>NC_138080.1:65090424-75090424 GCF_964212035.1 Myotis nattereri | reverse complement strand
GCCTTTTCCTCTCTAGCAGTGGCCATCACATGCCTACTGTGTGCGCAGCCACACGCTGGCCATGGAAGTAGGCTTGAGAATAGCCCATACCAGATCCTCCTCATCCCTTTCTCTGTGGAAACAGACCTTGCAGGAGTGACGCCCTGAGAGTCCCTCGGACCTCAGTGTCCCAGTCTGTCTGCCAAAAGTGCCCAGGGAGCTCAGAACTTAGTTTTGGTTCCAGCAGGCCCAGGTGTGGATTTCCAGCTCCAGGACGGCCATCCCCCTAGAAGCCAGGAAAATCTCTCCAGGCGGGTATTAGGAGGACGGCTGTGCTGCCCGGGGTCTCCGAGCAGATGTTTTATCTGCCACTGTGCCCCGTTTCCTTCCTCTCCCCAAGTAGACTGGTTGTGACCTTGTGGGGGTGGAGAGAGGAGGAGCCGCTGGGAGGGGCTCGAGGTGGAGTCTCCTAGACAAGATGCAGGCCTCCTTCAGCACCCGAGACCTGGCATCCCCACCCCCATTCCCACTCCTTCCCACCCTCACCACTCCTTCCAGCTAAAGGTCCCCAGCCCGTGGCTCAGGCCCTGCCCCTAGTTGGTGTCACAGATGAATGTGTAAAGAGGCTTTGTCCTAAGCAACCCATTTGGCAGACTCCAGGACTGAAGGGGGTAGGTGGCATGCAGAGGGGTGTGAATTGAGGCTCCTGCAAAGTGGCAGAGTGGGGGTTAAGGCTGGGTTGCTTGGCTCTGAGTTGATCTGAGCTAGCGCCGCCCAGTGTGCAGATGAAGGGGGGGCCAGAGGGGCCCTTGAGGGACCAGAATCTTCTCATAGACCTGCTCTCTGCCCCCGGCCCTGCCAGATCTGCTCCCACGGCTGCCAGGGAGCCTCTGCCACCACTGCTAACGCCTCCAATACCACCCAGCTTCTCAGAGCAGGCGGCCTTTGCTGTCGGCCATCCCCAGGAGGGCAGACTTGGGGCAGGGCCTTCGCCACTTTTGTGCTTTGATCAAGATGTGGTAAGCTCTCCTCCTGGGCCCCACACGTCCTTTATAAATGGAGGCTGGTACTAGTGGGACCAGCTCAGCCACCTCCCCAGGAGCCCGCGGAAAAGGTAGGATGTGAATGCAAGTGCTTCTACAAGTTGTTTTTGTGCCCTGATGGCTGGCAAAGGGATGGAGCAGTGGTTCTCAACCTTCCTAATGCCGCGACCCTTTAATACAGTTCCTCATGTTGTGGTGACCCCCAACCATAAAATTATTTTCGTTGCTACTTCATAACTGTAATTTTGCTACTGTTATGAATCGTGATGTAAATATCTGATATGCAGGATGTATTTTCATTGTTACAAATTGAACATAATTAAAGCATAGTGATTAATCACAAAAACAATATGTAATTATATATGTGTTTTCTGATGGTCTTAGGCAACCGCTGTGAAAGGGTCGTTCGACCCCCAAAGGGGTCGCGACCCAAAGGTTGAGAACCGCTGGGATGGAGGAACCTCTTCAACTAACTACTGTCTACTGAGTGTTTCCCTTTCTGTGTGCCTGGTACCTCACTCTCTGTCCATAGCTTGTTTGAGATGAAGTCCAGAGGGTGAAATGTCTTGTTCAAAGTCACACAGTTATCAAGAGTCTGAGTCAGGGTTTGGACCCAGGTCAGTCCAGCACCAGAACTCCCTTGGGGCCCTTTCCCTAGCTCATTTGTTGGGAACCCTAGGCCCTAGAAGAGATGGTGATTCCTCCCCCCTCCCCCACCAGCTAGTCATTGGAAGTTGGGCAGGTTCTTTGATGATCTGGTGGCTTGCCTTGTGCTTCCCCACCCTTTCTGAAGGCCTCAGAGGTTTTCAGAAACCCTGGGCTGCGTCACAATACCCCTCTCCACTGTAGGCTGACACAGAGATGAAGTTGGGGTGATTCTAAGCGGAGGGAAGAATCTGAGGATCATGGAGGGTCTCAGTGCCAGCATGAGGAGTTAGGACTTTTGTCCTATTGCAGTGGGGAGCCAGATGAGGTTTTCGAGCAGAAGTGTGATAGGATCACATCTGTGTATTGGGGAAGTAACTTTGGTATCGGTGTAAGCACTGATCAGAGCCAGGAGATGGGTGAGGAGGCTGGTGCGGGAGTCTGGACTGTGCTCAGTGGTGGCTGCACCAGGCAGGGGCTATGGGGGTGGAGAGAATGGTCAGTTTGAGAGGTTTAGGAGGTAGTGCTTATGGAGCCATTGAGCTAGATTATGAGGTCTAGAGTGTTGGGCTTAGAAGGCTAGACCAGCAGAGGGTTCTTGAAGCCCAGCCATGGGCCGCAGGGCCATCTCCACAGGGAGGTGCTCTGAGTGGGGCTTTGCCTCCATCACTCTGACACCTTGGAGCCACCATACTTCCTGCCAGGGCCCCTTCTTCCCATTCCCTCCCTCCCTGGATTTTGAGAGCTACGACTTCACCACCCACCTTCCATGTGCCCTGAGTCAGCAGATGACATGGTGAGTGGGGGAGTCCTAGGTTCCCCCAACCTGTTAACACCACTTGGTTTTTGGACTCGTCTGTGTTGTAGAAGAGGAGGCTAGTTCCTACCTAGGGCTGGGTTCTCCTGCCAGGTAAATATTTACAAACACTCACAGCCGCTCACTTGACAACACCAGCACTACTGAGGGTCCCTTGGGTGCCCCCCCCAACCCCATGCCCCAGGCTGCTGCAACCAGGATCCCCTTCTGGGCATGGAAGGAGGCAGCCATGGCTGGACCCCAGGGACCACCAAGCCCCACCCCAGGTGGGCAGAGAGGGTGTGGAGGTCGGAGGAGGGAAAGGCCCTGTGATGTAATGAGATGAGACCAGACTCCCAGGCCTAGGTTTGCCCTGCCCCTTGCCAACGGCTTGGTGGCTCAGGCTGGCTCTGAGGCCCATGTCGTTAGAGGACATGAATTTTCAGTTCTGCCCGACAATAGCTCCCAGGTCTGAAGGGAATCTCAGGGTAAATGCAAGCAGTTGCGACTGTGTCTGAGAAGACCAGTGAGCCTGGAAGAATGACACCCTCTGGTCACTGCCCAGCCAAAGAGCGGTACAAGGCCAGCCTCAGGGTAGAGGAGCTGCCGCCACCTGGAGATCTCCTTAGTGGTAGGTACTAAGTAAGAGCCCGGGGAAGAGTGGGTGGCCAAGCCCTTTCCATCACCTGCCATCACCCCAGGTGAGTGGGCTGGGGGGAGAAGGACCCAGCCTTGAGAAGACAGCAAGTTCTTGATGTGAGGCCAGAAGGGAGCCCACCCACAGAGTGCGCATGCCAAAGAACAGTGACTGGCCTAACCGGCTTGGTCCTACTTACAGGCTCTGGTGGCCCAGTGCGCCCCCTGCCTTCTACAGCCTGGGCCTGGGCTCTTCTGAGCAGAACTGGAGCTGGGTTTTTGTTGGTTCAGCACTACTGCAAAGGAGAGCATGGGTTGTGGGTACGGATGGTGCAGTGTTGGCAGGGGTGGGGTGGCAGTACAGTGCAAGGCAGTGGTTTGGGAGGCGGTTAGCTGGGGCTCGAGTCCTGGCTCCCTCACTCGCTGACTGTACCTGTCAATGGTAGGTAATTTCTTCAATGGAGTCTCTGTGTTCCCCACTTTATAATAAGTCCAGGGGGCTGTTGCGAGGATCCAGCAGTGCAGTGTATAGGCAAGGGCTTCCCCAGCCCTAGGAATTCAGGAAGTTTAGACAAGTTCTGTTCCCTCTCCTGGGGACTGTCACTCTTTGGTGAAAGCTCAGTACATCTGGGAGACCACCTTCAGACTGTGGCATTGACCCTTGTATAAGATTTTATGTGTTCAGGACTTTTTCCTGAATAGAAGATTGAGTTGGCTAAGTGTTCAATGAACTCTCTCAACTCCAGCCTTTGTATATTTGCTTCCCTCTGCTTAGGACACCCTTCTCTTTTGATCCTTCTGTCTCGGCCAAAAGCCTGCTGTGAGCCCCCACACCTGAACTGGGCACCTCCTCTGCCTCTTCATGCCTGATCACAGCCCAAATCAACTGCACAGCACTGTCCGCTTCCTCATGTATCTTCCCCAGGGGACTGAAAGCAGGCCCACATCTGGCTTATCCCAGTGCCTAACACTGAGCTAGATGAGAGTGCGGACCTCTAGGTGAATGCATGGGTGGGTGAATGGATGGATGGGTAGATGCGTAGGTAAGTGGGTAGGTGAATAAGTGGATGGGAGGTAGGTGGGGAGATGGATGGGTGGGTAGGTGGGTGGATGAATGGGTGAATGGGTAGGTGGATGAATGGATGGGTAGGTGGATGGGTGTGAGTGGGTAGATGGATGGGTGGGTGGGTAGATTGATGAGTGAGTGGGTGGATGGGTGGTGAGTGGGTAGGTGAAAGAGGGTATGGACAATGGATGGATGGATGGCTTTGGCCATTCTGGGCTGTACTCTGTGAAAACCCCAGCATTGCAGCAGATGCCACAAATGCCCATGTTCAATTATAGCTTAGAGCCTGTGAGCAACTGACAAGGCCCAGGGACTGGTGATAGAGAGGTTCCAGGATTTTCTCTAAAACTTTTGGAACCAAATAGCTGAGCTTTTAGGGGCTTGGCAGGGACTTCTTGGGGCTTGGCTTCCCAGCCCACTGAGTTAGTTTCGCCCATTAGGTAAAACGTCAATCAGCTCAGCATCCGACCCGAGTGCTTGTGGGATATCTGATGGGCCTGGCTGTGACTTGGTCTCTTCATCTGCATCTTAAGGAAGTAAATGTCCCAAGGAAGCAAGGTGGCCAACTGGTCAGGACCCTCTGCAGAGCAGTTTGCCTTGATGAATTCACTGTGGTCCATAGCTGAGCCTGTGCTTTGCAGATGAAGAACCTTGATTTGATCTTATGCCAGGAGCGGTTCATTCCTCAGAACTGATCTAGCTCAAGGAGGCTGCTGGTAAAACTGGATTTCTGGCTCAGGAATTCAGAGAGATGCTCTGGCTGGCTAGGGGCTCACTTTCTCTGCTCTCTAGGAGCACCCAGAGCCTCTGGGCACCCAGGATTCAGACAGCCACTGTACCATCAGTAGAGCATAAGCTCCTGTGGGGCCACAGTGCCTGGGCCCAGCCACCTCTGCCCAGTGCTTGGACCAGCCTGGCTGAGCAGCCTCCTTGGTCTGACAAGCAACCCCTTAGCCATCTCTTCAGTCCCAGCATGTCTCTAACTATGCCAGATACAGTATAAGGAACCTGACATGCCTGAGTGATCCTACCCTATTTTAAAGAAGGGGAAGTGGAGGTCCAGAGAGGTTAGAATATGCTCAACCTTGCGTAGCTTCTAAGTCAGCGGTTCTCAACCTGTGGGTCACAACCCCTTTGGGGGTCGAACAACCTTTTCACAGGGGTCGCCTAAGACCATCAGAAAACACATATATAATTACATATTGTTTTTGTGATTAATACTATGCTTTATGTTTAATTTGTAACAATGAAAATACATCCTGCATATCAGATGTTTACATTACGATTCACAACAGTAGCAAAATTACAGTTATGAAGTAGCAATGAAAATAATTTTATGGTTGGGGGTCACCACAACATGAGGAACTGTATTAAAGGGCCGCGGCATTAGGAAGGTTGAGAACCACTGTTCTAAGTGAAGGAGGAGGGATTTGAACCGAGGAACTTTACTCACTTTCTCTGCAATGACTTTGCACATCACTGACTTCATCTCTGGTGTGGCGATGTTACCATTTAGTACAAATACCATTTATTGGTGTTCAGCAGATCTCTGCTCCCTCATGAGTCAAGCAATTGCTGTTTGGCTCGTATCCCCTGGCTGCAGAGTGGCTGCTGGGTTTCTTATTGTTTCCCAAGAAGGGAAACCACAGCCATGCTTCCAAAGGTCAAGGGACAATGCAGAGGGTGCCTGTGGATGGTGCATGGCAGCCTGGAGCCACCTCCTCCCTCCCCTCGCCCCCTGCACCGCCCCCTGCCCCAACCCCTGCTAGGCCTCATAGGGCTGGCAGACCTGTAGATGTCATGCAACTGCACCTCTCTGTCACCTCCTTTTTCCTCTGAACATTAGCTGATGGGATCCCAGGGAGGACAGCACAGGTGGGGACAGCTGTGCCTCCTGGTGCTTGCTCTAGGGTAGTACAGAGCCACAGTGCACAGTGGTCAGCAGCCTGGGGCTAGCAGAGCAGTGGCTGGGCCCCACCCCAGCTTCTCATGATGCTGGGTGCCAGCATTACCTCTGGCGCTGGTAGGTCTTTGGGCCAGGGCGTGGGCCCGGGGAGACCCCATTTTGTGTCACCTATAGGACCCTTGGCAGGTAGGTGTCAGGGCTAGTCTGGGGGCTCTGGGCCTTGTCTTCTCTGTCTTCCTCAGGTCAGGGCCTGGGGCTAGGAGCTTTGAGATGGAGTGGAAGGACTCTGTACCCCTTCAATCTGGGCACTATACCAGGTGTACTCACAGCCATCTGCTCTCTCTACACCCCAGGAGCAAAGATAAGCAAAACACTGTGACCACACAGCAGAGGCAGAGCACCTGGGCCCCCGGGCTCAGGAAGTATTGACTCCAGAGCTGTTAGAACCCCTGGAAGATATGGAAGCAACTATCAGTCATGCCCCAGGGCCTGAGCATATGGTTCTCAGGAAAACTGGCTGGATGACTGACATCAGGTGTGACTGCTAAGGTTCTGGCCTGTCGCCTTCCAGGCATCCAGCTTCTGGATATACTGTGCTGCCCCAGGAGCCTGTACACGCCTCTAGCCCAGGGCCTGCCCCACAGTGTATGTGGCCAAGATCATTGTGTCACTTGTGATCCAAGACAGGTGGGAGGACACACCCAGGCCTTCTCCCTCACCCGCCTCTTGTTCCCTGCAGAATTCATTCTCTTGCTTCTGGAGAAGATGCAGACACAAGAGATTCTGAGGATGCTGCGGCTGTCCGAGCTGGGCGACTTGGGCCAGTTCTTCCACAGTCTTTCGGCCACCACCCTCATGAGCATGGGCGCCCTGGCCGCCATCCTCGCCTACTGGTTCACTCACCGGCCCAAGGCCTTGCAACCACCGTGCAACCTCCTGATGCAGTCAGAGGAAGTGGAGGTGAGCAGGGTTCCAGCAGTCAGCTGTGGAAAATAGTGGGCAGAGGACAGGCATCTCAAAGGTAGAAGCCAAAATTGTGGCTTATGGGACCTGAGATGGCTCAGAGAATCCTGATTTCCCCTGGTAGCCAGCCAGCAACCCCCACTGGCCTTGGGCAGGGCCTCCTACTAGATGCTCCCCTGCCTCTCCCAGACTTTCAGCCTTGGGCAGAGCCTTGACCTCGGCTTCGACTTTGCCTCGGCTTCTTGAATAGGGGCCTTGGCTCATGGGTGCCTCAGTAGGAGACCTAGGCAAGTTCTCAGGTGGCTGGCAGGCCAGTTCCCTTCCAGACTCTCCCTGTGCCCAGCCCTGGTCTGCTGCTATGACCCAGAGCTGAGCCCACCCCAGCACCCCGCCCTCCCGGGTCACACAAGGTAAAGAAGGTGCAGTGGCCCACCCTGGACAGGGGTGTTCTAAGCTCAGTCCAGAAGGACCAGTGATACTAATTTTCTATTAAGTTTATGGGATTTATTTTGCCTTTAAAAATTTGCCTTTTTTGTCTGAACTTTAACTCTATACATTTTGAATAGATAAGATATTCACACAGTTCAAGAGGAACAAAGAGACACAAACTGAAAAGCTTCCCCCGTCTTCCCCTAGCCTCCCAGTTCTCCTCTCCTGAGAACCATGTTAACAATTGTCCGTGAGAGAATGTGTAGGTATCCACTCCCTTTTTAATGATATCATGCTGCATCCACTGGCTTTTTTCTCTTGATGGTACATCTTGGTGAGCATAAACATTGCAGAGTTCTGCCAGGTGGGGGGGTGGGGGGGGGGAAGAGATAGGGCCGGGACCTCTGGGCACTTTCTAGCAGAAAGAATGATGTGTGCAAAGGTACAGGTGTGTAATAATGCAGGTGTGGGCTGTGGGAAGTGGTGATTCTTATGGGATGGCTGGGCAGCGGAGAGAGGCTGTGGATGGGCTAGCCGAGTGATGACAAGAATGGCCTTTGGTGACCTTGGGTTTGAAGGCTGACTGTACCTCTCACTAGCCATATCGTCTTGGCAGTGTGTTAACTCTCTGGGCCCCAGTTTCCTCCACAGTAATAAAAGAGAACTGCTTCCTGAGGCTGTGGTAGGATTTGCTGAGATGATACAGAGAAAGCACTAAAACGAGTTGTTTTGGGTAAGTTTAGAATGACAACTCACCTGGACAGGCCAACAAAGCCAAAGTCACATGAACTGGGCAGGGACCTGGGAGGGGGGGCATCATGGACTTATTTTGGGTCTTCAGTAGTAGGGACAGTTTGTGCCGTGGAAGGGTAACTGTGGCAAAGGCAGGTGTGAGGAGGCAAGTGGGGTGTCTGGGCTGGAGGTGACAGTGATCTGGATAGGGTCTGGATGGGGAGTGGCCCTGGCTCAGTGTGGGGGGCCCACATGGGCACAGTGTGTGGAAGGCCACCCTTCCTGGAAGACCGAGCCCTCCCTTGCCTCTCACCCAGGAGCACAGAAAGCCAGAGTGGGTGCAGTGGAGTAGGCAGAGGAGAAAGTAGGAAATGAGGTGATGCGGGCCCAGATCATATAGGGCCCGGTAGCATTTACTGTGTGCTACAGAGTGAGAAACATAATTTGGATCGTGTCACTCACCCCACCTTAGAATCCTCCCCCTGGTTCTACATTGCCCTCAACCCAAAGGCCAGACTCCTTGCCTTGATCTGCAGTCTCTCTGGCCTCCATTTATCACTTGGAGCTCCACGAGTTGCCCACTGTTTCCCAAATGCACTTGTGTCTCCTGCCCCCTGCATTTGCATTTTCACTTACTCTTGGTCTGGCAAGACTACCATTTCCTGCTCCTCATTCTGCCTCCTTCAAAACCCAGCTCAGCAGCCGTTCCCTGACACACACACCTGAACCTCTTCTGTCCCTGGCATGCTCTCTTGCTCTGTCCTTTTTGTCACCCTGATTGCTGTCCAGGTCTGATGGCTTTTGTCCCCAGCTTCCCTCATCGGTGGGCCTGGTGCTCAGGAAGCAGACACCGACCAAGCAGAACTTTCCATTACCAAACGGTTGAGAACTGCCTGTGCTTTTGAGTTTGGCTGTTTTATGGCTCTCACAGACATTTTTCCTGACCTGATGTATCAAGAGATGGCGGGCCATGGGTCAGCCCAGTGGAGCCCAAATCGTGCTCAGAGAAGAGATGGAGCTGTGGTACTGAAGAGTTCCGGGTTTGGGGAGTCTGCGGAGGGGTGGCAGGGTGGCAGGGGAGGAGGCACAAGAGGCCAGCTCCTCTCCCAGGACCTCACGGCTCTGTGCCCTCCACAGCCTCCTAGCCTCTCTGTTCCTGGGGAAGTACCTTCAGCTAGTCCTCAGAAAATTCACTGTTATGTGCATGACAGATGGCGTTCAAATGATTCTTAACCCAGGGGAATAGCAGCAGCAGATGATGGATGGGCTGAGGGGGGTACCTTGGCAGGTTTGATCATGAAGTCAGGGATTGTCTAACTCTAGCCAACACTCTCTGCTCCATTTATGAATGGAACATAGGTGGTATGAGCAGCCAATGAAATTCTGGACATTTGTATATGCTGACCTGGTGTGTGGGTTCTGTGTGTGTGTGTGTGTGTGTGTGTGTGTGTGTGTGTGTGAGAGAGAGAGAGAGAGAGAGAGGGGGAGAGAGAGAGAGAGAGAGAGAGGGAGGTGTACTGGGCCTGTGTGCATGAGCCTGTGTTTGTGTGTGGGTGCATACAGGTCAGGTGTGTACAAGCCATGTGTACGTGAACTTGTATATAGGTTGTGTGTATACAGTCCAAGTGTGTATGAGTGCACACAGCATGTCCCAGCCCCAACTGGGTGTGTATCCAAGCTGTGTACAGACTGGTGCGTGCAGGTGCCCTCTCCTCAAGCCTCTGCCTGCCTCAGCCAGCTTCTCTGGCCTGTGCTTGGCTTGTAGGGCAGTGGTGGGGCCCGGCGATCCGTGATTGGGGATGGCCCTCAGCTGCTCACCCACTACTACGATGATGCCAGGACCATGTACCAGGTGTTCCGTCGTGGGCTTAGCATCTCAGGTGAGAGGGACCATTGGGGTGTGGAGGAGCTGCGGCAGGTGGGGGTGAGCCAGCATGGTGCCAGGGGTATGGCAGATGAACGGTGCTGAGGTTCAGAGAAGAGAAGCCACTCTTGGCCCTCTGCCCATCCAATCAGAGAAGTAGCTGCATTATGTGGCCAAAGGGTTGACCTCAGCTTTGTTCCAGCCCCGGGACTAACTGACCTTAGGCGGTCGCTTAGCCCATACTCTGTATCTTCCATTGGCAGCCCCTGGGGAGGCTTGAACCGCCAGGCCACTGGCTGGGCATGATTCTGAACCCAGGCCTCTGAGATGTCTGGATGACCCAGGGTATGAGCCGAAGGGAGGTGGTTGCAGAGAGGCAAACTGCCACCTCTGCCCAGTGGCCCCAGGTCTCCATGTTCTCTGGGGCTGCGTCACACAGGTCATGGTGGGAACCAGCCCTGTGCCAGCCCCCATTCCTGGACCGCCCTGATCCCCAGGGTGATGCCATGCTTGTGTACTTTAGGCCTTCTGGGGGTTCAGCAGGTCAGATAGGCAGCTGGGGGGGGAGTTCATTTGGCCCATGGACCACCCCACACTATGGGGTGTCCATTTGGGTGTTTGCTGGCACCTCCCCCTACCCTCCTCCTTTGCACAAGGCCTGTTTCTCTCTCTGCAGGGAATGGACCGTGTCTTGGCTTCAGGAAGCCCAAGCAGCCTTATCAGTGGCTGTCCTACCAGGAGGTGAGTGATAGAGGACAGGCTCCACTCTGTCTGCCCGCGCAGGCCTGGCACTTGAGGGGCTTGCAGGCACCCTGCTGGGTCTCAGAAGGTCATATTTTCCTTGCCTGGCCTGTCTGCCAAACTCCTGGCAGCAGCTCACATGGCTGCCAGTCACCTGCGTGGGGAGTTGGGGAGGTCTCTCAACCTGTAGGAGTCCTCCCTGGGGGTCTCCCTCCCCTGCTGAAGACTCCTTGCTTTCTCATCTCTTCCCCACATCCGTGTGCAGGTGGCCAACAGGGCTGAATTTCTAGGGTCCGGACTTCTCCAGCACAATTGTAAAGCATGTACAGATCAGTTTATTGGTGTTTTTGCACAAAATAGACCAGAGGTGAGTATTGACCTTGACTGGTTTTAAAAGTATCGATGGAGTAGGGGGTTGGGCCCTGCTCCCACTGTTTGTAGGGCCACACCCTCCTGCTCCCATGGCTTTGTCCCTAATCAGGGATGGACATCCCAGCCAAGCTCCATCCGCACCCCACCCAGTCCAACACACAGCTGCTCCCTGAGCCAGGGGAAAGGAAGAACCTGGGGAAGAAGCCCATGCCAGCCCTGGAAATTGGCATGGGGTTGTTTGGGTCCCAGAATTCCCTAGAGCAAGCATGGTCTAGAACAGGGGTCCTCAGACTTTTTAAACAGGGGCCAGTTCACTGTCCCTCAGACCGTTGGAGGGCCGGACTATAGTTTAAAAAAAAACTATGAACAAATTCCTATGCACACAGCGGCGGCAAAAACACCCGGCCGGCCGGATGGATAAATGTTTTCGGCGGGCCGCATGTGGCCCGCAGGCCGTAGTTTGAGGACCCCTGGTCTAGAAGGCTGTGCATGAGCAGGCACAACCCATTGGCCTCTCGGATTCCTTGCCACATGCAGAGGGCCCAGAAAAGAGCCCTCTCATCTCAGGATCTAGAGCAAGGACCCTGGTTGCCAGGGTTTCAGGGCAGTACAGCCCTCCTATCTGCTCTGTGTTCTCCCACCCCCGACCCACCTGTCTCCACAGTGGATCATCGCAGAGCTTGCCTGCTACACGTATTCTATGGTGGTGGTCCCGCTCTATGATACCCTGGGCCCTGGGGCTATCCGCTACATCATCAACACAGGTGAGCCCACCACTGCCCCTCCCTGCCGCTGGCATCCAGCCCCTGGCCACAGCCTCTCAGGTTATGCCAGTCGTCTAACACTAATCAGAAGCGTTTTGCTTCTACTCTCAGAGAGCACCAGGGGCTTCCACCTTGGCCCCTGAGTGGCTTCCTGAGTCCAGCTGCCCCCAGTTAGACTTCACCACCAGGCTCCTTCCACAGGGCCTAGCTGCCAAGAAGGAGCCTCTGCACCAGCCCCCACATGGGCTGCCCTCCTCTGTGGGTCACTGCAGCTGCGGGCAGACGCTGGTGGTGGTAAATATCTCAAGCTGACCCGGCATGATAGGGGCTGAGCCAGCAGCAAAGGGCTGCTTGGAAACCGCTCCAGGAGGTGCCGTGGCCTTCTGCCCTTGGCTCCATCCAGCCTCCATGCACATAAGACAGAGGGCCTGTCTTGCCTATTTATTTACACACCAGCTGTGGCACCCATAGCCCCTGATTCTGGTGCCCGGCATGTGCTGCGGCCCACAGTCACAGCCTGACTCTCTTGGATGCTCCCTGCAGCTGACATCAGCACCGTGATAGTGGACAAACCTCAGAAGGCCCAGCTCCTGCTGGAGCATGTGGAGAGGAAGACGATTCCAGGACTCAAGATGATCATCCTCATGGACCCGTTTGAGGAAGCTCTGAAAGACAGAGGGCAGGGGTGCGGAGTGGTCATTAAGTCCATGCAGGCTGTGGAGGTGAGGGCTGCTTCTGTCTGAGCTGTTGGCTGGGCCCGTGTAGGCCTCCTCCCTCCCCTCAGGCCCTGTGCAGTAGCAGCTGAGCCCAATTCTGCTCTATGGGATCTAGGCCCCTGGGTCCTTCATTTGGCCACCAAGCCAGAGTTGCCAATTACCTGCCCCTCGGGTAGATGCCATGGGCTATTAAGCCACGTGAGGGTTGAGACAGAGCAGGCTGCTCGGGGCTGGTGGTGGTTGGTGGGGTCAGTGCCCACAGGCATCCTCTGGGCTCAGTGGCTGGCACAGTTAATGACACAGGCACACCAGGGGAGTGGTGGTGTCAGCCTCCCCATTTCCAGCTAGCCACAGCCATCGTCTGCCTGAGCCTGAAGATTGTAGGCCTGAGGTCTAGGTGTCATGGAGAGGTTCTTGAAATGTGTCCCAGACCCCTAGCAACCAGCAGAATTGGTTTTTCTGGCTTGGCCTCCCCAAAGATATCAGGCTGGTGGCAGCTGGTGCCTGCTGGAGTAACACAGGAAATCCTGGCCTCCAGGGCCTCAGGCCCTGCGCAGTAGCAGCTGACCCAATTCTGCCCTATGGGATCTAGGCCCCTGGGCCCTCCAGTTCCCCTCCTTTCTCCCTGCTCCTAACTGTACCTATGTCTGTATACTTGCACCCTCCATGGCTTAGGGGCCATACCTGTGCTGGCAACCCCTATCCACCCCTCTAGGCCTGACTAATCTGGAAGCCCAGGCCACCCAACCACTCTGTCCTGAGCATGTGTCCAGATGTACCATGGGCACCTCCAGCTGTCTGCCCCACTGTGCATGTGCACAGCGCCTGGCCTCTCCCTGGGCCTCAGGCCCCATCTGTAATGTGGGGAGGTAGCCTAAGCCTGGATGTGTATCTGAGGAGAGGCCACTGAGGTGGTGAAATGGGCCTCGTCTAGGCAGAGAATCCTGAACTCCAGGGCTTGGTACAGGAGCAAGGCATACTGTGTAGTTTGTTTATTTATTTTATTATCAATGACAACTTCTGAGCACTTAAAATCAGTATTTTCCTCCTCTAGGAGTGCGGCCAACAGAATCTTCACGTTCCTGTGGTGAGCTCACCTGCCAGCAGGTCTTGGTTGAGCAGGATGGTGTGTGGGGCCTGTGCCCAGGGCTCAGTAGACAGGCCAGATCAGCAACCCCGCGGTAATAAGGAACGCCTTCGAGCAACTCAGGAAGTGCCACTCGGAGTGCCCAGGACTTCTGTGGGCGAGGGTCCCCAGAGACCTGGAACAGGAATCCGACGTTTGGGAGGAGGAAGAAAGGGCAGCCAGTCCTGGCCACCCTTAGTTCTACAGGAACTTTTCCCTTGTGACGTCTTCCTTTTCCCTTTGAATGTAGTGAACCCCCCAGAGGATGGGATGGACAGAAGCAGCAATAGAACCAGTAGTGGACTCTGGGGCCGAGTGGCCAAGTGGCCTCTGCTGTCTTTGTTCATCTTTTCTTTGTGTCATCCCCAGTGATGTTGCCTAGGGTCAAATCACCAGTGAGACTTGCTGCTCCCTGGAGGGGCTGTTCAGGGGTTTTCAGCTTTCTGACAAGGCCTCCTGCCTCCAGCCCTCCTCCAACAAAGGCCTCCCCACTCCCTTCAGCACCCATGAGCTTTCTCACCCACAGGCCTAAGCAGGCCACAGCCCCGTTTCCCAGGACCCTTCACCAGTAGCCCCTGGTGTGTGCCCACCTCAAAGCCATCGTGCCCCAGCCGTAGGGAGCTGCTCTAAGAACAGCCCCCCGGCCTCTCGTGCCTCTGCCTGTTTGGGCTAGTTCCTCACCCTCCCTTCATCTGGAAAGATCTTGCTTGTTTTTCAATCTCTACTTATGTCACCTTCTCTGGAAAGCCATCCTCTGTGTAAGCAGTTGTAGTGGACTCTTCCCAGTGAGCCCAGGACTCCGTGCCCGGTGCCAGGGCAAGGGCCTGATGCAGAGCAGTCTTGGTGGCACCGTGGGCAGCTTAGTTCCCTGGACTACACGTTCCATTCTCAAGCCTAACCGCAGCCACTGGGGAGAAAGTAGGAAGGAAGGAGGGAGCTGGGTCTCATCCACTCGAAAGGTCAGATCTTTAGCTGAGGCTTCGATGTGGCCACTGCAGCCCCATTCCATCTAGATTTCACCCCAGACTCAAGGCAGCAGGACCGGGCGTGTGGTTGTGGGACAGGTGGATGGCCATGCCCCAGCTTCTTTTCCCCTTTCCTGGGGACTTGCCTGCCTGCAGGACACGGGCACACAGATGTGCCGACACACAGTACACAGAGGGGCTGGCTGGGGGAGGGGCCCAGGGCTCTTAGTCCCTGGCTGGCCACATCGGTCTCTTTAACACACATCTCTTCTCACCTCTGCAGCCCCCAAATCCCAGTGACCTCTCCATTGTGTGTTTCACAAGCGGCACAACAGGTAAGCGGAAGCACCCAGGTCACCAGCCAGGGCCACCGGCACCCTTCCCTGGCAGCCTGGTCAGGTGACGGCAGAAGTCTCTGGTGCCCTCGGGCGGTGCCTTGTGCGGTGCCTGGCTCCAGATGTTGGGTCCCTCCTGCTACTCCCAGTGCTTTCTCACACATGGGCCCAGCACAGCGCAGCACAGGATGGCTGGATGCAGATGGGCAGGTGTGGACTGGGAGGCTCAGGGTGGGGCTTGCCACTTCCTGGAGCTGGAGCCAGAGGAGGCTGGGCTGCTGGGTCACATCATTCCTCTATGAGAAGCAGCTCTTACCCTGCGCTTCCTGGTCTTTGTGTCAGGGACTGCGGAAGGAGTGTGGGGGGTGGTGTCCGAGAGCCACTTCCCGGGGGGCTATAAGTCAGTCATGTAACCCTCTGCCACCATTGTTCCTGGTTTCTCATCTGTGCTGAGGATGGTTAAAGGTGCCAAGTAGGAGATGGGAAGGTGTATAAAAGGGAGTGCAGGTGCTCTGCAGGCTGGAGCTGGTGCCACGGTCACGGCGGTCAGGAAGAGGACAAGGGAAGCGAATGCACTGCGTGCCTGGTGCTGACAGAGGACACAAGTGTCAGCATCAGAATCAGCGGGAACAGACAGCGACGGCTTCCTGGGGAGGCACATGCGCACAGGCGCAGCCTTTCACAGTCTGCAGTGCCCCGGTCACCCGCTCACTGCGCCACTGGCGCCTCAGCACGGCCTGTGAGATGAGCAGGTATGGGACTGTCCCAGCAGACACACCAGCAAATGGAAGCATTGGACCTGTGCCCTGCTCTGCCAACTCCCAGCCCAGTGCTCTTCCCATCACTGCCTCCATCTCATCTGATGACGTGAGAAGTTACTTGCAATGCCCTAAATGGGCAAGAAGTTTCTCGCCATCTTTCTCCACCCTGAAGACTGGCCCACCTTGTTGATAGCTCTTGGTGGGCAGTGAACTGGGCCCCCCCCCCCATGCCTTCTGCAGATACAGAGCTAAGGCACCCTGCCCATATGGATAATTTTGATCAACATAACTTTATGGAATCGAGATGGATTTTTAAAATATATTTTTTATTGATTTCGGAGAGAGAGGGAGAAACATCGATGTGAGAAACATCATTTGATTGCCTCCTGTATGCTCCCGGACTGGGGATGGAACCTGCAGCCTGGGCATGTGTCCTGACAGGGAATGGAATCAGCGACCTTTTGGTGCATGGGACAACGCTCAACCAAGTGAGCCACATGGGCCAGGGCTCGAGATGGATTTTTGCCATTAACTCAAGTGGGTCTGAGAATTCCCACACACTGCTAAGCCCTGTTAGAGAAAAAGTACACAGCACTCGCTCACCGGGAGCTGGCATCCAGAGCCAACGCAGGATTCAGAAATGCCCTTCAGGCTTATGTTGCTTTGTGTCATGAGTTTCACAACATGACATTTTGGTGACATGTCCCTCTGCCCTGCCTGGGTTAGGGAGCAGGTCTGCTGTGGCCTTTAGCTTTCGGCTCTTACCATTCAAGACTGCCCTCAGGCTCTTAACAGGTCACTCTGCCACAGATGCTGCCCCGTATCTGGAAAAGAACTTATGGTGCATAAATGTGCTGTTGCCCATCTGGAGATGACAGGCCTCACATCCAGTGGTTTCCCGGACGATGGGATCAATCGAAAGCTGAGCCGTCCTGCCCAGGCTTTGTGTCTGCACTGTGGTGGGGATTTGCAATGGGGTGGGGGGTGGGGGGGTATACAGAACTGGAAAACAGGTGGTGATTAGTGCCACACCTCCCACTCCAGTGGCGTGTCTGGTGCCAGGACAGAGCTGGGCAGTGAGCAGGCCTCTTGCCTGATGTCACCCTGCCTGGCTGCACGCTTGGATTTTCTTGATGTTGCTCTAAGCCTGTGCTGTGCCTCTGGTCATCATCTCCCTGTCAAGCACATGAGCCACACATGTCCTTGGCATCACAGCCCGGGTGTGGCTTCCCTTCCACACCCAGTGTCCCAGCGCCCAGCTTCATCAAGAGCTACGTTGTTCTCTCAGTGGGAGAGATGGAAAATGTGATCAGAACCTGACATGTGGCTCGTGGTTTTGGTGGTGGAATCATTCTGGAAAGATTTTCTTCTCGGCCATGATGGGACTTAATTCAGAATTACAAGTGTTCCAAACTATGAATCAGTCCCCTTGCCTGCGACCTCTCCCTTCCTGGCTGGGCTGTCTGCTGGCCTGGTGAGGAAGGCGTATCCTGCCCTTCCTCTCTTCCTGTTCCTCCTCCTCCTCTCTGGCTAGTGAAGGCTCCTACCTTCTCGTACCACGTGCAGGTGGGGAGGGTGAATAAATGAGAAGGGGAAGCCAGGAGATGGTTTGAGAAAGACGTTTAAAACTTGCTCTTTGTATCATGGGTGATTGCTGATTCAGTGTAATGCTCTTCATTTCTACTCACTAGCCCCTGATTACAGCTTTCTGGTGAGGGTTGCAAAATACCATATTGGTTCACTTGATATTTTGGGGGGGGGGGGGAGAACGGGGATTCTGCACAGGGCCTGGCCACTCTCTCTTGGAGTTTTACAGCTATTGCATCTGCTGGCTCAGTGGAAACTTCTAGTTTAACATCTTTTGTGCATGGACCAAGTCCTTAAAGCACATAGAAGTCCTCTGAGGTGGGTATCACTGTCCCTGTTTTCCAGGTAAGGAAAGTGAGGAGGGACAGCTTGTTGGCAGTGAGAGGCCAGGCCGGGATTTGAGCTCAGTCTGACCTGCCAGCAGCACACCAGTGTTGTGTCCTCCCTAACATGACATGGTGGCCAAGTCAGCCCCCCTCCCCAGCCTGCTGGGCCTGGGTCCCTGCCGGGGTTCAAGTCCCAGCATCAAGAAGGGTTCAGGAATCTGGAAAAGGGGCTGCACGTAGATGACATAGGAATCCAGACACTAATAAAGAGTCCGGAGACGAGATATAATTTTGAAAGGCATTGGGGGTCAGAGGACCTTCAGCTAAAGGAACTGAAGACTGCCTCCTTGTCTAGGACACTTGCTTTTATTAACACAATTTGTCCTAAGGCAAGGTGGAGATAATACACTTCAAAGGGTAAGGTTTCAAAGGGTACAGAAGCATTGTCAGGATGGGGAATAGCCTACGGCTCTACAGGTGTTTGGCCAGTAGGAGGCAATGACATGTAGATTAAGATGCCCTTTAACTGTCTGGCAGCCACAATCAGTTTCCTATTCAGGTTTTGGGAAATGCCTTTAGCCATTTCCAGATGGTGACTACATGTGTGACTCAACCCTGTTGAGTCCCCAAGTCTCATCAACCTTTTGATGAAACTCTTAAAAATTATGACGTGCTGGAATTGGTCTACAGCAGGTCCCCACCAGGCCTCAGGTCCTCTGAGTCAGCCCTGGCTTCCTCACAAGCAGTAGTGACAGGTCATGCCACGAGAAAGCATGGCCATCCATGTCTCATCCTGCCCAGGAGCAGGCAAGAGGGCTGCTTCAGCCCTCTGGCCTCCAGCTTGGTCCGCACCTGAGCCTTTCAAGTACCGATGCAGCAAGGAAGTCTCCCGCCAGCAGAGTTGCTGCAGGTTTCTGGAGACTAGATCTGCTCCCACCCAGAGAGGAGCGTAGGGTGCTGGGAGTGTGTGAGGAGACCGGGAGCCAGGAGCCTGTGCTCCCTGAGGGAGGCAGGAGGGTGAGGCTCAGGTCACAAGTGGCCAGTCCCTTGAGGCACCCCACCTGTGACGCTGTGTCACTTGCCTTCTGGGCCTAAGCTGCTGGGAGCCTCCAGGTGGGCTTCAGGTACAGGATAAAGGTCCCTGAAGCAGCATACATCTGCCTACGCCTCCCACCATGAAGGCATTGTGGACGAAAGCCAGAGGCGTGGGTGGACAGCGCTGGGTGTCTGGGACTGCGGACTTGAGTGCTGTTCTCCAAAAGTGCCCCTTGAGCTTCCGAATAATTTGCCTTCTTGCTTTCTCTTTTCAGGGAACCCAAAAGGTGCAATGCTGACCCATGGGAACGTGGTGGCTGATTTCTCAGGCTTTCTGAAAGTGACAGAGGTGAATAAAGTAGACTTACTAATGCAGGTGTCTCGAGGAAATCCTCAAACTTTAGAGGTTTGGGGGGTTTGTTTTCTCCCCCCTCCCCCCACCCCCTCTACCTAATATAATCTGGGCTGCCTTTCACAGGCAGGAGTTTCTATTCTCTTTAGAGCAACCGCACTTTTACAGATGTTTTTAACCCCCAGCACTTAAATGATCCACACCTGATACATAATCAATTGATTTCTAAGAGTGCTAAGATCCCAAAAGGAAAAACACATAAATCTGTTTTTGCATTTTGAACTTCAAAAACTGTTCTACCTCTAGTTATGTACGTACCTTTATTTACAAAGTAATCCTATACAATAAAAGGCTAACATGCAAATTGTCCCCTTGACCGGGAGTTCAACCAGGGGGTGGGGCTGGTCAGCCAACCTCCCAAGTCTCTCCCCCCCCCCCCGCCCCTTGCTGGCCCCACCCCTCGATTGCCCCATCAGGGCGCCTGGCTGGACCCCACCCGTGCACAAATTCGTGCACCAGGTCTCTAGTCTTTAATAAGTTGTTGTTCAAGTAGGCCAGGGTTTCATTCAGTCATTTTGTGTTTAAGGACTACTAGGGTCTGAGAAACAATATTGACTGCTAGTTTATAAGACTGTACTTAAAAAGGTAAAATTTAAAAGCTTGATATCTTGGCCTGATTGGCTACGAAAGAAGGACCTTTTTCCCACAAGTGGTGAGTATCCGAATGTCCTACAGTTTCCTTCAGGAGCAAGGAATGCACCTTTTCATATAAGTGAGGCCTTTTTCACCACCGTGGAGAAAAATCACCACCCACACCGTAGCAGATGACAGTATGGAGAGTATTTCCCCAAACAGTTAGATATTTATTGGATAGAGCCCTGGTCAGGAGCCAATAGCCATGAGCCAGGGTCCCAGGTCTTGTCCAGGTGTCTGCAGAAGGACAGAGAGGGGGGAAGTCCAGCAAACGAAAGCTGGAGGCAGGCTCATCCCTGATCTCAGACCTGCTCGCCCATCCCTGTCCCTGAGGTCAGTCCATCTGTGAGCCGTGGGCTCAGGGGACACAGCAGGGCTCCCTCTCAGCCTTCCCCTTGAAGGCCCTGTTTCCAGGCCGTGGCTTGTGAGGCCTGACTCAACCATCTGTTTGGGGCTTGGCCTTGCCCGCTCCAGGGCGTGTACCCCAGCCATAGTTGGTGTCCATCTGCAGTGATGGCGAACCTTTTGAGCTCGGCGTGTCAGCATTTTGGAAAACCCTAACTTAACTCTGGTGCCGTGTCACATATAGAAATTTTTTGATCTTTGCAACCATAGTAAGACAAAGATTTATATTTTTGATATTTATTTTATATATTTAAATGCCATTTAACAAGAAAAATCAACCAAAAAAATGAGCTCGCGTGTCACCTCTGACACACGTGTCATAGGTTCGCCATCACTGATCTAGGGTTTTCTGGGCCCCTTTCTCTGGAAGGACTAGGAAGTGCTGACAAGCCGAGACCTCTGAATGGCTGCCCAGGTGGCCCAGGGAGGCGGGTGACATGGGGCCCAGGGCAGATCCTGCAGCTGTGGGGAGGGGGAAGAGGCTGTCCGGCGCCGACTGACTGGAGTGAGAGGTACAGGCCCTTCCCAAAAGGAGACTTCCCTGCGGAGCTTGGCTCTGCTGGTTTATATGTGCTTCATTTGACTCCTTGCTTCTGCAGATAACCTAGACGCATTGGCGCTGTGACCTAACACTCCGCTTCCTATGCTGCCCTGTCCCTGTCTCTCTCTCTTTCTCCTCTCTCTCTCTCTCTCTTTCTCTTCTTCACCTTTTCTCTCTCTCGCTCGCTCACTCCTTCTCTCTCCTTCGCTCACTCTCTCTCGCTCACTCTCTCTGGCTCACTCCTTCTCTCTTCCTCTCTTTTCTTCGCCTTTTCTCTCTCCCTCCCTCTCCTCTCTCATTTCCCCTCTCTCATCTCACCTCTTTCTCTGTGCCCCCCCCCCCGCCCTCCCCCTCCAGGACCATTTTCTCTTTATTGTTTTATGACTCTCTTGTTGTCTTCCTGTCAGTGTTTCTTTCCTTTCTGTCTCCCATGCCCATCACCTGCAGAAAGTGATCTTTCCGAGACAGGACGATGTGCTCATCTCCTTCCTGCCTCTGGCTCACATGTTTGAGAGAGTGATCCAGGTAAGACTCCCACCTGACTGACCGGGCCTTGCCTGGGCTCCTTCTGTTTTCTTACAGAGTCAGTGGGCTCCCACTTGTGCGGATGTGCACATTTCCTATTTGCCTTTAGCACACATGTTTGAGCGAATGGTGCAGGTAAGGCCCTGGCTTTAGGGAGGCACAATCTGTACCCAGAACCCAGAACCCTGAACCCTAGCAGGGTGTCACTTGTCACAGGAAGTAGACCTAACCAGCCCTATTCTCAGAAGTTACCACAGGGGTCACAGAGGTCAGAGGATCTTGGCCACCTCACCTGTCCCTCCTGGGAGCATTGCTCCAGGGAAGACCCCAGGTCTGCCCTATCTTACCTGTGGACATACTGGGGCTGAGAGAGGCCCCAGCCAATGGCATTGCTCAGGGAGCAGCGCAGCTCTGTGCAGAAGTGCTCTATCACTCCAGCTCTCTGCAGTATGGTTCTGTTTATGGCCAAAACACCTATATTCTATAATAGTGATGGCGAACCTTTTGAGCTCGGCATGTCAGCATTTTGAAAAACCCTAACTTAACTCTGGTGCCGTGTCACATATAGAAATATTTTGATATTTGCAACCATAGTAAAACAAAGACTTTTATTTTTGATATTTATTTTATATATTTAAATGCCATTTAACAAAGAAAAATGAACCAAAAAAATGAGTTCACGTGTCACCTGGCACGCGTGTCATAGGTTCGCCATCACTGTTCTATAACTTCCATTACTTAGGAACCCCTAAAAAAGAAAAGGCAGTAAAGGTGGGCAATCAAACTGTCATGACCCCTCAGGCTGTACATGAGACTGGCGATGTGATTCGCCCTGAGACAGGCCTTGTGGGGGTAGAGGTATTGGCAGGGTGGGGCTTCACAAAGAATTCTCCCACTTGTGTCACTCCAGGGACCATCGTGTGAATAAATTGTCTTCTAAGCCTCTCCCATCTTGCCTTGGGGGAGATATGGCATATCAGAGCATGTTTTTCAACTTTCCAGACCTAGATTAGAATGCCAGCAGTACTGCGAACTAGTTTGTGACTGGGCAGGTCCCTTCACCTCTCTCAGCTTTGCATTTCTCGCCTATAAAATGGCAATATAAAATCCTGTCTCCCTTATAGGTTTGCTGTGAGCATTAAAGAAAGGAGCATAGCCCTAGCTGGTTTGGTTCAGTGGGTAGAGCATCAGCCTGTGAACTGAAGGGTCTGGGTTCAATTCCAAGGGCACATGCCTGGGTTATGGACTCGATTCCCAGTAGCGGGGTGTGCTGGGGGCAGCCGATCAATGATTCTCTATCATCATTGATGCTTCTGTTTCTCCCTCTCCCTTCCTCTCTGAAATCAATAAAAATATTTTTTTAAAAGGAGCATATATTAGGCCCCTGGCACACTGCTAGTCCCACTAGCAACCAGCAGGCTCCCCCTTGGCCTCCCTGCCAACATCAGCAGCACGTCCAGTTCTCACGGACACTGATCACCCTCCCAGAGTTGCTAAGGTGTCCCAGGGAAACTGCTGGCTCTCTGAGACCTGAGCAGACCCAGCCACAGGGTGGAGTGCAGCTCAGAGACCCGAGTCCCCTGGGAAGCTCCGCCCAGGGTTTGGGAGTGAGCAGGAGGGGCAGGCACAGTGGGATCAGCTGCTCTGATATCTCCCAAAGGCTCCACCCCATCTCCTGCTGCTTCTCCCCGTGCCTGAGTGGGACCATGTGGGAAGGAGGAGAGGTGAGGGAGGGAGGGTGTCACCTCAGATGCTATTCAGTGTCTCATGGCAGCAGCCAGAGCTGGGGTAGGGGTCATGGGCGCCCTCCATGTAGGGCAGAACTGTGGAAGGCTCTGTAGTGCAGCCAGGAGTGCCCGCCCTGAGGGACTCCTCCCTTCCTGTTCTCCCCTTCCAGTCTGTTGTCTACTGCCACGGAGGGCGCGTCGGCTTCTTCCAGGGAGACATCCGTCTCCTCTCAGATGACATGAAGGCTCTACGCCCCACCATCTTCCCTGTGGTCCCACGACTGCTGAACCGGATGTACGACAAGGTGAGCCCACAGCGAGTCTCTGGCCAGGCTGAGGGGTAGATAGATGCCTGGGTGGATGGGGTCTGAAGCCCCAGGCAGGCTTTCCAAACTTCCACCCGCAGGTCCTGGAAATGGCCTGTTCTCTTGTATTCCCTGACTCTCACCTGTTTCCTTCCTATCTTCGGGAATTACTAGCCCCGAAATATGCTCACACCTCGGTAGCATTGACCTTGGGCTGGCTATCATACATTCAGTTACCCCCTTAGGGGTCCAATGGAGTGTGGCTTCTCTGTTGGCTAGTCTGGACCTTCTTCCTGGGGGAGGGGGGTGTCTAGAGGTGGGACAGGCCCAGCAGCTGTTTCCAACTTGTGCTCTTTAGATCTTCAGCCAGGCAAACACACCACTGAAGCGCTGGCTCCTGGAGTTTGCAGCAAAGCGTAAACAGGCTGAAGTCCGGAGCGGAATCATCAGGAATGATAGTATCTGGGATGAGCTCTTCTTTAATAAGATTCAGGTAAGAGAATGAACAAGTGATTCTAGACATGCAAGGGTCTAATGGGTGACTTAACAGAAGAATTAGAGAAGTTCATCCCAGTGGCATATAGTAATCTTATAAAATAATAACTCAACAGGTCATGAAATCAAAGCTTAAGCTACTGTTGAAATCTTAAAGGACTCGTTTTTCTTATTTGGAGATGTGTTATATTGGTCCAAAGGCAAACAGCTGGAAGGACTCCTAGAAAGTAGGTCCTTTGACTTCCATAGGCAACGGGGAGCTCTGCTTGGTGGTCAGGTCCACCAAAGAGCTCCTGGGGTCTGAAGGTTCACTTGGTCCTTTTTGTAGCTCTGGCCATGGTGGCTTTCCAGCAGCATTAGGTTCTTGGATAGCCAAGAATCTTCCTTTAAAAAAAATAATTTTTATTTAATTTCAGAGAGGAAGGGAGAAACAGATAGAAACATCAGTAATAAGAGAGAATCATTGATTGGCTGCCTCTTGCACGCCCCACACTGGGGATTGAGCCTGCAACCTGGGCATGTGCCCTGACCAGGAATTAAACTGTGACCTCCTGGTTCAAAGGTTGACACACAATCACTGAGCCATTCGGGCTGGGCCCAAGAATCTTCCTTTGCTTTTCCTCTGTCCTGTCCCTTCAGCTTCTCCCAAACCAGCTGATCATGAATTGCTCATCTCTGGATCCCCACTAAAGTTTCCAAGTCCTGCATTATCCAAGGAATGTGTAGTTAATTAGTATCATTACTCAGTTTTTCTTACTATATTTTTAGCTATGGAAATTAATATTTAAACTCGCTTGGCTCAACTCACATAAACAACATATTTAAAGACTTCTTTGTCCACTGCATAGTAAATAGAGCAGAGTACGGTATTGATTTGTAAATGAAAAAAGGCTAGGCCATTAACGTGGAAGTGGGAAGGAATTGTCCTAAGTAATTGTTTTTGGATGGTTGCAAATGATGGGAGAGTGAGGGAATAGCTGTGTATTTTAAGGAAAGTAGAACCAAAATTATAGAATGCCACATAGATAATGGCACTTATCTCAAAAGACATAAAAGAGTTGGCCATATTGCACAGCTGACTGGGTTGTTCATTTTGAAGAACAGACTTCCTCAGCTCAGAGGCCTTCTCTCTGATCCTTATCCTGGGTGCAAGTGGGGTCCAATTATTGAATGTTGACCTTGGCTGAGGCCAAGATGAGTGGCCTTAGACGCCACTTCCAGAAGCACAGACTTTGGCAGACTCTTCTCTCCCACAGGCCAGCCTTGGTGGGTGTGTGCGAATGATTGTGACTGGAGCAGCCCCCGCGTCACCAACAGTCCTGGGATTCCTTCGGGCAGCTTTGGGGTGCCAGGTATTACCTTCATGTGGCCTTCCCGGGGGCCAAGCAGATGTGTGTGAGGACAGGGAAAGGCCCTGGGGGGCAAGATTTTTGTGGAATAGAAGCTCCATTCCTCTGAGGATGAAAACATCCCAGTGCCACTGAAAGCCAGTATGACTTTTGACATATGGAAAGCCCAGGTGCATCCAGTCTGGGAAAGGGGGCTGATAAACTATGTGGAGCATCAATGGGCTGGGGAATCTGCAGCACACCTGTAGCAGCATCTCTGCATTCTTCAGCCTGTAAAATATCGCCCAATCCAGAAAGGGAGCACAGGGGAGGGGATGCTGAAAGTCCATTTGTGTTTTGTCATTTGATTCAATAGGTTTTGTCATCGCTAAAAATTCCATTCCTTCATTGACCCATTTGGTTAAAGTGTATTAAGTTTTTACATATGCAGGGTATAGTGACATGGCTGTCACTATTTCATCGATGTGCATGCTTCACTTTTTATACTTTCAAAGCCGCTGGCCTCTTCTATCCCATCATGGCCTGACCACTTCTAAGAGCAGACTCTCCCATGTGGTTTATTCCTGCAAACACACGAGGCTCTGGAGGGGAATACCTTACAGAGACAAAGTAAACCGTACAGTAGATTTTAAAGCACTTGTCTTTAATACATATTATCCAAATAAAAAATAGAGTCAGTAGTTGAAAATAGGTCAGAAATCTTTACCCCAAACCACTTCAGCTTCACCTGGGTTTACCTGCCTCTAGAGCACCTCCTCCCACCATGCCCAGCACGGAGCAGCAGGTGTCAGGGTGGGAGCTTAGTTGGCTGAGGCAGGCAACCAGCCAGCTGCAAGAGGCTGTGTGCCTACAATGTGATTTCTATGTTTTGCTTGAAGGTTTATGAAGGTTATGGCCAAACTGAGTGCACAGCTGGATGTACCTTCACCACACCTGGGGACTGGACCTCAGGTAGGATGGACAGGAGATGTGGGGGTGCATCACCAGGCACTGCTGAATTAAAACAGCTACAAAATTTTCTCATGGAAAGTAAATTTACAAGGGAACATCAGAAAAAAAGCAGAAATAGAAAAAATATACTAATGGTGGTAATTCTAGGTCAGGGGTGGGCAAACTTTTGACTCGAGGGCCACGATGGGTTCTTAAACTGGACCGGAGGGCCGGAACAAAAGCATGGATGGAGTGTTTGTGTGAACTAATATAAAGTCAAAGTAAACATCATTACATAAAAGGGTACGGTCTTTTTTTTCAATAGTTTTATTCATTTCAAACGGGCCGGATTCGGCCCGCGGGCCATAGTTTGCCCACGGCTGGTCTAGGTTGTACCATTATGGGTCTGTTGTTCTCTTTGTTAACATATTTTTGTGTTTCTTACTTTGCATTTTTCCATTTTTTTATAGATATTTTTAAAAAATAAAGAAGTGCTAGATTCCAAAATATAACTCAGGAAAAAATGATTATGTCAGTATATTAGATTTCATAGATTCTGAATACCACACAGCCTTGCTATAGTTGTTTTATTTTTTATTTTTAAATATTTTTTTACTGATTTCAGAGAGGGAGAGACAGAAACATCAATGATAAGAGAGAATCATTAATTGGTTGCCTCCTGCATGCCCCCTATTGGGGATTGACCAGGAATTGAACTGTGACTTCCTCGTTCATAGGTTCAACCACTGAACCACACCAGCCAGGCACTTGTAGTGGTTTTATTTTATTTTTTAATTTATTTTTAGTGATTTTAGAGAGGAAGGGAGAGAAGGAGAGAGATAGGAACATCAGTGATGAGAGAGAAGCACTGATTGGCTGCCTCCTGCACGCCCTATACTGGGGATCGCGCCCACAGCCCTGATCTGGAATCGAACCATGACCTCCTGGTTCATAGGTCTCTGCTCTCTCTACCACTGAGCCATGCTGGCTGGGCGTAGAATGAAGGAAGCAGGCTATGAATTGATTATGGTTACAATCAGGATTTTTTTTACAATCGTGCCCTATTGAAAAATTACAACTATGAATTGGAGAAGCAAATTCCTAGTGGCCAAAGCACTATTTCTTAAAGGGCCATTTCCAAGGCCCTTGGGAACTACAGTCTCCTATGACATTAGTGTCTAGAAGGCAGTGGCAGCCTCAGGAAGGAGCAGATCCCACCCACTGCCTCATTCTGAAGAGACTCATCTTTCAGGGTAAGGAGGAAGCAGCAGGTAGTCCCTGTGTGGTCCATCACAAATTTAGACCAGATACTGGAAGACTAAACACCATCCAGCAAAGGAATCCTTTAGGGCACCAACTTTCTCTGTGCTTTCCACTCTCATGCTTTAGTTTGCTCAAGTGCAAACTAGAAAAACTTGGGATAATGTGCATGCACAAGAAATATGCCCAGTAATGCAATCTTGTTTTCAGGGCACCTTGAGGTAGTCAGCAGAAACATGATAGGTGGAGTCTAAATCAAAATCCGATTTGGCCAAGTCAAGTACAGAAGCATTTTTTCCCGAGTTTTATCTTTTAAATTCTAGCTGAATGAAGCCTTTGGTGTGTAAATTCTTTGATCTTTCTACCACGGGCAAATCCACAAGGACTGTCTTCTGGGGTCCTGGTTCACTATTCTTTTATTATTGTTGCCATTATGTTTGCCAATCACTCTCACGTATGCCCTTCCTTTCGGATACTTACTTCCCTCTATGTCATTCTCCGCATTTTTCTAGGTAAGACTTTTGAGTTTTGCCTTTTTTATTCATCCTTACCATAAAAACTTGCAAAGGCTATTGAGTATGAGAAGATAGATGTCTTTGTACGAATTGTGAAAGGTTTTTCAACCTCTCCTTTAAAAGAGAAAATGAAGTGTCACCGCCTCATTTTTTATCTCCATGGCTCTGTCGCTCACGGTCCCTTCAGGACCTTGGCCAGCACCTTATTACAGTGAATTCTGTAACCACCACACTCACACAAATTACTAGAAAATGTAATTTTGTGGCTGGAAATTACAAGATCAAGAAAATTAGAAGTTGTTTTTTAGGGTCGAATTACCCTGTCCTGGTTTCCATTCCTTTGTTACTCAGTGTAGTGTGTGGACCAGAAGCATCATCCCCTGCGTGCCTTGTGACATGCAGAATCTCAGGGTTCATCCCAGACCCACTGAGTCAGAATCTGCAGTTTAACAAGATTCCTAGATGATTCCTGGACACAACAGTCTGGTGACTGGAGGAAAAGCAATGATGACCTTATTTTATGAACCCCAAACAAACCAAGACTTGTGATCTGACAAAGGGGAAAGTCTTTCAACAGAGGCAAAAAATTCCTGACCGTGTGGTCGGTGTGGGTGTGAGCCCCACAGACTGCAGGTTGGTGCCAGGCTGGCGTGCCTGTCCAGCTCTTTAAGAATCAGATGTAAAACAAAGGTCCGCAAAGGCTGGCCTCTCCCTTCTCCAGAACTTTGTTTTATTGTCAGCGCTTGCCTATGACACATGCCCGTCTAAATGTGTTTTGCTTTTTGCCCATAATTCCCTACTGTGACCACCTGCGGGGGGTGGGGGGGGTTACATGGCATGGAGCGTCTTCAGTGCTGAAGTGGACTGGACACTGACCATGCCACATTGCTCCGGTGTTTGTTCTAGGGCACGTCGGGGCGCCTCTGCCCTGCAATCATATCAAGCTCGTCGACGTCGTGGAACTGAACTATTGGACCCGCAAAGGAGAGGGAGAGGTAAACCTCAGCATTTAGCCATTCGTGTCTGTGGAGGCTGCATGTAATGAATAAAGGGGGAAAAATGGAATTATTTTTCTTTTACCCTCGGTGTAAAGTCACTTTAAATTTCTGCTCAATTTGACTCAACTGAATTCAGTATTTCCTCCCTCTTCTGTTTATGAAACAAGACTATGGCAGGGCTGGTCTAACTCAAGATTTATAATTTTCAAACTTTAAAAAAAAATCCCATTTTCCCTTTTAAGTGGCATGGCCTGCTGCTGTGAATCTGCCCCAGCAGAAACATAGCTATTTGCAGATAGGCCAGGTGGGGTAGATACTCATTCATTCCATGCGAGTGGGTAGAAGCTGCCTGGCTGCCTGGTGAGGCAGGGGCTGAGCCTCTCTGGTACAACCAGCCGGCCATCAATATCTGATGTGACCCCATCCAGTGTCACAAAGCAGCACCTGCCGAAGGCCAGGGGGTTCCCAAGAAAGAAGAGATGGTGGAGGAGGCCTGGGGTGGCCAGGGCGGAGAGGAGAGATGGAGAGGATGCAGCTTGAGGAACAGCTGGTGGCTGTTCCTGTCCTCTGTTGTCATCACTGCCGTCTGCACAGTGGATTTCCTGGGGGTTAGCGTACAGTCTTCTACACTCGCCCCTGACAGCCTCACATCAGGAATCCTTACGCTGTGGGCTGAGAGCAACCGGTGTTTGTCCCTGCAGATATGTGTGAGAGGACCAAATGTGTTCAAAGGTTACTTGAAAGATCCAGACAAGACAAAGGAAGCCCTGGACAGCGACGGCTGGCTCCACACTGGCGACATTGGGCAGTGGCTGCCGGTGCGTGTGTTGGGAAGCCTGGAGCTCCAAGCGCTTGGGTGGTGGGTGTAAATCCGATTCACTCTGAGGCAGGGGTCTTCTCCATGTCCTGCCTGACAGCTAGTCATTCAGGAACACCTCCAGGGATTAAGAGGTTTGTCTTTACCTTGCCCCCAACGCTTTCTCCTCCACCCTCCTGAGGCGGGAGATAGGGATCTTTGTGGGAGGATATAGTTGGAATGTGGGGCCCACTGCCTACCCTTTCTGGTTTCCAGAAAGACCTGCAGTGCTGTGGAATCTGGGGGGTGGAGTACAAGGAGCAGGAGTTCATAGTTCTCGGAGGCCTGAGAAAGGCAGCGGTGGGAGCCCAGGACGCTGGCCCCCGCTGAGAAGTGGCCCTGAGCAGGAGGAAAACTTGACGCTGAGCCCCAAAATGGCTGCGTTCCTGTGGCTCTGACAGCAGTGGCTCTTGTGACCATGAGCAAAGCCTCATCCCTCTTGGGATGAGGACTCTGGGACTCACTTGTAGAAAAAGAGTGTGAAGCTACGGGAAACTGGCTGTGGCCCAAATCAGCTTGCAGCCCAAATCAGCTGTTGTGCCTCATTCAGTCATTTATAAAATGGGGATAACACCATGGCTTACCTGCACAGTTATTGTGAGGAATAAGTGAGATTATACATGTAAAGCAATTGGCACAAAGCCTGACACACAGGAGATGCTTAGATGAAAGCTATGAGCAGAAAAAGGCTCTGTTGCTGAAACTGAGGGCCCTTGCCTGACACAGCCCGCCCAAGGAGTCTCTCTAAGGTTCTGGTGGGCGTTCTGAGATGCTGAGTTTACTGGTCACATGAGTGGCTGGCGAGCTGTTTGCCCCTGCTTGGGTCTGTGTGCTTCCCTTTGAGAAACGCTCAATCCTGCAGCAGTTGAGGATGTTCCTTGATGTGTGCCCTGGGCCAGGGAAGGACAGTCAGGGCAGGAGTCACAGCACGTGCTGAGTGGAGAGACACTAGAGGAGTGAAGCAGTCAGATCTAATTGAGGGCCCACGGCTGGAAGAGGCAGACGGGAGAACGTCAGCGGGGCCCTGGACACTGATGGAGGGTAGATTGTCCCATCAGCTAAGAAAGCTTAGGCTTCAGGTCCCTTCACTTGCATAGGCCCCTTCCAAGGTTCTGTACTTCATCTTATATTATTTTTCTTAAAGAGGATCCTCAAAGTTAGAAAAAGCTTAAAGCCTCACAAAGCCTTGGCTCTGCCACTGATGCCCCATAACTAGGATGATATGACCTACCCTGCAGGGTGTTGTGAGAAGCAAGTAAATTAATTCATGTGAAGTACCTAGTGTTTTGCTTGAACTAAAAGCCCAAGACAACAGGCAGGCAGTCTGTGGGAGTTAAATTTTTTAAAGTAGTGTTTTGAAATAGTATTAGATACAAGGAAAAGGTATATATTTCTGATCCAGAAAGACCTGATTTAAAATCCTGGTTCCCCTACCTCCTAGCTGTGTGGCTTTGAAGAAGTTAAGTAACCTCTCTGATCCTCCCTTTCCTTATCTGTGCAATGGAGGTGATGACACCCAGTGCATAGAGTACCATGAATACCAAAGAAGCCAGTGTGGGGAATGCGTGTGTTGTCCAGCCTGGGTTTTGAGCAAAGCAGGGCCTGCTTGTTTTTTCTCTTCTAGAGAGATGGCTCTGGTTCTGGTGGCTCATAGAGATGGGGCACGAACAGAGTGTGTGCAAAGGGCTGGCCGGTCAGGAAGTGGTTTGATGGAGAGAGGCTTGTGAGCGAGGGTGGATGAGCCTGACTGCTGGAGGACCCAGGAAAGGCAAATGGCAAGGCCATCTCCAGTGTTAGGGCTTGGGGGCTGGGACAGGTGCGAGGAGGGCAGTGAGGAGCTTCCTTTGAGGGAATGTCGCATATGCAACCACCCTTGTTTCTGAGTCCTGAGGAGAGTTAAGTTCTGGGTCTGGCGCTCAGTGACAGGTCTGGCTGGAAGCTTAGACAGACGTGGGAGTGGCCAATGAAGAGATAAATGGTGCTTAACCTCAAGGCGCATGTCAGAGGAGGTGAGGAATGTGCAACATTCAAGGTTGAGCCAAAGGAGAGAGACCCACTTAGGAAACTCAAAAAAGGTTGAGGGGAGGCAGGGAGGTCAGGGGGGTCCTGGAGACCAGGAGCACAGGCACTCACTGCCCAAGGGGTGGCCTGCCTGCTGCAGAGGCCCTGGCCATCCGGCTGGTCAGGAGGGACTCACTGGGGGCTGTGTGCTGTGGGTGGAGGCACTCTTTGGGGTTGGGGCAGTAGCTGGGGCGAGAGTCCTAAGCATGGCTTAAGGGGGAAAATCTGAAGATGCCATGAGAAAAGGGACAGCTAGAGCAAGGGCCTGGGCGAGAGGGACGCCCTGGTGGGAAGACAAGTGGGCCTTCTGAGGAGGAGGGGAAGCAAGGGAGGGGGTCAATGCTGAGGTCATTCAGGACAGAGCTTGAGCCATCCACCCCTGTGCACGGTGGCTGTCAAGATCAGAGAAGTCACAGAGGAGCAGATCTGGGTGGAGTCTGCGAGGTGGGGCGGGACAGGAGTGAGGGACTATGGCACTACGGAGTGATGGCTTGAGGCTCAGAGGATGCCATCTTTTTATGAAGCTGTTTGTCCAACTCCACAGGCGGGAACTCTTAAAATTATTGATCGGAAGAAGCACATATTTAAACTTGCTCAGGGAGAATATGTTGCACCTGAGAAGATTGAGAACATCTATACCCGGAGTGAGCCTGTGGCACAAACCTATGTCCATGGGGACAGCTTACAGGTGAGTCCCCTGTGCTCCAGCCCTCCCACAGGTGCTGGGCCTCCTGAAAAAATCTAGAGTTAGCTCAGAATGATTTCCTAAGTATTTGGTATTTGATTAAGCAGTAAACGTTAATTTTTAATCAGACACCGTATTCACCTACTTATTAGATTATGAAAGAAAATTCCTTGTTAAAGAAGAAATCTTAATTATTTAGGGTTTGATAAATTGCAATTAGGCGATAAGTTGCTTGAAGTTATAGTGATGGACACTCCCACTACTTTTAACTTCATGTGTGTGTGTTTTTAAAAATTTGTTTTTCAATTACAGTTGACATACAATATTATATTAGTTTCAGGTGTACAACCCAGTGATTTGATATTTGCATAACTTGCAACATGATTACCCCAGTAAGCCTAGTACCCATCTGTCACCATACATAGTTATTACAATAGTGACTATATTCCCTGTGCTGTACCCACTACTTTTTTTGTTGTTGTCGTTAATCCTTACCCGAGGATATTTTTCTTTTTAAATATATTTTTATTGATTTCAGAGAGGAAGGGAGAGGGAGAGAGAGAATCATTGATCAGCTGCCTCCTGCACACCCCCTACTAGAAATCGAGCCCACAACCCAGGCATGTGCCCTTGATCGGAATTGAACCTGGGACCCTTCAGTCCAGAGGCCGACGCTCTGTCCAACTGAGCCAAATCGGCTAAGGCCGAGGATATTTTTTTCTATTGATTTTTTTAGAGAGAGTGGAAGGCAGAGGGAGAGACAGAGTGAGAGAAACATTGCTGTGAGAGAGACACTCCCACACACGCCCCGGATTGGGGCTGGGGATTGAGCCCGCAACCCAGATATGTGCCCTTGAGAGGAATTGAACCCGAGACCCTTCAGTCCAGGGGCCAGTGCTGTAACCACTGAGAAAACTGGCTAGGGCTGTACCCACTGCTTTTATGTATGTATGTATGTATGTATGTATGTATGTATGAGAGAGAGAGAGAGAGAGAGAGAGAGAGAGAGAGAGAGAGAGACTCTTCTTGCATGTGTCCTGACCAGGGATCGAACCGGCAACTTTGGTGTATAGGGACAACGCTCCAACCAACTGAGCTACCTGGCCAGGGCTTGTATCCTCTTTTAACTAATGTTCTACCTATTTCCAAGAGGAATTTTGAAATAAGTTGCTGAAGTAAAATTCAGAATTTCTACTGTTTTGATTTTGAAATATGCAAATGAACTTTACAGATAAACAGGTATAATATTGCAACAATGGCACTGATGATGATATAGCCTAATATATTAAGGTAATATGTTAATTAATGTGGTTAGGATTAAATTATTTGGAGAGGATTTATTATTCTGTTTTCAACATCAATTAGATTTAAAGTCAGAAAGGGAGCTCCAGTGGCACAATCGGTTAGCGCGCGCGGTACTTATAAAGTCAGAAAGATCGCTACGAATACAGCCTGCATTAATTGGATTGCTATAATTAAATATTATGAAATTATTTTTAATCATTTAATGAACCATGTTAATAAAATAAAAGACCATATTAATGTTAAAATGTCAGGAAATCCTGAGAAACATATTTTGGTTCATCGAGTTATTTGTTTACCATCCTGAAGATGTACTCATTTGAGTTTAGCATGAGAATTAAAGGTACATGTAGGTCTAACTTTATTGATGCTTAATCTCCTTAGGTTTATTCTTTATTAATTTTTTTACAAAGTTAGGTAAATATCAGAAAATAAATAGTCAATGTGTGATATTGGTGGAAATGTTTCATAACATAGCCATCTACTTATTTTTAGAAAAGGGTAGAGTCTGAGCATACCAAGGGATTATTTTTACTGCTGGACTACAGATAACCACTTTAAAAACTTTTTTCATTAATATAATATTGTATGTCAACTATACTTTAATAAATGTTTAAAGATAATAATATAAGGGCTTTTGTGATGATGAAAAGCTTTTGTCAATTTTGGTGATTGTTTTATTTTGGTGATTGGTATATCTTGTACTAGTATCTTTAATTTTGTATCTATTTCAGAAACGTTTTAATGTTTTTAGAAAAAAATCAAAATAAATATGGTGACTAGGCAAAAAAGTGCTTTCATCATGACTTGTTTTTCTTTGGTGGGATTGCAGGCCTTTTTGGTGGGCATTGTTGTGCCTGACCCTGAAGTCATGCCCTCCTGGGCACAGAAGAGAGGAATTGAAGGGACATACTCAGAGCTCTGTGTAAATAAGGTCTGTATAGTGGGGCTGTTTCCTAAAAGGTTGCTGGACCTTTTTGGATACTGCATTATGAGAGAACAGGAAAATAGCAGACAGGCGAAATTCGAACATGTAGGGAAATTTCTAACGTTATACATGGTGGGCATTCTAAACCAGACTCACATTTCTTCTTAGAAAGTTTGATAAAACTATTGAATTTTTGAGCTAGAAGACATCACAGGAAGTTTGTCCAGGCCTCTTGTTTTGCAGCTTGCAGGAGAGTCCACAGAGGATTGCGGCTTGCCCACAGCCACACAGCTGGTTAACAGCAGTGTCAGACTGAGCTTAGGCCTTCTGCCTACTGCCCATGCTCTCTCCAAGTGTGAGGTGGATTTTGTATCTACTGGGCTTAGAGAGACAGTCATGGAATTGACAAAGTAACACAGTTCTTCATGCTTAGAGCATTAGCCACTCACACCTTAAGAATCTTCGTGGTACATGGAGGGACCTCTGGAAGAGGATCTCTGTGCTCTGTCTCAGCCTCAGCCCCTCCAGTCACATGGTCCATTTCTCAGCAGCAACCACAGGCCCTATCGATTCCACTAGGCCCTGGGCTCTTCCGGGGGTTACGGGGCCCCGGGACTCACCAGGCTGACCAGAGGGCCACTTAAAAACATCATGCGGGGGCGAGGGTGGCAAAAAACAACAAAAAACATCATGTTTGGCCGGGGGCGAGGCGCGGCAAAAAACAACAACAAAAAACATGTTGACTTGGGGTGCTGAGCACACAATACAACATACAGATGGTGTATTATGGAATTGTATACCTGAAACCTATATAATTTTATTAACCAATGTTACCCCAATAAATTCAATTAGAAAAAAATCAAGTGGTCCCTTACCTGTCACTCCTTTGGGCATGCCTGGTACTTCTTTGCCAGATGAGAGGTGGTGTTGGCATGCTGCCAGGGAGTGTCAGCTCCAGTTGGAGGTGTGGGAGGGAGGGCGTGTTGGTATGAAATGTGTTTTTGATATTGTAATTTTACCTATGTGATTCAATTCAGGAGCTGAAGAAAGCCATTTTGGAAGATATGGTGAGGTTAGGAAAAGAAAGTGGACTCCATTCTTTTGAACAGGTAACTGGAACCTTCCCCATACTTGTTTCAGCCCTTCACACAGTGATGAAAATTAAACTAGCCCACAGTGACCCTGACCTGGATTCCCCACCCTCCATGCTGTGGCCTGCAGGCAGGCTTAGCACCAACAGACCCCTGAGGGCCTGTTCTACCCTGACCACAGCAGCCTGCGTCCCAACTAAAATAGGTCATATATCGAGTGAGACTGCTCGTTGTCCTTGTAATCACAAATGTTCATAAAGCTGAAATATTACCTTGGCCTTCACCACCGGATCATGTGTACATGATCTGTCTCCAAGATGCCTGCAACTGCCCAGACCAGATCCCTGTGTTATTTTTACTTTTATGGGGACACTCTTCTTGACTACCGCAGGCAAGCTTTCTTGCTAGGACATCGGAAAAATTGTGCTCCTTGGGCCAATGATCCATTAGCCCAGCATGCCCTCTACAAAGAGGAAGAGGCAAAGAATATATTAGGAGAGGACACAGTAGTCCTCTAAGACCTTCTGTCTTTAATAGGTTGGGGTTCTTAACTGTAACTGAGTTCATAAGCATACTTTGTCCTACTTACATATACCGTTTATACATCCTCTTTAATCAAAAATCCAAAAAGAAAAATTTATCCAGCAGAAAGATACTAATATACTGATTTTTAATGTTTCCTAGTATGTAATTAACATAATTGTTTTTCATAAAACTGTTTCTCCAATAGGGTACACCTGGAACCTATATAATTTTACTAACCAATGTCTCCCCAGTAAATTCACTTTTAAAAAATCAAGTGGTCCCTTAGCTTGTCACTCTTTTGGGCATGCCCAGTACTTACTTGCCACATAAGAGGTGGTGATTGGCATGCTCCCAGGCAGTGTCAGGACTAGCCCAGTGTAGTATTAGGGATCTGCAAGGCTTATGAGAATTTTAAATTATATATGCTCATTTTGATGATAACATAAAAACATGTTTAAAACCAGTCTTAAATATAAAACTCTTGGAGCAATTGCTTGCAATTAAAAAACATTTCCACAGTTTAAGACTAATTTTTTTTAAGTTTCAAACTAAGGGGTCTGAGAATCATTTATTTTGTTTGTTTTGTTTTTTTTAAATAGATCTTTACATTAACCTAGCTTGAGAAACATTACATTACTCTCATCTGACAGCATGTTTTAGGGCAAATAAGTCGTGGATGAATAAATCTTCATAAAATTATAGAAATAAAAATTATAGAATCTGAGATACTCAGCAAGTTATATTTATCTTTCTGAATGAAAGGTCGATCTGGCATAATAATTATTTAAATTTCTAAATTTGGTAGAACTGACTTTATTGCCCTTCCATAAGGAAGCTGTTGACCAGATTGAGCAGGGGCCACAGACTGGTGGTCGGAGGCCTGTCTGGTCTGGGCTTATGTGCTGGCCTCAAGGGCTGGCTCTGAGGGCACTGGGGACGCAGGAGGCCTGGGGCAGGATTACTCAACTGATTAGTTCCTGTGACTCCTAAGGCCTTGCACGCCCCCTTCTGGGTTTGGGATGTATGACCTACCCCAGGGCATGTGGGGAATCCTAACATCTAGAATCCTCTTCCTGGAAAAGACTACCAACTCTTAAGCTTATGTTAAAAAGGTACCTTTGGCTATGTTTCCAGTGTTAACCATTGTGCAAGTTAGAGCTTTCATTGAGAGGAGACATGTTTTTGACTTTCCATAAGCCTTAAGCAGAGTTACTGCTCTACTAATCTGCCTTCACCATGGTAACGTCAAATACAGAGAAGTCATGTGGCACCTGAGAGGCCTGAGTTTTATTGCCAACTCTGTCACCTCTTTGTTGGTCTGTGACATCCTCCCCACCACAGCCAGTGTGTGCCCTCAGCTGACCACAGGAGAGCAAACACCAGGCCTCATGCCAGCAGAGAGTCCGCTGCTGTTACAGAGTGCAACAGAAATTGAGTTAACCCATAATCCATCGTCAGCCTGTTCTGTCCCCTTTCCCGCAAATATGAGTGATCAATTAAGGCTTAACACTAATTTTTGAAGAAATATACATACACACAGATAGGTATCCAAGTCCAAGGCTTAAATCATTCAATAAAAACATTAAGAGTTCAGAATTACTGGGCAGGATTGATATGAATTAAACTTTGAATTAGATAAAATATTAATGTAAATTAATTTCCAGAAACAGACAGTTCCTGGAACTAAGCCAACCATTAATTTATGGAGATCTTTGGAAGATATATTTTAATGAGTAGGCAGGAAGCCTTTAAAATATCAATAATTTTTTAATGTAGGTACTTGGGGAAGTATTTGAGCATACTTAACTCTGGTTTAACCATTTTTCTTGACTTTTATGTGCTTTATTTGCATAGGCAATACAAAGTAAACTTCAACACTTAATAGTTTTTTCAAATTCTGACTGGGAAGCCCTCATTAAAAATATTTTATTGTATTTCCTGTCATTGAAATGAATACTTACCTAATAAAAGCGCCTTTAAATTAGAAATGAATTTAGCATTTTCCTATTTAATTTAAATATTTTTTTCTACTCTATTCTCTGTCCTAAATCATTCACTCTGTGTTTATTATCTATAAGCAATATTGTATATTAAACGTATTTCATTATAAATTATGAAAAGTTCTGTGCTTTAATAAGTTGGCATAAATTGACACTTTTAAGATATTTTATTCCAATACAATATTTAAATTTACAGTACTTTTTTTTTTAACCCTCAACCAAGGATATTTTTCCCATTGCTTTTTTAGAGAGAGAAGGGAGGGATGAAGGGGGAAGGAAAGAGAAAGAGAGAGAGAGAGAGAGAGAGAGAAAGAAAGAAACATCAATGTGAGAGACACATTGATTGGTTGCCTCCCTCATGCACCTCAACCAGAACCAGAGATCAAACCTGCAACACAGATATGTGCCTTTGACCGGGAATCAAACCTGCGACCTTTAGGTGCGTGGGCTGACACTCTAACCACTGAACATCACTGGCCAGGACATATATTGAGTTTTTTATCTGAAAAATCAGTGAATGTAAGGGAGAGTTTTCTCAGCAAAGAATTCTTTGCCATCTCAAGATACCTGCCAGCCAGGGCACTAAACTGTTAGCATCAGAGATTTTGAAAATTATCGGTGTCATATTGAATTTTTGCAACTATTTTCATACACTGATTTTTTTCCTTTTTTTGTAGTAAAATACACATAAAAAATTTATCATCTTAACTGTTTTTACACTTGTAATATTGTACAAACATCACCACTATCCATCTCAATAATTCTTTTTATCTTGTAAAACTAAAACTCTGTAGTGTCATTAAGCAATAACTCCCAATTCCACCCCCTCCCAGCTCCTGGCAACCACCATTTTACTTTCTGTCTCAATGACTTTGACTACTCTAAGTACTTCATATATTTGCATTTGTCTTTTTGCCACTTGCTTATTTCACTTAGCATAATGTCCTCAAGGTTCATCTGTGTTGTAACATATGTCAGAATTTCCTTCCTTTTTACAGTGAATAATGTTCCACATTTTGCTTATCCATTCATCCACTGATGGACATTTGGATTGCTCCCACATTTTAGCTATTGTGAATAATGCTGCTGTGAACATGGCCATATAATTGTCTTTTGGAAACCTGCTTTCAATTCCACTTTTGGGGAATACCCAAAAGTGGAATTACTAGGGTCATATGGTAATTCTATTTTTAAAAATTTGAGGAACTGCCATATTGGCTTCTATAGTCGCTGCGCCATTTTACATTTCCACTAACAATGCACAAGGGGTTCCAATTTCTCTGTTTCTTCACCTACACTTTTTATTCTCTGTTTTTTTGATGATGGCCATCCTAATGGGTATGAGATGGTATATGCATTGATTTTTGAAGTAACATTTCCTAATTGTGCCTATTGATTTTATTAACAGTTCTCACAGGACAGTAGCACCTGAAGCAATGATCTCTCTCGTTTTCCTGCCTTTGTAACCCACATTCCAGTTCCTTTCTTCAATCACTCCTCCCTGTCTCAAGTCTAGGCTGCAGTTCTGTCCTTCATACTAATACTTATAAGGCCAATGTCCAAAGACTGCTTGGTGTCTCAGAAGCATTTCAAACTTTACATGAATACTTGATCTTCCCACCTCCAAAGAATCTTTCTGCTCCTCCAGTTTTTCTGCCCAAGCAGAAACCTAGAACCATGACCATCTCTTCTTTACCACTTACCCAAACCAATTCTAAGACCTGTCCTTTCCACCCCTGAAATCTATTTCTGTCTCCATAGCAAACTCGTGGCCCAAATCACCAGCAACCTTGCCTCTTGGCTGGTCTTCCAACTTCCACTTTTACCTCACTTCAATCCAGTAACAGATTAATCAATCTAAAGAGCCATTCTGGTTCTGTCTCTCGCTGTTGAGCTTTAAAAAATTATTTAGAGTATTATTTCCAAATTCCCTACCTTGGCATATTAGTCCTTTATAATTCGGTCTACCTCTCCAGCCCTGTCTCGCTCTTCTTCATTTGTACTACGAGTGTGTGCTTCAGCCTACACTTGCAATGTCCCAAATGTGCTCTGGCACATGCTTCCGCTGCCTGGAGCACCCTCCTTCTACTCAGACCATATGGCAGCAACCACTCCCCTTCCCCTTGTTATCTTCATCTGGCTAAAGCCTATTTATCCTTCAGAGTTCAACTTGGCATTTCTTTTCAATGAATCGGCCCAAGCCTGGGTTAGGTGCTCTATCAGAAATACATTCAGCTCTAACAGAAAACCCACAGTGTCTTAAACACATAGGATGCATTTCTGTGTTTTTTTCTCACATAAGAAGGCCAAAGATAGGCCATCCAAGGTAGGTACAGGTCCTCAAAGACCTAGGCTCTGCCTGTCTTCCTACTCTCCACTCTTAGTGTGTTGGCTTATCACCTAATGGTCACAACGTAGCTGCTACAGCTGTGGGCATGGTTCATATTCAGGGAAGGAAAAAAGGAGATCGACTAATGATTGCCCAGTGTGTCTGCTCTACTGGGTGTGACTGCACTCCCTGAGGGCAGGGGCACCCATGATTCCTCTTTGTGTCCTCAATGCCTGACACAGAGTAAGAAGGAGTAAGAAGGAAAAGAAGGCAGCTTTTAGACATGTCAAATAGGCTGACATGTTATTAACATAGTTTTGAGTTTTAAAAAGGCGTAGTGTATTTTTATCGATAGAGCTATTCCCATGTGCCTGTTTACTTTTGTCATGTATGCTATAAATGCTGTGTTATATTCCCGATAAATATGCGTTCTGCCTTTGGTTTTTAGGTAAAAGCCATTCACATCCATTCTGACATGTTCTCAGTTCAAAATGGCTTGCTGACACCAACACTAAAGGCTAAGAGACCTGAGCTGAGAGAGTACTTCAAAACACAAATACAAGCGCTCTACTCAACCTCCATGTGAAGTTCAAGGCAAGTTCTGCTCAGTACAATGGACTGTGTAGCAATATTATAATTATTCATGAAAGTAATGAGTCAGAATGACGCAGCTGAAAATGAATAAGCACGTGACTACGACTGAGCCTTTTCCTGTCCCAAGATGTCTTTAACAATATTTTCTCTATCATCACTGAGTACACTTTATTTTTATTAAAATGATATTGTAGCAAGCTGCTAAAAATATTGCAAATGGCAATGTAAAAATCAAGACTTTTCTCAAGAACGATGTACCACTAAAAGAAATATATTCTCAATGTTCATAGCACTCCTATTAAACATAAAGAAAAAAACATAACTGATATATTGTACTTAATTACTTGTGGACTAGAAACCAGATACAGCAAATATCCAGGCAATGTGGACTACCTCATTCAATAACCGATTGTCAAAATCATAATTAAATCAGATTTAAAAATTAAAACTAGGTGTGTGGAATCATACTAAAGTGAAATGTGATAACTCACATTCTACATAACTAGATTCTTCAAACATGAAAATCCTTGTTGATGTGAAAAAAAAATGTTTTCTCTCTAATTTTTATGTTTATTCATAAAAAATGCAAATTCAGATATTCTTAAAACTAATGTTATATTTATATAACATGTCACAAAAATCTTTCAAAACATTTTCTCATTTATAAGCTCATTAAAACATTCAGAAACAACCTAGAAAAAATGTAATGTATAACTACTTCAAGAATAGTATGTGTACATTTTTGGACTTCTTACCACATTAATTCTAAAAGCTGTCTGTTGACTCTACAATGAATGGACCTGTGGAGAAGATGTGGGAAGAGAAACCCAGAATTATTTCTCAGGGTGGGCAGCAATTAATCTAACTATGTTCCTTGCTGGGTTTTCCAGTCTTCCATGTTCAATATGTCCATGTTTGGCCTGGGAAACCCCAAATGGCTAAAATTCTGAACAATTTCACTTTCTTTCAGTAAGACTATCAAGGCATGATGTCAGGAGAAAGGAATGTTATTTCCAAGTAAAGTAATTTTTCCACAACATAATTTTGAATAACCTCTTCAAAATACCCCATGGAAAACTTTTCAGTCCATCATAGATAAATGTCTTCTTGGGGCATAATTCCATTCATAAAATCTGAAATGCTTCTAAGCTTAACTACAAAAACCTCCTCTCTTGCATTATGTATTTAGACACTTCTTGTACCTGGGTGTCAACAATTTCACATAATTAAAGCCCAGCATGAGCAGCAATTAAGGTCCAAGCTACAGACGGAGCATCTGCACAGGGAAATGTCCCTAGGAAAGTGTTTTATTTTTTATGCTTTATTTTATTTTGTTTATTTTAGAGAGAGGGAAGGGGGGAGGGGGGGAGAGAGAGAGAGAGAGAGAGAGAGAGAGAGAGAGAGAGAGAGAGAGAGAGATTTGTTGTTCTACTTATTTATGCATTCATTGGTTCATTCTTATATGTGCCCTGACCAGGGACTGAACCCACAACCTTGGAATAACGGGGTGATGCTCTAGCCAGCTGAGTAACCCGGCCAGGGTGAAAGTGTTTTCTTTAGAGACAGAATTCTGAAAGCAGAGATGGGGGCAGTGTTCACAATCCAGAAGCCCCTTTCCCCTGGAACAAATCCATACTGTAAGTTACAAGCTGCATAATCACACAGGCCTTCTGGATGAGTGTGCACCAGTGATTACACACTTCCAGTTCAGTCTTGGAGAAGTGGACCACGGCTTCATTGGATGTATTTATCCAATTTTTATATGCATTCCTTTGGCATATTGTCTTTGCATACCCACTACTTTAAGTATACAAATTTGACTTTTTGTAAATGAGCTAGTTCTATGCACATTAATTTTTAAAGGCATTTCTAAATAAATACTAGAAAATGCCCAAGGCCACATCTACATAGCATTGTTGTTGTTGTTTTTTTTTTTTTTGCACTTAATATATACTTGACTAATTAAAAGGGAAAATCATTGCCTGAACTGAATATTCATACTATTTTAAAGGCAAATAGCTTCACATCTTGAAAAAATTGAAGCCGTTTCCCATTGTCCTTCATTTAACATAACTGCATAGTTGGCTTTGTTTCCAAAAAGAATTTTGACAATGTCATATAACCAAGTTATTTAAAACTTATTTTGATTCTATTTATACTTCATAATAGCTAGATATGATTGAATATAGACTACTTAAGATTTCTTCTTTTTCTCATTTTGAAGATCTTATGTTTCTACCAGCCTTCCTGATCTGTGTGAAATCACCACACTTGGGCCAATAAATAAGTTACTGCAGATGTGCTGAGAAAAGTGAACAATGGACCCTAAATATATTGCATGTAAAGGGTGTCCCAAAATTCACGCAAGAAGTAATTTTAATAGAAAACACGGGTTTATAATTAAAAATTGTAAATTTTTTATTGATTCATAAAGTATACAGTATAGGGTTATGTATGGAGTAGCATATCAGGTAAATGGCCTCCGAGAGCTTCTTGAAATGTCCAATTCTTGACAACGGTGCCGAATTGATGTCCCTGGACTCTCAGCAACACTCTCACGAACTGCTTCGGTGTTTTGTGTTGAACGACTTGTTGAAGGACGGCCAGAGTGTGTAAGATCACTAATTGATCCAGTCTCCCTAAATTTTTTAATTAATCTCTTCACAGTTGATGAAGTTAAATCACTATTCTAACCATATTTTGCACGAAAATTGCGAACTGTAGCTGCCAAACCTTCATTATTTTTAAACTATTGCTCAACAATGAAAACGCATTGTTCTTTCATGTAGCACTCCATCTTTAATAACCCTAACCCTGAACTGTCAGCTGTCACGCTATCTTTTTTTTCCGTTGGCAACACTTTACGGCACAAATGGCGTAAAATTCAAATCTTGCGTGAATTTTGGGACACCCTATACCAGTGGTCGGCAAACTGCGGCTCACGAGCCACATGCGGCTCTTTGGCCCCGTGAGTGTGGCCACAAAGTTTTAATCGCACTGTACTTGCGCGCCCGCACGTGGTATTTTGTGGAAGAGCCACACTCAAGGGGCCGCAGTTTGCCGACCACTGCCCTATACCTTTATCTATTTCTCTATTTAACTCCACTGAACTTTTTAATAAAGAAGAAATGAAACAGTATGTATTAATGAAAAAATTCTTCTTGCTTCAGATTTCCCAACTTTATTTAGAGGAAAAAGGTTTTTATTTCTCTTTAACCAACATAGAGAAAAGCTATGTACTTAAGACATTCACCTTCACAATGGATGTCAGACCAATTTAAGTCTAAAGGTATAACAGAGATCAATTCCTTAAGCATAAACATGTTCTTAAACACTTTTATGTTTCTCATTGAAATGTGTTAGTAATTCACACATTTTACAAACGAATCTTGTGTATATTTTAAAATAGAATATGCACCAATTTTTTTCCTTTTGCCATAAAAGACATCTCTATATTATACTGTGATTTCCCCCCAGGTGAGAGGAAACTCTGACCAGGTGTGGTGTGTAGGCCTAGCTCCAACAGTTAGGAACTCACAAACTCAGGAGTCCAAGGAATGAATGAATATATATAATGCCTCCCTCACATGAGCAAGTCAACCTTTCATTCCTAATTTAGGTAAAACGGCAAGCATGAGAAAAAATAGAACTTTCCATTGCTATTTTTATAGTCAGGTGATGTTTTAGCAACTTGAAGTTGGCACTTAACTTGATTGTATTACCCATTGGAGAACCAGTAATCTTAATTTTCTGCAGTAAAGAAAATGAATTATTCTTTATTTTCCAAATGTATAAAGCACAAATGTGATCTAGTTATTTAGAATACAAACTGCTACAAAATGAATGTAAAGAATGGGAAAATGTATTTTTGCATGAAAACAGACTACTTACAAACTTGCTTAATTATCTCAGGAAAAAATGAGTAATCATATATCAAATTGATAAATTATATGTTGAGCTAAGTTGCTGCATTTTCTTGCCTGTTTTTATTTTAAAGGAGCATATACATGAAAGAACAAAATGATCCTGGTAGTCTGAATTTTCTCTCAAGTATGCTGCACAGTCCTTTCTGTGAATCTACAATCAACTGCAGTAAGAATGGGATTAGCCTCCAAGTGAGGACAAAGTCCCAAATGGGAAGCTTCAGTTAGACTATATGCATGGTTGTCACCCAGAGGCAATAGATAAACACCTGGCATACAAGCATTTCTAAACCTGGTCCCAAACTGAAAAGGTTTTCATGAGGTGACAGTTGCTTTTAAACATTCATTTGACTGGTTATTTTAATTTTCCTTGTTAAGTCATTGCAACAAATGCATGAGGGGGAAAACGGATATTTTTTGAAGAATTGCTTATTCTACTTTCAATTTTTAAAAAGGAGATTAAAATATTACTTTTTAAATATGCATAAAAGTATCTTAACTATAGTTATATTTTAGTTGCTTTGTTATAATAGCATGCATAACAAATATAAAATGCATTTATGAAAACTTTTGTAAAAAATAAAGATTTTTTTGTTTCTCAAAGTTGCTTATAATTATTATTTTATGTATACATATCATATAATCTCATGATGTTAGTATATTTGGTCATCATCAATCGTAGTACTTATGGTAAACATAGTATCAAGCCATGTCACTAGTCTGCATACTCCACATCCTTTGTAAGGGTCCCCAAACTTCAAAGCCTTATGGTCCCCCAAGAGGCTCTCATTTGCTTTGTACATTTGCTGCTACCAAATGTGTCCTGGATTTAAATCACTTTTATACTTTTAAAGAATATGGCACAAAAAAGGAACAAAGAACTGTATTCAAAGTTTCCATCATGATGGCCCATAAACAGTATTTCCATAATGTCTTTAACCCACATACTAGATAACAGGCACACTTTCTTAAAATGGTATGTTCTGCCATTCTAAATTATGCAGATTCTGCCTTCTCAAAATTTTCTAAGCCTCCACTCCTCTTTATTCCCACAGCTTTTAGTGTAATTGGCTCCACTCTCATCTGTTGTCTGGAATATTGCAGTGCTTTCTTAATTAGTCTTCGTTTCCATCCCAGCTTCCTCAAATTTTGCCATCCATATTTCAGTCACAGTGACCTTTCTAAATTGAAAATCTGGTCATGCCACTCTCTTGCTTAATATTCCTTCAATGACTTCCCACAGTTTTCAGAGTAAAGTTCAGACTCCCTGGTTCAGCACACAAGGCCCCAAACCTCTTCTCGTGCCCTTCACCCACGGAGCCTTGGCTGCAATCATGGCAACTACTTTTTGTATGTAGTGTCCTAAAAGCATCATGTTTTTCTGTGCCTCCTATGGTCCCCTTTTTGTAGAATGCCCTTTCCTTTAATCCCTCTTAACTCCTACCATTTATCTCTTAAAACTCAGCTCAAGTACTCTTTTCTCTTGGAAGCTTGCCACATGGCTGACTGGTTGATTGTCCCTCTGCCCACTCCCACTCAGACTGTGAGTTGCTTGAGTTTGTAGCAGAAAGTCTAGGCCAGGGATGGCAAACCTTTTGAGCTCAGCGTGTCAGCATTTTGAAAAGCCCTAACTTAACTCTGGTGCCGTGTCACATATAGAAATTTTTTGATATTTGCAACCATAGTAAAACACATATTTTTGATATTTATTTTATATATTTAAATGCCATTCATTCAACAAAGAAAAATCAACCAAAAAAATGAGTTCGCGTGTCACCTCTGACACGCGTGTCATAGGTTCACCATCACTGTGTTAGGAGGAATTGGAGCATGACAAGCCAAATGCAAGGAGATCCATGCCACCTATGCTAACCATCTTTCATAACGAGCCTCCCTAGGCTCTGGTTTCTTCAGCTGCATAATGAGGGGCAACTAGATCATCTCTAAGGACCCTTTTGGCTCAAGAAATCACACCAAAGGTTATTTCCAGTTTTGAAATCCTATCCATTAATTTCCTTAAATCTTTACTTGATGGCACTTCAGTGAATGAGATTCAGAGTTCCAGGAATATAAGACAGAGTTCTAGGGAATCAGGCCACCAAAGGGCAGATTAACCTTTGCTTTAAGGTGTTTTCCTCTTTCAATGTTTCTTCCAGTCTAGGGCATCCAGGACCCAGACCTCCCAAAGGTCATGTAAGAAAGGGGGAGAGGGGAGCCTGGAGACTTGGCTTATAACTAGAGAGTGGCTGTCAGCATACTACGGATATCACTGAAGAAAGGATATTGACATACAATCATCATTTTATACTGCAACAAAACTGTGAGATCTTGATGGAAGGGCCATTTCTAATTCACCTCTATCCCGAGGACCTACCACAGTGCCTAACACAGAGTAAGGTGCTGAGTAAGTGTTGATTCAGTGACTCAAAGCACTGTATCTAATCAGGTAAGAAAGACTAACCTCTGTTCTTTATGAAGTTAAGTTTTAATGGATTAATTATAAATTGATTGTCATAAATGACTTTCTATGAGCAGATTTGAAAGAAAAAATTCAGAGTGATATAAAAATATAGTGGCTATGTATGTGTTTATAGTCACACAATATTGAAGCATCACAGGAAAGTATAACTTTTGAGTTTCATGTCTACAAATGTCATTTTTAATATTGTGAAATGTCATTTTTTAAAAAAGATGGTTTTTATTTTATTATTTTTTGTTTTTTAATCTTTATTATTGAAAGTATTACAGATGTCCCCTTTTTCCCCCATTGACCCCTTCTATCCTGTACCTGCACCCCCAGGCCTTTACCACACTATTCTCTGTGTCCATGGGTTATGCTATATGCATATAAATTCTTTGGTTAAAATAAATAAATAAATGCCATAACTAATACATGTTTGTTGTGATTACATCATAAAATCCACATAAATACAAAGAAAATAGGAAAAAAGAATAAAGTGTTCTTATATTTCTTTAAAAAAAGGTGGTTATTATGTGCACAGTATGCTTATCAGATGCAGCCAGATGGTTCAATCTGGGTGTATGGAGAGAGGGAGGTCATTCCTATGTCCCTCCAATTAGGCAGAGCCAAAGAGCTGAGCCCCAGGAACTAGGAGGGGTGTCCCCTGTGGAATTCCCCACCTTAACGCAAGGGGCTAAGGCATCAGTTTTCAACCTGTGGGTTGCGACCCCTTTTGGGGTCGGACGACCCTTTCACAGGGGTCGCCTAAGACCATCAGAAAACACATATATAATTACATATTGTTTTTGTGATTAATCACTATGCTTTAATTATGTTCAATTTGTAACAATGAAAGTACATCCTGCATATCAGATATTTACATTATGATTCATAACAGTAGCAACATTACAGTTATGAAGTAGCAACGAAAATAATTTTATGGTTGGGGGTCACCACAACATGAGGAACTGTATTAAAGGGTCACAGCATTAGGAAGGTTGAGAACCACTGGGCTAAGGGATCCTGCCTGTCCCTGGAAAGAAACTTCTGGAATCCCAAATTTTCAAATGCTTGGATAAACTCTCAAGTACCATGGCCCCCAGAAGACTGACGCTGATTGTTCAAGAGGACACTCCCTGAGGCTTTCATGTGCTTTCCTTCCCCTCTGCCCCTCCTGCCCCCAGCCAGGCTGACCGCTAGGCTCCCTGTGCTCAGAGACCTAACACTCCTTTGCTGCAGGTGGACAAGGTGAGCAGCGGGGCAGCGGGCCCACAGCTCCGCGCCAACTCCTGGAGAAAGAACAAGTCTTGTCCTGTAAGCATCCTGTTGGTGGCAGGAAGCCAGAGACCTGCGTCAGGGGCCAGAAGCCACGTCTCCCACCCCCACCCACACCCCCACCGCCACCCGCTCCACTACCTGGGCTCTGTGCTCCCAGGAAGGCAGGCGCCCAGCGGCCTTCTCACTCCGCTTCCCAGAAGCCTCAGCGCACGGCCTTCTCACACACATCTTCCCAGAAGCCTCAGCGCGCGTCCTTCTCACACACATCCTCCCAGAAGCCTCAGCGCGCGGCCTTCTCACACACATCTTCCCAGAAGCCTCCGCGCGCGGCCATCTCACACACATCTTCCCAGAAGGCGGGAGCGAGGCGGGCAGCTCCTTTCCTGCGCCGTCCAGCGCTGGGCCGGGTAGTGCGACCTTTTGCTTTTCTACCCTGTACTCCTCGCAGGCTGCTCCGCAGGCTCCTCTGGACGGGACTCCCTCCGGCAGCAGCGCAGTTCCTCAGGAAGGCGACGACAAGGGGCCCCCGAGGCCTGCGGGTGGATGGCAATGTGGCCGCTACGGGTCTACACCCGCAAGAAGAGGACCGGCCAGAGGCTCAACCTCACCCCGACGCCAGACCCCGGCCCACCGGTGATGGCAGAGGCACTCCCAGGTCCGAGCCGACGGCTCGCTGCCCACCGTAAGCTCTGCCAGACGGGCCTGCGTGGGAGCATGGAGGTGCGGGTGGGGGAGGGAGTTGGCAGCTGGGCCTCGCCCCCAGGGACCCCCCCCGGAGCCAGAAGGCTGGCCTCCAGGCGTTCGCCCTGACAGGAGCCGCCCTCCTTCAGGCCCGAAAGGACCCGGCAAAGCTCACGGGCTGCGGAAGATCGCCGAGAACGCGGAGCGCAGTGGGCGGGGTGGTAGCAGCCCTAGGCTGCCCAGGTGCGTAGCCGCGAGGAACAGCCCTGTGCGTTCTGGCCTCCTCCTCAAACCTGCAATCCTAATTTTCTAGCAGCCAATAGCCTCTCATTCTCAGAGTCAACAAAGAAAATAAATAAATAGAAACTCTGATTCCGTTCTTCTCAGAACATAGACCCAGAAATTTGACTTTAGAAAATAACTAAGAGAGAAAATTTTGCCAACTCACCTAAAAGCAAGTGAGATAAAACACCCAGAAAGCATTCATGGCATCAGTTGGGTATTGGTGCAGATCACCAACTCTGTTCCTTCCTTTTCCCTAAGGACGTCCCCCAAAGAGCCTTTCAGAGTCTGAAGGGTGTGCCACAGGGAACAGAGACCTGGAGAACCAAGGCCAGACGGTGCAAACTAATCGTGTTGTTTGTCTGTTAGCTCTCCAGTAGGAGTTGCAGGAGAGAGAAGCCTGCGGGAAAGTAGTGAAGAAGAGACTGAAGATGAGAAGATTGCTCCATTGAGCGTATGTATGTTTCTCCTATGACCCGTGGATACACTTAGCGGACAAACCGGCAGTGCCTGCTGTACCTCCAGATGAAAGTATAATGTGGTCTTTGTTCAGTAGAGACTACATAGCTTTTTAATGTTTTTATGAACATTGATGCTGTGTCTTCAGACAGAGCCTTGAATTTCTGATTCTGGCAGATTCATAGCCATGCATTTTTGTTTTTTCTTTCCCTTGACAAAAGTTTCAGAATAGTCTGACACTGGCTAATTTTCTGCATGACAGATATAAAACCTTTCTAATGTTTCTTGTGTTTCTAACTCCCTTATGTTTGGTAACATTTTAAAGCCATTTTCACGTTTTCCCATTAATGACTAGAAACGGGATTCATTACCTTTAGAACGTTATATAACTTTTTGATCTGCATTTAATATGGACTCCGGTCAGTATTTTAAAGATGGGTAGTAGTAGTTTGGAGAGACTCGGATATAAAAAATTATTTGTGACTCATCTGATATCAGCATTAAAGTTGATAGTTATGTTCCAGTATTTTCTCTATAGCATGTTTGTTTGTTTTTTATTGAATGGCATTTTCAGCAAAAAGCATTTTTTAAGGCTTTTCCCTCCAATAATAACTATTAAGTGTTCCTTGTAGATGATTCAAACTACTCAACAAGTGTTTCAAGCAGCTTCTTCTAATTTTTATATATTTCTTCCTATTCTGATTTTGTGCCTTTTTTCATTTTACAAGTCATGTTATTGTAAATTCCTTTAACATTAAATAGTCTTCAAAAATATGCTTTTTAGCCCTGACCAGTGTGGCTCAGTTGGTTGCGCATTGTCCCATATTCTGAAAGGTTGCCAGTTTGATTCCTGGTAAATGCCTGGGTAGCAGGCTAGATCCCAGGTAGGGGGTATGCAGGAGATAGCAGATCAATGTTCTGCTCTCATATCAGTGTTGCTCTCTCTCCCTCTCCCTTCTTCTCTCTCTAAAAAAAAACCACAAACTATAAAAATATTTAAATATATAGATACAATTTTTAGTGTCTTGCATAATGCATTGTCTTACAGATATATTATAATTTGAATAACTGTTTTCCTGTAGTTAGAGGATTAAAATTGTTTCCAAGGTTTTGCTGTTATAGTTATCAGTGGATGTCTTACTGCAGAAGGTTTTTTGTGTTCCTCAATTGTTGTCCCAAGAAAAATACTTTCCAATGAGTCAAAGGTTGAATCATGTTTAAATTTTTTAATTCATGTTGGTAAATCAGCACCATCTTACCTGAAACTTAATATATATATACTAGAGGCCCGGTGCACAAAAATTTGTGCACTCGGGGCGGGGGGGTCCCTCAGCCCGGCCTGTGCCCTCTTGCAGTCTGGGACCCCTCGGGGGATGACCACCTGCTGGCTTAGGCCTACTCCCCGGGGGATTGGGCCTAACCTGGCAATCAGACATCCCTCTGGCAGCCCGGCAGCCCTTGGAGGATGTCCACTTGCCAGTGGGGAGTAGACCTAAGCTGCAGTCGGACATCCTCAGCGCTGCTGAGGAGGCAGGAGAGGCTCCCACCGCCACCGCTGTACTGGCAGCCATCAGCCTGGCTTGTGGCTGAGCAGAGCTCCCCCATGTGGGAGCGCACTGACCACCAGAGGGCAGCTCCTGCATTGAGTGTCTGCCCCCTGGTGGTCAGTGTGTGTCATAGTGACTAGTCAGTCCCAGTCTCTTTCTGCTGTTAGGGTCAGTTTGCATATTACCCTTTTACTATATAGGATAGAGGCCTTGTGCACGGGGGTGGGGGGACTGGTTTGCCCTGAAGGGTGTCCCAGATCAGGGTGGGGGTCCCGCTTGGGTGCCTGGCCAGCCTGGGTGAGGGGCTGATGGCTGTTCGCAGCTGGTCACACCCCCTTCAGTGTGGGGTCCCCACTGGGGTGCCTGGCCAGCCTGGATGAGGGGCTGATGGCTGTTTTCAGCCTGGCCACACCCTCTTCAGGGTGGGGGTCCCCACTGGGGTACCTGGTCAGTCTGGGTGAGGGGCTGAGGGCCGTTTTCAGGCTGGCCTGCGACTGAAGCTCCCAGCCTCTCCTTTTTTCTTTTTTTTTTATTCTGGGATTTATTTACCTTCTATAATTGAAACTCTGTTGCCATGACTGGCGCTCCCAGCTCTGAGGCCGCGGCTGGCTGAAAGCAGGTATCTGGGGTTTGTTTAGCTTCTATAATTGAAACTGTTGCTTTTGGAGCTGTTGCTTTCAGAGCTTATAGCCGGGCCACGGCAGGCGGAGAACCTTGGCTTCCTCTATCATTGGAGCAAGCAAACCTCCTGCTCGCTTCAGCTGCATGGCTGCTGGCCGCCATCTTTGTTGGCAGTTAATTTGCATATCTCGCTGATTAGCCAATGGGAAGCGTAGCGGAGGTACAGTTAATTACCCTTTTTGTCTTTTATTAGATAGGATGGTGTGTGTGTGTGTGTGTGTGTGTGTGTGTGTGTGTATTTATTTATTTATATGAAAGCCTAAGTGACCATTTGACCATTTGACCGTTAGCTATGACATGCACTGGCCACTAGGAGGCAGACGCTCAATGCACAGTCATGGAAACATGGAACAAACTGATGAATCTCAGAGGGAATGGGGGAGGGGGGAGGGCAGGAAGAGATTAACCAAAGATCTTATATGCATACTAGAGACCCGGTGCACGGATTCGTGCACCAGTGGGGTCCCTCGGCCTGGCCTGCACGGATCAGGCCAAATTTGATAGATGAAAAGTGGAATATTGTTTCACTTTCCATTTCTTTGAATGCTAGTAAAGGTAAGAATTTTTTCTCTTATTTCATTGGCCATTTGTGTTTCTTTTTTGTGAAATAGTTGTTCATTATGTACTGAAGATAGTTATACTTTTACACACACATATATAACAAATATTTCCATATATTCTGGCCTTTAATTTTATTTCTGGTATTTTAGACTTAGCTGTCAATTTTTTGATCTATTTTGTTTCATATGTATAAGGAAAAAAGCCTTTCCTACTTAGGGGATCAGAAAGATATTCACCTTTATTTTCTGGTTTCTGGGCTATCCCATAGTAGTTAACTGACAGTAATTTTGTTGAATCCCTAGATATGTCTATAACGTATTTTAATATTTATTTTCAGATTTAATATTAAGTACCAAATTATATCTGTGATCAATAAGCTAAAGGGATCTATTATACATATGAAACTAACATATGAAGTTGATATTAGCTTTTCATTTTCAAAATGGCCAAATCAGTGTGATACAATATTATAATATAAAAACTAGAAGCCCGGTGCACAAAAATTTGTGCACTCGGGGGGGATGGGGTGCCCTCAGACTGGCCTGTGCCCTCTCGCAGTCTGGGACCCTTTGGGAGATAACGACCTGCTGGCTTAGGCCTGCTCCAAGGTGGCAGAGGGCAGGCCCAATCCCTAGGTGCAGCCCCTGGTCAGGCTCAGAGCAGGGTCGATGGGGAGGTTGTGGCGCCACCCCCTGTCACGCACAGAGCAGGGCCCATCAGGGGGTTGGGGAGCTCCCCCTGTCACGCACAGAGCAGGGCCCATCAGGGGGTTGAGGAGCTCCCCCCTGTCACTCACAGAGTAGGGCCGATAGGGGAGTTGGGGCACCGCCCCCTGTCACACACAGAGCAGGGCGGATCAGGGATTTGGGGCGCCGCCCTCTATCACCCACAGAGCAGGGCCAATCGGGTTGGGGCGCCGCCACTGTCACACTCGGGGCAGGGCCGATGGGGAGGTTATGGCTCTACCCCGTCACACACAGAGCAGGGCCCGTGGGGGAGGGGGCGGGGTTGGGGCGTCGCATCCTGTCACACACAGAGCAGGGTCGATCAGGGGGTTTGGGCAGTGCCCCCTGTCACGCTGATCCCAGTGCCGGGAGGCCTCGCGGCTCTGCTGATCCCGGTGCTGGGCGGCATATTACCCTTTTACTATATAGAATAGAGGCCTGGTGCACGGGTGGGGGCCAGCTGGTTTGCCCTGAAGGGTGTCCTGGATCAGGGTGGGGGTCCCCACTGGGGTGCCTGGCCAACCTGGGTGAGGGGATGATGGCTGTTTGCAGCTGGTCACACCCCCTTCAGGGTGGGGGTCCCCACTGGGTTGCCTGGCCAGTCTGGGTGAGGGGCTGAGGGCTGTTTTCAGGCTGTCAGGTGACTGAAGCTCCCAACTGCTCCTTTTTTTCTTTTTTCTTTTTTATTCTGGGCCAGCTTTAGCTCTGAGGCTCCAGCTCTGAGGCCTCTGCTGCTGAAAGCAGGTATCTGGTTTGTTTGTGTTCTATAATTGAAACTCTGTATCAACTCCAGCTCTGAGATCCCGGCTCGCTGAAAGCAGGTTTCTGCGGTTTTGTTTAGCTTCTATATTTGTTACAGTGTTTCAAACTGCCAGCTCAGAGGCCGGCAAGGCAGGCGGGGAACGTTGGTTTCCTGCGTCACTGAAGCAAGCAAGCCTCATGTTCGCTTTCAGCTGCCTGGCTGCCGGCCGCCATCTTGGCTGGCAGTTAATTTGCATATCTCGCTGATTAGCCAATGGGAAGGGTAGCAGTCATACGCCAATTACCATGTTTCTCTTTTATTAGATAGGATATTCAGTCTCATAATTTGTGTATCTTTAATTCTTGTTTCACTTAGGATTCAGTGACTGATGATCTCCAGATTGACAGTAGTTCATCAACTGGTGAACTAGTATCAGGTAAGACGGTCAGGTGTGAACTCCCTCAGTTTTCTTTCTTATAAGCATATGCATCAATTTATATCTCTGTCGTCTTCCCATTTCAGTGAAAAAGGTGTTTTTCTCCTAGTCTAAGATGATTTTTTCAGCCAGGCCTCTGGCCCTCATAACAGACCAGTAAATTACAATTGTGATAAGTGCTACAAAAAAGGGATTGAATTTAGTGTAACTAATTGAGTTTTGGTTGGGAGATTAGGGAGGGCTTCCATGAGGGAATAGCAATTTAATTCATATCTAAAGAAGAGTAGAAATTATATATGCAAAGAGATGAATAGAAATTAACTGTGAAAAGAGTTCTATCACAATAATTTACTGGAAAATTCTTTATTCTAGTCCACTCTCACAAGGATGACTTTAAGACCTCTGAGTCTGGGAGATTCTGTGTTAAAATATTTTGCCCATTTTCTTACTAAGATTCCCCCCCCTCTTATTATTGAGTTTTCAGAATTCTTTTACTTAACATTTATTTTTATTGATTTCAGGGAAAAGAAGGGAGAGGGAGAGAGAGATAAAAACATCGTGATGACACAGAATCATTGACTGGATGCCTCCTTCATGTACCCCACTGGGGATCAAGCCCAGAAACTGGGCATGTGCCCTGACCGGGAATCAAACTGTGAGCTACTGGTTCATGGGTTGACCCTCAACCACTGAGCCACACCAGTTGGGCCAGTTCTTTATATTCTGAATTCCATTGCATTTGCAAATCTTTTCTCTTAATTTGTGGCTTATTTTTCATATTAACAGTCTCTTTTGAAGAGAAAATTTTAAATTTGATGAAGTCTAGTTTATCATTGTATTGTTTTAATGACTCATCTTTTTATTGTTATATCAAAGATCAACCAAAGGACTTATATGCAAGCATATAGACCTAACCAATGGACACAGACAACAGGGGGGTGAAGGCATGAGTGGGGGGCATAAGGGGTAACATGGGGATAAGGACACATATGTAACTAGTGGTCGGCAAACTCATTAGTCAACAGAGCCAAATATTAACAGTACTTCTTCAAAATAGACTCGCCCAGGCTGAAAACCGACTTCTGCGCATGGACCACGAAGTTTCAATCACACTGTACGTGCGCGCCCACACATGGTATTTGTGGAAGAGCCACACTCAAGGGGCCAAAGAGCCACATGTGGCTTGCGAGCTGCAGTTTGCCGACCACAGACTTAATCAATAAAAAAATTTAAAAAAAAAAGAAATCTAACCCAATATCATGAAGATTTTCTCTTTTTTTTGTTGGTTTTTGGGGGGTTAAATATTATAGTTTTAGGATTTATATTTAGATCTATGATACATTAATAGTTAATTTTTTACATGATTGAAGATATGAGTGCAAATTTTTTGTTTTTCTTTTACATACGGGTATTCAGTTCTAGCATAATTTTTTTAAAAAGAATATTTTTTTTCCACTGAATTGCCTTTGTATCTTGGATAAAAATCAGTTGCTCATATATATGTGTGAGTCTATTTCTGGGTTCTCTATTCAGTTCCTTTGACTTATTTGTCTACATTTAGGCACATTATTTTCTGAATGGAATTACTAGAATCACGCTTTTTTCTCTTCAGCTAGTTAGTGGGTAACTTATATATAAAACTTAGATTTTTGAGTCAAGAATTATAACTGAACCAAAATAGGGAAAGAATAAGTTATAAAACTTAGAAAAACAATGGAAAAGGGTTATAATGCATTTTCTCTACATCAAAAACAATTATTTTCTAAGATAAAATGGTTTACCAAGAGTATATTTTTTCATTTGTATGTAGAAGTAATTTTACTTTCTTAACATACAACTACAAGTACATTTCTACAAATTTGAATTCTTAAGATTTTGAATCTGTTTACTATTTAAACATTTTGTCCTTTTTGATTGTTTATTCTACAGGACTAAGTTTGCAGCATGGCATTTCTAGCTCTCTTCTAAGCTATTCAATCACAGATTCTTCTATAGAATGCAAGAGTTTTGAAGAGAATTTAAGTAGCTTCCCATCACCTGAACTCTTCAGAGGATCAGATTATTTAGGTAAGAAAATAATTTCAATTTTAAGTTGCTCCACTATAGAAATTGTTCCTTTGTCTACAATCGTCCAATGACTAATGATCTTTTTGAGAAAGCATACTTCCCTTCCTCACCAAAACCTCCTTTTCACGCTTTGGCTTTGGAGTTGGCAATGTGACTTGCTTGGGCAATATGATATTAGTGAGTAAAATATACAAACCTTTGAAATATGTTTAAATGGTCGGCTTCTCCTCTTACACGTTTGCCATCAAGAGAAGAATATATCCTAATTAGCTCCAGTGGGACCCCTGAATGACCGGCACAGAGCAGAGTGGCCCAGGCAATCTGCAGAGTGCAGAGGGCTGCCCAGTTGATCAGCACACCTGGAATCTAAAGCAGAGCTGCCTGAACCAACCAGTAGACACGGGAATAATAAATAAATGCATCACTGATGTTTCTATCTCTCCCTTTCCCTTCCTCTCTGAAATCAATAAAAATATATTAGAAAAAAAAAAAATGAAACTATACATTCTAAATTGTGGGACCTGTTTACCAATGCCTATTCTCATCCTACCCAACAGCTCATTTCTCTGCTCAGTTTCCAGAATACTAGTACCCAGACTTGAACCTTCCAGACAGGAGAATAGAAGACACTTTCCTAAGAAATCTGAGCAACCCTAGAAAAACATATCTAAAGATAGTGACTACAGTAGTACTTTGATGAAACTGACAAGAACACCCTACAGTGAAGCCAACCTTGTGGCAAGCTACAATTAGGCCACAGAGAGTCCATTGAGGCTTTTTGGGTTCCCTCTTAAATGTTAGCAGAGAGCCAGGAATCACCAGACTTCTGAGGAGTCTCTAGCATAAAACATAGAGATAAAAACAAAGCAAAATATGGGAGTGACATCAGAAAGCTGTTGAAATAGGAAGCCGTGGACCCTCCTACCCACCAATTCAACAGCAATACATAAACTAATCCCACTTGTGAGGAATCTAGAAACTAGTTGAGGGGCTTCTTAACCTCAGAAAAGCATGAAACCAGCCACATCAAAGCCAGGAGGAAAATTCAAGACACCCTCCCACCATAAACTGCACTTCCAGCATGGTACCATATAATTGGCATGAAATCCCTAGCTCCAAGATTCTCCCTGCAAGCAAAGGAAAGGACTGAACCATGCATCAAACATTCTAAATTTTTTTGGCGCTACCCAAAGGATTGGATACCATCTTGCCTGTTCCAGAGTACTAATGGGACCTGACATACTCTAGAAGACTGATGGGTGATGAGAACAAAGCAGCTTGGTCTAGCATGCAAGTTTTCATCTCACTTATCTAACAGAATTCAAAATAATCATCACTAAAGATGTTCAATGAGCTTAGGAGAGCAATGCATGAAAGTAGTGAGAATTCCAAGAAAGGCATAGAAAACTTTTTTAAGAATCAAACAGAAATCTTAGAGCTAAGGAATATAATAAATGAACTGAAAAATTTAATAAAAGGATTCAACAGCCAACTAGATCAAGCAGAAGAAAGAATTAGTGAATTCAGAGTGAAGAGAAAAATCAAACAGGTCAAAATATTTATTCCAGAGAGAGGCTTATTCACAGAAACAGTGGCTACAAAATCCCAAATCTGGGAAAAGAAATGTGTATTCAATTCTTTTTTTTTTTAATATATTTTATTGATTTTTTACAGAGAGGAAGGGGGAGGGATAGAGAGTTAGAAACATCGATGGGAGAGAAACATCGATCAGCCGTCTCCTGCACATCTCCCACTGGGGATGTGCCCCCAACCCAGGTACATGCCCTTGACCGGAATCGAACCTGGGACCCCTCAGTCCGCAGGCCGACGCTCTATCCACTGAGCCAAACCAGTTTTGGCGAGAAATGTGTATTCAATTCTAAGAAGCACAAAGAACCTCAAATAAGATGACGCAAAGAAATCTACACTAGAACACATAAATTGTCAAAGTCAAAGAGAATTTAAAAGCAGCAATAGAAAAGTGGCTTGATATGCCAATGGGAACCCCATGAGACCATAAATATATTTCTTAGCAGAAACCTTGTAGGCCAGAAGGTAGTGAAATGATACAGTCAAAGTGGGGAAAGAAAAAACTGTCAGTCAAGAATATTATAACTAGCAAAACTATCCTTAAAATCACAATGAAGTGATAAAGACCTTTCCAGACAGACAAAAGCTGAAGGGGTTAATCATTTCTTGACATGCCCAATAAAAAGTGCTTCAGGGAGTTTTTCACATTGAAACAAGATTCAATGCAATATGAAAGCATAAAACACTAGTAAGTATGTAAACAAATACAGAATAGTTAATACTGTAATTGGTATGTAATTCACTTAATTCTAGTATAAAAGTTAAAAGACGGTATTTAATTATAACTATAAAAATATGTTGATACACAATGTAAAAAGATGTAAATTGTAACAGCAATAACTGTGAGGGGAAAAGTAAAATGTAGAGTTTTTGTATATGATTGAAGTTTTTATTAGTTTTATGTTAAAACTAAGTTTCGTGGTAACCACAAAGAAAATACCTATAGAAGATACACAAAAGAAAAATAGAAAGATGTCAAAGCATGTGAATATGTACATCAATAAAAAGTAAAGGATGATGGCAAGACAGGAAAAAGGACAAAAGGACTACAAAAAAACAACAAAATAGTAATAGTAAGTCCTTCACTATCAATAATTGCTTTAAATGTAAGTGGATTAAACTCTCCAATCAAAAGATAGTGGCTGAGTGGATTTTAAAAGACTGACTCACTTTAGACTTAAGGACACACATGTTGAAAGTGAAGGGATACAAAAAGACATTCTATGTAAATGGTGACCAAAATAGAGCAAGAGTGGCTATACTTAGATAAAATAGAAATTAAGTCAAGATCTATCACAAAAGACAAAAAAGTACATTATATAATGATAAAAGGTTCAACTCACTAGGACCATATAACAATCTACACTAATAAAAGAGAAAAATGGTAATTGGCGTACGGCGATACCGTTTTCATTGGCTAATCAGGGCTATATGCAAATTAACTGCCAACTAAGATTGGCAGTTAACTGCCAACAAGATGGCGGCTAATTTGCATATGTAGGCACAATGCAGGGAGGCGAAAGGGAAAGCAGGAAGAAGCCCCTTGCCACTGACAGTGATCGGAAACCCAGGGGGGAGCTAAGAGCTGGGGGGCAGGGCCGCCTTTGCCCTGCCCCCCAGCCATGATTGGAGAATCAGGTGCCTTTGCCGCCCTGGCCAGTGATAGCAGGAAGTAGGGGTGGAGCCAGCGATGGGAGCTGGGCAAGGTCGAAGCTGGCAGTCCCAGGAGCTAGGGATCCCTTGCCTGGGCCTAAAGCGAAGCCCATGATCGCGGCGCCCCCCGCTGCCACTGCAGGTCCCCGCTGCCTGGGCCGGACGCCTAGGCCAGAGGCGTTAGGCCTGGGCAGGGGCGGAGCCTGCAACCGCAGGGAGCTGGGGGTCCCCTGCCCAGGCCTGACACCTCTGCCGGAGGCCTCAGGCCTGGTCAAGGGGCCGATCTGGTGATTGGTGATCGGAGGGTGATGAGGGTCAACTCCTCTGCCTGAGGCATCAGGCCTGGGTGGGGGGCGGAGCCGGGTATTGGGGGGATATGATGGTCCCCTTGACCAGGCCTGAAGCCTGGGTCAGAGGCGTCAGGCTTGGGCGGGGGGTGGAGCAAGCGATCAGAGGGAGATGGGGGTCCCCTGCCCAGGCATGATTCCTGGGCCAGAGGCCTCAGGCCTGAGCGGGGGCCAGAGCCAGTGGTCGGGGGGAGATGGGGGTCCCCTGTCCAAGCCTGACACCTCTGGCAGAGGCGTCAGGCCTGGGCAAGGGGCCGATCAGGCGATCGGAGGGTGATGGGGGTCAACGCCTGAGGGCTCCCAGTATGTGAGAGGGGGCAGGCTGGGCTGAGGGACACTCTCCCCCCCCCACACACACACACCCAGTGCACAAATTTCGTGCACCGGGCCCCTAGTTTTAAATAAATATGTGCCCAACATCAGAGTATCTAACATAAAGTATACACTGACATAACTAAAAGCAAAAACAGGCAATAAAATAATACAATAGTGGGAGAATTCAGGTACCTCACTTTCAAATAATGGACAGAATGTCTAGATAGAAAATCAGAATTTCTTGATTTCAAAATATATTGCAGATTATGTTTTACAGTAACCATATGATACTGGCACAAAGAGACATAAACCAGGTAGAACAGAATAGAGAGCCCAGACATAAATCCATGTGTATGCAGTCACCTAATCTTTGACAAGGATGCCAAAAATACATAATGAGGAAAGAGTAGTCTAACAAATGATGTTGGGAAACGATATCCACATACAAAAAGTGAAACTGGACCCTTACCTTACACCATACACAAAAATTAACTAAAAATGTATTAAATATGTAAACATAAGATCAAAATCTATAAAACTCCTAGAAGAAAACAGGGGACAACTTCATGACATTGGTTTTGGCAATGATTTGTTGGATATGACACCATAAACACAGGTAACAAAAGCAAAAATAGACAACTGGAGCTACATACAAACAAACCAAAAAAGCTTTTGCACAGCAAAAACAATGAACAGTGTAAAGGTAACCTACAAAATTGGAAAACATATTTGCAAACTTAATATATGATAAGGGATTAGTATTCAAAAATATATTGCCCAGTCTCTGAAATCAATAAAAATATATTAAAAAAGTATATTAAGAAATTCCTACAACTGTGGGGTGGGGAGGGGAACACAAATAACATGATTAAAAATGGGTAAAGGACTTGAATAGGTGTTTTTTTCCTCCAAAGAAGACACAACTAGCCAACAGATACATAAAAAGACATTCAACATCACTAATCAGGGAAATGCAAATCAAAACCACAATGAGATACCACCATATCTGTTGAAATGGTTATTTTTAAAAAGATGTCTTGGCAAGGATGTGGAGAAATTGGAACCCTTATACCCTTTTGATGGGAATGTAAAATGATACAACTGTTAGGGAAAACAATCTGGAAGTTCCTTAAAAAAGTGAAAGTGGAACTACCATATGACCCAGTAATCCCACTTTTGGATATTTATTCAAAACCAGAGGCCTGGTGCCCTCTTGCAGTCCGGGAGCCCTCGGGGGATGTCTGATTTATGACTTAGGTCTGCTCTCCTTGGGAGTGGGCCTAAGCTGGCAATTGGACATCCTTAGCACTGCCGCAGAGGTGAGAGAGGCTCCTGCCACCGCCTCTGCATTCGCCAGCTGTGAGCCCAGCTTCTGGCTGAATGGTGCTCCCCCTGTGGGAGTGCACTGACCACCAAGAGGCAGCTCCTGTGTTGAGCGTCTGCCCCCTGGTGGTCAGTGCACATCATAGTGACCAGTTGGCCCGTCCTTTGGTCGTTCGGTTGCTTAGGCGCTTATATATATAGGTAGCCAAGAGTGGAAATAACTTAAATGTCTATGGGTGGATGAATGCATAAAGAAAATATAGTATATATACAGTTAATGGAATATTAGCCTTAATGCCTGTCCAGTGTGGCTCAGCAGTCGAGCATTTGACCTATGAACCAGGAGGTCATGGTTCAATTCCTTGTCAGGGCACATGCCTGGGTTATGGGCCCCACCCCCAAAAGGGGGCATGCAGAAGGTAGCCGATCAATGATTCTCTGTCATCATTGATGTTTCTATCCTTTTCTTCCTCTCCCTTACTCTCTGAAATTAATAAAAATTTTTTAAAGAATATTCTGGTTTAAAAGAGCCTAGCACAACATGAAAAACACCAAGATAGAGCATTATGAACTTCAGAACATCAGAGAATGGAATTTATACGATGGATGATAAATGGAATTTATCAGAGGATGGATTTATATGATTTTGTAGTTTTAAGTTAAATAGATGAAAAATAGAGAAAACTAAGCAAACAAAAAGACTTTTATTAACCCCAGGGAAAGCAAAAGGTAGTCATAGTATACCACAAGAATAAATAGCATTTTTTATGTAGACATTACCATAATGTCTACATTGAATGTTTATCTAATTAAATATGTGATATAGTAATATGAGGACAATGGGAAAGGTGAGAATAGGGATGTAAAAGAGAATAGCCTCATTTTTCTTTCTCTTTTTTTTTGCTGCAAAAAACTTTATTGTTTCATTTGGTTCAATGCATGAGAGAGGGCTTTAGGGTGGTTAAAAGAATGGCTAGTAGTTTGGGAAGAGGCTCAGGTAAAAGCCAGACACCAAGGGAATGCAGAGGGGCCCCTCAAAAGCCTCTGGGCTCCAAAGGCTCCTAGTTGTGCTTGAGGGTGAGCCTTTTGAAGAGATATTACTCAGCCCAGTCTGGGGGCCGGCCAGCCTGCTGATGTTAGGTGGCTGACCATCTTCTTTTTTTTTTTTTTTTAATATATTTTTTATTGATTTTTTACAGAGAGGAAGGGAGAGGGATAGAGAGTTAGAAACATTGATGAGAGAGAAACATCGATGAGCTGCCTCCTGCACACCCCCCACTGGGGATGTGAATGCAACCAAGGTACATGCCCTTGACCGGAATCGAACCTGGGACCTTTCAGTCCGGAGGCCAACGCTCTACCCACTGAGCCAAACCGGTTAGGGCTGACCATCTTCTTGATGAGTTTCATCTCCTCATCCAGGAAGTGGTTCTCCAGGAAGTCACAGAGATGAGGGCCTGCACTGGTAGAACCCAGGGCAGACAGCTCCTAAAGGGCCTGGTTCAGGTTCCTCTCCAAGGCCAGGGCGGTTTCCATGGCATCCTGAGTTTTGCCCCACTCATCTGGGGAAGGCTTCAGCACCTCCTGGAAGAGAATGTGGCCACTGTGCTTGTTTTGCAACTTTAAGAATTGGAACTCCCATTTGACCCAGTAATCACGCTTCTAAGACTATATCCCGAGAAACCAGAAACACCAATCAGAAAGGATATATGCACCCTTATATTCATCGCAGCACAATTCACCATAGCTAAGATTTGAAACAGCTTAAGTGCCCATCAGCAGATGAGTGAATTAGAAAACTGTGGTACATCTACACAATGGAATATTACGCAGCTATAAAAAAGAAGGGACTTTTACCATTTGCAAAATGGATGGAACTGGAGAGCATTATGATAAGCGAAATAAGCCAGTCAGAGAAAGAAAAATATCACATGATCTCACACATATGTGGGGTATAATGATCAACACAAACTGATGAATAAAAATAGATCCAGAGACAAATGGCAGGGGAGTCGGGGGGAGGCGGGGGTTAGAGATCAACCAAAGGACTTGTGTGTATGCATATTAGCATAACCAATGGACACAGACACTGGGGCGGTGGAGGAATGCCCTCAGGGGTGGATGTGGCTGGGAGGGTCAATGGGGGGAAAGGAGATATATGTAATACTTCAAACAATAATAAATAAATACATAAATAAATAAATAAATAAATAAATAAAAAGAAATGCTCAATGCCCTCAGGCTTCTTCTCCACCAGCTCGCAGAAGTGACCCACTCCCTCTAGAGCAGAGGTGGGCAAATTTTTTGACTCAAGGGCCACAGTGGGTTCTTAAACTGGACCGGAGGGCTGGAACATAAGCATGGATGGAGTGTTTGTGTGAACTAATATAAATTCAAAGTAAACATCATTACATAAAAGGGTACGGTCTTTTTTTTTTTTAGTTTTATTCATTTCATTCATAGTTTGCCCACGGCTGGTCTAGAGCCACATTATCAGGTCAAAGTAGAAGCCCAGAGAGAGGTAGGTGTAGGAGGCCCGCAGGTGCAGGTTGGCCAGGTGGTTGACCAGAGCCTCCACCTCGGTGGAATAATTCTGCTGAATTTGGGAGCTCATGGTTGTTCAGCAATGACGAGTTAAGGTAGAAAGAAAACAACCTGGTGTGTTGGCTGGTCTTAGATGTGGTTCTGAAGGTGGTGACTGGATAAGACATTAGAGAGTGGCCAGAGGCTGGAAGAAGGGGCATCTCTGGATCTGTTCTGTCCAAACACTGTTGAAGCAAGAGACAGATCCAGGACCACAGAGGGCACTGCCAATAGCCTGAATTTCCCATAGTGAGAAGTCAATGGAAAGTTTAAAACTGACATCAAGTAATAACACTATGTTATTTAGTGATATGATAATGGGACATAGGTATAACATACATAAAATATGACAAGGAGCTCCCATGTGTGCTAATTGTCCCTTAGATCAATAATCTCCTTGGGGCAAAAGTCTGAAAGTGGGTTAGAGCATGGGAATAGGCCAAGGCTTGTCTTTTTTCTCTTTCTCATCCAAAATGTTAGTTATCAGAACTGTGCATGGGCTGGGGACCTAAGCTGAAGTAGGAAAGGTAACCTGCCACTTGTGTGCTATTGTTCAAAGTTTTGTGCCATTTCTCCCTGCTTTGTTAGATTGGGAATGTCCCAAGTTGGAAGAATACATGCAATGCAAGAATTCTACTCTTCTGGATACCAGTAAAGCAGTAGCAATAGAGAAGGCACCACAGTTTTCAAACCTCTCTGCAATTTTAGGTGAGTTTTTACATTCTTTTTTCTCATACCACAGGAGAAAACCTCAATACTTGATTAAGGTGGTATCTGGTGGTTTTCTCCATTATAACATTACTAGTTTTTCTTTGTAGTTAATAAATATTTAGAAAAAGATAGTTTGAAATTCTGAAAATCCTGTCTCCTCAAACTCATTCACTAATATTACCAGACATCAGAGGAAACTGACTGCAACAGTTATTTACATTTCAATAAGTAGAGAAAGTGTATGTAATTAAAATTCTTCATTAATTATCCTTCCATTTCCACTTTCCTGAGATTTTCAGGCTCTCTCTTTCTTTTTTTAAAATATATTTTTATTGATTCCAAAGAGGAAGGGAGAGTGAGAGTGAGAGAGAGAAACATCAATGATCAGAGAGAATCATGGATTGGTGCCTCCTACATGCTCCCTACTGGGGATCGAGCCCACAATCCAGACATGTGCCCTTCACCAAAATCAAACCCAGGACCCTTCAGTCCCCAGGCCAATGCTCTATCCACTGAGTAAAACCAGCCAGGCCATGCTCTTTCTTTCTACTGCAACTTCTCCATCAGCATTTTATATAGAGTTTATTTACTCCTGTGAAACCTGGAACTCTTGAGATAAATATATTTTAAAGAATACTTTATTCTATCTGTCAGATTATTCAACACATATATTTTTTCTTCTAAAATTATTACAAAAGCAGTTATTAGTGTTTTTCATATTTGAGTTTTCTGTACTTATAGTGAATGATAAGTTAAATAATTAAAATTGTAAAGTATGTTTTTATTTGTAGATAATGCAGCTTGTGAAGTACTTGCTGAGAAAACTTACACTTTAACACCTGAAAAAACAAAGAAAAAAGCAAGTATTAAAGCAGAATAATTATATAAACTGTAAATTTTATTAACATAGGACATATTTTTAACCAACACTTTTATAGAAATAATTTTTCAGCTATTTAAGTCAATAATTCAAACACTTTTTGAGTTTAGCAATTATATTACACTAGAGGTCCGGTGCACAAAAATTTGTGCACTCGGGGGAGAGGGGGGGTACCTCAGCCCGGCCTGTGCCCTCTTGCAGTCTGGGTCCCCTCGGGAGATAACGACCTGCTGGCTTAGGCCTGCTCCCAGGTGGCAGAGGGCAGGCCTAATCCCTAGGTGCAGCCCCTGGTTGGGCTCAGAGCAGGGCCGATTGGGGAATTGGGGCGCCGCCCCCTGTCATGCACAGAGCAGGGCGGATTGGGAGGTTGCGATGCCACCCTCAGTCACGCTCAGGGTAGGGCCGATTGGGGGGTTGGGGCACCGCCCCCTGTCACACTCAAGGCAGGGTCGATGGGGAGGTAGCGGCGCCACCCCTTGTCATGCACAGAGCAGGGCGGATCAGGGGGTTGGGGCGCCGCCACTGTCACACTCAGGGCAAGGCCGATGGGGAGGTTATGGCTCTACCCCGTCACACACAGAGCAGGGCCCCTGGGGTGGGGGGGGTTGGGGCGCCGCCCTCTATCACCCACAGAGCAGGGCCGATGAGGGGGTTGGGGTGCCACCACTCTCACACTCAGGGCAGGACCGATGGGGAGCTTATGGCTCTACCCCGTCACACACAGAGCAGGGCCCCTGGGGTGGGGGGGTTGGGGCGCCGCACCCTGTCACACACAGAGCTGCAGGGCGATCAGGAGGTTGGGGAGCTCCCCCCTATCAGGCACAGAGCAGGGCCGATCAGGGGGTTGGGGCGCCTTCCCCTGTCTGGAACAGAGCAGGGCTGATAGGGAGGTTGTGGCCCCGCCCCCTGTCACACACAGAGCCGCAGGGCAATCAGGGGGTTTGGGCACTGCCCCCTGTCACGCTGATCCCAGTGCCGGGAGGCCTCGCGGCTCCGCTGATCCCGGGGCTGGGAGGCATATTACCCTTTTACTATATAGAATAGAGGCCTGGTGCACGGGTGGGGGCCGGCTGGTTTGCCCTGAAGGGTGTCCTGGATCAGGGTGGGGGTCCACACTGGGGTGCCTGGCCAGCCTGGATGAGGGGCTGAGGGCTGTTTTCAGGCTGGGACTGAAGCTCCCAACTGCTCCTTTTTTTCTTTTTTTTTTTATTTTTTTTTTTTATTCTGAGCCAGCTTTAGCTCTGAGGCTCCAGCTCTTAGGCCTCTGCTCCTGAAAGCAGGTATCTGGTTTGTTTAGGTTCTACAATCAAAACTCTGTATCAACTCCAGGTCTGAGATCCTGGCTAGCTGAAAGCTGGTTTCTGGGGTTTTGTTTAGCTTCTATTTTTGTAACTATGTTTCAAACTGCCAGCTCAGAGGCCTGCAGCGGCAGGCGGGGAACGTTGGTTTCCTCTGTCACTGAAGCAAGCAAGCCTCATGTTAGTTTCAAGCTTCCTGGCTGCTGGCCGCCATCTTGGCTGCCAGTTAATTTGCATGTCTCGCTGATTAGCCAATGGGAAGGGTAGCGGTCGTACACCAATTACCATGTTTCTCTTTTATTAGATAGGATTATTGTTACATGAGTATATAACATATCAGTTTAAATGAAGTTACTTAAAATTTATAATTTTTCCAACTTAATCATTAAATCAATAAGACATTTGCTATGTAGCCAGAGCAGTGCTTTAGGCTGAGGAATACGTGTGAATTCCTATATTAGGCCTGGAATCTACAGGTCTTTGGACTTTATTTAGATAGCAGGAGCTACTGTCTACATGGCTACTCTATGCTAAGCATTATTCTAAGCACTTTTCATTAATTATATCTCTATGCATTCCTATCAGGTAAGCTTTTTGTTTGCTTGCTTTGTTTTTACCTTTTTATAGCTGAGAAAAATGAGGTTTACATGTTAACCAATATGTTTAAGAAGCTGTGGCAGGTCTTTCTGGATCTAAAACCTGTACTCTTTCCAATACACCATAATGTCATTGTAAACAGTGACTAGGATATAGGAGGACAAGAAATATGCATGAACTCAAGATAATTTTGCCTATAAAGTTCATGGATTGAATATAGAGGATGAAGGAGTGAGAGGCATCAACAAAGACTGTTAGATTTCTGTCTTAAGCAGCTTTGGTGGATAAAAGCGCTATTTAATGTGATAGGAAAGGCAGGAGGTCTGAGGACACACAAAGATGAAAATGTTGGAAGAGCCATTGGCTATAAATGTGTAAGCCAGGAAAACAGAAGAGGAGTGTATAATATTATAGATACTATTAAGTTCATGGAAATGGATAAAATCACCTGAGAAAGAATATAGAGTTCATAAGAGAAAGGGGTCCAGGATCAATCCTTGGAAAAATCTACATTCAGGTAGAAAAGGAAGAGTGAACAGAGAGAAGGAGGAAAATACGCAGAATATGGTATCATAGAAGCCAAGAAAATAGTTTTTCCTGAAAGTGGGAGTAGTCAACAATGTTAAATGCTACTTGGAGGTCCAGTTTATAAAAAATTTTGAAAAATTGGAAAGCTTCCAATTTCCAGTCCAGGATGTAAATAATTTAGAAATCACCACTCTGTCCTAACAACAAGTAAAAACCTGAACAAACTGAAAAATCAACAACTCATTTTTTGATCCATCAAATAAGGTCACAGGGCATACTGCTGCACCAAAACTTGGAAAGACAGACAGGTGGATACAGAGAATCACAACTTACTGGTGCAAAAACACATGAACAGAAACCTCCTTGAGAACCAGTTCTGAGGTAGGAAAAACAAAAACATGATTGATAAATTATTGGAAGTTCAGTGTGGACAACTCTGAAAATTAAAAACTTAACACATTGAGGGCCAGTAGTTTTATTGCTAACTTTACCCCGTGGCCAGATAAATTTCTATTGAAGGAGTACAAAAAACGTTTTACATAAACATTAAAGGCACACTTTAAAATTAAATACCCATTGCATTTTGAAGTTATTTATTACATATTCTTACAAGCTAATATATTTTTTAAAGTATGATACTTTGTAAAACACTGTAATATGAAGCAAGAATTCTCGTGATCCATCCACAATGTATTAAGGGGGCTGGGCCGGTGTGGGTCAGTGTTTGAGTGTCGACCTAGGAACCAAGAGGTCATGGTTCAATTCCATGTCAGGGCATATGGCCAGGTTGCAGGCTTGATCCCCTGTAGTGAGCATGCAGGAGGCACCAATCAATGATGAATCAATGATGTTTCTCTCTCATCAATGTTTCTATTTCTATCCCTCTCCCTTCTCTCTCTCTCAAATCAATAAAAACATATTTTTAAAAAACTTAAGGGGGAACCAGTCATCAGGTGCCCTTCACACTTTTGTGAGTTTTACCTCCCAGAGCTCAACAATGAGAGAGAAACATCAATGATGAGAGAGAATCATTGATTGGTTGTCTTCTGCATGTCTCCCACTGGGGATCGAGCCCACAACCTGGGTATGTGCCCTGACCGGGAATCTAATCATGATCTCCTGGTTCATAGGTCGACACTCAATCACTGAGCCATGCAGTTAGGCTATTCTGTTTTTCTTAACAGAGCCTGCCCTCAGGAGAAAGTACTTCACTAGAGCCTAAGTTGCTAGGGTATCATCAGAGCCTAACCCTTCTAGGAGAAGGAAAATAACCAGTTCTATCCTCCCAAGTGGGGGAAGGAAAATACTCAACTCTAGCTCCCTCTAGCCTTCCACATTGGGAAAATGGAAATACGTAACTTCAGTCTCCTCTAGCCATGCTGTCCCACCTAAGGGGAGAAAAAACAGACACACTGGTGAAGTTCACAATCGAGGGGCACAAGCTAGACAAAAAACTAAGACCTAATCGCAAAACTATAGATTGCTTCCTGGCCCCCCAAATCTTACACTACTAAAGGCCTATTCACCACAGTTCCTATTACCCAGTACATCATGCCCACTTTTTAGCAAATAATTACACGGCATGCTAAAGGTAAACAAACAAACAAACATAAAACCCACACAGTTTGAAGAGACTGGACAACATCAGATCCAGAGTTATCAGTAGTGTTAGAATTATCAGAAAATAAATTTAAAATAAGTATGATTATTATACTAAGGGCATTGTAGAAAAAAGTAACCAACATCCAAGAACAGATAGATGGATAGTATGAACAGAGAGACATAAATTCTAGGAAAGAATCAAAAAGATAAATTATAGAGATCAAAAACAAAAAAGAAGAAATTCTAGATATTAAAACATTATAGCAGCAATGAAGAATGCCTTTGATGGACTCATTAATGGATTAAACACAGCTGAGGAAAGAATATTTGAGTTTTAGGAAAGAGAAAGGATAAGAAAATATTTATAAAGAGAATGGGATAAAAAAAAAGTACTTATAAAGATGGATGGTGGTAGAAAAGGAAGGAATATGACAGGAAAAGGATCGTGGATGATGATTATTGCATAATGAATACATATGTAATGTTTTCTCTAAGACTTAGTTTTAAATATGGAGCAATAGATAGATCTAATTATCATTTGTTTTCTTTTAACAGAACACTTTTTGGGAGATGTTGCCTTAAATGTGGTAGGGAAATTTTTTGAGCTGAGTATATTGAAAACCATTTTGTCTTGCAACATATTTTTTCCTTAAATATATTATATAGAAAATCTTACTTTAAAAAAAAATTTTTTTTATTGATTTTAGAAAAGAAGGGAGAGGGAGAGAGAGATAGAAACATCAATAATGTGAGAGAATCATTGATCAGCTGCCTCCTGCACGCCCCTTACTGGGGATGGAGTCCGCAAACCAAGCATGTGCCCTGCCTGGGAATCAAACCGTGACCTCCTGATTCATAGGTCAATGCTCAACCACTAAACCAAACCAGCCAGGCTAGAAAATCTTAAATTTAAAAAAAGATTTTAAGTTTAAACTTTTTTCAAATTGAGAGGATAGATAATAGGATAATATATATCTTAATTGTAACAATTATAACATATACTAGAGGCCCGGTACATGAAATTTGTGCGGGGCGGGGGCGGGGGGGGGGCGGTCCCTCAGTCTGGCCTGCACCCTCTCGCAATCTGGGACCCCTCGGGGATGTCTGGCAGTCCCCGCTGTGGGATTGGGCCTAAACTGACAGTCGGACATCCCTCTCGCAATCCAGGACTGCTGGCTCCTAACCACTCTCCTGCCTTCCTGCCTGATCGCCCCTAAACACTCACCAGTCTGCCTGATCACCCCTAACTGCTCTCCTGCCTACCTGATTGCCCCTAACCACTGCGGCTTCGTCCGGATGTCCAGAAGGCCATTTGGCTTTCCAGTCTAATTAGCATATTACACTTTTATTATTATAGCTTACAACAAAAATAAGACATCTGAGAAGTGCTACACATTTTTTTATAGCCTGTGGATGGTATTTCATGATTATGAATTTGTTTCAGCCTGGAAAAGATCCTGAACCTAGAGACACAAATTTTCAAACAAAGTTAAGCTCTCTTCTAAAAATCAAGGTTCCATCATCTCAACAGAGGTCTGTTCTTGAAAGCCATGCAGGTGGTAAGTCAGTTACCAGAGTTCTGCTGTCTCAGCCGCTGGAACCTGCATTGGTAAGCACTAGTCTTTTACTATTTCCTGAAAAAACTATGAAAAGAAAATGTACTTATTGGGATTTAGATATGCATAATTTCTTAACAAATCTAGGGGGAAATGCAGAGGTGCTATACTTACAGCTGTATACAGGTAAATGTTTTGTAATTGGACTGATAGTTGACAATTATGCCGCTTGGTACAAGAATATTCAGACAGAATTAAGAGTTCATATGGTGTATTGGAGCAGGTAATACATGAGAAATGAAAGCAGCGAGGAAGCAGGACTGGGCAGGAGTAGCCTCAGTCTCTTTTTTAATGCCAGAATTTCATGGTTTTATTAACACAAATACATTGTGCACACAGTCTGTCCATTCATTTTCTTCAGTGCACAGCCTGGCAGTAGATTGGTGACTGATGGCCAGCTGGGCTGCTCTCCACAGTAGCTTAGTGGCTCTTAGAGTAGATGCTGTGAGCAGTCTCAGCACAGTGAGATTTGTGGCACATCAGCAACACTTCAAGCTCCTTGATGTGGTGGACCAGGAAGCCACTTGGCAGCATGTGCTTTGTTTTCTTGTTGCTCCCATAACCAAGGGCATCAAGATCGGGCCCTTGAATCTTCTCTGCACCCTGTTGTCAATGCATCTAGTTTTCCATCAGTTATGCTTAATTTTGACATGTCGGTATGACTGGTGCCGGATGAACTTCTTGGTCCTCTTTTTGGTGATCTTGGGCTTCACAAGGGCCTGAGGGCAGCCATGGTGCTGAGCAGGAAATGGCTGCCACCTCCGTAGGCAGCGCCGAGGAAGAGAGCCTCAGTCTTCACTGCAGGTCTGACAGAAGCTCTCCCAGTGGGGAGGTCTGGAGCAAAGATTGCCGTTATAGGAATCCTATGTTGGGCTTTTGTGCTCAGACGTTGGCTGAGGTTTGTCTGAAAAGATAATGGCCCTGACCGGTTTGGCTCAGTGGATAGAGCGTCGGCCTGTGGACTGAAAGGTCCCAGGTTCGATTCCAGTCAAGGGCATGTACCTTGGTTGTAGGCATATCCCCAGTAGGAGGTGTGCAGGAGGCAGCTGATCAGTGTTTCTCTCTCATCGATGTTTCTAACTCTCTATCCCTCTCCCTTCCTCTCTGTAAAAAAATCAATAAAATATATATATATATTTTAAAAAAAGATAATGGCCTCAGCCCCAAAACTGAAGCAGATCCTAAATATGCTGTCGCTGGGGACTAAGAACTAACTGCACCCCTTGCAGTGGACTGAGAGCTAGCTGCACCCCTTGCAGTGGACTGAGAGCTAGCTGCACCCCTTGCAGTGGACTGAGAGCCAGCTGTACCCCTTTGCAGTGGACTGAGAGCCAGCTGCACTCCTTGCAGTGGACTGAGAGCCAGCTGCACCCCTTGCAGTGGAATGAGAGCCGGCTGCACTCCTTGCAGTGGACTGAGAGCCAGCTGCACTCCTTGCAGTGGACTGAGAGCCGGCTGCACTCCTTGCAGTGGACTGAGAGCCAGCTGCACCCCTTGCAGTGGACTGAGAGCCGGCTGCACTCCTTGCAGTGGACTGAGAGCCGGCTGCACTCCTTGCAGTGGACTGAGAGCCGGCTGCACTCCTTGCAGTGGACTGAGAGCCGGCTGCACTCCTTGCAGTGGACTGAGAGCCGGCTGCACTCCTTGCAGTGGACTGAGAGCCGGCTGCACTCCTTGCAGTGGACTGAGAGCCGGCTGCACCCCTTGCAGTGGACTGAGAGCCGGCTGCACTCCTTGCAGTGGAATGAGAGCCGGCTGCACTCCTTGCAGTGGAATGAGAGCCAGCTGCACTCCTTGCAGTGGACTGAGAGCTAGCTGCACTCCTTGCAGTGGACCAGCAGGTTCTTTGTTCAAGGTCTGAACAGAGCACCTGCATGGCTGCCACAGTAATAGTAATAACAGCTATCACTGAGTATCTCCTACTCTCCAAGCACCAGAGGTTCTCTATACATGTTTTATTTGTAACCTTTGCACGGTAGTCCCTAGGGGTAGAATAATCATTATTGTTCAGATGAAGAAATTAAAAGATTATATAGCTAATAAATTAGAGAGCTGTCATATTCAGTGTACCAGGTAAATATGCTCATAACGTTTTTGTTCTTATTATTTTTTAAACGTTTATATACATATATGTATATTATTTTTTTATTAATTTCAAAGAGGAAGGGAGAGGGAGAGGGAGATAGAAACATGAATGATGAGAGAGAATCATTGATTGGCTGCCTCCTGTACGCCCCCCTACTGGGGATCAAGCCTGAAACCTGGGCATGTGCCCTGACCAGAAATCGAACCATGACCTCCTGGTTCATGGGTCAACGTTCAATCACTGAACAACACCAGCTGGGCTTGTTCTTATTATTTTGATAAAAAAAATTTTCTAATGAACTATTCCAGATTATATCTTGAACAAACAACTATTTTCAGAGTGTTATTTTTTCCCCCCTGTTAGCCCTCTCTCAAGGATATTTTTTCCACTGATTTTTAGAGAGAGTAGAAGGGAGGGGGCAGGGGATAAGTGAGAGAGAAGCATCGATGTGAGAGAGACACATCAATTGGTTGCCTCCTGCTCCCACCCTGACTGGGCCTGGGGATTAAACCTGCAACCCAGGTATATGCCCTTTACTGGAATCAAATCCAAAACCTTCCAATGCATGGGCCAACACTCTAACCACTGAGCCATGCTGGCAGTTTCAGAGATTTTTAATCCTGAAAGATAGCAAAGAGGAAATAAAGGAAAAATAAATCTAATAAACTGTTCAAGTTTTAACTCTGAGTTTGTGGTCCAGACTTGGCAGCATATAATAGACACCTATTTAGACATTTATCTGAGGGATATGGTTGTTTCATGGAATCTAAGAATTGAAAGGCAGTTGATGGCTAGAAAGGAAGCTTCCTATCTTCTCTCTTTTTGACTCTATCACTGTTTCTTTGTCTTTGCTCCCCTGGTTTTGTCTCAGTCTCAAGCTCTGTCTCTCTTTCCTCCCAGTCCTGTTTTGATCTCTCTGTATGTGTTCTTTTCTGTCTCTGACCCTTTCTTTTACTATCAATCTCAGCTTTTCTGCTCAGTCTCTGTTCTCTGTCTTATCTGCCGTTCTTCTCCCCCCTCTCTCCTCTTAATCTGCCTTTATTTTTCTTTCTCTCTGTCTTTTATCTCCCCATCCTTTCTTTCTCTTCTTCTCTCCTCCCCACCTCTTAATTCCCCCTTCTTCCTTCCCTCCTCCTCTCTTTTCTCTCTTTTTTCTTTCCTTCCTCCCCCCTCTCTCTCTATCCTTCTAACAGTCCTTTCCTCTCTTTCTTAAACTCTTTAGCCTCTAATCCTGTTTCTTTCTCTTCTCTGTCTCTCACTCTTTGTCTCTTTTCCTCTGCATCTTCAAGAAATAGAAAATGAAAAAAAAGAAATAGAAAATTAGTCTGTATTCTACTTTGTACTTTCTTTAACTTTGATGTTCCATAAATGAAAGTATCTATATGCATTCAAATGTGTGTATTTTAAATCAAGTATCCTTGCTACATGTTTTAACAGCTTCAGAAATAATTTATAATCCCTTTCCATAAGTTCCAGTATATAATAGGAATTAAACAAATGCTATAAGTAAAATATCTTTCTTAGGAGTTAACAAAGATAATCAAAGCACCATTTCATAATTGAAAACTTTAATTAGTTTTTCTTCCTAAATTAGTAGTGATTTCAACCAAAGTATTCTCAAATACTTGTTGCACCACATAAAGTTTTTTTGGGAGTTGTTTGACCTAGCTCAAGCCAGAAAATTCTTTAGTTACCTGTCTAATGGTTTAAAAATATAATTAGCAGATTAAATTTTTATTAGTATAATATATTATGATTTAGTCTACTAATTTTAAATTGCATTTTTACAGTATTAAAGTAGTTTATTTCTTCCTGCTATTCAATCCCCTATTTCACAAAACATTGATAGAACACAAACCCCACTATTCTTGATAAGAAAAGCAGAGGCCTGTTAACAAGTACTCCGACTTCGCAAACAGCTGGTTTAGAGGTAAGTATTAGTATTTGCACATGTAGAATCTATTTTCTTGCTCCACCTTTATTCTGTTTCTGTCACCCCAGGGGGATATTGCACACAGACAGTAGTATTTTTATTTTGCTGTTGCACAAGCATACTTTCACTGGAAGTATTCTGTATATTGCTATACATAAAGTAAGGAAGATTAGAATACTGTAGCACCAACCTGTCTTGATTTCTCTCTCTATCTGTCCTTTTCTGTCTCTGACTCTGTTTCTTTGACTGTCTATCTCAGTCTTTTGGCTCACAGAAAGGGTAGATAGATTTCAGTTAATAGGTCCCTTATGAATATTAATTGGGTGAAGAAAAGAAAAAAATTACACGATATTGAAGCTAATAAAATACCTATTTAAATAATAACTTGAAAGCTAAAGAGTATTATAATCTTCTTTATAAATTTATTTCTCCCCAGTTGAGCATGCATCTTTTGGAGAACTATTTCCAAACTGTCAGCAGTTATATTAACTCAGATAAGATTGTTCATATGTCAAGTTCTATATCACAAAGCTTCTAATGAAATAGTATGTTTCAATTTTCCTTTAATTATTTAAAAATAACTGGTTTTGCAACATTTAACTTCTACAAAAGAGTAATATATTCTTTTATAGATTGATCTGTCCTCAGTACAAAAATCATCTTTGGACGAACTATTTCCAAATGTCAGCAGCTGTGTTAATTCAGATGAAATTGTTCCTGTGTCAAGTTCCCAGGAAAATTCTTCAAATGAGGTAGTATTTCAATTTCTCCTTCAAATACCAAAAGAAATACTTACTGTTATATTAGATACTTTGTTTATGAGACTTTAAAAAATCTGTAACTCAGTTAAGGTTAATATCAAGTACATGTGGAGTCGTGGTGTTCCGCACGCAAGTCTGCACGCGGCGGGAAGAAATGGAGGACTCCGCTTCAACACCACCCGCAGCCTCAACCGCAACTGCAGCCTCAACCGCAACTGCAGCCTCAACCGCAACTGCAGCCTCAACCGCAACTCCAGCCTCGACCTCAGCAACCCCGGACGCACTAGGGCAGCTGGATGAAGAGCAGACCAGAAAGGCAGTGAAAGCTCTGCTGGCGCATTCCAGGTCCAGGAAAAACGCGAATGGATTGCTTTTGAATGAGAATGAAAATTTCTTTTTAATGGTGGTATTATGGAAAATTCCAAGTAAAGAACTGAGGGCCAGATTGCCCTTGCCTCATGGTATTCGGTCAGATTTAGCAGATGTCTGTTTGTTTACTAAGGACGAACCCAATGTAACTCCTGAAAAGACGGAACGTTTTTATAAGAAGCTTCTAAACAAGCATGGAATAAAAACCATTTCTCAGATTATCCCCCTCCGAACTTTAAAAAAGGAGTATAAGGCCTATGAGGCCAAGCTCCGCCTCCTGGGTAGTTTCGACTTGTTCCTTTCTGATGCAAGAATCCGGCGGCTCTTACCCTCACACCTCGGGAGACATTTCTATAAGAGAAAGAAAGTTCCAATACCTGTCAATCTGAAAGCCAAGAATCTTTCCCAAGAAATCAACTCCTCAATAGGTGGAACTGTCTTAAACATCTCTAAGAGTGGTTCTTGCAGCACTATCCGCATCGGTCACACTGGAATGCAGGTTCAGCACATCACCGAAAACATTCTTGCTGTTACGAAAAAGCTTTCACAGAAATTGCCAGAGAAGTGGGAGAGTGTGAAACTCTTGTATGTGAAAACTGAGAGATCAGTTGCCCTTCCTATCTTTTCTTCATTTGTCAGCAGTTGGGATGAAGCTAAAGGAGTGAATATTTCTAGTCTGAAGAAACAAGAAGCAAAGAAAATATTAAAACTAAAAGCAAAAACGAGACGAAAGGAGAAAAAAAACAGAAAGCCTATGAAACGGGGTAGAAAGTCTACACCAGCCCTACCTACAGAGGAGACGGCCTCTAAAACTTGTGGTTCTCCAGTGAAGGGCCCTGGACCCCAGAAGAAAGAGACCCCTAAGCCTGAGAAGAAAGAGACCTGCAGAATAAAAACCGAAAATAAAGTGCAAGTTGAATCTGAAGAAGAAATCCCATTGCTGGTCCCAATAGGAGAAGCTCCTGCCAAAGAAAATGTAGAGATGCAAAAACATGCCACAGGAGAGAACTCTCCAGTAAAGAGTCCTGGTTCCAACCCACCTCGTGGGAAGAAGAGAAAGGCCTTTCCAGCTTTGGAGATGCCGAAAGCACCAGAGCCCAAGACCCCAGGTAAAGGCCCAGGGAAGAAGCCAAGAGTCAAAGAAGAAGTGGAGAAGCAAAGAAACTCTCCTTTGGGGAAAAAAGACCCAAGACAGACGCCCAAAAAGCCAGAGGCCAAGTTCTTCACTACAGCTAATAAATCTGCAAGAAAAGCTTCCCACACCCCCAAACAGTGGCCCCAAAAACCCAAAGTGCCCCAGCCGACCTAAAGTCAGTGACTTGGCCAGGAGGAAACATGAGAGCTGCCTGGAAAGCTTTTGAAAAATACCTGGGGCCTGACCCCTGCCACAACCTTCTCCAAGAGTGAGACCTGGACTTAAAACCTCACCAGTGATTCTGATGTATGTTTGTGGGTGTAAAAACCAGTAGTTTGAATCCATTTTTTAAATTGTTCTTTCATGTATTAGCTAATATAATAGAAATTACAGTGCTTTTATTAAGTGTAACATTTGCTCCTGAGTAAACTATTCCGGATCTTGTTAGTTTTACTTGAATGCCTGTGATATGACTTTTTCCTTATCTGACTCCAGAACAGCAGTTTGTGCAAGTATTTCCAAAACTTGTCTTCAAGTCAGTGGTGGGCTCCCTGCATGCAAATCAACTGTGGAATTTATGGAACATCTCAGGTTTCTTGGCCTATCATGCAGAGCTGGTATATCTCAATGGGTCTTAGGTGGTGGTTGGCCAAGGTTATAAACCACTGAGTTAGCATATGTTTGGTGAGAAAAATTAACATGGCATCATTTATAAAGGCACCAGATTGAATCCTGCCTTCTAGAGGCAAGAAAATACTTAACCTCCTTCAGCCTTCCAATCTTCCTCCAGATTACTCCTCACCCTATATAGAGTTACTTAGATTTGGCACCTTTCTGATAGGAAACCTGTAAGTGGAGACTGTTAAATTTGGGTGATTGTTAAATATATGCTGACTTCTCAGGTGCACAGCCTTTCAGTGGGTCTGAGTTGGGGTACACATCACTAGTAGGAAGTGATGGGGTCACTATAGTAAGGGAAGGTCAACGTGAGACATGGCATCCGAAGATCACCTGGTTCAGAAACAAGGAATAAAACTTGAGATGGTTCTTGGAAAGTCAAGTTGAGGTAGTTGTTGCTTTTTGGCCCCACAAATTTAACAGTCCACTTTTTAAATCATGAAAATGCCTCTAATATACAAAAAAAATTGTAGTTTCACTGTCCTTACAGGCTTTTAAAAATGAATAGAAGTGTGTGTGGTAGGGGTTTAGCTTAATTAAAACATTTTCCATGGAGACTAGCTTCTGTGGGAAGGTGTTCAGGTAGACTCGCTTCACTTAAAGGTGAAGATTTAAGTGCTGTTTTGCATAGGGCAAAGACACAATCAGATAATGTGGTTTATGTGACAATTTTCTGGGGTTTTAAGGTTTCCTAATTGCATCCTCTAGCCAAGTAAAAGACTTTATAGCACCAAGTGATCTTACATATAGGCAATTCTTAAAAGTAGGTGTTCTGTTTGTGTATGTGTGTGTGTTTAAGAATTTTTATGAATTTCCTTGAGCCAAACTAATGACATGCTGGGAGACGATCTCAAATGCTCCCTTCTGTTTTTTGTTTTTAAGACTTAAAATTTTTAGAGCAGTTTTAGGCTCATAGCAAAATTAAGGTAGAGAGATTTCCCATTTCCCCCTCCTGCGCACATGCACAGCTACCCCCACATCAACATCCTCCAACCAGAGGGGTACATTTACAACTGATGATCCTACCTTGACACATCACTATTAGCCAAAGTCCATAGTTGACATTAGGGTTCACGCTTAGTGTTACACATTCTATGGGCATGGACAGTAACATGTACCCAGCATTATAGTATACAGAGTATTTTCACTGCCCTAAAAAGTCACCTGTGCTGCACCTATTCATCCCTCTCACCCCCTCCCCAGAGCCCCTGGCAACCACTGATATTGTTACTGTGTATAGTCTTTGCCTTTTCCAGAATGTCATATAGTTGGAATCATACAGCATGTAGCCCTTTCAGACTGGTTTCTTTCACTTAGTCATATGCACTTAAGATTCCTCTATGTCTTCTCATGGCTTGATAGCACATTTCTTTTTTGTGGTAAAAACATTGTCGTTTTGGGCAGTTATTAATAAAGTTGCTAGAAATTAAAAAAAAAAAAAAAGTACATGTGGAGTAAGTTTTCAGTTACAATTCCAAAGAAAGGATATTAGGCTGCCACAGCCAAAACATTTTGCGTCCTCAGGACCAAGGGGTATTAAACAACCAGAAGAAACAATATTAATCTACTTTGATCCAAAACTCAGCTTTTGTCTTTACATATAAATTGTGGTCACCAACTTCATTATGTTATTTGAAAGTACTATGCTTTGTTAATAAATACATTAAACTCATTTTTCTAAGAGCCATGGGGGTGCGGGTGGGAGTAGAGAGAGGGGATGAATAGAAAAAGAGAGAGGTGGAGAGAGAAAGAGCCAGAGAAAAGAGGAAGAGATACAGAGAGAAAAACAATAGGACGGGACAGAGGCAGAGAGAAAAAGAAATAAAGAGGAAAAACTTTAGGGTTGTGTAGTGGTTCAGTGTAGCCAGACCTCTCAGTCTCACCCTGGGGTGAGAGTGGGGATCCAGGTGATGAGGGGAAAACTAGAGATGAGTTTGTAAAGATAAACCAGGGCCAAGAGAGTAATGGATCTTGTAATATACATTAAAATTTTTGAATTTTTTTTTCCTGAGGGGAGCCAATAAAGGATTATGAAAAGGAAATGATATCAAATGTTCCTGTATAAAGTTTATTCTGGATCCAGAGGCAGAGAACAGATTGTAAAAGGCTGAGACTAGAGGCAATTAGAGGGATAATAACAAAGAACAGAGCAGATATAAATGAAATAGAGATGCCCCGGGTGCTCTGTCGGAACGGGTGACATGCTGGGGGGATGCACTCTATGAAGGCTCTGCAGAATGCGCTGAGCAGGGATCATCTGAGCCAGAGCCCCCACCTTGTCAGGGCATCTGGCACCATCTCCGTGAGGCCGCTGCGCAGGGCAGGGAGATGATGCGTAGCCACCAGCTGCAGCACCAGGATTAGTAAGGCTTGCGGGACAGTGATTCGTCAAGAGAGTGGCATGCTGTCCAGCTTGGGTGATCTGCTCTTCTACACTGTTGCTGAGGGACAGGAGCGAATCCCTGTCCACAAGTTCACTACTGCACTGAAGGCTACTGGACTGCAGACATCAGATCCCTGGGTCTGGGATTGCATGAGCCAGATGTGCCCCATGGTTCTAGAGTCCAACAGTGGTGGCCTCTTGGACCGAGATATCTTCCAAAAGTGTGTGAGCAGCAACACTGTGCTCCTGACCCAGGCATTCTGAAAGAAGTTTGTCATTTCTGATTTGGAGGAGTTCACCTGCCATGTGGATCGCATCTTTGAGGATGCCAGAGAGTTCACTGGAGAGAAAGTGGCAGCCTACATCCCTCAGCTGGCTAAGTCCATCCAGACCTGTGGAACGTCTCCCTGTGTACTATGGATGGTCAGCGGCAGTGATTTGTCAGAGAGTGGCATCCGTGGGCCACACAAAGATCCCCTTCTGCCTCCAGTCCTGTGTCAAGCCCCTCACCTATGCCATCTAGGCACTGACTATGTGCACAAGTTAAATATAAACTGTGTTTTAATTCAGTAAATCATGTAAACACTCTCTTTCACTTTGGAGTGCTTGAATCTCAACTCTATCATGATTTTCTCTCAGTCGTTAAATAAGTTATCCAACCTCTTGAAATCTAAGTTTCCTCATTTTACAAATGGGGATAATATAATGTGCCTTCCCTGGTTCTTATGAATATTAAATAAGCAAATGTTTTAAAACCAATCTGTGTCCAGAGTGGATAAGCATTTCATAAGTGCTTTTATTAATATTTATGAAATATGTTTATTAATTATTTGCCTTTGAAATAAAATAACATAAATATAGTATCTGGAAGAATTATGCAATGTCTGTTATTCTTTTTCAGGTTCCTTTAAATACATCAGAAATATGTTGTATTATTAGAGCATCACCAGGCACTAGACAAGTGAAAAGTAAAGGTGTTATTGTAAAGAAGAAGACATATTCTCTTCCTAAAGATATTCCTCAAGGTACTGCAGAAACTACTTTTAAAAAGCTATAAAACACATTTTCATTGTAAATTCCTTATATACATGGGAAGTTCAGTTATAAATTGCATTCTGAGAGTTCTTGCACAAGGGGAAATACTAAAATTTTAATAGTAAGTTTGGTCAGGTTTCAGAACCTCATTAAAATATTTTTTTTGAAAGTCAAATACTTCATCTTTTGAAAAATTAGCTAATGCCATAGAATTAAAATGTATTTAAGATGATTCCTCTTATAATTATTTAAAATTTAGTGTTGTTGGGTCTTATTTTTAGTAGCATTCTTTTTAAAGATATTGAGATAGTGGTTGAGCAGGTTTTCTGTGACAGGCATTGAGCTAAGCACCTTTTTATATCTCGTTTATTTCTCACTATGACTTTATGATAGACAGGATGTGTGCTATTATCCTCACTTTATATATTAAGAATCTGAGGCTTAAAGTAGTATGCAATTTGTCCAAGATCATATTCCTACCAAGTAGTAGAAAGGAGTTCAATCTTTCCATCTAAACTCCAAGTTTAGATTTTTCTGTACTTCCCTCACTGCATATCCTTGTCCCAATTTCTTCCACAGAGCCTGTCCTGAGCACTCCCTAAATCCACAGAGATATTTTTCTTTTCTAAGTTCCTTGAATACTTAATTCAGTGCTACTCATTTGATAATAATTTACTACTCCCTGACATAATTTATATGCTAACTTTTTATGGTTTTTAGGTTATGAAGTTTTCAAGGACAGAGACCACATAATAGACTTCTGTTTCTATCTCTGATAATAGCATAGTGGTAAGGAATAGTAGATGACATACCAGTCAGGGTTCTACCAAAGAAACAGAACTAATAGGATGTAAATACACACTTCAAGGATTTGACTTAGTGCAATTATAAGGTATGGTAAAAACTGTAGGGCAGGCTGGAAACTTGGGCAGGAGCTGATGTTGATGCAGTCCTCAGGAGGAATTTCTTCTTCCTTAGAAAAACCTCAGTTTTGCTCTTAAGGCTTTTCAACTGTTTGGATGAGGCCCATACACATTATCAAGGATAATCTCCTTTATTTAAAGTCAGTTATTACAGATGTTAATCACATATACAAAATACCTTTGCAGCAACACCAGCTCCTAAATTAGATTAATATTTAATATAATTGGGTAGATAGCCTAGCCAAGTTGAAACTATAACTAACCATCTCAACTACACATTCATACACATCCCCTTAAATCATATTTAATATCCAAATAAAAACAGTCACAAAGTCATACTTCTATGTCCTAACATAATGTGACTGTCCTACATACAACTAAAAATGTGCTAACTGATTCCCCAGAACAGGATTCAGAGTCCTTGGGTGATGTTCTTCTCCTTGGTATTCTGTAACTCAAGTACTGTATTATGAAGCTAACTATTATTAATACATCTTATATAGGATGATAGAGTATAAGAGAGGGAAGGAAACAAAGATATTTGCTTAGTCATGTGGCTGTAACTGGTATTTATAACTACCTTTCTCCATTACCCATTCCATATTCCCTCTGCCCTCAATAAGTACCTTAGCTGGTTATGGTTCTTAAACTGGTGGGGGGTGACATACAATCTTATTTTTGAAGGATCTAGTCATGCTTGGATGGGTTGTAGTTTTCCATTGACCTGAATCACAGGGCATGGTAATACTAAGGCATGTCCTAAGGGATCTTCTGTATTGCAGACATACTCTTCCATTGTGGAGTAGTAGTCCAATTTGCCCATGGTATTCAGGATCAATCACCCCAACCAGTACAGGAACTTTCTTCTTTACTTGTTGACCCAGAGGCATGAGAAGCCTAAAGTGGCCAGTGGCAGTCTTTACTCCCAGTTCAATGGAATTATTGTTGTATCTTCTGGTGAAAGCTTTCCTCCTTTGGAATTAAGGCCTCTAGACCAATAAAGCATAAAGTCATGGGAACAAGAAGCAAAACTTTTACTAGTTGGTCACCAGGGGTAATATTGAATGGTTCCACTTCCAATTCCATCCCCTAAATTTTTGGACCTTTGAATTCTGGTTATGGGATAAACAGCACTGTATATTGGATGCTGATCCAGAGCAATACCTTCTGCCTTCTGGAGAACCTTGCCCCAGTCCTGCAAGGTATTGCTGCCTCGCTAGTGCTGTAACTGTCTTCAAAAGACAATCCCATTCTATTAAGCCCAGCTGCTTCAGGATGGTGGGGAACGTGGTAAGACCAGTGAATTCCATGAACATGGGCCTACTGCTGCACTTCTTTTGCTCTGAAATGAGTCCCTTGATCAGAAGCAATGCTATGTGGGATGCCATGATGATAGATAAGGCATTCTGTAAGACCTTGGATGAAGGTTTTGTCAGAAGTTTTGCATGCAGGGAAGGCAAATTACCATCCAGAGTAAGTATCTATTCCAGTAAGAATAATATGTTGCCCCTTCCGTGATGGAAGTGGTCCAGTGTAATCAACCTGCCACCAGGTAGCTGGTTGATCACTCAAAGGAAAGGTGCCTTTTGGGGGATGGGGTATTGGTTTCTGCTGCTGACAGATATAGGATACTCAGCAGTGGGTATAGTCAGGCTTACTTTGGTGAGCAGAAGGTCATGTTGCTGAGCCCATGCATAACTTCTGTTGTGGTCATTGGGCAATCACTGGAGCAAAACGCTAACTGGTATCCACAGAACAAGTCATTGGCTTATTTATTAAAATTCTTCTCTGCTTAATTCATCCTCTGTTGAGCATTCACATAAGACACATATATTCATGTTTTTTTGCCCATTCAGAGAAGTCGATCCACATGACTCTTCCATAAATTTCGTTGTCATCAATTTTCTAGTCCTGTCCCTTCCAAGTCCTGTCCATCCAGCCACACTATTGGCCATAGTCCATGAACATAATTCTAACAAAGTGAAAAATGAGGTGCACTGTTCTAAGTTCTGTCCCACTGGGAGGATATCTCTTTGCCTGTTTCCTTCAGTGTTGCCCCAAGAAGGAGCTATAGGTACTATAGCTATCTATTTTCAGGTGGTACTTGAATATCATGTAGAACCAAATGTAAGCCAAGCCTGTCTTTTCTTTTCCTCAGTCAACTGATTATAGAGAACTCCCCATAATGCCATAAGTGCAGGCTGAGAAAGAGGTTATATAACAGGAGTGTGGATATTTGGGCCACTTCCTCATATAACTTATTTATGCCTGTAGGGCCTGCTCAGCCCAATCTCATATGTACCATTTGCATTTGATAATGGAGTGTTGCTCTTCACAGCCAACTTTATGGCATGGTACACCAGACAACACTCAATTCATGATGGGCAACTCAGCTCCTGTTATAGCTTGGTGGCCTATAGTTAAGTATTCAGTATCTACTAATGCCCAATAACAGCCAAATACTTTTTCTCAAAAAGAGAGAGTAGTTATCCACAGAGAGTGGCAGTGCTTTGCTCCAAAATCCTAAGAACCTGTGCTGTGATTCAACAGGCTCCAAACAGCATCTCTATACACCACTTAACTTCAAGTACAGCTAATTGTATTGGCTGCATCATATGGTACACGTGGCAGAGCATCTTGCACAGTAGCCTGGACCTGTTGCAGAGCCTTCTCTTGTTCTGAGATCCTCTCAAAACCAGCAGCTTTTCAGGTCACTTGGTAAATGGGCCAGAGAACTACACTGAAATGAGGAATATGTGGACTCCAGAATCTAAAAAGGACCCCTAAGCATTGTGCCTCTTTTTTGGTTGCATAAAGGGCCCGATGCAACAACTTATCTTTCGCCTTTGGAAGCATATCTCTCATTTCACTGGACTCCAGGAAATTTCACTGAGGTGTACCCAGCAATTCCATTTCCCTGGAACCTGGAGACCTAGTAATTCCACTTCTGGGAGTATATCCAACTATAATATGTACATATGTTCATCAAAAGATCTATACTAGAGTGTTCATAGCAGCACTGTTAATAATAGCCTTAAACTAGAAACTATCTAGATGCCCACCAACAGTATAATGGATAAGTAAACTGCGGTACATTCATTCACTGAAGTGCTATATAGCACTGGGAATCAACAATATACAATTGCAATGTACATGCAACAATATTGATGAACGTTAGTTACATAAAGAGCCAGGTACAATAAAGTATATTTAATATATTTAGTACAAAATTCGGCAAAGGTAAACTATCATGGGAATCACCATAGTAGATGCCCTTTTGTGGACAGGGATAGCAACTGGAAGGGTTTAAAGAGGGAATTCTAGGGTGCTGGTAGTGTTTTGTTTCATTACCTGGATGCTAGCTATGTTGTGCTGGGAGCCGGTCCATCCTTGCTGTTTCAAGGGACCTGGCATATATGGCATACTGTTCTTAATATGTTTGCTCACCTTCTTGGCACTATGTGTTTTAATCAAGGTCACCTCTCTGAGAAAGATTGTTTCCCAAGGTAGGGATTTTCCCCTGAAGTTAGGGAGGGAATAAAACCCCTTAACTAAGTGCCAGGCGGGTAATTAATCACTTTAACTACAAACAATCATGCCTAAGCTACATAATCTTTACTCCCCAGAATGGAGATAAGAAACGCCCTAACCTTTGGAATAGAGATTGTTAGGATTGGAATCAACTGGTATAAATACAGATGTAACAAGACAACAGGACACAGAACCTAGACACAGAACCTACACAGAACCTAGAGACAGAAGAACTCGCTGGAGAGAACATGGCAAAAGATCCTGGACAGAAACTGGCCACAGAACCTAGACACAGAACCTAGACAAAGAACCTAGACACAGAACCTAGAGACAGAAGAACTTCGCTGGAGAGAACATGGCAAAAGATCCTGGACAGAAACTGGCAACAGAACCTAGAGACAGAACCTAGCAAGAGAACCTGGCTGAAGATCCTAGAGACAGAACCTGGCTACAGAACCTGGATAGAACATGGCAAGAGAACCTGACTAGAACCTGGTGACTGAACCTGGCTGGAGAACCTGGACAGAACCTGGCTGGAGAACCTAGTGAGGGAACATGGCTACAGAACCTGGCTGGAGAACCTAGCAAGAGAACATGGACACAGAACCTGGCTGGAGATCCTAACCAGAACTTCGCTGGAGATCCTGACCAGAACCTGGCTAGAGATCCTGGCTAGGCTGCTGATCAACTGAACGCTGTCTCCGTGTCGTTCCTTCTTCGCCGACTCCGTCCACACCTTTGGGGACCCCTGGACCTGCTGGGGTTGGACCCCAGCAATGTTGGTGTGTTATTTATGAAAACTCATAAAGTTGTACAGTACACATATGTGTACATTTCAGTGTGAATGCTATACTTCAATAAAAAGTTAAAAAATAAAAATAGAGAAACTTCTCTTAATTTGATCTTCTTGGCCTGTCATATTGGTTTCTGACATCAGGTAATGTCACAATTCTGGATTTTGCAACAAATCAAAACAAAATGTGTCTGGGAAATTCTTTTGAGTGTTCAGACCAAAATTTTTAGTTTCTCAAAGACCCATTGATGCATGTTGAACCAATTGTGCCACCTTCTGGCTTCTTCCTAGGCTCTCACCTCAGTTAGCAGCCTCCTTGTGTAAGTAATTTCCTTTCAACCCCTGGCCACTTGTCTCTCTGCCTTCCCTTCAGTAAAAATAGCCAAGCCCCAAGCTAACTAGTGATCATGTTATTTTAAACATGCAGCAGCCTATTTTTAGTCCTGGCATTTAATGTTTTAGCTAGTTTGGCAGTAATCTAATCAGCACTACACGATGAAGCTCGCTTTTGATGGACAAGGACCCCTATTCTGTATGGTGTTTGTTCATTGGCTGGCACTGTGCAGATTAAAGGAAAAATGTGGTGAAAGCGAACCACCAGAGGAGTCCAAAAGAGATGTGATAGAGGAAGTAGTATGGGTAAGTTGAGATCCAAGAATGGTGACAACCTGGATAGAAGAGGCCTTAGAAAACATCTAGTCCAAGGTTTCTCTGACCTGTAAATTATACTCTCTCGAACAAGGATGTCAAACTCAAAGGCTAACACGGGCCAAATAAACAAGGTTTAAGTTTATGTGGGCCGCAAAAAAACCAAAAGCTTCAATTTTCATAGGAACGTAGGTTTGTTTCGATAGAGACATGCTGAATACAAAGGGCTGAAATAAATGATTAATTGTTAACATAAAACAATACATTTTAATATAAATAATTTTTTTTGAACTTTAACTTACCAGACACTAAATAACTACACAAATTAATAAGTGCAACACAAATAAACCTATTTTTCTTGTTCTCCGAAAGCGAAATATTTCCTGTTGCGCACACCAAACAAGTCAGTACAAGACTAATGACTAGCCTTAGCTGGTTTGACTCAGTCGGCCTGCAGACTAAAAGGTCCCAGGTTCGATTCCAGTCAAGGGCACATGCCCCGGTTGTGCTCTGGATCCCCAGTAGGGGGCATGCAAGAGGCAGCCAATCAATGATTCTCTCTCATCATTGATGTTTCCATTTTTTTTAAAAAAAAATATTTCTTTATTGATTTAAGAGAGGAAGGGAGAGGGAGGAAGAGATAGAAACATCAATGATGAGAGAGTCATTGATTGGCTGCCTTCCACACAGCAACCACTGGGGACCAAGCCCGCAGCCTGGGCATGTGCCCTTGGCTGGAATCGAACCTGGGACCTTTCAGTCCCCAGGCCAACACTCTATCCACTGCACGAAACTGGCTAGGGCTGATGTTTCCATTTCTCCCTCTCCCGTCCTCTCTGAAATCAATAAAAAAATTTATTTTTTTAAAGACTAATGACACCTAGCTGGTTTGGCTCAGTGGATAGAGCGCCAGCCTGCGGCCTGACGGTTCAATTCCGGTAAAGGGGTTTTGGGCTGGATCTCTAGTAGGGGGCAAGCAGGAGGTAGCCGATCAATGATTCTCTCTCATCATTGATGTTTCTATCTCTCCCTCTCCCTTCCTCTCTAAAATCAATAAAAATACATATTTTTTTTTAAAAAAGACTAATGACATGTCAATTAGCTGCTAAAATATTCACTGCTAGTATTAGTGGAGGGAAAGGCGCATAAGAGAAATGAATGTAACATGATTGTAGTAATCAATTATGAGCGAACGTTGTAGTTCATTATTAATAATTATGTATAACAGGATATTGTAAAAATTAAGTTAAATTTTTATTAAGACATTTCTTACATACCGTTATATTGGCTGGGCCACAAAAATACTCGTTGTGGGCCATGAGTTTGACATGCTTACTCTAGAATAAGGCACAGGAATCTGAAATCGGTAGGTTCTCAAAGTGATTCCAATAAGCACTTAAATTTGAGAACTATATAATCTATTCTCTTTTGCTCATTTTACATAACAAATAACACAGCCAGATCAATAAATGACTGTCCCAAGTTCATACTGCCAGGGTTGACCAGCAGACCCTGAGCGGCGATTGAACAGATTACTCCAACACAGGTTTCTGTGAAAGAGAGAGCTAAGGGACTCTTTTACTTCAGTAGTAAAAGCAGTCCTGTTCTCCTGCCTTATTGGCTTTTTATTGTAACCACAGTTTGAACTCATATTAATCTCTAGATACAATCAGCAGGGTAAGTATCCTTCAGAAAGTATATGCTTCTACAAGGTCAGGTCTTTAAAGACTAAACATAGAGATTCTAGCAAAATACCCCAGGGGATCGGACTTTTTTGGGAAAGTCAAGGTAGGGGCTGCTGCTTTTGGCAAGGTCCCCTCAGAGGCCCCTGACCTTTCAGCGAATCCTCCTTACAGACATTCCAACCAAGTCCTGTGCTTCCCCACACATACAACTAATTACTGGCAGAATAAATACTGGAATTTAGCTTTCCTGATTATCAATAGTTTGAATAGCTGAAATATAGGGAATGGAGGAGGTAGAGTACATAGGGCTCTGAGTTTCCTAGTTCATCCAGACAAAGCAGTTTTCTTCTTTTTGCTTTATACTAGTACATTGGGCTTCTGTATTCTGTTTAAACAGATATTTATTTATTTATTAGAGGCCCAGAGCATGAATTCATGCACTGGTGGAGTCCCTAGGCCTGGCTGGTGATCAGGGCCAATCGGGGCCCTCTCACCCAGTCCCGATTGGGGCCCAGCTGATCAGGGCCTGCTGGCAGGGGGAGGGACTGTGAGAGGTTGGCTAGCTGCAGGAAGTTGGCTGTGGGAGTGTACTGACCCCAAGGGGGCAACCCCTGCATTGAGTGTCTGCCCCCTGGTGGTCAGTGTGCATCATAGCGACTGGTTGACCGGTCATTCCCAGTTGTTTGGTTGTAATGGTTGCTTAGGCTTTTAGATACATAGACTAGAGGCCCAGTGCCCAGATTTGTGCACCAGTGGGCTCCCTCGGCCTGGCCTGTGGGGATCGGGCCAAAACCAGCTCTCCGACATCCTCCAAGGGGTCCAGATTGCGAGAGGGCAATTCTCGGGTGATGCACCCTGGAATCAGGTTCCCTCCTCTCTGGTTCCGGGTGTGTCACCCGAGAACTGCAGCTGCCAAGTCACTGCAGCTGCCAAGTCACTGCAGCTCACCAGCTCTTGTGTAGAGCATCTGCCCCCTGGTGGTCAGTGTGTGTCATAGCTACTTGCCGGTCAGCCAGTTCCTTAGGCTTTTATATATATAGATCACCAATAAGAGGTTTGGACAATCATTGCTTTGTACTTCTTACAGTTATAGCAATGGATGGGTAAAATATTGGCACTTTAATTTGACCAATAAGCATGTATTAGGCACCACAATATTATCTGGTATATGAGTTAGCCCTCCAGGGCTTACAGACTAGTTATAAGATGAACCTCACCGTCTTATCTGTAAGTTGATAAGCTAGAAGTGGAGCAAGGCACTGTCAAAACATAGAACTTTGCTCTGAAGTGTCAGGGAAGACTTCTAGGCTAATACCTTTTGGGAAATTAAACGAAACCTGTGGCTATCCTTATAGTAAGATTTTAAGATTTCTATTTTATTTTGACCTTTAAAAGAGATGATAAATTGTGTGTTATCAATTTTTATCTCAAGCTAGTAATATGAGAAGTTTGAGTTTTTAGATAATAATAGCAGGCAGAAGTATTAAATAGGAATGAGATGAAAAAAGATTAGAGTATCTGAGAGTGGTAGAAGTCACTTAAGAGTAGGACATCCCTAAGTTCAAATATAGCTCTGTCATATGAACAAATTCTTTAAATCCTCGGAATTTTACTCTTCTATCTGTAAAATTGGCATAATAGTAGCTCTTAGCTTAAGGAGTTGTTGCAAGGATTAGAGATAACCTGTGAAAAGTGTCTGACTCGTTATGCAATGATTATTGTTTGCTTTTATAGGTTAAGTTAATTACTCAAGTCTAGCTCACTACAATTTCCTTTGAAAACTTTGATTCCTTTGTTTTCATTAAATTGCAAGAGCTTGAAATATATTGTGTGGTTATTGTATTTGATGATAAATTTGATTATGCCATCTCATATAAAGTGTGTGCAGTCTTTGACTACACACCTATTGATGTAGTACAAATACAGAGATGAAGTATGCCAGTCACTTCCTTGGGGAAAAAGAAATCAGACAAGTTTGACATCATGAAGACCTTTTAAGACTGTTGATCTGGTGTCATGTAGCTATAAAATAAAAAGAGGAAGTTCTGAAGTTGATTGTTTCATTCATTCAGCAAACCTTTGTTGATCTGCATGTCTATGCTACACACTGTTGCTGATAATTTTGAGACAAAGACATAGTTGTCTTTATGAAGTTTGTAATCTCATGGAAGAAGTCAGATATATAAAACAAGTCCGATGGAGGTATAGATGCTTTCATAGAGCTCCATGTAGGACCCTTTTGGGGTACATAGGGGAGGTGAGAAATGCACTGAAGGATGATCTGAAGCCCTCAGAGGCATCCTGAGCATAGGCTTCTAGACACCAGCATAAATAAAGGCACAGAGTTCTAAAGCATCCTCAGGTAGTTAAGGAACTGAAAGTAGTCATGGTCAGCTAGAATGGAGACTGGGTTCTCTGAGAACTGAGTTGTGAGTAGTAATCAGGGCTCAGATCATGGAGAGCCTCCTAAGCCATACTGACTTTTGGCTTTATCCTGGTCAGACTGCTTTTTATTTAGATCATTCTGGCTAGAAATTTGGAGGTGTCTTGAAAGAAGTGAACCTGGAAGCAGAAAGATCAGGTGGGAGTTTTACAAAAGTCATGATGAACAAAGTTGAGAAAATAAGGATCCGAGCTAGTGTATCTCAAAGTATGGTACTCAGACCACCTGGGGAAATTTATAAATAATGCATATTCCTGGGTCATTGCTTCAGCAATCTGGTCAGGAGTTCTGGGATTTGAAAACCCGTTTAAACTGAAAATGCTTATTGGTATAATTGCCAGGGCTTAGTGACTGATTAGGTACTGGTACAGGATAGTAAGAGAAAAGGACAGTTAAGAGGATGACTCCAGGTTTCCAGTACTGTAAAGTTTCAGAAATGACACATGCTAGGTGATGTCAGGGGAAAACATAGGGCATGGCTCTGGATGTATATGTGAAGGCTGAGGAAGGGTAGGTGGGATTTGGTTGGGTGGGATGATTATTGGGAAGTTATTCAAAAGTTGGAATGGAGAGGATTACTGTGGTCAGGTTTCCAAATTCTTTAATACATGTGCAGATACTGTATGAGGTCAGTAAAGAAAATAGTAAGGAGAAGGTAGAATACCCAGTGCTTCCCAAATTTTAATATATGAATTACTTGAGGATCTTGTTAAAAATGGAGATATTTATTCAGTAGGTCTGGAATGAAGACCAAGATTCTACATTTCTAATAAACTCCTAGGTAATGATGAAGTTACTGGTCCACGGAGCATACTATGAATGACAAAGGTATAAGTCTCTGGTGGTCAAACTTAGCTACACATCCGACTTTCCTAAATATTTGAGTCCCTTGCCCAGAGACTCTGACTGAATTGTAATGGAGTATGACCTGGATATCAGGACATTCAAAAGCTCAGTGAATTCTAAGGTAAAACATAGTTTGAGAACCATTGATGTAGATAGGCTAATTAGGTCAAGGGTGAGGTGTATCAAACTATGAAAGTGACAATAGGAATAAATAAATCTGGCTCCACTGGATCTCCTGGTACAAGATGTTGGGGGGAAAGGGCCCAGAATCTTCTATTGGGAAAAATCTGAGCTCAATTAAAACAAAGAGTAGGAGAATGCAAAGGAAGGGTGGACAAGAAAATGTGAGGGACTTCAACTTGGGTTGAAGGAGGACAGCGATGAGTTCTTCCAAGTTACAAGGCTGGGGTTAGAGGCCTTATGGTGCCCACTGACCGCTGTCTTTGCTGGGCTTTCCACTGGAATGTTATTGAGCAAGTCTCTTTGCATCTCCAAAGAGTGTCCTCAGCATGTCCAGGAAGGAGTGGGCCACCCATTCCTTTTTTTTTTTTTTTAAATAGACTCTGGATTTGTGCAGCTCAAGTGGCCTGCGCATCAAGAGCTCTCTCCACAATGTCTGGTTATTAATAACTATTGGACACCTGCTTGTGATGTATATGAAGTAATTGATTTTTATATTTTTTTCTCCAGATATTATAATAAAAACAAATGGCAGGATGTAGCAGCTGTGGCTAAATTTTCAGTACTTTGAAGACATGAATGTGAAGTCAAAGTCCATAAAGCAGAATGTCTGCCTGAAATTATATGAAATTCAAAAATCAAAATTCTCTAATTATTTGTGATAATATCCTGGTGTTAAAATTCTACTGAGATTCTTATAACTTACTATTAATCAGTTAAAAAAGAAACATTTTCTGTATGCTTCTTAAATATATGTATTTGTATTGTAAAATAAGAAAAAATAACTTATATTAGAGGACTGTTCACTAAATAGATGATTTCAACTAATTTATAAAGTGCTAAAACCAGAGCTCTATGTAACTTCATTTGATTGTTTTTTCCTTTGTATCAATTAAAATTAGTAAAGTTGTTAAAGCCCTAAAAGTGAAAATGCTTATATTATGAACTATTTTTTAACAGAACTTAATTGAAACCATGTGAGCGAGAGACCTAATTTCAGGTCTGACTGAAAGAAACTCCACACTCAAGGTTTGCTGAAGCAAGGAATGTGTATGTATAATAAATCATACACTGAATATTTAATATATTACCTCATCCCCACACAATCTTCTTTAGCTAACACTATATGTAGGGTTTTTTTTTTTTATAATTAACCTGTCACATCTCAACAATGTCCTTCTTACAAAGTAGCAAATCTGTTATCAGTTAACAAAGTACAGTTGTATAACTGTTAGTGAGATTTTAACTCTGATGGTTTTACTGTTACTGTACATAAAATAAGAGTAAAACTTTCAAAGTTGCTTTCATAAGAATGAAAATTCTAAAATCAATGAATTAATGTGAGGTTATGTAACTTGTACAGTATTTATTTTTAAATGAGTCCCATAAAGATATTCTTGTAAATGATTCAACAGGCCTTAAGCCAATAACAAACTATTTATAATTTTTGTTTTACATTTTCATCTGCAGATGAAATATGAGAAAGCTGTTAGGAAATGAAAAAGATCATTAATGATAGTGGCTAGAACCAAATTTAGATCTGAATTCTAAATCAGTGTTCAACTAAGTGATTAACTCTTTCGGTAATTTTAATAGCAAAAATGTGATAAGCAGTGGGGGAAGGAGAAACTAAGTAAAAGGCCTATTTCCTGCCTTCAAGGAGTTTACAATCCAAGGGCAAGGGGAGAGAATGAGAACAGATTATTTGATAGTTTAATCAGGTGGTAGATTCCTAAAGAAAGAATGATACTTGATTCTTAGACTGAGCCTAATGATGCTGGAGGATATGAACATTTGATAGTTTCATGTTGCTGTTAAGGAAAATACAGCTCAGAGAAATAAATACTTGGCCAGGACCATGTAATTTAGAAAGTGACAAGAGCCAGGATTTGAAAGCAGGACTATTTGAGTCCAATATTTTTTGTTTGTTTTTGTATTATCAGCTAGAGCACAGGAAAAGGTGTGAAGAAGGAAGGAGTTACAATTGGTGTTCAAGGCTTAGAGGTGGAGGATATAACTTTAATTATGATTAAAATGAAGGAAAGTAGAATAAGCCTGCTTACTGTTTGGCATATGTGAGAAGTCAAAGAGGATTCCTGCTGGCAAATCCTAGGAGAAGGTGTACTCTTACCTCATATCTATGGGTAGGTCTCAGAGGTCTTTCAGTGAACCTCCCTGGAAGAGCATCAAATAAAGGAGTTCATCTCTTTCTGGAGATAGTTCTCATCACATTTTCAAAATGGTTTGTTATCGTTAAAAGGTCAACATTGGGACTGGACCTCTTTACTTCAGCATATAATTTAATTTAATTTTTAAATTTAAAATTGTAGTTTCAAATTATACTTCATGAAAAAAATTCTCAGGTCATAAGTACCCTGAAAATTCAATTAAAAATGTGTGAAAGGCCAGGCATGATGTAATTTCCATTAAAATTTTTAAAATAATAAGACGGGTGGGGCAAAAAAAATAATAGTTGACATACAATATTATATTAGTTTCAGGTGTACAGCATAGTGATTACACATTTACAGAACCTAAAAAGTTGTCATCCTGATAAACCTAGCACCCATATGACACCATACATAGTTATAATAATATTGATTATATTCCCTATGCTATACTTCACATGCCTATGACTATTTTGTAATTACCAATTTGTACTTTTTAATTCCTTCCCCTTTTTCATCCATCCTCCCATCACCTTCCCATCTGGAAACCATAAAAATGTGCTCTGTATTTATGAGTTTGTTTCTGGTTGTTTAGTTGTTCATTTATTCTGTCAAGAAAAAGCTAAAGGAGTTCATCAACAAGCCAGTATTACAAAAAATGTTAAAGAAAATAAAAATATGGATAAAATAGCAATAACTACATATCTATCAAGTTACTTTAAATGTAAATGGATTAAACACCCCAATAAAAAGACATGGAATGGATAAGAGAACAAGACCCTTTCATACAGTGCCTACAGGAGACTCCCTTCAATACAAACTTGAAAACAAAGGCTATGGACCAGCCAGTGTGGCTCAGTGGTTGAGCGACTCATGAACCAGGAGGTCATCGTTGGAGTCCCGGTCAGGGTGTGCAGGAGGCAGCTGATCAATGACTCTCTCCCATCATTGATGTTTCTCTCTCCCTCCCTCTCCCTTCCTCTCTGAAATGACAATTTCAGTTTTAATGCCACCTTTTCCTATATCTAGTAACCAGAAGAGTTGCCCAGTCTTTACCGTTATTGGAAGCAAGTGGACAGAGACCCACAGGCTCTCGGGGCTGTGGGGGAGGCTGAACCTTCAACTCCCGTGTAAAGTGTGGGCCTTGGACACATGCAACAGACTGACAGCTGTCAGGAGGGGGAGGAGAGGACGGGAGGAAAGAAGGTGCATAACCCACAGACACAACACTGCGGCGAGGGCCAGACAAAGGGGTGGGGGCAGGGGCTAGGGGAGTGGGCAAAGGGGCAGGAGGAAATGGGAACATCTATAATGTCAACAATAAAAGTAAAGTAAAACACATTATAAACTAAAAAAAGTTATAGGCCTTATGTCTAATCTAACTCAACAGCCCCACATTCATATAACATTAATGAATATTTTCTTTCTCACATTTTCTCCTACTTGACTCCCTAAACCTAAGAAGGCAACTGTAAGACCCCTCCACCTCTTTGAGGAAAGAGGTGGTGTTAACTAAAAGGAAAAACTATACCCCGTTATTAAACCTGAAAGTATTTCCGATTTAATCTGCATAATCAGTACAGTTTTATGCCCTGTCGGTGGCGGGTGTCAGGGCAGGGTCCTCCACCAGACCCCGCGAGCCAGCCCCGCGCCGTCGAGCTCTGAGTCCACACTTCCCGCGACCGGGCCGAGGCCGCGGGCTCCAGGTCCAGCCGACGCCGGCCCCAGGGTAACGCTCGCGCGCTTTCTCCGCTCCGCCAGGCGCCGGGTGGAGGTGCGAAGCCACAAGGGCTGAGATGAGGACGACGAGGGCGGGGTGACTGTCGGGGTGCTCTAGGCATCTCGCGGTCCGAGGGTGAAGGGAGCCGAAAGCTTCTGCGCTCCAAAGTCCCTGGTGTCCTCCCCGCTCCACCCGCCGGAGCCTCAGAGAGCCACTGACGGACTCGCGGAGGAACAGGACCCGCGCGCGCCCGGCTCGGCTTCCCCAGCCCCCCCTCCTCCCTGCCCTTCCCCTCCCCTCCGCTCCCCTCCCGCCCCGCCCCGCCCTTCCCCTCCTCGCCTCTAGCTTCCGCGCACGCCCCGCCCCGTGAGCTGCCACGTGAGGGAGTCTACTCCACAGCCTATGGGCGCCAGCTCCGCCCCACGCCCCCACCTGGCTCCCTGCTCCGCGCGCCGCCACGTGACGCGGCGCACTGCCAGCCAATGAGCGCGGGCCTCGCCTCGCGCCCCGCCCCGCGCGCCGTGGCCGTTTGAAGTGACTAATTTCTGTCATATGACTGAGGCGCCCATGGGGGTGGCAGGGCGGCTCTAGAAGCGGGGGCCTAGCAAAGCACCCCGAGGAGCGACCCCGGTCTGGCCATCGCCAGCATGGCCCCTACGCTGTTCCAGAAGCTCTTCAGCAAGAGGAACGGGTCGGGCGCGCCCGGTCGGGACGCGCGGGACCCGGATTGCGCGTTCAGGTAGGGCGCTGCGGGCGGGGGGCGCGGAGCCGACGGCCCGGTGGCTCCCGGCTCCAGAGGCGCTAGGACAGTCGGTGTCCACGTCCGCGCGGCCACGCGGTGTTGGGAGCGGGACCCGGGTCGCGGTCGGAGGGGCCAGGCGGCTGCGGGCCTGCGCTGGAGGGTCCGAGCGAGGTCCTCTCTCCCCACCCCCCACCCCGGGTCGCCCCTTCCCTCTCCTCCGGGTCGGTTTGTTTACGTCATGCTCAGGAGCTGCGCGCGGCTCTGCCCCTCCGGACCGAGCACCGCGGCCTGAACGTGGGGTCCACACGCTTTTCTGGCGGCGAGCGGAGTTGGGCGCGGGCTGGATTGGACCTCGGCCGCCGTCCTCCAGGCGGAGAAGTTCTCCCCTCCTCCCGTGACCAGTCGCCCTCTGGGTGCTCGGTTCCAGCTTGGTTGGTGGTGTGGGGAGAGCTGCACGTTCTGGCCGACCGTCCGCGTGTAGGGAAGGCTGGAGGAGCGAGCGGGCAAGATGCCGTTCTTGCAGGTTTCTTGGAAACTAAAATTGGAGGTGTGCGGCTCCCGGACTGAGCGGCGTTAATGTTTTCGAAGGAAAAACGTGAAACCCAAGAGCTACGGTTCCTACTGACCAGACGGGAGCAGGACCGTAGAAAAGGACCATGGGATCATCCCCTTAGAGCTGTTACTAAAAGGCATCTTTAACAATGGAAACCGATAGCAACATACTCTGTGATACTACATACAGGCTTTGTTAATGTTTGGTTGCAAAACCTGTTGCTGGTAGAAAAACTTTTTTAAATTGTCAAACAATGTAATAAAAACCCGGGTTCACGGTAGAATTTAGTCGCCAAACTGCATTTGAAGAAGAGACTATGTCTTTCAAAACAGCCCTCATACTTGTGCGGTGTGGAAACTTTGTATATATAGCTAGGCTAAATGTCAAATATCACTCATACCTGGTAGGATAGTGGAGAACCCAATGGTGCAGTGGTGGTAGGAAAAAATGAGAATCTGTTAAATTTTGCAACAGGCGAAAGAGTGAAATGACTACACTGGTTTAAAAGTTTTGATGTTAGAATTATTCACTCACTCCTGCTAATGCAGGTTACACTAGGAAATATTCAGTAATACATGTGGAATTGTAGTAGTAGATGGAAAGAAATTTAACAGACTAAAGGGGAAGACAAGTTTCAGCTGTGAATATTTTGGAAAAGTGCTCAGTATCCGTTTTCTAGGTTTTGGCCTTTTCTACTGGGAAACAGATGTATTACCATGCTCATTTAATGATCTTTTAAAAACGTTTCTTTAGTGTTTTCTTTTTGAAAAACGAAAGTGCAGTCTAGATAATACTGCATGGAGCCATCCAGTAATCAAGAGTCAGTAGAAAGCAGGTTTAGGAAGGATATTAAAACAGTGTCCATTGTATAGGCTTTCTATTTCTGGGCAAAGATTGACTTTAGGATACTCAAGTTTCCAAGCGTCTCAAGTCATTCATGTGGAAAACCATCTTCATCTCTGTTTTCTAAAAATGTGAAGTCTACTATAAAGTTGTGTAATACTACTTTAGAGTTGCCAAAGCACTTTCTCAGTAGTTATCTCGTGTGGTATTTCACAACTACCTTGTGAGATAGGACAAGTAGCAGTATAGATAACTACAGGGTCCTTTTTCTAGTGGAAGTGAGAATTATGTGTAAGCCCAATAACTGCAGTATAATAAAGAAATGATTGCTTTAAAAATAAAGTGTGTATGAGTGTACATGTGAGAAAATGAAAACTGGTTAATGTCACACAACTAGTAACCTGCAGATCTAATTAACCCCACATCTTTTTAAAAACAATTTCATTGAGCTATAATTTACATACAATAAAACAACCATTTCAGGTACATTTTGACGTGTATACAGTTATGTACCCACCACCTGTGAAGTTTTGGAACACTGGCCTCACCCAAAGAGTTCCCTCTTGCCCCTTTGCAGTCAGTCCTTAACGCCTCACCGAGGGCAATCACTGATCTGCTTTTTGTGTAATGACAGAAGTTTTGACTTTTTTAGAATTTCATATGGATGTAATCATACTGGTAATCAGGCTTGGACACAATTAACCATTAGCAACTAACTATACCCCAGCCTCTAAGAAGTCAGTTCCTAGAGGAAGTAATACAGTGTAAGGCCCATTGGTGATAAGCTGCAATAGGACTCTGATAGGAGAGGCTTTTGATAAAGAAGCGTTGGTAGCCTTTTAATATTTTCTTTCATGATTATCCCATTGGAAAAGATGGTTAGGGATCATCCCATTCCCTTCAGTCTTCTTCACTCTTATGATCCTTCCTGCTTGTTTTATCTAAGCTACTTTGAGATGGAGGTGAGTGTGAAGGGTGTCACAGGGAGGATATTTCAGTCATTTATAGAATTAAAACAATAGTTTGTTTTTATCCCTTAAAGAATTTTGGGAAGAAGGTGCATTTTAGCAGGTATTGCTTTATGTTTTCTCCATCAGGCTGCTTTCCAGTCGAAGTAAGAATTAAGTGTAAGCCCAGTAACTGCAGTACATATGAAATGATTGTTTTAAAAGTAAAATTCTTGAAAAAAAAGTTTAATTTGCTGAAGAAGGTTGTTTCATAGTTAAATGTCTGGAGGACATAATTCATGTTTTGTTCAAACATAGTTTCTATATTTTTGTTCCTAATGCATCAACATTTGCTCATATTGTCTGTAGCAGGAATTCTTAACCTGTTGAAATAACTTAATTGGTCTTTTGCCATTACTTTTGCCTTTCTCCAAACTATTCTCGTTACTTTACCCTTAAAGAAGTGCAAATTCTGATCATGATCAGCAGGCAAAAGAGTATAAAAGTTAATATCTTCATTTCAGTTATTTTAAGAATTCAGAAAGATAAGTTACATTAAGTACTCAATGCAGTGCTTACCACATGGCTTTCAGGAACCAGAAGTTGTTGTTAATATGATGATTTCATGGTTATGTAAAACCATTCAGTTTAGGCTCAAACTCCTTAAAGTGGTGCTATATGGTGGTGTGTGGCTTTTGCCAAGTCTCTAGTTTTGACTTTAAAAAAATTTCCATAAAGTAATTTTTTTAAAACATAGCCATTATTCTATTATTATACTTAAAAAATTTTAAATATCATCTATTCTTAGTCTACATTCAAATTTTCTTGATTGTCTCAAAATGTCTTTTTATAGTAGGTTTGTTTGAATCAGAATCTTAAGAGTGAATATTGCATTTGCATTTATGTTGTTTAAATAATTTTTATTCTATGACATCCCCCTGTTCCCTTTAAATGTGATTTGTTATTGAAAGTGGGTTATTTATCCTGTAATATTTTCCACACTCTCTATTTTGTTGTTTGCTTCCTTATAGTTCCCTTTAGAATTCACTGGTTCCCAGCAAATTGTGTTTTAATAAGCCCCTTCCAGCTGATTCTGATGCTCAACTATGAGATCCACTGTTATAACCTATTCTCTATTTCCTTCAGACTGGAAGATAGAAACTTTATTAGATTTAGAGTCAACTTTTTTTAAATAAAAATATTCCGTAGATGTAGTTGTATACTTCCTATCCATTAGAGTTACATAATGTCTGGTTGTCCCACTGTTAATGATGTTATAAGATTGATTAGTGATTTCAGTCTTATTCTTTACTATAAAACTCTCCTTTCACTAATGATTTTACCATCTTTTGTTGACTTTTGCCAGAATTCATATCTTGTTAGGGGTTGTGACATGATGATATCCTGAATCTTTAATTCTTTCTGGGTTTATTTCCTAAAAGAACTTTTCTTTGATTACATACTTTGTTACTCTTTGCCACAGGTGTAACAGCATAAAAGTGTGATTGTTTTCCTTTATCATTTTTTCAGAATAATTTATAATGAATTGTTTAGTGAAGGTTTTCATTATAATAATCATTTTATTATCATCATGAGTTCCTGGATTTGAATGTATTAATCCATTATAGTCAAATTGTCCCATATTTGGCCATTGGAAGACTTCGAATTTATGTGCCCTTTTGATGTGATCTCATTAGCCTTTGATAATGTCTCTCTTCTTTTTGGCCTTAATTCCCCTCTCCCTTTCCTATGGTTTTATTACCTGGGACTTATGTTAGATTCTGGGATGTGTCATGCTGTGCTGTTTCCCTGTTCTTGGTATAGTCTTCTGTACCTTTTCATTTAGTTTTTTGTTGTGATGATCTGCATTATCCTACTTATCCTTCTTTCTCCAGGAAGCCTTTTCTGATTTCTCCCAGACTGAGTTGGGTTTCACTGTAATTTCTTCCATAGCTTATTTCCTTCTGTGACATTTATCACAGTTGTCATTACATTTTCTGCATCTCTCTTCTTTACTTGAGAGCTCCCTTTAACTTCAAGGTGTATTTTGGAGTTAGAACTCTTTGGAACCACCTGATGGGTTGTTTGTGGGGAACAGATACATACGTTTCTGTCTGGAGTAGTTATGTGGACACGAATTTCTAAGGGAGAATATAATATTGTGGAGGTCTATCTTGGAACACCCTCTATCCTATTTTCTATCAGAGCACACTGCTTATAGCCTTCATAGCCCTTTTTACAATTTATCTGTTTTCCCGGAGCGCATATTGTTGTGCCGGTGTACACAATGCCTGAGTATATGTTTACTAAATATGTGTAGAATGAATATATGAAATTATTTTGAGGGCAGATGGAGAGAATCAAAAGTTCTGTTTTGGACATTTGGTCTAGTTTTAATTGCTAATGAAATACCCACTAAGAGATATCTAGTTGACAGATAATAAAGTAAATCTGGAGTTCACAGTAGAATTGGGACTTACTGTCAATATTAAAACTAAGGAAATGCATGAAATTATATAGAAAGAAGGTGTGGACAGATAATTGGAGAAGAACAGGACTTTGCTCTGAGAAATGAAAAATGTACAGATGTGAGAGAGGAACGTCTATGAAGAAGGAATGGCCAAGAGAGAGAGGGGAGAGCCAGGGGTGTGTGTGGTATTAGGAAAGTTTAGAAAGGGAAGTGTTTCAAAAATGATGGAATGATGAACTGTTTTGTATGCTTATTGCTGATAGGTCTTGTGAGATGAGAAACAGAAAAGTATCCATTGGATTTGTCAAGTTGGAGATAATTGGTGATTTTAATGTGTGTTTTGTTTGAGGAGCCATATTTCTGGAGTGAGATGGATGTGGAGTAAACGAGAGCTAAGGAAATGGCTTCACTCTTAAAGCATTCTATTTCTGTAGGAGAAACAGTCTGTAGTGCTGAATTATTTTTTTCTCTTTCAGTATTCTGATTTTATTTCACATTTTGAGCTTCTAAAGTTCTTAAAAACCAGCTTCTTTTTTTTAAAAAAGTCTTTATTGTTGACAGTATTATATATGTCTACTAAAAGCTAGCTTCTTAATGTTGTCAATATCTGTAAGAATCATATTTCAGAAGTTTTTAAAAATTCTTTATTGTTAAAAGTATTACGTAAGTCTCCTTTTCCCCCCATTGACCTCTTCCCAGCTGCTCCCATCCTTTAGCACATGCCCTCACCCCCCTACTGTCTGTGAGAAGTTTTGTTTTTTCAATGTGATTTTTAGAGGGTGTCCCAAAATTCACGCAAGGAGTAATTTTGATAGAAAACGCAGGTTTATAATTGTAAATTTTTCCATGACCGTTTTGATAAATGTGGCTGAATTTCGTTGATACAGCGCTCAATTTCCTCCTTCAAGGCATGGGTGGTCGTGGGCTTGTTGGCATAAACCTTAGACTTCAAAAACACCAAAGAAAAAAGTCCAACTGCGTTAAATCGCGTGATCTGGGCGGCCAATTCTGATCACCAAAACGGGAAATTACATGACCAGGAAATGACTTATGCAGTAATTGAATTGTTTCTCAGGCTGTATGGCATGTGGCACTGTCTTGTTGAAACCACATGTCATCCACATCCATATCTTGCAATTTAGGCACAAAAAACTGGATTATCATATCACGATAGCGAGCACCATTAACTGTTATTGCCTGAGCAGCCGCATTTCGGTCATGGAAAATTTCAACAAAAGAGTGTGTATGTGCCAGCAAAGCTGTGGAGGCCATTTACCTGATATGCTATTCCATACATAACCCTATACTGTATACTTTATGAATCAATAAAAAATTTACACTTTTTAATTTTAAACCTCTGTTTTCTATCAAAATTACTTCTTGCGTGAATTTTGGGACACCTATTATAAAGATTTGCTGCATTTACAAGGGCTTTTGTTATTTTTATAATACTACCCCTCCATAAATTATACCTTTTAATCTTATATTAGAAATAATGGTTATAATCTTTACAGAGAATCCTGTATGATCATATCTTATTAAAGTGGAAAATTGAGAGTTATAAGTAAATACATGCCAATAATCTGTGGTATCAATAGTTATTTGTAAGTGTTTAATTTTGCAGTAAGAATTGCAAATATATTTTATTAATTTGATTTGCTTTTCTATCGCTAAGTAGTGCTGTTAAATTTTTTAGAACTATGTTTATTGAAAGAAAATAGGTTAGTGAAAAATACAGCTTCAATAGTTTTAAAACTTGAACCTCATTTCATACTAATATAATAATTATTATCTTAAATCTGATGAGTTTAAATTATCCTTTAGAAAATATTTGCCTTAAAAAAAGCTTTCCTGTATAAAAAGTAACAGAACTTCTTTATTTAAAGGAGCCTTAAACCGTTCTCACATGGTCCTCTCCCTGTTCTTGGCACCAATATGCTGTTAGTCTACCATGTTGAAAAATCAGAGAATCATCTTTTACAAAATCCAAACTCCTAAATCTGGTCTGTCATTTTCTTCTGGAGGTATAGCTTTGTGTGTTGGACCAGAGTTCAGATTCCTGCCCCAATAGTTTCTGTAAATATAACCTTGGGAAGCAGTATGTTGTCATTAAAGTTTGGCTATATATGTGCATGTCAGTGAGGGAGTGGATGCTAGAGATACAGTCTGTCCCATCTTAGAGTTTTGTGATTTTTAAATCCTCACAGAGGATATGTTTTCATTGATTTGAGAGAGAGAGAGGGAGAGAGGGAGAGAGAGGAGGAGAGAAGAGATAACGACTGCTTCCTGTACATGCCCCAACCAGGAATCGAACCTGTGATACTTTGGTGCAGGGGACCACGCTCCAACTGAACCACACTGGCCAAGACTAGAGTTGTTTTGAGTATTAAATGACATGGGAAGCACTCAGATGTCAGAATTCCTTCTCAAATTTCCTCTTCCCTCAGTTTATCCTTTCTGGTCTTCTAATTTTTCCTCTAGTTATGGATTCTGAACCATACTAACATTTCTTGAGAGTAATCTGGTTCATGTATTTGCACACTACTTAGAATAATACGCTACGACACATCTTTTTTAAAAAAATTTTTATTGTTGAAAGTATTACATATGTTCCCCGTCCTCCTTTCCCCCCATTGATCTCTTCCACCCCACAACACATCTTTCTTTAAAGTCTTAATAGAACTCATGGTTTCTCTGTATTTCCCCATCATGGCAGTTATTTTCTTATGTTGTAGTTGCTTGTTTATGAATCTACTATAAGCCCAGTGCACGGATTCATGTACCAGTAGGGTCCCTCGGCCTGGCCTGTGGGAATGGGGCCGAAACAGACTCTCCGACATCCCCTGAGAGGTCCTAGACTGTGAGAGGGTAGTTCTCGGGTGATGCAACCCGAAATAGGGCTCCCTCCTCTGATTCCTGGTGCATCACCCGAGGACTGTAGCTGCCAAGTCACCGCAGCTTGGCAGCTCCTGCACTGAGCATCTGCCCCCCTGGTGGTCATTGTGCATCATAGCTACCAGTCAGACGGTCGAACAGTCAGATGGTCACTTAGGCTATTATTTATATATATATATATATATATGTATATATATATATATACACACACACACACACACACACACACACACACACACACTAGGAGGAGTCCCTCAGTCCGGCCTGTGCCCTCTCGCAGTTTGGGACCCCTCGGGGGATGACCACCTCCTGGCTTAGGCCTGCTCCCCCGGGGGGTTGGGCCTAAGCTGGCAGTCAGACATCCCCCTGGCAGCCCGGGAGCCCTCGGGGGATGTCCACTTGCCAGCAGGGAGCAGGCCTAAGCTGCAGTCAGACATCCTTAGCACTGCTGAGGAGGCGGGCGAGGCTCTCACCACCACGGCTGTACTGGCATCCCTTAGCCTGGCTTGTGGCTGAGCAGAGCTCCCCCTGTAGGAGCTCACTGACCACCAGGGGGCAGCTCCTGCATTGAGTGTCTGCCCCTGGTGGTCAGTGTGTGTCATAGTGACCAGTCATTCCCAGTCGTTCTGCTGTTAGGGTCAATTTGCATATTACTCTTTTATTATATAGGATAGAGGCCTGGTGCATGGATGGAGGCCGGCTATTTGCCCTGAAGGGTGACCCGGATCAGGGTGGGGGTCCTGCTGGGGTGCCTGGCCAGCCTGGGTGAGTGGCTGATGGCTGTTTGCAGGCTGGCCACAGCCCCGTCAGGGTGGGGGGTATTGCTGGGGTGCCTGGCCAGTCTGGGTGAGGGGCTGATGGCTGTTTGCAGACTGGCCAAGCCCCCCAGCCGGGACCCTCACCCCATGAGGGTGTGGCCAGCCTGGGTGAGTGGCTGATGGCTGTTTGCAGACTGGCCAAGCACCCCAGTGGGGACCCTCACCCCATGAAGGTGTGGCCATCCTGGGTGAAGGGCTGATGGCTGTTTGCAGGCTGGCCATGGCCCTAGCCACCCAAGCTCCCAGTGAAGGCTGGCTGGAAGCAGTTATCTGGGATTTATTTGTCTTCTATAATTGAAACTTTGTTGCCTTGAGCAGAGGCCACAGCCAGCCAGGGCAGGGGGGAAGCTCGGCTTCCTCCATCGCTGGGGCAACCAAGCCTCCTGCTTGCTCCAGCTCTGTGGCTGCCGGCCACCATCTTGGTTGGGTTAATTTGCATATAGTTGCTCTGATTGGCTGGCGGGCATGACTTGGGCATAGCAGAGGTGTGGTCAGTTTGCATGTTTCTCTTTCATTAGATTAGACTAGTAGACTAGAGACCCAGTGCACAAAATTTATGCATTGGTAGGTTCCCTAGGCCTGGTTGGTGATCAGGCCGGCTGCTGGCCAGGGCCTTCCTTCACTTTGTGCTGCTCCCTGGTGGTCAGCGCATGGCATAGCAAGCGATCGAACTCCCGGTCTCCCAGTCAAACTCCCGCAGGGACAATTTGCATATTAGCCCTCTATATATTTAGAATATATAGATATCCTTCACTAGATTGTAAGTTCCATAAGAGCATAGTCTTTAACTTGTTCAGTGCTGTATTCCTGGTGCTTGGTTCACAGAAGGCATTCAGTAAATATTTGATGAATGTATGAATGAATGAATAAAAATAGTCACTGAGCCCTGGTCAGTTGAGCATTGTCCATGCATCAAAAGGTCACTGGTTTGATTCCTAGTCAGGGTACATGCCTGGGTTGTGGGCTTGATCACCAGTAGGGTTGTGCAGTAGGCAGCCAATTGATGGTTCTCTCTCATCAAAGTTTCTTTCTCTCCCTCCCTCTCTCCCTCTCTCCCTTTAAAGTCAATAAAACCATATTTTTAAAAAGTAAAAATAAGTGTCCTGAATGTTAGAAAAAAAGTCACTGAATGGAAAAAACATTTTCATTCATTTAACAGAGGTGTATCTGTTTTATTTGCCTAAAGTAATTATTCACTTAAATGAGTAATTTAAGCAGGTTTTTACCAATTTAAAGGAAAATTTCATTGTTATTTTTATGTTTTTAAGATGGCAAGGGTGGTCTGATTTTCCAGAAATAGATACTCCATTTGCATTTCTTATAACACTTCATACTTTCCCTATCACTTACTAACCCTAACAGTGGGGCCTTGACTTACGAGTGTCCCGATTAACGTGTTTTTCGAGATACGAGTTGTCTCTTGGCCGATTTTTTGCTTTGAGTTGCGAGCTAAAATTCGGGTTACGAGCCAGCTTTAGATACCCCACCGCTAGTTGGCACAGCGAACGTCACAGTGAACACCACAACATCAGCCCAGCATCACATGTCATTGTAATGGTGAAAATTGATTTGACATACGAATAATTTGAGTTACGAGCTCCGTCACGGAACAAATTAAACTTGTAAGTCAAGGCCCCACTGTAATTAAAATAACAGGTTATTTTTGTTATTAATTCACTGTTTGTTTGTTTTTTAAGAATCCTCACCCAAGGATATTTTTTTCATTGATTTTTAAAGAGAGTGGAAAGGAAGAGGGGAGGAAAAGAGGGAAGGACGGAGAGAGAGAGAGAGAGAGAGAGAGAGAGAGAGAGAGACAGAGAGACAGAGAGACAGAGACAGAGACAGACATTGATTGGTTGCCTCCCTATGCGCCTTGTACTTGGCTGGGATTCGAACCCATGGCCCTTGGTTGTGCAGGCCCACCCTCTAACCACTGAGTCGCAGGGGCCTGGCTTCATTGTTATTTTTTTATTAAAAAATATTTTGACTGGTTTTTAGAGAAGAGAGGAAGGAAGAGGGATTGAGAGAAACAGCAATAAGAGAGAAACAGTGATAAGAGAGAAACATGAGTTGGTTGCCTCTTGCATGCCCCCTACTGGGAATCAAGTCCACAATCAGGGCATGTGCCCTGACCAGGAATCCAACTGGTGACCTCTTGTTTCATGGCACTATGCTCAACCACTGAGCCACACCGGCTGGGCTTCACTGTTTATTTTTAGTAAATTTTAGCGAATAGGCCATATGTTGGAAAGAACACTAGTAATTTTGCTGACATTAATAAATATTGCATATCTACAACTTTGGTCTACATAGAAATCTATGAGTCACCACTCATAAACAGTTTTGAGGAATGATCGGCACATGATCATACCCCCATCACACCCAATAATTGGCTCTGTTGGTGACTTTCTGCAGCATTTTTAACTCGGGATGTTCTGACTATGTGCTAAGCCATGCCCCAGCCATGTGCATTTGTTTACTCAGGGTGACGGGAATGTACCCATTTACTAGACATATTTACTATAAGTTTAAAATTACAATAATACATATAGAAAACTTTTCTGTGAAATTAAATTTTTCATACGTACTTAAATTTAATTACACCAATGTGTCTACATAAGTAAAAACAGGTAAACTTGTCAATTTTTAACATGCATTAGGAAACAAATTGGACTTTTGGCTTTAACGGACATCCCCTTGCCCCAATTAGTCCATTATATCCAGGTTTACTGTATTTACTTTTATATTTACAAATCATATGAGTGTACTGTTTGTTAAGAAACGTATTCATCTTAGGCATTATGTAGTAATATCCTGTATTGGTAAAGTTTTAGGTCTTAAACATACACACATGCACACACTCACACATACCCTTCCCCCTTCGTTCTGCCAATATTACAATGTTTGGTTATCTTAATAACATGATCGAGGTTAGCTATATATACTATTATATTGTAAATGTTCACCACTGAGCTAAGTATATTTTATGTTTTCTTGTAGTTAACTGCCTTTGAGAGGGGTCACCTTGTTTTCTTTTAAATCTTTAGCCAACTATTTCTACATCCTTCAACACTTTCCCCCCAAATACCTCTCAAAACAACTTATCTCTTAGTTAAACCTATCAGATACTTGATTAGTTCGCTCTTTCTTTCCCCTTCCCTCCCCTCCCTTCCCCTCTCCTTTTCTTTCTTTTCTTTTCTTTTTTTTTTTTTTTATCTCCTGCATATGTCCTTGGAACCCTCTGCCTTTTTCCATCTCTGGTTTAGACTACTTGTCCTGTATGTCTGCTCCAAAGCATTGTCATGAGGCTTTCTTTGCCTTTCTCCTGGGAATTCCTTTGACCTTTTTTTGTTAGAATGTGTTGGCTGGCTTCCATGACTTTTTCCTCTTTGGATTATTCCCTTGTTTGGGGTGCTCATTTCCTCTAGGAGCTTTCTGAGAATGAGTGCTTGGGAGGTAAAATTTTTTGAGACTTTCTTTTTATGTTTGGTTGTCAGGCTGGTAAATTCTATGTTGAGAATACTCAGAAATTTGGAGGCTTTGCTCCGTTGTCTTACGGCTTTCAGTATTGCTGAGAGGGCCAAAACCATAACTCTCAACCCCCAGGAAGCTTTTGTTTCTAAGTCATAGATCAATTCAGAGGCTGTGCTAATGACTTAAGCAGAAAATGTGCAAACCAATGAATCCAGGATATATTCCTCATCTACCTCCTTTATTGCGCCTCTTACACTCCTGGGCAACTATCCCCTTGCTTTAATCACCCGAGGGCCAACTACCAGCCAAGGGGGTTGTTCCTATACTGTGGAGACCACTGAAATTATTTCAAACTAGCCAATCCTAAACCTGTTTAATTTGCTTACCCTTACTCTGCCTTGCCCATTCTTTCCTGCGAAAACCACATTTTATTGATAGATTTTTCTCTCCTCTCCTCTAACTTCTGACCCACTCTGGTACTTCTTGTGGCCTGGTGTATTATGGCTTGCCTCCTGTTTCTAGGGAACTGTGAATATAAACTCCTTCCTTCATGACAGTCATATCCGTGTCTGTGTCTTACCATACCCAGTTAATATAAACAATATAGTTTTGTGAGTCTTGACAAATATATGCACCTGTATAATGACCACTACAATGAAGATATAGAAGTTTTATCACCCCAAAAGTTCCCTTGTATCCCTTTGTAGTCAGTTACCAACGTCCATTTCCCTTGACTCCAGACAATTTCTGATCTGCTTTTGTCATTATAGATTAATTTTGCGTATTCTAAAATTTAATGTAAACATCAGTAGAATGTTTTTGAGATTCATTCATGTTTCTGATTGTTTCAGTAGCTAATTATTTTTTATGGAAGACCAATATTCCATTATATTGATACACTAAAATTTGTTTATCCATACACCAGTTGATAGATATTTGGATTATTTCCTGGGCGGGGGGGGGGGGGGGCGGGGTGGAGAGACTATTAGGTATACAGCTGCTGTGAACCTTCATGTATAAGTCTTTGTATCAAAATGTTTTCATTTCTGTTGTGTAAGATACTTAAGTGGAATTGCTGGGCTGTAAGCAGGTGTATGTTTAACTTAATAAGAACCTGCCAAAATATTTTCCAAAGTGTACCATTATACTTTCTCATTGGCAATGTATGATAATTCTAGTTATCACTAACACTTGGTATCAGCCTTTTTAATTTTAGCAATTCTAGTGGGTGTATAGTGGCATTTCATTGTAGTTTAATTTGCCTTTCCCTCATGCCCAGTGATGTTGAGCATATTTTTTGTGCTTATTGGTTATTCATGTATCTTTTTTTTGTAATGTGTCCAAATATTTTGCCATTTAAAATTTGGATTACTTCTTACTGTGAGTTGCAAGACTTTATGTAATATATATATATAATTTATTTTAGAGAGAGGAAGGGAGATAGGGAGGGAGGGGCAGAGGGAGGGGGGCAGGAAGAGAGAGAGAGAGAGAGAGAGAGACACATCAATTAGTTGCTTCCTGCAGGTGCCCAGAATGGGGATCAAACCCACAACCTGGGCATGTACCCTGACTGGGAATCGAACCTGCCAGACCTTTTGGTGTATAGGATGATATTCTGATCAATTGAACCACACTAGCCAGGGCTTTTTATATATTTTGGAAAAAAGTTTTTTGTTAGATAATATGTATTGTTAATTTTCTCTGGTCTCTGGTTTGCCTCTTTTTTTAAAAAATATGTTTTTATCAATTTCAGAGAGATGAAGGGAGAAGGGGGAGAGGGATAGAAACATCAATGATGAGAGAGAATCATTGAGCAACTGTCTTCTGTACGCCCCCTGCTGGAGATCAAGCCCAGAACCCAGGCATGTGTCCTTGACTGGAATTGAACCAGAGACCCTTCAGTCCATAGGCCAACACTCTATCCACTGAGCCAAACCAGCTAGGACAGATTGTCTGTCTTTGAAATGCATATAAGTTTTTTTAAAATAAGCTATTTATGGAAGAATAATATACTTAAAAATATACACACATTTTTTAATTATTCAGTTCAACAAATTTACACACAGTGCCAAATAATTAGTACTCAGCTCAAGAAACAGAACTTTGCTTGTACCCCTCTTGATCCCCACTATCCTGACTTTTAACACCAGGGATTGATTTTGCCTGATTTCGAGCTTTGTGTAAGTGGAATTATAGATATGCATTCTTCTTTGTCTTCTTTTTTTGCTCAACATTATGTTTTAATATATCCGTATAATCTGTGTGGTCTAGTTTATTCTCATTGCTGTAAGCCAGGATTTCTCAAACTTGGCCCTTTGACATTTTTGATGGGATAATTCTTTGTTATGGGTAGCTCTCCTGTGCATTGAAGGATGTTTACCAGAATCCTGACCTTCATCCACTAGATGCCAGTAGCACACCCCCCCCCCCCTCCCGCCCAGTTGTTACAACCTAATCATATCCAGATGTTGACAAATGTCCCCTGGGGGGCCAAAATCATCCCTGGTCTAGAACTACTGCAGTACAGTATTCCATTGTGTGAGTAGGCCACAGTTTATTTACCCAGGCTGTTGTGTTGATGGATATTTGGATCATTTATAGTTTGAGCTTGTAATGAATAATGCTGTTATGAACATTTATGTACAAGTTTTTTTTGGAAGATATATGTACCTTGAATTGAATTTATAAGTTAGATGGTATGTATATGTTTAGCTTTATTACATTTTGCCACATTATTTTCTAAATTGGTTATACCAGTTTTAATTCTATCAGTTATATATCAGAATCCCATTAGCTTCACAGGCTTGAATGTGAACTGTGTATTTTTGAAGTTTAGGGCCCGAGTTAATCTTTTTTGGTGTACTCTGGCACAGTAAATGACACACAGACGATGCTGAGTGCATAAAGGCATGATTTCTGGCCTTTAATGTCCTATGATCCTTGTGACATATGGCTTAACTCTGGCCATTGAGAAGCAGTTAGTTACCCATTAGGGGTTGTTCTTTTCTAAGTTGGTGACAGGGTCTTCCTCCCTGCCAACAACAGCAGTTTCTGGGCTTTGTAGATGAGGCCATATTTTCATTTTCTTGGTGAGTTTTATATCTTTATATATATATATGCTTATATATATGTATATAATTTTATTGATTTTTAGAGAGGAAGGGAGAGGGAAAGAGAGATAGAAACATCAATGATAAGAGAAAATCTTTGATCAGCTGCTTCCTGTATGCCCTCCTATTGGGCATCAAGCCCACAATCAAGGCATGTGCCCTTGACCAGTATCAAACCCGGGACCCTTCAGTCCGTAGGCTGACGCTCTGTCCACTGACCCAAACCAGCTAGGGGGAGAGTTTCATATCTTGATAGAAGTGTCAAAGCCAAATGTCAGTAATGGTAATTTCAAAGGTTTACTGAAATCAATCATTGTTAAGCTTTGTCATTCAAACAAGATTTGCCAGTCAAATGAGAATCTGTTTTTCCTTTTATGATGTGACTATATTTTTACAGAGGGATGTCTTTTTTTTTAAAATATATTTTATTGATTTTTTTTACAGAGAGAAAGAGAGGGATAGAGAGTTAGAAACATCGATGAGAGAGACACATCAATCAGTTGCTTCCTGCATACCCCCTACTGGGGATGTGCCCGCAACCAAGGTACATGCCCTTGACCGGAATCGAACCTGGGACCTTTCAGTCCACAGGCCGACACTCTACTCACTGAGTCAAACCAGTTAGGGCCAGAGGGATGTCTTTTGTGTGCATATGAATATATTTAACCGTTGCAGGTATTGTGCATATTCCTTAAATGTTAAAGGCAGATGCTCTGCCCTTTTTAGTTTTTCAAAAGCACATATCATCTGCTGTATCACCACCACCATCATTATTACCATGTTGCTTATGTATGAAACTTCATATATTGTATATATGCATATAGGTGTATACTTTGAGGTAAAATTCATATGACATGAAATTAACTATTTTAAAGCGAATAAGTGGCATTTAGTACATTCATAGTGTTACACAACCACTACCTTTATCTATCTATTTATAACTAGTTTCAAAACATTTCCATGACTTCAAAGTCCTCCTTTCCTTTTCTCTCTGTCCCTAGCAATCACCAATCTGTATTCTGTCTCTTTGGATTTATCTGTTTTAAATATTTCATGTAAATAGAATTATATAATATATGACCTTTAGAGTCTGTCTTCTTTTACTTGCATATTGTTTTCAAGGTTCATCCATGTTGTAACATGTTTCTGTATTTCATTCCTTTTTATGGTTGAATAATATTTCATTGGATGTATACACTGAGTAGCCAGATTATTATGACCACCTGACGTTTGTAGGCAAATTAGCTATAATTTCGCGCTGAAGTTGCTAGAGGGAAGCAGGTTGTTTACCACGACAGTAGAAGTGATTTTTTTCTGAAGATATGGGTAAACAAAGCGATTTAACAGCCTTTGAACGTGGGATATATTTGAACGTGAGTGGCCAGATTATTATGACTACTTGAGATTTGTGGGCAAATTATCCGTACACTGCATCGTATGGGATATGGAAGCCGAAAGCCTGTTCAAACACCTTTGCTGTCTGCAGTTACCAAGATAAAATGTCTTCAATTCACACAGAACACAAGGATTGGACAGTTGAGCATTGGAAAAAAGTCATGTGGTCTGATGAATCACGTTTCCAGGTGCATCATGCAGATGGCAGAGTTAGAATTTGGCAGAAACACCATAAAAGCATGCACCCCACATGCATGAGTATAACTCTTCAAGCTGGTGGGGGCAGTGTTATGGTTTGGGGCATGTTTTCCTGGCATGATTTGGGCCCTTTAATTCATGTGGAACAACATCTGAATAGCACGACATACCTAAGTATCGTTGCTGATCGAGTTCATCCTATCATGTTGATGGCGTATCCCAATGGAGATGGCTTCTTCCAGCAAGACAATGCGCCATGCCACGGTGCTCGTATTGTGCAGGAGTGGTTTCAAGAACATGAGGGAGACTTTACCTTGCTTAGGTGGCTCCCACAATCACCAGATCCCAATCCAATTGAGCATTTGTGGGATGAAGTTAAAGGAGCCATCAGCCAGCTGGTTCCACAACCATCAAATCTCACAGAACTGGACAGTGCTATTCATCAGTCATGATGTCAGATTCCTCGCATCACCTTTCAACATCTGGTGGAGTCAATGCCAAGAATCATCATCACAGTATTGAAGGCAAAAGGTGGCCCAATGAAGTACTGATGGGGTGGTCATAATAATCTGGCCGTTCAGTGTATACCACAGTTTGTTTATTCATCCACTCATTGATGGTCATTTGGGCTGTTTGCACCTTTCGGCTATTGTAAAAGCTGATAAGAACATGCATAAACATTTACTTATTTTCAGTTCTAACACATGGCTAAGATAATTACAGCCACTACCACCCTTACTGGACTATTCCAATGGCCCAAAGAATTCCTTCATGCTATCCCTCTGCAATCAGACCCTTCTCCTCCCCACTAACTTCTGGCAACTACTATCTCTTCTCTGGCTTTATAGCAGTAAAAAATTTTAGTATCTCAGCTATATTGTCTGGCTTTCCTTAAGAGTATGTAATGGAGTCCTCAGGAGTTAAATTTTTAGAATTAGAGATAATGTGTTAGGGACTAGAAATATTTTATATGCATTTACTAAATTCAGTTTTTCTAACTTGCTAGTTATGATAAGAACTAAATTAAAAATACTAGCACACATTTTTGCACTTATCTGGAGAGCAGACTATCTTAAAATATTTTATAAATTCAATGTGAAATTACTAGATTAGATAGGTATTTAATTTTTTAGTGAACTGGTTTTTATCCTCACTCTCCTGTTTTATTTGTGTATAAAAGATGCTTTGGGATTTTACAGTTTCTTCCTGCCAAAATCTTCAGTTAAATATGTATTAATATGTTTACATATTAATTTTAAAAGCTTAGAGCAAAGATTGTTCAGTGTTCTGAAAACAGCATGCACAATAAAATAACTGTTTGCTAGGAGGGAAAAAAGCCCTGTTGTCTTCCTGTACCAGTTGGTATTACGTAGGTTTGTTTGGTGTCTCATATCTTATTTATAGTACTTTGGAACTGGAAACTAGATACTAAACAAACACTAATGTTCCACTGTATCTTAACTATGCATTAGAATCTTTCTTTGTTCATAATTATTTTTACTTGGATATATACCTCTATGAAATTAGAAACTTCCGAGAAACTGGCAACTTGCTTGAGTCAAGTTCATTTCTTTATTTCTTGATACAGAAGCAGTATGTAGCACATCTAACAGTATTCATTTGAGTACTCATTTGTTACAAGAAGTAACATTTGAGTACTCATAAGTTACACATTAATAGATGATAGTTAATGATCCTCAGTAGTTACTGAGAGAGAGCTTGAGGAAAATTATCAATATTGTCTGTCTTGCTGTAGAAGCTTCCCAGTCTCCTTTCAAGCGGAGAGCTTTTGTTGGAAGGAATCACAAATCCAATTACTGTGTTTCTTAAAATATTTTAGACATACTAAATATTTTAGATCTTCAAAATTAAAGTCATATTTCTATATAATTTTAATTGTGTGTATATTCTTTTCTTAAAATTTAACCATTGTCTAACCTTGCTTATTACCTCCTTCAATATGCAGACCTATGATGAATCTAGGTGGCTTTGTTTTATACTGGGATTGACCTTTATTAGTTGGCCTGATTACTCCTTCATAGTGACGGAGCCTTTATGAATGAATTCTCCAAAATCTTACAGGAAATAATAGAAATGGATGAAATAAAAAAAATTAGGCATCAGGTGTGTGGCTTTCAAAAGTTGATCTTAAAGTTAGAGCTCTTAAAAATCTACAACCGCCCTGGCCGGCTTGGCTCAGTGGAAGGAGCATCAGCATGCGGACTGAAGGGTCCCGCACATGCCTGGGTTGCGGGCTTGTTCCCCAGTGGGGGGTGTGCAGGAGGCAGCCAATCAATGATTCTCTCTCATCATTGATGTTTCTATCTTTCTCTCCTTCTCCCTTCCTCTCTGAAGTCAATAAAGAAATATATAAAAAAGAAAATTTAAAAAAAAAATCTACAACCGTCCTAGCTGGTTTGGCTCAGTGAATAGAGCGTAGGCCTGAGGATTGAAGGGTCCTGGGTTTGATTCCGCTCAAGGGCACATTGCCTGGGTTGCAGGCCCTATCCCCAGTAGGGGGTGTGTAAGAGGCAGCTGATCAATGATTCTCTCTCATCATTGATGTTTTTATCTTTCTTTCCCTCTTCCTTCCTCTCTGAAATCAATAAACATACATTTAAAAAAATATACAACCGAAGACTTCATTAATGTGACTCTTTTAGAGATAACATAAAAGGTGGTATTTGATATGCTGCCTTTACCTTATTTAGAAAATAAAGACTGTTTTGACTTTGTTTTAAAAATGCATAGGAGTTGTATTAGTTCTTTATATATTGTGGGAATTAACCCCTTTATTTGTTGTATCGTTGGCAAATACGTTCTCCAATACAGTAGGGTTTCTTTGCATTTTAAGTATGCTTTCCTTTGCTGTGCAGAATCTTTTTAGTTTGATGTAGTCTCATTTGTTTATTTTTTCCTTTCTTGCTCTTGTCCTAGGAGATGTATCTGTGAAAATTCTGCTGCGTGGGATATATAAGCTTTGGCTGCCTATGTTTTCTTCTAAGATTTTTATGGTTTCACAACTTACAATTAAGTTTTTTTATACATTTTTAGTTTATTCTTGTATGTGGTATAAATTGGTAACCTAGTTTTATTTTCTTATATGTACTTGTCCAATTTTCCCAACACCATTTATTGTCAAATATTTGAGCGTAATGGCTTGGGTTGATTTCTGGGTTCCCTTATTCTGTTCCTTTGATATATGCCTGTTCTTATGTCAGTACCAAGCTGTTTTTGATTACACTAGCTTTATAGTATAATTTGGTATCTGGTATTGTGATTCCTTAAACTTTGTTTTTCTTTCTTAAGATTGTTGTGGCTATTTGGGGTCTTTTTTGGTTCCATATAAATTTTTGGAGTATTTGTTTTAGATCTGTGAAATATGCCATTGGTATTTTATTATTTTTAAAAAGTATATTCTTATTAATTTCAGAGAGGAAGGGAGAGGGAGGATAGAAACTTCAGTGATGAGAGAGCATCATTGATTGGCTGCCTCCTGTATGCCCCATATGAGGGATCGAACCGGGCAAGGGCCCTGATTTAGAATGGAACCGTGACCTCCTGGTTCATAGGTCAATGCTCAACCACTGCACCAGGCAGCCAGGCTTTTGTTTTGGATTTTAAATAAATTCTCTGGAAGTTTAAAAATAATTTTTCAATATGTATAACCAAATTGAACAACTTGGATACTGGTTCTCAGTAGTTCAGTTCATTTTAACATTCTTTCAGTGTTCCACTGAAGTTTAAGTTCTTAGGTATACAGAATTAATGTCAGAAAGTTTAAAGCCACATAGGTCAGATATAGAATTCAATTAGGTGTATGTGTTACTGAAAAACACTAAATATGATAGCAGATATGGTAGATGATATGTTATGTTCTGAGGGCATATAAATTTGTTCCTGCATTGGTTTCATTTCACCAGGAATTCATGTTACAGGTGATTAATCCCCTTCTCTGAAATATTGTATGTAAAATTTCACTTTTTGCATATGATTTTATACATGTTAGATTATGAGATCAATATAAATGGATTTTGGGGATCTCTAATGAACATTGGTAATAATTTATCTTTATTTTATAACATTTCATATAAATCATCTAATTTGATTAAAGGGTAGTAATCCTGCAGCCCAATAGCTGACTATGCTTGTCGTTGAAATGTAAAAGACAATCATTAGGATTTTATTAATATTCTGGGTATAATTGAATTTAGTATGACTAAAGATAAACAGACTAAAGGTTATCTGGTGTTGATAAGAGAGTTCTTTGGAACTGAGATTAACATATAAATTATGGGATTATTTTTCTGTCAGGTTAGAGAATTATTCCTTAGAGAAATAATTACTGTACATAGAGCCTATACATATAGGCTTCCAGCATTAAAGTGCTACCCCCTGAAGTAGCCATTCATTCACTCATGAATTTATTCAACAAATTAATTGAAGTTCTGTTATATTCATTATCTCTTCCAGTTTCTTCCTGTAGTACTTAGGAAGATACTGAAGCATGAATAGCCAAAGTAAACTATGAACTAAAATTTGTGATTAATAAGTTGTCAATTTGGGAGGAATTTCCATTGTTTACAAAACCAGTTTGAGTTACATTGAAAAGCAAAATTGCTACAATAACAGCACATTGTTACTTGACGATCCTACCTGCTTAGGAAAATTTCTTTTAAGCACCTGCTTTGATGTGTGACTTGTAGCAGAAATGCCATGAGAGATACTTTAAATAATGATGTGTATTTTTTCAAGACTTTAAAAACTCTCTACAGTGCAATTTTTACATGTAGTTTATGATTCCTCTACTTTTCTGTAAACGGTTTCTATAATTTTGTATATATTTTGACCCCTAGTTGGGGAAAAGTTATTGAATTGGGTCCTTGCCTCGACAAAAAATTGAGTTTTTATTGTCTATAAACTGAGTAAATGATTGTCTGATGCAAATGTAGTTCTGTATCTCATGCAGATATAGATGTTTTGATTAATTTCAGTCATAATATCTCAGTTACTGGATATTAAATTTTTTATTAAAAGTATTTTACTAGAAATGATTGGAAATTGCTGATATGTTCACAGTTACTGTTTTTTTTTTTAAATGCACAGTAAATATATCAAAAGGAAAATAAGCTGTTTTATCTGACAATTGGGACTTCCAGATTAATGGAAAAAGTCCAGTGAAGTGAGAATTAAAAAACTACATGTTGTAACATTTTTAGCTTAAAATACATAAAGATACATTCATTTGTCATCCTTTGCTGGTTAGTATGTTTTACAGAGGGAATGATGAATGTTGCATTGTGGGGCAAAAAATTAAAGTGTTATGTTAAAAGTATTATAAGACATATACTTTGCTTTCAGGAGACATATTTAATATTGGCTAGTTAACATCAGATTTCTCTAAAGCAAAATCCTTCTACAGGTTTTTTAAAAACTCGGATCACTTTCCCCATCCACAGAAAATATTTCTCCAATTGAATATGATGTTTTGGGGTTCTGATGGTGACCAGTCCTTGGTATTTTGGTGTTATGTTGGGAAAGCTTTTTGCTTATCTCTTCCTCCCTCACTTATCCCTCCATCATCCTTCCCGTCCTACCTCAATAATTTATCCTTTACCAAACTTAGAATGTTTTCCAGTACTGGTGGCTCTTTCTCTAATTCTCTGTGCATAGTTTTTGAAACTTGGCTGCCCTCTCTACTTGCAGGAGCTTTGGGTGTTAATAAGTTCTCAGAATAGTCTACATCATCTTGCATGTATTCATTTAAGTGAGACAACAATGATGGATAAGTCTCAGGAAGGAAAACTAACATAGTACCAGGTACATAGTAAGCACTATACAAATAGTTATTGAGTGAATGAACTTAAAATCTTCAGTTGTGATAAGTGTGTACTGTATGAGTCAGAGATTATTCCAGACTCCTTGATGGAGTGGAAATGTATGGCTGATGAAGTGGGAATAGGAGTAGAGAAAGAGAAGAGACCAGTTGGTTGGTATTTATCTAAAAGTGCATAAAATTCAAGTTTAAGATGATTGATGAAACAGAAGAATTGGCCAAATAGAATAAAAAGGTGAATTATTTAGGTATTTTCTTTAAACATGACCGTTTTTAATGCATTGAGATGCAGACTAGTATTTAGATGTTTTTCTCAACCTTTTTTTAAAAACATTATTCTCCCCCTAATGATCTTTTTTTAGACAGTTTTTCTCTTACTGTCAAACCCCCCTACCCCAGTCCCCAAAGTTCTAATACCACACATACACTGTGTATTTGCTTATGTATTGTGGCCCTATGGAGGCCACACCTATTGTAATATCTTAAAACTTTTTTTGTCTCTTTCCTCCCTCCCCAAGAACCAAATTTGGCTCCTTGGAAGCCACCTTGTTTTCACTGAGAATGAATGATTTAGCCTTATTTTAACAGTAACATATGTTACAGGAATTCATGTAGTCTTCTGAGGAGTTAGTGTGTAAAGGAGGTGTCTATTCCAGCATGTTTACTTTCTGTTAGCATTCTTTAAGGTGTGAGATAAAAAACATGCAGAGCAGATAAGCTGAAATAAACTATAAATAACGTCTGTGCAGAGTTTTAAAATAGTTGTGGTTCATCACTGAGTAGTTTTCTTACTAATGTTTAATATGCTGAACACAATAGCTTAATATTGAGGAAAGTTTTACTGTAGTATATAGTTTTTGTGAAGGTGATGGTATACTTACCTCTGTTAATGACTTGGCTTAGGTATGTCTTCAGTTAAATTTTGATGAAAAGAGGCAACACGATGAAGTGGAAAGCATGGTGGATTAGATGTCAGAAGTGCTGATTAGAAGTGAATACCACTAGAAGATTAGAGTAGAGATGGGAGTGAAAGGAAGGGGAGAGACCAGCCAGCACTAACCAGAACAGTGACTTTAGGTAGGTCATTTTGGCTTCTCTTTCACTTGAAAAATGAATAAATCTAGGGTGACTATTACCATTTAAAATGACTTGCCTAATAAAGAAGTCACTTTAGGGTTCTTATTTGTTGTTATTTAATATCATGCTCTCCTAGTGTATTTGAAATAGAATAAATTTGCCAGGCAACTTTTTTGGTAACAAATTTATTTATACTCAATTTCATAGGTCTATAAATTTCAGAATTTACACTTATTTCCATTGTAACATAAAGGGAATCAAGGCTTTAAAAAACCTCTCCATTTCAGGTACATACTTTGAAGATGTGAAGAATAACTTTGACCAGCTTTTTCTTATTTCTTTTCTTCCTTTTTTTTTTTTTTTTTTTTACAACAAATGACTCTAGGAATTTCTTTTCCATTTAAATATAAGGCTATGTAATTTCCATCTCTATTCTTATCTTATTCAGGCCTGTCCTAAGGTCTAAGCTCCTCTAGGTATTGAGCCTTCTTGCCCCGCCACCCCCCATAGATAGATAGATAGATAGATAGATAGATAGATAGATAGATAGATAGAAAAAAAATCTCAATATGTCTATTCCCCCATCTCCTCAAGAAAACATCCTCTTGTAGCCTCAACTCCTCTTCTACTTGCAGGGGTGACCATACATCTTGGTTGCCCAAAATAATCTCAATTTACTCCTGTGTGTTTAGGGTCCCCCTTTACTTTCAAAACTTTGCACTGCAATTATAGTTTGTCACACTATTCTTATGTCTTCCCCTTTCACAGGGAAATCTTTCCAAATGGCATACAGTTACTATCCTTACTTTCTCAGCTCTTATCCTTCAGTCCATTGCTATTGCTTTGTGACTGACCCCCGTCCGCATCCTACTTCTCCACAGAAATGGTTCTTGCAAGAGTACCAAAGACATTGATAAACTCTATGGACATTTGTAGTTTTTATAAATTTTGGCCTTTCTGCTGCCTTTGGCACTGTGCACACTATTCCTTTTTTCATCTTTCATCTTCCTTGATTTTTTTTTTTAAATATAGATTTTCTACAGAGAGGAAGGGAGAGAGATAGAGAGTCAGAAACATCGATGAGAGAGAATCATCGATCAGCTGCCTCCTGCACATCTCCTACTGGGAATATGCCCGCAACCCAGGTACATGCCCCCGACCGGAATCAAACCTGGGACCTCTCAGTTCGCAGGCCGACGCTCTATCCACTGAGCCAAACCGGTTTCGGCTTCCTTGATTTTTGAAATGACATTTTACCATGGGTTTTCTCTTTTGTCTCTCTCTTTTTTTTAAAGAATAGTTTGTTGATTTTGAGAGAGAGAGAGAGAGAGAGAGAGAGAGAGAGAGAGATATCAATGTGAGAGTGCAACATCGATAGGCTGCCTCCTGCATACCCCCCTATGAGGGATTGAGCCAGCAACCCAGGCATGTGCCCTTGACCGGAAATCAAACCAGCAACTGCCTGGTGCATGGGACCATGCCCAACCAACTGAGCCACACCAGCCAGCACTCTGGTAGTCTGTCATTACTGATGTTCCTTAGAAGCTTTTCTACTTGTCTTTTCTCTGTCCTTAAAATATTGTTGTGCCCTAAAATTCTAGTGTATTGATCCTTCACTTTCCTTTTTCTTTTCAGTTAATAAGTTCTCCCTAAATGATTTCATTATCAACTGTGTGTGTCAGTAACTCCTGTGTCTAGAATTCTAGGCTCAGCCTTTATTCTGAGACCATTGCTTGTCATCAGTCTATTGGACATCTTTCTGCAGTTGTCTCAGGCCCTTTGAACTCAGCCTATTAACATCCTTATCCCAAAATTTCTCCCCTCCGCCCCCACCTTGTATTCCCTACCTTTATTATTGATACCTGTTTAAATAAAATCTGAAAACTGAGAGCCATTCTCTTTCCTAATTTCACATATCCAATGTCCATGGTATCATGGCTAACATAATTCTGGAAAGGCAGAGCAGGACCAGATTTTAAACAACTTTACATCTAAGCAAAGGAATTTGGATTTTATTCTTCGGGTGTCTTAGGGTTTGGATGAATGAAGTGAGGGTGTACTTATTCAAGATTTGTTGAAAGACCTTACATCCAGCAAAACCCAATTTCTCTTTCTCTACAGAATTTTGTCCATATAGGCACTTTAAAAAGTGACTATACCTCTTCCACTTCCATACTACTTCTTACTATCACCTACCTCTATCATAATCTGTTAATTTTCTGTTTTGATTTATTTCATCTACCACTTATCCAAAATTACTATATTTCTTTTTTAAAATTTTTATTGATTTCAGAGAGAGGGAGGGAGAGATAAAAACATCCAGGAGAGAAAAACATTGATTGGCTGCCTCCTGCATGCCCGATCCCCTACTGGGGGTGGAGCCTGCAACCCAGGCCTGTGCCCTGATGGGGAATCAAACTGGCAGTCAAACCGGCCATCTTTTGGTGCATGGGACCATAACCAATCAACTGAACCACACTGACCAGGGGTATTTATTTCTTTTTTCTTTTTCTTTTTTAAAATAAATCTTTATTGTTCAGATTATTACAGATGTTCCTCTTTTTTCCCCCCATAGCTCCCCTCCACCTGGTTCCCACCCCACCCCATGCCCTTACCCCTGCCACTGTCCTCATCCATAGGTGTAAGATTTTTGTTCAATGGGATGCAAATTAGTGTAGTCTATGGATGAATCTCTGTGGTTTAGCTTCAGTTTCTTGGAGGTTCTTTCATTAGTTTCAAACACACAGATATTTGCTAAGGATTAGACAGGAGAAAACTAAAATTGTATATACTGTCAAGAGTTTGAGATGAAGATGTTTTATGTTGCCAGTTACAATTTGCTTGACAGATATTGATAGGGTTAAGGATCAGGTTTTCTTAAGGAAAGGAGGAATCCCAACCAAGAGCTGTGACTAATGGATTGTGAGGAATGGACCATTCAGCCTAATGTAACTAATGACAAACAGCCTCTGGAATGGCAGTTCTCCTATTTCTTAGCAACTGTCCTATCAGTTGTGTGTTCAGTTCACCAGACTAGTATTCACAGCTTTTTGTTTTCTCTCTTTCCCTTTCCTCCCTATCTCTCTCTTATTACATTAATCTTTTTAATTGTGAAATAAATGCATTATAATAGTACATAAGACAAATGCAGTGGCTTTTTAAAAGTTTTACTGTAAAGTTTTACTGCAAACTGGCTAGGGCTGTTATATAGGTTTTATTTATAGAAATTTATGTGGAATATTTATTAAATAACTCTAATGGATCTTTATTTTTCTTTAAAGTTGGCCTTTGCCAGAGTTTGATCCAAGCCAGATTCGACTGATTGTATATCAAGACTGTGAAAGACGAGGAAGAAATGTCTTGTTTGACTCCAGTGTTAAGAGAAAAAATGAAGACATATCAGTATCGGTGAGCATTGTTATTGATTTAATGTCATGTTTTAATTGGAAAAAGTGAGTAAAATTTTAATTATGGTGCTTTTGTTTGTCAGTATAAAACATCTTGGCCATCCTTTTGTAATTAAGAGCCCTTATTTTTAGATTTTTAAAGGAAAAAACACTGCCTTATTTGTCATCAATCTAGTACCATAGGACATTTTAGGTTGACATTTATTTTCTTTCTCTTTTTTAAATCTTTATTGTTGAAAGTATTACATATATCCCCTTTTTCCTCCATTGCCCTCTCTCCTTTTTCCCCCAGGCCTTCACCACCCTATTGTCTGTGTCTATGGGTTATGCATTGAGTTCATTCGTTGATCTCTCCCCCTCCACTCCACTTATCCCTCTGCATGCTTCTACGTCTCTGGGTCTGTTTTTGTTCATCAGTTTATTTGGTTCATTAGAATATGCATATGAGTGAGAGTGAGATCATGTGATACTTATCTTTCTCTGACTAGCTTATTTCTCTTAGCATAATTCTATCCAGCATAATTCCATCCATGCTGTTGCAAATAGTTACAAGTTCTTTCTTTTTTATTGCCACGTAAATGTACCATGTTTTTTTTTATCCACTCATCTGCTGATGGGTACTTATGCTGTTTCCAAATCTTAGCTATTGTCAGTTGTGCTGCTGAGAACATAGGGGTGCATATATTCTTTCTGCTGAGTGCTTTGGGTTTCATAGGATATCTATATATATAAAAGCCTAAGCGACCATTATGTCCGAACAACCGGAATGAGTGGTCAACCAGTTGCTATGATGCACACTGACCACCAGGGGGCAGACACTCAATGCAGGAGCTGGCCCCTGGTGGTCAGTGCGCTCCCACAGCCAACCTCCTGTGGCCCCTTCCCCCTGGCTGGCCCCCCAGTTGGTCTTGATGTGGGGGCCAGCCAGCCAACCTTCCGCAGCCCCTCCTCCCACCCCCTGCCGGCCAACCTCCTGCGGTCCCTACCCCCTGCTGGCTGGCTCCCCTGATAGGCCCCAATCAGGGGGCCGGCCGGCCAACTTCCCAATAGGCCTTGATTGCCGGCCAGTCCTAGGGACCCCACCCATGCACGAATTAGTGCACCAGGCCTCTAGTATTCCTAGAAGTGGGATCACTGGATCAAATGGGAGTTCCATTTTTAATTTTTTGAGGAAACTCCATACTGTTTTCCATAATGGCTGCACCAGTCTTCATTTCCACAACTTTGCCAACACTTGTCATTTGTTGATTTGTTGATGATAGCTATTCTGATAGGTGTGCGGTGATATCGCATTGTCGTTTTGATTTGCATCTCTTGGATGATTAGTGACTTTGATCATTTTTTCATATGTCTCTTGGCTTTCTGTATGTACACTTTGGAGAAGTGTCTATTTAGGTCCTTTGCTCCTTTTTTAGATTGTTTGTCTTCCCTTTTAAAATATGTTTTTATTGGTTTCAGAAAGAGGAAGGAAGAGGGAGAGATAGAAACATCAATAATGAGAGACATAGATCGGCTGCCTCTTGCCCTGTCCCCCTATTGGGATGGAACTTGCAACCTGCAACCCAGGCATTTGCCCTGACCGGGAATTGAACTGTGAACTTCTGATTCATGGGCCAATGCTCAACACTGATCCACACCAGCCGGGCATTGTTTTGACTTTTGAACTTTATAAGTAAACACATTACTTCCATGCAATTTAAAATTTTAAAAAGTTAACAGGACAAGAAGAAGAGTTGAAAATTCATGCAAAATACTTTATAAATAGAAATACTATATGTTATAAGTGCTGGTTATTTATTTAAATTTCAGTTGTGACACTGAATCTGGAACATGGAATATGATTATGTATCCAGGTTAAAAGTTCTGATTCCCCATGTCTACCTTTATCCCACCCTTCTCTCTCTTCTAAATTAGTCTTAAAACTATTAGGTAGGGCTGAACACTGATGTCAGGAGGTAGAGACATGTTGGATCAGAGCTGAGCATCAGGGCCCTGGTAGATTGAGGAGGGCATCTACATAAGGTGTTGGCTAATAGGTTATCAAAGCCCAAAGGGATAAGGAGGATATTCACCATGGCTATCATTCATGTAGGTGAGGAGTGCTAGGGGAAATGAGATAGTGGTTTTATACAAGAGAGTTGATAAAATAAATATATGTTAAGGACAATGAGAGGCATGTTTTTCTCAGTGTTCATAACTTATTTCTTATTCTTACGTAGCATGTTGCTAGTTTTTGTGGGTTAAAAATAAAATGTTGTATAATTTCCCTTAGGAATAAGAGCAAAAAAATAAGAAAAGGAAACCCTTTTGGCCCTACAGTTGTTCTCATAGATGGGTTGCTGACTGTCCCCTGTCCCCTCACTAGACCTTCTTCCACTAGTTATTTGGTTTCAAGAAAAAAGCCATGAGTTCAAAATGGGAAAGAGAAAAGACATCAGACAACTGGGGAGTTGGTGGGCGAAAGAGGGGTATGTGTGTGTGTGAGTGTGAGTTATGGGAGAAAGAATGGGGGGGGGCGCAGAAAGTGTGTGTGTATGAGTATGTGTGAGTGTGAGTGAACTTTTATGTACACCTCTATGCATACTTTTTATGTGTTGTTCTGGAACTGATGTGTGTTTGTTTCTTTTCTCCCTGTAGCAAGTTCCTTCTTATTTCAGAAATTGGACGTGCACAATACATAGTTCCTTCAGTCTGGAATATCTTTCAAGCCCTCCCACTCTTCTCTTTCACCGTAACTCCTATGCTTTGTTTGTAGTTCCAGCTTAAATGATCAAGGGGAACTTCCTTGCTCTCCCTTGACTAAATTAAGTCCTCTCTTGGATGATTAATTTTAACATCATTCTTTGACTACTTATTTGTAAAATGGGGATAATAGTATGTACTTTATAGAATTTTTATGAGGAAAAAAAGAATATGTAAAACAGAATAAATAGTACCTGACCAGAAAATAAGTGCCTATGAGTTAGCTCAGTTAATATTATTATTACTTTTCAAAAAAGAAATTTAAATTCTTTATTTAAAGTATTATATGAGTCTCCCTTTTCCCCCATTGACCTCTCCCTGGCGGCTCCCACCCCCCCAGCACATGCCCTTACCCCCACCCTCACCCCCTACTGTCTATATCCATTGGTCATGCTCATATGTATGCATACCAGTCCTTTGGTTGATCTCTTACCACCTCACCCCCCGCTTTCCCTCATAGGTTGGACAGTCTGTTCGATGCTTCTATGTCTCTGATTCTATTTTTGTTCATCAGTTTATGTTGTTCATTATATTCCACAAATGAGTGAGAACATGTGGTATTTATCTTTCTCTGACTGCCTTATTTTGCTTAGCATAATGCTCTCCAGGTCCATCCATGCTGTTGCAAATGGTAAGAATTTCTTCTTTTTTACAGCAGCATAGTATTCCATTGTGTAGATGTACCACAGTTTTCTAATCCACTCATCTGCTGATGGGGACTTAGGCTGTTTCCAAATCTTAGCTATTGTAAATTGTGCTGCTATGAACATAGGGGTGCATATATCCTTTCTGATTGGTGTTTCTTGTTTTCTTGGGATATATTCCTAGAAGTGGAATTACTGGGTCAAATGGCAGTTCCATTTTTAATTTTTTGAGGAAACTTCGTACTGTTTTTCACAGTGGCTGCACCAGTCTGCATTTCCACCAGCAGTGCACAAGCGTTCCTTTTTCTCCACATCCTCACCTGCACTTGTCGTTGTCGATTTTTTGATGATAGCTATTCTGACAGGTGTGAGATGGTTCATCATTGTTGTTTTGATTTGCATCTCTTGGTGATTAGTGACTTTGAGCATGTTTTCATGTATCTCTCGGCCTTCTGTATGTCCTCTTTCTTTTTTTTTTTTTTTTTTTTTTTTTTTTTTTAAATATATTTTATTGATTTTTTTACAGAGAGGAAGGGAGAGAGATAGAGAGTTAGAAACATCGATGAGAAAGAAACATCGATCAGCTGCCTCCTGCACATCTCCCACAGGGATGTGCCCGCAACCCAAGTACATGCCCTTGACCGGAATCGAACCCGGGACCCTTGAGTCCGCAGGCCGATGCTCTATCCACTGAGCCAAACCGGTTTCGGCATGTCCTCTTTCGAACAGTGTCTATTTAGGTCCTTTTCCTATTTTTTTTTTTTTATTATTGGATTGTTTATCTTTCTTTTGTTAAGTTCCCTTTTGTATGAGTTCCCTATAAATTTTGGAGATTAAACCCCTATCAGAGATAATGTTGGCAAATATATTCTCCCATGAAGTGGGCTTTCTTGTTGTTTTGTTGGTGGTTTCTTTTGCTGTGCAGAAGCTTTTTATTTTGATAAAGTCCCATTTGTTTATTTTCTCCTTAGTTTCCATTGTCCTAGGAGCTGTATCGGTAAAGATATTGCTATGACATATGTGTGCTATTTTGCTGCCTATGGATTCTTCTAAGATTTTTATGGTTCCCCGTCTTACACTTAAGTCCTTTATCCATTTTGAGTTTATTTTTGTGTATGGTGTAAGTTGGTGGTATAGTTTCATTTTTTTGCATGTATTTGTCCAATTTTCCCAGCTTCATTTATTGAAGAGACTGTCTTGACTCCATTGTATGCTCTTGCCTCCTTTGTCAAATATTAATTGAACATAATGGCTAGGGTTGATTTCTGGGTTCTCTGTTCTGTTCCATTGGTCTATATGTCTGTTCTTGTGCCAGTACCAGGCAGTTTTGAGGACAGTGGCTTTGTAATACAGCTTGATATATCTGGTTTTGTGATCCTTCCAACTTTGTTCTTCTTTCTCAAGATTGCTGCAGCTATTCGAGGTCTTTTTTTATTCCAGATGAATTTTTGGAGAGTTTGTTCTAGATCTTTGAAATATGCCATTGGTATTTTAATATTATTACTTTTTAAAAATATATTTGAAGTATATGTTTCATCATATATATATACTTTGGTCTAATTATTTGTTAAGTGTCTCTTTTTCCACTTAGATTGTTAGTTCTATGAGGAAAAGGACTGGGTCTATTTTATTCATTTCTGTTCCCTAATCATCAGTACACATACTACTCAAATGCTTTTGTAAACAAATAAAATGGTAGTTTGTAATAGTAGATCTGTCAGGCCAACTGATTTTGACTCTAAGGTATATTACAGACTCACTAGCTCTTGTAATCTTGGTGAGTGACTTAACCTGGACTTCAGGTTTCTCATCAGTAAAATTGGGTTGTAATATCTACCATATTGAGTATTATAAAAAATATACTTAAGGTCTAGCATTTTATGGGTGATCAATAAGTAGCAAAGTTCTTATGATGTGGCCAAGAATATCAATACTGAAAATACCAATATTTTTAGTGAGTTTTTAAATGAAATACTATAAATGAAAATATCTAGTGACGTTCCTGATTCCAGAGTAGGCATTCAGTTATGTTAGCCTTGACTTTAACTTTTTTCTAATAACATAACTACAAATCAGTAAGCATATGCTTGGTCTAGACATTGTATAGGACACTTTATATATTTATTTGTGTACAAATATGTAATGAGAGACACACAGACACATATATACCCCTAAAAGTATTACAAATAACCTAGTCATTAGGTAGGGTTTTTCTCCCGATTAAAGACATAAGGCTTTAGAGAGGTCAAGTAACTTGTTCAAGGAACCAGGATTTAAATGTCGTCTATTTAGTTTTAAAGCCCTTGTTTTTGTTTTACCACGCTCTCTCTTTACATTTTTGATTAGAGATTATTTGGAATTACCAGATGCTCTCTTTTACAATGCCATTGGTCTTCCAAAAATTGTGATGTCAGTCACATTACTTCTTTTTTTTTTATTCCCCCCCCCCCCTTTATTGATTAAGATATTACAAATGTGTCCTTATCCCCACAATGTCCCCTCATCCCCCTTCTGAAAACCTTTGGAGGTCTATTTTATGGAAGAGTGGACATTCTGGTAACTATGATAAAGCACTGGAATGCTTTTAGGGGTATCACAGACCTTGGTGAGGTGCAGCTTTGATGGTTCTGAGTGAAAATTCAAGAACCTGTTGGAGCCTAGAAGTAGAAATAGAAATAGAAATAGAAATAGAAGTAGAAATACATTCTTCTTCCATACTTGACTACAAAACCTTTTGATCCTAAAGTTAGATTTTATTAAAAATTCAATTGTTCAATACATTTTTATTTCAAAAGATTAAGTTTATATGTATGTACATATAGTGAAATATACAGCTCTCATTTACATGTTTTCTTCCACCTCTGCATCTCTTCCCAGAAGTATTTTTTCCATAAAATATGTTACTTATGTTCACCTTTAGTGGTTGTATTATGTTTGATTTAATAAGTATTTTTAATTTTTTTTTGAAAATAATGTAGATATAGCTCACATACAGAAGACCTTTGCAGTTCTCAATAATTTTTAAGGGCATAAAGGGGTTTTGAGGCCAAATAATTTGAAATTGCTTTAGTATATTTGTTAAGTCACTAGTAATGAACATTGTCTAGCCCATAGTAATATAGAAAGATCCCCATCTATAATAATCTATAATAATAAAAGCATAATATGCAAATAGACCGAACAACCAAACAGCAAGAATGACCCTCCAGACGACCATGTTATGACACCCACTGGCGCCAGGCCAGCCAAGGTGGGTGCGATGCGATTGGTTGGGGGCCCGGCCATCGCCCCATGATCTCCCTGCACAGGGAGGCCCAGGCCACCAGCTGGCAGGGTTATTGACCAATTGGGGCGGGGAGAGGGGACTCCACTATTGCCCCGAAGAGGGTGACCCAGGCCACTGGCTGGCAGGCTGCAGCCGGTGGACAGGGCCTCCCTCTGCTGGGAGGAGGCATCAAGGAGCCCCGGCTGGGTGGGCAGGGCCGACCTCTTTTGGGCGATCAATTGTGGTGCTCCAGGGCTGTGAGAGGACACAGGCCAGGCTGAGGGACCCGCACTCCCTTCCCCCCTCACCCCCAGTGCATGAATTTCGTGCACCCGACTTCTAGTGATTTAATAACGTTGTTGAGAAAAGTAAGATACAAACTCCACAAGTAATTATAGTTAATGACATAAAGAAAAGTAAACAGTATTGGAGAGAATACGGTAAAATGCAAATAGTCATTACATTAAGGTTATAGTATTTTGAATTATTTCATGTTTGGATTTGCAAAGGTTTTTATGCTATAATTAGATTCATGTATGGTTAAAAATCAGTTAAAATATAAATGGGGATAATATCTGTAATTTCAGAAACTCTGTAGTGATGCTCAAGTTAAAGTGTTTGGGAAATGCTGCCAACTGAAACCTGGAGGAGACAGTTCTTCTTCTTTGGATAGTTCTATTACTTCATCTTCTGATGTGAAAGAACAGTGTCCTAAGTACCAGGTAAGATCACTGGTGTCATTTATTCATTCATAAATATTTTTGAGTACCTACAATATGTTGTGCACTATTCTAGGGATTGGGATATAACATGGACTAGTTTTACCCTCCTGAAGCTTACCTTATAGTTGGGGAGGCAGATAATTAAACAAGTAAGTTTATGTACTTAGATAAATCTTAGGGTAGGGGAAGTACAGAGAACTATAGGCATAGGCAGCAGGGGTATTTTCTTTACCCTTTATTTTCCACTTCAGCATTTTTTGGGCTACCAAAATAATTTCTTATTTTATATACTTTTTAATTATTAAAATATGAAGATAAATATAAAATAATTGTACAGTTCAGCTATAGTATGAAATTAAAGTATGATTTGAAGTATATACAATTAGAAATGTGCATTTTTTATTTTTGAAAACTATTATGACACTTAAAAATACAGAATTTGCCCTAGCCGGTTTAGCTTAGTGGATAGAATGTCAGCCTGCAGACCAAAGGGTCCCAGGTTCGATTCTGGTCAAGGGCATGTACTTTGGTTGCAGATTCCTCCCCTGCCTGGGCCCTGGTTGGGACTTGTGCAGGAGGCAACCAATCAGTGTATTTCTATCACATAGATGTTTCTCTCTGTCTTCCCCTCTCTCTTCCACTCTCCCTAAAAATCAATGGAAAAATATCCTCGAGTGAGGATTAGTAAACAGAATTAAACAAATAAGTAACTACATAGGAACTTCTCTATGAACTTGCTATATTTTACATAAGATCAGTATTTGGTATCATACTAAGCAAATGTGAATTTATTTGTGTCAGCCAAGCTTGCATGAATGAGTGACAAGTATTTTATATTTAGGGGTACCAAAATGGAATACTGGGCTTTTTAGTTGTTTGTAATTAGATAATTATGTTTGGATGGAAACTGGCCCTTATACCAAATCAATGTGACAGAATTATATGAAGAACTCTGAAGTTATTAAAGTTCAGATATTAGGAGGTACTACATAGTTCCTCCTGTCCTCCCATATTCCTTCTTCACCGTTAGCAGAATACCTTAACAATTTCCTAATAGTGCTGTGCTATAAATATATCTTCATATGTATGCTAATTTGGACATTTTCTAATTTGACCAGTTGTGCAAACTTGCCTTTCTGATATTATGCAGTGAAAAATGAATTTTAGCGAATGGATTCAGATTTTAGAAACCCTAAAGTAGTGAATGATTGTTAAGAATTTTTTTAAAACTTCAAATTCTTGATTTTTCCACAATATAATGGTTTTAGTAAAATTTGTGAATAATCATCATTTATTATATTATTTATGTCATCTTCCTCATTGTGTTATTATATAAATCAGTTAGGAATTGGGTTGGGACACCCTCTATAACAGCGACTTAAGCAAATTAAGGATTTTTTTTCTTACATGACAAGAAGTATGGTACATATGGGTTTCAAGATAACGAAAACTTCCTTATCTTTCTGCCTAGACAGAATTAATGTGTACTTGTTGCCTTGTTGTTCTAATGTGGCATCTCTGTCTCCAGTGACTTCCATTTTTATCTCATTGACCAGGCCTGTAAGTGGATAGTTCTGAAAGCTGCTGCTCTAGCCATTAGTCTCACCCATTGAATATAGAAACCAACCTTAAATCTCCTATTTATAGAGGCAGCTCTGAAATGCATTTGTTTGTTTTTTTCAGGGCACGTGCTGCCCTGAAACAAATAGCACTTCAAAATATAAGGAATAGATATTTGATAGTTAATTAGTGATATTTGCCATAGTATCTAAATAATGACCAAATGGATGAGTTCAATTTTTAGCTTTTTTCTGACTCCTATAAGACAGTTAAAGAAAAATGGAAAGGAATAAGTTTTTGATGAGTTCTTCAAAAACAAGACATTTTAATGTTTCAAATAAGTCCTTTTTAAAAAAATAGACACAATTACCCCATTTATGAATGCCTATTTTTGTAGGAGTGGTAAAAGTTATTCTACAAGTTCTATGAATTCCAGTTTTTATAACTTCTCCTGGAGAAACATTGCATATGCATAAGATGTGGTTATTCATGCTCATTTGAGCATTATTTGTAATAGCAAAAATCTAGAAATGACCTAAATACCCATCAGTAAAGGGAGCTGACTTGATAAATGTTGGTATTTTCATGCAGTAGAATGCTGTGCAGCTCTTAAAAGAAATCCATGTACAGCGATATGGTTAGATCTATAAGACATTGTGAAATGAAGAAAATCAAGCTGCACAACAGCATAGAATCACTTAAAAACCATTATGTAGAACTATAGCAAAGGAATTTTTAATAAAAATATTTGAAATAGTCATAGGGTTTTAAATCTTACAATTTTATTAATGTATGGTTATTGTTTAGGGCTCTCGGTGCTCTTCTGATGCCAATATGCTTGGAGAGATGATGTTTGGCTCAGTAGCAATGAGCTACAAAGGATCCACCTTAAAAATTCATCAGATCCGGTAAGGGATTTTCTGATTTTTTTCTTAATGAATCCATTTAGAATAGTTAATAGTTTTTAAGATAAATGAATTTTCATATAGTCTTCACTCAGATTGAGAATGTCAGATTTCTCAATTTATAATTTTCTATAGGTTTAATTCTGCTTCATGGCTGTTGTGACTGCTGTGAAATCTCTCTGAGTTATACATTTTTTATTTATAATAAATTGAGAAGGTTCTTGTGTTCTAGTTTTGATCTCTCTGTGTTCCTCTCTCTTTTTTTTTTTTTCCTAGTTCCCCTCCACAGCTTATGCTTAGCAAAGTTTTTACTGCAAGGACTGGCAGCAGCATCTGTGGGAGTCTTAATACGTAAGTGGTTATGGATACAGGGAGAAATGAATTATTTAAGGTGTGCAGAATATGAAACTAACAGACTGCTCCCTTAAGTTTGAAAGTTTATGGAAACCAGATTTGCCCCCCAGCTATGACAGACATAAAACATTGTGTAAATTTAAGGTATATATGGTGTTGATTTGATACATTTACATTGCAAAATGGTTACCATCATAGCACTAACACCTTTATCCTATCACATACTTGCATTTATTTTTTTGTGGTAAGGACATTAAAGATGTACTCTCCTAGCAACTTTTAAGTATATAATACAGTATTATTAGCTATAATCTGCATGCTTTACAAGGTGAGGCAAAAGTAGGTTTAATATAATTATTAGTATGGAAAATAATATACTAATTAATAAATAATAATACAAGAATAAAGTCCACTTCCCATACTCACAACTATAAACCAATTTTTGCCATACCCTGTAAATGTGAGTTTTTTCTTGGCTCTCAGTTTCGTTCCGTTGTTCTATGTGTCTATTTTTATGCTAGTACCATACTGTTGATTACTGTACTGTAGCTTTGTAGTCTAGTTGGAAATTAGGAAGTGTGATGCTTGTAGCTGTGTTCCTCTCAAGATTGTTTTGGGTATTCAGGGTCATTTGTGGCTCTATACAACTTTTTAAAAAAATTTTTTAATTGATTTCAGAGAGAAAGGGAAAGGGAGAGAGGGATAAAAACATCAATGATGAGAGAGAATCATTGATGGGCTGCCCCCATTGGAGATGGAACCCCACAACCCAGGCATGTGCCCTGACTGGGAATCGAATTGTGACGACCTCGTTCATGGGTTGATGCTCAACCACTGAGCCACACAGGCCAGGCTCTGCAAATTTTAAGGTTTTTTAAAAATTTTATTTCTGTGAAAAATGCCACTGGAATTTTGTTAGGGGTTGCATTGAATCTATAGATGGCTTTGGATAATAGGGACATTTTAGCAATGTTCATTCTTCTGATTCATGAACATGGGGTATTTTTCCATTTGTTTGTGTCACCTTCAGTTTCTTTCAAGAAAGGCTTGTAGTTTTCATTGTAGAGATCATTTACCTCCTTTCTTAAATTTCTTCCTATTTGATTGTTTTTGATGCTATTGTGTTGTTTTTGAAGCAGAGTGACTTTTCAAAGTGTTTATTTTATATTATTTTTTTCCATCACCATTTGTCCCCTCTATGCTCTCTTCCACCTCCACCCCTGCAATCACACAATCGCCTCTCTCTTTCTTTCCAAATTAGTCTAGTGAAAGACTTGTCAACTTTGTGTATCTCTTCAGAAAACCAGCTCTTAGTTTTATTGATATTTTCTATTATTTTTCTGGTCTCTTTTATTTATTTCCCCTCTGATTTTCGTTAATAACAGGTGCTTGAATAACGTCATTTTGGTCAATGTTGTTTTACTATAACATTGATGAGATTCTGTAAGAATCGAACTCTTGTTTCTATCAATTAGCCTGTGTGGTAAAATTGGTTTCATTATAAATCATTTTGCTTAAATAAAGTTGCAGAACTTATTGAAGTTAAGTGGATACTTACTGTGTTTCCTTACTTTTGATAACTTTTGGACATAATTTGTTATTTTCTAGTTCCTTGAGGTGTACAGTGAAATTGTTTGAGATCTTTCTTGCTTTTTAATGTAGACATTTTTTTTGCTATAAACTTTCCTCTTAGAACTGCTTTTGCAGCATCCCATGTTTTGATATGCATACTTTCATATTCATTTGTTTCAAGATATTTCTTGATATTCTTTTGTATTTCTTCTGTGATACATTGGTTGTTTAGGAGCATTTTTTAAAATCTCCACATATTTGTGAATTTTCCAGCTTTCATTCTATTTTTTTTTTTCCAGTTTTCATCTACTAAGGTCAGAAAAGATACTTGGTGTGATGTCAGTCTTCTAAAATTGGCTGAGACGTGTTTTGTGACTTGTCATGTGACCTGTTCTGGAGAGTGTTTCGTGTGTGCTTGACAAGAACGTGTTTTCCACTGCTATTGAATGGAATATGCTGTATGTGTCTGTTAGTGCCATTTAGTCTAAAGCATGGTTCAGGTCTGTATTTCTTGTTGGTTTTCTGTCTGGATCATCTATCCAGTATTGAGAGTAAGGTATTGAAATCCTCTATTGCATTGTTGTCTATTTCTTCCTTTGGATCTGATTGTATTTGCTTAATATGTTTAGATATTCTGATGTTATGATAGCTATATCTTCTTGATGAATTGACTCCTTTTTGTATGACCATCTTTGTTTCTTTTTACCGTTTTTTGGTAAACAAAAACATTTTGTTTTGTTTGACATAAATACAGCTACCCCTGCTCTCTTTTGGTTTCCACTTGCATAGAATATCTTTTTCTACCCCACCACCTTGAGCCTATGTGTGTCCCTACAGCTGAAGTGAATCTCTTGTAGGCAGCATAATGTTGGCTCTTGTTTTTTTTTTACCCATCCAGCCACTCTGTGTTTGGAGGCCAGATTGCTTCCTCATTTGAGTTTAGTTGAAGAACAGGAAATGTGATTTCTCTTTCTCTAATTTGCTTGGAGCTATATCTGGAAGTAAAATGTTGAATGCATTTCCATGTTACGTTGATATGCTGATTTTCCATTTTGCAGTGCATGCGGAGGTTGTGCTTTTCAGTTTTTAGATCCCCCTGCACATTAACCCTGCAATTAGGAGTGACCAAGGCCAGCCATATGGTGGGGCACAAGGATATTACAGGTTATTATTACCAAGATTAGAATAGTGAAGCTGATCTGTTATATAAAAAGCCTGTGGTTGTCATGCCGTAACATCCGATCAGCAGGAGGCTGCATGCGTGGGGTGGGCGGGACTGTGTGTGGTGAGGTACGCACGGGTGGGCGGGGACTTGACTCTGGAGGACTTGACTGGAGGTGCGGGCGGGTTTCTGGGTCTCGCCTCCAGAGGCGGTGGCGGCCGCAGGACTCTTTCTGGGTCCTGCTGAGCCACAGGACTCTGGGTCATGGGTCTCGTGCGATTTTATGCACTGGGCCCCTACTATTAGGATAATGGGCTACATGCCAGAACCTATTAATGAAGGACTGGGGCTAGCACGAAGTGGTAGTGGACCCCAGGGAGGGATTTTGCAGGTTACAGATCAGAAACCATCGGGGTACCCAAGTCAAAAGCAGCAAGAGATAGCCAGAAGCCAACTCTGAACGAGGGCCATTCTTAAGAGCTATTTATTGTCAATACTTTAAAAAGACTTAACTTTTAGGAAAGAAAGGGAAAGATTTTTTTTTATACTATCACTAGAGGCCCGGTGCATGAAATTCATGCATGGGTAAGGGTCCCTAGGCCTGACCAGTAATCAGGGCTGATCGGGGCCTTCCAGCTGCCAGCTGGGGCCTTCCTTCATTCTTCGCCGCCCCCTGGTGGTCAGCGCATGTCATAGTGAGAAATCGAACTCCCAAGGGGACATTTTGCATATTAGCCTTTTATATATAGAGAGAGATGGATGCCAGAGGTACTAATTTTTAAGAGTTTAATACTAAACTAGAAATTAGAGATCCTACATTGTCATGACTGACTTTAACTGTAATTCCCTCAGTTCCTATGTATTTTCTAAGTTCTAATTAACATTTCTTAAAATACCAAAGAACAATACTTTGAATTAAATGCATAAAGTGATTTTATTTTTGTTGTTTGAATAATTTACTAAAAGAAGTAATATAGGCCGTTTATAATGTGTGGACTAGAGATACTTTTTGGATATTTGGTTGATTCTCTTTTTTTATTTTCTTTTTTAATCCTGACAGAAGTTTAGAAAATATTTTCAGGGTCAAAATATGAGAGGAAAGATTGTAATTTAAATTGGGTCAGCAATATTTTTCTATAAAGGTCCAGATAGTAAATATTTTTGTTTTTGTGAGCCAGACAGTATGTTGTAATTTCTCAGCTCTGCAATTGTAGCATTAAAACAGCCATATGCAATGCATAAATGAATGGATGTGGCTGTGTTCCATTAAAACTTTATTTACAAAATCAGGCAGCAGACTGGATTTAGCCCTTAGGATGATTAAAATTATTAGTTTGTTTCTAGTACTAATAGGGAAATTTAAAAAACTGTTACACACTAAAATTTCATTAGGATATTCAAGGAAGGGCCATAATGAATAAGGAGCATATAATGAATTTGGAATTTATATTTTTTTCTTCTTCCCTTTAGGTTGCAAGATAGTCTTGAATTCATCAATCAGGACAACAGTACATTAAAGGCTGACAGTAACACAGTTATTAATGGACTACTTGGAAATATAGGTAAATAAGTGGTTCCTTTGGTTTTGTAAGTTTTAAAAATGTGAACAGTATAACAGGGATATGTAGTTTTTTCTTGTTAATGTAGATCTTTTATAAGACCAAAGAGTTTCAAATACTATAAGTGGAAAAGGCTTTTAAATTATAAGTATATATTATATCTTTATTATTTGGAAAATATAATTTTCATATATTTGAGCATAATGTTTATTTTGTATCTATCAAACTTGTTTTTAAGTTTGATGTATCTTTGAAAAACCATCTGAGGAAGTCTGGTATTAATTATATTTTCTCCTTTCTCTCTTCCCTAACAATAAAAGTTAATTTTGAATGGTACTCATTTTGACCTGTAATTTAGATGAGAAGATATTCAAAGTTGATGTTCCTTAAAAGATTTATTGGAGTAACAACTTATTTAGTAATTTGGTTAGTTGATTGTTGTAATTATTTAAGTTAAACATTGCAAAGTGACAAATTGTTTCTAACATTTCTAGTCACTTGCTTTAGCCTAGAAAACAACTAAATTGCTGCTGACCCTATTTCCAGTGAATAGAGAACTGCAGTATGTCAGAGTAGACAGCAGTTAGAGTGAATATTTCTCTCTTCCCTGTTTAGTGATAATTTTTTTTATAATTAATTTAAATAAATATGTGTTAGTTATATGAATTGGTAGAAAATAGTTTTTTTCTTCCAACTTGAACAGTATAACATTCTATAATTCATTCAAGTGAGCAACCATTTATTAAGCACCCACTGTGGGATATAGTGTCAGGCATGCACTTCACAAAGTGTGTATATTTTATAGAAAAAAAGTTCTGCTTTTTCGTAATTTGATTATTTCTTTGGCTTTAACAAAGTAAAGATGTGAGAAGAAAATGACTGAATCTTTTTCTTTATAATTGACACTTTTCAAAGTTCAAAGGGCTTATTAAAAGCTATATATTTTACTAATACAAATTCATTATCACTAGTATAAAGGTAATTATACTAAATACAATAGGTGCTAGATATACTCATCTTCTCTGTTATAGAATAGGAAATTTATTTAACAGAGTACAGACTTTAAATGTTGAACAGCTTTTATTTGTACATTCTGACGGTGAATCAAGAATATTTGAGCACCATTTCTTATTTTCTTAATATTTCCCATTAATTAACAAATACTTATCAAGTACTGTTTTATGCCAAGCACTCTGCTAGGCCATGAGGATATAGTAGTAAACCAGACATAGTTTCTACCTCAGTGGATTTACAGTTCGTGGGAGTCAGCATCAAATGCACTGTAAGGTAATATAAGATAGTATGGATTGCATTAAGCAACAGGAAGGCTTTTGGTGGCATATGTGAACAGTTTCAGAATTTAGGAGAGACTCAGAAGTTAGTCTCTTTTCCAAGATATAAGCAGTGGTTCTCAAATTTTTGGTCTTGGGATCCTTTTAAAAACTTAGAAATTATTGAGGACCACAGAGAATTTTTGTTTATATTGGTCACATTTGTTGATATATATTGTATTAGAAACTAAAACAGAAAATTTCAAAGTATTTATTTAGTAATTCATGAAAAAATAACACTAATAACCCTTTTCATGTTAATGTAAATAATTATTTTCCAAGACAAAAATAATTGAGTTAGAAGAGTGGCATTGTTTTACATTTTTGTAAATCTCCTAAATGTCTGACTTACTAGAAGAAAGCTAGATTCTCATATCTGCTTCTGTTTCCAGTCTCTTGTGATATGTTGGTTTGGTTGAAGTGCATTAAGAAAATCCAGTCTCAAAAAAAAACATGTAGTTGGAATGGGAAGTACTCCCCAACTCTCTGAAAGTGTTCCAGGGACTTCCTAAGGGTCTTTAGACCACATTTTAAAACACATTGCGTACCGCATAGAAATCTCTAAGACATACGCCAGGGACCGCACGTTTTTGGGCAAGCTGCACGTTATTTAAATGCACTTTAGGTGTTGTTTTTCAATAATTATAACATTTTTATTTACTTAAACAATTAAAGTTCCTAGTACTTTTTTAACGTATGGTACTGTGTAAAACATTTTCCTCTATGAAGCGGGACCAAACAAAATTTACCTAAGTATCTAGATTCGCTCCTTTTTCCATGGGCATGAAAAACGAGAACACTCGTGAGCGGTCCTTAACAGATGGCGCGCGAAACACGAGAAAACTGAGCGGTACGAAATCTGTTAAGAACTATGGAACTATAGGATTAGATATATGGTGAGAAGGTAGAAGAGTTTTGACTGTGTTTAAATGTTGATGGAAAGGAGAATGAGATTAGAGATAAAGGTGATATTTGGCCAAATGAGATTTTTGAAGGTCCTGGCTGATTTAGAAAAGTTAGTTTTGGAAGGGAGGTAAGGAAGGACCTCTCAGGATTTTTCACTGAATAAGTCCCTAGCACATAGTAAGGTTTGAATAATGTTACCTATTATTACTGCTCAGGCATGAAGGGGGCAAGAATAGGGGAGAATTTGATTAAGTTTGGAGGTAGGTTGGTAGGAAAAGAGTTCTCATCTGGTGCATTCTGTGTGTGCCTACATACATATGCGTCTCATATGACTGTAGGAGACAGTCGTATGCTGAGACGAAGGAAGAGGCAGGCAGGGGAGGAGTTTAAAGAGAGCAGATACATTTTGAAGGGAGAACTGAAGAAAGCTGAATAAAGAAACATGAAAGAATTGTTGCATATGTACTATAATTGTAGAAATTTTTGTTATGGAAAAATATCTGTTAGCAATTTGAAAGATACATTTGTCACTTTTTAGATAGAAAGTTCCCTATTCTATCCTAGGTAAATCTCCTGGGTGACTATTTAGGCCATCTTGATTAAAAGTAACAGGTGCCCTGTCCCACGAACCTGGAGGTCACAGTTCGATTCCCAGTCAGGGCACGTACCCGGATTGCAGGATCGTTTCCCAGTGTGGGGCATGCAGGAGGCAGTATCAGTGATCCTCTCTCATCATTGATGTTTCTGTCTCTTTCTCCCTCTCCCTTCCTCTCTGGAATCAATAAGAAAATATATTTTTTAAAAAGAGTAACCTAACAGGTAACCCAACTGCTTGCTTCCAGACTGTAAATGTTGTTCTTTTTGGGTCTTTTAGACTATAATTTTCTCTTGGTCAAGTCTGTAGTTGCCAAGTTTTTTGAACAGCCAGGAGTCTGGCCCTGACTGACAGGCTGTATTGGTGACCTGCTTCCTTAGTGGCTGACTCCTCCTAGTCTAGGAAGTTTGGTTTCTTCCATTATGTTGTAATTTATTACTAGGTTAGAAAAAACTATTTTTATACTTAATTTGTCAATAGATTCCTTTTTTGTATTTGTTCTTTGTTGTATGTGTCGTGTTTTGTTTTCTAAGCCAAGCATTTAGGTGGTTTCTCCTTACTGCCATTGCAAGATAACTGTCATTTTAAAACTGACTTTTAAAAAGATAAATTTATTTGGCAAGTGCCAACTTATACAGATAACATTACTGTGCTTTTTTGGCTCTTTAAAAAGATTTTTTAGGTGGTGAACACAATGCAACATATAGATCATGCATTATAGAAATGTACACTTGAAACCTGTATGACCTTATTAACCAATGTCACCCCAACAAATTAAAAAAAGGTTGTTTTATATTAGAAAGCATGGAACATTTAAAATAATTTTTACCTTATGCAGTAGTAGTTTATTTTTTTTATTTTATACAAATTTATTAGTAAATGGGCATGAAATTATGTTTGCCATGACCAGAGGGAAACCATCCTGTTTCAAAAAAGGGAAGCCAACTAGAATTATTTAAACTTAGTTTAAAAGTTTCTATTCATATATGTTGGTCTGCTTTTGTGCTGCTTTAGCTCACCTTTTATTCCTGATGCACTGCAGCTTCTCTAACAGCTCTCTTTCACATGTATTTTACATTTTTGCCATGTAGGTCTTTCACAGTTCTGCAGCCCCAGGCGGGCATTCTCTGAACAGGGTCCGCTCCGCCTGATCAGGAGCGCCTCTTTCTTTGCAGGTTTGCGATGTGCTGTGTGGGTAGACTAGTTGGTGTGACCCAGTGGCTAGAATCTGTAGTTAAGCTGTGGAAACAAGAGAGTAAATAAATATAGTTATAGAGCAGTGTTTCTCAACCTTCCTAATGCCCCGACCCTTTAATACAATTCCTCATGTTGTGGTGACCCCCAATTTCATTGTTACAAATTGAACATAAAGCATAGTGATTAATCACAAAAACAATATGTAATTATATATGTGTTTTCTGATGGTCTTAGGCGACCCATGTGAAAGGGTCGTTTGACCCCCAAAGGGGTCGCTACCCACAGGTTGAGAACCGCTGTTATAGAGGGTTTGGTTAAGAAAATATTGCTTAGAAAGTGCAAGAACATAATTTATTTCTACTGAATATGTTCTTAAAGTTTCCAGAAACTTTTATCAGTGGAATTGACATTGTTATGAATTTCAGTGTTTGTCACTTATTATCTCATTATGTAATAATGACTTTAACTTTAGAATTCCAGACCAAAATTTAGTATAATTATTATAACTCAGAATTTCTAATGTGATACTATCTTGTTTCCATGGCTGAGTAGCTTTTGAACCATAGTTCACCAATTGCAGAAAATATCATATCTTATTATTATTGTAAAACTTCTGATCTGCACTAATAAGAATAAAATCTCTTAGAGCTAAGATTTAGATGAACAAGCATCATTATAATTGTTCTGTAGAAGGCATATGAGCATATTTGTTTATATCATTGTAGAGTGAGTGTGTTCATGTTTCAGTATTTAGGAAACTATTTAATTTCTTACTTTAATTAATATTTATTTTCCGTACAAATATGAGATATGAACAGTACATATTTGTTATAGAAAATTTGGGAAATGTGACAATAGGCAAAAAATGTTAACCATCTGTCAGTCAGGAATAACCCCCCCCCCCCCCCCCGCCTTTTTTTAAAACAAAGTTGGGACCATACTATTCAAATAGTTTTCTTAAAATTTTTATTGTGCATATTTTTAAACATAAATTGTTACAGGCAGAATAATAAAGTGAACTATCATATGCCCAGCAGTCACCATTCTTACTGTTCAGTAGCTTCCTTTCATAAAATTTAATACTATGTTGTGAATATCTTGCTATGTCGTTGAATATGCTTCTAAAATACTTTAGTCACCCTTGCTTTATAATATTATAGACTATTTTCATATTGTATGTCAAATCATAATATAGATCTTAAAGCTTGTTCAGCTGAGTAATAGCTCTTGGTGTTGGGTTTGTGCCATGCTATTGAAAAAATAAAGGAATGCAATGAGATGAGCATGATTGAGTTTGCTATTTAAAAGGAACATCGTCAATTGGAATAGCAGTATATTTTTTAACTGACAGTTTTGTCTTGATTCACAGTTCACAGCAACCCAATGGACATGCCTGGAAGAGAGTTGAATGAGGACAGAGACAGTGGCATAGCACGCTCTGGTAATGCCAGGTTTATGTATTAACTCAGTTTTTTTATGAGATAATTGTTAGCTGACACTGATTTTCTTTTTTATCTTTGCCTTTATTCTTTAATTTTATGTATATAGCTTTTATATTGATATTACAAGAGAATTTTAGAAACAGTAGAGAGAAATATATTAAATTTAAAATATTTCACTTATATTATTAAACGTGCTTGGTGGAGCATGGCCTAGATTAAGCATGTCAAACTCAAAGGCTAACATGGGCCAAATAAACAAGGTTTAAGTTTATGTGGGCCTCAAAAAAAAACAACCAAAAGCTTCAGTTGTCATAGAAATGTAGGTTTATTTCAATAGAGACATGCTGAATGCAAAGGGCTGAAATAAAAGTCATCATTAACGTAAAATAATAGAACATTCTAATTAAAATTAATATTTTTTCTTGAACATTAACTTACCAGACACTGAATATAACTGCACAGATTAATAAGCGTAACGCAAATAAACCTATTTTTCTTGTTCTCCAAAAGCGAAATATTTCCTATTGCGCGCGCCAAACAAGTCAGTACAATACTAATGATGTGGCAATTGGCTGCTAAAATATTCGCTGCTAGTATTAGTGGAGAGAAATAGTGCACTTGCGCTGTGTAAGGGAAATGAATGCAACATAAATATAGTAATCAGTCATTAGAGAACGTTGTAGTCGTTATTAATAATTATGTATAACAAGATGTAAAAATTAAGAAATTTTTATTGAAACATTTTTCACATACCGTTATATTGGCTGGGCCACAAAAATATTCATTGTAGGCCGTGAGTTTGACATGCTTGGCCTAGAGATCAATGTACATTAGCTTAGGCTTAGCCGTATAAGAAAAAAAGCATTGCTCAAGAGACTGCTTAGATAGTATAGTAGAAAATCACATTGCTTATATCTGCTTGCTCCTCACTAGAGTTTAAATGGTTAGACTATCTCTTGCCCAGAATGACTTAAGCATTTTGAGCTAATGTTACACTTTCCCCCCCCCCCCCCCAAATGTAGACTCTCCCAAAATTTGTCTCACAAACTTTTGTTGAAACAAGGTGAGGCTTAAAAAAAAAAGTCCAGAGTCTGCCTTAAGGAGCAGAGTCTAATGAGAGAACGGTCAGGACAAATCTGTAATGGTTCATTATGTGATGAATTCTGTGCTAGCCCCAGATAAAGGGAACCTAACAGCCTGGGCAAGGGACAGAGGGATAATAATTGAATTATGTCTTGAAAAATAATTAGCATTATCCAGGCAAAGGCATGGAAGAAGGATATTCCATTTAAAAGGAAAAATGTCTGTCAGGGCTCAGAGATCAGCATAAGTGAAAGAAGGAATAAGCTTAGGCTTTAAGTTATTGTTAGGTGTGAGAAACTTTAATCACTGTGGTAATCCATAGTGTTGTCACATATGTCCCTGCTATCCAAATTGATTACAGTTCAATTTTGAGTGTAGATGGGAAGTCCATACTTAACCATATATTGTAATCCCTACATTTGCATTAGAAAAATGAAGTTTCAAAAAAAATTTTCAGATGCCTGAACACTGATTTAGCCTAGAAAAAGTGTTAGGCATCTGTATTTGAGAAACAGAACAACATGAAAAACTTCAGCACCTAATTCTGATGGATAGCTAGAGCTGAGAAACACTAATCTAATATGAAAAGTCTACATCTTTCTAATAATCTCACCTTTCATTTCAAATTCTATATTTTTGTTCTTTGGAACTAATTGAGAGTATATTTCTCTTAATACCTTTGCTTCTATATTATATAGTTTTTTCTTCTGTGGCTATAATTTAACTCATTATTTTATCCAGCATTTTAGAGGTGAGAAATTCATATCTTTATACTTCATTTTCTTCAGTTATAAATTGAAGGGACTAGCTAGATTGATCCGTAAGGCTTCTTCAAGCCCTTAAATTCACGTATGCCATTTAAGTTAATGGTGTATTTTCTTTTTTCTAATAGGGTTATTTTTAATTTCAGAATTTAGTAAAACATAGCTTTTCAAAATTTAGAGTAGCATTTGTTTTTTCACTGAACCCATACCTACCTACATTTGTTATACATACCCAGTCTTATATTAGTTTACAAAGTTTTGTAATACCAATTGATAAAATGTGATCTTTCAAGAAAGGAATTAATTCATTGGTGGTTCAGATGTTTGCATGGTAGTTAAGGCCTCTCCCCTTTATCAGTGAATTTGTCAGAGAATTCAGAAAAACAAATCTTTATAAGGTAGATCTCTTAGTTTTCAGTCCTGATATCCAACATGACCTATCATGTGGCATGTACCTTTTCATAGATGATCATAATAACTTCCTGTTTTAGATTACTTTATAAATTTTCAGTATGTGGTTATAATCGTAAAGATGGCAACCTAAAAATATTGCTAAATGAAAAGCAAGCCCTTAATGTCTTTTTCTCTGTGGATCAAGTGGGAAGGAGGGGATCATTCCTAGCCCAAGGAAAAATAGAGTTGTAGTTTATTACACCTAGGCAAGAAATAGAACTTCTAGATTGCAGATTCTTTAAGAAGAGAATAATCCCCAGTTATGGGATTATAGTAATTATCATCAGAATGGCCTCTATTGGAATGTGTCTGTCAACCATTAGGATGCTCTAGAGAGCAGGTGATAGGATTTACCTCTTTTTTTGGAACTTGGTAGGTATAGTCGAGACACTTATTAAAAGTAGCCAAACATTTACAAGCTTGACTACCTATGCACAAGTTATCCATGAATACTTTTAAGTGACATCTTTAAATGACATTTAGACACTTACTTTCAAATACAGTTTTTCTTAAAATCCAACTACAGCATTAAAATTGAATCACATCATATTTCTTTTAATTTAAGGACTAAGGGTTCAGCTAAGCTAGAGGGTAGTCTCATGGCCAAAGAAATAAGAGATAACGCTTTGTTTCACAGTAGCATTTTCTTCCTGGGTGGGGCTGGGGATAAGCATGTCAAGAGGGATTGTCTCAGATTCTCTTGCCAACACACTTAAAATATGATTTTTCTCTTCTGAGTCCTTGCTCCAACAGTTATGTTATTAAATGAAAATTTTAGAGACTCATGAAGCAAAATGGAAAATTTGAGTCACGGCTCTTAAATTTGTTAAAAAGAAATTTGTCCTTTTGCCTAGTTGTAATTGACTTACACATTATACTTGTTCTTATTCTGATTTGACAGCATCTCTCAGCAGCTTGCTTATTACGCCATTTCCCTCCCCAAATTCCTCACTTACCCGAAGTTGTGCCAGCAGCTACCAGAGACGTTGGCGACGCAGCCAAACAACAAGTTTGGAGAATGGGGTATTTCCTAGATGGTAAGTTGGAACCTTCAATTTATATAAATAAGATTGAATAGCTCTTTAAACATACTTTTGTATGGTTTTTAGAGACTGGACTCACATTTTCTGTATTTTAAGTTTGGAACTTAAAACTTTTAAAAATGTATCTTTATTGTTGGGAGTATTACAGATGTTCCCCCTTTTCTTCACTCATTGTACCCCCATTTAGCTCCAGGCCTTTACTACACTATTATTGGTATCTATGGGCTATGCCAGCCGTGGGCAAACTACAGCCCGCGGGCCGGATCCTGCCCGTTTGAAATGAATAAAACTAAAAAAAAAAATGACCGTACCCTTTTATGTAATGATGTTTACTTTGAATTTATATTAGTTCACACAAACACTCCATCCATGCTTTTGTTCCGGCCCTCCGGTCCAGTTTAAGAACTCACTGTGGCCCTCGAGTCAAAAAGTTTGCCCACCCCTGGGCTATGCATATATGCATATAAGTTCTTTGGTTAATCTCTTCCCGCCACCCCTTCTTCCCCTTCCCTCTGAGATTTGTCAGTCTGTTACTGCTTCCATGTTTCTGGATCTATTTTTGTTTGTCAGTTTATTTTGTTCATTAGATTCCCCATATAAGTGAGATCATGTGATATTTGTCTTTCTCTGCCTGGCTTATTTTACTTCCCATGATAATCTCCAGGTTCCTCCATGCTGGCTCAAAGGGTAAGAGATCCTTCTTTTTCTTACAGCTGCATAGTATTCCGTGTGTAAATGTACATCTTTTTTATCCACTCATGTACTGATGGGCACTTGGACTGTTTCCAGATCTTAGCTATTGTAAATAACTATGAGCTATTGTAAATTGCCGTGAGCATAGGGATGTAGGTATTCTTTCTGATTGGTGTTTCTGTCTTTTTAGGATATATTCCTAGAAGTGGGATCACTGGGTCAAATGGCAGTTCCCTTTTTAATTTTTTGAGGAAGCTCCATACTGTTTTCCATAGTGGCTACGCCAGTCTGCATTCCCACCAGTGGAGTCCAAGGGTTCCTTTTTCTCCTCATCCTTGCCAGCACTTACTGTTTGTATATTTATTGATGGTAGCCATTCTGGCAGGTATGAGATGATACCTCTTTGTAGTTTTAATTGGCATCTCAGATGATGAGTGAAGTTCACTTTTTAATTGGATTGTTTGTCTTCCTTTTGTTGAGTTGTATGAGTTCTTTATTTATTTTGGAGATTAATCCCTTATCAGATGTATCATTGATAAGATGAGTCCCATATAGTAGATTTTCTTTCATTTTGTTGATGGTTTCTTTTGCTGTGAAGAAACTTTTTAGTTTGATGTAGTCCCATTTGCTTAGTCTTTTCCTCTATTTCTCTTGCCCTACTAGATGTATTGGTGAAAATTCTGCTACATGAGATGTCTAAGATTTTGCTGCCTGTTTTCTCCTAAGGTTTTTATGGTTTCATAACTTGTATTTAAGTCTTTTATCCATTTTGAATTTGTTCTTGTCAGTGGTGTAAGTTGGTGGTCTAGTTTCTTTCTTTTCTTTTTTTTGCATGTTGCTATCTAATTTTCCCAGCACCAATTACTGAAGAAACAGTCTTTACTCAAGTTTATGCCTTTGCCAAATATTAATTGAGTGTAATGGCTTGAGTTGATTTCTGGGTTCTCTAGTCTGTTCTATTGATCTATATGCCTGTTCTTGTGCCAGTACCAGGCTGTTTTGATTTTAGTGGCTTTGTAGTATAGTATGATATCAGGTGTTGTGCTTCCTCCAACTTTGTTCTTCTTTCTCAAGATTGCTATGCTATTTGGGGTCTTTTTTGATGCCATATTAATTTTTGAAGTATTGGTTCTAGATCTGTTAAATATGCCATTGATATTTTAATAGGGATTGTGTTGAATCTATAGATGGCTTTGGGTAGTATGGACATTTTAATGATGTTAATTCGTCCAGCCCATGAACATGGTATATGCTTCCACTTGTTTATATCTTCCTCTGTTTCTTTTTTCGGTGTCCTATAGGTTTTCTTAGTACAGGTCTTTTACCTCCTTGGTTAAGTTTATTCCTGGGTATCTTAATATTTTTGTTGGAATGGTAAATGGGATTGTTTTTTTAGTTTCTCTTTCTGAGAGTTCACTATTGGTGTATAAAATGCTATAGATTTCTGGATGTTAATTTTGTATCCTGCTACTTTGCCAAATTCCTTTGTTAAATCTAGTAGTTTCTTGGTGGAGTCTTTAGGGTTTTCTATGTACAGTATCATGTCATCTGTGAATAATGACAGTTTTACTTCCTCCTTTCCAATTTGGATGCCTTTTATTTCTTTTTCTTGTCTGACATCTGTAGCTAAGACTTCCAGCACTATGTTGAATAAGAGTGGTAAAAGCAGACATCCCTGTCTTATACCTGTTTTTAGAGTTTTTGCCAGTTGAGTATGATGTTAGATGTAGGTTTGTCATATATGGCCTTTAGTATGTTGATGTATGATCCTTTTATTCCCACTTTGGTGAAAGTCTTCTTCAAAAATGGGTCCCAGGCCAACATGACTCAATGGTTGAGCGTCAACCTATGAACCAGGAGGTCAGTTTGATTCCCGGTCAGGGCACATGCCTGGGTTGTGGGCTCAGTCCCCAGTCTGGGGCATGCAGGAGGCAGCCAATCAATTATTCTCTCTCATCATTGATGTTTGTCTCTTTCTCCCTCTCTCTTCCTCTCTGAAATCAATAAAAATATATTTTTTTAAATCGGTACTTGATTTTGTCGAATGCTTTTTCTACTTCTGTTGATAATGATGATGTAATTTTTATCTTTTATTTTGTTTATCACATTTATTAATTTAAGAATGTTGTACCAACCTTTGCCAGGGCTGACCGGCAGACCTTGAGCAATGGATGAATGATTACTCTGACACAGGTTTGCTCTGAAAGAGAGGGCTAAGGGACTACTTGGCTAAAGGAACCAGGCAGCCTCTTTCGCCTGCCTCTTCAGGCTTTTATTGTAACAGCAGTTTGAGATAAAGTTTATCTTTTAGATACAATCAGTAGGGTAAGTAATCTTGGGAGGACGCATGTGTCTGCAATATCCTTTAAGCAAGGGCACCTAAAGATCAAGCATAAAGATTCTGGTAAATACCTGAGGGTCTGCACATACACAAACTTATTTGGAAAGGTCAAGGAACAATTAGGGACAGCTGCCTTTGGCCAACTCCCCTAAGTCAGAATTCTGATAAAGAGTGGTGGGCCACCTTCAGCCAACTTCCCTTTTCGGAATTTCATCCTTACAAACTTTTCAACCAAGTCTCCTGTGCTCCCCCCACCAACCTTGCATCCCTCAAATAAATCCCACTTGGTCATGGTGTATGTTCTTTTTGATATATTGCTGGATCTGATATGCTAATATTTTGTTGAGGATTTTAGCATCTATGTTCATCAGGGATATTGGCCTGTAATTTTCCTTCTTTGTATTGTCTATCTGGTTTTGGAATTAGGATAATGCTGGCCTAGAAAAATGAGCTTTGAAATCTTCCTTCCTCTTGAATTATTTGGAATAGTTTGAGGAGGATATAGGTGGTGTTCTTTGAATGTTTGTAAAATTCCCCAGTGAAGTGGTCTGGTCCAGGACTTTTGTTTGCTTGAACTTTTTTCACCACTGCTTCAATTTCTTTAGTTGTTATTGATCTGTTCAGGTTTTCTGATTCTCTCTGATTGAATTTTTGAAGATTGTTTGTTTCTAGGTATTTGTCCATTTCACCCACGTTGTCTAATTTTTTGGCATATAGTTGTTCATAGTATTTTCTTACAATCCTTTGTATTTCTGTGGTGTCAGTTGTTACTTCACATCTTTTATTTCCAGTTTTATTTATTTGAGTCTTCTTTTTTTTTTTTTTAAATTAAATCTTTATTGTTCAGATTATTACAGTTGTTCCTCTTTTTTCCCCCCATAACTCCCCTCCTCCCAGTTCCCACCCCACCCTCCTCCCTCACTCCCCACCCACTGTCCTCATCCATAGGTGCACGATTTTTGTCCATTCTCTTCCCGCATCTCCCACACCCCTTTTCCCCCCCAAGAATAGTCAGTCCATTCCATTTCTATGTCCCTGATTCTATTATGATCACCAGATTATTCACTTGATTCTTAGATTCACTTGTTGATAGATGCATGTTTGTTGTTCATAATTTGTATCTTTACCTTTTTCTTCTTCCTCTTCTTAAAGGATACCTTTCAGCATTTCATATAATCCTGGTTTGGTGGTGATGAACTCCTTTAGCTTTTCCTTATCTGTGAAGCTCTTTATCTGACCTTCAGTTCTGAATGATAGCTTTGCTGGATAAAGTAATCTTGGTTGTAGGTACTTGGTATTCATCACTTTGAATATTTCTTGCCATTCCCTTCTGGCCTGCAAAGTTTCTGTTGAGAAATCAGCTGACAGTCGTATGGGTATTCCCTTGTAGGTAACTGAGTTTCTTTCTCTTGCTGCTTTTAAGATTCTCTCTTTGTCTTTTGCTCTTGGCATTTTAATTTTGATGTGTCTTGGTGTGGTCCTCTTTGGATTCCTTTTGTTTGGGGTTCTCTGCGCTTCCTGGACCTGTAAGTCTATTTCTTTCACCAGGTGGGGGAAGTTTTCTGTCATTATTTCTTCAAATAGGTTTTCAATATCTTGCTCTCTCATCTTCTTGCACCCCTATAATTCTGATGTTGGTATGCTTGAAGCTGTCCCAGAGGCTCCTTACACTATTTTCGTATTTTCTGATTCTTTTTTCATTTTGCTTTTCTGGTTGGGTGTTTTTTGCTTCTTCGCATTTTAAATCTTTGCCTTGATTCTTGCACTCCTCTGGTCTGTTGTTGGGAGTCTGTATAGTATTCGTTATTTCAGTCCGTGTATGCTTAATTTCTAGTTGGTTCTTTATCATAACATCGAGGGTCTCATTAGATTTCTTGAGGATCTCACTACATTTATCGGCGGTTTCTAGACAGTTCTTAAGAGACCTTAAAAGTGTGGTTCTGAACTCAATATCCTCCATTGACAGTTTTGTCCTGTTTCTTTGTCTCCGCATTTTTTATGCTTTCTTGGTGCACCCCCTAGTGGTCTTTGTGCGCAGTCTTGTTGTAGTTAAGCCTTGATTGTTGTCGGCAATACCGGGGGTGATTTGACCTCCAGGCTAACTGGCTATGAGAGTCAGCTGTGTCTGCAGTGGGAGAGCTTCTGTGCTGGATCTCTAGGGCGGTGCTAATCTAGCGTTTGCCTGAGGCTATCCGGCAAATGGCTCTGCGCAGGGCTTGGGCGGGGCGGGTCGCACGGGATCAAACAGGGCGGGTGGAGGGAGCAGTTATGACTGCTCTCAGTTCCGTCCCTAGGGGCTCTGCCTCACAGAGTCCCAGCAACCGCTGCAAACCTCGGAGAGAAAGCTGCCTTCGAGTTCCGACCGAAGCCAGACAGTCCTGCTTCTCCCGTTTGAGTCTGGGTCCCTAGAGACTCGCCCGGATCTGGAGCTCAGAGTCTGAAACTTCCTCCCGATTGAAAACAACAACCGCGCCCTCCGCCTCCAGCCCGCTCCGCGTGCACTCCGCACCTGAGTATTTCACTTCAGCACTGCGCCTCCTCTGAGTCTGGGTATGATATTCTCTTTCCTCCTAGTTGTAGAACTTCCACTCAGCCAGCCTTCCTGTGGTTCTGGATGATGTCCGTTCCGTCTTTTAGTTGTTTTTTGAAGTGGTTGTTCGAGGCAGCAGACTCCGGCGTTAACCTATGCCGCCATCTTGGTTTCTCCTCTATTTGAGTCTTCTCTCTTTGCTTCTTGATGAGTCTGGCTAAAGGCTCATCAGTCTTGTTTATCTTTTCAAAGTACCAGCTCTTGGTTTCATTGATCTTTTGTATTATTTTTAAATCTATTGCATCTTTTTTTTATTGTGGTAAAGTATGCATAACATAAAATTTACCATTTTAACCATTATTAGATATATAGTTCAGTGGCATTAAGTACCTTCACATTGTTGTGCAACTATTCATGTCCAGAACTTATCTCTTCAAACTAAAACTCTATCCATTCAACCATAATTAACCCCCATTCCTCCTTCCTCTTTGTCCCTGGAAATCACCACTCTACTTTTTGTCTCTATGAATTTGACCATTCTAGATACTTCATATAATTGGAATCATATAATATTTGTCCTTTTATGTCTAGCTTATTTTGCTTAGCATGTCTTCAGGGTTCATCCATGTTGTAACATGAATCAACATTTTCTTTTTTATCTGAATAATAGTCCATTATATGTATATAACACATTTTGTTTATTCATATTCATCTATTGATAGATATTTGGGTTGTTTTCACTTTTTGGCTATTATGAATAATGCTGATATGGACATGGCCATGTGTACAAATACTAGTTCGAGTCCCTGCTTTCATTTCTTTTTGGTCTATACCCAGACATAGAATTGCTGGATTGTAAGTTTTGAGGAATCACCATAATGTTTTCCATAGTGGCTGCACCATTTTGCATTTCCACCAGAAAAGCACAAGAGTTTTAATTTCTCTACATCAAGCATGTCAACTCAAAGGCTAACATGGGCCAAATAAAAAAGGTTTAAGTTTATGTGGGCCACAAAAACACAAAAGCTTCAATACTCATAGAAATGTAGGTTTATTTTGATAGAGCCATGCTGAATATAAAAGGGCTGAAATAAATGAGTAATCGTTAACATAAAACAATAGAACATTTTAATAAAAATTAATATTTTTTCTCGAACATGAACTTACCAGACACTGAATAACCACAGATTAATAAGTGTAACACAAATAAACCTATTTTTCTTGTTCTCTGAAAGCGAATATTTCCTGTTGTGCACACCAAACAAGTCAGTGGAAGACTAATGATGTGGCAGTTGGCTGCTAAAATATTCGGTGCTAGTATTAGTGGAGAGAAATGGTGCGCCTATGCGTAAGGCGCAAAAGGGAAATGAATGCAACACGATTATAGTAATTAGTCATTAGTGAACGTTATAGTTCGTTATTAATAATTATGTATAACAGAATATTGTAAAAATTAAGTTACGAAATTTTTATTAAAATGTTTCTCACATACCATAATATTGGCTGGGCCGCAAAAATATTTGTTGTGGGCTGTGAGTTTGACATACTTGCTCTACATCATTGCCAATTGTTATTTTTCTTTTTTAAATTTTATTTTATCACAGCCATCCTAATAGGTGTGAAGTAGTATCTCATTGTGGTTTTGATTTGAATTTCTGTAATGTCTAGTGGTGTTGAACATGTTTTCATGTGCTTATTGGCCATGTATATGTCTTTGGAGAAATATCTGTTCAAGTGTTTTGCCCATTTTAAAGTCAGGTTATTTGTTTTTTTGTTGTTGAGTTGTAGGAATTATTTATATATTCTAGATATCAATCTCTTATCATACAAATGCTTTGCAAATATTTTCTCCCATTCCACGGGTTGCCGTTTTATTCCTTTTTAAATCTATTTTCTTAGAGAGGGAGAGACAAAGAGAGAAACATTGATGTGAGAGAGAAACATCTATTCAGTTGCCCATACCTCGACGAAAATCAAATTGGTGACCTTTTCGTGCATGGGATGATGCTCAACCAACAGTTTTTAATTTTTATGTAGTTCATCTCTTTTTTTGTTGTTGCCTGTGCTTTTGCTGTCTTACCCAAGAAATCATTGTCAAGTCCATCATAAAGCTTTTGACCCTCTGTTTTCTTTTTTTATTCTTTTCTTTTCTCTCTCTTTTTTTTTTTGGTGCCGTGACTCGGATCTGAACCGTCCCCCTCTGTTTTCTTGTAAGAGTGTTCTAGTCTTAACTCTTCTGTTGGGACTTTGATCCATGTACTGCATAATTTGATATTTCAGTTTTTCCTGTTTCTATTTTGGCAAGTTAATTCATGCTTGAAAGGTGGTGTGTTTTTTTTTTTTGTCTATGTTAAGTGCAACTATAGATAATGAAGCTTCTCTTTTATTTACCCCCTGTAATTCCTTCATCTTTGATTTTACTCCTTCAATCAAAAGAAGAGACAAGTAGATTCTAGAACAGTGAAGAGGCTGAATCAGACTCATCTATAAACCTTAAAATTCAGGCATATTTAGGTTAATTATGAATTGGGATTATCTATATTTTAGTGACTTTTAGTTAAACCAAAGTGTTCCTACACTGACTCCTAAAATTTTTTATTAAAATTTGACCATGAAGGACTAGCCAGTAGATTTCTGAAAGAGATTTACAATTGATAGGAATTTTTAGATTTACTTGATAAAACAGAAGGCCTTTAGTTTGCCTACATTTAATTAGCAAGGGGATAGAGTTGAAAATTTAATTATATTTATATTTTTTTAAATAAAAATATTTGTTTTTAAGGTCTATAGAAGAAAGCTTTAATCTATCAGATGAAAGCTGTGGCCCTACACCAGGAATTGTGAGAAAAAAGAAGATTGCAATTGGCGTAATCTTTTCATTATCCAAAGATGAAGATGAAAATAACAAATTTAATGAATTCTTTTTTTCACATTTTCCTCTCTTTGAAAGCCACATGAACAAATTAAAGAGTGCAATAGAACAGGTAAGCATAGTCATGTTGTTGGTTTGTTTATATCCTTTATTTTTCTTTGAATCTTATTCTTCTGCTTAAGCGTTGTGTTTATTTATTTGACACAAAAATTAATAGGTACTGTGCATATACCCTGCAAACTGCTCTGGGAGATGCAAAAAAAACCTTAACTCTTTAAGGAGCTTACTGCCTAATAAAAGACCTAAGGGCATTCATCCATTCATTCAATAAATATTTGAGGGCCTATAATGTGTCAGGCACTATTCTAGAAACTGAAGATAAGATCTGAAAAAAGTGACACTCCTGACCTCATGGGACATCAAATAAACAAATGAACATATAAGCTACTAGATGGGATTCAGCGCTGTGGAGAAAAATTAAACAGATTTATAAGAAGTGATGGGTGGAAGGCTTGGTAATTTTTAGAGACTAGTCTGAAAGGCTCCTGATAAAATGACATATGCTCCAGAAATATGAAGGAAATGAGCTACAACTGTCTGAGAGGAGAATGTTCCAGGCAGAGGCAAAGGTCCTGTGTTAGGAGTAAGCCTGATGCTTGATCAACAGGAAGGAGGCCCAAGTGGCTGGGTTAGAAGACAAAATAATATAGGGCCTTATAGGATTCCATTGTAAGAGCATTGTCAATTACTCTTAAGAGTGATGGGAGACCATTGGGAGGTTTGAGTGGAGGAATGACATTATATGTGAGGATCACTCTAATGCTGGTGGAGAATAGATTTCTAGGAGCAAAGATAGATGTTGGTAGGACCAATTAGGAGGTTATTGGCATAATCTGGGTAAGAGATGATGGATACTCAAACCAACTTAGTGGTGAAATTGTTGAGAAGTGGTTGGATTTTGGACATACTGAAAATAGAGCTAATGAGATTAGCTGGTGGGCTGAATTGGGGTGTAAGAGAGCAATAGAGGTTGACTCAAGAATTTTATTTGAGCAATAAGAAGGATGGACTTACCAGTACTCAAATGGGGAAACTACAGGTAAAATATATTTGGCAGATGAAGATCAGGGGTTTGTTTGAGATGCCTCCTGGACATCCAAATGGTTTTTTATAAGTCTAGAATTTAGGGAAAAGGTCAGGAGAGAAGAGAGGAGCAGAGATCCTAGGCCTGATTTGTGGAGCATTTCAGCAGTTAACATTTGAGAAGAGACTGAGGATTGGCCATTCAAGTAGGAGGAAAAAGGAGAGAGTACTTTTGGGGGAGAGGGCCAGGGACCCAAGTGATGAAAATGATTTAAGAAAGCACAAGTGATCAATTGCTGCTGATAGTGTATAATAAATTTTCATAAAGTAAGAAAATTGTGAATACAAGATAGAAAATAAGGATACTAAAAAGGGAGAGGACAACAAGCCAAGCTTTTTTTAATAGTTCATAAGAAAGAAGTGGCAGGCACTATTCTAGAAACTAAAGATAAGGTGTGAAAAAAATAACACTATTGGGATGATGTTTCATTTGGGCTGCATCTTAAAGCTGTGGTTGCCAACCTTTTGGACTTCACGGACCACCGGTTGGCGACCTCTGTCTTAAAGGATATGTAGGATTTTTTTAAACAAAACTTCAAAAATTAGATATAGCAGAATAGCAAGAAAAACAGATATCCTTGCCACCCAAAGATAATTCATTAATGTTTTGCTGAAAGTCTTGTCCAGGCCTTTTCTATGCATATTGTACTTTCACTTGATTGGGATTGTGCTGTGTCCATATTGCTTTAAGTACATGCATATTTAAAAAAAACCTCATAATTGTAACACATGCCTTTTCTTGTCATTATAAATTATTCTTAAATATATTTTAGTCACTTTCCTTACCATAAGTAACAAATTTTCTATTAGGCCATTTCTACTTTCTCACAATTATAGCTACAGTATAGTTAACACATTGGTGAATTTTCCAGATTATTTTTCAGAAGAAATTCCCAGAAGTTGAACCAGTGAATCAGTGGATATAACTAAAGTTCTTAATCCCTGTGACAGTATGCAAAAAGGAGATGGCTGGAAGAGTTAATGGATACAGATCTCAAAGAATCTAGAATGCTTGAGAGAAGTTTTGACTTTGTTTTTAAGGCTGTCTCCAAATTGTGCTTCAGGAAGATTAATTTGGCAGCATGTTTAAAAGAGACTAGAGTAAAAAGGCTGGATATGTAAAGACCAATTAGAGTAGTCTAGAAAGCAGAGGGTGCATTTCAGTAACTTAGTAGTGACTAAGAATCATCTGCCTCTAGAGAGGACAATGATATTAGTTATTCACATCAAATCTGTCAAAAGACAAATAGGTCATTAGCAATGCCTTTTTTTTTTTTCTTTCACAGAAAAAATGAGTAAAAGCCATTTTTACTTTTTCAGAAGTTAGGCACTTTTGACATTTTCTTTAGTCAGCTTCTCTCTCTTTTTGTAGTCTGTTGTTGCCAAAGTCAATACATAATATTTAGCTATGGCTGAACTGAACTTTTAAGTTACTGGGAGATGTGTTTCAAGCTTTGTATAAAACTTGGAGTATTTAAGCACTATAGAACTCATTATGGATGACTTTTCAAATGTTTAAATGCTTTGACCATCTTTAACCTAAAGTCAGTCAGTCTGTGTGTCTATCTATCTACCTACCTATCTATCCTATATAATAAAGAGGTAATATGTAAATTGACTGTCACACCCTCTCACTAGATGGCCGCCCCCATGTGGTCACAAGATGGCTGCCACAAGATGGCCAGTAGGGGAGGGCAGTTGTGGGGGACCAGGCCTGCAGGGGAGGGCAGTTGTGGGGGACCAGGCCTACAAGGGAGGGCAGTTGGGGGCAACCAGGCTGGCAGGGGAGGGCAGTTGGGGGCTACTGGGTTGGCAAGGGAGGGCAGTTGGGGGTGATTGGGCCGGCAGGGTAACGCAGTTGGGGGCGATCGGGCCAGCAGGCGAGGGCAGTTGGGGGCAATCGGGCTGGCAGGGGAGCAGTTAGGCACCAATCATGCTGGCAGGGGAGTGGTTAGGGGGTGATCAGGCTGGCAGGCAGAAGTGTCTAGGGGCAAACAGGCAGGCTGGCAGGCGAGCAGTTGGGAGCCAGCAGTTCCAGATTGTGAGAGGGATGTCTGACTGCTGGTTTAGGCCCGATCCCACTAAACCGGCAGTCGGACATCCCCCGAGGGGTCCCAGATTGGAGAGGGTGCAGACTGTGCTGAAGAACACCCCCCCCCCCCAGTGCACGAATTTCGTGCACTGGGCTTCTAGTGTATATATATAAAAGCCTAAGCGACCAAACGACCGGTCGACCAGTCTCTATAACGCACACTGACCACCAGGGGGCAGATGCTCAACGCAGGAGCTGCCCCCTGGTGGTCAGTGCGCTCCCACAGCCAACCTCCTGTGGCCGGCCAACCTTCCACAGCCCCTCCCCTTGATTGGTCGGCCCTGATGACCCCGATCGGGACTGCTGGCTAACCTCCTGCTGGTTCCTCCCCCCAGCCAGCTGGCCAACCTCCCGCGTCCCCAATTGGCTCCAATCAGCCCCAATCTCTGGCCAGGCTGAGGTACCTCACCCATGCATGAATTCATACACCGTGCAATGTGCCTCTAGTATACTTATAGTTCTCTGGATATTTATTCAAGTTTAACATCTCATTTCTTATTAAAGCTGAAAGATAAAGCTATATGAATGAATACTTTTATATAAATTTATAGAACTTAATTTGAAAAGTTCTACAGTTGTTAATTAATGATAGAATATAATAAACACTAAACCATTCAAAAAAATTTATCTTCTGGAGCCAGTTTAAACTGTCACTTTTTTTTTTATTGTAAAGCTATGGATTTTGTTTCTGGGCACCTTGGGTATTCTTTTGAAGTTTGTACTACCTTTTGAGATCTATGATTTAATTAAACATTTCTACTGCTGGTAAAATTAAGGAAGAATACTTCTCAATTCTAGCTAAAAAAAAAATTCACTTCTTTATAAATTGGGAGTTTATTGACAGTTTGTAAAAACATAAAGTAAGTTTCCTTTTACCCTATGAAGGTTTTTGATATACATGAGCATGATTTATGGCTGATGTAGTCTGATCTTTTAGATATATGTTAAAATATTTAAAAATTAATTTGTAGTTACTTAACGCAGAAATACATCCTCTTTTAAAAATCTACAAAATTAGCCCTAACCAGTTTGGCTCAGTGGATAGAGCGCCGGCCTGTGGACTGAAGTGTCCCAGGTTCGATTCTGGTCAAGGACATGTGCCTTGGTTGTGGGCACATCCCCAGTAGGGAGTGTGCAGGAGGCAGCTGATCGATGTTTCTCTCTCATCGATGTTTCTAACTCTCTATCCCTCTCCCTTCCTCTCTGTAAAAAAAAATCAATAAAATATATTCTTTTAAAAAATCTACAAAATTAGAGGTTTTGTTTTTTAATATACACAGACTAATCCTGATCCCCTTTTTCTATTTAAAGCAAGGCTTTTCAACCTTGGCTAAATATGTTTTAAAGAAAGCAGATATTACTAACTTAAGGTATCTTTCAGTAGAATCTTTATATTTCAGATCTTAAAAAATAGTTTTCTTTTTTGTTTTGTTTTTTAGTCTTTAACTTCTTTATTGGTTAAGGTATTACAAATGTGTCCTCATCCCTCCATTGACCCCCAACCTCCTCCCCCCACTCATGCCCTCATCCCCCTGTTCTTAACACAACCATTTGGAAATATTAGAGAAAATCATGAGCTATTGTTACTGAGTTGTTATTGTGTCCTGCTCTACTTGAGAAAAAAAAAATAGTTTTATGTAACCCAGAAACTGTCAACATCAATTTCTTTGTGTGTTGACATTCTGTGGTTTGACAGTTACAACAAGAGATTTAACACTTGAAAATTTTGAATTTCGTTGTAGTCATTAATGACCTTAGTGTATAAAAGAAAGCGACTCTAAATATGTATGTCTTCTTTACATTTTTTCTAGATAAAAATGGTGGTAGAGTATTGTGGAAATATGTGACTTTGTCTTTAACTTTTCCCCCCATATTTTACCCATGATCAGTATAAGAATTAACTATTTGATTGCTTTTAAGGCTATGAAAATGAGCCGGAGATCAGCTGACACCAGCCAGAGGAGTTTGGCTTATAATCGAATAGTTGATGCCCTAAATGAATTCAGGTACATATTCTCTACATTCTGATAATATAGAGTTGTTTTGCAGTGTACACAAAAGATTTATTTGTATTCTTTAACTTATTTCTGATAAAATTTAATTCTTTAAATTACTTTCTTTCATTGTCAAAGGAGTGTATAATTCAGTAACCTATTGGTTTCTAAGTTATTAAATATTAAAAGTGCTTGGAATTGAGGCACATAAGGGAGCCATCAGCAGTGTGATTTTTAGTATTGGACCATTAGACAAGCTAAGATGACCAGAAGAGACCCTTATTCCAACAGAAATGTGCTTTGTCCTCTGTTGGGCTGTTAGATATAGGGACTAGTTATTTAACCAGTGATAGTAATCTGATGTTCTTGGATACATGGAATACAAGGATGGATATAGTGAATACGAACTTGATGTTGCTTGATCTTTTTTCTAGATGATGGCAAAGCAAATAGTTTTTCTTCTGCCAGAATTTTCTCACACAACAAAGTTTGTGCCTAAAGCTGCAACAACTGCTGTAACTGCTCTCATTATGGCAGGCAAACATATTGCATACAAACTTACGTTAGGAATCACACAAAGTGACTGATGTGTGTCTCCCTTTGAGAGAACCATTTCAGGACTACTTCATCCTCTCATCTACTTAGTTTTTCCTTCTTTAGCCTGGAGAGACAGTATTGACTTTTTGCTTATTTGCCTAAGAATCCTGCAATATTGTTTCTGAGTTTTACATTTTTCAGCATTACAAGGTAATGAATCTTTGCCCTTGAACTTGGAGCTATTACTTACATTATTGGATTACAGTTCCTTTCTGCAGTCACAAGCTTTGTGGCAGAAGGCCAAGAGTCCCTATTTGAGCTCCGAGGTAACACTGTCATTATAGACCCAGCTGAGGTTACCAGAATAGTAAATATTGTCATAAGACTCATTCCATTTAGAAGATTGATCTTGCTCTTAGGTTATAAACAGTATTTTTATTTAAAACAATTGAATTAAATACTTGCAAGTTAATTGCTTTGGTAATAAGGTAGTATGAATGGCCTAGCCTTAGAATTTTAACATTGCCTAGAATTTAAAACATGTATGAGTTATAAAATCATTGAAAATATATATCATGATTGAGTGCCTTTCCTTTTATATTAGTGTGATTATTTCACTTCAGTCACTGGAAATCTGAAAGGCTATGTAGGTTAATTAAGCATTCTTACAGTATCTAAAAAACTTTATAAACTAATAATTTTTAAAAAGATATTCTTATTGATTTCAGAGAGGAAGAGAGAGGGAGAGAGAGATAGAAACATCAATGATGAGAGACTATCATTGATTGGCTGCCTCCTGCACACCCCACATTTGGGATTGAGCCTGCAACCCAAGCATATTCCCTGACCAGGAATCGAACTGAAGGCTATCTGTAGAAGTACTCTAATGTGTACAGCTGATCCTCATTATTTATGAATTCTGTATTTGTGAATTCACTACTTTATAAGATTCATAATCCCAAAATATACCCACAATGCTTTTACGGTCATTTGTGAACATGCACAGAGCAATGAAAAATTTGAGTGGCCTTACACACACATTCCCCAATGCTTTTACAATCATTTGTGAACATGCACAGAGCAATGAAAAATTTGAGTGGCCTTATACACACATTCCCAGATGATATCGGACAAGACAATGCTCTGCGTTCTTATTTCAGCTCTTATTCTTTATATATATGTCCTTCTATATATAGAAGGACATATATTGTGCTGAAATGCTGACCAATGTTCCTAAGTGCAAGAAGGCTGTGATGTGCCTTACAGAGAAAAATAACATGTGTTAGGTAAGCTTCATTCAGGCATGAGTCATTTTGCTGTTGGCTGTGAATTTGATGTTAATAAATCCATATAGAACAAGATTATGTATTGATGGGTTGGCAAAAATGTTGTGATCCAAAGGCTCACTAGAACTTTGACCCTGTACTTCCCCTAGGAATAGTGACTCAGTGTTTACTAATTCAGTGTTCACATCATTACTGATGTGACTGTAGAACATTACTGCAAATAATGAGACTGTCATACTTAATTTTAAAGCTAAATGGTTATTAAAAATTATAATTAGATTTTTAAACTAGGTGATTATTTGAGACCAGAAAAATTAATGAATTTTGGGTAGTTGAGAAGAGGAAGGAAATGATTCACATGTATACAGAAATCCTGAAACCTAGAGAAGCAGGAAGTACATTTTAGTTAGCATAGCTTCCTTTCAGAAAGATGAGGTCCTTGGATTTTTATATAGATTTAATGCATAACAAGCAAAACTAAATTATATGCACAGTTCCCTTACAACTAAAGGAGTCTTTCATTCTCCAAGGACAGCTTAGGAGAAATGAAGAATCAGATGACTGAAAACACCTGCCCTTCTTACCACTGAAGGGCAAGACATACCAGGTAGTCATTAGTGGGGAAGAAAGCACCATTACTTCTTGATCATTGATGACAACATAGAATTGTATATAGGGAGAAGCATTACTCATAATTTCTTTGCACCTGATACACTTTGAGATCATAGTACATATCCTTAAACACCAAAACGCTAAGGCATTAGTGTTTCTCAGTGGGCCACTATACTAATGTTAATGATCTGCCCCTGACCCATGACACACAGGTTTTTAGTAGACACTAATACACTAAAGAAATTAATAGCAAATGAATTGACCAGCTCATTGATTCATTTATACAGTGTTTCTTTTAATCAAAAAGTAAATTCCCATGGTTGAGAAACAAAAAATAAATATACTGAATCGTCTAATAATGAAAAATAAGCGAATCCCATCCAACCTCTCTTATTCCCTTAACTATTCTTTTGTTATTTACCTCCATATTATTAAGTAGTATCTGGACATTCCTAGTATGCTTTAAAAATAAGCATTTTCACATGTCCTTATTTTATATTCTAGTCATATTTTTCTCTGTAAAATACCTTTAATTCTTTTCTATTTATTTTTAAGCTCTCAGTAATGATTTTATGTCCTGTCAAGAACTCTTTATTAACCACCGTAGCCAGTTTGGCTCAGTAGATAGAATGTTGGCCTCCGGACTAAAGGGTCCCAGATTCAATTCCTGTCAAGGGCATATGCCCTGTTGTAGGCTGGATCCCCAGTAGCGGGTGTGCAGGGGGCAGCTGATCAGTGATTATCTCATCATTGATGTTTCTATCTCTCTCTTCCTCTCTCTTTCCCTTTCTCTCTGAAATCAATAAAAACATATTTTTTAAAAAAATTGTTAACCTCTTTTTGTCACTTCTATTCATTGGAATATAGCTTGTGCATGTTGGGTCACAATTTAGTGAAAGTTGTTGTTTTCCTTTTTTGGATTGTAGGTGCTAGAGCAGCCGTGGGCAAACTACGGCCCGCGGGCCGGATCCGGCCGTTTGAAATGAATAAAACTAAAAAAAAAAAAGACCGTACCCTTTTATGTTATGATGTTTACTTTGAATTTATATTAGTTCACACAAACACTCCATCCATGTTTTTGTTCCGGCCCTCCGGTCCAGTTTAAGAATCCATTGGGGCCCTCGAGTCAAAAAGTTTGCCCACCCCTGTGCTAGAGAATTATGCTGAAATGGGATGCTAGCACTTGTGGAGTTATCAGAGAACTAGAGACCAATTAGATTCTTAAGGCCCGACTTTACAGGAGTTGTTTAGTCTGATAAGAGTGTAGGACTTTGCTGAATAGATTCTAATGTAAAGGAAAAGAATTGACATTTCAAAGTTATCCTTGAAGCCTTCAAGAGAGAGTGTAAGTCACAAGACTAGCTGTTGCTTAAATAAATGAAATAGGCGGAAGAGCACTATCATAATTACTTAATCCTTTCTTGTGTTGATTCAAGGAAAACTTCAGAAGGTTGAGAGTTAAAATATAGCATGCCATCTATAGTGTCCTCATCATCCTTCACAACTTTACTAAAAAGTCTCAGCTGAGACAACTAAATGATGCAGATAAACTGTTGTGTTTTTTGTTTATTTGTTTTTAATATATTTTATTGATTTTAGAGAGGAAGGGAAAGGGAGAGAGATAGAAACATCAATGATGAGGGAGAATCATTGATTGGCTGCCTCCTGCACACCCCCCACTGGGGATCGAGCCCGCAACCCAGGCATGTGCCCCTGGCCGGAATCGAACCTGGGACCCTTCAGTCCACAGGCCAACACACTATCCATTGAGCCAAACCAGCTAGGGCTAAACTGTTGTTTTAAGTGGGTATATGGATAAGCTATTACCCCATTTATAATATTTTTCTTTTCTATGTTGCTCGTTATTTATATTTAAATACAGCATATACCTTAGAAATCTAAAACTGAAAGAGGTTTTAGAAATTATCTAGTCCTATCCTTTTACAAGTGGACGAAACTGATGCTTAAAGTAGGGAGATAATTTATCCAAGGGCACACAGTCATTGGGGGCAGAGCTAGTGGCAGAACCAACATTATGAGTTTATGTACAGAACATTTTCCATGGTACTGTCCTGATGACCAAAAAAAAGCAACTTGATTTATTGTCTCCTCTCAAAAGCTTTAATAATCTAGGTGTGAGGCCCAAGATGGTAAGGTAACTTTAAGGTGTGTAATTCTGTGAACTATGAATTTCATAGTGTGTTTTCTTCTTTTTAGGACAACAATTTGTAATCTTTACACAATGCCACGAATTGGAGAGCCTGTTTGGCTTACAATGATGTCAGGGATTCCAGAAAAGAACCAGCTTTGCCATCGATTCATGAAGGAGTTCACTTTTCTAATGGAAAATGCTTCAAAAAATCAGTAAGTCTGTCTTAATTATCTGCGCTATCTTAAATATCTTAGCTCTTATCTACACTAATAAAAGAGAAACATACAAATTGGTGTCACTCTGCTACACCCACCAGTCAGTCAGGATGATTATGCAAATTAACCCAACAAAGATGGCGGTTAATTTGCATATGCAGGCACGGAGTGAAGACTGAAGACAACGGAAGACTGAAGAGGCTTGGCTTCTCCACTGCGGCTGAAGCGAAGGCCTGGGTCCTGGGTGCCGGAGGAAAACCGGTGCTGGCAGCCAGGGGAAGGAAGGCCTATTGCACAAATCTCTTCATGCAACGGGCCTCTAGTTTACTATAACTAGATATCAAATTATAATCAAACTCAGTTATGAAAGTAAAAGAATTAACCATTACCTTTGTAATTATTAGATACTAGAGGCCTGGTGCACAAAAAGTTGTGCAGTTGGAGGGGAGGGGAAGGTCCCTCAGCCCAGCCTGTGCCCTCTCGCAGTCTGGGACCCCTTCGGGAGATAACGACCTGCTGGCTTAGGCCTGCTCCCAGGTGGCAGAGGGCAGGCCCAATCCCTAGGTGCAGCCCCTGGTCGAGCTCAGAGCAGGGCCGATTGGGGAGTTGGAGCGCCGCCACCTGTCATGCACAGAGCAGGGCGGATTGGGAGGTTGCGATGCCACCCTCAGTCACGCTCAGGGTAGGGCCGATTGGGGGGTTGGGGCACCGCCCCCGTCACACTCAAGGCAGAGTCAATGGGGAGGTTGTGGCGCCACCCCCTGTCACGCACAGAGCAGTGCCAATCAGGGGGTTGGGGCGCTGCACCCTGTCACGCACAGTGCAGGTCCCATCAGGGGGTTGAGGAGCTCCCCCCTGTCACTCACAGAGTAGGGCCGATAGGGGAGTTGGGGCACCGCCCCCTGTCACACACAGAGCAGGGCCGATCAGGGGGTTGGGGGGCCACCACTGTCACACTCAGGGCAGGGCCAATGGGGAGGTTATGGCTCTATCCCATCACACACAGAGCAGGGCCCGTGGTGGGGGAGGGGGTTGGGGTGCCGCCCTCTATTACCCACAGAGCAGGGCCGATAAGGGGGTTGGGGCGCCTTCCCCTGTCAGGAACAGAGCAGGGCCGATAGGGAGGTTGTGGCCCCGCTCCCTGTCACACACAGAGCAGGGCCCGTGCGGGGGGGAGGGGGGGGTTGGGGTGCCGCCCTCTATCACCCACAGAGCAGGGCCGATCAGGGGGTTGGGGCACCTTCCCCTGTCAGGAACAGAGCAGGGCCACTAGGGAGGTTGTCGACCCGCCCCCTGTCACACACAGAGCCGCAGGGCGATCAGGGGGTTTGGGCGCTGCCCCCTGTCACGCTGATCCCAGTGCCAGGAGGCCTCGCGGCTCCGCTGATCCCGGTGCTGGGAGGCATATTACCCTTTTACTGTATAGAATAGTGGCCTGGTGCACGGGTGGGGGCCGGCTGGTTTGCCCTGAAGGGTGTCCTGGATCAGGGTGGGGGTCCCCACTGGGGTGCCTGGCCAGCCTGGATGAGGGGATGATGGCTGTTTGCAGCTGGTCACACACCCTTCAGGGTGGGGGTCCCCACTGGGGTGCCTGGCCAGTCTGGGTGAGGGGCTGAGGGCTGTTTTCAGGCTGGGACTGAAGCTCCCAACTGCTCCTTTTTTTCTTTCTTTTTTTTTTTTATTCTGGGCCAGCTTTAGCTCTGAGGCTCCAGCTCTTAGGCCTCCGCTCCTGAAAGCAGGCATCTGGTTTGTTTCGGTTCTATAATCGAAACTGTGTATCAACTCCAGCTCTGAGATGCCGGCTAGCTGAAAGCTGGTTTCTGGAGTTTTGTTTAGCTTCTGTATTTGTTACAATGTTTGAAACTGCAGGCTCAGAGGCCTGCAGCGGCAGGCGGGGAAGGTTGGAGTCCTCAGTCACTGAAGCAAGCAAGCCTCATGTTAGTTTCAAGCTGCCTGGCTGCCATCCGCCATGTTGGCTGACAGTTAATTTGCATATTGCCCTGATTAGCCAATGGGAAGGGTAGCGGTCGTACGCCAATTACCATGTTTCTCTTTTATTAGTGTAGATTACTAGTATTAATAAACTGAATTCTAAAAGATAATGCAATATAAGGTATGGAAAAAGGCCACAGAACTTTATGAATAAGAAACAGTAAAAATGTCTTATGTGTGAAATGAAAAGTCCTGACATCTTACAGAACTCTCTGAGGCTTTCCATTTTTTGTGAATTGTATCCACTTTTAATGTTTCATTCTATAAAAAAGAAATTTAACAATATAAAGAAGTGCCAGGATTCTAGTAATTCATTTTTAAAAAAATAGTGGTGGGTGTGGTTATTTTGGTTTTTCAAATATTTTTTTATTGATTTCAAAGAGAGAGGGAGAAACATCAATGAGAGAGAATTATTGATTGGGAATGAGAGAGAGAAACATCAATGAGGGAGAATCATTGATTGGCTGCTTCCTACTGGGGATCGAGCCCACAACCCAGAAATGTGCCCTGAATAGAAATCAAACCATGACTACCATGGTTTCATGGGTCAATATTCAACCATGAGCCATACCGGCTGGACCCTGTGATCCATTTTTAAAGTGATATTTTACCATATTTTTTCACATAAAATTCCCAGAATTCACATGAGTAATTCAAATTTTTTTAATTCTCTTTGATGGTAGGTTGTTTAATGCTTTCCTTCATTTTCCCATTTAGTACTTTGGAAATGTATAGACCTCCTGGTTGATTTGTTAATAAAAATTGTGTAAATTAAACACTGAAAAGAATCCATAGTTTTTAATGTAAAACCGCATATTTGTTTTGTAATTACGATCAGAAATAGTTCCTTGTGAATGCTGTCTTTATTTCAAGGATTTTCTTTGACTCCCACACAACCAAAAAAATTAATTAACTTTCATTTTTATCCCGGATATGCCTATCCTTTCCCCTCTCTTTTTGTATGCTGTTTGGCCATATGAGAATATGTACTCTCTTTGCTTTATTCTGTTACTGTATTTACCTGAGGTTTCATGAAGGCAAATTGGAATCTGATAAGATGCATTTTGTTTTCAGATTCTTGCCAGCACTCATTACTGCAGTTCTGACCAATCATCTTGCCTGGGTTCCAACTGTCATGCCAAATGGACAACCACCTATAAAAATATTTTTAGAAAAACATTCCTCTCAGAGTGTGGACATGTTGGCAAAAACTCATCCATATAACCCACTTTGGGCACAGCTGGGTATGTAGTCTAATAACCCTTATATTATGCATTATACTTAGAATTTTGTGTAACTGTCCGGAGTTATTTTATAGCCAAAAGAAAAGGAAGTAAGTGGTCTTTTTTACCTCCTTCATTCTAAAGCACCTGTTCATTTCTTGTCATTTTATATCTGCTGAATTGTCTTATTCTCCCCTCCCTATCTTATGTTTAATACTGGCCTGGTGCACGGATTTGTGCACATTGAAAGGAAATTAATTAGAAGAAATGTTTTCATACCACTATTCGCTCTTTCTCTATAATAGAAGTATCAACCAAATTCATGATTGGCAATGACAGTTTGAAACACACACATGCGATTGGCGCCAGCGAGAGCTTTATGTGTATTGAACATGCGCGAGTCAATTTAGCCTTTTGTAGATATAGAATAAACTTGTTTAATTAGACCTGCTTTATGATTTAACTAAACTTTTTCCAGCCCAGGAAAGCACCCCAACTTCTCTTTCAGGTAATTGTCAGCAACACAGCAGTAAATAGCAATACAAAGCAGATTATTATTGTAGATCATGCAGGGAGAACAAAGGGTAAAATATTTAACTGTAGCAGTGTTTGACTATATTCTGCGAGAAAACCTGAAGTTATTTTCAGGGTCCACCATTTCTTCTTTTCAGTCAGGTCAGGTTTCTAAACTTTCTAAATCTCCATTTTCCAGCTAATGAAAAGAAAATAGGATTCCACTGAATGTTCTATCTACCTACTCCAGGACTTGTGTGAGGATCAAATGAGATGAGGCAAACGCTTTACAGACATTTGGTTTACAGTATAAAATGTTTGTACCTGGCTATAAAGCAAGTCATGTTCCTGGGCTGAAGAAACTCCAAGGAGGCTAGTCGCTAGGGAAAGGAAGCTGGGCATTGCTACGTGATGTAATTACCCAACGCCCACAGCAACTGTTTCTAGGCTGGGCTGGGCTGTAGGCCGCATTTTGTGCCATGGGGTCTCGGCAGCGTTGGCTGCAGTTTGGTGGGCTGTCACTCCGTGGTGGTGGCGAGGCCTGTGTCCCACTGGGGAAAGCTGAGCATTGCTTTGTTGGCGCCAGGTCCGTCGTGCCATTTCTCTGTAAATGGCCAGTGTGCATCACGGCAGCTCCTGCATCGAGTGCCTGCCCCTTGGTGGTTAGTGCGTGTCATAGCAATCGGTCAGATGGTTGGAGGGACACTTAGCATATTAGCCTTTTATATATAGAGAGATTCCTTATAGTTAGAGAGCTGCAGTTGGAGCAAGGGAAGCAGGATAATGTTTGTTCACTAGTAACTTCAGGATCTTCGGGGGTTTGTGTTAGATCCTTTGCCTAGAAAGAATGAGTCAACAAAGTGACTCATGATAGTACAATACTAGGTGTACTGGTTTATAATGGCGGATTTTTTAATCAAAGAAAACACAATAATTTCAAGGGAAACATCAGAAGTGCTTTATTCGAAGTAATCTCCATCGCTGGCTACACATTTCCCCCATCTTTCAGGTAATTTGTGGATACTGTCCCAATAGAACTTTGCTTGTTTTGAGGCAAACCATTCAGAGACCCAATTTTCCACTTCTTCATATGTTTCGAAGTGCTGCTGAAAAAATTTGTGTGCCATCGATCGGAACAAGTGGTAATCTGAAGGAGCAAAGTCTGGCAAATACGGCGGGTGGGTTAATACTTCCCAGACAAGATCTTTTAACGTGTCTTTAACTGGTTTTGAAGTGTGTGATGATGCATCATCACGAAGCAAAATTACTTTGCTGTGTCTTCTGGCCCGTTCTGGTCATTTCATGATCAAAATGTAGTTTAGATTTATTATTTGTTGTCGGTAGCGATCAGTATTAACAGTTTCACCTGATTTTAGAAGCTCATAATACACCAGACCTTCCTGATCCAACCAAATGCAGAACATTGTCTTCTCTCCGAAGCAATTTGGCCTTGCAGACGATGTTGATGGTTGACCTGGATCAACCCATGATTTTGTGCATTTGGGATTCTCAAAATAAATCCACTTTTCATCGCCAGTCACAATTCGATGCAAAAAAGACTTCCTTTCGTGCTGTTGAAGCAACATTTTACTGACGACTTTTCGGTTTTCCATTTGTCTTTTGTTTAGTTGATGTGGCACCCATTTTCCTTCCTTTAAAATCTTTCCCACTGCTTGTAAACAATGGGAAATTGTTTGCTGAGCAACGTTTAATCTGTCTGCAAGTTGTTTTTGAGTTTGACACGCATCTTCATCCAATAATGCTTGTCATTGTTGGTCTTCAAACTTTTTTGGTTGATCTGGACGTTCTTTGTCTTTCACATGGAAATCATCACTTTTAAAGCGTTTAAACCAGCGTTCACAAGGATCTTGAGATGGAGAGTGTTCAGCATAAGCTTCTTGAAGTATATGATAACTTTTTCTTCAAAATAATGAATTAAACTTCCCGCAAATGCTCTTGTTTTGCACGAAATTTGACATTTTTAAGCATAACACTATCTATGATGTTAACACCTTCAGCAAATTTGATATATGAAGTTTTGAGCTTGCTGTCAATACAACAAAATAGCATACATATTAAATCGCATATATATCAATATACATGTAACGCCATCTATTGAAAAAAATCCACATTATTAACTGGTACACCTAGTAAATCCAGTTAACTGAAAAGCAGAGGTTTGTATTGTTCCACTTTTGTTTGTTTGTTGAGTAATTTTGTTTGAGTAATTTTGAGTAATTTTTCCCTTCGTGCTAGGCCTCAGTGAATAAATGGTTAATAGAGGAGAGAAGGAATAGTTGATGAGTAGACAGTCATTAGGAAGGCAGTGTAGCATGGTGCTTAAAAAGCACAGGCTGTGGAATCAGGCAGGCCACATTTGGATCACAGTTCCTTTATTTGCAAAGTGGGGATAATTAATAGGTATTACATACTTCATAGAGTTGTGAAAGTGCTTAGGACAGTGACTGGTAAATGTAGCTGCTCTTACTCTATTGCTGTTAGGTAATCGGGGAGGAATATAATGAGAACATGTTGGTGACCTCATAGAAACTTCCTTTAGGTTATGTTGGTGAATTAACTTGCCAGGCAGATTGTCATATGGCTTATTAATTCATGTAACCAACCTCCCTTCTTTCCCTTTCTCCTTCCTTGCTTCCTTCCTCCCACCCTCTCTCTTCCCTCCTTTTCTTCCTTCCTCTTCTCCTTTTTTCTACTGAATTACAGAGTAATTAATATATAGCAAACACATATGTAAAGTATATAATTTTGTAAGTTTTGATGTATATGTCAAAATATATGTCTCTGAAACCATCACTAAAATCAAGATGGAGAACATATCCATCACTTCCAAAATTATCTCATGCCCTTCCTCCTGTTTTTCACCACTCTTCCTGTTCACTGTCACATATACCCAAGTAGCCACTGTTCTGCTTTCTGTCACTATAGATTAGTTTATATTTGCTAGAGTTTTAAAGAAATGGAATCAGAGTAGTATATGCTTTTGTTCAATTATTTTGAGATTCACCTATCTTTTATTTATTAATAGTTCATTCTCTTTTAATGCTAAGTAGTATTCTGTTGTATGGTTAATAACTCCTTTTTTCAAATCACATGATTCAGTAGTATTTTTGGGGGGGACATTTCAAACCTATTTTCACTTCTATAGTTATATATTGAGTACATGATATATCTAAGGCTCTGTGAAAAGAGCAAAGAACATTGGAGGGTATAAAATTATATCTGGTCTTACCCTCAAGAAGTTGACAGTATTATTCTATAGGTAATGAATATGTGAGCAATAATGATAATTCAAAGAGCAACTATGAGAGAAATAAAAAATTCAGTGGGAGTTCAATTGGGGAAACTTTGCCCAAGGGAAGATGATTGGGTTGGTAGCTTTGGACTGATAAAAATACAGAGGGAAAGGAACAATAATAACATGAGTAAAGGGGTCTAGGTGTTGAAAGTTCTGAGCATATTCAGTTTAAGTAGTCTACTTTAAAAAGGACTTTGGGTGCATAAGAAGGTAACCTGTAGAAGTAAAGTGGAAATAGTCATGAAAGACTCAGTTGCCATGCCAAAGTAGTTCAATTTATTTAGTAATTAGTGGGAGCCTTGGGAATAGCTTTGAATAGTGGCATGATGGTATTAGGGCCAGTGTCTTAGCTTAAAAAAAGAAAATTTAGCATAATACTGTTTGTAGCTACCTTTATTTGAGACTTATATGTGTTCGTTCCTTTAAAAAGTGTGAAGGTTTTATAAAATTTAAATAGAGGTTTTAAGTATTTATACTAACAACTTGCAAAATTCAATTATATTTAAATTAATGACTTTGTATTGTCCATTTTAAAGTGTTTAAACCTTTTTTTGGTTTAAGTTGAGGTATAGGATAAATATAAAATGACATTGGTAACTCTTAGTTACTCCTGCCCCCTTTTATAATGTAGTTATTGTTTATGTCTAATATGGATACAAAAGTGAAAATGAACTACATGGCTAAATGTGTTTCCCTTTGTTTTCCTCTTAGGATAGGTCTCACTCTTTCTGCCTTTTCTGATCTGTCCTAAGGCCCCCTACCCTTGAGAGAATGGAAAGGAAAACGAGCTTTTAAAACCATGGGTGCTATAGGGTTCTGATTAGGGTAGCAAAAATTAATGTTTGGTGTTATGATTTACATCAAGGAAGATGAAGTGTATGATGTGACCACTCTAGCTCTGTCCATTCCACCACCACTCCCTTCCTCTCCTTGTCCCCCAGAAGGTATTGTGCTTCCCTTCTCTGCATTGGATGCAGCTACAGAATATTTTTGTACATAGTATTTTAGGCAGAACTTCTCCACCTAGATGGAGGGCTTTGCTTCTCTACTTGGGGCCTGACACAAAATATTCTTGTTAAATCCAACTTTTACAACTGACTTTTTTCTTGAGGTTTCAAAACCATAGCAACTTCTTAAGGAGGAAGATGGAAAACCCCTGCATTCATCGTTCTCTTTGTTTTAGACCACTCATCTTATCCTATTCTTCTGAATAGTTACTCACCTATTAAAGAACTAAGAATAAAACCCGAACCCTCATACAGTAAGAGTAGGTTTCCATTCATTGAAAATAGCTTGCTTAGCTGCATGAGTAAAGGATGTGTCCATTAACTTATTTTTCCATTGCAGGGGACTTGTATGGTGCTATTGGCTCTCCTGTAAGATTAGCAAGAACTGTGGTAGTTGGCAAACGACAAGACATGGTCCAGAGGCTGCTTTACTTTCTTACTTATTTCATAAGATGCTCTGAACTTCAAGAAACCCATCTTTTAGAAAATGGAGAAGATGAAGCCATTGTTATGCCAGGCACAGTAATTACAACCACGTTAGAGAAAGGTGAAATAGAAGAATCTGAATATGTGCTTATCACAATGCATAGAAACAAAAGCAGTTTGCTCTTTAAAGAGTCAGAAGAAACAAGGACTCCTAATTGTAACTGTAAATATTGTAGTCATCCACTCTTTGGGCAAAATTCAGAGAATGCTTTGAGAAAAGAGAGTGAAGATATTCAAAACACCCCTAAGGAGTTCCTAGGAATTGCAGATGAATGTGGAATGATTTCTCCTTCTGACTGCCAAGAAGAAAATGCTGTTGATGTTGAACAGTGCAGAGATAAATTAAGAGCTTGCCTTGACACCAAGTTAGAGACAATTGTTTGCACAGCATCTGCTCCAGTTGACAAATGTGCATTGTTGAAATCAGGCTTAGAACCAGCAGAAGAAACATGGCAGAGTGAGGAATTGCTGGATTCTGGTAATCACACAGGCAAGGTGCTGAGATCCACAGGAATGGTTGTGGAAAAGAAACCTCCAGATAAGCTTGTGACCGCTGCATTTTCTTGTGAGGCAACCCAGACAAAGGTTACTTTCTTGATTGGGGATTCTATGTCACCTGACTCAGATACTGAACTCAGGAGTCAGGCTGTGGTGGATCAGATCACCAGGCATCATACCAAACCACTGAAGGAAGAAAGAGAAGCTATTGATCTGCATCAAGAAACTAAACAAACAACTAAGGACCAATCTAGAGAGTCTGATATACCAATGGTTTCTGGAGAGCCCTGTGAACTTCCCTGTTGGAATCATTCAGACCCAGAAAGCATGAGCTTATTTGATGAATATTTTAATGATGATTCCATTGAAACCAGAACTATTGATGATATCCCAGTTAAAACAAGTACAAACAGTAAAGAACACTGCTGCATGTTAGAGTTTTCAAAAAGATTATGTACAAAAAATAGCAAACAGAAAAATGAACTTTGTAAATGTGTAGAAGCAGTTCATCAAGATTCATGTAAAACCTGCTACCCTCAGCAGGATCAAAGAGGTACACTCTCCCTTCTTGTCCCCCATGGGGATAAAGAGAGTTCAGAGAAAAAAAATGCTGTAGGAACTGAATGGGACATTCCAAGAAATGAAAGTTCAGATAGTGCCCTTGGGGATAGTGAAAGTGAAGATACAGGTCATGATATGACTAGACAAGTAAGCAGTTATTATGGAGGAGAGCAAGAAGATTGGGCAGAAGAAGAGGAGATACCTTTTCCTGGGTAAGTAGGAAGTTTCAATCTATAATAGGCCTTATGTAGATATGTACCATTCTTTTATTTAGTTTGTCTCTGAAAGTTGGTAGCAGCTAATATGAAAGACAGATCATAGTCCTGGACGGTTCAGTTATCATGCCCTATTACTCACAGGAAAGATTAAAGGCTAAGTCCTATAGGCACTCCAGGAAGGCTTTGTGGAGGCAGTGGAGAAAAGTAATGTTGGTGTGTAGGAGACTTCTTACTTCTTAGGAATTTTCAAGCCATTTAGGATTGAATAATCATGCTCCAAAAAGGAACCTATGCTGAGTTTGGCAACTAGGGAGAGAGAATCACTGAGAAGGTAATAAATGGCTGTTACAAATAAATTTGGCCAACACTAAGAGGAAAACAGGAAATGTATATAATATTCTGGGTCAAATGTACAAGGAGAAGATTTATACTTGAGAAAAGTTAGAAACCAAACTTTGGGTTTGTGAGGTATTTAACTACTTTGTTTTGGATGATGGTTTCATAATCTGATTGTATTAAGAATCTGTTATACAAGGGACAGCATTCCTAAAGTCTGTTATGGAATATTTATGCTTACCTCGTTAGAAAGTTGTTCATTAGACCCTCTTCTCTGGATAGGAGTATTTTGTGGATTTGACTGGACCTTTTTTCTAGGTCAAAGTTAATTGAAGTGAGTGCTGTTCAGCCCAACATCGCCAATTTTGGGAGGTCCTTGTTAGGTGGCTACTGTTCGTCTTATGTGCCTGACTTTGTTCTTCAAGGAATTAGTAGTGATGAGAGGCTCCGTCAGTGTCTGCTGTCAGATTTGTCCCATGCTGTGCAGGTGAGTGACCATCACTGCTGTTGAATTTATTTAGAATTAACTCTTAACCAGTGGAACCCAGAATTGCCTTATATTTTTGTTACACTTCACTGTGTAATACAGTCATTGTTCTCTGAATCAGTCACTTTCTCTAATAACTGTTTGTTTGTATCTGACACCATGAAAGTGAGTAGAGAGTTCCAATATCGAATTATCACTAGATTATATCAATAAAATCGCAAATGCTTAAATGTGAATAGAATTTTCTTTTATTTTCAGTTTATTCTTTGCTAGATATAGAGGTACAGTTGATTTATGTATATTCATCCTGAACTTTTATATTAGTTTTTGTAGTTTCTTTGTAGATTCTTTAGGATTTTTCTACATACACGCTCATGTCATCAATAAATAGACAGTTTGACTTCTTTTTTAGTCTAGAACCTCCATACAGTGCTGCCAGAAGTGCTGAGGGCGGACATCCTTGTCTTGCTCCTATCTTAGAGAGAAAACATTGAGTCTTTTATTAATAAGTATGATGTTAGCTATAGGGTTCTTACAGATGCCTTTCATCAGGTGGGGAAAATTTCTTTCTCTTCCTAATTGTTTGAGTTTTTTTGTCCCTTCTCCCTTTAAATTATGAATGGGTGTGGGATTTTGTCAAATAATTTTTTGGTGTCTATTGAAACGAACATGTGATTTTTTGTTTCTTCTTTAAACTTAATCAGGATTACTACATAGATTGATTTTTAGATGAAAAACCAATCCTTTGTATTTCTAGGGGGGCATTCCGCTTGGTCATGGTATATGTAGTACTTTTTATGTGTTGACTGGTTTTGATTTATTAATATTTTATTGTGAATTTTGGAGTCTGTATTCATAAGGGATATTCGTCCATAGCTTTCTTGTGATGTTTTTGTCTAGCTTTAAAAACAGAATGATACTAGCCTTATAGAGTGAATAGGAGGGAAGTGTCCCCTTCTCTTTCTCTCAAGATTCTCTGGAAGGTTGTTGTTGCTTTTATTTGTTTGTTTCCTCTAAGCGTTTGATAGAATTTATCAATAAAACCATCTGGGTCTATAAGCCACTTTTTCTTTTTAAATATAGGTGTTTAAAGCTAGAAAAAATTTAATAAGAATATGCTATATTTATTTATTTTTTATTATTTTTAAATTAAATCTTTATTGTTCAGATTATTACAGTTGTTCCTCTTTTTTTCCCCCCATAGCTCCCCTCCACCCGGTTCCCACCCCACCCTCTGCCCTTACCCCGCCACCCACTATTCTCATCCATAGGTGTACAATTTTTGTCCAGTCTCTTCCCACACCCCCCACACCCTTTCCCCCCACAAGAATAGTCAGTCCACTCACTTTCTATGCCCCTGATTCTATTATATTCACCAGTTTATTCTGTTCATCAGATTATTTATTCACTTGTTTTTTAGATTCACTTGTTAATAGATGTGTATTTGTTGTGCATAATTTGTATCTTTACCTTTTTCTTCTTCTTCCTCTTCTAAAAGGATACCTTTAAGCATTTCATATAATCCTGGTTTGGTGGTGATGAAATCCTTTAGCTTTTTCTTATCTGTGAAGCTCTTTATCTATCCTTCAATTCTGAATGATAGCTTTGCTGGGTAAAGTAACCTAGGTTGTAGGTTCTTGCTATTCATCACTTTGAATATTTCTTGCCACTCCCTTCTGGCCTGAATAGTTTCTGTTGAGAAATCAGCTGACAGTTGTATGGGTACTCCCTTGTAGGTAATTGACTGTCTTTCTCTTGCTGCTTTTAAGATTCTCTCTTTGTCTTTTGCTCTTGGCATTTTAATTAATGATGTGTCCAGTTTCTCTCCGTATGAGTCTGGGTCCCCAGAGACTCACCTGGAACTGGAGTTCAGAGCAGTCAGGAGCTTGAGACTCCCTCCCGATTGAAAAAGACAACCGTGTCCTCAGTTTCCAGCCCTCTCCAATTCCACGTGCGCTGCGTCCTCAGTTGCCAGCCCTTTTGGCGTGCGCCTCTGTACCTCTGTACTTTGCTTCCACACCTCCTCTGAGTCTCAGCGTGTTTTTCTCTTTCCTTCTAGTTGTAGAATTTCCACTCAGCCAGCCTTCCTGTGGTTCTGGATGATGTCTGTTTTGTCTTTTAGTTGTATTTTTGAAGTGGTTGTGCGAGGCAGCAGTTTCCGGTGTTTGCCTATGCCGCCATCTTGGTTCCTCCTATTTAATTTTTATTGATTGATTTTTAGAGAGGGGGGGAGAGGGGGAGAGAAACAGAAACATTTATTTATTGCTTCACTTATTTATACATTTATTGGTTGCTACTTGTAAGTGCCCTGACTGGACATCAAACCTGCAACCTTGGCATGTCTGGACCATACTCTAATCAACTAAGCACTCAACCAGGGTCAAATGAGAATATTTTTTATATTTTTATTGATTTCATAGAGGAAGGGAGAGGGAGAGAGGGCTAGAAACATCAATGATGACAGAGAATCATTGATTGGCTGCCCCTGCACACCCCCCACTGGGGATCAAGCCCACAGCTCAGGCGTGTGCCCTTAACTGGAATCAAACCTGGGACCCTTCAGTCTGCAGGCTGACACTCTATCCACTGAGCAAACCTGCTAGGGCCCTAAAGAGAATATTTTAAATTGCTAATTCAATTTCTTATTATATATCTATTCTGATTTTCTTTTTCTCCCTGAGTCAATTTTGGTGATTTTTGTCTTTCTAGAAATTAGTTAGTTTCAATATATTGGAATAAAGTTGTTCATAGTATATACTTATAATCCTTTTAATTTCTATAAGGTCTCTGGTTATGTCCCCTCTTTTATTTGTGATTTTTGTAATCTGTATTGTTCCTTTTTCCTCCCATAAAGGAGGGGATTCTCCAAAGAAGAGTTCATTCATGCCTTGATTTCATTAGTAGACACTGTTGGCCCACATACATCAAACATCAGTAAGCAGTGGCCCATGGGACAAATACACCTGCTTTCTGTAAATACAGGTTTTTTGCAATGTGACCACACCCATTTATTTATGTATTCTGTGACTATTTTTCTGCCTCGACAGCAGAGTTGAGTCATTGAGACAGTGATCATACATCTCCTAAAGCCAAAAATATTTTCTATCTGGTTCTTTACAGGAAAGGTTTGCTGATTCTTATTCTAGCTTAAGGTTTGTCAGTTTTGTTGATCTTTTCAAGGAAACAACTTTTGTCTCAATTTATTTTTTCTGTAATCACTTTATATTTCATTGTTTTCTATCATAATTTTATTATTTTGTTCCTTCTGATTGCTTTGGGTTTAGTTTGCTCTTTTTCTAACTTCTTAAGGTAAAAGCCTATGTTATTGATTTGAAACATTTTTTTTCTTTTCAAATATAAGCGTTTAAAGCTAGAAATTTTCCTTATAAGCACTTTTTTAACTGAGTCTCATAAATTTTGATGTTGTGTTTTCATTTGCATTTACTTCCAAGTATTTTCTAATTTGACCCAAGGGTTATGTAGAAGCATGATGTTTACTTTCCAAATGTTTGTGAAATTCTTGAATTTTTTTTTTTATTGTTGTTCTCTATATTAGTTCCATTGTGGTCAGACAAGATACTTTGTCTGATTTCAGTTCTTTTAAACTTATTTAAGATTTTTTTTATGGCCCAGCATATGGTCTATCCTGGAGAATGGTCCATGTGCATTTAAAGAGTTATTGGGCAAAGTGTTCTATAGATGTCAGGACAAGTTGCTTGATAGCCTATGTCCTTGCTGATTTTCTGTCTAGTTGTTCCATCAGTTATTGAGGGTGGATATTGGAGTCTCCAACTGTTGCTGAATTTTCTATTTTTCCCTTCAATTCCATCTGTCACTTTAGTAAGTTTTTCTTTTAACAAAACTTTTCCTTCTTCCCACCCAATCCCCCATAATAACCATTAAAAAGGAAATGAAGAAAGCCATCTAGGAAAATATGGGTGAGAAAATATGACTCAGTGAGCAAGCAGACACTTAATTGTTAGTCAAAAAGGTTTAAACCTGTATCTGTAGAAAATTAAAGTTGTACATTTTAGTGCTTTATTATATAGTAGGGGAATTATGGTAAATCCAGGAAAACTTAGTCACACTCACATTCTTTATATTTAAAAAGCTATATTGCTCAACCTTTTAATATCAAATATTTACTGACATTCTTTGTTGTGAACATAGTGCTAACACTTCAAGGGATATATAGATGAAAAAGGAATAGTTTCTGACCTCAAGTTATTTACTTAGTAATGGAGAAAATAAGGCAAGTAAATGAGTAAGTGTAGTACAACATATAAAAAAATAAATACTTGAAGAAGGTTCAGAAAGTAATTTAATGCTTCAGAAGAAACAAATTATATCAGTTGATGATATTTGTTCTTCAGGGTGAAGGAACCATTTCTGTATTTTCAATTCTGTCCTCCCAATGCCTAATAGAGTGCTGAGTAAGTACTTGATTAGGAAATCCCACGTGGGTCCTTGTAATGCTCTGTGTGTTTTCTTGTCTTTCCTTACGCCTGATCTTAGTCGCTCAGTCTCTTTTCTTTCTCCTCTGTACCCATTACCACACACGGTGCTCTTCAGTGTTTTCTCTGAAAGCCTGACAGTGGATGGGGTTACTGTCTTCTATTGAAGACAAAGCATTTTGGTGTTGAGTTGCTACCTGCTAATTACTAGGGAAGAATAGAAGTAGTAATAAGCATTTAGTATTTTTTGTGTTCCTAGTGTGTATTAGACACTTAATGTAACATCTCAACCTTAAAATAATCCCTTTGTAGTACTTACTATTATCACTCTTATATTTCAGGTATAGCATGGAAAGATTTTCAAATTACATAGATAGGTAATGGCAGAGCTAGAAATCAATCCCAATCTTAACTAAGCCTGTTCTTATGCTATGCTTCTAAACTCCTGTGCCATACTGTCTCTAAAATAGATGAACAAAGGTTACTACAGATACAGATAGCAAAATTGGCATTACAAAGCTTGCAAAGCTTTTACATTAGTAGTACTATTGCTCTTGGAGCCTTTTCACTATGGTAAAAAAAAGAAAAAAAAGAATGTTTTGTCTTCAGCCATCTGTTTCAGTAACTGGTTTACTAGTCTTTCATATTTTATACACACACACACACACGTAATTTTTAAAAACCTTTATTGTTGAAAGTATTACAGCTGTCCCCTGCCCGCTTCACCCGGCTCCTGCCCTCTCCCCAGACCTTCACCGCACTATTGTCTGTCCAAGGGTTATGCATATATGCATATAAGTTCTTCAGTAAATCTCTTCCCACTCCCTCTCCTCTGCCTTCCCTCTGTGATTTTCAGTCTGTTCCAGGATTCTATGTCTCTGGATCTATTTTGTTCAACAGTTTATTTTGTTCATTAGATTCCATATATGTGTAAGATCATGTGATACTTGTTTTTCTCTGACTGGTTTATTTCGCTTAGCATAATACTCTCCAGGTTCCTCTACATTGTCTCAAAGGGTTATCCATATGGGAATTATCCATATTTCTCTCCTGATTATCAACAGCAATCCTAGCCATACTTCAGTGTCCTATCCCTGTGACCCTTCTACTGTGAAACTCCCAGTCACACAGAACTCCCCGTTGCCCCTCTTATACTACCCCAGCACTTGGTTTCTATTTCATCTGTTACATGTCTTTTTATTTATTTAAAAAAAATTTTTAAAATATATTTTTAGTGATTTCAGAGAGAAAGGAATAGGGATAGAGAGATAGAAACATCAATGATGAGAGAGAATAAGGGATTGGCTGCCTCCTGCATGTCCCACACTGGGGATCTAGCCCGCAACCCAGGCATGTGCCCTGACCGGGAATCAAACCCTGACCTCCTGGTTCATAGGTCGACGCCCAATCCAGGTCAATGGCTGGGCTATACATGTCTTTTTATAGCCAGGTGTATTTCTATTTATCTTTATCATAAGACTGTGAGCTTCATTTTTTTTTTTGTTTCCTTAGCATCAAACAAAAAGATTTATTCAAAGCGGTTGTTCATTAACTGAGCAAAAGTATATCCTTTGAGAGTGCCAAACCTGGGTTTATCCGGGAGGAAACGTATATTCTTAACTATAAAATTGTAATAACATAAAATTTGAAAGGAAAAAGGCAATTGGGTCCAAGTATTTCAAATTATTACTTGTGTCTCAGTCTTATTGCTGCTAATCTATATGGCCAGTGTTGAAGAAATTCTTACCTTTCCAAAGATAGACTGATGTTGAAGAGTTGAGCATTGTAGGGCTCATCGTCTCTTTCTGATAGTGGTTGTGCACATATTTGCTTTTGGTCTTTATGTGTAAGCCATGGAAAGTCAAGAACACAGCTATATGCCTATGGTCCTATTATCAGTATATGTGACTTAAAAATACTTTTTACTATGCATTAAATTTTTTAATTTTAAAAGTGTTATTTAGGTAAATGTTTGTGATAGAAATGCAAATAAAATAAAGATATACAAAACAAAAAAAGAAATCGTTCTTTATAATCTTAATATTCCATACTTATTCAGAGATCTTTATGATAGTTTGATTTGAGTATTTTTATTCTTTTTTTTCTATTAGCTATAGATCTGTATTTTTAAAATTGTAACTAGGGTATAATATCTGTGTGTGTGTCTGTGTGTGTGTGCGCGTGCAGAGTGACTTTTTTCCCATTTAGCCATATTAGTATCTGTTGACTTGTCTCCTTTTAACTTCTGTATCCATACTCTGGATATACATCTTCGTAAAATAGAAACACCTATTGCACATAGCCAGCAGGGTACTTCATGTGATCAAGGAATGGTCCCTGAGATGTTCAAGCAAATTAATGCCTGACAGGTTGGGATAGTTAGCACAGAACCTTAGATTGACTTGTTCATGTCAATCTCCATCCTATCTATTTTTAAAATTGTTAGCTCTTTCAAGGTAAAAAACCTTTTCTTCAATTGCCTGGCACATGGTTGGTACTCAGTAAATTTGTTGAATGAATAAACGGCCAAAAGATCAGTGAAAATCAAGTTCTGGATTAAAGACTACAAAATTCTGGTAATACATCTCTACTTATGATGATTGGCAGTAGCTGTCATAACAATATTATTTTATTCCATTTGCATTTCATATCTCTTGTCTCATTCCATTAGCATTATCTTTTGAAAATTTCATTTGCTCATTATAAGATGAATTCTTCTTTTTTCCCCCCCAGCATCCAGTGTTGGATGAACCAATAGCAGAAGCTGTCTGTATTATAGCAGATATGGATAAATGGACTGTGCAAGTGGCCAGTAGCCAGAGACGAGTGACAGATAATAAACTGGGAAAGGAAGTACTGGTTTCCAGTCTTGTTTCCAATCTGCTTCATTCCACTCTTCAGCTTTATAAACATAACTTGTCTCCAAATTTTGTAAGTGTGTCTGAGGCTTGAATTTGAGCACTGTAATAGGTGACTAAACTATTTAGTATGTGCCTACATTGAACCATTACTGTTAGCTTCATCATTGTTTTCCTGAAAGAAGGTGTTGTTGTTGTTCCTCTAAAGTCCCATGTGTTGGATCCCTAACCTCTAATGCGATGATGGTATTTGAAGATGGGCCTTTTGGAGTTAGAGTTAGTTAATTAGGTAACGAGGATGGGGCCCTCATGATAGGATTAGTGTCCTTATAAGAAGAGGGAAAGAGAAATTGCATTCTCTCTACCATGTGAGGACACAGGGACAAAGAGTTCTCTGCCAGTCAGAAAAAGAGTTCTCACTAGAACCCGACCATACTGGCACCCTGATCTCAGACTTGCAGGCTCCACAGCTGTGAGAAAATAATTTTCTGTTTAAACCACTGAGTATATGTTATTTTGTTATGGCAGCCCAAGCTGACTAGAAAAAGAAGGGGATGCGTACATGTCTTATAGTATACTAGAGGCCCGGTGCACAAAAATTTGTGCACTTGGGGGAGTGCCTCAGCTCAGCCTGTGTCCTCTCGCAGTCTGGGACCCCTCGGGGGATGTCCACCTGCTGGCTTAGGCCTGCTTCTCGGGGGGATTGGGCCTAAGCTGGCAATCAGACATCCCTCTGGCAGCCCAGGAGCCCTTGGGGGATGTCCACTTGCCAGCAGGGAGCAGGCCTAAGCTGCAGTCGGACATCCTTAGCGCTGCTGAGGAGATGGGAGAGGCTCCCGCCACCACGGCTGTGCTGGCAGCCATCAGCCTGGCTTGTGGCTGAGCAGAGCTCCCCCTGTGGGAGCGCCATGATACCAGAGGGCAATTCCTGTATTGAGCATCTGCTCCCTGGTGGTCATTGTGTGTCATAGTGACCAGTCATTCCCAGTCGTTCTGCTGTTAGGGTCAATTTGCATATTGCCCTTTTATTATATAGGATTCTATGATTTCAGCAGCCATAATTTAGTACCTGATTAGTATCATGTAATGTATGGACGTGCAATGTCCCTAAGCTTTGTGCAGAATGCAGTGCATTCTGGACCCTCATTGTCATGCCAGGGCTTTGATGATTCCTCTTCATAATACCGGTAACCTCTTATGGATGACACCATTTCCAACTTTCAAGATTTTTTTTCTTCTTAGGAAAACTATAAGATAGCATAGTTAAAAACCATTCTAGATCAACATGATAAAGACCATATATGACAAACCCACAACTAATGTTATGTTCAATGGTGAAAGACTGAGGATTTACTCCTAAAATGAGGGACAAGACGTAGATGCCCACTTTCACCACTTCTATTCAACATAGTAAGTCCTAATCAGAGCAGTTAGGAAAGAAAAAGAAACAAGAGGCATCCAAATTGGAAAGGAAGAAGTAAAAGGATCTCTGTTTGCAGATGACATGACCTTATATTTAGAAAACGTAGATTCCACAAAAAAACTAATAGACCTGGTAAATGAATTCAGCAAAGTTTGAAGATATAAAATCAGCATGCAAAGATAGTTGCATTTCATTACACTAGCAATGAACAATCTGAAAAGGAAATGAAGAAAGCATTTACAATATCATCAAAAGAATAAAATTCTTAGACATGAATTTAAGGAGGCAAGAGACTTGTACACTGGGAACTACAAAATGTTGCTGAAAGAAATTAAAGACATAAATAAATGGAAAGATATCTTCCATATTTCAAGGATTGGAAGACTTGCTATTATGAAAATGATTACACCCCCCAAAAGTGATCTATTGTTTCAATGCAATTCCTATCAAAAATTCCAGTGACTTTTTTTTTTCTTTTTTCTTTTTCTTTTTTTTTTTCAGAAATAAACCCAACCTAAAATGTGTATGGCATCTCAAGGGACTCTGAACAAACCAAAACAATCTTGAAAAAGAACAAAGTAGGAAAACTCACACCTCTTGATTTTAACACATTGTTTGCGGGTAGTTTTTATCGTGCGCTAACAGGTGGCGCGGGCCATTTTTGCTAATTTTTTGCGCAAATGGCAACATTCAGTAAAATTACGATAACTTTAGTTTACATATTTATACGTTACCTGCATTCTACCGCTGGCCTAAAAAAAACATATTAATACGTGTCCCGCGCTCTACTACCAGTCAACGTAAAACGTATAAGTAAAATGTATAAATACGTTTCCCGCATACAATGTGTTAAAACTTACTACAAAGTAACAGTAATCAAAACAGTATGGTACTAGCATAAGGACAGACATATAACCAATAGAATATAATGGCCCCAAAATAAACCCTCACATATATGATGAACTGGTTTATGACTGGGGAGCCTTTTCCAAAGACAGAGACAAAGGAGCCTTTTCAAGAACTCATACTGAGAAAACAGGCTGTCCACATGCAAAAGAATGATGTTGAATCCTTACCTATACCTTATATAAAAATAAACTCAAACTTACATCTAAAATTGAACAAACCTAAATATAAGTGCTAAAACTATACAACTCTGAAGAAAAACATAGAGGATAATCTGTGACATTGGATTCAGCAGTGGTTTCTTGGATTTGACTCCAAAAGCACAGGCAACAAAAGTAAAAAATAGATAAATTGGACTTCATCAAATTAAAAACTTCTTTTGTATCAAAGGACACTATCAACAGTAAAAAGATAACCCACAGAATGGAAGAAAATATTTGCAAATCATATCTGAAGAGAGATTGATATCCAGAATATATAGGAAGCTCTAACAACTCAATAATAACAAAGACACAACGAATAGATATTTCTGTAAAGAAGATACACAAATGGCCAACAGGCACATAAAAAGATGTTCAACATTATTACTCATTAGGAAAATGCAAATCAAAACCACAATGACATACCACTTCACACCCATAAGGATATTTATAACATCAATAAAGTATTGGCCAGGATGTTGAGAAATTGGATCCCTTGTGGGAAAGACAAATACCATATGATCTCACTTATATGTGGAATATGATGAAAAAAAATAAGCTGACAAAAAATACAGAAAACAGGCAGGGATACATGGCCCAAACTAACAGCTGTCACAGGGAAGTGGGGAGGAGGGACTGGATGAAATAAGGTGAAGGTATTGGCCAAAAAACATATATGTAACACATAGACAACAGTGTGGTGATAGCCAAAGGGAAAGGGAGATGGGGTCAGGGTGGGGGAGAGAGGGGCCAAGGGGGGTGGGAAGGGGGATGGAAAGAGACTTTGCTTGGGGCGATGGGTGCACAATGCAGTGTGCAGATGATGTCTTGTTGAGTTGTACACTTGAAACTTGCATGCTTTGCAAACTGTTGTCACCCCAGTAAATTCAGTTTTTTAAAAAATGTGCTCCAAATTGTAGTTTATGTTGGAATAACTAAATAGAATTGTCAAAAATATGATGCTTTCAAAATTGCCATCATTTAGAATTGTACACCATTTTCTTACCTGGTTCTTGGTTTCCCCTAACTGCAGTGTGTAATGCATCTTGAAGACCGGTTACAGGAGCTGTACTTCAAAAGCAAAATGCTGTCTGAATACCTGAGGGGCCAGATGCGTGTTCATGTCAAGGAGCTGGGAGTGGTTCTAGGGTATGTTCATGGTTTCTTTTCTGGCTTTCACATTGTGCATTCTTTAAGCAAGAGCTATTCCTTAGAATTGCCTTCTTGAAAGTGTCTTTTCCTGTTAGAAGCTGGACACTATTATCATTCAGGTTGCTCTGTACCACATAAGAGCATATCCCTGTTTTCCACTGATCTAAAGTGCATGTCCCCTGTGCCATTACAGTAAATTGAGAATATAGTGAGATAAAAATGAATTAAATCTAATTTTTTGTCTTGGAAAAATCAGTAATATTTATTTTTATTTACATATATGTTCAAAAATCCTTCCCAGCCTCCTCTCCACCATCCAAATGAGCTGATTAAAATAGCAGCACACTGGATGGTAGTACATTATCTACACATTACTACTCTTTCCCCATTATCTATATGTCTGTCTACTCTATAGTTATTCTTGGGAAGAAGACAGTTATCTAAAGTGCTAACTGAAGGAAGAACAGATAAATTGTTGGGAGGCATAGTATAGCCCTTTTCATTATGTTCCGTGATCTTTTTCCTTATGTTCCATGGCCATTTTGTCTGTGTGTGTGTGTGTGTGTGTGTGTGTGTGTGTGTGTTATTCTTGAAAGGTTAGTTGAGGAAATTAAAACAAGCCAGAACTTTTGTCTAATTCAGTTTTTATGAAGGAAGAAAGAGCCAACATCAACAAGAAGCTAATGTTTGTTAGAAACTAAATTAAATTCTTTCACTAATGTTACTCCTTACCATCCAGATTGGAAATAGATGATTCTCTGTGCATAATGCCTTTATTTTTTAAAAAAAGGTAGTTTTTAAAGTAATGTGAATTTATCCAAAATTTATAGTGCATTATGGCATAAAATGAAAAATAATTCCTCATTGTCTTTTCCCCAACTTGCCAGCTTCTGCCGGGAGCCAGTCCATCCTTGCTGTTTCAAGGGACCTGGCATATATGGCATATTGTTCTTAATATGTTTGCTCACCTTCTTGGCACTATGTGTTTTAACCAAGGTCTCTGAGAAAGGTTGTTTCCCCAGGTAGGTATTTTCCCCTGAAGTTAGGGAGGGAATAAAACCTCTTAACTAAGTGCCAGGCGGGTAATTAATATATGCCGGGGTCCAGCCCCAGCAGGTCCAGGGGTCCCCAAAGGTGTGGACAGAGTTGGCGAAGAAGGAACGACACGGAGGCAGCGTTCAGTTGATCAGCAGCCTAGCCAGGATCTCCAGCCAAGTTCTGATCTGAATCTCCAGAGAGGTTCTGCTTAGGATCTCCAGCCAGGTTCTGTGTCCATGTTCTCTTGCTAGGTTCTCCAGCCAGGTTCTCCAGGTTCTCCAGCCAGGTTCTGTAGGCATGTTCCCTCGCTAAGTTCTGTGTTGTTACATCTGTATTTATACCAGTTGATTCCAATCCTATCAATCTCTATTCCAAAGGTTAGGGCGTTTCTTATCTCCATTCCAGGGAGTAAAGATTATGTATCTTAAGCATGATTGTTCGTAGTTAAAGTGATTAATTACCCGCCTGGCACTTAGTTAAGAGGTTTTTATTCCCTCCCTAACTTCAGGGGAAAATCCCTACTTGGGGAAACAACCTTTCTCAGAGACCTTGGTTAAAACACATAGTGCCAAGAAGGTGAGCAAACATATTAAGAACAGTATGCCATATATGCCAGGTCCCTTGAAACAGCAAGCATGGACCGGCTCCCGGCAAATTCCCCCTTTTTTATTTTTTAAAAGCCAGGCATTAAAAAGAAAAACCTGAAATGCTCTCTTGTATCCATTTTAAGAGTAGGATTGGCGCTTTCCGCTATTACCTGAGTCCTGATCTATCACCCCAGGGAGAGCTTGCCAATCCTGCACTTTCCCGGGGTGGAAAGGCTGCTGTGGGGTTAAGGATAAGGCTCCTTGGGCCTACCTCCTCCCATGCCTTTACGTTTACCTTTCCTTCCTCAGAAAAGCATGGACATACTTCTTGTATAAAACGTTCTGTCTGATTGGGAGTAACCTTAATTCCTCTGCTAGCAAGCATATGTGTTTAAAATATCAATACAGAGTCTTTTTTCTTTAGACGCAGTATGGCACATCTTTTTTTTTTTTTTTTAAATATATTTTATTGATTTTTTACAGAGAGGAAGGGAGAGAGATAGAGAGTTAGAAACATCGATGAGAGAGAAACATCGACCAGCTGCCTCCTGCACATCCCCCACTGGGGATATGCCCGCAACCCAGGTACATGCCCTTGACCGGAATCGAACCCGGGACCCCTCAGTCCGCAGGCCGACGCTCTATCCACTGAGCCAAACCGGTCTCGGCTAGAAGCAGTATGGCACATCTTCTTAATCTAAAGATCAATACAGAGTCTTCTTTCTTTGGACTCAGTATGGCACATCTTCTCAATCTAAGAATCAATACAGAGTCTTCTTTCTTTGGACTCAGTATGGCACATCTTCTCAATCTAAGTTCTATACTATCCACCTTCTTACCCTACTTATCCTCTATAGGGGGGTCTGCAGTACCCTGGTGGAGTCCTATCCGTCCCGAGTGTGGGGTTCTCAATGGGGTGGGGGGCGCTTACCTAGGGGAATCCTGTTCCAGGGGTTCCCAAAGGTGTGGACGGAGTCGGCAAAGACTATCCACCCTCTTCCTACGGTGGAGTCCTATCCGTCCCGAGTGTGGGGCTTACCTAGGGGAATGGGGGGGCTTACCTAAGGGTCCCTGTTTGGGCGCCATATGCCGGAGTCCAACCCCAGCAGGTCCAGGGGTCCCCAAAGGTGTGGACGGAGTTGGCGAAGAAGGAATGACACGGAGACAGTGTTCAGTTGATCAGCAGCCTAGCCAGGATCTCCAGCCAGGATCTCCAGCCAAGTTCTGGTCTGGATCTCCAGAGAGGTTCTGCTTAGGATCTTCAGCCAGGTTCTGTGTCCATGTTCTCTTGCTAGGTTCTCCAGCCAGGTTCTGTAGCCATGTTCCCTCACTAGGTTCTCCAGCCAAGTTCTGTCCAGGTTCTTCAGCCAGGTTCAGTCACCAGGTTCTAGTCAGGTTCTCTTGCCAATTTCTGTAGTCAGGTTCAGTCCAGGATCTTGCCATGTTCTCTCCAGTGAAGTTCTTCTGTCTCTAGGTTCTGTGTAGGTTCTGTCTTCTTGGTTCTGTCTTTTTAGTTCTGTCTTCTTACATCTGTATTTATACTAGTTGATTCCAGTCCTATCAATCTCTATTACAAAGGTTAGGGCGTTTCTTATCTCCATTCCAGGGAGTAAAGATTATGTATCTTAAGCATGATTGTTCGTAGTTAAAGTGATTAATTACCCGCCTGGCACTTAGTTAAGAGGTTTTATTCCCTCCCTAACTTCAGGGGAAAATCCCTACCTGGGGAAACAACCTTTCTCAGAGACCTTGGTTAAAACACATAGTGCCAAGAAGGTGAGCAAACATATTAAGAACAGTATGCCATATATGCCAGGTCCCTTGAAACAGCAAGCATGGACCGGCTCCCGGCAAGCTTCACCCAAACACAGTTAATGGATTGTTTCTTCTGACAGAAATTTTTTATACAATAAAAAATAGAAATTAATTTCTAGTCTATTATATCATCGGGCAACTTGCCTTTTAATAAATCCTGAACATTTGTTCATATAAGCACATACTGATCTATCTCATTATTTTTAATAGCTGTATAGCATTTCATTATATGGTGGGATTTATATAAACAGTGAGTTCTCACTTAACATCTTTAGGAGGTTCTGCAGCTTTAAGTGAAATGACATAATGAAACCAGTTTTACCATGTACGAATTAATATAAACAAGAATTAAGTTTCAGTGGCATCTCATCCTACATAATAAAAGCATAGTATGCAAATTGTCCCCTCGACCGGGAGTTTGTCCAGGAGTTTGACGGGGGGGTGAGGGGAGGGGTGGGCGAGGCTGGCTCGGGGAAGGGAGGGAGTACCCAGCCAGCAGCTGCTAGGGACCCTACCAATGCACAAATTTCACTGGGGACCCTACCAGTCCACGAATTTCATGCACTGGGCCTGTAGTTATAGTTATAATGAAATGTTGTTTAATGGAAGAACATTATTTGAGGGCCTGATGTATTTTCTTTTGCTACTACAAATCAATGCTAGAATGAGTAAAATCTTTGAAGATTATAGGATGAATTATTTAAAGAATTTTTGGTTAAAGGGCATGTGTATTAAATTTTTGATAGATATTGATAGTTATTTTGATACGTAATAGTAAATGTTACCCAGTAAGTACCAGAATAATTTATCACAAATAGCAGGAAGCACACACTTCTTGCTATTGGCTGTTACCAACTTTTTAATCTTTGTCAGGCTACTTGCTAAGAAATGAAATCTGATTACAGTTTACGTATGTATATTTATTTATTCTCTAACATGAATCAGTCTACATGAGTGATGTTTCTGTGTTTATTGGCCATTTTTCTTTTCCTGTAAATTATTTGTGGTAAGATGTATTTTTAAGATGCTTCCATTATTTCTTCTATATTTTATAGAAACATTTGTGTTCAAAACGATGTGGTTGCACACTATTATCCTAATATACTACTAGAGGCCCGATGCACAAAATTGGTGCATGGGTAAGGTCCCTAGGCCTGGCCGGCAATCAGGGCTGATCTGTGAGGCAACTGGCAGGGCGATTGGGGGCCTCTGCTGTCACCCACCGCGCGCTAGCCCTGTTCCTGCCACCGCCGCTGGTTGCCTCCCTCTGTGGGAGGTGACTGGTGGGGTGATCAGGGGGAGGCACCGGCCCACTCGCCAGCTGGCCCTACTCCGCCTGCTCGCCAGCTGGCCCTGCCCTCTGCTGCTGCTGGTCACCTCCCTCTGCAGGGCGACCTGCAGGGCAATCGGGGGACCCCCACTGGCACCTGCATTGGCTGGCCTGGGGCCTGCGGGCTGGGAGCAGCTCCTGTGTTGAGCATCTGCCTCCTGGTGGTCAGTGCACATCATAGTAACCAATTGTTCCACCATTTGGTTGATTTGCATATTAGGCTTTTATTATATAGAATATTGTATTTTTTAGATTTCTTGCTGGACCATTTGATGCATGGTCCATCAGCACGTCAGTGAGATGCATTCCTACACCCATGACTTCACCATTGGGTTTCAGATCCTTTTTTTAATAAAATATTTTTATTATGTGTTTATTGATTTCAGAGAGAGGAAGGGAGAGGGAGAAATAAAAATATCGATGAGAGAGAATCATCCGTGGACTGCCTCCTGCACGCCCCCTACTGGGGATTGAGCCTGCAACCCGGGCATATGCCCTGACTGGGAATCGAACTGTGACTTCTGGTTCATGGGTTGATGCTCAACCACTCAGCCACATCAGCTGGGTAGATGTTCGGTTTTTTTAAAAAAAAATTTTGATTCTGGGTTTTACTGACTGAAATATTTCCAACTGTTGTTATCTTCAGCTCTCTTACCTTTTTCTTTTGGTCAGGGTGGCCTGGGTCCTTTATTGCTGAGGTATAGTGACTTGGGTACAGAAAGCCTGACTGAGATTTTTTTTTCTCTTAATTTCAGGATTGAATCCAGTGATCTTCCTCTTCTGGCTGCTGTAGCAAGCACTCACTCTCCATATGTTGCTCAGATACTCCTTTAACATAAAGATTGTTTGGAACGTTAAATAGATAACAAGGAAGCAGACACAACATGCTTTATGGCATTTTTCCCCCATTAGATTCTGATCTGAATGAGTCAGTCACCTGTGTATCATGCATTGCAGTGCATATTGTGTGTTCTTGGATGGATGGCTTTTTCTTTTTGACTGGACTTTTTGGGTGGAGGTAGATTTTTAACCAAGTGGAACTAAAACAGCATATGTAATTTGGGGGAAAGCATTTGAAAAAGCCAAAGTATAACTTAGAAAATTCTATAAAATGAATGACATTGAGGATTTTTATATGATCACTACAGTGTTTTCACAACTCATAAATAGCAACAGATGTCTTATGATTAAATGGCTCACAAATAGTCATTTCATTAGTTTTAATTCTTTATTTCTAAGGTACATAGGTTTACAAAACCTTGATTATTTCTTATACTGTCAATTCAAAATAGCTAATTTGGGGGTATTTTTCAAAGTATTTTAAGTAACCTGTTAATTATAAGAAACTTAGAAGAATGAGTGTCAATCTGTGTTATGTTACCCACCCAAGTGTACATATGTATGTAGTTTTTTTAGAACAGTAGAAATACAAGATTGGTAAACATACTTTTTAAATATTATATATATATATACACTTTCCAACTAGTATTCATTGTATATAATGTTGAAATGTTCCTTTGTGGTGGTTTTCCTGTTTCACACACCCTAAAATATAAGTAAAACCAACCGCTTTTTTAAGGCTGAAGAATGTAAATTCCCCAAATAATAGTACTTTATATTATTTGTTTTGTTTGTAAGTATAAGCTAATTCTTATAAATGTTAATATTAACATATTTGTACCTAATTTAATAAATTAAAATTAGGATTAAAAATTGCACCAAAGTATTGGCAAAAATAATATTTTCTTCAAAAGTACTCAGGTAGCCGAAGCTCTTGCTTTTGGCATTAGCCGTCCTTGAACCCACAGGAAATATTTTCTTTGTTTCACTGCTTCATAATATTCTATTTACACTAAATAGAACTCATTAATCCTTAAAATTATTCTCTTTTCTTGAATTTCCCTTATTCCAAAAGCTATTTTTCCCCCCAGGGATTTTCACTTTTCAGTTATTGTTATTCTGTATATAGTGTAGAGTGTTGCTTCTGAGAAAGGCTAATATGGAACCAAACTCTTGTAAATAATGTAAATAAAAATATGGGTAAGTAAAGTTTTCAGTATGCTCTACTACCTCAGTTTACTTGAATACTACATTATAGTTTATTCTTTAATTACCTGGTCTAAGATACTTTAATTCTAGAAGTGAAGTTGATTTCTGCTTTCATGGACTATTTTTATTATAATTGATTAGCTTTAAAAAAGAAACTAATTGCTTATCCTATTAATACATACATTTCCTATATAATACATTCATTCTTGCTGTTTCAATTTTCAGTAATTAAGATTTTTGTGGTTTAAGCTTTGACTTTTAATGTATAGTGGTGGGTCACATTTTGCCTTGCTCTCTCTGTATGCAAGAACTCTCCAACCTAGATTTAAGAAGAAATTATTGTTTTAATGGAATGTAAATCTGAAATTGGTGTGCCTGCAATCAGTTTGGCCTCTGTGTCCTATCAGCTGGCCCCAGTTAGTGCTGGAGTCTCCCATGGATGACTTGCTGCCAAAGAATGTTTATGGATATATTTTCATTTGCTTAATATTCTTAGTCCATTCATTAATGAAATTCTTCACTATTTTATTGTTTGGAATTTTATGAATCAATCTCTTTGGCAGAAGTCAGAATACAGAAAATTTCATATGTGGGTCATTGTTCATTATTTTTTGTAGTTTAGAATGATATATAACAGATAGATAATATCTGTTTTGCATGTTTTTTTAATTAATCATCAAGCTATTCACAGTCCTATCTATTTGAAATCTAATAAATTATCATTTAGAAAATTTAGTCTTCAATAAGTGGATGTCTCATGCTACTGTTAACTCTTAAAACAAAGCTTTGCTTGGAAGGAAAAGGCCCATAGTTTCTTCTTATTAATCCTTATAGGATTCCTGAGCTTTATAATTCCCAGCCCTTCTGTAATTTCTATTACCTTCATCATAGTCATTTTTTCCTTACACAAAGACCATGGAGTAAGCTGCTGCTGCTTTTAAAGTGTGGTCATTATAATGAATGTGAAAAGAGTTTTGGACTGTTCAAAATATTTTTCAACTTCTTATGGTACAGACAGATATGTGTTACATATTTTTAAAAACCTGTTTGTTGCAATAGAAATGAAAAAGGGATCTTTTACATTATAGATTTAAAGTAATTTTTCCTTTCATATAAACTAATTGGTTTGATTTTAAATATTACTGGCTTTTATTAATATGTCTTAATTTTGAGCTTGAAATTGTTAAGTGCAATAAACATACCAGCACCGATTTAATTTTGTTGCAATTGGCATACACTGGGGATGATCACTTAAAAAAAAGGATTTTACACAATGTCTATTTCTGGTAGATGTCTTATGTGATCCTTCTGCTTTCTTTAAGTTATTTAGATGGTGGGGTAAATGTACATACTGTTTCTTGTTCTGTATACATTTCTCAAATGTACACCTGTATTATAATAACCTCCCAGTTCTAGGGGAAATTTGTGCAATAAATACACAAGTCAATTTAATGTATGATGTTGGTTCTTTCATGTGTCTGATGTCTGGATTCTTTTTTCAGATGTGACACTTCTAGGCATGTGACCTTGTTTATAATGTCCTTTTCTAATCGTAAATTTCTGTTTGGGTAATTTAGTGCAATTTACCCTATGAGCTTCTGAGAATCAAGTGAAATGTCAAGAATTTATCTTAATGCATGGCATACCCCAAGTACTCATTAATTTGTGGCTGCTACTGTTTCTAAGCAATCTGTCCAGCCTCCTCTCTATGGCCCCCACCTGTTGTGGGGAGAATTTAACATAGAGTCTTCCAAATGGAAATGTAATATAAAAATACTGGTATATTACATTTGACCTAATCTTTACAATGACAAATGGAAAATTTCTTTACATGCTAAACTGAAAATCATTTAAAACCTAGAAAAAGCCATGTAAATGTGTTACGAACATTGTATTTAATACAAATTACTATTGACTTTACAATTAAAAGTTGGCCAGTTGTTTTGGGTTCTAATCCTGGTTTGTTCACTTATTTGCATGTGACTGAGCAAGTCTGTCCTCTTCATCTACATTGTAGGGAAGTCAGCTCTTCCATCTGTTCTTCCTGCCTGCTCTTCAGCAGTGATTCAGCCCTGTGTAGGCTGTTGGGAAGCTGCCTTAGTTAGGCTGGGTTGATTTGGGCAAGAGGCAGGATTAGACAGGGGGTTTTTGTAGTGCCTGTTTTCATATCGTGTTACACATATCACTCTTATATTTGACCAAAGAGTAAGTGCACTGTTTTAAAGCAGAGGAAATAGCAAATATTTGAGAAGCATCCATCAGTTATTTTAGAGGTTTATAATTGGTACCTGTGTTTAAATTTGCTGTTTTCTTACTTGTCTGAGAAGCATAGAGGAATGATTTTGTTGATGAGAAACTTAGATACAGAAAAATTAATCTGAGGTAATAGTGTTTCCTGTCAGGTCCATTTTGTCTCTCAGACCAGAATGGTTTCCAACTAGTATATGGTGACAGATGTAAAGATACCCAGGATTTCTTCATGTGTCTTTGCCAATGTGGAAGGTAGGGATGGAATAGCAAGTGGGACCAGACCAAACCTGACCTGAAGGTGCAGTGAGGGCTGGGGAATTGTAACTCTGAATGAGAAGGACTTACTGGTATAATAAAGTAAAATAAGGTATGGTAAGGAGTTAAGCATTTTTCCTTTAAACAAATTTTTTTAAATTTTTTTAATTGAATTTATTGGGGTGACATTGGTGAATAAGATTACAGGTTTCAGGTATACAATTCTATAATACATGATCTGTATAGTGTATTTTTTTCTCTTAAGATTCAACCAGTTTTTATTTTGCCAGAATTTAATAAATTACTTGCAATAAGAATCATTTTTTTCTTCCACATATTAATGCTGGTGAATCCTATTTTGGAGGTTGCCTTTCATCTGGAAATAACTATTAAAGCCTTCACGTCTCCTCACTTTTTTCCCCAGCAGATCAGAGCATAATATAAGATGGTAAATGCCAAGATTTTGAAAATGTGCATAAATTTAGGTATGTGTAGTTACCATGGATATTAACAGTTTTTACTGTTGGTGTTTTATAATAAAGCTTAATAAAGTTATGTTTATATACTAAGTTCATCTTTTCTTGGGAAGTATTATATACAGAAAAGTAACTCGGAAGCCCCCTCCTCCATGTGTCCTATTCTCAATAAAGTCCTCCCCTTCTCATTTTTATAATTACCAATTTGACTTCTTGAACATCATTTCCTTGCTTTCTCTTTATAGATTTACCTCTATGTATGCATCCGTAAGTGATATACTTTAATTTTGCTTGTGTTTGCACTTTGTATGTGTAATTATATTTTATATTTTGTGTTTTGCTTTTTTCTCTCAACATTATGCTGGAGAATTATCCATATGCTAGGTAGCTGGTATTCCTCTGAATGAATATACTATAATTTACCCATCCTATTATTGATGGACATTTGGGTTATTTCCTGTTTTTGGCTATTATGAACAAAAGGATACTTTTCTGGTGTACATGGGTATTCTTTAGCATATATATCACGGAGTTGACTTGTCATACAGTATTTTAAGTTTCCACTTTACTAGATACTTTTTTTTCCCAAAGTGGTCTCCCAATTTACACATACCGTTTGTGAGAGTTACTGTTGCTCCACATCTTCATGAAAAAAATATATATATATATTCCTGAATAGTTAATGGGAAAAATTGGCATTTTAAAAAAAACCTATTAAATTCTTCAGGCTTGATTTCTGCTTTAGAGAAGTCACTTCTCAGAAGTAAAGTAATAGAATAGTTCTTGGAATGGGCAGGCAACATCTTAAATGTTTCACATGAATTATCTCACAATCTTAAGAGAATCCCAAAGCAATAGATTCTTTATTCCATTTTATTTTTTAATTCGATATTTTAGAGAGAGAGGGGAAAGGAGAGGGAAAGAGAAACAGTGATATGAGAAACTTTGATTGGTTGCCTCCCTCATGGGGATCGAATGGTAACCTGGGTATGTGCCCTGACCCAAATAGAAACCATGACCCTTTGGTGCTTGGGAGGATGCTCCAACCAACTGAGCCGCACTGGCCAGCGCTACTATCCTATCTAATAAAGAGGGAATATGCTAATTGACCCTCACACCTTTGCAAAGATGGCAGTGCCCACTGCCAATAAGGAGGGAATATTCTAATTGACTGCCATGCCCTCAAAGGTGGCAGCGCCCACAGCCAATGAGGGAATATGCTAATTGTCACACCCTCAAAAGATGGCACCCACAGCCACAAGATGGTGGTGCCCAGTCCCCTCAGCCCCACCAGGGCCATACCGCACGCCTGCTTCCCGAGTCCCCAAGTCCCCTCAGCCCTCAGCCGCCCAGGGCTGGCCCATGGTGCAGGCAAGCCTCGGATGGCGACTGCCCAGCTGCCCAGGGCTGCCCGAGCCTTAGGTAACCAGGGCCAGCCAAGGCTTGTGCTGCCGGCAGTGGCAGCAGCAGAGGTGTGATGGGGCGCCACTTTCCCCTGATCACCGGGTCACCTCCCGCCCCTGAGGGCTCCTGGACTGTGAGAGGGGGCAGGCCGGGCTGAGGGACCTCCCCTTCAGTGCATGAATTTTCATGCACTGGACCTCTAGTTTTAGAGTTAAAGAAACCAATGTTCAAAGATATTAAATAACGTCACTGGAGTGTTTTACTAGAAATGACCTTTTAAAGACACAAATTCAGGTGTTTGTCCCTGAAGTCTAAGCTAATGGTCATCATGCTTTATTTCTTTTTCCCTCTTTAAAATGTTGTGGCTCTGGACACTGTTCCGTGAAGAATGAAAAGGATAACCTTTATGATCTTAGGCAGACCTTTGAGAGGATATATTTACACACACCTACACACACACACACGCACACACACAATGTTGAAAATGGGTCTTCAGCCCTAACTGGTTTGGCTCAGTGGATGTGGGGAGTCAATACAGGGTTAAGCCTCGGACTGACCTGTTGGCAAAGTCACAAACAGGTCTTCCGAGTCTTAACCCAATCAGAGAGGTGACTGCTGATACACATGCGCTATCATTTAAAAAATAAAAAAGGGGGAATTTGCCAGTCCATCCTTGCTGCTTGACACAGTCACTGCAGGGAAGAAACATCTGCACAGCTTATGTTTCAAGGGACCTGGTGTATATGGCATATGTTTGCTCCCCCTCCTAGCTATGTGTTTTAAACAGGTTGTTGTTGCCCCAGGTAGGGATTTTTTTCCCTGGAGTTAGGGATTAACAGGACTAGGGAAGGGAATAAATCTGTAAAACCCTTAAACTAAGTGCCTGGAGGGTAGTTAATCACTTTAACTACGAACAATCATGCTTAAGCTACGTAATCTTTACTTAGGATAATCTCCTTCAGTTACTTCCTGTAGCTTAATAGAACAATAGAGTAACCTTGGAATGGAGATAAGAAACGCCCCAACCTTTGGAATAGAGTGGATAGGATTAAAATCAACTGGTATAAATACAGATGTAATAGAATAAAAAAAGAACCTTGCAATGCTGATCAACTGAACGCTGCCTCCGTGTCCTTCATTCTTCACCAACTCCGTCCACACCTTTGGGGACCCCTGGACCTTCTGGGGTTGGACCCCAACAAGTGGATAGAGCATCGGCCTGCGGACTGAAGGGTCCCATGTTTGATTCTGGTCAAGGGCATGTACCTTGGTTGCAGGCACATCCCCAGTAGGGGGTGTGCAGGAGGCAGCTGATCGATATTCCTCTCTAATGGATGTTTCTATCCCTCTCCCTTCCTCTCTGTAAAAAGTCAATAAAATATATTAAAAAAAGAAAATGGGTCTTCAATTCTTCATGATCTCTCCAAAATAACTTGCTTTCCAGAATGTCTGAGCCACAACCACCCTGGTAAGGTTTTTGTCCAATACTCAAGAAATGTGCTAATATTATGTTGTAAACTTAGTTTGAGCAAGCCTAACGACCAACGGAAAACAAAACCCTTATCAACTTCAGCCACCATTATCAGGTCTCAAACGTAAGTGTTGCAGCCTGAACTCTCCTTTCCCTTTTTTAACTCTAAAAGATAATTTTAATTCTGACCATCTCATTAAAAAATTACCGTAAATAACGTCATGATCATAAATTTATTGAGCTGTGGTAATTGCTTTGAGCAATAGTAAGATGTACCTAGATGTTGTACACAGCCCCTGGGGGAGCTTAAAATTCAGTGGAAAGGACATACCTATGGTGGTTCCAAAGTAAGTAATTAGTGTCCAGTGCGGCCCATTTGTGCATTAATGAGGGGTGCAAAAGACTGGTCCAGAAGGATGGTTTTGGAAATAACGTCAATGATCTTAGGGTGGAAACAGCCTCTGCAGTGCCCAGCTGCCCCAATAGTGGTCTGTTTTTCTTATCAATGGATCAGTTTGTTGGGAAACAGTCTTGTATGCCAAATGTAGTGCAAAAGCAGTCACTCTAATCCAGGCAACCCGAAGCCCTGCTGCCTAATGAAGGGGTTGGACGGATAGAGGTCTGCCCTGGACCTGGTTATGTGAACGCTGTCAGACTGGCTTCTCAACCAGCAGTAACTGCTGGCAGCAGGCAAGGCGACTGTCCACCCCTGCTAGGCCGCGAAGCTATGATTTCTCTCCCCGATCTCAGGATATTGGTCTTAGGACAAGTACTTCTTGGTGGGGCTCTTCCACAAACTATTCATTAGAAACGTAGATACGAAGCAGCATGAAATTGTTTGCCAGAAGGTGGCTTCGACTTCCGTACGTTCTCCAAGGGCGGGGCGTGGGCCTTGGGCTTGGCCACGCCCTGAGCTTCCGGATCTGGGTACAAACACACCACCTAAAACGCCGTCCCCACCGTTCGGCCTCAACGTGCTATTTTTGCTCAGTCCCTCACAGCGCGCATCCGGGCCTCCACCGGAAGTCGGAGCAGCCCAAGCCTCACCTCCGAGGCAGATCCCGTGAGAGTTTTAGGTGAGGTCTCGCGACGTGTGTTTAAATCTCAGGGAGAAGAGTTGCAAGAGGGTTAACTACCGCCCCAGTTCTTACGTCACCACGGAGTCACGCCCTTGGGCGCTCGTTTGTGTGCGCGCGCGCGCTGCGCATGCGCACTCGCCCTCCCTCCTCTGAGCTAGCTTCTTCGGCCAGTCGCGCGTGGGCTGAGACCCTAGGCGGGTGTTGCGAAGGCTTGTTTGCTTGAGCCGGGTGCCCGCCGCGGTCCGGAGTTCCTTCCTCGCAGGTGAGGGGGTTCAGACCCCCTGCCTAAGGTGAATGGGCTGTCGCGTGCGCTCCTAAGGGCTGGCTGGGGAGCTCGGGGGCCGGGGCCGCGACCATGAACTCACCCGTGGACCCCGGCGCTAGACAAGCTCTGAAGAAGAAGCCGCCGGAGCGGACCCCGGAGGTAAGGCCGGCGGACCCGGCGCGCCTTCCGCTGTCCTGCGGGCGGCGTACCTGTCAGATCTGAAACCTGCGGCGACTGTCCTCTTGGAGGCTCCCACCTGCTGCCAGAGTATCTGTTCTCTGCGTCCCCGACCCGGGCCCTCCTCTTGGGCGGGTGACGACCACCTTTCCTGCTAGTCTTGCCGCCTTCCCTGCGTACCCGGCCCTACCGGTGACTTCCGAGTGTTTTCAGTTAGAAAGCACCATTTACTAAATCCTTATTTTCTCAGGGTAAAACTGTAGGTTTCTGAGTAATATTACTCGTAGGTAGTTAGACTGAAAAACGAGATAGGAATTGTAAGTAAAGTGTAACAGCCATGTTATTAAGAGATAACATCTCTTTAAAGGTGCTAGAAATACTGTACAAGTGTTTAAAAAACGATAAACTTTTCAAAATCGGTTTCAAACGTCGAATCCAGTCAGGTGATGAATTCTGGTGGTGGATGATGCATATTTAAAGATCAGTTGTGAAGGTGCTTTTTCACACTGTCATTGGGAAATTTTACAGCATTTTGTGCTTGGATTCAAACTTTCGGTGTTGGATTAGCTTAAATGATTTTAATTTGACCTTAAGGCTAGTTTTCAAGTACTTAACTAAAACTTGTTAACCTTTCATACATATCCCTATAGAGTGCTTAGATTTATTTTTTTAATTTTTTTGGCAGGTTTTCCTTGATTTGGAGAAGTTTCTGTAATAAATAGTGTATTTCCTAAATCAAAAAGCAAAAACTAAAAACAGTGGGAAGGATTGTTGGATTATCTTTTGTATAGTTGCAATAAATGAAATGAAAGATTTGGTTAATTATTCCTAAATCACTTTTGAGTTTTTCATATTTATAGCGCTTTTCATATCTTTTGTAGCATTCTTCAAGCCATAATTGTAATTAGGATGAGTAGAACTTCGTTGTTGGAGATCCCAGTCTTTGCATAGAAACAGGCAAAGACTGTTACTTTCCAGAGTTCTTTTTTGAAATCTGCTTTTATAATCCAGTGTGCTTTAATTTTGCTATGATGATTCTTAAAGTGATTGTGAGCTGATTGAAAGCATTCACCTTGAACAGGTGAATCTGCCATAATTTTTATATCATTAGAAAATGTCATGCAAGGCTTGCAGTATTTACTGTCAGTTTAACTTTTGAATATTACTTATGATACATTCACATTTTAATGGGAAAGTCTTACTTCTCTCTTTTAAAAATACGTTTTTATTTAGAGAGGAAGGGAGAGGGAGAAGGATAAAAACATCAATAATGAGAGAAAATTATTGATCAGCTGCCTCCTTCACTCCCTCTGCTGGGGAACAACCCCGCAACCTGGGCATGTGCCCTAATCTGAATCGAACTGTGACCTCCTGGTTCATAGGTCGATGCTCAACCATTAAGCCACACCAGCCTGGCTGCTACTTCTCTTTAATAGCAGAATTACCTAATTTGAAATTGCCTGTTTTTGAACCTTACGAAATTTTCTAAACTGTTCAGAAAGTTATGTTGGCCATTCTGTGCCTTTGGTAAGTACTTTGTTAAGTACTTTTCCCTGGAAAAGCAGCATGGTTTAAGGGAGTACTAAACAACTGCCCACAATATACAGATTAAAGCCTTGACATCTAGCAGCATAGCTTGTTAACTGCTTAATTCATTAAAATTGCTTTTGAAGGAGTGTAGAATTTGTGGTACAAAAGTATGAATGAAGAAGTGGTTACCTCCGAGCCAGTGTTGCTCAGTGGTTGAGTGTATACCTATGAACCAGGAGGTCATGGTTCAAACCAGGAGGTTACCACCCTGGCCGGTTTGGCACAGTGGATAGAGTGTTGGCCTGCAGACTAAAGGATCCACCGGGTTCAATTCCAGTCAAGGGCACATGCCCGGGTTGTAGGCTCAGTCTTTAGTGGGGGGCATGCAGGAAGCAGCCAATCAGTGATTCTCATCATTGATATTTCTGTCTCTCTCTCTCTACCTTCCCCTCTGAAATCAATAAAAATATTTTAAAAAACAAGACAAAACACACCTGCCCTAAAAGTGCCTACATTCTAATAGAAGGGTAGGGTAGAAGGCAGATAAATATAATAAACTAGAGGCCCCGTGCACAGATTCATGCACCAGTGGGGTCCCTCAGCTTAGCCTGTGAGGGAGGATCAAGCCGAAACTGGCCTGGTGCATGGATTTGTCGTGGGCGTGTCTGGCCCATCTCATCTAGTCCTGATAGGCCAGACCCCACCAGCAAGCTAACCTACCAGTTGGAGCATTTGCCCCCTGGTGGTAAGTGCGCGTCATAGCGAGTGGACGAACGAACAGTTGGACACTTAGCATATTAAGCTTTTATTATATAGGATAAGTTACATAATATGTTAGCTGATAATTGCTAATAAATAACAGACTAAAGAGATTGGAAGCAAGGGGCAAAGGCTGGGTTGCAGTTAATTTTTTTAATTATTAATTTTTTAATTTTTAAATATATTTTTATTGATTTCAGAGAGGAAGGGAGAGATAGAAACATCAATGAGAGAATCATTGATCGGCTGCCTCCTGCATGCCCCCCACTGGGGATTGAGCCCACAACCCAGGCATGTGCCCTTGACCGGAATCGAACCTGGGACCCTTTAGTCCGCAGGCCGATGCTCTATCCACTAAGCCAAACTGGCTAGGGCTAGGTTGCAGTTTAAATAAGATGGTCAATATTGTGCTGGTAGAGATAACTCTTAATTAAAGGCTTGATACATGATGGAGTTAGCCATGGGGCTTTATGGGGAAAGAGCTTTCCAAGTAGAATTGTCATTGCAGAGGCCCTAAGATGAGAACATGTCTGGTGCATTCAAGGCATAGCAAGGAATTCTGAATATAAAAGAGTGAATAAGGGTAAGAGTAGTAAGAGATGAAGTCAGAGAGGTGATGGTGGTGGTATAGGATGAAACATCACGTAGGACTTTCTAAATATTTGTAAATTCTTTAACTTTTATTTTGAGTGAAAGGGGACTGCCAAAAGTTTTGAAGCAGAAAAGTGACATTATCATACTTTTTAAAAAGTCCCCTGGCTGCTTGCTGGGTTGAGACTAGACTGTATGGTAGCAAGGTTAGAAAGAAGCAGGAGCATCAGGTAAGACGCTATCATATTGCAGAGAAGAGACGATCATAACTCAGATTTAAGTGATAATAATGCAGGTGGTGAGAAGTAATCAATTACGGAAATATTTTTATGATTGCACTAACATAATTTGCTCATTGATTGGATATGTGATTTGAGGGAAAGAGAAGAATTGAGCATGGTTTCAGTTTTTTTTTTGGCCTGAATAGCTATTTTTAACTTTGCCTTTGTAGCATGAAAACAACCATTTAAAAAGTAGGTAAATGTCACATTCAACATGTCCCACACCAAGCCAACATGTGCGGAGGCAGCATGTCCTTCCTGAAGCATTACAAAGATGGAAAGTTCTCTCTTCATGTGAATTTCCCCTCTAAAGTTATTTATATGTTCTATATATAAGTGCATATGTACATACATATATATGGGCCTCTGTAGCTGAACAGTATATTTTATAAATCTAAGCATGTTCCCATTACAGAGAGAGCATCAGCACTTTTACCTCCCTGTGAGCACTTCAGACCAGTATTGTATTCATTTTATTAATAAATGGGTCTCTTTTTCATTGTAATATAGAGCTTGGCTGTTTTTGTTTTTCTGAAAAATAACGGCCTTTATGTTCTCTCATTGCTTCTCTGGTTTCAAAGGACAGTTTTATTATAAATAGTGTACGGACTTTGTATATTAAGAGAGGAACCGTTTCAGGTTCCTGGAAAAAAAAACCAGAGACATTTCACTCTTACTTTTTTGAAAGGGCATCTTTTGATTTTTTTATTCTTGTTCACTTTTGGGTATGTATATAAGTAATATGGTGATATAAAAACTTTTGTTATGTGAAAATAAGTCAGAAAAATGTTAAATAATATTACTTTTTTTCTAAATAAATAAATAAAAAGTAGGTAAATGAATGGGTATGGCAGCATGCCAAAAAATATATAAAAGAGCTGGTAGGCTGGCCCCAAGGCTATACTAAACTCCTAGTGCAATATGGTAAAAAAATATCTACCAAGAAAGTCAAGCCACGAATAAACTCCTCTTTGGAGAATACCTCAGCTTATGGGTTTTAGTGGAAGCTGAAAACAGCAGGTTTTCATTTTTCCAACTTTTGTAAAAGTAGGACTTGCGTAAATGATCCAAGTGCTGCCAATCAGACACGCCCATTCCAGATATGAATCTTGTGATTCCGAGGAGCAAGAACTGCACAGAATCCACTTTGGCAGCTAGCAGTATAGCGGAGTCTGTCAACATATGCAGCAAATAGTATAGGTCAGTGGTCAGCAAACTCATTAGTCAACAGAGCCAAATATCAACAGTACAACGATTGAAATTTCTTTAGAGAGCCAAATTTTTAAAATTTAAACTATATAGGTAGGTATTGTTATTAACTTAATTTGGGTACTCCTAAGCTGGCCTTTGCTAAAAACATCCTCAATCTGATTGAGGTACGTTTGCTGAGGTCAACCCCTTCCAACTCTCCCATCCACACTCGTCTTGTATACTTGCTTCGTCTATCTCCTTTCATTCATCCTCTCTATATGTAGAGACTGGTACAACCACTCTTCTTTCACTCCACAACATTCCCTAAAATTAACTTAATAAACTTTACTTAAAGTTTTAAGTCAACTTCGCACTGTACGTGCACGCCCGCACATGGTATTTTGTGGAAGAGCCACACTCAAGGGGCCAAAGAGCCGCATGTGGCTCGTGAGCCGCGGTTTGCTGACCACTGGTATAGGTGATCAGCAGTTCTAATGAATAAAAAATAGTCACTTTTTAACATAAGCAGTTTACAAAATTAATTCTAAATTTTGTTTTAACATATTTATTTTTAAAAACAGTTAGGGGTGACCAGGCCTGCAGGGGAGGACAGTTGGGGAGGACCAGGCTGGCAGGGGAGGGCAGTTGGGGGGGACCCAGCCCTGCAGGGGAGGGCATTTGGGAGGGACCAGGCCTGCAGGGGAGGGCAATTGGTAGGGACCTGGCCTGCAGGGGAGGGCAGTTAGGGGCAACCAGGCCTGTAGGGGAGGGCAGTTGAGGGCAACCAGGCCAGCAGGGGAGGGCAGTTAAAGGCAACCAGGCTGGCAAGAGAGGGCAGTTAGGGGTGACTGGGCCAGCAGGGGAGAGCAGTTGGGGGTGACCAGGCTTGCAGGGGAGGACAGTTAGGGGCAACTGGGCCGGTAGGAGAGGGCATTTAGGGGCAATCGGCTGGCAGGGGAGCAGTTAGGCATCGATCAGGCTGGCAGGGGAGTGGTTAGGGGGTGATCAGGCTGGCAGTCAGAAGCAGTTAGGGGCAATTAGGCAGGTAGGCAGGTGAGCAGTTGGGAGCCAGCAGTCCTGGATTGTGAGAGGGATGTCTGACTGCCCGTTTAGACCCGATCCCAGTAGTTGGACCTCCCTCGATGGGTCCCAGATTGGAGAGGGTGCAGGCTGGGCTGAGGGACACCCCCCCCTTCACAAATTTCGTGTACCGGGCCTCTAGTCCTATATAATAAAAACGTAATATGCTAAGTGCCTGACCATTTGTTTGACTGTTCGACCAGTCACTATGACACACACTGACCACCAGGGGGCAGATGTTCTAACCAGTAGGTTAGCTTGCTGCTGAGGTCCATCCGATCATGACTGGGTGAGATGGGCTAGACACGCCTTGGAGCCCTCCCATGGTCCCTCCCCAGCCCCGATTCTCGCAGGCCAGGCCGAGGGACCCCACCGGTGCACAAATCTATGCAGGTCTCTAGTATGACATAAATTCCATCAGGAATCTCAGAAAATTCTGCGGTTCCTTGACACTACCCTAACCGTCATCTAGCAGGTTAAGTTATGAGAGTTCTAATTCTGCTTGACATAACATAACCTTTATGTGTTACAATTTTCAGAACTTATTTGCCACTAAAATAAATGGTCTTGAGATCAAAAATAAAAAGCACATTTCCATAGAATAGGTATTTTGTGGTTGTCTGGCCAAGTTGTGATGACTCTTAACTCCAAGGGTTGGGCCCCAGCAGCTGTGTTTATAAGTATGTAACTGATGAACACCTACTCTGGCCATTGTCCTAGCTCATGCAATAAGGCAAGAAAAGGGGAAAAAAAGTACATCAACTGGGAAGGAAGAAATAATACTGTACTTACTCATAAGAGATGTTATATCTGTAGAAGATCCAAAGAATCCACAAACTATGAGGTTTATTAAGGTTTGTTGTTTACATCTTAAACTCATCACTATCTACCTTTAAGTGATATATTACTTCACATAAAGTATAAGGACCTTACAACAGTATTCTCCCATTTTTACCTCTTGACCTTTATCCTATTATTGTGATGTATTTAACTTGTACATATATTATAAACCCCACAATTAAGTTATCTTTGTTGTTGGTTTAAACAGTCAATTATCTTTTAAATAGTTAGGGAAAAAATTCATATTTACCCATAATTACCATTTTCAGTTTTCTTCATTCCTTTTTGTAGATCCAGATTTCCATCTGGTATTGTTTTCCTTCTTTATGAAGTACTTTTAACTTTTTTTTTAATATGGCAGGTCTGCTGGTGATGAATTCATTCAGCCTTTGTATAAGTGAAAAATATATGTTTTCTTAAATTTATCATTGTTGAAAGAAGTATTGCAGATGTCCCTCCTCCCTCCCAACCCCCCCCCCCCCCCCCCTGCATGACGACTCCTACCCTGCTCCTGTCTCCTCTGCAGGCCTTCCCTGCACTATTGTCTGTCCATAGGCTATGCATATATGCATGTAAGTTCATTGGTTAATCTCTTCCCACCCCCCTCCCTTCCCTCTGAAATACGTAGTCTGTTGCATGCTTCAATGGCTCTGGATCATTTTTGTTCATCAGTTCATTAGATTCCACATATAAGTAAGATCATCTGTTAATTGTTTTTCTCTGGCTTATTTTGCTTAGCATAATACTCTCCAGGTCCCTCCATGCTGTCTCAAAGGGTAATAACATCATTCTTTTTTCAGCTGCCTAGTATTCCATTGTGTAAATGTAGCACAGTTTTTTAATCCATTCATCTACTGATGAGTACTTGTGTTTCCAGATCTTACTTATTGCAAATAAAGCTGCTGTGAACATAAGTGTGCATATTTTTTTTCTCATTGGTGTTTCTGGCTTCTTAGGATATAGTCCTAGAAGTAGGATCACTGGGTCAAGTGGCAATTACATTTTTAATTTTTTGCTGAATCTCCACTGTTTTCCATAGTGGTTGTACCAGTCTGCATTCCTACCAACAGTGTAGTAGTTTTCCTTTTTCTCCACATCCTTGCCGGCACTTCTTTGTTTGTTGATTTATCGATGATAGCCATTCTGGCAGGTGTGAGGTAGTACCTCATTGTCATTTTAATATGCATCTCTCTGATGATTGATCACTTTGAGCATTATTTCATATGTCTCTTGGTCATTTTTATGTCCTCTTTGGAGAAGTGTGTATTTAGGACTTCTGACCGTTATATATATTTATATAATGGTACAAAATGGCTGGGGGATGGCCATGGAGGGAGGGAGGAAGCTGGCCTGTGGAGTTTACCTGGAAAAGCTACTGTGATAGCAGATGGGATAGAAGAAGGAGAGCGTCAGGCCCTTGTAGTCTGGCCGTCCCCATCTGGGCAGGCAACACTCCATCAATTTGAAGAGTTTGGTTTGGGGGTGGGTGGGGCTCAAGGGCACAGGCCCTAGCTGGCTAGATGGCGGGCAGTGGCTCCTGGACACAGAGGCTTGGATCCTGGGCCCAGGACGGGTTGGGGAGGCAGGAGCCTGCAGCCAGCCTCAGAGGAAGTGCTGGGCTTGGCTGACAGTGTACTGAGCACAGCACCAGACTGGGGGAGTCCCTTTGTATGACAGCTGCCAAGGTGAGGCCAGGCCCTACATGTTGGGGCTGAGCAGAGGCCCTCTGCCCATTTTTAAATTGTATTGTTTGTCTTCCTTTTGTTGAGTTGTATGAGTATTTCATATATTTTGGATATTAACCCTTTATCAGATGTATCATTGGCAAGTACATTTTCCCATACTGTGGGTTCCCTTTTTATTTTGATGCTGGTTTCTTTCTAATCGTTCTTTCCCTGATTTCAGGTGTTTCTTTACATGCATGAGATGATCAGTACTCAACTTAAGACTCAAAGGAGACCCTCTATAGGTTTCCAGAACATACTTTGTCTCTATGTAGCATTCTCTCTCTCTGTCTCTCCTGTTCTCCAAACTCAAGCTCCCCAGACTGCCAGCTCCTCTCCTCAAGATAATATCAGACAACTGGTACCACCAGTAAGGTGTGATAATAATGTAAATTCACTCATTTTTTCCCCCCTCAAACTGTCTTTTGTTTCCTGAGGTCTTACCTCTTGAAAAATGTTTCATATATTTGTTTTGATTTTTAGCTGTTTTAGGTGGAGGATAAATTCAATCCCTCTTATTACATCTTGACCTAAAGCTGAAGTCCCAAGTATTTGTCTTTTACTTTGGCGGGGATGTCCTGAGCACTTCACCCCTAAAAACATTAAAGTGGTGGAGGATGGGGTGGGTGGGGCTGGAAGAGATTAATTAAAGAATTTCCATGCATATATGCATAACCCATGGACAGACAATGGTACAGTGAAGGCCTGGGGAGGGGGTGAGAGCAGAGTGGAGGGGATCAATGGGGGGAAAAAGGGGGACATCTGTAATACTTTCAACAATAAAGATAAGTTAAATTAAAAAAAACCAACAACATAAAAGGACCTTAAAGCGGCAGGTCTTTGAGTCCTCATAGAGTTTATCTCCCACTTTCTGAATGTGTTACCAAGAACTCTAGGGTATCAGCCACATCTTGCCTATTCTCTTATTCATTTTATCCAGTCAGCAAGAGATCATCTATGTAATGGGTTAGGAGATCTGTATGTCTTCAGATTATTTTATGACGGAGAGTAAGGCAAAATTGTAAGTTAATATTGTTCCACGTGAAAAATTGTAAATTAATATTGCACCACATGAATGCAAACCGTTTCTGAACCTTTTTGTAATTGGAATGGAAAATACCTTCACCACATCAATACCTGAAGCTTAACTTATCAGTTGTAACAACTGTATTATATCTGGGACTGCAGCTATGACCAGGGCTAGGATTTGGTTATATCTGTGTCAGTCTGCAGTCATTTTTTAGGATTCATCTGCTTTCTTCATTACCCTTGCTTAATTTAAATCTTTACTGATGGCACTAGTCTGCTCTCCCTTTCTTCTCTGGAAACAGTATTGTCTTTTTTCTATAAATCCTCACCGAAGGATTTCTGTCGTCTGATAATTCTCTTGTGTATCAAAGCAGGAAAGCAGTGTTTGGGAGCAGTCTGTCCTGGTATTAAGGCATTATTCTTTATAAGAGAACTAGAGGCCCGGTGCACGAAATTCGTGCATGGGAGAGGGATCCCCTCAGCCCAGGCTGCACCTTCTCCAATCTGGGACCCCTCGGGGGATATCTGACTGCCGGTTTAGTCTCACAATCAGGGACCGCTGGCTCCTAACTGCTCACCTGCCTGCCTGCCTAATCGCCCCTAACTGCCCCCCATGCCAGCCTGATCACCCCTAACCACCTCTGCCTGCCGGCCTGATTGCCCCTAACTGCCTCTCCTGCCAGCCTGGTTGCCCCCAACTTCCCTCCCCTCTCCCCCTCCACCAGCCTGGTCATCCCTAACTGCTCCCCCCGCTGCCAGCCTGGTCACCCCTTACTGACCCCATGCCGGCCTGGTTGCCCCTAACTGCTCCCCTCTGCTGGCCAGGTCGCCTCTAACTGCCCCTCCTCACCAACCTGGTCACCCCTTATTGCCCCCCTCTGCCGGCCCGGTCATCCCCAACTGCTCCCCCTGTTGGCCTGCTTGCCCCATGCAGCCTGCTGTTCAGTCATTTGGTTGACCCTCACTAACCTCCCTGCCAGCCTTGTTGCCCCAGGCAGCCTGCTGTTAAGTGTGAGGGCGTCCCAGACATTTTGCATATTCCTCTATTATTAGTATAGATAAGGAAGTACATTTTATGTAGATAATTTAAACTGGGTGTAATCACTGTGCTAGAGAAAGGTTCCCCACCTCTTTCACAGAGTGAAAAATAGGATTGTCTTACTGGATGTCTTATTTGTTTATTGGCACATTAATAATCACTTTGACTACCTTTTGAAAAATATTTTTTAGAAAGTCATATTTTAAGAGGAATATTGACAAACTGGGTCATCTTCAGAGGTCAGTCAGGTGCTTCCAAATATTCAGATGCTTAAATATTTGGAACCTGCAAGTACTGAGACTGTATAATCTGGAGGGGGAAAAAACAAAAATAAGTTTTAAAAAACTTTTCAAATATTTGGAGGTCACTGAAAAAGAAAGGTTACATCTGTTTAGAAATGAAATAGACTTTCATATGAAATAGCGAGATTTTAATTTCTGGCATTATTTGTGTATAGGCCATCAGCCATGCTGGGGGGAGTTGAGGGAGTTCTTTTCAGATCTCCTATAATTCAGAGATTTTATGATTCTCATAGTTCACCGTTCTAAGTGGTTGTTTGCTTATAATCATAGTTGTTGGGGTATCGTTATATTATAAAAAGTATATTTGAAATAATCTAAAATAATTTCTATTCTTTAGGATTTAAACACTATTTACTCTTATCTTCATGGAATGGAAATATTATCAAACCTCAGAGAACATCAGCTTAGGTAAGTGTGATGTTGTGTTTAAGAGGATGTGCTGTGGAGTTATTCAAATGAGTTTAGGTAGATAATTGCAGCGTCCAAATCTTTTTAAGGACTTTTTATAGAATGAGCATAAGGAATTTGTGTTTTTCATACCAGTTTTTCTTAGCCATGGGAATCTGTATAACTTTTGACTCCCCCAAAATCTAACTACTAATAGCCTACTTTTGATCAGAAACCTTACTGATAACATAAGCAGTTGATTAACAAATTTTAACATTTTTTAATTGATTTTTAAATTTTTTTAAGAGAGAGGGGAAGGCAGGGCTGGGGCAGAGAGAAACATCAACTGGTTGTCTCCCATACGCGCCTTAACGGGATTGAACCCACAACCTAAGGTATGTGCCCTGACCGAAAATCGTACCTGCAACCTTTCAGGTGCACAAGACGATGCTTCAACCAACTAAGCCACACTGGCCAGGGCCAACACATATTTTATATGTTCTATGTATTATATACTGTATTCTTACAATGCAGTAAGCTAGACAAAAAATGTTATTGAGAAAATCATGAAGAAAATAAATATATTTATAGTACTTACTGAAAAAAATTGGCATATATGTGGACTTGCTCAGTTCAAACCCATGTTGTTCAAGGGTCAACTGTAACTATGTAAAGCAAAGCACAGCACTGTGCTAGCATGTGAAAATAAAAATTTTTTGTTTTGTTTTTGTAGTTAATATTGATATTTACTATGTCAGATGCTGAAAATGGCCATGGTATGATGTAGATTTGTATTAAAGTGGAAGGAGCAGGATTCTTGATTTGGTATAAGTTCTTGTGGACAAGATCCATAAACTTTCTAAACCTCATTTTTCTTTTGTAAAATTAGCTTTCTCTCCTTCTACCTTACGTCATTGAGATTACACAGGGTATGGCAAAAGTAGGTTTACAGTTGTGAGTATGCAAAACAGTTTATTTTTATATTATTAATTATTGTACTGTTTTCCATACAAACAACTATAAACCTACTTTTGCTCCACCCTGAATTTGTAAAAACAATTTTGAGTGCTATTAACTGCTATTTTAACTTTGCATAACATTTTAATCGAAATGTGTTTTCCTTCCATGGCCAGGTTATCCACCTCTTTTTCTGGCTGTTGTTTTTATTTTATTTTTTTATGTTTTTATTGATTTCAGAGAGAGGGGGAGAGAGGAATAGGAACATCAGTGATGAGAGAGAATTATTATCTGCTGCCTCCTGCATGCCCCCTGCTGAGGATCAAGCCTGCAACCCCAGGCACGTGTCCTGATTAGGAATCGAACTGTGACCTCCTGGTTCATAGGTTGACTGATATTCAACCACTGAGCAACACCAGTCAGGCTCTGGCTGTTCTTAAGTTTTGGGTTATGGACCAGATTGCTAATTAATTCTTTGGAATTTATTATTTTCTGTTTCCTTTATAACAATTCAGGTGTTAGTATGTATCAAATAAAAAAGAAAGAAGAGCCCTAACCGGTTTGGCTCAGTGGATAGAGCATCAGCCTGCAGACTGAAGGTTCCCAGGTTCGATTCTGGTCAAGGGCATGTACCTTAGTTGTGTGCACATCCCCAGTAGGCAGTGTGTAGGAGGCAGCTGGTTGATGTTTCTAACTCTTTATCCCTCTCCCTTCCTCTCTGTAAAAAATCAATAAAAATATAAAAAAAGAAAGAAAGAAGAAAACTGAAAATTAGAAAATTGAGGAATACTAATAATATTTTTTAAATGAAAGTAAGTTTATATAATTATTCAACAGAATTTCTGTGTGTGTGTGTTTGCATCTATCAGTAACTGTTCTTCACACAAGGATTTAGTGTGAATTGACAGCTTATTTTTTCATAATTAAAAAATACATTATTTAGTGTGAATGTACATAAAGAGTGTTATACTTGGTGCCACTTAATATCTAATTGTTTTTGAAAATGTTGCATTTAATGTTTATATTTCTAAACTCTTATAGTTTAGTGAAAAATGTAGTGGTAAATCTGATCATTTTCTATTAAGGTGATTATAACAGAATTTTTTAAACAAAATTTAAGGTAAAAATCTTTAAAATTTTTATTTTTTAAAATAGATTAATGTCTGCAAGAGCACGCTATGAGAGATACAGTGGCAATCAAATTCTTTTTTGGTAAGTACTTTCATAATTAGCGTAAATTAATTGCTTTAATGTTTAAATTTTGATTTTTAGCATTGAAATTCTGGAACAATTTCTGTAGAACAGATTGAAACATACTCACAAACTATGAAATATAATAGGCATCGAGTCTACAAAAGGTGTACAGTGTGGCAATGGTTAATAAATATAGACACCTGAATTGGGGGACATCTGTAATACTGTCAACAATAAAATAAAATACACACACACGTAACTCCTACCCATGTGAACATGCAAAATATGTAAAGGCTCTAGAAGGCTCTAGTCAGTTTTCTTGGAAAGGTAATCTAGTTCTAACTTTTATCGGTGTAGATTAGTTTTGCCTCTTTTGAATGTCATACAGATAAAATCTTTCGTCAGGCTTTTTTTTTTTTAACTTCACAAATGTCTGCATTTCTTCCAGGTTTTTGCACTCATTATTTTTGTTGTTGTTTAACATCCTCACCCAAGGATATTTTTTCCCATTGATTTTTAGAGAGAGTGGAAGGGAAGTAGGGAAGGGAGGGGAGAGAGAGAGAGAGAGAGAGAGAGAGAGAGAGAGAGAGAGAGAGAGAGAGAGAGGGAGAGAGAGGGAGGGAGAAGAGAAACACCGATGTGTCTCACATCAATTGGTTACCTCCTGCACATACTCTCACTGGTGCTGAAGACTGAACCTAAAACCTAGGTACGTGGCCTTGTCCAAGAATCTAACCTATGACCCTTTGTTGCTCAGGCTGATGCTCTAACCACTGAGTAGCACTGGCCAGGGCTACACTCATTCTTTTTCACTGCTTTACAGTATCCAGTTGTGTGAAAATAACACAATTTGTTTATCCTGTTACTATATATTTAGGTTGTCCCCAGTTTTTTTTATTATAATAGTTTCTTTGAACATTTTGTTCATATCTTTTTATGCCCTTACTTACTCATTCCTGTTGGTCATATTCTTAGGAATAGAATTATTGGAACCTCACATGCTTAAATTTAGGAGATTCTAACAGAATCTAACGTGCATTTCATTTTATTATCTCATTGTGATTTTATTTTACATTTCCCTGCTTACTAATGATAATGAATGATTTTCATATTTTTATGGGCTATTTGGATAGCTCTTTCTGAAATTCTGTTTCAAGTTTTACCATATTTTAATTGGGTTGTATGTCTTATTTCTATAGATTTTTAGAAATTCTTTCTGAATTCTAGATTCAAGTTCTTTGTTGGATACTTATGTTGCATATATCTTCTCTCACTGTGTGGCTTTCCTTTTCAGTCTATTAATGGTACCTTGAAGACAAATTCCTAACTTCCTCAGTTTTTCCCTTTGTCATTAATGCTTTCCATGTCTGGTTAAAAACAAAATCTATTCCTTCCTCAACAATATTAATATTTTTGTGTGTGTGTGTGTTTTTTTTTTTTTTGCTACAGTGACCTCTTTTATTATATAGACTAGTGGCCTAGTGCACAGATTCGTGCACATTGAAAGAAATTACTTAGACAGTTACTTAGGCTTTTATGTGCATAGATTCAACTGGTATTTAGGAATGGTATTGATTTTCATGTTTTATTACTTGCACATTACATTTATCATTATTTCTAAACTACTTACATGATTTATATGGGTTTTGATAGCTACTTTAATTTATTTATTGATCCAGTCATTTATCTATACTAATAATAGAGGAATATGCAAATTGTCCTGGATGCCGTCACAGTAACAGTAATAATTGAACAGCAGGCTGCGTGGGACGACAAGGCCGGCAGGGGAGTTAGTGAGGGATGACCAAACGACTGAACAGCAGGCTGCGTGGGGCAACCAAACTGGCATGGAGCGGCAGTTGGGGGCGACCAGGCCAGTGGGGTGGGCAGTTGGGGGTGACCACGCTGGCGGGGGGGGCAGTAAGGGGTGACCAGGCCAGCATGGGGGCAATTGGGGGCGACCAGGCCAGCGGGGGGGCAGTTAGGGGCGACCAGGCGGGCAGGGGGGCAGTTAGGGGTGATCAGGCCAGCAGGCAGAGGCAGCTAGGGGTGATCAGGCTGGTGAGGGGGCAGTTAAGGGCAATCAGGAAGGCAGGCAGGTGAGTAGTTAGGAGCCAGTGGTCCTGGATTGTGAGAGGGATGACCGACTGTCGGTTTAGGCCCAATTCCCGTGGTCTGGCCTGAACCGCCAATCAGACATACCCCGAGGGGTCCCAGATTGGAGAAGGTGCAGGCTAGGCTTAAAGGACTCCCCCCCCCCCCCCCCCCCCGCACGAATTTTGTGCACCAGGCCTCTAGTTATTAAATACTGGTCAGGTATACATTATGCTAATTCTAATATAGAATGGTGGGAAGACAAATTATTTGTCCTTATTGAGTATCATGTAGTGGAGGAGAGTGAGTTAATTAGAATAGTTACACATATTTTAGTGCTATCAAAGAAAAATATAGCTATATAAATCATTGGGACAGAATTGAGAGCCCAGAAATAAATTGATATTTATGAACAGTTTTGCTACACCTGCAAGGCAACAGTTTTGTTATTTAAAAATGGCCTGTACCTAAGATCTGTACACAGTGTGCATATAATATGATTGAGGATTACAAAGGAATCTCCAATGAACTGTTTATTTTTGATGAAAGTGCTAAAGCATTTCAGAGGTAAAAACACAGTTTTTTAAACAAATGGTGCTTGGTTAGTTGAGATATTACATGCAGAAGGTTAATTTAGACCCTTTCCTTATAACATATACAATAATTAATGAGTGTTATTTTATACCAATTAGAATAGCTATGGTCAAAAAGGTACCCATTAAATAGATAGTCAGAAAGGTACCTTATCCTGTATAAAGTAATTAATGAGATATCACTCTATACCAATCATACTAGCTACAGTAAAAAAGATAGACAGTAATGAATATAGACAAGGATATGGTAACACTTGGAATTCTCATATATTTGTGGTGAGGATGAAGAGTGGTATGGCCTTTTTAGGAAACAGTTTGGTTGTTTTTTAAAAAGTTAAGCAATTTCGAGGACCGGATCTCAAGCAGCATGAACACGCGGACTCGGAAGAGCCCTCCACCTTCTGACGGATGGGTCAGATTTCACCTGGGAAAATGAGAGAGGGAGCTACAAAACCAAACACCCGGAGAAGAGAGATCACGCGGAGACAAAGAAACAGCCCACAAATGAAAGAAAAGGAGTCATCACCAGAAAAGGAAGGAAACGGAATGGAGGCAAGCAACATGTCAGAGAAAGAATTCAGAGAAATGGTCATGAGGTTGCTGAAAAGAATAGAAGACAAATTCAACAATATGGTTAAGAACCAAGAGAAAATGAAGAAGAACCAAGAAGAAATGAAAAATGACATTGCTGCTATAAAGAACTCAATAGAAAACATCAACAGTAGACTAGAAGAAGCAGAGGACTGCATCAGTAAGCTAGAAGACAAGGTAGGAAAAAATACCCAAGTAGAGCAGCATCTAGAAAAAAAACTTGAAAAACAGGAGGAGAGCCGAAGGGAACTTTGGGAAATCACATCCACATAATAGGGGTGCCAGAAGGAGACGAAACTGAGCAAGGAATAGAAAACCTGTTTGAAGAAATAATGACAGAAAACTTCCCTGATATAGGAAAGAAAAAACTCACACAAATCCAAGAAGCTCACAGAGTCCCAAACAAAATGAACCCCAAAAGACCAGCGCCAAGGCACATTATAATTAAATTGGCAAATACCAATGACAAAGTAAGAATCTTAAAAGCAGCTAGAGAAAGACAGAAAGTTACCTACAAAGGATTCCCCCATAAGACTGGCAACTGATTTCTCAACAGAAACACATCAGGCCAGAAGGGAATGGAATGAAATATACAAAGTCATGCAAAGGAAGGGTCTGAATCCAAGAATACTGTACCAGCAAGGCTATCAATCAAAAGTGAAGGTGAAATCAGGAGCTTCACAGACAAAAAAGGACTAAGGGAGTTTATTACCACCAAACCAGCAATGCAAGAAATGCTAAAGGGTCTGCTGTAAAAAGAAGAAATAGGAAGCGAAGAAGGAACACAGGCATAAAGAATAAAAATGGCGACAGACAAGTACCTATCAATAATAACTTTAAATGGATTAAATGCCCCAATCAAAAAACATAGGGTAGCGGAGTGGATAAGAAAAAATGACCCACATATCTGCTGTCTATAAGAGACCGACCTCAGTACAAAGGACACACACAGCCTGATAGTGAATGGATGGAAAAAGGTTTTTCAGGCAAATGGAAATGAAAAAAAAGCTGGGGCAGCAATATTTATATCTGACAAATTAGATCTCAAAGTGAAGGACATAAGAGATGCGGAAGGCCACTTCAAAATAATAAAGAGAGCAATAGCATAGAGAATTTACTTAACAGTATTGTAATAACTATCTATGATGCCAGGTGATTGCTTAAATTATTGCAAGGAACACTTTGTAACTTACATGAATGTCTATCCCAGGGGTCCTCAAAATTTTTAAACAGGGGGCCAGTTCACTGTCTCTCAGACTGTTGGAGGGCCGGACTATAGTTTAAAAAAAAAACTATGAACAAATTCCTATGCATACTGCACATATCTTATTTTGAAGTAAAAAAACAAAACGGGAACAGATACAATATTTGTATTTGCATGTGGCCCGCGGGCCGTAGTTTGAGGACCCCTGGTCTATCCACTGTGCAGTACACCTAAAACTAATATAAAAAAAAGTATTGAATGCAAACTATAATTGAAACATAAAATAAGCCCTGGCCAGGTCCCCATTTGGTTAGAGTGTCATCACATACGCCAAAAAGTTGTGGGTTTGATTCCCAGTCAGGTACATACCTAGGTTTGGGGCTCAATCTGTGGTCAGGGTGCATATGGGAGGCAGCCAAATGATGTTTCTCACATTGGTGTTTCTCCCTCTCACTCTTTCTCTCTCTCCCTATTCCTCTCTCTATATCTAGTAGTTTGCTTTCCTCCATTTCTGTCATTTGTGACTTGTTTCTTTGTCTCCACACTTTTTATGCTTCCCTGTTTTGGTAGAGTGGCTTTCTGTGTTAGGTGTCCTATAGGGCCCAGTGGCTCAGCCTCCCCAATTACCTGAGGTGGACACTCTTGGTGCACCCCTTTGTGGGCTTCGTGCACAGTCTTGTTGTAGTTAAGTCTTGATTGTTGTAGGTATCACTAGGAGCAATTGACCTCCAGGCCAATTGGCTGTGAGAATCAGCTGTGTCTGCAGTGGGAGAACTTCTGAGCTGGGGAAACCCTTTTGGGGCAAGGACTTGCTTCAGTGGGGCTTTGGTGCTCACTGAGTCTGCCCCCTGAGTGTGTCCCTTATGGATCTGAGGAGTTGTAATCTGGATGGTCCCACTCTGACCACTGGGTACACTCACTCTTGGATCTAAGGAGGTGCTAATCTAGCCTCTGCCAGAAGAAGAGAGAGAGCAAGATATTGAAAACCTATTTGAAGAAATAATGACAGAAAACTTTCCCTACCTGGTGAAAGAAATAGACTTACAAGTCCAGGAAGCGCAGAGAACCCCAAACAAAAGGAATCCAGAGAGGACCACACCAAAACACATCATAATTAAAATGCCAAAAGCAAAAGACAAAGAGAGAATTTTTTAAAAAAAATATATTTTATTGATTTTACAGAGAGGAAGGGAGAGGGATAGAAAGTTAGAAACATTGATGAGAGAGAAACATCGATCAGCTGCCTCTTGCACACCCCCTACTGGGGATGTGCCCGCAACCAAGGTACATGCCCTTGACCGGAATCGAACCTGGGACCCTTCAGTCCGCAGGCTGACGCTCTATCCACCGAGCCAAACCAGCTAGGGCCAAAGATAGAATCTTAAAAGCAGCAAGAGAAAAACAATCAGTTACCTACATGAAAGTACCCACACGACTGTCAGCTGATTTCTCAACAGAAAGTATGCAGGCCAGAAGGGAGTGGCAAGAAATATTCAAAGTGATGAATAGCAAGAACCTACAACCAAGATTACTTTATCCAGCAAAACTATCATTCAGAATTGAAGGTCAGATAAAGAGCTTCACAGATAAGAAAAAGCTAAAGGAGTTCATCACCACCAAACCAGTATTATATGAAATGCTGAAAGGTATCCTTTAAGAAGTGGAAGAAGAAGAAAACGGTAAAGATACAAATTATGAACAATAAACATGCATCTATCAACAAGTGAAACTAAAAAACAAGTGAATAAATAATCTGATGAACAGAATAAACTGGTGATTATAATAGAATCAGGGGCATAGAAAGGGAGTGGAGTGACTCTCCTTGGGGGGGAAAGGGGTGTGGGAGGTGTGGGAAGAGACTGGACAAAAATTGTACACCTATGGATGAGAACGGTGGGTAGCGGGGGTAAGGGCAGAGGGTGGCGTGGGAACTGGGTGGAGGGGAGCTATGGGGGGGAAAAAGGAACAACTGTAATAATCTGAACAATAAAGATTTAATTAAAAAATAAATAAAAATAAATAAAGAACCTTAAGTGGGAATTTTACAGCCATTTGCATCTTCCTTCAGTAACGAGAGAAAGGAACTTTAAAGTACCTGCTGGAAAGTTGACAATATGTTTTTCTTTGGATGATAAACAATTAGAATTGACCCAGAAAGCTTACCCTAGGTGGTGTATAGAATGGTTTGTAGGCCTGGGTTTCTGGATGGAGGATGGTACTACATTTAATATGGATATAGAAAAGATCCATGCTTGAAGAAAATGAGGATGAGGTAGATTTTAAACATGTTGAGTTTGAATTGTCTGTTTGATATACAAGACGACATGTCAAGTAGACAGCCAGATAGATATACAGTTCTTAGCTCAAAGGAGATATTTTTTATAGATATTAAAATCTTCATATTAAAATTGATTGAAGACTATAGGTATGGTAAGTAAATATATTGAGCGAAAGAGATTAGTTTAGATTATAAACTAACATCTAACAAGATTCTGGGTTTTTACTGGATATCTAACTGAACTAAAATGCTGAAGGACTTAAGTTATCTGATACTCTTTTATTTTATTCTTCAAACATAAAACAATGTATTTCAGAATAACACTGAAAAGAAATAAGTAGATTATTATCTAAATTTAGTTGAAGATACAACATTGATAAATTTGTGCATTCCAAATAATTTTGTCTTCAATATACAGAAAAGTTATTAGAAGTAGGATTTCTAATATGCAGATATAGTACAATATTTAAATAGATCTCTACCATATGTGATGATCTAGTGGGCAAAGATGAAGAAGGTGAACATGGTCTGTGTTACTTAATTTGTAATGATTTGCAGTACTAGAATATATTTTATGTTCTATACTTTGTAGTGAATCCATATACATGTGAATGTATGTATTTATTTACTTATTTATTTAAATAGTTCAGAAACTATTGCCAGATGTTGGTACATCCTGCTTTCTGGATCTGTGCTTATGAAAGACTCCATGGTCTTGCCTCCTTGCAGGTAAGTTTACATTTGGTGTTTAGTACACATGGCAGGCAAAGTTAACATTATATCTATTTATTTTATCTCTTACGTTAAACTATATAAGATGTGTATTTTTCTCTCATTAACTGATACATTTTACAAATGTCTTTGCTTATTGTAATTGGAAGTACTTGGCAGAAATCAATGGATATTTCATATTTCTTTATTTTTTAAAAATATATTTTTATTGATTTCAGAAAGGAAGGGAGGGGGGAGAGAGATAGAAACATCAATGATGAGAGAGAATCATTAATCATCTGCCTTCTGCATACCCCACACTGGGGACTGAGCCTCCAACCCGGGTATGTGCCCTGACTGGGAATCGAACCATGACCTCCTGGTCAATGCTCAACCACTAAAGCATGCTGGCCAGGCAATATTTTATATTTCTGAGGAAACATATGTCTTTAAGTTTACACCGTGACTTATATCTTATTCCTGTTTGATCTTTAATTTTATGTGAAATTTCATCTGATTTATCTAATAGCTTCTGGATTCATTGCTCTTAATGGGTATATAGGGAGGCACTATATCTTAATAGTTAAGAAATTGGTTTTTAGAGAAAGGCAAATGAGATAATAATCCTGATTTTATCACTTCTTAGTGATCTGACTTTGGGCAAATTTTAGTTTCTTGACTGTAATATGATAATAATAGTGCCTACTTACTAGTAAGTGTCTTATGGGATTGGCAGGCTACTCCTCAAAGGTCTCAACAGAAGTCTATAGACATTGACACTCTAGAGCCAGATTACCTGAGTTCGTATCTGCACTTTACTACTCCTTGAGCAAATTACTTAATCCCTTTGTGCCTCAGTTTCCACATTTGTAAAATAAGGATAATAATAGAACCTATTTCATAGGCTAGTTTTGAGGAATAAGTGAGTTACTATGTAGTAAAGCTCTTAGAACATTGCCTTACTGTTAATAAGTAATTGGTAATTATTAAGATAGTCAATTGTATTACCGTTTGTGCTGACAGCAATTCTCAATATTGTGGGGCCTCAAATTATGGTTTGGTGACATAAAAGGTAATTTTTTTAGTGACTTTTTTCCAATGTTGAGAAGATATTTTTTTCTTTTTTTTTTTCTTTATTGATTATGGTATTACCTATGTGTCCTTATTCCCCCATTGCCTCCCCACTCATGTCCTCACCCCTCTAGTGTCTGTGTCCATTGGTTAGACTTATATGCATGCATATAAGTCCTTTGGTTGATCTCTCCCCCTTACCCCCACCCTCCCCTACCTTCCCTCTGAGGTTTGATGGTCTGATCGATGCTTCTCTGTCTTTGGATCTGTTTTTGTTCATCAGTTTATGTTGTTCATTATATTCCACAAATGAGTGATATTTATCTTTCTCTGACTGGCTTATTTCGCTTAGCATAATGCTCTCCAGTTCCATCCATGCTGTTGCAAATGGTAAGAATTTCTTCTTTTTTACTGCAGCGTAGTATTCCCTTGTATAGATGTACCACAGTTTTTTTGTTTGTGTGTTTGTTTTTTTAATTAATTCTCCTTTATAAGGAAGAGATCAATGAAGGCCCACATGGTAGTAGTACATTGTTTTAATATCTGATTCAGACACTTTATATTTGTCTTTTTTTTAATTGTTTAAAGTATTACCGAAAGTAGTACATATGTCTCCTTTTTTTTTCCCCATTGACCTTCCCCCAGCCTCCCCTATCCCCAGCACATGCCCACCCCCCAACCCCCCAGTGTCTTGTATCCATTGGTTATGCTTATATGCATGCATACAAGTCCTTCGCTTGATCTCTTACTTCCCCCCCAACACTCCCCAGCCTTCCCACTGTCCCATTGACAGTCTGTTCAATGCTTCTCTGCCTCTGTATCTATCTTTTTGTTCATCAGGTTATAATGTTTTTATTATCCATAAATGAGTGAGATCCTGTGGTGTTTATCTTTCACTTCCTGGCTTATTTCACTTAGCATAATGCTTTCCAGTTCCATCCATGCTGCTGAAAATGGTAAGAATTCCTTCTTTTTTATAGCAGCGTAGTATTCCATTGTGTATATGTACCAAAGTTTTCTAATCTACTCATCTGTTGATGGGCATTTAGGCTGTTTCCAAATCTTGGCTATTGTAAATTGTGCTGCTGTGAACCTAGGGGTGCATATATCCTTTCTGATTGGTGTTTCTGTTTTCTTGGGATATATTCCTAAAAGTGGTATTACTGGGTCAAATGGCAGTTCCAATTTTAAATTTTTTAGGAAACGCCATACTGTTTGCTGCCTGTGGATTTCTCTAGTATTTTTATGGTTTCCCATCTTACATTTAAGTCCTTTATCCATTTTGAGTTTATTTTTGTGTATGGTGTAAGTTGGTGATCTAGTTTCATTTTTTTGCATGTATCTGACCAAATTTCCCAGCACCATTTATTAAAGAGGCTGTTTTGACTTCATTGTATGCTCTTGCCTCCTTTGTCGAATATTAATTGAGTATAATGGCTTAGGTCAATTTCTGGGCCCTCTATTCTGTTCCATTGGTCTATATGTCTGCTCTTGTGCCAGTACTAGGCAGTTTTGAGAACCATGGCTTGGTAATATAGTTTGATGTCTGGTATTGTGATCCCTCCAACTTTGTTCTTCTTTCTCAGGATAGCTGTGGCTATTCGGGGTCTTTTTTATTTCAGATGAATTTTTGGAGATTTTTTTCTAGAATCTTTGAAATATGCCATTGGTATTTTAATAGGTATTGCATTGAATCTATAGATTGCTTTAGGTAGTATGGACATTTTAATGATGTTGATTCTGCCAATCCATGAACATGGTATGTTCTTCCATTTGTTTATGTCTTCCTCTATCTCTTTTTTTCAATGTCCTGTAATTTTCTGAGTACAGGTCTTTTATGTCCTTCGTTAAGTTTATTCCTAGGTATCTTAATTTTTTTGGTGCAGTGGTAAATGGGATTGTTTTTTTCATTTCTATTTCTGTGAGCTCATTATTGTTGTATAATAAAGCCATAGATTTCTGGATGTTAATTTTGTATCCTGCTACATTGCCAGATTCATTTATTAGGTTTAGTAGTTTTTTGATGGAGTCTTTGGGGTTTTTTATGTATAACATCATGTCGGCTGCAAATAAGGACAGTTTTACTTCTTCTTTTGCAATTAGGATGCCTTTTATTTTTTATTCTTGTCTGATTGCTATGGCTAGTGCTTCTAGTACTTTGTTGAAGAGGAGTGGTGAAAGTGGGCATCCTTGTCTTGTTCCTGTTCTTAGGGGAAATGGATTTAGTTTTTGCAAATTGAATATGATGTTGGCTGTAGGTTTGTTATATACGGCTTTTATTTTGTTGAGGTATGATCCCTCTGTTCCCACTTTGCTGAGAGTTTTTATCAAGAAAGGGTGTTGGATTTTGTCAGATGCTTTTTCTGCATCAATTGATATGATTATGTGATTTTTGTCTCTCAGTTTGTTTATGTGATGTATCACATTTATTAATTTGCGGATATTGAACCATCCTTGCATCCCTGTAATAAATCCCACTTGGTCATGGTATATGATCTTTCTAATGTATTGCTGAATCCGATTTGCTAGGATTTTGTTGAGGATTTTAACATCTATGTTCATCAAGGATATTGGCCTGTAGTTCTCTTTTTTTGTGGGTCTTTATCTGGTTTTTGGATTAGGGTAATGCTGGCTTCATAGAAAGAGCTTGGAAGTGTGCCTTCCTCTTGAGTTTTCTGGAATAGTCTGAGTAGGATAGGTTTTAGTACTTTGAATGCTTGGTAGAACGCCCCTGTAGAGCTGTTCCACCAGGGCTTTTGTTTGCTGGAAGGTTTTTGATCGCTGTTTCAATTTCTTCAGTAGTTATTGGCCTATTCAGGTTTTTTGACTCTTCTTGGTTGAGTTTTGGGAGCTTGTATTTTTCTAAGAATATGTTCCTTTCATCTAGGTTGATGGAATTTTCCATTTTGTTGGAATAGTGTTGTTCATAGTATTTCTTCATAATTGTTTGTATTTCTGTGGGATAGATTGTTATTTCACCTCTTTCATTTCTGATTTTGTTTATTTGGGTCCACTCTCTTTGCTTCTTGGTGAGCCTGGCTAGAGGTTCATCAATCTTGTTTATCCTTTCAAAGAACCAGCTCTTGGTTTTGTTGATTTTTTGTATTGTTTTTTTTGGTCTCTATGTCATTTATCTCCACTCCGATCTTTATTATTTCCTTCCTTCTACTTACGCTGGGCTTTTCTTGTTGCTCTCTTTCTAACTCTTTGAGTTGTAGGGTTAGGGAATTTGTTACCATTGTTTCTTGTTTTCTTAGGCAGGTCTCTAAAGCTATGAACTTCCCTCTTAAGACTGCTTTCACTGTGTCCCATAGATTTTGGATTGTAGTGTTTTCATTGTCGTTTGTTGCCATGATGCTTTTTATGTCTTTTTTGATCTCTCTGGTAACCCAGTCATTATTTAATAGCATGCTATTTCACCTCCAGGTGTTTGATTTTTTTTTTTAATATATTTTATTGATTTTTTTACAGAGAGGAAGGGAGAGAGATAGAGAGCTAGAAACATCGATGAGAGAGAAACATCGATCAGCTGCCTCCTGCACATCTTCTACTGGGGATATGCCCGCAACCCAGGTACATGCCCCCGACCGGAATCGAACCTGGGACCTTTCAGTCCGCAAGCCGACACTCTATCCACTGAGCCAAACCGGTTTCGGCCACGTGTTTGATTTTTTTAATTGTTTTTTTTGTAGTTGATTTCTAATTTTATGCCATTATGGTCTGAGGTGGTGCTTGATATTATTTCTGTCTCCTTGAATTTGAAGAGATTTTGCCTGTGACCCTATATATGGTCTATCTTTGAAAATGAACTATGTGCACTTGAGAAGAATGTATATTTTGTAGCTTTGGGGTGAAATGTTCTGAAGATGTCAATTAGTTCCATCTGATCTAGTGCATCATTTAGGATTGATGTTTCTTTGCTGATTTTTTGTTTAGAGGATTTGTCCAATGGTGATAGTGGGGTATTAAAGTCCCTTACTATGACTGTATTGCTATCAATCTCTCCCTTGATATCTTCTGAAAGTTTTTTATGTATTTGGGTGCTCCTGTATTAGGTGCATATATGTTTACCAGAGTTATATTTTTTTATTGGATTGCTCCCTTTAGTATTATGAAGTGACCTTCCTCATCTCTTGTTATGTCCTTCACTTTGAGATCTAATTTGTCAGATATAAGTATTGCTACTCCAGATTTTTTTTCATTTCCATTTGCCTGAAAAACCTTTTCCCATCCATTCACTATCAGGCTGTGTGTGTCCTTTGTACTGAGGTCGGTCTCTTATAGACAGCAGATATGTGGGTCATTTTTTCTTATCCACTCCGCTACCCTATGTCTTTTGATTGGGGCATTTAATCCATTTACATTTAAAGTTATGATTTTTTTTTTGTTAAATCTTTATTGTTCGGATTATTACATTTGTTCCTCTTTTTTCCCCCCCATAGCTCCCCTCCACCCAGTTCCCACCCCACCCTCTGCCCTTACCCCCCACTGTCCTCATCCATAGGTGCACAATTTTTGTCCAGTCTCTTCCCGCATCTCCCACACCCCTTTCCCCCCCAAAGAATAGTGAGTCCATTCCCTTTCTATGTCCCTGATTCTATTATAATCACCAGTTCATTCTGTTCATCAGATTATTTATTCACTTGATTCTTAGATTCACATGTTGACAGATGCATATTTGTTTTTCATAATTAGTATCTTTACCTTTTTCTTCTTCTTCTTCTTCTTAAAGGATACCTTTCAGCATTTCATATAATACTGGTTTGGTGGTGATGAACTCCTTTAGCTTTTCTTTATCTGTGAAGCTCTTTATCTGACCTTCAATTTTGAATGATAGCTTTGCTGGATAAAGTAGTCTTGGTTGTAGGTTCTTGGTATTCATCACTTTGAATATTTCTTGCCACTCCCTTCTGGCCTGCAAAGTTTCTGTTGAGAAATCAGCTGACAGTCTTATGGGTAGTCTCTTGTAGGTAACTGAGTTTCTTTCTCTTGCTGCTTTTAAGATTCTCTCTTTGTCTTTTGCTCTTGGCATTTTAATTATGATGTGTCTTGGTGTGGTCCTCTTTAAATTCCTTTTGTTTGGGGTTCTATGTGCTTCCAGGACCTGTAAGTCTATTTCTTTCACCAGGTAGGGAAAGTTTTCTGTCATTATTTCTTCAAATAGGTTTTCAGTATCTTGGTCTCTCTCATCTTCTGGCACCCCTATAATTCTGATGTTGGTACGCTTGAAGCTGTCCCAGAGGCTCCTTACACTATCTTCGTATTTTCGGATTCTTTTTTCATTTTGCTTTTCTGGTTGGGTGTTTTTTGCTTCTTCACATTTCAAATCTTTGCCTTGATTCTTGCGGTCCTCTGGTCTGCTGTTGGGAGTCTGTATAATATTCGTTATTTCAGTCCGTGTATGCTTAATTTCTAGTTGGTTCTTTATCATAACATCGAGGGTCTCATTAGATTTGTTGAGGATCTCATTAAGTTTATCAGCGGCTTCTAGACAGTTCTTGAGAGACCTTAAAAGTGTGGTTCTGAACTCAATATCCTCCATTGACAGTTTTGTCCTATTTCTTTGTCTCCGCATTTTTTATGCTTTCTTGGTGCACCCCCTAGTGGTCTTTGTGCGCAGTCTTGTTGTAGTTAAGCCTTGATTGTTGTACTTAATACTAGGGGGTTTGACCTCCAGGCCAACTGGCTGTGAGACTAAAGTTATTATTGATAGGTACTTGTCTGTCGCCATTTTTATTCTTTACGCCTGTGTTCTTTCTTCGCTTCCTATTTCTTCTTTTTATAGCAGACCCTTTAGCATTTCTTGCATTGCTAGTTTGGTGGTAGTAAACTCCCTTAGTCCTTTTTTGTCTGTGAAGCTCCTGATTTCACCTTCACTTTTGATTGATAGCCTTGCTGGGTACAGTATACTTGGATTCAGACCCTTCCTTTGCATGACTTTGTATATTTCATTCCATTCCCTTCTGGCCTGATGTGTTTCTGTTGAGAAATCAGTTGCCAGTCTTATGGGGGAATCCTTTGTAGGTAACTTTCTGTCTTTCTGTAGCTCAGGGGTGGGCAAACTTTTTGACTTGAGGGCCACAATGGGTTCTTAAACTGGACCGGAGGGCCGGAACAAAAGCATGGATGGAGTGTTTATGTGAACTAATATAAATTCAAAGTAAACATCATTACATAAAAGGGTACGGTCTTTTTTTTTTTTAATTTTCATTTCAAACGGGCCGGATCCAGCCCGTGGGCCGTAGTTTGTCCACGGCTGCTCTAGCTGCTTTTAAGATTCTTACTTTGTCATTGGTATTTGCCAATTTAATTATAATGTGCCTTGGCGCTGGTCTTTTGGGGTTCATTTTGTTTGGGACTCTGTGAGCTTCTTGGATTTGTGTGAGTTTTTTCTTTCCTATATCAGGGAAGTTTTCTGTCATTATTTCTTCAAACAGGTTTTCTATTCCTTGCTTAGTTTCGTCTCCTTCTGGCACCCCCATTATGTGGATGTTGTTTCCTTTCATGATTTCCCAAAGTTCCCTTCGGCTCTCCTCCTGTTTTTCAAGTTTTTTTTCTAGATGCTGCTCTACTTGGGTATTTTTTCCTACCTTGTCTTCTAGCTTACTGATGCAGTCCTCTGCTTCTTCTAGTCTACTGTTGATGCTTTCTATTGAGTTCTTTATAGCAGCAATGTCATTTTTCATTTCTTCTTGGTTCTTCTTCATTTTCTCTTGATTCTTAACCATATTGTTGAATTTGTCTTCTATTCTTTTCAGCAACCTCATGACCATTTCTCTGATTCTTTCTCTGACATGTTGCTTGCCTCCATTCCGTTTCCTTCCTTTTCTGGTGATGACTCCTTTTCATTCATTTGTGGGCTGTTTCTTTGTCTCCCCATGATCTCTCTTCTCCGGGTGTTTGGTTATGTAGTTCTCTCTCTCCATTATCTAGGCAAAATCTGACCTTTCCATGAAGAGGAGCAGGGCTCATCCGAGTCCATGTATTCGTGCTGCTTGAGATCTTTTGTTCCTGGGTTCATAGCTGGTCCCTGGCTCTGTACCACCGTTTTTTAATCTACTCATCTTCTGATGGGCACTTTAGGCTGTTTCCAAATCTTAGCTATGGTAAATTGTGCTGCTATGAACATAAGGGTGTATGTATCCTTTCTGATTAGTGTTTCCAGTGTCTGGGGATATAGTCCTAGCAGTGGGAATACTGGGTCAAATTGGAGCTCCATTTTTAGTTTTTTGAGGCAACTCCATACTGTTCTCCACAATGGCTGCACTAGTCTGCATTCCCACCAGCAGTGCATGAGTGTTCCTTTTTAGAAAAGACATTTTTGGTCTTTTAGGAAAGTAAGACTTCTAATTACAACTGAATTAATTTAATTGCAAACCTATTAATTTTTTTAAATATATATTTTGTGGATATTTTACAGAGAGGAAGGGAGAGGGATAGAGAGTTAGAAACATCGATGAGAGAGAAACATCTATCAGCTGCCTCCTGCACACCCCCTACTTTCTGATGTGCCCACAACCAAGGTACATGCCCTTGACCGGAATCGAACCTGGGACCCTTCAGTCCCCAGGCCGACGCTCTGTCCACTGACCCAAACCGGTTAGGGCAGTGATTCCCAACGTGGGCGCTACCGCTCCCTGGTGGGCTCTGCAGCAATCCAGGGGAGCGGTGATGGCCACAGGTGCATTTTGGGGCATATATCTTTGTTTAATTGCTATTAAAATTTTTAAAAAATCAGTTTCCAGGGGGTGCTGAGTAATATTTTTTCTGGAAAGGAGGCGGTAGGCCAAATAAGTTTGGGAACCACTGGGTTAGGGCAAACCTATTAAATTTTAGTATCAAGGTACAGTTTAGTCAATAGATGTTATGGGACATCTTAGTTTTGATACCGTTTTTAAAGTCTTATCATGAGACCTGAAAGTCTTCATCATTGGCCTTTGGTTAAATGAAATCTGTGTTTCTTGAGTAGTAGAATAAAACATAGTTGATGTTTTTACAAATAAAATAACATAGTTGGTCTTGGTTATTTAAGGAATAGTGCCATTTCTGAGATTCAGTGTTGGTCTCTTCTGTTGACAGATTAGGTACCCAGCAGTAGGATTAGCAGTGAGGCTGTGATTCTACATCTCGGCCACTATGTCCACTTTATTCCTAGGCCTATTAAACAAGCAGTGGAGTGGCTGGGGAAAGAGCTTGATTGACACCCAAAGAGCATGTCATTTTGTTAAACTGATTACTAAAAGCCGCCTCTACGGTGGATACCCTTGGGGCTTTCACTGGGGTGCAGAAAATCTTCAATGCCCATTCTAAAAGAGGTCCTTCTACCTACCTCTTCCCAGACTTCTTTGTTGCCAATCTTCTAATCCTGTTCTTTCCAAGTCCCGACCATTCAACCAAACCGTTAGTATTGCCCATGAATCTGTGTAGTTCCATAATTTTGACCATCTTTCAATTCAGACAAAGTGGACAGATGTATTGCTTGAAGTTCTATTCTCTTGGAGGATTTTCCTTCACCATCTTCCTCCAAGGTTTCCTCTGAGTGGGGCTATCCACTTTTGGGTGGTATCACCTCTTTGTGCAGACTCATATATAAAACAGGCTCAAGTTTTTCCTTCCTCAGACTGGTCATAAGGAATTCCTCAGGTGCGCATAGATACAGATTGAGGGAGGAGGCAATGCAACAGGGATTGGTATTGAAGGAGTCTGAGCCACCTGCTCATGCAAGATATTCTGGACCTGGGTAAACTCAGTTTCTTATATACCACTAGAGGCCCAGTACATGAATTCGTGCATGGGTGGTGTTCCTCGGAGTGGCCTGCGGGGATCAGGCCAAACCCTGCAGCCCAATGCTGCCTGCAGCTCCTACCTGCCCCTCCTGCTAATCCTGGCCCGACTGCCCACCTGCTGCTCACTCTCCCCCCATCAGTCCCGATCAGGAGAGGTTCATGCTGCAGTAGCATCAGCAGCAGAGCTCGCCTGCCATGAGCCCTGCATCTGGCGCCCTCCCAAGGGGAGTGGCCTGCGGGATCGGGCTGAAACCAGCTTTCTGACATCCCCGGAGGGATCCTGGATTGCAAGAGGGCACAGGCCAGGCCGAGGGACCCCACAGGTGCACTATTAGGGCCGGAGAGGGATCCAGGGCCTGTCTGGCTCCATCTCCTCCAGTCGTTATCAGGACCAGCTGGCCAAGGAGGGATGTGGGAGGCTGGCCAGTCGGGGAGGGACCGCGGAGTGCTCCAGGGCGTGTCCGGACCATCTTGCTCAGTCCTGATTGGCAGGACCCCAGCTGCAAGCTAACCTACCGGTCAGAGCGTCTGCACCCTGGTGGTCAGTGCACATCATAGCAAGTGGTGTAGTATCCTTAGCATTTCATTACCATATTATGCTTTGATTGGTTGAACAGCTTTGATTTGATTGGTCACAGGACACTTAGCATATTAGCCTTTCATTAGTTTGGACTAGAGTCTTGGTGCATGAAAATCATGCCCTCAGGGATGGGGCAGTCTCCCAGCCTGGCCTGTGCCCTCTCACAGTGCAGGAGCCCCACCCATCCAGGGCTCCTCGATGGATTGCCCCAAAGAGGTAGTCCAGAGCCGGGGGTCTTGCTTCCATGACACGCAGCCATCTTGTGACTGCGTGAGGGCATTACACCGTGACAGCGTGAGGACCACCTAGGCTTTTATTAGTAAGATATTTATTTAATAACTAGAGGCCTGGTGCACAAAAATTTGTGCACTGGGGGGAGGGGGGGTCCCTCAGCCCGGCCTGTGCCCTCTCACAGTCTGGGACCCCTTGGGAGATAACAACCTGCTGGCTTAGGCCTGCTCCCGGGTGGCAGAGGGCAGGTCCAATCCCTAGGTGCAGCCCCTGGTTGGGCTCAGAGCAGGGCCAATTGGGGAGTTGGGGCGCCGCCCCCTGTCATACACAGAGCAGGGCGGATTGGGAGGTTGCGATGCCACCCTCAGTCACGCTCAGGGTAGGGCCGATTGGGGGGTTGGGGCACCGCCCCGTCACACTCAAGGCAGAGTTGATGGGGAGGTTGTGGCGCCTCCCCCTGTCACGCACAGAGCAGGGCCAATCAGGGGGTTGGGGCGCTGCCCCCTGTCACGCACAGAGCAGGGCCCATCAGGGGGTTGGGGAGCTCCCCCCTGTCACGCACAGAGCAGGGCCCATCAGGGGGTTGAGGAGCTCCCCCCTGTCATTCACAGAGTAGGGCCGATAGGGGAGTTGGCACACCACCCCCTGTCACACCCAGAGCAGGGCGGATCAGGGGGTTGGGGCGCCGCCCTCTATCGCCCACAGAGCAGGGCCGATCAGGGGGTTGGGGCGCCTTCCCCTGTCTGGAACAGAGCAGGGCCGATAGGGAGGTTGTGGCCCTGCCCCCTGACACACACAGAGCCGCAGGGTGATCAGGGGGTTTGGGCGCTGCCCCCTGTCACTGCCAGGAGGCTTCATGGCTCCGCTGATCCCAGTGGTGGGAGGCATATTACCCTTTTACTATATAGAATAGTGGCCTGGTGCACGGGTGGGGGCCTGCTGGTTTGCCCTGAAGGGTGTCCTGGATCAGGTTGGGGGTCCCCACTGGGGTGCCTGGTCAGCCTGGATGAGGGGATGATGGCTGTTTGCAGCTGGTCACACACCCTTCAGGGTGGGGGTCCCCACTGGGGTGCCTGGCCAGTCTGGGTGAGGGGCTGAGGGCTGTTTTCAGGCTGGGACTGAAGCTCCCAAGTGCTCCTTTTTTTTCTTTTCTTTTTTTTTATTCTGGACCAGCTTTAGCTCTGAGGCTCCAGCTTTTAGGCCTCCGCTCCTGAAAGCAGGTATCTGGTTTTTTTCGGGTTCTCGAAACTCTGTATCAACTCCAGAACTGAGATCCCAGCCGGCTGAAAGCTGGTTTCTGGGGTTTTGTTTAGCGTCTATATTTGTTACAATGTTTGAAACTGCCAGCTCAGAGGCTTGCAGCGGCAGGCGGGTACGTTGTAGTCCTCCGTCACTGAAGCAAGCAAGCCTCATGTTAGTTTCAAGCTGCCTGGCTGCTGGCTGCCATCTTGGCTGACAGTTAATTTGCATATTGCCCTGATTAGCCAATGGGAAGGGTAGCGGTCGTACACCAATTACCATGTTTCTCTTTTATTAGTGTAGATACATTGCTAGCTACTTCTGATGCCCAACCCTTATGTGTAGGTCACAGTTTCTGATGGGAAGTTCAGGCTACATAGTCCCCTGATACCTCAGTTGTGATTAGACTTTCAGTCTCTCCCAAAACCCAGTAGCAAGCCAGAAGTTGTTTCTGAAAAGCAGTAAGTACTCACTTAATTGTGTAGATAGTTTTTTGGAAAGTCACTTTAAGTGAAATGACAAAGCAAACCAGTTTTACCGTAGGCTAATTGATATATACAAGAATTAAGTTTTTCTGTAATATTTCGAGGAGAAGATGTAAACAGTGGCTCCTGCCAGGAATCAGTTATTTCTTTTTTTCCTCATTAGCATTATAATGAAATGATGCTGAATAAAATGACATTACTTGAGGGCCTGCTATAGTTATTTTAGAAGAGGGCATTAGGTCTGCACTGTCATTGGCATGCTAGTACTTGTGAGAAGCTCCAGAGCACATCCCTATTTTCCATGAACACTAAAATTATCATTGGATATGCTGGTCCTCAGTGATACAGTGACTTATACTGATTCTGAACTGTGGGAAGTTGTGTGGGCTACTCTGAAGATGGGATGCTCAATATGGGATGCTCAATATATGTTAGTTCCTAAATAAAGAAATAACCAAGTATTATGTCTCTTTTTCTGGTGATGGTGCCTAATCAACTTGGAAGAGATATCCTGTCATGCCCCAAATCATATAACTCCCAGAAACTTCCCTGAGGGGGTAGGCCCTTGAATTTTTATGGTGTTTATCTCCTAAACACTAATTTGCCTATATTTTAACACGTTAAGCGCCAGATCAGTCACTGCTTAACGTTTGGACCTCGTCAGTTTCTGGCCGCCAGCGTATCGGTGAAATCGGATATCATGGGCTACGGAAAGGAAGACAAAACAGGCTTGGCGCTTAACGTGTTAATATAGCATCTAAATACACTTATTTATTTTATAATGAATTTTTTATGTAATTTAAACCAGTAAAATATATTTTACAATTTACTATAACCAAAGGACAAAAGTAATATAATAAATCCAGACTAAACTTAAATAGCTTTTGAAATGAATTTAGTTTTTTCCAGATTTGAGTTCACTTTTTAGTTGTCAACAATAGAATCTCAGTAAGCTCAAGAAAGCAAGGATTGCATTACATGTGATGTTTAAATAAAATTGAATGCATGTGTTTATTTATGCAGGACATAAGCATTGATTGTCATCTCTACATAAGACAGAGTCATTAAAACCAAAAAAGGTTGACTTGCCTTTCATTCGGATAACTGCTTTATTTGAAAAGGGCCAACGTGTTGGGTGACATGGAAAGAAACTTTCTTGGGGAGGCAGTTTTGGAAATGGATTCTACAGATAAGCAGGAATAGGTAGGCAAAAAGGGGAGGGAACCACTATTTCAGTTGAATTTTTCAAGCCCTGATGCATTAATTTATTTAGAAAACATTTATTGAGGTGCCTGCATGTGTTAGACATTCTGCTAGTTATTGGGGTTGGGAAAGGTTTTCACCTTTAAATAGCGTTGTCCATTTTCTAAAGACAGAATTTTTCTTGACAAAGTAATAAATTTGTACTATTCAAAAGTCACAACAGGCCCTGGCCAGTTTTGCTCAGTGGATAGAGCGTTGGTCTATGGTCCCAGGTTCATTTCTGGTCAAGGGCACATCCCTGGGTTGTGGGCTCGATCCCTAGTGGGAGGTGTGCAGGAGGCAGCTGATGAATGGTTCTCTATCATCATTGATGTTTTTCTCTCTCTCTCTCCCTCTCCCTTCCTTGCTGAAATCAATAAAAATATATTTTTTAAAAAAGTAAAAGCAGCCCTGACCGTTTTGACTGAGTGGATAGAGCGTCAGCCTGCGGACTGAAGGGTCCCAGGTTCGATTCCAGTCAAGGGCACGTACCTTGGTTGCGGGCACATCCCCAGTAGGGGGTGTGCAGGAGGCAGCTGATGGATGTTTCTGTCTGATCGATGTTTCTCACTCTCTGTCCCTCTCCCTTCCTCTCTGTAAAAAAATCAATAAAAATATTTTTTAAAAAAAGTAAAAGAAGTATAACAAGTATTTTAAGAAGTATTATTCCCACTATTATTGTCATGCACACCATTAAACTAATTTGCATAGATAACTAACCATTTTTATTAATATCTTTCGTATATCTTTCTAGTGTCTAATATATATTTGAACTAAAAACAGTACTTATACTTATTTTTCTTATTTTTGACCCAAAAAGAAATACTGCTTCGTAGTTTTAACTCGTTTATTTTGAAGTAGATGGGAAAAGTGCATGTTTATGAATTTCTGTGAGTTACTATAAATTGAACATTTGCCTAGTTACTACCAAGATCAAGAAATTAATATTGTCAGCATTGTAGAAGCTGTGTTTTCTCAAATCAGCTCTTTGAGAAAGCATGTCTTTTCTCAAATCAGCTCTCTTCCTCCCCCAAAGATCACCCATCACTTTCCTAAATTTTAATCAGTCTTGCTTATCTGTGGAGTTTTAGCCTGAGGACATGCAACCTAACATTGTAGTTTGGTTTTGTTTACTTTCAATCTCTATATGAATGTAAACATGCAGTATTCTTTTATGTATGGCTTCTTTGGCCCAATACTATGTTTCTGAGATACAGCTCTGTGTTGTTGAAGGTAGTTAATTCATTCTTATTGCTTAGCATTTTATTGTTTGTGTTGTTGAAGGCCATTATTAGTAAAGTACCTGTGAACATTTTTGTACATTTGATCCACATGTGCATACATTTCTGTACAATATACCTAGGCTATGTCTATATTAAGCTTTCATTGTCCATTTGTGAGTTGTGTTCAAAAGTGGATGTACCAATTTACACATCCACCAGCAGTGTATGAGAATTCCTATTGTTTCACATCCTCACCAACATGTAGTAATGTCAGTCTTTTTAAAATATTTTTGATGGATTAATGTTAGGTATTCTGTTGAGAATATATATATCTCATACTTTTGATATGTACATTGTTGATTGCTGATGAGTGAGTACATTTGCATAACCTCTTTTGTAAAGTGCTTCTTAAAATTTGCTCTCCATTTTTCTAATGCATTGTCTTTTGTTATTGAGAGATAGTAATTCTTTGCATGTATTCTGAATAAGAATCCTTGTTTGGTTATGTATGCTGCAAATATCTATTCCCCACTCTGTGCCTATATTATTCATTCTCATGAACACAGGTTCTTAACTCATAAGAGCTATTCAGTCTTTTCCTTTGTGTCATCTTTGCTTAAGAAATATTTCTGTACCTGAGGATATTTTCCTTAATTATTTTCTAGAACTTTTCTTGTTTTCCTTTCACATCTGTATTTATAGTCTACTTAAAATTAAATTTTGAGCATGATATAATGTTGCATGGTTTTCCATATGGATTCCTGTATGTCCTTTTCGAACTTTCCTTCAATGCTACCATTTTTGTAAATCAAATATCTGTTGTAATGTACCCCACAAATCACAGAAGGACGCCTCAAGAAGTCTAATTAAAGAGTCACATTTATTGCAATCCGGGACTATGAGGGGCCATTCCCCAAATCTCATAGTGATAAGATGGCCAAAACACCAGACTTATATAGGCAAAGATCACAAAGGTATTGATTACATCCCAGGGTTTGGAATGAGGAACCTGGTTCGCAAAAAAAGCAGTTTATAGAAGCAGAAGCAGCATGCTAATTATAGTTTTGGGGTCTCTGGATCACTGAATTGACAGAAACACATTATCTAGAGCCCTCGGTCTGGAATGAGGAACCTGGTCAGACTTAAGCATGTTATCTAAATTATAATTTTTGGGTCTTCGGAACACTGAGTCAACAGGGACATGTTAAATGAAGTCCTCTGACCTTGGGATAATTGTGCTGTCCTTCCCAGGTAAAGGAAAATGTGCTTTTTATTTTTTATTTTTTAAAAATATATTTTATTGATTTTTGACAGAGAGGAAGGGAGAGGGATAGAGAGTTAGAAACATCGATCAGTTGCCTCCTGCACACCCCCCACCACTGGGGATGTGCCCGCAACCAAGGTACATGCCCTTGACCGGAATCGAACCTGGGACCTTTCAGTCCTCAGGCCGAGGCTCTATCCACTGAGCCAAACCGGTTTTGGCGAAAATGTGCTTTCTAAGACCAGTATGACCACAGCAAATGGGATTTCACATTACAATCAATAGGGTATTCAATCGAATGGGATGATTTATATAATTCAGAAAATCAAAATAACCTTTCTATTGTTAAGCAAAGCAAATAGGTACAGAAGCCAAACAGCAGGGTTAAAGTTAAACTATAGTTTCTACCTGAGATGATTGCTACCATACTTCATATCCATATATTTGTGTGCCTGTTTCTGGGCTCCTAATCTATCCATTATATTTTGTCTATCCTTGAATACTACACTGTAGCTTTATAAGGTAAGGGAGGGAAAATTTCCTTCTACTCTTCTAGGTTCTTTGGCCAGTTTAATCAAAATAATATAGATTAACAAGAGAAAAAAAAATATAATTATATACAAGGGCCCCACAAAAGACAGTTGAGGTGTACATGTTAACCTTAGTTAAGGAATGGGATAGGGGCCTGTGGCCTCAAAAGAGAAAAGAGTTATTCACAGGATAATAAAAACAGATGTTTAGCCAAAACCGGTTTGGCTCAGTGGATAGAGCATCGGCCTGCGGACTGAAAGGTCCCGGGTTCGATTCCGGTCAAGGGCATGTACCTTGGTTGCGGGCACATCCCCAGTGGGGAGTGTGCAGGAGGCAGCTGGTCGATGTTTCTCTCTCATCAATGTTTCTAACTCTCTATCTCTCTCCTTTCCTCTCTGTAAACACTCAATAAAATATATTAAAACAAAACAAAACAAAAAAACAGATGTTTAGTAATTAGATATTTGTCCTAACATAGAGATAGATTGTTCAGATAAAATGTTATATCTAGTTAATAGCTCTTGTTCTGGGGCAGGCACCCTATCTTAATTCTCTTAGGTAATTAAGTAAGAGGTAAGCCTGCTAAGTCTAGATTGCTTTCAACTCAAAATAATTCACATGCCAAAGTGATGCATTTTGGAAATTCATTCTGAAGAGTTGAAAAAATTTTGAAGTTCCATTTATCAGGGTTTATTCCCTTTAATTTGCTGAGATTTTGTTGTTATATGTAAGAAATCTTTTATTAACCTAAGGTCACACAGAATTTTTTTCTGATTTCTTTTGAAAGTGTTATAGTGTCGATTGTAAGAACATCCAAAATCACTAGAAAAATTTTATGACTTTATTTGAGCCAGAGGACACGCCTGGAAAGAAAATATCAGTAGTCTGAGAAAAATGCTTTTCAGAATGACAGTTTGCAGTTTCTTTTATACATTTGGAATTAAGGAGGGAATGAAGGACGATTACATGAATTGGGAGAAAGTAAGGCAGGAAAATCTCAATGATTGTATTACAGGATACTTAACCAGATTTTCTGCTCTCTTGAGAGTGGTTATACTTCTGAGGGGTCTGAAAAAAGCATTTCAAATTAATCTAATTATAAAGAACAATGGACATGGCTTGCTTGCTGCAACAATCACCCTGTTGGAGGCAGTGAGAAGAGAATATTGGCAATAATGGCGGGGGTTGGGGGGAGACACAACACCACCAGGTGTTAGGGGTGGGCAAACTTTTTGACTCGAGGGCCACAATGGGTTCTTTAACTGGACCAGAGGACCGGAACAAAAGCATGGATGGAGTGTTTGTGTGAACTAATATAAATTCAAAGTAAACATCATTACATAAAAGGGTACGGTCTTTTTTTTTTTTAGTTTTACTTATTTCAAAAGGGCCGGTCCGGCCTGCCTGCGGGCTGTAGTTTGCCCACGGCTGTTTAGACCAATGGGGTCACACCAGACCTGGGTTCAGCAACCTGAGCACTTGAGTTCTGGATAAAAAATAATTCAGAGCCGAGAAAGACTTAAACTGTAAGAAAACGTTTATTTATAAAATCACAGAGGTAGAAGAAGTATTTCATAGAAGAAATCGGCTTAGGAAACAAGTTATAGAAGCAAAGGAAGGGCCCTTGGAGCTTAGCAATCAGGAAGGTTAGGTGAAGTGCCTGGGGGAGGGGGAAGAGGAAGGTGCAGGCATGCTCTCCCTCCTTTGTCCTAAGAGTTTTAGGGTGGGGATTTTAGGGGAGGTCCCAGGGGAATATCTCAATAGTATATTCATCAGTTTTCTGGGTGTGTCCTTTCAGGGTAGGGGTCTCCACTGATTGATTAGTTGCCTCCAGGGCAGAAGGTCATTATTCAATGTAGCTGGTCCTGAAGTGTGGCATTGTTTGTCTGGTTTAGCTGCTTTTCTGGGCCTGGAGCTGAAATACAACTGAGGCCTAGATGTCATCTCTAGGGAGGAAAGGTCATGGTGTCCAAACTGCATGACCAGTGATATGCTAGGGGAGGAATGAGGTCCCACCCTACAATTGTCTCTTGTTAGGCACCCAGAACTTTCGGCCCTAGTGACCTTCTATACCTGGCCCAAGGTCCTTTCTCTGCTTATGTCTAACTGCCTACCACAAACCTATCACAAACCTTTTTATAGGCCTGGGGAATGCCTACCCACCATGATCTGCCCAGTTAGGAATTTATGATCAAATCATCCTGTGAAGTTACTTTAACAACGCCTTTTTGGTCCACACTATTTAAGTCTGTTATTTATTTTGAGCTAGGTTGTGTTTTTTTTCACATGGTATGATATATAGATATAATTTTGTCTTTTTATCTATGCATAGTCAGTTGTTCGAACATCTGTTGACCTAACTTTAATTGACCATATATTTGTGGGTCTATTTCCCAAATCTTTACTTATTTTCATTATTTTTCTATCTGGTTGCGGAACCACATTATCCTGATGACTATGGTTTTATAATGAATCACAGACTAAGGTAGTATGGGTCCTCCAACTTTTCCAAATTGTTTTGGTTATTATAGTTTCTTTGAACTTACATATAAATTTTGGAATCAGTTTTTTTTTGGAATTAGTCTATCAAATTGAGGAAATTTCCCTCTATTTCTTGTTTACTGAGAGTTTTTATTATGAATGGCTGTTCTGCTTTGTCAAATGCTTCTTCTGCATGTATTGATATGCAATTTTTCTTTTTAGTCTGTTGATGTGGTGAATTACATTTAATTGATTTTTGAATGTTGAACCAGCCTCACATACCTGGGAAAATCCCACGTGGTTGTGTTGTATAATTCTTTTTATACATCCCTTCCATATCTGAATCTGGTTCTTAAGCTTGCTCTGTCTTCCAGCTGTGTATTTTGCCCTTTAGTATCCCTTTTAATTCTTTTCTTGATAGCAGGACATCAGGTACTAGGAAAAAGCAATTGCTGTAAATAGGTCTTTAGTAATGTGCTAGTAAGGTGTAGGGAGAGGGGAAGCATTTGATAGTCCTGTGATTAAGACTTGGTCGTTTAGTGAGCCTTTGCCTCCGGACTGTGAACTTCACAGGTATATCTCAGTTTGGGTTTGGGTTTCTGTGGGGGTTTTTGCCTTTAGGTGAGACAGGATAGCTAGAGTGGCTGGCATTAGGTATTTCCCTCTCTCCATATGGAAGGCTAGAGCCAACTTGAAAGGGGTATTTTCCTTTTTGCAGGTCTGTTAGTCTCTAATAGAATGGTTTCTCTTAATGGCAGACCTTGCTGTGGCATGTTTCAAAATAGTTCCTTTTCCCTTTCCCTTGCCAGGAACACAAGGGGCTTTTTCTCTTATTCACTGTGGGAACCTGGTAGAAATCCATAGGGTAAAACTCAAGTAAGTTTGGAGGCCCCTTCAATGACCTGCATCTCACTGGAGTTTTGTTTTTTTAAATACATTTTTATTGATTTCAGAGAGGGAGAAGGAGAAGAGAGAGGGAGAGGGAGAGGGAGAGGGAGAGGGAGAGGGAGAGGGAGATAGAAACATTAATGAGGAGAGAGAGAACAATTGATAGGCTGCCTCTTGCACGCCCCCTACTGGGGATTGAACCTGCAATCCAAGTATGACCGGAAATTGAACCATGACCTCCTGCTTCATAAATTGACGCTTGCCAGCCTAGGACTTTTAACTCTCGGAGTTGTGTACTCTGAGCTTCCAGCAGTTCATTAATTACAGTTTGATTTTCCCTATCTTGGCACTAGTTCTCTTGGAGATTATGCTCTAAATTGTGATTCTCTGTATTCATTTTCTCCAATTTGTAGACAGCATTTTTTGCCCTTATTACCTCACTTCTCTTACAGATCTAAGAAAGGTAATTGATTTTTCAGTTTGTTCAGCTTTTTACTTATTATTAGCACAGAGTGCAATTTCCAATATTTTTACATGCCAGACTGGAAAGTGGATGTCCAGAAATATTTAGAATCTATGGATTAATGTGGGGAGACTTGCAGTCTTAACAGTATTGCATCTTCCAATCTACGAACATGGATTGTTTCTATATACTAGTATAGTTATTTCTTCTTTAATTTCAGTAATATTTTTCATTTTTCAGTGTATACATCTTACATTTTTGTTAAACTATTCCCAAATATCATTTTCTTTTTGATGCCTTCTGAATGACATTGTTTTCTTAATTTTCTTTTAGGTATTGCTAATATAGAGAAATACATTTGGTGTTTATGTATTGATCTTATATCCTCTGACCTTGACATACTCTAAGTTCTAGTGGTTTAGTTTGTAGGTCCTTAGAGTTTTCAATATACAGGGTCAGTTGTCTTTGGTAAAGACTGCTTTATGTCTTTCTTTCCATATATATGCCTTTAATGTCTTTTCTTGCTTTATTATACTGGCTAGAATCTGCAGTTCAATGTTGGTTTGAAGAATTGGGAGAAGACAGTTTTGCCTTATTCATGATGCATCTGTTATCTCTAGATTAACTGTTTAATGTAACAAAAATTTATTTTTAAAAATCATCAACAGAATTAAAATGGTACACTAAAAATAATCATTTAACAGAAGTGATGGAAATAGTGAAGGAACAGAGGAACAAAAAAGATGAGACAGTCACAAAATAAATAGGAAAATGGCAAACATAATGCAACCACATCAATAATTTTATTACAAATGCATGGTCTTGACAGTCCAGTCAAAAGATAGAGATGACCTTGGCAGGTGTGACTCAGTGGTTGCGCGTGGACCTATAAATCAGGAAGTCACAGTTCGATTCCTGGTCAGGGCACATGCCCAGGTTGTGGACTAACTCCCAGTGTGGCGTGTGCAGGAGGCAGCCAATCAGTGACTCTTTCATCATTGGTGTTTTTATTTCTCCCTCTTCCTCCCTCTCAAAAATCAGTAAAAAATATTTTTTAAGAAAAGGTAGAGATGATCAGATTTTATGACAGTCCAAGATTTAATTATATGCAGTCTACAGGAAATCCTTTACCTTTAAGACGTTGAAAGTAAAAGGATGGAAAGGGATATACTAGGTAAATTGTATTCATAAGAAAACTAGACTACTGTTGAAAACTTCTGATGTTCTCTATTGCACCTTTGTCATTCTTCATTTTCTTTTGATTTTTGCTCATATTGGTGTATTTCTCCTTCAGACTCCTGATAATTCTTATTGAGTTATGTGTAATTCCCATTCAGATGTTTGAGCATCCTTATAACCATTACTCTGAATTCTTTCTCTGAGAAATTACTTGCCTCTATTTCATTTAGCTCCTTTTCTGGTGATTCCTCCTTTTCTTTCATTTGGGGGTGGTTTGTCTCCTCATTTTTGCTATTCCTTTGTATTTGTCTCTACGTATTAGATCAAACTGCTATGACACCCAGATTTTTTGGGTTGGTCTTATGTAATAGATATTTTGTGAGACCCAGTGGTGCAGTCTCTCAGATCTCCTGGGCTGGGTGTTTTAGGGAGGCCCACTACTTGAGATATTTGGGTTCTTCTCTTATAGTTGGGTCTTCAATGTTATTGTCCTGTTTGTGGATGGAGTCTCCTCTCAGGGTATCTGATTATGTGGCTTACTCCCTACCACATCATGCCAGCCATTGTGGAGGTGATGACCAAACAGCACAAATACAGTATAAGCTAAGACATGACACAGAAGGAACAGAACATGAATGTACACAAGACCCCTATAGCCCCAACAAAAGTAACATCAGAAAGAATATATGCACTCCTATGTTCATAGCAGCACAATTTATAATAGGTAAGATTTGGAAACAGCCTAAGTGCCCATCAGCAGATAAGTGGATAAAAAAAACCAAGGTACATTTACACAATGGAATACTACACAGCAATAAAAAAGAAAGTACTCTTACCATTTGGAACAGCATGGATGGACCTGGAGAGTATTATGCTAAGCAAAATAAGCCAGTCAGAGAAAAATAAGGATCATATGATCTCACTTATATGTGGAATCTAGTGAACTAAATAAACTGATGAACAAAAATAGACCCAGAGACATAGAAGCATGAACAGACTGTTGAACCTCAGAGGGAAGGAAGGGAAGTGTGAATGGTAAGAGATCAATCAATGTATGCATAACCCGTGGACACAGATAATGGGGTGATGAGGGACTGGGACGGGAGCAGGCTGGAGAGGTTAAAGTTGTAAAACTTACAACAATAAAGATTTTTTAAAAAGGGAAAACTAGAGTTGGACATACATCAATCAAAATAGGAAATATTATTAGAGACTAGGATCATAATTTTAGGAATACATGACAGTTTTATTGTATATGCATTTCATAATACAAAATATGAGAAATAAAAACTAACAATTGAAAGTCAGTAGAAATTCAGAGGTTCCAAAGCTCTGCTCTCAATACTTGATAGCACCATTAGGCTGAAAGTAAAGATAAAACTTAAAAAATACTATCAACCACTTTGATTTGATACATAATTTAAAAAATTTTTTATTGATTGCAGAGAGAGAGAGGGAGCGAGAGGGAGAAAAATCAATGACGAGAGAGAATCATTGATTGGCTGCCACCTGCACACCTCCTACTGGGGATTGAGCCCGCAGCCCAGGCATTTGCCCTTGACCGAAATCGAACCTGGGACCCTTCGGTCCGCAGGCTGACACTTTATCCATTGAGTCAAACCAGCCAAGGCTGATTCATAATTTTTTGATATATAATTCTAGAACATATTCAAGTCAGAAAACAAGAATCAGTAAATATAAAAGGATTGAAATCATCCATAGGTTGTTCTCCAAGTAAGTATATTGGAATTAACTTATAAATCAATACTAGAGTGAAATATTAGAATTTAAGCAACACATTTGTGAATGACCCATAGGTCAAGGAGGAGTTGACAACAGAAATTAGAAAATGTTTTGAAATGGATTTATTTATTTTTTAAAAAATCTATTTTATTGATTTTTTTACAGAGAGGAAGGGAGAGAGAGAGTCAGAAACATCGATGAGAAAGAAACATCAATCAGCTGCCTCCTACACATCTCCTACTGGGGATGTGCCCGCAACCCAGGTACATGTCCTTAACCAGAATCGAACCTGGGACCTTTCAGTCCGCAGGCCGACGCCCTATCCACTGAGCCAAACCGGTTTCGGCTGAAATGAATGAATTTAAACACATATCAAACTATATACATTTTAGAGGGAAATATATGAGAAAACAATAATGGTCTCAATTAGTCATCTTAAATTCCATCTTAATAAGAATAGTAAAGTAAGCTCAAAGCAAACAGAAGTAAATTAATAAAACACACCAGAAAAACACTAGAGAGAATCAATGAAGGGTTGGCTCTTTGAAAAGGCCAACAAAATGATAAATCTTGAGACTGATCATGTAAAAAAGAGAAGACACAAAGTATCAAAATCAGGCATGAAAGAGAGCATATTACTGTCCTAAAGAAATGAAAAGTACAGGTTATCCTTGAACTACTCGAGTTCAGGTAATGACCGTCCTTTTCAAGTTAAGTTGAAAAGGTATATAATAGCATACTGTTGACTGGAGGAAGCCTTACTCATAACATAAAACAGTCAACAAATATTTGCTGTTTTATGTGTTATATACTATATTCCTACAATAAAGTAAGCTAGAGAATAAAAAATGTCATAAGAAAATGATAAGGAAGAGAAAAGATATTTACAGTGAAAACAATCCGCTTATGAATGAACCTGTGCAGTTCAAAGGTCAACTGTGTTATTAAAGAATTTAATGAGCTATTTTATATTACCAGATGGGCAGATTTTACAAAGATATACATTACTATAAATAGACTCAAAAAGTGATAGAAACTTTGAATATACTTATAAAAGGTAAAGAAATTAATCAGTATATTCTCACAAAGAAAATTCTAGGCCCAGGTGGCTTTACTGCTAAATGTGTTTCAGACATTTGAGGAAGCATTATTACATATCCTGTGCAAACTCTTTTGGAAAATACAGGAAGAAAAGATACTTTTAACTTATTTTGGGGGGGCCAGTGTTACCCTGATACCAGTGCTAGACAACAACATGACAAGGAATGAAAACTACAAATTATCTCCTGTGAACATACATGTAGAAATCATTAACAAAATAACAGCAAACCAAATCCAGTAATATATTAAAAGAATTGTACACTGAACAAGTTGTGGTTATTCTAGAAATGCAAGGAAGTTTAACATCATAAATCAATTTATACAATATATTCTGCTAGTAAAATAATGAATAAAAACCACATGGTCTTTTTCAGTAAACATAGAAAAAAATTTGATAAAATTTAAAACTTGTTCATAATGAAATATTTTAAACCTACTAAATTTACAGAAGGAAACTTGCCAACTATCATGAAGGGCACGTACAAAAATTTTATTGCTGTGAGAATTTTGTAATTGCCATTTTTTATTTATGTCATTCATTTCTAATACTTTCGTTTATGGTGTTATAGTAAGGTTGTTGTTTTTTTTCTGTTTTGCTATCTGTTTTTTTTTTCATCACTATTTATAGAAAGTACTATCTTTCCCCCCATTGAATCACCTTGATACTTTTGTCAAAAATTAATTGAACATGTATGTGTGGGTCTGATTTTGTTCTGTCCTTTTTCATTGATCTATAAGTTGATCTGATGCTATACTATCTGGAGTATTCTAGCTTTACATTATGTCTTGATATTTCATAACATAAATATTCCAGTTTTGTTCTTGTTTTCCAAAATTGTCTTAACTGTTTTAGGTTTACATTTTTATGTAAATTTTGGAGTTTTGTCATTTCCCTAAGGCAACTTTTTTATTGCATTTAATATGTACAACAACCCATAAATAGGATATATTTCATTTTATGTGATCATCTTTAATTTCTCTCTGTAGTATTTTGTAGTTTTTTAGTTTGTAATTTTTTAGGGGTCTTGTGCACATTTTAATAAATTTATGTCTTATATATTGTGTGTTCTTACTGTTTTTTAAGTGAAATTAAAAGATTTTTTCCTAATTTCATTGTTGCTAATATACAGTAAAAAAATCGATTTTTAGGTATTGAACTTATATCCTTTAATCTTGCTAAAGTCACTTATTTCTCTTTTTTTTGTTTTTGGTGGCCCGTACGGGGAACGAACCCATGTAAAGTCACTTATTTCTGATGACCTTTTTAAAAAATAGAATTCATTGGATGTATTTAATATATAATCAAGTCCTCCACAGTTGAAGCATTTATCCTTTCTTATGTAAACTATTATTGCAAGATGCTCAAACTAATAGATGAGAAATTGAGAATAAACGTTATATTAGGTTTATCTAGTTGATACTATCTGAAGCTATATACCAGTTTTAACAGTATTAAAAAGAAAGGGTCAACCAGACATTATGTAATGTATATGTGATGTGATAAACATTCCACTGGGTCTTTTTTTTTTTTTTAATATGTTTTTATTGATTTTAGAGAGAGGAAGGGGAGGGGAGAGAGAGAGAGAGAGAGAAACATCAATGATAAGAATCATCGCCAGCACCGGTTTGGCTCAGTGGATAGAGCGTCGGCCTGCGGACTGAGGGGTCCCGGTTTCGATTCCGGTCAAGGGCATGTACCTGGGTTGCGGGCACATTCCCAGTAGGACATGTGCAGGAGGCAGCTGATCGATGTTTCTAACTCTCTATCCCTCTCCCTTCCTCTCTGTCAAAAATCAATAAAATATATTTTTTAAAAAAATCATCGATCAGCTCCCTCCTGCATGCCCCCTACTGGGGGTTGTGCCCACAACCCTGGGCATGTGCCTAGACTGGGAATTGAACCATGATCTCCTCCTGGTTTATAGGTCCACCCTCAACCACTGAGCCACGCTAGCTGGGCTCATCTTGATTTTTATTAGAATTTTGTTATTAACTAATATTTGTATATAACCTTATACTTGGTAAAGAATTGACATGCATGCTGTCACTGCTTTCATTCAGGACCTATTTCCATTCCATCAATAAAATTGTATAGTTTTTTATAAGTGACTTATATATTTCTTTATTTGGTATTTTATATTTTGTTTGCATTATTAATAGAGGGTTTTCAAATATTTGTTTTAAGAATAAATTACATATATTGTATAATTGCCCATGGTACTTAATTTTTATATATGTAATATTTTAGATTGCCTTTTGTAATTTTATAAGTGCACTCTGCATCATATGCTCACCTATTGTATCATATAATTATCAAATATTTTTTCTGTTCCTTACCTTTTAAAGTATTTAGTTTACTTTTTTAAATTAAAACATCAATTTCTTTCTATATAAATGCTTTCTTTTTTTTATTTCATTAGAAATATCCTCCCAGATGAAGAATATAAAAATATAGTTTCTTTTAGAACTAATCCAATTTTAGTTTTTTCCAAAGAGCTAGTCAGTGGTTCCAACACTATTTTTAAATGAATCACCTCTGTTTTTTACTGCATTTCTTTATATAGTCTAATGTGAATATTTTCAAAGCTGTTTATAGCTGTTACCTAAAACTGCTCCCAAAAAAATAATTTACTTTTATAAAATACAAGAGGCCCGGTGCACGAATTCGTGCACAGGTGGGGTCCAGCCAGCCGGAAGGGGGGTGGGGGCGTGGGAGGTTGGCTGGCTGGCTCCACCCCTGGTTGAACTCTGGTAAAAAGGACAATTTGCATATTACCCTTTTATTATATAGGATTCCATAATTGTGGCTTTAGTCTATATTAGGTGTGTTTTTACTTTTATTCAGCACATATTGATAAATGTTTAAAAATTGAGATTAGGCAGGGAGGGGTGTTCCATAATCAGTTTTAGAGATTAAAAGCAGAAATTTTTAAAGAATTTTCACACTGAACTGTATTGAGGTCAGTTATCTCTTGATTTTAAGAAAATTTTATTAATAAAAGTGATAGGATCAGAATTTCTTGATTAGCATTTAAGGGGCGGGGAGGTTTGGTTGTTTTTTTTCCTATATTGATATATTTTATTTGTAACCTTTGCTAAAGAAATTGTCTTTCTGTTTTTATAGTTTTGGTAAGCAGTTTGGAGGAAAAAGAGGATGTGATTGTCTTGTATTAGAGCCTTCAGAAATGATTGTGGTAAGAACTTTAAAGAATGCTGAATTGTTTTTTGATGTGCTTCAGTTTCAACTTTAAAATGTAGTAAGCTTTTAAATACTCAAGGAGGTTCCATTACTATGACTTTTTAAATATTTTATTAAGTAGCATCACAACCGTCTACCTAGTTTGATACATTTTTATCTACTTACATTTTTTTTGATCCTTGAGAGAATTTGAAATATGATACAATTCTATATAACAGGTTCCAAATTTGGTAATTTCTTTTACCACTTCTACCAGAAATTTTAAATAAATGCTTTAAAAAGTGACCTTTAGATTTCAAGTATTTTCTCTTTCTTCTTCAATATACTTAATCTTTGAATATCTATGTCTGTGCCCTTAACTTGTAGGAAAGAGAAAGAAATGAAAGACAATTCTATTTAAGTAAAAAATGGTTTAGATCTTAATATTTTTACTTTAAAAGTATACTTAAAGAATAGTTCTTTACTTTTTTCTAAGAAAGCTGGGTAGTTGATGTAACTTGAGAAAACACCGACTTTCTTTTTTTTTTTAAGCATTAGAAAAATCCAGAACACAGCTCCCTTTTACCTTGTTCTGAGATGACCTTACTAGAAAATAGCTTATACTGAATGGGCTCATTGTCCTGTTTGCATCTCATGTAGATGATCATGTCATTTGATTTGATTTAAATTGTTGAGAAGTGAGGTTGAATTCTTAATGAAGCTTTTTAATGCCAGGGCACTAAAAAAACTAAACCATTTTTCTATTTTATAGGGTTGTAGTCAGATTGACATGTTCAAGTAGTTTCTGTTTTCTCTTCCCCAACTGCGTCATCTACATTATCAAGAGTTCAGTGTCCTATATTTTATTTATTTATTTATTATTATTATTATTTTTTATTGATCTCAGAGAGGGTAGGAGAGATAGCAACATCAGTGATGAGAGAGAATCATTTATCAGCTGCCTCCTGCACACCCCACACTGGGGATCGAGCCTGCAACCCAGGCATGTGCCCTGACCAGGAATCGAACCATGACCTCCTGGTTCATAGGTTGACACTCAACCAGTAAGCAATGCCAGCCAGGCCAGTGTCCTATGTATAATAATAAAAGCATAATATGCTAATTAGACCAGACAGCTGAACGACCTTCCGATGTCCTTCCAGACGACCTTCTGGACAAAGCCATGGCTGCGAGGGCCGAGGCAAGCCTCCAGGGCTGTGAGGGCTGAACCCCTTGCATGAATTTCTTGTATTGGGCCTCTAGTATTGTATAAAAACAACAGGATCTTAAGATCTTAAAAGGCAAAGATTATGTCTTATTTTGTACTGGAGGCCTGGTGCATGAAATTTGTGCACGGGTACGGTCCCTAGGTCTGGCCTGCGATCAGGGCCATCTTCCCCAGCTGCCCACAGTTTGCCCCGACCCCCGGCCACCACCCACCAGTTCCCCGTTTGCTATCGGGTGATTGGTGCCTGATAGCCAGGGGAAGAGACAGAGAGGTAAACTGTTCCGGCTCACTTGCCAGCCCCGCCCCCACTGTTGGTGGCCATCAGGTGATCGGAGCCTGCCAGCTGAGGAAAGGGACCAAGAGGTGGTCAGTGCACCTCATAGTTACTGGTCCAGTAGTCGTTCTTGTCGTTCTGCCATTAGGGTCAATTTGCTTATTACCGTTTTATTTATTATATAGGATTATTATATAGGATAGTACTGCCTGCATAATAAGTATTCAGTGAATTGTGCTTGAATTCAAGTTTGTTCAAGGCTTGGACTATGTATTTTATGTTTATTTTCTTTTAAGTGTTGTTATAGATGGCATATTATAGCCTCTGAACTACCTTTTAAAAATAAATATATTGAGGAACATGGCAAGAAAACTACCTCAGGCACTTCTTGTTTTCTCATTTGTTTATCAGTTGTTGTACTTCCTCTCCCCCTCCCCCCCCATACTTTATGGGGTAAGAGTAGTGCTTTTACTGCAGTGTTTACATTGTTGTGGTACAATACAATTAACATAAAATTTATGAAACTTAACCAGGCTTCTCAGGGACAAGAGCTAGAAAATGTCTGAGTGTATGTATACACTACATATATATGTGTGTACATATGTCTATATTTGTTTTTTAATCTATAGATCTGTTTAAAACCCAGAGTTTATTTTGTTTTTTCCTTATTCATATCTTCTTTCTCTGTCAGTGAGAAACTTGTTTTTCAGTATATTTACTTACACATAAGGCAGTTTACAAATAGCTTGTTCAGCCCTGGTTGGTGTTGTTTAGGGGATAGAGCATTGGCCCATGCACCAAAGGGTCTCGGGTTTGATTTCTGGTGTAGGGCACATAGCTGGGTTGCAGGTTTGATCCCTGGCCCCAGTCAGGACATGTGAGAAAGGCAACCAATAGATGTGTCTCTAACATCAACATTTCTCTCTCCCTCCTCCCTCTCTCCCTTCCTTCTATTCTCTCAATGGAAAAAAATATCCTCGGGGTGAGGATTAAAAAAAAAAGGAGAGTTTCTTGCCTGCAACATTGTAGAAAGCACTATTAGCTAGAGTATTAACATACACATCTAATCTTCTAATCTAATAAAAGAGAAACATTCAAATTGACCATACCTTCGCTACGCCCTAAGCCATGCCCACAATCAGAGTAACTATATGCAAATTAACCCAACCAAGATGGCGGCCGGCAGCCACAGAGCTGGAGCAAGCAAGAGACTTGGTTGCCCCGGCGATGGAGGAAGCCAAGCTTCCCACCTACCCTGGCGGGCGGTGGCCTCCGCTAAAGGCAACAAAGTTTCAATTATAGAAGATAAATAAATCCCAGATACCTGCTTCCAGCCAGGCTCCACTGGGAGATTGGGTGGCTGGGGGCCATGGCCAGCCTGCAAACAGCCATTAGCCACTCACCCAGGTTGGCCAGGCACCCCAGCGGGACCCCCACCCTGATCCGGGACACCCTTCAGGGCAAACCAGCCAGCCCCCACCCATGCACCAGGCATATAATAAAAGGGTAATATGCAAATTGACCCTAACAGCAGAACGACTGGGAATGACTGGTCACTATGACACACACTGACCACCAGGAGGCAGATGCTCAATTCAGGAGCTGCCCCCTGGTGGTCAGTGCGCTCCCACAGGGGGAGCTCTGCTCAGCCACAAGCCAGACTGACAGCTGCCAGCACAGCATTGATGGCGGGAGCCTCTCCCGCCTCCTCAGCAGTGCTAAGGATATCCGACTGCAGCTTAGGCCTGCTCCCTGCTGGCAAGTGGACATCCCCTGAGGGCTTCTGGGCTGCCAGAGGGATGTCTGACTGCCAGCTCAGGCCCAATCCCCCGAGGAGCAGGCCTAAGCCAGCAGGTGGATATCCCCCGAGGGGTCCCAGACTGCGAGAGGGCACAGGCCAGACTGAGGGACCCCCCCCCCCCGAGTGCACAAATTTTTGTGCACCGAGCCTTTAGTCCTATATAATAATCCTATTTATATAAAAGCCTAAGTGACCATCACAACTGAACGGACAACCAAACAGGCTGCGTGGAGTGACCAGGCCGGCAGGAGGGTTAGTGAGGGCCAACCAAACGACTGAGCAGCAGGCTGCGTGGGGCAACCAGGTTGGCAGAGGGGTTAGTGAGGGACGACCAAACCACTGAGCAGCGGGCAGCGTGGGGTGACCAGGCCAGCAGGGGGCTTAGTGAGGAATGACCAAATGACTGAGCAGCGGGCTGTGTGGGGTTTCCAGGCCGGCAGGGGGTTTAGTGAGGGATGACCAAACAACTGAACAAGCAGGCTGTGTGGGGAGACCAGGCCGGCAGGGGGTGTAGTGAGGGATGACCAGACAACTGAACAGCAGGCCCTGTGTGGCTACCAGGCTGGCAGGGGCGCCATGAGGGGTGACCAAGCCGGCAGTGGGCCATTGAAGGTAAACAAAATGACCAAACAGCAGGCTGCATGGGGCAACCAGACCAGCAGGGGGGGTAGTTAGGGGTAACCAGACCGGCAGGGGGTGGGCAGTGAGAGGCAACCAGGCCAGCAGAGGGGACAGCGAAGAGCGACTTGGCTGATGGGGGGGGAGGGGGCAGTTGGGGGCGACCAGGCCTGCAGAGGGGGCAGTAAAGGGTGATCAGGCTGGCAGGGGGGGAGTTAGGAGCAACCAGGCTGGCAGGGGGGGCAGTTTGGGTGACCAGGCAGGCAGTTAGGGATGAGCAGGCCATCGGGGGGGCAGTTAGACGTGATCAGGCAGGCAGCAGGTGAGCAGTTAGGAGCCAGTGATCCCGGATTGTGAGAGGGATGTCCCAGATTGGAGAGGGTGCAGGGTGGTGCACAAATTTCGTGCACTGGGCCTCTAGTAATCCTATATAATAAAAGGGTAATATACAAATTGACCCTAAGGGTAATATGTAGAATGACCGCTGGACCAGTCACTATGAGGTACACTGACCACCTCTTGGTCCCTTCCCCTGTCCGTCAGGCACCGATCACCCAATGGTGAATGGGGAACTGGGGGTGGGTGGCGGTGGGGGACAAAGTTGGCTGCAGGCAGCTGGGGAAGATGGTCCTGATCACAGGCCAGGCCTCGGGACCAGAACCCACGCACGAATTTCGTGCACTGGGTCTCTGGTATTTATATATTTTAAATGTACACTTTATTGAAATTTTTAAAATGCATATGCCTTATAACCTACCTGTATATCAAAATACAAAGTATTTTCATCATCCACCCTATAAAGTAAGGAACTATTCCAAGAATTAGAGGGGCCAGGCAAAAGTACAGAGGAGCCAGATTGAAGGGATTTACATTGACCAAATCTGGAACAATTCGATGTAATGTAAATGAAAAAAATCATAGTTAATTGATAGTACCCCCATGTATAATATTAAAATTTATAACTTCTAATAAGGAAGGAAAAGAAGGAGAGAGAGGGAGAAAGGGAGGAATGAAGGAAGGAAAAGGGTAAGGTTTTCCTAGTGGTCCAATGCCAACTAATAAATATGGAACAAAAGATTAAGCTAGAAAATCATTAATGAATGGTAAAACTTATGGCTCATGTTTAATTAGAAACAGAACACTTACATAGTCTCAGAGTTATCTCTCCACAAACCACTTAAAAAGGGAAAAATTATCAAGTTTCTGATGGGGAAACGTAAGGGATACCACTGTAACAAAAATCATCCCTACCACTATGAACATGGATAAATTGATGTCATACTACTACTGATAAGATTCAATGAGAAGGACTAAAATCATATCTGATATATTCCTGCCAGAAGTACATACCTGGATCTAATTGTTCTGAAATCTCAGACAAATCAAATTAAAGACATTCTACAAGTTGACTGGTCTATACTCTTAAACTCTCCCGATGTCAAGAAACAGATGAAGGAGGAGTTCCAGATTAAAGGAGAAAAGAGACACAACTAAATGCAATGCTTGATTTTATACTAAATATTGAAGGGAGGGCAGGGCATAGGTATAAGTGTTGTTGGTACAGTTGATCTTCAGATTATTAGATTTCCTGATTTCGATAACTGTACTGGGATTTTGTAAGACAAAGTCTTTGTTCTTAGGAAATACATGTTGACATATTTGGGATCAAGAAGCACTCTCTGTTCAATTTATACTCTAATATTTTAGGAAAAAAATATGCAGATATATACATAAAAATTTTTAAATCACCAAGAAATTACATTAACTATGTATACTTGTATATATATTTATGGTTGGTGATTTTTAATTCCAAGACCACGTTTTATTGATGATCAGCATGGTTTAAAATGCTTTATGAGTTACGGGGGAAAATAATCCAAAATAATTTCAAGATTTTTATTTCTGAGATTTCTGAAGGATTTAATTGTCATTTCATCATATTGATGAATCTTGTTGTTTTTCTTCAGTTATTCACTACTGTAATATCTTTTGAAAAATGTATTGAACATTTTGAACCAGTACAAATCTTTGGTACATCTGGTGTATTTTTTAGATGAAATTATTTAGAACTCATAAAAATGCTTGGTCTGAGTGTAAATATGTTTACAAGCACATGTAAGTACTGTCATGATTTTATGTATATATTTGTACAAATTTGAATAATTCCACAGGTACTTGGGAATACCTGTTATGAACACCCTCCTGATTATATGAAATGTTAGTCATCTTAATCTAGCATGTTATATGGAAATCTTGTTTTAACTTATGCATATTCTCATATGCTTTATGGGGAACTTGTTTTTTCTTATTCTTTATATCTCTTGCCCATTTTTCTACTTGGATTATTTTTTATTTGTTCATTACATTATGAGCTTTACATTAGTAAGTTAATGAGCTTTTTTATTTATAAGAGGTTATAAATTTATCATTTGTAAACTTTATATCTAACGTGAATTTTTGTGATTTATTTATTTTGCTCTACTTTTTTTCCTTTTATGTTATGACCTTTTGGTTTGGAGTCATGCTTATTAGAAGACCTTCCCCATGACAATTTCATTGATCTTTTAACTGGCATTGCTTTATAGAAGTTTATTAGTTCATTATTTCAACTTTTACATCTGACTTTACTAGGTAGTCAGAGAAAATAGTAACAACTTTACCTGTCCTTCTTTTTTTTATTATGTATTTTATTGATTAAGGTATTACAAATGTGTCCTAATCCCCCCATTGTCCCCTCATCCCCCCAGTCCTGCCCTCACCCCCTATTGTCTGCGTCCATCGTTTATGCTTATATGCATGCGTACAAGTCCTTTGGTTGATCTTCTTTACCACCACCCTCCCCTACCTTCCCTCTGAGGTTTGAACATCTGATCGATGCTTCTCTGTCTCTAGATCTGTTTTTGTTCATCAGTTTATGTTGTTCATTATAATCTACAATGTGATATTTATCTTTCTCTGACTGACTTATTTCACTTAGCATAATGCTCTCCAGCTCCATCCATGCTGTTGCAAATGGTAAGAGTTCCTTTTTACTGCAGCATAGTATTCCATTGTGTAGATGTGCCAAAGTTTTTTAATCCACTCATCTGCTGATGGGCCCTTTGGCTAATTCCAAATTTTAGCTATTGTAAATTGTGATGCTATGAATATAGGGGTGCATGTATCCTTTCTGATTGGTGTTTCTCGTTTCTTGGGATATATTCCCAGACGTGGGATCACTGGGTCAAATGGAAGTATTCGAAAATAATTATAAATAAAATAGAAACCACTAATTCCTAGCATGTGATCTTTCACACTCCCGTCTCTACTCCTAACTCTCAGCAAGGCTCTGTGATGAGCAAAGGCTAACTAAGCAGAACTGCACAAAACAGAAGATGAAAGCTAGCAAATGGATTTCAAGTTGACCTGCACTACCAGAAAGACTGACTATCTCATTAAGTTTAAAATTAAATGTATGTGTGCATGTGTAGAGAAGTTATTTTAAATTATGAGTAATTTGCAGAAGTATTCTAAGTGCATATAGACTCAGGGTTAAGACAAAAGATAAAAGGAAAAAAGTGTTTTTTGGCAATGAAGTGCTGAAGAAGAAAAGTACATGGGGAAGTTTTAGGGATAGTCTCAGAGTTATGGGGATAATCTCAGAGTTCTGGCTCAAGACACTTGGGTCAAAAACAAAGTTTTAGGGATAGTCTCACTATAAAACAAAGTGAACACAAAATCAAGGTCTTTACCCCTCCCACCAGCTAAACAGGAAAAATGTATTCTAAAATACCTGGACTTCAAAATATTTGACAAAGGAGGGAACCTATTAAACTAGGAATTTTATAAAAACATCCTAGTACCACAAAAAGGTAAAAGGGAAAATTAATAAATCCATATATAGCTGTTACAAAAATATAAGAAAATGATATTAATTACATATCAACTGTGGGAAATTCCTCCCCACCCCCAGAAAAATAACCACGAAGATGAAAACTGTGATGACACTCCAGACAGAGCAACATATATTCAATCAAGCATTTGAGGGTATTAAAAAATCATGTAGAATCAGAAATTTTAAAACCAAGCAAAGAAAGTGGGCAAAAAGAAAATGGAGTAAAAAGAGTATGAATATATATTAGAAACAAATAAATTACAAGGTGCCCCAGGGAGAGTCTATTCAAATGAAAATTTAATAAGGTACATTGAAAGGCAGGGAAAGAACCAAGTGAATAAAATTGTACAAAGAATGAAGTAAAAAGTGTTAGATACACTGTATTATATTCTTGAAAGATACTGAGAGATACCTTAAACATTCTCACCACAAAAGTGAAATGGTGATTATGTGACATGATTGTGGTGTTAGCTAAATATATGATGGTAATTCTTTTGCATATATAAATGTGTCAAATCACATCATCTTAAACTTATACAATATTATACATCTGTCACATCGCAAAGCTGGAAAAAAACAAGTATTAGACAAAATAGTGGAAATTCAAACTGTTAGATTTCAAAGATAAAAAAATCCTCATTGTTTCTAGGCCAAATGTTATATAACTTGCAAAGGCAAAAGAATTAAAATTCGACATTTTTAAAATCCACTTAGGTAACCAAAGCTAGGCAACAATGGAGCAGCCTTTAAAAAACAACAAAAACAAAATGTGACTCAAGGATTTTTGTATCCAGCCACAGCTTTTCAGATATGTAGGTTATGGAAAAGTAGCTTTCAGCATATAAGAACTTAGGAAATAATGCACCCATAAACTATTTTTAAGGAATCTACCAGAGGATGTTTTATCCAACTAAGAAATAAGTGGGAAAACCTTAGCAAAAGAAGTGATGATGAGCACTTAAAATATATAAACCTGCTAAAAGACTAAAAATAAGTTAGGGAGGAATGTGAGGGAAAGACTGTTGTACATGTTACATGTTGTGATAAAGTAGAAATAAGACAACTAAAAAAGGGAGGAAAGGAGTGAAATAGGAAAAAAGAATTTTCATTGATTATTTTGTGCATTGCATAAAGAATAGGTGAAAGAGTTGAAATGCCAGGAAAAGCCGCTAAATTAGAGAATATCAGGTCTGGGATTTGATTTTCCTGTATTTACAACCTGTTTATTATTTCACTAGTGACCCGGTGCAGGGATTCGTGCACATTGAAAGGAAATTAATTAGGTGGTGGCCAGCGGGGTGGGACTGGGTGAGACGGGCTGGACATGACCTGGAGCCAAGCTCCCGGGGTCTCTCCCCAGAGTCTACAGAGTGAGTGGGGTCCCTTGGCTTGGCCTGCAGGGATCAGGCCCAAACTGGCCCTCCGACATCCCCCAAGGGCTCCTGGAATGCGAGAGGGCACTCTGCAAAGTTGCTGTCATACAGGGTGTGGAACACAAACACAAGTGTGCAGTAAACCAGATTCAGGGCTGACAGTGTCCCAGCAACAACTCACAGCCGAAGGTGGAATTGCATGGCCCTGGAAGGAATCGGCTCCCTCCTCTCTGGTTTCGGGGTGCATCACCCGAGAACTGCCACTGCCAAGTCACTGCAGCTTCGCAGCTCCTGTGTTAAGCGTCTGCCCCCTAGTTATCAGTGTGCGTCATAGCAACTGGTCAGATGGTGGGAGGGACACTTAGTGTATTAGCCATTTATATATATAGATGGGTTTCTGGCTCAAGACACTTGGGTCAGAAACAAAAGACTTTATGACTCATGGTGTAACAAACAGAATAATGATTGGCATATTTCTATAGGTTCCCTTTGTTCCCCAAGTCCCATGGCGTTAATGCTGGATGGCCCACATGGATGCCAAACACATAGTAGGTTTGCATTGCAGCTAAGAAACACTGAGCTTGAGGAATATACTGGTTTTATAGTAGGCAAGCCTGCTCTTACTCCAGCCGGAAATATTACCTTATCCTTCAGGATTGCTTGCTGCAATACAACTCTGAGAAATGGTTAAGTGAATGAGCATTTAGGATTTAGGATTTTTGGCACACCTAGCAAAATGTGTAGAAGCACAAGAAAGACTGTCTTTCCCAACAGATAGTAAAAGGGTAATAAGAAAACAGGCATTGCCAATGGTATAGAGCAGTGCTTTTCAACCATGTGCCACAAGAATTTGTAAAATATGCAGTACCTGACTATTTAGTCAGGGGCACTAACTTCTTTTCCCTTAGATTAAAAATGAAAAAAATTTACAAGAGCCAACACAAGTGCTTTGTGTTGAACCATAAATATATAGGTTATATAATAGAGTTACATCTTATTGGTCATGTCGTAAAATAAGGTTGTGTCTGATTGGTTGTTAGTACCAGAAATCCTTACATACAAGTATAGGCACCTGATGTTTTTAAAAAGTCACTTTGGAGCCAAAAGGGTAAGAGCAATTATTATTATTATTATTATTATTATCTTATATAATAAAAGGCTAATATGCAAATTGTCCCCTCGACCAGGAGTTCGACCAGGGGGCAGGGCTGCCAACCGCCCGTGGCCCCTCCCCCAGACCAGCCGGAGCCTATCCATGCATGAATTCGTGCACTGGGCCTCTAGTTATATAAATAAAAATTAAACCTATTTTTTGTTAGATTGGCAAAAGATATACTTTTTGATGTGCTACAGAATTTTAGTAATTAGTTTATGTGTGCCATGATATGAAAAAGGTTGAGAATCTGGTATAGAGAAATTAAAGCACTCATACATTGCTGGTGGAAATATAAAATGGTAAGGCTACTTTGGAAAACAATTTGGTAGTTCCTCAAACAGTTAAAAATAGCGTTGCCAGGTGACCCATCAATTTTACTCATTAAGTATATACCCAAGGGAATTGAAAACATAAAACATAAAGTCTTGTTCACTACTGTTCATAACATTATTCATAATAGATAAAAGGTGGAAACAAACCAATGTCCATCAACTTGATAAATGAATAAGCAAAATGTTATCCTATATTATAAAGAGCTAGTATGCTAATTAGACTGGACAGTAGAACGACCTTCTGGATGACCTTTCAAAATGACCAGTGGGCGGGGCCACAAGGCAGCCTGGGCTGCGACAGCCGAGCCCCTTAGACTAATTTCATGCATTGGGCCTCTAGTAGGTCCATGTAATGGGAAATTGTTTGCAATAAAAACCAGTCAAGTATCCTATCTAATAAAAGAGAAACATGGTAATTGGCGTACGACCGCTACCCTTCCCATTGGCTAATCAGTGAGATATGCAAATTAACTGACAGCCAAGATGGCAGCAGGCAGCCATGCAGCTTGAAACTAACATGAGGCTTGCTTGCTTCAGTGACGGGAGGACTCCAACGTTCCCCGCCTCCCGCTGCAGGCCTCTGAGCTGGCAGTTTGAAAACATAGTTACAAAAATAGAAGCTAAACAAAACCCCAGAAACCAGCTTTCAGCTAGCCGGGATCTCAGACCTGGAGTTGATACCGAGTTTCGATTGTAGAACCTAAACAAACCAGATACCTGCTTTCAGGAGCGGAGGCCTAAGAACTGGAGCCTCAGAGCTAAAGCTGGCCCAGAATAAAAAAAAAAAAAAAGAAAGAAAGGATCAGTTGGGAGCTTCAGTCCCAGCCTGAAAACAGCCCTCAGTCCCTCACCCAGACTGGCCAGGCACCCGACTGGGGACCCCCACCCTGAAGGGTGTGTGACCAGATGCAAACAGCCATCATTCCCTCATCCAGGCTGGCCAGGCACCCCAGTGGGGACCCCCACCCTGATCCGGTACACCCTTCAGGGCAAACCAGCCAGCCCCCACCCATGCACCAGGCCTCTATTCTATATAGTAAAAGGGTAATATGCCTCCCAGCACCGGGATCAGCGGAGCCGAGAGGCCTCCCGGCACCGGGATCAGCGTGACAGGGGGCAGCGCCCAAACCCCCTGATCGCCCTGCGGCTCTGTGTGTGACAGGGGGCGGGGCCACAACCTCCCTATTGGCCCTGCTCTGTTCCTGACAGGGGAAGGCGCCCCAACCCCCTGATGGGCCCTGCTCTGTGCCTGATAGGGGGGAGCTCCCCAACCTCCTGATTGCCCTGCGGCTCTGTGTGTGACAGAGTGCGGCGCCCCAACCCCACCCCACCACCACACGGGCCCTGCTCTGTGTGTGACGGGGTAGGCCATAACCTCCCCATCGGCCCTGTCCTAAGTGTGAGAGTGGCGGCGCCCCAACCCCCTGATCGGCCCTGCTCTGTGGGTGATAGAGGGTGGCGCCCCAACCCCCTGATTGGCCCTGCTCTGTGCGTGACGGGGTGGCACCGCAACCTCCCCATTGACCCTGCCTTGAGTGTGACGGGGCAGTGCCCCAACCCCCCAATCGGCCCTACCCTGAGCGTGACTGAGGGTGGCATCGCAACCTCCCAATCTGCCCTGCTCTGTGCATGACAGGGGGCGCCGCCCAATTCCCCAATCGGCCCTGCTCTGAGCCCGACCAGGGGCTGCACCTAGGGATTAGGCCTGCCCTCTGCCACCCTGGAGCAGGCCTAAGCCAGCAGGTCGTTATCTCCCGAGGGGTCCAAGACTGCGAGAGGGCACAGGCTGGGCTGAGGGACACCCCCTCCCCCACCCCCCCCCCGAGTGCACAAATTTTTGTGCACCGAGCCTCTAGTTGATATATATTTCATCATGAACTTAGAAAACATTCTTCTAAATAAGCCAGACACAAAAAGCCACATATGGTATGATCCCATATTTATGAAACATCCAGAATAGGGAAATCCCTAGGGACAAAAAGTAAATGCTAATGGGTATGAGGTTTTTTGGTGGTGGATGGTGAAAATGTTTTGGAACTAGATAATGATACTAGTTGTACAGCTTTGTAAGTACTAAAAAGCCACTGAATTATACACTTTAAAAGGTTGAATTTTATGGTGTGTGAATTATATCTCAATAAAAAATTGCAAACCCTGGCTGGGTAGCTCAGTTGGTTAGAGCATTGGTCTGATATGCCAAGGTCCTGATAAGCTAAGGTTGTGGGTTTGATCTCTGGTCAGGACACTTACAAAAATCAAACAATGAATGCATAAATAAGTGGACCAACAAATCGATTTCTCTCTCTCTCTTCCCTCCCCTCTCCATTTCCTTCTCCCCCTCTAAAATTAATCAAAAAATTTTTTTAAATTGCATGAGAAAAAGGTTACAGAAAAGGTTGAAGTACTAAAAAATATGTAGGTCTTCCTAAGTACCAAAAAAACCTTTTAATTTGAAAGCAAGGAATATACATTTCAGAGAAATAAATATAGCCAAATACACATAATTCTAAAATGTTATAAATTTGATAATTGTTTGTCATACCAATAAATGTGAATGGATTTCCTCTACCTTTTATAAGGAAAATATGTTACTGTCATTAGGAGTCAACTTTTTTTTCTAACATTAAAGAGTTAATACAAAATCAAATATATAAGTAACAATTCTAGTTCAGAATTTGAATAGGAAATGTCAGTATCGACATAAGACTTTAAAAATATATATATTCCAAGTTGGTTTACTTTATGAAAAAATGTTATCCCCCGGGTTTTTCATTTTAAAAGCTTGGAAGAAGTGCCCACCAAGTAGTTTTAACTATTCCTAGAGGTTAAAGAACCCAGATTATGGTGAGTAAATACCATTCCTCCACTAAAAGGATATAATCGTTCATGAAACAATGCATTACATCACATGTGGAGTAGATCATTATTTTACTGGGATTTCTGTGTCAGAAAGCAAAGAAGTACCAAAACTATTGCAATTTTGTCAAAAGTTTATAGAGTCAGTCCATCAAAAGGCATCTTGAGTATCAAAAAATGTTGCTAAAAGTTTATCAAAAACTTTTTTCTGCATTTTTCACATTGATCTATGCCTCTTTCCTCCTTTGTCTCTTCATATAATTTACATTAATAGATTTTCTAATATTAACTACCCTTGCATTCCCAATAAAAGCTTGACTTGAGCTATTTATCTTTTTTTTTTTTTTTCCATTTCTGGGCCCAATTTGAAAATGGAGTCTAGGATTCTTACATTCATTATTTCTTATTGAGATGTTAGCCTATGCTTTTAATTCCTAGTTCTCTTTTGTTATATTTTTGTATCAGGATGCTGTGAGCCTTAATATTTGGGGACTGTTGCCCTTTTTTTCTGCATTTGGTGTAAGATTGGTTTTGTGTCATTTTTTTTAACCTGGAACGACTTCCATGTACCTTCATTGTGATTGTTGACAGGCTGGGTTAACTTTATGTGCTCGTGGATTTTTTGGAGGGTTTTTTTTCCTCTTGTTTTTATTTTATTTTATAGTAAGTACCCTTCCTGCCATTGTGTTTGGTCTATTTTTTTAAGCTACTTCTAGCTATTTTTATTCATTTTTTGATTTGTTTTGTTTTTTAAAAATATATTTTTATAGATTTCAGAAAGGAAGGGAGAGGAAGGGAGAGATAGAAACATCAGTGATGAGAGAAAATCATTGATCGGCTGCCTCCCGCATGACCCCACTGGGGATCGAGCCCAAACCTGGGCATGTGCCCTGACCACAAGTCAAATCATGATCTCCTGGTTCATAGGTCCATGCTCAACCATTGAGTGACACTGGCCAGGCTCTAGCTATTTTTTTTTTTAAATGTATTTTATTGATTTTTTACAGAGTGGAAGGGAGAGAGATAGATAGAGAGTTAGAAACATCGATGAGAGAGAAACATCGATCAGCTGCCTCCTGCACATCTTCTACTGGGGATGTGCCCGCAACCAAGGTACATGCCCTTGACCGGAATCGAACCTGGGAACTTTCAGTCCGCAGGCCAATGCTCTATCCACTGAGCCAAACCGGTTTTGGCGGCTCTAGCTATTTTTATATGCCTACTTAAAAATAACCAAAGTTAATAAGTAGCGAACTTATAATAAATGTTTAATGCTGGCGACTGTATCCAAATGTAATTGCAGTTGTCCAGTATTTTAGTGCTACTTATTTCTTCTATAATTTTTCCTTATTGTATTGTTTTATGCAATCATTATTTGCATAAAGTACTTATACAAATATTTGATAATGTACTTAGAATTTTTTGGTTTTAAATATTCTCACCTCTGGAACATTACTTATGTGCACATGTGTTACATCTGAGGTATCCCCTTTAAATTTTTCTTTATAAAGGTGTTTTGTTGGTAAACATCTCAGCTGGGTGGTTTTTGTGTGTGTGTGTTGTTTTTTTCTGAAAATAGCTTTACTTTGCATCCTTCTTGAAGTTGGTTTTGCTATGAATGCAATTTTAGGAGAAGAATGTTTTTCAGCACACTCAATATATTCTATTTACTGGCATCCATTGTTTTTTGAGATGCCTGTGATTATTCTAATTACCTTTCCTTTACAGCTGATCTATATTTTTCCTCTGGCCTCAATAAAAGTCTGCTGTTTATCTTTATTGTGTGAATTATAGTTGTAATTTCTAGCTATCCTGCTTTGGATTTGTTGGGCTACTTTGGGCTTTTTTTTTTTTTTTAATAGAAAAAGTCATTTTTTTCTTGATATGTCTCATTCCTCTTTCTGTTATCACCTTCTTGAAATTTGTTTAGATACGTGTTTAATCTTTTCAACTCAACCTCTATATCTCTTATGATTTCTTTCTTATATTCATCTTTTTCTGACTGCTACAGACTGTGTTTTTTTGTTTCGGGAAGGATATCCTTGTCCCCCTTGTTACTCACTGCTTGTTAGCCTGGTAGTGAGGAGAGAGGACAAACACTTGGGGAAGAATTTTTTTTTTTTTTTTTGGTCCTGGTCAATTCTCAACTGCTTTGTTATTTATAACTTCTGGCTCATTTTCAAGTTTACCTTTGAAAGTGTTTTTCAGATTATAGCTGTGTATTTTCTGATACTTCCTATACATTAAAGTGCTTGCAAGTATGATTCTGCTGTCTCTCTCTCTCTCTCTCTCTCTCTCTCTATATATATATATATATATATATATAGATATAGATATAGATATAGATATAGATATAGATATATAGATACACACACACACACACATACACACACACACACACATACTTACTAGAGGCCTGGTGCACAAAATTTGTGCACTCAGGGAGGGGGCGTCCCTCAGCCCAGCCTGTGCCCTTTCACAGTCCAGGAGCCCTGTGATCAATCACCCCAATCTGGCTGGGCTCCACGATGGATCACCCCCACAGAGTGGCCCCCGCCTACCCACACCAGTGTCGCCACCTGGTAGCCTAGGCCTCCCTCTTTGGGGTGATTGATTGTGGGGCTCTGCCATCAATTGCCCCAAAGAGGTAGGTCCTGCCCACCTGGCCAGGGCTCTGTGATGGATCGCCCACCCACTGCAGTGCCACCACTGGGTAGCCTGGGCCTCCCTCTTTGGGGCGATCGTGGAGCCCCCTGGCGCCCCCCCCTTCCCCCCGATTGATCGATCATCCTGCCGGCCAGTGGCCTGGGCCTCCCTCTGCAGGGTGATCATGGGTTGATGATGGCCCAGCACCCAACCAATCTCATTGCACCTGCCTTGGCTGGCTTGGCATGAGTGGGTGTCAGCGTGGTTGCCCGTACGGTTGCTCTGCTGTTCGGTCGTTTGGTCAATTTGCATATTACACTTTTATTCTAGATATATTTTTTTAAATTGCTTTCAGAGAGCGGGTACAGGAGAGGGAAGGAGAGAAAGAAACATTAATGATGAAAATCATCCATTGGCTGCCTCTTGCACGCCCTCTACTGGGGATCAAGCCTGCAACCTGGGCAGGTGTCCTGACCAGGAATCAAACTGTGACCTCCTGGTTCATAGATCAGTGCTCAACCACTGAGCCACACTGGCTGAGCTGCTGTCCATTTTCTATTATTTTTCATCATGTCTTGTTTGCTCACATGTTTGAGTTTTATTATAGTTAGGGATTTTGTTTTTTGGTTGTTTTTGTGTGTGTTTTGACCTGTGTTTATATGTCTTGAACTGTAGGTATGGGAATTTTTTGAGGTTTGGATTACAGTTGCATTCTTGCAAAGAGGTTTTAGATTTGTTGTCAGTTGCTTATGTACATTGTTAATTTTGAACTTCTTTAAATTTACTTATGTGCTTAAGGTGTTGTGAATTTGAACAACAGACCTGCATGAGGAATGGCTTATGTTCTGAATTCTCAGAGGAAATGTTTTTGTTTGGTTACTTTTCCTCCCTCTTATCTCAGTACCAAGCAAGTTTTCTTCTTGTACCCTGCAGGCAGGACTTACACTGTGCTTAACCTTTACAATAAGGTTGTTGCTGTTTGGGATAAGTTTTCTGAGTAAGTCTCCTATTGGATTTCCCATCTTTGGTGGCTTTTCTATTTTATTTCCTGCCTCTCTTGCTCCCTACAACTCTCAAAGTGGAAAGTGTAGTCTCTAGAGTTGAGAAATTATCTGGTAGATCAGAGGCTTTGTTGGTAGCCTACCTCAGGATATTCTTGGTTTCACTTTATTCTTGGTCTTTGTTGTGTTTTTTTTACTTTATGCCACTTCAGTATGCATTTGCAAAGTTTTATTTTTTTAAAGTTTCACATTTGCTTGCATGTTAATTAAATAATTAACTTTTTAAAAATATATATTTTATTTATGACCCCCTTCTAGCCACAGTGCCGCCCACCCCAGGTGCGGGTCGCTGGGGAGGAGCCACGGAAGGTTGGCTCCAGGGCGTGTCTGGCCTGTCCTGCCCATTCCCACCCCAAACATCGATGAGAGAGAAACATCCATCAGCTGCCTCCTGCACACCTCCTACTGGGGATGTGCCTGCAACCAAGGTACATGCCCTTGGCCGGAATTGAACCTGGGACCTTTCAGTCCACAGGCCAACTCTCTATCCACTGAGCCAAACCGTTTGGTCAGGGCTAATTAATTAACTTTTAACTTACTTTTTGTTACTCCTCACCTGAAGATATTTTTTCCATTGATTTTGAGAGAGGGATTGGGGTGGAGGAGAGAGAGAAGCATCGATGTGAGAGAGACACATTGATTGGATGCCTCTCACACCCTTCCTGATCAGGGAGGGGATCCAACCTGCAACCCAGGTAGATGCCCTTCACTGGGAATTGAACCTGACCTTTGGTGTGGATGCCAACACCCTAACTATGGAGCAATACTGGCCAGGGCACATTTTACATGTATTTAAAAGGAGCTTTGTTAAAGGCACTTAAACCTTTATACATTATTCAAATTTTCCTTTCATTTGATACTTCCCCCATAATTTGAGCTTAGAAACTTTTTTCCTAAATTCAATTTACTACTATATTTAAAGATCTAAGAATCATATGCTATTAGAATTTCACCTAAGATAGATAATCTAGTTCATCCTTTGGAATAGAGCAATATGAAGGAGATGAACTTTTTTGTCATACTTGGATTTTGAGACCTTACTCACCCACTTGTGTGAGTTACTTGTTTTGTGAGACTGTAATATCTTGTTAAAACTAGCTTGTCCTAGAATCATTGTGAGCCTTAAATGAGACAACATAAAGTTTCTGGTACATGGCCTAGTGTATTGTTTCAGGAAATACTGTGGTTGTCCCATCAATTTTTAGAAGAGGAAATTGAATTATAAGAAGCATATATTTGCTAACTACACACAATTTTGTACTTGAGCTGGAAATCAATTCCCTATCTCTTCTGGATTTTACCTTTCAGAAGAGTAATGTTCGGTAACTAATTCTGCCTGCCTGTATATTGCTTGAATAACTTATACATATTCTAAGGACTGACATATTTGGGAAGAGATAATTTAATAGAATTTAATGTAATATTCATTATGGCACACCTTTTGAATGTTAAGTGAACAAACATCTATATCTATATATATAAAAGGCTAAGCGACTGTCCAGCTGTCCAACTGGCTGGTAGGTATGATGTGCACTGACCACCAGGGGCCAGACACTCAACGCAGGAGCTGCCGAGCTGTGGTGACTTGGCAGGGGGGGTTCTTGGGAACACACCCCAGAACCAGAGAAGTGGGAGTTTGATTCCAGGGTGCATCACCCGAGATCCACCCTCAGGGGAGGTCAGAGAGCCAGTTTTGGCCCCATCCCCGCAGGCCAGGCCGAAGGACCACACCTGTTGGAAGGACCCTGCTCATTCCACAGACCCCCTTCTAGCCACAGTGCTGCCCACCCCAGGTGCGGGTCGCCAGGGAGGAGCCATGGGAGGTTGGCTCCAGGGCGTGTCTGGCTCGTCTTGCCCAGTCCCACCCCACAGGCCAACTTCTAATTAATTTCCTTTCAATGTGCATGGATCTGTGCACCTGGGCACTAGTACTACTATATACTATAACGCAGTTCTTATCTTAGGGAGCTTGTTAGCCTGTGAGGAGCCTTTAATAATTATGGTCAATATTCTTAGTGCTGTAGAAGTAGCACCATCCTGGGACAGAAGAGGAGTTGTTTGAACTGGGTCATGAAGTTTGTGTAGGATGACAAGATACTGGCAAAGGAGGAATGGGTTTTTAAGCAGAAGTAACAGCAGCATATGCAAAGGTCTGAAGGCTGTTGGGGAGCATGTTCTGTTTATGAGAAGTCTAGGTTGTGTGCACTCAATAAACCAGTCATAGTCTGAGGAAAGGAATGTCTCTGGTAGTATTGATGATGTGTCTTAAATGATTGCTAGTGTTCAGCATGTGAAGATAGAATGGGTAGGATAATACAAATTGATGAAATAAGTTATTTAGCAGAATATAAGTTACTAATCTATGAGGACCATGGATAGTCACATTGACTTGGCCACTTACTCTTGAACTCTCACACCTAAAACAGGGCAGCTTAGACATCAGTTCTTTCTGAGAAATCATCAGGAAATTTTAGAGGTTTTGTTTCTTGGGTTTTTTTGGTGGGGAGGAGCTAAGAGAGCGTTTTTTTCCAGGCTTACACATATAAGATAAAGTGATAAAAACATTTTGGGGATGGAGTGTATGTAACTTTGACTAACCAATATAATAGTTTAAATTTTGTTTGGTAACTTTAGGGAGGTCCATTGTAGCATTTTGAACAGGAGACTTGACATGATGATTTATCTAGGTGATTTATCTAGGTGATTTATCTGACCGTGCCAGATGGAATGAGAGAGGAACATGTCTGAAGCAGCAGGATCACCTATTACTATATATCAAGACTGAAGTGATTAAGACTTGAGTAAGTAGTAGTAATAATGTTGGCAGTGAGAATAGCACCAGGTATTAGTCCAGTAGAGTCAGGCTGGACCTTGCTTTAGCAACCTCAATACTTGAGTTTTGGCTAAAAAAGAATTCAGAGCCAAGATTCAAACTATGAGAGAAAGTTTATTTACAAAGTTACAGAGGTAGAATAAGTGAGCTGTAGAAGGAATGGGCTCAGGAAACAAGTTACAAAAGCAAAAGAAAGGGTCCTTGGAGTTTAGGAGACGGGACCTGGGGGAAGTGGAGAGGACTGGAAAGGTGAAGGTGTATCTCTGAGGGAAAGCATGCTGGGTCCTCAGTCCTAAGGGCTTTTAAGGATGAAAATTTTAGAGTAGGTCCCAAGGGATGATCTTAATAGAATATTCATCAGCTTTCCAGGTGTGTCCTTTCAGGGTTGTTGTCTCTACTGATTGGTTGGTGACAGGGCAAGGGGTCATTAGTCAGTGCAGTTGGTCTTGACTCAGCCATGGCCTGGCTCCTCTGGTTTTGCTGCTTTTCTGAGCCTGGAGCTGAAACACATCTGAAGGCTAGAAGTTATGCCTACGAGTCAGTGTTTTAAGGGAATGGTCATGCAAGGGGCCACCTGGGAGTTCCAGGAGGCTACTCCTCAGCCCCTTGTTCCTTCTCTAACAGGGAGGTTACCACATTACTAGCAACATGCCAGGGGATAGAAGGTCAGGTGTTTAAACTGCATGACCAGCAATATGCTAGGGGAGGAAAAGTTATCCTGGGGGCAAGATCCTTGTTTTCTTAATTTTGTCCCTTGCTAGGCGCCTGGGGCTTTTCAACCTGGTGACCTTTTATATCTGGCCCATCGTCCTTGCTTTGCTCATGTCTGTCTACCTGCCTACCATAGTAACTGTCCTTCTTCCTTAAAAGAAAGGATATTGTGAGAGTGATTTATAAAAAGAATTGACAAATTCTAAGAAACAATTGAAGATAAAGAGTTGAAAATGTTGATGAAATTTCATACTTGGGTGACCAGGATATTTTTTATATTAGCAAAAGATACAACATTGTAGAAAAAGTAGTTGAGGGGGAGAGACTGAAATTGTTACTTATTGGATGCGAAGCTAATAATAAAATATGCTTTAGGACATATCATTTGTAAAAGTAATTTTTAAAAAGTATGGTTTAGTCTGTGATTAGACAGGCAGTGTGGTCTTGTGTCCGTAGCATAAGTTATAGAGATAGGCCTATATTCCAACTCACTTTTAGTAAGTATCATTGTTTTGAGACTGGAAAGTCACTAATCTCTTTGGGTTTTACTTTGTTCATCCATAAATTAGAGATAGCAATACTTGCTTACAGGGCTGTTGTGTAAACTATTGGCACACCAGTCCATTTTATGCCTTCAATACATACTAACTTTTCCTTCTTCCTTAAAAGATGCCAGCCTCACTCTTAGATATTGTCATACATTAAGATGGACACCAAACACTAATAAGTTCACTGGAATAAAATCCTTGATTGTTCACTAAATAAAATATGTATATGATCAGGCAGCTTGTAATTAGACTAGCAAAGAAGTTATAATTATTGAATGTGTAGGTGTAGTTAACAGTCTTCATTTCTGGTAAATGACTTTACTTAGAGTATGTTTGTGTGAGCAAGAGAGACTATTTCCTGGAAGGAAACTGTGGTCTCCAGATGTTTATAATGATGTCACCTTTAATCTTTTTTGAACTCATGAGCATTAGACCATTTTCTTGAGGCAGTTTCTTGCAAGAAGTGAATGAAGCCTCATGAGCTTGTTAAGACTCCATAGACTGTCAGTGATATGGAAAAATTGGATATTTAATCAAGAATGTGAACATGTGTTTCAGGTAGAGAATTCCAAAGATAATGAAGATAATATTCTCCAAAGAGAAATTCCCGCCAGGCAGTCTCGACGAAGGTTTCGGAAAGTTAACTATAAAGGAGAGCGCCAAACCATTACTGATGATGTGGACATCAACAGTTACCTTTCTGTGAGTGTATTTAAGAACGTTTTGTGGATCTTCCTTATTTTCATTACAGTATCTTTACATATATTTTGGTAATATCAACACTTTGGGCTCTACATTTAGAAGTTTGGGGCTGGTAAATATATCTATAATTTTTAAAAATACTTCTGTTGAGTTGAGTAGAAATACTCCACCAGTGAGAGTTTTGTTCTTGCTTTAGTTTTTATTTTCCATTTAAATAATGTAAAAAATAATCTTACTGTATTTTTTAGACATATTTGTGTATTTTCTTGTCTTTTTATTGGCTGAATGGAATATAGAGTAGAGTCCTGGAAACTCAGGTAATAGAATCATTGATAATGCTATAAGGCATTCAAAAGAGAAAAAAGTCAATTCTGCCCTGAGGTGTGGGACAAATATACTTAATGTGTGTTATTGCAGAAACATATGCAAGTGTTAAAGGTATATTTCACATGCAAATATTGAAAAAGTAGATGAAATATTAATTTGTGTAACACCAGAAGGAACATAAGCTGTTTCTTCAGAAATCTTTAGTTTTTGTAACTGTAGATAACTTCATTTTGGATGGAAAAGTAGTTGAATCAAGAAGTAAGGATAATTTAAAGAGTAAATCCAGGTGTACTTTATCAGTTTTCAAAGGAGTCATGATCCCCCAAAATATAAAAGCAGTCTAGAGATTGATCACAGCAAAATTCCTGAGGGTATGTTTAGTTCTTTTGGATGTCAGAAACAGAAATTTACTTATTTAATGTTAGGAACAAAAGATTATTTATAGAGGAAGTTATTTGTACTGGAATAAGTGTTAAATTTAAGGCAGCTCTAAGGATTTAGTCGCATTTGCCTAATTTTACTGACCCAGTACATTCTACTTCTGACAACAAACAATAACATGATATAGTACCAAAATTTTTTTACTGCGTTCAGACCATACAAAGTTCATTTTTATTTTTATTTAATAATTTATTTTTTATAATAAATTTCCCCATCACTAATTAATTTAAGCTAACACTTTTGCCCTACTGCACAAGTAATATGTGTCGATTTTAAATGTGCCTAAATTAAAACTTGGTTAGTCTCACAACCCATTTATGTAACCATTTTCTTAATGTCCTGGTACTCCATTATAATAATTGCCATAATTTATTCAGTTCCAATATTAGGTCATTTAAATTTCTCTAGTTTTTCTATAATTTTAGAAAAATAAGGTGCTAAATGTATATGGTTATATTTGCCCATATCTTGGTTTCTTTAGAAAAAATTTCAAGGACTAGAATTGCTAAATTGAAGTATCTTTAATTTGTGCTATTTTGTTCTCCTTGTATGAGTTAGAGTATATAATGGTGTTTTTTAATTGAATTTATTGGGGTGGCATTGGTTAATAAAATTATACAGGTTTCAGGTATATAGTTCTATAATACATCATTTGTATATTGTATTATTTATCGAGTCTAATTCATCACCATTTTTCCCTCCTTTACCTTCTACCTCCCCCAACACCTCCTTCCCTCTGGCAGTCATCATACTATTGTCTGTGTTCACTAATCTTTCTTTTTTATTGTTGTTGTTTAATCCCTTTACCCTTCTCACCTAGCCCCCCACCCCTTCCTCTCTAACCATTGTCAGTCTGTTCTCTGTATCCAAGAGTCTGTCTCTACTTTGTTTATTTTTATTATATGAGTTGGACTGTGTAGCTTTTATGTGTTTTTAATTGCTTGCTTATTCTAGTCTCAACTTTAGTGTGTTCTCTTCCAAAGTTTTTTGGTATCTGAAAGTTGTCCTCTTGGATATGCTGGTTTCCTGAGTAGACCAGAAAGACCAATAGCACACTGCTTGGAATTCTGTCCACTGATTACTTTGAACAAGGAGTGGCATTTTTGCATGTGAAGGCTTATATAGCAAATTTTAGGTACTCATCCTACTAAGTACCATCAGGACTTTGACATTTCATGGAAGGTGGGGGGAGAAATAAGTTGATTCAAATTTAGAGAAAACATTTATTAACTATGAGACTGGGTTAGAGAAGTATTTTTGGTCATATTACTTGCATGTGGTATTTCTTGAAGCAATAGGTTTGTGTGTTTTTTCTAAATGATATATTTCAGGTAATGTTGCTATTAAGAGATCTTCATTTGTTTATAATTAATTTAACCAATTATGTAAAAGCTATGTATCTGGCCAATTCCTACATATTGGTAGTTGCTCTGAATAAATAAAATCTTATTTAATATTAATTAAACATTTGATAATTAACCATCTAGTAGGGAATTGATTTTATGGCTACTTACGGACTTCTTTATTTATTTTATTCTGTCAGCAGTTCAGAGAGAAAGATCAGGAATCGCCATTTCTTCTCTTAGACAGCAGTGGAAATTTGACAGTTTCTTTTCTCATTTGCAAACCATCATCAACTTTTTCTTGCTAGAGTATTGCAAGTCAAAATTCTTAAAGATGTTCAGAAGCTTTTGTTACTGTTGTGTTCTTTATCATAATTATTAGTATATAAACTGTACATCAAACAAAGGTTTTGTAAATATTAAGGATTTTGCATGTATTTTCTAACAATGCTTAGAATGATTGAAAAAGATGATTTCTTCTATTCTTATAAAATATTTTCATAGTTTTGTCATACATTGCTTTGCATAAAGATGAGAACCATAATTTTATTTTTTAAAATATATTTTTATTGATTTCAGAAAGGAAGGGAGAGGGAGAAAAAAACATAAATGATGTGAGAGAATCATTGATTGGCTGCCTGCTGCACGCCCCCAACTGGGGGTTGAGCCGACAACCGGGCATGTGCCCTTGACGGGAATTGAACCCGGGACTTTTTTAGTCCACAGGCCAACGCTCTATCTGCTGAGCAAACCAGCTAGGGCAGAACCATAATTTTAATGTAAATTTTTTTTTTAATGTTAAAAAGAGCACTTCTATTACAGTAATAACATTTTTAAAACTCCTTTGGGTATTGCTATCTGAGCTTGCAACAGATTTAAATGTCTCCAAATTTCTCAGTGATTTCAGAGCTTTGATCTTTGAGGAGGGTGTATTTGATATTTAGAAATAGCAAAAAGGATATTGGAAGCGATACTCAAAGACTAGGGTGGGTAATTAAGGCAAGTGGAAATAGTCTAGTTACAGTGATTTTCAACCTTTTTCATCTTATGACACACACACACACACACACACACACACACACACACACACTCATTACTGAAAATCTGCCGCACACCAAAAAATATATTTTTAGCCCATCTGATTAGAAAAAGGTATGATTTTGATTGAATTACAAAAAAATAATAGTAATTACCTACCCTTTTTGCTCCATAGTGACTGTTAAAAAGCTGGTGCCTATACTTGTGTATAAGGATTTCTGGTACCAAGAATTAACCAATCAGGTGCAACCTTACTATGTAGTGTGACCAATAAGATGCAACTCTAGCCCTAACCGGTTTGGCTCAGTGGACAGAGCGTCAGCCTGCGGACTGAAGGGTCCCAGGTTAGATTCCAGTCAAGGGCATGTACCTTGGTTGCAGGCACATCCCCAGTAGGGGGTGTGCAGGAGGTAGCTGATCGATGTTTCTCTCTCATCGATGTTTCTAACTCTCTATCCCTCTCCCTTCCTCTCTGTAAAAAAATCAATAAAATATATATATTTTTAAAAAGATGCAACTCGGAGAAACTAAGATGGCGGCATAGATAAACACCGGGAAATAGTCGCCTCCCACAGCAATTGAAAATTATCCCAAAGGACGGAGCAAACATCGTCCAGAAAAACAGGAACGCTGGCTGAATGTAATTTCTACAACTAGAAGAAAAGAAAAGCACGCTGAGAGCCAGAGGAGCTGCGGAGGCTGAGTGCAGAGGTACGGTGGCGGCTCGCGCGCGCGGAAATGGGGTGGCACCTGAGGACGCGGCTGTCTTTTTGAATCACAAGCTCCCGACTGCTCTGATCTCCGGTTCTGGGAAGTCTCTGGGGACCCAGGACACATACGGGGAGAGGCTGCTCTCTCAGGCGGCAGCGGGCGAACTTGAGGGCGGATTTCCCTCAGAGGTGCTTGCAGCCATTACCGGGACACTGAGAGGCGTGACTCCGGGCGCGGAGAATCAGCCATTGCTTCTTTCTCCGGCCTTTTGACTCCCTGAGACCCCGCCCCACCCAGGCTGCGGCAGAGGCTTTTGCATGTGAATGCCCCGGCCCTTTGCAACCTGATAATTACCTAACTGCAGCCGGGCCAGCCAGACCCGGAACTTCCAAGAGAAGGCCCAAGGCCCCGCAGCGGCTTGCATCGCTTCACAGCTGAGCCTCTTCATGGCCCGGCTGTGAGGCCTCAGGCAGGGGCTGAATTAGCACCTCCTTAGATCCAGGAGCCACTGTACCCAGTGGTCAGAGGGGGACCATTCTCCCACTTCAGACACAGCTGCTTCCCACAGCCAATTGGCCTGGAGGTCAATTCCTCCCAGTGATCCTACATCAACCAAGGCACCAAGAGTGCACCAAGAGTGTCCACCCCAGGTAACTGGGGAGGCTGAGCTACTGGGCCCTACAGGACACCTGGCACGCAGGGACACTCTATCAACACAGGGAAGCAGCCAAAATGCGGAGACAGAGAAACAGGTCACAATTGTCAGAAACGGAGGAGGACAGACGACTGGATATAGAGTTCAAGGCCACGTTTATAAGGTTTGTCAAGAATTTTATGGAAACCGCCGATAAATTTAATGAATCCCTCGAGTATAGTGAGACCATGGAGGACATGAAAAAGGACCAACTAGAAATTAAGCATACACTGACTGAAATAAAGAATATTTTACAGAGATCCAACAGCAGACAAGAGGATCCCAAGAATCAAGTCAAAGATTTGAAACACAAAGAAACAAAAAATACCCAACCGAAAAAGAAAAAAGAAAAGAGATTCAAAAAGTATGAAGATAGTATAAGGAACCTCTGGGACAACTTCAAGCGTACCAACATCAGAATTATAGGGGTACCAGAAGGAGAGAGAGGGCAAGATATTGAAAACCTTTTTGAAGAAATAATGACAGAAAACTTCCCCCACCTGGTGAAAGAAATGGACCTACAAGTCCAAGAAGCGCAGAGAACCCCAAACAAAAGGAATCCAAAGAGGACCACACCAAGACACATCATAATTAAAATGCCAAGAGCAAAAGATAAGGAGAGAATCTTAAAAGCAGCAAGAGAAAGACAGTCAGTTACCTACAAGGGAGTACCCATCCGACTGTCAGCTGATTTCTCAACAGAAACCATGCAGGCCAGAAGAGAGTGGCAAGAAATATTCAAAGTGATGAATACCAAGAACCTACAACCAAGATTACTTTATCCAGCAAAGTTATCATTCAGAATTGAAGGTCAGATAAAGAGCTTCACAGATAAGGAAAAGCTAAAGGAGTTCATCACCACCAAACCAGCATTATATGAAATGCTGAAAGGTATTCTTTAAGAAGAGGAAGAAGAAAAAGGAACTCTTACCACTTGCCACAGCATCGATGGAACTGGAGAGCGGATAAATACCACAAGATCTCACTTATTTGTGGAATATAATGAACAACATAAACTGATGAACAAGGACTGATCCAGAGACGGAGAGGCTTTGATTGGACTGGCGGGCCTTGGAGGGAAGGTAGGGGAGGGTGGGGGCAAGGGGGAAGGATCAACCAAAGGACTTATATGCAAGCATATAGGACTAACCAATGGACACGGACAGCAGGGGGGGGGGGTGAGGGGATGAGCGGGGCGGGGGGGTAGAGGGTACACATATGTAATATCTTAATCAATAAAAAAAAAAAAAAAAGATGCAACTCTATTCTATGACCCATATATTTATGGTTCAAGAGGGCATTCACAGTGGATGGCTATTGTTGGGCTGTCGTAATGTTTTTATTTTTATTTCTTCTTCTCTATTTTTGAATGGATACTTGATGTTCTTGTTATCTTCTCTTAGCTATATTCCAGTTTTCTCAGTAGGCTAAATCATACCTTTTTCTTGTTGTTTGTGGTAGTTTCTATATTCTCAGGCTTAGGATGAGCTACTGGCCATCTTCCTTTCTTTCTCCATCATAACCCTGCTAACTCTTCCCAAAGGGACACCTAGAAGGAGGGATTTCCATGGCAGCATCATGAGTCATGGTTTTAAATTTGGAGGGCCTCCTTTTGCTCACCCTTTTTTTTTTTCTTTTTTCTTTTTTTTTTTTTTTTTTTTTTTTGCTTGTCAAATGATCTTTAATTGAAACATTTTCCTTTGTAGTTCTTAACTAGCCGGACATTCCACTGCACCACTGTTGATATCGTCTATGATGTCATGAGGGTGGCGACCATCAACATTGCACCCCACAGATTGGGCAGTCCCCAAGATCTCTTTAATGGTTCCAGAGAGTTCTCTAGTTAAAGATCGGTGACGCATCTGTCGGGCAATGCTGACAATCTCATCAAAAGTGATATTTCCACTGTGCTTAATGTTTTTTTGCTTCTTTCTGTCTCTTGGCGGTTCTTTGAGGGCTTTGATGATCAGGGCAGAGGCAGAAGGCACTACTTCGATCTGGGCCTGTCTGTTCTGAATGGTCAGTTTCACTGTAATCCTCAGACCCTTCCAATCACCGGTTGCTTTGGCGATGTCATCAACCTTTTTTGGAGACAGGCCCAGGGGGCCGATCTTGGGGGCCAGGGCAGATGTGGCGCCCACTTCCCCGCCGGTGCACCGCAGGTAGACGACTTTGATTTCGTTGGGGTCGAACTTCGGCGGCATGGCGGAGGCAGGCAGCTGGTGTCGGATGAACCCGGATTCGGGACGACCGAAGGAAGTTGCACCTGAGCCTCCTCCGAACCGAAAGCCGAAAGCTGCTCACCCTTTTTTACATCTTTTCTTTCCCTTGAATTCAGAGTTCTTTTTTAGAAAAAATATACTTTAGAGAGAAAGGGGAGGGGGGAGAGAGAGAGAGAGAGAGAGAAACGTCAATGATGAGAGAGAATCATTGATTGGCTGCCTTCTGTATGCACCCTACTGGGAATCAAACCTGGACCCTTCAGTCCCCAGGCCAACACTCCACCTACTGAGCCAAACCAGCTAGGGCTAATTCAATGTTCTTAAGCAGGTGTGCTGCAAGAGTTTTTAAAACATGCAATACCTGATCATTTATTTAGGGACACTGGCCTCTTTTCCTTCAGATTGTCACTTAAAAAAAATGACAACTAACACAATAGTCTTTCAGTCTGAATGAATCAAAATTATATCCTTTTTTTGTTGTCAGATTGAAAAAAATATTTTTGGTGTGCTGCAGAATTTTAGTAATTAGTTTATGTGTGCCATGAGATGAGAAGGTTGAAAATCACTGCTCTAGATTATTGTTATGGGATAGTGTGGCAGGTAGTAGACATGGTATGACACTCTAGAACAGTGATGGCGAACCTGTGACGCGTGTCAGGTGACACGCAAACTCATTTTTTGGGTTGATTTTTCTTTGTTAAATGGCACTTAGATATATAATATAAGTATCAAAAATATACATCTTTGTTTTACTATGGTTGCAAATATCAAAAAATTTCTATATGTGACACGGCACCAGAGTTAAGTTAGGGTTTTTCAAAATGCTGACACGCCAAGCTCAAAGGGTTCGCCATCACTGCTCTAGAATCTACTGTTTCGTGTTAGGCTCACAAATTACTAATGCAGCAAGGAGCTCTTTCTCATTTGCTACTTCTGCGATTACACCTTATGTTCCCTGCTCTCCTGCAGTGCTCCATGTTTTGTTTGGATTCAGAGCATATTTAGAGAGATTAAGACACATTTTTCAGTGTAGCTGAATTAAGAGTTGATTACTAGGACCAGATCATTTAACCACCTTTATGTTAGTACTCTGAATAATGGCTATATATTTCACTTGACCATGGATGTGACATCTTAAAAGTTTTTAGCAAAATGTGTTTGCTTTCATGGATTCTGTGTGTCTTATTAATCAAGCCAATCCTATAATAAGAAATACAATCCTACCCCCAACCTGCTCATGAGAAAATAGAGGACTTTGCTTCAAACATGTGATTGCTGAAATCTCCTCCTAAAGAACGACTTACTTAGTCTGTTCAGACTGCTATAACAAAATACCGCAGATTCAAGAACTTGTAAACAACAGAAATTAATTTCTCACAAGTCTGGAGGCTGGAAATCAAATATCAGGATGCCAGCATGGCCGAGTTCTGATAAAGGCCCTCTTTTGGGTTGTAGACTGTTGACCTCTTGCTGTTTCCTCACATGGTGAAAAGGGCTAGGGAGCGCTATGGGTCTTCTTTTATAAGGGCACTAATCCCAATCATGAAGGCTTCTTCCTCGTGACTTGATCACCTTCCAAAAGACCCCACCTCCTAATACCATCAACCTTGGGAATTAGTTTTTCCACATAGGACTTTTGGTGGAATATAAACCTTCAGACCATAGCAGTGTCCCAACATTTGTCTTAGAACAACCCATTTGGACTTCAAAGAAATCAGTTGCAGATAAGTAAAACCCTTGATCTGGGTAGGTTAATAAGAGCCAGAGCCTCAGTTGATGTGATAGAATAGACATTAAGCTAGAAATCAGATGATACGGGTTCATTCTCAAGCACTAACTTGCTATTTTAAGGAATATGTAAGACCCTTAGTCCCTGCATCATGTGTGGGAATTAAACTTGATAATAGGTTGGATTTTTGTTTTTGTTTCTTATATATAGACTGACAACTTCTTGACGTCTGCATGGCAAAAGAGGGCTAGGGAGCTCTCTGGAGTCTCTTTTATAAAGTCACTAATCCCAATTCCAGGGCCCTAATGACCTAATCACCTTCCAAAGGCCTACCATCACTTTGGAGATTAGGATTTCATACAAATTTTGAATTCAGACCATAGTGGAGCACCGGTGAACAAATAGTTTAAACAGTTACTCAAGTCAGAATGAAGGAGGTACAAACACTCCTGTTGTATCTATTATCAGAATTTCCAGATGGACTGTGTAAGTTATAGTCACTGATTGATGAAGAAACTGTTAACATTGTGAACTTTATTTTGTATTTGTGAACTTGATGGATCCTGATTGTTTTCAGTTTTATTTCATGTTTGGTAAATATTGTAAATCGAAAGAATGAGTGAATAAACAATCTTCTATCACTTCTAAAGGGAGGAAGTTTGTACATGGAGGCTTTGCTAATCTTAACTTGTTTATAAGACAGTGAGTGCTGACTAGATAGACAGCTACTGAGAAATTTGGAGCCCCAGCTCTGAGAGTCTGCAGTTTCCTCTCTATTTATAACCCAGAGTGCTTGGACAGGTGCATTCATTATGGTGCTTCCAACAGAAGAGGACTTTTTAAAAATTTTTTTTATTTATGAGTGTCTAACATCTCCTAGGAGAATTCTGCTTCTCATTTGTCTTCTGGGAAATATGTAGAATGTAGATAGGAGATTCTTGTATCTAATTCAAATGGACAGAGAATAAGCAAAGGGATGGGATTGTAATCTAAGTAGGACAAATGCCTGCCTACAGCAGATTTTTTTTTTTAATTGTGAAGCAAAATGCTCACTGTAGAAATGTAAAAACATATAGAATAATATTAGGAAGGAAATAAATTTACTGTAATCCTCAAAACCAGAGATAGCTAGCATTGCTAATGATCTTTTGAAACGCCGTATCTTGCTTAATTCAGATCTTTTACCTAATTTAGATAATGCTGAATATTTAGTTATATATCCTGACTTCCTGCTTCTCATAAAATTAAATTTTTCCCTAAACATTATTTTTAATATTCGTATTATATTGTGTTAGTGTAACAAGATATTGTCATGCACCTTCCTACTTTTCTCCTATTACAAACAACTTGTATGAATCAATCTGTATATGACTGATTCCCCCCCACCCCCTTAGGATTGATTCATAGAAGTTAAGTTACTGTGTTAAGGATATGAAAATTATTTTTAAGACTCTACATAAGTATTGCTAACTTCCAGGTAGTCATTATTTAAAATTGTCTTATTTACTCTGTGTGAACTTCAGGAGTGTTAGGAGAAGGGCAGGTTGTGCCTCTCTGGTTGTCTGGATCGGTCCTCCCTTAAAGGTGACACTGATTCATGTGGATGTGCCCAAGGAACCAGAATTAGGAAGATTCTAATCGTACTTGAACTATTTTACACAATAATTGCTAAAGAAAGCCCTTTTGAAGATTGTTTACAGCAACTTTGATACTAATGTATACCAGGGCTCAAAGATAATGATTTGCAAGAGCATACCAGTTGCAAGGGGAATAATCACTCAGACATAGCAAACAAATTAATGCTGATTGTTATTGCCTTTTAGTTTGATTCGTTATCTGTTCAAGAAGCTATGTTCAGCATCTGGCTTTCATAGTATTAGAAAATGCAGTATGTAAAATTAGAGAAGTGATGTAAAGGTAATCTCTAATATAATCCAGAATTTACAAATGGAAGCAGTGTTTTCAGTTGTTCAGTTTTTTTTAAATGAGATTTCTTTTCCCAGTCATATTTATGTATAGCTCTGTCTTAATTATTGGGCAGCTCTTATTCATTGAAGACAATCATACACTATGTTAAAAATTTAGGTTTGCATATCGTGTGTAGCATGACTGATTACTGTATTTGCATAGTGTATTCTTGTTTTTTATGTGTGTATGTGAGTGAATGAAAAATGCTTGATACAACCACACAGTGTTGGGGAAAATAGAGCATGGTGGTGCTTTTTATTGTTCCTTCAGTTTCACTGATTCTAATTATAGAAGCTTACATCACCTTAGTTGATGATAAAGGCTTCCCTCTCCCTTTTTGCTTTTTCTTCCTCGATAACTCCCTAAGGATGGATCATATTTCATAGTGCATGTGTGTCCTGCTGGTGGGTTTGACAGGGTTTTCAACAGCATGGTGCTGATCATTTAGTGGGCAGAGATGACGGTGTGCTGCAGCACACTGTTCCTTACAGAAGAATAGGAGGGAGAGTGTTGGTACTCTGGCTTCCCTCCTTCAGAAAGGCCGAGGAATAGATAGGATGCAGTTTAAAAGCAGGCACCCAATTGAGGGGCACCCAATTAGCGATAACCATATTCTGATATCTACAAAGATTCATATGTTCAGGTTAACAAAGGGAGATGGGACGGGAGGGGTGGCAAAGCTTGCTGTTATCCTTTGTAAGAGCTTTTGTGTTACCTCTGACATTGTAAAGTGTCATTCATTCATTTTCCAAAAGGATTAAAGTATTTTTATTATATAAATCAGTTCATTTAACAGCTTATACTTAAAAGACCAAATACAACTAAAATGCAGAAATGAATTGCCTGCTTATTTTATTTTGTAAAACTACATATTTTTTTATTGTTGTTCCTCACCTTTGATTTGGCTTCTCTAAATTTTGATTATATTTCTCTGTGCTGGTGAATAAAACTGTGACTATGTCTGAGATTATGATAAACTTGGTTCTTATTGTTGGCTTTTGGTTTTCATAATGTCTAGAATATATATCTTCTGATAACCTTTTCCATTATGATCTTTTTTCCCTCTTCAGTGTGGTTATTTATTGAAATAAAAGGAATATTTATTGTTTAGTAACTATCAGAACCCATTTTAGGCTTTCTATACAGTATGATTTCAAATGTTTTGCTCTGTATTTTTATTTAGAAATAATTTATACAGTTAACATTTTAATTATTAACTATATAGTATTTATGTTTTTATAAAAATATTTTGTAATGGTTTGAAACATTGCAAAGCCAACATAAATTGATTGCTTTATTTTGTAGTAGTGTGAAAAACCTTTTGAAAGCTAAAGATTTTGTCAATGTAGCTTTGCATCATGCATTTTATATGCAGGGTAAATATATTCTTTTGGGAAGGAAGAATGTATTCTTAAATAGTTATCCTGTGGTGATGATTCCTGGACAGTGTGTAGATCAGGGAGGGCATGCTCTGCAGTTACTTCATTTGAATTGGTAAGATAATGAAATGAGATCAAGTAAAATTCTAAAAGTGATGAGTGAAAATCGTTTATTCACCTATTTTTAGTTGTTTGATAAATTACTGGCTGTTCTGTTATAAAAACATTTATTTCTTCCTTAAGTAATTAAGAGGTTAAGTCATTGTTTCTGGAGAAACATGGTGGAGAGTGTATTATCATAATGGTAGTGGATTCATATGCTGAACATAGAATTTAGCCTGTTATTTATTTCATGGTATTGTTGCATAGGGAGATTTTGCATACTAGGTTCACCTTATAATTCCCTAGAATGGCAGATACTATGAGACCATAGGTAGAACAAGGAAAAGGATGATGTCATCCTCACAGGCCAAACTAAAGGAAAAGAGTTGTTCCTTTATTGAGTTGGTGTTTACTACTAGTTCTAACATATGGCATTAGTGGATTGCATTTCACCAAGAGGGCAGCAGTTTTTTGAAGCAGCTAAGTAAAGCTAGGCTGTCTCCCTGGCCCAGCTTGAGGCCCTCCTTTGTGTGCTATCAACATGATTTATAAAAAGGGTCAAAGGTGCCCATTAGGATTTTGCTTTTTGATTTGGTTGTAATTTATCCTATTGGTACTATACATGAATATAATTACTGTCTGCCACTGAAACAGGAAATGTTTTTGAGTCATATTACTAATGTTTATGGTACAAAATGCTAGTCTTTTAGAAATTTATCTTCAGGAAATGTTTGGCTTCATTACATACAAAGTGCACACTTACCATTTTTCTATTTTAAAAATGAGTTATTAAATTTTAGTTAATTTATTTTTGAATGTTTAATATTTTGTTGACATTCTAACCCATTGTAGTTTATTTAAATTAGTTAAGTTGAAAAATGTTCATTGGTACTTGAAAATCAACCTGTACATATTTTCCATGTTTATTTTATTTTAGAAAACCGGAGTCATGCTTATTTGTATTTATGAGATTTAGTTTTATGCATAAGTGTAAACTTGGGGTGTTCTTTTTAAATTTTTGCAGAAAACAAGTAAGCCTTAAGTTTTATGGAAACCTAAATTCAAAATGATCACATATTTTTAAATTATGACTTGTCTTTGTTCAGAGTAATACTTAGTTTTACCAAAGTAAATTCTGGTCTTGTAAGTAGCAGCCTAATTCACATTGTCATAATGTTGTTCAGAAAGTGACTCATACTTTGTGTGGGGTTATTGAAAAATTTTCTCCAATAATATGTTTTTTTCTATGGCAGTCAGTGGAGTCTTTTGTAATATTCAGGTAATAATTTCTCTTCTTATGTTGTAAACCTCCCCCCCCCCCCCCCAAATAGTGTTAGGTGAATACAGCAAAATTGTTCTATTACTTTGATATGTTCATTGATTGTTATTCTCATAATTTTGCTACCTGGAGGTGTACTGACTGTATTGTACCATTGGAAACTATGTCTTCCTTTGACCATTGGGAGGCACCATTACAACCGTAAGTGCAAACTCTTTGTGGGAGTAGCTGCAGTAGATGCCTTGTAGCAGAAGCATGAAGAATAAGGGTGGGTACTAGAGGAATTATGTTTTCAGATTGGAGAGGGTGTGGCAAAATTAAAGGTTTTTTAATGTTATTTTTATAGAAAAAATGAGTTTTCCTTCTAGCCCAAGCTCAATTTAGAGGCAGGGTTTATCATTTTCTTCTCTGATTCCTTCTGAGTTGTAGTGGCTTCCCGTCTCTTTCTAGGAATTGAGCATCGGGCTGCAGGAAAGTACCATATTACATCGATCATTCTTTCTCAGAGGACTTGGTGCATGCTGCAAGTGGACTGTTGTGCCTGTGATTTTTTTTTCAGCTTTCTTTTACAAAATGAAATTCAGTTGTTTCCGTTTAAATGTACTATTTACATACAAATCTCAGTACCCGTTTTGATATTTTTAATTTTAATTTAGAGTGGTCCTGAAGGTTTTACCTTTCAGTATAGCTATTTGACAAATAGGAAGTTTTGCAAGCAGAAAGCCCTGAATTAGTAGTGTTACAAATACATGTGTGACATCTGAGAACTAGGCTGCCTTGTGTATTTGCAATGCAAGTGTATCTTACTAGAGCTAATTACTTTCCCTTGGGAAGACAGTACTATGTTAAATTTGAATAATAATATTAGGGGATATGGCTTCTTAAGTAAAGCCATGTATCAATACACAGAATAAAAAACCAAAATGGATTTTTAAAACTGTGAAATAGAGAAGTGCTTAAGCCAATTTTTTTTTTTTAACTTACAGAATTTAGCTTGCTGACATATCTAACGGAAGAGTGTGTGTGTGTGTGTTTTTTTAAATAAATTGCTCTTTGGGCTGCATCTGCAGATACAGTAGCCAATTGATCTAATGCAGTTTCTGAAGGCTTTCTATACAGGTGATGTCATCCTTTTAGCTCTATTCTCCTCCCACTCTCTTTCCTTCTTATTAGATATTTCATCTTACTGCAGAGCATAGAATCAATAGGAGCTTCTCCTTAGGGAGCTGCTGTGAAACAGGCAAGGACAGTAGGAATTAAGACACTGACATACAGTCTTGCTTTAGCAGAAGATGTAATGTTTTTGTACCATATTATATGTAAATTTCAACCAGAAAGCCACACTTAGATCAACAGTACTGTCTTAGTGAGGTATTAGAACAAGAAGCAGTACTGCAGAGCTATGAATAGTGAATGTGAAAAGAGAAATTTGTAATTTTGGAGATTCTCAGGCATGCTACAGGGCAAACCTGTTCGAGCATATGTCTTCTAACTACCATTTGCTCAACGGTTGATTTTTTTTTCTTTTTTAACCTCTGGTGGTAAGAATATAAAGAAGAAACTTTCATCTTAAGGATACAGTGTTCTGGTTGCTTCTGATGCAGAAGAATGACTGCAGTGCTTGCTCTACAGAATGAAATAAGTTGAAGAAAAGACAAAGCTTTATTATAGAGAGGAAAGGTTTCTCAGACTCCAGGACCCAGATTTGGTGCATGTTGCCTTGTTTGCTTTTATTGTTACATTATTATCTGTTGTGTTACCACTGCATGTCTGTGCCAGGTGTCTGAGGTAGCGGGTGTGTATCTGTGTGTTCTGAGCCAGAAATATAAACATGTTGATTTACTGTGATTTGCTTATTTAAAGTGAACATTTTGATGAAAACTGTTGCAGTTTTTAGAACAATACTGTAAACTACTGAAAGCTGATTTCAGTTTGAAAGGGATTTGGAGAAGCTGCCTTTATATATATATATAACACTACAAGTGGTGTGTGATTTGTAAAAAGAAACTTAATAGAATTTTGTCAGCATACTCATCGGTGTGGCTCTGGTTTGAAAAGGAAACTACCCTTTCCAGCCCAGGAAATGGCTTTTCTTGTTCGCTGTTATGCCAATTGTCTTCAGCCATGGGCCTCCAAAGTAAGTAATTGTTATTTTCTTTTGAGATTGAACTAATCTAGTTATTAAATTTTCTGTTTTGAATTGTAAGTGAACTTTATAGTGCTCTTTTATTTTTTTAACTTTAAAAATAAGAACTACAAAGCAATCTAAAAAGCCCAACCTCATGCCCATTTTGTTTTTCAATTAAGGGAATCTTTAAAATATGCTAATATGCCTCTAAGAGGGTTTGAAAAATACCTTCATAATAATCTATAGACTTAAAATTCAATGCATTTGAAGTGTACTGTCTTAAGACTGTATCATCATTTGGTTATGGCTATTGCTATACTTCTCTGAGATCATACTCTTGAAGGTATTATTGTATTGCCTCATTTCCTTAAATAGTTGATATATTGAGCTATGTTTTTGTTATACATATTTCACTGGTATGGTGTTAGCAAATAAATTATTAAATTGTTTTATTTTATGAAAACTGAGTAATACTTCTTAAGCAGTAAAATAATATAGAGAAAATACTCATGAAAAGTAATTATGAAAATATTTTAATACTGTTCTTAATTATTTTCAAAATAGTAGTAAGTGAACAATTACTAGCTTGAAACCATTTAAGATCATATATTATACTTGTCATTTAAAGCAAACATTAACTCAGAAAAAAGCAAACTGCTATACATCAGGACACGCTAGGTTTTAGGAAAAATACAGTATAATTTAATAAATTGTATTGTTCTTAGTGGCTCTTTATGTAGATCTGAATTTGATGCCATTCAAGTTGTGTTTGCTGCTAGATACATTTCAAAAACAGGAAGACAGAGAAGAATGAATTTTTGGTTTGGTTTCATAAAACTAAATGTTTTAGTGAGCACTGTAATTGTAACATAGACATATTAAGAGTTCTTTATAGTTCTGTTGACTAGAGACAAGTACAATAGAGGCATTTCTTAGCATGATCTGAAATCACGTCTTTGTTTAAAGGTTGTCCTATTGATGGTGACTAAGGGAGAAATACTATGATAGCATTTTGGTGTACTGTTTTATCTGAAAGGTAGCTCTTTGCATATCTTTCTTAAAAGCAGCTTCTAGAAGGACATTTAAATTGACTGTCCATTTGGCAAACACCTGATTGAAATGTAAAGAAATGGAAGGAAGCCTAGGTACACACTTCATTTGTGCTATTATCTGGTAAGACATGGATGGCCTCTTTAATACAAATGCCACCTGTGGGGCCTACACATTGCTGATGCTTGATAGTGGCACTACTAAGGTTTTAAAATGATATGTAGATGAGAAATGGGTGAGACCAGGTGAAAAATCTTTAAAGAAACTTAAGAATGAGATGAAGGGATTGTTTTTTAGAATAGCAGCAAGTAATATCCTTTGGGGGTGCTGGTAACCAACTTTTAAGATTTAAAAAGTATAGAAAAGCCGAAAAGGATTTTAAAGATAAGATTCTAAGGTTTCATTAAATGCCAGCAAATATTATCTGGGCAGGACTCTCTGACTGGTATTTTACTGTGTAAATTAAGTATTTATAATAGAGTACATACCTTCTTCCCTCTCCTCCATCTCTCGTTATTGTTGATGGAATTTTAACTCTGGATTGTGAGTAAACACATTAAACTTGTGATTAATTTTTTATACTCAGTACTTTTGGTTTTTCAATACATTTTACTGGTTTTATTTATTAATTCCTGTATTTTTCCCATGCTACTACTTGGATTTCATTACTTCTGAACTCATTTATTTTATTGAGGAAATAAGTATTTCTAGCAGCAAGATTCTGGAACTTACGTCCTTATATGTTCAAAATGCTTTATATTAACTCTTAAAAATAATTGTTTTTTGTATATATAATAATCAGTCTAAAGTCTTTTTCCTTTAGCACTTAGAAAAAGTTAATGCATTGTCTTCTGGCATCCAGAATTGGGGATGAGAAGTCTGGGCTCCTTATGATTCTTGTTCCTTTGTGTATTGTGTTTTACTTTTTTTCTGTTTTGTGTTGTTGTTTTCTGTTAATTCTCACCAGAGGATATTTTTTTCCATTGATTTTTTTTTTTTGAGAGGGTGGAAGGGAGGGGAAGGAGACAGAGAGAAACATCAATGTGAGGGAGACAAGTTGATTGGTTGCCTCCCACGGGCACCCTGACCGGGGCGGGGATGGTGCCTACAACCAAGGTATGTGCCCTTGCTGGAATCAAACCTGAGATCCTTTGATTCTAGAGCCAGCGCTCTAACCACTGGGAAAAACTGGATAGGGCTGTTTCTGTTTAATCTTTTATCCTTGTTGATGCCATGAAGTTTTACGTGGATTGTCTAAATTTTTATTTTGTTTTCCTTTCTTGGCACTTGGAAGTCTTTCAAGCTGAAGATTACCATTTGTCTTCAGATGTGGGAAATTTGGGTTTTTTTTGTGTGTTTTTTTGAAAACCGCAACTCTTTCTGTCATTCCTCCAGATGTTGGAACTGTGCATCTGTCCATAATGTCTCCAAACATTTGTTTTATCCTTTTTCCCACTCTGCATTTCCAGTTTGATCTTCTGGCTTATTAATTCATTCTCCATTTGTGGCCAATTGCTATTTTGCTAGTTATCTTTAAATTTCCATAATTTAATCATATCCTTCATTTCTAAAATCTAAGTGATGCTTTTTCACAATTATCCTTGTTTAATAACTTGTTTTTATTTATGAATACTATTCTTTGCCCCATTGTCTTATTAACTCTTTCTTCTAGTTTAAATTCTTCTCTTAGTTGAGTTTTTGGAGTTTCTTTCAGGGAGTTGACTTCCTTGAGTGATTCTTAGTTGAAAGCTCACTTTCCTGGTCTATTTAAAGCCCTAAGTGACTGTTCACTGAGTGAAGGAGCCATTACCACTTTGTCTTCTATATTCCTTCTTTGGGTGCTCCTACAGTCAGCCACTGGTCTAGGAAGTACTTGCACTCTCATTTTTACACATAGCTAAATTTACAAGTCATTTCTTGGCCGTTATCATACTTTACTTGTCTGCAGCATTTGGCATAGTTGATCACTCCCTCCTCCTTGGCAGACATTCTTCACAGTCAGAGTCAGAGTCTTCACCATGACTTCCTAGACAGTGTTAGCTTTGACTACCCTCCTGATTGTTCACTCTGGTTTCCTTGCTTGTCCTCAAATTTACCAGGCACTCTTTTTTTTTTTTTCCTCATTAAGTCTATCTTCACTTTTAATAAACTCACTGTTAATGCACATATTAATTGAAAGCTGCTCTGTGGTTTAAAAAAAAATATAGTGGGAGAAATATGTCTTCTAATACTTATTGAGTTATTTAACAATGTTCCCCCAATCCTTCATTTTTTAATGAAAGTGTAATGAGACTTGAATTCATGTTTCGTCTTCGCATGCCTCAGGCACAGTGCTGGTGTATACCAAGGCCACTTTGATTAGATATAGCTACCTCCTCTAGGGCTTTTGAGAAAGTTTAGACTGTCTCTATAAAATAGGCTCCAGGCTGCTTTGGGGTTTTAGAATCTTTTCTCTCTCTTCCTCTCTCTCTCAGCTGACGTCTTTATGATATGTCATTATCTAGTGGTAGAAGCCCCTTTATAATTCTGGTAGTTTCCTTTTAATTTCATAAAGCCTCCATCTTCCTGTGCCTTGACTAATGTTTCCGGTTTCCCATAAGTATAATTTTCTACCATTTCATCTTCTATACTTCCAGAGTAATCTTTTTAAGAACCAAGTCTCTTCTACTTACTTTCTTGCTTAAACCTCTCAGTAGCTTTTTTTTCTCATTCAGGAAATCTAAGCACCCAAGAATGCTACATCTGGCCCTTCATCTCCTGTGTCTTCCTGTATAAACCTGTACTTGAGCTACACTGGTTTGCTTACTGTTTACTTCTTATTCAATAGAAATAAAATGTGAACCACATATGTAATTTTAAACCTTCTAGTAGCCACATTAAAATATTTTAAGGTGAAATGTAATATTTGTAGTAAGTTTTTAAAACAATAAAAATGTAGTAGTGATTTAATTACTAAATCCAATTTGCATTTTACACTTATAGCATGTGTCAGTTTGACTAACCACACACTTTAAGGGCTTGGTAGCCATGTATGACTAGGGCTACTGTATTGGACACTGCAGTTCTGGGTCTTTGTCAGTACTATTCAGTACATTTAGTCTAAATTGACATCCTTGGGACTCATCTTAAATATCATTCTCCCTGCTCTCTATCCCCAGTGAAAATGTGGTCTTTCTAAGCTGCATTTGTTACTTTAGTATTTTAATTGTCTTCTTTAATCTCCCAAACCTCATGATGTTTCATTATTGCTTTTATGACTAGTATTCTTATTCAGTAAATGGAAAATTAGACCAGCAAGCTTAATAGAAATTTATTTATATTTATAGTAACTGAGTATAGAGTTCTGAAATGTCTTCCAGTGTGTAGCACACAAGAACTTATAGACTTTGTAAAATGCCAAGAATCATCGTTATTTCTTTGGTCTTTTAAATAAGGTTAATGGGTAGATGATTTCTGGATAGGCACGGTGCTCCTCTGTCAGGTAGCTATGTTTTAAAAAGCATATTCTAATAATGCAGCTTGGAATTTAACAATGGATCTTTGAGGAATGCTATTCTGTTGGGGAATTGTGCAATTTTTAAGCATTCTTTTTAGTGTTAATAGTAAATATTACTTCATACTTACAGAGCCCTTTGCATGCCCTTCTCTTAAATGAAATAATGCTGAGATATGGGTTGTTAGGGGCAAGAAGTTTCAGATAGTAAAGTTTCTTATTAAAGAGTACATTTCCCTATTATCATTCTTAGTTGTGGAAGGTTATTCTTGATTAAGTTTTTAAACATGATGTGAAATCTTGAACGTTTATATAATACTGCCCTTGTGCTATACACACCTGCATTTGTGGCAGTCTAGATTCAAATAGTTCTCTGCCACCAGCCTGATATAGACAGCAAAGATTAATTGCCCTATGAATATTTCTTGGATAGATGCATGGGCTTATCCCAAAGCATTATTTCTTACACTGGAAATATGTTAATAAGAATGGGGGGGTGGAATAAGAATATTGGGAAAAGTTTGGAGAATGCTGTGTGAAACAGATATCTTGATTGTGAGACTGGACTTCTTAGACCCTCCATAAATATGCTTATGTTTGTTGTGAAGAACTAAGGAGCATATAGTATAACATTATTTTCTAAGTTATTCAGCTAGTAAACCCTCACACCTTTTTTTTTCTTTAATATATCCATGAGTATTATTCTAAAGTATACAGTTGAGGAAGTGCTGCCCTCCCTAAAATACTGAATTTGCCTGTGATGAAACTTCATCTGTTCATATATCTGAGGAAATCTGAGCAACAATGATAGTGTTCAGAAGGCAAATATATTCATTTATTCTACAAATACTTAATGTATAGATTCATGTGTGGAGTAAGCACTATGCTAGACCTTCATTAGGTAGTAAAAGTAAGATACAAGTATATCATTGTAGAGTTGCCTGGACATCTGTGTGTGTGCGTGTATATGTGTGTGAGACAGGGATTTAGATGCAGAGATAATATCTCTGTATAATCCTTTTTAATAAAGAGGGAATATGCAAATTGACCCTCACACCATCACAAAGATGGCGCCCACTGTAGTCTCTGGTCCTTTCAACCCCGCCGAGGGGGCGGGGCAGGGCGGGACAGGGCGGCTGGAGTCCCCAGTCCTTTCAATTTCTGCAGCCCCTGGACCGGAAGTGAAAGCCAAGACTGCGGGGAGCACCAGGAATGCTGGCAATCGTGGTTCTGGTGGCAGATGCGTTGTGCAATCTCCTAGACCAGGGGTCAGCAAACTGGCCCCTTGAGTGTAGCTCTTCCACAAAATACCACGTGTGGGTGCACACGTACAGTGCGATTGAAACTTCGTGGCCCATGCCATGGGGCCAAAGAGCCGCATGTGGCTCGCGAGCCACGGTTTGCTGACCACTGTCCTAGACACTTGAGCGACGTGAGCCTGGAGCAAGTTACTGCTGCACATGGGGGATGGAGGGAAAGCAAAGGTGAGAGACATAAGTAAAGTCAGAGTGTTGAGGAAAAATTAAAAGGAAGATATCCTAAAACTTCCAGGAAATCTCCACCAATGAAGCAAAGAAAAAAAAAGCCTCTATAATTCTGTGAGCACCAAACCAGACTGGGCTGGGGTCTCACACAATTCTCTCATATGATTTCAAAGACAGACAGAAACTTCACTCTTTCATGTACCCAGGCAGATACAATGCACAACATGCACGTTTTCACAGAAGAGGACTTAGCAGCACTGTTTGCTATGCACCCTTTGGTAAGTCACCTTTTTGGTGGCCATCTGTGTTAGTTAATTGCCATATCAAGAGTAAAAATTAAAACTTTTCTATCTCTATGACAACTTACAGCTTGGAGCAAGACAACTATCTATAATAATAAAAGTGTAATATGAGGGGTGATCAGGCAGGCAGAGTGGTTAGGGGTGATCAGGTAGGCAGGCAGTCAGGCAGAGTGGTTAGGGGTGATCAGGTAGGCAGGCAGCAGAGTGGTTAGAGGAGATCACGCAGGCGAGCGGTTAGGGGCAATCAGGCAGGCAGGTGAGCAGTTGGGACTATCAGGCAGGCAGAGTGGTTAGGGGCGATGAGGCAGGCAAGCAGCGTGGTTAGGGGCAATCAAGCAGGCCGGAAGGCAAGCAGTTAGGAGCCAGCAGTCCCGGATTGTGAAAGGGTACAAGCAGGGCTGAGGACCACCCCCTTCCCTCCCCACACCCCCCTCCTGTGCACGAATTTTCGTGCAATGGGCCTCTAGTTGGGATATAGATAGCATGATTGTCTATATCCCAAAAAGTATTTCACTTTCCATTGATTTCTCAGCTTCCCATACAGGTCCTTATGTTGGGAGTTTTTTGTTATCTAATTTATATCACTTTCCACTCTTTTTAGTTGCATATAAGATAAATGTTTATTCTCAGCTTTCCATTATATATCAAGTATATTAATATTTATCACAAGGCATTCTAATAACTCTCATCTTTGAATCTTGATTAAATTTTTTCATCATAAAAAGTCAGATTGTGTACTATGTGTATAGCAACCATTAGTTGCTAAGGGTTATAGAATTTCAACACATTCCATTGTCTGTGGCCATTTTTAAAAGAGAAAGTAAGAGAAAATTTCTCTCTCATACATGTGTGTGTATTTGTTTTCCATTTTGAAAAAAATGTCAAATTATTTGTAGAAATGATAGAAGAATGCTTTCTCCATGTGAAAATAAAACATTTCAGCTAGATATTGCAGGCAAAGCTATAATTACTTTGGATCATCAACCTCAATTTTTCTCTTCACTAGAAATATATTTTTTACAGTTTACATATTTGGGACATGTAGTGAGCCTCAGATGTTAGCTGTGCAATCACCATCATTATTCTTTCCATTGGATAAAGAGGTTGAGTGGATTCCTAATGAAATCTTAGTTTTTGAAGTTGAAAGCAGTTGCTATATGCTTGTAAATCTGTGTCCTCTCTCACTTTTACACTGAGCTCCTTGAAGGTAGGATCCATCTGTTTCCAGCATTATGTTGCCAGCAGAGATCCTGGCACAAAGTAAGAGTTTATCAGAGAGTAGTACTAGAGTCAGAGAGATCTGAGTTGAATTTCAACTCCACTACTAACTTGAGTATGAGATCTTGGGCAAGTCGCAAATCCTCGTGCCTCAGTTCCTCATCAGTAAAGTGGGGAGGATAATAATGTCTGCCTTCTAGGATCTAGTGAGGATGAAGGTTGCTCAGTACATTTAAGTATCTTTTCTAAGCCAATTTACAGATTTGCTCTTCTGGCTTTGGTTTATTGTGTTACTTTTATGAATGACCTCTTTAGTCTTATCTCTGTAGGAATCTGGGTGTATAGAATATCTCCCTCACCACAACCAAAATCTGACATTTTGAAACTATTTTCAGTCTTTACTTTTCAATCTATTTCATTCTTACATGACATTTAAAAATTGTTTTCATTGATTTTAGAGAGAGAGGAAGGGAGAGTGAGGGAGGAAGAGAGAGAGAGAGAAACAGTAATGTGAGAGAGAAGCATTGATTGGCTGCCTCCCGCATACCCCCCCCCCCCCCCCCCCGGGAGTCAAGCCCACAACCAGGGGCATGTTCCCCGAGCAGGAATCAAACCCATGACCTTTTGGTTCATGGGATGACACTCAACCAGCTGAGCCACTCTGGTCAGGGCATGTTTGGTTTGTTTTTTTTTATCTAAACAATAGAAACAAAGTGGAAGGAAGATCTCTGAGTTGAGGACTACTCCCATCAATATTTTTTTATTATAGTTATTGTAAACAGTTTACTTAGCTCATTGATTTTCTGCTGCCTTTATAAATACACATACTAGAGCTATAAAACGGCTTCTTAGTATGGCTTTAGCTTATTCCATAGGTTTTAGATATATAGCATTTTAATTTTTATTCTGTATAAATATTTTCTAACTTCCAAATTGTGGCTTCATTGACCTATGGGCTATTTAGAGGTCTGTTTTATAATTTGCAAGTACATGATAATTTTCTAGTTGCCCTTTTTTTCCACTTATTTCTACCTTATTTGCACTGTGATCATGGGATATTGTAATTTAATTCAAGATATTACTGTCTTATTCTGTTAGCAATCATTTTGTATTGGTGTGTGTTCCCATATGTGTACATAATACTATTCCCTCCCTTTATTGTGGAAACAGCTGATATTTGTGGTGAGGGAAAGTTTTTCTTTTGAAATACCATTACTAATAGTAATCTTTTTTGAAAACTGTTCAGTAGGTTTCCACTGTAGGCTTGCCTAATAGTGTCAGAGTAGTAATTTGGTTATCATTTCCTAAGCGATTTCCTAAAAATGGAAAATTTGCTTAGAAGTGAAGTTGTACAGTAATGTACATCAAGCAAAAATTTGTTGCAGAAGTTGCATTGTGTCAAAAATTCTCTTATGAAAGTGGTTTGATATTTAGAATATCTTAAATTATTTTTCTTCTTCAGCTTCCAGCCGATCTTACGAAGATGCATATCACAGACAACCCTCATCCACAGGTGACTCACGTGTCTTCCAGTCAGTCTGGTTGTAGCATCGCTAGTGACTCTGGAAGCAGCAGTTTATCTGATATCTATCAGGTAATACTTTAGTGGTTTTGGGGAAAAATGCTTTATTTACTGTTTCAGAGTTGGAAGTCTAATTAAAGAGGTGATCCATTTTTTTAGGGTGATTAAATATAATTCAGCAGTGTATGGACATAGTGTTCTTTTTAACTTCTTTTATCCAGATGAAACCATATAATGTTTGCCTTGGTAAAAATTAGTTATTGAGGCCTGGTTGGCATGGCTCAGTGGTTAAGTGTTAGCCCACACACCAAAGGGTCACAGGTTCAGTTCCAATCAAAGGCACATACCTACCAGGGTTGCAGGTTCAATCCCTGGCCCTGGTCAGAGTGCGTGAGGGAAGCAACCAATTGATATGTCTCTCTCACATCAGAGTCTCTCTCTCTCTCTCTCTCTCTCTCTCTCTCTCTCTCTCTCTCTCTCGTCCCCCTCCCTTCCACTCTCTTGGAAAAAATCAGTGGAAAAAATATCCTCATATGAGGATTAACAACAACAAAAAATAGTTATTAAACAACTGAACTTAAAATTATAAAAAGGCTGATTTTTATTATTACTATATAAATCTATAAGTAAGATCACAAAGAAAATTAGAGTTGCTTTTGTATTTTAAAGGCTCTATTAAATTTTCTAGTAGCCACATTAAAATAAAAAGCAACAGGTAAAATTAATTTTAATGATATATTCTATTTAGCACAATATATCCAAATATTATCACTTCAACATTTAACCAGTATTTAAAAACTATGAATGAGTTACTTAAGTTTTTTATACTGTCTTCAATAGCCAGAATTTATTATAAACTTACAGTGGTAATCTCAATTTAGACTAGCCACATTTCAAGTACCCCACAGCTACATGTGGATTGTGGCTACCATATAGGTACCACTCTATTGAAATAGAGTCATTGTTGTCTAGGAAAACATTTTAGACTCTGATTCTACTGAGTTACCCAGTTTCAGATGTTTTAGGAATATCACCATTTCTATGTTAAGGGAAGTTTGTTGGCAGAAGCAAGTTGGAAAAAGCATCCATGTTTGCTTTGTCCACAAAAGTCATTGCTCTGGCCAACAAAATCTTCCTTTTTGACATTTTATAATAGAGCAAGGAATTCTCCCTGATCACCATTTTATAGTAGACAGAAAAGGGAAATTTTTTTTTAAATAAATGGCTCTGGGGCCTTACTATGTGTTTGTTTAGTTGTTGGACTCAATGCATTCTGCCCCTCGCCTAAAGTATCTCATGGAAGAAATAACAGTTGTTGCGCACTAACCATCAAAGTAAAGTAGTGTCTTCTCTGGACTCTGTTTTTTTTAGAGAGGAACCCCAAGGAGAATTGACCCTGGATTAATGAAGTTCCCAGGATAAGTGGGAATGTCTGAACCTTGCTAGAAGAGACTATACAACAGATATATGGTGCTGACAGACAATAGATAACCTAGTATCACTAGTATATCCTTTCTAAACTAGATGTGACCACTGTTTTAGAGCAAGGAACAGAGCCCTAGATGGATGTGAGAAAAGAGATAAGAGGATAGTGTACAGATTGACATTCAAGGTCACTTGAGAAGGCTAATGCTTTATTATGAATGGGTTACACACAGTAGAGTTCTGTATCTTTGGCAAGATCCTGGAGGATATTTTGAAGCGTTGCACTTATATTAGCATGTACAGGATGTTCACCTACTGGCTTGCACACCTGAGGCTGGGACTGGAATACACCTACTGGTGTGGTTGGAAGTCTTTTGCTACAGTACCATGGCCTTGTAAGTGCCTGCTCCAGCCTTCCATATGTTTTCCTTCTTTGGTAGCACTCTCTACACCTCCCTCTGCTTTTAAGGGTTTTATTTTGTAAGGAGGTGAAGGCCTGGCAGGGCAAGAACTGGATGGTGGGGGGGGCAGTAGGGAAAAAAGTGGGGAGACATCTATAATACTCTCAATAATAAATGATAGATAGATAGATAGATAGATAGATAGATAGATAGATAGAAAATGAGATAGAAGAAAAAAGTTTCATTTTTTATAAGCTGTGGACAGGTATCCTTGACATTGTCCTGCATGTCAAAGGAGTGCTTCCATTAGAAAGTGAAGAAGACTCCGTTTTATACCCCAGAAACCTAGAAGTTAACAATTGGTTCTCCTTCCTTGATCATCACATTCTGCAAATCATATCAATTCTGTATGCTGCATCACAAATTGTGTGTATTTGTGTATATATGTTTAATGTTAATTGAGACATAATGTATAATAATAAAAGGGTAATATACTAATTTGACCGACATCTTCCGGCCGTCTTTCCTGACTAAAGCCGGGGCCAGCAGGAAGCCAACCCTGGTCCCGGATGCCTGCGGCCAGCCTGAGGGAAGCCAGCCCAGGTCCTGGGTGCCAGAGGGAAGCTGGTGCTGGCAGCCAGGGGAAGGAAGGCCTACTCTTGCATGAATTTTCATGCATTGGGCCTAATAAAATTCATCCTCTTTAGTGTAGCCTACATAAAGACATAGAACATTTCTATTACCTCAACAAGTACTTTATGCCCTTCTGTAGATAGTCCCTTCTCCTGATCCCCAGCCCCTGGCAACCTCCAATCTGTTTTCTACCCTTATAGTTTTGTGTTTTCCAGAAGGTCGTGTAAGTGGAATCATATAGTTAAATGATGATACAGTGAAATTTGCAAAGTAACCAATGAAATAAAAGTAAGCTTTAATGAATTTAGGGAGAGTGGACAGATAAAAGGATTTTAAAAATGAAATTCTAGAACCAAAATAGGATTTCAGAAATTTAAAGTAGAAAATTATCATAATACCAAAGTAAAATATGCAAAAATGTAAGATAAAAGATTTTAAGAGTAGCCAAAATAGGTAAAAGTTTTCAAACTGGGGCTTTAGTTAACCCTTTGCGGTCGTATTAAATTTGGACATGGGTGTCGTACTGGTCGGAATTAATTTCCATTGAAAGAGCAGTGATACATAACATGCAAGATTATGAAGGATAAACAAGATTTATTAATTCTTTTTTGGAACTACGTCACTACTAGTAGAATCACTACAAACGTTACCACTTTCTACGTCAGAGTCAGTATTCAAGGTGCCAAAATAAAACTCTTCATCGTTACTTTCAGATTCGCAGTACACTTCTTTCGGCAACTTTCTTTTTGCCATTTTGGAGTATTATTTTGAAATATCTTAACAAGCGAGAATGCCTAATTACAGTTAAACATAATTTGTAAAGCTTTATTTGAAATTCTGCGAAGTATCTCCGAAGCTTGTCGATTTCTTCACTCTCAAAAGGCGACTGGCTCTCCACGGTGTTTTGCATGGCGAGTGTGGAACGACCGCGTTTGTTTATATTGAGTTTCGATATCTCCGATTTGTCAGGGCAGTGTTTTAGTTCGTGACAAGGTCGCTTAGACACTTAAGAGCTTTCAGAGAAATTATGAACTGATACATGAATGAATAGAGTTAAGATTCGTACGGTTCCTTGCTGTGGTGGCTGAGAGCAGACATACGACCGGAATGGTAAAAAAGCTTTGGTGGCTGAGAGTAGACAAACGACCGCAAAGGGTTAAGTTTAGAGTAGCCAAAGGAATGAAACAGTATAAAGATTAAAACAAGCAAAACTACAGAGATAAAAGCAAAAGGAAAATAAATCAGAATCTTTAAATAAATATATAGGTGTCCCAAAAAATGTATACACACATTTTGAATAATTATAAAGGCAGTGTTTATTAAAATACATTTCATTTCCAGAATTGAGCTATCAGCTGTTGAAGTTTGTATACATTTTTGGGGACACCCTGTATGTGCATGCACATATATATTTGTATTTGTATACATCAAATGCAAATCTGAATTCAAGAGGACCAAATGGTAATGTTTTTCTGCTGGTAGTTGTTTTGTGGGTACTTTTATTGTGTTCCTTAAGCTTTTATTATGGTTTTTCTCAATGAACATTATTATTTATTTAACAAATTTTAAAAAGGAGGTGAATATGGTATATAATTAAAAATAAAAGTTGAATAAAATTGTGGGAAAAGATTAAAGGAATAATTAGTAGAGGGTAAAAGGAATAAGAGCAAAAATAATCCTATATAATAAAAAACTAATATACAAATCGACTGAACAGTGGAACGACTGGTCGCTATGATGTGCACTGACCACCTGGGGGCAGACGCTCAACGCAGGAGCTGCCCCTGGGTGGTCTGTGCACTCCCACAGGGGGAGTGCCGCTCAGCCACAAGCCGGGCTGATGGCTGGTGAGTGCAGTGGTGGTGGCGGGAGCCTCTCTCACGGCAGCACTAAGGATGTCCGACTATGGCTTAGGCCCGCTCCCAAGCCACAGTCGGACATCCCCTAAGGGCTCCCAGACTGCTAAAGGGCACAGGCTGGGCTGAGGGACAACCCCCTCCCCGAGTGCATGAATGTTGTGCACCAGGCCTCTAGTCCTATATAATAAAAGCATAGTATGGAAATTGTTCCCTTGACTAGGAGTTCTTCTGGGAGTTCAACCAGGGGGCGGGGCCAGCTGGGGGAAGGGAGGGAGGCCCTGGCCGGCGGCTGAGGGAAGGGAGCGAGTACCGGGCAGGCTGACACCAGCTAGGTACCCTACCAGTGCACGAATTTTGTGCACTGGGCCTCTAGGTGATCAATAAAATATATCCCCCAAAATGCAGACTATCTAGACTACAATTTTAAAATATGGATAAACAAAATAACACCAACCAAAGTGTATGTATGCAATCAGATCCTCGGGACCAAAAGGGAAGAAAAGAGAGCTTAAGGGAAGAAAAGAAAAGAGAGTAAATGTTCTATACCCTTAGTCTTTTCTTGACCTTAGGTCTCCTTTGTGGTACCTATTAAAGCTCTGAATACACCCTATAGTACAGGTGTACATTCCCATTTTATATACCTTGGCCAGCAACAGTTGAAGTGGTTTGTCTGGTTTTCCAAATTTCTCAGCACTTGGGAGATTTTAAAAGTGGACACCTAATCCAGTCATGCCTTGTAACACAAAAAACAAAGCCTTACAAAATAATGCAAGTATTTTTAATTTGGAGAGTTGTGGTAAAAAGAGAGATAGTCATTCTAACAGCAATTCTTAACAAGAAAATTGTTTACACCATTTTATATGGCCAAACCTGTGGCTGTGCTTCTATGCGTTTCCTTCTTTAGAGTTTTCATGTCTTCTGCTTTAAAAATAAAAGCCTTTAGTTTTCGAAGAAACTTCTGAATAAAGCAGTTACCACAGTCTGGAATAAAAGGCAAGCAATGGTTTCAGTGTGAATGTGTTTTTAATCAAATTAGCTTAAAATTTAGCTAAAAGTATGCATTTAGATGTTAGAATGTTCTTGGGTATCATATTTTATGTATTCTCAATACTTGGGAAATAGGAGTGTTTCTCTCTAGTTTCCTTTTCCTATTTTTTCAGTATTGTCCAAGAGCTGGGACTGTGAAATCTTGAACTTAAAGCACTTGTCTCTTCATTAACGTATGTGCCACATAACAGCATTTTGGTCAACAATGGTGGTCCCATAAGATTTTAATAGATTATAAGCAAAAAGTTTGTGATGTTCAAAGAAAAGACTAGACCCCACTAAGAGGTTGAATTTAGTGCTAGCTCTGGGTGGTTTAAATTAAGGAGGAGGCTCAGCATGCTCTCCACCTGCCCTGTGCCCACCCCAAGTTAGCAAGGGAGCTAGAGGAGAGAGCTGAGGAACAGGGGAGCCCTGGAGCCCACCCCACACATGGGCACATGCACACACACTCCTGCACACAGACTTACTTCTCTTCCCTCCATTTCTCTTTATCTTTACTCCCAGTCCAGTTTCTGCCTCTCTCTCCCCCCTCATTCCCCTTCCTCCTCCCACCCCTTTTATTATTTCTCCTCTCCAGTTTTATCTCCTAGATCTGTCTCTGCTCTCCTTTTCTCTACCCTCTTCTTCCTTCTCTCCCTCCCTGCCTTCCTTCTTCTCTCACTCCTTCTGATGACTACTTTTCCTACAATGATGTTTCTCCCATAGCCTTCCTCTGAACACCCCCCTCCGAGTATGTGCACATACACATACACTTTTGTTTATACTGTATTATTACTGTACCTTTTCTATTTTTAGATGTGTTAGGATATACAAATATTTAGCATCATCGTATAGTTGCCTACAGTATTCAATACTGTAACATGCTGTACTTAGGAGCAATAGTCTATATATACTATATAGACCCACTGTGTAGTAGGTCTGTAAAAATGCACTCTGTGACCACACAAGGACAAAATCACCTAACTCCTCAGAGTATATCCCTGTCTTTTAGTGACACATGACTGTACTTTTAGATAATCTGAGGGCCACATTTAATCCCCACCTCTATTTTTTAGCTTCTGTGTAGGACAGAAACATGTTCCTAAAAATCCTGACGCTTTAGTTATTACCTTACAGCGATTTCTTAATTCAGAGTTCTACTGCCCAGTCTCTTCAGGTCCCCGATGTCACATTTCCACTGGGATATTCTTTTGGACACCTCAGCTAGCTTTGTCTACTACATGTTTTCTTCCACTTTAATATTTTTGTTAAGAATATTATCTGTGCCCTAGTCAATATCTGTTATCTTTGTTTTTTTAAAAAAAATTTTACTTGAAATAAATTGAAAACAAAAGTTATAACTTTATTAAAAAAGCTTCAGTGCTTCACTGTTACCTAATTTACGCTCTTCACTTCATTTCACATTTATATCCAAGCCTTTCCCTTCTAACCACAATCTGCAAATGTGGTCTATATTCCACTATTCTCCACTTGCACATTGTAGATCTGGTCCGTGACTGACTTAATGGCTACTCCCTGACCATGTACCTTTTCCCAGTTCAGTGTGTGGTAATGCTGCAGTGCCAGCAGCTCCACCTGGATGACATTTCACATTGTCTCACATGTCTTGGAACCTCACAGCAGTTTTTCCGTCATGTCTCTTTCTCTTCTCTTGTTTAGTGTAGTTATGTGTACACTTGACATTTTTTATCATAGTACATTTGTGGGGAGTAGAGTTTTTTCTTACTTGTATATCCCATGCTGACTGAGTTAAGCACAATTTTGTCACTTAGGAAGTAACCTAGAAATTTTTTCAGTTGAATTACATTTATAGGTAGAAACCAGTGTTGTTTCCAAGACTAAAGCTTGATTATCTGGGGCAAAGGAGGCTTCACTTTGCCTGCCTGCCCTGTTGTAGAGATTATGGAATGGGCCAGCCTGGACAGCACATTTTGAAGGATTGATTTCACAGGATTCTTGTCCTGACCAGAAAGACAAAGAAGAAACATAATAGCTAAGTGGTCCATGAATAAGGTTGAGAGAAATACTAAAAATAGGAATGCAGAATATAGAAGCACTGAAGAGCTAAGGTTCTGGCTTAATACTTGCTCTAAATTTGAAAATGTGATTTTTGTAAATTTGTGTAACTTTTCATTCTAATCTGTAGTTCCCCTTATTGTAGCTTCATGTTTATCTGGATGCAAACAGGAAAAGGAAATCCTCTGGTGGTTTATCTGGGGAAGGCCAAGTCATCAGAAAATCACTTCAGACTGTCTGCCTCACCAAATTATATTTACACATACACATAGAGACACTTTCATACTGCGGGAACGGAAAAACACAAGAAGTTTAATATTTGTCTTATCAGTCCTTCTACCAATATACTTTTTTTTCTGGACTTAATTAATTTAGTAAAATCTTCTTGATGGTCTGCTGTATTTTAAGTGCTAGGATAAAGTGATTGAAAGGCCAGGGCTCTGATGTTTTCTGTATCCTACCTTCATGATTATGGCATATCTTTTGACCTACCTTTTTTGTAACAGCTTTTGATATCTCTGAGGCTCTGTTGAATTTTCTTTTTGGCTTTTGCCCTCTATTTGCTTCAGTTTGGGTATTTTTTATTGCCCTTCAAGTTCACTCTTCTCACAGTTTGGATTTCTTTATTGAGATCTCCCATTTTCTCCCTAATTTTTTTGTATTTTCTTTTAAATCCTTTAACTTCTTGATAATAAATGTCTATAGTTCATGTCTTCTAATTCTATCATCTCTGTCATTCCTGGACCTCTTTATATTGATAGATTTTTCTCCTGGTACAGATCACATCTCTGCTTCTTCACCTACCTAGTAAGTTTTTATTATATGCTGGACATTAAGGATACATTTTAAAAATTCTTATCTAGTTATTATAGAATTAAATTTTCTGCCAAGGAATTGCATCCTCGGAAGCATCATTCAGTGACTTCCAGTCCTGGCGGTGGTCATCGTATCTAACTTTACCTAAAGACATGGCTTTCCTTTGTTTTAGTCAAGGAATTAGACTTTGGACTCCATCTATGTAGCTCACTTTATTTTACTTATTTTTAAATTACCAAAACTTTCAATTTCCTAGTATGCTTTTGGCCACTTTTTCTTACTTTTATTCTTAATTCTTATTTTGACACCATATTTCTCTTGTATACGCTTAACATTTTAATAGTTTAGTATGTTCTCATAACTAATGTTATTCATATTTTTTTCTTTGTATCCTACTTTGAAAAAAAGACAGGCAGGAGAAGACAATTGTAAGGATAGAATTAATTATTTTATTTGCACATGGCCTTAAAAGTTTCCTAAAAGAGTTCTTTAGTAGTCTTCTCCCCATCCCTACCCATGACTTCCATTCTCTCTAAAGAGCTATTTTCTTAAATGTCTTCACTCCTCAGGCAGATGACAATACACCTTCCCTATTGTCCATGTAATTGATCTGCATCTTGCTTTTTTGTTATGAGCCATCCATCTTTTTATCAAACATAACCTAAAAGTTGAAGTAATCTGGGTCAAGGGATGAAAACCTGATATTAATGAGGACAGGTGCGGTTTAAGAACTCAAATTTATAGGGTAGATTGTCCTTGAGAATTGATAAGGGGGAAAAAGGCTATTCCTGGGATGAGCTTCTGTATTCTGAAAAATGAACTTGTGTGCAAAATACTGCTTTAGTGTTTTTTAACACTACTTCCTTGTATTAAAATCAGTTTACGTAAATAAATTAGACTTGTGGAAAAATCATTTTAGCATGTACACATGTCTTTGAAAAGGGATTGTAATCTGTTAGGAAGTTTGTATATTATTCTGAAGGTATATTATTCAGAAATATACTCCACTAAAACCTTAAAGGTCTATAGCCAAAAAATAACTCAGGAGAGCATACTAGTCATGAGGTAGGATTGCTCTTATATTATCCTTAACAGCTTGTCTTAATCTTATAGATCTGAAGTTGAGTATTTAATCTGGTTTAAACTAGTTGTTTCTTAAAGCTGTGCAGAAGTCCGAAGGAAGTATAAGACAGAATCTTAGAAAACAAATTCAGTTGCCAGTATCAGTTTTAACTTTGAATTAACAGTAGCCAAAAAGGGTAATTGATTGACCCACAGAGAAAGCAGAGACAGTTCCAGCCTCAGGGACCTGGATGCTTGCAGGTGCGTCTGCCCACCTCTCTCTAGTCCTTTGGTGCCTGGTAGCTTGCTTGCTCTTCCTCTCTGCCTCCTGTGGTTCTTCCTGCCAGCTGTTCTCTGTGCTGTGCCCTACCCTGCATGCTCTGTTTCTATTGCTTTGTTGTGCTGTCTCTCTTGTTCAGTTTACTTCCAATTCCCCTGCCTCTTTCTCTGCCTATTAGTTACATTTTCTCCCGTGCTGATTAAGGAACCAGAGGAAAAAGGACACTCTGCCCTCCAGTTCTAATTATAAAAATCCAGACAAGAGGTCTTTCTATCTTAGCTTACATAGCCAGAGACTGGGCACTGTTCCCCACTGTAATCTCTGGGTTAGGTTGGAGGAGAACAGCAATTCCCTGAAAGAAGGAAGATCCTCTTCTATGCAGAGTAAACAGTAAATGTTTGATAGGAGATGAGGCTTAAATATTTGAAGATCATGTTCAACTCATTTTTTCTGTAACTGCTTCAGTATTCATGTTACTTTATTAATACGTATCAGGTGAGTGCAATATTTAGAAATTTTGACAGCAAATTCACTTCAGGACAATTTTATTTTCTAAAAGATATCTTCATTATTTTCTGTAACTGATATATATATTTTTAAATATATTTTATTGATTTCTTACAGAGAGGAAGGGAGAGGGATAGAGAGCCAGAAACATCCATGAGAGAGAAACATGGATCAGCTGCCTCCTGCATGCCCCCCACTGGGGATGTGCCCGCAACCAAGGTACATGCCCTTGACCGGAATCGAACCCGGGACCCTTGAGTCCGCAGGCCGAAGCTTTATCCACTGAGCTAAACCGGTTCTGGCTGTAACTGATATTTAAGTTTACAGGTTTTAAAAAATCTGCTAGTTCCTTTACAAGTATCTAATGAGACTAATGTTTCCAGAGTTGAGGTTATAAATATAAGCTTATATTAAAGATTGGTTAAAATAATCTCTGTTCTTCTTTATTGACACAATATTAGATTCAAGTAAGGCATTGGGAAGTCATGAATATTTGTTGAGTCCTTCATAGTTGGTCTATTTTAGCACTTTTCAGTACTACTCTTTACCTCTTTTATACTTCTGTTCTTAATTTACATGATTGCTTACCCTACTAGACTCTAAACCAGCCATGGGCAAACTACGGCCTGTTTGAAATGAATAAAACTAAAACTAAAAAAAAAAAAAAAAAAAGACCGTACCCTTTTATGTAATGATGTTTACTTTGAATTTATATTAGTTCACACAAACACTCCATCCATACTTTTGTTCCAGCCCTCCGGTCCAGTTTAAGAACCCATTGTGGCCCTCGAGTCAAAAAGTTTGCCCACCCCTGGTCTAAACCTTAGTGGTGAAAGAGTGATATTTTATATACAACACACAGTGTAAACTCATAAGTACTTATAAAGTGATTGTTGGTAAACTGTCTTTATTTCTTATACTTCATGCTTTAGGAAATATATTTTTAAGAAATGCAAGTATTTGTAGAAAACAGCTATTAAATCATTTAGTCTCCTAAATGATTACCAAGTCAGATATATCACCTAAGTGTCACACCATGGAATGATGAAACTATTTTGGGCAGAGAGAAACCTTTTTATAAATCTCATTTTGTTTTTGATACAATATAAAATATTGCCTAATTCTTTATAATATTTGGTATTGAGGGATAGTTTTGATTAATTCAGACTGTGACATACTATTTTTATAACATGAAGCTTTCTTTCTGTAGGCTACAGAAAGTGAGGTAGGAGATGTAGATTTAACACGTCTTCCAGAAGGACCTGTTGATTCTGAAGATGAAGAGGAGGAAGATGAAGAGATTGATCGAACAGACCCACTGCAGGGGCGAGATCTTGTTCGAGAATGTCTTGAAAAAGAACCTGCAGACAAAACTGATGATGACATTGGTAAGAAAAATATCTGTTCACAATAAGAATTTTATAGCTTAACTTAGATATAGTTACCTATTGCTGCATAACAAATTATCCCCAAACTTAGTGACTTAAAACAACACACCTTGGCAGGCAACACACCTGGGGAGACATGGGAGACATTTGTAATAGAGTCAGTAATTAAAAAGCAATACAAGAAAACCCCACTCATTTTCTCATACATTTTCTGGGTCAGGAATTCAGGAGCATCTTAGCTCAGTGGTTCTGGCTCAGTGTCATGAGGTTGTAATATGAAGGTTGAAGTCATCTGAGGCTTTGCTGGACTGAGCTAGAGGACCTGTTTCCAAGGTGGCTACTGACATGTCTTTTGGCACAAGGCCTCAAGTCCCCATCATGTGGGTCTCTCCAGAGGCTGCTTAAATGTCCTCGCCGCATGGCAGTCAGCTTTCCCCCAAAGCAAGTAATCCAAGGGAGTAAGGCAGGTGCCACAGTATCTTATATGATCTGGCTTCAGGATTGACGTATCATTATTTCTTCAAAGTTCTATTTGTCACACAGAACCACCCTCATATAATATGGGAGGTGAATGCATGAGGACATAAATATCAAGAGGGAGGGTGTTATTTAGGGCCATCTTTGAGGTTGGTTGCCCCAGTATGAGAGCTTGTATAGAGGGTCTGATGGGAGCACAGATACTTGTATGCCCTTGATTGAAGAACAGTCCTCCTCTCTTGGGGATGGTTGTCCTTTTCAAGCATTCAGCTTTGGCATGGATGCTCATGGAACTGTGACTGTGAGGGAGGTAGGGGTCACCTGCCTAGCCTACCAGATCAACTGAGTCAACCCTGAAAGTCAAACAGATGTCACAGCCAGACCACTCTCACTCACATCCTATCTCCCCAAATTTATAAAACAAAAGCTTTGATTCCATTAAAGTGGTTTTCCCATTCGTGCTTATGAGACATTTTAAACATAGTACATCGGTGTCCAATGTCTGTGAATTAGCTTTTTTTAAAAAATTTATGTTATAAAAAATGTTTTTACTTCTCTAGCTTGAAAACATATGTAAGTATGTAATTTTTGGTTAAAACTGTGAATTTTCTTTTATGTAATTTCTTACAGAAGTGGTAACTTCCAGTGGTTAAATAATGCTAAAGACAGAAGAAAAAAAATGCTAAAGATACTAATGTTATCTTTAAAGACAAAGATTTCTTAGTTTCATTATATATTGTTATGATTCAATTAAGATTTTATCCTAGATTTTTCTGTTATAATGGTCATACTGCTGCTGTTCAAATCAGAAGATGCTGGTATTAATGGTAATCATAATCTGTGTGAGTGTAAGTCAATACATTTGAACATTCCTTGCCACTCTAATGACATATAGTTAAGTAACCTGCAGTTTAGTTTCATGTTGTGAATATTATCTGGACAAAAACTGAAAGTGCGATGAAGAATTGCATACTATGCTATTTTCACAACACTTTTTAAAAATTGAAAATAACAAACTCCCAATTATCTGTGGGTGGATAGCATCTTATAGTTATTTCTGTGTCAGCCCTTAGCTGACTGCTTATATATGTTTCTTCCTTATATTTATCTTTATTACACATGTATTTATACCAGGGAATGGCTTAAGACAGGCACTCAAACATTTGTTGGTTAAAGAATTACCTTGTGTTACTTTGAAAAATCTTGAACTAGAACTTACATTTGTTATTTCTAATTAATTATTGACATTTATTAATAACATTTTTCTTTTAAACTCTAGCCCAATAAGAACTAGATGAAATGCTTTTTCACTAATCCATTAGATCAAAGGACATCACTATACTAACCAGTATATAGTGGCATCTCAGGCTAGGAAAATAAGATAATTCTCTACCCTCATCCAAATCTGTAGTTTCCTGGTTCTGTCTGGAGTTTGTGAGTTCTGGTATCTTCCAGTGTGCCTGTATTTTCATGTGAGTCTGAATACATCTATTAACCAAATAACTGACTTTTTTAACCAACATTTATCTTGTGCCTTGATTTCTCTACTTTAGCAGCATATATTCATAAGTTGATTGGGAAATTGGGCATTGAATTCTAAATTTTATTGTATGTTTAAAGTGTCCTTGATGGTCTCTGTACTACTACAATTTCTGTTTTTTAATAGAACAATTACTGGAGTTTATGCACCAGCTCCCTGCTTTTGCAAACATGACCATGAGTGTAAGGAGAGAACTCTGCTCAGTGATGATTTTTGAAGTGGTAGAGCAGGCTGGAGCTATTATTCTTGAAGATGGACAAGAGGTAGGTTAGCAAATAAATGTTACACGCTATATAATATGGGAGGTAATTTTTAGAATAATATAATTTCCATAAACTTGTGTGAATCTTGACTTAAAATTAACACTTATTTTTTTTTAATATATATTATTGATTTTTTACAGAGAGGAAGGGAGAGGGACAGTGAGTTAGAAACATCAATAAGAGAGAAACATCAATCAGCTGCCTCCTGCATACTGGGGATGTGCCCGCAACCAAGGTACATGCCCTTGACCAGAATCGAACCTGGGACCTTTCAGTCCGCAGGCCGATGCTCTATCCACTGAGCCAAACCGGTTAGGGCAGGGGTGGGCAAACTTTTTGACTCGAGGGCCACAATGGGTTCTTAAACTGGACCGGAGGGCTGGAACAAAAGCATGGATGGAGTGTTTGTGTGAACTAATATAAATTCAAAGTAAACATCATTACATAAAAGGGTACGGTCTTTTTTTTTTTTTTTTAGTTTTATTCATTTCAAACGGGCCTGATTCGGCCAGCGGGCCGTAGTTTGCCCACGGCTGGGTTAGGGCAATACACTTATTTTTAAATGAATGCCAAGGTTGCAGTAGTTACAATTTCTTAAGAGATAAGTTATTACTTTTGTTTTTGTATTTTTTCTTAATTTTTATTTCCTAGCATAGAATAAATGTTTAATAGTTACTATTCATTGAACCACATTTGTTTTTACTTCTCAAATTAAGTCATAAGATTTTTTTTTTAATTTGTAATTATTATTCTATTCGTATATTTATATCATTGTTTAAAATGTTTATCAGGTATTTACTCAACTGTCCTTATCCCTTTTGTATATTAATGTTTTTTTAAAAAAGAATGAGGGAGGCATTGATACAGATGCCTCCCAGTGGACTGCTGTCAGTTGAGGCCTTTATATAGCAATTCTATGTTCAGAAATGCTCCCTGGCAATTCGTGGATAGGTGAGGGGAGAATGCAGAGAAATTGAAAGGTATTATTGCTGTTAGAAAGTACTTCACTATTTTTCTTATTAAACTGATAAAAATTAATGCTGAGATGTTAGTCAGTGAACATTATGTATTGCCAGTATTTTTTCTGGAGAGTCATTTAGAAATTTTTAACATGGGCCCCAAAGTATTAATAGTTTCTAACCTATCATTCCCCTTATGAGTGTCTTTCCTTGGGACATAATATAAAACTCAAAGATTCATGCCAAAAGGTGATCATTGAAGCATATTTATAATAGTGAATATTGGAAATGACCAAAAATAATACAGTTATAAGAAGTGGTTAACTGAATTATTATAAACCACGGGATGTAATATTATGTTGATATACAAGTCATTTTAAAGTTTGATGGAAATTCTTTGAGAACTAATTTGGTGACTAAAAGAAGAAAGAGTGAAATAAGCTTCCATGGTTTGCATAGACAGGCATCAGGTGTTATTGACAGTATTTAGTAATATAATCAGACCTTCCCTTTACTTTTTTAAATTATACAAGTTCTATATATTGATTATTTTTCCAAGTTAACATATAATTTTTTTTTTAAGATTCTTAAAACCTGTCTTTTTCTCTATAGCTTGACTCATGGTGTGTTATTTTAAATGGCACTGTAGAAATCAGCCATTCAGATGGAAAAGTTGAAAATCTCTTTATGGGAAATAGTTTTGGAATTACTCCCACTCTGGATAAGCAGTACATGCATGGAGTTGTTAGGACTAAAGTAGATGATTGCCAGGTAAGCTTATGTCTTTGGTCTTGCATTCTCGTTTGTTGACTAAGAATGGCTGAGCCTGTTTTTCCTTCCTTAAAATAAAATAGCTTTATTTGAAAATTATCAGTTTCGAAAGTTCACAGTTAATAAAGGAAATTAGATTTTATATTTCACATGTTTGTGAGATTGAACAAATTGTAAATTTTTAAGAGGGTATACCAAATATTGGTTTGTTAAATTTCTATCCGATAGCAACCAGTTCATTCTTTTTTCTTGTTTTAAATAAAGGAAGGAAATAGGAACTTCTGAGTTGTTTCTAATTCCCGCTTCATGTTTTCTTTGCATAGTATCAGTTTTGAGAGTAGTTCACTTCTCCTTTTAGAGCAGAATTCAAAATCAAAAACTCCTTGGTCTCTGTGCGTGGGTTATTTATTTCATCTTGATTTTTGTGAAGAATTAAAGGGATTGAATAAAAAAGAACTGATGCCGCTTGATTTCCTACCTTTGTGCTCTGCCTTGGTGCGTAGTGATATATTTATGTACTACAGATTTGTTAATTGTCCCCATGTTGTTCTCGGACAGTTTGTCTGCATAGCCCAGCAGGATTATTGGAGAATTTTAAATCATGTGGAAAAAAATACCCATAAAGTTGAAGAAGAGGGAGAAATTGTTATGGTGCATGAGCACCGTGAACTAGATCGGAGTGGAACCAGGAAAGGACACATTGTAATCAAGGTGAGTGTTTTTACTTATTATTCTAGTCACTGATAGAATAAAGCTTTCATCTTGACTAGAAGGCTTTGAGCCACTTTTTGAGTAGTGCAAGATAATTGATTAACTTTGAGATCTAATTTAAATAACTATTGGTTCTTTTTGCTTTTTTTAAAGTTGATTTTTACACGTTTTATTGATGAAGGGTGACATTGCTGTTTAACATTAGTATGGATAGGATATTATTTTAGGATATACTGGTCAAAGTTTTTCTTCTTAAATTCATTTTGTGATCCATTGATAATAGGAGTTAATTTCATCAAAGACAACAATATTTAGAAACAACAGAAAATGAAAGGACCAACCATAAAGACATAAGGAATCTTAGATGAAGATGCAGTGCTTAGTGGATCTCTGTGATGTTGAAATAGGCATTAACTTCTCTGAACCTTAGTTGTCTTGTCTGCAAATGCGGGTGATATGAAAGCCTTTATTAGGGCTAAATGAGGTAAATAAAAAAGATTGCACATTGTAGAATATTAGTATCGATGTCCGTGATGTTTTCCCTTCTCTAACTCCCTCTCTCTTCTACCCTGTACCCTCTTGTCCTCTGATCACCCCCTCACTCTCCTGTCTATTTAAAGCCCTCTAGATATAAAATAGAGCAATCCTAGTTATAAGAGAAAAAATAATCACATGACTATTTCTCTTTTAAAGTTAATCTTGGTTGCAAAATAAGTAAGTGTTACAAATGTAACTGCTTCTTTAATAATATGAGGGACTGATGTCATATTGGAGTCAGGAGTCAGGCTGTTCCTCAGTCTTTTTTTTTTCTTTCTATGATAAGTGTAAGTTTTGTATGTAGAAAAGGTGAACATATGGATCGATTGCCTGTGTGGGGCTTATGGTTTTTAATGCTTTATTTTTAAATGATTTTTTTCAAATTTACAGAGAGCTCCCTGACTCAGATTCCTCAAATGTTAACATTTCCCTGCATTTCTCCATTATCAGCAGTCTCTTTCTGAACCACTGAGAGCAATCTGTAAATGTGATGCCTTATCACTCCTAAATATTCCATATGTATTTCCTTAAAACAAGAACACTCTACTATGTAAACAGCATAGAACCCCTCAAGCTGGGAAATGAGCATTGATAAAGTAAAACCATGTAGCTCACAGACCCTATTTAAATTTTTAGCAACTATCCCAGCAACAGATCTTTTTCCTTTCTGGTCTAGGATCTTATTTGGGAACACAGTTGCATTTAGGTCTACTCCAAGAACAGTCTTTCCCTATTCATATTTTCAGTAGTTATAAAGAATACAGACCCTATATTTTATAGTATGACCCTCAGCCTGCATCTATCTATTCAATGTTTCCTGATGACTACACTCAAGTCATGCATTCCTGGCAGGAATTCTACATAAATGGTGTGCTCTTTTCAGTGATTCATATCAAGTTGCACATGTCAGCCTGTCCCACCATCTTAATCACCTGGTCAGGTGGATATCTTTTTGTAACTTTTTTCACTGAAAAGTTACCGTTTACCCTTTGTAATTGATGAGGATTTGGAGGAGAGATGTTCTGGGATAGTGGCAATATGTTCTACAAGTCTCTATCCACCAGCCTTATTTTTATTGACTATTCCTGCCTAATATGGTTATTTTCTATTTCCATTATTTTTTTCTACATTTATTGTCATTCAACTATAAAGATGAGCATTCTCATATCATCAGTGTTGTTTCAGTGGTCAAATTTTCCCAGAGTTGGCCAGTGAGACTCTCTTAAGACTGATTGGTGTATCTTGTTTAAAAAAAAAATGTTTTTATTGACTTTTAGAGAGAGAGGAGGGAGGGAAAGTGATAGAAAGATAGAAACATCGATGAGAGAGAAATATCGTCAATCACCTTCGCCTGCACACCCCCTACTGACCAGGAATCGAACCGGTGACTTCTTGGTTCATGGGTCAACAATGCTCAACCACTGACCCACACTGGCCAGGCTTCTGTGTCCTTTTGACATGTCCCCATCATTTTTTGAGAGTTTCCTTATTATCTGGCAAAACAAGGTGTTCCAGGTTCACCTTATATTTATAGCTTTGGAATCATCCATTTCTCTAGAGTTTCCTGGATCATTCTAGTGGAGAATAGCATTTGAAAATGAAGATCTGGGCATTTACTCATTGCCACTGAAGTATCATTGCTTCGCAAGCAGGTCAAGTGGGCAGCGAATTTGACATGCTTGTTCTAGAGCCTCTCCTCAGACAGAGCTAAGAAATCTATAATAATAAAAGTGTAATATGCTAATTAGACCTGACGTCCTTCCAGACAAAGCCAGGGCTGTGAGGGAAGCCCAGGGCCCAGTTGCCAGAGGGAAGCTGGGTTGGCAGCCGCGGGAAGGGAGGTCTACTCTTGCACGAATTTTGTGCATTGGGCCTCTAGTATATGTATGTTTTAACTATACATACATACACATCTATAAAGTTTGTATATCCATTTATCTGTAACAATCTTGAGTTATTACCAATACTTCCAATAATTATTATACAATAGTTTTGGTTTTTTAAAAATATATTTTTATTGATTTCAGAGAGAGATAAAGGAAGAGTAAGAGATAAAAACATCAGTGATGAGAGAGAATCATCAATCGGCTGCCTCCTGCACACCCCCTGCTGGGGATCGAGCCTGCAACCCGTGCTTGTGCCCTGACCAGGATTCGAACCCTTAATTTCTGGTTCATAGGTCATCACTCAACCATTGAGCCATACTGGCCAGGCTACAAAAGTTTTTTCTAGTTTTCCTTTCTATATTTGTAAATAGCTTCCCCAATAGTGGTTCTTTTTATGCTTTGTATAGTTACTTATTTGCTCATCATAACCAATCTCTACAGCCAGCAATCTCCTTTACCAGCCAGCTCTATGCTCACTGTCTCCCAGTATCCAGCTTATTGGATGCTGCTGAGCACTTCAGTGACATGCCTTTGAATGACTCGATAGAAAGTTTTAAATATATGACCTAGTCTCCACAGCTCTCGTGTCTCAATGACTTAGCCTAGTCCCCACAAGTATCCTACCTCAATGATTTAGCCCAACGATTTTCAACCTTTTTCATCTCATGGCACACATAAACTAGTTATTAAAATTTCTGTGGCACACCAAAAAATCTATTTTTTTGCCAACCTGACAACAAGTATAGGTATAGTTTTAATTCATTCACACCGTCCACCTATTGTGTTGGTTCTTGTCATATTTTTATTTGACAGTCTGAGGGAAAAGAGTTCAGTGCCCCTGACTTGATAGTCAAATATTGCATGTTTTAAAAATTATCAGTGCACACAAGTTGAAAATCACTGATTTAGCCCGTCAGGATAATGGCCTTTAACATGTTGATCATTTCCACCCATGACTTACATACATGATCTAAGAACCAGATTTAAGTGACTTCAAATCATGATTAGCTTAAATAATAAACCCAGTTTGGTGCTCGTAGAATGTTTTGGAGGGTGGGAGAAGTTTGGGAATGACCTGCGTTGCCTTTTTCCTTAAGTAGGTTAAATGAAGAGCCTTATTTCTGACTTCCTGTTAGAAGAATGATTTACATACACTGGTAGTAATAGGTACTTAAAAAATATCTTAGCTATGAACATTGTTAGGCTTAGTGTATATTTTCTATATAGTTACTTTGACCCATGAATTATTTGGATGAATAAAACAAATTAAAATTTGAGGTTATGGACAGCAGTCATGTTTTTATATTTGGCTTAGCATCTGGTTTATTTCTGTATTTGTTCTGTGTATCTACTTTTGAAAAGGCTGCAAAAGTAATTTTAACATTGACTTAGAACAGTGATTCTCAACCTGTGGGTCGCGACCCCTTTGGGGGTCGAACGACCCTTTCACAAGAGTCGCCTAAGACCATCGGAAAAGACATATATAATTACATATTGTTTTTGTGATTAATTACTATGCTTTAATTATGTTCAATTTGTAACTATGAAATTGGGGGTCACCACAACATGAGGAACTGTATTAAAGGGTCGCGGCATTAGGAAGGTTGAGAACCACTGACTTAGAAGCTCAAAGATGAGCAGTAGATGAATGTTATTTTATTCCTTTTTATAAATTTGGAGACAGGCAAGCAGCTAAAACTCTGAGTTATGTAAAAATTCTAGAACTTCTGGTTCCTCTCAAGATGGTGAACTAGCATGGAGAAACTAAAGAAGAGGAAACTTCTCTTCTGAGAAGTAACAACAATAAAACAAGCTATCCTGAGCTGGTGTGTTGTTCCTGTTGCCTGAGGAAGAAGATAATTTGGAATATGATTAATTTAATTTGGAGGAAAGTTGTTAGGGTTTTTTGTTGTTTTGTTTTAATGGTATTTTAAAAATATATATATATATAGCTATATTTTATTTTTATTTAGTTATTTTTGGTTAATCCTCACCTGAGGATAGTTTTCCTATTTTTTTTTTTTTTTTTTTTTAAGGGAGAGTAGAAGAGAGAGGGAAAGACAGAGAAATATCTTTGTGAGAGATTGGTTGCCTCCTGCACAGGCCGGGCAGGGAAGGAGCCTGCAACCAAGGTGTGTGTCCTTGACTGGAATCCTTTGGTCCACAGGCCCACACTCTATCCACTGAGCCAAACCGACTAGGCTAAAAATATATTTTTATTGACTTCAGAGAGGAAGGGACAGGGGAAGTGAGATAGAAACATCAATGATGACAGAGAATTATTAATCAGCTGCCTCCTGCATGCTGCCCAACTGGGGATTGAGCCCGAAACCAGGCATGTACCCAGAATCAAACTCGGGATCATTCAGTCCACAGGCCGATGCTCTAGCCACTGAGCCAAACCGGCTAGGGTAGGGTATTTTTTTGTTTAATGTTTTAACCCTCAACTCTTTCTTGTGTTGCCTTGGGAGAATCATCATTACATCCCTCCTTTGCAGTATAATTAGCAGTAACAGTCCATACCAGGGTTAAATCAGTGAAATTTAAAAGCCCTGCTACGATGAAATGCCAATAAAAAAACAGCTACAGCTGAGTAAATTTTTATTCCTCTGCCTTTTTTCTCTCTAAACCTAGGGTGGGGAACCTTTTTTCTTCCAAGAGCCATTTGGATATTTATAACATCATTCACTTACTGTAATTCACTTAATATAAATTTATATTGCTGTGAAAAAAACCTCCTAGATTTACTGAATTTCAAGTGCCGCCTGCGGTTGCGTTGGCAGGGCCAGACCAAATGATTTCACTGGCCTTATACAGCCCTCAAGCTGGACGTTCCCTGACCCTGCTCTAAATCTCTGTGTGCTGATGGATTACAACCTGTAGAGACTACCTAATCCCAGTGCTAAGTGTTTTAAGGGAGACACTCTTCTTTGAGGACCTTTCTAATGGAGTGGCTACAAAGGGAAGTGATTAATAGGAGTTCTTTGATTTTTGAGCTATTTGTTTATTTTCTAATCTTTTCTATCTTTGGATTTTTAGGCAACACCTGAGCGTCTCATCATGCATTTAATAGAAGAACATTCCATTGTGGACCCAACTTACATAGAAGATTTTCTATTAACTTACAGGACATTTCTTGAAAGTCCTTTGGATGTTGGGATCAAACTATTGGAATGGTTTAGAATTGACAGTTTAAGAGATAAGGTTTGTATTATAAACATAAGGGACGTGAAAGTGATTTTAACCTTTAAATTTTGTTCATAAAACCTTTTGGAGTTGATAAATTAAATGTTTATTTTATTTTGATAAAATTCAGTTCACCTAAAAAAATAGTGAGCCAGTATTGATGTATCTCTGTATAGTTATTTTATGACAAAATAGTGTGTTAAAAGTGGATATGAGCCTTATAAGACAAAAACAGAAATAAGGCTGTGGTGTAGCTGCAAATTCAGAAAACACAATTGCCATATGAGAGTATTGTTGAACTTTCTCAAAATATTTCATTGTTTCTGAAGATTTAAAAGTTGATTAGTAGTTTAGAAAGATTATTCAAGTAAATTTTTTTTTTCAAGAGGGCTTAGATTGTTTGTAAGCCCCAAAATAGAATATGTTGATTTTTCTTATTTATAGTATCATTTGAAAACAGTTGGTCTTTTTTACCTTAATTTATATCTGCTGTGACTTATTTAAATCTACCTTTGAATATTTTTTGCATTAAATAGTTATCTATTTTAAATAGATTATTTTGCCTAATTTCATGGAGTATTCATATATATAATGGAAAGACTGGTAATGCCTTGCAAATTGGTGGAATTCTGTTATGTTAAGAAACATCAAAGTAGGGCCATAATTGCTTCGTGTGTCTGAGTTATATTTTAAAGGAAATAAGTTAGAATTAGCTGGATTGCATTATTCTATTGTTTAAAAAACTAAAAATGTCCAAAACTACAGGCTTACCCCTCTTTCCCCCCCCCCAGATTATAAAGAGTTACTTTGATTGGTGGGGAAATAAAGGGTGCTAAGAGTGAATAAAAATGATGTAGAGACAACTAGATATCCATGTGCAAAAGAATCAACTCAGAGTGGATCAGACCTAAAATAAGAGCTAAAACTATAAAACTCTTAGAAGAAAAGAAGAGGTACAAAAATCATGACCTTGGATTTGGCAGTGTTTTCTTAGATATGATACTCAAAGCACAAGCAACAAAGGGAAAAAATAGATAAATTGAGTTTTGTCAAAATTTAAAATGTGGTATAGCCATATAATGAAATATTATTTAACCATGAAAAGGAATGAAACATAGATATGGTCCTTGAAAACAATATGCTAAGTGAAAAACCAGACACAAAAGTTCACATATTGTATGAAATATCCAAAATGAGCAAATACACATAGAAAAGCAAATTAGTGGCTGCAGAGAAGCCAGAATGGGAGATAACTGCTTAATAGAATGGGGCAATGAAATGTTCTGGAACTAGGTAGTGGTGATTGTTGCACACCACTGTGAATGAGCTAAATGCCAACATTTAAAGTGGTCAAATGGTGGTTTTATGTGTATCCTATCATAATTTTTTAAATATATGACATAAATTGCATAGTTAGCTAGGCACATTATTCAACTTCCATTTGTTAGCTTTTAATTGTTCTGTTAATTTGTGACACAAAGTAAAAGCAATTCATAACTTTGAAAACTCATGGTATTTATAAATGAAGTAAATCTCAGATCTGTTTTTGTTATAATTTTGGTTAAATGGTCTTGGCTATGGCAATACTTTTTATATGTTTGTCCTCAGAAGCTTGCATTTTAGGATACTGTCTGAAATATATATCTCATGTGCTTACATCTTAACATCCAGGTTTGTGTATTCTCACTGAGAACAGAGTCTTGGCTCTATGTTACTTGTATTCCCAAGCTCAACTAAACTATGTCTCTCTGTTAGAACGAACCTTTTGAGTGCAGGAAAGGGAAGAGGGTGTTAGTCGTGTGTAGGAAAGGGAGGAGGGGGTTAGCCGTAAAACTCAGTTTGGGGCATGTTTTGGAATCTGTGGTGAAAGAATGCCTTTCGTAACATCACACTGCCTTCTTCATATTTCCACAGGTAACACGGATTGTTTTATTATGGGTAAATAATCATTTTAATGATTTTGAAGGTGATCCTGCTATGACTCGATTTCTGGAGGAATTTGAAAAAAATCTGGAAGATACAGTAAGGCTCAAAAAAATTTATCTTTTTTTTTTAGAGTTTAGGGATTCCTCTCCCATTCTCCCCAAGAACAGCAATTCAGAGCAGCTTTCATCTTCTGTGTCTTGAATGTCTGTTCTGAGAACTTCCATATCCATATTCTGTTCTTCTGTTCATCTTCTGCCACTCCAACCCAGACAAACATCATGCTTCCTCCTGACTCTTCTGTTTCTGCTATAAGACTAACGATAATGTTTTCTCCTAGTCACCCAGGTTTATAAACTCTTGTGTATATGTGGTCTCCTTCTCTGCCTGATTTCTCTGGTCAAGATGTACAGAGAGTTGCTCAAGTGACCTGGGTCACTATACACATATTTTCCATGGTCTGTCTCAGCCATTTCTTTTCTTCTTCTTCTTCTTCTTCTTCTTCTTCTTCCTTCTTCCTTCTTCCTTCTTCCTTCTTCCTTCTTCCTTCTTCCTTCTTCCTTCCTCCTTCTTCCTTCCTCCTTCTTCCTTCCTCCTTCTTCCTCCTTCTTCCTCCTTCTTCCTCCTTCTTCCTCCTTCTTCCTCCTTCTTCCTCCTTCTTCCTCCTTCTTCCTCCTTCTTCCTCCTTCTTCTTCTTCCTTCTTCCTCCTTCTTCCTCCTTCTTCCTCCTTCTTCCTCCTTCTTCCTTTTTTTTTTTTTTATCCTCACTCAAGGAGTGAGCCTATTTTTTCCATTGATTTTTAGAGAGTAGAAGGAAGCAGGCAGGGGGGAGAGAGAGAGAGAGGGGGGAGAGAAAAAGAAACATGGATGTGAGAGAGACACACCTATTAGTTGCCTCCTGCATGTGCCCTGACCAGGGGCAGAGATCAAATCTGCGACCGGCCCTTGACCAGGAATTGAACCTACAACCCTTCAGTCTGTGGGCCCACGCTCTACCCACTGAGCACACTGGCCAGGGCTCAGCCCTTTCTTCTTCACTCCCCAGTTTAGGCCCTCATTTTCTTATGCCTGATCTGTTATAAAAGCCTCCTAATTTTAGTTCTAGTCTCTCTTCTAGTCCATTCTTTGTGGTCAAAAGATTGTTTTTGAACCACAAATGAGATGACTATTGCTCTGTCAATAAACCAAAGTGTTTCCTACCAAAATAATTCTCACCTCTATATTCAGGTCCCTCATCTACATTTTCAGCTTTTTTCCTTTGAACCCTTGATTATAGCCAACCAGGTTACTTTATATTCTTTTCCGAAGTTCTCTCAAGCTGGAATTCTCTTCTTCAAGTCTTCCAGATGTGCTTTCAGGCCTATCTTATATATATCATTTCTACATTAGATTTTCTAAGTCATCCTTCTGCATGTGATTTCACTTGTTCTAAATATTCAACACCTAATATGATCACCTCAAGGTGCTCACAGTAGCTATTTATAAATCCATTTTATTCTCCCTTCTATATATAAAATTTTGAACTGCAACCAAGTTGTCTTTGCTTCAAGCAACTGCAATTTCAGGAAGAAATAAAAATACTAGTATAGCTGAGGAGTCATTGACTGAATTAACACCCAAAACCCATCACTCGCTATATGTGAACTTGGACAAGTTGCCTAAACTTTTGTGCCTCAGTTGTCTTATTTTATAGATAATTGTCCCTAGTTTGGAATGTTATGAGGATTATAATGAGCTAATGAGTGTAACAGTCTAAGAACAAAACGGGCACATAGCAAATGCTCAAGAATTATTGTTATTAGTCATAGAGTATAAGTGGATTGAGTTGCATAAAGGGGGAAATTGGCAGACTTTTGTCCCTTTTTCTGCTCCTTAGTTCCTCTAGCCTTTTGGGCATCATGTCTGCTGTATGCAAAATGGGAGATTGAATGGAACTGGGGAATCTGACTAAGAGGTCATAGAGGCCTCCATCATTTGGGTCTTCCAGTGCTGGCTTGAATAGATATTCAAGGGGCTCATGGAAGATAGAAGGGGTCTTACAATCATGGGATATTTTCCCCCCAGTAATCAGCTAGTCATCAATTATTTATGGAATTCTACTTTATACTTCAAGGTGTTATATAGAATCAGAACAGGTGTAAGACTTGGTCCTTACCCAAGGAGTGAGCATATTTTTTCCATTGATTTTTAGAGAGAGTGGAAGGACAGGGGTGGGGGGAGGGGAGGAAGAAACATGGATGTGAGACACACTGAATAGTTGCCTCCTGCATGCTGAAAAAACTTTAGCTTCTTGTTATGGATATGAGATTTATATATATTACACTATTTGAGAGTAGTTGGATATTAAACTGGTATTAGAATATAGAAGTTAGACTATTACTAAATTTAAAGAAGATCTAAAATAATATGGGAATAGCATTCTTGGGAGAGGTGGAGACATGACTCTGTCTTTGGATATTAGTATTTGGAAAGGTGGTTCAAGTCCTATAAGGTTTTAAATAAATGTTTTAAAATGATTTGGGTTGTATATAACAGCCAGGAGATAAGCAAGATAGTACAGTAAGTATTAGGGAAGGTTTAAGAAATGAGGAGTAATTTCTTGTCATCCCCCTCTAAATGAGACATCACTTTGAAATCTTTTCTAATTTGTAATTATCTAGAAGTTTTCATATTAAGAGATGCTTAAGAGTGCTCTGGGGTGGAAGTTCTCCTTCACTTTTATTCACCCCAACTTACATGTTCTTTACTCTGCTTTAATTCTAATAATTTTAGGTCATTTTTGTTAAAGCCTATAGTAGTAGATACATACATTTGTATACATTTTTCTTTTTTCTACTTTCTAGAAAATGAATGGTCATCTCCGGTTATTGAATATTGCATGTGCTGCAAAGGCTAAGTGGAGACAAGTTGTGCTGCAGAAAGCCTCCCGGGAGTCCCCTCTGCATTTCAGTCTTAATGGAGGAAGTGAGAAGGGATTTGGTATTTTTGTTGAAGGAGTAGAACCTAATAGCAAAGCTGCTGATGCAGGACTGAAACGTGGTGATCAGGTAAGTCAGCAATTTTCAACCTTTTTCATCTCGTGGCACACATAAACTAATTACTAGAATTCTGTGGTACATCAGAAAATATATTGTTTTTGCCAGTCTGACAGAAAAATAGATATAATTTTTATTAATTCACACTGACCAGTTATTGTTGTGTTGGCTCTTGTTATTTTTTTATTTGCCGATATAAGGGAAAAGAGGTAATGCCCCTGACTAAACAGTGAGGTATTGTGTGTCTTAAAAAATCGCTGAGGTAAGTGGATAACCGACCACTTAACTTAAAGCCTCCTTGCCCTGGATGTTGTGACTCGGTTGGTTGGGTGTCTTCCTGTGCACCAAAAGGTTGTTGGTTTCATTCTCCGGCAGGAGGCAGCTGATTGATGATTTGTTCTCACATCGATGTTTCTTTTTCTATCTCTTCCTTCCTCTCTCCTGGGGGGCAACTCAAGTTTTTTAACTTAAAACCTTTTTTTTTAATCCTCACCCCAGGATATGTCTCCACTGATTTTACAGAAGGAGAGAGAGAGAGAGAAACATCATTGTGAGAGAGAAACATTCATCAATTGACTTTCATATGCACCCTGCAAACCCGCAACCTAAGTACGTGCCCTGACTGAGAATTGCACTTGCCACCTTTGTTGTACAGGACAGTGCTCCAAGCACCTGAGTCACCCAGCCAGGGCTAAATTAAAGCCTTCCTATAAGTGATAAGTCTGCTACTTCTTTTGTTACCTACTATATCTTCAAATAAACATGATCAATTTAAGGAAGTATTGTTAGAGCTTTTTGAGATGTGGTATTTTAAAATGGCTTATTTTAAAATGATTTTGTCATGTATCTATCACTTTTAGTGGGAAATTTGATATAGTATGGCCAAAAACAGCATGGCTGTCCTAGGCACTATCAACATGACCTTTTTGAATGGTCCTGCCCATCCTCTAAGGATTAGGAAACTGTATATCTGGCAACTTCAAAGTTTTTCAGAAAACTCAGTATGAGTTAGCACCCTTGGAAGGTTGGAAGGAGCAAGCACTTCCATTCATAGCACTCTAAAATGTAAGTGGCTTGAGATTACTATAAATGATGGTTTCAGCTTAAATAATGTTCATATGATAATAGACTACAATTCATAAGCAGTGAGCCAGGTAAGGGACTAGGGGAAAGGAGATACTCAGAGAAAGTTGGTAGGGATTTATTCTCTCCTTATAGGCATTAAGTAACTGTAGTGCGGCATATTTCAAAATCTTGATTACTGACAACCTTATTACTAAAATATGCGATTCCTAGGCTCACATCAGTCCTATTAATCACATTCTCCAGATCTGAAGTCTGTGAATCTGTATTTTTAACAAAGCTCTCTAGATGATTCTTATGTACAGCAAAGAGTGGTTTCCCAAATCTAGCTGAATCACTTGGGAAGCTTACTTTTCCCCATTTTAAAATTTTGGTTAGTTCATCCATTAATTGAGAATGTAGCTTTATATTACTTTTAACTGAACCATACTATTTTTTTTTAATAATTTTTGGGCATTCACATTAGAAGTTGTTTTGTATCTCAGAACAGGAATTCTCAACCAGGGGTGCCTTTGCCCCCCAGGAGAAATTTGGCAATGTCTGGATATATTTTTAATTGTCATGACTTGGGGATTACTACTGGCATCTAATGGATAGAGGCCAGGATGCTGCTATACTGCCTATAACACCTCACAATAGAACAGCCCCCACAACAAAGAGTTATCCAACCCAGATGTCAATAATACAGACAGTTAAGAAACTCTGATATAAAATTGTAATGATCCCCTTTTTTCCTTAAGGGGGCTTTTTAAAAAATAGAGATTTCTCAGCCTTACCTGGGATTGCTTATTAAGAATTTCTAGTACTTAGGATCCTGGAGTCAGTATATTTATTATTTCAGGAATTTATTGTGAACACATTTAAAAATCTTTTTTTTATTATTTTATTTTATTTTATTTTTATTAATTAAATCTTTATTGTTCAGATTATTACATTTGTTCCCCTTTTTCCCCCCCATAACTCCCCTCCTCCCAGTTCCGGCCCCACCCTCCGCCCTCACTCCCCACCCACTGTCCTCATCCATAGGTGCACGATTTTTGTCCAGTCTCTTCCCGAATCTCCCACACCCCTTTCCCCCCCAAGAATAGTCAGTCCATTCCCTTTCTATGTCCCTGATTCTATTATGATCACCAGATTATTTATTCACTTGATTCTTAGATTCACTTGTTGATAGATGCATGTTTGTTGTTCATAATTTGTATCTTTACCTTTTTCTTCTTCTTCCTCTTCTTAAAGGATACCTTTTAGCATTTCATATAATCCTGGTTTGGTGGTGATGAACTCCTTTAGCTTTTCCTTATCTGTGAAGCTCTTTATCTGACCTTCAGTTCTGAATGATAGCTTTGCTGGATAAAGTAATCTTGGTTGTAGGTTCTTGGTATTCATCACTTTGAATATTTCTTGCCATTCCCTTCTGGCCTGCAAAGTTTCTGTTGAGAAATCAGCTGACAGTCGTATGGGTATTCCCTTGTAGGTAACTGAGTTTCTTTCTCTTGCTGCTCTTAAGAGTCTCTCTTTGTCTTTTGCTCTTGGCATTTTAATTATGATGTGTCTTGGTGTGGTCCTCTTTGGATTCCTTTTGTTTGGGGTTCTCTGCGCTTCCTGGACCTATAAGTCTATTTCTTTCACCAGGTAGGGGAAGTTTTCTGTCATTATTTCTTCAAATAGGTTTTCAATATCTTGCTCTCTCTCATCTTCTGGCACCCCTATAATTCTGATGTTGGTACGCTTGAAGCTGTCCCAGAGGCTCCTTAACTATCTTCGTATTTTCGGATTCTTTTTTCATTTTGCTTTTCCGGTTGGGTGTTTTTAGCTTCTTCACATTTCAAATCTTTGCCTTGATTCTTGCGGTCCTCTGGTCTGCTGTTGGGAGTCTGTATAATATTCGTTATTTCAGTCCATGTATGTTTAATTTCTAGTTGGTTCTTTATCATAACATCGAGGGTCTCATTAGATTTGTTGAGGATCTCATTAAGTTTATCAGCGGCTTCTAGACAGCTCTTGAGAGACCTTAAAAGTGTGGTTCTGAACTGAATATCCTCCATTGACAGTTTTGTCCTATTTCTTTGTCTCCGCATTTTTTATGCTTTCTTGGTGCACCCCCTAGTGGTCTTTGTGCGCAGTCTTGTTGTAGTTAAGCCTTGATTGTTGTAGTTAATACTAGGGGGATTTGACCTCCAGGCCAGCTGGCTGTGAGAATCAGCTGTGTCTGCAGTGGGAAAACTTTTGTCCTCTAGGGAGGTGCTAATCTAGCCTTTGCCTGAGGCTATCTGGCAAATGGCTCTGCGCAGGGCTTGGGCGGGGCGGGTGGGTCGCTTTGGCTTGGGATCAACAGGGTGGGCCAGAGAGAGCAGTTATGGCGGCTCTCAGTTACGTCCCTAGGGGCTCTGCCTCACAGAGTCCCAGCAACCGCTGCAAACCTCGGAGAGAAAACTGCCTTTGAGTTCCGACTGAAGCCAGACTGTCCCGCTTCTCCTGTTGGAGTCTGGGTCCCTAGAGACTCGCCCGGATCTGGAGCTCAGAATCTGAGACTCCCTCCCGATTGAAAGCACCAACCGCGCCCTCCGCCGCCAGCCCGCTCCGCGTGCACTCCGTACCTGAGTATTTCACTTCAGCACTGCGCCTCCTCTGAGTCTGGATATGATATTCTCTTTCCTCCTAGTTGTAGAATTTCCACTCAGCCAGCCTTCCTGTGGTTCTGGATGATGTCCGTTCCGTCTTTTAGGTGTGTTTTGATTTGGTTGTTCAAGTCAGCAATCTCCGGCGTTAACCTATGCCGCCATCTTGGTTCTCCACCCTCTCAAAAATCTTATTCACATAAAAAAGTACTGAAATCCAATTATTTCATTTCTGAGAGAAGAAAAAAAATAATTATGCTTTTACTTCTTCCTTCAATCCTCCCAAGTGTCATTGAAATTATCTGAGATTTTATATCTAGATTATTAAGTCGTTTGTTAACATTCTTCTTTAAGAATGATTTTGACATTTAAAGTTATATAATTTTATTACTTACTAGAGGCCAGGTGCACGAAATTCGTGCACGGGGGTTGGGGGATGGTCCTCACCCCGACCTGCACCCTATCCAATTCGAGAGCCCTCAGGGGATGTCCTACTGACAGCTTGGGCCCACTCCCCATGGTTCTCTGCTCTCTGCGGAGCCTGCCTGCTCCACACCATGGGGATGGGCAAGCAGGCCTTGCTGGGTGCTGCCTGCAGGCGCACTTGCCTGCTGGGCTCACGTTGCTGGGGTGACACCACCAGCGTCCTGCCCCGGCCACTATGGGCACTGCCATCTTTGTCACAGAGTGATGGTTAATTTGCATATTACTCTTTTATGAGATAGGATAATTATTTAGCCATTTATACCTACCTTACTAATTTCATTGATTGCCTTCATTTCATCTGTGCCATTTGTCCCCATTCATCGGTTTCATCTCATTGTCTTCTAGTACTTTTTTGAAAAGGGGCAAAAGGGTACTATAGTTTTATGTGTCATTGCATGTCTGATGATGCTTTCATTCAGTAAAGTATAAAATTCTTTGGTCACAGTTATTTTTCCCTCACAATTTTTTACTCACAGATAAGTATCATGTCATTTTAGTGCTTGTTGCTTAAGAGAAGTCCAAACCAACTTTTATATTTATTTTTTAGGTAGCTTTGGTCCCTACCCTCACCCCTATAGTAATGCTTATAGCTTCTTGTTTTCTATCCTTGGAATTCAAAATTTTCATGAGATATGTTTAAAAATATTTTTATTTTTTAATTTTTATATACTAGAGGCCTGTTGCAGGAAGATTCCTGCAAGAATAGGGCTTCCTCGGGCCTATTCCTGCAAGAACAGGACTTCCTGAGACCAGAGCAAAGCAGAGAAGGGAGCGAAGCCGGAGGCGGGCTTTGCTCCCTCCCGTCTCTGCCGCCTCGGCTCCATCCCTTCCCCGCCGCCTTGGCTCTCTCCCATGTCCACCGCCTCACTCCCTCTCTTCTCTGCCACTTCGTTCCCTCCTGTGTCCGCTGCCTCAGCTCCACGCCCGTCTCTGCTACCTCTGATCTGTTCCCTTCTCTGCCGCTTGGCTCCCTTCTGCAGTGCTTGGCTTCCTTCTACACTGTCTTCAGTCTTCACTGGGTGGCTGTGTATACAAATTAACTGCCATCTTTGTTGGGCTAATTTGTATACTCTTCTGATTGGCTGGTGGGCATAGCAAAGGTACGGTCAATTAGCATCTTTGTCTTTTATTAGTGTAGATACTAGAAAATCCAGTTCAGTATATAGACTAGATATTTTCAACTCAGGGAATTTTACTTCTGTGATTTAAAAAATTTTTTTCCTACTACTTTGTTTCTCACTTTTTTTGTATTCTTTGGGAATCTTCGTGTCAGTTCCTGAGATCTTTCCCTGCCGGGAGCTGGTCCATGCTTGCTGTTTCAAGGGACCTGGCATATATGGCATACTGTTCTTAATATGTTTGCTCACCTTCTAGGCACTATGTGTTTTAACCAAGGTCTCTGAGAAAGGTTGTTTCCCCAGGTAGGGATTTTCCCCTGAAGTTAGGGAGGGAATAAAACCTCTTAACTAAGTGCCAGGCGGGTAATTAATCACTTTAACTACGAACAATCATGCTTAAGCTACATAATCCTTACTCCCTGGAATGGAGATAAGAAAAGCTCTAACCTTTGAAATAGAGATTGATAGGATTGGAATCAACTGGTATAAATACAGATGTAAGAAGACAGGACAGAGAGAGAGACAGAACCTAGGCACAGAACCTACACAGAACGTTCTCTAGAGACAAAAGAACTTTGCTGGAGAGAACATGGCAAAAGATCCTGGACAGAAACTGGCCTCAGAACCTAGAGACAGAACCTAGCTAGAGAACATGGCAAAAGATCCTGGACTGAACCTGACTACAGAAATTGGCAAGAGAACCTGACTAGAACCTGGTGACTGAACCTGGCTGGAGAACCTGGACAGAACCTGGCTGGAGAACCTAGCAAGAGAACATGGACACAGAACCTGGCTGGAGATCCTAAGCAGAACCTCGCTGGAGATCCTGGCTAGAGATCCTGGCTAGGCTGCTGATCAACTGAACACTGTCTCCCTGTCATTCCTTCTTCGCCGACTCCATCCACACCTTTGGGGACCCCTGGACCTGCTGGGGTTGGACCCCGGCATTTCCCCTGTGCTGCTTTCTTTTTTTGTTCAATATGTTTATTTCTTTATCCCTTTCCCTTGGAATTAGTATTCTTTAAATACACTTCCTGTGTGATTCTGATGCACAGCAAGTTTGAGAAGCCCTTCTGTTTGAAGTATCAGCAGTGTCACATGGAAGAACCAAATTATAGTTTGTGCTGCTTTCTTTTGGACTGCCTGATTCAGCAGTGGCAGGAAATGTTACTAGATATATTCAGAGTACCATTTTTATCTCTTTTAAATGCAATAAATTTTCATTTAGAATGTTTCATAAAATTTGTATGTACACACAGGCAATACTTTTTATGGACTGATGGCATGATTTAAAATTTTCCTTCATAAAAAACAACCTATGTTATTTTTTTAAATTTCTCTATGATTTAAAGAGAGAATGAACTTTTAAAAAATGTTTATAGTAGAGATTTGGGTAAATATAACAATATTGAGGAAAAAAATTAAACAGTAATCCCACTTCTCAGAGATAACCATTGTTCACTTACAGGCACATTTTATTTGTTTCATTTCACTTATTTTTTTTTACCATTAAACTTAAAGTTTCAGAGGTAACTCATACTGTTTCTGTCTTAATTTATATTTTTCAAATACTTTTCTGAAGATAATGGAAGTAAATGGACAAAACTTCGAGAATATTACATTTGTGAAGGCCGTTGAAATTTTGAGGAATAATACTCATCTTGCGCTTACTGTAAAGACCAACATTTTTGGTGAGTTTTGTTTAAAAATTGTCTGAGCTTTTTTTGTAATAGAAAAAGAATCATTATAATGTAAAGGAGAATAGTAAAATGTAAACATGTTTCTAGCTATTTGAATATTTTTAGGGTCTTTGGTGTTGGGATATGTAGTATTTTATTTATATTTTTAGAGAGACTGAAAGGGTGGGAGGGAGGAGAGAGTCAGAGAGAGAGACATTTATTGGTTGCCTCCCACACATGCCCCAACTGGGACAGGGAGCTAACCACAACTCAAGTACATGCCCTTGACTGGAATCGAACCTGCAACCCTTTGATGCAGGGGCAGAAGCTGTATCCACTGAGCATACCAGCCAGGGCTAGAAAGTACATTTTAAAACATGTGTACAACTATAGTCAGTCAGCCATTTATAAAATGTCTAATGAGAATCTATTATGTACTTTACTTTGTAGGAAGATACTGAGTAAGACTTAGAATGACTGAAGGAAACTTAGAAATCAGAATTAGGTTTCCCCACCCTCCACCCCCTGCTAATGTGCAAATAATTCTACTTCTAATGTTTTAGCTAGGTCAGTGGTCGGCAAACTGCGGCTCGGCAAACCGCGGCTCGTGAGCCACATGCGGCTCTTGGGCCCCTTGAGTGTGGCTCTTCCTCTAAATATCGGCTCTTCTACAATACCGCACATGGTATTTTGTGGAAGAGCCACACTCGAGGGGCCAAAGAGCCGCATGTGGCTCGCGAGCCGCAGTTTGCCGACCACAGAGTCAGGTTTTTGAAATAATAATACGAATGCCAGATTAGATGCTTCATGGAAATAAATTGAGTAAAACATTGAATTAAGCAGTAAATTATAAATTTATAATAACAAATTTGTTATTATAAAAAAAGTAGAGTATTTTTACATACTCTACTTTTATGTAAAAATGTTGATTATTGTGCCTGAAGTGTGTTTTGATCCTGTTTATATTTGATTGAACCAATGGCTAAGCCTGTACTTTTAACTTAATCTATTTGTTGTTGAGTTTTTTAGACATTTAGGAATGACTTTCTGTAGTTTGGTTTTATTAGATGCCATTGAGTTTCCCTGAAATTCTGAGAGGGGAAACAGTATAACAATTGGAAACTGTCAAAGAAAATTTGAGTCTTTACTAAGTAGAGGGGGGAAAAGTTTCTCATAGGTCCTTTAGGTTGCAGTTTGAGAAATAAGAATTGAATTTAAAAGCTATGCGTATGGAAAAGGAAGTGTGTCTATTTTTTTCCTCTTTGGCTCCTCTTTGTACTGCACTTAGTCATAATGAAAAATGAAACATGTTGTTTTTCCTCATTTCATTTGAGTTCCTTTTACTGAATTACCTCATGTGAAGTCATGGTAAGTAACTATCTATTTGCAATTCCTAATATTGTATTCATTAAGCAACAAATAAGTCTTGCCAGATTTTGGATTTCCTGGAGTTTGGAACTAGTATCTAGAAACATCAACTTTTGGGTTAAACCAAAAGGGTTCTGATTTTGAAAAATGTGAAAGCAGAGCTTGCTCTATTACCAAGACCAAATTATTTAGTCTTTTCAAGCTTCAGTTTCTCCAACTCTGCGTTTTATAGAGTTCTTATACTTTTAACTTTTTGTACCTGGCACATAATAATTACTAACTGAGATCAAATATTATGTATAAAAATACAAATATAGTATAACATACTGGTTAACAACATGGATCTTGGGAGACAGTAAAATAGATCTAAAGGCTGCAATACTACTAATAGAGATGTCCTGTGGAAAAAAGTGACGCTGCTTTTGTCCTTCTCTCTATTGCAGTTTTTATGCCAGTATGCACAGCCATCCGAAATCCTCCTTCCTCTAGTAGACAACCTCTACCTGATCCACATTTCATGTTTAGATGCAGTAAATGTCTGCAGAGAAGAAAACAGCTGATATTCTCAGCTGACATTCTTCCTGCTCTGGAATTTTAGTTTATCAGATCCTCTTGGCCTTCAAAACTTTCTAACATCTTTTAAAATCCCACCACTCAGATAATTTACTATTAGCATTTAAATTTTTTAAAATTTATTTTTTTTGATTTCAGAGAAGAGGGGAAAGGGAGAAAGAGATAGAAACATCAATGATGAGAGAGAATCATTGATCGGCTACTTCCTACACACCCCACATTGGGGATCGAGCCCGAAACCCGGGTATGTGTCCCGATCAGGAGTCGAACCACAGCCTCCTGGTTCATAAGTCAACACTCAACCACTAAGCCACTCCACTGGGGAGCATTTTAATTGTTTAATAAAAGTAATACACGGATATGTTTTGAAAATTAAAACACTAAAGAAAGATGCATCATCGAACTATACTGTGAACAGTATTCTTTACCTTTCCACATCAGTTCATACAGATTTACTCTTGTATAGTTGTCATTGCATAGAATTCCATTGCATTATCATCGCAATCTGTTGAGTTGATGTAAACTCAAATATATGTTTTAGGTTATTACCAGTTTTTGCTATTTACAAATTATGTAATAAAAATTCTTTGTGCTTATCTTTTATGCTTATATGACACACATATAAATTTCTCAGAGTGGAAGCAGTTTCCAAAAGTTTACCCCAGTCTCCATACTACACTTCATTCATCAGAGTTTAAGAATGCCTCGGGCCCTAACCGGTTTGGCTTAGTGGACAGAGCGTCGGCCTGCGGACTGAAAGGTCCCAGGTTCGATTCCGGTCAAGGGCATGTACCTTGGTTGCGGGCACATCCCCAGTGGGAGGTGTGCAGGAAGCAGCTGATTGATGTTTCTCTGTCATCGATGTTTCTAGCTCTCTATCCCTCTCCCTTCCTCTCTGTAAAAAAATCAATAAAATATATTTTTAAAAAAAGGAAGAAGAATGCCTCGGCAGTGGGCATACTCAACTTTAGTTGTTGTATTCTTTAATAATGAGAGTGGTTGAGCACTTTTTCATGTGTGTTATAAAGTCTTTTTTTTTTATTGGTTTTTAGAGAGAATGGAAAGGAGAGGGGGAGAGAAAGAGAAACATTGATGAGAAAACAACACATTGCTGGCTGCCTCGTGTTCCCTTACCTGGAATTGAACTAGCGGAAAAAAACAACACACACACACACACACACACACACACACACACACACACACGATGCCCAACCAACTGAACCACACCAGCCAGAGCTATAAAAAGTATTTTATTTGTCCATTTTTATGCTGAGTTACTCATCTGTTGATACGTTTGAATGTCCTATCATTTTGTCTTAAGGGTTGTAAATATTTTTCCCAAATTAGAAACTACTTTGTACACTGTTGAAGCGCCTTACATACACACTATAGCCAGAATTATCTGCTGCCCATTGAGAGATTTACTGTTGTTCTTAACATTTCCTTTACCACAGGAACTTTGAAGTAGAGATTTCCTCTACCTAGACTCATTCCTCCTTCCCCTCCTGTTGCTTAGTTAAAAATCTACTCACTTTATTGACCTCTTCATACACAATCACTTATTTAAAGAAAATTTTCCCTTTCTTGCTATCTCTATTAGTTTTTCTCATTATGTTCTCTCTGTCCCTTATGTCTTCTCTGTATTGTAGACTGTATGTTCCCCAATAGGAGGGCTCTGCAGACAGGTAGTATAGTACCTGACATACATTTACAGGTCGGCAAATATTTTTTGAATGGGTGGATATCTTGATTTTAGCTCAAAAAAGCATTTTTACCTTTACCACGTGGCTTAAAATAAAGTGAATATAAAAATAGAAACTGAAAGGCAGTTATTGTATCCTAATAACTGCCTTTGTAAGCAGAGTATCTTTGAAAGGTGACTCATAAAGATTTTAATTGTTTTGAAGGCAGAAATGTGCTCTTCATAAGCTTACAATATACTTTGGTAATGTGAAGTCATTCTGGTTGAAACTTTCAAAATGGTCCAGTGTTACAACTAAAAACCAAATTATTTATGGTGGTAAGGTGTCAGTTCTTAAGGCTTTGTCCATTTGAATCTTACTTATTGGTCCTTGATCTTGTGGAAAACTGATTTATCCCCCAAAATAAGTGAAAGTATCGCAGTTCTCTGTGGTTGGGGTTTCAGTGGGCACATTTATACAGTTTACAGCTTGTCTTCTATGGAGGTACAGAGTAGTATTGCTTAAAGTTATAATTGTTAAGCTTAAGTTCCACATCTCATGGGACTGAAGACCCGCATATTTAAAAATATGCAGCCACCATCTTTCTTTCATTCAGACACCTCCCGCCCCCCAGGCACCACAAGTTTTTAGGAAAGTTTCCTTGTACTTTAGCATTTATCTTTTCAGTGTGTGTTTTTTTCTTCTAGCAGTTGATCTGTCTTATTTAAGAACACACATTTTAAACACCACCAAAAAACCTTTTTCATGATATTACTTAATGAAAAAAAGGTGACAGCTTTTTCTAACTGGAAAATGAGTCACTTAATAGCTTCTAGATATATAGCCTCTTACAGATATTTCTTTCTTTTGCTTGATCCCAGGGAGATAAAGCTCCTCTCACAAGTTGAAAAATTGAATCCTGGCAAAGAGATTGCTATTGACAAGCAAGTCCCCCAATGCACATGTATCCTCCTTAAGGATGAAGTAACACACCAGACTTACGGTCGAAAGAAAGTTATCTAAGGACAATTGGTTTTTCACTCCAGACCACTGCAGTGAATGTTTATTAGTTGCTTTACTTTATTGAGTGACATAAGTCTCATGAGTGTAACATTGAGGAAGTTGTCATATGTTACCAAATGTAGTACTATTTATTTTTGGTAAAAACTGGTCAAGCAAAGCTCTTCCCATTTTTTTAATGGGTAACTTTTGCAAAACTGAGCATAATATAGTACTTATATCTCATCTCACCTTATCATTAGAAGTAACATAAATAATAGAATCTAAATATCTGTTTTAATAAAATCTGAGTTGATGAGCAGTTATATAGCTTATTTTCTAAATAGGAACCCCAGAACTTCTCAAACATGCTGGCTGGCTGTCTACCTCCTTTCCATTTTCCTCACTGAGACAACATCAGCAGTATAGTCAGGTATAAAAACTGTAATGAGAAGTGGATATAACTGATTAGGGAAGAATATAAATTTCATGAATAAATAAGGCTGTGAAAGGTCAAGTGCTAAAAAGTGACTGTTTATTCTCAAAATTTGCTGTTAATATAAAAGCTTTCTAACCTGAAGAAATGACAAGTTTATTTATTTATTCCCACAGTGTTCAAAGAGTTACTTAGTAGGACTGAACAAGAAAAATCTGGTGTTCCTCACATTCCAAAAATTGCTGAAAAAAAAAGTAATCGCCATTCAATCCAGGATGTACCAGGAGATATTGAGCAGGCACCACAGGAGAAAGGAAATAAGAAAGTAAAAGCAAATACTGTTTCAGGTGGAAGAAACAAAATCAGGAAAATTTTGGATAAAACACGATTTAGTATCTTGCCTCCCAAACTATTTAGGTATGTAATGCCATTCTCAGTCATATGGGCATTTTCCTGTTAACTATAAATTTTTTATTTTGGGGAAGTGAAATTTGGGTCAGTTTTGTTTTTTATACAACTAATGCATCATAAAATCTACACGTGATCCATAAATAAAAAAGAATAAATTCTGAATGTCTCCCACCTTTTCATTGAAGTTACCAGTTTTAGATTATATAGTCTTCTATTAGCCTTCTTTTGAATTTTAGAAACAACTGCCATTTTATAAAATCTTGTTTTGGAGGGGAGAAGGAGGTATATTTTTGGTATAGTTTCAGTCCTTTTACCTACAAATTTGGACACCTTAAATCTTCTGTCACATTCACTAATTATAGGTTTTGTTTTTTAAATTAACTTTCTCTTATTGCACTATTTATTTTCTCTTGAATTCTAATGCTGGCCTTATTAATCAAATGCATTTCTATTTCCAAAATGAGATGTCACTAAAACTGAGTAAAAGTTCAAGATTTCCTATGTAAATTAAGGTCTATAAAATACTGATGAAATCAATCCACTGAAGTGTCATGACTGGAAATGAGTCTGGTATATATTATGTCTGTGTATATTCTACATTATCTACTTCTTTAAGCAATCACAAAAGTTCTAATCAAATACAGTACTTAAGCAGAGTAGGCTGGCACAGTCAAGGAAAAAAAGAAAGAATATTCAAATAAAACTTGCTCAAAGAAAATACTTATTTGGCTTCTAGTTCCTGGCACTATGACAGATGATAATTATCAAGCTGAAAAGAGGTACTTCCTACCTTAAGGAATTCATATCAGAAACCCTTTCACATTTATTATACATTAGGCACAATGTCCAGAGATAGAAATATGGAATGATAAGTAGAACAAGTTTCTTGTCCTTCAAGAGTTGATTATCTAAAAGGGAAAAGCAGGCCAATGGTGCATTAGAGGATGATAAATGCTTTGATAATGTCCAAAAGCAGGAACAAGCGTGGTAGGTTTGAATAGATAGTGTGTGTGTGTGTGTGTGTGTGTGTGTGTGTGTGCGTGCGCCTAAAGGTGAAGCAGGAGAGATCGGTAAGTGCTAGATTATGAAGGATTTTTAATATTATGCCACAGATAAGGACTTTATTATATCTTACTGGGAGCCAGATAATAGGGAGCCAGAGAAAACATGATGTGATAAGATTTGTGCTTTTAGGAACTTCTCTGTTAGCGTGTTTGTAGTTTGGGATTGAAGATGCAACAAAATTAGCAGTAATAGCGAGGAGATTAATTGGGAGGCAACTTTGAAATAGGTAAACGTCAGTGCTCATCTTTTATGTCAAGATCTCAAAAGATTTCCTCATTGGGAAATGTTCTCCTTGAAATGTTATTTCCAGTCTGGGGAACAAATTTGCTCTTCATTTAATTTGAGGCTCACAGAGGATTGAAACATCCTGAGCTCTGTTCTTGATGTCAGTCATGTCTAGAAGGTTTGTTACTCATTCCTTTCGGAATAACTGCTCTCCTGAAGCGAGTGGTCTATAAAAGTCATAATTTTAAAATAGCAAAGTTCTTATAATATGAGCATACTGTAGCAGCACAGCTAACATTGTAAGAAAAGGCTTGTTCTAACAAATGAGCATTGAGTAAGGAGAATGTAAGAGGACCAGCTCGCACTGAAGAGATTGGGGAGAATTTGGCATGAGCAGAAGTCACTGTATGAAGGAACTCAGGAAAAGGAAAAAGGATGGAGGACTAGAGGCAGAATAGAGTGTACAAGAGGAGTTCCTCAGGAGGTAATGCCCTGAGTTCCATTTCCAGAAACCCTGGTGGGTTTGGTGTGGAATATATGTATCTTTCTTAAGTGGTTCCCATTTTCAACAGTGGCACAGTTGTGATATTTGTCATCAAAAACCAGAGTACACTGATTGTAACTGATTTTTGCTTCTTAACTTCACATTCCAACCAGCTATATTCAGGTTTCAGATAGCTAAGTCAGTATCTCATCTCCACAGTGTCTCCTTCAGGAGTAGGAATTGGTTACTCCACTTGGATTCCTTGCCAGACAGTTGGTCCTGTCCAGAAATATCCAAGCTTAGAAAAAGACCCTGAGTTCAAATAGCCTACAAGAGTTATTTTTACTTTTGGTTTACAGGATAAGTATATAAGAAATGCTATTGTGTTTTATTGGTCTAATTGTGTTATGACTGTATTTCCAATAGGAACCCTTCCTCCCTCATTAGCCTAGGTGGGTTGGGATTCAGATTGGGATTTAGATAGGATCATTTGGTATGGACCAAATATGCTCAAGGACATTTTGACAGGACCAGATTTCAAGACTTTTTGGACCTACTGTCTCTATGGATGTTTTAGACAGGACCAAATGTCCACCAATCTTTGACTTATATCTTTGGTTACAGCAGAGACATGGAAATGTCCAAGGAGCAATTAATTAAATATTTTCAAGCATTATTTATTTATATTGGTACCCAAAAAAAAGATCTAGTAGAAGTTTTACTTAAACTCAGAAGGGATTTTTTTAATTTATTACTTAACAAATATTTATTGAGTCTCTTGCTTTATGCCAGTAAGAGGCTGCTGGCTATGAATACAGACATGAATAAAATGCTGCCTTTCATTTTAAACTGGCTTTCTCTTCTAAACATGTTTTGGTTAACTAAAATGCTATTTCAGCCATATAAATACCAAGAAATAGATTATTTTAATAGAAATTATAAAGGTTTTCTATTGAAATCCGTTTTGCAGAGAGAAGTGATTTATTTTACTTTCCAGAGTGGCCATTTTTAATTTTTCAGAATGTATGTCATATTTCTTGACATTTAATCATTAAAAACGAATTTAGACGACCCCTTTTGTTACACATGCAAAAGAATCACTAGATAGAAAACTTCTATAGAAAAGTAGAGTACATGAAACAGATGCTCTGCATCAATAATAATCAAGGACATACAATTTAAACAGGAAAGTGTATAAAGATCAACAAAAAGAATAGTTAGGGCCGGAATTGATAACATCCTATCCTATATAATAAAAGCCTAATATGCAAATCAACCGAACAGCGGGATGACTGGTTGCTATGACACGCATTGACCACCAGGGGGCAGATGCTCAACGCAGGAGCTGCCCGCAGGCTCCAGGCCAGCCAAGGTGGGTGCCAATGGGGGCCCTCCGATCCCCCCGCCGCTGGTTGCCCCGTAGAGTGAGGTGACCAGCAGCGGGGGGCAGGGCTGGCAAGTGAAGGCAGATGCCAGCGGGGCCCCCCGATTGCCCCGCTGGTCACTCCACAGATTGGCCCTGATCGCCAGCCAGGCCTAGGGACCCTAACCGTTTATGAATTTCATGCACCAGGCCTCTAGTAGAGTAGATAATAAGCTTAGACTGCTGTGGAAATATAAAATGATGCAACCTTTCTATAAAGCATTTGGGCAGGTTTTTTATGAAGAATTTTAAGAAGGTTCATACCTTTGATTCAATAATTCCATTTCTAGTAATAATTAGATTCAGGTTAATTTATGGATGTTCTCAGTAATATTTTCTATAATAAAACAAAATTGGGGATACCCTAAATGTACAACTACAAGCAATTGGTTAAGTAATTGTGCTATATATACTACAAAACTGACTAGAAGACAAATGATTATGGTTTTTACTAAGGTGTGGTTTTATTAGTAATTTTTTCTTCCTTACTTGCTTGTTTCCTGTATTTTTTAAGTTTTCTACTTTGAATACTTGTTTTTTAATGAAAATAAAATGAGTTGAATGCCCCAATTTCTGAACATCTCCTGTGTTCCAGGACTCTGGAAAGGGCACTTGGTCTCTGCCTTTTGCAGCACACTTCTCTAAGAGTAGAGGATAAGTTGTCAGAGAGAGACTATGAGAAAGAATGTCTACATCTGTGAGATGAGCAAAAGAAAATGAATTCGAGGAAGGAACAAATAAGAACAGATAATTCTCAGAATCCCTAGCCATGTCATCATTTTAAAATGCAAGAATGCTCCTGAAAATTAGAAGTTACAAGAAAAAAGTTACTGATTTTGAATAACATCTGTAGATTAAGACATAGCAATGTGGTTTTTATTGACCTGAGATTATTTCACAATTCAGGAACTCTGATCTCCTATGTTTTTAATCACTCAGCTTTTATTTTGTTTTCTTTAATCACAGATTGTCTAAGTAACATCTTCATGTTATTCATTGTAGCAGTCCAAGAAATAGACTGCCTTATTTTCTTATCAGAAATTATTGTTCCTCCTCATTTCTTGTCAGCATATGTTTTTTTTCTTTTAATATTGGGATTATTTTTCATTTCATATTGATATTTACATTGCCTTTTTAGTTTCATAATATAAAACTAAAATATACTTTAAATAAATTTAGTGTCAGGGAATTATTAAGGAATTTTTCAAAACTGTCTTGTTTCTATTACTGCATCACCTCAGGAGACTGTTTTGGTAAGAAATGACATAATTACTTGCAAATAGGTTTTATTCGGCTTCCAAACAAACATGGATATTTTGCCAATCAGATACTATTTCATTCATGTCATAGCATGAGTTGTACTTAACATGACTATAGTTTTCATTTATACATGCTCACACCTTAATTAACATGGATTTGTAACCAGTTTTAAATTATTATAACTGGGGGCGGGGCTGGGCGGGAAAAAAAATTATAACTGTACAGTGTCAAATCTATTGCTTATTAAAAAGCAGAATTAATGTTAATAAGATCAGTAAGAGAGTTAAGAACTTAGAATATTTTGTACATTTCTCTTAGTCTCTAAATTTCAATTTATTGCAGCTAATACAACTTATTTTAATAGAAAATTACAACATTTTAACATTGTTAAAGTTGTTTTTAACAACTTTTAAGAGATTAGTAGGACCAGCTACTAATCTCTTTTAACAGTTTACTTCCTTGGATTCAGTTATTTGACCCTCTGTGTCCAAAAATTGGCAGGTTTGTTTTCAAAAATTTATAAAAGAAAGACCATTGTTTTTTAAAAGTCTCATATTTCCTACATAATTTAAATTGTTGCCAAATTACTTATTAAGCTGTAGATTGTATATCTGTGAAAGGCCCCTGCCTCCTTTTTTTCTCTTACCTAATCGTAAAACATTTAGCTCTGATCTTCAGGGAAACACACCTAATTTTAAGGAGCCAATTTAACACAAGCTCAAATTACTTATTAAATAAGATATTTCCTTTGCTTTATCTGTTAAATTAGACTGACTTCTCTACTCAGGGAAACACTTCTATTTCTATAGTGTCTTTACCTGTCATACCCACCCTGACCCCTACTGTATTGCAGTGTGAATTGCTTAAAATCCTTTCTTACTTCTACTGTTCAATTTTAATTTTGGTAAAAATACTTCACCATCTTCTTAAAAATAGGAACCCTATTTTTCTCTGTGCCAGATGTTCACCTACATTGCCTAATTTAATCCTTAAAGTAATCCTGGGAGATAGTGTTATTCACATTTTTAGATGAAGAAATCAAGGACTAGAAACAGAAAAGTCCCTGAGGTCACACAGCTAATAACCCAGGTCTCTCTGACATAGCTTGCTCTTGAAATGCTTACCTTTGCTGTCTTCTATGTCTCCATGCTTTTTCCTGACTCCTCTGCTCTCGCTCTTGTCCTGGCTCTTTCTTCTTTGTCTGGCTATTAACACTCCTTTAGCTGTTTATTTAACAGTCCTCTACATTTCATCTTGCATAGTTTCCTAATCTGCCTAAATCCTATTTTTTTACTCCCAATATATTCTAGATGTATCCCATATTACTCATTTTTCATTAATCCATTCCATGCTAATAGGTAAGTATTCTGTGCTATCTCTGTATGTGTAGCAAGGTCTAGGTAAAATGCTGCATTCAATAAAATTTAGATGAAAATTAATATTAACCTAAAGCATTGGTTTTAACATAAGCATAACCCTTAGAAATAAGTGGTATTTTGATTATTGATACTGATGGAAACTTTTCCTTTTTATGGTTATTCCATGTTTGGGTAGGACTGTTTTCCTATGTTTTATAGGACTTTTGCAGTTATCTAAAAGTTAAGTGACAGTTATGTTTCTATGTTTTTATTTTTCACTTAGAGTTGTTTATGTAACACTTCTAAATATTTTAAAGGAAAAGTATTTGATTTGCTTAAATATGGCCATTTAATTGATACTTGTTTTTTAAACCTTTAAAGAGAATTAACTTTCAATAACTTGCTTTCTATTCTGGTTTTGTTGTTCTCATTTAGGAAACAGACAAATAATTAGACTTGAGAGATCACCAAAGAAATAATGTGCCCTTAGAATAAACATTAGGGACTATAAAGTTCTTTTCTTCCATTTTTGTGCCTGGTCCTCCTTTTCCTTCTTTTTTCTGTTTGTCACTTATTTTCTGTTTGTTGCTCTTCTCTGTGCCATCTTGCCATTATTTTTTCTCTATTGATGATTTGGACAGTGAGGTTGTTCATATGTTTAAAGACCTTTCTTATTTTGTCATTTGAACCTGGCCCCACATTGTTTTTTAAAACTTTCCCTTTCTTTGGTTTGGGTTTAGACCAAACTCCGTCGTTTGCTTAGACAGTGGTTCTCAACCTGTGGGTCGCGACCCCTTTGGCGGTCAAACCACCCTTTCACAAAGGTCGCCTAAGACCATCCTGCATATCAGATATTTATATTACGATTCATAACAGTGGCAACATTACAGTGATGAAGTAGCAACGAAAATAATTTTATGGTTGGGTCACAACATGAGGAACTGTATTTAAAGGGCCAGAAGGTTGAGAACCACTGGCCTAGGAAGTTTCGAAGCTTTTCTGTTGAGGGAGAGAACCTTGCTGTGGTGTTGGCTGTGTATTGTTGGATACATATATTGGTATCCATTGAAACTGGCAGATCTCAAAGGCTTCCTAAACACTCAGGTTCAATTTCTCTCCCCAAACCATTTGAAACTAGCATGACTATTTCTCTATGAGGTGGTAGAATTACTTAGATGTATAAGTTACATTTTATTAGTCATTGTTAAAAGCATTTTATTGCCATTTTCATTATTACAGTTGCCCTTTTTTAAAAAAATTAATCTAATTGTTAAAGTCACCACTTTGAATTGGTTCTTTATGCCTTAGTGCACGGAGAACAGTAATGTTTACTATTAGAACCCTCAAATACTTTAAAGTGATATATGACATTCTTTTGAAGTGACGGAGGCCTGAGCCAATCACAAGACGACAGCATTGTGGGAACAAGACACTGTAGACACAGTCTGGCTATAATGCCTATTCCTGGAACACTGTCATCTAGCAGCCCGGATCTTCTTCAGCCTACTACCAGCATGTTGGATTTTTCCAATCCTTCAGGTGATTTTGTGTGTGATTTTTTTTTTACAGCAATATTGTACCAAATGGACAAATAGATTGTTAGGCCTTGTGCAACAAATGCTAGGTTTACTTGCAGACTTCTTTTCCTACCTCTAGATTATGACTTAATTCAAAAAGCTAAAGAGAAGAGTTTGTCTTTTTGTCTAAGCTGAAGTGATACTTCTACAACTTTTTCTTCTTCCTCAATACTGAACTCAGATGTTAACTCATTGGGGAAGCCCAGGTCCATTTGTAATAGTTAGTCCCGCCTTTTCCAGAAATCTCTAGCACGAAAATTTTTGTTGTCTCTCAATTGCTTGTCATACGAATTTATTTCCATATCTGTATGTTTGTGTGTTCCAGAGTAGTACTTCTTATTCTGCATTCACAAAATATTTTCTCATTATCAAAGCACAAATTAAATACAGTATTCATCCATTCATATCTCAGAGATATTGCAAGTTTAATTTCAGACCACCACAATAAAGCGAATATTACAGTAAAGGGAGTCATAATCTTTTTGTTATTGGAAGATCTTGCCTTCAGTTTGTAAAAACCCTGCATCTGTGAAGCTCAGTAAAGTGAAGTGCAATAAAATGAGGTCTGCCTGTATTTTCATAAGACAAGTTTTTAGGGACATATAATTTATAGATTGAATGATCCTATGGCTGTATTTTTGCCACCAGAATATGTTGAAGTAGGATTAAGATGATGAAGGGTGGGTTGTAGGGAAAGGAGAGAGAAGAGGGACGTCGGGGATTTGGCTGGGGGAAAAGGAGTGGAAGAGATTGGAATTTTAAAATTTAAAAACTACAAGCCTCATGGTGCTAAAATTCAGAATTCCTAAGAGGGGTTGCTACTAAATTTTATTTCAAATTGATTGCATACTTTTCTCATTGAAAACATAGTGAAAGGATTGAAGATGCTTTTTAAAAATCTATTTAGAAAAGATCTGTCTGCAAAGCTTAGTCTGCAGCAATATAAATGACCACATATAAAATAGGTATTTAACTTAAAAATTATATTTTTAAACTCCAAAATGTGCAGCTTTATGAAAGGCTTTTTATGGTGCTATTTATATTTATGTTGAATAAAATGTTCATTATCAATTAATTTTAAATTCAGCTCCTTGAATTATATACGATAGCACTGAATTTTATGTATTGCAGTACATATATGACATCAGCCTAATTTAATTAACTTGATCTATCTATCTCAGCCATGTTTATGCTGCATGTTTAAAGTTACTAGAAAGTGGGTAAAAAGCTACAGACCTGTTGAGTAGTTTGCTTTTGATTGATGACCATTTTATGGTTCTGCTTTGTTTTTGCTGCCTACAGCTGTTGGTTTTTACTGTAAGTATTTTGAAGATTCTATGCTTTTTATTGCTTATGTTTATATGTAGTATTTTATTTTTAAAAATCAAATGTGAAAGAACTGAATGAAACAGAAAGAACTTTTCCATCCACGTATAAGATTGCCACTGTAAACTGGCATGTATTCTTTTTTAATTTTATTTATTTATTTTTTGCACGTGAATTTTTTCTTTATTTCAAGAAAAGCGATTTTAAATATAATAATGTTACCTGCAATAAACCTTATATTTCAAGAAAAATGATCTTAAATATACTGTTACATGCAGTAAACACTAATTACTCAAGAAAAATGATCTTACATATAATACATACAATAAACATTAATACTTCAATAATAAAAAAAATTTAAGTATAATAATATTACCAAAACTGTACTAACACAGTATGATATCACAAAAGTTGTAGGAAATATTAAAAATCTGCAAGTAACAGGATTACTTCTGTTATATTCTAGAATATTTTTCCCCCTCTGGCTCTATTTTTGTTCATCAGTTTATGTTGTTCATTATATTCCACAAATGAGTGAGATCGTATGATGTTTATCTTTCTCCAACTTGGTTATTTCACTTAGCATGATGCTTTTAAAGTCTATTTTGTTAGATATGAGTATTGCTACTCCAGTTATTTTTCTTTTCCAATTGCATGGAGAATTTTTTTCCATCCCTTCACTTTCATCCTGTGTGTGTCTTTTGTTTTGAGGTGGGTCTCTTGTAGACAGCATATAGTTGGGTCATGTTTTTGTATCCATTCAGCTACCCTACACCTTTTGATTGGAGCATTTAATCCATTTACATTTAGGGTTATTGAGAGGTACTTACTTATAGCCATTTTAATTCTGTATGGCTAGGTTTCTCTCTCTGTTTCTTCTTCTCAGCAATCCCTTACAGCAATCCTTTTAGCATTTCTTGTAATGCTGGCTTGGTGGTGATGAATTCCTTTACCTATTTTTGTCTAGGAAACTCTTTATTTGACTGTCTATTTTGAATGATAACCTTGCTGGATATAGTAATCTTGGTCTCAGATCCTTGCTTTCCATTACCTTGAGTACTTCATGCCATTCCCTTCTGGTCTCTAGAGTTTCTGATGAGAAAACAGGTGTCAGCCTTATGGGAACTCCTTTGTAGGTACCCATTTTCTTTTCTCTTGCTGCCTTTGAGATTCTCTCTTTGTCTTAATTTTTTGGCATTTTAATTATGATGTGTCTGGGTGTGGGTCTGTGTTCTTCTTGTTTGGGGTTCTCTGTGCCTCCTGAATTTGTGTGACTTTTTCCTTTACCAGGTTAGGGAAGTTTTCTACCATTATTTCTTCAAACACCTTCTCTATTCCTTTCTCCCTTTCTGCCTCTTCTGGCACACCTACTATTCTAATATTGTTATGTTTCACATTGTCCCACAGCTCCCTTAAGCTGTCCTCCTGACTTTTAATTTATCTTTTTTATTCTGTAATTGAGTGCTATTTTCAATTCTGTCTTCTAATTTACTGATTTGATCCTCAGATTCCCCTAATTTGCTGTGTATTCCTTCCAACGTGTTCTTTATTTGTGTTATGTCATTCTTTATCTCAGACTGTTCTTTTTTTCATAGTTACTATATCTTTTTTCATACTGTTGAGCATTTTTAACATCATTACTCTGAACTCTGTTTCAGAGAAATTTCTTATCTCTGCTTCATTTATCTCTTCTTCTGGAGAATTCACTAGTTCTTTGATTTGGGGGTTGTTTCTTTGTTTCCTCATTTTGTTGTCTGGGTTTGTGACTGTGTTTTAGGTAGATCCTCTATACCTCTCAATCTCTAGTGCAGGACAGTGTTAAAGGCTGTTTCTGACTAATTGGATCAGGCAAAGACTCAAAGCCTCCAGCGACTGGCTCTGCCTACAGACTGATAGGATTCTGACTTGAATTGTCCCTATCCCCCACTTTATTCCCCCCCCCATCCCCCAAATAATCCTCAGGTGTAGTGAGAGTTTTTTCAAGAGGGTGGGGCAGTTGCTTCTGCCTGGAGGCTAATTTTACTTTTAATCTCTTAAGTGGCCTCAAAGCAAGGTGTTTTCCAATAGGGTGTGTCGACTGTCTTCCCCCAAGGTAAGGCAGATGTCTATGTGGGAAAGATGTCCTCTGCTATGTGAGGGAATGACTCAGCCCAGGAAACTTGGGGTGTCTGTCTTCTTAGCTCTATCCCCCGAGTCCCCAGTCCTGGGTTCTGCTCTCACAGCTCCAGTCTACTTCACCCTCCCTCTGCCAGAGCACAAGGTGGGTGGCTCCATAGGGAATTTTTGTGCATTTGCCCTTTAAGAGGGTGCCTGAACTTTCAGCTGCCACTCCCTGGCAGACAGTATCCCACCGCTTTTCACAGCCAGATGTTATGTGGGTACCCTCCTCAGTTTGGTGCTCTCTGCTGGGGAGCCCAGTTTTGGGATTAGATCCCAGATATCTCAGTGCCCCTGCCTCCCCCCCCCACCACCGTACCCCCCCACCCCCCTGCAGCTGAGACATCTCTCTGGGACTTCAGTTGCTGTCTGTGAGTGCCCAGCCAGCCCAGTCACGCCTCCGCCCCTCCTATCATTCTCTATTGGGTCTCCACCTTTGGTCCTTGGGTATCAGGGTTCTTTCCTGTGAGTTTTCCATTGATTTTTCAGGAAGGCTTTCTGTATTTCAATTGTAATTCCAGCTTGTTCCTGGGAGCATGTCCGTGCAGCATCCTCCTCCTCTGCCTCCATTTTTAATCTCTCTCAGCAGTTTTGAGGAATGCTGGTCATGCACTTTGAAGAAAGTCCTGGAGAATACACTTGGTGGCTGCTCAGGCACCAGTGCCTTTCAAATGATAGAGCTGCGTCACCACATCAGGAATCTTCCTCATCTCCTCAACTCGAGGGCACAGCCATAGTTCCACATGGAGAAGAAGAGCTAGGTTGCAGGTTCGATCCGGGGCCCAGGGCACCTACAAGAGGCAGCTGATTGCTGTTTCTTTCTCACACTGATGTTTCTCTTTCTCTCTCTCCCTGCCCCCACTCTGGCATGTTCTTTTAGTCACTTCCTTTAACCATATATGTTTTTATATTCATAGCATTAGAGTATACATGCTATTCTAAATCGTGAAGTGTTTTCTTTTGTTTCTGGAATTTTTGATCTAATACAAGATGAGGCTAAAATAATTCAGAGTGTGGCTAAAAGGATTTTGAAACTTAAGAATTTTTTTTCTGAGTTTGTGTATGGAACTTTTGCTTCTTTTTCATTTAATAGCACAGACCTTTTAAAAAAATTTCTTTAATATTTATTAAACTTTACAATCCTTTCTACATTGCAAATCTATTATTTTAACGGATTTTGGGTTATAAATGAACATATAGTTTTTTAAAAATCAAACTGTAGAGAAAGGATGGAATATAAATGTCTTCACTCCCCAGAATTAGCAGTTCTTCATTTACTTGCATATCCTTCCTGAGATTTCAGTGCATATAAAATGTGTGTATCATTTCCTTCACCCCAAATGATATGCTGCCCTATCATTTAGCCCATTTCATTTAGCAATATAACTTGAATACTTTTCTGTGTCAGAATGCAGAAAACAGCTAATAGTATTCCATTTAACCAGTCTTTTAGTGGACATTTAATTTAGAGTGTCGCCTTAACCTCAGTGTTTATATATCTTTACATGTTTTATATTTGCATTATTATTATATTTTGAATTTTGTTTAAAAAAATCTTGTGGAGATTTGTTTTTTTTTCTTGGCTTGCAAACTTAATATTTACTATCTGGCTCTTCTATACAAATTTGCCACTCCTTGATCATTGATACCTTTGTACCACTGCTTTGTGTTTTCTTTGTGACACTCTTCACTATATGGCATGTCTTATTTACTTAATGGTCTTGAACCACCACTTCCTCTCTTGAATACAAGCAAATCCCTGAGAGAAGAGGCTTTGTCCTTCTCATTTATTACTGTGTCTTTATCACCTGAACATTCTTGGCACATACTAGAACTCCATAAATGTTAATTCAGCAATAACCATTTAAAGCAGAAGGAAGAGAGAGTCTTTTTATTTTTATGATCATCTTAAATACAGAAAAAGTTCTCTGATTTTAATGTAACCTCGGTGTCAGTATATGCATTCTTTATATATCTCATTTTCTTTTATTTGACTTAGGCAAGATTATAGTTAGCACTCTACAGATTTTGCCTGGGGGTTAAAAGTCCAGATATCTGAGAATCCTTTTCTAAAATTTATTTACCTATCAGGATTTTATGAATGAAGTGGGAATTATAAGACTAATAAATGCTGTACTTCTCAATGATTCTTTTAAAATGTCTATTTTGCACTTACAGAATTATATTTTTAAGTGTAGTCTAGCTCCAGACCTAAATTTGAACTGATTAACTCATTTTTGGTTGATTCAACTTGATTCTAGCCTCATATTTACCATTCATATAATCAGTTAATATTTGAAGGTCTGCCACGTTCCAAGTATTATGTTTGGCATGTATGATTTTCTCCCAGTAATAAACATGTTTGTAAAGAATAGATATGTATTATACATGTAGCACTTCTAAAATAGAAAAAGATTTACATTGACGCTGATATTAGTGCAGAGAATTCTTCTATCTCTGACACTTTTTCCAACTTGGTATTTTTATTGGCAAATTCATCAGGGTTTGTCTTAATCCTTTGAATAATCCCATTTTCGGGGTCTATTCTGGAGGTGCCCATTTATGATGCCCAAATCCCTCATACATGACTGTACAACAGTTTGTTGCATGGGGGTTGGGGGGGGGGGTGGCTTTAACAGAGTATGACTTTTTTACACTGTTTAGCAAGATACACAACTCTCTGTTCCTTCCCAGATGTGGTTATAGTATGTTCACAATAAGAGAAGAGAAAATGAAATGTGTGCATGTCATTAGGGGTTTGGATAATTAAAATATATAAAAATGACATCAAAATGTTTATAAATAAATAAAAAGAATTATGGCTTCCAAATTGTATGTAGAGTATGTCCCTTATTTTTATCTTTATGTTTTTCTGTGAACATGTATTAGTATAGATACGTTTATTAATCAAATGCAGCAGTGATTCCTGTTCATCTGAAATAGAAATGTATATTTCACTGTTGAGAAGGATCTTTGTGTTCCAGATTGCTTTTTGAACAGGTAAAAGTAATATTCCTGAAAATAACAGGGCATATTTTTTAATTTATATAGATATTCCTGATCAAGTTATAAGAGTTTTTAAAGCAGATCAACAAAGTTGCTACATTATCATCAGTAAAGACTCTACAGCTAAAGAAGTTGTTTGTCATGCTGTTCATGAATTTGGTTTGACTGGTGCATCTGACACATATTCTCTCTGTGAAGTTTCTGTTACTCCTGAGGGTGTCATAAAACAGAGAAGACTCCCGGACCAATTTTCCAAATTAGCTGATAGAATTCAGCTCAATGGAAGGTGAATGTGCTTATTATTAGTGAATGTACTTATTTCTAGATGTGTTTTTGAAGATTCCATGTTAAAACAGATATTTTAAATAGAAACATCATGTCTTAGGGCCACTGAGTTCTCTCTAAAATTGAAGTAGGATTTCTTATATTTGGCCCCAGCTTTTCTTATCTCCATAATTTTAGAAATGTATTCAAAATGGCTATCCAAACATGGGAAAAGTAAAGGGAAGACAGTTAAATATTTTAGCTCTTTTTCTAAAATAAAGTTTTAGAAACACTGAAGTAGTTCACTCTCCGTTTTATACAGAGAAGGAAACTAAATAATACATATCTTTACATGTATCTGATTTATTAATTTATTAATTTGTTTTCAATGTGACCATACATACTTTGGGCAAAAGAAGCCATAATTTTCACAATTTATTTTCTAAGTAGTTATCCTTTTATGAATATGTGGGAATTTAAAAAAAGAAAGTAATGTTTTGACAATAAAGAGGGAAAGTACTCTTTAAGTATAAAATAAATTATAAAAAAAACAATTTTTTCCTTTTAGGTATTATTTAAAAAATAACATGGAAACAGAGACCTTATGTTCAGATGAAGATGCTCAAGAACTAGTTAAGGAAAGCCAACTATCCATGCTGCAGCTCAGTACCGTGGAGCTGGCCACTCAGCTGTCAATGAGGGACTTTGATTTGTTTCGTAATATTGAGCCTACTGAATACATTGATGACCTTTTTAAGTTAAATTCCAAAACAGGAAATACTCACTTGAAAGAGTTTGAGGACATTGTAAACCAAGAGACATTCTGGGTTGCCTCAGAGGTTTTAACTGAATCGAATCAGCTTAAACGAATGAAGATTATTAAGCATTTTATTAAAATTGCACTTCATTGTCGAGAATGTAAGAACTTCAATTCCATGTTTGCAATAATAAGGTAAGTTTGTACAAATATGTGTACAATTTTGTCATACTATTAGACATGAAGCTGGTTTTCTTCTTAGGAATTAATGACTAGGAAAGAAAAAGTTTAATAAATAGGTTTTTACTGAAAGTATTCTAAAGACTAATATATATCTTCCACTCTTGGGATACTGGCTTTTTGTCTTTGTTTCTCCCATCTTTCTGTTACTTAAACATTTTTTGGGTGGGGGTGGGCTGTGTGGATGATTGCTTCCCATTTTCCTCCTTTTTCTCCCTTTGCATATGTGCTGCCCAACATTTGGTCTTCTATACTGTTCATCTTGCAGTACCTGCCTCACTGTGATCACAGCATTGTGTTGATGCTCTAACCCAGTGATTTTCAACCTTTTTCATCTCATGGTACACATAAACTAATTGCTAAAATTCTGTGGCACACCAGAAATAATTTTTTTTTTGCCAATCTGGCAAAAAAAAAAATAGGTATAATTTTGATGCATTCGCATGGATGGCTATTGTAATGTTGGCTGTTGTCATTTTTTAATTTGATAATATGAGGGAAAATAAGTTTGTGCCTCTGACTAAACAGTCAGGTATTGCATGTTTTAAAAATTGTGGCACACCAATTGAAAATCGCTGGTCTAGCTAAACATTGTCAATTTTGTCATTTCAAAAAAAACAGTTCTTAGTTTCATTGATCTTTTTTATTATTTTTCTGGCCTCTATTTTATTTTTTTCTATTCTATGTTTATTTCCTTTTTTATCCTAACTTTGGGATAAGTTTCTTCTTTTTACAGTTCTTTGATGCGTAAAGTTATTAGTAGGTAGTTTATTTAAGATCTTTGTGTGTTTTTTTGTAATATGGATGTTTGTCACTATAAACTTCTGTTTTGGAACTGTTTTCTCTGCATCCCATAGCTTTCGTTATGTTGTATATCTATTTTCCTTTGTTTAGAGATTTTTTGAAATTTTCCTTTTGTTTTCTTCTTCGGCACATTGGTGGTTCAGGGGTGTGTTGTTTAATTTCTACTTATTTGTCGATTTTCCAATTGTCCTCTTGTTAATGCCTAGTTTCACACCATTGTGGTTTGGAAAGATACTAAGTATGATTTCAGTCTTAACTTTATTAAGCTTTCTTTTGTGGCTTATCTTCAGATCTATCCTAGAGAATGTTCTGTGCATGCTTGAGAAGAATATGTATTCTACTGATGTTGGATGGAGTGTAATGGATATAGGTTCAATGTTTCCTTACTAGTTTTCTGTCTATATGACCTATTCATTGCTGAAAGTGGGATATTAAAGTCCCCCACTATTATTGTATTGTTGTCTATTTCTTCCTTCAGATCTGTTAGTATTTGCTGAATATATTTTGGCACTCCAGTGTTGAGTGCTCATATATTTACAATTATTGTGTCTTCATGCAGAGTTCACCCTTTTATCATTATGTAATGTAAATGGCCTTTTGTCTCTTGTTATCGTTTTTGGCTTAAAGTCTATTTTGTCTGACATAAATATAGCTAGCCCAGCTCTCTTTTGGTTTCTACTTATGTGGAATATATTTTTCCATCCCCTTCACTTTGAGCCTCTATGTGTCCTTTAAGTTGAAGTGACTTTTTTGTAAGCAACATATAGTTGGATCTTGTTTTTTTTTATCCATCCAACCATTCTGTGCCTTTTCATTGGAAAATTCAGTCCATTTACATTTAGTGTAATTATTGACATGTAAGGACTTACTACTTCCATTTTATATCTCATTTATTTATTTTCTGGCTGTTTTGTAATTCTTTTGTTCCTTCCCAACTCTTTTGCTGTGTTTTGTTGTAAATTGATGATTTTTTGTTGTGGTGTTCTTGGGGACACATCATAGAAGGCAGGGTTCTTTTTTTTTTTTTTTTAATATGTTTTTACTGATTTTAGAGAAAGAGGAAGGGGGGAGATAGAACCATCGACGTGAGGGAGAAACATCTATCAGTTGCCTCCCGAACACACCCTGACTGGGGATCCTGGGGATCATACTGGTGACCTTTTGGTGCACAGGGCGATGCTCAACCAACTGTGCCACACCGGCCAGGGGCCCGAAGGCAGGGTTTTTTGGTAAAGACAGTAATGCTGGTAAAACTAGAAAGCAGCAGGAAAAGAAGACAACCAAATATGAGATGGATTGACTCCATAAAAGAAGCCATAGGCATGAGAATACATACAGGAGTTGAACAGGGCTGTTGAGGACAGGATATTGTGGACATCACTCATTCATAGATATCCACAGGAGTCAGAGTGGACTTAATGACATGTAACATACACATGCTCTGATTCCCTTTTCTTTATCGTTTGTGAGTCTACTATATAGGTTTTTGCTTTGTGGTTGCCATGAAACTTGCATAAAACAATTTATAACAGTATTTAATGCTAATTACTTCAATCACATATAAAACTCTACCCTATAAAACTCTACCCTTTAACTTCCATTTTATGTTTTTAATGTCACATTTACCTTTTATATAGTAGCTATAGTTATTGATATCTTGTCCTTTAACCTTCATACTCTAGTTGAGTGGTTAACACACCTCAAATTACAGTACTGAGATTTTGCAGAATTTTATTACCTTTGTCAAAGTGTTGTATATTTTCATGTGGTTTCACGTTACTACTAGTTTTCATTTCAATTTGAAGATCCCTTTTCAGCATTTCTTGTAAGGCAATTCTAGTGCTGATGAATTCTCAGCTTTTATTTTTCTGGAAAGTGCTTTATTTCTCTAGTATAGTTTTGCCAGATTATTCTTGGTTGGTAGTTTTGGGTTTTTTTTCAGCACTTCAAATATATCATCCCATTCTCTCCTGGCCTATATGATTTCTGCTAAGAATTCTGCTAATAGTCTAATGGGGGTTCCTTTATAGGTTACCATTCTTTTTCTCTTACTGCCTTTAGCATTCTCTCTCTTTCTTTGATTTTTGGCAGTTTTATTATAATGTGTTTTGAAGAAAGTTGTTTTGGATTGAAATAATGGAGTGATCTCACTTCCTGAACTTGGATATTCAGATCTCTTCTCTGGTTTGGAAAGTTTTCTGCCATATTTCTTTAAATAGACTTTCTGCCTCTTTCTCTCTCCTAGAACTCCAATGGTTTGGATATTGATTTTTTTTTTTATGGTTTTCTTTAGATCATGTAGGCTTTCTTTACTCTTTCTTTTATTTTTTTTCCTTAAACTGGGTTATTTCAAAGTTCCTAAACTCTGTCTCACTGATTCTTCCTTCTATTTGGTCTACCCTGGTGCCAGTGCTCTGTATTACACTTTTCATTTCATTGAATTTTTCAGGTTTAGATATTTATTTGGTTCCTTTTTTGCTTTCTATATTTTGAGTATGTATTATTTTCCTAATTTTATTGAATTAACCTGTGTGTATTTTTGTAGCTCATTTGAGTTTCCTTAAAACAACTATTTTGAATTCTTTACCAGGTAAATCATAGATCTCCATGTTCTGGGCTTAGTTATTGGAAGATTATTGTGAACTTTTGGTGAAGTAATATTTTCTTGATTATTGGAGTTTTGCATTTTTGTTTTGTTTGTTTGTTTTTGCATTTGAGATAGCAGTTACCTCCTTTAGTTTTTACTGTCTTCAAGGTTGGGAAAAAAAAAAAGGAAAAAAACCCTTTCATCAACCTTTTATAGATTTTATTGTTTTGCTGTTGTTAATCCTCGCCCAAGGATATTTTTCCATTGATTTTTAGGGAGAGTGGAAGAGAGAGGCAAAGAGAGAGAAATATTGATGTGAGAGACATTGATTGGTTGCCTCCTGCACGAGCCCCAACCAGGGTCCCGGCTGGGGAGGAGCTTGCAACCAAGGTACATGCCCTTGACCGGAATCAAACCAGAGCCCTTTGGTCCTCAGGCCAACACTCTATACACTGAGCCAAACTGGCTAGGGCAACCTTCCTATAGCTTTGATGCCAGGAGCTGGTCCATGCTTGCTGTTTCAAGGGACCTGGCATATATGGCATACTGTTCTTAATATGTTTGCTCACCTTCTAGGCACTATGTGTTTTAACCAAGGTCTCTGAGAAAGGTTGTTTCCCCAGGTAGGGATATTCCCCTGAAGTTAGGGAGGGAATAAAACCCCTCAACTAAGTGCCAGGCGGGTAATTAATCACTTTAACTACGAACAATCATGCTTAAGCTACATAATCTTTACTCCCTGGAATGGAGATAAGAAACGCCCTAACCTTTGTAATAGAGATTGATAGGGTTGAATCAACTGGTATAAATACAGATGTAACAAGACAGCAAGAGACAGAGAGAGAGAGACAGAACCTAGGCACAGAACCTACACAGAACGTTCTCTAGAGACAGAAGAACTTTGCTGGAGAGAACATGGCAAAAGATCCTGGTCAGAAACTGGCCTCAGAACCTAGAGACAGAACCTAGCGAGAGAACATGGCAAAAGATCCTGGACTGAACCTGACTACAGAAATTGGCAAGAGAACCTGACTAGAACCTTGTGACTGAACCAGTCTGGAGAAACTGGGCAGAACCTGGCTGGAGAACCTAGCAAGAGAACATGGACACAGAACCTGGCTGGAGATCCTAGCCAGAACTTCGCTGGAGATCCAGACCAGAACTTGGCTGGAGAACCTGGCTAGAGATCCTGGCTAGGCTGCTGATCAACTGAACGCTGTCTCCGTGTCATTCCTTCTTCGCCGACTCCGTCCACACCTTTGGGGACCCCTGGACCCGCTGGGGTTGGACCCCGGCACTTTGAGGCTTTCCCAGGTGTTGTATGAACACACCTGCTCTATGCTTCCTGCTTTTTCTTGTGGCAGAATTATGAAGCTTGTGTCTTCTCTCAATCCTATAACACATCATGTCCGTTGCTTGTAACGTCTCTTTTGTTTCCTTGATGGTAGCCGTTTGTGGTTTTTCCTTTGCCTGCAGACACCTGCGTATGCTCCCTCTACAAGAGAGCTTGGTCTCAGGACCCTACACAGGGAGTCAGCAGCAGAGCAGGGGGAGGTATGGGTTTGGTACAGGTGCACTGCAGGTGCCCATGGGAGGGATCTATAGGTGAGGTGTTCCCTTTGTCTCCTGGGTGGGCTTCCTGTTGTAGTCCAGAAGCAGTCAGCAGGAACTGCATCCCTGTAACACCTTCCAGGAATCTCATATTCCACACACCCGATCTGCACCTTCCCCTCAGTAATGGAGCTTTCACTCTAATGATTTGGACTCTGTGAGAGAGAAATCAGTGTCCTTGGCATTGTCCCACACAGCTAGGGAAACCAAGCATTCACTCATTGGCCTTCCCTTTACCCCATGGGAGAAACCATGAGCCATCTAGTTTAGCCCTAAGTAGTGCAGGGTGGAATGATGCCAGTAAAGTCAAATTGTTCTTTTTACCTCCTTTAGTGCATCCAAACTCGTTTTGTTTTGTTTTGTTTTGTTTTGTTTTGTTTTACTCCAACCAAATGTTGGAAATTCTCCTCCGGAAACCTGGATTTTCACAAGGCTCTCTTGGCTGTAGGTGACTCCCCAGGTCAGTGTTTTGCAGGTGTTCTCAGACCACAGCTGAGAGAGGCTAGAACACTCCCAATCTCCTGTAGGACACTCCCAAACCTGTACCAAAGCTTAGCTACCTATTATCCGATACACCTGTGATTGAGGCTCCTCCCAGATCCCTTGGAGTATGGTGCAGGGTCCCACAACTCCATCAGAGGCACTTTTGTCCATGGATATATGCCTCATTTTTGTTGTTGGGGTGGGAGAATAAAATGAGGGACATCTTATGCTGCTGTGATGCTGACATCACTCTGTCCAATTGTCTCTTGGTTGAAGTTTGTGGGAATTATATTTTCTGAGCATATTCAAGCGCCTTTCTGTTGCCTTTGAACTTCAGTTTTTAGTTTGTCTAGCTTTAAAATTCTTTTCTTAAATGTTATTTATTGGAAACTTCATAGACATTGGCTCCACAACTAGCATTTTATATAGCTGTTTAAGTTTCTGAGGTTACTTCCCAGATTCTTTGTGTATCTCTAAAGTCATTTACCTTTTCATCTTTTTAGTTCTATACTAGGTTCTCTGGAACTGTGCTGTCTATTCAATCTGTAGATTCAATTCTTTGGTTTCTGGAATGTTTCTTCAAATTTTACCTTTAAATGTTTTCTTTTTTCAGTTCCATTATTTTTGTTTTCTTCTTCAAGGATACCACTTACAGAGATTTTAGAGCTCCTTTGTCTTCCATATCTGTTGTCTTTCATCCTTTCCAACTGTACATTTCAATTGATTGCTTTTACTAATTGTTTTTTTCATGTCACTTGCATGTTTTTTAGCAGTGTCATTTTTTGTTTATGTAGGTTCCATTGTGGCCTTCATTTCTCTGTTTGTTTTATTTTTTCTTCCCTTTTTTTCTGAACTTTACTTTTTTTATCAACTTCTCTTACCATGTTTTTTCTAAACTCTGATCACTGCATTAAGCTCTTTACTTACTTTGTTAAATCATTTGAAATCATGGCTACGTTGTTAATTACTCCCAGTTTTTATTTAATTGTTGGCAACATTGTTTTGCTTTTATTTTTTAAAATACTTGTTTTTCCTTGTGGCAGCTTGTTATAGATCCTGTGTTCATTCCTTCTTTTTAAATGACATGAGTTTTCTTATACCAACTATTTGCAGGAGGTTCCTGTGGGAGAGGAGCCAGGGTAGTATTAGAGGCTAGCAGGAATTGAACTTGTATGTGAATAGTTTTACTTTTTACTTCTTTTCAGCAAATAAAGATTGGCACCTTTGGGCTGTTTATAACTAAGAGTTTCTCCTTTCTATCCTGTCTCACTGTTAAATTGCTTCTCGCCATGATGTTCTATTACTGTGCGTACTGTTATCATCTTATTTTCCCTGACACTCCCTCATCATAAAGAACAGAGTCTAGCCCCTGCCTAATTCTGTCAGCCTATGGTCTCTGTTGTGTTGTATCAAATAAGAGATTGCTGTTTTTGCCTTCAGGGTGATTACATGCTTTGGAGAACTGTGCTTTATCAGCTTGCATTGAAATCTTCAGCTGTGACATCATTTTTTCAGTATTTCACATACTTCTGATTTGACCTTGACTATTCTTTGTCGTCCTTTCTAATGGGTTTAGGAGTTATAGATATCTACTTATTTCATTGGAAATGAAATTTGCATTGTTATTCATTTTTGTAGTTGTTTGGAATGGTTTCTGAGAAACAAAGGGAACAAAGATATCGTCATACCTCAAAATAACACGAGAATATTTTAAATAAAAGGGTATGATTGAAAGTCAGGTGGCTTAGAATAAAAGTGGGATTACTAGTGAGAAAATTGAGACACTGCTTATGTGCTATTCATGTGACAGCCTACCTATGGGATATTAGTATAGAAGTAAAGGGATAGGGAAGAGTTGAAGCCTAATTGGCATGAATTATTTTTCAACTTAGGGCTATCTGAGGGTGTTTAAAATCCTGTAGAACTGAGACACTGAATATATGGAAGCCCTGGGGGAAGGGATGAGTACCTAGGGATATGGAAATAATGCAGTCAGGGACATTAGTGTACAAAATCTCAGAGAAGGAAGATTGCCTCAGCCCCAGAATTACCTCACTCATATAACAGTTGTGCTCAGCATTACTTAAACCACTCACAAATAGATAGTATCTCCATAAAGTTATTTCTAAGTAAAGCAAATAATATTGTGATACTTGGTTTATTTTGAAGTTGTGTGTTTTATGGAATTATTTTTTGCCTATTAGCATGTAAACTATAAGGTAAAGGCTATAGGTATACAACTATAGGTAAGTAATGTAGTTTCTCTGAAAGAGGATTTTCCTGTTTTATGATCAAGGAATCCTTTTTATTTATTTATTTTATGGTTCTCTCTGTTTATTTCAATACATTGAAATATTTCCCTGCTTAGTTTAGATTTATTAGAGAAACATGGTTTATGCACTTTATCTGCCTGAGTCCTTTGTCTTACCCAGATCTCTTTTTAATGTTTTGATTCTCATCCTTGGCAGTGGCTTGAACCTGGCATCTGTAGCACGACTCAAAGGTACTTGGGAAAAGTTACCAAGCAAGTATGAGAAACACCTGCAAGATCTGCAAGACCTTTTTGATCCATCTAGAAACATGGCCAAGTATAGAAATATTCTTAGTAGTCAAAGCATGCAGCCTCCAATTATTCCACTCTTCCCCGTTGTCAAGAAAGATATGACATTTCTACATGAAGGTATGTAAAAGTTATTTGAAAATTAGCATGTTTAACTTCAGCTGATTTTAGAGAATTGTGATTTATTATATCAAATACTAGGGGCCCAGTGCACAAATTCGTGCACATTGAAAGGAACTGTGGGCTGTGAGACTGTGGTAGGCACAGGGGCGGATCTTGGCCCATCCTCCCCACCCCCACCTGGCCCCTCCCACCATGGCCCCCAGTCCCCTGTCTGCCAGCAGCTCTGCTCCTGCCACTGCCATCCTACGTGGTGACAGCATGGAGAGATTGGGGCCGGCACCAGCAGTGGGTGCAAGCAGTAGCTGCTGCCCCAATTGCCCTTCAGGAGCAGGGGGAGGTGGAGAAGCCCTCAGGGGCGATCAGGGCCGGCAGCCATCACTTGCACCTTCTGGTGGCACCGAGTGATAGGGACTGGCGCTGGGCACTGGCTGAAGGTGCAAGTGGGGCAGGCGCTGGCAGTGGGTGTGAGAGGCGGCTCTGGTGCCAGCAGCGGGTGTGAGCAGGGCTGGCACCGGCAGCAGGTACAAGTGCTGAGAAGGATAGCGATCGGCGCCCCGCCTTGGTCTGGAACTCCTGCTCACCTGCTCCACCATCCCGCCACAGCCAACTTCCGGCATGTTCCGCACATGCCCCCTGGTGGTGGTCAGTGCATGTCATAGAGACTGGTTCAGTTGTTCTTTTCAATGATGTGGGTTTTGGATTCCTAAAATTTGCTGCATTTAACTGGGTAAACTTTAGTGATATATATTATGCTGAAAAGATATCCTATATAATAAAAGGCTAATATGAAAATAGACCAACTATAGAAAACATTTTGATATTATCTAGTCAAGTGGAACACTGCCAATGTTGTTAGAGTTCTCATTGTTCCTCATCCTTACCACACATGGTAAATTTATTTTTGTTTTTTTTGGTTTGTTTGTTTGTTTTTTTAATTTATTGCTTAAAGTATTACAAAGGGTATTACATATGTGTCCATTTTATCCCCCCGCCCTAGACAGTCCCCTAGCCTCCCCTATCCCCCAGTGTCTTATGCCCATTGGTTATGCTTATATGCATGCATACAAGTCCTTTAGTTGATCTCTTACCCCCCTACCTCCTGCCCCCCAACCCTCCCCGGCCTTCCCGCTGCAGTTCGACAATCTGAGGCAGCTCTGCCTCTGTATCTATTATTGTTCAAAAGTTTATAATGGTCTCTATTATCCATGAATGAGTGAGATCATGTGGTACTTTTCCTTCATTGACTGGCTTATTTCACTTAGCATAATGCTCTCCAGTTCCATCCATGACGTTGCAAATGGTAAGAGTTCCTTCCTTTTTAGAGCAGTATAGTATTCCATCGTGGAGATGTACCACAGTTTTCTAATCCATTCATCTACAGATGAGCACTTAGGCTGTTTCCAGATCTTAGCTATGGTGAATTGTGCTGCTATGAACATAGGGGTGCATATATCCTTTCTGATTGGTGTTTCTGGTATTTTTGTTTTTTACCTATTCCAACAGTAGTGTGGTTTAATTTGCATTTTCCTTATTATAATGAGGAAGAGCACCCTTTTATATATTTACTTGTTCTCTTGTCAATTGTCAATTTGGGTTTCTTGCCAGTTTTTTATTAGGTAGTCAGCTGTTAAATAAAATGTTTAAGAATTTTTTTTATAAACCTTGGGTATGAAACAAATTGTCTTAAGGTTTCTTTTGGTGAACAGCAAGTTCCTAGTTTTAAAAGCCTAATTTGTTTATCTTTTACCATATGTTTCATCCAAAGTCTTCCTGAATTGTTGTGAGGGTTTTTTGTGGGTTATTTTGTTTTATTTTGTTTTGGTTGGGTTTGGGGGTTTTATTTGCATGGTATTTGTCCTACTCCATAAACTAGCTAACTGTACACTATTTCAGCAATTTTTAACCATTGTGCTGCAAAATTTTTAAAACATGCAATACCTGACCTCTTTTCCCTTAGATTGTCATATTTAAAAAATGATAAAAGCCAATAATAGCTTTCTGGTGTGAATATATCAAAATTATACCTTTTTTTCAGGTCAGCAAAAATTTAAATTTTGGTATGTCTACAGAATTTTATTAATTAGTTTATGTGAGTCGTGAGATGGAAAAGTTTGAAAATCAGTGCCCTATTTTACTATTTTGCTGGTGTTACACTAGACATAGTATTTCTACTTACTGATATTAGTTAGGTTAATATTCATTAGTACTTTTCTGTGTGTCAGGCAATACAAAGAACTTAGACCATTTAAATTTTATTTACTCACCTCTAAATTATATGCATTTATTGCCCTGCCCTTAAGTCCTACATGATACTATCATTGTTTAGTAAAGTCAGTATTTATTTAGCTTTACCTGTACAACGATGATGTGTTACTATTTTTCATTCTTTTCTGCATTTCAAAGCTTCCATATTGATGGGGGATTTTTTTCCCCTGTAGAAAGCTGTTCATTATTCCCTTAAGTGCAAGTCTGATGAAATATCTTAGTTTTTGTTTATCTGAAAATATATTTACTTCATATTCATACTTAAGGCATAATTTTGGTGAGATAACATTCCTTCTTCTGGCTCCCATTGTTAATGTTAAGAAGTCAGTTGTCAGTCTTACTTGCTGTTTCTTTGACTGTATTCTGCTCTTTTGCCCATAGCTGCTTTATAGTGTTCTTCTCTACTTTTGCTATAATGTGATTAGGTGTGGGATTTTGGTTTTGTTTTAATTCTGACTTGTTTATAAAAGATCCTGAAACCTGCATTTTGATATTTTTCATCAGTTTTGAAAAATCCTCTCATTCTGTCTTCAAGTTTTTTATTGTCCTCCTGAGTTTTCTTTTAGGGATTTTTATTTCACTTCTGTTAGACCTGGTTACTGCCCCTATTATCTCATATACTGTTTTATGTATTTCTCATCTTTCTGTCTCACCATGCTCTATTCTGGATATTTTCTTCCAACCTGTTGTTCAGTTAATTAATACTCTTTTTAGCTATGTCTAATTTACTGTTAAATTTATCAGTAAGTTCCTAATTACTCTGTGTGTGTTTTTCCAGTTTTACAGTTTACAAATTTATTTTTTCATCTTCTTGATCTCTGCCAGAGTTCTCAGTGTTATTGTTTTTATATCTTTACACATATTCAATATAGTTATTTTAAGTCTATCACTATTAACTCCATAATCTGGGTCCTTTGTGGGTCCCTTTCTGTTGTCCTTTTTATTTTAATTATGTTATCTTTTGTCCTGATGGCCCTGGTTATTTTTGACCAAATAAATGTTGTGTATTAAAAAATTACAGAAATAATCTGGTTTCAGATGATGTTTCATTCCTCCAGAGAGAATTGATACCTTGCTTCTGCCAGGCAGCTAGGGCATCTAGCAATGCAAGATTACTTCATTTTCACATTTTGAGATAGTTTAACATTGAACTTTTACTCCAGTCTACATTCAGTTCATTCTTAGTCCCCAAAATATAGCCCTTCAGGATCTCAACCCAAAGCATTGGAGGCTTACCTGGACTTGTTATTTCCTCCAACCTAAAAAGACAGGGTGGCACTCCTCAGTTTTGCAGCTCAGCATCCCCCTTTACTGAAATCAGCAGATGGAAAATGCTAAACCTGCCCCAGATCTTCATTCGTTCAGATCTTCACAGCCTGAATATCTTTTGATGCCTTAAAACATTTTCAGCTTTTGTCCAAATTTTCTAATATTTCTCAGCAAAAGTGTTGTTCAGACTACCTAATTGTACTCCCCCCCTCCTTCATTATCACTCCTTTTTCATAAGATCTTTTGATGCTTTGACATGCTCCCTCAAAATATATTTAGGCGACTTGAAAGCACTTTTGGAGATTATTTTGTTTCCAACTCATATTGAAACCCTGAACAATGTGTATGTCCAATGTATAGGTGCTGTTTACTATGAGACAAGGGGCCACTTCCAGACCTATATGGCTCTCAAACTTGTCTTCACAGACAGTGGCACCTCAAGGGCTGCCATGGGAGATAAGTGGGGTTATGCTAACTGTTAAAGACAGGTGTGAGCCTTAGCTGGTTTGGCTCAGTGGATAGAACGTTGGCCTGCGGACTAAGGGGTCCCAGGTCCAATTCCGGTCAAGGGCACATGCCCGGGTTGCAGACTTGATCCCCAGTGGGGGGGTGATCTCTCTCTTCCTCTTCCTTCCTCTCTGAAATCAATAAAAATACATTTAAAAATAAGAAAAGACAAGTGTGAAAAAAAAACAACAACACTGCTGTAGACAGATTGCTCTTTAAACATACTTTTTGCCTTGTGGTTTGAACTGGGCGAGCCAACAAATGAGCTTTTAGTCTGGTCTTCTACCTACTCTTTTCAAAGAAAAGTAAACCATTTTGAAAGTTATGTGAATTATTCTCGAAGAACTACTTAACAGTACAGAAACAAAAATTATGAAGCTTATAAATGAGCAAATTTGTATTAAATGATTAAAGTCATGATTGTAAATTCGAGTTCTGGGAGAGGCAAAATGAATGGCAGACTAAAAAATGTTTATCCTTGTGAGCCAGCCACCTCTTAATTTTAACTAATTATTGCCATTTGGGAAAATAGACCTACTATTATTTAATTTCTCATCTAATCCTTTCCCTTTTTATCTTCAAGAGAAGGCAGAAATTCTTGTTTTCATGGGATATCTTCTACTTCTTAAATGTTAACAACTTGTTTAACAATTTTCCAAGTATTGTAAACCAGAGAAAACTCACTGGGTTAATTAAGCCCAAAGCTCATTCTTTGTGACCTCTAGTTAAAAAGTTCACTGCCCAAAAGAGAAAATGCTGGTACCTGCCTGAGAGTGGGCTGAGCAACTGGAGAGTTCGATTTGAGGAGCTGCTCATTTTACTAGTGTGCCTATAACATAAATGGAATTGGTTTTAGAAGCTATGCTGTTGTCACTTCATAATTGTTACTCTCCCTAGAAATACAATTCCTCCCTATAGCTCATTCCCTGGGAGCAGGGTTGAACCATCTATGGTTTATCAATTTTAAAAAATAAGAGTGACAGTTTGAGAAAGTTATTTATACCCCCAAGAATAATAAATTGGCTTCTGCTACCTTTATATAGATACTTTAATTTTGAAAATTATAAACTTTTACTTTTATTCCATAGGAAATGACTCCAAAGTAGATGGTTTAGTAAATTTTGAGAAGCTAAGAATGATTGCCAAGGAAATCCGTCAAGTTGTTAGGATGACTTCTGCTAACATGGACCCAGCTATGATGTTCCGACAGAGGTATGGTAGTGAAGTGTGTAAAGTGTTATAGAGTGGCATCAAAAGTGATATATTCAAAATAATAATATGTCATTTTTTGACGATTTACCATTGTTATATGCTGTACAAGGTGCTTTATACAATCTCAAAATAATCATTTATCACAGTAACCTTTAAAGGTAGGTAATATTGACCTTCCTTTTACATATGAAGAAACTGAAGTTAAGAGAGTTACGTAATAATGCCCAGGATTACATAATTTTCTGAGATTTGAACCCTAGTTCTGCATTACATTTTTAAGCACATGGGTAGTTCTGTATTGTTATTGTTACCTAAAATATTAGCTAACTTAATTATAAGTTGCTGATTTTTACTGAAGTTACCACAAAGGACAGATGCTTTCATCTGATTTCTAACCTAATTTGTAAAATATTAATGTGCATATGTCTTTTATTTTTACTGAATATTTTTTAGTTCTAGCTCCAGCTAAGTCATACTTTATTCTTCTAAAATACATTCTTTTTCTCAAGTCATGGTATTCCTTTTTATTTATGTGTAAGTTCTTTAAACAGAATTTAGAAAGTGCAGACTTAAACATATTCCTTCTTTAATAAAAATGGAAAATATTATTTTAGTAGTAGTAGTCGTCCATATTAAAGTTATCTTCTAAAAATGCCTTGTAAAACTGATTTTTAATGTAACAACAAAGACTTCCTCAAATTCTATGGAACTTAAACATGAAGTATGTTGTTAAGCTATTCCCAGTAATTTTTATAATTTTCAGAATAAACAGTAGAGGTTTAATTTTTGACCTAATTTTCCTCTGGGCCTATGTGTATGGGTAGCTTCAGTACATAAAGAGCTTTAGAAAGGAAATATTTACAGAGGCAGACACAATTCCTTTGACTTAATAAATACAGTTTAGTAAGAAAACAAAAATATTTGGTTCTTTAAAAATCAGAAATGGAATTTTTATAACCAAACAGAATTAGTGTGTGTTAGGATTGGTTCTTTTGTTTTATTTTATTTTATTTAAATTACTGTTCAGAGGCCTTTGTTTTTGTAAGTAGTTGCTCTGGTGGTTGGTTGATCTAGTTAAGAGTTTCTCAAGCTATGGAGGAAGGGTGTCAGGTCTCCCCTGCGAATCACTAACTGTAATGAGAGATGTGATTGCTTAACAATGTGTAAGCAGAAAACAGTAAGGAACAGGGACCAAAGCAAATCTAGAGGCGGGTTTGTTTATTTCATTGTTTGTTTTTTAAGTTTTGTTGTTGTAGCATGCCCCTGTACAGTGGCCCCACCACTGCATGTTGTCTTACATGGGCCTTCATTTACTCTCGTACATGTTAGCACTCTGGCTCCTGAAGACATAATGAATCTGCAACTCTGCCAGACCAGTTAATAATATACTAAGTACAGCTATGCTTCAGAAATGAACAAAGAATGAAAACCTGAAGAAGAAATTAATAAACTCAGCTATTTTCTTGGGAATAGCCTGGGCTAAATGGAATATAGTATAGAAGAAAGTGAAACATTTATAATTAGATGGCACTGAACTTTTCCTGAGTCAGTTTTGTCATCCAGACTAAAATGTACTATTTTTCTTAAACAAATAATTGTCCATTTTGGTGGTGCATATTACATAGTGTGGACAAAGTAACCCCTTTATTTTAACAGTAATCAATTTACTGTCTGAAAAACAATCTTGGACTGCCCACACTAGAACTCATTCCGTGCACTAAGGCCAGTGGGGGATTGGGAGGAGCACAAAAATATCTACACTAATAAAAGAGAAAGATGCAAATTGACTGTACCTTTGTGATGCCCATCAGCCAATCAGGAGTGAGTATGCAAATTAACCCAACAAAGAAGCCAGGTTAATTTGCATATGCAGGTGCCAAGTGGCTGGGGGCAGGGTGGGACAAAGGCCTTCTGCCCCGCCCCAGCTGCTCCAGGCCTCTGGGCAGCTAGAAACATCGGCAGCTCCGGGCTAGAGCTAAGGGGGAAAGGCGGAAAGCCAGAGGAGGGAAGGCCCATTCTTGCATGAATCTTTGTGCATCAGGCTAAATAAATAAGAATAAAAATTTTAGCCCTATCCAGTTTGGCTCAGTGGATAGAGCGTCAGCCTGTGGACTCAAGGTTCCCAGGTTCGATTCTGGTCAAGGGCATGTACCTTGGTTGTGGCCACATCCCCAGTAGGGAGTGTGCAGGAGGCAGCTGATCGATGTTTCTCTCTCATCGATGTTTCTAACTCTATCCCTCTCCCTTCTTCTCTGTAAAAAATCAATAAAATATATTAAAAGAGAGAATAATAATTTTAAAACTGCCTTTATTCAATCCAATTGTACTATAAGGATATACAATATAATAAAAATTTTGATATATTTTTACTTTTTAGGTTGAATTTCCTGGTTCAAATTTCTTATAAAATTTGAATGTTGTTGAACTTGTCAGAGAAATTTCTGCACTTAAAAGCGAAATTATAAATCTTTCTTAACATTTCATCCTGTCATTTAAATAAGTGGCTCAAAAATGCTCTCTAAAAAATATTTAAAAGTTCTATTCCACAATTTAAGGTTTTCCCTAAATACCTAGGTTTTACAATTTCAGTAAATAAATGTTTTCCCTTAAGCTTATTAACATAAGCCTCTAGATGAATTAGGTTTAAAATAGAATTAGTTTAAAAGCATATTTTTAAAATATTGTAGGGGTTTTTGACTTTTAGTACCTATCATTATTCCTCTGCATTCCATTAAAGACATGTTACTGCTAAGCTGCCATTTTTCCTAGTAAATGTTTCTGTTCTGTTCTGTCTTCAGAGTTTTTCTGGTCTCACCTGTTGTCTTTTTTCTGTGCTTTCCTTTCACACACATGCTTCAATGTTTGTGGCTCTTGCTTACAGGAAGAAGAGGTGGCGGAGTCTGGGGTAAGTGTAGAGATGAATGCAACTGGAATGAAGGTTGTGCAACTCTTAACATATACTCATCCTTCTCATTAATGCACGCACATAAAAGAGCATGTGTCCTATTAACCCTGTCAGCCTACATTCCTGACAAATGCCTTTCGCTAACTAGGTGAAAGCAGTGATAGAACTAGCTTTTATTTTCTTTACTTTTTTATTATTGACGTTCCAAAAGTCCCTTTCTTTTGTTAATGATGATGATGATGATGATAGGAAATACTTGTTCTGTGCTTACTATTTGCCATACATTGTTCTAAGCACGTTATATGAATTATTTAATTATTCAAACCATGCTATGAAATGAATACTGTTATTCCCATGGTACGGACAGGGAAGTTAAAGTTGTCCAAATCCTTACAACTCACTAGTGGTGGATCCAAACCTAGGTAATCTGGTTCCAGAGTCCACACCATTTTCTTTTATTCAAATGTCATGTTTTATAAAAATAAATATGTAAGTATAAAAATGGATAAGAGATTTGGTTATAAAGGTTAAGTTTTGACATCAGTTTTCCAAAAAGAGACAGTCCTTATCCTAACTATACTATAAAATTGAGTTAGTAAATAATTGAAATAGAAGATGACTTTAATTCCTCAGATCTTGTAATACCATGAAAGTTACAGCATTGATTGAATTTTATTTTAAATTTCTCCTACTTTTAAAGATTCCCTTATCTCTCTTAAAACTGTAATAGAATCAGAAACTGCCACCTTTTGTTCAAGTAAGTTCAGATCTCTGCCTATACGTAGCTAGATAACTATTTAGAATTTTTAGGATCTAATAAAACATCTTATGTAGTCCTTTTGTTTTTTGATGAAGAAAGAGATGGTGGCCCTAACTGGTTTGGCTCAGTGGATAGAGTGTCAGCCTGTGGACTGAAGGGTCCCAGGTTCAATTACGGCGAAGGGCACATGCCTGTGTTGCGGGCTCGATCCCCAGTAGGGGACATGCAGGAGGCAACCAATCAATGATTCTCTCTCATCATTGATGTGTCTCTCTTTCCTCTCTCTTCCTCTCTGAAATCAATAAAGATATATATTTTTTTAAGAAAGAAAAAGAGATAGTGTTTGTGGATGAGAGGATTGCATAAGAAGAATTTCATTAATTTAAGATTATAATGAATCATGAAGTTAGAAGTTTTTATTACATGTTAGAAGAATTTTTGATGAGCCACTTACTTGAGTCCTGTCTTGTTTGTGGTCTTGTTTTCTGTTGAAGTTTGGTAAACTTGAATTTTCTTCCGCCTTTTCCTCCCTTCTTTGTGTGTTGCTCATGTGTTTTCTTCTGTATTATATACATTTATGCATTGGTCTTTTCTTGTTCTTCTCACTGGTAATAGATATTATATTCTGGCATTACTGTTATGAAGAGGAGGACTTGGTCACTATATCATAGTGGGAATTTGGGGTGTTTGAATGCTTTATGCACCACATTCACTGATGATTCAGCTTTACTATATGATGCAAGCAGACACTAGGTATTTACACCTTTGCTTCAGAGCATTTTCTGTTTTGGAAGTAGAAGACATTTTGTTGTCAATTTATCACAGTGTTTTCATTTATTAGAAATGTTGTATGTATGTTTGATTTGTTGTGTGTGTGTGCATGTGTGTCAATGTCAACTAAGATAAAAGTATTAAATATTTGTATTAAAATGTGCTGCTAATTATGGGGCTTGATTTAACTGCATTTCTTTGAATCTAAGACATTAATTGTTGGACACAATTATTTTAGGTACCATTAAACTTATACTTGATAAAAGAGCTCTTATATAAACTTAAGTATGTATTTTTATCACATAACAGTTTTATATTCATAAAAAGGAATATAAGCAAATTAAATTGGTTAAGTCTTTCTAAAACTTCTTCATATTAAGAATATACATCTTCTAAATCATTTTTATAGTTATTAGTTTCTGGATTTTTTTCCACCCAAACAATATTGCCATCAAATGTGTTAGTAATGCAACATTTTTTTAAACAAGTCGTAAAAGAGGTAAAAGCTACTGCTCTTAGGCTGGCTTTGCAAATACAGCTAGTCTCCTTTTAATGCCTGCTTTCGGACTTGTCAGATTCACTACCTCCTTAAAATCATGCCAAAACCGGTTTGGCTCAGTGGATGGAGCGTCGGCCTGCGGACTGAGAGGTCCCGGGTTCGATTCCGGTCAAGGGCATGTACCTGGGTTGCGGGCACATCCCCGGTGGGGGATGTGCAAGAGGCGGCTGGTCGATGTTTCTCTCTCATCGATGTTTCTGACTCTCTATCTCTCTCCCTTCCTCTCTGTAAAAAATCAATAAAATATATTTTAAAAAAATCATTTGGTTCCTGGGTTAATAGAGTAATTCACTAATGTCATTGGATTTTCCTCCAAACCATTCTGCAAGCTTTGAAGTTTTCTGCAAGTATAATTGGTCACAACTATGTCATAGTTTCTGCCTAACCAATAGCAATTGAAAGTTGCCATCAAAATGTAAGACACACCCTATTTCAAAGATCTTAAAATTCTGAAAGAGAAAATATCTAACACATTTACAACTTTGTTTCACTTAATTTACAATGAAAACACTAGTATTTTAGTGTCTGTTTTAAACTTGTTATATGAATACTGAAGAACAAATTATCATATAGTTGTGGTCTATGTATTTGGAATGTTTTTGTGTAAATATTAGGCTAATTTAGAAAACCCATAGATACATACCTTTGTTATTTTGGAATGGCAACTGCCTTTAAAATCAAATTCATCATAAAACCTCATGTTGGCTTGCCTTGTTAGAAAGGACAAATAGCATTGTTTCGAGTTTTCCTCTGGTTTTAGATTTAGTCATTGTACAAGGGCGTTGGTCAAAACGAGTAGAATTGGGTGAAACTAAAGCTAGTTTGAATTGTGGTTATTTCTGCCCAGCTTGCCGTTCCATCACATCAGACCCCCCCAGTCCTAGACCCACATATTGCCTAACCATATAATATGTGAGTGGAAGTATTGAGTAGCTTTTACTTGCATTTCTGACTATATTGAATTAAGTATAAATCCTGTTATTTTTCTTACTGGTTATCTCTTTGAATTTTGACCAACATCTGGATACTTGTAAAATTGGTCAGCATGCCAAGAGTGGGCCTGCTGCAGACTGGTACAGTGATGGCCGTACATGTCCAAAGCAGCACAGGCAAGCAAAGCTGCTCTAGAAACTTGCATGCTGAAGAGCCCTGCTGCAGAGATCGGGCTGTGGATGGACTTGTCCTAACTCTGGCTCTTGCCATATATTCAAAGGAGGGGTGAGCACCAGGATCAGAGGATGCTTTTACTCTTGACAGTTGTGCCATGGGTTACACAGGCACAAACACAAGTCTGATTAAATTCATTGCTAAGGGAAGAATTATTCTTTTGAATTCTGCACGTTGCCAAATCTTAAAACTTAGAAGATTGCCCTATATGCCATATTACTTCACATTAATGCTATCCATCTTTTAACTCATTTACATCAGCATGCAATAAATAGTATTAACAGAACAAAATCATTTTCATTTCAGCCTGCCATGTTTAATTCTCATCTTTACAGCCCCTTGTTGTGGTCTCCATATTCTTACAGGTCATTGAGTCAAGGCAGTACAAACTCAAACATGCTAGATGTTCAGGGGGGTGCTCACAAAAAAAGAGCACGCCGTAGCTCTCTGCTTAACGCTAAGAAGCTATACGAGGACGCCCAGATGGCAAGGAAGGTGAAGCAGTATCTTTCCAGTCTGGATGTGGAGACAGATGAGGAGAAGTTCCAAATGATGTCATTGCAGTTGGAGCCTGCATATGGTACCTGTGAGTACAAGTTTTCTCTTATGTGCACTAATGCACAATAAAATAAAAATTTACTTCTCTAGAGTTGTGCTGAAGTACCAAGAAAATTAACTTTCACTCACAAAAGATTACTGACATAAGCCAAGATCATGTTATCCTGTTAATCAGAGAATTCCACCCATTCCTGATTACCTTAGGGGAGAGATAGAGGGGTAAGTAGTTCATCTTTTAAAAGCCTTAAAAAATCTTCTTGTAAAAACAGGAACATTATACTGAAGCCCTTCTGTTTCAGAACATTTTTACCTTCATCCCTAAATTCATAGTAAAAATAAATGAAATGTTTACCTTTTGAAAAATGTCATGGATGGTATTTACCAAATAGAAGATGCAATAAATTTAATTAAAACACAGTTAGAGATCATAGGTATATCATAGGTGTCAGTAAGGTAAAACAAGAAAAATCAGACACATTCTGATATTGTTAATATATAAAATATATAATGGGCAAAAGAGAGCCTGTTCTCAAAATTGAAAAATTTTTTTCAAGTACAAAATAATGCATGTGTGTCTGGGGCAAGGAAATCATGAGTTGTAAAAACAGAAATCAGAGATGATACAATATACTGCATTTGTTGTAAACAAAATAAAGATGGCGTTAAATTATAAGTGAACTAGAGGCCTGGTGCACGAAATCGTGCATGAGTATGGTCCCTAGGCCTAGCCTGCGATCGGGGCCATCTTCCCCAGCTGCCGGCAGCTGGCCCCGCCCCCCGCCACCACCCACTCTGGTTCGCCATCCAGTGATGGGAGCCTGACAGCCAGGGGAAGGACCCAGAGATCAGCTGTTCCCGCCTGCTCACCAGCCCCGCCCCTGCCGCAGGTTACCCTCTATGTGGGCCGACCGGCGGGATGGGGGCCTTAACCTGGCGCCGCGTGCACCCCCCACCACCTACCCCGGTTCCCCATTTGCCATCAGCGATTGGAACCTACGGGCCAGAGGGAGGGACCAAGAGGTCAGCCTGTTCCGCCTACTCGCCAGTCCCGCCCCCCGCTGCCACCCACCCCAGTCCCCAGTTCACCATCAGCGATCAGAGCCTGCTGGCCGGGGAAAGGGACCAAGAGATGATCAGTGCACCTCATAGTGACTGGTCGAGTGGTCGTTCTGGTCGTTCTGCTGTTATGGTTGCTGGGCTTTTATTATATAGGATGATGTGTGTGGGTATGTGTATACCAATAAGAAGCATAGAATGTAATAAATGTTGACAGAAAATTGGAGGGGGAACGTTCAGATTTCTATTTCTGTGTTTCTAATGGAGGGAAATAGAAACCATCATAGGTTGACCCTAAGATTGATAAATGGCATGGTATTTGCATAGTAATAGAGAAAATATATGAACAGGAAAAAAAGAGAAAGTGAAAATACAACCAAATATTGATTTAAAAATTTCAGATATAACAATGACTTTTAAAACATAGGGTAACATTCAGTAAATGTTGTTCTAAAATTAATATGTTGAACATTTCTAATAGGAAAAGGAAAGGAGTATAATGGAAGGATCACCTATGAAGGATGAAGACATAGTTTGAGTCTCATTTATTACTATTTGAGCAAGGTGTTCTTCATTAAGCAAGGGTTTAGAGCAGTGGTTCTCAACCTTGGCTGCACATGAGAATCATCTGGCAATCTTTTTAAAATCCTGATTTCTGGGCCTCATCCTCCGGAAATTCTGTTTTTTTATTGTGGGGTGAGGCCACAACATTAGTAATAAAGAAACAGAATTTCCAGAGGATGAGACCCAGAAATCAGGATTTAAAAAAGATTCCCAGGTGATTCTAATGCGCAGCCAAGGTTGAGAACCACTGGTTTAGAGTATGTTTTATTGCTGTGATTCTTTCTACATCAAACCTATTAAAGCCGGCTTGGTGTGACCCCTGGGCTGCTGTCTGCATGGGCTTAGTGTCCTCCTCTGCTATTTGTTCAAAGAAACCTGAGACAGGATCTGTCCCACAAATATATACATATACACACACATACATACATACATACTATAGATAAGATTTTAAAGTGATGGTGGAAGTGAAGCTAATGAAGTTAATGGATTCAAAAAGTATTTAGGAAATAAAATTAACTATAATTCTACAAAAATTTTAGAAATAATATACTTATGTGAAGTTATTTTTAGGAAAATTAATCTATTTTTTGTGTTGAAAAGGTGGTTTTAAAGCAGCCATTTATTGTCAGTGGTAATAACCTTGCCTAAAAGTGCAGAATGATGTGTTTCTTACTCTCTTCTTTTAGTGACCAAGAATTTAACTGAAAAAAGATTAGCCAAATCATCAGAAATGTCTCCAGTGCCTCTGAGGTCAGCTGGCCAAACAGCTAAAGCCCATCTACATCAGCCCCACAGAGTAAGCCAGGTGCTTCAAGTGCCAGCTGTTAATTTGCACCCCGCCAGGAAGAAGGGGCAATCAAGAGAACCTGTCACATTGAGTGAGTATTCACAATATCACATTCATTTAATTAAAATTCCCAGGGGAGTTGGAATGAAAAATAATTATTAATGTAAGTGCTCAGGAAATCAGCTATAGTATTTTGTGTAATGTAATCATTACTCATGAATTTTAAAATGTTTCATTTTGCCTGTAGGTATTTGATGACAGCATGCATATTTTAAATGCTAACATTGGGATTCCTATAATCATATCAACCAAAAACCTAACAGCAATACACTTGGGTACTACAGTCAAAGGTGCATTTAATCAATTACGTAATGCAAATTAATGCAACCTATAAGAATGAAGGTGCTTATTCTAAAAGTGACTGTATGTTGGTTTTTCATTAAAGACTACTTCTGAAAACCCTGGTTAGAAGACAAGAGCATGTAAAGTACATATAGTATAAGCCATACTTTTTTCCCCTCTGTTAAGCCATGTAGACATTATCAAAATTACTTTTATTTGTGGTTTTGACAATATCATTATTTTAGCTTTTATAGATGGGAAGCCCAATTAGATTTAGTTCCTAATATTATTACTTAGTCAATGCATTATACACAGGACATATTTAGTAGAACTTGTGAAATGTGAACTTAATTTGGTTTGGTTTTGCGATCCAAAGTTGAAAAGAAATGTGTCTTCTTTTGCCAGATGGTGACATAGACACACAAACAGATAGAATGAGTTAGCTCTTATGCTAGGGGTCCGTACAGAACCTATAAAACAACAGAAGAGGGAGAGCTTTTAGGGCAGACAGAGGTAAGGTAGAGTTTCAAAGACGGCTTTTTGGAGATAACACCTAAGCAGAGCCTTAAAGGTTGATCAGGAAAGAGGTAATTAGGCAAAGATTCCAGAGAAGTTGCTTCAGGCAGAGGAAAACCTTGGTATCTCCAAGGAGCTAAGGCAGCTGCCTCTGGGTACTAAGCTGTAGAAAGAGTGTTGCCACAGTAATAATTAAAGATGACACTTAGCACTTACTGAGGGTCAGACACAGTTCTAAGCGCTTTGCTAACTTTATATATTATATGCATTTAATCTTTATAAGAACACTGTGATAGGAACTACTCTCACTCAACAGGGGAAGCCATAGAGGGTCTAAGTAACTTACACATTACCAGTAAATGTTGGAGCTGGGAGTTGAGCCCAGGCTAATTGGCTCAGAGTCCTTGCTTGTTAACCACTGTGCTAAACAGCCACCAAGGATGAAGAGAAGTGAAGTCATAAGCATGCTGAAATTATAAAATGGCATGCTAAAGGGAAGTTGCCAGTGGGCAGCTATCGAAGAGATTTGAGCAAGGGAAGGTCCAGTTCATGTTGGAGAACAAGAGTAGGGGGTGCAGTGAGACTGGAGATTGAGGCCTGAGTGGAAAACTGGTGTAACAATTAACTGGAAGTTGCTTAGAGCCTGAACTCGTTTGGAGGATGTGAAAATGAAGAGAGAATTGGATGCAAAATTGAAGTTGATAGATTTGTTTGTAGGAGTAAGAAATGGGATAGGTCTGGCTCTGGTTTCTTACTTAGATGTCATCACCTGAGATGCATTATTACAGGTACCAGGTAGTCCCCTTCCCTCTTGTTGTAATATGGCCATTATCTATATAATAAATGCATTTATATTAAAACTGGGGGCCTGGTGCACAAATTCGTGCATGGGTGGGGTTCGGCCGGCCCACCCCAATCAGGGCCGATCGGGCTGGCAGGGGGCAGGGACTGCAGGCAGTTGGTGGGCTGGCCCCGCCCCCTGGTCGAACTCTGATCCAGGGGACAATTTGCATATTAGCCTTTTATTATATAGGATGGCATTATTAAGTAAAAACAGTGCGAGTTTGCTGTAATTTGAATTGTTTCAGTGTTATAGGGCTGCTTGTTACTGCAGAATCCTTGTCAAAGTTGGGCTTAACTTTACTGGTTGAGTACAGTGTCAGTAGCTCTTTGACATTTCTTAGAGATGAATGCAAAAATGTGAATATAAGGAAACCATTACTAAGTTTGATCTATACTAAACAGGACCAGCTGCTGGGACAAGAATAATGATAGAACTTTGCAGGAATGTTTCCAGTGGGCTCCATACTATTCTTCTATAAATTCATGATTCTTTCTGTTGTCTACTTCTCTCCTGTAGTGTGAATTTAGTGCTCTTGAAAAGGGCTGGACTGGCAGCCCTGCAGCCTCTTCTGTATTCCCACAGCACAGATGCACCACAGGTAGTCACAGTGCCAACATCCCTACACTGCTCCTGTCACATGCCTCGCCCTGACTTGGAGAGGCCACCTCTAGAGGGGAGGGAAGAGTTTGAATCCATGCCTTCTCTACTAAGACTTACTAAGACTTCCAACAAGTGTGTCAATTGTGGGGGTTGGGACTTAGACTGTGAAATCAATTTCCCTTATGTCACAAAACAAACAAAAAAGAACTATTATAATCTGGTCTGTGCTGAACTGGCTGAATTTGAACAAATAACCTAGAGGTGAGAATCTCTGTATTCCATTACCCAGTCATTTAGTCCCCGTTTGTCATTTACACATTTCAATTGAATACACTAGCCATTGTGCATCATGGCTTTAGTTATGTAGTAATTTAGGCAACTACCGACATTTTAGTTGTGAAATGATGCTTATTTTTTGGGCTTTATTTTTAGGTACAAGTTCACCTCAGAAAGTTTTAGGAACAACTGAAGAAATGAGTGGTAAGAAACATTCGGAAGACACTGTTTCCATGACATCGTCCTTACATTCCAGTCCTCCTGGATCTCCTCAAGGTTCCCCACGCAAAGGTAAGACAGGCAGAACAGTTCAAGCTAGTTCTTACTTTACCAAACAATACCTTGTAATATATTTTGTTTTTCGATCTGTCTTAATAACAAAATATAAAGGAAAGCGTAACTTCTGGGTTTTTTTTGAACTTTCATGTTTTGGATTGAATTGTTCATATACTTTCCAGGTATTAGGAAGGACTCCTGTAAGAATTCACAGTTGTTTTGTTGTGTGCAGATTTTTGATGCTGCTATTCAAATTTCCCATTATTTAAAATTTCCGTAGAGTATTTGAAAGTAAGAATTTCTACAAGAAATTGTTTTTAACCAACAACAAGATTTAGGAAAAGAAACTGCTGGGACTGACCAGCAGACCCTGAATGACAGATGAATGATTACTCTGACACATGTTTCTGTGAAAGAGAGGGCTAAGGAGCTGTTTTTCTTTAGGAGCAAATAGCCCTGTTCGCCTGCCTCCTTAGGCTTTTACTGTAACAACAGCTTGAACTAAAATTAGCCTCTAGATCAGTGGTTCTCAACCTTCCTAATGCCGCGACCCTTTAATACAGTTCCTCATGTTGTGGTGACTCCCAACCATAAAATTATTTTCGTTGCTACTTCATAACTGTAATTTTGCTACTGTTATGAATCGTAATGTAAATATCTGATATGCAGGATGTATTTTCATTGTTACAAATTGAACATAATTAAAGCATAGTGATTAATCACAAAAACAATAGGTAATTATATATGTATTTTCCGATGGTCTTAGGCGACCCCTGTGAAAGGGTCGTTTGACCCCCAAAGGGGTCGCGACCCACAGGTTGAGAACCGCTGCTCTAGATACTATCAGCAGGGTAAGCATCCTTGAGAAAACACCTGCATCTGTAGTGTTTTTCAAACAAGGACATTTTGAAGTCTAAACATAAACATAAAGATTCTAGTAAAACACCCAGGGGCTCAGACTTGTTTGGAAAAGTCTAGGCAGGATCCCCAAAGGCCTCTGACCTTTCAGAGAATCCTCCTTACAGACTTTCCAACCAAGTCCCATGTTTTCCCACAAGAAACAAATATTTAGGTTGATGCATTCCTTTCTTTAGTAATGGAGTAATCCTTTTTATTAATCAGGATTTAAAATAACCAATACCCTTATGGATTTTTACATTTATATTTATATAGGACCTCTTGAGGTAAAAAATCTGAAATCACTCTTGTTCATTTGCATGTTTTCATAATTCAGACTAAGCTGCTCTTGACTCGCCTGGGCAGTGTGCCTGGAGATGTCATTATGTTAGCATGTAGCATTCTAAATGGTGTGCATATATTTTACATTGGTCCACCCACACTCTGTGTGTACCCTGTGGGAAAAGGCTCCTTAGTCCTGGCATTGTCTTCACTGATGTAAAAGAATTACATCTTGAAATAATCACAGTGCAGGGTAGTACATGATCAGGGAAGACAAGCTTATGAATTCTAGCAGGAAGAAAAGTTTCCAGAGCTTTCTTCAGCTCCTGTGTCCTAAGCTTCATCTCACTTTTAGAGGCCTTTTCTTAGTTTTGCTTCCTCGGTGGCAGCAGTGTGATACAGTGATACCAGACCTGATTTGGATCCTGATTCTGTCCCCTCCTATTGCTGTGTCACTACAAGCAGCTGATTTATAAGGCCAGGTTTCCTATCTGTAAAATGGGGGGAAACCACCTATATTAGGGAACTTATATGAGAATTAAATGAAATAACATATATAAAGGCTGATACATGGTAAGTGTTCAGAAAATTGGAGTGTCTTTTCTCTTTCCCTGTTTCTACCCCAGGGCAACATAGCTCCATAGCTGACCTGCCCTTTCCCCCATTCACATAGCTGAGACTGGCCAGAATTTTCATTTGGATTTTACTAAGAAAAGCTTTGTAAAAATCAGATAAGACAGAGTATATATAAAAGGTGTATTACTAAAACAAGTTTCTGATCCTGTTGTGTGTAACTCATACATGATTTTGTGAAGCTCACGGGTCTGCTTCATCGCTTCACTGCCTCAGTGGTCCTTTTAGGTTAGAGGAGTGAGACTGGGAGCAGTGCCAGTCACACAGATGGTCCAGTGAACGGTGCGCGTGCGTCCCAGTGCTCTTTCAGGAACAGTTACACCCCCCACCGCTTCGGTGTTCAGCAGTCCCGCTACAGACAGCTCTCTAACCAGTGTGACTTGTGGGAGAGGTATTAGGAACGGGAATTTCCCTATTGCTCTTACTCCCAACTGAAAATTCACTCCTACTGGAATAGAGGTCTTTCCTCCATGTGTCTTCCCATGTGACCAACAAGCAGCCCTGATGTTTATTGTGAGCCTGTCATAGTCGTGTTGAGAATCCTTAAGAACCTGAAGAAATTTTTTTCTTAAACAATTTCCAGTTGTTCTTACATATATTCCTTTAAAACCTCCACGGAATATTTCTGTATATTTCCATAGACAGATTTTTGCCTGTAGTCTTGACTGAACAAAAACGCTATTAAACTAAACATAAATTATTAGGATCGGTTCCTAGTTCTTTTTTTTTTTTTAGTTCCTAGTTCTTGCTAAACTTTGGAATTAGTTCTTTATTTTCTATCAATTAAGAAAATAAGCCTATCTTCATATTTTTTATAAGAAGATTACACAAGAACTTTTTTTTCTTTCTTTTTTTAAAATTGTATTTAAGTATAGTTGGTATACAAAATTATATTAGTTTCAGGTGTATGGTACAGTGACTCGATATTTGCATACCTTTCAATGTGATCAGCCCCCTAATTTTAGTAATCATCTGTTGCCAGGCAAACTTATCACAATATTATTGACTATATTCCCTTTCACCTATTCACCTATCCTCCCACCATAAACAAGTAAGAACTTTTAAAAAGTGAGAAGTTGAGAGTCCTTAACCTTTATCTTCCCCAGTGTAAGGAAGGCAACCTTTCACCTTGGAGATATAATAGGATCAGAAATTGTGCTTTGTAACATTTATTGTATATACTATTTCTATGTCCTATCTGATTTTGCTAAAGTTTTTCTTAGTAGAATCTGACTGAATATTCTAGAGATAGTTAATTTTAAGAAATACTTTTTTTAATATATTTGCTTACGATTTTACCAGCTATGCCTACTTCCATTGCCAGCTTATTCTGATAAAGATAGTCCTCTTATCCTGTGTTCTGTCTTGTGATGACTGCTGTGTAATGCTATATAGTAGGCTCTTCGTGCACTAACTTATATGTGGCTAGATTTCAATTTTTCAGATATTATCAAGATGTTAGCTTTTTTTTTTTTTCTTTGGTGGCGGGGTGGGATGTTAGAATTTTTAATAGTGAACTGTTATATAAACCAGGCTAATTGTGATTAATTGGAAAGAATTAATTGACATGACAGGGTTTTTGCATCTCTCCCTCCAGTTGGCAGTATCATATCTGACCACAGCATCCTGCTGCACCTCTCAGGGCCTACCTCATCCCCTCCCAGTGAGTCCAGCACCGAGATCAGTGGCCGCAGCTACCCCGGCATAGGTGGGGTTTACTTGCAAAAGAAAATCCTTCAAATTACCAGGAGCACAGCCAAAAGAACAGACAGGACCAAGAAGGCCACTGAGGAGAATAGAGGCAGGACAAGTTGTGAGAACACAGCCAGGAAAAGAATGACATCCCCGTTTAGAAGATTTAGGGAAAGAACTCTTTCAAGGGAGAGACTAGCCAACAGCAAAAAAGAGGACGCAGATCACAATCAAGCTACAGAAAGCTCTGAGAAAGTGAAGGATGTTGGAAGCAACATCAAAGATGAGAAAGGGAGTGACATCTTCAATTCCAATAGCCGAGGCAACAGTAACGCTTTAAACTGCTTCTATACGCGATTCAAGTCTAAAAGGAGGAAGACACTCTGAAGTTCCTTACTTAATTTTAGTGTTAAATTTGTTTTTATTTATTAATGTAAATGGAGTTTAAATTATTTGTCAAATATAACTTAGGCAAATAATTTAGTAAAATACTATTTATAAGTATTTTATGTTACTGTTACAGATCTTCTAGCAACAAAGTCCTATTGAATTAAAGTGCCTTATTTTCACATGTTATATTATTAATGTTAGTAAACTTGATATTCTTATATTCTGAAATTGGCTTTATTTCCTACCAGAAGCAGCTGGGTCTGTGAGTAAAATAAGTAGAGGAGACTTTTTAGGAACTAGTATTTACTTTCACATCAAAACCCCAATAGCCTGGCCGATGTAGCTTAATGATTGATCATCAACCCATGAACGAGAAGGTCACAGGTCATTTCCCGGTCAGGGCACATGCCTGGGTTTCAGGCTCGATCCCCAGTAGGGGGCATGGAGGAAGCAGCCTATCAATGAAGTTCTTTCAACGATGTCTCTATCTCCCTTCCTCTTTCTCTAAAAACAAAAACAAAGAAAACACCTATTTTTTAAAAAAGAATAAAACTCCCAATAACAATCTGATCAGACAGAACCTTTACCTCAGAGAATTTTATTGCTATCTTCTTCCTGCAACTACTCACAAGCTAAAGGAAAAGGAAGTGTTTGAGAGGCAACAAACTGCATCTTGTCCATATACACGTTTTTGTCATCCACTTTTCATATATCTCTGATTAGAGGAGGAGGAAGAGATGTTCTAACATAGCAGGTTCAAGATCATCTGGGAAACTTGTAAGAAAACATAGTTACTCTGTTCCACCACAGACCTCATAAGTATGAATTGCTAGAAATGGGCTCAAGAATGTGTGGTTTAATAAACTTTACAGGTGATTGTTAAAATTGATTATATTTTAAAAATAATTAATTAACATAGGGATGACATTTTGAAAATAGTAAAGTCAGTCTATCCCCTAGGACAGTGGTTGGCAAACTCATTAGTCAACAGAGCCAAATATCAACAGTACAGCAATTGAAATTTCTTTTGAGAGCCAAATTTTTCAAACTTAAAACTATATAGGTAGGTACATTGTTATTAACTTCATTAGGGTACTGCTAAGGCTTAGGAAGAGCCACACTCAAGGGGCCAAAGAGCCGCATGTGGCTCGAGAGCCGCAGTTTGCTGACCACGGCCCTAGGATAAAAGAGAAATGGTTGTTTTTTTCTTTTGAGAATTTTTAATTTAATTTTATTTTTTTATTACAGTTTACATTCAGTATTATTTTGTGTTAGTTTCAGGTGTACAGCATAGTGATTAGACAATCTCATACTTTACAAAGTGTTCCCCCCTCCCCGATATTTCCTGTACCCAGCTGGCACCATACATAATTATTCTAATATTAGTGACTATATTCCCTATGCTGTGACTATTTTGTGACTACAAATTTGTATCTATTAATATCTTCACCCTTTTCACCCAGCCCCCCCAATCCCCTTCCCATCTGGCAATCATCAGTCTGTTCTCTGAATCTATGACTCTCATTTAATTTTGTTTAAATTTATTTATCACATCTTAAAAGTTGACCAGTTAATTCCTGATGGGCACTGATAAATAGCAGTGATCCCAGATCAGAGAACTGGGGTAGGAATCGAGACTGGCTTGTCTTGTGCCTGGCCCCATAAGCTAAATATAAATCACACATTTTCTGGGTCTTAATTTTTCTCTTTGAAATAGTCAGTGAAACTGCTTAATATGGTTATTGTTCAACTCATTTTTAATGACTTGAGTTATATGTATGTGATGATAAAGCCTGTATTTCTTGAGATTCCCAGGGATTGAACCAAAGGTTATATACCTATTGAACCACATTCTCTCAGTGAACAAGAGATAATGGTTTGCTTCTTTGAGGCCTGCTCCTTGCTGGGATTACTATAGCATTTTCTTTTATTTTTAGGCAAAAGAAGTTTGGTTACTTTTCTAACACTTAGGAAAACCAACTCTTACGTACATTTAACTGTCAGGCTGCAGATTTGTTCTGGGATCCTTCCACTTCACTCCATCTCCAGCCCTTTATTCCAAAGAATGTAAAAGAAAGCCTCTCTAGCTCTATCTGCTGTGCAGTAAGTCCTAAAACAATTTAAAACAGGTACATGCTGTGTTCATAACACATTCTATGTCAGTTCAACTGTTCAATATAACATTCTGCAAAGTTGGTGAAAAAAAGAAAACTAGGTATAAGATTAAATCTAAATCTAAAACCATTTTTTAAAAAAAGACTAAAACAATGGCTTTCAACTTGGGGCAAGACTTCTTAGGTGACATAAGCAGAATATCTGGGGTAAGTATATGTAGTTTGAAAAAGCAAAAATATTTCCCTTGAGTCCTAACTCCTCTCTCTCGCCCCTCCCTCAAGGTGGCCTATAGACACTCAGGTCAGGCCATGAAATACTTAGGTTAATCAAAGGCAGGGACATAGAGTTAAAAAGAAGTTGAGAACCTCTGGATGTCTACTGTTTAATGCTTCCTAACATACTTAATGCCTCTTGTTTTATTAAACGCTTGTAACTGTGAGAACCTGGGGCAGAGAGTTGGACTAGTTTCTCTATAATAATGGACTTTTATTTTTTTGTTTCTTGAATTTGGGATTGAATTGAAATGTAGGTAGGTAGGTAAGTGAATGAACATGTAAGGGAATGTCCTCTCCCAACCATATTCCCCCACCTGTTTTCTAGCTTCGTAGTTTGATCACTTGTCTTTTCTCATTCAGGTTACACACTTATACCATCAGCTAAATTGGACAACTTGTCTGACTCCAGCCATAGTGAGATTTCTTCACGGTCCAGCATTGTGAGCAATTGTTCTGTTGACTCCATGTCTGCAGCTCTGCAGGACGAACGGTGTTCCTCCCAGGTTGCGGCAGTCCCTGAATCCACCGGGCTGTTGGAAAGGGCAGAGCACTCCTCGGGGACAGGAGACCATAGTCAGCTTGGCCCCGGGTAAACATCCTCGCCTGTATTTATATCACAAAACTTAGGCCAATGGCCACTGCATAATTCTCCAGAACTACCCCGTGGAGTGTTTGCAAGAGGATCCCTAAAAGAATATGAAGGCCAAGCCTGTATTCTCTATACTGAATATGCAAATAAGTACTATTTTTAAATATGTATGGGTGCTCATTTCTTAAGTGTTACCGAATTCAAGTTAACTTTCTATCACATGCACGTTTTCAATCATTAAGAACGAAAAGTGAAGTTGTTTTGATATGGGGAGGTGGTTTTTGCATTCTGGCTCTCAGGTTAGAGATTGTTCAAAAAGATTGTGTAGTGGGAGGTACCTCCAGTATGGTATACACTGTAGACAGGTTGGGGCAGTAGGGCGTCCTTAATCCTTATTCTCTGAAAGTATGATTTAAGGAGTAAGGATTATCAGCTACCAAAAGAGTTTAACTCTTAAATTTCTCATTGGAGTCTAGCAAAATGGAAATTTTTGAGAAAGTTGATTCTAAATTGGTAAATATTGTTAGATCTGGTATCCTTTAATATTAAAAATGTAAGCTGTAGTAAAGTATTATCATCATATTTGTAAAGGCTTCTAAACTATGATTTTCTAGGCCAGAGGTCAGTCTTTTTATGAAACTTAATATTTTAGGCTTTGCAGGCCATAAAGTCTGTTGCAACTGCTCAACCTTGTTTGCCAGAACAGCCTTAGACAATACGTAAACAAATGGGCACATTGTGTCCCAATAAAATTGTATTTACAGAAACTGGCTGAGGACTGGATTTGGCCATGGGCCCTAGTTTGCTGGCCCCTGCTTTATACTATAAATCGGGGGTTGACAAACTTTTTTTTTTTTTGGGAAAGGCTAGATGGTAAATATGTTAGGCTTTGCAGGCTGCATATGGTCTTTGTCTCAAATTCTTTAGAATATTTTGTTTTATTTAAACTCTTTAAAATGTAAAAACCATGCTTTGTTCCAGACCATACAAAATGAGGCTGTTGGCTGGATTTGGCCCATGAGCCTTAAATTGGGGTCCCCTGCTATAAATAATAGGATTCATTTAGTAGTAGATAGTAGGGAAAGTTGCTCTTTATTTAGTGTTGTACTCAGCTGACCTCAGAGGAACACTGAAAAATAAGCTAACCTCAGAGGTGCATTCCTGTAGCTGGGAACTCTTATTTCTGCATGCATAGAGAGAATCTAGCATTATTTTGACCAAGAATGAAAATATATTCTTAATTTTATTCATTTTAGCCACATTTTTCATTCTCGTTTAAATTCAATTCAAGAAAAATTCTGAGGAAACCTTGCTAAGTGATTGTGTTTCTTCAGTGTATGTTTCTAAGCTAAGTATTAACATTAATGCCAATAGAAATTTAGTGATGATTGATGATAGGGTCATTTTTTTCCACAAGGTTATTTTGGCATGAACTCTTATGATACACTCGAGGCCCCGTGCACAAATTCGTGCACCAGTGGGGTCCCTCAGCCTGGCATGCAGGATTGAGCTGAAACTGGCTCTCCGACATCCCCTGAGGGGTCCCGGATTGCAAGAGGGCGCAGGCCAGGCCTAGGGACCCCTACTAGTGCACAATTGGGGCCGGGGAGGGACCGCAGGAGGGCTCCAGGGTATGTCCGGCCCCTCTCACTCAATCCCAATCGGCTGGACCCCAACAGCAACGTAACCTATCTGTTGGAGCATCTGTCCCCTGGTGGTCAGTACATGTCATAGCGACTGGTCGACCAGTCAGCTGTCTGCCCCCTGGTGGTCAGTGCACAACACATCATAGCGAGTGGTTGAGTAGCCTTAGCACATCATTAGCATATTATGCTTTGGTTGGTTGAACAGATGACCAGACACTTAGCATATTAGGCTTTTGTTTTATAGGATGCTCTCTAGTCCCTTGGATGCATTTAATACTTGAAATGGACAGAAGAAAGGTTTTCCAATAAGCCAGTAAAGTACTTTTAATCTTGTATCTTCAATTTTAGGTGGACACTCTCAAAGCCATCTCCAATCAAGAGTTTAGCTGTCTCATCTTCTATGAGCAATGAAGAGATTTCTCATGAGCACATCATTATAGAAGCAGGCGATAGTGGTCGTGGAAGTTGGACTTCCTGCTCAAGCAGTTCCCATGACAACTTCCAAAGCCTTCCAAACCCAAAAGGCTGGGATTTCCTGAACTCCTATCGACATACCCATTTGGATGGCCCCATTGCTGAAGTTGAACCCACTGACTGTGAGCCCTATTCCTGTCCTAAAAGCTGCTCCAGAACTTGTGGTCAGTGTAAAGGAAGCCTAGAGACTAATCAGATGAGACAGAGTTGGGCCTCCTCCAGTTCTCTTTCTGACACGTACGAACCAAATTATGGGACAGTTAAGCGGAGGGTGTTGGAGAGCACCGCCACTGAGTCGTCTGAAGGCTTGGACCCCAAGGATGGCGCTGACCCAGTTTATAAAACTATTACTTCAAGTACAGAAAAGGGCTTGATTGGTAAGTTCTGTGTTCTCTGGTGCATCTGTGGCATTTAGAGATTAAGTGGTAAAAATGGCATTGGGACATCTTGCTTTAGAATTTTATTCTTGAAAAAAATCCCATCTCTCACTTCAACTACTATTCCCTCTTCAAATAAATTATTTTTTTAAAGTTCATGATTTCTCAGGAACTTTGGAACAGGTATTAAAGGCTATTAAAATGAAAAGGCTGGTATGAAGGTATTTAATTAATTGTTTTGAATTTTTTGTTCATTGTGGAAACACTGCATTACTATGCAATAGTAATAAAGAGATTATACTCTCTGTCACCCCATAAATTGTTTGGACCACAGTTGCTATGCATACATGGTAGAAACTTTCAGTCTGATACTACTATTAGGCAGTACAAGTGAGAAGAAATGTGATAAGGAAATCCAAAGCATTTTTTCAGAATACTCTTCTGAAGCACATCATGGGTGCACAAACTCCTGTTTGTGGATTCCATTCTCATTACAGCTTGCTTGGTCTATTCTTTTAGTAATCAAGCCATCAACTACATTTTTTCCTTTCTTCCTTAAATTATGTAAATACTTGAATATAATAGCCCCTGCTTTTCTATTTATGTGGAATGACTGACTATACTTTGAATCAATTTTATCATAACTCAATTCTATAGCTTATGATGTCAATGGAAATTTTTCAGTTTAATATTTCTTAAATATGAATATTAAATTTCAATTCAATTTTATTTTTATAGCACATCTATAGCACATTTGTTTTATATTTGTCAAATTACATTACTTTTTATTAAATTACAATTTTGGGGTGACATTGGTTAATAGGATCACATAGGTTTGCGTTGTGGGTTTCTGTGTTACAAGATTCTGTATATTGCACTGTGTGCCCACTGCCCAAAGTCAAATCATCTTCTGTCACCTTATACTAGGCCCCCTTTATCCTTAACCCCATACCCCTTTCCTCTGGCAACCACCACACTGCTGTCTGTGTTCACAAGTTCAGTTTTATTTCCACATATGAGTGAAATCATATGGTTCTTAGCTTTTTTTGTCTGACTTTTTTCACTAAGCATAATATTCTCAAGGTCCATCCATGTTGTCACAAATGTGCGTATTTCGTGTTTTCTTATGGCTGAGCACTAGTCCATTGTGTATACGTACATATCTTTTTTTATTTTTTATTGATTTGAGAAAGAAAGGAAGGCAGAGGGAAGAGATATAAATACCAATGAGTGAGATTCATCAATCGGCTGCCTCCTGCATGCCCCCCACCAGGGATCAAGGCAGGAATCGAACCCGTGACCTCTTGGTGCATGAGCCAGTGTTCACCAGCCAGGTTGTACCACATCTTTATCCAATCCTCTATCGAAGGACACTTTGGTTGTCTCCATGTCTGGGCCACTGTGAATAATCCTGCAATGAACATAGGGATGCATATAACTTTGCGAATACACGTTTTTGAGTTTTTCAAGTATTTTTACCCAAGAGAGGGATTGCTGGGTTGTATGGTAGCACTATTCTTAATTTTTTGAGGAGTCACCAGACTGTTTTCCATTCCAATGTAGAATGTACCAGTCTACACTCCCACCAGCAGTGAATGAGGGCTCCCTTTCTCCACAACCTCTCCAGCACTGGTTATGACTTGTCTTGTTGGTATAATCATTCTAACAGGTGTGAGTGAGGTGGTATCTCATTATAGCTTTGATTTGCATTTCCCTAATTGCTAGTGAGGTTGAACATCTTTTCATGTATCTGTTGGCTGTTTATATATCTTCTTGGGAGAGGTGTCTGTTCAGGTCTTCTACCCATTTTTTGATTGGGTTATTTGATGTTGAGTTTTATGAGTTCTTTATATATTTTGGGTATTAAAACCTTTTTGGAGCTATCTCTTGCAAATATCATCCCCTATTTGGTCTTCTGACTCTTTGTTTTGTTGTAGGTTTCTTTTGCTGTGCAGAAGCTTTTTAGTTTGATATAGTTCCTTTCATTTATTTCCCTTGACTTTGGGGTCAAGTGCATAAAATGTTCTCTACAACCAAAGTCCATAAGTTTACTACCTATGTTTTCTTCTATGTAATTTATTGTTTCAGGTCTTACATTTAGGTCTTTGATCCATTTTGAATTAATTTTTGTACATGGGGACAAACTATAATCCAGTTTCATTCTTTTGCATGTGGCTTTCCAATTTTCCCAGCACCATTTATCGAAGAGCCTTTCTTTACTCTAGTGTGTGTTTCTGGTTCCTTTGTCAACAATTTTCTGTCCATATATATGTGGGTTTATATCTGGGCTCTCAACTATATTTCATTGATCTGTGTGTCTGTTTTTCTGCCAGTGCCATGCTGTTTTGATTATTAAAGCTCTGTTATATAAGTAAGATTGCATTATAGAGTGGGTTTTTAGTTAATTCAGTTTTTGCCAAGGTTTTTTTTTTTTTTTTTTAATTAAAGTTTTATAGATAACCACAGGATGGATATGAGGGTGTCCCAAAATTCACGCAAGAAGTAATTTTGATAGAAAACACAGTCTTATAATTAAAAATTGTAAATTTTTTATTGATTCATAAAGTATACAGTATAGGGTTATGCATGGAATAGCATATCGGGTAATTGGCCCCCACGGCTTTGCTGGCACATGCGCACTCTTTTGTTATTGCCTGAGCAGCTGCATTTTCGAAGAAGAATGGTCCGATGATGCCTCCAGCCCAAAATCCGTACCAAAGAGTGACACGTGGATGCATTTGTTTCTCAACAATCACTCGTGGATTTTCTGAACCCCAAATGCAACAATTTTGTCAATTAACCAAGCCATCAAGATGAAAATGAGCCTCATCAAAATTCAGCCACATTTATGCAAAACGGTCATGGAAAATTTCAACAAAAGAGTGCATATGTGCCAGTAAAGCCATGGAGGCCATTTACCCGATATGCTATTCCATACATAACCCTATACTGTATACTTTATGAATCAATAAAAAATTTACAATTTTTAATTATAAACCTGTGTTTTCTATCAAAATTACTTCTTGTGTGAATTTTGGGACACCCTTTATAAGCATGAATGTGAACGGATATGATATCCTTCTCTTGTCCATTTGGGATAATAGATTTTTTAAAATACTTTATTCTTTTATTTCTAGATGACTGGTCATATTACTTATATTCTTCACTCTTGTCTTTATTTTTTTTTTTTTTAAAAAAATACCTTTTTATTGATTTCAGAGAGGGAAATGAAGAAAAATAGAAACATCGATGATGGGAGAGAATCATCTATTGGCTGCCCCCTGCACGCCCCTTAATTGGGGGTCAGGCCCACAACCCGGGCATGTGCCCTGACTGGGAATTGAAGCGTGACCTCCCTGGTTCCTAGGTCAATGCTCAACCACTGAGCGATACTGGCCGAGTTTGTCTTTCTTCTTTTGACATCATCTCCATCCCCTCCTCATTCTATCCTTCACAGATGGGAATGGAAATCCTTTCTGACCTTGATACTACATGCAAATTTTACTGTCAGTTCTAGAAATTTAGTTATGGACAAACTTGATCCTCTAAGGGAGAATTAATATTAGAATTATTTAATGGTCCTTTTTAATTTGTTCTGCTTATATGTAGTTATTGTTTGTGTTTTAAAACTCACTTTTATGATCAAGGAATTCAGAGCCTTTTGTTCTGTGGGTTCTGTCTGTAGGCTGGTCTTAATTTCATGGAACTTCCACTCTGTGTAACCTATTTCTGTTTACCTTAGTCCCAGGGTTTATAAACTTAGGAAAAAGAATTTTAAGTCACCATTATTTTTAACGTCTACTGAAAATCAGAGAAACTTAATTTAAGATGGATTTCCTAAAATTATGTGTGTTTTTTCTTGTTCACTTAATCACAGAGCAAAAGTTAGACTAAGGCCCTTAAAGGAGTTAGCTCCTCTATACCAGGAAAGTTAAAATTGTTCATATGCCAGAACCGACAACTTAGTCTACCCAGGAGTACCATAAAACAGAGGGAGAGGGAGAGCATCCTTAGAAAAAAAGGGCCCAAAAGTGATTTCTGTGAAAGTCCATCTAGATATTTAGGGTGGACTCTTAAAATGTTTCTGACTCAGTCATCTTTGGGGTTACTATTCCTTGAGGAGTTTGTCACACACTTCTGTGGTTTGAGGGCTGAACTGCCAAAGGAATCTGTTATCTGTCATCTCTGTCATTCTATTTAATGTTTATAAAACCTAATGTAATTTACATATTTTAAAAACAAGTTTAAATATTACATTTATTAAGCTTTTTAAAAATGTTTTTAATCTGCTATCACTGTATTCAAATATACATATTCATTTTGTCTGTTTTTAAGTTGTTTTGTCATTGTAATAAGTTTCAGTATGTTTTTTTAATTTCTTATATTTTTCATTAACATGTCCATTGCTTATTATTTTTCATGCCAGTGTACTGTGTCACCTCACCCAAGAAGGAGGATAGGTATAGGGAGCCACCTCCTACTCCTCCAGGATACATGGGGATTTCTTTAGCGGACCTAAAGGAAGGACCCCACCTACACCTAAAACCTCCAGATTACAGTGTGGCAGTGCAGAGGTCAAAGATGATGCATAACAGCCTGTCTAGACTGCCATCAGCTTCTCTCAGTAGCAACCCCATGACCTGTGTTCCATCGAAGATTGTAACTCAGCCTCAGAGGCGTAGTTTGCAGCCATCCCATCCTAAACTAGCAGATGTGACTGATGCAGATAGCGAAGCAGACGGTATGTTGACAAACTCCCTTAATGGCTCTTAAATGAATTGCTGAACACATTAAATGGCCTTTATACTGGTGTTTTAGATCATCAGAAATGTTTTCTTAAATGCCTCAGAAATCTATTTTTTAAAAAAAAAAAAAAGAAATCTCTCCAAAACCGGTTTGGCTCCGTGGATAGAGCGTCAGCTTGCGGACTGAAGGGTCCCAGGTTCGATTCTGGTCAAGGGCATGTACCTGGGTTGCGGGCACATCCCCAGTAGGAGATGTGCAGGAGGCAGCTGATCGATGTTTCTCTCTCATCGATGTTTCTAACTCTCTATCTCTCTCCCTTCCTCTCTGTGGAAAATCAATGGAATATATTAAAAAAAAAAAAAGAAAGAAATCTCTAAATATGATGGTGTGTGGTTTTTTTTGTTTTTTTTTTATTGATTTCAGAGAGGAAGGGAGATGGGGAGAGAAATAGAAACATCACTGATGAGAGAGACTCATTGAGTGGCTGCCTCCTGCACACTCGGTGCTGGGATCAAACCCACAACCCAGGCATGTGCCCTGACCGGGAATCGAACCTTGAACCTCCTGGTTCACAGGTCGATATTCAACCACTGAGCCACACTGGCTGGGTGATGGTATGTGTGTTTTTTTGTTTTGTTTTGTTTTGTTGATTTCAGAGTAGAAGGAAGGGGTGGGGGAGAGAAAGAGAAACATCAGTGATGAGAGAGAATCATTGATGCGCTGCCTCCTGCACACCCCCCACTGGGGCTCCAACCTGGGACCTTTCAGTCCGCAGGCCGACACTTTATCCACTGAGCCAAACCGGCTAGGGTGATGGTGTGTTTTTTAAATGAAAAAGGTCAAACCGCTTGATTGTGTGCCCAGTCCCCTTCTTCCAACTTAAATGTAGTATTCTTATATGTGATTGAAGGCGGTTCAGCCTAATTTTGAGGGGAGGGACTTGACATTATTGGAGTCATGGTTTACATGAATGCATGGAAACTTGAAACTGGAAGTGTCAAAATGCAAAATTATCTGAAATCATGCTATTGGTGTAGCTCCTTTTATGAACAAAATCCTTCATTGACTTGGCAGCTGTGATTTGCTTCGTTAAAAATAAATGAAATTTTATCCTCTTAAACAATAGAGTAATAACGTAACTAAAAGGAAGTTATGAAATTCCAGTTTACTGTCAGCTTTCAGTGTGATCAGAACTCATAAATGTCATTACAAGAAAATCTGGACCTTGATAGGATCATTGAGAGGATTTCTTTGTTGAAATTGACTAATTTTATAACATATCTAGGTTATTCATGAATATGCTAATCTATCACTTAATTGTATTTTTATCATTTTCAGAAAATGAACAGGTGTCAGCAGTCTAGCCTTTGGAGGCCCATTTGACGCCTGAAAAGTCCTGGAGGAAGTAGTGGGCAGAGCCACCTCATGGTTCCACCGGCCAGCAGATAGCACGCTGCCGCTGCCGCTGCCGCAACCAGAGGTCCCATTCCCCATCCTCTGAGCCGCGATGAGCCTGCGCCTGCCTCCTCTCATTCATCCCTGCAGACGCGCCGTCTCCGCAGCGATGGAGGTCGTGCCTGGATACGTCTTCACTTTGCACACCAGACCTGCCTTGGGACCAAGTTACTAGAACAAATCCAGACTCGGAGTCCTCCTCGTGTATAATATTATATCACTATAGGTTTTCCTTTAACAAGTTATTTTTAACACGTTAAGCGCCAAGCCTGTTTTGTCTTGTTTTCCATTTAGCCGGCGATATCCGATCTCACCGATACGCTGGCAGCACCAGTGACGACCAGTCCAGACGGAAAGTATAGTGTCAGTCACCGGTGACTGGCATGGTGCTTAACGTGTTGAAATAGTCGTGGTAGTATTTTCAAGCCATAGCTTGGGCTAACGGACAAATTCAAAATGTCTGCCAATATGGAGGATAGTCTTGTGTGTTTGAAAAGTAACTTATTATTTGAAGTTTTTGTGGGTTTTGTATTTAGAAGCTCTCATTCGCTGATGTTTGTTTGAGACCATAAAACTGTCTGTGGTCTGACCAAACAGAAGTCGCCTTTATAGGGTGATATGCTTGATCTGTACAGAACTTTGAGGATCTAGCACCAATGCACATCAGAGCTCAGCCTGAGTGGAATTGGATGCCGGTTGCAGTTGAGGCATAGGAAGAAAAATACTCATGTGCTGGTCTCCATTTGGAAGACCGAATGAACTGCCACAGGGTTTCTTACCAGTCCTTTGGGGAAGGGAGAGTCAATCCTAATTTCCAACGAATGAAATGTTTATGTGAAATAATGTATACCAAGTCTTTTTGAACTTAAAGTCATGCTGCATCTAATTAAAAGTATAAATCCAGTAAATAGAGAATGGGTTCTAGAGCATTCTACTCCATAGAAACCCAAAACTAAAAGTTTCTCAACTCGAATATGGAGTTCTTTTTTAAAGGCTGTGTCATCCTGGTGGTGGGACCCTGAGGATGAACTTAGCTCTGGGCAGTGCTTTGCCGCACCCTCCCCATGGCACAGCTTGGGACCCGCTGATCTCCCAGGACCCGCTGATCTCCCAGCTGCCTGCAGTAAAGCTCATTAGCTCATGAAGGTATATACAGTGGGGCCTTGACTTATGAGTTTAATTCGTTCCGAGACCGAGCTCGTTAACTCAAATTACTCTGTCAACTCAATGCAAAAAATCAGCCGAGAGACAGCTGGTATCTCAAAAAACTCGTTAGTCAGGACACTCATAAGTCAAGACCCCACTGTAATTGGTAGAAATTTCTGTGAAGGAAACAGGCACTAGAATTATGGAAATGAATGATCTCTCTGTTCCCATTCTAGCCTAAGACAGAAAGGAAATATAATGTGTTCTCTATCTTACATTTAAATTTTTAAATTTGTTTTTTAGTGTAAAGGCAAATGAGAGCTTAATAAACTTCTGTGGCTACCAAAAAAAAAAAAAAAAAAGCCAAAGCCATTGACGTGCACTACCCAGATCCGCTTGGAGCCAAATGGGTTTACCTCTGTGTGCTGGTCCACACGCACATGTAGAGAGTTTAGTGTTTGTGACGTCCTTTCAGTGTGTGCCCGTTGTTCCCAGCCGTGCGTCCCTGCCTCTGTCCCTGCGTTCTGCCTGTCCCCTGCAGTTTAAAATCATGTCAGTTCCAAGTGTAAATAGCAGTAGTTCATCTTTTCCATCTAAGCCAGTGGTTCTCAACCTTCCTAATGCCGCGACCCTTTAATACAGTTCCTCATGTTGTGGTGACCCCCAACCATAAAATTATTTTCACTGCTACTTCATAACTGTAATGTTGCTACTGTTATGAATCGTAATGTAAATATCTGATATGCAGGATGTATTTTCATTGTTCGCGACCCACAGGTTGAGAACTGCTGCAAGCAATGTTTCTTCATTTTAGGAAAGACAGCATGTCTGAAAAATTCCCCTGGGCAAAATAATGTTAATCTGAAACATAAGCCTTAGAAATGAACCCCAGGTATGTTAGAATGAGGCTAATTGGCTCCATAGCTTTCTGGGTCCATTGAAATGGAAAGTAGCCCAGACCAAAATCCTGGTTTGAAAGTCACACTGTTGTGATTTGACCTGTAAACAAACATTCTCTGATCAGATATTTCCTTCACTGATTTGCTTCATTGTTTTCATGTCCAAAGTGAAATATATTTTTGCTATAACCATCTTTTCATCAGGTTTGGGTATTCTCACATTTTACATTCATTACCCTGGGAAAATGTGCCCTTTGCACATTGTCTGTTTATTTAGCGGGTCTTGCAATCCAGTGGGAGCTTTACACACCTTTGTCCTTAGTGGTGTCAGTAACATCTTGCACAGAGAGTTGGAGGCTTGTGGTTTTGTTCTTGCACCTTGTAGCTGCCTTTGTTTCATCGAAGCTTCAACTGTATTTGGATCAGCTGATCACATTGATCAGGAACTAAAGCCAAATGCTTTGTAGTGTGATATGAATGTATCCCTTAAAAAATCATGGAGTTTTGATTTTTACATTTTATTTTAGGGTACATTCCTGCCTTCTCGTCATATGACAAGAACAAGAGAAGCCTTAACCTGTATTTGATTCAATTCTAAATCCCCATTTGCTTTTGTTTTTATTTTATAAATTTATAACTTTATAATAAAGAGACTCATGCCTTCATCCCACCACAATTCTGAATTTGCCAGGACTACTAACTAAAGCAGTAAATGCATGGTGCAAACTTTTGCCAAATTAGTTTCAGCATAGGCTCTTCGTGAAGAAAGATTTGCAGAATTAGTAAATCCAATACATACTTCCATAAAAGTTGATTGTAATTAATGGATTTTTGCTCCCTCCAAATGATTACTTTCAGAATGATTTTAGGGAGAAAAAGCCTTAAGCGGTTTTTCATAAGGGTGATAAGTCATGTTGTCACACTTGCGTAGCCTCCCGGAGGGCCTCCAGGCTGGACGGTGGCAGTGATCCAGGGGGGTAAACCCAAACAAACCTAATTTTTATAAAGTGTTTTCTTCCCGGCAGAAGAACGGGAGGACGTTTCCTTGTGTATTTAAAACGAGGATTGTTATTCTGATATATTTTAAATTTCTAAAAAATTAGATACTCAAGTATGTGTCATTTTAGAATTACCTTAAAAGCTAGAACAAATGGAGAAATAAGTCTTCAGAGAAGTGTCACGGGACATTTTCAGATTTAAATTTGGACCCCAGTTCATATTTAGCTTTCGTTGTGCTTTTTAAAGGCTTTTTTATTTTTTATACACAGAATGCAGTTGTACTTTATCTTTCAAAAATGAAACATGAACTTCAGCAAGAGACAAAAACAAAACTGCACAGTCATAATAGTCTAATAGCAATTATACTGCACAATTCAGTGATTGTCAAGTTTCCTGTACCAAGCAATGTTTGTCTCCTATTTTGATACCTCTTAAACTTATGTCTTTTAGAAAGACGGTGCCTCTGTATGCTTTTTGTATTTTTACTGAGTGTAAATATTTGTTATATTTTTGGTTAAGAGAATGTAAAAGTACCATTTATTATTATCATATCTACTAATACATTGGTGAAATCAATAATCTACATTAGCCTTCTCTGCACTTTATTGCAAATGTTACGGCAGCAGATAAAATAATTAGCACTCAGAGGGCCAGTATAGGACCCACACTGGTGTGAAGGCCTTATTTTTTAAGTCTTCAGAGAAATTTGAATGGTCCAACTATATTCATAGTATCTGTAAAGCACGAAGATATCTAGTTTTTAAAACAGTATTTAGTATGTTTGATTACAAACCCAGTAACAATGGCTTAAACCCCGTTGGCTTGCTTTTTTCTGAGAAAGCCTCAGGCCGACTGATAGAATGACTCCAGTGTCTCCGGGACCTGACCTTTGCGCCTTGGGCATCACCAGTGTTTCCTGAAGGGGAAAGGCACAAGTGAGTCTCTTAGCAAAACAGGTTTTCCTGCAGCCCCGCTTGCATATTTCTGCTTACATTTCACTAGTCAGAACCGTGTAGCGTGCCTGTTAGCTGCAAGGAATCCTGGGAAATGGACTTTGGGGAATGAGCAATAGATGACCCCAAATGATTCTTGAGATGGGGCAGCCTCCCGCACTGTGTGTGGGGCGCATCCGCCTGGTCCTCCCTCCACCCGGCACCACGGCGCCTGCAGCACCTGTGAGCCTCGCATCATAGCCAGGCCGCCCACGTCTCCTGCCCCTTGAGTGGCACCACCTGATCCTCCAATGGCCCCTCCTCTGGAAACCCTGGCCTCTCACAGCCGTGCCCATCAGTGTGCGGGTCCGTCCTCCCCGCTGCCCCAGGCCTGACTCATCTTGGTCCCCATCACCCAGCATGCGGCTGCACACAGGAGGCCTCAGGAAAGGTGTGAGGAATGGATGGGTGTGAGGGGTCATGAGGAAGTCAGCGAGTGAGGGAATTCGTGAAGGTGGTGGTAGGGTCGCGGAAGGAGAAATGCACGAGGCCAAAAGGGGTAAAGAATTATGACTTTATTACATCTGCTAGCAGAAGGGCTGAGACCAAAATGGCATCAGCTGGGTAGGGTAGGGTAGGGAGAGCGGGACCTTCTGGTCGGACCAGGTGCAGGTGGGGCCAGGTGTGGGCGGTCAACTGAGCTGGGAGAGGCGTTTACTGGAGACGGAAGGCCGTTAGTCATGAAACCTATAACGAGAACAACAGGGAAATCACCGGGAGGGCATGAGCCCCAGCGGGCACAATGCAGCGCAAGGATGTGCCCAATGGGTAGGAAGGACTGAAGGGGCCGGGGGCAGGGCAGCTAGACACAGACAAGAATCAGATGTGGGGTGTGAGGAATGGAACGGACGGATGAATATCTGAGACACTGCATCCCGACTCAGTTCCTCCAACAAAGCAAAATGGGCGGTGGCCACCTAAACTCCCCGCTCCGCTCCAAGCCTCGCCAAGCCCACCGCTTCCCGCCGGAGGTACTACTAAGCCCAGAACCCCCACGCGGCCGCGCCCGTAAGGGCCTACCCGCTGGACCCATAGAGCCCGAGTCCTCACCGCCGGGATGCCCACTCCCCCAGGCGCTCCCCCTATTGGCAGGCGGGCGGGACTGGCGTCTTTGAGAGCCTATGTCTCTCCGACTTAGGCCGTGGGGCCCGCCTACTGAGGTACGCGCCCTGAGTGGCCCAGGCTAGTAGGAGGCGGGTGTCTATTGGCTGGTTAACAGTGACTGACGCCATGAGTAGCTTATCACAGCTGGACTCCGGTGGCGGGCTCCTGTGTCAGACCCGCCTCTGGGAAAAACAACGCTGGAGGTAGTTGAGAGCGAGTAACTGCGGAGAGAAGTCAGGGGGGTTCTGGCTGCACGAACCTGGGCTGTTTGCTGCATGACCTGGGTCCTAGGGAGGGATGGAGACTTGAGAGTCCTGGCCCCCTGGTCCTGAGGAGGCTGGGCGCCCGAGAGAGGAGGGGATTGAGGACCTGTAGGAGGGGTACCGAGGGGCCTAGGCTTCTGGGTCTGAGGGAGGAGGGGAAGGCGAGGCCCTAGACTTAGGAGTTTGAGGGAGGAGGAAAATGGGAACCTGAAAGGTTGGGGGCCAGGGTGGGGACTCCTTGGTCCCAAGAGTCAGTGGCCTGTCCACAGATGACAGATTTGAAGGTCAGTATTTTAATGCGGCTATTGATGGGATTGGAGCCAGGCCTTGTCCCCGGGCGAGAGTTCTGGATTCTGAGCTGGGGCTTGACTGGAGAGGAGGGGGAGAAGCTTGGGAGAAGCTCCGGCCTCCACATGCCCTTTCCTCGCCCCTAAGCGGGACGCCAGCGGCAGGGTGCTATCTGCAAAAGGAACCCGCAGAGTGGCAGGAGGCTTGAAACCCACCTGGAGCCAGAGAAAAGCGTAGATACCAATGGAGACATTCAAGTATTGATTTTCTTGAAAAGTGGGATTCTTTTCAGAGAAGCGGGAAAGAGTGGATACTGACTGAGTGGGCACCCACAGCACGCCGATGGCTCGCTCCTTTAGGAAGCAGTTTCTTTTATGGATCAGATCTCAGAACCTGGCGCAGTTCTGCTTTCGCGTCCGAACTTCTTGAATGGGGTCCTATGGCTCCCCTCCCCGTGGGCACCAGTTCTGAAAGCGATGACGTCGGGTGTTGTTACCTGGTTCTCCGACTGAGTAAGGAAGACCCAGAGTTACCACCTTTTCCATGGGTATTGGTGTCTTGTCCTGGGTTGCGCTGGCACCCCAGCCCCCGCCACCCTCCCCAGTGCTCTGATCCGCCCAATGTCCTTTTTTTGCACTAAATGCCAGTCCTCTTACCTCATTCCCAAATAAAAAATTCAGTTCAGAGCTTTCACACATCTAATAGCTTCGTCTTCTGTCCCTGTGCTCTGTACAGATCTCTTAAAACAAAAATTTTCTTTGCCAGGAATTGTTTGGAATTCACAGTATTTTCGAGGAGACAGGACAGGTATTCACAGAGCATCAGCATTCAGAACCGTGGTTCCCCATTTCGGCTCTGCCGGTCTGCAAACTGGACGCAAAGGGGCCACGTGCTAACCTGACTAACTCAGGGGAGGCCTGCGTGGCGGCCTGGCACACTCAAGGGACCTAAAGTAACCACAAAGGATGGTCTGAAATTAGAGCCTTTAATTGAAAAGCAGTTTATAGTGGGCAGTCATGTCCCTGTATCTTCTCTGACAAAGATCAGCTTCAGTTTTTTCTGAGCCTGTTGTCTTTTTCATCTAAGATAGCCCACCTGTGGACTGTCAGGGCGACTTCCCTTTGCCGGACCCCTCAGGCACAACAAATGGTGCCAGGGCACAGACCACACAAGTCCTCATTGTTATTGTTCCCACGTTAATCTTTGCCTGTTAGCTGTCCTGTACCCCCCTATGTAAGAGACGCGTGTGTTGGATGGAGGGCTGTCTGGCTGCGACATCTGCCCCAGGAAACTGATCGGAGTTGATTCGGCTGATCTGGCTGGCTAGGCCGGTGTCCCCCTCCTCCCCACCGATCCCTGTGAGTCCCTCCCGAAGCTGCGCTGGGTGGAAGAGGACGCCCTTCCCCCCAGAGGAGAGGACCAGTCTTCCGTCAACGGTAAGGAGTAGCTGCACTCCCCGCTAGAACTCCCAACAACTCTCAAGAAGCATGTGTCTTTCTTTTTACTTTATCCAATCCCAGGTATTCCCCCCCCCCTTTACTTTCTCCCTCCTCCCTAATCTGTCAATAGATTTCATGTAACCCACTTAGGTCTCCACCTTTGGTGGTAATTTATAAAAATAGGTGCAAGCCCGCCCCTCTGCGGAGCGTTATCCCAATAGGTTGAGATACTGCTTCCTGGCAATTGTCGACAGTTTGGCTCAAACTCACAAAAATTCTTCACAGGTTTGAATGTTTTCTTACGTTAACAAGACTTTTGTATTAAAAATGTACAAGTGATCCATTTCCTTTGGAGTAGAAGGGAGGATGTTCAGCGTCACAGAGGCACTACATAAAAATTGAAAGATAATGTATTAAGTGGCACCAAAATAGACAGATTAAATTAGAATGGCCTAATTTGAAAGTTTCAGAATCATCGCTTTTCTTTTGCTTCATACAGATTCCCATTAGTAAACTGCTTTCAGGCAACAAGGTGCTTAGCAACAGATTGAAAAGATGAGCTAAAGGTGATGGGGCCCTGCCTTGTGGCTAAAAGGTTGGGCGTGGACCCCATGGACTTGAGGTCGCTGGCAGATGATCATGGGCAGAGCACTTTTTTAGGGGGCGCGGCTACAGTGTTCTGGACAGGTTCAAGCCTTGGACTGATGAGAGAGCATAGTCCTCTCGTTGCCACGTGCAACTCCCAGCTTGGAGGGCAGAGCCCTCCCAGCACAATTATAGCCAGCAGCTGTAGCTGTAAGTGTGAACCTATGGTCTGAACACGTGGGCCCACGTTCCTGAGTGATAGAGTTCAGGTGCATGTCGTTGAGTGAGGTTGAAACCCATGAGAATGTTGTAAACATCTTGATCACGCCCTTACTTTGCCTCGTGCTATCTACTATCAAATAAAGATACGGCTTGTGGGCGCTGGAGCTGTCTATCAGAGGGGCAGCGTCCCACCGAGACCCAGCTTTCATTCTCTTGTCTGTCTTTTCTAAGCCTTTCATCGCTCCATCTCAGGGTCACTGAACCAGGCTGAGCGGCATGAGAATGCCGGCTCCGCGCACTTTTTCCATCAGAAGAAACAAGAATTTAGACTAAAAAAGGTTGTGGTGATATTACACTGGGGCCACTAGGTGGCGCCATGCTACAGTGTAACTTTAAGAAGGTGTGAGCAAGGTCATTTTTTTTTTTAATATTTTTATTGATTTCAGAGAGGAAGGGAGAGGGATAGAAACACCAATGATGAAAGAGAATCATTGATCGGCTGCCTTCTGCCCACCCCCACCAGGGATCGAGCCTGCAACCCGGGCATGTGCCCTTGACTGGAATTGAACCCGTGACCCTTCAGTCCGTAGGCCGACGCTCTATCCACTGAGCCAAACCAGCTAGGGCAGCAAGGTCATTTCTTAGACATTTTTCCAGATAAGTCCGCAGCCCACAGTGAAATATTTTAGGAGGCTCCTTCACAGAGGTCAGGAAACTAAAGCACTTCCAGCCGGAAGATACAGAATTATAGATTCCGTTTGGATAATATTTGGACATTAATGAATGGTCAGTATGGATGGAGCTATTTCCTAACACAGTGTCTGTACATCTGGACCTATTTGGGGCAGGTCAGTCTTTTCCAGGGCTCCTAAGGGCCATACTCAGGAAATACAAATGGCCCAACACTGAACAGCAATGAAAAGCAGGCAATATCTGTGTAAGAACCATTACCTTTAGGATTAGGGTTAGGATTTCAACATAGGAAACTGGGGTGGTGGGAACAAAACATCAGTATATGGCAGGGAACAGCTGCACAACACGACTTGCTATACGTGTCCAAGGTGAAATGATTAGCACAAGCAAGCTAATTAACATAGTCCCTACCGCACAGAGTTGCAATTTGTGTGTGGTGAGAACACGTAGTATCAACTCTCCTAGCAAGTTTAACGGCCGGCCGGCTCCATGGCGCACAATACCACTCCAGAACTTACTCCTCCCACATAACCAGTCTTTGTACCTTTCCACCAGCCCCTCCCCATTTACAGCCCCACCCCCACCCCTGGAACCAGCGGGTCCCACAGACAGTGGCACGGCGCAGGGTTCGTCTCGCGGTGACTGGCTGACTTCACCGAGCAGAGCGTCCTCCAGGTTCATCCACGTTGTCGAGCGGCGGCCTTTCCTTCTTCTTCCTGCCTGAGTCACAGCCCCTGCGTGTGCGCCGCGGGCGCCTTACCCCGCCGTCTGTGGGCAGACCCGGAGGTCGCTGCCCGTCTCGCGGCTGTGAATCATGCTGCAGTGGACGTGCAGGTGCAGGCGTTCAGCCAGCTGTCAGCGAGACGCGGGCGCCGTCGGATCTCAGTCCTGCGCGGAGATGAGCCTGCCCACGCTGAGCGAGCTTCCTCCGTGGGTAAGCCCCAGGGACGAGCCCCAACTCCTCCCCGCCCAGGCTGTGCTATTTTAAACTTGAGTGTGTGTTCGTTTACAGCGATAGGTAACTAGCATCGGCTCTTAACTGTACGGCCTGAAGGAACCTGTGTGTATCTCCCGGGCCTTACTTCTCTCCTCAGAACAGGTGAACCACAGCCCCTGCCTTCTGTTCGCTGCTGCTGAGGAGGAAGTGATTGGCGCCCGTGTCATCAGGGCCAGTGCCCGGCCGCCTGACAGCGCTCGGTCCCTGTGCCTGTGTCATCATGGCCTCGCGGTGATGCGCTTTTTCTTCCTCACTCTCCCTCCCTCCTTCCCCTCGTCACCGCTGTCGTTTTCTGCCTTCATTCTTCCATATCCTCTCCTTTTCTAGAATTTCATTTCTTTGCCCGTATAGTCTTGGCTGCCAAAACCTCTGTTATCTAGTGGTCAGTTATCTGACAACCTCAACTATTTGAAATATACCCGAGATGCTCCAAAAGCCAAAATTGATTCCATATAGAAAATGCACCCAAGTGACACTCTTGACTGGTTGAGGCGACTCTGAGGTTCTTGTTTGCTGAGTTAAACAGCGGGAAGTTAACATTTAACATGCGAAGTGGGATCTGGGAGGAAGCATCCTCGCAGCAGTCACAGTGCGATCCAGACAAGCTGAGCGGGGAGGAACCCGAAGACTCTAAAAGGCAAGAACCACCACAAAGCAGTTCAGGCAGAGACAGGCGGTGCGTCCCGGTCCCCGCAGGCATCACCGGGCGGGGCATGTCTTGTTGGACGAGCACATCCTCTGCACTTCCCGTTTCCAAGTGTGTGTATAATGGCAGTGTTGTCACCAAGGAGGCCACCCAGTCCATTCTACTCTAATTAGGAGAGCAGAGGGTATAGTTTATCTTTCCAGCCTTGAAATGCATGTGCATGATAGAGTATTATACATACATATTTCAAACATATTTATGTATATTATAAAATAAGAGCTCTCTCGTCCACAACAACAATACCACAGTTTTAAAATAGCCAAAGGACCTGAATAAACATGTCTCCAAAGAAGACATGCGAATGGCCAATAAGCACAGGAAGAGAGGCCCCACACCACCCATCATGAGGGAAATGCCCATCGAAACCACAGCGAGGTGTCACCTCTCACCCACCAAGATGGCTGCTATCAGCAAAGTGCTGGCCAGGGGGCAGAGAAATTGGAATCCTGTACACCTGGTGGGACCTGCCGCGGAAAGCCATGTGGAGGTTCCTCAGAAAAGCAGCACCTCTCCCCAGGACCCAGCAGTCCTGCACAACCCCCAAGAGGACCGAGAGCAGCAGCCCAGACCGGTCTGTGCACAGCAGCCAAGAGGTGGGAGCAGCTCCGCCGCCCGCCCGCAGCTGCCTGTAAATAAAGTGTCTAACGGAGTGGAGGACTACTCAGCCTTAGCCAGGAGGGAACCTCGGACATGCTGCAACGTGGACGGACCTCGAGAACAGACACGCCAAGTGAAGTGAGCCAGTAGCAGTAAGACGAACGCTATGCTGTCGCTTACGTGAGGTCTCTAGAAGGGTCCTCTTCACAGACACAGGAACGAATAGTAATCGCGGGGGGGGGGGGGGGGGGAGTTGTTTAATGAGTATTAGCGTGGTGAGCTGCCCCGGCGAGGGAGAGGGGAGCCGGCAGGCAGCACTGGGCGGTCCCAGCCCCGAGTCCAGAAGCCCATGTGGCCGTGGCACACACCTCCCGAAACCCAGCCTCCGGGCCTCCTGTCTCCTCCACGAGGCCCCGGGCGGGCACAAGCGATCACATTGCCGGTCAGCACTGAGGCTGCTCGGGCACAGCTTCCCGGCATCACGGCCTCGGGCTCAACTCCAGCTGGTCCAGCCCTTCGTTTCATTATAACCCCGGGCTTCACCTTGCTAAGGTGATAACAAGCTTAGAAATAGTTATTTTTCTATCATCACCAAGTCCTCTGTGAGCTCATGGTTTCCTTTGAGAGGCAGAGTGATAGGTGAGATGGGCCACTGAGCTCCTTCTAGCCCCGAGGTGCCTGCGGGCACAGGCCCTGGGCCCGGGCTGGAGGCAGGTGGTCGGGACCCTGCGTGACTCACGTGTGGAGCAGAACATGGCTCCTGGCCCCCCCGATGCCAGCCGGCCGCGGCCTGACCTCAGGACTGCTGCCAGGCTGTCCCAGGCATTCTGGGTTACTGTTTATTTTCTTTTCAATGTTTTTTATTTCCCAATTAAAACCACATTTTGCATTGGTTCTCGTCCTATGCTGTTGGTTTAGAGTAGAGCCCCCTCCCAGGTCTCCAGGCTGGGAATGCAGTGTTGGGTCTTGGCCATGAGCGGCTTGAGGCTTCAGAGCTGGGAGCGCCCTCCATCCAGGTGATGGCGAGCCAAGGCGGGCAGAGGGGCTTAGCATCCTGCTCTCCGCTCTGCCTGTCTTCTCCTCTGCAAAGCTTGTCTCCTTTGAGATCAGCTCTGGCCGGCAGCTGACCAACTGTGCTCTTCACCCCAGATCTGCATCCTGCCCTACAGGCTTCCCGCCTTTCCTCCCCTTATAACAGCTCCCCCACTCCTTTTGTTTTTAATCCTCACCTGAGGATATTTTTTCCATTGATGTTTTCTTTGTTTTGCCAACTTTTTAAATCTTTATTGTTGAGAGTATTACAGATGTACCTCCTTTCCCCCCATTGTCCCCCTCCACCCAGTTCCTGCCCCATCCCAGACCTTCACCACCTACTGTCTGTGTCCATAGGTAAGGTCCCTGGTTAATATCTTCCTGCCCCCCCCACTCCTTCCCTGAGATTGGTCATGTCTGTTCCATGCTTCCATGCCTCTGATTCTGTGTTATTCACCAGTTTGTGTTCATTAGATTTCTTGTTCATTTTTTTTTATTTTTAGATTCAATTGTTGATATGTATTTGTTGCCATTTTATTGTTCATACTTTTTTATTTCTTCTTCTTCCTCCTCCTCTTCCTCCTCTTCCTCCTCCTCCCCCCTCTCCCTTCCTCCCCCCTCCCCCCTCCCCCCCTCCCCCCCCCTCCTCCTCCTCCTCCTCCTCCTCCTCCTGGTTTGGTGGTGATGAACTCCTTTAGCTTTTTCTTGTCTGTGAAGCTCTTTATCTGACCTTCAATTCTGAATGATAGCTTTGCTGAGTAGAATAATCTTGGTTGTAGGTCCTTGCTATTCATCACTTTGAGTATTTCTTGCCACTCCCTTTTGGCCTGCATAGTTTCTGTTGAGAAATCAGCTGGGAGTCATATGGATGTTCCCTTGTAGGTAACTAACTGCTTTTCTCTTAAGATTCTCTCTTTGTCTTTAACCCTTGGCATTTTAATTATGTGTCTTGGTGTGGGCCTCTTTGGGTTCCTCTTGCTTGGGACTCTCTGTGCTTCCTGGACCTGTAAGTCTATTTCTTTCACCAGGTAGGGGAAGTTTTCTGTCATTATTTCTTCAAATAGGTTTTCTTTCTTTTTCCCCCAAAATATGGAACACTTCACGAATTTGCATGTCATCCTTGCGCAGGGGTCATGCTAATCTCTGTATGTTCCAATTTTAGTATATGTGCTGCCCAGGCGAGCACTTCAAATAGGTTTTCAACATCTTGCTCTCTCTTCTCCTTCTGGCACCCATAATGCCAATGTTGGCACACTTGAAGTTGTCCCAGGGGCTCCTTACACTTTTTTCATATTTTTGGATTCTTTTTGCTCTTCTGATTGGGTGTTTTTGCTTCCTCATATTCCACATCATTAATTTGATTCTCAGAATCCTCTACTCTACTGTTGAACCCTGTAAATTGTTCTTTGTCTCAGTCAGTGTGTGCTTACTTTCTGATTGGTCCTTTTTCATGCCTTTGACTTTCTCACTAAGATCCTTGAAAGTCTCATTAAGTCCCTTGGAGGTTTCTAGAGTAACCTTATAACAGTGAATAATGCTGCTGTAAACATGGGTCTATGAGTATGTCTGAGACTCTGCTCTCAGCTCTTTTGGAGATATACCCAGAAGTGAAATTGCTGGGTCATATGGTAGTACTAGTTTTAATTTTTGTTTGCTTTAAAACTTTTTATGTTATTATTGACAGTATTACAGATGTCCCCCAACTCCCCACCGCCCTTCTTCCCCTCTTCCCAACCCCTGCCCCACCCCAGGCCTTCACCACACTATTGTCTGTGTCTATTGGTCATGCATATATGTATATGAGTTCTTTGGTTAATCTCTTCCCATCCCCCCCTCCATTTTTAATTTTTGAGGAACCTCCATATTGTTACACCATTTTAAAATTCCCACCAATAGTGCAGAGTTCCAATTTCACCAACACTTCGTTTTTCTGTTTGTCTGGGTTTTCTGATAGTAGCCCTCTTAATGGATGTGAGGAGATATTTCATTATGGTTTTGATTTGCATTTCCCTCATGGTTAGTGGTGTTGAGCATATTTTCATGTACTTATTGGCCATATGTATGTCTTCTTTGTTGAAATGTCTATTCCAGTCCTTTGACCATTTTTTAACTGTTTGGGTTGTGTGTTTTTTTGGTTGTTGGGTTGTAGAATTCTTTTCTTTTTTTTCTCTCATTTAAAAAAAATGTTGATTTCTGAGAAGGGAGGGAGGGATAGAAACATTGATGAGGGAGAAATATCAATCAGCTGCCTCCTGCATGTCCCCTACTGGGAATGGAGCCCACAACCTGGCATGTGCCCTAAATGGGAATTGCCCAGCCACCTCCTGGTGCATGGGATGACCCTCAATCCGCTGAGCCACACTGGCTGGGCTGTAGGAACTCTTTATACTAGATATAACCCCTTACCAGCTATATAATTTACAAATATATTCTCCTGTTCTCCAGGTTGCCTGTGTAGGCTGTTGTTCTTTGATGCAGTTTTTCATTCTGATGTAGTCCATTCTCTATTTCTACTTTTTGTTGCTAGTGCTTTTGATGACACGTCTAAAAAGTCATTGCCAAATCCATTGGCATGAAGCTTTTCCCCAGTGTTTTCTTCTAAGAGTTTTATACTCTTAGGTCTTATGTTTACATCTGGTTCATGTTCATGTTTGTATAGGTTGTGAGATAAAGGTCTGCTATGGTCTGGGTGTTTGTGTCCCCTCCCCAAACTTGTATGTGGAAGTCAGCCCTAAGTGATGGCTTTAGTAGGGGGGCCTTTGGGAAGTGCTCAGGCTGTGAGGACAGAGCCCTCATGCGGGGAACTGCTGCTCCAATAAGAGCTTCAGGGACACCGTGCCTCCTCCATGCTAGGGCACAGCTTATGGGCAGGAAGAGGCTCTTGCCAGGAGCAACCATGCTGGCACCTTGTCCTTGGACTTCCCAGCCTCCAGAACTGAGAAGTAAGTTGCTATTTGTAAGCTACCCAGTCTGTGCTATTTTGTTATAGCAGCCTACACAGGCTAAGACACGACCTATCTTTATACTTTTCATATGGATGTCTAATGTTCCCAGCGCCGTTTGATGAAAAGACTGGCCTTACCCCATTGAGTGGCCTTGGCATGCTTGTTGAACATCATTTCACCGCAGAGTGTATGTCTGGGTTCTCCATTCTGTTCCATTGGTCTCTACGCCTGTCTTTATGCCAGTATCGCACTGTTTTAATTACTGTAGATTTATAGTAAGTTTTGAAATCAAGTATGGTACCTCCAACTTTGTCTTTCAAGATTATTTTGGCTCTTCAGGGTCCCTTGATATGACTGGGAAAAAATGCCATTGGGATTTGGATAGAGATTGAATTAAATCTGTGGATCACCTTGGGTGGTCCCGACACCTTAATATTAGGTCTTGGGACGTGAATGAATACACGATGTCTTTCCATTTATTTGTATCTTTAATCTCTTTCACTAATATTTTGTAGTTTTCAGTTGGGCCAGTCTTTGGCCTCCTTAAATTTATTCATAAGTATTGTATTTAGATGCAGTTGTAAATGAAATTTTTAATTTGTTTTTCAGATGTTGTTAGTGGATAGAAACACCTGATTTGTGTGTTGATTTGGTACCTTGCAGCTTTGCTGAGTTCATTCATTAGCTCTGTGTGTGGATGAGGTAAGTCTTTAAGGCTTTCAAGTTATCAGCTACGTCGTCTGTGAACAGAGATAATTTTACTTTTTTCATTTTGGATGCCTTTTCCTTATTTTTCTTGACTAACTGCTCTGGCTGGGGCTTCCAGTATCTTGTTTTATAATTTCTATCCCTGTTGATACTCTCCTTTTTTGAAAATCTTTTTTGTTGATGTTGTTTAGTCTGTCCGTTTTTCATTTAGCTCGCTGAGCATATTTGAGACAGTTTTTTGTTGAGATTTAGGTATTTGAAACAAGTCCCCTCTCCGTCTTTACTGAGTGGCTGGCTAAAAGGCTCATGGCCCTCTCAGCCCTTTCTAGGTGCGCATGGCCCCTGGGACTGCATGTGCGCTTCCACCCAGTTCCCATAAACTCAGCTGCTTCTAAATGCCTTTATTTATATGTAAGCGTCTCATTTCTGCTTGTGCTCAGAAGCCTTGCCCCTGTTGTATGCCTCTGCCTGTGTACTCTCTTACCCGTCATCGACCTGCAACTCGACCATGCGGCTGCACCAGCGTGTCCCCAGCATCCCCACCCCTGAGCGGGCCAGGCAAACCACTCCACCAGCCACCTCAGCCCACCAGCCACCTCAGGGTGGCTTTTATGTTTACGCGTGGCTTGGTTCTTGCAGCTTCTTAACTGGTTTCTAGATTTCTGAAAGAGCTTTATCGGTCCACATATTGTTGTTTATTGGGTGTTTCTGTGGGGAAAACCAGGGCCTAGTTAGCTGTCTTGCTGATGTCACCAAATATTGTTTAAAATGTTATTTTGGCCCTGGCTGGTTTGGCTCAGTGGATAGAGCGACACTGCCCGAGGGGCCGCACCAGCAGGTAAAGGTGGAGCGCATCGTTAGGCCCTGGGGAGCTCGGGGTACAGAACGAGGGGCTGAGGTGAAGGACTCCTCCAAACATTTGAAAGGCACAGATGTACAGAGGCTGAATGTGTTTAGATGGATGAAACGAAGAACATTAAGAGAAGGTTGAAGCTCTTAAGATTTTAAAGGAGTACCTCATTTGCTATTCCCTTCCAGGAGCAAAAATAAAACCCTGTGATGCCCTGACTGGTTTGGCTCAGTGGATAGAGCGTCGGCCTGTGGACTGAAGGGTCCCAGGTTCGATTCTGGTCAAGGGCATGTACCTTGGATGTGGGCACATTCCCAGTAGGTGTACAGGAGGCAGCTGATCTGTTTTTCTCTCAACGATGTTTCTGACTCTCTATCCCTCTCCCTTCCTCTCTGTAAAAAAAAATCAATAAAATATATTAAAAAAATAAATAAAACCCAGTGCCTGGGAATCCCTTCGGGGCCCCACGGCCAGCTGTCCATGCATTCACCTGTCCAAGGCCACTGAACACACGAGATCCGTGAACTGCAAAAGCTCTGGTGGACTCAGGAGCTCAGATTTACAGGGGAAAATGGGGGGTTAGAATCAGACGTTCTCTTGACTGTCCTGCCCTTACCTTCCAATTGCTGGAGCTAATTCCAGCTTGTCATAATAAATGCAAGAAGTTCATCAAAAGGTTGATGGAACTTGAGGCTTCAGCTGGGCTGAATCATACTACCTGCTGCTGGAATAGCTGAAAGCATTTCCCCAAACCTGAAAATCTGCATATATTACTGCCTGCTGCCAGACAGCTGAGGCAGTTCCCCCAACCTGATAATCTTATTGTTTACCAGACTTTACCTTTGATATGTATATCTGCTTTGCTATAGGGCAAAACGTGTTAAAAGCTAGGGGTCCAGAGACTCGGAGAACTTAGTTACTAAAGCTAAGCCTCCCTGGCTCCCCCCAAAAATGCCTTCCAAATTTGTATTTCATGTCTTAGTTTATTAATCTACTCACAGCCCCTCCTCCAGATTCCTGAACCCTTCTAGATGCTGAGAACGACCCGGCATCCAATGAGGGAAATTATCCTGCCTTTCGGTTCCCAGGTCCCACCCTTAGCACCTGCTGTGAGGTCCCAGGCCAAATATCTGGATCTTCTTACTCAGAAAGTAACTTTTTTCTAGTGCACCTGTTCTTTTCCTTCTAGGCATCACAGGCGGGCCGGATAGAAAACTTTTAAGATGAAGAGATTAAGAGGATATAGGTAGAGATCAAAAGGAGCCCAGAGGTTCCATGTGTCTGGTAGAAAGCACTTAAAAAACAAACTGCATAGTTTGGGAACACTATAAAAACTAAAAGTTAAGGTGCTAAAATAGAATAAGATTAACCTGAGGCATTTAATAGTCTAAGTTCTCTTGCTGAACCATTCTGGATGGAGGCAATAAACTGGAGGTAAAATATCAACCGTTTTCTTTGCAGTCTGCTGAAAGCCTGTCCTAACGAGAGGCTAGAATTTGTCAATGTAAATTTTGTAGGTTTTTGCATTTTCACGAATTTTAGCCAATTCCAGATGATGTCTCTGACACTTTTTATAGATTGGTCCTACTTTCTGTGCTTCTCTGATGCGCCCTTCCTCCCACGTTTTATGTGCGTCCTTGGCAAAGTGCCCAGCACAGAGCTGACGTACAGACATGGGCTTCTTCAGTACTTCCTTTCCCTCTTAATTGGGGTGACTTACTGGACTGTCGGTGTTCTGTTTTCAAAGGAACATCATCTTAACCCAATTTCCTTTGAGTCTTTGGCCACTTTTTGAAATACTTTTTTCTAATATTTTTCTCACCAGTTTTTCTATTTTAGAATATTGTGTGGCAATTCTCATAACAGAGTCAGACCTACTGAGCTGGTCTCAGTATCTGACCAACTAACCAGGATGTATGTGGTGAGCATACAGATCTTTGCTCTAGACCCAGGGTTTCTCGGCTGTGGCTGCCATGGCATTTGGGGCTGGATAGATCCTTGTTGTGGGGCTGTCCTGTGCGCCATGGGTACTGAGCAACCTCCCTGGTTTCTACCCCCACCAGGCAGCAGCATCCCTTCAGGTTGTGACGACCAAAAACATTCCAGACACTGCCCAACGCTCCCTGGGGACAAAACTGCTCAAAATGGTATCTGATAGTATGGCTAAGAAAGAAAATTCTTAACTTATTTAAATCCTGCATAAACTGTGAGGACAAAAATGCTTCAGCATGGGAAACTGAATAGGCATTTGACTCCTTTTTTTAAATTTTTTTTTCTATTGACAGAAACATCAATGATGAGAGAAACATCATTGACCAGCTCCCTCCTGAATGGTCCCTACTGGGGATCGAGCCCACAACTTGGGCATGTGCCCTTGACTGGAATTGAACCTGGGACCCTTTAGTCTGCAGACCAACGCTCTATCCACTGAGCCAAACCAGCCAGGGCTTGACTCCTTTGTTAAAAGCCATTTGTGATGTTCCCCGGCAATGAAAATTTGGAGAAAAGAGATATTTCAACAGAAAGTCCTAAGTCCAGCCCTGGCTGGTTTGGCTCAGTGGATAGAGCACCGGCCTGCGGACTGAAGGGTCCCAGGTTCGATTCCAGTCAAGGGCACATGCCTGGGTTGCGGGCTCAATCCCCAGTGGGGGGTGTGCAGGAGGCAGCCGATCAATGATTCTCTCTCATCATTGATGTTTCTATCTCTCCCTCTCCCTCCCTCTCTGAAATCAATAAAAATATATTTTTTAAAAAGTCCTATTTCCAAACATTTACGATCATTTTGATTAGGTGTTTGTTAAATTATAAGGTGAAGTTAAAGAGAATGATAAATTATTTCTGTATGAGGATAGTTTTAACTGAAAATATAAGAATGCTACAAAGGAGCTCTCTAAGTCAGCGGTCACCAACCTTTCGGACCTCATGGACCACTGGTTGGCGATCGCTGTTCTAAGTGAATGCTGGTAAATGATTCCTTGAAAGAAAAATACTACACTGAAAGGAAAATCCAAGCCAGGATTGAAAGAAAACATTTATTGAATCAATACTTTCTTTTTAATATCTACAAGCCAACACTGAACTCACTTTATTCAAGAATGAACACAATGTACAAGAAAAAGTGTGCTTATATTATAAAAATATGTCAATTTTATCTTTTGGGTGCTGAGCAGAAGTCATTTAAACAAAATCAAGGCAAACTTGTTCTCTATAATGAAACTGCTATAATTTAATAACAAAATGAAAGCTAGTATACGCTCAGTATTTCTAAAGGCCCAGGGATAATGCTGCATTGGAAATGCTGAATCCAACCACCAGAGCTAACATTTCCACTCTATGCTTATTGGCACCGTTTCATGCCTAGATCACGAGAAAGCACCTGATTTACAGAATGCAGGTCACTGATAACAGAATCCATGTCGTTAGTTAAACCTTCATTCATTTTCCCTTGCTTAACAGTTATTAGCATGTATTTCAACAAAGTCCTAACAGTCTATCCTATTTAATTAGCTTCAATTTCAAAATGAGATACGTTGCTATGGGGACCAAATGACCTCCAAAATTGACCACCCCACCGATGAATGTGGGGACGCTGCTTCCTCCACACGCTCAAATATCTCCAAGCCTTCCTACAAGATGTGTTCAAAGTTCCTAGCTTAGAATTTCTGGTAATTTTCTTCTTGATTCACTGGCACCTTCCTTAGCATGTGCCCTTGCACACAGTGCGGCCACTGTGATGCCCATGGCCTGCACAGTGCAGCCTGTGGTCCACCATGCAGACATGTTCCAGTGCACATGGAGTATTTTGGTCCTTGGAGAAGCAGAAAAAAATAGTAACTGGAAAAGCAAAGCAAATCATGAGTAAGGGAAGAGGGACCGTGGCTCCCTGTACTATTGTTCCAGGCGTTCTATGACAAGTATAAAAATTGTACTGAAAATTTCTAAAGTCCAGGTAGAAGCAGACTAAATGGCACCAGTGGGGCAATGTCAGGAAAATCCAGTCTGTCTGCAAAAGTGGCACACAGCCATGTCGCTGGCAGGACACAGAGGCTCTGGCATTTTGCAGAACACAATATCCACCATGAATTAGTGAAACCAGATGAATTCTAGTTTAGAAGTTATTGAACAAACTGCAAAATACGTGTTTTTGTTACTAAGCACAAATGCTTTTCCTTGACAGAGCCTCCCTGCTGGAGACTGGCACTGTGAAGGCTGGAAGCCGCAGGAGCACAAGGACTGAGCGTCTGGCGCCCCCTGTGGTGCAAAAGCTGAATTCCAGAGAGTGCGGAGAAATGCGTTCATGTTTTGCCTCACAAACCTAATATTTACTCAGTTACCTTTTCACAAGGAGTTGGGACTAAGGGGAAGGAAAGAGGATAAAAAAAGACGGAAGAGAAGATGATCACTTTCAATTCCCTAATTCCTTAGGGCTAAGTTTTCAATGAACCCCCATTTGCCGCGTGAAATGTTAATCTGACCACTTGTAGTTAGAGCTGAACCAGACACAGGATTTACATTTTAACAAAGACACAAACCACCAACTGGCTAAATGCTATGCCCTTGTGGGGAAGGAGAAGCATTTACAGATTCATCTGAAATACAGTTTGTGGAAGAATAAACATATTTTGCAACCAAAGCAAAGGTTTTCTCACCAATTCCATAAAGTCACCAGACAGGGTGTTTTCAGTGGCAACTTCCACTGCCCCGGACATGTGGCGCGTGGATAGGCCACTGGCTCTGGAGTCTGCAGTTAGGAGAGGCCAGGGGTTCAACACACTCTACTGGACACCATAACATTAGACATGAATTAAAACAAGGACCAACAGAATGAGTGCAGAGAAACGAGTGGCTGCTGCTCAGAGCCCAGTGGAGGCGTCACCACAACACTCGGTGCACAGCCATCTGCTCACTCCAGGTCCTCGCTCCCAAATAAATAGTGAACATTTACAACAGGATGAAGGCCTTACAAATGCAAACTTGCCTTGTACTACAATTCTCTCTAAATAGACCAAAAAGTCATATTTCTAATAAACTACAAGTTACCGATTCTGTGACACGGGTGTGACGTGGCACAGCTAACCTCTGTAACAGCAGCAGCATCGCCAGCCCCGGGCTCCTACACGCAGCAGCTTCACCGAGCATGCAGATACCATTCTGCTGAAGTTTCAAGTGACTAAAAATGATCATTGTGCTTGTGGGTCTCATACCTTCCAAAATATACATAAATGGTGACAAGTTAACAAATAATAGCAGGTCCTTACTAATAAAATCATAAGGCAGGTGGAAAGAGAAATGTTAAAATGGGAAAAATGCAAAACAGTGCTAGCATTCACAGAAAAGATCATGCCAAGGTCAGATCCATGTTGATAAAAAATAAAATTTAAGCCACAATCTAAGAAACTCTGTCCAGGAGTCGAAGGCATGCGGCCAGCTGAAGGAAATGCAGGATTCGTCCGACAGTAGCTTCTTCGGCGGAACAGTACATCTCACTGGAGGGTCACAACAGGATGGACAAGACACCATCACACTTCCTTTTGTAATTGAAAAGAAAAGCAATCACACACAAAAATTAAAGAATAGTAGAAGGAGAAAACACAGAAATTCACAATGACCTACAACACCAAAAGGAACATCCAAATTATTTTTACACTTTTGGGATGCACCCTTTTAAAAAGTTGATAATGAAAGATTTATCAACAGCACAGTTGATAAATTTTAAATATAAAATCACTTCACTACACATGGGTTCTAGGCAGTATCAATGCTCAAAACAATAACTTCACTCTTGTTTAAAGGACCCCTGAGCTTCATCTTGCTACCAGAATCTTCAAGCCTCCCCAACCAGATGTCTTAATGCACTTAAAGTTCTTCACTAGGAAAAGAGGAACCTAAAATTAATATCCAAACGGCAGCAATGCCTATGACCATCATTCAACACACTGAGGACCAGTAGTTTTATTGCTAGCTTTACCCAGTGGCCAGGTAAGTTCCTATTGAACAAGTACAAAACAACGTTTTACATAAATGTTAAAGGCACATTTTAAAATTAAATACCCATTGCATTTGAAGTTATTTTTACATGTTTTTACAAGCTAATATCTTATTAAAGTATGATACTTTGTAAAACACTGTGTAATATGAAGAGAGAATTCTCGTGATCCGTCTGCAATGTGTTAACATTTAGCCAAGTAAAATATTTTTGCCTTTTATTCACATTTTTTTAAAAAAGAGCTGTATTTTTTAAAAAATACAGCTGACCCTTGAACGTAGGGATGGGGGCACTGCCCCCACTCATCCCCCAGCACCGCTGAAAATCTGTGTATAACTTTGACTTCCCCCAAAACTTAAATACTAATAATAGCCTACTATTATAGCCTACAATTATAATTGACCAGAAGCCTTACCAATAAGTTGGCTGACAGTTTGTATATGTATTCTTATATAGTGTATTCTTACAATAAAGTTAGCTAGAGAAAATACATTTACAGTATTTATTGGAAAAAAAAATCCATGTACAAGTGGAACTGTGCAGTTCAAACCCATGTTGTTCAAGGGTCAACTGTATGTATCTCTTAACCCCAACATAATGAAGGCTATGTCGCCAGCTGGGGTCGGCCACATCTGAGCCTGGAGTACTCACGGGAAGGGCGGGCTATCCTGCCTTCGTGTCCACAAGCTGCATCTGCACCCCGGCAGACATGCCACCCCCGTAGCCTCCCTTGGACTGCATTTGGTTCTGAATGGAGCTAACCTACAACAAGACAAACAGGAAACACGTCAGGAACTAAGGAAGCACAACTAAGTGATTCTTGTCTCAACATTTTGGTTACTTTTTTTTAGAAGGGTACTTTTTTATAGTAAAAAAGCTGTAATCGATTTTTAAAGACATAAAATCTATATATATGAAAGCCTAAGAGACCCTTACAACTGGACAACCGGCAGGTAGCTATGACAAGAGCTGCCTCCTGGTGGTCAGTGCACTCCCACAGCCAACCTCCCTCGGTCCCTCCCTCTGACTGGCCGGCCAGATCTAGACTGGGCATGATGGCCTGGATCGCCCTGGACGGTGGCCAGGCCGAGGGACCCCACCGGGCCTCTAGTTTTAGAATAAAAGAATTTTTAAAGACTTAACATTTTTCTGATTATGGATGGGGGCAGATAGTGAGGCTAGTAACTAAAACATTTTTTTGCTGCAACTCCCTCTCCCCCTACCTTCTCTACTTCCCTAATACAAAAAAATCACTTTGTAATTCATAAGGCACTTGGTAACATTCCAAAAGGATAGAAACCAACCCTGGCCCGTGTGGCTCAGTTGGTTGAGCACAAATCCATGTTTTGGGTTCATTCCCCAGTTGGGGTGCATATGGGAGGCAGCCAATTGATGCTTCCCTCTTTCCCTCTCCCTTTCTTTTTAAAATAAAAAAATAATTTTAAGTATACAAATCAGCCCAGCCAGTGTAGCTAGGAAGTCACGGTTCCATTCCCGGTCAGCACACATGCCCAAGTTGTGGGCTCAGTCCCCAGTAGGGGGGGTGCAGAAGGCAGCCTACCAATGATTCGCTCTCATCACTGATGTTTCTCTATTTCTCTCTCTCTTCCTCTCTGAAATCAATAAAAAAAATACATATTTTAAAAGTATACAAATCAGCTTTCATTTCCTCCATCTTAAATATCTTAATTTACACGCATCTCATATATAAGATTATCTCAATTACTTATACTAGAATCTAAAACAAAAATAAAATAGAAATTGGACCAACCCAAGATAAATTGTAGAAGTCCATGTGGTAAAATTTACATATCTGATGCAGTCTTTAAGTCTGATAAACTAAAAGGTCTAAGAATCCAAAGATTTGGACATGAGTCCAGATTTATTTATTCCTATTGTAACTGGTGAACTGTATCTTCTCAGAATATCAGGCTTCTTACCGGTAAAAGTTAACATGATCATCTCTCCTAACTACTTTATTGGGCTACTTCCCGATAGACTGAGATATATAAATACTGGGATATTTTCTTTCTTTGCTGAAAAAAAGGCAGTTATCTGCACATTGTGAAGTACTCTTAGTGTGTCATTATTATTCCAATTTCACATCAATTAGAAGCAGTTTGGAAGCAAAGAATAAGAGAATCCGGCCAGACTGCTAGAAAATGGAGCAACAAGGAGGTGATGACGGAACAGTGAAGAGCCAGTACACCTGCTCAAGTGAGCTTTATATTTTTACATGATCCCATGTAGGTTCTTTTTCCTCCGAAAGTGAATTCTTCAATTTCAAACTGAAGGATGTGGACTGGATAAGTTAGGGTGACTGTGGACATACAGTGTTTTAACACAACAGAGCTACAGTATAAAAAGGGTCACAGAACCCTTTTCTAGCAAGAAGTTAGTATGAAAGGAAGTCTTGGAAGAAGAGTGTGTTTAGGGGAAAAAATAAACTACAAGTCACTGACCGTCCAATAATCAGGTGTGGCTGCTCCACGTACACCAAGCCCAGGTCCCAATTCCAGCGGCTCAGGTTTTGGGATGGACAAATGTGAGAAAACATTTCCTTGGATAACAGCATGTCTGCAGTTTTGCCTTATTTGCACTATTATTGCACAGGAGACTGAATTTTCTCAGGGACTCAGGCTTCTACAAGTTAGAACTATTGCTGACAATTCAGGAAACGGTTTCACAATACCCAACGGCAGTGAGAACGGAGCCGGGTAGGGGGGTGCTGGGTTGCAGTGGAGGCGGCCTATGTCTTTAGAGACGGCAGCAAGCTAGTATAAGCAATGGCTACAAAAGGCTTATTTAGTTCTAAAGAGCTAAAATACTTCATAAAAATTCCACCTCAGTAAGCAGAGAAGGCTGCCCGGGGACTGCAGGGCAGAGCCTCCCTGAGGGCCCGCTGACCCTGCGCCTCAGCTGCAGAGGCGGGCGGGAAGCTCGCACACAGTCCCCAGCTCTGCCTGCGATGGCGAGCGAAAGGGCGGTAGGGACAGGCTCTTCATGGAGACAAAATGCAGACGGGAATCCTAAAGGAAATCCTGAACTGTGCATAAACAAGACTTTAAAAGTAAACACCCCTAACTAAACATTTAATTTGTCTTACATAGAGTTAAAAACCTGAAGTGGGGAAGACATGTGTTGATAAGAAATTAAAATTCATCACATGTAACACGTTTCAAACCAGGCGCTCTATTAACAAGTCATAGGTTCCCATTTGGTATCTTCGCACACGGTGACCTGAAACAAAGCCGCTGAGGACCCCTGGGCAGCAGCTGACACTTCACTGCCCAAGCAGCCGGGTGAGCGCACTTTTCCTACCCACCTGCAACGGACAAGCTGTTTCCTTTCACAGAAGATACAAATCACCCCTTTGCTTACCTAGTAACTGAACCGCCAGACTTGTTTGCTGTATCCAGGATACTCCTCTACCTATTTTAAAACTCTGTTCTCTTGTTAAGCCTTTTGTTAACGCTGTCCAGTGAATGAGTATATACAACAGATCATAATTCTGTTCATAAATGCCGACTGACTTTCCGGGTCTAAACACTTAAAGATCATGTAGACATGTTTACTGTAGGCACCGGGAAAGAGGCCCTCGATAGTGGCTTGCCTCAGAGCAAAAGTGAGGCAGACCCTGATTTAAAAACTCCCTCATCTGGTGGCGCATCTATTATCCTGGACTGTTTTTCTCGCAGATAAAATTAAGGAATAAGAGAGTTCAGCTGATTAAATCGAAAGTCTATTCTGAAATTCACTGAAATCTCTAGAAAAGATAGCCAAAAGATCTTTTATTTTTACTTCTGATTCTTCCTCGCTTGTTGCCAAATCCTTTAAAGTATGTATTCAGTTATGAAGAGTTTAGTACTGGAAACAGAATGAAGTACTTGGCAAATTAGGTGAGGTTGATTTTTATTGGTCACTTTATTGTCTTCTCTGCTGACATTATGTATTCATATTCGATGTCTACAAAGGCATCTAGTGTAACATTAAAAACAGACACCCGTGTCTCAAGGCCTCATCTGCACATTCCACCAATGTACTTACTGAATTCATTCCACTGAACAGGTCTCCTGATCCTACATGAGCTGTGTGTACAAAGTTTGTTGGTTCTCCAATCATACTTCGGTCAATCCGACGACGCCTTTTCTAAAATATGAGAACAAAGAAAATGATCTTATTACCAAAAAACTTATTCTGATGGATATACATACTATTGATGAATGACTGTTTAATAATATAATAAATTTGCCCAGGAGCCCTGGCTGGTGTGGCTCAGTTGGTTGGAGCATCACCTTATACTGGAAAGGTTGTGGCTTCAATTCCTGGTCGAGGTACGTAAGGGAAGCAACTGATCAATGTTTCTCACATCAATGTTTCTCTCTTTCCTTCCCTCCCTGTCCCTTCCTCTCTCTCTAAAATCAATTTAAAAAATGTCCTCGGGTAAGGATTAAAAAAAAAAAATTGCCTAGGACACAAAAATACCTGAATCTTGGAATACCCCAACTACTTCAAATAGGTAAAGCAAAAAAATAGGTTATTATTTTAGAACTTTAAAAAGATGATTTGGTCTAGCTCGGCCATCGCCACATTAATATAATAAACATTTAAGTTTTATTCTATTTTTTAAAAAGTGAGACACCTATAAAATTATCACTAACCACTGTTAGCAAATACATTGCGATTTGAGTACAACATTCTGTATTGTACTCATTCTGAGTACAACTTTTCAGTGATGTTGAAACAGTCCAAGTTTTCCAGCTCGATTCATCTCTTTCAACAGTATCCTCCTGAAATTGCAGTTTGCCTCAAAACTAAGGCAAGTTATGCATGAACTTGTTGGATTGGGTTGCCTTTGAACATATTTTATGTCTGTATCCCCTAAAATGCTGGTAGGATCTGACAAATCCTAAATACGTATCACAACAGACCCAGGTGACAGCTTCTCAGGATTCGCACGTGAGTTTCACAGAACCACAAAAGCAGAAAGTTCACGCCTTAATTTTAGAAGCCAGTATGCACCGTTTACTGTCCTCTCGCTTTTGTTGCTGCAGATCAGATTCCCAAGATGGTGTCTGCTGACTGCACTTTTCCCAAAGCCTTCCTGATGTGCGCGGGCCACCTGGCTCAGCCCGAGGCCCTTCTCAAAGAACAAGACCTACTCCAGCCACTGGGTTCTGACCATCCCGTGCTCTGTGAACACACACCAGCAGCGTTTCCTCCGGAAGGGTGTCTGGAGCTTAGCCCACATCTCCATGTTCAGGGGTTTTTCTAAACGTTGAGTCACTGCAGGAAGATGCTGGGAGAGAAGTCACCCTGTTGCGCTCGGGCCACCACCCATCTCACCCTAAAATGTTTCTTGAAAGAATTAATGAGTGGATATGATTGTGAACTGACACGCCTGTGAAAGAACAGTATTAAAATAGCATTCTCTATTGGGTCACAGGCAAAGTCTCTCCAAATTCAAGAAGATTGAAATCATATCAGGCATCTTCTCAGACCAGAATGGCATAATATTAGAAATAAACTACAATAAAAACAATAAAAAAATGCAAACACTTGAAAGCTGAATAGCATGCTATTAAACAATGATTGGGTGACCGAAGAGATCAAAGAAGAAATTAAAATAACATTCTCAATCCTGAGGATGTTCAAAAGCAGATGACTAAACACTGATTCAAGAGACTACTCTCACACTGAAAGGCAAAGGACAGAAGACTTCAACTTGCACCATAATGATTGCGGTAGGAAATTAATTTATAAACCTGAAGTAGTATTTTTAAACTTGACCTTTACTGAGTTGAGAGAGACCTTTCCTTTAGTGTGTTGGAAGGTTGTTCATGCCCTCTAATCACACCCTGACTTTAAGGTATAAAGTGGGAGCTTCCAGTCCTTCCTTCCCAAAGGCTAGAGCAGGGGTGGGCAAACTTCTTGACTCGAGGGCCACAATGGGTTCTTAAACTGGACCGGAGGGCCGGAACAAAAGCATGGATGGAGTGTTTGTGTGAACTAATATAAATTCAAAGTAAACATCATTACATAAAAGAGTACGGTCTTTTTTTTTTTTTTTTTTAGTTTTATTCATTTCAAACGGGCCGGCCCGCGGGCCGTAGTTTGCCCACGGCTGGGCTAGAGGATCAAATTGGTTTTAAAAGGCTCACCCAGCCAGTGTGGCTCAGTTGGCTGAGAGTCATCCCATATACCAGGAGGTGCCTCGTTTGATTCCTGGTCAGGGCACATGCCCAGGTTTGGGCTCGATCCATAACAGGAGGCAGCCAATTGATGCTCTCTCGTCAATGTGTCTATCTCTCCCTCTTCCTTCCTTCCTCTCTCGGGAATCAGTAAAAACATATTTCTTTTATAAAAGGCTGCTCCATGACAGTTACAGGTGGGCAGCAGGTTGGAGGGGCCAAAAGAAGTTATAACGTTGGTGAAAAAAATTAGATTCAACTCATAGCAGAGATGAAAGAGGTGGACAGAGCCAGGAGGTGTTCAGTGGATAAGATCGACAGCACTTGGCTGTTGCTGGACCTGGGACCGGAAGGAAGGGTAGGGCAGGAGCCGCAGTCTCAGATCTGAAGAGCACGTGCAGCCGGTTAGGTCATCCTGGGAGAGGACCAGGCTCTAAGAAGATGAAAGGCTCAGTCCCAGACACAATGAATTTCAGGGGCCAGTGAGGCACCCGGAGGGCCAGTGGATACATGGAAACAATTCTGCAAAAGGCTAACGTGGAGGGGAGGATCCAAGAGTCACAGCGTGATAAAGCTGCCAGTGAGTGACTGCCTAGGCTGCGCACAGAGGTGCCCATGCAAGGCTGGGCAGAGGAAAATAAGCCATCACAGAAGCCAAAAGAAACGTCCTGAAGCGAGAAGGAAAATCAGGTGCGTCTTCTGGAAAGTGTCACAGGGGAGGAGGAGAAAGCAACCTCAGTGCGTGTGGTGTCAGTGGAGAAATACTTGATTATGCTTAATTTCTGATGAGGTTGATCCAGCAAAAGAGAAGAGATTAAAGGTAAAGAAAACGAAAGAGTGAGCAGCATTGTAAGGTGACAGAGAAGGCTGAAAGGATGGGACCCGGACAGGCTGAGGTATTCGCTAGAACATTCCCAATGAATCAAAAGTCTAGGTATTTTACATAAAGCATTTTAAAATACAAATACTATTTTCCAGGCACATGAGACACTTAGAGAATGGCACACTTTCCTCGGTGTGGTGTGTTAAGAAGACAAGAGACAAGATTTAAATCATGGGCAAAGGAGGGGAATTCCAGAGTCGGCCTACGCAGAGAAAAACAGGAAGTGGCGCGCTCCGCTGTCATCTGTGCTAACTGCTGGCAGGAGCAGCACGCCCAACTTTCCTGGAAACACACTTTATTCTTTATAGGGAACTTTATTAAGAATGTCAACTGTCTAATTCTTGCCATCCTTAAAATGTTAACTCTTATTCTGCATAAGGTCAAGAACTAGAGCGACACAAAAATGAACAGTTGTGTTAGGGTGGAGGGGGTTAGGGAAAATGTCCCTTCCTGTGACATTTCTACATAAGTACTTGCCATCACAGTGAAATCATTACTAAAGATAATGAATTAATAATTTGGAGTAGATGCAAGGAGAGGGATTAAAAAGATAAGTGCCCCTATGTGAACAGACCAACTACAGAAGCACACTTCTGGGACAATGGAAATTAAAAAACTGACTGGATATTAGATGACAATAAGGAACTATTTTTTTGAAATATATTTTTATTGATTTCAGAGAGGGAGGAAAAGGGAGACAGAAACATCAATGATGAGAATCACTGATTGGTTGCCTCCTGCATGTCCCCCGCACCGAGGATCAAGCCCACAACCCAGGCATGTGCCCTTGACCAAAACTGAACCCGGGACCCTTCAGTCTGCAGGCCGACGCTCTATCCACTGAGCCACACCAGTCCTTTAATATAAGGACTATATTAAATTTACTTTGGGGTATGGTAATAATACCATAGTTATCTTCAGCAATAAAAATAAATGCCTACTGATATATATACTACAGCATGAATGAATCTCAAAATAATTACGCTGAATCAAATTGCACAAAGGTACATTTAAAGAAAATGTAAACTAGTATATGTTGACAGAAAGCACATCAGTGGCTGCGTGGGGAAGTGCACAGGAGACAGGAAGAGACGGATTACAAAGATACCTGAAAACTTGGAGGTGGATGGCTATGCCCACTATCTCGATTGTGGTGGTGGCTTCAAGGACACACCTGCCAACTTACCAAACTGTACACTTTAAATATGTGCCATTTATTATATGTCAGTCATGCCTCATTAAAGCTGTTTAAATCTTAGAGACACACACACTGAAATGTGTTTAACGTGTCTATTTTAAATTCCCTAATTGGGGGGGGAGGGCAGTAATGGATGAAACAAGATGGCCCCATCGATTACTGTTGGGCTACACACATTTGGGTGGGAGAGGGGGTGATTCTTATCCCTCTGTGTTTGGGTGTATTTGCTAATTTTCCTAAAAGAAGTTTCTTCACAGACCTGTTAACTCATTTAGTTTCCTGCTCTTACAATTTCATGTCCTAGTTCCATCAGAACTTAATCATTTTCTCCTCATTCTTTCTAATGCCTGACAATTCTAAAATCATTCCCTACCCACTTCCTGTTCTCCTCCCAAAACTATTAGAAGGTATACTTTAAGTTTTAAAAAATATACTGCAGAGCAACCAATAATCATACAGCTAGCTACAATATCAATTTGGTTTATGTATTCATTCAGGCACTCACATTACAAGTTCCTTCTTTGAAAATGAAACAACCCGCCCCATACACATACACACAAAAATGTCTTAAACAATACAGTCCAGTGACAAGGGGTTCAGTGCCTGCAGAGGTCCCACTCCATTTCTCCCTCAGCTCTGCCCTTGCCCTCCTCATGTGAACTTCGGTCTTGGGCTGGTAGCAGCATTGCTGCCGCAAGTATAGGCCTTACACCTTTGTGCAATGAATGACACACAGAGGGATGGCTCTTTATCGAAAACAAGGCAAATTTCCCCTGCGGTCTCCATAGAACTTCCTCTGGCATCCGAGTCCTATGCCCAGTCTTTAACCAGCTCCTCTCACCCACAGGATGTCTTACTTGGGCCAAGCTCTTGAACCCAATCACTGGACAAGGAGAGGAGACTCCCATGGCTGACACAGAGCCTAATCAGGGATCACCATGAGCACAGGGGTCCTCTGCTCAAACCTTGTGGCTCCTATGCAATGGGAAGGGGGCGGGGGTAGCGCAGAATGGATGCTGTGGTTACAATAATCAAGGCAACTATGTTATTTAAAACTTACTAGGCAAATATTTTTAAAACTTGGAATGTAAAATTCAGAGAAAGGATTATTCTGTGGCTATTCTTCTAAAAGCTCCTTCTCTGGTTCCCTATTAATTTATCTGCCTTTTTTTTTTTTTTATCTTGCCCTAGAGGCCTGGTGCACAAAATTTGTACATGGGGGCTGGAGGGTGGGGTGGTGGTGGTGTCCCTCAGCCCAGCCTGCACCCTCTCACAATCCAGGACCCCTTGGGAGACATCCCTCTCACAATCCGGGATTGTTGGCTCCTAAACCGCTTGCCTGCCTGCCTGCCTGCCTGCCTGATCGTCCCTAACCGCTCGCCTACCTGCCTGATCACCCCTAACTGTTTGCCTGCCTGATTGCCTCAAATCCCTCTGTCTGCCGGATCACCCCTAACTGCCTCTGCCTGCCTAATCACCCCTAACTGCTCGCTTGCCTGCCTGATCGCCCCTAACCGCCTCTGCCTCGGCCCCCGCGGCTTCATCCAGAAGGTCGTTCGGCTGTCTGGGCTAATTAGCATATTATGCTTTTATTATTATAGATTCTCCAGCATTTCCTAGGTCCCTTTTCTTCCCTCTTCCATGTGTTCATTTTATCAACTCTATGCTGATGATTAGTAAATCTCTTTCCTGGGTTTAGGCTACATACATATTCAACTGCTTACCATACACCACCATGTGACTAGAAGATACTCAAATTTCCTATGTCCAAAACTGCACGCAGAATCTTACTTCTGTATAACCCTCTACCTCCTCTTCATTTCCTATTTTGGTAAACACTTCTCCCAGTACTTCAAGCCATGTTTGAGGGCTATCCGTCTACCTCCTGCCTCAGACTAGCACATCAAATCAGCATCTGTTGATGCTAACCTTTACCGCCCCATCGTTGCCACAGCCTTTGTCAAGTCCCTATCACCTTGCATCTTGGTCACTGCAGTTGTCTCCTAACTTAACTGCTTTCACCTTTACAACCTTCTGCCTCCTCCCAATATTCTTCACCGTTACCTAAATGTACCTTTCTAAAGTACAAAACTGATCGTATGTCACTCACCCATTTAAAAACACTCAGTGGCTTTCAAAAACTTTGAGGATAAATTCAAAACGCCACACAGCCTATGAAGTCCTGTTAATCACGCCTACCTCACCTTTTACTACTTCCTTCCCTGCACTCTGGGCATTCACCTGCTACTTGCAGTTCCCTAAATATGCTCTCACTTCTCTGCCCTCTGCCTGGAGGATTCTTTCCTGCTCCTTAACCTGACGCAGGCCTTCCTTCTCTACACCCTCTAGTCTGGGCTTAGGTGTTCCTTCTCTGTGCTCCCAGAGCACCTGTAGTCACCTCTACCAAAGTAAAAGTTGCACCTTTCACCAAATTCAAACGGTCCACTGGATGGAAGGTATGCTCCTATACAGACATACAAGATGTGAACCCACCGGGGCCAGCACCATACGTGGCCACAGCAATTCATCAACATACTTTTTTTGAGTAAGTCAACTATGAATGTATAAACATTATATTCACATCGTTTTTAGGGCTTAATTTTTCAAACACTTTTTTGGTAGCAATATAAATAGTCCACTTCCCTCACATTTGTAGACTAATGATCAAGTACAGCTTCTAGAAAAACAGTGATTGCCTAATCACTTACAAGTTAAAACTTCCTCTAAAGTTATTCTCTGGGCAGCTTAGTGTGCAAACACATGCCACTGAAGAGCAAATGAAGGCCAGGAGCGCAGGGTAACGGGATAGTACATCCTGAAGTAGTCCTAGAAACTGATAGAGTGAATGAAGAAAGTGCCTGCCACCTAGGGGAGGGACAAAAAGCTGGAACTTTCAGGCCGCAAGACTTCAGAAGATAATGAACTTTTCCAGGATACCCACTCATACTGTATCTTCCGCTCCGAGAACAGTAACGATCATTCTCCTCTGGCTTCCAGAGCCCTGTGCACTCACTGGGATGCCAGCAGAGTCCTCATGTAAAGGGTTTCTAGAAGGAGCCATTTCTATAAAAGATGAGAGCCACCTTAGATCACCACAGAGCAATCAAAACACCCAACTAGAGTTACAAGCAGTTAATTATCTAAGTCAAACTCCATAAAGACAAGATATTTCCTGCTGGAAATATTTAAAAATAGGTGGGTTGCTGATAACGCATTTAAAACTCAATTCTAAGTGCAGTGCTTTAGAATTTAGTAGGTTAACTAACCTCTCCCCAGGTAGTATAAATTTTGAATCTGGTGACAGATGAGAAGTTTGCAGGAGGCCCCCAAATTTGTTTTTAAAAGAAATAGCTGAGCAAGATATAGTGATCTTTTCAAGGGCAAAATTGCTAAAAGCAAAACAGAAGGAACTAGCTGTTCTCATCTTGGTGAGAAACCTAAAGCAACACAGGGAGTTCTTTTTCTCCTTCTATTTCAAGTTAGCATCTGGTTTAAGTCACGTATTACAAGTATGAAAACTGAAGTACAAAATAAGTTTTAAAAAACTCATCTGAAATAGCTTTTTAAAGAACTAATGATACAGATTTCAACGCTTTTGAGTGTTAAAGGCTCTATGACCTGGGAAATTTCTGCCACCACAGGTCCACCTGGTGTTGTTTCTGTGCATGGCACGTGTATTCATGCTACAACAGCTAGCTTGTAAGGGGCTGGTGAAACACCTTGCAGACTGCACAAGGAAAGCCTCATGGAATACGATGCCCTACATTTATTTTAGTACCGGGAGACCTATACTGGACTCCGACCTGCACTACAAGATGATAAATTTGTGTTGTTTTAAAGCCACTAAGCTTGTGATAATCTGTTTAAGCAGCACCAGAAAACCAATGTACCTAAAAAGATCACACTACGTGCCAAGGTCCCACAATGACTATAACAGGTCTGAGTATTTCTTGTCCACTATTCGTTCCTTCACACCACTGCACTGACAAGTTACTCTAAAATAAACATCTTTGTATATCAAAAAAGGTCATACAATTCCCCCAAAACATTTACTATGTAAAATAAAGAAAAATAAAATTGTTCCTAATTAAGCCAAGCAGTGTTTTATAATTTCCTTTCTTGTACCGTTTTGTGTTGAATTGCTTCTTTTTGTTTGCTTAACTTAATATGAAACATTAATTGCTCCAACAATGTCCGCAAACACGTTGCAGTACAACTGGTTAAATAGCTGATTAGTTCAAAGAGTCTGAATTTTCACTAATGTTCTGGGTCAATTTTTTTAAAAAATATATATATTTTATTGATTTTACAGAGAGGGAGAGAGTTAGTTAGAAACATCAATGAGAGAGAAACACTGATCAGCTGCCTCCTGCACGCCCCGCACTGGGGATGTGCCGACAATCAAGGTACATGCCCTTGACCGGAATCTAACCTGGGACCCTTCAGTCCGCAGACTCTATCCACTGAGCCAAACCAGTCAGGGCTGGGTAAATTTTTTTTTCATTCAACAGAGGCCTTTAACCAAGAAACTCTTGTGTTGTCCCTGTATTGTTACTTTGGTAATTTATTCTCCTCAAATGTCTCTGTTCTCTCCTCTGTGGAATTCTAATTGGGCAGATTTTGAACTCCTGGATCGATCACCTAATTTTTTTTTTTAACTTTTCCCTTGTACTTTCTATATCTCAATTTGTTTCACTTTCTGGAAGATTTCTTTACTTTCCAGCCCTTCTACTGGACTTCTTCATTTCAGCTATTCTATCATTTCTGAACACTGTCCTCCTGATTTGTTCCTTCTCTTTCCTTTACATTCACATTGTTTTTGTTCAATGAGTCCAATATCTTAGTCATCTGAGGAATATTCATGTTGTTCTTAGTTCCTTTCCAGCCCGTTAGCATGTATTTCCTCCACGTTCTTTTACTCAGTTCATTTATTTGAGCTGCCTTGAGACCTGGCGGTAACAGGGAAATGCGCAGTCTCTCTGGCTCCGTCTTGTTCCAGCCTGTGTGGGTCCCATGGCCTTCAGGCTAACAGCGCCTACTTTGTCTGGCATGTAGACATGTTAACCATTAGAGGAATTTCAAAAACAGCCCCTCCCATTTCCCCTTCCCTTGACATAAAAGAAGCCTGAACTCGTCTTAAGATGAATCTGAGGTACCACTAGGCTCCCCTCTTCTCAGCTGGGATCTCATCGGTCAATAAACTTTCCTTACTTCAAACTCTGACATTTGAGTTTTGGACTTTTGAAGCATCTGGCACACAGACTTAGGACTGGTAACATGGTGATCATGAACTGTCCAATGAGGCTTCCATGTGTGCATCCAGCATGCTCAATGGTGGGTTCAATGAAAGGCAATAAGGTGGCAAGCTGACTTTTTCCTCAGGGAGCCCACAACTGCAGATATGACCTGGTCTTCTACGTAGAATCTAGAGAAGGAATTGGCTGAAGGCCAATCTGAGGGAATCGACCCTGGCTGAAAGCACTCTAAGAGTAAGGTGGTTTAAAAATGCTGGCTTGCTTTTTGTCAGTATCCCCTCTTCAGGCAATTAGGTTGTTGATGCATTCAGTAAATGTTCTATCATCCATTTTAAAAAGTATCTCTCATCCAGGGTTATCTCCTCTCTCCATTCTCTTTTCCTTTGTGGGCTTTATCTTTCTTTTTTAAATTAAATCTTTATTGTTCAGATTATTACATTAGTTACTCTCTTTTCCCACCATAACTCGCCTCCACCCAGTTCCCACCCCACCCTCCGCCCTCACTCCCCACCCAGTCCTCATCATAGGAGCATGATTATTGTCCAATCTCTTCCCTCACCCCCACACCCCTTCCCCCTCCCCCCAGAATAGTCAGTCCATTCCCTTTCTATGTCCCTGATTCAATTACAATCACCAGTTCATACTGTTCATCAGATTATTTATTCACTTGATTTTTAGATTCACTTGTTGATGGATGTGTATTTGTTGTTCATAATTTGTATCTTTACCTTTTTCTTCTTCTTCCTCTTCTTAAAGGATACCTTTCAGCATTTCATATAATACTGGTTTGGTGGTGATGAACTCCTTTAGCTTTTCCTTATCTGTGAAGCTCTTTATCTGACCTTCAGTTCTGAATGATAGCTTTGCTGGATAAAGTAATCTTGGTTGTAGGTTCTTGGTATTCATCACTTTGAATATTTCTTGCCACTCCCTTCTGGCCTGCAAAGTTTCTGTTGAGAAATCAGCTGACAGTCGTATGGGTATTCCCTTGTAGGTAACTGAGTTTCTTTCTCTTGCTGCTTTTAGGATTCTCTCTTTGTCTTTTGCTCTTGGCATTTTAATTATGACGTGTCTTGGTGTGGTCCTCTTTGGATTCCTTTTGTTTGGGGTTCTCTGTGCTTCCTGGACTTGGAAGTCTATTTCTTTCACCAGGTAGGGGAAGTTTTCTGTCATTATTTCTTCAAATAGGTTTTCAATATCTTGCTCTCTCTCATCTTCTGGCACCCCTATAATTCGGATGTTGGTATGCTTGAAGCTGTCCCAGAGGCTCCTTATACTATCTTCGTATTTTTGGATTCTTTTTTCATTTTGCTTTTCCGGTTGGGTGTTTTTGCTTCTTCGTATTTCAAATCTTTGACTTGATTCTTGCGCTCCTCTGGTCTGCTGTTGGGAGTCTGTATAATATTCGTTATTTCAGTCAGTGTATGCTTAATTTCTAGTTGGTTCTTTATCACAACATCGAGGGTCTCATTAGATTTCTTGAGGATCTCACCACATTTATCGGCGGTCTCACCAGTCTTTTTGAGGGCCTTATTAAATTTATCGGCGGCTTCTAGACAGTTCCTTAAAGACCTTAAAAGTGTGGTTTTGAACTCTATATCCAACAGTTTGCTTTCCTCCAATTCTGTTGTTTATGTCCTGTTTCTTTGTCTCGGCATTTTTTATGCTTTGCTGTGTTGACAGAGTGCCTTTCTGTGCTAAGTGTCCCAATTACCTGAGGTAGACACGCTTGGTGCACCACTTTGTGGGCTTTGTGCACAGTCTTGTTGTAGTTAAGCCTTGATTGTTGTAGTTATCACTGTGAGGAATTGACCTCCAGGCTAATTGGCTGTGAGAATCAGTTGTGTCTGCAGTGGGAGAACTTCTGTGCTGGAGACACCCCTCTGGGGCAAGACTTGCTTCAATGGGACTTTGGAGCTCACTGAGTCTGCCCCCTGAGTGTGTCTTTTATGGTTCCACGGAGCTGCAAACTGGATGGTCCCGCTCTGACCTCTGGGCTTCCTGGCTCCTGGATCTCTAGGGAGGTGCTAATCTAGCCTTTGCCTGAGGCTATCCAGCAAAAGTCTCCCTGCAGGGCTTGGGCGGGGCTGGTCCCAGGGGATCAACAGGGTGGGGTTAGCAATTATGGCTGCTCTCAGTCTTGCCCTCAGAGGCTCTGCTTCTCAGTGTCCCAGTAATTGCTGCAAGCCCCACGGAGAGAAAGCTGCCCTAGGGTTCTGAGCTATGCCAGACAGTCCCGCTTCTCCCGTATGAGTCTGGGTCCCTAGAGACTCGCCTGGAACTGGAACTCAGAGTCTGAGACTCCCTCCCATTTGAAAACGACAACCGCGCCCTCAGCTGCCAGCCCGCTTCGCATGCACTCCGCACCTTAGTATTTTACTTCAGCACTGCACCTCCTCTGAGTTTCGGTATGTTTTTCTCTTTCCTCCTAGTTGTAGAACTTTTACTCAGCCAGCCTTCCTGTGGTTCTGGATGATGTCCGTTCCGTCTTTTAGTTGTATTTTTGAAGTGGTTGTTCGAGGCAGCAAATTCCGGTGTTTACCTATGCCGCCATCTTGGTTTCCCCTGTCTTGAGCCGTATTTTTTCGGGCTTTATCTTTTTATACATTTTATTGTTTACAAGTTTTACTCTTTTATTTTACATGCAATAAACCTTAATATTTCAAAAAAATGACCTTAAATGTGTTACATGCAATAAACATTAATATATCAAGAAAAACAATTTTAAATGTTACAGCAATAGACACCAATTATTCAAGAAAAATCATCTTATATATAATACTACATACAATAAACATTAATACTTCAAGAATAAAAGAATTTTAAGTATGAAAATATTACTAAAACTGTACTAACAAAGTAAGATATCACAAAAGCTGTAGGAAATATTAAAAATCTGCAAAAAACAGTATTACTTCTATTATATTCTAGTATATATTTTACCCCCTCTGGCTCTATTTCTCCTAATCAGTTTATGTTGTTCATTATACTCCACAAATGAGTAAGATCATATATTTATTTTTCTCCAACTGGGTTCAGTTAGCATGATGCTTTTAAATTTTAAAGTCTATTTTGTCGGATGTGAGTATTGCAACTCCAGCTTTTTTAAAAATATATATATTTTATTGATTTTTTTACAGAGAGGAAGGGAGAGTGATAGAGAGCTAGAAACATCGATCAGCTGCCTCCTGCACACTCCCCACTGGGGATGTGCCTGCAACCAAGGTACATGCCCTTGACTGGACTCAAACCTGGGACCCTTGAGTCCGCAGGCTGATGCTCCATCCACTGAGCCAAACCAGTTAGGGCGCAACTCCAGCTTTTTTTTGTTTTCTATTTGCATGGAAATTTTTTTTCCATCCCTTCACTTTCATCCTGTGTCTTTTGTTTTGAGATAGGTCTCTTGTAACCAGCATATAGTTGGGTCAAGTTTTTGTATCCATTCAGCTACCCTACACCTTTTGATTGGAGCATTTAATCCATTTACATTTAGGGTTATTGAGAGATACTTATTTATAGCCATTTTAATTCGGTATGGCTAGGTTTCTCTCTCTGTTTCTTCTTCTCAGCAATCCCTTACAGCAATCCTTTAAGCATTTCTTGTAATGCTGGCTTGGTGGTGATGAACTTCTTTAGCCTTTTTTTGTCTAGGAAGCTCGTTATTTGACTGTCTATTTTGAATGATAGCCTTGCTGGATATATTAATCTTGGTCTCAGATCCTTGCTTTCCATTACCTTGAGTACTTCATGCCATTCCCTGCCGGGGTCCAACCCCAGCGGGTCCAGGGTTTCCCAAAGGCGTAGACGGAGTCGGCGAAGAAGGAAGGACACGGAGACAGTGTTCAGTTGATCAGCAGCCTAGCCAGGATCTCCAGCCAGGATCTCCAGCCAAGTTCTGGTCTGGATCTCCAGAGAGGTTCTGCTTAGGATCTCCAGCCAGGTTCTGTCCAGGTTCTCCAGCCAGGTTCAGTCACCAGGTTCTAGTCAGGTTCTCTTGCCATGTTCTATAGTCAGGTTCAGTCCAGGATCTTTTGCCATGCATGTTCTCTCGCTAGGTTTTGTCTCTAGGTTCTGTTGCCAGTTTCTGTCCAGGATCTTTTGCCATGTTCTCTCCAGTGAAGTTCTTCTGTCTCTAGGTTCTGTGTAGGTTCTGTCTTCTAAGTTCTGTGCCTCTTGGTTCTGTTTTCTAAGTTCTGTCTCTCGCTGTCTTGTTACATCTGTATTTATACCAGTTGATTCAATCCTATCAATCTCTATTACAAAGGTTAGGGCGTTTCTTATCTCCATTCCAGGGAGTAAAGATTATGTAGCTTAAGCATGATTGTTCATAGTTAAAGTGATTAATTACCCACCTGGCACTTAGTTAAGGGGTTTTATTCCCTCCCTAACTTCAGGGGAAAATCCCTACCTAGGGAAACAACCTTTCTCAGAGAGGAGACCTTGGTTAAAACACATAGTGCCAAGAAGGTGAGCAAACATATTAAGAACAGTATGCCATATATGCCGGGTCCCTTGAAACAGCAAGGATGGACCGGCTCCCGGCAATTCCCTTCTGGACTCGAGAGTTTCTGATGAGAAATCAGGTGTCAGCCTTATGGGAACTCCTTTGTAGGAACCCGTTTTCTTTTCTCTTGCTGCCTTTAAGATTCTCTCTTTGTCTTTATTTTTTGGCATTTTAATTATGATGTGTCTGGTCATGGATCTGTTTGGGTTCTTCTTGTTTGGGGTTCTCTGTGCCTCCTGAACTTGTGTGACTTTTTCCTTTACTAGGTAAGGGAAGTTTTCTACCATTATTTCTCCAAACACCTTCTCTATTCCTTTCTCCCTTTCTGCCTCTTCTGGCACACCTACTATTCTAATATTGTTACGTTTCACATTGTCCCACAGCTCCTTTAAGCTGTTCTCCTGACTTTTGTTTTTTTTTCTTTTTGGTTCTCTAATTGAGTGATGTTTTCAACTCTGTCTTCTAATTCACTGATTCAATCCTCAGCTTCCCCTAATCTATTGTGTATTCCTTCCAATGTGTTTTTTACTTGTGTTATGTCATCCTTTATCTCAGACTGTTCTTTTTTCATAGTTATTATATCTTTTTTCATACTGTTGAGCATTTTTAACATCATTACTCTGAACTCTGTTTCAGATAAATTTCTTATCTCTGCTTCATTTATTTCTTCTTCTGGAGAATTCACTAGTTCTTTCATTTGGGGGTTGTTTCCTTTTTTGGGGGGGTTGTTTGTTTCCTCATTTTGTTTGTCGGTTTGGTTTGTGACTATGTTTTAGATAGATCCTCTATACTTCTCAATCTCTAGTGCAGGACAGTGTTAAAGGCTGTTTCTGACTAATTGGATCAGGCAAAGACTCAAAGCCTCCAGAGACTGGCTCTGCCTACAGACTGACAGGATTCTGACTTGAATTGTCCTTCTCCCCCACTTTATCCCCCCCCCCCCCCATCAAAGACTCAAAGCCTCCAGAGACCACCTCTGTCTACAGCAGTGGCTCTCAACCTTCCTAATGCTGTGACCCTTTAATACCAGCGGTTCTCAACCTGTGGGCGCGACCTCTTTGGCAGTCGAACAACCCTTTCACAGGGTTGTCTGCCTTCTTAGCTCTATCCCCTGAGTCCCCAGTCTTGAGTTCTGCTCCCAGAGCTCCAGTCCACTTCACCCTCCCTCTGCCAGAGCACAAGGTGGGTGGCTCCAAAGGGAATTTTTGTGCATTGACCCTTTAAGTGAGTGCCTGAACTTTCAGCTGCCACTCCCTGGCAGACAGCACTCTACTACTTTTCACAGCCAGATGCTATATGGGTACCCTCCTCAGTTTGGTGCTTTCTGCTGGGAAGCCCAGCTTTGGGATTATATCCCAGAGTTCTCAGTGGCACACTCCACCCTGTCCGCCCTCCCTCCGCCCTCCCCCCTCCCCTACACACACAGCTGAGACATCTCTCCGGGACTTCAGTTGCTGTCTTTGGCTGCCCAGCCAGCTCTTTGGCACCTCCGCCCCTCCTACCAGTCTCTATGCTGTCTCCACCTTCAGTCCTTGGGTATCAGGGTTCTCTCCTGTGAGTTTTCCATTGATTATTCAGGAAGCCTTTCCTTATTTCAGTTGTAATTCCAGCTTGTTTCTGGGAGCATTCTGTGCCTTTTGTTTTTTCATTCAGCGGAGGCCTTTTTTTTTTAAAGCAAATTCTTTTTTTTAATGTTTTGTTAAAATTGATTTTAGATAGAGGAAGAGAAACATTGATCTGTTGCCTCTCATATGAACTCTGACCAGGGACCAAACCCGAAACTTGGGTATGTGCCCTGAATCGGAATCTAACCACCGACCTTTCAGTGTGTGGGATGACATTCATCCACTGAGCCACACCTGCCAGAGCTACATTTTGTTTTTAAATTCCTTTAATGTCATGTAAAGTGGGGTTTTGGAGAGAGAGCTTGTGTGTGTGTGTGTGCTCAGTCCAACATCCTCTCTTATATTAGACAATTGGATCTCTCTTCCTGGTAACTAAAAACAAAACAAAACCACCCCTGTTCATTTCAAATAAAATGTACTTGTAACTAATTGAGATAAAAACAAAATAAAGCCAAAACCTACATTATTTAAAAAAAAAGAGGAAACAATTTATCAACTCAACATCCATAATAGAAGCACTTACTATATGCCAGGTACTAGCTGAGCACTTTACATAAATTATCTTATTTAAAACACTTAATTTATTATCTACTTTAATACACTGAATCCTATGAAACAAAATCATTACTTCTATTTTTCTTATCATTATTCCTATTTGCAAAGCTTTAATTAATCTACTCAAGGTCAAACAGTAAATAAGTACTGGCAATAAAATTCAAACCCATATCTGAATAACTCTAATGCCCATAAAAAACCAGATCTCATGAAGAGGAGAAAAAAGAGGGAAAAACTTATTTAGTTTCTCATAACTACCCTTAACTTTAAATCTCCTAAAAATGAGATGAATTTCCTAGAGCTAAACACTACTGAAATCACATTTCTCTTATGTTTCTTACTAATTTTACCTGTTGTTAGATAGGCAAGAAAATGGCATCTAGTAATTGCTTTTCTTAGAGGAGGTTCTGTTTATTCTATGAGCCAGACTCACAGACAGCTAACACTGTTTCTAGTATCTTAATGAATTGTTAGTATATGCATATACATAATAGAGACATGCAAAAGAAGTATTTGTGTATGTAAAGATACCAGGTAGATACAGCAAGAACAAATAAAATAAAACCAAAATCCAAACCATACAAAACAGAGAAATAGGGAGGGGGGGGTGAATTAAGATGATAGTTATGCATATAATTAAGTTAATGTATATGAAAATATTTGGACCAAGAAGTTCTATAAATGTCAGATAAGCCTGGCCGACATGGCTCTGGCGTGGCTCAGTGGTTGAGAATCGACCTATGAACCAGATCATGGTTTGATTCTGTCAGGGCACATGCCCAGGTCGCAGGCTAAATCCCCAATGGGGGGGACGTGCAGGAGGCAGCTGATCAATTCTCTCTCATCATTGATGTTTCTTATATCTCTCTCCCCCTCTCCCTTCCTCTCTAAAATAAGTAAAAAAAAAATTTTAAGTCAGATTAACAATTAACATTTGGTGGCAAGGAGAGTCTTTTAAAATGTTTAAACTAAAAAAAAACTAAAATAAAATGAAATAAAATGTTAAAACTGCTGGTCCCATCTCATCAAAACTAGTGTTGTATATTGGCATAGTCTTAGAATTCAATTTCATATCCAATAGGTGTATTCCTTTTCATTTGGATAAAATTTACCAAAACATAAAGTAGGGAAAAAAAAACTAGTCTTTAACTAGTTTTGATTCATTAGTCTTAATTTAAGTTACTAGCTAACTTTCTAATATAGTTTCCAAATCTGCATGTGTATGTATATGCATTTGACTACACAGATGTTTGCTTAGATGCCTTTAAGAGCTAAAATTTTATGATTGTATGAAAAATTTGAGTTCACAATGAAAACAGAAAACAAATCACAAATGAAAACAAAATAAATAATGTCCCAACTACTAAAATGGAGAAATATAAGAAACTGCTTTTCAAGGAAATAAAAGTTCAATCTACAAAAATAAATGGAACATAAGCAAACAAAATAGCTTATCTGAAAAAATTAGAAGAATGTTTATTATATACAAAAATGATAAGAAACCAGGAAAATCTTTAGAGTACGTGGTACTTAAGGAGACATAGCTGAGATCAGACTTTGTCTTGCATATGAGAGGGCCACTAATAAAATTGATCTGTAATATTGTTTACCCATTCTACAAGTTTAAGGCAGATAAATAGGAAAACAGAATTTATTTTACCATATATTTACATCACCAATGAAAAGATTCTTAAAAAGTGTTTCTGAAAATGTTCAATATATCATAGACATCATAAAATCAGGCCCAGATAATTAAAATACCACTATACTATCAGTCCCCAGAAATTATTTAAATTCTAATTTCTCTTCAGTAACAGATTATATAAAAATTGCATAATCATTTTATTTTCCTACAACGACTAGTTTATTACCTAAACTTTACCTGCCTAGTATTGATTTTTTAATTCTGATTTCAAAAATAATAGTTTGAGTTCCTTAAGAGTATTACTTTCTTTCCTATTTGTATATACTACACCATGTGAGATAAGAACCCAATCCACACTAACTCTAGATAAATAAAGGCTTACTCCCCTTCATTCTTGCTGTTTCTAAGCTTATAAAACCCAATAGCAAAACAAAGCTTAATGCTATTGGTGTATTAGAGAAGCAACTTTATTTTAGGCATTTTAAGAATTCACAGTCTTATTAAAAGATGCAGACTTTCATATCATTTACAGGAATGACAGAACTTGTCATTGAAGACTGTTTTCTAAACATAACAATCTCCCAGATAGGGTCAGATGACTTGCAAACAATAGACCTTTTAAGAAATGTTTCAACATTCATAGAAATGGCCAGTTGATAGGAGCACACACTGACTACTTAACGTGACCTCCCAGATGAGGAAAACTGTCTTTATAAACATGAGGACAGAGAGTATTTTCTAAAGATCATATAGGGAAAAAATTTCATTGGGGCTTATTGGCCACATATGTGTATTTTTTAGTTACTTGACCACAATGGGTTTTCTTCCAGTTTAAAAAAAAAAAAAAATCCCCCTGGGTTTCTTTTATTTTCCTTTTAGTGGTAATTATTTGTATCACAATTAAAAATCATATTATTTTTGGACTCCAGAGCTCCGTGCTCTAACTTGTTCTGTATTCAATGGTCTGTCATGTGAGATATGCTCTCCCAAGAGGTCCTGGGATGTGAAAGGAAAATACTAGAACTTCTGTTTTTATTTTTCATCTTTCTTTTTTCAATTAAGCTCTACTATATTTATAGCTCTAAATATACTATATTTAGTATATAGGTGACATAAATACCTGGTGGCTACTGACTGCATTTATTTCCTCAGTAGTTCCTAGAAACAGTAAATAGTAGATAAATGCTTAAGCATACTTAAAACTAACTACAAAAATGAAAGCTGTTACAGTATAATGTCCTAACTTAATCTGTTTCAATTTATCTAAGTGTGTGTTTTTTTTGTACTCCGAAAGAAATGACCTCATGCTAGTATATAAATGGAAATGCTGATGAACAAAAGTGTAGCAGAGGTGAATTGGGGAATTTTATTTCAAGAAATCTCTGATTTATTGAGACAACCTAATAGTCCAAGAAGTCAGGTTACTTTTCACTCTCATTGTATTAAAATGCAAGGTCAAACATCAAAGAGATGCCATACTTTTCTCCCAGGCTGATAAAAATCTAAAAGTCTGAAAACACCATGTGTTGATGAGGATATGGAACAATGGTTGGGACACTCAAAGTGCTGGTGTAAATGTAAATTAGTAACAGCAAATTTAAAACAATGTGCTCTCCCACAGTAAAAGTGAATGTCCTTAGACTTTAAAGCCAGTATTTCATCCTAGGTATATACCCTAGAACAACACATATACACAAGGCATAAAAGAGCGTTGCTCATAATATCTAGGACCACACTGTTAACCCAGATTTTCCTTTAACTATTTTTACTGCTGACATTATTATAGATATCCCTATTTTCATCTTCTTTGCCCACCTCCATCCAGCCCTCACAACCCCTTTCCCTCTGGGCATCACCACACTGCTGTCTGTGTCTATGGATTAAGTATGTGTTATTTGGCTAATTTCTTCACCTTCTTCCATCCAGTCCTCCCTGCTTCCAACGCTCCGCTCTGACAACTGTCAGTCTGTTCCATGTATCCATGCCTCTGGTTCTATTTTGTTTGTATTGGAGCAAGGGTGTAATGGGAAAGCACACTAGGAGGCTTCTGATGTGTTGGCAACCCCCGATTCTTAATTTGAGTAATATTTGCTTCATGCTTATTATACCTTACATGTAAAGCAAACTTATAACTTATTAATATTTTTGGTATAATGGTATTGTGGTTATGTTATATAAGAGTCATCTTTCAGGGATAAATATTGACATGTATTTATGGATAAAATTATGTAATTCTTGGGATTTGGCTTCAAAATAATGCAGGAAAGGGAAAAAGGAATGGAATGAGACAAATAATTATCAGATAAAATAAAATGATTGAGCTGAGAAATGAGTACAAGAGATTCATCATAATATCATCTACTTTTGAATTATTATTTTTGCTGATGTCACATTTTAAGTAACTAAAAAGGGCAGCAACCTGGCTTGCTAAGAAATGGCCTGCTTCATCTATAGGTATATAATAATATGATAATATGCCGATTAATGATTCTCTCTTATCATTGATGTTTCTCTCTCTCTCTCTCCCTCCCTCCCTCCCTCTCCCTTCCTCTCTGAAACCAATAAAAATACATATTTTTTAAAAAATCACTTCATCAGAAAGGACTGTGCGGTATACCATTAATACCACCATTTTTCCTTCTCTATATTATGTTCCTGCTTTCTTTTTCCATAGAGCAGTTATCATCACCTGATATCATATACACTTATTTATTTACTACATATTTCTGCCATTGCAGTGAAAGCCATAATGGCAGAGACAATGTCTGTTTTGTTCACTGTTATTTCGTTAGTACCTGGCCCATTATAGAAATAGCAGTATTATTATATGCACTAATAATGGTGACTGTACATGTCTAATTAAAATAACACATTTCAGAGACAAATAGCAATTATCAATACCATATGGCAAAAACATCAAATGGGGAAGGCATGTAACATGAATAGATGAATAGAAGGGGGGGTGTAAATCAATATTCATTGTTTTTTGAGGATACCTTAGAAGTGTATGTCTTTGATTGTGGTGGTCATAACAGGACTGTGTGCATATATTTATGCCCAAACTCACCAGATTGTATACATTAATTATGTGCAGGTTTTTTGTTTTTTTTTAAATATATTTTTATTGATTTCAGAGAGGAAGGGAGAGGGAGAGGGAGTTAGAAACATCAATGATAAGAGAGAATCATTGATTGGCTCCCTCCTGCACGCCCCCTACTGGGGATCGAGCCTGCAACCTGGGCATGTGCCCTTGACTGGAATCGAACCTGGGACCCTTCAGTCCGCAGGCTGACACTCTATCCACTGAGCCAAACCAGCTAGGGCTATTATGTGCAGTTTTTTGTATACCAATTATACCTCAATAAGCTAGGGGGAAAAGAAGCCCACCTGTACTCCAATGCACAACAATAAATAGGTCAAGAATTCACTACAGTCCTGTAAATAGCTTATGAACCTTTCCATTTTTAACACATTAAGCGCCCAGGCTGTTTTGTCTTCTGGACGGAAAGTACAGTGTCAGTCACTGGTGAATGACATGGGGCTTAACATGCTGTAAGGCACCATCCAATTTTAAATTTACAGCCTTCGCTGTATCTAGCAACAGCAACTACAGCATTTATACTACCATCAATTAAAGAGGTCTGGGCCGAAACCGGTTTGGCTCAGTGGATAGAGCGTCGGCCTGCGGACTGAAGGATCCCAGGTTTGATTCCGGTCAAGGGCATGTACCTGGGTTGCGGGCATATCCCCAGTGGGAGATGTGCAGGAGGCAGCTGATCGATGTTTCTCTCTCATCGATGTTTCTAACTCTCTATCTCTCTCCCTTCCTCTCTGTAAAAAATCAATGAAATATATTAAAAAAAAAAAAGAGGTCTGGATTACTACCGCTAAAAAAAAAAATGGGACTGCATTATACTGTCCTAAAATGAAGGAGTCAGAAGAAAAAGTATGATTTGTATGCTACTACACAGAAAAATGAAGTCTATGTTCTTCCCAGTGTTGGGTTATTCCTTTTTCACACATGGAATGTGCAAGAGCAGGGGGTGGTAAGGAATGAGTGGGAGAGATGGCATGCGGCACTTAATTTCAGTAAATACTTTAGAAAACTAAAGTATTTAGAGATGACTAAGCAGCTTTCAAATAAGGCACTCTTGATACTGCCTAATGGAATGGAAAGGATATGTTTTTGTAGACTATAAACATACATATAATTGTCAGTGACGTCATTAAGTGCCAACAAACAAGCTATTCTTCCACTGCAGTAACCACAATGCCCTGTTCAGTTTTGTGTCATATTTCTCAGCAAGTCCAAAAGACTAAGAAATCAGATGCCCATGGAATTCCTGTGGAATATTTCATACAAATATGTATTATTAAACAATAACACAATACTGACATGTTATATGTGTGCAAAAAACTCATGCTGCATATCCTTTGTACAGCAAAAAATGTATTTCCAATGTCTCATATTTATAATTCCAAGGCTGTATGCTCCTGACATTTAAATTTCTAATCTATGTCTTGTTATTTTAGCTATATATGAGTATACCTAGATCACATGCTGGAACAGGATTCACTTTGTTATATGCATTATGAATACCAGCAATAAAGTAATCAATCTTAAAAAAATATGGCAATACAATTTCTGGTTTGTGGTCTGGAATGTAAGAATTTGGAAAGTGTCATTCCCGTCCACACAACAGGAAAAAGTTAACAAAGTGAAAACCAACAATTCTTACAGCCATTCGAGAACTGGGATCACAGAGAGAACCACTGTCCCCAAAATTGGAGAGAGAGGCAGATATAAAAATCACAAGTTACCATGAGGTGAAACCTCCAAGGGTATCCAGGACCAGTGTAGGAAAACCTAACCTGTAACTGATGAGCTGCTGGAGGATTAGCGTAGACAAGTCTGACAGTAAAAAACCCCACGGGTCTAGTCTTAGGGGGACCCCACACTTCTGTGAGTTTTGCCTCCAGGAACTCTACCATGTTCTTCAAGTGCACATCAGAGAAAGGTCTCCCGTGTTTTTCAGCAAAGAGTGAGGAATGGGAGCCATTTTTAAGTAAGCCAGAGCATTCTGTTCTTAACAAAGCCTATCCTGAAGAGAAACTACTTTATCAGAGCCCAATCGACGGGTTTTACTAGAAACTAACCAGCTCTGGGGAAGAGAATTTTCCAACTCTAGCCCACACTAGCCTTCCACATAGGGAAAAAGAAATACCCAACTCCAGTCCCCTCTAGCCTTTTTGTATGAACTAAGTAAAAACCAAAACAAAACTGAGAAGTACTTGTGTTCATCACAGCCCAGCAGACTCACTAAGACTGAAATCTAAGCACAGCGGTACATAAAGTTTCCCCTTCCCCACCACCATCTGTAACATGGCTCCTATATAATAGGGGAATATTTAAGAAGTCTCTAGGGAAACTCAAAACACATACAAGGATACGGAAGGAAATTTTACCCTCACCTACAGCTACAGCAAACAGTATGGCCTAACCCCTATCCAGATATATATAAAACCTCATAATAAAGGCCTATTTACCTCACTTCCTTTTACCCAGAATTATCAAGTCTAATTTCCAACAAAAAATTACAAGGAATATTAAAAACAAAATGGCAACAGGATTCAAGTATTCCATAATCTTTAAAGATGTTAAAAATGTAATCTTTGGAAATATCAGAGGTAAATTGTATACAATAACTTAAACGTGTAGGTAAACATACAATCACTAAAATACACATTCATTTTATGTTTAAGTACATTACAACCGATCCCTTTAAAGCAGTGATTCTCAACCTCTGGCCCTTTAAATACCGTTCCTCATGTTGTGACCCAACCATAAAATTATTTTCGTTGCTACTTCATAACTGTAATGTTGCTACTGTTATGAATCATAATGTAAATATCTGATATGCAGGATGGTCTTAGGCGACCCCTGGGAAAGGGTCGTTCGACTGCCAAAGGGTCGTGACCCACAGGCTGAGAACCGCTGCTTTAAAGTCAGGAGAAGCAAGGATGCTCAGCCCTTAATGATACTACTCAACACCATAATACTGGAGATCTCAGTCAATGCTGTAAGATATCAACAACACAACAGGTTTATGTATCAGAAAAAGGTTTTAAAATGTCACTATATCGACATCTTTAGAAAATAAAAAGTGTTCAGTAAGGTGTCTGCATAACATTATTAGTTTCCTATACATTAGTACAATCCAATTAGGAAATACCAGCGACGAACAGAATTTCAAGAAGAATAGTAATATAAAATCCATAAACTATCTAAAACAAAGTTAATAAGAAATGTGCAAAAATTACATGAAAAGGTCTATACAAATTAAGACACATGCCATGTTTCTCAATGAGATTACTCAATTTTAAAGATGTCAATTCTCACCCCTTATTCTAAATTTAATGCAATCCTAAAGTAAACACCTATAAAAATATGCATTATGAAATATCTCATACAAATAAAAACATGAAGAAAATAATAAGGGCTCAAATAATAATAATAATAATAAGGGCTTAAAAAATAAGACATTACCAATACAGTTTAAAAAGATCTATGAAAGAGATCTCTTCTATGAAGCAGCAAAATACACTAACACCAGCAATTAAAACAATATGGTAGTCCCAGTATATGTGTAAACACATGTACCAAAAGAAATGTATTTCAGAAATGGACTCTTACATATATGAAAGCATAGTATATAATAAAGATGACATTTCAAATCACTAATAAAAATATTGGCTATTTAGTGAACTGCCTTTAGATAGCTGATTAGCATGAAAGAATAGTTAAACCCCCACCTCACACCACACAAATCAACCAATCTTCCACATTTCACAGATCAAAGCGCTAAATATAAAAACCAAAATTATAAAAGTAGTAAACAGAAAGATGGTGGACATGGAGCACCAGGAATCTGCATCGCCACCCAACAACCACAGGGGCAGAATCAGCCTGATGTAACTATCTTCGAACTCGAGTCTGTTCAAGGATTACAACTACCAGCGGAAGGCTTGAAAGGTAAACCACAGTAATTTCATGCAATGTCAGCCCTTAGCACAGTAGCATTACCCATCAGCCAGCTCTTGCTGTGTTCCTAGAGCAGCTCACACTCAGCTATGGTAGCCAGAGAAGGCAAAAAGGACCAGGTCCTCCAAATATCTCCACTTCTGATCACAGAGAAGAAAGAGATAGGCAGCCAGTGTTGGACCGCCTCCCCACACTGTTTGTTGCAAGCCACTCCTTGTCTGGCTGCAGTGACTTCCAGGGGATTTAAAAAGCTAGCACCTGCCCGGCTGGTGTGGCTCAGTGCTTGAGCATCAACCCATGAACCAGGGAACCAGGAGGTCAGGGTTTGATTCCCGGTGGGGCACATGTCCGGGTTGCAGGCTTGATCCCCAGTAGGGGGCGTGCAGGAGGCAGTTGATCAATGATTCTCTCTCATCACTAATGTTTCTCTCTCTCCCTTCCTCACTCTAAAATCAATTAAAAAAAATTTGTTTTAAAAAGCCAACAACCCATTCTCCTCCTCCCTCCACCCTTCATCTTTCATATTTTACCCTTTGGGGAGCTAGACATAACAGACTAAGACATTAAAAAACAAATGCATATATGAGGAAAATTAGAAATTAACTGTGCATACCCAGGGAAAGGCTTAGAAAAGATTAGATCTCATCTGTCCTTTTATGCTATCACAAACAATAAAACATAAACTCACTTATTCAGCCAGCCAGCCAGCATGTAATAGATTCTCCAAGGTATTAGATTTGATCCTTTAGATACAAAGTAAATATGGTCAGGGCCCCTATAGAATTAAAAATGTGGTGGGAGAGACTAGAGAACAATTATTACTATGTAAGAAGTTCCATGCCATAATAGAAAAATGAATTAAAGAGCTGGTAGGAATGCAGATAAATATTTACTAAGGAGATAGTTGGGGAAGATTTTGTAGAGGTGACTTTTGATCTAGATCAGTGGTTCTCAACCTTCCTAATGCCGTGACCCTTTAATACAGTTCCTCATGTTGCGGTGACCCCCAATTTCATTGTAACAAATTGAACATAATTAAACCATAGTGATTAATCATAAAAACAATATGTAATTATATGTAACTAGAGGCCTGGTGCACAAAAATTTCTGTACTCGGGGGGAAGGGGGGGTCCCTCAGCCTGGCCTGTGCCCTCTCGCAGTCTGGGACCCCTCGGGAGATAACGACCTGCTGGCTTAGGCCTGCTCCCGGGTGGCAGAGGGCAGGCCCAATCCCTAGGTGCTGCCCCTGGTCGGGCTCAGAGCAGGGCCGATTGGGGAGTTGGGGCGCTGCCCCCTGTCATGCACAGAGCAGGGCGGATAGGGAGGTTGCGATGCCACCCTCAGTCACGCTCAGGGTAGGGCCGATTGGGGGGTTGGGGCACCGCCCCCCGTCACGCACAGAGCAGGGCCCATCAGGGAGGTTGGGGCTCCTCACCCTGTCACGCACAGAGCAGGGTCAATCAGGGGGTTGGGGAGCTCCCCCCTGTCACTCACAGAGTAGGGCCAATAGGGGAGTTGGGGCATCGCCCCGTCACACACAGAGCAGGGTGGATCAGGGGGTTGGGGCGCCGCCCTCTATCACCACAGGGTAGGGCCAATCAGGGGGTTGGGATGCTGCCACTGTCACCCTCAGGGCAGGGCCGATGGGGAGGTTATGGCTCTACCCTGTCACACACAGAGCAGGGCCCGTGTGTGTGTGTGTGGGGGGGGGGGGGGGGGGTTGGGGCGCCGCACCCTGTCACACACAGAGCAGGGCCGATCAGGGGGTTGGGGCACCGCAGTCTGTCACACACAGAGCCGCAGGGCGATCAGGGGGTTGGGGAGCTCCCCCTATCAGGCACAGGGCAGGGCTGATCAGGAGGTTGGGGCGCCTTCCCCTGTCACGAACAGAGCAGGGCGGATAGGGAGGTTGTGGCCCTGCCCCCTGTCACACACAGAGCCGCAGGACGATCAGGGGGTTTGGGCACTGCCCCCTGTCACGCTGATCCCGGTGCCGGGAGGCATATTACCCTTTTACTATATAGGATAGAGGCCTGGTGCATGGGTGGGGCTGGCTGGTTTGCCCTGAAGGGTGTCCTGGATCAGGGTGGGGGTCCCCACTGGGGTGCCTGGCCAGTCTGGGTGAGGGGCTGAGGGCTGAAGCTCCCAACTGTTCCTTTTTTTCTTTTTTTTATTTATTCTGGGCCAGCTTTAGCTCTGGCTCCAGCTCTGAGGCCTCCGCTGCTGAAAGGAGGTATCTGTTTTTTGGGGGGTTCTATAATCAAAACAATGTATAACTCCAGCTCTGAGATCCTGGCGGGCTGAAAGCAGGTTTCTGGGGTTTTGTTTAGCTTCTATATTTGTTACAATGTTTGAAACTGCAGGCTCAGAGGCCGGCAAGGCAGGCAGGGAACATTGGTTTCCTCCGTCACTGAAGCAAGCAAGCCTCATGTTAGCTTCCAGCTGCCTGGCTGCTGGCCGCCATCTTGGCTGGCAGTTAATTTGCATATCTCCCTGATTAGCCAATGGGAAGGGTAGCGGTCGTACGCCAATTACCATGTTTCTCTTTTATTAGATAGGATTATATATATGTGTTTTCTGATGGTCTTAGGTGACCCCTGTGAAAGGGTTGTTCGACCCCCAAAGGGGTTGCGATCCACAGGTTGAGAACCGCTGCTCTAGATGAACAGAAAATTGGAGGTTGAAGGGCAGGATTTTGGAAGAGGTAACAATATGTGCATAGTTTAGAAGGCACAAAAAAGTGGGGCATGTGCCAAAAAGAAGTCAGCCAAGACCACTTACTACCTAATATGACTTTGGGCAAAAACACTGGATCTATTTCAACTGGAAAATAAGGATAATGGTATCTTCCTCCAAGGGTTTCTGTTAGGAAAATGAGATGGTAAATTGAAAAAAATGTGAGTGCAATCTGGTCTGGCTGTCACATCTTGCACCCCAGATCTCCAAGGCTGACTGAGCTATATTAGCTCCTTCTCTCACTTTTCCTTCAGAAGTCATCTACTTGGTGAAAGAGCACAGCCTTCCCAGTCATGTACAATGGTCTAGCACAGTTTATGACACCATTTACTCAAAAAAACATTATTTTCCTCCGCCCACCCCCCCGTTTTTAACCAGATTTTCAGAGATCCATTGAACTACTCTCTGTGACACTCCTTAGAACTGCCCTGCAATTACTGCTAGGGTCCTGATTCTCAACTTGAGCACCAGCAGTATGTCTCATAAGCACCCACCCAATCTGTGCGTATATTAATTCATACTTACAGGTTGAGGCTGTTCTGCAATACAGCAGTTGAAACACAACCAGAATTCACTCATGCTTATAGTCCAAAGTATAAATGAGCACCAAGGAAGTTTCCAAATCTCTACTCAGGAAGCTTCACAAAGCACACTCCTCAGTATGATGGATGTCCAATGATGTTCAAATAATAATTTTAATACTTCCTTGTGTTTTAGTTCCTGGAAGTATCTTATGTAGTCAAATTAATTAAGAAAAAGACAGAATGTTCCTTTCTTTGCTTGTGGTTCTACAGAGACTTGTTTCTGAACCACCAGGAAGTTGTCTTGGCTCAGGTACTCTAGAAAAAAAAAGAAAAAGTAAAGAAAACAAGTTACTTTACTTATCTGTAGAAGCTTTTCTTTCATTTTTTTATTGTGGGCAGTATTACAGATGTCTCCCATCCCCCCCCCCCCCTGTTTAATCCTGTCTGTCCAGCCCCTACCACCCCTCAGATCCTTACCACGCTATTGTCCACATCCCATGGGTTATGAATGTAAGTATACTAGAGGCCGAAATTCATGCATGGGGCGGGGGATGGGGGTGGGGTCCCCTCAGCCCAGCCTGCACCCTCTCCAATCCGGGATCCCCAGGATCGGGCCTAAACCGGCAGTCGGACATCCCTCTCACAATCCTGGACCACTGGCTCCTAATTGCTCACCTGCCTGCCTGCCTGGTCACCCCTTACTATCCCCCACCTGCCAGCCTGGTCGCCCCTCAAGGCCCCCCTACCCCACGCAGCCTGCTGTTCAGTTGTTTGGTCATCCCTCACTAACCCCCCTGATGGCCTGGTTGCCCCACGCAGCCTGCTGTTCAGTTGTTTGGTCGTCCCTCACTAACCCCCTGCCGGCCTGGTCATAGGTAGCCATCTTGTGAGGGCATGGGGTTTAATTTGCATATTACCTCTTTATTATATAGGATAAGTTCTTTAGTCTCTCTCTCCTTGTCCCCCCACCACCACTTTTATTTCTTAAATCTGTGATAAAATTAATAAAATTTCCCCAAAAAGTAAACACTGAAAAAAATTCAAGATTTTAATAAACTGATATTTATTCAACAAATCTTTTCAAGCTTTTTTTCAGTATCCAGTTATTAGGGATATAGCAGTGAAAGAAGACAGAAATTCTTGCCTTCCCAGAGCATTCTATTTTATGACTATAAAAGTATAAGCTGTTCTAATAAGTTTTTTAAAATTCACTAATTCAAACACCATATAATAGTTCCTAATTCCAAAAAGAAATACTGATCATTTTCCTATAGGTTTCTTCAATTGAGTCCTTTGTTCTCAAAGATAAGCCAGACTGTAAGTAGAATAGCAATCAACTTTTTTAGATATTCAAGCAGCAATAACTCATCAATAATTATAAAAAAAATTATCACCTTCTCCATTGTTATTAGAATTGTACATGAGAGATGATTAAGGGTTAGGTTAGACTGCATTTTGAATCAAGACATTAGGTCCCTGTTCCCACCATCATCAGAATGAGTGTCAGTCAAACCAGTTTACTAGGTGTACCAGTTAATAAAGAGGATTTTTTTTAATAGATGGAGTTACACATATGTTGACATATATGCAATTTGAAATGTATGCTATTTTGTTGTATTGACAGCAAGCTTCAAAACTTCCTATGTCAAATTTGCTGAAGGTGTTAACATCATAGATATTTTTATGCTTAAAAATGTCAAATTTCATGCCCCAAAAAAGAGCATTTGCAGGAAGTTTTAATTCATTACTTTATTTTGAAGAAAAAGTTATCATATACTTCGGGAAGCTTATGGTGAACATGCTCCATCTCAAGATACTTGTGAACACTGGTTTAAACGCTGTGAAAGTGATGATTTCCATGTGAAAGACAAAGATCGTCCAGGTCAACCGAAAAAGTTTGAAGACCAACAATTACAAACATTATTGGATGAAGATCCGTGTCAAACTCAAAAACAACTTGCAGAAAGATTAAACATTGCTCAGCAAACATTTTCTGATTGTTTACAAGCAATGGGAAAGATTTTAAAGGAAGGAAAATGGGTGCCACATCAACTGAACAAAAGACAAATGGAAAACCGAAAAGTCATCAGTAAAATGTTGCTTCAACAGCACGAAAGCAAGTCTTTTTTTTTGCATCGAATTGTGACTGGCGATGAAAAGTGGATTTATTTTGAGAATCCCAAATGCACAAAATCATGGGTTGATCCAGGTCAACCATCAACATCGACTGCAAGGTCAAATCGCTTCGGAAAGACTGCTCTGCGTTTGGTGGGATCAGGAAGGTGTGGTGTATTATGAGCTTCTAAAACCAGGTGAAACCATTAATACTGATCGCTACCGACCACAAATAATCAATTTGAACCACGCTTTGATTGTAAAACGACCAGAATGTGCCAGAAGTAATTTTGCTTCATGATAACGCACCATCACATACTTCAAAACCTGTTAAAGACACGTTAAAAGATCTTGCCTGGGAAGTATTAACCCACCCGCTGTATTCACCAGACCTTGCTCCTTCAGATTACCACTTGTTTCCATCGATGGCACACGCATTTTCTGAGCAGCACTTCAAAACGAAGAAGTGAAAAATTGGGTCTCTGAATGGTCTGCCTCAAAACAAGAAAAGTTCTATTGTGACGGTATCCACAAATTACCTGAAAGATGGGGGAAATGTGTACCTAGCAATGGACATTACTTTGAATAAAGCACTTATGATGTTTCTCTTGAAATTATCGTGTTTTCTTTGATTACAAAATCCGCCATTATTAACCGGTACACCTAGTACATCCTGAGGTAGCCAACCAAGCTGCATCAATCAGAATCCATGTCCAGCTGTCTTCTGTCTGGAGTTGGACGGAGCAAGCCTATCTTTTCTTCGTGACTGACAATCTGTAGCCTTGAAGGTTGACCTTAGCCAACCATGTTCCAAATGTCATACAGAAGATGGTTCTGAGATTATAATGCAGCAACAAAAGAAAGGAGGAAGTCTATATCCAGTCATTTCTAAGACCAGTTTGACCTGTACACCTGATGCTTGATGTTGTAGCCGTGGTTCTCAACCTCTGGGTCGCGACCCCTTTGGTGGTCGAACGATCCTTTCATGGGGTCGCCTAAGACCATGCTGCATATCAGATATTTACATGACGATTCATAACAGTAGCAACATTACAGTTATGAAGTAGCAACAAAAATAATTTTATGGTTGGGTCACAACATGAGGAACTATATTTAAAGGGCCAGAAGATTGAGAACCACTATGTAAAGCAACAGTTTTCCCTCTAAAGCCTGAAGCGGGTTTACATCACCTGCAGGCTACTACAACCAGCAAGTGAAGATGTCCAGTACACAGCTGGACATACAGCTCTGCAGCCATAAAGCAGCTTTGGAATCATCAGCAGATTATAACTGAAGCAACGAATGCCAAATTCTAGGGAAAGCACTATCATGAGAAGCCAAGAGACTCTAAGGCAGTGGTTCTCAACCTTCCTAATGCCGCGACCCTTTAATACAGTTCCTCATGTTGTGGTGACCCCCAACCATAAAATTATTTTCGTTGCTACTTCATAACTGTAATTTTGCTACTGTTATGAATCGTAATGTAAATATCTGATTTGCAGGATGTATTTTCATTGTTACAAATTGAACATAATTAAAGCACAGTGATTAATCACAAAAACAGTATGTAATTATATATGTGTTTTCCGATGGTCTTAGGCGAACCCTGTGAAAGGGCCGTTTGACCCCCCAAAGGGGTCGCGACCCACAGGTTGAGAACCGCTGCTCTAAGGAATAGCAGCATTTAAAGGGTGATTAGAGAAAGAGAAGTTTACAAAGGAGGATTGGGTGTTATCAGAAAGAAAGAGGATGAAAACTAGCTAATGTAGTGTCACTGGGGCATGTTCAAGCAGGGACTGCGGCCTGACCAGTGTTACTAAGTGGTTAGAGCAACGACCCTCACACCAAAGGGTTGCGGGTTTGCTCCCCCACCCCCGGTCAGGGCAGGGCACGTACAGGAGGTAACCAGTTGATGTGTCTCTCACATCAATGTTTGTTTCTGTCTCTTTCCCTCCCTTCCACTTTCTCTGAAAAGCAATGGAAAAATTATCCTCTGGTAAGGCTTAGCAAAAAACCAACCAGCCAAACAAACAAAAGGAAGTGGGTACCAGTATTAACTGCCTCAGTGACAACAAACACTCAGAAATGTGCTACAGACACTTGGTGGCCTGGCTATAGCAGTTTTAGTGAAGTAGTATGGGCAGAAATCAAATTAGAGTGGTTTGAGGAGTGAAGAAAGAGAAGCAGAGTTCAAGTGCAGAAAATGTTTGCAAGAATTCTGGATCTTAACTTTTAAAATATAGGGTACGAGGTAGAGGAAGAAAAAAAAATCCTTGAAATGAAAAGATCAAAGATGTATTAATTTGATTATTCAAAGTAAACATTTTTGCCCCAAGTGGTAAACTATCAATCACATATTTATAAATGTTTGAAAGAGCTGTCATTCATTTATAAGCCATTCCAACTATAAATCAGTGATAGATATATTACAGGATCACAAACCCTGAGCATTAAGTGAAATGAAATTTATGTTCACACAAAAATGATATGTTAAGTTTTAAGCATATGTTCAAGGAGGAAAATCAGAAGGAAGAAAATTTATATTCTTGCCATAGTTAAAATTTATTTTCAAGCAGGGATGAACATTCCTCATCTCACCTAAACTCTAAACTAGGAAGTAGCAGTCTTGAAATTGGCTTTGTCTACTGAATTGGGAAAATACTGTGAAAGTTTATAAGCTTAAACAAACAGTATGTTTCATATATTTCCTTCCTAGCAAGAATGTAAGAGCAAAAGGCTAAATTCACAACATCACAAACATTATTTCAGTGTTGCTATTTGACAAGTTTAATTCCAACCTGAATCAAAGACCTTGGCCATTAAGAATTCACTGTGAAATAAAATCTCCTTTAACCAATTCTATGAGAACAAACATGCCTGTGTTTGAAACTGAAAAATCTTTAGACGCATCATTGTTGTAGCACAGACAGATATGGAGCTACTCTGAGGTGTCCAAATCTACTGTATTTAAAATCTGATGTTTTAGACAGATATGGAGCTAATCTGATGTACTGTTTGATTTATTCCATCATCATATTTTCTCATCTACATATAAAGCTAGACAATTTCCTTTTTACATATAAATTATCTTTGCCAGAAACCACCTTCAAAAATTAATTTTACCATTGGAAGGTGTATTTTCTTTTAAAAAATATATTTCTTCTGTTTAACACTTAACATAAATGGCTTCCTAATTTATAATCCATAGATAATACTTTATCACCCCACATTTTCCCAAATTCAAATTTCCTTCCCAATTAGAGTGAAGCTGTCCCTCATTTTGAGAATTTTAAATAAAACAAGGTTTTTCCCTACTCTATGTACTATGAAAATGACATTCGCAGTATTTTCTCTTTCTTAATGGTTAATGTAAGAATGACTGTTTAAAGTACAATAATTTGTGCTTCTATTTTCTTAGATGAAACAGAAAGGATATACAGCTTTAGTGAAGTATTTCCACCTAGAAAATAGATCTGTTGAAATGTATATTCAAACACCAAGGAGATGTTTGTAACTCCACTGGTTTTTATTAAGGAAATATATAAACCTTAAGATGTTTCAGACATGCCTCAGACTGTCAAACCAATACATTTTCCAACTTCTTGCTTTTCTAACAAACTTCCTTTACAGAATTTTTTTTCACAAGTGTAAATACTTAAAAACATTTATATATAAACACCTTTAGAGAAGTACTGAATTCAGCACAAAGAATTTCAACACTGCCACTAATATACTAATAATTACTTTCACTTCTTAGACTGAAAGTTGCTGAAAATATATCCATATTGAAAACTTGATACTTTTTTAAATCTTAAGATAACAAAAGCAGTGTTTCTTTGCAACATCAACATCTGAACTTGGCTTTAACACAGCTCAGCACATTCCACACATAAATAAGGACTCAGACTGGTCTACTGCACCAGAGAGAATTTCACAAACGCAAAGATTTTAGACGTAAGATTTGAGCAAAGCTTGAAGAGAGTTATCAAGCTACTTAATGACTGGCAGAGCTTCCTTGACAGGCATGAGTGAAAGAGTGTAGTAGTAGTAGTAGTACCTTGTGTCAAAAATAAAATACTCGCCACCATCAGCTTCCTTCCCTCCTCACCTTCTGCACCTAAATCAAATGCTGCAGGTATCCGTACCTATATGAACAGTTGTGTTACTAACAATTTAAAGAATTTATGTTCCAACATCCTACCCACAATTTAATAAAATTGTTTTTTAGGCCAATGTCTAAAGAAACAATAATAAAGCCTTGATTTGAAAAGCAGGACAATGATGCATACCTTTAGCCAGTCTGAGTCCTTATTTATGTGCAGAATGTGACACTAACAGTGTAGCATTATCTATATATAAAAAACCCTAATATGTAAATAGACCAAACAGCGGAACAACCAAACTACTGGATGCTATGACATGTGCTGACCACCAGGGGGTGCGCGTGAAACATGGTGGGCGTCGGCCGCGGCAGGATGGTGGAGGTGAGCAGGGGCACCAGACCAAGGTGGGGCACTGGTCACTATCATCGGGGCGAGCCTCTGGCGGCTACTAAAAATTCTTTGCTCACACCCGCTGCCAGCGCCCTGATCACTCGGCACCGCCAGTGGGTGCCAGTAGTGGCTGCCAGTCCCGATCACCCCTCAGGGCTTCTCCACCTCCCCCTGCTCCTGAGGCCTGGCGGGGGCACGGAGTTCGGGCTGAGAACTGCCCCCGTACCCACCACAGCCTTGCGGCCCACAGTTCCTTTCAAGGTGCAAGAATTCGTGCACTGGGCCCTTAGTATTTTATAACTGGTGAGAGAGCTTGCCACTTGCCCAAGCTAAATTTCTAAAAATTAAAGAAGTACTAATAACTGCCACAGAACTTTTATTTTAAAGGGTACTAGTAAATTCTAAACTTTTGATTCTGTTTCACACAAATTAAGCATGCTTAATACCTCAACTGAGTTGATGTATTTCAGATTTTAAAAATATATATTTGGCTATACTGCCACTAAGAGCAGTTTGTATTTGCGAGTACTCAGATAATAGCAAGGTAAAGTTCACAAATTCAAGTATAAGTTTTAATTTAATTCCTTGTCTTAGATTCTCATACCACATGGATAGTACTCATTTATATTACACAATGGCATGTAGGTACAAGCTTGCAAAGATGCTATGGTTTAGAATATAGACTGAACTAGTCAGCCTAAGTTTGGATTCTTGTTTCCTCCACTCACTAGCTATATGACCTTGAGCAAATTACTCAACCTCTGTGTGTCTCACTTTGCTGTTCTATAAAATGGAGTTTATAATTATATCTACTTCAAAAGTTTATGTGAGGATTAAGTGAGCAAACTTAAATTGCTTAGAATAGTGCTTGGCACACAAGTTTAAAGAAATGTTAATACTTTGTTACTATGATCATCATCATTCTTATCATATTTTTGTGCTTCACACAGAGAACTGAGCAGAGACAAGCTTCCTTGATGCTTACCTGAGCAAATGGACAAAAATTTTTATGGTCAATTTACCTTTCTTAGATGGAGTAGCACACAAAAATACATAAGTCTATTTATTATAATTTAGGTAAAAGGGAAAGTGAAATAAGTATTAAGGTATAGTCAAAAAAATAAAACTTACTTAAGCCAACTAATCCCTTTGACAGCAATGGCATATTTTCCTCAAAAGCAAATTTAAATGTATGTATACTTTGTATGTTAATGCGTACAATAAAATTAGCAATATAATGATTTTCAGTGGGTAGCTGAATAAATTATTCTAACTTAGTTTAGCTACTAGTTATTAATTATAAAAAAAATTCATATCTTCATATCATACATTGTTTTAGTCAGGTTTTCTCTTCTTAGTCTAGAAGGCCTTGGACATCAAAGGATTAAATTTTCAGAAGGGAATGTTAGCTCAATACCTAATTACTGCCTGAACTGGCTGCCAAGTGTGTTTTGCAACATAAAGGATGAGGAGAGGTAATTAAAAGGCCTAAAGAATGAGAAGTATGTGTAATTTGTGCTTCTTGGTCAGGACTGGAATCCCCTATCAATCTCTAGGGGATGTGAAAGTCAACTGAATACAAACTACAGTCACTTATCTGGATGTGGAGCCAGGTAAAGTGGATAGCAGTCTTTGATACTGTGTTTCAGATGCATCCCCAGAGAGGGAAAGTATCATTGTGATTTACACTTGATTCCTAGCTGCTTTGTGACAACTGCTTTAGAACTTTTTGTTAACTTGATATTTGCTCCAAATAAATTAGGTATTTTCAGCTACCACTGATTTTTTTGACTGGGAGAAACTTTTACAAAATTAATTTGCTGACAACAGAACTATGTCAATATTATTTAAAAAGCTCTTCACCCCAACATGGCCACAAAAATTCTACCACCAAAGTGCCTAATATCATAACTGGCAGAAGTTTAGAGATAACTTACATTATTAGGTTATCAAGTTTTCTCTCTCTAATTTTAAAATGGTTCAAAGATCTTCTTGCGAAAGAAACTAATATCTAGAGAAAAAAACCTTTAGCTCTAAGAATTACATATATAAAGAGTGTCTTTTAAGTTCCAGGCACAAATGATGAGCACAAACAAAAAAGCTTACATTTTACTTACATATTTCATTAGTAAGTTAAAGATAAACAATGACAAAATCTGTGCCAAATGCATGCCTACTGCTAAAGATTAACCAGACTGTATAATTTATGTAAGCTTTGGAGCTCTCAGTTAAACATATAAATTGTTTTGTCAACTGTTGCTTAGGTCTTCATATGGCTGACTCTAAAGCTACATACGTGTTCCTATTCTTAGGGTGTACAGTGAAAAGAGAAAAAAACAAATGTAGAAAAAAGTAAGCCTAATATAGCTATACTAGAGGCCCAGTGCATGGATTCATACACCAGTGGGGTCCCTTGGCCTGGCCTGTGCCCTGCCCTCTCACAATCTGGGACCCCTCAGGGGATGTCAGACTGCTGGTTTCGGCCCAATCCCCGCAGGCCAGGCTGAGGGCCTCTAGTATGCATATAAGATCTTTGGTTAATCTCTTCTTGCCCTCCCCCCTCCCACCTTCCCTCTGAGATTCAGCAGTCTGTTCCGTGTCTCCATGCCTGTGAGCTGAGCATCTGCCCCCTGGTGGTCAGTATGCATCATAGCTACTGGTTGAACAGTCAGCCGGTCGCTTAGGTTTTTATATACATAGATGGGGATAGAGTGGGATGGGGGGAAAATCTTTCTGAAAGATTTCAACAAATACAGTACTATGAGCTTTATTACAAATAAAAACAATAAAAATGTTTACAAATAAAAACCACTAGAACTCTCATAAAATAAATAATGTGTAATTGGACTTCTGATAAAAGATAAAATTTACATTGTAAGCTTTGGACAAAAAAGAGCTAATTTTTCTTACCCAAAAAGCTTGTGTGTTCTCTACAAATGTACAGAACTGTTTCTGGCTTTTTAAAAAGTCTGGAAAATATCATATTGAAACCCTGTGGAAATTTTACAGAGGAAATAAGGAGGGACAAAATTAAATCAATGTCATTAATTGAAAATTGGTACATGATATCTTATATTGACCTGTGTTCTTAGGAACACATAGAAGCAATATGCTGCCTTTAGTCAGAATGAGTTTGCAGAATGAGTTTAGAAGAATCACTAAACTCTTTAGTAAAACATACTACAGGTAAATTAAACTCATAGGCTCTCTTAAAGCTCAATGTCTCTGTATACTAAGGTGAAACAAAAATTCAAGCCATCAAAGGGCAAAACTTACTGTTACCTTTATCTTCTAAAAAAGTTTATCAACACTGTAAAGGCATTTATATAATTATTTTTAATATTTTCCAAAGAAGGTATATGTTAATTTTTTCTTATTGTTGACAGTATTACAGATGTCCCCCACTTCTCCCCTCCTTTGCCCCCCCTTTACCCAGCCCTCACCGCACCCCAGCCCTTCCCCACACTGTATCCATTGTTTATGGATATATGCATATATGTTATTTGATTACTCTTTTCCCACCATGCATCTATTCCATGCATCCATGCCTCTGGACCTATTTTGTTCATCAGTTTATTTTTTTCATTAGACTCCACATATAAGTTACATCACGTGATATTTATCTTTAACTGGCTTATTTCATTTAACATAATACCTCAACATAATAAAGGCTATATATGAGAATCCCTTAGCCAACATTATACTCAATGGGGAAAAACTGAAAGTGTTAATCTTAAGATCAAGAACAAGACAGTAATGTCTGCTTTCACCACTCTTATTTAAAACTAGTGGCCCAGTGCACGAATTTGTGCACACTGAAAAGAAATTAATTAGAAGAAATATTTTAATATCGTTATTCACCCTTTCTTTAAATAGAAGTATCAACCAAATTCACGATCGATAATAACAGATCAAAACCCAAACATGCAATTGGCGCCAGCGAGAGCTTTATATATATCTCACATGCATGAGTCAACTTAGCCTTTTGTAGATATAGAATAAACTTGCTTAATTAGACCTGCTTTCTGATTTAGCTAAACTTTTTCCAGCCCAGTGAAACACCCCAACTTCTCTTTCAGGTAATTGTCAGCAACACAGCAGTAAATATCAACACAAAGCACATTATTATTGTAAATCATGCAGGGAGAACAAAGGGTAAAATATTTAACTATAGCAGTGTTTGACTATATTCTGCACAGTGAGAAAACCTCAAGTCATTTTCAAGGTCCACCACTTCTTACTTCTTTTCAGTTGGGTCAAGTTTCTAAGCTTTCTAAATCTCCGTTTTCCAGCTGATGAAAATAAAATAGGATTCCACCAAGTCTCCTATCTACCTACTCCAGGACTTCTGTGAGAATCAAATGAGATGAAGCATGGGAAAACGCTTCACAGGCATTTGGTTACAGTGTAAAGTGTTTGCACCTGGCTATAAAGCAAGCCATGTTCCTGGGCTGCAGAAATTGCAAGGAGGCTAGTTGCTAAGGAGAGGAAGCCAGGCACTGCTATATGACGTCATTACCTGGAGGGACACTTAGCATATTAGCCTTCTATATATATAGATGGCCTGTCACTAGGGAAAGGAAGCTGGGTGATGCTACATGACATCATTACCTGGCACCCACAGCCACCGTTTCTGGGCTGGGCTGTGGATACAGTTTGCGCCACGGGGTCTTGGCAGTGTTGGCTGCGATTTGGTGGGCTGTTGCTCCAGGGTGGTGGCAGAGCCTGTGTCCCACTTGGGGGAAGCCGAGTGTTGCTTTGTCAGCACCAGGTCCGCAGTGCCATTTCTTTGTGTGTATCACAGCAGCTCCTGCATTGAGTATCTGCCCCCTGGTGGTCAGTGCATGTCATAGCGACCGGTCGGAAGGTGGGAAGGATACTTAGCATGTTAGCCTTTTATATAGATAAATAGTACTAGAAGTCCTAGCATAGCAATCAGACAAGAAAAAATAAAAGGCATACGAATTGCAAAGGAGAAAGTAAAACTGTCATTATTCGCAGATGATATACTATACATAGAAAGCCCTCAAGACTCCACTAAAAAACTGCTAGATTTAACAAATGTAGCAGGATATAGCATCCAAAAATTGATGGCCTTTATACACCAATAATGAACGCTCAGAAAGAGAAACTAAAAAACAATCTCATTGCCCTGGCTGGTGTGCTCAGTGGTTAGAGCGTTGAATGGTTGGTAATAGGGACGTATCTGTTAGGATGTTTTCATATACACGTGAGATAAAATCCAAAGCCAGCTGGATTAAATAAGGAATTGGGGGAAGATTTGATCTAGCAGCCCACTTTCCTCTGCACTACTCCTCCTGTGTTGGCTTCTTATTCAATCGACTTTTCTTTTATAGTCAAAAGATAGCTTCCAGGAATTTAGTAACTGTACATTTTCAGGCTGAAATTCAGAGTAAGAAAATACATGCCTTTATCCCAGCATTTCTAGCAAAAGCCCCAAGATCTCATTCTGATTGATCTATCTTAGATCACATGCTTGCCATGATGGCCTTGGTTAAGACACATGTTCCATTCGTATAATCTCTTCATAACATTCATTAAAGAAAACACATTAAAGCTGATCTTAGTGATTTAAACCTTTGATATTACTAAATAACGGCATTACCAAATTAAAATTGATGGGTCAAGCACATCATACAACTTTCTCCATCTTCTTAAAGTTATTCCCCCAGATTTTAAGCATAACCCATCAAGACAAAAAAAAAAAGTAAATCCTTCCCTGAATGTGAATCACTTTTTGAAGGATTCAGAAAGTGCTACCAGCTTACAGTGCAGTTTTATAATTCTTAACAGAACTGAAAGCAACACCACCATAGATTTTTCAGGAAGAAAAAGGCTCTTATACCACTTTTCCAAGATTATAATAACAGAATTTAAAGAAAACAGAAGAGAATATAGATGTCTTGAGTTAGGCAAAATAAATAAATAAATAAATAAATGTATGTTTTGTTTCAAAGAGCTTTGAAATACAAGCAACTAAATAATCCATCCTGTACCTCAAGACTCCTCTCACCATTCAGCCGTGGACAAACTACGGCCCGCCGCGGGCCAGATCCGGCCCGTTTGAAATGAATAAAACTAAAAAATAAAAAGACCGTACCCTTTTATGTAATGATGTTTACTTTGAATTTATATATTAGTTCACACAAACACTCTATCCATGCTTTTGTTCCGGCCCTCCGGTCCAGTTTAAGAACCCATTGTGGCCCTCGAGTCAAAAAGTTTGCCCACCCCTGTAACTAGATCATCACCAAATCTCCCCTGTCCCCAAGTCTCCCACTTCCTCTCATCCTGCCTACACACACACACACACACACACACACACACACACACTCCCAATTAGGTCCTAAGAACAAAGCAGAGATGCACACTTTAGGGAGTTTTTTTGCAAATGCACATTCCAAAGCCAAACAAACAAATTAATCCTGATCATACTTCTTATAAGCCATGTCCTTCATTCCTATAATTAGCACAGAAAATAGAAGGCAAATTATTGTTTTTACAACAGAAAAGAATGCAAAAACTTATTAGACTGAAAGCCAATACTCAAATATAGAGGACAGAAGCTGATTTTCATGGTAAAATTGAACAAATACAAAAGGCTAAATTCAAGCAACATTTTTAGAGTAATCACTTGAAAATGTGTTACACACCAGTCATCTTAAATCAAAAGCCAAACTTTACTCATAATCCTATAAGAAAGCAGTGTGGTTAAAGATAAGACTGTGATTTAGGAGGAAATCTCTATAATACTTCAATTCTGTGGATTGGTTTTTCAAATACTATTCAAATAATTCAATTCAGTAAATATGCATTGGTGGCTTTATTAAGAAGAACACATCTTTATATGGTCATTACCAAGGCTTTTAGAATGTAGTTTCTCATTTGCTGTGGACATGACCACAAAACATTTCCCCAATAGGTTTTTTTCTGCTATGTTGGTACCATAGCATTCAGCCTACTGGGAACATTTAAAAAAAAAAAAAAAAAAGAAGAACACACTAGAGTCAGACACAGTAAGGATACAAACATAGCCCTTGACTTCACAAAGTGTATAATGTGCTACAAAGGCAATATACACAAGCATAAACTACCAGAAAGTACAGGACATAATCAAGTAGAAATGTATGAGGCACAAAAAGACAGTAGGTAATCAAAACAGGGAGAAATCAAATAAATCAGGATTTCCACAGCAAGTAACAGAGCATCAAAGGGCAAAATTACTTAAACAATAAGGAAATTTGTTGTCTCACATAACAAGGAACCCACAGTTAGGGAGGTTCTATTAAATAGGTTTCAGTTCTAGTCTATGCAATTGTCTTGACTCTGTCCTCCTTTACAGAAGGGTATCACCTTCAGGCTAGTAGCCAAGATGAATACAGCAGTTACAGATGTTACAACCAGATAAAACAAGCTGTAGGGAGAAGAGGGACCATCTCTTTCTCTCACTTCCTTCTCAAAAGTAAAAAAAAAAAAAAAAAATCCTTCACAGAAGTCTCTTGCAGACTTCCCTTTTATTTTAGATTGGCCAAAATTTGGTCTCATGCCCATTCCTAAAACAATCACTTCCAAAGGCAATGAGACCTACCATAACCAAGATCAGAATGGATGCTCATAACTATCATGACCATCACTTCATTTTCTGTTGTTGATGTTGTCTATAGTGCGCAATGGCAGTAATAAATAAGGGTAAGTCCTCCAAGCATAAAGAGTTTGTTCAGAGTATTTTGCTGCAGAACACAGTTGCTGGCCTAGTGCATCTGTTATGTGAACCATTCTTTCTAGATTTTGTAGAAATCTTCCTTGGTATTCTGAGGTAATACAGCAGAGGCAGCTACAGAAGGAGAAGGCCTAGTTTCATCTGTTACCACACTTGGGTAGAAGGCACACTTCAGGGGGTTCCTTGTATATATGCATTGATCGTAAGTACATACAAGAAACATCTCTCTGGATTTTGTCAACCTTGGTCCCTAGTAGTGTCATCTTGGCATCAAGAAGCTTCAACTGATTGCCCATAATTGCATGTAGATCATTCATCTTCCTCCCTAATCGCTCTACTATCGAGATAGATTTGTTGTGGATGGCATATTCCCCATCACTTGATGGGCTGTCAGGTGGTTCATTACTTCTTTTCCTCATTGTTCATGCAACACGTAGAGTCATTTCTTCTGTGGTAACTTCTTTAACTATTGGTTCTCAAAAGTCTAAGGACGGAGTCTGGTCATCAGTCTAGTATTCTTCCTCCGTGATCAATACAAGATGTGCATGGTACGATAGACCTGTTGGTGGGTTAGCAGATGACAGGGATAGTTGTTGGGGACCTGGGGACCATTACATGGGACTGTTTTTTGCTTTTTTGTGGGCTCAGCCATTCTGCATCTTTAAAGATGATTCAGGGTTTTTTTAGTCATCTGCTATTTACCAAGTTGGTGACCTGCTGCATGGTCTTTTGTGTGCCTTCAATGATGCAGCTACTATATCCAGTGTAATGCCACATGAGTTAAGAATTGAGGAAATTCAGAGTTGAGAAATGAGGAATTAAAAGTAGCTCCAATAAATAAAGCAGAACTTTCTAAGATAGAACTGTTGGTGGATTGATTGACACCAATTTTTTTAAAGAGGATGCAAAGGAATATTTATCGGAAACATTCTTGTTTCAATCCTCAGATTGATCAAGCAAGGTAAAGGGAAAATGTAGTGCTATAAGTCATCTGCAAACCATGCAGTAAAAAGACAGCAGGGGTGCCCTGGCTGGTTTGGTACATTGGTTAGAGCAGTGGTTCTCAACCTTCTGGCCCTTTAAATACCGTTCCTCATGTTGTGACCCAACCATAAAATTATTTTCGTTGCTACTTCGTAACTGTAATGTTGCTACTGTTATGAATCATAATGTAAATATCCAATACGCAGGATGGTCTTAGGAGACCCCTGTGAAAGGGTTGTTCGACCACCAAAGGGGTCACGACTCACAAGTTGAGAACTGCTGGGTTAGAGCATTGGTCCGTGGACCGAGGAGGCATGGGTTCGATTCCTGGTCAAGGGCACGTGGCTTGGTTGCAGGTTCCATCCCCAGCCCCAGTCAGGGCTGGTGCAGGAGGCAACCAATCCATGTGTCTCTCTCATGTCGATGTTTCTTTCTTTCTCTTTCTCTCTCTCTCTCTCTCTCTCTCTCTCTCTCCTGCCTCCCTCCCTCCCACTCTCTCTAAAGATCAATGGAAAAAAATATCCTCGAGTGAGGATTAAAAAATATATATATATATATATATATATATATATATATATATATATATATATATGGCAGGGGCTTGGCCTATTTAACCCATTTCACTAAACAGAGAAGCCTTAAATGGGACCAACACCCAACATATTATTTCAAGGAGGACAGGCCTTTGGAAGATGGCATCATTTGGACTGGTGGAAGAAATAAAAAAGAAAAACACGGAGGCAAAGGAAGAGATGAACCTAATTGAATAAGAAAGTGAAACTGTGATCATAAACACGCTGTTAGAAGCAAAGAATTCTCTTAAACTGGACTGTTGTCATTCTCATACAAAAGTTAACTTACTATTTAACAGTAGGTAAATGGTAAGAATGTAGGATGAGGAATTCTCTTTTTAAGGAGAGGATTTAAGTTATCAGCAGGGATATTCAGACTCACCACTCCTTGTCAACAGTCATCCACTTAGCTCTCTCTGGGTCGAAAACATTCCATATTATGTATAGAGATGACTGCAGACTCACTGTCAGTAGTTGCTCCTTGAAGGTTTCTTCTCACTTGGGTTGAGGTTTCACTCAAATATGCACACACTCACAACAGGACCTTATCTGCAATTGAAAGCGAACAATTAGGAGGCAAAATGTTGCAGGGATGCCCAGCCAGCGTGGCTCAGTAGTTGAGTGTGGACCTATGAACCAGGAGGTCCTGGTTAGATACCCGGTCAGGGCTCATACTGGTCAGGGCTCATGCCGGGTGCAGAAGGCAGCCAATTGGTGGGTCTCTTCTCATCACTGATGTTTCTATCTCTCTCCTCCTCTCCCTTCCTCTCTGAAATCAATAAAAATATATATATATTTTAAAAAATGTTGCAGAGAGCAATTCTCCCCTCCCCTACCTATGAATAACTGATTCATATGAAAATTGAAGTTAAACACCAGATTCACTAAGCAACATGTTCAAACTAAGCAACCTTTATTTCAAAGGTTGTAATGTGCTTATTACAGTTACCACCCTTTCCCATCATATAAACTGATCATAATATCCAGAGTATACCAGGTGCTTTTTTTAAAATATATTTTTATTGATTTTAGAGAGGAAGAGAGAGAAACATTGATGTGAAAGAAAAACAGTGATTGGTTGCCTCCCACACTCACCCCAACTGGACATGTGTTTTGACCTGAAATTGTACCAGCAACTTTTTGGTGCACTGGACAATGCTCGACCAGCTGAGCCACATCAACCAGGGCCAGGTGCTGCTCTTACCAAAGGTTCCCCACTGGACAGAACCCAACACACGTTTGTTTAGTGGACCCACAAGGCTGGCCTACACAGTGTGAAAAAAGCTGCCTACATTTGTGTATCAAAAGACAACATAAAAATCATGATTTCTGAAGTCTCTTAAAAACAAAAAAAACAGCAGTTTGGACAATATGAGGCCCACATTTGCACATGGTAACAATATGTTGATGATTAACAGCTAATCCTTCAGATAGGACATGGTTTTGCAGAGCTCCACAGGTGTCATCTCTCTCACATACCCAGCTCAGTTATCTATGTGGCCCTGTTGAACTTGCAAACACTGATACTTATTTATAATAACTCACAGGCGATATTTATTACTATCAAAGCCAAGCATGTATTTTGCCTTGAGGATTCAACCTAGAACAGTGGTTCTCAACCTGTGGGTCGCGACCCCTTTGGGGGTCGAACCACCCTTTCACAGGGGTCGCCTAAGACCATCGGAAAACACATATATAATTACATATTGTTTTTGTGATTAATCACTATGCTTTAATTATGTTCAATTTGTAACAATGAAATTGGGGGTCACCACAACATGAGGAACTGTATTAAAGGGTCACGGCATTAGGAAGGTTGAGAAACACTGACCTAGAACAAGGATAACCACATTGGCTTTGGTGTCAGAGGACCCTAGGTTTGAGCTCTATTTCTACATACAATTAGCTGTGTGACCTCAGGCCAGTTTTTAATCTCTCGAAAATATATTTCTTCATTTACAAGCCTCCAAATAAACATATAACCACTTAACACAATCAACAAACAGGCCTAAAATCTAGTATGTCCAAGCTGAATTGATAATCCCAACTATTTAAATAATGGTAGCTTGAAATTTCAAGGTTCCATATTATGAGGAATATTAGTATTTCATTAAAAGAAAAATGAAGACAAAATGGTGGGGATGCTTCACATCACTCCTGGCAAGGCTGTTGCCTTCTTGATCAATAAGCCTCACTCCAAATTCAGATGTTTCAAAAGTCAGGCACAAAAACTTTGGACTGGTAATAGAAACCCAAACAAACTCACTAATAAGAGCAATGAAAACATGTCCACACAAAGAAAATTGGCTAGAGGCAGTACATGATAGCAATTAGGAAAAGAGGCTCAGGAGCCAAGCTGTCAAAGTTTAAATTCTGGTTCTGCCACTTACTAGATGTGTTGACTGTAGTCATTACTCACCATGCCTCACTTTCCTAAACTGTAAAATGGAAATAATTCATAAGGCTATTGTAAGGTTTAAAATAGGTTAATACATGTAAAAGGCCTACAACATGGTCTGGCACAAAACAAGCCTGTAGAAGTCTGGCTATGGCACCTTGGATGGTGTGGTTCAGTGGTTGGAGCATCAGCCCGCTCACCAAGGAGTCTTAGGGTCCATTACTTGTCAAGGGCACATAAATGTGTTGCAGGTTTGGTCCCTGCCCCAGTGCGGGCATATGCAGGAGGGTCAATCAATCTATGTGCCCATCTCACATCAATGTTTCTCTCTCTCCCTACCCACCGTCCACTCTCTCTAAAAATTAATGGGGGGAAAATATCCTCAGGTGAGGATTAACAAAACAAAAGTAGTATGGCTGTCTAAAGAGGAATTGGGTTTAACATATGATGCAACATTATAATAATCTACACTAATAAAAGAGAAAAATGGTAATTGGCGTACGGCGATACCTTTTTCATTGGCTAATCAGGGCTATATGCAAATTAACTGCCAACTAAGATTGGCAGTTAACTGCCAACAAGATGGCGGCTAATTTGCATATGTAGGCACAATGCAGGGAGGTGAAAGGGAAAGCAGGAAGAAGCCCCCTGCCACTGACAGTGATCGGAAACCCAGGGGGGAGCTAAGAGCTGGGGGGCAGGGCAAAGGCCTGATCGGAGAATCAGGCGCCTTTCCGCCCTGGCCAGTGATAGCAGGAAGTAGGGGTGGAGCCAGTGATGGGAGCTGGGCACGGTCGAAGCTGGCAGTCCCAGGAGCTAGGGGTCCCTTGCCTGGGCCTAAAGCGAAGCCCACGATCGTGGCGCCCCCCGCTGCCACTGCAGGTCCCCGCTGCCTGGGCCGGACGCCTAGGCCAGAGGTGTCAGGCCTGGGCAGGGGCGGAGCCTGCAACCGCGGGGAGCTGGGGGTCCCCTGCCCAGGCCTGACACCTCTGCCAGAGGCCTCAGGCCTGGTCAAGGGGCCGATCCGGTGATTGGTGATCGGAGGGTGATGAGGGTCAACTCCTCTGGCCGAGGCATCAGGCCTGGGTGGGGGGCGGAGCCAGGGATTGGGGGGATATGATGGTCCCCTTGCCCAGGCCTGAAGCCTGGGTCAGAGGCGTCAGGCTTGGGCGGGGGGTGGAGCAAGCGATCAGAGGGAGATGGGGGTCCCCTGCCCAGGCATGATTCCTGGGCCAGAGGCCTCAGGCCTGGGCGGGGGCCAGAGCCAGTGATCGGGAGGAGATGGGGGTCCCCTGTCCAAGCCTGACACCTCTGGCGGAGGCGTCAGGCCTGGGCAAGGGGCCAATCAGGCGATCGGAGGGTGATGGGGGTCAACGCCTGAGGGCTCCCAGTATGTGAGAGGGGGCAGGCTGGGCTGAGGGACACTCTCCCCGCCCACACACACCCAGTGCACGAATTTCGTGCACCGGGCCCCTAGTTTTCTTAATAATATTCAGAGAACATTTTTAAATACATACACTCACCCACAGCAACCGCAGTACAATGTAGTGTTTAATAGTTGGATTTTGTTTATAGTCAATTTTAGACTATTTCATTCTTTCTGATTCTGAGTGCCATAGAGAATTGCAGGCAAGACATTTTACCTTCCTGAGATTTGGATTCTTTCAACAAAGATAAATGAAGACAATGCTACTTATCTCACAGGATTATTGTGAGAATGTAATAAGATGTATGAAGTGTTTACTTAGTACAATGCTTGGCACATGGTAACTAAAAACGAATACTATATTATTACACTACTAGTGAAACAAGTACATTATAACTAGAGTGACCATTGGTCCTTATTTGCTTGTGACAGTCCCAGTTTATGCAGGTTTTCACAATGTAATTACTAATCACAGCCATTTCCCTTTCTATGTCAATATGTCCCAATTTAGATGATAAATTATATGGTCACCCTAATTTATAACTGAAATACTTTTAAGATTTTCCCTTTAGTTAGCTCTTCATCCTCTTAAATGGTCTCTTATTCCCATTTTAGTGACTTACCTCTTTGCTCTCCCAACTCACCATCCCCATTTTACACACACACACACACACACACACACACACGCACACACCTCTCCTTATCTCCTTATCTAAGTGCTTAGTGACCTGGATGCTTCAATTTCAAGTTCCTCTGTGGTCCCATACTCCTCAGCAATGTCAGGTTTCCCAAATATATTCTTTCTCAAATTCCTATCTGTGCCACTAATCCAGTGATGGTGAACCTATGACACGCGTGTCAGAGGTGACACGTGAACTCATTTTTTTTGGTTGATTTTTCTTTGTTAAATGGCATTTAAATATATAAAATAAATATAAAAATATAAGTCTTAGTTTTACTATGGTTGCAAATATCAAAAAATTTCTATATGTGACACGGCACCAGAGTTAAGTTAGGGTTTTTCAAAATGCTGACATGCCGAACTCAAAAGGTTCACCATCACTGTTCTAATCTATATTCCAGAATAAAACCTAGTGACCTAAAAATACCAGCACCACCACCAACAATAGATAAAAAATTTAGTTCTCTTTAGGGATATCTATATTTTAACAGGTAACCCCTAGAAAGACAATGCCTTAACTCAAAGTAGAGAGTCCCTAATAACATGATTGTCAAACACAGTGACAGCTGATTAGGAAAGATCACTCCTCAAATCAAACAATTTAGGTTAGTTCCTACTAAACGAATATATCAGAACAGCCTTGACTCCTTCCTTTTTATTGGTTCCCAATAATCCAGTCAAAACAAAACACAGATTTTTATCTCTTTAGCTTGCTGAACCCCTAGTACCTAAGTGCCTGACACATAGCTAATGCTCAGTACTTATTGAATGGAATGTTTTTATTTAATCCTACAAAAGAAAACATGTGATGACTAAGAGATACAACATATCTTCCCTTTGAGGCAAAATAAATCACAGTTCCCAAACTGACCAGTAATCTGTCCTCTTTGTCTTGTATTAATGTTCTATATTGTATCAAATAAGACTGTTGCATTTTGTTATTTTTAAAATATATTTTTATTAATTTCAGAGAGGAGCCCTGACCAGGAATTGAACTGTGACCTCCCGGCTCATATGTCGATGCTCAATCACTGAGCCACTTCGGTCAGGCAAGATTGTTCCACTTTAGTTTGGTTCAGATTTGATACAGTCTGTGATATACCCAGTAGTAGCTAATTTAATCCAGCCTATATGAAAAAGATAATGTTTCATGGTCTTTGGAATATTAACCCAAATAGTGGGTACTTAACTGAGTCTCTGAACCCTTGTATGTAGTGGCCCTCTTGAACTGACAATATCATTAACATGCAATTTCTTCTTCCAGCTGTGCATTTTCATTCAACACAAGAGTGATTCAGTGTGGTATTATTTCTGGTTAAAAAAAAAATCATGGAAAAAATATCCTCAAATGAGGATTAAAAACACACACTACAACACCAGGGCACCAAATTGATAACTAGGAGAGATGAGGAACTCTCCTGGGAGCAAAGCAAGAAATACTAAATAAATTTCTGGCAAGACTCCTTGCATAATCAGTCAATCAATTAATCTATCTTAGATTTAAAATTTGTAAGTGAAATTGTGCAGTGGGTTGTGCAGTACAGGTGTTGCCATGTTTATTAGAATTAAAAAAGTCAGACCATTTCTGACAAGAAAACATACCCAATTAGGCTAGTGTGACAATGAGGACTAAAATGTTTTATAGCAATATTTTCCATTAAGGTGAATAAGCAGAACACACAGCGTCAAGAGTTTTGGCAACATATTCTTTAAAAGTATACACAACAGCCCTAGCCGGCTTGGCTCAGTGGATAGAGCATCAGCCTACGGACTGAAGGGTCCCAGGTTTGATTCTGGCCAAGGGCACATGCCTGCGTTACGGGCTCAATCCCCAGTAGGGGGTGTGCAGGAGGCAGCCAATCAATAATTCTCTCTCATCATTGATGTTTCTATCTCTCTCTCCTTCTCCCTTCCGCTCTGAAATCAATAAAGAAATATATATATTTTAAAAAATGTATACACAACATATAATACTACAGAAATTACATTTTATGCAACTTTTTAAAACTAAGATGAAAAATTTTAGGTGTCAGTTCTAAAATACCTAAGGAAGTACAAAGTTCCTCAAAAATATTTTAGATGCACAAAAATGTTTAAAGATTACATTAACTTGCTGACACAAAATAGCAGTGCTCTAGAACTAATTAGAATAGCAACAAAGTATCATCAACTCTTTAAAAAGAATCAATTTGGAGTAGCTGGAGGAAAAAAATAGAGACCAACCTTTCAATTTCAGTGCAAAAAAAAAATGCTTGTATCAACACCTAATTCCTTGCTCCAAGTATCAACAGGAATCTCTAAAGCAGAGTTAAATTTCCAGGTCAACCTAACACTGTCCTGCAAACAGCAGTTGCCAACTGAATCTAGAGATCCCCAACTTACTCTCAAAAACATTCTAGTGAAGAATCCAAGTTACAGTATTTGAAAGCTTTTTAGCATAAGACTGTTTTTTGTTTTTTTAATACTCACTTGAGGATATATTTTCATTGATTTTTAGAGAGAGGAGGGGAAGGGGAAGAGAGAGAGAGAAATTTCGTTTGGCTGACTCCCATACACAACCTGAATGGGGATCAAACCCGTAACCTCGGTATGCGCCCTGACTGGGAATTGAACCTGCAATCTTTTGGTGTAGGGGAGGACACTCCAGCCAGCTGAGCCACCCAGCCAGGGCAGCATAAGGCTTTTTGATAAGATGCTTACCATACTGAAGCTACGCAACAGTCTGACATGAAATATGGGAGGTGTAAATATTTTCTGATAGAAAAGCACACTAACTTGCAGTAGTCTCAAAATTTTATGAGGAAATAAAATTTTTAGAAAACTTAATATCAAAAAAGCATACATCTTTTCATTCTACATTGTAAGGAGAAAGCTATAATTACTAGCTCATACATTCTTTTTAAAGATTACTTCAGTTTCTCCTATGTTGACAAAATAACAAACTGAGGTAGCATATTTGAATTAAATAAGAATAATTTAATTAATTAAATTATTAATTAATTCAATTCTATAAAAACCCAGCAATTAGGGGAAATAGTAAGATGATTTTACAATTATAGTGAAACCTCTTTTCTCGAACTAAATTCGCTCTGGAAGGCTGTTGGAAAACCAAATCTTTTTTTCCATTAGAAATGTTAATTGATGATTTCCTGTTTTAATATTTTTACATATAGTACATATCTACTATACTATCTAATCTATAAACACTAGGACATGAAATGAAATGAAAATTTAACAAAAAGGAAAGGAAATATAATGAAGTGAAAATTTAACAATAATTATAAGCAGCAACAAAAGCAAAAAGAAAACAACCCCACAAAAATATTCACAGCACAATATCCTGAGATTTTAACAGTGGTAAACTGACTCATATTCATGCATCCTCTCCTTTGTTTGTCATTTGAGAGATGTGTGACAGGTAGCAGCAGCATGAAAGGGATGTAGGGTTGAGAAGCAAATTGTTTGAGATGAGAGAGGTTTGAGAAACAAGGTTCCACTGTACATCCTTTGGCAATATTTCACCTATTCAACCCAAAGCGAAACACTCTGTTAAAGAAGTTTCTACAAACGTTAGTTTGTATTTAGTTCCAATTGAAACTATTAGAACTGACATGCTGCTTTATGAAAATAACAGAAGAGTAACAGAATATAACAGAATTGTAAAACAGCAGAAAATATTAGAACTGGCATGCTGCTTTGTGATAATGACAGAAAAGTAATTGCTCACATTAAAAGAAAATAAAAATTTCTGAACAAATCAAATCTAACTTGGGTTTTAATCTTACCACCTTCAAAATATACTGCATATAAAGCTAATAAACAGAAGGCTTCTGGTGAATGTTAGAGATGTTAGATTAGTCAAGAGGCATTTGGCATTCATTCTTTCCCACCACTCCCTATACATGCCTTCCTGTACTTCAGGGGCAGGAAAGCTAAAACAAAACAAAAAAAAAATTTTTTTTAATATATTTTATTGATTTTTTACAGAGAGGAAGGGAGAGAGATAGAGAGTTAGAAACATCGATCAGCTGCCTCCTGCACACCTCCCACTGGGGACGCGCCCACAACCCAGGCACATGCCCTTGACCGGAACCGAACCTGGGACCCCCCAGTCCGCAGGCCGACGCTCTATCCACTGAGCCAAACCGGTTTCGGCCAAAACAAAAATTTTTTAAGAAACTACATTTCCCCGATTTTTCCTTATAGTTAACATTTGGAATGTAAAGCAGGTTCTGCCAGTAAAAAGGCCTCCTATGAGATCTGGAAAGCACAAGCTGGAAGCTCCCTCAGCCCAGCCTATGCCCTCTCGCAATCCGGGACCCCTCGGGTAGGGTCCCTAGGCCTGACCAGCAATCAGGGCCTATCGGGGCTCTCCCCGGGCCCCCCCCCCCCCCCCGGCTGCCGGCATCTGGCCCTGCCCCCACTGCTGCCACTGCTTGTCATCTGTGCAGCACTGCCCCTCTCCCCCACCACCAGTTGCCTCCTCTGCAGGCGATAGGCATGGGGTGTGATCACTTGGTTGGCCTGGGCCTCCCTCTGTGGGGCAATCGCTGGCCGGCCCCACACACCCGCCACAGTGTCCCTGGCCGGTGGTCTGGGCGATTGATCATGGGGTCCCCAGATAGATCGCCGTGCAGAGGAAGCCGCCAGCCGGGTAGCCTGGGCCTCCCTCTTTGGGGCATCGATCGCGGAGCCCTCCCCATCAATTGCCCTGCAGAGGATAGTCTGGGCCTCCCTCTGCAAGGCAATTGTGGGGCAATGGCGCACCCCCCCCCCTACCCAATCACATTGCACCCGCCTTGGCTGGCCTGACGCCAGTGCATATCATAGCGGTCATCCAGATGGCCATTCTGCTGTTTGGCTGTTCAGCCGATTTGCATGTTATGTCTTTATTATTATAGATTATTAGATCAACATAAACTAGTACTATTCCTAACACTGAATTACCTTGCTCTTTTTGGCTTAATAAATTTATGTCAGTAATATACAAAACTATGGCTATGGTCATTTAAAAAATTATTTTTAACTCTGATTATAAAAGAAATGCTTGTGAAAATTCGATACTCACCATCCCCCATTACTCCATACACTGAATAACGACTGTGTACATACTACTTTGTACCCTACTTTAACACTCCAACAATCTTTTCCCTGGAAACATTCCATAACAAATTACTAATGGGTGGTACATAATGAAGCACCTAATTTAACCATTACTCTTCACTAAAAAATTAAGTAATTTTCTATTGTTCTTTAATACAAACAATCCTCACTGAATGTTTTTTGGTTAGAAAACTTTTTAAGAACAAAACATGGTGTATTCACACAAATATTTAGTTATAAAAAGGCATAAGAGTACTAATACGTACCATGACCCTGAAAAACATGCTAAGTGAAAAAGGCTAGTTATATAAGGCCACTTCTTTCCTTACTGCTGATGGCAATGTAAAATGGTACAGGAGCCACTATGAAAGGCAGTATAGCAGTTCTACTGATAGGTATACTAGAGGCCCAGTGCACGAAATTTGTGCACTGGGGGGGGGGGGGGTAGGGGTTTGGTCCCTCAGCCCAGCCTGCACCCTCTCCAGTCTGGGACATCTCTCTCACAATCCAGGACTGCTGGCTCCCAACCGCTCGCCTGCCTTCCTGCCTGATTGCCCCTAACTGCTCCTGCCTGCCAGCCTGATCACCCCCTAACCACACCCCTGCCGGCCTGATCGACGCCTAACTGCTCCCCTGCCAGCCTGGTCGCCCCCAACTGCCCTACTCTGCTGGCCTGGTTGCCTTTAACTGACCTCCCCTGCTGGCCTGGTTGCCCCCAACTGCCCTACCCTGCTGGCCTGACTGACCTTCCCTGCTGGCCTGATCGCCCACAACTGCCTTCCCCTGCCGGCCATCTTGTGGCTCTGGGCATCGCCATCTTTGAGGGCGTGACAGTCAATTAGCATATCCCCTCCTTATTGGCTGTGGGCACCGCCATCTTTGCAACTTGCTGCTCAGTCATTTGGTCGTCCCTCACTAACCTCCCCTTGCCAGCCTGGTCACCCCCTGCAGCCTGTTCGGTCGTCCGTTTGGTTGTGATGGTTGTTTAGGCTGATAGATAGATAGATAGATAATATCAATTAACTGATGAATGGGCAAAAATGTGGTATATTCATACAATTGAATAACATTTAGCCACAACAGAGAATGAAGTGCTAATACATGCTACAGCAAAGATGAACCTAGAAACATTATGCTAAGTGAAAAATGCCACTCACAAAAGGCCACATATTATATGACCCCATTTATATAAAATGTCCAAAAGAGGTCAACTCAGACAGAAAATAGACTAGTGGTTGCAAGAGGCTAGGGGTGGAGGATGTGGAATGACTGCAAATTTATTTTGGGGGTGATGAAAATATTCTAAAATTAGATAATGGCAATTGTTGCACAACTGACTTATATACAGTAGAACCTGTTTTCGAACTTAATTTGTCCAGAAGGCTGTTCAAGAAGCAAGCCGTTTGAAAACCAAGTCATTTCCCCCCATTAGAAACAATGCAAATTTAATTCATTCCAGACCCCCAAATGATTCCATTTTAACCTTTCTTATATGCAATACATGTCTAATGTACTGTTTAATAAACAAACAGTTCTTTTCTTAAATTTATCGAACTACCCCCTAATAGCCTTAAACCACTTTCAGCACTAGTTCCAGGGGTGTCTTTCAGGAAGTCAGTATGCAGCATTTTCCGCTTTTCCACATATCCTGAGATAAACTGACTAGCATCCTCTCCTTTGTTTGTGGCCTGGGAGACGTTCAAGAAGCAAGGTTCCATTGTACTTTAAAAAGGTGAATTATGACATGTGAATTCCAATTTTGACACCAATTCCAATGTGTGGGACACACCAAGCCATTCTCTGACACCTGCTGGGTGTCCTACAATTCATCTCAATTCTACCCACTTAAAGACCCCACAGGTTAAGGGCTCAGTCCTACAAGTCTACCTCACTTTCCCCTTCAGAAGTCAATCACAAATGCAGGTTGTCACCTGTGCTTCTGGAGTTCCCATTAGCCCCTCTTCTCAGATTGCATTACTTTGCTAGAGCAGGTAAGAAAACTCTAAGAAACATTTTACTTACCAGATTACCAGTTTATTACAAAATGATATAACTCAGGGACAGCTAAATAGAAGAAATGCATAGGACAAGAAATGGGGAAAGAGACATGGAGCTTCCATACTTTCCCAGCATTTCCATGAATTCACCACCCCAGAAGCTCTCCAACCCTGTCCTTTTGGGTTTTTGCAGAGGCTTAATTACAAAGACATGGTTGATTAAAGCAGCGGTTGCCAACCAGTGGTCCGTGAGGTCCGAAAGGTTGGCGACCGCTAGATTAAAGCACTGATCACTGGCAAGTCAATTCCAGCCCTTCTCCCCTTTAAAGGTCAGAGGGGTGAGAATCAAAGTAGCAATCCTCTTTAATCTAAACAGGTTGGTTCCAGGGCAACCAACCCCCATCCACAGGTGCTTCCCAAATATTGCCTCATTAACTTAACAAAAACATAAAATTTACAAATACTCTCTCATCACTCAGGAAATTCCAATGGTTTTAAGGACCACTGTGCCAGAAACAGGGATGAAGACCAAATAGTATTTCTTATTATAAGTCACAATATCACATGAATTACCTCAATAAAGCTGTCATTACAAAAGAAAATAACCTCCTCCCTCAAAAAAAGCGGGAAGGAAATTCATTATTTCCTCAGGGTACAGGTATTCTTCTCAAGGCAAAAACACTACTCACTACTCTTCAAACTGTTTTTCAAAAGGGTTCTACAGATTTATACTCCCTCCAGCAATTTATTTAGTACCATGGTACTCAGGTGAATTAGCAGTACTCAGGTGAATTAGCACCATTTATTAAATCTTAAATCTGATAAGAGAAACTTATTATTATTAAATTGAACACTCCCCCCCCCATATTTTAGTCATATTTTTCTTTTGCAAAGCCTTTAAAACAGACACCTTTATACATACAATTGTTATACTTCATACAAGTGCTCAATTTCTTAGGAAACACAGAAATTATTTGCTACCATTCTGGTCAGCAATAATTAACTTATCCTAACTCAGTTCTACTTCAGCTTTTAAACTTTCCTTGAAGTCAAATACTTTATTAAACAGTCACAGGAACCACTCTCCTCAGACAAGCAGAGTGAAGGACACTATAAATATGAGTACAACTGGGTTACATACATTTCCAGTTTCCCGACTGCAAATCACTTTCAAGTGAAATGTCCACGTGAGTCCTGAGCGACTTTAAGACAACATGGAGTAGAAAGAAAATGAGACATTTATTAACACTTTCTACAAACCAAGTGGTTAGTGTGCACCTCACTTATTCCTAACAAGCCTGCTACCCTCACTTAATGGAAAAAGAAAAAAAAATCACCAAGAATAAGAGCTTGCCATGCAGCAAATATGTGGCCAACTGAGGTATGCCTGATTCCAAAGTCCATATTCTTTCTGCCCCTTCCCAAGCTCACTGACCCTAAAAAAATCAAAATACTCTGAATACTAGTTCTTCCACTTACTGTGTAACTAACTAGTTTCTAAGTTACTTTAGTGTGTATGTACCATTTACAAAAACAAGACCATTACTCACAAAGTAAATAAAAATGGGAAGCTAAATATTCACTGCGAAATAAAATTTTTTAAATAGCAATTTTTAAAACAGCAAAATGTATAAATAATTCTAAATACTTTTCTTGAATTTATATCAAAATTCACTTTACCTTCCAACAAGCAGAGGCATGTGCATATCCTTTTACAAACACATGAGAAATCACTAGGTGAGAAACATTTTTTTAGGGACTGTCAGTCTCCATTTTAGACAACAACAGTATCATTTCTCAGGCCACATCAACTACACTAGTGGCCTGGTGCACAAATTAGTGCACATTGAAAGGCAATTAATTAGCAGAAATATTTTAATATCTCTAGTCACCCTTTCTTTATAATAGAAGTGTCAACCAAATTCACGATTGACAATGACAGATCAAAACACATGCAACTGGAGCCAAAGAGAGCATTATATGTATCGCACATGCGCAAGTCAACTTAGCCTTTTATAGATATAGAATAAATTTGCTTAATTAGACCTGCTTTCTGATTTAGCTAAACTTTTTCCAGCCCAGTAAAGCACCCCAACTTCTCTTTCAGGTAATTGTCAGCAACACAGCAGTAAATATCAACACGAAGCACATTGTTATTGTAGATCACGCAGGGAGAACGAAGGGTGAAATATTTAACTGTAACAGTGTTTAACTATATTTTGCACAGTGAGAAAACCTCAAGTCATTTTCAAGATCTGCCATTTCTTACTTCTTTTCAGTCGGGTCAAGTTTCTAAGCTTCCTAAATCTCCATTTTCCAGCTAACGAAAATAAAATAGGATTCCACCAAGTCTCCTACCTACCTACTCCAGGGCTTCTGAGAGGATCAAATGAGATGAGGCACGGGAAAACGCTTCACAAAGCAAGCCGTGTTCCTGGACTGAAGAAACTGCTAGGAGGCTAGTCGCCAGGGAGAGGAAGCCAGGCGTTGTTACGTGACATCATTACCCAGACGGACATTTAGCATATTAGCCTTTTATATATATAAGAAGATTGCTTTTTATTCTTCTTTACCACATAAGAAATGTCTTCAGCTATATATGCACCAGCTGGGAAGTAGCAATGAGGGGTAAGAGAAATGGCTACTTTAGCTACTTAAGAGATAAAGACTTGAGAGGCTTGTAAGCAAACAGTCATACAACACAGCAAAACACAAGGTCAAGAACAATAAAAACAAAGCAAGAAATCAGCAGTCTACTCTACTCGAGGTATTGGATACCACTGTGGTAAAAGAAGTTATTTAAATTACACAACCCTTGCCCTAGCCCAGTGGTCAGCAAACTGCGGCTCAGCAAACCACAGCTCGCGAGCCTCATGCAGCTCTTTGGCCCCTTGAGTGTGGCTCTTCCACAAAACACCGGCTCTTCCACAAAATACAGACTTCTGCACATGGGCCACGAAGTTTCAATCGCACTGTGCGTGCACGCCCGCACGTGGTATTTTGTGGAAGAGCCACACTCAAGGGGCCAAAGAGCCACATGTGGCTTGAGAGCCGCGGTTTGCTGACCACGGCCCTAGCCGGATTGGCTCAGTGGATAGAGCATCAGCCCACGAACTAAAAGATGCCAGGTTCAATTCAAGTCAAGTGCAGGTACCTTAGTTGCAGGTTAGATCCCTTGCCCAGGGTGGGGCACCAAAGGCAATCTCTCACAGCAATGGTTCTCTCTCTCGGTCTCTCCCAGTCCCTTCCACTCTCTCCAAGAATCAATGGGAAAATATCCTCAGGTGAGGATTAACAAAAAATAAAATTAAGTAAACTAACTCATTAATTACACAACCCTTAAAGGACCCTTGATTAGCTTTAAAAACTGCTACTTTAATACCCAAACAACTACTTGACAAGATTGGGACTGATTTCCAAAAAATGCCTATACATATATTTGTAATTCTTCCCCAAGAATTTTCACATTCATGAAACAAATATCAACTCTAACATTAATACAAGAATTCTTACGCTAAAATTTTCTTTTTCTAAGAACACCCTCACTCCTCATTCTGACATATAAAAAGGGTAGCAGTATCTAATAAAAGTGTCATAATTTGAGATGAAGGCCTTCAATAAAACACATTTTTCTTTTAAAATTATTTTAATATTAAGGCATCAGTAGGACCTGGGGCAGACCAAAAAAATGCAAACTTATCTACAGCCCCATATTTTACCCTGGAGCTATTATTAAGATTATTCTACTATACATAGAACCATGCACTGTTTTCCTTAGCTGGTATACTACAATCAGGCTATTGTGCAATGGTAAGAAGGCTCTTAAGAAAAAATTACTGCTGAAGTAATTCTTGTGTCGAGGTGACTTACCACATTCTACTCTCCATAAACACCACTGTTTTTAATCACAACTTTACTTACAGCTTTACCCTCAGTCAAAAAATATTTTCACTTTTCAATAAGATCCTTTCAAACTGAAGTGATAAAAAGTAATGCCCTTATGATCACGATATTTGCTAAAGGAGAAATTAATAGAGCAGTATGTGTATTAAGATCTTACTTTTGTGAAAAAACATTTATTCATTGATTTGTCTGGAAGGACATTCATCAAAACATTACCAGTGGTTATCTTAGTGTGGTGGGATTATGGATTCTTTTTCTTTGGCATATATGTATTATCTGATTTTCTGCATTAAACACAAGCTAAGAGATAGAACAATTTGAGTTATCCACTTACTCAGAGTTAACAAATGCAAATGTTGCTCAAAAAATGTTAGTAAAATCGCCTGAGCCAACAAAGTTCAATTTTTAAACAATGTCCTCAGATAAAGTTGAGAAACAAGACAAAATCATTTTACTTAGAGACATCGACTAATAGAAGATATCACAGAGTAGCAGAAAGTAAATATCAGAGAGCGTATGTAAACACTTTAGAGCATAATGATAGGAAAAAGAAAAGAAAAAAAACCCCACACCCCCAAAAACTGACTTCAGGTGTATTTATGGAAAACATTCTGAAAATAATATTTAAGAAATTGTCTATTAGTATATGACTCAAATTGAACCAGCTCTGCTTTCTTCACTAGAAAAGGAACATCTTTCAATGGGTTTAGCACTCAATAGCAAAATCAAGAACACCTATTCCTGGTCAGGGCACATACCTAGGTTGAGGGTTCGATCCCCATTTGGGGTGCATATGGGAGGCAATAGATTTCACTCTCAAATCAATAAAAACATATCCTCAGAAGAGGATTTAAAAAAAAGAACACCCTTAGAGTCATCTCAAGGTCTTCTGTGCCTGCTGTGGAATGAACAAGTTAAACAATTAAGTATACAGGTAAGCAATTAATATACAAACACATAAACAGCCAATTTTTACACATTAAATATATCTAGAAGTAATCATGAGATGTGAAGTGAATGCAACTTTGAAAAAAACGAACAAGGTAAGGAGATCACTGAGGTACTTTCACCGACTTCCATGAGGAAATTATCATTAAACCAAAATAAGTAACTCAACTAGGTTAAACCATGAGAAATTGCCAATATTTCAAGACTTTTTTGCCCATAAAAACAGTAATTACATATGGTCCCAGGGATATGCTAATCAATATTTAACAGCCACCTCTCTGGAATAAAGGCCCTCATTTGTAGCTTTTGCTGATTCCCCTGCTGTAAATAGTCCCACCATAGCCAGATGCAAGAAACAAGATAAAGGAGCTTCCAGATCTCATAAAGCTTATAATCTATTTGGGGACACAAAAAAATTTTTAAATACACAATTTCAAGGACTGACAAATGCTACGAGGGTGATGGGGGGGGGCAGCTATCATAAACTGAGTGGTTAAGAAATTAGGTAATATTTAAGCTGAGATCTTAAAGATAAGAAGCCAACCTTTCCAAGATCTGGGGGAACGGAAACAACTTGAGTAAAAGCCCTAGTGCAAGAACAAGCATGGCGTGTTTGAGAAACTGAACAGCTAATGTGCTTAGCAGTGGTAGCAAAGGTGTGATATTCCTAGAAGCTTGTATTTTCTGGATGACTATCGTTTGTATTTTATTCTGAGTGGACTAGGAAGAGTAGCTTGATAAATGTGTTGAATGAACACATACTTTTTTAAAAATCCTCACCCAAAAATGTTTATTGATTTGAGAGTGAGGGGGAGAGAGAGGGAGGGAGAGAGGGACAGAAAAGGAAAGAGGGAGAGAGGAGCAGAGACGGGGCGGGGGGGGGGGGGGGGGCGGTGAAGATATCAACCAATTGCAGTTGCCTCCTATTTGCACCCTGACTGGGGATCAAATCTGCAAGCTAGGTATACTAGGTATGCCCTGACCAGGAATCGAACCTGAAACCTTTTGGTGTACAGGACGATGCCCCAATCAACTGAGCCACCTGGCCAGGGCTGAATGTGTACTTTAATGCATTATTTTAAAGACCTCTTATGAGACTTAGGTCACAGCTATGAACTGAATTCACTTTTCTCAATATGATCATTTTGGTTGCCTCACAATCTATCTAGAACATTATGAAGTTAAAGCAGCCTAATATGGTAGACCTCACACAATGGCTATAGCTAAAATAAACTTAGTGGTAGGACTGCACATCAGCTCAGAAATAGGGTTTTATTAGTCCAAGATGGGTGTTTCAAATGTGAAATGCTAATATGAATTCAGGTAGTTCAATGACAAATTCCAATGAAGAAAAAAAATTTCCAATGAAGATGATCCAATTAGTCTACAAAATAGATTAATTCAAAATCATAGGCAAACACTTGTAGTGTTGTCATCCAAAATAACTTTACATGGTATGTAAACGTTTTAAAAATTATCATTGTGTTTTAATATGAAAATTTTATATTTTAATTTCATATTTTAAAGTGAAAAATACAATACTAAATCTGATTTATAAATATTATTGCTTAAGAGTGAAAATAAAATAGCAAGCATATGCAACTTTAAGTTATTTTTGCATACCAAAAAACTGTAAAGCTATATATAAACACATATATGTCCACACCTCTAACGGCCATGAAAATTAAGTCCACATTATGGTCACATGAAAGTCCTTCAGACAAGTCAACCAAGACATAAATTACTACATGTTGCACAAAAATAGGGAAATGTTTAAACTGGTTCATGGAGAATAATTTATGCTTACACATAAACAATTATCTATTCATTCAGAAACTTCTACTAAGCCACCTATTTCAACAATTTATTTAAAAGATTCTTTTAATTAACCAACAAGAAATGAGACCTATAGCTCAGAAAAAAAGTTTTAAAAAATCTTGTCTCAGCAGAATGAAATACTGAAAGTTTGCATATCATTAATTTGCCTAACACTCTGATTTCCCACCTAAAACCCACTTACATTGCAGTTTTTAAAAGCACTTAAATATACTCAAGCATTTTTCACTTAAGAACACAATGTTTATATGCATAGAAATATTATTCTCCATAGACTTGTGTACATTAATGTAGCTAGCTGCTAGCTTACCACAGAAATACAATAAATGCCACCCATTGTGTAAGGGGGCAGTAAATAAACAGCATCTCTTTGGATCCCATAACCCTGATAAAAGAAAAGTATAATATAGTCCAACTTGAGTGTCTAAGTCCATGTAAATCATCGACACTCAGAATGCAAGAAACATAGCCTAAAAGAAATCCGAGCAAGTCAAAAATAGTTTCTGTGTGTTTTTTAAATGTTGTCACCCTACTTACAAACCAGGCTTTTTTCTCCTCTGTTCCATTTACCTTACTTGCCCCTGTGTTCCTTTCCTACAACCCTTACCATTTTCCTGTGTATTTTCACTTCCCATGTGCAAAAATTGATTTGAAACTTACCTTATCCTCTAAATTTGTTTTTACTTAATTCTTATGGGACTATATGGTTTTACTTTTAGTTACAGAAACATACATATAAGCTGTTACCAAAGACATGAATAACAAGATAAGCAGCCATTCATTTACCAGATGTGAGTGCCCACCATGTGCCTGTCACTCTTATGAATCCTGGGGATTCCACAGTGAATAAAACAAAGTTCTTACCCTGAGGACATGAACACAAGACTGTTTCGTAGGTTCAAGAAACTTCAAGGAGACCTATGTGCCTGGTGTAGAGTAAGCCAAGGAGGAATCAGTAGGACATGTGACAGAGGCAGGAGACACACAGATCACGGAGGGCCTGTATGCACTGTTGTATTCTAGCTTTTACTCTAAATGATATGGAAAGTCACTGAAGGGTTTTGAACATAAAAAATAATCATGCCAGCGTGGCTCTGTGGTTGAGCATCTACCTATGAACCAGGAGGTCACGGTTGGATTCCCGGTGAGGGCACATGCCCAGGGTGTGAGCCCCAGTGTGGGGCATGCAGCGGGCAGCTGATCAATCATTCTCTTATCACTGGTATTTCTTTCTCTCCTTCTCCTTTCCTCTCTGAATCAATAAAAATATATTTTTTAAAAATAAATAATTAAGCTTTCATTTCAAAAGGATGGTCCTAGTTGCTGTGTGGAGAACAGAAAAGAGCGAAGCAACAGGGAGACCAGAAAGGAGACTACAAAAATAGCACAGGCAATAGAGGACAGTTGCTCAGAGAGGGGGCAGCAGTTGGATAGCAAGTTGTGGTACATTTATTCTCAAGGTAGACTTTAAGATAGATACAGGACATACTTTCATGCTACATTATTTTGAATTAGATAACAGAGTATGAAAGAGAGGAGTTAAGAATATCTATGAGGCCCGGCCGGCGTGGCTCAGTGATTGAGCGTCGACCTATGAACCAGGAGGTTACGGTTGGATTCCCGGTCAGAGCACGTGCCCGGGTTGCGGGCTCGATCCCCAGTGTGAGGCGTGCAGAAGGCAGCCGATCCATGATTCTCTCTCATCATTAGTTTCTATCTCTCTCTTCCTCTCCCTTCCTTGTTGAAATCAATAAAACTATATTAAAAAAGAAAAAGAGTATCTATGAGGTTTCAGCCAGAGAAAGTGAAAGATGCAGCTGACATTTAATAAGATGAGGACGAGTGGAAAGGGAACATCACTGGGATGAGGGAGGGTAGTTCAGTTTTGACAGGTTACATTTGGGATGTCTAATTGGAAATTTGATTAGGTAGTTGGGTATACAAGTCTGGAAGTAGGAAAGAGATCTAGACTAAAAATAACATTTTTAGTTTGAAATAGGATAATTCCAGCTAGAAAATAGATGAGTTCCCAAGAGACTACATATAAGTAGAGAAGAGCTCTAAACATGGAGCTCTGGAACACAGCCTCTTGTTTTAGAAGTTGGGGCAACAAAAAGGAACCAGCAAAACAAACTGAAAATAAGCATAGTATGTCAGAAGCAAAATAAAGAAAGGTTTCAAAGGAAATAAATTATCAACCACGTCAAAGGCTGCTGTTGCTAATTCCAGTGAGATAAGGATTGAGAACTGACTAGGGAATTTATCACCAAGGAGGTCACTAGTAATCTCAACAAGAGCAGTTATAGTAGAGTAGAAAAGAAAAGCCTGGCTGTAGGAGACCCAAAGAGATAGGGAGTACTCATGACGACAAATAACTCCTTTGGAGAGCAGTAGCTGAAGAAAGATGGGGTGTTGGGGAGGTTTTTGTCATTGTTTTTAAAGATGGGCAATATTTCAGCATAAGTATATGCTGATAGGAATAACCCAGTAGAAATGGTAAACACTGATGATTCAGTGCATTGGCAGGCAGGCAAATGGGATTCATACTGAAGCAATGCAAAGACCTTGACAAGAGAAGGGGTAAAAGCAGACTGCGGCAATGGTCACAGCAAAACAGGAAATGCAGAGCATGGGCACAGATGCAAGGAGATGTGCACAGGTTTTCTTTTGATTGCTTTCATTTTTAATACACAGGAAACAAGGTCATCAGTTGAAAATGAAAAGAGATGTGCAGGAGGCTTGAGGAGGTGTAAAGCAGTCACTCCGGGGAGCAGGAGAGTGACTGTGGGAAGCAGGAAGTTCCCGCTGAAGCCAGTGAATTTAAGAGGACCAGGTCAGCATGGGTGTGTTTTTCTCAAGACACACTCCACTGCCTGGTACAGGCCAGACTAGATGGTGAACTCTAGTTGCTAGGTGAGTACAATAAAAGGAGAAGTGCTACCAGGGAACTGAGGGTGTGTAAATGGGAGAAGTCATAAAAGTGGACCATGGAACAGTAAAAAGGTGGTAGCAGCAATGGAGTGCACGTAGGTCCCCGACATGAAAGTACCATTCAGTGGGGTACTTTACAGAATGAGCTGGAAAATTGGATGAGGAGGTCCTGGTGAAATGTTGAAACTGCATTGTATGAAATAACCTTAATAAAGTACAGGCAGGTCTGGTGAAAATGCTATAGAGCTAGCCTGGCTGGCATGGCCCAGTGGTTTGAGCGTCGACCTATGAACCAGGAGATCATGGTTCGATCCCCAGTGTGGGGTGTACAGGAGGGAGCCAATCAATGACTGATGTTTCTCTCATCATTGATGTTTCTATTTCTATCTCTCTCTCCCTCTCCCTCCCTCTCTGAAACCAATAAAAATATGTATATTTTAACAATGCTATAGAGCTACAAGACTAAAGCAAAACCTCTTCCTGAGCAAAGTGAGCCTGAAGAGAAGGGAAACCAGAAGGCTAAAGGACTCGAGCAGAATGATATCATAGGAATTGCAGCTGGAGGTTTCTAGACATAGAGTCCCCATGAAAACCATCTCCAGCACTCCTGGAGAAAGAGTAGGCTTTGAACAACCTGACCACCTGAAGGCCCAATACCAGATCATGATAGCATGAGCCACATCCCCAACCTCCTTTCCCCATGAGCTGAACCCTGGACAGGTGAGGATGGCATACTGAAGAGGAGCTGGCGAACTAAAAAGAGGTATGATGAAAATAAGACTACTAATGACTAAAATAAGACTACTAAAGGCAAATGAGCAGAACACTTTTTATTACCTAAAAATAACTAGAAAAGCTATTTAATTTTCCTAAGAGCTTGAGAGACAGGCAAAGACTTTAATCTACAGGGAGGGTTCCAAGGTATGGTGAGAGAAAGTCAGACATTTTCTGCTTAAACTTGTATCAAGTTCCACCCATTGAACATACCAGTTCCACAAATACCCACGGGTTCCCACCACATGTCAGCTGTAAAATATACACAATGCTGAATATACGAAAAATGCATTTTTGCTTTGAAAAACAAAAACTGAAAATAGAGTACTAAGTCAAATGAAACAAAATGATTTTGTTTTAGTAGAAGATGCTTACAAAAATTCAATCATAAAGATTTAATAAGAAACCTTAGCATGAATTTCTAAGTGGGTAAGGTACAACATAGAAATATCAGTGCTCATCATTTAGTCATGTTCAAAGACACCTAAATTTAACATGGAGTTATCTAATGCTTTCTAGGAAAAAGAGGGAGTTTTTTTTTTACCATAACCCATTTTGACTAAAATACACTTACAAGTATTTCAAAGTGTCAGGATAAAAACAATTTATTACTACATCTTTGGCTTTCAGTTCAGAAACTCCCTTTGGATAGGGCCCCACAGCAGTTTCAGCTAAACCCTGCTCTGTTCATTATTTGCTAGTATTACCGAAAGGTTCAGGTATACTTAAGCTTTGAACTGAGGAAGCAGGATAAAGTTAATTATTAGTAAGCTAAATTCCAAGTTTTCTCAGGTAGCATAAAAAAAACAAATCAGAATAAATGCTCTCACCTCACCAGTAAGTATTAAGGATAAGCACATTTCACTCAGTTCCTCTCAAGAATGCAGAGGAAACCCATACTGTCCCACTCTGAGAGAGATCTGGCATTTAACATTCAATATAATATTGAGATATTTCTTTCATGAGAACTGAGATTAAGAACATTGTAACAGATCAAAATCAATACTCATTTGCAATTGTGAGAAAAATCTTATGAAGCCTTAACAAAGTATCTCAGACTCATTCTAAAGCAAATGAGAAACCTAAAGACTTTCATGATAAAAAAACAACACACACACACACACACACACACACACACAAGATAAAAAGACAAGTGGGACCTAAAAACACAATAGCAACCTATCCTGTAGAATAAATGTGATAAACCAGTTTTAAAGCACTTTGGAACTGTTTTATACCAATGTTAATTGATGTTCTCTCACAATCTATACAACCAAATTGGACGCAGCTGCAACGTACCGTATCAGCATCATTCGTAATCACTTTATTAATTATACCTTAAATAAATAAATAAATAAATAAATAAATAAATAAATACTAATTAAATATTTTCTAAGTTATTCTAAAGGGTCTTACCAAACCAAACACACACAAAAAACAAAAACCTCTCCCCCAAATACTCACACATACCCTGATGAAGAAAGAACCAACATTTCAGATATTCAAACAATTATAAAATAGGAGGATCCTGGAATTTATTTAGCCTCAGAACATTATAAAATATTCCAAGGTAGAATACTTTAAAAGACACTTTTAGTACTTTTTAAGGTACAAAAAATTAGTCACTATGGGTTCTAATTTCTTGGAAATGATATTCTAATATGTGCCAATGCTGTTGATTGTCAAGAATTCTGATCAAGTTCTTATCCAAATAAAACATGCCAAGCATTTTTTATTCAACGTATCACAGCTTGCTTACATTGTTCTTCACCATCATTCTTCTCATTTACTGTTAGATTTCTCAACACCAGACTATCAGGAGTATACTGTCTATTAAAAACATGTACATTTTAAGAAAAACTATTACTAACATTTGAGGGATTACGTCCTCTGCTATTAGTCCTAGAAACAACCATACAAAGCTAACAGCCAGTAAATCTAAAGATCTGACCGTTATATTTGCATGTACACATTACCTTATGAACATTGTTAAGTCAAAAGGGTTCACTCTAAATTCAAAAGCTATCTGTAAGAAATTATTAAGCTACCTTATTTTATCATGATCACGATTAACTTTAGAGCACATTAATTTGACTTATGAAGAGGCCAAATAAAATAGTTTTTTAATCATATATGTTCAGAATTAATAAATACTATAATCCCATTCTCTTTTTATCTCATTTGTAGTACTAGAGAGAAAAGTCCAAATATGAAACCACAAATTATTATTAAGTTCTTCCCTTTTCAGCATTATCAAGTCAATACTATATTGTTTGTACATAGTGAATAAAAGGTCAAAATAAAATTTCTGAAAAGGTGCTTTATTTTAAATTGTTTATTTAAAAACATTTCTGCTTAGTTCGTGTGGCTCAGTGGCTGAGCGTTAACCTATGAACCAGGAGGTCACTGTTCGATTCCCAGTCAGGGCACATGCCAGGGTTGCAGGCTCCATCCCAGTGTGGGGGGTACAGGAGGCATCTGATCAATGATTCTCTCTCATCATTGATGTTTCTATCTCTCGCTCCCTCTCCCTTCCTCTCTGAAATCAATAAAAAACAAGACAAAACAAAAACAAATTTCTTATAGAAAAGGAATCCACTGTTCCTCCTTGAAGATTTTTAAAAATAGAAAACGTTCCATAGCAAAGATTATTTACAGAAAACAGAACCAGAAGTGCATTACTCTTTCAATAAATACACCGTACCAAAATCATCTAATATGGGAGAGAGACAGAATAAAAATACTAGTTTGCTAAAACTCTTCCAACCTTCATTTTAAATCGTAGAGAGATTTACATTATTAAACCAATAACGTGAAAATTAACCAAATAATCTTAGCCCTATAAAGTTACCTTCCAATAGACTGTTATGCATCTACACTTCCATGGAGTTTCACCTGTCATCTTTCCCAACTTTAAGTAGGAACTAGGGGTAAGACAGTCCCCACCTGCAGCATCGATAATGAGGAAAGAACTTCACACTCAAGTTTTAAAAAAGAATAACTGTGGGTTTTGTTTGCCCCTAGAAACCCAGCATCCAACACAGGTGTCAGTACATAATAGGCGCTTAATGAGTATCTGTTGAGTAAACAGATTTAATTTTATTAGTGCAACATTAGTATTTTTTTTTTCATCCCTTAAGTTTAGAGTTCTCCCTTGCTCAAAAAGCAACTCTAGATTATACCAAAGTCCTTTAAAAGCACATGAACTTCTTTATTCATAATGAAATTGAAAGCTGCGTCTCAAAAGAATAACAAAAAAATCCAAGCACCTACATTCTTTAAAAAAAAGAAAGCAGGCTTATTTTTAAGAAACAGAAAATGTCTACCAACTTTCCTCAAGATGAAAAATTCTACATTTCAAACATCTTCCACGCCTGCAATATTGGTAATAATAACTGATCGCTCACTCAGCAGTATGTATATGTTGGGTTAAAAACAAAAAAACAAGCATGTAAAAACAAACTACATGTTGTTTGCGAATGTTTTTTTCCTTAGTCACGAGGGCATGTGCCTAAATTTTACTAGATGTGAGGTCACCTTTGTCTGATGTTTCAAGATTCATTCATTCATTTACATATTTTACTGAGCATCTACTATATCCTAGGCCCTTTAAACAAAACGCGTAAATGCTGTACACTGACCATCACCAAATCCCCCTACAAAAGCTTATCATTTAAAATAATTGCAGCTAAAGAGGAAAGCCAACGCTGTTTCTTGCAAGCAAGAAGTCAGCTCACTGGGGCTTATCAGCTCTGAATGCGGCATCCAGCTGGCGAGCCGCTACCTACCACACACGTTACCAAAAATCGCAACCCCAGCAGCCGGCGCTGGTACAACAACCTGTAAGAGTAGCACCAGCTCCTCCGGGGAGGAGGTCGGGTTGTCTCCGGAGCCAACACCCAGCCGCGGCGAGACCCGCGGGCGGAACACGCCGGACGCCCCCGGCGAGCATCCCGGATCCGGGGCCGGGGGTCCGCGCCCCTCCCCAGCCCTCACCTGCAGCACCCGGCCCTCTCCGCCCTCCCCGGGCTCCACCCTCCCGACTCCCAGACCCGCAAAGTTGGGGGGAGGGGTCTTCATGTCCATTTCACACCGGCTGGCGGGGGGCTCCCTCGGCCGCCCGCCGGCCGCGATTCTGAACTGAGCAAGTGACCGCTTCTCAGAGGGGAAGGAGGAAACCCCCAAGGCGGGTCTGCATGAGGACCTCACCCAGACCTGAAAATGGAGCCGCGGGCTCAGCCCTCAGCCCGCAGCGCGCGGCGGGCAGGACCGGGCCGCGCTCGCCCCCGAGCCCTCGGCGGCAGGGCTTCGGGGTTTCGGACCCCCGCCCCGCAGGCGGCCACCGCGAGGCGTGGGGGCCGGTGCCCCGCCGGGGCCGCGCGGCACTCACCGTCGTCTTTGTCTCGGCCGCCCGCTCCGGCCGCAGCCGCTCTCAGCGCCGGCTCCGCGGCTGCTACCACCCCCACGCCCGCAGCTGCGCTCCCCGGCGCACTCGCCGCTTCCTGGCCCCGCCTCCCCGCCCGGGCTCCCGCGAAGGCAGGGCGAGGGGCGGGGAGAGGGGCGGTCGCGCTCTTAGAGCCGCCGGAGGGCCGCGCCGCCGCGCAGCTGCCACAGCGCCGGCCCCGCCCCCACAGCGCAGGCCCCGCCCCCTGCCGCCGGCCACGGGGCGTGGCCTTTGCCCGGACCCGGCGCCTCGCCGCGAGCACCGCGGGCTAGGAATCCCCTCCGAGGCGAGGCGAGCCGAGGCCGAAGCTGGGCTGGAGCTCGCGCGGGAAGGGACGCGCCAGAAGATGGCGGCCGGGGCTGGTGGGAGCGCGCGGGAGCCCTCCCCACCCGCGGCGGCGGCTCGCGCCCCCTCCCAGAACCGCGCGGAGGGGTAGTGCCTGCGCTCCAAGCGGAGCCGTGGACTCCCCCCGGCGAGCGAGGCTGGTGGTGACCAGCGAGTCTTGGGACTAGTTGTCTGTCAGTTGGTGGCAGTTGAGAGATGCCCTGATATCATCGCACCACTGCCTTCCTCCTCCCCCTTTTTTAAAAAGCGAATAGCAGAGTCGTTGAATCCGCCCATAACTGGCTTAGGGCCGAGACCATGCACCTGGCATTTGAAATGTATGAAATTGGTTGTCCACTGGATCGCGGAGACGCCTTCAGTTGTACATTTTACACATCCCCAAAGTCAGAAACACACCCGTGCCCCCTCCAGTAGCCAACACGTTGCTAAAATGCCTACAAGCTTCAAGCCTACGATACTTGGCATGTCCCTGGCCGTCATGTGCACCTTCCCCATCTCCCCCGCCTGTGTCGGCGCCACGCTGGTTTTCTCTAAGCTCAGGGTCCTCCCCTGCTCGGAAAGCACCTCAAAACTGCAGTCATCCTGGCTCCTCTCATCCTCTCATCTTCACTCCAGGTTGTTAGGCAAGCCTGTTGGTGGCTGCAACTCCGAAATAGGTCAGAATCAGACCACTTGTTACCCGCATGACTTCCATCTTCGCTGGCCTTCACTAGCCTGTGGTCTCCCTGCCTACCATGAACTCAGTCTATTGTCGAAACAACGAGCATATCCTCCTACAAGAAGTCAACTCCCATCTCATCCTGTCAAAATCCCCCAATGGCTCCGGATTCATCCCTTGCTAAAGGCAGGGTCTTGACAGGGTCCTGCAAAGCCCTCGGGTTTGCCTTTCCCTGTAAGTCTCTGACTCCAGCTCCAACAGCTCATTGTCGGTGAGATATTCCAGACTAACACCTCCGGCCTCTGCCAGAGCCATTCCCTGTGCCGGGAACATTCTTCCCCAATGTCCGCCTTCCCTTCTTTTACCTCCTTGCACATATCTCACCTTAATAACAATGCTTAGCCTGACCATGCTACCTAAAATTGCAAGTGTCCAGCCCTAACCGGTTTGGCTCAGTGGATAAAGCATTGGCCTGCGGACTGAAGGGTCCCAGGTTCGATTCTGGTCAAGAGCATGTACCTTGGGTGCGGGCACATCCCCAGTAGGGAGTGTGCAGGAGGCAGCTGATCGATGTTTCTAACTCTCTATCCCTCTCCCTTCCTCTCTGTAAAAAATCAATAAAATGTAGTAAAAAATAAATAACTAAGATTGCAAGTGTCCAAACCCCAACTCTTAATCCTTGCCTTTTCTTTTCTTTCCATGACTCTTCGAACCTTATAACAATCTTTTCTTTATTTATTTTGTTTACTTTTTAGTGTCTGTCTTCCCAAATAGAAAATGGATTTTTTTGTGTTTTGTTCAACTGATGTATCCCAAGTGGCTACAGTAAATGGAAAAAATTTTAAGTCCCTGGAGATAATAAAAAGTTCAAAACAAGTAAACAAAAAACAATTTTTTATTTTAAACTGCCTCTTGGTTCCAATTTCTATGTTTACCATAAGAGCCTTATCTATATCATAACATAAGCATTTGATTTCCTAGTTGTCCTGGGTACAGTGATAACTTGACATTTAATGAAATTTTTCTAACCAATGATATCCTAGTATTCTATTTCACTGAGTGGGAATAATGTGATAAATTAGAGGAAATTTGGTGTGAAACTCAAAGGTATATTAATTCTAGAAATTTCCTAGGACATACAAAACAGAAAATTCTGAATGTGATATATGTATTTGTAATCCTTCCTTTGAATTACAAATATAGTCATCATGTGTGACTGCTTTAAGTTCCTATCATTTATTCATAAAAGTTAATATTTATTAAGTAAACATTTATTTTCATATTTTTAATATTTTGTGTATAACATATGTGATTGAATACCTTGATAATATCTCATTTCAGTTGCTATTCAAACACCCCTCCTGTCAGTAGAAAATAAGAAAAATCAAACTTAAAAGTGCATGACCTGTCACTTTATAAAAATAGCAGAAATGATTACTAAATGTTTTCTTTACTTTCTGGTAGTAAAAACATAAAATAACCCTGTTTTAACTACTATGTACAGAGCTTGTATCATATGTACCTTGGACTTTTGTAAATAAATGTTTGTGCACTCTCAAACAAAAAAAAAAGAAAAGAAAAATCAATTCAGAAGCCAATTTCATTTAATGGAAGGATACTTTTTATATAAAAGTCTGTATTATAATTATTTGCTCAGGATTATATTTATAGCCTAGTCACTTTACATATTTAATTTATCCTTTATGATTTAAAACAATTTAAGGCTACAGATTATCCCTTACAATTTGGATTATTTTTTATAAAATTAAATAGACTTTTGTGTTAAAAAAAATTGACAATGTGTTTCATCAATGTCAAAATATGAATTAAAATAATATAATAATTTTTCAGAGTCAAAATATGTATCTGAGCTGACCTTAAAATTGTTACCAAATAAAATCTTATTACAAAAGGACAGGTAGAAAACAGACACTATTCACAAAGTATACATTGAAAATGCTACTAAAAGTACATGGCAGCCCTAACTGGTTTGGCTCAGTGGAAAGAGCATCAGCCTGCGGACTGAAGGGTACCAGGTTTGATTCTGGTCAAGGGCATGTACCTTTGTTGCAGGCACATCTTCAGTAGGGGGTGTGCAGGTAGGCAGCTGATCAATGTTTCTAAATCTCTATCCCTCTCCCTTCTCTCTGTAAAAAAAAAATCAATAAAATATATTTAAAAAACAAAATGAATTAAAAAAATAAAAATAAAAAAAGCACATGGCAACTGTTATAGTACAAAAGAAACTGTTTTGCACACTTACTAGTTCATAAATAAGAAAATGACCTCAACAAAGATAACATGATACATCTGTATTGTAACAAATAATGGGAACATTAACATTGAGGACAATAGCAAGCAATGTGTTGATCTAACCAACTGCTATCACTACTCATGAGTTGATGTAGTTGCCACCCTGGCCTGATTTTCTCATCTTTTACTTAAATTTTCCTTCAAAACTTTTAAACAAATGTATTTTTTCTTAAATGTATGCTATTAATATTTTATTAAAACATCTTTCTAGCCCTAGCTGGTTTGGCTCAGTGGATAGAGCGTCAGCCTGTGGACTGAAGGGTCCCGGGTTCAATTCCGGTCAAGGGCACATACCTGGGTTTCAGCTCGACCCCCAGTAGGGACATGCAGGAGGCAGCCAATCAATGACCCTCTCTCTCATCATTGATGTTTCCATCTCTCTCTCCCTCTCCCTTCCTCTCTGAAATCAATAAAAATATATTTAAAAAAAATCTTTCTAAAATTTGATACCAGTTACTTTTTACAGGAGAGATGGTAAATGGAATCAGAGGCTGGAGTTCAAACGCTACTGGATAATTAGCTGGGTGACCCTGAGAAAGGTTCTTAATGTTTCTAAACCTATCTTTTCTTCTCATTTAATGAGTCCATAATAATACTTACTTCCAAGAATTGTTGGAAGAAATCAGTGAGACAACTCGAGCAAAGTTCTTAGTCCTGGGGCTGGCACACATTAAGTGCTGGTAAATACTAGTATTATCATTTCACAAGCATGTAATTAAGCTCATTGCCCTATATTTGCAATACTGAGAAAATAGCTCATAATAGGCCACAAATGGGATGGTTTGAGTTCTACACCAAGATAGTATAATATGCAATTAACTGAATATTTTTGAAGTGGCACTAACATTTTTTCTACTGCCACTAGGTGCCAGGCACAATTCTAGGCAGCAAAGGAAGCTAAGAGAAATAGGCCCAGACCAGGGATAGCTTTACAGTTGAATGACAAGAGACATATAGTTAGTAAATAATTATTTTTAAAGTAGTATGACCATACTTCCTGGTTTGTCAGGGACGCCTCTTGTCCTGGCTTAATGGTTATTTGTGCCCCGCTTTATTCTCAATGTGTCCAGGTTTAGGTGACAAATTATGTGGTCACCTCTAAATAGAAGTATGTGTACATTGCTTGAGGTACAGAGAAATAACTATCAGTTCTGTGTAATGCTGTTGAGACTTAAATTGCTCCTTGAAAGGAACATTTACATTTGCCAAGTGCTACTCTACCAAGACCGGGAGCCCTGATCGGTTTGGCTCAGTGGATAGAGCGTTGGCCTGAGGACTGAGAGGTCCCAGGTTCGATTCCGGTCAAGGGCATGTACCTGGGTTGCGGGCACATCCCCAGTAGGAGGTGTGCACGAGGCGGCTGATTGATGTTTCTCTCTCATCGATGTTTCTAACTCTCTATCCCTCTCCCTTCCTCTCTGTAAAAAATCAATAAAATATATTTTAAAAAAGAAAGACCAGGAGACATAGCAGCTCTACCTAATACACAGAAACAAACACAGCGGGGGCAGCCAAAATGAAGAGACAAACATGTAACAAATGAAAGAACATAATAAAACTCCAGAAAAAGAACTAAACAAAATGGAGACAAGCAATCTACCAATGCAGAGTTCAAAACACTGATTTTAAGGATGCTCAACGAACTTAGTGGAAGAGTAGATGAACTTAGTGAGAACTTTAACAAATAAATAGGAAGCACAAAAATAGAGATAGAAAACATAATAAAGGATGGTCAAAAATGAAAATACAATAATTTAAATAAAGAATACCTTAGAGGGAATCAATAGTAGATTATATGAAGCAGAGGACAGAATGGACAATTTGGAAGACAAGGTAGCAGAAACACCCAGTCAGAACAGCAAAAAGAAAAAAATAATTTTAAAAAATGAGAATAGAGTTAAAGGACCTTTGGGATAATATCAAGAGCACCAACATTTGCATCAGAGGGGTACCAGAAGTAGAAGAGAGAGAGCAAGGAATTGAGAAACTATTTGAAGAAATAATGATGGAAAACTTCCCTAACCTGATGAAGGAAATAGACCTACAAGTCCAGGAAGTGCAGAGTCCCAAACAAGATGAACCCAAAGAGGCCCACACCAAGATACATCATAAGTAAAATGCCAAATGTTAAAGACAAAGAATATCTTAAAAGAAGCAAGAGAAAAGTAGTTAGTTACCTACAATGGAGTTTCCATAAGGCTGTCTGCTAATTTCTCAACAGAAATTTTGCAGGCCAGAAGGAATTGGTATGAAATATTAAAAGTGATTAAAAACAAGGACCTACAACCAAGATTACTCTATCCAGCAAGACTATGATTTAGAATCAAAGGACAGATAAAGAGCTTCCAGGACAGGAAAAAGCTAAAGGAGTTCATCACCAGCAAACCAGTATTACCAGAAATGTTAAAGGGACAAGAAGAAGAAAGAGGAAGAAGAGACCTGAAATATGAATAATAAAATGACAATAATTATATACCTTAAAATAATTACTTTACATTTAAACAGATTAAATTCTCCAATCAAAAGACAGAGACAGACTGAGTGGATAAGAAATGGACAAGACCCATGCATATGCTGCTTATAAAAGACCGAAAGACTCACACAGACTGAAAGTAAAAGTATGGAAAAAGATACTTCATGCAAATGGAAATGGAAAAAAAGCAAAAAGCTGAGGTAGTAATACTTATACTAGACAAAATAGACTTTAAAACACAATTATTCAAAATAGACCAAAAAATCACTAGGACCCAAAATTCTGCTTCTGGGTATTTATCTGATGAAATCCAAAACACTAATTTGAAAACACATGTGCATCCCTATATTCATTGCAGCATTATTTCTAATAGCCAAGATATTGAAGCAACCTAAGTGTCCATCAATAGATGATTGGATAAGGAAGGTATGGTACAATGGAATATTATTCAGCTGTAAGAAGAGTGAAATCTTGTCGTCTGGACAACATGACAACCTAAAGGTATTATGCTAAGTGAAATAAGTCAGAAAGAGGAATAGGTGGGGGTCTTAAATCCAAATTAATAAACAAAATAAACTCATAGACACAGAGAACAAACTGATGGTTGCCAGATTAGAGGGGGTTGAGGGATGGGTAAAAAAGGGGAAGGAATCAATATGTGCAAATTGCCAGTTATAAAAATAGTCACCGGAATATAAAGTACAGCATAGTGAATGTAGTTAATTATTGAAATAGCTATGTATGGTGTCAGAAGGGTACTAGTCTTATCGGGGTGATCATTTAGCAAGTTATATAAATGTCCAATCACTATGCTATACATCTGAAACTAATATAATATCACATGTCAACTGTAATTGAAAAATTAAGAATAATATTTTAAAATACAAATAAATAAATAAATTGGCCAAGCAGACCAAAAGAAAGAAGAAAGGCAGACTATTTCATTTTTATTATTCTGAATGAAAACCAAAGCTTTTCTATACTTAACAAACTAAGTAAAACTCCTTGATCAATGTTATATAAATAGTTTAGGGATTTCATATTTTTTCCTGATGATGTAATAGGGGCACTCCAAGACACAAATAATACAGCATGTATTCATTCATTTATATAGAAATATCTATTGAACATCTATTATGTATACATGGTCTGTTTTCAGTGTGACAGAATATACAAAAAAAATTTATAAGACACAGTGAAGCTCCGTAAAATCCAGTGGCAAACACCAAGTATCTTAGCTAATTATTCAACCAGATAATGAGACACATAGCACTTAAAGTATGATTTGGACAAGTGGTTGACCAACTCAGAGAACTGTAGTCCATGGCCCTTTCTGTGACTGAAGCAGCCAAAGGTAGGAGAGGGAACCTAAGTCAAACTTGATACTTTTACCCAGAGCTGACCCTTGCTGCTCATCAAACCACAAATATTCATTGAATGTCCGCTGTTTGCCAGGTAGCATACCAAGTGCTGTGGGAAAACTTCACATAAAACACGGCCTTTGTCCTTAATGAAATGTCACACAGCAACACTTGAATAATTAGACACAGTAGCCTTGCGAATGCAATTGAGGGGGTCTGTACTGGTCAGAAAAGTGTCTTGGAGAGGAATTGGAAGTGGGTATCTGGGAAGAAGGGAGTCAGATCAGTGTTTCCTAAACTATGGATTTGCACACCTCTTGTAGTGAGAGAGATGATTTTAGGTAATAGGTAATGCTACACTGAAGAGGAGCTGAGGTGGGGTAAGGATGGAGAGAGGTAGTTTGGGGTACATGCAGCTTGCCTAGCTTCAACACATTGCCTGCGATACAATTGCATTGTAGCCCCTCAGCTAAAAAACAAACAAAACAAAGCAGAAAAAGAGTTAGGATTTGTAATAATAATAAAAAAAATGCCTCTGGGACAACCAGGAGCCTTTTTGAGGATCATTCTGCTATGTCAGGTTACGGACCACCAGTGATTAAGAATTTCATTTTTCTAAACAGTTATGTGGCAGGTAATTCATAAAGTTAAAAATATGAGTCAGCTAAAACAAACCTCTCAAGTAAACAATAGTGGCAATAAAGAGAGAAGGGATGTGGCCCCTGAGGGAACACGAAGCTTGGGGAGTAAAGCTTCTGTAACTGGCACATTAAAGGTGAGTTCCCAGGGAGAGCAAGGGCCACAATGGATGTTGAGCTGAGTATTGGCCGATGGCTTAGAGAAGGGAAAGAAACGAGTCCAAAAGGCAGGTAACCAGGAGGAGAGGAGTCGGCACTGGGCTGCAGGCAAGGGGAGGGGGCTCCACCCTGCATCTTGAGGAAGCTCCTTGGCCTAGAGAGGAACCAGCAGAAAAGGCCCCAGTGCCCTGTTAAGAAGCCATTTAGCAGGACTTCCATCTCCATGATTTATAAGGGCTCCAGCAAGAGAAAACATGGAGGCTCCAACGTACCTCCAGGTGCCCAGACATTGAGCCCTTAAAACAGGCAGGACAGCCCAGTCGGTGTGGCTCAGTGGCTCAGCATCGACCTATGAACCAGGAGGTCACAGTTCGATTCCCTGTCAGGGCATACGCTCGGTTTGCCAGCTCCATCTCCCGTGTGGGGCGTGCAGGAGGCAGCCAATCAATTATTCTCTCTCATTGATATTTCTCTCTCTCTCTCCCTTCCCCTCTGAAAGTAAAATATATATAAACAGGCAGGACAGAAATTTCACACTTCCTCCTAGTATAGAGATCTATGTGTTGTTTTTACAGAGAACGCATATGATGAGTAAAATTTGGAGGGAAAGTTAGAAGAGAGGGAAGATGGCAAACCAGGGTTCTTCCCATCTTCCATTCCTCCACTTCGTTGGTGTTTTAGTGCCTGATGGTGACTCAGCTGGTGCTTTTGTCTCCACAACTAGCAACGCTAAGCAGCTGGAGGGTTCTGATACTTTGCCCCTACCACTGCCACTGTGGTGGTACCTGCCCTATATTATCCGTAGGACTGTAGTGGGTAGATTGCTGAAATGCACCACCCACTCCCTCCAATATCCCATGCCCTCACCCCTGGAACCTGCGAAAAGGATGACATAGCATCCCCATGGTTATGTTACCTTATATGTCATAGTTGACCTTAAAATAAGCTATCTGGGGGTGGGTCTGATCTCATTACATGGGCCCTTAAAAGGACAGTTTTAAGACAACCTATTGATAGTCTACTGTGCTGCAGGCTGTTGGCAGAAGCAGCAGTCAGAGAAATTCAAAGCATGAAAAGGATTTGATGTGCCATTGCTGGCTTGTAGATGGGGCATGGGGCACATGACTAGGACCACAGCTGGCCTCTGAAAGCAGAGAGTGGCCCCTGGCAGACAGCCAGCAAGGAAACAGGGGCCTAAGTCCTGTACCCACAAGGAACTGAATTCTGCTAACAACAAACTGCACTTGGAAGCAGATTTTTCTCCCAGTTTCCAGATGAGAACTCAGACTTCCAGGCACCTAGATGTCAGCCATGTGATACTGTGAGCATTGAATTCAGCAACACCATGCTGGACTTCTGACCTAGAGATAATATAAGCTAATAAATGGGTGTTGTTTTAAGTCACTAATGGTCATTTGTTGCACGGCAATAGGAAACTTACACAAACACTGTCACTGAATTAACCCTTCTCTAGATAGGCTGTGAGGTGGCCCTACAGCCTCGAGTGTAGCTGAGTATCCACTCTTCTCAGTCCACAGAGACAAATGGATCAATTCTCAAGCATTAGTAAAAAGGCCTCGGTCGTGTGTGATTATGTGGGGAGGGGAACCATGAGAAAAGATTGGAATTTCTGATATGTGAGGGACTTATATTTTCTTTTTCATAAAAAAGGAAATAAGCCCTAACTGGTTTGGCTCAGTGGATAGAGCATCGGCCTGCTGACTGAAGGATTCTAGGTTTGATTCTGGTCAAGGGCATGTACATTTGTTGCAGGCACATCCCCAGTGGGGGGTATGCAGGAGGCAGCTGATCGATGTTTCTCTCTCATTGATGTTTCTAAATCTCTATCCCTCTCCCTTCCTCTCTGTGAAAAATCAATAAAATATATTTTTTTAAAAAAAGGAAATAAGACATTAGTTTGAAGTAACAGATTGGTGAGACCTCACAATTGTGGGTGGGAGAATTTCTGGTAGCATATGGTGCCAGTCTCTGAAAAGGAAAGGCGGTGTTCTCTAGTGAAAAGAGGACGATCTCTAGGATAAGGTGGATATGAGTAGTATGCTTTGCAGATTGCTGGCTGTCTAATCATGGGCTTGTAGGAAATTTCTTTTTATTTGTTTGTTAATCCTCACCCAAGGATATTTTTCCATTGATTTTTTTTTCTTTTTTTTTTAGAGAGAGAGAGTGGAAGAAAGAGGGAGAGACAGAGAGATAGAAACATCAATGTGGCCAGGACCGGTTTGGCTCAGTGGATAGAGTGTTGGCCTGCGGACTGAAAGGTCCCAGGTTCGATTCTGGTCAAGGGCATGTACCCTGGTTGCAGGCACATCCCCAGTGGGGGGTGTGCAGGAGGCAGCTGATCGATGTTTCTAACTCTCTATCTCTCTCCTTTCCTCTCTGTAAAAAATCAATAATTATATTTAAAAAAAAAAAAGATGGTGAAAACTATCACTTTAAAAAAGAAACATCAATGTGATAGAGACACATCAATTGGTTGCCTCCTGCACGTGCCCCAACCAGGGCAAGGGATTGAGCCTGTAATTGAGGTATGTGCCCTTGACGGAAATCAAACCCAGAACTGTTCAGTCCTCGGGCCGATGCTCTGTCCACTGAACTAAACTGGATAGGGCTGTGGGAAATTTCTTAACCTCCTTTGCGCCCCAGACTACTTATTTTAAAATAGCGCAGAATTGTTTTCACAGCTCCCTTGCAATGTTTTTAAAGCAAAAGTAACTAAATTATAGCATATACTGGACCAGAGCTATCCTATAGCAATATAATGCATGCCGCACATGTAATTAAAAATCTTCTAGGAGCCATATAAAAAAGTAAAAATAAACACATGAAACAAATTGTAATAATACATTTTACATGACCCAATATATCAAAATATTGTCATCTCAACATGCAATCAATATCAAATAATATTGATATATTTTGCTTTTTATAACTAAGCCTTCAAAATTGTTTTTTTTTTTATTCTTATAGCACATCTCAATTCAATATAGTCATGTTTCAAGAGCTCAAGAGCAACTAGTAGTTAGTGGCTATGGCATTGGACAGCCATGCCTAGTACATCTAAATAAATATTTCAATACATTCTCCTTTACTCTTTGCTAATTATAAAACAAATATAATTGGGTGATAAATAGATAATTATGGATATATGAGAACACACATTCAAACACACCACTCTCTGGCACATACCAAGCCCAAATAGTTTTCTTTTGTTTTGTTTTGTTTACCATCATTTAGTTATGGTGAGTCACACTTCAGTCAGGGGGTCAGGGTATAAGTGGTACATGGGTTTCCAATTTCAAATTCCACAACATACCACAAATCAGAGCTACACAGCCAAAGTAAAGTAATACTAGGAACCATGATAGCTAGGTTAAACAAAAACCTATCTTGCACAAAAGAATACACATTAGTTTTTAAAGTAACTTTAGTAGAGGATTATATATTTATTTCCTTTGCTTTTCCTTTGAAGACATTGCACTAGATTTTTGGACTCTACATAAGCTTGTTTTTCCTTTCTAAGACAACATCTCCATTATGTGAGAATTAGGACTAAAGCAAACCAGGACTTGTGGGAAATAGGAGCAATGTACAGCAGCCACATAAAGACTCACACAAAATCTGTGATACTTCTACTGGGATCTTCAAAGATGGCTCAGGCAGTGATCTTGGCCTAAGGGTGAATACGCTCAGGTAGAAAAAAATAGGACACATCCAAAAATGTCTAACACAAGGTGGAATAGTGAAAGAGATGCCAAAATGTATACAACAACTATCTGTATGAACAGAATCCTTTCAGTGGGGATGAGGAAAGGTTTCCTAGAAAAGTGTACTTTGTGAGAGGTTCTAAAGAATGGTCTTTAAATGTATAACACATGGTTCATAGGGCTCAATTCAACTCAACAGATATATGCTGCTTACCTACTGAGTGGCAGAGCCTAACACAGGCAGGGGGGATTTACAGCCTCGGCACCTAAGCTGTTGGGATGGGGATGGAGAATGGTAAAAGACAAGTAAACCAGCAAGACAAGGCTGTAGGATTTCAGCAGCGCTGTGCACCTCTGACATCCCTCTGCCTCTGAAGTCTTCCCAGGTCCTCCCTCTTGTACCCACGTCTTGCTTCTTCTCTGTTTCTGACCCCCATTTAGAATACAAATCTTGGTCTTACCTTGTTCTCAGGCCAGCCTGGCCTTGAGATGCATGTTTCATTCTCTGGCCTCTACCGTGCAGCCACCAGCCCCTGCTCTAGCTCTGGGGCTAGTCAGGAAGCTGCTGAATCAAGATGCTGCCACCACAGCTTCCGGCCCGAGCATTACTCTAGTGTGAAGAGGAAGTTGGGCACAGTTTGCTGAGTATTATCATAGAGACAGTTCTAGGGCAGGGTATTTAACTCGGCCTGTGAGGATCCAGAAAGGATTCCTAAAAGAGCAGGTGTTTGAGAGGAATTATCCAAAAATAAAAGGAAGGATGAGATTCTTTGGCATTAAAGAAGAACATGTAAGAAATCAGGGAGAGATGAGAGCGTGATGCCCTCAAGGGAACTGGAGGATGAGTAAAAGGGTTGGAGGAGGGTACACGTGGGCATGGAGAGGAAATGATGCTGGACCTGCAGAAAGAGACCAGGTCATGCTAAGGAGTGTGGCTTTATGTAGAAGATGACAATAAGTAGGCAGAAAGACGAAATGTACTAATGATGTTGATTTAATAATAAAGCTTATATGGACATATCATTAATGCATCATATATAACCTTTGAACTTAAAAATATTCTTGCTTCGATTACTTCCTTGAGAAGTTCCAGGTGGCATTCATTCATAAAGGGCAGTGTGTGAAAAATTAAAATGGAATATAGTACCTACATGATTATTTCATGTTCCTCTCTTTACTTTTAAGAAATCATCAGTATTGTAGAGGTTAATTTCTTCCTAGTTAATTTTTCATGGATCTGAGCAGTTTTTTATTAACTAGGATTATCTTTTTATAAACAATAATGGCACACACAAAAGATTCAATGGGCTAACCGGTTTGGCTCGGTGGATAGAGCATTGGCCTGTGGACTGGAGGGTCCCAGGTTCGATTCCAGTCAAGGGCATGTACCTTGGTTGTGGGCACATCCCCAGTAGAGGGCAGCTGATCAATGTTTCTCTCCCATCGATGTTTCTAACTCTCTATCCCTCTCCCTTCCTTTCTGTAAAAAATCAGTAAAATATATTTTTTTAAAAAGATTAAATGGGCAATGTCAATTCCATGACTTATTCTGCTATTCATTTATTGTTTCCTAGACATTTTTCCCCCCTCTTTTCTCTTGTTCTCAGACATAGAACTGCATATTCTACTCTAGGTTAAATCTAAAGAGAAAAATTGTGAGAAATTCTTAGAAGAGGCAGATGTCTTAAGAGAGAAAGAAAATTAACTTATTTGGGGGAGGGGGAGATTAACACTTTGATCATTTGACAAGTTAATGGGAATTTCTTAAATGCGGAAAAGTTGAATGTTTGTTTTGTTGTGTGTGTTTTTTAAATAATTACCTTTAGTATAAGGAATGAGCTCTCCAGCGACATATTGGTTTAGAAAGGTGAAAAGGAGTAAAGGGGCTAATTACAGTTTCTTGCTCCAGCAAGACCTTCCCAACATATTCTTTTGCCCACCAAGAAATAATTTCAATTCTAATTTTGTATTACATTAACTGATAAATTGTGAATCAATAATACAGATATACAAAATATTAAAATAAGTCATGCATTTGTTAAGAATTCTGATAAATAGCTATAGTGTTATTCCCTGTTCGTATGGAATATAATACAATAATTAATAAATAATAATACAAGAACAAACTCTGTGTTTCACATATTCACAACTATAAACCTACTTTCACCCATCCCTGTATCTTCACTTATTTTTACATAGTTTTATTACATCTATATGCATTTTTTTTAAAGTAAATTATTCTTCTTTTTTTTAAATATATTTTATTGATTTTTTACAGAGAGGAAGGGAGAGAGATAGAGAGTCAGAAACATCAATGAGAGAGAAACATCGATCAGCCGCCTCCCGCACATCCCCCACCAGGGATGTGCCCGCAACCCAGGCACATGCCCTTGACCGGAATCGAACCTGGGACCCCTCAGTCCGCAGGCCGACGCTCTATCCACTGAGCCAAACCGGTTTCGGCTATATGCATTTTTAAAATACATTTTTTAAATTAATGGACTCTTTTAAGTAGTTTTAGGTTCACAAAAAATTGGGTGGGATATACAGAGAGTTACCATATAGCCCTCATCCCTCACCCCAAAGTTCCCCTATTATTAACATCTCACATTAGTGTGGTATATTTGTTATAATTCATATTTTTAATAAAGTTTCAAACTTTCTTTTAAAGAAGTCTTTAATACCTTCTGTTAGATTATTCCTAGAGGCTTGATAGTCTCTAATATTACTGTAAATAGTTTCTTCTGTTTAATTATGTTTTCTAGCTGTTTAGTGTTGGTATAGGAATGCAACTGACTTTGTCTTACATTGGATATTTTGTTACTTGGTAGATTACTTTGGGTTTTCTTTGTAAACAATATCTACCAAGAATAATGACCATTTTATTTCTTTCTCACCAAACCTTATGCCTATACACTGGTTAAGACCTCTAATGTAAGATTTAGTAGAAAAGATGATAGAGGAATCTTTGTCTCATTCCTGTTTTTAATGGGAATACTTCTAATATTTTCCCCCCTTAAAATGATTTTTGCTGGCTCTGTCCAGGTAGCTCAGTTGATTATAGCATCATTCCGATATGCCACGGCTGTGGGTTCGATCCCTGGTCAGGGCACATACATACACGAATCAACCAATATATGCATAAATATGTGGAACAACAAATCAATGTTTCTCTCTCTCCATTCATCTCTCTAAAGTCAAAAAAATTTTTTAAAATGATGTTTGTTTTAGGTTATCTACAGATAACTCTTAATCACATTAAGGAAGATGAGAAAGTAGATCCAAAATATAAATAAATAGTGTCCTCAAAGATATGAACCCTTCCCCCAGAAAGGATCAACTTATGTATTTAAAGACACAAATCAAGAAAACCTTTTCTCCATATAAAAAGTAACTTGACTCTACTATGAACTAAACAACATGAAACATATCCTAGCAAGAAACTTATTGAGCATCAAAGATAAAGAAAACTCTAGTTTGCCAGGCAAAAGATTGTCAAAGTTTATGTTTCATATTTCTTCATAGCCCTGATTAGAAGTCAGTAGAATAATGTCCTCAAAAAACTCTAAGTCCTCAAGGATAGAATGTATGACTCAAGAATTTTATACTCAGTAAATTGATTCTCAGTTATAAGAGCAATATAAGTACAATTCTGAATATGGAAGAATTCAGGGAATATAATTCCCATGAGTTCTTCACTTTCAGTCAACTGAGAGGTAAATGAGGAAACTATAGCAAAAGGACAAAGTATGCAATATTAAATTCTTTTAACCCGGAGAATAGAACAAAATTAAATCAGGTTTGTGGTTAAAACATAAATGTCGTAAGTTCTGCTGTTAAAGAAATTTTACTGTTAACAAAAGCTGGTGCAGGAAGACAAAAGGTAAAGTCTCAGATAATATATATAAGAAAATTCATTTGGTATTGGAAGTTTAAAAAAATCCCTCCAGGTGATTCCAATATACGCAAAATTTAGGAACCACTGCAGTATGAGACTAATGACAGTGACTCTCCTGTTTAAGCCTCAGTCGTCCATAGTAAGCATACCAAACACTGCTGACTTCTACCAATGTCAGGACTGTTGAACAAGGAAACAACCGTGGACAAGAATCTACATATTAAATCTTGTATGAGAAAACCAAGTGTTTTTCTTCTTCTTGGTATAACACCTTGTTGCAACGTTCAGTCTTGGGAAAAACAGGTTGTTCATGACCATCAATCTGGATAATGGTTACAAACGTCACCCACGAGGGTACAATGAATAAACGCAATCAGCATGCCCCGTTCCTGGAACATCCATATCAATCATGGAGACTGACGGAAGAACTGTAAGCTCAGTACAGACCAAAAAGCAAATACATTCGAAAATAAACATATTAAAAAAACCCAAATAGAAATAACTACTGTAAGCTCTGGCATCCAGCAAATTTGAGAATGCTTGGGGTGTCTTCCTTGGGAGAAGAGGAGTTGGGAACGGACATAAACCTTGTCCTTTCTTTCCTATTCCCATAATTTTCATATTCCATTCTGGGTTTTCCCCATCAGCCTATTTGCTTGTCTGTAGTTTGTGCTCCACAGAAGCAGCGAGATACATTCCAGGCTTTCGTATCAGCCTATCGGGCTGGTTGCAATTCTGAGCCATTGGTAACCAATACCTTGGCTTTTCTTTGACATTTTCTCTGTACACTATAGGAACAGCTCCTGCTGTCCCTTACTATGGTCCCTGCCCACCCCACCCCACCCACCTCATAATTTTGAGTCCCTAGCTTTAGCCATAAAGAATACACATTCACTTTGATTGTTTTTCTGGTGGGAAAACTACCTGGAGTTTCCTTTTTCCAATGAACCCACTGTTCTGCAGAGGGATCTGCTTATTTTAGGTTTTGAGGACCAGTAGATCTTGCGGCTGTGACCTAACCTCTCCAGGCTGGGAGCAGATTCCTCAGGAGCTTCTCTTGATCTTGGGAGCATGGAACCCTGTGGCCACCCTACTTACTTCTGGGTTTAGCAGACACCTTGGCCTTACCCCTCCGGGGCTTTAGACACCTTTTCAATTTTTAAAATTGTTCTTTGTGTGCTTGAAATGAGTGTGTTTTCTGCAGGGGTGAATACAGTTTTCACCATATGTACTTTAAGTCAAGCTGCTTGCTAATCACATTGTTTAGATCTTCTTTACCTTTTTCATTTTTTTAAGTCTGTTTATTATATCAATATTGAAAGAGGTGTCTTCTTATCACCCACTATGGTTATAATTTTGTCTAATTCTACTTGTACTTATGTCAATTTTTGCATTTTGTTTATTTATTTTTTAAGTATGTTTTTTTAATTGACTTTAGAAAGAAAGAGGAAGGGAGGGGGAGTTAGAAACATTGATGAAAGAAAATCATTGATTGGCTGCCTCCTGCATGTCCCTTACTGGGGATTGACCCTGCAACCTAGGCATGTGCCCTGCCTGGAAATCAACCAGGGACCGCTTGGTACATAGGATGACTCTCAACCAACTGAGCCACACAGGCCAAGGCGTCAATTTTTGCCTTTTAAATGTGGGGACCATGTTAAGTCCATCGAAATTTGAAATTTATATCTCCGTGGTGAATTGGAATGGGACCTTCTATCATTATGAAATGTTTCTCTATCTCTAGTAGTATTAGAGTCTGATATTATTAAAATACATCAGCTTCCTTTTTGCATTTGTATGATACAACTTTTTCCATTCTTTTGCTTTCAATTTCAAGATATCCACTCAAAACAATGAGAGTTTGTTGAATTCTAATGTGAAAGCCATTTTAGTCGGCACATTGAATAACTCCATTGTTTCCTGGCTTCTATTGTTGTTGCTGGATGTGTGGCCCCTTTAAAGAAAGGTATACACTGCAGATATGAGCCTGGGCAGCAGGAACTCCAGCTCAGACAGTTTAGAACAAACTGTTCCTAGATCAAAGTCCTCTTTCTCGGGGACTGAGATTATGAGCCTCCTGGGCTAACCTGAAACACAAACTTAATTTCTGAGGAGCTTTAACCTTTTATTGACATCAGAACCTCTTCATTCCACCAAGAATCTTTGCTTTAGAAATGATCAAGTTCTAAGATCAGGATTAATCACATAATTTGTGCTGCCCTGTGCAAATTGAAAATGTGGAGCTTCTTGTTTTAAAAAAAAATTAAGAATATCAAGACAACAATAGCTGAACAATAAGCCAAGTTCAGGGTCCTTCTGAGTGTTGGACCTTGCACAACGACAGAGGTTGCTCACCCATGAAACTGGCCCTGCATGAGGTAGACTCTGCTTGCTGACCTGACCTATTATTTTTCTGCATACTAGGTCCATTTGTTCCATTAGTACTTCAGTGAAACTCAAAGAAGAAGAAAGCTAAGAAATGAGTCATAAAACTTTAGAAATTGATAAGCTTCTTGTAAACATATACAGACTCAAGAAAGAATATATGAACAATGAATTTACAATTCTCAGCTATTAATTTCAGAAAAGACAACTTACCCTAGTTATATAATAAGCAAGAAGAAGTGTAAAGAGACTCATTTTGGCTTATGTACCACAACTATTACCACTTAGAAGAAGGTAGTATTGAGACAGAAGGAAAAAATCCAGACTTCAATTCTATTTTCTTTTTGTTTTGTTTTTTTGTTTTTTAAATCCTCACCTGAGGATATTTTTCCATTGATTTTTAGAGAGAGAAGGAAAGAAAGAGAAAAATATCGATGTGAGAGAAACGCATTGATTGGTTGCCTCCTGCACACACCCTGATCAGGGCCTGGGCCGGGGCAGAGCCTGCAACTGAAGTACATGTCCTTGACAAGAGTCAAATCTGGGACCCTTCAGTCTGCAGGCCGACGCTCTATCCACTGAGCCAAACCGGCTAGGGCCAATTCTGTTTACTGAACATTTTTTCATAGCCACGACCCACCTTTTAGATTTCACTATGGAAACAATAATTTAAATGAAATAAATGCATGCCAGGAAGTAAAAAATACTTGTGTGATGTATAAATGGGAGGGTTTCAAGCTAAATCAAACTTTGATATCTAATAAGATATTATGCTTGGATTACATTGGAAAAATGAAAAGCAATAATGTTATTCATTCAACAAATGTTTATTGAGTGCCTACTACATGTCAAGTAGAGAAATAGTAAAAAAAAAAACATGATTATATATCTATCCATATATATCAAAGATTAATGCTAAAGAGAAAAAAAGCAATGGGAATAAAAAGCAGAGAGGGGTCAACATTTTAAAGGGGTGGTGATCAAGGTGGATTTTACTGAGAAGATGACATTTGAGGAAATTCTTGAAGAAGATTCAGGTATTGTGAGAGCTTTTAGTGTGTTTGTGGATATCAAAAGATTGAAGATAAAGAAGATATAAATGATGAGATGGTCTGGGAGGTGATAAGAGGGTAGGTACATCAAGGGACATGGGCAAAGGGAACCTGTAAAAGGAAAAGACAATATGCTTTATGAGATCAGAGGAAATGAATTCTGAGTACCCTAACCTGTTTGGCTCTGTGGATAGAGCGTCAGTCAGCCCATGGACTGAAGGGACCTGGATTCAATTCTGGTCAAGGCATGTACCACATCTCTGGCCAGAGCTGTGTGTGGGAGGCAACCAATTGATGTGTCTATCACATTGATATTTCTCTCTCTCTGTCTTTCCCCCTCCCTTCCACTCTCTTTAAAAATCAATGGAAAAATATCCTTGGGGGAGGAATAACAAAACCAAACCAAAAAAATGAATTCAGAATAAAAGGGCACTGCAAATTGTTGACTTTTCTGCAAAGTGAAAGTGATATTAGCAATCTTAGATCATGTGTGGCATATGATAAAACCTAAAGAAATAGTTGTGATTAGTAGAGAAAAGAAAGTGCATAGTATAGAAAACCAAGTATATATAAATTGAAAGCTGAAGTATGAAATATGGAAAAACAAACTTATTAAGGATAATATATAGGAAGACAATGCTTAATGAATTATTAATATCACAGCTTATAAACAAAGTGCCATGCAAAATTATATTATAATTTTATAATCTTGAAAAAATATAAAATAAATGAAGGAAATTCGCAGGGGGGGGGGGCATGTAGAAATTATCTAGCATGCACCAGAAATTTTTTATTGCCAATAAACACTGGTTTAGATTTTATGTTCCTTGGCAATAAAGGCAAAAATGAATTATATTATGGCATATATTGTTCATTTCTGACATAAGAATGCATACAAAGTCATTGATATGGGCATCGACTTTTCCAGAACTAGCTTTAGGACAAATTTACCATAAGTCCTTTGATGTTTAAGAGAAATCAGATAACATAATGGATAATATTTTTACCATGATTTTCTTAAAACAGGAATTGCTGCTATTCAAAATTTTATAAACCAGAGGGCATAACATGAGATCACAGGTAAACAAAGGTATGATCTCACAATAAAGGGATGTTTATCTTAAAGAATCTCTTTGCGGAAACCGGTTTGGCTCGGTGGATAGAGCATCGGCCTGCGGACTGAAGGGTCCCAGGTTCGGTTCCGGTCAGGAGCATGTGCCTGGGTTGCGGGCATATCCCCAGTGGGAGATGTGCAGGGGGCAGCTGATCGATGTTTCTCTCTCATCGATGTTTCTAGCTCTCTATCTCTCTCCCTTCCTCTCTGTAAAAAATCAATAAAATATATTTTTTAAAAAAAAAGAATCTCATTTAAGTTCTGAGTAAGATTTGCCTAGAATTAAGAGTTATCTGCAGAAGGTTAAGAGTTATACTTTCCTGATAGCTTTTACAAAGTCCTAAATAAATGGTCGGTAAAAATTAGATTTACAGTTTGAGAAGTAACCAGGAAAAATAAACATACAAAGGAACTTTAGGAGTAGAGAAACCGGATACTGCTATGTTTATGAATAAAAGAATTGAATGGAAAAGTAATTTAGGTTCTGAGCTAGGAAAAAACATAATAAAAATTCATAACATTAAGTTTGAAATTCAGAAAAATGTTGCATAAAACATAAAGAAATATATGAAATCTGCAATGAAGCTATAAGAAAGAGAGAAAAATTCCCCAGGTGTCAGAAATGAAAGGTAAGTCCATTCTAAAGTGGGGATTGTAAACAAGAATCTAGGTTACTTGTTTTGTGATTTCAACTGATACGAAGGCAGATTACTGAATACAAATGCTGAGACTAGGGTTTAATAATCATAGGAGAACATAACCTACAGTCTTGAACCTTTCAAAGCAGCGATATGGAACTGATACTAGTACTTCCCATAAAAAGCAGCGACCTGTGAAAGGGTTTCTCCCTTGAGTAGAAAAGCTCTGTCAAATCACAGAGAAGTTGAGGAAGTTTGTGCTGAGCAGGACTCTGGCATGGAGATCCCCACTCCCCCACTGAGTAACAAAACCTAAAGTGAAGCCTCTCTCAGATGTGGAATCTGAATTTATTCTGCCCCCACGGTGAGGGAATGCCCAGCTGAGACATTAATATTAAATGGTGCTGGACCCCAATGAGAAACACCAGGGTGCCTGGCAGTAGCTAATCCAACACTGCTCTATAGGGATGCTACTTCAACAATGGTCACAAAATTCCACACTCAAGGTTCACACACAAAAAATGACACTCACTCAAGATACACAATAAACATGACAAAATGTAGGAGATTAGATTACAGTCCACAAAAACCCAGTAAAGAGGAGGATAAGCAACCTCAAAAAGTTAGCTATAAAAAAATATTTCTGCAACTAATTATTTTAAAAATTAAAGAAAATTAATTTTAAAAGAATAATAATAATAATAGCCTGACCAGTGTGGCTCAGTTGGTTGGGTGAGCGTTGTCCCACGCACCAGGAGGTTGCGGGTTCTATTCCCAGTCAGGGCACATGCCCGGATTGCAGGCTTGGTCCCCAATAGGGGGCATGCAGGAGGCAGAGGATTAATGTTTCTTTCTCATTGAATTGGCTCAAGTCTGGGAATTGTTCCAAGGGTCAAGACTCTCCCTATTGTGATTCAAGTCATACTTCTGCTCCTCTGAACTAGAGTTTCAGGCTTATTCAAATCATACTAAATGTAAATGACACTAAGTTACTACACTAAATAAGCAAGACTTTGGTAGACTGCCTATCCAATTCAGACCTAGGGACACCATGCGCAATTAGTCAACACCGAAGATCTCCATGGATCGACTTGCTCTGAGTTATTACTTTGGCTCTGCTGTCCATGACCTTCACCGCACCCACCTTGTCTTTGGCAATTAAGTGCTGTCACGGTCCTGGCCACCTCTGGAACTTCTGGTCCTACGTGTCAGTGAACAACCAAGTAAACTGGTAAAACCGCTCTCAGTTTCTTGGCCTAACATAAGGAATCCAGAATTTCTGCTCCGTGCCCCCAAGTCAATAAATTTGACCTGATCCTTTCTACTCTTTCCAACCTGCTCCAACACTCTTAGGATCCCAAACATCCCACATGTTTTTTTTTTATCACTTGAAATTGGAAAAATCTTGCCATTCTTTTAGTGCATTTGGTTCCTTCTCATAAGTCATTTGATAACTGACCTCCTGAGGCCTGGCAGGATTTAAGTCTGGCTATAGGTCAAGAAACAATGAGAGGCGTGAGGAAAGGTCCTGAGGAGGCTCTCTCTCCTTTCAGGTTCTTAGGCAAGGGGGGCCTGACTTCTTAAACAGGGAAAAAGGGCTGTTTCTGTGGCAAAGAAGGCTTGGTAGAATTTACAGGTCAAGGACCAAGCTTCATTTCATTCTGCCCCTGGAGTCCTCATACCAATGTTCAAAGTTGCTCTTCTTCCCGATCAATGCCATAACTTGAACAAAAGAGATCCTGTGGAGCTTCAATCCAATTTGCCTTGTAAGTCAATCACCTACAGAATTAGCTTTTTGCTTGTTCCTCAGAAATGTTTCAGAAACTTTGCTTCTGCATGAGAATTTCTTCTAGGACAGACAGACAGAAGTTTGCAATTCTGAATGTTCCTGGAACTCCCTGGCTTGGGGGTTACAAAAAAAAGTCACCTTAATATTGAGGACCAAATCCCATTACTTTGAAAGCTCTCACACATGGAACTAAAACCTTGGACCTCTTTTGAGGTTCTCTCTTACAGACGTAGCTCTGGGGTTTTGGAGGTTGTCACGTCACCTCACAAACCATGCGAGGCTGCTGTGGGTGGCTGTTTTCACTGTGATCTGGGCTCTGCCTGGCTCTGAGCCACGCCTCTGCTGCCCAACCTGGCATCACACCTATGCCACTGTTCCGCCGGGCTGCTGCTTCACGCTCCGTCCCCCCGCACCGCTCACAGCTGCTTCGCCTGGGCCCCCGTCGCTCTCCCTCAGGCCACTGCTTCCGCTGGTGCTGCTGCCACAGATGCTATTTCTGTGTGCCCTGCTGCTTTGCCTGATCCACTGCAGTCTTTCTGCTCCGGCTCCTGCTCCTGCTCCGGTCACCCCGGCCTCTCCCGCCCGTCAGCACGCTTCTGTCACCGCCGCTCTGCCCCAGACTGCTAGGGCCTCTGTCTTCTAAAGTGGGCAGAGAAATTGCCTCCTCCTCCTTGTGTTCTGTCCTCTTGTAGAATCCCACGTCGCGGCTCTTGGGGCCCGAGTGTTACATAGTTTAAGGCGTTTCTGAGTATTATCCCCATACTTTCCTGTCCTGACACACTCATGCTGGTGACAGAGCTCATGGGGAGGCTGAGGCAGAGGCTGTGCACTCTACCCCAATCCCCTGGAAATCGCAGGCCTTATTACTGAGTTTAGTTTATTGTGTCATGTGTCTTTCCTTGAGGTGCCACCTTCTTCCACTTCTCTTTGAACCAGCTTCTCACTCGGTTTGAATTCTTATCATGAACATAGTTCAAATACTTGTCTTCGAAGATGCCTTAACTTGCGGCTCAGTCAGTGACTGCAAACAGATGCAGAGGTGGGTGTGGGCCCCATTCCACACAGAATGTGAAGGACAGTCACGCCTCCGCAGGATTTAGAAACGCCTATTTGGCTTTATCAGAGGGAAATCACACACACACACACACACACACACACACACACACACACACCTGTAAACAAAACAAAGCTCTTTGCCTTCAGGAGCTTACATTCTAGTGGGACACAGACAACAAATAACATAATAAATAAAATACATATTATCAGGTGGTGACTGCAGAACAAAGGGAACCGCAGAGCAGGGTAAGGACAATCAGACGTGCCCGCGGTGTGTGTATGCACATGCGCGCACGCATGCATGGGCACAGCTGCAGTAGTAAGCTGGTGGCTAGGTGAAGTCTCATGGAGAAGGTTCCCTGCTAAAGGAAGACCTGGAGGAAGAGAGGAAGTTAGTGAAGGAAAAGAACATTTCAGGCAGAGAGCACAGCCAGAGCAAAGCCCTTACCCCAGAGTGTGCCTGGGGTAACAGAGTAACGGCAAGGCCAGTGAGCGAAGACGAGGGAAGAGATCAAGGTCAGAGATAGTGGGATGCCAAGCTAAGTAGGATCAAGCTAAGTAAGCCTACTGTGAGAGTTTTGACTTTTACTCTGAGTAAAATGAGAAATTACTGGAGGATTTTGAATAGACAATGACATGATCACTCTGGCTACTAACTATGGGGTTTAGGTTAGGCAGTGGTTCTCAACTTTCTGGCCCTTTAAATACAGTTCCTCATGTTGTGACCCAACCATAACATTATTTTCGTTGCTACTTCATAACTGTAATATTGCTACTGTTATGAATCGTAATGTAAATATCTGATATGCAGGATGGTCTTAGGCGACCCCTGTGAAAGGGTGGTTTGACCGCCAAAGGGGTCGTGACCCACAGGTTGAGAACTGCTGGTTAGAGGAAGAAAGATTGTGATGAGGTTTATTGGGTTAGTCCAGAGAGAGGATGGTAGCTCAGACCAAGGTAGTAACTGAGGAAGGAGTGAGTAATTAGATTCTGGCAATAGTTGAAGGGAGAGCCAAATAAGATTTCCTAATAAACTGGATGTGAGAGAGCAGAGTCAAAGCTAACACAAAGATTTTGACCCGCAGATAGAAGATGGCGTTGTCATGAAATTCCAAGATGCCACAATAGGGAAGGCCACAGGTTAAAGAGTAAGATCTGAAGCTCTGTTTAGATCTGTAGATTTTGAGATTCCTATTAGATATTCAAGTGGAGATATTGATAGGCAATTGGATATGTATCAGGAATTCAAAAGGGAGATCTGAGCTGGAGAGATGCCTTTGAGTGTTCTCAAATTGGAAATTACATTTATAGCCTGGAGCATAGATGAGATCATCAAGGTAGTAAGTGTGGATAGAAAATAAGAGAGGGCCCAGGACTGAGCCTGGGGTACTTCAACATAGGAGGCTGGAGAGAGGAGACCAAGTCAGCCAGAGGCAGGGAGGTGGAAGGAAAATCAAAAGAGTACAGTATACTGGAAGCCAAGTGAAGAAAGCACACCAAGAAGGAGAGAGTGGTCAATACCATAAAATGTTGCTGGTCAGGTAAGAGGAGGTCTAAAAACTAACCATTGTAATGATCAACATGAGGTCACTTGATGGTCTTGACAAGCACTATTGTGGTGGAATGGTGTGGGCAAAAGCCTTATTGGAGTAGGTTCTGGAGAGAGTGGGAAGGGAAAAATTGGAGACAGAATTTACGATGGCTATTAAGGAGTAAAGATATTGTGCAGTCGACAATGAGGTACCATCTCACACCTGTCAGAATGGCTATCATCAACAAATCAACAAATGACAAGTGCTGGAGAGGATGTGGAGAAAAAGGAGCCCTTGTGCACTGCTGGTGAGAATGCAGACTGGTGCAGCCACTGTGGAGAACAGTATGGAGCTTCCTCAAAAAACTAAAAATGGAACTCCCATTTGACCCAGTGATCCCACTTTTAGGAATATATCCCAAGAAACTAGAAATACCAATCAGAAAGGATATCTGCATCCCTATGTTCATAGCAGCATAATTTACCATAGCTAAGATTTGGAAACAGCCTAAATGCCCATCAGCAGATGAGTGGATTAAAAAACGGTGGTACATCTACACAATGGAATATTAAGCTGCTGTAAAAAAGAAGGAATTCTTACCATTTGCAACAGCATGGATGGAACTTGAGAGCATTATGCTATTCAAAAAAAGCCAATCAGAGAAAGATAAATATCACATGATCTCACTCATTTGTGGAATACAATGAACAACATAAACTGATGAACAAAAACAGATCCAGAGACAGAGAAGCATCATACCTCATGTTGAGACTGTCATACCTCAGAGGGCAGGTAGGGAAGGGTGGGGGTAAGGGGGAGAGATCAACCAAAGGACTTGTATGCATGCATATAAGCCTAACCAATGGACACAGACAACAGGGGGGTGAGGGCATGAGTGGGTGATTGCGGGGGGGGGGGGCGGGGAATGGGGGGATAAGCACACATATGTAATACCTTAATTAATAAAGAAAAAAATTAAAAATATTGTGCAGTAGATGGAGGAGAGAGCATGTCAAAAGGAGGTTTTTGTTCATTTTTATTAAAGACAGTAGGAATAATAGCATGCTTGTAGGCTGATGGAGAGTGAAAAATTAATACCATGGGCTAGAGAGCAGGAACAATTGGAGCAACTTACTGTCTAATGATTCAAACGCTAATCTCTTCTGGTGATGCCCTCCCTCACAGCCACACTCAGGAGAAATGTTTAACTAGCTATCTGGGCATCCTTTAGCCAGTCAAGTTGACATATATAAATTCACCATCACAGGCAAGTCAATATGCATTTACATTTTCCACTATGCAAAGCACAGCACTACAAATGCAAAATACAAAAGAAATGAGAAATGGGACCGCACTGTGTAATATTCTCTTGTGTGAGCACACTAGCAGGATAGAGAAACTTCATGCCTAACAGAATATCCTCTGACTTTTACAAACAATTTCTAAAATAGAGAGGAAAATGTTTCTACTTACTTATAAAACTGAGTTCTTCTTTCTTCATTTTCTCTATTTTCAGCCCTCTTTATATACTATTTCCCATCAGTTGGTGCGGGGGGAATGGAAACAGGCTAGTTAGCTCAGTTGGTTGGAGCGTCATCTGATGCACTGAGGTTGCAGGTTTGATCCAGGTTGGAGCACATACAAGAATCAATCAGGAAATGCATGGATAAGTGGAACAACAGATTGATGTTTCTCTCTCTCTTCCTCTTACTGCCCCCCATCACTAAAATCAATAAATTAAAAAGGAGGAATGTAGGTGAATTGTGTGAATTTAATATGTTATTGTTAAGTATTACTATTGAAAAGAACATGGCAAGTCACCCTTGACTTGAATGTATACACAAAGTCAGAAATCACTTAAATAACCAAACTCTCCCTGAAGAATATTTACAATAAACATTGTGTAAGGTTATAACTTTAGTGATAAGACACTTAGCAATATTAGCAGTGTATCACTCCCAAACCTTTCAAACAGCTGACTCATCATTACATAATGCTCACATGTATGACTTCTCCCAGAAATTGTTTGAATTCATAAGAAAGAGTAGCTAAGTTTTTCTATTTAGTGTATCTGTGTAGACAAGAAATTCTCTATTAATCAAATTTCAGTATTGGTATAGAATCTTATAATGCAAAAATAAAACAAATGTTTCACACACACACACACACACACACACACAATCAGGAGTTCAGTTCTTAGCAACCCAAAAGTCCCTAGTCCTGGGATAGAGGAGTCTGGAGTAGGTGACAACACAGGCTGTTGCCTCTATAAGCCTAGGTTGTATGCAGGGTCAGGTTATCTAGCCTCTCTGGGCTTCCATTTCCTCATCTGTAAAGGAACAATAATTGTCCCTACTTGAAACTGACACATTTTAACTATTTAACAACAGTGTCTGCACATTATAAGTTATTAATATGTTAGTTATTATTTGCATTATTTGATAATGACCTGAATTAAAGAAACCAGAGATATTGATAAATGAAATTTAAAACCAACAAAATGAATGGAGCTGAGGACTCACATATCACTGCACTTGCCTTTACATTTCTGGTGCGTGTCTATTGCAGATGAGGACCCCACAATCCTGTTTTGGCCTCAGATGACACACTATCTTGTCCTTGTCCAGTTGTTTTATCTCAGCAGATTTCAGTGTGACATGTGCACTGGCAGGGACACAGAACCCTGTCTTCTCAATACCACGTCCAGCGATCCCCTCAGAAAGGCAGATACAGATGACGACATCATTTTTTACCTTCATCCCACCCCTTATCCAGTTTTAGTTTCTTTGCTTGCTGCCAAGCTTCCAGATTTGTCCTAGATTCAAGTCTTCAGACCTCTTCTCCTAAAAGGTATAATAAGCACTGACTCGTTTCTTCACTAACGGAATTAAATAATTATTACCCCACCCATTTTTAAAAAATAGTAGATTAATTTCTCTCCTTCCATAGCATCATTTCTTAGCTAATCTAATTGACTCATCATTACCCTGTCCATTTACTTATAATAGGAAATTGTTTCTTTCTTCTTCCTTTCTAATTCTAAATGGAACCCAATTGACAGTAACATATGATTCTTTCTTTCCTCTGGTCCTCATCTAATTTGGAGCATCTTCAATTGAATGTCAACAACCATCAGAAAAATTGCTCCCTTCTTTGTCTTCCCTAAATATACCGGGGGCATGGACCTCCCCTCTTGGGACTGGGCATGTGTCTGCAGGATGAGTAGTGGGGGAGGATTTCTGGGGGGGGGGGGGGGGCGGACACAGATGCCAACTTGGAAAGCTGACTTTTCATTGATCTGACAAACACTCTGCTTTCTTATCAATATTATAAATCAAATAAAAATGCAATTTTCTATATAAAACAAAACTCCCCCAAAATGGGCTATTATCATAGATGATTATTTGTGTTCATCTATCTCCCTTACCAATGGGCATCATCTAATCCACTGAGGGCCTGAACGCAACAAAAAGGTGGAAGAAGGTCAATTTGCCTTTGGTTTGAGTTGGGACATCCATTTTTGTCCTCAGACATTGGCGCTTTTAGTCCTGGGGCTGTCAGACAGAGAGCAGGACTGACACCACCAAGCTCCCCAACCCACACTCTCACTCGCAGGCCTTCAGACTGGAGCTGAATACACCACAGGCTTTCCTGGTTCTCCAGCTTGGATATGGCAGATTGTGGAACTTCTTGGCCTCCATAAACAGCATGAGCCAATTCCTATAATAAATATAAATATTCTATTTGTTCTGTTTCTCTGGAGAACCCTAACACACTGAATGACAGAATGGACAAGCAGAAAATTTAGTCTCAGATGAGATACTCCTGAAAACATTCTGGCCTTGGAAACACACAAACAAGTGTGTGCAGCTTGGGAGATTAGAGTCAAATACACACAGGCCCTGGTCATGTAGAACTGTGCCCCACAGAAGCACAGAGGAAAGTGCTAAGGCCACCACAATCCTTTCATGAAAATACCACTTCGTGAATGGCTCATCCGGAGTACAATTCCAGTAATAGTTCTACCTTGATTTGTTTTGTGATCTTAAATAATTTATTATCTTCTGTCATTCTACTTCATTTTCTACATCTATAATAGGATATTCTATCAAGGTGCCATACAATCACTTTAGCTAAATATGCTGTTGCTGATGAAAATAAGTGTTAATGTGCTGCTTGCTTGGAAATATATTTTCTGAGAAAAAACTCAAAAGTATTTTTTAAAATAGGATTATTCCTAAAACAAATGACAATTAAATGCAAGTGCATGAGCAGAGCATAAAGTGCTGACAGCTTACATTTATAGAAATTCAATACTTCTAAGTAATTCCTGTATCAACCATTACTCAGCCATACTGATATAAAATTTAGAGGAATTAGAGTGATCAAAAGCAGAAATAATCAAAACCTTATTCCAATAGGTACCTACATTACAGTTGCTATGGCAACCCACAACTTTTCTTTTCTGCATTGTGTGTGTATAAAAGCCACAAAGTGATGTTTTTGCAGATGACGTTATAGCAGCCTCAGTTCTGAGTACAATAGTTAATAACCCATCTCATTGAATTGTATTTTCGGTCTTATGTGTTCACTATTGTGAAGGGAAATAAAGCACTACAGTTCCTGGAAAAAACGGCCAGACTTTATTTTTAGTATAAAGAATCAGAATTTTGCCATGGCTGGTGTTGCTTAGTGGTTAGAGTGTCGGCCTGTGTACCAGAAGGTCTCGGGTTCGTTTCCTGGTCAAGGGCACATGCCTGGGTTGCAGGTTCAATCCCTGCCTCAGTTGGGGTACATGAGGGAGGTAACCAATCTCTCTCTCTCTTTCTCTCCCTCTCTCTTTCCCCTTTTCCTCTCCCCTTCCACTGTCTCTAAAAAATCAATGGAAAAAATATCCTCACTCCTTGGGTGAGGATTAAAAAAAAGAATCAGAATTTCATTCTCTTAGAAAAGATACTGAAGTACATTCAAAATAAGCAACAAATGTGGATTTAAATAAAAACTGTTATCAAGAAGCTTCCTAGTACCAAACTTAATTAAATGATAATTAATGATTTTTAAATATTAAAATACTAGAGGCCCGGTGCATGAATTTGTGCACCAGTGGGGTCCCTTGGGCTGGCCTGCGGGATCAGGCCGAAACCAGCTCTCCAACATCCCCCGAGGGGTCCCAGATTGTGAAAGGGTGCAGGCCAGGCTGAGGGACCCCACTGGTGCACGACTGGGACTGGGGAGGGACGTGGGAGGTTGGCAAGCCAGGGAGGGACCACTCCAAAGTATGTCCGGCCCACCCAGGGTGTGTCCTGATCGGCTGGACCCCAGCAGCAAGCTAAACTACCGGTCGGAGCATCAACCCCCTGGTGGTCAGCGCACGTCATAGCAACTGGTCAACCGGTCAACTGTCTTCCCCCTGGTGGTCAGTGCATGTCATAGCAAGCAGTTGAGCAGCCTTAGTATATCATTAGCAAATTATGTTTTGATTGGTTGAACGGCTGACTGGACGACCAGACACTTAGCATATTAGGCTTTTATTATATAGGATAACAATATTGTGGGCTTACTACTTACTGATGTAATGTTTTGTTCAAGTTACTATGCCAAGATCACAGCAGCTAACAATGGAATAGAAATTGTATTTTTTTTAAATAAATTTTTTTATTGTAGCTCAATCTATAGTAATAAAAGTGTAATATGCTTATTAGACCAGACAGCTGAACAACCTTACAGACATCCTTCTGGATGACCTTCTGGATGAAGCCATGGCTGTAAGGGCTGAGCCCCTTGCATGAATTTCATGCATTGGGCCTCTAGTGTACATATAAAGAGAAAGGCATACAAATCACAAGTATGTAAGCTCAATATAGTTTTATAAAGTTAACACTGTGTAATCCCCCTTGGATCAAAATAGAAAACATTACTAATACCTTAGTAGCTTGTTTTGAGTTTGGGCTAATACAGATAGTAATGCTGTCACTGTAATGCTGTCACTGTTTTGTACATGTCTTTTGGTAAACATAGTTCCATACCTTCAGTGTAAAAATGCTGGATGATAGGATATGCAAATATCCAGCTTTGGTAGAGACTATCAAACAGGTTCCCAAAATTGTACCAATTTGCATTCCTGATGATCCATATCCTTGTCAACTCTTGGTATTGTCTGTCATTCACATTTTAGCCATTCTAGTGGGCATCATATTGCCTTGCACTTTTATTAGTATTTCCCATTTTCATGATGAATAATATAGTTGAACACCTTTTTCACAGGTCTATTGGATAATTAGATATTCCCCTTTGGAGATGTCTAATCAAGTCTTATCCCCATTTTTCTAATGTAAGTCTTTCTGTATTGATTTGGAGGAATTTTTTACATATTCTGGATATAAATCAGATACATGTGTTGCAAATATCTTCTTCCATTTTGTAGTTTCTGATCATTTTCTTTTTTTAAAAAAAATATATTTTTATTGATTTCAGAGAGGAAGGGAGAGGGAGAGAGAGATAGAAACATCAACGATGACAGAGAATCATTGATCAGTTGCCTCCTGCATGCCTCACACTGGGGATCGAGCCTGCAACCCAGGCATGTGCCCTGACTAGGAATCCAACTGGGACCTCCTGGTTCAGAGGTCAACGCTCAACCACTGAGCCATGCTAACCAGGCTCCCTTTCTCTGAGTATCTTCATGAATTCAAGGGGTTATTTTATTTTTTATTTAATATGTTAGCTCAGGGGTCCTCAAACTTTTTAAACAGGGGGCCAGTTCACTGTCCCTCAGACTGTTGGAGGGCCGGACTATAGTTTAAAAAAATCTATGAACAAATTCCTATGCACACAGCGGCGGCAAAAACACCCGGCGGGCTGGATAAATGTTTTCGGCGGGCTGCATGTGGCCCGCGGGCCGTAGTTTGAGGACCCCTGTCTCATTATAGTTATCATTTTTGATGCATAGGTTGTCACAAATTTGACCAGTAAGAGCCCCCTCAATCTGGCTCCTATGTCCTTATTACCCCAATAATATTTCAGCACTTCTTTGCATTCTGGCTTATACTACATGGCTGAGCTCACAAGAAAAGAAAGCAAATTCCCAGATGCCAGAATGAAAAGAGATCTGAAAGCCAAAGCAAAATGTAACCGTGGGCTGACACTGAGATAGTTGTGGAGGCTGTAAGGAACCTGAAAATAGACTGTTGATAGCTAGGGACTTAGAATTTAACTCTCACATATCAACAGATGATGAGTCCTGGACTTGGGTGTAGCAGAAAGTAGAACTGATATCTGTTCTTTTACTACAAGTTCAGGTGTTTTTTTTAAAATTTTGTTTTATTGCTTAAAGCAGTGGTCGGCAAACTGCGGCTCAGCAAACTGCGGCTCGCGAGCCACATGCAGCTCTTTGGCCCCTTGAGTGTGGCTCTTCCACAAAATACCGACTTCTGTGCATGGGCCACAAAGTTTCAATCGCACTGTACATGCGCGCCCGCACGTGGTATTTTGTGGAAGAGCCACACTCAAGGGGCCAAAGAGCCACATGTGGCTTGCGAGCCGCAGTTTGTTGACCACGGGTTAAAGTATTACAAATGTCTCCTTTTTTTTCCCCCTTGACCTTCCCCGGCCTCCCCTCCCCTCCAGTCTCTTGTGTCCATTGGTCATGCTTATATGCATGCATACAAGTCCTTCGCTTGATCTCTTACCTCCCCCCCAATACTCCCCAGCCTTCCCACTGTAATTTGACAGTCTCTTCAATGCTTCTCTGCCTCCGTATCTTTTTGTTCATCAGTTTATAACGGTCTTTATTATCCAAGTTCAGGTTTTTTGTTTTCTTTTTAGATTCCACATATGAGATCATCCAGTACTTGTCTCTGTCTTACTTATTTCACTTAGAATAATGCCCTTAAGTTCCACCCATGTTGTTGCAAATGGCAAAATTTTCTTTTTTATGGCTGAATAATATTCCACTGTGTGTGTGTGTGTGTGTGTGTGTGTGTGTAATCACATTTTATATATCTATTCATCTACTGATGGACACTTAGGTTGCTTCCATATCTTGGCTATTGTAAACAACACTGCAGTGAACACAGGGGATACATATATCTTTTCCAATTAGTGTTTTCATTACCTTCAGATAAATACCCAGAAGTGGAATCACTGGGTCATAAGGTACTTTTATTTTCAATTTTTTTTGAGGAATCTCCACACTGTTTTCCATGGTGGCTGAACCAATTTACATTACCACTAATAGTGCACAGGGTTCCCTTTTTTCCATATCTTCTCTAACACTTGTCATTATCTTTTTGATAACAGACATACTAACAGGTGAGAGGTGATATCTCATTGTGGTTTTGATTTGCATTTCCATGATGATTACTGATGTTGAGCATCTTTGCATGTCTGTTGGCCATCTGTATGTCTTCTCTGGAAAATGTCTATTCAGATTCTCTGCCCATTTTAAAAGTAGATTGCTTGGAGAGAAACCAAGATGGCGGCATAGGTAAACACCTGACATTGCTGCCTCGCACAACCACTTCAAAACTACAACTAAAGACAAAACAGACATCACCCAGAACCACAGGAAGGCTGGCTGAGTGGAAATTCTACAACTAGAAGGAAAGAGAAAAGCACACTGAGACTCAGGAGGTGCGGAAGTAAAGTGCAGAGGTACAGAGGTGCATGCGCTCGCAGAAAGGGCTGGCATCGGAGGACGCCGGTGTCTTTTTCAATCGGGAGGGAGTCTCCTGCTCCCAACGGCCCTGACTCCAGTTCCGGGTGAGTCTCTGGGGACCCAGACTCACACGGGAGAAAGTGGACTGTCTGGCAGCGGGCGAAACTCGAGGGCAGCTTTCTCAGAGGTGCTTGCAACAATTACCGCAGGACACTGAGACCCGGGGCCTCTTAGGGCAGGACTGAGGACCAGCTATAGCTGTTTGCTCCGCCTTGTTGATTCCCTGAGACCCCGCCTCACCCAAGCTGCGAGCAGAGGCTTTTGCATATGAATGAGCTGGCCCTTTGAGGTCTAAAATTACCTAACAAATTGCAGCTGGGTCAAAAGACCCAGAACATCCAAGAGAAGGCTCAAGACCCCACAGCAGCTTGCATTGCTTCACAGCTGGGCCTCATCTGAGCACCTCCAAACCCCAAACAAGGAAGAGGAAACTGCAGATCTCTCTGTAGCTCCTACTTGGTAGCCTCAGGCAGAGGCTAAATTAGCACCTCCTTAGAGATCCAAGAGCCCTTGTACTAGTGGTCAGAATGGGACCATCCAGATTACATTTCCTCAGATCCATAAGTGACACACTCGGGGGCAGACTCAGTGAGCACCAAAGCCCCATTGAAGCAAGTCTTGCCCCATAAGGGTGTCTTCAGCACAGAAGTTCTCCCACTGTAGACACAGCTGATTCTCACAGACAATTGGCCTGGAGGTCAATTCCTCCCAACAACAATCAAGGCTTAACTACAAGACTGTGAACACAGCCCACAAAGGGGTGCACCAAGAGTGTCCACCTCAGGTAATTGGGGAGGCTGAGCCACTGGGCCCTATAGGACACCTAGCACAGAAAGCCACTCTATCAACACAGGGAAGCAGCCAAAATGCAGAGACAAAGAAAAAGGACACAAATGACAGAAATGGAGGAAAGCAAACTACTGGATATAGAGTTTAAAACCACGGTTATAAGGTTTTTCAAGAATTTTCTAGAAACTGCCGATAAATTTAGTGAGACCCTCGAGGATATGAAAAAGGACCAACTAGAAATTAAGCATACACTGACTGAAATAAAAAATAATATGCAGAGATCCAACAGCAGACAAGAGGATCCCAAGAATCAAGTCAAAGATTTGAAATATGAAGAAGCAAAAAATACTCATCTGGAAAAGCAAAAAAAAGAAAGAATCCAAAAATATGAAGATAGTGTAAGGAGCCTCTGGGACAACTTCAAGAGTACCAACATCTGAATTATAGGGGTGCCAGAACAAGAGAGAGAGCAAGATATTGAAAATCTATTTGAAGAAATAATGACAGAAAACTTCCCCTACCTGGTGAAAGAAATAGACTTACAAGTCCAGAAAGTGCAGAGAACCCCCCAAAAAAGAAGTCCAAAGAGGACCACACCAAGACACATCATAATTAAAATGCCAAGGGCAAAAGACAAAGAGAGAATCTTAAAAGCAGCAAGAGGAAAAAAAAGTCAGTTACCTATAAGGGAGTACCCATACGACTGTCAGCTGATTTCTCAACAGAAACTTTGCAGGCCAGAAGAGAGTGGCAAGAAATATTCAAAGTGATGAATAGCAAGAACCTACAACCAAGATTACTTTATCCAGCAAAGCTATCATTCAGAACTGAAGGTCAGAAAAAGAGCTTCACAGATAAGAAAAAGCTAACGGAGTTCATCACCACCAAACCAGTATTATAGGAAATGCTGAAAGGTATTCTTTAAGAAGAGGAAGAAGAAGAAAAAAGGTAAAGATAAAAATTATGAACAACAATTACGTATCTATCAACAAGTGAATCTAAAAATGAAGTGAATAAAGAATCTGATGAACAGAGTAAACTGGTGAATATAATAGAATCAGGGGCATAGAAAGGGAGTGGACTGACAATTCTCGGAGGGAAAGGGGTTTGGGGGGTGGGGGAAGAGACTGGACAAAAATCGTACACCTATGGATGAGGACAGTGGGGGTGGGTAAGGGCAGAGGGTGGGGTGGGAAGTGGGTGGAGGGGAGTTATGGGGGGAAAAAAGAAGAACAACTGTAATAATCTGAACAATAAAGATTTAATTAAAAATTAAAATAAAAGTAGATTGCTTGTTGTTGCTTTTTGCCATTGAGTCACATGAATGCTTTATGCGGTTTTGGTTATTAACCCTTATCAGATACATAATTCGCAAATATTTCCCCCCAGTTTATAGGTTGCCTTTTCATTTTGGTGATAGTTTCTTTTGCTGTGCAATATAAATAAGTCTTGTATGGATAAATGCTTTCATTTCTCTTTGGTAAATATCTAAGAGTGGAAAGTCTGGTATACATGGAGTATATGTTTAACTTTTTAAGATACTGCTGAACCATTTTCCAAAGTTGTTCTGCCATTTTACATTCTTGACAACACTTGGTATAGTCAGTCACTCTAATTTTAGGTATACAGTAGCATCTCATACCTTTTAATTTCCAGTGACTAATGAGTGTTTTATTTCCATTTGTATATCTCTTTTAATAAAGTGTTCAAATATTTATCTACTTAAAAAATTGGGTTATTTGTCTTATTATTAAAAGTTCTTTATATAATCTAGATAAAAGTTCTTTTGCAGTTTGTGATTTGTAAATACTCTCTCCAAGTCTATAGCTTGTCTTTTCATTATTTTTCACAGAGCAAGGGTTCTTCATTTTGATAAAGCCTAGTTTATTAATTTTTTTAATGTATTGTATTTTTCTTTCCTTATCTAAGAGATCTTTGCCTAAACCAAAGTCACAAAGATTTTCTCCTGTTACTTCAAGAAGTTTTATAGTTTCAGGTTTTACATTTAGGTCTATGATCAATATTGAGTTAATTTTTGTATATGGTGTGAGATATGAGTCAAAGTTCCATTTTTTAAAATTAAACAATCAATTTTACTCTTTTGTGATCGATGATACAGCTAATTATGGACTTTATCATCCTCACACATTTGAGTGAGTTATATTAGTTCTGAAAAAAATCCTACTACAATTTTAACTGTAATTACAATGAATTTAGAGATCAGTTTGGGGAGAATCAACATGAGCATATGTTTCTTCAATTATTTCACTGAAATCCTTTCTTAAAAAAAATATCTTTATTGATTGCAGAGAGGAAGGGAGAGGGAGAGAAAGATAGAAATATCAATGATGAGAGAGAACCATTGATCAGCTGCCTCCTACATGCCCCGCACTGGGGATTGAGCCTGCAACCTAGGCATGTGCCCTGACTGGACTCAAACCTGGGACTCTTCAGTCCACACCCGACGCTCTATCCACCGAACCAAACCAGCTCACTGAAACTCTTCACAAAACCTCCGTTTTTCTAAGCCCACTGGAATTTCAACCGCAATTGCAATACAATCACTGCGTCTTAAATGGAACACTTTTTTTGACTTGGCTTCCAGGACTCTGCCTACCAGGGGTCACAGACTTTTTCTGTAAGAGAGCCAGAGAGCAATTTTAGGCTTTGTGGGATAGTTTCTGATGTAATTACTCAACTATGCCATGATAGTGTGAAAGCAGCCATAGACAATGTATAAATGAGTTAAGTGTGATAATGTTCCTATAAAAATTTATTTATAGAAAAAGGCAATGGGCCCTAGCTGGTTTGGCTCAGTGGATAGAGTCTTGGCCTGTGGACCGAAGGTTCCAGGTTTGGGTTCGATTTGGGTCAAGGGCAGGGCTTGTGCAGGAGGCGACCAATCTATGTGTTTCTCTCAAATCGATATTTCTCTCTGTCTTTCCTTCTCTCTTCCACTCTCTCTAAAAATAAATGGAAAGTAATCCTTGGGTGAGGCGTAAAAAAAAAGGAAAAAGGAAAAGAAAAAGGCAATGGGTCAGATTTGACCAGTGTGAGCCATAGTTTACCAATGTCTGCTCTACATTATCCTTATTTTCATCCTACCTTAGTGAAAACTTCTATCTCTTGTTCTTGTTGTTTGTTATCTCCTTAATCGCTTAACACTGGTGTGTCCCAGAATGCAAATCATTTTTCTTCTTCATATATAACCAGCTTCTTGGTGATTTCATCCAATGTCATGATATTATATACCTTACGTCTATTGTTTGAAAAAAATTTTTTTTAATTATTAGTTGTAGGACTTCCATTCAGCAGCTTTCAGGTGTTTCTGAATAATGGTCGTTTTATATTTTAGCTGTAATTTTGATGTGGTTGTGAGAGGTGGCAAGTACCAGCATTTATCTATGCCACCATCTTGATTCCCTAATTTGCTTTAAATTATGTTTATTGTTTGTCTCTCACTTGTAGAAAGTAAGTTCCCACAGGGCAGTGAATTAGTGAGAGTCCCAACAGGAAATACATGATACATTTAAAGTATGATAGTTTGAGAAATATCCTATATAATAAAGAGCTAATATGCTAATTAGACCAAACAGCTGAATGACCTTCTGGACGTCCTTCCGGATGAAGCCAGGGCTGCCATGGCTGGCCGAGGCTGTGAGGGGCAGCTGAGGCAACCGGGGTTGCGAGGGCCAAGCCCCTTGCATGAATTTTGTGCATCGGGCCTCTAGTGTATTTATAAAGGGATTCCATTTACAAAACTGTGGGTATAGGGCAGTGGTCGGCAAACTGCGGCTTGCGAACCACATGCGGCTCTTTGGCCCCTTGAGTGTGGCTCTTCCACAAAATGCCACATGCGGGTGTGCATGTACAGTGCGACTGAAACTTTGTGGCCCATGCGCAGAAGTTGGTATTTTGTGGAAGAGCCACACTGAAGGGGCCAAAGAGCCGCATGTGGCTCGCGAGCCACAGTTTGCTGACCGCTGGTATAGGGGAATCCACATGGCTAGTAACAAATGAGTTGTTGCTACCCCAGACCTAAGGAGGGGAGGGCAGCTCCTTCACAAAGTGGAAATAAAGAACTGTGCAGCCGAAACCGGTTTGGCTCAGTGGATAGAGCGTTGGCCTGCGGACTGAAAGGTCCCGGGTTCGATTCCGGTCAAGGGCATGTACCTGGGTTGTGGGCACTTCCCCAGTGGGGGATGTGCAGGAGGCAGCTGATCGATGTTTCTCTCTCATCGATGTTTCTAACTCTCTATCTCTCTCTTCCTCTCTGTAAAAAATCAATTAAAAAAAAAAAAAAAAAGAACTGTGCAGAGGTCGTCATGAGACAAACTTTGAGGGACACTGCCAGCTTGAGGCAACCTTTCAGGATAGAGCCAGTAAAAGAAATACCCTTCACTTTCCTCCTCCCTTTTTTTTCTAAGCTTTTAATGTTTATTTATAACCATTTTTCTTAATCTTTTAAGAAATTCTCTTATTCTTAAAAAATTACCTGAAGATCACCATTATTTCAGGTTTATTTTTCTGTTATTGTCAAGGAAAAGATCTCACTAAGGTTTAAAAAAAGCTTAGAGAGATTAGAGGTTTTTATTGGTTTTACCTACGTATATTAATTTTAGGACAAAGTGGATTCACTTCCTGCTCTGAAAGATGAGCTTTGTCTTCCACTTCCTGCTTTTACCTTTGATTTTCATTGATTTTAGTGTGTGTGCATTTTAAGGTTATAATCTTGGTGACTATTACATAATTTCCCTGGTTGTATCATCTTTTTGTTATGGCATTTCTTTAAGTGAGGTTTCACACTCCATTTTCTCAGAGAGGATGCTACAGTCCAAGAAATTTCATGCTAGAGAATATCTTTTTGTTTCCTTTATCTTTGAAATGACAGCTTGGCAGGTTATAATATTCTCAACACATATTTTTCTCCAAAAATCCTCTAGACCCGTGGTCGGCAAACTGCGGCTCGTGAGCCACATGAAGCTCTTTGGCCCCTTGAGTGTGGCTCTTCCTAAGCCTTAGGAGTACCCTAATTAAGTTAATAACAATGTACCTACCTATATAGTTTAAGTTTAAAAAATTTGGCTCTCACCCTAACTGGTTTGGCTCGGTGGATGGAGCGTCGGCCTGCGGACTGAAGGGTCCCAGGTTCGATTCCAGTCAAGGGCATGTACCTTGGTTGCGGGCACATCCCTAGTGGGAGGTGTGCAGGAGGCAGCTGATCAAAGTTTCTCTCTCATCGATGTTTCTAAATTTCTATCTCTCTCCCTTCCTCTCTGTAAAAAATCAATAAAATATATTTTTTAAAAAAATTGGCTCTCAAAAGAAATTTCAGTTGTTGTACTATTGATATTTGGCTCTGTTGACTAATGAGTTTGCCGACCACTGCTCTAGACTTACTTTTTTCTGGCATTTATATATATTATATATATGGCTAATATGCAAAGTGTCCCCATGGGAGTTTGATTGGGAGACCGGGAGTTCTATCGCTTGCTGTGTGCTGACCACCAGGGGAAGGCATGGAACAAAGGAGGGCCCCGGCCAGCAGCTGGAAGCTGGGGAAGGGAGGCCTGCAGCCAGAAGGCTCTGATTAGCCCTGATCACCAGCCAGGCCTAGGGACCCTACAAGTGCATGAATTTCGTGCACCGGGCCTCTAGTTGTTATATAAGAAACAAGGCCAGATGTGTCCCCCAACCCGGCCTCATGTTGGTAGGTGACAATTTGTCTGAAGAATCCTCTTTTCCTCAGTTTCAATAAATTAACTATCAGCATGTGTTAATATTCATCATTCTGTATTAGATTCTCCTGATCACAGGAGGGTGTTTGCATTTTCAGGTAGATTTTTATACCCGGGGAAATGTTATTTTAAGTGGTCCACTGAGTTATTTTCTGTCTCTGTTAGGCTTTCCATTTCAGAAACATGATTATCTTTTTGTTGGATAGTCTCCGTCTTCCATATGTTACCTTCTAATTACTTTAGTCATCGTGATCTCTTTCTGTTGCTTTTTCTGTATCTCAAATTTTTCCTTTGTGCTAACAATTCCTTTTGTTGTGTCTATTATGATCCTTGTATATTTTGTTTCCTGCCTTTTCACCTCATTCTTGGTTTATCTATTCTTTGAGCTTCTTCTATAAACTGGCTTCATATATTTTGAAATTTCTCTTCAGTATACAAAACACCTTTCCCCCCTTATTCTATTATATATTCTCTTATCATCAAGGACTTGCATTTCTTTCCAGATAGTTTGAGATATAGGAGTTGCTTTTCTGCCCACTTTTTTTCTGTACCCTGAAGGGCATGGGGCAGGAAGACTTCCTGCTGGGCCGAGGAAGACTGCTGAGGACCTAGTCTCTGATCTCTTCTGAAGTCTTTTAATGTTTTATGTTGGAGCCCAGTCAGGGCATCCCACTCCTGGGAATTTCTGCTGAGGTCCAGTGGTGCCATGAAGAGGCTCCATTCTGCTGTTTTGTTTCTTTGACATGTCTCCTTGGGTGGTGTAATAACTCCTTTCTATGCTTCTAAATTGGTGGGGGGGAGGAGAGAGGTAGTGAGGATTTAAGAGCTGTGCCAACCTGCTTTAATTTCCTTAGCAGTTTCTGTGCTCCAAGGCCAGGAAAGAAATGATGTTCCACAAGTTTTAGTTCCTCGTTACATGTTTTTAAGTTTATGGCTTAAGAACATACCCCCTTCCTTTTGATCTCTGCCCAGGTCCCCCCATGGGTCCTGGAACTGCTTCACACAGGCCAGTCTTTCCAGGGAAGGCTAAGAACAGGGTCAAGAAGGACTGAGAGCGGATCTAAAATGATTAACAGAAGATAAGGTAGACATTTTTGTTACTTCGGTTCATAGCTGTATCCTACTGTGTAGGTTTACAATAACTTACTGACTAGGTCTCCATTAAAAGAGGGAACAATCACTTAAGCCAAGTGCTACTGAGAGGATGCATAAAATAAGACTGAGAATTGACCTCTGCATTTAACAAGTGGAGGTCACTAGTAACTGGGACAAGGATTTCAGAGAAGTGAGTAGGACTAAATCTTTTTTTTTTCTTTAAACAGTTCACATTTATTATTGCTAACTATAAGAAAAATGTTGAAAAGACTATCAGTATTGTATTTCCAAGAGTGAGGTAATAGGTTTACAAAACATTTACAGAATTTGATATGCAAATAATGCGTTTAGGGAGGAAAGTGAATTGAGACACTAGTGCTAGAGGGAAACTAGGCGTCATTAGTGCTGGGAAAGGCAGAGAGGGACAGCTGAGTGGGGAGCGCAGGGCACCGGGAGACTAGGACGCCTTGTCACAGGAGGCACAGGCCGCAGCCCCCACACAAGGAAAGCCTGCACGCAGTTCTGTGCCCTGGCGCCTTCAGATGCATTCAGCTCTCTAGGGTGAACCAGTGCCGCCTCCCAATCACCTTAAAAAGAACACATCCTCAGACTGAGGGGGGTGCGGGAATGGCTGTGAGTCAAATAGTTCTACAAACATCCCTGGGCTGATGTGGACTGTCGACTGGAGTATTTTCTTGGTAGATGTCAGCATGGGATTAAATCTTGATTGAGATCTGTACAAGAGAGAATGGGGAGATAAGAGGAGGCCTCCTAGAACAAAACAGAGCTGATAAATGGTGCTGAAGCTTGAAGACAGGAGGGGTTTCAAGACAGCTTATTTTTAAAGATGGGAAATATTTCAGAATGTTGAATGCTGTTGAAAAGATAATCTAGTGGAGAGAGGGGAAAAATATTTGGTAGTAAAGAGTAATATTATAGGAGTAAAGTCCTTGACTAGCTAAGAGGGTTAGAGTAATCCCAACATACAGTTGACCCTTGAATGCAGGGGTAAGGTGTGCCAAACCCCTGTGCAATAAAAAATCCATGCATAGTTTTTGACTCCTTAAAAACTTAAGTTGTCCCTTGGTATATGCAGGGAATTGGTTCTAAGACCTCCCTTCCCCAACAGATACTAAAATCCATATATGCTTAAGTCCCCTATATGAAATGGTGCAGATCAATGCATACAGTCAGCTCCCCACATCCATAAATTCCTGACAGTGAATCAAAAACTCTATAGGTATTTACTGAAAAAAGTCACTTATAAGTGGACCTGTGCCATTCGAACCCACACTGTTCAAGGGTCAACTAACTGTATAGTGACTTGGGATATGATAAAAATTGCTTTATATGTAATCAGAAAAAGGATGGTCTATTCAATAAATGATGCTGCGACCAATTGTTTTGCTATAAAAAATGATATAGATTCCTCCTTCATATCATAAACAAAGATAAATTCTAGATGGCATACAGGCTGGAACATAAAAACAAAAACTTCATCATTCAGAGGAAAATGTATTACAACATGTTTATGACTTTGGAGTACAGAAGAATTTCTTAAAAAGATACAAAAGCAAAATTAATAAAGGAAAGTATTTTAAAAAATGGATACACTAAAATAAACTCCTATGCTTCAGGTTTATAATAAACAGAGTTAAAAGATGAGTCACATATTGGAAGAAGACATTTACATCACAGATAACCAACACAGGATTAGTATCCAGAACACAAGTATATTTAATTTTTATATAGGTATAATTTCCATACATACAATAATACACATGGGAAGTAGCAAACCTTTTGACATGTATAATCCATTCCACAGACTACTAATTTCCTAAAAAGTATTAGGAAGCCTTAAGGGTAGTCTCTGGTTTAAGTGTTCTACATCTAAATAATTTTGATAATGTTCTGATCTCCTAAAATTATTTTTAAGTATGAATTTTTTTGTTGTTGTCTAATGATTTCAGAGGGAGAGGAAGGGGGAGAAGGAAGGGGAAAGAGAGGGAGAGAGGAAGAGAGAAAAGAGAGAGAGAGAGAAACATCACTATGAGAACACAACATCCATCAGCTGCCTCCTACACACCCCTACCGGGGATTGAGCCTGCAACCTGGGCATGTGCACTTGACTGGGAATCGAACCAGCAACCTTCTGGTGCACAGGATAACATTCAACCAACTGAGCCACACTGGCCAGGGATTAAGTATGAAATTTTATATCCAGTATGGATATATCAATATGTTTTGCCAACAAAGCATTGAGAATCTTGTAAAATCCTGTGTTATCATTGAATGGGAGAATCAATCAGTGAATGGGAGAAAACACACTGTTCACTGAGTAAAACAAAATGGTAAAGATACTCATAAAAGAGAAACAAAAATAATATTGAATATAATTTTATAGTTACCATAATCAAATGGTAGAATGCTAAACTATTTTATAATACTGCCAATCTCTTCAGGGATGAGAAATGTAGAAAAGCCATTTAAGTTTTATTGATTAAAAATGAAGACGATGCAGTCATATGTTACATTTTTACAATAAAGCCTAGCTGTGGTCTAAGTACAGCTAATTCTGTGAAGGCTATAGTTTGACTAAGGGCCACTATTTATTTAAAAAGTTAGGATTTTTTTATTCCACAGTGATAATAGGTGATTTTGATATTTTATCATCTATTTTCAGAAGACTGATTAAAAAGTGTCTTTTTAGGAACACAGAGATATTCTCTATCTGTAAAAAGAAACGATTACTTGTTAGCTACAGAAACCATTACAGTGCTTCTGGAAACAAAGGCCACTTTCTGTGAGAGTTGGCACACACTGTGATTTTTAAAATACTTTTTATTGATTTTACAGAGAGAAAGCAAAGGAGAGAGACAGAGAGAAACATCAATTTGTTATTCCACTTATATTTGCATTCACTGGTTGATTATTATATGTGCCTTGTCCAGGCGTCAAACCTGCAACCTTGGAGTGTCAAGACAGTGCTCTAAACAACTGAACTACCTAGCTAGGGCCACACACTGTGATATTTTGACCAATGTAATATGTTTGGGACTCAACATCAATTTAATGTAATAATTTAATCTAATGGTTTCATTTCACATGGGAGGAAAACCCATCAACTTGTCAAAGCACTGCATTCTCAAATAGTTATAATAAGAGCAAAATACTCATCAAGGTCAAAGGAAAATAAATATATTTCCCTAAGCATTTATATCACTTGGTAAAGTTTTTTTTTTTCAATGAAAATGAAATATCTTCTTATCTAATGTTCTTTAGAAATACTTAACTATGGCCTGAAGTTTTCAGCAATGTCTTTTTAATGGGAAATTTAATTATAAAACTATACTTTAACTGACTAATTTTCAACATGCCAGTTCAGAGAAAAATATCTGCATTTCTAGGACTTATGTTGCAGTTATATATTTTGAAATTAAAAATTATAAAGACTTGATTTTATCCTAGAAATTCAGTGCTTCTGAGTTGGTGTATCACAATATGGCATATTTTCTAAAAGAAGGTCTTTCCTAGGAACCAATTCTGAAAAACAAAACAAAACAAAAAAGGAACAATTAATATCACTAAAATTAAAAAAAATAAATGCTAATATGCTTATTCCCCCTAAAATGTATAACAAGAATATATGGAGCTTTAAGGCAAATCTTCCAGGGATATTTTTATTTCAGTTAACTTCTAAGGTGGAATCCTTGATTTTAAATGGAGACAGTAGAATTCTCATTTCAAATTATTATAAAAACATGTATGACCAACTTAACCCTTTATCACTTATTTATTAAATATAACGAATTAAATAACCAAGCAGAATTCAGCTAAAGCACATTATCAACAGATTACTAATAATTAAGACCATCACTGGAAAATGTTTTTATACAACTTACTATAGAAAAAGCGAGACTGCTTTCTTAATTTAAAGATTCTAAATTTTACATAACAGTGGTTTTCAACTGGTGGTGTTTTGGGTGGTCACACCAACTGAAGAATGCTACTGGAATTTAGTGGGCAGGAGCCAGGGATGTGTGGAACAGTCTGGTACAGCAAAGAACTATCCTGGTCAAAATGTTAGGAAACAAACAACTCTTTTCAAGTTCAAGAAGACTGAAATCATATTAAGCTCTTATCAGATCACAAGAACATGAAACTAGAAATCAACTACAATATAAAAACCTCAAAACATTCAAACACATGGAGACTATTTAGTAAGTTATTAAACAATGAATGGGTTACTCATAAGATCAAGGCAGAAATAAAAAACTTCCTGGAAACTAACGAAAATGAACACACAACAACACAAAATCTATGTGACACAGAAAAAGCAGTCCTGAGAGGGAAGTTCATAGCATTACAGGCCTACCTCAAGAAACAAGCAAAAGCTCAAATACTAGTAAACGTTCTAACCCTACAACTAAAAGAATTAAAAGAGAACACGAAGAAAAGTCCAGAGTAAGTAGAAGAAAGGAAATAATAAAGATCAGAGTGGAAATAAATGACATAGAGACTAAAAAAAATAATACAAAATACTAATACAACCAAAAACTGGTTTCAAAAAGATAAACAAGATTGATGAACCTTTAGCCAGACTCATAAAGAAATAGGAGAAAGGACCCAAATAAATAAAATCAGAAATGAAAGAGGCAAAGTAACAACTGATACCACAAAAATACAAAAGGATTAAGAAAATGCTATGAACATCTACATGCCAACAAACTGGACAACCTGGGCCAAATGGACAAATTTCTGGAAACATAATTTTCTAAAACTCAATCAGGATTAATCAGAAAACCTAAATAGGCTGATAACAAGTAATGAAATTGAAGCAGTAATGCAAAAAGCTCCCACCAAACAAAAGTCCTGGACCAGATGGATTTACAGGTGAGTTTTACCAAACATTCAAAGAAGAACTAACACCTATCCTCCTCAAACTATTCAAAAAAATTCAAGAGGGAAGACTTCCAAGCTGTTCACCCTTTTCAGCTACACACATGAACATATGCCCTTCTTCCCATATATAGAAATATCCATTTACTATCTGACCCCTAAGATTTCATCCTGATTCAAATCAGGGATTTCTGGTTGATGTCCATTAGGTCCACATGGCATATACCTGTTAGACCATAGTAAAGAATAAACAGGATACAGCAATAAAAACCTGGAATGGGAAACACATGGCAGTCTACTCCACAGCAAATCCTAAATTCTGGTGTACAGGAAGAGCAAGGACTAGCTTTTGGCAAAACAATAAATTCTCTAGTCAATCCATCTGGCAGTACCAAATCCTGTTTTCTGGGAGACCCAAAGACTCTCTCGTGTCCACTATCCTTCAAGGCTCCTTGTTCATCCTCTTGGGTAGCCTACTTATCAGGAGGTAGACATATTGGAGAAGATGCCCTTATTTGAGGCTCTGAAGCTTTCATATAAAGAATTCTTTCCAAAAAAAAAAAAAAAAATGGTGGCAGAGTAGGAGGATGCTGCATGGACAACTGAACAAGCTGGAATTACAACTGAAATATAGAAAGGCTTCATGAATAATCAATGGAAAACTCACAGGAGAGAACCCTGATACCCAAGGACCAAAGGTGAAGACAGCATAGAGACTGGTAGGAGGGGTCAAGGCACGAAAGGACTGGCTAGGCACCCAAAGATGGCAACTGAAGTCCCGGAGAGATATCTCAGCTGTGAGGGGGTGCCACTGAGAACTCTGGGATCTAATCCCAAAGCTGGGCTCCTCAGCAGAGAGCATCAAACTGAGGAGGGTACCCACATAACATCTAGCTGTAAAAAGCTGTGGGGTGCTATCTGCCAGGGAGTGGCAACTGAAAGTTTGGGCACCCTCTTCAAGGGCCAACAACAAAAATTTCCTGTGGAGCCACCTTGTGTTCTAGCAGAGGGAGGGTGAAGTGGACTGGAGCTGTGAGAACAGAACTCAGGATTGGGGACTCAGGGGATAGAGCTCAGAAGGCAGACACCCCAAGTTTCCTGGGCTGAGTCATTCTCTCACATAGACATTTGCCTTGCCTGCGGGGGAAGACAGTCAACACGCCCTATTGGAAAACATCTTGCCCTGAGGCCACTTAAGAGACTGAAAGTAACAATTAGCCCCCAGGCAGAAGCAACTGCCCCACCTGTTGAAAAAACTCTGGCCACAACTGAGGACGACTGCCTGGGGACAATTCAACTTGGAATCTTATTAGTCTGTAGGCAGAGGTGGTCTCTGGAGGCTTTGAGTCTTTGCCTGATCCAATTAGTCAGAAACAGCCTTTAACCCTTTGCGGTCCAATTTTATTTTTGGAATTCAAACAGTCTGGTCCAAATTAATTGAAGGGATTGAATGTTGAACTTTTTAATGTTCTTATTTTAAAGTTTAAACCAAAAATGTACTGGTTATATTATTAAGTATGTTCAATCAAAGAGTTTATTCTTTAAAACATTTCATAGTGTGGTATCTTTTCAAACATTTCCCCACATGCAACCCAGCACCATACTGACAATGCATATAATCGCAGCGGCTTGTGGTGTCGACCTCAGCTCCACGTTGGACCTGCTCCTAGCGCCTGGTCTGTCGAGTCAGCCTGGACGTTGGACCGAAAAGGGTTAACACTGTCCTGCACTAGAGACTGAGAAGTATAGGGGATCTACCTAAAACACAGTCACAAACCAAACCAACAACCAAAATGAGGAAACAAAGAAACAACCCCCAATTGAAAGAACTAGTGAATTCTCCAGAAGAAAAGATAAATGAAGCAGAGATAAAAAATTTATCTGTAACAAAGTTCAGAGTAATGATGTTAAAAATGCTCAACAGTATGAAAAAAGATATAGTAACTATGAAAAAAGAATAGTCTGAGATAAAGAATGACATAACACAAATAAAGAACACATTGGAAGGAATACATAGCAGATTAGGGGAAGCTGAGGATTGAATCAGTGAATCAGAAGACAGAGTTGAAAACATCACTCAATTAGAGAACCAAAAAGAAAAAAAACAAAAGTCAGGAGAACAGCTTAAAGGAGCTGTGGGACAATGTGAAACGTAACAATATTAGAATAGTAGGTGTGCCAGAAGAGGCAGAAAGGGAGAAAGGAATAGAGAAGGTGTTTGAAGAAATAATGGTAGAAAACTTCCCTAACCTGGTAAAAGAAAAAGTCACACAAGTTCAGGAGGCACAGAGAACCCCAAACAAGAAGAACCCAAACAGACCCATGCCCAGACACATCATAATTAAAATGCCAAAAGTTAAAGACAAAGAGAAAATCTTAAAGGCAGCAAGAGAAAAGAAAACGGGTACCTACAAAGGAGTTCCCATAAGTCTGACACCTGATTTCTTATCAGAAATTCTACAGGCCAGAATGGAATGGCATGAAGTACTTAAGGTAATGGAAAGCAAGGATCTGAGACCAAGATTACTATATCCAGCAAGGTTATCATTCAAAATAGACAGTCAAATAAAGAGCTTCCCAGACAAAAAAAGGTAAAGGAATTCATCACCACCAAGTCAGCATTACAAGAAATGCCTTGATGTAAGGCATTGCTGAGAAGGAGAAACAGAGAGAGAAGCCTAGCCACACGGAATTAAAATGGTTATAAATAAGTACCTCTCAATAACCCTAAATGTAAATGGATTAAATACTCCAATCAAAAGGTGTAAGGTAGCTGAATGTATACAAAAACATGACCCAACTATATGCTGGCTACAAGAGACCCACTTCAAAACAAAAGACACACACAGACTTTAAAAGCATCATGCTAAGGAAAATAAGCAAGTCGGAGAAAGATAAATATCAAATGATCTCACTTTTGTGGAATATAATGAACAACATAAACTGATGAACAAAAATAGAGCCAGAGGGGGAGGAAGTATACTAGAATATAATAGAAGTAATCTTGTTATTTATAGATTTTTAATATTTCCTACAACTTTTATGATATCATACTATGTTAATACAGTTTTGGTAATATTATTATACTTAAAATCATTTTATTCTTGAAACACAAAAGTTTGTTGCATGTAATATTATATGTAAGATGATTTTTCTTGAATAATTGGTGTTTATTGCATGTAACATTACTATATTTAAAATAGTTTTTCTTTAAATTAAAAAAAAAACTGAAAAATAAAGTAGAGCAATCACAGTAATGTAATAGTTAAGAGGTCTGAGTATTTTAAGTCTCTCTGTTGCCAATAACTAGATTTAAGTAAATCAACCTGAAATTTTGTGTTGTTGTCTATAAAGTAGTAAATAATACCTTAAAAAACAAAACAAAACAAAACACGAATTATTTCAGCCCAGCCGGCATGGCACAATGGTTGAGCATTGACCTATGAACCAGAGGGTCACAGTTCAATTCCTGGCCAGGGCACATACCTGGGTTTTGGGCTCAGTCTCCAGTGTTGGGCATACAGGAGACAGCCGATCAATGATTATCTGTCATCATTGAAGCTTCCCTCTCTCTCTCTCCCTATTTCTTCCTCTCTGAAATTAATAAAATATATTTTTTTAAAAGAATTCTTTCAAATCAATAGTAAAAAGGCAGATAATTGCCAAGAAAATGGGCAAGAAACTTAAAAAGCCGTTTCATAAAATAACAGGCCATTAAACAACTGAAAAGGTGCTGATACTTCATTAGTTATCAGAGAAATGCAAATTAAAATCACAATGTAATACCATTACACAACTACCAGAAAGACTAAAATTAAAGAGCTACACAGTACCAAGTATTATTGAGGATATAAAGCAACTGGAGCTCTAGCCAGCAGGTGGACATCCCCTGAGGGGTCCCAGACTGTGAGATGGCACAGTCCAGCTGAGGGACCGCCACCCTCCCTTCTCTAAACCCTGCCCCAGCCCCCGCCAGTGCACATTGTCGTGCCCTGTGCCTGTAGTAAACACATAATCGCTTTGACCTGGACAATTCACTGATATTTCCAAGAAATGCATTATAGTTGTATTTGTGTGTATATATATATATATATATATATATATATCCATGCACATACAGATTTTTTAAACCAGAAGGCACATATAAAATATTCACAGAATCATTATTTATTATAGTCCAAAATCAGAAACAACCCAAACCAACAATAGTAGATTGAATAAATTGTAATATATTCAAGCAATATTTATAGAAATGTTGCTGCTATACACAACAATATAGATGATTCTTACAAATATAATGTTGAAAAAAGCCAGATAAAACAGTAATGCTGTATGATGTAATTTATATAAAGTAAAAATATTTATTAAGTTAAAAATTGATAGTGTTAAAAGTCAGGACAGTGGTCATGCTTGTGGGGTGGGGATGACCGGGAGGGACATAAGGTCATGTGGGGGCTTTTGAGGTATCCAGCTTGATATGGATGTTGGTTACATGAGTATTTCACTTTGTGAAAATTCAGTGGTCTATACAGTTATAAATTGGGCACTTTTCTTTTTGCATGTTATACTTTAAAGAAAAAAGCCTTTCAAACAATGCTAATGTCATCTTCTTTGTTGTTATTGTTGTCCCACAGAAACTTTAGGGAATAAAAACAAATCCCATACCCTGATCGCCCGCCCAGCCACCTCCCTCAGAGGGAGGTCGTGGGTGGCAGCATAGTGGCGGGGTGATTCAGGGAGGGGCCGGCCACTCGACATCCCCAGATTGGCCTGCCAGGGTTGCCTCCCACAGAAGGAGGCCATCGGTGACCGCGGAGGGGTGATTCGGGGTGGGGCCAGCCACTCGCTGTCCACAGATCGGCCCGCTGGTCACCTCCTGCAGAGGGAGGCCAGACTGTGGCTTAAGCCCACTTCCTGCATGTTGGACATCCCCTGAGGGCTCCCGGACTGTGAGAGGGCGCAGGCCGGGCTGAGGGACCCCTTTGATTTCAACGATTTTCGTGCACCGGGCCTCTAGTATAATATGAGATTCTGCCGAAGCCCCACCAGGAGTCTTGAGGTATAATGAAGGATCCTCTACTCTATTTTTATTTCTTATAATCCCAATTGTTCTGAATTAAAATAACTCTAATCCTATCTAATAATAGTCAAACATGATAATTGACCGTACCTTTGCTACACCTCCCATGGGCTAATCAGCGCGATATGCAAATTAACCACCAACAAAGATGGCGGCTAATTTGCATACTGCAGGCAGGGCGGGACAGCGCCATCCCACCTGCCCTGCCACCATCCGGGCCTTCTATCTGCAATCCTGGGCAGGGCGAGGGGGGGTGCCCATGTGCGACCAGACCCTGGGCGGCTGGGTGGGGCAGCAGCGATCCGCCAGCCCACCCGGGTGTCCCATGTGCGACCCAGGGAGGGGCCCCAACCCCCGATCCGCCCTGCCCTGTGTGGGACCGGGGGCAGCGCCCCAATCCCCTGATCGGCCCTACCCTGTGCGCGACCCGGGGAGGCGGGGCAGGCACCTAGGGATCGGCCTGCCATCTGCCACCCGGGGAGCGAGCCTAAGCCAGCAGGTGGTTATCTCCCAAGGGGTCCCAGACTGTGAGAGGGCACAAGTGGTGCTGAGGGACACCCCCCACCACCCACCCGCACCAGTGCACAAATTTTTGTGCACCAGGCCTCTAGTCATAGAATAAAAGATAGAGAAACAGACTTAGTCTAGGTAAGTGGTAAATGGTACTATAAATATTAAGAACCCCAAATAAATATAAAAATAGTCATACTGTCTTTGTAACTGTAGTTTTGTAATATAATCAGTAAAGTTTTTAAAAAAAATTTAAAAAGAAAAAATCTGGTAAAACAAAGTTTCATACTTGAGTATTTTTAAATGGTAGCCTTACAAATATGTATAATGCATACCACATTGGCAAAATCAAGCTCTTTTACCAATCAGCATTAAAAGCACTGTAATTGCTCAATATTTTAAAACACATTGCAATCAGAAAACATTTTTCTTTTACTTTACTTACTCAGTGTATTGTGGTCTGTGTGAATACCTTGTACAACAGATGTTCTGAGCAACAATTCCACATCAGAACCTATTTTTATTAGCTGTTAAGAAAACCAAACACAGAATATATCCTTCAGGTGTTTTTCAATGGTTCATATGAATGTACTGTTTTTGAAAAGTATAGGTTTACTACAAATTTTTTATGTAATAATCTGCCTTTAACTTTTTATAACCATTCTAAGTGTGCAGAAAGCTCAGACAGGCATATACTTTTAACTTTTATCCACCTGTTCATATTTTGATCCAAAACAGGTTTAGAGTATTTTTTTGTTGTACATATATATTTTACAATGTGTTTAAAACACATAGTTTTTTTTTGGGTGGTGCTAGTGTATCTTTCTTTTATAGACTTAGATGTTCTGAACACTAGAAAGAGTGTTGGATTAGGAGTCAGAATACTTGGATTCCAGTTCTGGTTCTGTCATTAAGTGTACGGCCTTGGTTTAATAACCTACTCTGAGTTTCAGACCTCATTATTTGCAAAATGAAGAAATGGACTAGAACAGCAATTCTCAACACTGTGGACCCCTTGAGGCACCTTAACACCCTTTCAGAGGATCCATGATGTCAAATTTATTTTCATGATACTAGAGCCTGGACCAGTGGTCGGCAAACTGCGGCTCGCGAGCCACATGCAGCTCTTTGGCTCCTTGAGTGTGGCTCTTCCACAAAATACCGACTTCTGCACATGGGCCACAAAGTTTCAATCGCACTGTGCGTGCGCGCCCGCACATGGTATTTTGTGGAAGAGCCACACTCAAGGGGCCAAAGAGCTGCATGTGGCTCGCAAGCCGCAGTTTGCTGACCACTGGCCTAGACCCTTCTACACTGTTTGAATTTTGAGAAGTAGAGTTTTCTCTATGAAATGCCATTTGTACTTGAATGAACCACTGATAGGCAGACAAACTATGATTATTCAGACTTGGGTATTTGCTAGATTTTTTTCTTGAAAATTAGTGAAGTGAGGAGGGAAGTTAACAGAGGTCAGATGATATGCTCTTCTAGGTCATGGGATGAGGAGTCATGGAGGTTGTGAGCAGAGGAAGGATAGAATATGCCTTTAAAAAAAAAGGTTCACTCTGCCTTTAAAAGTATTGAGACCAGGCTGTAGGAATTTAGGGCAAAAGAAGGAAGACCCAGGAGGAGGCTGTTGTAACAATTCAGTGAGAAATGATGGTAATTTGAACCTGGAGATAATGATGAGGAGGGTGAGAAGTGGTTGAATTCTAGGTATATTTTGAAGGTTAAGCCAATAGGCTCTGCTGCCAGATTAAAGTATGAGAGAAGGAAAGCAGTCAAGACAGCACAAAGGATATTGGTCTGAACATCAAGAGGAGGGAGCTGCCATTAATTGACATGAAAGCCTGTGGGTGACCAAAACCTCACACGCTGACAGACTTAGCAAGGCAGAGAAAGGGAAAAAAGGGCCTCCTCCTTGGAGGTGCAGAAGCTGAGTGGAGTCCTAGGTCTAAGGTTGGGAACAAGGATAAATGAGGAGCAAGGGATTAGAGGAGACCAAGAGGTGGTGTGTATGAATTCTAGAGCCAAAAAAAAATTTTTTTAAAATATATAACTTCCATTGGACTAATAGGAATAGAGTTCTACATTAAAACTAACCTTTAAGGAAATTTATCACTTGGTGATGTATAGTTTCAAAGAATATTCACCATTTTTGGAAAAGGCTATTATATACTCCTTTACCTTTCCAACTACTTGTGTGAGACTGAATTTTCTTCATATACTTCAACCTAAAAAACATGCTGAATGAGGAAGCAGATAGAATATAGCTGACTTCTATTAAGCCAGACATGAAAGAGATTTGAAAAATGTAAAGAATGCCATTCTTCTCACTAAATTATTTTGAAAATGTAGTATTTTTCATAAATAATATATTTTTTTAACATGTAATGGGTCTATTGTTTTCAAATGATTCAATCAATATCTATTTAAAATTTTTCAGTTTTAAATCCTAATATAGTAAATACTGGTAAGTATAACACATAAACAGCACTTTTTAGGGTACTCAATTTTTAAGAAGGTAAAGGGGTCTTGAGACCAAAAAGTTTGAAAACTGCTGGTATAGAGGATGCTTAAGTTTCCTTTTGGTGCCAAGTCTAACAAACCCTCTAATATATGACAATGTAATTATCCAAAAACTACTAAATATTTAACATATGAAGAGTTGTAGAAAGTACCATATGTATTTATATATAACAAATATCTAATTTCTGGATTGCTTAATGTTAAATTAATACTCTAAAAGTAAATTGGGAGATTGTAGTTCATTTTCTCAGTTTAGTTGATATAAACAATTTAAAATGTAAAATATTTTAGAAGTTTAAATCATGATTTAAAAATTTAGAAATTGTCAAATTGTTATCAGTTACTAAATAACAAATAGGACAAACCTCCATATATACCTTTTAACTTCAATTCATAACTTGACTCTAAAGTCATCTTAACTTCTACATGAATAAAAATTTCATAGTCCCTGTTTGACCTATCTTATGCTTAAGGAAAATCTTTCCCTTTTTTGTTTATATTACAGGAATAGAAATTCTTAAGCTATTTCATTTTGTCTCATTGGCTTATTACAGATATTTACTATTTCAAAAATACATTTTTCAAAATATAAATGATTTTCATAAAAAAATTTTAACATTCGGAAATTCTATTTAAACACAGAAGAATTTCTCTAATTTATACTTTCCTTTTTATCAAACCAATTCTTGGAATCATAACTACCCCTGCAAATAGTTTTCCATTTTTCATTTTCTTCCTATGGGTCCTTTCCCTATATTTATCCAAGGTTAGAAACAGGAATATTTAGGAAGCTCAAAACTGAGATAGTGTATATATGCAGCATGATTTTATACAGGAAACAAATCATTGTGAATTTTTTCAATGAATATGCATTGGGAGTACCAGGGAGCTCACGGACTAATTTCAGTAGACTGTCTTAAACAATTGACTAAAATGCAAATATTAAAGGCAAACCAAGAGTGTTCATGAACTGTGGCTGGTTAACTTCCATTGCCAAGACAGGAATTAAAAAAAAAAAAAAATCTGTCTAGTTGAGCTAAATGAGTAGGTGTTTCCTCTATAGTTCTGAGTTACCACAGCACTCATTCTTTTCAGTTTCAGTCAGTTGCCTTAAGTGAAGATAGCACTTCTGTGGATGTCTGAGTTGATTCAGCTGCTCTTGTTTTGACCAGGGCTACCATCCTTGTTCTTTATACCAGGCAACTTGTTTTCTTATGGCTGTAGGCAGATGACCCAGAGGAGGTGAGCCATACCAAACAAGTGAAGGTTATCTACAGTTGCTTTAACTATCGGGTTTTTATTTCACATAACCCCTCTATTTTCATCATTTCCTCTAGTTCAGCGGTTCTCAACCTGTGGGTTGCAACCCCTTTGGCGTTGAACGACCCTTTCACAGGGGTCGCCTAAGACCATCCTGCATATCAGATATTTACATTACGATCCATAACAGTAGCAACATTACAGTTATGAAGTAGCAACGAAAATAATGTTATGGTTGGGTCACAACATGAGGAACTGTATTTAAAGGGCCAGAAGGTTGAGAACCACTGCTCTAGTTGCTAATACAATTTACAAGCATTTTATTGTAAAATTGAAAAATTCAATTACTATACCTCTTCTATTTTCTTAGAAGAAGCTTCATTTTTATTACTTTTGAATTCTTCATTTATTTTTATTCTGGCTGCTACAGAAAGAAAAATACATAATGTTATTTGCTTTTCTAATTTATAATTCCTGCCCCAATAATTTACATGTTATTCATTATGAATGGCTATTTCTCTAGTAGAGGAAATATATTTGCTCCATGTAAAACGAAGTATAAAAATCAGAAATTTATTAAAGAAGTATCTTGGAGAGCTTATGACAGGCGGGCAAGTTTGTAATTAAATCTAATATAAGCCTTCAGCACTCTAATACTTTTGTTTCCTGCTTTTCACTTCCAGTTTCATTTGTGTACTTCTATATATTAGATTCAATAAATCCAATGTAATTCTTTGTTTCTATAAATCTAAGAATTTAAATTAAAATGTTTTTAAGATGGCAAAACTCAATACTTACAAGCACATTAACCCAGACACACATAAACAAATTAAAATAAATATATAGCAGCTCTGAGCACCGTGGCTGACATGTAAAGTAAATGATAAATAAAACTTTTGTTCATGTACACCACTGAGACTTCAGCATCATTACAGCAGCATAATTCAGTTTAACCTGACAAACTGCCTTATTGTATTGCTGTACGCATTTAATGGAATGATCCATATAAAGTGCTTAGTAAACATACAATGTTACCTGTTCTTATAATTACTTCACTTAAAAACATTTAAAGCAACAAAAATATGCTATTTTGATGGGAGAATAGTCATAAAACCTTCCTTTTATGCTTCAGAATTTCAATATGCAAAGTGGTTCAGAGTTTGGGCTTTGGAACCAGACTGCTTAGGCTGAATCCTAGCTCTACCTCTTGCTAAGTAAAATGTGGGGCAAATTCTTTCACATTTTTTAGTTTCTTATCTTAACAGAAATCATACAGTAAAACCTCGGTATAATGGACTAATTCGGGTGAGGCAGGGTGTCTGTTAAAGCTGACAGTCTATTTTATAATAAAACTAGAGGTCTGGTGCACGAAATTCGTGCACAGGTAGGGTCCCTAGATCTGGCTGGTGATCAGAGCCAATTGGGGCCTTCTGGCTGCCGGCTGGGGCCTTCCTTTGTTCTGTGCCACCTTCTGGTGGTCAGTGCACGACATAGTGAGTGATCGAACTCCCGGTCTCCTGGTTGAACTCCTGAGGGGACACTATGCATATTAGCCTTTTATATATATAGTAGACAGGTTTTCCAAATGTATATGTTAAAAAATTGACAAATGTAGATACATTTGTGTAATTAAAATTATGTATGAAAGTTTAATTTCACAGAAAACTTTTCTACATGTATGACTGTAATTTTAAATTTATACTAAATAGGTCTAGTAAATGTGTGCATTCACCAGTCACTGTGAATAAACAAATGCACACGTCTGGGGCAGGCATGGCTTAGCTCATGTCGGAAGATGGGTGGCATGCGTTAAAACTGCTGAAGAAAGTCACGCCATGCAACAATAGAACCAATTACCCCGTGGGATGTTACAAAGGAAAAACAAACAAAAACTTAACTTCTAATGCTTTGGTATCTGTGATCAAATGCTAATCATTTGCTGAACATTGTTTGCGAGCAATCACTCTTGGATTTAAATATGCAGACTATGGTTGTAGATATGTAACATTTATTTATGTTGGTAAAATTACTAGTATTTTTCAAACATATGGCCTATTCACTAAAATGTGTTAAAAATAATTTTTTAATAACAAATAAACAAAATAACAAATTTATCAATTTAATTATAAACAAATCTTGGTTTAAAGCATTTTAAAATTAATAGGGTGTTAATTTCACATGAAATACAGGCTAGAAATTTTTCCATTAAATCCTAATTCTGTTAAATCAATCTCCACAAAATCAAGGGTTTACTGTAATAGCAACTATATCACAGGGTTGTTATAATAATTAAATGAGGAATTTGTGTAAAGTACAATATAAGGCATATATTTTAATATGCAAGAAATTCCTTTTGGTGAATTACAAAAACTAGAATTTCCTGGGACAGTGGAGACACTGAACCTAGGTAAAGAGGTTTAGAAATGTATGAGGATTGGAAGTGAACATGACCAACACAGAACCAGGTAAGACAGAAATCACTTAAAACAGTGAAATGCTAAATGTGGAATTGCTTGGAATAGATTCTCTTTCTTAGGTGCTGTCACTTCTAGAATGACACAAGGCATTAACAATATGGTAGTATCTAGTCCTAGAGTGTGTGAAATTGTGATAATAAAATAGAGAAAGGACTTTAATTTTCTTTAAGTGTATACTCCTCAAAACAGTGTAATTGTAAACTAATCTTTATAACACATAACAACATCAGGGAAGAGGTAGTGAAGGCCATTCCCTAAGATGAGGCTTGACTATACAGGGTCTCTTGGATATATGAGCAGCCATCTGAAGAATAGACTTGTTCCAAAGGAAAATTAGTAAGCTTACCTTCTAATGCTCTGGTATCATTTTTAAAAACTTGTTGTCTGGTCCTGTGCAATCTTTTAAAGAGCTGTAAAACCTATCAAGAAAATAAGAACTCAGACAGCAAAAGAAAAAAAAAATCACATTTTACATAATTACAAGATTTAAATAGTAATTCTGTTCTGTTCGTTTCATTGACTATTTTTTAAAGTAGCTGATGAAAACCAGGGTTTCTGGAAATACCTTTACATTGATTATTTATCTTTAAATTAAAAAACTTTATTTACAAAAATAATACAAAGGTCTTTGAAACAAAACAATATAAAGATAGTTAAAAAGTTAGTAATTCCCCTGCAAAACCAGTCTGCCAAGGTAAACAACTTTACCAGTCTGGTAGGTATTATCGTTTTTCTTAAGATAAGGAGGCCTTCTGTTCTTGAAGTGAGGCACATACTAGTATACACGAACTCGTGAACTTATTAAATCTTAAGAAAGCTCAGAGGAAGATGTTTTGGGTAATTCAGGCAAGTTCAATTGTGATTTTTCAAAAAATAAGTAGAAAGCTGACACTTTTGATTTTTACAAGATTATGTTAAAAAATGGAGAGAAAAGAGCCGGGCACTTTGGTAGGAGTCAGATCGTGAGGAGGATTTAGCCATAGACTGAGGCCACCTCGCACTTCTTTAAAAAACACACAACCTAGTCCCGAAAGGTGGAGTGGAGCCTGGCAGAGCCCAGCTGCGCCCAAACCCCCACAGCTGTAGCCAGTCCTGACTGGGGAGCCCAGTCCTGACTGGGGAGCCCAGCCCTAAAGAGCCCAGCCCCGAACAGCCAAACCCTGTCTGGAGGGCGGAACCTCGCCCCAAAGAGCCCCAGCCCCTAAGCAATACCTGTTCTTCCCGCAGGCCCAAGGAACCCAGCCTGTGTCAGTGATTTCCACAGGCACCTCTCCTTGAGAGTCAGCAGCCCTTTCAACCTCTGGCTCCTAGGCCAGGATGCTCCCTTCTGGGTCCTTTCCTGGAAGGCACTCTTGTGGAGACCGGGGCGTCCCCAAGGCCCGGATCAACATGATTGTAATGGCCCTAGCCCGGACTAGCCCAGCCAAGGCCTAAGGGCTGACACTAGTTCCGAAGCGCCGAGCCTAGACTCTAAGACCCAACCTAGTCCCGAATAGCCAGTCAGTACTGAAGGGCGGAGCCTAGCCAAAAGCCACCTCATGCTTCTCAAGTCCAAAAGGATACCCAATGTTATTCCCCCAATACTGCTTTTTCTCCTGTCTTCTCAATTTCAGTAATGGAAGACACAGTCTTTCTCAAGCCAGAAATTTTAAAATCATCTCTAAATCTACCTTATTCTTCATGTGGGAACTTTAGGATGTCTAATTTTTGTATATCCACCATAGCCCCAAACTATTTAAGTTAAGATGCTCCCCATCCGTTTCTTTCTTTTTTTTTTTTTTTTAAAATATTTTATTGAATTTTTACAGAGAGGAAGGGAGAGGGATAGAAAGTTAGAAACATCGATGAGAGAGAAACATCAATCAGCTGCCTCCTGCACGCCCCCTACTGGGGATGTGCCCCTAACCAAGGTACATGCCCTTGACTGGAATCGAACCTGGGACCTTTTAGTACGCAGGCTGACGCTCTATCCACTGAGCCAAACCGGTTAGGGCCCCATCCGTTTCTTAGACTACTTAAAAAGATTTATTACTCTGTCACCATTCCTCCTTTTCTCCAGCCCATTCACCAGACAATATCTAACATTTACTGAGTATGTGTGCTAGGTACTGTTTTAAATATTTTATATATTTTTGAAAACCTATAACTTCAAAGGCATACAGCAAAACAGAAACAGGAAACAAGGAGCAGAAAACATAAAGACAACTACACTTAACTCCCAAGTTATTGCAAATATGCAATAAAAACAAAAAGAAAAATTTAAAAAGGAGCCTTTAGGCCCTGGCCGGGTGGCTCAGTTGGTTGAAGCATCGTCCTGCACACCAGAAAGCTTCAGGTTCTATTTCCCATTGGAGCAGATGCTTCGTTTTGGATTTGATCCCTGGTCAGGGAGAGTGGGGGAGGCAGCCCGATTGATGTCTATCTTTCACGTTGACGTTTCTCTCTTTCTCTCCTCCCTCTCTAAAAAATCAGTAAACATATCCTCAGATGAGGATTTTTTAAAAAGGAATGTTCAGTAACTCCCAAAAGCTTATGGATGTCAAATTAGTAAAAGCAGAGATTAAGTTGACAAATAAAAATCGAGGAGAGAAAAGATAATTAAGGGAGTGATCTAGATGGCTCCAACAAGAGAGAACAGAGAAAACAGAAATTAAAAGGGAGAATAAATTAAGGAAATTTCACCAAGTAAGGTGCTTGAGTTACTAGATTGAAAGGGCTCCACCAAGTGCCCAACACAAACCCATACTATGGCTCATGATGTAAGTTCAGCACAATGCTAATAAAAAGAAAAATCTGAGAGAAAAAAAAAGTTCACATACACTGGTATGTGATCAGAATGGCACCTGGCTTCTCAGATCAGTGTGAGAAGACAATAGTATATTATATTCAAGTTTTGAAAAAAAAATCCAGCTTAGAACACCAGACACAGCCAAATTATCATTTAAAACAAGGGCAAAGAGACATTTTTTAGAAATGCAAAGTCTCATAATGCCATACACCTTTTCTTGGAACACTACATGTGTTCCACCAAAACAAGGGATGAACCACTAAAGAACAAAGCATGGGAATCAGAAAGACAGCTGATCCAGAGGCAGAGATAACGGTAAAGTACAAATATAGGTCAGCATTTGTGCAATCAGCTGAAAAAGCAACTAGTCTGGACTACAGAAAAGGCTGAACTGATCCAGAAAAGACGTGACTAGAGAAAAAATAAAACTGGTAGACTTTAGTTTTGCTCAGAGTTTGGGAACAGATATGCAGGAAACTAGCCAATGATAAAAACAAGCCAATGATAAAAACAATGAAATTAGTTAATTTCAAGAAAATAGAAGAATTATAAATTAAACACAATGTAATCATATAGTTATATTAGAGATCCCAGCTGTGGATAAATTTTATATAGTCAAATAATAAGAGAGACAAAAACTGATTCACCAAAATGTGTATATTGTGAAGAACAGAGTGTAAGGGGAAGCTTAGTCCTCAACCTCCAATGTTAAAAGTAAAAAAATAGTATCTCCAAAGAGAAAATAAATAGTAGTTTAAGCATGTTTAGAAACATGGAGGTAAATATCAGAAGGAATAGCTAAAATGATTAAAAGCTCTTATCTCTAGAGAGCAGGAATTAGGAGTATGTAGAAGGAAGTAGATACCTACCGGCATTTATGTAACATTATTTCTTGCTTTTTAATTCATCTGTATTTGTCAAAAGCTTTTTTTAAGCAGAATGTGACTTGAGCACTACATTTTCATTCACAAAACTTGCTCTGAGTTACTTTCAAATGGCTTTCTAACATGCCTAGGTGAGCTTATAATTTTGCTACTCTAAATAATACTTTTCTTTGGAAAACAAGCTCTATGGGTAGTTACTCCCATCAGATTGGTTTGGCTTAGTATACAAATTTCTAGAGGCCATACGTGCAGTTGATAAATACAGGGGATAGAAGGTTTAAGAAGTAGACCCTAGGGAATGAAAGTTGTTTTAGCCATGTTTATCTCAAAACATTTCAGTGACAAAAGATTTGGTCTACTAAGGAATCCACTTGAAAGCTAAACACTTTAGAGTTAGACCACAACGTTAACAAACATTAGGTTACACACATCTCACAACAAACATAACCTCATTTTGTTAAAATAAGCCAACATGAAACTAGAAGAGAAAAACTAGCTCTGCTTAGAACCAACAACTTTGATTTCAGGTTTGCCACTGGACTCCTTTTCTTCTTTTTAAAAATACATTTTTATTTATTTTAGAGAGGAAAGGAGAGGGAGAGATAGAAACATCAACAATGAGAGAGAAACACCTATCGGCCACCTCCTGCACGCCCCCCTGTAGATTTTGAGCCCACAACCACAACCGGGGCCTGTGCCCTGATGTGGAATCGAACCATGACCTGCTGGCTCATAAGCCAAGACTCAACCACTGAGCCACACCGGCTGGGCTCTTCTTTTTTTTTTCTTTTTAAATCTTCCTCTTTCTCTTCCTTTTCTTCAGCCTCATCATCACTGAATTCTTTATCACGTTCTTCTCCACAAAAAAGTAGGGAGTAGCCAATAAATTGAGAGTGCTTTTTCACAATCTCCTTTATCTTTCTCTCCTCCAAGTACTTGGTCTGGTCTTCTTTTAGATTCAGGATGACCTCTGTTTACCTGTGTCAGTCCTAACTGTGAACAATCCTACTGGGGAAGACTCCCAGGCATACTGCTCATCATTGTTATATTTGGTGATTACGGGCACTTTTTCAGGAACCAAATAGGCTAATTACAACCTGACACCATAATGGCCAATCACAGAGATATCTGCACCAGCCTGCAAAGCTTCCATTAATGCTTTGGTCCAAGACTTGGCAATAGTACCAAGATGATTGATCAAATCAGCCTTGGCCATTCAATTCCAGTATTCATAATAGTGAGAGCTTGGTCATAATTTGTTTGGAATGAGGTTAATGTGCAGCTCTTTCCCAGAGTCCAGTTTACTGGGATCTGTCAAGCTTTCACAGCTGATCTTGTCCAGTGGATCTGATGAAACTGAAATAAATTCCCTCAGAAATATCTCTTTATTCAAGTAGAAAATATTGATGATCAGTGACATCAACTGGGCAACTTCTATCTGAAAGGCAAATGTCTCAACCCCTTCCTCCTCCATCGGTTGGTTGTGAGTCTGGATTTCCTCAGGCATCTCAGCGAAGGGACCACATGGGCTCCAAAATAATGCAGCACCAGGATGCAGAACCAACTAGCCAACTATTTCTTAATCTTTACACATTTATCACCTTTATAAAAACTAAAAATTTTATTTTAAAGTGAGAAAGGGAAAGGATACTATCAAAAAAGAGAAAAGATATCCCACAGAATGGGAGAAAATATTTGCAAATCTTATATCTGATAAAGGGCCAGTTATCTAGAACATATAAAGAACAACTCAATAATAAAACATTTTTTTAAATAGGCAAAGGATTTGAATAGACATTTCTCCAAAGAAGACAAACAAATGGCTATTAAGGCCAAAGAAAAATGTTCAACATAATTTGCCATTTGGGAAATACAAATTTAAATCTCAAACAGACTGTCAAATTACCAGCAGGAAGGCTGGGGAGGGGTTGTGGGGGGAGGTAAGAGATCAACCAAAGGACCTGTATGTATGCATATAAGCATAACCAATGGGCACAAGACACTGGAGGGATTGGAGGGGGGTGAGGGCATGTGCTGGGGGGTAGGGGAGGCTGGGGGAAGGTCATTGGGGGGAAAAAAGGAGACATATGTACTACTATTTGTAATACTTTTAACAATAAAATAAAATTTAAAAAAATTTAAATCTCAGTGATACTATTTTACTCCAGTAGAAGGGCTACAGTAAAAAAAGATAGTAAAAAACAAATGTTGACAAGAATGTGGAACTATTGGGATATATACATTGTTGGTGGGAATGTAAAATGGTGCAGCCACTTTGGAAATGTTTGGCAGTTGCTCAAAAATTAAACATAGTGTTATCATATGACCCGGCTTGGATATATACCCAAGAAAAACAAAACTTATACATGAACTTCCATAGTATCTATTCATAATAGTGTCAAAAAGTAACCACCCAAATGTTCAACTCATAAATGGGTAAATAAAATGTGATCTATCCCCAAGACATATTGAAGTCCTAATCCCTAGCACCTACAAATGTGACCTTATTTGGAAACTAGATGCCCGGTGCATGAAATTCGTGCACTGGAGGGCGGAGGGGGGGGGGCGGGTCCCTCAGCCCGGCCTGTGCCCTCTTGCAGTCTGGGTGCCCTTGGGGGATGTCTGACTGCCGCAGAGGCAGGAGAGGCTCCCGCCACCGCTACTGTGGTCAGTGCTTGTTACAGCAACCAGTTGTTCTGCTGTTCGGTCGATTTGAATATTAGCTTTTTATTATATAGGATGGGGTCTTTGTAGATGGACCTAAGTTGAGGTCATCATTACTGCCTTGGGGCTATCAGAGCTACTATCACCTTGGAGTTAATAAACTTTTATTAAAAAGCAGAAAGCTAAGTCACATATTGTCTTCTCTTCCCCATTTACTTATTCTGATTGGACAAATTTAGGCAGTGTATATAGAAATGTATTCTTCACAGATCAGTTTGAATCTGACATTGCCACTTACTATAAGCTTGGACAAGTTACTCAGACTTTTTGCCTCAGTTTTGTTGTTTTTTTAAATAATGAGGTAATTTTAAGGGTGTATGGTATCATTTCTGTACTAGGTTTCACTGTAGTCATTATTTATCTATTTCTTCTAAGTCTGGGTTATATGCCCCTCCTGAATACATCCCAGCATTGGGCACTTACTACACGTTATGCTAATGGCTCACTTGTTGTACCATACTTCTTCAAAGGCTTCTTGGTTACCTTTGTATCCTCCGCACTTGGCATGGGTGTCTTCTGTTCATTATAGGCTTGGCTAAAAGTGTTTTTGGAATGAATCCTTTCATTTGTATTCAAGTTTTCCAAGCAATTTTGCCATTTCAAGAACTTTCCATATGCTACTTCCTCTTTCTGGAATGTTCTTTTTCTTCTCTTTTCTCCTAGCTATTTCTAGTTAAACTTCATGTCTCAACCTAACTTAAACTTCTATGAAGTACTGTTTTGCATCCCTCCAGATAGGTTAAAGCCCAATTATATGCACACAAAATACACTGTATTTTCAGCTCAAAGCACTTAATACAATTTTAATTAAGTAATTGTTAAAAATCTCTGACCTGCTAGACTTCTGTATGAAGGCAGAGGTGATTTGTTTATCGTGGCACCCACTATACCTAAATAGCATAGGCTAAATGTTGGGTCTTAGGTATTACTAATAGCTATGATGGAAACTCAATAAAATTTTAAAATGAATAACCTTTTACAATCGTTTCTACTGGAGCTGTGATCTATATTAAACCGTAGTGAGAACACCAAGTTCAGTAGTACATGAGGCATTGCTTGGCGGCTCCCTGTTATTGGCCGTAGCATTGCTTTTCCTCACTTTATTGTAGCAGGCCATTTCCCCCTCCCAGTGCCTGTGCTTCCGCCAGGGACAGGGACAGGTCTAACCTGCCGTGCTGCTGTGGAAGCTTAGGGATGGCGAGGGGCTGAAATTGTGCACCGGCCAGGAACGTGTCACAGTGGCGAGAAATGAGCCTGAGCGTCTCTGCTCTGGGTCGCGGAGTGCTACCTGTGGTAAGTGAATGCGCTGAGTGCCGTGGTTCCTAGACTTCTGAGTGCCTTCCAATTGCATGACTACATCTTTCACCTCCTCGGGCGGCTGGGGCGCAGGCTGCCGTCAGCGTCCCCTGCACCTTCCACGGACGGGAAACGGGTCCCTCCGACAAATACTCAGCTACTCAGTGGGGAGATGAAACGCGGGCAGAGCGCAAGTCTCGCATGACTGAACACCCTCGGTACCCAAGCCGATTAGGAACTAGGAACCACTGGTGCCCCCCTCCGCTTCCACACCTGCACAACCCTTCTCCTCAGGGGCGAAGGCCACATCCTCCGTGGAGGGCCTCAACCCCAGTTACAGGACTCCATACAACTTCCGTCAGGCTGCGCTCTTAAACCCCCCATCCCCGCTCTCCCCTGTCGGCATAGCACCCAACACCTCCCCAGGCCCTGTCACCTTGGCCGCTTGACCCATGTTTCTCCCACAGCGGCAGCTACTTCTTCAGCAGTCTAGTCGCCCCGCCTCTCGGCAATCAATCACGTCCAGGCGTGCGCAGGCCAACTTCCTAACGCGCTGCAACCAATCACCAAGCAGCATCTCTTCGTAGCCCCGCCTTCCAAGGAGAGCAGGGCGGGAGTAGTTTGCTGAACCGGTGACGTCTGGTAAACTCGCGAGAAGCCGCCGAGGCTAATTGTTGTAACCATAGAGAGGAGAACGGAAACCACCTGGAAGCCATGTTAGTTAGGGGCAGAGTCACTTCCGCTTATTTCTGCTGCAACCCTCTGGTGGCGGAGAGTGGATTGACATTTAATAGATGACCGGCACCAACATACCATATTGTTCGCTACCTCCGGTTTCGGGACTGAGTTTATTTATTAAAGAACTCTCTCTCTCTCTCTCTCTCTCTCTCTCTCTCTCTCTCTCTCTCTTCCAGTTGCGTCTGTTCTTGCAAAAGTGCATAAATAAGAACGAAGTCATAACAACTGTAGCGAACAGACATTGATTTGAACGCTGACTCCCATAAGTGCTATGCATGTATTCTCTCATTTAATTTCCCCAGAAGGTTCCGCTGCTACTTGCTTAATACCTCAGGGCTAGTAGACGGAGGTCGGGGGCCCAAATCTCCATGCCTAACCTGAAAGCTTAGTTTTACCGTCTACATATTCAGCCTGCTCAATTTGCCTTACTCCTTGTTTTTGCGTCAAGAGGTCAGAAATGGTTTATTAGCATCACGATCATAAACAATCATAAAGCACTTATTTAAATACATTGTAACTTATGATCTTGCAAGCATCAGGAAAAAGCTCACCTTTGTTCCCATTGCAGAATCACTGACTGCCTTTTGTGCCCCACAGTCTCTCAGGTTAGGCTAACTTCCAGGTAAAACTGACCTTTTTGTTAGAAATGAAAAGGTTTTGAGCAATGGGTCTCCAACACCTTTTTCCTTCTCTGTAATTTGTCATTTGAAATTCGTCATGAAAATAGCAAGGTAATTATCCACTTTCCTTTTTTTAAAATTAAAAATTTGTTAATTACAGTTGACATTCAATATTCTTTTGTATTAGTTTCATGTGTACAGCATAGTGGTTAGACACTTAACATAATTTACCAAGTGATCTCCCTGGTAAGGCTAGTACCCAGGTGGCACCATTCACAGTTATACAATATTATTGATTATATTCCCTAGGCTGGACTTTATATCCCCATGATATTTTTGAGTTGACTTTGCTTTAGCAATTAAACCACATATACGGGTACTTTCTTTTATCCAGGAAACAATAAATTAGATTATCTTGTGACATTGCATTGTAGAGTCTTCTGATTGTGAATGATTAAAAAATGTTTATTTTCATTTCCAGATTAAGATTATAGCCCAATTTCCTGAAAGTTTATAATTTATTGTCACAATTTCTGGCTAACTGGGGTCCTGTATCCAGTTAACCCAAATCCCTCATCAGCCAATGTTTGAAAATACATTGTTCCCATAGTGCCCAAAGTTCAGTCCTGAAGCTTCTTTTTTCTTAGATAAACTTCTCTGGTTCCTTCAATTTTTTCATAAATGGGGTGACTGTTCTGGTTCTGGGAATATGTCCTGATTGGTGTGGGACCCAGAACTGAACAGGAAATTCCAACATATTCATCATTCATGTAAGTTCATGGCGCTATGTGGTAGGCAGAATAATGGCTTACATAATTCTAGGAACTTCTGAATATATTCCTCACATGACAAAAGGGACTTTGGAGGAGTGATTACATTATGGATTTTGAGATGGGATGATTATCCTGGGTTGTCTGGTGGGCCCAAGGTAATCAATCACGAGAATCCCTATAAGTGGGAGAAGGAAGCAGAGTTAGGGAGAGGTTTGAAAGAGGAAAATGCTCTGCTTCTGGCTTTGAAGACAGAGGAAGGGGCCACAAACCAAGGAATGCAGGTGGCCTCTAGAAGCTGGACAAGGTAAGGAAATTATTCTCCCCTAGAGCCTCTAGAACAGTGGTTCTCAACCTTGGCTGCACATTAGAATCACCTGGGAATTTTTTTTAAAATCCTGATTTCTGGGCCTCATCTTCCGGAAATTCTGTTTCTTTGCTATGGGATGGGGCCACAACATTAGTAACAAAGAAACAGAATTTCCGGAGGATGAGGCCAGAAATCAGGATTTTTAAAAAGATTCCCAGGTGATTCTAATGTGCAGCCAAGCTTGAGAACCACTGCTCTAGAAAGAATGCAGCCCTATTGACACCATAATTTTAGCTCAGTGAAACCCAATTTGGGTTTCTGACTTCCAAGAAGCCATCTGCTTGTGGACTTTTCCATCTTCAAAGCCAATAGTACAGCACCTTCAATCTTAGCCTCACCCCTGCTTCCATGATCATATCTCCTTCTCTCTCACTCGCCTATGTTCCTCTTTCACTTATAAGAGCCCCTGCGATTATATTGGCTCCATCTGAAAAAAAATCCAGGAATCTCCTTGCTTCAAGATCCTTAACTTAATTACACAAGCAAAACCCCATTACCATATAAAGTAACATACTCATAGGCTCCTGAGATTAGGACATGGCCATCTATATGATAGTAGCTTGGGTTAGGGTGGTGGAATAGAGGTGAGAAATGATTACACTCATGAAATGTGCTGAAAGTACAGACAGAAGAGTTAAGGGTGAACTCAAGGCTTTTGGCTTGAGCACTTGCATGAATGGCATTACAGTAGATATGGAATTCTGCAGGAGGGGCTTTTTGTTCGATTGTTTATTGTGACACAAACAATTGAAAGCAAAAATAAATTTTAAGTGCCTAACAGACATCCAAATGGAGGTGGTGAGTGGGCAGTAATATATACCATAGACCAAACTGGAATTAAGGGAAGAATAGGTTAGATGATAAATACTGGAGAGTCATTAAGTCTCAGCCCTCAGACTTAATGAAAGGTGACCATATCATTTATTATCTAAACCAGTACATATTTTTCTTTTTACTTTTTGACAATTTCAGATTTACAGAAAATTGCAATAATAGAATTTGCATATACCTTTCACTCAGATTCCCCAAATGTTAATATTTTCCCACAATTGCTTTATTTTTTTAATCTATATATGGATGTGGGTTTAAAAAAAAATCTCTTTCATGCAAACATGAAACCCCTATACTCTTAAATATTTTAATGGGTTGTTTCCTATAAAAAAGCGCCACTCTCTTACATCAGTGGTTCTCAAAGTATGGTTTCAGGCCCAGCAGCAACTACATCACTGGGAAACATTTTAGAAACTTAAGTTATAGAGCCCCAGCATATATCAACTGATTTTGATAATTTTGCTGTGGATATGTGAAGAAATTAGCATGATTTTCAAAACTATTATATAATTTACAGGCATTATTTAGATTTTACCAATTGCCCTATTAATTTTGACAGCAAAAATAACAAATGGGGAACTGTTGATATGAAAGGGGGCTGCTATCAGTCATTCTGCCAAGACAGAGTGGTAAAATACAATAATTTAGGGTCGTCCGGGAGGTGTGGTTAATTCTTCTTAATAAGGACACTTGGAGACTGCTAGCTAGAGAAGAGGGCCAAGAACAGAGTGCACGAGAGGCTGGAACAGGAGGCTCCCTGTGAAGGAGAAACAGCACCCAGAGAGGGTGGGGAGAGGTAATGGCCAACAGTGGCCAATGACGCCAAGAGATCCAGTATGATAACTGCAATTACCTATAGGATTTTGTAAGCAGCGGTCCTCAATGATTTTAACAAGAGGGAAATGGGCTCCAAAAAGATGAGAAATATATATCTTAAAAAGGAGCAAAAATGCGGAGGAGGATGTGGGGTTAGGGCAGGTTTAGGTACTTTAAGGTGGGGAGGCTTACCTACCGCCGATGCCTGGGTCTTAACCCAGAGTCTGGTTGAGTTGACCTGGGTTGCAGCCAGGTTTTTGTTAAAAACTCTCCAAGTGATTTTAACGCGCAGTTCAGGTTGAGAATCACTGTTAGAGAGAGAAAAATAAAAATGATGCAAGGAGGGCTTACGTCCTGGAGCCAAGACCTCCGTAGCTGAGAAATGAAAGGGCCACGGGGCCTCACCCCGCAAACAATGCCTGGATTAGCGGATCTTCCCAGGCACAGCCTCCAGTGCTCCCCGCAAGGGTCCTTAAAGCCAGCGAGAGCCGGCTTACACTAGCAACTCCACTCTGAGAGACAAGAAAAGAATAAAGAAGCCCTGACCGGTTTGGCTCAATGGATAGAGCCTCGGCCCTTGGACTCAAGGGTCCCAGGTTCCATTCCGGCCAAGGGCATGGACCTTGGTTGCGGGCACATCCCCAGGAGGGGGTGTGCAGGAGGCAGCTGATGGATGTTTCTCATCGATGTTTCTTTCTATCCTTCTCCCTCTCCCTTCCTCTGTGTAAGACGTCAATAAAAATACATTAAAAAATAAATAATTTAAAAAAAGAATAAAGAAAACGGTCTCCCCCGGCTCCTGAAGCCCGGGATCGAGGACCTCCCCCAGGCTGGGTCTCGGGCGGCTCCGCTCCCGCTCCCACGCGCCCGCCGCGCAGGTCGCCTGTGCGCAGGCGCAGAACCAGCCCGGCCGCCGAGCAGCGGTCCCAGCGCAGCCCGGCCGCGCGCTCCCGCCGTCGGCCGGCTCCCAGCTCCTCCCTCCGCCCGCGCTGCGCCCCCGGTAGCCTTGCGGAAGCGAGGCCACGATGGCAGACGAGATCGCCAAGGCTCAGGCCGCTCGGCCTGGTGGCGACACGATCTTCGGGAAGATCATTCGCAAGGAAATCCCCGCCAAAATCATTTTTGAGGACGACCAGGTAGGCACCGGGCGCCGCCTCGCTCGTGGGCACGCCGGTTTCCCCGGGGGGAAGAGAAGGGTCGGCGGCGCCGCGGGGAAGAGAGGGAACCGGACCGGCCGCTCGGCGCGGCCTCTGCCGCGGGCCCCCAGCCAGCGGCCTGCCGGCGCGTGCGGGCGCTCCGGTTACGCGTTATCTGCCCGGGCGCGGGCCGGGCCGCCTGGCGCCCGCGGGGCCCGCTCGGCGGGGTGGGTCCCGGCGCACGTGAAGGACACGCCGGGTCTTCGGCGTGGGCGCCGCCCGCTCCCGGGCCGCCTCGGACCTCGCCCTTGTCAGGAATCTCACAATCTCGCCCGCGCTCTGCCGGGCAGGGAGAAACCCGATCGCGCCCCGACGCGGCCCAATCTCCGCGATCTCCCGCGCACGGCCGGCCATCCCCGGGCCGCGTGGCGCTGGCGGCGGCGGAGGACACGCTTCGGGGGGCGGCGGGCGGCGAGGGGCGCGGAGCCGGTTCCCCCCGACCCTCTCCTGCCGCGGCCCGGGGACAACCAAGGGGGCTGCTGCGGACATTTGCTTTCCTTTGGCGCCTCCCGGAAGCAATTTATGCCGAGAGACTACGAATGTCCTTCTTGTTGCCTTCGCCGCCCGTGACATTCGGCTTAGGAAGGCCGACTCCGCGTGACTCTCAGACGTCCTGTGTAAAATAGTCCGTGGGCCGTTCTTACGGGTTTGGGTCTCAGATAAAGCTTGGCAGGAGGTTGGCCGATTTACAGGGAAAACATCCTGTAAACTTGGTTAACTTAAGAAATATGGATTCTAAGAGAAACATCCATTTTATGCTACTTAGGAGTGTTCTTAGATTCAAAATGTTAGCTAAGATTTAGATTCCTCACGGTGAACTTTATTTCAATACCTTTATTTGTCACTAGTTAGGGAAATTCTTTTGTTTTGGAGAGTGCACATTTCTTTAAAAGAAATATATTTATGTATTTATTGATTTCAGAGGAAGGGAGAGGGAGAGATAGAAACGTCAGCGATGAGAGAGAACCTCCGATTGGGGGCCTCCTGCACGCCCCACCCCCACCCCCCCACACCTCCACACCTCCACACCCCCACACCCCCACACCTCCACACCGGGATGGGCCACCACCGGGCATGAGCCCCGCCCACCGGGATTGGAACTTGCACCTCCCGGTCCATAGGTCAGCGCTCCACCACCGAGCCACGCCAGCCAGGCAGAGTGCACGTTTCTTTTTGAAATATTTTCAGTTGCTTTTTATAAAGGATTGTTAAAATAATGACTTTGGAGCCACTGAGGTCCCAGTAGTATGAACAGCACGAAGCCATCGAAATGATTCAGCATTTTGTATGGAATACCCAGAAGAATTACTCCGGAAACAGGGAAGCAAGAGGTTCTAAGTCGCTTCCACCTTCAGCAGGGAACAAGAGATACAATACCGTTCTTGTAGCGCCACTTGTCTACATGCTGCTTACCCTCTTCATTTCCACAAAAGAGAATAGGTATCTGTCTTAAATCGCCGAGTAAAGTGGGAAGAAATAGGTATTTATGTCATTACAAATATGTAATCACAAAACTGATCACTGCAGTCAAGGAAAAAGCCCCTAAATCACACAGCCAAGGGCTCCTGACCTAGGGACGGTGCGGAGAGGAGTCCGAGAAGACCCTTGGGAATGACATATCCTGGGAGCTGAGGAATGAATAGAGTTTAAGTTAGACAAAGGTTGGGGTTGAGAGGATCCTTGCAGAGAGTTAACTGCACTTGAAAAGGTCATTAGGATAGAGAGATGGGGAAGGTGGCTTGAGCAGGAGGAGTTGCATGGGATCCAGCTGGAAAGGTAGACAGGGATTCGTCTATGTAAATTCTACCCATCCTTTGGATCTCAGTTTAAATATTGCTACTTCACAGTGGTCAATCCTGACCACCCAATCTAATTCAGGCTTTTCTCTGATAATGATCTATTTCACCCTTTACTTTCACTTTGTAATATGTAGGGTTTTTGGTTAATTATACTTTTATTTGTTTAAAGTCAGTCTTCCCATTAGACTGTAAGTTCCATGAAAAGGACCAGGGAACCACACATATTGGATACACTACTGGTTTCCTAGCATTTACTACAGTGTCTCCCAAGGAGTCAGTGTGAAAGAACAAGTTTAGCTTATAAGAGGATATACTAAACTTTATTTTTTTTCTCTCCCCTCCTCCTTAGTGTCTTGCTTTCCATGACATTTCCCCTCAAGCACCAACACATTTTCTGGTGATACCTAAGAAGCATATATCCCAGATTTCTGTAGCAGAAGATGATGATGAAAATGTAAGTACATTTACTAGCACACTGTTCATTTTCTTGCTATTTATTTATTTAATGTTTAATTCTCACCAAAAGATATTTTTTCCATTGATTTTTAAAAAAATATATTTTATTGATTTTTTACAGAGACGTAGGAAGAGGGATAGAGAGTTAGAAACATCGATGAGAGAGAAACATCAATCAGCTGCCTCCTGCACACTCCCTACTGGGGATGTGCCCACAACCAAAGTACATGCCCTTGACCGGAATCGAACCTGGGACCCTTGAGTCGACAGACTGACGCTCTATCCACTGAGCGAAATTGGTCAGGGCATCCATTGCTTTTTTTTTTTTTTTTAAGAGTGGAGGGAGAGGAGCGGGTGGAGAGAGAGAGAGGGAAACATGATGTGAGAGAGACACATTAATTGGTTGCCTCCTGCACATGTGCTGACCAGGGCCAGGGATAGAACCTACAACCGAGGTAGGTGCCCTTGACCCGGAGTCAAACCCAAGATCCTTCAGTCCTTGGACCGATGCTCTAATTACTGAAGCCAACCAGCCAGGGCTTATTTTCTTGCTTTATAAATTGGGAGACTAAATTTTGACCTTAAACTGAGGTTCATTTTACTAATTGCATTACTGAGGAAAACAAAATCATTAGGGCTTTAATATAATATAGTTGTTTTTTTTTTAAAGAATGAGATATAATTGATATATTAGTTTTAGGTATATAACAATGATTTGATAGATAGATAGATAGATAGATAGATAGATAGATAGATAGATAGATATTATGAAACAATCACCACAATAATTGTAGTTAACATCCACCATCACAAATTATTAAGCAGAAAGGGTTCCCATTAAAGATTAGTTGATGAGATTCATTTTTCCTCAACAAAGAAATAGCATATCATATAGGAGAGGGTTCATGGACTCTTCTGTTAATACTGTTAGAGGAAAGAAAAATAATGTTTTGGTTTTGCCAGGAGGTACAGGCCTCAAAACTTTATTTTTGCCAGTGTTCTTTGTGGTAAATTTATAATTGCTTATAAATATTCATTATTCTTTAGGGGTGTATTATACTTGCTGCCTCAATGTCAGGACTGGTGCTATGACTTGGTTTGGCCAATGAATGCAAGCAGAAATGATTTATGTTTTTTGAGTGGAAACTTTAAGAGCTAGCACATGGTTTGCCTATTTCTCTCTTCCCTCTGCCACTATAATCATTATAGAGCCTGCTCCATCAGCCTGGGTTTCAAAGAGAAAAAGATATAGAAATAGAGCCTGATCAAGTTGTGATGAACATGTAGTAAACACAAGATTTTGGGGTGGTTTGTTACCACAGCTTAATCAAATCTATCCTGATAAACTGCCCATAACAAGAAAGGTAGATGTCTTACTTTATTAAGAACATTTAAATACCACTTGCAATTTGATTTAAAAATTGTTTTAATTAAGCAGTAGATTTTTGTTTCCAATTTTTAAATTGAAATTAGAAATGAATAAATATTTAATCTGACTGGGTTTTTAATTGTAAGTTATGTTGTATTAGGCTGAAAAGAGCTTCAAATATTTGTCCAAAGGAGTATGTTTTTACCTAGCAATTTTTAAATTTAATATTTCTTCTTGGTAGTTTGTTATTTAATGACAAGAAGTTGTAAACTGCCCATGCTTAAGAAACTTTTTCTTCTTTTCCAGCTTCTTGGACATTTAATGATTGTTGGCAAGAAATGTGCTGCTGATCTGGGCCTAAAGAAGGGTTATCGCATGGTAGTGAATGAAGGCACAGATGGGGGACAGTCTGTCTATCATGTTCATCTTCATGTTCTTGGAGGTCGGCAGATGAAATGGCCTCCTGGTTAAGTATGTTTTAGGGATAATATTCCCTGCTGTTGGCAATGATCAGTTTTGCAAGTTCTAATATGCTAAACAGTACATTTTATTTTTGCCTGTGTACGGAGTGATCCAGGAAATAATTTCTAAAACCCATACATAATAAAAGACATCGTTGCATGTTCTGAATTCTGTTTTTGATTTATTACTTTAAAAATATATATGCTGGGATGTATGAAGGGATCATAATTTGGTAGTTTTGTTTTTTTTTTTCTCCCCAAGGAGGATCCACATATGTACATTGTTATAGTAGTGTGACTGCTCTTTGAAGACAAATTTAAAAATTATAAATTTAGCTTTAGCTTTGAAATATACTTTTAATCCAGGAGAAAATTTACTAATCTAGTTCTCTTATAATCTAAGAATAAAGGAATAGGTGACATGATTGACCCAGAAAGTGACAGTTTTGGGTTTAGAAACAATGTTTTTTGACCAGGCCATATGTTTCCCCTGGATTGTTGGGATAATTTGGAAAGGATGAAAGTAGTTTTGTCACAGAATTTTGATGACCTTTGTGAAACCATACATTGGTATTTCCTTATCTAAATTCTGGTTGAATATTTATTATAAAGACTTGAAAACCTATTAGAATTGACTTTACATTGAAATTTTATAGTTTTGAATGTGTATGTGCATGAATCTGGCTATGTGAAATAAAGGAGGGAATCTCAGAGTCTGAGTTCTCCTTATGTAGACTGACAACCAAACAAATATTTTTTAATCCTCATCAGAAGACATTTTTCCATTGTTTTTTTTTTTTTTTTTTTTTTTTTTTTTAAATTAAGAGAGAGTGGCAGGGAGGAAGAAGGAGCAGGGAAGAGAGAGAGAGAAAGAAACATTGACTGATTGCCTTCCAGTGGGGCTAGGGATCAGACTTGCAAATCCCTTGGTCTGTAGGCCAACACTCTAACCACTGAGCAAAATGCCAGGGCCAACTTTTGTTTTTAGTCTTGCCATGTACCCTAGCCTTTCTGAAGGCCACTTTAGTAGGGTTTGACACATTTAATTGAAAATTGTTTTTCTTCTTAATTTTTAATTTTGTTAGTGATTTTAGAATCATTTTGGGGGGCAGGAACTAGGGAAATTGATCATTTATTGTCTTAAAAATAATTTTTCCCCAATTGTCATTTTTTACTTTGTTTATGGTGTTTAAAATATTTGTACAGTTAATGTATTGATTTTTATTTCATATTTTAGAAAGCCTTTTTCCCATCCCAGGAGGATTTAAAAAAATTGTTATTTCTCTCCCCAATACTTTTATGGCCTTATGTACTTTTATGGCTTTTCTTAAGTGGGGGAAGGTCTGAGGAAGAGTTTTAGAGGGTTTGTGCCACTGTAAATAATGTAATGAGAAGCATTTGTATTGTGTGTAAGAGACTTCAGTCAGCTTTCTTTAGGTATATTTTTTACTAATTTAATCAGACCAGTGCTAATAAATCAGGTAGACAACTGCTAATGTGTCTTGCTGCTTGTGTCTGTGACTTTTCTGCCTAACATGGTTCTGAGACAAAATTTTCAATGTGTGAAGGGGTTGGGGTTTCCACACAGCTTCAAGTTATTCACTAGACACCAGCAGAGTGTCTTTCAGTTAAACTCAGAGATAGCGTCAGATTCCATGGGTTAAGGGTTCAGTCCCACAAGATCCCTGCTCCCCTTGCCAGATACAAGTCCAGGTTATTATTGGTGCTTTGAACCAAACTGGCTATAAATCAGAGGTTCCTAAGACCCCCTCCTTGGGTTCATTAATTTTCTAGAGCAGGTGCGGGCTCTCCCTCCTGGGAGCACACTCCTCTTCTCCCTTTCTCTCCCCCCTCTTCCCCCACCGGTGCATGCATCTCCTAAATTCTAAGGGATCCCATGACACTTGTAACCAGGGAAGCAATGGGCAGTGGCCCCTTGTCCTGGGCTAACCCCTGGACCTGTCCACTCTTCTCTGTCTGACTCCAGTGAGCTGAGAGCAGCCTTACCTTGACTCACTTTCTTTTTTTCTTTCAAATCCTCACCCAAGGATATTTTCCCATTGATTTTTTAGAGTGGAAGGGGGGAGGGGGTTAGAAAGAGAGAAACATCCTTTGGTTGCCTCCGACACACACCCTGACCCAGGCCAGGATCCAGCCTCTGAGCCTGCAACAGAGGTATGTGCTCTTGTCTGGAATCGAACCCATGACCCTTCATTCCAAGGGCTGGTGCTCTCACCATTGAGCCAAACGGGTTAGGGCTTGGCTCACTTTCCCATAATGTTTCTAGAGAGCCAAAGCAGCTCTGCCTAGGCTCTCTCCTGTTGCTTCTGTCATAAGCTCTTCCTTGTTTCACTGTCCCAACTTCAATAAACATACTCTCAAAATTAAAAAAAACAAAAAAACTTGCTAGAGCAGCTCACAGAACTGAGAGAGAGTTTCTCCCATCAAAGAATAGCGTGGAAAGGAAAATGCCAAAAAGTTACATGCCACAATTATGTCCCCTTTTGAAGGAGCTTTTCTAAAAGTCTCACAACCCCTATTTATATATCATTGGCCACCTGAAGCTATAAGAGAAGCTGGGTACCTTGCCATCCAGAAGGGAATGGAGGTGGGGTAGATATTGAGAGACAAGTTGCAGTCTCTGCATGGGTTTTAGTTTAAGAAAACAAGTGGTTAATCCTTTCTCGAATACATACTGCAAGTATGTCAAGAGTTGATATCTATCCTCTGCATATCAGTCCCTTCGTCGGTAAAGCAAACAGTATGAAAACACCAGCTGATCATAGTAACTGCTTCTTGAGTTGCTTTCTGATATACAGGATCACTTCATAAAGATATTTTTGCCTGGAATATCGCATTAAGTTTTCTCCCTGAGTATATTTATTAAAATTATAGCTGGTTCTATAAGCTTCTCAGAAATAGTGTGACTTGTACATGCATTTGTTTGTTTAGAGTAAATGCTGATGTTTCTAAAGCAGGTTTTTTTCTTTGTTTCATACTGAAGATTGTTTTGCACTTGCCCTAGAAAAAGGCAGTTGGTTTAACATGGATTCATTGTACTTTGTTTGAAAATGAAAGCTTGGGTGGTTACTCTAAACAGTCAAGATTATTGATTTATAATTTCAAGTAAAATCCACCTTTTAATAAGTTTTGATAAATGTACATAGTCATGGATCCAACACAACAATCAAGATGTGCAGTATTTTAGTCATTACAAAAAGATTTGTTAGGAGGTCATTTTATAATCAATGCAGGAGATGATGGTAACTTGGACCAGTATTGATAGAGCTGATGAGAAGTGATCAGATTCAGCATGTATTTGAAGGTAAAGCTGGCAGGATTTGCCAATGGGTAAATGGGAGTAAGAGAAAGAGAGGAGTCAAGGATTTATTACTTTTCAAGTTTCTGTAGACTGACTGGGCTTTCTCTGCTGCTTTTACATGACCTTAGTCATGTTGCTGTGTTCTGTTGGAAGTTGGAGGGTTCAAAAGGAGCCCACTCAGATGTCTCACAGTTGGCACTGGCAATCATCTGGGTCCTTTGATTCTCCTCTGGTATGGCCCCTTATTTACCTTTAGGCTAGACCAGCTTACATGGTGGTTGGACAATAATAAACAACCCCAAATGTAGTTTTAAACAATTACAATGTGTTATTATGATTTTACTAGAGGCCTGGTGCATGAAAATTCATGCACTGGAGGGGGCCCTCAGCCTGGCCTGCCCCCTCTCACAGTCTGGGAGCTCTCAGGGGCGGGAGGCACCCCGGCGATCAGGGGAAGGTGACGCCCCATCACACCTCTGCTGCTGCCACTGCCGGCAGCGCAAGCCTTGGCCAGCCCTGGTTACCTGAGCCTCAGGCGGCCCTGGGCAGCTGGGCAGCTGCCATCCAAGGCTTGCCTGCACCTCGGGCCACCCCTTGGCAGCTGGGGGGCTGAGGGGACTGGGGGACTCCGGAGACAGGCGCACTGGCAGGGCTGAGGGAACTGGGCGCTGCCATCTTGTGGCTGTGGGTGCCACCATCTTTAAGGGCATGGCAGTCAATTAGCATATTCCATCCTTATTGGCTGTGGGCGCCGCCATCTTTGAGAGTGGGACAGTCAATTGGCATAATCCCTCCTTATTGGCTGTGGGTGCTGCCATCTTTGCGATGGTGTGAGGGTCAATTAGCATACTCCCTCTTTATTAGATAGGATGATTTTGTGTGTTGGTTGGTCAGTTCTGCTTATCTTGCCTGGACTCACTCATGTAGGTTGCATGAAATGGATTCAGCTGGGACAAATGGAATGGCTTAGCCTCTTTCCATGTTGTCTTTAACCCCAAGCTTCTTCATAATTTAATGTTCTTAGGGCAACATTTCAAGAGGGTAAAGCAGATATCGCAAGGACCCTGTAGGCTTAGGCTTCAGAACTCAAATAACATCACTTCCACCACAAAGCAAGTTAAAAGGCTAGTTTAGATTCAAGGATTTGGAGTAGATTTAACTTATGGGAGAAGCAGAAAAGCCACATTGCATAGGGGTGAGGCAATCTGGTATGCATGGTGGCCAATGTGTAAAGAACCCATAGACTCTTATATAAAGGACAATGGCTGTGGCAGGTCCTCTGAAGTGTTATACAGGCACCTTGCTTGACTGGTATAGTGCACCTGAAAATGTTGTAGGATGTATAAATATCAGCCTATAATTAAGTATGCAAGAAATATACCTCTAATGGATTTTCTATAACAACTTATTTTCTGTTTTGAGTCTCTGATCCATCAATTTTAGTCAATTTAGAATTTCTCCCTATCCCTGGGGTTGTACCTAATTTCTGGAAAGTCTTATATAGTATCATGGCATCAGAAGGGGCCATCTAGGCCTCTTTGTCATTGGTCTCTACAGTCTACTTGGGACTTTCGTTATCTTGATTATTCCTTATCTATTGATCCCTTAGGTTGATATTTTGTAGTGACAATGACCATGAATATGATAGTAATTATGATAGCTTTATAACAGTATGCATAGCAATTGCTATTTAGTGCCTGCTGTGAGATAGGCACTGTGCTAAAAACCAAAACAGCACTGTGTGCAACTATTTCAGCCTGTGGCATTTGCCAGAGCATTATATGTGTAATGGACACTTGTAATTATTGATGTTCAGCATTTGAACCCACTTGGTATTTGAGGGATGCCTTGCCTCTCCCAAGAGAAGTTGAAATGAACAGACACCTAATATTCTAGCTCCTCTGCCAGCTGGGATGTAGGCACTTGTCTTAGACTCTGCCAATCAGATGCACTCATCTGGGATTTTGAATTTGAAACTAATGACACAAAGAAACAAGGACAGTGGAGATTTCTTTCTGGTGTCAGTGGCAGCGGCAGCCAGTTGGCAGGCACAACAGTGTCTGTGTTGCCAACCTTTGGATCTAGTATTGAATACCAGGGGTGACAACAGAGCAAACTGCAGTCTCTGTGCTCAGTGGCAGCGGTAGCAGTGTACCAACAGGCGGCTTTCTGGTTCTATTTGTGACTGGGTATTATTTGCATAGCTTCTCTTTATTCTTGCCTATTTTCTCAGTTAACCTGGAGCTACCATTAAATATTGTTCCAAGAGATTAACTACTGGGTAAATTTTTACCAGGAATGGTTAGTTGTAGGCAATAGAATCTCAGGGAAAGGTGCTGGTGGTTGGCAGGGTGGCTGCAAAGCTGAGATTCGTTATTACCTGGTTTGAGATAAAGGCGAAGAGAATCCAGCTAACATTGAGGAACTGAATTTTCACAGCCCAGGGTAAATAGTAGCAAAGTAGCTAATTAAATTATTCCATGGGTCACAAGTACTGATATGCCAACTGAAGTCAACCCTTTGGGCTTCCAAGTGCTACTGCCATAGGTGGTATGAAGAGTAGGTAGAACTCAAGGATTACTGAGGTGTTGTCATTGCTTCTAATATTGCCAAACATCCTAAAGAAAGAATAGCAAGCTAAGATTTCTAAATTATTAGTTTATCAATCAAAACCTAAGGGATCTCTATGACTGTGTTATAAAAATTAATGAGGTTTTCAAAAAGACATAAGCTCTTACAGCTGAAGAATTCAAATAGTTGTAAGCCTAACACAACATTTGGTCCTCAATGTTGCCAACTTTTATTTTAATTCATGGACTGCCTGGCCGCATATGAGGAAGTTAGGTTATTGATCAGGAAAGAGTGGTATCTGAATATCTGGATTGAGCTATATTGGGGAATTTGGCTGACTTGGACCACCCCAAATTCCCAACCTACTGAGCCTCCCTTGTCAGTTGAGGCAGCCTCTTTGGATTCTTGATTGCTTGAAGATCCTTTCTCAATTACTCCTCATAAACTGCAGTTATTTTTGTGCCTCTGTCTTTCAGAAGAAAAGGGAATTCTTTCATGCCCAATCCTCTCTCTTTCGTGCACCTCTTGCATTTCTTTCTTTGCAATAACATATCAGAATATGCCAAGAGATCCCAAATAGTATATTGGGACCATCTCAGAAACGTAAAAAGATAAGTTACCAGGCAAAGCTAGCACTTTCTACTATTGACAGAATAGAGAAAGGCTGGAAACACTCAAGAGTTAAGGAGCTAAAGTAAATTTTAAAAGATTAAAAAGTAAAGGTTACAATCAAATGCAAAGAGAACCAAATGAAAACAATTATGTATAAGTATTAAACACAGAGGCATGGACACATGGAACAGATCGACAGATCTAAGAGGGGAGGTTGGCTGAGGGGGTGGGGGAACTGAATAAAAGAAGGTGAAGAGGTATGTCGACTCGGCCTCAGCATCCCAAGCTGGCAAGTGATTTAGGAGCTCTGCTGGCCGCCTAGCCCCACGTTTAAAGAACACATAGCGACTCGGAAGATCAGCTCCAATGAACGTGTCAGTGTTGACTTTACAAGAATATGAATTCGAAAAGCAATTCAACGAGAATGAAGCCACCCAATGGATGCAGGAAAACTGGAAGAAATCTTTCCTGTTCTCTGCTCTGTATGCTGCCTTTATCTTTGGCGGTCGGCACCTAATGAACAGACGGGTGAAGTTTGAGCTGAGGAAGCCATGAGTGCTCTGGTCTCTCACCCTCGCAGTCTTCAGTATATCCCGTGCTCTTCGAACGGGTGCTGGTAGGGTGTACATTTTGATGACCAAAGGCCTGACGCAGTTTGTGACCAGAGTTTTTACAATGGACCTGTCAGCAAGTTCTGGTCTTATGCATTTGTGCTAAGCAAAGCACCTGAACTGGGAGATACAATAGTCATCATTCTGAGGAAGCAGAAGCTGATCTTCCTGCACTGGTACCACCACATCACTGCGCTCCTGTACTCCTGGTACTCCTACAAGGACATGGTTGCCAGGGGTGGTTAGTTCATGACTATGAACTACGGCGTGCACGCCGTGATGTACGCTTACTATGCCTTGCGAGCGGCGGGTTTCCGAGTTTCCTGGAAGTTTGCCATGTTCATCACCTTGTCCCAGATCACTCAGATGCTGATGGGCTGTGTCATTAACTACTGAGCTACTGGATGCAGCATGACCAGCATTACTCTCACTTTCAGAACATCCTCTGGTCCTCACTCATGTACCTCAGCTACCTTGTGCTCTTCTGCCAGCCTACATCGGCAAGATGAGAAAAACCCCAAAGGCGGAATAGTGTGGGAACTGAGGAGGAAGCCATAGCTCAGGGTCATCAAGAAAAATAACAGACAAAAGAAAATGGCACAAGGACTCACACATGGTGCAGCTACAACAAAACACATGAGCGAACACAGAACCCAAGGCAGCTTAGGGATAATCAGGTTGATGTACCCCAGTCAGTTTATGATCCTTTTTGGGTGAAGACTCACTGAGTGCACCTCTATCTCAAGGGACTGCTGCTAGGAGACCCCATTCCCTCTTTACCTGTCAACTTTAGGGCAAAGGAGAGCAAAAGTGTGCCAGAGGCAGAGAGAAATAGAAGGCAAACAAAGGCTATTAACACTGTATGGAAAGTATTTACAAAGGGTTGTATTTCTCTAAGGATGAAAGAAGTTTACTTAGAAAACTGTGGGAGCACATGCACACACAATCCTTTCTCATCTTTTTGACACTAAACTGGAGCCAGAAGAATAAATAAAAATGGAAGAGACACAGGGTGTATATTAGAACATTCATGCTTTTGCAAAAATTAAAGCCTCAAGAAAAGTTAGTAGCTGTAGTCCCCATGAGAAAATATGTCTTAATCACCTCTTATGAAAACAGATGTAGACAAGTATATTTCAACTGGTGTGTTTCCCTTAACAGCACAGCCTCAGGCTAGTGAGTTTGCCAAGACCAAATCGGGCACAATATTTTTCCCATGTTCCTCCTGGGAGGTTGGAAACAATGCAGCTCAGTGCCGAAAGGAGCAGCTCCCTCTCAGAGCATTTCTGATAGTTTTAGCAATAATTTATACTCTTAAATGAGATATGATGCATTATCCTTGGTTCAGGTGTCCCAGGCTTTTTAAAAAAAGAGTAAATATGGGATAGAAAAAAGTCAACCAAAAGATTTGAAAATGGCTTCTGTACTACGAGTAAAAAGGTGTAACTGTTCTTCAGCTGGGAAAGGGAAAGGAATGGGAGAAGTGAGCCGATGATCTGTACAATGCATTTCTCTCCCTATCTGACTTCACCCACACTCATAACTTCCCACATGAAACCTCGTGGAACAGCCCATATTTTCTATATTTTTGTGAATTTCAAAAAGATCTTCAGGGCTCTTCCTGATATTGAGTGGACACTGTGTTTCTGCATCATCTGCATTTGCTCCCTATGCAATGTAGAGGTGTGTAAAGTGCCCTCTGCTGGTCAAGTGGAGATACTTCAACAAACACTTGGGAAGTTTGGCTGGAACAGTTGACAGCAAAGGGCCCCCTATAGACTTATCCTTCAAATTTTAAATGATACAAAATACATGTCATATTTTTGGCCAAGTCAGAAGACATTTTTCCTGCTTTAAGTCAGCTTCAGAATTTTTTTTTTGAGTTGATATACATAATTTATTTTTTTTAATTAAACCTTTATTGTTCAGATTATTACATTTGTTCCTCTTTTTTTCCCCCCATAACTCCCCTCCTCCCAGTTCCCGCCCCACCCTCCGCCCTCACTCCCCACCCACTGTCCTCATCCATAGGTGCACGATTTTTGTCCAGTCTCTTTCTGCATCTCCCACACCCCTTTCCCCTGCAAGAATAGTCAGTCCATTCCCTTTCTATGTCCCTGATTCTATTATGATCACCAGTTCATTCTGTTCATCAGATTATTTGTTCACTTGATTCTTAGATTCACTTGTTGATAGATGCATGTTTGTTGTTCATAATTTGTATCTTTACCTTTTTCTTCTTCTTCTTCTTCTTAAAGGATACCTTTCAGCATTTCATATAATACTGGTTTGGTGGTGATGAACTCCTTTAGCTTTTCCTTATCTGTGAAGCTCTTTATCTGACCTTCAGTTCTGAATGATAGTTTTGCTGGATAAAGTAATCTTGGTTGTAGGTTCTTGGTATTCATCACTTTGAATATTTCTTGCCATTCCCTTCTGGCCTGCAAAGTTTCTGTTGAGAAATCAGCTGACAGTCATATGGGTATTCCCTTGTAGGTAACTGAGTTTCTTTCTCTTGCTGCTTTTAAGATTCTCTCTTTGTCTTTTGCTCTTGGCATTTTAATTATGATGTGTCTTGGTGTGGTCCTCTTTGGATTCCTTTTGTTTGGGGTTTTCTGCGCTTCCTGGACTTGGAAGTCTATTTCTTTCACCAGGTAGGGGAAGTTTTCTGTCATTATTTCTTCAAATAGGTTTTCAATATCTTGGTCTCTCTCATCTTCTGGCACCCCTATAATTCTGATGTTGGTATGCTTGAAGCTGTCCCAGAGGCTCCTTACACTATCTTCGTATTTTCGGATTCTTTTTTCATTTTGCTTTTCCGGTTGGGTGTTTTTAGCTCTTTCACATTTCAAATCTTTGCCTTGATTCTTGCGGTCCTCTGGTCTGCTGTTGGGAGTCTGTATAATATTCGTTATTTCAGTCCGTGTATGTTTAATTTCTAGGTGATTCTTTATCATAACATCGAGGGTCTCATTAGATTTGTTGAGGATCTCATTAAGTTTATCAGCAGCTTCTAGACAGTTATTGAGAGACCTTAAAAGTGTGGTTCTGAACTAAATATCCTCCATTGACAGTTTTGTCCTGTTTCTTTATCTCTGCATTTTTTATGCTTTCTTGGTGCACCCCCTACTGGTCTTTGTGTGCAGTCCTCCTGTAGTTAAGCCTTGATTGTTGTAGTTAACACTAGGGGGATTTGACCTCCAGGCCAGCTGGCTGTGAGAATCAGCTGTGTCTGCAGTGGGAAAACTTCTGTCCTCTAGGGAGGTGCTAATCTAGCCTTTGCCTGAGGCTATCTGGCAAATGGCTCTGTGCAGGGCTTGGGCGGGGCGGGTGGGTCGCTCGGGCTCGGGATCAACAGGGTGGGCTGGAGAGAGCAGTTATGGCGGCTCTCAGTTCCGTCCCTAGGGGCTCTGCCTCACAGAGTCCCAGCAACCGCTGCAAACCTTGGAGAGAAAGCTGCCTTTGAGTTCCAACTGAAGCCAGACTGTCCCACTTCTCCCGTTTGAGTCTGGGTCCCTAGAGACTTGCCCAGATCTGGAGCTCAGAGTCTGAGACTCGCTCCCGATTGAAAGCACCAACCGCGCCCTCCGCCGCCAGCCCGCTCCGCACGCACTCCGCACCTGAGTATTTCACTTCAGCACTGCGCCTCCTCTGAGTCTTGGTATGATATTCTCTTTCCTCCTAGTTGTAGAATTTCCACTCAGCCAGCCTTCCTGTGGTTCTGGATGATGTCCGTTCCGTCTTTTAGGTGTGTTTTGATTTGGTTGTTCAAGGCAGCAATCTCCGGCGTTAACCTATGCCGCCATCTTGGTTCTCCTCCCACATCCCTCTTAAAGACTTCCAGTTTCTTTTCAAAAGCCTTTATGTAACCAAACATAACATCAAGTGTCTTGCCAGTTCCTTGTAATTTAACATCGAAGTCATTCAAATGTTCATAAAACTTGCAAATGGAAGATTATAAGAGAGGGTTTAGCGTGCCAGCAAAAGTTACTGGCGTGCCATGTTTGGCACAGGTGCCAGGGGTTGCCCACCTCTAGTCTAGAAGGAATATAAGTGATGTTAGTAGAAAGATCAAGGTCAAAATCCTTGTTTCAGATGGGGTCTGAGTTTGCATTCTTTGATTAAAACCATAGAAACTTATTCTGGCAAACCAGTAGAAAGGGAATTTTCTAAAAGGCTCTGGGGTTGCTTACAGGATCAAACGGAAGGCTCAAGGGCTTGGTTTGAAATATTCCATTGCAAAATGGGAGGACACACAACCCAGATTTGCCACCACATCTTGATTGCACACTATGGAATGAAACAATTCCCCCCAAAAAGTAATTGGGTGCTCTTAGGAATAAATGACTAGTGGTAGAAAACCCCATCAAAAGCCCTGCACACTCAGGGCAGTATATTTAGGCCTTCACTGTGTCCAGCTTGGAATTCTGAGGGGTCCTGGAAGTGCCCACCTACCTTGAGGGCTGAAGATGGTAGGTGAAGGCAAGCTCTCTCTTTCATCAATCACTCTGTCAATTTCACATGGCAGCTCAACTGTATGCCCAGAAGCCAGGCATCTGGGAAGGGGGGCATTCCTCTTTGAACCTGGTAACTTGGATTAGATGCAGTTTTTCTGTTTTGGTCTCTGTTATGCCTCTATCCTCATCTCCCCAGCTACCCCTTTCACAGCCACAGCAGAGGATGACCTAATCAGAGGGTCAGTCACATAGGTATCCAAAACCAGGGAAAGGAAAGGTTTCTATCTCCTTTGCTGCCTTGGTTCGCTTGAACCTGGAGGAGCCGTTTGGGATGAAAAGAAACAGCTGGAACAGCAGCTGGATCGGTAGTAGAGTACCACAAGACAAAGGTTTGACTGGATTACACAGTGCAATTATGTATACTTACAGTTTCACAGAGCTCAAAGCAATCCCCGCCCCTGCCCCCCGCCATAACTGACCTAGTAGTTGGGGCTTAACAGACCTTAATGAAGCTTCCCATTGTCTCAGCCAGATAGTCATTCTGATTTCTTTCCTTCATTCCTCACTCTGTTATTCTTCAGTAGCAATGATGGGTATAGACTTTTCCAGGTTTTATTTAGGTTGAGCTATTCAAAAAAATAAATATATTTCTTTGTGACTCATGTGTATTTAAATAAAAACACTGTGTATATCTGTGAACCTAATCTTCCTACTTTGTCTATAATTTTTTCATTGTTTTGAGTATCTGAGACCTTCACTCCAAAAGGGCTAGAAGCAACTTAAATATTAAGGAAGAGTATAATGGAGAAAAGTTAGATGAATATACAGATAGATAGATTAAAGAAAGGGAAATTTTTCTTAAAAAAATGTATTGATTATTTTGTTTTTACTTTTCTTCTTATCCACTCATTCTCTTTCTACCTCCTCTATACTGAACCATGGCCATTCCCCCATTCATTCAATTCCTTTACCTTACCCTCTGAAAAAAACCTCAGCCTCTTCAGATTCAGTTCCCCCTCTTTTTCCCAAGTATTTGTTGTTTGCATTTTTTAGTTTATTTGCTTGTTTTGTGGAGTTTTATCCCCATATACGTATATTTTTCCCCTTCTATTTTCTTCTTTTTCTGTTCTCTCTTACCTTTTTTCCTTTCCTCAATATTATTTTTGCACTCTTTTCCCTCCCCTAATTCTCTTTTCTCTGTAGGTCACTTTTACTGGGGTTATCAGTGTTATGAATACGTTCGTGTTTTGTTCCCTCCATGTCATCTCTTGTTGAGTTGTATTTTGTGTCTTTCGGTCAACGTGGTAGAGAGTGAGCCCCTAACCAGATATCCTTAGAGGAGCAAAAATGGGGAGATAAAGAAACAGCTCCCATAGGAAGAAAGAAAAAAAAAAGCCATCACCAGAAAAGAGGTAAACAAAATGGAGACAAGCAATTTGTCAGAGAAAGAATTCAGAGCAATTCTTTAATCTATCTATCTGTATATTCATATATTTTTTGAAAAGGAGGATAGAATAGAGAGCAAATAGGCTTGAGTTTGGTGAGTGAAAGTAATTAAGCAATTAGGAGAAGAGAGGAGAGCAAGCAAGGAGAGGAAAAACAAAAGCATAAAAAATTGGCTAGCGAAGAAAGAGTAAGGAGAAGGGTGTATGGACTTGGAGCGTGGGAGAGAAAATTAGACATATGAGTAAGCCAACAGAGACTACAATAATAGTAACACATCAATAAAGCAGAAAAAGAAAGTCAATGACCATAAGGACACTGAAAAGGATGGAAGACAAATTCAACATGTGTAAGAATCAAGAGGAAATGAAGAAAAACCAAGAAAATAAAGAATGGTATAGCTGCATTAAATAACACAATAGAAAGCATCAACAGAAGACTAGAAGAAGCAGAGGACTGCATCAGCGAGCTAGAAGACAAGGTAGGAAAAACACACAAGTAGAGCTGCAACTGGCAAAAACAACTTATAAAGCAGGAGGAGAGCCTAAGTAGCTTTGGGACAATACGAAATGAGACAACATCTGCATAACAGAGGTGCCAGAAGGAGAGGAAACTGAGCAAGGAATAGAAAACCTGTTTGAAGAAATAATGATAGAAAACTTCCCTAATATTGGAAAGAAAAAACACACACAAGTTCAAGAAGCACACAGATTCCCAAACAACATGAACCCAAAAATACTGACACCAAGACACATCATAATTAAATTGGCAAACACCAACTACAAAGTAATAATCTTAAAGGGTGCCAGAGACAGACAGAAATTTACCTATAAGGGATCTCCCATTAGAATATTAACTGATTTCTCAACAGAAACACATCAGGCCAGAAGGGAATGGAAGGAAATACACAAACTGATGCAAAGCAAGGTACTGAATTCAAGGATACTATACCCAGCAAGGCTATCATTAAAAATTGAAGGTGAAATAAGAAGCTTCATAGACAAAAAAAAAAAAAAAAAGGGATAAATGAGTTTATTACCACCAAACCAGCAATGCAAGAAATGCTAAAGGGACTTCTGTAAAAAGAAGAAATAGGAAGGGAAGAAGGAACACAGGCATCAAGAATAAAAATGGTGACAAGTACCTATCAATAATAACCTTAAATGTAAATGGATTAAATGCTCCCATCAAAAGACACAAGGTAGCTGAATGGATAAGAAAACATGACCTATATATCTGCTCTTTACAAGAGACCCATTTCAGAACAAAGGACTCACACAGACTGATAGTGAAGGGATGGAAAAAAAATTTTCAGGCAAATGGAAATGAAGAAAAAGCTGTGGTAGCAATACTTATATATGACAAATTAGACCTCAAAGTGAAGGCCAGAACAAGAGATAAGGAAGGCCACTTCATAACACTAAAGGGAGCAATTCAAAAGAAGATATAACTCTGGTAAACTTATATGCACCCAATACAGCAGCACCCAAATACATAAAACAACTTCTGGAACATATCAAGGGAGAGATTGACAGCAACACAGTCATAGTAGGGGGACTTTAATACCCCATTGACACCACTGGATAAATCCTCTAAACAAAAAATCAGCAAAGAAACATCAATCCTAAATGACTCATCAGATCAGAAGGAATTGACATCTTCAGATCATTTCACCCCAAAGCTACAGAATACACATTTTTCTCAAGTACACATGGACATTTTCAAAGATAGACAACATATTGGGACACAGGCAAAGTCACTTCAAATTCAAGAAAATAGAAATAATATCAAGCATCTTCTCAGATCAAAATGACATAAAATTAGAAATCAACTACAATAAAAAAATGGGGGGAAAAATCAAACACTTGGAGGCTAAATAGCATGCTATTAAACAATGATTGGGTTACCAGAGATCAAAGAAGAAAGAAAAAGCATCCTGGTAACAAATGAAAATGAAAACACAACAATCCAAAATCTATGGGACACAGTGAAAGCAGTCTTGAGAGGGAAGTTCACAGCTCTATAAGCCTACCTCAAAAAAAGGGAAAAAAATGGTAATAAATTATCTGACCCTACAACTTAAAGAATTAGAAAGAGAGCAACAAGTCCTAGCTGGTTTGGCTCTGTGGATAGAGCATCAGCCTGCGGACTGAAGGGTCCCACGTTCAATTCTGGTCAAGGGCCCATTCCTGGGTGGCAGGCTTGATCCCCAGTGGGGGGCATGCAGGAGGCAGCTGATCAATGATTCTCTCTCATCATTGATGTTTCCATCTCACTCCCTCCCCATTCCTCTCCAAAATCAGTACAAATATATTTTTAAAAAACAACAAGAAGAAGAAAAAGAAAGAAAGAAAGAGAGCAACAAGAAAAGGCCAGAGTACGCAGAAGGAAGGAAATAATAAAGATCAGAGAGGAAATAAATGACATACAGACCAAGAAAACAATATAAAAGATCAATAAAACCAAGAGCTGGTTCTTTGAAAGGATAAACAAGATTGATGAACCTCTAGCCAGGCTTACCAAGAAACAAAGAGAGAAGACCCAAATAAACAAAATCAGAAATGAAAGAGGTGAAATAACAACAGACCCCACAGAAATACAAAGAATTGTAAAAAACAAACAAACAAAAAAACTATGAACAACTCTATTCCAACAAACTGGACAACCTAGATGAAATGGACATATTCTTAGAAAAATACAAGCTTCCAAAAACCAATCAGGAAGAATAAAAAAATGTGAATAGGCCAATAACTACTGATGAAATTGAAGTAATAATTAAAAATCTTCCAGTAAACAAAAGCCCTGTCATGATGGCTTTACAGGGGAGTTTTACCAAACATTCAAAGAAAAACTAAAACCTATCTTCCTCAGGCTATTCCAAAAAATTCAAGAGGAAGGCACATTTCCAAGCTCTTTCTATGAAGCCAGCATTACCCTAATTCCAAAACCAGATAAAGACACTACAAAGAAAGAGAACTACAGGCCACTATCCCTGATGAACATAGATTCTAAAATCCTCAACAAAATTCTAGCAACTCGGATCCAGCAATACATTAGAAAGATCATATACCATGATTATGCTGGAGATGCACGGCTGGTACAATATCCACAAATCAATAAATGTGATACATCACATAAACAAATTGAGAGGCAAAAATCGCGTAATCATATCAATCTATGCAGAAAAAGCATACTGATTGATGGGGAAGGAGCATTTGACAAAATCCAACACTGTTTCTTGATAAAAACTCTCAGCAAAATAGGAACAGAGGGATCATACCTCAACATAATAAAAGCTTTATATGACAAACCTACAGCCAACATCATATTCTGCATTAGTTTTGTTGTCTCTGTTAAGCCACCTATGAACATTCATAAAAACAAATCCATAGGCTGCCTCCATTATTCCTTTGGCCCAGGACCCTTCCTAGTACAGATTAGGCTGGTGTTGAGACTTTAGCTTGTGATAGGCAAGAAAGAAATCTGACCTTCTAGCTTAGCCACAAAAACTGCCATCAAGTTGACTCACAACTGGACTGAGCCAGAATATACTAGAAAGCAGAGGAGTCATGGGACCTTAAGAACTTACCTTAGCCAGTGGTTGGCAAACTCATTAGTCAACAGAGCCAAATATCAACAGTACTTCTTCAAAATAGACTCTCCCAGGCTGAAAACCAACTTCTGCGCATGGGCCACGAAGTTTCAATCGCAGTGTATGTGTGCCCGCATGTGGTATTTTGTGGAAGAGCCACACTCAAGGGGCCAAAGAGCCGCATGTGGCTCATAAGCCACAGTTTGCCGACCACTGCCCTAGACTATAACTAGGGCAAAAGGAGCCTAGCACTTGGTGAAACAATGTGGAGCTGGCCAATCTTACTGCCTGTGTATGCCTTTGCTGGAATGAATTTGAGGGGTGGAAGAATGTTTATTCACAGACTGTTTATTTTATCTTTTTTATTTTATTGCTTAAAGTATTACAAAAGGTATTACATATGTGTCCTTTCCCCCCCCCCCCCCCGCCCTTGACAATCCCCTGGCCTCCCCTACCCCCCAGTGTCTTAGGTCCATTGGTTATGCTTATATGCATGCATACAAGTCCTTCGGTTGATCTCTTACCCCCCTCTCTTCTGCCCCTCAACCCTCCCTGGCCTTCCCGCTGCAGTTTGACAATCTGTTTGAGGCAGCTCTGCCTCTGTATCTATTATTGCTCATAAGTTTATAATGGTCTTTATTATCCATGAATGAGTGAGATCATGTGGTTTTTTTTCCTTCATTGACTGGCTTATTTCACTTAGCATAATGCTCTCCAGTTCCATCCATGCCGTTGCAAATGGTAAGAGTTCCTTCTTTTTTAGAGCAGCATAGTATTACATCGTGTAGATGTACCACAATTTTCTAGTCCATTCATCTACTGATGGGCACTTAGGCTGTTTCCAGAAGACTGTTTAAATCAAGCTGTGAGTCTTTATTCCTGCTTTCATTTTTGCTGTGATTCACAGCTCAATGAGCTCCATCACATGCAATTTTTATTTTCTAGGGAAGATCAAAATATCTTAATAAAAACAGATAGCCCTACATGTTGAGTCTGAAATGAGGTCAAGACTAAACCAATAGAGGAAAAAGGCCATAGGAACCAGGGGTAACTAGGCCAAGAACCAAACAGGCTTGGGTGTGTATTGGAATCAAAAGATAGAGGAAGATGGAAATATGGGTAAAGATTAAAGAGCCTAGTAAATAGATTCATCATTTTGTAATTAGGTTGGAATACAAATTAGAGGCCAAGTGCCTTATATCTGGATTTGTTGTGATTTTAAGAACGTAAATTGTAAACATTTGGGAAATAACTTTTTCAATAAGACTTCACACTGTCACTTCACATTTAATTTCCTTATGTACCTTCATTGCAAGTGCATCTATAGCTAGAGAATGCTAAAACAATTCTGCAAGCAATTGGTATTGTAACAGACAAACTCTGCTTAGCCTTCTGCAAGTTTCTCTAATAGCATCCTTGATTGTTTGAGATGAGGAAATGCGATCTTCCCTCCCATGCTGTAGATCCTGTGTGTGGGATCCTGTGTGTAGGACCCTTAGAGAAAGAAGAATGCAGCCTCATTTCTGACAAAAGAAAAAGAAAGTCCCCTTGAACTCTTATACCCTACTGTAACCAAAATTTTAAGTAAACACCTATCCCCAACCACTACTCTTTACTAGAAAAACTTCTCTGTCTCCTTATGTCTTTCTGCATCAAGTTTGAATTTCATCCAGCCTTACATGACTGTTTTACCTAGGCCAGTGATGGTGAACCTTTTGAGCTCGGCGTGTCAGCATTTTGAAAAACCCTAACTTAACTCTGGTGCCGTGTCACATATAGAAATTTTTTGATATTTGCAACCATAGTAAAACAAAGACATATTTTTGATATTTATTTTGTATATTTAAATGCCATTTAACAAAGAAAAATCAACCAAAAAAATGAGTTCGCGTGTCATCTCTGACATGCGTGTCACAGGTTCACCATCACTGACCTAGGCTGTTATATCAGCCAGCCTCACTCCCCATGACCTTGCAAAGTGCATTCTTCTCTCTGTCCAGCTGGTCTTCTCCTGTCCTCATATTCATCTCTGCTACTCCTGATCCTCTCAGCTGGAATGGTTCCTCCCCACCACCTATCATGGTAAGTGGCCATCTACCACAAAGGCTGGACATTTTCCATGATGTATCTCAATATATGCAATCATCTGTCATATAACATTATTATTCCTATTGTATAGATAAGGAAATGAAGGCTCAGACTCAGGAACCTGACAAACCTCACAAAATGTGGAAACAGGATTTGAACCCAGGTCTGTTGCATGCCAGAATCTGAGCATTTAATAACTGCTTTTCCTCCCATCTCTGTGGTATAACTTCTGGGGTCCCACTGAGACCTAACGCTTTTTGCAAACTCAGATTGACAGCCAGGCCCACATTGTTCCCACCTATCCTATTGGTCAGAACCATAGAGCTGAACACTGAATTGTTATCTGATTGCTCTGTTTGTATCTGTTTCATCTCACAACTGAATTTTCAATTCAAGGGAACTAACTGATAAGACTCCTGACACAAAACACGCACGTGGAGCACTTAGGTTACTGGTATATATTTTATTAAGGATCTAGGTATGCTCCCTGAGGGAGGATCATTCACCCTTCCCTATTCTCCAACTCTGAGAAGAGGAAACAGTAATCTGATTGGACTGGTTTCCAAGACTAGTGAGTGGAATCAGTGTGAAATTCCAGGATGCCCCACTTTATTCCTTCTTTTTGCCTTGTGGCTTATGTGGCAAAGTAAGACAGAATCAACTCCCAGGTGAGAGGTACTCTTTTTAAATATATATATAAATATATATATAAGTATATATATATTTATTTCAGCGAGAAAAGGAGAGGGAGATATAGAAACATCAGTAATGAGAGAGAATAATTGATCAAATGTCTCCTGCACGCCCCCTACTGGGTATGGAGCCTGCAACCCGGCATGTGCCCTGACCCAGAATGAACTGAGACCTCCTGGTTCCCATATTTCCATCTTGCCCTCAGTGGTTGATGTTCAACCACTGAGCAACACTGGCTGAACTGAGCTTAGGTAATCTTGCTGTCTCCTATCTTATGTGTCTGGATGTAGGGTAGGTGGATTCTGAAATTTAGGTTTGAGGTAAAGATTGAAGAGTCTATTAGATCTTTAGAGTAGGTTAGGTTAGTAGCCCAGCCTACTAGCGAGTTCTTCATTGAGCTTGAGCCAGCCAATAATAAATATTAAAGTGGTACATTATTACCCACTTGCTATTGTTTCCTGTACATGTTCTTTTCTTGAGGACCTCTAGAGATGGAATTCAGACTCCCTGGCTCCCCTAGCCAAATACCACTCTCCAGTACCCCCAAGGATCATAAGCTCTCCAACATCCCTCTTCACAGGTTCTTGGACTGACCTTCCTGGAAATTTGTGGTATGCATATGTCTGTATATATGTTTCCTTTTCAAGTCATAGTCAACAAAGTAATATTAAGCATGAGCTTTTGTGTCAGTCTGGGTCTGACACAAAATGCCCACATAAAAAGAAATAAGGAAGAAGCCAGGATAGGCTTTGAGGAACATCAGACTGTGACACAAGTCATATCTCAGGTGAGAGAGAAAAAGAAAGTTGGGAAGAAGTGTCTGATTTTTTCATAAAGTCAAGGGAAAGTTCAGCAAATGCATCAGGGAGTTCTTGAGCCAAAGGTGGCTGTCAGAAGCAGAGAGCTGCTCATGGGAAGCGTGGCCTCAGTGCAAAACCAAAACAATTTTCAAAGAGTAGTATCTGGCCCTTAATTATTCTCTTTAAAGTAAGAGGACGTTAAAATCAGTTTCATTCCATCACAGCTTCCATGCCTTGTCAATAATTGCTGCCTGCCTTGACCTGTCATTGTAAAACCATTTTCATTTCTTTCTTAGACTTCTATTTTCAACCAGTAAGAGAAAACATCTTTGAGACAAGATATATTTTGAATGAAAAATAGAAGAACCACAGTTTATTCAGGGAGGCTTCCAGCTGAGCACATGCAGACTGTCCAGAGCCTATTATCTTGGGAAGTCTTAGGAAAATTCCAAAGACATTATACCTTTTTCTAATGTTTCATACTCTGAAAACAAATTGGGTTCTCATTTTCCTCATGTCTATGCCTATCACCTAACAACTTTTTTTGTTGGAAAGGTGTGAACCAGGCCCAGTACATAAGGACTGTATCATATCTGAGGCCACGATTCTCTGAAGAATCGTGGAAGTTGCTTGTGATCCTGTCACTCTCTGGTGGGAGCCACAAACAGGATGCTGAGTCTCTAGAGCAGAGGTTCTCAACCTGTGGGTCGCGACCCCTTTGGCGGTCAAACGACCCTTTCACAGGGGTCGCCTAAAACCATCCTGCATATCAAATATTTACATTATGATTCATAACAGTAGCAACATCACAGTTATGAAGTAGCAATGAAAATAATTTTATGGTTAGGTCACAACATGAGTAACTGTACTTAAAGGACCAGAAGGTTGAGAACTACTGCTCTAGAGCATTCTCTTTTTGATTTTTTAAAAATTATTTGAGAGAGAGAGAAAAACATAGATGCATCAACATTGATTAGCTGCCTCCTGCATGCCCCCTGCTGGGGATTGAGTCTGAAACTCAGGTATGTGCCCTGATCAGGAATCAAACCGGGGTCCTCCTGGTGCATGGGTCAGTTCTTAACCACTGAGCAACACTGGCTGGGCTCTAGAACATTCTCGTAGTAGACGGATATGATAGGCTCTGACTCCTTTAGCACAATGCCTTGTTAGAGTCCATAATGGTTTGCCAATTTAGTTAACTATAAAGATGCCTTTTTGTTATAACTGTGTAGAGAAAGCTGGTTCCTCAACAAAATTCTTACTTCCTTGGCATAAAGTTTGGCATGAAACTAATCTGGTGCTATGATTAGTTCTGGCCAGTAGAAACTGAGTGGAAGAGAAGTGAGCCACTTTCAGTCCAGCCCTTACTTCCAACATGTGTTCCTCTCTCTTCTTCTCCATGGACTTGTGTGCTGAACAAAACTTTTTTTTTAAAATATGTTTTATTGATTTTTTACAGAGAGGAAGGGAGAGAGATAGAGAGTGAGAAACATCGATGAGAGAGAAACATCGATCAGCCGCCTCCTGCACATCTCCTACTGGGGATGTGCCCGCAACCCAGGTATATGCCCTTGACCGGAATCGAACCTGGGATCTTTCAGTCCATAGGCCGACACTCTATCCACTGAGCCAAACCGGTTTTGGCTGAACAAAACTTATAGGATGCAAAGGAGCATGGTACCTGGGTCCCTCTCCCACCTGCATCAGATCATTACATAAGAGAGAAATAAACTATACTGTGTAAAGTCACTGGGAGTTTAGAGTTATCAGTCATAAATATTTTCACTATTAATAGCACAGCTTTTTTTTTTTTTTCCTTAAGAGTCATGACCTGTTCTAGTCAGACTTTTTCTTTTAATTTATTTTTAAGTATTGTTGAAAGTATTACATATGTCCCTTTTTTCCCCCATTGCCCACTTCTAACCTGATCCTGCCCACTGCTCCAGGCCTTAACCATCCTATAGTCTATGTCCATGGGTTATGCATAAATGCATACAAGTTCTTTGGTTGATCTCTTCCCACCTACCCACCCCCACCTTCCTGAGATTTGATACTCTGTTCTCTCAACTTTGTCCTCACCATGGGGGCTGTCTTTGTCCTCAGGCTGCCTTCCCTTATGGTACCAAAGTAAGTACAGAAGTTTCTCTCTTCATATCTACAGCTTCTACATCCAGAAAAAGGGGGGGGCGGGCAAGGGAAGCTGTCACGCCTGCTGGCTAGCTCTTGAGAGGAAATTTCTTTCTCAAAGTCCCTGTTGGACTTCTTTTCATTGGACTTAATTGAACCATGTGCCCCTTCCTGAACCAATCAGTTTGGCAAGGATATGGAATTACCCCATTTAAAACCTTATAATGCAAAAATACCCATAATTACAGAGTTTGTAGAAGTGGGTTACCTGTGGCATTACCAGCTCTTGCCAATCCTGGACAATATCCATGAAGTTGTGGGTGTGATGTGATCATTTGCTTATTCCCTAATACATACTTATTTCAACTTTATATCTTAAAGTTATTTAAAGTTTGGTCTAATACCTAATTATATTATGTTAACACTAGAGATATACACACATCACACTTTGGCAATACTGGCTTTGATAGAAGCGGGAAAGAAAGTGAATGGTGTTAGAGGATGAGCCATGGATGAACAAAGGGTGGAGTTTGTTACAGGGACAATGAATCCCCCTATTATGTAAAAGAGGATTCACTGAGAAATGTTGGGAAATGAGGATGAAAAATTGGTGGATTGTGAATGACCTTGAGTTCCAGGCTGAGGAATTTGGGTATTATTACATAGATAAATGATAGCCTTTCTGAGCTTTTCATCATGAGGTGATGAAAGAATTGTTTTAATAATATTAAACTGACAGGTCTATAAAGAATTTATTGGAGTGAAAGTTCTTTGCAATTACAAAGAAATAAAGGTAGCATGACTTAAAGTAGAAGAAGGGAAACATAGGAGGGGAACATTTCAAGGAGTGAAGAAATCTGATGTGCAGCATGAAAAGAATGCATAGTCTAGAGTGATTCCAAGGTTGTTAGAATAGGTTCTCTAATACAGGAGCCCATTTAGCCTGGAGACATTGAGTGTGTGTGTGTTGGGAGAGGTTCTCTGATTAAGATTTTTGGCTGACCCAGGGGCAAGTTCCTTATTCAGCAGACTTCTGAGTCTTTCCTAATACATCACTGCATCAGGAGTGGGAAAGTTTGACCCTAAAAGGGCAATGACACCACTGAGTAAGTGGTTTCAACACATCAGTCCTGAATGTCAGAGCCCATAATCTATGCTGAACCTCCTTCCCCATCAAGACTAGAGCTAGACACCTCCCTTCTGACAAAAAAAACCCTGCCCCACTTCTGCCTCTGCCCTAAGTGGTGTCACATCCCTCCTCCCTTTAGAAGTCCCAGCCAGACCCTGCACCACAAAACTGTGACTGGTTTTTCATGTAAAGGACTATCAGAGTCCTATTTCTGGAGCATAAAATCTTCCTGATACCTGTTGGGCATCATCTTAGAAGAGTGGACAGAAGGAGCAGGTGATGGAGAGAAGCTGCTGTGGGACAGTCAATCTTGGCACAGAACAGCACTGGCGGCCTTCCTACTCACTCACCGTGGGGTATTTTACAATCATTTCCACCCTATATCCTAGACCAGCCGTGGGCAAACTACAGCCCGCGGGCCGGATCCGTCCCGTTTGAAATGAATAAAACTAAAAAAAAAAAAAGACCGTACCCTTTTATGTAATGATGTTTACTTTGAATTTATATTAGTTCACACAAACACTCCATCCATGCTTTTGTTCCGGCCCTCCAGTCCAATTTAAGAACCCACTGTGGCCCTCGAGTCAAAAAGTTTGCCCACCCCTGGGATAGACGCTCATTTCAGGAACTGCCCCCTGGTGGTCAGTGCGCTCCCACAGCCAACCTCCCACAGCTGGCCAACCTCTCGTGGTCCCTCCCCCCAGCCAGCCAGCCTGATCGGGCCTGTGCAAGAAGGCCCCCACAGGCCCCTATCACCAGCCAGGCTGAGGGACCCTACCTGTGCACGAATTCGTGCACTGGGCCTCTAGTCCTATCTAATAAAAGAGAACATGGTAATTGGCGTATGACTGCTACCCTTCCCATTGGCTAATCAGGGCGATACGCAAATTAACCGCCAACAAAGATGGCGGCTAATTTGCATACTGCAGGCAGGATGGGACAGCGCCATCCTGCCTGTCCCTCCACCATCCAGGCCTGCTATCTGTGACCTGGATGGCGCGTGACCCAACCCAGGGCTGGCGGGGTGTGACCGCAGCTGTCCCCCACTGGCCAAGACCCCAACCGGCTGGGTACACACCTGCACAGTGAGTGCAAGCCTACCACCTGCTCCCCAGAAGAGGGGCAGTAAAGAATGGGGCGGGGCGGGGGAGAGGAAAGAAAGTGGAGCATCCATGATGAAGAGGTGCCTGAGAATGAGGCTTGGAAGCCTCGCGGGGAGGTTTGTTCTGCTTGCCCCGCGGCTGTCCCTTAGGAAAGGCGGAGAGCCGGCTGTGAGGGCTCCTGCGCCAGGAGTCCAGTTCCACAGCCAACTGGAATTGGCCTCAGTCTCCTGCTCTGTAAAATGTGTTAAGCGTGTCCCAGTGCCTTCACTGAGCTTTGCGGGCCAATTGAGATACTATATAAAGAAAATGAGGGAAGAAGTGAGAAAGAAAAGGAAGGGCAAGCAACACAAAAGAAAGATTGAAAGGAACCTGTAAACCTATTGTCACTTAAATAGGGAATAGCATCAACAGTGTTGTAATGACGGTATGAAGCCAGGTGGGTACTGGAAATATCGGGGAACACTTTGTAAAGTATATGGTTGCCTAACCATATTCTGTAACTAATAAACCTGGAACTAATACAAAATAATATTGAATGTAAAGAAATGAAAATAGAAGTGAAAATTTTCTAAATTTCAAAGTTTAAATAAAGGCTGTAAAGGAAGGAAGGGGAGAATAAAAATAGTGTTTTTCATTTTACCACTTTATTGTCTTTTCAGTATATGAAAAAGACAGTTGTCTTTATATGGTGCTTTTATGCTTTTCTAAGTCATTATCTCATTTGATGTTCAGGGCAATTTAAAGACAAAATAATTATTCCCTCCACTATTCAAAGAAAGGAAATCTTGGTGCCTGGCCCCAATGATTCAATCGTCAATCCCTTATTGTAAAGCAGGGTTAGTGAAATTTTCTATGACGGGTCATATCTATACTAATAAAAGCCTTGGGGGTGATCTGGCCAGCAGGAGAGGGCAGTTGGGGATGATCAGGCCAGCAGGGGAGTAGTTAGGCGTCAATCAGGCTGGCAGGGGAGCTGTTAGGGGGCGATCAGGCTGGCAGGCTGACGCACTTAGGGGCAATCAGGCAGGCACGCAGGTGAGTGGTTAGGAGACAGCGGTCCAGGATTGTGAAAGGGATGTCCAACTGCCGGTTTAGGCCCGATCCTGGCAGTCGGACATACTGGGATCAGGCCTAAACCAACAGTCGACATCCCCCAAAGGGTTCGAGATTGGAGAGGGTGCAGGTTGGGCTGAGGGACACCTCCTCCCGTGCACGAATTTCGTGCACCAGGCCACTAGTTAATATATAATACAATACATAATTACGTTTTATTGTTTTTATAATTTAGTCAGCATCGTTTTTCTTCCAATGTTAAAAATAGAGAAAAAACATGTAATCGTCAGATGTAGTCATGATACTTTTTGTTTATTCCATTTTGATAGGCCTTTCTTAACATCAGTCTGGTAAGCGGTTTTTCTTTAGAGGTATAAACCAACATCTTTGTTTGTGTAAGTAAAAGAAAGGCTGCCTTGGGAGTTAAGGACTTGGACTCAGATTGTGACTTATTTGAGCAGTGCTCTGGGGCCCACCTGTCCACTTCAAGGTCTTCAAGGTGTCTGACGTGCTGTGAGTTCCCTGTCTGCCTCAGAGCACTGGGTGAGGAGCAATAGAAAACGCTTATGTGAAAGCACTTTGAAAAGCATAAAGAGCTAGTACACATCTCATGGCTTTGTTGTAAAGATTAAATGAATTACTATTTATTTGCCTGGTGCCTGACATATGGTAATTGCTCAATTAATGTTAATTATTATTGTTACCCCTGCTTTTCCCATTTAAACCCATACCATGTTTTCTACACCAGCCAATTTTTGGAAAAATTAGAAGATAAATATTCAGGAACATTAAATTCAACTTTATAAGTGGATGAATTAAAAACGATCTGACATTTGCAAATCACTTGCCCTCTAAGTCATTTTTAGCTTCTCCTTTTGCAGTCAGTAACACATACCTAGAAAATATGAATATTTAATGTGGCCTTCCTATGAAAAGAGAGGCGTCTGTTTTTTATTTGTGCTTTGCCTGTTTCTCTGAAAAAAACCCATGTGTAGCAGTTGGTTCTGAGTTCTGAGCACCGTCTTCTCATGCACTTCTCAATGTCCCCACAGCAGGGCAGAGCAGCACCGCAAGATGAATGAGTCAGGGCAGCTGCCAGCCCCTTACTGGATTCTGCAATCTGATTTGAAACCTTGTGAATGCTTTGTTTGAGGTTGTGCTAATGACATTTACAGGTCATTCCTGAAGAGCTTTCACACCCTCTGAGCATTGTGTGTGTGTGTGTGTGTGTGTGTGTGTGTGTGTGTGTGTGTTCAATATAATCCAAACGACATAATGTTTATTCTGTAAAACTGGCTTTCCTTTTGTCGGATCATTCCTTTGTGGGAGGTAAGAGAAACTTGGCCTTATGCTGGAGCCAACCACTGGTTTTGCTGTTGTGATTGAGAAACGATCCACCGGATGCTCCTGCTGGTCTTTTCACTCCTTAGGTGCGTGCGGGAGCAAAATGCCAATAGGATGCATCCGAGGTGAGTTAGATCTCTAAAGGCATTGCTGGTTCATTTTCACAGCCTGTTTGATAGTTACACAGGGATCTATATATTTTGTTGAGGCTTTTGCTAAATCCTGATTTCTAGAGTAATCTGTAAGTAGGTCTCTGTATAGACACTAGTAAATTAAAGTATAAAAATAGTGAATCAGCATATATGGACAAAAGATTCCAATGGTTATTTAGCGTAAACCTAATCACTTACTATTAACTTTTTTTTTCAATCTTGGCAATATTTTCAGACAAGTTCCTGTGAGTGATAGCATTTACTTTGTTACCTCACTTTCTGTAAAGCCTAGAACCTTCACTGACACCAGTACTTTTCTATGATTTAATTAATGCCCAAATAAAAAGACTTCCTAATCCCTATTTTGAGCAAGTTATAGTGTGGGGTGTGTGTGTGTGTGTGTGTGCATGCTTAGGGCTTATTTGGCAGATTCACATGTAAGTCAATAAGTATTTGTTAAATACCATGTACTGAACACTCTGCTAACATGGGGAATATAATACAAGCAAAGAATATAGACTTTGTGAATGTACAGTTTGGAGTTGAGTGATAAGACATAGGAGGTAAGACCCGTAGATGTGAAACAGCTTTTAGCATTCTAAAACTTTAACATTGGAAGTAGATAAGCACTAAGGTTTTTCCAGTTCTAAAAATTTGATTCTATGACTTCACTGACGAAGAAACAGAATATATAACCAGATGCTAAATTTTATGGCATAGCTTTAAGGACTGCCTTGGAAAATTTATAATGACAATAATGATTCAAGAGTAAGAGAGCAACCAAAGGACTTATGCATACATATTAGCATAACCAATGGACACAGACACTGGGGCGGTGGGGGCTTGCCCGGGATGGGAATGGTTTGAGAAGGGTCAACTGGGGAAAAAGAAGACATATGTAAAACTTCAGACAATAAAAAAAAAAGAGTGGGTTTTTATTTTTTTGGTTCCAGAAACTGTTACTAATAACCAATTAAGGTACAAAAGGAAGAATTCTTATCTTTTTCATTCCTTTTGTTAAAAAACACACATCTATGGGCTTTTTTACTATATTCTTAACAAAGGGTGCTTAGGATAAAAATTGAGTATTGTAATCTTCCCAATGCCCTTTTTTTGATTTTGAGAGAGAGAGAAACTTCCATGGGGGAGCTGACATCGCTTCGCTGCCACCTATACCCCCCATACTGGGGATCGAGCCCGAAACCCGGCGTGTGTCCTTGACTGGGAATTGACCGGCAACCTTTTGGTGCACGGACAACACCCAACCAACTGAGCCACACTAACCAGGGCTTCCCAATGCCCTTTCAGGGTATATTAACTATCTTAAAAACTAGTTTTCATTTTAACTTAATCATCGAGTATTTCAGGAGCAACCCATTGTGTGTAAGCCACAGGGAATGCAAAGACAAATAAGAATCAGCCTTATTGTTCCACATTATCCATACTGAGCTTATTATATTTATGTGATTTCTGAGGAACTGTACTTATTCTGAAATATATTCTTCCTCACAGGGTAACAAAAACATAAGGAATGCTTTTCTTGTATGTCCACATAAAAGAGCCACAATATCTGTGGCTTCTCAGAAGTCAGTGGCTATTCTCAGACCATAATTTCAATGTTGGCAGAATCTTCTACACAAATGAATTCCAAATCCACATCCCTCACTTTGAACACTTCTGAATTCCAGTCATAAAACTCCAACCACTTAGTGTAAATGCACTTGGATACCCTGCTCACCTCAGCTGAACTTCACTGTGTCATCGTTATCCACACCCCCTTCTCCCAATAGAGTTGTCTAATGGTGTGTGCCACCATTGTGTGTTCACCTGTGGTTGAAATTTTTGAGCTATCTTAGACTCCTTCTTCCTTACATCTCATGATCTGCCACTAAAGCCTGTCAATTCTTACTTCGTAATTTCTCTCATATGAGACTCCTCCTTTTGACTTCTGAACTCAATGCTCTAAATGATCACCTCTCTCTTACCTCCTCACCCTCTGGCTCTCTGTCCCCTTATCTAGCCAGCCATCATTTCATATTGATTTTTCAAAAGCATGACTTAGATCTCTAAGGTGCTTCTAGTTCAAAGATATTATAATTCCATTATTCAAGAACATTTAGAACTTCCCTGTTACTTGAAAGATTAAGTCCAAATTGGTATTCAAGGATTTCCAGTCCAGTTCCAGCACACATTTCCAATTACACCCATATCAGGACCATTTGCAACAGATTTGATCATGCATTCACGCCTTAGCACTCTTGCACATTGTGTCTGCTTATTCATATGTTAATCACTTGTCCAAGCTAAGCCCTGTGATCATTTTTTTTCCAGTTGAATCTTCCTTGACTGCTCTACACACAGTGGTCTCTCCATTGGCTGAATCAACAGCAATGTCTGTTCTCATATATGGCCTTGTTGTGTGTATGAGGTTTATAATTCTTCCACTTAAATGGAGGCTGTCCACTATTCTTTATATCTCCTATTGCAGATAAAGCAGCTCTCAGTATATATCTGTTGATCAGCCAACTGAATGAATGGTTTAGTAAATGGAGAATGAATGAAAAGATAGACCAACGTAACTTGGACTCAAAGTCTTGCATATAATATTGACTTAAAACTTCAAGAAAAGCATTATGTTCTTTCCAAATGCTTTGACTAAACTATAGTCAAGTCAGGAGGAAATGTTATCTGTCCTTCTGGAGCAAATTATAGACTTGGGAAGTTAGTCAGGAAATTTATTCTGGAGTGCCCAGAGGGTATTAGTAGCCCTGTATCCTTCTGAACCTCAAGTCTCTGAATATTTCATGAAGACTGTAGGACATTAACATAGATATGCGTTCAAGACTTGCCTTAGCCCTGTCCAGAATAAATTGAAAACCAAAAGTTAACATCCTTGATCTTCTTCCCAGATTTCTGAGGAATGCTTGTACCATGAAGGCACCAAGCATCCCTCTGCATTCAGTCCAGAGGTTTTGACAAATATCCACTGACCTGTGGTAGATATTCAGCAGAGCTATCGGCTTCAGCATGGGGCACTCTATCCTTAGGGGTGGCCAAGGGTGTGGCATGATTAAAATTACCTTAGGATTCAAAGCATAGAGTTTCTCTGCCTAGATTAGCACACATATAAGTCCACACAGTACTTAAGGGTCCATTTAATAACTTTCTATGGGTAATGGGACTGAGAGGGAAACTGATGAACTCACTCTGTATCCTCTTTACTGATAATAATATGCACTATTTAGGCCTATACATTTGTATGGAGTGAGCATGATGAAATATTAAAAAGTTGTTTTATTATATTTTAAGATTGTTTTATTGTGGTATGGTTCAAAAAGTGAAGTGAGACATTTGATTAAAGCCCTTTATTCTAATACTAATCAGTTTTCTGTGTACATGGTTAAAATATTTCCTCTTGGTCCAACTTCCATGATCATTACTGCCTTGGGTCTGTGAGATTGTTGACCAAACAAGTTGACTTGTAGAAGTTTTAATATTGCCACCTTTCTATGATTGGTTTCCTACACAGCAGCCAAAGGGGCTTCCTCTCCTTTCACATGCTTGTTGTCTGGGAAGGAAAAGGAACCCTTTATTGACACTGTGATAATGTTTTAGTTTGAGGCTGGGATTTCACAATAATCAAAGAGTACATACACAATTCTCCTGTTCTCAACGACAGGTGCTCTGAGCCTGCAAATATTCTTCTAGTTTTCCTTAGGAAGTTACTGTACCTGAGCCTCTGCTTATGCCTGGGAGCTCAGTTGGGTGGAGCATGGTTCCTATATGCCAACATTGCCAGTTCGATCCCCAGTCAAGGCACATATAAGAATTAATCAATGAAAGCAAAAATGAGTGGACCAACAAATTGATGTCTCTCTCTCTCCCTCTCAAAAAACCCCACAAAAAACAAGCAAAAGTGTTGTGTTTACTTAGTCCCCCCCCTCCAAAACTACTCCCTGTAGAACTGTACTACATTTCCTAGTCTTTGAGGATTCTAAGATGCTGTGATTTCCAGTGAGTCTTGGTCAATTTAAACAGATGACTACTTAGTGTCAACACCACCATAGTGACAGAAGCACATCATTGAGAAATTAATAACATTAATAATTTACACATAGTACAAGATACTGAAGATGACTCTTTTGACCAGGAGCCATTCATTCATTCATTCATTCATTCATTCAACAAACAATTCCTGAGCACTTACTTTGTGCCAAGCACCATGCTAGTAACTGGGATACAAAGGTGAACAGGATAACAAAGTTCCTCATCTTCATGGATTTTATGTTCTTATAGGCAAGACAGATGATAGGCAAGTAAACAAGTGAATAAATAACATTATTGCACATTGTATTTGTGCTAAGGAAATAACCAAGCATTGCAATTGGGTGGTCATGAAAGACCACTTCGTTGGGGAGGTGACATTTATGATGACTGTCAAGAAGCTACACACATGAAAAGTCAACAAAGATATTCCACAAAACATAGAACAGTAAGGGAAAAAGTAAAACCAGATGAGTAGGATCCACATTATGTTAGGAGAACCTTGAAAGATAAGTATAAAGGGTGTTTATTATGGAGCCCTAAGTGGAATGGGATGACTTGAAGGATTTTAATCAGTGGTGTGGTAAGAAGTGAATTTTATATTGAAAGATAATCCTGGCTGCTGTGAAGGTGGGAATGGGGGAAAGTTAGAAGCAGGCCAGTTAGGACATATGTGTGCTAAGTGTCTTCTGCTTGCTCCTACAGATCCTCCTTATACTCTGCCCCTAGGTGGTTAATCCATGTGGATTACTTCAACAGGATTCCCATCCCACTGGTTTCAGTAGGGTTTGACCAACACTCAGCTAGAGATCAGAGAAAGAGAGTGAGCTGAAGCTAATTATTCACCTGGATTCTTTCCTTCAAAGGCTGTGGGATTCTTTCCTGCAAGGGCTGTGTTCCTCAGCTAAGATCCTTGCTTCTTTTGAGGTGCCTACTCTTTATGATTTCTCCTTCTTTTGGGTTCTGGTAGCCTTTTCAGCCCATCATCCTTTTGAGGCTATAGCAGCTCTGATGCTGCTAGCCTGGGTTCCTTAACTCCTTTGTTCCCTTACCCCTTTATGCTTGTTTGAAGATAAGCCTAATGCTCTAGATCACCAGGGTTGGATAGATTCTTTCAGGCTAAATCACTTTCCTGGATTCCTTCTTTCACTTTGTCTTTGACTTCTGTAAATTCGTTACTTTCTTGCCATCTCAGCAACTCCCTTAACATGGTCGCCATTGTGTATTGTTTAACTTTTGTACTCATTGATTGCATTGGGAGTGTCATTAGGATATCAAATCAACAGGATTGCCCTCCAGAATATCCCAATCATTGGTTGGACACATGACACAGGCTGAGATAATTTTAGTCTCCAATGGCTGGTCCAGGCTGTGCATGTGCTCTGAATGGGGGCAATCAGCGACCTTCTCTAGGATTCTTCTAACCAGAGCCAACAGGGAAGGGGATTTTCCCCCTCTGCTTAATGTTGAGCTATGAGGATGTGATACCAGAATTTCTGGCATGCATTCTCCTCCCGCCTCCCTTCAATGAGGCAAAAGTCTGTTTGCAATGGAAGAGGTTGAAGCCACGTAGAGATCAGCAAAGATTGCAAAAATTGAAAAAGTGACAGAATAAAAGAGGACTGAGGAGGTATCAGGTTTCTAGTTATAATTGCTGAGATTCTTGAAGTTGCATAAGTTCCTGCAGCTCTTCCTTTGATTCTGTGACAAATCCTGATATCCTTCGAATAAATTCTTAAGTTGGAGTAAATGGGCATCCAATGGGAGCAGCATTGTGGGATACTCAGTAGACAGCTTCGTGTTACACACTTATGAGTATGACCCTGTTGCAGACTAGCAGCTTGTGAAACTAACCAGGTGTCATTCCATCTAATCCCAAAGGAAGACTCTGCAAGCCTAGCTCTCTGGCTAAGGATTTAGGGTTGGAGAGACTAGTTTTGAGTTCTGCACACGACTCCCGATTCAGAAGCTCATCAAAGGTAGCTAAAGTGAGGCAGTCTTTACCATATCATCAAAGACAAAATTAAAGCTGCAGTCAAGTCTACATTAGGAGAAATTAGCTTTTTTTCTTTTCTGTTGCATTTCCAGCTGTAGTAAAAATACTGGCGGATAAGGTATCTTGAGATATGACTGAATATTTAGAAAGTGAATTTGAAAAATTAATCTCAAGATTACTTTCACATTTTGCTTTTGGAAAGAAAAAACTACCACCAGATTTCACAACAACTTTTAAACATTTCCTCAAGAAGAAAGGAGAAGCACATTACACTAGTATTCATGGCCCTTCCCTGCTTACAGCTTGTCAGGCCTGAGGTTTCAAACAGCTGCTAATCAAAACTGAGTCCCAGTGCTAAAATCCAGTACTTCCCCGACTCCGATGTTAAGTGGGCTCTGGTGCAGTTGATTGACTTCAGAGAGGAAGGGAGAGCGAGATAGGAGCATCAGTGATGAGACAGAATCATTGACTGGCTGCCTCCTGCATGCCCCCTACTGGGATTGAACCCACAACCCAGCATGTGCCCTGGGCTAAAATCGAACCTGAGACCCTTCAGTCCGCAGGCCGATGCTCTATCCACTGAGCCAAACCGGCTAGGGCAAACTCCACTTTCCAACTGCTTCCTGAGAGACTCAGTCAACTTTGAAGACCAGTTAAAATGTGAGTCCATTCACATCACCATCGGTGGAGTTCCTGAACTCTAACCAGGCAAAACAAATGATGTGCAGGTGAGGACAGCACTTCCACTCTCAACTGCTCTTTCAAAGCCCAGCAGGGTCAAGGGAAATGACAAAGCCAGCTCTTGGTCTGAAACATCATCCAAAGGGGTAGCCATGCACACAGTACCTAATGGTGTCTCTCTCTCTCTTCCTTTTCCCCTTGCTCTCCCACCTACCATCCTCTCCATTTGTATTAGTTTCCTATTGCTGTTGTAACAAGTTGCCACAAACTTTGTGGCTTAAGACAACACAAACGTATTATCTTACAGGTCAGAAGTTGGAAACGGGTCTCCCTGGGCTAAAATCATCCTGTTGGAAAGGCTGCATCACCAGGGAGGTTCTAGGAAAGAACCTCTTTCCTTGCCTTTCCAGTTTCTGGAGGTCACTTGCCTTGCTTAGCTCCTGGCCTCTCCAGCCATCTTCAAGTCAGCAATTGCAACATCCTGACCCAGGGGTGGGCAAACTTTTTGACTTGAGGGCCACAATGGGTTCTTAAACTGGACCGGAGGGCCGGAACAAAAGCATGGATGGAGTGTTTGTGTGAACTAATATAAATTCAAAGTAAACATCCTATCTAATAAAAGAGAAACATGGTAATTAGCCGTACGGCTGCTACCTTTCCCATTGGCTAATCAGGGTGATATGCAAATTAACTGCCAACCAAGATGGCGGCCGGCAGCCAGGCAGCTGATGCGAACAGGGAGGCTTGCTTGCTTCAGTGACGGAGGAAGCCAAGCTTCCTCGACTGCCTTGCTGGCCTCTCAGCTGCACTCTAAGCAACATTGTAACAAATATAGAAGCTAAACAAAACCCCAGGCTTCAGCCAGCAGGACCGCAACATTGTTTTAAATACAGAAGGTAAACAAAGGCCAGAAACCTGCTTTCAGCAGCGGAGGTCTCATAGCTGGAGCCGAGCCTCAGAGCTAAAGCTGGCCCAGAATAAAAAAAAAAAGGAGCGGTTGGGAGCTTCAGTCACCCGCCAGTCTGAAAACGGCCCTCAGCCCCTCACCCAGGCTGGCCAGGCACCCCAGTGGGGACCCCCACCCTAAAGGGGGTGTGACCAGATGCAAACAGCCATCATCCCCTCACCCAGGCTGGCCAGGCACCCAAGCGGGACCCCCACCCTGATCCAGGACACCCTTCAGGGCAAACCAGCCGGCCCCCACCCGTGCACCAGGCTTCTATCCTATATAGTAAAAGGGTAATATGCCTCCCAGCACCGGGATCAGCGGAGCAGCGAGGCCTCCTGGCACCAGGATCAGTGTGACAGGGGGCAGCGCCCAAACCCCCTGATCGCCCTGTGGCTCTGTGTGTGACAGGGTGCGGGGCCACAACCTCCCTATCCACCCTGCTCTGTTCGTGACAGGGGGGAGCTCCTCAACCCCCTGATCAGCCCTGCTCTGTGCCTGATAGGAGGGAGCTCCCCAACCCCCTGATTGCCCTGCAGCCCTGTGTGTGACAGGGTGCAGCGCCCCAACCCCCCACCCATTGGCCCTGCCCTGAGTGTGACAGTGGCGGCGCCCCAACCCCCTGATCCGCCCTGCTCTGTGTGTGACAGGGGGCGGTGCCCCAACTCCCCTATCAGCCCTGCTCTGAGCCCGACCAGGGACTGCACCTAGGGATTGGGCCTGCCCTCTGCCACCCGGGAGCAGGCCTAAGCCAGCAGGTCTTTATCTCCTGAGGGGTCCCAGACTGCGAGAAGGCACAGGCCGGGCTGAGAGACCCCCTCCCCCCCCCCCCCCCGAGTGCACAAATTTTTGTGCACTGGGCCTCTTGTCATTACATAAAAGGGTACGGTCTTTTTTTTTTTTTTTTTTTTTTTTTTTTTTAGTTTTATTGATTTCAAACGGGCCGGATCCGGCCCACGGGCCGTAGTTTGCCCACGGCTGTCCTGACCTCTGCTTCCACCATTGCATCTCCCTCTGACTTTGACAAAGACTTCTCTGATTCCCTCTTTTATTACTAAGGACCCTTGTGATCACACTGGCTCCATGCAGATAACCTGGGATAATCTCCCCATTTCAGATTCAGTTGATCAGCAACCTTAATTTCATCTGTAATCTAAACTTCCTTTTCATGCAACCTAACCTAACATTTTGCAGGCTCTGGGGATTAGATGTAGGCATGGGTGGTGGGGGGAGCAAGGGGTGGGGGAGGGAGAGGTGAGGGGTTCATTATCCTGTCTACTGAACTATCTCTTTCTGGAGTCATTGCAAAGCAAAAGTACTTTTTTAAGGTAAAAAATAAGCCTAGGATGATGAAAATGTTCTGGAATTAAATAGTGGTGATAGTTGCACAACCTTGTGAATATGCTAGATACTTAATTATACACTTTAAAATGGTGGATTTTATGACATATGGATTATATCATAATAAAAAATATACAAAAGAGTCTAAGTTGATTATTTGGGTTCTATCCACTCTGCTGTTTGGTCTGTTGCTTTACTTATACACCAACAGGAAATATCACTTGCAGTCGCTCCTTCCCCAGCTTCATCTAATTCAATTTTCTACTGAGTGGGAATGAGGTTAATAAATCCAGACGTCTCAATTTCAAGAATGATTAAAGAGGAGACAGATAAACAATAAAATAAAATGTATTGGAGTGTCAAGGATGCTTTAGATATCTGAGGCTTTTAGCCCCGAGACCAACCTCAGTCACACTCCAGCAAGTCTTCTTATTGGGCTGCACATAACTTGGAATAATCCCCAGATAAGTGAAGTATGCACTTGAAAATGTGCTGGGAAGGTATGCACAGAAGCTTGAATGGTTCATGCTAGTGACCACTATGAAGGAGGGAATGTAGACAATCTCAAAGCAGCTGCAGCTACACACCAAACTAGCAAATAGGAGGCCCACGTGGGCAGGAAGCATTCCAGGTAGGTTTTAATGACACAAAATCATGGCGAGGTAAAGGAAGAAAAGAGCGCCAGGGGTCCTTTCTCTGCAAACAGCTTAAATTACCCGAATCCATGAGTAAGCCCTCTTCTATCTGACAACAGAGCCCCAGGAGAGATGGGAGTGTTGGTCCCAGGATCCCAGGGCACAGACACAAACCATTAGGTGGGTCAGAGGTTCACCAGACTTCCCTTTGCTATAGACCTCCACGTTCCATGGAGGGAATATATGTGGCTGCTTGCAGCAGGCTTTCCCAGCTGTACTTCTTAAGCATCAACTTGGTTAGAAGGGAGAAGACATTCGAAATAAGGAGTGTGGAGCTGGAGAAGGTACAGTGTCAGATATTACTGAAAACTGAATCCTTGAACTGCCATTCCTGTTGGGGTATGCTACAATAAGAAAACAAACTAGATACTCTGGCTGCCTCCTTTATCTCTGTACTCACCTGAGGGGAAGTTCAAAACTTACGTTGACAAAAATGGTATTTGTAGTTGCTGAAATTACTTTTCTTCACTCTGAAAAGTGCTTTTATTTTTCAGGAAATCTCATAACATTTATTAATCCTCCCACACTGCTATCATAAAAGACAAACCTGAGATAAGCTCTCTCCCCCCCCTTTTTTGCTTTGAGTTTGCATTTAAAGGAATATGATGCTGCAAGAGAGGTTTTAAGAATTTACAAGGAACTCAAATAGCTATTTACTGCCGAAATTTTGCTTCACTCTCACCAAGGGAGCACATTTATTACATTTTTCCCCTTGTGCATTTCCATTTCTGAGAAGTCTCCAGAAGTGGAAGGAAGTGGGGAATCGGTACACTTACTCCGCAGCCAGGGAGACACTTCATCTTTAATAGCTCACGGCACCAAGGGGTTGGGAATCAAATCTATTTCTTGACTGGAGACTGTCAAGCTGTGATCAATCCCATTTCCATGTTGCTCCTACAGCTGGATGTTGCTTATATTTCAAAGTCTCTGAAAATAAAGGTTACAAATTTTCTAGTTTTAGATGGGGTGGGAAAGTCCTTTGATGTTTTTGAGGTGAAAACATCAAAGTGGAGTTCAGCATGCGCGCCAGAAAAAAATTATATCCTAGCTCCATACTTGGAAAAAAGGATGAAAAACAAAACCAAAGACCATGTAATTCCATGAATACATTTTATTAATTTCAGGCTTCCACAGTAATTTTATCCTAATCTCTTATGGGCTCTAGGACATGTAAAAAAAAAATCAAACCAAAATTATCAGTAGGTTTATCATCTAAACCTTGATTGATTGATTGATTGATTTTTTAATATATTTTATTGATTTTTTTACAGAGAGGAAGGGAAAGGGATAGAGAGTTAGAAACACCGATGAGAGAGAAACATCAATCAGCTGCCTCCTGCAAACCCCCATTGGGGATGTGCCCACAACCAAGGTACATGCCCTTGACCAGAATCGAACCCGGGACCCTTCAGTCCGCAGGCCAACGCTCTATCCACTGAGCCAAACTGGTTAGGGCTAAACCTTAATTTATTCACAAAAATTGTGAAACATCAAATTGCTTCTGCATGCAGCATTTTTGCACAATTCCCTCAAAAAAACCTACCTCCCTCTCTCTCCTCTCTCTCTCTCTCTCTCTCTCTCTCTCTCTCTCTCTCTCTCTCTCACACACACACACACACACACACACACATACACACACACACTCTCACACACACGGTGTTGGTTAGTCTTTATGGACTGCAACAAAGCTTAATGCAGTAAACTTCTATTATGGGACACCTTCTCCCACAGATTTGAAGAACAGTTTGAAATAAATAATTCTTTATTTCCCAAGCTGATAGTTGGGAACCAATGCAATTAGCCTATGCTATAAACTATCAGGAAAGGCAAATAATCAGTTCCTCAAGTAGGTTATCTAAAGCAGGGTTTCTCAACCTTGGCACTATTGACATTTGGATCCAGATAATGCTATATTGCCAGGCTGTTCTGTGCACTGTAGGACATTTAGCAGCATTCTGGTCTAGATGGCAATCCATTTGTTCAGAACTTCCAATTAGCTTTTTAAACTCTCAAGGAAGACATGTAAAAATAAGTCAACAAAAAGGAAAATAACCTGGCCAGTGTGGCTCAGTTGGGTGAGCATTGTCCCATGCACCAAGAGGTCACTAATTCCATTCCTGATCAGGGCACATGTCTAGGATGCAGGCTCGATCCCTAGTAGGGGGCATGCAGCAGGCAGCCGATCGATGATATTTCTCTCTCATAGATGTTTCTTTCTATCCTTCTCCATTCCTCTTTCTCTAAAATAAATAAAACATATTTAAAACAACAACAACAACAAAAAAGGAAAATAAAGGCAACTTGTTGGAGACAGAATTATATAGTAAAAAACAAATAAACAAACAAAAAACACCACCCCAAACAACATAAAATTTATGTGAATATTCCAATGCATAAACAGATTTAATCATGAAAAATGTTAATAATCCCAAACTAATTTACAGATTCAATGTAATCTAAATAAAAATCCACATAGAATTTTTTGGGATAGAAATGAACAAACTCATTCTAAAATGTATACGAAAAGGCAAAGGGCCAAAAATAACAAAGATATTTCTGAAGAAGGAGAATAAGACTTGAGACATCATCCTTCCAGATCTCAAAACTTATCGCAAAGATGCAGTAAATATGAGTGTAATATTAAACAAGATCAATGGAACAGAATAAGGAACTGAATAAAAACTGAGATATAGACAAATATATCATAGAGTTATTCTACATGTAGCCTCATTCTAATGCAGTGAAGAAAGAATGGTCTTTTCCCCAAATTTCAGATATATAATTGACAACCATATGAAAAAATGATAAATCTAGATCTCTCCAATCTTTATCATATCAATTCCAGGAGTGTCTTCCTTTGGTATGGCAGAATATGCTCCTAATAGATCAAACCTCACAGAAATATTAGCAATGGTATAGATGTCACTTGACTAGCCAACAAGGAATCTAGAGCTACACATGCCAATGAGTTGAGAATGATCTGTAGTCCATATAAGGAAGAGGTGATATCAGAGTTAGTGATACCTTTCTTTCAGGCTTTTCTATTTGTTAAGATCCTCACCCCAGGAACACTGCTCTGATTGTATAAACACCGAGTCTGTAATTCTTCCCAATAGAGTGCCTGAATAATCAAGGGTAGCCGAATTTTGGAGGTCATGTAATTTCTAGCTTTGGTTATTTATAGAATTAGATTTCAGAATATTATACCCCAAAACATGAACTATTAGTCTGAGGCAAACTGAACCAGATGTCTGGCTATAAAGGAAGTAGTAGCTGGTAGGAGCACAGGAAAAAGAGAGTTATTTAAAACGTGAGATCTGAACCAAGGCCTTACATTAGCTTGGTTAGATATTTGGATCTCTATTAGTCTCCTCTAAGTCACAATTACTTGGCCCATTATCCAGTGAAGGTTATTGAATTTGTATTTAAAATGATCTGTAATTGATCAATTGCAATACAAGCTTCCCTACTATCTGGAAAAGCAAAGAAGTAATTATTAATTAATATGGAAAAAATTTTGAGCATTCCCAGATCCCCAACATAACCTACTAAATCAGACCAAATAACACATAAAACCTAAAATAACACTAACATATAATAAAAGCAGGAATAATATGATAAATACACAGCCTGTATTAAATAGAAATAATACATGTACAGTATAGTTTCACTTATTAAAAAGACTGATTTCTCCTTAAGTATAAGATAGTGGAACACTACATTATATACACCATCAATCCATTCAAGCAATAGACTTTCCGTTTTATCCATTGCTGGATGTCACGTTGCTATTACCAGAACCAACAGTAACTTCAGCAGCTTTCAAGATGCTTTCTCTCTGCGTGTAAATAGTACAAATGGTGGACACAGGCAAGTTCAATGCACACACAATGTCTTTGTTTTGTTCACCATGACTGGAACGCTAAATTACATCCAGTTTTAATCTAAGCATAACACCCTTATGAGCTCTCTTAGACTTTTCTGATACCTTAGAACCTCTTACTAATGGACACACAAAATAGAGATAAGGTACAGCTGCCCACAGACACATTTCAAAGCTATGGGGCCTGATGCTGAGATGGGGCCTGATGCTGTGGCTCCCAGAGAAGGAGCGGGGCTGCTCATTGTGGGGTGTGTGCAGCCTCTGTAAAGGCTGCTGCAAAACAAATGCTGAAGGTATTTTCACTTTCCACCATTTTCTGTAAAAGTGGAAAATCCTCCTTGGATTTTGTTTGGTTAGTGATCACAGGTGCTAAATGTAGATCTTTCTTAAAAAAGAAGTGGCCTAAGGTGACTGGCAAAAAGGAGAGAATGTCTGGAATTAGTTCTTTTTCAAAGAGGTGGGGAACCACCAAATTGACTTTTAAGGTCATTTGTCCATGTAGGTGCAAGTGGAAATGCTATTGGCTATAATTTCCTGTGGTCTCTTTTGATGACAGAATTTCCCAGAGTTTTTGTCATGGGAGTCTGGTGATGGATGGCATGTCCAACAATTGGTAAGATAAAGAACAAATGCAGAGAGAAACCAAGATGGCGGCATAGGTAAACACCGGAGTTAGCTGCCTCGAACAACCACTTCAAAAATACAACTACAAGACAGAACGGACATCGCCCAGAACCACAGGAAGACTGGCTGAGGGGAAATTCTTTAACTAGAAGGAAAGAGAACAGCATACGAGACTCAGAGGAGGCAGGCGCAGTGCAGAAAATACAAAGGTGCGGAGGTACGTGTGGAGCGGGCTGGTAGCTGAGGGCGCGGTTGTTGTTTTCAATCGGGAGGGAGTCTCAGATTCTGAGCTCCAGTTCTGGGCGAGTCTCTAGGGACCCAGACTCAAACGGGAGAAGTGGGACTGTCTGATATCGGTAGGAATGCTAGGGCAGCTTTCTCTCTGAGGTTTGCAGTGGTTGCTGGGACTCTGAGAGGCAGAGCCTCTGGGGACGGACTGAGAGCAGCCATAACGGCTCCCTCCATTCGCTCTGTTGATCCTGTGCGACCCGTCCCGCCCAAGCCCTGCACAGAGCCATTTGCCAGATAGCCTCAGGCAAAGGCTAGATTAGCACCTCCCTAGAAGACAGAAGTTTTCCCACTGCAGACACAGCTGATTCTCACAGCCAGTTGGCCTGGAGGTCAAATCACCCTAGTATTAACTACAACAATCAAGGCTTAACTATAACAAGACTGGGCACAAAGACCACTAGGGGGTGCACCAAGAAAGCATAAAAAATGCGGAGACAAAGAAACAGGACAAAACTGTCAATGGAGGATATTGAGTTCAGAACCACACTTTTAAGGTCTCTCAGGAACAGCCTAGAAGCCACCGATAAAGTTATTGAGATCTACAAGAAATCTAATGAGACCCTCGATGTTATGAAATTAAGCATACACGGACTGAAATAACGAATATTATACAGACTCCCAACAGCAGACCAGAGGAGCACAAGAATCAAGGCAAAGATTTGAAATGCGAAGAAGCAAAAAACACCCAACCAGAAAAGCAAAATGAAAAAAGAATCCGAAAATACGAAGATAGTGTAAGGAGCCTCTGGGACAACTTCAAGCGTACCAACATCAGAATTATAGGGGTACCAGAAGAAGAGAGAGAGCAAGATATTGAAAAACTATTTGAAGAAATAATGACAGAAAACTTCCCCCACCTGGTGAAAGAAATAGACTTACAGGTCCAGGAAGCGCAGAGAACCCCAAACAAAAGGAATCCAAAGAGGACCACACCAAGACACATCATAATTAAAATGCCAAGAGCAAAAGACAAAGAGAGAATCTTAAAAGCAGCAAGAGAAAGAAACTCAGTTACCTACAAGGGAATACCCATACGACTGTCAGCTGATTTCTCAACAGAAACTTTGCAGGCCAGAAGGGAATGGCAAGAAATATTCAAAGTGATGAATACCAAGAACCTACAACCAAGATTACTTTATCCAGCAAAGCTATCATTCAGAATAGAAGGTCAGATAAAGAGCTTCACAGATAAGGAAAAGCTAAAGGAGTTCATCACCACCAAACCAGTATTATATGAAATGCTGAAAGGTATCCTTTAAGAAGAGGAAAAAGAAGAAAAAGGTAAAGATACTAATTATGAACAACAAATATGCATCTATCAACAAGTGAATCTAAGAATCAAGTGAATAAATAATCTGATGAACAGAATGAACTGGTGATTATAATAGAATCAGGGACATAGAAAGGGAATGGACTGACTATACTTGGGGGGGAAAGGGGTGTGGGAGATGCGGGAAGAGACTGGACAAAAATTGTGCACCTATGGATGAGGACAGTGGGGGGGGTAAGGGCAGAGGGTGGGGTGGGAACTGGGTGAAGGGGGGCTATGGGGGGGGGAAAGGAACAAATGTAATAATCTGAACAATAAAGATTTAATTAAAAAAAAAAGAACAAATGCAATTAAAAAAATAAAGAAAAAAGGAATCTTACATAGAAAAAGAACAAATGCAGTATGTTTTACTCTCTCTTTACTCCCTTTGCTGTAATGACATCATGTGGCATATAATATTGAATTTAAACTGTATATTTTCAAAATAATTTTAATGAAAAAAGGTGCCTGCAGCCACTCCATTTTTTTGACTGAATCTATCTAATATACTGTTCCCAGAAGTATGAACTTTAGAATACTATCACTGCAGGGTGTAAGTAGGTGTTACAAGAAAATGTCAGAAGAGGTAGAGAAAGATTGAGATCAAACACATTTAGGAAAAAGCAATGTACTAATCAATGAAAAGTTATTTGGTTTTGCTTTTTCCTTTACATATTTTTTAAAGCACATTTATTAGAACACGTAGTTTTACTTTTCAGTATGTAAGCCATGAAAAGTCATTAAAATGCATTGACTAATGAAATTATCAGACAAGTCAATTGTTCCTGAAAAAGAAAATGGCTGCAAAGAAGCAATGAATAATTGCTTAAATAGTTTGTGTACTCTAAGAAATAAAGCCGAAAGGAAAACAAAACCAGCCCTCTCAGGATCCTCTCTCTGCAATTGTTATATTCTGTGATGACTTCCATTCTCACTGGAATGAATCATTGTCTTATTAGAATAGCATTTATAGTCTGATTATGCTGAAATTCTTTCATAAAGCATTGATCATGTGGTCTTTTCTTTGAAAACCTGTGGGGAAACTAAATTTACATTTATACTAGATAACATTTTAAAAAAGTGTTTTTGATATTTTAAGTTTCAATTACTATTAAAAGTAAAAAAAACCTTGCATTCAAAAGATGGACTAGAGTAAGTAAAAAATGTAAGAAGGTTTAAGTTAGGATAGAAAATTAAGCATTAACAACAGTATAAAACATGAAAAACACGCAATTAATGGTATTATAAAGGAAATTTCAGAAGTATTTCCTCATGGGAAATTGTTTGAATATTATTCATGACACATTCTACACAGTCAAGGCTGTGTATGTCTGGGTATTAAGGAAAGGGGCATGAAACTTTGGAGAGTGAAAAAGAATCCTAAGTTTAACTGACCTGAAGCAAACACCCTCCTCTGGAGGGCGTACATTCCCCTGCTGTTCCCTCTGGCATCGAGATGAGGGGAATGTTAAGATCACCTTGGTCAGTACCTTCTCTTGTTCAAGGGAAGCCACATTTCCCATCGAACAACTTAGGAAGGCTAGTCCGTGTAATTTGTTTCATCACTTTTCTGTTGTTGAAGGACTAGTTGAACTAGCTGAGTCTTGCCAGTAGAGAATATTTATCGGATGGTGCAAGCAATTGGGCATTTAATGAGGGGGATGTCTACAGAAAAAAAAGAAAAAAAAAAAGATTAGTGGTTGGAGCAGACTTTAAACTTTGTTTCTGAGATCAACAATTGCAGAGAGAGGACCCTAAGAGGGTTGGTTTTCTTTTCCTTGTGGCTTTATTTCCTTGTGGCCAGTCGAGAAGATCCCTAGACTTTGAGCTTGAAGTGCATTCAGATGGTGGAGTGAGGATGGCAGTGGCAATCTGATGGATTTCCTGATTTGTAGTCTGAATGTTTTGGTGATTACATATGAAAGGTTTTGGTAAGACTGTCCCACATTGTGGTTATTTCCTGCAGCAGAGAATGAAGGATGTGATCGTTCCAAAGAGCTGTCTGAGTGGCCCACTCAGCAGCAGCTCCAGGCCCAAGGTGATCTGCTCTGGTATAAACTGCAAATCCTCCAGCTTCAGTGCCGGAAGCCGGTCCATCCTTGCTGCTTGACACAGTCGCTGCAGGATAGAAACATCTGCACAGCATATGTTTCAAGGGACCTGGCGTATATAGCATACTGTTCTTAATATGTTTGCTCCCCTTAGCGCTGTGTGTTTTAATCAAGGTCACCTCTCCGAGAAAGGTTGTTTCCCCAGGTAGGGATTTTTCCCTGAAGTTAGGGAGGGGATGAAACTCCTTAACTAAGTGCCAGGCGGGTAATTAATCACTTTAACTACGAACAATCATGCTTAAGCTACATAATCTTTACTCCCTGGAATGGAGATAAGAAACGCCCTAACCTTTGGAATAGAGATTGATAGGATTGGAATCAACTGGTATAAATACAGATGTAACAAGACAGAACTTAGATGACAAAACCAAGAAGACAGAACCTACACACAGAACTTAGAAGACAGAACCTACACAGACAGAAGAACTTCGCTGGAGAGAACATGGCAAAAGATCCTGGACTGAACCTGACTACAGAAATTGGCAAGAGAACCTGACTAGAACCTGGTGACTGAACCTGGCTGGAGAACCTGGACAGAACCTGGCTGAAGAACCTAGCGAGGGAACATGGCTACAGAACCTGGCTGGAGAACCTGGAGAACCTAGCAAGAGAACATGGACACAGAACCTGGCTGGAGAACCTAGTGAGGGAACATGGCTACAGAACCTGGCTGGAGAACCTGGAGAACCTAGCAAGAGAACATAGACACAGAACCTGGCTGGAGATCCTAACCAGAACTTCGCTGGAGATCCAGACCAGAACTTGGCTGGAGATCCTGGCTAGAGATCCTGGATAGGCTGCTGATTAACTGAATGCTGTCTCCGTGTCATTCCTTCTTCGCCGACTCCGTCCACACCTTTGGGGACCCCTGGACCTGCTGGGGCAGGACCCCAGCATCTGGTGCCCGAACAGGGACCCTTAGGTAAGTCCCCCCGTACTTGGGACGGATAGGACTGCACCGTAGGGTGCTGCAGACCCCCCCCCCCCCCCATAGAGGATAAGTAGGGTAAGCGGGTAGTTAGTACTGAATTTAGATTGACAAGATGGGTCATACTGAGTCTAAAGAAAAAAGACTCTGTATTAATCTTTTAACGCATATGCTTGCTAGCAGAGGAGTTAAGGTTACTCCCAGTCAGACAGAAAGTTTTATAGAAGACGTATATCAATGGCTTCCTGAGGATGGAACTGTTAATTTAGAAACTTGGACTAAAGTAGGAGAGCAATTAAAGAACTATTATAGCTACCATGGATCTGAGAAGGTCCCGGCAGATACCTTTTCTCTCTGGAATTCAATTTGTGAAACCTTGGCACCAGCGGCAAAAATGGTTGAACTTTCTCAAACTTTAAATAGTCCCTCGGCTCCACCCAGAGAGGATACATCATTATTGTCTTCAGCTCAATCTAAAAGCAATTTAGCTATGCCTACTGATCGGGAGGAGAATAAATATCATAAACATGACCATTGGTCCTTTCCAGTCAGTAGAGAGGAGAGAGGCCCTCCCATTCAAAACAGGCTCCCCAAATTAGAAAGGAAGCTTGTGGCTCCTATGAGCTCCATGTCTAAATTTCAAAGGGCGATAAGAGAAGCTGAAGCTAATGGAGATCTTGAATTCTCACTCTGCTTCCCAGTTGCATATGAGAATGAGTCTGGTGGGGACGGAAACCCCACCTGGGGGCCTATACCTTACAAAGTACTTAAAGAATTAAAATTGGCCTGCTCTGAATATGGACCTCTAGCTTCTTACACACAAACCTTGGTAGAAACCCTAGCCAGTAAATGGATGACTCCTTATGATTGGTCACAGGTTTGTAAAGCCTGTCTCTCAGGAGGCGATTACTTATTATGGAAAACTGAATATGATGATCTTGCTAAGAAAGCTGTAGCCACTAGCAAAAAAACCAGAAAAGGAATAACCCTAGACATGATATTAGGAGAAGGTGATTTTAACACGGCTCAGGAGCAAATGAATATGCCCACAGAGGCACTTACCAAAGTAACCAGTTGTGCAGTAAATGCCTGGAAATCCCTACCTTATACAGCAGGAGAAACAACCTTTCTCGGAGAGGTGACCTTGGTTAAAACACACAGCGCTAAGGGGAGCAAACATATTAAGAACAGTATGCTATATACGCCAGGTCCCTTGAAACATATGCTGTGCAGATGTTTCTATCCTGCAGCGACTGTGTCAAGCAGCAAGGATGGACCGGCTTCCGGCACTTCAGCTTATAGAACTTGTTCAGAACCTGGGGGGAAAGGCAAGCTATGAAGCAACCTAGAGTCCCAATAAGGTTCTGGGCAGTCAGTGTTTAATTTTCATTGATGCCAAGTCAGGGGAATGGGAGAAAAATTAGAAACATTAGTTAGCAGAGTTGAAGTCAGATATTGAAGGAAATTGCAAACATTTTAAATTTGGGTAAGTGTTGACAATTTGTGCAAGATGACAGGATTGAGTGCAATTTACAGGTAGGTAACAAAACCATGCAGTTTACAGAAGTGTCATAGCTCAGAGACAATGAACAGGACTGGAATCTGATAACCCAAAGAGTGAGCTATAGTTTCTCTACTGAAACATAAAAATCCTCTCTATGGTGTACTGGTATGTTCTTTTTATCAAAGATAATCAAAGTAAGATTATTCTCAATCACAAAAATAAGTCTGGTTTCATTAGATTTGGTTTGATTGCGTGGGTGCAGCAAAAATGGTAACTGACAATATAGAAAATTTACTTTATTGGACGTTTTCATGAGGAATCTCAGATTGGACTTTTCAAAGCCTCTAGGTCTACAGGCTAGAAAGCCAAGCCCAGAACTCTGTATCAGATTTCACCTGCAGTGCTTATGGATTTAGGCGAATTCCTCTCTTCTTGAGGTCACTCAAATGCCCTAAAATTCCTGTGCCTGCCAGGAAGTGATCTTCCGTTCTAATTTGCCAGGCTGAGAACCCTATAAACTAGATACCAGCCAGTTTTCTCAAGACAGCTTTGTAAGCATTGACTCTAACGTCAACCTTCGTTCCTTAAGGGTCTCTGGCCATATCTGATTCTAGGCACATCATTCTCAAATATGAAAACCCAGCATCTCCACTGGAGTTATAGAAATTCTGACTCAGTTCAGTGGTATGGACTCAAGTTATTTTAGCAGTGTCATGAGAAGCTTACGCCTCAGAGTACTTGGCACAGTCCTTTCCTTCGGTCTCATAGACAGTCTCTTTTTGTTGAAGACAAAGCATTCCGTTCTATAGCTATTTGTAAGTGCTTGCAGGGAATTATCAGATTTTAAAAAAAAACACTTGTCTGTGGATGACAAAATGGCTGTGGTTAAAGGTCTGATGAGAGTTCATTACAAAACTTAGGTAATTGGCAAGACAATTTGGTTGATGGGATTGGGTGTAATCACTATGGCAACAGTATAGAGGTTCCTCAGAAATTAGAACTACCACATGATCCAGCATTCTTCTCATGGGTATATATTCAAAGGAACTTAAATCAGGATCTCAAAGGGATATCTGCACTATCATGCTCACTGTAGTATTATTCACAACAGCCAAGACATGGAAGCAACCTAAATGTCTGTCAGAGATCAATGAACAAAGAAAATGTACTATATACACATGATAAAATATTATTCAGCCTTTAAAAAGGAAATCCTGTAACAATACAGATGAGCTAGAGGACGTTATGCTAAGTGAAATAAGCCAGACTCAGAAGGACAAGTACTGCATGTTAACATCTATATGAAAAATTTAAAATACTCAAATTCATAGAAACAGAGTAGAATGGTAGTTGTCAGGGGCTGGGAGGAGGGAAAATGGGAAGCGTTACTCAAAGTATACAAGGTTTCAGTTATGCAAAATGAATAAATTCTAGAGATTTACTATACAGCATAGTACCTATAGTTAATAATAACTTACTGGATTTTCTAGGAGGGTAGGCTTATGTTGTGTCCTAATATGCAAAGTGTCCTCTCGGGAGTTTGACTGGGAGACCGGGAGTTCCATCTCTCTCTATGGCGTGCGCTGACCACCGGCAGCTGGGGAAGGGAGGCCCCGGCTGGCAGCTGGAGGCCCCGATTGCTCCTGATCGCTGGCCAGGCCTAGGGACCCTACCTGTGCATGTATTTTGTGCACCGGGCTTCTAGTAATAGTAATAAAGAGGATGGGAGGGGACTTTTGGGGTGATGATATGTTTATGTCATAGATTGTAGTAGTTTCACAGATATATACTTATCTCCAAACTTCATCAAGTTGTACACATAAATATGTACAGCTTTTTGTATGTCAATCATAGCTCAATAAAGTGGATTTTAAAAAAAGAAAATTTCATTTAGCAGTTTGTGAAAAAAATATTGAAAGTTGTCAAGTTTGAACACTTGTTTAAATAGGGTCGTGAATCACTGAGAAATAATATTTAGTTATTCATTTAATTCAAGTGGCAAAAAAAGATTTAAAAAGTGTATATAAGAGGTGACATGATTGTAAAAAAATCTTCAGTTAAAAAAATGAAAAGATTTGCTTCTCTTTAATAATCAAGGATATGATGATTTCAACAAAAACACAGAAAATAATTCTGTTAAGACAGAATCTGTTTACTCAAAAGGCAGAATCTGTTTACAACCTCTTATTAAGAGTAGGCCAAAAATCCAAGAAAAATTTGTCATTTCAAAAGAAAGAGAAAATCAAACTCTAGTTTCGCATCAGTATATTATTGATACTGAAGGTCCTTTATAAAACCTTAGGAGCAAATCCATCAGGTCTGTGTTGGTCAATATTTTTTCTTAGGTCCACTTATTCATCTGGGCATATCACAAGCATACTAAACTGTTGGAATTCTATTTAAAAATGAGAATAACAAAATAGGAATTCACAGAGTTGAAGATAGTTATTTCCCTCAAAAGCAAAGAGGATCGCAGTTAATGGTCTCTTCCCATTATCACTGGGATCACGTTTTATTCTTCCCACTAGGTAAGGATTCCTTTCTTCCCTAACCAAAGCAATGCTCTGCCAAGAAGTTTAAACTTCTGAGTTAGATGAGTATAATTCCTTGATCAAAAATACCTACTTCTCTTTCCAGCTATCCCTTCTGGAAATCCAGTCACTTGTCAGCACTAATTGAGCTTGCCATATGCTGCTGCACATGATAGTGTTAATCAATTCCTCCTTCAAGAAGTTTTTCTTCCCTTGCTTTTCTATTTTCCCTCCTCTCCTGGAAAACTGCCCAAATAAGAAAACTTGAGTCATTCTGGACACTTTCCTCTCCCTAATCTTTTATATTTTGTTTCCATTACCTTTTTCACTCTGATATGCCCTTCTATGTAGCAGAATATTTAAGAGTGAAAACTTGAAGTCAGACAACCAAATTTAAATTCCAGCTCTATTGTTTATTGGACTATTCCAGCTTTATGATCTTGGGAAATAGTGATAATAATAAAAATAATAAGGCTATGTGCCAGGCACTATTCTAAATACTTTATATATATATATATATATATCAACTAATTTAATTATCACGTCTTATGAAATAGATCCTATTATTATTCTCATGTTGTAGATGAGAAAACTGAAAAGCAGAGGTAAAATAATTCATTAAAGGTCACACAGACAATAAATTTTTAGCCAGGATTCAAGCCCAAATAGTCTAACGGAAGAATCCATACTTTCAACCACTTCATTCTTTTTGTTCCTAGGTTTCAGTTTGGTACCTATCAAGTAGTGAACAATAAACAAGCACTCTTATTAATACAAGTGTGTGGCTTATATTAAGCTTTCATCATTTCTTACTTGCTTTAGCCTTTGCATTCGTCTCATTGCATGTCTCCAGGTTAACTGATCTCACACTGCTGCCAAGAACATCTTTTGAAAAACAGAACTAACCATGTTACTTACCTGTATTAGAAACTTTAATGACTTCCATTTATCTACCAAATAATATTCAAACACAGCATGTCCTTAATGCTTTTGCCCCCAGTTCATTAACCCCATATTTTATCACTTCTCTTTCCTCACTCGTTCCATACTTGCTTAATCCCCAGTCACACCAAAAGTTGACTTGCCTACACGGCTCTGTGGATTTTTTTTTTATATTTTTTTATTGATTAAGATATTACATATGTGTACCCTCTACCCCCCCCCCCCCCCGCTCATCCCCTCACCCCCCCGTTGTCCGTGCCCATTGGTTAGGCCTATATGCTTGCATATAAGTCCTTTGGTTGATCCTTCCCCCTTGCCCCCACCCTCCCCTACCTTCCCTCCAAGGCCCGACAGTCCAATCAAAGCCTCTCCATCTCTGGATCAGTCCTTGTTCATCAGTTTATGTTGTTCATTATATTCCACAAATAAGTGAGATCTTGTGGTATTTATCCGCTCTCCAGTTCCATCGATGCTGTGGCAAATGGTTAAGAGTTCCTTTTTCTTCTTCCTCTTCTTAAAGAATACCTTTCAGCATTTCATATAATACTGGTTTGGTGGTGATGAACTCCTTTAGCTTTTTCTTATCCGTGAAGCTCTTTATCTGGCCTTCCATTCTGAATGATAGCTTTGCTGGATAAAGTAATCTTGGTTGCAGGTTCTTGCTATTCATCTCTTTGAATATTTCTTGCCACTCTCTTCTGGTCTGCATGGTTTCTGTTGAGAAATCAGCTAACAGTCGGATGGGTCCTCCCTTGTAGGTAACTGACTGTCTTTCTCTTGCTGCTTTTAAGATTCTCTCTTTATCTTTTGCTCTTGGCATTTTAATGATGATGTGTCTTGGTGTGGTCCTCTTTGGATTCCTTTTGTTTGGGGTTCTCTGTGCTTCCTGGACTTGTAAGTCCATTTCTTTCACCAGGTGGGGGAAGTTTTCTGTCATTATTTCTTCAAAAAGGTTTTCAATATCTTGCCCTCTCTCTCCTTCTGGTACCCCTATAATTCTGATGTTGGTACGCTTGAAGTTGTCCCAGAGGTTCCTTACACTATCTTCATATTTTTGGAATCTCTTTTCTTTTTTCTTTTTCGGTTGGGTATTTTTTGTTTCTTTGTATTTCAACTCTTTGACTTGATTCTTGGGATCCTCTTGTCTGCTGTTGGATCTCTGTAAATTATTCTTTATTTCATTCAGTGTATGCTTAATTTCTAGTTGGTCCTTTTTCATGTCCTCCATGGTCTCACTATACTCTTTGAGGGATTCATTAAATTTATCGGCGGTTTCCATAAAATTCTTGACAAACCTTATAAACGTGGCCTTGAACTCTATATCCAGTCGTCTGCCCTCCTCCGTTTCTGCCAATTGTGACCTGTTTCTTTGTCTCCGCATTTTGGCTGCTTCCCTGTGTTGATAGAGTGGCCCTGCGCGCCAGGTGTCCTGTAGGGCCCAGTGGCTCAGCCTCCCCAGTTACCTGGGGTGGACACTCTTGGTGCACTCTTGGTGCCTTGGTTGTTGTAGGATCACTGGGAGGAATTGACCTCCAGGCCAATTGGCTGTGGGAAGCAGCTGTGTCTGAAGTGGGAGAATGGTCCCCCTCTGGCCACTGGGTACAGTGGCTCCTGGATCTAAGGAGGTGCTAATTCAGCCCCTGCCTGAGGCCACACAGCCGGAGCCACGAAGAGGCTCAGCTGTGAAGCAATGCAAGCCGCTGCGGGGCCTTGGGCCTTCTCTTGGAAGTTCCGGGTCTGCCTGGCTGGGCTGTAGTTAGGTACATTCACATGCAAAAGCCTCTGCCGCAGCCTGGGTGGGGCGGGGTCTCAGGGAGTCAAAAGGGCGGAGAAAGAAGCTATGGCTGATTCTCCGCGCCTGGAGTCGCGTGTCTCAGTGTCCCGGTAACGGCTGCAAGCACCTCTGAGGGAAATCTGCCCTCAAGTTCGCCCGCTGCCGCCTGACAGAGCAGCCTCTCCCTGTATGAGTCCTGGGTCCCCAGAGACTTCCCGGAACCGGAGTTCAGAGCAGTCGGGAGCTTGTGGTTCAAAAAGACAGCCGCGTCCTCAGGTGCCACCCCCTTTCCGCGTGAGCGAGCCGCCGCCGTACCTCTGCACTCAGCCTCCGCAGCTCCTCTGGCTCTCAGCGTGCTTTTCTTTTCTTCTAGTTGTAGAAATTACACTCAGCCAGCCTTCCTGTTGTTCTGGACGATATTTGCTCCGTCCTTTGGGATATTTTTCAATTGTTGTGGGAGGCGACTATTTCCCGGTGTTTATCTATGCCACCATCTTAGTTTCTCCGGCTCTGTGGATTTTTACATCTCAGTGTGCACTCAGTGGCACCACTGCTACGTTGGGCAGTTGGGTTGCACCTAGGCCAGTGGTTGGCAAACTGCGGCTTGTGACCCACATGCGGCTCTTTGGCCCCTTGAGTGTGGCTCTTACACAAAATACCACGTGTGGGCGCGCACTTAGAGCGCGATTGAAACTTCGTGGCCCATGTGCAGAAGTCAGTTTTCGGCCTGGGCGAGTCTATTTTGAAGAAGTGGCGTTAGAAGAAGCGGGGGGTGTCAGTTGGTCGGGCGAGGCAGCGCAGGAGAGGTACATTGTTTTGAGGTACGTTCGCTGAGGTCGACCCCTTCCAACTCTCCCATCCACACTCCTCTATCGGAAACAAGTATACAAGACGAGTGTGGATGGGAGAGTTGGAAGGGGTTGACCTCAGGGAACGTACCTCAATCAGACTGAGGACGTTTTTTAGCAAAGGCCAGCTTAGGAGTACCCTAATTAAGTTAATAACAATGCACCTACCTATATAGTTTTAGTTTAAAAAATTTGGCTCTCAAAAGAAATTTCAATCGTTGTTCTGTTGCTATTTGGCTCTGCTGACTAATGAGTTTGCCGACCACTGACCTAGGCCCAATTTGGTTTCAGTTGATAAGCATGGGGGAAGAGGGCCTCTGGGTAAAATCTGTTATTAGCGTGGAGATGCCAGGTAAGAGCCTGGAAGCCAGGACCATGGAGAGAACCAGTGGGGGGTCCTGGTCCCAGACACCAGGTCTGATTCCCACAGAGATGGCAGCAAGCAGAAACAAAAGGGGGTCTTCCTGCTGCTCTGGAACTCTGGGGACCAAGCTTAATACCAGCTTGGGAGCCGGTAGTCTCCCAGTTCTGAATCAAATGCACGATAGCTCCAGGGGCAGGAGGAGGGCAATAAGGTAGCACATTATTCAGCACCTAGGGGGTGGGAGCACTGAGAGCAGGTCCTTAGGCAGACAGAGGAGTGGTCGGTCACTGAGCAATGCCTGGGGCTGCTGGTTTTGGGGACATGCGAGGTACTTCAGAGATCCCAGACGCAACAGAGGGCTATTGTGGCTGCCGGGTAGCTGAGATTCGGCAGCTGGGCTTGGAGGTGGGATAGGAAGTTGGGGCACAGACCAGACATTTAAGTATATTCGGCATAACTTACTTTGTGAGACACTCTACAATTGTTCTGGTTAGACCAGTATGCTATAACATTATGTTTAAGAGTTATTGATCTCCCAAATTTGCTGCTACCCTCCTGGCAATATTTTAACAGTTCTCAGGTTTTCCTCTGCCCTTTCCATAAGCAGAGAAAAAGAAGGGACCTAGGACCCAGTGCAAGACTGGGTTTAAATCCTGTAGGCTGCAGTGTAACTCTCAGGGCTGGGAACTGTGACTAAAATCAATCTTGACTCTGGCAGACTGCAGTGGTGCACTGTGAATGCTAAAAAATACCAACATGGCCCTAGGGGGTTTGGCTCCCTAGATAGAGCATCGGCCTGTGGAGTGAAGGGTCCTGGGTTCAATTCTGGTCAAGGGCATGACTTCAGTTGCAGGCTCGTGTGCAGGAGGCAAACAATTGATGTGTCTCTCTTACATAGATGTATGTGTTTCTCTCTCTGTCTCTTCCCCTCCCTTCCATACTCTGTAAAAATCAATGGAAAAAATACAACCTTGGTGAGGATTAACAAAAAATAAAAATATAAAAGATACCAACACATGCAGCAGTCAAATTCCAGATCTCAAAATTAGAATCCCATATGACGTGCTGTGCCCTTTCCAAGACACCCACAGATGATTCACACTCTTACTCCATCTTCCAAAGGGCCCCTTAGTCACTCATCATCCAGGGGTGATGCACTCTATTCCTGTTTATGCTTAAGCACATCAGGCAGCAGCTACTTTCACACATGCCACGCTTTCCGGAGTGACATGTTTCTAGAGTGATGCTGGAATCCACATCTGTGCAGAACTTCTCAAATGTGTGAACTTCCCTAGTGCACTAGTGAGGGCCGGCATTTGAGCATACAGTCTGTCTCTGGGCATCGAAGTCTTTAACAGGAATTTTAAATAATCTATTTCTTTTATGTTTTTGTTTAATAGTAAAGAAACATTAAAATTTATTGAATGTGGATTGCTAGCGGTGTAGGAGAGGGACCAGTAAGTATATTTTAAAAATTCTAATCAGTCTTATCCTTTAACTCAGTCCTAAATGGTGCTTGCCTACAACTCCCCAACTGAGACCTCAGTAAATTTGATTTTATATAATTACCAACGAAAAAGTAGACACTTTATTCTTTGTTATCTCCTTGCTACCCTACTGATAACATTTAATCTGGTATCACATAATTCTGAAAGCAAATATCTTTAATAGAGTATTAATTATTATTTTACTGCCTTACCTGATAATATTCTACTTATGTTGTTTTCCTGAACTGTCACCAAGGCTGTTCATTAATACTAATTTTGCAAGTAATACATGTTTTGATGCAAGCCATAGATATTTATGCACATTCTTTGAGGAGACTCTAACTCTGAATGTATGGCATATGTTCCAATACATATACAGTATAAGAAGAAACTACCAAAGATGATATCTACTAAAGTCTAAAATTTTCAGTTATAAAGCAAAAACAGAAAACCATTTCAGTAATTTATTTACATATCATAAACAAGTATATTTTTAAATATTAAAAACAAATAGAAACCACATAAGCAAAATTAAAAGGTTCTAACTTCTTAATAGTTCTGAACTATGATGTAAAATGCATAAACAGAGAAATTCAGTACGTATTTGTATACCCATGTGTATCAATTTTCCAAACTGTAAAATGGAGATAAAAATACATATCCTCAGATATTATTACCTATTTCATCTGAATAAATTTAAAAAATCCAAGAGATTCACATGTGATATGTTCTTACTCTAATGTACTCATTGGGTAACCAATGCTGTTTAAGCAGCAGGTCTGAGCTATTTGTTATGGGTTCAACATGAGATAAGAAGTTTGTGTTGAAATGTAAATCAAATAAATCAATTCATTTTCCCACTAGTATATCAGAATGGTCAACTAGAAGGTGTCTGTTATTCTCATTATTACAACAGAATTTTTATCTCATGTTTGTGTGTTGATGCTTTCTTCATCCAGAAGGACTTGCTTAAGAAAAATAATGTCAGCTGAACTCTGCAATGTGCTTAATGAATAGACTGTAGTATTTACATCCTGGTGCAACTAGTTCTCTAGGCAGGGACCACTAGCAAACAGCTCCTGTTCCAGCAGGGTCTGCAGGCCACTCTTTGAGTAGCATTGTACCTGTATGGGTTGGACAAATACCTAACACTTCAGCCTAAACAGAGTCTTAGCTGGACTCAAAGAATATGAATGTTGCTGAGTGAAACAGATGAAGACATTAAGAAAAGAGAGAGAGAGAAAGAAAGAAACTCAGAAAGACAACAGATGGTGATTAGCAGAGAAAGGGGGTGGGGGAAGTAGAAGAGAGTGTAGAAGGATAAATGGTGATAGTAGAAGAAAACTGAACTGGAGATGATGAACACAGAATACAACATACAAATGATGTATTATAGAATTGTACACCAGAAACCTATATAATTTAATTAACCAAGGCTATCCCAATGAATTCAATAACAAAGCAAACAAGGAAAATGAATGTCTGTGTGAACTGTTCAGAGAATCTTTTATTTTCTTCTTTCAGTCAATCAAAAAACTAGTATCTAATCAGAATTCATAATGAGCAAGGCACTATAACAGAGGGTGGGGAGAATTAAAAAAATCAGGGTCCTTGCCCACTTTAGGAAGTTTGCCTCTGAATGGAGAGAAAACCCGCTGCAAAAAACAACGAATGGTACTTAGGCATTAATGGTAAAGTGATGTAGACCAGAAGAACCAATACATACAGCTGACAGAGGGAGCTCCAGGTGGCCTGCCAAAGCTCCATGGTAGCAGGTCCTTAAGTGATAAAAAGTCCGTATGGTCTGAGAAAAATGCAAAGGATGCAGCAATTGGCACATTCCCAGGAAAATGAGGAAAGAAATGAATAGTTTTGAAAGGAAGGGAAGAGGTAGACCAGGAAGGTAAACTTTCCCTCTGGGCCGTGAGGTGCAGGTGCTTAATAAGCGTGAACATATTGCGTTTCTTGCAGGAAAGCTTTGTATTACTGAAGGCTGATATAATAAGTGAGCGAGGACTTGGGTAGGTACAGTGTTTTCCATTTTAGAATGCAAGGGTGCACCTTTTTTGCAAAATTCTGACTTTGCATGAATTGTCATGAATGCCCTGCCAGTTTAGTTTTAGTTCAGGTATATGTGTTAAGGATGGGACATTTTATTTATGAACAACTTCCTACTCTGGTAAATAATGCATAAATTCATAGCCTCTAGAAGTATTTGATCCAGAGTGTAGGCTCAAGTCAAAATGAATTTTCCTAGGAAATCTTAAGTAAGTAATGTCTTGGGATACATTCCAGGAATAATCAGTTTTCATGATATTCTCTAAATTTTATGTGGTGAGTTTAAATTGAGAAAGCTCCTTAAACTACATACATTTGTTACAGAAAATAAGCTATTCTACTAGGAACAAATATTTCTTTAAGATTGAATGTACATTTTCTTCTCTGTTAAGCCTTTTACTTATACTTTGTTTCATTTTTACAAAATGCCAAGCATATGAATCCATAAATTCAAACTGGTGAAAGACAATGGCTAAATGTGAGGTTTGCTCCTTTTTTTTCAAAGTTCAAATGCATATCATTGTCCTAATTCATGAGGGAACCATTCAGGGAATATCTAAACTGCTAATTTACCTGCATCTCCATGCAATTCATGTAGCATAAGAAAAGCCTATAATTATCCAGAGCTAAACCTGTGTGTGTGACTCAGAATCATTTATTGAAAGATTTAATGGTCTAGATTATTTCATGGAAGGAGAGAAATGCCGCCTAGAAAAATCCATTAACATGCCAATGATTTCACTAAGTTTTAGTAAATGGCTAAGGTGATAACTAGATGAGATATATTTGCATTTTGGCCTAGAATAAACTGACATTTCCTAACATTTCTAAGTGAATTTGCACATCTTTCCCACAAACATTTGTTTCCAAACTGGTTGCTTCTTATTCCCAGATATACCATTGTGTAATTAGGGTTAATTCCAAACTAAGTCTAAAGAATTTGTTCCAGATAGTTAGAGACAGAGGAGGACAGGAAGTCCCCGTCCAAAATCTACAATCACATATAATGAGGTAGAGGTACCTGGCCAGAGGTACAGGTTCCAGGATAATGAGAACTGAGGGAATGAGCTTTGGTTAGGTCAGGGGCAAGAAAACTTTTCAGGAGAAAACAAAAAGAAAGGGGAGAAAAGAGATCAGGCTGATAAATTACAGTCCAGAAATCTGAGCACAGAAAGGAGAGATGGCTTGCCAGTTTCTTAAATCAAGTTTGAAGAGTTGATGGAAGCAGATGAATGAAGCCAAGACTTTTGGGGTCAATGAGATGAGTGTGCTCCTTGGGAGGGGACCTTAGCATGGGTACTGATAGCGAGAACCTTTCACAAATAAAGCTGTGTGCAGTTAAAGGCATGCCTCCATGAGGGTTTCTGTTTGCCCATGCACGCATATCTGTATTCTTCTCTGAAGAAAGAACTAACTGTCCAAATTTTCATCTTTTTTTTTTTCAGTACCTTCCAGTAGTGAACTTCAGATACAAAAATAGGGACTCAATAGGTTTCTTGGGGTCAAAGTGTGGGAAGGAAGATTTTCTAATTTAGAGTTCTGGGTAAAAGCTTCCATAAAGCTTATGACATTGCCTTTGATTTCTACCTTTTTTGCTGTCAGTTATGAGTTTCACTTTGCCTGCAGAGAATTTTTTTTTTCCTGAGCAGTTGCTTTCCTATAAGATGGAGTAACACATTGACAGCATTCCCTGTGCCCTATTTTATTCACTGAGGTTGCAAAGATTAAAACCAACTCCCTGATGCATTTGTCAACACTCATAGAATTCAATTAGAATTCAGCATTAATTAATGTGCCATTAAGCATGTTCTCTTTTTTCTGACTCTTCATGATATTAAATCCTTTTAAAATTTTAGTTCTTAGCAATTTATACTTTTTGAAAATAATATGCAGTGACATAGCAACCAGAAGTCAAATCTAGAGCTGATTTAACTCAATGCATTCCAAATCACAATTCATTTCCCATTAATATATCAGAGTTGTCAACTATAAGATATCTGTTATCCTTATTATTGTAACAGAATTTCTATTACAGGGTTTGTAAAAAGAAAGCTTCATGGAAGATACTTTTTGACGTGCTTAAGTTTTGTTCTCATGAGAGAGTTCTTGCTATGTGTGGAAATAAAACTAGGTATCCTAGAAATCCTATTGTAAGAAGAAGTTGGAATACGGATATGGTAGTAAATCACTTATTCTTAGGATGGGCAAGAAAAATTAGTATAATAGAATTGATAAATGACTTTCTAATGTTTAGCAAGAGTCTAATATTTTTGTGTTACCATAAATCACCCAATCTTTATTTTTATTTAAGTATCAGGGAAACTACTGAAGTATCCAAGAAAATGAATTTTTGGATAAATGAAATGTTTCAGGAATTAAAAATGTTTTAAATTAAAAATGCATTTTATGTCTTACATTTAGATGATTCCTTTTTGATGTTTTTAAAAATGAAAAAAATTTCAATTACAGTTGACATAAATGACCTTCAATTTTATAGGAACATAAACCTATAATTGTTACAGCTAAAATTTATCATGCATGTTAAGTTTGTAACATTCAAACTTGTTACCTGCAAAGCAGTCAGTGTTCCATTGCAGGGTGAAATGTGTTTCTGCCTCTTCTCAAATTGAGATGATCAGTTCACTGGATGGTGCTAACACTGGTTAACACATTTTTCATTGGGCAAATGAATTCATGGTTCCAAGTAGCACAGCATTATCTTTTGTAGGCCAGATAATATCACAATTGGGAGAGGAATAATCACACACATTGCCTCGTTTTAAATCTGTCCAGGCATTCAGCTACACAAACTATTCCTTTCACCAGGTCCTAAGTGGCAAATTGATGGGGGAAATACAAGGGAGCATTAAACAAATTCATCTCAAATTACTGCAGGGAATTCAATTTGTGGCTCAACTGAAATAGGTAACCACTTCCATTTAACAGGCTACACACAGATATCAGTGGCACTGTGATACATGTTCTTTAGGATGACCTTTGGCAGACAATAGTGGGTCCTGAGGCATTTGAGATCAAGATGAATGGTATTGTTTTCCTGTGAATTTTCTTGTTAATATTCTCCATGAATCAGAAGAGTCAAGAGGTTGGTTTTTAATCTAATAGATTTTTTGTGTGCATTTATTTCACCTACTGTAGTAGGAGACCACCAAATGAGCAATGACTTCTGTGGGGGAAAAGGAGAGGAGTGTTTTAATACCAAAATTTAATCAGAATACTAAGATGTGGACTGAATTTGGACTTTAGGTAGGTCTCCTATGATATCTGTCATTCTGTATTTAGGTATGTAATTTGAACTTAAAGCAATTTCACCTAACATATACTAGAAAAGGCTATTATTTTCCCCAGTGGTTCTCTGATCATACTTTATTGTTAAATAGAGATGCAGATTAATGTAAACAGAACTGGAAAAAAACTTAGGTAAAGATAAACTGCTTTTAATTGATGGCCATAATATTTAATAGATAATTATGACTTTTTCAGAGTAATCAAACTTATGTGTAGAATTATTAAATATGATGTATTAAAATCATTCCTACAGTTTCCTTCAAATTTTTCAGAGCTATCATATTGGAGTTAAACATGTCTCAAAATTCTGAAATGTGGTCTTTCAATATAAAATGCTCTTCTTGATCCACAATTTATCTAAAATCAGCAGTATTCCTTCATTTACATTCTTATTCCCTTTAATTTTCATTTTATCCTTCATCTAAGATCTTCAGTTTCCTTCCTGTTCTCTATAGGATTCCCTTACGCATTTTTTTTCTTTCATGTTGCCACATGGAGGAATAATATCATGAAATTTGGAACAGTGGCTGTCTTAAGATGATCGTATCTTTTGCTTTTAATAACTTGACACAATCTGTTCCAAATGCTCCAATCAAAAGACATAGGATATTATTAGACTTAATAAATGAATTCGACAATGTAGCAGGATACAAAATTAATGCCAAGAAATCGATGGCATTTTTATACTCCAGTAGTGAACTTACAGAGCGATTAAAAAAACAATCCCATTTACCATCCCACCAAAAAAATTTAAGATGCCTAGGAATAAACTTAACTAAGGAGGTAAAAGACCTGTACTTGAAAAACTACACTACAGGATGTTGAAAAAAGAGATAGAGGAAGACATAAACAAATGAAAGAATATACCGTGTTCAGGATTGGTAGAATCAACATAATTAAAATGTTCATACTGCCCAAAGCAATTTATAGATTCAATGCAAACCTCATTAAAATACCAATGGCATATTTCACAGACCTAGAACAAACTATCTAAAAATTATATGGAAAAAAAAGACCCCAAATAGCCACAGCAATCTTGAGGAAGAAGAACAAAGTTGGAGGGATCACAATACCAGATATCAAGCTATATTAACAAGCCACGGTTCTCAAAACCGCCTGGTACTGTCACAAGAAGAGACATATAGACCAATGGAATAGAAGAGAGAACCCAAAAATCAACCCAAGTCATTATGCTCAATTAATATTTGACAAAGGAGGCAATAGCATACAATGGAGTCAAGACAGTCTCTTCAATAAATGGTGCTGGGAAAACTGGACAGTTACATGCAAAAACATGAAACTAGACCACCAACTATACCATACACAAAAATAAACTTAAAATGGATAAAGAAAATAATAAATTGTTCATTTGAGCTCATCCTTTTTTTTAAAAAAATATATTTCATTGATTTTTTTACAGAGAGGAAGGGAGAGAGATAGAGAGCTAGAAACATCAATGACAGAGAAACATCGATCAGCTGCCTCCTGCACATCTCCTACCGGGGATATGCCCGCAACCAAGGTACATGCCCTTGACCGGAATCGAACCTGGGACCTTTCAGTCCGCAGGCCGACGCTCTATCCACCGAGCCAAACCGGTTTCAGCTGAGCTCATCCTTTAAAATCAATCTTTGCCCAAGACTTTTCTATAAACAAGTAATTATGGTAACAGAAGAGAATGTAAATTGTATCAACCAAGTGGAGCTGAGAAAGGTTAAGGATGCAGTAAGAAAGGAGTGGTGAAAGGGAATGATATGGTACAAGAAATAAGTTTGGCTGAGCCTAAAAATTATGAAACAATAAGGAGCAGTATAAGCATGTTACTTAAAGTTAAAAGTAGGAAGAATAAAAAATATTATACCTATTAAATAACGGGAAGGGAAGATTATTCTCAATTTGAGTTATTCCTTATATTTCCATAGTGGAAAAGAAATAGGTACCATCTCAAATTGATAAACCAAGAAATAGTAATATGCTTATATTACTTAAAGGAATGAAGGCAAACATGCATGCACTCATACAAAAACTGAAAACAGAAAAATCTGAAAGTGGTTACTTCAAGAGGACTAGAGCTCAACAGAGGTACAGAACAGAATATTGCAAGTATATGGTATGCAAATTTATTATTTTGTAAGGATATTTTCAAAATTTAAATACATAAAGACAAAGAAAAGACATTATAAGAGATATATAAGACAAGTAACATGGCCAGAATTTTGCTGGGGAATGAGAGATAGACTATGAAGATGGACCTTTTTATAAATTTATTTTTAAAAAATATATATTTTTATTGATTTCAGAGAGGAAAAGAGGAGAGAGAGATAGAAACATCAATGATGAGAGAGAATCACTGATTGTCTGCCTCCTGCATGCCCCCTACTAGGGATCCAGCCTGCAACCCAGGTATGTGCCCTTGACCGGAATTGAAACCGGGACCCTTCAGTCCACAGGCCGAAGCTCTATCCACTGAGCCAAACCAGCTAGGGCAAGATGGATATTTTGATGGATACAAAAATTTTGAAAGGAAGGTAGAGTTTAAGTGAATGCCCAAAGATTTTCTGATGGTAATAGGGGATATGGAAGTAGAACAGGATCTCCCAAATTGTATGTACTTTATATCCTTTGAGTTTTACCCCATTTTCAAGCCCTTAGTATATTGATAGCAACATATTCCAAATCCTCTTTTATATTCTTTGGTCACTTATTTCCTGAAAATAAAAACAAACTTAAAAAATTCACTCTGCTCTTAAAGTGATTCAATTAAAACCAACCACATAACATCTATCTAGGGATAGAAACAGTGCAATGTAGTAGGATAAAGTGTTCTTCCTTCTGTACATAATTGAGAATCCCCTGACTCCCATAAACTCTTACACCTCATTGCCTTAAGACAAAATAACAATGGCTTAGATATCCATTTAATAAACATTGGGGTTTTATAAAGCAAAACCCAATTCTATGTTGTATGCAAGGGACACCACCTCAAAGAAAGCCTAACAACAAAGAGATGGGCAGATAAATGAAAATAGTAAGAAAATAGGGGTTATTACCTGAGATCAAACAGACTAGAATTCAGACCAAAAAGCATTGCATGTAAAAAAAAATACAGTTTATAATAGTTTTAAAATAAGTAGAAACCAGGTTTGAAGATCCCCTATGCTGACAAAACTGGTTTAGCCACAAGGGCAAAACTTAATCTAGTTTATTTCATGAATGTAAGCAAAACCTAACTGATTAAGAAATCAGTAAATATCTCTGACAATCATAAGCAAAACTTGTCACCTCCCTAAAATGATACAAGAAAACCACTTTTAACCAATTCCCTGCAATCTGGAAACCCCAATTGTAATAACCAATCACTATAAAGTTTAAATGACTTTTTCACTTTCACTTTATAAACATCCTGTAATAACATGCCTCTGAACTTGAGACCAGTTTCCAGTTTGAAGTCTCCTTATTTGTGAATAGTTTATTTCTCACTCGATAAAATATTCACATCAAACAAAGCTTTCTGAATTTTCTTCTGACATACTAAAAACACAATGCACAAAGACGATACAATATTTATGAAAGTCTATGTGCTGGAAACATAGCAATCTTTCACAAAGCAAAAATTATAAGGGAGGAAAGGGGAAAAAGAGAAAAATTCACTAAAAAGAGTAGATGTTAGCATAACAATTATACTCCAAAACAGACCAAGTGGACAAAAGTAGGTAAAGGTATAAGAGACCTATACAACACAACAGTATCAATAAGGTATCATAATATATATTTACCCTATAAACCCAGAGTAGAGAGCATTCATTCTTCTCCAACACAAATGGAATATACACAACTATTGACCAAATATTAAATCATAAAGATAGCCTCAGTAAGTCCCATAACATAGAAATAATAGAAAACACATTCTTGGATGACAATGCAATAAAACAAAAAATTATTAACAAAATCAGAAATTTCCTGAATATTTACAAAAAAAGACTCTATGCAAAATAATTCTTGAGTAAAAGAGAAAATATAAACTGAAATCCCTATTTTCTTTTTTAAATTAATCCTCACCCAAGGATATGTTTTTATTGCTTTAGAGAGAGGAAGAGAAGAAACATCAATGTGAGAGAGAAACATTGATCAGCTGCCTCCCACATACACTCCAACTAGGGACTGAACCAGCAACCTAGGTATATGCCCTGACCATGAATTGAACCTTTTGGGGTATGGGTTATATACTTGCTTCATAAAAATAATTTGTGCTCATCTAGCATGGCTCAGTGGTTGAGCAGCGACCCATAAATCATGTGGCTAGGAAGTTCCTGTGATTTTTAAGAGTAATAATAATGTAAACACAGTATACCAAAATCTATAGGTGAATTTAAGCCACAAATTCATAAATGTAATAAGGAAGAAGTGATCACTGAAACACAAGAAATTAAAACAACTTAAGGAAATTACAGGATTTATGCAAAAAAATTTCATATCTATTAGAATAATTAATAGCTAATTAGGAAAACACAATTTACCAAAATTTACTCCAATTAAGATAGAAATATTGAGCAAACCAATTTCCATAGAAGAAATGAAGGTATCAATTTCTGCTCCACAAGGAAAGCACAAGATCCAGAGGATTTCACAGAAAAATATCACCAAGTTTTTTAAAGAACAGATACTTTAAACATTGTTCCACAGGATGGAAAAATGAAGTAAAACTCATAAATTATTATTATTTTAAATATTTTTATTGATTTTAGAGAGGAAGGGAGAAGGAGAGAGTGATAAGACATCAATGATGAGAGAGTGCTCATCATTGGGGATTGAGCCCGCAACCTGGGAATGTGCCCTGATTGGGAATTGAACTGTGGCCTCCTGGTTCATAGGTCAACACTCAACCACTGAACAACACTGACCGGGCAAGTCATACCACTGAGTCACACCAACTGGGCACAAATTATTTTTAGGAAGCAAGTATATAACATTAATTCCTAAACTTGAGTAAGATATCATACACATGCGGGTGTGCGCACACACACAGAGCAATCTTAACTATGAATTTAAAGCAAAAATCCTAAATGAGAGTAAACATCATATTTACATTTAGATAAATAACAACACATAATGAACACACAGAATATATTTCAAGAATGCAAAGATGTAGGAATTCATTAATATAATAAAATTATATGAGCAGCTCTAAGGAGAAAAATCAGATAATTATCTCAAAAGATGCTTTGAAGGCCTTTGGAAAAATTCATCCATTCCTTATAGAAACATTCAACGACAGGAAATTGACACTTCCTTGTCCCATTTACACACACACACACACACACACACACACACACACACACACCCCACACCAGGACTGTACTATATTCTTTTCTTTTTCTTGGAGACCTTTGGGGAAGAAAAAAAAGATGACCCAGTCAAATCCCCTTGCAAACAACCTGACTCTTACAAACATGTTAGTGGCATTTACTAACAGAAAGAACATAAAGAGAATTTATCTATAAGATACTTTTAGTAGGATAGACCTTTCGTAGCATTTTATATCAACTCAGATTTGAGTTTATAAGGCATGATTTATTGGAAAATGTCACATTAGCTGCATATCTGGAGGGGCACAAAACAGGGTATGATTTGCCGAAATGACTCCCTGGAGCTGGACTAGTTTATTTTAATTTCATGTGTAAAAATAAATATGTAAAACTAGGTAGGGAAACTCTAGGACTAAGCTTATGAGATACTGAAACATACTAGAAATTATAAATAATTTAAAAAGTGAAATACACATTCACAGACTGACAGACTAGTGAAAAGTCCAGAAGTGGACCCAGAAATATACAAAAACCTAACACATGATCAAGATGTTATTCAAATCACTGCAGAAAAAAAATATTTTTAAATAAATGATGTGGGAAATATTGGATTGTGATTTGGAAAAAGAGAAAATTGGATACATACTTCACACGAAACACCAGAATAAACTTCAAATGAATTAGAGTTCTGACATTAAAAAGCTGAAAATGTATAATTCTTTGAAGAAAATACATGTGATTTCATTTTGTAATGTGGATGTCAGAAACCCAGCTACAGTTTTTAAAAGACTGATTAATACAACTTTAAAACAATACATTATATTACATGAACAAATAAGTAAAAGAATTGTCAAACTAGAAAAATATTTTAAAACATATCACTTGTAAAGGGCTAATGTCTCTAATACATACAGAGCTCTTAAAAATATAGACAGAGGGGAGAAACCAAGATGGCGGCATAGGTAAACACCTGAAACTGCAGCCTCGCACAACCACTTCAAAAATCCAGAACCACAGGAAGGCTGGCTGAGTGGAAATTCTACAACTAGAAGGAAAGAGAAAAGCACACTGAGACTCAGAGGAGGTGTGGAAGTAAAGTGCAGAGGTACGGAGGCTCGAGCACGCGAGGAAAGGGGCTGGCAATGGAGGACGCCGGTGTCTTTCGCAATCTGGAGGGAGACACAAGCTCCCGACGGCCCTGACTCCAGTTCTGGGCGAGTCTCTGGGGACCCAGATTCATGTGGGGAGAAACTGGACTGTCTGGCAGCGGGTGGAACTTGAGGGCGGCTTTCCCTCAGAGGTGCTTCAGCGATTACCAGGACACTGACACTCGGGACCTCTTAGGGCGGGACTGAGGATCAGCCATAGCTGTTTGCTCTGCCCTGTTGATTCCCGGAGACCCCGCCCCACCCAGGCTGCGGCAGAGGCTTTTGCATATGAATGAGCTGGCCCTTTGCAATCTGAAAATTACCTAATAAACTGCAGCTGGGTCAGAGAAACCCAGAACTTCCAAAAGAAGGCCCAAGACCCCACAGCAGCTTGCATTGCTTCACAGCTGGGCCTCATCTGGGCACCTCCAAAACCCAAACAAGGAAGAGGACCCTGTAGATCTCTCTGTAGCTCCTGCTGGGTAGCCTCAGGCAGAGGCTAAATTAGTACCTCCTTAGAGATCCAAGAGCCTGTGTACCTAGTGGTCAGATTGGGACCATCCAGATTACAACTCCTCAGATCCATAAGGGACACACTCAGGGGGCAGACTCAGTGAGCACCAAAGCCTCACTGAAGCAAGTCTTGCCCCAGAAGGGTGTCTTCAGCACACAAGTTCTCTCACTGTAGACATAGCAGATTCTCACAGACAATTGGCCTGGAGGTCAATTCCTCCCAGTGATATCTACAACAATCAAGGCTTAACTACAACAAGACTGTGCACAAAGCCCAAGAGTGTCCACCCCAGGTAATTGGGGAGGCTGAGCCACTGGGCCCTATAGGACACCTAGCACAGAAAGCCACTCTATCAACACAGGGAAGCAGCCAAAATGCAGAGACAAAGAAACAGATTACAAATGACAGAAATGGAGGAAAGCAAACTACTGGATATAGAGTTCAAAACCACAGTTATAAGGTTTTTCAAGAATTTTCTAGAAACTACTGATGAATTTAGTGAGACCCTCGAGGATATGAAAAAGGACCAACTAGAAATTAAGCATAAACTGACTGAAATAAAGAATAATATACAGAGATCCAATAGCAGAGTAGAGGATCCCAAGAATCAAGTCAAAGATTTGAAACACAAAGAAGTAAAAAACACCCAACTGGAAAAGCAAAAAGAAAAAAGAATTAAAAAATATGAAGATAGTGTAAGGAGCCTCTGGGATAACTTCAAGTGTCCCAACATCTGAATTATAGGGGTGCCAGAACAAGAGAGAGAGCAAGATATTGAAAACCTATTTGAAGAAATAATGACAGAAAACTTCCCCTATCTGGTGAAAGAAGTAGACTTACAAGTCCAGGAAGCGCAGAGAACCCCAAACAAAAGGAATCCAAAGAGGACCACACCAAGACACATCATAATTAAAATGCCAAGAGCAAAAGACAAAGAGAAAATCTTAAAAGCAGCAAGAGAAAAAAAGTCAGTTACCTATAAGGGAGTACTCATACGATTGTCAGCTGATTTCTCAACAGAAACTTTGCAGGCCAGAAGGGAGTGGCAAGAAATATTCAAAGTGATGAACAGCAAGAACCTACAACCAAGATTACTTTATCCAGCAAAGCTATCATTCAGAATTGAAGGTCAGATAAAGAGCTTCACTGATAAGAAAAAGCTAAAGGAGTTCATCACCACCAAACCAGTATTATATGAAATGCTGAAAGGTATTCTTTAAGAAGAAGAGGAAGAAGAAGAAAAAAGGCAAAGATAAAAATTATGAACAACAATTACATATCTATCAACAAGTGAATCTAAAAATGAAGTGCTGGGGTCCAACCCCAACAGGTCCAGGGGTCCCCAAAGGTGTGGACGGAGTCGGCGAAGAAGGAATGACACGGAGACAGTGTTCAGTTGATCAGCATGGTTGGGTTCTCTTGCCTGATTCTATTGCCAGGTTCTGTAGGTTCTCCAGCCAGGTTCAGTCACCAGGTTCTAGTCAGGTTCTCTTGCCATGTTCTATACAGGTTCTGTAGCCAGGTTCTGTCTCTAGGATCTTCAGCCAGGTTCTCTTGCTAGGTTCTGTGCCCAGGTTCTGTGGCCAGTTTCTGTCCAGGATCTTTTGCCATGTTCTCTTGCTAGGTTCTGTCTCTAGGTTCTGTGGCCAGTTTCTGTCCAGGATCTTTTGCCATGTTCTCTCCAGCAAAGTTCTTCTGTCTCTAGGTTCTGTGTAGGTTCTGTGTCTAGGTTCTGTGTCTCTTGGTTCTGTCTTCTAAGTTCTGTCTCCTCTTGTCTTGTTACATCTGTATTTATACCAGTTGATTCCAATCCTATCAATCTCTATTCCAAAGGTTAGGGCGTTTCTTATCTCCATTCCAGGGAGTAAAGATTATGTAGCTTAAGCATGATTGTTCGTAGTTATTGTTCGTAGTTAAAGTGATTAATTACCCGCCTGGCACTTAGTTAAGGGGTTTTATTCCCTCCCTAACTTCAGGGGAAAATCCCTACCTGGGGAAACAACCTTTCTCAAAGAGGTGACATTGGTTAAAACACATAGTGCCAAGAAGGTGAGCAAACATATTAAGAACAGTATGCCATATATGCCAGGTCCCTTGAAACAGCAAGGATGGACCGGCTCCCGGCAATGAAGTGAATAAAAAATCTGATGAACAGAGTAAACTGGTGATTATAATAGAATCAGGGGCATAGAAAGGGAGTGGACTGACAATTCTCGGGGGGAAAGGGGTGTGGGGGGTGTGAGAAGAGACTGGACAAAAATCATACACCTATGGATGAGGACAGTGGGGGGGGGGTAAGGGCAGAAGGTGGGGTGGGAACTGGGTGGAGGGGAGCTATGGGGAGAAAAAAGAGGAACAACTGTAATAATCTGAACAATATATATTTAAAAAAATATAGATGGAAAGACAAAAACTTGATAGAAAAACAGGAAAAAGAGATGAAAAGTTATAAATACACATACATAGACCTTACGCATATGAAAAACTGATGAACTTCATGGGTAATGAAAGAAATGCACATCTAAGCCACACTAAGACCAATTTCTCACTTATCAAATTAGCAAAAATTCAAAAGCTTGATTAAATGCGTAGAGCAATTCCAGCATGTCATAATTTTAAGAGTTTCATCAAAAGGTTGATGAGGCTTGGGGACTCAACAGGGTTGAGTCACACATGTAGTCACCTGTTGGGAATGACTAAAGGCATTTCCCCAAACCTGAATAGGAAACTGATTGTGGCTGCCAGACAGTTAAAGGGCATCTTAATCTACATGTTATTGCCTCCTACTGGCCAAACACCTGTAGAGCCGTAGGCTATTCCCCAAACTGACAATGCTTCTGTACCCTTTGAAACCTTACCCTTTAAAGTGCATTATCTCCACCTTGCCTTAGGACAAATTGTGTTAATAAAAGCAAGGGTCCTAGACAAGGAGGCAGTCTTCAGTTCCTTTAGCTGAAGGTCCTCTGACCCCCAATGCCTTTCAAAATTATATCTCGTCTCTGGACTCTTCATTAGTCTCTGGATTCCTATGTCATCTATGCGCAGCACCTTTTCCAGATTCCTGAACCCTTCTTGATGCTGGGACATGAACCCCGGCATAAATGGACGCCTGAAGTGGGACAAGAGCACCAACAATAATTAAACATTTTGTTAGCTAAATTGTGAAGAAACAATACTCCCTTACATTGCTAAGTGCAGTGCTGAATTGTGCAATCCCTATGGAGGTGAACTTGGCAATACTTAACAAAATACATTTGTATTTATCTTTTGACCCAGAAATCCCATTATTATGACTTTACTCTGAATATGCACCTTTAGTAATATGAAATACATATTCACACATTTATTTTTAGTGTTATTTGCAAAAGAAAAATATTGGAGACAACATAAAAGCTCAAACATAGGAGAAAAACTATGATACATGGAATACTATTTAGCTGTGTAAAAGAATAAGAAAGATCTCTAAGAACAGATATGAAGTAATTACTAGGATATATTTCTAAGCAAAATATATAATATAAAAAGATTGGATTTTAAATCTACCTCTTGTGTAAGAAATATATTATATATATTTTTCTAAATGTAATTCCTCACTAAAAGAATTTAGGGTCCTTGGAGCTAATAAGATAGGAAATGCTCAAAGTAAGCCTGGAATAATGTGTTGTACCAGACACCAAGGACATGCCAAAAAACCGACATAGAGATGTCAAAAGGACATAGGTACTCTCTTATAAGAGCTGTCATTTGACAATATGAATATTAAAAGAAGTAATAATAGATTATGACACATTGAATAAAAAAGAATCTAGGGGTCCTTAGTAAGAATGGTAAGTTCTTCCTTACAGAAGACTCTAAAACTAATAAATGTATGAGAAATGATAAATTATAAAATCACAACTTTGCAACTACTAATATAACTGATAGAGAAAAGCATCATTAATGAATGCTCAAGTCATTGAATGGAAATTTGTTGAGGAACAGATATTCACACAGCCTCAAATGATCACTGCATAGATTATTTATAAATTAGGAAAGTGATCTTTAAAAAGCTGATAGCCCAGCTGGCGTGGTTCAGTGGTTGAGTGTTGACCTATGAACCAGGAGGTCATGGTTTGATTCCCAGTCAGCACATGCCTGAGTTGTGGGCTCAATCCCCAGTGTGGAGCGTGCAGTAACAGCCAATCAATGATTCTTTCTCATCATTGATGTTTCTGTCTCTCTCTTCCTCTCTGAAATCAATAAAAATATATTTTAAAAAATAAAGCTGATGCACTGTGAAAGACATAATACCCTCTATTTGATATACTTGCCAAACGTTTTAAACTTGAATTTAATCATAAGGAAAAAATCAGAAAAATCCATATTATTGGGAGTTTTTTTCTTTTCTTTTCTTTTTCTTTTCTTTTCTTTTTTTTTAAGAAAAGGCACTAATCTGGTCTTTTTATAGGAGTCAATGACATGAAAACAAAACAAAAGCAAGGAAACTATACTGTATTAATTTTAATGTAAACCATATGTTGTTTATAGAGAAAGAGAAAGCCAATCAGAAAAAATGTTAACCATCAGCCAATCTAAGTGAAGGGTATGTGTTTCTCATACTATTCATTTCTCATACTATTCCTTCAACTTGTCTACAGGTTTGAAATTATACATGATAAAATGTTGCAGGACATAGGATTTTCCAGTGCTTTAATATTTTGAATCTTCATGACTTGCTTAGTTAATGAACTTAGGTTTCTTGTCTTTCTTGTGTGTGTGTAATTTACTAGTTGATTCACATTAAACTAACTAAAACCGTGTAAGGGATATTGCTGCTAAATAGAAGTAGCAGCACAGTGCAATGAAAAGAACACTGGCTGCGAAGGAGAAGCGAATCCAAGTTCTGCTGCTAATATATTTTATGAGTTTAGATAAATCACTTTCCATCTCTGAGATACTATGGCCCTCTCTGTATAATGGAGAATTTTCCAAGTTGTATCCTATCTGATAAAAGAGCAATATTCAAATTGTCACTCTGCAACAAAGATGGCAGCGCCCATAGCCACAAGATGGCAGCACCGTCCTCTCAGCCCTGCTGGAGTCCCCATTCCTGGGGCAGGGGGCTGCTGCTGAGAGCAGGCAGCGTGAGTGGTCTGGCAGAATGCTGCTCAGAGGCCCTCCTGACCATTTATAAAAAAACAAAAAACAAGCCGAGACCGGTTTGGCTCAATGGATAGAGCGTCGGCCTGCGGACTGAAAGGTCCCAGGTTCGATTCCGGTCAAGGGCATGTACCTGGGTTGCGGGCACATCCCCAGTAGGTGATGTGCAGGAGTCAGCTGATCGATGTTTCTCTCTCATCAATGTTTCTAACTATCTCTCTCCCTCTCTGTAAAAAAATCAATAAAATATATATAAAAAAATTAAAAAAAACAAAAAACAAAACAAAACAAAAAACAAAAACAAATTCACTCCCCACAGAGTGATCCCCCCACACACACCTTCAGCCTCAGGGTCTCATCCTTGGAAGCACCTGCGCCCCCACGGAGCGATTCTCTCCCAGTGGCAGCCTTGGGGTCTCAGCCTTGGAACCTTGCATGTCCCCACGGAGTGATCCCCCGTCCCCCACACACCTGCAGCCTCAGGGTCTCAGCCTCGGAAGTGCCTGTACCCCCAGCCGAGTGATTGGAGTGGGGGAGGGGGGGGCGGGGTGGTATCTGGGCGATGCTGTCCAGCAAACCTCTCCCATTGGGCAGAAACTTCTGACTGGGTTAGGGAAGTAAATGGGTTTTGTTTCAAATCTTTACAAACCGCAAAGGAAATGTCTGAGGTAGGGTTTCACATCGGAAGTAACTTACAACTAATTTCTGAAGGCGAACTGCGACATTGCGGTTACATTACTAGAGAGTACCCTGTGGTCCGGAAGTCGGGCTCCGCAGCAGTGGTGGCAGGCACACCCCGCCCTGGTTCCTCAGCACTCGGCCGGTCTTGAGCCCACCCAGGAAGGCCTTTTCCCCTACAGTTTTCACCAAGGCAGGCAGGTTTTGTAGACATGAGTAAGAAGTGCCTATGCACAAGTCCTGAAGATGCTGGGACCAGCAGAAATGACAAATAAACGGGGAAAAGGACAAACCCAGAAACACCACCGATCCCAACATAGATCATCTTTTTCTTCAGATGATAGTGTGTTCCTCTCTTCTTTGTCTTCTGGAAGCGAGACAGATTCAAGTACTGGCAATTCTATCAACAAAAAAGTTGAGAAAGAGAGGACAGAAAAGGAATAAAAGGAGAAAAGAAAGGACAAAAGATGAAACATCAAGAAAAAGAAAGGGAAGGAAAAAAGGAGGAAACAACCACATGATATCATCTTTCCAAGGTCACATGAAATTCCTGTTTAAGGAGTTTATTTTATGACACTTTTAGTTTCGGTTTATATTTTTACTGGTTTGTCAAGACCATGTCAGGTACAGTGTCCAATATGTTAAAAAAAAAACAACACCTTATCTAATAAAGAGGAAATATGCAGGGGAGAGGAGTTGGGGCGACCAGGCTGGCAAGGGAGCAGTTAGGCGTCGATCAGGCTGGCAGGTGAGTGGTTAGGGGGTGATCAGGCTGGCAGGCAGAAGTGGTTAGGGGCAATCAGGCAGGAAGGCAGGCGAGCGGTTGGGAGCCAGCAGTCCTGGATTGTGAGAGGGATGTCCGACTGCTGGCTTAGGCCGGTTCTCACAGAGCAGTCGGACATCCCACGAGTGGTCCCAGACTGGAGAAGGTGCAGGTTGGGCTGAGGGACACCCCCTCACCCCAGTGCACAAATTTCGTGCACTGGGCCTCTAGAATATTTTTCAAACCAAATCTTACTGTAACAGAGGATCTTCAAGTTCCAATAACACTCATATTTTGCAGGAAATCAGTTCACATGCATTATCTAAATAAGAGTTGGTTAGTAATTAGCTTTTTTCCACATGATGCTGGCTTCTAAGAATTGCGAAGTGATTAATATAAAGGGAGGAGTTTTGAGTGTCAGAGTGAGAGCAGAATATATTGGCTTATGATTTTTATTTAATTTAAAGGGCAGATGTCTTTTCATTTATTCTACTATCAATTTAATATATTCTGCAAAATCTAGATTTGTTCTTCAAGGCAGAAAATGCTGGGAGGAAAAAAACTGTTCACATTTAAGCACTTTCATAAAGATACCATCTCTTCTCATGGTGCTCTATTAGAAAACCTAAGTTATACATTGGTATGTTTCTAGGGGAGGGTAGAGTAGAAACTTCCAGATAACTTCAAGAGGACAAGAAATACCTTTCTGCCCACTCCACTGACCCACACTAAGGTTACCCCTCCAACTTTTTACTGCCATCTGAAATCCCACAGGAGAATTCCTTTGGCTTTAATTTTTTCTTACTTTACTCTTTGTCAGAATGTTGATAGTAAGAGCAAATATAATATGACTCTATTAGTTTAATAATCAGTAACATTAATTTAAGAGGTCATTTCCTAAGAAATTCAAGAGTAAAGTAGAGTCCAAGGCATCTGGGGATGTTGGGATAAAGAGAAGGGAGAAAAAGCCCACCTAGGAGATAATGAAAGGCAGTGTAGATAAACCAGTCGCTCACAGCTCTGTCTCAAGGCCCTTCCTATGCACATAGAAACCTTGAGATGCCCGAGAGAAAAACCATCTGAGTAAAAGACAAAGTGAGGTTCTTCCCTGGACAACAGAGAAGAGATTACTGTGATGAATGGTATAGGATGTTTCTATTGTTCATTCCAGGTGCTGCCCGTCTGGGATTAGTCAACACTGTTCTAAGACTGTTAGAAATAAACTCTACCTGCCATGAATAACTTGGTGTATCTGAATTAAAATGTCTCCAAGTCTCTACGTCTCTGTGCTCTAAATAGTCAAAATAGCCCTTCAAAATGTATTGCGCTCCTGAAGGCAAATGGTCCTTTGGAAGTACCCTTTCTCTGCCTTGGGTGGCCAAGTAGCCAGATGTTCACAGAAAAGGGACATTAATAGAACACAGTATGGATTCCAGTAGGTCCAATAATTGGCCATGTGAATCATTAATATAGCTTTAAAGAGTTTCATCATGATGAACACACTTCGCTGATGCTTCACAAGCCTGGAATGAAACTTTACCTGCATCCTGTGTTAGGTTTCTCTGTGCAGAGATAAGCCCCCAGAGCCTACTTCAAATATGCCAACAACTAATACCCTGCAAATGTCAGAAGCACCATCAGCTCCTCTGTTAGAAATGATCTTGTTTTGTGTGGGATAGTTGGCTTGCATGAGGATCTATTCATTCACTCTCCCTCTCTGCCCAGGCAGATGTGACTGACCCTCAGAGAGGCATCTCAGAAGCAAGGCGGCAGTGGGGGAAGGCTGCTGTCGGAGCTGACTGGTAGTGGACAGCTGATTATATTGGACCTGAGTGATAACAATTACAGCTGCTGTACTTCTCAGGCTTGTTAATGGGTTTTAGAAAGTCGGGTAATTCTGAATGCAATGGAAACCTCTCATCTCAAAGCTGCAGGGGATATGGAAAATTTATTTCTATCGGCTAGTGATTCAGTGAACTCAACATGGAATTAAAAAAGAAAAGCACTTTTATACTAATGCAGACACAAAATTGAGAGAAAAGTAATCGAAGAAATCAATCAGGTTCTCTTTTACTTAGATACATACCGGCAGACTCTTTCTAGAAGGTCAATTGGTAAAGAACAGAGAAAGAATTCTCAGTGTCTTCAGAGTTTATTAAAATTTTGTCACTCTTAGAAGAACTGATGCCTGCAAATAAACCCATTTTCTGAGTTTTTATTCATTTGATTAATATCTTTTACATATTTTTATGCAACTAAGTTCCTATATTTGTTCAGTTTACTGTCAGCCTTTTAATTTAAATTTTTTATCCTCACCTGATGATATGTTTATAGATTTGAGAGAGAGAGAGAGAGAGAGAGAGAGATATGTGAGAGAGAAATATCGACCAGTTGCCTCCCATACACACCCCGACCAGGAACTGAACCTGCTATCTAGGTATATGCCCTGACTGGGAATTGAACCTGCAACTTTTTTTTTTTTTTTTTGGTATATGACAATGCTCCAACCAACTGAGCCACCTGGCCAGGGCTAATTTAATTTTTTAATTCCAAGTACATGTTTAAAAAAAGTTCTGTCTTAAAATAAATGGAATATTAAACAATAGATTCTGAGCCTAATTGGAGATTCATTAAGATTTTATCATCTTTATTCATAACATTCTTCTGGGCCTAAATTAATTCCCTAAACCAGAGACTATAACTATTTCCTAATGATCTCCATCAGCTTTCATAATAAATGATATTTTGTTCTTAATAGAAATAATGTATGAAAGACTGTAAATAATTTAAAATAATCTCTGCTAGCTTATGAGAAAAATACATGATTAATAAAAGCAATCATCAGGATTCTAGGTTAAAAGATAAGTTGAACATATATATCCAAATTCACTCTTTCCTAAGTAGAACCAAATGGAATCTTTAAACAAACAAGCACCCCCTCGCAATCCTCTCTCATATATGGGAGAAAAACAGGTACTATTTTCTAAAACTAAAAAACAGGTAAGTGAATGGCCATTGATTAAGTGGCTCTAATATAGCCTAACTCATAAGCTTTGTAAGGGAGAATAACTAGAAACAATCTGACTGACATGGCAGAGTTCTCAATGGCCCAGAGGCTGGCAACACCAGGGACTTCTGGTATTTCTGGAAATGGAAGTAAAGGGAACCCTGGGTGCATGACAATGAAATAAAGAGCATATGATAAAAATTGCTTGAGAATCTTTTTTTCCCCATTTTAATTGAATTTATTTGGGTGACAATGGTTAACAAAATTATATAGGTTTCAAATGCACAATTCCACAACACATCATCTATACACTGCATTGTGTGTTCACCATCCTAAGCCAAGTCTCCTTCCATCACCATTTATTTGAGAATCGTTTAACACTCTAGATGCCCTCCTAGACTACACTCTGCGGAGAAAACCCTAGAAGCCCTCCCAAACTATACTATGTGGAGTGAGTGTTCCTCTTCTACCCCGACAGAAATATGAAAGCTTTCTCTCTAGGAAAGTTTTAAATAGAGGCTTTCTGGACTGGACATACTAAGCACAGTTGTGAGCTTGGGCAAAACATGGGCAGTAAGTTGAGTAAATAGTGACTGCTGAATATTGTAACCACCATCACCTTTCTCCCCTCTTCCCCCCCGAAACACACCCCTTCACCTTTCTGGGAACTGGACACCTGATCAGCTGAAAAGGAAATATATAAAGATAATGACATCTGGAGCTTGGCAGCTAATGGTCAGTCAAGACCACCCTACTGTGAAACTATAAATTTGCATGTTCCATTCCCATACTCAATCAGCTTTTAAACTCTCACTCCAATGAGCAGACAAGAAAGGATCAACAAAAAATCATCATAAAGAATAAGGAGAAAAAGCCACTTGGAGGACAATGACTGCATGGGAGAAGAAAACTAAAGGAAAACAGCTATTACTGCTGTCCTCCCAAATATAACAAAGGACATGGCAATCCATGATCAGGTCAGGAAATAACAAGAAAAAAAATATCCAAAGAACAGAAAGGAAGCTCTTGGAAATTAAAAACATGATGGCAAAAATGAAAAACATCGGTAGATGGGTTGGAAGGCTAATTTAAGGAAGTCTCATAGAAAATAGAGCAAAAGACAAAGATGAAAAGAAGGAGGGTAAGTTAAGAAAATATGAGCAATCAAGGAGGTTCAATATTTAAAAAAATAGCAGTTCAGAGGGAAAGAATTGAGGAAACAGGAGAAAATCATTCATCAAGTAATTCAAGGAAATTCCCCAGGATTAATGGCAGATTGAAAGGGCCCAGTGAGAGCCAAACAACGGATGAGAAGAGAGCCACACAACAACACAACATTGAGAAATTTCAGAGCCTTACTGGAAAAAATTAGACCCTAAAACCTCAATAGAGAGAGAAAAATAGTCATAAATCAAAACACACTTTTTCTAGAATAACAAAGAAAATGGGGCAATAACTTCAAACTCTGAAGAAAAATTTTTCCCAAGTATTATTCCATGCTTAATCAAACTGTCCATCCAGCAAGAGGGTCAATTAAAGGTATTTTCAAACATGCACAAATAAAAACAATAAAATGTTCTCTTTTACACCCATTTGTACTCCACCAAAATGAGGAAGTAGATTAAGAAAAAAGTTTACAGGCCCTGGATGGGTAGCAAGTGTTTAGAGCATTGTCCTGATATACCAAGGTAGTGTGTTTGACCCCTCATCAGGGCACATACAAGAATCAACCAATGAGTGTATAAATAAGTGGAACAACAAATCAATGCTTCTCTCTTTCTCTCTTTCCTTTCCTCTCTATCTCTAAAAATCAATCAATAAAAAATAATAATGGGATACAGCAGAGCACAAAGGAGTCCAGGTTATCTGCTGAGAACCAGGCATAGAGGTGTATTAGTTAAGGTACAGGATTAGCTCTGTAACAAATTAGGTTTCCAAATGCAGTGACCTAAAGAAGGCAGATGTCTCTTTCTCTTTCACATAATACCCCCAAGTTGAGCAATAGAGGTTTATGTGACATTTGTGCTTCACACAGTTTTTCAGGGACCCAACTGTCTTCCGTTCGGTTGTTCATCAAGATTGTTGGACTGTTCTGCATATTCAAAACTTGAGGACATATCCATGTGCTAGTTTTTGGAGAGAGGATGAGCACAGATCCAGAGTAATCAATTAAGGTAGAAGTTTATACACCTCACTTCTACTTGTACTAGTACTGGTAACTTTATCACATGCTCACACATACCAGGAGAGCTTATGAAATACATTTCCTAGCTATGTAATCATGTGTTCAGCCTAAACTCTCTTATGGAAGAAAAGAAAGGCCAGTTTGTAATATAGTTTAGTCTTTGTCATAGAGATCAATCAGTCCCGATCGAATCATGTTTTAAAAACTATGGACAAGAACAGTGCAGCTCTCTATATCCGTCCTTCTCCCCAGAGTGACTAGACAGACATAATGAAAGTCAATAGAAACACAACTTTAAAAAATCAGACCTTCAATAATTACACTGTATGGAATTATAGGTCTGTGTTTCTGACATAAATGGTGACATAATTTCTCTCTCAACCAATAGCTTAGCAAGAACCTTTGGGCTCTTATTAGTGCAATGTAGAAGAAAGCATAAATATTTCAAAATAAGAGGGAATTCCTAATTCCTAATATACATACATGTTTGCATTTGCATAGAATATCTATGTAAAGACATATAAGGAGCTATTAACAGTGGTTGCTTGTCAAAAAAAGAACTGGTGATATTTTCACTTTTAACCTTTTTGTTTTTCTTTTGAATTTATATGTTTTGCAGTATCCATATTTATGCATTATAAAATAAAAGAATTTATATACCATCTATGAATAGAATAAAATGCATCCTCTAAAAGATGCAACTTGAATGAGCAATTCCAGTTATAGAAATTTATCCTGCAGCCGAAACCGGTTTGGCTCAGTGGATAGAGCATCGGCCTGCGGACTGAAGGGTCCCGGGTTCGATTCCGGTCAAGGGCACGTACCTGGGTTGCAGGCACATCCCCAGTGGGAGATGTGCAGGAGGCAGCTGATCGATGTTTCTAACTCTCTATCTCTCTCCCTTCCTCTCTGTAAAAAATCAATAAAATATATTTAAAAAAAAAGAAATTTATCCTGCAGATATACCAGTATAGCATTCTTTACAGTTAAAAAAGGAAATAATAAAAGTATTTAATAACAGGAGATTGATGGAATTAATTATACACATCTATACAATGGAATTTAATACAACCTCAAAAAAGAATGAAAAGATGGCGGCAGAGGTTAACGCTGGAGATTGCTGCCTCGAACAACCACTTCAAAAAACAACTAAAAGATGGAAAGGACATCATCCAGAACCACAGAAGGGCTGGCTGAGTGGAAATTCTACAACTAGGAGGAAAGAGAATATCATACACTGACTCAGAGGAGGCGCAGTGCTGAAGTGAAATACTAAGGTGCGGAGTGCACGTGGAGCGGGATGTAGGTGGAGGGCGTGGTTGTTGTTTTCAATCGGGAGGGAGTTTCAGACTCTGAGCTCCAGATCTGGGCGAGTCTCTAGGGACCCAGACTCAAACGGGAGAAGCGGGACTGTCTGGCTTAGGTCGGAACTCGAAGGCAGCTTTCTCTCCGAGGTTTGCAGCGGTTGCTGGGACTCTGTGAGGCAGAGCCCCTAGGGACGGGACTGAGAGCAGCCATAACTGCTTGCTCCAGCCCGCCCTGTAGATCCCCGGGGACCCGCCCCGCCCAAGCCCTGCACAGAGCCATTTGCCAGATAGCCTCAGGCAAACGCTAGATTAGCACCGCGCTAGAGATCCAGCACAGAAGCTCTCCCACTGCAGACACAGCTGACTCTCATAGCCAGTTAGCCTGGAGGTCAAATCCCCCTAGTATTAACTACAACAATCAAGGCTTAACTACAACAAGACTGCGCACAAAGACCACTAGGGGGTGCACCAAGAAAGCATAAAAAATGCGGAGACAAAGAAACAGGACAAAACTGTCAATGGAGGATATTCAGTTCAGAACCACACTTTTAAGGTCTCTTAAGAACTGTCTAGAAGCTGCCGATAAATGTAGTGAGATCCTCAAGAAATCTAATGAGACCCTCGATGTTATGATAAAGAACCAACTAGAAATTAAGCATACACGGACTGAAATAACGAATACTATACAGACTCCCAACAGCAGACCAGAGGAGCGCAAGAATCAAGGCAAAGATTTGAAATGCGAAGAAGCAAAAAACACCCAACCAGAAAAGCAAAATGAAAAAAGAATCCGAAAATACAAAGATAATGTAAGGAGCCTCTGGGACAGCTTCAAGCGTACCAACATCAGAATTATAGGGGTGCCAGAACAAGAGAGAGAGCAAGATATTGAAAACCTATTTGAAGAAATAATGACAGAAAACTTCCCCTACCTGGTGAAAGAAATAGACTTACAGGTCCAGGAAGCGCAGAGAACCCCAAACAAAAGGAATCCAAAGAGGACCACACCAAGACACATCATAATTAAAATGCCAAGAGCAAAAGACAAAGAGAGAATCTTAAAAGCAGCAAGAGAAAGAAACTCAGTTACCTACAAGGGAATACCCATACGACTGTCAGCTGATTTCTCAACAGAAACTTTGCAGGCCAGAAGGGAGTGGCAAGAAATATTCAAAGTGATGAATACCAAGAACCTACAACCAAGATTACTTTATCCAGCAAAGCTATCATTCAGAATTGAAGGTCAGATAAAGAGCTTCACAGATAAGGAAAAGCTAAAGGAGTTCATCACCACCAAACCAGTATTATATGAAATGCTGAAAGGTATCCTTTAAGAAGAGGAAGAAGAAGAAAAAGGTAAAGATACAAATTATGAACAACAAACATGCATCTATCAACAAGTGAATCTAAGAATCAAGTGAATAAATAATCTGGTGATCATAATAGAATCAGGGACATAGAAAGGGAATGGACTGACTATTCTTGGGGGGGAAAGGGGTGTGGGAGATGCGGGAAGAGACTGGACAAAAATCGTGCACCTATGGATGAGGACAGTGGGTGGGGAGTGAGGGCGGAGGGTGGGGTGGGAACTGGGAGGAGGGGAGTTATGGGGGGAAAAAAGAGGAACAAATGTAATAATCTGAACAATGAAGATTTAATTAAAAAAAAAAAGAATGAAAATCTTAGAAATTTTCTAGGACTCCCCCCCCCCCACAAATATTGTGACCAGTAACTATAGGAATAATTAAGTGAAAGTAGTCTTTGACTCTGATCACAACTTGATTTCAAGAACTTTGAAAATATTACTGGTCAACATATTGGATGCAATTCAAAGTGTCTCATAAAATAAACATACTTAAAGAGTGTTTTGAATTTCACTGCATAATTCCTAGCCAACAGAAATGACAGTGGTGTCTTTAAGGTTTATTATGTCAGATTATTGTGCAATTAGGGGAAAATAATGGTTCTTAAAAATGGTGGTAGGTCCAACTGTAAAATTATTCCACAATCTAGTTAGAAAATCAACAGTTCATTGACTCATGCTCTGCCTGCACCACACCAATGTACATGGTATCCTTTAGCATTCTTGTCTATTTATTAAACTAGGGGCCCGGTGCACGAAATTCGTGCACTGGGTGTGTGTGTGTGTGTGTGGGGGGGGAGTGTCCCTCAGCCCAGCCTGCCCCCTCTCACATACTGGGAGCCCTCAGGCGTTGACCCCCATCACTCTCCAATCGCAGGATCGGCCCCTTGCCCAGGCCTGACGCCTCTAACAGAGGCGTCAGGCCTGGGCAGGGGACCCTCATTTCCCCCCATCACTGGTTCTGCCCCCAGCCCAGGCCTGGGCAGGGGACCCCCAAACCCCTCCGATTGCTGGCTCTGCCCCCTGCCCAGGCCTGATGCCTCGGCCAGAGGCGTAGACCCCCATCACTCTCCGATCGCCTGATCGGCCCCTTGCCCAGGCCTGACGCCTCCGCCAGAGGTGTCAGGCTTGGACAGGGGACCCCCATCTCCCCCCAATCACTGGCTCTGACCCCCGCCCAGGCCTGAGGCCTCTGGCCCAGGAATCATGCCTGGGCAGGGGACCCCCATCTCCCTCTGATCGCTTGCTCCACCCCTCGCCCAAGCCTGACACCTCTGACCCAGGCTTCAGGCCTGGGCAAGGGGACCATCATATCCCCCCAATCCCCGGCTCCGCCCCCCCAGCTCCCCGCGGTTGCAGGCTCCACCCCTGCCCAGGCCTAACGCCTCTGGCCTGGGCGTCCGGCCTGGGCAGCGGGGACCCGCAGCTGCAGCGGCCCTGCGATCGTGGGCTCTGCTTTAGGCCCAGGCAAGGGACCCCTAGCTCCTGGGACTGCCAGCTTCGACCGTGCCCAGCTCCCATCGCTGGCTCCACCCCTACTTCCTGCTATCACTGGCCAGGGCGGCAAAGGCGCCTGATTCTCTGATCATGGCTGGGGGGCAGGGCAAAGGCGGCCCCAGGGCCGCCTTTGCCCTGCCCCCTAGCTCTTAGCTCCCCCCTGGGTTTCTGATCACTGTCAGTGGCAGGAGGCTTCTTCCTGCTTTCCCTTTCGCCTCCCTGCATTGTGCCTACATATGCAAATTAACCGCCATCTTGTTGGCAGTTAACTGCCAATCTTAGTTGGCAGTTAATTTGCATATAGCCCTGATTAGCCAATGAAAATGGTAGCACCGTACGCCAATTACCATTTTTCTCTTTTATTAGTGTAGATGATCATAGTTCACCTCTTGTTGTCCCCAGCAGGATGCAGATGATCTTAAATAAAACTATGAAGCTAAAACTCTGTGGTGTGCTATAAATGGACTTTTAAGACCCTAATTCTAAACCAATATATTTCAATCAGGCATCTCATACAGATGCATAACTTGTTAAAATGTACCTGTGTGGCCTAGCTGGTTTGGCTCAGTGACTAGCACGTGGCCTGTGACTAAGGGGTCCAGGGTTTGATTCCAGTCAAGGTCACATACCTTGGTTGCAGGCTTCTCCTTGACCTGGGCCCTGTTTGGGGTGCATACAGGAGGCAACAAATTGATGTGTTTCTCTCACATTGATGTTTCTCTCTGTCTTTTCTTCTCTTTTCCATTCTCCCTAACAATCAATGGAAAAATATCCTCGAGTGAAGATTAACAACAACAATAACAAAAGAAGTAGCTATGCTGGACAAGTATACAGCACCTTAGGGTTTGTACCCATATGAATTGTTACAATCTGGAAGAATAAACATGTTGAATTAGTGAAAACGTAAGTCAGGAAAAAGCAAGCATTTTATAGTACCATAAATTCAGGAGCAAAATACAGAGCTTTATCACTGTGACAGAAGTGGTTAAGTGCTTCCCATTCTCCCTTTCTGCTCATTTTTATCCAATAGTTTAACACCCACATAAAAACCTGTACTTTCCAGTCTCCCTGACTGTAAGGAAACTCCTTGCCTCAAATTCTCTATAAAATGCAATGGAGGATGAATAAGTACATATAAAAAATTATCCATAAAGTTACTCCTTTGCTACACCAGCTTGGGGAGATGTTAAGTCTTTTCTTCCAGCCAGTAGCCCCCATAACCTGACCTTTGGAGCAAGGGGTAATAGAAGCTGACAAAATAATTGTTTGTTTGGCCTGAATATATGTGTATGACCATTTCTTTCATGAACCACAACCAGAAAGATGAAAAAGAACAAACAAATATGGAACCAGCTATGCAATTCTAATGATACTCTTCTGCTACTACAATATATTTGACAAAAGATACCCTTGTTCTTCTGAGGTTAAAAGGAGTTAAGATTTAAAAATGGGTCAGATACTAGATTTAGAAAACTGTATCTCCACCTGATAATGCTGATCTTGGATCTTACTGCAGATACCAATGTGCTTTTATTTAGTTAAAATCCCTAAATCCTAGTTCAGTGACTGCCCTTGGCTCTATTCTGTGGGTATACAACTCACCCCCAACCCCCCATGTCTAATTCTTGCTTCAGGATTGCTGTGGTTCAAAGAGATAGTAACTTGCTAAGCAACTATATCAAATAATAAATTTAGACTGTCCAACTATACTAAATAAATTAGGACTATCCTTAAATAATGATATGACTTGATTTCATAAGATTCATTTTTTTAATCATAAAATCTGGACCTAGATATCCTAAATCTAAGGCCTCAGCCTGTAGGTATCAAAGTATTACTGTCTTAATTTTACAAGTGAAGCACAGAAAGAATAAGGGACTTGTAAAGATCACTTTACTTGTTCGCCAAGGAAAGGCCAGTACCCGTCTCTCGTCTCCTAACAATAACTCTTTTCTATACCTCATGGGAGGAGGTCATCAAAAGAAAAAATACACTGAAGAAATTTCTTCAATGTTACTTGTCAGCAAGGGTAGTCATGGATGTATCAGTTCTGTATTGCCACATAATGTTGTATAACAAACTACCCAAAATTTAGTGGCTTAAAACAAGATATTTATCCTCACAGATTTGCAAATCAGTTGGGATGGCTCTACTTCAGGCTCTGTTGACTTGAACAGACCAGGCAGCTCTGCTTCCCCTATTTTTCACCTTTCTCCTAGGACCAGTGAACTAACTGGAGGATGTCCATCCTGGTGATGAATGAGGCATAAGAGGGCAAGTAGAAACACATGATGCTTTTTTAATGTTTCCATTAGCTGAAATAAGTCGTGTTGTCAATGCCAACATCACTAGGATAGGAAAATACACTCCATCCCTCATTGGAGGGGGCACTGCAAAGGCATGTGGCAAAGAATGTGGTGTGTAATCCTCTTGTGAAGTGGTGGTAGCCTGAGCAGGAGTGGGGGATGTGAGGTGAAGGGTTGGAATAACAGTCCACTGTACAGTAATGTACTGGAAAAAAAGAGAGTTTTTATAAAGGTATATTATTTGCAATCAGTGCCTATTTGCCTCACAAATTGTTTCATACTCTTTACAATTCATTTAAGTGATTACATTTCCTAGAGGAGCTAAATATAATCCAAAACACAAATATTTTTTAGGAGAGAATTGATAAAGAAGACAAAATATCTGATTGATGAAAACTGCCAGTGGAAACAAGGTGGCAGCGTAGGTAAATGTGGTACTCGCATCCTCCCACAAACACATCAATATTACAACTAAAATATAAAACCACCATCATTTAGATTTAAATCTGGCTAAATGGAAACCCTGCAACTAGAGATGTAAAGAAGAAAGTACATCGAAGACTGATAGGAGGGGCAGAGGTGTGGAATGGGCTGGTCTGATGCCCATGTGTGGTGTATTTTTTTTTAAAATATATATTTTTATTGACTTCAGAGAGGAAGGGAGAAGGAGAGTTAGAAACATCAAAGAGAGAGTGAAAGAACAAAGCAGAACTGACTATCCCCATACTTGTAGAGCCGGGTCTTCAGCCTGACCCCCCCAGGGAGTGACCACAGGAATGCCAGAAATGTCCTTACTCCCCCAACCGCCGCCTGAGTGAACCAATGAAGCTCAAGGAACGCAGCTAAGGTCCTAACAAGGCTATACCATAAATTGTTCCCCATGCGTCGCTGTTGACCAATCAGGACGTAGTGAGGGATGGCTCAAACCTTAGAATGTGTTGGTCACTTCCTGACCACTGTGCTGTAAGACCCTGCTGAAAGACCCTGACCAAAGTGACCAGTCTCTGTAACTCATGTCACTTACCTAAGCCCACCCAAATGACTAGCCCTATATAACCTTTGTTCTCCTGGGAATCGTGCTCTCTCAGCCGCTTGCATCGAAGGAGGCTCCCTGGTGGTTGATTCTTGGGGACCCCGAACTCTGGGCATAACAAGAGAATCATTTATCGGCTGCCTCCTGCATGCCCCCTACTGGGGATCGAGCCTGCAACCCAGGCATGTGCTCTTGACCAGAATTGAACCCAGGACCCTTCAGTCTGCAGGCTGACCCTCTACCCACTGAGCCAAACCAGCTGGGGCTGTGGTGTGTTTTTAACCAGGAGGGCTATCTTGGCTGAAGAGGCTTCCCGTGAGGAGCAAGAGGTTCCAAACCCCTCAGCCCAGGGTTTCAGTGTTGTGAAGTGAGGATTGTGGCTGAGTGACATGGAGGCAGCCAGAGACCCAGGCAATTCCTCTTAAAGGGCCAGCACATGGATTTACTTGGATTCCCTCCCTCTGAGTTTCAGTGCTGGGGCAGTAGCTTGAAAGGAACCAGGGACATATTGGGAGGAGCTAAATTATCTGGCATCAGGGTAAGAACTGGAGGGTAGCTTTCTCCCAGACAAAAATGCTGCTGGGGTTGGCCATTGTTCTCTGCTAAGACCTCCCACCCTCACAAAGCTGACTGGCAGGCGCTATATTTGAGTCTCTAGCAACCTTGCTTACACTGTTTGCCCAGCCCCGGTAATTCCCTGAGATCCTGCCCCACTCAATTTGCAGCCCCACACAAGCTGTTTTCTGTGGCTTTTCCGTATGAGTGGCCTGCCCTGGCTCAGGCTTCAGACTTCCCCAAAATCTCTCACACAAGCAGCAGCTGGACTCAGGGTGCTCCATACCTTCGATAAGTGGCCCCAGGCCCAGCACGAGCAGCAGCTTGCAAAGGTTCACAGCTTGGCCTCTCCTGGGCACCTCCAAGATCAGCACAAGTAATAGCCATCTGTAGATTGCTCTGTAGCTTATGCCAGGTGCCTCCAGGGCATAGGTAGTGGCTGACTTTGCACCTCCCAGGAGGCCCCAGAGTCAGTGCACCCAGTAGACAGCTTCAGACCACAACAGATTACAACGCTACCATATCCACGAGTGACACACTCGAGAAGTGGACTCGGTGAGCACCGAAGCCCCCCTGAAGCAAGTCCTGCTCCACAGGGGTGTCTCCGGCACAGCAGCTCCTCCATGGTAGTCAGAGCTGGTCCTCACAGCCACCTGGCCTGGGGGAGGGTACTACTTTGTTACTTCCTTAAATCCACAGTTCCCTTTTACTTCTTTAATTTCCCAACCCTCCTCCTGAGATGGAAGACCACCTGAGAACTGGTTTGCATAGAATAGTTGGGGAGCAGCAGCCTGGGGCAGAGAAAAGCCATAGGCAGCAAATGAGAGAATGGGTTAGAACAGTAGTTCTCCGAATGAGGTCTTCATACCAGTAACATCAATATCATTTCATAACTCATTAGAAATGAAAATTATTGGCTAATCCCAGACCTACTAAATCAGAAATTTAGGGTAAGCCCTAGTAGTCTAGTGTTATACAAGCCATCCTGGTAATTCTGATAGTATATGCTAAAGTTAGAGAGGAGGAAGGGTTTTTAAGACTCATTTGCCTTTTTCTTACTTTACCTCGGGACCATCACAACCTGCAAGCTTTACTACAGACACCTGCTTCTCCCCAGCAGCCTCCCCAGCAGCTGAGAGGGAGTGTTACAGTGTGCAGAACTGTCCTGCAAGGCAAGGAGTGACTAACATAGGTATAGACCAGCCGTGGGCAAACTACGGCCCGCTGGCCGGATCCCGCCGGTTTGAAATGAATAAAACTAAAAAAAAAAAAAAAAAAAAGACCGTACCCTTTTATGTAATGATGTTTACTTTGAATTTATATTAGTTCACACAAACACTCCATCCATGCTTTTGTTCCGGCCCTCCGGTCCAGTTTAAGAACCCATTGTGGCCCTCGAGTCAAAAAGTTTGCCCACCCCTGGTCTAGACTGACCAGCTATTTTCCAATGCTTATTTCTCCACTATAGCCCTCCAGTTACTGCCTAGGGAGTAGAGTGTCCCTATTAGTAAACTGATTACTAACATTCTGCGGCACACCAAAATATATATTTTTTGGCAATCTGACAAAAAAATAGGTATAATTTTTTGTCTTTTTCTTTTCAAAAAAATCTTTGTTGTTGAGAGTATTACATATTTCCCTTTTTCTTTCTCCCATTGACCCCTTATAGCCCACACCTGCCCCTTACCCCAGGCCTCCACCACCCTATTGTCTGTGTCCATGGGTTACACATATATGCAAACAAGCTCTTTGGTTGATCTCTTTCCAACCCACCCATCCACCTCTCCCTTCCCTCGGAGATTGACAGTCTGTTCCATGCTTCTATGCCTCTGGATCTAAAAAACAGGTATACTTTTGATTGAATGGAGCCTGAAACTTGTGGTATTTCACCACCTTGGCAAAACTAGAACCCATATCTTCTTCATCTTCCTCCTGTTTCTGTTGTTTAATATTTACCTAAAACCTTGGTGATGAGTTATCCTGATTTTGCCAGATTAAAATAAAAAGTTCCTCACTAAACTGGCTATTCTTGTTCAATTAAGTAACAACATAAATTTCACCAATACTGTGAAGCTGTCATCTGAAATCATGTTTAACAATAGATCACTTCTATTACAGCGAGTTCCCTCTGGAAAGCCCATTAAAATAAAAGGTCAGCTCGATGGAGAAGGAAGCGGTAAAAGATCATGAATAGAAAGTAGAGCAGTGCAAAAATTTTCTAAAACCAGGGAGTATGAGCCCAAAGTTACTGTAATATGAATTTAGACCCCGAATTTTCAAATTGTTTAATGTTTCCCTTATGTTGGAAATAAAAGTCTTCAGAATCTTGATTATTTTAATTACATATGTAAGTTTTTAAACTCTATTGCCATTTAAATAACATGTACACTAACTCCTAATAAAATAAAGTAATAGTTTATAGTTAATGACTCATTGCAAAGGAGGAAATTGAACATTTTTTAAATGAAGGAAAACAAAGAGGAATAATAGAAGAAAAATTATATCTTAAGTGCACTCTACAATGAGAATGCGATAGAATCAAAGGCAAACTTCATTTTTACCTGAATCTCTCTCTCTCTCTCTCTCATAAAACATTTGTCTGTGTCTCTTTGTACTCTCTTTCAGATGGAGTCCTGCTATAGGAAGAAGACTATAGATTTGTACCTAAAATAAAAGAAACTAAAGTAAGAAGTGATTGTAAACTATTAGAAAGATTATCCATACATTACATAGTATAAATGCAATTTCTTGTGGGATTATTCTCCTATAACCCTCTCTCCTACCCAACCTCTCCAACATAAGAGGAATAGAGCACACTCAGGAGAAAACCCCTGTCTTCACTGTTGCAAAATATTTGAAATCAACAATGAGGCAGATTTAAACGGAGGCCTTTCTCTTTATTTTTCTTTAAGTATATTTTATTGATTTTTTACAGAGAGGAAGGGAGAGAGATAGAGAGTTAGAAACATCGATGAGAGAGAAACATCAATCAGCTGCCTCCTGCACACCTGCTACTGGGGATGTGCCCACAACCAAGGTACATGCCCTTGACTGGAATCGAAACTGGGACCCTTCAGTCCACAGGCTGACGCTTTATCCACCGAGCCAAACCATGTAGGTCAGGCCTTTCTCTTTATATTGGGAAGAGTTGAGAATAATTTCACAGCCTCAGAGGCAGCTGTCAAGAGAGCCACAACACAGACCTCCGTGTCCAAGCCTGGCTGCCTCATCCCAGGCTTTTCCCCAGAGGAAGTCCAGGCCCTTCCAGTCCCTGTATGTCTGAAAAATGGCTATGAAAGATGAGTGTCAAATTACAGTAATTTAGACTTAAATTTTTTTCTTTTAGTAAAAAATAACTGACATTCATCTGTGGAATGGAGTGAGGTTAACGATTCAATCACATTTTGATTATGAAGGAATCTTACCCTGCTGAAATCTGGAAAAAAAATTAAGTCAAAATATATTGTTTTTGCAATGTTGTTAGTGCTCATAGTTTCTAAGGAAAGCATTGTCTAAGCAGGTCCTTTGCTTACCATGTAAATTGTTCCACCTCAATGGTTCAAGAATAATGAGCATGGGATGCTACATTATAAATTCTTTAATGCAGATTTAGTCAAGTTGTATCTCCCCGCTGTGATCTTGACTGTGATAAAGTTTCCTTCGTATAAGTCAGAACTGTTTGTAAAGACACTTCCTTGGTCAGGCCTTTGCCTATTCAAAAAGCCCTCAAATCTATAGTGAGCAAGCAGTTCTCCTGCAGTATTGGTCTTTCTTAGGTAGAAGGCTGCAATCCTCAATCACAATAGAAAAAAGAACTTAGAGGTGCAGCAAAGTTTGGAAAGTATGAGGGTGCCAGAGAAAAATCAGTAGAATATATCACTTACTTCACAACTTCCTGTGCCCACCTTCAATTTTTAGGGCTCTGTGTCTTCGGAGGGAAGTATTCCTCAGGGACTCATTTCAAAGAGTTGTCCCTGAGCATGAATGCTCCAGCTCCCCATGGTGTCAAGAGGAGAGACTGAATAGACTGCACTTTCACCTGTGTAGTTTCTGAAAACAACAACAAAAACCGCTTTAACGTAAACAACACCAAATAGTACAATACCTGCACTTAAGATGCTACCATTCTCTAAAGTATGATGTTCTGAATGCTCAAGAACAATTCTGTAACACAAATAACCTGTTAGCTGAGAGAGAAACTACAGATATATTTTTTCATGAGACAGGACATCTGTGAGTGAAAGGGAAGAATGGGCTAGAGCAGTGAATGAGAACCAGAGGTGACACGCGAACTCATTTTTTTTGGTTGATTTTTCTTTGTTAAATGGCATTTAAATATATAAAATAAATATAAAAAATATAAGTCTTTCGCCGAAACCGGTTTGGCTCAGTGGCTAGAGCGTCGGCCTGCGGACTGAGAGGTCCCGGGTTCGATTCCGGTCAAGGGCATGTACCTGGGTTGCGGGCATATCCCCAGTAGGAGATGTGCAGGAGGCAGCTGATCGATGTTTCTCTCTCATCGATGTTTCTAACTCTCTATCTCTTTCCCTTCCTCTCTGTAAAAAATCAATAAAAAAATATTTTTAAAAAAATATAAGTCTTTGTTTTACTATGGTTACAAATATCAAAAAATTTCTATATGTGACACGGCACCAGAGTTAAGTTAGGGTTTTTCAAAATGCTGATACGCCGAGCTCAAAAGGTTTGCCATTACTGGGCTAGAGTGATCACTGGGCTGCTCCTCTGCTTCTTCCTCCTGGAAAATGGAGAACAGCCCTCTGATGTAAATACAAACGCAGAGGAAAACAATAACTATTCCCTAGGGGAAACATATCCATGTGTGCATTAAGATTTCTGAATGCACCTTTATTCAAAATAATTCTCAGTGTTGGGATTTTTAGTGTTGTGGGAAATAAATGGGGAAGATGATTTGTGGGAAGGAACAGAGCACAGGACTTAAACGAGTCAAGGTTTTGCCATCACAGTGCTTTGGGGTTATAATCCCACAAAGACAAATGACATTCTTGAGCTAATTCTTTCATTGTCTGAAAACCATGTTTCTTGTCTATGAAATGAGGATCAACAAAATTTCCTCTTAGATCCATTTAAGTTTGAATATGGCATCTACTGAATCTTCCTTTTGAAATACATAAAAGATCATTGTAATCAAACATAATGTCATTTTCTATTTTTTATGTTTGGGTTAAGGTTGAGGCAGCATTTTGGTTAAGAGATCAGCTCTGAGTTAGGCATATCTGTGGTTAAATATTGGTACTTCCACCTACCAGCTGCTTGATCCTGAGAAAGTTGTCTTACAGGTCTAACCCTTAGTTTCCCCACCTGAAAAATGGAGAGGAAAACAATTTATCTGATAGCCATGGTTATAAGGATTAAATGTGTTAATCCAGGTGATGACTTGCAAAGTACATAACATGTATATGTTCATATAGAACATTCTACAAAAATTTTTTTATTACATTTTACTCTTAGAAATGCATTTACTCTTACGGAGACCACAGACATTGCCCCAGTCATTTCACCTTCAGCTCCCAGCGTGGAGCCATATCTTTTTAGATTCTTTCAGAAGACTGTAATTGTTTTAGTTTACACCTTGTTAGCAGCAAGAATTGATTCTATTCCATGAAATTTCTCTCACTACTGTTGCTTGAGATCTTTGCTTTTGCCACCTTCACATTGAAATAACATGGAGAATACTATTGACTTGACCCATTTTGGTGAAACCAGAGAGATCTTTGCTTTTATTAGGCAACTTTCATTTTATTTTTATTTTTTTACATTTTATCTTTTCAGTTACAGTTTACATTCAATATTATTTTTGTTAGTTTCAAGTGTATAGCATAGTGTTCCTCCATGATATTTCTAGTAGTCACCTGGCACCACACGTAGTTATTATAGTACTAGAGGCCTGATGCACGAAATTCGTGCAAGAGTAGGCCTTCCTTCCCCCAGCTGCAGGCACCGGCTTCCCTCTGGCTGCCCACAGGTACCCTGGACCCAGACTTCGCTCTGGCTGCCAGCAGGCACCCGGAACCTGGGCTTCCCTCCAACCCTGGCTTCATCCAGAAGGACGTCCAGTCTAATTAGCATATTACCCTTTTATTACTATAGATAATTGACTATCTACTCTATGCTGTACTTTACATCACCAAGACTATTTTGTAATTACCAATTTGTACTTCTTAATCCCTTCACCTCTTTTACCCAATCTCCCAACCTCCTTCCCCTCTGGCAACTGTCAGTCTGTTCTTTGTGTCTAGGTATCCTTCATTTAAAAGATATTATTCAGTATGCTTTTAATCATTCTTTTTTTTCTAGGTTTCCAAGGTTCTTTTCATGCTGCCTGTTTTTGGTTAATTGAGAAGAAAGAGACGAAAGGTTTTTATTTATTATTTTTTAAAAATTGATTTCAGAGAAGAAGGGAGAGGGAGAGAGAGATAGAAACATCAATGATGAAAGAGAATCATCGATTGGCGGCTTCCTGCATGCCTCCAACTGGGGATGGAGCCTGTCACCCAGGCATGTGCCCTCACTGGGAATCGAACTGTGACCTCCTCATTCATAGGTAGACACTCAACCACTGAGCCATGCTGGCCAAGCAGAGGAGAAACATTTTTGTAAAAATTAACATTTTTTTTCACTAAGAAAAGGAGTGGTACAAAAATGTTGGTGATAAGGTGAGGGAAAGAATGAAAAGTTAATACGCAAGATGTCTGTCTAATGTTGTCTTTGAGTGAGGAGAAAACTGGAAGAACTATATGCAGAGAGAAGAAAACAGATTGAGAAACTAAACAGAAGCAACTCAAGGGAAGTAGAAGATCTGAAAAAATAAGAAATCTCAAATTTCTAAAACTTACTGCACTTGTGTACCATCTCACATCTTTTACAATTATTATTAATCTGTATTCATAAATAAGCCGTTAGGTTATAAATACATATTTTTTTTAATTTTTTTTATTTTTTATTTTTTATATATTTTATTGATTTTTTACAGAGAGGAAGGGAGAGAGATAGAGAGTTAGAAACATCGATGAGAGAGAAACATCGATCAGCTGCCTCCTGCACATCTCCCACTGGGGATGTGCCCGCAACCCAGGTACATGCCCTTGACCGGAATCGAACCTGGGACCTTTCAGTCCGCAAGCGGATGCTCTATCCACTGAGCCAAACCGGTTTCGGCATATTTTGTTTTTAAGCATTTTTCTCTCCTCCATCCCAAGAAGGTAGACTACCACTGAAACCATCTATAGAAATTATCTAAAGCAATGCACTAAGAAAATGAGTATAAGCTTCTGTGTGTATCAGTATGACATTTTAGATGCTCCACATATCATACCCACTGAAAACAAAAGTTATGAAACTTAAATATTAATCCAAGTGCTCGCTTCGGCAGCACATATACTAAAATTGGAACGATACAGAGAAGATTAGCATGGCCCCTGCGCAAGGATGACATGCAAATTTGTGAAGCATTCCATATTTTTTGTTCATAGCAGCACAATTCACCATAGCTAGAATCTGGAAACAGCCTAAGTGCCCATCAGTAGATGAATGGATTAGAAAACTGTGGTACATCTACACGATGGAATACTATGCTGCTGTAAAAAGGAAGGAACTCTTACCATTTGCAACGGCATGGATGGAACTGGAGAGCATTATGCTAAGTGAAATAAGCCAGTCAATGAAGGAAAAATACCACATGATCTCACTCATTCATGGATAATAGAGACCATTATAAACTTTTGAACAATAATAGATACAGAGGCAGAGCTGCCTCAAACAGATTGTCAAACTACAGCGGGAAGGCCGGGAGGGTTGGGGGACAGGAGGTAGGGGGGTAAGAGATCAACCAAAGGACTTGTATGCATGCATATAAGCATAACCAATGGGCATAAGACACTGGGGGATAGGGGAGGCTAGGGGACTGTCTAGGGCGGGGGTGGGGGGGCGGAAATGGACACATATGTAATACCCTTTGTAATACTTTAAGCAATAAAAAAAAAATTAATCCATGTAAATTCTTCACTAAGTAGACAAAAAATTAAGAAATAGGGGCTTTCTGTGAATATGAAGCTAGGGAGGTCCTGACTGGGCTGAGGACATAAGATCTCATTGTCCTCCCAGCCCTTCAACCTGGTTTGACCCCCACCCTCAAATAGTCAGGGGTCAAAAAATGAAGTGAAAGATGAAATTCATAGAGATAAGTAAATGCTTTCTAACTGGCTTTTACCTAGAGGTGACTGCTGACCACTGGTGACTCCGAGCTTCTGCTTTAGTGCTACCACGGGAATAGTGGACCAAAGACTAATCCTAGCTTTTACAAGATGGGAATTGAGGAGGAGACCCTACATGAAGCCAGGACTCCAAAGGGCTACCCACTAACTGCAAGGGTGAACTGGACATAAAAGCACATTGAAGATGAGAGCTGAGTGTCTTGATGGACAAAAGGAACGAAAAGAAATCCTTCTTGATAATAGGAACAAAAAATAGACCCTCAGGATGATTTATAGCACAAATGCTAAAGAGGATACCAGTAATGAGCTATTATTATTAGCTGTTACTTATTAAAAATCCACTATCTTGCCAAAATAAAGGGGGCTATGTCAAGACTGTGGAGAAGGCAGGCACATTGAAAGAAAATATTTTTTTTACTGAAATTGGAAGAGACAAAATTCAGCAGCAGGGTCGTGACTGCCTGTATTTGTGCGTGGATAAAACAAAAGAACACAGGTAGGAAATGTGCATTTTTGGAAGCAGCAAAACTAATTTAATTAATAGCCTCACAAAGACAGAGATTGCAGGTTCTTATTCAAAGGCCAACAGAAGAAAGGCTCACTGAAGGGTCAGGCTATTCAATTAAAAAAAACACCTAGTTTTTCATGATTTCTCCAGGGGATGCATAGCACCTGAGTGCCATACAATCATCATTCTCTCCTATTCTAACTTCCCTAAATCTGATATTCAATAGGGAAAAAAATGGCCCATAGGTAATCACACATTTAAGGGCTTTTTGAAGCAGAAACCATACACATTAGAACTATGCAGCCTCCCAAGGAGATAATCCAGATGGAAATTAAGGTAATCTTGCACAAAAAGAGGCTCAAGATAGAGCTGTAGTAGGCATAGGACTCTGGCTTCCTAAAATCATTACTTTAGTTCCCTTCCCCCTTTATAATTCTAAGCATCTGGCCTAGGACCACCTCCCTTCAACCTTGGTATTTGTGATCTATGTGAATAATTTTAATTGCTAACTGAAAACTTCTGGTTTCAAGTGATAGTCCAATTCATCTAATACTTTCAAATGATGAAGAGTGTGGGATCTTCTCCCTCGGTTGGCTAAGTACGGGGTCAGCCTGAAGTAGTAGATGAAGGTCTGATGGAAACTAGTTCCTCTCATGTTAGACTCACTCTAAGCCAAATGACTTTATCAGTTTTCCAAATTACAGATAAATGAGAATAAATAATTTAAAAATTATATTTCAAGAAAGGAGCTGTGTGTTAGGTCAGAATACAGAAGAATAGAACTAAAAGGTAAGATGTTGAAAGAAGGTAAATTCGCCTACCTGAACCATTGTTTTCAAATCCCACTTTATCAATTAAAATATACTCAATCAGAGACAGTGGAAAAATAGTCAGAAAGGAGCTAAAGACTATTTAATTAGAGTTACATCTAAATTTGTGCTTTGATTGTGACCACTTCAAAGTTAGTGAAATATCACGAAAAACTCTGTTTTTGTACTAATTTGTTAGTGTAGAGTCATAAAGATTTATAATCCAACACATTTATAATCCAAAAGCAATCTGAATATCTGCCCTATGTATGTATAAAAAAAAATAATAAACAGAAACCTATTTAAAGTGAAGGAGAGCGGCCAGAAGGGGGAGCTCTCATGCCCTACATAGATAGCAAAGCCCAAGGGAAATGTAGTAATAGATTGCAGTATGCCTTCCCAACATCTCTACCTCTATATAAAAGACCTTCCTTTTCTTTGTTTTAGCAACTTGCATGTGGCTTGCCATGGTTGCATGTACCAGACTGCAATTCCTTCTTATTCGCAAATAACAGCCCCCGACCCCGCACCTCTGGAGATATGTCTGGCTTTTTGTTGAAAGTCAATATATGTAAAAATGTGCCTGTGAAGAGAAATTTCCTTACTAAAAATGGAGGAAGGTGTGAGTCCAAGAACTAACTGTCCTCTAATTCTGGCTCAATTAAAAAAATCCAGTTCAATTGGAAATCTTGATAATTGCTTATTTGTGTTGTATTCAACTTTCTCCCAGAACTGGCACATATAAATATCTCTGACCTCTGGAAAACATAAATACTAACGAAAAAGAACCATTCAAGTAACTCTCCAATGCATGGCTAATATCTGAACTGCGCTCCTTCCCACTAGCAAATTTTCACAAGGCTTGTTATAAGATGCTAGCTACTAATTATGGAATGCTGAATGTGGCTAGGGACTTTACATACATTCCTTCAAATCCTTGCCACAACCAGATGAGCTAGGTACTGTGAGCCCTCATCTCAGGGAGGAATCTGAGACTGAGTTATTGGCCCGATGTTGAATGGGAGAACTGGTATTTGAAGCCAATACTCTTTATTCCATTCAAGCCCCTTGGAATCTTGTGATTTTAAGTATGACAAAAATGTTCACCTAAGTAATAAAGAGCAGCTAGAGCCCCTTAGGTTTTCTTAAATGGATCTCTTTTCAGAACAAAAACCCCCAGGTACCTAGGAAAGGGAAACATTCCAAAATAACCTCAAGGGCTTGATGATTATATAAATAACAAGATACTTCAGTAAAAAAAGCTAACACTGCCAAGAAGAGCCAGATTTTCTCCAAAGTTTCAAGGTGAAGACAAATAAAGCACTCTGCAGCATTACAGATAATGAAAACCATCAACAATTTCTTGACTTCACTGTCTCTTGCTAATTTTTTGTCATGCAAATTGCCCTAATTTGATTGCAGACTTCTTTTCTCTTTTGTTGCCAAGAGCTATAAACACAATGGGATGTAATAAAGTGCTCTTCTGGATCTTTTATTGTCATTATTATTCTCATTTAGTTTTGGAAATTAGATTCAACTTTACTGGCTAAGAGCAGAGCTTTCCATCTTTTTGCATAAGGTGAGCCAGTCAGAAATTCTCTGTCTTGTCACCTCTTATTCATCAGCTTTACAAAGCTGCCATGGAGGAAAAGCCATGGCAAGCAGAGAAACACCTGTAAAATGCATTAAAATCTCTTCTGGGAATTATGTTTCTCTGGGAATGAGCCACATTTATTAGGTGACAAACACACCCTTCTGGGCATTTGTTTTATTGGTAAAGTATGCTTGATTGCACAATTGTCTCCTACAACTGCCAAGCTCCCATCTTTTTATTTTAAACTGATAATATCAGAATAAGCTGAATGGTCCTTGTGCTAAGGAAAGGGCCAATATTGGGTACCTGAAAATCAGTAAGGCATCCCCAGAAGATATATAACCTGTGTCGATGTAAGAAATGTTCAAATCTGTAGAGAATTCCTTTGAGTTTGAGCCAAACTGACAATACTTGCCAGGAAGCAAAATCTCAATGGATTGAGAAAATGCTCCAGAGAATGGAAATGTTGCACCTTATTTTATACATTACAATAAAAGTAATACCATTATAATTAACCTATCTATAGATATAAAAGGCTAAGTGACCATCCTACCGGCCAGTTGGTATGATGCGCACTGACCACCAGGGGGCAGATGTTCAGTGCAGGAGCTGCCAAGCTGCAGTGACTTGGCAGCGGTGGTTCTCAGGTGACACACCCCAGAACCAGAGAGGAGAGAGCATGATTCCTCGTGGAGCCATGCGATTCCACTTTTGGCCATGGGTTATGTTGTTGCTGGGGCACTGTCCGCCCCAAATTTGGCTTACTGCCAAGCTGCGGTGACTGCAGACACCCTTCGAGCCATGGGGAGGGACTGTGGAGGTTGGGTCCAGGGTGTGTCGGCCCCTCTTGCTCTGTCCCACCTCACCGGCCACCTTCTAATTAATTTCCTTTCAATGTGCACGAATCTGTGCACCGGGCCACTAGTTTATTAATAATATGAAAGAAGCAAAGGAAAGGCCAGATATTATAGGCATGTCATATGAGCAGCTTTGCCAGGAAGCTACAACTTTACATTCCCCAGGGGTCTAACGAAGGGAATATAGATGCATGCCCAGTAAAGTTGGGGTGACACAGGGAAAGTGCTTGCTGCCAGTCACACCTCAGAACAAAGGTCATTGGCAAGAATGGGGTGGCCACTGCAAGCATGAGAAGATCTGGGATATTTAATCCCCTGAACAAAGGAGTTTGCTCTTTTGGTTCCTCTTGCTGCTCTTGGGATTCTTGGGACTTGTATGACTCTGGGCTTATGGTGCTCTCCTGCATTTTCCCACATCGTCCACAGCCAATGTGGACCCCACACACAATGGACTAATGGACCACAACTACCCTAATGCTGTACTGGATCTGGCTGCTACGTGGAAAGAAAACTCTGGACTCTGACTCTTCTTCTAGCTTTACTGAAGGAAAATAATTCTGCAGAACTAAAGCTTTCTACCATGTGTCATCCTCTCATGGGGGCCTCTGGAAATGCTTATTCCAGCAGTACCCAAAGAACCCCACCTCCACTGATAACAAAAGGAGGAGGTGCAAATGGGTTACATGAAATTCACTTGTTTTTTTTTTTTTAAATAAATCTTTATTCAAATTATTACAGTTGTTCCCCTTTTTCCCCCCATAGCTCCCCTCCACCCAGTTCCCACCCCATCCTCTGCCCTTACCCCCCCACTGTCCTCATCTAAAGGTGTACAATTTTTTTCGCTGGGTCAAAGGTCATACACATGGAAGCTGTAGCTATTTCCATCCGCAACATGTCCCTGTGCTTGGAAAGGTCTCTCATGACTTGTTCATGCTCTACTCAGAAAGGGTACGGAGCCACGTAACAGCTTTTTAAAATAATGTGTCCTCTTATGTTTAAAATGAGGATTTCCCTACCAAAACTGAGGAGAAAGCAACACTACAGCTGCTCTCGCCCCTCTCGCCCTTTGGGTGATAGTTGTGCGTGGGGCTGCGAGCTGGTTCGCAGGCTGTCGATGAAGCCTTCTGGGCAGCTCGCGCAGTTCTGCTTCCCAGGGGCTGTCGCAGCCTCGCAGGGGCCGTCGCAGCCTCGCAGGGGCCGTCGCAGCCTCACGCAGCCTCACAGGGGGCATCAGAGCCTCGCAGGGGCCGTCGCAGCCTCGCAGGGGGTGTCGCAACCTCGCAGGGGCTGTCGCAGCCTCACACAGCCTCGCAGGGGCCGTCGCAGCCTCGCAGGGGGCGTCACAGCCTCGCAGGGGCCGTCGCAGCCTCGCATGGGGTGTCACAGCCTCGCAGGGGCTGTCGCAGCCTCACGCAGCCTCACAGGGGCGCCACATCCCATGTTGGGGGTGAAGGTGCGAGACAGAAGCTCCTCTCACTGTCTCTCCTGCTGCTCCCTTGTGTATCGTCGATGCTGGAAGTTTCTGAGAGCAGTCTGCAGGTGCTGGCCATCATACTTTAACTTGTCAACACGAAGCTTGGCATTCTGTCTTTTGTTGGGAGGTTCCTTGCTGGACAAAATCTCCAGGTGTTCTAGCTGGCTGAATATCTGGTATGCTTGCTTGGATTTTGTTTTCTAAGTGCACAGACTGCTTCTCTGCTGTCTCCTGGCGTCCCATGTGAGATTGGATCTGGTGGACCTGCTTGTGCGTTTGCTGGTGCAGAGGTTCCATGTCGCCGGCCCAGCCGGGTCCGGCTCCGGCTTCCTTTGAACCTGAGTCTGCTTCTTGAGTGTGTCCCTTATGGATGCGAGGAGTTGAAATCAGCAGTTTGTTGGGTTAGGCTGCAAAAGTGCAGGTGGTTCCTTTTGTGCCACTGGCACAGGTTGGGTGGGGATGTAAATTGAGTAGGGCGGGGTCTCAGAGAATTACCAGGGTGGAACAAACAGCTATGGTTGTTGTCAGCGTCTCTGTGACTCCTCACCTCTCTGCGACTCTGTGTCTCCGCGTCCCCGAGTGCTGTGCCCCCGCAGCAACAATGATCCCTGCGAGCAGCTCCGTGAGAAAGCCACCCTTGCTCTCCGACCCAGTGCAAGACAGTCCAGCCTCTCCCCGTAGGAGCCTGGGACCTCAGAATCCTGCCCCAAACAGGCTCAGTGGATTCAAGAGCTTGTATCCCCTTCCGATTGAAAAAAACCGCGCATTCAGTTGCAGCCCGCCTGGTGCATGCCTCTGTACCTCTGTTCTTGGTGCCTCTGCACCTCCCACTCAGTCTCAATGCGCTTCTTTCTTTCCTTCCAGTTGTAGAACTTCCACTGGGCCATCCTTCCCGTGGTTCTGGATGACAGCTGCTTTGTCTTATAGTTGGTAGCGTCAATGTTGTTGTGGGAGGCAGCACGCACAGGTCTATACCTTATGCCGCCATCTTGATTCCCTTGAAATTCACTTGTGATAGATTAGGGAGGCAGGAGAAAGCAAAGTGGGACAATCTCTGGGATTGGTTAAAAAGTAAAATGAATAGACACAGATTTATTTTACAAAGATGGGTACAGGATAGTTAACAGTTAACAATGAACAGGACAGGGATAACAATGAGAGACTCTGAGGTCTCCTGCTCTGTTGGGAGACTGTGCCCTGAGGGAACTGGAAAAAGGAAGTTACCTAGACATTCCAAAGGCGTGTTATTATAGATGCAAACAGATAATAGGCAGGCTGAGTTAAGGTTTAAAATTGAATGACAATAAATTTTAAATTTCAGAAAAGAGCTAAACATTTAGAGTTAACATGTCAAACTCATGGCCTGGGGTCACATGTGGCCCACAATGAGTATTTTTGAGACCCAGCCAATATAACAGTATGTAAGAAACATTTTAATAAAAATTTTGTAACTTAATTTTTACAATATCCTGTTATGCATAATCTATACTAATAAAAGGGTAAATATGCTAATTAGACTGGACATCTTCTGGACATTCATCCGGTCATCCTTCCGCACAAAGCCACGGTGACGGGGGCTGAGTCAGAGGCAGTTAGGGGTGATCAGGCAGGCAGGGGAGCAGTTAGGGGCGATCAGGCCAACAGGCAGAGGTGGTTAGGGGCGATCAGGCAGGCAGGCAGATGAGCAGTTAGGAGCCAGCAGTCTCAGATTGCAAAAGGGATGTCTGACTGGGATTGGTTAAACAATAATTTAAATATATAGCAGGACCCCCCCGAGGGGTTCCGGACTAGAGAGGGTGCAGGCCAGGCTGAGGGGACCCCCCCTCCATCCCATGCACGAATTTCGTGCACCAGGCCTATAGTTATTAATAACAAACTACAACGTTCGCTAATGACTGATTACTATAATTGTGTTGCATTCATTTTCCTTACACGCCTTACGTGTAGGCACACCATTTCTCTCCACTAATACTAGCAGCAAATATATTAGCAGATGATTGCCACATCATTAGTCTTGTACTGACTTGTTGGGTGTGTGCAACAGGAAATATTTCACTTTCAGAGAACAAGAAAAATAGTTTTATTTGTGTTATGCTTCTTTTGTGCAGTTATTCAAATTAATATCTGGTAGGTTATGTTCAAGAAAAAATATTAATTTTTATTAAAATGTTCTATTATTTTATGTTAATGATTATTCATTTATTTCAGCCCTTTGTATTCAGCATATCTCTATAAAAATAAACCTATGTTTCTATGAAATTTGAAGCTTTTGTTTTTTTTGCGGCCCACATAAACTTAAACTTGTTTCTTTGACCCATGTTAGCCGTTGAATTTGACTTGCTTGACTTAGAGGAAAACATGTCTTTAAATGCTTATGTTATTAAAGAATAAAGGCTCAACATTAATACAGTCATTACTAACTTAAGAAATTAGAAATGAAAAAATGAACCAAATAAAGCAGAAAGAAAAATATAAGAGTAAAACACAAACTTAATGAAATAGGAATCCAAAAAACACTGAAGATAACAAAGGATAAAGTTTTCTTAAAAAAAGGCAAATAAAAATCTACCCATATTGATAATAAAAAAGAAAGCACAAATAAACAATTTTGTAATGATAAAGGAACAAAACCACAGATGTTACAGAGTGCAGACTAATATTAAAAGCTATTATGAACAACTTTATTTCATTTTACATATATCAAATTATAAAAAATTAAAATTTTGCATAACTATTAAATGTGGTCACTTGCTTCTGTGATGCAACAGAAACTCTTAATACTTGTAGAAATGTAAACTTGTTCATCCACTTTGCCAAATAGTTTAGTAGTAAGCATCTAAACACTGAACATGTATACCAGAACAATCTCATCACTGGGTATAAAACAAAAATCAAAAGTGAAAACTCTTGGGGCACTTGTGTAAAGAGACATGTCTAAGAATGCTCATAGAAACATTATTCCAAATAACAAAATATGGAAATTTAATGCAAATGTTATGCAATGGTATATTTGTTAAAAATGGTATATTTGACAAAATTTTGCCTGTTGGGAATGTTGCTCCTATTGGGTAGGAAAAATTTTCTTCTACTTATCTAGGTTCTTTTGGCTGGTCTAATTAATATGAGAGTAATAGGAGAAAAAATACATTTACTTTCATTAAATTTATTATTAAAACAATGGACCTTATACATAAATAAAATATATCATGATGTAATCAGGATGACAAAGGGAGAAAGATCAAGTACACAAATTTTTGAAAAGATAGCAGGAAAATTACTAAAGAGTAAGAAAATTACAAAAGGGTAAGTTTTGTTAAGGGCTTTCCCAGATGTCACCAACTCTCTAGCATGGTGAAAATTCCAACCATAAACTTCTTTATACATGAGATTCAAAGTGTAGACATATTGGAAGGTAATGAAGATAGTCACAAACTAGTAGCACTACAAAAGCGAACCCTAATATAAACTATGGACTTTAGTTAATAATAATGTGTTAACATTGTCTCATCAATTATAACAAATGTACCACACTAATGCAAAATAGTAATAATAGGGGAAACTGAAGGATAGTGAGAGAATATATGGGAACTCTCTACATTTTTGCTCATTTCCCTATAAACCTAAAACTGTACCAAAAAGTCAATTTCTATTTTTTAAAATTAGAAATTTATATGGAATAAAGTAACCAGAGTTGGAGATGGGGAGAAAAATGGGAAATAATTTCCAGAAAAAGATGCTGATATGGTATAATATGATAGAGTTGGAGGCTTAAATAGCAGGTTGATTAAGAACTCATCATTGGGCTTGTCCCCTTTATTTAATATTTATAAAGAAAGAAGTGTTTTATTAATATTATCAAAGAATGATAATTATTTGGGCCCAATATAAATATATGTACCTTGTAGTTATAGTTAAAAAAGTAAAGATTGAAGTTTATTTCATAATTTGATTTTAGTATCAAGCATCAGCAGTGAATACAAGTAAATAACTAGACAAAGTCATTTCCAACTGTTAGCTCATAGTTCTCGCCAAGGATACCAACAGAAGAAAAGCCTACTTAAAATCATACAATAAAAAAACAAACCCGAAGGCATTTCTCTCCTGGGATTCAAGAGGCACTGTCTTGGAGGCAATCTAAAACACCTAACCAAGGCAGGACTTGGGATGTTCTATGCATCATTACATTCTTGGGAGGCAAATTCTGAAATGAAGTATTTTCATAAGCATCATCTTCCTATGTTGACTGACATCATAGTGTCTCTAATTTGATCTTTGAATATAACAAATGTTAGCATTTAGGTACTTGGATCCATCAGTCTAATTTTATTTTTTTTTACCAAGATTATGATACTATTACTTTCCAAATGGTTTGACATGCTCTGTGCTAGAGCACTAATTCTTCCTAGCTGAGGAGTGCAGGGAAACCCGGCACGTGGATAGGTTGACAAAGAACTTAACCTGCTGCAAATGGCATTGAATTTAGTCCAGAGTAACAGACTTCATTTCTTTCTAGGTTACTATGGAGGCACAGTTCTTTGTCTCTGCTAATGCTCCACAAACTAAGAAGAAAGAGTGAATTGTTACGAGCTCTACAATAATAAAAGGGGACTTGATTCTAAGGATTTTGTTCTGCTCCATTAGCTCTCTTTGGTGCAGTTAATTTCTGACTACAAGTATAACAGATTATCAGATGCCATGCTTTGGGAAATGCTGTATCCTTTTTCCCTTCAGAGAGAAAGGCTGTGTCACAGTCACTTGGGTTGCTATTTATCTAATGCGAGTGTTACATGTACTCAGACAGCAACTTGATCCTAACAATGACTGAATGTGAAACATACCTCCTAAGTGTCCACACATATTTTAACTCATGTTAAGTTGAAAAATCCTTGTGACTCCCTCAAGCAGTTTTCCCCCCTTCCCTCTCTCAGAGATGTCCTGAGCAGCTATTGTATTGTCATAATGCACTGCATGTTGGAGTTCTAGATTTTGGAAGATTTTTGCCACTTTTACTTCTTGGAAAGAAATGGAATGGGAGCCCTAGTCAGTTTGGCTCTGTGGATAGGGTGTTGGCCTGTGGACAGAAGGGTCCCGGATTCGATTCCAATCAAGAGCATGTAACTTGGTTGCAGGCTCTTCCCAGGGCCCGGGCCCTGTACAGGAGGCAAACAATTGATGTGCTTCTCTCATATCTGTCTTTCCCTCTCTTTTCCACTCTAAAAATCAATGGAAAAATATCATCGGGTGAGGATTAAAAAAAGAAATGGAATCAGAATAAAGGAAGAGCAGACATCTATGTACCAACTACAATATGTCTGGCCACCCCATTTGCTGGCTTTTTTCATGAGCAACCTCGCAACAGATGGAGAAGATTCTTCTCAACTCCATGGCGCTATCGTAAATTTCTAAAATATAACATAATATTCCTACTGCCTAATCTGAATATTCCATTTTCACCAGTTATGGAGATGTGTTTAATCCTGTGACGTTCACGGGCTCTAAGAGAAGAGGATATAAAGAGTGCCAATTTGATTCCTTGGACTCCTTTATTCTTTTTGCTTTTCTTTCGCATATAAAATGAATTAAAAAACAATAGTAAGTAAATATTTCTTTATATTAAATGTATAATGTTCTAGGGGTTGCTAGTCTTCCAATGGGTTCTAAGTAGAAGAGCATAGATTAAATGTAAAAATAAAAGAATGTGGTACTAAAATTTTTTGAATGGTTCTTTCAAAAGCACATAATTCTTTTTTCTTTATTGGCACTAAGAATTTGTATCTATATTCAAGCTCTCCAACATCCATCTTAGAATTGTCTGAAGTGCTAATTAAAAAATTATAAAGCCATTTATTTTTGTTTCCTTCAATAACAATGATTATAGGTCAGAACCTATTAGGTGAGGGCAAAAAGCCATCTGAGAACACTGGAAATATAATTACAGGAATGAGGATTGTTAGTCTTTGATAATTTGGCATAAAGTTATCACTTTCAAATGCCATTATTTAATAAGTAGAAAATATTACTATGTGATTTTGGAATTTTCTAGTCAATAGCCATATAAAAAACACTGCAATAAGGAAATGGTCTTAAAAATTAGCTCAAGAATGGCTCTTCTAATAAGTGGAGATTAATAGATTGGAGTGCTCTGGTAAAGAAATAGCCAAAGACAAAGCCTTGCACTAAAAGTTCTATGGGAACTCCCAAAGCTATACCATCTGAGAAGCAATATCTGAGGCTTCATACTGCAGGAGTGAAACAGACTAAAATAATAAAACCAACCTTAAAGAAATAAAAATTATTACTAAGGAACACTCTGAACAATGTATGCAAATAAATTAGATAACTTAGATGAAATGGACAAATTGCTAAAAAGACAAAAACGACCCAAACTGACCCAAGAAGAAATAGACAAATTGAATAGATCCATAATGAGACTGAATTAGTAATCAAAAAACGACTCACAAAGGAAAGCCCAAGCCCAGCTGGCTTCACTGCTGCATTCTGCCAAATATTTAAATAACTAATAGCAATTCTTTACAAAAATAAAAAAGGAGCACGTTGGGGAAGCATGAGATTTGGTTGGAAAGTTTGTAAGGAGGACATTCCAAGAAAAGGGAAATGTATGGAAGGCTTCCCACCCTGTTCATCAGAATTCTGACTTAGGGGAGTGCTGCAGGTGGCACCCCTAATTATTCCTTGACCTTTCCAAACAAGTCTGTGCGCAAGCAGACCCCTAGGTATTTACTGGAATCCTTATGCTTAATCTTTGGATGTCCTTGCTTAAAGGGCACTACAAACACATGTGTCCTCCCAATATTACTTACCCTACTGATTGTATCTAAAAGATAAACTTTATCTCAAAGTGCTGTTATAATCAAAGCCTAATGAGGCAGGCGATCGGGGCTGTCTGGTTCCTTTAGTCAGGCAGTCCCTTAGCCTTCTCTTTCACAGCAAATGTTATGTTGGAGTAATCCATTCATCCGTCTCTCAGGGTCTGCTGGTCAGCCCCAGCAGAGCACTTTCCAACTCATTCTATGAAGCTCTAATTACCCAAACCTAACAAAGATATCACAAGAAAAAATATCTACAGCTCAATCTCTCTTAAGAATATAAATGCAAAACTCCTCAACGAAATACTAGCAAACTAATTTTAGCAACATATAAAAAGAATTATATGCCATGACCAAATTGCATTTATCTCAGCTAATATCACAGTTAGTGGTGAAGATTGAATGCTTTTCCCTTTAGATCAGGAACGAGACAAGGATGGCTGCTTTTACTACTTCTTTTCAACATTGCACTCAAGGTTCTAGTGAGATCAATCAGGTAAGAAAATGAATGGCATCCAGATTGCAGAGGAAGAAGCAAAATGCTGTTAGCAGATGACATGATCTTACGTATAGGAAAACCTAAGGAATTTTCTAGGAATTATTGCAACTAATAAGTTCAACAAGGTACAGAATCTCAACATTCAAAAAATTACTGTAATTCTCTACACCTACACTTTACAATTCAAAATGAAAATGAAGAAAATAATTCAATTTCCAATAGTACCAAAAAGAATAAAATATGTCGGAATAAATTTAACAAACGAAGTACAAAACTTATACTCTGAAAACTATAAACTAGTGTTGAAAAGAAATAAAGAAGATCTAATAAATGGGAAGGCATCCCATAGTCATAACTCAGAAGACTTAATACAGTTAAGATGGCTATGCTTCCCAACTTGATCTTTAGATTCAATGCAATTCTGATCAGAATTTTCCAGTTGTATCCACGGTAGACATGTCTGTAACAAGATACTGTTAGATATTTAGTGGAAACAAACAAACCAACAAAACATTCTCTGGTCAAATAGATTTTGAATAGTAAGTCAACCCAAGTTAAATAATTTTATTTAATGCAGGACGTTTTTATAGTAACTTTAACAAGCTCATGAGCACTTGGCATTTTCCTAACAAATCAGACACATTTTTCTGACTATGCATTAACATGTCAAGGGCTATTAGTGCTCTCCAACACACATTTTGAGAAATGTTGTCCTAAGGGATATTAATTCACTGTTGGTCTACCTCCTCTTATGTCCCTAGGTAACACAATGAGGCAATCAGTCCGAAAGAGAGGGAGTCAGAAAAAAAGGCCATGTGCATAACCACACATATCTTAGCCTTTTATTACATAAAAACTTCATTGAGTGTATTCATTTATGATTACCTCTCAACAGGATTACTGGGAAACTCCACATAAACTGCCCATCTGAAACATACACTTCTTTTTAGTGACTAAGCAAAAGGCTTTTGTTAGCTTGGAAATCAACATATGCAGACACTAGTGAATGATGAATGGCTTCTCTTATTAGCCCAAGGTTCACAGCATTTCCAAATTGCCTAACAGCTCCCAAGGAAGTAATTAATACACCAAAACAAGTGTGCATCAATGTAATCAGCAAAATCCAGAGTGTAGGATCTCCACAGGCCAAACAAGCTGAGTTATTCAATGAATGAAGAGCAAGGAAATAAAAAGCGATGTGAGTGAACAGATTACGAAAGACTTAAAAAAACTTTTTAAAAAACGGGCAAAATTGATACACATTTGGGTGGAAATGTTTATAGAAATGCAAAGAAATCATTTCCATGAAAACCACGAGAGTGGTTACTTTTACAAAGGAAAGAAGGGATGTAATTGAAATAGTGAATGTGGAGACTCTGGAGTGGCTAGCAAAGAAAGTTCTACTTATTGACCTTTGGTTCACCATCTGATAATTCATTGTGCTATATGTAATCATCCATATGTTATGTTGATTATGCTACAAGTAGATTTCTTTATCTGTTTCTTATTGTTTTACAATTAAAAATATTTTTATAAAAAATTATGCATCAAAGGGTAAATATCCCCATTCCATTTCTGCAATAAACTGACCTTCAGAAAAGTGGGGTTGATCTCAGCATGCTTCCTCCTGATATTCACTACCTTCCCATGTTACCACATAAAGGCACATATATTTCCAGACTCACCAAAAGACATGTGCTTATACCCTTCTGATGACTTCTTTCTCTCCTTTGTTCTTCACATAAAGAACTAGATAAAGTATTCTGATGCTGTGCAACTGTTTTTTAATTGTTGCAAATAGTTCTTTATGGAAGCCATCAAAATTTATTACAAGGTTATTCATTTTTTTCAATGCAATAAGACATTCATAATATGCTCCTCATGAAATATGCAATTCAATTTTACCTTGTACAGCAATTAAATTGAATTCCTGACACTGTGAATAATTAAGTACTAGGATATAGAAGGACAAGTGATTCAAAAGTTGACTGGGCTAAAATAAAATATCACAAAAATTGAAAAATGTGTTGCAAAATGTTAAAAAATAGTGACATTTTTATAATACCCAGTAATATAAAATGACAATCCAAATATTATCATACACACTCAAAAATTCAAATCCTGTTAAGTCCAACTGAATTAAGGGCTTGGACCATATGGGAAATAAATAAAATAACCTAAACTGTGAAACACATAATTACCCATCTTCTTGCTAATTCTTAGATATATATGATGTGAATGATTACCAATATGATTAAGTACTCACTATCTAAATTCAACGTAAAGCCTATATTTTCCCCACTAATCTACAGGAAAAAATCAGACAATAATCAGTGGATCTCTTTAAAAATGAAAACTTGCCGGAAGCCGGTCCATCCTTGCTGCTTGACACAGTTGCTGCAGGAAAGAAACATCTGCACAGCATATGTTTCAAGGGACCTGGCGTATATAGCATACTGTTCTTAATATGTTTGCTCCCCTTAGCGCTGTGTGTTTTAACCAAGGTCACCTCTCCGAGAAAGGTTGTTTCCCCAGGTAGGGATTTTTCCCTGAAGTCAGGGAGGGGATGAAACTCCTTAACTAAGTGCCAGGCGGGTAGTTAATCACTACAAACAATCATGCTTAAGCTACATAATCTTTACTCCCTGGAATGGAGATAAGAAACGCCCTAACCTTTGTAATAGAAATTGACAGGATTAAAATCAACTGGGATAAATACGGATGTAACAAGACAATAAACAGCAGAACCTCTCTGGAGATCGAGACCAGAACTTGGCTGGAGATCCTGGCTAGGCTGCTGATCAACTGAACGCTGTCTCCGTGTCATTCCTTCTTCGCCGACTCCGTCTACGCCTTTGGGAACCCCTGGACCTGCTGGGGTTGGACCCCGGCAAAAACTAAATTGAGAAGAGTAACACATGAATGTATTAAGATTACACTATGTATTAGCTATAAAATTTAACCTTCTAGTCATCTACACTAACAAAAGAGAAAGATGCAAATTGACCGTACCTTCGCAACACCCACAGCCAATCAGGAGTGAGTATGCAAATTAACATGACAAAGATGGCTGGTTAATTTGCATATGCAGGCACTGAGCGGCCGGGGTGGGGCAGCTGCTTGTGCACATGCCAGTGCCAAGCAGCCTGGGTTCCGGGGATGGGCGTTTTCGGGACCCAGGCCACTCTGAGCCTATAGTCCTGGAGCACCCAGGGCCACAGAATGACCCCCGGCCACTCGTGGCCTATGCGCGCAGGTACTGAGTGGCCGGGGGTGGGGCAGGAACATCCCCGGGACCCAGGTGCTCTGAGCCGGTGCACACAAGCGTCTGGGGGCGGGGCGGGAATGTTCCCCGCAGCGAGCGAGCAGCCAGCAGGGCCCTGCTTGCCCCTGGCCATGGCAGCATGGGGCAAGCAGTCCCCCGTAGGGCCCCCACAGAGAGCAGACACCAGGGCTCTGCTTGCCCCTGGCCATGGCAGCATGGGGCAAGTAGTCCCCCGCAGGGCCCCCACAGAGAACAGACACCAGGGCCCTGCTTGCCCCTGTGGCGGTGAGCAGAGAGCAGACAGCAGGCCCTGCTTGCCCCTGGCCCCAGCGGTGAAGGGCAAGCAGGTCCCCACAGAGAGCAGACACCAGGGCCTGCGGTGGCATCAAGCAGGCAGGTCCGCAGAGAGCAGAGAACCACGGGGAGCAGGCCTAAGCCATCCCCTGAGGGCTCCTAGATTGGAGAGGGTGCAGGTTGGGCTGAGGGACCCCCCCCCCCCGTGCACGAATTTCGTGCACTGGGCCCCTAGTCTATAATAATAAAAGGATAATATGTTAATTAGACCAGACATCATTCTGGATGTTCTTCCTGATGAAGCTGGGGCCGAGGGAAGTCAGCCCAGGTCCTGGGTGCCTGCAGGTGGCCAGAAGGAAGCCAGCCTGGGTCCCAGGTGCCTGTGGGCAGCCCGAGGGGAGCCAGCCTGGGTCCCGGGTGCCTGCTGGTGGCTGGAGGAGGGAAGCCTGGGTCCCAGTTGCCGGAGGGAAGCCGGTGCTGGCAGCCGGGAGAAGAAAGGCTTACTCTTGCGTGAATTTTCATGAATCGGGCCTCTAGTTGGTAAATAACAGGCAGAGGACAGACAGGAGCAGGGTGAGGAGAAGGGAAGAGCTGATATAAAGAACCATAGCCTGGAGCATGGAACATTGTGCTAAAAAGACCTAAGAAGGTAAGTTGAGGAAAGCCCATGCTGCTTGACCACAGGAATCCTCATTGGTATTGTAGTCTATGTAATTGGTATCTGTTGGAAAACATTCTATATAAATCAAAATATTAGCATGACTCCTAAGACACAACAGTGGGGCCATGCCCCAAAAGCTAAATTTGTAAAGCAGAACACTGTGTTAATTAGTTTGGTAACGTGAAGCACAGAAAGTAAAAATAGGAGATTGCAAAAGCAAATTCCCTATGTCATGAGATAACATTGGTTATCCTTCTGCCCTTTCTCAAGTCTATGAGGGCACTTGTAAGCAGCATCTGAAATTATGGGCCTAGTTCCATAAAGGATTATTGTCTCTTACTCCTGAGAGAACATTTTGGAGTCCTGAGGTTCAGCGTATTTAAATAACACTAGAATTTTCAGATCTCAGTGGTTAACTGAAGCATGTATAGAAAAAAAAATGTAACCACACAGACATCTGCTTTTGGCTTGATAGAGTGGCTTGCAGAAGACCAGTGCTCCCATTGAGAACAATTAGAAAAACTGAACAAAATTAAAAAAGAAACTATTTGAAAGAATTCATGTGATAATGACTCAGCTAAGACATGAGGGTCTCGTTCTAGAAAGATGAGAAGCAAGGGGATATAAGCACAATTTCCTTCATGCCATTTTTTCCTCTGGGCCTCTTGACAATTTTGCATTATGCCCTAGCTATTCTGGCTCAGTGGATAGAGTGTTGGCCTGTGGACTGAAGGTCTTGGGTTCGATTTCAGTCAAGGGCACATGCCCAGGTTGCAGGCCTGATCCCCAGTAGGGGCCATACAGGAGGCAACCAATCAATGATTCTCTCTCATGATTGATGTTTCTATTTCTCTCTCCCTTCTCCCTTCATCTCTGAAATCAATAAAAATATATTTTTTAAAAAAGAAAATATATTTAAAAAATAAAAATATATTTTTTAAAAAATGCATATTAGGCTTACAAAAAAAAAAGGTGACCCAGCAAGCCTCAGTTTTAAGCAAACCCAGGGTTACAGAGACAGAATTTGAGGTTTGAGGCAGGACATGAGCCAGGATGTAAGGCAACCAATATACAGAAGAGTGTAGTCACTGTCGAACACTGGTTATTCTCTCGAAGCATCTGCTGATTAAGTGATGTAAAGCAAAATGCTAACAAGCAGAGCTAAAAGCCGTTAAAACATGCAGTGAAGGTTTTGACAATATCAAGGTATTAGAGATATACAAATTGGAGTTCATGGCTTATTAAATAAAAGGTCACTGAGAAGCACCCTTGGTTCTTAATTGGAACCTTAAAGGGATTTACCCTGGGAGTCAGGGAAGAAACAGGAAGACCCATACAAAGTTTACAAGAGCTTCAAGTAGGCTCTTTCTCACTGGCTTGAGATAACCTGTCCTTCTGCTACCAGAAAAAGGATGAGAGAATCTTCTCAAGAGGAAGAAAACATCATTCAGAATGTCAACATTCTCAGATGCAATGCCCATATTTATTTAAACTACGAAGTGCCGCAAGAAGTAGGACCAAGAAAAATATCTATAATAATCAAAGTGTAATATGCTAATTAGACTGGACATCCTTCCAAATGTCCTTCTGGATGACCTTCTGGATGAAACTGGGGCTATGAAGGAAGCCTGGGTCCCAGGTGCCTGCTGGTGGCCAGAGGGAAGCCCGGGTCCTGGATGCCGGAGGGAAGTTGGTGCTGGCAGCTGGGGGAAGGAAGGCCTATTCTTGCATGAATTTTGTGCATTAGGCCTCTAGTAAGATAATATAAACAGATACACAGTTGACCCAAATACTGGATTTATCTGTCACAGACTTTAAGATCATTGTGATTTTAATGTATTCAAGAAGATAAAAGACAAGATAAAGTGTTTCAAATGGAAACTGCAAAACAGAAAAACACAATGACTAAAATTTAAAACTCAACTTAACAGTCTTAATGGTAGATAGAACTCAACTCAAGAGAGATTTTGTGATAGGTCAGATAGGTCAGTATCAAAACTCAAGCACACTATAAAAAAAAAGAAAAATAGAAGGTAAAAGACATTAGAATATGATACAAACTTTTAATAACACATAATTGGAGTTCAGATGGGGAGGAGAAAGAGAATGGAGCAAAAGCAATATGTAAAGAGACTCTGGCTGAGATTTTTCCAAAACTGTTAAAAGACATCAAGTTACAGATTTAAGAAATATTATGACCTCATAAGGAAGTTATATAATAATAAAATTGTTGAACACCAAAAATAGTCAATCTTAAAACCAGTCACAGAATAAAAGATAAGTTTCCTTTAACAGAAGTGACGGAAGCCACAGGATATGGCATGGTTTCTCTAAAATGCTAAAAGAGAATATACTGCCAATCTAGATTTCTATTTAAAACAAAAATATCTTTTAAGACTGAGGGTGAAATGAAGACATTTTTAGACAAAAGAGAATTTGTCAAGAGCAGAAATGTGCTAAAAGGAATACAAGAGGGAGTGCTTCAGCAACAAGAAACCTGGTTCTGCCCTAACCGATTTGTCTCAGTAGGTAGAGCGTTGGCCTGCAGACTGCAGAATCTGGGGTTCAATTCTGGTCAAGGGCATGTATCTTGATTGCACATACCTGTTCAGGCATGTGCAGGAGGCAACCAATTGATGTGTCTCTCTCACATCAATGCTTCTCTCTCTGTCTCCTCCATCCCTTTCACTCTAAAAATCTATGGAAATATATTCTCAGGTGAGGATTGACAAAAAGCAAACCAACAAAACAGACAAAAAACTGATCCTAATTTAACACATTAAGCCCCATGTCAGTCACTGGTGCTGACACTATACTTTCCGTCCAGAGGACAAAACAGGCTGGGCGCTTAACATGTTAAGATGGAAATATAAAATTGTAGGGAGGAACAAAGACCAAAAGAAAAAAGCTGAAAGACTGGCCAGGCAACCCAGTGGGGACCTACCCCCTCACCCTAAAGGGGGTGTGGCCAGCCTGAAAACAGCCATCAGTCCCTCACCCAGGCTGGCCAGGCACCCCAGTGGGGACCCCCACCCTGAATGGGGTGTGCCCAGCCTGCAAACACCCATCAGTCCCTCACCCAGGGTGGCCAGTCACCCCAGCTGGACCCCCACCCTTATCCGGGACACCCTTCAGGGAAAACCAGCCAGCCCCCACCCATGCACCAGGCTCTATCCTATATAATAAAAGGGTAATATGCAAACTGACCCTAACAGCAGAACGACTGGGAATGACTGGTCACTATGACACACACTGACCACAAGGGGGCAGACTCTCAATGCAGGAGCTTCCCCCTGGTGGTCAGTGTGCTCCCACAGGGGGAGCTCTGCTCAGCCACAAGCCAGGCTGACGGCTGCCAGTACAGTGGTGGTGGTGGGAGCCTCTCCTGCCTCCTCAGCAGCACTAAGGATGTCAGACTGCAGCTTAGGCCTGCTCCCCACTGGCAAGTGGACATCCCCCGAGGGCTTCCGGGCTGCCAGAGGGATGTCTGACTGCCAGCTTGGGCCCGATCCCCCCAGGGAGCGGGCCTAAGCCAGCAGGTGGACATCCTCCGAGGGGTCCCAGACTACAAGAGGGCATAGGCCAGGCCGAGAGACCCCCCCTGAGTGCACACATTTTTGTTCACCGGACCCGTAGTTTATAAATAATAGTGGTAATCATGAAACTCTTCATGGAACATAAAAGGAAGAAATGCTTCCTAACTCATTGTATGGAGTGAGGATAAAGATGCTTGATGTCGCCACTTCTATTATAAATTGTGCTGCAGGTCTTAAGAAATGATATGAGCTGGAAAAAATAAAAATTTTAAGGGTTTGAAAGAAAAGTAAAAGAGTAAAAATTAGAAGGAGTAAGCCTGTCATAATTCACAATTGCATTTTTATATGCAGAAAATCTAAAAGATTTATCATATGGAATTACTGGTGAACTCTGCAAATATGCTGAATATAAGACTAATATAAAATATTAATTTTCTAATAATTATAAAACTTTAAAAGGTATGCTATTTATAATTGCATTAAAATCCTTAAATATGAATTTAATAAAAGAGGGTCGAAACTTCTGCACAGAAAATTATAAAATACTAGAGGCCCAGTGCATGAATTTGTGCACACTGAAAGGAAATTAATTAGAAGAAATATTTTAATATCGCTATTCTCCCTTTCTCTATAATAGAAGTGTCAACCAAATTCACGATCAACAATGGCAGATTGAAACACACATGTGTGATTGGCACCAGCAAGAGATTTGTATGTATCACACATGTGTGAATCAACTTAGCCATATCTACACTAATAAAAGAGAAACATGGTAATTGGCGTACAACCGCGACCCTTTTCATTGGCTAATCAGCAAGATATGCAAATTAACTGTCAGCCAAGATGGCGGCCGGCAGCCAGGCAGCTTGAAACTAACATGAGGCTTGCTTGCCTCAGTGACGGAGGATCATTGGAGGAAACCAATGTTCCCCGCCTGCGGCTGCAGGCCTCTGAGCGGGCAGTTTAAGAAACACTGTAACAAGTACCGCTGGACTTCAGCCAGCAGATTCGCAACATTGTAAGCAAAGGCCAGAAACCTACTTTCAGCCGCGGAGGCCTAAGAGCTGGAGCCAAGCCTCAAGGTAAAGCTGGCCCAGAATAAAAAAAAAAGAAAAAAAGGAGCGGTTGGGAACTTCAGTCACTCCCAGCCTGAAAACAGCCCTCAGCCCCTCACCCAGACTGGCCAGGCACCCCAGTGGGGACCACCACCCTGAAGGATGTCTGACCAGCTGCAAACAGCCATCATCCCCTAACCCAGGCTGGCCAAGCACCCCAGTGGGGACCCCATGATCCAGGACACCCTTCAGGGCAAACCAGCCAGCCCCAACCCATGCACCAGGCCTCTATCCTATATAGTAAAAGGATAATATGCCTCCCGGCACCAGGATCAGCGTGACAGGGGGCAGCGCCCAAACCCCCTGATCACCCTGCGGCTCTGTGTGTGACAGGGTGCCCCAACCCCGCCCCCCCCCCCCCCCACAGGCCCTGCTCTGTGTGTGATGGGGTAGAGCCATAACCTCCCCATCGGCCCTGCCCTGAGTGTGAGAGTGGCGGCACCCCAACCCCCTGATCAGCCCTGCTCTGTGCATGACAGGGGGCTGCGCCCCAACCCCCTGATTGGCCCTGCTCTGTGGGTGACAGGGTACAGAGCCCCAACCCCCCTGATGGGCCCTGCTCTGTGAGTGACAGGGGGAAATGCCCCAACCGCCTGACTGGCCCTGCTCTGTGCATGATAGGGGGTAGCGCTGCAACCTCCCCATCGACCCTGCCTTGAGTGTGACAGGGGATGGTGCCCCAACCCCCCAATCGGCCCTACCCTGAGCGTGACTGAGGGTGGAATCACAACCTCCCCATCGCCCTGCTCTGTGCATGACAGGGGGCGGTGCCCCAACTCCCCAATCGGCCATGCTTTGAGCCCGACCAGGGGCTGCACCTAGGGATTGGGCCTGCCTTCTGCCACCCGGGAGCAGGCCTAAGCCAGCAGGTCATTATCTCCCGAGGGGTCCCAGACTGCGAGAGGGCACAGGCCGGGCTGAGGGACCTCCCCACCCCCTGAGTGCACAAATTTTTGTGCACCGGGCCTCTAATATATATATACACACACACTAGAGGCCTGGTGCATGAAATTTGTACACAGGAGGGGGTCCCTCAGCCTGGCCTGCACCCTCTCCAATCTGGGACCCCTTGGGGGATGTCTGACTGCAGGATAACTGGCAGTCAGATATCCCTCTCACAATCTGGGACTGCTGGCACCTAACCACTCACCTGCCTGCCTGGTCGCCCCTAACTGCCTCTGCTTGCTGGCCTGGTCGCCCTTAACTGGTCCCCTGCCAGCCTGGTCTCCCCTAACTGCCCCCCTGCAGGCCTGGTCACCCCCTAACTGCCCCCTTGCCAGCTTGGTCACCCCCTAACTGCCCCCTCTGCAGGCTGGTCACCCCCTAGCTGCCCCCCTGCAGGCTGGTCACCCCCTAGCTGCCCCCCTGCTGGCCTGGTTGCCCCCTAACTGCTCCCCTGCTGGCCTGGTCGCCCCCTAACTGCTCCCCTGCCAGCCTTCCTGATCACCCCTGCCTCTGCTTGCCGGCCTGGTCGCCTCCTAACTGGTCCCCTGCTGGCCTGGTCGCTTCCTAACTGGTCCCTTGCCAGCCTGGTCACCCACTAACTGCCCCCCTGCCAGCCTGGTCATCCCCTAACTAGCCCCCTGATGGCCTGGTCGCCCCATTACTGTCTGGAAGGAAGTCGGACATCTGGAAGATGTCTGGTCGACCTGGTCTAATTAGCATATTACCTTTTTATTAGTATAGATATAGAGAGAGATTACTGAGAGAAATAAATGAAGACCTGAATAAACAGAACACTATGTATGAAATTTCAATCAAAATCCCAGGAGGTATTTAATGTACATTGATAAGATTATTCTAAGATTTAAACAGAAATGCGTAAAATAAAAATAGCCAATAGAAAATGCTCTATGTTGAGTATTACTTTTATTTTACATGCCATTATATTTACATGACATTGTTTTTTTTTAAAACAATGGAGGGTTTAATTCCTTGCCTTCTGACTCTCTATACTAAGATCACAGGAACTGGTAGGACCAGTCCAGAAAACCAAGTCAATGGGCCTACTTAGTCTGCTACCTTGATTTAGGAAACATACAGAGTATAAACAAACAAAATCCTTAAGGTTTCTTAAAACAACCACAGTCCTTGTTGGCAGTTGTAAATTTGTTTGGATTTTGGCTTTGCCACTTAAAGGCTGCATGACTTGAGCAGGTAATTTAATCTTTCTGGGTCTTGATTTCTTCAACATGAGGTTTATTATTTCTCCAATGAAGAAGGATTGTGAGAAAAAAATATAAGACTTTAAAATATATAGTTTCCTGACAAATAGAAGATATTTATATTACTTTCCTTTCTTTCCACTTCAGGTAAATATGCTGACCTTGCTGTAGTTGTTGACAATTATTAACCAAATATCAATTTATTACCCAGGATGAGTGGCAATTAAATCCATAATTCCAAGTTGGACGGAAAACGTAAAAATATCTCAGATTTGTTTCCCTTTATTGCAAATACTTCCAAGTAGTTTTTGACTTTTTAGGGAAAGGGAAATCTGTGAGCTTTAAATTTTATTAGTTTTGTTTGTGTGGGACTGAGTTTGTAGGTATATCCTTGGATCTCAGATGCTAAGTTTAATTCTTGAGAGATAATGAAACCTTGAACAAATGTGCAAAAAGTTTTGATTTAAATGCCACCATCAATTGATTTCCTGGAGCATGTACAGAAAAGAATTCAGAGACTGACTCTGAACTCAGCAAAAAAAAAGATGCAACATCTGTTCTGGGTGTGGGAAGTGAGAATGGATGCACACATACCATATTTCTGACAATTTACTCTATCTCCATAGATATATAGCATTTTAGAGTGAGAAATCCTCTTAGTGTGGAAAAATGTTTCCAAGATTCCAACATGTTAGAAAATTTGTACTTTGAATATTCATTAAATAGAAAAACATAGGATGACCAGAAGTTTGGGTTTCTATAACTTCTATGTCATAAAATATATACTATGCAACATTTAAAAAATTAATAGATATGCTCTGGCTAATTTTCTCAGTGGTTAGAGCATCAGCCAGTGCACCGAAGGGTCACAGGTTCAATTCCCGGTCAACAGCACATACCTGGGTTGAGGTTCAATCCATCGCCCTGGTTTGGGCACGTGCAGGAGACAACCAATCGATGTGTCTCACATCCCCTCTACTCTCTCTAAAAATTAATGGAAAAAATATCCTTGTATGAGGATTAACAAAAATAAAATAAAATAAATAGGTAAAAAATAAAGAGAGGTGGTTATGAAAAGAGTCCATAGCATTAGAATGGTTGTTATATAGTATACATCCATGCAAACTTATTCATTGAACAATATTATGATTCAGGTTTGTTTCACATTAGAGTTGATCTCGTGTGATAGAAAATGGACAGACTAGATATCACTGGGGGTGTATAACTGACAGCAAGGTCTAAGTATCTAAAGTTCCTACTTCCCTCTTTTTCACCAAACACATAAATGGCTCCTTCACATTTTAGTGGGGGGTATTCACACCCTGAAAGCATTGATACTACAAGACCAGACTTTCAGAAAATTGATGGACATGCTGTATAAAATCACACAGAATCAGTGGCACAGATCAAAAGAGGCCCCAAAAGCCAACTTATAGAATCATGCTTTGTTACCAAGCTCACTTGCCTCTCCACTGGCAAGTTCCAGGAAATAAAACAAATTAGCCAACGTGAATATTTGAGCCTTTTTTTCAGTGCTATGATTTATAAATATCAAAATTTATATGGCCTTGGCTCTGTGTGGTAAGATGAAGAATATAACACATTTCTTCATATATTTTGGGAGTTTTTAAGTTAGCACATCAGCACATTTTTACTTACTTAGATGTATCTATGAAATATCCATTCCCCCTGTTAGTTGGCAATTTGAGGCAGAAGTTTTAAAAACATTCCTCAATATCATCATTCTTTGCACACCAGCCTGTTCTGAACTTAAACAGAAAAAAGAATGCTGCCAAAGCTAATGAACCATGACCAGAGAGAATAAATCTGCTAGAGGCATTAGCCAGTGAACATTTCAGTAATTATGTTAAGCATCCACAAGTCCTCTGTTCTTTTATTGGGGGTGGGGGGTTAGAAATAAGTCCCTATGGGCTCCAACTTCCTTTCAATAATTTTTTCCTTGTCTGCACAATGAGGCAAATTTTTTCAGTGAAGGACCAGATTTAGCGCGGTGGCTCAGCAGACTCATGGGATCTTTTCACCCAGCAAAAGCATCTATAATTCATGAAAACAACATTTGTCCTGATAACATTCTCAGTGTCCTTATCCAGCTATAATTTTAATTTAACACATCCTATTTTTATGTCAGTTTAGCCTGTAATCTCCCATTCATTTACTTGTTGCTGTTTTAAATGGAGCACGGCATGGTTTTTGGACCACAGTGCAAGGCTTCTGATTTTAAGATTATTAGCCAGGAGTTTCTTTTTCTTAGAACAATAAATCATTTATAGAGCTGAAACATTTTGGATTTGAATAAATTAGTGTTCCTGAGAACTTCCAGGTATACCAACTGCCTAACTACAGTATGCAAGGCATTGTGGGAGATGCAGAAGGTGTTATTTATATACTAGAGGCCCAGTGCACAACATTTGTGCACCGGGGGGAGGGGGTCCCTCAGTCCAGCCTGCACCCTCTCGCAGTGGGACATTCCCTGAGGGGTTCTTAACGCTGCTGCAGAGGTGGGAGAGGCTCCTGCCATCACTTCTGCACTCGCCAGCCATGAGCCCCGCTTCTGGCTAAGTGGTGCTCCCCCTGTGGGAGCACACTGACCACCAGAGGGCAGCTCCTTTATTGGGTGTCTGCCCCCTAGTGGTCAGTGCACATCACAGCGATGGTCGTTCAGCCATTTGGTCGATTTGCACATTAGCCTTTTATTATATAGGATGTATGATATGGTCCTTACCCTCTTAAGCTTTCTGTATGCCTATCAAATTATACCATTAAATTCAACACCAACTCATTGAGCATTTACTATCACTAGAATGTTTTACAAGATTGCACGAGACCCCCTGTTCTTGCTCTCAAGTACATGAGGATCTTTTTTTTCTGAATACTTTATTTCTAGTGAAGTAATAATATAGGTAGAATATTACAAGTGTTTGTGGTTCTAAATGAGTACATACATTGATGTACATTCTTGTCTCATCTTCTCAACTGGATAGTATTTTAAGGCAATGACTCTGTGATGCTCATTTTTTATATTTTCAATGCCTAGCCTAATGATGCAGACAGATATTCCTTGGGGATATATATACCTAAGGAGCCAACAAGACTACTGTGAAAAATAGACATGCAAAAAATAGAGGTGTTATCAGGTACCATAGTAGGATACGGGAGGAATAACATCCGAAAAGACTTTAATAAATGTTAGTTGAATAAATGAATAAGAAATGTTAAGTGAAGTTGCTTGAAATTTAAGAGCTTAAATTATTACTTTTCATTATACCTTATAAAATAGTCTGGATATTCAAGTGCCATCTCTTTTTGGAGCTAAGATGATTATTTTTATCCTCACTCAAACAATTTATTAATAGTTGTATTCTGTTTTTCTTCAACCACAATAATGATCATTTGTCCCCAAACTGGAGAAAACATAAAGTGATCCATGGAACCAAAGACATCATGTATTTGAAACAATCTTTTGAATTGAAACTTGAAGAATTTTAGTTGGTGGAACTGCCTTAAATACAAATGTTTAGAGAATTCTAATCTGGCATCAATGGAGCCAACAGAGGGTGCCAATGGAAGGTACGTTATCCAGTAAATATGTATTATCTACTATGTACCAGGCACTGTAGCAGACATTGGTGAAAAAGAGTAATACACTGGTTCCGGTCTCAAGAAGCTCAGGGTAAACTGACATATGAATGGGCAGGTAAAAAACACATAATCTGGGCCACATTTTGCTTTGTTGTCATGCAATCACGCCTCTTTAAGCTAATGGTCTGCAAACTATGGACCTTGGACCAGAAGCATTAGCTGTCTTCTTTGTTAGGAGGATATCTCCATGATGACAAGAGCAAGAACTAAAGGCAACAACTAATTCATTCATGGAAGAATAAAAGGACAATAATGGCCTGGGAGGTCTTGGTAGCATCTTTTAGCAATTGAATTACTTCAAACAACCATATCTGGCTTCTTGCATGGGGAATAAAACAAACCCGTATTTGTTGAAGGTATCATTGGTTGGGTTTCCAGTTGTGTGCAGCCTAAGATGCTTCTGACAGCATGAAGCATATATTTCAAAAGTATTCCAAAGCTCACTTAATTTTAAAGCAATAGCCACACTCCCAGGGGATATGCCCTGTGGAACTGGGCAATATCTTTCCATTAATCATAGAAAGTGCTGTAAGTTTTATCTTGGCATCCAAAAATGGTCCCATTTACAAAGAATGTGGGTGTTCATTAATCTTGAGGTACAAACTGATTTCCATTTTTTATGTCCAATGAGGATTTTCAAACTTTTCAACATAGTAAACTCACACATCACTATATAGGCTTGTTTTATTTTATTCCAGATTCTTAGAAATTAACTTTGTTTTCTAGCTGTGTGATATTTTATTTCAGCAATTTTATTCTAATTTCTAAGATCATCTTATTTTCTTTGGTTCTTCCTTTCCTTTCTCTTTATTTTTTCCCTTGGTTCTTCCCAGATTTCTTTTAGACGGTGCTTTTAAAGTTATTTTTTCTCTGTTCCCTAAAGTATTCTTGTGTGTTTAGTTTTTAAACTCAGAGAGTTGGTGTTCCTTCTCCTTATTTGCTAATGACCTTGGGCATACGGTTTTCTATTTAAGAAAGAACAACTAGAAGTCTGAGAATAGCTAGCATGGGTTTCTTCTGTTGCTTAGTAACTTAGTGAGGCTTAAATATGTATTTTTTTTAACTTTTCCTTGCTCTTTTCCTAAGAGGAGAATTATTAATCTCAAAGCATGCTGGCTGGATTTAGTTTTAGCTGATAGAGGGTAGGCCCTTCAAAAGCCTAAAGGAGTAGGACTTTATTTTGGAGCATCTATACCAGGGGTGGGCAAACTTTTTGACTCGCGGGACACAATGGGTTCTTAAACTGGACCGGAGGGCCGGAACAAAAGCATGGATGGAGTGTTTGTGTGAACTAATATAAATTCAAAGTAAACATCATTACATAAAAGGGTATGGTCTTTTTTTTTTTTTTAGTTTTATTCATTTCAAACGGGCTGGATCCGGCCCGTGGGCCGTAGTTTGCCCACGGCTGATCTATACTAAGTACTAGAGCCCTAAACCCTCCATAGGTAGTTCATTCCCTTTCTTTTGAGCAGGAATTTTTCTTACTTTCTTTATTTTTGCTTGAGGGTAAGCACTATGTTCCAATCACTCTGCATATGGAGACAGGGAGGAATGGGACAAAGACCAAGTTTTCCTCCACAGACATTCAAATTAACTCCATTCAAACACACACATCACATCTCACCTTTGTCCCTCTCACTTCCACTGCTTCTGATCCCAGAACGCCTCCAGTGTCCCACCTTGCAGACTGATTCATGTTTTCTTCAGCTCCTCATAGTGTAATCTGGACTGTGATTCCACCACTATTTTTTAACAATCCGTAGGAATCGCCCATTCACTTTCCATCTTCCAGAAGTTTGTTGCGATCTCTCAGTTTCTGGCATTTCCTCCTCCATTTCTTTTTACTTTACTATAAATTTACTTTTTATTTTACGTCTAACTTCTCTTTTAGTGGAACCTCAGGCAATATAGAAGGTGGGCCCACGATTTGCCCACAATTTCTACCGTAATTCTGTTATTTTAAATGTCATTCTTTTCTCCTCTCCTCTTACCTCACTTCCTCACTGGCAGTTCCCCCAAGTGCCTTGCTCCAACCCTGGTCTGTGGGATAGTCCCATCCTTCTGCTCTGTTCTCCTAATTCTTTATTACAGAAGCTCAAATTAATCACGCTTACAATATGAAAGCTTTCTTCTGAGGGTGGGTGGGAGTATTCAGAGGAAGAAACTAAGAATTAAGCATCAAAGTCAGAATATGTTTGGCCATTAGTGAAAAAAGAAACGCTGATAACATTCAGCTATTACTACCTTTCATCCTCTCATGCCTATTTTCTTTTTTTTGGCCTTCCTTCACTAGTTTAAAAGATTCTTTAAAGAGATACTTCACTTATACGTAATCGTGAACCTGTAACATTGAAGATGCTCAATACACATAGCACATCTATAGTTAATTTTCTAAGTAGCTCTATTGCAGACATGCTTATGAATAAAATGCATTATTTAGGGAACAACATGGTGAAGTTAAATAGCCATATTCATATTCTTACAGGTGGGAAACTGTTATTTTATCTTGCTGCTTATAGTGAATAGATCAAAGAAATTAAGTAACAGGGACTGGAAAATTTCCTTTCAAGGATTCAGCATCAGTGAATTCCTTTCAACCTATTAAGTTTTTCTTTCAGATTTCTTTTTTCCTTCCCGCCTTTCCTTCTCCCCTCTCCCCCAACTCTCTTTTTTATTCTCTTTTCTCTCTCATCTCTCTTCTTTCTCTCTCTCTTTCTCTTTAAGGAACACTGTACTGGACCGCAGTAATATGCAGTTGAAGACAAATCAGTTAAATTTAATCAGTTAAATTTAATCAAAACATAGGTGTCTCATACATGTTAAAATAAGGTAACCTCTGCAAAATAGTCAATTATTTCCTCTGCTTTTGCTTCTTGACAGACTCCCTGAAGACATGTAAATTATTGATTCCATCTGTTTTATTGCCATCATGGATGTTTGAGTGTTTATTTTTGAAGGCCGGTGTAAATAAAGCTAGATTACTTCCAGAAAAGCTGCAAAGTTAAGTTATAAATCTGAAGTGTAATTCTCCTCTTCCAGATGCCATCCCACACAGAGAAGTTTACGGGGGAAACACTATCTTTCAGGGTCTGCTAAAGTGATTAGTTGAGGGGGCAATTACCAAGCTGTAGGTGTAACCAACTTCTAAAATAGTCCTTCGAATGGCAAAGATAAGTTGAATGCATTATAATTTTTTTCTGGATTCCTCTCTCTCTCTCTCTCTCTCTCTCTCTCTCTCTCTCTCTCTCTCTCTCTCCTCTCTCTTAATGGGGTGAGGGAGGTGGAGGTAAATCTGAATATGTTGCTTCCATATAAAGTGTTTTCCTTAGCCTGCAGTAGAATCGATTATGAATTGTTTTTCTTTATACTACTCTTCTCACTTTCTTTCTCTACTTACTATTCTTGCTCCCATCATCTGATACGAAGCCTATTTGCCTAACTATACCATTTCCAACTAAATGGAAAATGATGAGGAAAAATCATTTAAAAAATGCTCTTAAGTTTACATTTCTAAATTAGCCCATAAAAGAGTTATGGATAAGACTCAAATCCTACTCATTTCCCAACACATATGGTATCTCTCTGCTCTAATCAGATAATGTACCATTTATGAATGAATGGTTTATTAATTGCTTATTGAATTAATGGGTTATAAATATGATGTATAACCTATTAGAAATTGCAAATAATATTGAAATGTGGAAATAATCTCTGATAGTACATTTAAGGCATGTTCACAATTTTGGCACTGTCAAGCCATATACAAAAAACAAGTTTGTGCTGGGCAATGGTCCAGCATAATAAGCTCAGAGTATGGCTATTAATGAGCACAAAATAGATAATGTATCAAGTAAAATATCAAAATTTTAGCATGTGCCATGATTATCTAGAATAAAAAGTAAATCCTTGCACTGGTGTTAAAGTCACTAAGATTTCCCAATTAGTTTTTAGTAGCAATTTTCCAGTACTTTGTTCTGGGATATTAAGTTCCTCTTCTCAGGTAGTCTCTACAGGTTATGTCAAAAAACCATCTTGGTATCTCCTTGAACCAAGGAATCATCTTGATTAACTGACCTCTTAGAAAAAAAAAAGAAAGACAATCCCAAACATAGCCAAGGCGGAAAAGGGAAACACATGTTTATATTCATTTTGGTGGAGTATAAAAGCTCTGAGATCTAGAACCAAATGGAAGTGGGTTTCATTCCCATCTCTGCCAGTTACCACTGATGTGGTCCTGAGAAAGTCTATGAACTATGGGTCTTGGTTTTATCATCTGGAAAATGAGATCACTGTGGGATTGATTTCAGGATTAAATAAGATAAGGCATGCACAGCATCTCTGAAGTAGATCCTCAAGAAATGATAGCTGTTGCCTTTTATTCCATTTACACATTCAACCCTCAGGTAAAAAGTATATTTGGTCTTTAAGAACATGAGAAATCTTCCTCTCTCTTGTCTGAAAGCACTTGGCCAAGAGGAGGTGCTCAATAAATGTGAGCTCCTTGTCAGATCTTTATGTGCCTCACCAAAGTGCAGGCGTCCGCTGGAGCATAACCCCTCTCATGTATCACCTTGACTCCATCTGCACAGCAACTGTGAAGCAGACCAGTTCCCACTTCCTCATTTCCCACTCCAGACGGGGTGAGTCAGGCTGAACTAAGTAGTGGAGTGCATGAGTATCTGGAAGTCTGGTTTCAACACACCCATTTCTGGGGTAGATGAACAGGAAAGAACTGATGCAGATGCACATTTTGGAATTTGTGCTCTCTTGGTTTTTGGATAAACTTCTCATTTTGAGACAAAACTAGAGAGTTACCAGTATAATTGTGGTGAAGGTCAGGCTCATAAAAAATGATGTTCTTTTAAAATTTCAAGGCCAAACTTGAATGAATTTGACTATTACACTTTAAGCAGTAATAAAGCTAAGATTAGCAGAAAGGAATATAATTATGCATCTCTTATTCAGAAAGTTTATATGCTGTGTAAATTTAAGCATCACTAGCTCACATACTCTGCTTTATTTGGGTTATTAATCAATGGCTATGTGAATAAGAGTCTATTTTAAGTTACACTGTTTGAAATAATATTTTAAAGGAAATAATACTTTTGAAAATATTAAACCAATGTATTTTTTGTTCATCATAAATCCACTTCTCTATGGCTCCTTACCCAGTAATATTCATTACTTCAGAGGGTTGTTGGGTATTTCCCAGAACAAGTAAGTCATTATTCAACTTTGAGTTTCAAAATGAAATTATTCCTGAATTCACAGTTAGAAGAGACTCTTGAGAACCAAACTTTGCTGGAAGGAATATGTTTTCTAAATTGCAAAATCTTCTTTTTGCAAGAGCAAAACAAAGGGTAGAACCTGTTTTTTGTTTTTTTACTCGCAGCCTTGGTGCATAGAGAAGGATATCAGGGACGGTTCTGCCATCCTGGAAGAGAAAACTCTTCCATTGTAGAGAAGGCTTTGAGAGCTCTTGAAGAGAGGAAATTAGGGTAACTCTGCCTGGGCCTGGGATGGAAGACAGGTGCTCCCACCACCGTGGACCAAGATGGAGGAGGAGGGAATGAGGTAGTAGAAAACGATAAACAGTGAGAGCACACACCTCTTTCCCATTTTGGCTATAGCCAGAGAATAGCTCAGAGGTGACCTTCAGCCATTGGATTGGCCACAGTAGAGCTGACACAGACATGACATATTTAGGCAGAGGTGGCACCCACAACCCTGCTTTCATGTGGCCCAGGAGGGATTCAGACCCAAAGAACTCTCTTGGCAGGCAGGGGTATGTGAGGGCAGATGGGGGATTTGGCAAGTTGCTAAGAATTAAGAAACAACTTGCCTTCCAAAGGTTTGAGAGGAGAAGAAATGGGGTAGGAAGCAGTTGGAGGGCAGATGAACGAAGGCTCAGATGAACAGCCACTGAAATATACACCAAACTGCCACAGCCCATTCCAAAGCCAGGGAGAACCAACATGAGCCAGACCCTTCGCGTCCTGCCTCACAATGTTACATGAACTTTCCATTGTGGTCAAGAAGCCTCCCAGAGGTAAGGGGGAACATGAGGTTGGAAAGATGTCCTGAAAGACCAAGCACCCTCCCCCAAAGAAGGAGTATTTTACATTAGAAGAAAACCGAGTAATCTGGACTGGGCTGTTGTGTGGTGGAGGCTGCATAGTGTTTGCTACTAAAAGGAAAGGGGGCTAATGAGCAAGATGAGGTAAGTAATATAAATTAATTCATTTCCTTCCTATTTGAACTGTACCCTTCCTACTTGTTGGAGGACCAAGAAATTTTTTTGCCCAAGGCTCAGGACTTGAACTGTGTGAATTAGCAAACGGAAGCAGCATTTTCCTACTCACATTACAAGATTATACAGAGCATCAGAATGTTCAAAAACAGAAAGACTTTAATTAGCTCTATAAAGTGCTACTGACTATTCTCCTATGCACGCATTTAAAATGTATCTGTGTGTATGTTTATTGTGACTCTTGTGTTTTGGGGCTTCAATTAGCAGGGGATCAAATCAAATTAATCACTTATTTTGTCCAAAAGAGCCCAGAGGCATGAATACACAGAGATCCTAAACAAAATCAGCCTAACAGCGAGAGCCTGGAAATAGCCAGCTAGGGGAGGGTTAATACATATCCCACAGCATGAGCGTTCCAGCAAGATAGTCCTTGAAATCAATCAATCCGGCAAAACCAAAACATAAATCTGTTTCAAATCCAATACTATTAATCTATAATGAGCATTTGTTTTCAATTCAGTAGGTCTTGACTAAAACATACAGAACATTTCAAAAGTAATCCATTAAAACCAGTGACTTAAGTGCAGTCTTCCCCAAAACAGACCCTGAGACAAGGATTTGAGTGTATGTGGTTTATTAGGGAGTTGATCCCAGCAGGACTGTAGGGGAGTGGTAAAGGGAATGAAAAAATAATTAATATAGAGTAAAATACTACACAGGTGAACCCTGGGGGCAACTGAGGCTCAGTCTCACTGGGAATCTCTCAGTGGAGAAAGCATTCCTCAGACTTATACCACCTGAAGGACGAGGAAACGATTTATTCTCCCACGGTGGGGCATCAACTCTCCAGCACTCTGCACTGCCCTTGCAGGGGCTAAGCATGACAAAGAAAGCCCTTAAAGCAGCGGTTCTCAACCTGTGGGTCGAGACCCCTTTGGGGTCCAATGACCCTTTCACAGGGGTCGCCTAAGACCATGGGAAAACACATATATAATTACATATTGTTTTTGTGATTAATCACTATGCTATAATTATGTTCAATTTGTAACAATGAAATTGGGGGTCACCACAACATGAGGAACTGTATTAAAGGGTCGCGGCATTAGGAAGGTTGAGAACCACTGCCTTAAAGGAAAGTAAAATCCACTGGCAGTAGGACCCAGTGTGCAAGGGGTCAGGAGAGCTAACCATGTTAATTAGGCATTTGGGCAACTTAAAAGCAGAGAAGCATGAATCAGGCATTTCTGGAAGCACCCAAAATGTCTGTGTTACTAAATGAAGATGGACCCTGCAAGGCACCTGCGTTCTGGCAGAATTCGTACAAAATGTAACCTTGTTATCTATAACCTTATCAGAGTCAATTTGTTTAGCTTGCAGGTTTAAGTACCATTTTGTCTAATTATTCTTTGTCATTCCACTCAACTGAGTAGTTCCATGAAAAGGTTGCAAATGACAAAAAAGATTTTAAAAATATTAACTGTGAAAACGAATCCTTCTCTGTATATCCCTAATGAGATGAAGTTTAAGGTAGACCAGTTATATTTCAGAAATAATAAGAAAGTAAACTTAAAACATCTTTGGTTCCTTAGGTGCTTGGGGTTATGGTACTGGTGAACTATAGGTTGCATATCTTTAGAATTGAAACTCAAATTGTGGTTATTAACGATTTAAGAAACATACCTCTTCCCTCAAGTCATTTAAATTAAATATACAAGTATAGTTGAACATCAGTTAAAGAAGGTTGTTTAACTCCACAGGGATATATTTGGGAAAAGGAGTTCAGGAGAGAATGTCTTGAGGGGAAAAGGGTATATGTGTGTGTGTGTGTGTGTGTGTGTGTGTGTGTGTGTGTGTGATACCTTTATTCAAAAAACGAGTTTTAGTGCTGACCTCTGATCACAATGTTATCTCTGGGGTCAGAATAGGTGTGCTTAATTTATTTCAAAGCCAGAGTAAAAGTAAAGTCTAGAATATACAAAAGGGAATGTTTCATATGATGTCAGTGGAAAGAAGAATAAGAAATATCTGAAGAGATATCTAAGGAACATGGTCTCATGCTGTTCCCAGTAGACTGACCTTGTCATTTAAGAGACAATGACAACCAGATTAAGCATGATTAAGCCCTTAGAAAGTAGACAAGTTCTCAACACTCTCCTAAAATTACATGTACAATTCCTTGTTTGAAAAGAAGCACTTTGATACTAAAAGAAGACAATTTAGAGAAAAGACTAGATCAAGTGCCTTAATAACATATGCTGGTACTAACACTTGTTTTTTTCTGATAAGTTTAAAAACTTTGACTAGTAAACATCTCTACAAACATTATAGTCTTCTTTTGAATCTGATACTTTAAAAAATACTTGAGGAGTATTTTTTACAAATCAGCATTATTCAGAAAAGTAATTTCATAAAACAAAACAATAAGTACATTTTAAAAAATACCTTGAATATTATCTCTCTACAAAACGAGATATTTAGCATAGACTAAGCAGTACACACAGCAATTAATAAGGTCTAAGGAAATTGACATGCATGCCAATGAATGAGGGATGAGAAAGACTTGAAGGCCAGAAGATGTTCTCATTGAAAGTAGAGGTGAATTTTATCACACAGAGAGGATGACTGTGACTCTTGCTACTGTCTTCAAATTATACCAACAAGCAGATCCAAAAGCTGTTTTACATTTAAAATAAAAACATTTAAAATTAATATAAGTTATTTTTAAAGTAATGAAGTTAATGTTTGAACTAACAAGTTATTTATCCTACATAAACAAACACCTGCTTACTAACCCTTAATAATCATTAAAATACAATAATGCCAATATTATATGAAAATCAATTTTTATTTAGAAGAAATTTGAGTTAGAATTCCTAGCAACTCCTAAGCTAGTAAAAAGGGCATTTACCAAGTTTTAATTCCTAAGTATGCCTGAATCCCATGCTACCATATACTAATTAACTATTTGTCGATAGCAAATAGCCTGCTTATTCTAATTTTTAGGTTATCAGTAAATGACTCTTATACCATTACTATACAAATATAATAGGAAAGCATTTATCGTAGTATGTAAGGGCAGTAGATTCCAAAAATGTTGCTTTCATTTAAGTAAGGCTGTTCACATTTCTATGATAAAAAAGGGTGGTGTATAAAATGTTATAAGGATACTAGAGGCCTGATGCATGAAGATTCGTGCAAGAATGGGCCTTCCTCCCCCTGGCTGCCGGCACCGCCTTCTCTCTGGCCTGGAGCCACCTTTCTGCCTTTGTTCCGGCTTGGAGCCACCTTTCCGCCTTCCCATGCTGCCCAGAGGCCCGGAGCGGCTGGGGCAGCGTGGAATGCCTGTGCTGTTGCCATGGTGACAATGCAAGTGTCCTGCCCCTGGCCACTTGGCGCCTGCATATGCAAATTAATCTGCCATCTTTGTTGGGTTAATTTGCATACACACTCCTGACTGGCTGGTGGGCGTCATGAAAGTATGGTCAATTTGCATCTTTCTCTTTTATTAGTGTAGATGTTATTGGATTCAATTTCTCATGAAATGAATAGTGTTGCTGTTGCCTTTTTTCAACTTTGGGTAGGTGAGAGAAGTCCACCAGACTTCCTGGTTTTGATTATGGGACCTCTTGAGGAAAACTCTTGAGGAGAATGGCCATATCAAACCTCACACTATTATTCCTCCTTAGTGCAATGCTTTAACTCTGAAAGTTTTGTGTTAACATTTCAAAGTACTCAGCTTTAAAAATAGACAACCAACAGTCCTTCTCAGAGTTGTGGATTATTTGATATCCTCAAATCTATAACAGTGGTTTGGGAGGTATTACATCTATTTTCCACTAAAATGAGTCTCAATATAAAGATTTTTCTGAGAAAGTACCCATTCATTCACTATGGTAGTCTAAATTAAGCTTCTAGGATAAAGTGCTAAATATGGAAAACAGGGAGAATTTCTATCTGCAATAATATTCAGTTATATAGGAAAAACATATAATGAATAAACAAATAAGATAAGAACACAAGAAAATCTGAGATAGCAGTAAGTATTATAAAGGAGGATGTACCAGTAATCCTATCTAATAAAAGAGAAACATGGTAATTAGCCATAACTTAGCTACCCTTCCCATTGGCTAATCAGGCCTCTATCCTATATAATAAAAGGGTAATATGCCTCCCAGCACCGGGATCAGTGGAGCCGCGAGGCCTCCCGGCACTGCAATCAGTGGAGCCATGAGGCCTCCAAGCACCGGGATCAGCAGAGTAGCGAGGCTTCACTGCCCCAGTGTCAAGCGGAGCCGCGAGGCCTCCCAGCACTGGGATCAGCGGAGCCGCGAGGCCTCCTGGCCCCTGGAGCAGTGTGACAGGGGGCAGCGCCCAACCCCCCTGATTGCCCTGCGGCTCTGTGTGTGACAGGGGGCGGGGTCACAACCTCCCTATCCACCCTGCTCTGTTCGTGACAGGGGAAGGTGCCCCAACCCCTGATCAGCCCTGCTCTGTGCCTGATAGGGGGGAGCTCCCCAACCCCCTGATCGGCCCTGCTCTGTGTGTAACAGAGTGGAGCTGCAACCTCCCCATCGGCCCTGCCTTGAGTGTGACAGGGGTGGCGCCCCAATCCCCCAATCAGCCCTACCCTGAGCATGACTTAGGGTGGCATTGCAACTTCCTGATCAGCCCTGCTCTGTTCATGGCAGGGGGGATCTCCCCAACCCCCTGATCGGCCCTGCTCTGTGGGTGACAGGGGGGAGCTCCCCAACCCCTGGATCAACCCTGCTCTGTGTGTGACTGTGTACGGAGCCCCAACCCTCCTGATGGGCCCTGCTCTGTGCGTGACAGGGGACAGCACCCCAACCCCCTGATTGGCCAGCTTTGTATGTGACAGGGGTGGCATCGCAACCTCCTGATCCGCCCTGCTCTGTGCATGACAGGGGTTGGTGCCCCAACTCCCCAATCGGCCCTGCTCTGAGCCTGACCAGTGGCTGCACCTAGGGATTGGGCCTGCCCTCTGCCACCCGGGAGTGGGCCTAAGCCAGCAGGTCGTTATCTCCCGAGGGGTCCCAGACTGTGAGAGGGCACAAGTGGGGCTGAGGGATACCGCACTCCCCCTCCCCCGCCAGTGCACAAATTTTTGTGCACCGGGCCTCTAGTATATATATACTATTGATAGTTGGAATAAGGTATATAATTCAAGAAATTTCTCAGATTAAAATCATGAGCAAATGTATCACTCTGAACCTAATAATATAATTAAAATTTCTGAGAAATTATTGAAAAAATAACAAGCGATAAAATGGAACTGGCAGAACTGGAGAAAGAAATGGAGAGTAAAGTAAGTTTAAGGCCTCACTGGAAAAAATAATTCTAAAATGAAGTCAGATTTATAATAAACTGAAAAGTGAATAAAAATTTAAATCAGGAGTTTAAAATTATAGACAATGTGATAGATATGGAAGATCCAATGAATGAATAAGAGGGTAACTGAGTTAACAGAATAAAAAAGTTCAGAAATCAAAATATACATGAAAAACTTTCCATCAATAAAAAAAAAATAGTTTAAAAATATATGGATTAAAAGGTTTACTTTGTTCCAGGAAAATCAATACAGAATCAACATTGAAAAATATATGAGTAAAATTACTGAACTTCAAAAATGAATAAGGAACTTACTGGATAGTCAGAAAACAAAATTAGTTTATTCATCAGGCCTCCCTCCACAAAAAAAAAAAAAAAAAAAAAAAAAAAAAGAAGCCCTGGCCAGTGTGAGCATCGTCCCATGCACCCACCAGTCAGGGGACATGTCCAAGTTGTGGGTTTGATCCCTGGCAGGGGTGCATATGGGCAACCAATCAATGTTTCTTTCTTCCTCTCCTTTCCTCTCTCTCTAAAAAAACACAATAAAAATATATTTAAAAAATCAATCAGAAGTTTCAGACTGATTCAAAGCTAGATGATTTGGAGAAGGACCTACAAGTCCTTAGAAAACAAAAGGGGGAGGGGCAAACTGTCTTTTATGTATAAATACAGCATTCGAGAAATTAAGAATATAATTCCATGAGACTTTCTTGGAAACTTAGTAGGATATTCTCTCCCTTGAGTATCACTAGGTAAATGCTGTCACAATTTTTCTCTATGGCTTCCCAGCTTTTAATGTTTTATTCTTACCAACTTCTATTTCATTACCACTAAGTAACTAAGATTGAAGTCATTCTTACTGCTTTGCAACTGAGAATCATTCCATACCTGTTAACTAAAAGATAAATGTAAAAACTTTGGCAAAATGAATCCATTTAGTATTAAGACTAAGAACAAAACAACTGTGAAGAATATAGTTCAGAAGAGAAGAAACATTTAAAGAATATTATTGTTACTTATAAATAGTATAACTAACAAACATGCAGAAAAGAGAAAGAAGGGAAAAATGACAGCCTGGCAAGTAGCTTGATTTCTGTTATAGAAATGTCAACAGATTTTATGCTGATAAGTCAAGTAGTAGAGTGTATCAATCAGGATAGATTTGACTAGGTTGAGATACAGAGAAGGAAGGAAGGAGCGAGAAAGAGAGGGGGAGGGAGGGAGGGAGGAGGGAGGGAGGGAGGGAGGGGGAGGAGAGAGAGAGAGAGAGAGAGAGAGAGAGAGAGAGAGAGATCAATTGGTTGCCTCCTACATACCCTGATACAGGCCAGGGATCAAACCTGCAACCCAGGTACATGCCCTTGAGCGGGAATTAAACCTGTATCCCTTTGGTGCACGTGCCGATGTTCTAACCACAAAGCAACACTGTCCAGGGCCATTGTAACATTCTTAAAGAGAAAGAAACTGAGGTTCACTGGATATAAGTTGATTGCTCAAGGTTAAAGAGCTGACAACTGGCAGGAGGAGGACTCAGACCTAGGCCTGTTTGTATCCTGTATCTTCACCTTTTTATACTACATCACGTAGCTGCCTGTAGTTCCTTGGCACAGACATACACATTGTTCATGATAGAAATTAATGCAGAAGTGACGTATCAGTGAAAGAAAAACTGAAAGATAGAGGCAGGTAAAATAAACAGCCCTGGATCCTTCAGATAACTGGTTAGACCTGCAGAAACCTGGCTCCATCAAAAAGTTAAAATATATAGCCCTGGTAAAGGCGATTAAAAGGAGCTGTGTGAATCAAGTGCAGTTAGATTTGGAGGAAGGTGCATTTATTATTCTGTACACCTTAGCATGTGCGATGGATGTCATTTTGAGGCTTTACAAAGCAAGAAGTTTTAAAAACAAGTAAATCACTTTATTGATGTGCTCTAAGAGGATAAATGAAACAGAGACTTAGTTTGCCCTAGACTCAGCACCTTGGGAAGGCTGGTGAAGGTAAACATCTTTGTAGAATGATCCATTACACCTCCTGCTCAGTTTCTTAGATGTACTCTTCCCTTGAGATTTCCTACTGGTATTAATTCTCTATGTTCACAATTTCAAAATACTTAGTCTCATTTTGACACATCTCAAAATACTTGGCTAAGTTATCATATTCATTTATTCACCCCACAAACCCACCACTCATTCCTTATCCAAAGTCAGCTCTTCTGAAAGGTAGACTCATCAGGTATCTTTTTCAGGACTTCTAGAGAAAATGCATGAGAAATCTGGAGATTTTAAATCAATGCTGTCACAATGGGATTCATGAGCTCTATACATTAGAGTTTTTATTTTTCAAGAGATCCATCTTAAAATGCAAATATCCCAACTAGGATAGGATCTGTAGAGGAATTCAAAGGCAACCCAACATTTTACTGGGCCATGATAAATGTCCTCTCCGGCTTATAAGGTCCTTGCCAGTAAAGTTTTCCAACTATCAGATCCCAGGTCAGGCTTTCCTTTTCTTGAGGATAAATGTGCTCCTCCAGGCCAGGAGAAATGGTGCCCACTGACCAAACTGTTCCAAAGGGAGGTAGGCATGCATTGAAATAACACATGGGAAAACCCCATCCTGCTGTTCTATTTAGGATCTCAGGGTATCTGCGTGCAAATTAGAAAAAGGTGCCTTTTCTGGATGAAGGGTGCAGGTTTTAGAAAATAGATTAACATCTGGGTCTCAGCCCCTACTGTACACATAGAAACAGCACAACCATAGATGAGGACTGGTTTTGGTTTACAAAAGATTTCCCAGGCTCTGACTGAACTTTGTCTAGCTATATCAATTAACTAAAATTCTAATCTTTCTGGTTCAATTCTAAGAGTAAATTTCTCAAAAGTTAACATATGAAATTTCCCTACAAGGTATGTTGAAATTCACTGAGGAAATCGATATGTGTTTTTTTGTTATTCTGAAATTTTGATTTCATCTGCCTTCTGCTTCACACTTTATAGCTTTCAACCAACACATACACACACACACACACACACACACACACACGCTTAGACACACCCACACCTATTCACCTAGCCACACTCACACCCATATGCACAGCCACAGCCACAATCACACACATACATGGATACACACACACATGTACCCAGACACACACTCACCCAGCTACATTAATGCACACACACATAACCACATGCCTCCTAAAATACACCACACATTCTCACACCCATACAAAATCACTCATATTCCTACCCCTCAATATGTTCCACCTATTCCCCTAAGAATATCTACACATATACACATAGCTGCATACAAATTCTTCCTTTAAATACAGGTGCCTCCTCCTACTCACAGACACTGTACCATCACACACCAAACTCTTCATAGAACATGTTTCCTTTCTAACAAAATTACTCTCTCTAACAACGACCTTGTGACTAAGAAACAGATCCATGAAAATCTTCCATAGTTTCTTGACTTTTAATTTTCCCTTTATAGATCAGCTTTTATTTGCTGAGCCAAGTAATCTGAATGTCTTTAGAAACCTCTAAAAATAGTATCTGAAAGTGTTCCATAAATTAAAAATTCACCAATTTAACCAAAGCATCCCAGCATTGATCAATCAATTTGTTTAGAAATTGTATCACAATTCAGAATAACTTTGCTGAGGTTTAAAGGAGGTTAATAATAATAATAATAATAATAATAATAAAGCCCAGAGGAACATAGTTATAAATAATAAAATGGCAATAAATATGTACACGCCAATAATCACTTTATTTTTAAAAATTTAAAAATAAATTGTTTTGTTAATTCTCACCTAAGGATTTTTTCCATTGATTTTTAGAGAGAGGGGAAGAGAGGTACTTGGGGGGGGGGGGGAGAAACAGAGAGAGAGAGAGAGAGAGAGAGAGAGAGAGAGAGAGAGACATTGATGTGAGAGAGACACATTGATTGGTTGCCTCCTGCACACATCCTGACTGTGGCCCAAATCTGCAGCCCAGGTATATGCCCTTGACTGGGAATCAAACCAGGAATACTTTGGTACACAGGCTGATGCTCTAACCACTTAGCGCACTGACCAGGGCTCAATAATCACTTTAAATGTAAATAGTTTAAATGCTTCAATCAAAAGACAGTGGGTTGCTGAATGGATAAGAAAACAACACTCATATATAGGCTGTCTACAAGAGACCCACCTCAGAACAAAAGATACACACAAACTAAAAGTAGAGGATGGAAAAAAGATATTTCATACAAATGGAAAGGCAAAATAAGTTGGGGTAGCAATATTTATATCTGACAAAATAGTCTTTAAAACAAAGGCTATAATAAGAGACAAAGAAGGACACAAAATAATGATAAAACGATCAATCCAACAAGAGGATATAACCCTTGTACATTTTTATGCACCCAATAAGGAACCACAGAAGACCCCAAATAGCCACAACAATTTGAGAAAGAAGAACAAAATTGTAAGAACGTGCTACCTGATATCAGATTATATACTATATAAGACCATAGTAATCAAAACAGAATGGTAGTGACAAAAAAACAGACACATAGCTCAATGGAAAAGACTAGAGAACCCAGAAGTACAAGTAAATCCACACCTTTATGGTCAATTGATATTTAATAAAGCATGCAAGAAAATACAATGGGAAAAAACTGTCTACTTAATAAATGGTGTTGGGAATACTGGACTGATACATACCAAAAAAAAAAAAAAAAGAAAAAAGAAAAAAGAAAAAAGAAAGAAACCGGACCAGCTTCTTACACCATACATAAGAATAAACTCAAACTAGATTAAAGACTTCAATGTAAGTCATGAAACCATTAAAACTCATAGAAGAAAAGATAGGCAGTAAAATCTTGGACAAGCCTGTATCAATATTTTTTTTCTGATGTATCTATTTGGGCAAGGGAAACAAAAGAAAAAATAAACAAATGGAACTACATCAAACTAAAATTTTTCCACAGGAAAGAAAACCACTAGCAAAATGAAAAGGCAACCTACTCAATGTGAAAACACCTGTGCCAGTAATATATCTGATAAAGGGTTAATATCTAAAATTTATACAGAACTCAGAAAACCCAACACCAAAAAACTCAAACAATACAATTAAAAATGGGCAAAGGACCTGAATAGACACTTCTCCAAAGAGGACATACAGCAGTGTGCCGGTTAATAATGCGGATTTTGTAATCAAAGAAAACACCATAATTTCAAGAGAAACATCAAAAGTGCTTTATTCAAAGTAATGTCCATCGCTAGCTACACATTTTCCCCATCTTTCTGGTAATTTGTGGATACTGTCCCAATAGAACTTTTCTTGTTGTGAGGCAAACCATTTAGAGACCCAATTTTCCACTTTTTCATGTTTTGAAGTGCTGCTCAGAAAATGCGTGTGCCATTGATTGGAATAAGTGGTAATCTGAAGGAGCAAGGTCTGGTGAATATGGTGAGTGGGTTAATACTTCCCAGGCAAGATCTTTTAACGTGTCTTTAACTGGTTTTAAAGTCTGTGATGGTGCATTACCATGAAGCAAAATTACTTTGTCGTGTCTTCTGGCACATTCTGGTCGTTTTACGATCAAAGCGTGGTTCAAATTGATTATTTGTGGTCGGTAGCGATCAGTATTAACAGTTTCACCTGGTTTTAGAAGCTCATAATACACCACACCTTCCTGATCCCACCAAACGCAGAGCATTGTCTTCTTTCCAAAGCAATTTGGCTTTGCAGTTGATGTTGATGGTTGACCTGGATCAATCCATGATTTTGTGCATTTGGGATTCTCAAAATAAATCCATTTTTCATCACTAGTAACAATTCGATACAAAAAAGACTTTCTTTTGTGCCGTTGAAGCAACATTTTACTGATGACTTTTCGGTTTTCCATTTGTCTTTTGTTCAGTTGATGTGGCACCCATTTTCCTTCCTTTAAAATCTTTCCCATTGCTTGTAAACGATGGGAAATTGTTTGCTGAGCAATGTTTAATCTTTCTGCAAGTTGTTTTTGAGTTTGACACGCATCTTCATCCAATAATGCTTGTAATTGTTGGTCTTCAAACTTTTTCGGTTGACCTGGACGTTCTTTTTCTTTCACATAGAAATCATCACTTATAAAGCGTTTAAACCAGCGTTCACAAGTATCTTGAGATGGAGCATGTTCACCATAAGCTCCCCTCAGTATACGATAACTTTCAGCAGCACTTTTCTTCAAAATAAAAATAATGAATTAAAACTTCCCACAAAGGCTATTTTTTTTGGCAAGAAATTTGACATTTTTAAGCATAAAAATATCTATGATGTTAACACCTTCAGCAAATTTGACATATGAAGTTTTTTTGAAGCTTGCTGTCAATACAACAAAACAGCATACATATCAAATCAAATATGCATCAACATATGTGTAACTCCATCTATTGAAAAAAATTTGCATTATTAACCGGTACACCTGAAGGCCAATAGACATATGAAAAGATGCTTAACGTTACTAATCTTTAAAGAAATGCAAATTAAAGCCACAATGAAATATCACCTCACACCTGTTATCAATAAATCAACAAACAAGTGTTGGTGAGGATATGGAGAAAAGAGAACCCTCATGCAGTGCTGGTGGGAATGCAGATTGGTGCCCCCACTATGGAAAACAGTATGGAATTTCTTCAAAGAATTAAAAATAGAGCTGCCTTATGACCTAGCAGTTCTATTTCTGGGAATATATCTGAAGAAACATGAAATACAAATTCAAAAGGATATCTGCACCTCTACGTTCACTGCAGCATTATTAACAACAATAGCCAAGATCTGGAAGCAGCCCAAGTGCCCATCAGTAGATAGAAAGGCTGTGGTACATTTACACAATTGAATACTACACAGCTGTAAAAGAAAGGAACTCTTACCCTTTGTGACAGCATGGATGCACCTGGAGAGTATATGCTAGTGAAATAGGCCAGTCAGAGAAAGACAAGTACTATATGATTTCACTTATATGTGGAATCTAATGAACAAAATAAACTAACAAACAAAATAGCAAGACTCATAGATACAGAGAACAGACAGACAGCTGTCAGAGGGGAGGAAGGCTGGGGCCACTGGGTGAAAAAGGTGAAGGGATTAAGGAAAAAAACCCTCATTAGGAACAAACAACAAACAGTATGGTAATTACCAGAGGGAAAGGGAGTGGAAGGAGGTAGACGAGGGTAAAGGGGGAATAAATGGTGATGGAAGGAGACTTGACTTTGGGTTATGAACACACAATACAATATAGATGATGTATTATAGAATTGTACACTTGAAACTTATATAATTTTATTAACGCATGCCACCCCAATAGATTCAATAAAAATAGAAAAATAAAATTGTCTGCTCTTACTTTCATAAGACCATTTGTTTATCCTCCTTGGTCCACAGTTGAACAATATAAGTTCTGTTCTCAGAAGACTCTGAAATGTGCTCGAATCACATATTAATTGAATCAATTCCAGAGCTACTTAGGAATTAATGCTGAAAATTTACTTTTATTCTACTTTTTATCCCAAATTATTTCCAATCTTGTTGTCCAATGTAGTTTATCAGCCCAAATGCTTATACTGCGCAATTTCAGCCAGAGGAGTTCTGGATGACTGGATAGAATCAGCAATTCCATTAACAGCTAACACCTGATGTCATCCTCTGGTGAGTTGTTCGTTTAGTGCTGTAAATCTTAAATTAGGTTACATCAATATTCTAATATGTGTGACTTTTTGAGGAATCCAATGAGTCACTAGAACACAAAAAATTCCTAGCCAAAAAAAAAAAAATTCTCAGCAATGGCAAAAGTCACTAAATTATATTAAAAAAAAGCCAAATCCAGTGCTTAATAAATCATCTCAGACACAATAATATTTTTAGTATCTTGTTATTCTTTCTAGCCAAAGACTGTAGCTGACTCAGTGGCTTCTGGGTAAAGGAAGTTAGATGGAGATCTTAGTTTCCACTTCATCAGAATGCAGGTAGGATGGCAATGGTACAGAGCAGTGACTTTCAACAGGTGTGACCCTGGAAGAATTTTTAAAACATGCAATACCTATTTAGTCAGTACAATACCCTGCACTGACCTCTTTCCCCTTGGATTGTGAAAAAAAAAAAAAAGACAATAGCCAATACAACAATAGCCATCTGGTGTGAATGAATAAAACATATCTATTTTTTTGTCAGATGGGCAAAATATATATTTTTTGGTGTGCCACAGAACTTTAGTAATTAGTTTATGTGTGCCATGAGATGACAAAGGCTGAAAATTGCTGGTCTAGAGTTCAGAAAACTCAATTAAGAAAAATTTCCATTTAAACAATTACATGTGGCAATATTTAACTACTTAGTCTGGAAAAAAATCCACTTACCATATTGTCTCCTTACTTGGAAACAGATATTTGAGACACTGCCTTCTTGTAAAATTAAGAAAGCTACAATCATGGCCGCCCCAATCATGAGGTCTTATTTATGATGTCTTTCTTATTTAACAAATTAATAAAATAAGTAGAACTAATGAAATGTAATTAGAAGGCAAGTTTAGTTTTGTGAGCCAATGTTAGTGTAAGATTTGTTCAGTGGGGCTAGTTCTTATCCTGTTCTTAAACTCAGACAGATCCCATGGGTTTGAAGGTCACTTGTAGGTACTGGAAAGTATTGGGTTACTTTAAGTGGCAAGATTTCAGCTTGGAATTTGAGATGCGCAATTCAATGTAATAAGGCTTACAGCTTCATTCAAGGTTAAGTCTCCCCTCCTCCAGGTGGAGCCTTTGGCAGAGAGGAGGCAGGAGAAGGGAGGTCCATGTCTCTCCACCCTACTTTGCCTTATGATTTGAACCCTGCCTCCCTCAACTTGGTCACTTAGAGTTTCTCATCCACCAAGTTCAAAATAGAGGAGAGATGCTGCAAGGAATAAGCAGGAAATAGCCTTTTCCACTGACATGATGGGAAGGGGTTAAAGCTGTTTTCTTTTTTAAAAATATTTTATTGATTAAGTTATTACATATGTGTCCTTATCCCCACATTACCGCCCCTCCCCATCGCCCCCACTCATGCCCTCACCCCCCTGTTGTCTGTGTCCATTGGTTAGGCCTATATGCTTACATATAAGTCCTTTGATTGATCTCTCCCTCTTACGCCCACCCTCCCCGATCCTTTTTGGGGATTCTGCTTTGGGTACCCGGAGAACCTCCCCATTGCTGTTAGTCTCTTAACTCTTCTGGTGGCCTCTTACTCCCTTTTGGCTCTTAGGATTCTGGAAGTCCAATTTCAACTTTTCTACGCAGACCTGTTTATCCCTGTCTAATCAGGCATTTGACTAACCATCTAAGATGCCCGTCCCTTTATCCCCCAGACACATACCAACATCTTGTACAAGGGAACACCAATACATTCAGGCTCATTTTATGTTAAGGGTTATATAGATTTCTCCGCCCCCCCCACCCCCCGCTGTTGATAATTCATTGTTCATTAACTCAATGCCTACCTCTGTCCTTATGGCTCTCCAATTAGTACCCCAGAGCTTTTCTCTGAGCTGCAAATGCATCTTTCTGCGGGACGTCACCACAATAAATCTGCTGTGATCTGCTTCCTCAGCCTCAGAATCTGCATCAGATATTCGTGAATCATATGCTATCTCCAGAGACTGCCATTAATGGGAACAGTGAGAATGTATCATCAGCAGACCTCCCATTGACGAGGGCCTGTACTGCTGAGCTCTGAATTCATGGTTGTATTTGCACATGGGCAGGCTGCTCTGAACCACTGACTGAGCATGACAAGACTGCTAGGATAAGCTTGTTCCCCAGAACGCAGGATTCCTGACAACTGATTAACTCTCGGACTCCCTGTCAGTCTTGGGAGCTTTTCTTAGACCTCTCACCTGGGTAAAGCATTGCATTTTAGTCTGAAGGTTATCTCAGCACCCGTCGCCCCCCCTGCACCCCCCCCCCCGCTCTCCCATCCCCCTCTGCTTCTCATTTTCTCTCAGAGCTATTTGTCTAAACCAGTGGTTCTCAACCTTCCTAATTCCACGACCCTTTAATACAGTTCCTCATGTTGTGGTGACCCCCAACCATAAAATTATTTTCGTTGCTACTTCCTAACTATAATTTTGCTACTGTTATGAATCGTAATGTAAATATCTGACATGCAGGATGTATTTTCAGGGGTCGCGACCCACAGGTTGAGAACAAAATTCTTCCATATTAAGTTCCATCCTGGGGTCTGCTTCTCAGGACGCCTAACAAGCTTCTTGGGGACACCTTTCTCCCATCTTCTTTTCCCCTGGCCTCCTGTAAAACTTAACGGGAAGTCAGCACCCTAGTCTTTGTGACTACTCTGGTCAATGAATTGTGAGTGGATGTGACATCTGCCACCTCCAGGCTGGAATATTTACTTGTTGGTGCAAGACCCACCTGCATTCTCAGCAACTGGCAACTTTCCAGGTAGAAGCTCATCTATCAGCCTGAGTCCCCAGCATAAGGAAGATGTGGAGCAGAAATCCCAGCCAGCAAGTAACAACAGCCAGAAAATCACTTTTGCGACTTAAATCCACTGAGATTGAAGGTTAACATGAATGTGACATAACCTAGGTCATCCTGACTGAGAAACGCCTATCCTCTAATTGTCTTCCCCCTCCTGTGTTCCCTCTCCTGGTAAAAGTCAGTCCCAGTCTGTGATTTTGATTACATTCCTTCCCCCATGTCTCTCACCAATCACTAGGTTCTATGACCTATCCTCCAAAGTGGTTCCAATAACTCTGCTCTCTTTTTTATTTCCAAGTAGTTCTCACTGTGGTTCTTATTATCTACTGCAACCCATAAAACTTTATTCATATCTGGCCTCTGACCCTCCATTCATCTTTTTGTGTGGCTAATTTTTCTTTTGGCACATTACCATGCCTTGCACACAATGGACATTAAGTTATTCAACTACTTGGAACATCCATTGCTTTTTGAAACTGATTAAAAATCCAAATTCCTTAGTGAAGTTTTCAATACTATATACCCCAAATAACTTCTCAATTGTATTTAGCACTCAAATTTACAATGCCATATATTTCAGGCAGTTTCTTCAATGGAAGATTCAGCTTTCAGGAAAATGTGAACAGTGATCACAATCTCAGTTTAAAAAAAAATTCTATAAATGCAAAGATCTCTAAATCCTCCCACATACTATGTAGGGGACTGATAGGATCCAGCTATCCATGGAGGGAAGTCTTCAAGGCTCTGTCCTTCAAGACTAGGGTGAAATGAGAAGGTAATTTAACTTGTTTATTTATGTTATAAAGCAGCTATAGAGAATCTCTAAGTTAGTGATCCAACGCTCTTTTATCTTGAAATATCCCAGCTGTACTTATTTTCTTCATAAGAACTGCCAAATGGGATATTTAAAAACACCTTCTCTCATTATGTTTATCAGATTGTCTAGAACTGCATAGTATTTAAGATTATGGCAACTCATTATCAGTGACAGAGAACTAAGGCTGCTCCTTGCCTTTTGTTCACTCAACATATCCTATCTAATAATAGACAAAGATGGTAATTGACCATACCTTCGCTATGCCTCCCATGGGCCAATCAACGTGATATACAAATTAGTCACCAACAAAGATGGCGGCTAATTTGCATACTGCAGGCAGGGCGGGACAGCGTGAGCCGCACACACACACACACACACACACATACACAGCCTACTCTGAGCCTCAAATGTGGCTGGGGCAGACCCCTAGCAGACACACACACACACACGGGATGCCTGCTCTGAGCCTCTGCTGCCAGACTGTGGCCATCAGTAGGACATCCACTGAGGGCTCCCGGACTGAGGGGCAGGCTGGGCTGAGGGAACCCCACCCCCCAGTGCACGAATTTCATGCACCGGGCCTCTAGTATTTAATAATCACCTAACACATGCAAAGGACAATGTCTTTTCACATTTGTATCTCAAGCAAATAGCATCCGGCATGGAATGGCCAATAAATAAATGCTAGTTATTGCTAAGCTTTGGGAACACAAGATAATTACTTATGGACCCTGTCCACAACGACCTTCAAATCTTTGGGAGAGACAGTGAAATAAGCACCAAAGGGAAATTGTGCTGTGAGAGCCCAGAGCACAGAAAAATACATTCTAATTGTGAGAATCCAAGAAGGTTTAAAGGAAAATGTTTCAATTGAGCAATGCCTTCATTTTTTACTGGAAGGGAACATGGGAAACAGCATTGCAGAGTGAGAGATCAGTATAGCCAGTATAAAAAGATACGGAATTATCTGAAATGGTTTGGAAACTGAAAATACAACAGAATCTAGTTCAGAATACAGAGTGGAGTAATGAGAAATTTGGCTGGAGAGATAATTTGTGGTCATGTTATAAAGTCTTGAAAGCTAAATTTAAAACTTTGAACTTATTTTTTTAGGCAACTGAATGAATGTTATAGTAAAATATTATAACCTAACTAGAGGCCTGGTGCACGAATTCATGCACTAGTGGGGATCCCTTGGCCTGGCCTGTGGGATTGGGCTGAAACTGGCTCTCCAACATCCCCCGAGGGGTCCTGGATTGCGAGAGGGCACAGGCCAGGCTGAGGGACCCCACTGGTGCATGATCAGGCTGGGGAAGGAAGCAGGAGGTTGGCCAGCCAGAGAGGGACTGCGGGAGGGCTCCAGGGTGTGTCTGGCCCATCTCACTCAGTCCCGATCGGCCAGACCCCAGCAGCAAGCTAACCTACTGGTTGGAGTGTCTGCCCCCTGGTGGTCAGTGCACATCATAGCGAGAGGTTGAGCGGCCTTAGCATATCATTAGCATATTATGCTTTGATTGGTTGAACGGCCTGCTGGACACTTTGCATATTAAGCTTTTATTACATAAGATATATTTTAGATAATTTTGATGGCAATATCCAGGATTAAGAATTTTTAAAAAGTTATCTCATAAGAGGCCAAATTTCCCTAAGGACAATATGTAATGTTCAGATACCCTTAAGGTTAATATTCTGTGGCAGGCATTGCAATGAAGAAGGTCCCTTTTGGTAACAGTTATGCAGCGGGAGTTAATTATTAGAACTGCTTTCTGCTCCAAAAGTAAAAAACTGGAATTGTCTCACTTTGATTCCCACCCCCCTCCATATATGAGATAGCAGGTGTTTGAATTTAGCATTAAGCTGGTATGGTCTCAGGAGTATAACATATGTTTTGTTATGTAGCAACTGAAATACTACAAAGAATCTCAAAAGATGATATTTATGAACAAAAGCTACATTTCTTGTTCAACATACCCACAGACGGAGAAAAGAGAGTGCTAAGAGGTATGAATAATTTCTTGTAGACTCCTAGCAGTGGAAATCATAAATCACAGGAAACAGTGATTATGTTCTAGCTCCACGAGAATACGGGTCAAGGCTCCACAAAGGTACAATGAACCAAAACCTCAAACCTCATCAGTGGCCTCCACCTTCAGGGCCTTCCCAATAGGTAAGTATAATGCCAAAAGAACATACCATTTTATAAAAACGACAGATGATCTGAGTGAAAACGTAGCATAAATCAACTCAAAGCCTCTCAATCAATGTGACATTTAGCTTAGCAGAGAGGTTAAGGGAGAATAATTAATTGCTTAATCATTTGCAAAAGGACATGCACTGGGATAGAAGAAATTCTGGCAATATTTCAGTAAAAGTCACATTAATAATGGCTATATCAATGCCTACTCCTTTAAAGGAACAAGACCACCATTTTAATGCCATATATGGTTACTATGATTACATGCGGTTTTATTCTTTTGTATTTAAATGAATGCATACCTTAGCTGTGCCATTTTAATTCATGGACATTATAGAATAATATATATAACTTTATACTAATAAGTTAGGAAAAACTTCAGAAAATCATACATTTTCTTGACCAAACCCCAAGAAGAAATAAACCCACAGTTATGAGATAGCTCTCATTCCTGAAGGTAAAACACACTTTTTTCAGTAACTGATGGATTAAGAAAAAAAATTAAGAATATAGAAAACATACATATAAAAAACAAGGGGGGGGGGAGGATATTAACTCAATTGCTGGAAACCTAACACTTAGGCAGAGCCTTTCCCTCAAGGTGCCATCATCGGCCATGCAGCTCCAGTCATTACACCCTTATTTCAGGCAACAGGAAGGAGGAAGAGAACAAAGAAAATAGGGGTGTATCTGTACTGAGAAAATAAACTTTCTCTGAAATTCCTATCTGTCTCATTGGCTAGGACTGTGTTACATGGCCATCTATGCAAGCAACAAAGGACACTCATAAAATTTAATTGATTTTTAGCCTAGCTCACATGGCTCAGTGGTTGAACGTTGATCTATGAACCAGGAGGTCACAGTTTGATGCTGGATCAGGGCACATGCCCAGGTTGTGGGCTCCGTCCCCAGGTTGTGGGCTTTATTCCCAGTGTGGGGCATGCAGGAGGCAGCTCTCTTATCATTGATGCTTCTATCTCTATCCCGCTCCCTTCCTCTCTGAAATTAATAATAAAAATATATTAGCCCTAGCTGGTTTGGCTCAGTGGATAGAGCATCAGACTGCAGGCTGAAAGATCCCAGATTCAATTCTCGTCAAGGGCACATGCTTGGGTTGCGGGCTCGATCCCCAGTAGGGGGCGTGCAGGAGAAAGCCAATCAATGATTCTCTCTCATCATTGATGTTTCTATCTCTCTCTCCCTCTCCCTTCCTCTCTGAAATCAATAAAAATATTTAAAAATGTAGTTGATTTTGTTGTTTTAGTTGAACATATTGCTGCTGTCAATAAAACTAGGATTCTATTATAAAGAAAGGGATACTGAATATTTAGGCTTCTAATGGTCACTACAAACTGTACAAAAGAATAATAATATATCCATATTAATACAATATTCTGCTGTCACAGAAACACTTGCATAATATAATTGTAGGTAAAATGAAAAAAACACACACACTCAAACTATATTTTTGTTTTTATGTGTGTTTATGTGTGAATACACATGAAAATGTATACACAAAAGTATTGTATTTTATTGCAACTTGGGAATACAAAACATCAGGGAAAAACAAAAGAATATCCTACAAAATATCAAAGTTGGTTATATCTGAGAGAAGAGAGCATGAATAGGTTTTAAATATTTCTGCATTTTTTCTCTTTTCTACACTAAGCATGTTTATTTTGTAATCAAGAGAAAATCAGCACCTGGGCATGTATAAAGAATGGTGTTAGCAAAGAAAAGTTTGATGTCTCGGAGAGGTGGGCAGCCAGAATAATTTTAGAGGACAAAATACTCCCTGGCGGAAAATCTAATTATTTCCTTCAGGACTTTTCCATTTGTTTGTTTGCCTTGTTTCATGTACTTGCTTATCAATTTTCAACATCAAAACTATTTTACATTGAAAGTGTTTATAAATAGAGATAGAATTTTGAAGACACCTGTTTACTTCCCTGATGCTTAATGAATTCCTGATGCTTGCAGTGCACCAGCTTGATTACCATCTCCCCAGGCACAGGAAGATGGCACTCTGTTCTGCAGAAAGCCAATATGTTACCTACAGCTCAAGCTTTTACAATTGCTTTAAATTAATACTTAAAATCACAGATGCTGGTCTGAACTTTTATCATGTGGGTGTTTTCTTTCTCTTCCCCTCACCTCCTTATTGAGCCCATAGTTTAATTGCCAAAGAAGCAGTGGCCCATCTTGGGATAGGAAACAAAACCTAATCATTTCTTCCCAAAAGCTCACCTTCTAGGATGCATCATTTCTCCTGGCCCCTTCATTTTCAGTGTTGCTTGTTTGGTCTTCAGATTTATTCCTTAATAAATCAGAGATAAGAAAGTATATGAACTGAGGTCGTGGGGAGAATATGAAACCTTTGATGTTCTGGAGCTGCCATCTAAGTCTTATTTCCTCAAGGTGATTTACTGCAAAGCAGTGAATTTTGGAGGAATTTGATTTCTTTATCTGTGATGTGCTGATTCATATTTATTTCACTGAATTATTATGAAAAATAAAGTGAAATAGTTTAAATTAAAAGAATTTTGGACTATTACAGAGCATGAACCCAAAGGAAAAAATAAATTTTTTTCTAATATTTGTCTGTAAGATATAGGAGTCAATCCTAATTCTAGAATATGCAAGAATTCTAGATAATATTTTTAATTCCCTTAATTTATATCACATTTTAAAGCATTTTTTATATTCTGGGTCATCAACTTCCATTAATCTGAAGGATCATCAGTTAGAAATATACATTATTGATTCAGGAAAATTACTTGTGCTCTCATTGAGAAGGAGGCTCCTTCATTCTGTTGGCTAGGATCTTGCCTAAAATTTTGACTCTCAAAATAGGCATTCAACTTTAAGCAGCACAGTTCAAAATAAAAAATAGTGGTAAGGAGTAAGAGTGGAATAACTAAAACTTTAAGCCTCTGATTTTTCTGATATCCATTCTTTAAAGGGAAAAAAATGCAGTTTTTTTTTTTAGTATTTCTCTGGATAAGGAATTTCCATGATCATTAGTTTGAAGCAAAACACACACCTCTGCCATGTTTGACATTTCAATGAGGCCAACAACAATGAAATAAAAATTTGTATATACTTCTAGGTATGTTATTAAAATTCAATCTTTGTTTTTGAAATTGTAATTGGAAAGTATATCCAAATCTCATTTTACTAACTTACAAGAACTAATTAATTAACTGACTTTGAAACATAGCACATCACATGGGGTCTTTTTGAAAATATCCTATCTAATAAAAGAGGAACATGGTAATTAGCGTACGACTGCTACCCTTCCCATTGGCTAATCAGTAAGATATGCAAACTAACTTCCAACAAAGATGGCGGCCGGCAGCCAGGCAGCTTGAAACTAACATGAGGCTTGCTTGCTTCAGTGACGGAGGAAGCCAAGCTTCCCTGCCTGCCTTGCCAGCCTCTCAGCTGCACTCTAAGCAACATTGTAACAAATATAGAAGCTAAACAAAACCCCAGAAATCTGCTTTAGTCCCGGGCTTCAGCCAGCAGGATCGCAACATTGTTTCAAATACAGAAGGTAAACAAAGGCCAGAAACCTGCTTTCAGCAGCGGAGGCCTAAGAGCTGGAGGCAAGCCTGAGAGCTAAAGCTGGCCCAGAATAAAAAAGAAAAAGAAAAAAAGGAGCAGTTGGGAGCTTCAGTCACCCGCCAGCCTGAAAACAGCCCTCATCCCCTCATCCAGGCTGGCCAGGCACCCCAGTGGGGACCCCCACCCTGAAGGGTGTGTGACCAGCTGCAAACAGCCATCATCTCCTCATCCAGGCTGGCCAGGCACCCCAGTAGGGACCCCCAACCTGATCCAGGACACCCTTCAGGGCAAACCAGCCAGCCCCCACCCGTGCACCAGGCCTCTGTCCTATATAGTAAAAGGGTAATATGCCTCCCAGCACCGGGATCAGCAGAGCCGCGAGGCCTCCCAGCACTGGGATCAGCGTGACAGGGGGCAACACCCAAACCCCCTGATCACCCTGTGGCTCTGTGTGTGACAGGGGGCGGGGCAACAACCTCCCTATCGGCCCTGCTCTGTTCGTGACAGGGTGTGGCACCCCAACCCCCTGATCCGCTCTGCTCTGTGTGTGACAGGGGGTGGTGCCCCAACTCCTCTATCGGCCCTACTCTGTGAGTGACAGGGGGGAACTCCCCAACCCCCTGATGGGCCCTGCTCTGTGCGTGAAAGGGGGGAGCTCCCCAACCCCCTGATTGACCCTGCTCTGTGCGTGACAGGGTAAGGAGCCCCAACCCCCCTGAAGGGCCCTGCTCTGTGAGTGACAGGGGGTGGCGCCGCAACCTGCCCATCGACCCTGCCTTGAGTGTGACAGGGGGCGGTGCCCCAACCCCCCAATCGGCCCTACCCTGAGCATGACTGAGGGTGGCATCGCAACCTCCCAATCCGCCCTGCTCTGTGCATGACAGGGGCGGCGCCCCAACTCCCCAATCAGCCCTGCTCTGAGCCCGACCAGGGGCTGCACCTAGGGATTGGGCCTGCCCTCTGCCACCCGGGAGCAGGCCTAAGCCAGCAGGTTGTTATCTCCCAAGGGGTCCCAGACTGCAAGAGGGCACAGGCCGGGCTGAGGGACCCCCGTCCACCCCGAGTGCACAAATTTTTGTGCACCGGGCCTCTAGTAAGTAAATATAACCTTTAATTAATTTGTCTTTAAGAATACCTATATTATCAAGTGAAATTATGTGAACAACATGTGGTTATCTCCATTGAAAGAAAAAAAAATCCGAATGCAGAACCAGGAAGCTCTGCCTTCAAATGGGGTATAACTATTCAGGACCTCCTCCTTATCCCCATAAAATGTAAATTGTATGATACTCTAATGAATGTCTGGGCACATGATTCTTAAGCTATATGTATTGGGTCTCGGTGTTTAGGCTTGCATACCTCTTAGGCAGAGCCACTCTCCCAAGAAGAAAAGTAAAATAAGCAAATTTGGCATTTTAGTCAAGCACTTCATCTTGTGTACTTTCCTCCAAATTATGTAGCCCAATGAGCACTCTCTCCTCAACAAAAAAGGTGGTCTTAGAAATTGAGCAATATAGCAAAGTATCATTGAAATCTCAGGATGAATTTAATTCCATCGTTAACTTATCCCAGTTGCATTTTATTACCTTTCAATTTTTTTCCAACATAGGTATGAATTTCAAGTATTAATTTTAGTTAACAATAACCTAAGCAAGAGAATGTTGCAAAAAGGGAGAGACATAAAGTTTACATGCTATACATTATCTATACCATTTACCTCAAAATTAATTACACATATTTATAAGGTTTCACTTTCCTCTTCCATAAAATAGATAATAATTCAAACCTTTTCCACAGAATTTTGTAATAAATTACCAATATGTTAGAAAACTCAGGAATCATAGAAACTTTTGTGTTTTCTTTTTGTATCCATCTCATGTTAATGATTTCTTTCTTTTTATTGCATTTCCTCTTTCTAGCTAAGGACCTGCTTTTCACTCAAATTATCTTTAATAATTCAAGTATCAAATCAAACTTTTGCATCCAAATTGCACATAGCTTTCTCAAGCCAAGAAAAACAAGAGAAATAAACAGGATTCATGAATAATACACCCACATTATTCCAACATCTTTTATGATTCTTTTAAATATAATTCATTATCTCATTGCCAAGACAGCATCTTTTTGTTCTTTTCTGCTTTATATAGTTACTCTGTCAAATATCTGAATTCTTGTTTTTGTCTCATTAAAAAAAAAGTGAAAGGAAATCGTTGTGTAGAAAAATTAACATGTTCATAAAAGCAAATTTAACATCGATTGGAGAAAAGATTAGTCATGAAGACACACACACACACACACACACACACACACTGTAAGTTATAGAGGTCTGTCAAATCTCTCATTATTTTATTGCTACCTGCTTATTAACGATGGAAAACGATGGAAAACTCTTGATATGTATGGAAAACACTAAAGTGAGAACATGTAGTTTTAATTCTTACTGTTCAGTAATGTAGAAATGAGGCATTTACTTTACCAAGAATCTAAAAGAAAAATATACTGTTGAGTGAATTAGGGAAACTTTTGAGACAGAGATAAGGACAGTAAGAATATCCTTTCAGTGAATGTGTGTGTGTGTGATTTAGATGTTATAGTGAGTAGAGGTCATATAGTGTAATGATAAACAGTACAGGCTCTAAGATCAGAAAGTTCAGATAAAATTCTAATTCCCTCACCTCCCATCTGTGTTACATGGAGCAAGTTATTTAACAGCTGATATAGGGCTCAAGTTTTTAAATCTGTAAAATGGATACACTAATAGGCACTAACTCGTAGAGCAATGTGTCAGTGGGCAGTTGGCTTTGGTTTATAGTTTCATTAACCATTTTCTAGAAAAAGAGTCCTTGAATATAAAATAATAATTTAAATATATCAAATATATAATGACATTTTTTTTTTAGTTCTTCAGAACAATGAAAGGGTTTCTAATACCTTTATTATCTCAAGCCTCACAACCGGTTCCCCCCTCAGCAACTTGATAATTTCCCCTCAAATTTCACAGAAGAAACATAGGCCACCAGAAAGAAATGTCATTATCCAAATTGAACAACCTTCCTTCATTAACACTCATATTCCCATTTTCCATCCTGTGTCAACAAAAGATATGCTTTTTATTTTTCTCTATCTATATAAAAACAAAGGTCATTCTACCCACCCCCAAGGCTCTAATTACTGCACTTAGGCTAATCCATCTCCAGTTCTCATTAGCCTTGCCCTCCTCCCTGGGCTGCAGACTCATATCCAAGAGCCTATGTGAAATCCCCACTGGGGTCTCTCAGAGATTCACTCCTCACTGTTCATATGTCTAAGATGTAACTTTTAATATGCCCTCCCATGGCAGCTTGGCTTCCCAGGTGATTCTCATTGTCATCCTAGTACCTCAAGCCAAGAACATGCAATGCCTGCCTTTGATTCTTTCTGTTCCTAGGATCCTATATTCTGTGTATCAGCAAGATTTATATCTTAAATATCTCTGAAATTCATATCAATGAAAATTATTAAGGGAGTTTTCAACATGTTAATTCAACCTTTTAAAATCGGTTTGATTTTTCAGCTAAAGATAATGGAGAGAAGGCTCTTAATTTTACTCGCAACCCCATTAAACTCACTAAAAACAACCAAAAGAAAATAAAGAGAAAAATCTTCATTTTCAATTTAATTATAAAATAAGAGGTATATTTGCCATATTAGGAAATCTAGACCAAAACAGGGAGGACATTAATAACAGGTACATATGGGCTTAAGTGGTGAACAAGAAAACACTTGTCTAAAAGAAAATGATTTGGTCTTAAATAAGCAACAAGATGTGGAAGGAGGAGAAGGCCAACAAAGTCACAGGGACTAGAAACTTGCAGGGACACAGGAAAGTGGGACAAAATGAATGCTCATGTTGATATGTAAGAAAGACTGCTAGGGCACTGAACATTGAGATGAGAGGTGTCCCAAAGCAGAGGAAAGCACAGGTTTTCAAAGAGAAACCTAAGTCTATAGTGCTCCAATTCATATCAGCCCCACCACCACCCAGTTCTCCAACTATATTCTTCAAATGGTTTGATCCATTAAAAGCAGAACAACAAAAAATTTAAAAATATGCATAGATACTCACAAAAAAGTTAGGAGGGAAAATGAAAGCAGGCAGATAAAGAAAATACATTGCAAGAACAATTGCCCAATAGGTTAGGTGTTCAGACAAATAATTCTTCATAGTCTCAAATAAATTCCAGACAACATTACCTGTTCATGAAAGATAAGCTCACAAAAGAGACAAATGAGCTGCTAAGACAGCTGAAGAAAAAAACGTGAGCTGGTTGAGTACAGGAACAAAATGAAAAAAAAGAGAGAGAGAGAGAGAAAGAAACATTACAAACAGTTAAAATAGGATAAAGCTGACTTAAATCACATTCAGGTACATGCTGACACCCTAGATCAGTGATGGCGAATCTTTTGAGCTCGGCGTGTCAGCATTTTGAAAAACCCTAACTTAACTCTGGTGCTGTGTCACATATAGAAATTTTTTGATATTTGCAACCATAGTAAAACAAAGACTTATATTTTTGATATTTATTTTATATATTTAAATGCCATTTAACAAAGAAAAATCAACCAAAAAAATGAGTTCGCGTGTCACCTCTGACACGCGTGTCATAGGTTCACCATCACTGCCCTAAGTGAAATGATAAATAATAGAAAATAACACATATATAGGCAGGGTTATGAAGAAAATAGTAGATTGAAGGCCACACAAAAATCTCATGTGAACAATTAGTGCTTGTGAAGCAGAATTTAAAGTGCATGTCACAGAAAAACCATGGAAAGAATAAAAAAGCTTTTAAAATGTCAAATTATAAAAAATATTTAATCTGCATATCTAAAGAACACTCTATCATATGTCTCAGAAAAAATGCTTAAAAAATGACAGACATTAAACAATAACCAGTTTGTGAACTTAGCTGAGCAAAGAATTTACCCTGAAGAAAGAAGTACATTGTCATCCAAATAGAAGAGGAAGCCATGTACAGAGGGAAAGTTCAGGTTACTTATATGTTCTTTGTAGCTATTCCTCTTGCCAGGAATTAAGGAAGACAGTATCTACAAGATCAAAATAGAATAAAGAGTTATCTAATCATTTAAAATAGCCAGATTAATCCTACAAATGTAACAGCAACTGATATATGTTAACCAAAAATACAAGAACTTTGCATACATAAAACCATCAGGAGAATAAACAAATATCTGAAAATGAAATCCATCCCAATAAGTAGTGAATCAAAATACAGAAATAAAGAATGCACAGAAACAAGATTGACATCAGTTTCTCATTGACATTGCCAAGTTCAAGAAGACAAAGAAGCAATAGCTCAAAAGCTCAGAGGAGCAGTAACTCTGAAACTTGACACCTGTGCACAAATAAACTATTGTGTTTGTGAAGGCAAAATCTTAATGATTTAAGATAAGTAAGAACCCAGTTTACTACTCACAGGGAAAATGTACTTCCTATTCAATACAAGTGTACTTCCTCACAATGTATTTCAGCAAAGAGCAAGAGAATTTATAAGGCAAAATTGGAATATAAAAAACAATGCTAAACAAATAAAGCAGTGAAATGGAATGTTAATTCTCTGATTTGTTTTAAGGAAAAGATAATTGACACTGAATAATTCTAGTGAGAGCAAGACACAAGGAGAAATATGTATCCATCACCATTTACTAGGTAAAACTGTTAAAACAACTTCAAACATCATAGTAATTTACAAAAATAAGTTTTTTTCTTACTCTGTTTCATGTAGTCTACAAATTGCTCTAAGCTGGACTTTTATTGAAAGATCTCCAAGGTATAATGTTTAATGGACAAAAACCAAAATACAGAGACTGTATATGTGTATGATAAAGAAGTGCTGTTTTCGAAACATGGCCTGCTGACTAGTGTTACCAGTCCACGATCAGCAAAGTACAGAATTGAGTGGGAGGTAGGGAGGTGGGGAGGAGGGAGTTTATTAACAATCTCTCAGAGTTTCAAGCCTGAAATGAAAAATCCATATTAAATTATCCCCCCCCCCCCACCCCCAGTCCCTTTTAGACAGTCTGGAGTCCCAGGGGTGGGCAAACTTTTTGACTCGAGGGCCACAATGGGTTCTTAAACTGGACCGGAGGGCCGGAACAAAAGCATGGATGGAGTGTTTGTATGAACTAATATAAATTCAAAGTAAACATCATTACATAAAAGGGTACGGTCTTTTTTTTTTTAGTTTTATTCATTTCAAACGGGCCGTATCCGGCCCGCGGGCCATAGTTTGCCCACGGCTGGGAGGAGCTAGTTCTGTTTGAGAGAGGAAGGTGTGGGTGGAGGCTGTGCTGTGTTACCAGCTGAAGAGGAACAAGGCTTCAGTCCAGAGTGTGGCAACCCCCTTAGCTGGGAGGTGGGGAGATGAAGGCTGCAACTTGATGTTGGTTTGTAAACTCAGGGGTTTCCCTGGTGAAACCTGAAACCTGTACATAGAGGGCAAGGACAGACCAAACACAGATCACTCAAGATTGATAGGTGGTAGTTTTATATGCAAGGAACTTAGACACAAGCTGGTCTTTGGCGGTCACAAGATGAGTCAATCTCTGCCTCTGCTTGCTAGAATCTTTTTTTTTTTTAATATATTTTATTGATTTTTTACAGAGAGGAAGGGAGAGGGATAGAGAGTTAGAAACATCAATGAGAGAGAAACATCTAATCAGCTGTCTCCTGCACACTCCCCATCGGGGACGTGCCCGCAACCAAGGTATATGCCCTTGACCGGAATCGAACCTGGGGCCCCTCAGTCTGTAGGCCGACGCTCTATCCACTGAGCCAAACGGGTCAGGGCAGAATCTTTAAAGTTTATAGTGCAGAGGCCTTCCCTGGGTTCCATCATGTACATAGTCCAGATGGTCTCAACAACCCATTGCTCTATCAGGGATGCAGCTTTGAAACAGCTCCCACTGAGGGAATGGTGGGCAGAATGGATGTTTCAAGGACAGGGGAGGGAATAAGGACCCTCTGATTGGTCTGGGTCCAGCTCTCAGGTCAACCAGTGGTCATGTCCTCTCGACCTCCTCCAACCCTGAGGGTCCTCTGGCTCACAGTTCCTGAGCTATTAGGAACTCTGATGGTGAGAGCTACACGAGTGACTGCACTCCAGTGCATTCCCATGGCTGAGGCTGAGCCATGGCTTCCTGCAGCCTCGGCTGTGCAGGGCATTGCACAACACAAGGAGCCATGACAGCATGGCCGACAGAAACTGCAGACCGTGGCTGTTAGATATATATATTTTAAATAAATAAACACTGGAACTTATTTCCATATATTGAAGGACTGATGCCACAAATATTACTGATACTGGAGATATAACCAACTTTGGCATATAGATGTTAAATCAAGATTTAATTTCATGTAGACAAATGTAAAATGTGACATATCTTATACTTCCTGGGTTGTGAAAAGATTGGCTGACTTTTATTTATGAGGCATAATGCTCAGTAAATTAAATTAGTATTTGATCCTCAAGCATTATGAGATAATCATCCTCATTCCCATTTTATAGATGAACAAACTGATGCTTAGATAGATTTGCCTCCAAATTTGCAGTGAGATTCTGGAATTTAAGATCAGACTGAGTTCCTCATTACTCAGGAGTCCTCGGCTTGAGAGCAGGGTTTAACTTCCAGCCATTTCCAATCCCTAGAACCTAGGATAGGGCTGATCAATGCTCAGGAAATAGCTATTGAATTGAAGTTGCCTTACGGGAATAAAACTGAATTAGCCTAATGCAATGGGTGATTCATAAGAAAACTGTCATGTTAATTAATCAAGAAATCCTTCTCTGCAGCACCAAAAGCCCTTTAAAAAGGCTCCCCCCCCCCCCCAGCTTTCCCCTTTAAGTTAATGGAAGCATCATCTCAATCCAGCAGATGAAAAAGTAAACTAAAATAAAAATAATAACCACTTATTGAGTTGAGTCCTTACATTGCACTGAGTATTTGACAGGGCAATTTGAATGTTTTCAGTCTAACGCTCTCCCAACTGAGCTATTCCGGCTCCTCCAATTTGCATGTTTTATTTGACTTTTTTTCTTACATCATTCTGGAAGATATAATAAAGCAACTGACGCCCTGAGAGGTGAACAATATTTGCAAAGTGATACAGCTAGTAAGAAGAGAAACTAGGATTGCAACTCTGTTTTGTTTAATTCCAAAGTCTGTGTTTCTTCCATTGGTTTTCACTATTTCTGAAGCATAAGAAAATTACCTGTAGCCACTAGATATATGCCTCAAATAAGCTAGACATTTGACAAGTGCTCTTTTTCGAAGGTTAATGCATTCAAGACTTACTGGGAATTGCTCATGATAAAAGGTAAGATAAACTTTGATTTTCCTAAGTGAGTGATCTGAAGCTGATAATTAAGACCGATTTTCCTCACATTTCCAAAGCCAGTTTGTGGTTTATGTTATGGCAAAGATGTATGTGAATTTTGACTGTGACTTACAAATATATATATGAATTTTTATTCCTCTTCCTGTGATTACACACCAGCAAAGACGGGAGGAATAGAAGGGAGAAGGGAAATTCATGTTTTAGGTGTTTACTGTATACTAAATTTAGTAGTAATAGCAAGATTTAATCTCCAAAAGCCACTTTCTAACTGCAAAGCCATTTCCCCCCACTCTACCACACCAATCCCCCAGAAGTTTAGTTGGGGTCAAATGGGGTCTTCCTTACCCTTGAAACTCTGATGGCTCTTAGCACAACACCCGCGCTGTGTTTAGGAACGTTGCAGAATTAAACTGATTTCAGGGTTGTGGTTCCCTGTAGCTTAAGTCCAAATTTATCCTACAATATCTGGGACATGCAAAGATGTTTGGAAAAATTCCCGATATGTTTTTCTGGTTTTTCTCATTTCAGCTGATGCCATTTCACTAGGTTTAAATGTGCCATCTATGTCTCTACAAACTTTTCATCTATTAAATCCTTTCATATCCCAGAGAATCCATCTTTGCATAGACTAAAGAATAAAAATAAAACAGGTTAAAAGCAGGAGGGGGTGGAGGAGAGAGAGCATTACAATAAGGCGATACAGAAAACAAGTTCTTGGAAGAATTATCAGTGAAGACATAATTATTATGCATTAACAACTGACAGCTAGCATTAGTCCAAGGAAGCTGTCTATATTCTCTAAGTACTTCAGACAATGTGGTATTCATTTGTAAATTCTTGACAGCTCTTTAGATAAAGTGTGTATAATAATTTTTTAGCAATCCATTATCTGCCTGTATGTACTTTAAGTTTAGACTTAGAATATATTTGAAATAATTTCTCCAAGTCCTAAATATACTTCCTTTCAAATATATGACCTACATTTAAGGATCATTAAAAGGATGAAAATGAGTCAAAATGTTTCTCTTAGCCTTGGTGGGTTCTCTGTGTTCTAGCTATAGGTCTTTAAACAGTGTTTCTGGTTTGATCAATTGAATTTAGGTAATTGTTTTGAAAAATACATTCAGGCCTCAGGAAGGAACATCTACCATCATCTTGCCCAAGTCAATGCTGCCTGAATATGCTGAGAAATTCTGCTGAGGAAATAGTGCAGACCTGGACTAATAATGAAGGGGAAGGTACCAATGAAAGCATGTAGAGACAGCAAACAGATATTCTATCACATATGCTCCATATTAATCCTTCAAAGTTTTCCAAATAAAATATAAACTGTTTTTTTTTTTTTTTTTTTTAAATGAGACGACCCAGCCAGCCTGCTCAAGAGCAGAGCAGCCTCTTTATTAGCTATCAGGGAATCCGTTTATTCCCACCTCACGTTCTTAAATGCAAACACAAACCTCACTGATCCTGGAATGCCTGTAGGTTTATTTTCTCTCTCTACTTACTTTCTTATAAATCCTGTTCTTTGATGACAGTAAAGTGGTTGTCTCTTTCTCGGCACCCACCCTCCTCCACCTTCCCTCTAAGATTAGCAGTCTGTTCCATGCTTCTGTGTCTCTGGATCTATTCTGTTCATCAGTTTATTTTGTTCATTAGATTTCATATATGAGTGAGATCATGTGACACTTGTCTTTCTTTGACTGGCTTATTTCACTTAGTATAATATTCTCCAGGCCCCTCTATGCTGTCACAAAGAGTAAAAGATCCTTCTTTTTTACAGCTACACGGTATTCCATGGTGTAAATTGTACCACATCTTTTTTTTATTTCTTTAAAATATATTTCTTTATTGATTTCAGAGAGGAAGAGAGGGATAGAAACATCAATTATGAGAATCATTGATCGGCTGTCTCTTGTACACCTCCTACTGGGGATTGAGTCCACAACCTAGGCATGTGCCCTTGTCTGGAATCGAACCCAGGGCCCTTCAGTCCGCAGGCCAATGCTCTATCCACTGAGCCAAACCGGCTAGGGCATATCACATCTTTTTTATCCACTCACCTACTGATGGGCACTGGGGCTGTATACAGATCTTAGCTATTGTAAATTGCGCTGCTATGAACATAGGGTTGCATAATTCTTCCTCATTGGTGTTTTGAGATTACATTACTAGAATATATTACTAGAAGTGGGATAGCTGGGTCAAATGGCAGTTTTATTTTTAATGTTCTGTGTAAATTCCATCCTGTTTTCCATAGTAGCTGTACCAATCTGTATTCCTACCAGCAGTGTACTAGCATTCTCTTTTCTCAAATTCTTGCCAGCACGTGTTTGTTGATTTATTGATGGTATAGCCATTCTGGAAGGTGTGAGGTAATGTGGATGTTGTTACGATTCATGTTGTCCTAAATTCCCTTAAACTATCCTCTGACTTTTAAATTCATTTTTCTAATTGCTACTCTGAATGAGTGTTGTTTTTCTACCTTGTCTTTCAAATAAATAATTAAATCCTCTGCTTCATCTAATGTACTTTAAATTCCTTCCAGTGTATTCTTGATGTCAGATATGGTATTCTTCATTTCTGACTGGTTCTTGTTCATTGTTTCTTTCTTTTTTCCATTATTTATTTATGTCTTAAATAAATATTTATTGTTGAAAGTATTATTTATATCCCCCCTTTCCCCCCATTGACCTTTTCTAATCTACCCCCATTCCCCCACCCTAGTCCTTCACCACCCCATTGTCTGTGTCCATGGGTTATGCATATATGCATACAAGTTCTTTGGTTGATCTCTGTCCACCCACCCACCTTCCCTACCTTTCTTCTTAGATTCCACAGTCTGTTCCTTGCTTCTACATCTCTGGATCTATTTTGTTCATCAGTTTATTTTGTTCTTTAGATTCCACATATAAGTGAGATCATGTGATAATTGTCTTTCTCTGACTGGCTTATTTCGCTTAGCATAATACTCTTCAGGTCCCTCCATGCTGTCTCAAAAGGTAAGAGATCTTTCTTTTATACTGCATTGAAACAAAAGTATATTACATAACAGAAATTTCGAATATTGACATTTTGAATTCAAACACTATACCCAATCACAGTCTTCAGTACTCAAGGGGTCCATCTGGTGATTTTCTCATTGTGAGTTCCTGTTATTTTGTAATAAAGTGTGACCCTTTTAGAGTAGGGGTGTGTGTCAGACCCCTCTGCAGGCCCCAGCTACAGCGAGCTACACCACGTGGCCCACGGGGAAACTTTCCAGGCAGGGCAATGGCAGGGTGCTCAAGCTGCTTCCTCTGGGTATTTCAGCCTCAGACTCCAGCCACTGAGCTCCTGCTCACAGTCTTTGAAACCTGCACCTCCCAGGCACCCTCTCTCTGCCAGGTGATCCCAGCTCACCCACCAATCTGCAGATCCAAAGCTTTTTCAGTTTCTGTCTGGTCCTGGGTTCTGGCGGTGCCCTGGGCCAGCAGAGGCGACAGCTCCCTCCCGGCAAGCTAGTAGTTCCTGACCCTGACTTCTGGTGGAGGAGCCGGGAGGCCCAGCCTGGTGTGGAGGGAGGCCATAGAGGCTGTAGCGCAGACAGCAGAGCAAGGCCAGGTCTTTTCTTTTTTTTGTTAATCCTCACCTGAGGATATTTTTTCCATGAATTTTTTAGAGAGAGTGGAAGGGAAGGAGGGAGGAGGAGGAGAGAGAGAAATATCACATTGATTGGTTGCTCGTTAGTGAACTTTATATAAATGAAAACAGCTATGAGATTCAGCCAGATTTATGTGTGTAGCTACAGCCCATTCATTCTTGTTGCAGGATAGTATTATTGCATGAATATATCATGTTTTATTTATGCATTTTACTATGGATGTAAAATTGGTTTCTTTTTTTCCTCACTTTGTGGCCATTACAACTAATGTCCCTATAACATTATTATCCTGCTAATTAATCAACATGCAAAGGCTCAATTTTAGTAGATGAGTCAAACTATTTTATAAAGTTGTATCAATTTATATGACCACCGGCAATGTGTCAAAGTTATAATGGTTCCATATCCTCATCAATCCTTGATAGTACTGTCAATTTTATTATTTTTAGCCATTCTGTGGTATCTCATTGATATTTTAAGAATATTTTCTACATAACTTCTAGGAAAAAAGTTAATGTACTAATTTTCTTAAAACCATGTTTCAATTACAAACAACTATCAGAAAAATTTTTCATTAAATATGTCAACATATGCAAAAATTAAGGCCACTTCTTTCTTACATTTTGTGTAGTTGAAAAAAGAAAAGTGAATTACTGGCTTCCATCTGCTACTCTCTGTGAGGATTTAATCATGCTGCCTGGTCCCCAGGATCTCACAGCCGGGAGGAGGAAGGGGACAAACGAACAGGTGTTAGTAAGGCCGTGCAAGAATAAGGAAGCGTAGAACATGGCACTGATCCTGTTTCAGGCGGTCTGGAAATGGAGCTCTACCCTTAGATATAAAGGATAAGTAAGCTTTAACAGATGAACGAGTGGGGATTAGGGAACTGAAAACAAAAGGTAACCACTTATAAAAAGGCTCAGCACCACCGCCAACTCCCTGAGGGACCGTCATAATAAAATAAACGAGATGGAGCCTGGGAATGTCTGGAGTGTACCTAAGGTCAAATGTTTGGAGACACAGACATTGCTGGCAGCACAGTGGGAGAGCCTCTACACGACTGTTAACGCTTGTGTGCACGGACATGTCACCTGCCCATTGTTTCTGCACCCACATCACACTGGGCATTGCTGTGTCCCCTGGTGCCACAGCCTCGCATGGATAAATGGCCCAGAGGGTGACAGACCTGCAGATGCTTTGGAGAAGACAATGAGGTAGGATGACACAGGTACCTTTCTCATCTGCCAAAGACAATCTGAACGCGGACATCTCAGTGGATTCCAGTGTAGTTTTCTGACAGTTCCGAGGAAAGGTCCTCCTCTCACTGCCCCAGCCCACTGAGTTATATTTTAGCATGTGCAAGTCCCTTGTAAAGTAGATTTAATTTCAGGAAAAGAGGAGAATGACTAAATTGACTGAGATGTAGATCTGTAACCAGTGGACTGGACGGTTAAATTAGAAGCTCATTGGTTATGGCAGAATGAGGAGCTGCTTTACTGCATACTGAGTTAGGGGAATAAGACTTGCATCTTCTATAGTTTGAGTAGTTTTTCTACAAAATGCTTAGCAGCCCATTGGTATAGTGGGTTAAAGATTCTCTCGGCAGGTGCGAAGGAAGGACAACAGGAAAGAAAGAGAGAGAACCTAGCAAAGAGACCCGTTTGATGGTCGTCCACAGACTCCAGACTTAAAGACAGAGAGAAGCCAGCATGTCTGAAAGCAGCAGCAGGACAGCAGCTCTCCCAGCTCACCCTGAAGCTCAGGAGTGACAGCACTGAATGAGGGAAGCAGAGAGGGAGGTAGGGTCACAGAGCAGAATGTTTATATTGTGGGAGTTAAAAGCTTAAGCTTGGGGCAGACTCCTTTATTATTAATTCAAGATCTACCATTTACTCACTGTATGCCTTTGAGAAATTTACTTAACTAGTCGGAGCCTTGGTTTCCCTCTCAGAAAAATGGGCTCATTATAGCACCTCACAGAGTTGAATTCAGAACTAAATGAAACAATAAATCCAAACGTAATAGCTCAGTGTCCTGGCAAGTGATAAGTGTTTAACCTGTGGTAACTATTACAATTGGTAAAGTAATTACTATTATGGGATTCAAAGTGGTACAGTATCCACAGTGTGGAAAAGGGAGTGTGTGGTTGAGGTGGAAGGGCCATTTAAGACGTGGGCATTGAGGAGGTCAAGAATATTGTGTGGGCCGAAACTGGTTTGGCTCAGTGGCTAGAGCATCGGCCTGCGGACTGAAAGGTCCCAGGTTTGATTCCGGTCAAGGGCATGTACCTTGGTTGCGGCACATCCCCAGTAGGAGATGTGCAGGAGGCGGCTGATCGATGTTTCTCTCTCATCGATGTTTCTAACTATCTCTCTCCTTTCCTTTCTGTAAAAAATCAATAAAATATATTTTTTAAAAAAGAATATTGTGTGGGATGGCAATTCATATAAATAAACTCTGAAGTCTCCCAGCACAGTGGCATGACTTGAGGTAGAGAGGAATTCTGAGAGCCAAATGCCAAATTGTATACAGGATGGGACAAAAGTAAGTTTACAGTTGTGAGTACTCGAAGCACAGTTTAGTCTTGCATTATTGTTTATTATTATATTATTTTCCATACGAACCTATTTTTGCTCCACCCTGTTTTAGCCAACAGGGAGTGATCAGATAGTTAGCAATGATCATATGGAAGAAGAGTATGAGCATCAATGAGCTGGGAATTTTCCAGGACAAATGGGAGCTCTCAGAAGTGAGCCTGGGGAACTAAGAGGTGTGAGGTAGGGGACTGAGAGAGACCAGCAGCATTCACTTAAAAAAGATGCCAGAGGTTGGGTCCTTTGGGAGAATCAGGTTTCAGTTTAAGCAATAATGGGACAGTGTTCCAGAAAGTGGGAGAGGTATAGTAGAATTTGTTTACTGTGGAAAAAGCATGCAAGACCCCCTGGAAAGGCTTTCGAGGATGAGGCCACAGGAGGATGGGAGTGACTGAGGGAGCCCTGAGCACTGGTGACCATCAGAAACTCTCTTCAGGATCTTGCAGGTGACCTTCACCCTTTCAAGAGGCCTTTTGGAAAGATTCAGACTTTGTGCTGTCAGGGTTGAAAAGGCAAAAGAAAGAAAAAAAGAAGAAAGAAAGAAAGATAAGCATAACTCAGGAACAGATATACACAGATTAAAAAGACACTGATGGAAGAAAATTCATGCTCATTAGCAGTGTTATATTCAATAATACTACTCAATAATACTTGTCCATAACTCTCATTCTAGATCATCCCAATAAAATCCAAGAAACTTTTCTAATGAAGTAACTGCATCATTCTATCTCAAAGGCACTAGAAATCACCAGGGTGTGCCTACGTAACCTGTTCAAGACAAGCACTGGCAGTTTTACTTGGCAAATCCCAGAAGCTGGGAGATGGTGATTGGTTTTTAGAAGCCCACTTTAGATATTTCACCTCCTTCGGTGTAGGCAATGTGTTAGGCCAGTGGTTCTCAACCTTCCTAATGCTGCAACCCTTTAATACAGTTCCTCATATTGTGGTGACCCCCAACCATAATATTATTTTCGTTGCTACTTCATAACTGTAATGTTGCTACTGTTATAAATCATAATGTAAATATCTGATATGCAGGATGTATTTTCATTGTTACAAATTGAACATAATTAAAGCATAGTGATTAATCACAGAAACAGTATGTAACTACATATGTGTTTTCTGATGGTCTTAGGTGACCCCTGTGAAAGGGTCGTTCGACCCCCAAAGGGGACGCAACCCACAGGTTGAGAATCACTGTGTTAGGCTGTCTTTGAGAATGCCTCACAGCTGCTGAGACTCTGTGTTGTCCAGGCCACGGTCTCCTCTCACCCTTTAGGGAAACTGGAGAGACCTTCCTGCCTGAGACACACGACAGCCAAAGTCAGCTTGGTAGCTTTGCTGCAAAGCCCAAGATCTTTCCAAACAGTGGAGCTGATGCTGCCAAGGCCAAATACTGTATATGAAATAAAAGAAACATCCACAATGAGGGTCGCTAACGAAGATGAAATTGTTGTGTCAGGAAACAGAAGTAAAACAGTTATGGAGGGGAGTTGTGGTAGGATCTGCTTCCCTATTCAAATTCCTTATTTTGCTCTGTCTCCAGGTAAACAGCATAAAGGTGAGAGAGATCTTTCAGCCTGTGTAGCTGAGACAGATTTCGTTAACAAGTAAGAAGCAGTGCAGACATCTGTCTGCCAGGACAAGCAACTTCAGACCAGGGGAAACTCTCTTCAGCTCATTCAGACATTTGGCATAAATCACTGGCTGCCGGCTGGAAATAGTTTCTTGGGAAGGATTTCCTGAAACATTAATGTTATGCTCGGAAATTCAATGCCGCTGAACAAAGAGAGCACTGTTTCGGAGCTCTGCCATGAATCTGGCGCACCTGGGCACTCTGCTTGGATGCCAGGGCCCTTGCAACCACTATTTGAAGTTGTGGGGCCCCCTTGGTGAGCATCAGAAGCTACTTACTGCATTGGCACTTGGTATAGAAGAGACAGAGTGTGAAGAGCATGGAACTGTGAGTCAGGCAGAACTGCAACTAAAACTCTGTTTTGTATTCACAATGTGTGTGACCTTGGATTAGTTATTCACTCTCTTTGAGGGTGAGTTTGTTTCCTTTATGTAAACTGGGGCTGATACTGAGTGGGAATTATGAGATAAAGTATGCAAGGCATTTAGAAAAGCTCCCAGTTCTTAGAAAATACTAAATAGTATTTATCAGAGGAATAAAGCCCCAGATCCACATGCTTAATGGGGAAAAGAGTAAGATATCTATTATAAAACAACTGTTAGCTGACTGTGCATTCACATTGAATACACATAAGAATTTACATAACAGTTCTCTAGCCCTAGACGGTTTGGCTCAGTGGATAGAGCGTGAGCCTGCGGACTGAAGGGTCCCAGGTTTGATTCCGGCCAAGGGCATATGCCTGGGTTGCGGGCTTGATCCCCAGTAGGGGGCATGCAGGAGGCAGCCAATCACTGATTCTCTCTCATTATTGATATTTCTATCTCTCTCTCCCTCTTCCTTCCTCTCTGAAATCAATAAATATATTTAAAACAAAACAAAACAAAACAAAACAAAAAAACAGTTCTCTAATTCAGGTTCTGGTATATCTTCCACGTTTTAAAAAACCATGTGGGTATAGAGTTCTGCTGTGGGATTCCTAAGCTGTTCAACTAAAATTCAGGCCGTGAAACTAGTTTGAGTCCCTCATCCAGACTCTGAAGCTTGCATGTGGCCACCATGATCTTTTCTAGCACCTAGGGAAACAAACGCTTCCAAAGGGTAGTTCTCCATCTCTCTTCTCTTTGGTCTTTTCCTCCAAGAGCCCCACCTCCGCTTAGTCTCCTGGAGAGATTGTCAGCTGAGTGGATCTAGTTGATTTCATTATGAATAAACCCAAGTGAGAGTGGGAAAGAGGTCCCTCTTTTAGGGATAGGACCCCTGGAGCCTGAGGTGATGATCAGATTTTTAGGTAGTGATGATGGACCTTCTCTCAGCAGTTCTGTGAACTTAACATTTACAAATTTCAATCTCTTCCTTATCTACAAGAACTCCTTTAGCCTTCCTGGCATACTATGTTTGTATACATTGAAAAGGTTGAGTGTTGGAAAGGAAAAATAGTTCCATTTTGCCATAGTTCCTCAGCTGGATTTCACTGAACTCTCACAGAGGGAGGAGCAGCTATCTCTGCCCTAATGGCTACAGATGGGCTGGAGTGTTCCTTGAGGCCCTAATAACAGCAATACGTCCCCTGGCACGTTCAGCTCTTAAGAGGCCTCTCTGCAGGATATTCCATTTGCTTTTCCACTTTGGAGTTCTTTAAAGTCTCCAAATACCAATCTCCATTCCTTTGCTCAAGATATATTGGCTGGACCCTCAGGCTTTATTGCCACTGTCTTCTGCTCAAGAATTGTGGAAGGGTCTATCTGCTTTTCTGTCCTGAAGTTACAGACTTTCTGACCCTACACCAGATCTCTTCCTAACCCTCCTACTCTACATCATCCTTAACCTATTTTTCAGAGCGAACAGAGTTGCTCTTTCTTCTTGTGACAGAAATCTGCATTTAATCTGGGTGGGTATTAATGGAAGTGTCCTAAGAAGGATGGATCTTCTGCTCTTAATTTCTCCAAATGCGCTATTCCAGTCCCTTGATGTACTTCGTAAGTGGCAGGGAACTACTTCATGCCTACGCGGAACCCTAAGTTCCACAGCAATATTCAGTCTCCAGGCCATTGTTCTGGGTGTCAGAGGGCTCAGTTTTCTTTTTCTGTTGTACATTGTTATGCTGATCCATCATCTCCAACAACCGAGGAGCCACTTGGCGTTTGTTTACATGAGAGGTATATCCTAAAGAGAATCAGTTCCCTTTGTCCCTTTGTCACGTACCATGAACCAGATGATGAATAGCTAGGGGTTCATTTTGAAGTTTGAAAAATGAGACACTACATATGACATTATATAATGCTATTTCCAGTGGCATTATATATACAGATTAGAAAATTTATTGGCTCCATTCAGATGCCACTTCATAACCACTGCACTGGCAAAACTAAAAAGAGCTGGAATAACTATTTCTGGTATGATTGTGAAAAAAAGGGTACTCTATTATATTAATTATATATATACACATATATATTAATATATATATGAACTATTTACACTTATTTACAAACATCTATTAAAATGAACAACTCTTAACTATTCAACCTAGAATTTTAACTCCTAAGGATCTATTCCATATAAATAAAATATTCTAACCTGATGGGACACTTGAGCAGAATATTTTTTGTAGCATTGTTCATATTAGACAAAAACTAAAGACAAATTTAATACTGATCAATAGGAGAATGACTAGATACATTTTATACCTACACCATGAAATATGATACAGACATAAAAAACAAATAAATTAGAGCTGTATCAAATTCAGTTTTCTATGAGAAAAAGTGTGTTTTGCAAAACAACCCAAAAATAGATTTCATATGTGTATATACATATGACATGTGTATGTATAGGTGTGTATATACATATATATACACATACCTATGAAATTACTTTTATACATATTTTTATATACATATATAATCTTTATTATATGTACACATATATATCTTTATAAAATTATACCAATTTGAAGAAAAAGATCAGACATTGTTACTATAGATTATTTGTGGGGAAGGAAGAGATTAGGTAGCAAGTTGCTGTGGGAAGAACAACAATAACATAAAAATAAACAGCTCTTATGTAACCTTATTTATGGTAATATGTAAGAAAATTTAAAAAATCATTATACATGTGAAATATTCTACACCCACCAAAGTGGACCTCATGTTTAATGTGGACATTGTGGTTATGAAATCCAGGAAGGAAGGCCCTGTACTGGTAACAGGTAATATATCCTTGAGAAAACTCAGCAAGATGTTTTTATTTTTATTTTTATTTTTTTATCAAGGGCCTTCTTTGATCCATGATATCTACAGAGTCCCATAAACAGCTGAAGTGCTCCAGCGTTGTTCTGGAAACATGAATTTCTCTATTAAAAGACTCCATGTCCTATGCACACTTCCCAGAGATGTAGCAGGAACGACCCACTTCTCAAAGCACTCGGGCACCTTCGGGTGTTTCTCCCAAGCTCCTTCATGGTCTCAAGTACAAATTTTACCTAATTACACCATTACTTCCAAAAAGCTTTAGGTGCCAACATCCCTCTGCTTCAACCCATGACATATAACTTTGCTTTAGAACAACACCATAAAATTTACCCCATTGAGATAATTCTGAAGGAAAGCTGTCTTTCCTTCCTCAGCCAAATATAACTGGCAATACCCAACCCACCCACACAACACTGAACACTGTCACTTCTCATTTCATGTAAAGGGTGTCCTGAACTCAGGGTATGCTGTAACTAATCTTACTCCTTTCACTCTATTCAGAATAACCCACATTTACCAAGTACATGTAATGGTTTTGAAATACCAGTATAACCGGTTTCTTAATTCACAGTTACTGAAAAGTGATACTCTGGAGAATGTTGTGAGAAAGTTCATGGCGTTACAATTCTCTGCAGTGCTTCTTTGCACAGCCAATGTCCCATTTATGGAGGTAGGAGGTTGTTCCTTCTCTTTTCTGAACTTAATTTTTAACTCCCACTTTTCATTTCCCACTTTTGGGTTGGGCACGGGAGCAGCTGCCTCCTTTTCCTCTTTCTTCTGTCTGTAGCTTCGTTCTCGTATATAGCTATAGGAAAGTAACTGCATGCTACTCCTGTCTACTGACAACAAAATTGGTTGGTTTCCTAGGAGAGTGCACAACGAGCATACCTATTCTGACTCGTATGTGGAGATTTTGAGCACACCATCTCAGAAGTGTACTTAATTATCTCACTCCCATAATTTTTTAAAAAATTTCTTTATTGATTAAGGTGTTACATATGTGTCCTTATTCTCCCATTGCCCCCCGCCCCCCACTCATGCCCTCACTCCCCTGTTGTCTGTGTCCATTGGTTAGGCTTATGTGCATGCATACAAGTCCTTTGGTTGATATCTCCCCCTTACACCCACCCTCCCCTACCTTCCCTCTGAGGTTTGACGGTCTGATGGACGCTTCTTTGTCTCTGAATCTGTTTTTGTTAATCAGTTTATGTTGTTCATTATATTCCATAAATGAGGGAGATCATGTGATATTTTATCTTTTTCTGACTGGCTTATTTCACTTAGCATAATGCTCTCCAGTTCCATCCATGCTGTTGCAAATGGCAAGAATTCCTTCCTTTTTTTTTTTACCGCAGTGTAGTATTCCATTGTGTAGATGTACCACCGTTTTTTAATCCACGCATCTGCTGAGGGGCACTTAGGCTGTTTCCAAATCTTAGCTATGGTGAATTGTGCCGCTATGAACATAGGGGTGCATATATCCTTTCTGATTGGTATTTCTAGTTTCTTGGGATATATTCCTAGAAGTGGGATCACTGGGTCAAATGGGAGTCCCATTTTTAGTTTTCTGAGGAAACTCCATACTGTTCTCCACAGTGGCTGCACAGTCTGCATTCCCACCAGCAGTGCAAAAGGGTTCCTTTTTCTCCGCATCCTCGCCAGCACTTGTTTGTTGATTTGTTGATGATAGACATTCTGACAGGTGTGAGATGATACCACACTGTCATTTTGATTTGCATCTCTTGGATAATTAGTGACTTTGAGCATGTTTTCATATGTCTCTTGGCCTTCCTTCTGTCTTCTTTTAAAAAGTATCTATTTAGGTCCTTTGCCCATTTTTTGATTGGGTTATCTTCCTTTTGTTAAGTTGTATGAGTTCCCTGTAAATGTTGGAGATTAAAGGCTTATCAGTGATAACATTGGCAAATATGTTCTCCTATGCAGTGGGCTTTCTTGTTGTTTTGTTGATGGTTTCTTTTGCTGTGCAGAAGCTTTTTATTTTGATGTAGTCCCATTTGTTTATTTTCTCTTTAGTTTCCATTGCCCTAGGAGCGGTATTGGTGAAGAAATTGCTTCGGCATATGTCTGAGATTTTGCTGCCTGTGGATTCCTCTAGTATTTTTATGGTTTCCTGTCTTATGTTTAAGTCCTTTTATCCATTTTGAGTTTATTTTTTGTGTATGGTGTAAGTTGGTGGTCTAGTTTCATTTTTTTGCATGTATCTGTCCAATTTTCCCAGCACCATTTATTGAAGAGACTGTCTTGACTCCATTATATGTTCATGACTCCTTTGTCAAATATTAATTGAGCATAGTGGTTTGGGTCAATTTCTGGGTTCTCTATTCTATTCCATTGATCTATATATCTGTTCTTGTGCCAGTACCAGGCTGTTTTGAGAACAGTGGCTTTGTAATACAGTTTGATATCTGGTATTGAGATCCCACCTACTTTGGTCTTCTTTCTCAGGATCGCTGCAGCTATTCGGGGTCATTTTTTTTTTATTAATTCCAGATGAATTTTTGGAAAGTTCGTTCTAGGTCTGTGAAATATGCCATTGGTATTTTAATGGGGAATGCATTGAATCTATAGATTGCTTTGGGTAGTATGGACGTTTTAATGATGTTGATTCTACCAATCCATGAACACAGTATATTCTTCTATCTGTTTATGTCTTCCTCTATTTCTTTTATCAGTGTCCTGTAGTTTTCCGCATATAGGTCTTTTACCTCCTTAGTTAAGTTTATTCCTAGGTATCTTAATTTTTTTGATGCGATGGTAAATAGGATTGCTTTTTTAGTCTCTCTTTCTGTAAGTTCACTATTGGTGTATAGAAATGCCATAGATTTCTTGGCGTTAATTTTGTATCCTGCTACACTGCTGAATTCATTTAATAGTCTAATAAGTTTTTGATGGAGTCTTTAGGGTTTTCTATGTCCAGTATCATGGCATCTGCAACTAAGGACAGTTTACTTCTTCTTTTCCAATTTGGATGCCTTCTATTTCTTCTTCTTGTCTAATCGTAATGGATAGTACTTCCAGTACTATGTCTAACAGGAGTGGTGAGAGTGGGCATTCCTGTCTTGTTCCTGTTCTTAGGGGAAATGGTTTTAGTTTTTGTCCACTGAGTATGATGTTGGTGTGGGTTTGTCACATATGACTTTTATTATGTTGAGGTATGATCCTTCTATTCCCACCTTGCTGAGAGTTTTTATCAAGAAAGGATGTTGGATTTTGTCAAATGCTTTTTCTGCATCAATTGATATGACTATGTGATTTTTATCTCTCAATTTGTTTATGTGATGTATCACATTTATTGATTTGCGGATATTGTACCATCCTTCCATCCCTGGGATAAATCCTACTTGGTCATGGTGTATGATCTTTCTGATGTACTGCTGGATCTGATTTGCTAGAATTTTGTTGAGGATTTTGGCATCTATGTTCCTGAGGGATATTGGCCTGTAATTCTCTTTGTGTTGTCTTTATCTGGTTTTGGTATTAGGTTGATGCTGGCTTCATAGAGTGTCACTCCCACAATTTTATTTGGAAATTCTAGTCCACAATATGCCCAAGATACAGGTGGATTTTTAATAATAATAATAATAATAATAATAATAATAATAATAATAAGATAGTGATTAGAACTCACTGCCCAATTTTGCTTAGCACAGCCATACTTAGACTAGCACCACTGGTCTCTTGCGAAATATCCTAAAATTTCTGGGCCATAAATCTAACCAAATGGCCTAGTTTTGCAAGATTTAACCTAACACTGCAGAGCCCTGAAAATATTGCCATTAGGACCAAGACCACTTTCTTCTTTTTTTTTAAATATATTTTATTGATTTTTTACAGAGAGGGATAGAGAGTTAGAAACATCGATGAGAGAGAAACATCCATCAGCTGCCTCCTGCACATTCCCTACTGGGGATGTGTCTGCAACCAAGGTACATGCCCTTGACCGGAATCGAACCTGGGACCCTTGAGTCCGCAGGCTGATGCTCTATCCACTGAGCCAAACCGGTTAGGGCAAGACCACTTTCCAAATGCCCCTAACTCTTCTGCAACTTTTTCAACATTAAACTATGATTCCCTAGGTATATTTAGTACTACATTAAATGTGCATCCCTCTTACTCTATTGACAAAAATGGGCTCTTATTGCTAAGGAAAGCTCTGTGAACTTGTGATCTCTCTCCTGCTCCAACAAATAAACAAGCAAACAAGCAAACAAACAAATAAACATCTAGGAGGTTCTCAATCACCATTTTAAAAAATGACAGGATGCTAATGTTTCAACCTAACTCCACAATATCTTCTACATTGACTACTCAATCTTTAGGTTTTCTATCCAATTCATTTTTTTTTTTTGCAATTTCTTAGTATTTTTAGCCTTTTCTGTTTCCACTTAATCTAATTGTAATATCAGGAAGACTCTGGAAGGCTCTCTTATCTGCAATCTACCGACAGAGCTTGGCTGTATTTGACTTTCGATAACACTGATTGATCTTTATTCACTTCTCTGTACAAGTTCCATGGGCCATTTCTCTACTACCTTGAGTAAAACTTTTTTCTAATTTCAAAAAAACTAGAACTCTTTTATCTAGTTTTGTTGGATAGTGTAGATATTGGCGTGAATTCTCTTAAATCCTAAGAATATTTTTTCATGATATGTACTGAGAACAAGCATAATTTCATGTTTACTGGCCACTATGTTTTTCTTTAAACAATTATTCAGAGGCTTGGCCTATATTTCTCTTGAGCTATCGTATTTCTTATTTTGAATGGGTATTCAATTGTTGGCAAAAGTATAGAACAGATATACTCAGACTGTTAGAGTAAAATTGTCGCAGGCACTTTGGAAAGCAATTTGGTCTTACCTTCTAAACTTAAAACACAAGGGTATACTATGAGCCAGAAATTCCAGTCTTAGAATTTATTTTAAGGGAGGAGAAACCAAGATGGCGGCATAGGTAAACACAGGAGATTGCTGCCTCACACAACCACTTCAAAAATATAACTAAAAGACGGAACGGACATCATCAGGAACCACAGGAAGGCTGGGTGAGTGGAAATTCTACAACTAGAAGGAAAGAGAAAAGCATACCGAGACTCAGAGGAGGTGCAGTGCGGAAGTAAAATACAAAGGTGCGGAGGTGCATGCAGAGAGGGCTGGGGGCTGAGGACACGATTGTCTTTTTCAATCGGGAGGGAGTCTCAGGCTCTGAGCTCCACTTCCGGGCGAGTCTCTGGGGACCCAGACTCATACGGGAGAAACGGGACTGTCTGGCATTGGTCGGAACTCGAGGGCAGCTTTCTCTCGGAGGCACTCACAGTGATTGCCGGGGCCTCTGAAGGCAGGACTGAGAGCAGCCATACTGCTCACTCCACCCGCCCTGTTGATCCCCTGGGACCCTGCCCCGCCCAAGCCATGCATGGAGGCTTTTGCATATGAAAGGCCTGGCCCTTTGTAATCTGAAAATTACTTAACAAACTGCAGCTGCCCCAAGACCCCAGGGCAATTTGCATTGCTTTACAGATGGCTTCTGCTGGGTAGACTCAGGCAGAGGCTTAGATTACACCTCCTTAGATCCAAGAGCCAGTGTACCTAGTGGTCAGAGTGGGACCATCCAATTACAACTCAGATCCATAAGGGACACACTCAGGGGGCAGACTCGGGGAGCACCAAAGCCCCACTGAAGCAAGTCTTGCCCCATAAGAGTGTCTTCAGCACAGACGTTCTCCCACCGTAGATACAGCTGATTCTCACAGCCAATTGGCCTGGAGGTCAAATCCTCCCAGTGTTACCCACAACAATCAAGGTTTAACTACAACAAGACTGTGCACAAAGCCCACAGGGGGTGCACCAAGAGTGTCTACCTCAGGTAATTGGGGAGGCTGAGTCACTGGGCCCTATAGGATACTTAGCACAGAAAGCCACTCTATTGACACAGCAAAGCATAAAAAAATGCGGAGACAAAGAAACAGGACACAAATGACAGAAATGGAGGAAAGCAAACGACTGGATATAGAGTTCAAAACCACACTTTTAAGGTTTTTCAAGAATTTTCTAGAAACCACCGATAAACTCAATGAGACCCTCAAGAAATCTAGTGAGACCCTCGATGTTGTGATAAAGGACCAACTAGAAATTAAGCATACACTGACTGAAATAAAGAATATTATACAGACTCCCAACAGCAGATCAGAGGAGCGCAAGAATCAAGTCAAAGATCTGAAATACGAAGAAGCAAAAAACACGCAACCGGAAAAGCAAAATGAAAAAAGAATCCAAAAATATGAAGATAGTGTAAGGAGCCTCTGGGACAGCTTCAAGCGTACCAACATCTGAATTATAGGGGTGCCAGAAGATGAGAGAGACCAAGATATTGAAAACCTATTTGAAGAAATAATGACAGAAAACTTCCCCTACCTGGTGAAAGAAATAGACTTACAAGTCCAGGAAGCGCAGAGAACCCCAAACAAAAGGAATCCAAAGAGGACCACACCAAGACACATCATAATTAAAATGACAAGAGCAAAAGATAAAGAGAGAATCTTAAAAGCAGCAAGAGAAAGAAACTCAGTTACCTACAAGGGAGTACCCATAAGATTGTCAGCTGATTTCTCAACAGAAACTATGCAGGCCAGAAGGGAGTGGCAAGAAATATTCAAAGTGATGAATACCAAGAACCTACAACCAAGATTACTTTATCCAGCAAAACTATCATTCAGAATTGAAGGTCAGATAAAGAGCTTCACAGATAAGAAAAAGTTAAAGGAGTTCATCACCACCAAACCAGTATTATATGAAATGTTGAAAGGTATCCTTTAAGAAGAGGAAGAAGAAAAAGGTAAAGATACAAATTATGAACAACAAATACACATCTACCAACAAGTGAATCTAAAAATCAAGTGAATAAATAATCTGATGAACAGAATGAACTGGTGATTATAATAGAATCAGGGACATAGAAAGGGAATGGACTGACTATTCTTGGGGGGGAAAGGGGTGTGGGGGATGCGGGAAGAGACTGGACAAAAATCTTACACCTATGGATGAGGACAGTGGGTGGGGAGTGAGGGAGGAGGGTGGGGTGGGAACTGGGTGGAGGGGAGTTATGGGGGAAAAAAGAGGAACAAATGTAATAATCTGAACAATAAAGATTTAACTTAAAAAAAAGAATTTATCTTAAGGAAGAATTTATCCTCATGTTCTTAAGGCAATATATAAAGAATATTCATTGCAGTGGTCTTTGGATAGCAAAAATTTGGAAATTAACTAATTGCCCTTAATGGAAAGTATAGCTAAATAAATTATTTGCTCCACATATAAAGACAAAGATATAATACCTAGAATATATAAAGAACAAGTAATTTATGACTACATTATTCTCATAAAAAAACATCAAAATCCTATACACAAAACTAAATCTTTTTTATTATCACTCCAAATACCAGGTCCTTCCTAAAAGGCAATCACTATTGTCAACCCCCTGTATACCAGCTCTAGCCTTTTCCCCACTTTTCTACCTGTTGATCTCCTTTCTTCTTGACGTCTAAAATTTTTATATATAATTGATGAAAATCCAATTTGTGACACATATATTATAATCAGTGCATTATATTTTATGCACTGATTTGAAATGCCAACTTTATCTCAGTCTGTTGTTTGTTATATCTTTTTATCATAATGAAGTCTCTAATTTTGATATCAGATTTATCAGTTTTTTCTTTATAGTTTTTGGGCTTTGTCTAATACAAGTTATGCTAGCCAAAGTCATAAACATAGTCATATATTTTCTACTGTTACTTTTATAGTTTAGGTTTTTGATAAAAAGTCTTTAACATATTTAGGATTTTTGTGTGTGTGAATCGCATGTAGTAGGAATATTACTTTATTTCTTCCTTAACAGATAACCAATTTACTCAAAACTATTTATTGAAGACTTTATATTTTATGTACTGATTTGAAATGCCAACTTTATACTATAATATATCCTCAAATGTGCTTGGGACATTTCTGATGCTTTATCCTATCACTCTAATCTACTGAATTCACAGAAGAGAAATCAAGATCAAAATAAGCACCAAATCATTAGCTAGAATTAAAAAATTATTCATGTAGAAAACAATCTTAAATTTTTGCTACAATAGTCTCTTATGCCATATCATTCATAGTGGTTCCTTCCTCCTGATTGAACCCCAACTGATACATAGTTTTATTTATGGTCTACTTTGTGAGATTAGCCAATAATACAAACAATATATACTGAACTTTATCATGAGAGATATATGGAGACAATGAAACAAGAGCACATTATTATAAAGAGCAATAGAATAAGGAAGACCAATTAATAAGAGGTGGTTGTTTCTATTCTACAGATGAGAAAACTGAGGTACACAGAAGTTATGGAATTTCCCCAAAATCATATAACAAGAAAGTGGCAGAGCATAAATTTGAACATAAGCAGTTACTCCAGATCTCATGTACTTAACTACTACCTAAAGTGACTTCCAGTTGGAATAAGATTCAACATTCGTAGTCCAGAACAGCACTTTAAGTGCTCCTGTAGTGGTTACTCCAAGCATGTCTGTTCACCTACATTTCCCTACTTAGCCTGACAAGAACAATTGCAATTTCTGCATGACTACAATTTTAAATGTCAAAGAACTTTGTTGCCAGGCAGCTAACTATAGCCAGACAAAGATCTTAAGAAAAACTGTTTTGAACTATAACATAATAGTCCTTTCTCATTAATGCATTATTATGTAACACAAATTATTCCAAGACCTAGATAATAGGATAACATATAAAATTATTCTATTTCCAATATCAAGTTGATTCTCTACTTACAATGATGGCACACTTTATATATAATGATCAGCACCTACCTAATACCTATAGAATAATAACCTTGTTCTGGAGTTTTGTTCTGTTCTTTCATTTGGGACATATTTCTTTTTCTCCTCATTTTGGCAGTCTCCTTGTGTTTTTTTTTCTATATATTAGGTAGAGCTGCTAAGCCTCCAGGTTTGGTATAGTAGCCTTATGTAGTGGCACAACCTCCTTTATCACCCAAGCTGGGCATCTTCCTGCTGTAGTTTAGCCTTGATTGCTCGTGACACATAAGTGGGAGGGATTTACATTCAGGTTGCAAAGACTGGCTGACCCCTGATCACTGGGGAGGGTCAGCAGTGCAGGGGTCCACACCACAGAGAAGGAATTTTTTCAGAGGGGCTTTGGTGCCCGCTGAGTCTGCCATTTGGATGTGTTGCTTGTGGTGGTGGTTAGGTGCTGCTTTGACATGGTCTCAAGCTATCCACTGGGTATGCTGGCTTGCTTATGTTCTGCCCAGGGCCCACTGGCATGAGCTACAGAGCAATCTGCAGATGGCTGCTACTTGTGCTGGGCTCCTTTTTAATAAATTAATTGACCATACATGTGTGGATTTATTTCTGGGCTCTTCTGTTCCATTGATCTGTCTGCTGCATTAAACTTTCTTTAATCATACCTAGCACCGAAATGTCCTCAAGGTTCTAGAACAATTATAGCAAAGAAGAACAGCAGTGCCCTAGCTGGTTTGGCTCAGTGGATAGAGCATTGGCGTGCGGACTGAAGAGTTCTGGGTTCGATTCCAGCCAAGGGCACATGCCTGGGTTGTGGGCTCAATCCCCACTAGGGGGTGTGCAGGAGGCAGCTGATCAATGATTCTCTCACCATTGATGTTTCTATCTCTCTCTCCCTCTCTCTTCCTCTCTGAAAACAATAAAAAAAATAAAAAAGTAGAACAGCCGCAATAGTATAGTATACAATTAGATTCTATGTGATCTGATTGTAAAAAAAAGATACACATCTCAGTCAACTATAAACTCCCAAAGGACAAAAAAACGCCACTGAAGGAAGTTCAAAAGATTTATAGTTTTAGTATCAGATTGTCTCCTGTAGTCTTTGTTTTAATTTCTATTTATTATAGAGTATTATGGAAACACTTAAAATATTGCCACTATAATGAAGTTAAATTTGGATCTTGAAAAAGTAGTTTTCATAGTATTAAAAAACCATTTATTACCCAAATAAATCTCTTGATTTGCAGAAACCAAAATTAGCCTACAATCTCTAGCGAGATAGGCAATGTTGACTCTACAATGAAGGAATCTGAAGGATAAAATGGCAATTGCTTTATGTACAGTCCTTGAGTACCATAATGACTTGGATACAAAGGCCATCAGAATTGTCTCTTCAGCACAAGAAAAACTTGTAAAATAGGGAATAATGTCAAATAATTTAAAAATCTAACTGAAATTAAAACATTTTAGGTGGTGGGAGCAACCAACACCTTTTCAACCATGTCAATGATGCTTCATATGTAAATTCTATTGATTTCCATGAAAAAGACAAATACTAATATTCCCATTTTATTAATGGGGTGCTCAAAAGCTCAAATGACCTACTTAAGATTATGCAATGAGTCAGAAATAGAAATAGCTACTGTCTTTTCAGCAGTATTCCTTAAATGAAAAAACAAAATCATCATCTTGAGTCAATTAAAACTGGAATGCTATAAAAATGAAATGATCAAGAAGCATGATTTTGAAAAAGAAAAAAATATACATTATAGCATATGTATAAGCATATTCACCACTTATATATGTATATCTTTTGGCATTTTAACTTGAAGGGATATGGCCTTAATTTAAGTTGGAAGATTTTCTGAAAGCAGCAGCAACAGTTTTCCACCTGGGCAAGTAAATATGCCAGGAAGCCACCATTCATCTCACTAATTCTTTTCCATAATAAATGGACATGAAAGAAGTGAATAAACATTGAAACAAATGTTGCTATATTCAGCCAACCTCTCCAGGGTCTTATGACTGTATTGAAATAAAGCACTGTCCAGAATCGTATCATGTTTTAACCAATATAATATAATTAAATGGTAAAAACTCTAGAAATCTAATTATGAAGAGATCTGTAGAAATTAAAGGGGAAATATTTAATAGTAAAGACAGGAACTAACTACAGAGTAAATTGCTTCTGAGTTAGAGATGTATCTTTCAGATAGCCAGGTGAGTCCATCCTTCCCCAGAAGCACAGATGGAAGAAAACATTTTGTCCTTTGTGGTAGTAGCATTTATAATTGCAGCACTGCACAATCTGAACAAGAACAAATGCAATTAGAAATAAGTAGATCTGTGAAAATAAACGATAAAGATTTGGTGCTCAAACATTGAACTTTGAGGAATTACTGGTATCAGGAAAAGAAATTCTTCCAAATATCACATCAGCCCTGATGACATGCCTAATTGTGACAAACGAAATGATTTGGCTCACAACAATCCCAGCATTACCATATTTGTGCCATTCCACTACCTTCTTGCCATCTCTGATGGATCTAGAGTTTGACTAGAAAGACCTGGGGTCCCTTGAGGACTGGGCTGAGTCACAAGGGCAGCAGTCCAAAAGAAGCTCCACGAATGCCTTACTGAGGTCCCAGACCCATTTCGCAGGCCTGCCTCCCAGAAGCATGATTGCTTAGCTTTTTTGGAGTGGATGTAGCTCCATCCAATAACTCCATTTTCTGTTTGAGTTACCTAGAGGCAAAAATGACCTTGCTTAATATTGTAAAGCGTCACAGAACAATGTGAGATGCGAATGGGCGTGAGCGACAGGAAAGGAATAAACAAATGAAGCTATACAAAATGCTCACCAACAACGAAGTCCCAAACACCACCAAAAAACATACATCCCTCTTATCCACTCCTAATTAGGATATAGTTAATAGTTTACATAATAATATTGAGATTTTTTTTTCTCAAAGGAGTTGCACATATGTCATCTCCTATTTAATAATAGGAATTATTGCAAGTATTATTCCCAATTTAAATTGTTTGATGTTCTTACCCAAGACTGTTCACAGCTGGGATTCATACTCTAGTTTTTTGGTTCTAAATTATGGTTCTCCCCCACCCCTCACTTGTCATAATAGAACACCTAATGTTGCCTCTCCTTAAACCATAAAAAGAAAACAACCCACACAACTATCCTTTTGAAATTTCCTTCATAATCAATTTATGAGCCATGAAAGAAAACTAACTCATGACAATATACCAAAGATCTCTAAGATTTTTCTAAGAAGTAACTATTCTACACCACCCCCAAAGCCTTGAGACTATGGAAATGGGTAAATTATCGATGACAGAAAAATTCCACGGTCACAGGGAAAGGTAGCTCTTTTTTTTTTCATCTAGTCATCTAGTAAGTAATTTAATGAGTATTTATTGTTTTGCCTACTCTGTACAAAACACTGCATATAGTGATGACAATTAGTAGAGAAGAGACAAACACTATTTCACTGAGCTTACAATGAGGGCAATGGCAAATAAGAACAAAAATAAGCAATTAAAATAAAATGTCATAAGTAATCTGACAGACATGATACTGTTTCTAGAAGATAATACTGGAAGTGCTTTCAAACTATGGAAAGAATAAGTGTGCTATAATGCCCACCATATATAGTGCACTTTAGAGTAGAGAGTCTAAGCATATAGATCAGTGGTTCTCAACCTTCCTAATGCTGCGACCCTTTAATACAGTTCCTCATGTTGTGGTGACCCCCAATTTCATTGTTACAAATTGAACATAATTAAAAGCATAGTGATTAATCACAAAACAATACGTAATTATATATGTGTTTTCCGATGGTCTTAGGCGACCCCTCTGAAAGGGTCATTCGACCCCCAAAGGGGTCGCGACCCACAGGTTGAGAACCGATGATATAGATTTTGAAGTTGCATTCCTTGGACTTCAAAATCTTTATTCTTAGCTGGGTGACTTTGGAGTTTGGAGAAGTTGATTAATTTTATAAAAACTCAGTGTCTTCTCATAAAAACAGAAATACCTCTAAAGTGTAACCAGGGGGAGAATGCATTGGGAGGAGATTAATGCATTCAGAAAATTCCACAGGATTCTCTCTGTGGGAAGTCAGGAAGAACCCAGAGTATAGAGTTGACTAGTCCTCCAGCCATACTGGAGTGTCACTGCTGAGCCTACAACAGGTGGGAGTGTAAGTTTTGTTCCCTCTACAGGAAGATGATGCAGTTACAGACGAATGAGAAAAAGGGGAAAAAAGGGGTGGGAACCCACAACATCCTGGCTGGGTATTTTAAGAATTGGGCCACTGTAAAGCTCTAAAGGATGAGATTTAAGGAGAAAGTGGAATGTTGGAAATTTTGGGTATATTTAATTAGCTGTACCTCAGTTAATATTCATTTTTGAGAGATCTATGTAAAGGTTGGGTCTCGTGTTTAATTATATTTATTGGCTGGACTATGTTTATTTGAAGGTTATACTGTGTAGAAATTGAACCACTTTGGACCCAGGATTTATTTGGATTACACAGGTTGGTTTTACACAGGTTGTTGTTATAAAATCCTTAACATAGTACTTCACACAAACTGAGCATTCAAAAAATAAATGTTATTGTCATTACTCACAATGTACAGTTTAGAAACTCCTGTTTTTATTATTTATCTCATCTAAATATAATTTTAATTTGAGGAAGATGCACAAAAAGCAAAGACTAATATCCAATAATATTGGATATATTTATGAAAAACAAAGGAATTATGTACACAAATATAAAGCAAAGCCACAATATGTGAATATAAAACAAAGCTCTTTTCTTTCTGTGGCTAAAGCAAAGAGAAAAATTCAATGGATTACATGGGCCCAATTGCCTAGTAAGGCAGAAAAATTTTTAGGGTTATGAAATCTAAACATGTTTACCTGGGTTTTTGACTGCTGAGAAAAATTAGCCAGAAGAATCTTTACATTAGCAGGACTGAACATAATGCATGATATCTGTGACAAAAGTTTTAAAGGAAAAAAGTGCAGAGATGCTTCACATATGGCTGTTTTTTATTATCTTTCCTTTTGAAAGCTGATTATATAATAGGTTTCTGCAAAGGTAATTATACGGAAATGTAACTTTCTGGTGATTTACCTTATCACTGAGATACAGCGTGGGAATAATTTGGCCAATGAGCCTAAACCAGTCCTACTGAATCACAATTCTATGGGTGAGGCCCAGGATTACATATTTTAAAAGTTCCCAAAGTGACTCTAACAATTAGACATTATCAGTGAGATTGCTAGTTGCTTCCCCCATATCCATTACCTCCTTTGCCCTTTCAGGACAAAAACCCTTGATTTCCACTGCCTCCTGGCTATCCAGAGTAAGAACCACACTTTCCAGCCTCTTGTTCTGTTGAGTGTCACCATGGACTACTTTTTATGCAATAAACTGATAGAAACTGACCCCTCTGGACTTGTCCTTCCAGAAGAGGCCATGTCACTTCTTTATCCTCCCCTTCCCCGATGCTTCACTGATGGTATAAAGCCTGCAATTCTGTCATTTACCACGAGGACAGGAACCATAACCAGGGAAATCAGAGAGAAATAAATGGCAGAGGCTGGTCTCTGGATGATCTCATGGAAACAAGTCACCCCACCAGGCCTGGACTGTCTGCCTCCTGACTATTACTGCAAGAGACAAATAAGCTTCTATCATGTTTAAGTGATAATTATTTGGCTAGTCACTAATTAATATAGACAACTCTCAGAGTTATTTTTAAAATCAATAATATAAAGTACAAATTAAATTCTTGTTTTTGCTTTAATAGTTCATATGCAAATTTTAACATGCATCAATCTTGCTCTTTTAAATTTAATTTATATTTTTTATTTTTTCATCACTGGAGGATATCCTTTTTATTGATTTTAGAGGAAGGGAGAGAGAGACATCAATGTGAGAGAGAAACATCTATCAATGGCCTCCCGTATGCACCCTGATTGGGAATCGAACCTACAACCTATGTATGTGCCCTGACCAGGATTTGAACCCACAACCTTTCAGTGCTCAGGACAATGCCCACCCAACTGAGCCACACTGGCCAGGGCTCAATCTTGCTTTGGAAGGGCACTCTTCGAATATGAAAGTATTTTCACATTATCCATGTATAGAAGATGCTTCTCTTCTGGTCTGCCAGAGCAGCTAGTAGCTATTTTTCTCTGAAATCTATACCAAATCTTAGAAAAAAGAATGCTTGGAATCATCATTGACAGTCTCTTAAATAAAAGAATATCCTCTGTCAGAAGGTTCTTACTGTCCTTTTGTACCCTTGTAGCACATTTTCTGAAGGTTGTGAAAGTGTATTAAAAGGTTCGGATGAAGGCCAAAATGAGGTGATTTGACCTCAGATTATTTTTGTTGAACCAAATTGTGTCAAAAGCCAAAAAGGCAACAACTGTCAAGAGGAATTTTAAATCATATTTGAGTAGTTTACTATTCAATGAAGAGCAGTTTAAAAGTCTCTCTCAGTGTACTAAACTAAATAAGCATGATTCCTACAATTCATAAAAAAGAAAGCCAACACTTATGGAACATGTATAAAAGGAAATTTGGAAAATCCTGCCTCACCAGCCTAGGAGACTTTTTGATTATTTTCCACAGAATATCAGGAAAATGGATGGATTTAAAAGAACACGGTGCCTCAAAACATGGTCATTCCATTTCTAAGAGGTAATTTATATTAGTTACATGTGAAGGGGGAAAATTGGGGTTATTTTTCAAAGTTCTTTAAGTGCTGAGAAATTTGATACACTTGCTACTTTCTAGTACTTCTATGGAAAAAGAGATATCTAGTATTAGAATTTAAAATATTGTTGGATGTCACTACTGTCAATTATTTTAGGTATAAATGAGAGAGGCCAGATAGCAGTGACAAATGAGGGGTTTTATGTAAATGACCTCAAGCTGTTCCTTTCTAGCTCTAACTTTCATGATTCTATGACTTATGTGTGTATAATGAATGTATAAATTTTGTATATTTCTTTTAAACCCCAAATAAACAAAAGTAGCCTCGTGACACCACACCAGACATTACCAAGTGAAATCTTGCATGTGGGAAGCCCAGGGAGTTGAGCATCCAGGCCTGTCTTCACAAGAGTAGGTGAACATTTTTAACTTTTTGAGGAAACTCCATACTGTTTTCCACAGTGGCTGTACCAGTCTGCATTCCCACCGCAGTGCACGAAGTTTCCTTTTTCTCCACATCCTTCCCAGCACTTGTTGTTTGTTGATTATAGCCATTTGACAGGTGTGAGATGGTACCTCATTGTTGTTTTGGAACTCCCATTTAACCCAGTAATCCCACTTCTAGGATTATATATCCCAAGAAATCAGAAACACCAATTAGAAAGGATATATGCACCCCTATGTTCATAGCAGCACAATTTATAATAGCTAAGATTTGGAAACAGCCTAAGTGCCCATCAGCAGATGAGTGGATTAAAAAACGGTGGTTCATCTACACAATGGAATACTATGCTGCTATAAAAAAGAAGGAACTTTTACCATTTGCAACAGCATGGATGGACCTGGAGAGCATTATGCTTAGTGAAATAATCCAGTCAGAGAAAGATAAATATCACATGATCTCACTTATATGTGGAATATAATGAACAACATAATCTGATGAACAAAAATAGATCCAGAGACAAAGAAACACCGAAACTCAACCTCAGAGGGAAGGCAGGGGAGGCTGGGGTGGGGGGAGTAAGAGATCAACCAAAGGACTTGTATGCATGCATATAGCATAACCAATGGACACAAACACTGGGGTGGTGGGGACTTGTCCTAGGGGGTGGGAGTGGCTGGGGAGGGGTCAATGGGGGATAAAAGAGACATATGTAATATGTTAAATAACAACAACAAAAAATGTAGGTGAACATGTGGGCAGAATTCTGTGCAGTTCCTGCATAGGACAAAAGTTGGGCCTCTCCAGCTTGAAGGAGGCCAGGCATATAGCACACACATAGTGCCTAGGAAGACTTTTGCATTCACAATGAAAACCAACTTAATTTTCAAGCTTCATGGCAGTGCCTACTTATATTATCTTTAGTCTGATGCTATCTAATCTAGAAACCTAAAAAATTTTATGAATTTCTTTTTAAAATAAATTTACAAGGACATTATTTCATCCCAGATGTCAAAGATGTGTATGTGATTTAGTTCAGGTATCTGAGGAAAGCATAGTCAATAACCCACATAAGGGCCCTTCCTTTTTCTTTTATACTAAAATTCTAACTTTATGGAAGCCCCAAAGCTTCATTTAATGGTTTTGGTTTAATTTATTTTTGGCAGTTCAAGGCTTTTTGGAAGTTAGAAATGAAAGAATCTAAATACTTAAATAGCTAACAAATCGGAAGGGGGAGGAGGGAAGGTGAAATGAAAAAGAGAGCCTAGTTCCAGGGAATCTGCTACAGCAGTTCCCTTTATCCAGAATAAGGACCAAAAAATGCAAATGTATTTGAAATTGACTCTCGAGTTTCAGAAAATGTGCAGACAAATTTAGCATAACTCTAGTACTTACTCAGAACAAGTCAAATAATGGTTTTCTGATTCATTTGTAATTTGAAAAATCATTACAAATAATTTACACTAATCCCACTATAGAGAACATTTATTCTTTCCCTGAAACAATGTCAATAACTCAGGCATTGGTGGCATACATTGTGCAAAAACCCCCACTAAAAAACAAAACAGTTTTGCAACAGAACACATGTAAAGCTGAACCCAGGGCTACTGGGAACAACTGGCATTCACAGGAAAGACCCTATATTTTACTCCAACAACTCATTATAGAGCAGTTGCCCAGGTGATTATTTGATCCACTTCTCTAAAACCTGTTCATTATTTCTCAGATTTACTTTCCATCCCTGTTTTCTCACAGTATCCAGCTTCAGCATTTTCAGGCTTGAAGTCGATTATTAACTATTCGTTGTGACCTCTTGTTAAAAGAGTCAAGTTAGTTCAGGTGGTTTGACAAACCTAATTCCTATGAGCAACTAGAAGCAAAATGAATTACTCTACTGTGCTGGTTCTATAATGCCTAGAAAAGATAGCTAAGTCAGAACTTGGTGTTTTGTTAGTGAAATGTTACTTTAGGCACAATTAGACACAGAGCTTGGAGCACTGACACAAGATTCAGGCAAATGGGATTCTAGGCTGATCAAACCACTCTTTCATTATTCATTGAGAAAAAGCATTTAATCTTTTTGGGTTTAAGCATCTTCCATTATCCAGAGAGGAACACTCTTCGCATTTTTCTCATCAGAAAACTTGGTTTGAAGATATGTTCATGGTGCACAGAACACATGCATACACACACAAACACACACTCAAAAAAGAAAGAATGCAGGAAATCTAAAGTCACATGGTCGAAAGCCCCAGGGAACCTTCAATAAGCCAATGCATTCCATGACCAGATTTCATGGTCTAAACAGGGGAAAATGCACAGGATCTATAACCTCTTGAGATCAATGTCTCCATTTCAAGGTCACTTGTATAATGCAGAGAAACATCTCTCTGTTTGAAATAGTGAAAGAGAAAAATTGGGATTTGGCATGTAGGGTGTGGAATAGCAGTAGCTAGAGATAATGCCTTCCAAAAATTAAAAAGAGGAGCATAAAACATACATGAAAGTTGCAGCCTCATAAAACTGCAACAACGCAGCTGGTCTGTGACACGGATATAGCTACTAGGTTCTTCATTACAATTGAATGATGACTTCTCTGTACTTTTTATTTCCCTTTAGAAAAAAAAACTGTCGTTAACTTTGGACTCTATAGAGCTGCTACTATTTCTTAATTTTTTTAACCCATGACCAATAGCGACAACTGCACTTATCTATAGTGTTAGGCAGCCAGTCACTGACAGAGGTGTATAAAGGTTCAGCCACATAGAAAAACAGATCTAAACCAAAGAAGCCTTCAAATAAAAACCAGGAGAGGGACACTCTCACAAGCTTTCTCTCTACCATAATGGATTTCATGTTCTTGGTGACTACAGTCATGATAACTCTCACTGTGGAGAGCTCTAGATCTGCTGTCCTGGCTTAACTATTAATAGTGTCCCCTATTACTCTCAAAGGAGCCTCTGCATAATATCTTAACTGTAATGTTACCTTAGAAATTATCTTAATTAAATATAATTGCCTTAATATTCCTCTAGAGAGGGATATGAATGTATTAAACCAATATTCCCATGTACAAACCTTCTTTAAAAACAAATTCAAAACCAGGTAGTACCTGTCCTACAAAGCCCTGGCAAGTCAATGGCATTTTAACTTACTTCAGTAAGAACTGACCCTGTTAAAGTTTGCCAAGAGCTTCTGGTTCAATATTACAATTTATTTGTCTTATGAATTTTGTTAGTTTAGTTCCTCCCAAATTATGGTAGCTGTAGAGCACAGGAAGTAGGTCATGCTGTTCAGAAGCTTTCATAAAGAGCCATTCATAACATTTATTTATTGCCCAGGAATGCTTCTCAAGCCAGTCACATAAAGGCCAACAATTATATTGACTTGTTAGTGTGTTAGTGACTCAGAGGAAACAAACATGATTTAGTTTTATTTCTTTTGTTTTCTCTTTTGAAGTTGGATTCGACATGTCAGAATTTATTGTTTTGAATATTTTCATTATAATTCTTGTTACTATATGTTATTTTCTTAAACTTTGAAGGAAAATAAATATTAGAGAATATAAGAAAAAAAGAACAGAAGCATCCTAATGGCAGAAAAATAAAAATGGCTAATATTGTTGAGGGCTTATTAAATGCCAGGAACTTCTCTAAGCCATTTATGCATTAAAATTTATCTTTAGAAGAATCTTAGGAGGTAAAAGGAATATAAATTTCCCCATTTTACAGATGGGTAGGCTGGAGCATGAAGAGTTCAAGTCACTTGTCCAAATTCAGTCATATAGCTACTACTGAGTGGCACAATCAGGATTTTATTACAAATTTGAATCCAAAGCCTGCATCTTAGCACCTTCATACACTGCCTATTTAGACTGTCACCACATACCTAATTCAGCAGACACGTGGGCACTAGGCTCTCCCAGATGTGGTGAAACAGATTTGAGAGTCAGAGAATGCCGTATTGTACTTCAAGTTGGCCTTGAAGGCTAGATGAGGTTTGACTAGGTGGAAGAGAGCACAAAACAGAAAAAAGAATGAAGGCAGGGATTAGCTTGATCATAGGTGGAGGCAAAAATAGGATGAAGCATATGTGTTCTTCTGGAGTACAGACGCTCCCAGGAATAGGTTCCAGCAAGCGCTGCCAGGCCCATCTGGCTCACAGCTGCTTTTAGTAATCAGACGGGATTATTTCCTGCCAGAGCAAATGAGTAGTTGAGCTCAATGGCTCAAACTCTGAATCTGGGACCCACCACTAAATGGCACCTCAATCCGAGAAAACCCTCAAACTTACTTAGTGCCCGCTGATCCTCCCTCCATATCTTCCACATCATACCTCCTAGGAAAGTTCTGGACGAAATTGATTTGTATTCCAAAAACCAGAACATATTTCTTAGTATATTTCAATTACTTCTCATCCCCTGTACTAAGCATCTCTGTGTTCCCTTGGCAGTTCCAATACCTGGTCGAACCCGAGACCCCAAAGTCATTCCCAAGAAGCTTTAGACTCGGTATTATGAAACAGGTTGGTCCTGGTTTCTCAACCACACACCATAAATTAAAACTTTATTTTATTCCCTGTCACAAAGTGAAATGAAGCAATGCATACAGTATTTCTAAATTTATAAACGGTAGGTCATAAAAACTATTGGAAATAGTTTACAAAAAAGGGTTAGATTCACACCATATTTACTAAGTAATAAATTCTCCCACCTGCCACTACTTCCCACATTACTAAATTCACATGAATACAGCATCTTCCCACAGAGGACACAGAAGCTTATTCATAATAAAATAAAACATAGGAAAGAACATTGAAAAAGTCCTGAGTACTATTTGTGGTTCTGCCACAAACTGCTTGTATTAATTACCATGAACATGTCATTCTAACATCTCTGGTCCCATGTTTCTTGTCTATAACATGTGAGGAAGAGATAAAAACATCTAGGGTCACTTCTAGCTCTGAAATGCTTGGATTACTTCCAGCTCTGAAATGCCTGGATTCCTGGATCTAGATTAATTCCCTGAAAACATGCATGGGCCAACTTGGAACACAAAATAGTTTCAAGAACTAAAGGAAGTCATTAGGTAAGTTGTTACTAGGCTGAGTATATATATTCTATTAATTTAACGCTTGTTTTACACTAAATCTCCATTTTAATTTTTCATTAATTTTAGGCCCAACCTGTCATAATATAGTGAAAAAGCCATATTCTTGGTAGCTAATCTCCAAACATGGCCCTTAATGAACCACACCTACCATTGTTCACATCTTTATAGAGTCCCTTCCCCTTTCTTCCTATTTAACCAATACAATGCAGCTGAAGTGATGCTGAGGGACTTCCAAGGCCAGGACAAAGAAGCCTTGCAACTTCTTAGAACAATTGCTTGGGGGATGGGGAGGAAGCCAGCCATCAAGTATATAAGTTTGACTACCCTGAGATCACCATACTGTAAGGAAGCTCAAGCTAGCCATGTAGAGAGACTGTTAGAACATATAAATCAAGTCAGTAAAATTGCAGAATATATAATCAGCAAAGGAAGTCAGGTGTGTTTCCATATACTAACAGTAATCTATGTAAAAGGGAAAGAAAACAATCCCATTTACAATAGCATAAAAACAATAAAATACTTAGGAATAAATTTAACCAAGGAAGTGAAAGAGCTATACACTGAAACCTACACAACATTGCTGAGAGAAATTGAAGAAGACACAAATAAATGGAAAGATATACAGGTTAGCTATATGAAATTTATAATAATGCGTGTATACATCCTTTAATATCTTTAAACTTTATAATGAATGTATATAGATATATGCATGCATACATACATTTATTTTGCAAAGTATTAATTATAGCTTATTTAATTGGTGACTATTTTCATAAATATCTGAAAATATTTAGAATGTTACGCTTATCTCTTTTTTTGAGATAAGAAATCAGACCTGACAAATAACTATTAATCAAATTCTATGCTGGCAAAATAACTATGTAGGATTCCACTGTACTTTAACCTTATTTTAGGTTTTTCTATTATCTGTGAAATTAATTTGATCTGCAACAAAAATAAGCAAATTAAACTAAAGTTATTAGAGAGTAATTCAAAAGGAAAAAAAGAAAGTATTGTACTTGGGAAAGTGCATAAAGAAATAAAGGTTAGTTGTTGCATTGTGTTTCTATTTAACCAAGGAATAGCTGAGGAAAAAGAGAGCCAAAGATTCTGCCAGCATATCAAAGGAGAAATTGCTGGGTGGATCAGAAAACTGGAGCACAGAAATGAAGTTGAGCTGAAAGTTATGAAAGGACCATAAAGGTTCTCAAGTTATAAAGAAGAGACTAGAAAGAGAGGCATCCCATAGATTCCCTTAAGAGCATTTGGCCTCTGAAGCAATAATGTGCTGAGGTTTAGGGCTGAGCAAACAATAAAGGTAGTGTCAGAATGCAGTTAGTGCCCATAAATCGGTGATGATGTATTCTCTGATGACGTGCTACTTAAGATCCCATGCCTCAACTAGAGCCATATACTATTCCCATGGAGAGCCATCTTGCAACACTTTGTCACCCTATGTCTGCATTTCAAAATATCCAGCTAAAATGAATTCTCACTGGAGCTTAAATTAAATAGCCCAATCATGGTAAAAAAGAAGAAGAAGCAGGCCTTCAATTTTTCCTTGTACAAGAGGAATTTAATTTTCCTCTTAAATGAGACAGTTACAATCAGTGTAATGGGCTCTTGTGGTACTCCACCCAGATCCCCTGGGATCCCTTCTGCCGTTTCTGCACAGCCTTCATCAGGTCTGGTCTACTTTTGCCTCCAACAGCCTATACACAGAAATATCTTCCCCTGAGGGCTCTTGAGTTCTGGCACAGCTGAGCAGCAGGAGCAGAGAGCCAGTGTGCCTGCAAGTTCACATCTGCACTCTCTTCTCCCTTCCCCAGTCAGTAACTGGCAGGGAAATATAAAAGCCCAGCTCTTCTCCTCAGGACAAAGTAACTCTAAGGTGTGGCCTCCACTTAACAACTTCTCTGCAGGACTTAAAACCCTCCCCAGTACTTGATCTGAGGCTAGCCCTTGGCTTGGTTTCTGCCTCTCCCACACCCTTACCAATTTCTCCTGAAAACACTTCCCAGTGAGTCACTTGCACAGACAATCCTTGTCCCAGACAATCAGTGAAAGATGAATTTACAGTTTATATTCATTTGGCCTTTAGGGTTCTGTCTAAACAATAGATGTAAAACAAGCTAAAACAAACACATCCGAACTGTTATAATAAGCCTCTGATTCCTCTTCAAAATCATAAACAGTGAGTCAGAGGCATATCAACTGCATTAAGCCATCAGCCACAGTGATATCATGGATGTTATCACCAGTGGTCCGAGTTTAAGATGGAAAGCACGAGGGTGTTCCAGGTAGAGAATGGACTTCAGAGCCAAATAGACTTAGATGTAATGATGGCATAGCAAATTTCAAGCCCTAAACTCATTGAACCCTTAGATTCTGAATCTATAAAATGGCAATACTGACTTTCAAGAGCATAAAAATTATTTAAATTGGTTTTAGAGAGCAACATATTTGTATCATAAATTTGTTCTGCCCATTTATGGATTCTTGTATATGCCCTGATCAGAGATCAAATCCATAACCTTTGTATATTGGGATGATGCTCCAACCGACTGAGCTACGCAGCCAGTCTGACTTTAAAAAGTGAGTATTTGTTTAAAGCACCTGATACATGTAAATATAAATTACTGTATCTTGCTTTCTAAAGGGAATGATTTTGCCACAAGAAAAAGAGCTGACTGAAGCATCTGTTTCTCTACAGTGAAAGGCCTTGGGGCAGAGCCCTAATTAATTTCTGTCTTTAGCCACCAGTTTACACTTGGGAAAGAGGGACATGACAATTATTACTGTTTACTAGTAACCTTAAGATTCTCTTGAATTACTGAGGCTAATTTCACCATTCATTAACACATGTTTATTGAATGGTTATGTCTCAGGCACTGAGATATTCAGAGATAGAATAAACTGATTCAATACCAATACACAAGTAATCAAATAAATAATTAAAATAATTAGAGCCCTGGCCAGTGTGTGGCAGCCACACATTTGCTAACAGGTTCAATTCCTGGTCAAGGAAGTGTGCCTGTGTTTTGGGTTCCATCCACAGCCCTGTTCAGGGGTGGGGGCATGATGGAGGCAACCCATATATGTGTCTGTCTTTCTTTCTCTCTCTCTCTCTCTCTCTCTCTCTCTCTCTCTCTCTCTCTCTCCATCAATGTTTCTCTCTCTCTACACCTCTCTCTCTTCCTCCCTTCCACTCTCTGTAAAAATCAATGGAAAAAATATCCTTGGGTGAGGATTAATGAATTTTAAGAAAATAGACGGTGATAAATGCTATGAGAGAAATGAACAGGGTGATGGGACAAATTAACTCCATAAGGGGAGAGGAGCAACATTAGGACAGCAAAGAAACGCCTCTCTGAGGGAGGGGTATTTGAGCTGAGTCCTGGGGAAAGACAGGAGCTAGTCTTGTGAAAGTCCAGGAAAGAACATTTCAGGCATAAGGAATAGCAAGTCTTAGGGTGAGAGAGATTTTGTGTCCAGTGGAACACAAAGTGATCAGAATTCAGAGGAAATGAAGCCAGAGAAGTAAGTAAGAGCATGCAGTTTCTCGTGGGTGTCTGAATGATCTGACTCAAAGGAGTACAGGCATGAAGAGTTTTTTTTGTTTTAATCTCCAATTTTAAATATATTTTATCAAATGCCCCTTTTCTTCCCCTTAATGATATTTCAGGCAGAACTTATAGCTTTACAATCCACCTTTACGTGAAGATACATTCTGCAACCTCTGGCTGAAGCCTGGTTCCCTTCCCTGTGCCTATCTGGTCCATGGAAGGATCATTAGAAGCCAGTCAGTAAAATTAAATACAATCTAAAACTTAACTCACAAATGCAGTTTAACATTCTGTGCCTCCCTGGCTGAGGCTGATTGGCACTTGTGAGCTTTTCACTTCTTCAGCTCCTTGCCTTCTTCTATGGGTCTCTCCCTCTCTCCTAGGGGTGTGGATTCTTGGAGAAGATAGGAGGAAAGGGGCAAATGTCTCTAACTTCATTGATGCTGCTGCAGGTCCTCAGTGACTAACAAAGCTCTCGGTTCAGGGCTGTTCAAAGACTCACTCTCTCATATGGGTAGTATGTGTGGGTTCTTCAGAAATCTCTGAAGAGGATAGCCAGTTCCTTGAGAGAGAAAAGCTATCCACTGTGACCTCATCCAATCCACCTTTACATGAAGATACATTCTGCAATAGCTGGCTGAAACCGGGTTCCCTTTCCTGTGCCTACCTGGTCCATGGAAGGATCATTATCCTTTATCTACCACACAGTGAAGATGTGGCTTCCCTAATGCCCAACCTTCTCCCCCCCCCAAACCACCCCCCCCCTTCTTGCTCTTTCCACATCTGTTTTCAAATAGGCACATGGGGAGATTAATAAGCCCACTACATAAACTTACAGCCTATACTTCAGATGAAACTCACACTCTCTTCAGATACTCTCAAACTTTGTGAGTGGATCTCTTGAAGTGCACATCCTCCAATAAACGCCCCAAAGAGAAGGAAAAGGAAAATCTACAGCACTCTCCCACAGGCTGGTAACCCAGTCTTTATCTTCTAGCCTAGATTTAGGTAGACAGATGAGGGACATGCAAAGAGGTCTGACAGCTGTGATAATGAATTGATGCCACCTTTTCATATCAAGTCTTAGGGCAGTGATGGCGAACCTTTTGAGCTTGGTGTGTCAGCATTCTGAAAAACCCTAACTTAACTCTGGTGCCGTGTCATATATAGAAACTTTTTGATATTTGCAACCATAGTAAAACAAAGATTTATATTTTTAATATTTGTTTTATATATTTAAATGCCATTTAACAAAGAAAAATCAACCAAAAAAATGAGTTCGCATGTCACCTCTGACACACGTGTCATAGGCTCACCATCACTGTCCTAGGGGGATAAATCTGATGCCTTTCTTTGCAATGCAGAACTGCTAGCAGCCCTTTCACTTTGAACACAATCTTTTGTATTGCATACAAAACACAGCTTTTGGCTTTGGATACAATATATATGATGTACCTATCATTAATAAATGCTTGGTAACTATATAGTAAAGCATAAATGTGTTCATTTATTCATCACAACATATTTACTTATTCATTAGTGTGATTTTTTCTTCACTGTAATTTGACCACATTCCTACACTTTCTCCTAATTAACTTTTTAATTACTTGGGCCAACCACTACTGAACAGTTGTGATCTCTAATATGCTCTCTAGCAAGAGATACTCACACTTTTGCTAAGCCCCCCACCTATTCATCTAAAAAATCATCACACTGAAATGTGCATTTTCATCTTTCTATCCAAGTTCTGTTTCAAGTGATCTCTTCTAATAAATGCAGACACCCAGGAAGGGGCATGATGGATTCTTTTCCTTTTCTAATTGAACTTCTAGTTTTTGTGTATAATGAAGGAGAAAATTAGGTAAGCTGGACCCCTTAATTTCATACTCGAAAGGAAAGAAATGAGTAGAGTTGAAAAGCCATTAATTAAGCACAACTAACGCATACAAGGTTACAATAAGAAAAATTAAATGAAAAAAAAAAAAGACTTTTTTATCCTAAAAGTAAAGAAAGACATCAGGAAGTCATAGAACCATATTAAAACTTTATCTCTGACAGTTAGTGATGACAGATGGTGAAATAAAATCACAAACCCATAAATTGGCACATTGCTCTATAGCTAATGTTCTATATATCATGTACTCAGTACATGAAGCAAACCAGTTCTGAGAAACTTGAGGCTTCAATGAGTTCTAAAGAGAGTTCAGAAATGGTCTGCATGGCATTATCAGCCACAGGGTATTGGTGCCCAAGTATCCATCCCAGATGCCTGTTTAAGCACAGATCTAAGTAGTAATGCACAATAGCCTAAGTCAGACAACTATGAGGGCATTCCCTTTCCTCCAGCATGCAGGTCCAGTGTGTTATATGTCTCTTATTCTCAGGGGCTTAGCCCTTTATTTCATTAACACATTGTATGCGGGAAACATGTTTACACGTTTTACGTATTTATACGTTCTACCAGTGTAGTAGAGCGCGGGACACGTACTAATACGTTTTTTATAGACTAGTGGTAGAATGCGGGTAACGTATAAATACGTAAACTAAAGTTATCGTAATTTTACTGAACGTTGCCATTTGCGCAAAAAATTAGCAAAAATGGCCCGCGTCACCTGTTAGCGCGCGATAAAAACTACCTGCAAACAATGTGTTAAAAGTGTGTGATTAGCCGTAGCTCAAGCATGTCAAACTCGCGGCCCACAGGCCATATGTGGCCCACAATGAACATTTTTGCAGCCCAGCCAATATAATGGTATGTAAGAAACGTTTTAATAAAAATTTCGTAACTTAATATTTACAATATCCTGTTATACATAATTATTAATAACGAACTACAACGTTCGCTAATGACTGATTACTACAATCGTGTTGCATTCATTTCCCTTACGCGTCTTATGTTCAGGCACACCATTTCTCTCCACTAACAGCGAATATTTTAGCAGCCGATTGCCATGTCATTAGTCTTGTACTGACTTGTTTGGTGTGCGCAACAGGAAATATTTCGCTTTCGGAGAACAAGAAAAATAGGTTTATTTGCGTTACGCTTCTTAATTTGTGTAGTGACTCAGTGTTTGGAAAGTTACTGTTCAAGAAAAATATTAACTTTTATTAAAATGTTCTATTATTTTATGTTAATGATTACTAATTTATTTCAGCCCTTTGTCTTTGTCTCTATCGAAACAAACCAAGGTGTCTATGAAAATTGAAGCTTTTGTTATTTTGTGACCCACAAAAACTTAAAACTTGTTTATTTGGCCCATTTTAGCCTTTTAGTTTGACATGCTTGGCCTAGCTTTGGCTCAATGGATAGATCATCATCCGTGGACTGAAGGGTCCTGGGTTGAATCCTGGTCAAGGGCATGTACCTCAATTTTAGGCTTGGGCGTGTGGTGGAGGCAACCAATCTATGTGTCTCTCTCACATCAATGTGTCTCTCTTTCTGTCTCTCTCCATCCCTTCCACTCTCTCCAAAAATCAATGGAAAAATATCCTTGGGTGAGGATTGACAACAACAACAACAACAACAAAACTGTGTGATGATTAAAGTCCTTTGAAAACACTGGGCTGCAATCACATAACCTGAAATCACACTGTGTCATGTAAGTGAGTAAGTTATTTTTCTTACCAGGAAAGAAAAGAAATAGAGAAAAACTTTTGAAATATAAGGCATATTACCAGTCCTAGAATATTTTCTATGGAAAATAAAACAAACAAAAAAGAAAAAGCTATATAAGCCTAGTTTTTATTGATTTGCTTTAATGTTTCTTTTTTTTATTTTTTTTTTTTTTTTACTATTAGTTAAGGTATTACAAATGTGTCCTCATCCCCCCCTTTAACCCCCAACCTCCCCCCCACACACAAACTCATGCTCCCATCCCCCCGTTGTCCATGTCCATTGGTTTGGCTTATATACATGTATACAAGTCCTTCGGTTGATCTCTTCCCCTTACCCCCGCCCTCCCCTACTTTCCTTCTGGGGATTGATAGCCTGATCGCTGTTTCTCAGTCTTTGGGTCTGTCCCTTTTCATCAGTCTATGTTGTTCTCTATAATCCACAAATGAGTGAGATCGTGTGGTATTTAGCTTTCTCTGACTGGCTTAAAAATACTAGAGGAATCCACAGGCAGCGAAATCGCAAACATATGCCGAAGAAATTTCTTCTCTGATAATGCTCCTAGGGCAATGGAAACTAAAGAGAGAATAAACAAATGGGACTACATCAAAATAAAAAGCTTTTGCACAGCAAAGGAAACCATCAACAAAACAACAAGAAGACCCACTACATGGGAGAACATATTTGCCAATGATACCACCGATAAGGGTTTAATTTCCAACATTTACAGGGATCTCATGAAACTTAACAAAAGGAAGATAAACAATCCAATAAAAAAATGGGCAACGGACCTAGATAGACACTTTTCGAAAGAGGACATACAGAAGGCCGAAAGACATAGGAAAACCTACTCAAAGTCACTAATTATGCTTTAATGTTTCTTATTCCTAAATAAAAAACTATATATAAAGGAAAAGAGAGACAGAATAAGAATAGAAGGCAAAGGACAGTCTCTTCAATAAGCCATTCCCATTGCCACCATACCCATGACCACCATGGCTGCCACTAAAGCTACCTCAACCACTGAAGTTTCCTCCATGATCAAAATTGTCATTCCTACACAAACCACCTCTACAACTACCACCAAAGTTTCCAGAACCACTTTGACCTTTTTGGCTGGATGAAGCACTTGCTTAGATAGGGCTTTCCTTTACAGCTGTGGCCATTCACACTATGGTATTTCTGAATGACAGTTTTGTCTACAGAAGCATGGTCATCAGTGGTTACAAAAGCAAAACACCTCTTTTTTTTGCCTCAGCCTCAGTCAGCATGAATTCAACCACTTTGCTTTTCACATTCTGTTCAAAATAATCTCTTAGGTGATGTTCTTCAGTGTCTTCTTTAATACCACTGACAAGTCTTTTTCACGGTTAAGTGGGCACTATGTCTTTGAGAATCTTCTTTTAAGACAGCCCTCTCTGGTTCCACAGCTCTTCCGTCCACTTTGTGTGGCCTTGCATTCATGGCTGCATCCACCTCCTCCACAGTGGCACATGTGACAAACCCAAAGCCTCTGGAGTGCTTGGTGTTTGGGTCACTCATCACCACATAGCGAGTGTTCCCCCTTGCTCAAGATGGCTCCTCAGACTCCCATCTGTTGTTTCAAAGCTCAAACCTTCAATAGAGAGCTTTCCCAGCTGTTCTAGCTCTTTTGAAGAATGACTTAGACATGATGACTTTGGGAGGGGAGACGTCAACGTTGCTTACTCGGCAGTGTCCACGGGCCTGATGAATGTTAACTAGACTTATTTTGGTGATCATTTTTTAATACATATAAATATCAAATTATTATGTTTTCCACCTAAAACTAACATTATATGTCAATTATACCTCAAAAAAATACTAGTTGGAAGAAAAGGACAAAGATACAACTACAAATGTTAGCCAAATTGTTTTGAAGCTACTTGAGGAGTTAAATTTGGGAAATGTAAAAAGTCTTATCTGTATCAGAGAATAAACTATACATGTGCACCATTGTGGATACTTGGTCAGGAAGAGTGATAAAAAAATCCACCATCAGAGTATTGGGAATCTATGGTACCTTGGCTATAGTAGACAAGGGAACTCACTTTACAGGAAACATAATACAAGATTAGGCTAAAGAACAGGGTACAATGTGGGACCTCTATAATCCAATTGCTTCTGAGTCAATTAAAAGGTATACTGGCTTGCTCAAGCAAAAGCTTAGGTTGCTTACTAACAATCTAGATGTGAAAGCTTGGACTAAAACAATCTGTGAAGTGGTAAGATCTGTAAACCATGTATATAGACAAAATGAAAAAAACTATTGAATCAATATTGTAGGGACCCACAGAGATAAAATCAGCACTAAAGACACTTCAGAAATCTAAATTAAAAGGAAAGTATCAATTAAAAAACACAATCTCTCTCTCTCTCTCTCTCTCTCTCTCTCTCTCTCACACACACACACACACACACACACACACACACACGGGAAATTATAGTCCCTTCACTAATAAACCTATTGGGCGACTGAAGGAAAAGCCATATTATACCAAATTAAAAAAAATAAGGGAAATTATTTCTTTGCCACTGTCTCTTCTTTTTGTCTTGTCATTTCCCCTGACTCCAATATTTTCCTCTCCTCTTGGCCTAACTCCTCATCATTTATGGTGACAAAAAGTACTGCTTCTATAACACCTTTGTTGAATGCCTGCATGCCAGTTATGTATCTATTGTAGCTCAGCTCTAAACCCACTCTTCTATATATTTTTTTTTTTATAAAATGCTTGGGCTGGGACTGCAAATTACACTTTCCAGACTTCTCTACCAACTGGCTCATATTATATTCTGTCAATAGGAGGCACTAGAAGGAGGTTGGAATGCAGAAGGAGTGGAGAAGGGCCTTTATTCTATTTGCTGTCCCTGTCTGTGTTTCCACAGCAGTGGCAATTCATTTCAGCAGCAGCAATTGGCTTTAGACATCAACAACTTGTACAAGTTTTATATTTTACCAATGGAATGGAGAGTTGCTCCTCCAACCTGGCAAGTCCTCTAATATTTTGCATTCTCCCTACTTGTTCTAGCATCTTGTATAAACCAGCCAATTAAAGTTTGTCTCTTTCTATGGTATCTTGTCAAATGTAGCCAATAACTGCTCATGCAAGGTACAAACATTTGGATTTCTAATCCTTGCCTCTAATGCTACCAGCCTATTAGATCCATTATCTGTGTCTATCCATTTCACCAGTTGTCTCACCACTGCATAACACTGACATCCTACTTCCATTTTCTTCACAGCCCACCACCAGGCCCCAAACTAATCCTGTTTCTTACTAGTAGTTTTATTGTTCAGCAGCACCCTACTCCTGAAAACCAAGTTACATCTCAATCAGGGTAAGATAAGTTGTGCTATGAAAACAAATAAACCAAATGTCTCAGTGTCTTAAAACAATAGAGGTATATTTCTTAGTCACACTATATGTAGATCATGCATCACTAATAATAGTCATCACTTAAGGTTCTAAGGATCAAGGGCTACCATTTCAACTATGACAGGTTACAGTAATGGCTGTAAGAGCCCCAGAAGGTCTTCTATCAGCACTTAAATGCTTTAGTTAAAAGTGACAGAGTTCATTGCAGATGGTGAATCCTGAATGATTTTATACAAAACTTTCAACACTTACAGAATAAACCTTAGAAATACTAGTAGCAGCCAGATGTACCTGCTCCTCAAACGTCTGATACCCAATTCTGTGGGGGCCCCTCATCCAATTCTTTTTATACTAGACTATGAACTCCAGTGGAGACTATGTCTGTATTCAACACTGTGTCAACAGGCTAAATTAGCACAATGCCTGGTACATGACAGGTACCAATTAAATGTTTGCTGCATAAATGAATGAATGAATAAATGAATAAAAATAAATGAAAGAGGAAACATAGCTGCTATGGAAACACATGGTTAACAAGGAATTTCAGAGACAATATCCCAGGAACAAGAGAAGTGTTCTGGCCTAGGGAATTTCCTATGAGGAAGAAAGGAAGTGGTATAAAAACTCATCTCTAGCCACACACTCCATGCACCAGATTTTTTTCTCTTCCACAAAATATATCATGCTCGTTAATAACTATGCATTCTTTGCGGGCGTAAAAAATGCTATTTCTCCATGTCTCCATTTGTAAAAATTCAACTCCTCAGCCAGTCCAAGATCACTCTATCATAAAATACTTCCTAATACTCCTCAGATCAAATGAATTGCTTCTTCATCTGTCTTCTATTATATTTGCTACTATACCCGCTCACTAGTGGGCTTACTGTGCTTACTAGTAAGTGCAGCTGTCTCCCCACCTAGATTTGGATGCCCTTGGAAGCAGAACTCACTTATTTAGCTTTGTACTACCTCAAATACTGGCAGAAAAAAATATTTTTCTGTCTATCAAAATTGAATTGAAACAAAACCAATAACTGCCACAGCAGGAGTTATAAAGTACCTTTTATTTAGTCTTCACACCAAGCTCACTTCCAAAGTTCTGTTTATTTTTCTGGGGTTGCTTTTTTCCAATTGCAATCATAATTCCTACCAACTACTTTACTGATATTTCAAGGATCAGTAAAGTACTATTATCCCACAATTTTAAGATAAGTTGTAGAAATTGTACTATCTTCCTCTTTATATTGTTAGTTTCAATAAGAGACTGGTTAATACAGTATCTGCTTCTTTCAGTCTCTCTCCATCTACCTCCCCCATTTCCCCTCCAATTCTCAATCTCTCTCCCCCAAATAGAGATACTCTTTTGTGATATTCTTTGTACACCAAAGTGAAATCGATTATTGTTAAATAATATACTAAACTCCTCAATAAATATTAAAGATATTAAGCATCCTGAATATAAGTAATTTAACAAAACTAGGAAATATACTCTCTATCGTTAGATTTTCTGATGTTTTGAGTACTTTTTAAAAAATCACCTTTTAACTTTAGGAAAATAGCATTAGCAATACAGTGCTTGCACTAAAAAACTGAGAGACCTGACTGAAAGTAAAGTTACCCAAGGAACCAAGTAGGGGTGCAGTATTCTAAGCAGATAGAGCTATGCATGTGAAGGTCCTGATTCAGGGAAAAACTTGTGCCCTCAAGAAACCTTAAGAAAGGCAGGTGGCTGGAACTGTGTAACAGGATATGAGTGAAGCAAGATGAATTCTGGGAGGTAAGCTGGGGTCAGATCATTCATTGCTTTGTGGGCCTGGTTAAAGATTTTATTTTAATTCCAAGTTATCAGGGAAATCTTTGAGTTTGAATTTCTAAAATATTGCTGTGGCTGTTGGGTGGGGAATAAATTGCTAGAGAATTTGACCTAGGAATAACATAAATAAAAACAGATTAATTCTTTCATCCAAAAAATATTTATAAAGCAACCAAAAACCACCTCTTTACAGAACATTCTCAAGAATAGGTAATAATATGCTGATCCCTAACAAAAGAAGACAGAAATCATATTTAGTATCTTTTCCAACCACAATGGTATAAAATAAGATATCAACAACTGGAGGAAACTGAAAAATTCACCAACATGTGAAATTAAACAACACACTTCTGAACAATCAATAGATCAAGGAAGAAATAAAAAAAGGAAATCAGAGACAAATGAAAACACACACACACACACAATGTGTATATATATATATATATGTATATATATATATATATATACATACATATACATATGTATGTGTGTATGTGTGTGTGTGTGTGTGTGTATATACACAGTGTATAAAAACAGTGTTAAGAGGGAAGTCTATAGTGATAAATGACTACATTAAGAACAAAAGAAAGAGTTCAAAAACAACCTAACCTTATACCTCAGGAAATTAGAAGAAGAAACTAGACACAAAGTTAGCAAAAGGAAAAAAAAAATAAAGATCTGAGCAGAAATAAAATAAAGATGAGAAAAACAATAGGAAAAAATAAAAGAAACCAAGGGTTAGTTGTTTTAAAGATAAACAAAATTGATAAACCTTTAGCTAGAATAACCAAGAAAGAAAAGAGAGGCCTGTAAGAAACAAAATTATAAATAAGAGAGAATACATTACAACTGACAGCAGAGAAATACAAAGAATTATAAGAGGCTACTCTGAAAAATAATATACCAACCAATTGGATAAGCTGGAAGACACAGATACATTCCTAGAAACATATAATCTGCCCAGATTAAGTCATGAAGAAATAAAAAGTCTCAACAGACCAATAGCAAGTAAGGAAATTAAAGCAGCAATGAAAAGCCTCCCAACAAAGAAAACCCTACCCCTAGATCAGATGGTTTTACTGGTAATTCTACCAAACATTTAAAGAAGAACTAATGTTAATCCTTCTCAAACTCTTCAAAAAAAACTGAAGAGGAGGGAACACTCCCAAAATCGTTTTATGAAACCAGCATTATCCTAATACCAAAGCCAGATAAGGACACTACAAGAAAAGAAAACTCTAGGTCAACATCCCTGATGTGTACAGATACAAAATTTTTCAACAAAATTCTAGCAAACAAAATTCAGTAACACATTGAAAGGCTCATACATGATGACCAAGTGAGATTCATCTTTGGAATGCAAGGATGATTCAATATGCACAAATCAATAAATGTGATATACCACATTAATAGAATAAAGGATAAAAAGTAATACCGAGAAAGGCAACAGAGCTGGAGGAATCACACTCCCTGATGTCAAACTATTATACTACAAAGCTGTAGTCATCAAAACAGCATAGTAATGGCATAAAAACAGACACAGAGACACGTAGACCAATGTAACAGACTTGAGTGTCCAGAAATCAACCCATATGATTAAGACCAATTAATATTTGACAGGGAGCCAAGAATACTCATTGGAATAAAAAATAGTCTCTTTAAAAATGGTGCTGTGAAAACCTGTTTTCACATGCAAAAATGAAATTGGATTCCTATTTTATACCACTAACAAAAATTAATTCAAAATGGATTAAAGACAAATGTAACAGACCTGAAACTATAATATTGCCAGAAGAAAACAGGAAAGCCATTGATATTGTTCTTGCAATAATTTCTTACATATGACACCAAAAATGCAGACAACAAAAGAAAAAATAAACAAATAGGACTATATCAAATTTAAAAAGCTCTGTATAGCAAAATAAATAATCAACAAAATGAAGAGGCAATATCAGATAATTAATATACAAAATATATAAATAACTCATATAACTCAATAGCAAAATCACACAAAAAATTTGACTTAAAAATAGGCACAGAACCGGAATAGGTGTTTTTCCAAAGAAGATATGCAGAAGGCCAACTGACACATGAAAAGATGCTCAACATGACTAATCATCAGAAAAATGTAAATCAATTCAGAAACAGACCTGCAGTAATATGAACACAATACACTTTTAACAAAGGTGCCAACAGAATTCAATAGAAAAATTACAGTCCTTTCAACAAATGATGCTGGAACAACTGTACATCCACATAAAGAAAAAAATTAAACCTTAACCTAGAACTCACATATCCTATATAATAAAAGCCTAATATGCTAAGTGTCTGGGCGTCTGGTCATCCATTTAACCAATCAAAGCATAATATGCTAACGATATGCTAAGGCCGCTCAACTGTTCGCCATGACATGCACTGACCACCAGGGGGTAGACACTCCGACCAGTAGGTTAGCTTGTTGCTGGGGTCCAGCTGATCAGGACTGAGTGAGAAGGGCCACACATGCCCTGGAGCCTTCCCACGGTCCCTCCCCGGCTGGCCAACCTCCTGCGTCCCTCCCTGGCCCTGATTGTGCACTGGTGGGGTCCATGAGCCTGGCCTGCACCCTCTCGCAATCCAGGCTGAGGACTCCCCCTCTCTGAGTGCACGAATTTTGTGCACCAGGCCTCTAGTGTTCAATAAATAACCAAAAACGAATTGTAGATGCCAAATGTAAAACACAAAACTATAACACATTTAGAAGATAATATAGAAGAAAAGTTTCTTGACCTTGGATTAAGCAAACAGTTCTTAGGTTTGACACCAAAAGCATGATTCATTAAAAAAAAAAAAGACAGTTGGACTTATTCAAAATTAAAACTATTTTTTTTTCTATGCAAAAGACAATGTTAATAGAATGAAAGAACAAGCTAAAGATTAGGATAAAGACAAACATCCAGATATAGCCTTACATAAATGTTTAAAAACAGAACTTACCATGGCCAGTTTTTCCCAGTGGTTAGAGCATCAGCCCACAGACTAAAGGGTCATGGGTTTGATTCCTGATCAAGGGCATGTACCTAGGTTGCATGTTCCCCAGCCCCAGTAGGGTCACATGTGAGAGGCAACCAATCGATGTGCCCCTCTCTCTCTGCCTCTCCCCCTCCTCCCTCCCTTCCACTCTCTCTAGAAATAAATGGGAAAAAAATCCTTGGATGAGGATTAAAAACAAACCATAAAAAGAAAAAAAAACCCACAGAACTCATATAACCAGAAATATCACCAACCCAAATGCACCTCAATTAACTATTTTATTACTAAAATGGAAACAAGTCATTCATGGTACATAAAACATGACAAAGGCTTGGACACGAAAATAGGGTGTGGGCAAAAGTAGGTTTACAATTGTGAATACCAAAAGTTTATTCTTGTATTGTTATTTATTAATTATTGTATTATTTTCCATAGGAACAATAGTGAACCTACTTTTACCCACCCCTGTATATTAAAGACAAAACAATGATTTGGAGTGTCTTACTTAAAACCTAACTACATTCACAGTCAAACTTTACCATGTCTCTAATTTAGCTCTTTTAATTTTAGAGGTGAGAAAAACTTAAGGATATGCAGAGATAATTAATACAGGTGTATCTTGTACATGCATCTAGAAATAATATAATTGAAAATCACCAGGAATATCCTGGATAAAGTAGGAAAGAGAGTCAGACATCATTCTTATTTCAAGGACATTCCACTTAGAGTTCACAGAAAAAGAAAATTAACTGCTAAGCAGCATACAGTCTCTAACACCCACCTTCAGAAGCAAACTATTGTGACTCTCTCCAAAAACCAAGCCCAATGCAAAAGATTTAGAGTAGTGGTTCTCAACCTTCCTAATGTCGCGACCCTTTAATACAGTTTCTCATGTTGTGGTGACCCCCAACCATAAAATTATTTTCGTTGCTACTTCATAACTGTAATTTTGCTACTGTTCTGAATCGTCATGTAAATATCTGATATGCAGGATGTATTTTCATTGTTACAAACTGAACATAATTAAAGCATAGTGATTAATCACAAAAACAATATGTAATTATATACGTGTTTTCCAATGGTCTTAGGCGACCCTTGTGAAAGGGTCGTTCGACCCCCAAAGGGGTTGCGACTCACAGGTTGAGAACCTCTGATTTAGAGGAAGGATTTGAAAAGTAACTGAATGAAGCTCATCATATGGTTAGGGTAAGATAGCTACACTATCTTAGGGAAGACAGATCCAAGTATATCATTGCCAAATTGTCCTTATCTATAATAATAAAAGCATAATATGCTAAATAGACTGGACATCCTTCTGGATGTCCTTCGGACGACCTTCCGGACGAAGCCGCGGTGGCAGGGGCCGAGGCTGAGGCAGAGGCGGCCAACACAGCCACAGCGGGCCCAGCCCCTTGCACGAATTTCACGTTGCTACTAAATGAGTAAGTGATCTATGGAAGCTCTGCTCTAAAAGTCACATCAGAATAATCTAGAAAATGACAGCAGATGATTACCTTCCCCAAGTTAGTTGCCTTCTCCTGTCTACAGAAAAACCATCTGATAAATATAAGAAAAACATGCTATCCCCCCCCCCCCAATAAAATCTTTTGCCTCAACTTTTGGGCTAACCAGTTACTTCAGAGACAAAGTGATGTGTGTGTAATTTTTAATATGTTATCACCACAGAATATTATAGAATTTTATGATCTTTTAAAAATGAAATCATTAATGGAATCAAATAGTCTGCCAATAAATTCATTACAAATACTTCTTATGTAGTTCATAATTTATTTTGCTTCCCATGGCAATGTATTATATGGGTTTTATCTTGGCAGGCAGTGTCGACCAACAATTTTATACAAGAGGGGACATTGCTGTAACCCTCTAAGTAATGTAACATAAACTCCTGTGCACTGACTTATTTGGCACTGCACTGTGTGACTAAAACCCAAGAATTTAATGGCAACAAACAAGGAAGAATGTCGGACACGGACATAATGTGATAAAGGCATTCCACACTAAATAATAGAGAATATCCTGAAATTGTTTCTTTGGTTTTGCTAATGAATAAAACTGATGTTAAAGTTCTTGTACTGAATGAGATGCTACTGAGATTCCTTTATCTATGGTCCTCGATTTGAGGGAAGCAGTGAATTAGCCTCATTCTTACTCTGTAATCAAGAAAAACAATAGCTCTCTTTAAAATTATTTTCCCCTGATTTCAGAGCATTCTGTTTTAATTGATGTTCACTGGATATTGCCTAAGCAATTAACAGAGTGTGTTTATCTATTTTTTTTTTTTTTGCTTATCTGACTGAAAATGCTTTACTGGCAACTCAAAACCTACTCCCCCCCCCCCCCCCCCCCACACACACACACACAACTCAGCTACCTAAAAGCATGGCCAAACAGTCAGAGAATATTTATTAATTGAGCCAATTTAATTTAAATGCAAGACTTTCTAACTTTTTTTCCTTTCACTCTATAGTCTTAAAACTTTATGGCAAATAAGACCTTAGGATTAGTGGATTTCTTCTTTTGAGAGAAGTAGATGCTGCAAACGTCTTTTCTTCAGCACTGTGCTATTTATTCACATGACAGAGTTTTAACTGCTAGTGAATTATTCCTTCAAAAGCTATGACTGAAACTGTCAGTAGGCTTGTTGAGATACACTGATGGCCAAGGGAGAATTTTCAACAGTCAACAATAGCTAAGGATGGCCTTCTAGGACAGAGCATGGGACCTATCCCTAATGAAGGATATTAAGGGGGGAGATAAAGATAAATGTGCTCTCAAAAGTGTAATTGATAAAAAACATGGTTAATTGATACAAACGTTGATAAAAACAGCAATCCCAAATGTAGAATTTAGGTTTTATTCCAGTCATTTACTTATTTGGACACACATTTCCCCATAGAAACAATGTTATAGGTGATGTTTTAGATTCAAATTTTAGATCATAAAATTATTTTCAACACATAAAGTAAACATGCAAATAGTTCATTTTATTTAAACATATGGTATTAGCTAGGACCATTCTGTTGTCAGTAGCAGAAATAAACTTAAGCACAGAAGGAAAGTTTACTATAAGGATATATAGCTGTTATGAAACCCCAAGACATGGGAATATAGCTGAGTCCTGTGAAGAACTGGAGAGCCAACTTGGCTCTCCAAGTCCAGTCCCTACTTATCCCATTGAATCTGCTATATTCTTTTCTCTTTTGCTGCAAATGTTTTTTGTAAGTAACATTCAAGCTACTGCGTGGAGCACAGACAATAGCGGTGCAAAAATGGAAACCAAGCAGACTAGAGCTCTGGCCTTTAATCCTCTTGTTCTCTGAGAGGACAAAATTCAAAGATGATAACAGATTCAGAGGAGGCAGGACTGACAGCAGGTATGAGAATAATACAAGGAAGTAAGAGAAAACTATAAGAAGTATAGACAGATATACTATATTTGGAAGGAAATTGGGAATGATAGAAATAATGGAGTAATAGTAGAAAAGGAAATAAGAGTATTGTATGTAGGGACTATCCTAATTCATCTAAACAAAGGAGTTACCTACATTTAGACATTATTTACCAAGCAGAAGTATGCAGTGAGAAAATTCCTGGTTAGGACCCAGGAGTTCAGGTTTCTTGGACAATCTATATCCTAGAAACTTGAGCTCCATTTGAGCGGGAACTAAAGATCCCACTTTTATTCTGGAAGTCAACCCAATTACCATTACTGATGCCCTGAAGACTTCAGAATGAAGTCCACGACTAGAAAATCTCCCTACCTCATCAGGAAATATACAGAGCCAACCAGAAAACAAAATTCTTTCCCAACTGAAACTCATAAAGAATTCACACCAGAAGTGCCATGTGACTCTCTCATTAGGGAACCTCAAAACAAACATAATGGAGCTGGAGAAGGTCCAAAGACACAAAATTAAAAAGATAAAAGATATCAGTTTGAAACAAGACTAAAATAATTAAGGGTCTCCCTTATAAACAGATTAAGGAGCTAGGGAGATAAATAAAACAAAGATTGAAAGTGATTGTCTCTGAGATGTGGGAACCACAGGTGGGGAGAGCTCAACAGAACAGTTCTTTTTCTTCTTAAGCTCTTTTAGAGTTATTTGACTTTTAAACTTTTTATATATGTAACTTGATAAAAACAAAATGGAAAAATGGAGAATAGGATAAACTTCAGAGAGAAAAGGGAATTGGAAATTGCTTTTCTACATTTATCTGGGGTGAAATAAGAGGATGCTTCACTTAGATTTTTTTTTTTTTTTTGGCTTTGGAAGGATTTCACTTTCTCCCCAAAACTTTCTGATACATTTGAAAACATTTATTTCTAATCTATATATCTATATATATAAAAACCTAAGCTACTAGTCAACCAATTGACTGGTCACTATGACGTGCACTGACCACCAGGGGGCAGACACTCAATGCAGGAGCTGCCCCCTGGTGGTCAGTGCGCTCCCACAGTGGGAGCACCCCTTAGCGAGCTTACCAAGCAGCGGCAGCAGGCGCAGCGGGGCCAGGATGAGCTGGAGTAGCGGGGCACCCAGCCTGGACTCGGGCTCCTCCCCAGCCACCTGACACTTTGCGCACTACTACATCCTTCAGGGGATGTTGGACTGCCAGTTTCAGCCTGATCCCTGGCAGTACAACATCCCCCAAGGGGTCCCAGATTGCAAGAGGGCACAGGCCAGGCTGAAGGACCCCACCAATGCACGAATCTGTGCACCGGGCCTCCAGTTTTTAATAATAATGAATAAAATATCGACTATTCACTTCTCCGCTCCAATGTCACCTCCTCTCAAAGGTCTTCCCAGGACTCCATCTAACGACACTTCACTCCATTGTTACAATCAAATCTCCTTCATTTCCCTCATAGCTCTAACCATTATATGACACTTTGTTTCCCTCTTGTTTACTTGTCTGTTAACATCTGCCTCCTTTCTCTGAATGTAACAAGGCTTGTCTGCCTTGTCCACTGATCTATCCCCAGCATCTGTAGGAGTGCTCTCAGTAGGATCCTATTAATAATTAATAAGATATCCATATATTATTATGCTTAGTTCTTTTCCCACCTCCTTTACCAATTATTTGTAAAATAATTGTAAAATAATTATTTGTAGGTTATTAAAACCTACCCCAGAGATCAAACCACATTTAATAGGCAAAGCTTGGGATTGGAAATTCCATTGCCTGGCTTGGAATCCCAGTTCCTTCAATTTTCAGCTGTACAGAATGACAGCTAATCTTTTTTCTAGAGCTTGGTTACCTCAACTGTAAAAGGATTTCCTGAGGATTTTTCACTTCTTTGTTAATGTAAGAGAAAAGATGAGTTACTCCTTCCCTCTCATCCTTCACACCATTCTGAGGAAGGTCGAGTTCACACAGAGTTAAGAAGATAGTTTGGCAAATGCTAAGCTATTTCAGGGGAACAGAAATAGCCACAGCATATCTTTTAAAAATTGGTTGAAGATCAGAAAATATTTTTTTCTAGTCAACCACATAATTTAAGTATAATATGGTCCAGGAAGAATTTCTCAATCAAATGGATCTTAAAAAAGAGCTCAGGTGAGAAGTGGGTCAACTTGACCTGAGAGTTTATGCAAAGTATAACTCTTAAAAGGAAAAATCCAAAAGGTAAAAAAGAAAAACAGAAGAGCATAAAAAAGGGAATACCATATCCGAATAGAAATAGTGAGCCTGAAAGATAATCAACACAAGACATGTAAACAAGAAATACCAGCATTGCCCTAGCCAGTTTGGCTCATTGTAGAGAGCATCAGCCTGTGGACACAAGGGTCCCGGGTTTGATTCTGAACAAGGGCACATGCTGGGGCTGTGGGCTCAGTCCCCAGTAGGGGGCGTGCAGGAGGCAGCCAATCAATGATTCCCTCTCATCGTTGATGTTTCTATCTCTCTCTTGCTCTCTGAAATCAATAAAAATATATTAAAAAAAGAAATATCAGCAAAGAAATGATAATAGAGACTTACAAAAAGGCAAGACGACTTTAAAATAATCTGATCTGAAAGATATTATAAAGACTAAAGAAAACAAATGGGCTAAGTTGTTCTAAACAAAGCCATGATAAGTTGCAGCATGTCACTGTCAGGCAAAGAGCATAACATAAGAACAAGGGAAGGTTCACCTGGCTCTTTACTGCCACCCCCATGGCATGACTTGCTGTTGAGGATAAAGTACAGACAGGGGTAGCTCTGATTTTAAAAAATGCCCTGGGAATTTCCATAATATCCCATGGCAGATGCAAAAGAATGCTTTGAAGTAGGAAACAAATAGCTAGAGCCAATGAATTTTCTCTGAAGTAAAGTATCTAATTTCCTGCAAATATCTCCAGAGTCTGAGGCAAGGAAAGGACACCATTCTGTGCTCTTCCTATGATGTATCGTCACAAATAAGTGAATAATTCCCACCAGCACAGCACAAGCTTCAGATGTGTTTTAAAATTTATATTGTTGTTTTATTAAGTTTTCAGAGTTCTTTATATATTATAAATCCAAATCCTTTACCAGAAATGTGTTTTTTATTGAAGTATAATTGATATAAAATATTATATTAGTTTCAGGTGTACAACATAATGATTTGGTATTTGTATACTGTAAAATAATCACCATAATAAGTCTTGTTATCATCTGTCCCCATATGAAGTTACAATTTTTTTCTTGTGTTGAGAACATTTAAGGTTTATTTTCTTGGTAACTTTCAAATTTGCAGTATTTTATTATTGACTATAGTCATCATGCTGTACATTTCATCCCCATGATTTATTTATTTTATATCTGTAAGTCTGCACCTCTTGACCCATTTTCACCACCTCAATCCTCTTCCCCACTGGCAACCACCATACAGATGTGTGTTTTAAGATGGCAACAGGGTTGAGAAATTTTCAGCAATGCAATATACCATAGGATCTGGGATTCCCTGAAGGGATTGTTTAGCTAGTATGAAATTACTTTTCATTTGTTTGTAGCTCACAGGCCAAAGTACATGAAAAAAATACTGAGTGTTACTAGAGTTGCTTCTGTTTCACCAGAAAAAATTACATTTGTTCTGCCATCAATAGAGTGACTGGGACTTTAATGAGTTTTTAAGAGTTAGGCTCTTATTCAGTGTCTACCAGGGTTTGCTGCTATTAAATAAGACTACTATGACGAACACTTTGTTAGAGTAGCTATCTTCACAAAGAAGTATGAAGCAAGAGGACATGAGATGTTTTCAGGAGCTCAGCATTCACTCATGATGTACACACCTATGGAACATTTGCCTTTTGTAGGGTGCTATGTAACATCCCGGGGGATTAACAGTTAAGTAACAAAAAAAGTTCCTTCATGGCACATCCAATTCAGTGGGGAAAACAGACAAGTAAGCAGACAGAGTTAGAAAGTACTAAAGGGAGGTTAGTGCCAGGTTCTAATGAGGTTTCTGTTTATCTGACCTTTGCCGAAGAGGCCCGATGACTCCTAGGTCACACCAGCTGAGCACACAACACAGAGGCAAAAGGGCTCAGCAACTCCGATGAGACAATTGCCACAGTAGAAAAATAACTCAAACTATATCTCCTACAGATATTGGCTCAAGACTATCAGCATTGAATATTAAATAAATACATTATAACAGTATTAGAAATTAGTAAGACAATACCATTGATTGAGTCCTTTTCAGATACAAAGGGACAGCCAATAATAAACAGGGAGTACTGCGCAGAAGGGAGGACAGCACACTGATGATCGCCTCTTCCTCCCAGCACCTCCCCCAGCCTCCCTTTACCCAATACCAACAATTTCTATGGTTCCACAGAAGATCAAAGGGAAATCCTTACTCTAAAGAAGGGCTGTTTACATGCTATAACTCAACTCTCTCCTTGACACATTGCAAGATGTAGACTGGGTCAACTAGAAGTAAATTGTACTGCCATGTTGTATTTCTTGAAAATTTCTTGTTTGGTTATTACTTATGTCCTTTGTTTTATATTTCATTTCTCTGTATGTTGTAGCCATATATGACCGTACAATGTGACAAACTGAGAAGGTTTGAGATGATGGAAAAGGAGATTTCTAGGCCTAGGTCTATGGACAATTCTGATAAAGCTAGTCATAAATAAATATAATCTACTGAGTCATTTTATTCCTCTAGAGCAATAAAAGACACACACCAAAAAAATCCATCTTTGTAATAAAAGCTACTTAACATTGGCTTTGACATGGACTAATAATCTAAGTTGCTCTTCTATTGCATGCGATCTGAGGCAAAGAGCTTTCAACTGCTGTTATAGATCCAGCAAAATTGAAAAAAAACAAAACAAAAAACACACTGAATCACAAATTACAGCCATTTAACAAGATGCCAATTATTTTAAATGGCAATTAGGATTTTCAAACAGAGTAAAGCTTTTACTAAAAAGGCTCAGGAAGCAACTTATTTCATAACAGAACTTATTTTCTTAAAAAGGAAAAGTCACACAGATAATAAGACCAACATGCAAAATTACAGTAAGTAAAATGTTACAGCAAGATACAGTATGAAAAATTGGAAAGGTTCCACTCTTAAATAGTACAAGCTGATCACTATTGATGATATACCACATGAGGCAAGAGGTTTCATATAACACATTAAAAAGCAACTGCATCTCTGTCCAAGTTGATGAATCAATATATTTCACTAATAAATTCATGCTGCAACATTTGTAATATTTGTATAAAATTCAAGAAAACATTATTTGCTACAAAAAGCTGTCCTGCAGGTGAAAAAAATGTTCTGGTACTAGATAATGGTGTGGTTGTACCACCATATGAATATACTGAAAATCACTGAAGTATATAATTGAAATGGCAGATTTTATGGATGTGAATTATACCTCAATTAAAAAAAAAAGCTTCCTCAAAAAAGCAAAGTCCAAGATAAATGATGAAAACATTTAAGACACAACTAAAATGTCTTCCTCAGTCCCCTCACCCTGAACTCTCCTAGCACTCCTTTTCTCCATTATGACCCCTTTCAAAGTGGTCCTGTGCTATAGTGTGTTTGACATTTCTCCAACTAGATTTTAATGTATTAAGGAGGAGGTAGAAAAGGGTAAAAGGGGTCAAATATATGGTGACGAAAGGAGCTTGACTTTGGGTAGCAACACACAATGCAATACACAGATGATGAATTATAGAATTGTACACTTAAACTCTGTATAATTTTATTAATGAATGTCACCCCAATAAATTCAATAAAAAATTTAAAAAGCTTAAAAAAATGACATGTGAGATTCCTTACTATCACTTTCTGTAGAATTTTTTTGGTTTCCTCTTTTACTAGGGGTCACTTTTCAGGAATCTTGATTTTTCCTGGGGTTTCTGATAAATCCTCAGATCTCTCTGTCCATATCCCTGACCTAGTAAAACTAAAGCTCCAGGACACCAGAAATCTGCAGATTTGCTCAGGGCAGCTGCTGGCTTCAGTGCTGACCAAGTGTGAGGACTTATATTTATCATTTTGAACTGGAAATTTTTTTACATCCTTGCCAACCCAGCTATGCATGTGAAGAGATGAATGTGCATGTATGAGAGTTTATGTGTTATATACATACAAAGCATTTTTTGGTGTTTATAAACTGTCCAGTCTACACTATTGCTAGAAATGGAAGTTCCCCTTTACTGGACTTTATCTTGTAGGCTGAGACAGAACCCATCTGATAAACATAGCCATGGAAAGTACTTTTCTCCTCCTCCATTCCTGGCCATGCCTGTACTGCGAACCCTAGAAAAAATTACCAGAATATTCATGTCTGGTACCATTTTCTCTTCCATTTTCCCCATCTCCTGGTATCTTCCTTTCTTTCCCTTCTGCTCTCTCCTCTCTCCAAGACTGTGGGTTCCTATGTTTTTCTTCCTCACAGCATACCTTGCCTGAATTTCAGAAGTAATTTTCACTCCCCTCTCTCTCATCAAAACTCTGCTTCTCCTCAAGTCTTCTTGCTATTGTCCAACTTCATTAATCATCAGGTTATTAGCCACAATAGTGCTCCAGGAGCACTTTATATATACAGAGTGTATTTTCTACTTATACCCTGCTTCCCAGTTGACAGAATTCCTAGTGGTTTTTCAAAGGGAAGATAATGCTGAAGAGGATGCCATTGTGAGGCCAGGGATTTCTCCCCCGTGTTCCATAAGTCACCCAGATAGGAATCCATCTCCCACATCAGGCCAGCCACAGGCTTACAGTTGGAAGGAGTCTTTAAAACTGAATGTTGAAACTAGAGAAATGTCAAGAAGAGTTTGAGAAAATGGAAAGTTACAGAAAAAGTTGTAACATATGATACATTTGTTTAATGTCTTTGTTAATGAACCAAAAAATGTAAGCAGCAAAATAATTACATGTGCCATTGATACAAAATTAAGATGAGGCACCAGTGGCATGAATACAGAAAAAGAATCAAAGGTTCTAAATTGAAAACACAAAGAAAAAATGGGCTTTAGAACCAGTATAAATGAACTTCCATCTTGTGTAAAACCAGTATAAATGATGCTGTATAAAGGCAATCTGGGAAACCTTGGTACGGAGAGACAGATGCTGAAGGGAAAGAGAAGACATAGTACAGCAGCCATTTGCAATGTGAATGAAATAGCAACAAAGTGGAGGGGACCAAAAACCTCTAGCAGTGACATTGTAATATCTATAAACACCAAATCACAAAGGCTATTATTTGGACTTTGGAATATTTGAGCAGTAGCAGCAGCAAAATAATTTAGGAGAGGTCAGAGAAAACCCTGACTTTAGATTTTGATGGTTTATTACTACAAGCACAACGTTTTGTGTGGCTTTATTTTGCTTTATCTTTATCTTAGAAACACCCAACAAAGAAAGCAGACACCTTTGAGAACTAAGCATTTTGCCTAGAGCTCACATAAAAGAAATGGAAGCCTTGAATGCTCACCCCAGGAGTACATTCCTGAGCCTACTCAGGCTTTCCCAGCCTAGTGATGACAGATGAGGCAGTGGGAAGAGCAAGGTGAAAGCCCTGTCCTCCACCACCACCACATGGGTCTAAAGGTTTCTCCTTTAACTCACAGAATTTGTCCTCTATCTAGTCCACCTGGCCACATCGGAGTCCAGCAGAGTCTGAGGGACAGGTATGCAGCCCAACTACAATGTTCAAGTAAAGACTACCTTATGGAACAGATATTTAAATATTTTTTATTTAAATGTCAAGAAGTCCTTGAAAACTGTTGGGGGTTCTAAAGTGTAAGACACAGTATCTACCTTTGGTAGCATGGCAGTGGGCTGTGGAAAGCGCAGTGATATAGAGCAGCGATTTTCAAGCTCTGTTATCCCATGGCACACACAAACTAAGTACTAAACTTTATCTTTTTTGCTGAATTGACATAAAATAAAAGGTATAATTTTGATTCATTCACATCAGACAGCTATTGTTATGTTGGCTGTTGCCATTTTTTTTTTTAATTCAACAACCTAAGAGAAAAGAGATCAATGCCCCTGACTAAATAGTCAGGCATTGCATGTTTTAAAAATTCTTGTGGCACACCACTTGAAAAGTGCTGGTATAGAGGAAAGACCATGGACTTGGGATTCAGCCAGACCTATTCTTATTTTTTATTTGAAGATATGTTTTTATTGATATGTATGTACCGTAGCTGGGAATCAAACCTGCAACGTTTTGGTGTAAAGGAGGATGCACCCAACAACTGAGCCACCTGGCCAAGGCAGCCAGGCCTATTCTAAATCCACAGCTTTGTCTCTGAGCACTTCCTGTAATTTTACAAGATTTTGTTTCCTCATTCAAATAAAAAGAGAAAATATTAATGCTATCTTACTGGCTTGTTTTGAATAAAAGATGAAATAGCATGTATACACAGAAGAAACTGTGCTGTACATAACAATAAATACTGGTTCCATTCTACCTAGAGAAACAAGATGTGCCCACCTGAGAGAGGTAAGCAACAGTGCAAAAGCAATCACTGATAAGTGCCCAGTGACAAATGATGTGGGCAGCAAATACTGTTATTCTAAGTACTAGTATTGATCTAGGAAGTGAGTTCTATTATCGATAAGAACCAAATGATAAATGATGTACTCAGTAATACCTTTCAGAGGAATCAAAGGGTAACTCAGTGTGGACTGAACTGAACTTGAAAAGTATACATGGGAAAGACAGTAGGGTTTAAAGGCTAGGCGTTATTATCTTATTCTAATTTTGTTTTATTTTTAACTAAAACACAATAAAATTGACTTGTTTGATACATTGTTCTATACATTTTAACTCATGAATAGATTTGTATAACCACCACTACAATTAGGTTATAAGCTATGAATTTAATAATTTATAACATAAATAATTGATGAAGTTAAGTAAATAAAACACTTAATGGCTTCACAATACTTTATATACATATGGAGATATCCTGGGGGTATCACCAAACCTGGCTTGTGAGATACTGGAATATATAAAGGAAATAAATAATTAGGAAATGATTTTCTTTAATGATTTGCTATTTTCCATAGGTAGCTTTTGAATAAAACTCCTTTTTTTAATTCTGTCATTTCTTTGGTAAAGAGAGACTGCATAAAATCAGAATAGAATATTTGTTTTCTGGTGCCATTGGCAAGTCTCATTAAGGTTATACCTAAGGTTTGTAATTTCAAAGGACCAGAAAGGCTTCTGCCTTCTCTCTCCAGCCCTCCCCTCCACATTTTCTGCCTTGGCCCACCATCTGTGATGATGACAGAGCCCTTTAATTTCCTTTGGTGCAGGTAGGGTTGGCTTGGGTTGTGTTGCTAAGATTTCCAAAAACTGGTCCTTGCCAGCCTCTCTGAACTATGCACTTCAAACAGCCTGTCCATTCATCCACAAGCTTTATAAGAGTTGCTTCTGGAAACTGAAGCCAGTCCCTGTTTACAGGACCTTACTTAACCTCAGTAAAGTGATATAGATTCCAAAACATAAGGTGCAGTGAAAAAGGAAGTCATAAAACAACTCATGTGATCTCATTTTCACTCTCAGTGCAAACATTGCAAATGGCAATTCCAGGTGGAATAACGCATCCATAGGGGAGCTTTTTTAGAGCATGACAGCATCCCAATCTCCAATGCAGGACGGAGCCTTCGGCCATGGAAGAACCATTTAGGATGAGCTCAAAGTTTTCAAGTGGATTAAATTGGCATGTAAATATATATATAAATATTTGCTTAATGAAAACATTTGCTTCTTGGGCAGTGACCCAGTCTTTGGGAAATTTTAAGTGGCAGAGGAGCCAGCAAATGGGAGGAGACAGTTGAGAGTATTGAAGTCAGGGCCACGTGCTGGGACCTGAGAGCCAGCACTCACTCTGACAAAGAGCACATGGGCAGGCACAGATCTTATCTTTAGGCAGATATCTGAGAGGTGAGGGTACCCTGTTTTCCTTTAAGGAGCTTTCAATTGTCTAGAGGTTTTCCAAATAAAATTACAATATTCTAAATTTGCTATTACCATTCCCAGAAATGAGAGAGAAGTTGATGATAAGGCATAGAGAGAAACTGAACTCTAACTGCTATTGTCAATTCCATGAAACAATAAAAATTGTCCCCCTAATGGTTTGAAAAAATGAGTACTTGCAGAGAGAGAACATGAAATGTTAGAAAGAACTTGTAGCTTTAGTGTCAGAAAGAGGTGGATTCAAATTGTACCTCCATCCCTCCTAAGACATGTTCTTTTAGCAAGTTGTTAATTTCTCAGAGGCTATAATAATATCTCCCCGGCAAAACTGTAAAGCACTCAGATACATGCCTAGCACAAAATAGGTCCTAAACAAACGGAAATGACTTTGAGTGGCCCTGAATGACTTTTTGTGAGTTTCTTTCCTGTCTGTGCTTAAATTTTCTTATCTTTAGCAAAGGTATATTTATATCCCCATCACTGTACTGTTATGGATAGTGAATTAGATCATTTGAATGCAATGGCTAATATGATGATGAGTATATAAAATTATTACATAAGTATCAATTTCTTTCCCCTGTTAATTCAGTGTTTTCAAAATGGTATTTCTATTAAGTGTAATGAGAATTGGATAAAGAAACTGGAGCTAAAGATAGACCAAAAATAATCTAGTAGGCAGGCAATTAATCCTTTGACAACTCTGACAAACCAAGAGAAAGGACCTTAACATAGCAGATAGTTGATGCTTGGGAGATAAAGGTTACTCTTCTCCCCACAACAGTTCTAGCTAATGGAAAAGTTACAAAAGAACTGGTGGGCAAACAGGAATCACAGTATCACATATACATTAATGGCGAGGGCAGCACCAATAACTACCAATATTCAGGGCTGAACTGTCAGCTGTGAGGAAGAATAAAGTTTAAGCTTCAGAACAAATGATGTTCCTGGCCCTTCCCAAATCTTGACCCAGACTGTGGCGAGAGCAGTCTGTAGGACATACCCACCTAGCCAGCTGCAAGAAAGATAGCAACCTGCCGCAAAGGTGACCACCTGCAAAACATAATGGTTAATGAGTTGAACTAAGAGATCAGAAATGGAGAGAAGCCAGAAGGTGAAAGGGCCGACAGAGCTACTGCCAGTTTCCCTACCACAAGGCATACTGATCCTACTCACCAAAACTGGTTGACCAGTTAGTTCTTCCCCTGGTCCTCCCTGGGGAAAAATGAGTACAGAGATGAAGAAGAGCAGAAGTCTCCTCTAACACTCCCCACTCCTGGGAAGGGAAGGCTTAAGTAGAAGATTCCTAGTACCATAAGCAAGAGGAAAAGGGTCCCCTTCTCACCTTTCACCAAGTCAAGCAAAGCAATGCTTTGGGAATTAGGCAGATCGAAGAGAGATTGCAAATAACAGCATAGCTAGAGGTTGTTGGGAATCCAGTGAGATGTTTAGGCAAATTGTGCATAATCCAAGGCCAGGAGATTGTAAACAGGCTTTGATAGAAGAGCAGATCTGGGCAGGTTTTCTGCAAAGACGGGAATCAGATCCTTGATATGAGAAAACCAGTGTCTGAGATAGACAGAGCAAATAAAAGTGTGCCAACCAGACTTAAGGATACAGAACTGAACAGGGTCAGGGGATCTGCGTGATAGCTCCTCCTCCCTACCCTCCCAGCCACGACCCTCTGAATTAGTCATATCACTCTCTTCTCTGGACATCAGCTCCCTGGCATATAAAAGAACGTCCTTTCTCTCCAACACTGAGTGGTTTGAGAAAAGGAGATCCAATGTGCTGTGGTTTTGATTGGTATGATGCTATGAGTCTGCTCTGTGTCATCCAGGTCTGGAAAACATGGGAATTGCTGTCTTCCCAACAATGACAGTGGAGCACATCTGGACCTGGATATCTGTTCAAATACCACCCAGAAATGCTGGGTGTCTCCAAAGGACATAAAAAGAGAAATACAAAATTCCATTTAAACTCCATAAGCAGGCTCACCCTTCTTTCCATATTTTTCTAGGAATTGGTAAAACAAGAGAATGACTCCAAGAACAGGGCCTGTATTTCAAAATAATGGTACATGACACATTCTGAACAATTATTTGTTATTTTCCTTGTGTGCCTGCTTTCTCTCTCTTCCAAGTCCACCCTTACAAATTTCTGTGGAAAAAAAAAAGGTTTCTGCTAAAAAACCTGCTTCAGGAAAGGGAAGACCTGGTTATTATTTTTTCTCAGGTCCTAAACATATGTATTCTAGAAATTGAACCCTGGAAAGGTGGAACGGACTCTCACCCACAAACCTGAAATCTCCTCTGAAGAGAGCACATCTGGCAGGATCAAACCATTTCAAAGGCCAAACCACTTTCCCTCTCTCCAGGGGGAGGAATGAAGGCCTCACCTTTGAGTCTTTAAATTGTACCGTTATGAACACCCACAAGTAGAGAAATGCTTGGGGGAAAAGTGAACTCCTGTCAATCAACCCTGTAACTGCGAAATTCACTTCCAGCAGCCAAAAGGTTGACTTCTCAAGAATGGCCCCAACTTGTAGACAGGGTTGAGCGCTCCTTAAGGGGAGTGTGGCTGGTCTGTGGGAGTCACCCGGTGGCGGTGGTGCAGCTGAATCCCAGACAAACTCTCCTGTGAAAACAAGGATTTCCTTGGGCTCTCAGAAGACTATGACAATGTTTCATGGAGCTACTTACTGTTAAAAGGAACTTTTTTTCTCTCTAACTATAAAAGGAGGAAATAATGAAATAGATGGCACGCCTAGGAACCTACCATTGCTGCTGGCAGCTCTTGTTTTCCCCGTTGTTTATGTTTTATGAGGATTTGAATGACATTATCCTAAAGTAGCCCTATCCAAATACATTCTCATTGCTATAAAGGATTCTGGAATTGATTACCCCACTTCTTTTCAGACACTTGTAGAATTTAGCTTGCTGCATTGTGGTTAGGTGAACTGTAAATTTTATTTACAGCTTTTTAATATACACATTTTAACCTGATCACAAAAACTGATAGGTTTCTGAAGCTTCCCAAAATGTGTCTAAAATGTGCCTTAGCACATGTAATGCTGCCTAAACTTTTAAGAAAACCAGAAACCCTGCCTTCCTTGGACCCTGTTTGTTGGACAGCATAAACCAGATTCAGTCCTCCCTTCCTTCAGAGGAATCAGAAGAGCCTCAGCCCACCAACGCATGACATCTGGGAATAACTGCTGCAGACCTGGTTTGCCAGTTTGAGGCCTGAGCCCACTCCTGTGGTCTCCTCTGCAGAGCTGATCCTGACTACAGGACCCTGCTGCAGCCTCGACTTCCCCATCTGGTTGTTCCCTGGGAGAGGTGGGCCAAGGGGAGTGCTTCTTCCATTTTCATTCCCCTTGTGTCCTCTGGGTCCTGCTGTACCAGTAAATGGGCTAAACCCCCAGGACCCCGTTGCCTTTGCCTCTGCCTCCCAGAAGCCTGGGGTGGCACAAAACATTGCACTATGGCCATCATGGCTAACAGAAATAAACTCTCATGGACGAATTATTTCCACTTTGGGCAAGAGGTAAAGCTTCCAGAAATCAGTGCCTTTTGGAAGTTTCATTACTAGGTCTTCCAGATATTTTCTCAGGAATGGTAAAGAGTGGCAAAATACATTGTTTTGAGTTAAATTCCTCATCTTGACGAAGTTGTTTCTTGATGAATGAGTGACTGTGAATGTAAAAGCCCAGAGGGAAGCAAGAGGAAAGAAGAATGAGAGAATCTGTGAAAGTGACTGCTGAATAATTAAGAAAAGATAGTACAGGCTGATAAAATGGGAAGTCTGACTACTTCATTTGTTTTTCCTTTGATGAAATTAAGCTTGTGGTCTAATGACAACACAACGAAAATGTTGTGAAAATTGAGAATAATATTTTTAATTCCGTAGGCTTAAAACTTTTACATATATAAATAGAAGAATAAAGTTAGCCATTTATCCAGATTTATCAAAGACATCATGCCTATATAATGAATTAATCTTTGAAATTAAAATAGACATCTTAGCTAGAAAACTAAATATTACATTTCTGTTCCAGTGTTATTAATTTTTTTTTTACTTTATTTTTATTGTTGACACTATTACAGATGTCCCATTTTCTTGGGCTGGGTGGAGCTGGGCAAAGTGGGGCAAAATGGACACATGTTTTTCATTTAGAATATTTATTTTTGCAGCATAAAAAGGTGAGACTGAGTGTAATTATTTCAACTGTTACAGATTCCTTTTCTCAGGGCAATGACTACATGGAGATTCTTAGTTTATTCTCTCTCTACTTTGTGCATGTTTAAAAGTTTACACCATAATTTTTTAAAAAAGACACATACTTCTTATACGACAGATGAATGAGACCTCTTCACTTTCATTCTTTTTTTTTATTATTGACAGTAATAACAATATCCCATTTTTCCCCCTTTATGCTCCCCTCCACCCAATTCCCTTTCATTCTTAATAGAGACAGCCTTCAATCTCTAAAGACATTCACTTACCTAGAACATCAGCATCATCTTTAAAGAATGCCAAGAGTTCTGAGCTGGTCTCCTCATCCCCTGCAACAACTCTACTATCAACTACTGATAGTCGGAGATGGCAAACACACTCAGCAATCGTCAGGACTGTGGTCTAACCTCAACTTTTTACCAGCTCATGATGTGAAATGGATGCTTGCCATATCCAGAGGTTAGGAAAGGCCCATCCTTGTGCAGCTAGAGCAGAACAAGAGCCAGAGATGATGCTTGTTGGGTCTCAGGAGTTTGAGTGGAAGCTCTTTTATCAGCTGAGCTAAACTCTGATCCCACAAAACAAGTCAGGGTTTGCATTAAGGACCCATCAACCTCTTCTTATCTTCTGTGACCTAGAGACTTGCACAACAGTGTGTCCCAGCCCCAGACCCCTCAGACCCTCAGAGTGAACAAGTCCTTTCTTCTCTCTGAGTTCCCATAGCATTTTATCTTACTTTTCATGAATTCATTCCTTTCTACTCCTGTCTCATAAAACATGACATTTATCTATCCACTGTTCAGAGAATTTGAAAAATAGCACCTCAAGTCATTACATAGATATAGCAAATGCCCTCTACACCAAGTACCTCCAACAGCTACTGTCAGATTATCAATTGGCCCAACAGAAGGCCCAAATGAAGCAAAAAGTCAATATGTAAATTCCTCTGATATACATAAGGCCAGTGAAGATGCTGCCATTACCAAAATCCAAGGAAGCGCCAGATCTCTGATTGAGAAATATTGGTGTATAACTGGAGTTCAGATCCATCTAACCTAATTGATCAAAAATCAACTAGGATCTGCTGAACAAATTTACTCTCCAAAATAAGAGTGTTTTTTTGTGTGAAAAGAAACCCAGTTAATTATCAGAGAGACCACTTGGGCTGATGAACTGCTTTCGGTCCTGTTTTATTTGCTACTGAAAACAGAGAGACCACTAAGTGGAGGGAAAATTTGACTTACCTCAAAAACTATAGCTTCTTAGCAAAAAATGAATTACAGTATTGCTAATCTCAATTGAGAAAGCCTTTCTGTAAAACCTTCTATAAGATCTTACTATTTCCTTTGTGGTTTAGTTCTGGGAATAGAAAGGGTAACTCTTAAATGTTCCCCCAGAATAGTGTCACATAGTTATTTAAGGAGCTGTGAACCTTTAATGCCATGTAAAAATGGAATAAAAAGTGCCCAATTATTTTTAAAACTGGAGGGTTGTCAGCGGGATCAGCCCTCTAAAATGCTCAACATCACTAATTTTTGTCATCTCCTCAAGGACTCAGTTTTAGAGAAGGCAGGCAGAAAGAACTAATTGGGATTTCTTGACCATGGTAGTGGCTCTCTCTCTATATGAAACCATTAATATGCAGAATCATAGGAATGTGTGGAGTCTGTTATATTTAGAAGGCTATTATTTGCCTTGTAGGTTAGTGTGGATTTTTAAGTAACATTTCTGAACAATATGAGATTTAATTAGGGAAAGTGAATGCATTGCAACTCCCTTGAATATTACACCAGAATGGTGGTGCTGAACTATTTCTCTGCATAGTGACGTGCTAGAAGTAACAGCATGCAGAGAATTTACAGAATTGACATTAGCAAATTTAAGAGACTTCTGTTTCACTTCCAGCCAACAGCCCTAAGGACTGAAGCATCATCTGATATTATATTCTTCTACTAGTTTCAGAACCTCCCATAGAAATGATAGGTTAAAACATTTAGAAAGAAAATAAGCTAGCCCAATTAGGCTCAATATTTAGGCTCCACCTCATTTATTTGATATAAATGTATTAATGAATTTTTTGGGGTTTCTTCTTTTTTATGCAAGTATAATTTACAAAGTTAGAAATATGCTGAATAAAAATAATAGATTTAAGTATTTACTGAAATTTAATATCTGACACCAAAATGGCATTTCAAACTAATGAAGAAAATAAATTTGCTTCTAAAATAGTTATTTCAACAAGCCAGCCAATTAAAAAAGCAAGAAAAAAGTAAACTTGGAACCACCACTCAACAAATTCCAGTTGAATCAATGAAATATTAAACAATGAAATTTAAAAGGACTAGAAGAAAATATGGGAGACTTTTCTGAATTTATTTTCACATTAGGGAAGGTGTATCTAAGCAAAGCATAAAAACCAGAAGGAAAAGACTGATAAACTTCACTATGCAATAACTAAGCCACAGTGAGTAGAAGGAAGGAAATAATAAAGATCAGAGCAGAAATAAATGAAATTGAGTTTTGCAACAGCATGTATGGAACTGGAGAGCATTATGCTAAGCGAAACAAGCCAGTCAGAGAAAGATAAATATCACATGATCTCACTCATTTGTGGAATATAATGAACAACATAAACTGATGAACAGAAACAGATCCAGAGATAGAGAAGCATTGAACAGACCATCAAACCTCAGAGGGAAGGCGAGGGTAAGGGGGAGAGGTCAACCAAAGGACTTGTATGCATGCATATAAGTCTAACCAATAGACACAGACACCAGGGGGTGAGGGCATGAGTGGGGAATGAGGGAGAAATGTGGGGATAAAGACACATATATAATACCTTAATCAACAAAGGAAAAAAAAAAACAGAAAAAAACAATACAAAAGATAAATGAAATCAAGAACTGATTCATTGAAAATATAAACAAGCTTGATAAACCTTTAACCAGACCCATCAAGAGAAAAAGAGAGAGGACCCAAATAAATACAATTAGAAAATAAAGAGAAGTTACAATTGACACCAAAGAAATACAAAGTATTGTAAGAAAATATTATGAACTATATACCAACAAATTGGACAATCTAGAAAAAATGGATAAATTCTTAGAAACATACAACCTTCCAAAACTAAATCAGGAAGAATCAGAGACTCTGAATAGACAGATTACAACTAACGAAATTGAAGCAGTAATCAAAACACTTCCAACAAACAAAGTCCGGGACATGATGGCTTTACAGGTGGATTTTACCAAACATTCAAAAAAGAACTAACACCTATTTTTCTCAAACTATCCTGAAAAATTCAAGAGAAGGGAAGACTCCCAAGCTTATTTTATGAGGCCACATTATCCTAATTCCAAAACCAGATAAATACACAACAATAAAAGAAAAGTACAAGCCAATATTTCTGATGAACATAGATGCTAAAATCTTCAACAAAATATTAGCAAACCAAATCCAATAATGCATTAAAAGATCATACACCATGAACAAGTGGGATTTATTCCGGGAATGCAAAGTTGGTACAATATCCACAAAACAATAAATGTGATACATCACATAAGCAAATTGAAGGATAAAAATCTATGGCAGTAAATAAAAAAAATCTATGCTCATGTTAATAGATGCAGAAAAATCATTTGATAAAATCTAGCACCCATTTATGATAAAACTCTCAGTAAAGTGGGAATAGAGAGAACAGACTTCAATGTAATAAAGACCATGTATGACAAACCCACAGCCAACTTCATAGTCAACGGGCAAAAACTACAAGCATTCCCCTTAAGATTGGGAACAAGACAGGGACGTGTGCTTTTGCCACTCTTATTCAACATGGTACCGGAAGTCCTAGACACAGCAATCAGACAACGAGAAGAGAATAAAAGACATCCAAATTGGAAAGGAAGATGTAAAACTGTCATTATTTGAAGTGACATGATATTGTATATAGAGAACCCTAAGATTCTATCAAAACACTACCAGAACTGATAAGTGAGTTCAGTAAAATAAAGAAAATGTGGAGCATATACACAATGGAACAAACCTTCAATTTGTTTTCTGTGTCTATGCATTAGTTTCTGTTTTGTTTGCTCATTTATTTTGTTTTTTAGATTCCACATTTAAGTGAAATCACCTGGTATTTGTCTTTATCTGGCTTATTTTACTTAGCATAATACCCTCTATCTAGGTCCTTCTGTGTTGTTGCATGGTTAAGATTTCATTCTTTTTTATGGCCAAGTAATATTGCATTATATGTATGTTCCACATTTTCTATACAAAATAAGTATCCAGAAATAAGTGCATTTTTATACACCAATATTAGAAAGGGAAACTACAAAGACAATCCCATTCACCGTTGCTTTAAAAAGACTCAAATACCTATGAACAAATTTAACCAAGGATTTGTAAAAGACCTCAGAAAATTGTTAAGACACTGAAGAAAGGAAGAATCAACATAATTAAAATGTTCATACTACCCAAAGCAATCTACAGATTCAATAGAAAACAATGCAACTTTTAACAGGGAAAAGGATATGAGCAAACACTTCATAACACACATGCCTTGCACACATGCACATACACAAATACAAATATACATATAATTAAAGTCATGAAGTTAAAATAACAGTAAGATACCTTTTTGAACCTGTCTAATCAATATTCAAATGTTTCCTTATATACACTGTTGTTGAAATGTGACTAAATAGCCACTGGTTAGTGTGCAAACTGCTATGACATCCTAGAAGTTTTGTTACTATCAAAATTGTAAATATAGATAATTCTCATTTATTCGTGATACTTATAGTCTATGAAGTTACTGCAAACATTGAATTCACAGATACTGATTCATTGTTCCTAGAGGAAATGCAGAATTAGATTTCTGCACGCCTCAGGACACAATATTTTCATCTGATCAATACATAATCTTGTTTTATGTGTTTTTCTTCTTAAAGACACCATGTTTAATATATATTGTTGATTCATTAACATTGAACTCACAGCCAATAGCACCATAACTCATGCCCAAACAAAACTTATTTATCCAACACATATATTTTATCTGTAAGGCATAGCACAGTCTTCATGTGCTTAGGAATATTAGACAGTACTTCAGCACTAGGCTCCCCAATCCCCAATTTGTTCTCTGTATCTATGAATCTGTTTCTATTTTGTTCGTTCATTTATTTTGTTTTTTAGATTCCATATATAAGTGAAATCATATGGTATTTGTCTTTCTCTGTGTAACTTATATTGCTTAGCATAATACCCTCTAGGTCCATCCGTGTAGTTGCATGGTTAAGATTTCATTCTGTTTTTATGGCCGGGTAATATCCCATTGTATATATGTTCCACGTTTTCTTTTCTTTTTTTCCACGTTTTCTTTATCCAATCATCTAACAATGGAGACTTAGTTTGCTTCCATATCTTTACTAAACCACTTCTGATTCCTATTCTGTGAATTGCCTACTTATATCCTGTGCCATTTTCAAATTAGGTTTTGTTTACTTTTTCAGTTCATTGTAGAACTTCTTTATCCTGGAAACAGACTTTCTGTTTTTTTCAGTCTGTGTCTTATTGTGACTTCAACACTTTAAAATATAATATAGTCAAAACGTCCAGCTTTCATTTTTGTAACTGTAGTTTGCATACTTATTTTTTTTTTAATTTTTTTATTGCTTAAAGTATTACAAAGGGTATTACATATGTGTCCATTTTATCCCCCCACCCTAGACAGTCCCCCAGCCTCCCCTATCCCCCAGTGTCTTATGTCCATTGGTTATGCTTATACGCATGCATACAAGTCCTTTAGTTGATCTCTTACCCCCCTGCCTCCTGCCCCACAACCCTCCCCGGCCTTCCCACTGCAGTTTGACAATCTGTTTGAGGCAGCTCTGCCTCTGAATCTATTATTGTTCAAAAGTTTATAATGGTCTCTATTATCCATGAATGAGTGAGATCATGTGGTATTTTTCCTTCATTGACTGGCTTATTTCACTTAGCATAATGCTCTCCAGTTCCATCCATGACGTTGCAAATGGTAAGAGTTCCTTCCTTTTTAGAGCAGCATAGTATTCCATCGTGTAGATGTACCACAGTTTTCTAATCCATTCATCTACTGATGGGCACTTAGGCTGTTTCCAGATCTTAGCTATGGTGAATTGTGCTGCTATGAACATAGGGGTGCATATATCCTTTCTGATTGGTGTTTCTGGTTTCTTGGGATATATTCCTAGAAGTGGGATCACAGGGTCAAATGGGAGTTCCATTTTCAGTTTTTTAAGGAAACTCCATACTGTCTTCCATAGTGGCTGCACCAGTCTGCATTCCCACCAGCAGTGCACAAGTGTTCCTTTTTCTCCACATCCTCTCCAGCACTTGTTGTTTGCTGATTTGTTGATGATAGCCAGTCTGACAGGTGTGAGATGGTACCTCATTGTTGTTTTGATTTGCATCTCTCGGATGATTAGTGACTTTGAGCATGTTTTCATATGTCTCTTGGCTTTCTGAATGTCCTCTTTTGAAAGGTGTCTATTTAGGTCCTTTGCCCATTTTTTGATTGGATTGTTTATCTTCCTTTTGTTAAGTTGTATGAGTTCCCTATAGATTTTGGAGATTAGGCCCTTATCAGATATGACATTGGCAAATATGTTTTCCCACACAGTGGGTTTTCTCGTTGTTTTGTTGATGGTTTCTTTTGCTGTGCAGAGGCTTTTTATTTTGATGTTGCATACTTATTTTTTAAAATCCTAAAATGACAAATATATTTTAATTTTGTTTATTTAAGTGTTAAAACTTTGCTTTCTCTCAGTTTGATCTTTAAACAAACTGAATTTATTTTTAACAGATTATTGAGGTATAATCGAAAATACACAATAAATTGTTCACACTTAAGGTGTACATTCATAATTTTTAATATATGTATAGACCTGGGAAATTATTACTGAATTTAAGATAAAGAATGTATCAGTTCACCCTCAAATATTTCTGCATGTTCATTTTAAGTCCCACATTCCCTCTCCTCGTTGATAATGACCCATCCCATCTTTAGGCATCTCCCCAGTGTGGACACAAGAAAGGTACCTATTAAAAGGGCTCCTGGTGGTTGAGCTCAAAAAGGAAAAAAAAAATAGAACCCAGCAGACATTTCTATACGGGCCTCTCCTGCAGACCACAGGTCAGGAGGAATCCTGCAATAAGCTGCCTGGCTCCTGCACTAGCCTGCCTGCCTGATGGCACTGTTTCTGTCATCTGAGCTAGCCCTTATAAAGGAGTTCCTGGAATCCTATTTCAACCAACAGGGCAGAGGCTTTCCCCGTCTAATTGGAGCTACACAGCTATACCCCCACCAGCATCTTTACTGACAAATCAAAGGGGCTCCTTTTCATCCATCAGGACAGTGCCTTTTGGACCAATCAAACTGCATGGATTTGGAGTCCTCATTTGCATGAGTACTAACCAATCAGGGACCAGGGGTGGGACTTCTGTCTATATAAGTCAGCTCCACTCTGGTTCAAAGAGTGTGCTTTCCTTTTCAATCAAAAGCTGCTATTTCCCCAGGTGGAGCTGAAACACCTCGGGTGTCTCTTACAGGAATCTAGTGGAGCAGACCCTGAGTGGACTGCAGCAGGTGGAGCAAACTGGCCTACTGGAAGAGGAGTTTGCCAAAGGGCCTCCTCACAGCTGTGCTGTTTCACAGGTGCTGCTTCATAATTGAGCTATAATGCTATTGAGCTGTTCCACAACTGTGCTGTATCCCAACTGACCTGCTTGCACTGAATAAAGTTTCCTTCTTCACCACTCTCCCCCAAAAGGAATTCCTGCTGGCACTGAATTGGTGCCAATGACCATTGGTTGACAGCAGGCATTGGCTCTCTGTCACTAAAGATTAATTTGCATTTCCTGGAGTTTTATATAAATGAAAGTGCACAATATGTATTGTTTTTATCTGTTTTCATGCAGCATAATTATTCTGAGATGCATTTATGCTGTTACACACATCAATAATTCATTCTTCTTTATTTTAAGGTATTTTTTCATTATATGGATATATCACAATTTGTTTAACCATTTATCTGGTGATGGTATTTTGGGTTGCTTTAGATCTTAATTATTAAAGTTCTTATAAACATTCAGGTATAAGTTTTTATATGGACATCTTCCATTTCTCTAGGGATAAATGACTGAGTCATGTGATAGATGTACATATAACTTTAGTAAAAACCTATCGAATCATGCCCTGGCCGGTGTGACTCAGAGGTTGCAGCCGTGGGCAAACTACGGCCCGTTTGAAATGAATAAAACTAAAAAAAAAAAAAAGACCGTACCCTTTTATGTAATGATGTTTACTTTGAATTTATATTAGTTCACACAAACACTCCATCCATGCTTTTGTTCCGGCCCCTCTGGTCCAGTTTAAGAACCCATTGTGGCCCTCGAGTCAAAAAGTTTGCCCACCCCTGGGTTAGAGCATTGGCCTGGGCACCAAAGGGTTGTGGGTTTTATCCCTGGTCAAGGACATGTACCTGGGTTCCATCCCGGTCAGAGCACATGGGCTAGATTCCTGCAAAAGAAACCGAGGTGTTTATTTTTCTAATTTTCTGACATGTATGACAAAAATTCCTTTTTATATTTGGGCATATGTGCTGCATCCTCAGGATTAAACTATATAATAACATGTTAATATACATCTATTTAGCTCTTGTAAACCTTTCAACTTTCTCCAATTTCATGTTAAGCTGAAAAGACAAATTTAAGTAACACATTTGTTTTAACAGTTGAAGAGGGTCAAGTATACAGGTGCTCTCACTTAATGTGTACTAATGGCGAGGTGAAAACTTAAGGAAAGAAGATAGTGTTGCAGAAAAAGCATTATACCCATCCTAGGAAATGTGAATTGCATTTCCAAGTTTTCAATTTCCTATGACATTAGAGAGTTGTCTGACCTCTTTGGACCCTATCTGAAAATTAAATGAGTATTCTTTTTAAATTGTATTGACATAAAAACATTTTCTTTATACCTTTACATACACCTTGAAATCAACTTTATTTTACATTTGAAGTTCTTATTATATTGGTTTAGTCAATGTAAACTACAGTATCTATCTTATCCAAATTACAGTGGGGCCTTGACTTACGAGTGTCCCGACTAACAAGTTTTTCCGAGATACGAGCCGTCTCTTGGCCAATTTTTTGCTTTGAGTTGACAGAGTAATTTGAGTTAACGAGCTCCCTAAGGAGCTCCGTCACAGAACGAATTAAACTTGTAAGTCAAGGCCCCACTGTAGTTTCAATCATTAATTAGGGATACAAATTATGAGGCTTCATTGTTCTGATAATTGATCACTATAAGACATTCATATAGTTCAAAATTCTACTGTGGAGGGTTATAAAAATATTTCAACTTTTTTGAAAGAATAAGTAGACACATTTTAAAGGTAAGTGGAAAATATTTTCATTAATATTAATTACTGCACAAGTTTAAATATTAATAGTTTCATTTTCTTTATATTATTTGAAGCAAGATTTATCATGAGATATAACCTTGGGAAGTATTAATACTAAGTAGCTAAAAACTAAGCTGGAGCCAAAATGTTGACAGTATTGCAAAATAGAGTGAAGGTGCTCCCTGTGCTTTTGTTGGCAAGTACACTCGTTACAAGTTATATTTGTAAATCAAGTACACATAACTTTGTAAAAAAGCAAAAACAACTGCTAATGATTCTCTGAAACATAGGAAAATCGAAAATAATTTAAAAAACTTAAAACCAATATCTATTGAGGAAAACAATGAAACCAATTGTGCTTTTTTATTATAAATAGACTACTGTACTTTAGCATTTCATATTAAATCACAAAATTATAGCTACCTTTTTAGAACAGTAACTTACATTTTCATTTTTATATTTCAAAACCTAAATCTGACTGTGGGAATTGTTTATGCAAATGTACAGAGACAGTAGTTTATAATTAATGCAGAGAACTGTGAAAGGAAGTTTTGAGATTCAGATTGCTTGCTATTGTTAGCAGATTCAGAGTATACTATTATGATACAATTACCCAACTTTTCCTTCATTAGCTCTTTTTCTTCTCCCAAAATAGATTTATAGAAGGAAGGTGACAGTGATTTCTTCTTCAGACATGAAGAAAAAAGGAGTAGAAGAAAAGGGCCTCTTCAAGCTTAGTTGCCTTTAAAGAACTTTTCTCTAAATACCTGCTTACTATTCAATATCTCTTCTACCTCTATTTGTAAGGAATCTGGGAAATATAGGTTTTAAATGCACTCACATAATAAAAAAATACAAAAAGTTCACCCTACCCGATTTGGCTCAGTGGATAGAGTGTTGGCCTGCAGGCCGAAGGGTCCCAGGTTCAATTCCGGTCAAGAGCAGGTACCTCAGTTGCAGGTTCCTCCCCAGCCTCGGTCTTGCTCGGGGCATGCAGGAGGCAACCAATAAATGTGTTTCTCTTACATCGATATTTCTCTATCTTTCCCTCTCCTTTCCACTCTCTCTAAAAATCAATGAAAAAATATCGTCAGGTGAGGATTAAAAAAACAAAAAACAAAAAGTTCTAACACTCAAGAGAAAGAAGAAGAAATATCTGATTAGCAGCTAGTGGTCTCTGATATAATAAAACAGAAGACCATCAGTAGGGATAATTAATGGAAGATATACTGCATGAAATATAGTATACTAGAGGCCCAGTGCACGACATTCGTGCACTGAGGCTGGGGGGGGGGGGCCCCTCAGTCCAGCCTGCTCCCTCTTGCAGTCTGGGGCCTGTTGAAGGATATCCGACTGCCTCAGAAGCGGGCTGCACTTGCCTGCCATGAGCCCAGCTTCTGGCTGAGTGACGTTCCCCCTGTGGGAGCACAGTGATCACCAGGGGGCAGCTCCTGTGTTGAGCGTCTGCCCCCTGGTGGTCAGTGCATGTCATGGCAACCAGTCATTCTGCTGTTCAGTCAATTTGCATATTAGCCTTTTATTATATAGGATCATTGTCTCCAAACTGGAGACTGATGCAAATGTTCTAAGATAAACTTTTTTTTTTTATCAAGTGAATGGTCTATCTAAAGAAAGTTATTTACTGCCATGTTTAACTTGCCCCAGTTGCAATGTGAATAGAAAAATATTGCTAGTAAGAGAATTTAGGGTATAGTCTCCCAAACTTACTTTTTGAAAGTTAAATCTGATTATTTTGAGAAATGGAGGACTACACAGTGATGTCTTCTTCTGTTACCTTCTCTTTGAAATCCCTGTTTGGGATCCAAGACTCATCTGTCCTCTAGCTGTCACTCTCTGTCCCTGAAGGCATCAGTAAGAGACAACCAGGACAAAGAAAATGCCTACTAATAAAACCCAGCAGCATATTAGAAAAAGGATTATAATCTACCAAAAAAGTGCTGTGTAATTTATGATTTTATAAATAGATATGAATTAATCATGTCTAATTTAATAATTTAAAAATTCTCCTTTGATTATGGCAAGCAATGTGGTAGCCTTTAATAATTTAGTAAAAAAAAAAATCATCTCATTCTCCAAACCCTTAACTCTGTCACTGAAAATCAGGGCAGATTTAGGAGGTTGTTTTAACCACAGAAAGGTTAAAATTACTTACTCACTCAAAAAGGAAAACAAAATGGTTAGGAAATGACAAACATGATAATACTTTACATAAAAATACGGCATGCAGACAAGTTCAAGAAAATATTTACAAGCAAATTGGTCAAATATTTTAATTACTTAAAGCACAATAAAGAAAAAAACAAATACAGTTATGTTTTGAGGTATTTTCGACCACCTGGCAGCAGAACATCATTCCTATTAAGAATAAATAAAAAGCCAGATAAAATGCAAAATTATCCTTTTAAATGGATTGGAAAACTGCTGCAGTAACAAAGACTAGAAAGGCCAAAATTCAGGAGGCAAAACTACAGAGAGGTAAGTGCCATGATTTTTCTGTTTGTTTTGTTTTGTTAATCTTCACCAGAGGACATTTTTCCATTGACTTTTAGAGAGAATATAAGGGATGGGGAGAGACAGAGAAAGAGAAACATCGAAGTGAGAGAGACACATCAATTGGTTGCCTCCTGCATGTACACAAAGTAGGGTCAGGATCAAGCCTATAACTGAGGTATGTGCCCTTGACCAGAATCAAACCAAACCCAGGACTCTAGTCCACTGGCTGATGCTCTATTCACTGAGCCAAACTGGCTAGGGCATGAGTGCCATGATTTAATAAAGATAACATAACACTAAAATGATATTTTAAAGTAAAATAGTAATTTGAACTTAGAATTTTATATTTGACCACATTTTTATTCAAATGGTAGTGTATAATAAAAATATTGACAGGCATACAAACACCCACATGGAAAACCCTTTTGGAAGAAGTTTTCATGCAAGAAGAGAAACAGATTCTAGAGCTACTGCAAGAAATTATAAGTGAGAAAAAGTATGTGTGAAGCTTATTATTCTACCACACCAAACAATAAGTGAGCAAGCAAATAAACAAAACTAAGACCAAATGAAAGAAGTAAAGAGAACACATATTCCTAGGTGTCTAGATATTATAAACATGAGGCTTTGGAGACTTAAAAGACATGAGAGTGAGTAGAGAATATGTTTGGTTAGGGAGTCAGTACAGATATTAACACTTTTAAGAAATAAATATAATCATAGGTTTATGTTAAAAACAGCCAACAAAAAGGAAAAATAGTACATATAAGAATTAAAACAACAAAATTAACTATCCAACAGAAATAAAAAAGGGGGGATAACTGAATAATATATAAAATGTAAAATAGATCATATCTGAAGTACCAATATCATGTCATTAAAATATATGCATGAATGTTAAACCCACCATCTATCCAGTGATGCCTGAATAGATGAAATCAAGCTCCAACAATATGTTGCTCATATAACATATAAAAAGCTTGAAGATACAGCAAAATTAGTGCCACAAAATATGTTAGAAGCATAAGTAACAAAGAAGAACATATAGACTGTTAGAAGTAGATAAATAAGCTGATAAAAATAGATATAATTAGCAGGGATGAATGAAATATGCACCTAATGAAAGTAGGACCACAAAACTTCTAGAAGAAAACAATATTTTCATAAACTAAGGATAGGCAAGGATTTCCTAGACAGTTCTAGCTAAAAGCACTAACTTGCAGTTAGGAAAAATCTGATAAATTGGACTTCACCAAATTAAGATATTTTGCTTTTCAAAGGACACCATTAATAAAATAAAAATACAAGTCATAGCCTGGGAAAATGTTTGCAAAACCTTTATCTCATGAAGAACTTGTATCTAGAATATGTAAACAACTCCTACCACTCATTAATAAAAGAAAAAAACTCTCAAAATGGGCAAAAGATTTGAATAGACCCTTCATAAAATATATATATACATTATCAAGAAGCACTGGAAAAGGTATTCAGTGTCAGGAAACAAGTTAAAACCACAGTGGTCACTATCTCCTCCAAACTCTAGTCTTGCCTCAATCTACTCCAATCAGAATTCCAGCCCTGCCACCCACTGCAAATGCTCTTGTTAGGATGATCAATGTTTCCAGAGCGCTTACTGCTCTGTGCCCATACCTCTCCTTTCCCCAGAGTCCAAGGAGTTATTCATTCCTGCAAACCTGAAACATTTTCTTCTCTTTGCTATTTTTATAACACTAACCCAGACTTCACTGAAGTGAGAAATCCTGTATCCAACCCCCACTTAGATGTCTCCTAGGCAGCTCACACTGACACGGTCCTGATTCTCTGCTCCCTACCAATTTTACTATCTCTGTTGAAAAGCTAACTCTCTACCCAGTTGTTCAGGCAGAAAAACAAAAATAATCCTTGATTTTTTTCCCTTTTTCTTTTTAAAAAAATCATTACCCACGATGAACTACCAAGTCATCAGCAAATTCAATAGGTCTAGACTTCCAAAAGAGAAAAAGAAAACACCATATTGAGTCTGATTAGCTTTATTTAAAAGCATCACAGTTCTATTCACAATTTTCTTTGCTGGGCTATTAAAATATCTTTCAAACTGTCTTTTTTCTGCCCCTCTTTGCTCCCCTGGAGTCCAATCTCCAAGTAACAATGGGGAGAGATCATTAAAACTTGAATTATTTAGTCATTCTTTTCCTGCCTCCTACCAATGGCTGCACTGCTTTTAGAATAAAGTCCAAGCTCCTTAATATAACTTGTAGTGTCAAAACAATTTGGTTCCTGAATATTCCTATTCTTCATTAAATTCCATTCTCACTTTTATACTCTCCTCCTCAACTTACTAGTTAGTGGCTTGGATGTTCTTCTCTCTCTGAAATTCTCTAACCATACCTTCTGATGTATGGCTGCTTCCTTCTAGCATTTTAGGTTTCACCTTTCCTAATCAACCAATCCAGAGGTTCTCCTCTTTACCACAGATTCAAGTTTATTCTTTTAAACTATATTTTTATTGATTTCAGAGAGGAAGGGAGAGGTAGAGAGAGATATAAACATCAGTGCTGAGAATCATTCATTGGCTGCCTCCTACACATCCCCATTGGGGATCGAGCCTGCAACCAGGGCATGTGCCCTGACCAGGAATCAAACCATGACTCCCTAGTTCATAGGTTGATGCTCAACCACTGAGCAACACCAGTTGGGCTCAAATTTATTTTTTTAAGGTCTGGGTTAATCATTTAATTGTGACTTTTTATTGTTTATCCCTCTACACCTGAATGCATGTGAATATAAGTAAAATAAGAACAAGGATTTTGCTATCTTTATTCACCAGTGTATCCCCAGTGCCAAAAACCTGTGTTCAGTAAATGGTAAATAAATTATTACATGAAATCATCTTGGAAACAGTTATTCCAATATAAGATTTTCTTTATTCAGTTACTTCTCTGCAACGTGGTATGAACAAAGATGTAAATGGAGAATAAATATTGCAGAGCAAAAAAATAAATTAAAACCTGACCATGTGAAATTAAATTAGCTCAGATTTTAACACAGGGAAAATGAAAATAAAAGATAATGACATTTTAGTTTATTTGGGAGGACTTAAAGTAGAAATGTAATTTCACCTCTAATAGTTTCTGTCATATGCTCTGGTGTTTTGTTTAATTAGCTGTGTTAACAGGAAACTAAATTTTGAATACTTACTGTATAAATTTGTACTGAAGGGGATAAATTAAGTTTGGGCAGCAATTCAAGCTGCTGAAGAAAAGCAATTTGTAAGCACATTATTTAAGCTCTCAAATTTAGAATACAATGACTCTCAGTCCATGCTCAGGATCCAGAGAAGAACATACAGAAAGGATAGAGAGAAAAAAACAAACCTCCCTTTCTATTTAGCTGCAAGTTTTGCAAATGAAAAAAGTGTCTGTATTTTGTAATATTTATTAGGAGGTATATATTTCATAAGGAAGGCCACTCATTCAGGTAGGCTAAGTAACCATGGAAGTATGGGTTATTCTACTGGTTTAAAAGGAATCAGATGTACTTACTGATATGTAATGATTGAGAAGATATTTTCCTTCCCACTGAAATCTCTGAATATCTTTTAATAAAAATTATTTAGTTGTTTATAATATTAGGTTAGGCTTTATAGGTAGGTCTTGAGAGGTTATGAATACTTGAAAAGTAGCTAATTGTTCACTATCCTAACAGAAATATTGTCATCTCTATTGTTATATCTATTAGAGGCCCGGTGCACAAAAATTTGTGCACTCGGGGGAAGGGGGGGTCCCTCAGACCGGCCTGTGCCCTCTTGCAGTCTGGGACCCCTCGGGAGATAACGACCTGCTGGCTTAGGCCTGCTCCCAGGTGGCAGAGGGCAGGCCCAATCCCTAGGTGCAGCCCCTGGTCGGGCTCAGAGCAGAGCCGATTGGGGAGTTGGGGTGCCTTCCCCTGTCATGCACAGAGCAGGGCAGATTAGGAGGTTGCGATGCCACCCTCAGTCATGCTCAGGGTAGGGCCGATTGGGGGGTTGGGGCACCGCCCCGTCACACTCAAGGCAGGGTCGATGGGGAGGTTGCGGCGCCACCCCGTCACGCACAGAGCAGGGCCCATCAGGGGGGTTGGGGCTCCATACCCTGTCATGCACAGAGCAGGGTCAATCAGGGGGTTGGGGAGCTCCCCCCTGTCACTCACAGAGTAGGGCCGATAGGGGAGTTGGGGCACCGCCCCCTGTCACACTCCGGGCAGGGCGGATCAGGGGGTTGGGGTGCTGCCCTCTATCACCAACAGAGCAGGGCCGATCAGAGAGGGGCGCCGCCACTCTCATACTCAGGTCAGGGCCAATGGGGAGGTTATGGCTCTACCCCGTCACACACAGAGCAGGGCCCGTGGGGGGTGGGGGGCGCCGCACCCTGTCACACACAGAGCTGCAGGGCGATCAGGGGGTTTGGGCGCTGCCCCCTGACATGCTGATCCTGGTGCCGGGAGGCCTCTCAGCTCCGCTGATCCCAGTGCTGGGAGGCATATTACCTTTTTACTATATAGAATAGAGGCCTGGTGCATGGGTGGGGCTGGCTGGTTTGCCCTGAAGGGTGTCCTGGATCAGCGTGGGGGTCCCCACTGGGGTGCCTAGCCAGTCTGGGTGAGGGGATGATGGCTGTTTGCAGCTGGTCACACACCCTTCAGGGTCGTGGTCCCCTCTGGGGTGACTGGCCAGTCTGGCTGAGGGGCTGAGGGCTGTTTTCAGGCTGGGACTGAAGCTCCCAACCGCTCCTTTTTTTCTTTTTTTTTTTCTTTTTTATTCTGGGCCAGCTTTAGCTCTGAGGCCTCGGCTGCTGAAAACAGGTTTCTGGCCTATGTTTACCATCTGTATTTGATACAATGTTGTGGTCCGGCTGGCTGAAGCTCCGCTGAGTAAAGCAGGCTTCTGGGGTTTTTTTAGCTTCTTTAATCGCAACATAGTTGCTTAGAGTTGCAGCTGAGAGGCCGGCAAGTCAGGCGGGGAACGTTGGAGTTCTCCGTCACTGAAGCAAGCAAGCCTCCCTGTTCGCATCTGCTGCCAGGCTGCCGGCTGCCATCTTGGCTGCCAGTTAATTTGCATATCTCGGCCCTACTCTGTGAGTGACAGGGGGATTAGCCAATGGGAAGGGTAGCAGAGTGACACTAATTACCATGTTTCTCTTTTATTAGTGTAGATAGCCTGAAAGAAAAGAGACCTGTTTCTATTTAGCTTTAATTATCTTGCCATCTCATTGTTAGCACCTGGGATCCCATGTCTGTTGATCTGAGGAAGGTCATTTCACATTGTTTTTTGATATCTCACCTAGAATATGAGTTGAAAACAGAAAAAAAAAACCCTAATAAAATAATATGGAGCACTTGACAGATTTGAAGAAAATTATAAAGATTAAATAACCATTTGACATGAGAATTAAAGAGATCATTTTAAGCCCTAACTGGTTTGGCTCAGTGGATAGAGCGTTGGCCTGTGGACTGAAGGGTTCCAGGTTCGATTCTGGTCAAGGGCATGTACCTTGGTTATGGGCATATTCCCCGTAGGAGGGTGCAGGAGGCAGCTGATAGATGTTTCTAACTCTCTATCCCTCTCCCTCTCCCTTCCTCTCTGTGAAACATCAATAAAATATATTTTTTAAAAAAGAGATCATTTAAAATATACCAACAGCTGAAAAAGAAAAACAAAAACATCATGATGGTTTTGTCTCTATTTTACCATTCTGCCCAAGGGGGGACGGGGGTGGGAGGGAAGAAAAAACTTCTACTTTTCTTACTTTTTCTTGCCCAAATACTTGGCATAATTATCAGTGGCTTGATCAGTTCTCACCATTTTAAACTGAACTCCTATTTTTCATTTATTTGCTTTTAATTTGATTTTCTTTATTGAGGATTACTTTTTGGTGTTAATTTTCTGCACTCTTAACTGAGTGGTCAATATAGATTTCTATCATGTAGGCGCAGTATTTCTGCTGTGGAACAGCTATCAGTGCTGGGTGACTGCCTGGCCTGGTTTACCTGGGACTGAGTGATTTTCCAAGACACTGGGTCTAGATGCTAAATATTGGGTGGTCTGGGACAGTTGCTCCCCCTACTGAGAAAGAGAAAGCATATGTGTAGGTTGTTGAAACATGAAATCAAACAGAAGCTAAGGTGCCCTTAAAAGTTTGTGCCTGTTTAACTGTACTTTCACCTGTCAGCCTATTTCTGATATAAAAATTCCATCTAAATTTTAGGATATTTCTAAGTGAAAATGTGAAGATTTGAATTTTGTCAACCTATAAGCAATGAGCAATAATTAAGAAGGAAAATGTTCTAAAACTGTCAGAACTGAATTGGTAGCCTCAGTGCTCTATGCAATACAAATTAGTTTGAAATCTTACTCTCATGATTTTCGGACTGTTTCAAAGTCTTAGTGAATTCAGTCAAAACTATCTTTATAGACAGCATTCCTCTACTTGCCATCCTCTCCATATACTTTATTGCATTTACAATTTACTAGATATTTTATTTCATATTTTATTAGCTCTCAAGAATGGGTTCATGTTGCCTGAGATTGAGGAAATCATTTCCTCTCCAGATTCCTTGACACCTCACTTTCCCATTTTCCTTTGAATCTTCAAGTATATCCTTCTAAAACTCCTTCTCAAGACACTTCGATGTTGGGATTTCCCAACCCTCTATCCCTTTCCTTTTCCTTCCTTTTCTTTCCCTACACTACCTGTCCTTTCCCTTCTCTACACCTTCTTTACTCATTTTTTTTCTCTTCTTAGAAAAGGTGATCTTAGATCATACTTAGGAGGCGACTCCAGTTTATATCACTAGTCCAGATGTCTTTTCTTAGCCCCTCCTCTCTCTCTCTCTCTCTCTCTCTCTCTCTCTCTCTCTCTCCCTCCCTCCCTCCCTCCCTCTCTCTCTCTCTCACACACACACTCTCTCTCTCTCTCACACACACACACACACTCACACTCACACTCACTACTGGCCCGTAACCTCATTCATTCTTCAATATCAGTATGTCAAAATCTACATTCGGCATTATCCAACAACCCTTGCTACAAAGGTTCTTTTTTCCTGACTTGCCATTTCAGAGCATGACACCATCTTTTCCCAAAGTAAAAAAATGAGACTTATCCTTTCTCTCATACCCATCCAGTCTATAATTCGCATCAATTTTAAACTTTTTAAGCTCTATATGTCTTTCCATCAGTTTGCGCAGACTATCATCTTTGCTCACCTAGATTACTGCGATGAGCTGCAATTTGTCCTCCTGTTGATGAATGGCCTTGTCCTTTCTTCAATAAATTCTATATACTACAGCTAGTTGCTTTCTAAACAATGAATCTTATGTCATTCCCAAACTAGAAATCCTCCAAGGTTGAAGTACAAATTCCTTAGCATAAAGTACCCAGACTTTCATGATCTGTCACCTATTCACTTGTCCAGTCTTTTTCCTGAATCCTCATCAACTCCCTCACCACCCCTCCCAGTCTTCAGATGTCTGGTCTGACCAGGGTAAGCTGCTTCTAACTCCTTGGCAGATATTTGGGTATGCCATATCTCTTCCAGGAGTACCTTGCCTGCCTGGCTAATACTTTTCATCTTTCAAGGTCCATCTCATGCATCACATTCCCAAGGGGGTGTATTACTTTTCTCTATTATGTAATAAAGAAACTGTGCATGCCTCCTACACAGACATTTGTCTCAGTTTACAATAACTTTTGTTAACTCATTTGTCTCCCTCAATAAACTAGAAACTCCTTGTGAACACAGATATGAACTGTTTATTTTTGTGCTTTCAGCTTCTAGCACTGAAGTAGTGCATACTAGGTGTTTGGAAAAAGTTAAATCAATATCTGGAATGTGAACCATAAAAGCAAAGACTCAACATGACTTTTTAAGATGACTAATACAGACTTACGCCATTCTATGGAAATCCTAAGGAAAATCCTGCTTTTCTTCTTATTCTATCAAGAATCAAGACAATATTCTCAGTCTTCAAATTTAAAATGGTAAACTTGGCATAATACAACTTGTCTTGTAAGATTGTTATAAAAATTAGAAACGATGCATGTCAGATAACTCATAGTAAATGTTGGGTTATTATAATTGTGGTAGCAGCAACAGCAGTTTAGTGTCCCAACAGCAGCAGCAGCAGCTGTAATTCTGCCACAAAACTGAATTCTTCTGCTTTTTGAATGGAATCTGTGGGAGAGTATAAGAAATATGAAACTCCTTGAGTGCAGGTGAGACCATATTGTAAAACTTGTATTATAATAAGAGCACCAAGCTGTAGGTCTATCATAATAAAGGATCTGGATTCATACTTAGATTTTTTCATGTCCAAAATGATTACAGTCTTGTATTGTTATTCTCCAAGTAGAGCACACGTGCTGCCAGGACTATATCAACAAGTGTAAAGAGAATGGGAATCCAGGAGATTGATTTGTTTTTGATCCTTGGATTATCAATTCTCCCTGAAGACTAACTTAAAAATATCTTATGGGTAATCATAACATTATATTACCATCCAGAAGAATGCCAAATGTGAATGAATGGTTATGATATTCAAATTAGCTTTATGTTTACCTAAGTTTTTTCAAGATAAGCTCATCAATCCTCTTCTTTCTAAACCTTGGCCTATGCGTTTACACTCTGCTTATAATAGTTAATAATTGCCTTTAAGTGATTGCAAGCAAGGCATATTTTACTTTAGTATTCAACATGTCGTATTCATAGATTTAAAAAGGAGCAAAATAGCATGAAAATAGAAATGAAAGGATATGAGACATCAGAGGGAAAAGTAGCTACTCACAGGTAGTTCACTGGAGAATTGCTGATGAATAGCATTTGAATTTGATCTTGAAGGATGAGAAGAGAATCCTTGAGGAGCAGACACCAAAATGGGACTATTCATGCTTGAGATTGACTGGGGGAAATATGAAGAGTAAAGAGTGAAGATGCAAAATCAGACTTGATGAGTGCTCCACCTTTTCGTAGGAGAGAGGAAGAGCTCCAGACAATAGCTTAGTTCTGAGGAAGTCTCAGGCAGGATGGCTGTTCTCCAACTAATGTTGCCTATTTGAGAAATACTGCATAGGGCAGGAATGGGCTAGTACTTATAACCTGTTGTGCTCAGTCACTGGCCAGGATGGCCCAGCGGAAGTGTGGCCTCAGCATCCACAGGGCTGGCTGCTACAGGCTAGGGGTTAACTCTGCCCCCTGTAGCAGGTTCTCTTAAAGAGAGATGAATAGCACACCTCCATGGCTACCGTAGGAAATAAAGGTAATCAGGTACAGAGAAAGATATCTACAACAAATGGCAAGAACAGATTGTGTGGACTATAGCATACATGACAGATAATGATGGTAATAAATTTGAAAAGATAGCCTGGACCTAAACTTGAAAAATCTTGACTGATAAAATGGAGAGCTTAGATTTAATAATCTTTCATAATAGTGATTCATTTAAGTTTATTTTTTAACATAAGGGTAATGCTGTCTGTCAGATTATCTTGTAGAAGAATATTGAAGAAATTTACATCATTGATTTTATGTAGGAGGGGGATTTTAGGTAACAGTTTTGGTTTATGTGTAGAGCACAGGGCCTAGAGAGAAGACTTAAATTACCCAGTAAAGTGAGAATTGAAGTTGTGACGCTGAATGACATTGCCTAGAGAGAGCAAAAGAGAAGAAAATTACCAAGAAAATATCCTTTAAGTACAGGTGTTTAATTATGAGAAATTACAATTAATGCATTGAGAAATCTTATCTCTTACCCTATTTCCAAAACTGTATATTGAACTTTTAAAATAAACACAACTTTCCCCCTGTAATACTAGTATATAAAGTTAAATTTTCATTTAGAATTTTTCCTCAAATGAGACATATGAGGAAAATGATATTTTAGCACAAGTCATTATAAAATTATTAAATAAAATCATTAAATAACAACTGAACAAATACATTTATTTCTATTTCATACCTCCTCTTAAGATAATAATGGCACAAATAAATCCAAATAAACAAGTGATCCAGTACAGCTTTATAACTGAATTGACAATATATGCATAATGATGCATATCTGTATGGTGCCTTTAATAAAAGAAATCGTTATCAATTAATGCTATTCAAGTGCATACCAGGTATGTAGAATGTAAAAAATGTTAGTGAGAAAATATCTTATTCATTGGTTCTGATTTTCCTCAGCACTTACCTATGCCACACACGTTTCCACATTTAAAACATGCTGCTTTCTCCCCACATCATCCGTTCCTCTATGTTTGTTTCAATTCTTCCTCCTCTTTTTACATTTTTTGTGTTTTCCTTTGCTTGTTCCTTCCAGTCCCATCCTGTTCTTACAGTCTCTGAGCAATCCAGACCCACAGAACTATAGTTTTATTCATCAAGAAAGCCCTAATTGAGACACCTTTTTAAGGTAAATTCATTCAGTTTGGGAGGCTTACTCTTGCCTAATAAATAGAAAATTTCTCAGCAGACCTTGGCCAAATTCTGAAATATGATGGGCAAAACAAACACTCAAAAGACCTGAGGCTTACAATGAGGTCAGTAAACTTGAGAAGCTGATGATGAGCAACAAACTGGCCAAACTCCAGACCAAACAGTGGGGGTGTAAGGTAAATAACTTCCATCTGCCTGTGGTATGCAGGTTTCACCAGCTGAAAGGGGTATTGTGGCATGTTGTGAAGCTACAGCAACCATGTTTATTGCTATAGGGTTGAACCACTTTGAAAAATCCATTTTACTTCTTAGAAAATCAAATCTAACACCTTTACCTGCAGAGAGGAAGGGTTACAGGAATAGTTAAAGTGGATTTTTTCTTTGAATAATGCGGGCCTGATACTTAATTCCTTGGTTGGCTTGAGATGGGCAGTAAAAAACCAATATGCATAGACTGTTAACGATAGCTGTGAAATGTGATTGTATTAATATTGGAAGTATTACTATGCTTTGAGATGATTGCTAAAATTGTTTTAAAAGTCTTCATGTTTAACTGAAATGCTCTTTATGTTTTCTGATGTGGAGTTTGTTACCACTGTTATTACTGTTTTGTTAGGGATTTTGCTGTCATTGCATTAGCAGTTAATACAAAGGAAGGTTTCAGAAACCTTTAAGTGTTGGTAAACCCTTTAATTGTTTGACTACTTTTTAATGTCTACATAAACAAGTAATATAGTGATGTAGCATGCAAACTCAAGACAGGCTGGCTGTGCTTGACTACTCATTCAAATTATTCACTAAATGATCTTTTTATAAATTCTTCATTTATAAGATATGAATAATAATAATGATGATGACATATACAGACATACATACCAAATAGTGCTCTTGTGAAGGCTCACTGAGTTAATAAATATAATCTTAAAAAAATTCTTGGCACACTGCCGTAGCCGGTTTGGCTCAGTGGATAGAGTGTCGGCCTGCGGACTGAAAGGTCCCACAGTCGATTCCGGTCAAGGGGATGTACCTTGGTTGCGGGCACATCCCCAGTGGGGGTGTGAGGAGGCAGCTGGTTGATGTTTCTCTCTCATCGATGTTTCTGACTCTCTATCCCTCTCCCTTCCTCTCTGTAAAAAAATCAGTAAAATATATTTTTAAAAAGTTCTTGGCACAATATGAGTATTTAAAATGTTAATTTTTAGTTTCTTGTATAAATTTTCCAAGATAAAAATGATTATCTTGTTCTCCAGACAGATTTAGTATTAATGGCTACATCAAAGGATTAAGGTTTGGAAAACTTAGCTTCCTCAACGAAACTCATAGACACAGACAACAGCATGGTGGTTACCAGAGAGAAGGAGATGGGGGAATAGTGAAGAGTAAAAGGGGCCAGCTATATGGTGACAGAAGATGATGTGACTTTGGGTGGTGGACACACAATGCAATATACAGATGATGTATCACAGAAATGTACACCTGAACCTATATGACCCTATGAACCAATATTACTCAATTAAATTTAATTTTAAAAAAGAAAGATAATATAGCCATAGTCTCTGTTTCTACAAATATCAAGGCTGCAGAAGTGGCATGCCTTCAAAACACAGTCCCACTTTCAAGGGAGTTTATGGCTCTGGGTGGACATTGACAATACTTTCATTTTCTATAGTGTAGGGTTTGGTTCGTTGTAGAAAGCATCAACACTTTTACTGTTTTAGTCAAACAACTTGTCAATTGGTAAAAATTGCAGCGAACCAGTTATATACACAGCTGAGACCTCAGTTGTTCACAGATGTCACCTCATCCTTTGTTTCTATGGCCTATCCATATACACCTTGTGCCTATCAATGTAAATAGGCAGGGCATACTCTGTAATGTAGCTGAGGAAATGAGATAAGCATGAGACTAAGGAGAGGAAAGCAAAAGGACAAAAGGATATCTATAATAATAAAAGGCTAATATGCTAATTAGACTGATGTCATTCAGGATGAAGCTGGGGCTGGAGGGAAGACTGGATCCCAGATTCGGACGGCCAGAGCAAAGTCCGGGTCTCGAGGGAAGCCAGTGCCAGCAGCTGGGGGAAGGAAGGCTTACTCTTGCACAAATTTTGTGCATCTGATCTCTAATAGAATTTATATTATTCTTATTTAAGTTTTAAAATAACTCTCAAATATGACACTGACGATCTATTTTAGCGATTATGTGACAGTAGTTTGTTGATTTGGAAATCTTTAGGGCCTAACAATAGAAACTTTATTCCAAAATAACATAGTATTAGTGGCAAAGTGTGTGTGTGCTACACACATTCAGCTGTATGTGTGGTGTGTCTTATAAACAATGAAAAAAGCCCTGGCTTAGTAGACAGAAGGAAGGTTAGGAGCGCTGTAAGCTGGTTATCTAACTTAGGTAGTGTTAATAATGAATGTAGGTATATAACTCTTACTTTATTAGCATGAGTATGCAAGAAAGGTCACAGTCATTTTTATTTTTTAACATTTCTTTAAGTCTGATCTGACCTAATATTTTCCCAGGCAGATAGACAATTTTATCAGCCATTTTGAAGACTCCTGACTATGCCCTTACCCAAGGGTGTGTAAAAACCCTAAATATCTCTGCAGCAAAGGATGTGTGAGAGGTCGTTCCTCACTCTGGTCTTCACTTGCCTGCATGTTCTTTCAAGTTCAATAGCTCCTGAAGTTCTAGTCATTGCTTGGGTTTCATTAGATCAATCATCAGAGAAGATGCTGTAAAGGTCATTAAAACCTACCATTGGAGCCCTAGCTGGTTTGAATCAGTGGATAGAGCATCGGCCTGTGGACTGAAGGGTCTTAGGTTTGATACTACCCAAAGCAATCTATAGATTCAATGCAATCCCTATTAAAATACCAATGGCATATTTCACAGACCTAGAACAAACCATCCAAAAAATCATATGGAATAAAAAGACCCCAAATAGCTGCAGCAATCCTGAGAAAGAAGAACAAAGTTGGAGGGATCACAATACCAGATATCAAGCTATATTACAAACTCACGGTTCTCAAAACTGCCTGGTACTGGCACAAGAATAGACATATAGACCAATGAAACAAAACAGAGAACCCAGAAATCAACCTAAGCGATTATGCTCAATTAATATTTGACAAAGGAGGCAAGAGCATACAATGGAGTCAAGACAGTCTCTTCAATAAATGGTGCTGGGAAAATTGGACAGATATATGCAAAAAAATGAAACTGGACCACCAACTTACACTATACACAAAAATAAACTCAAAATGGATAAAGGACTTAAACATAAGATAGGAAACCATAAAAATATTAGAAGAATCCCCAGGCAGCAAAATATCAGACATATGTTATAGCAATATTTTTACCAATACAGCTCCTAGGGCAATGGAAACTAAGGAGAAAATAAAGAAATGGGGCTGAATCAAAATAAAAAGCTTCTGCACAGCAAAATAAACCATCAACAAAACAAGAAAGCCCACTGCATGGGAGAACATATTTGCCAATGTTTACTCCTACAAGGGTCTAATCTCCAAAATTTATAGGAAACTCATACATCTTAACAATAGGAGGATAAACAACCCAATCAAAAAATGGGCAAAAGACCTAAATAGACACTTTTTGAAAGTGGACATACAGAAGGCCAAGAGACATAAGAAAAAATGCTCAAAGTAACTAATCATTTGAGAGATGCAAATGAAAATGACAATGAGGTACCATATCATACCTGTCAGAATGGCAATCATCAACAAATCAACAAACAACAAGTGCTGGCAAAGATATGGAGAAAAAGAAACCCTTGTGCACCGCTGGTGGGAATGCAGGTTGGTGCAGCCACTGTGGAAAACAATATGGAGTTAACTCAAAAAATTAAAAGTGAACTCCCATTTGACCCAGTAATCCCACTTCTAGGAATATATCCCAATAAATCAGAAACATCAATCAGAAATGACATATGCACCCCTAAGTTCATAGCAGCACAATTTATAATAGGTAAGATTTGGAAACAGCCTAAGTGCCCATCAGCAGATGAGTGATTAAAAAACAGTGGTACATCAACACATTGGAATACCAAGCTGCTGTAAAAAAGAAAGAACTCTTACCATTTGCAAGAGCATGGATGGAACTGAAGAGCGTTATGCTAAGCGAAATAAGCCAGTTGGAGAAAGATAAGTATCACATGATCTCACTCATTTGTGGAATATGATGAACAAATTAAACTGTTGAACAATAGATACAGAAACAGGGAAGCATTGAACACTGTCAAATCTGAGAGGGAAGCAGTTGAGGAACGAGGGGAAGAGATCAACCAATGCATGCATATAAGCATAATAATCAATGGACACAGACACTAGGGTGGGGGGTGAGTGTGGCTGGGGAGAGGTCAATGGGGGAAAAAGGAGATATATGCAATACTTTAAAAAATGAAGAATTAAAAAGAAAGGACAATAGCCCAAACACTCTGGCATGGTGGCAGAAGAAATATAGCAGATTCTGAATTCAGACCCATTAAAAATATAAAAATAGATTTACTAATTGGAAATAATGCATGCCATGAAGCCCTTGCTGATTATAGTATATAGAATATCTAAAGTATAAATAATTATACCAACAATTCTCAAATGAGGTACACTGTAATTTGCTTGTGATCTAGTGGCAATTAGAGATTCCAACACATTCCAGGAGAAAATGACTTTCAGGATATTATAATAAGGTTATCGCCTCATTATAACTTACCTAGTCTATATTCAACTTCCAACCAGGTTTTAGGTATATAGCAGTGCTCCCTAATTCCATTTCAGTTACCTGCAGTCAACTGTGGTCAGGAAATATTAAATAGAAAATCTCAGAAAAAACAATTCATAAGTTTTAAATTGTGCACCATTCTGAGTAGCATGATGAAATTTCATGCTGTCCACTCTGTCCTTCCCAGAACAAAAGTCACCCCTTTGTAGAGTCATCCAGACAGTTACCTGTTACCCACCTGAGTTATCAGATTGACTACTGGGGTATCGCAGTGCTTGTGTTCAAGTCACCCTTATTTACTTAATCATGGCCCCAAGGCAGCCATAAAGCACTTGTATGCATATCACCAAAAGGTTAATAGTAACCTAATACTTCACCAAAATGGCTAAGTCATTCACTTCACTTCATCTTATCACATAACCATTTCATCATCTCACATCAGCACAAAAAGCAGAAAGGTTAATACAGTGCAATAAGGTATCTTGAGAGAGTGAGCACATTCACATAACTTTTATTACAGTATCTATATATATAAAACACTAATATGCAAATAGACTGAATGGTGGAACAACCAAACAACCAGTCGCCAGGACATGCGCTGACCACCAGGGGGTGAACACAGAACATTATGGACATCTGTCTCAGGTGGCAGAGCGTGGAACATGGCGGGCATCGGCCACAGTGGGATGGTGGTGCAGGTGAGTGGGGGTGCCAGACCAAGGCGGGGTGCAGGTCACTGTCATTAGGTCAAGCCCCTGCTGGTAACTGAAAATTGTTTGCTCCCACGCACCATGGTCCTGCCCGGTGCTCACAACCACAGCCAGCACCGGAGCTGCCACTCGCACCTGCTTCTGGTGCCTGGCGCCAGTCCAGATTGCTCGGTGCCATCAGTGGATGCAAGCAGCAGCTGCCAGCCCCAATAGCCCCTGAGGGCTTCTCCCACCTCTGTCTGCTCCTGAGGTGAGGGGCGATCTGCTCCTCAGGAGCAGAGGGAGGTGGGAGAAGCCACTTGCACCCACTGACGGTGCCCCCAGCCCTGCTCGCACCCGCTGCTGGTGCTGGCCCCAATCGCTCCTGCCGTCAGCAGGTGCAAGGGGGCTGGGGCTGTCAGCATGTGGGACTGGCAGTGGTGGGAGTAGGGCTGCTGGCAGACAGGGGACCAGGGGCTACTGTGGGAGGGTCCGGGTCAGGGCCTGGAGCAGGGGTGGGCAAACTTTTTGACTCGAGGGCCACAATGGGTTCTTAAACTGGACCGGAGGGCCGGAACAAAAGCATGGATGGAGTGTTTGTGTGAACTAATATAAATTCAAAGTAAACATCATTACATAAAAGGGTAAGGTCTTTTTTTTTTTAGTTTTATTCATTTCAAACGGGCCGGATCCGGCCCGCAGGCCGTAGTTTGCCCACGGCTGGTCTAACTCATTGAAAAGGTGAAGGGATTAAGCAAAAACAAACAAAGAATCTCATAGACATAGACAATTGTGTGGTGATTGTCAGAGGGTGAAGAAGGATGAGGGGAGGTAGAGGAGGGTAAAGGGGTAATAAATGGTGATGGAAGGAGATTTGATTTGAGGTGGTGAATACACATAATATACAGGTGATGTATTATAGAATTGGATACTTGAAACCTACATAATTTTATTAACGAGTATCACCCAATAAATTCAATAAAAAAGAAAAATAACTCAGTATGGAGAAAAAAAAGAAATATGTCTACATCTAGGGAATCAAAGACCTCAGGCAGAAAAATACTTGATTGCTTAAAAAAAAAATTACCCTGCTCTTCAAAATGATTATTTTCTTATTTTGCTATTCAGGGGACTACTAATTTTCTACATCTATATTTTTAGTTGCATTTTAAAATGAACTGAGTAAAGTTATCAAATTTTAAGTCTCTTTTCTATTTTTATTTTTTAATTTTCTTGCCTGTAGCCAAGTTGAAAACATTTAAATTTTCTTATGAATTTGATATTATTATTTATACTAACATTTTCTGTTCTGCTAGTGTTTATTTTTTATCTCTGGCATATTTTTTAAATAACATATAATCATATACATATGAGAATAGCAATGCCCTCAAGATATTGTATGTTTTATTCCTCCCATGTATCTGCCGCAGTCTTTCACAACAAAAGCTTTTATTTCCTCTCTACCCATCCTTATTCAGGTCTTGTACTTTCAAGAGATAGTAAGAACGTTGTGGTTCTATCCCATTTTTTAGAAAATTATTTATTGCCTTTTAGAGAGAGAGGAAGAGAGAAACATTGATTTGTTCCATATAGTTGTGCTCTTATTGGTAGAATATTTTTTAAAAATCATCTCTATAAATTTATTTTCTTTGCATAAACACTCTTTTTCTGTTCCCACTCATTCTGCCTCTTCAAAGTTGTGGTGGACACATTAGGGGTTGAGGCCTGTTTGACCACTTGCTTACACTATACACAAGAATAAAATAAAAATGGATTAAAGACTTAAAAATGTTAGCCTTGAAACCATAAATAACCTAGAAAAAACATAGATAGTAAAATATTGGACATTTCTCAAAGCAATATTTTTATGATATAAGAAAAAAATAAACAAATGGGACTACATCAAACTAAAAAGTTTTTGCATAGCAAAGGAAACCATTAATAAAATTAAAAGACAGCCCACTAAATGGGAGAATATATATCCAATGATATATCTAACAAAGAGTTAATATCCAAAATTTATAAAGAACTTATACACATAAGAAAGTCCAATTAAAAAAATGGGTAAAGGATGTGAATAGACAATTCTACCAAGAGGACATACAGATGTCCAACAGACATATGAAAAGATGCTAATTTGCTAATCATTAGAGAAATGAAAATTAAAACCACAATGTCTGAATGGCTATCATCACTAAATAAACAAACAAGTGCTGGCAAGGATGTGGAGAAAAGGAAACCCTACTGTACTGTAGGTGGGAATGCTGATTGGTGCAGCCACTGTGGAAACAAATATGTAGTTACCTAAAAAACTTATGAACCAGCAATTCCACTTCTAGTAATTTATCAGAAGAAACCCAAAACACCAACTCAAAAGAATATATGCACCCCTATGTTCATTGCAGTGTTATATACAAGATTTGGAAGCAGCCCAATTATCTATCAGTAGATGAGTGGATAAAAAAGCTGTGGTACATTTACAAAATAGAATATTAGTTGGTCATAAAAATGAAAATCTTACCTTTTGTGACAGTATGGATGGACCTGGAGAGCATCATGCTAAATAAATTAAACAGGTCAGAGGCAGACAAGTACCATATGATTTCACTTATATGTGGAAACTAAAGAAGAAAATAAATAAAACTGATACAGATTCATAGATACAGAGAAGAAACTGATTATTGCCAGAGGGTAGGAAGTTTGGGGAGCTGGATGAAAAAGGTGAAGGACTTAAGAAGTACAAATTGGTAGTTATAAAACAGTCATGTGGATGTAAAGTACAGCATAATATTGTAATAACTATGTATGGTGCCAGGTTGGTACAGGAAATATCAAGAGGATATAATATTACTGAATATAAATTGTAATAAAAATAAAGATATTTATTCTAAATAAAATAATATTTATATGTACTATTAGAGTTTTCCTTTTTCACATATGCAGCCATTTTTGAAGTTGTATTAACTCTTTTTCATTTTGTAGGAGAAAAGTACTGAAGCATTGTCCTCAGACTTATCTAGGTTTGAATCCTAGTCCCACCATTGTATGAACTTGATATACAACATTTCTGAGCCTATTTCCTCAGTGAGATAATTCAGATATTACTAACTACTGAAATTGGTATAGTACAGTGATGGCGAACCTATGACACATGTGTCAGAGGTGACATGCGAACTCATATTTTTGGTTGATTTTTCTTTGTTAAATGGCATTTAAATATAAAAAATAAACATCAAAAATATAAATCTTTGTTTTACTATGGTTGCAAATATCAAAACATTTCTATATGTGACACAGCACCAGAGTTAAGTTAGGGTTTTTCAAAATGCTGACACGCCAAGCTCAAAAGGTTTGCCATCACTGGTATAGTAAGTCACAGCACCAAATATATCTTGGTTATTTAGAAATAGTACCTATTATGATAATGGCTTATACATTCCACATTAGAAAGTCTTTTAAGGACCACTGTTTAAGGCACAGAGGATATAGTCAACTTCATAGAATCCTAGTGTTTGTGGAGATTATAGTCCCTTAAATTGTTGGTATTCAGGTTGAGTGGAGCCAGTGAAAATAGACAGGAGTTTGTTGCAAGATTGTGGGTTATCCCCTTAGCTTTCTTATGTTTCCTGACAAAGTGCCCTAATAAGATCATATAATCCCAACCTCTCTTACCTTATAACATTAACATTAAGTGATGGCATAGTCCTTCTCCTGAATAGAGAAATCCTTAGGGTGGGAGGGAAAGTAACATGCAGCTATCAGTGGAACAGCAGGTTATTATCTTGGCATAGAGTGGTTCTTATCGTTGCTGTCCTTGTAGTTGTTGTTTTCTAACTGTCTTGCCTGTTTTTGTTTAAGGTTATACCACACTGACATTCTGCTTTGGAAAAAATAGATATTTTCAACAACTGTACCATTTTGTATAAGTAAATAATCATCTCCCTACGCCTGTTGGCTTGGTAGGGCAATAGAGCCAAAGCTGTTTCCTCTCATTGACTATTAGTACACAGCTCAATCTGATGTTTTTTTCTTCCATAGCAGAAGGGTAAGTGTGCAAAGAGCTGGAAAGTGTGTGTCTCTGACAAGTAGAAAAGCAGGAGTTTAAATGCACAATGTCCAAAAGGAAGCTTCACTCATCTCATTATAACTAACTGAAATTGTATGAAATTTTATTTAGTGAAGATTTTTATTAAATTACTGGGTAAGTACGGGGCTAAGTAGTACATGTAATTTTTGAGTAAATGAAACATAAGTACACAAGGAAAGGTTTGATAATCATTACATTGTTAACTGTTTTTAATAAACGTAATGATCTTTCTTTTATGTAAATTCAGATTTACATATGCTTTAAGATCTTGAGATTCAAAAGTTTCATATTTCTATAATTACTAAATTAAAAGCTCACAACTCACGTATTAAATTTTTCCCCATGAATTGTGTTATTCTTTTTTTAAAAAAATTTTTAAACTATCTTTTTGTGATGAATTTTCTGGGAGCATACTCTAACAATAAACTTGCATAATATTTATAATGAGATTATAAAAGTAAAGTAACATAAACACACGACATATTTCTTTTCTTAAATTACTTCAAATTAATTTCATACGGATATTTTCCCCCCAAATGTGGAACTTTTAAGGCTCAGAAACAATTGAAAATCATCAGCTTTAGTTTCTCACTTCATTTATACATCAACTTCATGCTTTTTTGGGGGGGTCAAAATCTGTGTATGAACTTTATCATACAAATTTACGTCTTTTTTTTACTTCAAAAGATTAATTGAAAAGGAAATTCTATATCCCAATCGTACCTGGACAATAATCATAATTTGCCATGATGAAAAGGAAAGCATAAAATAAATATAATTTACAATATTAAATTCCAGCCAAATACCATTTCTTATTCAAAGGTCCTGATCCTGAGGTTTGTTCACCTTTCACTTAAAAAGGAAGATTAGTGGGAATTTGAGGGAGTAAAAGATAATCTCGCACCAAGTGAGATTCTCTCTTTGTAATAATTAGAAATGCTAAAGAAGAACTGAAAGGGACTGACATTATGAAAGTATGTATCTGTATTACTTAAACTTGATGCCCTTGCTACTTACAAACATTTCTTATGTTATGTCTCCCATACTTTGGGAACCACTGGTATAAGCCAGCTGAAGCAAAGTGAGTGAGAACTAGTGCCTTCTAAAACACCTCCAGCCCTGGCCGGTGTTCTCAATGGTTAGACATCAGCCAACATACCAAGGGCTGCGGGCTTGATTTCTAGTGATGGGCAAGTACCTGGGTTGCAGGTTTGTTCCCTGCTCCCCGGTGGGGGTGTGTGTGGGAGGCAGCCCATCAATGTTCTCTCTCACATCGATGTTTCTCTATCTCCCTTACTCCCTAAAATCAATAGGAAAAAAAATCCTCAGATGAGGATTAACAAAAAAAGATCTCCAGAACTGGGGATTTCACAATTTTGTTCGTAATGCTTTACAGACTGTACATCCCAGTAAAATCTCAGACCAACTTTACACTATTGACCCAGTATAATCATTAATCACACTCCCTTTTACTCTGCAGTGTGTCCTGATTCAGGACAATCCACTATATAGTCACCAGATAGATTGTTCACCTGTCCATCATTTTCTGAGCACCTACTCTGGACCTGTCTCTGTGATAATGACTGGAAATAAAAGGTGAGTAGGATAGTTCCCAATCCCCAGTGACTCAAGAATGGAAGGTCAGGGCAAGGAGGGGAAGGGAACCATTTAATGAAAATACAAAGTGATCAGAGTCACACATGGGGCTACGCCATATGCTGTTGGGGATCACAGGAAAGGAGGACAGAGGAATTAAAGGAACATCAGGTTCCTCGGGGAAAAGGGCAAGAAGATCAGCTGATCAATGATGCCAGACAACGAATCACTGCACAGAGGCAGGTAGGTCTTTCCCTTTAAAAACAATGTATTCATTTCATTTGCAATTCTACGTGTCTAGGGAATAGGTGTGGAAAGGGTTAAGGTGGGAAAAACACAGTTTCCAACTCATATTTTTCTCAGTGGTTATAAGAAAACCTGCCTTGCCTGGTGAATCTCATATGTACAGATAGATAAAAATGTTTGCAGAGAAAGGATATTCTCCACAATTTACTAGTTTTAAAACATAAAATCAGATCATGTTGCTTCCTTGCTTAAACCCTTCATGGGTTGATTACTGTTCTCAGAATAAACTGCACACTCCTTCCCATGGCTCACAAGCTCTGCCCACAAGCAGCCACAACTCCTGCTGTTCTCACACTAGCTCACTCTGCTTTGGCAGCCTTGAAAAAAGCCACTACGTTCTTTCCCACTTGAGGTCTTTTTTGAACATTGCTCTTCCCTCTGCACTATTCCCCCAGTAACGTAAAAGTCTGACTTAAATGAAGGGAAAGCCCACCTGACAATGACAGCACAAAGAGAGCAAAGGCAGAGGTGACTCTTGCTGAGGTCATAGAGCACCAGGCAATCAACTGCATGAGAATGGAGACCTCTGCCTGCTTTGCCCTCTGCTGCCTGGAGCCCGTCCAGCATGCTGGGTGCTGGCCTTTTTTTCCCGTGGAACCACATTTGTTACTGTTTGAGTTCCCTCATAAAGTCCCAGTACTACATCACTACACGATTCTCAAACTACAGGATGCACAGCCCCAGTTCTGTGCAGAGGATGAAAAACAGAGTGTCCAATACATCTTTCTAGAACATCAAGTTTATTACAAAACTTGAGAGAATTAAATACTTTAAGAAGAACCCTCTCAAATATGGGTGCAAAAGGAGAGCAGGAGAGGGAAAAGGGCCATGGAAAAACAGTCTAGTCTCTGAAGTTTCATTCAGGAGGGGCCTAGAGGTGGACTCACAGGGAGGGTAGCTTCTCCTCTTGACCCCCAGGGGGCTCTAGGGAGTCCTCCAAGCTCAGCAGGTATTTTGGATAAGATGCTTCTGAAGGTCATGGAGATGCCGGCTATCCTCCTGATGCCAACCTCATACAAGGAACACTTTGGCATTTTGCATGCCTCCACCAGGTCCTTTTCCCTTGCATACAAGGGCATTTATTTCTGGTACCACTCTAACCTCCAGCTGTATGCTTCCAGCTTCTGGCCAACCACAATATTAAGAAATTAGATTGGCTTGATTTTTGTCCTTTATTTAGAGGATGGCATGCAGCAAAGGAATCTTGAGAGATAACTGAAGATCCTCCTAGCCACCCTCTGCCAGCCCTGGCTATGGCCAGAGGAAGGGGCTGTGGTCCCAATACCTCTGCTGGTGTAGTTGCTGTGGGTGGTAGGGGACCCCCAAGGGCCATGCTGAAGGACTGGCCTGGGGGTGGCCATTCTTGACTTTGGTCGTGGTAAGGGCATGGCCATCCTTGCTTCCACACGGGTGGGGGGAGTGTGCTTCCTTGTATCCATGCTGGTGGGGGGAGTGGGCTTCCTTAACTGCATGCTGGTGGGGGGAGTGGGCTTCCTTGTATCCATGCTGGTGGGGGGAGTGGGCTTCTTTAACTGCATGCTGGTGGGGGGAGTGTGCTTCCTTGTATCCATGCTGGTGGGGGGAGTGGGCTTCCTTAACTGCATGCTGGTGGGGGGAGTGGGCTTCCTTAACTGCATGCTGGTGGGGGGAGTGGGCTTCCTTAACTGCATGCTGGTGGGGGGAGTGGGCTTCCTTGTATCCATACTGGTGGGGGGAGTGGGCTTCCTTGTGCCCAGGCTGGTGGGGGGGGTGGGCTGCCTCACTTCCACATTGGCTGGAGGAATGGTTGTCCTCGCTCCCACGCCGTCTTGGGAAGTGTGCTGCCTTGCTTCCAGGCCGACTGGAGGAGTGTGCGGCCCTGCTTCCACACTGACTAGAGGAGTGGGCTGCCTCGCTTCCACACTGGCTAGAGGAGTGGGCTGCCTCGCTTCCACACTGGCTAGAGGAACGGCTGTCCTTGCTCCCACACTGACTAGAGAACTGATTGTTCTTACTCCCATGCTGGCGTGGGGAGTGGGCTGCCTCGCTTCCACACTGGCTGGAGGAACAGCTGTCCTCGCTCCAACACTGACTAGAGAACTGGTTGTTCTTACTCCCATGCTGGCGTGGGGAGTGGGCTGCCTCGCTTCCACATTGGCTACAGGAACAGTTGTCCTTGCTCCAATGATGGTTTGGGGAGTGGGCTGCCTCACTTCCAGGCCAGGTGGAGGAGTGTGCTGACCTGCTTCCACACTGACTAGAGGAGTGGGCTGTCTTGCTTCCATCCTGGCTAGAGAAATAGTTGTTCTTACTTCCATGATGGCCTGGGGAATGGGCTGCCTCGCTTCCAGGCCAGCTGGAGAAGTGTGCTGCCCTGCTTCCACACTGGCTGGAGGAACGGCTGTCCTTGCTCCCACACTGGCTGGAGAAATGGTTGTTCTTACTCCCATGATGACTTGGGGGGTGGGCTGCCTCGCTTCCAGGCCGGCTGGAGGAACAGTTGTCCTTGCTCCCACGCTGGTGTGTGGAGTGGGCTGCCTCGCTTCCACATTGACTGGAGGAATGGTTGTCCTCACTCCCACCCCGTCTTGGGAAGTGTGCTGCCTCGCTTCCAGGCCGACTGGAGGAGTGGGCTGCCTTGCTTCCACACTGGCTGGAAAAAAGGTTGCCCTTTCTCCCACACTGGCTGGAGAAATGGTTGTTCTTACTCCCATGATGGCCTGGGGAATGGGCTGCCTCGCTTCCACACTGGCTGGAGGAACGGTTGTCCTTGCTCCCATGCTGGCTTGAGGAGTGGGCTGCCTTTCTTCCATCCTGGCTGGAGGAACGGTTGTTCTTACTCCCATGATGGCTTGGGGAGTGGGCTGCCTCGCTTCCACATTGGCAGGAGGAATGGCTGTCCTTGCTCCTATGCTAGCGTGGGGAGTAGGCTGCCTCACTCCCACAATGGCTGGAGGAACGGTTGTTCTTACTCCCATGATGGCTTGGGGAGTGGGCTGCCTTGCTCCCACACTGGCTTGAGAAATGGTTGTTCTTACTCCCATGATGGCCTGGGGAATGGGCTGCCTCACTTCCAGGCCGGCTGGAGGAGTGTGCGGCCCTGCTTCCACACCTAATAGAGGAGTGGGCGGCCTCGCTTCCACACTGGCTGGAGGAACAGCTGTCCTTGTTCTCACACTGGCTGGAGAAATGGTTGTTCTTACTCCCATGATGGCCTGGGGAATGGGCTGCCTTGCTTCCACGCTGGCTGGAGGAACAGTTGTCCTTGCTCCCATGCTGGTGTGGGGAATGGGCTGCCTCGCTTCCAGGTCGGCTGGAGGAACAGTTGTCCTTGCTCCCATGCTGGTGTGGGGAGTGGGCTGCCTCGCTTCCAGGTCGGCTGGAGGAACAGTTGTCCTTGCTCCCATGCTGGTGTGGGGAATGGGCTGCCTCGCTTCCAGGTCGGCTGGAGGAACAGTTGTCCTTGCTCCCATGCTGGTGTGGGGAGTGGGCTGCCTCGCTTCCAGGTCGGCTGGAGGAACGGTTGTCCTTGCTCCCATGCTGGTGTGGGGGGTGGGCTGCCTCGCTTCCACACTGGCTGGAGGAACGGTTGTCCTTGCTCCTATGCTGGCTTGAGGAGTGGGCTGTCTTGCTTCCATCCTGGCTGGAGAAATGGTTGTTCTTACTCCCATGCTGGCCTGGGGAATGGGCTGCCTCGCTTCCAGGCCGGCTAGAGGAGTGTGCTGCCCTGCTTCCACACTGACTAGAGGAGTGGGCTGCCTCGCTTCCACACTGGCTGGAGGAACGGTTGTTCTTACTCCCATGATGGCTTGGGGAGTGGGCTGCCTCGCTTCCAGGCCGGCAGGAGGAATGGCTATCCTCGCTCTCACACCAGCTTGGGGAGTAGGCTGCCTCGCTTCCACATTGGCTGGAGGAACGGTTGTCCCTGCTCCCATGCTGGCCTGGGGAATGGGCTGCCTCGCTTCCACATTGGCTGGAGGAACGGCTGTCCTTGTTCTCACACTGGCTGGAGAAATGGTTGTTCTTACTCCCATGATGGGTTGGGGAGTGGGCTGCCTCGCTTCCACACCTACTAGAGGAGTGGGCTGTCTCGCTTCCACACTGGCTGGAGGAACGGTTGTTCTTACTCCCATGATGGCTTGGGGAGTGGACTGTCTTGCTTCCATATTGGCTGGAGGAATGGCTGTCCTCGCTCCCACACCGGCTTGGGGAGTGGGCTGCCTCGCTTCCAGGTTGGCTGGAGGAACGGCTCTCCTTGCTCCCACACCAGCTTGAGGAGTGGGCTGCCTCGCTCCCACACCGGCTTGAGGAGTGGACTGCCTTGCTTCCAGGCCGGCTGGAGGAACGGCTGTCCTTGCTTCCACACTGGCTGTAGGAACGGTTGTTCTTACTCCCATGATGGCCTGGGGAGTGGGCTGTCTCACTTCCACATTGGCTGGAGGAACGGCTGTCCTTGCTCCCACGCCGGCTGGGGGAGTGGACTGCCTCGTTTCCGTGCTAGCTGGAGGAATATTTGTCCTTGCTTCCATGTTGGCTGTGGGACTGCCCTTCTGTCTTGATGTTTGAACCCCTGGGGTTGGCGAAAGACTTAAGTTGGTGTCAGTGGAGTGGTAGGGCCTTACCCTGATCTTTCCTCCCCAAATCTTGCTTTTCATGGTATGTAAGATTAGATATGTACCCATAATATTATTACATTTTCTTCTTCTTACTGATTCCTGTATTTTATCCTGCTCAAACCCTAGATTCTTCATTATTTCTGTTATCTGGGTGTCCAAGTCACTCCAAGGCGGCTCACTATATGGGCACAGTTCTTCTGCCTGGCCCATATTTAGCCAGTGGTCCTTCATTATATATTCTAGGGTTGGTCTTTCATTGGGGTCAAGTGTCATTAATTTTCTTATAAGTGTTTTACATTCTTGGGTCAGAAAGTATGGTACATGGAAGTGTCCAGTGAGTATCTGCTGCTTCTCTTCCTCAAAGGTCTGCCCGCCAAATGGCAGTTCCCCTGTCACCATCTGATAAAGCACTACTCCCAGGCTCCAGACGTCCACCTGCGGGCCCTCGTAGGGTCTGAGCTGTAAGATCTCTGGGGCCATGTAGGGGGCGGTGCCACAGAAGGTGCTCAGTTTCTCCTCCGTAAGTTTCCTACTGAAGCCAAAATCTACTAGCTTAACATTCATCTTCCCATCCAGAAGAATGTTCTCCGGCTTCAGGTCCCTGTGGATGATGCCCCTCTGGTGGCAGTACTGGACGGCTGATATTATTTGCCTGAATACAATGCGGGCTTCTTCCTCATTCATAAGGCCCTTCTTCTCCAAGTACTCCAGTAAGTTCTTTCCAGTCACGTACTCCAGAAAGAGATAAAATTGGTTCTGGGTGGCAATCACCTCAAATAACTTTATAATGTTTGGGTGATTTAAGCCCAGGAGACTATGGACTTCTTGAAAAACTCTAGAAGAGTCCTGCTGCCTCATAACTTTTACAGCGACCTCAGTGCCAGTTAAGATGTGACGGGCCAACATCACGTTGGCAAAGGATCCCTTGCCAATGAAGTTCAGGAGGATGTAATCACCAATACAGTTCTCCTTGTTGGCAGAGAGGGCTGCAAAGTCATTAGACATAATGATTCAAAAAAATAAAATAAAAAAAAAATAAACAAAAACCAAAATAAAAATAACAAAAAAATTAAAAAACAAAACAAATAATAAAAAAATAAAAAGAAATAAAATAAAAAAAGAAAAAGAAATAAAAATAAGAAAAAAGAAACAAAATGAAAAAAAAAATTGAGAAAACAAGCCAAGTAGTCCAACTGCAACAGGTCACCACCAATCAGCTTCCTGGGCTCTAACGGACTAAAACCTTAGCTCAGCCAGGACCTTATATAGGGGTGGTTTGCATCTCCATCACAGTGGTGCCTTATGAGGTCAGAGCAAGAAATGGACCAATCATGACAAGGGATAAACCATAGTGGTTTTCTCACTTTTTGGTCTCATTACCTTTTTACTCTGAAAAAAATAAAAATAAAACACCCTAAAGAGTTTTTGTTTATATGGGATGTTAAGTATTAATATTTACTTTATTAAAAATGAAAATCTGTAAGATGCCCCAAAACATAATTTTTTAAAAATAATATATATTTTATTGATTTTTTACAGAGAGGAAGGGAGAGGGATAGAGTTAGAAACATCAATGAGAGAGAAACATTGATTAGCTGCCCCCTGCATGCCCCCACTGGGGATGTGCCCACAACTAAGGTACATGCCCTTGACTGGAATTGAACCTGGGGACCCTTCAGTCCGCAGGCTGACACTGTATCCACTGAGCCAAACCTGTCAGGGCTCTTGGTAATTTCTTTTTTTTTTGTAGTACTGTCTGATATTTATTTTTTTAAATTGTTTTATTGCTTAAAGTATTACAAAGAGTATTACATATGTCTCCTTTTTTCCCCGCCCTTGACAATCCCCTAGACTCCCCTACCCCCCAGTATCTTATGTCCATTGGTTATGCTTATATGCATGCATACAAGTCCTTCGGTTGATCTCTTAACCCCTCCCGCCCCCAAAAAAACACACACACATAAATTTAAAAAAATAAAAAGTTAGACTCTTCTCATGCTCAGGGTCTCAGGCTCCCCTGGTCCATCCATTCCTACCTATCAGCCCATCACATTTGTCATGTACACAGCACTGACCACAGTATGGCTAATTCTTGTTTCCTGTCTGTCCTTCCCATGAAGAAAGGAGCAGGACTGTAGCACTCCCTGTGTCTAGCACAGTGAGTGGCAACATGGTAAGTGCTTAATAAATATTTGTTCACTGGATTAATAGAAGAGTTTTGGGGAACAAAAGAAAATATGGCGAACTACTTAAGCAAATGACTCATAATAAATCTTTTAAAATTTATGTTCTGTCCTCACTCAACTTTTGGGGCAGATAAGATAGGAAAGAGGAGGGCTGAAGTCTGGGTTTCCAGGTATGTGAGTGCTTGGTGAGGCTGAGAAAAGGTCAATTGGTAGGAGCCTTGCTGTAAAGATTATAGAAGATGATTCATCACTCTGGTGGGATTTGCCAAAGGATGCAATGAATTTGTATCTGCAATGAAGCTGCAAGGTATTTTTACATTTTATTATTTTTTATTTAATTTTTTAGAGTGGGGGGAGGAGAGAGAGAAAGAGAAAAAGAGAGAGAGAAATATGTTGTTCCACTTATTTATGCATTCATTGATTCTTGTATTTGCTCTGACCAGGGATCAAACCCACAACCTTGGTGTATTGGACCGATACTCAAACCAACTGAGCTACCCAGCCAGGGCTTATTTTTACAGTTTAAATATCCATTTCCAGATCACAGGAAGGACTTCTCAGGTGACCCTGAATAGACTATTTAGGTGAATTTCTGTGTTACTTAAATGAACCACCTCTGTGAACAGAAGTAATGCTGAGGCTTGTTAATTTACATTTGTGAAAACACTGAAACCTCTGGATGGAAGACATTCTGCATGGGTACAAAGGGTGAGGTAGTATGTTGGGTCAAATTCCACCTCTTTATGGAGGCAGAGAAAAAGCAGGTAGACTTGAGGATACTTAGGGGGAGCCTCTAGCACATTATGTTTCAAATTAATCTTCAAAGAAAACTCCACTGTCAGTACAACATATTTTAACAACATGTATAAGTTATTACTCTAGTAATTACTTTTCTTTAACATTTCTTCCTAAAGTCTCAACTTTGTGTGTAAAGGGAATCTTTAGAGGGATTAGTTTGTGAGCTTTTCCCTCTACAACACTTCAGTTTGTTAATTTTTACCTTACATCAGTGATATTCAGCTCCTAAGCATGGAAGTCTCTTTTGCTGAGCTGATTGGGACCCAAATGGTGTCATCTCATTAATTCTAGACAGATGTTTACAAGTTTCAGTCAGAGATTAGACTAAGCTCAGAAAGGAGGAAAGAAAAAATGTCAAAGAAAGCTGCCAGTCTATGAGCTAATTATATCCATTTATAAAAAATGTTATTTACAGTACCTTAAGAAATAATACTAATCCTATCTAATAAAAGAGAAACATGGTAATTAACCGTAGCTCTGACACTAAACAGCGAGATATGCAAATTAACTGCCAACCAAGATGGTGGCCGGCAGCCAGGCAGCTGAAGGGAACAGGGAGGTTTGCTTCCTCCAGTGACAGAGGAAGCCAACATTCCCCACCTGCTGCTGCCAGCCTCTCAGCTGCTCTCTAAGAAACAATGTTGCAAATATAGAAGCTAAACAAAACCCAGAAACCTGCTTTCAGCTGGCTGGGATCTCAGAGCTGGAATCGCAACAAAGTTTCAAATACAGAAGGTAAACAAAGCCCAGAAACCTGCTTTCAGCAGCCGAGGTCTCAGAGCTGGAGCCGAGCCTCAGAGCTAAAGCCGGGTCTCAGCTCCAGTGACAGCCATAAAAGGCAAATAAATCCCAGAATAAAAAAGAAAAAATAAATAAAAGAGAGGTTGGGAGCTTCAGTCACCCGCCAGCCTGAAAACGGCCCTCAGCCACTCACCCAGACTGGCCAGGCACCCCAATGGGGACCCCCACCCTGAAGGGGGTGTGACCAGCTGCAAACAGCCATCATCCCTTCACCCAGGCTGGCCAGGCACCCCAGTGGGGACCCCCACCCTGATCCAGGACACCCTTCAGGGCAAACCAGCAGGCCCCCACCCATGCACCAGGCCTCTATCCTATATAGTAAAAGAGTAATATGCCTCCCAGCACCGGGATCAGCAGAGCCGCGAGGCCTCCCGGCCTGGGATCAGCAGAGCCACAAGGCCTCCCGAAACCGGGATCAGCGGAGCCGTGAGGCCTCCTGGTCCCTGGAGCAGTGTGACGGGGCAGCGCCCAAACCCCCTGATCGCCCTGCGGCTCTATGTGTGACAGAGGGCGGGGTCATAACCTCCCTATCCGCCCTGCTCTGTGTGTGACAGGGTGCGGCGCCCCAACCCCCCCATGGGCCCTGCTCTGTGTGTGACGGGGTGGAGCCGCAACCTCCCCATCTGCCCTGCCTTGAGTGTGAGCGGGTGGTGCCCCAACCGCCCAATCGGCCCTAACCTGAGTGTAACTTAGGGTGGCATCGCAACTTCCTGATCCGCCCTGCTCTGTGCATGGCAGGGGGGATCTCCCAACCCCCTGATCGGCCCTGCTCTGTGGGTGACAGGGGGGAGCTCCCCAACCCCTTGAACAGCCCTGCTCTGTGTGTGACAGGGTACGGAGCCCCAACCCCCCTGATGGGCCCTGCTCTGTGCATGTCAGGGGGCAGCGCCCCAACCCCCTGATCTGCCCTGCTCTGTGCGTGACAGGCGGTGGCGCCACAACCTCCCCATCGACCCTGCCTTGAGTGTGACAGGGGGCGGCACCCCAACTCCCCAATCGGCCCTGCTCTGAGCCTGACCAGGGGCTGCGGGGCAGGCATCTAGGGATTGGGCCTGCCCTCTGCCACCTGGGAGCAGGCCTAAACCAGCAGGTCGTTATCTCCCGACGGGTCCCAGACTGTGAGAGGGCACAAGTGGGGCTGAGGGATAGCCCCCCCCCCCCGCCAGTGCACAAATTTTTGTGCACCGGGCCTCTAGTCTATACTAGTAATAGAGGAATATGCAAATTGACCAGGATGCAGTCATGTATCGACCAATCAGGATAGGGCTAGGGCTGCAGCGGAGAGCTCTTCACACGCTTGCGATGGTGTCCGCAGGGCGCAGAGAGGAAGGGAGAGCAGATAGGCAGTTGGGGGGGGGGGTTCAGGCCAGAGGGAAGAACAGACAGGCAGTTAGGGGGATCAGGCCAGGAGGGAAGAGCAGATAGGCAGTTAGGGGGATCAGGCCAGGAGGGGAGAGCAGATAGGCAGTTAGGGGGATCAGACCATGAGGGGTGCACAGATAGACAGTTAGGGGATCAGGCTGGCAGGGGAGAGGAGATAGGGGGATCAGGACAGGAGGGGAGAGCAGTTAGGGCGATCATGCCAGCAGGGGAGGGCAGTTAGGGGGATTAGGCTGGCAGGAGAGAACAGTTAGGCAGTTAGGGTGATCAGGCCAGGAGGGGAGAGCAGTTAAGGGGGATCAGGCCAGAAGGAGAGAGTAGTTAGGCAGTTAGGGGGAATCAGGCTGGCAGGGGAGCAGTGAGGGGCATCAGGCAGGGAGGCAGGTGAGCAGTTAGGAGTCAGTGGTTCCAGATTGCAACAGGGATCTTGGATTGGATGCAGAGGGTGCAGGCCAGGCTGAGGGACCCCCCAGCCACGTGCATGATTTTCATGCACCAGGCCTCTAGTAGAATAGAACATTTTCTTAGCATAATGATCTCTTTCAGCAGGATATGATTCAAAGATAGGACACTTAATGGAAAATTGTCAAGGCAAAAACCAAGCTAACAAAACGGTTTAAGAGTTAAAACGTAATAGTTACTATATTTTTGGCAATTGGATAAAGAAGTTTTGATATAAATAACAATGGAATATTACTTGGCCATAAAAAAGAATTAAATCTTACCATTTGTTTGCTGCTCAACTGATTTTTTAAAAATTTGTTCATGTTTCATGTTCTCACTTCATTGCTATTTCATAAGGATAGAGACTATGTTTTAATGCTGTTTTGAATTTCTCTTCTTTTCCACTGTAGCTGTTTGAACCTCCATCTTCCTTATTGTATTTATAGGAGATTCAATTTTTCAATGCTATTCTCCTTTTCCCCTAGGTAAGGGTACAAAGTTAAAATTGCAGTACAAGCCCTGGCTGGCTTGGCTCAGTGGATAGAGCGTCGGCCTGTGGACTGTGGGGTCCCAGGTTCAATCTGGTCAAGGGCACATGCCTGGGTTGTGGGCTTGATCCCCAGTGAGGGGCGTGCAGGAGGCAGCCGATCAATGATTCTCTCTCATCATTGATGTTTCTCTCTCTCTCTCTCTCCTTCTCCCTTCCTCTCTGAAATCAATAAAGAAATATATTTAAAAAAATTGTAGTACAAGACTCCAGGTAATTAAGCACCCATTGGCTTTTTGCATAAACATGTCCTAGCATCTTGCCTCTACTGCATTCTGTAAAGCATTTGTAGCTTCCCCCTACTTCCTCCCAACTGCCATACCTCAAATTGGTTTAAATAGGGAACTGTTATCATGCTTAAGGCACATCAATGTGAAATGGAATAAATAACTTGAAAATACTGTTTAATACCCATCAGCCTCCTTGGAGGTAGAACTGGTGCTCAAAGTAGCAATAAGGTGCTGAAATCTGGTGGCCCAAAAAAACGAACACTAATGAAATCAAAGCTAGTTGCTAAGTCTGTAGTTCCGTTGCCTTGTTTCAGACAGAAATATTTCTGTTTACTCACTTCTTACTAAGTGACTGGCATTAACTTCAGAAAGCCATATACGGGAAGTATCTAGCAGTGTGGCGTGGGTAGGTATAGACCACGAGGCACAAGTTTTGCTATTGAGTATTTCCGTGCCAAGGGCGTCTTTAAATGGGCACTTGACAAACAATTGCAGGGACTTTATTCATTTCAGAGCCAGTAAGTATGAGTATCAGGCAAAAATCAACACACGCTACTTTTATGCAGCACAAAGAGTAGTAAATTATCCAAATGCCAAGTGAAAAAGGAATGTTTTCAACTCTGCTAAAGGCTGTGTATTTGAGAAAAGTCCATTTTCCTTTGGTTCCAATTCATCCTGATGGCTTAAATGTCTGGCTAGGTCCAATGTCTGAATCAGGTGAAATGATTGCCTTTTAGGGGTAGCGGTTGGGGTTGGGGGAGAGAAGAGTTATTTGTCCCATCACTAGAATATAGTGATTTGGCACTAGAAAGAAGTAAAACAAATGGGGCACATGTGTAACGCTCTTTAAGAAGCATTTATGTAATTTGGCCTAGGGATAAAATGGTCACATATCAGATGGTTGTTTTGGAAGAATAAAAGAATGATATTAAGATCTTTCTTTACTGGGCACTTTTAAGTAAAATATGCTTCAATCCTACAGAAAATTTATAACAACATTTGTAATAAAAAATTCATTCATAATATAGGTCATGTCTCTGAGAAAGTTACCTAATATTTTTGTACTTCTTCAATACATTGTCACATTGGATGCATTTGACTTTGTACAAGACAATTTTCTCACTTTTAACAGGAGGAAATTATAGAGTAGCTTTTACTTGTAAGTTACTAGACATTGGTGAAGATTCCTTTGAACTTTCTCTGCCCTCAGTTTAATACCATTGCGAGACACTATAGCATATAGTTTATAGCATAAACTTTGGAGTCATGTAGAGTTAGATTCAAACCCTGATTCAAACTGATTCCACTAATGCAGTGGTCAGCAAACTCACTAATCAACAGAGCCAAATATCAACAGTACAACAACTGAAATTTCTTTTGAGAGCCAAATTTTTTAAACTTAAACTATATAGGTAGGTACATTGTTATTAACTTAATTAGGGTACTCCTAAGCTGGCCTTTGCTAAAAACGTCCTCAATCTGATTGAGGTACATTCACTGAGGTTGACCCCTTCCAACTCTCCCATCCACACTCATCTTGTATACTTGTTTCATCTATCTCCTTTCCGAAAACTGACTTCTGTGCATGGGCCACGAAGTTTCAATCGCACTGCACGTGCGTGCCCGCATGTGGTATTTTGTGGAAGAGCCACACAACGGGCCAAAGAGCCGCATGTGGCTCGCGAGCCGCAATTTGCCAACCACTGCACTAACGCATCACAAGTGCCAGAAAATCACAGTTTAAATTAGCTGAAGCAATAAAAGGAAATTTGTTCACATAATTAAAAATTTCCAGCATAAATGAAGTTTTGTACCCTTTAACTAACATTTCTAATTTTCCCCAGCCCCCAAGCCCACCCCTGACAACAACCTTTCCATTTCTACTCCTATGAGTTTTACTTTTTTAGATTATAGATATAAGTGACATCACATGACATGTATCCTTCTCTGATGACTTATTTCACTTAGCATAATGCTCTCCAGATTCATCCAAGTTGTCGCAAATGGCACAGATCTTAAATGTTCTAACCATAAAAAATAGTAACTGTTAGTTAGCCTGATTGTGGAAACCATTTCACAGTGTATATATATGAATATGAAAACATCACCTTAAATATATACATTTTTTATTTGGGAGAAATACCTCAATAAAGCTGGGAGAAAAGAATTCCAGGGAAATCTGGATTCAAGTGGATCTGAATTCAGGGAGGAAATAGCTTTATCAGGACTGAATTTCTGTCCACCTCTTGGTATGGTTCTCTCTCTTTCATGCTGTGACTTTATTGATTTGGTGAAACATGGCTACAGCTCCACATTCTCTCAGGTTACATTCTAGCTAAGAAGACCACAGGCTTGTAGAGTAGAGCTTGAAAAACTCTACTCTACATGACCTGAATATTGAGGGCCATTATTGGAGGTGAAATGAGTTAATTCATTTTCCCCCTAAAATCATTTTCTAAATATGTGATCTCAGGTGACTTACTTAACCCATCCAAGCCTCAATTTCAATTGTAAAAGGGTTATCACAATTATGACTACTTTCCAAGGTGTCCTGAGATTTAAATAAAATTTTGAAAACAGTTTATAAAGCTCTTGGCAGAATGCATGACAAATAATAAATAAGGAATAAAACTGCTGAAAAATGTTTCAGAAAGAGCCAGGGATAGGAAAATGGGGTCCTAATCACAGCCCCTGATCATTGAGACTGGTGGTCTCTCTAAAGCAAAACCACATTTCTGTGACAAAAATGCATTTGGAAGTGTGTGATTAGTGCATAGAATAGCTTAAACTTGCCAAAGAAAATTACACCAGCATTTATAAAAGATGTAGTATGTTTGGTAGAGAAAAAGGAAGAAAAATACATATCCTTATTACATGAAAACACATTGTTTCTTTTAATCCTTCTGCCTGCTGAGGAAAAGAAGAGACTCAAGGACAAAAACATAACTTTATGCATATGCATCACTTTAATATAGAAAATTGGTGAGATTTCCCTGTGTCTGGCAGTGATCTTCAAACTGATGGCTCAAAGTATACCCAATGGACTACAATGATGGGTAGGGCAGAGAGAATAGAGAAAGAAAGGGAAAGATGGAGGATGAAAGAATAAAACAAAGATATGTGTATTCATTATTCCACACTGGCAAGTGAAGGAGGAGCTCCTGGTGTCCTTGGAACATGCTAATGACCTTATCCTGATCCCCTTGTAAGCAATATAGATTTCTAGGAGTGTAACAAGAGATAATTCTTAGGAAAATGGTTGAAAGTGGAGGACTGGTTCCAAAAACTCTGTTTCTAATAGTCCAGATTTTCTGGAGACTATGGGGCTGAAATATGGTGTTTCCCTCATTACTTCAGCTACACCCACTCACATGTGAACCGCAGCCAGCAATGGCCAGGGTTGAACCTGAGGAGGGGTGGTGAAGGATTAAAGAAAACAAACAAGAGAATACAGCTGGGCTACGTAGGATCACTGTGCCTAGATGAGGAAGCAGTGACCCAGCCTGTAAGCCGAAGCTTTATTTTATAGTCAGATAACAAAGCAAAGCAAGGGGACTGGTCAACATGTTTACAATGTTCTTGTGAGTTTCTAATCAATTTTGTTATTCAAACCTTGTTTTGGCAGCATTTGCTGCACCTCCCACAGAACAAGGGAGGACTATAAGGTCAAACTTAATTGTGTTAGGAGGGCTCTGACATAGGTCAATCCGAGGCTTGACCCTATAGCCACTCCCTACACACATAGTAAAGACAGTACAAAAAGCACAACAGGGAAAGGTGGTTGATGTGCTATGATAGGCGTGGCAATCATCTTCTTTGATACTTTTGTATTTGGGACATCACGCACAATATGCATAGTTTTGAAATGACATTCCATATACATATATGTTTTTCCCACTGGGATAATGAATTCATCATCCTCTATAACAGTGATGGCGAACCTATGACACGTGTGTCAGAGGTGACATGTGAACTCATTTTGGGTGACACGCATCGACAGAGACAAAAAATTGCATAATTCAAATATTTGTCTCTCGCAATGGCCAGAGTTGGGCATCACTTGAGTAATATTATTACTCATATTACTCATGAGCAATAATGCAATTCTAAAACCGGATGTAAACATGTACATCGGTGTTGCATAGCAAAGATACATAGTGAAAACATCCAAGATACATTGTTCCAATATTGACATTAATATAAAAAGGTTAAGAATTGAACTATAAAGAGATTAATCTTTACTCATGACATTTTATTTTTACTTGAGTGACAAAATGCCCAATTCTGGAAACGACCTCGTTATTGTCAACATGTGCCTTGGGTAAGCTTCCCGTGCGTTCGGGTGCATTCGGCAAATGGACGCACTTGATCGCCATGTTCATTAGGAGACAGGAGTGGGAGGGTTAGAAGAAAAAGATATACAGTGCAACAGTGCTTGACGAGACATTCTGCGTGTTGGATAATTGTTTACAGCACCATACATTTGTTGGTTATACATACTATCTTTGAATTGTTTTGCACCAGGAGTCAGTGCAACAACACTGCAAAAAGGTAATAGGTAAGAAACCCATCAACCTTTTATAAAAAACGCCATTATTTACATTTATTTATTTTTGCAGCCTTGTGATGAAGAATCAAAAAATTTAAAAAGCAAGATTGAATGATAAAGGAAGTGGAAGAAGCAGTAGCCGACCCTTTTAAGACATATGGACAGAGATGTACGGGATTGTCGACAGAAACAACAGATCATTGTGCATACTGTGTAATGAAACGGTAGTAAGCAGAACGTGGAATGTAAAGAGACATTTTGAAACTAATCATTGTCAGCTCTTGAAAAAAAGTATCAATGAAAGGAAGGAATACATTTCTAGGCAGCTACACCTCTATAAAAGTCAATCAAATTCCATCATTAAATTTGTAAGATGCTCTACAAATTTAACATCAGCAAGTTACTGTACTGCTCACTCCATAGCTCAGCATGGAAAAGCCCTCAGTGATGGAGAATTTATTAAAGGAAACATTTCTAAGATGTGCACCAGCTCTATTTCACGATATGAAAAATAAAGATGATATTAGTAAAAGAGGGGAGAGCAGATAGGCAGTTAGGGGGCTTCTGAGTTACCACTCAGTAGAAATACTATCAAAGACAGAATAATAGATCTTAACAAAAACGTATAACATCAATTAAAAAAAGACTTAAATAGTTGTAAATATTTTTTGATTTCTCTTGATGAAACTACTGATGTCACATCAAATGCTCGATTGGCCATTATTGCTAGATATTCTGATGGTCTCACAATGAGAGAAGAGTTGATGAAGTTAGAATCAGTGCCAATAAGTATATCAGGAAACAAAATATGTAAGGTTGTTATAAAAACATTCAGTGACCTAAACATTGATATCTCTAAAATCGTGTCAGTCACGACAGATGGGGCACCAAATATGGTAGGAAAAAATTTTGGAATTCCTGAAATTGTTTGTGGAAGCTATTAGTCATCTACTTGTACCTTTTCATTGCATTATCCATCAGGAGGTGCTGTGTGCCAAATCGGGATTCTCAGAATTGAATGATTTAATGTCAGTTGTAACAAAAATTGTGAATTTTATAGCTTCTTGACCCCTTCACAAGCGAGAATTTTCTGCACTTTTACAGGAAGTTGATTCAACCAGTGGACTACTGATGTTCAATAATGTGAGATGGCTGAGTCGAGGTAAAGTTCTTGAGCGATTTGTGGAGTGCTTTGAAGAAATTACAGTATTTATTGAGAATAAGGATCCGGCTAACTTTCCTCAGATCAATGATCATAAGTGGGTCAGCAATTTGATGTTTTTTACAGATCTCTCTGTTCATATGAATGAACTGAACTTAAAATTACAAGGTTTTGGCAAAAGTACTGACGTTATGTTTGGATACATCAAATCTTTTGAAAGTAAACTTAAAATTTTCAAGTGAGATATTGAAACTGAAACTTAAAAGTATTTTCCTCAGATAAAAAAGTATTTTGAGAAGGCCACTACCACGAGTGTAATGGAGTCCATACTTATGTACCAGAATATAGTAAACTCGTTATTTGAACAGTTCAGCGAAAGATTTGACCAATTTTGAAGCCTAGAACAGACCATTAAAATATTTAAGTATCCGGATGTAGTTGTTTACAGTACTTTGGAATTAAAGGATTTCCAACGGATGCAAATTGACGATTTAGAGATGCAACTTGCAGATTTTCAAGGTAGACTTGGACTCATGTGTTTGTCAACTTAAGGTCGAAACTTGAAAATCTGGAACGAAATCATTTGAATAATGAAGAAGAGTGCAACTACGAACAAGAAATTTTGAGTGCTTGGAAAAGAATACTTGACACTTTTAGCGATATAAAAAATCTAGCGATGGCTTTGCTAACAATTTTTTCATCAACATATTTTTGTGAGACTTTGTTCTCAGCATTAAATAATATTAAAATGAACAAAAGAAACCGGCTAACAGATGAAGTTAGTGGCGCTTGCTTGGCCTTGAAGTGCACCAAGTATGAACCTGCAATCGAAGAATTAACAAACTTCAGCACCAAAAAAGTCACTAATTTCTAGTTTTAGTATCATTTGATTATCATTGTTTTTATTATTTTTTTTCCTAAATGTACATTGTTTTTCTGTTTTTGTTCATTTTATGCAAATTTTTTGGTTGACTTTTCTTTGTTAAATGGCATTTAAATATATAAAATAAATATCAAAAATATAAATCTTTTTTTTACTATGGTTGCAAATATAAAAAAAAAATTATGAATATTTCTATATGTGACACGGCACCAGAGTTAAGTTAGGGTTTTTCAAAATTTTGACACGCCGAGCTCAAAGGTTCGCCATCACTGATCTATAATAATAAAAGCATAATATGCAAATTGACCAAACAGCCAAACAGCAGAATGACGATTTGGATGACCTTTTGGGACAAAGCCGGGGCTGCGAGGGCCAAGGCAGCCAGGGCTGCAAAGGCCAAGGCAGCCAGGGCCGTGAGAGCTGAGCCCCTTGCACGAATTTCATGCATCGGGCCTCTAGTCCTATCTAATAAAAGGCTAATATGCAAATTGACTGAATGGCAGAACGACCAGTTGCTATGATGTGCACTGACCACCACGGGCAGACGCTCAATGCAGGAGCTGCCCCCTGGTGGTCAGTGAGCTCCCATAGGAGGAATGCTGTGCAGCCAGAAGCCGGGATCATGGCTGGCAAGCACCGTGACAGTCGGACATCCCCCGAGGGCTCCCAGACTGCAAGAGGGTGCAAGCTGAGCAGAGGGACCCATCCAGGGAATGATTTTCATGCACCAGGCCTCTAGTGCTATCATAATCAAACTAGTGTCCTCATGCATGGATTCGTGTACACTGAAAGGAAATTAGAAGAAATATTTTAATATCACTATTCACCATTTCTCTATAGAAGTGTCAAGAAAATTCATGATTGACAATGACAGATCGAAACACACGCGTGTGATTGTCACCAGAGAGAGCTTTTTATGTATCACACATGCGTGAGTCAACTTACTCTTTTTTACATATATAGATAAACTTGCTTAATTAGACCTGCTTTCTTTAGCTAAAGTTTTTCCAGCCCAGTGAAGCACCCCGACTTCTCTTTCAGGTAATTGTCAGCAACACAGCAGTACATCTCAACACAAAGCAGATTATTATTATAGACTAGGGGCCCGGTGCACGAAATTCGTTCACTGGGTGTGTGTGTGGGGGGGAGAGTGTCCTTCAGCCCAGCCTGCCCCCTCTCACATACTGGGAGTCCTCAGGCGTTGACCCCCATCACCCTCCGATCGCCTGATCAGCCCCTTGCCCAGGCCTGACGCCTCCGCCAGAGGTGTCAGGCTTGGACAGGGGACCCCCATCTCCCCCCGATCACTGGCTCTGGCCCCCGCCCAGGCCTGAGGCCTCTGGCCCAGGAATCATGCCTGGACAGGGGACTCCCATCTCCCTCTGATCGCTTGCTCCACCCCCCGCCCAAGCCTGATGCCTCTGACCCAGGCTTCAGGCCTGGGCAAGGGGACCATCATATCCCCCCAATCCCTGGCTCCACCCCCCACCCAGGCCTGATGCCTCAGCCAGAGGAGTTGACCCTCATCACCCTCCGGTCACCAATCACTGGATCGGCCCCTTGACCAGGCCTAAGGCCTCCGGCAGAGGTGTCAGGCCTGGGCAGGGGACCCCCAGCTCCCCGCGGTTGCAGGCTCCGCCCCTGCCCAGGCCTAATGCCTCTGGCCTAAGCGTCCGGCCCAGGCAGCGGGGACCTGCAGTGGCAGTGGGGGGCGCCGCGATTGTGGGCTTCGCTTTAGGCCCAGGCAAGGGACCCCTAGATCCTGGGACTGCCAGCTTCGACCTTGCCCAGCTCCCATCGCTGGCTCCACCCCTACTTCCTGCTATCACTGGCCAGGGCGGCAAAGGCGCCTGATTCTCCGATCATGGCTGGGGGGCAGGGCAAAGGCGGCCCCAGGGCCGCCTTTGCCCTGCCCCCCAGCTCTTAGCTCCCCCCTGGGTTTCAGATCACTGTCAGTGGCAGGGGGCTTCTTCCTGCTTTCCCTTTCGCCTCCCTGCATTGTGCCTACATATGCAAATTAGCCGCCATCTTGTTGGCAGTTAACTGCCAATCTTAGTTGGCAGTTAATTTGCATATAGCCCTGATTAGCCAATGAAAAAGGTATCGCCGTACACCAATTACCATTTTTCTCTTTTATTAGTGTAGATGATGCAGGGAGAACAAAGGGTAAAATATTTAACTGTAGCAGTGTTTCACTGTATTCTGTGCAGGATGAAAACCTGAAGTCATTTTCAAGGTCCACCATTTCTTACTTCTTTTCAGTCGGATCAAGTTTCTAAACTTTCTAAATCTCTGTTTTCCAGCTAATGAAAAGAAAATAGGATTCTACTGAGTCTCCTATCTACCTACTCCAGGACTTCTGTGAGGAAAAAATGAGATGAGGCACATGAAAATGCTTCACAAACATTTGGTTAAAGTGTAAAGTGTTTGCACCTGGCTATAAAGCAAGTTGGGTTCCTGGGCTGAAGAAATTCCAAGGAGGCTAGTCACTAGAGAGAGGAAACCAGGCGTTGCTATGTGCCTTCATTACCCGGTGCCCACAGTGACCATTTCCAGGCTGGGCTGGGCTGCGGGCCACATTTTGCACCATGGGGTCTCAGCAGCATTGGCTGCGATTTGGTGGGTGTTGCTCCAGGGTTGTGGCAGGGCCTGTGTCCTAGTTAGGGGAACAAGTGGGTCACAGTGGTGGGTTTTTGGCGCCAAGTTCATGGTGCCATTTATTTTTAAATGGCCAGTGTGTGTCATGGAAGCTCCTGTGTTGAGCGTCTGCCCCCTGGTGGTCATTGCATGTCATAGCTACCGGTTGGATGGGCAAACACTTAGCCTTTTATATATATATAGACTAGTGGCCCGGTGCACAAAATTCGTGCATGGGGCGGGAGTGCCCTCAGTCCGGCCTGCACCCTCTCCAATCAGGGACGTCTGTAAGGATGTCCAACTGCCAATTTACAGGGATTGGGCCTAAACCAGCAGTTGGACATCCCTCTCGCAATTCGGGACTGCTGGTTCCTAACCGCTCACCTGCCTGCCTGCCTGATTGCCACTAACCACTCTGCTGCTGGCCTGTTCGCCCCAACTGCCCCCTACTGCTGGCCTGCTTGCCCCAAAATGCCCCCCCGCCAGCCTGATCACACCCAACTACTCCCTGGGCCAGTATGTTCGCCCCCAACTGCCCCCCCGCCAGCCTGCTTGCCCCCTACTGCCCCCCTGCTGGTCTGCTCACCCCCAACGCCCCCCCCCCCCACTGGCCTGATCACCCACAACTGCCATTCCATCCTGGCCTGATCACCCACAACTTCCCTCCCCTCTAGGCCTCTAACCGCATCTACCTCGGCCCTGCCAACATGGCTTTGTCCAGAAGAACACCTGGAAGGTCTCCTGGAAGGTCTCCCAGTCTAGTTAGCATATTACCCTTTTATTAGTATAGATAGAGGCCTGATAAATGGGTAGGGGCAGGCTGGCTTGCCCAGATCAGGGTGGGGGTTCCCTTGGGGCGTGGAGGTGCCTGGGTGAGGGGCCTGTGGTGGTTCGCAGGCTGGCCACACCCCCTTCAGGGTGGGGGTTCCGCTGGGGGGCCTGGCCAGCCTGGGTGAGAGGCTGATGGCTGTTTGCAGGCTGGCCAAGACCCCAGTGGGGACCCTCAACCCATGGGGGCATGGCCATCCTGGGTGAGGGGATGATGGCTGTTTGCAGGCTGGCCAGGCCCCCCAGCGGGGACTCTTACTCCATGTGGGTGTGGCCAGCTTTGGTAAGGGGCTGAGGGCCTTTTTCAGGCTGACCAGAGCCCTTCAGGGTGTGGGGAGTCCTGCTGGGGTGCCTGGCCAGCCTCGGTGAGGGGCTGAGGGCCATTTGCAGGCTGGCCATGATCCCCGGCGATCCAGGCCCCCAGCCACTCCTTGAGCAGAGGCCAGGGCCGGCTGGAAGCTTGGCTTCCTCGGTCACCAGGGGCAACCCAAGCCTCCAGCTCCATGGCTGCCACCATTTTTGTTGGGTTAATTTGCATACTCACCCTGATTGGCTGGTGGGCATAGCAGAGGGATGGTCAATTTGCATGTTTCCCTTTTATTAGTGTAGACTAGGGGTCCGGTGCACAAAGATTTGTGCACTCGGGGTAAAGGGAGGAGGTCCCTCAGCCCGGCCTGTGCCCTCTCGCAGTCTGGGACCGCTCAGGAGATAATTACCTGCTGGCTTAGGCCTGCTCCCGGGTGGCAGAGGGCAGGCCCAATCCCTAGGTGCAGCCCCTGGTTGGGCTCAGAGCAGGGCCTATTGAGGAGATGGGGCGCCGCCCCCTGTCATGCACAGAGCAGGGCAGATCGGGAGGTTGTGATGCCACCCCTAGTCATGCTCAGGGTAGGGCCGATTGGGGGACTGGGACACCGCCTCCTGTCACACTCAAGGCAGGGTCGATAGGGAGGTTGCGGCGCCACCCCGTCACGCACAGAGCAGGGCCGATCAGGGGTTGGGGTGCTGCTCCCTATCATGCACAGAGCAGGGCCCATCAGGGGGGCTGGGGCTCCGTACCCTGTCACACACAGAGCAGGGTCGATCAGGGGGTTGGGGAGCTCCCCCTTGTCATGCACAGAGCAGGGCCGATAGGCGAGTTGGGGCACTGCCCCCTGTCACACACAGAGCAGGGCGGATCAGGGGGTTGGGGTGCTGCCACTGTCACACTCAGGGCAGGGCCGAAGGGGGGGGGTTTGGGAGGCCACACCCTGTCACACGCAGAGCCGCAGGGCGATCAGGGGGTTGGGGAGCTCCCCCGTCACGCACAGAGCAGGGCGGATAGGGAGGTTGTGGCCCCGCCCCCTGTCACACACAGCCGCAGGGCGATCAGGGGGTTTGGGCGCTGCCCCGTCACACTGATCCCGGTGCCGGGAGGCCTCGCGGCTCCGCTGATCCTGGTGCTGGGAGGCATATTACCCTTTTACTATATAGGACAGAGGCCTGATACACGGGTGGGGGCTGGCTGGTTTGCCCTGAAGGGTGTCCTGGATCAGGGTGGGGGTCCCCACTGGGGTGCCTGGCCAGCCTGGATGAGGGGATGATGGCTGTTTGCATCTGGTCACATCCCCTTTAAAGTGGGGGTCCCCACTGGGGTGCCTGGCCAGCCTGGGTTAGGGGCTGAGGGCCGTTTTCAGGCTGGCGGGTGACTGAAGCTCCCAACTGCTCCTTTTTTCCTTTTTTTTTAAATTCTGGGCCAGCTTTAGCTCTGTGGCTCGGCTCCAGCTATGAGACCTCTGCTGCTGAAAGCAGGTTTCTGGCCTTTGTTTACCTTCTGTATTTGAATCAATGTTGCGGTCCTGCTGGCTGAAGCCCGGGGTTTTGTTTAGCTTCTACATTTGTTACAATGTTGCTTAGAGTGCAGCTGAGAGGCCAGCAAGGCAGGCGGGGAAGCTTGGCTTCCTCCGTCACTGAAGCAAGCAAGCCTCCCTGTTCGCGTCAGCTGCCTGGCTGCCGGCCGCCATCTTGGTTGGCAGTTAATTTGCATATCTCACTGATTAGCCAATGGGAAGGGTAGCGGCCGTACGGCTAATTACCATGTTTCTCTTTTATTAGATAGGATATGGAGCAACTTGGAATTGAAAATTATGAAGAATAAATTAGCATGCACCACTGAAGGTATTTTAGTGAATGTATTTTTAGGGGAAGAAGGTCTAGAAAGAGGAGTTAAGGACTATAGTCCATATGATAAACTCACCTAAATTTCAAAGCCTGGCCTAGGATTGAAATTCTAGAGAATTACATTTTACCTCTTATTAATCTTGCCAGTAAACAAGAAACCCACCCAATAATGTTATAAAACCCTCAAATACACTGTTTCCTATAAAATTTAAATTTTCAACTATCTTTTAGAGTGGTTAAGAAAAAATATTTTATACCTATCTCCAATTTTACCATTTTCAGTGCTTTCATATGCTTTATGTAGATCCATACCATTTTCTTTCACTAATTTTGGAGATTCTTGGCCATTAACTCCACTACTATTCTTATCCTTTTTGGATGCTAATCATAACTATGTTAGACTCTTCAATATTGTTCCATAGCTATTTGTTCCTCAGAGGCATTTCTCCAGTTGCAGGCTTCTGTTACCTTGTGCTTAGTATATGGCCTGAGATACAAGAGCATTTTTCTGTGTTTTCACTCCACTCTCAGCTTTCAGTGGTCCCTGAATGTAAAGGGCTACACAGGGTAATAGTCTATTATAGAGGATCTAATCACTGCCATTCATGCCAACAGGATCAGGAGCAGAGGCTTTCTATACCCTTGAGATCAATTAAAGAGGAATAAGTAGCATACTCAACATTGACAGAACTTAAGTCATAAATTTTCAAAGTTTTCAGTAATATTCATTCTTTTTCATAAGAAATATTAAGTGGAATTCCAAAATCAATCAAGAGAAAAATAACCAGAATTGAGTTAACATTATTTAACTACATATAATTCAATGTGGCAATTACTTATTAGAAAGTAAATAAAATGACAAGGCTAGTTTTTGATAAACACAGGCATTTAAGATTTGGAGTTATGGACAATGGTTAAATCTAATAGGTGCATCCAAACTTCATTTATATGAACAAGTGGATGGTTATGGTACAATGTTTATTTTAATATCTTAAGCTACTCTTTAGAAAGAATTAGCAAGAAAAGATATTATCCTTGAAAACTGCATAAACATAAAGAAACTTGATATAAAATCAGCATATTTGTCATCTTTAATATGCTAAGCTATTCTACATAACATGTTAATAGTATAAACAGAATTTTTTTTAAATATATTATATTGATTTTTTACAGAGGAAGGGAGAGAGATAGACAGTTAGAAACATCGATGAGAGAGAAACATCGATCAGCTGCCTCCTGTTCACCTCCTACTGGGGATGTACCCACAACCAAGGAACATGACCTTGATGGAATTGAACCTGGGACCTTTAAGTCCGCAGGCCGATGCTCTATCCACTGAGCCAAACCGGTTAGGGCAGTATAAACAGATTTAATGAAAGCCTGAGCCAATCTAGAAATTTAGCATCCACTTGAGCCATTAGTTCATAAGACAGAGTATCCATTAAAAACATTGAAATAAATAAAATACATATAATTTCTAATTAGTCTGATGGGGGAGAATATATTATTTCCCACCCTTGGTCAGATATTTTGAATGAGGCTCAACACTTGGTTTGCTGTCACATTCTCCCCTACCTGAATATATTAATTTAGGTTATTCAATGAGATTTTTTAAGAAATTTAGCTTCATAATATCAACTAAAATAGTTCTCTCTCAAGAAATTATTCTATTACATCACTTTGGTAAAAGCATACGCTACTTTTTGTATAATTAAAGTTATTTAAAACCTTTTGTGAGTGTGTGTGTGTGTGTGTGTGTGCGCGCGCGCGTGCATGCGCATACATGCATGCTGTGGAAACCAATGCAAGATGTGACAAGTCAAGACCTTAAAATGAGGATGTATCTATTTCAATGACAGCGTTATCCATAGGATATTATATTTTAGCTTTCTAAATGCACTGGTGTAAATTCAGCCTCTACCAAATTAAGAATATGTTAGTACATTCTGGTTGGAGATTTTGGCACCTTTCAAAAATATAATTAGCATTGAAACACTCTTTCCTTTAAAAAAATAGCTTCTGAACAAATCTATACTAATAAAACAGTAATATGCTAATTAGACCAGATAGACTGGACATTTTCTGGACGTCCTTTGGGACAAAGCTATGGTAGCGGGGGCTAAAGCAGAGGTGGTTAAGGTTGATCAGGCAGGCAGGCAGCCAGACCGGTTAGGGACAAACAGGTCAGCAGGGGAGAGAAGTTAGGGGCAATCAGGCCGGCAGGGGAGCAGTTAGGGGCATCAGACTGGCAGGCAGGGGAGAGCAGTTAGGAGCCAATGGTCCCGGATTACGAGAGGGATGTCCGCCTGCTGGTTTAGGCCTGATCCCGCAGTCGGACATCCCCTGAGGGAAAGCGGATTGGAGAGGGTACAGGCCGGGCTGAGAGACCTCCCCTCCCGACCCCCATTCACAAATTTCGTGCACCAGGCCTCTAGTTTATTTATAAATTGAACAAAGTATCAGTTCCATCTCATTATTAAAGAACTAGCGGTCCGGTGCACAAAATTTGTGTGCTGGGGGGGTGTCCCTCAGCCCAGCTCGCACCCTCTTGCACTCCAGGACCCCTTGGGGGATGTCCATCTGCTGGCTTAGCCATACACCCCATGGGGATCAGGCCTAAGCTGGTAATTGGACATGCCTCTCACAGTCCGGGATCCCTTGCTCCTTACCACCTGCCTGCTCGCTGCTCCTTACCCCTCAGCTCACTGCTCCTTAGCGCTGCCACAGAGGCAAAAGAAGCTCCTGCTACCGCCACTGCACTCTCCAGCCGTGAACCTAGCTTCTGGCTGAGTGGTGTTCCCCTTGTGGGAATGCACTGACCACCAGGGGGCAGCTTCTGTGTTGAGCGTCTGCCCCCTGGTGGTCAGTGCGCGTCATAGTGACCGGTCATTCTGCTCATTCTGCCATAATGGTTGCTTAGGCTTTTATTATGTAGATAGCATTTTAGCACTTTATCTGCCAAATCCTTTATTTTAATAAATAATGGCTTACCATTTGTGATAGATGGAGTCCACTAGCTTGTATACATGCTTTTAGCAGGTCCTGTGTTTCTCTTGGAGAACAGCTGAATTTCATTTCCCTTCCATTTTGGGTTCTACAGTTGGAGCACCATGTAATGGCCTTGCCTATATGAGCAGTAGCAGAATGATTCCAGAACTGTTCCAACCACTGCTTTCAGTTTTAATTGGCTTTCATTAGTCTTTGATTGTGTTGACAAAACCCAGCTGTGAGTTTAATTATTAATGCTTCTATAAAGTCTTGGTGCTTATGACACCATCAGAGTGGGAGAAATCAGGACTGCTATTGTAACAGATTATAATTTAAAGTGATTTTCAATTTCTGATAATAGTTGATGCCACTTTTAGATCAATCAAATGATGATTATTCTGACATAGCTAATACAATGGAGAAAAATGTTACATATGTTACCATTATGGTTTTACTATATGATTCAGAAGTTACTGATAAAAATCAGAATTAAACAAAAAGGATTTCCACTGGTAATTATTGAAAGAGCCAGCATTAAACAAATCTACACTAATAAAAGAGAAAGATGCAAATTGACCATACCTTCATGAGGCCCACCAGCCAATCAGGAGTGAATATGCAAACTAACCCAACAAAGATGGTGGGTTAATTGGCATACGCAGGCACCAAGTGGCTGGGGGCAGGACGGCTGCTTGCGTGCGCACTGGAGCCAAGCAGCCTGGGTCCCGGGGACGGGCATCCTCGGGACCCAGGCCACTCACTCTTGAGGCTGTAGGCCTGGAGCAGCTGGGTTCCCAGAACGACCCCCAGCCACTCCAGGCTACGTGCACAGGTGCCAAGCAGCTAGGGTCGGGGCAGGAACACCCTCCGCATCACCATGGTGGGCCTGTGGGCAGTGCGCATGCGCTGAGCAGCTGGAGGACGGGGTGGGAGAGCGAAAAAAACCAAGAGTGCGAGGAGCACCAGGAATTCTGGGAATCGTAGTTCTGGTGGCAGCCCCTGGACTGGACGCGGAAGCCCAGAGCGCGGGGAGCACCAGCAATGCTGGGAGTCGTAGGTCTGGTGGCAGATCCACTGTGGTATCTCCTAGACACTAGAGCAAAATGAGCCTGGAGCAAGTTACTGTTGCAGGTGGAAGATGGAGGGAGAGCAAAGGTGAGAGACATAAGTAAAGTGAGAGTGTCGAAGAAAAATTAAAAGGAAGATATCCTGCAATTTCTAGGAAGTCTCTACCAATGGAGCAAAGAAAAAAAAAGAGCTCTATTATTCTGTGAGCACCAAACCAGACTGGGCTGGGGTCTCACACAATTCGCTCACATGATTGCAAAGACAGAAACTCCCAGATTGGAGAGGGCTCCCCTGAGGGCTCCCAGATTGGAGAGGGTGCAGGTCGGGCTGAGGGACCCACCCTGTGCACGAATCTTCGTGCACTGGGCCCCTAGTCCACATATAAAACCCTATCATTGTTACCTTAAGGTTCATATTTTGCTTAACTCTTTCTCTTAGACCTGTGGAGAGATCATATTGATGGCTGTTTGCTTATGATGTGTTTCTAGTTGTGGTGGATAAGATTTCAAGGTAAATAATTTATCATTTTGGGGGAACTGTGACAGCTTTGTAATGTGTCACTTGGTTAGTTTGAAAATGACATAACTCAGAATTCCCATTTCTAATTAGGGTGACCAATGAGATTCTTACAAGATGTGCAAGAACCAGGAAAAGAAGCAGCCATTTTTGTCACTGACCCACTTTGTTCCTGACTGACTCATCTCAAAGGCTTGAAGCAGCATTTGGACCTGCAATTACTCTACCTTCTCTGGATTCACCTTCAGTTTTTCTGATTCCTGGGCGAAGGGTATATTTAACTCTGAAAAAAAGCTGCTTCTGCAGGATAACCTTTATACTCAACAAGAATGGACAAGAGTTTCAGTTCATCCTCATGGAGTTTTAGCTCATTCTCATGGGGTTTCAGCTCATGTTCATGATTTTCCCTTCTTAGCTTGACTGTGGACTTCAAGCTCCAATAGTAGATGTTGAGACAGGCATGGTTTAAAAATTCTGCTTAGCCAGCCCTATGATTGGGTAAGCAAATTAATCACCTGCAACAAATGTGTATGTATATGTAAATGTATATACATATATGTATATGTATGTATATGTACATGTATGTGTATGTGTATGTATATGTATATGTATATGTAGGTATACATGTGTATAAAATAAATATTACTGGATCTGCTTCTCTGGCTGAACCCAGAATTCCTAACTAATTCCTAGTGGAAGAATATAGAATGGACTCTGTATTTGCTGTGAGAAATGTGGTATTTTGTGCTGGAAGAAGGAGGGATGATTGTATCCAGGAAGGAAAAAGAAAGGAAGGAACTGTGAGATAGTGAATGATAAAAGTTACATGAAATCAGTGTACAATACTCTCCTGTTCTCATTTCTTTTGCGTTCTGTTTGTCTCTTTCTCATTCCATGAACTCAGTATATTTACTACTAACAACATATTTTTATAGTGGAAATTTTTCTTCACTTCTTTTTCTCACAACCAATAAAATACTATTTGGCAGTTAAAGCCATAGTGTGATAGCAAATACTGTTACTGCCTAGTTACATAAATAGGGTACTGCTAAAGAAATTAGAAGAATTATCATAATCAATATAATTACAATCAACTAAATGCTAGAAGAAAATGGAACAATGTCTTCACTGCTCTGAGGAAAAAGAATTTTGAATCTAGAATTCTATACATAGCCAAATTTTTGATGGAGTTAAAGAGAAAAATAAAATAATTTTCAGACATGGACGAACTCAAAATTTTCCTTCATGTACTCTTTCTGAGAAAATTAATTAAGAGTGCAATCTATAAAAGCAGAAGAAATCCAAGAAAGAAGGTACATGGAATCCAAGAAACAGGGAAACTAAACCACAAGAGCAAATGGAAGAAATCTGAGGAAAGCAGCCTGAATGGATTAGGGAAGTCTTAAAATTTCACAAAGATCCTTAGGAAAAAAGTGTACTTACTATAACAAATAATATGATAAATATGGTGAACAATCAACAATCTTAGGACTAAAATGAATTCTTATCTTGTTCTTTTCAACAAGAAAAAAGAAAGGTCACTACAAACTCCAGGAATGCAGAAAAGGGAGAGTTGTACAGGGAAGTCATGAGTAATTATTTCTGTGTTAGAAAGTGGTATGGATAGGAGACAAATATGCTTTTTGGCTGCTTTGAACCTTTTGCACATCCATTCTCTGCTTGGGGAGTTTTTGTCTCTGAATATGTATACCCAAGCCTGAAATCCCAAACTTACTTCTCCAGCCTTCCTTTCAGTCATGTATATGATACAGAGCCCTCACATTCAGATATACTCTTCTAAGAAGACTTCGAGTGGACAGGTCTGACAAGGGGTTGGCAGAGACAGTGTTCGATGAGAGAGAGCCAGAAATTTAAACTTCAAGTGCCCAGAATACACAGATGTACTTTAGTGACTGTGTTTTTGGGTGGAAGCAGCAGGACTTCATTGAAATGCTTCCATAATATAATTTGTCAAAGTAGCTCTTTACATGCCTCTGAACATGACTGTCTGGCATTGTCTGTCATAAAGTCTGTAAATGAACTAATTTTCTAATTAAGCTACATATAATAGGTTTTGCCATTTGGAATGAAAAAAAAAGTTGGTACCAATAGTGGTTTCAGGAGACAGAGTTTGAAGGAAATGAGACTTAACAATAGGTTACTTGACATCGGTAAAAATCTCACTAATATTTGGGCATGCAAATCTGGCAACCCATAACAGACAGAAATAAAATAGTTAATTAAAAAATCAAGTGTAATTTCCTAGGATAAAGTATAGACTGAAAACAAAGCTGAGAATTTGTAATCACTGCCTATGAACAATATAAGGGACATAAGACTCTATTTTGGAGAGCGATTAAAGAAACAGATGACAAGCTCAATGATCTAAATTGCTGGCTCAAACCATGACTAAAGAATCAAAGACTAAAAACAAACAAACAAACAACCCAGGGACTTACGGGGCTTTACTAAAAAACTTTTTTTTTTTTTCGGAGAACAAGAAAAATAGGGTTATTTGCATTACACTTATTAACTTGTGCATTTACTCAGTGTCTGGTAAGTTAATGTTCAAGAAAAAATATTATTTTTATTAAAATGTTCTATTATTTTATGTTAACAATTACTCATTTATTTCAGCCCCCTTTTTTATTATCTAAAGTTTTACACATGTTTCCTTTTTCCTGCTTGACGCCCCCGACCCCCGCCCCCGCCCCAGCCATTCCCATCCAGGCAAGCTCCCACAGACCCAGTGTCTGTGTACATTGGTTATACTAATATGCATGCATACAAGTCCTTTGGTTGCTCTCTAATCCCCCCTCCACTGCCATTTGTCTCTGGATCTATTCTTGTTCATCAAATTATGTTGATTATATCCCACATATGAGTGAGATCTCAAAAAGTTAAAAATGGAACTCCCATTTGACCCAGTAATCCCACTTCTAGGACTATATCCCAAGAAACCAGAAACAGCAATAAGAAAGGATATATGCACCCCTATGTTCATAGCAGCACAATTTACAATAGCTACGATTTGGAAACAACCTAAGTGCCCATCAGCAGATGAGTGGATTAAAAAACTGTGGCACATCTACACAATGGAATACAATGCCACTATAAAAAAGAAGGAACTTTTTACTATTTGCAACAGCATGGATGGAACTGGAGAGCATTATGCTAAGTGAAATAAGCCAGTCGGAGAAAGATAAATATCACATGATCTAAAAAACTTTTTAATATTGTTTTCACAGTGCTGGAATAACTAAAAAAATCTATAATAATGTCATTTTATAAATTGCTAAGCTATACTACTTTAATTTGAAATATTACATGGGCTCTTATGGGACTATTAGAACATAGGTTGTAAAAAAAGAGTGATAGCCTGGGAATTCTAATGGAGATATGTAAGTGTGTTGGGATGACCCAGATAACTCCAAATTTCAAGGCTTTCCAGCGTCTTGACAAACTAACAACTCCTTTCCTGCTTGACACAATTGTCAACTACTTCTGTCCTTCGCTTTTCATTGTTCTCTCTGGAATCTTAGGTTCATGGTTAACAAACCTACCTTGTCAGGAGATAACTCTTAATCAACCCTTTAAAATCCTCTTAAACCTGAGGATTTAAAATATATCAGCTCTGGTTTCACATGTAAGGAAAATGGAGATCACCACTAAAAACAAGTAAAACAAGTAAAAAGCCAAACAAAATGAAAAATTAACAACTCTTCTTAGAGCCATAAGAGAAGTAAGGTAATAAGACAAAATTGGAGAGACCAACAGGAAAATACAGAGAATTACAATTTACCAGGACAAACTCATGAGCTGTGGGAACCAGTTTCTGGTAGGAAAATCAGAATCATATTTGACAAATTGCTAGAGGCTCAGAGTGGACAGCTCTGAGAGTTAAAAACTCCAGGGAGGCTCAGTAATTGGGAGTCCCCACACTTCTGTGAGTTATACTTTCAGAAATTTAAGTTTTCACAGTCAATATTAGAGAATAATGTCCCTGTGCTTCCAGCAGGTGGAGGGGAAAATGAATCATTTTGTAATACTCCTGAGCACTCTGTCCATAACAAGGCCTGACCTTAGGAGAAATTAATTAATGAGAGTGTAACCTGCTGGGATATTATCAGAGCCTAACTAGGTTGGGAGAAGAGAAATACTCAACTCTATCCCTCTCCAGCCATCCTCTCCCACACAAGGAGGAAGAAAGAAACTGGGAAACATGTACAATTCATAGTCCATGGGCATAGGCTACTGAAGACTGAGACCTACTCATAGGACTATAGAATGCTTCCTATGCCACCACACCCCACCCCACCACCACATTCGTAAAGGCCTATTTACAGCAATTTATTTTACCTGGTGTATCATGTATAGCTATCAAAAAAAAATTACAAGGTACAGTAAAAGGCATAAAACATAATATGAAGGGATAAAGAAAGCATCGAAACCAGGCATGCAAGGGTGTTGGATTGATCAGATCTGAAATTTAAAACAGCTATGATTCATATGCTGAGAATGGATAAGATAGATACCATGTAAGAACAGGTGGGAAATGTAATTAGAAAGATGGAAATCCCAAAAAGGAACCAAAACAATGACAACAAAAAGCTAGACAAAAAACACCATAACAGAAATAAAGAGTTTGAAAGGTTTATTAGTACACAATCTCAGAACTTGAAGATAATTTAATAGAAACTTCTAAAATTTAAAGAAAACAAAGATTAAAAAAATACAGAATAAAATATTCAAGAACTGTGGGACAACTACAAAAGGTGTAACATATGTGTAATGGGATTAATGAAGGAGATAAAAGAGAGAAAGGACAGATGAAATATTTGAAACATTTATGACTGAGAATTTTCTAAATTATGGCAGATACCAAACCAAAGATCCAGGAAGTTCAGAGAACACCAAGCAAAATAGATGCCAAAAAATTACACCTAACCATATCATTTTCAAACTACAAAAAAAATCAAAGATAAAAATCCTGAAAGCCAGAGAAAAAAATACCTATGGAAGAGCAAAGATAAGAATTATATTTGACTTCTCCTCAGAAACCATGCAAGTCAGAAGAGAGTGAAATAAAATATTTAAAGTGTTGAGAGATAAAAAAGGCCCCCAATTTAGAATTCTGTACTCACCAAAATTATCTTTCAAAAGTGAAGGTGAAATAATGACTTTCTCAGACAAATGAAAATTGAGGGAATCTGTTGCTCATAAACCTACCTTGCAAGAAATATTAAAGAAATTTTTTAGAGAGAAGGAAAACAATATAGTTCAGCAACTCAGATCTATATAAAGAAACATATCAAAGAATGAATAAAGTAAAAAAAATTTGCCGAAACCGGTTTGGCTCAGTGGATAGAGCGTCAGCCTGCGGACTGAAAGGTCGCAGGTTCGATTCCAGTCAGGGGCATGTACTTGGGTTGCAGGCACATCCCCAGTGGGGGATGCGCAGGAGGCGGCTGATCGATGTTTCTCTCTCATCGATGTTTCTGACTCTCTATCTCTCTCCCTTCCTCTCTGTAAAAATCAATAAAATATATTAAAAAAAATTATTTTTCTTATTCTCAATTGATCTAACAGATAACAATCTGTTCAGAATAATAGCAACAATATATTACATTATGTATATGCTTATATGTGTACATATGCATATGTACATATACAAATATACATATGTATATATCCATACAGACACATATATGCATATATACACGTGTACACGTATATGCTTGTGTAGACTTATTTATAAGTGAAATGAATGACAGCAATGATATAATGGATGAAAGGGAGAAATTAGAATTATTTTGTTAATATAGGAAACACACTACACAGGAAGCATTAGAGGATTATTTGAAAACAGACTTGAATTACTTATAAATGTTAATTGCAAACTCTCAGGAAACCAGTAAAAATATTTTAAAAAGTGTAACTGGTTATGCTAAGAAAGGTGAAAAAACAGAATCATGTAAAATGCTCAATTAAAGCCACAATAGGCAGGAAAAGAGTGGAAGACAAATAGAAGGACAAAGACAACAAATTGAAAACAGTAAAATATGATATAGGGAAGTCATGGAATAAATAATTGCCATCAATTAAAGTCAGGCAGGGAGATAAAGAGGAAAAGAAAAAATTCACAGTATATAAAAAACAGAACATAATTGGAATAACTCTAATATCAATAAGTACTATAAATGAGAATTTTTAAAAAACTATCAATAAGAAGGCTAAAACTCCAAAATTTATAAAAAATAAAATCTAATGCCACTCATATCCTATTTATATAAATAAATCTAAAATAATGTTAAAAAAGTTAAAGAGATAGGAAGTATATCAGTCATAAGAAGACAAAAAATGTAATAATAATAATTATATTACATAAAATGAACTGAAGAAAAACATTTTAGATTCAGCAGACTTTATACTGACTAACAGAATTTTCCAAGAGAAGAAATGAGCTGTGAGTATACCACCTGCATGTGGTAATGACACCTGATGAGGTTCTCTATGGACCCCATGAAAAAGTAATCATTTGAATTAATATCATAACACAAACATTCCACAGTGTGTTCTCTCTGCACTACAGCCAGCATTGTCCTGTCTTTTCTTCATCAAACAAAGCTAAGAAGTCTCCTATTGTAGGACTTTTGCACCCACATTTTCCTCTGTCTGTAATTTTCTTACCACATATGTCCGATAACATATTCTAATAGTTCATTCAAGTCTCTGGTCAAACGTCAATACATCAGAGAAAGTCATTCCTGAATACGCTACATCATATAGCAGCCTCTCCATCCCTTTCCCTTGCCCTGTTTCTATAGTCTCTAAATCCTATATAATAACCTGACATTATGTTTATTTCTTTATGGATTTGTGCACTGGTGGGGTCCCTCGGTCTTGCCTGGGCCCTTTTGCAATACAGGACCCCTTGGGGGATGTTGGACTACTGGTTTTGGCCTGATTCCTGCAGGCCGGGCTGAGGGACCCCACTGGTGCACATATCCATGCACCGGGCCGGTTTTGGCCCAATCCACGCAGGTCAGGCCTAGGGACCCCACCGGTGTGGACCTCTAGATCTTTGATTAATCTCTTCCTGCCTTCCCCCCACCCCCCGCCCTTCTCTCTGAGATTCATGTTTCCATGCCTGTGCATTGAGCATCTGCCCTCTGGTGGTCAGTGAGCATCATAGCTACCGGTCGAATGGCCCAACAGTCTTATAAGCTTTTATATACATATATAGATTTCTCCATTTGTCTGTATCACTCACCCCACTAGTAGTGATGACTCATAAGGGAAGGAACATTGTTTCTTTTGGTCACTGCTTTATTCCCCAGCACCTAGAAGAGTGTGTAAATAAATGAGGAGGAAATTCAAAGGCAGCACTAGCAAACTAATATAGTAGGAATGTAAAGGATATGATCATATTAATTATATATCAAAAAATATAAGCCCCATGTAGAATGCATAAAGGTTTCATATTCATCATATATAAATAATAATCACGTTAGTAGGCAAAAGATACATGAAGTGATGAAAAATGGACAAAGAGTAAAGTAACAATTCACAAAAGAAGCCTTATTAATATGAGAAGATGGTGTATCTCACTAGAAATCAGGGAAATACAGACTAAAACAAAAATGTATTTCACCCCTTAGATTCATAAAAATGAAAACAGCTATTGTGGGGATGGTATGTGAGTGTTAGGCATGAGAATTTAACAAAATTAGTAATAGCAATATCATTGGTGTAATCTTCTTTTGGAATTATATATTGAAACAAACATGGATTTATATATTATTTGTACACAGTGGTCCAATTTTGGAAACTGATTAACAAGAATATCTGCACATGTTTATTTATATCTGTATCTATTGTGCTAAAGATCTACTTTTAAAATATATATAAAGATATTCATTATAGCATTGATTATATTAGTAAACAATTAGTAATAACTTCAATGTTAACTAATAGGGGAATTGTTAAATAAATTAAGTTACCTCCATAGAAATTCATATAGTACTTAAATGAGATTTGTATGCTCTAAATGGAAAGACTGCTAAGTCACTGTTAAGAATACAATGAATATTAAGTACCATACACAGGGTAAGGCAAAAGTAGGTTACAGTTGTTTGTATGAAAAATAATGCAATCATTAATGAATAATAGAAGAATAAACCCTGTATTTCACATACTCACAACTGTAAGCCTACTTTTGCCCAACCCTGTATGTAGCATGATTCTGTTAAGGAGATATTTCTATTTCTTTCTATATAAATTATATATTTGTATAAGTGCATAGAAAAGGTCTGAAGGGTGCACAATGACCTTTTTTAAGTGATTAAGGGTGCCTGGGATGAAATTGAAGAGGAGTTTGGTAAAGGAGAATCCTCACTTTTTAGTCCAAATCCTATGATTATACTATGTTCATTTTATTATTGTAAATGAACTTTTTAAAAGTCTGTAAAAAACAATCAATTTTTGTACTATTTTTCCATTATTATTATACCACTGTGCCCAGAACAGTACATAACAAATAATACCCATTAAATATTTTGGATCTAATAAATAGAGGGAGAAGGCAGGAAGTAAACATAAATCTTAAGAGGACACTATTTAAAATGCATATAAGAGGTAAAAAAAATGAAAAAACATAAAGAATAAGAAAAAATTAGGAAAAGGCAAAACAGAGTCAAACATGATTGTATCTTGGAAATCTGCTGAGGGAGAAGGGATACAAATAAAAAAAATAAGTTGGGAATAAATCCTGCTTTCTATCCATATAATGGATGTGGGCCAAGCAGAATGAGAGATGTAATAAGAGACTTATTTACAGCTTGTTTTAAGAAAATTGGGGTTCTCTCCATACAAGTAATTTGAATTTATTAAAACTCTCTATTTTCTGGCCAACTAATACATATGCAACGATTTTCTTTCTCTAATGGTATTTTTTTTCTTCAAATAAGAAATGTTTTGTTTTGTAAATGAATGGAACAAAAGATATGGACATAGAATCTAGAAATTCTACACAGCAACTGGTAAAAATAAAATCATCTATTTAAAGCAGTCCTAAAATGAAAAACAAATTCCAGTTTAAATTTCTACTTGTCTTGTGGGTGGGCAAGAAGAAAATGTTCTTAAACTTAGTGAATTCAGTGAACTCTTTCTGCTCCTTACTTTTCTGATTCATATTAAAATAGGTTACTCAAATCTTTGATTAACTATATGTGGTATAATAATCAAGCTAATATCCATACTATAATAGTAAGAGATTTTGTTTAAAAATTTAATATTCTTCTCCTTTGAGAAACACCCAATATTCTAAAACTTATATTTGAGTGTTCTTTATTTATTACTTTAGAAGTATTTTAATAGAAACTTTATTATTCAACCTAAACAGTAACCTCACATATCTTATCAACATTTTTTAAATGAATAAGACAGGATAAATGATAAAATACTACTACTTATACCACTTATTGAGAACTATTTAAAATTATATTTATCAAATCTCTTATAAAGACTCCTAAGAACAATATGGTCCAACTTATTAGCTTAAAATTTTCTATTCTGGAAATTTTTTTAACTAAATAAAATTTATCTTAGAATTTCTAACCTTCAATTTTATCTTCTTTGTTTTTCAGGGCAAAGTAAAGTAGAAGATTTAAAAACCACTATATAGTTGAATAACTGCCTCGTCTTTAAGTAAGTTCAGCTTTCCTAATCTTTTAAGATCAAATATCTTCAACTTACAGCACCCAGTCTCTTCCTAAACATCCCTTGTATTCACAGGACATAGGAACAGATGCTACATGATTAAACTCTTCTAATTTAAGACCATTTTAGAACACAACACTTCAATGAATTTTATCACTGATTTATACAGTGTGTTTCTGCATCATGAAATAAATTTTTTACTTCACATCTCTCAGGCAATATTTATATCTTATGTATAACATTAATGGGTTGTTATTTTCCTAATGTCATATGGGACATAGAATCCAAATTCCTGAGGCCAACATCTTATATAGTATAGGTTAATCTACATTGCTCATGAATTATAAGCCAACAATGCAATCCTCTGTGACTCAAAGAGTTCATTGCAGGGCATAGATAACACTCAAGATATTTAAGCAGGAAGGGGTTTAATATAAAACAAATTACAAGGTCACTCAAAGAACTGAAGGAGCTTACTCTAAGCTAGACCTCCAAGAATGACTACAAGAATAATAAAAATAATAAGAAAACTATTTTGTTTACAACAGCATCAGAAAAATAAAAAAACATAGGAATAACTTTAACAAAAAAGTTTTGTTATGAAAATAATATTGTCAGTGCAAAATAAAAAATATCATATCAGATCCTGGCCCCAAATTTACCTAATTGCATGAGTCAACTGCAATTGAGTTTTAGCATCTAAAAATTTTGTAGCACATTCAAATCTTTCTCTCTCAACATTCAGAAAATAAATTATTTTAAAAAGCCACTAAAATTTTTTATTCTGTTAACCTAATTAATTATGAAAAGTGACTTCCTATGCTATCTATAGCTATATTCAAAATGAGTTAAGACCATGGAGTACAGAGGAGGGCTATAATAGCTAATATTACAATATATCATTTGAAAATGATTCATAAAGCTTTCAAAATAGACAAATGGTCTCATACATACCATTACTCACAAGAGCAACTATTTCCACTTCTGACAGCTTAGAGGCACAAGAGGAGCTGATAGAAGCCACCAGCATTACTTGTTTAATTCTGTTGTACCTACACCATCCTATCTAATAAAAGAGCAACATGGTAATTGGAGTACGACCGCTACCCTTCCCATTGGCTAATCAGGGCGATATGCAAATTAACTGCCAGCAAAGATGGCGGCCAGCAGCCAGGCAGCTTGAAACTAACATGAGGCTTGCTTGCTTCAGTGACGGAGGACTCCAACATTCCCCGCCTGCTGCTGCAAGCCTCTGAGCTGGCAGTTTGAAACATAGTTACAAAAACAGAAGCTAAACAAAACCCCAGAAACCAGCTTTCAGCTAGCCGGGATCTCAGAGCTGGAGTTGATACAGAGTTTCGATTGTAGAACCTAAACAAACCAGATACCTGCTTTCAGGAGCGGAGGCCTAAGAGCTGGAGCCTCAGAGCTAAAGCTGGCTCAGAATAAAATTTAAAAAAACGAAAAAAAAGAGCAGTTGGGAGCTTCAGTACCAGCCTGAAAACAGCCCTCAGCCCCTCACCCAGACTAGCCAGGCACCCCAGTGGGGACCCCCACCCTGAAGGGTGTGTGACCATCATCCCCTCACCCAGGCTGGCCAGGCACCCCAGTGGGGACCCCCACCCTGATCCGGGACACCCTTCATGGCAAACCAGCCAGCCCCCACCCATGCACCAGGCCTCTATTCTATATAGTAAAAGGGTAATATGCCTCCCAGCACCGGGATCAGCGGAGCCGTGAGGTCTCCCGGCACCGGGATCAGCATGACAGGGGGCAGCGCCCAAACCCCCTGATCGCCCTGTGGCTCTGTGTGTGACAGGGGGCAGGGCCACAACCTCCCTATCGGCCCTGCTCTGTTCGTGACAGGGGAAGGCGCCCCAACCCCCTGATAGGCCCTGCTTTGTGCCTGATAGGGGGGAGCGCCCCAACCTCCTGATCGCCCTGCGGCTCTGTGTGTGACAGGGTGTGGCGCCCCAACCCCCCAACCCCATGGGCCCTGCTCTGTGTGTGACAGGGTAGAGCCATAACCTCCCCATCAGCCCTGCCCTGAGTGTGACAGTGGCGGCGCCCCAACCCCCTGATCCACCCTGCTCTGTGCATGACAGGGGGGAGGTCTCCAACCCCGATTGACCCTGCTCTGTGCATGACAGGGGGGAGCTCCCCAACCCCCTGATGGGCCCTGCTCTGTGCATGACTGGGTAAAGAGCCCCAACCCCCCTGATGGGCCCTGCTCTGTGAGTGACAGGGGGCAGCGCCCCAACCCCCTGATTGGCCCTGCTCTGTGCGTGACAGGGGGTGGCGCCTCAACCTCCCCATCGACCCTGCTTTGAGTGTGACAGGGGGCGGTGCCCCAACCCCCCAATCAGCCCTACCCTGAGCGTGACTGAGGGTGGCATCACAACCTCCCAATCCGCCCTGCTCTGAGCCGGACCAGGGACTGCACCTAGGGATTGGGCCTGCCCTCTGCCACCCGGGAGCAGGCCTAAGCCAGCAGGTCGTTATCCTCCGAGGGGTCCCAGACTGCGACAGGGCACAGGCCAGGCTGAGGGACCCCTCCCATCCCCCGTCCCCGCGAGTGCACAAATTTTTTGTGCACCAGTCCTCTAGTTAAATCAATAAAAGACAAACCCAAGGTAGTTTCAGCTAGACACCAATTTTTCTGCTGCTTAATTTTAAACATTGGCTAAGATGAAATACACTGCAGTTGAATTTTTCACTGCTTTTAGCAGATTATTGTATTAAAATTCTGATTCTCATGGCTCTACAATTAGATATTTTAATTTATTCATGTATTCTGAAATGTTAGGGTTTGTAAGAAATCTGTCCCCTTGTTCTGGGAAGTTCTTCAGACCTCAAATTTTGCATAATTCAGGTACTTGGGAATAATGAAAGTGACTTCTTTATTTCATAATTTATATATTTGGGGGAAATGAAAGCTATACTGAACACTGGAATTTATAGGTGATTTATATCTAGGACATAATTATTTGGCCATGTAAGAATTATTTTCTATAGTGCTTAACACTCACCATACTCCCTTGCATATTTAAATATTTTGAGTATCATATCATATATTTCCAAATCTGCGGTTAGGGACCATTGGTTTTACTTTCCTGTGTCCCACCAGAGCACCAAACATCACCTCAGTCTTCAGTGGCTGTATATTAGGATTGACTGTGACAAGTGGAGCTATTTTCTGAGGATGGTTAATTCACTCTTTATATAGGCATATGTGATTTACCATAGGGTTTCTAACCATTAGGTTAAAATTTTCTTGATTATAGCACAAGGCAGCATTTAGATAAACACTCAGTCTGAAAAGATGTTAAATGTGATAACTAATATATAATAACAAAACGGTAATATGCTAATTAGACCGGATGTCTTCCGGACATCATTCCGGAAAGTCCTTCCTAACAAAGGTGGGGCTGGAGGGAAGCCAGACAAGGTCCTGGGTGCCTGTGGGTAGCCTGAGGGAAGCCAGCCCAGGTCCCGGGTGCCGGAGGGAAGCTGGTGTCGGCTGCTGGGAGAAGGAAGGCCTAATCTTGCACGAATTTTCATGCATTGGGCCTCTAGTATGTAATATTAGGGAAAAACCTCCATTCCTCTGGTTTCTTTATTCCCTGTGGAATGACAATGACCCTATAACATCCAGTCTTCTTTTCTCATCCCTTCTTTATTCCACTCATGTAGAAGGAGTGAAGTATCTGCTGTTAATTGGCAAGGATCTGGCAGGTATTGATCCATGCTTTTTAATTAGCAGAACTCATTTATTAAACATCCTTAAGCACTAGGAATTAGTTTAGTTTTGTTTTTCTTCTTCATCCACTCAAAGCATTCTCCCCAGATCAGTATATCTGCTCAGCAGACCCAAAGTCCCTTGGGTGAGTTTTAGCAATCCCTTTGGTCTGTAAACTAAAGCTACATTCTCTGATTAGCTTTATCAATATTAAAGCTGATATTTGATCTCTCTCAGTCTCTCTTCCAACTCTCATTTCTCATCAAGTTCAAAGTTCAAGATGAAAAAAGAAGGTGGGACTTACTGGTTTCCCCACACCGCAGCACCTTTACTTCTTTTCTTTTCCCCTGTTCTCTTGATGAGATTTCCAAGCACCTGCCATCCTACAGCCAAGCTGTACAACTTACGATTTGTTCACTCTTCAGTACATGTCATACAAAAAAAGCTTACTTTAAAAAGCCACACAAGAACTAAATAAATGAAACAATGAGAGCTCAAATAGTATGTGAAACTGAAATCTTAAATTTAATTTCACCTCAAAATATCTTGACTTGTGAAAGAATATTGCTCTTATTTTATTTGGCATATTATATTCTTCACTGGAACAAATAAAGTTGGGAAGCCCTATGCTATTTAGCTTTATAACTGATAAACATTAAAAAGTAATCATAAATTATGGCAAATTATTTGATGTTTTCTAAAAAGAATTGTCTAAACTGGTAGTCTGCATAAAAACAAAAAGTCTGTTCCTACAACAATACTTCTGGTTAAGATAGTTTTGTTTAATTATGAAAAAAATCATAATTGACTATATTTTTTATTTAGTAAAATTTGCTCTGAGCTCATTAGGGATTTATTACCCATAGAAATGCAACTTTAATAAGACTAGAAGAAACGTTATGAGAAAAAGGAAAGAATAAGGCCATAACAACAACAGAAGAATACATTCTTTAGAACTCCAGTGATCTAATATTAGAGATATGGCTAAGAAAGGTTAAAATTGCAAATATGTACAAAAAATAGTTATTCTGCTAATGGAATTTTTCATGAACAATCAATATAAAGAAGTTTTAATGTACACAAATATGGATTGTCCTTATTTTTCAAAAGAATTATAAATTATAGTTTTAAACAGAAGTATATTATAGTCTAGCAATACATTTAAAGCAATTTGTTTTGTAAATAGTCAAAAAAAAAACACACACAAAAGAACTGTAACACTAAGCATGATGGCCAATTTTAAGTGTCAACTTAGATGGGCCAAGGTGCCCAGGTATTTGATAACCTGAAATCCACAGCAATACGCAAAAGAGCAAAGAGTCTGTCAAAGGGAGCTTCCCCAGGCCTCCGGCCCCCAGTGGGAGCTCCAGGGGCTTGGTTGTTCACAGAAGGGAAATAGGAAACATCAATCATTATCAAAATCCCTACTGTCAGGATCTTCCTACCTTTAAATTTATTGGTCTATTATTTTTAGCTCACGTGGCTCAGATCTGTAACCTCACTGACAGAATATACAAATGAAAACCTTGTTCTGTTTAATCATGCAGACATTTCTCAAAATGAATTTCCAAAGCATCATTCTTTTCCAGTCCATCCTTACACTCTCATGAGGTTAAAGTCATGCTCCATACTCAGTTGGTAATTCATTTCTTGAAGAGAAGCAGGAGATTATATAGTAACTAGAGGCCCAGTGCACAAAAATTATACTAAAACTAGAGGCCTGGTGCACGAAAATTCGTGCACTCATGGGGGAGGCCCTCAGCCCAGCCTGAGCCCTCTTGCAGTCTGGGAGCACTCAGGGGATGTCTGACTGACGGCTTAGGCCTGCTCCCCGCCTCTCATCACCCCCATGCTTCCACTGGTGGCCTCCCTCTGCGGAAGGTGACCAGGCAGGCTGATCAGGGGATAGCACTGGCCGGCGAGCGGCTGGTCCCACCCTTCTGATCATCCCTCTGATGCTGCTGGTCACTGCGGCCACCCTCCCCCATTGCTGTCCCCTCCCTCTGCCCGCTGGCATGCACCTTGGCTGGCCTGTCATCGACTACTCATAGGCCACACCCCCCACTGACAGGTCGTTCCACCATTCTGTCGATTTGCATATTATGCTTGGATTATATAGGATGACATTTGCTACTTTGAGGACACATTTAAAAATAATAATGAAAACCAACAAAAAATGTTTATACCACGACTAAGCCAATATTATGTAACCTGTAAAGATTGTGTCAGAAAGACAGAATGCATACATTTTTCATACATTTCAGTAAAATATCTGCAAATGTGTTTTATTAGTATTTGACTAACACATGTTAATATGCTGGCACTTTGCAGTGTCATGTTTATAACCCTGTGCTATTGGTTCTATCATTTAAAAACCACAATCTTACCTAATTTGGAACTAACAAACCCATGAAACAGCATCCAAGTTTAGAATAGTCTTAGGCATAAACTCTGCCATGTAAACTGTAATTCTGTCTTAACATACAAATTACAATGCTTGTGCAGATATTCTTCTTAAAAATCGAATAACCTATACTTTAAAATATACATCTTATTTTCAAAACTGCATTCCATGAAGGTGTTGAATATTCACCCTCAGGATTCTGTGAAAATTGCACTTCTATAAATGGCAGGTATGAACCTCTTATTCAATAGGTGTGAAAAAGAGATATTTGGGGTTCAGCTGCTTTGCTACAGACCTATTTTCTCTCCTTCTATTTCCTACAAAAAAGAAAATCAGTCATGTGCATTTTAGAATTTTTAGGGAGTTATTTTTATTGATCTATCGTTACTTTTGAATACATTGAGAAGAATTTTCAGAGCCCAAGTTTCATAAAACTTTCATAGTCCAAGAGAAATGTTATTCTTAAGTAGATTGGAAAAACTAAGAGACAAATTCCTAATTTAAATATATTTGTAAAATTTCTTTTAAAAAGACTGTTCATACAATTCTAGTAACAAATTTTCTTGTAATTTTGGACTTTAGTACAGAAGGTTATACAGTGGGGCCATGACTTATGAGTGTCCCGACTAACGAGTTTTTCGAGATACTAGCCGTCTTTCAGCCAATTTTTTGCTTTGAGTTGCAAGCTAAAATTCGGGTTACGAGCCAGCTTCAGATACCCCACCGCTAGTTGGTGCAGCGAACATCACAGTGAACACCACAACATTAGCCCAGCATCACGTGTCTCACTCGTTCACAATTGATTTGGCATACGAGTAATTTGAGTTACGAGCTCCTTCACGGAACAAATTAAACTCGTAAGTCAAGGCCCCACTGTACCTGAAAGTAAAACGTACTTGAAAGATTCATGCAAGAAAACTCACACTTTAATCATTTATTCTCCTTTTCCCTTATATACTACTCCCTTGCCCATCACACCCCACAACCAAAAATGCATTCAATACTGTTGAGTGTTGTTTTTTATGCTCAGGATGTATTTTATAAAACATGTATTATTGTTTTGTGTGCATGTATTTTTAATTTATGTAACTGATATTGGGCTATACTGCTTATTCTGATTTGTTTTTAGCTTTTCTCACATAAGCACTTAGTTGCTTACTTTGCTTTTTTGGTTGAATTTTTTATCATGGTAAAATTTATATGCAGTGAAATTCACAGATCTTGAGTACACATTTTGATAAGTTTTGGTAAAGTGTGTGTATATATATATATATATATATATATATATATATATATATATATGCCTAAGCGACCCTTATGACCAAAGACCAAATGACCAGAATGACTGGAACAACCGGTCGACCAGTCACTATGACAGGCACTAACCACAAGGGGGCAGATGCGCAACGCAGGAGCTGCCTACTGGTTTTCAGTGTGCTCCCATAGCAGGAGCGCTGCTCAGCTAACCAATTCAACCCGGCAGCCCACTAGCCTGGCAGCAGCCACTCACTCCCTCAGTAGTCCTGCAGGTTCCAATTGCCAGAGAATGGGCCAGATACCGACGGACTGGCACCGCCAGCCTCCTAGAAGTCAGCCTCAGGCACCTCGGCCACTTCCCCTCCCTAGACACTTCCCAAGGAAGAAACAATATAAAAGTGACACCAGGTGGCTCCCGACAACTGGCACGAATGTCAGAGGACGGATCTAGATCCTGGGTTCACAAGGGCGTTCCACCACCTGCCCGGAGAGCCAATCACATCCTAGGCCTCCCCCACTCCCCTTGGGACCCACCTGTGCACAAATTTGTGCACCAGGCCTCTAGTTTGTATATAACCATTACCCTAATGAAATATAGGATAATTCCATCACTCCAAGAAATTTCCTTTTGACTTCTCCACCACTATTTTGATTTCTATCCACAATTTTCAGATAAACTTTAGAAATCAGAAGCCCTGGTCAGGTGGTTCAGTTGCTTAGAGCATTGTCCTGTGCAGTAAAAGTCTGCAGTTTCAATTCCTGGTCAGGGCACTTCCCTGGTTCAATTCCTGGTCAGGTAAATAAGTATAGGAGGTAACCAATATATGTTCCTCTCTCACATCAATGTTTCTCTCTCTCTCTCTCTCCCTTCCTTTCTTTCTAAAATCAATTTAAAAACAACAACATATTCTCAAGTGAGGATAAAAAAATTACAAATCAGAAGATATTGAAAGTTATTCCTTCAAGAGTATGTGAGAAAATGATCAAATTGTATGATGAAAGATCAGTTTACAAGATTTAATTCTGAAATTCTGTAATTGCACTTTGTGATATTTTGACTGTTGGAAGAATCTTTTGACAAAGTTCCCACTTTTAATAAGGACAGCTTTACTTCTTCTTTTCCAATTTGGATGCCTTTTATTTCTTCTTCTTGACTAATTGCAATGGCTAAAACTTCCAGTATTATGTCGAACAGGAGTGGTGAGAGTGGGCATCCCTGTCTTGTTCCTGTTCTTAGGGGAAATGGTTTTAGTTTTTGTCCATTGAGTATGATGTTGGCTGTGGGTTTGTCATATATGGCTTTTATTATGTTGAGGTATGATCCTTCAATTCCCACCTTCCTGAGAGTTTTTATCAAAAATGGTGTTAGATTTTGTCAAATGCTTTTTCTGCATCAACTGATATGACTATGTGGGTTTTTTCTTTCAATTTGTTTATGTAATGTATCACGTTTATTGATTTGAGGATATTGTACCATCCTTGCATCCCTGGGATAAATCCTACTTGGTCATGGTATATGATCTTTCTGATGTACTGCTGGATCCTATTTGCTAAGATTTTGTTGAGGATTTTGGCATCTATGTTCATGAGGTATATTGGGCTGTAATTCTCTTTCATTGTGTTGCCTTTATCTGGTTTTGGTATTAGGGTGATGCTGGCTTCATAGAATGAACTTGGAAGTGTTCCTTCCTCTTGAATTTTTTGGAATAGTCTGAGGAGGATTGGAAACTAAAGAGAAAATAAACAAATGGGACTACATCAAAATAAAAAGCTTCTGCACAGCAAAAGAAACCACCAACAAAACAACAAGAAAGCCCACTGCATGGGAGAACATATTTGCCAATCTTATCACTGATAAGGGTTTAATCTCCAACATTTATAGGGAACTCATACAACTTAACAAAAGGAAGATAAACAATCCAATCAAAAAATGGGCAAAGGACCTAAATAGACACTTTTCTTTTCAGAAAGCCGAGACATATGAAAACATGCTCAAAGTCACTAATCATCCGACAAATGCAAATCAAAATAACAATGAGGTGCCATCTCACACCTGTCAGAATGGCTATCATCAACAAATCAACAAATGACAAGTGCTGGAGAGGATGTGGAGAAAAAGGAACACTCGTGCACTGTTGGTGGGAATGCAGATTGGTGCAGCCACTATGGAAGACAGTATGGAGTTTCCTCAAATGTTAAAAATGGAACTCCCATTTGACCCAGTGATCCCACTTCTAGGAATATATCCCAAAAAAACAGAAACACCTATCAGAAAGGATATATGCATCCCTATGTTCATAGCAGCACAATTCACCATAGCTAAGATCTGTTAACAGCCTAAGTGCCCATCACTAGATGAATGGATTAGAAAACTGTGATGCATCTACATGATGGAATACTAAATTGCTGTAAAAAAGAAGGAATTCTTACCATTTGCAACAGCATGGATGGAACTGGAGAGCATTATGCTAAGTGAAATAAGCCAGTCAGTTAAAGAAAAATACCACATGATCTCACTCATTTATGGATAATTAAGACCACTATAAACTGATGAACAAAAATAGATACAAAGGCAGAGCAACATCGAACATACTGTCAAACTACAGCAGGAAGGCCGGGGAGGGTTGGGGGAGTGGGTAAGAGATCAACCAAAGGACTTGTATGCATGCATATAAGCATAACCAATGGACACAAGACACTGGGGGGTATGGGAGGCTAGGAGAAGGTCAAGGGGAGAAAAAAAAAAGGAGACATATATAAAAGGAGACAAAGTATTACTCTTTGTAATACTTTAAGCAGTAAAACAATTAAAAAGAAACAAAACTTAAAAAAAAATGAGCACTCGGAATACAAGTATGAGGGTGCAAGACACATAATTACGATAAATGTACTTACTATGTTTGAAGAGTTATAAAGAAATCGAAGTAAGACTTACTGGAGAAAAGTGGAAAAAACAAAATAATTTAAGGTCTATAACTTTTTTTGAAAATACAACCTCAACAATAAGAACTCTAAATATGGATTTAACAGCATATTACAAACATAACTAGTCACTTGCTGGAAGATATGTCTGAAGAAAATTTCCCAAAGTAAGTATAAAGATATTTTTTAAAGCAAAAGAAAAATGCAGAAAAAAAAGAGTAAATACCCATGGTATAGAGGGGAAAAAGTACAATATATGTGTATGTATAATTGGAGTGGCAGAAAGAAAGGAGATAGAAGATGGGTAGGGATAAAACTAGAAAAGAAATGGTGAAATTTTCGAAGTTTATCTTTTAAAAATCAAGCTTTTCTGAGAGAATAAATCAAAAGGAAAGCACACTTGATTTCCATTTCCAGCTACATTCACCAAATAGTGTTAAATAATAAATATTACACAATATATAAAAATTGTTTTAGATATATTAGACATTAAGAAATGAAGGACAATGATTCCTGAGAGTCAGGATAAATGAGCTGAGGCCCAAAACTGCCAGTTTCTTTTTTCCCCCGAAAAAGAATTTTCCAAGTCATGCACAAAGAATGGGATTTCAGTTCCCTGAGGTGAGAAGACAGAGCTGCAAGGCCAGGGAGTCCTAGACATCTAAGTATACAAAACAGAATCTCAGAGACAAAAAGGCTGCACCAATAGAGTGTGTGGAGACCTGCAGAGGCTCCTCAAGTCTTTAGCTGAGGACTGATAAGCACATGTGTGTGAGGAAACTATCTGAACACAGAGAAAGAACCACTGGAAAAAATTAGAGGGCTCACTCCAGCCAAACTGGTAATTATCATATATAAAAATACACAAAATGTAAAAGTACAACACAAAAATATGCAGCATTATACAAGATAAAATTCACAAAATCTAACATCTGATAAGAAATTACCAGATAGCCAAAGAAAAAGGAGAATGTTGTCCACAATAAGGAGAAAAAGTAAATTGAAAGAAACTGACAGCAATAACACAGATAGAACTAGTAGCAGACAAGGACATTAAAACACTTCTGTAACTGTACTTTATAATTTCAAAAAATGTAAGAAATACTGCCTTGTTAAAAATATATAAGGGGGATATAAAAATAGACCCAGTGTTTTTAAAAATGAAAATGTCACATATCCAGAAAATACACAGGTTGTGATTAATGGCAGATTGGACATGGAAGCCAAAAAGATTTTTGAATTAGAAAACCAACTAACCCTATACAAAAAGAAACACAGGAAAAAAAATGACAAAAAAATAAATGAACAGTGTGTGAGTGAGCTCTTGAACATTTTCACAGTGGCTAATACACATGTGCCCAAAGTTCACAAAGAAGTAAGAAACAGGAGGGGAAAAAAACACATATGGTGAGCAATTTTTCAAATTTGATGAAAACTACAAGCCTCATAAATCAAAAAAATCTCAAATAACCAACCACAATCACAAGAAACAAATAAAACTACATCAAGGCACTGCTGGGGTCCAACCCCAGCGGGTCCAGGGTTTCCCAAAGGTGTAGACGGAGTTGGTGAGAGGCGGAATGACACGGAGATAGCGTTCAGTTGATCAGCAGCCTAGCCAGGATCTCTAGCCAAGTTCTGGTCTGGATCTCCAGCGAAGTTCTGGTTAGGATCTCCAGCCAGGTTCTGTGTCCATGTTCTCTTGCTAGGTTCTCCAGGTTCTCCAGCCAGGTTCTGTAGCCATGTTCCCTCGCTAGGTTCTCCAGCCAGGTTCTGTGTCCATGTTCTCTTGCTAGGTTCTCCAGGTTCTCCAGCCAGGTTCTGTAGCCATGTTCCCTCGCTAGGTTCTCCAGCCAGGTTCTGTGTCCATGTTCTCTTGCTAGGTTCTCCAGGTTCTCCAGCCAGGTTCTGTAGCCATGTTCCCTCGCTAGGTTCTCCAGCCAGGTTCTGTGTCCATGTTCTCTTGCTAGGTTCTCCAGGTTCTCCAGCCAGGTTCTGTAGCCATGTTCCCTCGCTAGGTTCTCCAGCCAGGTTCTGTCCAGGTTCTCCAGCCAGGTTCAGTCACCAGGTTCTAGTCAGGTTCTCTTGCCAATTTCTGTAGTCAGGTTCAGTCCAGGATCTTTTGCCATGTTCTCTCCAGCAAAGTTCTTTTGTCTGTAGGTTCTGTGTAGGTTCTGTCTTCTTCCTTCTGTCTTCTTAGTTCTGTCTCCTGCTGTCTTGTTACATCTGTATTTATACCAGTTGATTCAATCCTATCAATCTCTATTACAAAGGTTAGGGCGTTTCTTATCTCCATTCCAGAGAGTAAAGATTATGTAGCTTAAGCATGATTGTTCGTAGTTAAAGTGATTAATTACCCGCCTGGCACTTAGTTGAGGGGTTTTATTCCCTCCCTAACTTCAGGGGAAAATCCCTACCCGGGGAAACAATCTTTCTCAGAGAGGAGACCTTGGTTAAAACACATAGTGCCAAGAAGGTGAGCAAACATTTTAAGAACAGTATGCCATATATGCCAGGTCCTTTGAAACAGCAAGGATGGACCGGCTCCCGGCAAGGCACATCCTAATAAAATTGCTTAAAACTAGTGGTATAGGAATACTCTTAAAACCAACCATGTTAAAAAATATATATATATAATATGTATAGATGAAAATAAATATAGGTGGCAGCATATTTTTTACTGGAAACAATGCAACCCAAAAGATAGTAGAGCAACATCATTATTAAAGTACAGGGGTGTCAACCTAGACTTACTCTTTCAGCAAATATTTATTTTTTAAATTAAGAAACACTAAGGTGCCCTGGCAGGTGTGGCTCAGTTGGTTGAATTTCCTCCCACACACTGATAGATTGCCGGTTTGATTCCTGGTCAGGGCACATGATTGGTTTGCAGTTCAATCCACTGTAGGGGGTGTGCAGGAAGCAGCCAAACAATGATTTGTTCTCACAATGATCTCTCTCTCTCCTCTTCCTCTCTCTAAACTTATATTTTTTAAGGAAAAACTAAGGCTGGGGAACAATTTTATCTATCTTTTTAGCACTGATTCAACATTTAAATCAGTTTGGAGGCCCTACAAATTAATCCATATTTTCAAAATGTCTAAGAATGATTCTACGTAAGTTATAATTTTTAAGTCACATTCATTTACCTTGTACTTCCCTGATAATTAAAAGTGACTGTAATAAGAAGTGATGGACTAAGGACACCAGAAAAATATTATTCCTGCTAGAAGCACAAGCCTGTCATCATGCACCAACTTTAAAAACAAACAAAAGCATGATTTTATGGGTGAATATATAATGATCCAAAAACAATCTGAAAAACATTGCTATGCTGACTAATGGTCAAAATGTTTTTGTAGAAATTCTCAAAACAAGTTTGTGAGAAAGTGTTACCCTTCTTGTCCTTTTTTTGGCTTGTGTTTGATGTTAGTTATTTTAATCAGTGTTTTTTTTCAAGCCTAATGATGATGTTTGCTAATCTCGCCATGTTACATCAAATTAATTTGAATACCCTCTGACACATCTAAATAGCAATTACAGTAAATATTCATCATGTGGAAATAATAATGGCATCTTTAAATGTTCTGGGTTTTTTTTATGAGCTCTCTTTACCACAAAGAACCATCACCCAATATGGTACTAAAAGCAAAGGAGGGCCATGGCTGAATTTTATCTCACAATGACTGAAGAAAAGGAGAACTGTGAGAGTGCCTGTGATTAGCTCTGAATAACTCACTTGCAAAGCTTAAAGGCTTATCAAACATGTTGGGAATAGCAGAACCTGGATTTATGATTACTCAGATAATATTTTTAACATGCAATCAACTAAGTAATTATGAACTGACTAGATAAATAAAACATCTTTTAACTGCTAATTTCTGATGCAATGAAATTTCAAATTGAATACTTTTCTACTACTTACAAGTATTTACCAGACTTATAAGGTAAAAATGGAAATTCCTTTTCACATGTTAATTATACAAAGAAAATAAAGAAACTTTGCAGAATGCTGTTATATGATTACTGATTTACAGAAAAATTTATCTTGTCACATGCAGTTAGTATATCATTTTTATGTGTTACTATCAAATGTAAGAGAAGTAAAATAAAGACAAAGGAGCAAAGGTGCATAAAATCTAATAATAAAAGATGATGTCACTGAGATTTTTTTAAAATGTGCTTTATTGGTTGGGTAGTGCTTGCTTTTGGCATATATTTTTGCCTTTCATGTTTAAAATAAACTTTAAAAATTAGAAAAATAACTAGATTTGCTACTTGCTGTGATCATTTTTCTTCTAGCCACTCTTCTCATTAGCATTTACTTGGATAAAGTATAGATTCCAAGAATTAGTGACAGTAATTTTAATTTTTTAAGTGCACAATTTCTAAATAACTAGAATAAAGAGAAAAACAAAACAAGGAAAGCTCAATGAGTTAAATGAAAAGCAGGAATGCTAACAAAATAAACAACAACAAAAACACCCCAAATTTCAGAAAAACAATAATGTAGGTCTGGATAAATGCAGAGTGTCTGTTAGTTAGATTGACTTTATGGCCTATTTGGGGCACAATTCACACATTTTTCATTTTTAAAGCCTTTCCTTAAGACTCCATTAAATATTGAGATTAAAGGGTACACTGGTTCCATTTTCGTGGCAAATATAAGAGTTTCCATTTTGTCAAAAATTTGGAAATAAATTTTTCTTATAATTATTGTCAAGAAACATTTCCTAAGAGCTATCAAACTGACTGCCCCTGGAAGGGACACCTTTCTCCATTTGTTCTTCCTCCAGACAGTGTTTCCATTGCCACCTCTGTAACCCTCTAGCAATGAAAACATGTTTGAACAAAATAAAATTAAGAATCTGCACAACAGACACCCACTGCCTTTCACAACATGTCAAAGGAATGCCACTGGTACAATTTTAATTTAGATGCAATTAAACTTGGACCTGTTTTATTTGCTGGATTTGGTCCTTTTGCTGCTATTTGTTGAAGATCCTTCTACTTCACCAGAATATTTATTTCAAAAGTATCATAAAAATTGTTCTTATAAAAACACATGACTTTTCAGAAACTCTTCATAAGCAAAGAGACGCCTTTTTTCTCCTTGTCTCCTAATGATGAGCATGAGTGAATGTACACACATAATGGGCCAAGCTACAGTTTCCAAAAGTAACTATGAGGAAGTTGAAATTCTGAAGTTTAAATAGAAGCATTAATTCTACTAATAATTGTAGGTGGACGGTTTCTAGAAAGAGTTTGAATAAAACAACATAAAATTAAAAGTGAGCTGAAGATCAAAATAGGTGGTTTCCTTTTTTTTCTGTCTTGGTGGAAAAAATTTGGAAAATCTAACTATGAACACTAAAATCTGTAAACATCCCAGTTCATGTTGATGAAGAAGATTTTATCTGGATGGACTATATAGGCTGTGGGGCAGAATGGAAAGCTTAGTAAGTACCAAATTTTTATATACATAAAAGTGACCAGTCGACAGGTCACTATGATGTGCACTGACCACCAGGGGGCAGACACTCAACGCAGGAGCTGCCCCTGGTGGTCAGTGTGCTTCCACAGCCAACCTCCTGTGAGCATCCAACCTCCGGCAGTCCCTCCCCTGAGCCGGCTGGCCCTGATCGGCCCCTATCGGGACTGGGTGAGACAGCCCCTGATCGCCGGGATTGCCAGACAGGCCGAGCAATCCCACCCATGCACAAACTCATGCACTGGGCCTCTAGTATTGTTATAATCTACTAGCAACTGGAAGAGATTGGAAGTCGATGTTAGTTAAATTAACAAGCTAAGGTTTCCCAGGAAAAAGTCTCAGAATACAGGTGACTGAGAAGTATAAAGGTGGAAGTAAAAAATGTTCCTTCGTAAGTTGATGGAGAAAACACAGACCAGACTATGAATTTAAAAATGTAATATATAAGGAGATAAATGACCCTGGTGATCTAATCATGAAATTAATCATTGATGCTTTAGTTTTTGTACAAATAAGCAAGAATAAAAAGTCATAATATTAAATGGTACATCAATTCAAGTACTTTAATTCACCAGTGATTATAATGCACATCTTACAACAGTGTCAAGAACAAGTGCACCAGGAAACCTTGTGGTATTTACACCAATGAATTCACACTCTATCCTATATATCATTATTTATTCTTGTGAAATGAGAAAAAATATAAACAATAAGGGAATAACCAATTACCCTAATAAATATCCTCAAGGAAATATTGTGCAAGAATTAAAGATGTTTATTAAATTTACAATAACATAAAAATCTTTTATAATGACAAACTAAAAACACAGAACAAAAATTTGCATAGAGATTTTGATAAAAAATATGTAAAGTAAACCACAGACTATGCATAGAAACAACCAAAATAGTAACTAAAGTTTTCTTCAGGAGCAAATACAATCAATGATACGTTTCTCTTCCTTTCAGTTTTATATATCTTGTAAATTATAAATCATAGAGTAAAATTTATAAGATATAAGATTTTCTTTAGGATTACTTAGGCTATGAAAAAGTGTCCATTTCCCTTTCCAGATATTATTTAATATTACTGCATTTACTTACCTCTTCTCTATTTTTTTCTTTTTTAAAAAAATATATTTTATTGATTTTTTACAGAGAGGAAGGAAGAGGGAGAGAGTTAGAAACATCGATGAGCTGCCTCCTCCACACCCCCTACTGGGGATGTGCCCACAACCAAGGTACATGCCCTTGACCAGAATCGAACCTGGGACCTTTCAGTCCGCAGGCCGATGCTCTATCCACTGAGCCAAACCAGTTAGGGCCCTCTTCCCTTGAGGTAGAAATTCTTCTACATCCCCATCAGCTCCTATCTCATTAGGTTCCTCTTCAGTTTGGCTTTAAATGAACCAAACATAATCAATTAATAAACAGTTAATGACAGAATACTCATTTTGCTTTTCACTTTTTAACAGATTATATTTTTAAATTAATTAAACTTTTGAAATTATATTGCTTCCCCTAGTATCTATTCTCTATCTTTTTAATATACTCTTCAACCAAGATCCAATTCATGTAAGCATACTACCACTAAAATATGATAGTAGAAGCAAGAGTGTCATCGAAAAAAGAAAGAACTCTTACCATTTGCAACAGCATGGATGGACTGGAGAGCATTGTGCTAAGGAAAACAAGTCAGTCAGAGAAAGAAGTATCACATGATCTTACTCATATGTGGAATTTAATGAATAACATAAACTGATGAACAAAAATAGATCCAGAGACACAGAAGCATCGAACAGACTGTCAAACTGAGGGAAGGCAGGGAAGGGTGGGCAGGTGGGAAGAGATCAAACAATGAACTTGTATGCATATATGCATAACCCACGGACACAGACAACAGGGTGGTGAAGGCCTGGTACGAGGGTGGACTGGGAGGGGTCAATGAGTAAAAAAGGAGACATATGTAATACTTTCAACAATAAAGATAAAAAAAGTGTCATGGAAGTGTTGACTTACAGAAAACTTCAGGACATTCTAATTTAGTTTTTAGGCTACCAACAATAAAAACTTTAAAACAATTTATCCCATTAAACCTGGAATTTAGTTTGCTTCTTTCTTTCTTAATTTTGTAAATATCCTCTCATTTTAAAGCTTTCTTGAATTCTCTTCAGTTTTCACATAATTATTTTCATAGTCTTTCCATTATCTTTAATGCATACAAATAACAAGGTGGCTAGTCACAGTTAATGTAGCTGAAGTACACAGGTCTATTTTATTACTTATATTTTGTACAGTCACAAACTTTATATAATTTTTCTTAATTATGCTAATTAAGATGCTTAAAGGCCAAAGTTCTAGTACATGCCTATATTCTAATGATTTAAAATTTATGTCTAAAATTTCTTAGTCCTTCTATGCTTAGTTCAAATAAAAATATTCCAACACGTGAATGAATGAAAAGAAAAAAAGAAATGTAATGAGAAAATTTGTGACTGGTGCAAGTGCTTCTATTTGCTTACTGACAATCCTACTTTTACTTACATATAGTAGGTATTTCAATTTATAAAATCTGAGTCATCATGGAAATCAAAATTATAAAGTCAAATGAAACTGAAAGTGCTAAATGAATGGATATTGTAATTGATATGTAATATGCTATGATGAAATTTCTTATGATTAGGCTTTTGTATCGAGGGCTCCTGATCTTTAGCTCAGCCATCTGTAATTATTGAACAAACTAGTGGCCCAGTACACAAATCTGTGCACATTGAAAGGAAATTAATTAGAAAAAATATTTTAATATCACTATTCACCCTTTCTCTATAATAGAAGTATCAACCAAATTCACGATCGACAATGACAGATCGAAACACATGCGTGTAATTGGTGCCAGCTAGAGCTTAATATGTATTGCGCAGGCACTTAGCCTTTTTTAGGTATAGAATAAACTTGCTTAATTAGACCTGCTTTCTGATTTAGCTAAACTTTTTACAGCCCAGTGAAGCACCCCAAATTCTCTTTCAGGTAATTGTCAGCAACACAGCAGTAAATACCAACATGAACCAGATTATTATCGTAGATCATGCAGGGAGAACAAAGGGTAAAATATTTAACTGCAGCAGCGTTTGACTATATTCTGCGCAGTGAGAAAACCTGAAGTCATTTTCAAGGTCCACCATTTCTTACTTCTTTTCAGTCGGGTCAAATTTCTAAACTTTCTAAATCTCCGTTTTCTGGCTAATGAAAAGAAAATAGGATTCTACCGAGTCTCCTATCTACCTACTCCAGGACTTCTGTGAGGATCAAATGAGATGAGGCACAGGAAAATGCTTCACAGGCATTTGGTTACAGTGTGAAATGTTTCCACCTGGCTATAAAGCAAGTCGTGTTCCTGGGCTGAAGAAACTGCAAGGAGGCTACTCATTGCTAGGGAGAAGAGCCAGAGGTTGCTACGTGATGTCATTACCCAGCACTCACAGCGACAGTTGCTGGGCTGGGCTGGGCTGGGCTGTGGGCCGCATTTTGCACCATGGGGTCTTGGCAGCATTGGCTGCGATTTGATGGGCTGTCATTCTGGGGTGGTGACGGTGTCCCACTTGGGGAAAGCCAAGTGTTGCTTTGTTGGTTCCAGGTCTGCACTACTGTTTCTCTGTAAATGACCAGTGTGTGTCACGACAGCTTCTGCATTGAGCGTCTGCCACTTGGTGGTCAGTGCGCATCACAGGGACTGGTTGAATGGGCGGAGGGACACTTAGCATATTAGACTTTTATATATAGACTAGAGTCCCAATACATGAAAATTCGTGCAAGAGTAGGCCTTCCTTCCTCTGGCTGCCACCACTGGCGTCCCTCTGGCACCCGGGACCCAGGCTCCTTCCCTCCTCCCACCACCAGCAGGCACCCAGGACCTGGGATGGCTTCCCTTGGGCCACTGGCAGGCACCTGGGACCCAGGATGGTTTCCCTCGAGCTGCCCACCGGGACCCGGGCTGGTTTCCCTCCAGCCTCGGCTTTGTCAGGAAGGACATCTGGAATGACATCTGGAAGATGTCTGGTCTAATTAGCATATTACCCTTTTATTATTATAGACTAGAGGCCCGGTGCACAAAAATTTGTGCAATGGCAGGGGGGGTGGGGGGAGGTGTCCTTTAGCCCCACTTGTGCCCTCTCACAGTTTGGGACCCCTCAGGAGATAACCATCTGCTGGCTTAGGCCCGCTCCCCAGGTGGCAGATGGCAGGCCCAATGGCGGCAGGGCAGGTGGATGGTGCTGTCCTGCCCCACCGCCCAGGTCGTAAATACAGGCCCAGATGGCTACAGGGCAGGCAGGATGGCGCTGTCCCGCCCTGCCTGCAGCATGCAAATTAGCCGCCATCTTTGTTGGTGGTTAATTTGCATATCGTGATTAGCCAATGTGAAGTGTAGCAAAGGTACGGTCAATTACCATGTTTGCCTATTATTAGATAGGAAAACTAGGGTCCCCGTGCATGAATTTATGCACCTTGAAAGGAACTGTGGGCCATGAGGCTGCGGTAGGCACAGGGATGGGTCCTCTGTGCCCCTGCCTGGCTCCTCCCTGTCTGCTAGCAGCCCCACTTCTGCTGCCGCTGCTCCCACTTGCTGATGGCGTGGAGCAATTGGGGCTGGTGCTGTCAGCGGGTGGGAGTGGTGGCTGCTTCCCCTGAGCAGAGGGAAGTGAAGAAGCTCTCAGGGGTAATCAGGGCCAGCAGCTGCTGCTCACACCCACTGATGGCACCAAATGATCGGGACCAGCGCTGGGCAACACGGTGTGCAGGAGCACAGAATTTTCAGTAACCACCAGAGGCTCACCCCAATGACAGCTATTGGTGCCCCACCTTGGTCTAGTGCCCCCATTCACCTGCTCCACCATCCCGCTGTGGCCAAAACCTGCCATGTTTCACACAAGCCCCTGGTGGTCAGCACACGTTATAGCAACCGGTTGTTCGGTTGTGCTAGTCTATTTTCGTATTAGCCTTTTATTATATAGGATAAGATGGAAAGGGAATAGGAAAGGAATTCTGTTCTGATTTAAGAGCCTATTATACAACCAAAGGAATTATATCAATTCTGTATACATCATGATGGTAGTGTGCCTCACAGTTTTATTAGTAATACTTTTATACAAAATGTTGTCCACTCCATGTTTTTTGTTGTTGTTTTCTTTGTCATAGAATTTCACTCCCTTGATGTAGTTGTCTTCCAAGGACAAAGAAGCAGAAAATAGCATACAGAATAGTTAAACCTTTGAACATGGAGCTAAGTGGTCAGCTTTGCTGCTTAGTTGTTGGGTAACCTGGACCAGCTACTTCTCTGAATCGCAGGGTCTACATCTAAAAAAGTGATAACTGTATCTTTTCACTTCTCAGTAGTTTTGAGTCTCAGTGAAATTATGTTGGTACAATCACACTGAAAAGGTATAGTAATATTGGTACCAGCCATTTTATTATACCTGTTTTCTTACAGTATTTAATATCAGAGTGTAGAAGCTTATAATTATTTCAGATATTTTATGATGCCTATATAGAAGATAGCCATATAAATTATTGCCCAAAATATATAATAAATACTCCAGACAGCAGGTGTATGATTAACCAACTTATAACTACTGAACTGGATGAGTTTCTAGCATATCATTAGGCACAAATGAATTCCAGAAAGTAATTTAACACTTTAAAATTGCCTGCTTGCCAAATGCCATGCATATATAAAAAGGATTGAAATGGAATATTAGGTCATTATTTGAACAATTTAAGCCATAACAGCATTTTTATGTCTTTAACAAGTAATGGCTTTTGAACTTAATTTCACCTTTAAAAAATATACACTTGATCTGTTTTTCATTAATTTCCTAAAAACTCTACTTAGTCCTGTACATAAATTCTCTATCATAGTAACAATCCTATGCAACAGGTATTATCATCTCCATTTTTTCAGATAAAGAAACTGAGTTCCCAGAGCTTACACAAGGCTTTCCCTGTAACAGTCATAAATAAGCTACATTTTGGTGACTAAGTGGTATAATAAAGATGTTCTTCCTAAGGTTGTAATGAAAAGCAGAATTTGTGTGAATCCAAAGCCAATGTACTTAAATACTAATTCCATGTCAATTACTAAATATAGTATCTGCCATATAGCAATTGCTCAAAAATGGTTACTATCTCTGTAATTAATAACATTCTATCTAATAAAAGAGAAACTTGGTAATTAGCCGTACCTCCGCTACCCTTCCCATTGGCTAATCAGGGCGATATGCAAATTAACTGCCAGCAAAGATGGCGGCCGGCAGCCAAGCAGCTTGAAGCGAACATGAGGCTTGCTTGCTTTAGTGACAGAGGACTCCAATGTTCCCCGCCTGCCGCTGCCGGCCTCTGGGCTTGCAGTTTGAAACATTGTTACAAATATAGAAGCTAAACAAAACCCTAGAAACCTGCTTTCAGCCAGCCGGGATCTCAGAGCTGGAGTTGAAACAGTGTTTCAATTATAGAACAGAAACAAACCAGATACCTGCTTTCAGCAGCCAAGCCTCAGAGCTAAAGCTGGCCCAGAATTTAAAAAAAAAAAAAAAAAGGAGCAGTTGGGAGCTTCAGTCACCCGCCAGCCTGAAAACAGCCCTCAGTCCCTCACCCAGACTGGCCAGGCACCCCAGTGGGGACCCCCACCATGAAGGGTATGTGACCAGCTGCAAACAGCCATCAGCCCCTCACCCAGGCTGGCCAGTCACACCAGTGGGGACCCCCACCCTGATCCAGGAACCCTTCAGGACAAACCAGCTGGCACCCACCCATGCACCAGGCCTCTATCCTATATAGTAAAAGGGTAATAAGCCTCCCAGCACCGGGATCAGCGGAGCCGCGAGGCCTCCCGGCACCGGGATCAGTGTGACAGGGGGCAGTGCCCAAACCCCCTGATCACCCTGCGGCTCTGTGTGTGACAGGGGGTGGGGCCACAACCTCCCTTTCAGCCCTGCTCTGTTCGTGACAGGGGATGGCGCCCCAATCCCCTGATCAGCCCTGCTCTGTGCCTGATAGGGGGGAGCTCCCCAACCCCCTGATCGACCCTGCTCTGTGCGTGACAGGGTACGGAGCCCCAACCACTCTGATGGGCCCTGCTCTGTGAATGACAGGGGGCAGCGCCCCAACCCCCTGATCTGCCCTGCTCTGTGCGTGACAGGGGGTGGTGCCGCAACCTCCCCATCGACCCTGCCTTGAGTGTGACAGGGGGTGGTGCCCCAACCCCCCCAATCAGCCCTACCCTGAGCATGACTGAGGGTGGCATCGCAACCTCCTGATCCGCCCTGCTCTGTGCATGACAGGGGGCGGTGCCCCAACTCCCCAATCGGCCCTGCTCTGAGCCTGACCAGGGGCTGCACCTAGGGATTGGGCTGCCCTCTGCCACCCAGGAGCAGGGCTAAGCCAGCAGGTCATTATCTCCCGAGGTGTCCCAGACTGAGAGAGGGCACAGGCCGGGCTGAGGGACCCCCCTCCCCCCGAGTGCACAAATTTTTGTGCATCAGGCCTCTAGTCTCTATATATAAAAGGCTAATATGCTAAGCGTCCCTCTTCCCATCCAAATGGTCGCTATGACACACACTGACCACCAGGGGGAAGATGCTCAACACAGGAGCTGCCGAGCTGCAGTGACTTGGCAGCAGCGGTTCTTGGGTGACACACCCTGAAACCAGAGAGGAGGGAGGCTGCTGCATGATTCCACCTTCGGCCGTGGGTTATGTTGTTGCTGGGGCACTGTTGGCCCCGAATCTGGTTTACTGCACATTTGCGTTTGCATTCCACACCCGGTATGACAGCAACTTTGCAGAGTGCCCTTTTGCACTCCGGGACCCCTTGGGGAATGTCAGAGAGCCGGTTTCAGCCTGATCCCCGCAGGCCAGGCCGAGTGACCCCACCTGCTGGAGTGGCCCTGCTCACTCCGTAGATGCCGGGGAAGGACTGCGGAGGTTGGCTCCAGGGTGTGTCCGGCCTATCTTGCCCAGTCCTGCCCCGCCGGCCACCTTCTAATTAATTTCTTTTCAATGTGCATGAATCCGTGTGCTGGGTCACTAGTTTATAATAATCTCAGACAAAATCATAAGGGACACTGAGTGAAGTCTATAAACATTTTTTCATTTTATAATATTATCAATAATAGTCTAATAATATTTTTAACAGAATAATGAAAAACCAATCATATTGGCAAAGTAGAGTGATATTTTTCTCATAATTTTACAGCTCACTTATGTGAATGCTGTAAATTAATCAAATTTCCTGAGCTTTACAGAAAATCAGAATAAAAATGCCCAGTGTTCTCTCAAGAGAGACCATTACATTGCAGCATGATTAGATGAATAACTTCATTGTGTGAGAGAAAAGGGAAAGTCACTTAATTTGTAAAAGTGATAAATTACTTCAAGTTAAAATTGACTTAATCAGTAAGCACACATTTCAGAAAGAAGTTCAAATCTTCACTAGACGTACAGCGCCTTTTAAAAACAAGGTTCTCCATTATCTTCAGCTTAATGGAACATTAAATATAGAGTTGGGAAAAGTTAGGTTTACAGTAGTTTGTATGGAAATAATATAATAATAGATAAAATACAAGAACATACTCTGTGTTCCCGTACTCACAACTATAAACCTACTTTTGCCCCACCCTGTATTGCCAACTGCAGAATATTTCTGTTAAAATTGTATTCATTTATAAAATAGTTTTAGAAAGTAATCAGCTATTGAAAATCACTAAATATTTATTATTTTTAGTATTCTACTGATAACTGTGGCAAAAGACTCAACTGTTTGATTGTAGATGATTTGGATAGCTAAGCAAAATAATCAGAAACACCAAAAACAGACTCCCTCCTAACTTATTTATTTGGTGCCTCTGCCTATGCTGGCCTTGTGCTGACTATCAATAAATTCTTCCTAAGGTGTTCATTACAGTAGACCCAGTAAGGTGATAATCTATACAAAAGTCATCTAATTTTCCATGCACTGCAAAAAGCCTGTTGCTCAGTGTTGCTGCATAGGTTTGCACTGCCTCTACTGGGTCAGCTCAGCCTACTGGTCTTTTTGAGAGTTGATTATAATTGCTATCTTCCTCTTTATCACACACACAAGAAAATTCTCCTTTCTTCTATTCATGTGGAACAAAGTAAAAAATTGCATTCCCCCTGAATTCTTATGTACTCACTACCTTAGCCCGTGTAAGGAGGAATTTGCGACCTACTTTGGCAATCCGCTGTACTAACCCACAGCATTCCTTAGAATGATAGTCGCTGCTCTAAACAATCACTGGGGTTAAATTGGGAAATTTATTCATTTCTTTAGTTCTTGGGTTATTTTAGCAACTCTGGAGTAGTGAAGCCAGTGATTTGGGGTTTCAACAAAATTGTGCTCTGGGGAATAACATCGTGACATGGACTACGTCAGGATTTACTGGCTTGGTCCAGTTGGAATATAGAAAAGTTGTGAATGCACGCATGCATACACACACATAGGCAGACACACACAGCTGTACACATGTTGGATTAAAATGGTTTTTCATGACAGCTAGCACATTTTTTATTTTAAACTATCTTTTAAAATAGTTTTTTTCTAGCCCAAATTCTGCTAAAGAAAGCCAAACAGTTTAGCTTACATCTTGCTATATGAATAATAAGTATATAAATTATTAAACATCAATTCAGTTGAAGGTAAAAAAAATTAGACTTAGGGCCTGCCTCGGCTACAGCTCGGGCCCCGCCCCCGTACACACACACCAAAAATTAGACTTAGTATAAGGAATTAAAATTGCAAGTATTTAAGATAATTATAATAAATCATCTTTATTTAGTTTTTATATGTACTAGGCACTACGCTAAGTGCCACTCCTGAAATATTTCATTTGTTGCTTTTAGCAACTTTGTCAAGTTGACTCTATTATTATCTCTATTTCTAAAATATTAAGAAATAAGCTCAAAGAGGTTCAGTCACTTGCCAAAAGTACACAGCCAAAGAGTGGCAAAGCTGGGATTAGAAGATAAATCTGCCCCTGTCTGACACCAAAGGTAAAGTTTAAAAGGATCTAAAAGCCTTACCTCTCTGGCAATTTCTCCCCTAGTTCTGTGTGTCCCAACCACTCTGGCCTTCATGCAATTTCTCAGACTCTTCATGTTCCTTCATATGTCAGGATATCTCTACATAATGTACCTATTCCTTGACAGTCCCTATTATAATATTTTATAATCATACTTACTGTGATTATCTGATTAATTTCTTTCTCCATCATTAATGAGGTTAAATACCATGTCTACCTTGCTTATCATTATTTGAAAAACAGTATGAAGTGCTCAAAATGAATTCTGGAGTCAGACTGCCTGGCTTCTGGCTTTGCTGGTTTATGTTACCCTGGTGAGTTATTTAACTTTTGTCTCAAGTTTCATATCTATAAAATGGGGATAACAATAATATCTACTTCAGGAGAAGTAGCGAGAAGAAAAAAAAAGTACTTTAACCACATCCTGGTACCAGTTGGATTTAATAAAAATCAGCTATTATTATTTTTATCTATTTATGACACCTGTCACATTTCTGGTCAGATAGTAGGCACTCAAACATTTTTAAAATAAATACACATGCATTCATGCATGCATGCATGAATAAGTGGATGAAAGACTAAATCTGCTGGAGTTATCCCAATATCTTATCTGGTTTCATCACATCATAGCTACTCAGGCTTTGACACTGCCTACCAAAAATTTAGCCACAGATTAGTGCTACTTAATCCTGCATCAAGGAACAAAGATCATCTCTTCAGATGCTCTTGAAAAAGGAGTCCAGAGGCCATGGATCTGATCTCATCACTTATAATTCTAACAAAGAACTTAGAATTACTGTTTGGTACTAGCATCTTCAAAATATATATATATTTTTTTTGTCTTCTAAGAAAGTGAGAACGAATACAGGAAACTCATCACCTACATTTTGGACTTAGAAAATATGGATATACTGAAAATTGCCTTACAGGTATGAAATCAACAGCATCCCCTCTGATAATCACACTGTACATTGAGCTTTCATATCAATATACATACCATGTTTCAAAAACTTAACATACATAATCCCCACTCATCATAACAATCCTAAAGGGAAATTGCCATTATTTCAGTTTTATCATGGAGAAAACAGAACTTCATAGAAGTTAAGAAACTTGAGCAAACTCATATAGCAACGAAGGAGTATAATTGGAGTATTACATCACCCTATTTATTCGTGTGTATTTTACTCTTTACTCGGGAGTTAAATTAGCAAAATACAATCTAAAGGAAAGATAACTTAAAAGGTTACATTTTTAACATAGTGAAGGCAATTAGGAAAGATGTTAATAACAAAATATGACCAGTAAATGTGGTTTGCCTTCAAACGTCAAAGATAAAAATATACTAGGTTATTTTTGGCATCTTTATTGGATAGCCCATTCTTTGGGAACAACTAAGGCAATAGTTTTAATCATGCTTCTTCAGGAACACAGCAAAGATTTAGTGAGTAGATTAAAGTGTGAAGCTCCTATATGCATCTCTCTCTTGTAAAGAATATGTTATATCCTGTCATTATCATCATATTTGCAGAAAGGTACAATTTTATTGGCTTTAATAATGTGTGAACAAGTAAGATCGTTCTAATAGAGAAACCCTGGAGGTCTTTCTGTTCAAGAGGAATAGGCTATTCCCAAGTTGACTATTCTACCACAAAAAGTATTTATTTTCAAACTGAATCTTTTTATTTTATTGCTTAAAGTATTACAAAGAGTATTATATATGTCTCCTTTTTTTCCCCTTGACCTTCCCCCGGCCTCCCATACCCCCCAGTGTCTTGTGTCCATTGGTTATGCTTCTATGCATGCATACAAGTCCTTCGGTTGATCTCTTACCCACCCCCCTAACCCTCCCTGGCCTTCCTGCTGTAGTTTGACAGTCTGTTTGATGTTGCTCTGCCTCTGTATCTATTTTTGTTCATCAGTTTATATTTTTGTTCATCATTTATCCATAAATGAGTGAGATCATGTGGCATTTTTCTTTCATTGACTGGCTTATTTAACTTAGCAGCACAATTTACAGTAGCTAAGATTTGGAAACAGCCTAAGTGCCCATCAGCAGCTGAATGGATTAGAAAACTGTGGTACATCTTCACAATGGAATACTATGCTGCTGTAAAAAAGAAGGAATTCTTACCATTTGCAACAGCATGGATGGAACTGGAGAGCATTATGCTAAATCAAACTGAATCTTAAAGTCCTTCTACCAGGCTTTAAATGGCCCAAAAAAAATTCTATCAGGACTGTTTCAGCATGAGCTGAATTCAATCTCTCCCCCGTCTTGAAATAGCCTTGAACGAAGTTTTCCTTACCTGTTTAACTCTGTACAGTGTAATTTTTCTTTCTGACTTTGCTAGTTTATGTTACCATGGGTAAGTTATTTAACTTCTGTCTGAGAACAGAACAAAACAGAACAACTTCTTTCAGAAACTCACTGTTAGATAGGAAACTTTCTAAAAGCTCTACTGTATAATCAAACTGCCAAAATATTAGTAATATCCACTCTCTCCATTATACCCCTTTCTCTCATCAGTTTTATGTAAGTCTCCAACACAGAAGCCATAACATTAAGTTATGAATATTTCTTTGTCTCACGGGAATTACGAGCTACTTGTAGGAAGAGAGAGTTCTTACTCGGTTTTCTATTCCCAGCGTCTAGGCCAGTGCCTATCAGGCACACGCATCTCACCCTGGGGGAAGCACCCAGGCAACCTTCTAATACCTCATAAACGAGTGACCATATAGTTTATTATCTATATCAGGACAGTACTGAAAATTAAAGGGACTAAAATAACTTTATATAATTAAAAAAATATTTTTATAGCCTGATAAATTAGTTTTATGAAATTATGGTTAAGAAAAATTCCCCCCAAATCTATTTTTTAAGGTTTCACCACATTTAAATGCTAAAAAAATCATAGGCCTTTTAAATTTCACTCTATTCTAGAACAAGTGTCGGGGGATTGTAAAGGATAAAGGGGGTCAAATATATGGTGACAGGAGATTTGACTTTGGGTAATTAACACAATGCAATATACAGATGATGTTTCATATAATGATACACTTGAAACCTGTATAATTTTATTAACCAAAGTCACCCCAATAAATTTAATTTAAAAAAAGAATATCAATCTGTAAGTTACAAATAGAAGTTCAATCAAATGTTCTTTTCATAAGTAAAGATATTCCAAAGCACAGTCATAAGATTTCAAAATTCATCTTATACATCATTTGAATTCTCATTTAATTTCTTTTTTCCTCCCTTGCTTTTGCAGAGATAAATTTTAATGTCTCTCTGTTTACAAGCTTTGTTCTAAAAAATTCAATTTAATAAAGCCTAAGATTTGGTGTTCCATATATTAAATACTTTTATTAAGTATTTTAAACTGATTTTTTAAAATGTGGCATTACAATTTATTTTCCAGTAATGGTCAATACTATTATAGAGCCTGGCCAGTGTGACCCAATGGTTGAGCATTGACCCATGCACCAAGAGGTTGCTGGTTTGATTCCCAGCCAGGCACATGACTGGGTTGCAGGTTAGATCCTCTCTAGGGGGCCTTCAGGAGGCAGCTGATCGATGTTCCTCTCCCTTCCTCTCCCTCCCTCTCCTTTCCTCTCTCTCTCTAACATCAATTAATCCTCCTCAAACTATTCCAAAAAATTTCAAGAGGAAGAAACACTTCCAAGCTATTTTTACAAAGCCAGCATCAGCCTAATTCCAAAACCAGATAAAGACACTACAAAGAAAGAAAATTACAGGCCAATAATATCCCTGATGAACACAGATGCTAAAATCCTCAACAAAATATTAGCAAATTGGACCCAGCAACACATTAAGACGATCATATACCATGATTAAGTGGGACATATTCCGGGGATGCAAGGCTGGTACAATATTCACAATCAGCAAATGTGACATATCACATAACAAAATGAAAGATAAAAATCACATGATCGTATCAATTGACACAGAAAAAGCATTCAACAAAATCGAGCACCCTTTTTTTGATAAAGGGGAATAGAGAGATCATACCTCAACACAATAAAGGCCATATTTTACAAACCTACAGCCAACATCACACTTAATGCCCACCCCTGGATTAGAGGGTTGGAGCTTTCGGCACCACAACCCGCCTTGTCTCCCAGGACCTCGCCCACCCTCAAGAAGGAAAGAGGGGATGGAGGTTGAATCCAATGCCAATGGCCAATGATTTAATCAATCATGTATATGCAATGAAGTCTCGATAAAAACCCCAAAGGACAGGCTCAGAAGCATGTAGGTTGGTGAACATGTGGAGATGAGAGGGAGTGGCACACTCAGAGGGCATGGACGCTTAGTGCCCCTTCCTACTTTACCTTGCCCCATGCATCTCTCCCATTTGGATGTTCCTGAATTATATCCTGTTATAATAAACTGGTAACCTAGTTAGTAAAATGTTTCTTTCAGTCCTATGAGCACTCTAGCAAATTAATTTAACCCAAGGAGGAGATCAAAGGAATCTCAAATTTATAGTCAATTAGTCAGAAGCATAGGTAATACCTGGACTTGTGATTATGGGCCAAAGATGGAGGGGGACAGTCTTATAGGACAGAGCTCTTAACCTGTGGGATAGTGTTAGAATTGAGATGAATTTTAGGACACCCAGTTGGTGTTGTAGAACTGCTTGGTGGTATGGAGAAAACCCCAATACACATTGGAATTGGTGAGCAGAAGTGTTAGTATTTTTTACAAAGCTTACAATAAATCATTCATTTTTTTGGATACAAAAGTATTTATTTTATAAAACTTTATATTTAAAAGAGAACTTTAATCTGTCTACTCACAAAACCTAATTTAAATCATGATACATTTATCTCTCTGGCTGATTTGATGTTAATTTTACGAACAATACTCAACTTGTAATTTTTTTATATTAAGAACCTATCCTAAAAGAAGTTTGTATTTTATCAGAAAACATTTGCCTTTAATCTTAAAAGAGTGCTTTTTAAAATGAAGGCACCAACAACTACTTTCAGATGGTACAGAATTTCTTATTTCTCGAAGACTCTGTGGTTGACCACTTCTTCATTAGTTATCTGCAGCAAGACACATTCCATTTTACTACCAACACCACTGAAGGAACCAAGAAAAGCTTTATTAATCACTTGGCTTGCCTCAGCTGTTGAAATGAAGCACTTTACAGTCTTTGTGGCAGCAGAATATACTTGTCCATGGTTCATATCAATGCCATGGCAAATAGGAAGAAGCTCAATATTGGCTTCTCCCTCCATAGCCCCCACTTCCTCCACTTCCTCCAGGACCACAGTTTCCTCCACCATATGGTCCCCCCATGTTCCTGCTACCACCCAAATTTCCACTCTTCATTGGACCATAGTTAGATGGTTGCTGGTTATAATTTCCAAAATCATTGTAATTTCCACTTCCGTAATTTTCTCCTCCATAGTTGTCTATGAAGACTTAATTAGACAAAACCCATTTTATAAAAGAGATATACACAGTTTACTATATATACCAATGTACCCAAGTTACAAACAATACCCAATGGATTCTGACATGAGTATCCAGGCATTCTACACCAAGGCATTCACGACAATCCTTAATTGAAGTGGCTAGGTGAAGCGTCTCTGGATTCTCTTCTTGGAAAATATAGGGGGTTCTACAGTGACACTGATTTAAAAAGACTCTAAACTTGACTGAAATAGGTACTGCATTCTTCATGGTTATTACTGTATCAGATAATTCTTAGGATTTGCTTATGGTCATATTTATAAAACTAAAGATTTACATGTTTAATTAAGAAATGAATATACCATATTTAAGCTCTGGCTCTCTTACCTCAGTGTTTTATTTATGAGTAAATCTCAATCTTTGTTACAATGAATGTATTTTCTCTGCATAGTTACAATGGGAGGTGTGCTTTTGGAGGGAAGGATCTTTTCTTGTAGTTTGAACTGAAGATAGATTTCTCATTTTTACAGTATCATAATATTTCACATGTAACATCATTGAGCAACTTCTGGTAATGGCCAAAACTGATTTTTTAAAGGGAGACTTTTTAGAAAGTTACAAGGATATATCAAGGACTTCAGGAAAGGGCAAGTAAGTTCTCCACTCAATTGTAACAAGGAATAAAAGCCACCAGGAATAGAGCTATCTATGTTCTCTCTGTGTCTTCTTCTTAATCACCGGATTTTTTTCACCTCTGATTCTCTCAGTGGATTGGATTCAGTCTTCTTTCTCTTTGAAGAGCTGATTTCTCTGCTCTTTTTGCTCATGGACCAGAATGGTTGACCAGCATGTGTTCTATCACTTCTTTGAATCCTAATTCTAATTCCCAGGAACATATAGTTATATTAGCTTAGGCTATGGATTGATGCCTACTGACTCAGTTATTCACTTGACAACAGAGATTCACCTATGGTTTGAAGGTAGGGGCGAGTGCTTTTAGGAAAATGAGAGTAGTCTGAATGACAATCCCTTTATCTTTTTCTCTCATAATGACCTAAAGCCAAAACCTAGTATTTAAGTATGATCTGAATAAAGCAGAATGTTTTGAAAGACTATTACTTCTTTCTTGCACAGGAATTACAGGTATCTATTTTTCAATGTTGCCATTTTATACTTCTTTATCATTTCTCCATTTTTTCTCCTTTTGATGTAAATAAATCTGTGGATATGTTTGATAAAGCTTGAAAGCTTTTTGGCTCTAAATGTGCACATAAATAGTTGTGTAACCCTTTACAATCTTGGAGCAATAACTAGTATACTAATAATATTTTAGGATAGTGTATTTGATAATATACATTATAAAAAGGCTATAATTGTTCAGTGTTCTTGAAAGCCTTTTAGACATACAAAGCCTCTTTGAACACCCTGTCATTATTTTTCTTTTACTATATTTATTTCAGAAGTCATACCCAGTGATGTCACTGAGGGCAGAGTATTGACAGTTCTCATTCATGGAGGGCCTGCCCTTGCCAGTATGCTGACAGACTATTTTCCCCACAGAATGCATTTCAATCTTATTTCAAATTTAAACATTTTGGGGCAATATTCCAATTGTTTCTTCTTTGTACAAAAGGTTAAAGTAAGTGGCTATATTTTCCTGCATCGAACAGAAATGAATGAGCAGACTGGTGGTTTTGGTGTTTATTAATTTCAAATGTAAATTGTCATGTTTTGCTTTTAAGAACTTTTTCCTGCATTTTCCAAGGCCTCACCTGGCCTTTGTGAATAGCAAGTATCATAGGAATGGGATAGAAAAAATAAACAAGTTTGATAGGCACACATAATATGTTAGGTACTTTAAAAACAGCCTGCCATAAAAGGATATCTGAAACTGAGTCTGAGTTTGAACAGAAAATATAATGTACCAGATAACTTGGTGCATTAGATTTTCTGTTTCAAATTCTGTGTATGTGTGTGTGTGTGTGTGTGTGTGTGTGTGTGTGTGTGTGTGTATATATATATATATATATATATATATATATATACATACATATATATTCTTAATCATGAATGAAACTTACTTTGGATACTCTATGATCTTTTTTGCCCTCCCAGCTAGAAACAGTCTCTCCACTATAGTCTTAGAACATTGTATGTGCACCTTGATGTAGTGTCAGTATCTATATTTTCATAAATTCCTGCATATGATGTAGGATATATTATGTCTGGAGAACAGCTTGGTGGTGTGTGTGGGAAACACCTCCCCTCCAGTGGAATTGAGTCCAGAATCTAATTTAGAGACATATACACAAATGATAATAGTGTAATAATGGTAACCACATATTGAACCCACTGAGGAAGATAAAATAACACTCCCACCCCTCTTGCCTCAGGGTAAGAGACTGTTTCACACAGAGAAGAAATGTGAACTAAAAGCATGAAGTGACTGGTTTATAAAGCAGAAAGCAGCTTGTGCTTTTATATAGCCGTGGGAAAGAGATGGCCATGCTCATAAACCACAAATATACACGATAGCTAGAATAGTTGTCTGCAAACCTGATTTGTGTACTGCTGGCAGAATATTTAGACTTTGAGAGTATATAAACAACTGGTAAGTATTGAGGGATTTATTTTGAAATCCTTAATTCACTAAATTTCTTTTCATAAAACCAATGTGCTTTAGAAAGCACCTATTTTTAAGGTCCCATGGTGGAAAATCAGGGCATTTTGGCCTGTGTGGGATGTTCTAAATTCCAATGTATTGTGAAGTGGGGCAGAGGGAATGACGACAATTCTCATATAAAGACTTTGCTGCTTCTCTTACTAGACTTCCTAAAAATATATTACTCCTGAGAGAGAATAAGAAAGAAATATGGAAGCCAAAAAAGTTTATTTTCTCCTGGTGACAAATCCATGGCAAGGTTGTGTGCCTTGTCCATCCATTTAGCATGAGATTTTCCAAGACTTGTATAAAGCAGGGAGTAAATACCACATCTCTGAGAAGCATGTCCTCTCTGCAGTCTTATTAAGAAAATGCTTGGGAAGAACTCTCACACATCAATGTCTTCCATTTTTGTATAATATTAAGCATGAAAAAGTAAAAAATCCTACTGTTATTTCTGACAGACCAATTTACATATTCAAAAAACTTATAAAAGATGCTAGTTCATGCTTGAAATATTCCTGAACATTATTTCAGACTCATTCAAATATAGTTTCATTAAAGTTTGCCAAGAGATTTATTGAAAGCTATAAATCCCTTCTAGTTTTTCATTCAAATGAAAATTTTCTGCTCATTGTTACTTGTCAAACATTTTGCTGCTGCTTTACTCATTCAAACTGAATGCATATTAGATGTAGATTAGCTTAACTTGAATGTTGTGGATTCTATTGTAATTCACACATATAATACATTATTAACAACTGAATGGTATTTATACATATACTTGTAGGACAAATTCAATGTAAGGCATAATGTCCTTAACTTTGGAAAATGTGTTTTATTTCATTATGACTAACTGCTCCCTCTTGAACACTGATATAATGTTTTAATTCTGTCAAAGTATGTTTATAAGCATAATGGCTTTTAACCATGAAATGGTATTAAAAATCTAGCTAAAGATAATAATACATAAGTGTCTACATTGCTGGCCTATGTGGCATACTTTCATAACTTCTTTCTGGATGATCTAGAATATTAAAATTTGGCCTGAATATATGGCACTAGCCATCTGGAAAGCTTTGGAAACAGCTGATGAGATGATTTTAAAGGAGCTAACTTATGGAAATGACACTGGTGGGTACATGTTTCAATAATAGTTTGGTTTGCAATAGTGATCTTGATAAGCATTGTCTCCATTCACAATTTTACCTCAGCTCCCATTTTCTTTTGAAATTCCAATGAGCTGGTCCATGCCACCAATGACCTCCAGTGGTCAAGTCTCTGTCCTTAAGCTACCTGACTTATCAGTAGCATTTGTGAATATGAACACACCCTCCTGAATATACTTTCTTTATGTGACTTTCTGACCTCACTCTTGGTTTTTCTTCTGCCTCACAGGTTATTTCTTCTTAATATACTTTATGGAGTTCTCTTTTTCTTCTAAACCTCTAAATATTTGATGTTTATCTAATACTCACCTTTTCCTCTCACTTGCTCTTCAATTAACAGCAAATCCTGAATGTCTATATTTTCAAAATACATCCCAAATCTGACTTCTCTGTCACCACTATGTCACATCAGTCCATGTTACCATATCTCTCACCTGCACTAAATAACTCCAAAATAGGTATCTCTGTTTTCTTTATTGTTATGCAATGAACTATTCTCAATAAAGCAGCCAGAATAATCCTTTCAAATATATTATGTGACTCAGATGCTTGAAACCCTTCATCTAAATTCACATGTAGAATAAAATCCACGCCCATGTCTCCTAGGCTGTGATAATCTTTCTGACCCCTTTTCATGTCACCTCTTCATGTCCGCCACCACTCTGGCCTTCCTGCTGTACCTTAACTTCCCTGTACACACCACACTCCCACCGCAGAGCCTTCTTAATTGCTCTCTCAATGACCATCCTTTCTCAAATGACACACACCATCACTGCTCTTCAACTACCCTGCTATATTTTCTCTTCATAGTACATAGTGATCATTGAAATTCTAGCATAAATCTATATGCTCATTGTCTACCTCCCCTAACTAGAATGTTGGCTCCACAAAGACAGCAACTTTGCCTCTTTTCCACCCTGGTGTATCCTAAGCATGTGCAGAATGTCAGACATGAGTTATTTGTTAGATAAATGAAATGAAGTGAATTGCAGAATAAATAATCCCACTATAGTCTGCTATGATCAAAATTGTGCAGAGTATTTTGTTTAATATTTAGCACCATATTTTAAGGACATTGGCCAAGTAGAACCAGAGGAACTGACAATGATGGTGGTAGAGGTTGAATTGTGCTGCCTCTTCCCCCAGAAATATGTTGAAGTTCTGCCACCCAGTACCTTAAAATGTGGCCTTATTTGGAAAAAGTGTTGTAGCAGATGTAATTAGTTAACATGAGGTCCTATTAGAGTAGGATGGGCTCCTAATCCAATATAATTGGTGTTCTTATAAGAAGACAGCTACACACACGCACACACACACAATGCCATGTAATGATGAAGGCAGAGATTGGAGTGATGCAGCTGCAAGCCTAGGAACACCAAAGATTTCTAGCAAACCACCATAAGCTAGGAAGAGGCAAGGAAGGATTCCCTACAGGTTTCAGAGAAATTGATTTTGGACAACTAGCCTCTAGGACTGTGAGACAATTTCTTTTAAAAAAATATTTTTATTGTTTTTAGAGAGAGAGGAGGAGAGGGGGAGAGTGGGAGGGAAGGAGAGAATGATAAATCAATCAGTTGCCTCCTGCACACACCCTGACCAGGGAAAAAGCCCACAACCTGGGCATGTGTCCTGACCAAGAATCAAATCAGCAACCCTTCTGTGCAAGGGAGGATGCTCAATCAACTGAGATACACTTGCCAGGGCACAAATTTCTCTTGTTTTAACTCACCCAGTTTGCTGCACTGTGTTATAGCAGCCCTAGAAAATTAATGCACATGGTAAGTCTAGAAAACAATGTATTTTTTAGGAATAGATATTTCTTAGAAAAAAAGAATGCTTTCCTGAGGAGTCTGATTATGAACAAACATGAAAAAACAACTTTCAATGTCTTGGTAGGGCATTACACAGAAGAAAACGTATATTTATTTAAGTAGCTTTGGAGGACATAACCTGGGTTGTACTACATTAACTAGGGTCATATTCAGAGTTGTAAAATATTAGATAGTCTGGGTTTACAGCTTGAGAAAGAGGAAGCCAGTATGTCTGGCCACATCTGGTGAACAGTCAGAGATGTAAATGGGAGCTTAGAATTCTGCTGGCAAAGAACTCAACAGTATGTTGCTGAAGTTCAAACACTTCTGTACATTTCTGGCCAGCTCTCAGGGTGGAACCAAAAGAGTCTGTGTTAGGACTGTACTGAAGAGCTTCCAAAAAAAAAAAAAAAACTTAAGAAAAAGCATCAGTCACTCTGAGAGTACATTAGTTAAGGTTCAAGCAGAGAAGTAGAACTGCTATGAGCAATATGGAGTAAGGGGTTGCTATGGGGATGAGACCTAATACAACTCTGAGATCTGGTGAAGAAAACTATGAAAAACTGTTGCTTCCATGCCTGGTGGTAGGCTGGAATTTATTGTAGGCCAGAAGGATCAGAAGTTAGGATGGAAAATACAACATGAAACGTGAAACAAGGGAGCATGAGGATAAACTAAAACTTGAAACCCATAGTAACAAACTAAAATCACAAGGTCAAAATTTAACCCATGACTACCTCTCATTACTTCTAACCTCAGTCATACGAGAGATCTTCAGAAGTTGCTGCCCTTCATCACAGAGCAATACACGGACATCCTATAATCAGAGAGGCCAAAGAAAATTGGCAGGGGTTGGACACACAGCTGGGAGCTGAGTGAGACACTAGCCCCTCAACTATTCCCTGGCACCAAATTTTATGGGGTGTCAAAAACTAAGTAATCAATATAAATGATATCTTAATGCAATATACTTAATGCAGTATTTTAAAAATCAAAAGTGGTGCAAAAATCTGTGATGAACAGAATATCAAAATTTTAAATAAAGACAGGGATAAGGCTTGTGAGGTGGAGTCATGCCAAGGTAGGGTCAAATCCTGCATTTTTTTAAAAAAATATATTTTATTAATTTTTTACAGAGAGGAAGGGAGACAGATAGAGAGAGTTAGAAACATCGATCAGCTGCCTCCTGCACATCTCCTATTGGGGATGTGCCCGCAACCCAGGTACATGCCCTTGACCGGAATCGAACCTGGGACCTTTCAGTCCGCAGGCCGACACTCTATCCACTGAGCCAAACCGGTTTCGGCAAATCCTGCATTTTAACAGCATAAATGTTAATAGTGTACATGCTTGGTGATATAGCAGGACTTTTTTTTTTTTTTTTTTCAAGAGAACCCAGTCTCTCTTTCAAAGACCTCTGTTTAATAGAATTGGCCTAAGTTTGGGGATCTGTTGAAAGGATTCAGTTCTTATTTCTGTTTACCAAACTAAAGACTGGTCTGAATCAATTAACCAATACCAACAAATCCTTGTGGTTCAAACCACTCTACACACTGCTCCTCTGCTGCCTTGTACAGTAAGTAACCATGCCCAACCTATCTCTGGCAATTTACTGCCACAACATGGTTCCTAGCATTCTGGGGTCCTATTTTCTCCACTGATATCAGGCCTTAAGTTTGAGGACAGCAGTTTCCACTGTCTTTTTTTGCTTATCAACAATAGCTGTGACAGAGCCCTTCAGTGATGCTGATGTTTTATTATCACCTATTGTAAATAGTGTTTTTCCCAATTATATTCCTAAATTCTATATCTACTCTTCCTTTTTTTTCTGATTTATTTTAATTCATTCATTTTTACTGTGGTTGTTAGTCTATTGAAACTTACTTGTATTGCCTTAATTTTTGTTTGTTTGTCCTATTTCTATATTTTTGACTACACAGGAATCAGCACCCCTAACCTCAACATTGTTCAAGAGTCACTGTATATGGAGAGAGTGAGAGAGAAGTATGTGTAAAAAGAGACATATTAGAAGATATTGGCTCATGCCACTCTGGGGGCCTATGCTAGAGCTGCCTACAACAATCACAAGCTCCATTTGTGCAGTTATAATTATTAGCCCTAGAACTAGGACTCTGCTGACTGCCCTCACTTTTTATTCTTTCTTATTGGTTTACTCCAATAGCTATTGACCACAGATTATTTCCACTAAAGCCATTGCTTTTTATGTCCATTGTAGATGTTTCTATTCACTGTGACAGCTTTCAAGCAAATTTGGAGTAACCATTCAGCCCCTTCCCCATATATTTGAGCTCCCCAGATATATTTCACAACTAAGTCAGATCACATCACTTTTCTGCTTACAATCTCCAAGGGTTTCCCATTTCACTAAGAGTTAAAGCCAAAGTCATTACATCTTACAATGCCCTATGTAATCTGGCTTCTCACTACCTTTGAGGCCTCATCTCTTACCACCTTTTACCCCTACCGCTGCTTTATAATCACGCATGCCTCTTTGCTGTTCCTCTAACATCAAGTACAGTTCCACCTTAAGACAATGAACTTGGCTATTTCTTTTTATAAGGACACACTTATCTCAGATATCAATCTCTCAGTTAATTCAAATCTCTGCTTAATTGCCACCATACAGAGGCCTTGCCAGGCTACCATGTATGACATAGCAACCTGTGCTCACTCTGGCACTATCTATTTTCCTTACCCTGCTTCACTTTCTTCATAGCATATAATATACTCTGACATGTTGTATATTTGCCTGTTTTGTTTTCCATTTCTTCCAGTAGAAGCTAGGAATGGTACATTGCTTTGTCCACTGTTTATCTCCTGTACTTGGAATGGTACCCAACACTTAGTAGGTCCTCATTAAATATATGCTGAAAGACGGAATTCCTAAGGTATTTCGTATTATTCCTGTTCTGCTCAATATGCTAAGATTTGCACTGCAATCCACATTCAGACCTGATTTGTTCTATAACATTACTAGATCTTTGAGTAATGATATTATGCAAAACCTCAATATAAGCACATAAGAAATTAATAAACAAATGCATATTTTTACATAGAAACAAGATATATTTCTAGATAAGAAAGAGTATGCTTAGCAGAATACTTAGCAGATTTCTGTGGAGAAATCAAATATACACAGAGACATCATCTCTATTTAGTTCACCAACAATACTGAGTGACCAATAACTTGGGAAATATATTGAAAATTTGGGGACCTGAGCACTCTTCTTTTTCTTATGTGGTTCATCTTACTCAGTAGCTAGAATGCCTATTTGAGTTAGTCTAGGATACTCTGACACCTGGTTTATAATGAATAATATAATTTAGAAGCAATAAATTATAGGAGAAAGTAATAATTTTTCCAAATATTTTTCTCCAGGGAAGTTCTGGTTGTTAGTACTAGCCTGAGTTGATCTGAAGGCTTATTAAAGGAAAATGAAAGATTTGTAAATGGTTCTGTTTGTTTTAAGTAAGAGTAGGAATGCATCATTTTTACTCCCTAGGGAGAAAATATGCAGCAACTTGATTCTAATCTTTCCACTGCAGAGGCCAGCAGTACTTTCCTCATAAGCATTTCCATTCTTTTTCTCCAAGTCCTCTATTAAGTATTTTAACAGAAAAATATTCACTAAAAGAAACAGGAGAGTTACATGAATATAAAACAAAAGAGAATATTTAGGTTATTTTGGTTAGAAAGTAAATCAGTATGAGCTACGTGATTTCTATTTTTAAAAAACTTACTGAGGTTTTCTTGGTGGTCTAATAAATAATCAGTTGAAAGAGTTTCATGGGAATATACACAAAAAAATCTTCTCTATTATCAGAGTACTGTGATTGAGATATATCGATTAGGTCAAGCATTGGTTTATTATATTACATACACTCTTACATATTTTGGTCTACCTCATCAATCATGAACTGACAGAGCCTATTTAAATTCACCTACAACTACTCTGACTTTGTTACTGCACTCAAGGGGTTCACTGCTTGGGATGTTCTATTCAAGAACAAGATGGCTGTCATTAGGTAGTTTCAGTTAGTTATAATAAGTAAAGGAGACAGGGTATTCACAGCCAAAGCTCCGTCTCCTGAAGGGAGGCTTAGCCATTGCTTATATACACTATTTGATTTCTTCTTTGTAGTTGGCTAAGCTTATCCTGTCAAACTCAAGCTCATCTGGTTGCACTATGTCTACAAAATACATTTTAGTATTTAGCAAGTATAGCATTTAGCGAGAACTGTCCAGACCTTGATATTCTTGTCCTACCTAGCAAATTTATACTAGCATTTTTGCTTTTTGTGTTTCTGTGGTGTGCTAGTGAATAAAGATGTTATATCCTTATTGTGGATTGCATGTTTCATCACTTAAAAATGTCCTAATGTTCTTATTTAACATTTTGCCTTGAGTAAAACTCATCACCAAATCTATTACTTTGCTAAAAATTCAAATAAATCCTTCATTCCATTAGTAACTATTTCTATATCTGGATATGTTTAATCTTCTATATTTAGTCCTAGTGCTACTCTGATAAACTGAAAACCCAGAACTAAATTATAAATTTAACCACTACAAACACATTTTGGATGAAATAGTAAAGAAAAAAGGGAAATTGATTAAATACATAAATATACAAATAGCAAAAACAAGCAATAAAAATACCATGGGTCCGTTGTTATAGTGATACAAACCCTTCTCCCGGTAGGGCTGAGCCTTGGGATTTTTTAAAAATTGTTTTGTTTGAAACTCCCATTACCATTTTCAACTGGATGCAGAAGTGCTAAGAAGCATCCCAGAGAAACTCCCGAGTTTCAGAAACTTCCTCTATTGTGTAATAACATCAATCATATTCACTCTGGGATCAGTCACCACAGATAGTCTATCAACTCCCTTCTTTATTCATTGCTTTAAGGGCAGGAGGAGCCCAATCGTCAACTGGCAGCATCGAGGGCAACTGAACCATTCTGTTGTGCCCTTGTGAAAGCACTTCTGCCTTGAAAACCAGACATTCTAAATTAGCCAAAAACACAGATAGAGAGAATGAAAGCAAAATCTTTAAAAGGAGGGTCATTACAAGAAATAATGAAAAGTACCATGCCCTTGGTGCCTATATTCTGACTAGAAAGAAAAAAAAAAGGATACTGCTTACTGGTTCAGAGCACATAGGGCCTCACGTAGGATAACACCTCAAATTTGCAAGTTGTTATCACCCAGCTGGTGTCATATTGAAGTAATTTATTTTTTTTTATTTTTATTGTCTGAAGTTTTACATATGTCTTCTTTTTCCCCAATTGACCCCCTCCCCAGCCATTCCGACCCCGAGCAAGCCCCCACCACCCCAGTGTGAAGTAATTTATTGACCATTGCACCATTTTATTATAAATTCTTTAAGCGTCACCCTATTTTTTCACCTTTTCACCATAAAATAGTTTCTTTGTTAAAAGCAATGTAAAAGATATGCAATATGGGAGATAATAAGGTAATCAGGGTCGTCTAAGGAAGACAAATCTATATCTAGAATAAATCTTTATTCTGCTGCCCCATTCATACTGACATGTTGGCTTATAAAACCTCTTTAACCCGAGGAAAGAAGATCAGATTTAGATGATCGTCGGTGAAGAAACGCCGACGCTGTTGAGAATACCTGTGATTTCCATTTTTGCTCCTGTGGCCGCTTTTCTCATTAGCCCACGGAGCAAGCCGACACTGAGGGAAGGGGACAGGTCACCCAGATGGCCGCAGAATGTGTCATTCTGGCCACCTGAGGACTGAAAGCCTGGCCTGCAGCTGGTGCCCTTGGGGCGTGTTCCCAAAGGTCACACATTCTTATACTCTGAGCCCATTCCGAAGAGGCCATACTGAAAACGGGCTCAAATCTTGTTCCTGGTCCTCAAATACTGTCCCTTCCACTCATCTGACCACTCCACTCAAACTTTCGCCCCTGTTCCCGAGCCAGTATACACTCATATCCTTGCCATTTCTTTCCCCAGGCCGTGCCGATATGTCATCTAAGGACAGACGCCACAGGCTGCAACGCGTCCTCCCGGTCGCCCAGGGATACCCCTGGGGAACCCCACCGTTCACTCCTCACTGGTACTATCATACTGTGCTGACATACCTGCTCACCAGGCGCACGACTTCCTTGCTCAGCTCCGGGACCTTGAGAGGTGGGCACGGAAGCGCCGAAGAAGAGGCGGCAGTGCCACGGGCAGAGATGCGCGCGCAGGCCGCTAACCGCTGGGCGCACGCATGCGCATGCGCAGTGCACGCTAGCTCAGTGGCCTAGGCCTACTGGGCGCCCAAGGCCTGAGGGGCCGCGGCCTGTCCAGGCCGCTGGATGGTATCCCGGGTGGAGGGGTTCCCTTGCAATACAGTCGGATCCTGAGGCTGCAAAGGTGACGACAGTTAGTCCCCACGTGGTCGTGCTGTTGGTGGACAGCGGCCTCTCCGGGAATCAGGACTCAGGCTGTCTCTGTCTGAGGAGTTGCTCCTACCGGCTTCAGTGTTGGCGCCATATCTGGCTTCAGGATGAGTAAGAGTCTCGTCGGTGCTGGCCTGGACACTGGCAGACGCCTCATTTCCCACAAGAGTCCCAGAGACTAAACTGGCCTCTTGCGAACCGGGTCTGGCCTGACTGGACCTGGCTTGGGTCTCAGTCCCTCTCGCTCCGGAGAGCGCCGGCAGGGAGCGCATGCGCACTGGCTCTCTCGCGCCGCCTCCGGCTCCAGCGCGGCGACTACCCCGCCAGCCAGGGCTCCCAGGTGTCTCTCGTGGGGAGATGCCCGGCCCCTCCGCCCGGCCGAGCAGGGCTCTCCACTCCCCCGGCTCTGCCTTTATGGGCAGTAGGCAACATTCGGTGGGACAGGGACTGGACGCCTCCTGCGTCCCATGAACCCACGCCAGTGACTCAGACCGTCACGACTCTGTGTGTGTGTGTGCTTCCATTTTATTAATTTTTTTATTTACTGTTGGCACTATTACAGATGTTCCCCTCCCCCCCATCCACTTCCACCCAGCACGCCCCCCTCCCCATCTGGCCATCACCACACTGTCGTCCATGGGTTATGCCTGTATGTTCTTTGGCTAATCTCTGCACCTTCCGTTCAGCCTTCCCGCCGCCTCCCCTCTGACCTCTGCCAGTCAGTCCCGTGTATCCCGAACCCTTCCGGATCTCGCTCTCCGGAACCTTAAAGCACACGCATGCTCAGTACACACCTCTCAGACGGGGCGCTCTAGGCCGATGTGGCCAAGGCGGCTCCAAGCCCTTGAATGTTGTCCTGGGTGGAGGCCGCCTCCCCGCCAGCATGATCTGAAACTGCGACTGCAAAGGTGGCGATGGTCAGTCCCCATTGGAACCTTTTTGCAAACTACACGAGAAGATATAAAATAAGGCAGGTACAAGCATCCTACCCATGAAACAACAGTAAGGGCTGTAAAAGTTGGAAGAAAATACCCAGGGTGGTGATATTGGTCCATCTGACTACATGTGTCTCCAGAGTGGTAAGAAAATATAGGAGGTACTGTCACATAGTGGTTAAGATCATGAGTTTACAGACTGCCAGAGCAACCGCTTAATAACTCAGTGATTGGGTCTGTTACCTCTATGAGCCTCCTATTTGTTAACTAAAAAATGGGAATACCCATGGTATATGTCTCAGAGGGTTGTGCTGAGGACTAAATGACATCCTATATAATAAAAGCCTAATATGCAAATCTACTGAAAGGCAGAACTGTGGAACAGCTGGTCCCTATAATGCTCACTGACCACCAGGGGGCAGATGCTCAATGCAGGAGTTGCCCCCAGCCTGCAGGCCCCAGGCCAGCCAAGGTGGGTGCCATCCGGAGCTCCCTCCCACTCCCCCGATCACCCCACCAGTTGCCTCCTGCAGAGAGAAGTGACAGGCAGTAGGGTGATCGGGGGTTGGGGCCAGCCAGTGAGCGGATCAGTGCCGCCCCCCCCCCCCCCCCCCCGCTCCAATTACCTCCTGATCACCCCTCTGGTCACCCCACAGATCGGCCCTGATCACCAGCCAAGCCAAGGGACCCTACCCATGCATGAGTTTCATGCACCGGGCCTCTAGTAATATATAAAAAACTTTTAGAACTGTATATAGCACACTCTTTATATCATAACCCAGTGATAGCTCAGGGAAATGGAAGTTAAACCCAAATGAAATATCAGAAAAACTAAAATGAGCTAGACTTAATATATACCAAAGATGTTGTAATGAAAAATCATTCTCATACATTGCTGGTAGAAGTGTACATAAAATAGTAAACCATTCTGAACAACCCTTTGCACATACTAATAAAATTAAACATACACCTATTCTGTGTTCTAGCAAATCTACTCCTTGGGTTAAATGGCCAAGATAAATAAGATTATGTAAACACAAAAAAAAAGAATGCATAAGATTTAACAATAGCTCCAAATCAGAAACAATTCAAATGTCCACCATAGTTTAACTGATTTAAAAATTGTGATATATTCAGACAATAGCATACTATAAAGCAGAGAAAAAGGATCATTGCTACATGTAAACACATGGATAAATCACAAAAACATGTTGAATGAAAGAAAATGTACTTACTATATGATTCTGCTTATAATAAAGAGAATGAAGCTCAAACTAACTTATGGTGGTGGAGTTTAGGATGGTGGTTACCTCTAGGTGCATAGTTGGTTATTTACTAGAAAGTGTCATAGAAAACTACTCGGGGAAAAGGATATATCTTGATTTGGGTGGAGTTAATATGTGTACACATATATAAAAATTCATCAAGCTGTATACTAAGATATGTGCATTTTACTGAATTCAAGTTACATTGCCAGAGCTAAAAGGAGGACACAATTTAGCATGGGCTATTCAAGCAAAATAGAATGGGGGTTTTCAGGATTATGTAGATAAGTGAAAAAAATAAAACCAATAACAATATAGTAAATATGATGTGCTTAGAGATAATGAGAATACAGGATAATATCTATTAAATGGCTTCTGGTACTGTAATTTTGAGGTCTCTTATTTAAAAATGCTTTAAATACTCTAGAATCCTGGTGCCTTTATTAGAATCCTTCATGCTCTGCCTTCTGGTTATTTAATCTGTTTTTGTGTTCTTATTTGTAAAAAGGGCTAGATGGAGAATGTTTTGTCATTCTCCATTTAGCCCTTGTTTACAGAATACATTCCAAAGTCCTTAGTATGACAGTAAAGGTCTTCATTTGGTCTTTTTTGGAGAAGATGATCCCTTGCCTGCTCTCTTTTGTGCACAAAAAAATTTTTGCAGATTCTGCTATACCTCCAATGAATTCCTCTCTGAGGCATTTCATGTGTCTTGCATTGGTTCTTTGCTCTCCTCCCTCTTTTGCTAGACTAGGACTTTCTTAATGGCAACAGCCCTATACTAATCAACGTCTAATGATCAGAAATTAGTGCCATGATGGGAGAAATGCTGTAGGCACACCAAAGCCATTTACTGAATGAATAGCTATTTAATTAATAAGAGAAAGTAGGGGGAAAGAGAAAACACAGCTGTCTGAAATCATCAGAAATATTCATTCTTTACATCAATGTCTAACATGACGAGCAGGAGAGCCAGCATCTGCCTAAGGGAAGACTGCTGAGAAGTAAAGATACAGCAAATAGCTTTTCGTTTATTACTTTTAGAGCAATAAGTAGCTATTTAGAGCCATTCACCAAAGGTTACTTAAGAAAAAAAAGATGATGATGATAAAATGTGATGACCTTTTGGTTAAAAATTATTATTATTTACTGCAATGGAAAGGAGAAAGGGAAAATTTTTTTCCCTAACATCCCAGTCTTGAAAATTAAAACTGTTGGATAACATAAATATTGAAAATGCATATAAATCGGACTGTTTTGAATCATAAGAAAAAAAAAAACACCAAAAAAGAAGGAAGAGAAGAGGGTCACAGATGACAAGCAAATAAGGACAAGGTGAAAAATTGTGAGGTTCATTACAAAATATGTATACATTGTCTATTGGAGGAGTATCAATAATCTTGTTTGGTTGTAGGAAAATGTTAAACATGATTATATATATCATTCTTTTACATATATAGTTTCTTTTTTATTTTTTAGGTTATTTTATACAAAAATGCTGGGTGAAGTGCTAAGCTCTCCAGAGCACTTGAAAATTGCTGGAGAAGTAAAGCAACCAATTAAACATACTCTTATGAGATTTAAGTTTCCTGTGTCGATTTAACACTTTTATTTAATCAAAACTCTTTTTTTTTTTTTTTTTTTTTTTTTAATATATTTTATTGATTTTTTACAGAGAGGAAGGGAGAGAGATAGAGAGTCAGAAACATCGATGAGAGAGAAACATCGATCAGCTGCCTCCTGCACATCTCCCACTGGGGATATGCCCGCAACCCAGGTATATGCCCCTGACCGGAACCGAACCTGGGACCCTTCAGTCCGCAGGCCGATGCTCTATCCACTGAGCCAAACCGGTTTTGGCTAATCAAAACTCTTGATTGACATGTCTTCATGGCATGGCCTCTGCAGCCTACAACAAACCCTTTGTGAAACTGACAGGCAACTTTATCGAACTGTTTAGCGAAGTGCCGTTTAAATCTACTTTCCATGAGTGCACCTGCCTTCTTCTTGAGGAAAATAATAATAAAAAAGGCAACTCTGTTCTTTTTTTATGGTTAAGTACATAATTTTGTTCGTTTCACTTTGTCTCATATTGAGATTGACATTTCAAGCTTTGAAGATAATTAGTGTTTCTTTCCCTAACTTTAATTCCCAGTTTTCAAGAGAGGAAGAGTTGAAGCAATTTTCTAAGCATATTGAATGCATAATAGATTTTAAAAAGCCACGCATTTAAAAAAAAAATATTTCCATTGAGAGGTAGAGTGCAATTCCCTGTCTTCGGTGACTTGCTTGATAAATGGAATTTGTCAGAGTTCTGAAGCTGGGTTATAAGGAGCTGCTTCCAGGCTCTGTCTTGGTCTCAGAATGTTTGTTCTTGGAGCCCTGAGCTGCTTTGTAAAACGCTCGACTGTCCTGGGGCAACCACACATTGAGAAGCCCAAGTCACAGGAAGAGGGCTCTGGAGGATGAGACAGCAGGCGGAGAGTGAGGACCAGGAGCCCCACAGCTCCAGATGTGAGTGCAGACACCAGAGTGAGGACCAGGAGCCCCACAGCTCCAGATGTGAGTGCAGACACCAGAGTGAGGACCAGGAGCCCCACAGCTCCAGATGTGAGTGCAGACACCAGAGTGAGGACCAGGAGCCCCACAGCTCCAGATGTGAGTGCAGACACCAGAGTGAGGACCAGGAGCCCCACAGCTCCAGATGTGAGTGCAGACACCCCCTTGGAAGTGGATCCTCCAGCCCCAGCCATCCCACCAGATGCCATGGGAATCAGCTGAGCCCTTCCCATATTCCTGACCCACAAAATCATGAACAATAAAAATGTTTAAGCTGCTACATTTTTGGATTAGCTGGTTATGCAGCAATAGTTAACCAGAACAAATGTGAATCTACTGAAAATTTAAAATACATTTGTAAGATCAACCTTGCTTTCTTTCTCTGCCTCAGCTTCAGTAGAGCCTTTGGATACATAATAAAATAATTTACTAAATTATAAAGGCAAGATAAGTTATTCAATTTGTATGCAATAAGGTCGCTCAGAAAATGTTCAACTAAAACATAACTTTTATTTTTATTATAGAAATAACAGCAATAATAAAAAATTGATATATTTCACACCCATCCTTAATTTTCCCCTGAACATTAATAAAGTGTCAGAATTTCCAGCTACCTAAAAATGTCTGGAGAACAGCGTGTGCCTTTTGACCTGGTTGAGCATTGATGAGAGAAGAGAACATTAAGTTTATAAAAACAAGTGTTTCTGCATTAGTGGATGCACCAATCTGTCAGGAGGAAACCTTTTATTTCAGGGATAAGTTAAAGAAAATTATAAGGCTGAAATTCCATTTCAATGGAAAATAAGCCTTTAATATCTAAACTTTCATTTGAGGTGAAGTAGTTTTATTTGTTTGTTTTGTGTGGTTTTTTTTTACTTATAAGTGTAGACATACAAAACATCACATTTCTACCTAAACAATAAAATTCCAATGAATAGCTCCAGGTTGCAAAGTGAAACATGAGAGAAGGAATACCTTTATGTACAAGTGAACATTATTTTTTTCAGGAGAAAGTTTCTATGAGGTTTCTAGATAGAACCATTGAGGCAGACTTGAATTTCACACCTTTTTAAAACAGTATTATATTGCTTCTTTTAGTTTTCTGAATCAATATAGAAGTGGGCCTTCGAAAACCTAATTACACGAGTTATTGACAGGTAAGGGAACTGTGAGAGATGGAGAAGTGCACTCACCCTGAAAACCAAGGATTAACAGAAAACAAGACTTCTTTTTTTAATCTGCACCCAAGGATATTGTTTTTCTCCACTGAATTAAAAAAAAAAAAAGAGTGGGAGGGAGGGAAGGAGAGAAGGAAGGGAGAGAGAGAGAGAGAGAGAGAGAGAGAGAGAGAGAGAGAGAGATCAATTAGTTGCCTCCTGCACTTGCCCCAACTGGAATGGGGATCGATTCTGTAACCCAGATATGGGCCCTTGACTGGGAATTGAACTATGACCTCTAACCACTGAGCACATCAGCCAGGACAAAAATAAGACATTTTGAAATGGAGACTAAGAGAAAATACAGTTAATTCTCAACCTCTATGGAAAGCCAGTTTCATGCTGCAGACACTGCCACAACATGTCCTATATGTACTGTCAAGCCACTAAGAGGTGGTCTTAAGAGCGACTACACTGGAGTTTCAGGAGACAATGTTCCAGGAATATTTTCATGTTTCTTCATGGTCAGAGCTTTCTGAGCTAACAACCTGGATTCAAAGATGAATGAGCAGAAAGCACACCGTGGAAGTTAAGTGCAGATTCCCTACTGAGAGATTTACAGATTTATCTCTCCTGCAACCATTTGCTTAGATTACAGCAGTAATGGTTCTAGAGACCTTGCTCTCTCCTCTCTAATATCTCTTCATATTAGAAAGATAAGGTCTTCCCTTCTCCTGAGGAGACAGCTATGCCAGGCATCGTAAGAAAGCTCTGAGATTCATAATTTCAGAGTTTCTCTCCTGTGATACTGCCCCCCACCCCTTACATACACCAGGTACCTCTGGATTTCAACGCATCACTCTGTAGGGGCCTGGAGCATGGGAAACCAATGCAGGATGTTCTGTAAGAAAACGATCAGCCTGTTGCTAAGCCAGGAACTTCATGTTTTCTATCAGGACAACATTGATATAGATATAAAAACCTAACAGGACTGTGGCCTATGGGGTAAAATCCCCCATCCCTGGAGTGAAAGCTATGTTGTTGGGGGCTTAGACTTCACCAGTCTGTTTTTTTTTTTTTAATATATTTTATTGATTTTTTACAGAGAGGAAGGGAGAGAGATAGAGAGTTAGAAACATCGATGAGAGAGAAACATCGATCAGCTGCCTCCTGCACATCTCCTACTGGGGATATGCCCGCAACCCAGGTACATGCCCTTGACCAGAATCGAACCTGGGACCCCTTAGTCCGCAGGCCGACGCTCTATCCACTGAGCCAAACCGGTTTTGGCATCAGTCTGTTTAATCAGCTTTTTATTCTTATTCTTTTTCTATAATCTCTGAAAAATACAATATTTTAATAAAGGCAGTGCTATTTGTTGAGAAATATTATTAAAGATAAAAATTAAGCATTTTTTAAAAATAGCATTGCATAAATAAGGATTTTAGCTAGACCCCAAACTCTGTGGAATACTAGAATTTGAGTGCAAGGGGAGGAAAATTATTTCTCTCACTTATGTAAAACTAGAGGTCCAGTGCACCAATTTGTGCACAGGTGGGGTCTGGCCAGCTGGGGGGAGGGGACATGTGAGGTTGGCCGGCTGGCCCTGCACCCTATTGGGGTTGGGGGACCTTTGGGGTGGGGCCGGCCGGGGGGGAGGGGCTGCGGGCCCTTGGTGGGCTGGCCCTGCCCCTGATCAGGGTGGAGAGGGCCAATCTAGCCCCCTGGTCGAACTCCTGGTTGAACTCCTGGTTGAGGGGACAATTTTCATATTAGCCTTTTATTTTATAGGAGGATGAGTGAGATTGTTGGGAATAGGGTGCAGATTTTTCCAACTCACATCTCTAATCTTGGCACAGTGCCTTGTTTTAGTGCATTCTGAGGACACTTTAGTGCAGGTGAATATAGGGGTAGTTTCTTTTAAGACTCAGTTTGTATGCTGTGTGGCTTCTAGGTCCAGAGACCCAGCCTCAAATCACATATATTCAGTGTAATAATGAAACTAAAATAAATAACCTATACTCTATAATCTGACCATATTTAATATGTCCATCATGAAGGCATGCTGTAATGATAGCAGAATAATGGTTTGCCTGGAGGTTATAATAAGAAGGAAAAAAGGCATTCTAGCAGTACCACCATCATTTTAGGGAGACTGGCACACTAGAGTTTTCTGGGATACCCGCTGCTAGTAAAGAATCCAGAGCTGGTATGGAGTTAGCGAAAGTCAAGGTGAAAGTCATGTATCAAACTATTTGTTTTTTGTATAATCCAATTCTCTCTCATTCATACATACATGTGTGATGGATACAGCATATCAATTAGCCATTTGTCACTCGCTGTGGTCACTTTTTCAATTGATTACTTAAAAGACACTGCCTTCATGTACTACTTTTCCAGTTTAATTGCAAAGTACACATAGTTGCAAAGTTCAAATAGTTGACTTAAAAAACACACACACACACCTGTGTAACTGGAGAGAGATCATCACACTGCTGACTTCTGATTATTTTTATTCTCTTTTTGTCTTTTTAGCATAATCATTAGATTCACATTTATAAGAATACTAGAGGCCCGGTGTATGAAATTTGTGCATGGGTAGGGTCCCTAGGCCTTTTTGGCGATCAGAGCCAATCGGCACCTTCCTTCCCCCTATTGCCGGCCAGGGCCTTCCTTTGTTCTGTGCCACCACTGGTGGTCAGGACATGTCATAGTGAGCGGTCGCACTCCTGGTTGAACTCCTGAGGGGACAATTTGCACATTATCTTTTTATTATATAGGATCATTTAAAAAAAATAATTGCTCTTGCAAAGAATGCAAAAGCAAGTTTTTAATTTGCCCTGGTTAATAGTCTACAAAATGTAGTTTAATAAGTTCTGAAGGTGAAATAGGCCACAATATTTTGCTTTCTATAAACTAGTGGATTCATGCACACTAACAATAGACAGTTTATTCAAACAGCACTCATAACTGAAGCAGGACTATAGTAACATAATACCGAGTGGCCTACAATTTCCTATAGTAATGGAAGGGTGAGTACTGCCTTCTAGGATAAAGGCATATGGTCCAGGGAGGTCCCTCCCTTGGAGAATAGTCATCTCTGCCCCTTCTGTCTCTCAGGCAAAGGCTCCTCTGACTCTCAGCCCCCAGAGCTTGATGGCAGTATGGCTTAAAGTCATCATCCATTTTCATGAACTCCAAACCTGTGCTTACCAGACAACCTTTCCCCCTAAAGTTTACTTTTAAGAAGGCTTTGGATATTGAAGATTTTATACACACACACACACACACACACACACACACACAGCCAGCCAATGCTTTTGTGAACTAATGAGCAGCTGTTATCTTTGTATTGAGGACCCAACTGGAATTCTGTGCTTTGTAAGATTTCCTGATACAGATCAATCACTTCAAAATCTGGTCAAAACCCCTAGATAAGGGATCCCTATGCCTGCAAGGGTCACTGATAGATCCCAGAGCTGTTCAGATTCAACAGAAGTGTAGACTCTCTTAAGTCATAGTCTTTGATCTGCAACTTCAAACACAGGAGAGATTTTGAGAGCATGAATGAGGTGATAGTACAGTGACACCAGAGACATGGATTACTTTCAGATTTTTGAAGGGAAAAAACAACTTTTAAAGGGCATCCCTGCCAGAATTGTGCAGAGTGGGCAGAAGAAAGACAGAAGCATTAGCATCCTTACTATCCTTGCTGATATCCTGAAGGAGATATTTTAAAATTGTTTTTATTGAGCATTTTAGAGAAAGAGGAAGGAAGAGGGATAACATCGATGAGAAACATCATCGATCTGCTGCCTCCTTCATGCCCCCTACTGGGGATTGAGCCTGAAACTTGAGCATGTGCCCTGATTGGAAATAGAACCAGTGACCTCTTGGTTCCTGGGTTGACACTCAACCGCTGAGCCACACTGGCTGGGCCTGAAAGAGACTTATATTTTGGGGTTCAGGTTTCTTGCTTTGTTATTATTACAGGGAGGGGTGTATTTCCCCCCTTACATTGCCTAATATATAACAAATATTCAGCTTATACTAAAAGATGGAAAACTTGCTGATGAATGAGTAGAGGACTAAAAGGGGTAAAATGATCAGGACCCTGAATATGATGAATCTAGAAATCTATAGAACTAAAATACATGAAAAAAGGTGAACTAAGAAAGAAGAGAGATTAAGGAGGGTAGTCGATGGAGAAGACAAATAGGTAGAGGAGGAAAGGTGAGCTGAGCCCAAACAGCCCAGATAAGTGATGTCCTGGTGATTTCTAAAGCAATGTCCTATGTGTGTGTGTTTTTAACCACGTTAAAACCACCACCACCACCAAAACTACGTTTGGTTCAATGGAAAGCAAAAAGAGGTTAGTACTATGCATCTTTGATCTATTTTGAGATGAAATATATTTTTCAAGAAATGCTTAAAATGTTATTTTATTAACTACCCACTGAAAGATTTTTAAAGTAGGCATCGAAGATTACACTTTCTGAAGATGCTGAAGAAGTCAATTAGAATGAGAAATGATTTGGCTAACTGCCACGGAGGACAAGGGAAACAAGGGACCGCAGGTCACAGTTCCTGATTTAGGAACAGGCTCCCGCCGAGAGAAAGAGGTACTAGTATCACAAAGGCCAAGGAATAAAGAGAATTCAAAAATACCTATAAAAGCACAGAAGGAGGAAGCGACTCATTTCCATGGACTTTTCTCTTAAAAGACTGCAATTTCCTTGTAGTTCATTTTCTGCAAAAAAATTTAAAGCTGAAATTTCCTTTCTGAGAATGCCCAGAGAAATAATACCTGTAACTGACTCACTACTGGATTTAAAAAAATATATTACTAGCAGGGATCTCATGTTATTTTATTTATTTATTTAGAGGGAGAGAGAGAGGGAGAGGGAGAGGGAGAGGGAGAGGGTGAGGGAGAGGGAGAGGGAGAGGGAGAGGGTGAGGGAGAGGGAGGGGGAGGGAGGGGGAGAGGGAAGGGGAGAGGGAAGGGGAGAGGGAGAGGGTGAGGGAGAGGGAGAGGGAGAGGGAGAGGGTGAGGGAGAGGGAGGGGGAGGGAGGGGGAGAGGGAGGGGGAGAGGGAAGGGGAGAGGGACAGGAAGGGAGAGGGAGAGGGAGAGGGAGAGGGAGGGGGAGGGGGAGGGGGAGAGGGACAGGAAGGGGGAGGGGAGGGGGAGAGGAAGAAACATTGATCAGTTGGCTCCTGTACACACCCCGACCAGGAATGGAACCAGTTAACACAGGTATGTGCCCTGACCAGGAATCAAACCTGCTAACATTTTGGTGCGTGGGACGATTCTCCAACTGAGTCACACCATTCAGGGCACTACTGGGTTTTTTAAAGCCAAAAATGTAGTTATAATTGTCCCAAAATATCTCTTCTTTAAAAAAATGACTGACATTTTCCTATATGTGTCATAGTAAACAATTATTTCATTAAACAATCCTATATAATAAAAGGCTAATATGCAAATTGACTGAACGATGGAACTCCTGGTCACTATGCTGTGCACTGACCACCAGGGGGCAGATGCTCAACGCAGAAGCCTGAGCTGGGCTCATGGCTGGCGAGTGCAGCAGTGGTGGTGGGAGCCTCTCCCACCACAGCAGCAGCGCTAAGGATGTCCGACAACCATCAGTTGGACATCCCCCAAGGGCTCCCGGACTGCGATAGGGTGCAGGCCAGGCTGAGGGACCTCCTGAGTACACAAATTTTGTGCACCAGGCCTCTAGTAATAATAATAAAATTAAAACATTTAGTAGCTATTTGAAAACAATGAAGCATACATTTTAGAAGCACAAACGAATATGTTTGCTACACTTATTTATATTTATTTAAGAAGTACGTTCAGAGAATCATGCAATTTAAAAGCATATGTAAATGCAAGTAATTTTATTCCAAAATGCAGGGGTTGGCAAAAGTAGGTTTATAGCTGTGAGTATGTGAAACAGAATTTATTCTTGTATTATTATTTATTAATTATTGTATTTCCCATACAAACAACTGTAAACCTACTTTTGCCCACCCCAGTATATGCATTCTGTGGATTTAAAGTCTTTGAGATATTTGTTCTACTATCTGTATTTCATAATATCCTACTTCTCTCCATTAAGATGTTTTGATGTGACCAAATTATGAAGTGTGGCATTATGGACAATCCGTCACTTGGTGTGGATTGATGCTACCAAGGCAGGGTGTGAACAAAATGAGATATTACCCTGGCATACTGTCTCAAATAAGGCATTAGAGTATGTTTGTTAAGTGAAGGAACTAGGGAAGAAGGGAGCAAGAGAGTGAGGGAGAAAGGATGGAAGAAAATGTTTCTGCCAGAACCATTCTGCCATCACTGACATGATACCTGTGCAAATGCATCTCAATCTTGTTCAAAGAGTACCTTAAGTGATCTTTGAGGTGGGGAAACAGAGAGATACACAGTCTATCCTGCCTCACTTATTGTTTCTGAAGAAAGTCTGTGCCTGGACTAAGATGGATCTGTGTTTGTGTCCCAGCTCAAACCCAGACATTTTCATTTTGGAGAACAAAATGTATCTGTCATCCATCTTGCTCATCTGTAAAATGGGGATAATGATACCTACTTTAGAGTCGAAGCTCAATGGAGACAATGTTTCCCCAGGAACAGTGCAGAGCAAGTAAGCACGTAATGAACAATAGCTGATTTGCTGTTGTAATGATGATTCAAATAACAAAAAAGTCACTTTGCCTTTTCTCCTTCCTTATTAAAATGTTTTGGTTTTTTTTTTTTTAATATGAACTGACAAATGGGATAAGTGTTTGAAGACAAAAGGACCCTTCCTGAATTAACTGCCCATGCAGTGATGGTGAACCTTTTGAGCTCGGCGTGTCAGCATTTTGAAAAACCCTAACTTCACTCTGGTGCCATGTCACATATAGAAATGTTTTGACATCTGCAACCATAGTAAAACTAAGACTTATATTTTTGATATTTATTTTATATATTTAAATGCCATTTAACAAAGAAAAATCAACCAAAAAAATGAGTTCGTGTGTCACCTCTGACGCGCGTGTCACAGGTTCGCCATCACTGGTCTAAGGGCAAGCGTAAAAGCAAAGGAGCAATGATGGTTCCTTTCCCTTCTGAGCCCTTTCGGAGCGCTTCGTCTTCTTTGAAGAATTCTGATTGTCTTGCATAGAATATGAAAATATGAACATTATAGATATAGAGAAAACAGTGATAATTGTATAAATCATATACATAATTATTCTGTATCCTGGAGTTGCATATAATAATAGCTTACCAAATAAATTATAAAATATCTTTCATTATAAATTTAGTTTCTGAAAGCAAAATAACTTCTAAGAATATACATTAAGATTTATTCATGACATATCTTTTCCTTTAAATGAGTGAATAATTAATTCAGTAAATATTCTGATGCAAGGTGTTGTTGTTTTTATGAAAGTACAAGCCTGCATTTATTGTTAAACAGATTGATTGAGAAATGGGAAGTACTTGAAGGGGATCAAAGGGTTTCAAAACTCTCTGCTTTCTGTTTCTAAATGAAATACTCAGGAGGCTCTGTAAGGTCCCTGCCCCTGGGACTTCAGTTGGCTAACAAGGAGAAATAAATTCCAGCATGCTTTAAATAGACCAGGGTTGCTAACAAAAAAGACTTGAAAAATTTAGGTTAACTTCAGCCTTCAAGTCATGATTTATACAGTGGCAACTTCTCAAAACCATACTAGAAACTTACAGTCTAAAACTTGCATATCTTGCTGCAAGTCATTCCTAAGTGTGGGAGAGAGAGAAGAATCCACTAGCAGAGAAAATGAAAAGATTTTTTTAAAAAGCAGACACACACTGCAATGCCTTCCCCCCTCATTTTCTTAGTGGTATGCCTTTAACATTTTATTCATTACCTATTAAAGATTGTCCTTTTAGAAATAGGTATTGGAGCCACTTTGGTGGGTACAAGAGGGAAAGGGAAATAAACTTGCAGCTGATTGTGGTGACTGAATATTTACAAGATTAGATACAGAAAGTGATTCACCCTAAGGTTGTGGTATTTATTTTCATTTTTATGTGTACCTCTGGCTCTGAGTCATTTTTGACTGATAATTCCAGAATCCAGATAGGTTCATACTTCTAAATTTGAAATTCACCTTAGATTCTATTTTGCATATACATAAACTTTCCCCCAGTTGGATACAGTAAGAAAATGTGCATTTGTGGGAATTTAGGGGACGAGAGTCGGGATAGAACTCAGAAAGAGATGGAGAACACCCAGAGAAGGAGGCCGAGAGTGGTGCTTTCTGGTGACGCATATTGCAGTCTTAGAGTGTCTACTTGAGAGTATCATTCCTAAACACCTTGTAAGTAAATATTCCTTCATTGATTAATATTGCAGGTAAGAGCAAGTATCCTACAGGAAAAATGCTCCTCTCTCTTTTCTGTTGAAGTCACTCTTTTCATAGGTCCATTTAAAATAAATTTTTATCCTTCTAATCTTATACTCACAAATTCCTTCAGAATTAATCCTATAAATAAAGACTGAAGTTGGGTAGAAATGGAACAAAACTCAATAATCTCAGCTTTTATACCAACCTGTAAACTAACACATATGGATCGAATTCGATTGCAATAAAATCCTGAATGGAGTAGAATTTCAAATATGGTGCAGACCTTGGCAGCTTCGGACACAGAGAAGAAGAGGGGAATGGGTGTATGTCAAATTGGCTGCAATACGAGAGTACGCAGGCATCTTTGTGCCAGTGCCAGGTGGTTTGCTGCTTGCTTCAGATATGACTGTATTACCACGTGGGGGCACCATCATGCCTACCGTCTGTGAGGGCAACCTTGGCAGTGTGGCAGGTGCCCCAGCGAGGCTGTGGGCACACAGAGGCAGAGCTGCACTGGCATAGTCCACGACGCCGTCCTACCGCTCCTGTTGCTACTGCTCACAAGCGGAAATTCTAGGAGGCTTCTGGACACAGACAGACGGACTACCTTTCCTGTATGACAATGACTAGGATGCTAATAAAAGGGGAGATGGGGAAGGCAGGCAAGTCAGCAGCACCTAGAACTGGTAACATGTCCCCGCTTTAGTGTCCCACTCGTCCCATAATCACCATGATCACAGGCTGCTTCCCGAAGAGATATGCCTTCAGTGATTCCCGTCGTACCCGCTTACCTGTGGGGATACGTCCAGACCCCCAGTGGATGCCTGAAACCACAAATAGTACAGGACCATATATAAACTATGTGTTTTTCCCATTAATACATACCTATGATCAAATTTAATTTATAAATTAGACACAATAACAGATAACAATAATTAATAATACAGTAAAACAATTATGACAATATAGTGTTATAAGACTTATGTAAATGTGGTCGCTCAAAATAGGTTATTGTACTGTACTCACCCTTTTCCTTCTTGTGATGATGTGAGATGACACAATGTCCACGTGATGAGATGCAGAGAGGTGAATGAGGTAGCACTGTGAGTCACAGGCATGCGCTGCTTAACCAATGTAGTCTCTCTCTCTCTCTCTCTCTCTCTCTCTCTCTCTTCTCTCTCTCCTCTCTCTCTCCTCTCTCTCTCCAAACTGGCAGGGGTTTCTTTTTCCTCTTCACAGTTTCAAGGGTAGGAGAGTCGTTCTTACCTTAGAGCTCAGCAACCTCAGCATGCAACTCTCTCCTTATTAAGTAGAGAACTTTCACCTGAAGGAAGCCCTTTTTGACTTCTCCGTGGCATCTCTGAACTGCCAGCATCACTACTCTTGTGCTTTGGCGTCATTAGGAAGCAAAGTAAAGGTGACTCGAACACTCGCACTGTAATACTGTGCCTGCAGATCTGGTCACCAAGGCGGCTACCAGGAAAGTCACGGGCCAGGTCTACAGCCTGGAGACGCGGGGCCAGTGGGTGAGCCCCGCGCTGGGCCAGACGGCGCTGGACGGAGCGGGACTCGCGAGATTTCATCACTACTCAGCACAGTGTGCAATTTAAAACTTAGGAATCGCTTATTTCTGGAATTTTCCGTTTAATATTTTCAGACTGAGGTTCTTAAGCAGAAAAGACACATGCTTTCCCCCCCACTCTTTGTAGAGACAAAATGTAGCACATCCTGTTCTGAATTTTGATTTTCTTTCTTCACACAATAAGACTAAAATTTGCATTGAAATAGATTTGAAAGTGATTGTTATAAATTGTTACCATTATTGGGAACTGATCGATGGGAGGCCATGTAGCATTTGCCTTAGGGGTGGTAATCTCTTTTAGTGAAGACATTTTTGGGGCCCCTCAAAATATCATTGCTTGATATTACAACAGACATGATGGCACTCCCTGAACTGTAACATATAATCTTCATAATGTCATATTCATTAGAAAGGAATTAATGACACTTTTTGATGTTAAAAAACTTGACAGGTTCAACAATGCAGAATGGACCTCTGCTCTGGTCTTCACAAACCCTTCCTTTAATAGCTTATTTTTTACATAGCACGACTTAGCTCTGTTGCAGGTTTTATATTACTGAACAATATATATGTTAATATGCAGTAAAGATAGTTATTTGGGAGGATCTATTACTAAGTAGAAATTATTAGTGATTTTATTAATAAAGAAATCAGGGTCTTCTCTTTTTTTTTAACGTAGATAACTGAAATAACAGAGTTTTACAGAGGATTAAATATAAAGGCCTCCCTTAAAACACCCCACGTCTGTCATGAGGCAGCTGCCCAGGGATGACATGGCATTCTCCCGTTATCCTGGTGACATTATGCTGATGCAACAAGGGGATTCAGAGGTCTCATTTGAACATACACACTGTACTGAAGTTAATACAGGTGTATTTAAGTTCTAGTTTAAAATTTTGCATTATGATTTCCTGTGACTTTTTAAGCACTTGCACTGCAATATTTCCTGACTGAAATTTTATTAGAATCACACTAGTAAAATTAAGAGTGTTTTTAAAATCTGTTTAGTATTTATTGCTCAAAATTCCTCTAAGGTTGAAAAGCAGCATAATGTGAACGCAACCTGAAGTACAACATATGTACGTTACTGACATTACCTTATTTAGTCAGCTATGGATGTTCTGTATAAATGTTTTCCAATAACAATTTCATCAACCTTCAATATCATCTTATTGATCACCTGCTGTCCACTCAACACCACACTATCCATTTTACTTGAAATGTCCTTTTAAATTTATCCTTATGACAGATCCCAGAATATTGATATTGTTTTCTGGACCTCAGTCAGCAGGAAAAAAAAGTGCTCAGAATTCCAGATGCCAGTAGCATGGTCTCAGCCAGCTGACAGCACAAGCTGTCCACGATGACCACCACTGCGGAATTGCTTGACTATTTATGTCACTTCACCCATACAGACTTGGCTAGAGCAACTTTGTTAGAGCTGAGATAGTTCTAAATCTAAAAGTGGAGACCCTTATGACTAGTTAATAGATGGGGAGCCACAGAAATGAAATACCCACATGTGGACTGGTAGTCCAACCAAGAGAATAAATGTTCACTGGAAAGGTAATTTACCAAGTTCCTCTGTTTTTCCCATAAGAAAGCTGGAGCCCATCTCTAGTCAGCAGCCACATAGTTGCATTTTCAGATGGGCCCTGGGCAGTTCCTTCTTCCAGGAGGAAGCCCAGAAGATGAAGCCATTTTCTAACTGCTGGTATTGCCCGGGTGAGAGGCTATAGAGCCACCAGCCCCAGGGAGCCCTCACCTAGGACTGTCTCGTCCTGGAAGAAATAGCCCAAGCTAGACTTGAACCTAGAAAAACTTTGTGTCTCTCCTCTTTACCTCTTCCCACCCAAGAGAAGATCTGTTTAAGCAGGAAAAATATATCAATATGAGTCTCAAATAACCAGTTGACATCAGTAGCCCTATCTCGGCCACGGTGATGAGTTTTACATGGTAGAATGAAGGCATCAGTGCACCTTACATTATGTATCCAGCTACCTTTCTTTTCCTACCACCTGCTGCTTTCTGAGTCACTGCTTCTTTGTCCTCCAAAGTTATAGGAACCCAGTGTGCCTTACCCTAGGGATATCTCTACAAGGGGGCTGCTCTTACAACAGTCACCCCTTTATTTGCAGTTTTGCTTCCTGTGGTTTCAGGTTGATAACAAAGCTGAAGAGGTTGGGAAGGAATGCTTCTCCTGGACTGAAAATGATTGAACAAAGAAACTGCTCATTTTAATCACTTATGAAGGCCAGATTTAAAGCATAATCGTACAAATAGCATGCCATAATTTCTTATTTACTTTTCCAGACTGTGTAGCAAGCACATTTTGGTGACTGTAACCACTATAAGAAATACATTGACTATGACTAAAAGAAAACAACACAACTTTTTTCAGTGTTTTTGAAAAAGAATACTGTTATACCTGTGTTTTATTATAAATAACCAGGCTCTGTCATTTTTATCTTCTTGCCAGCAAATGAAAGACATTGTTTCATAAAGCTTCTAAAATGTACATGAATATTTAATTAAATCATATTTCCTTGAGAAAATAAAGTTCATTCGCATTTATAGCAGACAGTTGTGAGGAGTATATAATTTTCTTAGGACCAGGGTAGCCAGTACCGGTTGCTTGTGGAACAAAACTCCTCAATTTTTAAAACTTCTTTTTAAAAAATAAACATACAATCATAAGTGTTCATTTACTTTAAAAATTCTAAAGATGAAGAAAATTATTGTATATATATTTAAGTCCTTGTATAAATTACAAAACTCAAGTTTATGTTACAGAGTCCCTTCCCCATAGGAAGCATAAAGCACTTTTGTGGTACCTTTCACCAGTAAATATTTGTATCACATTGAATTTGACACACAAAATAAAAGTTGATATTGCATCTGTAAGCCCCAAGTGAACATTCTTCTAAGCTGTCTCTCATGATGAATGAACTTCAAAAGTCATTTGATTGCCACAATTTAACTCAATCCCAGATAAAGATATATAAAAGTAATACATATTGACTTCAGTAGAAATCTGAAAAATCAGTGAATTGCAGACTCTTCTTGCTTGAGGTCAACAAACACCCTTTGGAAGACAACCAAGAGTTGTTTAAGACCAGGACAACAAAATAAAATTATGACAATAATAATTATAATAATAAAAATAACAATAATAAAAATAAAAATAACACCACCAACAATGAGGTAAACTCCCCTTTAAAAAAGGCAATATGTGTTGCCTGGACTGTCAGGAGAGAGTTCGATTGTACCTGACACCCAAATGTTTTTCCAACCAGAGTTCAGCCAGTTGCATGGTTGAGGCAAAAGTGCTTGCCTTGGATCCTAAGCACATCTTATACTGCTTCGGGTCCAAGTTAGGGTCACAATGAACTGGGTGGAAAATATGCACCACTCCTACTTCTTGACTTCTGAAGGGCCTTAAGCCAGAGAGAATAACTTTATTGTAGAGATCTACATCTTCCAGTCCCCAGCCCTGTATTGAGGTATCAAATCCACCTGCACCCAGAAGATCACTTTTATAAATACAAGTGATTCCATATCCATAGTCTCTCCAAAATCCAGTCTTCTTTGAGAAGACAAAGTCATCATCACTGGGAGGCTTTCCCCCATTGGTTACCTTTGGATCATACTGGCTAAAGATGATGGGGTAGTAGACCTGTTGTCCCTGAATTGTATTGTCTCTACATCGTTGGAGAAAGTCTCCTCTGAAGATCAAGTCAACATCACAGAATAGCAGCAAAGTATCATTGTCAAACTGGGAAGAAGCCATTTCAAGACCAAGGCCTCTGGAAAACTCTCCCTTCATGGGGATCAGGGTCATTTCTGCTCTCGGGTACTTGTTCTGATAGTCTTTTATCAGCTCAATATGCTTGCTAGATTCTTGGCCAGAATCCCCACTGAAAAGGATGATGACCAGCTTTACGTTCTGCTTTGGGATAAGACAAGTACTTTCAAAGCTCTCCATGAACCTCAAGAAAATGTCGTACCTTCCAACGAGAGGAACAAGAATGTGTATTTTCTTTTCATTGTGGCCTCCCATTTCTTTGACACCTTGAAAAGAGGATAGTATCTTTAAGGAGTTAGATATAAAGGAAAATGACTGAGTGTCGCGGTTAATACTCTCCACAAGACGGTTGACATCTAGCTCTTCAGTTTCTCTGAAGAAAGGCTTGCTGAACAGCTGCTGAAGATAGGCGTGGCGTCTCACGGGCACGGTCAGTTTTCTCCCCTTGTGTCTTTTGTATAAGAGGAGTAAATCCAAAATGTACTCCACGCCATGCATAGGGTCAACCCTGCGGTAGCCATACTGGATTTCCTTGAAGTCAATGACGCGACCCCTACTCTTGGCATTCTCATTGATCATCTCCATCACCTGCAGGACGGTGTCATCCAGTGCTGTTCTGAGGATGCTGCTGATGCTCTGTCGAGGAGGCTGGTTCTCCGATGCTGAGTAAAGGAGCTTTCCTGTCAGGAACTCCCATTCTATTACCTCATCCCTCTCCCGAGGCTGGAAGTGGTTGAAGGAGGGCATCACCCCCAGCTGCTGATCCTCTTTGCTTACTTCACTGTCGCTGAGCTTGCTCATCAGCGCCCTCTCGCGGTGGAGCTGGATCGTGCGGTAGCGAAGTTCGGAAATTTTGCGGCTCAGCATGTAATTATGAAGCCTGTACTGGTAGGCAGGCCTTTTGTTGGGATGAAGTGTTATGGCTGCGTGGATTTTGCTATTGTGAAGGTCTTGAATATAACCCTTTCGATTGTGTTCATAATTTTCATGGAACAGTTGCTGCATCTGAAAAGCAAAAGGAAGTCAGTACGTTAAATTTTAAAAGAAATAAAGCAATAAACTAAAAGGTCAATTAAATATTTAATAAAATTAGTTATATGGTATTTTGGAACAAAATGGCTTGTCAAATTTATATATAAAAATTTAACATAGTTTTCAGTGTCAAATTCATATGCTCAAATACTGCAAACCTGTCAATTCATATGCATACTTCCAACTAACCTCTAGTTATATATTTTGAAGTAAAGGATCTTTGTCCCTCTACTCATTCTGAAATCACCCTAAAGTATCCAAGAAAACAAGAATTTAATATATCCATAACCCTATAATGGATAACTCTGCGGGAGAGGCACAGTGGAGAAAATGGATTTTCCAAAATATGGTGGTGGTGATGGTGGTGGGAGTACAACTGAGTTGTGAACCCAATGTCCTGTTGCTTGGAATGACAATATCACCCTCCCAAAGCTGAAGTAAATTTTATTTAGTATCCTGATATACCATTTTTATAGAATAAGTTCTTGGTAAAGTAAGGTGGGACAGAAACTACATCAATCTATGCTACTGATTTAAAGGATCATATCCAAAATTAGACATGCTTGACATCATTATGTACCAGAAAGTCTCTCTGTTAGTCCAGAACAAGCTCACTACTTCTAAGCTGTCTCTCATGATGAATGAACTTCAGGTAAATGAGGGAAAGGTAGAATTAGGAGATCACACTTCAAACTGCCTATACCAATCAATAAAGAGTTCTCCATCACACCCAATTAAGATAAGTACTAAAAAAGGAGGTAAAGGAAGAGAAGGAGAAATCTGTGACTATATTAATGAATAAGGAGAAAAGAAATACTGCAAATTTAAGAATACATATCCAAAGCAAGTAACAGTTATCGATCAATCAAATAGACAATACAACCTCCATAAAAAAGAACTCAAGGAATGGAGAAATGAGCTTAAAGAAGATAATAAAACCACTGATAGTTACATTACAAGGAGCATAAAAAGAGATTTGTGGCAAACACAGGAAGAAGAAACTTATGAAAATTTATCAAAATAATAGAAATATAAAAGAGAGGTTAAAAGTTTGGATATATAGATCTGTGTGTATGTATATATACATCATATACATACACAGATACATATACATATACACAACATATATCTCCACATATATATTTAATATAGATTTAAAAGTTTGTATACCTATTTAATACTATTAAATATATCCTAAAGGAGATAAAAATATGTGTGTAAAATATGTCTGAGGGACATACTATCCTTAAAATAAAAGCAGATATATGTGTGCAATTAGGCCAAGAGAAAAACAAAATAAAATAAACAAATAAAACCCACTTTGGCTCTAAGTAGTAAAAGAATGAATCTTGTCACAGCATTCTCCACAGCAACATTCAATGTTGAAAAACAGTAGGCCCCAATGAAGCAAATTAATGACTCATAATTTTATAATCAATCAAACTGGAGCTCAAGGTATCCCAACCAAGTGAGAGTTCACATTCTATTGCAAAAATAAATAGTCCCTGACATGTAAGAACTTGTGCCAGATTGGCGGTGGTATATTCTTTGACACTCCTCCCATAGAAAGGTGCAGTCTGTGTCCCCTCCTCTTAAATCTGGGTGCCTCTGTGACTGCTTTAATTAGCAGACCACAGCAGTGACACTGTGCCAGTTTCCAGATCAGTGACTTCTGTCTTTTGGCACTGTCACTCTGCAGAAGCCAGTTGCTAAGTAAAAAGTTTGAGTTAGTTTCCCTGTTGCTGGCGAGGTCCTTCAGTAAAATGTATTATAGCAGAATCCTCATTCCAGTCCCAAAGTCAGAGAAGAAGTTGTCAGAATCTCTTTTTAACAATTAAAGAAGTTCCTTTCCAGTTCTAGTTTACCAAGAGTTTTTTATCATGAATGAATTTTAATGTTGAGCAAATGTTTTTTTCTCCACCCATTGAGAAGATTTTGGGATTTTTTTTTCTGTACGGGTGATTTGCATTGGTTGATTTTCAAGTATGAAACCACCTTGTATTCCTTGACTAAACTCATCATGATCCCGATATATTATCCTCTTTACATATGGCTGGAATATATTTACAATGTTTGTTTAGTATATACTGTGAGATATCAACTCTCCCTAATTGGTATAGAGATTCAGTGCAGTTCTGGTACAAAACTCATCATAAAAAGTTGCTGTTAATATTAACAAGTTGATTCTGAAATTTATATAGAAATGAAAAGTCAAGGATACTCAGAATAATCTTTAAAAAAACATATACTACAAATAAAAAGTTAGTATGATATTGGTACAAGGATAAATAGAACAAAGGACCAAAATAATCCGTAAACAAATGTACACATGACTTAGGACTTATCATTTGACTTATAACAAATATGACACTGAAGAATGAAGAAAGGGTGGTCTTTTCAGTAAACAGTACAAGGTCACTCGAATATTCATATGGAAGCTAATAAAAACTGAGCCCCTACCTTCCACAATTTTAAAAAATCCATCTCAGATGAATTGTTAATCTATCAAAGGCAAAATAATTCAATTTCTAAAAGTTAACATGAGAAAATATCTGTATGACTTTAGGTTAGGTGAAGATTTCTTATATATGACACAAGGTACTAATCATAAAAACAGATTGATAAATTAGGCTGCATTAAAATTAAGAATGCCGTTCCTCAAAAACACCATTAAGAGATAATAAAAGGAGCCCAACTGGCATGGCTCAGTGGTTGAGCATTGACCTATGAACCAGAAGGTCACGGTTTGATTCCAGGTGAGGGTACATGCCCAGGTTGTAGGCTCAATTGCCATTGGGGGGTGTACAGGAGGCAGCCAATCGATGATTTACTCTCATCATTGATGTCTCTCTCTCCCCCTTCCTCTCTGAAATAGTTATTTAAAAAGAGAGAGATCATAAAAGGAAAACTAGACAGTGGGAAAACATTTTTAATGGATCTTACCAAAAAGGACTAAAACCCAGAATATGTAATGAACCCATACAAATTAGTAAGAAAGAAGGAGAAACCCAATTAAAAATGAGAAAAAAATCTGAATGAGCACTTCATAAAAGATAATATGCAAATAGCCAATAAACATACAAATACATTCCCTAGTTCATTCATCATTAGAGTAATGCAATTTAAAGTCGCAATGAGGTAACATTATGGACTTAAAAGAATGCCTACAATGAACATACTGATAATGCACTATCAAGATTTGGGACTTTCATATGTGGTTGGTGAGAATGGAACTTGGTTCAACCACTGTGGAAAACTGTATCAACTAAAATGACCATATACATCCTGAAACTCGGTTATTCTACTCTTAGATATATGTCTGATAAAAGTGCATACATTCATACACCTAAACATATATAAGAATTTTCATATAACATTATTCAAAATACCCTCAAGCTGAAAGCAACCCAAATGTACATCAAGAGTAGAATAGATAAATGTAATATATTCATTTAATAGAAAACAATACATCCATTTAAAAAAATGAAACACTATGATTCACAACAATGTGGGCAAATCTCACAAACAAGTGAAAGAAGCGATATACAAAGAAATACATTTGCTTGATTCTATTTATATGATAGTCAGAAACAGGTAAAGCTAACCTGTGCAATTAGCTATTAGAACAGTGATCAAAGATCAAGAGAGGGAGCTGGAAGCTACAGAGTGCTGTTACTGTTGATCTAGGTCATCATCATCATCAAAGGTATGCATTCAATTTGTGAACATTCATTGAACTGTTACTTAAGATGTTTGTCTGTTATACTCCACTTAATAAAATACTTTATTTTAAAAGTATACATATACATGCATGTGAAATTAGGTAGATTTTCTGATATGTATGCACATAAATGTGTGTGAATATGTGGGTGGAGAGAGAGAACAAAAAAAGTTTTCCTAAAAAAGGTGACCTAAAAGAAATAAGGCCAAGACCATAGCAGATTCTTTATCTTCAGTATTTCATCTGGTTGCTTTTCCATACTCAGATTTTTCAAATCAACATCCTTTGCCTTTGAAGACTAGAACTGTAGATATTTCAAGAAGGATTTTGGATTTGATTCAAGACTTTGATTTGATTCAGTTTCATCTTTTTTTTTCTTTTTCTGAAAACGCATGCCAATTGTTATTTGAAGCTATGATCTATGTTAAATCAAATTAAATCCATAACTTGCAGTGGGCTGTTATATGTTCATTTTTGTAGTATTATTTTTACCTGAATTTAAAAAATATTTTACTTTATGTAATTTTCCATATACACTTTTTCTTTCTATACAAGAAAGTCAAAAAACTCCTTCTGATCATGTATAGTCTACTATTTATACCACCTCTAAAAAGTATTGACTATCTGGAACTATTCTTTCTCAAGGCATGCTTTACATTACTAAGAAAAAGGAAACATTGCTCACAGGTAAACTGTTAAACTGCAGACTTATCCAGCTCTTTTAGTGATACTAATATGGCTAACGTTGCACAATTTGATAAAGATGACATTTTGTAATAGAACAAATAGTCTTAGTATTGAAATATTTAACTAACTTGCAATTCTCATCATTTATAACCCAAGCTGTCTCTATAGTGCTTATTTTTCTAATGTATTCCTTTGTAGAAATATTACAAACAGACCAAGACAGAGATGGGGCAATCCTTAAAAATAACACATTACAGCCCTAGCTGGTTTGGCTCAGTGGATAGAGGGTCAGCCTGCGGACTGAAGGGTCCCGGGTTTGATTCCAGTCAAGGGCTCCATCCCCAATAGGGGGCGTGCAGAAAGCAGCCGATTAATAATTCTCTCTCATCATTGATGTTTCTATCTCTCTCCCTCCCTCTCCCTTCCTTTCTGAAATCAATAAAAATATATATTTAAAAAAATAACATATTACTACATACTTCAGGAGGTACAGTAATAATGAGAACATCTTGAATTTATGTTACATTTTCCATTGGGAAGCATACAGCATATACAAATCTTCTACTTTTATATATATGGGGCTCCAAGCTATACAGGATAGACATGAAAATGTTACAGGTGAGAATGTTTAAGGGTCTGGCTATGGAGTCAGCCAGATTTGGATTTGAGTACTGGCTCCACAGCTTCTAATCCACTTCTTAGCCAGTCTGTCTAAATCTCAGTCTCCTTATTTACAAAAGGGAAAATGCCAACTACCTCAATGTATAGTAAAATGTTTCTCAAAAAGAAAATAATATATACAATGCTTAGTATTGTGTGTGGCTCATAGAAAACACTTCCTAAATGATATCTGTATGAACAATAGTTCAGGGATTTGCCAACCTGCTCCTGAGATTGCTATTTTAGCTGGGAGTTTTCAGAGAACGAGGGTGGCACCCTTCGCTTCATCGTTGTTCACTTCTGGAAATGCCTGGGAAGTTATCATTTGAGCACATACACTCAGTGATTCGATGTACCTAACATGCCATCCAGGCACCTTCTGCTAACAAAAGTCCTCAACATTTTGCTAAAAGAAAGATAACTTACTGTAGAGATTTCAGAAAACCAAGGTTCAAGAGGGCTAAGAGATTTAATCAAAGGTCTAATGAGAAGAATGACATTATGACTAAAGCTAGAATAAGCAGCCAGTTTTGCTGCTAAATTTTGCATGTAGCATATTGTTTTAAAGTGTAAAATTTACTTTTAAAAGTATATTATTTATGTGAAATAATTCAGGACCGCTAATTTAAGTTGGTTTCCTCTCCTTTATAGAATTTTCAAGTGATGTCATGGTACCCTCAGAGCCTTAGCCTGAAAGGGGAAATCCTGTCACAGTAACAAAATCACAGCAGCAATTAACATCAATGTGTCCTGACTGACCCCAGAGCTGTAAGTGCATCCATCACTCAAAATCTCACCCTCTGGGAAGGAAATGATCTGAGAAGCTATAAACAACTTATTAGAAAAATCCGAAGTGGAAGAATAAATGCCAAAATATAGTTGTATGTTATTAATCTTCTACTAGATTAAACTTCCATTTCCCCCCTTAGATTTATTACTAATGAAAACATAGCAGAAGTAATTTCTGGAATGATCACAGCCATGCAAATTAAGGACCTTGAACTTCAGCAATTAAAATCTTAAAAGAAACAGTAAGGGGGGGTTGGCTGTAGCAAGGCACAAGGCGACTTTTGGAGCAATGCAAAATTCAAAAAACTAGACTGTGGTACTGGTTGCACATTGTATAATTTTACTTAGGATTATTAAATACTTAGAATTTGTAGAGTGTAAATTATACCTCAAAAAAGGCTAGTTTAAAAAAAGATATGGGGAATGTTAAAAATAAAATACAGCAAACTCCAGCTTTAAAATGGAAGAGAATGGAACAATACGTAGTCACTAAAATATGTATAGAATTTCCAGAAGTCGATGAGGTTGAGCAGGATCATCTGGAAGCAAGTGGAGACAAAAGGCCAAGCAGAGCAATGTCAGTGGCAAAGGGGTTCAAGGACAGCAGATCTCAAAGTAAGCAGGGGAAATACACTGCCTGGCAATGGAGGGCATAGAACTGGTTCTATGTATGTAACTGTGGGAGCAGGAACTAAGCTGACCAGGGCTGGTAGATAAGCCCCTGGTGGAAATGTTTTGCTTCAGAGAAGTAGAAGGGAAGTTTTAATTCTCTGAAAGCAAAGAATTAAACAGCTAAGCCATGTTTTCATGAGGCAGGTTTAATCTGAGACAGCAGAGAGGACCAATGCCTTTTCTTTGTGCAGATGAGCAAGCCCAGAACTGTAACATCTCTGCCCAAATAAATCCATGGTGACAGAAAGAGATGTGACTTGGGTGGTGGGCATACAATGCAATATACAGGTGATGTATCATAGAAATGTATACCTAAAACCTGTATAATCTTATTAACCAATGTCACCCCAATAGATATAATTAAAAAACAAACCTATGGTGAAGGGCTTTCTTTCCAGGGGAAAGTAATGTTTCCAGAGATAAGTACATTTCCTAAAAGACGGAAAGAATATAGCACTAACACACAATTTCTATTTAAAAAAACAAAAACTAGATGAAAAACTAGCCTTCATCCCCCATCCCTCCCCTCAAAAAAAAAACCCCACAAAAAAACAAAAATCCATAGCTGTGGAACTGAGGAAAACATTAAGCAACTATTTTATAATACACTAGAGACCCAGTGCACGAATTCGTGCACGGGTGGGGACCCTCAGCCTGGCCAGTGATTGGGGCCGATTTGGCGGGGGGTGGAGGGGGCAGATGGTTGGGGGGAGGGGCCGTGGGAGGTTGGCCAGCCAGCCCCCCACCCCCATCAGGGCCCATTGAGGGGGCCGGCAGTGGGTAGGGACTGTGGGAGGTTGGCTGGCCGGGGGGAGGGACCGTAGGAAGTTGGCCAGGTGGGGAGGGACAGCCGGAGGTTGGCTGGCCAGCATTGGGTAGGGGCTGCGGGAAGTTGGCTGGCTGCGGGGAGGGATCGCAGGAGATTGGCGGGCTGCAGGAGATTAGCTGTGGGAGCGCACTGACCACCAGGGTCAGCTCCTGCATTGAGTATCTACCCCCTGGTGGTCAGTGGGTGTCATAGCAACCAGTCGAACCGTCGTTTGGTCACTTAGGCTCTCATATCTTAATATATAAAAAGCCAGGGGCCGTCATGACCTAAACGACCGGATGGACGACCGAACACAAGCTAGGGTCCCGGCCAGCACGGCGGGAGACAGTGCTGGGTCCTGGCCGTCATGGTGGGAGTCAGTCCTGGGTCCCAGCTGGTGCGAGGGAGTCAGTCCTGGGTCCTGGTTGGTGCAGTGGTGACAGGGAGCTCCGGGCCCCAGGTTTGAAGGCTGGCCACGCCCCTGATCGCAGAAGACCCAGAGTTCCGCTGCGCCCCGGCTGGGGCCCAGAGCTCCCTTCCCCACCACTCCCAGGCAAGAGGGAGCTCTGAGCCCTGGCTGGGGAGTAGCGGTGACAGGGAGCTCTGGGCCCTGGGGAACTGGAGCCCTGCTGCGTTCAGACTGGCCTCTGGGTCCCGCCCCCTGCCCCCTGCCTGCAGGCTCTGGGGAACCAGAGCCATACTGCGATCTGGGAATCTTGGTTTCTACCCCCGGCCCGCAGGCTCCAGGGAACTGGAGCCATGCTGCGATGGGACTGGACCCTACCCAAGGGGTCCCGGATTGTGAGAGTGTGCAGGCTGGGGTGAGAGATCCCCCCACCCCGAGTGCATGAATTTTCATGCACTGGGCCTCTAGTATATAGATAAGAAGCACTTTCCTCTGCCTTTGAAAACAACAGAGAAGAAATATAGGACCTCAAGGATGTGATGGTAAGATGTAATGCTAACTCAGAGAACTAAGAAGTAAAGAAAGAATAAAAAATAAACTACCACAGATATGAAAAAAAAAAAACGGAAGAAAAAATAGACACTGTGGAAAGCTCAGATAGAAAAAAATGAAAATTAGGAAAGCTAAAAATTAGAATAGAAATAAAGAGTACAGGATGTAAGTAATACCAAAATATGGACTATAGAGCTTCATGCATGCAACATAGATAACTTTGGGAAATGTTATATGGTATACTGAAACAAGCATATTTTAAAGGAAAAACATGCAAAAGTGTAGATTTAAAGAAAATAGTACAACGGATTAGAGAAACAATTCAGGACTTCGAAGAGCATTTGGTATGTAGTAACTGCTATTTGAGTTGTAACAGTTAGCTATTATTATTATTGTAGTTGTTATTTGTTTTTACTATTATTATTAGTGTAGGTATTGCCTGAATGTGTAAATAAAAATGGTCATGATGAAGTTTTCCTCAGAAAATAATTGGAATATGCTCAGTATCGCCATCATTTGACGTCAGGTCATCAATTAAAGACTAAAAAACTGAATTGACATCATTGATATCTCTGCTCAAATGAAGAGAAAATAAGAGGCCAAGCCATGATTGGAAAGCTATTTGCAAATATCTTTCACAATTGCTTAATTTTTTTTCTGTTAAGGAGACTATTTCATTCATTTATTTGTGTAAAGGAGCTGTTTCAATTTAGTGCAAGTTATTCTGTTCCCATTATGTTACTCATTTTTCCTCAAAAGAAAGAACCTCCTAACTTAAAAAGATTTGAGAAAAGGAGGGATTCTTGTTCTAGGAAGTACAGACTGTAAATGTGAATAATTAATGAAGGTAAACAAGGAAGTAAATCATTAGAGAGGTATAAAATATAATGGTGCATTTGTACCTCAGGGTTAGTTAATTTGTCTTACAAATATTTAATCTCATTTCATTCTCTATGATTTAATTATGCATTATTACATAACTACATGAAGAGTTTTATTGCCCTTAATGCAAATGCCTAATGATCTTTTTTCTTTAAAATCAGTATTGATATAATGGCTCTAAGCAAAATAGTGAATTTTAAAATTGAAACTATTAGTCTTCCTCAGTTCTTGTCTTCAAATATTACTAGTAAAGTTCGTAAGGTGTGTCTGATGATAATGACACAATTAAAACAGTATCTAATATAAATATTAAAAAGAAATACACTTATATCATTCCACAATTATAGAGAGAATAAAAATGTCAAAGGGTATAGCTTGGATAATTTGTCACATAAAATTGAAAGCATTATTTTGCTACTGAGGTTTAGAAATATAATAGCACCTTGGAAATAGCCAGATCTAATTCAGAAATTATACTTTAAAATTTTACTGTACAGCATGTAATAAAATTGTGTGGAGCTAAATACATGTATGTGTGCATATACACACATATACGTACAAGTAAAACTGAGGAAATCTGAATGAGACCAAGTGAATATATCAATGTCAATATCCTGACTGTGATATTTAAGTACTCTTTTTTTAAAAAGATATATTTTATTGAATTTTTACAGAGAAGAAGGGAGAGGGATAGAGATTTAGAAACATCGATGAGAGAGAAACATCAATCAGCTGCCTCCTGCACACCTCCTACTGGGGCTGTGCCCGCAACCAAGGTACATGCCCTTGACTGGAATTGAACCTGGGACCTTTCAGTCCGCAGGCCAACGCTCTATACATGAGCCAAACCAGCCAGGTCTTTAAGTACTGTTTTGCAAGATTTTGCCATTGGGGGAAACTAGCTAAGGGGTACATGGGATGTTTTTGCATTACTTTTTTACAACTGCATGTGAATCAATAATTATCTAAAAATAAAAGTTGAATTAAAACTATATCCAGAAAATTTAAAACTAAAATACTTCGTCTTTTTTTTTTTTAAAGAAATCACCTCAAAGTATACTTAAAAGCATCAGGTATTGAAAACTTGTAGTCCAAAGACTGTAGGTGTGATTTTAATTTTTTTTTTGTAACCACAGGGCTTTGAATAATTTGAGTTTAAAAAACTGAAAAGTGAGGATTGTATTGTCCAGTTAGTTTCAGTCCCATAAACTTCATGTTTGTTTTATGAATTTTAGTTGCGTGGGGACATTTATGTTCTTGGATATCTCTTTAAAGTAAATCAAAAATCTTTTAAATGTCTTCCTTTTGAAATCTTGCCATGTGCTACAACAGAGATGACCCTTGAGGACATTACGCTAAGCGAAATAAGCCTGTCACAAAAAGAAAACTACTGTATGACTCCACTTCTCTGAAGTAGGGAAACTCAGCCCGGCTGGCATGGCTCATTGGTTGAGAGTCACACTATGAGCCAGGAGGTCACGGTTTGTTTCCTGGTCAGGGCACATGCCGGGTTGTGAGCTTGATTCCCAGTGTGGGGCGTGCAGGAGGCGGCCGATCAATGACACTCTTTCATCATTGATATTTCTAAGTCTCTCTTCTTTCCTCTCTGAAATAAATAAAATATTTTAAAAATATATAAGTAAGTAAAGTACAGAAACTCATACAAACAGAAAGTAGAATGGTATTTTCCAGGGGCTGGGGGTAGGGGAATGGAGCATTGTTTAATGGGCACAGACTTCAGTTTTGCAAGATGTAAAACAAGTTCGAGAGATCTGTTGCACAACATAGTGAATATAGTTGACAATACTGAACTGTATACTTAAAAATTATTAAGATGGTGAAAAAAAATCACTTTCTTTTTATTTCACATGGTCCTTACCTAAATAGGGAAATTAATATACTTTGCTATAAAATTTAATCCAGGTTAGCTTCCTTCATGGGCAAGATCTCTCTCATGGTAGCAATAAATGGTTCGCTTTGCTGGTTCACATGTTGCACATTGTAATCCCACAGAAAGAAAAGCAAACCTTGCCGCCCAAACCGGGCAGAGAAGTGACATGAAAAAGACAGCGCTGGGGAGAGCACTGAGCTCGGGCTTTCTGGTGTCCTAGGAAAGTAGTTCCTCTTCTGCTTCAGGTAGATTAGTTGTGGCTCTGTCACTTGTGACCAAAGGAATCCTGTTGAAAACGACCTGATAAACTGCTATGCTTTAATTTCAGTCGTCCACTAATGATCTTCATGATGTGCTGTTGTTTGATTAGCTAGTTCAGTCTTGGTTGGAATCCAGTCTCACATGGGCAATTAGTACCATTATAACTGGTACTTTTCTTCCTACTACATTGCATTTTGATAGTTATTTTAGTTAAAAAAAAAAATCTGTCAGACAACACAGAAAATAGCTCCCGGATTTTATAGTGTATGATCAAGTGTTCTCAACAGTATACTCTCTACAGTTTACAAATACTTTCAGGTAACATAAAATAATCACGTGACTTAGGTTTCCCAGCACGGTATGTTTTGGACAAATGCTATCTGAGCAAATATCAAAGCGATTTAAAGTCAGAAAGAAATTACTAAGCTTATCAGATTTCAGTTTATAATGTTATATAGCACATAGTACATAATCACTTTTAGTTAAATAAACCCATATACCTTCATTTAAATTACCTAGTGAGAATTTAAAAATCCTTATAAAAAACTACCAATGATAAATGAACGTGACTGCTCATCAATTTGCCTGATAGAAGGACATTCAGGCAATGGTCACATAGATGTATCCTGATCTATAGTTAGGGTAATAGTGGATGATTGTCGAAACCTACTCAATTCACTTCCCTTGTAGATATTTAAAAGTTTTTGGTAAACTGTTCAGTAAATTTTTGCATTCACTATTTCCTTAAACTTTTTTTCTACTCATAATTTATTGTAGGGAAGAGGCAAAGAAGAATTTAAAGAGCTTGTCAAGTTGCCACTTTGCAAGCAGCACACATCTTTTTTCATGTAATACTGATATAATTTACCCCTCACTGGTGGTTTAATTTATCACACCATAACTAATAACAAAAGGTGGGAAGGAGAGAGGTATCACTTCCAAACTAGGCTTTCAAGATGTTTGCAAAACAAAATGTAAAGGTTGCCATACAAGTTTGTAAGACTTAATGAACACATTGAATCAACTGGAGGGAATGTATGGACTGTATGATGGCACTGATCATGCATAAAATTACACCTCACTTTCCACATAAAAAAAGAGAAAATAATTTGCTTTTTAATTCATGAATTGTATTCCAGTTATGAAACATTTCAAATCCCAAGTAGATTCCTATGTAACTAAAGGTGCTAACGCTAAAGTAAAAGATTTCCTTGGTTGTTGCAGCTGATTTTTTTATTTCTGTTCTCCCACAATTCCAGCAACCAGCCATTTAACCTCATGAAAACTCATGAGCTTATCTAATTCTGCATGAACATCATGTCATTCACTAGCAGGTCTAAGAATGGGTCAGATAAGGATGAGGATAAACATGATATTTTCTATAAAGAATGACATATACTCCTGTGATTATGGACTTTGACTACATAACAATTTTTAGTGATCCTCATGAATGTCCCTATAGTAACCTTCAGGGCAATTTGGAATGCTGTTTGTAAGAAGCTAATGTTTGATGACCTTCCAACAAAAAGAAGAAGGGCCATTCATTACACAGTGTTCAATGTTAATTGGCTTATGTTCAGTTTCTTAGGTCAGTAGATCTATGTTCAAATATATTCTGACCAAACCATCACTGCTCTAATCCTCCCAAACATTTGGGCTACCTGATTCACTCATTTAAAAATATTCACTGAGTTTCTAAAATGTGTCAGTTGCTACAGCAATTTTTAAAAGAAAATAGTCCCTGCCCTCCTGGAGCTAACTGTCTGGTGTGGGAGACAAGCACTAATTACACAAACTCATAAACAGCTGTGTAACTTGGACGAGTGCTCATTGCACTAATTGTACCATATTGTACTTGCTGCTTTATTTGACCACATGCTTTTCTAGATGGCCTGATTCCTGAGGGTAGCCTGGGCCTGATACCTAATAAAATATTTACGCTTAATTTTTAATGAACACATGCCCCCCAAAACTAGTTGTTAATCAAAGAGAGGTCAAAACATGTTCTGAAAGAATTTTAATTCCCCAATGAAAAATTCTCAGCATTCCATATTATTTCCCAGGTTTCTAAATGTTTCTTTAGATCAAAAAGTAAAATGTAATCAAAGACTTCATACATCTGCATTATACACGATTTGGCACATACCTTGACACTTGCACACCTTCCTGAGGCAGTGCCTGCAGCGCCTCACAGTCCAGTACTGTTGTGCCATGACTGAAGGTGGCCGTACAATTACCAGCTGTAATGGATGCAATCATCCAAGCAGGGAGACAGGTGGAGAACACCACCACCACTCCCGCTTTGTGAAATGACTGTAGGAGTCTAAAAGGATTCTCAAGAAGGCTAGACTGTGTTACCTTAATATCTCTGAACAAATAAACAGAGTGTTGCTGAGAGATCACAGTAAATGAGAATGAAAGAAGGCCTTTGCCACCTGCTTCTCCCATTCAAGGAACAGGACATAACGAAGGCTTATGAAGGAATTGTTAAAGTGGTGTGGAGGTAGGCCTGGCTTCTGGGGACGTTTCAATTACTTACGGAGAGAAAGAGAAACGAACCTCTCCTGCATGCTCCTCTGTCATTCTTCCAGCTTGTGCTCATGCATGTCTATTTTGGGTCAAATCTTGGCTCTGGAGTCACAGGCCTGGTTTTGGGATCTGTTCTTCCATTCCTGGTCTGACCTCGGGCAAGTTACGATTTCTGGGAAAATAACTCATGGACTGCTCTCTGCGCTCTATGAAACATGCTTAAAATAACGTCTGGCATAGGTTAAGTACTCAATAGGTATCTCTATCATCATTTTCTAGTAAGCTTTAGGTGGCAAAATTTCTTGCAGAGACCTCCCTGTTATATGCTATTATCTAATATAGCAGGCTACTAGTAAGTAACATTTATAATAAAGTTTAAAGATTTTAAGATTGTAAATCATTTGCCCGTGAGGAAGAACTTGTACTTTTAGATCACATCAGGTAAAATCTAGTGGTCTACCAATGGGTGGCCAAGATGTCCTTAATTTTGCCTTCAACTTGACTAAACTTCAGACAGAATTCTTCCTGACTATAGGCCCTGACCTCCCTTTTTAAATAGCATTTACTTTAGAAAGCTTGTAATTACAAATTCACCCTCTGCCTCTTTGAGATATAAATCTTCTTCCAGCCTCTTTTCAGTATTGCAACATAGAAATGTCTTTCTCAAAGACCCTGGGGCCTTCTCCTTGAAATGTAATCGTCAAGAAAGATAGAGGCCTTGTTTCCCAGTCTCTCTGAGAGGGTAGGAGTCTAATTTCCACAGACAGGGATTAGCAAACACAGAAGATCCAATCACATTGACGAAAGTTCCTGCAGAAGTCCTCAAGTCCTTTTTCACCAGCTCACCCCTAAGAGTACTTAGAAACACTGCACCTTTCGTTTCAGCAGTAGCTGAGTTTAATCTCTCTCCACTATTGCAATAGTCTTGAATAAGGTCTTCCTTCTCTGTTTCACTCTGCCCTGTGTCATTTTTCTTTCACGTGGGTCACATGAGCTACTGTGTTCAGATCCCTCAATCCACTCTTTGCTCTCATTAACTTAATAAAGAAAAAGAAAAGGAAAGGCCCAAATTAAGATCCTACTCCTTATGGTGTAATCAAGGAAATAAGTAGTGCTTCCTTCCAGCTGATTTTATTAACATTAAAGTTTTATGATAAATTATGAAGATCCCTAGAGCTAAACACCCAATTAAAATAACATACGCATGGCAAGATGTCTATTATAATGTTTTTCTTGGAAGAAAAGTCCTAATTATAGTGCTGCAGACTTCTGCATGGCACTGCACTGCTGTGGGGATGGATGGGGAATCACAGCTCTAATTAAGAGGTAGGTGTTTCCAAGATGGTGCTAAACTAAAAATAAGTGAAGCCTACTCTTTAAAAGTCAAGTTTTCTGGGAATGCAAACACAATTACTTAAGTCATTTTAACTTTATAATTATACTTATATTTCCATACTGGAGACTTTTTCACATATAACTCTGCGCAGTCGATTTAAAAGATAATTTATACAGCAGTGGGCAAAAGTAGGCCTACAGTTGTGAGTACACCAAACAGTTAATAAAGCTATTTTTATAGTCATAACCTGAGTGCCTCCTCCCATACTGAACAAATGTAGACCTACCTTTGCCCACCCCAATCATTTCATGAGGCTCAGTAAGTTTCCCAGTGCACTCATTAGCTTTGTAAAAGAGTGAAGGATAATGGATTTCAAGTGTGCCTGGTTATCTTTCAAAATGGGTTAAAAGAAGCATGTGTGTTTTTAAATTCTGTCCAAGCAGAAAAAATAAAATAAATGACTTATTGTTTAATCCTAAAAGCAAAGATAGAATTCAAAGGAGAAAATGGATGACACCTGAGGGCTACAATTATGATTAGTATAATCAATGGGTTAAAAAACTATTTTATAAACAAACAAAACTATGCATTCCAAATCACACTAGCTTTTGGATTTGTTTTCATGGCTTTATTTTCAACACTACTGCTCCCAATATTAAAGGGCATTTTAAATTTATTTTACATAATGTTTACAGGGTTATATTTTTAGACACATCACTTAAAATCTTCACATGAATATTATGTCTCATTATATTTCATAGGGCTAATGTCAGTGGCATATTCATTGTGAAAATATTTCACAAAAAGACAAATGACTTGGAATTAAAATTTAATATATGGGTTATAGGACAATTAGTTATTCATAAAAAATTTAGATCCATACCTATCTCAAATCTTGTACTAAATACATTATAGTACATATATATATACTGTATCTCAGCTGTATTAAAGATGTAAATCTTACTGTAACCACACCCCACAAAGAAAACGATGCTGTAAGAGAACGGGAAGAAACTATAGGTAAACATTTCCATCTTCTAAACATGCGGAGATGTCCATTTTAAGCAAAAACAAAAATATTAACAAAAATTACAAATGAAAAAAATAATAGATTTTATAGTACACCAACATTACAAAATTTCCACATCAAAATAACCATAAATAAAATTAAAAAGCAAACATTAAATTGGGAAAGTGATTTTTGCAATAATGAATGATGCCATGTCAAGAGTTGTTCTCCTTAATATATCATTAATCTATTATTGCTCTCCTTTAACCCTCATCATCAATTCCAATCTATTTTACCTCCTATCTCTTGAATCTGGACTCTCTTCTTTATATCTTTAGGGCAGCCACTCTGGTCCAGTCCAAGCTACCAAGAACCTTCTCTGCATTTCTGCTATAGTCAGCTGTCTGACCATGTCTCAATTAGCCACTCTGCAGTTTTTCACGATACAAGAGTCATCTTTCCAAACCCCAAATAGGTCATGCGACATCCAATGCTGTCAGAATAATAATGCTCTTAGAATAATGCCTTCCTTTCCAGCTTCCTCTCTGACCTCTCTCGCTCTATCTTCCAGCCCTAAGGTATCCTCTCTCCTTAGTGCCTTAGCATATGCCTTCTCCTTTACTTAGAAATTTCTCCCATCTTTCAATCCCATTTCTTCTGCTGTTTATCTATTACTCAGCTTCCATGCCACTGTCTCATGGATACTTTCTCTGACTAGATCAGGACTGGTATGTGTTCTCCTGCCACTAAATATCATTCTTCTCCACTATTTAATCTGGTTTTAACTTTACATTTATTTGTTCATCTAAATACATCTGTCTTCCCATCAAATCTGGGAGTTTTCTGGAGGCGTGCCCTCTTTTCACTCTATCTCCAGGGCCAGGCATGCTGAAAGTGAGGCAGGGCCAGGGCTGTCTGGTGATGGGAGTCTTGATGCACATCACACATCTGTGAGCAGATTCCAGACTTTCATAAAAGATGGAGAATTACAGATGCACTTGAATAAATCTGGTCCTTATGTTCCTGCTTTAAAGTTTCTATCAGCACAGTGCTATACTGAAAGGGGAGGGGATTGACTAACCCATATACATAATAAAACAAAGAAACAAGTATACTTTCTTCTTCCTAGTTCTCTAACTAGTACAACTGTTTTTATTCCTGATATAGAAGCATGACTCAGACTCCTTACTTCCTTTACCCAGTGTTCCTGTCAACAAATTGTGTGTGTTTTTAAAATGCTCTCTCATTATCTTTTTGGTTTTTTCCCCTCTTACTGCCCTTTTGCACCCTGACTCATGTCTGAATTATTGCAAAAGCCTCCATCACAGGATTCAAATATTAGTGCTCAAAGAAGCCATCATTTGTAGATACAAATGAAATACAAATGGATGATTGGGGACCTGCTGAATCAGAGGTGCAGGAGGAAAACAGGAAGGCGTATTAATAGAAGTCCATTTCCCTTCTATCAGAGCAGCTCTGCTTTAAGCTATTATGTATTAGGTTTCAAAGTAATAGTTCAAGAAAAATTTCTGCAAAAGGGAAAAAATGCTTGAAAATAACTGTTTCCAATTAACACAGGTTGCCCTTTCTGCACCATCATGACCATTCAAATGCCCCTGACCCTTCTAAATCCAGCTAAATTCCTACCACGGAGAGGCACCTTCTACCATTTCCAGGACATCCTGACTCTTCTTTGCAAGATATTACAGAGCTCACTGTATCACATAGTTTGATGATTACTGTACTACTTGGCTTTCTAGTTTATTATTTTACCAATGATGGGGTTGCTTGTTTAGTTATTTAATTATTTTCACCCCTCCCCTATCCACAGTTGGATTTTTAAGTTTATTTTGGCAAAGATACGACCTAACAGATTCTTCATTTAGCTCACAATCACTAGTGTTGGATAATTAAGGATGGCAAAATCTGACTAAATGATCATGATTTTAATGAGGAAGAAATATACTGTCCTAGGAAAAGCAAATAGATTTTTCTTAGAGCCGAATTTAGAACAAATAGGGGCAGCTCTTTTGGGACCCAAAGTTGAGAAAGATCAGAAGTTGAAGGGAAAGAGTACCATGATCAGCTGGGAGTAAGTCCCATGGGCCTGGCATTTGTCATTTGAGCAATTAAAGGAGATGTCAGGGCACCCTCTTTTTGCTTAAATATCTTCTTTGTCCAAACAAACAGTTCCCATGTATGTTTATGTAAGTTATATAAAAAGGAGGAAAAATTAACCAAGCATAAAATATAATTTATGATAAATACTTTGTTTTTCTATTAAATAAAATCATGTATCACTCTAATAGCTTTATTCTATTCTTCTCACATATAATTTTTTTTTATAATAAGAACCAACTCAGCTATTACCTTTGTCTTCCACATGTTTGCTTTCCATATAATCTTTCTTTAAACATTCTGGTGTGCTTTTGCTAGGAGGGCGGGGCTGGGCACTAAGAAGTGCATAACAAATGAATCAAATAATTCACATGGTAGAGTGATGTTTTGTACCAATGGCACTGATTGAAAAATTGCTTGTTGATGACAAAATAAACTTGAAAGTAACTGCAATTACATACAGAAGGCACAATATTGCTACATTCACATTATCTGAGTTTAGATCTGAGTTGGCTGTGGCTGTGTAATTTATTCCCTCTGTATTACCGTCAGATCCATGCTGCAGCTAGTGGGTAGCTTTTCTATCTCCCCTCAAGAATCCCTTCTTAGGGTGTCCTCATAGCTCTGCCCCAAAACTGTCACTTGTAGAGAGTGCAATGAGAAAGAACATGCACACTAAAAAACAAAACAAAACAAAACAAAACAAAACAAAAACTAGGATAGAAATCTGGAGAGTTGGTTTTATGTATTTTTTTTTTTACTTTTTATTATTTTATTTTATTTTTAAAAAAATATATTTTATTGATTTTTCACAGAGAGGAAGGGAGAGGGATACAGAGTTAGAAACATCGATGAGAGAGAAACATCGATCAGCCACCTCCTGCACACCCCCAAATGGGGATGTGACCGCAACCAAGGTACATGCTCTTGACCGGAATCGAACCTGGGACCTTTCAGTCCGCAGGCCGACGCTCTATCCACCGAGCCAAACTGGTTAGGGCTATGGTTATTTTAAATGGAATGTTAAGAAGGAGTTGATTGTACAAGGAAAACCATTGGGCTGCGAGTCTATACATTAGCAATGTGACAGTGAGCAAACCACATTTTCTGTGTCATCTTCTCACCTATCGAGGGGGGAGAATAAATCATCGCCCTTTCAAATGTACAATGTTGATGTGAAGGTCAAAGGAAAACAGTTATGTGAAAGCATTAAGATATATTTATACATGTGATACATCATTTTTTTTAAAAAATATATTTTATTGATTTTTTACAGAGGGGAAGGGAGAGAGATAGAGAGTCAGAAACATCGATGAGAGAGAAACATCGACCAGCCGCCTCCTGCACATCCCCCACAGGGATGTGCCCGCAACCCAGGTACATGCCCTTGACCGGAATCGAACCTGGGACCTTTCAGTCTGCAGGCCGATGCTCTATCCACTGAGCCAAACCGATTTCGGCCATGTGATACATTATTTAATGAGCAGTTTAAAGGAATAAATGAAAAAATGTATCTTTGGTTAAATATAAATTTTTACAAATGTGCCAACAAACCAAGAAATGACATTTATTACACATAAAACTGTTCATAAATAAAGATCTATCGAGGATGAAAATAATGATTAAATAAAAAATTATTTCTAGTATAAACTTGAAACAGTATCTAAGGATATTTAATTTTTCAACTATTTTTCAAGTAAAAAATCAAACGTTCTTCAATTGAGATTAATGATTCTCAATGGGGCGGTGGTGCATCAAAATCTGGGGCAGGATATATAGATAACATACACAAAACATATTCTAAAATGATCATTACTCTCATTTATTCTTACCATGTTCTCCTAGTCCAATTTAAAGTTTTAAATAATAGCAAAGAAGGACATTAGATTAGTAAGTTAAGAGAGACCAGGAAACTCAGTTTTTAATAGTTTACTTTGCCAAACCGGTTTGGCTCAGTGGATGGAGCGTCAGCCTGCAGACTGAAAGGTCCCAGGTTCGATTCCGGTCAAGGGCATGTACCTTGGTTGCGGGCACATCCCCGATGGGGAGTGTGCAGGAGGCAGCTGGTCGATGTTTCTCTCTCATCGATGTTTCTAACTCTCTATCCCTCTCCCTTCCTCTCTGTAAAAATCAATAAAATATATTTTAAAAAAAAAAATAGTTTACTTTATAACTTAAGATTCCTTATAGTTCCTTATCAGGAAAATTAAGGATGGTTTCAAATGAGATGTTACCTTATTTCCGAGTTACTTAAATAAATGTTTGAGTCATTTTATAAGACAAAGTAATCAAACTACATTTTAAGGAATTAAAATCACTCAATTCTAAATCAGAAACATTATGTGAAGTTCAAAGTAGTGAGAGACTACTATAAATCTTCTTCTATTGTAACAAGTTTGTATAATTGGTTGATACCCTTTGCAAAATAACCATGCCAACTTTAAAATATACCTTATATTGTATCTTCAAAAATCCTAGTAAGAAATGAATAACAGCTGCTAAATAAAATTAAGAATATGAGTAAACTCTGACTACGTTGAGAACAATTCTTTAAAAATTAATTTCTAAAAGAGTCAACATTAAGTTAATTAATTAGAATTTATTAAAATGCCTTTTAAATACAACTATAGAAAATTTTATCAACTTTTAAAAAATGTAACTTGAGCCCTAGCCAGTTTTTTCTCATTGGATAGAGCATTGGCTGGTGGACTAAAGCATACCGGGTTCGATTCTGGTCAAGGGCATATGCCCGGGGTTTCAGGCTCAATCCCCAGAAGTGGGCGTGCAGGAGGCAGCCGATCAATGATTCTCTCTCATCATTGATGTTTCTTTCTCTCTCGCCCTCACCCTTCCTCTCTGAAATCAGTAAAAATATATTTTTAAAAGTGTAGCTTGATATGTTTATCATAAAATATCTGTGGTGGTTGAATAAAACTAGTCAAAAAGTCTTGCAAAGGAGAATATCTTTGAGTAATTTAAATAATGTGATAATAGCACAAGAATAGACAAATAGATCAATAGAATAGAATGAACAATCCAGAAAAAGTCCTACATAGATACAAAAAAATTTAATAAATTAAAGGGTAGTATTTCTAATAGGTGAGTAAAGGATAAATTATTCAACAAATGCTGTTAGCATAATTGTCTATAATACAGAAAAATACATTTGATTCCTAATTTAGAACACACACACAAATATACAATTTAGATAACTTATATATGTATAGAAGTATTGGAGAAGAATTACTTTTTCTCTCTCTTTTTTAAAGATGAAATATGTTAGAGCTACTCTGAATAATGAGAGGAAGCATTTTCATAAAAGAAAGGAGTGCATATGTTATGGGGTATACACAGGAAAAAATCCCCATATGGACCCCAAGAATTATCTGTTTCTGCCACTTTAATTTCACAGGAAAAGACTCAAGATTAATAGATTTTACTCTTTGTTCTTTTAAGTAAGATATACCAAAGCCTCTGAGTAAATTGACCTGAGGGAACACAGGAACCTTTTTGTTGCGCCTTTTTTAGATGGTCTTCCTAAGTACATTACAGAGAATCTTGGGGCTGGGGTGCGAGGACTGGCTGGTGTCAGATAAGGGCTTGAATCCTGCTCTACCAAATATGATCCAGCACAAATCATTTAATATTTCCTTATCCTGGTGTTCTTACCAAAACAATGTAAAGAGTATTGTGGTGATCATGAAGATCATATTAAATAGTAGCAACACATTTTGAAGAATGTCTGCCATACAGTAACCACTCAATAAATAAGCATTTCACCATGAACAGAAGTAGTAATTGAATATCACTGAGAGCCCATAGCCTATGCTTCCTGGAAAGTAATAAGAAAGACTAGAATTTTGCTCCACTTTCTGGAGCTATCCCCTGAAATTACCTCTATTGGCCATCCCTTCATCCTCTACCTCTCCCCTAATTTGCCAAGTGATCGACACCATCCCCAGACTGGAAACTTCCTAACAACTGAAGAGTCTTTTCTGGAGGCATGGAGTTGAAACCAGTGTAGGTTTCTTCTAGCTACTGTTAGAATATGGCATTTAATAAGAGAGAAAGAAGGAAGGGTTCCATGGATTTCCTCCTCTGTGAGAATAAAGGAATCAAAACTTTATCTAGTTCAGAGGCAGGAAACATGAAGGGAGATACCAGAATAGCACAGAGTAGGTCCTCAGCAAATTGTTTAATGGATTTTGAAAGAAAGCAAGAGGCGAAAGGAAGGACTTACAAAGGGGGAGGACAGGTTTTAAAAAGAAAGAGGCCGAAAGCACCAGAGATGGGCAGGCCTTTGCCTGGAGCAAAGGCATTTCTTGTGTTACATAAGAGGGAGTGAGGAGAGGCGGGCACAGACGCAGGGGGGCTGAGGATTTGGTGGCCGGCAGATGCAGGGCTGCCTATAGTAGGGCGTTTGAGTAGCTACTTTCAATTCAGGCAAGTATTGGGAGTAGGATAGTCCAGGAACTTGCTTGTTCTCAATTTAACTCTGCTTGGTCGAAATGAGTAAATCTGTGATTCTAATTTACATAATCTTTCTATGAATAAAAATAGGATGCAAAAACTCAATCTGTTTCAGATTTAGACCCGAACTGCAAATGCAAGATTTGACAGAAATCATCTTCTAAGACGGAATTGTCTTTAAATGGTGCTAACAAATCTCAAAATAACATATCTCTAAAAACATATGCCTCTTTTTTCTGTAACCAGGGTGAAACCTTCAAACTCTTTTCAAACCTCTGTGCTGCCTTTGACCTTCTTTTAAAAAAATTACTACTAGGGACTTTTATAGGAAATGTTTCATGTCACAGTATGTAGGCGCTTCGACAATGAAGCTGTGCCAAGGTAAGTATTGCCAGTAACCGTTTACCTTGGATGCATTTCTTGGCGCACTGACAGTGACCAGTGATGCCCACCTGTGCTCTTAGGGGCCCTTTCAATTACTAACAATATACAAAGTTCCATTCACACCTCTAATCTTGTGTTCAAAATTGTTATGATAAGTATAATTGATATATGCTAATTCAATTGTTTAAAGTAATTAGATTTAATTTGCATTCTTACAGAGGAAATTCCTATTACATAATTAAGATACTGCATTTAAACTTTTATTTCAGGTACTTCTGATGCCTCCATTGAAAAGGATAAAGGGGAGGAGATACAAAATGTAAAAGAAAAGTACTTGTAACTAAATTTAAAGTCATCTCAAGTATAACTTATGAGTGAAACATACTTTGAATTATCTTAATACAGAATCCTATATAATAAAAGGATAATATGCAAATTGATCCTAACAGTGGAACTGGGAATGGCCAGTCGCTATGATGCGCACTGACCACCAGGGGGCAGACATTCAACGCAGGAGCTGCCCCCTGGTGGTCAGTGCGCTTCCACAGGGGGAGCACCGCTCAGCCAGAAGTCAGCTCATGGCTGGCCAGTGCAGTGGTGGTGGCGGGAGCCTCTCCCACCTCTGCTACAGTGCTAAGGATGTCTGACTAATGGCTTAGGCCCACTCCCTATAGGAAGCGGGCCTAAGCCATTAGTCAGACATCTCCTGAGGGCTCCTAGGCTGCCAGAGGGATGTCTGACAGCCAGCTTAGGCCGGCTCCCCCAGGGAGTGAGCCTAAGCCATCAGTAGGACATCCTGTGAGGGGTCCAGGACTGTGAGAGGGCGCAGGCCAGGCTGAGGGACCCTCCCGTTAAGAAATAAAAATTTTTTATAATATGCTAAAAATCTATCTGACTACAATTTTCTCTTTTTGTCTTTACACTTAGGAACACTTTTCAGAGACCTGATGCAAAAACTTTGGAACAAACTTACAACTCATCTGGATTTTCCTTTATTAAATATCCCCATTGACAAAATCCATTCCTCTGATCAATAACTGCCCCTGAAAAGTACATGTTGTCTAAGGCCCATTTGATGTTAAATGCTTTCTGCTAGGTTCCTCTAAGCTAAGAAACTGACATTAAGGACTTACGAGGTGCTCTTGTTGGCAATATAACAGAGGGCAGACCCTATTGTTACTTGCTTCCTTAAGAACAAGATAACATCAGAGCAAACAGCAGAGTTGGGATTCACACTCTGGCATGTCAGGCTCAAAAGGCATACTCCCGCCATGCCACTCACTCTTGCAGTCAAATGACTCTGATGACTGGGACTCAGTTCCTCCCTGGATAATGGATTTATAGCTTGGATAGATCTGACTCTCAATTTTCTCTACTAAACAAGCCTTTGGCCCTTTAACTCTAAACTACTGGTGTTAATTCTAATATTGAGTGTTCTGGTGCCTAAAGCAGGTTCTATTCCTTCTTCCACAGGACATCCCTTCATGTGAAAGATGTCTGTGATCATGTAGGTCCGCGTCTAGCAGCCTAAGAGTTCCTATAAGCCTTCCAGTCACTCGCCTCAAAACATATTTCTGCTGGATTTTAGTTCCCCTTAAAGTATAATAGCCAAACTAAACACTCAGTATGTTCCAAGTGTGGCCTGATCGGCACAGGACTTGATTTGGCTCATTGTCTTGTCCTTTTGAAAATGTCATGTATCCTTATTCTCCTATGCAACATCTATGCTCTTCTTCTTCACAGGGCTCTCTCTCACTAGCACATATGATGCGCTTGCTATCTATGACTTCATCTGCGTCACTGATAAGAACGAGTGAGAGAGAAGTCAATTCTGGGCAGCTGGCCAATAAAGGTCTTCTCTCCAGATTGATACTTAACCTTATCGGTTGGATGTTTGGGGACCACAGATAAATTATTCATGAATTTGTGTTTGATTCCAAGCCTGACCTCAAATCACTCAAGTGATGTGGACAAGGAATTTCACCCATAAACCTCAGTTTCTTAAATCGGCAAACTGCGAATGGCAATACCTCTGCACAGGTGTCATAAGCAATGATGTTTGTGGGTTTTAAGATCACCTCAGATTGGATGCTCAGTAACAAGTATTTCCTTGCTGTTTAAAAAAAAAAAAAAAAAAGTGTCCTTGATGTTGTCACAGAGCTGGGTGTCAAGGAGCCTGATCCTATAGTTAAAGTTAGTAGCTCCCCATGTGATCTACTTGCTTACCCATAGCTGACCTAGTTCATGTCGTCATTAATTAAACCCTGTAATAATATGTCCCGTTGCTGCGTGAGTAAATCTCAGCATTTACTAATATGAAGCCCCTGCTGAGCCCTGATGCTGCGAGAGTGCAGCATGCCTGGCCGCCCGGGCTGCCTCTGACTTGGTATATTTCCTCACTCAAATATCCCAGCGTCTGTCACCCCACTTTTCTGATCCGTATGACGACATTGACCCATCTCGCAAGCATGCTGTGAAGAGAGGCTAATGAATGTTGACTGAATACTTTGAAAAGGAAAATTGCTATTTAAATGCCGAGTATGTGTATTCAACAGAGGATGAGTGCACCTGGGGGTTAACATGTCCGCGATGCTGAAACGGCTTTGCCTGGCTGAACGTGGGAAGCCAAATTAACAACCTGGCAGCTGCTCCGAATCCATACTCTTTCTCTCACTCTGTTTTGAAGCAACACAATTTTTATGGATTTTGTGACCGAGAGCTAGCAATAAGCAGTGACTCAAACGTCTCTCTTTTCAAAAGGCAGCGGTACCTTAAGGGACTGTCAGAAGGAGAAGTGCCTACATTGCTCAGGGGGAAGAAGGATTCCAGGCTGGGTGTGGTATGGTAAGAAAGCTGACAGTTCAAGACTTTTTTTTTCTCTGTAAAAACTCAATACATCTAATAAAGGGATAACGGCTCTCGTCTCAGACAATAAGATCCATTGATTTAGATGAACAGACACAGTTTGCCCTCGACTTCTAAACTGTCAGGTTAAGAAAATATTTTGAGATTGCAAACTAGATTAGGGGTGTGAATGGCTGAAACACAAGAAATGGCACAGGCCACCCCAGCCTTCTGCTCTGGCAGCTCTTCCCCAGCCAACAGTTGCCGAGCGGATCTCACCGATGTGGGACCGGGGACTCTGCGGCGGCGGCTGTCACGGCTACTGAAAACGAAGCTGCTAAACATTCCCCAAAATGACTTTTCACTAACTCCCTCCCTTGCTTCGAGGACATAAAAAACAAAATGCCGAAACCATCTGGAAACGTTTTGAGTTGTCTTCTTACCCCACCAGGGGCCTGCGGCAGGATTTGCATTTTCGGGGCTTTTCCATTTTAAACAGTTTAATCATCTTGGACGACAGGGATATGCAAAGCTGGCAGTGTTTCTGGGAGACTCGATAGCAACTCCGTAGCCGAAAAGAAACGTTTTGGGTTTGAAGTGGAAGGTTGCATTAAACAGGAAATAAACACTACTTCCTGGGCCGCCGGAGTCTAAAAATAGGCCCTTGAGCAGATTCTGAAGTGCCAGTCTCCGCTTTCTCCGAGGAAGCCACGGGCACTATTAGCCTGATTGCTGCGCAAGGAGAGGGCCAGATGGCCTGCCCTTGAACTGTAATCAAAGGGCCTTCTTTTATGGGAACTTTTTTCTCCCAAAGTGAGGGCTTCCTAAATAGGAGAGGTCCAAGCTTACTTTGCAAAGGGAACCCGCAAACCATTACAAACTCTCTACCCAAGTCCGGTACTCTGTTACCGTGGCGCACCCAATAATGGAAAGCACAGTGAGGTAAACTCAGGGAAATGCCTCCCACAGCCCTTGTCTTCAGACTACAATGTGTCCCAGAGAGCGGGTCTACCACTTGGCCAACTTCAGATTCTCTATTAAAGAACTGAATATGATGGACTTGCTATTCAAGTGCTGGCAGGGCATGACCTTGGAGCTTGCTAGACATGCAGACTCTCAGGCCCCACATGCAGACTCTCAGGCCCCACCCCGGGATGACTGTATCAGAAGCAGCGATTTACCAAGATCCCTAAGTGATCCGGATGCTAGTCAGTTCCTATCCAATTCTCTATCTCTGTCGGAAGATCTCCAACTTCCTCAGTTGTATTACCTCCCACTCCTAACAATAATTTTAATTCCTCTGCTGCAATATTGAATAGAAAATAATTTAATCTGAGGGATACACAGCAATATCACAGACACCTCATGTCGAAGTTAATTCATTAACACACTACTATTTATTGAACGTTTTTGTGCTACATAACATCCAGAAATAAAGAGATACTCTGTCAACCCAAAGAGCTAAGACGCATACGAATAATTACAAAGCTGGATGGATAGACACAGAGAAGCACAGCACTGACAATCTGAATGGGCAAAACTAAGCTATAGATTAAGAGAATCTTGGATTAGATATGGTGATTTAGACTCAATTCTGTGCACAAAAAGGGGCCACACGCTAACCTGACAGGCTCAGGGAAGGCCACCACCTGTGGCCTTGCAAACTCAGAGACCTAAAATAACCACAAAGGATGGTTTGAAATTAAAATTTCCTAACTGAAAGCAGTTTATGGCAGGTAGTCTTGCCCTAGGCTACAGGCTTCCCTGACAAAAGTCAATCTTTACCTTAACTGAGCCTGTCTATTGTCTTTTGCATCTACGATAACATACCTTTGGAGTCACTTCTTGTTTTTTTAGACCCCTCAGGGCACAACCATTGCACCAGAGCAGAGACTACAAATCCTCCTTGTTATTTTCACCATGTTAATTGTTGACTATTAACTATCCTATACCCATCAATGTAAAAGATATATATGTCTATTATTTTACTTTTTATCCTATCCCCTCTTTTGCTTTCTTCTGCATCCCTAATCTATCACCAATGAATTTCATGTAACCCACTTATGTCTTCTCTTTTTATTGTAACGTATAAAATAAGGTGCAAAACTGCCATTCTCTGGCGCATTATCTCAATCTGTTGAGATTTTGCTTCCCAGCAATTGTCAACAGTTTGGCTCAAATAAACTCACAAGAATTCTTCACGGAATTGAATGTTTCTTATGTTGTCAATTCTAAGGCATTTGGAATTTAAATCAAATTCCAGTACCTATAAGGAATCCAGTATTGCCGTATCTTCTGATTTTTAAAACTAGCCAGAAATCCAGAGTTTATGTTATGTGCAATCTCCTAGTATTTAAGTCCTGGCCACAACAAACACACAAACAAATAACAATAAACCTAACAATGAATGGACCAAACAAAACACCAGTGAGCTGAACTTTGAAACTCTGGGTATTTTGACTCAACAGAGGCTTGGCAGCAGCCATACAAAGGGGTTTACATGTGAGGCTGTGACATTTCCAGGGACAGCTAGAGCAAGGAAGCACGCTGTGACGTGTGCTGAAGTAGAATCCTGTATGCAGAAGGCTGTGACTGAAAAAGGGATTAACTCCCCAGAGCAATGGGGAAGACTTCCCAGACTGGGGATTATGAGCTGCGGTTTAGATCAAAAGATGCAAAGTATAAAGGAGGAGAGATAATGGGAGAAAGTATTCCAGGTGAGAAAACTGAATTTGCAGAATGTAAAGACTTGAGAGAGAATAACTTTCTGATGAAATATGAGCGTTCAGAAGGGCCAGGAGGAGAGTATACAAAGGCAACAAATTTGCTTAATTTTAAAGAGTTGGGGAATAATATCACATGATTTCCTTTTAAGAATGACCATTCTTCAGGCTGAGGCAAAAGAAATCGGAAAATTTCTTTTATCAGTAGTTGCTGTTATGTAATATATCTCTGATTTGACTGCGGCTATAGAGAAAAGGCACATAGAAGCAGGGAATTTTATGCTATTTCACCGGCTAGAAACTCATATTCCTTAGGTTAGCGGGTAGTTTGTAATAATTCCTTCAGGTTTTAGATATTACTGGGGAGCAGACTTTGCCACCCCAAAATATGCCTCTTTGGCTAAAGGCTTATCTTGAGCTGGGTGCCTATTTTTAAAGAAACAGCAAACATAGGAGAAGCTCTGAAAACTGTGTAGAAGTTACCCTTCTCTAAGGTACACTTATATCTATAAGGGAAATCTGCATTTGTAAGGTGTCTCCTCTGTACCTGGAAGATGAGGTTGACTCAGCCTCTTCCCATTGGAGAAGGTATGGACTTAAATCTGCATAACACCCTTACTTTTGTTTACAGTGCTTTTCCTAGTAACCTCCCATAATTAACCTCTTCTGTGCCAGAACATTTTCTGTTGTCTTTCGTTGGAGATGGTATTTAGGGTGGTGGCAGTGGCCATTTTGGGGAGTAAGTCAGTGTTCCTAGGTATCTCCCATGCATACAAGAGGAATACATGTTATTAAACTTCTGTATGTTTTTCTCCTCCTAATCTGTCCTTTATTACAGGGGGATCTCATCCAATAACCTAAAAGGGTGGAAGAAAAATTATTTTCCTCCCCTACATTACCAAAAATGAAGAGAGGGCTTTTGACAGATGTTCAAAAGGCACTAAGTATTATCAATCAAGCTGACTTCATATTTCTTTGCAAAACAGCTTTTAACAACATCTGTGATTCTTTTATTTGCAGCTTCTGAAGGAAAGGAAACTTTTATATCTATTGCTATATCTGTAGTTTTAATTGTAAGTATTCCATCTGTGATTTTTAGTTATTTATTTACCTCCAATGTTAGCAAAAGAGCATTAATAACTCTCTGCTCTCTTAACCATCATCATAGAACTGACAGGGACTTTTTTAAATGCTCTTTGGTGGAGAAAAAACTCAACACAAAATATCTTCAAAAATCACCAGAAGAAGAGAACTGATGAAATTTATTAGAGTATTACAATGCTGTTATGCATATTTTATTTTTCAGTATGTGTTCTGCAATGATCAGTATAATCAATCTATAGCTGCTTCTTTCTGAATACAGAGAATTTGAAAGGGAAGATAACAGTATTCATGGCAAGTCAACAATTTTAGTTATGGTCACAAGTTTTGCAAATTAATCTAGCCTCAAATATTTTGCTACTATTTCTTCATAATAATTTTAGAAAAAAATGTCTGTACCTATGGTTTTTATTAATTTTTATATCTTTTAATTAAAAAATTGAACCACTTTATTGAGTAATGTGTGACATGTAAAAAGCTACACATATTTAATATATACAATTTGATGAATCTGCGCATAAATATACACCCATGAAACCATCACTACCATTAAGACCATAGATAATATCCATCACCTCCCGAAGTTTCCTCCCTTCCCCATTATTATTATTATTTTATTTTGGGGTGTGTGTGTGTGTGTGTGTGTGTGTGTGTGTGTATGTGTTATGAACGCTTACCAGAAGATCTACCCTCCTGGATCAGTGGTTTTTAAACTTTAGTGTGAACAGATAGCTGGTGGGGGTGTGGCGCTTGTTAAAATGCAGATTTCCAGGCTTGTCTGCAGAACATCTGATTCTGATTTTTCAAAGGTGTCCTAAGTGATTCTGATGCAAATGGTCCCAGAATTATATTTTAAATGATGCTGAGCTGATAATGCACTGAGTATTTGGCTCAGCCAAGTCTCCAAGGAAATTAAGAACTTCTGAGATGTATCCACAATGAGAAGGCCAGTGAGTGCAAGCTCTGTGAGGGGATGGGTTTTCCCTGTCTTGTTCACAGCCATATCCCAGCATTGAGATTGGCACACAGGGAAATTTCATAATAATTTATTGACTAAATACATGAAAAAATTGAACTGGGTACATCAGCACTTGCTTTCTGAACTTCATGCCTTTCACTTGTTTCTCTATAGCACACTAATCATCAGTCAGTGAAAGGGCTCATGTCACAACTCATCAAAAGAGGCATTTGCAGGCTCAGAATGATGACATTTTACAAAGTCACCAGCAGTCCTGAAACTATAATATTGATTAAAGTTTTCTTTTCTGACCACCTACAAAACTGAGCATGGACCTGAAAGAGTTGCAACACCTTGGTGGATCACAACCAATCAGGTTCCACGTTCCAAGTGCATTCCCTAACACTTCACACAAAATATGGCACCTATAGTCCTAGCAAAACGTTGTGTGGGTCTGAATGATACTGAGCTACAGTATTCCTTTTATTTTTTTCAGACCGTGTGAGCTTGTGAAATGTTTTTGTATTAGTTGTCATGCTCTGAAACCAATTTAGTATGGTGTTGCAGCTGGATCAAGAGGTGATGGGGTACAGACCCACATAAACATCTGATTTCTTTTAAGAAATATTTTAATATTTATCAAGGACACATGAAAATATTTTTATGAAACTTTAAAGTTATTTAAAACATGGAGTGAGAAACCAATGTAGCTGCAAGTTTTCTTCTGAAGAGGCTCAGAAGAGATGGAGAATTCATGGTATTAATCACTAAGCACACTCAGTGCTCCTTCAAATGTGCTTTTCATTAGTAAGGACATAAGCACGAGTGCAGTTTTTAGTTCTGACTGAGGTCCTAATCTATCCTGTAAGTTCACACACTCAGCAAGTGGAAGTTCACAGCTAAAAGTAATCCTCCTGACACTGCTTTAGTCCAAAATATCACGCAAGCATTAGAATTCTATTAACCGTATATATTCAAGTTTTGATTGTTGTTAATCAATACCAGTTGACTGAACACTTCTCTGCTTATCAACAGAATTTTCAATGGTTCTCTAGCATATGTTATTTCTACTTTTTTCATGTTAAAGTAATAAATACTTAAACCAAAAGAAAGCCAAAATAGCTATAGTTATATTAGACAAAAGAGACTTAAAATAAAGACTGTAATAAGAGACAAAGAAGGGCATTGAATAATGATAGACAGGTCAATTCAACAAGAGAATATAACATTTAAAAAAATATTTATGCACTTAACATAGGAACACTAAATAGAAATAGGTGCACCTAATAAAGCAAATATTAACAGACCTAAAGGGAGAAATAGACAACAGTACAGTAATAGTAGGGAACTTTAATACCCCACTTATATCAATGGACAGATCATCCAGACAGAAATTCAATAAGGAAGCACTGGCCTTAACATTATGTTAGAACAAATGGACATAGATTTTTACAGAACAATTCATCCAAAAAAATATAAAACATATTCTTCTCAAGTGCACATGGAACATTTTCTAAGATAGATCATATATTAGCCCACCAAACAAGTCTTAAAAATGTGATGATTTCCCAGCTAGTGTGGTCCAGTGGTTGAGCGACCCATGAACCAAGAGGTCCCTGGTTCAATTACCGGTCAGGGAACATGCCCGAGTTGTGGACTCGATCCCTAGTAAGGTTGTGCAGGAGGCAGCCAATCAACGGGTCTCTCTCATTAATTTTTCTATCTCTCTATCCCTCTCCCTTCCTCTCTCTCTAAAATCAGTAAAAACATATTTTTAAAAAAATTGATGATTGAAGTCATAGCAAACATCATTTCTGACCACCATGGTATGATATGAGAAGTTAATTATATGAAGAAAACTGGAAAATTCACAAATACGTGGAGATTAAATAATATCAACAAAATGCAAATGTGACATACACAAATTTATAGTATTAGCTGCAGCAAAAGCAGTTCTAAGAGGGAAGTTCATAGCAAAAAATGCCTTCCTCAAGAAACAAGAAAGGTCTCAAATAAGAAACCTAACTTTACACCTCAAAAAACTAGAAAAAGAACAAACAAAGCCCCAAGTTAGTAGAAGGAAGGAAATAAGAAAGATTAGAGTGGCAATAAATGAAATAGAGACTAAAAAGACAATAAAAAAAATCAATGAAACTAAAAGCTAGTTCTTTGAAAAGATAAACCTTTAACTAGACAGAAAGAGAGAGAGAGAGAGAGAGAGAGAGAGAGAGAGAGAGAGAGAGAGCTCAAAACAAAACAAAAAACACGAAAGAAGAGATGTTAAACTGATACCATAGAAAGACAAAGGATAATAGGGACTACTATGAACAATTATACACTAACAACTTGGACAACCTATAATAAACAGATAAACTCTTTGAAACATACAACCTAAGAAGACTCAAGCATGATGAAATAGAAAATCTGAACAAATTAATTACTAACAAGGAGATTGAACCAGTAATCAAAACCTCCCAACAAACAAAAATGCAGGACCAGACTGCTTCACTGGTGAATTCTATCAACATTCAAAGAATTAATACAAATATTTCTCAAACTCTTCCAGAAAATAGGAGAGGGGAACTCTTCCAAATACATTTTATGAGACCCGTATTATGCTGATACCAAAACCAGACAAGGATGCCAAAAAAAAAGAAAGAAAATTATAGGACAGTATCTCAGATGAGCATAGATATAAAACTCTTCAAGAAATATTAGCAAAACAAATTCTACAATACATTAAACATTATACGCCATGATCAAACATAATTCATTCTAAGAATGCAAGATTCAACATCCACAAATCAGTAAATGTGATACACCACATTAAAAAATGAATAAAAATCATATGAACATCTCAATAGATGCAGAAAAAGTATTTGGCAAAATTCAACATTCATTCATGATTAAAAAAACTCTCAAGAAAATGGGTATAGAAGGAACATAGTTACAATAAAGGTCATATATGACAAACCTACAACTAACATCATACTGAACAGTGAAATGCTGAAAGCTTTTTCTTTAATTAAGATCAGAAACAAGAGAAAAAAATTAAAATACATAGGAATAAGTTTAACCAAGAATTTAAAACCTGTATATTGTAAACTATAGGACATTAATTTTTAATTAAAATATTAATCCTTCTAATCCATGGGCATTTATTTATTAAAATATGAAAGAAATCAAAGCAGACCAGACACTAATAAATAAATGTCCATGAGTTGGAAGAATTAATATTGTTAAAATGCCCATTCCACCCAAAGTAATACTGCAATCTGTATCAAAATTCCTATGATATTTTTCACAGAGAGGACAAACAATTCTAAAATTAATATGGAATCACAAAAAATCTTAAATAGCAAAAGCAACTTGGAGAAAAAAAGAATATAGCTGGAGGCAGATGCTCCTTGATTTCAAACTATATTATAAAGCTACTAGAGGCCCAGTGCATGAAATCATGCATGAGTAGGGTCCCTAGGCTTAGCCTGTGATGAGGGCCATTTTCTGCCCACTTTCCAGTCCCCAGTCCCTCCCCGCCACCACCCACCTGGTTCCCTGTGGTTCCCTGTTTGCCATGCTGCTATCGGAGCCTGTAGGCAGGGTGGGGAGGGACTGAGAGGTGGTCAATGCACCTCATAGTAACTGGTCGAATGTTCATTCTGGTCGTTATGGTCGCTGGCCTTTTATTATATGAAATAGGAGCTTAAACTGTATGATACTGGCATAAATACAGACACATAGATCAATGAACAGAAAAGAGATCCGGCCTTCCCTCCCAGCTCCAGCTTTGTCTGGAAGGTCATCCAGAAGGACATCCAGCCTAATTAGCATATTATGCTTTTCTACACTAATAAAAGAGAAACATGGTAATTTGTGTACGACCGCTACCCTTTTCATTGGCTAATCAGCGAGATATGCAAATTAACTGCCAGCCAAGATGGCGGCCGGCAGCCAGGCAGCTTGAAACTAACATGAGGCTTGCTTGCCTCAGTGACGGAGGATCATTGGAGGAAACCAACGTTCCCCGCCTGCGGCTGCAGGCCTCTGAGCGGGCAGTTTAAGAAACATTGTAACAAATACTGCCGGACTTCAGCCAGCAGATTCGCAACATTGTAAGCAAAGGCCAGAAACCTACTTTCAGCCGCGGAGGCCTAAGAGCTGGAGCCAAGCCTCAAGGTAAAGCTGGCCCAGAATAAAAAAAAAAAAAGAAGAAAGAAAAAAAGGAGCGGTTGGCAACTTCAGTCACTCCCAGCCTGAAAACAGCCCTCAGCCCCTCACCCAGACTGGCCAGGCACCCCAGTGGGGACCCCCACCCTGATCCAGGACACCCTTTAGGGCAAACCAGCGGGCCCCACTCATGCACCAGGCCTCTACCCTATATAGTAAAAGGGTAATATGCCTCCCAGCACCAGGATCAGTGTGACAGGGGGCAGCGCCCAAACCCCCTGATCACCCTGCGGCTCTGTGTGTGACAGGGGGTGGGGCCCCAACCCCCTGAGCAGCCCTGCTCTGTGCCTGATAGGGGGGAGCTCCCCAACCCCCCCCCCCCTCCACGGGCCCTGCTCTGTGTGTGAGGGGGTAGAGCCATAACCTCCCCATCGGCCCTGCCCTGAGTGTGAGAGTGGCGGCACCCCAACCCCCTGATGGGCCCTGCTCTGTGTGTGATGGGGGCAGCGCCCCAACCCCCTGGTTGGCCCTGCTCTGTGCGTGACAGGGGGTGGCGCCGCAACCTTCCCATCGACCCTGCCTTGAGTGTGACAGGGGACGGTGCCCCAACCCCCCAATTGGCCCTACCCTGAGCGTGACTGAGGGTGGCATCACAACCTCCTAATCTGCCCTGCTCTGTGCATGACGGGGCGGCGCCCCAACTCCCCAATCGGCCCTGCTCTGAGCCCGACCAGGGGCTGCACCTAGGGATTGGGCCTGCCCTCTGCCACCCGGGAGCAGGCCTAAGCCAGCAGGTTGTTATCTCCCGAGGGGTCCCAGACTGCGAGAGGGCACAGGCCGGGCTGAGGGACCCCCCTCCCCCCCCCGAGTGCACAAATTTTTGTGCACCGGGCCTCTAGTATTATTATAATCTCTAGCTTTGGCCAAATCAATTTTTTTGATGTTTTCCTTTGATATAGTTCCATCAGTATTCTACTTTAGCAAAGGGAATACACACACACACACACACACACACACACCTATTTGTACATTTAAAATAATCTTTAGTCCCTCGGGTTTTTAGGTAGAGAATAAAATTGCCTCTGTGATAATGTGCCTGATTTTTGTTTGCTTGTTTTTTATTTTTTTATTTATTTTTATCATATTCCTGCTTCCCTTCCTCCCACTCTGTCAAGCACCTTTTATCCACCACAGGTTCAGCATCATTCTCAGGTCTGGCACCAATTCTGTTTCTGGACAGAGGATATAATGGCCTCTGGGCTAATCGTTTAGCATCAAGTCAAAGTTGCTGTCTGCTCCTATTCTAGTATCTGCCATCTGTCTTGCCTTCCTTCCCTATAGCTCACCTTCTGCCATGAAAACTGCCTCTGAATTCCTTGCCTCTAAAGCCATGCCCACTTGCAGTGCCCCTGTGGTCACAGTGTCCTTCCTTGCTGGCAACACCAGCCTTTCAGATAAAGCCTGACCACCTTTTCTGTGGGTGTGAGTCCTCACCGCTGCTGACAGCCTGTGTCTACCTCTGGCCACAGTCTGCTGCCAGACTCCTGAGGAGATGCTGCCCTTGGCTAACTTAGATATGCCCTGGCACCTGGTGCTGGCTCAGCCCTCGCACAGCCTCTTCAGCACATCTGTGCTTCTTTGGCTTCTCATGTCTGCCAAATAAGCTTCAATCCTAAAAACAACATCTGTAGTAGTGACTGGTAAGCAGGAGTTAGAAATCTGCCACATCTGGCATACAGATGTATTGTGTTTGGCAAGTATGTATTGAAACACATCGATTTTCTTTCTTTTAAAAAAATATTGATTTCAGAGAGGAAGGGAGAGGGAGAGAGAGAGAGAAACATCAATGATGAGAGAAAATCATTGATTGGCTGCCTCCTGCACGCCCCACACTCGGCTTTCGTTCTTTCTTGCTTGTTTACCTGAATATTCTTCAAATATGTCCAAAATTTCCATATGTTTGCAGAGATATAGCTACAATTCCATCTGTATCTTTTCTCATAAAAAAGTGAGGATTTATTGGAAGTATAGGAATGAATATATTTTGATGCGATGAAACTTCCCTTTAAAGGTGAAAAGGCAAGTCACAAACTGGGAGAAAATATGTGCAACACATACAGTGGACACAGGTCAACCATACACACAGAAATAGAACAAATCAATAGAGAACTAGGCAAAAGATGCGGACATTTCAAACCAAAGGAATATGAATGGATGATAAATTATAAAAAGATGCCTAACCTTATAAGTAATCAGGGAAATGCACTTAAATCTCAATGAGAAGTTATTTCTATTGATCCAACTGGCAAATGGTAAAACGTCCGAAGAAAAGTGTTAGTGATGATCTGGACTATGGAGAGACCTCCATACAAGACCCGCTGGAAGTGTAAGCTGAGACAATCACTTAGAAACAATTTGGTGAAATAGGTCCTTTTGGCAAGGTCATAGCTGAGATTTTACCCTAGGGCAGTGCTTCTCAAAGTGTGCTCCTCAAACTCTGTTACTGTTTGCAACAAGACAGGCACAGAAATTGAAACTGTTAAATCTAATTAAAATTAGGCTAGCACTTCCTTTTTCTTAAAAATTTGTAGTCTTTGCTGTTTTCTACAAAACAATATTTTAAATCTTTGAAGTACTGACGATAAAGCAAATAAAAAAGTGAAACAGATCATTCAACAAAGCCAGTTTGAGAAGCACCACTCTAGAAAACTCTTGCACTAGGAAGTCGTCAAGCATATTCATCTCAATACTGTTTGTAATAGCAAAACAACAACACGAACCTTAACACCAAAACTGAAATAAACCTCCAAGAAGAAAAAAAAAAGTCCATTAAAAGGAGACTAGATAAGTAATTTATGGTATACCCATATTATGGTAAAAATTAATGCTTAGTATTCTAAAACTATAACAATGCAAAATAATGTGAATGAATCCTAGAAAAGTAATGTTGAGTGATGAAAGCAAGTCCCAAAAGGGTCTATACAGTGTGACACCATTTTTATAAAACTCAATAGCATAACTAATTCATTAATAACTAATTGGTTTTTAGGCAATTCTACATACTCACATGATAGAATTGTTTTTTTACGGCAGAAAAATGATGAATTTTAACCCAATACAGTGGATACTATGCTGAGGCAGGGGGATTAGGATGGGGGAAAAGAAATACTGTAGACAGATCCATTTATTGATGATGATCTGGCTCTTGAGTAGAATAATGAGTTTTAAAATGTTTCTGTTATTACTGGGCTTTATATTTAAAATGAATGTTAAGATATTTTTGGTGTATAAAATTACATAAAAACTTTCAAAACCATGTTCTAAATAAAATTTAATCTCTTTTAGAAAAGAACTGTCGGAAATTTTGTAGTTCAAGGTTACAAGTAAAGAGATTCTTTACAACTAAAATCTCAGGGTAATTAAAAACTTAGATTATGAAATCTATACAATTATCTGAAGTTAGGTACTGTAGTAATATATGCTGTTAAGACAAAAACATATAAGATATATGAACATAAGGAAACTGTCATGGTCTTTCTGTAAACCCACATATAGTTGAAAATACAAATAAGGCTGACAATTATACATCCTATTTATACAAAGAAAATCACAACTGGTGCTAGGAATTTGGTGTTCTTTCATAGTTCAAATATTTCTCAGGTACCTATAACACCTCGGGCATAAACCCAGGGATGGAAGTACAGTGCAAATCAGTAGTGAAGATCCCACTTCATGGCACTTCAAGATGGAGGGAATTAGGGGACGTAGTGGGATACTAAGTAAGTGATCATCCAAAATCATCGGGATATATGATATGAAGGTAACAAAACATGGGGACTGTGATAGAGATGACAGGGATGTGAAGGGGGGGGGGGTTCTTATACAGAGTTGTCAGAGATGACCTCTATGAAGAAGTAGCCATTAAGCAAATCATTTTCTGCGGAAAAAAACTGCTCCTTCCAATGGCCCTAAATGGGAACAGGGTTGAAGTATTAAAAGAAGAGTAAAAAGATCTATAAGGCTGAAGCCATGAACTTGGAGTTTTCCAGGGAAGGTCATGTGGCCCTTGCGCATCATGGGGGAAAAGTTTCTCAGAAATTTGTTCATCAGCTTCCTTTGGGTTCAGTCAACACACTTTTCCTGAACATTCAGGAACATCTTCACGCCACAGAAAAATTCTCAGATTGTTTTTGCATCTTTTGCCAGACAGAACTGCTGATGTTCAGTCCCATATATTCAGCCACCAAGTGGACTTCACTTTGTGTGTTCACGGGTTCCTAACACTCAACAGAACCCAAAGCTAACACATTGCATTTCCCATGAATGCAGTCCCCTGTGTGGTGGTCTTGTCCTGTTCACTCAGTGGCCATTCAGAAATTGGAGTCATCTTTGACTCTCTTGTTCTACTCACCTCTCTACTTCATGACTACATACTCTTAATTTTAACTCATAGCAGCTGTCTTGTGTCCTCCACTCCATTCCTACCATGACGCTACTACTTCTCATCTCACCTATATTATTAACTAGCCTTTTTCCTGTTCTTTCTGCTCCAGGTCTTGCCCCATCTCCAATCTGTCTTCCACATGATTTTCACAGTAGACTTCTAAAAGGCCAACTGCTTTCTTTGCCTAGAGGACAAAGTCCAAATTCTTTTTTTTTTTTTCTCAAATATGAATACTTGATTTCTGAGAGAGGAAGGAAAAGGGAGAGAAAGAAAGAAACATAGATGAGACAGAAACATTAACAGACTGCTTCCTGCATGACCCCTACTGGGGATCAAGCCTGCAACCCAGGCATGTTCCCTGACTGGGAATCGAACCAGCAGCCTCCTGGTTCATGGGATGACACTCAATCAACGGAGCCACACAGGCCAGGCAAAAGCCAGACTCTTAATGAGGCATGTAAGGCCTCTGGGATCTATTCCCTGACTCCTTTATCTGCCATTCACACGCAATGCTTAGCAGGATTGAGACCACAGTTCTCCCCCCAACCCCCCGCCCCGCCTCCCGCCCCCACCGATAGAGATGATTGATTACTCATTGCACCACATATAAACTTGCAATGAAGAGTATCATTGCTCCTAGTGGATAATTTGCCTCTTCTTCATATGCCCTGTGGATCCTCAGTATTTAGGACAGAGTCTGCTAGTCAGGAGGTCCTGGGTAGCTTCTTGTTGGATGACTCAGGAGTGAATTAAGCTCTGCCTGTTTAATTTCTAGATAAATCTCAAACTATTATTTTCTTTCCTTCATCCCTGCCAATGCTTAGGCCTGTGTTTCATCAGCTCTTGCCTGGGTTATTTCAGTAGCTTCTGAAATGGTCCAGTGTCATCTTTCTCAACTCCATCAGCCAAACAGCTGCCAGAGCTAAAATCCATTCACATTGCTCCCTGCCTCGACACTCCAGCTGCTCAGAGCTTCCTGGCATGAGGACCCATGACAATCCCTGGGATTTCTTTGCAGCCTTCACACACGCATTGCACTCCAGTTATGTCAAACTACTTACAGTTTCCCAAATACATGATGCTGCCTCTTGCCTTGGATTGAGTTAATTCCTTCTGCTTGAACCTGTCCCCATTTCTCTACCTCTTGCAATGTTACTCTCCCACTCTTTCCTCTATCTGGCTTAATCTTCTCAACCATTGAAATTCAAATCAAGCATTATCTTCTTAGTGAAGCCTTCCTCTGACCCCTACCTGGCTACCTTCCAATTCCCACCATAGCCAATGCACGCCTTGGGTATATTATGTTGCACCCACTAGCTTGTCTCCTTTGCTAGCTTTATTGAAGGCAGGGGTGTGGAACGTTTCTTAGTGAATCTTGAACACCTGGTATAATGTTTAGGAAACACAGGGTCTTCAATAAACAGTTGGAAAACATAACTCCTCACACCTTCACCACTATCACCCCAGTCCAAACTACCATCATCTCCCATCTGTCTCCTACTGATCTGAGCACTGTATCTGAAATATACCCTTTTACTTCATCTTTACCCGCTTTACTTTTTTCTTTATGACACTTTTTGAATGTGTAATATAATTTGTCTCTCTCTACCACTAAAATGGATGCTCCATGAGGGTAAGAATTTGGCTCATTTTGTTCACTGCTGTATCCCCAGTTCCCCAGAACACTGCTTAGCCCATGGGAGGTGTTTAATTATAATGCATTGAATGGTTGACAATAAATACACTAAGGTGAATTATAAAGAGGGTAGTATAGTACAAATAAATAAATATATGTTTGGAAGGGCAAAAACAAAATTAACATTCTTACGTTTGGTCTATTGGTAAGGTACAGCCTCTAAACCAGGGGTGGGCAAACTTTTTGACTCGAGGTCCACAATGGGTTCTTAAACTGGACCGGAGGGCCGGAACAAAAGCATGGATGGAGTGTTTGTGTGAACTAATATAAATTCAAAGTAAACATCATTACATAAAAGGGTACGGTCTTTTTTTTTTTTTTTTTTTTTTTTTTTTAGTTTTATTCATTTCAAACGGGCCGAATCGTAGTTTGCCTACGGCTGCTCTAAACTATATAAGCAGAATGAAAGTGGCTTTTTCTGATTTCTTCTGGGTCTGAAGATTAGTAAGAGTCGCAAAATAATCTTCTGTCTCTCTTACCTTCATTAGGAAGCATATAATTAAGGCACAGTCTCTCCTGAGAAACACTAGCTTATTTCCAGGACAATGAGTAGTGAGTCCAGTACTATTTGCAAAGCCTGAGAGCTTTCTGCATAGTATTTCAGCGACAGTTTTGACACCCAGGGAAACCAATTCATTGTGCTGTGAGGAGGGGGAGAAAAATGATGGCAACAAAACAGATACTATTATGTTTGAAAGTGTGAAAATTCGTGAAAGAACATGATTGGCTTGAGCTCCAAAGCTAAATTAACCAAACGAAAATATGAAGAGGAATTAAAAGTTTATTTCACAAAATTGAGATGCTTCTGAGGCTCATTTTCCAAAGACAAATCTCAACATCTATTCAGCAATTCACTTTGCAGTTCTTAAAAGGAATGAAGTAAATCTGTATTTGTTAGTGTGAAATGTTTTAAGAGATACTACGACGTGAAAGAAAATTAAAGTACAGAAGAGTACTCATATAATATACTCACTTTTATATCCAAAGGAAGAGCCCATTCATATACATGTGTACGTATATGTATGTACATGGATATAAGTGTATATGTGCATATATCAATAGCTAACTATGGCCCCCCCCCCCCAGAATATTTCTGGAAAAATAAGATTCATAAATGGGTGACTGTGATGAGTCCAAGGAATGGGCTTTAGGGTCTGATATTGGACAGAAACACTTTTCATTGTTGATCCTTGTGTAGCTTGTGACTATTTAGCCACATGCCACATAACAATCAGCAGAAAAAACACAAAGTGTGAAAGAACACTTAAGTAAATAAAACCAGAGAAGATTGTGCAATTTAATTATTCGCTTTGCTTTAAGAAAACTATGCTGTTCTTGCCATTAAACACACTGAAATATGACACTGTGCATAGATAAATGTTACAAGCAAAAAATACATCTGTTTAGTTAAAACCTTCCATCATAAGGTCTTAAATAAATCAAAGTAACAGTATTAATAGAACCAGCAATTTCTTTTTCTTATTATTTATTTATTTATTTATTTATTTATTTATTTATTGTTTAAAGTATTACAAATAATAGAACATATGTCTCCTTTTTGCCCCATTGACCTCCCCCTGATCTCCTCCCCGCCACCCTGCACATACCCTCACCCCCGCCCCCCCCCCAGTGTCTGTGTCCATTGGTTATGCTTATATGCATGCATACAAGTCACTTGGTTGATCTCTTACCGCCCCCCCCCTCCTGCCAACTCTCTCCTGCCTTCCTGCTACAGTTTGACAGTCTGTTCCATGCTTCTTTTTCTCTGTATCTATTTTTGTTCATTAGTTTATGATGTTCATTATATTCCACAAATGAGTGAGATCATGTGATGTTTATCTTCCTCTGACTGGTTTATTTCACTTAGCATAATGCTTCCAGTTCCATTCATGCTGTTGCAAATGGTAAGAATTTTTTCTTTTTTACAGCAGCGTAGTATACCATTGTGTAGATGTACCACAGCTTTCAATTTCAATAATTTTTAGGAATAGCATTTTTTAAATTTGGTTAAGCTTCCCCTCTCAACAGGTGAAGGCTCTCGTTCAGAGAGCTGTCTTCAACATGTAAATCAGATGCCACATAAACTCATAATTAGAGATTAGGATTCAGAACAATGCCTCATGTTCTTGACCAGTACCTGCCATTGTCAAAGTAATGATCCTAAACCTTTTTTGTGCCTTATCAAAATATATAACCTGTATACTAGTATTATATTTTGATTTCTGAGGCTCCCCTTCCAAAGGTGTCATAAAACTTATGACTTCCCTAATGGAAAAAAATACAACAACGTACATTGTTTAAAGATTAGAATATATCACCATGTGCACCTGAACAGCTATAACTTGGTGATCAGGACCATACCCCATGTACAGGAGCAGAAAAACCTGGGTTTGAATCCAGATCTGGCACTGATAAACTGTGCGACCTCAGGAAAGCAACAGAGCTTCTTTCAACCTCATTGTCCCCTTTAATAACAAAGGGAATAGGTCGCACGAGGCTGTTCAAAGGATTCGTAGAAAAATGTACATAAATAAGTAAATGGCATGTAGTAGATGCTCACATGTTCTAACATAACACTAATAGTTGTTAATCATAATAATCTGGTATTGTTTTCATAAAACAACTGAAATTAAGACTTAGAAGTAAGCATAGGGTGGAAGTAGGAGATCAAAATGAATGCGCGTAGCTTGGGGGGCAAACCCAGCTTTTTCCAGCGCTGCTCTCGCTCAGGCTGGTGGCTGTTCTAAGTGAGCCTTTCACTGTCTTTTTCATCTTATGCACTTATTTCTGTGCTTAACTTCTGAAATCTACTTTTTGAGGTGAAAATCATAATAGTCATTAATCCGAAGTTCTTGACAATGAAAAGTATGAATTACGTGTCCCAGATAGTACCCAAGGCCACCCAAAAGTCATGCATGTCTATAACCACAAGGGGTCAATTCCAAGACTGACTCTGAGAAGGAAAAACATATTACAAGTAATCTGCACAATTTCTTTATAGACGATTGAGAGTTTAATGAACATAAAACTATTAAGTTTCTAATTCTGCCTTTGTCATAGTGCTGAGACTAGGAGTCCTTCTTATGTCTACCAAGAGGAGCTTTTGGTAATTTGGTAAATGACTATACAGTCTTTTACATAAAAATCCCAGGACTCAGTGCTAATAACCATCTCTCCAACAGGTACAATTAAAATACAGAATGAGTCAAGAAGTGCCATACCTTATAGTCCCATAGTAATTTCCAATAAAGATTTTCTGAGTAAATTATACCTAGCAAAGGACTTAGAAAATATTAACTGTGACTTTAATGTCTTTGGGGAAAGACTACAGAAGTCTGATTCTGAGGCCTGTATTAGGCTGTCTCAGACTTTTCAAACCTTGGTGCTCTTGACATTTAGGGCTAGAAAATGTGTGTGTGTGTGTGTGTGTGTGTGTGTGTGTGTGTGTGTGAGTGAAGGGGGCATCCTGCACACTGTAGGATGTAGGAATTTGGCAGCCATTTGGCTTCTACTGACTAGATGTACCCCCAGCTCTGACAATCATAAATATCTCCAAATAGGCCATTGCAAAATAAAATGTCTAGCTATTTATACCACCTTGTATTTTGGCACTGTGGCTTAAACACCAAGAACAATGGGTTAGCTCAGTTGGTGTGGCTCAGTGGTTGAGTGTCATGGTTTGATTCCTGGTCAGGGCACATACCCGAGTTGTGGGTTTGGTCCCCAGTGTGGGGCATGCAGGAGGCAACCGATCAATGATTCTGTCTCATCATTGATGTTTCTCTCTCTCCCTCCCTCTCCCTTCCTCTCTGAAATCAATAAAAATACATTTAAGAAAAAGAACAATGGGTTATTTTATATTATATTACAATCATTTATTGTTTTAAATATTTTTCCTTGTTCTAGACCTTGAGCTCTCTGAGGTTCAGAACCCTATGTAACTTACTCACTGTGGCATCTCCAGTTCCTAGTACAGAATTAGCCTCATGATAAATGGCTTAAGTCTAATGAATTTATGACTAGCAGGAATAAGTGTGCTTGTTTGAGGTTGTCTCTGAGCTTGGACAGCTTAAAGTTGAAATGGAAAGCTGATTCACTCAGCAGATATTTTCTGGATGCCTACTATAGGGACACTGGGTTTACAACAGCACGGATGTCCATGCCCTGTAACAGGGAGGACTTCTGACAAAGCCAAGGGACTCCATGGTTTACCGAACAGTCTGGGGCCCTTAACCACATATAACAAGGGGCACAGCATGAGTAATGGGCTTGGAAGCCCTTGTTGCACCGACCCTTTTGGATGAGCCCACATTTCAGGTCGGTCAAACACTGACCCAAACAATCTTCCGTGGGCCCATCAGTCAAGGAAAGGTCTGAGCTAAACTGATGACATCTTTTATGAATGTTTTATCTCAGGCAGACTATACAGTGGAGAATAACGCAATGCTGCAGACCATCCACATAACTGGCACGGTTCATCATGAGGAAATCGGGCACAGGGGACTTTCTGTGTTCACCCCAGTTTAGATGTGCATCCCTAGAAGCGAGGAGATAAGTGTTTGCCTGTGGACATTTCCCTCAGTATCGGCCAACTAGAAGAGCCATAACTTTGCTTGAGCATTCTCTAGGCAGAGGTCTTCAAGGGGGGTGGGGGGGGCGTGGAGGGAATCCCACAGTTTCATCAGTACACACAAGCCCCTGCCCTTCCTTTCATGAGAAATAAAGGTGTTAGGACATATCTTTTAATTTCAAAAATTAAAAGAGCAGAATTTTTGAAAGATACTTTTTTTTTTAATACTCCGTGGGGTTTAGCTGTTTTCATTCCTCAGTATGTATTCATTTTTAGAACTGAAAACATTTTATCGGAACAAACTAAAAACATTACCTTTTATATTATATTCTCCATAATGATAAAGTTGGGATATACTTCTTTCAAACTTTGTGAACAATTTAAAGTTGCAAATTGTTAATGTGGTGGTAACAATTTAGGTACATACTTCCTTTCTTGGCTGATAAGGTGCAGAAATTGTACCTCATTGCTATATTTCAAAGCATATATTTATGGAATTGAGATCACCAATCGTGTATAGTCATAACAAAGCATCCTACGCTCTGCAATAATCTTTAGAACAGAACAAAACCTTGTTAGTGCATCTTCATGGAGAAAAAGCACAAAAAACAAGTTAACCCTTAAGCAGCTGCTGCTAGGTTCAGAATTTCAGCATTGGCAAGTCCCTTTATTTACCTAAATTGAGTACTTGAGAATCTAGTGACTGTCTAGTGTGGCGGTCGCCAACCGGTGGTCCAAAAGGTTGGCGACCACTGGTCTAGTGTTCCTAATTTATGATGTAACAATAAGTAACATGAAAATAAAATAAAACACTTTTATTCATAGCATTATAGAAAATGACTACCAGATAATAACTGAGAACAAGACATAATTATGTTGTAGAGTTGATGGTTGGTATTAATTAAAGAGGCATCAGTGCTTAGTAGAAAGAACATGGCCTTTGAGTCAGACAGATCTAGGATGCAACCCAGAGTCTACAGCTTACTGAGCAGGCAAATCTCCAATCTCTCCGCTCTTCTTCTTCAGATTTCACATGGGGGTATGACACTTAGCTTGCAGGGTAGGTTGTTTTAATGACTAGAGATAACGCAGGAAAGTGGCACGGTGTATGGCATAAAATAGGGGCCTACTTTGGAAATGTTAATATTATGACGTAATTCCCCACAGGCTGAAGTTTAGAAAAAGGCCAAGTCCACGATGATTAGCTCAAGAGAGAACGGTGGCCTGAGTGACACTGACTCTGCTGCAGCGCTTTTGTCGAGCGCAGGATGTTTGATAATATCTGCTTGGGAAACAAAGCTCTGCTTGACTCAATTAGATGCCCCGATCGTGTCTGCTGATGTGTCAGAGAAAGACAGATGCAGCCTTTGCTGGGCGATGCCAGCGTCTTCCTTGTCCTTTAAAAGATGGGGCAAAGCCAGGAAGCGCCAGCAGAGCCATGCAGCCCTGAGCGGCAGCACACAGCAAGGCCCTCTTGCGCATCTGCTGAAGCCAGACAGAGGTGGCTGGCACGGGAAGTAAGAGCTTAAAGGAAAAAAGACAGCAATGACAAGGTGACCCCACAGTTCCTGATGGTACTTTTCATTCCTCGGTAATTATTCAAGTGCCTCTTTTCTCTCAAAGTGTCCTGGTTTGTATGATCTAATACGGTCATGTCACTCTTAAATTATAGGGAGGACATAAATGCCAAGAAATGAAATGTGAATGATCTGACCATGCACATTCTGGCTTACTGGGGCAAAAACATGAACCCATAAATTCACAAGATCAACATGAACGCCCCAGCTTCCAGCCAGAGCAGGGTCTCTCTCATTCTCTCATTCTCTCACTCTCTCACTGTCTCCTCCGATAACACAATTACAAGCCAGTCTTATCACTGCAGGAAAAACAGGACAGCTGGACAGCATTCTTATTCGGAAGTTCTGCCTAATGCCATGAGCAAATCATGTCTCCACTGATTCAGAATTGGTCCCTTCATGACTAAAACCATGGCCCAACATGTTGCATAAGGATTTGGAAGCAGAGCAGCAAGATTGCATGGTACAGCCTCAGACCCATCGTTTTTATTAAAGCCATATAACCAACAACCCCAGTCTTTCTACCTCAGGTGAAGTTAATGAGCCCAGCAGAGGCCATTTAGCAGGAAATCAATAAACACATATTTACCAAGTAGCCACAATGTGTGAGGGACTCTGTATTGGTAAGAGAACTAGACTGGGGACAGACATGAAATCAGTTGTCAGGCAACCTCACAAGTGATTATTAATTAGAGTAGCATTTGTCAAAGGACAATGAGAAAATTAGTGTATTAAAAGGTAGGCAAAAGCTAAAGCCCACGTATCAGCACAATGAACAATACCAAATATATCAAAGAAGTGTGGGACAGAGGCACCTTGAGAGCTGGGAGGTTATAGTCCAGCTTAAAAGCCTGGATTAATTGTACCCCTTTTATTAGTTACAAAGTGGGGGGGATGACATTCCTGGGACTAGTTTGCACTATCATAAGAGATAAATTCAAAAAAATATAAAATTCAGGCCCCCTCTACGAGGAAGCCTTGGAGAGTAGCACATCCTTCCAAGAGCAGTTCTCTGGGACCACTTATCTGTTTTGCTTTTGGTTTTGCCACCATCAATTCAAGACATTCAAAGGCAAACACACCTGGTCCCCAGCGACCGTCACATTCGTGCACAGGTTTGGGATCAGAATGGGGATCAGGAGGCTAAATTTTAACCCTCTTATTCTTACTGTAAATAGATACTTATTTGGAGTTCGTCGCTATCTCTATATTGAAATTTCATTAGTCATAGCTCAGCATTTCCTTTCTAACCCTTCCTCTCTCTTGTTCTCTAGGGATGAAGTGAAAAAGCAGAAAAATGCAGCATGATGGAGACTCAATCCATTTATTTTTTAAACAAACATTCTCTTGGCTAGAATTGTTACTGACATTGAGAGCGAAATGTGAGAGATGTTTTAAGAATAAGGAGAGAGAAATCACACTTAGAGCCTAATTTAAAGAGCTACATTTCTGAACAGTACAGTTCAAAGTGCATGTTTTTTATATTCTTACCAACAGGACTTTTTAGCAAATTGAAGCATGGATAGACTTGTAAGATGCAAACACAGTCTCCCGTTTTATAGTCATGGTATGAAGATTACTGCTGCTGGCTCCTTCTCAGTAGGGTGTTTCCACAGAGGGATTCTGGGGCAGAGAATGAGGGAGATGCAAGCCAAACTTCACAGCCCAAGGTCGGTCAGCTTGGCAGGGATTTCAACTCTTGGAGACACTGCTTTGCCACCAGGATGCCCATCCTGTAGACATCACTTATAAACCATCCAGCGAATCCCATCCTCTATTTTATGGTCGGACTTTTCTGAATCTTAAATGTTTAATCCGTCCATTCTCTGCTTTCCCCCCATTGCTCTTAGAACCGTTTATCTTAATTTGCTTATATTAATTTTGTCACCACTGTGTTACAAGCTATTTTATGGCACTAACTCTGTGTGTGTGTGTGTGTGTGTTGACACTTGAGAACTTGAGATAAAAAGCAGTAGCTGATGTGTCTTAACAGACTTATTTGTAAAATCACCATATACGTTATATTGAAGATGGTGAATTTAAAACCTACTCTTTTTCTGAAAACGGCCTTCCTATTTGGGACTCAATAGATATGATTTCAAATATCTCCAATGTTATTTTTAACACTCTGGCAACTCTTTAAAATGTCTCTTTTACTTTTTAAATATTAGGTGGAAATGTTTTTAGTTTATGGCTCTCTTGGCTATTGGGCCTTTAACTAACCTTATTTTTTCTCCACTTTCTGAGGACGGGGGGTCACACCTACCAATTCAAGGAAAGGCCAGTGGGATGAATTCTAGTATATTTGTTCCAAGTGCATGAAATCTAATGGCTACACAGCATCTCACATCACAGAAAAATTGCCAGGTGGTCAGTCAACATCACCTCTCTGGACCACTAATGTGAGAGCAAATGGATAAGAGGAATGCCCTTATGTAGGCAATTCTCTCACGTTATATGCTGCTTCTAATATGTGTTGGTATAACATTTAGAAGTGACATGAAAGGAAAGCACACTATCCTATATAATAAAAGCCTAATATGCTAAGTGTCTGGTCATCCAGTCGGCTGTTCAACCAATCAAAGCGTAATATGCTAATGATATGCTAAGGCCACTCAATCTCTCGCTATGACGTGTACTGACCACCAGGAGGAAGATGCTCTGACCAGTAGGTGAGGTTGCTGCTGGGCTCTGGCCAATTGTGACCGAGCGAGACAAGCCAGACACACCCTGGAGCCCTCCTGCGGTTCCTCCCTGGCTGGTCAACCTCCTGTGTCCCTCCGCAGCCCTGATCATGCACCGGCGGGGGGTTGAAGGGGTCCCTTGATCTGGCCTGCACCCTCTCACAATTCGGGACCTCTTGGGGGCTGTCAGAGAGCCGGTTTCAGCCCAATCCCGCAGGCCAGGCCGAGGGACCCCACTGGTGCGTGAATTTGTGCACCAGGACTCTAGTACTTAAATAAATTTACTCCTGGTTGACAATCTTTTTTCTTTGATTGTGAACTATTTAGGTAGGCCAAAATATTTATCAATTTCCTGGAAATCTCTATTCAGTTTGGAAACTGCCATAAGCAACATGACCCTCAACCTAACAGCCAACCCTAGCTGTTGTGTAGCCACCCTGGGGAAGGAGCGTCTCTCTTTGAAAATGGACACAGATACTTTCTTCCAGACAGTGCTATTAGAATTGGCACTACTTGCCACAGGCCCTTAGAGAATAAAAATGTCTACTTTTTTCTTCCTTTCCAGTACGGCTTCAAGAACAAGCCTAAGTGGGGAATCATTCCGCATTAAGACATGAACAGCCACACAAAACAAAAGTCTACTTAGATAAGACCCATCTTTTGCTTTGCCCAAATATTAAAATCTGAAAAGAGATCTAATTCAACTCCAAGAAAAAATATGGTCTAATAATGATAGAGGGGGAAATAACAAAAGTAGCAACACATTGAAGAGTGCCTAAATCTGCTGTTATCATAGATTGATTTTATGTATGTGTGTATTCATTTACTTATTTACTTATACATTCATGTATTCATGCCTACTTTGATATTAGCGACTTTAAGACTAAAAAAGGGTCCTTCGGTCACCTAACTCACTGCACTTATGCATCCCACCTTGGGTCCAGGACCTTTACACACAGTAAGTGCTCCATAAATACACACCTGCCAGATTGATGAGCTGTGCAGGGAGGGCAGTGAGGCCCAGAGACACTCGTCTAGGGTCACTTGGCCATGAACTGCCAGGCCAGCTCTTGCTTTCAGCCATTGCCAGCTCCATTGCACCCAGCCTTATCCTTCTCAGCCTCACTTTCTTCACTTCCAAAATGAGATAAGCAATTTGGAGATAAATCAAATGTGTTTTCCCTTATTGCTTATCTGTCACCAATGACAAAGTATGCACTTTTTGTTATTGCTTAGAGGAAAACAAGTAAATATTTAAATAAATGGGTTCAAGTCTATTCAACAAGATTATTGCCCTAAATTCCTCAGAAATTACATAAACATCACAGCACACAAACATTTCATGGCAGTTATTGAACACGAGATGTACCCCATGTATCTAGGTATGTCTAGACTATGTGGGCGTGAACTTCATGGTTAGGCCTACAGAGAAACTCCAGGGAACACAGAGAACTTTTCTAATGGATTCACAGTCTGGCCCTGAATTGTGAAAACAATTCACCATTCTCCTCTGTCATTTTATCTTTACTTTGTATCTTTTCTCTCAATACATTAGAAAAATAGATCTTTAGGTCTCTGGTGTGTATGAAATATGGCTTCATCCCTCCAACCCTTCCTTCCTTCCATTTAGCCATCTAGCCCCTGCTATGCGAAGAACACTTCTAGATCTGAGGACCTTGCTATTCAAAGAGTGGCTCAGCAGCACCAGCCCCCAGAACCACTGAATCAAACCTGCATTTTAATAAGACCTCTCCCCCCAAATGATTCATATTTGAATAAAAATTAGGGAAGCACTATAAAGACAGTTCCCACCCTTGAGATTTTCAGAGCAGCTGGGCACATTTTTCTAAGGTGTTGATCCCCAGATAGATGAAGCCTTGTGGGCACATGGCTTGGCAAGTGGAGAAATTTTTGTGTAAATTAGCAAAAGGAGTCTCTCCTTCCAGGCAGTCTCAGCCATATGCTTGGACTCGGGGCTACAGAAAGCAGCATGCACACCAGATTAGAGCAACTGGTTGACTTGTGCAACCAGCAGTGTCATCCAATGTGTCCCTGAGACAGTCACATTCTTTCTTCTTCCTCCCTCCTTCCTTCCCTCCTCCTTTCAATCTCTCTCTCTCTCTCTCTCTCTCTCTCTCTCTCTCTCTCTCTCGATTGTATTTTATTCGGGGAAGACAATGTCATCTACAGGCAGCAGAGAATACCATAGAATCAGTCCAAGTTGTGCTCTGATCAGGTTTGTTTTTCAGCAAGAGACCTTGGTAGCAATGTAAGAAAAAAAACACCACAGAGTCACTTGAGGGAAACCCCTAAAATAATCTAAACAAGAGGTAATGAGACCCTGGAGGAGGTGAAGGACACCAAGGAGCAAGAATGGAAGCCTCTCCATATAAATGAGAGGATGGGGGCTGCCAGGGGGCAAATCAGAGGTTTCTAATTTGGAAAACAACATGGATGATGAGTCAAGAATACAAGCAATGATCAAAACAACAATGAGGTACCATCTCACACCTGTCAGACTGGCTATCATCAACAAATCAGCAAACGACAAGTGCTGGAGAGGATGTGGAGAAAAAGGAACACTTGTGCACTGCTGGTGGGAATGCAGACTGGTGCAGTCACTATGGAAGACAGTATGGAGTTTCCTTAAAAAACTGAAAATGGAACTACCATTTGACCCTGTGATCCCACTTCTAGGAATATATCCCAAGAAACCAGAAACACCAATCAGAAAAGATATATGCACCCCTATGTTCATAGCAGCACAATTCACCATAGCTAAGATCTGGAAACAGCCTAAGTGTCCATCAGTAGATGAATGGATTAGAAAACTGTGGTACATCTACACGATGGAATACTATGCTGCTCTAAAAAGGAAGGAACTCTTACCATTTGCAGCATCATGGATGGAACTGGAGAGCATTATGCTAAGTGAAATAAGCCAGTCAATGAAGAAAAAATACCACATGATCTCACTCATTCATGGATAATAGAGACCATTATAAACTTTTGAACAATAATAGATACAGAGGCAGAGCTGCCTCAAACAGATTGTCAAACTGCAGCGGGAAGGCCGGGGAGGGTTGGGTGGCAGGAGGTAGGGGGGTAAGAGATCAACTAAAGGACTTGTATGCATGCGTATAAGCATAACCAATGGACATAAGACACTTGGGGATAGGGGAGGCTGGGGGACTGTCTAGGGCGGGGGGATAAAATGGACACATATGTAATACCCTTTGTAATACTTTAAGCAATAAAAAAAAAAAAACACACCTGGAAAAAAAAAAAAAGAATACAAGCAATGAACCTCTACCAGGGGAAAGAAATGCCTGCAGTTGGGAGTAAAGACTGAATATTCAAACAGAAGCCTGGAATTCAGGTGGGAACGCAGAGCCCATGCTGCTCTGGGTGGGAGAGGGCATATGAGTGGCCATGAGGGGCTCCTCCCTGAGGTCTGAGGCCCTTCAAAGGCATGTCACACACTAAACACCGACATAATGAATCAACTGCACAGAGAACTAGCTGGGGTATTTAGCACAGTTCCATTGTCCTCAAACATTCAACCCTTACCCCTGCAATTGCAGCCACAAAATGGCATGTTTGTGCAAACAATCTAGGAAATGCTGAACTGTACAGAAAGAAAATATAGAGGAAAGAGAATCTGCTCTGGGGTTGGCCAGTTCAGAGTTGAAATCCTGCACATTCCACTTTTTGAATATGACCTTGGGCAAATTACTTCTCTCTAAATCTCAGTTTTCCTACCTGTACAATGGGAGGGTCTGGTGCTCTTGTCTGGGGGTCAAAGATGAGATGGCTACTTTCTTGGTGTTCCCAGGATAGTCTTTGTTTACCTGTTATCCGAGTGTTTATCAACAGTGTTGTCATTTATTCTAAGATGTGTCCAGTATGAAAGCAAACTGGACTTCTGGTCGTCTTTCTCCATCCACCTCTCTGTACATGAAAGAAGAGGGAGGTTTGGCAGGATCTTCATTCCCGCAGCCTCGCCTAATGACACATCTGGAATACAAAGTGTCGGAGCGCTCCTACTGTATGGACCCTTGGCTAAGGGATCACTTTAGCAAAGTGCTTTATCCAGGGTAATTTAGAAAAGAAAATTTCACTTCCATGAAAAGAAAAGGCACAGTTCTTCATTTTAAGGTTATATGTGCACAAAGAAAATTGATGATAATTCATAATAGATATATGGTATGTTTGATACTAGATGGGTTATTTATTCCTGCCTGTCAGTATTGAGCAATGAAATACCAAAGGGACTTCTTTGGGCTTACATTTCATTGGCTATAAACTAAATGGTTTGGAAGCATTATTCCCAACATTCCATTACCAAAGTCTCATTAATGCATGGCTCCTTAGTAGAAATTACTAACATGATGTCTTTTGGGCTCCTCTGCATCCTGGAGGCACATCAACTCCATCACTCCCACCACTTCCTTGTACTCCACCAGGAGGGCCTCTGGCTTTCCTGGTGCCCAGACAGATCTCCTATTGGTTCCTCATCACACCACGTGACAGGTTTCTGTGTTCTCCTTGACATGTTCCCATTCAGCTCTGCCTGAGTGCTGAGAGGTTGCCAGGTAGGGAGGGACAGACTCACACTGTAGGTAGGAAATAGGATGCTCTCCATTCCCATCTCAACTCTTTTATCCGGCCTCCAAAAGGTAGTCTGTCTCCCCTGAAATGATGCCAAATTGTCTATATATGTTGCAAAATATAACACTATTCAGTCAATAATTCTGTTTTTACTGCAATAATTTCTTTAAACGTCAAATCATTTAAGCTAAAGCTGAAAGGTGATTTCCACTTAGGATGAGTTAGGCAAGTCTCTGAGTATCCTGGTTGGCTTGGAAAGCCACAACAGAACATCTGACCTTTGCTGGCATGGCCTTCAGGCTGGCATTCCGACCAGTGCCACACAGATGGGCTCTGCGTGATCTCAGGCAATCCGTACAGGTAGCGAACCTGCATTTCAGGAGGAGCAATGGGCTAATGAAATCAGGAAGGATCTTTCATTCTACTTGGAACCAGCCAACTGCCCACAGAGGTGGAATAATTCATCATAGCCAACTACGGATATATCAGGAGGAAAAGCATGTGCTAATTAAGCTTCTTGCCCAGACTGTTAAAGTTACAAGATTAATACTGCCCATGAATCTTCCTACTCTTTGATTCAGAGGAACTCTTGTTTAGGCCATAGGAACAGACATGCCAGAAAATTAAATATTGGATATAAAAAGTGACAAACTTATTTCTAGAATGTATGTAAAAGCATGGTGCTGACCTGGACCTAGCAGACAGTATTTATAGCCTGGTTGTATCAGAGAGTGAACATTATAATTAATAATGTGTCCTCGTTCACATTTTTGTGAACTCTTGTGAGATAATTAGTATGATTGCTTAAGGCTGCAGGAGTGTAACCCTCCCCTTTTCACTGCTGGCAATGCTACTGCTGCTATTTGGGTCAGCTATCTTAAAACTTCCCAGAAAGGATTTTCAGAAATAATTCTGGGAGGAAATTGAGGGAATCGCCAGGGAGATTATGGAGAAGAAAGAAGGCACTGATGCATGTCAGCTGTGTCACGTTGGGCTAGACAGTGAACTGGGGATAAAAAAAAAAGCCTCCCCTACACAAGAAATGAGATCCTCTTGTGTGATCAATGAGGGGAGACAACTTGAGAAGAGGAGGAGAAGGAGTCTCTGAGCCATTAGAGGAGGAGTCTGACCTGAGGCTCGGAAGACCCATGCTGTGCTTCCCTAGGATGCTAGTCTGGAAGAAGAACCCACGACAGTTTCATTCCAAAGAGCAGCTCTGCCTTGAGTATCATCCTGCAACCTGACTGCACTGACATCAAACGTTATGTAGCAGTAATGATTACATGCACTTTGCTCCTACTTGTTTGAATTTCACAAATATAGCTGGGCACAGACAATAAGTCAGCAGAGACCATGCTCCAATCCCCCCGATGAGAAAAGGATAAGTGGGCTCTAAATTAATAGTGTCGCAGATTGGGGCAGAAGATCTTGTGTAAGTATAAGATGCTATAGGAACAAAGAGAAAGCTGAATCATTGGTTTAAGAAATTTTAGGAAAATGGGGCAATAAAGTATCAGATTCTGGCTTGGGCAGAATGATCAGGGCTATCGTGTGCAAGGAGCATCATAAATAGTAAATAATTTGGTGTCTTAATCTACGGTAAACTGGAGATATAAAACATAATGTTAGAAAATGTTACCATGGAGAAACACTTTCTAGAAATGAAAAATTCATGCATTGCTTTGCAGTGACTTTTTCAGATCTAATATTACAATTTAGGAATATAAACGTATTTCCATCAAAAAATTAAACTTGATTATTTGCTCACAGAATGAGTCTGTTTTCTGTATTTATGGAAGTAAAAATATAAAAAAGAGAAAACTTAAACCTTTCTTTTTGAAGTGTGGAGTGGGGAGAGGGGATGAGATTTGAAAAATAAAAAAGGTCTTCTCTGCGATCATCTTTCAATATCATTGGGAAAGGTTTGTAAAAAGAAAATAGAATCATCTAAGTCCAATAAACACTTAGGCAATATTTGCTTACTTCTTTCCTATACACACACACACACACACACATACACACACACCGTTTGCATAGTTGTGATCATACTCGGCATACAAGGTTGTCATTATTCAGGTTTTAACATGTGTCAATTGCAAATTCCAAAGTGACAGCTCCAGACCCCATGGGCAGTTGACAGCTCCAGGACTAATTTGCGGAGAACGGCTCCACCCTAGCATGGTATCTTCAGGAGTCGGCTAAGGACAGATGTTCCTGCAGGCCATCGGCAGGAAGAGAAGTAGGTACACAGAAAGGGAGCAAGAGGATCATGTCACTCAGCCTGGAGCTGCTAGACAACACCCTGAAGGAGAGCGAGAAAGGAACACAATCTGAAGAGTGCACGCAGGCATTTTGAAAATGGCAAGGGCGATTTGAAAAATGAAGTGTTTTGCTTCAGGAACAACACATGAGAAAGCTCTCAATGAATCCGTTTCTGGTGAATACATTATTGTATTGATCAAACACGCCCCTTGAACCGCATGTTCATGACACCTCTATGAGGTGGGCACTGTTATTACTGTGAGTGTGCAGAGATGAAAAAGTATTACATGCTTTCACATGTCTAATCTAACTTAGGAGCTTTTTTAAAATTTAATTGATTGGGGTGACAGTCGTTCACAAAACCAGACAGGTTTCAAGTGTACAACTCAATAACACGCGCCCATCGCCCCCAGCCAAGTCTCTTTCCATCCCCATCCCCTGTCTCTGCCCACCTCCACCTACCCCCATCTCCCTTTCCCTTTGGCTATCACCACACTGTTGTTGGTATCTATGTGTTTTATATATGGGGTGTCACAAAAAAAATGTATACACACTTTAACAGCTGATAGCTCAATTGATCTTTCTTTTCCAGTTTTAACCCACTGGAATTAATAATGGCAGTCAAAGTATGTATACATTTTTGGGAATATATATATATATAATTTTTGCGTAATCCCTTCACCTTCTTTCATTCAATCCCCCTCCATCCTCCCCTTTGAGAGCTGTCAGTCTGTTCCATGTATCCATGACTCTGTTTCTATGTTGTTCATCAGTTTATTTTGTTCATTAGATTCCACATATAAGTGAGGTCATCTACTTGTCTTTTCCTGACTGGTTTATTTCACCTAGCCTAATATTCTCCAGGTCTATCCATGTTGTCAGAAAAGGTAAGAGTGGTATTCCATTGTATAAATATATCACAGCTCTTTTGTCCACTCATCTACTGAAGGGCACTTGGGCTGTTTTCAGATCTTGGCTCTTGTAAATAACACTATAATGAACATAGGGGTGCATATATTATTTCAAATTAGTGTTTCAGGATTCTAAGGATACATTCCCAAAAGTGGGACCACTGGGTCAAAAGGCAGTTTCTTTTTTAATATTTTTGAGGAAATTACATACTGTTTTCCACAGTGGCTGCAACAGTCTGCATTCCCAACAGTGCACTAAGATCCTCTTTTCTCCACATCCTCACCAGCACTTATTGTTTGTTGATTGATTTATGATAGCTATTCTGACAGGTGTGAGGTGATAGCTCACTGTGGTTTTAAATTGCATTTCCCTAATGATATTGATGTTATGCATTTTTTTTATTTGTCTATTGGCCATCTGTATGTCCTCTTTAGAGAAGTGTCTATTCAGGTTCTTTGCCCATATTTAAGTGAGTTGTTTGTCTTCTTGGTGTTGGGTTGTATAAGTTATTTATATATTTGGGATATTAACCCTTTATCAGATGTATCATTGGCAAATATGTTCTCCCATTCATTGGGTTCCCTTTTCATTTTGTTGATGGTTTCATTTGCTATGCAAAAGCTTTTTAGTTTGATGTAGTCCCATTTGTTTTTTTTTTCCCTTTGTTTCCCTTGCCTGAGAAGGTATATTGGCAAAAATATTGCTATGAAAAATGTCTGAAATTTTACTGCCTATGTTTTATTCTAGGATTTTTATGGTTTCTCGACTTACATTTAAGTCATTAATCCATTTTGAGTTTATTCCTGTGTATGGTGTAAGTTGGTGGTCTAGTTTCATTTTTTGCATGTATCTGTCTAATTTCCCCAACACCACTTACTGAAGTGACTGTCTTTACCCTATTCTCTGTTCTTGCCTCCTTAATTGACCATAAAGGCATGTGTTTATTTCTGTGCTCTCTATTCTTTCCATTGATCTATATGCTTGTTCTTGTGCCAATACTATGCTGTTTTAATTAATATGGTCTTGTAGTACACTAGTATAGTTTGATATCAGGTAGTGTAATACCTCCAACTTCATTTTTCTTTCTCAAGATTGCTGAGGTTCCTTGGGCTCTTTTTTGGTTCCATATAAATTTTTGGAATATTTGTTCTATTTTAGTAGGAATAGCATTGAATCTGTAGATTGCTTTGGGTGGTATGGACATTTTAATGATGCTGATTTTTCCTATCCATGAACATGGTATGATTCCACTTATTTGTATCTTCCTCAAATTCTTTTTTCAGTATGTTATAATTTTCTGAGTACATGTCTTTTACCTCCTTGATTAAATTTATTCCTAGATACCTTTTTTGTTGTTGTTGCAATAGTATATGGAATTGTTTTTTAAATTTCTTTCTGATAGTTCATTATTGATTTATAAAAATGCCACTTATTTCTGAATATTAGTTTTGTATCCTGATACTTTACCAAGTTTGTTTATTCGATCTAATAGTGTTTTGGTCAAGTCTTTAGGGTTTCTATATACAATATCATGTCATCTGCAAATAGTGACAGTTTTACTTCCTCCTTTCCAATTTAGATGCTTTTTATTTCTTCTTCTTGTCTGACTGCTGTGGCTATGGACATTGAGTACTTTGTTGAGAAAGAGTGGTGAAAGTGGACATCCCTGCATTATTCCAAATATTAACTTCTTTCTCTTTTTTTTGCCCATTGAGTATGATGTTGGCTGTGGGTTCAATCATATATGACCTTTATTATGTTGAGGTATGATCCCTCAATTCCCATTTTGCTGAGAGTTTTTATCATAAATGAGTGTTGGATTTTTACCAAATGCTTTTTCTGAATTCATTGTTGATCATGTGATTTTCAGCCTTCATTTTGTTTGTGATGTGTCATGTTAATTGATTTGCAAATATTGTACCAATATTGCATCCCTGGAATAAATCTCACTTGGTCATAGTGTATGATTCCCTGACTGGTAATCAAACCAGTGACCTCCTGGTGCATGGGATGATGTTCAACTAACTGAGCTACACTAGCTGAGCTGCAACACTATTTTTGATGCAGCATACTTTTATAGAAGATGATTGATTTGTATGTGCCTGTAAAAAAAAAGGCACTACAAAATGATTCCAGCCTGGCTGGTGTTGTTCAGTGGTTGAGCATCAACCCATGAACTAGGATAGCGGTTCTCAACCTGTGGGTCATGACCCCTCTGGGGGTCGAATGACCCTTTCACAGGGGTCGCCTAAGACCATCGGAAAACACATATATAATTACATATTGTTTTTTTGATTAATCACTATGCTTTAATTATCAATTAAAAATTATTCAATTTTTAACAATGAAAATACATCCTGCATATCAGATATTTACATTACAATTCATAACAGTAGCAACATTACAGTTATGAAGTAGCAATGAAAATAATTTTATGGTTGGGGGTCACCACAACATGAGGAACTGGATTAAAGGGTCGTGGTATTAGGAAGGTTGAGAACCACTGAACTAGGAGGTCACTGTTTGATTCCTGGTCAGAGCATGTTGTGAGTTCCATCCCCAGGAGGGGGCATGCAGGAGGCAGCCTATCAATGATTCTCATCATTGATGTTTCTATCACTCCCTCTTCCTTCCTCTCTGAAACTAATAAAACATTTTTATAAAATTATTCCATTTGCTGATGGGTATGGTTGGTAAAACAGCTTAAGATGTAAGTCTGTCTTTCCTGTAAGTCGGTCTCTCCTACAACTCCTGGGAAGCATCAGATTGATGAATACAGATGGAGAGAATGCCATATTTCAGTCAAAGAAATCATGCGACAGAAGCAGAACTCATTAGATATCTGATGCCTACTTAGTGCCAAGTCATGAAGTAAAAGTGTATCCATTGGTATTTCTCTCACATCAATGTTTCTCTTTCTCTCTCCCTCTCCCTTCCTCTCTCTAAAGTCAATTTTTTAAAAAAGTGTATCCACATTACCTAACTGCTAGGTCTCTTTTATTTTTTATTTTTTTTATTTTTTTTTTAAAGATGAGTTATTCTTTGTTTTGTTTTGTTTTTAATATATATTTTATTGATTTTTTACAGAGAGGAAGGGAGAGAGATAGAGAGTTAGAAACATCGATGAGAGAGAAACATCGATCAGCTGCCTCCTGCACATCTCCCACTGGGGTGTGCCCACAACCCAGGTACATGCCCTTGACCAGAATCGAACCTGGGACCTTTTAGTCCGCAGGCCGACGCTCTATCCACTGAGCCAAACCGGTTTTGGCTGCTAGGTCTCTTTTAAAAAAATTCTGGATTACTAGTTATAACAGAAAACAGAATTTTGTAGAATGAACTTAAAATGCCCTTTGAATAGTTCAATTTTGCTTCTGAGTTTGAATACACAGTGTGACATTTATTGACTATGAGATAACAAAGTACACAGAATTATGCTGAAAATACGTCCTTACAAAGATCAAAACTCACATTTGTATTTGACAAGGTCATATGAAAGATCTAAGCTCTGACAAAATATATTGGGATATTATACATGATTCACAGAAACACTAATGTTTTGGAGTGGAAATATTACCAGAAAAATAATCTATGAATTCATCATTTATTTTCCCTCCTATGAACATTAGTTGATATTCTGTCTCACTTTTTAACAGAAATTCTCTCTAATGTATACGATATATATCATACATAAATAAATCATCTTTACAGCATGACTTACAGTTATACAATTCCAAATATAATAATATATCTCTCATTGCAACACAGCTACATAAGACTCAAGATTAATACTACTACCAGCTCAAAATGTGACTTTTAATTTCCTCTAAATATCATCTACAAATGAGCCCATAAGAGTAATTTTCTGCATTATATTGCTAACCACTGAATTATTTAGCCAAAGGATAATGGAGTAAGAATGGCATAGAACAAAGTACCAACAAGGGGAAATAGTTGTCAAAGGAATAGTGAATGAGGATACTCTATACCAGGGGTCCTCAAACTACGGCCCGTGGGCCACATGCAAATACAAATATTGTATTTGTTCCCATTTTGTTTTTTTACTTCAGAATAAGGTATGTGCAGTGTGCATAGGAATTTGTTCATAGTTTTTTTTAAAACTCTAGTCCGACCCTCCAACGGTCTGAGGGACAGTGAACTGGCCCCCTGTTTAAAAAGTTTGAGGACCCCTGCTCTATACCAACAATCTCGTTTCTCTTTCATTGCCTTTTTGTCTATTTACTCTCACTTTCCCAAGCTCTCCTCAAAGACTCAGTGGCAACCTATGCAATTTACACAGAGTTATCAACTCTAAACAATGCCAACCCATGCCTCTTCAGATTGACAAAGGGATAACAAAAATATTTTATGTTTATTGAGACCTGAACTTTTACACTTACATCATTCTTAGAGACTACAGTGGAGCTTAGCTGGACAATTTAGAGAGGCCCTGTCCTACACGGCAGTGGTTTTCCAGGTGTGAGGACCAGAGCAGCTGCAGCACTGTGAAAGTTAGAAAGGTAATTCACAGGCCCCATTGAGGTTTACTGAATAACAAACTCTAGGGTTGAGGCCTGAGAATTTGCATTTCTAACAAGTTCCCACCGGATCCCACTTTGAGAACCAAGGAATTGGAGCAAGGCTTCTGAAGTCAGGCTCACCCCCTTGACAGCTCAGTGGCCTTGAGGAACATGGGTCTATTTTCTCATCTGTACGTGGGGGGAATTTAGGGTACAACCTCAAAAAATTGCCAGAAGGGTTAAGTGAGCCAACCACTTAAGACGCTGCCTGACATCTAGCAAGTCCTGTATATGTGTTTTTAAAAATAAAATTGTGTGAAATCTGTTGCATTTCTTATATCTTACTTGCCCAGTCCACTTGTTTTACCTGCCTATACTCTTCCAGCATTTTATTTCCAGATGGCTGAAATAAATCAGTTTAACCCAGTGGTTCCCAACCCCTGCTGACTATTAGAATCACCAGGGACACTTTTTAAAAATGATTGATTTCATGATTTTGATTTATTTGATCTGGGGTGAAGCTTAGGTATTAGAATACTTTAAATGCCCCCCAGGAAATTCTAACATTCAGCCAGGATTGGAAACTATTGCCTTAACATGGTATGTTTCTAGAGTACAAAGGTCCTGTTTGCGATCCTTTGTTAATCAATGCAAAGAACTTCATACTGAATAGAGCAGAACTCTACTGCCATGCACAGAGCTGTTTAGAAACCTGGGCCTACTGCATAATTTACTCACAAACTGAACATCTGGGTCTTGACCTATCTGAGGCCTTGATAAAATCTCCCATATATATTCAGGGCTATAAAACGTATACTTTCAGGCAATCTATTGCAATGTGTACAGAATTTTAAACACCTGACTGATTGAGGTATTCCTTCAATCCTGGCAATACTAGTGAAAACACAGGATAGCAGATTCTTGTCCTTTGAGCATTTAACATCACTAGTTTTCATCCTGAGGGTGCATAGCTATGGTGGTTTGTACTTCACTGAAACGTAGATTTGAAGGATTCACGCCCTGGGCCTGGTGAATTGGATTCAAGCGGCTGAACTAGTAGTGAGCCTTGTCCACAGGGCAGCAGACTTCTCCCACAACCATCACGTATTCAAAGATAAAAACGTGCGGGTAATAGGAACATGTCAGAAATACAATGTCGGCAAAAGTTGAAAAAGTAGCTATGAAAAGCTGCTCCCAGCAAAATTTCAATACTTAACAAAAGCAGAGGACTATCCAAACATTTTCAGTTCCCAAGCCCGGAGATTTCTAAAGAATCTTATAAATATTCCTCTTTGGAAGATATCAAGAATATGCTGTACACAGACTTTAAAGATCTCAAGTGCTACATATTTTATTTAGATCTAATTAATCCCCAAGTTACTAAAATATAAAGAAGCAATGTCTCTTACATGAAATAAAAATAAGTTGGAATCATTTTTTTTTTAAATCCAAAAATACTGCAAGTAAGTATCCATCCACTCTGAAGATTATCTCCCTAAGCCTTGAGGCAGATCTCATGAGGTCCGAGCTTCACACACTGTCAGATAAAACCCTCCTCTGGGCAGAAGGAAAGCCACGCATTAGATTGTGGTTTATCTGAGTTCTCCCTTGAGAAAGGTTAGAACATATTTCTTATGAATTACAAAAAACTAAAGTAGCAATAACTCAAAATAGCTGCTCCTTCTCTGTGTGTTTTTATAGGCATGGTGGCAAGCTGAAGAAAATCAGATGGAGAAGCATTATTTTCTCAATCCTAAATTTAGGTATCCATTGCATTTAAAACAACACTTTTTATGGTGCAAGTTCTGACTAAAGGCAAAACTTCAGTCAAATTTTTATCAGGAAATTAAATGAGAAACAATGGTGACTATATCAAACTGATGCTCACTAGAAGCCAAAGCTAATTTTCAAAGTCACTAAAAAAACAAGGTTCTAAAGCATTTCTTTTAGACAAAACCCAGGGGAAGAAAAACAGAAGCAGTCAGGTTTGCTCTTTTTTGGGGGGGGGGGGGGATTTTAAGAATGAAATTTAATAATATGTGAAGCTCATAGATCAGCCGTGGATAAACTACGGCCCGCGGGCCGGATCGGCCTGTTTGAAATGAATAAAACTAAAAAAAAAAAAGACCATACCCTTTTATGTAATGATGTTTACTTAGAATTTATATTAGTTCACACAAACACTCCATCCATGCTTTTGTTCCGGCCCTCCGGTCCAGTTTAAGAACCCACTGTGGCCCTCGAGTCAAAAAGTTTGCCCACCCCTGTCATAGATAATGTTAGGGGACAAAACAGGATACAAAACAATATGTATAATATTCTAGTTTTGTGTGTATATATCTGAATTGTAAACATAAAGATAATTTTTCCTATATTTGTTTATACTATTCTACATTTCCTAGTTGGTACAATTAATTCCAAATATTTTTTTTATGTCTAAAAAAATAAGATTATTTAATACTTTGAAGTCAACTGATTAACCTGTAACAGAACAAAGAATAATACTGTTAAAATGAAAGTCAGTCACATGACTTCCGTGATTAAAATCCCCCAATAATTTCCCATCTCTCAAAGAGCAAAGGATTCATAGTGACGTTGAAGGCCCTATGTAACTTGACCCATAAGTTCTTCCTCACTTCATCTTTTTAAAAAATTTTTATTGATTAAGTTATTACATATGTGTCCTTATCCCCACATTACCCCCCACCCCCCGACTCATGCCCTTACCCCCACCCCCACCCCCCCGTTGTCTGTTGTCCATTGGTTAGGCCTACATGCTAGCAGGTTTGCTCTTAATGCCTGATCTCCCAATATTCCTCTTTATCAGGGAAATCACAGGTTGTTTTATTTCCAACTCTGTACTTCAAAGCCTTTTACTTTAGTAAATGATTAGTGATGGTTTTCAAAGTGATTTTGAAGCTCTGATTCTCTATCCCATCTCATAACTGCTTAATACCTGATCTCTAGCCAACCTCCCCTTTGGAGTTCTGTAGTCTTCAAGTCATTTACGGGCTACAGAAGAAAACTGTGAAGACTAAATGAGACGATGTGTGAAACTGGCCTAACACAGTGCCTGATTCTGAGTAGGTGCTAGATTATTTTCAGTTGCCAACCTCTCCTCAAGTCTCCACCCAGTATTTTCAATATTCATCTGCACACTATTTTACAAAGTATTACATACGCAAAATTTTGCTTTGAAAATTTACTCTCTTCAGAATAGGAAATTTTGTTATTTAAAGAAGATGCAAAGGTGAAGTCCTCTTTAATTGAAATGCTACTTGTATTCTAAACTGATGAGAAAAGCAATTTGAACTCCTGAAATTTGGAAGTTGAAAAAAAAATGTAATAAAGATTTTAAAGTTCTTGTTGAGACAACTCCAAAAGTATTAATTTTATTTTTTTCTTACTTTTACTTAAGACATTTTATTTAAGCGCTTTCTACCAAGAATTTCCATTTTGCATTAGGAGGAAGGGCCACAGTGTGTTTCCAAACCTTCTCTTCTTACTACTTTCAATGGGAGGTCACCCCCTAGTGGAAATGTAGCAGGGCACATCGTATTCTGTGCTTCCCTGGTGCGAATGTAAAGAACATGACACTTAAAATTATGTTTATACTCCTACGCAAAGAGCGAAAGGGGACTTATTGGTAAGCAGTGTAGGTTTCTAAATTGTAGTGAGTCCCCATTTGCATGAGGACAGATTAATAGTTTTAAAGTTTCTTGGATTTGTTTCCCATTTAACAATTAGTGCCTATTTCCATTAAACATTCATCTTATTTTTAGAGAACTGTGTGACTGCTAAGGTAAATTATAATATGTATCTGTAATAGATTGCAATATTCTATCTTCCCAAGAAATCTGAGGGCTGAGACATACTCAAATGAGTAATGCCCATGCTTTAGATTATTTAGGCTCATTTGTATAACAAATTGTTCACAAAATATGAAATATTAATATTGACCTTATATTGATTAAATGCCCCATACCAGGACCATTCTGTAAGCTTGAAAGATGTTAGTCCACTAATATGCCTTTAAAATCGTTCTGGATAAAAATGCTCAGTTACTGTCTCTATTTGTGGGTCCACTTCTGAGATGATAATATGGCATTTGAATATTCTAGTGAAACACCTAAGTATCAATGAAGTTGTTCTTTTAAATGTGTTAAAATCTTATTATATTTATATAGCAAGACCAATAAATTTAATGTCACCTTTGATCAAACCTCACATTAATGCATCACAGCCTCACATAGACATAATAATACAAGTTTGACAATGCACTACAACCTGGATTAACTGTTAGTTTTACATGGTTCAATCAATACATCATTATATGGTGTATTGGTTAAAAATATCATTTCTGCAAGACTAAAACTTCAATCTTAGGTAAATGAGATATTACCACTTAAAATAAATTAGCCAAAGAAACTTACTTAATTGTATTAAGGTACTTTACACAGACTTTGGGTTGCCCTATAAAATGTGTAAAATATAAGCTAATATAAAGATATAAAACATGAATGCAGAATAGTTTTTTAAAAAGAATTCTCTGAAATTGCACATAGAAATTCCAATGTGATCACAATGTTTACACATAACTTTAAATATATCACCAACAAATTTAAATATATATGTATGCATATATTTTATGTAAAAAGTTTTTAGAAGCACTTTAAAAATAAATGGACAACTGGGAGGCATAAACTATAAAACTAGGCAGGAACCTTAATTTTTGCTGTTGGGAGTACCAAAATAATAAAAAAAAGTATCTGGAAATCCTCATAAATAAAATTGTCAGGTGTTGTTATGTTTGTAGTCGGATGAATTTTGATAATAAAGATATTTCTCACTGTAAGTACTGAAGGAACCTGCCAACCTCCTGGAAGAGTGTGCAGAACAATGAAGTAGGCGCAACCCCGTGGCTCTTCTGCTTTTGGCAGAAGGAAGTTGCGGCAAGAGAAGAATTCAGTAGTCAATTGATTTGGGTAACTGTCGGGAGAGGTGAAGAGGCTAGAGGCTGCATGATCTCAATAATTAGACCTATTTATTAAACTGAACTGACTTGATTGATCAAATATTACCAAGTTTCACATTATATCTATTCCAGTCTAGTCTTTGATTTCTGAGTCCTGTCAGGATCTGTAGAAATGCTTGCAAAATGTATTTTGACATCACCTTTAACCCTGTAAGATGAAGTTTGGGTGTCTCAGCTAACAGCACGTTTGCAAAAGTGGTATATGTATGTATAAAGCAGAAAGAAAAAAAAGTTCAAATTTATTTTAATATTAGTACCATTTCCTTTATATAGACATACACTAGACCTACAAGGAATGCTTAATTATTTAGGAAAAGGGACTTCAAGTAAGTCACCTTCATTTAAAAATATATATTACTCATTTTGCTGAGCTGGTGGAAACTGCATTACTAAATTAACATTAGCTATCAGAACATTGTGAAGAAGGTCAGGGAAATTTATCCTTTATATAATAGTTGGATGGCAAAACTGCAATTCAGATGAAGAGTAAAGAATAAAGAATACTGATCCAAAAAATACAAGTTATGCAAGTACAAATCATTTTGCTTTGAACAACACAACATTAACTGAATAACTTTGATCCATGTTAGGCTATTTAAAGCATATTAATAAACTTAGTTACTCATATTTTAGTAAACAACCTAAGATCATTCAATGGTAAAGCCAGAATTGGAACCTTATGGTGACAAATTGACAATAATTAATAATGTCATTCAATCTCAACTCTTCAAAGCATAGCCAAAAAAGGTAATTGAGAATCTAGAGTATATGTGACATAAAAACTGCTTTGACCAAGGTTATCAACCTTCCTTAACATTCATGCAGAGCTGACTTGATTCTTACTTTGTGTCATTTTTCTTACCAGACTAACTCCCAGGTTTTATTGCCTCTGCAAGAAAGAACTGTGGTAAGTGGCACATCATGATACCGAGAGGTAGGTATCATGACTTCAAGACCAGTAACCACCTGAGATTATAAATCTGGGGACAGACAAGCATAACTGTAACAATGTGTCATACGATTATGAATATTTATAAGATGCTGTCAAGTCATATCCAGGGCAGGCGAAGCTGTGTTTAATACCTTCCAGCCAACCACCCCTTCTCACTCCTATCCCACTTTATTTCCTTCAGGGAACTTCATCACTGCCTGGGTTTACTGGCTGTGTCCCTGCAGTAGAAGAAAAGCTGCTTGAAGGCAGGACCTGATCTATTTTATTCCCTGCTGTATCCCCAGTGCCTGGCACATACAAAGGGTGGTTCTACGTAACTGGTGTGATCATTGGGTGTGAATTGTCCTCCTGTACAGCAGGGGGCAATATGACCTAAACACGAAGTAAAGGATTTTGTGACAAGGTGGATCATTTACACTATTCGAAAGCATATTCTGAAATTATGTGAATTAATGAAAAAGCGTAAGTGCATGGTAGTTTAATACACCCACTCAAGCCATTGCAAAGTTAAGCATTGTTTCTTCATACGACTAATAAAATTCTCTTACAATTAATATGGCTGATTAAATGCATCCTATGGTACAGTAAAATAAAATAAAATGATTTTACTATTTTTCCAAAAGGAGCCTGAGACTCTTATTCTCATATCTAAATGCACTTGGACTTGTTTGCTTTGAGAGGCTCAATCAGAGTGAAACATTTTCACATATTCACAATAAAAAATATGTACAAACACAAAACTATTCACTAGAAAGAAAAACAGTAACATCCTAGTTCTTTGGGGAATGCTAGGGAAAGGCACTTTGATGTAATTATAACTGGGACTTGGAGAACAGAATACTTGAATTGTTACATACCACCTTTTCAAGAATAACTCGATCTCCACCTTTGTTTTAATAACCTTGCTTTACATTTGATGTTTTGATAAGATAATCTGGACATAATTCAATGGTCATAACGACATAAACACAACTTAGAAGTACTGATTAAAGAAGGAATACTTTAGTGAACTCTGCCAGAATTTAACCAGAGTCGAGAGGCTATAAATGTGAATACAATTTTTCATGTCTAGCTAGTAGCTACTGTACAGGAATGTGAATATGACAGCATAACCACAAGCTATTTTCAGAATGAAACAGAGCATGTGATTAAAAGTTATGCTTAATTCCATGACACTTCATTCTAACAATGTGTTACTTCATGCAGGCCTTTAAAAGAATTCTCAACATACATTTATTTTAAACCTTCATAGTACATACTGAATATAATGAATGCACATATAATTTAGCTTAATGCTTACAAAACCAATATTGAATAGAGCTCTGTTCCATCACGCAGGCCTTTCTTGAGTTAGTAACAAATCTCAGTCTGTCACCTTTGTGCATCTGACCTTTGAACAATGCAGGGTTTAGGGGTGCTGACCCCCCCCCACGCACAGTCAAATATCCACATATTACTTCTGACTTCCCCCAAACTTAACTACTAATAGCCTACTGTTGACCAAAGCCTTAGTGATAGCAGTTCAATAACATATTTTCTATGTTATATGTATTATATACTGTAATATTAAGAGAATTATAAGGAAGAAAAATATTTTATAGTACTGTACTGTATTTATTGATATCATAAGTTTACATTGTCTATTTACAAGATGAATCATTTGTCAGTACCTACATCAATATAATTCAATATGATATAAAACACTGTAGATGCTATACATATTACTAACACTAGATATCAATAAAAAGATAATGTGAAAAAGAAATTTATCTTTACTTACACAGCATACAGGATTACAATTATATTCACAGTATAATATTGGAAATACCATTACATTAAAAACCCCCACTTACCTGTGATGATAGACTGATAGGCAGTTTCTCCAGTTACAAGAGAGTGAAACATACTGTACGGTAATATAATTCTTTGAAAGCAGTTATAAAACAGTAAGAAAACGAACACATTTTAAATTTCATATTAAATATCACTCATATTACGCATATGCAAGAATAGGCCATCTACTTCCATACATGTCTTGCACATAATGTTCTACATAATGAAAACTTCGGTGATGGTGATGATGATGACACAAAACCATCTCATACAGTTCTTGCTGCGTAGTTATTAGGTTGTTCACATAAAGACATTCACACACGCACAAGTTTATAACTACGCAGCATGATGATTATTCCCTGTTCATCAAGTGGAAATGAATGGCTACAAAAGTCTTCAGCCTCGTCATCTCACATTGAGTAGGCGGCGCAGGAGGGAGGGGCTCATCTTGCCATCTCAGGAGCGGCAGAGGAGGAGGAGGAGGAGGTGGAAGGAGCGGTAGGAGAGGCAGGCATACGTCATCATTTCTGTCTGGTGTTTTTGCTTTTACATCTCTCTGAAAGTGTTTCTATTTGGTACCAAGTCTTCTTCTACCATTTGCTTTAGTTTCATGTCTGTATCAGAGAAGGTCTATGTCATAAAAGCAGTCAAAAGCAGTCATGAATAACCAGAACTCTACCTCCAGACTGCCTAATGTCAGTCTGTTTTCTGGCACTGCTTCTTCTACGTCTTCTTCCTCATCATCGGGCACTGGGTTCAGAAGCATCCATCGGGTGGCCTTCTATTAATTCCTCTGGTGTGGTGTCTGTTAGCTCTTGAATTTCTCCAAGTGCCATATCTTGAAACCCTTCACCCCTCCGCCCCCTTTTTGCCATATTCCCAGTCTCATGATCTCGACTGGCTCTGCAAAGCCATGCACATCTGGACATAGTTTTCTCCAGCAGCAGTCATTGTTTCAGGCTTGATGGCTTTCACAGCTTTTTCTGCAGCAACAATGGCATCTTCAGTGGTGTGATCCCTCCAGGCTCTCATGATGTTGAACTTGCCTGCTGCTTCTTGCTTGGCAGAAGCTGCTTTTCCTGTTATCTTGGCATCTTTTAAGCCACATTTTTTCTAAAATTACAACCATTGTTTGTGGCATTAAGTTCTCCAGCTTTAAATCCTTCACCTTCCTTTTGCTTTAAGTTGTCATATGAAGTGAATTTGCTTTTGCTCAAATCATATTAGAGTCTTGAGGTATACCTTTCTTATAGCAACCCTGTACCCACTTAAAAGCTGCATTTTCAGTACAGGATAAAAAGGTATTTTGTAAAAAGTTCACACATTTCCTTTTCTTTCTTTTTTTTTTTTTTTACAACAGTCCTTTGGACTCATTTACCTTGAATGTTGGTAGACTGCAGCAGAAAACTTATATCTACGGTACACAGCCAGCAATTCAACGTGTTCTTGTAATGTCATGACTTTTCTCTGCCTCTTGGGAGCACTTCCAGCATCACTAGTGGCACCTCATATGGGCCGCATGGTGTTATTCAAGGTTTACGGCATTGCATTAACACGATGAAAAATATGCGAGAACCGCAGAGATCACTTCTGACTGTGCCACACAATTTACTGGAGAGATGAATTGCTCACGTGGAGATGATTAGTGTCACCAGCGTTTTAAGTGGGTATTAGGAACACGAGCTCACCCCAACAGCAACAGGAGGTGGGTGCACAATTATTACAGTAGCTCAGTATGTACTACAGGTACTTTTAAATGTTTTTAAAAATGTTTTTATTGATGTTTTTAGAGAGAGAGAAAGGGAGAGAGAAACATCAATAGGCTGCCTCCTGCACGCCCCCCACTGGAGATCGACCCCATAACCCAGGCATGTGCCCTGGACAGGAATTGAACCAGCGACCTCTTGGTACATGAATCAATGCTTAACCACTGAACCACACCAGTCAGGCTCAAATTATTTTAAGAGAAGAGGAGAGAGAGAGAGAGCGAGAGAGGGAGAGAGACAGTCTAGGGCTGTATTGCCGAAAGAGCTCACACTTAGCCCTTAATCTCATATTCATACTTTCCACTGACAATTGATCACCATGTTGTGGTCACATTAATCATCCCTAAAAACTACTTAGGCCACTCTGCTCAAATAGCAAGAATGGTTTCTTTGACCTGATGAATCTAACCCAATTCCCCTATCAACTGAAGCCTTACCCTACTTATCTCACATTAGCACCTGTGATAGCACCTTCAAAAAAAAAAAATGTCCTGGAAAATCCAACCCTAAGCATCCACCCCAAGTGTTTGCTCCTGCAGGGCTCTCTTCCTTCTCTCCGGTTACCTGACATCTCACGCTATGACTTTTGCTGCGAAGTCTCTCCTGAAACAAGGCAATTTCTTCCCCAGCCCCCAACCCCCAATTTTTCTTATTTGAGTCTCATTATGTTTCATCAACAAAGCACATTAGTGATGGAAGGTGGTATTTGAAAACACATTTAGTTAATTTGATGAAGAGTGTTAATTCATTCCCAAAGCCACACATGTATGTGTGAGAGCTCTTTAGTGAGAAAGGATTCCCATAAGAAAACATCACAGCGGAGACGTGCTGAAATATGTGTTTAATCAACAGCTTCCATTTTAATCTGCTGGCGAGAATTGTGGAAGCATTTTTTTTATTAATGTGAATAATCAAGCTCTCTGCTTTTGCTGAGCTTTATGGGCTGGTGATATAAGCAGTAAAAGGTAAGCCTCCCAAAGCAAAAATGAACTTAAAAAACCCCCACTAAACTAAAATTAACATAAAAATGTGCTGTCAAGTTTAACTACCAAAAGAGCAAATGCATTTAGCCACTTATGAGAAAGGAGTGCTTAAAGTCCATCAGCACACATTTAGCCTCTGCCTAGAACACTGCTACTGTTACGTTAAAAGACATTTTAAAGATATCAGGGACTCCTGGCAACCCCATTATTAATGAATTCTCACAGAGCAAACAATGGATCTTCACAAGCTCAAGAAATGTGGCATGTACAAAGCAAGGGAGAGCCAAAATTAGGGTGATATTTTATAAACAGAGTGAAATGCTAGGACATAAAAGAAAGGCTAGCCTCTATGTGAGAAGTCAATGTCCTCAGGTAAGCTTATGCATAACACTTAGAATCCCCTATTTGTACTAGTTCATTAAGTCTGTTCACACAAAAAAGATTTCATTTTCAGTAAAAAAAAAAAATAAAACAAAATAAATATAAACATCCACCACATTTTATACACACATACACATACATATCTCTATTTTTTTCTTCCAGCTGTGTGAGTTTCCTCTCTTAACACATGATAACACACTTTCCTAGGTCTAGAGAATGCTCAGCAAAAAAGGTAGAACTCAAATGGATCAACAATACAAAGAAGATAATTATAATAATAATGAAACTGCAGCTCATAAAGGGAACGTTTATGCATGCCTTATAAGACATACTTAGCCTTTACATATTTACCTTACTTTCTGCTCTCAATGTGGTACAATACCGTAGAAGCCACAAAACTCACCGAAGGAATTCTAACATATTCTTCACAATATATTAATTATAGAATTCCACAAATCCCTTCACTTCTGGATTGTGTACAACACATCTCCTGCATAAGTAGGTTTGTCACACGACTTGCAAATGTGGCCAGAAGGTTAAACAAGACCACAGAAGAGGCTGTTGCTGGAAAATGTCAATATTCTAGCAGTGGCTCTGAACGTGTGCGGCTTGCTCCCGGTGGAGTCTCCTAATTAGTCTCTGCCTTATGTTCAGCTGGCTGAATTCATAGTTGTATCTAGGCAAGAGGAAGCTAAGCAGTCCTATTTTTCTGGGAGGACATGTAATTCAAGTTTTTGTGAGGCAAATAACCCTTTTGTTGCCCTTTGAGTTCAGCCTCAACTGGAATAGTTTGCTAGAGTCATGCTACAGTCTACTCAGGGAACAGACTGCTAGGAAAACACGGAGGAAGAAGGTCCATAGAAAGGGAGAAGATTCCTGTTCTCAGATTCCTTCTCCGCAACCAGGCCAATATGTAGAATCTTAAATTCCAACTAATCCATATTCATAACTTATGCTTCAGCTCTAGAGTCAAGGATTATTCATGGTCACAGCATTATCTCATTCATTATTATCTCACATCTAGCAGGTAAAATATCAGGCATGTGCTTTTAAATACCAGAGAGGAAACAAGCCCCAGCTGAAAGTGGAATCACTGTTTTGCTCTCACTCTAGACCAGTGATGGCGAACCTATGACACGCGTGTCAGAGGTGAAACGCGAACTCGTTTTTTTGGTTGATTTTTCTTTGTTAAATGGCATTTAAATATATAAAATAAATATCAAAAATATAAGTCTTGGTTTTATTATGGTTGCAAATCTCAAAAAATTTCTATATGTGACACGGCACCAGAGTGAAGTTAGGGTTTTTCAAAATGCTGACACGCCAGGCTCAAAAGGTTCGCCATCACTGCTCTAGACCATAAAGCAAATGTGGTTTCTGATAAAATGATTGAAAATATTACTGCTCATAAGGTGGAATTTTATTTTTTGATAGGAGGAGAGTGCCAAAAAACAAAAAGAGAATCTAGCTCAGTAGTTAACTCCCAGTAAAGTTTTGAATTACATTAATTCATTAAACAATTTCAAATTACTTTGATTTATTAAATAGTAAACATTTTACTGTTGTTTTAATTAAAACAGTATTCACAATTGGTGATCAAAAAGGCAATCTTTGCAAGATTTTAAAGTCCAGTGTATGAATACATTAAGATATAAGGAGTTATATTTTAACTTAGATAAAATTCAATCTTGTGATCGATACTGAGCTCAATTCTGTGTGTGTGTAGGTGATCACTTTTTTGGTTTCCAGCTTTATTGTGATATCACTGACATAACATTGTGTAAGTGTAAGGTATACAGTGTAATGATTTCATATACCCAGAACTTATTCATATTATAACTGGAAGTGAAACACTTTGGTGAAAAAAAATCTTGGTGAAAAAAAATATAACTGACATCTTCAAGGTAATAAGGAAGCACTTCAATGTCAGAGTGCGACAAACAATGATGTTTTTCTTACTACAGTCTTATTTTCAACATCCCTTCCAAGCTGCAATGCAAAATTTAAATATTCTGATCCTTTCAAACTAAGGCAGAGGGAGCAACTGAATCATGACAAAGCTCATAAAAAATTGAAGAATGATAGAGTGTTAATATGGCTTAATTTTCAGCCGTTGGCAGAGTTCAGATACTTCCTAAGTCAAAATACTGAAAGTAATTGCAATTAAGTGATTTCCCAACACCTTTTTATCATATAATGACAGAAATATGTTCCTATATGTGATTTTCTAAATATAATGACTTAATAGAGCTATCTGACTTGGGATACTTAACCTTCAAGACTGAGATAATTTGAAAAATATCTTACAGAATTGATTGATATGGTCATGTCATTTTGGTGATTTATTTTCCAGGAAAAGCTTTTGTGCTGTGCAGTGTTTCTCAGAAGTTTGTAATAATTGTTCTGTCGATGGTAATGAAGAATAATAGTACATACTCTGTTTTTCGATGGGGAAAGTGGGAAAGGAAAAGGTGGCATTTATTTGGTGATTAATCTGGTTGGAATTACTCTTTGACAATGTTAAATAGAAAAGCAAAACCATGGATGAGTTTTTCCAGATTCTGCAGCATTGTGATCACTGGTGAGAAAATGGGAGTATGAAGAAATAGTCTGCTGAATGCCAGCTCCTCAGAGATACTCCAGCTGTCAGACAATTGCTGGCAGCCCTAGTTTTCAATTAAAGAGCACTTTAGAGACTGTTTAATGTGTTTAGATTCAAAGGGGTAGTTTATCCCTTTGGGGCACTTCAACTAGAGAAATTTAGACCAGATAAGATCAGCGAAACATTTATATTTCAAAGCAAAGTCGAAGTGAGCGTTTTCATTACTGGTACAGCTGATGTTTGATTAAATCAATATATTTACAACCTGGGTTAAGTTACTTATCTTCTTTAAGCCTCAGTTTACTGTAATACTATCATGAAATATCAGCTTCATAAGGTTAGTCTGAGGATTGAATGACACACTTCATGCAAACTACTTAACAAAGTGCTTGGAGCATAATAAGTACAGAATTAACAGCTGTTTATTTAACTACTAGAGGCCCAATGTACAAAATTTGTGCAAGGGCCTTGGCCCTGGACTCTGCCTGCTGCCACTGTGGCCGGGGAGCCTCTGCCACCTCTGCACCTCCGCCTCAGCCCCCGCCTGATATGGCTTTGTCCAGAAGGAAGGACGTTGGGAAGGACAGCTGGTCTAATTAGCATAAGTGGGGCCTTGACTTACGAGTGTCCCGACTAAAGAGTTTTTCGAGATACGAGCCATCTCTCAGCTGATTTTTTGCTTTGAGTTGCGAGCTAAAATTCGGGTTACGAGCCAGCTTCAGATACCCAACCGCAAGTTGGTGCAGCGAACATCACAGTGAATGCCACAACATCAGCCCAGCATTCAATTCATTGTAATGGTGAAAACTGATTTGACATATGAGTAATTTGAATTATGAGCTCCATCACGGAACGAATTAAACTCGTAAGTCAAGGCCCCACTGTATTACCCTTTTATAATTATAGATTATCACCTGGTAACCTAAATTTGGCTCTTCTATTCAAGCTTTAGGTGAAATCTAGATAAAAATCAATGATCATCTGACAGATACTTTGATACATGAAGCATAAAACATATAAATGAATTAGAAGTATAAGTCTTCAAATAGCAGATACTGAAAGCCTCCTTTTTATATGGTGTCCCTGTGCTCATAAAAACATTCTCTCATGAATGCTGATGTTTTCCCAAGTACAGTATGTGCTTTCTAAGTTTCTCCCTGCAACACTGTCTCTATATCTTGTGATCATTTCAAATAAAGTGAAGAGTAAATGGCAGATGCCCAGGGACTCATTACAGATGACTCTGCCCACCTGTGACAAAGCCTGACTTTAGCTGGGCAGCATTCCTGCCATACTTACCAGGCAGCTCTGACAGCTTGGCAGAGTTTGGCATCAAGAGATTGACATGGAGGAGAAACCAAGATGGCGGCATAGGTAAACACCGGAAATTGCTGCCTCCCACAACAACTTCAAAAATACAACGAAAAGATAAAACGGACATCATCCAGAACTACAGGAAGGCTGGCTGAGTGGAAATTCTACAACTAGAAGGAAAGAGAAAAGCACACTGAGACCCAGAGGAGCTGCGGAAGTAAAGTGCAGAGGTACGGAGGCTTGAGTGCGCGTGGAAAGGGGTGGCACCTGAGGATGCGGCTGTCTTTTTGAATTGGGAGGGAGTCACAAGCTCCCGACTGCTCTGAACTCCAGTTCTGGGAAGTCTCTGGGGACCCAGGACTCATACAGGGAGAAACTGACTGTCTGGCAGCAGGCAGAACTCAGAACTTGAGGGCGACTTTCCCTCAGAGGTGCTTGCAGCAATTACCCGGACACTGAGACACAGGGCCCCTTAGGGCAGGACTGACTATCAGCCATAGCTACTTGCTCCGCCCTTTGATTCCCTGAGACCCCACCCCACCCAGGCTGCAGCAGAGGCTTTTGCATATGAATGCCCTGGCCCTTTGCAACCTGAAAATTACATAACAAATTGCAGCTGGGCCAGACAGACCCAGAACTTCCAAGAGAAGGTCAAGGCCCCACAGCAGCTTGCATTGCTTCACAGCTGGGCCTCATCTGGGCACCTCCAAACTCCAAAAAAGGAAGGGGAATCTGCAGTTCTCTTCATAGCTCCTGCTGGGTAACCTCAGGCAGAGACTAAATTAGCACCTCCTTAGATCCAAGAGCCAATGTACCCAGTGGCCAGAGTGGGACCATCCAGATTACAACTCCTCAGATCCATAAGGGACACACTCAGGGGGCAGACTCAGTGAGCACCAAAGCCCCACTGAAGCAAGTCTTGCCCCAGAAGGGTGTCTTCAGCACAGAAGTTCTCCCACTGCAGACACAGCTGATTCTCACTGCCAATTGGCCTGGAGGTCAATTCCTCCCAGTGATACCTACAACAATCAAGGCATAACTACAACAAGACTGTGCACAAAGCCCACAAGGGGGTGCACCAAGAGTGTCCACCTCAGGTAACTGGGCTGAGCCACTGGGCCCTACAGGACACCTAGCACACAAAACCACTCTACCAACACAGGGAAGCATAAAAAATGCGGAGACAAAGAAACAGGTCACAAATGGCAGAAATGGAGGAAAGCAAATGACTGGATATAGAGTTCAAAACCACGTTTATAAGGTTTTTCAAGAATTTTATGGAAACCGCCGATAAATTTAGTGAGACCCTGGGGGATATGAAAAAAGACCAACTAGAAATTAAGCATACACTGACTGAAATAAAGAATAATATACAGAGATCCAATAGCAGACAAGAGGATCCCAAGAATCAAGTCAAAGATTTGAAATACAAAGAAACAAAAAATACCCAACGGAAAAAGAAAAAAGAAAAAAGAATCCAAAAATATGAAGATAGTGTAAGGAGCCTCTGGGACAACTTCAAGCATACCAACATCAGAATTATAGGGGTACCAGAAGAAGAGAGAGGGCAAGATATTGAAAACCTATTTGAAGAAATAATGACAGAAAACTTCCCCTACTTGGTGAAAGAAATAGACTTACAAGTCCAGGAAGCACAGAGAACCCCAAACAAAAGGAATCCAAAGAGGACCACACCAAGACACATCATAATTAAAATGCCAAGAGCAAAAGACAAAGAGAGAATCTTAAAAGCAGCAAGAGAAAAAAAGTCAGTTACCTACAAGGGAGTACCCATATGACTGTCAGCTGATTTCTCAATAGAAACCATGCAGGCCAGAAGAGAGTGGCAAGAAATATTCAAAGTGATGAATAGCAAGAACCTACAACCAAGATTACTTTATCCAGCAAAGCTATCATTCAGAATTGAAGGTCAGATAAAGAGCTTCACAGATAAGAAAAAGCTAAAGGAGTTCATCACCACCAAACTAGCATTATATGAAATGCTGAAAGGTATTCTTTAAGAAGAGGAAGAAGAAAAAGGAACTCTTACCATTTGCCACAGCATGGATGGAACTGGAGAGCATTATGCTAAGTGAAATAAGCCAGTCAGAGAAGGATAAATACCACATGATCTCACTCATTTGTGGAATATAATGAACAACATAAAATGATGAACAAGGACTGATCCAGAGACGGAGAGGCATTGATTGGACTGTCGGGACTTGGAGGGAAGGTAAGGGAGGGTGGGGGTAAGGGGGAAAGATCAACCAAAGGACTTATATGCAAGCATATAGGCCTAACCAATGGACACGGACAACGGGGGGTGAGGGCAAGAGCGGGGGGGGGGGGAGGGTAGGGGGTAATGTGGGGATAAGGACACATATGTAATATCTTAATCAATAAAAAAAAAATAAAAAAAAAAAGATTGACATGGTTCATAGGTGCCATGGCTTACCTCATGATGTTAGCCTGAGAATCTCTGGAAGGAAGACGCCCTGTAAATGCTTCCCCATTTGCCTCTGACCCAGTTCTAGGCTCACAAATGCAATTTATAATAATAAACACCTCCTCACATAAAAGAAATGAAAAGATCGATTGCTCAACCTCACTTTTATAGGCACTGACTTGCACATTTAAAGGAATAAATTACATTTAAAATAAAATCATTCTCACATATCCATATGTGAATCAATATGTTAATTCACTTATAAAGGCAAGGATAATTCCTATTTCACTGTCATTGTTAAACCGCATGAATGTTGAGAATTCTGTGAGATGTCACACAACCACTAAATCCCTGGCATGTGTGGTACAATGTGGTCCCGTTTTGGTAAAAGAAGATATGACTAACAATGAACAAATCTCCTTGCTTCCATATTGCTAGCAGCCAAAGAACATATGGACAATGGAAATATTACTTTGCAAATATTTGCTCAAAGAGACCTGTTTTGAAAGGAGCACTGGAGATGCCAGAAATAAAAACAAATTCAATATAATTATTCCGTTTTTACCAACTGCCAAACAAGCAATAGCAGATAGTCTTCAAACCGGTTTATAGGAGGTAGAATTAAGGTTTATTTTTAGGTGTATGTAGCTGCATGACTCACCAGGGGGGAATAAATGTGTTGATTTACCAATATGTTATATCAATTACAGACACTGCTCTGCCCAACTTCTCTTGAGACCTTCACGCTTAGTAGAAAATGGATTTAAATCTGTCCAGGTGCACATTTAGAGCTGTGCTGTGAAGTCAAGTCAAGCCCACATTTTAAAATAAAGTCACCTTTAAAGGGAAATTCTAATACAGTTAAAAAATTTCAAGGACACTGATAGGTTCTGATGATAGAAAATGAAAAGCAAATATGACTTCTCACTGTTATTCAAAGTTAAATTATCGGTCAAGGATCCTTTCCAATTTTAATTCTAATTTCATATTTTCAAATATCTTGATGATTCCTTTTGGTGAATAACCTTGTATAAATCTGATTTTTTTTTCCCTCCTGTGTTTGAGAAAGTAGAGCTAGGAATTTGGGTTTTCTGGTGTCACTTGCCTTCCCCTCGCTTTCTGAACTTTTCTGGAGTCACCTCAATCAAGTAATAGTACCAGAAAAATTAGTATGTACTATTGCTGTTCTGAGTCATTTACTTAAATCATTTCATGTAGTTCTCTCTCCACACTTTAAGGTAAACATCTTTATGGTCATTGTCCTCCCCTACTCGGTGAGAATATTTTATTTCAGAGAAGTCGTTTGTCTAATGTCACACAGCCAGTAAGAGACAGAGTGAATACTGGATCCCTGATAGGTTGGTGCTGAGACTTATGAATTGACCACCGAACCATGAGTGCACCCAACTTGGCAGACTGAAGTCTTTAAATGTGGCAGCATCTACCTTCCAAGTTACAGGAGAAAGACTGCCTTTCATGGGGAAGCAGGCAAACCAACCTCTATGAATTGTCCAATGTAAAGGTACTATTTTTCCTTTTGTAATTATTAAATGTTTTACAGGAGATACTTTGAGATGACACAAACCTCCTGTTTTTGCATACATTTTTAAATTTTGGATATTGCCTGCAGCAATTATTACTGTGGTATTCTAATAGAGATTTTTCTATTTATAATTTATATTTCTTTTTTAAATTAAACGTATGGGAGTGACACTGTTTAATAAGATTATATAGGTTTCAAGTCTACAATTATTTTTTTTTAAAATATATTTTATTGATTTTTTTACAGAGAGGAAGGGAGAGAGATAGAGAGTCAGAAACATCGATGAGAGAGAAACATCGACCAGCCGCCTCCTACACATCCCCCACCGGGGATGTGCCCACAACCCAGGTACATGCCCTTCACCGGAATCGAACCCGGGACCCTTCAGTCCGCAGGCCGATGCTCTATCCACTGAGCCAAACCGGCTTCGGCTCAAGTCTACAATTCTAATCCTAACCCTAGCCCTAACCCTAACCTACTCTCTTCAGTGAAGAAAGTTAGGAAATACATGAATGTATATTAACTTATGCATACACAAGCATCTACATTTCTGTATTTATTTCTCTATGGATATTTGTATTTCATGTATCCACATTGATAGTTCTGCCTCTAATCCAGTACCATGGGACTCATTTTGCCTCCTTTCTCTTTTGTAACTACTTACTCTGACAGTAGGAAACCCGGCCTTCATTATCTATGACATATTTACCTGTTTGTTCTACTCTAGTGTACATGTAAATTAGTTTTTTTTAATTATTATTATTAGTTAAGGTATTACAAATGGGTCCTCATCCCCCCCATTAACCCCCAACCTCCCCCCCCCACATACAAACTCATGCTCCCATCCTCCTGTTGTCCATGTCCATTGGTTTGGCTTATATACATGTATACAAGTCCTTCGGTTGATCTCTTCTCCTTACCCCCGCCCTCCCCTACTTTCCTTCTGGGGATTGATAGCCTGATCGCTGTTTCTCAGTCTTTGGGTCTGTCCCTTTTCATCAGTCTATGTTGTTCTCTATAATCCACAAATGAGTGAGATCATGTGGTATTTATCTTTCTCTGACTGGCTTATTTCACTTAGCATAATGCTCTGCAGTTCCATCCATGCTGTTGCAAAAGGCAAGAGTTCCTTTTTTTTTTTTTACCGCAGCATAGTATTCCATTGTGTATATGTACCACAGTTTTCTAATCCACTCATCTGCTGATGGGCACTTACATGTAAATTAGTTTTAAAATGCCTTACTAGTAGGCCTATGAAAAGCATATTCACAAACCAGGTGACAGTCCTTGTGCACAGTTCTTCTGGTCTTTAACAGATGGTACCCAGCCAAAGTACTGTTTTCCAAACTTACTTAAAGTCAGCCCCTTCCTTCCCCATTCCTTTCAGTATGGCTATGCGGTTTGTGTATAGCACAGTTAGACTCATTTGCCACAGGCTACATTTTATCTTTTGCTCCATCTCCTAATTGAGTTTTTAAAAAATTAGAGTAAAATCTACTTTTTGTGGTGTACAGTTCTATGGATTTTGACAAATGCATGGAATTGTGTGTCTACCTCCACCGTCCAGTCCTATAGGACAGTTTCATCACCCCCAAAATTTATCCATGCTACCCTTCCCCAAACCCCAACCAAAGCAAGCTTTTGCTTCAGTTATCCTGGTATATGGTCTGGAATTAACTAGAATTAAGTAGAGCATTTTAACCATGTAATGATGATGATGTGTCTGAAAATCAGTATAGTAAAAAAGCCTAATCTGTAAAGCTACAGCTTCTATTTGGCCTTTAATTGGGGCTAAATAGCTCAAAGTTTTACACCATGGATTTGGTTGCTACTTTTTCCCTCTTTGACTGTTTACATTTGGAATGTTCCGAGCAGTCCATGGTTCAGTATGAGTCCTTGCGGAAAGGGAAGGGCAACTCTCTGCTCCTCCACGTGGTGGCAGGGCTTGTTTCTGGAAAGCAGTCAAAGGTCACCAGAAGGGCTGCCAGGTCTACCCCTCCCAGCCTCGGGAGGGTGTGTGAACACCAAATGGCTCATGTAGGCAGTGCTAGTGCATTTCTGTATGTATTCTATTATTTTATTATTATTGTGGGTAGCAGCGGATGATGGTAAGAGGGATGGAAGACAAATAATTGGCACGGTGTAAGAGAAGGAAATAAAAGATATGTCATACTTTTTAGTCAGCAGAAAAAGTTTCCAAACCACTTCTGATTATCATTGTGTGGCCTTTTCCTATGCCTCAACAGCGATTTTCTCAAAGTGTGCTTCCTGGTGGTTACTACCTGAGGCTACAAAAAGATACAAGGATGGAAAAAACACACACCATTCTTTGAGTAGATGCTATCTCCTTGAGGCATAAACAAGCAGATAAGGTCATGTCCAAAGCATGAACTTTGCCGTTACCCTGGGCCTACTGCTGTGTGATTCTGGACAACCCACTACATCTCCCATAAGTTTCCTTCTATGTAAAATAAGTCACATAATATATAACGACCAAGGTTATTATAATAATTAAGCAAGTTCAAGCATACGTAGCACCTAGTACAACTAAGTATGCAATAAAAACGATAATAATAATAATAACAACAATAGCTACTATTAATACTAGTGTATGTGTATATTTTATTAGGTGATAGGGAAATCTAATTATATGGGAGTAGCAAGCAGTGTTTCATATCCTATATAATAAAAGCGTAGTATGCAAATTGTCCCCTCGACTGGGAGTTGTCCGGGAGTTTGACCAGGGAGCGGGACTGGCTGGGGGAAGGGAGGGAGTACCCAGCTGGCAGCTGGCAGCTGCTACGGACCCTATCAGTGCATGAATTTTGTGCACTGGGCTTCTAGTTTACAAGTAATATTAAACACTTTTAAATAACCATGATTACAAAGAACTTTTATGTGGTTAGATCATTCAAATAAACTAAATAGTATGTGTTTTTCAGAAATGATAAGATAGCCTGCACTGATACATCTAAATGTCTGTCTGTGTCTGACTCTTACAGAGTGGAGTTCCAGGAGGCTGAACCAGGCCTTTTTCATATTTCTATCTCCAGGGCCTTCTAATAGTAGATTAAGAAAACACTCTAAATTCAAACTGAATAATAAATGTCTTATAGCAATGGCTAATATAAAAATGAAAGATGGTTAGGAATGTCTTGGGTACATTAAAAATGTCTATATTTAGCACTGGCCAGGTAGCCCAGTTAGTAAGAGTGTTGTCCCCAGATGCCAAGGTTGCAGGTTCGATCACCAGTCAGGGTACATATAAGAATCAGCCAATGAATGCATAAATAAGTGGAACAACAAATCAATTTCTCTCCCTCTCTCTCTCTCTCTCTCTCAAATCAAATAACTTTTTAAAAAGTCTACATTTTAGAACTTTAAGGAATCTAAAGAACACTCTGTCTTTGGAATAGAAAGCATATAGTCCCTTTGGGTTTATACTTTACAATAAAGGAAGCTCTAATATTTTATACAGAGTAGAGGTCCTAGCTCAAGACTATGCCAAAATCACAGTGGGCTTTGGCAATTTATGCAGGTCTGGCTTATTAGTAGGGTAGGCCTGCCAGTACACTTTCTATATTATGACATTTGTAACTCAGATTTGTCCCCCAAACTAACCTCTTTGCCAGAGTGTGACAACAGAGCAGGATGGGGAGAAAAGCATTTTGCCCTAACTTATGCAAGGAACCAGTCAGTGTTTTGAGGGCTCCAAAGATTATGGGTCCGCCTGCTGCCTGGAGAAGTCCATGGCAGCAGAGTTGAGGTCCACGCCAGCAGAGGGGTTCCACACCACTCAGTGCCAGACCTCACTTAAAGCAGCAGGAACAGAGAGGAAGAAAATGACAGACCCCAAACAGCCACTGATGGGGTTTAGTCATGAAAATAAATGACAGCAGATTCCCTCTCTGGAGATTTCCAAATACAACTGCTCGTGACCTGACTTGGGATCCTATTTTATGGTAAATCCCAGGCTGGTTAATGTTATTTTACGACGGGGTACCTAGAAATATCAGTTAACTTTGTAAAGAGGACAGTAATATTGAAATTTTTAGAAAATTTCTTGACGTACCCTTTTCTCAAGTGCAGTTTTAAGGTCACTATTATAAAAAAATCTAAATATAAATTATAGAGAAAACAAGCATTTATTTCATGTCTTATTTTAGGCACTGTTATATGATATAATATTCTTATGAACTTTATGAAATATAATTACTTTAATCTTACATATAAAGAACCTGGAAAGTAAAGAAATGCCAAAATTTTTTTTTTCAGTGACGTATGTTCTTAGCCACATTACAGGACTAAGACCTAGAACAGCTGTTCTCGACCTGTGGGTCACGACCCCTTTGGGGGTCGAACGACCCTTTCACAGGGGTCGCCTAAGACCATCGGAAAACACATATATAATTATATATTGTTTTGTGATTAATCACTATGCTTTAATTATGTTCAATTTGTAACAATGAAATTGGGGGTCACCACAACATGAGGAACTGTATTAAAGGGCCGTGGCATTAGGAAGGTTGAGAACCGCTGACCTAGAAGGATCGTCAGAGGATCTTTTGGCCTCGTCCTGCCAGCAAACATTTCAGCTACTTGCAGCTGTTTTGCAGATAAAGCAGTGGATGCTCAGAATTTTCCTCTTCTTTTTTTTGGGTTATGTTTCAAGATGAATTTTCTTTACCAAGCAGGGATTCCAATCCACGTGTTCACCCTCAGGATCACAATGGCACAAGGGAAAACACAACGCTTCAAAAGATTTCCAAAGCTGAACAGCACTGCTTTCTGACAAAAATAGAGATTTGCACTTTAGCAAATCGAGGACACTGGGATAATTGCACGCTGAAAGGACTGAATCACAGTCCTGATAAGAGGAAAGCAAAAGCCTACATAATTAAACCGAACAAAAGCAAAGTCTTTTTTTTTTCTCAAAAAAGTTCAGAAACAGCAGATGTGGTGCTTTTGGCAACGGTTCCAATTCATTTGTGGAAAACAGAAATCATAAATACTTCATAAACAGAACATCCCCAACGGAAAAACAGTTCTGAAAGGCAAGAAAGCAGCCAGGAGTCAGCTTCTAGCAGGCTGTACTAACAACGTGCTTCACACAGTATATTCATTCGCTTGTTTCATAGACAAAAGCGAAGTATAAAGGATTTATGAAGTCCCCAACGTGACAGGAGGCACTTCTCATGAAGTAATTGTTCCCTTCTCTCCTGCGGGTGATATCACAATCCTGGCACTCCTACATGGAGACAACTCAATGTTACCCGTGTGCATCCTCAGGACATAAATATGCGCGTTGAAGTCCATGGGCAATGAATGGAACCGTTGGGGAGAGAATGTGCAGGCTATGCAATGGGATACCTGTTCTCCAGAGTTTGGAAGATGCAGGGATTGGTATAAGCTCACAGCTGAACATGTTTCAATGCTCAATACACCTCGAGCCTTCAGAGTTCGAACAAAGCAACTGTGGTGAGATGGGAGAGAGACCAGAGGTGGACCCATCAGAGAGGGAGCCCACCTTGTGTCTTCCTGAAAGTCACTCCCCCTGGTGAATTGGTAGATGGGAGAAGTGACCACAAGGGAGACGCTGGTGGTCAGGCACTGAGAAGGAGTTAGGTGTAGGGGCGGGCTGGTGGGGGCTTCTTCGGGTCAGGGAATTGGGCCACGAAAGCAACTGTAAAGGAAAATAATCTAGATAGCCAACTCTCTCAGAAGGCACCAACACCATACCCTTCCTTTCTCCACTCTCTAAAGCAGAGGCAGCTATGAGCAGGGATGACTGGATTTTTCATTTAATAAGCGATTGAAGCTTTGATGTTAGGCTGGAGTGGACTTCTTATTGCCTGAAAACAAACAAACAAAAAAAACCCACTCAAACAAATTCTTAGTACCTGCATTAAATGCAAAAGCCATGGGTAGCCCCGGGCATGAGGGAAAGAGCGGTGTGAAAGAATGCCCCTTACTGTGTTCAGCCAGTTCAATAAATCAGTTACAACTGCATTTTCACATTGAAGTGTAAATATTGCATGAACAGCCTTGTTAGCCACAGGTGCTATCTGAACACATGCTAGCAATAATAAGCTTTCACTTCCCTGTCACCAGGACTTCATGGATACCAATTTACAGAGCTCCACGTGGCATTTATGCATCTGCCTACACACACCCCCACAGAGAGAAATGTATGTAATTATACACACACAAATAAACCACAGAAATCCAGTTCTCTAAATAGAGAAGAAGTCCAACAGGCATGGTCAAGTCAGGCGATGCAGATTCCTCCAACATCAATTCAGCAAGTAATTTTCAACCTATCCACTGTCCCAAATAGATAAGATACTGGAAATTTAAGTCAAGGTTCTACAGCTGAATTCACTTTGCACATTGCAAATTGAAACGACTGCTAAGAAAAATTTTAATACCCCTTGAAAGCAGCAATTTTTTTCTGTAGGTCCCTTGATGCTTAATGAAATCTATTAAAAATGAGTTTTCTGTTATTAAAAAAATAACTTCATATCAACCAAGATAGAAAATGCTCTGACTTACAAATCATAGTTACAGACAAATTTTCTGACAGTGAGTTGACTCCTTTTAACCTGCTCATGATTTTTTCAAGGCTGCTTTACATATTACACATCCATGTCATGATTTGATTAATGACATGTTTACATTTTCCTATTTAAAACTCTGTTATAAGAAAGTCCCAGTTGTTGAAGAGAGTAAATTTTCTGTGATTTCAACTGTCTGAAACATAATCATAAACGAAGAACTCAGTGAAGAAAGGGCCTCTCTATGGGTATCATAGAGTTAAAATAAATAATGTTAAGAGGACTAGAAAACATCCTTAAACCATAGAAAACTACAGTTGCAGCCAAGCTACATTACTTGATTTAACACAATTAGTTATTTGGTTAGATTAAAGACAGGTAAGTATGAAGAGTAGGCAGTAGGGCGATTTAATTGATAAAAATGTACATTTCATATTTAGAAGGAGGAAAATACTAGAAAACAATCTCCAAGGTGAAAAGGCAAAGAGAAAACAGGAAGACTAGCACAAGTCTATTTATCAAGATGCCAAAAAATGTACACTCCTGAAAAGCTTCTGAGGTATTTCAATACAGAAAGAAATAAAACAACAAAAATTATTTCTTAGGATGTTCTTGAATCATGATAAAAATGTTTACCGGTAAATGGAAAAATATAGTTCAAGAATTCATAGAAATGTAAATGCATTTTAGAAAGATGTTTTGAAGAAAACGTACTATAATGAAAAGGCATAGGAGGAAATACCTATTATCTAAAACATTCATTTATATATCATCTAATTGAATAATAACACCAGATAAATTAGATGTTACCACATGTAATGACTCAAATTGGTTTTAGTATTTTCCTTGCCTTATTTATGGCTAAGTAATAATACCTGCTTATAACATGGAATTGTTAGCCTTAGGAGAGTGGAAATAAGTGAGAAAAGAGAATGATGGGATGTATTTTCCTGTGCTTACATTTCCATAATATGCTAACATAGCAGAGACATATTTAAAAAAATAAAACAGGATAGCCAAAACTGGTTTGGCTCAGTGGATAGAGCGTCGGCCTGCGGACTGAAAGGTCCCAGGTTCGATTCCGGTCAAGGGTATGTACCTGGGTTGTGGGCACATCCCCAGTGGGAGATGTGCAGGAGGCAGCTGATCGATGTTTCTCTCTCATCGATGTTTCTAACTCTCTATCTCTCTCCCTTCCTCTCTGTAAAAAATCAATAAAATATATTTTAAAAATAAATAAATAAATAAATAAAACAGGATCAAGGGAAAAAGATGCCTTGCCAGCTCAGCACATGCTCTATTTCCACCTAAATACATACATAGGAAGATGAGGAATTGGTAAATGAATTGGTTTTCCTGATGATCAAATGTACACACCCTAAATATAAAGTAAAATAATCATTTATTATATTAAAAAAGAGAAAGACAAATATTCAGGTCTTGGGAAAGTTATGTTTCCACACTGTAATCAATGGGAACTTGCTACACTGAAGACACTTGAAGCTCCTTATTTCTGTCATCACTGTTTCTATGACTAACACAATTCCTTCTTTAAAAAAATAAAAAGGTTCTTAAGCATCAGGGGTTGGCAGAGGGATAAACAGGTGGAGCACAGAGGATTTTTAGGGCATTGAAAATACTCTGTGATACTACAACATGTCATTATACATTTGTCCAAACCCATAACACATACAACATCAAGATTGCTCTCTAATGTAAACGATGGACTTTGAATGTTTATCATGTGTCAATTTAATTCATCATTTACAACAAATTTCCACTCTAGGGGGGGCGGGGGGGGATATTGATAATGAGGGAAGCTAAGCATGTGTGAGAGAAGGTGGCATATGAGAAGTCTCTATGCCTTCCTTTCAATTTTTAAAAATTAATTTATTTTTATTGAGATATAATTGACATATAACATTATGTTAGTTTCATGTGTACAACATGATTAAATATATTTATATGCAAAATGGTCACCTCAATAATTCTAGTCAGCATCCATCACTACATATAGTTATACATTTTTTTTTATGATCAGACTTTTAAAAATTTCATTAGCAACTTTCAAATACACTATCTGTATTAATTATAGTCAACATTCTGTTCATTACATCTTTAGGACCTATTTATAAGTAGAAATGTGTACCTTTTTTGTTTTGTTTTTATTTTTTTCTTTCTCTGAATGTTGCCGTGATCCTAAAACTTCTCTTAAAAAATAAAGTCTTTTAAAAAATGTTCTCCAGCTTCTTAGGAGAGCCCCTGAACCCAAGCATGTGCGAGTAACTAAATACACCCCGTTGCTGCAATTGGAAAACTAGTGTTTGCCATGTGTTTGTTGAAGACTTTTTATAAGCACAGCCAAGAACATGTAAATATGCCTCCTCGCCCCTGCTCCACCCCGACTCAACCACACTCTGGGCATAAACACAATATGCTCAATAGGGAAAGAGTCATTTTAAAATCAGGAGACAGCGAATTTGGTCTGATTCTTTGATTAGAGTTTAGCACTAATGAGATTTATTCAGATAAATTATTATAACAATAGAAGAGAAGAGATTCCTTTCACAGCATTCAGTACCAAATATAAAGCATCATGAGAAAATGCCCTATTAAATCAAACACAGGATTTGAAACAAACTCTATTGGGGTTGGGATTTCTTATTTCAGAATAAAATATACTAGTAACTGTCCCATAGATTTTTTAATCTATTCACCTACTGATGGGCACTTGGACTGTTTCCAAATCTTAACTATTATAAATAATGCTACTATGAACACGGGTGCATACACAATGGAACACTATGCAGCTATAGAAAAAGAGGGCTCTCTTACCCTTTGGGAAGGCATGGATGGACCTGGAGACTATAATGCTAAGTGAAATAAGCCAATCTGAGGAAGACAAATATCATATGATCTCACTTATTTCTGGACTCTAATGAACAAAATGAATTGACCAACAAAATAAGCATGGAGGCATGGAACAGCCTGGCATGCCTTAATGTGGGGACGGGTGGGTGAGAAGAGATAAACTAAAGAACTTATATACTTATATGCATAGCCCATGGGCACAGGCAGTAGGGTAGTGAAGACCTGGGGGGATGGGTAGACATAGCCCTGGGAAGAGGGGGGGAAAGGAGGGGGAGAGACATCTGTAATACTATCAACAATAAATATATTTATTAAAAATATATACATACTAGTAACTACTCAAATTTGTCATATCCAGAATCCCTTGCATTAGTTTTCTATTACAGAGAATTCATGTTTTTAAAAAATGTAATGAATCATACTGGAATGATCAACAACTTGTTATTTGTTAAAATCAAATGTCTTTTTCATATAACACATAACCCAGAATTCAGCGGTGTACTCTAAATATCATGTCTGCTGGGGTTGGGAAATAGTGACCGTCATCATCATCATTCCATGAACCTCTTGTGGAGATGACCAATGCTAACACTTGGGTTTGCATTAGTTTTAACTCAGGTGAGAAATACCATAATGCATACAACCAGACTGTGGGTTATTCTTGGAAAAAGATTATGTTCAATGCAGAATATCTTTAGAATTTACTTTTTATTGAAAACACATAAACAGAGACAATTTCTAGTTTTAGCAATACCTTAAATATGCTTTCCTTAATGCCTCTGTTAGATCTTTGTGTCAAATATTTTAAAGGGGAGGAAAAGAATATAGGTTGGGTGCAAGATGCTGTTTTGAGATGTTATACAATATTTTGAATTTAATCCTCGCACTAGTGCCATTGGGTAATCTTCAATTAGAAACAGGGGCTTAGAGAATTTTAAAGACTGACTAAGATCACACAGTATGCGAGGTATCTCAGAGCACTCAGCTCTTTTCTCCTGCGTGCTGCCCACAATTTTTAGGTATTAATGGAATGAGACAATACAGATGGTCTTTTTTAAAGAGAATCCAATCTGTTTAGCTCAGCACACATTGACTTCTGATCTTGATTAGATTCCAAAGATTACATTAAATAATGACTAATTTTTTTTACATTCCCAGATTTTATCTAGTACTGTAAGAACAGGGCCAACACATTATAAACAAAATACTAGACTCATTAGAAAGTGGCCCGTTTGCAGAAATAAACTGTGAGAAGCAACAGATTCTTAGTGGGCTTCAATTGGCAACTCACAGAAATCAGCCCAGTTATAAAACAGTCCTCCAAACTCTGTCCAATATGGACAGAGTGCCTACTGTGCTGGGGATGGGCAGACAAGGTGTTACAAAAATCACAGGCCTGTGACCAGAGAGAGGGATGGGCACACGGTGCAATCGGACTGTGCAATGGAGGTATGACCTAGTTAGAAAGTAAAGAAAGGCTTCCTTTGTAACTATATTTGGAGATAAAAAGAAAGGATATATTTTAAAATCTTAAAAATTTAAAATTGGGAGTTCAACTCATACAAACTCTCCATTTTATAGATGAATAACCTGAGGGCCAATCTACTCAATTTGGGCCATGGAGTCATTAAATACATTGAATTCTTCAGGCTTGGGGTGCCAGTATCATACAGACAGATAGATGAATGATGATAGATAGATAGATACATGGATAGATACATAGATAGACAGACAGATTGATAGGTGTATGTGTATGTATATATGTGTATTTGTTTGTATATATTCATTCTAAATATGTTTAAGTGCATGTGTATGTAAATAATGTTCAGGTTATTTCTTTCTTTATAATCCTCATCTGGCCCTAGCCAGTTTGGCTCAGTGGCTAGAGCGTCGGCCTGTGAACTGGAAGGTCCCAGGCTCGATTCCGGTCAAGGGCACATGCCTGGGTTTGTGGGCTCGGTCCCCAGTGGGGGACTTGCAGGAGACAGCTGACCCATGATTCTCTCTCATCATAGATGTTTCTATCTCTTTCTCCCTCATCCTTCCTCTCTGAAATCAGTAAAAATATTTTAAAAAATAAAATAAAATCCTCATCTGAGGATATGTGTTGATTGATTTCTTTAGAGAGAGGAATGGAGAGAGAAAAACATAGATGTGAGAGGAACATCAATCGGTTGCCTCCTATATGTGCCCCAATGGGGGATCAAACCCGCAACCTAGTCATGTGCCCCGACTGGGAACCAAACCCACAACCTTTTGGGTATGGGACAATGTTCTAACCAACTGAGCCACCCAGCCAGGGCCAGGTGCATTTCTTAAGGGCTGACAATATTTCCCTGAGTATGGCCAACCAAGAGCCTGCCAGAAAAGAAACAGAAAGATGTAATGGCTCCATAAGGCCATCTAGATCCTAAGAAAGAAGCCGGAGAGAGAGAGAGGTGTTAGTGTTCTAATTCTTGTACTGATGTTGTGCCCACAGACTTCTTTGCTTCTGATCTGCATTTTAAAGGCACAGAAGCATCATCATTTGAAACTTATGCCGAGTATTTCCTATGAATATCTGGTTTCTTTATAACATCTCTGTGCAACAAGCATGATTTTTATTCTATGTTTACAGAAGAAAGGAAAACAACAACAAAAAACCCCACAAAGGTGGCTAGTAAGTGGCAGATTCGGTATTTTGAACCCAAGTCTGTAAAATGTTTATCTGTACCCTTAAACTGTCTTCGGCCTCTCTCCAAAACAATTTTCAATGGATCCTGGCGAGAACCTCTTTCTACATGTGAGAACAATCATTGAAATCACAAATGCCAGTAGCAAAAATTACTGCTTTTAAGCCTAATAATACAACATTGTTCTCCACATACAGCCTGCAATACATTCCAATGTCAAAAATCAACACGACACAGTCAGGAAAAAGGTTTTCCTTGTAAGATGTGATTTCAAGTCTTTTTTTAGAAAGGAATATTCACTTATTTAAATACATCTACAGGTGCATAAAGCCTATGTGAAAGGAAACACTCTTCTTAGGAGAGATGATAGCAATACAAGTCAAACCTAAAAGTCTAAGGAAAGCGGCTCGGGACTCAGTTTTGAGCTCTGTCCCCTTTACAATCTACACCCAGGCTGGGAAACTGTTAGGATGAATGCTGCCCAGGGTCTCAGAAGCAGAGAAGAGGGAAAAAGCAGAGATGAATGGTGATTTGCTTCCAATACAACAGCTCTGGTTGTGCAGCCAGTACTTTCATTTAATGTTGGCTGGAATCTTTCACAATGTAATCTCATCAATCCTCAGAATAACCTTTGGAGGAAAAGGAATCTCAGTATCTAACATCCTGCTTTGATGACTAGAACATCTCGGACGAGTGAACGCAGAGGGTCAGGTGATTAGAGGGAGGCTGAGCTTGAGAGACGGCGTGGGGTCAGGCACCAGTGGGTCCCTCTGATCCTCCATCGCTCTGCACAGCGCCCCCGACAAGCACAGCTATTTTCTAGTCAGCTGCCCATCTTCCTCCCTCTCCTTTGGATGCCAGCGGGGCACCAGCCAAGGTTCAAGCACTGAGCAAAATAGTCAGGGCTGCTTTGAAGAAGCCAGTAGGAATTTACTTTGGGGATCTGTGTTTTATGTGTGTGTGTCCTAATTTTATTTTTAACCACAGTTTACATTCAGTATCATTCCACACCAGCTTCAGATGTACAGTGAAGTGGCCGTGAAACCATGCACTCTGCAGAGTGGTCCCCCGCCCCCCACCCCCCCACGTGGCCCCGAGCCCCATTCCCCATGATCTCAACATTATTGAGTGAATTCTCCATGCTGCTGTCTGCATCTCTGGGCTATTCTGCAGCTACCAATTTGCACTGCTTAATCCTTTCACCGTTTTTACCCAGCACCCCAAACCTCCTCCCAGGCACATTTGTCTGGGTGGCTCCCCAGTGTGGTGTATTTGGGATCTGGAATCAGACAGCTCGATTTAAAATCCTATCGCAATTACTTATAAGCTATTTACCTTGGATGAGTTATTTAAGCTCTCACATATATGCACACATATGTATACACACACATGCACGTGTGCGCGCACACACACACAAACATATATATATATATCAGTGGTTCTCAACCTTCCTAATGCCGCGACCCTTTAATACAGTTCCTCATGTTGTGGTGACCCCCAATTTCATTGTTACAAATTGAACATAATTAAAGCATAGTGATTAATCACAAAAACAATATGTAATTATATGTGTTTCCCGATGGTCTTAGGCGACCCCTGTGAAAGGGTCATTAGACCCCCAAAGGGGTTGCAACCCATAGGTTGAGAACTGCTGAATATATATATATATATATATATATATATATATATATATTCAAAACTACCAGTAGGTTAATTTAAAAAGCTGGACACAATAATTAAGCATCATGTATTTAGGGTTATATGATCTTTAATGGGTAATATGGGTACTTCTGAATTATCCTTGTTGATATTCAGATTTCTTGAATAATCTCAAGATTTATCAGGATAAAACACCTGCTTGTATATAACGTATAATGTGCACTAAGAATTTTCCAGTTCCTTTTCTTGTCGACTTTTCTGAACTAAACATACTGTCTTGAATGGTGGAGAATATTAATTGTTTCATAAATCCTTTGCATATGACATATACAGATGTTTGGATCAACACTTTCACAAGGACGATGTCCCATATTTATTCTACTAGCCTCCTTTAACATTTCTGTCTTGGACTCTGCCACACTCTAGTCATATTATGGTATCTAGCTACTGCAAGTTGTAAGGAGGGGGAGTTGCCAGTATATCTTCCTTCTGTATATGTGGCTGAAATGAAAGCAAATTCCTGAATCACTGGGAATGTAGGTATGGAATTTTAAAAATTTTGTGAAGCAGTCCATAATTCTCTTCCAGCCGTGTGTGCTATTTATGGGTCTCTTCCATCTATTTTTGTCACTATTTTTCCTACTCTAACATTTTTAACTCAAAGGAACAACCATCAACTCCCCCACCCCAAACGTTACATTCAAATCCCAGCAGGAGTAATGGAGCATCCTTAGGAAGAAGACAAGCTTACTTTTATTTGAGAGTAAATTTCAAGTAACTCTACATGTTCGTGTATCTAAGCATGTATTTTTCTTTAGAGAATTTTAAAAGTATGTATGTAGAAATATTACTAAAATTAATATCAAGGAAATGTTGTTAAATCATTTAAGTCTGAAGTTATCTATGGTTAAGCATTCATGCATTCATTCATACACAAATATTTATTACTCTCTTACTCTATATGACTCAGGATACCAAAATGAAAAAAGACAGTCCTTTTCCAGTAGGGCCCTTTAAGCTAGTTAAGAAATCAAGAATGTTCTCAAGTAATTATAATGTGGTGTCGTATGGGATGGAGCCACAAAAGTAGTAGAAATTGAGGTCCATGGGATTTTGAAAAAAAAGACTCACTTTAGCAGGGAGGGCGGAATGTCCTGAAGCCCGATGCCAAGGTCCATGGTGAAATGGAGGACAGAAAAGGTTCATGGACAAGATTGCATGTGAGCCAGCTGTTTATAGCATCAGAAAATAATGTAAATAACTGTAAAGGAAGGGCATTCCAGGTGTAGGGAAGAACAATGGCATAGGGTCCACGCACAAAGTGAGAAGTAGCTCAAAGTGAGGCCTGAACCAGGAAGGCAATAGGTAGACAAAATGTAATTTCATATAAGACATAGATTCGGCCCTAGCTGGTTTTGCTCAGTGGGTAGAGCGTCAGCCTATGGACTGACGGGTCCCGGGTTTGATTCTGGTCAAGGTCCCATACCTGGGTTGTGGGCTCAATCCCCAGTAGGGGGCATGCAGGAGGCAGCCAATCAATGATTGTCTCTCATCATTGATGTTTCTCTCTCTCCCTCACCCTTCCTCTCTAAAATCAATAAAAATATATATATTTTTTAAAAAGACATAGATTCAAAGTCTGGACATGGAAATGGGGAAAAATTAAAGATTAGAAGACTTTAAGCCTCCATATCTGAGATGAGGGCGATACCCTTAAAAGAAGTAGGAAAATCAGGTTAAATAAAAATAGTATTTTAGGAAACCATGATAAATTCAGGTTGTATGTCATTAAATGTGACATACTGAGCAAGTTAACTCTCACAAGTAATATGAATAAATTATTTTGGCCCATATAGAAAGGACCTCAGGTGGCACAGGCCTTATTTAATCTCATGCCACTGACATGGCCCTGTCCTCCTCAAAGATGGCACAGTAAGCACTGTCCCATTTCCCAAGGCACTGCTGTCTTCTTTGCATTTTGTATGTAATACGCATCTTCCACTGATTTACCTTTACCCTACTAGAAGCTAAGCAATTTGAAGTCAAGATATATACCTGTTTTGTCATTATATTCTTCATGGTGCTTAGCAAAATGTCTTCTGTATATAATAGCCACTTGAACAATAAAAGTTTGAATGAATAGGGAAAGGAAATTAGTCCACCTGGAGAATTTTAAAAAAGATCAGGAGAAAAAGAACAAAGAGGAACTTTGCTATATCCCAAAAGGAATGTTTTTCTATTGACTGAAGACTATTGTGTTAGCTAAAGTAATTAAAGTATATGATATGTAAATACATAAATTTCATACAGCTTTATTGTATTATGACTGTATTTCAATTAGTTTTAAGGTATTCTGAGCACCAGAATGTTAAAAAAGCAAAGTGTCTTATTTTAACTTCAGGTCCAAGATTACAAAAAAAGGAAAGTGTTTAAATTTTTCCTGTAAAGCAAGGAAAGAATAATGAGTTCCCTGGACCTGAAACATTTTATGCACATTTAAGGTCTGTATACCAAAATATCCTTTTTCTGTTGTTGGGAAAAATGACAGTAGTTTTAAAACAAATGGTACAGAATCTCACTGTATGTGAGACTTTATAGTCTCAAAGTCCTTTTAGTCCATTTCATCCTAACAACATTCCAGTAAGACAGGAAATTCTTATTTTATTTACAAATGATGAAACAAGCTCAGGTAACTTGTCCACATGTGGTTATGAAGCCAAAACGCTTGATAAGTGCTCCCCATCTTCTGACTTTTTCTACTTAATTATTATTATTATTGTTATGTATTTGTTCCACTCCAACTGGTCACTCTGAGACACTCAGCTTTCCTCTTTATCTATGTATATAAAGCCTAAGCGGCCATTATAGCGGAACGGCTGGTCACTATGATGCACACTGACCACTGGGGGCAGACGCTCAACACAGGAGCTTCCCCCTGGTGGTCAGTGCGCTCCCACAAGGGGAGCACCGCTTAGCCAGAAGCCCTTGCAGCTGCCACAGCGGGAGCCTCTCCAGATTCCTTGGCAGCACTACTGAGCGGCTGCGGCAGCAGACGCAGTGCACCCAGATGAGCAGCGCGAAGCCCTGATTAGAGCTCCTCCCTGGCTTCCTGCTGCCTGGCGCAGCACTGCTACGTCCCTGCAGGGGTCCCGGACTGCGCAAGGGATGTCCGACTGTTGGCTTAGGCCCGATCCTGGTGCCATTCTCTGTAGAAGGCAGTCAGTCTGAACAATTCAGTGACTCAGGGAAGGGCAGGGAACTCTGGCTGAGCCTGCCTCCACACTTGACTCACCCACTCGATGGTGTTCGCAGGACAGACTACGGTGGCCCAGCCCATGCATGTGCAGCAGCTGCTGAAGCTCAAGCAGCAGCAAAAGGCCATCCAGCCATAAGCTGGCAGGCGGACATCCCCCAAGGGATCCCGGACTGTGAGAGGGTGCAGGCCAGGCTGAGGGGCCTTCCCCCACCTCCCCCCAGTGCATGAATTTCATGCACTGGGCCTCTAGTTTAGTATAAAAGCAAAGCTTCTGCCCGGCAGGCATGGCTCAGTGGTTGAGCATTGACCCGTGAACCAGGAGGTTCAATTCCTGGTCAAGGAACATGCCTGGGTTGTGGGCTTGATCCCCAGTGTGGGGCATGCAGGAGGCAGCTGATCAATGATTCTCTCTCATCATTGATGTTTCATCTCTCTCTCTCCCTCTCCCTTCTCCCTTTCTCTCTGATATTAATAAAAATATATTTTTAAAAAGCAAAGCTTCCAATTGCACTCAATAACTGTTGGATCCTAAGTGTAGAAGCAAGATTTTTGTGTGACAGTACTGAACACTCATGCCACTAGTAGGTTAATGTAAACATCTTAGAGTCTTTAACAAATTATTTCTTCTCCCAAGACCATTTACTAGAGCAAACTGTTTCTTATTTTCAGAATCAATAAATAGGACTATTCCAAATATTTTCCACACATATATAGTTTGACCTTCATATATACTTTTGGAGGAATTATATAGCAATTCCATATTCTATGAATATTTTACTTTCATCAGTTCCAAGATTTGAAGACAGTTAATTTGTTTATATCCAAATCTATCCTCTTATTTCCTGGTGTTGTTACAGTTTTATTCTACAATGTTGCTGTGTCTTCTAGAAATGCGTACCATATCTCCTATGAGACAGTGCACTGTGAAAGAGCTGACAGCTGAATTCCAGCTGAAAGAGAATTGTTAGATTATCTAATGTGGTTTCATTTTACGAGGACAGACAAGGAAACAAGAAGTCAATAGAACTAAAGTCTGACCCCCATTTGGAGAATATTGGTCTTTAAGTAGAAGTTTTGTAAATGTAGGTTTGTCACTTCAAATCTCTGTATCTCATTTCTCCTATCTGTGAAATTTATTATGAGAATAAGGTAAAAAATAAACGTGAATATGCTCTGAAAACTTTGTGCAATATACTCTCCAACATGAAAATTTGGAAAATACTATTATACTGATTTCAATTTTGCCAATGGTGATATTTTTCTACTCAGCTGTATGAACTTTGTTCTGTATTATGAGGTGAAATAAAACTGTTTAGTTTTCTCACATAGACATGGTGGGTGTTTTTCCTCATTTATTAATACTGTCCAAACTGTTCAAAGGATGGGCTCGAATCTTCTCCTGAAAATATGCAAATGTCAAGTTTAAAATTTAATTTTGAATGGAAACCTTCATTCATTTCTAGGCAAACATCTAAATTTAAGACTAGGCCATACCAAAAAACGAGCTACTATTTCATTGAACAAGGTACTTTTGGTATACAGTTATAAAAATGTGCCCTTACTGGTTTTCCAATTAGTTAAAAAACAATAGATGTGCTTATGAGGCTCTCTAAATAGTGCTATTACCAAGAGAACATTATACTGATTTATTGTCAATGTCAATTTATTATCATATGGGATTCCACACATTTTTTAAAAGTTGATATCATCTTTAAAAAGATATAGTTAAGCCCTAACTGCTTTGGCTCAATGGATAGAGCGTCGGCCTGCGGACTCAAGAGTCCCAGGTTCGATTCCGGTCAGGGGCATGTACCTTGGTTGCAGGCACATACCCAATAGGGAGTGTGCAGGAGGCAGCTGATCGATGTTTCTCTCTCATTGATGTTTCTAACTCTCTATCCCTCTCCCTTCCTCTTTGTAAGAAATCAATAATATATATATATATATATATATATATATATATATATATATATATATATATTTTAAAGATATAGTTAAAAGGCATTGACATAGGACCCATGCATGAAACTTCCAAACCCTATCTGCAAATAAAAAGGAATAAAAAAACTGACCCAATCTTTACCAAAAGCAGTCAAAATCTGACTGTTCTTACTGTGTTTATTCCTGGCTGTTTTTTTTTTTAAAAATGTATTTTATTGATTTTTTACAGAGAAGAAGGGAGAGGGATAGAGAGTTAGAAACATCGATCAGCTGCCTCCTGCACACCCTTACTGGGGATGTGCCCACAACCAAGGTACATGCCCTTAACTGGAATCGAACCCTGGCCCTTCAGTCCGCAGGCGGACGTTTTATCCACTGAGCCAAACCGGTCAGGGCTTTATTTTGTTGCTGATTACAGCTTTAACTCTACTGTGATTTATCTTACTTTTGCTAGCACTTCAACAGTATTGAAGATCTGTATATTTTACCAAAGTATTAAAAGTTAAATTTATTTTTGTAAAACTATAATAAATAAGTTAAGAGTACAGCCTTTAGCCAAATAAATGAGTACTGACTGAAAAATTATTTTCCAGTTTTAACTTTCAATAAAATCAATTGTATTTAATCATTTCAAAACGGCACTGACTTCTATAATTAATTGCATGTTTGTACCTAAAAGCTATTTTTATTTCATGATTTTAGCCAGAAAAATAAATGGGAACGCACTGTGATGAACCAGGAAAAACTAGATTTGGAGTATTCGTTCATCCAAGTCTTTGTTTTTCAATCATGTGCCCTAATATTGGCTCATTTTTGGCTAAACACCCATTTTCTAGTCTTCACTAGCAAGTAGCTTGATAACACAATCAATACCTAATCAATTCTAGGAACAGCTCAAATTACTTAATTAGTTTAATAGCTACCATTTCTTTGAGTGCATAACAATGAGTGCATACCAATAATCCAAATTGAATGAAAATATTTTTTCTTCAGAAAAATCTTATATATCTTATCTTTATTATATATGTACATATGTTTTTCATGAAGAGAAACATTTGCATAGACAATAGTCCAGTCAGTTAATATTGAATGGAAAGATGTTTCTGAAGTTCTAAAGAATGTACTGTGCTTGTAAAATAGCCCATAAACTATAAAATCCAATTTTTCATTATAGCTACTATTAGTGCATTTTTCTTAGACATGTGATGTCATTGTTTCTAATTCTATAACCATAAAATAGATAAAATACACAGAAATATATTGCATATATACACATATAAGTTTCATCAAAATGTTAATGCTTCTACAAAAATTTAAGATAAATTGACGGCCAAAACCGGTTTGGCTCAGTGGATAGAGCGTCAGCCTGTGGACTGAAGGGTCCCAGGTTCGATTCCGGTCAAGGGCATGTACCTGGGATGCAGGCACATCCCCAGTGGGAGATGTGCAGGAGGAGCTGATCGATGTTTCTCTCTCATCGATGTTTCTAACTCTCTATCTCTCTCCCTTCCTCTCTGTAAAAAATCAATAAAATATATATTAAAAAAAAAGAAAAAAAGATAAATTGACGAACAAAATAGATCCGGAGACATACAAGCATAGAATAGACTACAGAACTTCAGAGGGAAGCTGGGGGAGGGTGTGTGGGTGGGAAGAGATAAAAGAACTTGTATGCATATATGCATAACCCTTGGACATAGACAATAGGATGCTGAAGGGCTGGCGTGAGTGGGGGGAGTATGCGGGGAGGGTTTCCAGCTCAGGCCAGAATGTATCAATGGGGGAAAAGGGGAACATATGTAATACTTTCAACAATAAAGATTTAATTTAAAAAATTAAGATAAATGCCAAATGCAAATACTATAGTAGTAATGGTAATAATGTGAACTCTTATTGAAATATCAAAAATTTCAAAGGTAATTCATTATGTTTTAGTTACAGAGGAATTATCAGACAAAATCTTACTTTAGAAAAAATTGGTGATTAGAAATGGAAACATAAATGTAAGCAGTAGAAATTTTTGTTTTCCAAATTATGAGATTCCTACCTACTAGCTATATCTGGAGCAGAGAATAAAGTATGTTATATATCCTGGAACTTTAATCCAACAATAATAAAACAAAGAAGAAGTCAAGTGGTATATAATGAATCGTGCAAATACAGCCTAAAATTACATAAACATTAAATATCCAAGTCAGCAAAAATGCATATGTATATACTTGCCTAATAGGCCTTGGCACACCAAAGACCAAAAAAAAGTTCTCTGAGAAAACTGCTTCATGTAAGCTCTTTTTGTTTAATATAATTAATGAAATGGAAATGTATATTTTGTTCCTGACCATTCTTTTAGTTGTAAATGAGTATTAAAAATAAGTTCCTCCTATACAGTCTTAGATCTTAAAATAAATTTATGTCTCAAATCTGGAAAGATGATATGCAGGTGTGTACCCGTGTGTACATGTGTTCATGCACAGTCTCTTTGATGACAAGCCTGAACTTGGACATTTCTGTCTCTTTGATAACATTGTCTATTTAATGAGCTAATTAGTACTTAGGTTTTAAGCTCTGCTAAATTAATTTAAAGGTGATTAAAATCTGGATAGCCTAACAGGGAATAAATGAATTTTCTATGACAACATGCTTACAGACAGAATAAAATATGTGCACATATTTTGGGTATTTCATCCACTTATTTATTCATTCAAAAAATAATTACTGAGTTCTAGACTGGTAATAGACTCTGGCACTAGATTCTATGGATGCTAAAATGGCTAAAACTGAATACTTTTCCTCAACATGTATGCACTATAGTCGTTACTGAACTAATATAAATCACCTTTTTCTCTACTTGAACTGTGATTTTTCTTTCTGACAGTAGAAAACACAAGCATGAACTATTTATACAAATAACCAAACAATGCCTTGCAAGTCTTATTTCTTTGGCCAGTCATAATTCCAAACTCTAGGTTATCATAATCAATAAAAAGTAGAAGTCATTCATTGTAATATGCATCCATTAGTAAATGTTAACCAAGGTTTACACTATATGTTATCCAAAGCAGAGTGAACATATGTTCTCCTTGGTGTGAGTGTGTGCGCGCGCGTATACATCCTTTAATTGGGTGGAATTTCTCATTTCCTTTCTAGGGAAGCCGATACGAACAATTATTGCAGATACTCCTAACGACAGCTGCCCACTCACAGTCACTCTCCTTTCTGTAAAACGGTCTTTGATGCCTGATGAGATGTGGGCCCCGAAGCCCTGCTCCCGACCAGAGCTTACCAACTCAGGGTGAAGGCCCCTGAACACTCCAATCTCTCCCCTAGGAATTTCACACTCGGATGGAGAAGCCAGGAATAGGAAGTCACTGGCAGTGACCTACCGTACTGGGCCAGCACCGCGTGCTGCTGTGGCACCCAGAGCTGCCTTCGCTATTGACTTGCCGAGCCATGTTGGTCAGCTCTTCCTTCAACTAAGCAAGCCACCCAGTCTTTTCTCAATAAATCCTCAAAACCAACAAGGGCTGTGTCAATTTATATCACTTGTAAGACAGTTAATTGATAAAATATGAAAGTAATGGGATGGGGGGAAATGGAGGAACAAAATAAAACCACTTATTCTCGGGTCTGGTATTCATTACAGACGATATTACCAAATGTGAGATGGCAATTACCCCTCTAAAGAGCCTGGCTGTTCAGAAAATATGAAACATCAACAGGATTAAGAGTACCATTATAAAAAAGAAGCAAGGTACAATGTGTCTTTCTAACTTTATAAAAACAAGTAAGTTTCAGTCTACTTAATTTAAAACTGAAGGTTAAAAACCTCACTTTAGCGAATGTTTATCATTTATGAATATCTTTGACTTAAAAGTTTAATCTATGACATAAAATAATCTAACATTGCTATATAAAATCCTTGTACACATTTTACTTAAATACTACTTAAGTATTGAAAAAGAATCATTCTCATTTAAGCCACATTTTGAAGATTTTTTTTTTAGTAGCAACAGACTATAACAGAAAATAATAAATGGTATAGAAAATTAATGTGATCAACCAAAGGACTTGTATGCATGCATATAAGCATAACCAATGGACACAAGACACTGGGGGGTAGGGTAGGCTAGGGGAAGGTCAAGGGGAGAAAAAAAGGAGACATATATAATACTCTTTGTAATACTTTAAGCAATAAAACAATTTAAAAAATAAAACAGCAAATATCCACTTGGGGAAAAAAAATCAATGTATACCCAACTGAAGAAAAAAATATTGTGACTGATGGCAGAAGGGAGGTCTGGGAAGAAAGAAGAAAAATATCTTCTAATAAATAAGGTAAAAAGTTCCAGGTTTTTACATTTTTAAATCTCTATATCTTCTTCCTACCACCATCATTTGTGGGGAAATGTAGTAGAATTAGGTTGGTTGAAACTGACTTGGATCATTTGTCATGCTGCAGTTACTGTGTGTGGAGATATAAATATGTGTCCAAATAACCTGCAGAAAAATAAGTCTTTGATACTAAGAAGAAAATTTGGAACAAATCACAGAAAAGGATTTTAAGTCCATGATAAGTCCCCCAAATTAAAAAAAATTAAATATTATTCAGATATATATCAAACTATCTTATTTTTTAAAAGTCTGCTCCAAAATAAGCATCTGCTGTTCTGTTCAATGTTTATGGAAATTAGGATGCTTACAGAATAGTTGTATTTTTTTAAGGCACCATTCCTAATCATGTACAGACACTATTCAAGAATCCACTTCTTTCTCTGGCCGGGTAGCTCAGTTGATTAGGTGTCGCCCCAAATACCAAAAGGTTGCTGGTTCAATTCCAGGTCAGAGCATATGCCACGTGCCCTGGGGGTGTGCAAAGGTGGCTGATCTATGTTTTGCTCTCACATCAATGTTTCTCTTTCTCTTTCCCTCTCCCTTCCTTCCTCTCTAAAAATCAATAAAAAACCTTAAACTAAAAAAGAACCCATTTCTTTAACTTTTGTTGGGGACACTATAAACCATTTTCCCATTTTTGTGTTGACAATTTCTTGGAGGCTTGTCTGGGAGTTGCACACTACCAGTTTCAGTTCCAGTTTTTCTAATAACTACCTTTATGTATTTGAGCATTTTCATTAACCTGAAATATCTCCATTTCCTTTATTTAGCATGTATTTTAATGAATTCCTACTGGGAACAATAAACTCCGTTACATTGAAATGTGTATTTCTATGATATAACTACATAACAAGATTTCTACCCATTTTTTTTTATATATAAAACTCTGTGGAGAATTTAACATCCCTAAGTGTGTATTAGAAGTGTAGCAAGACAAGAGGGTACAAGGAGAGGCGGGCTGCTTGCTCTTCAAGGTCATTTATGGTACTGACATAATAAGCACTCAATAAAACATTTAAAATCAGTAAACAAACCAATGAAATAACAAATATATACGACTATTAGAAAAAGCTCTAGCAAATCATTAAACTAACTTAGGCATAAGCCTTCCTTCTTGAACAGCTTGTTCATAAAGAACTACATCTTTGAGGTGTAATTCAGGGTGGGCTCTCAGGTCAGAACAAGGCAGGATAGTACGGCGCTAGGAAAACTCCTTGACAAGTGGAATAGGGAAACTGAGACAGACAGTTGAACAAACTAGCTGAGCAACTTACAGCCACATACAGAAGGTCACCAGGGTAGAAAGCCCCAGGTGCCTAGCAACGGGCAAAACTGGCGCCAGACCTTGCCCCAGGGTGGCCTTTCCTCCCCTGGCATATTGCTGGTCATGCAGTTTAGACTCCCCTGACCTTTCCTCCCTAGAGGTAACATCTAGGCTTCAGTTGCATTTCAGCTCCAAGTCCAGAAAAGTAGCAAAACCACTCATGGCACCCTACCCTGGCACTGACCAATCAGTGGAGACCACAATCCTGGAAGGGCACACCTGGAAAAGCAGGTGAATATTCTTCTATTGAGATTCTGCCCTAAACGTCCAGCCTTTAAAATCCCTCAAGGTGGAGGGCCCAGGTCTTTCTCTCCCTCCCGAGACCAGACCTCTGCCTTTTCCTCCCCGCCCCCCTTTTCACCCTACAGGTGTGCATCTCCTAAACTCTAAGGGGCCCCATAGGATTTGCAATCAGGGGAGCAGTGGGCAGCAGAAGCTCATCCCAGGCCAAACCTCTGAACCTGTGGTCAAGGCCCCCTTTTCTCTGACTTCCAGAGAGCTGACAGCAGCCCCATGTGACTCACTTCTTTCCCATAATGTTTCTAGAGTCCAAAGCAGCCCCGCCCCGGCTCTCTCCTGTTCCTTCTTTTATCTTAGGCCCTTCCTTATTTCACTGTCCCCAGCTTTAATAAACATACTCTCAAAGTCACCTGGGCTCGTATTGTGAACTCTTCCCTGCATAAAGTCAAGAACCCACACACTACAGGCAGACTTGCTCTGGACCTGGTCCCTCCCTTTCCAGTAACATGACTACCGGCTCTGCCAGTCCTAACACCTGCTAGCTTGGGGACCTTAGGAAAGTTACTTCTGTCTTCTGGTTTCTTTATCTGAAAAATGAATTTGGTAATAGTTCTCACCTCATAGTGTTGTTGTGAAAATTCAATGAAATACTACACAGAAGGTGCTTAGCACAGCACCTGGTGTAGAGAGTGGTCAATAAGTGTTAGTTATTTTTAACACAGTCTATCAGCTTACCTACAGCAAAGGATCAGATCTTTGACCTAAACCCTGACAATGGCAGACTACAAATATATGGACTACAAACATCACATACCACCATACCTGATGAATGCTGTTAGAACATGTTTTCCCAGAATCATCCTATTCAAGACTGTGCTCTTCGGAAGGAAACGTATTATTGGTGACCTTGTTTCCTATTATCTGCCCAGACTTTTCAGCTTGGCATCCTTTTTGCCCCGCTTTTTCCCTCCCAAAACTCACCCGCAGATGGTAAGTGAATTCCCCAAAGACTTTTATATTAGAAAAGAGAATAAGAATTTCGTTAAGTAGTCTTTTGTGCTTTAGAGGAGTAGTTCACACTGTTTTCCTGGTGACTACTAACAAATAGGAAATTGGCACAACCGAAGAGAGCCCATCCTGTGAGCACCTGGACCATAATTTACAGTCGGAGGCATCAATTAAAGCGGCAGAGAGACGCTTCAGTAATTATGAAATCTTCTGAAAGTGAAATAGGCAATTAGTGGATTTCCATCTTATTTGTAAATCTTCATGGGAAACTCAAGTGTATTCAATTCTTCCACTTGCAATTATAGGGCTAATTAACAGAATCGGTGGCGCTCTGGGTATGATAATGACACTTAGTTGTTGGCTGGAAAACCAAGAGGAAATGAAATTTAACTCAACATGAAAATAGGGCACATTGAAGAAGGGGCGAGAAGAGGTGCTGGCGATTAAATATTAAACAGTGACACACAATATATGCTTATAGTTTGCCTGGACATTTATGTGGCAAGTATTGTTATTCAATGGGACAGTTATTTATAGACTGACAAGCATTAAACTTTCACAAGCCTAAACTACAGCTCAGGCATATTTTCTAAAAAGTTCTAGATATTTTTGGCAACCCATATAACATGAAATCATTCAACCATGCTTTATTGTGATAGATGCTTGGAATCCAAAGATGAATAAAATGTAGTCTACACCTCTGATATCAAAATTGAGTAAAAAGAGACACAGATATGCCAGTACCATAATCATTCATATTCTCTACCTGAACATTCTTTTCACCTTCTTGCTCTACCCTCCTTGCTCTAACGCTCTCTGCCATGAGGGCTTCACTTTCCCTGGAACCTTCTCTCCTAAAAACTCAACACCATCAAGTAGAGAAATTCAGTAGGTGTCTTAACTGCCACTGCACATATTCCCCTTCTCTCCTCTACAAAACACCCAGTTTTGAATTTTCTATCATCAAATTATACCTACTATCCCTCCTTGTCACAGTCAACTATGGCAACCCTGGGCCATTGTTCCTCAATTCTTGACAAATTTAGCCCCTGGTTCCTCTAAGTGTCTTCACTACTGTCATAATTCTTTATCATGTCAACATCCACAAAAACTAATCTTCCAATATTTTGGCTTCTCAAATCCTTAACCTCTTACCTCTAATAATATAAAAATTCATCACTACTTTACCTCACCCCTTCTCTCATAAGCCATACTCTCTATCTTCCAATAAATGCAACCAATAATCTCAATTTCCAATAACCCATCCTATGACGACTAGCTTCTATCATTATTCCAACTCACTCTTTTAGTGTCACCACAACTATTCAACCCCTCTAGAACCAACAGTTGATTAATCTAATCATTATTTTAACTTATGCCCTTACTTCCTTCCATAGTTAGTTTAAAATCCATGGTATTTTATTGTAATATTTATAATAATTTATACCCTCAACTATTGTCACTCACCTGCTCACTCATTCAGTTTTTGAAAACATATCTGTAAATATATTCAACTCTCCACCTGCACGGTTGAATAAGTTGGGAGAAACAAATGCTTTCCACATCACTCTTACCACCTCAAGTTCTCAGGCCAAAATATGTGAGGTCATCTCTGACTCTTATCTTTCTCTCACATCCCCGCATCCACTTCAACAGCAAATCCTGTTGACTCTAAAACAGCGGTTCTCAACCTGTGGGTCGCGACCCCTTTGGGGGTCGAACGACCCTTTCACAGGGATTGCCTAAGACCATTGGAAAACTCATATATAATTACATATAATTACATATTGTTTTTGTGATTAATCACAATGAAATTGGGGGTCACCACAACATGAGGAACTGTATTAAAGGGTCGCGGCATTAGGAAGAACCACTGCTCTAAAACACACCCAGCACCTAACCACTTCTAACCACTCATACTGCTGCCATCCTAACCCAAGCCTCATGTGTCCTCCGTGGATGAAAGGATTCCTGCTTCCTGCACTGCTCCACGATGGTACTGTCAACACACCATCCTTTACTACTCTCCTGCCTTACTGCCTACCAACCATTCTCAACTTCTTGTTATCCTTAGAGTTATCCAGGCACACATCAGGACCTTATTGCACTGACGTTTCCCTCTGTCTGAAATGCCCTTTCCTCAAAGAGCCACATGGCGCACATCCTGAGATTGGATGGTATGTATAGTGTCAAAATTAAGAAAATGGGAACCAGCCCAGTGTGGCTCAGTGGGGTGTCATCCCAGCACCAAGAGGTCACTGGTTCCACATGCCGGTCTGGGCAAATGCCGGGGTTGTGGGCTCGATCCCTGTGGGAGGTGTGCAAGAGGCAACGGATTGATGTTTGTTTCTCTCTCATTGGTTTCTCATTCACCATTCCTCTTTCTCTAAAAAAACCCCAATAAAACCGTATTTTTTTTAAAAAAAAAAAAAGAAAAGAAAATGGGAACCAATAAATGGTTTAGAGAAGAGACAGCAAGAACTTGTGGATGGCCAATTTAGCTAGGAGGCGTGAAAAGAAAAGCCAAAAGAATCAAATATGGGGAAAGATGTTATAAAAAATATTCAAGAAAGAGGATGTCCTGTTATATCCCTGTAATAATCTCTTTAATTGGAAGGCATGTCTTTAAAAATATAGATGGATCAAACAGAAAATAGTCACATAGCAAAATGACACTTTAAAATAATACATTTGGTTTAAATTAGTGTCACAATTTTTTGTTTGTTTGTTTTTGTATGGAAGATAACAGGGTTGAGGGGGAGCTCCAATCTAAAAATTTGACACCAAAGAATAACAATTATTTCATCTAGTTACTCAAAGGCATTCATTTGCTTCCCATATCCCTCCAATTTATATCCTATGAAAAACTTCAACTCTTCTAAATAAACATTTCTACCCCCAAAAGTCTGTTTAATATAAATATTCCAGATTTATGCTTTATTTTGCAGCTATTTGAGAAGTTGGGGGAGAGAATAAAATTTTATCTCAAAGAGTCATCCAATTAGACAATATCTAAGTATCCACTGCATGCAAACCATTCTATTAAGTTTGTGTAGGATATGCCAATTTTATAAATAGCCTCTCCATGCAAACTATAATACAAAAGAGAACTACAGAGACATAGCTAATAAAACACAGAAAATGGTATATCCATAGAGAAATTTATAGGATACTAAATGATTGTGAAACTTAATGGAAACAGAACTATTTGCCTAGTGGAATTAAAGGAGACTTTAGGAAGGGGACTATTTTGCTGTTGTTAGCATTCCTCCTTGTGAGTTTTAGCAAACTACAATGTGATTACTTTAGTAAATAACCAACTCCAACCCAAAGTCACTACAACTTGGGTTGTACAATATACTTATATACTAGGGGCCCCGTGCATGAATTCGTGCACCTTGAAAGGAACTGTGGGCCACGAGGCTGTGGTAGGAACAGGGGTGGGTCTCGGCCCATCCTCCACACACCTGCCTGGCCCCTCCCACCATGCCCCCCCCACCCCCTGTCTGCCCACAGCCCTGCTTCCACTGCTGCCACTCCCACTGCCACCACTCCCATGTGCTGATGGCGCCCAGCTCGTCTCACACCTGCTGATGGTGCGGAGCGATTGGGGCTGGCGCCAGCAGTGGGTGCAAGCAGTGGCTGCTGCCCCAATCACCCCTCAGGAGCAGGGGGAGGTGGAGAACCCCTCAGGGGCGATTGGGGCCAGCAGCCGCCATTAGCTCCCGCTAATGGTGCCGAGTGTTCAGGACTTGCACTGGGCACCGGCAGCGGGTGCGAGCTGGGCCAGCACTGGCAGTAGGTGTGAGCGCCGGGTGGGACTGTGGTGTGTGGGAGAAAAGAATTTTCAGTAATCACCAGAGGCTCACCCCAATGACAGCGACTGGCACCCCGCCTTGGTCTGGTGGCCCTGCTCTACCATCCCACCACGGCCAATGCCCACCATATTTCCGCACACGCCCCCTGGTAGTCAGCACACTTCATAGCGACCAGTTCCGGTTGTTCCGCTGTTCGGTCTATTTGCATATTAGCCTTTTATTATATAGAACTAGAGGCCCGGTGCAAAAATATTTGTGCACTCGGGGGGGAGGGGGGGTCCCTCAGCCCGGCCTGTGCCCTCTCGGAGTCTGGAACCCCTCGGGAGATAACGACCTGCTGGCTTAGGCCTGCTCCCGGCTGGCAGAGGGCAGGCCCAATCCCTAGGTGCAGCCCCAGGTCGGACTCAGAGCAGGGCCGATTGGGGAGTTGGGGCACTGCCCCCTGTCATGCACAGAGCAGGGCGGATCGGGAGGTTGCGATGCCACCCTCAGTCACGCTCAGGGTAGGGTAGATTGGGGGGTTGGGGCACCGCCCCCTGTCACACTCAAGGCAGGGTCGATGGGGAGGTTGGGGCACCACCCCCTGTCACGCACAGAGCAGGGCCAATCGGGGTTGGGGCACCGCCACTGTCACACTCAGGGCAGGGCCGATGGGGAGGTTATGGCTCTACCCCATCACACACAGAGCAGGGCCTGTGGAGGGGAGATTGGGGCGCCGCCCTCTATCACCCACAGAGCAGGGCCGATCAGGGGGTTGGGGCGCCGCCACTCTCACACTCAGTGCAGGGCCGATGGGGAGGTTGTGGCTCTACCCTGTCACACACAGAGCAGGGCCCGTTGGGGGTGGGGGGGGGCACCACACCCTGTCACACACAGAGCAGGGCCGATCAGGGGGTTGGTGTGCCGCACCCTGTCACACACAGAGCCGCAGGGTGATCAGGGAGTTGGGGAGCTCCCCCCTATCAGGCACAGAGCAGGGCTGATCAGGGGGTTGGAGCACCTTCCCCTGTCACGAACAGAGTAGGGCAGATAGGGAGGTTGTGGCCCCGCCCCCTGTCACACACAGAGCCACAGGGCGATCAGGGGGTTTGGGCACTGCCCCCTGTCACACTGATCCCGGTGGCGGGAGGCCTCTCGGCTCTGCTGATCCCGGTGCTGGGAGTCCTCATGGCTCCGCTGATCCCGGTGCTGGGAGGCATATTACCCTTTTACTATATAGGATAGAGGCCTGGTGCACAGGTGGGGGCCGGCTGGTTTGCCCTGAAGGGTGTCCTGGATATGGGTGGGGGTCCCCACTGGGATGCCTGGCCAGCCTGGTTGAGGGGATGATGGCTGTTTGCAGCTGGTCACATACCCTTCAGGGTGGGGGTCCCCACTGGGGTGTCTGGCCAGTCTGGGTGAGGGGCTGAGGGCTGTTTTCAGGCTGGCGGTGACTGAAGCTCCCAACTGCTCCTTTTTTTCTTTTTTTTTTTTATTCTGGGCCAGCTTTAGCTCTGTCTCCAGCTCTGAGGCCTCTGTTGCTGAAAGCAGGTATCTGGTTTGTTTGTGTTCTATAATTGAAACACTGTATCAACTCTAGCTCTGAGATCCCAGCTGGCTGAAAGCAGGTTTCTGGGGTTTTGTTTAGCTTCTATATTTGTTACAATGTTTCAAACTGCAAGCTCAGAGGCCGGCAAGGCAGGCGGGGAACGTTGGAGTCCTCCGTCACTGAAGCAAGCAAGTCTCATGTTAGCTTCAAGCTGCCTGGCTGCCGGCCGCCATCTTGGCTGGCAGTTAATTTGCATATCTCGCTGATTAGCCAATGGGAAGGGTAGCGGTCGTACGCTAATTACCATGTTTCTTTTTTATTAGATAGGATGTGTTTTGTTTTATTGGTTAATCCTCACCCAAAGGATATTTTTCCACTGATTTTTAGAGAGAGTGGAAGGGAGGGGGAGAGACAGCGAGAGAGAAACATCCATGTGAGAGAGTGACACTGATTGGTGGCCTCCCACCCGAGCCCAAAGTGATTGAGTCTGCAATCGAGGCAAATGCCCTTGACCAGAATAGAACCCAGTACCCTTCAGTCTGAGGGCTGACACTCTATCCACTAAGCAAACTGGCTAGGGAACAAAATATATTTTAAAATAATAAAAATGAAATATAGGCAGGATGGGAAACTGAAGTGTTACCTCGCCAAATTCTAAAGCACTATTATGCAACACATTTCTGATATTATCAGGTCACTGGAAAGAAACCTAGTGGCAGCCTGGCTGGCAGAAGTCCAGTCTAGGACTAAACAACACCCTCAGTGAAGCAGTCACCGCGAGCCGATGACAGACCCTAGTTCGGAACATGTGCTAAGCAGGGTCAGAACTGGGGGTGTTTGTGTGCTCACCGGGCAGCCTGCATTTTAGGCCTTTTCCTGGTCTGAAGGAGAGGACTTTATTTTCTTCATGGAAAAATTAGATTATATACTGAAAATCACCTAAAAATGTCAAATTGCTTACGTAAGTTAAACACAAATCATAAAAATGAACGAGTAGACTAAGTAAATCGTACCCACAGAGGTAAAGGGTGGAAGGGAATAGTAGGGTTGTGGGGAAGCTGTGCTTTGGTTTTTCCTCACATTCTTTTTGCAGCAGTCAAGCCCTACTGTCCCAAACAGCCGAGTTCCATTTTGTTTTGGAGACCACTCTACAAAAACCTGTGGCTCCACGGCAGTATGGAAATAACATGGGGCTTGCAGTAAGGGGTCCTGAGTTCAAACTTCATCTTTACTCAGTTGTGGACCTTTGGACAAGTCTCTTAGCTCTCATGCTCCTTAGTTCCCTTATTATTCAAAAGGAGGAAGGTTGACCAAGCAGTTTCTGTGGCCCCATCACACGCTATCATTTTCGGGGTAACACAAGCTTATAGGCAGAGCATTCCGGAATAACACCTAGCATAGCTGTGTGTGAAATCGATAGGAATAGAACTCAAAAAGCACCTCTGTATCCTCTACAGGGGTGGGGAACCTTTTTGCTGCCGAGGGCCATTTGGATATTTGTAACTTCACTCTCGGGCCATACAAAATTATCAACTTAAAACTGAGCCTGCTATATTTGATCAAACACTTAATGAACTCACCCCTAATGCCTTGGCAGGGCCAGACCAAATGATTTCACAGGTCTTATCAGGCCCGAGGGTTGGACTTTTCCCACCACTGTTCTAGAATACGATAAAAGACAGAAAACCATGAATAGGGATATTTAAAAGGAAGTGATGATTAGCAGAACCCCCAACAGAAGTAGCAGAAAAAGCGGGTTTGAGGAAGTATGGAGAAGTGAGGGCAAAAATTCCTGACTTTTTGTGTTGGTAGTTTCAGGACACGGTATGTCCAATTTTTAGTTTATTTTCCATGGTAGAAGCCAGTATGTGTTTGGGAACAATGAATTAATTAGTGCAACACAACTGAAAGCACATTGGGGAGATCTTAGTATAATATAAAGCAGCATGAACAAGGAAACTGTTTAGAATTAGGACAATACGGGCCCTGAACCAATGTGACAAGGGAGGGTACCCTGTGTGAACCAGACATTTCAGTTTACTAAGCTGGAATCTCACCAAACTGCAGACGCCGATGAATAGCTGTGATTAAATGATGATGCTAGGCCATAAATTTAGGAACATATTAACAAATTGGATCAAATGCCAGACGAGAAGTTCATCTTTCTCTGATCTTTTTACACTGTGGTGAAACAGAAGCGCTAGCTGACATATCTTACACTTAACCAGCTTTTCTTTTAGGGACAGTCTTAGGTCCTCTGTGATCTCTACCGGTTTCTCAGAGGCACCCAAGAACAAAAAGCTGTCCCAGGGAAGAGCCACATGCAGGGTGGACCTCAGTAAGCTCCACACAAGCAGCTACCTCATTTTACATGAAGAGCTTTACAATCCCTGTAATCAGCCCGGCCGGTGTGGCTCCGTAGGTGAGCGTCGACCTATGAACATGAGTTCATGATTGGATTCCCGGTCAGGGCACATGCCTGGGTTGTGGGCTCAATCCCCAGTGTGGGGCGTGCAGGAGGCAGCCAATCAATGATTCTCTCTCATTATTATTGTTTCTATTTCTCTCTTCCTCTCGTTCCTCTCTGAAATCAGTAAAATATATTTAAAAGTAAAATAAAATCCCTGTCATCAGAATTGTCTTCGGAAAGGAACAGAAGAAGGGCCGCTGTCCTTCCTGGCTTTTTTTTTTTTTCTTTCTTTTTGCCTGTTTGCTTTGCTTTTATAAGCATGAGACAGAGAGCTGAGAGCTACTACTAATTCTTCAATGAGTTTTCAAACATGGCTAAGGGAGGACTTTGCAAGCCAGTTAGTTCTAAATGTCAAATTTGTTGGCCAGCAACAACGCCCATCTTCCTTCAAAGTGAATTTATTCCTCCAAAATAACAAACACCAAGTTTACATATTAAAGGCAAACCCAAACAAGCATCACAAAAAGCAACCGATTTTAAAATAAATTCAATTGTTCTGAGGCCTTTGCATCTGTTGACTCAGTAGTAGCAAAATAATGGACTTCTTCCAGATGAATGAGTTCCACAAAGCCAGTTCTATTTACCCCATAGGCCGGGGAACATTGCACACAAAGTAAAGAAAAGAAGAAAAAGAAACTTGCCAACGGATGTATGCAAAGTAGAAGACACGGACCCCTGACTGTTCAAAATAAAAAATATTCCTCCAGGGCAGCTACTCAGAGAGGCACATCCTTAAACTTAACACAAAGGCTCATCCAAAGAAGGGAAAGAAAACAGTGTTTCTCATGCTCCATGATTGTTTGGTAACCTTTCCAGCCTTTTCTGTTCTCACGGTGAATGACTTTGGTTGGACTTAACTTCCTAGACCCTGAAAGTTATTCGGAAGAATTCTGGGAGCAGCCCTTGCCCTGGGGATCCCTGTCAGATTTAATTCTAGAGGAAGATTAAGGCATCTGCAGACTTAAACATCATATATTCACTGTGTAAAATTTGAAGGCAATGAGTAGCAGACAAGACTTTTCATCTGTTTCCCAAATAAAGTAAAATTATTTGAACTGTTTTCTAAATTCTTAACATGTGTCATAGAAGTAGGTTTGCTCCTGAAACATGCCTAGAGCAAGTCAAGACCATTTCAAAACCGCCTCCTTTATTCCAAACCCAAAACGGATGGCCGATGAAGAATTGGAGCAATAAATAGACCTCACCTCTAGTCATGGCTCAGCTACTGGATAATTGTGTGCAAATTCCTTAACCTCAATTTCTCCATGTAAAATGGACCTATACCTATGAGATACATCTGCTGTGGGGACAGGAAATAGTATGTACAAAACACCTGGCATGTTGTTGACAGAGTATGGGTAGCTAAAAATGACTGCTAATATGTTAATGATGAAAATATTTTAAATGTAAAATGGTCTCCAGCTCAAATGCCAAGACAATAGTGTTCAGCCTTCGTTAGCACATCCTTGTGTTAATCTGACAAGCATCCCACAATTCCTCTTTCTTTTTTTATTCTAGAAAATTTATAGATTTATTTCTCATCTTTCATTTTATTTTATATTTTAAATAAATTTATTGGGGTAACATTGGTTAATAGGATCATATATGTTTCAAGTGTACATTTCTATGATATGTGATCTGTATGTTGTATTGTGAGTCCACCACCCCAAGTCAAACCATCTTCCATGACCATATATTAGGCCTCCTCTACCCCCTCAACCCCACCCTCCAACCCCTTCCCTCTGATAACCACCGCACTGTTGTCTGTGCCCATGAGTTTCAGTTTTATATCCCACATGAGTGAAATATGGTTAACTTTTCATGGCTGACTTATTTCACTCAGCATAATGTTCTCAAGGTCTACCCATGTTATCACAAATGGCAGTATGTTGTCTTTTCTTCCAGCGGAGTAATATTCCATTGTATACATGTATCACATGGTCTTCATGCAATACTCTATTGTAGGACACTTTGGTTGTCTCCATGTCTTGGCCACTATGAATAATGCTGCAATGAACATAGGGACACATACATCTTTGCGAATACATGTTTTTGAGTTTTTCAGTTGCATATGAAGGAGAAGGATTGCTGGGTCATATGGTAATTTTTTGAGGAGCCGCCTCACTGATTTCCATAGTGGCTATATCAGTCTACATTCCCACCAGCAGTGAATGAGAGTTCTTGTTTTTCCACAACCTCTCCAACACTTGTAATTCTTGTCTTGTTGATAACAGTCATTTTAACAGGTGTGAGGTGGTATCTCATTGTAGTTTTGATTTGCATTTCCCTAAGACCTAGTAAAGTTGAACATCTTTTCACATATCTGTTGGCCATTTATGTGTCTTCTTGGGAGAGGTGTCTGTTCTGGTCCTCTGCCCAGATTTTAATTGGATTTTTTGTTTGGTGTTGAGTTTTATGAGTTCTTTATATATTTTGGATATTAAACCTTTGTCAGAGCTGTTCTTTGCAAATATCATCTCTCATTTGGTCAGTTGCCTTTTTGTTTTATTGTTGGTTTCTTTTGCGTGCAGAAGCTTTTTAAAAAATATATTTTTATTGATTTCACAGAGGAAGGGAGAGGGGTCGAGAGCGATAGAAACATCAATGATGAGAGAGAATCATTGGTTGACTGCCTCTGAGCCCACAACCCGGGCATGTGCCCTGACTGGGAATTAAACTGTGACCTCCTGCTTCATAGGTTGAAGCGCAACCACTGAGCCACTCCAGCCAGGTGATGTGCAGAAGCTCTTTAGTTAGATAGAGTCACATTTATTTATTTTTGCCTTTAATTCCCTTAATTCATGAAATGTTCTTTATGACCAAGGTCCATAAGTTCAGTACCTATATTTTTTCTATGTAATTTGTTTCAGATCTTATGTCTTCGAGCCATTCTGAATTAATTTTTCTACATGGGGACAAACTGTAATCTAGTTTCATTCTTTTGCATGTGGCTTTCCAATTTTCCCAGCACCATTTATTAAAAAGGCTTTCTTTTTTCCATTGTGTGGTTTTGGCTTCTTTATCGAAAATGATCTGCCACATACACATGGTTTTATTTCTGGGCTCTCCATTCTGTTGCATTAATCCATATGTCTGTTTTTCTGCCAATACCATGCTGTTTTGATTACCATAACCTTGTAGTATAATTTGAAGTCAGGTAGTATGATACCAAAGGCTATGTTCTTTATTCTCAGGATTGCTTTGGCTATTCAGGATCTTTTATAGTTCTATACAAATCTAATTATTTTTTTTCTGTTTCTTTTAAAAAATGACATTGGGGTTTTGATGGAGATTGCATTAAATTTGTATATTGCTTTAGGTAATATGGCCATTTTACTACCTGGTATGTTGATTCTTCCAATCCATGAACATGAAATATCTTTCATTTTGTTGTGTTTTTTCCAGTCTCTTTTAATAATGCTTAGTAGTTTTCAGTATATAGGTCTTTTACATCCTTTGTTAAGTTTATTCCTAGGTATTTTATTTTTTGGTTGCAATTGCAAAATAATTTTTTTTCATTTATTTTTCTGAAGTTTCATTGTTAGTATACAGGAAAGCAGTAGATTGTTTTTGTACATTGATTTTGTATCCTGCAACTTTACTGTATTTGATTATTCTAATAGTTTTTTGTTGTCTTCACAGTTTTCGATATGCAGAATCATGTGATATGCAAAAAGTGACACTTTTCCATCTTCCTTCCCAATTTGGATGTCTTTTATTCCTTTCTCTTGTCTGATTGCTCTGTGTAGTACTTCCAGAACTATGTTGAATAAGAGTAATGAGAATGGGCATCCTTGTCTTGTTCCTGATTTTAGAGGAAAAGCTTTGTTTTTCACCACTGAGTATGATATTGGCTGAGGGTCTGTCTATATGACCTTTATTATGTTGAGTTACTTTCCTTCCATACCAATTTTATTGAGTGTTTTATTCATAAATTGATGCTGTAACTTATCAAATGTTTTCTGTATCTGTTGATAAGATCATATGATTTATATCTTTAGTTGCCTGCTGAATGAATGAAATGAAGGAAAATTATAAATAAAATCTGACCAAATCTTTGGGATCACGTGATTAGGAAAATAAGGGTACATCTGACAAGAAGTTGAGCAGAGGTGCTGTGTGTGACATGCTGACGTAGCCACAAGGGGAAGGCTGTGGGAGAGGATAAGAAAAGAGGGCAGCAAGCATACGTGATAAAAACTCAAGTTTCAAGTATGTTAAATTTGAGAGGTTGAATAAACATTTTTATATGAATATTTTCATCAACAGATTTAACACTGAAGAAGATACAAAGAGAAAACAAGCCAAGAACTATAGATGATTCCATTATTAGTCTTTTTATACTTACAATAAAAGGCATTGTTAATCAACAAATGCAAAAATTTAATGTAATTTTTTGCCATCAGCTCTGAAAATGAATAAAAAGCTATAAATAGTAATGATTTATTGAGCTATGCTATCAATGACAAATATTAATTTATGGGATTATTTATAACATTTTTCTTTCAAAACGGCACATTTTCTGTATTTTTTATAAGGAGTTATCTAAAGGAAACAATGATACCAGTAACAACAATTATTGTTTAATTACCTGACAGGAACTGTGGATGTTATTTAGTAGTAATTATGACATATAATGTCATAAGCTCATATTTTTAAAAACAGTTTCAGAAATAATATCATTTTATACAGTCTAAGACTTAAGCCTCCACATAATTTCAGGTGGTTTCCTTTAAAGAAAATACTAGCAAACACATACTGGTACATAGTGTTTGCATGTAGCAGGCATTATTCTATGTGTTTTTGTGTGTATTGACTCATATGATTCTCTGAACAATTCTATCAAGAAGATATAACTATTGTTCCTAGTTTATATATGAGGGCATTGGGACACAGAGCAGTTAAGAATCTTGTCCTAGACCATAGCTGGTAGAATTTAAACCAGGATTTTACCCTTGATCCAAATCACTAAGCTGTACTACTCAATATAATAATGCTTGTTATAAATAAAGGCTGATACTCACTTTAGGAGAATGTGATAGGCATGTGGAGTTAGTTTCTTTTTTATTTAAGTAGAAACCAGCTGTAAAACAAACAGATCAACTATGAAAGTCAACTTTCCATTTATCCTTTGCTCTTATACTAAGATCAATGAAGATTAATCTTTGGATCCTTTTGAAGTTCCTTTTGTTTCTTCCAAAGAAAATTTTGAAATTTCCTTTTTTTTTTCTTGCACAGTGCTACAGCCCAACTCTATCAAAGCTCTTTAAGCAAAAGAAAGAAAAATAGCCTAAAGATGGGAACCACATTAAATGAAATGCTAACAAGAGGGCAGCATATGTTAAATCAAACTGAACACCAAGCTGTCAGATGAATTGCTCAAGTTTTTTAGTTGTTGTTTTTTCTAAGTTTCATTTCTGATGACCCAGAACTTTCTTTAACCAGCTGAGTCAGAGAGTTTGTTTAAGTGCCAAATCAATGCCATCAGATACTTTCTGGGTCAATGAATTACATCCAACTCAGAGAAGTTAAGATGTTCAGAGGAAAGAAATCACAGTATGAGGTTTTCAAGGCATGTCACACAAACCAAATCCTTAGATAGGGCATTAGAGACTTTCTTCTACCAGGGAAAGTATTAATAAACACCAAATTCTAGGTAACATGAACTCTTGAGCTCAAAGAAAGAAAGAAAGTCAACATCAATTCTCATCACCCTTCCAAATCATTCTACTGGCATCATTTTTCTCATATGTCATTTGTTGGTGTAGATGACCGGTTGCCACAATGACAGCTCTGCAGGGAAGGGATGAAAGTGCTGCTACCATCACCGTGAATGAGCTCAAGCACTGAATACATCATCTCTTTAAAATGCCCGGGCCCCACTGGCACCCAGCTTGGAAAATTGAGTCCACTCCCACCACAGTGCTTCTGGCTGCTGCCGCTGCTGTGCTACTAATGTCATATTCAAACTATCCTTTGGAACGTGGAGGGAACATAGGGCTACTGCTAGGATACTTGTGCCTTCTCATTTTCTGCCCTAAGACATTATTGAGTCCATGAAAATAGGTAAGACAGCTCTTCTAAGTAACAGCTGAAGAAACTCCGTGTCTCTTCTAATATTTCATCAGCACACACACACAAAAAAAAGCCAAGGACTCAAGATGTTTCCCAGTTGTTCCCAACTCTTCTTTCCAAATCCAACACTGAGAAGTGAAAACTTCAGCTCACAACGAAAAATCTATACTCTGTGACAATAACAAATATATTTAGACACTACAGCCATGTATTATAAGCTATAGAATGGAAACCATGGTCTTATCTTTATAACACTTTTGCAGACTGTCATATCCATGGTTAAAAATGACCAATTTGGGTCAGCTTTAGCTCAAGCGGTTACTTCGGTTTCTGCTCGTTGCGGACACATAACCCTGCCTTAAAAATGACCATTTTGACAAAGGGCAAACACTAAGACCTACTGGGAGAGAGGAGGGCATGTCAAAATTACAGAGTGGTTTTTCAAACAGTATTATGCAACTTACATTTGAAATAATCATTGAGAATCTGCTCAAGATGAGGGTCAGAACACAGGCTGCACTTCACTTTTTTGTCATAAATCCCTACAAATCCCAGAATAGACAGACCCACAATATAGACACGCCCAATACTGGACTGGAGTGGTGGGGTAGTCCTCTGCCTCTGCACACACACTCGGGGTGAGGAAGAGAGAACATGCTCTCCCAACCACATCTCCAGACCCTACCTGCCCCTTTGGAACAGTCAATGCCACAGGTAGCTGATCACATTTAGTAAGATCAGAAAGCCCCCACACCTAGAAAACAAACTGCCGGTATGCTTCCCCCAGCAGCACGGTCATGAGTCTGGCTACAATAAAATGTTTCAATAGTCACACAATATTAACAGCTGGTATTTATTAATACTAAATACTTCATTGTTCTCATAACATTAAAACTTAATGCTTATTGAGTGGTAGGGATGGAGTGTGTGCTAGATTGCCTTCCAAAAGCTTTGCATATCTTAAGCATTTAAATCTCAGAAAAACCCTATTGGTTGGGGGCTCTATTTGTCTTTAATTTATAGATGTGGAAAATGACACAGAAATGTGAAGTCTTTAATCACATCCCAGGCCGTGGGGCTCTCTGGACCTCACACTCTTGACTACTTAACTAGACTTTTTCTAGAGCTAACAGGGAATCTCAATCACAGGGTGAGCACACAGACATTTGAGGATAGCCAATGCCATGAAAAACAGACTAAACCGCTCAAGAATTTAGATCAAGTATAATTAATATCATCAGGAAAATAAGAGGCTGTAACATCCATAAGAAAGAATCAATTAGTTTCCAGAGAAATGACAAAAATGATCATTGACATTTAAATCTTAATAGGTGAGCTGAGAGATATTTGAAGATGGTGGTGTAGGTAAATGCCTGTACTCAACGCCTCCCACAACCACATCAAATGGAAGGTCTACTACTAGAGAAGTAACACAGAAAGCACACTGAGACTGGTAGGAGGCACAGAGGTGCGGAATGGGCTGGTCCGGCAACCAGGTCTGCCGCTTTTTTATTTATTTATTTATTATTTCTTTATTTATTTTATTTTTTTTTTGTTCATAAGTTTATAATGGTCTTTATTATCCATGAATGAGTGAGATCATGTGGTATTTTTCCTTCATTGACTGGCTTATTTCACTTAGCATACTGCTCTCCAGTTCCATCCATGCTGTTGCAAATGGTAAGAGTTCCTTCTTTTTTACAGCAGCATAGTATTCCATCATGTAGATGTACCAAAGTTTTCTAATCCATTCATCTCCTGATGGACACTTAGGCTGTTTCCAGATCTTAGCTATGGTGAATTGTGCTGCTATGAACATAGGGGTGCATATATCCTTTCTGATTGGTGTTTCTGGTTTCTTGGGATATATTCCTAGCAGTGGGATCACAGGGTCAAATGGGAGTTCCATTTTTAGTTTTTTCAGGAAACTCCATACTGTCTTCCATAGTGGCTGCACCAATCTGCATTCCCACCAGCAGTGCACGAGTGTTCCTTTTTCTCCACATCCTCTCCAGCACTTGTCGTTTGTGGATTTGTTGATGATAGCCAGTCTGACAGGTGTGAGATGGTACCTCATTGCTGTTTTGATTTGCATCTCTCGGATGATTAGTGACTTTGAGCATGTTTTCATAGTCTCTTGGCTTTCTGAATGTCCTCTTTTGAAAGGTGTCTATTTAGATCCTTTGCCCATTTTTTGATTGGATTGTTTATCTTCCTTTTGTTAAGTGTGCCGCTTTTTTAATTAGACATAAACAGATGGAAGAACATACCATGTTCATGGATTGGTAGAATCAACATCATTAAAATGTCCATACTACCCAAAGCAATATATAGATTCAATGCAATCCCCATTAAAATACCAACGGCACATTTCACAGACTTAGAACGAACTCTCCAAAAATTCATCTGGAATAAAAAAAAAAAAGACCCCCGAATAGCTACAGCAATCCTGAGAAAGAAGAACAAAGTAGAAGGGATCTCAATACCAGAGAGCAAGCTGTATTACAAAGACACTGTTCTCAAAACTGCCTGGTACTGGCACAAAAACAGACATATAGACCAATGGAATAGAATAGAGAACCTAGAAACCGACCCAAACCACTATGCTCAATTAATATTTGACAAAGGAGACAAGAGCATACAATGGAGTCAAGACAGTCTCTTCAATAGATGGTGTTGGGAAAATTGGACAAATATCACCTTCCTCTGAACTTATAATGTTTATCATTATACTACCAACTCAGCACTTAATCATGGGACTGCTGTCCACTTCACCTCTTCTTCACTGTCTTTCATAGTTATCAATTTTTTTTTATTACTTATCATGGCTTTCAACTTGTCTCTTCTAGGCATTTTTTCTAGAATTGGAGCCTTTTCCAGTACTTAATGTTACGTGTTTATTGACTCGAGTCCATTTTACTCAGTCTTAGGTAGCTTTGAGAAAATGTAAGTATTTTCAAGATAGGGGTAGAAAGGAGCAATCAAAACCTGTAGATAGCAGCTAATTATACCATTTAAGTAGTATTAAAGCATAGAAATCCATGACTAAAGACATAGGCTCCACTAGAAGAGCCTGAAAAAAAAAAATATCCCCAAGATTTCATTCAGCACTTCTTGATTGAGCAGAAATCTCTGTTTTTGTTTTAACTAGAATTTCTGCTTATATTCTCTCAGAGCAGAGGAATCCATAAAATAAAAATTGTTACTATTGGTGGTGAACTGGTGTGAGTAGTGCCATGGGAACAAAGCTCTGCCACAAAATATTTCTTGATAATATTTTTATTAATGATAGCTCCAAAAGGAAAATCTCCACAATGGCTATCATGTAAGAGTTAAAGACTGAGTAGATGGAGAAGGTATCTGGTTCACTACGTAACCCCCCACTGTCTGTGGGAACTACATCCCCACATTGGGGTGAACTCATAGGAGTCGTGTTTGAACTATGCAGCAGCTCACTACTCCTCACTACAGATTATTGCATGGGTTCTAGAGCCAAGCTTGACTAATCAGATTTATCTCTCCCTGCAAGAAGATTTGAGTGAGAGGAAGTCCAGTACTTCTGTCTATGTGCTGCACCATGCGGAGTGGGAGCTGTGGGAGTGACCAACTATGGCAAGGTGGACTGAGGGTCCATGAGAAAAAGTAAAGAATGACACAAATACACCCAGAAAGGCAGAGTATTGCTCTTGGTTTACTCCAACCTAACCATTTCAGTACATTCCATTTTTGTTTTCAAATCTTAATGGACACAGTGGTCATTCTACTCCCAAATTTGTCACTTCAGTGTATTGCATCTACTTTTACGTAACTTGTCACTCCTCTGGCAACTCTAGACCTACATCCTACAAGCCTATTCACAACTTACCACAATTTGCTCTTCTCTCCTTAGCTTCTCCAAAATACCTCATCGGTTTTGCATTTCATTTTGATCTCTGTCCCCTTAAATGTTACCTCTGTCTTTGCCCAGATGCTTCCCCCTTTCTTCAAATGCCCGATTCTGCCTTATCCCTCTAGGTAGTCAAGCTTGCCCTCCTCACAGAAAATGTCTCTGTCGCTCCCTGAAGCTATTTATAACATCCTATTTATGATAGCTTTCTAGATCATTCTTTTGGGTAATATTATTTACATACTTCTGGTGTGGGTCTTCTTCTCTGGTATGTAATAATTTGGTTACATTGTGAGCACTGTGGGATACCATTGGCTCCCAATCAGTGGATTCATTAAGAAATGGGATTAGAAAAGTAAAGCAGGCTACAAAGAATCAAAACGTAATAGAATCCTATAGATAGATGTATAGTCTCTAAAGAGAACTTTAATTCTTTTATAATTAAAGAACTTTAGTTTCTTTTTTATAATTAAATTACTGTTTTTGGTGATTTTTCAATTATGTTTCTTTTACTTTAGTTACTTATAGAAGCATCATATGACTATATATTTACCATAAAAACAAATCCAACTTAAAAGAATTGCAAAGAATATAATATGAGGCCTGCCTCCCTATAGCACCCACCGCCACTGCCACCCCCATTCACTCATCTCGTCTCCGCAGAGGTATCACTGTTCAGAGGTTACTATGTAGTGTTCCAAACCTTTTACTTACAATTTACTTGTAAATATGAGTATGTTTTAATTTTGTTAACAAAAATAAGCTCATATTTTATAGTACAGTGGGGCCTTGACTTACGAGTTTAATTCGTTCCGAGACAAGACTGAGCTCGTTAAGGAGCTCAACTTAAATTACTTTATCAACTCAATGCAAAACATCTGCCGAGAAACAGCTGGTATCTCAAAAAACTCGTTAGTCGGGATACTCGTAAGTCAAGGCCCCACTGTACTCTAAAACTTATTTTTTTCTGTGTAAGAATAGATTATCTTTCTATAATACATATAAATATACCACATGCTTTGTAATAGCTGCATTAGTCCAAAGATTATGTGTATCACATAATGCTACTATCACCTTATTGATGGGCATAAGTAGCTATTGTAGTAATTCTACAGTGAAAAAAGATAGATTGTGGTGAATTCATTTGTCAGCTGAGTTTGGTGACAGTACTACCAGTTGGTTTGCCCAAGACTTAGTAAGTCTTGCTTGCCTATATGGGTTTGCCAGTATTGAAAATGCGTCTACTTAACAGACCAAGTCCAATTCTCATTCTCCTTACAGTGAAGACAGGCTCTTATGGAGAATCTCATTCCAATTATGTGTGATTCCAGTGCCCACATTTATTTCATTTTATCAGGATTCCAGTTTTAAAACATAGTTTTAATCCTCACCTGAGAATATATTTTTGTTGATTTTCAGAGAAGAGAGGAGAGAAGAAAGAGAGAAACATTGATGTGAGAGAGAGACAGCGATCAGCTGCCTCCCACAAGCGTCCTAACTGGGGATTAAACCTTGATATGTGCCCTGATTGGGAATGGAACCCAAACTTTTGGTGTACGGGACGACGCTCCAACCAACTGAGCCAGCCAGGGCTAAAACATATTTTTTGTTCCTAAATGTTAGTGTTTACTAAAGTTTTCATTAAAGGGTAAAATTATATATGCTGCTAGCTATTATATAATATTCATTAAAATTATTTTTTAGAAATTGCTGGCATTTCAACAAAGCAGATGGTTAGATCAAGATTTCACAACATAACAATAAATTGATATTCGTTATGTAACATAGCACTATGCTTCCCTCTATTTGGCAGATGGTATCATTTAAAAATGCCCACTTTTAACTATAATGTATTGTTTGAAGATACCACAAATAAAATTTAAATTATTTTTTAAACAGGAAAATATAACAAATGGAAGCTAATTTGAATTAGTCTCACAAAAACTTTAACAAGAAATAATAGAAGACAATTGACATACAACTGACAGCATTTATATAACACTGGGCGGGAAAGCACACATTGGAAGAGCAGCACTTAAGCACAACCCTGCTAGAGTTGTATGTGTGGAATAGTTCAACAAAGTCCTACAATACCAAGAGACTTAGGAGTAATATTTTGGTTCTTATGTTCAAATATTAGGAAGATACTGCTTACACATCATAGCCACCAAAGGTTCTTCTAGGTGCCTTTGAAGGGTTGAAGAAACAGTCTTCAGATACAGGGTCTACTTTAAACTCCCCTGACAAGGCATCAAATAAATAAAAACCATAGAGGAATTCTGCTATCCAACCAAGAGAGCAACACGATGACCAGTTTGTTAACTCACTTAGCTGACTTCACAGAACAGAATAACTTTATTTCCTCCCATCTGTGAACTGCTAAGAAGAGGCACAGTTATTGACAATCTCAATTAAGGACATGGGAAGATATGTAGGAAATGTTTTATCATTGATTGATCGCTGGCTGGGGAAGAGAAACACTCCATTATGCACTAATTAATGAGTTCATCAAACAGCATTTTATCACCATGTTTACAAAGCACATCCTAGTGGAGTTTATCCTCAAGCTTATCCTGTGACTTGAGTATTTTGATAGCTTCTCTTTCAATTAAAAAATATATATATATTCAGCTTCAAATAAAACATCTTGAAGGTTTTTCCCAGAAGTCTGGTTAGACTTCCTAATGTTGATGAGCTGCTACATGGTGGCCTTTGGCTTAGGACAACATGTAAGGGAACATCTGAGAATGATTTCTTGTTCTTGTTCAAGGTCTGGGCCCGCTATCTGTATGCAAAGAGTAAGGGGACACAGCTTTAACAAATTATTTTCTTTCATAAGAGAAACCTTGTAAGACGTAAGCATGTTCCCAGCTGACGGAAAGAGAAACTCCGGTTGCTGTTCATGAGAAAATTTTATAAAATATGTTCTTGGAGTGATAATTTCTTCCCAACCATGAAAACCAAAGCTCTCAACTCTGGGCAAATGAATAACATACTTGATTTTTTACTTAGAAATGCTACATCCCGTTCTAAAATGAGAGTTTGGGATGTATAAACCTATCTAATGATGTAGGCCACGTTATAAATGTTGTAAATTATGTAGGTGCTATCCCATCTCTTTTCTTGCAACTATGGTAAAGGGGAAAAACTAGGGCTGAAAAGTGGGTTTCATGTACAAGTCATATTTTAGCATCTATCCTCATCATCTCATTCACAAGTGGAAGAAGATGGGAAAAGAAAACTTATAGAATAGGTAAATAACAAGAGCAAAGAAGAAGAAGAAGAAAAATAGAGTAGTAGAAGAAAGCATGGAAGGAAAACAAAGAAGGAAGGGAGGGAGTGAGGGAGGAGGAAGGGAGGAAGGGAAGGAGGGAGGGGGGAGGGAGGGAGGGAGGGAGGAAAGAGAAATGTGCCAGGGTAATGTGCCTATATCTGAACTTGGTGTGGTTCCTAACTGAAGACAGGAACCTTCATAGACCTTCAAAGACCTGGCTCTGTCCACCCACTTCCACCCTTACCTCAACCTGTGCTCCATACATTTGAGGGGACACAAAAAGAGAAGAATGGCATCTGCTGAAATAATCATGCACAGAGTGGTCATTTTTCAGACACGCACATTGAAAATTACAAACTGTAAGATAAAATAAGGACAAGAAATTATAAAGTACATAAAATATTCATGGGGGAGTGGGAGTATATTTCAGGGAGTAGCTATATATTTCACTTTAATTTTTTTCCTTTATATTTTTTTCTTAATTTCCTTCTTTTTAAAGCCACACATGTGCAAAGGAGATAAGGTTATACTTACTTTTACTTACAAAAGAAACAAAAAGAATGGATACTACTAAAATTTGCAATTTAAAACAAAACAAAATTATGAAAAACACCCGACAATATACTCTGTTCAGTCATTATAGAAAGTAAAATGTTATAATAAAAATTGAATTTATAAAAGTAGTTAAAACATATATGCATATGCAATGCAATGGCATCATTCTATTTGATCTAATTAGATAGTGGAAAAAGAAACAAGTGATGAAAATGTAAAGTACTGGTCTTTATTTCCTGGTTTCTGCAGTCCAGATGAAATTAATATTACTGTTACAATGAATGGCATTAGTGAGAATTCAGTACATTTCTTTTGAGGCTTTTTAGAATATATTAGGTAAGAAGTTTTTTTTAACTTTGTCTCAGCTAGTAAATTGTACCCAACAGGAATTTTTCGGTTATAGTGAGGTGATACCTGATACAGAAAACACCTAGATGATGAATAAGACAACAATATGGTTTGCAGGTGGCCAATGTATTGCCATCTCAAATACGCTGGAAAACACTTTTCCCCTATAATGTGGCATTTAACGTGTAATTGGTCAGGGTGTATTTATAAGATCGGTGTGGAGGGAGCCCCTGTCTGATGTAGAAATCCACACTCAGGACTCACATGGTACTTTATAATAGTCATGTTTGTTGGACGATTGAGTCAGTACTTTTCCTAAAAGTAGTTAAATCTTAAGAGAGAAATAAGATAAAAGGTGAGGTGAGCTAAAGTCATTTCAATGCCTTCTTGAATATGAGCACAAGTTATACAGGTAAAAGACAAAGTTGAAAATATTTTATCTTGCCTTTGTATTAGCCCAAGGATTTTGTAGGACCAGATCTTAACAACTTCTCAAATATACTTTTAAAATTTGAGTTTTTTAAATTGTATTTATGGAATATATGCACAAAAAGTTTGATTTTTCTAGACAGACCTTTTAACAGTAAATTTAAAAAACTGAAATTTTGATTTCATACAGAGATCTCTGTGAAAATTATTTATTGATGCTTAGATCTTCATTCATTTGAGAAGTCGGCCCTGACACCCTTCCCCAAGTTTAGGTTCCCTATTCTTCCGATGTAAATGGTTCAAGTATTGTAGTTGTCAATTGATTGCATCTTTTCCTAGATGGTAAATTCATTCAAGTCAGGAAATATGTATTATTTAATACTGTGTCTTGCAGGTACAGCTTCAGTCAGCTTAGTTGTTCAACAGATATTTGGGATAATCACAAGGTCAATTCTATTAGCCTACAAGTTTAAGGTCATGGTGAAAATGTCAAGCTTTGAAACACCTTATTTACTAGCTAGGTGTGTGTTTGTTTTTTCCATGAGGACATCCCTCTCAGCATCTCCTCAACTTCAACCATGTATTTCAGCATACACTAAAAGAACAGCCTAACATATGTCATTATTAACCAGTTTAATTTTTGTCACGGATAAAGCAGCTCGCCTTCATTTCTATGCTACACAGCTTTCTAACCTTCAGAAAGACTGGGAAGCAAGAGATCGAAGTCCCAAATGTCACGTCATTTCTACTTAAATGCAATGTGATAATAATAAGTGGCCTCCCTGAGCCTGTGCTTTCTTCCCTTCAATGCAGTAATTTTAAAGACATGAGTCCTAATACTTGCTTCCCACACTCCGGCTTTATAGCCCTCAATAGAATTGGGACTGTTGCTTACCAATTGGGCAGAAAAGTACACTGAAGGCACAATAAACAAGACAAGGTTGACAAAAGCCTGGTGCAGCTAGATACTCAATAAACGTTCATTCCCTTCACTCCTTGCCCTGCCACCGAGCGCTGAGAATCTTCCGCCGCAGTCAGGTTTGCAGCACACACACCCTGGCAGGGTTGGGAATCTTTATCCACCCTGAGGATACACAGGGTGCTTCTATTTACTGACATAAGAGTGACACATTTTCTATCTCAGAAGACTCAACAGATTTTGCAGGACCCAGACTGAGGCAAATCAAAGGAGGAACGCACAAGGCTTCCACATCCTTAGCCAGAGCAGTAGTTCCAAGACCTTGGCATCACCATATGTTCCCAGGGAGAGCACCAGATCTTCTATAGCAGGTGCATTTTCAGGCACACGGAACTGGCCCATCTTCCTTTCACTCTGATGCTCTCGGGACTAATTGCATCTTACCCACATCCCTGGGCACCAGCAAAAAGCAAACCTCACAATCATATCACTCATTATCACTCGCTTTCATTCCCAGTTTCTTACTTGCACATTTTCTAGTTCTTCGCTACTCTACGCCCTTCTAAACACTTCAAGGTGTCCTCTCACACCTCACATCTATGCTGGCTAAACTCATGCTCTTCTTTAAATATTTCCTTCATTTTCCATACCCAGATTTGAATGTACCCTGAGATTGGAATGGTTTTCTTTTTTTCTAACCAGTCCTCCTTAGTGAGTGCTTTTTAACTTTCTTTCATATGATCTATCCATGTGCCTTGGTGCCAAGTTGAGATGAGAGTTCTTTACCTATTTTCCCATTTGCAATTCTTTTAGTCCCATTAAAAACCTGAATCCCTTATGCCACACAAATGCATCATTCACCAAATCATCTCGCTAGGGTCATTTATCAAACTCAGGACATTCATTGACAGCATTGGTATCTTCTCCATCATTCTTCTGAGTGACATCAATATCCTGTAAATGACCCTCCAATACTCTGATGTCTGTATGCCTTGACGTAATCACCTCCAATAAACTTTTCCTATTCCCCTCCTCAACCTCCTATTCCCATAATAATGCCGTAGTCCTAGTTTCACCTGGAAAAATTCCAACTCCTTCCTCTTGTGTACAGGTATCACCCTCTGACTACATCCTCTTATCCTTTTCATTTACTCAAATACATAATTCATAAATGCGAGTTCATAATGTTTTTCAACGACCCTTCCACTTTTTCACTGCCCATCACCATCCTCTTAGCTTCCTTTATTTCCTTACCTGGCTTTAATTCCATGGTTCATCATTATAATCAATGCCTTGTAAATGTCTCCAGTGTCTTGGCCTCCATAGAAAAAATCCTCACCCAATTTCAACAGAATTTTCTGCCATTATCTGCATCTGTGTCTGAGCATCTAATGTTGCTGGAAGAAATCCAACAGTGGGCTGACTGGTTCCACATTAGATTCACAAAAACAAACAGCACATGGCACTCAAAACTGTCAGGAAATTCTTTTATGCTTCCTAATAAGCTCAATTTCCTAGTCTCCGAGATGATTATTTAACACATTTTACTCTCTGCTGAACTGTCCCAATTCCTTCCCCTACTCATTCTTACCTAATAATTATACTTTTTACATTATTGAGAAAATATAAGTTATCACACGAGGATTCCCCCATCTTCCTATCATTGAATCTACAAATCGGCCTGTACTTGAACCCGTCCTCTCTGTCTTCCCTCTTGTCACCATGGAGGAGGCGTTCCGTATTTACTAAAGGCCAATTTCCCCCCTTGTGCTCTGGATCCCACCTCCTCTTGTCTCCTCTGGGATTTCGCTCTTGCAAGATATTATCTTTGCCTTGTATCATGAATTCTTCCTTTCTATTAGGTCATTCTAATCAGTGTGTGAAAACATGGTTAAGAATTTTATATCTTTAAAAAACATATATATCTTTTAACCTCATATTCTCTCTAGCAACCATTTTTCTTCTCCCTATTATAAAGCAAAAGATTTCACTTTCTTCCTGTCCTCTTTTTTTCTACCAATCATGCTTCAGTAGAATCCAATCGGATGTCTGTCTACCATGCTTCAGAAACTTCTCACCTACAAACCCCCATGTTGCTAAATTCAATGATGTCTCTAGCCTAATTTTTTAGCAAAAGCTGACATAGCTGACTTGCTCCAGCCTTCCTGAAACAATCTATTCTGTTGGTCTCATAATACTACACTCTACTGGTTTTTATCCTATTTTCTTGGTGACTCCTTGATCCTATTTTTTTTGTTCTTTTTCTTTACTTGACCTCCAAACAATGAAATTCATTAATAGAGTCATTTCAGGTTTTCTCAATTTATGTTGTCTTCTTACAATAAACTTACAACCCTGAGACCTTAATTGCCACCTGTAAACACTGAAAATATATATATATATATATATATATATATATATGATATGTACTTCCAACTCTCTAAGCTATAGACTCAATTCAGCTTTGTACTTGACATGTCTAACATGAATTTCAATGTCTGCATGGCCAAATCTAAGTCCTGATTCCCACCTTGATACTGCCTCCCCAGTCTAGTTTCCCTAATCTCCACCACCTCAATAAATAACATCACCATTCACTCAGTTCACTGAAATAAAAAAATAAAATAAAGATAGCCTTGATTATTCTTTTTCCTTTCCCTAAATCAGCAAGTCTTACTAGTTCTGTCTCTCAAATTTATCAGTAAGCCATCAATTTTTATTTCTTCTTACTGCTAACACCCTCATCTGCAAGCATCTTGGTAGTCTAACTGGTCTAGCTTCTTCCTTTGTCCCCCTCTTCTAATTCTCCAGAGAAAGCCTGAGAGGTCTCTTAAAGATGGTAATTAGATTACATAGCTTCCCTGCTTTTTTTTTTTTTTTTAAAAAAAAGTTATTCATACGGGAGTATTGTAACTTCTTACAATAAAACTCTCACATTTGTCTATAAGACCGTGTGAGATGTGGGCACTCTCTACCCTTTGGCTTCAGCTCCAACACTCTCAGTATTGCTTGGTGGGGCACCAGCGAGCCTGACCGTCTTGCCTTTCCTCAAATATGGGGACCATCACCCCTCGTCATGGCAGGTTCCTTATTAGATAATTTACTTAAAGTAGCCTCCTCTTATTACTTTCTATCACATCACATCATTAGCTCCCTTCACTGCATTTTCAAGATGTATACTTGTCTGTTTTCCTGTTTATCTGACTCCCCCATGAGGCCTTAAGTTTCCTAAAGGTGGAAATCTGCTCTTCCATTTACCTCAATGTTCCCAGCACTTGGCACAGTGAAGAACATTGAGTATACACTCAATAAATATTTGCTTAATGAACAAAATGAATGAAGAAATGTATGAGAACACACCAAATACCTGTTCAAAGTCTTCATTTGTGAACACTCATTTGTTACAGAACCACAGAGCTGGCATTAGAGGCCTCGCATGGTGAAATGGTGTTTTTCAACATAACAATACACTGATCTTAAATCTAGAACTAAACTGTAATTAAGTCCAGAAGCCAACATTTTTCAGTAAATAAGTTTTAAAGATTGCTTCCTTGATCTTGAGCAAAATAATAAATATCATAAAACTTGTGTACAGATCGGGTGCTTTCCCAAGGATTTCTTAAACTAGTTCTGCTACATGACAATAAGTGAATAACCAACATTATGTGTGACTTGCTTCCAAATTAGAAGGCAAATCCCTGTGCAATAGTACTGCAAAGGGTAATTATACTGTCCATGCCCCTCATTTAGCACTGTAGATGGGTCATGCTCTAACACTTGATTTAGGGACGGTGTATGCATTATTCCTGTCTGCCTAGACAAATAACGCAACCAAAACTATGCAGGCAAGATTGTGAAATAGGGAAAATAGCTCAAGTAGCCTGCTACTTACTCCAAATCTCGGTCCTCTCCTCTCCAGACATCCGAATCCATGCAAACCCTCCTTTTATCCCTTATCCCTTTATACTAGTAAGTAAAGGCCTGGGGCTGGGGAGAGGGGAGTGGGCTAGAAGGGATCAATGGGGGGGAAATGGGGACATTTTTAATACTTCCAACATTTTTTAAAAAGTAAAAAATTTATATTCAGGAAAAGATCTGATAGATCATCAACCTGGTGCTATAAATTATAGTATAGCAAAATAGGTGACTTCCTATTTGAACATAATCTGAACTTTTAACAATAAGGTTCCAATTTAGCAGAACAAACAAAACTAACTAAAAACACACCAAGCAAACAAAAAGTCAACTCTAACATGGGAGATTTTTGCATTTCTGACCTAGTTAGCGGAGGAAGTCTTGAAGACAAGAGGGCTGCTTGTTCAGATAAAACCTCTGTCAAGATTGAGAAAAAAAATCTCAGCTTGTTTACTAGGTCAGCAATAGTTTTACGTAACTTTCATGATTTTAGGATAAACTACCTGAGGTCAGTTACTTAACTCCCAATGATCAAAGTTGGCGATGCCAGTTCTTGATGTTGAATTCTGTAAGTTGCTATCATGAGCCTGCTGAGGAAGCAAAAAATCAAACTACTTTTCTGAACAGATTTTTTGTTTCTACTAATGAGGTTTAGGTAATATGTGCCTTTGTGACGAGCAAAAATTCCTCTAGGGTACTCCACACAAGAAACAGAATAATGAGTTCATGTTCATTTGCTGTCTGAAGAGTGAGGGAAATTAAACACAGCAATGCACCACTTTGCCCATACCTCTGTCCGGCAATCGGTTAACTATTATATATTTCCCTACGTGATAAGCAAGTAATTGAGTTAAAAAATTCAAAACAAAATCTCATAGAGAACTTTTACAAAACATAGGACACAAACACTATATATATAAAAAAACAGAAGTAAATATTGAAAACCTGTCTCATATGTGCAGGATGCTGATCAAACAAAATGATGAACTTGACTGGTTAAAACCAGGAGACAAATATAATTGATACTACGATGAGAATTTAGCATTTTAAAATTGTAGTAATTCAAAATAGAGTGTATGAATATTTATTTTGCCTTCATCTAATTAAAGATTTGCCTGAATAACTACTGTCTGAGGGGAAATGCCTATTAGTTAGATGCATTTACAATACATTTATATGCAAATTAAAATCTAGAAGGTAGTAATGATATCTGGTAACAGAGGAGATTGTCGATGCTTAATTCCAAGCTTCCTTAAAATTACTTAGAAAGCTTTCATCACTTCTACCACTGTTACCCTTTTTCCGCTCTTCCCAAGGTATAATTTATAAAGACACAGGCATCCCTAAAAGATGTAAAAAATACTTTTACATTTCTTAAAATTTAGAACACAATGATTACGCACTTAATCTCCATCATGCATTATTTATTTATGTCTATATTAAGTATTATTTTATAACTTTCAAAATAAGCAAAATTTTTAAAAAATGTATCAAAAGAGAAAAATTTAATGAGCCTATATCAGTATTTTAAAGTCACTATCTGTGCCTTTCACTTTCATTGAACCTCATCTTTACAGAATTAGGATATATTTTTGATGAAAACACGATTTGTATTATTTTATAAGTTTACTAAAAAATTTTAATTTATTATTATTATTCTCCAGTTTAGTACATTGACCAGAGCTTAAGTCACAAAAGCCTTTCTAGTCACTTCTGGCATCTCACACATTTGATACTAGTAATGCAATAGTCTACTTAAAGAAATGTAGCATTTCTGAAGTCTAACTTCAGCTTATCTTGTGTTAGGTGCAGATGTCTTATTAGGGAGCACTTTTGAGGAAAAGGGAGCGAGATAAGCAGATAGAGCAGAAGGAGCTAAGCTCAGCATGGCCTAAAGGTCCACCCTCTATATCCTCTTATTATTTGGCCATTGTGTGGGGAAGGGAAGCATACCTGGGGGGGGGGGGGGAGGAGGGGCGGTTTAAGACAATCCAACTCCTGTTGGAGACAGGTTGAGCTGTTAGCACTCAAAACTTAGGGAAGCTTCCTGAAGGACTCACAGATACTATAGGTGGGGATCTGGGCCACACCCCAACAGCTGAGACAGCCAGGATCTTCCTTAGCACTGTATCTGTTCATCAGTACTAATTTGCTTCTATGTTAAAGAAATAGCCAAACAATTTCTCTGCATGATTTTACTGAATATTATTTCTCTTCTGAATATAAAATGACCATTTTGTGTATTTAATCATATAGGTGGCTCCCCAAAGCGATCTGTATGGAGCACACACATAGGAAGAGCCTTGAAAGAATCACTTTTTCTTTTTCCTCAAGAAATACTGTCAGCAGGGGTTGAAAATTGCTCATTTAGGTGTTTGATGTAAGAATCACTTTTCCTGAAACCTAACCATTTGCTCATTTTGAGTGCCAATGAAGTTTCAAATTATTTGCCTTTCTAATTTCCATCATCATAGCTGCACAATATGATTTACAGCTTTCCATGCGATTATACTGAAAATATTAGGGCCATAAAGGATTTATCATAAATCACTGGGTAAATTCTCTGCTGGTCTGAGACTTTCCCATCTCCTCAAAATTGAATATGGGTAAAGAAAGGCAGTTTTCACAATGCTAACCTTTTCATAGTCTCAAATGCATAAGATTACATGTCTGAACAATTTGGGGAGCAAACTTTAGAATGAATATCTTGTTACACAATACAGAAATTGGTACTCTGGAGTCTGATGACAATCTAATCCTGACAGTGGGACAAAGAGAGCTTCCCTGTGACTTGATTTCACAGGGTACCCTCTAAATGCAAGATAATCACTCAATATTTCCATGAAAATGGCCGTTGATTGGGAGGTGAAAATTCAATTTATTTTGAAAGCAGCTTTATCTCAGATTCAATGGAAAGACATCTAAAGGCCTGGATGAGAGCTCAGGTGCCTGGGCTCCCAAGCATGTACTTAGCAATAATCAGTGGTGCAGTCTACAGAGCGTGAAAATCCAGACTGAAGGTTTATAATCACACTTCACTTTTCACCTGGAAGAAATGGATTCATTTCACCTTAGCCAGTGTCAGTGTCAAAATGTAAACAACTTAGACTAACATTTCAAAGGAGAACCCTGGACAATTAAGTATCATAAAGAGATTGGGACACCAGAAAAGTTCTTACAGGTCACATCCCCTTGCCACAACTGCTGTTTAGGGGAAAAAATGTTTATACCAAGAGGAAAAATTCCAAATCCCAGACAATGACTGCAACAAAATTCCAGTACATGAAACAATCCTGTACAATTTTTCAGCATTCAACAAAATAACTTCAGGAATATTATGAAAACAATTACAAAGCTGTCATCCTCCCCCATACCCTCCTCACACACACACCCACACATCAATCTAGCATCTATTTTTATTTTATGAACTTTCCTGTTACTAGAATTCTATCCTGGCAGATACTCTAAGTAACTCTAATGTCCTATAAAGAAAATCTTGTTCTTGGTGAATCGTTAAAGGTAAATCAAAACCAGAACAGCACTTTGAAAATATTATAACTCTAAACCCTCAAATTTTCAATGTTTTTTCTTCTATCTCTAATACTTTTTATGAATCGTTATGTTGTAAAAACATCCGTCAAAGAGTTGGCATTTCTTTCACTGGTGCTTCTGTTTCTTTGAAAAAGTGCAGTAGGTGGAAAAGCAGAAAAGACTGGGAAGTAAAGATAATCAAGTCACTTTGCCTGCCTTTCCTTTCTTAATAACTTTTCTTCTAATTCTACTTAAAAAGAAACGTTCACTCTTGACCGCAGTAATGGGGCACATACCGAATAGCACAGTGCAGATCAACATGCCCTGCTCAGCCTGCAGCAGGTTCACTGTCTCTGTGGCAGATGTAGAGGGACTGGATCATTTGGCAAAGGAACCAATGGCCTAACAATTAACTATGGAGAAGAAGGTAGTCCCCACAAAAGAATGAGCTGATTTTACAGCATCACTAAGGTTTTGATGTATTTCAGTCTTTCCCAATCTCTGCATGCAGACTATGAATCTATGCATGCAAAATCTCCACATTATTTGCTCTTTCTCATTAAATACAAATTCATAATCATATATAACAGAAAGCTTGTCAAGCCATTTTTAAGTCATAATTATAACCAAGGATAGTATAGTCATCCTGTAAATTAGGTATACTTTCAAGTTTATTGACAATTGGCTATATTATTACTAGAAGGTAATAGACCAATATTGCCTTGTAACTTTCCAAGGAGATAACTAAAAAGACGTGCCTTTTTCACTATCACTGAATTCTGTTCAGGGACAAATGTTCTGGAGAGGAAAGGAAAGAATAATTACAGGATATTAATACCCTGCCCTTTTCCTAGGCAGAAGTATATAAAGTGATTTTCTACAGATAAATATAGCAAATGTAAATTTCAGCAACTCCCTCTGCAGCAGAAATTAACCTATGACAACAGGTATCATTTTAGGTCAGCAGCACTACATATCACAGAAGCTAATGAAAGATCCAAGCTCAGGTTAATAATATTTATCTCACATCCTCTCACAGCCATGTTTTAAGTTAAATAAGCACCACAAATTAAGGGTCAAGAGGATAAATGATTCTGAAAATAAATATCTCATTACCAATACTAATGACCCTTGGATTAAAAAACAATCTACATTCTTTTCTTTAAGCATGATCAATGGCTGCCTTACCTGCAGGTAAAATTTGAACCACTTAACTACTGAAGCCCCAAGGGGCAGGTTCTCTCTCCCAGTGGGTCAGGCTCTGGGATACTGACTGCTGCCTACTATGAACCCAGCACTGTGCTGGAAACTTTGGGGAATGATCACCTTTCCCTTTTCATTAAAAAAAATTAAATAATGAGAATGAATCATGTTGGTAATAAAGAATTCAAACAAAATAGGAGATTATGAAGTGAGAAAGGAAAAGTCCCTTCTCTAACTCATTTTTTAAAGGTAGCCACTATTAAGGTTTTATTGTGTGTAATATCATAAAAATGGAATTGCTAAGGCAAAGAACATGCAACTGCCTTTGCCTCTTCTCCCCAGAATTCAGTGATAGTGAAAAAGGCACGTCTTTTTAGTTATCTCCTTGGAAAGTTACAAGGCAGCATTGGTCTACTACCTTCTGATTTAAAAGCTTTTTTTTACCTTGCTGATTTAAAAGCTTTTAAAAAATGTTTTTAAAGAAATTGAGCCTTTCGCTGTTTTATGTTTAAATAATGTTTCTAATTTGCCTTTTTCTTTTGATTTCACCAAATCTGCCAGCCTCTGCCCTGTGGGCACAACACAACTCAGATTCTGCACCTTCCCTGGCAAGAAGCAGGTGAGGTGGGAGGAGTGTAGGACTCCAAGGTCTGAGTTCTTAACAGCCTCCTCACATTGCTTTCAACTTTTTCAGCAATCCTTTGGCAGTTTAACAAGGAACATGATTTTAAGCAACAAACAAGGTAGCGTCATGTTTACAAAAGAGAGCATCTGCTTATTTTTGCTTTTGTTGCTTGTGCTTTAGGTGTTGTTTTTATTTCAGGTCTTAGATTTAAGTCTTTAATCCATTTCGAGTTAATTTTTGTTAGTCGTGTAAGATGTGGGTCTAGTTTCATCCTTTTGCATGTGAATATCCAATTTTCCCAGCACCACTGAGAGAAGTGACTCTCTTTTCTGCATTCAGTATTCTTGGCTGTTGTCATTTTTTTTTTTTTTGACAATTAGGGGAAAAGTTCAGTGCCCCTGACTAAATAGTCAGGTATTGCATGTTTTAAATTTTTTTGTGGCACTCCAGTTGAAAACCACTGGTCTACATGTCTGTTTTTATAGTAGTGCCATGCTGTTTCGACGACTACAGCTTTATAATGGATCTTAAAATCAGAAAGTGTAATGCCTCCTGCTCTGTTCTTTCCCAGGATTTCTTTGGCTATTTGGGGTCTTTTGTGACCACATGTAAATTTTAGGATTATTTTTTCTACTCCTTTAAAAATGCCATTGGAATCTTCATAGGGCTTGCATTGAATCTGTAAGTGGCCTTTTGCAGTATTGTCATTTTAACAAAATTAATTCTGCAGAGCAAAGGAAACCATCAACAAAATTAAAAGACATCCTATGAATGGAAGAAAATATTTGCAAATTATGTATATGATAAGGGGTTATTATCCAAAATATGTAAGAAACTCAGACAACTCAACAGCAAAACAAACAAAAACAAACAAAAAAACACCCACCAAAACCTATCTAATTAAATGGACATTTTTCCAAAGAAGATATTCAAATGGTCAACAGGTACATGAAAAGGTGCTCAACATCACTTATCATCAGAGAAACGCAAATCAAAACCACAGAAAGATGTCACCTCACACCTGTTAGAATGACTATTATCAAAAAGAAAAGATAACAAGCGTTGGTGAGGATGTGGAGGAAAGGGAGCCCTTGTACACTGTTGTTGGAAATGCAGCTGGAGCCACGATGGAAAACTGTATGGCAGTTCCTCAAAAACTAGAACTTCCATCTGCTCCAGCAATCCCACTTCTGGGTGTGCATCTAAAGGAAATGAAATCAGGATCTTGAAGAGATATCTACACTCCCATCTTCATTGCATCATATTTACAAAAGCCCAGACACAGAAACAATCTAAGTGTCAGCAGATGATTGGACATATAAAATGATATTATTCATTCATAAAAAGGACATTTTGTCATTTGTGATAACATGAATGAACTGTGAGCACATTACTTTAAGTGAAATAAGTCAGACAGAGAAAGACAAATGCTATATGATCTGACTTACATGCAGAATCTAAAAGACCTAACTCATAGGAACAGAGAACAGATTGGTGGCAGCCAGAGAGGATGGTGGCAGGTGGAGGAAATGGGTAAAAGTAATCAAAAGGTATAAACTTCTTATAAGTTCGAGGTAGGGATTAAATGCAGAGCACGGAGACTATAGTTAACAATACTGTATTATATATTTGAAAGTGGCTAAGAGAGTAGATATTAAAAGTTCTCATCACAAGAAAAAAAATTGTGAGGTGATGGATATTATGTAAACTTACTGTAGTAATCATTTTGCAATATACCATAGACATACATATTTGATATACACATATCAAATAATTATGCTGTACAACTTAGCTTATACAGTTTTATATATACCAGTATACTAGAGGCCCGGTGCACGAATTCGTGCACGGGTAGGGTCTGGCTGGCCTGCCCCGATGGGGGCCGATCAGGCCGGCTGGCAGGGGAGGGGCCGGGGGATGTTGGCCACTGACCTGGGGGGCCCCTGTGGGAAGTTGGCTGTGGGGAGGGGCTGCAGGAGGTTGGGGGGCGGGGGGGGGAGTCAATTGGGACCCTGATCGGGCCAGTTGGCCACCGCAGTGCATATCATAAAGACTGGTTGTTCCGGCGTTCCAGTCGCTTGGCTTTTATATATATAGATATATCAATTATAGCTCAATGAAACTAGAAAAAATATACCAAAACAGCTAATATGTCATAAAGAACAAAGGAGAAAGTACCTACTTCAAAAGCAATATTACAGCATGTTAGATAGTTTTTAAATGTGGTGACCTGGGTATGTTATGATATGTAAACAGAAATGAAAGAAATGTATTAGGAAAATGGTCTCTAGATAATTTAAGAATGCACACAAATTTTAAATTTTGTAATCTCAAGTAGACAAAATAAAAAGATACAGAAGCTACAATTACTGAGGGTTTGGGAAGGCTGTTTTTGCTCAGTATATTCCCTGAAGAGTGTATGTTTCATGTTTATTATTTAATTCTCCATCAAGTCCTGGAGCTAGTGCAAGAGAAGGGTGCATGAATTATTGCCATGTTACATTAGAGTGTGGGACAACACTGAGTTGTTAAATCCGTCTTCCTCCATTGTGGTAAACAGCCAGTACATCTGGAACCAAAGCTGCTCTCTCCACTGGCCAGTATGGAGCAGAGTGAGTACATGTTGGCATGTGCAGCTTTTAGATTCAGTGATGCTCATGAACTACGTACTAAGCAATACTAAATGAATAGTCAGTGAATGGCCAGCCTTGGGAAGGTGCTCTAGAATCACCTGGGTCATGCCAGTCTTCTGACCAACCATATTCCTTGTTCTTAACTTCAATGTCATGGCAATTAGCTGTACAGATTTTAAGGTATCATTTGCATTTAAATGAAAAGAAATTTAGCCAAAAGCATTTGTTTTCAGAGTGACTGAAGATCTGCTCTATCAGAATTCTGGCTCATTTTCTGCTTCCTAGATCATGAGGCATATGTGCCGAGTCACTCATTTCTCCTCACTTTCTCAGCATTACGTACAGCCTGAGGTCATTTACAGGCCTCATATTGCTTTACTTTAACTATAGGCAAGTTAGTTTGTTTTTCTTTCTCCTGTCTCGCAATACGACTCGTAAACACTAAGTGCATACATGATTATAATTGGATTGTAAATATCCACGTACTCTGTAAATAACTCCATCTTTTGTAAATAACTCCATCCTGTGTAAATAACTCCATCTTTTGGTTGCTCAACCAAAAGTCTTGAGGCAAGCTGAACAACTCTGGTTGTGTCATTCATTCCCACTGTCGATCTATCAGGAAACCCAATTAGCTCTATCCTCAACATGTATCCAGAAAATTGTCTCTTCTCCCCCATCTCTTCCACTACTGTGGCTGATTCAGGTCACCATGATCATCTCTCAGTTGGATTATTGCCACAGCCTCCTACCTAACCTCTCTGCTTCTTCATTTGCTTTGATATAGTATATTTTCAATATATGTTAAAATGAAAGTCAGACCACTATCATTCCTATGATCAAAATACTTCTATGCATTCCCATCTCACTCAGCATAAAGTTCCTACAAAGACTTATAAGACCTTAACTACTATGTCCCTAGGACTTCTCTATCCTTGTCTTCTCTGTGCACACCTCTGTCCACTCCATACTAGCTACTAACCATAGTGACCTCCCTACTCCTTCTTTAACGTAACAAGCAAGTTCCTGCTTCAAGAGATTGCACTTAATGTTCTCCCTGTGTCCAATGTTCATTCTCTCGATATTTGTCTGACTCATTTCCTGACCTCCATCAAGTCTTTCCTCAAATGTTATTTTCTCAGTGACAACTTCCCGATTTAAAATTGCAACACACTGTTCATTCTCACCCCATCAGCATACTCTGTCCTGACAGTCAGCTTCAGTTTTTCATGATAGCACTTACTACCAGGAGGGAGGCTAAATGTTTTTCTTGCTTATTTTTAATTGCTATCTCAGTTTTCTAGAATATGAGCTCAGAGAAATGAAGAGCTTTGTCTGTTTTGTATACACTTTGATCCATAGCCCCTAGAACTATGCCTACACCATACATATCTGTTGAATGGATACTTTCCTGGTTCTGAAAGGAAACCGATTAAATGTCAATGATGAGAATGGTGACAAATGCTCATAATAAAATGTTGCTAAAATTGTCAGCACTCAGATTTCTATTTGGGGAACTGAACCATTCTTTCAAAAATGTAAAGTTGTACCTCTTATAAATATGGAAGAGATGAATTCTGAATAACTTAGGAAGCTAATAATGACAGAGTCTCCCATAGCAGAATCACCCAAGATTAAGAACGCTAAAACCTATCAGAATATTCATTGTAAAAGGAAGTAAAATTTGCTTCCATGTCATTTATGTTCTTTGTAAATAATAATAGCAAACAAAGCAAAAACAGATCTCAATATCTGCATTATTCTATAACATACAAGCTAAAACTAGCCACAATTAATGTATGTTCTATTCAAGTGATAAACACCAAAACAATCTGCAAACAGGCATCTGGGAGACCTTGTTGTAAAATGTATTTTTCTAAAGCAATAAATACATTTTTACATTTAAAATTGCCTTCCAAGCATGCAGGGAATTGCAAGTTGGATTTCTTGAATTTGTTCTGAGATAATCATATTTACTCACTTGACCTATACTAATAGTAAGACTAGTAATTGATAAATATAATAAAACTCAAAAGTTTTAAGAGGAAAAAAAACACCTCATGGACATGAACAACAGTGTGGTGATTACAGGGGGAATGGTGGAGGGGTGGAGGAGATTACAGGGATTAAATGGTGATGGACGGAGACTTGACTTGGGGTGGTGAACAAACAGTGTACAGATGATGTGTTGTAGAACTGTGCACCTGAAATCTGTATAATTTTGTTAACCAGTGCAATCCCAATAAATTCAATAAAAAAGAAAAAAGCTTTATGGGGTAAAAATACAAAATAAAAAATAATGATGTAAAAACCATTTTAAACCCTACCCTACCTTTGGGCAGCCTAGGAACAAAAACTCTGGGATCCTCAAACATCCAGGTTCCAGCCCCTCCACTTACCAATGGGGTTCATGCCCCATCTATAAGGAGTAGTGTAAGGGTTACAATTTGATAGGGTTTGCAAATAAAGTGCTTAATAGTGTCTGCTGGAGCCGTGGTGGTTATTATAATTAATGAAAATACATCAAAAGCATATAATTCTTCCATCATTCAATAAAATTCCACTTTATCACAAGATAAAGTTTCATGAGATAGAGTCAGTAATTGCACATCTGTGGGTCAAGGGGACCTCAACAGTATGTCCACTTTCCACTAATGCCTGTGCTCTCTGGGTCTAAACTCTGGGAAGGGTGACAAACTACCTCAGGCAAGTAGAAGAGAGGAGTTGAAGAGCAAAGGGAGGAAAGAAAGGAGTCAAATGTGTGCTAGCATAAGAGGGAGAAGACTAATGTGGGGAAAAATTCAGAATTTTGAATTATTACTCTAGATTAAAAATTTTTAATTAGTTAAATGGGATTGTTTAATGACTAAAGGTACACAAAGGACTTTTATGAGCATAAACAGAAATGCTAGGGGATTTGTTACTAATGGAGATGCCCTACCCAGCTTCCCCCCAAGAAAGCACTGGATGCCCATCTGTGAGGAGTATGTGGTGAGCTAACAGGGTCCATTTGTCGGCTTCACCTGGTCTGCCTCAGCTTTTCAGCCACGGGCCTCATCTTCTCAGGGTGACCCCCGCCCATGACTGAGCAGACTCTGGTCCAGGGCCTGGCTATTTCCATCCAACATGAGACTCTTCTAAAGTGCACTCCTCAAAGCTCCCTGTTGGGCTGGCAGAGACTTTGCCAGGGCTGCATGGATGACTGATGGCTCCCCTGGTCCAATCAACCCAGCCTTTCCCCTTGTCCCCTCACAGGTGTTAACTCTGCAGCGAACCATTTGCATTAGCACTTCTATCTCAGGGTCTGCTTTCTGGAGTCTGTGGATTGACTCCTGTGACAAGACTTGTTTGAGATTCATCTTGAAAAGCTTCAACAAACATCGGGAGCACAGGTTTATCCCAAAGCACCCACCTCCCTTTCATTTGAGTTCAACTTTGCTTCCTCAAGCATGTTTTAATTTTTAAAATATATTTTATTGATTTTTTACAGAGAGGAGGGGAGAAGGATAGAGAGTTAGAAACATCGATGAGAGAGAAACATCGATCAGCTGCCTCCTGCACACCCCCTACTGAAGATGTGCCTGCAACCAAGGTACATGCCCTTGACCAGAATCGATCCTGGGACCCTTCAGTCCGCAGGCCGATGCTCTATCCACTGAGCCAAACCAGTTAAGGCCTCAGGCATGTTTTAGACAGTTGCCCACTATATCTCTAAACTTCAGCAGCCTTATTTATGCCCTCAGAACAGTCTCTTTAAATCCCCTCTCAACCTGAGGCAAAGTGGGCAGCATTCCTTGGAAGGCGAGTGATCAGAAGGCACAGTGGAGTTCTCTCCAATAAATCTCCTGAAAGACTGTCACCAGGCTTAGGATAGGAGACGGCATCTCACATTCATCTCATTTTGAAAATGGGAGGTGTGAGTCATAGCAAAGTGCTCTCTGAGGGACCCGTAGGCAAGATCAGCCAAAGTTTCCATTTTAACATTATTACACAAGTAAAGACAGTCTAACAAAATATTATTACATTATTAGACATATAATACATATAATCTTGGTGCTACGAATACTACCGCCCAAACAATAACTATTTTAGGAGGGAAATACACCCTTATGGTAAAGTTGTGACATATTTCTAATACGTAACAAAAAGTAATTTGCAAATTACTGTAGCTGCAGGGAAAAGAACATACTACAGAAAGATGCAACAGATACATTCCAAAGCCATCCACGTGTAATTACATGGTTGGATTTATGGACAAGAAGTAATAGAGGAAGAACAGTCAACTGTAAATGAAATGCAAGTTTGCTTGTACTTGGAATTGACTTAATGTTTCATTGAATGCCTTCCACACTCTGATTTATCAAGTCTTAAATTTATCAAGTTACATCTGAGCTGGACATCATTTTTTCCTCCTGAGTTTCTACTATTCTTCTGTGAAATATCAAAATGTTTGACTTGGGCATATATAATTCAGGTACATTGTTGAATAAATAAGTTAACTTTTGTCCAACCATGCAGGGTATTAAAAATAGTTTATAGAAAAATCTGCATGGCATTCACATTTTATATAAGATATGTACCTCTGCAGAACTCAACCAATTGAAAACTTGTGTAACTGGTATGAATCCTGATGATCAATGGCAGTTGTATTGGTTTACTATTCGAAGCAATGTTGCAACATGGAATATCATAAAGTATACAAATAATCACCCATCATTGAAATATTGCAAATCTTTGAGAAGTAAAAGTTAATTCATGGTTGTACTCTATTAAAATTATATAATTTTTAATATGCTGTGTGTATTGTTCCACACAGTGAAATAATTATACTGCATATTATACATTTCAAATTTACATAATTTAAATTTGCATAAAATCCATTAAAGATGAGATCCACACAGTGGGACAGTATTATTCTATATTATACTATCTCAAATTTACATAATTCAAATTTGCATAAAGCCCATTAAAGAATGAAATAGCAAACATGTACTTATTGGATTAATAAAAACAATTAGAGTCTAATAATATCAGTCCTTGAACAGACCTTCAACCGCTTCTTGTGTCAGTAAAGGTGCAGAAGTTAAGGACCCATCCAAACACCCATAAGGATTGGAGTCCAGGTCTTCTTTACTTATATTACCTGCCTTCTATGCGGCAACATGGCTTTGGATAGTAAACCAATAAGAATTATTATTTTTTTTTTCAAAGAAAAATAAAGACCTGGGATTTCATTCTCACAGAACATGCCTATACTTCTGCTATATTCTAGCTATTAAAATTAAGAAAGTAAAACCTGCCGAAACCGGTTTGGCTCAGTGGATAGAGCGTTGGCCTGCGGACTGAGAGGTCCCAGGTTCGATTCCGGTCAAGGGCATGTACCTGGGTTGCGGGCATATCCCCAGTAGGAGATGTGCAGGAGGCAGCTGATCGATGAATCTCTCTCATCGATGTTTCTAACTCTCTATCTCTCTCCCTTCTTCTCTGTAAAAAATCAATAAAATATATTTAAAAAAAAAAAAAAGAAAGTAAAACCTATTCCCTGCTTTGCTTCTGTAATACAATTAAACAAAAACCTCCTTTCATTTTTCTTGTAGCAAAATGTTTTTAAAGAAACAAATATGCTAATGAGTCTTCTTTTTTATTATTGACAGTATTACATATGTCCTCTACTCCCCCCCCCCATTTACGCCCCCTCCACCCAACCCCTCCCCCAACCTAGGTCTTTCCCACACTATTGTCTGGGTCCATGGGTTATGCATATATGCATATATGTTCTTTGATTCATCTCTTCCCATCCCTCCACTTTCCTCCCCTCTGATATCTGTTAGTCTGTACCATGCATCTATGCCTATTTTGTTTGTCAGTTTATTTTGTATATTAGATTCCACATATGAGATCATGTGATAGCTGTCTTTCTATAACTGGCTTATTTTGCTTAGCATAATACTCTCCAGGTCCACCCATGCTGTCACAAAGAGTAAGAGCTCCTTCATTTTACAGATGCATAAAGTCAATTAATATCTGACAAAGGAGGCAAGAGCATACAATGGAGTCAAGACAGTCTCTTCAATAAATGGTGTTAAGAAGATTGACAGGTACATGCAAAAAAATGAAATTACACCACCAACTTACACTGTTACACAAAAACAAACTCAAAATGGATAAATGACTTAAATGTAAGTCGTGAAACCATAAAAACCATAGAAGAAAACATAGGCAGTAAATTCTCAGACATCTCACATAGCAGTATTTTCACCAATGTGTCTCCTAGGGCAAGAGAAACCAAGGGAAAAATAAACAAATGGGACTACATCAAACTAAAAGCTTCTGCACAGCGAAAGAAAGAAAAGGGAACCCACTGTATGGGATAACGTAATTGCCAATGACACATCTAATAAGAGGTTAATTTCCAAAATATATAAAAAACTCATACAACTCATACAACAAGACAAATAATCCAGTTTAAAAATGGACAAAGGACCTGACACATCTACAAAGAGGATATACAGATGGCCAGTAGACATGTGAAAAAATGTTCAATGTCACTGATCATCAAAGAAAATTAAAACTACAATTAGATATCACCTCATACCTGTCAGAGTGGCTACCATCACAAATCAACAAACAACAAGTGCTGGTGAAGATGTGGAGAAAAGGGAACCCTAGTACACTGCTGGTGGGAATGCAGACTGGTGCAGCCACTGTGGACAACAGTATGGTGTTTCCTCAAGCAATCCCACTTCTGGGAATATATCCGAAGAATCCCAAAACACCAAACAGAAATAATATACGCACCCCTATGTTCATTTACAATAGAAAGATGTGGAAATAGCCCAAGTGCCCATCAGTAGGTGAGTGGATTAAAAAGCTGTGGTACATTTATTTGCACAATGGAATACTATGCAAATGAGTCTTGTGTGCAGACCATCTTCACATCTTCAAAGGACGTTCAGAAGCCAGAGAGACTGGACTCAAGCACTGTAAGAATGGAGTGCTAGAGGGGACACTGAGTCCCCAGCCACTGTGCAAGTCTCAGTAAAGAGCCCACCAAAGGCGCTGTGAGAGCATGTCTCAGATAAGAGGTTAATCATTTCAAACGTAAAAACCACTATTGAATTAACAGGTTATTTTTAGAATATAAAATAATTAACAGTGCTCTAAGAATTTTTCTATTTTTGACCTAAGCACCAGCAATTATATCAGAGTTATGACACAGCCTCCTTTGGGGAAATTAACTCTGAAATGGAGTTTTAACAATAAAAATAACTACTCAACTTCCTGATAAAAGGTTAAATCATACTACATCCATTGCTAGAAAAAAATACTTATCAATTTTTAAAAATTTTCATACAAACTATGGAGACAGTATAAAGATCAGTGGTTGCCAAGGTATGGGGACGGTGAGGTGGGATGAATAAGAGGCAAGAAAGCACAGAGGATTTTTAGGGCAGTGAAAGTACTTTGTATGGCACTGTATCCATGGATACATGCCATTATATATTTATCCAAATCCACAGATTGTGCAATATCAATAGTGAGCCCTAATGCAAACTATGGATTTGGGTTAGTGTTGTGTCAGTACAGGTTTATCAATTATAACAAATGTACCACTCTGGTGCGGGATGCTGATCATGGGGAGGCTGAGCACATGTTGGGGAAGGGGTTATATGGGAAATCTCTGCAGTCAAATGCTCTACCACTGAGCATACCCTCGCTGCTAATATATGGGAAATCTCTGTACCCCCCACCTCAATTTTGCTAAAAATATTAAACTGCTCTTGAAAGTGAAAGTCTTAAAAATACTCTTTTAAACCTGCACTGTACAAAACTGTCTAATTGTCACATAAGTATGACATTTAAAGATTCTCTTTTTAATTCATTAGAACAGAATATCAGTGATGATAACGATACATTAAAAGAGAAAATTCAAGTTAATGTTAAAGTATACAAAATAATAAAAAATATAGACCCACCTAGAGAATAAATTAGAGGTTCTCCTGAAAGGAAATAGAAAAATAATGAGAAACAAAAAATTATAAAAAACTAACTTAGGGGGGTGGGGACTTAAGTAGAGGACAGATGTAAACATTTATAATCTGTGGTAACTTTCATTCAGAATATCCAAAGATTATAAAGAGGGTTAATCCACTACTTCTTATGTTCTTCAGCTATACAACAGTATTATGGTTGGGCATGTTAAAACTGAGATGTTGAGCCTCATTTCTGAGGGAAAGACAGGGGCTGGGGCTGGTCAGGGGAGCCAGCACTTTCTCTGTGTGCACAGTGGCAAGCAATGCTAATTTTCTCTCTGATGGCAAAAAGAGGCAATGTTCTTGGGAGTTCTGGAAAGTCTGAAACAATCTATACTAATAAAAGTGTAATGTGCTAATTAGACTGGACAGCTGAATGACCTTCCGGACATCCTTCCGGACGACCTTCCAGACGAAGCTGGGCTGTGAGGGCCGAGGCAGGCTGCCGCAGCTGCGAGGCAACAAATTTCATGCATCGGGCCTCTAGTGTATTAAATAAAATCCCACACAAAAATTACTATGCATCTCGTATTTTGTTGCATGCCTTATTTTATTTAGTCCTCACAGTAATGCTATTATCACATTCACTTTACAGATAAAAGAAATGCTCAGAGAGGTTCAGAAGCTCACCCAGCCAGTATCGCGCTGATTGGAAAGACCAGCTAACAACCAGCAAAGCAACAACTCTTCTTCCTACTACCGATTTTCCTTTCCCAAAGTTGCCTAGGGTGGGCTTTTCTAGCTGTCAAATGAGACAGTAGATTCTTTATCTGCTATAGATTCATTAGACTCATAAAATTTGCTAAGTGCCATGTAAAGCAGAGTTTCTTAAAGCCAGTGTAACACCTCCCTCCCTCCCCCTCATGTCTCAGGAAGTACCAAGGTTCTAGAGAACTAAAAAGGTTAACTTCACCATGGTGCCTGAGGGAACATATTTAGTCAGAATTCCTGAAGGGGCTTCAAGGGAAAGTCACCTACACACACTCATACACACACACACACACACACACACACACACACACACACACACAGTCTTTGGGAAAAAATGTTTTCTTCGTACAAATTATTATTATTTTTTGATATATTTTATTGATTTTTTACAGAGAGGAAGGGAGAGGGATAGAGAGTTAGAAACATCAATGAGAGAGAAACATTGATCAGCTGCCTCCCGCACAGCCCCCACTGGGGATGTGCCCACAACCAAGGTATGTGCCCTTGACAGGAATCGAACCCAGGACCCTTCAGTCCGCAGGCCGACGCTCCATCCACTGAGCCAAACAAGTCAGGGCTTCGTACAAATTATTAAAAAAATGAACTAGCCAGTATTTTTTTTTCATCTTTATTGTTGAGAGTATTACAAAAATATCCCTCTTTTTCCCCCTTGCCTCCCCCACACCTGGTTCCCACCCTGCCCCAGGCCTTCACCTCCCTATTGTGGGTGTCCATGGGCAATGCACACAGGCATATAAATTCTCTGGTTAATCTCTTCCTGCTCCTGAGATTCATGTCAGCCTATTCCATGTTTCCATGCCTCTGGTTTATTTTATTCATCAGTTTATTATGTTCCTTAGATTCCACCTGTGAGTGAGGTCATGTGATATTTGTCTTTCTCTGGCGTATTTTGCTTAGTGTAATTATCTCCACGCTGTCTCACAGGGCAATAGATCCTCCTTTTGTACAGCTGCACCCACACACACTCTCCCTCACACACGCTCACCCACTCACGCCCTCACCCTCACTCCAATCCTGCCTGCTGCCATGTTGGCTCCTCTAGCCAGTATCTTTTTAAATGTGATAATAGAATAAAATGTTACAAACATTTGGTTCACTATATGTTGTTATTTAATTCAAATTTAAGTAGACTAATCTGCCTGACTTTCAGAAGGAAGGCCAATTTTGAATATAATTTATTTGTAAGAACTTAATTTTTAAAACACAACTGAATATAAGTACCCAGAAAAGTGACATACAATTTTAAAGGCAGCAAAATCCCATTTTCTGAGAATTAACTCGGAACTATAGTTACTAAATATGATTTCCCTGTAAGAATTCAAATTGGCAAATTAGGCTCAGAAATTACAAGGCATAAATCCACTTACATCAGTACCACTAAATATATCACTGCCATTTATAAATACCACCTGGTAGCCCATAATAATGTATTTTTCTGATGTAAAGCAATGAATTCTATTGAAAGAAATCCTGCTTACCAGTGTTTTCAGCAGTTTCATTCCAAAAGGATTATCTTTTTTTTACTTTAGTATTTAATTATAATGAAAACAGTTTATATTTTAATCATTTCATCACTCACAATTTAATACTTTCTGAAGTAAAATGTGGTATTTTCTAAAATGTTGGATGGTGATTAAGAGGGGTTACTATGGATAAACAGTAAGTCCTACCTATGGATGCTATAGGAAACTGCTGAGGAATCCACAGTAGTGTAGAAATTTCAAGGGAAGGAAGGCTAGATCACAGAGTGGGAGACATCAACGAATAATGATGAGTAAGTAGTAACCCTTCTTGGTTCGAGGCAACATGGCCCCATGATATTTCCTTCACATCCATTCACATCTCCTCTTCCTTCCTCCCCTGGTCCTGGAGCTGCCTCCATTTCTCACCAGAACGCCTACAAGGTGCTGTTTGTTAGTGACACTGATCTCTCCCACTTCCTTCTTGGCCCTTCCATCCATTCACAACATGGTAACCAACGTGATCATAAATCAGATGACATCACTTTTCTCATTTAAATAATTCCTCAGCTTCTTTTGTTAAAAGACAAATCTTTTTGGTGACCCACCAAGAGCCCACATGGTCTGGCTCCTGTTGGCTCTCCAGCTAGTCTGAGTCTGTCTCCCTCTTTACTACTTCTCACTCTGGTCACATTGGCCACATTTCCGAGGTGGGTTCCCAGGACAGCACCTTGTGTGTGTTGTGTCTTTTTATTGATTGATTTTAGAGAGAAAGGGAGAGAGAGAAACATCGATTTGTTGTTCCACTCATTTAAGCATTCACTGGGTGATTCTTGTATGTGCCCTGACTGGGTATCGAACTTGTAACCTTGTCCTATCAAAATGATGCTCTTACCAGTGGGCTACCTGGCCAGGGCCTGTTGCATCTTTTAACTAGAACACCCTTCACTGCATTCTTCACATAGCTAATTTCACTAGGTCTCAACCTACAGGTTACTTCTTTAGAGAGGACTTCGCTGATTGCTCCACCAAATCCAAATTTGGACCCTTCTGTTATTATTTTTCTAATGAAGACAAGTTAAGGGGCCAGCAAACCAGGAGATGCTCAGAGCACTAATCCTAAAGGTCGCTGCTATGTCACTGGAAATGAGTATTACACAGGGGAGAAAATTTGTGTTTATCAATGTTCTTCTCAGGGGAAGAACTGTTTTATTTTACACTCTACAACCTGTTCTAGGCCATAGATTAATCACTCATCAAACATTCGCTGAATCACTTCATGGCTGTAGAGACATAAAACAGAATTCAATCTCAGTGATACCACACTCAGTTTTGATCCTGGAACTCTGAAACTCAGGGGATTAATTGTAAAATTAGAATTAAAATAACAGCTGCCCAGTCCATTTCATGGCACCTTTCAAAGGATTAAGTGAAATGGTAAATGTGAAAGGTGTCTTTATTCTGTAAAACACTTTTTAATTTTTGTCAACATCATTAACTTGCCCAGTTAATTCCTCCCGAGGTCTCATACATTTCCTTTTGCAGAAAGGATTGGAACGGGGTTTGGAAGGCCATTTCCATGGTCAAAATATCAATTATCTTTTGAATTCCCCTATTACTCACTTAAATTTATACAGTCATTTACAAAGCAATGGTAGATACCAGTCATAATGAGCCTACCTCAGACTGCAAATTTTGTATGGATACTGCCTCAAAGTTTTGTCTAATTTTCTTCCTTATATTAATTAAGGAAAGGCTAAGTAAATAGACACCAATGCAATGAGCTTTCATATAGAAAAAATTTAGATGAACTACTGCCATTTTGAAATCTTATCAAACCCAGTTGAAGTGGATTCTAACTCTGCTAGAAAAGCTGGAGGAGGTGGGGCTTGGAGATATGTTATTCCTCCTTGGAAAGAATGCAGACGCCCCTGGGGGTGGGAATTGCACAATTACGGGACAGGTAAGGAGAGAGCCCTAAACGGAGCAAGAGCAGCTGTCAGTGCCTTCAGCCACCTATCCCAAGGAAGGATGGGAACAGCGCTGGAGCAGTACACAGGGGGCACAAGTAGGACCCAGAAGAAGCATTATACTGGCTGCATATTTTATGTGCTACCCTGCCAGGGCGTTTTCCACTACATTTGTCATTTCACTGTTCAAAATGCATTTAAAAGAAAGAAATTATAAATTACACTTGACTGGGTGTCAAAAATGATAAGATGTCACTGACAGAAGAGAATAAATAAAATTGGTACTACTCTCAAAGACTTCTCTATAATTGTCACTTTTGGTAGGGTCAAATGCAAGCTGTATAATATTACCATTGGTGGTAGTATTAACAGCAGCAATGCAAACGCAAGTGTACACATGAAAACCAAAAGAGTTATTAGCACAATTCGCAGTCATGACCACATATTAAGATTACAGATAATGCTAACCTATGCCGAGAATGTAAATATACTGCAGATCGTGTGACTCACAAACACAAGGTTAATAATAGCCACGGTATTATTAGCTAGTATAGGTGGAATAGGTATTCACTAATCTCATAGGTATAGAACTAAATTATTTTTTACATTAATACTATAAATCAAATTGCAAATCAATCCAACCGCCATGGGGTGCGGTATTTCCAAAAGCAAATTCAGCTTTTCAGAGGATGGAAGAAATTTAATCTACTCTTTCCAACAAATGATCTAATTCATTCATACCAGTAAAAAATAATGCATTTAGCTACCTCTATACTCCATGTGTCTGACAAGTTATATGAAAGATTCCAACAGATGGCACAGAATAATATAAAATGGGTATTGGCAAGACAATAAGGAATATAAACTATCTACTTTCTAATGTTCTCAAAACACCAAGTATTCAAGAAGTAAAGTCTTCATAACCTTGTGAGTTGTAGTATATTTTGAAAATGTGACGCAAGTGCTATTTTCTCATTTCCTAAATAGTTATCATACACATGTATTTAGACAGTGTTTACTTTTTTTATAAGGAAACACCACTAGGTAATTGAAATTAACGGAGGCAGAAAAAAGTATTCAAATTTATTCTAGTTTTGACAAGAGTTGATGGAATAAACTTTTGTGGTATATGTTTGTTATGTATGTGAGTGTGTGTGTGTGTGTGTGTGTGTGTGTGTGTAGGGAAGGTGGTGAGAGAGAGGAAAAACAGGTTGTTTTCAGGTTTCTGTCAGCATTCTTTCCTGCTTAAACACACGAAGGCTCCATTTCCATGGAAACTGAGAAGAAAAGCAAATTTTTTCCCCTCCTATTCTCTTCCCATATTTAACAGGATACGAACAGAAAATCAGATTGCATTGATGTAGTTAGAACAGAAATTCAATCATGACTGAAAATAATAGTAATAAAAACTTCAATATTGTTAGTTAAGTATTATCACTATTTGGGACACAACACTGAATGAAATTTGGCTCCTCTTGAAAGTATGCAATAGAGTTGAGAAGGAAAAACATGTAAATAACTGAAAATACTATGGTATGAGGGGAAGTTCGTCAAGGACACATCTGAGCACAGATCTGAAGCATCTTGCTATACTTCGAGTGGGAAACAGGGAAAGAGCAACAGGCCTCCCAGGGGAATGGCGCAAGCAATCTCACCAGCCAAATATAGCTGTTGCTTAGGTGAAGGTCAGCAGCTTTCAGGTTTATGAGCTTGGGGGAGGGGAACAGGTTCCTAGGCCTTATTCCCAGAATCCCTGTTTTTTATATGTGAGAAGTAGGCTGGGGACGTGTGTGTGTGTGTGTGTGTGTGTGTGTGTGTGTGCGCGCGCGCGCGCGCGCGCGCGCATCTAGGTGATTTAGATGCACGTGGTCCTGGGTGGAGAAAGACTGTCAGAAGGGCAGTATGAAAAGTCATGGGGAAGAACTCACGTCTTTCTCCAAGCAAGGGAGAGTTTACACATCCTTTACAAAGGATGTGGGGGAGCCAGAAAACATTTTAATCTAAGAAATGGGAGGGTCAAGTTGTTTTTTCAGTAAGATCTCTAAGAAAACTGTGTGGAGAAAGTATATGAATCCCATTCTTAACATCGATAACCCATGAAACTAAGATGCTCTGATGTTCTTCAGCATAATGCTAATTGGAGCTTATTTTCCATTATTTTAAATGAAAGGAATTATAATGTGCAATAAGTCAACCAAATCCCTAACGTTTTTCTAAATCATATCGAAAATATCTACAAACTATTATTTCCAAGTGGAACAACATGATTGCTAACCCACAGAGCTTGAGGAAGAGTCACAGGGCCTGCCAAAGTACTAGAGATGTCAAAGGTACAGAGACCTTTAGTGGGCATTCAAACTGATGCATTTTTGCTAAATTAAAGATGTATAAAATTTTCCTATATAAAGATCAAGTGAAAACATCCTCTGTAGTTTTAGTTGCAAAAACCAAAAGGAGTCCTACCAGGGAAATATGAACCAGATTGCTATTCTGTGGGGTAAGTGTGTATAAGGACCAGCTAGTCTGGACATAGATTAATTAGGGGGAAATTGCAATCATCTTGAATATTTGAACTATGGAGGAGGGGAGCCAAATGGGAAGACAAGAATAAAGAGAAGATGATACATTTAGAGATTTAAGAAAATAAGACTGCCCGGCTGGTGTGGCTCAGTGGTTGAGCATTGAACTACACACTAGGAGGTCATGGTTTGGTTCCCGGCCATGACACATGCAAGAATCAATCAATGATTTACATAAATAAGTAGAACAACAAAAATTCAATAAATAAAAATTAAATAAATAAAAAGTAAAAGAACCTAATGGCGTATGTACCTCTTCAATCTACCACAGAAGATTACCAGGCAGTGGGACCCCAGCTGTGACCCCCAGGTCACTTACAGGGAGCAGAGTAGCTACCACAAAGGAATCACACATCCTTCACATCCATTCTCCTGAGCAAGCTTCCTGGTTCAAGAGGTTTGAACTGGGTTGGAGCTGGTTTTCTCATCTCTGTGATACCATGAAAGCAAGTGGAAACAAAGCTTGGTTTGGTTACTTTATGAATTTTGTTTGTTAAATGCACTTAATATCACAGCTTCATTTTGTCTTATTTAAATGTGCTCCAAAGCTATGTTTTAGAGAGCTTTATATTCTACAACAAATGATTGTCTATAGAAGATTTTTTGAACATGACTTCAGAGTGTTGAAAGGAAAATGGAGTGAGATTTCCTTGAAAAGAGACTTTTAAAAAGCCTGACAAACCTCCTTATTGGAGAAGATAGGATAATAAGGATGTCTCAGGAGATCAGTTCAGCCAAGTAACTTTTTCCCTTTCATTGCTTTCCACTGCCATCGAGACTACAAATTTCCCCCCAGTGCCTGGCAGGCAGTACAAGACCTATTGGAGAGGCAGTGGGAATGGTAATCACTCAACAAAGCCTGGGGCAATGGAGAGACCAGCTTGCTAGTGGATCCAGTTCAGAGTGGGGAAATGCCAGCAGCGAGAATCTAAGTGAGCTGCGGCCACTAAGCTCCAGAATATCTGGAAGCAGGTGTCATCCTAAACACAGACTTTACACATTCAAACCTCCACACCTGCCTAGCATCAAAATAAAACACAAACTCCCAGCACTAACCTTTCCTCAAAGGACTTCAAAGCACCATAAAGAAACTAGAAGTAAAAACTATGTAAACCTGGCTTATATTAGTGTCTTTCAATTGACTTCATCCTGTTTGTATCATGATGGAGAGTTACAGTTGCCTCCTAAAAGACTCAACTGTCTTCAGACTCCCACTAATGACACCACACAGTGGCCCATCTTGAGTTGTGATGGATCTCTTGATCATCCTCCCTCTACAGGACCTCCTTCCCAATCTCCTCTATTAACTCAAAAGCCCTTAATGGATGGTGCCAAATGCCTAATTAATCCTCAAGGTGATTGCTATACTTCAGACATTTTAGGGCCTTTGCTTGCCTTGAACATTATAATTTGCATTTTCACTGTTAAGAATTTAAAATTTTCAAAGTTAATAGAACCAAGGCAGGATAGTAAGAAGCTAGGAAAACTTCTTGGCAAGTGGAATGGGGAAACTGAGACAGGTTGCTGATTCAAACTGACCTCATCCAGCACCCTCACTCACCTGCCTCCTCCCTTGCACAACCACTCCCTTAAGCATTAAGCCCTCAGAACAATGAAGTTCTGATCAGCATCAAAAAATTTTAGGAACAAAGCTTCGGGTTTTTTGGCCACAGAAACAGAGTTTTGGTCAAACTAGAGATAATATCTAGGCCTCAGTTGTGTTTCAGCTGCAGGCCCAGAAAAGCAGCAAAACCAGAGGAAGAGACGCCATGGCTGACATCAGAACCAGACACAATGACCAGTGACCCCCTACCCTAGCACTAACCAATCAGTAGAGATTATGACCTTGACTCTATATGGTCAGTATGATGCATTAGTTTATTAAAGGGCACACCTGGAAAACAGATTAATATTCTATTGAGATCCTCCCCTGAGGGTTCCCTAAAATTCCTGCCTTTAGAAAATAGATAAAAACCCTTAGGACAAAGGACCCAGTCTTCTCTCTCTCTCTCTCTCTCTCTCTCTCTCTCTCTCTCTCTCTCTCTCTCTCTCTCTCACACACACACACACACACACACACACACACCTGCCCCTTCCTTCTTCAGGCATATATCTTTTCTTTCTTTCTCCTAAGCTCTAAGAGCCCTTCTTTTGCCTCTGTAACTTGTTTGCGAGTCCACGCAGCCCACCTGGCTCACTTCTTCTGCTTTTGTGACTTCCTTTCTAAAAGTCCAAGGCAGCTCTGTGAGCAGCCCCCTCGAATATTCTCTCTGAGCACACTTTGCACATTAAATAAACTTCCTCTTGTGCTAGAGTTCTTGGCTCTGAATGCTTTCTTTGCCAATCTCAAGAACTGAGGGCGGACAATGCAAGTAACAGAACTATATCACTGCCATTAAAATATATAAAAATCTTAACCATTGCAAAACATAAGCCTATTCAATTAAAGATACTGCACTACTCATTATTTGTCACTCAAAATCTTCATGTTGTGTAATTTAGATAATACTAATAAGAGTAATAAGAGTGGGTTGAACGGTCACTACACAAATAATCCAAAACAAACAAGAGACAAATTCTTTCTGACATTTTAGCATTTCAAGAGTTACAGTGAATAAATTAAAGCAAGCTTAAGGACTGCATAAATCCAGGGAATATTCAATTTACCAATGGCTTCACGTGCTTCAAAACGCATTCCAGGTAGAGATCTCAAATAAGTGAAGTTCTTGAAAAACAAAAACAAAAAAGGGCGGTCCCATTAAATCAGTCTTTAAGTAAATAAACATCCATGTTATATGAGATATTTAGGACAATTCTAAAGGCTTAATAAAAGGTGTTGAGTTGTGATGGATCTCTTGATCATCCTCCCTCTGTAGCACCTCCTTCCCAGTCTCCTCTATTAACTGGAAAACTAGACCGTCACATGTAAAAGAATGAAACTGAACCCGTATCATACACCACACACAAAAAGCAACTCAAAATGGATTAAAGACTAAAATTTAAGTCTGGTCTGTAAAACTCCTAGAAAAAAAGATAGAGAGTACTCTTTTTTTTTAAGCCCCAAGAAGGAAAAGATCTTATGGTGAGAGAGAATCATTGATTGGCTGCGTCCTGTACACCCGCTACTGGAGATCTAGCCCACAATCCAGGCATGTGCCCTGACCTGGAATGAACTGTGATCTCCTGGTTCATGGTCAATGCTCAACCACTGAGCAACCCCGGCCCAACAGGGACTACTCTTTGACATAGGTCTTGGCAATAATTTTTTGGATTTGACACCAAACGCAAAGCTAACAACAACAAATAAATATGTGGCACTACATCAAACTATACAGTTTCTGCACAGCAAAGGAAACCATCAACAAAATAAAAAGAAAACCTACAGAATGGGAGAAATCATATATCTGATAAAGAGCTAAGATAAAAAATAAAAACCACACACAACTCAATAGCAGAAAAACAAAAAATGCAATTAAAAATTGGGCAGAAGATCTAAAAAGATGTTTTTCCAAAGAAAACATACACATAGCCAACAGGTACACGAAAAGGTATTCAACACCACTAATTATCAGAGAAATGCAAATCAAAACCACAATGAGATCTCACCTCACACCTGTTAAGAATTATCATAATAAAAAAGACAACAGATTTTTAAAAATCTGGTGAGGAAGTGGAAAAAAGGAAACCCTTGTGCATTGTTGGTGAAAATATAAATTGACCAAAGAGCTTGTGTGCACATATGCATAACCCATGGACACACATAATAGTGCGGTGAAGGCCTGGGGTGGGAGGCAGGGGTGGGCTAGCAGGGGCCAATGGGGACAAGAGGGGACATCTGTAATACTTTCAACAATAAGGATTTTTTTTTTAAAAAAAAGAAAATATAAATTGGTGTAGCCACTATGGAAAACAGCATGGAGCTTCCTCAAAATAAACGACACAGAACTGCCATATGATCCAGCTGTTCCACTTCTGGGTTTATATCCAAAGGAAATAAAAACAGGATCTCAAAGACGTATCTGTATTCCCATGTTCATTGCAGCATCATTCACAATAGCCAAGACATGGAAACAACCTAAGTGTCCATTGGTGAATGAGTGAATAAAGAAAATCTGGTGTAGTATAGAAAATGGAATATTGTTCAGCCATAAATAAATTCTGAACATTATTCAGAAAGAATAATCCTGCTATTTGAGACAACAATTTAATTAGCAGTAAATACTCTATCTGCAGCACTGAAGTACAGGACAAACTATCTGATGATTCCTATAGCCGATCTTCAGTCGTTGAAGGACAGCTTAGAACAAATCTGTTTGAGTAAAAAATTACCTGAGAACTCCTGATAATATTCCTGTGCAAAGCAACACAAAGAAACTTGGAAAGACACAGGAAATTTTAAAATGAGGCCAACAGAAACAGGAATACAAAAACAAAAAGGGAAAGCATTTATTAGGTTGGAAATGTGGCTATGTGAATTAAAATAATAAGCTCCACCAAAAAAAAAAAAAAGATAAAGGAAAATACACTTAATGCAAGTGTCAGGTTGCAATTATTGAAATGCATGTCTCTGATCTGCTCCCAGTGGCTCCTTTATCTGGTACAAGGGTCAGGATTGTCTGAAAATGCCTCTGGGCACATTTTTCCTAGATAATAAACTAAGGGGGGTGGGGGATCCTCTCTCTCCTGACAGGAAGTGCTATCTAGGCTCAGTTTTCCATGACCTCATCTACCCACGGAAGGAACTGTAATATCCCAGGGGTCCTACGGCCAGCTGGGCTCTTAAACAGCTGAAATCCTAAATCTAGGCTGTTGGCACCCATCAGCCTGTGTATCAGCCTCTGACAGCATGGTCTAGAAGGCCCCTAGCCATGAGACATTTCTCTTTGGAAGAGAGGTGCCTAGTTTTCTCCTCTTGCTGATCCTTGGCTATGCACATGTTCCCCAGAAAGCCTATTTCGTGTCTGTGTACGCTGCAGAGTTAAGGCAGAGAAACGATAATAGAAAGAGGCCACCTTGTACCACCTTCATATACAGGCAACAGAATGTCATCTTCTATTGTTAAAGTCATGGACTTAAAAGAATAGACCAAGGGCATAGAGAGTAACTGAAATGTAAATATAGGTATTGGCTTACATATCACTAACCTAAAGGAAGTCAGGCAGAATTTTAGTTAACTGATTTAGTTACTTTTTCTACCTCTTTGGTTTACAGGAGGTTATGTTTGTGGGTTAAATCTCTGAATGTCAATTGCAGGAATTCAGACTTTTTGTATTCCCCTAACCTAGAAGTACAGAAAACTGTTGGTGAGGGCATGTTCAGCATAAGAAATGCCGATTTTTATGAGCATAAGGATCTTTAAAAAAGAATATGCTATTCATTTTCATGAAACAACTGTGAAGAACAGTAAATGCACAGGCTCCCCCTACTAGAAGCAGCAGTACCCAAATTCTCAGAGAAAGCTCACTAGTGCTGTTCCCGTGGAATAAAGCGGGGTGCGGGGGGAGGCTAAGACATGCTCCGTGTGGTCCTGCTTATCTTGGTTCCCATCCCAGGCTCTTCCCTGGAACCTGGCACCAATCTCTGCCACAGGCACAAAATGACAATGCCTAATGTGTTATTGCCAACACCTCCACCATCTGGTAATTTCTTCCGTGACCTACTTACTCAATTTGTCTTAAAAAGGGAAAAAAGGAGAATTAAAAAAAAATTCCAGAGAGACCCATATTCTAAAACCTTTGAATCATGACTGTTTCTCAAATAATCTTTTCTTTCCTGTGGGAATGAATTCAACTTCCAAGGAACCTGAGGACTGAGAGGTGCAGGTCTTTGCCTAAATCCCTGACACACACACAAGAAAGAACCCAGGAAGTGTACCTGGGCTTTGACTAGAATCTGTAAGGAAACTGTTTTATAGATGAAGAGAGACAGAGATAGAGACAGAGATAGAGATAGAGATAGAGAGCAAAAACATAACAGATATACAATTAAGAGGTAGTAGACACAATATATCAGAATATAAATCCATATTAGAAAGATCTTTTACTAGTAAGCTTACAGAGATGATGTAGATTTTTAAATAAGGTATAAATTTGGGTTGCCCTGGAATTTAAAATGAGAGATAATTCTGTTATTAACTCCTCCATTCTTGACAGTTGGATAAAAATGATGCAACTTCATTCTATCTATTTTGTTATTTGTACTGTTACCCATACTGTTATTTTTATAGTGTTACCTGTCAAAATTTTACACCAAAATATAAGATGCTTTTAAATGAAGAGATGGAAAAGCATACTTAGCATACCCTTTTCTCTCATAAAAAGCAACAACAGGTAAAATATATGTTATTCCTAATCATTATCTTCAAAAACTGTGTCTATTCTTTTAAAATGTCACGAGTTCTTTAAATATAGTGATCACCTTTATGAAAAAATACTTTCTTCACTGTTCAAAGTTAGCTGTGTCTGAGACATAATGCTGAAATTCATCACAAGTTCCTTGGCAAGCAAGGAATTATAGCTTCCTGAATGAAGAGGATGGTATATAAGAGAGAAATGACAACCAAATAAGTCAAGCCTTGCAAAGATAAGCAGTTCTTGGAGCAGATATGAAATGAATTCAAACAAAGTCTTCAATGACTATTACTGACATGGACTGGATTGAGGGTCATGTTTTTAAAGATACATGCATACGCCAATGGGACTTAAGCCTGTGATAAACACACACTCTGAATAAATATATATTTACGGAGAATGAATTATGTCAAATCACTTATTCCCGCCAAAGCTGTTCATAACGGGCAAGTGCCACGTCACACACTGGGCATATCACAGGGAGTTACAGACAGAACGCGTCTGACCTTATGGAGTTTACAGTCGAGTGAGCAACACAGAAATTAGTTGAATAACTACACATTGAGATGGAATTATATTGTGCTAAGTGTTATTAACAGGTGCCCTCAGAGATTATTTAGAATGGGGTATCAGGGCAGAAGCCTTAGAAAAGATTAATAACTATGCATTTTTAAAAATCATCTGTAATATTGTCAACAATTTTTTTGAAAAAAGAAAAAATCTGCATGAAGCATATGGTTAAGTTTTAAAAAGGCCAAACAACAAACTGAAGAAGTAATTTTGCCACTTACGGCAAAGAATCAATTTCTTTATTGAATGAAGTGTTCCTACAAATCAGTAAGAAAAATCAGAAATACAAAAGCAAATGAGCAACAACAAAAAAATATAAATGGATTTCAGGTGAATAAAAAGATCTTGAGCCTTTTACATAATAAAAAGTGCAAGTAAAAACAGCTTTAGAAGGACCCTTTTGCTCTTGCTGGTGTGGCTCAATTGGGCATTGCCCGCTGCACCAAAAGGTTGCCAGTAGATTTTCAGTCAGGCCCACATGCCTGGGTTGCAGGCTCAGTCCCTGTTAGGGGGCGTGCATGAGGCAGCTGATGAATGTTCTCCTTCTCCCTTCCTCTTTCTCTAAAAATCAATAAAAATTTCTTTAAAGGGGGAGAAACCAAGATGGCAGCATAGGTAAACACCGAAATTGCTGCCTCCTACAACTTCAAAAATGCAACAAAAAGACAAAACGGACATCATCCAGAACTACAGGAAGGCTGGCTGAGTGGAAATTCTACAACTAGAAGGAAAGAGAAAAGCACACTGAGAGTCAGGAGCTGCGGAAGTAAAGTGCAGAGGTACGGAGGCTTGAGCACACGCGCGGAAAGGGGCTGGTACCTGAGGATGCGGCTGTCTTTTTCAATCGGGAGGGAGTCACAAGCTCCTGACTGCTCTGAACTCCGGTTCCCGGAAGTCTCTGGGGACCCAGGACTCATACGGGGAGAAACTGGACTGTCTGGCAGCAGGCAGAACTCAGAACTCGAGGGCGGCTTTCCCTCAGAGGTGCTTGCAGCAATTACCTGGACACTGAGATGTGTGGCCCCTTAGGGCAGGGCTGAGGATCTGCCATAGCTGTTTGCTCCACCCTGTTGATTCCTTGAGACCCCACCACACCCAGGCTGCGGCAGAGGCTTTTGCATATGAATGCCCTGGCCCTTTGCAACCTGAAAATTACCTAACAAATTACAGCTGGGCCAGACAGACCCTGAACTTCCAAGAGAAGGCCCAAGGCCCCACAGCAGCTTGCATTGCTTCACAGCTGGGCCTCATCTGGGCACCTTCAAACTCCAAAAAAGGAAGGGGAATCTGCAGTTCTCTTCGTAGCTCCTGCTGGGTAACCCTAGGCAGAGACTAAATTAGCACCTCCTTAGATCCAAGAGCCAATGTACCCAGTGGTCAGAGTGGGTCCATCCAGATTACAACTCCTCAGATCCATAAGGGACACACTCAGGGGGCAGACTCAGTGAGCACCAAAGCCCCACTGAAGCAAGTCTTGCCCCAGAAGGGTGTCTTCAGCACAGAAGTTCTCCCACTGCAGACACTGCTGATTCTCTATGCCAACTGGCCTGGAGGTCAATTCCTCCCAGTGATACCTACAACAATCAAGGCATAACTACAACAAGACTGTGCACAAAGCCCACAAGGGGGTGCACCAAGAGTGTCCACCTCAGGTAACTGGGGAGGCTGAGCCACTGGGCCCTATAGGACACCTAGCACACAAAACCACTCCACCAACACAGGGAAGCATAAAAAATGTGGAGACAAAGAAACAGGTCACAAATGACAGAAATGGAGGAAAGCAAATGACTTTGGCGAGTAACTGGCAGAATAGGCATTTCATAGACTCTCAATAGGAGTATAAATTGTGGCAACAGACTTAGAGCAAAATTTGACAAGATCTATTATCACTTAGAGAGCACAAACCCTTTGACCCACCATTTTACTTTAAGAATTCATCCTATAGATATTTTAAATGTGTATATAAAAAGTACTTACAGTAACATTTATTGTAGCATTGTTTTTAAATATTAAAAGGCTGAAAATTATCTTAGTGCTCATTAATAGACTAATGATCCAATAAATGGAATTATATCTACACAATGAAACACTATGCACTTGTTTTTAAAAAACAGGTCCTCACGCACTAATACAGAAAGATTTTAAAAACAGATACTTTCATTAATTTTTTAAATTTTATTTTTGAATTGAAGTTTACATTTAATATTATTTTAGATTACTTTCAGATGTACAGTATGGTTAGACAATAATATAATTTACATGAGTCCCCCTGATAATTTAAGCACCCACCTGGCACCAGACATAGTTATATACTGACTATATTCCCTGGGCTGTCCTGTACACCCCCGTGACTGTTTTGTAACTACCAACTTGCACTTCCCAATCCCTTCCCCTTTTCCAGCCAGTCCTCTCAGCTTGTAAAAATACATGCAAGTAGGCAGAAATAACCAAGGAGTTCTGACAGTGAGTATAATATTCATTTAGGGATATACCCACCCACACACAGATGCCGGCATGGAGTAAAATGTTGCTGGATATCTTGCTGCTAAATTACTACAATTAAATAAATGATTATTTCTGAGCATGCAGTCAAGGGTCTGAGGTGCAAAGGACCCTTTCATATCATTATACAACTAATTTCTTAAAATTATGCATGGATAGCTTTTTCACTAAAAAAATTAGCAACTAGCTTAAGAAAAGTCAGGTTAAACAATAGGTAGTACTGCTGACTGAACTTTGTTATCTGAGAGGAGATGAGGTGGCCGTTCTCTTTTGGTCGTATGAATTGATTTTGACAAAGTAAGTGCAGACAGTAAACTAGTCTGATTTTCTTTCACTCGTTCAAAAATCACATCCTCTAGAATGAAACAGAAGAGCTGGAAGTTTTAAAACATGCTTTGAGTCATCTGAGAAATGTAGGCGTCAATCATCAGAAATTTATGTAAAGATGATTCAAGGAGAAGAAAGAAACTAACAAACATATGAAAGGCATAGTTATGAGCTAGACATTGGCACTTTACATAGTTTCATTCATTTGTTCAAACAAGTCATATAAATTCAGGGCTTTGCACTAGGGATATTGAAAACAAGTCATAATATCTCTATTTTTGTTGTGTGTTCTTTGTATGGTGGGGAAGACACATCACAAACAAGTTTGTTACAGATATGATAAATGCTATACAGAAGAGATAAAAGAATGATGTCAGTGTGTGTGTGTGTTTGTGTGTGTGTGTTGGGGATGGCAGACCTTAGCATTACTATGTGCTTGCTACTAAGATAATAAGAAATTCTTTGAAACATCCAGTCTGCTTTAGAAGTCCTCTTCCTCAAAAACTTGAGCATGATATTCATTAAGACAGAACTTGGCTGTGCATTTTTAAAACAAGGTTTTTTGCCCTGGCTAGTGTGGTTCAGTTGGTTGGAGCATCATCCTACGAACTGAAGGGGTCGCAGGTTTGATTCCCAGTCAGGGCACATACCCAGTTTTGGGTTTGACCCCTGGTCAGTATGCTTGCAGGGGCAACCAATCAATGTTTTTTTTTTGTTTTTTGTTTTTGTTTTTGTTTTCTCTCTCTCTCTCTCTCTCTCTCTCTCTCTCTCTCTCTCTCTCTCTCCTTCCTTCTCTCCCTCTCCCCTTTTCTCTCTCTAAAAACCAATAAAAAACATGTCCTTGGGTGAGGATTAAATAAATAATAAATAAAATAAGTAAAACAAGGTCTTTCTAATAATCAACTAAGAAACCAAATCAAGAAATCCAATATATTGGTTGGAAGATAGACACTATTGCAGGCATTAAGTTCTACAACATTTTAAAATGTTGTGGGAAGATGTAAAATAAACACATCCACACATCAGTAACTCTAGGGCTCCAAGAGGCAAAAATGCCACATGTTCCACTAGGTTTCCTATGCAGTTTGTTAGGACATTCACAGATGGTGTATGAAATAAGTTTTCAAAAGACCTATCAGCAAACTATTCCATCAGCTCCAAAGAGATAACAAAGCAATTGGGCTGCATGGGCTGAACTGTATAAATGACACTCAGCATTGAGGCTCCCATGTGACCTAAAGTAATAATATGGGCAATAATAACAAATTTCAATAATAATAACAACAGCTACAGCGGTTAGGCACTTTCCAGATGCAAAGTCATTTAAATGGAAATTACTCTAACAAGGGTAATATTAACACCCCCCCCCGCCCCTTTTTTGTTAATCCTCACCCAGGACGATGGTGACAGAGAGAGGAGAGGAGAGAGAAACATCGATGGGAGAGAGATGCATCAATTATAGTTGCCCCCTGCATGTGCTCTAAACCAGACCAGGCCCAAACAAACAACCGAGTACATGCCTTTGCCAGGGAATCAAACCAACGACCCCCTTGGTGCACAGGCCTAAGGTCCAACCACTGAGCCATGTCCTCCAGGGCTATCCCTATCCCTTTTTTAAGATGGGAAGGTCAGTAACTTTCTCAAAATAAAAGATAAGAACCAGTCTTTAATATTAGGTCTATTTGGTTCTAAGTTCCATGCTCTATAGATGAGAGAAAGAAAGGGGAAGAGAGGCTTGGGAGAAGATGGAGAAAGGGAAAGAAATGAAGAAGGGAAGAGATAAAAGTAAAAATAAAAAAAGAAGACAAATGCCCAAACACAGAAGTCCAGGGTTTTCCAATGTGTACACTGTGGCCCTGAGAAGGGGATAGTGAATGCAGTTGGAAGTCTCTTAGAGCACATTCATTGTCCAAAAGGAACAAATGCAACCTCTGAGAACATGAACTACTGTTTTTTTTTTTTAATGTACACAGATGCTTTGGAACCAGATCATTTTTAAATGATATAGAGAATAAACAGCGCTAGGGTCAGAATGAACGACTTGAACTAGAATCCTGATTCCAACATATGCTGCCAGATAAACCTGAGCAAGCCACTTAAACTCTCAGAGCTCAGTTTTCTCACCCAAAACAGCACATCATAGCACCCACTTCTTAGAGTTGGGACAATATTTATAAACCATTTAGAACAGTGTTTTGAATGCCAACACAATGAACAGACATTTGTTATTCAAAATAAAACATTCATACAAACACTCAAATATACTGAACAAAACTTTATTATCATTATATCTATTACAGTAATAATGATGCATATGTGTGAGAATTGGAACCTACTGCTTCAGGGCACAATTGGATTCAACATGGCATAGCTGGGAATTTACTGGGAAACTGCCTGAAATAAACCATCATGCTGCAATTAGAAATGGCTTGGTTCTTTTGAGCAAAACGTTTAGACAGATGAGAGATTTAAAAGCCAAAGACACAAAAGGTGACAGCAATTACAAATGGTTTCTCCAGCCATAAAACACTGATGGGACCGCGCTGCTGGTCATAACCCATCTCCTCTGCTTACAAACTGCCAATCACAGACATCAGGACCTTAGCAGTAAGATTTAAAAATATCCCAGTTAAGAATCTAAAGACTAAGGAATGTGTTCAAGAACTGAAGACAAAATCTTTAAGTATCAAAGAATGCCATTTCTCTCCATTTTTTATCTTACATTTTATTTGTAGTTTACTTCAGCACCTTTTTGTCATTAAAAATAGCAACTTAGTGACTTCTGATTTCTAATTTAAAAGTTTGTATAAAATCAAATTCTGTTTTAAAAACCATTTGGCTTATTCACGGAAATGATTTAGTTGGGAAGCCAAGGTAATGTACTATTGAACTCTAGTCAGATTTTAATGTACGTTGCTGTTGTTGTTGAGACTGAAAGGTGAAGAGTGTGTGCTTAGAAAAAGTGTGTAACATCCTGGAAGAGAATGCTCAATGCTCGCTGGGCTTCTATTTCAGCCGCTGCCTGACAGGGCTGCATGGCTGGTCTGAGTTGCTCAAGGAGTGTCCAGAAAAGGAAATATCAAAGGAAAGCTACAGAACAACTTTAACTGATTAAAAGTTTCTCTTTCACCCTTGACTGTCTGTTTCCAGTACTTCTTGGACAGACTTAAATGGAGTAACAAAGAGTAGGTTGCACTATAGGAGGCATCTGTTCAGGCATCTAAACAGAGAGAGGGTGCTCCCCACAGTGCGTTCTCTACAGAACTGCAGGGGTAGATTGCCCATGCTGTTTTTATCATATCATCCATGGCTCCTTTCCACTTACAGCACTTACAGAATATGACTTTCATGATTTGACAGAACAGAATCAACAATAACAATGATTAGGGTAGAAAATGGTTAAGACTTAACTTTTTGTAAAATATATTTTTACTGATTTCAGAGTGGAAGAAAGAGGGAGAGAGAGATAGAAACATCACTGATGAAAGAGAATCATCCATGGGCTGCCTCCTGCATGCCCCACACTGGGGATCTAGCCCACAAGCAGGCCCTGGTTCATAGGTTGATGCCCAACCTCTGAGCCACACCACTGAGCAAGACTGAACTTTTTAAAAAACTCAAAGCTAGTTGATCAGAACTCAATGCTTTATGTATTGTTTACCTTTATTACTATTTTACTATTATACGAGACTGGGATATTTCTGGCATTAAGTCAGTTACATCTAGACAGTGAAGTTAAAGTCTATAAAATAAAAAGTTTGAGTTAATAATATATTACCCAGCCATCTTCAAATATGTTCATTGCTCCATATTCAATTTCTGTTTAGTCAAGAGGTAAACATACTTTCTGAATTCAATCTTATTTAACACTGGCTGGTGGAAAAGCCAAAAAACCAGAAAACAGGACACACACACACAAACACACACACATGCACACATACACACATGCACACATGCACACACATTCAGAGCATTAGCCTCTATTCCTGCTGCATCCTAGTTTCTCCACTTAAACCAAATCATTGGGAGTCTCTAAGCCAATTCCATTAATATTCTTTTAAATATATTTTGAATCGTTTCCCTTGATTAATTTGAGAATTTCCTACCAGAAATTCTCAAACACTTTCATATTTTAATCATCTTGTATATTTGTTTAAACTTAGACTTTCAAATATGCTATGTGTTTATATATATTGGAAAATTCTGTATGCCCATGATATAGATTTCAAAAAGTGGAATAAAATATCCAATCATTTTGAAACTTGATTATATATTAATCAATATTTTAGAAAAGGGTCAGCAAACTATGACTCCTGGACTCTAAGTTTTGGTAAAAATATTTTTACTGGAACACACGACATTTATTCATTCATGGATTATCTATGTTGCATGTACAGCACAACAACAGAGTTGAATAGTTGCACAGGGACCATATAACTTGCAAAGTCATATTTATTTACTATCTGTCCCTTTGCAGAAAAAGTTTGCTGAATGCTGTTCTAGGCACTTTACCTATATTAAATCATTAAATCACAAGCAACCCTATGAGATTGACACTGTAATTATTCCCATTTTATAGATAATAAACTGAGGCACCAAGAGGTTAAGTAAGCAATTTGCCCAATGTCACAAAGTTAGCAAGTGGCAGAGCTGGAACAAGGCACTCTGATTCCAAGCCTTTGTTCTTGGCCATTGCCTGTCAAGCTAATTTAATAGAAAGGAACTAAACAAAGAACGCTATTCAACATCTCTTTTTGTTGTTGAATCTATATCTATTTTAACTTTCTTTTTATTGTTGACACTATTGCATATGCCCCCATTTCCCCTTTTGCCCACGTCCATCTTAATTTTTTATTGTAACATCAATTTTATAAAACCTGATGTGATAGAGAAGAATTAGACAGTTTCTGCAAAAAACTGGCTGCCAGTGTTTTTATTCCCGTTAACCTGGAGCACATTATTTAAGAAATAGTTTGCTAGTTGTGAAATTAACAATCATTCTTTCTTTAAGTATTCAATAGTAATTCATTTTTCATAACAGTAATTATATATAAAACATATAGTAGTATCCTTTGGAGTCATGCTATGAGTACTGAAATCCAATAAAATCTACTTGAAATAATTAATCTTGATGCTTTCTTTTTTCAATGATATACTTTTTTTGTTTTGCTTCTAAAGGCGAAGCTTTAAGGCCAACTTGTTAGAAAGCATAAGAATTGCCAATCATTTCAAGTAGGTTTTATTGAATTTCAAAATCTTTAATGTGCACCTCCTTCATCTGGAGGCGGAATGTTCCAAGCTGTCCTTCCAGGAGGGCTAATGGGCCTCTCTGATGAAGCCAGTACAGAGTCCTCCTCCCCTTCTTTAAGTTCTGATGGATTTATATACTTCCAGAAAAATACACACACACACACACACACACACACACACACACACACACACCCTTTTTCTAAAACCTTGAAAAATAGTTAAAATAATATAAAATATAATTATAATAGCAAGAACATACAATGGAGCCAAGATAGTCTCTTCAATAAATGGTGTTGGGAAAATTGGACAGATATATGCAAGAAAATGAAACTAGACCACCAACTTACACCATACACAAAAATAAACTCAAAATGGATAAAGGACTTAAATGTACGACAGGAAACCATAAAAATTCTAGAAGAATTCAAAGGCAACAAAATCTCAGACATATGCCGAAGCAATTTCTTCACTGATACAGCTCCTAGGGCACTTGAAACTAAAGAGAAAATGAACAAATGGGACTACATCAAAATAAAAAGCTTCTGCACAGCAAAAGAAACCATCAACAAAACAACAAGAAAACCCACTGTGTGGGAAAACATATTTGCCAATGTCATATCTGATAAGGGCCTAATCTCCAAAATTTATAGGGAACTCATACAACTCAACAAAAGGAAGATAAACAATCCAATCAAAAAATGGGCAAAGGACCTAAATAGACACCTTTCAAAAGAGGACATTCAGAAAGCCAAGAGACTATGAAAACATGCTCAAAGTCACTAATCATCCGAGAGATGCAAATCAAAACAACAATGAGGTACCATCTCACACCTGTCAGACTGGCTATCATCAACAAATCAACAAATGACAAGTGCTAGAGAGGATGTGGAGAAAAAGGAACACTTGTGCACTGCTGGTGGGAATGCAGACTGGTGCAGCCACTATGGAAGACAGTATGGAGTTTCCTCAAAAAACTTCAAATGGAACTCCCATTTGACCCTGTGATCCCACTTCTAGGAATATATCCCAAGAAACCAGAAACACCAATCAGAAAGGATATATGCACCCCTATGTTCATAGCAGCACAATTCACCATAGCTAAGATCTGGAAACAGCCTAAGTGCCCATCAGGAGATGAATGGATTAGAAAACTGTGGTACATCTACACGATGGAATACTATGCTGCTCTAAAAAGGAAGGAACTCTTACCATTTGCAACGTCATGGATGGAACTGGAGAGCATTATGCTAAGTGAAATAAGCCAGTCAATGAAGGAAACATACCACATGATCTCACTCATTCATGGATAATAGAGACCATTATAAACTTTTGAACAATAATAGATACAGAGGCAGAGCTGCCTCAAACAGATTGTCAAACTGCAGCGGGAAGGCCGGGGAGGGTTGGGGGGCAGGAGGTAGGGGGGTAAGAGATCAACTAAAGGACTTGTATGCATGCATATAAGCATAACCAGTGGACATAAGACATTGGGGGATAGGGGAGGCTAGGGGACTGTCTAGGGCGGGGGGATAAAATGGACACATATGTAATACCCTTTGTAATACTTTAAGCAATAAATTTAAAAAATAAAAAAATAAAAAAATATAATTATAATTCTCTCTTGAAAAGTCAGTAGCTCCAGAGGCTCCATCTGTGACTTGATTAGCCCAGTGATCTAGTTACAATTAATGCAAGTGGTAGTCCTAACAGAATATAAATAATGCATTTATTCAGTACTATTTATTGAGTGCCTATTATGTGCTAGGCTTTGTTCTAGGTACTGGAAATACAACAGTGAACAAACAAAACTGATTTTAAAAAATCCTGACTAGTCATCCTTAAAGTTTATCATAATTTTACTTAAACTGGCTGTAAATAAAAAGCCTTGCTCAGGCTGTGGATGTGCCAATGGCTGGGTCCTGGGTGGAGGGTAGGGGAAGCCTCCCTACCCACAATACTCTGTGCGGGACCTGGAGTCTGGTGCTCTGTGCACAGCATGTTTCTGCTGACAAATGTTTCATGCTGTCTTCCCAGAACCCTCCTTCCTTTCCAAACGCACTCTCCTTTTGTACTCCACATCTCTGCAAACGAAATTACCATCTGACCAATTCTCCAAGTCAGACTTCCTTACACTCACCCCCCAATCCACTGATGCAGACAAAGAAGGTGCCTTCTTATCTTACGAAAAAGCAAAATGCATAGAGGACTAGAGTTGTGGAAGTAGGAGAATGAAAAACACAGTTTAGAGACCCTGACTACTCTCACCCACCGTTTTATAACATAGTCCCAGAGAAAAAGAAAAATTCACATCACTGGACAGAAGAAACGCTCAGGTTTGAAGACTCAGTGCTGCTGTATAGATGTGATGACATCACTCTGGATTTTACTATCTGGATTCAAAGTTACTAACACAAAAAAGTCTGATATGAAAAAAACAATCTATAGTAATAAAAGCATAATATGCTAATTAGATTAGACTTCCGAACAACCTTCCAGACATCCTTCTGGATGACCTTCCAGACGAAGCTGGGGCTGTGAGGGCCAAGGCAAGCTGCCACAGCTGCGAGGGCCGAGCCCCTTGCATGAGTTTCATGCATCGGATCTCTACTAATAAATAAAGTAAAATAAAAAGCCCTGCTCTGGATTTTAAAGAACAATGAAAAAAATATAATAAATTTGTATTTATTTCCTTCAAAATTAAGACACAAAGAGAAGTAAAAAAAGTTTTATTATTTGTGCTACTGAGCTGTAAGAAGATTCCTTCCTATAGATATTACTTTTCAATCTGGCTTTATATGCCAGACCGCCCCATTGGCTATATATTTTTCCTTAGGAATTTTTACACATGTTCTTAAAATGCTGACACTTAATCTTTTTCCTCTTGTCAGAAAAGAAATTTTTTCAAGTGAAAGTTATGACTTGGGAAAGTAAAGGAAGAGATATTTTTTGCTCCACACCATTAGAGTCAGTAGACATTCCATTATTTATATAGTGAAGTCGTATGCATTCTGAGGACACAGTAGACAAAGTGCAAGACACAGAGAAAAGGCGGCCATTCTACATTCTAAAAATGCATGGGTTCCTGTGCTCGGAAATGGTGGAGACCAGCAATGACTATCACCAATCACAGACAAGAACATTTCTAGAAGACACTATGAAAGCCAGTGGGGCTCCATGGCTATCCTTGCCACTGCCTGATTCTTTAACAATATTCATAAACAGGTCTGCTTCTCAAAAGGCATCTTGTCAGGAAGGAAAGGGAAAATAATGATAAGCTTTTAGATGAATGATCAAGGTGTGGCTTTTATCAAACATACCTTCATCCTGTGGACTCGCCTTCTGAATGGTTAAACAGGATGAAAATAATCTAAGAGATCTGCACTAATGTCAAATGGCTCTGGTGCTATTACTCATCCAACTTCAGGGAACAATACATATGCCATTGTCAGGGGAGTAAATTTCCCTAGATAAGGATGGTAACTTGTTTTTAGCCCTGGGTCCAAGTGACACTGTATCTCTATAAATTTATTTCGTTTCACCCTTTGGTTCCTATATGCATAATTCCAGCTACCTAAAAATTTTAACTGGTAATTATAAATTTCATTTTCCTACTGGCCAGGTACCATTTAAGAACAATGTATACTCAAATAATGCATAATACAAATATGTCATGTTATACATATAACCAAGACAAAAAAAAGTATTAGTTAACATGGCAATCTTCTTTTTTAAAGGAACTAAAACCAAGCCACAGAATAGCACCAACTCTCTAAAATCTGTGAATGAGATCATTATTTCCCTTGAGAAGTCATTTCTTTAAACATGATTGATACATATCTTTGCTACAAGTCCAGTATATTTTAATTCAGAGACTATCCTAAAAATATTGTAAAGAAGCCAAAATCATGAGTTAAGAAATATCTCCTATTATTAATTACACAGAAAATTTCCTAAAATCTAATTAGTATAAAGTATCCTATATAATAAAAGCCCAGTGACCAAAACAGCGGAATGACCAGAACGACCAGAGACCAGAACAATGGCGGCCTCGTGCCCTGGCTGGCCCCACCCCCCAGCGGGGACCCCCTTCCTGATCCGGGGCCCCCATCAGGGTAGGCTGGTCGGCCCCTACCTGTACACCAGGCCTCTATCCTATATAATAAAAGGGTAATATGCAAATTGACCCTAACAGTGGAACGACCACTTGACCAGTCACTATGAGGCACACTGACCACCTCTCGATCCCTTTCCCCAGCCAGCAGGCTCCGATCACCCAATGGCAAATGGGGAACCAAGAGTGGGTGGCGGCAGGGGGTGGGGCCAGTTGTGGGAAGCTGAGGAAGATGTCCCTGATCACAGGCCATGCCTAGAGACTGTACCGTCACATGAATTTTGTGCACCGGGCCTCTAGTATTAGAATAAAACATTTCATAGCTCTGTTAGTAACATGATGTCGAATTCCCTGCATATGGTCCATAGAATTTTATGAATAGACTGATGAACATAATTCCTTCCATCACAAGTTAGATTCTAAGGTAGTGGTGAAATCTTTATGCTTTCTGTATTCTTTATTTTATTATTTTTACTTCATTAAATGTCAAGATCTCATATAACTACTATACTTTGCAAACAAAACGTACCTTTAGTAAAAGCAAATATTTTAGCAATTTAAATACTTATAAAATAATGGTGAAATACTGCGGCAGTTTTTCGTGACATCTACTTTCCAGCTCTGTTCAATCTGTTTTTAATCAAAGAAACCTCATTAATAAGAAAAATTCCTTTGAAATATATAAAATGGCAATAAACTGATTATGCTGGTTCTTTTTTAAAAATCTATAATATATGGAGAATTAAAATATAGTCTCAATCAAATAAAGTGTGAATCCTTGATTGGAAGTAATACTTAACAAATGAGGTTTCTGATGAATTTTGTAGTTATCATCAAGCAGACAGCCCTCCTTGTTTACTACTTCTTAATTTTTTTTTTTACCAAAATGCTTTAGGATGTTTTCCTTAATATGCAGGAAACTATCAGGATCATAAGTGAATCTTTACTGATGACTGAGGGTTTGGTGATAATTCAGAGATATAATTCTGAATATAATTATAATTCTACCTTGTGAAGAGTTATTTGGGCTGAATTCATCTCCTGGAAGCTAGATTAGCTGCTATTCCCCTAGTGTGTTATGCATGGATTGGTCTTAACACTTAATACATGACATTGAAATGAATGTGTATGTGCCTGAGCATCCGGAAGGCAATTTTCATGGCTTTATCATTAGCATCCACCCTCCCACTTGGCATACAGTTGGTGCTCAATAAATATGTGTTGAACTGATTCATTCATAGCCCACATCAGAAAAGAATAAAAATATTTTACTTTCCTCAGAGATCAAAGAATATTTAAGCTTAATCTAAGTGTATACAGTAGAAAAAATTGTTAAATGAAGCAAATAACCTTATTTTATTTCATTAAAAGTAATGTATCATATAACTTCTAATTGACAAGTATGGTTCTAGGATAATAAAGAATACTAAGCAAAAAATAAAGCAGATTTAATAACACTGTCTTGTGAGTATAAATTTAATAGAATTACAATTTACCACAGCACCAAAACTGCCTGAATTATATGCTGAAAGTCTAGAGATTTCATCTTCCCATTCTGGAAACAGTTATAGGGTTATAGGGTTGATAAATGGAGAGAAGAGAAATGAGGCAAAAGCACAACTTAAAATATGCAAAAGATGTCTATTTTATTATGCTTTTGAACTCAGTAGATATATAATATAGTCTTTTTCAAAGTATACCTTAAAAGTTCAACTTTTATCGAAAAAAAATATGCTTCACTATAACATAGAAAGTTACAAACTGGTTAGTTTAATGATAAAAAATAAAATGCAAATTCTAACCAGAAAACTGAAATGTACATTAACCTTTAATAAAAGCTACCATTTTATTGAGCATTAATTGTGTGCAGGTACTGTGTTAATCCCTTTACCTTCATTGTGCCATTTAATTCTTAAAACAGCTTTGTGGAGTAGGTATCATTTTCACTTCTATCAGATAAGAAAACATTAAGAAGTGAAATAAAATTCATGTTTAAATCAAGAGTATATCCACTTCTAATCAAGTTTTAATTCTTTTTTTTTAATCCTCACCCAAGGATATGCTTTTCATTGATTCTAGAGAGGAAGGAAGAGGAAGAGAGAGAGAAAGAGAAACATCTATTGGTTTCATCTCCTGTGTTCTCCAAAGGGGATCAAATCCATAACTTGAGTATGCACCCTGACTGGGAATCTAACCTGGACCCTTCAGTGCACGGGTGACGCTCCAATCAACTGAGCCACACTGGCCAGGGCTCTAATCAAATTTAATTATATTAGTGATTGTATGACTAGCTGAGCACTGCTTCTGACACTTTGCTTTAATTAAATTAATATAAATTTTCTAAAGCCTGGAATGGAATGTTTCATTTACAATTGATTTTGATGAGGCTGCTAAAATATACTGGGAAGAGTGAATAAAAGGTAGAGTATTAAAAATAGTAACTGCTCTTCCCCTGCCCCCTTTTTAAACAAAGTTCTGAATTGTGCAGAAGAAAACTACAGATTGGGCTAATGATATAAAATACAAATTTTGATCAAATTACACAACTGCTTTTAAGACATTATTCTGTTCCAAAGTGGAAAAGATGGTGAAAGGAAGGCGTTCACATTTCTACATGTGATAAAAGGATGACAGAAATACATTCTTTATCTGTCCTATGTTTTAAAATATTTGTAATGATAAAAACAACAAAGCCAACTGTATTAGTGCAGCATTCATTGAGGGGTTGTTTTTTTCATCAGCAGAATATAGTTAAATATAGAAATAAGTGAAGAGAAGAATCAAGGAAGGCTGAATTCCTGTCACATAAATGAGTTAAATGAATAGTGCCTTACAAGGAACTTAAAAAAAGATTTGTATAAAAAACTAAATTATGGGACCAGATTACTAAAAGATAATACTTACATCAGTAAAATTAAAAATATACATGGCACTCAGATCCTATTAAAAGGCAAGCTTTTACCTCTAATTGAACCAGCTGTTACGAATTAAGAAGTTAAAATACCACATGATATCATCCAGTGAATGAGTATATGATATATAAGAAATATCTAAACTTTAAGTCAATTTGTAAACTTCACTTATGATTTCAAATATTTAATATAATATTATCCCACATAGATTTATTTCTAGCTTATAGTGCTCACTACTAAATAAGTAACAACTTTTTCTAATGACAGCATAATACTAATGGATATTTCTCTGAACTTGTAGATACCTACATAAATACATAAATACAGTTGTAGTTGAGGAGCTAACCATATTTCAAGTTTAAAAAGAAAATTATAAATCATGCTCAGTGTTTTTTTTTTCTTTTTTCCAGGTAGATTACAACTACTTTAACATTTACATAAATGAAGATAATATATAATCACTTTAGAAAAATCATCAAAGCATATATGAACATACTGTTAGGATATTGGTTAGACTTAAAGGTATTTAAAATTTCTATGGATTGTCTTACTCATTTCTGACACATAATTTTCTCTTAGTAAGAGTATAATACAAAAATAAAAATTTGTAGATGTTTAGGATTACAGGCTCCATTTTTTGTAACATGGATCATAGTGCTTCCCTCTGACCTATTTAAGGCACATTGGGGAAAACATTTTTAAAAATTAAAGGCTATAATTATAAAATATAAATGAGCAATTATATCATGATTTGAGCTCTGCAACCATTCCCGCCCTGGTTTCATATATCTCATCCCAGTGCATATGCTCAGATGATTACCATAATAGACATTCACCTAAAGACATAGTGCATTTGGGGGGATCATTTGAATCAAATGCTATAAAAAGGGGTTGGTTGAATAAATGATATCTGGGGAACTAACCTTTTTTGGAAATTGTATTCCTTTAACAATATTCAATATGGATCTTTTTTTAAAAAAGGTTTTTTTATTGATTAAGTTATTACATATGTGTCCTTATCCCCACATTACCTCCCATCCCCCCCACTCATGCCCTCACCCCCCTATTTTCTGTGTCCATTGGTTAGCCTATATGCTTGCATATAAGTCCTTTGGTTGATCTCTCCCCCTTACCCCCACCCTCCCCTACCTTCCCTCTGAGGTTTGACGGGCTGACTGAAGCTTCTCTGTCTCTGGATCTGTTTTTGTTCATCAGTTTATGTTGTTCATTATATTCCATAAGTGAGTGAGATCATGTGGTATTTATCTTCCTCTGACTGGCTTGTTTCGCTTAGCATATGCTCTCCAGGTCCACCCATGCTGCTGCAAATGGTAAGAACTCCTTTTTTACCGCAGCGTAGTGTTCAATATGGATCTTTCCAATTCATAAAAGACTGATTCTAGTTTCAAACTAACTGATCACATCTTTCTTCTTCATGAGACCTCCCCTGCTCATCTCCAACAGCTGAAGGTGTCCAAGACAGGGCAGTTTCAAACCAACTCTTGTATCAAAAAGAGAGCAAATAAAACAGCCAGTATTCCTAAACAAGATGGAATGCCAGCCAGTTGTTTCATTTCTGACACAGGTCCCCTGAGTGCTCGATTGCTCAAACCAAGGGGCGTTAATGTAATGGCTTCAGGCACCTGAGCCAGTGAACTCAGCTTCTAAAAAGCCTCTAAATAGCCTTAATAAGTGTCTAAATCACCTCTACGGTAGAGAAAGAGATGGCCCTGATGCATATTAGGTAAGACATTTGATATATGTTGAATTAATAAATGCCTTGTGCCAACACACAGAAGTTGCATTGAAGTGTTAACTAGACCTTATGGCAATTTGGGCAGCAGAAACAACACCTGATTTTCAGTAAAGAGGTTCTACTCCTAACTGGCTACTGATATGTGCCCTGGGAGGGAGGCACGGGGCAGCCACTTGGTCTGTTTACCAGTAGTCAGCAGTGTCTTAATTTACAAAACAAAGGGTTTGGACAAATGTCTAGTTCAGATTACAGGGATGCTGTGCAAATGGATCTAGGCTGTGCCTCTGGTTTCAATCAGAGCTTCTCTCTCTCTCTCTCTCACTCACCAGCAGAGTGGAGAATTGGGGTTAGACCAGCTGGGATGCAACTCTGATTGCGGCCACTTACTCACCTGGGGGTGTTACTGCACCTATCCATGCCTCAGTCTCCTTGCAGCTACATATACCGAAAATGACTTACAAAATGAAAGAACTCATCAAATAATCAAATTAGAGAAAATGCTTTCTATTTAAAATGTATATTTCATCATAGATAAATTTTCAAAGAAATAACTTTATTACATATGAAGTAATGAGTAATTCACTGTATTAAAATATTGCTTTAGCCCTAAAGATCATAATACTCAGCGTATAATCAATGCTTTGCTTACATTCTTCCGCTTGTTACTTCCTTTAGAAATGAAGGGTCAAGGAGAAGTCATTTGGTCGGATTATAAATTATGACAACGATTTTTTAAGTAATAACTACACATAGTTTGAAAATTAAGGTTCTGAGCAGCTGCTACTACATCAGAAACAATGAAAGCCAAAGTCTTACTAGATTTTCATATCACCATGCCTAACATTACTTCTCCACACTGTATTTTATATCAGTAACATACTTTCCAGTACAAATTACAAATGGAGAGCTTTTCTACAGAAAAAGCCAAGAGCACTTTATGGTGGCCTGAAATCTGTAAGAACAGCTGGGTTTCTTTGCCCGTCGGCTGTGCTGCCCACCACGCCCAGGAAGGAGCCCTGCGCTCAGCCTTCCATTCCCAGAGACCCCCACAGCTGTGCCAGCTAGCAAGGGCACCACGTACCCTATCACACGTGACAGCCCCAAAGCACCATAAGGACACAGGGGCCTTTGCTTTTTATTCTTAATTCTGGTACCTTTCTTTCCCCAGAGATAACTTTAAAAATAATGGTGCTTTCACATCCTACTTTAAAGGTGAGCAACAGGAACTCTAGCAAGAGCACTGGAAGGTAGGAAGGGATGAGCATAGACACACTTGAAACATTTCCGTTGGAATTACTGTTCCTCTGACTGGTCCGGCTTTCCCGAGCCAGGGCCGGTCCACAGAGGGCAGTCAGTGTCTCGTTCCTGCGGTGATAATCTGCACACTCAGACTGGGACATTCCATCCCTTGTACGTGATTCTCACCAAGGACCCGCAGGCGTGTAACCAGACCAGGATAAGGGTCCAGCAGCTCACAGGCATCCCCCCTTCTGGCTGAGGACGACTAGAGAGAAGCTATGTGCCAGGAAATCCCATTTGTTCCGAAACAGATTGGATGAAATTCTAACATTTCATATCCAGCTACTGGGGCTAATAAGTTATTTTGACAACTATAAAAAATTCAGGGGTGGTCAATCTATTAAGAATGTGGGGCAGATAGGAATTTGCCAAGCAGACAAAATAAAAGCCTTCCAGGCTGAGGATCCAGCTTGTAAACAGTCACGGCGTTGTGAAATAGCATATGGTTCTCAGAGAAAATACAACTAGTTTTGGGTTTGAGAGGCAGCACAGCAATTTTTATGTAGAATGTGAGCAGGGGCATATCTTGCAGTCTGTTCTTTGTCAATAGGGAGACATTGAAAAAAAAAAAAAAAAGCATAAAAATGCCTTATCCAGAACGACGTGTTTTAGAAAGACTACTGCAGAAGCAATCATTCGGAGAGGGCATGGGCTGTGAGGCCACGCCGCATCACTCTTCCAGGAGATTACAAGGCGTTTAATCAAAGCACTGCCTGCAGAACTCCAGGAAAAGAGATTTTACCAAATGACAACACAGACTGCTGAAAATGTCTAACCGAAGTCATACCCAACAGCAGGGGATTTTAGAAGGGTGGGGGGAGGGCGAGGGGGAATCAACTTTGAAATCTAGAAGAAACTAAGTTGCATTGGAAATGATCTAAAAAATTTAGCAGCTATTCAAAAAGAAACATTTTATATTCATTTGAACAGGAATCAGAGTTTTACATTCAGAAAATAGCTAGTCGTACAGGAATACAATTTGCTCAGTTCAGTTGAATAACGCAGCTAGAGGTAGCCAAGCTAGGACTATAATAGGATTCTAGATTCTCTAAAATTCTTCATTAAAAGTATAACTAGGGAGGGGGTGGGTGGAGGTGGAAGAGGGTAAACTTTGTCAAAAAATTACAATTAAATTAGGACAAATAAAATAGGAATGAGCTCTTTTAGGAAAGCCTATGATCTTGCACTGAGTAATATGATATCAATCAACCATCATGGCTGAGAGGACTAATTCCTGGTAAGGTCTGACTGGGGTAGGCAGGATCTATGACACAAAAGTTTCATAAACACCATAGCTAAATGATAACTCATGAGAGGGGAATTCAATGAAAGAACCATCAAAGGGAATACAGAAGTAGGGAGCATCATGTGAGAGAATTACAAAGACAGTGCGAGAGCAACAGAGTGCGTAAGGCTCATCATGAGATCAGAAAGCATGCGTGACCCGGCACAAGACCCAGTCAGTGGGCTAAAGACCATGTAAGAAGAGACCGGGCAGCAGATGGGAGAAAGGGGCAGAGCAAGCAAGATAGGCCTATGACATAGAGACGATGGCCATGGGAAGACACGGGCAACTACAGCACACAGGGGGCAGGGAACATGCAGGATGGCACACATAAGAACTGGATGTTGCTAGAGGAACAGAGGAGCGTTTCCCTACTTCTTCCTTGCCTGGTTTTGAGTGCATGATGGGTGGGTGGGGAACATATTCTTCAGTGTCTAGTTGCAGGGCATTTTCCCATATTCATCCAGACACACACACACACACACACACACACACACACACACACAACTGCAAAAATAGGCCAATCGCTGTTTTCATGGTGCAGCTTTCCTGGAAAAAGGCTCCCAAAACAGACATGAAGGGTATTACTTAGCTAAGAAGGGCTACTACCATCAAGAATTTTACCTTATGAAAAAATAATGGGAGGCCTACTTCTGTACATATACAGGTTTGGAGAACTAACATGGGCTTGTTCCCCACCTCCTGGACACTAGGAACAGAAAGTAGAAAGGAAAACGTCCTAGGGACAGGGGTTAAGTATCCTCAAGTGGCCCCCTCTCTTGCTTAATTTTTCATCCTTTTATCTTTCCAGAACCCTGATGTCTGTTAAGCCATGAGATTTTCTTAGGACGCTTCATTTTGGTATAGCTAGAACTATTAATAAGTTCTCAGTATAGATGAAAAATATGTTGTTGTTTTTTTCAAAATGAACATGCACTAAAACACTAGATGTAAATTAAACAAATTAGCATAGGCGTACTTCCCCCTTTTAACGAAAGGTCTAGTGAAGGAATTTCAGTCCCAACCACTCTCTCCTGGGCAATGGATGGCTAAAGACCAAATGGGAAGAGAGACCATAGGTGCGTATTAGCAGAACAGTCACCTCAGATACTGAAGAACTCTTCTCCCCGCTCCCTATGCACCACTCAGCTTTAGTGCTAATTCCTAAAGCTGAGGATTGGGTGAAATAAAAGGAAGTATTAGTCTCTGGTACGTTGCATGTGAATTTTGTTACTCGGGTCATAAAAAATTTGGAAATACAAGTTTACAGATGGCACTCTGACAATGGGTTCTTACAGGAAATAGACATATTCAAGCTTTATTTTCTAGTTAAAGGCCAAACAAAAACAAAAGCACACAGCCCATGATGACAGTGCCAGAAAGACGATTAGGCGGAATGGAATAAGATGACAGTTCACACGTTTGTCGTGATGATGTTCTGTGCACATTTTATGTTCAATAAGCTTTTAATGGGTTTCAGCATGTGAGTTCTCATTTTTAAGTACGACAATTATGTTCTCAGGAACCTTCAACCCAATTGAAGTATCATACCAAGTAGAAGTACAAGTTCTTTCATCGCAGATTCCTTGTAACTAGAAATGTTGTGCCTTTGGCCCTCTGCCTCATAGGGGATGGACAATAATAGCAAGTAGGTACTTAAGGTCAAACCTTCCCCGGAATACTCAGTGCTGAGGAATTAATCCTAGTCTGATGAGGTTTCAACTTGAAAGGAGTCAAACAACTACAGTTGCTGGTCCCTAGAAATTACAAGCCTTGAGCCAGGAACTGGGTTTATTAATTGAGCCTATGTGCATTAAATGCCCGTGGTGGCTGTCATCCCTGTTGGGTGTTGCAAAAACAATCAGAAATGAATGTATGATATGTTTGCAATCTATTTGAAAATGCAGTCACATATTGAGGCTAGAGATGAGCGAGCACACAGAAGGGGAGGGAACAAAGGATGGTGGAACAATAGGGACTAACCGAGTTCTGGGAAGGAATGATTAATAGGGATGGAAACCATTGAGAATGTCTTGCCAGGGAAGGTGTCTTGAGCCAGACATGCAATACGAGTAAGATTTGCCAAAGCAGCGAAAACACTCCAAGCACAGAGAAGCCTACAGAAGTGATGGCGAACCTTTTGAGCTCGGCGTGTCAGCATTTTGAAAAACCCTAACTTAACTCTGGTGCCGTGCCACATAGAGAAATTTTTTGATATTTGCAACCATAGTAAAACAAAGACTTATATTTTTGATATTTATTTTATATACTTAAATGCCATTTAACAAAGAAAAATCAACCGAAAAAATGAGTTCGCGTGTCACCTCTGACACGTGTGTCATAGGTTCGCCATCACTGGCCTCCAGCAAAGGATTCATGTCAGTAGCCACCACAGCAGATTCAGGGAATAAGGAGGTAGACAGCCTTTTGAATTTGTGGGTTCAGAGTGGTAGTCTAGAGACAATTTGGAATGTTTTTAGAAACTGATGATGAATTTCTTAAGTCAATCTAAATAATTTAGATTTGTTTACCCCATAGGTAGAAAGCAACACTAATGTTCTTTTTGTTCAAAATACCTACTTTAATTCAGTCACAATTCCAATCTGATTCATAAGGGAAAATTTGTCTCTTGCCAGAATTATTTAGTCACTGCTGGTTAAACAAGGCACACTGAGAGTTGCTCTAGGGAAGGCAGCCCTTTCACATTTTTTAAGTAGCTAGAGATGAAGAGACATAGCTGGCTTCCCAGGAGACCCCAAGCATGGGAAGGTTTACAGTCACTGGATATGATCTCACTTTACAGAACGAACGTCCTTCGAGACAAATATCCCGCATAATCTTAGAATAGCCCCAATTCTCAGCCTCGCCTAGTCACTTCTTATGAATGTTTGTTGACTGACTAAATAGGAAAGCTAAACTGCATGAATAATGTCTCTGAGTATTATTTTAAATTGCTGAAGCTCCCTTTCTAGAAGCAATGTGATGCAGCTTTAAAAAATGAGGATTGAAAGCAGATAAACTTGAGTCAGCAGTTTTTTTTTAGCAATATGGCTTTAGACCAATAATTTCTGTGAGCCACAATTTTCTCACTTGTAAAACGGGTAATAATAGTACCTTGCAGAACTGCTGTGAATGTAGATATGTAAAAATCTTGCCTAGCTCAGTGCCTGGTAATGTAACAACAATTCAACCTACAATACATAGTATTCTGATGCTAGTCTCTTATTAATCAACTAGAGGCCCGATGCACGAAATTTGTGCAAGAGGCTTAGTCCTTGCAGCCCCGGCTTCGTCTGGAAGGTTGTTCGGCTGTCCAGTCTAATTAGCATATTATGCTTTTATTATTATAGATGACTGAAGATTTATAAAGCTAAATGACTGGCCTATAAAAATAAAATTAGGAACAATCCCATATTTTTATTATTTTTGCATATCTTTATAACAGCATCTTCTTAAAACAACTTGTTATATTTGACTAGTTAAGTAATATATAAAATATCTATTTTTCTCTGTTAAATGATGCCAAATCTAAAATGCAGTCTCCTACCTTATTAACATTAAAATAGATGCAGTCACTTTCATCTATTTTATCTCCACCTAAGGGTATGTGTCTATTCACTTTAGAGAGAGAGGAAGGGAGAGAGGAAAAGAGAGATAAAAAGAGAAAGAGGGAGAGAGAAACGTTGCGACCTGGGCATGTGCCCTGACCAGGAATCAAACCCAAAACCTTCTGGTGTACAGGACAACGTTTCAACCAACTGAGTCACCCAGCCAGAGCACTGTTCAGTATATTCCCTTTGCATTTTAAACATTCCATTGTCTTCTAAATGTTTGCATACACATATTTTTGTTTTTTATTGATTTTTAGAGAGAGAAAGAGAGGGGGGGGGAGGGAGAGAGAGAGAGAGAAATATCGATGTGAGAGAGAAACATTGATGAGTTGCCTCCCATACACACCCTGACTGGAAATCAAACCCGAAACTAGGTGTGGGACCAGATCAGGGAATTGAACTCACAACCCTTTGGTGCATGGAATGCTCCAACCAATTGAGCCACCCACTCAATGCTTCATATATTTTTAAACAGAAACCAAAGAATGTGTTAAGTGGGCATTTTATAGGTACATATTACAATGAACCTTAATTTTCTAGCTTCGTGGAAAAGAGCTGTCGTGACCTCTATTTATCTGACACAATGGAAGCATGTACATTGACATTTAATAATAATTGAGAGTTGCATATATCTACTCACTTTTCCCCTAATGCTATCCCATACATCACCAGGTTTAGATATTTACCAAATTCAAATCACAGCATGGCTTCTGGCAGCATATCTTTACAACCTAGAGTAGCTTGTGGCATTATTAATCAGATTAGATCCACACATCATGCTTTGTTCACAAACAGGAGAAAAAGTATGTCCACAGTTATACAGAGAAAATCACATCTATAGTATCAACCAAGTCACACAGAACAGAATGAATAAAGTACACAATCCACAAAATGCTCCTATACAATGAGTCAAATTCCCCTTAGGTGGTTTAGATAAATATAAAATTACTCTGAGGGCCCTAATGCTTAGAGTGACTGCCCATGGATTTGATTCCAGTCAAGGGCATGTACCTCAGTTGCAGGCTCCATCCCCGCCATGGGTCCGGGCCCATGAGGGAGGCAAACAGTTGATGTTTCTCTCTCTCTGCCTCTCCCTCTCCCTTACACTCTCTCTTAAAAATCAATGGGAGAAAATATCTTCGGGTGAGGATTAACAACAATAACAAAATTACTGAGGGACTTAACAATGATCAAATGCAAGCATCATTTAATGTTAGCATGCCACTTAAGATGTGTCTCACTGTAAACATTTCAACCTAACAGCATTTATTATTCATCTGTCTGTCCTTCAGTCCATCCATCCATCCATTCCTGAAGTCAAACAGATGTATACGAGTATACTGAATACCTCTTATGTGCCAGTCATTCTGCTAGGCCCTGGTTATATAAGTGTTTATAAGAGAGATATTTTATCCAATTAAAAGTTGCTCATACCCCAGTGGGAAAGACAGAAAAGAAATGAGTCAACAGACAAATAAGACAATTACAAGTTGTAATAAGCCTTAAGAAAGAAGCAAACAAAAGGCTGAAGTAGAGATCTACATTAACTATCACAGTCAAACAAGGCTGATCTGAAAAGAGAGCCTTTGGATGCCAAGGAGGCAGCTTTGCAAAGCAGAGGCACAGTCTGTGGCAAGAACCCGAGGGCAGGAAAGAGCTTGGAGCAGTTGGAGAAACTGAAGGAAGCACAGCACTCATTTTATTTACTCAACAAACAAATATGTGCATAATGCTTCACTAGCCTTTGGCTGTGAGTTCTTTTTTTACCCTTGATTCAACAGAAAGCAACTGCCTTAATGAATTAAAGTAGAACATTGTGCTCAACCTTATATTCCTGGCTGACCTTCAGCTCTTGTAGAAATAGCACTTTAGAATACCTTACAAAATTGATTCCACCATTGAATAAAAGATAAAAGAATTTAAAATTGGGAAGGAAGATATATTTCCTACTTCAAAGAATCTTGAAAATCCACTTAACTATGCTTTGAAATTACATGTCCTTTGTGTAAAGAGAAATGAATTAAATACTTTACAAGAAAGTTTCTATTCAGGCCTGAGTTCAGTTGGGCAAATAAAAATAACTGATAGCTGCCCTGCCAATGTGGCTCAGTGGTTGAGTGTGGACCTATGAGCTAGGTCACAGTTCGATTCCAGTCAGGGCACATGCCTGGGTTATGGGCTGGATCCCCCTTCTAGGGCATGCAGCAGGCAGCCAATCAATGATTGTCTCTTATCATTGCTCTTTCTATCTCTCCCTCTCCCTTCCTATCTGAAATCAATAAAAATATATATTAAAAATAATAAAAACTGATAGTTGTCTACCATATTTCAAGTTAAATGTCTATAAAGAGCAAGAAAATGTGTTTAGCACGCAATCAGTATACTTAATGACTTAACTACAATTATCTAATGCTTAGTTGAAGAAAATATGCATCGTAAAACATGATCCATTTAATTACATTAAGTAATGTTTAAGCATTAAACATTAATGAGTAAATCATTACCTTGATAATGAAAGTAGTATCAATTACTTTAAATAAAGTGGTATTTATGCTGATTGCAGAATCTGGTCCCAAACTTGTACCAATTTATTTAACCCTAGCTATGCTACCTTTTAACCTCATGTGTGTGTTCGTATAAGTGCAAAGTAAATTTTTTGAAGTATCATTTTACAAAAAAATAGGAAAGGATCTATCACAATGGCATCAAGTTTCTTCCTCTGACCCTTAGACACCTCTCTTGGAAGATATAGTAATTCTGTAAAATATACACAAATACATAACAACATTGATCTAACTGATGTGATAGTCATTGAGTATAAACACTTTTCATAGCAATAAATCACTCCCCCAGATGCTAGCGAGATAACTTAAATCAGAGGTTAAGAAATGCCCAAGGAGTGAGCTAAATGCAGATTCTCAGTCTTCACTTCTAGAGATTCTGACTCATCAAGTCTAAAGTGGGGCCAAGAAATCTGCATTGACAACCACCCATCCATTTCAGATGCAGGAGGACAACCATTGGCCTGGCCTTTGGGAAACACTGCCCTTCATGAACACCTCAACACGAATGTTTAAGTACACACTGGCCTATTTGTTCCGGGATCTTATTGTCACAGAATGCTTCCCATTTAACAAAATTCTACAGTCAAAATTATTGGTTCCCATTTGCTTTTGCTCCTGTCAAGTCTGAGAAAGATCTGTCCGTTGTAGACGGTTCTACCTGAACTCAAAAGAACTGGTGAGAACCCAGCTGCTCAGATGAGATGACTAAACTCTCCACCCACACACAAGTAGAGTTGGAAAATCCTTACCTGGCTTTTCCCAAGGTCAGCGTTCCAAGTTCCAAGTTTTGACCACCCATCAAAATAGTTAAACGTAGCACAGTGTACTTCGCACTCACTATTTAGCTTACGTTTGCCAAATTACAGTAAGGCAGATAATTTGAATATTAGATATATGAATTGAGCATACAAAAATAGAAGTGTTTGACTTTAAAGAGGCCAGGCTTGAGAGCACATGGCTAAATTTCAAAAGCATTAGCAGCACTGATCAAACTGAAAACAGAGTTCACATAGAGTTTACTGCAGATTCATTTTAAACTATATTTAAGTGTGGGTGAATAAAAACATATTATGAGAAGATGCCTCTTCAATAGAAATAAAAAAATGAATGTAGATTTCCAATACAGTCTATATATTTAATAAGGCACAATCTACTTGCTGACCACTTAGCGATAGGTGTGAGGACTGCCTCTTTTTGTATCTTTATACTAAGGAAACATTTTATTTTAATTTGTAGCGGATTTTAGAAGAGTACACCATCCTAGTTGATGATGAAGGGAGAGGAAACTGACCTGTACCTTCACAGGATTTATTCCTATTATATCATATTTGCTCCTTTCTTGCTACTTCAACCAAGCAGTCATGAAAAGTAAACACACACACACACACACACACACACACACACACACGACTTAGCGGTAAATTAAATTCCATGAAAAAAACTAGACATTAGTGTTGCTTCTCAACGTGTCCTTTAAAAGCCCCAGGACAGCTGATTCCAAACACTCGGGCAAATTGATGCCTGTCAGATGAAGTGCATAATGCTTGAGGACTCGGCCAGCTTTAAGCACGGTTTGCCTTTGAAAGATCCTTTCTAGTCACTCCCCGTCTTCTATATAATTAATAGCCACTCTCCCCAATCACATGCCAGTTAATGAGATGCAGATAAAGGCTTAAAGGTCTGTGCTGCAATTCAGTCTTAATGAAAGTCAATATCCTTTTGCCAAGAAAGCTCAGATCACATTTGGCTTTCTCCGATAATTAGGAGGGTTTTTATGAAACCAAAGAGTAGCAGTGACTGGGAAATATTAGACTTTTGAAATAAATGCCATATTTAGCCTGTAAAAGCACAACTTAGAAGTCATTTTTTCAGAAATAAATTTGTTTTATTCTCTTCAAGGGGTATTTACAAGTAAACAAGATACACGTATATGTGCACATCCATAATTTGCATGTCATATAAATACTTTCTATCAAGTATCATCACTTGAAAGTCATCTTTATTCTCATTTCTTGATTCTCCTTGAGTCAAATATTAACTGTTTAGACTGGTGTACAAGGCCCTCTATTAACTGATTCCACCTTCCTTCAAACTTTTTCCCCCACCCTATATAAAAGGGACCTGGGAAGTTTAACACACTATCCTGTATAATCAGCCCCATTCGCATCCTTCAAAAACTGCACATCATGCCCCAAAATGTTCTTTTGCACCTTCCTACCAATATGCACCACAGGCCAAGCTTTCACTTGGAGTTCTACTTAGGATCTGCTCTGTGCTCATTAATCCTGCCGGAGGGAGATTCTAAACATGTGAGTACAGTGTTTTGCCCAGGAACCATGTTCCAGCTCTTTCCTGCATCCAAACGTCACCTTACAGATTACGTTAAACAACCTGCAGGAGCCTCAGGCCACTGCCACCTGAGTCAGGCAGACTTTTTGCAATAAATGTGATGTTATTCAGTCTCATTTAGGTAAATAAAATTATCTAAAGCAAGAGATAACATTTCCATTTTCCTCCCTCCCCTTTTTAATGATGAGAATGCCATACTCATATAGGAGAATGAAAGATGAGGGGAGCTCTGAGGGAGAAAAATCCAGATTAAGTTATTTATACCAAAAAAACCCTGATTTTATTTCACTCATCTTTTATCACTTAATGTTTCAATTCAATTTCAATCTAATCCCCAAGTTTGAGAATGACTGTAAATTGCATTTTAAAAATTATTATGATGACACATTTGAAAGACTCTGGGCTTTTAAATATTTAAATTTTGAACAATTTTAACAAAAGATCATTGACTTTCAATTATAAAATATAAAGAAAATTGAAATACGGGAATCTAATAGTCTTAAGCTATTTCCTACCCTCATGTATATGGAAGAAATATTTTGTTGGGCATGTGGAAATACACCTTGGGTCAGACCAACACCCAAATGACCACACCTTCAAAGAAGTTTGTTAGAGTTTTGATGCTCCTACAAACTAAGACTGGAATCAAGCTGACCTCAAATAATCGGATTAGTTTCTTATTTAATTAACATACAGGCAGTACTGCTTAGGAGTGAAGTACATTAAAACAGAGAATCTGTGAGAGAAGCCTATCATTTTTAAAATAACATATATATATATATATATATATATATATATATATATAATTGATTTTTTTACAGAGAGGAGGGGAGAGGGATAGAGAATTAGAAACATCGATCAGCTGCCTCCTGCACACTCCCTACTGAGGATGTGCCCGTAGCCAAGGTACATGCCCTTGACCAGAATCGAACCCGGGACCCCTCAGTCCGCAGGCCGACGCTTTATCCACTGAGCCAAACCAGTTAAGGCAGCCTATCATTTTTATTTTACAGATGAGGACCCAAGAGCAGTGGAGGAGTGAAGTCTGACTTTAAACATAAGGTCCTTTGATTATAAAAGGAATGTTTTTTCCATTACAACTCTGTCACTCTGAACTGGTTATATAAATAGAGGATGGTCAGAATCATTCATTTATTAACTTCTTAAGTTGCTTTCGACACAAGTAACACTAGACACGTTGAGACCCTACACAAGGAGTCCTTTGACTTTAGGTGTAAAATTACTTACAGTGTGCTCCGTGTAAGACAGGCAACATGGTCACCAAGAAAGAAAATGAAGTCAGGCATTGCCTCCCTTCCTATTGTTACTTTTTATTGCCATTTTCCTTTTCCTTTTCAAGGCCAGAGCTAAACACATTTCAAGACAACTTATCCTCAATAGTAGGGTAGAGTCTCTCCCTCAAGTAGCCACTGCATAAAACTGAAAATTTTTATGGAACTGAAAAAAAAACAACCAATTTACTAAAGAATCTTGGCTGAATTTGCAGGCTGTATACACTCCAAGCTGACGCAAGGGGAGTCTTTCAGTTGTGGTTCCTCTAAAATGTACTAAGCCTCGAATAAAAATATTTATTTATTGTTAAAATTGCATTATCTAATAATAACTTGTTATCCAACATAATGCTCGTAACTGCCCTATGACATGGGCGATGATTGCTCTTTTCATACAGAAGTTCAAGAGAGAGAAGGGTTATCAGGCAAGCAGGTGGCAGAGCCAGGATTCAAACTTGTGCCATGCGGCAAGTTCTTCAGAATGACCTACGTTCTTGTTGAGCAGTGCACTAAGAAACAAGACGCTGATGACTGCCATTCACCTTACATAACATCGTATTATGTACAAGGCAGTGGATAGTTTGCAAAGATAAATGTATTTGGATGAAGAGATTAAATAGAAGAAAAATATTCTATACTTGAGCTTTCACCACACAAACACGCCTTGAACTTTCAACAGCTGCTATTCTCCAACTGTTTGGTATTTCTAATACTTTAAAGAGAATTTTTCTTTAACAGCCTACAATACAATTACAGGATAACATCTGGAATAAGGCATGTTGTCAGAAATGTTAGGAAGACTCTTTACATATTTATAAGTGTGTACAGATCTCCCCTCATCAAAATATGTTTCTGCTGGATGGAATCCAGACTTTGAAATATGAGAAGAGTTAGTCAACTATTCCTCATCTAATAGCTTTTAAAACAAGAATTTAAGACTCTGATCTCACTAATTGAAATGTTTTTCTACCAGAAAATTTTACAAGAAGCAAACAGCTTATGAACCAGTGTTTTATAATATCAGACAAAGACTCTGGTGACCCCCAAAGAGACATACTTTGCACTTCTTTTCTTACAGCTGCAGAGAAGAATTACTGAAGAAGAAAATGTTTGACAAGTGTGGAAAGACAATTGCCCTACAGCAATTAATTATGTGTTAGAATTAGTAACCTACTATTCCAGCTTTCTTTTTGGAACCTGTCAATTATCTTGTTTCAATGAAAACTTTCTTCAACTACTCTCAAAAGCATTGCATCAATACACAGGGTATTTAAATGGAACAACCTCAAGGCTCACTACAACCTCAAAATAGCTTTTCATAACTAAAATTGAGAAGTCCAGAAAGCAAGTGACCACAGTGTGTCTTTAACTGTCAGTGCAAGCTAACTTTTTGATGACCTACATGTGAAACAGATTGTGCTAGAGGTAAACATAACTTGGAAATCCTTCAGCAAAATGAAAGAATGTGGCAGTGTCAGATGTTAAAGCTGGCTGTTATGGATGGGATGCTTGTGTCCCCCAGATTCATGTGTGGAAGCCTCAATTTGACAATCTGTGAGAGATAATTAGGACACAAGGGTGGAGCCCTGAGGATGGGCCGGTACCCTTACAGGAACAGACAGAGAAGGTGACTGACAGCAAGCCAGGAATTACCACTAGAGACCAAAGTGACCTGCACCCTGATCCTGGACTTCTAGCTTCTAGGCCTGTGAGAAACAAATTTCTATTAGTGAAGCCACCAGTCTAATAGCAGCCCGAGTTACCTATGATACTGACTGGCAAAGTTCTTGGGAATACATCTAGCCAAATCCTGCTTATTTTAAGATGACGAATCTAATTATTAAAGAGGTAACATCATTTGCCCAATGTCAAGTACTTATGTTTACCAGAAGTTGACCAAAAACCTAATTTCTTATACCCATTTCAGAGCTTTATTTTATGAAATAACGTGTACCCACATCACTGCCCAATCTCTCGCCTCCTGAAATGCAAAACTCCTCTTAAATCCAAGTCTTTGCTAACACACATACCCAAGAACTCAAACTAATGATGGAATTTGTAATAACAAAAAATTGTTTAAATTTGTTTAAAAAAAATTGTGTGCTGGGGTGCTGGAGGCATGAGGCAGTGTTGTCTGTCTTACCTATAGCTCTCTGTTGGGCCAGCTCTGATGAGGACATTGTCCTGGGTACCTATGACCATACTGCAGACCCTATGGACATAGGGATGGGGTGGCTCCACTAGCCAATCACCCACAGAGGTGAAGGGAAAGGTCCTCCTCCCCCTTTTTGATGATTCTAGCACCAAGTCATTGAGAGAGCCTCCACTGGCTCCCAGCTCACTCAAAGGAAAAGCAACATTCTGACTGTGGATTCCAAGCCTGCAACGGTCTGCTCCCACCCCAGTAGCTCACTGATCTCATGCCCCTGGCTTAGCTTTGCTCACTCCTCTCCCCGCCTCCCTGGCCATCTTGTTCAGCCTGTGGGTCCCCGGAGCATCGGTTACCGTAAGCCTTTTACTGTCTCTGCCTGGACCACTCTTTCTTCAGGTCTCTCTGTACATGCTCCTCAGAGAGGTCTTTTCTTCATTTTACTTTATAGCACTTGCCAGCACTGGACATGGAATAATTAACTTGTTGGTTTGCTGCCTGTCTTTCTGTCCTAAAATGTAAATCTAAGAGGGCTGAGATTTAGTTTTCTCATCTTGGGGTCCTTAGCGCCTAAAACTCTTCCTGGCATATAATAAGCAATGACAATTTCGAACAAATAAGTTTAACAATACAAAACTTCTGTTAATGCTCTTAACATGTTTATGAAAATGGCACACTAAAATTAAATTTTATTAGACAATGACCTATGTCAATTTGTGCTCTGCCTACAAAAGAATTAGTCCCAGGGTATTAGTATTAAACTTGCCCCTCGAATGCCGGTCCATTCACTCACTCATTCACACATTCAGAAGTGATTTATTGGGTGCCTGCTACGCACCAGACAGAGAGATGCAGGCAGTAGAGATGCAGCCGTGAACAAAGCAGACTTTTTAAAAAGAATCTCCTGTCACGAGCTTACATCCTATGAATTGCCAAAAAAAAAAAAAAAATTGGTCACAATCCTAGTCACTTGCAGCTGATTAAATGAGAACTATAACTTTTAACTAAAAAGACATAGTTGCCACAGAAATCGATATCAGCAGAGATGGCTCCTGGCCCATGCAAGGCCTGGCAGCCCGACAGTTTCTTATACCTACCACCCATCCCCTAGCCTCTCTCTCTCTCTCTCTCTCTCTCTCTCTCTCTCTCTCTCTCTCTCTCTCTCTCTCTCTCCTCTCTGTATAGCCACTAGCATTGACATCTATCTTTCAAAGTGCAGACAAGGAAATACTCAAAGGTAGTGCCCTGATGGCAAAGTAAAGCTCAGCCCTGATTCTGATGACAGGGACTATCACAGTTCATTGCGCCTGGACTGGCTGTAAGGAGACACCAACACAGCATTCTCATAAAACATGTAAAAAGGTTTTCAATTTTAAAAAATCAACAGTGTAAATTGGTAGAAATGAAAGTCTGTAAATGATTCAACTTCTATTTTTTGATAGCAGATGAACCATATTTCAAAAAAGATATCCATGTCTGAATGACAAATACACAGGGGGCTGGGGAAGAAAGGTCAAGAATTCTTTACTTCTAGAGCTGTCTTCAGTCACAGCTCTAAAAGAAAAAAAGAGAGCAAATATGTATACCATGAGCAGCTTCATAGCATAAGAGTTTGTGCAGGGAGGAATACCCTTCATATTAATTTGAATTTTACACATACCAGAATTACTAATAACCTGTCTTATGTCAGTAATTAAGATTACTTCTGAAGTGATTAAAATTCTGTTCTATTCGCTATGCACGGGGGGGGGGGGGGAGGGATGGAGGTGGTGATCATACTTAATAACTCAATCCCAGATGGTTAAATTATAGCCGTTAAAGTAAGGAGAGTTGAAGGCCTCGCACCGTTTCCAGCTGGGAATCCCAAACAGAACAAAGGCACATGCTATTGGCAGGAATGGAGGTGGAACTGTTGGAGTCTCCACGCTACACATGGATGCACACTCGGGCTTTGTTAGCCCCAGTTTCAAGGAAGGTTATAATTACTCCCTTCTCTTTCCTGGACCACTATGACCTTCTCCTACCTTCTCCCCAAGCTGGGCAAGAGCCTGACTGCCGGGACAGGAGAGGCTGTGGCAGCAGAGTTGGGAATCCCACCTATGCAAGGACACAGCTCCTCTCCTGCACCAACGCGCAGGTGCAGGCTCCAACCAGGCACATCGAGTGCTCTTTTCTGGAAGCGGCTTCCAGCCCCCACAGAAAGCCAGGCCTCAGAGGAGCTGAACCTCATGCCCAGGCTGCGTAGACGTCCCTATTGCCCACGAGGTGGGCCTGATGGGGAGGCTACCCTCCTTATCCATTCCTGATGGCACACACGTTTGAGAGGTCAGGATGGAGGAATAAATATTGTCATGACTCAGACATTTTTTCATCACAAGTGGCTTACAAGGGACACACACACACACACACACACTCACACACACTCACACACACACACACACAGAAAAACCTTAGGGTTTTTCAAATTCTTAAAGGGAAAAAACACACCTGACATTATATAGGACTGGAGATCAGCTGAACCAATGCTGTAGAAGAAAATAAAAGTGTGTGTTTTCTGAGTCATATGACGTCTGTAACATCCAAATGATGACTAAGGGCAAGAAACACCAAGCAGAAGGTTGTAGACGCGGATCAGTCCTGCTCTGGGCTTCATCCCAAACACAACTAAAAATAGGCCGATTTAACTGCTGAAAGAGGGCTGCATTGTGGAAACCAGCTGACAGTGGACTCCGCAATGTCATCTGCTAGTTATTTTCTCACAGCATCGCACTTCAGTAATATGTGCATAGTGCACGCTGCGGCCAGAAGGGTGTTACATTGATACCCACCCTCCGAGGAGCAGCCCAGGAATTAGACGTGGCGGTTCATTCTGACTTTGAAATACAAGTGTCATAATGAAATTGCAAACTTTCTTTTTTGCTTCTTTGTCTAAACAAGAATTTTTAAAATGTGTGTTGTGAACTATCAACCTCGGCAGTAGGTAAAAATGGGTCCATTAAAATGACACATATTTATAAATGTATTTATAATAACTACAATCTACTTCCTTAACCTGAGAAATAAAATAAGGTCATACTTTTCTTAACAATCAATAGGATTCTAGCCCTTGGCTCAGCACAGAGGTCATCTCTCTCCACCACATTGTAGTTTGGGTCAATTCTGGTCATTCATTCTGGCTTCATGATGGAAGCTTGGCAGCTGCCTTGAGCTTTCTAGAAACCATCTTGAGGTTAGGAGAATCCCCGCAGTGGGACATACAGCACAAACCCCACCTGACACTGGCTGCCCTGGCATGGCTACCAACAGCCACAGCTGCTGTAACCTAGTTCACAACCCATGTGTTCTAATCTCTCCTAGAGTCGACTTACCCTTCTCCATGACTGCAATAGTTCTAGATAATTCCTCTCTTTCTACTGGAGTTTTCATGCGAATTCAATCCTTGAAGCCAGAATTCTGCCACTGAGTTAATATGTGCAAAAGAGCCAGCGTCCAAAAAGAAGAGGAAGCAGGATTCTTTTGCTTGAGCAGAGAGAGAAGGCTGGTGTGATTAGAGAACAGGGAGCACGGAGAGCGAGGCAGGGCTGAAAATGCAGGCAGGATTCCATCCATATGGGATCTTACAGGCCATGGAACGGAGCGTGGTTTTCATTTTGCTTGCTATGGGAAGTGACTAAAGAGTTTTAAGCAGAGGAGTGACAGGTCATATTTATACTCAGAAAAGATAAATACAGCTTCAAATTGGGGAGCAATCTTGAATTAGAAGTCTGTTGTAATCTCTGGTAACAGGTGATGCTAGCCTAGATGAGGGTGTTCAGACGGGCTATGGAAAGAGGGAGATATTCTGGAGACCTTTAAGAAACAATGTCAATAAGACTTGAATAGATTGAATTCAGGGAGTAAGAGAAGAAGAGATCTTGTGAATGGCTCATGTTTTATGTGTAGCTGGCTGGGAATGGTGCTATTTACTGAAATCAGAGGCTCAAAGGCAGGGGATGGTGTTGAAGGTCATGGGTTCAATCATAGAGTTATTGAGTCTGTCTTGATTGAAGTGATTCCTCTGAGATGAAGATGATATGGGAAAGAGAAGAGAGTAATTGATTATAGAGATCTTGTGAGAGAGTTGGGGATATAGGAAACAAAGCCCAGAGGAAGGGGTTGGTATAATATAAGGCAGGACCCCTGTTATGTAACCAAGGAAAAAGTTGAAAAAATGTCTGTAGATATGGGTAGCTTCCTGGTTTGGGCTGAGGGAGCTGAGTTTCCATGTGATGACTTTCTTTTCTTTGTGGAGAATGGCATAGGAAATAAGAACCATGAAAGTAGAGAAGGTATAAAAATATTGAAAGTTTTTTTTAAACTACATTGACCAGAGAAACAAAGTATAGTTGTTGTACAAGTTAATGTCAGGTTGTGCTTTATAAGAAAGTTTGAGCTTAAAGGGAATTATGAAATAGAGTAAAGTTACTAAAATTATAGTCTAAGGTGTAAAGATACAGACACACACACACATATACACACACACAGAAACACACAAGAAAGGAAGAAAAGCAAAAACAAAACAAAAAGGGTAACAGAGAAAAAAGTAGGAAACAGTTGAATGATTATGCTGGGGAAAAAACAAACAAAAACTGTGATTACAGAGGGACTATGTGTGGTAGTGCTGAAAATTAGGAACACAGAGGGATGAGTAAAGCCTGAAGTGTTTAGGGCTTTAGGTATCGGAGAAAAATCCCAGGGCTGAGTGATGTTGTGTAGAGTATGTGCACATTTTACATGGAGGTGATCACAACTGACCATTGTTCTGTAAAAGGAGTAAATGACTTAAACTTTTATTCTCAAATGAAAGGGTTCAACTTGGACAGTTCAGACAATTTTTAAGAATAATTTTCTCTATTTTGCTATAGTTTCACATGCAAGTATTAGAAGAGATAATACACCGATGTGAACACATTTGTTATTCTCTCTCAATACAAACCGTTTTATCACTCTTGTACACCTCCCCTACTCTTACTGACTTTAGATGTTACAATTAGGAAAGTCAGCATCTTGAGCAACTTTAGCTATGTCAGAAGTACTAAATTTAAAGAGGGAAGGAAGAAAGCAATTACCCCTTGCGGCGTATTCCATGCATTAGCTGTAATTTCCACTGCCCATTTTCTGAAAACTCACGTCTGTACCATTTATGGTGAAAAGCAAGTCAGACTTGCCACAGTCAACCAAACATTCCAATTCAAGTCACTCTGGGAAGAATTTCAACTCAGAACATGCTGTGGAAATTTTCTACTGGTTTGAGCACATCCACTGGTGGACAGAGTATTCACAGAAGCTTAGAAAATAAATTATAATTTGATAATTCAGAACACTAGACTCAAAGTAAATTATTACCAGGGCATGCCTTCATGACACTCTTTCCTATTTATGCTAACATTGGGAGTAGGGTGTATACATAAAATGTGCCATAAAAATCTGCTAGGTAGATCCCAGGAAAAGAATACACTATTTTACTTCTTAAACAATGAAACAAATGAATTATTTTAAAAGTAATAATTAGTATATAAAACAATTGATTTACTAAAACAATTCTGATGCAGAGTTTCACATTTACAAAATCATCAGAGATTATTGCATTAAAAATTTTAAAACATCAAAAATAAATAAATCTAACAAAGCTAGAGTTGAAGTTAAATTACCTTTTTTTACATTTCCATTTTCTCGTGTATTCAAGTAAAAGATCCAAATCCTTGCTCATCTCACTAAAGTTGTCCATTTCAAGTAATAAAATCTATAAACTGATTTAAGTCATTTCATTATAAAAAATATCAACCTTTGAAGTATTTCATTAAAAATGTACCAAGTAATGAAATCACAACATGAACAGCCATTTTTAAGAATAGGAGAAAATAAAATTTAAAGACACATTTTTCACCATGTTATTTTGGTCAAAAATCTTCAAAGATTATCCAGTATTTGGGAAATGAAAATTCATTCATTCATTCACGTGTTTTATATGTCAAACACTAACCATCCTTCTATGGACCAACGCAGGTAAAGAAAGAGGCCGGAAACGCGAATAAATGCAGGATAAGGGCCACATTGGAAGGATGTGCCAAGAACAGAAAGAAGCTGGGCATATTGCTATCTATAGGGTGGGAAAATTGCACTGATGGGATCCCAGAGAAGTCATTTTAATTCCACCAAACTGCTGTCTATTGTCATAAAACCAGCAGGTCTATTCGGCGTTCTTGAGATTAGGGATTCCCTAAGGTTTGTGTGAACAACAGAACCAGAGTCAGAAATGCTTAACTCAACATGATTCAACTCTGGGGCCGTGAAATAATCACAAAAAGATATCAGAGAAGTTTCAAAGTACTCTGAAGAAGTTTAAAAAAAAAAAAAAAGGATATACTGTATGTCAATTACAATAACAGAAAAAAAACACCAGTATTTAAACTGCTGTAGTCCTGTCTTGTCCATGGAGGATGCCAAAACCTCGAATAGTAATGAACCCCCATGTGTATGGTGCTTTTCCTACACATACATACTGATGATAGTCTTTAACTTATAAATTAGGCATAATAAGAGACTAACAGTAACTAATAATAAAACAGAATAATTATAATAATATCCTGTAATAAAAGTTATGTGAATGTAGTGTCATCAACTCTCTCTCTCTCAAAATCGCCTATTGTATTGTACTCACCTTTGTGCCTAAAGGAAGCATTTTACAGCTTCTCATTGGCAAATCCAAGTTGCCAGCCTCACTGTTCTTATACTTTGGGGCCATGATTAAATAAAATAAGGGTTACGTGAACACAAGCACCGCGATACCTTGACAGCAGACCTGATAACCAAGACTGTGACTAAATGACTAACAGGAGAGAGCGTCTCAGGGTGAAGACACAGGATAGGGGAATGATTCATGTCCAGGGCAGAATGGAGGGGCGGGGCATGGGATTTCATGTGCAATAGAAAACTTATAAATTATTTATTTCTGGAATTTTCCATCTAATATTTTTGGACTGCAGTTGACTGTAACTGAAACCATGGGAAGCAAAACCAAGCATAAGGAGGGGCTACTGTACAGCAAAATGTACATAAAAAGCAAAACTGTGACTAAAGAAAGTTTCCAAATGTGTTATTGCTCTCAGTGTCTTTCCCATGCTGGTGACAGGAATCTTAATGCAAATAAGTCTAAAAATGCTGTCTATGGAAGCCACTTCTATTTAAATTTTACCTCTTTAGCTGCATATTCAAACTGAATCACAATAAGCTCAACTATCCCAAATCATAAATATGTTTATTGTTATTTTCCCCCTACTTAACAATATTGAAAATGACACATCTCATCCTCTTTCACATGCAAATTCGGATTTTCTTTGCTCTACTGAGTTAAATATGAATATGAAAAAATAGAGAAGAGAGTATTTGTGTTCAAATCTTTTATCCGTAACATCCAAATTTCAAGATGCAAACCATAATTCAAAATACAAACTCTAATCCCAGAGATAAATTTAGAAAATATGAAGGGTAAGCATCAACAAGTAACACATTATTATTGGAAAATGATGAGATCGGCATTGTTCCAATCATTTGACCAGTATTATTTACATACTTAAGAAACATGCAAACAATACCTAAGAAATATACAAAGTTAGTTAAAAATTAAAATCTTGTTCATAACAAGATTAACAGCTAACATTAGCTATAATATTAGTACACAAGTCAGAATATGAAGCAAAGCATGGTAAGTCTCATGAGAGAGAGAGAGAAATAAAGTTGTAAGTAAAAGTGAGAGCATAGCCGAAACCGGTTTGGCTCAGTGGATAGAGCGTCGGCTTACGGACTGAAAGGTCCCTGGTTCGATTCCGGTCAAGGGCATGTACCTGGGTTGCGGGCATATCCCCAGTAGGGGATGTGCAGGAGGCAGCTGATCGATGTTTCTCTCTCATCGATGTTTCTAACTCTCTATCTCTCTCCCTTCCTCTCTGTAAAAAATCAATAAAATATATTTAAAAAAAAAAAAGTGAGAGCACAATTCATTGGGGTTCATCCAGGAGGACTTTACTAAAAGGGGCAAGGTTAAAGCTGACTTTGAGTGCTGAAGAGGACTTTGCTATGTTTGGCCAATAATCAAGGGTAAGGACTCATTTATTTAAGCAAGTAGGGAAATATTGAATACTATGTTTTATTCTTTTGGGGATTAATCTTTACAAATTTCTTTGGCCATTCAAAAATGATCTCTCTCTAAAAGAAATTACTTCTCTACTTTCTTTTTAAAAGGGCACTGAACACAATTTAACATGGTGATTATATGACCTATTTTTCATAGTGTATGATTCCATCTTCTATTTACTTTTGTTCTCCAGAGGATTACCTACTTTTTACTATACCTCTTTTCCTTTTTATATTTTCTATGAATAAAAAACAACAACAGGAAAGCAACCTTGTTAGAAAAACAAGGGAATCATAAAATTCATTGAAGTCCTCCATGGACATAGATAGACAACGGTATGGTGATTGCCAGAAGGAAGTTGGGGTAGGTGAGATAAAAGAAGGGAAAGGGGGGATAAATGGTGATGGAAGGAGACTTGACTTGGGGTGGTGAACACACAATACAATATGCAGATGATGTACTGTAGAACTGTACACCTGAAACCTGTATAATTTGATTAACCCATGTCACCCCAATAAATTCAATTTACAAAAAGAAATAAAGTTCATGATTTAAATTATATATATTATTGAAATCTAAGAGAGGAAGGGAGAAAGAGAGAAAGGGATAGAAAGATTAATGATGGGAGAGAATCATTGATTGGCCACCTCCTGTACACCCCATACTGGAGATCTAGCTGAGTCTGCAACCTGGGCACATGTCCTGACCAGGAATGGAACTGTGACCTCCTGGTTCATAGGTCAACACTCAACCACTGAGCCATGCTGGCCAAGCTAACGTTCATGATTTTTCTCTAAGGTTTTTGTGACAGATACTTTGGAATCTCAGCACTTTTTAAAAATTACTTTTAAATCTGTTTTGTAGGTTGAAAATAATTGACCCTTGTTAATAAGTAGGATTTCTCTGAATGTAGAACCAGCAGTAGAGTAAAAATTAATGGGTAACAAAAAGCATCCAATTTACAAACATGTTAAAGCTTTCTAGTGCAGGCTAGGGGGTCATCCACTTGCCACCTCCTTGTTTGCCCATTTGCTCTAAGCAGCACCATTCCAGCGCTTCTCAGCCAGCATTTCTCCCTCACACACAGCTCCCTGCCAGGCACTACTCCAGAGGGCTCAGTAGGGAGCAGGTCTAGTTGCACAACATTAGAGGAAACCCACACTGCCACCTTAGAATAATCAAACAAAGCTTTCATTCAAATGTGGGCAGACAACCAAAAGTCACCAGATTTCCAAGGAAAATCAACAGCATGAGCACGAAAGGACAGGAAGATTGTGTTAATTAAGATACAAAAGAAACACACAAACTAATAACACTCAAATACTCAAGAAGGGTATCATATCCATAAAAATGGATGCTCTGGAAAAAAAAAAGCAACCTGAAACCCCTTTAGAAAGTCACAAGTTTATCAATTTAAAAATCAATAGAAGGTGTGGAATATAAATTTGAAAATATTGCTCAGGATGTATATTTGAGAAAGAGGAAACTATAAAATACAAAACAGAGAGAATCAATACTGCAGATAAAAGATCTGACTAACAAGCATTAATTTCAGGAAATAAATGGGGGAAAAATGGAGCAGAGTAATGTGTCAGAGAAAGAAAAGAGGGGGAAAATCCCAAATCTGAAGGACACAAGTATTTACATACAAATGAATATGAACCTACAACACCTAGACACATTATAATTATCTTACCATACAGTATATTCATACTCACATTTGCTCTTTCAATGGAGCCAAATAGGGCTCTTTTCATTGCCCTGAGTGAAGGGTAGCAGAAGAGAGTCAGACTGAATATAATAATAAATCATTAGAACCAAAATGAAGATAAGAATAGCATCAGTGCACACTATGAGAAAGGTCTTCTGGAAGGTCAGAGAGATGACTAATTATTTAATTGTCATCATCTGCTGAAGATTACATAAAATTACTAGATTTGATAAGTTAAAATGATAAGATTAAAAGATATTCTTAGAATACCTGTGTGTGTGCATACTAGTTTAATCATTCTTGAATGGAGGTGGATTCTAAAAATTTTTCTCAAGTTTCCATGACACTCTAACATACCTGAGTATTAAGCAGTATAGACATCACTGTTTCCTATTTATACTCTTCCAATTGTTTCTCAAAAATGTTAGTCACAGTGAAGACCTTATATGTTCTTTTTTGCACTAATGTTGCACACTTGAATTTATTGGAGATTTGACAAAAACCTGTGTAATAATATTAACTCTCAAAATATGCAAAAGGCATTATAAAAACCAAAAATATTATATTCATTCTCATACTACCTTTCCTACCTGATCACATCCTATCTAATAAAAGAGAACATGGTAATTAGCGTACAACCGCTACCCTTCCCATTGGCTAATCAGGGCGATATGCAAATTAACTGCCAGCCAAGAGGGCGGCCGGCAGCCAGGCAGCTTGAAACTAACATGAGGCTTGCTTGCTTCAGTGACAGAGGAAACCAACGTTCCCCATCCCTGCCTGCCTTGCCGGACTCTGAGCCTGCAGTTTGAAACATTGTAACAAATATAGAAGCTAAACAAAACCCCAGAAACCTGCTTTCAGTGAGCCAGGATCTCAGAGCTGGAGTTATACATTGTTTCGACTATAGAACCAAAACAAACCAGATACCTGCTTTCAGCAGCGGAGGCCTAAGAGCTGGAGCCTCAGAGCTAAAGCTGGCCCAGAATAAAAAAAGAAAAAAAGGAGCAGTTGGGAGCTTCCGTCACCGCCAGCCTGAAAACAGCCCTCAGCCCCTCACCCAGACTGCCTTGGCACCCCAGTGGGGACCCCAACCTTGAAGGGTGTGTGACCAGCTGCAAACAGCCATCATCCCCTCACCCAGGCTGGCCAGGCACCCCAGTGGGGACCCCCACCCTGATCCAGGACACCCTTCAGGGCAAACCAGCCGGCCCCCACACGTGCACCAGGCCTCAATCCTATATAGTAAAAGGGTAATATGCCTTCCAGCACCGGGATCAGTGGAGCCATGAGGCCTCCCGGCACCGGGATCAGCGTGACAGGGGGCAGCGCCCAAACGCCCTGATCGCCCTGCGGCTCTGTGTGTGACAGGGTGCGGCGCCCCAACCCCCTGATCAGCCCTGCTCTGTGTGTGACAGGGGGTGGCGCCTCAACCTCCCCATCGACCCTGCCTTGAGTGTGACAGGGGGCGGCGCCCCAACTCCCCAATCGGCCCTGCTCTGAGCCCGACCAGGGGCTGCACCTAGGGATTGGGCCTGCCCTCTGCCACCCGGGAGCAGGCCTAAGCCAGCAGGGCGTTATCTCCCGAGGGGTCCCAGACTGCGAGAGGGCACAGGCCGGACTGAGGGACCCTCCCTTACCCTCCGAGTGCACAAATTTTTGTGCACCGGGCCTCTAGTCCTATACAATAATGAAGTAATATGCAAATTGATCATCACTCCAACAAACAAGATGGCCTCCCCCATGTGGTCAAAGATGGCCAGCAGGGGAGGGCAGTTGGGAGGGACCAAGCCTGAAACGGAGGTCAGTTGGGGGCGATCAGGCCTGCAGGGGAGGGCAGTTAGGGGTTACGGGGCCTTCAGGGGAGGGGAGTTGGGGGGGACCAGGCCTGCAGGGGAAGGCAGGTGGGGGGAACCAGGCCTGTAGGGGAGGGAAATTAGGGGTGACTGGGCCTACAGGGGAGGGCAGTTGGAAGCGACCAGGCCTGCAGGGGAGGACAGTTGGGGATGACCAGGCCAGCAGGGGAGGGCAGTTAAGGGTGACCAGGCCAGCAGAGGAACAGTTAGGCATCGATCAGGCTGGCAGGGGAGCAGTTATGGGCAGAAGCAGTTAGGGGCAATCAGACAGGCAGGCAGGTGAGCAGTTGGGAGCCACCAGTCCTGGATTGTGAGAGGGATGTCCAACTGCCTGTGGGATCGGGCCTAAACCGGCAGTCAGACATCCCTTGAGGGGTCCCAAATTGGAGAGGGTGCAGGCTGGGCTGAGGGACAGCCCCCCACCCCACACGAATTTTGTGCACCAAGCCTCTAGTTTATGTATATAAATATGCATTGCTTCAATATAATTACTCATATAAATACCAATTATTAAACATTAAAAACAACTTACTAGTACACTAAGATGCTTCAGTATTTAATGTAATCCATATTTTATGTAAAATAGAACATTTCATATATTTTGCTTAAATGTACCTTTTTTAATTTAAAGAGAATGTAGATTAATGCAGAATTATCTATGAACTTACACAATTTCAACCTAAACAAAAAGTTCACATAAATTTATAATTATGTTTGGAATGTTAGATTTAAAACATTTACTTTCAATATTATAATTTGATATTTTACCTTGACCTAACTTTCCATAATAATATCCTTGTCTGAATAAATCTTTTCTGGAAATATTTACTCCCCAAGTCCCCTAATCTGTCTTCAAACTTATTCTTTAGGGAGCAGCTATGAAATAAACAAAATTTTTTTCCCAGAAAGCTCCATTTTTCTAGAACAAACAAAAAATTACTTCAACCATGCTTCTTAACATCAGCCCACATACATAAAGATAAAAGAAACAGCTGGTGAGCAAAATAGCTGTATTCATAAAGGTGAAAAATTCATCCCAGCACCTCCCTGTACCTCACCCAGCACCTCACCAAGTCGAGTTGTGCTTTTCTGACGCTATTTAAGTCACTGCTAAGTGTGGGAAGACTGTTAAAAATAGGTTTTGTGGCTTGAATAATATTTTTACAGTTTCACTTTTCTCAAAGTCTTGTTCTTTTTTCTCTGAGAGAGTCAGAGCCTTTTAGATCTACACGATTAAAAAATTTTAAAAGTACCAGCCTGTTGATGAGTTTTTTTAAAAACTTACTGGCAACGTTTCAGAGCTAGTGCTCAATGGCCAGCATTATTTTTCCTTAACAAGAACAGAAACTGAATAAAAAAGCCCACAGGCATTTTCACATGTCCTACCATCTGTAAGGTATTATGCTACATACTGTGAGGAATAAAAAAAAAAAAAAAAAGAGTGACAAATGCTCAATTTTTATCTATCCGTCTCTTCTCTCATACTGTCCCAAATGAAAAAATCCACGACTCTCTTCTCTCTCTGTATGCTCAATATATAACAGTGTTTCTCAAATTTATCCAGACAAAAGTACCCTTAAGGGCAGAGGATATAGATCCATATCCTTAGGGATTGATGGTATATGCTTAATGCCTAAAAATAATTTCTTTCATTAAACTTACAAATTCCTATAAATTAGGTGCTTAGTGGGTTTTTTTCTTTATTGATTAAGGTATTCCATATGTGTCCTTATCCCCCCATTGCTTCCCCCACACTCATGTCCTCACCCCCCTGGTGTCTGTGTCCATTCGTTAGGCTTATATGCATGCATACAAATCCTTTGGTTGATCTCTCCCCCTTACCCCTGCCCTCCCCTACCTTCCCTCTGAGGTCTGACAGTCTGATCAATGCTTCTTTGTCTCTGGATCTGGTTTTGTTCATCAGTTTATGTTGTTCATTATATTCCACAAATGAGTGAGATCATGTGATATTTACCTCTGATTGGCTTATTTCGCTTAGCATAATGCTCTCCAGTTCCAACCATGCTGTTGCAAATGATAAGAATTCCTTCTTTTTTACCACAGCGTAGTATTCCATTGTGTATGTACCACCATTTTTTAATCCACTCATCTGCTGATGGGCACTTAGGCTGTTTCCAAATCTTAGCTATGGTGAATTGTGCTGCTATGAACATAGGGGTGCATATATCCTTTCTGATTGGTGTTTATAGTTTCTTGGGATATATTCCTAGAAGTGGGATCACTGGGTCAAATGGCAGTTCCATTTTTAATTTTTTGAGGAAACCCCATACTGTTGTCCACAGTGGCTGCACCAGTCTATATTCCCACCAGCAGTGCACGAGGGTTCCTTTTTCTCTGTCATTTGTTGATTTGTTGATGATAACCATTCTGACAGGTGTGAGATGGTACCACATTGTTGTTTTGATTTGCATCTCTTGGATGATTAGTGACTTTGAGCATGTTTTCATATGTCTCTTGGCCTTCCTTATGTCTTCTTTCGAAAAGTACCTATTTAGGTCCATTGCCCATATTTTGATTGGGTTGTTTATCTTCGTTTTGTTAAGTTGTATGAGTTCCCTGTAAATGTTGGAGATTAAACCCTTATTGGTGATAACATTGGCAAATATGTTCTCCCATGCAGTGGGCCTTCTTGTTGTTTTGTTGATGGTTTCTTTTGCTGTGCAGAAGCTTTTTATTTTGATGTAGTGCCATTTATTTTCTCTTTAGTTTCCATTGCCCCAGGAGCTATTTAGGTGAAGATATTGCTTTGGCATATGTCTGAGATTTTGCTGCCTATGGATTCCTCTAATATTTTTATGGTTTCCTGTCTTACGTTTAAGTCCTTAACATAACTTTATTTCATTATAGCTTTTTTTTGTCCTTAAAACTTCAAGCAAAGCTGCGACTTCAAGAAGCTGTGCCATTTTTATCCTGTGGCTTTTCTTGGGGTGCCCAGGCCAATTTGAAAAGAACAGACTAGCGATTTTTGTTTCAGCTTCCTCCCAGCAGGCGCATGTGCCATGTGACACGTTCCTCCTGCCCCCGTCTCCGAGTGCCCATCCTCACCTAAAAAACCCAGGGCAGTGGCTCACAGAGGCTGCGGGATGATTCACTGACTGTGGATATGGGAGTAATCAGAGATTCAAGTAGACATCTGTTTTTACTGAAGCCCAACATTTCCAATTCAGTTAATTTGGGGAGACAAATTCAAAGAAATAAACAGAAAATAACAGATTTCTTACCAGGGAATATTAGTGTACTAAAATTACCATTTGACATCAGCATTTGCTTAATAAATGACAATTTTCTTAATTGTGCTGTGTCATTCATTTTGTATTCAAAAAGCCATTGTTTGGCCTAAAATATGAACACACACATTGTGAAGGGTACAGACAAAGGAGACTTTTTGTTCCCCTGACCTGTGTATAGTGTGACTTGATAAGAGGCATGCATTACTTCTGTAATGAAAAAAAGAAAAACTATACAACCTGGAATCTTCATCTGTAAGCAGGATACATTTGTTTTCATGTAACACTTTCAAAAGGGTATTGACCTAAAAATTTAGATCAAACAGTTGAAAATACTAAATTAATTTCACTGTTCCAAATGAATGGAAGGAAGGCCCATAGGCAATTTATAAGACCATCTTCCTACATAGCTTGAAGTTCTGTTTAAGGAAATTAAAACAGAACTCCTTCCTGTTATCTTACACTACCAGTCTAGTGCAGCTAGTCTTCTCCCTTGTCCTCACCTCTGCCAGCAAACTACCTGGGTATTTAGATGAATCACTTATCTTGGTCCAAGAAAGGAGACCTCTGGGTTAGAGGTGCTGACTCTTCCTCATATTAATTTCAGCTGGCCCTTCCCCAAACTGCACAGGAAAGAGAGATTGTAGACTAAGTGTTGATGCCAAGAGGAAAACAATAGTTCTGTGACTACTGTTTATCACTTTCCAAGAGGAAACCCTAAGTTTAAGAATCCTGCAAGAGCTATCATTAGAAAAGAGATTTAGAATTGAATAGTAGACAGATATTCATCGAAAGCAACTTCACTGCAACTCTCATACATGTGTGTTCCCCAGTTTTGTGCAACCTGCCTAGCATTCATCTAATTTTGTGAGATTTCCAGTTAACATCTTCCAAATTTTATGACAATGTTTAATAGCTGACCCCCAAACCTCTGTTTTATAGTGGCAAGCCACAAACACGGCAATCCATCAACAACTGAGTGAACATTAATTTAGCAATATTTTAGTGTCACAGTTGTTTTGCAATTTATATAGGGCACGGGGTGCTTTTGAGTCCAGATGATCACCATTTGATGAAGCAATTCCTCCAGCATTTTCTTCTTTTTGAACTACTTCAAAACCTTTTTTCCAGTGGACATTGTTGATGTTTAATCTTCATTATGGTTTTAATGCGCTATATCTATACCCTTCACTCATGATAATGAAGAGTCCTATTGGGCTCCAATGAAAGAGTAAGCATGGATATAAATATACACAGTGCATGGCAAGACCTTATAATGATGTTATCCAGGAAATCCATAATCTCTCCATGTGGCATTATATATTTTCAATTTTCAGCAAAACAAAAATACAACAACTTGTGAAGAGAACTGGCAGACCCATAAGAATGCAACTATTGATTCCTTGAAGTCCAAGAAAGGACCCCAAGGGAGACTTTCCATTGGTGGCAGGATAAACATAAGGCTCAAATGAAGCTAATCTGTAAACTGTTATCCAGTCAATCAGCAACATGCCCTAAGTGAAGAAAACGGTAGACATAAGTTCTACCTCCCAAATCCATCATCAAATAAAAGATTATTGTAAAGTATCAGTTTTCTTTACCTGTAAAATGGGGATAAAAATACATACCCTCGGGGTTATTGCAGAAACTAAGTAAGTTAATATATGTCATGTTATCCATGGTGTCTGGTTCAATAAATGTGAATACCTTTTTTTATTCTGGCTAATGAAAAATAAACTTTAAAATAATAATAATTATTTGAGAAGAGGTTGGACCAGTGAATACAGCTTAATAATCAGTATGACTTCAAGTTCCACAAATAACTGAGGCATGGCACCTCTTCTTGAAGAGCTTAAGTGGGGATGAGACAGAAAACAAAAAGGGAATAAAAAAGCAAGAGAGAGCTCGAGCTCTAAATGAAAGAAGATATTTCCTCCTAGGGCAAAAAGGAAAACGTCAAGGAAAATGTGGTTATTGCGGTAGCCCTTAAAGGACAGTCTACATAAATGGGAGAGGAGAGAGTTCCAGACTCAGGAAACAACCTGAGTAAAATCACAGTGTCATTATTGTGATGTTGAGGATAACAGGGAGTATATGGCCACAATGCAGAGTATATGAGGCAACAAGAGGGTGGAACTAAGTAAGCTTTGAAGTTGGTAGTTTAAGACTCTGCATGCCACATACATTTTAATTTTTTTCTGAACTTTCATCATTTATATTCCATTCTTATGTTTGAGGAATCCCCCATTTTATATATGTCAAAGAAACAAAAAATTAGACATGGTCACGTTCCCAACCTTTCTTAGAGCTGGGGTGCGGAAATCTGACCTAGGAATTCCCCACCAGGCCCACCTGATCCAGGAAGCCAGTGACATGAAGAAGCATAAACAGTGCAGGTTGCTGGCCGGCCAGGGTGGAGGCTCTAAGGCAGCTACAGCTGATCTCCTGCAGCTCCGGGGGTAGTGCCTGCTGTATGTGCAGCCACGGTGATGCCTGACATCATACCAGATGGGGGTTGGAGCATAATTCTGGGCTCTGGAAGCCTGGCCTCAACCTGGGTCTCAGGTTCCACCAGAATTCTGTGAACTGCCCAAAATCCTTTAATAAGTCTCCTCTGTATAAATTAGCCAGAGGTGGTGCTTTGCTTTCAACCAAAAATCCTGACCCATAAGCCATGCAAAAGTGTTTGACCTTTATTTTGTAGGATATGTAGAACCAAAAGTCAATTAGAGGCAAATTCATTTTCTCCAAATGTAGGTTTTGTTTTAGAAGTGTCCTTTCTTTTTCTCTTCTAACGAATTTTATAAACTTATCAAATTTTCCTAAAATTTTACATAAGGACACACGTATTATTTAATTACAATATAAAATAGATTCTCTTTTAATTAGTACTTTGCTAGAGCTCTGAAATCCTGAATTTTTTTAAACCTCCAAGTTATTTATTTTTTGCCAAAAGTTGCCTTCCAAATCAACAAATAGAAAGTTGTCATAGATGTAAAAATCCTCAACAAAATATCAGCAAACTGAATGCAGCAATACATTAAAAAAATCATACACCATGATCAAGTGGCATTTATTACTGGGTGCAAGGTTTGTACAATATCCATTAACATGATATACCACATAAACAAAATGAAGGGCAAAAATCATGTGATCATATCAATAGATGAAAAAAACACATTCGACAAAATCCAGCACCCACTTATGATAAAAACTCTCAGTAAAGTGGGAATAGAGGTATCATACCTCAACATAATAAAGGCCATATATGACAAACCCACAGCTAACATCATACTCAATGAGGAAAAACTAAAGGCATTTTCCCTTAAGATCAGGAACAAGACAGGGATGTCCATTCTCACCACACTAGTTCAACATATTAATTAAAGTCCTAGCTACAGCAATCAGACAAGAAAAAGAAATAAAAGGCATCAAATTGGAAAGGAAGAAGAAAACTGTCATTTACAGATGACATGATACTAAATAGAGAAACCTAAAGGTTCTACCAAAAAAAAACTACTAGAATAAATGAATTCAGTAAAGTAGCAGGATACAAATAAATATTCAGAAAAAATCGGTTGCATTAAAAAATTTTTTCCAATTACAGTTTACATTCAATATTACTCTGTATTAGTTTTGGATGTACAGCATAGTAGTTAGAAAATCATGGGGTTAATGGGGCAAAAAGGAGACATCTGTAATACTTTCAACAATAAAGATTTTTTTAAAAAGATACACATGATTAAAAAAAAGAAAATCATATTCTTTACAGGGTAGTCCCCTGATGTTTCAAGTACCCACTTGGTCCATACATAATTATTACGATATTATTGACTATATTCCCTATACAGTGGAATATTACTCGATCTCAAAAAAAAAAAAGAATGAAATCTTACCTTTGGTGACAGCACGGATGGACCTAGAGGACATTATGCTAAGTTTAATATCAGACAGAGAAAGACAAATACCATATGATTTCATTTATATGTGGAATCTAAAGAACAAAATAAACAAAGAAAAAAATTGAAACAGACTCATAGACACAGAGAACAGACTGAAGGTTGACATAGGGGAGGGGGTTTGGGGGGCTGGTGGGGGGAAGGTGAAGGGATTAAGAAGTACAAATTGGTATTTATAAAATAGTCACAGAGATGCAAATTACAGCATAGGGAATACAGTCAATAATATCATAATAACTATGTATGGTGCCAGGTGTGTAGTTGAAATATCGAGGTGAACACTTTGTAGAGTATATGACTGTCTAGCCACTATGGTCTACACCTGAAACTAATGTAGAATAATATTAGCTATAAACCGTAATTGAAAAATAAAATTTTTAAAAAGACCTTTGTAGTCAGAACATGCTCTGCAGCCATCGGGATTGAAAAGCACTGACCAGGATACCGTCCTGCGTCAGCTCTGCAGATGAACGTGGTCTAACAGCGGCCAGAGGTGTGTGAGCTATTTGAAGTCAACACCTGAATGTGGCAACCTTGGTTTAGAGTCTGAATGGTGAACGCTGTGTTATAGCACTTACTTTAAAATGCAATATTTCCATGTGACTGACTCAGACTTTAGTAAAAAGTAAATAAATCAATAGTATCTCCATCTCATTTCCAAGTACAACAATTTTCATTTTTCTTTTTCATCCATTCCTCCTTTTCATCCAAGCAATTCTGTTTGTGAAGAATTCCCCTACATGGCTATTTGTCATCCTTGTTGTGGATGAATGAACTCTGAAAATGCAAACTGTGCCAAATGCATATTTTGTCCAAATGACAGATTGTCGAGAACCAACCTTTTAATTGGATGAATGACAGAGTGACTTCAAGAGTAATGTTTGCCCTTCTTTATTTGACACGGGAAAATGAGTGTTCTGAGGTAAGGCTGTGTAGCGAGTCTCATTTAATGACACAGAATAAAGATATGGACTGCCCAAAATAAACAAAAGTTTTCTTTGAGTTTCTTACTTCATAATTCATATATGACTAATGTGAACATTAGAAGGAAAAAAATGATACATAATTTTAAAAACACTTCATTTATAGTTGTGATTAGAAAGAGAAATTATTTAATCATTAAAGGGACTGCTCAAAACAAAATATTTCAGAAACTTTATGTCAGAAATGTGCATTTGGATACTTAAAATTTTTCTCACATTAAAAAAAAAAAAGATAACTGCATAAGAGAAAACATGTTGCAGCCAAGGACATTTTATCTTCACTAGAAATGTACTCCTTAGCACTGTCGTTAAAAGAGGTCTTTTCAGTAATGTGTCTTCCTTTATAGCCCAGCTCTTAGAGTGTTTCATGTAACATGAGGCTCTAATTCTTTTTTAAATTTATTTATCATTGACACTATTACTAGATGTCCCCCGTTTTCCCCACCTCCACCGAGTCCCCAGACCCCATCCCCTGGCCTTCACCACACTGTTGTCTGTGCCCATGGGATATGTATATATATTATTTGGCCAATCTCTCCACCTTATTTTATCCAGTAGCCCCTACACCCTCCCCTCTAATATCTGTTCATCTATTTCATATATCCTGCCTTAGTTCTATAAGTGAGATCATACGGTGTTTATCTTTCTCTGACTGGCTTATTTCACTTAGCATAACAATCTCCAGGTCCATCCAGGCTCCTTTATTACAGCTGCATAGTATTCCATTGTGTAAATGTACCACAACTTTTTTATCCACTCATCTACTGATGGGCACTTGGGCTATTTCCAGATCTTGGCTATTGTAAACAATGCTGCAATGAACAGAGAACATATTTGTCAATGATAAGGGGTTAATTTCCAAAATATATAAAGAACTTATACAACTCAACACCAGGAAGACAAACAACCCAATTTAAAAATGGGCAAAGGACCTGAATATACACTTCTCCAGAGAAGACATACAGATGGCCAAAAGACATATGAAAAAATGCTCAACATCACTGATCATCAGAGAAATGCAAATTCAAACTACAGTGGGGCCTTGACTTATGAGTGTCCCGACTAATGAGTTTTTCGAGATATGAGCCGTCTCTCGGCCAATTTTTTGCTTTGCGTTGTGAGCTAAAATTCGGTACAATGAGGTATCACCTCTCACTTGCCAGAATGACTACCTCAATAAATCAATACACAAGCGCTGGCAAGAATGTGGAGAAAAGGAAATCCTAGTATACTGTGGTGGGGATGAAAAATGATTAAGCCACTGTAGAAAACAGTATGGAATTTCCTCAAAAAATTAAAAATGGAACTGCCTTTTAACCCAGTGATCTCACTTCTGAGAATATATACTAAGAATTCCAAAACACCAATCAGAAAGAATATATACACCCCTATGCTCATAGAGGGTCTAATTCTTATGGTAAGATTCTTATTATGTCCATCATCTGGCAATAAACACACCATTTTTGTTTGTATGTGATTTTTAATTTCCCCACATACAAAGCACTCTAAATTTCATTAGAGTACCCACAGTATTTTATATATTAACATACTCTTATCAAAAATCACAGTGCAATGTAGTATCCCCAAAGTGCTAATTATACTACAATATATAAATACTAGAGGCCCAGTGCATGAATATTGTGAACTAGGGTGGGGGAGGGGGCCCTCAGCCTGGCCTGCACCCTCTCACAGTCCAGGAGCCCTTGGGGATGTCCAATTGACAGCTTAGGCCCATTCCCCGCAGAGAGCAGGCCTAAGCCGGCAGTCAGACATCCTTAGTGCTGCCGTGGAGGCAGGAGAGGCTCCCGCCACCGCTGCTGTGCTTGCCAGCTGTGAGCCCGGCTTCTGGCTGAGCGGCGCTCCCCCTGTGGGAGCTCACTGACCACCAGGGGGCAGCTCCTGCATTGAGCGTCTGCCCCCTGGTGGTCAGTGAGCGTCATAGTGACCAGTCGTTCCGCCATTCAGTCAATTTGCATAGTAGCCTTTTATTATATAGGATATTGAATTGAGGTAATGATGTATATCCCATTTTTATCCCATTCTGTTTACAAAACATTATGTCATAAGCATTTTTCTAATTCACATAATAAACATAGAAAATCATTTCTAATGGCTGTCTGTAATTCTGTCATGAATACACAATAGCTTAGCTATTTCCCTCTATCATTTAGGTTGTCTCACACCCTAAATATTACACACAAATCTAAAATCATCTCTACCCCACAGGATAAATGTCTAAAAGTGAAACTGCTATATCACAAATAACCAACATGAAAAACTTGAAACAACTTTGAAATTTCGAGTGTCCATTTCACATGATCAAGGAAAAGAGTTAACAGCTAGTGCTTATGAGTTTCAAAAGCAATATTTTTAAAGGAATTAAACTGCTAGGTATGCATTATAAATTTTATAAATGAGAAATTGATATCATATATAAGCATTAAAATCATTCTCCCAAAGGCATTTAGGATTATATGAAAGAAGTCAGAGATCAATATTAAATATAGTCAGGGTTATGTAAATCCCATTCAGCAGGTACATTTATAATCAACTATTTTTGGAAGTTTAGCTGATTTTGATATGCTTGAAATGATGGCTCACTGAATTAAGAACTTGTTGATGATTTTTAGTCGTGCCTAATTATTCTACGTACAAGTAAAATTAACTAACATCACAAAACTATTTAAAGGCTGTTCTTATAAATACAACATTAGGTAAGCTCTTCTGTTACTCCCTTATTTATTTAATTTTTTAAAAATTAATACTTAGCTCTAGAAGTTTGTTCTTAAAATATTTATTAAATTAATTTGTGCCAATATTAGTTGAATAATTGTTTCCAAAGGAGAGGGCAGGACAAGAATGGATTGTAACAGCTGCCATGCTGACCAAACCTAGCAGCCTGATGTTAATTTCAAAACATTCCTCATTCTGCCAGGAAATGGCCCTTGGATTGCTTTCCTCAGAATCACACTCATGAGATGCAAGTTCCTTTGAGGTTCTCTGGGCTAAAGTTTACCCCATCAGACTTGGCCCAGATCATTTCTATGTCTGCATCAGCTCTAACCTTCCCATTTGATAGCTCATCAGCCAAGCCATCCCTCCAATCAAAGAGGTGATTAGAAGACATTTTTCTTTATATTCTAATGTCTCTATATATTTTTATCTTCTATTTCATAAACCATTTTTAAATCTAATATCTCATTCACTGTCACAATTCAGCAGGAAAGGTGGGAAATATATTACTAGTCCTCTTTTATAGGTGGTTCAGAAAGACAAACTGATGAGCTAGCTGATATCAAAGCTAATAGAGAAACCCCATTAATTTCAGGCCAGTCAAACATTCCACTATCCCTCCTAGCATTCCCTGGTCCATTTAGATAAAAAACAATCTTATTGGTTAAAAGGCTATAAGTCATTTACCACCTACAACTAAGTAAGAGCCTAAGCAACCTCAATATACCTTTGTTTTAAGTCATTCTCTTGTTTAAATGGATATTAGCTTTTTAACTGTTTCAGAATTAACATGAAAATTCTCTTAGATACATAGAAATTTTTTTTTAATTTCCATGTTTTTTAATTTTCATGTTTAGTACACAAAAACTAAACATGAATCAGAAATATGTCAACACACTAAAGCTACTACTGGACTTGAATGTGCAAAAATTCTAAACCATTGGCTATGATCAAACCTTGGTAAATAATGTAGGTGTGATGGTTAATTGTATGTGTCAACTTGGCTAGACTATGACACCCAGCTGCTTGAGCAAAGAGCAGTCTAACTGTTGCTATAAATGTATTTTTTAGATGTGGTTAACATTTAAATCAGTAAAGTTTGAATAAAGCAAATTACACTTCATAGTGTGGGTGGGCCTCATCCAATCAGGTGAAGACTTTAAAAGAAAAAAAATGACGAGCCCCCCCAAAAAGCAAAGAAGAAAGGAATTCTGCCTCCAGACTGCTTTCAGATTTGAGCTGCAACATCAACTCCTGCCAGAATTTCCAGCCTGTCTGCCTTCCCTGAAGACATTGTACTTGCAGGCCCCCAAATAGTGTAAACCAAATCCTTACAACCTCTTTCTTTACAGATAGCTAGATAGGCAGCTAGACAGACATACATCCTATTGGCCTGTTTCTCTAGCAAACCCAATACCGTACGTTAGCTGTATTCACACCTGTTCCAAAGCTCTTTCTTCTTTGCTTCTTTCATCTATGGAAGCTAGAAGTACTCAGTTTACCTACGTCTCTTGCAGCCACGGATGGCTACATGGCACAATTCCAACCGGGGATATAGAGGCAGAAGTCCATGGGGAGAAATAACATCACTGAAAGTGGGACTAATCTCAAGCCAGTAGAAAGTCTTTCCCCTTCCAACCTGGAACTAGGATCAGACACTTAAAAGTGCCTAAAATCTATTAGCATGAGGAGAGAAGTCAACGCTTTAAGCAAAGGCAGAGCAAAAGGGCAGTAAAAGCATGGGGCCATGATGATATCACTGAGCATCCACTTAGTCATGGCCCCCTCACCTGTGCATCTGGAAAACTGACAAACAAAACCCACTATGGCCAAATTTTCTGTTTTCTTCAATCAAATTCATTCTTATCTGACACAATAACTTGTAAAATGTCTTTACACGCATCTACCCAAGTATCTATAGCATTACGCTGATAAATGTTGATTTCCATATAGAAAGGTTAGTGAAAATAATTTTTAAAAAATACAAATATTAAAAGCCCAGGTATAATTTATTAAGCACTTAATAATGTTCTTTATTAAAATTTGAGACAGCAAATAATGGGTGTCTTCTTTTCAAGGGCCTTCTCTTACAGCTACGCCGGAAGAAATAAGCCCTGCCAATCACTGAGACGCATGAGGCAGAATCAGATTCTACATAAGTACCAACGGTGGTAGAACAGCATTAATAAATAAGGATATTGCCACATTTTTAGATTAGATATATTTTTTTACAAATATATATATATATATATATATATTTACAAACATATATATATTTGTAAAAAATATATTATTTACAAAAATAATTACTTACAAAACTTCACTAAACAGTAACTATTTTCAGTGGATTATTCAAAATGAAAAAAACAAACGCACATTTTTTCAGTTAGCATGACATATGAGCCTAAACTGTTGCTATAGGCAAGTTGTAAAAAGTCAAGGTGGCTGAGATAGAGGCAACTGGATTGGAAAGACTGAGACACATTTGACAAAAATTGGAATAAAACTGTTTGCAAAGAGGACATTAAGGTAACCTAGTGGCCCGAGGGTTCCCTGAATTCCAATTACTCAGAAGGCTAGAAGATCCCCAGAGGTGAAAGAAGATTCACATTCATGCCTTTTTAGGGCTCTTTATCATCTCCTATCTGTAGCTTTTGCATTGCTTTTCACCAACAGTTAGGCTCTTACGTAGTCACTGGCACAATCAGTCCTATGTGGGTAGAATCTCTAGCTTCCTCTTTTTGGTGCTGTGACCCCCTCTTCTGTAGCTCTAACCTAAGTGAAGCCAGCCCGTTCACCATGCCCAGGGCATCGTGCACAGCCCATGCTTGGAGAACTGACCTACCTATTCTTCAAAGTCAAGATCAACATTTCCACAAAGCCCTCCTGCCTAAACTTCACAGTTCCCCCAGGGATGGCTCCTTTTAAACATCTTTAGTGCTTGTCTATAGGCAACTCATCAATGCCATGCTCGCTTCCATGTCATTAATACTGTATTTTCGGTTAGCCATCCTCTTTTCTACTTAGACCCTAAACAATACAAGGAAGGAGACCATGCTCAGAATAATACATGGAATCTTATACTTGATAAGTGCTTCCAATACACTCATCAGAAATGGTCTAATGTTCTGATATTTCTACTGTATGACCTTGCATTTTGACTCCAGAAATAGCAGTGCCTTTCTTATTCTGTTACCAAAATACCATCTTTGTTTTCATGGTCTTCCTACAGCAAAGCATTTAGTTGGCACTCAACCTGAGCCAGATCACTAAAATAACTCTAACAAAAATAGCAATAAACCCATTTCTCCTTGGGAATTTTCACAAGAATTTATTAACAGTGTAAGTCCATGTAAAAGTCACTCCTATAAACAAATAATTATAAAACACTCATGGCAGCCCGGCTGGCTTGGTTCAGTGTTTGAGTGTTGACCTGTGAACCAGGAGGTCACAGTTCGATTCCCAGTCAGAGCATACGCCCAGGTCGTGGACTCGATTCCCAATGTGGGGCATGCAGGAGGCAGCCAATCAATGATTCCTTCTCATCATTGACATTTCTCTCTCTCCCTCCCTCTCCTTTCCTCTCTGTAATATATTTTAAAAATATTAATAAAATGCTCATAGTAAAACTAAAACAATAAGGGTTTCTATAAAATTTTAGCTCTCTTAAATAGATGCATATTTAACTATTCCTGTAAAATCTCTAAGTGTATGTATTACTGAGCAGTAAATGAATATCTTCATTCTATCATAAACTAATTATCAGAGGAAGAAATATTTCAAGATAAAATAATGAGTCCTCAAAGTATATTGCAGTAAGTGAAATTCTAGTGTGATAACATAGGTTCACGTGCTGTTGTTTCTAAACAGTACAACAGAAAGAAATACAATTTAGATAAAACAGACAGCCCACATTTTTATTCTTGCCCTGAGGTAGGGTAAAATATACAATTTTCTGTTTCTATTGAAAATGAAAACTTTGTTGTTGTTAGGTATTCTTCCTGTAAACCTATATGCTAAGCACTGGAAGAACTGTAATAATTTTGGTCCTTTCATTCACTTTTCAATCTAACAGGCAACCACATCTAGTGAAAAGAATGCTAAAATCGATGACAGCAGCTCTCCATTTAGGGCCTTTATCATCTGACCTTTGTCACCTCCCTCTTTTCTTTATGATTTCCTCATATTAAATATACTTGAACTTTCTACTTCAACCTGACATTGTAGTTTTAAAATAAAAATGAAATGTCATTCTTTGAATCCTTAGGCAGAATGTCAATGTGCACTTATTTCAAGAAGAATATGGTTTCTGAAATCAAATAAACCAGAGTTCAAAGCAAGATGCTAACAGCTCTCTAGCAGTGTGACCTGGGCAAGTTAGTAACCTGCTCTGAGCCTGCTGTTCACTTGTACCATAAAGCAAAAGAAACTTCATCTCGCTCCCCCTTACAGCCCAGTACAGTATTTGGTATACAACTAATGATCAACAGTTTATTTTTATAGCTAGATATAAATAAAAATCAAGTTGACAGTTATTATTTTATACACTCAGGAAGAAGGCTAGAAGCTTAGATTATTGTTCATCTTAAGCATAATGAAATTCTATCCATTTCAGATATTTCCAAGCATAGTATTTATTCTTAATAGGCTAGAGTAGAAATTAATAACTACAGACCAGCATTTGATCAGGTTGTTGTCACTGCTTTTTAAACTACAATAAGACCTATAGCCTGTCTTCACAGACTATTCCCCTTTACTGTTAAAATGATGCAGACTCATCTAAATTTACATCAATAGTAGGTACAACATTTAAAAGAAATAAATCTTTTGTGACATAAGCCCGGCCGGTGAGGCTCAGTGGATGTGGCTCAGGATGTCACACTTCGATTCCCAGTTCAGGGCATGTGCACGGGTTGTGGGCTCGATCCCCAGTGGGGGCGTGCAGGAGGCCGCTAATCAATGATTCTCTCTCATCACTGATGTTTCTATCTCTCTCTCCCTCTCCCTTCTTCTCTCTGAAATCAATAAAAATATATATTTAAAAAAAATAAGAACAGAATAAGTGGACAAACAAAATTGAAACAGACTCATAGAGAAAAAGAACAGACTGATGGTTGCCCTCCCTCCCTTCCTCTCTCTAAATTCAATAAATTTTTTTAAAAAATTTAAATAGGATAATAAAAGAAAGAAAATTAAATTTTATTTAAATTAGGACCTTAGCCCTGGCCAGTTTGGCTCAGTGAATGGAGCGTCAGCCTGCAGACTGAAGGGTCCCAAGTTTGATTCTGGCCAAGGGCACATGCCTGGGTTGCGGGCTTAGTCCCCAGTAGGGGGCGTGCAGGAGGCAGCCGATCAATGATTCTCTCTCATTATTGATGTTTCTTTCTCTCCCTCTCCCTCTCTGAAATCAATAAAGAAATATATATTTTTTTAAAGCTTTTAAATTAGGACCTTATAGAACCTCATAAAAAGGCCTACGCTTTACAGGGTGTGCTCTGAGTTTTTGTTTTATTATAGAAATGTCATAATTATATTATGATCATAATTATATATTCCAATTAATATACTGCCATTCACTATCTTGCTTAGGTTTCAAAACTAATTTATGGTAGACTATTAAATGCTCTTCAAATGGAAAAGTAAATCAATTTTAATAGATTTTAAAATTATTTTTTTAATTAAGTGTTATGCAGTCTCTATGCAGAATTTACTGGACTGAATGTATAAATATTATGATAACTATATAACAAATGTGCATAATAACTAGACCAATCATTAGTTACATGCTTATAACCAATAAAAATAAACATTTATAAACACTACTGTAAAATATATTGTCAGAAGAGCAAATACTGATTAGTGAAGATTATTTTATTATAGTGAGTCTTTCCATAGACTTTCCAAAGTCAGAAGACATTCTTGCTGTAATTTAATAACCACGATTTCATAAATCTTTAAGGTTAAATTTTAAAAAAGGGAAATCATGACAAGACAAAGGTTAAATATGAGAAATGCTGAGTTTTAAACAAATATAGGGGAAAGACATAAATCTTAATATAAGCAATTACGTAAGTAAGAAAGCAAGGATGATGGATTTACACGCAATGTAATTAATCTGAAGGTATCCTGCTCTAAGTCTATTTGTAGCTACAGCACCTACAATTCAACTAATTAAGACACAAAACAGAATATATATGCTCATAGTTCCAAAACTCCAGCTTCACACAGTAAGATGTGTCCCTTACGAGAGCTGGAGCACGAGCTCAAGCCATTTAGATGGACATTTTCTAAAATGATTCTGCATGATAAGAGTAACCTCCAGGCGCAACAGCCAATGTCTTGTAAATATGCAATAAATTACTTACCTAAGATTATCAACCACAATTTCAAGGGAAGTAAAAAGAACTTTTGTCTATTGCCAAATAATATTGTGTGACAAAGTTCCACTGTATATGCTTTAATGACTCAAAATTTATTTTGTAATCCTATTGCAGAAAATCATACAATGACATAATATATTGCACACAAGTTCTGGTAAATCACATTTCATAAGTGGAAGCCCAAATTTATAACAACATTTATTATGCTTTATGTCCAATATCTACTTGTTGTTCATTTAGTAATACTTTTGTGACTCCCTATTAAATCTGTCCTCACAGGTCAGATATTAATAAATGTTTTATGTGTAAATATACATATACTAAATATAATATGCATAATTAATATACATTTATATAATTAATGTATGATGTAATATACTAAATGTAATATTTAGTATGTTTATATTTAATAGGTAGATATTTGACATAAATAATATTCAAAAATCTAGTGCTTTTAAATGTTACAGTTTGCATCAAGATACCTTTCAGATCATACTATCTGTATCTAAAAAATCAGATCATGATTTTACATGTTCAAGTACAAATTATTATTTAGAATACAAAAATAAGGAACTTGAAGTCAGAAATGTCACACCACTCACTTGGCTCTTTAAAATCTTCTCCTTCTTTTATTAAGCTTCTCTTCTGCCCTCTGGCTCTCGCCTGTCTGGAACCTCATTCTCATACCACTTTCTCCCTGGATTTTTATAGTTAAACCACATTGGTCACTTCCACACATACTTCAGGGCCTTTGCACTGGCTATGTCCTTACGCTATATATTCAACTCTTCCCAAATTCATTCTAATGCTCTGCCTCTGGGTTCAAATGTCACCTCTTCCCAGAAGCCTTCCCTGGCAAAGGAAACAAAAGAAAAATAAACAAATGGGACTACATCAAACTAAAAACTTTTACACAGGAATAGAAACCATCAACCAAACAAAAAGGCAACCTACTGAGTGAGAGAAAAATATTTGCAAATATTGTATATAGTTAGGTACTAATATCCAAAATATTTAAAGAGCACATACAACATAAAAAATATGAAACAATTCGATTAAAAAATGGATAGAGGACCTAAATAGACATTTCTCCAAAGAAGACATACAGATGGCCAAGAGACATATGAAAAGATGCTCAACATCACTAACCATCAGGGAAATGCAAATCAAAAGGACAATGAGCTATCACCTCTCACCTGTCAGAATGGCTGTTATAAAAAGACAACAAAGAATAGTGCTGGGGAGGATGTGGAGAAAAGGGAGCCCTCTCAGGCACTGCTGGTGGGAATACAGATTGGTGTCCAAAGAAAATGAAAACACTAATTTGAAGAGATATATGCACGCTATGTTCACTGCAGCATTATTTACCAGTACAACAGCCCAGGTATTCCATCTCCTTACCTCCACTTCTACTTTGACTTTCAAGACTCCTCTCTCACTTTGTCTGGGGCGGCAGCCTCCTAACTGTCATGTGTGCTATTCCTAGGCACAATGGCCTCCAACCCATCCTCCCGTGCTACAGGCACCGCATGGTAAGCTGACCATGGTGCTCACCTATGAAGAACCCTTCAAAGCTCCCCAATACCCATGAAACTGATTTTTCACTCTATTTGTTAGAATCTCCCAGAGAGATTTTTAACATAAATTCATGGGCTCCATCATAATTGAATCTAAACCAATTACATCACCCCCAGTAATTCTAAGAATCACTGCTTTACAAGGTACACTCTAAACCTTGGCAGATGATATACATGGTCCATCATCAAGTTTTACCAACAGCCTTTGAGCCTCATTTTTCCAGCCTCCAGATACACGAGCCAAACACACAGTTCCCTATCATGCTGCTCTCCCGTCTTTGCCTTCCCATGTATCCCCAATCCTCTGGCATGACCCTATGCATTACTTCTAGTTTGGAGAAAGCTTTGCATTTTCCTATGTTCCTTGGGGACTTCCTCCCTTTCACTCCTATATATCCTGTACTTACCTGGATTGTAGCAGCTCGCTATAGCAGTAGGCAGGAAAATACTGGTTGAGAATGACAGATCGAAATCAATTACCCACTTATTAAATAAGTTATGGTTTCTGCAATCATCAAACAAATCACTCTTTTTAAAAAATATATATTTTATCTATCTTTTACAGAGAGGAAGGGAGAAGGATAGAGAGTCAGAAACATTGATGAGAGAGAAACATCGATCAGCTGCCTCCTGCACACTCCCTACTGGGGATGTGCCCGCAACCAAGGTACATGGCCTTGACTGGAATCGAACCTGGGACCCTTCAGTCCACAGGCCGATGCTCTATCCACTGAGCCAGACCAGTTAGGGCCAAATCACTATTTTTTTTTCCCTTTTGAGCCTCAATTCAAGAAGTCAACGTTAAAGCAACCAAGTCAATGAAAACATTCATCCTATAGAGACATATCTTGGAGATACTGTGGTTTCAGTTCTAAACCACCACAATGAAATGGGTATCACAATAAAGAAAGATGTAATCTCTTTGCCTGTGAAGGGCCTTGCTTTCAATTTGTAAAAAAACAAAAACAAAAACAAAAACATCTGTGAAGCACAATAAAGTGAAAAGCAATAGAGCAAAGTATGCCTGTATTTTAAGAACTCCATTACTATATATTACTCAAATGTAATAAATAAAAACAGCTATAAAACCCTAAGCCTTGCATGGATACACATTACATCTTTTCCTAAGAATGTTTTAACACATTGTATGCTGGAAACGTATTTATACGTTTTACGTTGACTGGTAGTAGAGCGCAGGACACGATTAATACATTTTTTATAGACGAGCGGTAGAATGCAGGTAACGTATAAATACATTTATTTTTATACTTTTTTATTGCTCTAAAGGGATGCTAACATGCAGATATACGAATTCCAAAGGACAAAATTTGGGTCTCTAACACATACAATGGTGAATTATGTATGTACTTCCAGGTATAACGGTAATCAATCTATTCAACTACAAAAATGGCCCGTGCCACCTGTTAGCACGCGATAAAAACTACCCGCAAACAATGTGTTAAAATCCATTTTGAATTTTTCTTTAAAAAAAAAGCAATGGAGCTCTATGCAAAAATGAGCATCAGACCATAAGAAAGCACACTACAGTTGTAAGTAACGGCTTTATATTTATTCACTAGAGGGCCGGTGCATGAAATTCGTGCACTCAGGGGCAGGGATGTCCCTCAGCCAAGCCTGCACCCTCTCGCAGTCTGGGATGTCTCGCAGCCCTCGGGGGATGTCTGATTGACAGCTTAGGCCCGCTCCCCACAGTCAGACATCCTTAGCACTGCCACGGAGGCAGGAGAGGCTCCCACCACTGCCACTGCGCTCACCAGTGATGAGCCTGGCTTCTGGCAGAGCAGCGCTTCCCCTGTGAGAGCGCACTGACCACCAGTGGGCAGCTCCGGCGTTGAGCATCTTCCCCCTGGTGGTCAGTGTGCATCATAGCAACCAGTCATTCTGCCGTTCAGTCGATTTGCATATTAGCCTTTTATTATATAGGACTGTCTTTAATCCAGTGACTAGCTCTTTGGAACATATGTAGAAAGAACTGCAGAAGTATTTATTACTTTACTGTGATTTTCCCAAAAGGAAAGTAAAACAAAAAGTAAATTTTAAGGAATAAAGAATAGATTGGATATTTGAAAACAGAAATTAATAAAAGAATGTATATAGTGGTCTAGACCCTAGAGCCACATTAGAATCACTAATGTGGGAAGTTTTATGCATGCCATGCTATACGACTCAACTGTAAGAGATTCTGGTCTAATGGGTCAGGGATGGGCTTCAGCATCAGAATTGTTCAAAGTTCCCCCGGGGATCCCACTGTGAGTCAGGGTAAAGAACCATAAATCAGCACCTTCCCCCCATAGCAAAGCCTATCTTTCAAAAAACAATTGCAATTAACTCTTTCCAATCAATGTTCTTTTTCTCCTGTGAATGGAAAAAGGGAATATGAACATCGTTAACTGGAATAAATTAACAACAGTTAACAGATATACTGGAGTTATTATGTGGCATGCATTATTTTAAGAGCTTCTAATACATTGACCTTTTTATTCCTCACAATGGCTCTGGAGAGTTGGCACAATTTTATGCCATTCTGCAAAAATAGCTAACAGTTGCATAATGCTTCACACTGCCACATATTATTCTGAATGCTGCTGTATACATGACTTGTTTAATCCTCACAACATTTCTGTAAAGTACTGTTAATATATCCATTTGATAGAGACAAAACTAAGGCACAGAGAAAAATAACTTACGGAAGGCCATACAATTAGTGAATGACAGCGGGGATCTGAAGCCAGGTAGTTGTCTAGCTCCAGACTTAATTAAAAAACAAAATCCTAGTGCTCTGTGCTATGTAACAGGCACAAAATATATTAATAGGCAGTTGAGTTTCTAAGCATGTCTTTATTTTTCTCCTCTTCAGAAGACAGTAATACAAAGAGGAAGATGCTCATTTAAGAAAAGTGAAATATGAATCATTTGACTTTAGGTCCGAGACAGGTAACACTCCTGGACCCAACGAGAGTTTTCATGACTTAGAATGAAAAGGAGTTAAAGATGATGAAGACAAGAAATCCAGTTCTCTACCAGACATGAAGGCAAGAGATTGATTCGAAGCCTGACTCCTCCTCCCTGTGAGCTCCATGAGGACAAGGAACCAGTGTGCCTGCACTGCGCAGAGAAAGTGCTGGGTAAAGGTATTTGAGCAGATGAAATCAGAAGATGTAAGATGACTGAATTCTAAGGTACACTATTTTTAATTTTTTAACACTGTTTTTCGTACTTCAAGATATTTAGCATGTATGTTACATGTCCTTATTTCATCGAAAATTTAATTCTGTACAAGAGAACATTAGATGACTAAAATATATTATTTTTCATCAAAATGTTGGTCTTTCAATATTTTAACTTATTGCATGCAAATTTTACCTTCAAGTTAAATCTATATAATAAAGTTAATAAATATATCATTATTTACAGACTTTACAGGATACTCATATAATTAGTTTATGAAAACGAACATTTCTAATAATCAGCTCAATAGCCAGGCGACCACATTGCTAACTCAAGGCCAAGCATTAGGCAGTCTCTTGGGCCTCAGGTGGGGTGGCCATCTGTCCCTTTATCTGGTTTGATTCCTCCATGTGTAGCTGGTGCCTCTGCCTTCCTCTTGATTAGGAAACCACAACCCTGACCTCCCCTTAGCCAATGACACCACAGCTGCACTCGGGGTTCTCTCCAGAAAATAGGCATAGCTCAACCTTCCCGTTGACCAACCTAATATACAACATTTGAGTGAGAACACCCCTGAAGGGCTCTCTGAAGAGTACTCTAAATTTTAAAATAAAACGAGCAAGGACCGTAACTGCATTGTCTCCAAGTAGAATTCCTCCTGCACAACTGCCCTTCTGAGTTCCAGTCCTGGCCTAAATTGAGGGGATATATAAGAAACACCCAAGAGAACCATGCTATGCCACTTACACAGAAGTGCTGCTAAGGATGGGAAACCTCAAGCCATCTACTCTACAGCAAAAATTTCTCTCAGATTTCAGTATCATGGTGAGCTAGGGGTCTCTTTCATGTCAGGAAAACAGAAGCCCAACATGTCTTTTACAATTTTTTTGCTTATTTTTCTGTTTTCCTCTTATTTCGTTACATTTTAATTTTATTTGATTGCATGTTATTTTTATTAATATGTATATTTCTTTAAACATCTCTTTTTGAGGTACTAGTATTCTATGAATAAACAATTCTACAACAAAAATAAATGAAACTGAAAGGGATAATGAAAAGTTCAGATACCACTGACTGTGAAGAATGAGGGACATGACTTTCAAAATTATAAATGGTAAGTAAAGATTTCACAGTCTCAAAAAATTAAGACATTACTTCATTCATTCATTAGTTCCAAACAGTACCTGCTGAATTTTTTCAAAAATTATTTTGATTCAGTTAATTTAGAAATGTATAACGTACTTATTATATCATAAGTATTCAACACCCTTGCAAGAAAGGGTAACATTAAGTGTTATGTCATGACTCAAACTGAGTTATAGTCGGTGAAGCCTTCACTAGTGTATTGATTAATAGAGAGTAAATGAAGAGATCATTAGAATTCTGAGAAACTGCAACCCCTCAATATTAGATTACTTAGGTTTTTTTTAAGAACCAAAAAATCAAATTATGACTTAAGACACTAATTTTTCAAATAATGATTTAAGACACTAATTTTTTTTATTTCCATAAAGTTTATGTTTAGCTCAAATACCTCATTGAAAAGTTATATCTTTGTGCAAAAGAAATGACATGCTGTAATCAAAGTATAATGTAGCATAATTAAATGATAGTATAAATTTCTTTGTATGTTGAGCACTAATTCACTACGTAGAAAAGAGACTTACTGAAATAAATGTTTCTCAAAACAGCTTTTTGGCCCTGACCGGTGTGGCGGTGTGACTCAGTTGGTTGGGTATTGTGTCATGCACTGAGTGAGGGGTTGCTGGGTCAATTCCAGGTCATGGCACATACCGGGTTGTGGGCTCTATAACCTGGGGTGGGGGACTCGCAGCAGACAGTCGATCAATGTTACACTCTCACATCGATGTTTCTCTTTCTCTTTCCCTCTCCCTTCCTCTCTCTCTAAAAATCAGTTTAAAAAAATCTTTTTTTTAAAAAACAGCTTTTTGGAGACCAAGACAAAGAAAGTGGAAGTAGAAAATTGATTTGGGTTTTTTTTGGTTTTGTTTTGTTTTTTCAGAAAATTAGAATCCTGATGCTCAACTAAAGAGAAAGATTATCCAAGGTTTTTAAACTAATATGAATATTTATGTTATTATCTGGAGCTTATTTCAAATTGCATAAAATCATTGTCCAAACTTAACATGTTTCACAACTGTTGGAAATCATCTTGGAAAGCATATATTGTCACGATCTAGGGGATAAGGCACTGGTGAACAATGAAAATGAACTAACTAAGACTACAAAATATGGAAAAACCATATGATGCTTCTTCTTCAACTCGAAATATAATTTTATTTTGTACAATTAAGGAAACAGTGTGGCAGAAAAGAAATTTCATAAAATCAATGCATGATGATTTCATCTGACAAGTTGAATGGGGGTGGGAAAGTAGGTGTGAGAAGCTTACTGCCTTTAGTAAAGTTAGAAACTAAATCAGAACCAAGAAAAGATTTTTTGAAAGACTAAATTTTAGATATAAATTCCAAAGCTATACTTTCCCACAGATATTAATATGCCTCTTGGGCATATACCATGTTCATGATACAATAAAATCAGCATTACATAAGATGAAAGCCCATAATAGGAAGAAGCCACAGGATATGCAATAGCCCTATAAGAATGGCATGCATATTTAACCTTAATGTTAGGAAGAACTTATATGTAGTTAAAATTTTTATGGTGCAAATCTCTGGTATTACAAGCCCAGGGAAACACTTCCAGAACATATCCTTTTGTGAAATAATGGAATTTTCTAGGGTGTTTATAGCCTTTAGGGGGCCAAGATTAGACATAAGACATTCTGAATTTAATTCTTTAAGAAATCTAATAAAAAACTATTTCGTCATAAGAAATGGTTTCTTCAACCCATAGAGAAATATTTTTTTTAAAGCTAAGTTTTCTGTGAAACAACATTTAATTAGGTGAAATAAAGATATATATTCTGTGGCTCCATTTAACTGTAAACATTAAAAAGATAAATTCAAACTATTCTAAATATGACTCTTAGATAGATGAAATGCAAAACTCCCTAATAGGGAAGCAAATCCTTAAAATTAAAATTATTTTAATGCTTGAATAGAACAGATCCTACTAAAACAACAACAAAACAGAATTTCCAATTCTGCTAAGACACCAGCTGAAAATGGAGTTATATAAATAATTTTTTAGCAGTGGGGACTTTCTAGTTATTAGTAAAAGCATACTAATAAAAAAAAAGTACATATCACTATATTGTATGACATATTGATTCTAACAGTCAAGTTTGAAAAAATTATTCCTTCCCTAAATTATTTAAAATACACATCTCATTCCCACTGGAAAAATCACTTCATTTTCTAGAGAATATTTTAATGAAATTTGCAACATGTGGATTATCTGGTTCAAAATATCAAGACTCTTATGCCTACCTGAACCACTTAAAATAAAGGCACAAGGAAAATTCAACATACAAGGAGTTAAAATAAACCTGGGAGGAGAATATTGTGGACAACAATAGGACATGAAGGGGACTGAAGACTGCTAAAGTCATCAAAACACAAAAACAAAAACCCTAAACCACTTCATGGCCCTGCCAAACAACGTTTAAGAGCCATATGCAGCCTCCCATGCTGCCAGATTGCAGCTCAGATAACTAGAAAAACAGTAGCCAAGACTGAGCTCAACCAAAATGTGAACTTAACCAGCAGTGGATGCCAATAAATTCTAACACTCGCAGACTGAATAGAATAGAATAATTTTTCACAAACATTGAGTAATTTTTACGGATACATCTTGAGGTATAAATGAGTATAACAGCGATCCATTGCATCTGTTGGTCTTAACATCTGTCACATGTCCTTGAAAACTAGGTGTTTCCACCTCCAGGTAGGGAAAGGAGAATCTCAATTCTTTTTTTTCTTTTTTTTATAAAATATTACAGATAGTAGTACATATGTCTCCTTTTTTTCCCATTGACCTTCCCCTCGCCCCCCACCCCCACCCCGCACATGCCCTCACCCCACCCTCTCAGTGTCTTGTGTCCAATGGTTATGCTTATATGCATGGATACAAGTCCTTCGGTTGGTCTCTTACCTCCCCCCCGCACCCCGCCCCCCAACACTCCCCAGCCTTCCAGAGGCAGAGAAGCATGGAACAGACTGTCAAATTAAAGTAGGAAGGGAGAATCTCAATTCTGACTCCAATGGCCTCAGGCTCACAAAGAACCAGTGGGGCTGAGGCTGAGCAGCAGCCAAGGCCTCCTTATTTGGAAGAGGTCAAGCCATTCCTGCGCCCGAAGTGTGATCTGGGTGCACATCCTGGGAGCTCTTGGAATATCAGGGTTGGCCTGCCATGAGCACATTAATTTACTGAGAACTTGATGAAAAGCAGTGCATATCAACAGGTATTTATAATTTATTTTATTTTTTTATCATTAAAGGCAAAGGGAAAAGAAGTTGTTGGAGTTGATGGAGAAGGAAGCAGAGCAAGAGTCTAACAGGAAAGACAAATTTTCCCAGACCACCAGGGCCTTATTGTGAGAACTAAAGCTACACATCATTTCCTGAGAAAAGCAAGGGACTTCGAGGGGCGGCCTTGAGAGACAAGTTACTGTGAGTTGACTGCAGAATGGGATACTACTGACTTCTTTTTCTTCAGAAAATTCTAGAGAAACTCAGAAAATGGGCTATTGTTCCAGAAACTAATCTAGAAATCTACACAGTAATAATTTTTTATTGTAGAGTCTGATCTGTTTGATAGTCTTTAATTATCTATATTAAGTAACTGCTTGTTAAATAATATTTTCCACACTGTCCTCTTTTTTTAAAATATGTTCTTATTGATTTTAGAGAAGAGGAAGGGGAGAGAGAGAGAGAAACATCCATGGACTGTCCCTGCATGCACCTGGATGGGGGACCAAACCGGCAAGCTGGGCTTTTGCCCAGACAGGATTTGTGCGGGCGACATTTCGGTGTATGGAACAACACTCCGACCTCCTGAGCCACATCAGCCAGGCTTCCACACTATTGTCTTAAGATCAGTTATTAAATATGATGTTCAAAGGCTGAAGCAAATATTTGTAATGCATGTTTTAAACACTCTTCCATTTTTTCTAATAATGGATTCCTCGTACTTCTAAAATATTGAAACATACTGGTTTCTTTTTCTTTTTGCCAAAAAACCCTAAACTTGAATTTTTAACTAAAAAAAAAGTATTGTCTAACTCTTTTGCTATAGATGAACAACTAATCCATGTTATATATAACATAGTAAGTATATGATCTATTCAGCATTGTAGTAATAATAGCTAACATCTGACAATTTACTATGTGCCAGACACTATATTAAGGGTTTCACATGGGATAATTTATTTTACCATTTCACTTCATCTCCAAAATCAATGAGGTAAACACTGTTATAATTTCCACTTTCAGTTCAATTAAACCAAGGCTCAGAGAAGTAACTTATAAAAGACAATGAAACTAGTAAGTAGTAGAATGATGACTCCAACCCAAATTCAAGTTTATATTTTCTTCTCTGAGTTTCTCTCTCTCTCTCTCTCTCTCTCTCTCTCTCTCTCTCTCTCTCTCTCCTCTCTCTCTCTCTCTCTCTCTCTCTCTCTCTCTCTCTCTCTCTCAATATTGAGCTTAACTGTATACAACACAGATAAAGCAGACTTCAACTGAACAGTAAAGAAGAATACTAGGAGATTCCTATGTTTATAAAATATATAATTTATATTCAAGAAAAGCTACATGATCTTTGTATTTTAATATTTTTGTCCAATTCTTTCCTGTAAGATCTGAAAGCCTGTTCATCATCTTTTAAAAGATATAATTCCATCATGAATGTTTCATCTATTCAAATTCAAAAATCTTGAACATGTGTCCATAGCAATGCTGTTACCTCTGCAAGAACTTTTATTCAGAAGAAAAGTCACAAAATCCTGAAATCCATGGAAGAGATAGATAAAAGAAATTCAAAATTTTAAGCAAGTTCTGTCACAGATAGTTTTAAAAGAAATATGGAAACAAAATTACTGACCAAGTTCATAACTTATTCTATTACCAGATGTGAAATCTCACCTTTACTCAGGATGCCAACCCGTAATGGAATAGATCAGTTTTTCCATAGAATATGAACACTAGAAAAGATGGGCATCATTTCAACTAACCTGAAATGCAAACAGGAAAGCCTTAATGTGGCTGTGCCCCAACTGACCTACTCAGGTGTTTAATAAATACAATACTCCTTGGTAATGAAATTTCCCATTATTCTTTTAAAGAAGACATTGAGACTTCATATAAAGATTAAATCAATGCCTCCTCTAAAATAAATATTGTTTAAGTTTCTCCTTTAAGTAGTGAAATTACAAAACAAAATAAATTCTATATAATTGCTTAGCAAAACATAAAGTCAACATTCTGAAACAGTATTCCTTCAGAAAATAATATTTTCTATTGCTAGGAAAAAATGTAAAAGTGACTTTATTTTCATACAGATTCTGAACTTAGTGATTGACAAGTGTCAGACTAAAATTCAAAATGTATTGTGAAAAGTTAATAAAAATATGGCAATCATAAAGTTACATTCTGTAAGACCTGGAGTCCCTTTTGTCTGTCTCTTCCTTTATATCAGTTAATGAAAAGATCTCAGTTTCCACTATTCTAACAGAGAGGACACACATCTATGATAACTCCCTTGCACTTTAACCAAAACAAATGCCCATGTTATAAATAAATCATTAAATAAATTCTTGAGCATAGAGGTAGGTCACTTGAGTATATTTTACTCTCTTGGAACATGAATGGGTAGACTGCTATGTAAGGGTTGTACCTTCATAACAGAATCAATGAAAACTTGAAGGGAAAGACACAATCAAAACCTCAGAGTATTTTATAAAACAAATCACTGTATGAAAACATGTTCAAAGTCCCTGCAGTAAGGTTTGTTAAAAGTTTATATGTGATATTAAGACAACAAAGTGTCAAATAAAACAATAATTTTCCATCTTCATTTTTAAATATGAATGATTTCTTTTACTGATCCATTCAGAGTGAGTCTGCAAAATAATATCCACAAGTCAACAAAATCCACTATGTGTTTTCTATGTTGAGCATTTTTTTCTTTGCCTTTTAGTTAGTTTTATATTCCAGGACAAAAGACAGTTTTTTCATTGAGTTTATATTTTACCTATTTTTAAACTATAATGTGCTTAAATAAATTTTATTCTAAAAGTTAGTTGTAAAACAGTTTTATAAGAAAAAACTTATTTTCTTACCAAAACAAATGAAGAATGTAATAATTTTAGATTTGCATAGTATATATTCCCAATAACTACTTATCAAATAAATTTTACTTTCTGCAATAAATATAAGAACTATTTCTCCGCAGTGTAAATACCACAAAACAGAAAAAAAAGCAAATTTTACAAAAGTGGGATTAAACTTCTAAAAGAAAAATGAATGAGACTGTGTAATCTTGAGGTATAATGACTTCACAGGTAATACATATATTTTCATAAAATATTTGTTCTATACTAAGAGACATGAAAATTTGAAAAGTAAATGAGTTATCATTTACAAAGGTATGCACTGGGTAGTTAAAATATATTAAACTCCAAATACTTGAAAGCCAAATTATAGTGAAAACCTCAATACACTATTTGTGTTAAATCAATTTTTACTAAGGTTATCTTTCAGGAAAACTATCTTTTGTAAAAATTGTATTTAACTTAAAAACCAATTTCTGAAGGAAAAAGACCTCAAAGTATTTTATAAAACAAATCACTGCAATTAAACAACAGTTCACAGCTCAGATTATTTTAGTAATGGTTGCTGTTCAGAAAACAAAATAAGGACAGATATAAATAACCTCTAGGGAACCAATCAAAGTATCAAGCAGTTACTTAACATCTTCTAAAAACAGAACTACTTCTGTTTGTCTAGATAATTCATTTACTTTAAAATTTTGTGCACAGCAAAAGAAACCATCAACGAAACAAGAGAGCCCACTGCATGGGAGAACATATTTGCCAATGTTTTATCAGATAAGGAGTTAATCTCCAAAATTTATAGGGAACTCATACAATTTAACAAAAGGAAGATAAACAATCCAATCAAAAAATGGGCAAAGGACCTAAATAGACACTTTTCAAAAGTGGACATTCAGAAAGCCAAGAGACATATGAAAACATGCTCCAAATCACTAATCATCCGAGAGATGCAAGTCAAAACAACGAGGTACCATCTCACACCTGTCAGAATGGCTATTATCAACAAATCAACAAACGACAAGTGCTGGCAAGGATGTGGAGAAAAAGGAACCCTCATACACTGCTGATGGGAATAGAGACTGGTGCAGCCACTATGGAAAACAGTATGGTGTGTCCTCAAAAAATTAAAAATGAAACTCCCATTTGACCCAGTAATCCCACTTCTAGGAATATATACCAAGAAATCAGAAACACCATTCAGAAAGAATATATGCACCCCTATGTTCACAGCAACACAATTTACCATAGCTAAGATTTGGAAACAGCCTAAGTGCCCATCAGCAGATGAGTGGATTAAAAAATGGTGGTACATCTACTCAATGGAACTCTTACCATTTGCAACAGCATGGATGGACCTGGAGAGCATTATGCTAAGTGAAATAAGCCAGTTGGAAAAAGATAAATATCACATGATCTCACTCACTTGTGGAATATAATGAACAACATAAACTGATGAACAAAAGTAGATCCAAAGACATAGAAGCATGGAACAGACCATCAAACATCAGAGAAGGGTGTGAGGGGGGAGGGGGAGGAAATGTGATCAACCAAAGGACTTGTATGCATGCAGATAAACATAACCAATGGACACAGACACAAGGGAGGCGAGGGCATGTGCTGGGGGGTGGGAGTGGCTGAGGAGAAGTCAATGGGGGAAAAGGAGGCATATGTAATACTTTGAGCAATAAAGAATTTCTATTAAGAAGTAAATAAAAGTTTGTGAATAAATCTATCATAACTGATATATTATGAATTAACTTTTCTTAAACTTTGAAAGAAATACATGTTAAATTTCCACATGAAAATCTTCAAAGAAACTTCAGATTTTAACTGTTTGAAAAAACACACAACACAGATGAAATGACATACCTGGCCAAAAAAAACAACAAAGTACCAGATGCTAAAAGCTACAGCCCAAGAGAATCAGTCCTCCTGTTAGAGACAGGAAATGGATGCCCATGTATATAAACACCAATAGAGCAACTAAAAGGGGAGAGCATCTTCAGACCATATTTCTAGGCTGCTGATTAAAGTTAAGGTTAAGGGGTCATGCCGATGAGCAAACCTCAGATAGGCCTAGCTTGAATAAGAAAGGTATGCCCCAAAATCACGTTGTTTCCATCACCAGCTGCTGCTATCATTTTCAAGCAAATGCAAGTATACAGACAGAACACACAGAATCATTGCCCAGGCTGTGAAGTGGCATGTGCCTGCCATGTGTGAACATTTGCAAAACAGCTCAAGTCTTACCTCATAAGACCAGACACACTGAGTCCCACCAAACCGTCGAACACATCTTCCTACTTCCACATCTTCGTGAGTCGTGTACATTTCTCTGAGGCACTCACCAATGTGTGGCACCATCCTCCTGAGGACTTCTCGGCTGAAGATCATGCCAGGTCCTCCCATACAGAAGTTCTCCCCAGGCTCCAGGCCCAGCTTGCCAAGTTCTTCAATATTCCCCAGGCCAGTCTGGCCCAGGTAGAGGGGCTTGCTGCTATTCAGTGATCTAAGAAACTCTTCTAACTTGTCACCTACAAAGAGAAAGGCAACAATCATTCTTTTCCTAATTTCATAATCATTTATATGTACAAAGGGACAGAGCTTCCAATATTGTGTGTAAACTTCCCATAAGTCTTAAACAAATGAAAAGAAGAAAAACCTCTCTGAATATTCTATTATTTTTTCAGAACTAATTTAAAGAATCAATCTTCTAGTCAAAGTCACTGGAAAACTTTAATAAGTCTAACAATCATCAGATTTTTTTTTAAATTTTCATTTATTGATTTTTTTAGAAAGAGAGAGAGAGAAAACACACATTGATTTGTTGTTCCACTTATTTATGCATCCATTGGTTGATTCTTCTATGTACCCCGACTGGGAATCAAGCCCGCAACCTTAGCATATGAGGAGGATACTTGAACCAACTGAGCTACCCAGCCAGGGGGAAACAATCATCAGATTTTTAAAGGTGAAATAATTAATGATAAGGAGAATAAAGAGGTTTCTTAGCATATTTGAAGTAATGATAAAATGCCCAGAAATATTAAATATTGATATTTAGCATTGACTGACAATATTAATATCCAATAATTTTTTTCTGGCAATTGATTCAGTTTAGTGTTTTGTCCTTAACTTTTCTTGAAATTTAACTTTGGAATTTAGGAAAGCACCCTTTTAGAAAAATAAATAAATATTTAAATTAAAGAATAAAATTGGTTTACTTGTAGTTCGTTAAGTCATTAGGAAAAACAATTTAAAATCAACTAACACACTTCAAAAGCATTTATTAGTCTACAAAATGGCAAACTGAAATAAGTAGTCACTTTCTTATATTCCCAATCAGCATCTTTACTAACATTTTTGATGATCACAGCATTTGCAGTCATTACCTTGATCCCATGCCACGCCCCTTGCATCTCAATGAGTTTCAGCTATTATTGGGTTCTTAATACAAGATGCACTTCATTCGTAACAGAAATGGAAAGACGAAGGCATTTCAATGTTCTGAAGGACAATCTTTTCAAAGCACTAAGAGAAATGCTTGTTTTTCCCTGAGCCCTGGGAAAGGTACTGCCTCCTGGACCAGGGGGGAGCAATGAGGCTACAGGTAGAGAGGCTCAAACTGAAGAAGGGCGGCCCCCCTTGTCCAAGAAGCTAGGAAACCTGAAACGCACAGGGGGACCTGCGTGCCATACACTCTTCTCCTTCCCAGGCACCCCTCTCCCTCCTCGCCATAGGCTGGGCTGGAGAGATTTCCTCCAGCTCGCAGTAACTTCTCTCTGCTGAGTTTAGAAATCTCTGGCCAGAGCCGCCCACGGGGTGAAGGACCGCGCCTCTTTAAAAAGCTGACAAAGTTTTCTCATGCTGTGGCTGTGGCTGCGCGTGGTCTGGGGCACTTCCAGCCTCTGCTTATCGCAGCAGCCAAGATGGTCTGGAAAGGGCCCATGCTGGTGTGTGCTAGCACAGCTTGGAGCTCCTAGGACCTAGGGTCTGGAAAATTCTCGGATGCTATACCCTCCTTCCCCCCACCAAATGTGACAACGCACTCGTCGCCTGGGGGTGTTACTGAGGTGTGGCGGGGTGGGTGGGTAGGTGGGTGGAATGGGGACGGCTGGGTGCTGCGCGGTAGCGGCAGGAAGGCGCGTGGGGCGCTGGAGATGCTCAAGGACTCCCAGGGCGGGCGGGTCTTGCGAGAGGGAAGGAAAGGCACAGAGGAGGGTCCGAGGCAGGGAAGATGATTCCCTCGATCTCCCCAGTTCCGGGATTGCGCTAGATCCAGGTAAAACAACAAGGTAGGGGAACAAAGCAAGAACAGCGATCTCCATCCAGACTGGCTCCCGCCCGCGTCCGCAGCCTTCCCATTCTCCACCGAGGACACGCCCCTCTGGGCTGCTTTGGGAACCGGCCACCACCCCGGGCTTTGCGAGCCAGGCAGAGTGGGAACAGCCTCTGGTTGAACCCTAAGGTCCCGGTCCTCACCTCTCCCACACTGTGAAGGGGAGGGCTAAGCGCCGGGATGGGACGAAAAAGCCAGAGTGAGGGAGGCGGAAAAGCCGGGTAGGTGTGAGGAGAACCCGAACCGCTAGAGAGGAAGAAGAGCGGACTAGGGATGGGAGGCGGATGCGAGGGTTGGGGTCGGCGGGCTGGGGGCTGCAGGTGCCCAGGCCACGTGCTGGCAGAGCAGAGAGGCGCTGGGCAGAGGTCGGGGTTGGATGCAAAGAAAGGAGGTTGGGCAGGCGGGGCAGCCGGCGCTGGGAGGTCACCTTTGATGTAGACGTCGTCGTCGGCGCGCATGAACCACTCATACTTGTCCAGGTAGTGGTCGTGCATGTACTTGATCATCATGAAGGACTTTTTCTGGGGAGGATAGGAGTCGTCCACCCCAGGCAGCTCGATGACAGGCAGGGGTGGCGGGGGCAGGCCGAGTCCGGCGTTGGGGGGCTGCTGGCTGGAAAAGAACTCCACGCGGCCGGGGATGAAGCGCGCCCAGGTCCGCTGCGCCGCCAGCGCGCGGCTGCCCAGGTACTTCTGCGCGGTCATCACCCCCACATACAGGAAATCTCGGGGTCGGGAGCTCGGAGCGGCGGCACCCCCGTCCCCGCTGCCGTTGTGGCTACTCTTCGGCCGGCCGCCTCGCCGCTGCCCAGCCGCGCCCCCGTCCTCCTCCTCGGGCTCCCCCTCCGCTACGGGGGCGCCGGGGAGCCCCGTCGCACCTTCGGGCTCGCGTCCTCGCCGGCGCTGCTGCAGCGGAGGTGGCGGCTGCCAGGGGCTGCTCCGAAAACTGGTCACCCCGGCCGCTGGCTCGAGCAGCGGCGGCCCCTGGCGCTCCTGGCGCGCGGGGGGCGGTGACTGGTCCGGCCGCGGCCGGGGCTGTGGTTGGGGGAGCGGCTGCCGCGCGCCGGGGCCGGCGGCCGAGCGGCCGTAGTAGGAGCAGAGGCTGGAGCCGCGTCTCTTCCTCTCGCTCAGCTCGGCCACTCGGGGGGCGATGAGCCAGGACGCGGCGGTGAAGCCCAGCACCAAACCCAGCGCCACGCTCATCCACGGGCGGCGGGAGCGCACGGCCATCGCGGCTGCCCGGCGCCGACGCTAGCGGAGCGGCTGCGGCGCGGCGCGCGGGTCCGCGGCTCCCACCCGCCCCTCCGGCGCCTCCGCGCCCCCAGCCCCGGCCGCTGCCCGCCGACCGGGCGCTGCCGCCGGCTCGGGTTCGGAGCGCTCCGGACGCCCAGCCCGCCGCGGGTTGCAGCCGCCGGCCGCGCTCCCCAGTCGGCTCCGGGTCGAGGGCTTCCGAGCGCCAGTCGGGAGTGAAACTTCTCCCGGCGGCGGCGGCGGCGGCGAGAGGAGCTGCCGGAGGAGGAGGAGGTGGAACGGCGGCGGCAACGCGTCCGCTCCTCGGCTGCCACCCTGTCACTGGCGCGCCTGGTCCCTCCCTCCTCTCTCCTTCCCGAGCCCCCGCCCTCGCTCCCCGCCTCCCGCTCCCCCTGCGGCCCGGCTCGGGACTGGCCGGAGGAGGAGCCTCCAGCACCGCCGCTGCCAGCGAGGGGCGGTAGCGGGGCCGTGGTATTTCCCCGTCCTCCGCCCTCCGACGCCCCCTGTCCGCGCCTGGGTCCAGAGGCGGCCTCCCCTCCGGAAGGAAACGATCCCAGTCGGGCCGCCTCCGGCTGCCAGCGCCGACGCCCCCTCGTCCCTCCCCCCGTGGCCCTTCTCTCGTCCCTTCTCCAGTCCCGTCCCGCCCCTCCGCCTGCCTCCCGGCACCCGCGTCCGGGGGCTCCACTGCCTCCTCCCGGCGCGTCGGCTCCGCTGACCTCATCGGCGGAGCTCGGGTCCCCGAGCCCTGGCTGGCCTACCCGGGCCCAGGGCTGGCTGCGTCCCAGCGTGACCCTTCCCCATCAGCCGCCCCGTCCGTCTGAGCTCCTCTCCGAGTTTTCGGTCCTTTTCGGGTTTCTCTCTTGGCTCCTGGTCCCGCTCACTGTTGAGGAATGCAATGGCCCCATCCCAGCACCTCCTCCCAGCCTCACTAACTCCCGTCCCCACCTGCATCCTTCACCACCTCTCCACCGGAGCACCACTGTCACTGGGTGCCTCTCAGGAGGACCGAAAAGACAGCCCTGGAAGGCCGGGAGAGATCATGGGGTGTAGGCTTAACCCCCAAAGAAAGAAAAATGCCCTGTTCCCCACCTGTTGAGTTAGGAAATATGGGCCTGCTTGGTGGTCCCCTCCTCAGCTCTCCTACTGGTCTCTTGTCTAGAAGGGAAAACCAGGAACTATTTTCAATCTTGGTAGTAGACTGGGTCAGTAAGACTGGAGAAATGGAATCAAATTATAGGGCCCAAACCTGGAAGATTCAAACTAAGACAATTCTTCCAATCCTGCCCTCCCCCCACCTCCCATAAGCGAACTTAAAAAAATAAAATAAAATGTTTACTCTTGTCTAGTAACCATGTTATTTTCTAAGGCAATGACAATTAGGGAGGTGAAATCTCCAGCAATATGTGACATTTTGAAGAAGGAATCATTTAACAACTTTCTCTCCAGAAGTTGTGACTTTTAACTGTAGTCTGAGCTGCATTCGGCATCCCAAACCCTTCCCTCTTCTTCAAATGTCAGTCTTCTGTTTTGTACATCAAACGCAAAAGGATGGTATTGAATGGCATTAGACATGGGGCTCCATCCAGCAAGGGGCTGGCAGCGTCCCTGGAACGTAGGCCTGCCCGGAGCCCTTGGAGGAGTGGTTCTTTCCACACCAGTCACGGCTGTGCATGAGCACATCTGACTCAATGTTTCATCTGCGGACAGAGAAGCTCCTCTTCACACAATAGGCCTTGACCAGAAACACTTGGGGATACAGATGATTGGATTCTTTCTCAAAGTTTAATTTTTATTCGAATACAAACCTAGTCAAACAGGCCCCTTCAGATTTAAAAAAAATATATCTTCCCAAGGACATTTTAAACTTTCTGGAATAGTGCTGTTCAGTATAACTCTTCCTTAATGGGGCTTTTCTTTGTCTGTGCTGTCCAATAAGCCAGCCACTAGTCATGCATGATTATTGAGCAATTGGAATATGGCTTGAAATGATTGTCCAGTTTTATTTAATTTTCATTAACCTTGATTTACATAGCCTTGTGTGGCTAGGAGATGCCATGTTGGACAGCACATTGTCAGAGGAGATCCATGCCACACGGACCCATTGCCTACCGTAAATTGTAAAGAACAGTCCCCCTACACACCAGCATACTCTCCCTGTGATATTCTGCCAGGCTTTGTTCCAATGGGTGCCATTCAGGTAGTTGATCTACAAAATCATGACTTCTCATCATTAATTCTCACAAATAACCCACTCATCAACTGTGACAACATTCGGGAGAAAGTGAACTTCATTCTTTTATTCAACAAGTAGATGTTAGAGATTGAGCATTCCACAAAGTGGAAGGCTCTGGACATGGAAATGTCAACAAGATATTCATTGCCACTTATCATGAAGTTTACAGTGCAGTGGAGAATACAGACATTAAACACCACAGGACACAGTGAATTATAACAGTGACAAATGACATGAAGGGAGAGTGTAGGGTGCATACTCTGAAGGAGTATTTATAAGGAACAACTAATGTAGTCTGGGAGTCAGGGAAGGCATGTGGAGACATTGAAATAAAATGAAAAGTATTGAAATGATGTTCTATATTGGCTAAGTGACTTTGGGAAAGTTATTTAAATTATCTGAGCTTTAGACTTCTCATCTGTAAATACCTTTTGTGAGGATTTATTAAGATATATGTGTTTGGTACAGTGTCTAGTTTATTGTAGGCACTCAGAAAATGTTAGTTCTCATTTTTTCAATCTATTCCTTTATAATAAAATCTGTTAGATATCACCTTACTTATTTTTGTAATATTTCATCTTTTCACTTAACAAATATTTATTTAGTGTCTACCATAAGCCAGGCACTATTCCAGAAAAACAGTGGTAAATGAAACAAAGTCCTTGACTGCATAGGGTTAGGGTTAACATTATAGTTAGGGCTAGGGCTAGGACTAGGGTTAGGGTTAGGTTTAGGTCTAGGGCCAGGGTTAGGGTTATGGTTAAGATTAGGACTAGGGCTAGGATTAGAATTAGGGTTAAGTTTAGGATTAGGGTTAGGGTTAGGGCTAGAGCTAGTGTCAGGGTTAGGATTAGGGCTAGGGTTAGGGTTAGGGTTAGCGTCAGGGTCCTTGGATGCACAGTGGAATCTCCTAGGGAGTTAGGATAAGGGTTAGGGTTAGGATTCCTGCCCCCACCTTCAGGCATTCTGATTCAGAAAAACTCCAGATTTATTATTGTTATACACATTAAAACATTAGAAATATTTTTGTAGGATTCCTGAGGATCCCATTTTGAGAAACTTGACCTAGGTGCCAACATTTTAATTACTGTTAAGGTGTCACTGCCAGTTGGGTTCCATGTGCCTATATGACTTGATCTAATGGCTGTATCATGTCCTGCTTTCCCAATTCTGTGCTGCTAATACTAAAACCTAAATTTAATTTTAGTCTGACTCTGATGGTGCTGTTGCGATTCCTGCCTGCTTTCTGTAAAGGCAGACATGGGAAGCACAGACCGGAAAAAAAAAAAAAAGGTGTGGTGTAGAATGGAGGGTGTGGTAGCAGAACTCTAGCACAGGTTCAAGAATGCAGAGCTCCCCCCCCCCCCCCCCCGCTCCGTTATTTCTAGGATGTGCCTCAGCCATGTCTTCTTCTGAATCTCTTCGTGGCAGTTTGGGAAATGAAAGCAGAAAGCACTGCTGAGAAATCACTTAGCCATGAGGCTAACATTTGCTCATATTCCTCGCTTGAGGCTCATCTTCCAGTCCTCTTTCTTCCCAGCGGAGAGTCAGAGATAAGGCCACTGAGGCCCAATGAAAGTCTCACCATACTCCCCCTACTCATATTTTCCGTCTTGAACAATATTGTTCATATAGCAATTTCCAAATAATGGCCACTTGTTTCATTTATAGGAGCCAATTTAACTTTCTCAATTAGTTCACAATTTTATTTGGATTTTGCATTCTGCCTATTCCTAGAGCTCCAATTGGTTTCAAAAGGCAAATAATTGCACCTTCTACTTTATTGGTATGGCAATGCTATCTTTTTTCTTCACTAAGTTTTACCACACTCCAAGTCTAGAATTAACTTATTGAGACATTCTTTCTTTGGCACAGTAATACAAAATGGCTGGAGCCGCATAACAATGTTCTGTCTGCAGTTTGTTTATATAGAAATGAAAAGTATAACTCCAAATTCATTAGAGATACAAATTAGAAGCAGAAATATCTGAATGATTTAAATTCTATTTGTCTCAGAAGATCCATCCCTGTCATTCCCTTTCAACAGCAGCACATGCAAAGAAAACTCAAGCCACTGCCATCCTAGAATGCAACAGGTGTGGATCTAAAAGAACAGAGGCAATAAGCTATAATAATAAAAGTGTAATATGCTAATTAGACTGGACAAAGCCGGGGCTGCGAGGGAAGCCAGGGTCCCGGGTGCCAGAGGGAAGCTGGTGCTGGCAGCCTGTGGAAGAAAGGCCTACTCTTGCATTGGGCTCAGTACACTTATAACCATGTCAAAGCTTCAAAATGCAAATTCAAGGACAACTACTCTCATGTCATCCCAAACTATTAGAATCAGTGTTCCATCAGGAGCAAGACATCCTAACTTTTGATTATCTCTTCTAAAAAAATTGTACTATTTCTAGGAGAAGAAAAAGATGAAGGAATTTCCTTAGACCAGTGTTCTCAAATGTTTTGTTATTGGGACCCCTATTATATTCTAGTATATTTTTCCCCCTCTGGCTCTAATTTTTTGTTCATCAGTTTATGTTGTTCATTATATTCCACAAATGAGTGCGATCATATGATATTTATCTTTCTCTGACTGGGTTATTTCACTTAGCATGATGTTTTTAAAGTCTATTTTGTCAAATATGAGTATTGCTACTCCAACTTATTGTTTTTCTTTTCCATTTGCATGGAAAATTTTTTCCATCCCTTCACTTTCATCCTGTGTGTGTCTTTTGTTTGAGGTGGGTCTCTTGTAGAAAGCATATAGTTGGGTCATGTTTTTCTATCCATTCAGCTACCCTACACCTTATTTTTTTTACCCTATACCTTTTGATTGGAGCATTTAATCCATTTACATTTAGGGTTATTATTGAAGGTACTTATTTATAGCCATTTTAATTCTGTATGGCTAGGTTTCTCTCTCTGTTTCTTCTCAGCAATCCCTTTAGCATTTCTTGTAATGCTGGCTTGGTGGTGATGAACTCCTTTAGCCTTTTTTTTTTTTTTTTTTTTTTTTTTTTTTTTTTTACGTCTGGGAAGTTCTTTATTTGACTGTCTATTTTGAATGATAGCCTTGCTGGATATAGTAATCTTGGTCTCAGATCCCTGCTTTCCATTACCTTAAGTACTTCATGCCATTCCCCTTCTGGCCTGTAGAGTTTCTGGTGAGAAACCAGGTGTCGGCCTTATGGGAACTCCTTTGTAGGTAACAGTTTTCTTTTCTCCTGCTGCTTTTAAGATTCTCTCTTTGTCTTTAATTTTTGGCATTTTAATTATGATGTGTCTGTTTGGGTTCTACTTATTTGGGGTTCTCTGTGCCTCCTGAACTTGTGTGACTTTTTCCTTTACCAGGTTAGGGAAGTTTTCTATTATTATTTCTTCAAACACCTTCTCTATCCCTTTCTCCCTTTCTGCCTCTTCTGGCATACCTACTATTCTAATATTGTTACGTTTCACATTGTCCCACAGCTCCCTTAAACTGTCCTCCTGTTTTTAACTGTCCTCCTGTTTTTTCATTCTCTAATTGAGTGATATTTTCAACTCTGCCTTCTAATTTACTGATTTGATCCTCAGATTCCCCTAATCTGCTGTGTATTCCTTCCAACATGTTCTTTATTTGTGTTATGTCATTCTTTATCTGAGACTGTTCTTTTTTCATAGTTACTATATCTATTTTCATACTGTTGAGCATTTTTAACATCATTACTCTGAACTGTTTCAGATAAATCTCTGCTTCATTTATCTCTTTTTCTGGAGAATTCGCTAGTTCTTTCATTTTGGGGTTGTTTCTTTGTTTCCTCATTTTGTTGTCTGTTTGGGTTTGTGATTATGTTTTAGGTAGATCCTCTATACCTCTCAATCTCTAGTGCAGGACAGTGTTAAAGGCTGTTTCTGACTAATTGGATCAGGCAAAGATTCAAAGCCTCCAGAGACCGCCTCTGTCTACAGACCAATAGGATTCTGACTTGAATTTCCCCCAGGCAATCATCCTCAGGTGTGGTAAGAGTTTTTCAACAGGGTGGGGCAGTTGTTTCTGCCTGGAGGCTAATTGTTACTTAAATCTCTTAAGTGGCCTCAGGGCAAGGTGTTTTCCAATAGGATGTGTCGACTGTCTTCCCCCCAGGCAAGGCAAATGTCTGTGTGGGAAAGATGTCCTCAGCTGTGTGAGGGAATGACTCAGCCCAGAAAACTAGGGGTGTCTGCCTTCTGAGCTCTATCCCCCAAGTCCCCAGTCCTGAGTTCTGCTCTCACAGCTCCAGTCCACTTCACCCTCCCTCTGCCAAAGTACAAGGTGTGTGGCTTCACAGGGAATTTTTGTGAATTGGCCCTTTAAGAGGGTACCTGAACTTTCAGCTGCCACTCCCTGGCAGATAGCACCCCACTGCTTTTCACAGCCAGATGTTATGTGGGTACCCTCCTCAGTTTGGTGCTCTCTGCTGGGAAGCCCAGCTTCAGGATTAGATCCCAGAGTTCTCAGTGGCTCCCCTGACAACTGAGATATCTCTCCAGGACTTCAGTTGTCGTCTACGGGTGCCCGGCCAGCCCTTTTGCAACTCTGCCCCTCCTACCAGTCTCTATGCCATCTCCACCTTTGGTCCTTGGGTATCAGGGTTCTCTCCTGTGAGTTTTCCATTAATTATTCAGGAAGCCTTTCAGTATTTCAGTTGTAATTCCCAGCTTGTTCCTGGGAGCGTGTCCCTGCAGCATCCTCCTACTCTGCCGCCATTTTTAATCTCCTCCAAATGTATCACATTTTAACATGAATAAATAATATAAAAACATAAGTGTATTTTCCAAAACAAACAAAAAAATGTGAAGAGTGGAATAAAAACAAAAAAGCTCTGGCCTCCCAGGACTAATATTTTATTGGAATCCATAAAACCTGACCTTCAAGACTATTGAAAGACTTGGATCATTGTTAGCTCACTATGGATTTAAATAAAAGTACACTGCTGGAAGTTCTAGCCGGTTTGGCTCAGTGGGTAGAGTGTCAGTCTGCAGATTGAAGGGTCCTGGGTTCGATTCCGGCCAAGGGCGTATGCCTGGGTTATGGGCTTAGTCCCTAGTAGGGGATGTGCAGGATGCAGCTGATCAATGGTTTTTCTCTCATCATTGATGTTTCTTTCTCTCTCTCCCTCTCCCTTCTCTCTGAAATCAATAAAATATATATATATTTTTAAAAGTACATTGCTGGATACAGCAGCCTTCAAATGAATTATAAACTGTACTTGCCTCACTCCCTCAAGATATAATGACAATGGGTTGAGATGTAATATCTAACCTCTTTTGCATCTTAATAAAATATCCAGAAATTTAATAAAAATAGGAATAACATAAGAGAAAAGACCCCTAATCCCTCTTCTTATGCTTATTCTGTAATGATAGTGTGGATATAAATAATAGTGTGGACATAAATAGTACCTTTTTATTTACAAAAGCTTGATTGGGTATTTCGCTTATGTCTAAGAGACTGTCATTGGAGCCCAGGGGGAACTGAAGAAATCCGAATTCTGATATGGTCACCTCTTGACCCTTTCAGTTATATATATATATATATTTTAATAATATATGATATTTATATGTATAGTGTGCAATATATTTGTATTGATGCATAAGAAAGCAACACAGTAAAATCCTGTAAACACTCTGAAATCCAGTTGTCTCTTTGCTATTCAAAAGTGACCTTTAAGAATGAATAGTCAGAACTGGATGTATTGTGTAAAATAAAATAAAGTATATTACTAAGATGAATTCCACAACCCCCCCCTTTTTTTTAATGTGGCTATTAGAAACATGTTAATTACATATGTGATTACTACATTTCTTTCCAACAGCAGTTATCTATAGAACAGGAAAAGAGACCAAGAATTTAATAGGGGTTGAAAATTAAAGAAAAGGAAAGTAACACATGCATTTTAACTTTTCTAAGAGAAAATACTGAATTGGGGCTCATTAACATTTTAGGAGAGTTGTGAAAGGAGAAAGTCAAAATAAAAAACCTTGTTAGAATAAATTCAGATGGGTGATTAGGTGCTCTCTGAAGAATTTTGTGTAATCATAGACTATTACTACTTAAGAAGAAAAAAAATCCTCACATCATAAATAGTGCCTCTTTATTTGTAAAAGCTTGATTGAGTGTTTCGGTTCTAAGAGTCTGTCATTACAGCCCAGGGAAATGGAAGAATTGGAGCTTTTAATTCTGATATGGTCACCTCTTGACCCTTTCATAGTGATGCAGAACTCTCATTCTCTTCTTCTCAAAGTACACTGATGGTTTGAACAAGTGGACCAGCTTATAGTCAGATAATTCTATAGGAAATAAAACTAAACATGTGCTGATCTTAAATAAAATATTTTCTTTAAAACTGTTTATTATAGAGACTTTCAAATCTACCCAAGGGTAATCACCCAGACCCAACAGTAACCCACCCCTGGTCCATCAAGTCTCACCCGTATCACCATCACATAGCAACCACCCTCAATCCCATGTTATTTGAATCCCACATATTTAAATATTTACCTTTAACTTTCATTACTGATCAAACTATGATATTCTCATTTGGGCCTTCTTCTGTGATTTTAAAGTTATTGCTAATTCCTTTCAATCAACAGATACACTCAGTGTAGTGCCTTCAGGGCAATAAGCCAAATGGCTCCGAGTGTGTCCGCCTTAGCTTTGGGGTACTTGACATTAATGTCACCCCAGCGCCAGGGACTCAGCTGCTACAAGAACTTGGCTTTGGAGTGAGTGCAGATGATTCCTGTTCCCATAGCTTCGGCTCAGAGAAGGTGGCAAATGATTCAACAGTCAAATGTGGGCATGTGTGAAATTGTTAAAGGCTTTAGAGAGGACAAAGAATCAGTTAACATTTTCTAGGAACTATTATCATTTTAAGACTTTTTTGTTTTTCTCAAAATATATTGAAGTGCTTCATAGCGATGTTATCTGGTTGTTCAAAAGCGTAACTATTGAAATATTCTTGTTTATGTAAGAACAGCAATCCTGACAGTCACTTTTAGTCAGCGATCTTAGAATTTCTGTGTTCTCTCTTCCAACATAGCATACAGATCTATCTATATTGCAGTATGCATTTATTTTGTTTCCTTTTCTTCAATGAGAGAGTCTTTATACAAATTTGTCCCTTTACACCCCTTTTACCCAAATAAAGATGTTTTCTTAATTTCTTCCTAGAATGTATTACTTTATTCTTTTTAAAAACATATTTTTTAATTGATTTCAGAGTGGAAGGGAAAGGGAGAAAGAGATAGAAATATCAATGATGATAGGGATTAAACCTACAACCAGGGCACGTACATCTCCATTTTAACACTTTTGGTGTTTTCTTGTCTCTGCCCCATTGACAGCTATGCTGTGAGGGCAGGCAGGGAGCAGATGAGTTTTGTTTTATGTGAGTGGACGTCCGCAACTTTGAATTTTAAAAAGAGAGGTGAAGAACAACCACCTTCTTGTTCCCAGGTTCTTAAAAAAATTTTTCAAATATGTACACAAATATGACCACTGGAGCTTTATTCTGAAGTTCTAGCAAAAACAAGGTAACCTGGAATACGATGAGGCTAATGTTAGTGAAAACTGAAGTTACACTTTTAAGAGCTTGGAAAACAAGCTGAAAATTGGGTTGAATAAAAATTACTCTTGAAAATCCTTTACTTGTCCATAAGGTAGATTAGGTGTAGTCTTTGGATAGAGATCACTGTATGATATATTTTGTGCCACTTAATGTTTGAAAACTGCTGACATACAGTAAGAAAAAGAGTCTATTCAAATGTGTGGGCATTCTGCCTTCAAGTTAACCTATCAAACCCTTGCAGTGACTAGAGAGTGGGTGGAGAATTCAAAAATGCCCCTGCTTTCAGGATTCAACTTCTGTTGAAATACCTTTGCAGGTGGTTGTGTGGATCGCGTGAGTTAAACAAGATGAGCACGCCCACAGAAGTTCTGGATCACAGAAGTACTTAATAAATAGTTCCTATATTTGAATATATGATTCTTAAGTATATGCATGTATTTAAACAAGTGATCAAAGTTTCCTCTATAGTTGTGTGCGTATGTCCACAAGAAGCTCCAACAACAGTTAGGACTAAGAGATAGAACTGTCTCTACACACAGACATCTATAAAGAAAAATCTGAGCACTTGTTCTGGCCTTTCTAAGATGGCATTTGCTCTTTTATTCCACGGATCCTCTTGACCTCTATTTGTTTATTCAACAAAGAGTTCCATGCGGCGTTGCTATAGGCGCTGGGGTTTCATTAAATAAAGCAAACCAAATTCCCTTGCCATTGTTTTGGGGAGATTGCACACTAGCTGATGGCAGACAATAAAATAAAACACAGCATTAAATTGCATAGAATATAAGATGGTGAGAAAATGTATGAAACATAAGTTAGGAAAGGGGGTTAGGAACTTAGAGACAGAGGCAATTTTTAAGTATGGTGATCAGAAAGGGTCTCACTCAGAAAATGGCATATGAGCAAATGCTTGAAGGTAGTGAGGAAGCAAAATACAGTGATGTCCGTGTAGCAGGCAGATGGGAACACGTGTGGTCTATTCTAGGAACAGCCAGGAGGGCAGGGTGGCTAAGGGGTCTGAACAAGGGGAACATGGGAGGAGATGAGGTTGGCATGATAAGGGATGTCTTCAGTAACACACCCATTTCGTATCTCTTCACAATATAACAGTTTTAGGTTTACTCTCTGATTTTCATTATAGAGTTAAAAATAGAGAAAAAACACACTATTTTTAAGTGGAACTCCAACCCAACATTTCCAGAAATCGCCTATAAGCCCTTTGTGGACTGATAGAGCATAGGCTGACTTCTGAGTCAAATGAGCTTAAAGACTCCCCCGGAGCCAACAGTCTCTACCCCTCATCAGTCGGGCACCACCCAAGCTGGCCTGACTTCCATTTCCTATATGCCTGGTCTTTTTAATCTGTTCTCCAGCAGTTTTTAAGTGTTTTTTTCTGCATATCCTGCATATCTTACTAATGGTATCTCTGCATTCCTTCATCTAGCTGCTGTGTGGGGAAATCCTGCTGGCATCCATTCTGGGAAATTCCTCCAACTCAGTGGAGCTAAGACATATTTCACGGACTGGAGGTGATGAGATTTCTGGTCACCTGGTATATCATTTCACTGTCTATGATTCAAGCTGCAGATCCTGGTTAGATATTTATAGCAGAGCAATTAAAAAACATTTTTTGGTCATTGTTGACAGTATTACAATTGCCCTCCTTCCCCCGTCTCTGCCCAGCCCTCACCCCACCCCAGACCTTCACCACACTCTTGTCTGTGTTATGGGCTATGCATATAAGCATATAAGTTATTTGGTTTATCTCTTCCTGTGGCCCCCCGACCCCCACCCCTGAGATATTTCAGTCTGTTCCATGCCTCCATGCTTCTGGACTTATTTTATTGGTCAATTAATTTTGGTCATTAGATTCCACAAATAAGTGAGATCACGTGATATTTATCTTTCTCTGACTGGCTTATTTCACTTAGCATAATAATCTCCACATCCATCCATGCTATCTTAAAGAGTAAGAGATCCTACTTTTATTACTGCTGCATAGTATTCCATGGTGTAGATGTACCACAGCTTTTTTATCTACTCATCTACTGATGGGCACTTGGGGTATTGCCAAGTCTTAGCTTTTGTAAATACCACTGCTATGAACATAGGAGTGCATATATTCTTTCTGATTGGTGTTTCGGGGTTCTTGGGATATGTTCCTAGAAGTGGGGTTGCTGGGTCAAACAGCAGTTCCATTTTTAATTTTTTGAGGGAACTCCATACTGTTTTCCATAGTGGCTGCACCAGTCTGCATTCCCACTAGCAGTATACTCCACATCCTTGCCAGCACTTGTCTGTTGATTTATAATTGATGATAGCTATTCTGTCATGTATGAGATATCTCATTATAGTTTTTTTTCTTAATTCTCACCCAAGAACATTTTTTTCCATTGATCTTTAGAGAGAGTAAAAGGGAGGGAGGACAGAGAGAGAGAGAAACATCAATGTGAGAGAGACACATCTACTGGTTGCCTCCTGCATGCGCCCAGACCAGGCCAGGGATTGAACCTGCAACTGAGGTACATGCCCTTGACCGGGAATCTAACCTGCAACCCTTCCATCTATGGACCGATGCTCTAACCCAGTGGTCGGCAAACTGTGGCTCGAGAGCCACATGCAGCTCTTTGGCCCCTTGAGTGTGGCTCTTCCACAAAATACCATGTGCGGGCGCGCATGTACAGTGCGATTGAAACTTCGTGGCCTATGCGCAGAAGTCGGTTTTCGGAAAGAAGATAGACAAAACAAGTATACAAGATGGGTGTGGATGGGAGAGTTGGAAGAGGTAGACCTCAGCGAACATACCTCAATCAGACTGAGGACGTTTTTAGCAAAGGCCAGCTTAGGAGTACCCTAATTAAGTTAATAACAATGTACCTACCTATATAGTTTAAGTTTAAAAAATGTGGCTCTCAAAGGAAATTTCAATCGTTGTATTGTTGATATTTAGCTTGAGTTTGCCGACCAATGCTCTAACCACCGAGAAAAAACCAGCCAGGGATCATTATAATATTAATTTGTGTCTCTCTGATGATTAGTGACATTGAACATTTTTCATATGTCTATTGGGTATCTGCATGTCCTCTTTGGAGAAGTCTATTCAGGTCCTTTGCCCATTTTTTTAACCGGATTGTTTGTCTTCCTTTTGTTGAGTTGTATGAGTTCTTTATATATTTTGGAAGTTAATCCCTCATCAGAGGTATCATTGGCAAATATGTTCTCCTATACAGTGAGTTCCCTTTTCATTTTGATGGTGGGTGTGTGGTTGTTGTTTTTTCTGTGCAGAAGCTTTTTAATTTGATGAAGTCCCATTTGTTTATTTTTTTCTTTATTTCTCTTGCCGTAGACAGTGGTTGGCAAACTCATTACTCAACAGAGCCAAATATTAATAGTACAATGATTGAAATTTCTTTTGAGAGCCAAATTTTTTAAACTTAAACTATATAGGTAGGTACACTGTTATTAACTTAACTAGGGTGCTCCTAAGGCTTAGGAAGAGCCACTCTCAAGGGGCCAAAGAGCCGCAGTTTGCTGCCCACAGCCCTAGGAGATGTATCAATGAAAATTTTACTACATGAAATGTCTGATCTTGCTTCTTATGTTTTCTAGTACTTTTCACAACTTACATTTAAGCCTTTTATCCATTTTGAGTTTATTCTTGTATATGGTGTAAGTTGGTGGTCTAGTTTCATCTTTTTGCATGTGCCTGTATAATTTTCCCAACACACCATTTGTTGAAGAGACTGTCTAAATTTACTCCATTGCATGTTCTAGCCTCCTTTGTCAAATATTAATTGACCTTAATGGCGTAGGTAAATACCAGAACAATATTTTTAAGATAATAATTGGTGTTTATCTTCTGTGCCACTCCCTCTTATTTTAAGGTGATAGCCAGGTCATTTGTAGTTCCTTGCTCCTGGACTTTTTGCAAAACTGGAAGTAGAGGTCTAGGAGGACAAGAGCCATTCTTATGGTTTGTAAAAGTATTAGCTTATGGATGAGATCTTTTTAGCTAGCCCAGTAGATAAGGTGAAAGGAAGAGTAAGTCCTTTGGGGCCAAATAGTGAGAGAGATGACATTTATAGAACCAGTGAATGGGACCAAGATTTGCGGGTCCCCTTGAGTCTCCCTAGGTAGTGGCCTTCAGGGAGCCTAGACCCTAGACACAGTGGTGTCAACCTCTATGAGGACCTATGGCAGCCAATAAAAGCAGAGAGCCACTACACCTGAAGGGACCATTTTACCATGCTTGAGGAATGATGGAAGGATGCAGATTATAACTTCAGCAGTATTCTAGATAATTGATGCTTTACACAACCCCAAGATTTTAGATAACCATGGGGGGGTGATATATCCCGGCAATATATTACTTTTAATTTCTTACTATCTACACCAAATGGAGGCCTGGACATGGACTGAAGATGGTTTCTAAAAATAAAGAAATGTGACATGAAGTGTATATTGAATTGAGTATGTAGTTTAAGATTTATACCATACATGGTCCCCCCTCCCTTAGGCAATAAAGACCTTTAAACATATTAAAAAATAAGTTCAGCCCTAACCGGTTTGGCTCAGTGGATAGAGCGTCGGCCTGCGGACTGGGGTCCCAGGTTTGATTCAGGTCAAGGGCATGTACCTTGGCTGCGGGCACATCCCCAGTAGGGGGCGTGCAGGAGGCAGCTGATCGATGTTTCTAACTCCATCCCTCTCCCTTCCTCTCTGTAAAAAATCAGTAAAATATTTTTTTTTAAAAAAAAAGTTCCTTTCCCCAATGACACTTCTGTTATACACAGAATGTTAATCAAGTACTTCCTGTTGCTTCAAGTTCTTGTAACTTCTGAACTTGTTTCATTAAACGTGTTCTTAGCAATCACATTTATTCAGCTAAAGAATGTGCATAAAGCTGACATCCATCCAATAGAAATTTCCACTCTTTGATTTTATACACTCAGGAAATTGCAAGTAAGAGTTACGATGCATAGAACATTAAAATGTTTTTTAAAGATTAATTATCACCACACACTGAAGGACTAGACCAGATGAGTGTCTAATTTCATTCATTTAAGTGTATTTAATCTTTTAAAATGCGATACCTGCCATGCAGAGGCAATCTGAGAATGAAGAGAAAGAAGCCAAGTGACAGAGCCCGCTGTGATTTCAGCATCTGAATCTAGCAGTGTCTGGAAGCCCACTCCTCGATTTTATGCCATGTTTCATAAGCCAGTTTACAATAACTTTCTGTATCACGACTAATAGGATTTTCACAAAAAGACTGTTAAGTGTGCATTGAAGTTGGACCACATGTTAGCAAAGCCCAGCCCTTCCGCTTGCCAGCTTTAATCCTTTGTGCCTCAGCTTCTTCCTCAGTATTAGCGGCATCACTGTGATACCAGCCTCCTTACGTGGGGAGCACTCATTGTGTGTGTGTATTATCACACAAGGCCTGGCCTTGGGAAGTACTCAGAAAATGCAGGCTACTACTATCACATGGGCACACTGAAAAAAAAGTTACCTGGTTAAGAATAGATGCATTAAAGCAACCAAGGAATAGTAAGAAATTGAAAAACAGCACTAAAGCAAAGTAAAGGTAGAGAAAATATAACACACTGAAATTAAATGGAACCCCAAGGAAGGTGAAGAAATTCTTAGTTAAAAAAATAAGGAACATAAAAAAAATAGACATAAATTTTTATATTTGATGACACCAGCAGCACAAAATCCATGAATCAAAAGTTGCCAACCAGACATTCTATTTATTTTATTTTTTTTAATGGAATCTTTGATTTTGGCACTAAAACAAAAACTCTATGGATAGCACCAAGCAGTAGCTATTCTAAACTGACGGAATTTTTGTTAGCTATTTCAGTACTTAGTTATAAATTTTCCTTAATTTTTTTTTTCCTGAGTGGTGTTAACAGAATTATATGAAACTTGAATATTAAGTTTCCAGGTTCCTGAGAATTTTATGCACACAGAGCAGACATTTCTACAGACATGTTGTAACAGATACTTAATGGAATGCCGTTCCAGTCTGAGGCATTTAATTAGAGTTTGAGGCAAGTAAAATAAGACATTAAAAACCAAATTATTTTATATTAAAATTGGAAAATAAATTATATGGCAGCAATTTTTATATTAAAATGATAATTTGTGTTAATATTTTATAGTTTCCTTTTAAATAGGTAGCTACTCAATTCCTAGGCTTGAATCAGAATGTCAAAATGTAAACTGGATGAAAAATAATACAATGTAAGAAAATAGAACAAGTCATCAACTTTTCTGACTATAACAAGGATGTTTTTATTGCTGGTTACTTATAAATGTGTCCACCTATTCTATAAATATTGGGCTTTTATTAAACCTTAAGATAAATTTTATTACTTTTTCTCTATAATGAATTCAGTAAGAATGCTCTGAAATGGAAGTATTAGCCAAATAATCTTAAATACTGCAAATTGCATAATTTTACATAAAATAAATGAGTGAGCCTATCTGAATATTATTGTAACTAATCATTTCTTATCATATCAACATAACCAAATAATTTAAAGAAGTATTTAAATAGTATAATCCCTACATTTTTCTACTTGGAATTCTGTTTCCAAAATGCCTGTGACTTAGGTTGTATATAATTATGTGCACACAGCTACTATCATCAAGCTCTTTTAAATAGGTAATTATCATGGTATTAAGTCCACACATGTAGTCATAGATGTCCAAAGAATGTGAGGACCCTTTCTGAAAATCTCCACAAGGAGAAATAGGCACTGGATTGGAGGGGAACTCTAACAACAGCTCGTTATCTTTTGTTTTAAACAGTGTCTTTTGATTAAAATCTCTACTGTGTTAATATTCTCTTAATCTAAAATTAAACTTCCTACAGTGCTCTCCCTCCCTTTCACTTTCCTCTCTCAAGTAAAATCAGGGCACAGGGGGAACTTTGCAGTCTTCAAGGCTTGGGGCAAGGGTTTCCCAGGGTTGCCTTGTGTGGTCCTTGTATCAGCCTTTGCCGTGGGAGCCAGTAAAAGTGCCCTTGATCCTTTTAATCACCTCCCCACCAACTCTGTTATTCCCCTCCCGGTGGAGAGGGGTCAGCCTGTGGGTGGTCTACCAGGGCTCTAAATGGAGAACAAAGTGAAAGCTATTCTGTTTTCCACTTTCTCCAGAACACGTCTAATAGACACTCAGTGATTCCTCGGGCACTCGCCTGGAAAGGGGAAGTCAGGACACAGGACACAGGACATAGACTGTCTGTGTTCCTCTTTGCCCAAACCCAGATCAACCAGGGCAGTCTCTCTCCCCTCTCTGTGTGATAAGGACTGCCCTCACCTTATTCTGCGTTTGTTCTATTCTTGGCTCATGGTAACATTCGATGATCCGATCAACAAAGCTTGGCCCCAGATATGTTCATGAAATCCTCTTCTCAACAAAGCCTAGCTTTCATGCCTATTTTTATATTATTCACTCAAAACTCCCATTCTCGACATCGAATACTAAACGTTAACTCCGTCTTCCTCTTGGCACCCTCCTGTAACAATCAAAATCTCTGCTGAAGAAACATAATGCTTGTGGAAGAATGAAGGGAGAAGAGTAAAAGGAAGTTTTCAAAGGATAAAAATACACAAATTTATTTCAAAATCTATTAGTTACTTTTCAATTAGAACAGGCCTACAGGTTTATTATTATTATTCTTATTATTGTTCAGATGCAGTGAATGGTCACACCTGTATTGTTATGATCACTAACAACAACAAGCTAAATATGTTAAGCCATGAAAATGTTTGGAAGGGTATGGGAAATAAGGTCAATTGTGATACAAACATAACCGTACAAAAACAGAAAGGGGGGAAGAACATTTATAACTCTAGCAACAGCAATCTGAAGATTTGGAAATGTAACTATCCCTTCCAGGGGATTCGCCCTGTGCACCATCTCCTCTTCCTCACTATTGTATAAAAATTTTGTGCAAGAGTTGTCTGTAGGTAATACAATAGTCTGTAGGAACCATGGCTAAATTGGAAGAGTAATTAACATAGCAAAGAGAGGGGGAGTGACTTTCTACCAGAGATGCATACTGTGGATGAAAAAGGGGCCACACACTGAACCTGAGGAGCTCAGGGGAGGCCTACATGGCCGGCCTTACAAACTCAGAGACCCACGGTAACCACATAGGATGGTCTGAACATAAAAATGCTAGCTTAAGAGCGGATCATGGTGGTAATCAGGTCCTGGGCCTGTAGCTTCCTATGTCAATCTTTACCTTAACTGAGCCTGTCTATTGTCTTTGCATCTGTGATAGCATTTCTGTGGAGTACTCTCTTTTCCAGACCCCTGAGGGCACAATTTCCCACCTGAGCACAAGACCACAGAACCCTCATCATTATCTTGTTCCCCCCAAAATACCATCTCTATGAATGGTGCTGTGAATGTTAATTATTAACTAACCTGCACCCACCAATGTAAAAGAGGTATGTGTCTCTCCATTTTACTTTTTACCCAATCCCAGAGATTTCTCTGCTTTGCTTCCTCCTACCTCCTTAATCTACCACCAGTGTACCTTATGCGACCCTCCACCACTTACATCTCCTCCTTTGATTCTAATGGATAAAATAAGTTGTAAAACTGGCATTCTCCAGAGCATTTTCTTAATCTGTTGAGATTTTGTTCCCCAGAAATTGTCACTTGGGCTGAAATAAAGTCATAAAAATTCTTTACCTGTTTGAATGTTTCTTTTTTGTATTATTTTAACATTTTTATTGATTGATTTTAGAGAGAAGAATGGAGTGAGAGAAGCATCAATTTGTTGTTCCACCCATCCATGTACTCATTGGTTGCTTCCCACATGTGCCCTGACTGAGATCAAACCCTGAACCCTGGCACATCTGGACGGCACTCAGAACAGCTGAGCTATCTGGACAGGGCTTGGCCATTTCTTACATCAACAATGTAATGGCTGTTGGAACTTTGCTTCTTCTTATTTGGAGAGAAGAGAACATTTTCATTTGTATGAGGAATAGTTGCATTATGTTAGGTGGAAATAGGGAATTCCCAATTTTTATCAAAAGTTTTATATGGTTGCTGAGTAGTCAAAGGTTGATATGCTGGTTATTAAGCTATTTATTCTCCCTCAGCTCCAAACCCTCTCCATATCATTTTGAGATATTAGGGCTGAAACGCTACAAATCCCATTGCTGCTGTGGGTGACTCCCTGTGTCTGAGCTGATACTGGCACCAGAGAGAGAGAGGCTGTGGGAAGGTGAAGAAACTTGTTCCGTCCTGTTTGCCTTGGGTTTGCCTTCGGTTTGCCTCCTGCTCCTAGGTGCATCATCCTATCAATGCTTTAAAATACATCCAACAGAGGAAGCTGTGGTTTCTTTCTGTAGCAGTGTTTGAATCCAGTGTATATTTTCCCAACACTTTCAGAATCAGCCTCATGCCAGTCCAACACAGTGGACCTTCAATAACACAGATTTGAACGGCACGAGTCCACTTATACATGTTTTTTTTCTCCACTTTGTAAACAGATGATGTAAATGTACAGTATCAACAAACACAGTTCAGTACTGTAACTGTATTTTCTCTTCCTTATGATTTTCTTAATAACATTTTCTTTTCTCTAGCTTACTTTATTGTAAGAATACAGTATGTAATACATATAACATACAAAACTTGTATTAATCACAAGTTGGTGCTATGGGCGAGGCTTCCAGTCAACAGTAGACTATTTGTAGTTAAGTTTTGGGGGAGTCAAAGTGGTATGAGGATTTTTGACTGTGTGCGGGGGGAGGTGTGTCAGTGCCCCTAACCCCCATGTTGTTCAGGGTCAAGTGTCGTGTCTTCCTTAGAGATCTGGGTTTCAGCTTCACTGGGCCTCTCCTTCAAGCTTCAAATCTATTACTAATTTCCATCTCTTCATTTTGTTTCCCCAAACTGTAGTGCTTCCTGCAGCTGCCACGCTTGTAATACCATAGTGTTCTTTTTTGCCTTTTGTGTTAACGAGATAAAAATTGCTTTTGGAGGGGGTGCGGTTAAGAGATCAAATAGAGGACTTGTATGCATGCATATACCTAAGCATAACCTGTGAATACAGACAGTAGGGGGGTGAGGACATGTGCTGGAGGGTGGGGGGTTGGAATGGCTTGGGAGAGGTCAATGGGGGGGGGGGGGAAGAAGACATATGTAATACTTTAAAAATAAAGAATTTAAAAATTTAAAAAAATAAAATAAAAAATTGCTTTTGCTAAATGATCTCTCATTTAAAACATAAATCCTCTCTTTTAAAATACCAGACTGATACAAATGATACATTTTTGTGACTGTTCTATGTGTTCTGAAAAATAAAATATTTGCTATCTTTTGGGGGGTTGATGTTCTAGATAATAATCTGTTACATACATTTTCTAAAGATATTACCTATATTAATTTATTTAACTAAAAAAAAGGAAAAGAAAGAAAACCCTGGGTGATGTGTAAAAACATTATAATTCCCATTTACAGGCAAAAACAAACAAACAAACTGGAGCATAGCAAAAAAAAAAAAAAAAAGTAATTCACTGAAGATCACACAGCCATTAAATGTTAGAGCTAGGAGTCCAAAACCATCAGGATATTGCTCTCTGCTGCCAGAGGTGATATATGTGTAATGGATCCAAGATCATATCAATCAGAGTTCAGTGCAGGAAATAGAAACCCATTTAGATATTTCAAGCAGGAAAGGATTTACTATAGGGGATTAGGTCTTCACGAACCCACTGTATGAACTAAGGGGCCCCACGCTGTCATCAAACTGTTGAATTAAAAGTCCTCCCTGACACAGCAATCCAGATTCCAGGAAACGATTGCCGCCATTCATGATTCTGGAAACTGTTGCTGTCACTACATCACTGTGTTGACACAGCTACTCTGCAGCAGGTTCTTTACAATGGAGTCAGATTACTTTCATGCCCCACTCTTTTCCCATTCTTGCAGCCTTTAAACCACAACTTCCACCAAATCCCCACAATAATGACCCCAACGATGCCCACATCCTGCTAAGAGATAACTGAAGCATGTTAAAAATGTCAGGAGTCTTTCTGGCAAACATCAAATTAGGCAGCTCCCACCGGGAAAGTGGTTAGGGGCACTCTGAGGACAGGCGCCCGCCCAGGAAGGGCTTTTTAAAGCAGCCCTGGGAGCAATGCAAGGGGATTCTTTGATTGGCTATGATTTAAGCAGTTGCCTTATTTGGGAATCCAATAAGGTTGACGATTGGGTGTTCTCAAATTCCCTTTTCTGGGATAGGAGAGCATTTACAGGAACTGACTCTGGCTTAGGTTTGGTGTGTTTATGGCGGCTACCAGGCATTACAGGGGTGGGCAAACTTTTTGACTTGAGGGCCACAATGGGTTCTTAAACTGGACCGGAGGGCCGGAACAAAAGCATGGTTGGAGTGTTTGTGTGAACTAATATAAATTCAAAGTAAACATCATTACATAAAAGGGTACGGTCTTTTTTTTTTTTTTTTTTTTAGTTTTATTCATTTCAAACGGGCCGGATTCGGCCCGCGGGCCGTAGTTTGCCCATGGCTGCATTAGAACCACCTCAGTCCCATGGCCTTGAAGGGGAGCAGAATTTGCCAGCCCAAAATATGTCATTAGGCAAAAGGATTATTATAGGCTGATTATTTTGAAGAAACATCAGACACAAGTGAAGCTCTGAAAGCAGAATAGAAGCTACCCTTTTGTAAGAGACATTTACAAGGGAGAGAAGCCTCCATTTGTCCCGGTGTGTTCCTCTTCTTTAACGAAGGGTGACTAAAGCTCTAGAAAGGGCTATCAGTGCAGAAGGCAGTGACTTAACTCTGCACAGCAACCTACCCTTGTTTACTGTGCTCTTCCTCGATAACTAACTGGTTTCCTTCTCCATTCCCAGCATCTTCTTTTATCTTTAACTGGAGGTGGATGGTATTTAAGGTGGTGGCTTGGGCCCTTTGGGAAGTTACCTAGTTTGCCTGGATATCTCCTATATATACAGGAGGTATGCATGTTGCTGAATTTCTGTTTGCTTTTTTTCTTATTAATCTATCTTTTACGACAGGGGCGTGGGGTAGAGTGGGGTGGGCGTGGAAGTGTCTCAGCTCTAAGAGAAAATCGTGTTTCCTTTTTTTTTTTTTTTAAATATATTTTATTGATTTTTTACAGAGAGGAAGGGAGAGAGAGATAGAGAGTTAGAAACATCGATGAGGGAGAAACATCGATCAGCTGCCTCCTGCACATCTCCAACTGGGGATATGCCCGCAACCCAGGTACATGCCCTTGACCGGAATCGAACCTGGGACCTTTCAGTCCGCAGGCCGACGCTCTATCCACTGAGCCAAACCGGTTTCGGCGTGTTTCCTTTTTAATTGCTTGAACAATTCCAGTCCCTGGGACCTGTGAACATGTTACCTTACACGGAAAGGGTCTTTCCAGGTGTGATTAAATGAAGTGTTTGGAGATGAGGACATTATCGTGAATTGGCTGGGTGAGCTCAGTGTCATCGCAAGGACCCTCATACGAGAGAGGCAGGAGGATCAGATCCAGAGAGGATGGAAGAGGTTGTTCACTCTAAAGGTGGAGGATGGGTCTATGAGCCAAGACAGGCAGGGGGGCCCCAGAGGCAGGAAATACAAGGAAGCGGACTCTCCCCTCGAGCCTGCAGATGCACAGAACCTTGCTGAGCATTTTAGGACTTCTGATAGCCAGAATTCTGTGCGAATACACTGGTGTGGTTTTAAGCGCTAAGTATGTGGTAGTTCTCACAGCACCTATAGGAAACTAAAACAACAGGAACAAACACAAAGTCTGACCCAAGAAGAGACAATTGACCCTAAAAAAGAATTGCAAGCCCGGCCGGTGTAGCTCAGTGGTTGAGCATTGGCCTATGGACCAAGAGATCACGGTTCAATTCCTGGTCAGGGCACATGCCTGGGTTGCAGGCTTGATCCCCAGTGCAGGGCGTGCAGGAAGTAGTCAATCAATAATTCTCTGTTATTGATGTTTCTATCTCTCCCTCATCCTCCCTCCCTGAAATCAATAAAAATATATTTAAAAAAAATAAAAAAGAATTGCAAGATTTTTGCTAATTTCTTTAGAGAAATTTAGGGAATGCGTGTAGAAGGGCCCAACTAATGCCATGTTCCTTCACTTTTAAACCCATTCCCACACACCTTTCAGAGGAGGGCCTTACCAGGTCTCTCAACAAGGCAGAGCCAGCTCAACACAAGGGAGGGGAGAGGCGGCCTCTTGTGGTCAGAGAAGCTCTGGAAGGTTCCTGGGTTCAGAGTTCCTGGATTCATTCCACTCTAGCCTGACCCCAACATTCCAGTTCTCAGGGGCCACTGTTTTTCAATCAACCCCCACGCTTTCACATAAGAGTCCTACAGAGCCTGGGAATTCTGCGATTGCAGGCTCAGACTCTATCTGATTTCTGGCTTATTTTGCTACCAGCCAGGCACAGATCTCCATTCTCTCTGGAGAGGGTTATGTGTCCTCTACATCACCACATTGCCACTTAGGTGTGCCCAGCTCCCTCTCATCCATCATGTAGACTCTATTCTCAGTTACCCCAAATTTCACCCATCTCTTACGACCCAGTTTACGTTTAATCTTCCTTCGTTAGTCCTGTCCTCGTTTTTCTCAATTGAGCAATCTATACTTCTGAGTATTCATTATACTTAATGTCTATTAAGTTATTTTGGTATTTGATTATATAAGAATTTACTCCTATTCATGATCCCATTTGAAGTAAACTTAATTATTTAATAGTGTCTGTGCCTATCAGTGCTTCATGAAGGATAGAAAGTCAACAACTCATGGTTGAATGAGTAAAAGTTACATAGTAAAGGTAGGTAGCTTCCGTCATTTCTTAAATAATACAAAGCATTTTTAGCATTTTTCTAAATTTCAAAAGTCACATTGGCTGAGGTTGCAAGCTTTTGGCTTTTCAAGGCATTTAGATTTTCTTTGTAGATTGCGTTGCTTTATATGAAGCTGTAAATATCCCAGGGAAACACCTTTTTCCTAAAAGCATTAGTGAGCAGCTAAGAATTTGCTGAACATTTTATAGGTGAGATGGAAGAATGTATTTAAGTCAAAATCACTAACAAATAATTCGGTAAATCCTCCTTAGATGTGAGTGGTCTGTGGAAGTCTGCCTTCAGCCATGCTACCCATCTCTCTGGCCCTCAGTACAACACTGAGCATCCTCTACCTCCCTCCCCACGCTTCATTTAGCAGAGTTGCTTCCTTTTTTCACCCAGGAACCTGGGATCTAACCTGAGGTGCTTCTGTTCCTCTTCATAAGCTTAGTAAAGCTGTAAAGCTGTTCACCCTCCACTTGAATTATTGCACCAGTTTCTAAAATATTTTTAAAAACATATTAAATTTACATGGACAGAGATAGCTGTCTCAGGTTGTATGCATAGGTGGTTATAGTTGTACATTGCTTAATATCTACTCATTATACAACTTTATTACACTGAAATATTTACCTTCTATATCACACCTTAATTGCTTTTTTCAGACATTACTTTTTCTCTTCCTTTATTATTTCTTAATTCTCCTTAATATTCATATTCACAATAATCTCTTTTTTCAACTCTTTCCAAACCTCTTATTCTCTTCCTTCTGTGGCAAAATGAATCTATTTTTGTTAATTTTTCTGGCTTTCTAATTACTTTGTGGTTTTATACACAACCATAGCTGTTATAAGAATTTACATCAGAAGAGTATTGGGGAATTGTTCAACTCAGCGTGCTGATTTCTGTAATCCATGGGGTGCATCTTCCTTCAACCCCTGAACCTTCACATTTCCTCCCCTTCATTAACGTGGTGCGCCACATCAACTCTGACTCCTGGTAGCTCCTACTTTCTCTTCCAATTAATGACAGGGAGCAGTGGGTGGTGAAATGCTGGGAAACACCCACTGAGTATGCCTCATATTGTACGTTCACCACCGGCCTCTGCCACAGCAATGAAAAACAGAAAGTGAGAGCTAAGTGAACCAACAATGCAAAGAAGAAAAAGGCGCTGTCAGGAGGTAGATTCAAGGTTGACAGGAGTTGCATGTTTGTACTCCAAAGAAAAGGAAAAGCAAGTGCCTGGGAGAATAAAAACAGTAAATGCAAGAAGTCATAAGGTTTAATATCTTTCTCTTGAATAACTCTTACAGCAACACTTATTTTAGAATAAAATCTAATTCTTTGTGCTATATTTGCATGAGGCGAAGTCGTGATTGAGTTTTATGATTTTCAAATTTGACCTATGACACTACCTTTGGTAAATTGATGTATCTATCACATTTCTCAAAGAAAATACAAACAGCCCTAGCCAGTTTGGCTCAGTGGATAGAGCATTGGCCTGAGGACTGAAGGGTCCCAGATTCCATTCTGTCAAGGGCACCTACCTCGGTTGCAGGCTCCATCCCCGTCCCTGGTTGGAGTGCGTACAGGAGGCAATCAATTGATGTATCTCTCTTTTACATCAATGTTTCTCTCCCTCCCTCCCTTCCTTCCTCCCTCCCATTCTAAAAATCAGTGGAAAAATATCCTCGGGTGAGGATTAACAAAAAGAAAAAGAAAATACAAATAAACCCCACTTATCTATTGCTTTTCCTTTTACTCAGTCATTTCCTTTGGATTTTATTGTAGAGATAACAATAGCCACATGTGGGATGACTTTGCCTTCCTCATAAAGTGCAGCTGAAATGAGAGATTAAATATCAAGTCTAATTCGCAGGTGCCCTGGAAAACAGGAAGGGTTGACACAGGGGGGCGGGGAAAATGGGAGCCCCCTGAAAGACAAACAGTAACAAACTGGCCTCAGAATCTAGAAGATTGGAAAACTCTGACATTCCAAAAGGTACCATAGACGGACACAACAAACAAACAAAACAACGAGCAAAAACCCGAGGTCCAAAAGGTCGGGGGTTTTGTTTTTGTTTTTAGCAGAACCTAAAAATAACCACAAGATAAAAGTGTACCAGGGACTGAATGAAAATGCAAGTGATACAACATAGCGGAAGAACAGAGGCAGTCTCAACCTCTGACTCTAGTGTTTACCCTTGGGCCATTCTCCAACCTCCACCACAGTCACCTACGAATGGATGTTTTCACCCAGAAACTGGCGCCTTACACCTATCCCCCAGGCCCACGCCCTCGCCTGTACAATCAGTCATGGAGGTCAGGCTCCAAATCAGAAATTTTTTTTGATTCTTGGTGAATAAATTATTTGGGGTGATATTATTTAAACTCGTTACATCAATAGAGAAATGTAGAATGAAATATTAGTATTTTAAAGTAGGAAGTTAATCCCGTGAAACACAGAATTCTGTAATAGTACTTTCTGTAATAAGAATAGAATTCTCTAACAGAAGACAATAAAAGAGGGAAAAAAATAACTGATCAATCCAGCAAAGGTGAAGAGAAAAGAGGAAACATTATGACAAATATAAATTTCTAAAAATAGAAGAATATAACCAAATGCTATTTCCCCCAAACTTGACATTGAATTACTATCAATACCTCATCCATCTATGTATCCTCTGCTCTCCCACATGCGGGGATAAAGTTCTTAAGATGCCTCAGAACACCAGGTCCAAATGTCAATCCACTTGAGTCTCATGAGCTAGTTCTCAGGGTAGTGCTCATCAGAGTGAGAACAGAGGCTGAATTGGGGTAAGGCTGGAGTTTAGCAGAGGTGGGCATGGGACAGAATTGAGCAGGTGTGTGTCCCTCACTCATGAGGGGCACAACCCTCTGGGTCTATGAAAGTACTCTGGGAAGCCTTTGGGCTCTGGACCTAAAATGAGTGACACAAGGCACAGGGGAGAAATAAGGTCCGCTTATGCTGGGCCATGGTTCCTTTCCTGCAGTTTTGTCAGGGAGCAGAGCAGGGAAACAATGTGGAACATTAACCATGAGACTTGTACTAACTCCAGCTTGACCGGAGTCCATAGGAAAAGCAATAGGTAGCTATGACCAGAAGCTTTCTAGGTTTGCAGACGTATAGGCTTATGTTGACCCTTTAATAATTCATATTCCTTTTCTCTATCCTGATTCTTAATCTGCATCAGACACCCAAATTCCTCCCCAGAACATCTGAAAATGCAAAGTGAGAGGTATAGAAGCAGGTAATCAAGCCGTGACCTGTCTTCAAGTTACTAAGTACATCATTTGTATGTGTTTGTTTCCTTGTTATAACATTCTTAATAGGGGGTAGAGCTCCTGTCATTCAGGGCATTCTAGACAGCATTACTGAGGTATAATTTGATTTTTTACAGCTTTATTGAGACATAATTAACATAAAATAAATTGTACATATTCAGTGTACAATTTTATATACTTGACATAAGTACATGTCCACAAAACAATCCTGGTAATGAACACATGCAGCACCCCTAATAGCTTCTTGCACTCCTTTGTAAAACACCCTTTCCTCCCACATCCCACTCTCGCTCAGCACTGTTACAATAGGTTGCTTACATTCTCTAGAATTTCCTGAAAATGGAGCATTTTGGTATGGACTGTTTTTCATCTGGCTTCTTTCACTCGTCACAATTAATTTGAGATTCATTTATATCGTGTGTGTTTCAATAGTTCACTCCTTTTTGTTGCCGAGTAGTATTCCATTGTGTTTACCACTGTTTGCCTTTTTCCATTTACCTGTTGATAGCCATTTATGTCCTTTGTAGGTTTGGGCTAATACAAGTGGAGTGGAATGGCTGGGTCGTGTGGTAGGTCTATATTAACTTTAAGGAAGCTGTCACCTAGCTCTTCTTCTTTGAGGTTTTGCGCTCTTGTCAGGGTGCTACAATTGTCCTGCATAATTCACGGGCATGGCAGGAATAATTGTTTCCCCAGTGAACCCCCTGAAAACCAAGACACTCTGCCTTTCCAAATTAGGTGTCAGCAACTCTTAAGGCCTCATGACATGCAGGGTCACTTATCCTTGCTGGTATAACAAATCCATGCTTTGCCTGCTGGCCTATTAGCATGATAAATCTAAAATGACCCAGCTGACGTCTTATCTTCAGGTTTAATAGAACCCATACTTCTGTCAGATAATGGAGGTAATCCCATTTTCCCCAGGAACCAGGGCCTCTAGTTCAGAAAACTTTAAATTTCAGGAATAGGTAGCACAATGTCCCCCAATGGGTCACTTGGACTTATGGGGAGGAGGACCATTCTTGCTTCTTCGTCTTGATTCCTGGATGAGTGTATTTCAGCCACTGGGGATGCTGAACCATAGAACGACTATTGGTTCAAAGTATACACTGCACCTTGAAGAACCATGCCCCAACCCCTCGAGGGTGTCATTCTTATGCTGATAACTTTAGTTATGCCTGAAGAGGCCATTCTGATGTTCTATCAGGTTGGCATCTTATGAATAACTAGAGGCCCGGTGCACGAAATTTGTGCATGGGTAGGGTCCCTAGGCCTGGCTGGCAATCAGGGCCAATTTGCGGGGCTACCGGTGGGACTATCGGGGTGGGCCCCCGCTGGCACCAGCCTTGGCTGGCCTGGCGCAGCCAGCTCGCTGCCTCCAGTCGGGGCCTGCATTGAGCATCTGTCCCCTGGTGGTCAGTGTGCATTACAGTGACCAGTCGTTCTGCCGGTCATTCCGCTGTTCGGTCGACCTTCATATGAGGCTTTTATTATATAGGATGTGTGCATTAGGAGCAGTGGGGATGTGCCCAAAATCACACCTACTTCATCACAAAATGGGTCTCTTCCTCTGAGGTGATATTATGTGAAATTCCACAATGATAAATCAGAAACTCTCAGCCATCATATAGCAGTCGGGGAACACAATCAACTAGTGTCTGATGTTGTATAATAAATCCATTTTGACATGACTACTGTTCTGAGACTTCCCTCAATATTCATCCAAGGACTGGAAAAGGATGGAAAAAATATAAACATGTATCAATTCTTGTAAACCCGAATTGTTGTGTCCTCCAGGCTGAACGATGTCTGATTTACTCAGCTTGCCACTAAGTGGCTGTTTGGTTCTTGATGAATGGTGCCCTATCTAGAGTTTAACATCAATTTTTTTTTCTATTGATTGGTTGAAATACAGCACTGGTAGTAACTACTCTGGCAGCCTTGGCATGCACATGCAAAACCTCATCCCTGACTCTCTGGATACTCTATTTAAAGAATAATTTTTAAGCACTGTGCTGCCATGGAAGTAGCCAGAGTATCAGGAATAAAGGTTATGCATATGTGTATTCACACCTCAAAACACTCCCCTTCCACACCTACCTAATGGCCAGGTATGCCACTTAGAGATCTTCCAACTGGCCCTGGCTGGTGTGGCTCAGTTGGTCGAATGTCATCCCATGTACCGAGGGATCATGGAGTTAATTCCCTGTCAGGCCACGCACCCAGGTCGCAGGCTCGATCCCAGTGCGGGGAGTGCAAGAAGCAGCCGATGGATGCTTCTCTCTCCCTCTCACCTCCTCTCTCTCTCGAATATAAATAAAAACATATTTTTTAAAAAGATCTTCCCACAGGAGAATTTAGTCCTGCTGCTGTCTTTTGGGGACGACTTTGAGTGGGATTGTAGTGTAGCAGCAATACACTTTTGAATTTTACCAACATGACAAACTGAACCTATCACAGTCTGTCAGCTGGTCATAGGGAATCCCCCACATTCATGAGTATGAGCGGGGGTTGGCATTAGTGTAATAGATAAAGGTGTCTTGGAGAAGAAATATGGATCATCTTTAACTTTCTTATTCCATCCAGACCCTCTTTGCCCAGAACTTGAATGTATCATTTCCATCTTATGCTTTACCCTTCAATCTTATTACTTGGTAGGTCTGACAAATTTCAGATATTGATGGCCATCTCCATCACATAGTCACTCGATGTTCCGCAGTCAGAAACCAAGATTCTATGAGGATCCAGGGACATGTTAGGAGTTGATTTTTAAATGATGAATCGTTCTCTGTTACAGATGGCATTGTCTTACTCCAAAAGTATAAAATGTCTGTGCTCTGATTCTTCTCTTAGAGTTTGCAGAAAAAGTACATCGCATTCTTATTGAGAAACGTCTAACATCATAGGATCTACCATGATATATGGCCCATGAAGCAGCAGGGCTAGTAAGGTAGCCTGAATGTACTGAAGAGCCCCATTCAAAAATTACAGCCTTCCATGTTAGCCAATAAATGAGTTCGTAGCATCTGTCATAACTCATCTCACTTTTTGAGGGACCAGACTGGTAGGTTAAATGTGGATATAATGGGAACTTGCATCCTTTACATTTTTTGAGGGTAGCACTAATCCCTGCAATTCCACACAGGATGACATATGGCTTCTGATGTATCATCTTGGCCAGAGTCAGCGAGTTCAAGAGCTTCCACTTGGCCTTTCCTCCCTTCTGGTTCCTGCTGCCAGGGAACCAGCGTGAGGGTACTGCCAGCTACGAAGTATAGCCATACCAATTACGCACACAGAGACCAGGAAAATGACATATAGGCCCCACTGCGAGACAAACTTTGAGCCAAACCACTGTCACCAGCCTCTGCACTCTTACAGGGGGGCCATGAAAGTGGTTTTGTGCCCTGTATTAGACTTACTTCAGACCCTATATCCAACTACACCTAAAAGGTTTGAATAGTCTCCTTTCCACAGAGAATGCACGTCACCTGGGGAAATGCTCATAGCTCCCAGAGGAGAAGGACTGGGGGAATCACACTATTAGCATTTCAGAATCTTTCCTTGAAGGGACCTGTCTTTCCTTAGATGTATGGGTCCCAGGGCTGAGAATAGGCTCAGCTTCTTAACAAGGCCCTTCACTAGCAGATCCCTGTAGTTAGAGCAGAAGGAAGTCTCTGGGAACTTGAGGGGAACACAATCAACTAGTGTCTGATGGTGCATAATAAATCCATTCTGACATGACTACTTTTCTGAGGCTTTCCTCAATATCCACCCAAGGACTTCCAACTTTTCCATCTATCATTTTTTCCAACTTCAAGGAGCTATATTAGCAGCCTATTAGGAATAAGTGTAGGAGACGCTGCTAGGACATTAAACCCTAAATCATAGGATATTCTCATCCAGTACCCAATATGCTCTCTCAGCCCTGCCAGTACACACTCGCCAGGTCCAGAGGTGTTTTTGATGAAGAATCCATTTCCCGCCAAAGCAGGGCTCAGACTTCCCTGGTCAGGCCACCTTGAGACTGAATTGAATTAGTGGTTTAGAAGCAATGAGGGAAGTTAGGGCAGGTCTTGAGAAGAGCCAGACTCACCTCAAATGAGGCCTTTCAATGGTCTCCAAGCAAGAAGAGGGTGCTTATCTTGTAGCAACGGGAGGGACACACTTCTGCTGGCTTTGCGGGGTCAGGCAACTCTGGGAGTCTAGGTCTCCAGCACAGCCATCTGCATGTTCCCATCCGTATCTCAGGATCTCATTCCTTTATCAGAGCTCTGACATGATCATTGAAGACTTGCGAGGGCTGTTCATTCAACAATCTTTGTAAATCTGCTAGTGAAACAACAGCGCCTGGGAGGGAGCCTCAAACAGTCTGCCCTCAGACCTCAGGAGAAGAGGAGGTCTTTAATGCTACCCCAGAGGCCTCTGGGCTTCCACCTGTTGGTCTGAGTTGGGAGTTAACACTGTAATTTTCTCTCCTTGGTGCATAAATGGCCTGGAGCAGCTACTGATCTTCCCCGCAGTCCTTATCTCCCCCCATCTCCCAAGCAGTGCAATGCCCCAGAGCCTCGATCCCCGAGTATATCCTTAAATCCACCGGCCCCACTGATAATCAGGCTCTTACTGGCATCAACAGTTCAAGTGGGCATGCTTTTGTGCCTCTGAACTGAATGTACTCCCCTCTCAAAAATAGACTGCCATGCCAAACCGGTTTGGCTCAGTGGATAGAGCGTCGGCCTGCAGACTCAAGGGTCCCAGGTTTGATTCCGGTCAAGGGCATGTACCTTGGTTGTGGGCACATCCCCAGTAGGAGATGTGCAGGAGGCAGCTGGTCGATGTTTCTTTCTCATCGATGTTTCTAACTCTCTATCCTTCTCCCTTCCTCTTTGTAAAAAATCAATAAAATATATTTTAAAATAAATAAAAATAAACTGCCAGATCGCTCTCACTTCTCTTCCCCAATCTCCAGAGACAAGCTCATCTGATAAGGTTACTGCATGACAGAAAGCAGATGAAATCGCAAAATACCTACAGGCAAAGAAAGTTATTGCAGAATGAGGTACAGCTGCAAAAGCATCTTCCTGCCAGCATCCAGCTGGGGTAAAAGGGAGGAAAAATGGGGGAGAGGGGAGGAGACCTGGAGAAAGAGGAGAGAGGGAGAGGAAGGGGGAGTAGTAGAGAGAGGGAAGGGAGAGGAAGAGGGTGGGAGGAGGGAGAGCCTGAGACAGAATAAAAGAAATTGACCTGAATGAGCACCCAAACTTTCAAGTCATATAAATGATAAACTCATTTTTCTCTAAATATGTTCATAGTAATTTTTAAAAATCCTTGCCTGAGGATAAGTTTATTGATTTTAGAGAGAGAGGAAGGGAAGGAAGGAGAGAGACAGACAGACATTGATTGGAGATGTATTAATTGGTTGCCTCCTCTATGTGCCCAGACTGGGGATCAAACCTGTAACCTGGGCATGTGTTCTGACCAGGAATCAAGCCCGCCATCTTTTGGTGTATGGGACAACGCTCCAATCACTGAGTCCCCTAACCAGGACCATAGTAATTTTTTCAAAAAATCAATTCTTAATACTCAAAACATAGTAGAATGGCTGACTAGGTAACAATAGATTTGAATGACTAATGCTTGTTGCTTTTCTGTGGAAATAAGCTAGAGTCGCCCAGTGAGGACAGTGCCCCCTGGGAACGAATCTGGCCCTGCTGGGGCACACTGCAATACTTTCAGGACGCTAGGGTATGCCTCAGGAAGGTCTCGCTGTCATCTTGCAGAAGCACGGGTGGAATCTGGCAGCTTTAAAGAGAGTTTTAAATTCAGTAGGAAATAAAGGCTCTGCCATTGAGTCACAATAATATTCCTAGCATACATCACAGCACGATGAATTTTTTTCTACCTGCTGAGCTCATTCTTGCTTTCTGTAGGGTTTGGTGGTTTGGCCAGACAGTTGATTCTCTGAGACACATCTGGCTATGTCATTAAGTTATTCCTGAATGTTTTGGCTATTGCCAAAGTGGTCTGCTGGTTTAAAAAAAATCCGAGTACCATCTTGGGAAATATTACTCTTGCAGACTGCCTTTTACAGTCCAACTCAGTCAGCCAGACCAAGCTATTTTTTAGCATCCCTTAAATCCTCTAAGAGAAAATGCGGGGGGGGGGGGGGGGGGGCGGGTTCTGTCTTTATTTATCATTAAGGTGAGTCACATCTGTTTTCTTCCTTATTTGCTGTATACTGATTAGAGGTGTCAATATGCTCTTAAGTATAGAAGTTCTTCCAACATATTTCCATTTTCTGGGAAATAGAAAATATCCTCCAAGCGCCTCTCCCTTCAAATTCTTAATAGAAAAAAGACACATAGGTGGAAACCCTAGACATTCCTTTCATGTTCCCTCTCTTTATTTCATACTCTCGCTGCTCTTTGACTTTTTGGGTGTTCAACTTGGTGAGAAAGTATTTCCAGGATGTGAGTCATCTCCAGGTAGCAGATAGAAAATGCTGAAATCCTATACTTTTATTCTCATTCTAAATATGTAACCCTCTTATGGGAGACAATGTGATTTTCAAAGTATTTAATAAACAACTACATCCTGATCTTTCACAAACTTAAAGGCTAATGTATGTTTTTTTTAACTCTGCCTATATGCCAGGCACTCTTTAAACACCTTCCTCATATTACTCATTTCATCGCTCCAACTACTCTATGAAATGAGTTCTATTTTTAATCTTCATTTTACAGATGTAGAACTGAGGCACCAGGAGGTTATGTAAGCTGCCTAAGTAAGTGGTAGAGTTGGGACCGAGAGCAGCAGGCTTGGGTCAGAGCCTGAGTTCTTACCTATTTCATTAAACTGCCTTTGGGTATTCTTCCCTTATTCACATCTGAGAGGGAGCGAGGTAGATACCCTGATGGAATAGCTCCCATTTCCATTCTCTTCTGGGAGGTCCATGGTCAATTTGATGTCACAAGCCTTGCAGCATTTCCTTTTACTTCCCAAGGCGACACAAATAATGCTAGGATTTAAATGGGTACAACTGCGACTTAGAGAGCTACCTCTGACAGACTGTCTAGGAAAGCAAAACAAAAGGCTGGGTTTTAGATCAGCCAGTGCTGCTTCTAGTTGCCTTATTTTCTTCATTCAAAAATACAGAGCATGTTCATGAACCACTGGGGTGTAAAAGAGAAAATAAAATGAACTTGAGAGAAAGCAAAATCCCAACAAGTCAGCCATTGTGTCTGTTTTTAGCCATTATTACCACTCCAGCTCAGGCCACCAGCCCCGCCCACTTGGGCCATGCCAGTAACCTCCTAACAGTGCCCTTGCTTTTGCGCCTGCTCCCACTCTAATAGTATCAGTTCCAACGTTAGTGACTTCTCCTTGCAATCTGAGCACCTCCAATCTCTTCAAGACCGTCAAGTTCAGGCTTCTGGCCACTTCTCCAGTCTTTTTCCTCCTATCAACAACGTGCCAACCTCCCTGAGTGCCAGGAGCCGGTCCATCCTTGCTGTTTCAAGGGACCTGGCATATATGGCATACTGTTCTTAATATGTTTGCTCACCTTCTTGGCACTATGTGTTTTAACCAAGGTCACACCTCTCTGAGAAAGGTTGTTTCCCCAGGTAGGGATTTTCCCCTGAAGTTAGGGAGGGAATAAAACCCCTTAACTAAGTGCCAGGCGGGTAATTAATCACTTTAACTACGAACAATCATGCTTAAGCTACATAATCTTTACTCCCTGGAATGGAGATAAGAAACGCCCTAACCTTTGGAATAGAGATTGATAGGATTGGAATCAACTGGTATAAATACAGATGTAACAAGACAACAGGACACAGAACCTAGACACAGAACCTAGACACAGAACCTACACAGAACCACTTCGCTGGAGAGAACATGGCAAAAGATCCTGGACAGAAACTGGAGACAGAACCTAGAGACAGAACCTAGCGAGAGAACATGGCAAAAGATTCTGGACAGAAACTGGCCTCAGAACCTAGAGACAGAACCTAGCGAGAGAACACGGCAAGAGAACCTGGACAGAACCTGGCTAGAGAACCTTGCTATGATGATCATCTGAACGCTGTCTCCGTGTCATTCCTTCTTCGCCAACTCCGTCCACACCTTTGGGGACCCCTGGTCCTGAGCTCCTTGCAGATTTTTAAAAACAGTTTCTATCTTCCTGAGTCTCTTTGTACCTGCTTTCCCCCTTTTCTTTATCTACATGTGAGACTGATCCCTATAATCATGTATGTTTTATATGTTACTCCCTCAAACAGGCTTTCCCTCACTTCCATTTTCACTGAAGTATTTTTTATTCTATTCTTTCTTTACTAGTGTTCCAATTCTTCTTTGAAATTATTGCACTTTGTTATAATCACTTATATGTTTCATTGTTTAAGTCTATCTTTTCACTAATCAACTGAATACCCAGCACACTCATCACAGTCTGTCGAATAGCGTTCACCACCAGGTGGCACCAAAGCACAGCAGGGACCAGGGTGGAGATGGCTCACAAGACCTTTGGACTCTAGGCTTCCCAGGTTATTCCATTACCCTGATAATATCACTGACCTGCATTTGAATTTTTGGACCAGCTCCCTCCCCAAATGTATTAGAGTGGGGTTTCATAATAGTGTGTTCTGTTCTGATTCTACACTCTAGAAGAAGTTTGATCTATGAGAGAATTAGAATTTAGTTTTGATGAACTAGACATGTCTTGGTTCTAAAGACCACAGCTCAAAAGTCTTAGAAATACAGAACTTATATGAAAATAAATGACTATTCTAATAAATACATTTATACTTAAACCTTCTTTGTATGTAATGACAAAGATCCCTAGCACTCTGAGTTGTTCAATAAGAGATAAGATGTCTAGTTGCCCAGATACTGTGTATGAGATTGAAGGCTCAATAGGAGGTAGGATTAGATGACCACACAGAATTTCAGTCTGGAGAATATATGCTTCTAGAATCCAATTTAAATGTTTAAAAATATATAAAAGTTCTTTAAGAATGGTAGTTTTGGAACTATTGGCTTACTCTTCAGTGGAATATCAATTCTCCTTTATGGTGATAACATATTAAAAAGTGCTTAGATAATGGAATCAGACTGACCTGAATTAAAGCCCAATCCGCCACTCTCTACCTATGTGACCTTAGACAACTATTTTTACCCCTATTTCCTTATTTCTAAATGGAATATTAAGACCACATTACTGAGTTATCATTAAGCCTCTATGAAGCCCAAACTATTATTTATATTTGGTTTTTAAAAAATAGCCCATTCTTCTATAATAAGGCATATATATCTACATATATACATAATTATAACAAATGATCCATCACCACCACCACCAACAACAAAACTCAGAATTTCTCTCTTGCCTAATTGTTTCCAAGTCACTTTTAAATAGCAAATAATGTAATGGATCCCCTTGCAAGTATGGCTCAGTTGGTTGAGCATCATGCCATGCACCCAAAGGTCACTGGTTTGATTCCCAGTCAGGGCACATGCCCCGGTTTTGGGCTTGATCCCCAATAGGGGGTGTGCAGGAGGCAGCTGATTGACGCTTATCTCTCTTTGGTGTTTCACCCTCTTTCTCCTTCTCCCTTGCTCTCTCTCTCTCTCAAATCAATAAAAAAATAAATAAATCGCACATAATGTAGAAAGACTGAAGTTGAAGAGATTTTCTACTTATTAAATCCATTTTAAAAATAGAAGTAGTTTGGAAACTATTTCCCCCTGTTTGGGTAGGGGCTGGGCAAATGCTCTTTTCTTTTGGGTTTCCATCCTCTGGATAATTAGGAAACAAGAGGATTTTGTGCAAGAGAACATAGAAAAACATTTCTATATCAACAGGGGTGCTAGAGAGGCAGAAAGACCTTTATTTTTATTGGCTTCGGCAGCTTAGTGGAATTAGAAAGATTACCTGTGGCTTATCCAGTGAGGAGCAATATTGAGCAGCCCACAGGCAAGTGGCAGGGGCTTTGACAATAAGCCAGTTTAGTGCCAGATGCTCCCTTTATGCTTAAGTCCTGAAAATGACTGTGACACGAATCTAAGACTTGGAGTGGTTTCTTCAAATATTTCAATCAATAACTGTTTATAAAATTAAAGTTAGAATTTTATGAAATATATTTTCCTATTTTCCCCCCTAAAATGAATCTACAAATATGGCAGGGCACTCTCTTACAGAATCATCACAGAACCCCTTTATTCAGGAAATGAATATTGATAAAACCCTGTCGTCTAATTGTCTAATTTACAGACCCTATTCACATTTTGCCAACCACTGCAACGGGGGTCCCACCCAGGAACACAGGTTGTGTGTAGTTGTCATGTTCTGTGTGTCTCCTTCAATCTGGAACAGTCCCTCAGCCTTCCCCTTGACAGTTGTACAGAGGACAACCTTCCCTTCTGTGGGACACCACCAATTGCACTTTTCCTCATGTGCAGTCTCAGGCCATGCCTTCCTGGCCGGACTGCCACAGAAATAACACTGCACTTCACAGTACCTTGTCTCAGGAGACACACAAGGCCAACCCATTCCCACCACTGCTGACTTTAACCTTGCTCACCTCCAATTCAGTTTCTGTCTGTCAGATTTCTCCACCATCTTTACCAAAATATAGAGAACATTTTCCCATTTTTATTTGATTATTTGCATTTAAATACATGGAGAGATATCCACATATTGTGTAAATATTTTATCCTTTAAAGATCTTATTGCTTTTGGGCTCTTTCAACAGACAGAGCCAGGAATCATATGCCTGTATACATCTACACAGACACATGCATGTATATACACATGCATGCATACATAGCTATTTCCGTTTATATATATTTTTTAAAGTGTGAATTCATACCAATACTTATAACTCTAATTCAACACCTATGGACAGGTTAAGTAAGATGAGGACTAAGCTTGTATTTAGCAAAGTGGAATTTCTTGGTGACTTTTCTAAGATATTTCTAATGAAATGGTGGAGGCCAAAATCTGTTTGAATAGAGTCAAGTGAGTAAGAGGAAGAAAATCAGAAACAGTGTGTAAGACAACACTTCAAAGAGATTTTGCTGTAAAGAGAGAGAGAAAAACATAATACTCATTGGAGTTATTATTAATCTGGAATAAATAATAATATAATATAGTTATATACAGATGTGAATGTTGCCAAAGAGAAGAACAAAAGTATTTTCCATGTGCAGTACCAGGAGATTAAGTAGAGTATCTGGGCAAAGACGCAGGTCAGTAGGTACATATGGAGGAGCTTGTAGAAATTTTCTTCTGAATGAGGAGAGAATAGGAATTAATCATTTGGTAGAGTAATCAAGTGAATGGAGATAAGGGATCTAGTGTGAGTGCCAGGCAACTACAAGTCTATTTGTTAGTGATCATGTCTTTAAAATTAGACAAGTTAGCATAACTGTGTATTTTTCTTTAGTCCCTTTTGGCTGCAGAGTTGAAATGAACCGACCCAAGGTAGAACCAAGTGAGAGAGTGGAAGGAAGATATTTTTAGAGCAAACTATGAAGGAAATGCTCAGAGAGATGGATGAGGACACAGGGAATTTTGTTATTAAAACTTTTGAGTTATAGAAGGCACACGAAAGGGCTTCAAAAAATTGTAGAGGCATAAAAGATGGGGTCATAAAAGGCAATATACAAAGCCATTTGGAGATTAGAGTGGGGGTTGAGCGATGACTTAGAATGTCACACTCACAGAAATGAGGAGGTGATGAGATCAGGCCCCATGTTTTTATGACAATCATGGAAACCAACCGTGAACACTGACAGGGATGTTTGAGGTTCTCATTAGCCACATGCAGCTTTAGAGACCTCAACTGACTCCTGAGGTTGGTGGTATAAAATCCCACAGAGGCACCGTCTCCCCTGACCGCAAAAGCACTCTCTTAACCTCCACTCTCAGGCTTGCCTTCATTCCTGTTGACAGTGGTGAATGGACATATAAATGCCCTCATTTATAATGCACATGTGTAAGTGTGTGTGTGATAAAATAGACCTTGTTGGAGATGTTTTAGGAAATTAAACCACAACAGTAAATGTGACAGGGACACCCTCTTGGAGGGTAGTCCCCATTGTTGGTGTCTGTCACAGAACGTGGAAAATAAGATGATGTCTCTTTGGGCAGCCAGATGGATGTGGCCATCAGACCCTCCACTTCCCAATCTCTGTTCATAAGGGCTCCAGCCCCTTCTCGGCCTGGATTAGCAAGAATTGAGTTTCCCATGAGCAGAGAGAATGTTTGTTAGCATCTGAACCTGAAAGCATCCTCTGTTTCTCCATGTATAAATGGTGGTGCCTTGGTATTGCAATGTTTGCAAATATGTAGGAAAAGTGAAGGCTGAAGACCTCCATACTGAACGAAGTAAAGACCCCAGGGCAGTTAGAGATACGGGCTCTGGCTGTGAGCCGCCTCTTTGCTCATCTTAATGCTATTATACGTGTGACAAGGGAAAATATGCTAAATTATTAGTAGTGACATTCCCTCCCCCCACCACAAACCTTCTTATATGAGTGAACCCTGAGATTCTTTTTGCTGAGCAAGTTGATAGATAAAAATGCAATACTTTTGGAGCGGGGTGCGGGGGAGGAGCTGATGTGGGAGGGGAGACACCAAGGAGATGATGCAGAAATCAGAGAAGAAGCAATACAGGTGACAGGAGCCTAAAAAGAGCTGAAAGGGAAGAAGACAGACACATTGGAAGCTGGTAAGAACACTGGCAGTGATCTTAAAAAATGAAAGTATCATGGAGATAGCTAAGTTGTTGAGATCTTCACTCTGAACCATGAGATGCTCACTCCCGCCCCTGTCCCCCTAAACAAATTTCAATAACATTCTGCCTTAGGTTTGTTATTTTTGTCATCGTTGCTGTTGTTTTTATTGTTAGATTCGATGAGATGGGAGGCTGGATTCCAGCCCAGCCTGCCCGCGGAGGCGCAGGCACCAGCCTTTCTCCCTTGTTTTTGTGGAGGCTCCACTTTCTTTGGAGGCAACCACAGCTAACTTACGTATTTGATAAAGCCTTTCTGTCTAGCATATGGATATCACTGTATTAACATTATAGTTAGTATTTCTGAATTTCCTGCCTTATGAATTTCAAATTCAAAAAATATATATAATAAAATTGGAACCTCACATTTTCCTGCACAGCTACAAGCACTCAGTTCTGTAAAGCTCCAACCCAAGCCTTCGTGTCCCCCTGCCCAGTGCTGCATCCCCAAGCCCAGCACCAAGGGAAGCCTTGGGCTCTACACTGGATGGCTCAGTTGGAAATGTCTCCATTTTCTGAGCGGCCTTGGGTTACTAGGTTAAAATGCCTGTGTTCAAATTCTTCACCTGTAAAAATTGGGTGAAATATATCTGCTAAAGCATGTAAATTCCTTAGCACAGTGCCCAACACAAATCCCTTAATGAATGCTAGCTAGTATTAAAGTTATAATAATTCCTGATTTTGGAACATTCAATGTGCTATTTCCCATTAACTTTGTTCACAATGTTCTTACCATATATATATAGGCTTAATAGTTAGTTACTCATAAAATTGTATTATTTTTAAATGGCGTTAACTCTTCTCCCCTATAGTTTCCATTATAATGCCTATTTTTTAAACTTTATATTGTTGCTCTAGCTGGTTTGGCTCAGCAGATAGAGCATCGGCCTGCGGACTGAAGGGTCCCAGGTTTGATTCCGGTCAAGGGCATGTACCTAGGTTGTGGGCACATCCCCGGTAGGGGGCGTGCAGGAGGCAGCTGAATCAATGTTTCTAACTCTCTCTCCCTCTCCTTTCCTCTCTATAAAAAATCAATAAAATATATTTTAAAAAACAACAACTTTACATTGTTTACTATGTTCTGCTTCTGCAACTTAATTCATGCTTGTTAGTTATTAACATCTGATACTCTTTCATTATTTTTCTTTCTACTGTTCTAATATTCTCTATTATCATAGTTGTAGAGTTGCATTTTCATCTCACATAAATTCATTCTCTAAGGTCTCATATTTTTTTCTCTAGCTTATTATTATTTTTAATCCTTACCTGAGTATATGATTATTTTATTGATTTGAGAGAGAGGGAAAAGGAGAGGGAGGGAGGGTGGGAGGGAGGGAGGGAGGGAGGGAGGGAGAGAGAGAGAGAGAGAGAGAGATTGGTTGCCTCCCATTGGTTGCCTCCCATAGCACACTGACTGGGAATGGAACCTGCAGCCTAGGTATGTGCCCTGACTGGAAATCAAACAACAACCTTCTGGTGTATGAGATGACACTCCAACCAACTGAGCCACCTGGCAAGGGCTCTAACTTATTTCAGTCATCACACATATTTTGTGATTTTGACATTTAAGAATTTCAAATTTTAATATTGATAAATTTTACAAATACTTATATTTCCTGAGAAATAACCACTACCCAGTACCAATCAGTATCATCATTTATAGGTCAAGGAGTGGTTTTCACTTGACAACTTGATGTTTGTGCACTTGCCACTAGGATTGTACAAAAATCTCACCTCGCTGAAGCTGGAGGGAAAGAGTCTAACATTTTATGTGTATCATCAATTAATCAGTAATTTAAAAAAAGACAGGCAAGCAAATGTGCAGATAGATAGGTAGATAAAGAGATGAGAGTACCATACATGCTGCTCTATTATTTGGATTACCAGAATCTCCAGGAATCCTTCTTAGCAAAATGTCCCAAAGCTACATCTTTAATGCTAAAATAAATAAATAAATAAAAATACACCTTAGCCTATTAATTCACTGCAACTCTCTCCTGTCTGATCTAAATGACTGCTCAGCTCCTTTGGTTTCTCTAGTACTCTTTCCTTTGGAACAAGGCTGAATTGATCTTCACTACTCATCTCTCTTGATGGTCAACCATGATTATACAATTTACAACAAAAAGGTAAGCAAACTAACACTCACTCTTGATTAATTAAAGGAGGGTTAGGTTTCAGCAACAAGTTAGCCCAAGCTCAGAATGGCTCGGTTTAATAGACATTTATTTCTTGCTACATCAACAGTTCTGTCTGGGCCAATGAATAGGTGTGTCTGTTCATGGACCCAAGAGACCATCATTTCTATATCAGGCTCTCATGGTCACCCGTTTAATGGCTTTTTGGAAGCTGAAGGGATGGCAGTGAGATAAACAGAGGAAAACTTGCCATTTTTGAGCTAAGTTATTGGAATGGTTTCCAATGTTAAGTGATTAGAAACATTGTAATCTGTTCTGAGAGCCCATTTTTAACCTTGGAAAAGCATTTTAGAGGGTTCCCTAATTGGTATACTATTTTATGGCTTTTTATTTAACAAAGAATCTTACATGCTTTTAAATTTATTTTGCTAAATAGCATTTTGGGCACCGAGGCACAGCTTCATTAAGTGATCTGCTCTCTGAAATAGGCTAATATTTCTTTTTAATAATCTAAAGTGGTAGCAAATAACAAAATGAAAGGAACTAAAAAATATGCCATACTTATAACATGAGTGTCTCCACACTATAATAGACATATCCATCCTACCAAAACATACATATTGATGCCCTTATGTCCCTATCTCTGTCTCCAGGACTGAATAGCAGTATGATGGCAGTACTCTGTAGAGATAGCTTGCCTGATTCAGTTATTTCTTATTTTTATATATTTCTCTATTAACCTAAAAAAAATTTGGTAGCACACATACATAGAAATAAAAAGCTGATTTGGTGTGAAAAATCTTACTCTGTCAATTTCTATTATACCCACATCACATTTATTTTTTTATATTTTAACATTGTTAATAATTTCTCTCACCTTGACCTGAAAGTTAAGTCAATACTGGACCTATGAGATGTTTGGGAACCTGGGGCTTTGTCTTGGAGAAAAGCTTCAGAGAGTACTGGCTTGCTATCCATTGGTCACTATAAACTTCTGCCCTCTGGGTCCTGGTGTTTGCAACTTGAACTTGAGCTGGTGCAGAAGATTTTGGTGGAGATTTGGCATCTCCAGCATCTTCTAATTGCTCTGTGATTTTGATCAGACATGGAACATCGCACCATTTATTTCCTTCCTTGAATCAACATGATGAAGAAACATAGATGGCTTTCTTAGTCTTTTACCTACCAGGCTTCCTGCCAGCATCTTTGATTTTGAACAATCTATTACAAAATTCTCCATGTTGCTCTCCTTGGTGATGGCAATAGTGCAGATGAAATTTGTCCTCAGAGTGACAAGGCTGGCCCAGGGTGCCTCTAGAACTGGAAGGGCCTCAAAGCAGTGCGCTGGCAAGGTCAGATATCAGGGATCCATCTACCATGAGGACTCGGACTTCCTCACTTGCAGCCCAGCAAGGCCATACTGTCTTTCTCCCTCTCTAGTATTTTGTCTTCTGTGTGTCACAGACATGAAACACAACCCGTTTGCCTGTTTCTTCTGTGTTAACCTGACACATAGGATGGGTTTTGGAACAAGCTGTTCCCCGAGTGCTTTCTGCAGAAAGGTGGAAAAGGAGTTTAACAAACGGGAGTTCCTATTCATAGGCAGTCTCTCCCCAACTCACTCCAAGTCCCAGAATCACGGAGGCATATCCTGCAGGGCATAGAAATGCCACTCACAAAGACACAGTCTTTCCTGGCCATTTCTGCCCATCACAATGGAAATGCCTCTGGCCCGGACCACCTCACTGGTGTCATCTCAAACCTCGCAGTCCCAAGAAGTCCAGGGCCAGCCCCTGGCAGCTTTCTCTCACTGATTTTGATTGCAATGATGATAAAATCCAGATACTTTTCTATAACAGAATACCTGGAGGGTTCCTTTATCTCATCACTTTATGGAAGATACCTCCCTAAATTTTTTATACAATTAACTTAGCACAAATGCCTAAATCATATGTAACCAATTTCTAGTATAAACTTTTGGAGAACCAAGATGGCGGCATAGGTTAACGCCGGAGTTTGCTGCTTTGAACAACTACTTCAAAAGTGAAACCAAAAAACGGAAGGGACATCACCCAGAACCACAGGAACGCTGGCTGAGTGGAGGTCCTACAACTAGGAGGAAAGAGAAACGCATTCGGACACTCAGAGGAGGCGCAGTGCTGAAGTCAAATTCTGAGGTGCGGAGTGCGCGGAGCGGGCTGGCGGCGGAGGGCGCGGTTGGCGTTTTCAATCGGGAGGGAGTCGCAGACTCTGAGCTCCAGATACAGGCGAGTCTTTGGGGACCCAGACTCAAACGGGAGAAGCGGGACTGTCTGGCTTCGGTCAGAGCGAGTGCAGCTTTCTCTCCGAGGTTTGCAGCAGGTGCTGGGACTCAGAGAGGCAGAGCCCCTGGGGACAGGACTGAGAGCCGCCATAACTGCTCTCTCTGGCCCACCCTGTTGATCCTGTGCGACCCGCCCCGCCCAAGCCCAGCACAGAGGCCTTTGCCGGATAGCCTCAGGCAAAGGCTAGATTAGCACCTCCCTAGAGGACAGAAGTTCTCTCACTGCAGACACAGCTGATTCTCATAGCCACTTGGCCTGGAGGTCAAACCCTCCCTGGTATTAGCTACAACAATCAAGGTTTATAAGACTGCGCACAAAGACCACTAGGGGGTGCACCAAGGAAGCATAACAAAATGCAGAGACAAAGAAACAGGACAAAATTGTCAATGGAAGATATAGAGTTCAGAACCACACTTTTAAGGTCTCTCAAGAACTGTTTAGAAGCCGCCGATAAACTTAATGAGATCTACAAGAAAACTAATGAGACCCTTGATCTTATATTGGGGAACCACCTAGAAATTAAGCATACACGGACTGAAATAACGAATATTATACAGACTCCCGACAGCAGACCAGAAGAGCGCAAGAATCAAGTCAATGATTTGAAATGCGAGGAAGCAAAAAACACCCAACCGGAAAAGCAAAATGAAAAAAGAATCCAAAAATGCGAGGATAGTGTAAGGAGCCTCTGGGACAGCTTCAAGCGTACCAACATCAGAATTATAGGGGTGCCAGAAGATGAGAGAGAGCAAGATATTGAAAACCTATTTGAAGAAATAATGACAGAAAACTTCCCCCACCTGGTGAAAGAAATGGACTTACAGGTCCAAGAAGCGCGGAGAACCCCAAACAGAAGGAATCCAAAGAGGACCACACCAAGACACATCATCATTAAAATGCCAAGAGCAAAAGATAAAGAGAGAATCTTAAAAACAGCAAGAGAAAGAAACTCAGTTACCTACAAGGGAATACCCATACGACTGTCAGCTGATTTCTCAACAGAAACTTTGCAGGCCAGAAGGGAGTGGCAAGAAATATTCAAAGTGATGAATACCAAGAACCTACAACCAAGATTACTTTATCCAGCAAAGCTATCATTCAGAATTGAAGGTCAGATAAAGTGCTTCACAGATAAGGAAAAGCTAAAGGAGTTCATCACCACCAAACCAGGATTATATGAAATGCTGAAAGGTGTCCTTTAAGAAGAGGAAGAGGAAGAAAAAGGTAAAGATACAAATTATGAACAACAAATATGCATCTATCAACAAGTGAATCTAGGAATCAAGTGAATAAATAATCTGATGAACAGAATGAACTGGTGATTATAATAGAATCAGGGACATAGAAAGGGAATGGACTGACTATTCTTGGGGGGGAAAGGGGTGGGGGAGATGCGGGAAGAGACTGGACAAAAATCATGCACCTATGGATGAGGACAGTGGGTGGGGAGTGAGGTCGGAGGGTGGGGCGGGAACTGGGAGGAGAGGAGTTATGGGGGGAAAAAAAGAGGAACAAATGTAATAATCTGAACAATAAAGATTTAATTAAAAGAAAAAAAAATAAACTTTTCATTCCTCTTAGCAGAATTTAGGTAAAACATTAAGCTAGTGCCTCAAGAATCCTCTTTACTAAGTTCTGCGAGAGATTCATCTCCTTCAATCAGTCAAGATGACTTGGACCATATGTTGCTACGACCTGTTCCTGTCCAAAATGCTCTGTTTGAGAATGGCGACTGCTTGTGGTACTATTTCCAGATCATCCTCAACTGCTACAGCTGCAATGTATCTAAGATTATAGGTACGAGATCTTATTGTGTTGTTTTCAGAGATTGTTTCACCCCCCACAAATATTGCCCATTTCTAAAGGGCAGAAGTATTCTCCTGCCTTTCATTTACTGTCCATTCACTTGCCTATGGTTTTTGCCTATCTAAATGTGCCTGTGTTTTATAGCTCCCAAAGGTTTCTTATGAGAATAAAATATATATCAATTTAATACTCACAGTTTTAGTTTCTTTTCCATTTTACATTATTTCTTGCAGTTGTTACAACAAAGATTTTGTGATGAAGCGGGTAGATATAATCCAAAGTTTAGTTAATAGTTTAGTCCCGCCGAAACCGGTTTGGCTCAGTGGATAGAGCGTCGGCCTGCGGAATGAAAGGTCCCAGGTTCGATTCCGGTCAAGGGCATGTACCTGGGTTGCGGGCATATCCCCAGTGGGAGATGTGCAGGAGGCAGCCGATCGATGGTTCTCTCTCATCGATGTTTCTAACTCTCTATCTCTCTCCCTTCCTCTCTGTAAAAAATCAATAAAATATATTTTAAAAAAAATAGTTTAGTCCCTCCAAAGAAGATTAATCACTCAGCAAATGAAAACAGTGCTTTAGAGTCTAGTTTCTCTAGATAGGGCTAAACTAAGGAGTCCTGTATCTTCTGTCTGGAAGCAGTGTCAATTCAGAGAGATCTTAATCTTAATTACAGTACCACTTCTAATTAGCATATGACCCTGGGCATGTTACTCATGATCAGTTTTCTAATCTGTAATATGGAGATACTAATCTATCTAAGAGCTTGCTGTAAGGACTGAATGAGGTTATTTATACTGAGCTGCTAAGACATTGCCTTATACCTAGTGAGTTAATAAATATCATCAATTAATTATCATTGAATTAAGACAAAGTCTGTTTTCTTTCATCTGGTCACTTGGAAGATTTTGACTTTTTCTGATATTGATTTCAGGGTGTGTTTTTTTAACCTAATTTTCTTAAAAATTCCCTTGGAGAAATGCCTGTTTTTCAAAATTGAGTTGAGAAGGCATGGAATACATACTGGTCTCAAGAAGCCAAATCTGGATTCAACTCATTGATACAATGCTAGAGAGTTAGTGTTTCAGTTCCTATGTACAGGACATTCAGACAATCCAATCACGGAGACAGAAGAATATGGCGGTGGAGATTTGGGGGGTAATTTTTGAAGGCCCCACAGTTCCCGGAATGGTCCATGACCTCTTCTCTTACACTTTCTTCTCTCCTGCCTGGCAGAGGCCCTGCAGAAAGGGGGAGGCGAGACTTGTGCTGCCGAGACCCAGGGAACGCTCAGGCTCCATGTGAACGCAGAGAATTGGTGTTGACACTGGACCATGCCGAGGAGGAGATGGCGCTTTATGGACAGGCCCGGGGTCCTACTGCACATCTCACCGTCAGTTTCTAGCTCTCTGCCCAGTGAGAGCGCACATGAAACAGGAATGTGCTGACGTGTGCATTAAGAGTCAAGAGATAAGAACTCGAATTTGCCACAGGGAAAGTGATAAACATCAGTAATAGAGGAAACATTTCATTTTTCAAATCTGTTAGCAGCTAGGGGAGATTAAAAAAATATCTATAAAAATACATTTGCATGCCCTTTTAAATGTAAATCACCAAAAGGCAACATACTTAATAGAGGACCGCATGTTGAAATAGACTATATGAGTCAACTGCAGCTTCTTACTAATGAAAGAAATCATTTTCAAAGTCCTTTGAATGTTCAAGTCATGGCTAATGGTTTTAAATATTTCTCACTAGTATTGATCCTCTGTGGGTGAGGAATGGATAACAAAAGGCTACCTCACAGGTGACATGCTGGTTTCTGAGGTTTAGGTTCTACCTTCTGAAATGATTCTCAGGGGAAAATAAAAGTATTCCTGCCCCTAAAAGAAAACAGATTATGTGACGCAGATGTCTGTTGAAGAAAATAAGGTGAAAGTGAGGAAGAGGATGCATTTCAACCTTCCTAGAGTTGTTAATATTTGCAAGTATGAAGGTACAGCTTGTATTATTCCCTCTGGCATATACATAGTCACCAAGGATGAGGAATAAGAGCAAGTGTATGCCCAGAGATAAAATGCAAAACATCACCTTTAATGAAACCTTTTAGGTCTGCTTTGAAAGCTCAATATTTGAAAGGCAGTACTATGGGCAAGGAGAAATTCAAATGTTGTTAATATGCATAAATATACATTGAAGACATCAAAATTCCACTGACATATGCTTCTGAAATCAGTATTGCTGATACAGTCTCTCATAACTTATTCTCAAACATCTATGTGTATACTTCAGCATATTCTTCTAAATTGGGAAATAAAGCAGTTTTATAAGACTGAAAATGACATACAAAGATATATTTCTCACTTTCAATGATCTCTTTCATTTTGTTTTGTTAATTCTCACTGGAGAATATTTTTTCCAATGATTTGTAGAAAGAGTGAAAGGGAAGGAGGAAAGGGGAGTCAGAGAGAAGGAGAGAGATACAGAAAAACATCCATGTGAGAGAGACACATCGATTGGTTACCTCCGAACTAGAGCAGGAACAAAACTGCAACCCAGGTGCATGCCCTTTACCGGGAATCAAACCTGTGAACCTTGGATGCATGGGCCAAGACTCCAACCACTAAGCCACATCAGCCACAGCTAATGACCTCTTTTAAAGCAATTATATGATATAGTATCTTTCTTACTGGCATGCAAAAATGAGCAAGGTTTAGATTTTAAAGTGATCATATTATGCTTTGTCATTACGAAAAGGACTTAACATATACATGAAACGATTCTTATAAGTACTTCCCATTATCTTTTAAACCAAAACTTCACCTGGCAAATTTTATAGTCTCAAAGACAGAACATACGGGAAAAACTAAGTGTGTCACCACCACCTTGGGCTTTCCTCCCAGTATTTCACTGGAAGCAGGTATGTTGGGTCTGAGTGTTGTGCATATATTTGTAGCACTTCTCAAAACACAAATAATTGTAGATAAGATGATCTTATAATTATCATCTTATATCATCTATACATTTTAGCTACAAAAATTTTAATATCTTGTCTGATACACTCTGAAATATAACCTGTATATCTCTATTCAATGCTGTATTAAGTATATGTAACTCTGTTTTAAAATTGAGGCCCTTGAATAGTCTTTAAAAAGTATAGCCCATTTAAGAATGAAGGTTCTTGGATGGAAGATTAAACCACAAAATGCTAGGAGACCAAAACATGATAGTAAAGAGGTGCTGACAGTCATCAAATATTGTTTGAGAGGTAAAGTCTTCTCTTGAAAATGGAAAGTGAATCCCTTCTGGGTGGATTGCCACAGGTTCAGGACACATGTAGGGAACAGTGTAGACTCTCTCTCTAGTCATGTGCATGGAGTAGAAACCTGAACAAAAAGAGAGAGGAGCAGAGCTAACAGTGACATGAGCAAGCTGAGTGACAATGCCTAGGACTAAAAATAACACTTAAAAGCTTTCCAGAAGGACAAAGTTCATTAGGGTTTTAAAACTTGAAGTTATTTGCCCTGGAGCTAACTATAGATTTCCTGGAGAAAAATTTAGAAACCAATTATGGGGTATTATTCTACTCAAGTACCAGATTCTACAAAAGCACTGGATGGGATATCTTTCTTGTTATTTGATTAGCCTTTCCTTAATCACTGACGATGTGGAGTATCTTTTCACGTGTTTGCTAGCCAATAGATTTGAGGTATGTTATCTTATTTGGAGAATTGTTTATTTATATCATGTGCCCATCTTTAATTGGATTATTTGCCTTTTTATTGTTGAGTTATACGAGTTCTGTGTATTTTTGGAAAAATAACAAATGTTGGCAAAGATGTGCAAAAATTGGAACCTTCATACATTGCTGATGGGAATGAAAAATGGTGCTGCCTCTGTGGAAAATACTTTGGCAGTTCCTCAAAAAGTTAAACATGGAGTTATATTATCCAACAATTCCACTGTTAGGTACATATCCAAGAAGATTGAAAACATATGTTCATACAAAAACTTGTACACTAAACATATGGTCACACAAAGTATTGTCCACAGCAATATTATTCACAATAGCCCAAAAAGAGTAGAAATAACCTTTAATAGATTAATGGATAAACAAAATGTGATATGTTCATATAATAAAATATTATTCAAGAATAAAAAAAAAGAGTGAAGTGCTGATTCATATTACAACATGGATGAACCTTGAAAACATTATGTTTAGTAAAAGAAACCAGGAACAAATGGTCACTATTACATGATTTCATTCATATGAAATACATAGAGGAAGTACATTAGTGATTGTGAGCAAAAGGGGGGAACTGGGAGTGACTGCTCACAGGTACAAGATATTTTGGGGGGTTTTGATAGAAATGTTCTGGAATTAGATATGGAAATGATTGCACCGTGTTGTAAAATACTAAAAACCACTGAATTGTGCACTTTAAAATGGTATATTTTATGTTGTATAAATTATATCTCAATTTAAAAAATGAACTAGAATTACAATGGGCAGAAATTGGTACCTAATCGGTATCTAAAGGTATATCGGTTCATTTGTAGATTCAATGATATAATTAGAGACTGACAATGAACTGAGCATGTCTCTGAGGTTGCTGCTCCTGGTGAGTTTAGATTCAAGAGAGAGGTTCCTGTGTATCATCAGAGCTAGCCACGGACGATAGAAATTAGTTCCAAGGGGAAGAGTTCATTTCTGACAATACTAGTTGAGAATTTAGTTATAATTCTGCCAAAGATAGACAAACCAAAACAACAACCAAAAACTCTCTTGCAAACCAGCCAGTGCTTCCAGGGCAATAGCTCATTCTTATTCCAGGTTTTTTAAAAATACACAAGTTCTTGTAGAATTACTTTCTCATTCACAAGGTCCAGGTTGGTATTTTGAATTTTCTTTTAAAAGCTATTGTCCAGATTTCCTGGCAGCTCAGTCCCTTTTTGTTAGAGAGCATTTCCCTCACTGAGCTCTCAGAATTGTTTCTCTGAAAAAATGTCAACCCGTCATCTGAAAAGAAGAAAAACGTGTGCATATTTGGAGAGTGGTGGTAATTCTGTGATCTGGGGAAACTGCATAGGCTAACACTTCCTTGGAGAACCTACATAATTCTTATTGTCACATTAAGATTTTGAGAAGTCCTGTTGTAAAAACCAACCAATGCAAGAAAAAACAAGCCCGATCAGATTTGCTTAACCCAGTTTATTGCAATATTGCCATTGTCAAGGAATACAATTAACATCTTACCCATGTTCCTTTGACTATAGTTTGATAAACATCTTGGTTAGAGCCTAGCTTTGCTCTACTAATTCAGAGCTCCTAATTTTGGTTGGACATTTGAAAATGCATGCTGTTTTTAGAAACTTCAGGATTATGTTTAGTGCAAATAGATTTACAGTTGGCTGTTTATTATCTCTTTAGGAAAAAAAAATGCCTTGGTCTACTTATCCCTGGGCAGCAGTGCAGTCTTTACAAACAAAGTAAAGAGAGTTAGTGTTTCACTTCCTATTTACAGATAATTGCTATCATCTCCAAAAGTGTTATTTTCAGAGTATGTGTCCATATCAGTGAGGTGAATTATTCTTGGAAAAATTTTAAAGGAATGTGGTTTTGTTTAAGAATATATTCAAGAAATGTAAACTTTTAAAGCTCACCTTATAATGCTAGAAATGATTTTTAAAAAAGAAACAAAATTCCAATACTTTAGAAAAAATGGCCTACATCATATTTATGGTTTTCCCCTCCCCTTACAATATTCACATTTGGGGAGCTTCATTTACTGATGGCTATGCCCTATTAATGACACTGAAATTCTAATTTTATACGAAATGGTGTTTACTTAATAAATGAATTTGGCAATGTAGCAGGATACAAAATTGACACCCAGAAATCTATGGCTTTTTTATACAACAATAATAAACTCACAGAAAGAGAAACTAAAAAAACAATCCCATTTACCATTGCAACAAAAAAAAATTAAGATACCTAGGAATAAACTTAACTAAGGAGGTAAAAGATCTGTACTTAGAAAACTACAGAATGTTGAAAAAAGAGATAGAGGAAGACATAAGCAAATGGAAGAATATACCGTGTTCATTGATTGGTAGAATTAACACCATTAAAATGTCCATAGTACCCAAAGCAATCTATAGATTCAATGCAATCCCCATTAAAATACCAATAGCATATTTCACAGACCTAGAACAAACTCTCCAAAAATTTATATGGAATAAAAAGAGACCCGAATAGCCACAGCAATTCTAGAGAAAGAAGAACAAAGTTGGAGGGACCACAATACCAGATATCAAGCTATATTACAAAGCCACTGTTCTCAAAACTGCCTGGTACTGAAACAAGGACAGACATTTAGACGAATGGAACAAAACAGAGCCCAGAAATCGACCCTAGCCATTATGCTCAATTAATATTTGACAAAGGAGGCAAGAGCATACAATGGATTTAAGACAGTCTCTTCAATAAATGGTGTTGGGAAAATTGGACAGATACATGCAAAAAAATGAAACTATACCACCAACTTACACCATACACAAAAATAAAACTCAAAATGGATAAAGGACTTAAGTGTAAGACTGGAAACCATAAAAATCTTAGAAGAATCCATAGGCAGCAAAATAGCAGACATATGTTGTAGCAATATCTTTACCGATACAGCTCCTAGGGCAATGGAAACTAAAGAGAAAATAAACAAATGGGACTACATCAAAATAAAAAGCTTCTGCACAGCAAAGAAGCCACCAACAAAACAAGAAAGCACATTGCATGGGAGAACATATTTGCCAATGTTATATCAGATAAGGAGTTAATCCCCAAAATTTATAGGGAACTCATACAACATAAAGGTAAAAAATCTAATCAAAAAATGGGCAAAGGACCTAATAGACACTTTTCAAAAGTAGACATACAGAAATCCAAGAGACATATGAAAACATGCTCAAAGTCACTAATCATCCAAGAGATGCATATCAAAATGTCAATGAGGTACCAACTCACACCTGTCAGAATGGCTATCATCAACAAATCAACAAATGACAAATGCTGGAGAGGATGTGGAGGAAAAGGAACCCTCATACACTGTTGGTGGGAATGCAGACTGGTGCAGCCACTGTGGAAAACAGTATGGGGTTTCCTCAAAAAGTTAAAAATGGAACTCCCATTTGACCCAGTAATCCTACTTCTAGGAATTTATCCCAATAAATCAAACACCAGTCAGAAAGGACATATGCACCCCTATGTTCACAGCAGCACAATTTACAGTAGCTAAGATTTGGAAATAGCCTAAATGCCCATCAGCAGATAAGTGGATTAAAAAATTGTGGTACATCTACACAATGGAATACTATATTGCTGTAATAGCATGGATGGATCTGGAGAGCATTGTGCTAAGTGAAATTATCCAGTTGGAGAAAGATAAATATCACATGATCTCACTCACTTGTGGAATGTAATGAACAACAAACATAAACTGATGAACAAAAATAGATCCAGAGACATAGAAGCATCAAACAGATGGTTGAATTTCAGAAGGAAGGCAGGGGAGGGTAGGTAAGAGATCAACCAAAGGACTTGTATGCATGCATATAAGCATAACCAATGGACACAGACAGTTGGCAGGTGAGGACATGTGCTGGGGGGTCGGAGTGGCTGGGGATAGGTCAATGGGGGGAAAAGGAGACATATGTAATATTTTAAACAATAAAGAATTTAAGTTAAAAACAAATAAATGGTATTCTTTCATTTCCTAGAAAATATCTGGAACTTGAACAGAAAATTTTGTAGGACAAAGCTTCTTGGCCCAAGTTAGTAATGTTGTCCATCACTGTCCAAGTGTATTGAGAACACAATAGTGTGGAGACCAGACCGCCAGGCTCCAGCTTGCAATTAGCTCAGAAATGTAATCTAACTTGTAAGCTTTGGAAAAATACTGCTAAGATTTGTACTCTAGTCACTAATATTTTTCACAAATATGTCTGACTACTCAACTTCATCTATTGACATACTTTAGGCAAGCAAAGTTTAACCAGATGTGATAGCTGCCCTCCAGAATCCAATAGTCTAGTGGGCAGATGAGTGAGCTTTATTAAATATAATGGAAATTAATATTTAACTCACAAGAAGATGCTGTACACTCACTAGAATGGCTAAAATGAAAAAGTCAGGCCATACCAAATATTAGCAAAAATGGAATGCAACAGGAACTTTCAGATATTGCTTAGAGAAGTGTGTTGGTTCAAAAGGCATACTGACCAAGCAATTCCACTCTTCAGTACATATCTCACAGTGAGCTGCACATGCAGTAACCAAAACACTCACAGATACTTATAGAGCATTATTATTATTAATAATTTTGGAAACATTCCAAATATCTTCAAATAATAGGTTGGCTAAATAAATAGTGACATATTTATAAAATACTTTGCAGTATTGCTTCTTAGCTGGGAGTGACTTTGGCCCCCAGGGACATTTGGCGATATCTGGAAGACATTTTTGGTTGCCACAACTGGTGGGCTTCCTAATGGCATTTAGTGGACAGAAGGCAGGGATGCTGCTAAACATTACACAAGACGGGTCCCAATAGCCAAGAATTATCTGGTCCAAAATGTCAGTAGTCCTGCGGTTGAGAAACCCTGCATATTAGTTTTCTATAAAACTACAAGTTACCACAAACTAGGACAAACTACCACAAGTTTAGCGGCTTCACACAACACAGATGTAGATCAGAAGTACAACGCAGACTAAAATCAAGCTGTTGGCAGCGCTGTATTCCTTTCTGGAGGGCCTAAGGGAGGGTCTGTTTACTTGTCTTTTCCAGCTTCTAGAGGACACCCACTTCACATTATTGATCTCATGCTTTATTTCTGACTCCTGGATCACTTCCTCCACTTGCAAAGCTAGCAAAGCCAGTCCAGTCCCTCCCATACGGTTCTCTCTGACCTGTGGTTCTCTCTTCCACTTTCAAGGACTCTCGTGATGACCTTGGGCCCACCTGGAGACCACAGACTAACTACTCTATAGTACCATCAGCTGACTAGCAACCTAATTCCATCTGCCAATCACTTCTCCTTTGCCAGGTATTGTAACAGATTCACAGGTTCTGGGGATTAGGATGTTGACATCTTTGGGGGCCATTTATTCTGCCTGCCTCCCCCTGCTACACAGCAAACAGCACAGCACTCACAGATCACACAAACATGATGGTGAGTGGATAACACAATGAGTAGAGAATCTATGGCTCTGTCTATAGAAAATTCAAAACCAGGCCAAACTAAGCCTATTGTAGTTTGATGGAAATGGAATAACCATTCCCTGACTCAGCGGTAGCTTCCTGAGCACAGCACCGGTGGTGGAGCCAGCAGCACCCAAAGCCTCCTGGTCACCAGAAAGCCCCCCAGTGCTGCACACTCTCCTGCTGGGGGCTGGGCCGGCTGCTTCCGGCTTGTGGAGTCTGGGGCGGCTTTGGGGGCTTTTCTAGAAGCTCACCCTCGATTCCATTGCTTCAGCCCTCCCCAACATGCTGGCAGCAGTTTAATTCTCTAAAAGAAGCCCTCTCTGCTTAAAGGAGCATGAATGGATTTGAATCTCTAAGGGAAAAGTCGCCAACATTATGGAGCATTAGCAATAGCTCAGTCAAGGCTCTTGTCAGTCAGACTGAAGTATGAAGCATTGCACTAATACTTTACAAATATTATGCCATTTAATCCTAATGATCATTGGGTATGATTGTCCTCTATCATAGGTGATGCGACTGAGAATCAAAGAGATTAAGTTGCTTACCTGCAGCTAGTAACGGTGGTGCCAGCCGAGAGCCCGGAGCTCAGCAGGCCAGGCGCTTCTCCTTGCTCAGTCTCTGCCTCATTACCCTTTAGAGTTTAGAGCAGTGGCTCTCAACCTTGGCTACACATTAGAATCACCTGGGAATCTTTTTAAAATCCTGATTTCTGGGCCTCATCCTCCAGAAATTCTGTTTCTTTGTTATGAGGTGAGGCCACAACATTAGTAACAAAGAAACAGAATTTCCGGAGGATGAGGCCCAGAAATCAGGATTTTAAAAAGATTCCCAGGTGATTCTAATGTGCAGCCACGGTTGAGAACCACTGATTTAGAGCTTGATTTCCCCCCTCAATTTATGAGCCGCCAGGGTATATCAGTCAGAACACTTCGTTGTGAACAATAGAATCTGTTCTGGCTACTTGAATCCGAAAAGCAATGTATTTGAGAATGTGAGATGGCTAAGACGTTCACTGGGATAGTTTGAAAACAAAAAAGCAAATACTCAAAACTAAGCTCCTAGCAATAATATTCCAAAACACGACACGGAACTAAACTATGGAGGAAACTGTGCCCACTGCCTCTGTCGGGTGCCGAACACCAGAAACTCAGTGTGACTGGCACTGATGGCATCTCTGCGTCAGGAACTCAGCCTCGCAGCCCTGGGACGCTACTGCTGTCCCTGCCCCCCTCCCTCCTGCATCCAGTCATTCCCATGGCTCATTTCTGAAAAACAAACAAACAAAACACACACGCACGCACGCACGCACGCACGCACGCACGCACGCGCGAGCACACACACACACAAAAAGGCCCAGCAAGCATGTCTGATGGCTGTGCTCTGGGCACAGGCCTTCATCTGGTCTGCAAATCAGGCTTTTGACTTCTATTTCCACACTGGAGAGAGAATGATCATATGTAGACATTTCCCCCAAGACAGGGGAAACAATGGGGAATGAAGAATGTGATCCATGTCCATTACAAACAGGGTTGAAGTTTAGTCTCTACTCTCTTTTCTAAACACCGTACTGAATTAGGAGTTTACTAGTCCTGAGTGTTTTCCATCAGTAATTAGAGCTGGACACCATCTACTAATCCATTTCGAAAGCCTGTCATTGGCTCTGCACTGTTTAAAACAAGCTTCTTTTTGAGAGAAAATAAAAAGTTTAATGCAAAACCATAGTAGAGACTATTCACTTCACAAATTACCCATCTCACAAATGAATGAAACAAATGGTCATTAGCATGCTGCTGAGTTCTTAGTTCTGCACAATTTCATTTTATTTTTGAGCCTATACAGGCTCTTATGTGTCATGTGTTTGTAATTGCATTTTTAATACTCAGATATTAAAGTAATCCATGAAAATAATTGAAGAATTATGAATTGGACATATACATTTTAATCACCATGCCTTTAATTAGGCTCACTTTGTTTCTCTTCTGAACATATGATTTCCTGGCATGATTTCACTTCACTAATACTTTGTAGGCCTTTAAAAGACACTGTTAATAACCACAATGTAATGTAGGATTTCAAAGTTCCACTTACTAGATATACATAGAAGAATTGAGTACATCTTTACATCAATCAAAAATCAATTCCTCTTTCTGAGCCCCCACAGTTGGTACTCTCCTGTGGACACTGACTTGAAACAGACCTGGTTAACACACATCCTCTCTTCAGGATGCACATTTTTCTGAGGGTTAAAAAGTAATTTGTATTATTATTTTTTTGAATTTTTGTTATATATTACTCTTTTGTCTTTCATATATCAATTGGCTGCCAGGGCCTCATTCGCATAAGCATTTTAAGGTTTCTTTTAAGTGAGATGACAACCAGCTTTATTTTTTTTTAATTGATTTCAAAGAAGAAGGGAGAGGGAGAGAGAGATAGAAACATCAATGATGAGAGAGAATCATTGATCAGCTGCCTCCTGCATGCCCCCTACTGGGGATTGAGCCCACAACCTGGGCATGTGCCCTGACTGGGAATTGAACCGTGACCTCCTGGTTTGTAGGTGGACACTCAACCACTGAGCCTTGCCAGCCAGGCTGATAACCAGCTTTTTATTTCCGTTGTTTATTAGGAATGAACTAAAGGTTGTCCCAAAATTCATGCAAGAAGTAATTTTGATAGAAAACACAGGTTTATAATTAAAAATTGTAAATTTTTTATTGATTCATAAAGTATACAGTATAAGGTTATGTATGGAATAGCATAGTGGGTAAATGACCTCCACGGCTTTGCTGGCACATGCGCACTCTTTTGTTATTGCCTGAGCAGCCGCATTTTTTAAGAAGAATGGTCTAATGATGCCTCCAGCCCAAAATCCACACCAAACAGTGACACGTTGTGGATGCATTTGTTTTTCAACAATCACTCGTGGATTTTCTGAACCCCAAATGCAACAATTTTGTCAATTAACCAAGCCATCAAGATGAAAATGAGCCTTACTGAAATTCAGCCACATTTATGCAAAACGGTCATGGAAAATTTCAACAAAAGAGTGTGTATGTGCCAGCAAAGCCGTGGAGGCCATTTACCCTATATGCTATTCCATACATAACCTTATACTGTATACTTTATGAATCAATAAAAAATTAGCAATTTTTAATTATAAACTTGTGTTTTCTATCAAAATTACTTCTTGCGTGAATTTTCGGACGCTCTTTATAAGCTTGCCTTATATTAAGAAGCAGTAAAAAAGGTACTTAATTTAATGAAATGCATGACCTTTTTGTGATGTATCAGATAAGTTGCAGATGCTGAGAATATACAGCAAGATGTTAGACCTCTTAACTTAACACTTGTAATTAAACAAGACAGAGAGACACACACGGAGATAATTACATAAATAGACTATTAAGCCACTTAGTGAACTAGATATCAACATTCCCTGTTACAAAATCCTCAGCCATCCTATGTCCCCTCCCCCACCTCAGTTTTCATGTTCCCTGTCTCCTTTCCCTTTAACTAAATTTCTTGAGAGAGTTGTTGTCTCAAGTTGTTTTCATTTTCCACTTTATCTAAGACTGTGACATGTGAATTCTGCTCACCTCTTACCCACAAGGTCATTGGAACATTTCTCACCAAGGTCACCAAAGCCACCTCTTACTTGATCCCTTTACCAGAATTTAACACTGCTGACAACTCTGTTCTTATTGAAACACTTGGCCCTTGATTTCCCTGACATTTCACTCTCCTCACTTTCTTCCTTTGTCTTTCTTTGGACATCTTATGTTGGCCTTCTTTGCAAACTCTTTATGCCTGTCTTTTTAGGCTGTTTCTTGGGAGTTGGTCCTACTTCTCCTCTCTATACATTCCCTGGGACATTTCAACCAAAGCTACTGCCGAAATGATCATTTACATACCAACGAATCCAGCACGTCTTCATCACATGTGTGTGTCCTGAGCTCCACACCCACTATGGGGCATGGTATCGGCACTTAGAAGCACCTGCACCGCTGAGACACAAACAGCATTTCAAGCCATCACCTCATTAGATTTATAAGAACCTTTTACCATTCTCTGAGATGTTTCAATGCTTGTAACTCCCCATCTGGAATTTAATGAGGATGTGATCAGAATGTAGATTCTAATCTTGAAGTTCCTACAGTGAAATGATTTTGCTTTGAATGTCCTACTCTCCTGACAAATGCTATGATCTAGTTTGGACTGAAATTCATCAGGACCGTACACCACAGCCCTTCAGTGTGGTTCACACAAGGATAACTTCATGCTGACATGCCTTGAAGAACAGAAAGTAATGGGAACTCTACATGTCTTGGTGATATTTATGAGAAATCACTTCACACTTATAAATCTAATGGTTTTTACCTCTTAGGAAAAAGAAAGGTAACATTTATAAATTTTAAGCAAGTAAAATAGGGCTTTTCAGAAAAATTAATTTTCTACGTTGTAGCAAATGGAACATGTACCATTTCTTGAGTTCCTCTAAGAAATACATGTCCGAGATAATGCCAGTTTATATTAATGGCATTAATATAAACACAAGACACTGAGCCTTCTCTTTGCGACAGTGAAAATTTGAAGGTATTTACCTGTGAAACCATTTGGGCCTGGTGCTTTATGTGGGGTAGATGCTTAATAACTCTCTAATTCCTCTATAGAGAATGGTCTACATCAACTTTTTAATGCTAATAAGATAGTTTATAATCTGCCAGTATCCAACAGTCCTTCCTTACTCAAGGGTGCCTTTGAAAAAGTAGAAAGAAGGGACACATGTGAGTGTTATCACAGTGTCTCTCTGTCAAGAGTTTAGCTCAGCTACTTCATGGTATTGCCGCCTTGGCACCCATGTTATTTGGCCAAGCAGCCTGCAGTGGCTTTAAACTCAAGCAAGAGCATGAAAGCATAAGATTTCTCAAACCCTCTTGTGATCAAGTCTCCCCTGCCTCCAGTGCCTTCCCTTGGACCCTTAAAGAAGACACCACTGTGGAGCATAGCCAAAACCTTCCTCTTTTGATTTGAATTGACCAATCTGGCCTCAGCCTTGGAAGCACTACACCCAAAGACCCTAACAAAGGCATGTGCCCTACGTCCTGCCTCTCTCTGTCTGCACGTGACCTTCCTGTGTGAGCCTGAGGTGGTGTGCCAGGGCCTTCCTCCAGATTCTGCAATTGATAAACAATTCAATGTCTCTTGTGGCCTGATGTTGAACTGCAGCAGCTCACCATCCAGCACCCTGTGCTCCACGCAGGAAGTGTTTACTTGATAAATTCATAACATTCTTCCTAATGGGACCTGACCTCTTTCTCCAAAGTGCTCTGAGTTTTGATCCGATGCAGGCATGAGACCTAGGTAGAGATTGGGACTTTCTGCTTTTGTGACGCAAGTCAGGCCTCACCAGACATGGAATTTGGGATTTTTACAATTCAAGTAAGACCAAATTGGCTTTCTGATTATTTTATTTGGGTGGGCCACTATAATTATTTAAATATTCTAGAGAATTCTGAGTGTGCAATCATTCCCTAAGATGCTAACTCTTCCTACCCTTCTGCTCTATTTGCCAATATCTGGCTTCTGCCCACCAGATACCTCCATTATTGCTAAAATCACAGGGTCCAATTTTGTTCATTTTAATGGCTGCCCTTTGCACTAGAATTGCTGGCCTAGAATAAACAGCCGGCAAAGTTGATTTAAAGATTCTAGGGCTTCTCTCATTAAGCTATTCCTTCAGAAATTACCCAGTTAGCCTAGGTTTTCCAATTAATTTTCATAGAAGTCTGAAAAACAGTATCTTAAACCATGATGGAGGAAGGACTGACTTTTCTATCTGCCCATGAATGCCTGCTTTATCCCTCTCACTGGTGGCAACATGTGGGAAGAAGGAGTGTGATCAACATTGAAAGAGATCACATTCCAGGAATGCCGTGATTGAATGCAGCTGGAGAGACATTGATGAAGATATATTGTTCTACATTTTATGCTATAAAATTTTAAGTGATAACTTTAACGTGACCAGAAGATAAATTACTGGTCACATTTCCCTACATGCTCTGGGTACACATGCATTTGTGGTCACCACTCATGAAGCTCAGTAACACCTTTGAGAGGATCACTGGAAGCCAGTGATCATATCATTGATTCCTGGACCACATGAAGAATGACGAGTGTCACGAGTAATGGTGAAACAATCAGTTAATAAAGGATATTATGGAATTACAGAGGCAAATTTTGTTTCAATACAAAATACAAAAACGGGTTCTGAAGAGTGTGGCATTGTCTGTAATAACAGTGTTGCTACCTCTTTTTTTGCAGTGGGAGGTATGAAATTAGACAGGATGGTGCATGTGGCAATAAGGGTCACAAGAAGGGGTTCTTGGGCCCTAACTGAAAGAAATGGTGTATGAACACCATGAAGCCTCTTCATGGGCACTGACTGGACAATAAGCAAATGTGTAAGTACTTCTCTTCTTATTACTCTAAATCTCCATTGGGATATCAATATATCTCATGTGCCAATACATTTTATAATAATTGTTTTAAATCAAACTATTTATAGAGAGATGCCCCATACAAAATACTGGCCTAGGGCCCCTCACACCCAGGGCCCTCACACCCTGGCAAGAGGTGCCATTGATCAAGCACTGAGGACCCACACTGTGCCAAGCACTCTACAGCTGGTCCATGCAGTAACATTAATCTCTGACTCACACAACCTCTCCATTGGGTAAATTTTTTTAACCATCATTTTAAAAAGAGGAACAATTGAGTCTCAAAGAGCTAAGCAACTTGTCCAAGGCAATAAGAGTCAAACGTGGATTTAGTTCTAGTTTATCCAATTTCAAAGCCCAAGCTCTTTCTTACTAAGTCAAGAACATGAACAACAACCAAGTAGAACTCCTCAGAGGAGCTATTGGAAGGTAATGCATGTGGAAATAATGCCTCTATTACCCCAGGTATCTTTTGGGATCACCTCATGTGAATGGCTTAAAAGAGTATGCAAAGCATGAAAATTCCAAAAAAACAAAACAAACAACAACAGATAAAAACCATTATCCTTACACGTAGGGACAGCCACCAATGGCCCAGAGGCTCTTTTGTTTTCCCTGTCTCACGTGCTTGGCCCTGTGAAGCAAGGATGGTAGAGAGTTATGGCAAAGCATGAGAGGTTAGATGATACTGGGTCTAGTATTGGGCATACATTAAGAAGGAGAATAGCAGGTTAAGGTTCATTTGTGTGCTCTCCGCTAGCAATGAATGTAGTCAATGACACAGATTTAATTGGCTGAAGGCTATAGAAGAAAATTGCTGGACATCAAATTGCTGTCCACCAAGGTCCACCTATGTGGTATATTTAACTTCTCAGAGCACTTTATCAATGTGAATTATATAATGTCATCCTCATCGGCAACTTGTCGGCTCTGGACTTTGTGTTTGTGGTCTGCAAACGTGTGTACTCGTAGAATACGAATGCTGGGAGGACTCAAAAATCACTCCTTTCATTTACAAAGGAGGAAACTAACCCTCAGAAAGGTTAAATGATTCACACTGCGCCACATGGTGGATTAATAGAGGAACCATGACTACAAGCCCTGTTTTATTCGCAGTGATATAAATTTATAAGCTTTTTTGGTTTTGCACATGGGTTTTTTTTGCCCCCGCCCCTCTCCTTAATTTTAGAGGGAGCTTTACCCGTAATTCCAGTGGGGGGTTGTGGTGGGAAGCAAAACAGTCTTTGTTCCGTAATTGCTACACACTAGGCTTTTACAACACTCTAATAAAAAGAGGGTAAGAGAAAGGGCTTTTCAGAGATGTAGATGCTCTTGTGGGCTTGCACCCTGCCTTACTCATGACGAGTTTTAAGGGCTGGGGCGGGGGCAGGTGCCTATAAACACAGTTCAGTGTACAGATTCAAGTGTAAGGGCATCATGCCTCCCATCGGAGCAGCAGCAGCAGCTGTGGGGCAGTTCCTCCTCTCCCAGATGCTGGAGAAGCAGCACGGGATTGGCATGATGGATTTTTAGAGCCAGAATAGACCTCAGAGAGCTCCGCTGAAATTTGACCGGTTAAATTCTAAGTCATTTTCAAATTGCTCACTTTCGTGAGTGGCATCTCCCTGCTGAGACCAAATGCAGGGCTACACTGTATTTGTAGTTCAGCCTTTTCTTCTGTGGAACCTGCTCTATTTTTTTTTATATATATATATATATCACATTCTTTTCATAATCATTCCTTTTTGCTTGGGGCACAAAATAACTTGCCCCATGATAGTTAGCTCAACACCCAAAGCTTAGGTCACAGCACTATGCGACACTTATTAGGGGCATAGACTGACTCCACAAATGTCACTGTCCTATTTGGCTTTGAATCATTTTATCCTCAAGCCTTTCTCAGCAAGTAGGAAACAATACCCCTCGCAATAGCAAAGAAACGCAAAGGCACCATGTCCTTTTGGATTCCAGATAGGCCGGGAACACATGTCCTTCCTAGCATCCTTGCACATGCTAAGAGCCAAAAACGCCGAGTAATGAAAGTCCAAGTTTACACCATCACGTCTTTACACGCTTTCACACATGCAGTCATTATGCTGCCGAGGCAGTCTGGGGGCAACGAGAATGAAAGAACAAAGCTGTCTTTCTTTGGCAGGGCTCTTCACAGCTTCCAGAGGATTCCGCGGTGTGCTCACTCGTTTGATCATTCCACTGTTGTGAGGAAGGCGTGAAATGACTCATTATTTTTTAGTGGATGAAGAACTTCAGGCTGAGCGGGTGACTTGCTCGAGGTCACACCAGTGGCAACTGACTAAGGCCGCTGCCTCCTCACCCGGTATCTTGGCTCACTGATTTTGGGGGGAAGACAAATTTGACAGAACTGCCTGGTTACAGGAGGTTGAGTACTCGGAAAGCTGCCAGCGATGACCTTGTAAATAAATCAAAGCCAGAATTTCACTTTTGCTTCAGTTATTAATTTTTTATAGCATAGATCCACTTTCAATTATTTTCTTAAGCCAAGTATATGTCAAAAGAAAATCAACATTTACCTGCTCAACACCCTCAGCAGCTGCCAAACGCCCCAGCATGGAGTACGAATAGTTTGGTCTGACTCACTTTTATGAGCCTGAAAAGCACTTCCATTTACCTCTGCCTGCTAAACTGTTCCCAGTTCCTTCAGACCTCTCCACAGATCAAAACTCTGATCCCCCAGCCAGGTATGGTCCCTTCTTCTTTCAAACTCTCATTGTCGTTTACCTGTGTTCATTTGTTGTTTTATACTTTCTGTGTGCTGTGCAATTCGTCGAACAGGGAGGCCACTGGACTGGGGTGGCTCTAAGGCCAGAGCAGCCTTTGTAAGCAAGCTGAGACCTAAGCCTCGAGATGATGAAACCAAAATGCTAAGGACAACAGTTCATGGTCAACAGGTGTTACACTATGGTCAACAGATAATTTCTTTTCTGTTTCTGCCCTCTCTCTATACGTCTTCCCCTGGCTCCTGTCCGCAGAGCATTCCTACCACTTCCAGCCTGGCACTGTCCGATTCGAATTGATTTTTGTTTCAATAAACTCTTAAAATGTTTAACATGCCTCAGTTTATCTTGAACAGTTCTGGTGTTGGAAGAGGGAACTAAGAAGACCCCAGACGCCCCCAGGAGCCACGAGCAACCAGACGAGGTGCGAGTTGAGCCCCTGGGGCTCTGCTCTCTCGCTGCCTCTGGAGGTCGTGGGTAAGTCCCTCTGAGATCCTAGCTTGACAGCTTTCTTTCTGTTCTGAGCTTTCATGCTTCACTGGAGCATTTCTTTTTCCAGAAACTGACCAGAGTTGAACTGGGTCTGCCTTCATCTGGACCTGGTGCACTGTGAGGCCTCAAGTAAATAACATTCTGTCTTAAGGCTAAACAAGTAGTCTAAGCTTACCAAAGATAATTTTGAATTACAGTGGCCACAGCGAAGAGCTTTTAACCTAGATAAGCTTACCCTAAAGAAAAAGGGACTCAGCCAAGTACTCACTATGAAGAGTAGAGGAAAAATTATTTTCCCTGCTCTACAGTTGCTGGTGGCTGAGATAAGACCTGCTGGGACACCCCACTCACTCCAGATCCTGAGGACAGCATCCTGGGAAAACTGGCAAAAACCGGTTAGGGTAAGAGCACTTTCTTACCAAAGTCAGCTCTTCCAGGTGAAAATTTCATCATGTCCCCTCTTTTCCAAATTCAGATAGGCAGGGAAAAAACCTTTGTGAGAATTGAACCTTTGAATTTTGACTTGTGAATTTGGTTTGGGTACCCTCAGTGGTTATGAAAGGAATTTTTGAGGGTGAAATAGGCAGGTTTAGGAAATTTTAAAAAATTAAGGGGGTCCATGGAAAAAACACAGGGCTACAGAGTTGCAAAAGGGTGCATTTCCATAAGACAAGGGAGCTGCAAAACGTACACATCTATATATAAAAGCCTAAGTGACCGGCTGACTGGCTGACAGGCGGATAGCTATGACACACACTGACCATCAAGGGCAGACGCTCAATGCAGGAGCAGAAACCACAGGCATGGAAACATGGAACAGACTGATGAATCTCAGAGGGAAGGGGGAAGAAGGGAAGGCAAAAAGAAATTAACCAAATATCTTATATGCAAACTAGAGGCCCGGTGCATGGATTTGTGCACTGGTGGGGTCCCTCGGCCTGGCCTGCGGGGATCGGGCTGAAACCACCTCTCCAACATCCCCTGAGGGGTCCTGTATTGCGAGAGGGTGCAGGCCAGGCCAGGGAGTGCACCAGGCCTCTAGCTTACAAAATAAAGGGAAGGAGGAAGAAAAGCCCAGAGGGAATAGAACAATAAGGGAGAAGAAGGAGGGAACTTCAAGTATTTCATGTGAGACTTGAGCTCAGGAGTTGCTATAGTGACCACATAAAAGGGGGAAGAGTGACCAATCAGAGGGGATATTGAGGCACAAAAAACTGCAGCCTTTATAAACCATGGTGTGCCAGGCCAGCACAGCCAAGGGTTTGGTGAGCCTGACGGGGGGAGTGGCGAAGGATTAAAGAAAAGACAGACAAAGAGAATAAGTTGGGGCTCGGTGGATCTCCTGTGCCTGGCTGAGGCCACAGAGAGAGATCTAGACAGCAAGCTGAGGCTTTATTTCACAGCCAGAGGTAAACAAGGTAGTCGTCACCATAGTTACAATGTTCTTGTGAGTTTTACTTGTTTTGGCAGCACTTGCTGCACCTCCCACAGTCCATTAGCTACCCAGGAGGGATCTAGGGCACTCATAAGGTCAAGCTTAATTATGCTAAGAGGGCTGTGCTCTCTAAGCTGGGACTTGCTTATGGCTTTGCCAACAGGTCAGTCCGAGGCTTAACCATATAGCCGCTCCCTACACCGTGGAAAAAGGGACTGGGTGGGACTCTTTCCCCCTCCCCACGTGGGGGTCTGTACTCGCTCTTCAATAAATTCCCACCTTTTACTATACCACCTTTCATCCGTGGTTTCATTCTTCGACTCCACCAGACAAGAGCCCAGGGGAACACTGCGTGTTTCCAGTCCCAATTTCCCATTTCAGTATGGACCCTTCTCCTCGTAGATCATCTCCTGCTTTCTTCGTCTCATTTGTGTCCTGAGACCTTGGCCTTCCTGGGGCATGCAGGTTGTGTGTGGGTTGGCTACTCAACGTCAGGTTGGGGGCCCCAAAGTATGGCCAGACAGAAATGTGGGTTACACTCCATTTGTGATAGGCTCCTACCAGCTACTGCCAGCTCTCAGGGGATCTGTCTCTTGCCTTTTTCCAGTTATTTTCGGAAGTGGCTATGGATCTTGGGGGAGTAGTACCTTACACCCTCTCTTTGGGGACATCTCTTGAGTTCATAGTATTATTCAGTACTGCCAGGGATATTTACTGTTGGCATCGCTGAAACCTGACAAGATATGCAAAAGTATTTTTTTTTTAATCCTCACCTGAGGATATTTTTCTATTGACTTTTAGAGAAAATGGAAGAGAGAGGGAAAGATAGAGAAACATGGACTGGGGAGGAACCTGCAACCGATGCACGTGCCCTTACCCGGAATCGAACCCAGGACCCTTTGGTCTGCAGGCCAAGGCTCTATCCACAGAGGCAAATAGGCTAGGGCTGCAAAAATATTTTTAAAGTAGCTCCATGGTCAGAAGTTGGTTAAATTGTTAGCTGACATTCAGAGCCTGATTGGAACTTTTCTAATGCCTTGTTCCCTAAGCTAAAGTGAAACCATGTACCAAGAAGGAAAGAAAAAAACACTCCGAGATCATTTTTGAAAGGATAAAGACACACAACCCTAGAACATCAGGCTGTTTGGATTCCATCTTAGCTGAAGTTCTCCCTGATATAAAGAAGCAAATGAAAGATAATGTAGTTGGGTGGGTGGGTCAACCTCTTGATATCATTCAGGCTGCAACCCAATTCTTAGAGGAATGGAAACAACTATATGTCTTACACACTGAATCTACAATGTGGTCAATAAAGGGTTCTATGGAAAGCAACCTCACAGGGCAGGTCTGGTGGGTAGTCACACCCCAGGCATATAACTTCCTTAGTCAAAGGTTTATCTTTGCCTTACACCAGCCCTGTCCGTTGTCTCTGCGTATCTAGGTTAACACACCTTTAGAATGCCTCCTTTCTCCACATTATCTTTATCCGGTCCCCCCACCCCTTGCTTCTCCCCGCTCCATGTAATCTTCCTTTGTGGCCTCCTTAATTCCAAATGTACAAAAGAAACTGCAAACTGCCATTCTGGGAAGCATTTTCTCAGTCTGTTCAGATCTTGCTTCCAGGCATATTCTCTGTTTGACTCAAATAAATTTTTATAAAATTTCTCTACAGATTTGGATGTTTCCTACCTCCACGGCAAAAACAGAAATGCGCCTCTAGGAACAATTCAAACCCCTTTATCCTTTTTACTAATTCCAAATCCTCCCCTATTCATCTCAGAAGGCTTGTAGATATTGTACATGATCTGGATTTAGGAAACAAAGCCCTATTTGGAGAAATCTACATCCTTTCTCTGTGCTTTTGTGTGTAAACATCCTATTCTCTAGGAATCCAGAACCATCTCTTGAAATGCAAACTTAGGGAGGCAATTATTATTAGAAAGAGAGAAACAAGAAATTATTTGGAAGTTAGGTGAATGAATGAAAAATCTAAAAAGTCTTTTCCATAAATGTTAATAAAAAGCTTTAGCCATCTGAGCAGATAACTTGCCTCATTCCATCTGCCAGAACACGATTTGCATCCAGCTATTCTTTTATAAACTAGGGAGTTTTTCATTATTGTATTTGTCTTATGATTAAATTTTTAACTGGTTAAATAAAAAAAATCTTAGTGATTTATTTTTTTAATTTAAAAGGCTTCTGTATCTGTTATTATGTTTATGTATGTCTCTCTATATAAATGTGTGATATTTTTCTACCTCTGTACAGTATTGCCAAAGTTAATTTGTAAAGAGCTCTATTTAATTGGCTTAATAAATAGTGAGTGCCCACATAAATTAAGTACACTCTCAGCAATCTAAAAGCGAATCCTGATATTCAAGTTCACATGATCTAGGATAATCTCTGGTAAATAAAATTTAGTTTAAGTTTGCTGGCTTAATTAAAATGAGCATGTCTTCAGCAGTCTCAGCTTTAAATGTAATGCAGACATACAACTTCTATTCTACCTGGGTGTTCAGTCATAGTTCATGTTATTGCCTACTAAATTTGTCAGCAAGAAAAATACTTACAAAGATGGTTAGCTGCTTAATGAAATTTTCGTGAACAAGCCAACCATAATTATTAAGAACAGGTTGATATAAGTAAGAGAAAAGGTTATAAGTAAACTCTTCAACAATATTTCTACTTAAAAATATTTTCCAATATCTTTTTGGTAGTTTGAAATCTTAAAGTTATATGCTTACATAAATTAAGTTAAATGATGGCTATTCATTGAATAGATAATTTTCATATAAGAAAATACTAAAACATTAATTACTGAATGCCGGAAGCAGGTCCATCCTTGTTGCTTGACACAGTCGCTGCAGGAAAGAAACATCTGCACAGCATATGTTTCAAGGGACCTGGCGTGTATAGCATACTGTTCTTAATATGTTTGCTCCCCTTAGCGCTGTGTGTTTTAACCAAGGTCACCTCTCCGAGAAAGGTTGTTTCCCCAGGTAGGGATTTTTCCCTGAAGTCAGGGAGGGGATAAAACTCTTTAACTAAGTGCCAGGCGGGTAGTTAATCACTGTAACTACAAACAATCACGCTTAAACTACATAATCTTTACTCCCTGGAATGGAGATAAGAAACGCCCTAACCTTTGCAATAGAAATTGACAGGATTAAAATCAACTGGTATAAATATGGATGTAACAAGACAATAAAGACCAGAACTTGGCTGGAGATCCTGGCTAGGCTGCTGATCAACTGAACGCTGTCTCGGTGTCATTCCTTCTTCGCCGACTCCGTCCACACCTTTGGGGACCCCTGGACCTGCTGGGGCAGGACCCCAGCAACTGAACATAGGTTTATCTATTCTTGGCAAAGTATACTTTTTCCAACTAAACATGGGGCCTGGAACTGAGCTACAACTGTTTGTAGCCTTTCAGAAAAGCTGCCTTCAGAGAGAATAAAGCTAAAGGCATGAGCTGTGAAGTTACTCTATCTGAGTGTGAATCCCGATTCAAAGGTAACTACATAGAAAAGTTCTTAACCCTCCTGTGCTTCAGTGATAGTAATTCATCACAGAGATATTTTATGACTAAATGCAATAATTCTTTGCAATACCTTAAAGCAATTACAAAGCCTAGAATGTACTAATTGTCAACTAAAATGAGCAGTTTCTAATTTTCAATAGAAATTATAAACCCAATATTTATGTAAAATCCCAATGTTTATGTAGATAACTTTGTCAAAAATTTTAATTATAGCTGTGTATTTAAAAAACATTATAAACCCTCCTCATCAATTTTCAGTCTTTGTGAACTTTCTACATCAGTGCCCATGTTATATAATTAACCTATTAGTTAATGAGCACTGGTGCTATGGTAGTGACTAAAACCAAAAACCTCTTGGCTACTATGGTTCATTCATTCTAGTGTTGGTGGCATGTGAAGTGGGAATGAGGGAGCAATGGGTAGGGTGACAGACAATAAACAGACAAATAATGTATGGGGTGGTAGGTTCTATAGAGAAAATTCATTTGGTTAAGGGGAGATGAACACCTTGGGTAGGATGAGGGAAGATAGATTATTTTATATGGAATGGTTAGAGAAGGACTCTGAACAAAAAAAAAAAGGAAATTAGAGCAGAGAATAAATGAGCAGGCTAGCCATGAGGTTATCTAAGAGAAGAGCTATTGTGGTGAAAGGATGAGTAAATGCAATGGCTCAGGATTGGGAACATAGTTGGTGTTTTCAAGGAATACCCAGGAGTTGAGTGTGACTTGAATCTAGTGAGGAAAAGGAAGATGAGGTCAGACTGCAGGGAGTCAGAGTTTGTGGAACTCTTAGGTCAGAGGATAGACTTTAGCTATGATACTGAACAAGATAGGTGTCTTAAGCAGTTGGGGCAGCTATAACAGAACGTTATAGACTGGGTGGCTTATCAACAATAAAGATTCATTTCTCCCAGCTCTGGAGGAGGGAAGTCTGAGGTCAGGGTGGCAGCAGGGTTGGATTCTGATGAGAACCCTCATCTAGATGGTGGAAGGCTATGGTCTTGTAGTAGCCTCACATGGTGCAGAGGGCAAGAGAGCTCTCTGGGGTCTCCTTTTTAAGAACACTAATGTCATTCGTGAGGGTACCATCCTAATGACCTAATCACCTCCCAAAGGCCCTAGCTCCTAATTCCATCATGTTTGGGGTTAAGATGTCAACATACAGATCTTGAGGGGGCACAAACCTTCAGTCCACAAAAATAGAAAAACCACTGAAAGGTTCTGAGCAGAAGAGTGACATGATCCAGTTATGTTTTTAAAAGGCTTCTCTAGCTGTTATGTTGAAATTGGACTGTAACTGGCAAGCTGGAAAGCAGGGAGGCTAGTTAAGAGGCTATTTGCAATAATCCCAGAGAGTTCATGGTAAATTAGAAATGACAATCAGATGTTTGACTGGCAAGATTGAGTAGGTAGTTGGATATCCAAGTCTAGAGTTGAGAGGATAGCTCAGGCATTAGAATATTTGGAGTTTTCAGTGATGGAATTTGAAATCATGGAGTTGTATAAGATTACCACAGAAATGAAGGTAGATGAGAAGCTGTGAGGACAGAGACCTGGGGCCCTCCACATAGAGGAAAAGAGACTGAGGAGGATCCAGTGAAGACACAGGAAAAGGAGCAGCCACTGCATCATGAGAGAGTAGATGACCTGGAGACTAGGTAGTGACTACTTTTCTAGAAGAATCATCTAGGCAAACATGTTTGACCAACTGAATAGTTGAGAACTGAAACTGACTATTGGGATTGGCAATATTAAGATCATTGGTAATCTTAATAAGGGAAATTTTAGTATTATGATAGGGAGAGGGATCAAAGCATGAACAGGGTTCAAGAGAAAAGATTGAGATCAGGATTTGGACAATTTCTCCAATTTTATTGTAAAGACAATGGAAAAATGGAGCAATAGCTTCTTGCACATCATATTCTGAACATGTGTCTTTCCTACCTCTGGGCTATTAATCATATTATTCCTCCCACAGGAAATTCATTCCTCTAATTCTCTTGTTGAAATCCATGTTGGTCTTCAATGTCCAGCCTAAAGCACACACCCTCTGCAAGTTCTCTGATTTTCTAAAAGGTTCCTTTCACCATCAGCCTGCTAAGTACATACAAGTGGTACCAACTACACTAAATTTATGATATATTCCCTTTGAGCTGTTGTGGACCTGTTTTATTATTTCTATTAAATTGCATGTACCTGGGGCACTGTGGAATGAAAACACTATTTTTCCTCCCTCATAGCCAGGTAGGAAATTAACAGGTACAGTGGAGCCTTGACTTACGAGTGTCCCGACTAACGAGTTTTTTGAGATACCAGCTGTCTCTTGGCCGATTTTTTGCATTGAGTTGACAGCGTAATTTGAGTTAACGAGCTCGGTCTCGGAATGAATTAAACTCGTAAGTCAAGGCCCCACTGTAGTTAGTTGGTGGTGGTATTAGTAGTATTACCAGTAGGGTTAGGTAGTTGTAGTAGTAGGTAGCAGTAGTTAGATAGTAGAGAATTAGCTAGGGGTAGTGCAGCTAATTACTAGATAGATAGTAGTAAGCTAGGAATATAATAGCTAGTACTTTTAAAATGTGGGTTATCTTGGATTTTATTTACTGGAGAAATAAAGCATAGATGTTGTTCTGTAGATATTTGTATTTTGACTTTTGTTTGTGTTATTTCTTTTCATTAAAAAATACAAAAACCAAAACAGTATGGTATAAAAACAGACATATAGATAGATAAATGGAATAGAGGGTCCAGAAATAAATTCTTGATTATATGGTCAATTTATCTCCAAACAAGGAGGCAAGGATATACAATGGGGTAAAGACCGTCTCTTCAGTAAGTAGTGTTAGAAAAACTGGACAGATACATGCAAAAACAGAAACCAAAAAAAAGAAAGAAAGAAATTGGACCACTTTCTTACAAAAATAAACTCAGAATGGATTAAAGACTTAAATGTAGGACCTGCAACCATAAATCTCCTAAAGAAAGTGTAGGCAGTGAACTCTGACATCGCTCTGTAGCAATATCTTTTTGGATATGTCTCCTCAGGCAAGGGCAACAAAAGAAAAAAATAAACAAATGGAACTTTGATGGACCTAGAGCCCTGGTCTGCAAACTGTGGCTCCTGAGCCACATGCTGCTCTTTGGCTCCTTGAGTGTGGCTCTTCCACAAAATACCACATGGGGGCGCGCGCGTACAGTGAGATTGAAACTTCGTGGCCCATGCACAGACATCTGTATTTTGTGGAAGAGCCACACTCAAGGGGCCAAAGAGCCGCAGTTTGCCGACCACTGTCCTAGAGGGTATTACGTTAAGTGAAATATGTCAGAGAAAGACAAATACCATGATTTCACTTATATGTGGAATCTAAAAAATCAAATGAATAAAACATGATAGAAGCAGGCCCGTGGGTATAGAGAATTAGCTGATGATTGCCAAAGGGAGGAAAGAGGACTAAAATAAAAATATGTGTTTATATATAATTTCTTGCTACCCTCAGTAGGAGAGATGCCTTGGTGCTATAAGCTGTGTTATACTTGATTTGGTTCTAGATGTTTGACATGCTCTTTTATTTTTAAAACCTTCTTTATTTCTCTGTTGTATATAGCTCAAGGAAAATCCTCTTGATTCCCATTCTCTTCCTCCTCAACAAGAAAAGTTAAAACTCAACTCAGAGATCATATTTATTTCTATTGGAATGTCTGTTCTTTTAATTCAAACATTAATAAGCCTCAATTGCAGAGGTATTAATAGTAGCAATTTAGCAAAAGTGTCTCTACTTTTATATATTTCACTTTTAAAGGAAAATATATGAAGACATGGAATTCTGTTTCTGTGTCATATATAAGAAAGCTCTAAGGATTCAACTAACACATATAATGAATACATGGGATGCAATTTTAGAGCATATTTTTAGATAAGAGAGTGAAAACAACGTAATTATTTTAAAATATTAAGTGAAATTGAAAGGGTTTCAAAATATGTAATGTATATAATAATGAAAGATTAATCTATAAATTAGACATTGTAAGATTGTTTTTGTTAATATTTTATAAAACTTAAGAAAATGCAAGAATATTTGCTTTATAAATTTATGTGTAGGTGGTTGAGCCAGGCTATTTCAGAAAACAAACACAACATAGACCCCTAATGTATAATCTCAACTTTCACCTACTTTTTAAATGACAGTTCGTTTAAGCCTACTTATAGATACAGATCTTTCTGAGAGAAGGTTTCATTTGTCATTCAAAGACAGACAGAAAGATCAGAGACACAGAGTGAGAGAAAGATGATAGACAGACAGACAGATATAATAAAACTGGCATTTTGGTGCATAGTTTTATGAGTCCGAACACATTTATAGATCAGTGTATTTGCCACCCGAATCAGGATACAGAGCACTTCCATCACCCCCAAAAGAGTAGGCTTCCCCTTTCAGTCACATACTCAAACCACCCCAACTCTTGGCTGATGTTCTCTCCTTGGCTATACTTTTGCCTCTTGTCAAATACATTTTTAAAAAATATATTTATGTTGATTTCAGAGGGAGGAAGGGAGATAGATAGAGGAAGGAAGAGAGAGAGAGAGAGAGAGAGAGAGAGAGAGAGAGAGAGAGAGAGAGACATCAATGAAGAGAGAGAATTATCCATCAGCTGCCTCCTGCATGCCCCCCACAGGCGATCCAGCCCACAGCCCCAGCATGTGCTCTAACCAGGAATTGAACCATGACTTCCTGGTTCCACTGAGCCACACCAGCTGGGCATATCAAATACATTTCATTCAGTGCTTCCCACAAGGGTTCCTCCACTCCAGGGAAATTCCAGAAATCTCTTGCTGTCTGGGCGAAGGTGGTAACGGCCATCACTTCCTTGTGGATGGGCTCTGAGAGGAAATGTTTTGAAAGAGATAAAGGAGTTTAAGATGATGCCATGGCTCACCCTCTGGGCACAATCACAGGTGGCGAGATGAAGGGGAAAGGCCATAGTCTAAATTCTATCATTCAAAGATGCTGCTCTGATCACTCAAAAGGAGATAAGAGGTCAAACTGGTTTTCTCTCTGTCTTGGAATGACTTGCACACTAGCTCAAGGACACAGCTGACGAGGGAAAGCTGTTCCAGGTGGGGGGAGGAATGGAGATTCGCACCTCCTCCTGGGGCAGGTGAAGAAGGGAAAGGAAGACAATGTAAGTGGATCCCTTAAAGACTGAGGGGTTCCTGAGTAATGGGGAGACAGATGTGCCATTTCTTAGATGCAGTTGGAGAACGGGGCCAGAGGTGTGCTCCCACCAATAGTTCTGGGGAAACAGTAGAGACAATTAAATGTAATATTTGGACAAGAGCGCAGTCCTCCCGGCCTTCCCTGTGGCATCGAAGGGGCCTATACCCTCCCCATGGCTCCAGGGAGAGCTGTGGAAATTAGCCTGGAGAGTGAGCTGAGGCCCATCCCCTGCAGCCTCCGGTCAAAAGAGAGAAGCCCATTATTGTGATGCTCATGGGCCTTTGATGGCTGGCAACTCCGGCACACGGTGTGGCGGCCGCCATGTCACCCGCAGGAGCCAGTGCCGCACAGCATGGGTGCCACAGGACAAGGAAAGAAAAAGGAACCTCACCCTCCCTGCCAAGTGTGTGTGAATGCTGGTCTGAATGAACTTCTTCTTCCTAGACTTGAATCCCCTTGAGAAGGGGGGATAGGAAAGTCAGAGTTAAGACCTGAACTTGATTGGAACTGAATCGGTAATCCTGAGAAATCGCTGATGGAACTGAATTGACACCAATACTATTTTTCTGGAGGCAGATCAGTGGCTCCTCTTCTTCTCACTCAAGTTGGTGAGTGTAGAATTGAAACCTGTGGCACAAATCTGGGGTCAACAGGATGGACTTTGTAATCCAGAGACCAGCTTCAGAGACAGTGTGCGGCTAGAGTGCCAACCCCTGACTCACACAGAAATCCTGCTGATGCACAAGAAATCATTACTGCGTTCCCCAGGCTGGCCGAGGCTTTCTCAGTGTTTCTCACACCCAAAACACATTTCTAAGATTTCATTAAAAAAAAAAAAATGCCGTACCAATTTCAGCTCAAACCTGTTAAGTATAAAGCACTTACTGAATTAAGAACAAAATTTAAATACCTGAAGGGTTAAACTGCTCGTGAATTTTGTATTCCCCAGGAGAGTGAAAAGGCAGAGGAAGAAGACAGGACAAAGAGATAACTCCCAGCTCCACGGCTGCCTTTTTGTTCCAGAGGGAAAAGCTACCAAGTAGACCGTTCCTTCATGGGAGCCTAGAGTGTTACATTTCACAATACAACCCAGGATCACGCGGGTCTCCCCCTTCCTGAACCCTGGCTTCAAGTTCTTTTCTCAAACTTGAGAGAGAAAGAATCACCCAGGGAGCTTGTTAAACATGAAGATTCTGACCTAGCTGCCCTGGGAGCCTGCATTTTTTAACAGGCATGCACCACAGTTTGAGGAAAGACAGCAAAGGACTTGGTTAATGAGTTCTGTGTGCGCAGCTTGAACGGCCCTGGTCTGAAGCCTTCTCAGTGTGGGAACCCAATTACTGTCACTTCCCTGTGCTGATGCACACTGGACGGGCTCCGCAGGCCCCTGCTCCCCACGCTAGGGCTTAATCAGCAGTTCATCACTCCTATTCTTTGCAAGTTCTCCACTCATTTGTCAGGATTTCCATGTTTTTGACACCAAAGAACTACAGTCTTCAAATTGTGTGATGGTGCACACCTGCCATCTGGTGGTGAGAGGCTAACTCCGAGACACGGAAATTCAAGTGATCCTTCCCTTTCTGCTTCTTGGTTTTCATGTTGCCAAACTGCCTTACCAGGCAGGCTTGAAGAATGGGCGTTTGAGGGATTGAACCCAGGAATGCTTTCTGCAGCTGACTGTGGACCTGGAGGTTTGCAGGAGGTTAGGTTCTCCTCCGAGTGGGTTTGGTGTCAGCTCCTCTGGACCTGGGCTCCTGGCTGGATTCCAGAGTTGTGGGAGCGTCCTGGGGCTGCCACCTAATTTAGGGACCATCGAAGGTGAGGTTGGAGAAATCGGAACACTGCCAGGGGAAAGACATTCTATGACCATCATTTACTAAGAAAGGGCAATTCATCTGTGAATACTCTTAATTGTGGGGTCTAGGGTTTACCTAAATTGACAACATGGTGCAGCCTGATGGCATTTGGGATTATTGGCATTCTGGGCACACTCTGTTTGCACTTACTGCAACCATGTGTTTTCTGTATTCACTTTTGGAGGGTGGGGCCGGAAAGGAACATGGCTGTGGGGTGAGGAGAGAAGAGATACACTGTTTTTATTTTGTCAACATCTGGGATATACCAAGCTCTTGTTACAGTCATCTATACTAATAAAAGCATAATATGCTAATTAGACCGGACATCCTTCCGGACGTCCTTCCAGACGACCTTCCGGATGAAGCTGGGGCTGCAAGGGCCAAGGCGGCCGCTGCAGCGGACAGGTGCCAAGGCAGAGGCCAGTGCATCGGGCCTCTAGTGAGAAAATAAACACGAGGCTAGAGGAGCATGCAGACAAGGTTAGATCTAGGCTCTTGCTCCAGTTTTTCTTCTTATAAGTCTTATGGCCCTGAGCTTTCATCTCTTCTCTTGTAAAATGCAGGTTTTATGCTTAATCTCACAAGATTGTAGTTGAGATGAAATGAGGTCGTGGCAGTGGAAGGGTTGGGAAATTAGGAAATGTCAAAAGTATGAATATGTCTGTTGCATTGACATTAGCCCCAGACAGCTCCAGTGAGGGCCGGACAGAAAGGTGCAGGTGTGTGGGTGGGAGGATGGGGTGACGGCTGCCCAAGGGCATCTACTGGGAGTCTCTCTGAATAACTCAAAAAATGGCTCCAACAGTTGTGCATTTATGCAAAATAAAATGTTTTTTAAAAATATGTTTAGAATTAATGAAAGAGGTTTGTGACCATTACATTTTTAAAAAGAGCACAATGGCAGGAGGGACAGTGAAATTATTTTCACCCTTAAGTGTTGATTCGAAATGTGTCAGCTTTTAAATAATGCATTTTTAGAAAGAAGCTGAGTTAACTGCTGTTGCATTTATAGTGACTGATAAAGCTTTAAATGTAGCCAAGCCATTGTCTTATTATTCAGGCAATTAATCTAAACAATGTCCTACCAACTTGAAGTTAATTCAAACATGAGGAATTTTAATACTTATTTCATAATTTGGCAAAACTAACACATTTTAATTAGCTTAAGAAGAATTCTTACTTTGTTCTCTTTGTCAGGAACTTGAAAACAGTAAGTATGCGTAAGCAAACCCATGTGAATCGTGACTCACATTTCTTTGGACAAATAAACTTAGAAATCATTTTTTACTAAAAAACTAATTTCTTTAAGGTTTTTTAAATTTCAAATTTTTCTTTTGAAAGAGAGCCTTTTGCATTATATATATATATATATATATATATATAAAACAAATACACACATATAATTCTCTCTACGGTCTATCTCTATTTACTTTCTATCTCTTCAATAGGTCCAAGACACTGAACAAAAATAGAGTACCATGAGAGGCCAGATATTTGAAGCAGGGAGGAAGCTGAGGCAGAGGACAGACTATGAGATGGAGCCGTGAATGAGGACAGGACAGAAGCACACGGGACGTCCATGCACTTCTTAAGAAGAGAGGGCCCCAATTTGGTCCTGATGTTTCCCAGCAATCTGCACAGAGAGTGAAATCTGAGCAGGTACAGGAGTCAGCAAGAGCAGAACTGCCTGGCAGAGAGCTGCGCTTGATTTCTGAAGTTGCTCACTTTGGTTGAATATTCTCACCTCAAGTTTGGCAAGAGCCTGGACTAAGTGATTATTTGGAAGGAACCAAAAAAGTTATCTTTCCTCTAAAAAGCAGTGTTAGTCTCTGTGGGTATGTAAGTACAAATCTAAAGAGGTTGTGATTTCACACCCCCATCTAATGACAGTTTAAAAATGATTTCTCGACTCTCATAGCCAGCTAGCCTGAAGGTCAAATCACCCCCAGTATTGCTGACAACAATCAAGGCTTAACTACAACAAGACTGCGCACAAAGACCACTAGGGGGTGCACCAAGAAAGCATAAAAAATGCGGAGACAAAGAAACAGGACAAAAATGGAGGATATTGAGTTCAGAACCACACTTTTAAGGTCTCTTAAGAACTGTCTAGAAGCCGCCGATAAATGTAGTGAGATCCTCAAGAAATCTAATGAGACCCTCGATGTTATGATAAAGAACCAACTAGAAATTAAGCATACACGGACTGAAATAACGAATACTATACAGACTCCCAACAGCAGACCAGAGGAGCGCAAGAATCAAGGCAAAGATTTGAAATTCGAAGAAGCAAAAAACACCCAACCAGAAAAGCAAAATGAAAAAAGAATCCGAAAATATGAAGATAGTGTAAGGAGCCTCTGGGACAGCTTCAAGCGTACCAACATCAGAATTATAGGGGTGCCAGAAGATGAGAGAGAGCAAGATATTGAAAACCTATTTGAAGAAATAATGACAGAAAACTTCCCCCACCTGGTGAAAGAAATAGACTTACAGGTCCAGGAAGCGCAGAGAACCCCAAACAAAAGGAATCCAAAGAGGACCACACCAAGACACATCACAATTAAAATGCCAAGAGCAAAAGACAAAGAGAGAATCTTAAAAGCAGCAAGAAAAAGAAACTCAGTTACCTACAAGGGAATACCCATATGACTGTCAGCTGATTTCTCAACAGAAACTTTGCAGGCCAGAAGGGAGTGGCAAGAAATATTCAAAGTGATGAATGCCAAGAACCTACAACCAAGATTACTTTATCCAGCAAAGCTAACATTCAGAACTGAAGGTCAGATAAAGTGCTTCACAGATAAGGAAAAGCTAAAGGAGTTCATCACCACCAAACCAGTATTATATGAAATGCTGAAAGGTATCCTTCAAGAAGAGGAAGAAGAAGAAAAAGGTAAAGATGCAAATTATGAACAACAAACATGCATCTATCAACAAGTGAATCTAAGAATCAAGTGAATAAATAATCTGGTGATCATAATAGAATCAGGGACATAGAAAGGGAATGGACTGACTATTCTTGGGGGGGAAAGGGGTGTGGGAGATGTGGGAAGAGACTGGACAAAAAATCGTGCACCTATGGATGAGGACAGTGGGTGGGGAGTGAGGGCGGAGGGTGGGGCGGGAACTGGGAGGAGGGGAGTTATGGGGGAAAAAAGAGGAACAAATGTAATAATCTCAACAATAAAGATTTAATTAAAAAAAGAAAAGACTTGAAACAAGAAAAAAAAAATTGTTAGCATTGTAAATTCTCCTGGCATTATGGGAATCAAGGTTGAAGCCTTGCTGAAAGTGGAAATGAGGATACAAGAATGTATTACTTGCCCTGGGGGTGGCTCAGTTGGTTGGGCATGGTCCCATGCATGAAAAATGTTGCTGGTTCGATTCCCAGGTGGGACACGTGCCTGGGTTTTGGCTTGACCCCTGGTAGGAGTCCTGCAGGAGGCAGCTGATCAATGTTCCACTCACACATCAGTGTTTCTCGCTCCCTACCTCTCGCTCTGAAGTAAAAAAAAAAAAAAAAAAAAAAAAAATCACAAAATTTATTACTAGTTTTTCTCATGATCAGAGAGTAAATTTTCATACCCAGTTCGGTAATTATGTAATAAGGTCAGTGAAAGAGAATTTTTTTAAAAGCTTGTTAAATTTTTAAAAATTTTTTTTATTGATTTCAGAAAGAGGAAGGGAGAGGAGAGTTAGAAACATCAATGATGAGAGAGAATTGCTGATTGGCTCCCTCCTACACACCTCCATGGGGATGGAGCCCGAAATCCGGGCATGTGCCATAATCGGGAATCGAACCCTGACTTCCTGGTTCATAGGTCATTCATGGGTCAGTGCTCAACCACTTAGCCATACCAGCTGGGCAAAGCTTGTTAAAATTTTAAAAGTACAAAGACTATCCTATATAATAAAGATGTAATATGCAAATGGTCATTACGCCATGAAGCATAACAGCCGACTGCATAACAACTGGATCACAGATCAGCAGGAAGGTGGGGTGGTGGAGAGCTACAGGAGGGCAGCAGCGAGAGCGGGGCAGCAGGCAGAGAGCTACTGGCACATGGATTCATGGGCAGGGCTACTAGTATATACATAACCATAGACATAAACAGCAGTGTGGTGATGGCCAGAGGGAATGAGGAGGGCATGGGATGGGTGGAGGTGGGTAAAAAAAAAAAAAAAAAAAAAAATGATTTCTCACCTATGTTAAACTTACATCTTTAATTATATGAGGGGAGCATTTAACAACTGATCATAAAGAATGGGTACAGAGAAGAGGAATTAAAAATATTGAAACTCTCAAGAGAGGTAAAAATATAGAAATTCAGATCATAGCATATCTAAAACAAGCACCAAATTATTAAATATTCCCAAAATCTTAACCAAGCTGAGGTTAGGAATGGGACTGGCTCTCAGAGTACTTCTGCTTTTAGCATATTTTGTGTAACAGGGTCAGGAGTGTATGCTGAGGCTCCCATCTCTGCCTTCAAGTGTTGGTCTGACTCTAGGACAGTCTATCTCTTTTCTTACAAGCTGAGAGGGTATCAAAATTATTGGTCAAGGGGGAGGTTTCAAGGCATCCTTGGCCACCCAAAGGAACTGGTTCTGATCACAGAGGCATACTTAGGCCTTCCCCTACCTGCACCATGTCCCTTTGGTAAAGGCTTTTTCATGGGCTCAGAGCAGGCCCAGTGCGCGTCACCGCCAGATGGCAGCAGTGCGCGCTGAATAAACAGAGCAGCCAGGAGCCCTTTTTGTTTTCCACTCACTAAGCTCTCCACTAGGTGACAGCAGCACGGATGTAATGCGATGGCCTTCAATGAGTCACATAAATTCAATCTTTCTTTTAAACACGAGAGCTGCATTTTGCTTTTTATTTTTGAATTTTGATAAGTTTATTTGAGCCAAACTGACACATATGCTGGGGAGCAAGATCTCACATGCCCTTGAGAGTAGCAATTTAAAAAGTATCCACAGTTGGATTTCTTTCCTCTAGATCAGTGGTTCTCAACCTTGGCTGCACATTAGAATCACCTGGGAATCTTTTTAAAATCCTGATTTCTGGGCCTCATCCTCTGGAAATTCTGTTTCTTTGTTATGGGGTGGGGCCACCACATTAGTAACACACACAAAAAAACAAACAAAAAACAACCAGAATTTCCGGAGGATGAGGCCCAGAAATCAGGATTTTAAAAAGATTCCCAGGTGATTCCAATGTGCAGCCAAGGTTGAGAACCACTGCTCTAGATCTAGAATATGCAATACTATTTGCTATTGGCCTCCCTCGCATTAACCTAATATACAAAAACAAAACTTTTGCGGGGGTTCGCTTTCTAAAGAACCTGGGAAAGATTACTATTTGAAACCATTATTACTTAAGAATTTATGGAGTCCAGACATTCTTACCCCAAGTTAGAAAAAAAAAGTGACTAAAATAGTTAAAATAGTCACTTTTTTGCAGATAATACTATTTATTGACCTCCTATCATATGGCAAAGATTGTATTAAAATGCTTTAAAACATTAGTTCATTGACTCTGGATCAGCACTTTGTAAGAAAACCTAGATCTTAACGTAAGGCTTTTTAGGGCTATCATCTCTGTATTTTCTGTGACCTTATTATAATTTCCCTGCTTGAGCCATTGCAAAACCCATACTGCAGAAATTGGAACTGTTTTCACGGTATGATTTCGAGTGCACACAGGGATGTACTCTCTCTATTCATGGCATTCACTCTCGTGTAGTTGCATAACATTAACGCAGTGAGGGGTAATAATATAGTTTGATTCTACAGTGACATTAAAGGCTAACAACGAAGATTGGTTAGGGAGCAATAGCAAGGTGATAACTCATTCACGCTGAAATAGAAATGGTGAGAGGTGAGAGATGAGAGCAGAACGGGGCCAGAGCGAGCAGAGTCCTCGGGGCCTGACTTGGCAGAAGGGAAGGGAATGAGATGGGCCAGGAGTTCAGCTGAGCAGCTCCGCACTCCTGTGGTTGCCCCACTCGGCGCTGAGAGCCTTACCTGTGGATGGCCAGAAGCAACCTGCTGCGCACGGACTCTTCCCACAGGTAGCAGAAACCTGAACATGTCTGAATTCCTCGGAAGCAAACACGGGGCAGTGAAGCTTTGAAAACAGAGTCTATAGTTGGCCCTCAAACAACACAGATTTGAACTGTGCAGGTCCCCTTGTAGGTGGATTTTTTTCAATCAATAGTTGGCCCTTCCTCTCCATGGGCTTCACACGTGCAGTCAACCAGCAGCAGGTGAAAACAGTATTTTCGCATCCCCAACCGCAGACAGAAATACTGATTTCAACCTGCGGTTAGTTGAATCTGTGGAAGCAAAGGGCCAACTGCAGTCAAAAGTAATACGTGGATTTTTCATCTGTGTGGGGGTTGGCGCTCCTGCCCGTGTTGTTTAAAGGTTAACTGTAATAGCAAGCGGTTGTCCAGGAGGTGTGCACAGTGAGAGTGGACCTGCATTCAGAGTCCCCTGGGCATTCATTTCTCCTTGTTTCAGTTCTAAATTGGACTGGAACCTATCATAGAGGAGTGGAGGAGTAAGACGTTAAAGGCTGCAAATATGCTTAAGACAATTTTTGTGTACAATGATTTTATTGTACAGTATAGCTGCACTTTGACGAACTTTATTTCAAGTATCTTTAAGAGAAATACAACAAAATGATATGGCGACCCCAAAGGGCAAAATATGACTAATGAGAAATGGAAAAAGTACCTTTGTTGTTTCTTGCACAACATAGTGGGGGCTGGGGGAGTTGAAAGAAAAGAAAGGAGTGGAGATGAGGGACTTGGGGAAGGGAGTTCTAAGAGAAAGAGAGGGGTAGTGACTTTATTCATCTGTGGCCAGAACCATGTCCCCAAGTATTTGCAGGCAACGTAAGATGACTCCAGGGTGCCAATAAGCTAGCACATAGCAGTAGCAACAACTGCCATCAACTATGGAGCTACTTAACTGGGAACCAGGCGTTGCTCTTACCTATGTCTCTTATTTAGTCCTTAGGCAAGCTCTGTTGGGAAGACGAGATTATCCCTTCTCGGGAGAGAATAACTTCCCAGGTCCAACAGGTAGCAAATGGCACAGTTAGGGTTCAAATCCTGTTCTCTTCACAGTATTTCCTCTGCTTTTTAGGGCCTTCCTTCCTAAGCCATGGCTGGTGAGGCATTCTCACCGCCTGCCACCAGGGGCCACCACTAACCAATTTGGATCACTTCATGAGCACAATTGGCTCTAAATGTAATCAATTATATAACTACGGCCTGTCTAAGTTTAGGTCTACTGGAATTACTGCATGAAACAGAGGCATTGCAAAGGATTACTGGGGAAATAGCAATACATTTAAAGGAAGTCTTCACTTTCTCCTCTTTTTTTCTGGCTTAAACAGGAATAAAGGGAGATAAAACAGCAGAACTCAACTCAATAGGCAGCACAACCAGAAGTTTTTACCCTGTGTGGCTGGCAGTTGGTCAAAAAATGACCTGCTCAACTTTCCTAGGAATGACGGGGTGGGGGTGGGGGAGAGCAAGGTAACAGTGCTTTAAAGACAAGGTGAATGTAGTTTGAGCATTAAGACAAAACTGTTGACAATTGTTGGTGCTGCTTTGCTCTCTCTCAGTGTTTAGTTGGGTTGTACATAGTAACTTTCTGTGGTTTCAATCCCCAGCATTCCTTCCCAAAGGACAAAGTTCGGACTGGAATTCTTACCCAGGTTTCAGAGCACAAAGTAGAGAAAGCCAACAAATCTCAAGCAATCAACAATACACTCACACCACCTGAACGTGTTTTTCTGCAAATGTTTATTTGAAAAGATTTTTAAGAAATTTCAGGTGGTTGTGTCTGTGGCAGTTTCTTTAGGTGAAAAATGTGCTAGCAGTCACTATAGAAACCAAGATGCAGGCAACAAGGAGCAAAATCAGACCTATTCGACAGTATTTTGAATGCTTCTCTTGTTCCTCTTCCTTTTTCAATAAGGTATCAAAACCGGGCGTGTACATGTCTCCCAACCAAAACCGTAGGTCATTAGGATTTTCCTAAAAGAAAATTACATGGAGAATAGGCTCAATCAGTGATCAATACAAGATTGCAGACAAAGCGCCGCCAGAGGTACCAAAGGCCCATGTTCACACTGTCTTGGGTGAGGCTGAAGCGTAATGATTCAAATAAGAGAGGCTGGGCTTCCCTGAACAGCACCCACACGGAAGTGCAGCCTCCGGGCTGACCAGGAATCCCTGTGGCTCCAAGCCGTAGGTCTGCATGAGAATGCATTAGGAGGCCTGCATGATTTACTGACTAAATTGCTCAAGTGTTTCTGCTGTCTTTTATGCCAACTTAGTGCCTCTTACATCTCATGAATAGTGTGTGCCAATCAGGTTAGTGAGTTGAAATAAAATTAAAATTCCTCCCTTGCTTTAGATGAGCCTTCAAGGTTTGATTTAGTTGGCAAGGTAGAGATAAACATATGTGATGAGTTTTCAGTAAATCCAGGAGCTGACTTACATGGGAGGAGGAGTAAGACTAAGAATCAAGGGTCCCTTCCATGCCTTTTAGGTTGCTGGTCCCCCTTGTAGAGGGTGACAGCATGTTTGATGTTTGGCACTGTTTGACCTCCTGAAGAAAGAGTCCCACATATCCTTCCCCACATCAACTCTTACACTCCATGTCTGTTTCTTTCATGGGCCTCATCTTCCTTTCAGCTGGAAAGAATTGTCTTCAACTCAACCTCATTCCTATGTCCAAAAAATCACCTGCGAACTCTACTGGTCATACATTTAAATTTTTTTTTCTTCTATTCTATCCAGCTATGTTCAGTGCTAAAGAGTCAGTGTCTCTGCCTGGATTCCAGTAAGCATACAACAAGTTTATGGTGAATGCTGAAACTCTAGTTTTTAAAAACCCACTTCATTATTTCTTACCTGAATTACTGCAATAGCTTGCAGTTGGACTGCCCACCCTCTCTCTCACTCTCTAGACTCAGTGGACTTAAAATCAGCCAATTTCCATGGCAGCTTCAGGGTCAGTGAACTAGTTTCAGACTCACCAATGCCCAGTAAGAGGCAATGTGCATGCCTGCAGGGGGCTGGATGGATTCTGGCCATGGCAATACAACTCTTCCATCACATTGCTACTAGTTTCAATTTTATAGTTTTAGGAATGCTAAAGTATTAAAATAAAATTTGGATGACTGGTGCAAAAGGATAGATGATTTAAATTGTCTACTCTACTCTTGCCCTAGTGTGTGTCCTCATCAGCAGCCTGCACTTTGTCTGCAAGGTTAATTGCCTCCATTCTTCAGTGAGGAATTCCAGAATTCTGCTTAAAGCTTCCCTTCATAGCTAAATATGGGGCTCCTTTTCTCCTTTCTTATTTATAAACTTGAGTCCCGGTGCATGGATTCGTGCACCGGTGGGGTCCCTAGGTCTGGCCTGCACTATCTCGCAACCCGGGATCCCTTGAGGGATGTCAGACTGCCAGTTTCAGCCTGATCCCTGCAGGCCAGGCTGAGGAACTCCACCAGTGCGCGAATCTGTGTACTGGGCCTCTAGTATACATATAAGATCTTTGGTTAATCTCTTCCCGCCCTCCCTTCTTTCCCCTCCCCTTTGAGATTCATCAGTCCATTCCATATTTCTGTGCTTGTGCATTGAGCATCTGTCCTTGGTGGTCAGTGCATGTCATAGCTACCAGTTGAATGGTCGAATGGTCGAACAATCACTTACGCTTTTATATATATAATAGAGGCCCAGTACATGGATTCTTGCATGAGGGGGGGTGGTCCCTCAGCCTGGCCTGCGCCCTCTCACAATTCAGGACCTCTTGGGGGATGTAGCAGTGTGCCAAGCAGCAGGCAGCCAGGGAGGAGCCCAAGCCAGCACCGTGCTGCTCATGCTCATCCCAGCCTGCTGTGCCTGCCACCGCTGCTGCCACTCAGTAGTGCTGCCGCAGACTCGAGACAGACTCCCGCTGCCACAGCTGCGCTCACCAGTCATGAGCCCGGCTTCTGGCTGAGTGGCATACCCCCTGTGGAACGCACTGACCACCAGAGGGAAGCTCCTGCATTGAGCGTCTGCCCCCTGGTGGTCAGTGCACATCATAGAGACTGTTCAACCAGTCATTCTGGTCATTCAGGTTGTTCATTTGTAACAGTCACTTAGGCTGTTTTGCATTTTGCAGAAACTCCTGAAGAATTCTGAAGAAAGGAAGATGAGGCCTGTGAAAGAAACAGACATGGAGTGTAGGAGTTGATGTGGGGAAGGATATGTGGGATTCTTCAGGACGTCTAAATTCTTCTTGCATTCTTACATTTTGCATCTATCCTTTTGCACCAGGCCTAGGGACCCCACCGGTGCACAAATCCATGCACCGGGACTCTAGTTTATAAATAAGAAAGGAGAAAAGGAGCCCCATATACATATATATATATATTCTTAGCAATTTAGAAAAAAGAGAGTGGCCCAAGAAACTTTAAACTTTTATGACCCATGGTGGTGAAAAGTTTTCAGAAATAAGTCAGGGGGCTCTGTCTGCTAAACAAGAGGTATGAATAGAGAAAGGTGAGGGGAGAAGTTGAATTAATGAGGCATACATAAATAGGAAGAAATTATAATCAAAACAAAAGTCATGACTTCCAGAAACATCCCTCAAGAATGCAAATGAGCCTGTGACCTGAGGGGCGACTGCTTTGCAGTGAGCGATTTCATGTAGAGGATGGAGGGAGGGGGTAGACCCTGGTTATAGAAAAGCAATATAGCCATCATCCTCATGTTTGAGCTTCTTAAACATAACTCATGGAATTGTTCAACAAAAAAATTACTCCTCATTGCCAATAATGTTCAATTTCCTTATTCTTACATTCAATTTCTTTTAGTCTGTTTTAGCCTTATTTTCCCATTATTCTATTACTTTAGCTGTAGCTCCAGCAAAGCTAGACTGCTTAGTCTGACAAATTCTCTAACTTTCTTGTACTTGTGCATTTCTTCTTGCTACGCCTGACAGAAGAGCCCCCCACACCACACCACACTTATGCAAACCATCTATATCTTTTGAATTCTCTACGTCTTTCAAATCCAGCATAAATTAACTTTTCACGAGGCTTTTAATAATCCAATGTGGTTTTGTTCTCTTCTGACTTTGCACAGCACTTTCTACAACCACGATGGACACAGTCCTCTCTCTCAATCTTGTCGCTCTTTCTGGTTCTACAGTCAAGACATGTTTGCGAAATAAATCAATACATTTTTCCTACTTGTAGGAAGTGACTTCTTAGAGGTTGATCTTCAGGCTCCTGATAAAAAACACATGATTATTGTTGCTATGGGGGAGCATCTGTTATGGAAACTTCTCTGGAAAAGAGACTACATTAAGGAGGAGATACATTACATCTACGAGGAGATTAAGAAACTTCAAAGACTCCGGACAATGAGATATTTCAAGGAGTGCACATTTGAGATTTTTGAAGTGTAAGATTGTAAGAGGACATAAGGCTGTTCCCTGCAAAAGTCTTTAGATACTTGATGTATGAACAGATATGCATAAAGGGTACTTGGAAACCATCAGGCCTTCCTGGCTCCAGGGCAGCAGAGGCAAGCAGAGGCTGGGAAGGAATCCAGTCCAACTCAGAAAAGAGAGGGCCACTCTCCTGCTTTTCAGGTATTTCTAGATCCTCTATGTGATGGGTGACACTGGGCGTGGGATACAAGTGGGGTGGGGGGACTTAAGTTGGGTGAATGAGTTCATTGCATATTTTTCCTGTGTTGAAATGCTTTTGTTTTGTTTTGGTTTGTTTTGTTACTGAGACACAGGAAAGAGTCCAAAATGTAAGTCTGCAATCTTAAATCACCGAGTGGGCTTGAAATGAAATGATCTTTGATGAGAACTGCTTTGCACAGTGCCGAAGACAGGACATTGAATCAATATTTTTTGAATACATGTTGAACAAGAGATTCGTAAGTATTCATGAACACAAGTGGTCACACAACCATGGGAAAACATACATAATTTGGCAAGCTAATTTTCAAAAAACTTTTACCTTCCAGGTAAACCCTGTTTCTGTGCCACATCAAACTTGTTGTAAAACTCAAAACAAATAAATAAACCCAGAGAGAGGAGAGAGCAAGGGAAGCCAGAGGCTAAAATGGCCTGAAACCTGGAGGCTTTGTGCCCAGGGAAGAATGCCTGTCACCTCAAAACCGATGTTGTTTAGGATATTTAACTGATCTCCCCCTTCAACTGAAGAACTGGCTCTTTGCCTTGAGTACCTTCAGATGTCCAGAAAGGTTTGTGTGCAGGGAACGCTTGTCATATTCTTCGATGGTCCATGAAGGATTCTTTTTCCTTTCTTCCATAGCTTCCTCCAAGCTTACGTCGCCATATAGCGGGTTATTCTTCAGAACTGACGAGAGAGATGGTGGGGGCCTGTCTACGAAGGCAGCACCCTTCACACTGGACCCCCTCATTCGCTGAGCAGTAATATTCTTCTTTCCTCTCTGTTAGGAGGCAGAGACAAGGCTTCTCTTACCAGAGGGCCACTGATGACAGAAAATGTAGCAGGAAAGAACTGTACCCCAAAATGTGTTGATTCTGCCTGGAAACCCAACAGATTAGGATAATGAGGAAAGGAGTCTGGGATCTAGTTTGACCTAGAAGTCTACTTCATTGAGTTCTTTCTTTTCTGTCCTTTTTAAAAAAATGTTTTTATTGATTTCAGAGAGGAAGGGAAAGGGAGAGAGCTAGAAACACTAATGATGAGAGAGAATCATTGATTGGCTGCCTCCTGCACACCCTACCCACACTGGGGATCGAGCCCACAAACCAGACATGTGCCCTGACCAGAAATCGAACCGTGACCTTCTGGTTCATAGGTTGACAGTCAACCACTGAGCCATGCCGGCTGGGCCATTGAGTTCTTTCTTTGCCTATAATCTTTTTGGCGTCAGTAATCATTCATTAAAATGCTATTTTATAACTATGGAGAAAGAACACTGTTCTTTAATTCAAATTGTAGAATTCTGAGCAAAGCCATTTTCCCCAGCTCGCTTGCATTGAGATTTAATGGCATTTCATTTCTATTTGTGCATTCCATGACTGATAAGAATAATATTTAATATTGCTCTATTAACCCAGCAAATTCAAGATTAAAAGGCATTTATAGACATGCCTTGGCTTTCATGAAAATTCTCTTGGGACTCTTATTTCAGATATCTTGGAGAAATGGACTAAGTTAGCATAGCACTCCTATCTGTGTCTACAGACATGCTGGCTATTAGATGGCTCTAATATTGACCTTCAGATTTTAAAAACATTTTAATTGAAGCATAATATACATAAAGACAAGCACATATGTCATAAATACATTTTCACAAACCAAATAAACCTTAAGATTCTACCAAGGAACAGAACATTACCAGCATGCCTCATGGCTCTCCCAGTCACTATCCCTCACTCTGCCCAAGGATAACCAGTATTCCAAATTTAACAGTGTCAGGCAGTTGGACTCTCTCTCTCTCCCTTTTTTTTTTTTTTTTTTTGTATTTTATATAAATGGAATCAGATAATGTGTGCTTTCCTTTCGTCTAAGTTGACCTTAGTTTTTTTCTTTCCTTTTTTTTTCTTATGACTACAAAATTATCATGAAGGCAGAAAATGTTTAAGTTAAAATTTGTTCATTGGCCAAATATAATTGAGAAGAAACAAAAAATTTATAGCATAATGCTTCATTTATCATGGGGCATCAAGGGAGAGGAATTCCACAAAAGTTAATTTTCAGAAAACTTAGGCTTACCCCTTAAAAACTGGCAGCAAATTTCATTAATTTATAGCAATTTTAAAAATGTGTTTCACAAAAGAAAGAAGATTCAATAGTAGCAATAAATATTCCTCTGTGTCATATTTATGATCACCGATAGGTTGATTCCCTCAGCATCTACTGGGGCATGCAGGTCATGTTAAATATGTATTTATATACGCTAAGTTGTCAACTAATATTACATAGTTTCCTTTTGTAATGGCTAGTAGTCTCAAAAAATCATCTGTATAAAACCTTTCACATTCTCTTTGGTCTTAGGTTTTTCTAATTTTCTTAATCCATACTTTTTTTTACATAATTAGAGATAAACTTAGAGATCTTCTCTGACTTTACTAGGTTGTTAGAGTGCTCAAAATCAATTTATATTCTGTAATACTGAAGTTTGCAGTGAAATAATAAATCATCTTGACTTAGTATTTCTCTTTAAGATGGATGACCTCATGAAAATGTTTCTGAATTGAGGAAAAACAATTTGATATGAAATTTAGATCATTTCAGATTAGCATAATTCTGACTCAAGCTTTTTTCTTCAAGGCTAGACATCTTTGATCATCTTTGAGGAGGAATAATTCTTCTGACATTGATAAATTGGCTATGTCAGTTTTCTTGCCTGCTAGATTATTCCTTGAGTTTCTTAAACAAGGAAGTTCCATAAATGAGGGAACAGTTTCAGGGTAAAGAAAAAATAATACACGCTATTACAATGTATAAGGACCTTGGAAAACTAATATATAAAACATAGCAAAATAATCAGAGCTATAGTCACATTCATGAAAGTCTGAGATTTCTCCTCAAACATAGTGCCATTTATTTTTGTGTTGCATGGTAATCTCATGCCTGAAAAACATATACTTTAAAATTAAGAGTATAACTTTATTAACAATTTGATGGTTGCATAAAAGTACCAATTATGGTTGGAGTTCATTTATACTTTGATAATATTTTTGAAATAGCTTAAGAAAGAAAAAAAGCATGTATTTGATTACAACTCTTCATCTACATTTTAGATAGATTTTATTCAGCAAAGGAAAACTCAATAGTAATTCCATTATTTTAGTTATATGGACTCTAAGATAACTTTCATTTTAAAATATTTATGTAAAAAAGTAATATTTTAAAACTTACCTAACCTTTTTTGGCATTAACCATTACTTAGTCCATTTATTCTTTATGCAATTTATTATTTATACCATTTATGTATAAGTAACTTATCATTCAATAAAAAGAGTAAAATAGAAGACATATTTAGACAAATGAAAACTGAGAATATATCATTAATAGGTCAATAAAGAAGGAATCTCTAAAAAATGTACTTCAGGCAGAATAAAATTAGTACTAGAAGGAAAAAATAAGATGCAAAAAGGAATGCTGAGCAAGAAAACAAAAAGATAAAAAAAAGAAAATTGATAAATATATGTATAAATCTAAGAAAGCATTGATTTCATGGTAAATAGAAATAGTAATCATTAACATATGATTTTTAAAATAAGAACAGCTAAAACATTGAACAGTAACAAGAGTATCAGGCTTTTTTTTTAATGAGGACACTAAGGAATCACTTCAGTGATCACACAGAGATATTACTAAAACATGTATTGCTCAACTCAGTAAAACAGTAAAAAGATATAAGAGAAAGTAAAAAATAAGACAAGAGAAATAAAACAAAAAAATGGGGGGCTGCCTCAGGAAAATAGAAAAAAAGAGAGAAATAATCACATTAAATGTAAATAGACTAAACCCCCTATTTAGATGACAGATTGTCAGATTATCTTAAACATTAAATTCAGTTATGTAATATTTACAGGAGAAATGCCTAAAATATAAGGACTCAGAAAGAGTAAGAGTGAATGAAGGTAGAAAGTATATAGCAGGCAAATGTAAACAAATGAGAGCTGGGTATTATGGTGATTGGTTAAATGCACACCAATTTTGTTTTCCCTTCTTGAATTTAAACTGGGGCAAACTTTTTAAAAATATGTTTTAACTGATTTTTAGAGAGAGAGGAAGGGAGACAGATACATGTAGAGAAAGATCGATGAGAGAGAAGCACATCAGCTGCCTCCCGCACGCCCCCCATGGGGACTGAGCCCATGGTCGCGGCATGTGCCCTCACTGGGAATCAAACTGGTCGCCTCGGTCCTGGGTTGACGCTCAACCACGGAGCCACACCAGCTGGGCTGGAGGCAGCTTTTTGTTCTAGTTGATCATTTCTGCACAAAATAACAGAGGCTACACGTCCAAGCCTGGCTCTTGAAATCTACCAAAAGATTTTTGGCTCACTTTTCTTGTTTTCTGTCACTGTAAGCTAGGGTCTGAGATGGCAGAGCTACAAACACAAAGAACGTGAAGCCTTGGGTTACTGCTTGGAAAAGAGCTGTCCCCCAAACACGCCTGCTCTTCCTCAGACTTTTCATGAGCAATAATGGTTTTTCCTTTATAGTAACTGACAGTCTTTGGGGTATTTATCATCACAGGATAGCCCACTGTACCCCTCCTAACACACAAGTGGCATCTTGAAATCACACAAATGTGTGGCATTGGCTTCACAGTCAAGTGGTCGAAAAGGATAAAGCAATATCAGAAGCTAGAATGATGCCTATTCACATCCTAACATGAAAATCATTTGGTGAAAGTATCATCTGTGGCCACTGGAATCTAATCACCTGTAGCTCTAGGAGAAATACTTACATATTATCAGAGTGTTCATGTACATAGAATGATACTACAAGAATCAGAGCATTGGTGTAATACAAGAAAGAGATGAGATGAGAGAAAGAGCTGGAGAGTGTGCAAGTTTAGAAATTTTATGCCTTCTACTGTTTAAAATCTGAATGTTTATAGACCCCAAAAACTGATATACAGACTTTTTTTAAAAAGCATTGAGCCAAAGAAGTCCATTAAAACATCTCAGCTGAATGAAGTGACTCGGGGTAAAGATTACGTTAAGGGTGTGGTTTCATAACTAATCCCTAACAGCCTCCAGGTGGCTGTCCTCAAGTCGAAGGATAGAGAAAGGGAGGCAGAAAGCAAGGCTCACACTAACAAATAGCTTACTAATTTTTGTAAGATAGGTTTTACCAAAGAAGCCATTACCCTACACCTAAAAGTTTTTGATTGTTTGAAATTTAAAAAAAAACAACAGACAAGGCAACAACAATAACCCTAGGCCTCCAAATATCCATGAATAGGAGCAAACTTTGAATCCTTACGCAGGCTTGAAGGAGGGCCCACTTCCGATATGGAAAAAGAGAACAATGAACATGGGAATGTCTCCTAGACTATGGCACCACGGACCTCAGAGAACAACGCATCAGGAGGTCTCAAGAGCAGAAGCATCCCAATCACCCTTCCCCACCTTCAAGGAAGAAGGCCACACACACTGTTCCCAGAGGATCCCAGAGTTACTGTGGTGTCTTTCACTTTCCCCGTTCAGCAAGGAAGATATATATATATACTATTTGACCAGAATGATAGCCTGTGGCAGAGCCTGGCTAGATACTCACCAAATTCACTTCCTTTTCATGGGCATACAACAGCCAAGCAAGGAAAGGCGATTAAGAAATAAGCCCAGTGAAGAACAGTGTCTAAAAGTCACGGGGAGAAGAGCCTCTTACCCTGGGCCTGTCGCTCCAGCTCTCAGGTTTAGTGAGGAATGTTCCTGGGTTCTGAAACAGATGTGACAGAAGCCAAGAAAAGATACAGCAAAGGCATTAGTCAGAAAATATTCTGAAGTCTAACTACTAATCAGAAAAAAGGCCCACCGCAATATCTGCAAAAACATATTTTATCATTTAAACTAAATAAAAAATCAGCCCTTGCCTTTCATTGCCCCGTTTTCTAAAGGGATTGGCAGAAATATGTAGAATACAATTCCGAGGGCCTTCATTCAGACGCATGCCCCAAATAATTTTAACAACCAGAAACATTAGATTTTGGAGAAAGTTTCTCGGTACACTGAGATGAAATTTGTTGTGAAGCTTCTTTATTCCTCTCGTGAAAGAACTTAAGGAATAAAAGTATAGTAGAATCAAGGGTTATTTGCTTGTACTTTCTGCAAATATGGGTGACCTGTGTGTCTGCGCAGAAGGGAGCTGACTGGGGCCATTGGCAAGCCTTTGAACCTGTGTTCACTTTTCTTTATGCATCGTATTGCTTCAGCTCATTAAAAAAATGGCATAGGGACTCAACTCTGAAAGTAGAATGTGAATTTTTAAAAATCTTAAAAACAAATAATAATGAATATAAATGATACATACAAAGTGTCCCAAAAATGTATACATACTTTGAATAATTATAAACGCAGTGCTTATTAAAATTCATTTCATTTTCAAAATGTAATTCAACTTCATATTTGGTATCTGGGGGATTTTTGTTTTAACTGCTGAGTTACCAGCGGTTTTGAAGGCAATGTTTGTAGGTCAAATCCTTTGACATTCCTTGAGGTAGTCTGAGCCCAAACACCATGCACCTACCTGGGGTGGTGTAATACCAAATGATAAGCTGACACAAATCTGAAGTTTGTGTGGATTTCAGGTCAGTATAAAATCTACTGCTTGAGTTAGCCATGTAGCTTGACAGATGTATTAACTACATCCTCCAACACCACCATCTACAAACACACAGACACACACACATACACACCTCCATCCACAGTATAAATCAAACAATGCAAGTGATATTATCTGCTGTTTTCCAAATTATAATGAAAGGATAATTTCAACACATTTTGAATATTGACAAATGATGATAATAATAATGTACATTTCTTATACTTGCATAGAAAATCTTTTTTCTCAATTACTTTTGTCATATTTTATTTGTTCTCAGTTTTAAGGAAATACATAAAATGAATATTATCCTAATTCTGCAAGTGGAAATAAACTGAAGCATGGACTGAATAAGGACCATAACAGATGTCTCTCACACTGTCTTGCTGAGGATATGACACAAGAAGCCAAATTTCTAACCTCTTTATTCAATGCGTAATGTCTCCCCAGTAGAGTAAGGGTTTTAAATTAAGAACTATTTGACAATTGCCACATTGTGTATCTCAACACCTCAATTCACTTGGTATATACAGCACCTTCTTCCAGTTATCATTATAGTTACTGAAAAATTTCGTGTGTTCATTTCTTTTTAGATTTACTTTTTATCCAATGAATATATCACTCTCAGATTTTAAGATTCAGCCAAGGAGAGAATTACTTATTGACACATTGCAATCTGAAATAGTAAATATAATTGTTGTTACTCATAATTTGTGCTACACCTACCCAACTACCTGAGTTTGTAATTGATTTACACCCATTTACATCCCCATGCATTATTTCAACAGTAAATTGGCCTTTTTTCAATCATTTAATATTTCTTTTTAGGGTAGAAGGATAACAAAATCAACTTTATCTGCAGTTTACAATTACCAATAATTTATTCAAGGACATAAGAAGCAGATTTTTTTTTTTTTTACCTCCTTGGTTTTTCCTTGAATAACTATTTCAACCCAATAGAGGCTGTGGAAAAATATACCCTTTAAAAATTTGTGTTTCATTCAGGTTTTGAAATAATATTCAACAGAGCTTGAAACTGTGAAGTTCCACATGAAGAAAATAGGTCAACTCCAGTACCAAACAAAAGATGTTAGATGTATGTGTTCCAACCTGAAAGGAATTTATTGGATATGTTTTCTTAGACTTAACTTCATAGCATAGGGAAGCCAAGGTTTTCTTAACTGATTTTTGAATCATTTTATTCCATGATATAAACAATAAGGAAGAAAAAGGAGGGATTTCATTGCACTTAGCTTAAAACTAAACAAAACACAAAAGTAATAACCAAAAAGGTGCATATGATGGGCAGGAGGGTTTTGAGGATTCCAAATAGAAAAGATGCAAAAATTTTTAAAAGTCAGTTGTCATAATAAGCTGCCTTACCATGGAAATAAATTAAAACCCTTATAGGTGGAGGAAACACTTACATAATCATTTGAGTGTACTTGATTTTGAATGATCTCATGATAAAGGTCCCCAGGAGCCCACAAAACGCACCACAAAGGAGTCACTTTACACCAGGACTCATGAGTAGCAACTGTTTCTTAAAAGAAAACAAATTTCTGTTCAGGGAATTTGAACCACTCCAAAGGATTTAATGACTTGCAGGGGTTTGTGGGTCAGTCACATCTGTTCTGAAATGCAATGCTTCTTCCTGTTTCTAAATGGACTAACCCTTAACCCCATTAGCCCTCACATCTTAAAACAAAGATGATTCCTGTTTCATGAGCTGTGCAGCAGTCAGGGCCTTTATGTTTATTCCAGCACATGGAACTCATCACAGTTTTATTCTCTCCTGGTCAGCAAAAGGAAGGAAGATGCAAAAGAAGAAAGCAAGAAATCAAGTCTGCATTGGGTTTGAAGACCTGGTTGGTACGTCCTTCCATGTGGAGGGACTAAGAGTATCTAAAATAACAGCCAGCACCTTTACAAGGTGGGGAGTCCCTGCTATATCCTTTCCTTCCATCCTTAACTTCCCACTTTCCTGCTGTCTGAGTCTTTCCTGCACGAAATGAAAGGCAGTTGACCTGAATGAGGTGTATGAGCTTCCCATGTAAGCTTCTGATGCTTTGTGCTTAGAATACACCAAAAAAATGGAGGTAGCTTTTCCCTCCAAAACCTTACTTGCAAATTGGTTTGAAAAAATCCTCAGAGAAGTAAAGTGAGGGCTAGGCAAACTCTAAAATGAAGACATGCTGGGAAGCTCATGGTTGGAGGGGAATGAATGGGTGGGAGAATTCACATCTTTGATAAAGTGATCGGAGAGTTTCTTATGTTAAGGAAGAAAGACCTTTTCTCTGTGGCAAGAATGAGGAAGCGACCTTGCCCTCGGTTCCCTCCAGCCTTCCTTTAGAGAGCGAGAAAGGAGCCCCCGTCCCCGTCCTCGGGCTCCCAGGCCGTACCTGTGAGTAGACGAGGTTTTGCCAGTGCTGGGCCGCAGGGTAGTTCCCGCCCGGAAACCTCACCAGGCTGGCCTGAAGGAGGGCTGAGTTCCTCATTAACAACTTCACGTCAAGCTGCAGGAATTTGTCAGGATGGTTGTTATTTGGCAAAGCAGAGAGATCCATGTCTCCCTTCGTCTAAGGGAGGAAACAAAGGCAAGTGAGGCTGGTCCCGTCAGACTCGTCCATTATGGATGAGTCCGAGGATTCTCCTACTGGCACCTGAAACCAGCTCTCTCAGCTGCACTCGGGTGCCACGCTCAAAACGGCACATCAACACACAGGAACAATGCAGCACCCTGCCTTGTTTTTCACCCCCCCCCCCACACACACACATTTAGGATGCTTGAATGGGGCTACACATTAAAATTAATAGGATGCCAAAATTAGATATGTGTAGCACTTAATGCCTCTCCATACAGAGTCAGAAATAACAGGTTAATAAAGAGGAGCTATTCTTCGGAGAAAGGCTGCCAGAATTTCAGTATGACGGCCCATAATTTGGAGCACATGAGATAGTCACCTAAAGAGACATAACTTAATTTTTCTCTCTGATCATTACTAAGCTAACCCGGCAGACTTGGCCCTGCCCACGCAGCCTCAAATGTGATAGGCAAGATCTTGTTTCTTCTCATCTTTTCACTCCCAGAGTCTCAGGCTCAGGTGAAACCTAATCGTGTTTAGCTTGTCAGCTTCGTTTTGAGTAGAGAAATGGCAAGCATTTGCTGCTTAGTTTGCTACAGTAAATTAGTGTCCCAACCTACTGTCTTAACCCATTCACTACCTGAGGCCCCTTAGACTCTTCCTACTCGCATACACTCCTACAATGTGTTTGGTGTCCACACCGTCCATTTGGAACCAAGTGGGAACATGGCCGACGTGCTGTCCTAAGTGAACCCATCTGCTGGTCAGGGAGCCAAGGTGGGAGTGAAGCTACAGACAGTGTACTAAGTCAGGAAGCGATGATGACTTTCACGGAGATAAGCTCTCTTACTTGAAGCCATTCTGCCTTAGGCAACCCATACTTCTCAGTGGGAAAGTACTGATTGGGAAGAGAAAACCTTCCCACTTGCGAGAAGGCAAAAAGATAGACACGTCAGCAGTTCTAAAAGACATAAATTGTTTGTTCTGTTTGCACCTCTGTAGACCCATCTGACGCAGCAGGAAAGCTTCCCTTCCAGGGGGAATGGTTACATGTGGAATGTATCAGCAGCACATTTCAGGAGAGTGCCATAGAGCCATATAAGAATCAGCAGCCAGGATGTTCTCGAATTGAGCAAGACGTTGGAGAGTACTGACTTTCTCTATAGCAATAAGCACGGGGGTGTTTAAAAAAAACCCAAACCAAAACATCTGTCCTACTTATGACTGTAAAACTGGATTAAGCAATCAACACTTTCTATAAGAATTTTTTGGACCAAACTCTCTCTCTGTCTTACGATATTAGAAATACATCTGGGTGGTTTTATCAATACATTTACTGGATAAAAGTACTTTATAATGACAATAACCAGTTAAATCAGTTGTTTCAAGAATCAAGTGTATTATGTGCATGTGCTTGGTACTTTCTGGAATTTTCTGGTTGCTGCCAGAATACATCTAATGAACAAATATTTCTCAGGCTGTTTGCTTTTCCTAAAAGATTCTTTGGGGAATAACAAACATCTTCAAGGAGAACCTAACTTTTTTTTGGCTCTCTATATTGGCAAGTGGAGACACAGAACTTAGATCCAAACATATTGATTAGGCCAGGCCTTTTTCTTAGCCAAATTATGAGGTGGGTGAAAGGAGCCTTCAGTTTTCCTTGGGCGTCCTTCCTTCAGATCCCTCCACCATGCTCCAGATGCCCAGAGGGTTGTATACTGTCTTTCCATTTACAAGTCGTTTAGTCTCAGACTCTCCATCTTTCCCCACCATCCTTTCTATCCCCGCCCAAACCATCAGTTCTTGTTTCTCACTACTACCCCTGTAGGTTTCCCACGTGACTGACAATGAAGAAATCAGTCCTTCTCCCCCCTCCCTTGTACTGGCCATACCCCGACCTCACCCCCTGTGCCTCTACTCGTGTCAGTCCTCCCGTCTGGAAACATTTCTCCACAGACCTTGTTACTGACCACCTCTAAGCATCCTTTATGGGTCATCTGTAGTGCCTAGCCTCTCTTTCACAAAACCTTTGCATATGTTCCTTAGTAGGAATGACTGTCCTTCCTATGGAATTTCAGGGTGATTTGTTTATAGTCTCATGTGGTGTTTGATTATGTATTTCATACGTTTCCTTCATGAGTCTCTGTACGAGGGGACACACCACAAAAGGGACCCATTGGATGCTTCCTTCCACACCGGAATCATTTCTGTAGACCTTCATGAAGCTTTTTGCTCAACAAATGATGATGGTTCTACTCTGGTTGGAAATGGATAATCTAATTAAATTTGATTTAAAAAAAATGGCTTAGTGTTCTGTTTTCTAGTTGATCATGCTCAGTGAAAAAGGAACCCATTGCCAAAATTGTTTACAGACATTCTCTATATTCTGTTCTGTACATTAAAAAATAATGTACAAACTCATATTGAAGAAATATAAAGAACTAGGCCTGGCCAGCATGGCTCAGCGGTTGAGCATACACCTGTGAACCAGGAGGTCATGGTTTACTAGGAATTCCTGGTTAGGGCACTGGGTTGCGGGCTCAATCCTATGTGGGGTGTGCAGGAGGCAGCCGATCAATGATTCTCTCTCACCATTGATGTTTCTATCTCTCTCTCCTTCTCCCTTCTTCTCTGAAATTAATAAAAATAGGAAAGAAGTAAAATAACTTCTCTGCCTTGTTTTAAAAAAAGGAACTACTAGTATATTGCAGGGACAATCTGGTGGAAATGTGGATATCTGGTACTTCTCAACCCTCTGGATGCAGGTAAGCATTTGCTTTCTTCACAGAAAATTTTTATAAAAGTATCATTTCCCCTTGAGTTTGGACCCGGAATTATTGTTTTCTGAACTATGAGAATTGTGAAAATAGAATTAAATATGGTTCACTAAGCAAAATTTTTTTACATAGTAACTTTTTTCTTCTTTCTTCTCATTCTGTGACCTTTCCTTTCTTCCTCTCTCCTCTTTCATTTATTTTCTTTCATTTTTACCTCTTTCCTTTTCTCTTTTCTTTCCTTTTTCCCCTCCTCTCTAATTTGTAACAATAACTTAATGAAATACCTGAAAGTATTTTCAGGTGAAAAGCCTGTACAATTCAGATGAGCAGTTGGGATTCATCAAAATTATCTGAGAGAATTTCAAAATTAGTTGGATAGTTTTAAATACAAAGAAAGTCTGTGATGAGATTATAAGTCCTTGTGCACCTATTTTCAAAAGTGGTGAACAAGGGAGGCAATCAGGATAATTGAGTGCACAGAATTTGGAGTCCTAGTGGTTTTACTACATCCAACTAAACTGTGTTCTTGGGCAAGTTACCAAAACTCTCTGAGCCTCAGATTGCTCAGTTATAATGTGAAGATATTAATACTGCCTTACAAGTTTGCTGTGAGGTTTAATAGGTAAAGTGGTTAACAGAATGTTCAGGATATAATAAGCACTTAAAAAGGTTTACTGTTATTTTAAGAGAGTAAGAATATGGATTTTCATCTCAGTTGTCTCTGTTATAAAGCAAACTGAAAAAAAATAAAACTCATATTAGTCATCTATCTATAGGTAAAAAGCAAACTACATTTCCAAGAATCCCCTTCTTTGTGTGATTCTGGGTTAGAATTGGCCAAAAGAGGAACTTGCATGGCACTTGGAAGGCAAAATGGAAGCAGCATCCATGAACCCAGAAGTCTTTCTGTAATCAGGTGCAGGGATAGACAGGGGCACAGGTGCCTGGCAGTTCCCAAGCGGCCTTTTCTTGAGCTCCATGCCCATTTCTTTTTTCCAACTGTTGGACCTGCTGACTAACAGCAAACTCAAATCCACCACCAGATGCTTGGCTGTGGACCTACAAAGAAGGGAGGTATACAGAGGCAGCAGCATCCTATAGACATCGGTACAGTCAATCTTTCACAATCATACTTACCTGGAGGTGCCTGGCTGCTCAGATCAGTTGGTGACTCCTGATTCTCCAACTCTTCTCATGGATCTTCCCCAGCTCCTCCTGATGTTATGAATTCAGATCCGTTATCCCATAACACTCCAACACTGTTTGGCTGACTGAACCATGGCAATTACCGGCACAAAAAATAAATGTTTCCAAGGAAGAAAACTTTAAGAAATGAAACCTGGAATTCGTTCTCTGCTTTGACTAGACTCAATGACATTAGTGACCCTTTTTTCCAGTAAATGGGACACAGGTCATCCATGGCACAAAATGCCAACATGGTTATTTAAATTCTTACCTATTGTCATCTGGAGTGAAGTGCCTATAGAAAGCAAGTACCTGCTGCATAAACTCTTTTTAATAGAAACAAAGAGACTAATGACTGTGGGGTTGATTCACTGCTCCTAAAAAGACTAGAGAAGTTAAAGGGAGAAATCAGGTTTAAAAGCCACAGTTCAAAGACTAAGCTGGGACCTAGAAAGCTTACACTGACTATCTTGAAATAAAACCTTTTCAGCTCTACGGCTCATGTTCCACATCTATCATGTCTTCTAAATCCATATCCAGATCAAATCCCAGAAGATTTAAGGGGGGCAGACAAAAAGTGTGACTTCTCAAGTGGTACCATACCTATCAAAGGAAATGCAGGATTTCACTAATTCATATTTACTGAAACCCAAAGTACGTGTTTCAGGGGTGCTTCTTAAGAGGGTTATGTTAGGATGGAAAGCATACAATGTTGAATTAGCCTAAATGTTTTTGACATGGGTTCACTAAGTAGAGATTCTAGAAAGTATTAGTTGATGTGGCTGGGAGTAATTCTAACAATTTATCTGAAAACTGAACCCAATGGTTGTCTATACTGAATGAAGCTGAGATGCTAAAACATACTTGCTCTAAGGTACTACAGAGGGAGGTATACAAATACTTAGGGAGATTGGTTTTAATATGATAGGTGTGTTCACTCACCTGTTCCATATGTCCCCTCAGTGGTCCACCTAGAAGGCACTCCCTTCACTAAGGCTTTGAAAAATTCATTGCTGATGGCAGCATTGGAATCCCTAAAGAACTCTCAAGTGGCTAGTCTGCAAATGTCAGGAATGACATTGGGAAATGCTGCCATTGAAGTGGGCTTCCTGAATTTAATGAGAATATGGAATACCATAAAGGCAGGAACCAAATGACTGAATTTCACCGCCAAAGACCAGGAAAGCACAGTTACTATAAAGGGCAGTAGAGTTAAAGGGGTAGAGAGAATGGTTTGACCAGCAAAGATTTTTGGTATTGCCTAATTAATCATGGAGTCCTCGGACTAAATAGATACACATTCTACTAAAGTCTTGTATTTGTATAAGCACTAAATTTCTAGTCTTAGTGAATAGAAATCTGATTTGACTCACTATAGCAGGGAATTGCATTTCTAGATCAAATTCCACATGAGAGCAGGTTCACAGATCCAGAATTCCTTGAATGAAGGGGAGGCCAGATCCTTTGGGGAAAGATTTTGTTACACTGTCCAAAACCCATATTGTTAATCTACCTTCTAGTCTTTCCTGATGGGAACTACATATTGGGGAAAGGAAAATAACCTGACTTTTTGATGATTCCTGGATTCTTGGTGACACTACATTGCCACTGCAGTCCCACAGTCAGAGCAAAAGCTTATGGAAGTCAGATAACTGGATCAAGCTTGGCTTAAGTCTGTCTCATAGTGGACCCAAGAGTCCCTGAGCCTCCCCCATGGTAACTTCCCTAATTCTGGAAGGTCTATTGAAACAGAAATACTCAAAAGACCTCGAGAGGTGAGCACCATATGTACACAGATGTCGTATTATAAACTGTACACCTGAAACTTATATAATGTCATCAACCAATGTTATTTCAACAAATTCAATTAAAAAAACATAAACTGGCCAAAACCCATCTTCCCCTTTTGGATCCCATGATCTGTGGCATGAGGGCTTTCATGGTAGTAATGCCAATGGAAGCACCAGACATAAAGAAGACATGATACCTACACATGCAGAGCGTTGTATTACAGGTGAGGGGCCCCATTTAGGGACTGTGAAACTTCTATCATGAGAAATAAACACGTCTGCCCTTTGCTCCAAAGAGAGACACGGACTTTATCTTCCAAAGCTGTTCACCGTACAAACATCCCTTAGAAGATATTCCAGAACAAAAGCAGACAGTGCCAAGACTTGTGGAAACATGAGAGGCCTATGAAGAATTGCCTCCCAAAAGGAAATTTCACATATTTTATTGCAAAAAAAATCTAAGAAATCATGTGAATCATGTACAATATTTTCTCACAAGAAAAAATTTAAGTTGTTTTTTTTTTAACGTTTCACAGAATTGTAAAACTTTTTAATTTTTATAAAGAAAAAACACAATGAAACTACCACAATATTATCAGCTTTTAGTCTTTCCTTGTTTCTAGGGAAAAGGCTGAACAATATTTAGTAAGTTTTCTCATGATTTGTGAGGCTTAAGTACCTACTATATTCTTTTAAAATCTGCTAAAAAAAAAATACAAGGAAATGGGTGGATCAATGCTTTCTTTCTTCAAAATATTTAAAAAAGCTAAAATCTAATGACAACATGTTAAAAATAATACACATTTTTGTAGGGTGTTACCATTTCCATAACGGTTTCTCTACACTATATCGACAGTGCAATGATGATTCAGTGTAAATCATTAATTACAGTGTTTCATTGTTACAATACTTGTGTTCAAGTACATGTTCGTGAACATGATCAAAGTCTCTATTTTGATTTTTTCTTTTCCATTATTAAAATAAGGATATAATTACAGTAGAATTTTTCCTATAGATTTCTCTAAGTCTGAACCAAATTCATAATACATTCTCTAAAAACCTGTTCAACACTATGAGGTTTGTTATGTTTACACATCTCCTTCAGAGTACAGAAAATGGGCTAATTCTGTATTAGGACACCAAAACACAAAAATAATTTCCCCCATAGATAGCTAAACTATTATGCTAAATTAGTAGTATACATTATGCATAACTCAATGGTATTGGTGTGGAGAGAGTAGCACCTTAGAGCCAGCCCTAACTTAAAAAACATTTTTTTAAGCCTACCAATCTTAATTTTCTTTTTCTGGTAACTGGATTCAACTTATTCATAAAAAATGACTTATGAAGCCCTATAGTATAAATCACAATGTTTGTATTACCAAAATAAGCACCATATTGATGTTAGGCAGGCCCCAAAATAAATTAATTTGATTAAATTATATGTAATCTGATAATATTTGGTCTGAAAAACATGCTAGTGTGTGTGTCTATAAATAATGTAATTGCAAAGAGCTGTGAGCCAGCCAGCCTGCTAGAGGTCAACTCTTTTGCTGCAGCTTTTGGGCATAGAAGTCCCTGCACGTCTCACAGCAGCGCTGATACCACCGCATGTCCTGACACAGGTTCTTCTCGCGTATCACTCGGCAGTACACAGGCCATTGATCTCCTAGGCACTTGAAAGTCAGAGCAGCTGTGAAGCAGAACACAGGAAACTCAATACAGGTAGATATTCCAGGTGTCATGAGTAGAAGTAAACAGCAATCATGTAAATGGGGATTTTGTCCACTGACTCATTTATACTCCATGTGGAACTTAAAACACAGAGCTATGCACACACAAACACACACACATACACACCCTGAAATAAAGGAGTAAAGTGAATGAATAATGCTCTCACAGATATTCCCAAATTCAATGAATTGTCCTGTAAATGGCTTTTAAGGATCAATTTTACGGTTTTCATTTACGTTTCTTTTGGATTTTTAGTTGGGAAGATTAAAAACACAAATAAATGTGCTCAATATATCTACCCTTATGGGAATGAAATTTAATAAGTATTGTTATAGGTCAATTTGCAAAGAAATAGCAAAACAAAAATATGCTCGCACATTTTATTTTATTCTTTCCTCTTTTTTTATATTTCCATTACAGTTCACACTCAATATCATTTCAGATGCACAGCAAAGTGCTTAGAAAATCATGCACTTTACAGAGTGGTCCCCCCTCTTCTTCAAGCACCCAGCTGACCCCATACATAGCTATGATATTATTGAATATGTTCCCCATGTTGCAGTTTATATCTATGTGGCTATTCTGTAACTACCAATTTGTTCTGCTTAATCCCTTTACCGTTTTCATCCAGTTCCCCAAACCCCCGCCCTCTGCCAACTGTGAGTCTGTTCTCTGTATCTACAGTATGAGTCTTTCTATTTTGTTTGTGGGATAGTGATTTAATGCACCTTTAACATCAAAGCCATTTATCATGTGACTGAAATTTATAGCATTCAAGTATTTAAAATGGGAATTCGATACAAAAAAAAATTGGTCATGTAAATTCAGGCTCAGGTTTTCTGAAGAAATAGTGTGTTCTGGCATGCATAACTAAAGTCAGTCCTGCTACAATTCTTTCTTTTGCCACTATTCTAATATAATTCATTATTTTACACTTAGAAACCTTAGATTTACCCATCACTGTGCTTCTGTGTTTGGGGGTACACTGTCAAGAAATAATAAACAAAACAATGCAATTCTAATTAAATTCTTCTTTGAGGTCATTATTTTTTGCCACATACTTCAAGAAGAACTCCAAGTAATTGCTGGAGAAAGGGATTATGTTGTTTGAAATACATGGATTTAGCTGCATTTGCTCTAGTCTTAATTCTCCTTGAACTGATTATTTCTTAGAAATGTTAATTATTTGGCTCAAAAAAGAGCATTTTTTTTTTTTTGAAGAACCAAACTTTTCCATTTGATTGAATCTATGCCTGGAAGAGTATCTATAAGAATTTACGATTAAATTGTTTTCCTGAAGATTATGTGCACAGATCAAAACGGAAGGTGTTAAACATAGACTAACCCAATAACAGCCAAGCAGCAGTGCTGGGAAAAGCCACTAATTGCCACAGACATAAAGGCTAATTCGTTCATGAATATTTGTTATGCAAGTGCAGGCTATATTTAATTAAAATACATACCCTACTTCTTCATGATGGCTGATTAAATGACAGGTATTGAGAATACACATGAAAGCATTTTACAACATAAAAGTCATTGGAATCAATGTTACTAGTAGCTATTTGTATGTCATATTATGTCCTTAAGTATGAAAAAATTGTACCTTTTGCTAAGTGATATAGATCCAATGTACCCATTTGTCTTGAAAGTCATTTTTTACTCTAAGTTTCTCCAAAGGATAATTTGTACCCAGGATCACAAGGAAGGATACTGACAGTGGAGAGATCTAAGGTATATACTACAAGTACCTTTCAACTAGACCAGCGGTTCTCAACCTGTGGGTTGCAACCCCTTTGGGGGTCGAACGACCCTTTCACAGGGGTCACCTAAGACCATCGGAAAACACATATATAATTACATATTGTTTTTGTGATTAATCACTATGCTTTAATTTTGTTCTATTTGTAACAATGAAATTGGGGGTCGCCACAACATGAGGAACTGTATTAAAGGGTCGCGGCATTAGGAAGGTTGAGAACCACTGAACTAGATACTGCCTTAATTGATAGTTCTGCCATGAGACTGGTCAGAACCCAAAATACGGCTATACCCTTCAACCCCTTTACATGATGAGCTTGGGTGGTATGACATTCATATTTCCAGGGTCTGGTTCTGAGTAGACAGCTTCAGGGATCAAAATAATTTATTTTTCACGATATTTTACCCACCTGGCCATCTGGAAGAACCCACAGTAAAATAGAGTCAATTTAGTTAGGACCAAACTAATTAGTATCCATTTATAACTAAGCTTTAAAGTGATGTGCAAAATAGAAGAAACCATGAGTATTTCCGTATTTCTCAAAACCATTCCCTTTTGGTCAGCTTACCCAGCCTGGGTGATGTTATGGTATTTACGTTAATCTTCTCATTGCAGGGCTGAAGGTGGCATGGCCTGTATGCTGCAGGCTTTTCTGAAGAAAAACATTCATTTCCATGCCGTCCTGTGACTGTGTGCATGCACTGGATAACACGGGACTGCATTCCTTTGCCACAGGTAACTGAGCACTGGGAGAGAGATAGAAGGCTTGTTTAAAGTCCTTTTTGCTGTTTCTCTCTTCTAGGCTGTGAGCCACCTTCTCCCCGTATTTCTTAAAATTGAACATGAGCCACAACCTCCAGAGTTGATGCAAAACATGGGTTAGAAACGGTGATGCTCATACTTGGGTACAATGTTTTCTGCGCCCTCTGGCTGACCTCAGGCAGAGCTCAGGGCGATGCAGGACAAAGGCGAGTGAAGAAAGCCCGAGAGTATCAGCGGGCAAGGAACAGGATGACTAATACCAGACATGCACTTGGGCAGACAGTTTTTTAAAGTTCTGGCTAGTTTGCGACAACATTTTGATTTGCTATTTTTCAATTTAGTCATTGATCTCAAGAGTTAGCCTGCGCCCAGCTGTGGAGCTGGGTGCCTGCTGCAGCCTTCGTCTCCTCATCTACTCTTTTGCTCTGGCCTTAAAGTCTTGATCAACAGTTTCAATATGGCTTCTCAACCTGGCATATGAGGGAAAGAGCTGCTGTTTCTTGGCAGATGACACAATATCCAATACTATGCTAATAAAAATATTTGATAATCGGATTTTTCTAATAAAATACCCTTTCAATGGATTCCTTGTATTTCATAACTGCAGTGTGTCTTCATTTGTAAGATATTTTGCAAAGAAAAATGTATTTGATGTACAATGGTCTTTTATTAGGGAAGTCTCTTGGGTCCTCATGTATCCCCAGATTTGATTTGTTACACAAATAAGCTGGTGCTTACTTGACTGAGAGAATAAAGTGATTTTATGGTATCACCATTACATGAGAGGGAATGTGCTTGCATTTCTGAAAATAATGACTTATTTTACTAGTCATCTTACCCATATTGATCTTTAGCCAAATGATCTTAGTATATTCTCATTGAAAACTGGTAAATACTTTCTGATTGTCCCCTTTTAGATATACAGGCATAAGGTTTTAATGTATTTTTTCCCTTTGTGCTTTACCAAGTCATTATTAGGACTGCACTCTCTTTGCTATCAATTCTTCCTTTACATTGTTACGGGTCCCAGCTCTTCTTTTCATTTGCACAAGAAGCATCCTACACAAACCCTATTCACCTCAAGCCTAGTCTACTAATGTTCGTTTTGTCTTTCGTCCCCAGTCTTCCAATCAATCCCACTTGTTAATACTGAATATATATTCTTCCAAAATTGCTTTACATATATAATCTCATCAGACAAAAATCTTTGATTACTGAGTCATTGCCTACAAGGTAAAGCCCAGTATCCCAGAATCTCCAGGTTGGTGTTTATCTATCTCCTCAGCTTTATTTTCCACACTTCACTTAGGAATCATTTGCTCTATTATAGATGAACTAGAGGCCCGGTGCACGAATTCATGCATGGGTGGGGTCCTTCGGCCTGGCAGGTGATCGAGGCCTATGGGGGGCCAACTGGCTTTGGGGAGGAACCTGGGGAAGCTGGCCGGCCGACCCCCCAATCGGGGCCTATTGGGAAGGCCACCCGGCAGGGGGGAGGGACTGCAAGAGATTAGCCAGCTGGGGAGAGGCCACGGGAAGTTGGCTGTGGGAGCACACTGACCACCAGGGGGAAGCTCCTGCATTGAGCGTCTGCCCTCTGGTGGTCAGTGCACATCATAGCAACTGGTTGACCAATCGTTCTGGTCATTCTGGTCGTTCAGTCGTAACAGTCACTTAGGCTTTTATATATATAGATCAAGCCCATGCATTTTCTATTCCCACATCTATAATTGTATCCATAGTATTACTCTTTTCCAAATGCCTGGCTGCTTTTCAAATCACAATCTATTAAGTGTTCCACAATTACCCCAACAATTTACACATATTTATGGTTTATTTTTCTTGTTAACTTTACAATCTGAATGTTTCCAGTTCAGTTTAAGCTTTACTATAATTTAAAACTATTATAAGAGGAGCAACTACTTAAAATGGTCTTTCTTCCTTAAAAGCTTCTTAATACCACTCATAAAACTGATATATTTATATAAATGAAGATATTATGTTTCTTAGAAAAATACCTTCAAGAAAATTCAAAATAGTTAAACTAAAAACTTTTAAGGGGTTAAGTTAATATGGGAAAATATCATTCTAGTATCTATTCCTAAAATTTATGTAGATCTTGAAATATTTGAGAAAATACTAATAATAGAGCTTCATAACAGATGAACTCATTCTGATCAGTAGAGGAAGTTCGCAATCATGTCACTGAAGCCCAGGAATCAGTCACAGGCTATTCCCAAAACTTTTGATTAATTTTATATCAACTCCATAGGACATGAACAAACCAAAGTAACATGTCATTTTTCAGAATTATAAAAAATTCAATAAAGTAACAGAATAATTTTAGCAGATAATGGCTGAATAGTGTCTTTCATAAAAATCTGAAAAACTAGAGAAAAAAATGTTAGTTGTATTCCTTTTGCAAATTAAATTTTGTAACTTGTATATGGGAATGACCCAGAAATAAAAATAGCATCCAGGAAATAATAAAAGTTCTAGAATTCATTTCACTAAAACAGACTCATTTTGCCTTTGAAAGATTTAGGATAAGTTTTATTATAAAACTAGAGGCCCAGTGCATGAAATTCGTGCCCAGGGGGTGGGGATGTGTGTCCCTCAGCCCAGCCTGTACCCTCTCCAATCTGGGATCCACTGGGATCGGGCCTAAATGGGCAGTCGGATATCCCTCTCACAATCCAGGATTGCTGGCTCCCAACCGCTCGCCTGCCTGCCTGGCTGACTGCCCCTAACTGCTTCTGCCTGTCAGCCTGATCACCCCCTAACCACTCCCCTGCCAGCCTGATCGCTGCCTAACTGCTCCCCTGCCAGCCCAATTGCCCCTAACTGGCCTCCCCGGCTGGCCTGGTCACCCCTAACTATTCTCCCCTGCCAGCCTGATCGATGCCTAACTGTTCCCCTGCTGGCCTGATTGCCCCTAACTGCCCTCCCCTGCAGACCTGGTCACCATTAACTGCCCTCCCTTGCAGGCCTGGTCACCCTCAAGTACCCTCCCCTGCAGGCCTGGTAACCCCAACTGCCCTTCCCTGCAGGGCTGGTCACCCTTAACTTCTCTCCCCTGCAGGCCTGGCCCCCCACCCCCCAAATGTCCTCCCCTGAAGGCCTGGTCACCCTTAAATGCCCTCCCTTTCAGGCCTGGTCCCTCGCAACTGCCCTCCCCTGCTGGCCTGATCACCAACAACTGCCCTCCCCTGCCGGCCATCTTGTGTCCACAGGGGGGTGGCCATATTTGACCACATGGGGTGGCCATCTTGTGTGTTAGTGATGGTCAATTTGCATATTATCTATTTATTATATAGGACTAGAGGCCCGGTGCACAAAAATTTGTGCACTTGGGGTGGGGGGTGTCCCTCAGCCCATCCTATGCCCTCTCGCAGTCTGGGACCCCTCAGGGGATGACCACCTGCTGGCTTACGCCTGCTCCCCAGGGGATTGGGCCTAAGCTGGCAATCAGATATCCCGCTGGCAGCTCAGGAGCCCTCGGGGGATGTCCACTTGCCAGCGGGGAGCAGGCCTAAGCTGCAGTCAGACATCTTTAGCACTGCTGAGGAGGCGGGAGAGGCTCCCACCACCACCGCTGTACTGGCAGCCATCAGCCTGGCTTTTGGCTGAGCAGAGCTCCCCCGGTGGAAGCACACTGACCAGGGGGCAACTCCTGCATTGAGTGTCTGCCCCCTGGTGGTCAGTGTGTGTCACAGTGACCAGTCATTCCCAGTCATTCTGCTGTTAGGGTCAGTTTGCATATTACCCTTCTATTATATAGGATAGAGGCCTGGTGCATGGGTGGGGGCCGGCTGGTTTTCCCTAAAGGGTGTCCCAATCAGGGTGGGGGGGGGGTCCCACTGGGGTGCCTGGCCAGCCTAGGTGAGGGCTGATGGCTGTTTGCAGGCTGGTCAAGCCCCCAGCTCCGTGGCTGTTGGCTGCCATCTTGGTTGGGTTAATTTGCATATAGTCACTCTGATTGGCTGGTGGGTGTGGCTTAAGGTGTAGTAAAGGCATGTTTGTCTTTTATTAGTATAGATACTAGAAGCCCAGTGCACGAAATTCATGCAAGGGTAGGGTCCCTAGCCTGGCCAGCAATCAGGGCCAATCAGGGCCTTCCTTCCCCTGGTTGCCAGCTGCCAGCCGGGGCCTTCCTTCCCCTGGTTGCCAGCTGCCAGCCGGGGCCTTCCTTCATTCTGTGCTGCCCCCCTGGTGGTCACTGCACGTCATAGCGAGAAGTCGAACTCCCGGTTGGTCAAATTCCCGTGGGGACAATTTGCATATTAGCCTTTTATTATATTGGATGGAATTAAATAGTCTAATAGCCTTAGAAAGTAATTCTCATTATAATAATTTCATAATAAAATATCAACTTCTTACTAGTAATTATTTTCTTTATAACACATTTTGGTAAAAAATTTATTACAAATGTATGGAAAATGAACAGATATTTCAGTTCACTGAAATTCTAAGGTATTTTCTAAATTAGTTCTTACTTTATTATAGAATATACTAAATAATTGAATATTTTGTCAAATCATATTACTATGATTAAAGACAGACATTAAAAGGAAAAGCCAAATTAATTCTGGCCTTGAAATGAGGAGACCTGGGCTCCAATATTGCCACTAGCAACTAATTCACCTGGAACTTTTTTTTCTTTTTGGTAATCAAGGCATTGAAGTAGATCATAGCTATAATTTCAGGCCTAAATTACTATGAAAGTAAAAATTCCAAATTTTATTAAAAATTATTGTAGTCTGGCAATTTTTAAGTGGTGAAGCTGTGAAACAGTAAGGACTCTAGTTTCATTATCTGATTATTCACTGCACCACCCAACAATGGTATGACAGAAATTCTTCTCAGTAAAGTCTCAAAATATAATTTGCTTGACTGTCTTACAATATCCAATCATTTACTGGCTTTCTAAACATTTATACATCACCCATTGTGTTCAGGATCCCATGCAGGAAATATAAACAGCAGAAGTTATTAATACTGTGCAGCTGGTACTTTATTCCATACTCTTTGTTACAAAACCTAATGATATAAAATAACACTATAGACTTTCACTAAAGTCCAAAATGCTAAAATGTCAACATTAATTTGCCAGCAACCGGTAAACAAACACAGGGTTATCAGATAACTTGCCAATAATCTTTCTTTTACAAGGAACATTTCCTGACAAGAGTATTTTTTAAAAAGAGAATTGGATTGCCTGACAAATATTCTATTCCCCAAACAGTTTACTATCCATCACCTTGAAAGACCTTGAAACAAAACATCCTATTAATCAATTTCATGAACTAGAAGCCTTTAATTCTGAACAGCAAACACAGTCTTGATGTCCCAGCTTCTCTAGAGTAAAAAGGAGACAGTAATCTTTAAAACAAATTTAGAACAGCTTAGAAAATGGCTGTCATGATTTTGGAGTTAAAAATAGTGTTTTGACAGAGACAACATAGCACAAGGAAAACGTATATTGGCCATCTCTCTTTCCCACCAAAAACTGAGCCCCGACATCTTTGAAAATGAAGTTTGTTTTACTGACTTAGTGATAGTCGTTATTTCAATCTACCTGAGAAACTATGGCCTTCCCCGCACTTGGGTTCACACGACTAGTGTTTTTAGATAATATTGCTATGGCTTTCCCCAAAAATACATCCTTCCTTGACATGCGACATTAGTGACAATTTCTAAGACTGTATTAAATTATGTCTATACTATAGCTTGCATGACAAACACTAACCAAGAAAAGGAAACTTTCTCAATAATTCAAACAGTTGGGACTATTAAAAGATTAGCGAAATATAGTCAATGAAAACCACGAATACAAATGGCAGCAAACCAATAAGAAAAAGGCTTTATCCTCTTTCAAAATACAGTATAGAACTTTATAATCATAATCATTATCTAAATCCTCATTTTCCTCCTGTCATTCTTATGCCAGGTGATAAGAGCTGACTGACTTCGTTTTACCTAAGAAAATTCCATCTAAATAAGCTGTGAGGAAAATATCTGGGGACATATAAGCAATGCCCAAGTTGGTGGAAGTGTACAGCAGACCTTTAACTCAGATATTTAGAGTTTTCTAAAAATGGCCAAGGATGATCTGGTGATAGATAGAGATGTGAACTCTTAGAAAGTTTTATTGACTAAATTAGATGGGAGCCCTGAGGGGACAGGGCTTGGCAGTTCTGGTAAAGACAATGGAAGATTCCAGAATGACTTGGCAAATTTATGGATTGGCCTAAACGCAAACAAATGAGGGAAAATAAAACATGTAGAAAAAACACACACTAAAAAATTCTTAACCAATTCTTAACTGTGGCATTATCATAGAAACAAAGGAATTAAGCGAACTCTAAATGGCTATGATGTCCATCTAATGGACAAGCCAAAGAGTGGAATCCTTTCTTCCATCACAAAGGATAGACAGGTGGTGAGACATTGCCCAATAGTAAATTGAAGAAAGAAACTGACCATGAAAATTTTATTCCTAACACAGCATTATTTATAGCACTGATAGACAGTGTTATTAAGACCTTGGTGTAATACTTTGGAAAATATGTAAATATCTTATAGAAGGAGTTCAAGGAAACGTCATTTATCCTGAGACATTTTATTGAAGTTATCATTTCAGTAAGTTCAAGGGCAGTGAGTGTGTGCTGTCGAATAACTGTGGTCCAATGAAATTACTTAAGTTTTCAAGTCTAATCAGATGCATTGAGGATAATTAGGTCTTATTAGCACAATAAATTTTTTGATGGATCAAATACTATATACATAATATGAATATATTCTGTTGCTAAATTTATATTTTACATAGAAATATTCCTTTTATGATATATCTGAATTTATCAAAAATCTGCATCATTTAAAAATAATGTGTGTTGTTCCTATGAATACCACTATGCCTACTGACATAAATCCACTAAATACTAACAAATTCTGTGTTCCATAGATTCTTATGTCAAGTAAATTTATTCCACATACATGACTTTGAACATGGAGTTAAAAAAGATTTCCACATCTAGTCCTAAGTATTGGGATTCTTATGGTAAAATGCCAAACTTTAAAATTATTGGTTAAATGAGTTTCTACCTTTCCTTTCAGGACTTCAGAATAGTCATGTAGACACTGTTTTGGTGCTGGTTAGTTATTTGTTACTCTGAATATTGACATAACTTAGTTTTGGGAACCAAATGGGACATGATAGTATAATAACTTCATAGACTTAGGTTAAATAATCAACTAGTTTGCCAATGAGTTTACAGAATTATTAATCTGTATATGTTAAATTCTAATGTTAAACTGTGAAACTCTTCAAGTTGTAAATTTTGTAAAACGTCCTCTAAACATTATAAACCAAAGAGGCAGAAAACCCAATAGTAAAAATGCATACTACTATAAGCTACTTACTTTGAGTTTTGTTGGTTAACAAATATAACTAAACTAGCACTGGTCTGATTTTGAATTCCTTGAAAGAAAACCAAATTTCAGTGTATTTAGGGGTTAAAAATAATAATTCCCACACTTGGCCAGCACAAAGATTACCCGAGATTCCTTCCTTCTGGACTGTGCCAAAGATATATATTTTGGAGAGAATGTGTATTCTCCAGGCCAACAGCTAAGGAAGGCTCTGTAATGCTTTACTTATTTCCAGCTGGCCTCGGTAAGAAATAGGAATTCCTAAATTAAGAGAAAATTGTCACTGGCAAAAAGCGTTCAAATTATTTTTTCTACCAATATAATATACAATCTTACAGGACCTGATATAACCTGTAATGTTAAGTGTCAAACTACAACAAGCTTAACAACACTGACTTGAATAATTTGTCTTTGGGAATAAGTGGATTATTTTAACAAGAGTTTTAACAAGAGTGAAGTAGCATTCACAGTGGAGAATGGATCTCATAAGGAAACTAAATGATGACTTCTACTGGAAATTATTAGTGCAGCATTCCTATTCATTTCTGTATATGTTTGGCAGTTCCATCTTTCAACTTTTTAATAAAGTGAGTGTGAAACAAACATACTAAGGAACAAAAGTTAGGTTTGTTTTTATGATTTGCTATTTATTTTGGTCAGTGTTTCAGCATCTTTTTAAAGTAGTTTATCTGCCTTATTTAACACATGGGTATTTGGGATTGAATCTATTCCTAGAGGTCAGACATTTGAAAAAAAAAAATTTTGCGTATGTGCTTAATTAAGTCATCGTTTGGTTGTACAGTTCAAACTATTTTTGTTTCTTTAATGAAAACATTTGCATATAGTTATAACAAATCAAGAAAATGTGTGTGGCAAAATCAAGCAGATTACTTATGAATGATTAGCAGGGAAGTGAATATGTTATGAAAAGACTGTCAAAGTAACAAAAAATAAATTTTTTATATCAAAGTCCATATTGATCACTGCAATGATGAAAGAAAAAAAAAGATGTTTTGCATTAAGAACTAATTAATAAGCACAAAGTCTTGGGCACATGTGCAGTCCTGCCGGAGCTCAGACAATCAATCACAGGGGCCGCAGAGGTGAAAAAAAGATTATCAAGACATTTCTATTTTAGTACTACCCTCCCAGGGAAACATCTTGCCACCAGAGAGAACTGCTGGGAACGACAGTGATTGAACTTCCTTTTCAAAGAACATACTTTCCAGGTCCAGCCCAACCATTCCCAGTCAAAAATGGATCCGATCCTTCTGTGGCCACATTGCCGGAGTGTGTGCTTTTGTTTTGTTTTAATAAATAGAGTATTGATTTAAAATAGCACAGAGAGCATATATAACTACCTTTAAGTTATTCCAACCTGAAATAAATACTGTCTCTGCCAATTCACAAAGAACATTCCTCAGTGTGCTTTGCTTCCATCTACTGCTTTCCTTCCAGGTTAGATCATTGCTGTCTAACCTGCTGGCAGGTGTTCAGCCAAATGGACTCGCAAGAATGCAGAGGAAGTCTGCCAGCTCCCTTGAAGCTCAATGTCAAGCACACTTTTTTTTGGCTTAAATTGCATGTTCTTCAAATAAGGGTGAATTTACTTTTTTTTTTTCTTAAATCACATTTTTAAGTAGTTTGATTTTTCATACAGGAAAATGTCAGGGGAGTCATGTGTTTACATAAAATTATATTGGTTAGTTTAATTTTCCTGGAGAAAAAGAAGCTAGTTACTAATTCTTTTGTAGGAAAATGCTGTTGTCATATAGTTGTAGTCGTTATAGAATTAGATGACAAAAAACAAAATAGATCAAAAGACATACAATGCTTTGGTGCATCACACAGTTTTTGTTTGTTTGTTTAGCAGTCATTTATTCAATAAATATTGCTACACGTAGTACAATGCTCTGGTCACTCAGATTTGTGAGAAGGTTGAGACATTGTTAATAAAACAGCAACAATGTAAGGCAATAAATAATTCACTGAGAAAATGTAATATATCCCTACTGGTGTGGCTCAGTAGTTGAGCGTGGACCTATGAACCAGGAGGTCATGGTTCAATTCTTGGTCAAGGTCCATGCCCAGGTTGCAGGCTTGATCCCCAGTGTGGGGCATGCAGGAGGCATCCAATCAATGTTCTCTCTCATCATTGATGTTCCTATCTCTCTGTCCCTCTCCTTTTCTCTCTGAAATCAATAAAAATATATTTTAAAAGAAAGAAAATGTAATATAGTCAATAAGTACAAATTATTTCTGCCACTTTTTGGGGAAGCCCTTTAAAAAATTACGCACTTGAAGGATTTAGAGAGTTGGAAGAAACACATTCCAGGCAAGAGAAAAATATAAACAAAGACATGGAGATTGCAGAAGTCTACACTGCTCAGGCCTGAGCTTAGCAGACAAACTAAATTAATGAGAATGCGGAGACCAATTTCAATAGGTATGTTAGGACTAGAGTATGGAAATCTTTGAATGCCAAGCAAGTATCTGGTAGGTGACAGTGCAGCCATGGGGAATTCTCCGCAAGTACTGGGCTCTAGAACAGAGTGAGGAAGTCATCCCTGTGAGTGAATGGATGTGGAAGAGGAGGAATATGTGGATAAGGGAACATATTAGAAATTTTTACTCTAGTCTTGGTGAAAAAATAAGGATAGTAGTATTATACTGGGAATAAAGAGCAACTGAGATTGGATAAAGATGTGAATATATATATATATATATATATATATATATATATATATATATATATAGTACTTGGCTATAAAAAGAGAATGAAACCTTACCATCTGTGAATATATGGATGGACCTTGTGGGTATTATGCTAAGTGAAATGTCAGTCAGAGAAAGACAAATACCATATGATTTCACTTATATGTGGAATCTAAAGAACAAAATAAAAGAACAAACAAAACAGAAACAAACTCATAGATTCCGAGTACATTTTGATGGCTGCCAGATGGGAGAGTGGTTGGGAGGCTGGCTGAAAAAGGTGAAGGGAGTAGGAAGTACCAATTGGTAGTTACCGAACAGTCACGGGGATGTACAGGACAGCCTAGGGAACACAGTCAATTACACTGTGAAAACTATATATGCTGCCAGGTGGGCGGTGGGCTTTTCGAGGTGACCCCTTCGTAAGTTATGTAAATGTCTGGTCATTCTGTTACACACCTGACAGTAATATCATATTGAATGTCAACTGTAATTGAAAAACAAATAAACAAATAGCAACCGAGACAAAACCCTACTTGTGTATAGAAGAAAGGCTCAGGGTAGCTTCCAGTCTGGGTAAATGGGAAAATGATATCAACATTTTCCCAGAAAAAGGAAATTGGTTGTAGGAAACAAAATGAGACATTTTGTTTTAAATATTCCAAATGTCAGGAATGGTTGGAATGCCAATGGCACAGTCCTAACGCAGCTGAAGTTTACTGTGAGAATGGGCTTCTTTAACTCCCTCTGACTCAGTCCCCATCTCACTGAATGTTCTTAAAAGTACTTTCTTCTCTTGTTTCCCATGATTTTCCTCCTGCTCCTTTGAGTACCCCTTCCTCCTGTTTTATGAGATTATTGAAAATTATAAAAACGATAAGCAGTTATTTTTCCAAATATCAATAGACTGGTAGAAATAATTAAAAAATAATTCTGTAATTGAAAACTACTTTTTTTCTAAAAAAGAAAATACTTTTGAATAGAAATAATAATTCATCTCAAAAATAATTTTCTAGATTATAGACAACTTCAGTTTGATTTCAATTTACAAATTTTCTCTAGTTTGAAAATAATATTTACCAAACTAGTCTTTGAAATTAGAATAATCTAATGCCAGCTTTCCCAAAGTGTATTACACTAAATAACAAACTAGCTACATGCTCTGCAAAAATCACCTTTGGTAAAAAGAAAAAAGAAAAGAGAAATACTATATTCTCCCTTCGAGACTTACTATGTACAGCAGAATGTTTGTAAAGTCCTACAGCAAAAACTATTTGTTTATTATCATTGCTTAATTACAGCATTTCTCATACATGAAAACCACATCCCAAGGAATGAGTTTTCTATGGGACATAATTTTGGGGATACAAGTCTCAAGAATTCGTAAATTATGAATTTAATCTTATAAAAAGGATGACATTCTGGTTTCCGGTAGCTACCAGTTTTACTGATGCTAATGTCATGGAATGGTTTTGAGCAGACTGGGAAGACAATATATTTTTTTCATTATGGCATTTCTTATTTTATTCATTATTTTACTGTATTCTCTAGTTTCAGCCAATACTTAACATTTTCTATTTTTACGTCCTTGTAGGGTATTTAATTTGGTTATTTGCTATTGCTGTTAATTATTTCTTCAAAGTTGAATGAAATCCTTCCAACAACTGATTGAGCCTTCCTCTATTAACCTAAAAGAATTCGCTTAAAACCAGCAAGCTCTGCATCGCCTCAGATGCATGCTGGGACCTCCTGCAAATTGATTTCAATTGGGGGTGGTGGGTAGCTGCCAGTATCGGGTCAGTCCAGACGTACAAGAATCCGTAGTCCTAAGATCCTAGCGTGATCCTGGGGCAACAAGAAATCCCTCCTTTGGGATTTTTGGATCTGGTTCTTTTCGTTCCCTTATAACTAATGCAAAAACACTAGGCTACAGAGATGCATCATTAAAAACATGATATTATCTCATCATTTAATTTAAGATATTCTTGATTGCACTGATTAAGATGTTTCTTTAACTTTCCTTTAATGATTCCCTGAGTTTTCCTTCAGTGGAAAGAAATGGCCCTGGTGATTACCCATAATTTCCTACCAACTGTGATAAGTCACCATTACTACTGTCAATGTTAATTTTAAGGAGTGACAAGCTTCCGTATAGAAAATAGAAGGTGTATCACCAGGCCAGGAACGCTGTGAGATTTTGGAACAGCCTATTATAGCCTATTATCATATTCGAGCTTCAAATTCACATGATCTGTCAGTACAAATCCAATATAACAAAGAGAGCAAGATAAAATAATTTTTTTAGCGATAGGTGAAAACGCGCAAACCAACCCAGTTACAGGGACTGCTGGCCAATCTGAATAAAGGTATGACAGGGTAGTAAATCTTCTGTTTGTCTTTCTAGACTTGTTTGAAGTATGTCACTAAGGAATCTTTCATTGATTTGTTGTTTCTTTGATCTTGCACCTTCCTGTTGAATTGTTTTCATTTACTAATTATGCAATATGGGAACACTTTAAGATTGTAACATTTGATTACGCAAAGCCACCTTAAAGAAAGAGCATAATTTACTTAATTAATTTAAAATTCTATTTTTGAGCTTCTTTGAAAAATACAGTGCTAACTACTAAGGACCCATTTTCCCATAGTTATTACAGGGTCCAAGGACAATATAATACACTAGGTGGATTTTAATAACATCTGTAGTATGTGTGGTAAGAAAATTATTTTTACCAGAAATAATACAAGTAGATGCAGGTTTTTCATGGTTTCAAAAATAAGCTATGAAGCAATCGATTTGTTTTATTTTGAGCCGCAGCATTGTTTTTCGGAAAAAAATAATTGCAGCATAACATTTTGAGATTTGTAACTACATAGAACTAGAAAATCTCCACTCAGAGAATGACTCAGAATAAGTAGAATTCCTATTAGCTTAAATGCAATTTATATCGTTAGGAAACACGTATTTAGTCTGATATTGCTCCCCTACTCATTAGAAAGAATTACCTTAGTTTTTGGGTTCCTCTTCTATCTAATTCCTCTCTCTATTCAACTAAATATACTGACTATAATTGTCGTTTCCTTTGGCAGCAAAAGTTAAAAATGACTTTTTTATACTGAAAGCTTTAAATATACTATTTCTAAACAAAGATATATCATATCATCTATATAATTAAATCACCCAAAATGATTTTTTGTGCTTTGAGCATTATTTTGTACTACATCATCACAAAAGACTCATAATCTCTTCTCAAAATAATCTATTAATATCATAATTTGATATGATACTATTTTTTTCGCAGAATTTTAAAGGACTAAATTAAATTCAAATTGTAGTGTATAAATTGAGAATAAACCAGGATTATCTGCAATACCAAGGTGTTTTGTTGTCCTTATAATTCACCTGAAAAAGTGTAAACCATTTGTTAATACTGCATAGAAAAGTTAACTCGCCAAAACCGGTTTGGCTCAGTGGATAGAGCGTTGGCCTGTGGACTGAAGGGTCCCAGGTTCGATTCCGGTCAAGGGCATGTACCTGGGTTGCGGGCACATCCCCAGTGGGAGATGTGCAGGAGGCAGCTGATCGATGTTTCTCTCTCATCGATGTTTCTAACTCTCTATCTCTCTCCCTTCCTCTCTGTAAAAAAATCAATAAAATATATTAAAAAAAGAAAAAGAAAAGTTAACTTTAAAAAGCTTCATGAAGGACTAAATTCTGTCTAACTGGTAGATAAAACAGTACTCTTTCATTTGCTCCTCTACTGGTTTCCAACAATGAAAACAAGAAAGTTGTAGAAGTTCAAATAAAGTCAGGCCAAGTAGAGGCAGAAAATATGGTATTTAATTGAACATAAAGAGGCTGTTATTTTTAAAGCCAGTATATATCTTTAAAGTCAGTATTCTATACTTCGGTCAGCTTAAAAGAGCAAATACAGATTTATTCTGCCAGAGAACATATGGGTTGTATTCTGTTCTCCCAGGAAAGACCCTAAAGCCATATGTGCATCAGAGATACGGTCACAGTGTGGCACATAATTGTGTCAACGGTTAAGCCCAGCCAGAACAGAGCGACCACATAGTTTGTATCCTATTTTTGCCAACTCTCCAATCTCGATGAAATAAACATGAGTATTATTCAACTTATTACAGGGTTGAAATCAGAGGTAATGATTTTAGGACAGGAGATTTTTCTCTTTGAGTACACTTGGATCTAGATTTTTCCTTTGAAGCTGAGAGCAATTTTCCCACTGTTTACACACCACCAAATCATAAATGCCAGAAATCACACAGGCTGACACGCATGCAGTGAACACGGTGTGAGGCATAAGCCATATTCTTAGTAAGCCTTAACTGTTTAGCCCAAATTACCTTGGTCCAATAGTGGTCAATGAGTTTTACAGTGAACCTGAGAGTCTATCTGTCTTTTAACTGATTCTCTACTAATATTACTGAAGCGGGGCTTTAGAGCTCGGCTTTCTGGACAGTCCATTGAATACTCCGGATTAAAGAATGCAAGGGTGAATTTTAAGTCCACTTAGGTGTATCAGTAGTTTAACAATGTTAGTAGAATTTGAGTGACACTAACCGCTTAACTGACCTCAGAAGAGCACAGAAATCCACCCCCACTGCACACATCTTACTGTTCTCCTTACCCCAGGGTCACAGCTGGTAAGAATAAGAGATCTATGTTTCCTCTGTCCATTAATATTTTAACCACTGAAATTGAAATATCACAGCATTATTCTTTTTCTCTGTAATTATTTTGAGATGGTCTTCATTTTAACACGATAGTGGTATCATAGGCGTGAAAAAAGGAGAGAAATCAGTGAAGTTCACATGTAGCCACTGGCTTCAAGTTCTATTGCTGTTTGAATCTGTTATGCTGAGGCCTCTGATATAAATGAAGAAGGAGAAAATGGCTTTAGGGTAAAGAGCAGATTTATATTCACAGAAAGAGAAGAAAAATGCAACATACTGGATCTCCTAAATAAGCAAACAAAGAGACAAACAGTCCAACAAACAAAGGTAAGAAGCCATAGAACAGTAATGAATATATATTGTGGCTATTGATTTTGTTCCTCACAATGGCCATGTACTATAAGCTGGGTAGCAATTTGGTAACTCAACAAAATCAATTTAAAGTAATTCAATCCAAGTACATTTAAAAGTTAGATACATGTTTTGTTTTTTTTTTAAAAAATAAAAATAAAAAAATAAAAGTTAGATACATGTAATTGTGGTAAAATTTTAATATATATATTTTTAGGCTTAGCATAAAAAAACCAAAACTAATGTCTTCTATAATCTCTCCAGTTAATTTTGATCTTGCTTAAGATTTAACCAGAGTCCACATAATAGGCACATTTTAATCAACAGTTTTTGTCATGAAAATAGGATTTGCTAGCCCTATTTCCATATGCTGCAATGGAGGAGCTTAGTTAGTTCTGTGTCATGATTTACAGTAAAACCTGGATCTTCTGGTTTTTTACAATTACAAATTTGTCTTTTGTAGTTAACATTTATCACTTAAAAATATTTCTACTAATAAAGTTGGCAAAAGGTCACTCATATATTCTAGTGGTTTTGAAATTTTTCCTTAGTTTAGAATCACTTAAGGAAAATCTCTAGAATTTCACTAGCCCAAATAAAGGAATAGGGAGTTCTTATAATAGAAAGTGAGCAATAAGCGATCTTCTCCGCCCCTTCCGACCAGTACTTTATTTTCTCATCCTGTTTCATACCTTCAGAGCTGAATTAAGAGTTTATATACACACACAATAGTGATGTCTATATTCTTTATTTCACTCCAATGGAAACAAATACACAAAAGTATTCAATGGCTTAACCAGTTTGGCCATCTGCACAGTGAGGGAGTCCAAACTGTCCCCATTGTCTCTTGACTTCCAAATCATTGTCTTTCCCTATCATCCTACTGTATTTTTTCTCTCTAAGAATTGGGGAAACATAAATAAACCTTAACATTAAAAATATGTATTTGTGGTTAATTTGGAATTTTGTTTCACCTAAAAGTTGTTTATTCTGAAGTATGATGTTTCCTTATATGGTTCACCAGTTAAAAGATTCCTGGATTGGGCTGCATATTTCCTAATTCTGTACCCAGGGATTGATGTACATTGTTTACAAATGCCTCCTGTAAGAGTCCCAGTGTGAACTCTGAATGTTGTAAGTAGTGGAAAGAGAGTATAGCTTACTGAGAACTCAAATGCTACGTTAATATGCAAACTTTTGTTAGTGAGGAGAGGCCATGTCACGGATTTCAATATTGGGCAAGCTGGCTAACCACAGTGCATACATAGTTCAATGAAAAATTTTCTTTCAGAATTTCCCTAGGTGGTACTTATGAAGAGCTACTGCACTCCCCACCATTCCCCAGCAGCCACCGCTTTTTATTTATACAATAAATGAAAGAGGAAAAGAGAGGATTTAAGTCTCTTCTAAGCCCTAGAATTTTATGATCCCATAACAATAAGTATATTAGATTACAGCTAAATGTGGCAAGGCACAGGGGACCATTTGCTTAATATTTACATTTCTGAAAACTAGTATTTGAGAGCTGTTTTCCCTAGGTGTGATCAGAATTTTACCTTAAACCATGGGATTTATATATTTATTTACCGAGTCACTTTGCAGAGTGAATATGTGACCTGTTTTTATGGCTCATTTATATGAGACTCCATTCATAAATTTTAAATAAGCATTATTAATATCATTGTATTAAACTTAATGTTCAACTACTAAATGAACTGTGTCCACTTGATTTGACCAAAAGGCTTCAAGAATTCCGTTCCTTCTCTTGTCTTCTATCTACAACCCCAAATATTGGTAGGAAAAACCTGTCTTTTACCTATTATGATGGGCATTCCTTTGTTTGATTTTGCCAATACTTTCCTTAATTATATTTTGAATTGACTCACCTGATAGTATTCTATTTCTTAGGGAAGTTTTATGCAAAAAATAATCTGACAAAGAACAATATCACAAAAACTAGCAACAAAGCAACAATGATTTGTATTTTGAGAGCTTTCTTTGTGTCCAAAATCGTGTTAATTGCTTTATACATTTTATCTTAATCTTTAAAACAGTTTTATAGAGATCATGATTATGGGCAGAGGCAGGATTTGAACCTGAGGATATAATACTCCATATCCCATAATCTTCACCTCTATCCTCCATCCCTCCTACATCCATACTATATGGATATAGTATCCAGCGCAATGCGGATATTATTGAAACCCAATACCGAGAATGTGCAGAATGATTCTCACCTTAGACCAGTCACCCGTTCGCCACAGGTAGCATTTGGAGTAATCCTCACAGTCCTCGGACTCCCTGGGTCGGGTGGAAAGGACGCACTTCTTTCTGGGGTTAGTACACCTCACGGTCCGCTGACGGACACCTTTGCCACACTTGACGGAGCACTGGAAAACATCAGAGAGTTTGCATAAGGCCAGTGTTTAGAAGAGAGACAAATGATGAAATTATGTAAAGTGTGGATCCTATTCATCTCCATAAGCCTATAACCCACATAAAGAATAGGGAGAACAGGCTATGCACCAGTATTAGAGGCCCGAGGTAGCTCAGGCACAGTGCTGGGGCGAAAGGCTTTCAGGAGCACAGGACCGTGATTGCAGAGAGAAATAGAGCATAGGGATTATTTAGGAAAAACAAATAGAATGCAATGATCAAAATGTAAATGCTACATTTGATTGACATCAAATATTTACATAAATTGTGTAATAAAGTTCATTGCTTTATTTTTGCTAAGATTTTATCTGTGTTAGCCTAGAAATGTAAAAAATGAGAATTTTTTTCAAATGTATTTTCTTTTCTTCCAGCACTATTTATCCCCCCTATACCTTCTTCCACCTCCACCTACCTCCATACCCCCTCACCATCACCACACTATTGTCTGTGTCCAAATTTCTTATAGAATGCCATTTCTCACAAACTGTTCTTAAAGCTAAAACCAAGAAAATCTTAGCAAAAATAAAAAGAATTTCTTTACATGATTATATAGCCCTGGAAAACATCATTCTAAATAGTTGTATGGATTGAAATATAAGTTGATTCACAAACAGTTTAATTTACATTATAAATAACGGATGCCTGACTGGCAGTGGGGACATCGCAGATATGAAGCACACATGTATATCCCACCAACCTTTTAGGTGCAACTTGCCCGCCCATTTACTTTGATGCTTTCTATTATGTAAAGCTTCCCAAAGGTACGTATCACTGACTATCTGGACACAGGGACCAGAATGACATTAGGTGGGACAGGGGAGGGTGAGCGAAATGGGAGCTATGGCAAAATGTGAAAATCCAAGTTATATCTGTTTCTGCAAAAGGCCTAGAGAAAGAGGTGCAGGCAAACATTTAGCAACAACACAGTACAGGAACGGCCATGCAGATTCCAACAGTTGTGTTCCTGAAAACTTAAGCATGGAGCTAATAATATTTTACACGTACTCAAATTTTTCACAAATACATAAATATCTCATAATTTATAGCTTGCATTAGACTATCTTGATTTTCAAGAAAACGATTTAATTTCTCTAAGCTATATTATAAAAGGATAAAACTGTTAACTTTCTTGAATTCCTGATTAAATATAAATAACATCCTAAATATTAATTAAAAACATAGTCCTTGCTCACAGAAAATGATTGTTAAATGTTAATCCCTTTCTTCTCCTTTCTCGTTTAAATATTCAGGGATTTGTGATGAGTCAAATGTGTATTTTAATATGTGCCCACTTAAAAGTATACTCATGGCATGTAAATGAAAAAGCAGGATTCTAAAATGTACATAAAATATGCTCTTCATCATGTTACGTTATTTACAAAATAAAGAGTAAAAAAATCTTTGTTTTCCTATTTTCAAAATTATTTATAATGAGCATACTTTTTTATTAGCAGCAAAATCAACAGATGGTATTGAAAAATACTCACTGTCGTGCACAGATTCTAAACAAGATACAACACGACCTTAAAGAATCTGAGTCAAAAAAGAAAAGGCAAGGGAAAGAAATGGGGCGTGTGCCGCACCTCTGACCACACCCCCGCCTCCCACACGGTCATGCAGTCCTGGCCCTCGCAGCGCTGGGCGGAGGCCGGCTTGGGCCCAGCGCAGTCCCTCTCCCGGGCCCGAATCAGGGTTCCGTTGCTCAGTTGTTGGGTACACGCCACTTGTCTGCTCTGCATCCCTTTTCCACAAGTTCGTGAACACGGGGTCCATTCTGTCATCATCCATCTAAAAGTAAAGCAAGAAAACAAAATAAGCCCGTCAGAGAGAGACAAGTATCAAAGATCTCACTCATATGTGGAATCTAATGAACAAAATAGATCCAGAGACACAGAAGCAAGGAACCGATTGTGGAATCTCAGAATAAAGGGGGTAGCGGGTAGGTGGGGAGAGATCAACCAAAGAACTTGTATGCATATATGCATAACCCATGGACACAGACAATAGGGTAGTGAAGGCCTGGGGTGGGAAGTAGAGGTGGGTTAGAAGAGGTCAATGGGGGAAAACAGGGACATATGTAATACTTTCAATAATAAAGATTAAAAATAAATAAAAGTAAAGCAACAGTCACTGAAACAAATTAAAAGACAGCTATCATTTCTAATGAATTGGGGTCTCCCCTAAGAACTCCTAATTTAAACACTGCTCCAAATTTATTTCAGGAATGAACCAAGGCCTCTGCCAGAAAAGTGTTTCACGAAATTTGGTACTTGCACAATTCCTGTCAATAAAACCCTTTCTGCATTTCCCCTTATTGGGACAACCTCACAGTGGGATCTGAGTCCCCCACTCAACTATCTGCACAATGGCATTTAAGCACAGAGCAGGGCAGTCAGAAGCCTGGACTTAATTCTGGGTTCTGTACAAGCTGTGCATATTCTTAAAACAATAGTTAATATCTGTTAAGTATTTCTCATTTGTAAAAGTGCTTATTAAGGCTGACATACAACGGGTGCTCAGTATGCAGTGTATACTATCTATACTACCTTATATTTCTAAAAGCCATACTGATTCATAAACTTCTCTAGCCTCGTTGCCCACTTGTTTAGAAAATAAGCCATATGCTCAGCTCGCTCCCCAAACACCCTCTGTTGTCACTTCACGGCACTTGTTTCTGGATCATTTTCTGCTAAGATCCTCGATAGCAGCTCCAAGTCCCTTCCTCCTAGCAGGGCTTCTCCCATTCGACCCGCAGGGATTGTGCTCCTTTTGCCCGGTGTCACCTGGCTTGTGGCACTCACAAGACAAGTACACGTTATTCCCTGGGGAAGTGGAGGGGCTCACAGGCTACCTAGAGAGCGTGGCCTTCTTTTGCTGCCGAGTACATAACCTCTTCAAAGGCAGGCACCAGGGCTTTATTCTTCTTTGCATCTGTAACACTTTTCATACAAGAGCTTGGCATTAAACATTCCTCGAAATGGAATTTACAGTATGTTTCTCTCCATTTTACAGAAACAGCCTCAGTTATTCCAAATTTACTTAAGCCCATATGTTCTTAACAATGAGACCAAGAGATGTTACATCCTCTTACAGCCTAGTTTTCTTATCTGGACAATGGTTTACTTCTAAATGATTCTATGCCTTTGTTTCTGGGTCGGGAGAGGGAAAAACAATGAAAAAACAAAACAAAAAAACACTTCATGATAACACCTGCACTCCAGTATCTCCTCCAGCAAGGTTCTGGTGTGCTGGCCTATTAAGAATGATGTGGACCTACCATCTTGCTTTGGAGGTTCCTACTGGGTTTTTCCCTAAAGGGTGTACTTATCATCCAATTTCATTCAGGTTCTGCTTCATCTTTCTGCACAAGGATACACATTAAAATCCATGTCCCTCTCTCCCCAACTATGGAATCCCCAACTGAAAAAAAGAACAATTTGCAATGTTATGGAATCTCATTTTTTGAAATAAAATTATTTTAGGGATTCTTAGTATAATGATAAAAAGTTATTTTTTTCCATTCCTTGTGAAAACTGCTCAAAAAGGAGAACACGTATTATAAAATCCATCTAATTTGGAATTGTCCCATTTCCTTATCTTTAGGATTCTTTCTTACAAAGCTATTTACTAGGACATCAATATATTTTATATTTGGCACATAGGGTTCCATCAGACATTTTGGTGACATTTTCAATAAATGTGAATAGAAATTAGAATGTTTCTTACTAGGTGGGGCAAAAGAAGAGGCAGGAGGAATAAAGTTTGTGCAATGCCAGTAAGTTTTGGAAAGTTTCTTGTGATGATTCCTAATAATCACCCAGGTTCATTCTTACTTTCCAATATTTTGGTTAACCCCATCAATATAGCTTCTTGGTAGTACAAAATATACTGCCTTTTTTTCTTCCAAGAGAAGAAAAATACCGATTTCTTACAAAAAGACTCCCAGTCTCTAGCTCAAAAATCCCTCACTCAGAAATAGACTGACCTTTTAAAACTATTCATTTTACCAAGTCATTATCGCGTCCTTTTCTCCTAAGATAGCTAAGGTCGGCGAATGAACAACAACACGTGGCGTGCACTGTACACTCTGATCCTTCAGTGACCAAGTGAGAAAGTGACAAATACACTCTCGTCCTTTAAGCAGCTCATTCAAGATTCCCAATATAGCAGAAAATGCCATTACTCGTTCATCCACATGGGAAAGTTAGGTGGTATATAAAACAAATGGTGTTTTGAAATATTTTAATAAATTACTCAATGCAAGATAAATAGCATTTTATATCTATTAAAAAGAAATAAAGATAATTCTTAGGAATAATCTCTCTATATAAAAGCCTAAGCAACTATTACGATAGGTCGACCAGTGGCTATGACGATGCACTGACCACCAGGGGGCAGACGCTCAATGCAGGAGCTGCCCCCTGGTGGTCAGTATGTTCCCACAGCCAACCTCCTGAAGCCAGCCAACCTCTCGCGGTCCCTCCCCCCGGCCAGCAGGCCCTGATCAGCCCCGATCACCGGCCAGGCCAAGGGACCCCACCCAAGCACGAATTCGTGCCCTGGGCCTCTGGTAATAACAAGAAAGTATCCAGGTTCTTTAGCTGACAGGAAAAAGGTCCAAAACTCTGTTTCTACATCTGTCCAGTACTGAACGCAAAGGACCCAAAGATATGACTGCTGGAAGCAATAATTCCTTAGATTGTCTTTCCGGTTGATTACTACTCAGCCTTATAAAAAAGCTTAATTAGTTCAATTACTTATGTAGTTAGGCTGAAAAGCTTATAGCCAGGCAGATATGTAACATTACTGAAAGTATTGTAAGGTACTTTTACCTCTTGCACATTCTCTTACAGATCATTCTTTTGTCCTATACTTAAGAAGCATATTACTTTCCTGAGGGAGGTGTATGCTTGTTACAGGACAAATGCAAAGGGAAGAAAAGGTTGGTAATCAGCTTTTGATACCTTAAAAATATAAAATCTACCAAAAAAAAAGCAAGTCTGGAAATGTCAGCTTTGTAGAGGAAGGAAGGATTTTTGAAATTCTTTTAAGCTCTCATTAACACAGCACAAGCCAGATCTGCAGGGCTTAACAGCAGTTTTCCAATAAGCAGAACTCGAGTGAACTCAGGATGCAGAGCATCAGAGCGGGGAAAGGCGGGGGAGGGGGTAAAGAAACCAGAAGAACTGAGCACTAGCCTACATGACCACAGAGATTAGAGAAGCCTAAATAGAGTTCGCAGGCACCTCTGTCCCTCCTCCCCCTTTCACCGCCCATACTTACTCATTGTGGTGGAGGGTCATGAAGATTTTATTAGTTACAGATCCCAGCAAAACTACAAAGTCTTTGTGTATCTGAGTCGTAGGATGTGTACATTCACTGACTCCACTGCAGAAACTACAGTGAGAGGAGACCAATTCTGCTTGACTTCCTAAGAACTCGAAACTACACCCTAACTCACTGAGCCTCAACAAATCCCTGAGTGTCAGGCTCGAAATGTTCCTGTCCCCATGTTCTAGAGGAATCAACCCGGCCTCACACTCTTTTTGTCATTCCATCCCTACAAGGTTGTAGGCCATTGGACACTGGGGCTTAGTCCCACAGCGCCCAGCATCGTTTTACATGAAAGCACATGGGCTTTCAGGAGCCCTGTGAGAGAGGCCGTTCCCAACAGCCTCGTGGCGAGCCTGCTCCAAAGCTATACTAAGGTCCCACTCATCCACCTCTGTTAGTTACTAAGGCATGGCTTCTCTCTATGCCACTCCAATATTCACTCCATCAAGTTGATTCTGTCTTTTTCAGACCCTGCTTTATTTAAAAGCTTACATTTTGGTTTAGATCCCTTGCATTGGTTTTAAAGAAAATGTGACTTTGGTAAGACTCGGAGTGTGTGCGACAGGGTTACCTAGTTTGGCATGGCTGCTCATGGCACTTGCGAATCTGTGGCTCTGGCTTGGTTAAGTATTTGCATTTCTTGCTGTCCACAATGCTGATATTTTTGTTCATGATTTTTGTGCAAGACACTGTTGTCTTCCTTTCTCCTGAAAGAAACATATAAAGAATGTTATTATAGGCTTTTATCTAATGGGTTTAGGAGGTGTTCACAGGCTTGTTGTAATTTCCAGAGATATTTTAAACAAATTTTAGGCTAGATCAATGAAGATGATATTATTTACATAAAAATGTATCTTTAGGTTTAAGAAAGATGAATAGTAATTTTCTCATTAGAAATTAAATGGCAAGTTTTGTATTATAAAGGGATTGTGGCACCATAGGTTGATAAAATATTAAAGACTTGTTATAAAGGGCTAGGCCATCTTTAGCATTAAGTGGTGGAAAGATATGTTTGCATACACCTATGTACCTTCATGAAAGCACATAAACTCCCATAAACATGCATGCATGTTTGGTTGTGCATTATCAGTGCTCTGTTAAGTTATGGAAAGCAAGCTTGGAGTATGACTCAGACCTTTATTCTTATGGCCTCTGATAAAGGCCCCAAGAATTCTAGATATCCTCATTCCCTAATGACTGCCATACTCTCTAAGAATAGCCATGGGACCCTTACCATTGTTCACCAGATTTCAGAAAACTGGCTTTTCTACTCTCTCTGGTATGATAAAGCCTGATAACAGGAAGTAAAAGTGACCATTTGTACGATGTATTAACATTTCAGAGAGCCCCATGAGCACACATACCTGACAACACTTTTATTTCACCTTACACTTCAAAAGCCTAATATATATGTGCTAATTCTTTCTCTACAAAAGTCAAATATCTACGTAAGATTGAATAATCGAATTTAACTTATTGTCTGACATTATAAACAAACTAGAGGCCCAGTGACCAAAATTTGTGCACAGGTAGGGTTCCTAGGCCTGGCCAGCAATCGGGGCCAATCGGGGTCTTCCGGCTGGCCGGGGCCTTCTTTCCAGCTGCTGGCTGGGGCTTCCCTTTCCAAGCTGCTGGCTGCCAGCCAGGGCCTTCCTTCATTCTGCACCGCCCCCTAGTGGTCAGCACATGTCATCATAGCAAGCGATTGAACTCAGTCTTCCAGCCGAACTCCCGAGGGCACACTTTACATTATATATATATATATATATATATATATATATATATATATATATATATATATATATATATATATATATATTGCAATGGATCCTTAAGGATTAAGAAAAAAAAATCACGAGTTTTCTGAGTCACTATTCAAAGGCCCAATAGCTAGGGTCCTATGATGGTCTTGCAATGATAATTAGGAAGCTCGAAGTTTTTGTCCAGGTCATGCCAAATAGGACGACCTGGGCTGGTGGCTGAGAAGTCACTCTGTCATTCGTTAACAGAGGGAAGACTGGCATTAAGGGAAAAACAAAGAAGGAATGTAGAGAGAAAGAGAGCGATACTTAAATAATTTTTGAGTATCTTTTCCTTTGACTTCAATGGGGGATGGGAGAGACAACGGAGTGGCCAAGTGGAAGGCAAAGGAACAAATTCAGGATCTCCCTGGATTTCCCTCTCAATGCTGGGTAAAGTCCCATGATAACTTCTAGTATAAAAGCCTGACTATATCTGTAGACATATGTGTATTAACTAATAATGTATCTGTGCTTATTGCATATCATGTAAACAAAACCATTTAGGTCTTCAGTTGCACCTGCTAGCATAGCTAGTATAATATTAGATTTAATCATAGTCATGTGCAATGCCCATCAACTTCACATAACTTTCAAACAAACTACTAAAGATGCAGAAATGATTTATTTTACTCTTGTTTTTTTTTTTTTGTCAGAAAAAACTGGCCCACTGGTAGGAGATATCTAAATGTATAAGATTTTGGGACACATTTTTGGTCAAGTTCCTCCTACTTTCTAATGATTCAGGTGCTCCTTTATGACCTGGCATGTACATTAAAAAGATATGCCAACTCTCTCTCACTTTAGCCTATGTATTATTTCTGCATTGCAATGGTGCCAACCTCAAAGTAGGATTAAAAATGTTACATTTATGAAATATGAATGTTAGTTTTAAAATCTAATTTAAAGCCTTCACAGTCATAAGACACTCTTCTACAGAATAGATGGAGTTACCTAAACTAATTTAAATCATGGCTTTTTGCCAACTACAACACAAGAAGATGACAAACAGACATTATCCAGAAGGCTTTTGCTAAACATGTATGTAGTCGTGGAATAAATAACTCAGGGCTAATTATACTGCATTTTCTTCCCCTCCTCAGTAAATATCTAACCTTAGTTATGTCAGCCCAGAGCTCACATACTGAGCCATTGAAAAAAATCTTTTAAGTATAAGTATTGATATATCAAGAGGAATAAAACTATCAGCACCACCTCAGGGAGCGCCGAAGTGGGTCCTAAGAACGCCTGAAAGCCTGTGAGTATGAACTGGGACATTTCCACAATGCCGCAAGGAAGCTCGCATCGTAAGTTTTTTGGCAGATAAAAGAACCTAGTCCTAATTTAAAAAAAAATGTTATTGAACAAAAACAATAGAATCGGGGGGAAAAAAATCTATTGCTGAGCTACAGACACTTCATGCCTATGAAAATACAACTAAGATCATAAAGCCATATGGAAATGTTATTGTTTGATTTTTTTTTTCTTTTATATATTTTTATGTCCCAGCCAACACAGGAAATTTCCATTCTAGCATGTAATAGCAGTATTTATAATGCATCCAGCTCTGCAGGACCCAGGGATGAACAAAAAGTGAAGGAACTGGCCCTCTGCCTGAACCATGAGTAGCTGCAGGCTGTTGACAGTGTATTACTTGCTTTATGGCAATTCACTTCACCTCCGGGTCATTCCCATTAAATCTATATTGGGGAAATCTGTTTTGATGTTTTGTATACAATTATGAATAAAATAAAATAAGCATTATGCCTTTGTCTCATTGACAAATTTAGGCAAAATTCGAAAACGTAAGGTCCTTTTTACTTACTGACTCTTTCTAGAGAGATACTTATTACATTGTGTTCCTTCTTTCCCAGGCTCGGAGATAAGCTGATTCTTTTTTCTATGCTCTATAACCCCTGAAACAATTATTTTTTTTTAATAAAACTATGGTCTATCCAGGTAGATCACATTTCTAAAACTTGCACCATAAATGCAGAAACATGTCCTGGGAGTGGGTTCAGTGTTTGGATATGCATAACTGAAACGCTCTAAATGTCACCGACATTCCAAACTTTTAAATAGAACTATAGAACTCTATAAGACTGTCTCTATATATTCATTTGTATTCATGCATTTCTTTTTTTTAAAAAAAATATATTTTATTGATTTTTTACAGAGAGGAAGGGAGAGGGATAGAGAGTTGGAAACATCGATGAGAGAGAAACATCGATCAGCTGCCTCCTGCACACTCCTACTGGAGATGTGCCCACAACCAAGGTACATGCCCTTGACCGGAATCGAACCTGGGACCCTTGAGTCCACAGGCCGACGCTCTATCCACTGAGCCAAACCAGTTAGGGCTGAGCACATCTTAAAGATACATAAAATGCTGGTTATTTTCGAAGTATAAATTTTTTCCCCACATCATGGCATTCACTTCTAAGACTTTTTTTTTTTTTTTTTACATTTCTATAATTTTTTTCCCCTCAGGGTTTGGATTTTATATTAAAAATGCCTTTTTTTTATATTTTAGGGAAAAGTTGTTATTTTGTATTGTAGGCTACACCCAATATATAATCCAAATTGATTTTGTCATTTCCATACACAAATATTTAAATGGGATCTCATAACTTGCATGTTAAATGCAACTTGAGTGCTAGCGTAACACTAAAGGACTTCATGAATTAGTTTCTTTCCACTTTTCTGATCAAATCATTTCTGACAGCTTGATCCTCATATTTTACACCCTAGTAATAAATACTCTCACTAAATCCCAGTGCCTTTGCACCTATGCATATCCCTAGAAGGGTTTCTTCATCTCCCCCGACCACTCTGCATAGTGATGCTGCTATTACCTACTAGGTGGATAGATAGGTTTCTGAAAGCAGAAAGCACTCGTCTTTTGACCACCCAGCAAGAGTGAATGCGCAGTCAGTACTGGTAAAGGAATCAATGAGTGAAACAGAAGCATATAATTCAAGCCCAAAGTGCTTTCTTTACGAAGAGAGTTATCTTAACACTATGTTTCCTAAAATGGTGAAAAACCACCTGCAAACAAAATGACAAGTTATGGGGAACAGTTATCTGTAGTAAATCAGTTAATGGGTTATCACTTAGGTATTAAAATTCAAGTTTATAAAGAATTTATGTTAACATAAAAAGTCCTTATTAATTTAAGTAAAGGAAGTAGAATACAACATTGTATTGATTTTATTGAAATAAAGTAATGCCAAGAGAAAATATATTTTGGCATATTTTCTTTCTTTCTTTCTTTCTTTCTTTCTTTCTTTCTTTCTTTCTTTCTTTCTTTATTTTTTGCTAATAGCATTTATTTTGGTACATTCAAAGTGCCTCTAAAATGGAAAAACACCCTTGAAAATGTACAGGCATTTGTATCTTAAGATGATTCCTCAACTTGGACCCAAAGGCTTGGATGCCTCCTTAGAATCTGGTCATGGACAAGGAACTGTCTCAGATACCACAGCACAAGGCTAATAGCATGAGTTGTAAACTACTAGGATTTGGACCCATGTGGAGAATGTGGAATGTTGGCTTATGTTTTTCCGCTTTACATTGTATCTATTTAGATTTCCTAAAAGCATGCTCAACTCTTCATTTATTTCAAAAATAGGATATTAAATTTGGGGCTCTTCCTTCTAGGTTTTCTTTAATTAATTTATCCGCCAGATCACAATAAATTCTGGCATAAGACAGTAGCAGCATGCCCTGTGCGAAATGCAGGTTCCACATACAACCTCAGGTATTATGGAATGGTACATCTCTAATGCCTTGGGAGATCCAGATCACTTAAAACAGATCTTTTATGTAAACCAAAATAAATTTAAAACATTCCCTCCAAGATTATTTAGATGTTTTAGAACAACTAAAGCAAAGTAAACACTTATTTCACAAGTACATTTTAAGCTGTTTAAAAATAAAAGGGCTGATTTCAATGGTCAATGCTATAACACAAATGATATATCCATTTAAATTTTTCTAGAATTATCATTAGAATTGAAAAGATGATGATGAAAGAGATCAACCAGAGGACTTGTATGCATGCATATAAGCATAACCAATGGACACAAGACACGGGGGGGGGCCCTCTGGGGGAGGATGAGGGCATCTGCCGGGGCGTAGGGGAGGCCGGGGGAAGGTCAATGGGGAAAAAAGGGAGACATATGTACTACTATTTGTAATACTTAAAACAATAAAATAAAATTTTAAAAAAAGATGATGAAACATGTATTTTAAACTGTTGGAAACATTTAATTGATATCACCAGTATCCATTATTTTTAAAATATTTGGTTTATATCTTAGGCTTTTCATATCTTATAACTAATATCAATAAATTAATGGAAATACATAATAAAAACTTTACTTTGGTTTATTTTAAAACGTAGTTGAAGATACTGATGCAAAAGATCATTAGCATTAAAATGTAGTTACATGAAACCAGGTATTTTTTTTTTAATTTCCCCACTTATTTCTGGCAATCTAAAGCCTTACAGTAGAATTAAAAAAATAACTTATGTGAAACAATGACATTTTATACTGCCTCGTGATACTTTATTTGCTCTTGCATAGTATTTTCCCGTGAAGTAGAATAGTGCTATTTTTCCTCTTTTCTGTTGAAGATAAATTTTGCATGAATCTGTTTCCAATGTTCTGTGCTTTGAACTTACTCTCATTTAATTCATGAATATGCTGAAAGATTACAAAGCTTTTTCTGGCTATAAAATTGACAATGCGAAGTCAGAAATGATGAGATTCCTGAAATCCTGTCCATCCACTTAATTTATGAACTGCAAAGAAAAATAGTATCCAAAAGCCCAGAAATATTTTGGCATTGAAATGAATATGTGCCCTATTAACATTGTCAGAGATAATTGGAAACTGTTGACTGAACGCAAAGGAACAGATTTGAAAGAGAAGGTCTACTCAAGCACAAATCGTAGAGTCTGTGTATAATTAGTACTATTTTACGAAACAAATCATTTGAAATAAAAATAAGAACATATTTAAATTAATTTTAATTTTAGTTAAATTCATTGGGGTGACACTGATTAATAAGATTATATAGGCTTCAAGTGTACAGTTCTGCAATATATCATCTATATATTGCATTGTGTGTTCACCCACCCCCCAAGTCAAGTCTCCTTTCATCACCATATATTTGACCCCCTTTACCCTCATCAACTCCCCCCACTCCCTTTTCCTCTGGTAATCACCATACTGTTGTCCATGTCTATGAGTTTTTGTTTGTTTTTTCATTTGTTGCTTTCTGTTTTATATCCCACGTGAGTGAAATCATATGGTTCTTGTCCTTTTCTATCTGACTTTAACAGAATAAAATAAAATATCTCTATATAATCTCTAAGGGACATGCCCTATTTTGTGGAAACAACATTTAGCTTCCAAGCTGCTCTTGAAGAAAGTATATGATGAGGAGGAAAGGAGACTTGAACTCAGGAATCCTGATTCTAATCCGGCTCCTCCCTCAATGGGCCTGTGACCTTGGGAAGTCACTTAATCTCTCTCTGCTTCAATTTTCTCATGTTCATAATTTAGAAGTTATGCTTAAGAATATCAGAAAGCCCTTCTGACTCTGAAGCAAAAGGAATTTATAGTGAACCTCTATTTCTTAAGGTTTGGTAATCGGCAAAACATAGTCTAGGTTGCCATTAATGTTATTTTTGGGGGGAAATTGAACCCTAATAATTTGCTTGTTCAAACTGAAGACTGACAAGTTCTGAATGTTTACTTCTGATGCAGCTTTTATTAGACCACAATTATAAAAGAAAGAAAAATTGAGGGTCATAAAATTCACTGGGCAAACATGTTCCTGTCTAGAGTTTCAAATGTAAACAGACTTTAAGGACCACCTGTCAGTGCACTAACAGAAACCATCCACCTTTCCACGGGGCCACTCCCCACAGCCTGCCCTCAGATGGCAGCTGGTCATTCTTACCTGAGTTTTACTGCAGAGAAAATTCTAACCATGTAGATTTTCATTTCAAGTACGCTTGTTTCTAGTTTGTATTTTTTATGTGGGTGGAGGGCGTGAGGCAGAAGCCCTTAAGTGGTTAGGTCCTGGCATCAGTGAGGAGTGAGCAGAGAAGCAGGCCTGTGTGTGAACATGGGGGCATGTGCAGGAGAGGTCAGGAGGGCAGAGGGTCCCAAGTCTCAGAGCAGATGCCCACAAAGTACCAACTTCTGCACACGGGCCACGACGTTTCAATCGCACTGTCCGTGTGCGCCCGCACGTGGTATTTTGTGGAAGAGCCACACTCATGGGGCCAAAGAGCCGCGGTTTGCCAACCACTGCCCTAGGAGATGCGTGGCCAATGCAAACTGTATCAGGTAAGCAGGACTGAAAACACTTTTTAAATTGTGAGAAAATTTCAAATCCCCTTGTTGTAATTATGCTGTATTTGGGGCAAAGTGTGCTCTGTAATATCTCCTCCTTCCCTACCCCAAACGTTGCCTTTGCTCTGGCGGCTCCAGAGGGCCAGGTGCCCCAGGAGCCAGATGAGCAGCAGAGCTCGGAATGTGGGGACAAAAGCTGCTCCCTCCAGCCTCTGCACCTTCAATGTTCCAGCATGTTTTTTCTCTCCCTTGAAGACACTTTCTTGTTTTCCCCAGAGCCCCTGCCAAGGGCCGTTCTCTCTCCAGCACCTCTGACTGAGAGGCAGCGTGGGTGTCCTGCTCCTCGCTGCCACCGCCAGCCCACACCCCTTCCTTCCTCCTAAACCTCCAGCCTTGGATCAGCTCTGCCGCCAGTCTCCTTCTTGGTGCAGTCACACTTCTACCTCTGGGCCTCTCCCTCTAAGATTTCAGCCACTGCATCATCGTTACATTTTCCAACACTGATCCTAGTACCATTTCTGTCATTAAGAATTACAGAATTATTTGAATTACTTGAATTATTCTTATAATACCTAGGCTTCTTCATTCATGGCCCTCTCCTCTTCCCAGAGATCTTGCCTTTCACGTTAAGTCAATAGCTCCCCTGGTCTGGTTATTACCAATAACTAGACCCCCTCCATGACCTTAGCTCTATTTTCTGCCATTATCTCCTGCATTTCCAGGCCTCTCCCTTGAGTCTTCAGTATATTTTCTTCATCTGCACTATACATTCTTACCTGTGGATGCAGACAACTCAGAAGCAAACTCAATGCTGCTCTTTCCTAGCACCTTCACATGCATTTCAGGTCTTGTGGGCAGATGTATTTTGGAATTTAGAACTTTTAATACTTTATACAAATAATAAAGCATAAAAAGTATCCCTATATATAAAACCCTAATATGCAAAGAGACCAAAAGGCAGAACTGAACAACAGGTTGCTATGATGTGCGCTGATCACCAGGGGGCGCACGCCAAACATGGTGGGCATCGGCAGCAGACAGCAGAGCATGGAACATGGAGGGCATTGGCCATGGAGGGATGATGAAGCAAGTGAGCAGGGGTGCCAGACCAAGGCAGGGCGCCAGTTGCTGTCACTGGGGAGAGCCTCTGGTGGTTACTGAAAATTCTTTGCTCCGATGTGCTGCAGTCCCACCCAGCGCTCACACCTGCTGCTGGTGCCTGGTGCCGGTCCCTGTAACTCGGCACCATCAGCAGGTGCGAGCAGTGACTGCCAGGCCGGATCGCCCCTGAGGGCTTCTCCACCTCCCCTTGCTCCTGAGGGACAATCTGAAGATCGGGCAGCAGCCACCACTCACACCCACTGACGGCACCGGCCCCAATTGCTCTGCACCATCAGCAGGTGCAAGCAGGGCTGGTGCCATCGGCGCATGGGAGCAGCGGCAGTGGGAGCGGGGCTGCCAGCAGACAGGGGACCTGGAGCTGTGGCAGGAGGGGCCGGGTGGTAGCATGGAAGATGGGCCGAAACCCGCCCCTGTGCCCACCAGAGCCTCGCAGCCCAGAGTTCCTTTCAAGGTGCATGAATTCGTGCACTGGGCCCCTAGTATATATTAAGTAAGCCCCTGTAAGCAAATAAATTAATATTTATGTAAAGCAAAGCAATGAGATATGTAATACCTCTCGATGAACTTTTTTTCAATTCACATCAAATTTTGCCACAAAATATTCCATGTTTAGCCACTAAATGCGTCACAAAAAACTTTCATTTTCCAACTCTTTATGGAGTTTGGAATTTTAGAGAAGAGGTTGCAGATCTGTCTTAACTATCAACAGTTAATCAGAAAATAACTACTATCCTGGAAATATAAATATTAGAAAATCCTTTACCTCCTCCACACGTGGCATCACAATCTTCCCAGCCTGTGTGTGTCCACATGAAAAGGGGTCCAGGTGCTTTAGAGCTCTGATTTTCTGGAGGAGGGTCTGATGGAATCGTGTATTCATAGTGAAGACCATAATTCTGGTCTTGAAACAGCAGCACCTATAATATAACATATAAAAGTGATGAAGGTAGATGGTCAAAGTAGAACACATTCAATGTGAAGCTTAAAACGAAGAATGCTGATATCCTAAAATGCTTATTGCATGGGACGCATGCTTCTTTAATAAACAGTAGAATGTGGCATTATTGCTTAACTGTTGTAATTGTCATACTTCTGGAAAAACTGAAGTTCCACACTTACCTCTGTGGAGCTAAAGGCATTATGAAGAAAAGCCCACTTGAATGAGGTCAGATATACCAGATCATTTTCTTTCAAGTCAGTGGACTAGACAGTTTCCCAAAGAATAATACATGATTGAGATGACTTAAGCAGTGGGGGACAAGAATATGTATCCTCTCTAACAGCAAGATATAATTCACAATTTAATGTCCATTCATATAAAACAGAAAGATGAACAGAAAGTCCCTGCACCAACAGAGGAGGAGGACAGAAGACTTTGGGATTCATTTCTATCCACGAGGGTAGAGAACTTCTAAGCCAACTTTAGGACAAAAATTTCATACCACAATTTTGTCATAGTTACTAATTTTCCATTTGAACTTTTAAATAAATGTTAATTTAATAACAAATAAAAACAAATTAGTTTTGTACACATATATGTGAGCAGTGCAATAAACCATAAAGGATATATGAAAATATAAGAATGACTGTATTTGGGGCTACACTGGACATAAGAAGGGACCCTGTCCGTTTTGTTCCCCCCTAGTATCCTGTGCCAGGCTCAAAACTAGTCATCATGGGCAATCATACATATTTTAAATAAAAGAAATATACCTGTAAAAGAATCATTTTAAATAAAAGAATAAGAATATGTGTTCCTTTATAAATACATTTACATGAAATAGGTTAACTCCATGGGATTTATCACTTCTATGAATCTGAGGATTTATGAAAGCTATCTATATAATACATTGTGGTGCATAAAAACATATATATCTCAACTTTAAACTATGTTAAATTATTAAAGAATTTTATTATATGAACTGTATCAAGGGCATTATAATGATAGGCGATTCAGAGTTAACAATTACATGGGGAGAAATTTAAATGAGCCTAAGTTTAATTTTCTTTACTTTTTTAAATAAAATTCAGTTCACTATATCAACAGAAATACTAATTCAATATGTGGATTGTGGAACTAGAATGATGGCATTATCAATCAACTATATCAATAATAGTTTTAAATTCACATATACATACTAGGTACTAATTCTAAGTACATTACAGTGCTTATTTTGGTTTTAAATATCTCACTGATGTTGCCAGTTATAGGTGACTTTCAGCTAAATTAATTAACAAAGAGAGATTGATTTACCTTGTTTATGAACAAAGCCAGACTACTGCATAGCTTTAAATTTTTTTTTACTTTTATTTATTTTTTAATTACAGTTTACATTCAATATTACTCTGTATTAATTCCAGATGTATAGTATAGTGGTTAGATAATCATGTACTTTACAGAGTGGCCCCCCCCTATATTTTAAGTACCCACCTGGCCTCATATATAGTTATTACAATACTAGAGGCTCGGTGCACAAAAATTTGTGCACTCGGGGGGGGGGGGGGTTGGGGACGGGGGAGAAAGGGTCCCTCAGCCCGGCCTGTGCCCTCTCGCAGTCTGGGACCCCTCAGGGGATGACCACCTGCTGGCTTAGGCCCGCTCCCCAGGGTATTGGGCCTAAGCTGGCAATCAGACATCCTTCTGGCAGCCCGCCAGCCTTCGGGGGATGTCCACCTGTCAGTGGGGAGCAGGCCTAAACTGCAGTCGGACATCCTTAGCGCTGCTGAGGAGGCAGGAGAGGCTCCCACCACCACCGCTGTACTGGCAGCCATCAGCCTGGCTTGTGGCTGAGCAGAGCTCCTCCCATGTGAGAGCGCACTGACCACCAGAGGGCAGCTCCTGCATTGAGCGTCTGCCCCCTGGTGGTCAGTGTGTGTCATAGTGACCAGTCATTCCCAGTCCTTCTGCTGTTAGGGTCAGTTTGCATATTACCCTTTTACTATATAGGATAGAGGCCTGGTGCATGGGTGGGGGCCGGCTGGTTTGCTCTGAAGGGTATCCCGGATCAGGGTGTGGGTCCCACTTGGGTGCCTGGCCAGCCTGGATGATGGGGTGATGGCTGTTTGCAGCTGGTCACACACCCTTCAGGGTGGGGGTCCCCACTGGGGTGCCTGGCCAGTCTGGGTGAGGGGCTGAGGGCCGTTTTCAGGCTGGCGGGTGACTGAAGCTCCCAACCTCTCCTTTTTTTCTTTTTTTTTTTTTTATTCTGGGATTTATTTACCTTCTATGGCTGCCACTGGAACTGAGAGCCAGCTTTAGCTCTGAGGCTCGGCTCCAGCTCTGAGACCTTGGCTGCTGAAAGCAGGTATCTGGGTTTGTTTGGATTCTATAATTGAAACACTGTTGCAACTCCAGCTCTGAGGCCCGACTGGCTGAAAGAAGGTTTCTGGGGTTTGTTTAGCTTCTATAATTGCAACATTGTTTCTTAGAGTGCAGCTCAGAGGCCGGCAGCGGCAGGTGGGGAACCTTGGCTTCCTCCATCACTGGAGCAAGCAAGCCTCCTGTTCGCTTCAGCTGCCTGGATGCCAGCCGCCATCTTGGTTGGCAGTTAATTTTCATATCGCCCTGATTAGCCAATGGGAAGCGTGTCGGAGATATGGTTAATTACCATGTTTGTCTATTATTAGATAGGATTATTGACTATATTGTCTATGCTGTATTTACATCTCTGTGACTATTCTGTAACTACCAATTGTATTTCCAATCCCTTCCCCTCTGCCAACTGTCAATCTGTTCTCTGTATCTATGAGTCTATTTCTATTTTATTTGTTTATTTTGTTCTTAAGATCCCACATATAAGTAAAATCATATGGTATTTGTCTATGCCCATCCATGCTGTCACAGGAGGTAAGATCTCATTCTTTTTTATGGCCAAATAGTATTTCATTGTGTGTATATACCACTACTATTTACCCACTCATCTACTGATGGGCACTTGGGGTGTTTCCATATTTTGTATTGTAAATAATGCTGCAATAAACAAAGGGGTGCATATATTCTTTCAAATTAATGTTTTGGATTTCTTTGGATACACTGCCAGAAGTAGAATCGCTGGGTCATAAAGCAATGCCATTTTTTTTTTTACGAACCCCACACTGTTTGAACAGTGCACTGGGGTTCCCTTTTCTCCACATCCTCAAATACTTGTTTGCTGATTTATTGATGATAGCCATCCTGGCAGGTGTGAAGTGTTTTCTGATTGTGGTTTTATTTGTATTTCTCTGATGATTCACGATCTTGGGCATCCTTTCATATATCTATTGGCAATCTGTATGTCCTCTCTGGAGAAGTGACTAATCAGACCCTCTGTTCACTTTTTTATTGGATTGATTGTTTTTCTGATGTTGCCTGAGTTCTTCATAAATTTTGTATCTTAACCCTTGATTGGATGTTATCATTGGCAAAAATCTCCTCTTATCCAGTAGGTTGTCTTTTTGTTTTGTTGATGGTTTCCCTTTGTTGCAAAACTTTTTTAGTTTCATGTAGTCCCATTTTTTTTCTTCTGTCTCCCTTGCCTGAGAAGATGTGTTAGAAAAAATACTGCTAAGAGAACAAGCTGAGATTTTACTGCCTATATTTTCTTCTAGGAGTCTTATGGTTTCAGTTCTTAAATTTCAGTCTGTAATCCATTTTGAGTTTATTCTTGTATATGGTATAATTTGGTCTAGTTTCATTTTTTGTGTCTATCCAATTTTCCCAGAATCATTTATTGAATAGACTGTCTTTGCCCCTTTGTATGTTCTTGTTTCCTTTATCATAAATTGATTGGAAGTATAGGTGTAGGTTGATTTCTGGGCTCTCTGCTTGGTTCATTGATCCATGTGTCTGTTTTTATGCTTGTACCATGCTGTTTTAATTACTATAGCCTTGCAATATAGTTTGATATTAGGTAGTGTGATACATCCTACTTTGTTCTTTTTCTAGATTTCTGTCATTATTTAGGGGTCTTTCCATACAAATTTTTAGATTACTTTTTCTAGTTTTGTGAAATATACCACTGGTATGTTGACAGGAATTAAGTTGAATCTATAGAGTACTTTGGGTGGTATGGACCTTTATTTAACATTTCAAAAAAATCTTTATTTTCTTTTCAATCACAGTTTGCATTCAATATTATTTTATATTAGTTTCAGGTGTACAACATAGTAGTTAGACAATCCCATACTTTACAAAGTGATCCCCCTGATATCTCCAGTATCCACCTGACATCATATATAGTTATTACAGTATTACTGAGGTAGTTGGACATTTTAATAGTGTTAATTCTTTCTACCCATGAGCATGGTATATGCTTCTATTTATTAGTATATTCTTTGACTTCTTTCTTCAATGCCCTATAATTTTCTGAGTGTCTTTTATATCCTTGGATAAGCTTATTCATAGGCATTTTAAATTTTTTTCATTCAATTATAAATGGCATTGTTTTCTTAGTTTCTCTTTCTGATAGTTCATTATCGCTATATAAAATGCAACTGATTTCTGAATATTAATTTTGTAAACTGCTAGTTACTCAATTTGTTTATTGGTTCTAGTTGGTTTTTGGTGGAGTCTTCAGGGTTCTCTATATATAGTATCACATTATCTGCAAATAATGACAGTTTACTTCTTCCTTTCTAATTTGGATGCCTTTTATTTCTTATCTGATTACTGTGGCTAGTACTTCCAGTGCTATGTTGAATAAGAGTGCTAAAAACACTGGCTTGTTCCTGATCTTAAGGGAAATGTTTTTAGTTTTTCCCCTATTGAGTGTGATGTTAGCTGTGAGTTTGTCATATATAGCCTTTATTATGTTGAGGTACGTTCCCTCTATTCCCACTTTTTTGAGTGTTTGTATCGTGTATGGGTGCTGGATTTTGTTAAATGCTTTTTTCTGCATCTATTGACATGATCATATGGTTTTTATCCTTCATTTTGTTTATATGGCATATCATGTTAACTGATTTGCAGAAATTGTACCAACCATGCATCCCTGGAATAAAGCCCACTTGGTGTACGATCATTTTAATCTTTGCTGGATTCGATTTGCTAATTTTGTTGGGGATTTTAGCATCTATATTCATCAGGAATACTGGCCTATAATTTTCTTCCTACTGGTTTTGGAATTAGGATAATGCTGACCTCATAACATGAGCTTGGAGGCCTTCCGTCCTCTTAAGATTTTTAGAATAGTTTGAGAAGGATTAGTGTAAGTTCTTTGGATGTTTGGTAAAGTTTACCTGTGAAGTCATCCTGTCCAGGATGACTTTTGTTTGCTGGGGGTTTTTTGGCTACTACTTCAATTTCATTAGTTGTAATCAGTCTGTTCATATTCTGTTTCTTCTTAATTCTGTTTTGGAAGAGTGTATGTTTCTAGGAACTTATCCATTTCTTCCAGACTGTCCAATTTGCTGCCATATAGTTTTAAAATATTTTTTAAATTGATTTTAGAGAGAGATAGGGAGAGAGAGGGAAACATTGATTTGTTGCACTAACTTATGCATTATTGGTTGATTCTTTGACATATCCTGACCAGGGATCAAACCAGCAACCTTGGTGTATCAGGATGACGCTCTAACCAACTGAGCTACCTGGCCAGGGCTCAGAATAATTTTTTTTATAATCTGTTGTATTTCTATGGTGTCAGTTATTACTTCTCCTCTTTCATTTCTGGTTTTATTTATTTGGGTCCTCTCTTTTTCTTGATGAGTCTGGTTATTGCATAGCTTTTATTATTTATTCATTTGTTTGTTTATTTGTTTATTTTAGTTGGCCTGTGTTTCATTATTTTATTTCTTTATTTTAAAATTTTCGTTGTTGAAAGTATTACATGTCTCCTTTTCCCCCCACTGACCCTTTCTAGCCTGCCCCGTCCCCCACCCCAGGCCTTCACCACCCTATTGTTTGTGTCTATGGGTTATGAATATAAGCATACAAGTTCTTTGGTTGATAAAATGGACTTATAAATAATAGCTACTTGCCAACTTATTTAAGTAAATAAAAACATGTCTATTTTTCCTAAAAACCTATATTTTCATTAATATAACTTTAGATTGTCCTTGAATAAATAATGCCCTTTGAAACAGAGACCTTGGCTATAAAGCCATCAGCTCCTTCTGAAAGCATTTGAAGTTGGCAGCACACTTTTGCAAGAAGGAAAGTGTGACCATGTTACAGTTGAGGGGCACAGACTGAAACATGGCAGAAGGTATTGCCTTTCAAAATGCAGTACTGGCTTTCAATCTGTAATAGTCATTAAAGACAAATATCTTAGAAGTGCAGTTTCCCTTGGATTATGGAATAAATCCAGGTCACATAGATGCCTTCTTTTAGACATAGTTCACTGACTTTAATTATGTTTCATGCTTCCAGGAAAAACCTTGGTAATTACCAGTCAGATTAAGAATTCTGCAGCAAGGAAACTCCCTCTGCCCAGCACTGAGGTCTCACGTCAACTGTTTTAAGATTTTTGAATTAGAGGCTCAGTAAAAGACCTTCGGTCTTGTTCCATAAAAATGTAGGTTACATTCATATAAGGCAGGCATTTCCTGTAATCCAATCATTAAAAATATTTGTTGTTGGAAATGTCATTTTTAAGTGACTTCTGGATGAGCACTTTGTAAAGTTTATAAATGTCTAATCACTACGCTGTACACTTGAAACTAATTAATATTGTATGTCAACTGTAACTAATAAATAAATAAATAAATAAATAAGTAAGTAAGTTATGGAAAGAGCCAGATATTGAGTATGTATGTTTGTTTAGTCAGCCCCCTCCCCTCTCTCCAGATGGCTCATGGCACAAAGTGAAGTTTCCGCTTCAAATGAAATAATAGGATCCAAAGAAATTGTGGGGAGATGAACAAATAATTATTCAAAGTATACATACGCTTACGATCCAAGGCTCTCTGGTGTAGAGCTTAGATCTAAGCTTCATGCCAGAAGGGCCAGCATAGTAGGTTGATTAATACCTGGTTCGTTCTTAACTAAATAAGTTATTGGAAGACACTGTGCACATCACTTAACTTCTCTAATACTTAGTTGTTCAGTAAAATGAAGTAATAATAATACATATTATATGTATTATGGAGTAATAAAATGGAGTAATAATAATACATATTATATGTATTATGGTTACTATGGTTACCATGGTTACCAGGGTTACCATGACGATTAAATGCCATAAGGAACATAAAGCACTTTGGACAGTATCTGACTCAGTGCTAAATGAATCATCATCATCATCACCGTCAAGATTTGGAACAGAAGGTCCCCAAGCACCTAACTCTCCTTGCTCCCTTTATCTGTGTTGGTAAAACCTATTGATTGCAGTTCTAGAAAACATTGTTATTTTAAATGTGGTCCATAGACTTAGCAGTGGTGGCAATGCCTGCGAGCTGATTAGACATGTATATCTCAGGTTCCTCACCTACTGAATCAGACTGGACATTTGAACAAGAACCCCGGAGGCTTTGCAGGCACATGAAAGTAGGAAAAGCAAATGGGCCGATACACAATTTGAACCTCTAGCGCCTAGTTTGGCAACACAGATGTCTCCAATTGAAGAAAAATTCCACTTAAATTGTGTGGCGATATTAAATAATGTGGCATGCCACACTCCAAATAAAGAGTCGGCTGATCGTGTTTTAAAGTTGTTTTTACGTGTGGACTTAAAGAGGTGTTGAAGTGTCTGAATTTTAGGCTTTGTCGCTAGGACAGAAAACACGCCAGCTGTGCCGTCAGCCCCCTGGCTCCTAAGCCGTTAGCACTGACTGCAGAGATGAAGGTCAAAAAGGGCATTTTAACTTGCCATTGGTTGGGCGCAGAAACCACTGTCCTGCTTCTTTCACTTCAAACTCTGTCCTGCCTCAAGTCTAGTCTTTTATTACATGGTAAAAAAAACTTATCCCAAACATTCTAATGTCCAGAATTCTTTACAGGGATCAATTAACCTAGTAAGAAAACAGAACAGGGTAATTGTGAGCACTATTTGATATATGTACCCAATCCTTTCCCCAGAAACAGTGCCATTTTATCAAAGGCATTTCATAGAGATCTGACAAGGCCTATTTCATGAATGTATACAGTGCTGGGATTTACCATATTACGGCTCTCTCTTCACAGACATCCACCCTGGTTAGTAAATGTATGCTTTTAGGAAAAAAAGGTTCTTCCTTGCCTGTAATTCACCTCTACTTTGAGTCTGTGGGGCCCTATAAAATTTTGTTCCTCTTATAATAATTTCCGTTTTTATATATCACAATGGAAAACACATTTTTAAAATCCCTAAAAAATCCACCTCTTAAGTGACTTTAAATGTCTACCTGACATCTCATATTGTGAAAAAAGCTTAGAGAAGGCACGGTGGGGATGTCCTTTGCCACAGGGAGCTGATTAAGCAATGGTATCGACTTTTCCCCTCATACCAGGAGGTGCAAAGGTGACGTAGTAGGACCTTTGGCAGAGATCTTCTCCCAGAGGCCTCTTCTTATGTAATGAACAGTAGTTCCGGCTAAGGTGAAGGCTCCGGAGTGTTCGATCTTCCAGTCACTATTGATAGACTGTTTTCCAGTGTCTCGGAGAGCTATAAAGAGGTTCAAAAATATTATGAGAATTAATCAACAAGCAGCGTTAATCAATATCTACTGAACATGAGTTCATTGAAAGTATTTCATTCATTTCTAAACCAATGGGTCAACTTCCCGACTAAAACATGAGGCATGTCCTCACTGGGAAAGTTCGACATCAGAGCAAACGCCACAAGCTCTCCTTTTCTCCTGAAACTGTCCCAACTGTGTGGCCGTATTTGTCTTGACCTCCAACATCATTGGACATTTGGTGTCTGGAACCCTTATGTTGGTCCTTAGTCACTTATTCTTTAATGTGTTATTATTTTAAGGCTCTGTGTATCTGTGTTGTCTATGCAATGATACCACAAAGAATGTGAGGGCTGACATGGCATCTTCTACACCCTCCGTATTTCCCATGCTACTCCGGAAAGTGTGTCATTAAAGAAATGTCATTAAATAGCATGTTAACTAATGGGTCAAAATGACAGGGTTAGCCCTGGCCAGATGGCTCAGTTGGCCGGAGCATCGTCCCATACAGTAAAAAGTTATGGATGCCATCCAAGTGAGGGTGCATGCAGGAGGCAACCGATCAACGCTTCTCTCTCATCAATGTCTCTCTCTTTCTCCTTTCCTCTCTCTCAAATCAACATAAAGCATATCCTTGGATGAGGATTTTTTAAAAAGACAGGGTTATATTCATTACAAGAAATTTCAAAAATAATATGTTGGTCTTAAAAACAGAACTCAAGGCCTTTTTACATGCCTAGTTTGTGATTTGCTGTGTACAAAAATGGGACATAAATGCTAATTCTCCCCCCCACACAGCTACCCTTTGTATGGGATTTTACAGAATAACTTTGTTTACCTACATTCTTTTTCTCTATTTCTTTTTTTGAACTAATCTCGGTTACTATTTAAATAAGATTTATGCCATGGAAGTGAGATGTCATGATTAACATTTTAAAGACTTTTTTTTGCCAAATGGTTTAATTTTTAAATTAAAAATTTTAGACTCTTCCATATAATTGAATTCTCTTTCAAAAGTCATTTACATGTTAATCAAAGACGTTTAGGTCATAATTCTATGAAAATATTTGTGTTTAAGCCAATAATCTTCCTAAATATTATTTAAGCTAATCTCTTATTGAATGTTTGAGGTTTTTCAAGTTTTTTGTATTGTAAATAATGCTCAGATAAATATACTGTACACCAGTTATGTGTACATCTGAATATTTCCTTTGGAAGGATTCCCAGATTTGGAATTACACAGCCAAATAAATTGCACACGAATAGATTTTGAAAAAAAATTTTAAATTGTTTTTCATAAAGGTTGCATCAATTTATGCTTCCATGACAGTGACTAGAACACCCATTTCTGAACACCTTCTTGGAAGCACCTTTCTCTCGCCAAGACATGGGTGAGGAGAAACTTTAGGAAGTAAATTTTGAATAATCTGGATTTTTTTTTAAAAAAAAAACTCTTGTTTCATTACTATGGAGGTTAAAGACATTTTTCATTTGCTTATTTGTCATTTGCATTTTTTGATTTAAATTAATTAAATTGTTCACTATCTGTTAAGGTTTCTCTGGTCCATGAGTAATTTTTCTGGTGCTTATATTCATATTATTATAAGCAATCTATTAATTATTTAATTTTCACCTCACCAATTTTAATTTCTAGCAAATAATATGTTTTAGATCAAAATAAACATACAAATTTTCAGGTTTATGAAAAAAATATCTATTATTTTTACCTTGAATTTTTAACTTGAAAATAAATATGTCGACAGAAAACTCTCAACACTGCAAATAATGGCTATTACACTCTACAAATGGATATAATTCAAATAATGCTAAAGTGATTACTTTACAAGGTAAAGTATTTCCTTATATTTCTCATAAAGTTTATTAAATATTGTGAGAAGTCTTTTTGGCCTAGATTTGTACTATGGCCAGTATAATTATATTCCCCCCATTCATTTTCATATATATTCAGGGCACAGTTATAATATTTTTTAAAAATCTCTAATAAAAATGCAGATATGCTGGTGTGGCTCAGAGGCTGAGAGTTAACCTATGAACCAGGAGGTCACAGTTACATTCCCAGTCAGGGCTTATGCTGGGTTTGCAGGCTCAATACCCAGTAGGAGGCATGTAGGAGACAGCTGATCAAGATTCTCTCTTATCATTGATGTTTCTCTCTCCCTCTCCCTTCTTCTCTGAAGTCAATTTTATATATATCTATATATCTATATCTATATATATCTATAGGTATCTATAGATATATATAAAGAAAAAGTAAAAAGGAGAGAGTAGGAACCTGACACTATGACCACATTGATTGCTTGGGTTTAAATCTAGGATCATAGTCTTTTAGATGTGTAACCTTGGAAAAGAAACGTAAACTCTATTCCTTTATTGTCTGATTTATAAAATTGGGAAATTAGTGGTATACACTTCATAAAGTTATTGTGAGGATTTATGTGTAATGGATATATTTAATGCACTGGTTCATACTAATCACTATACAAATGTGAAGCATCTTTTCTTAATTGAAATTCACTCAGAAAGTCTTTACTACTTCCTGTGTGCCAGACTCTGTTTTAGCTACTGCAGATATGGTCATGAGCAAAATGATCCCTGCCTCCAAGAACTAACAATGGGCCCTAGCCAGTTTGGCTTAGTGGATAGAGTGTCAGCCTGCAGACTGAAAGGTCCCAGGTTCGATTCCAGCCAAGGGCACATGACTGGATTGTGGACTCGATCCCCAGTAGGGGGCATGCAGGAGGCAACCGATCAGTGATTCTCTCTCATCATTGATGTTTCTATCTCTCTCTCCCTGTTCTTTCCTCTCTGAAATCAATAAAGAAATCCTATCTAATAAAGAGGTAATATGCAAATTGACCATCACTCCAACATACAAGATGGCCACCCCCATGTGGACACAAGATGGCCAGCAGGGGAGGGCAGTTGGGAGGAACCAGGCCTGCAGGGGAGGACAGTTGGGGGCAACCAGGCTGGCAGGAGAGGGCAGTTAGGGGTGACCAGGCCGGCAGGGGAGGGCAGTCGGACATCCCTCGAGGGGTCCCAGATTGGAGAGGGTGCATACTGGGCTGAGGGACACACACACCCCCGCCCCGTGCATGAATTTCATGCACCAGGCCTCTAGTGTGTGTGTGTGTGTGTGTGTGTGTGTGTGTGTGTGTGTGTGTATATATATATATATATATATGAACTAACAATGGAGATAGACAATATAAAAGCATGCATGTGATAGAAATTAGTGACTGTGATAGGATAATGATGCCCCTCCCCAAAGAAATCCATGTCCTAAAGCAGTGGTCGGCAAACCGCAGCTCGCGAGCCACATGCGGCTCTTTGGCCTCGTGGCATGGGCCACGAAGTTTCAATCGCACTGTACATGCACGCCCGCACGTGGTATTTTGTGGAAGAGCCACACTCAAGGGGCCAGTTTGCCGACCACTGTCCTAAAGGATAGGTATCATACAAAGCACAATGGGATGAAGTTAGAAATCAACATCAGAAGGAAAACTGGAATTCTGTAAATGTATAGAAATGAAACAACATACTCAAACACCAATGTATCAAAGAAGAAATCATAGGGAAATTCAGAAATATCTTAAGACAAATAGAAATGAAAATGCAACATCCAGAAACTGATGGGACACAGTGAAAGCAGTATGATTGGAGGAAATTAATAATCATAAACAGTAAGAAAATAAAATAATCATTTACAGTAAGAAAATAAAAAGATCTCAAGTTAATAACCTAACTTTAGAACTTATGAAACTAGAAAACTACCCAGCAGAAAGAAAACAATAAAGATTCGAGCAGGAATACATGAAATAAAGAATAGAAAAATAATTGAGAAAATCAACAAAACCAGAAGTTGGTTCTTTGAAAAGATCAACAAATTTGACAAACCTTAAAGCTAGATGGACTAAATAATAAAAAAAGACAACTAAATATTCAGAAATGTGAGAACATTACAACTGATGTTACAGAAATACGAAGGACTATAAAGATACCATGAACAACTGTATGCTAACGAATTGGATATGAAATGAACAGATTCCTATAAACACAAAACCTACCAAGACTGAATCACAAAGAAACAGAAATCCTAAATATACCTATTAACTAGTAAGCAGACTGAATCAGTAATCAAAATATCCCAACCAAGGAAAGCCCTGGACTTTATGGCTTCATTAGTAAATTTTACCAAACATTTAAAGAAGAACTAACACCAATCCTTAAATTTTCCAAAGAACTGAAGTGGAGGGAAGATTTCCTAACTCATTCTACAAGGCCAGTATTTTTCTGATACCAACGCCAGACAAAAACAAAACAAACAGAAATGAAACTACAGACCAATTTCCCTAGTGAACATTGATGTAAAAATCCTCAACAAAATACTAGAAAACCAAATCCAGGAGCACAAAAAAGCATCCAAATCAGAAAGAAAGAAGTAAAATTATTTCTGTTCACAAATGATATGCTCTGATATGTAGAAAACCCTAAAGATTTTATATTTTAAAAAAAGCTGTCAGAACTAATAAATGAATTCAGCAAAGAAGCAGGATATAAAGTCAACACACAAAAGCAGTTGCATTTCTATACACTAACAATGAATACTCAGCAAATGAAATTAAGAAAACAATCCTATTGACAATAGCATCAAAAAGAAAAAAAAAACTTTGAAATTAACCAAGGAGGTGAAAAACCTATGCAATGAAAACTAAAAAACATTGTGGAAAGAAATTAAAGAAGACACAAATGGAAACCCATTCCAAGTCAATAGATTGTAAGACTTAATACTGTTAAAATGTTAATATTATCCAAAGTAACCTACAAATCCAATGCAATCCTTTTCAAAATCTCAATGGCCTTTTTTTTTTTTTTTTGCAGAAATTTAAAAAAGCTGTCCTAAAATTGAGATGGAATCTCAAGAGAGTCTAAATAGCCAAAACAATCTTGAAAAGGAGGAACAAAGCTGGAAACTCTCACTTCCTGATTTCAAAACTTACTAGAAAGCTACACTAATCAAAAACAGTGTGCTACTGGCATAAAAGCAGACATACAAACCAATAGAATAGAATACAGACCCCAGAAATAAACCATTGCCAAATGATATTTGACAACGGTGCCAAGATCATTCAGTGGAGAAAGGACAGTCTTTCATCCAGGGATGCTGGGAAAATTGAGTAACTACATACAGAACAATGAAGTTGGACCTTTAACTAACACCATATATAAAAATGAATTCAAAATGTATCAAAGATCTAAATGTAAGACCTAAAACTATACAACTCTTAGAAGAAAATATAAGACAAAAGCTTCATGACACTAAATTTGGCAGTGATTTCTTGGATATGGCACCAAAGGCACAGGTAATAAAAGAAAGGAGATGAATTAAACTTCATGAAAATTAAAAATAATTGCATATAAATAAACTTTTGTGCACCAAAAGACAATATTAACAGAATAAAAACCCAAAGAATGGGAGAAAATATTTGTAAATCAGATATCTGATAAGGGATTAATATCCAGAACATATAGAGAACTCCCAGAACTCATCATCATCAACAACAACAACAACAAAAACCACAAAACCTAATTTAAAAATGGGAAAAGGGCTAAAATAGACATTTCTCCAAATAATACATGCAAACGGCCAACAATTCTCAGCATATGTAATTATTGGAGAAATGTATATCAAAACCACCTTGAGATATCACCTCATACCCATTTAGGATGGCCACTATTAAAATAAACAGAAAACAACAAGCACTGGTGAGGATATAGAGAAACTAGAATCCATTGCATACTATTGGTGAAATGGAAAATGGTGTGTGGCAGTTTCTCAAAACAATTAAAAATAGAATTAGCATATGCCTCAGCAATTCTACTTCTGGGTATATGCTCAAAAGAATGAAAAGCAGGATCTTGAAGAAAGACTTGTACATCATGTTCATGGCAGCATTAGTTAGAACATCTAAAACACAGAAGCAACCCAAGTATCCATGGATGAAGGAATGAATAAGCAAAATGTGATATATACAAAGAATGGAATATTATTCAGCCTTAAAAATGAAGGGAACTCTGACACCTGCTATAGCATGGATAAATTTTGAGGACACTCCTCTAAGTGATATGTCAGTCATAAAAGGACACTTCCTATATGATTCCACATATATGAGGTATGTAGAGTGGCAAAATTCATTGCGATAGAACACTTAATGGTGGTTAGCAGGGAATGAGAGGTGAGGGAATGGAAAGTTATCATTTAATGGATAGAGTTTTAGTTTTGCAAGACAAAAAGACTTCAGGAGATGGATAGTGGTGGCGGTAGTTAACAAAGTGAATGTACTCAATGCCAGTGAACTGTATACTTAGCATAGATAAGATGGTAAATTTTATTATTTTACCACAATTTTTTAAAAAAAGTGTTAGTGTGCCTGGGCGGTGTGGCTCAGTGGTTGAGTGTCATCCTATGAACCAGGAAGTCACAGTTCAATTCCCGGTCAAGGTACATGCCTGGATTGCAGGCTTGATCCCCAGTGGGAGGCATACAGGAAGCAGTTGATCAGTGATTCTCTCTCATTACTGATGTTTCTCTTTCTTTCTCTCTCTTTCTCTCTCTCTCTCTCTCTCTCTCTCTCTCTCTCTCTCTCTCTCTCTTCCTCTCTGAAATCAATAAAAAAATTCTTTTTTAAAAAAAATATATTTTATTGATTTTTTTACAGAGAGGAAGGGAGAGGGATAGAGAGTTAGAAACATCGATGAGAGAGAAACATCGATCAGCTGCCTTCTGCACACTCCCTACTGGGGATGTGCCCGCAACCAAGGTACATGCCCTTGACTGGAATCGAACCTGGGACTCTTGAGTCCGCAGGCTGATGCTCTATCCACTGAGCCAAACCGGTTAGGGCAAAACAATTCTTTAAAAAAGTGTTAGTTTAAGGAATAAAGTTATCTATGTCCGAATCCCTGGAACCTAGAATGTTACCTTACATGGCAAATAAACAAACTTTGCAGATATGATCAGGTTACAGGTCTTGAGATGGGGATATTATCCAAGTGGGCCTGAAATGCAATCAATGTGTATTCTTGTAAGAGATAGGAAAAGGGCGGTTTAAACACAGGAAAAGAAGAGAAGGCATTGACACTAGGGACACTAGGGAGGCAGATATTATCACAAGCAAAAGAATGCTGATAGTTATCTGAAGCTAAAAGGGTCAAGGATGTATCCTAATCTTCAGAGAGAGCATGGCTTTGCAGCCACCTTCAATATTGGTCCATTGAATCTAATTATGGCCTCCAGAACTGTGAGAGAATACATTTTGTTTTGATTTTTGAAACCTACAAGTTTGTGATAATTGTTACAGAAGTCATAAAATACTAATAGGGTGACATTTACTACAGTGGGGAAAACCAAAGGTGAAAGAGGTTTCAGCAGGGGATGGAAATAAAATTTTTGATTTATACTTATTATTTCTGAGGTGCATAGGAGACATTTGATAATCCGCATCAAACAAACATGGAAAGCAATGGAGCTAGATGGGATTTCCTAGGGATAAAATATAGCAGGGGGGAGAGTGGGTGCCTGGCTTGAGCCCACAGTATAGAAACATTTGGAAAGCATGCAGAGGTTGAGAATCTTACAAAAGAAACCAGTAAGGATCCTAGAAGCCAAAAGAAGAAAGTATTTAATGAACTGAGGGGAGGTCAACAGTGTTTGATGCTATTTATTGGTCAAATATCATGGGCTGTCAATATGGAAGGCATTTGCTGACCTTGACCAAGGCAGTTACTGTAGAGTGGAGACAGAAAAAAGCCTGGATTGGTTGAAGAGCCTGGGAAGTAAGGAATCAGAGAGAGCATGGAAATTTCCCATTTGTAAAACTAGCTTATGTATTTAGCCACATTTTCAGGTTCTTAAAAATCATAATACAAGAGAAACCAAGATGGCGGCATAGGTAAACACCCGAAATTGCTGTCTTGCACAACCACTTCAAAAATACAACTAAAAGACAAAACGGACATCATCCAGAACCACAGGAAGGCTGGCTGAGTGGAAATTCTATAACTAGAAGGAAAGAGAAAAGCACACTGAGACTCAGAGGAAGTACGGAAGTAAAGTGCAGAGGTACAGAGGCGCGTGCGGAAAGGGCTGGCAACTGAGTATGCGGTTGTCTTTTTCAATCTGGAGGGAGACACATGCTCCTGCTCTGAACTCCAGTTTCAGGCTAGTCTCTGGGGACCCAGACTCATATGGGGAGAAACTGGACTGTCTGGCAGCGGGCGGAACTCAAGGGCGGCTTTCTCTCAGAGGTGCTTGCAGCAGTTACCGCAAGACACTGAGACCCAGGATCTCTAAGGGCAGGGTTGAGGATCAGCCATAGTTGTTTGCTCCGCCCTGTTGATTTCCTGAGACCCTGCCCCACCCAATCTGTGCACAGAGGCTTTTGCATATGAATGACCTGGCCCTTTGCAATCTAAAATTACCTAACAAACTGCAGCTGGGTCAGAGAGATCCAGAACATCCAAAAGAAGGTCCAAGGCCCCACAGCAGCTTGCATTGCTTCACAGCTAGGCCTCATCTGGGCACCTCCAAATCCCAAATAAAGAAGAGGAATTTGCAGATCTCTCCTTAGCTCCTGCTGGGTAGCCTCAAGCAGAGGCTAAATTAGCACCTCCTCAGAGATGCAAGTGCCAGTGTACCCAGTGGTCAGTGTGGGACCATCCAGATTACAACTCCTCAGATCCATGAGGGACACACTCAGGGGGCAGACACAGTGAGCACCAAAGCCCCACTGAAGCAAGTCTTGCCCCTAAGGTTGTCTCTAGCACAGAAGTTCTCCCACTGCAGACACAGCTGATTCTCACTGCCAATTGGCCTGGAGGTCAATTCCTCACAGTGATACCAACTACAATCAAGGCTTAACTACAACAAGACTGTGCACATAGCCCACAAAGAAGTGCACCAAGAGTGTCCACCTCAGGTAATTGGGGAGGCTGAGCCACTGGGCCCTATAGGACACCTAGCACAGAAAGCCACTCTATCAACACAGGGAAGCAGCCAAAATGTGGAGACAAAGAAACAGGTCACAAATGACAGAAATTTGGAGGAAAGCAAACTAATGGATATAGAGTTCAAAACCATAGTTATAAGGTTTTTCAAGAATTTTCTAGAAACCGCCGATAAATTTAGTGAGACCCACAATAAATCTAGTAAGACCCTCGAGGATATGGGAAAGGACCAACTAGAAAGTAAGCATACACTGACTGAAATAAAGAATATTATACAGAGATCCAACAGCAGACTAGAGGATCGCAAGAATCAAGTCAAAGATTTGAAATATGAAGAAGCAAAAAACACCCAACCGGAAAAGCAAAAAGAGAAAAGAATCCAAAAATATCAAGATAGTGTAAGGAGCCTCTGGGACAACTTCAAGCGAACCAACATCCAAATTATAGGGGTGCCAGAAGAAGAGAGAGAGCAAGATATTGAAAACCTATTTGAAGAAATAATGACAGAAAATTTCCCCTACCTGCTGAAAGAAATAGACTTACAAGTCCAGGAAGCGCAGAGAACCCCAAACGAAAGGAATCCAAAGAGGACTACACCAAGACACATCATAATTAAAATGCCAAGAGCAAAAAACAAAGAGAGAATCTTAAAAGCAGCAAGAGAAAAACAGTTAGTTACCTACAGGAGTACCCATAAGATTATCAGCTGATTTCTCAACAGAAACTTTGCAGGCCAGAAGGGAGTGGCAAGAAATATTCAAAGTGATGAATACCAAGAACCTACAACCAAGATTATTTATCCAGCAAAGCTATCATTCAGAATAGAAGGTCAGATAAAGAGCTTCACAGATAAGAAAAAGCTAAAGGAGTTCATCACCACCAAACCAGTATTATATGAAATGCTGAAAGGTATTCTTTAAGAAGAAGAAGAAGAAGAAAAAGGTAAAGATACAAATTATGAACAACAAATACACATCTATCAACATGTGAATCTAAAAATCAAGTGATAAAAAATCTGATGAACAGAATAAACTGGTGAATATAATAGAATCAGGGGCATAGAAAGGGAGTGGACTGACAATTCTCGGGGGGAAAGAGGAGTGGGGGGTGCAGGAAGAGACTGGACAAAAATCATACACCTATGGATGAGGACAGTGGCGGGGGTAAGGGCAGAGGGGGGGGTGGGAACTGGGTGGAGGTAAGCTATGGGGGGAAAAAAGAGGAACAACTGTAATAATCTGAACAATAAAGATTTAATTTTTAAAAAAAAGAAAAAATCATAATACAATGTAATTTTGTAGAATTTGAGATAACTCCATTTGAGATATCTATATTCCTTTCCAGCTTGGGAAAACACACACACATATTCCCCAGTGTAATAGCCAAAGGTCTACTATTGAATGAATATTTTGAAATTGTCTAGTTTTCAGTGTCTCCAAAAACTGGTTATTAGAGCTTTAATCTGAATTTGGACATTTGGGATGATTTACTTGCATTTAAAATGCATTTTAAAATCATAGGTGGTAAAAACAAAATTTAAATATTAGTAAAAATAATCTGAGTGTGTCACATAACAAAGGATTTATTTTACTGTCCCCTTTCCTCAACCCTCCCTACTCTTAGAAAGCAAACCCTAATAAGAAAAATAATTCAATCTGAGTGTAGATAATTTTCAATATTGTAGAATACAAATAATCACATAATATTGGATTTTTTAAATCATGTACAAAGTGTTTCCCTATTAGGATACTTCTTATTTGAAAAAGAATAATGGGGACATTTTTTTTGTTAAGAAAATATAGGCAGGCTTTTTAAAAAGATATTATAAATACAATGTTTAAATTTGGGGAGAATATTATGGTTTTTGTCAGACCTAATCATATTAGATTTCTCTACCTGTGATGCCACGACTATAAAAGATCACTTCATATGACTTAGTTTGAAATTTGAAAATACAAAGCAATATGTATTTTGACAATTTACTATTTTCTTTCATATATTTAAAAACCATTAAATAAAAATCATTTTTAATTGGCCTAATTAAAATAGCTCATAGAATTCTTTCCATAAGTAATAATTAAAAAGTTTAAATACTCTCTACATGTGTGAGGCAAAAAAAGAGCATTATTTCCCATTAAAATATTAAGTCCTTTCAGTATATAGAGATTTTTTAAAGCATCCCACAAGATTTCCTAATTCAAAAGTAATCATTACACATACACACAGGAATATATGCACTTACTTATGCAAGTAATATAAATACGTGTATATGTGTGTGTGTATATGAAATAAATATATTTATGAAATGTTTTATACAAATGCATACCTATGAAATAAAACATACCCAAATCCTCCAATGAGTGTGTTGTTGTTTTTTTTAACATGAACTAACATGTGGAAGCAATTCACACCCCTCCCAAACATACAGACAACCAGATTGCTTTTGCTCCTGGGGAGTCCTTGAAAGAAACTTCTACTTGCTATGACAAAAGGTGCTTCCTGGGAAATCCACACATATAACTAGAAACAGACTGACATCCTCGTCATCATCGAACTCCCAGGGCAGGGAGCCGGCTCGTCCTTGGATGGGCTCTGTGTCTGTAACCCTGGTTACCTAAATAGCTGTGTGCCGGCTTCTCCTCCACCACTTTTATTCTTCGTGCCCCGGTGGGTATCACCAGCACTTCCACATAACCTGCAAGAGTTAATAAATCATGAAGTAAATCTCAAGTTCTTAGGAGGTCTCTTTTCTTAGTTGACTTGCCGTTTCATTTTTTTTGGTTTTGATTTTCGCTTTGATATTTCCATACCTATGGGAAGAAAAAACTTAAGTACAAAAGCTGTCATCATTTCAAATGGAGAAGATGTCAAGTCTACAGCACTATCAAGGGCAAACAGACAATGACATTTTATGTCAAACTCACTGTATGAATGGTGAGAAGAGAAAAAGCACAAAAGGACAGCCCAGGTAGAAACACCGTGGATCTTAGAACAGAGCAAATGGCCTCAGATTCCGCGCAGGGACCTCATTTAAGTTAGGAAGTGCAGGGAAGAAGGAACTGCAGCTGGCAGGACAGCAGGTCCCGGGAGCAGCTGAGCACCAACCTCTCCCTGAGGAGACTCACAAAGGGTTGTGAAACCGGGGATCAAGACAAGTAGGTGTAAGGCCACACCAAGCAATCTAGGGTCATCTAGGAAGGTGTCCGACAGCTAGAAACAAAACACAGTGAGCTCTTTTTTAGGAAAGGTTTTCAGCAGAATTTTAGGAATATAAAGCTTGAAGTGAAATAAGATAAGATAATGTGGGATAGAAGAGAGAATGTGCAGAAAAGGTAAAAATCAAGACTTCATTTAATAAAGAATAGTATAGATAACTTTTTAGCTTTAAACTTATATTCACTCATATGTGGAATTTAATGAACAAAATAAACTGATGAACAAAATAGATCCAAAGACATGGAAGCATGGAACAGACTGACAAATCTCAGAGGAAAGGCGGGGATGGGGATGGAATGGGTGGGGAGAGATTAACTAAAGAACTTATATGCATACATGCACAGCCCATGGACACAGACAACACTGTGGTGAAAACCTGAGGGGGGGCGTGGGTTCAAGTTCGAGGGGGCGGTTAATTGGGAAAAGAGGGGACATCTGTAATACTTTCAACAATAAAGATAAATTTAAAAATAGATACATAAATTTATTGCAATATTTAATATTTTTCTTAGTATATTTGTGTAGCTTCCTATATCTGATAGAAGTCTAATTTCAAAGTTAATCTCAGAGTTGTCTGCTGTTGATTAATTATTCAAATTCCTGAAAGTGTTTCTTGTATTTGGTATATATTGAAAGGTAGCATATGCCCCACCTGGTGGCAGTAGCTGGAATTATGTTTATTAGAATCATAATTTCCATTAGCTAACGCTATTTACTCAATCTAACCATTGCTAGTAACACCAAACCACACAGGCACTATCTTTTTGTTACATGAACAAATAGACAGCAATGAAAATAGAAACAAATGCTTACTGCCTATCTGTACACAGAAGTAAGGTAGGAAGGCCTCTGCACTCAACTGAATAGGAAAGATAAGGCAGAAATACCTTATATAAATATAAGTTAAATAAAACTTCAAAAATTAAGTTTAAAAGATCATATGCAAAATGTTATGGTTAACTCCCTGCTAAAGAATATAGATCATGTGGTTTAAAGTGCCCCCTCCTCTCTGATCACATCACCACTCAAAAGGTTTGCTGCTATTTTTAACTCACAAAAGTGGGATTTACTTTTTATTTTTCCCTTGTAAATGGTGAGATACATTACTCATGTTTGAGAAACACTGACTTCAGCCGGAATCACTATGACTCAGAGGAGAAAACAATTTTTATAGTCAACGAAAGCTTCACAAAGAAGTAGATGAAATATCTTTGAAGAACAGATAGGATATGGGTAGATATAGAAAAAGGAATTCAAAAAAAGGAAAAAGGAGTTCACTGTATGTAAAGAAAAGTAAAGGAGTTCAGCCAGTGTGGCTCAGTGGTTGAGCATTTACCCATGCACTATGAGGTCGCAGGTTCCATTCCTGGTCCGGGCACATTTCGGGGTTTCTGGCTCGATCCCCAGTAGAGGGTGTGCAGGAGGCAGCCAAACAATGATGTTTCTCTCTTACTGGTTTTCTGTCTCTCTCTCTCCCTCTTCCTTCCTCTCTCTATATAAAAAAAAAAATCAATAGAATATATTTTTAAAACTACTACTTAAAAAAAAAGTAAAGGAGCAAGTGGTATCCTTAGGAACACATGAATAAAATAATTCTGACAGAATAAGAGAGTTTTAAAGTATGCCCTGGGCACTGAATTTTTCAATTTGCAGCGACAGAATATTCTATAGCAAGCAACTTGGTAATGAGATACTGGTTAGAGGCTTTATCTTTGGTAATCAGATACTGGCTTGAAAGGCTTTATCCTACAGAAGGATGCAGGAGACCCAGCAATGCAGTTGTGGATAACAGTGTCAGAAGTCTAATGTAAAAACCCAAGAATGGTAGAGGCCAAGGTAGTAATTTCCGAAGGCATTTGAAGGGGAAAAAAAGAATTCTGAACTTGAGAACCAATAGAAAGTGGGAAAACAAACACTCAACTCAATGCTTTATTATTACTTATGTGAGAATGGGGCCATTGCTTACAAGTCAGTGGACGTCAACTTGTGATAAGAATCATAAACTCAGCTTTGGAATTTGTGTTTAACAAAATGGTGTAACACACTAGTACAAATATCCAGTAAGAACTCTGACCATGTGGAACTCCAGAAAAAGGTCAGACAACTGAAGTCCCATTGGGAGGCATCTTTGCAGAGATAATCATTTAAGCCATGAAAGTAAGTGGAGAAAATCGAGAGAGAAGTCAAGAACTCCACATGGTGACAGTCATAGTAGGGATTTTTTAAAATCCTCACATGAGGATTTTTTTTTTATTGATTTTAGAGTGAGAGAGGGAGGAGGGAGAAACATAGATGTGAGAGAGAGAGATTGATTGGCCGCCTCCCGCATGCACCCCGTCTGGGGATGGAACCTGAAAGCCAGGAATTAAGCCCACAACCCTTCAGGCACATGGGATGACACTCCAACCGACAGAACCACTGGCAAGAGATGTTTTTATGTTTGTTTGGTTATAAATGGAAAAATCTGTGTGTTTTTTTTTTTTAATTTTTATATATTGATTTTTAGAGAGAGACAAAGAGAGAAACATTGATTTGTTATTGCACTAATTTATGCATTCCTTGTTTGACTTTTGCATGTACCCTGATCAGGGATTGGGGATCGAACCCGCAACCTTGGCATCTGGGGAATGATACTCTAACCTACTGACAGAGGTTAAAAATAAATCAGGAAAGAATATAGAGAAGGAATAATCTTGAGAAGGAGGAGATCTGGCTATTTTGGATTAGAATATCTCAAGAAGAGTGGTTGGTCAATTGCATCATAAATTGTAGCAACATCGAAGAGAAAAGTGATAAAGGAAATTGGGCCCGGATGTCACAATCAAGAGATGACTGTTAATCTCTCAGTACATGAATTCAGCTATGTGTCTGGAGATGCTAAATGTCAGGATGCTTAAGAAAAAGACTGGGTAGCAGCAAGTGGAGGTAGTAACTGGGTTTAGCAGTAAAGGCAAAGGTATGTTGTAAATTAGGACAATAGTTAGAGCTAAGTTTACAGTTATATCCAGAGCAATTTTCTGTTATTTGATTGGAATGGGCTGGAGGATAGGTGAGTTAAACTGAGTTTAAAGAGAGGAAGAAAAATATTAAGCAAAGACATTTGAAAAAAGATAGCTAATGACTGGGGGCCTAGATATTTTTCAGTAAATAAGCCATTTAGCACAATTGAGAATGTACATTTTTTAAAAATATATATTTTATTGATTTTTTACAGAGAGGAAGGGAGAGGGATAGAGAGTTAAAAACATCGATCAGCTGCCTCCTGCACACCTCCTACTGGGGATGTGCCCGCAACCAAGGTTTATGCCCTTGACCGGAATCAAACCTGGGACCCTTCAGTCCACAGGCTGACACTCTATTCACTGAGCCAAATCGGTTAGGACGATATTGTACATTTTTTAAAGAAGTGAATCTGAGAGTGGTTACCACTGAGCTTAGAAGTTGAAATAATGCTTGTGACAACGTTGTTATAAATTGTGTCCTCATGTTGTGACAGCTTGCTTTTTACATAGGAAAATCCCATCCTATTTTATAGCCAGAGATCCATTATTAATCAGCCATCTTAAAATTCCAATAGCAATCATTATTTTCATGGTAAGTAATAATGAAAAATGCCATATTTTGAGCAACACTATGTGCTAGTCACTATTATGGGTAATTTACATAAATTACTACATTTAATCATAATGATAACATCCAAGGTACCATTGTTTTAATATTACATTTCTCACATAATAGATGAGAAAATAAATTTAGGCAGAAAAAAAAGTCTGCATGAGACCTTAATTATATTATGGGCTTCATCCCGTTTTCAAGGGATGCATTGACGTGTTCCCTGAATAGCCTCCACCTCCTAGCACTAACAACCATATTCAGTAATTAGCTGACCCAAGCTTTTAACTCCGATCTGTCTGATTCCACTGTGCATTTCCAGCTATGACCCACTGCTACTATTTTATAAAATAGAATATATGGCACTATGACACTCCTACTCTCCTGGCAAACACACAAACAAACGGTCTAAGAGCTGTGTTCCTTACACAGAATCGGTATCATTAGCTCTTATACTAAGAAGAACACATTTTATGCCCATTTCTTCTTAGTGTATACTGATAACTACCTAGTTCCACAATTGGCCAAATACACAATTTACCTTTAAAAATTCCTTTAAAACATTATCTCCTAGCTAGGCAAGTTATAAGGAAGGACATGATGAATGTACAATAAAAAAAATGAACGCCTTTTAAGTTTATTGTCTAGCCCCAAGAAAAATGACTAAGCAAACTCTAAATAGAGCACAGGGACCGAAACACCCACATGTGTCTGCACATGTGTTACTCATACAACACATACAGTGTGCATGGCCAACTGGACCAAAAAAGGCTGCAATTCCTTCAAGAAATTCTAGGAAGCCCATAAACCGTAAGGATAAAATTGTCTCAAGAGAAATGAACACAGCATTCCTGAGTTCACAAGTAAATGAAGCCTGTGATATAATTAAGGACTCACTTTGTTTTTTAAAGTTCTTAATAATGTAATGTTTCATTGTTAATTAAATTAACAAAGAATCAGACACAGTGCCTGTCATTGAGAATCTGGGCCTGGACAAAAATAGCCAGGATATTTTTTTCTCATTGACCTTCAAGTGGGAAAGTAAAGATTAATGAATGTACAATTACAAATGTGAATAGAGCTACACCATATAGATATGAATGAATATGAATTTGAATATGACTATGATAATGTTTGTTAGTGCTAGGAGGTGGAGGCTATTCATGGAACACTTCAATGCATAAGTGACACTTGCACTGAGCTCTAAGTGATGGCTAGGAAGTAACCAGGCAAAGCTAACAGGAAGCTAACAACCATAATTTTAACTGCAAGGTGCTGGAGGGAACAAAGTTAATAGGAGAATCTAAAAGAAACCTGGTGGCCGTAGCTTACAAAAGGAAAGGGACCTTAATGACAGATGGCGCTGGAGAGACAGGTAGAGACCACACCATGCAGAACCATTCATATGGTCCAAGTTAAGAATTCCCGTCTCTTTTTTGTGAGCCACGTGAAACTGGCATAGAGTTTAAGGGAGAAAGTAATATTATTAGTCTCTGACAATTCCAATATCTTAGGAATCTCAGACATTTTCCAAATAACAGATGCCTTTAATGTAGCTTACCTACAACCAACAAACAAACGAACAAAATTAAAGTGCAATAAAAACAAACACTTTTCAAAATAGGAATCTGGAAAAGTGTACTCACATAACTGCAGTCAGAATGATAAACATTACTGGTTGGTTAACTAGTATTTCTCTTTTCTATGCTTGGTGAAAAAATCAAGTGTTAATAGAAAGAAAGATATCAGTGCTGAGTGTGCATCAGTATTCTTCAGTGAACTGTTCCCATGCATGCTAAATAACTATGCAAGAAGATTCTTCAAAAATTCTAGTGTCTTTCCATCTTTAGTCTTTCAGGCTTCGTTTGACCTTCTGCACTACAAATATTTCTGCCACCAAATCAGGCTGAAAAAGTTATTATATCTGAACTTCTTAGCTGAAAGTCTGAAAGCTGTCACAGCTTTAGAATTTTCTAAGTGGGTTATGGCAGATTTTGACTCACAGGCCCCCGTTTCACAGCTTTGGAGACTGAGGTCTTGATCTGCACCTCACCCTGGACCTTGGTTATGGTTAGGCTTCAAAATCTTGCGTTCAAGTTATCTTTTATTCTGCTGGGGCCTAGCAAATGCTTACATTCGACTTCAGAGGGCTGTGTCTAATATTCTCTTCTGAAGGATTCCTTTATCTAGAATGAACTCAGTTTTCTTGATCATTCAAAAACAAATGGCTTGTTTTTGTATTAAAACGAATATGTATTTTGGTCTCAGGGTTTTTGGTATTTGACCAAGAAAGAAATTTAAAATAGGAAAAAGCTAATATATGTAATATGTACATCCTAAAGATGATGAAAATATAATCACAAATAATAAGATAGTTCAATAGGTAGATGTCCAGTGACATCTACCTATTGAACTAATGTAAACACAGAAATATGTGCTCCCTCCCAGTAAGCTTGAGGACCTGAGTGTAAAGCATTTGATGTTTCTAAAGTATATATGTGGGTCATGATATTTCAGTATAGGTTACTAGTACATTACTTTTTGTTGTGGATCACTTTAAAACTCACACGATATAGATCAACCATATTCATTTCATCCTCATAGCCCCTGAGTATTAGTATTTATAGATGAAAGAACAAAAGAATAGAGGGTGGCTTCTCACTATTAATAACGTCAGGAACACCATCCCTCATCTTCTGACTCCCCGTTGTTATTGTTTCCACCATGCTACACTGCTACAGACTGTTTCCAACAATGTATTTCCTTCAAATTTAGTAAAAACGTTAAGAAAAAATAAAGACAATGGAAAACTGAAAACCTGAAGTCTAATACTCTGAATAGTTGCTTCAGGCTGTTACAAATCATTACTCTCTGTGAGACATTGTGCTTTGCATTGGAGAATAAGGCCTGTGGAAACCTGATAACATTTGCCAATGCAAATTAGATTATTCCCTTGCTGCTCCAATTTATTAAATGCACAACAGATGACTTCATATTTTCATTATTGGGAAATGGGCTTGTTAGAATTTCTGGCTCATATCACATGTATTGTATGTCATCATGAAAAATCATTCAATATCCATTACAAAGTCTTCAATAGACTCAGAACTGCGATTTCTAAGTCAAGTTCAATGTAATCTCTGTCCCCAAAGATTGTTCAAATTATTAATTTTGAAAATATAAAAATATATTCACCTGCTCCCCTGGTGTGGTTGAAATCTCCTTTAATGATTTTGCACGATTTCCCGTTGCCATTACATACACCACAATGATCTTCCCTTGCAAGAGACCCTAAAAAACCATCACAGCCGACTTTCTGTAACAAAAGAATAGCAGTACATCATAAAGTGAGTTTTTTCTTTTTTAACTCTAATTTAGGACAAGCCTAGTCTCTACAAACTAGACATATTTAATTGACAAACTAGTAAAATGTCATATTCTCTGGTGCAAACCAATACAGCAAGCTCATGCCAAATATTATCTAAAAGTGATCCAATAGCAGAATAGTGATGAGAATATTTTTATTTTATTAAAATTAAATGCTATCCTAAAGCAATTTGATAAAGTATTATTGAAACAAATGCAATTTACATAAATCCCAAAGGCAGTGACATTTCTATTAAACATAATTAATCTAAATCACTCTACTCAAAAATAGAGTAGATATACTACATTATATGGATGGCTTCACTTTTAAGGTTTCAAATATTGAACATTAAATATTAATTATTTTGAAAAGCAAATAAATGTTTATTTTCACAACAGTTCATGAATAAACTTCTATCCCTGTCTTCTTTGGCATCCAGCACACAAATGTGGCTGCTGTAAGAAAATATAAACCACAGGGGAATTATATTTATATACTTCCAGAAAAACGGTGTTAATACAAATCTTCTGAGATTAAATCACTGACTCTTTTCTAGTGAATAATGTTGGTCTCCCGTGCATGTGCAGAAAATATAACAACATTTTGCAAAGTTGTGCATACTCAAAGGACAGAATTTATCATTATCAATGCTGTCAGAAATAAATAGTAGGATCGTATCGCTAAATAGGAGTTGCAAGATGGACTGAGGATACATCCATCTATAAGTTACAATTACTTTAGAGGGATTTAAATAATATTAATAAAACAGAAACAGAAGCAGGGTCTTTTGCTGTGGCTGGTGTTGGTGGTGTTACAGTGAGGGAAGCCGGCAGATAACATGCAGCTGCAGGCTAAACATCCTGGGAGCAAAAACCACATGAAACCTGCGTAATACAGCATCCTTCCTTGTGTCAAGGACTGTATCCATGTCAAGAGGTAGACAATGCCACACATCAGCAGAAAACTCTGACCAGCAAATGAAAGCTTATTCAGAGAGGAATAAAGGGAATGTCTCCAGATGAAAGAGGTGGCCACCACGGGAAATTCTCAAAACACAACCAAGGTATGGGAGAACTTCACTAAGCAGAGCCATGAAAAGACTTGGGAATCCTGGGGTGAGTAAAAAATATCTCTTTCATATACAAATGACAAAAAAATTAGAGTAGATTCTAGAGCAGCGGTTCTCAACCTGTGGGTTGCGACCCCTTTGGGGGTCGAATGACCCTTTCACAGGGGTCGCCTAAGACCATCGGAAAACACATATACAATTACATATTGTTTTTGTGATTAATCACTATGCTTTAATTATGTTCAATTTGTAACAATGAAATTGGGGGTCACTACAACATGAGGAACTGTATTAAAGGGTTGCGGCATTAGGAAGGTTGAGAACCACTGTTCTAGAGTGATTTTGAAATAATGAAAGCACCTTTATTGTTCTGTCCCTAGCCCCCAGCTTATACCCTGGCAAATACAATAAACCCAATAAATAGTACTTTGAAAATTGAATAAATTAGTACTTAATAATTTCTCCTTTGTCTAACCCTTATAACTGGAATATTACATGTCTGTAAACCTAAAATAAAAGTCTGGGATAGACATATGCCATGGCTCAATAATCGTGCCTTTTTTAAGATAAGAAGCAAGAATTTCATATTTTGTAATCTGTAGTCTCAAATACCCACACTTGTCAAAATATGCTCACATAACTCCAAGAGTTGAAAATGAATGACTTTGAAAAGGCAATGCTGTTTAAGTGGTGGTGCGTACCTGAGGTACCACTGGCTGCTGGAAATGGAGGGGTAACGAGGTCCTAACGAGGTCGAGCTTTCCCTACCCTTTGCCATGATGGAAATGTCGCTGGGAGAAAGCTATTTTCAATTGCCCTCCTTAGTCCACTCACCAACTTGAAAATTCTATATTCAGCTTCGGTGCTATGCATTTTGTGATAAAACAAGACATTCAAGCCAAACCCAACATATAGAAGATTGTGTGTGTGTGTGGGGGGGGGGGGGGGCAGAGAAGGGGGAGGGAGAACATGTTTTTAATTATACTGAAAGACTGAATGAAGCATTTTAGTTAAAAAGCCAGAATCTTGAAGTATTCCAAAGCTGTTAGAAGTCAAAATCCATTTCATAGGACTTTAGTGTAATTCTAATCATCAGAGTCTCATAGCACTTATGCATACTTTTTTTGTTGTTGCTGTAATTTTAATGTCTAGCTAGGAACTCTGTAAAAGATCTGGCTTACACAACATTGCTAAATGAGAAGAATCGTAATTTAGGCTATTGTATGTGGCATATATAGTTGGAAAATTTTTTCTTGAAAAGTAAATTCATTTAAGACATACAATAGTCTGACAGATTTACATGCAATGACAATTAAATTAAAAGCTTTAATTATACAACATACATAATTTTAATTCTGAAAACAAATATGGAGAAGTATCTGCAATGACTTATTTTTACATATAAATGAAAAAATACATCTTATATTACTGCCATATTCTGTTAAAGAATAAAGGAAATTAATATGTAATTTAAAAACCATTTCTTATGTCAATGTTAGTACATGATTCTGCGCTTTAAACTTTATAGCATCCTGGAAAAGTACGGAATCTCAGAGCTGGTGAAGCATTTAAGTTTCATGTTGTTTTCAAGTTTTTATCCAGAAGTCCATAGACTTCTATCGAACCAGACTGATCCATCAATAGCTTGCAATTGTTTTCAAATTTTGGTGTGTGAGCGTATGTGGCAGGGAAAAGGACACTTTCTATCAGATTTTCAAAGGAGTGTATTGCACACAAAAAGCAATGACCATTGGTCCAACAACTTCATTTTGCGGAGTAGTTCACAGATGCATGCCTATCAGGTGCTCTTCCCAAGAACAGTTTCCTAGTGGCTGTCATGGATTCAGTGCTGCTCCACTCAGATGCTCTCAGCCACCAACCCTTTTCAGAAATTACCTGGTCTGAAGAAAACTTCATTTCCCAAGGTCACATTCTCTCCAAAGACAGTTTACGTCCAAATGCTCGTAGATGCTGCAGGTAAAATAGCCTTTTCCCACCCCAAATGGGGACAACTCTGAAGTTGTCAGCTGAGGTCTTGTGACTGCACTCCAGGCCAAGTTCTCCCTGTGCCCAATCCTGCCTCCTGTCATTCCCCACATAAATGTTTATCATGAAAACACGTGCCATTAAACATCCTGCACATTAATCTCCCAGGGAAGCCAACCTGGGGCAGTGGCAGAGTTATAACTATCAAATTCTAGCCTTGATTCTTTCCACCATGCTTCTCATCCTCACTTTAACAGAATTTCTACCTTTCTAATGATAAATGAAGAGGAGCACACATATGCAGGCAGTAGATGAAGATCATATAGATGGCTCTTGAAAACACCATACTAAATTAAATAAATCAGACAGCAAAAGTTAATAATTTCACTCTTATGTGGGATATAAAACTGAAAACAACAAATGAACAAACAAGAAAAACAAACAGCCCTAACAGGTTTGGCTCAGTGGGTAGAGCGTCAGCTTGTGGACTGAGGGGTCCCAGGTTTGATTCCAGTCAAGGGCATATACCTTGGTTACGGGCACATCCCCAGTGGGAGATGTGCAGGAGGCAGCTGATTGATGTTCCTCTCTCATCGATGTTTCTGACTCTCTATCCCTCTCCCTTCCTCTCTGTAAAATATCAATAAAATATATTTAAGAAAACAAACAAACAAACACGCATAGACATAGACAACAGTATGGTGGTTATCAGAGGAAAGGGGGCTGGGAGGGTAGTAAAATGTGAAGAGGGTTAATATATAGTGATGGAAGATGATTTGACTGTGGGTGGTGTGCACAGTGCAATATATAGATGATGTATCATAGAATCATACACTTGAAACCTATATAATCTTATTAATAATGTAACCCCCCAATAAATTTAATTAAAATTTAACAAAAGGAAGACAGAGGCAAATGAAATGTTTAAGTGTTATAAGAAAACTAGAGGCCCGGTGCACGAAATTCGTACACTGGTGGGGAGGGGGGCATCCCTCAGGCAGGCCTGCACCCTCTCGCAGTCCAGGATCCCTTGGGGATGTCCAACTGCCAACATCCCTCGAGGGAGGTAGCAGTGCCAAGCGGCAGGCGGGCAGAGAGGGGCCCGAATTGGGGCTGGGCGCTACTCGCACTCATCACGGCCTGTTGTGCCTACTGCTGCAGCCTCGGGAGAGGCTCCCGACGCCTTGGCAGCTGCGCTCGCCAGCCATGAGCCTGGCTTCTGGCTGAGCAGCACTCCCCCTGTAGGAACGCACTGATCACCAGGGGCCAGCTCCTAGACCAGGGGTGGGCAAACTTTTTGATTCAAGGGCCACAATGGGTTCTTAAACTGGACCGGAGGGCTGGAACAAATGCATGGATGGAGTGTTTGTGTGAACTAATATAAATTCAAAGTAAACATCATTACATAAAAGGGTACAGTCTTTTTTTTTTTTTTTAGTTTTATTCATTTCAAACGGGCTGGATCCGGCCCGCGGGCTGTAGTTTGCCCACGGCTGGGCCAGCTCCTGCATTGAGCGTCTGCTCCCTGGTGGTCAGTGCATATCATAGCAACCGGTTGTTCCATTCATTCTGCTGTAATGGTCACTTAGGATTTTATTATGTAGGCTAGAGGCCCAGTGCACGAATTAGTGCACCAGTGGAGTCCCTCAGCCTGGCCTGCTGGATCGGGCCGAAACCGGCTCTTCAACATCTCCCAAGAGGTCCCAGATTGTGAGAGGGTGCAGGCCAGGCTGAGGGACCCCACCGGCACACGATCGGGGCCAGGGAGGGACACAGGAGGTTGGCCAGCCTGGGAGGGACCGCAGGAGGGCTCCAGGGTGTGTCCGGCCCAATTCACTCAGTCCCCAGCAGCAAGCTAAGCGACTGGTTGGAGTGACTGCCCCCTAGTGGTCACTGCACATCATAGCGAGCGGTTGAGCGACCTTAGCATATCATTAAAACATTACGCTTTGAGGTTGAACGGCCGACCAGACACTTAGCATTTTAGGCTTTTGTTATATAGGATTTAAAATGCTTTCAACCCTGACTGGTGTGGCTCAGTTGGCTGGGCATCATCCCATGCACCAAAAGGTCATCAGTTCAATTCCTGGTCAGGGCACATGACCAGGTTATGGGTTTGATCCCCAGATGGGGTGTGTACAAGAGGCAAGCAATAAATGTGTCTCACATTAATGTTTCTCTCTCTCTCTCTCCGCCCCCCTTCCCTCTAAAAATCAATAAAAAAACCATTAAAAAATAAAGTGCTTTCATATTAAGTGATTAGTAGGATTGACTTTAGTTTTTATGACATGGCTCAGTCTTGGACATCAGACATGGAGAACTGGAGTGCTTGAATTTTTGGTCTGCAATGTTTTGACTTAAAATGACCAAAGTGTTACAATTTTAGACCTATAATAAGTACTAACAAAATAAAAATCTCATATTCTTTCCACTAGTAAAGGATAATATAGATTATCTAGTCCACACCCTACATTATACAAAGTAGATCAGACTTGATCAAGATCACAGTTGAGTCAGGACAACATCCACATCTTCTGAATCTTAGGGCAAAGCTCTCCGCCATACTGGGCAGCTGCTCAGGGGTCCCACAGCCCCCTTTCAGCATATATGTTCTCCCTTTTAGACCGTCTTACCTGACACCTGCCATTTGCACAGATATCCAGTCCCTGATATCCACAAGAAGTTCCATCCATCACTTTTTCTGACAGAAGAATAGGCTGTTCTTTTCCAACAGGTGAGCAAAACAAGGCACATGGTTTTCCTACATATGGAGTAGATAAAAAGAAACAAGCAAACGCGACTGCATAAATATTTTAATATTAAGCTTTATTTTTCAGAACAGTTATTGAGTAAAAAATATAATTTGATGTTAACTGGATAATGTAATACTAGAGTAGATAACACTAGAGGGTTATTATGAGTAGCATATGAGATGATGCCTGGAGAAATATTGTTATCCAACGAGTATCAATGTCCTTCTTAAGAAATCTGTCCTTAGATTATTTTCAAAATGTATCACTTATTATTTTCTGACACTGAACCTCTACCACCACAAGCCAATCATTCTTCCTGAAAAATATTATGGCCACTTCCATTTTTGCTCACACCTTTTGAAGCAAATTCCCCTTTATCTTAATTACATATCAGACATCTGCCCACTTAAGATTTACTTTATTTCTAAAACCCTTCCCTTTTTTTCAACTTAAAAAAATTATTTTTGCCCTAGCAGGTTTGGCTCAGTGAATAGTGCGGCCTGCGGACTGAAAGGTCCTGGGTTCGATTCTGGTCAAGGGCACATGCCCAGGTTGTGGGCTTCATTCCTAGTAGGGGGCGTGCAGGAGGCAGCTGATCAATGATTCTCTCATCATTGATGTTTCTGTCTCTCTCTCTCCTTCTCCCTTCCTTTCTAAAATCAGTAAAAATATTTTAAAAATTATTTTTCAATTACAGTTTATAGTCAATATTATTTTGTATTAGTTTCTGGTATTATTGACCTCACTTATAAATCCCAATATACTAATTTTCATTCCTATGCATTTGGCATTTTCTAATTGAAAAACTACTAAAGGGAGAAAGAAGAACTTCTAAGATGAACAACTGTATAAGCTTTTGCATGACTAGGATGTTTAGAAATGTAATACAATCCCATTAGAATGTCCATTGGTGTGCACAATTGCTGACGTGCTGTCTAGGACTCAACCCCCTTTACTGCTTCGTCAGAAAGCATGTCAGTGTCTAGGACGTCAGGGTTGAGAACCACAGTTCTAGGTAAAGAATTCTTGAATGGCTGGCAGTCTTCTTCAGTACTTCGTTAAACAATAAGATCAGGCAGTTAGATTAAAACACTTGCCTTTTAAGCTCAAAGAGTGCCAAAAATATTTTTAAAGTGCTGTTTCTATTTCTAAGCATGGTACAGAGGAGCTGTAGTACTTGGTAACACCAGTAGTAGGATTATCCAAATCTGAAACTTTACAGCAAATTCCATGCTACATTACTACTCTATTGGCTTGACACCAGGCGGGCCCTTTACTGTTTATTAAACTCATATAAATAGAATGGAAAATAGCTGACAGTCTCTGCCACTGATCTTCGAGTATGTCTTCAGTAACGTTCCAGGATGCGGATGGGGTTCTATAAATACCAAGTAACAGCCAGAGGCATGGAACAGGGTATCACTTTGCAAAGGGAAGACGGACAGTCAAATGAGCCTTCAGAACTGAACATTTCAAACAGTTTTCACATGTGGCTTCTGAATACTGCTTTGAACAATTTTGATGAGTTGGAACAAGGCCTTCAATGTGCATGGTTTTGAAATTTTCCTTTAGGATGTCATTATAAGCCACAATAAAGCGTTTCAGTGTGCTCTCACACCTCAAAGTAGGTTATGTTTATTCAATGGCTGCTTACTGTGTCATATCTTTGGACTTAAAAACAGCTGCTGTAATTGTAACACTTAAAAAATGAACATATATATATATATATATATATATATATATATATATATATATATTTCTCTTTCTGGGGTTTTTATGAAAGAGAGGAGCAAACCTGATATATGAATAATGTTGACAGGAGTTAATCTAGAAAATTCCGCTCACATTCCAAGCAAGACTTCAGATAAAAATCTTTGTATTTCTCCTTTTACAACATATTGTCAATTGGCTGTGCTTGCCTTAGCTTTACAGATGACATAAACATTTGATACCAATCTTCCTTCCCGGAGTATACCCTTGAGATTGTGACATTCTAGTGATCCATTTAACATGCCAGCACTTGGCAGGCAGGTTCTGTCTTGATTTAAGAGACGAACCCTTTCCAAGATATGCATTAAACATGGATATCAGCCAAATTTCAGCACAGAGTATGCAAAACACCTGAATGTTAAAGCCATGCATCATTTTTCTCTAAAAATAAATGTTCTACGGCACCGATGCCTTGCATTTAATTCTCCTAGCCACAGATCCATGTACTCCATAACAGTAACAGAAATAGCCACTTGCATTTCAAGGTGTCATATGTTATTAAGACTTAGACTTTTAAACAAAATTATATATTTCAATTGCTTCCATTGCACTACAATATATGAAGACTAATTGTTGTGTATTCTATTCATCATACAGATTACTGGGTTTGCTTGATGCCTCACTTGTAAAAAATTCATTATAAAAAATGCTAACCTGCTAATTATATAATTATCTGTTATGGATTATTCTGGTGATAAATGTCACTTTATAAGTTAGGAACTTACTCAATTGTGATTTCCAATACCTTTAATATGTCAAACTAACTCCCACCCAATTCTGATTTTTTTAACCTGAAGGAAACCTCTTTCCTATCTTTTATTTCACATATGAGTAAACAGGTTTCAAATGAATTTAATATTACCAAATGGTACAGTCAGTTGGAGGCAGAGATAGAATTATCCCTCAAATGATCAGATAATCACTTTCATGATCTGAATAGTCATCTTGATTATATTTTTACAATGAAAATATATTTGTTTATGTATTTCAAATTTATGCAGCAGATATTAATCAAAGCTTAATAATTGCCAGACTGTACACTAGGCACAGACAATAGAGAGAATACAGACACATTAAATCTGCTACAGCAGGGTGTTTGGGGGGTACTTGGAAGAGGCACATACCTGCTAGGGCAAAAATAATTTTGGAGGGTCAAGGGGATTCTTTTTTCTAGAAAATTTGACATGAGCCAAGTCCAAAAAAAAATCAGTTGAAGTTTTCAAGGTAAATAAATGGGGAGAGAGAGATCAAAGCTCGAGAAAGGGATTATGCCAAGAAACTAGCACATTTACAGGCCCAGAAATAAGAGAGCACGATGCACATGAGGAAGGGAATGGAATCCAGCCTGACTGTGCTGGGGACTGCAGAAGGGAATGAGAGAAGTCAGAGGGGTGGGCCTGGTAGACCAGGTAATAAAGTTTGAGATTGGTCCTGAGGACAGCGGGACTCATGGGAGGGTATTACTTGGCAATGCACCTGGAAAGCCGGTCCTTTCAAAAGGCCAACCCGGCTGAAATGAGGTGGAGGGGCTAGCAGAGGGTGAGCCTATGTCAGAGAGATTGTGCAGAAGCTAGGGAATCCAGGTTAGAGATGGTGCAATTATGAACAAAGATGCTGGCAGTAGGAAGACTTGGACAAGTGAGATTTGATGACTGATTACAGGTGGATGGAGACCGAGGAAGGATTCCCGCTTAGCGTGGTAATGAGGCAGATGCTGATTTCATTCTCTGTGAGAGAGCCCAGCCAGAGAAGCACAAGGTGGATTGAAAAAGGAAAGGAACGGGGGGGGGTGTTCAACTTGGAGCATGTTGAGTTGGGCACAAATGGGCTTTTGAGGTGCCATGCAACAGATGGGTAAGTAGCTACGGAGATCAGAACAGAGCAACTAGGTTGGACAGTAATATTTTTGCTCCTTTACATGTAGATGATAAATAAAACCTAGTAAGTAAGCTTATCCTAAGGAGAGTGTTTAGTGAGAAGATAAGAGGGGCCAAGAGAGACCCCTAGAAAATTCCCATTGGACACATCAGTCATTCACCTAATATTTATTCAGAGCCTATTCTGTTCACGTATATTTACAGTGCTAAAGATACAACGAGCACTAAATATGACAACAAGCCCTGCTCTTGCAACTATTAATTGAGGGGCATATAATAAACAGATAAAACATAAAAGTATTATGGGAGATGATAAGCTCTGGGAACAACAGAATAAAGAAGAGAAAGGAAAGGCACTGAGTTAATATTTAAGAAAAGACCTGCAGGGGGTGAAAGAAGGGATCAGACCGATATCTGGGGGAAGCAGTTCAGCACAGAAAACATCAACCTCTAAGATATGAAGACAGCAGGGCACCTAACTTATTCAAGAAAGAACGAGGGAGCCTGTGTGAGTGGAAAGGTGTGATGAAGGAACAGTAGAGATGAAGCTAGAAGGTAACAAAAAGCCAGGTAGTGGAGGTCCTTGTAGGCTTTTAGAAGAACTTCGAACTTTCACTCTTGGTGAGTTGTGAAGATACTAGAGGGTTTTGAATGGAAGAATAACATGATATGACTGACATTTTAAATATATCATTCTAGCTGCTATGTCCAGAATGAAGGCAGGGTAAGGGCACAGGCATAAAGTTAGAAGGCCACCGCAATCATCTGGGTGAAAGATAGTGGCTTGCACCAGGGTGGCAGTTCTGGATGATGAAAAATGATGAGATTCTGGATGGATTTTATGCAACCTTACTGATATTTTGAGTATATAGTAAAAGAGAAAGAAAAGAAAATATAACAACTCCCAGGTTTTTGGTCTAAGTATCTGGAAAGACAGAATAACCAGTTATTGAAGGGACTGTGACATAATTTCTTCTCAACCGAAGAAACAGTATGTTTGGAGCTTGTGTGGTGAAAGAGAACAGGACACGTTTGAGGCATAAAACAAGTGAAAGGGATGGAGGTTTTAGATAAAGTAGGAGACAATATCAGGGGGCAGATTAAGGAGGGTCTTGTGCACGTCATGTTGTGTACTTTGGTTTTTACCTGAAGAGTTATTGGGAAGCCTCTGAAAGGCTTGAAGGGAGAGATTCAAATGATCAAATCTGCACTTTATATAAAGATCTGGGGGCTGCGCTATGAAGAGTGAGTTGAGGCAGAAGAGTGGAAACAGAAAGACTTCTTTGGAGCCACTAGAGTAATCCAAGCAGGAAACTGTGGAAACTGAAGTGTAGAATAGTGAATGTGGAGATGGAGTGAAGAGAGATTAGGGAAGTAAAATAGATAAGACATGTGATGGATTGGATGTGTGGGGGAGGAAGATGAAAATATAAGAAAGTCACATCTCTGGCTTGTGCAACTGAAAAGCTGGGGTAACCTTTACTGAGATAGGAGACACTAAAGAGGATCAGAATGGACATGGATTGGAAGGGTTAAAACCATGAATTTAGTCTTAAACTTACAGATATCCAAGTAGAAATATCAAGGAGGAACTTGTACAAACAAGTTTGGAGCTCAAAGAAAAATCTGGCTGAAGGCATAACTCCATGAGTTATTTGCATATTTGAAGTCACGGGAATAGATGAGATCACTTAAGAAGAAAATGTAGAGTGAAAACAGAATAGCATCTGGGCTAGTCAGAAAACACCAGCGAGAGCGTAGACATAGAGGTGTTATGTCATGGAAACAAAGGACATGAGTGCTTCAAGAACCAAAGGGTAGCCAACCACTGGAATGTCTTTGAGAGTTCAAGTATAAAAAGGACTGGAAACCATTTATTAAGTCTAGTTTCTATGAAAGTCCTGACGACATTAGTGTGATTTGCGCTGGTGAAATCCAGATTGAAGTCAGGAAACAGAGGGCTGGAAAACAGACAACTCTTTTCTTTTGAGAAGTGTGTCCATTGGGGGGAGGTGGGGGAGGGGAGGGTGTAAGTGCACCAGCCGGAGGTGGCTATGAGCTTGGAGGGAGGTCTGCAGGTTTTCATGGAGGAGTCCTAAATATGTTTAAAAATCCAGTGTGAAAAATTAGACAAAGCAGATGAAGTATCCTATAAGAGGAAGTAGGGGTAACCAATGAGCCCACTGAAAAGGGAACACGGGTATGACATCACGGACACAGCTGGAGCCACCGGCTTTGGAAAGGAGGAATGAAGATTGTGCTACATGGTAGAAAGCAGATGGAAGATGGTTAGACTTAGGGGTTTGATAGCAAGAAAATGAGGAGGGAATTATCTGCTGGCTACTCCCCACCAAGAGGTAGTGGAATAATTTGCTCGATTGTTGAGCTGTTCACATTAGTGCTTGTCAGCTCAGTTGCCTACATGGAGGGAAGGGTTTTTGTCAGATGGGTGCACTGAACCTGATAAGCAATGGGGTGTAGGCTACTAACAAGAGCATTGTTGAAATGAGGGAAAGCACAGTCCAAATTGACGAAGGGGGAAACCACAAAAGGAGAGACCAGGGGCCAGTTGGTCAATTAAGACAGCGAATTCCCACCACTTTTGGTACTGCAGCTCGAACCCACAGTCCACTGGCCATGGGCAAGAGTTATCGTTCTTAAGAAATAGGCAACATACAATTTTCTTAAAATTCTGATTATGATTAAAGGTTTACAGGAAGTTGAAAAAATAGTACAGAGAGATCCCATATACCTTTCACCCAGTTTCTCCCCATGGTTACACTCTGGTAACTACAGAATAGCAAACCCAGGAAATTGGCATTGGTACATGTATGCGTGTGATTATATGGCATTTTATCACATGTAGATTTTTACAACCACCACCACCAAAAACGCATTGAACTATTTTTCATCAGCACAATGTTCTACCTCATGCTATCCCTTTACAGAAACATCCCTTCTCTCCCCACTCCCATCTCTAACTCCTGGCAACAGCTAACCTATGTGTTTCCTATCTCTCTAGCTTTATCATTTCAAGAATGTTACATAAATGGAAACATACAGTATGTGACCCTTTGAGGCTGTTTTCTTTTCAATCAGCATAATGCTCTGAAGTAAAAAAAGCCATTGCACATATCAGTAATTGGTTCCTTTTATTGCTGCTTAATATGGTCTGCATGTACCTCAGTTTGTGTAAGCATTCAACTATTTAGAACCTTTTTGGCTGTTTACAGTTTTTGGCTGTTGGAAATAAAGCTGCTATAAACATGTGTGTACACGACATTTTATGATTGTAAATTGTCATTCTTCTGGGATAAATGCATAGGACTGCATTTTCTAAATTAGATGATGAGCATATCTTTAGTTACTGAAGAAGCTGCGGTGCTGGTTTTCAGAGTAGCTGTACAGACCGTCTTAGATTCCTACCAGCAAAGTCTGACAGACACAGCATCTCCTCATCCTCGCCAGCATTTGGTATTTTCATTCTTTTTTATTTTAGTTGATCTGATTGATGTGTAGAGATATTTTTTAAATATTATATTTTTAGCCAGTGCTTGTGGTTGTTTTAGGTCAGTAAAGGCAGAAAAAAATAGAGTGTAGAAATACTTAGAATATAACCTGTAAAAATGACATTTACTACTGTTATAAACACTTTGCAAACCCAGATGTGGCGATGTGGTTGGTCATACCTTCATCCATGACAGCTTGCCACTGAAGTACATGCTTTGAGTACGAAGTTCTAACACTATAGGCCTGACATTGCCAGTCTCTGAATCCAGGCAAACCTGCAGGACAAGGTGGATTCTCACATATTCTGTATTGTTTTCTGGGACCATTACAATCCCTTGCTTCAGAACCTAGCCTAGAAAAGATAGTACAAATAATCAATTTTATCTTTTTTTTTTTTAGGTTAACTACTCATTTTTTTAAATTAAAAGGCATTATATTAATAAGGTATACCCCTTTATATTAAATCTACTTTTGAAAATGTGGAGGACTCATTAAATGACTGATAATAGAAAATGCATGTTTTTCTTAAAACTAGGTATTTTTTTCCAATCCTTGACCAACTTAGCTTCCAAAATACATGAGACATAAAAGCCAACTTGCCATGAAAATTAAAGAGAAAGGGCTAAGGCTGGCGCAAAACAGAAAGCCTACAATTCCCATGAAGGAGTCTGTTTATAAAAATTATTAAGAAGATGCTTCTAACATGTTCAGATAAATTTGTTAAAATTGCTTGGGAAGTAATTGGGGCACTGAGCCCACACCAAGAGCTAGCATAAAACTGAAATGGCTTTCTCACACTTTCCAGGACCACAGCAGAAACGATGGGCTGGAGCAGAGGATCTCATCGTGCTCCCTATCTGTGCACGTGCTTCGCTTCCTCTGACATTGATTTTGTTCTCACGCCTTCCCTTTCTGATGTCCTGTCCTCTGCTAGCTCTTCTCAGCGTTCCTTTAAGTGTCAACTTTCTTTTGCTAATGCATTTCTCCCTATTTATTTAACACATTTCATTTGATTTAATCAAGAAACCACCCTGTGTAGGGTTTAAGTATTTGTTCTTAGAAGGATTGGTCTTATTGTATTCTTTTTCTTTTTTCAATTACAGTTGACATTCAATATTATTTTGTATTGTTTCAGGTGTTACAGAATAGTGCGACAATCTTATACTTTACAAAGTGGCCCCTCTCCTATTTCCTGTACCCACCTGTCACCTCACCATACATAGTTATTACAATATTACTGACTATATTCCCTATGTGCACTGTACATCCCCGTGACTATTTTGTGACTACCCATCTGTATTTCTTAATCCCTTCATCTTTTTCACCCAGTTCCCCAACTCCCCTACCCTCTGGCAACCATCAGTCTTTTCTGTCCTCTGAGTCTGTTTCTATCTTGTTTATTTTGCTCTTTAGATTCCACATATTTATATAAATGAAATTTTTAAAGGGCGTTTTTACACAAAATAAATAATTTGAGGGACTTGTCCGTTTCCCAAAGTGGAGTAGGGTTTGAGGAGCATCTTTTGCTTTCCAACATGGTTTGTCAGTAAAACCTTTGCATTTCAGAAATAAAGAAAAAACTGCCCTCCCCCGATCCAGGAACTTTGCGTTTACCCAGGACACTTGCGCTCTCGACTGCTGATCCCAGCACTGCAGGTTCGGCTGCAGGGGCTCCACACGCTCCACTCTCCGGCCACATGTCCAGGTGCTGAGGTCCTGCTGGTACATTCTCCAGCCTTACACCACTATTCCAAAAGTTATGTCTTAGGTGAACAAATCAGGGCACAATGGAAAATCATTCACTGGCCTACAGAGTCACTGGGATTGCGATTAAATCAGGTCTACTGGATCCCCAAACACATGCAACTGAAAAAGACCACCAATCGGTAGGCACTTCCTTATTGTGATGGTAATAGAACAGTCCAGTTCCCCGAGTTCTCATGTCAGATCAAACAGTCGTGTCATGAAAACAGCACACAGTCCAGCCAGTGTTTCTCAGTGGTTGACTGTCACCCGTGGACCAAGAAGTCTCTGGTGTGATTCCCAGTCAGGGCACATGCCAGGGTTGTCAGCTCGATCCCCAGTAGGGGGCATGCAGAAGGCAGCCGATCAATGATTCTCTTTCATCAATGATATTTCTATATTTCTCTCCCTTCCTCTCTAAAATCAATAAAAATGTAATAAAAAAAATAAACCTAGCACACATACATTTGTACTGCAGCCCTGAGAATTCAGTACTTATGACAGGGAAAGGTGGAGAGGGAACGTGGGGTTGCACAGGCCAGAAAAGGAAAACTAACACACTCTAAGAACTTATAACTAAAACGTGATGAACGGAAAAAGCAAAGTCATATAAAAGGATGAAAGAAAATAAGACACCAGTCTCCTATAAGTAGAGTGAAGCAGAATTTAAACAAATTTAGCAATTTTTATTTGAAATATCAGTGATTCAGGGTACTCTCCTTATAATTAAAAAATGAGTATTATTTATTTTAGCACTTTCCTGTATGCCTCCCCACCATCCTTTTTGTTGAAAGAGTTCCCATCAAATTGAAGCCTTAACATTATAGCAAGTTTTTTTCTGAAAGCTGTTTATTTGAAAAACTTGGGCCATTAGACTTTTTGAAATTCTCTCATTCCATTTCCATTTTTCTGTAACTTATTTAGTGTCTATTTACTGAGGAAGGTAACTGTGAAAGGAAAAAAAAAGAGTGTGCTCCTTCTTTTATATTTACTTGTGCATGAACTTGAAACAAAAGCAGTGACAGAGGCTGTTCCTGTGTCACTAAGGAATGGCTGCCAGGACTAGGTAGACAGCTTATTATAATTTCTCCTTATTCCAGGGAAATCACATATGTGGTGGTCATGGCAAACAGGTTCAAGGTAAAAATTAACTAAATTATTACTATTATTATTATTATTATTATTAACTTATTATTCACGTTGAGAATAATAAGTAAAGATCAGGAAAATTTAGATGAATGGTTGAGCAAGTTGACCCTTTCAGCCCTAAACAGTTTTCTGTACCTAAGGGCAACATGATTTATAAGGAATTTTGAAAAAATTAAGAAATACTCTGATTCTCAATTTTCCCATTTCAAAATGAGAATGATAGTCAAACTTATCTAAGAGACTTTTTTCAGGGACTGAATAAAGTGCTAAGTGTAATGCATAGCCCATACTAAAGATTTAATAAAGGTTAGCTATAACAAAAATAAGTTGCATGTTTATCATATTAATGTTATTAATAAGTTTCCAGAAACCTTACCAAAATTCTATTCATTTCTGCTCTTCATTGATCTGTTTCTTTTAAAATTTATTTTTAATTTTTTAAAATTTATCTTTGTTGCTGAAAGTATTACAGGTGTTCCTATTTTTCCCATTGACCCCTTCTAGCCCGCACCCAACCCCCCTCTTTAAAATTTATTTTGAGAATAAGTCTTCAGAAAACTTAGAAACTATGCTACATTGTTTTGTTTGAGCCCAGTTAACGCTTTTCTATGTAATAAAATAATTAGTTCCTGCAGATTTTCTCTAATCATGTCAAGTTTTAAATTCACTCACTTTTAAAGTCAAGAAATTTCAAATCCAGGCTTAAAAAAATAAACCTCAACAACTCATATGTATTGATATGCTAAGTCTGTCATTAAAGAAACTGAGATTTTGGATGAAGATTCAAGTCTAAAAACTTCAAAAGAGGGGAAAAACAGACCCTGTGAAAACATTTAAACAACTTAATGGTTTTAAGGACCAAACTTAATGGTTTTAATGTTATGTCATTCATGGGGGGTGGGGGACGGGGGAGGGGGGGGGGGGAGAGGTACCTGCGGAGAAAGCTGTTAAACTTCAATTGGTCGAATTGTTTTGACCTACCTGAAAGGTGTTTATTTTTCCCACAGTGAATGTCATAGCTCCTTGCCCAGTTAGCAGCAAGCTGACATTAAAAGGATGGTCTAGAGTTCACAGCTGACTAAAAATATTCTGGGAAAGACCAGGATCTAGATTTGTATGTCATTTCAACTAGACCAAATTGGGCAGATGACGAGACATGGAAACAGATATGCAAGCCAAATGTGCATACAGAAATCAGAGAAATTTAAAGAACATAGTACTTAAAGTGCATCACCTTGCAGATAAGCATATCTCGGGGTAAGACTGTGGAGAACCTGCTTTTGTGTCTTGCAGGTGGAGCTGTACCTCAACGTGAGGCAAGCGTTAAATGTTTCCTTTAAATTATTATACAATATATTGAGTTTGAATGTAAAATGACCCTAATTATGTTTTTTCATAAATTTTCTAGCAGCATATTTTGTTTCATTTGTATTTTTTAGCCTCAAAAACGATATTACACCTGGTCTAAAAAAAAAAAAGGTCAAAATTTATTTTATCTACTGATTCAGTTTGATTTATGAAAATGTTAAGAGAATGTACTATAGATTCTTTCTGGGATGGTACACGACCTAAAATATTGACTATATTTCTATTCTCTCAAATTTCTATGCAGATACGTCCAGGAAGCTCATGAAAACAGCGGATGAGAAGAGGTTCAGGAAGATGTCAAAGGAAATACTGTTTTCTAATCAAATCTTCTCATACACACATGATTGGATAAGAGGAAAGGAGAGGAGGAAGGAAGGCAACAAACTCAGTACATACACAAATTTGTTATTATAAGGGTATTACCGTTTTCGTTTGTTTTCACCAAGAATGACCATGGTTGGGGGTGGGGGGGGGTGTCAATTGGGGAAAAAGGAGACATATGTAAAACTTTAGACAATAATAAAAAAAAAAAGAAACATACACTGATGAACAAGGACTGATCCAGAGACAGAGAGGCATTGATTGGACTGTCGGGCCTTGGAGGGAAGGTGGGAGAGGGTGGGGGTAAGGGGGAGAGATGGGCCAAAGGACTTATATGCAAGCATATAGGCCTAACCAATGGACATGGACAACGGCGGGAGGGGGGTGGTGAGGGCATGAGCGGGGGGTAGGGGATAATGTGGGGATAAGGACACATATGTAATATCTTAATAAATAAAAAATATATTTAAAAAAAGAAAGACCATGGTAATTTCAAGAATATCAATTTTAAAAAGTATATAAGGAACCTGTATTAAGTAGAATTCTTCAAAATAATCTAAAATTCTTGTAAATTGGTATAATATTTTGCTTTCCCCTCCCCCAATGCCTAGCAAATATTATAAGTAAAAAACATATATTTCTTGTTTCTTACCAAATCATTTATCAACCCTTTAGCCTCTGTTCCATAAAAATGTAAATACAGATGATAGTATTATTTAAGAGAAAAGAAGAAAGGAAACGGGCTAATTTTAATTTGGAAAATGCTGTGTATAAATAGTGCATAAATCCCTATACTCACAACCATTTTGAATCATAAAATTTTGTAGGCGCCTCCTCAATTATGTATTTGTAGGTAACTAGTTATACAGCTAGATGAACATCGCTAGAGTGTCATCATAACTGTTTCTTGGTTTGCAATGTATTGAGCTATAGCGTTTAGCGCGAGTTTGCAAGCATTCAACTATTTTAGCACTGCAGCACTCAACTGCACAACCTGGGAAGCTACCTTCATGGTGGCTCCTACAACAGCTGAAACACATGGCCTGAGGAACCGAGAAGCTCATTAGTTACTTCAATAGACAAACTATTACACCAGCACCACTAAAAGTGTATCCTTAGTGCAATCACGGGGAAATAAAACATTTTACTTTTTTTTTTTTTAAATATATTTTATTGATTTTTTACAGAGAGAAAGGGAGAGAGATAGAGAGTCAGAAACATCGATGAGAGAGAAACATCGATTAGCTGCCTCCTGCACATCCCCCACTGGAGATGTGCCCGCAACCCAGGTACATGCCCTTGACCGGAATCGAACCTGGGACCCCCCAGTCCACAGGCCGACGCTCTATCCACTGAGCCAAACCGGTTTTGGCAACATTTTACTTTTGAGGAGTTGGAAGAATAAGTTTATTTTAAAGACCTTGAGAATGCAAATTATTCTCATAAATATCAGGAGAAAAATAATAGTAGAAAACCATTTAGACACGGGATTATAAAAAAAGAGCTTTTATATTGCTAAAGAGTAACTAAGGGGAATGGGTTCTATGATGTTTGAAGAAATATGGCAGAGTATTTGGTTATCTTTGTTTATTAGTGTTTTTGTGTTTCAGGGATAATGAAAAGTATTGCTGGTGCATAGTTTTATGATTCAAGCAATAAATTACTCAGCACAACACCGTAAGACTTGCCTAATACACATACATTATTGCACTTCTGTGTATAATTTAAAAAATAAAACAAATCCAAATTCTGACTCTCCATATAAGCTCGTAGGAAAAGATTTGGCACAGTATGTGAACAACTGACTGATACTTCACAAAAGTTCCCTTTAAAGAAACCATTTTCTTATTAAAATATTTCCTTACTAAAATAAATTATTAAACTATTTCTAGTCTTTTTAAAGATATCTGGGACCTAAACAAATTATACATTTTTCTTTGCTTTTAACTAAAGAAATCATAGAAGTAATAAATGACTACGTGCTTATTGCAAACAATCCAGAAATGTCTGGAGAAAAGTTATATTCACCTTCACCTCCTTTTGCTTTATTCCCATCCGTCAATTCCACTTCTCTCCCAAGAATTAACTACTAATTACAGTTTGAAGTTTATATTTTCAAATTATATACATATAATTTAAATATATATACTATGTGATGTGTATTTCCATCTGTATACAAGTTTTTTTCTTAAATCTCAAACGGCACAATAAAGTATCAATTTTTCTGACATGCCTATATCCTAGCCACTGTGTCTTGCAGATATTTTCATGTTAGAACAAATATGACTACTTCATTCTTTTGACAGCTACACTGTAACTATTCTGCTCATGATAAATATTTTTGTTGTTTCTCATTTCTCACCATTGCAAATTGCATTTACATAAACATCTGTGTGTGTGTTTGTGTACACACCCACATACCAACTTTGTGCACAGGTGTAAGCACTTCTTTAGGCAAAATTCTAGAAAGGGAATTGCTAGATTTCCATTCTGTCAATTTTTCAAATGGATGTGTTTTTAAAGTAGCACTCTACATTACTTAATTTTTTCACTAAGTATTCACCCCAAGTAATCTTTGTTGTTTCTTTTCAAATGTAATAAAAAAATTCATGTTCTTCAGAGGCAAGGTTTCTGATCTTTTATCTAGAATAAAGTGATAAGCATTCCACTTTACCTTCATAGAATAAAAATCTAAAAACTATGTCAGCTATTGAACTATCTTTTGACTAAATTTACCGTAATTATAAATTTATGTGGGATCTACCTCCTTCAGTTTCTTCAAAAGAAAATTAAATTTTCAACAACAATTATTTTGATTTGGAAATATATACTAATAAATCTCTATAGCCTTATAAAACATAGTAGGTTAAACAACTTATACAGCCAAATGTTTACTAATTCCCAAAATGTCAAATAGAGTATTTCATTTATGATGCTTAAAATGACAAGGAAAAATTATATACAGTGGCTCTCCTGAGACAATATTTTACACCTGAAAGTATTCATCACTTCTGAGAAGTTTTATATGTATGCTATTATTTATTATTGTTATTTCTTACTATTGTTATAGCTAGTAGAAAAGTGAATTCTTTTGAATTCTTTTTTTTTTTTGGCAAGGTAATACATATATCTATCTGGCTCTCAACATTCTCATAATCAACAACAATAAAAATAATTGCATTGATATTAACAAAATAATCATGGATTTAAAAAAAATATGAAAAGTTAAAATGAAAAATAGATGAAATGCTAACATATATATATATATAAAATATTCCACTAGTGTTAAAATGGACACACATGTAACTGGCAGGAGAAGATTATATTCTAATTAACTCCAGGCAACACCAATGACTTACCTTACCAGTGTCACAGTCAGTTCCATCCATCGGGGGATCCAGCTTGGTTCTGCATTCTTTCTCACCTTCCACCTTGCACCACAACCCTGTGCAGATAACATGCTGAAAACAAGTGCATAATAACTGATAAGGGAACAGTATCATATTTTTGAGGTTAAATCAATAGTTTTTGAGAAAACTATTTCAATAGAACAGAAGTTATTTGAAAAAAATATGCTTTAAGTGCTTTTAATATTGAACTTATGACTGAAATAGGATACAGCTTATTTATAGTGATGAGAAGATTGATAAAAACAGAAAAATCTGTTTAATATATTTTAGTATTTTTAAATTTCCTTTAATTAAACACAGGAGATCATGCAACATTAAGTAGCTACAATAAGAAAGTGTAAGCTAGCCCTAACCGGTTTGGCTCAGTGGATAGAGCATCAGCCTGTAGACTCAAGGGTCCCAGGTTCGATTCCGGTCAAGGGCATGTACCTTGGTTGTGGGCACATCCCCAGTGGGGAGTGTGCAGGAGGCAGCTGATCAATGTTTCTCTCTCATCGATGTTTCTGGCTCTCTATCCCTCTCCCTTCCTCTCTGTAAAAAATCAATAAAATATATTTTTAAAAAAAAAGAAAGTGTAAGCTAGAAATCATTATTTATACCACTACATGAACCAGATTTGGGGAATTTAAATGCCTCCTGTCCTAAAGCTGGTAGTCACCTCTGCTTTATACTTAAATGCCATGGCGAGTGTCATGATTTCATTGTACACCCTTAGCCCTTGACACAATACAGAGCACTCAGTGGGTGTATTTCCATAAATTATCAGTCATTTTACCTCAGTAGGAATGAGTTCTAGATCTCCAGGATACAATGAACTTTTTCCATTGAAAAGTTGAAAGGAATTAAAAAATAAAAACAACGACTGGGATAAAGCAGCAGAGACAGAAACAATGAAAGAAGAGCGCTCCAAGGAAATGCAAGAGGGAGGACTGTCAGCTGTAGCGGTGGCTGCCCCAGAGACACAGACAATAACAGGCACAGCTGCCATATCCTTAAGAACCTTCTATTTCTCTAAGATGGCTGGAGTTTTTTAGACAGAAGTATGTTACTAACAAAATTGCATAGAAATATGAAATCCATGAGGAATATTTAAAGGCGATGAAAGCAATCTACAGTGAGTATGATTATGTTGCTACCTATCCAGATATTTGGAGAAGAGGGTGGAAGTGAACAGGTCAATAACGACAGAAAAGAGGTAAGCGGCAATGGCGGCAACGTGAAAGACAGGGCCATGCAGGGAGAGAAGATAAGTTTGATGGAGGAGGCTCACAGTGGAAGGGCGCGTGGACAAGATTTGAAAGATAGAAGAACCAGATCTTGTCAGGAAGGACTAGGGACTGACACCATGTCTGGAGAGAAAAAGAAGCCACTTAGCAGTTGACCAGCAGGTTAAGATAAAAAGGCTATTTTAGGAGGTTTACTCTGATGGTGGTGTTCAAAACAGCCTAAAAACTATGGCAGCTCTAGCTGGTTTGCTCAGTGGAAAGCATCAGCCCAAGGTCTGAAGGGTTGCAGGTTCAATTCTGGTCAAGGGCCTGTACCTTGGTTGCAGGCTTAATCCTTGGCCCTGGTCAGCACATGCAGGAGGCAACCAATCGATGTGTCTCTCATATTGATGTTTCTCTCTATGTCTTCCCCTCACTTCCACTCTCTCTCTAAAAATCAATGGAAAAATATCCTCGGTTAAGAATTAACAAAAAGGAGAAACTAAGATAGCGGCATAGGTAAACACCGGGAAATTGCTGCCTCCCACAACAACTTCAAAAATACAACGAAAAGACAAAACGGACATCATCCAGAAATACAGGAAGGCTGGCTGAGTATAAATTCTACAACTAGAAGAAAAGAGAAAAGCACACTGAGACTCAGAGGAGCTGCAGAAGTAAAGTGCAGAGGTACGGAGGCTCGAGCAGGCGCGCGCGTGTGCACGCAGAAAGGGGCTGGTACCTGAGGATGCGGCTGTCTTTTTTAATTGGGAGGGAGTCACAAGCTCCCGACTGTTCTGAACTCCAGTTCCGGGAAGTCTCTGGGGACCCAGGACTCATATGGGGAGAAACTAGACTGTCTGGCAGCAGGCAGAACTCTGAACTTGAGGGCGGCTTTCCCTCAGAGGTGCTTGCAGCAATTATCGGGACACTGAGACGCGTGGCCCCTTAGGTCAGGGCTGAGGACCAGCTATAACTGCTTGCTCTGCCCTTTGATTCCCTGAGACCCCGCCCCACCCAGGCTGCAGCAGAGGCTTTTGCATATGAATGACCTGGCCCTTTGCAATCTAAAATTACCTAACAAATTGCAGCTGGGCCAGACAGACCCAGAACTTCCAAGAGAAGGCCCAAGGCCCCACAGCAGCTTGCATTGCTTCACAGCTGGGCCTCATCAGGGCACCTCCAAACTCTAAAAAAGGAAGGAGAATCTGCAGTTCTCTTCGTAGCTCCTGCTGGGTAACCTCAGGCAGAGGCTAAATTAGCACCTCCTTAGATCCAAGAGCCAGTGTACCCAGTGGTTAGAGGGGGACCACCCAGATTACAACTCCTCAGATCCATAAGGGACACACTCAGGGGGCAGACTCAGTGAGCACCAAAGCCCCACTGAAGCAAGTCTTGCCCCAGAAGGGTGTCTTCCGCACAGAAGTTCTCCCACTGCAGACACAGCTGATTCTCACAGCCAATTGGCCTGGAGGTCAATTCCTCCCAGTGATCCTACAACAATCAAGGCATAACTACAACAAGACTGTGCACAAAGCCCACAAGGGGGTGCACCAAGAGTGTCTACCTCAGGTAACTGGGGAGGCTGAGCCACTGGGCCCTACAGGCCACCTAGCACACAAAAGCACTCTACCAACACAGGGAAGCATAAAAAATGCGGAGACAAAGAAACAGGTCACAAATGACAGAAATGGAGGAAAGCAAACGAGTGGATATAGAGTTCAAAACCACGTTTATAAGGTTTTTCAAGAATTTTATGGAAACCGCCGATAAATTTAGTGAGACCCTGGAGGATATGAAAAAAGACCAACTAGAAATTAAGCATACACTGACTGAAATAAAGAATAATATACAGAGATCCAACAGCAGACAAGAGGATCCTAAGAATCAAGTCAAAGTTTTGAAAATACCCAACCGAAAAAGAAAAAAGATTCCAAAAATATGAAGAAAGTGTAAGGAGCCTCTGGGACAACTTCAAGCGTACCAACATCATAATTATAGGGGTACCAGAAGAAGAGAGACGGCAAGATATTGAAAACCTATTTGAAGAAATAATGACAGAAAACTTCCCCTACCTGGTGAAAGAAATAGACTTATAAGTCCAGGAAGCGCAGAGAACCCCAAACGAAAGGAATCCAAAGAGGACCACACCAAGACACATCATAATTAAAATGCCAAGAGCAAAAGATAAAGAGAGAATCTTAAAAGCAGCAAGAGAAAGAAACTCAGTTACCTACAAGGGAGTACCCATAAGACTGTCAGCTGATTTCTCAATAGAAACTTTGCAGGCCAGAAGGGAGTGGCAAGAAATATTCAAAGTGATGAATACCAAGAACCTACAACCAAGATTACTTTATCCAGCAAAGCTATCATTCAGAATGGAAGGTCAGATAAAGAGCTTCACAGGTAAGAAAAAGTTAAAGGAGTTCATCACCACCAAACCAGCATTATATGAAATGCTGAAAGGTATTCTTTAAGAAGAGGAAGAAGAAAAAGGAACTCTTACCATTTGCCACAGCATGGATGGAACTGGAGAGCGGATAAATACCACATGATCTCACTCATTTGTGGAATATAATGAACAACATAAACTGATGAACAAGGACAGATCCAGAGATGGAGAGGCATTGATTGGACTGTCGGGCCTTGGAGGGAAGGTAGGGGAGGGTGGGGGTAAGGGGAAAAGATCAACCAAAGGACTTATATGCAAACATATAGGCCTAACCAATGGACACGGACAACGGAGGGGTGAGGGCATGAGCAGGGCGGGTAGGGAGGGGTAGGGGGCAACGTGGGGATAAGGACACATATACCTTAATCAATAAAAAATAGATTAAAAAAAAAAGAATGATAAAAAAAAGAATTAACAAAAAAACAAACAAACAAACAAAAAAACATGGCAAAGTTCAAATTAATTTATGACCCAAATTTGGGAAAGATATATTTAAGCTAATATTTTAAACAGGTCTGTTACAATTCTAACAATGGATTTGTCACAAGCCCCAAAATATTCTTTTCCTGTTCTTTCTTTCTTTAAATATTTCAATTTCTGAAATGTTTGTAAGATCTTAAAAATTCAACAGTCAATGGAACAGTGTGATATATTTTATTTATGTTGCTTTATCCATTATGACAGTTTTCTGCTTCAAAATATTTTATACATATCTATTTTGTATGCCTTTATTTGAACATATCATTCATTAAAAAATTCATCCAGAAACTCATTTTTAAAAATCCCTAAATCAAATCTGTGCAGTATGTTAGACCAGCAGTTCTCAACCTGTGGGTCACGACCCCTTTGGGGGTCGAACAACCCTTTCACAGGGGTTGCCTAAGACCATCGGAAAACACATATATAATTACGTATTTTTTTTTGTGATTAATGACTGTGTTTTAATTATGTTCCATTTGTAACAATGAAATTGGGGTTCGCCACAACATGAGGAGCTGTATTAAAGGGTCGCGGCATTAGGAAGGTTGAGAACCACTGTGTTAGACCCTTGAAAATAAAAAAGAGAGGTTAATTGTTTGATGTACTTTTGTGGACATATTTCTATTGGAATTAACAGATCTCTAACCTGAGAATTTTAGTTCCTAAAAGTTTTTTCTTCCTCCTGCTAAGACCTTTCTGTTAAGGATGTTTTATAATCATGGGGTCAACTGCTGAATTTTCTGCCAAGGAAGAGTGTTGCTTTACTTATATCCAATAAAGCTCAGTTGTGTGAAAACATGAATTATTTCAATCAATTCATTAGTTAACCAGTGCACACTGAATTAAAAAGCCAATCTTCTGTTCTGTAGTTTTAGGATAATACTTGCCTGTTGAACACTGTTGGTGGTCTGAATTCTGACCTTCCACCATTATCTACTATTCAAAACAGCAGGTACTTTAATTGATTTCCACTTGAGGCACTGAGAGCATAAAAGCAAACTTGGCAGCTTTTCAAGATAAGCACAGTCATGTAGAATAAATCTCTCAAAGAGGAGATCTCTTTCCCCTTCATGCTCTGCAGGACTAGGGATCTTATGGTAAGTAAATCTCAGCCTCGTTTTTTAAAAATAACTCCTATTCAAAATTTCAAACCCAACTGTCTAAAGGAAAGCAAGAAAATGTTGAAGAAATCTGTCTTTCTCCATCAGTGGAATATCTCAGACGTGTGCTATTAGAGCTTTGTAAGATCAAGCCCTTTCTTAAGATAATGAGGGGCACGGTAGGGTATTTTGTTAGAACCAAACACTCTCCATATGTTACAAGTCAGAGTTGAATTTTTTTGTCAAGTTAATTGTTGGAACCATTTAATATGTCAATTAAGAAAAGAACTTTCAAGCTTAAAATGCTTTGCGTAGGAATCCAGAACATAAATGTATACCTCAGCATTTCCTAGCAAACTAATAAAAATAATACAATATCCCTTTTTTAATCTTCCATAACAAGAAAAGACCATTAAAAGCACATAGTAGTATGAATCTGGATGTTTGTCTTAAGTAGGCTTTTTAAATGTTTACATGAAAATAATATATGTTTTAAAACAAATAATTTAAATGGAAGATTAATTGCTCATATATAAATATCATAAAATTTATCCTCAAAGATAACCTATACCTATGGCTTCCTTTATAGCAAACAGTTCCATTAAGAAGTTCTGAAATTTATGTTAAAATAAAAAACTTAAGTGCATATACGCGAAAGAAATGATTAAATCTTGAACATGTAACTCTTTGTTCTTCCACAGATTATCTTCCAAAATACAATTTCAATAACTTAAACTTTTGATTGAAAATGTAATTCAGTATAGGACAATATTTTCAAAAACAGTGTTTTTCATTACAGAACACTTTAGTATCATTAAAAATGAAAGAAAGGAAGAAAGAGAAAGAGGTATTTTTTAAAATCGGAAAAAAAGACTCAAAAGGAATAATAAAAAGCTGAAATCTATTCCTTATAAATACTAAATAAAATTGAAAATTAGCAAGAAAAGAGAAGGCAAAAACAAACACTATTAGTAATAAAAAATGAAGTCATAACAACAGACAATGTAAAGTTTAAACAGAAATAGGATGAGGCTCATGACAATAAACTTGACAACTTACATAAAATGAAAGAATGTTGTTGTTGTTGTTGTTGTTTTAAGAAAAGCTTATTATAATGGTCCTAAGAATCAATAGAAAAGATGAACAGTTTTGTAACCATATGATAGTTAAAACTGATTGTTAAAAATCTCACAAAGAATACATCTGGCCCCAAAACTAACAATCTTGCAAGAAACTTAAATTCTCAATTTATATAAACTCTCTAGAGGAAAGAAAAAGAGGAATACTTCTAGACACACTTTATGATATCCAAGCCAGAAGGGATTGTAAAAGAAAGTTTAAATAGTCATCTACCTCATTACTAACTTAAATTTAAATATGTTAAACAAATGTTAACACACTGAGTCCAGCACTGCATAAAAAATGCCATGTGCCATGACCAAGTTGGCTTTTTCCTTGGAAAACAAGGTTACTGCAACACTAGAGGTTTGATTAATGTAATCAAGCACATCAGTAACTTTGAAATCTATGATTTTGATGTCTATGAGTACAAAGCATGCGATGCAATTCAACATCCATTAAAACATTCATTAAAAAAAATCTCGGTAAATGAGCCATTGAAGGAAATGTCTTCATGATTAATGGACATTTATGAAAATCTTCAGCAAACATCATAAAAAAAACAGTGAAATGTTGAAAGTTTTCTTTTAAGATTAGGAAAATGACAAAGATGGCATCTTGATACCAACATTAGGAAGTGAATACATAATATATCAAAAATGGCAAGAGGAAAAAAACGTGTCATTATAGACTCCTCAATTTAGCTAAAATTTTATTTAAAACTAAAGGTTAAATAAAGACTCTCAGGAAACAAAACTGAGTGTTTACTACCAACAGAACTGCCCAAAAGGAATTTCAAAATGATGTACTTCAAGAAGAAATATGATCTGATAGCAAAGGACTAAAAAGCAATGTGAGCAAAGAGAGTGATAAAAATGAGGATAATTCTATATAAACATTGAATACATAAAGCAACAATAACTGGATTTCAGCCATCATTATAAACCTTCCTTTTAGTAGGAGAAATACTAGAAATCTAGCTCACTTATATCTCATAACTTTATCCCTTTCCAAAGGATATTTGGCTGCTAACAGTTAAATAAGTTTGTCTTTCCTTTTACCTCCCGACTCCACATACTTCAAGATTGCTAGTGACAAAAGTTAGTAGACATGGGAAGAAAAATGTAGACTATGTCTAACGAACAAATGAAGTAGCAAGTTGCAATCGAGCACATCAGAAAGTGTTAAAAAAAAAAAAAAGAGTCAGGGTGTGGCCATGGCCAGGTAGCTCAGTTGGTTCGAGCATTGCCCCAATATGCCAAGGTTGTGGGTTTGATCCCAGTCAGGGCACATACAAGAATCAACCAATGAATGCATAAATACGTGAAACAACAAATAAAAAATTGAAGGAGTAAGAGCAAATTTAGAGAAAAGAGAACTGTCACTACCTAGTTAATAAAGTCCCAAAGAATGAAAAATGGGAAGAAACTATTAAAAATATTTGAAAGAGAAATGATCCAGAATTCCTTCATATCAAAAGAGATAGATATAAAGATTCCCCCTTCTGGAACGGGGGAGTAAGTTCCCAGAAGACAAACCCTTCTGTAAATAACCACCATAAACAAAAAGCAACTTCCTGGTGGTTCTGGAGAATGATAAAAGCACGTGTATATTTTAGGGAGCTGAAGGTGTGGCACAAGTTGAGTTCACCATCTTTGCAGCTTTGACCTAATAGTGGCTTATGCTCATGGTATGGCATTTGGTGGCTAAAACAACAGTAAAGACAGAAACTGGGCCTGGCCAATGTGGCCCAGTGGTTGAGCATTGCCTCATGAACCAAGAGGTCATTGGTTTGACTCCCGGTCAGGGCACATACCCAGGCTGTAGGCTCAATAACCAGGAGGGGGCATGCGGGAGGCAGCCGATCAGTGATGTTTCTCTCTGATCAATGTGTCTATCTATCCCTCTCCCTTCCTCGCTCTCTAAAAATCAGTAAAAACATTTTAAAAAAAAAAAAAACTGAAGGGACAATCCTAAAAGGTAAAGAGATAGAGAAGCCTAAATCTTTAGCTGGCACTCAACCCAAACAAATATGAGACATGCTCCAATAGCTGAGATAAGGGAAGAGTGAACTTATCCAAGATATGAGTAGCTGTACCCTGTAGGTAGGACAAAGTTTCCAGTTTGAATCGAACAAACTTAATTGCCTCTGAAAACAACACTTTTTGGAGGAATAAAAGAAAATCCAGAGCATCATCTGTAAAAGGGATGAGCAAAATTTTTTGGTACAGTGCCAAATAGTATATATGTTAGGTTTGTGGGCCATATGGACTCTGTTACAACTATTAGACACTGTCATTGTAGCTTGAAGGCTGCCGAAGAGAACATGTGGACAAATAGCGGTAACTATTTTCCAGTAAAACTTTATTTATAAAAACAGCTAGTTCCTAAGCCAGTTTATAATAATTCAATCAGTTAATATATAATGTATTAAAGTATTAATATTTCAGAATAAAAACATTGCTACATAAATAATCTCACAAACATTGCACAATTGTTCAGAGTAGCCTTACTCATAACAGCTGACATCCCAGATGTCTATGAAGAGGTGAATTGATAAACAAAATAGTTTATCTACCAGTGGAATATGATTTAGCAAGAAAAAAAAAACAATTACTGATATACATAAAAACATATAAAGAATGTATGACTTCTGAATGCAGAGGAAATTTCGTTTCTCCAATTGAAAGTAGAAAGGAGAAAAGGGGAAAAATGGCATAAAATGAAACACAAAAATAAAATAGGTTGACAATAAAAATCCTAAAAAAAACTCTAATTTCGTAGCCCAGCTGGCATAGCTCAGTGGTTGAGTGTCGACCTATAAACCAGGAGGCCATGGTTCGATTCCCAGTCAGGGCACATGTCCGAATTGTGGGCTCAATCCCCAGGGTGGGATGTGCAGGAGGCAGCCTATCAATGATTCTCTCTCATCACTGATGTTTCTATTTCTTTCTCCCTCTCCCTTCCCCTTTGAAATCAATAAAAACATATATATTTTTAAAAAGACCACTAATTATAATAAACATAAAAATGTTAAATCAGTTGATTAAAAATTTGAAAGAACTATAACTTGGTTTAAACAGAAAAATATAAAATCTAGCAATAGCTTTTTTCTAGTAGACATACCTATTTAGCCATATCAATATCCATATTTATATTTATATCTGGAAAGGTTGAAGAGAAAGTATGAAAATATTAGCCAGGATGGTGATTTTAGTGCCAGACAAAAATGTTTTAAGGCATAAATCATTTTTTAAAAAAATGGAAAAGGAAAAACAAATCAAGCAGATGAAAAAACTTTAAATGTGCATGTACCTTGTAATGTAACTCAACATATATGAGAAAAAACTGTCAGAATTACAGGGACAAATAAATAAATAAATAAAGTTGGGTATTTTAATACATGCTTGTTAGTTACTGATAGATCAATCAAACTAAAATAAGCAAACAAATAGATATTTTGAATAATAATATTAATATGTTTCATCTAAGATCTAGTGACAGATAATGAACTTTAAAGAACACTCACATCCTTTCAAGTACACAGAGAACAAATACTAAAATTTATCATATATTACATTAAGTAGAAAACTTCAATACATTTTAAAGGATTGGCATCATACAGACGACTTCATCTTATTGCAGTGCAACAAAGTAGATGTATTTAATAAAAGGTATCTTTTAAAAATCCAAAATGTCTTTAATTCTAAAGCAATACGTAAGCTGAAAGAAAATGAATGTACCATGTGAAATTTAATTGCAGAGTATGGAAGAAGGAAAACAAAACAAAAACAGCATAATCTATGAGAAAATTTGATGGACTGAACCACCTCAAATTAAAAGACAGCGAATACTAGACAAAGTTAAGACACAAATGACACTGTTTAAAATAAGGAATTCTCACCTAGACTATAGAAATAACTGCAAGTCAGCAAGAAAAGTATAAAATTGAAAAATTGGCAAAAATGAAGATAGGCAATTTACAAAGAAAGAGACTTAAAAAATAAAAGCCCATGTCCATAAGAAGTCGTGGGAAAATAATAGTTCTGAGGAAAGAAATTAAAGAGCTAGATTATCCAGTAAAATAAGCTGCCATCAAACTCATGTGCTCATAGACCGTAGCATTAAGACTCAAAGGGTAAGATGAACCTTTGATTAGATGGCCGAACAGGGTGAATCAATTCCTGTTGATTCCAATCAAACCCACCATAACTTTACAGATCTTATAGGAAGGAAGGACTTTATAAAATCTACAACTTCAATCTCGACAACATGATTTATCAATTAGGCTGCTTGAATTGCCCAAATAACTACTAGCCATTGGGGGCAATTTCATGTTAAGCCTTTTTAAGTCCAAATTCCTGTTGACCCTGCAGTTTCACAATGCCAGCTCAGTCTTCTAGAATTCTTCGTAGGATACCTTAACTCACTGCCAGACTGTTCAAGGAATCAAATGGGAGGTTTTAGAAGTCCTACATACTTTGATGTATCAAGTTGGTATTAGAGAAATGTAAAATGAACTTTCTACGTAACTTTTTTAAGTCACCATATAACTCAATTACACTAGAAAGTTTTCTAGACAATGTAGTACGTATACGATTCACAATGTGCCTGTCCAAAAGCAAAGGCAGAGCCTTAAGTTTCCCGGAGGTCTTCGATTATTTTAGCACACTTCCTTACTACTCAAAAAATGTAACTTTGTGTGGCCACTTCTTGCTGTTTCTAGGGAAACATCCATACATCTGTGTTCTCAGCTAGGCTATTACAGGCAGCTATTATAATGACTTGATGCAGTTGGAGCTGGCTCAGCCATAAGATGCCAGATGGCCTAGAGGCACCAGAACTCAGGAACAAGGATATCCAAGAAGTTAGCATATTAATGCAGAAGAGTGAGCTATTATTGCTGGGGGTCAAGATGTTTCTCAAGCATCTTTACAGCTATGTCTTTGGGTAAATTTATCATTAATTAGGTCAGCATGTATGTAATGTCGGAGTCACTAGTGCTTGTGTATAAATGTTTACAAGTATGGAAGAGCAATATGTAATTTAAATACTATAGACCAACTGCCATAGTCTCTAACATTTTACCAGAAACACACGTTGAAAAGTTGCTATGAATCCTCATTCCATGCAGCTTGATAGTTATTTATAACTGGAGATGGAATGGTGGTAAGGACGCCTGATTAACATGTTTAAGCTGTGAAACAAAAGTTGTCTGGCCTTATCCATTGGTTTTTATGTAGTCATAAATTAATATTTTATTGAATTATGTATTACTGAATTTAATGAATTAATTAATTTGGTTAAATTAGTGTTTTAGAAGGTTATTTCCACATTATCTTGTCATATACCCACAAGGAGATTTGTTTTGGGTAAAGTCTAGATGGCAGGTTGGTAGGTACAATAATTCCACGTGTATCCACTTGAAGGTATATGTGTGTGTCTTAACAAGCAGAACTAATAACTATTTCCTCCAATATTTTTGTTATACCTCCTGCCACTGTCTATCCTGTACCAACTTACATGTCTACTTGGATGTCTAATAGGCATCTTAAACTTAAAATATAGCCAAAACTCCATTCCAAGGTATTCTGCTTCCCATTTCCTCCTGCCATAGTCCCCCCAAGATAAATGCATGGCTTGCTATCACACCCTTCAAATCTCTAAACCAGGGCTGGGGAACCTTATTTCTGCCAAGGGCCATTTGGATATTTATAACATTATTCACAGGCCATACAAAATTATCAGCTTAAAAACTGGCCTGCTATATTTGGTTAAGCATGTCATTGACTAACCCCTAAGGCCTTGGCAGGTCCTGACCACATGATTTGGCAGGCCTTACATGGCCCGCGGGCCAGACATTCCCCACCCCTGCAGTGTCACCTTTTATAGGAAGCCTTCCCAGATCACCCTATGTAAAACAGCACCATTCCTATGCTCCCATCCAGGTTGTATTCCCGATACTTCTTATCTGAGTTTATACTTCTCTAAAACACTTACCCCAACTGACATATTATATATATTAGCTCTCTGTCTGTTTTCCCAACTAAAATGTATGCTCCATGAAGGTGGGGGTCTGTGCTTCCTGCTGTGTTATCAGTGAACAGAGCAGTGTCTGGAAAGTAGTTGGAACTCAATAAATATTTGTCAGATCAGAGACTGAATTTGTAAGTAACCTCTTCAACGACTCTATCTATTTATCTCTCTACCTATCTAGTTCCTACACTTTACATGCTGCACTAATTTGGGATCAAAATGATGATTTTCAAGGTTAGTACAGAATAAGATTTTGAAATCACAGAAGTCCAACCTCTTAGCTCTAAGAGTCTCTAAAATCATCTGTAACCGTGTCAACAATAAAAATAAATAAATAAAAAACAATATTTCCACTTCTCATAGTGGAGTGTGGCTTAGAAGGAAAAGTTTTAACGACGGTCATTCCTTATTAATTAAATGCCCACACCTTATTTCTATCAGCGCCAAAATGCTCAGGGAAAAATGCAGAAAACTTCTCTTAGAGCAGTGGTTCTGAACCTTGGCTGCACATTAGAGTCACCAGAAATCTTTTTAAAACCCTGATTTCTGGGCTTCATCCTCCGGAAATTGTTTCTTTGTTACTAATGTTGTGGCCCCACCCCATCACAAAGAAACAAGATTTCCGGAGGACGAGGCCCAGAAATCAGGATTTTAAAAAGATTCCTGGTGATTCTAATGTGCAGCCAAGTTTGAGAACCACTATCTTAGAAAACCCTGCTTTCTAAGTTTGGGGTGAATTTGAGCCACAAACTCTAAAATAAAGTCATCTTCCCCTCCTCTAATCAATAAGTCTAAACAATGAATGCGAACGTACACTTTACGAATCCCACCCGGATACAACCCTTACCTGCATCTCTTGACAAAAGGAAGCCAGTGGCCCAAAAAGAATCTGGCATTGCTCGTCAGCGGTGTACGTCATCCCTGGCTGCTTGGAGGGGACCATCACGGCATTGACGCTCTGGGGATGTGTCTGGAGCAAGCAGTTACTGGCCTTTGACCTGACAATATGCAGATATGTGTAAAATTTTGAATTTACTGTAAAAAGTTATCATTAGCATGCAACAGGAAATATTTCATAAGATGAAAAATATGGTCTGACTTTTATTTATAAGCATTTCCATTTATGATAATCCTAATAATGATAATGATGTTTAAGATAACAGAATTTTTTGGATTAACTCAACTAATCTACATAACACTGAGATGGCTTTACTATTTTACACATTTATAAGATGACGAGAGAAGCGCAGACTCAGAAATTAGCTTGTCCAAAAGCAATGGGTGAAGGTAAAAAATGAACTACATGCAGGGATTTAAAGAATCTATAGAAAGCATTCTCTAGTGAGTATGCATAGTACGAATATGTCTGTGCTTGACACTGTAATACAACTTCCATTTATGAGGTGACATTTAATTTTATCATAATCCTGATTCATGTGAGGGCAGCCAAACAAAATCACACATGTTCCCATGTTCCTTAGAAACTCATTAGGGCTGCTGCTCCAGTGACCTGGTGTGTTCATATGACATGCTCAGAGCACTGTGGCTATACCATCACAACAAAGAGCATGCGCAGAATATATTGTACATATTTCAGAGCAGAATTATGGCAATGTAATACATGTTTTAGTAGATTTAGCAGAAAACATGGGCTTTATAATTTAAATGTTATGTAAAATTGAATTAAATTTCTCAGTGCAGTAAAATTAGCTAACTAGGTGTTTCTATATTTCTTAATTAGACTTTTGGATACTTTAAGCAAACCCTCTCTTACTACTTTTGCCCACTGTTTCAGCTGCTTCTTTTATGATCAAAAGGATAATTAAAGAACATGGGCTTTAAAATAAAAATTAAAACAATAATAATATTTTTCACTTATTTTTCCAACCAGGTGAGAGCTAAGTGTTACTGCTGTTGAAGGTGGAAAGGAGGAGAATCGAGGGCTATTTGTAATGATGAAAACTATGCAGTGATGAAAAACAGAGTCAGAGTGCAGAAGCATCTCAATGAAAAGGTGCAGCTTTGGTGAAAGTGGTGCCTTGTGATGACAAGAGATGTGCTGAGTGACGCGCAATGAGCATGTTCCCACGGTGAAATTCTGAAGAGGGCATTAGAGACTGTGACAGATTTTTTAAATCCTTATAATTTTTCAACCTTACAAATCACCTTGCCCAATGTTCAATTGGAAAATGTGGAAACTAAGAAGCAGGTGGGTTAAATCATATATCCCAATCCACACTATGAGACCGTGGAAGAGCCAGAATTGGGACCAAGTGCCTTGATTCCCAATCTGGTGTCCTGCTCTGCCATGCCACCCTCGCTGGCTGGCAGAGGAAGCAGGCACACATAATCATTCATAACACAACAACAGTGAGTGACCTCAGTACCTTAGAAATCTTCCCAAATCTTCCTTGCTACATCGGGACCATGAAACATCACCAAGGTTTTGTCCTTTAATCCATTCACCAGACATGATATGAAGACCGTCAGCACATGACGGGTGGTCATTGTCATGATTAATGCCCATGCTGATGTGAAATATAATTAAAATTTTAAAATTACATTAGATAAGTATTTTTAGCTTTTTCAAAACTGCAATTAAATAACAGCTAAAGACTTACAATAATGGGAGAGAAATTTGTTATAAAGTTCAAAATAAAATCAGATTTCAGATTGATTGATTTTTTTAAATGTTGTTATATTTCTATTTAGTAAAAACCATTTTCCCAATCAACCTAGCAAATAATATGCTTAGTACAGCTATACAGAAGTCATCTATAGATATATTTTTCACATGGTAGTTGTATGAGACACATAGAAGTAGTAAATTTCTATTTGGCCAACTGAGATTCCTTCTCTTGACTGGAGATCCTTTATTCATACATTATATCACATCCACAACCACATTAAACTATCATTTTCACTGTGTGCTTCATTGGACCATCTTCTTCCACTCTTCAGGTAACACAAACTGTCTCTGGGAAACGACATTCATGGCCATCTTTAGTTTTCCTATTGCATTCTGAATCTGTTTTGTTAGGTTGGAATTCCATTCTAAAAATCTAACTTAAAATGTACTAAAATAATTTTAAATTGAATATGTCTAAAAACTGCCCTTTTCTCACTGTGTTTTGATCTAGGGAATAGCCTTTCAGAATGAAAAATTGTGAATAACAAGAATATCTATAGTGTGTTTTAAAACACTAATAAAAGAATTACGATAGAAGTTGCTAAGGAAAAAGACAAGTAGACTACATTTTCTCAAATAAAAAAATTCTCAAGACTATCAAACTATATTTTCATTAAGATAAATTAAGAATTTAAATAAAAATTATTATACTCAATATATTTTGAAAGAAAATTCTATAGATGGAATTAATTAATGAATAAGAGTAATGGAATAACAAGTTCACCATGTTTCCTATCTTTGAAAACTATAAAAATTATAGCCTAAATGAAACTAAAAACACTTTATTGAATATCATTTTTTCACTTTTAGTGTTAAAAAAATTAGCTATATGATGAATCACATTTATCTTTCCTAGTCTAATTAATGCCTTTAAGTAGGGCCTGTATCAACACACATTAATAAGATGATTAATAGAGAGAATAAGAAGATGTGTGTTTCTCATACTTTGAAAAGAAAGAGGAAAAATAAGCGATGCTGTCAAGCAGGTATGGGCCAGCTCAGTTACTAGGGGTAGAGTGAAAAATGTTGGAGTTAGAGATTTGAATTCTGTATCTTCCTTACCCATGTGACAGAGGCAAGTTAAATAATAATAAAAAATAAATGTGCCTCTGTTCTCATCTGTTTAAAATACTTTACTGACTGGCTGTGACATTTGCCTAGGGATGATGTACAATGCCTGGCACAGTGCTGGATTATAGTAGGCATTCATAACTATTCTTTTTATTGGGGCAGTAAATCAGAGAAACACATCTTATTGTTTGAATTTGTCGAAAAACACGAAGCGATAAACATCATTAAAGATAATCATTAAAGGTAATCTGTTGGATTTGCTGACTTTGGTGAGCGTTGTGGACTTAAGGAAAACCAAGAACATAATAAGGACAAGAGTTTACTTTGTTCCAATGTTAAGTTAAAACAAGAAATTGCAAGTATGGCACCATCTCTTGGATGGATAAGGAATCCTCAGTGCATTTCTAACTGTACGGTTCTGGCACAGCCCCTGCCAGCACCGCGGTCCCCGCCACCACAGAGCCCAGCTGAGCAGCGTCGCTGGGTGACTCCCATATCAACGGGCACCGGCCACATGGAACACGCTCAGCCCCTCCATCGGTGGTGTGCAGTCCTCTGAACCATACACAAATACTATTATTTTTGAAAGACAATTGATCTTTCTCAGAAATAATAAAACTTCTTAAATAATGTGTCCATTTGAGAGAAGAAGAGGAACTGCTTCCAAGATTTAGCAATTTGGACATTCTCCCGAAGTAGTGTAATGCGATTTTCTAAATTGGGAAGATTACAACTTCTCATCCAGATGAGCATTTTCCTTCTGGGATCTTGATTCTCATGTAAGAAATTAGCTACAGCCACGGAGAAAGCTGGTGATTCAAGCATTGTTTACCATTAGTTAAATTTTCCTAAAGCTATTTAACTTGTAACAAAAAAGATTATCATTAAATTGGGACAGGGCTTTTTACCACGCATCTGGACCTGTCATCAGGAGACATTGCTTAGTCCTGATTCTACGCATTTGAAATAAGACAATTAATTGTGAACCTTTATCTGTTCCAGCCACTATATTAATCATTTACAATGATGATATCATTCACTCCTCACAGTATTCTCATAATGTTTCCATTATCATGACTTCTATCTTACAGATGAGGAAGGCACTGAGGTTAATTAATAGTGGAGCTGTGTCTCAGACCCAGGCAGTCTGAAGGTCAAGTTGAGAGACCTCTAAACCACCAAAATTAGAGATTTTTTTTTAAAAAAAAGAGGAGGTGCTTCTCTTTCTGGATCAAAACTCTCAATTAGTGCGAATGATTTATTGTTTTATGTTACAAATGTCTCCTCTCTGGTAGCAAAAATGTACATACAGTCCACAGCCAAGTTGTATGCATCTCGAAGTGAGACACTAGCAACACTTCTCCCCACACTGTGCGACTGAGCTACATTTTAATAATCTCAGTTTAAATTCATTTTGACAAAGAGCCTTGGGCAAATAAACTCTCCACTAACATTGTACATGGTTGTCAAGTCAACTGAAAAAATATTTTTATCTTATAAAACTTCTCAACTTTTAAAACTCCCTGCCAGGCAGTTGTGTGATATCCTGCGGAAAGCTGGAGGGAGAGGCACTCGGATTGTGAAGATGGTCCCTTTGATGGTTAAAGGGCTATAGAAGAGAACATATATAAATTCGCTCACACTTTTTGGATAATTTTTAAAAGATCAATATTTTAAAAGAGTAAGTTTGTGTTGAACACATTAACCATTTTATCATGATACATTATTTCCCACTAAAAGCCACATATTATATGGAAGAATCAACTTTAAAAAGAAACTAATTATAGCAATATCTAACTGGAAGTGGATTGTATTTCCACAAAATCACATTTAATTTCATACAATTCATTGGCTATATCTGATTTGATGTAAGTCCACTGCTGTGTGTTCATGGAAAAAAGACTAACATTTGAAAATACAAGATATTTTCATTACTTTTCATATTTCATTTCAATTATTTCTACTTGCACAAAACAAATATGTACCTCTATTGCAAGTCAAAAGCTAATTAAAAGCAAGTTAGCAACAAGGTAAAAAAAAATTAGAGGTTAATTAGAGATACAAAAAGATTCCTTTTTATTTTGCCATGTATTATGGAACAGGCTTATCTAGCAATTCAACAAACACTTGTTGAGAACCCACTATATGCTGGGTACACAGCTGGAGTCATGAAAATGAATAAGATCCAGTTCTTACCCTTAAGCAGCTAATAAATGCCTGGGTCCTGTTAGTTCTACATTCCTTAAAACTCTCCTCTCTTCCCTCCCTTCACACCACTACTACGTACTGTCAACCCTGACAAGTGCTAATTCTCTTCAATCCTGGATTGTAATGTCTACTTCACTGACCTCCTGCCTCCTAACTCTTCACATTGCTTTAATTACTTTAGTTTCTTAGAAATACATTAATACACAAACTAGTTTCCTAGGCAAAATCTTTTCATTTTCCTTGACAAGCAATTTACTGAAAATGTGAACTGTGTGCATCAGAATCAGAGGGCGTGATGATGTTGGGTTAGTGACAATGCAGCTTCCTGGGCCCTACTCCAACTGATTGCAAGAGAATATTTAGAGATAAGGCCCAAGAAACTATGTTAACACATTTTATAGATGATTCTTACTTAAAATTCAGAGAACCAATGGACTTTAAAAAAAATCTTTTTAGAGAGAGAGGAAGGGAAAGAGTAAGAGAGAGACAGAGAAACATCAACTGATTGTTCCTGCAAGTGACCCTACCAGGGATCCATTGAAACCACAATCTAGGTATGTGCCCTGGCCAGGAATCGAACCCACAGCCTTTGGGTGTACTGGATGATGGTCCGGCCAACTGAACCAATTGGACGAACCAATGATCTTCTTATCCTGTTTTTCAAACAATCTGCAAACTGACTTCAATCTAATTTTCACAGGAACGGCTCATTCCAGCCTACTTTTTGCACAGTTCTTTCCTTTCAGAATGCTTTCCCCAGCTTATCTGTATTTATAAATTCAACTCAACTTTAACACCTTCTTCCTGCATAAAGGACGCTTCAAAAATCCCAGCGTATATTTCTCACAATCCTAAACTTCTGTGCCCTTCAAATATATGGCAAGTAAGATATATCAGAACTACCTTCTATTTCTGGTGAATTTTAAGTGATATATATAAACTATTCTCACCTAGAATTTGTGTTCAGAGACCAAGAACTGTCATATTTTCTTTTTAATTCCTTGAATCTACCTAATTAAATAAATGTCTATAGACAATACAACTAAATATTCTGTAAATGTGATGAAAAGTTGAAACTAATGTGGCTTCTTACTGGCTTAGAGAAACCGTAGCCTGAAAAGTCTACAGATACTCTACTCAATCAAGGTTGCTTGCCTTACTCTAGGACAGGGATGGGGAACATCCGGCCCGCAGGCCACAAATACGGCCCACAAAATCATTTGATCTGGTCCTGCCAAGGCCACTGCAGGCGGGACTTCAAATTCAATAAATCTAGGAGCTTTTTTCATAGCAACATGCATTTATATGAAGTGAATTATATTAAGCAAATGGTGTTCTAAATATACAAATGGCCCTTGGCAGGAAAAAGGTTCCCCACCCCTGCTCTAGAGCATACATTTACCAAGGTATATTAGAGAAATGCAAACAGACCAATTCTGGTAAGGTTACTCTTTAGCTGGGTGATTTTTCCCTCTTCTATGATAGCATGGCATCCAAACCTACATTTGAAGAGAACCTCGTGTGGGAGTGCAGCCACATCTATACTGGCTCAAGTCCCACTATCACTATTAACTTGGACAAACTCCTTATAACTATAACTGGTATCATGGTCTAAATAAAGTATCAAATACAAACGCTATATATTCGTGATCTATAAGACTCTCCATAAGAAGCTCACTCGCCTGCCAATCCAATAAGCATTCAGAAGGATATTAAATCACTCCTTGAATGTACGGCCGTTGGAGGCTGAAAAGCTCAATTTTACATAAAAGTATTCGTAAAAAATTATAATACGACTAATTATTCTTATTATTCATTCACCCTGTATTATGTCTTAACAACTGCACCATGCAATTAGGGCATTACCAATCTAATAAAGAACCTTGAAAGGAAAATGTATCCAAATTTTAGGGATGAAGAAAATTAGTTCAGACAGATGGATCTGCCTAACATTCAATTCAGTGAATAGCGGGAACAAGAATTCAGGTCCAAGTCTGCATTTCCCTAATACAAGTTCTCTCTCATCTGCCCAATGAGTAGTTTCTAACACTAACTGAGGCATGTGTGTTAGAAGAAGATACTGTGACTTCTGCCATACGGAATTCTAAAGAGTAAAATGTGGGGGCAGGAAATTTACATGTAGCCATTCCCCATTTCAGTGGGTTAAGGAGCATTATTAACCGAATAATTAATTGTGGACATTTTAAGGAGCAATGGATTTCCAGAGGTAAGAGTATATTTATTTTTATTTACTTACAGCAATCTGTTATTATTTCATATTTTCCCACCCTAATAATCCTAGATGAGGAGGCATTGCCTTTATCCTCATTTCTTACTTACCTCTTACTGTCTGTCTACCCTCCATTTAGAATATATCTTCTAGTTCTAGTAAATCTATTGATGCATATCAATGCAAAAATAAAAGGCAAATATTTTATTCTCTTCTAAAAAGTACTCCTGCAGCAAGCTGAGATGAGCCAAATTTATGTTTGGCAGGATGCCTCCTAGGGCATATGCTAGCTTCTTATTGAATTAGCAGAATTTTAGATTCAATGGTCCTATTGCTAAAACTGCTGGATTTGGTCCTTCAAAACCCATGATGTCAGGACTTGCATGAATTAATTGGACAGGACCTTGCAACCAGACTTCAAAGTAGACTTATAATAACCAATACATAGTTTAACGATTTTATTTCCACAGCTTATTTTATATAGGAATTCCAAATAGCATGTACCAAAAAGGAAAAATATTTAACCATAGTTATTTGTATAATAATATTTTCTTTTACTCAGTCAGGCAATTGCATTCTTTGACAAACTAATTCCTCTTCTCTTCTTCTAGAATTCAATTACCTTCTACTCTGTATCTCCAGATGATTGTCCAAAAGATAAATATTTTGTACAACAAATGTTTATTCACTCACACAACAAATGTTTTAGTGCCTATAATGTACAATGCACTCAATTTCATGCCGAGAAAAAATATATTAGACAGAAATCCTATTTTCAGAGAGATTGCTATCTAGTAGGGTGTGCGGGAGTGTGTGTGTGTGTGTGTGTGTGTGTGTGTGTGTGTGTGAAGATAGCAGTATAAATCAGTACATATTAGAAACCAAATGGTGAGTGGTATTGATAATAAACAGTGCAAATTTAAAAAGAAAATATATTTCCAGCCGAACTTTCAGTTCTAATTTCCCGAGAGTGACAGCATTTATGTTGGTTGTTAATGGGTGAGTGAAACTGAAAGAAGGGCTCGGAGTTGGGATAAGCAAAAGCATTAATAAAGACAAAAAATTGAAAATTATGGACTGTTTCTATTCGTGAAATAGAGAAGTGGGTTATAAAGTCAGAAAGGTAGATTGGGACCACTCTATAAAAGTTAAGAACCTAAGGGTAAGGAATTTGGAATTCATTCATTAGATAGTAAAGGGCAATAAAGATGTCTAAACTGAAGACGAGGACCATGAGGACCACTAATGTGTGAGACAGATCAGAAAGATGACATGCAAGGCAAGGAGACCAGTGAGGTAGATACTGCAATAGTCCAAACCTGGAGGAATGACAGGAGAAGGAATGGACAGAGGAGATAGCTATTGCAGATGAAGAGTGAAGAGAATGTGGCAACTTGATTATGGAAAGAATTAGGGGAAGAAAGAGTTAAAAATGTTTCAGATGTCTCAACTAAAGAAATGGTAGCATTATTGGTGCCAATCACAGAAATGCCGATGTCTGAAGATGCCAACTTATAACCTAGTCCTTGGTTCTATCCTTGGCACAGTGTCCAGCAGCGTATGTGAGTAAATCTCATTGATTTCAAAGGCTTATTAGTCACAGACATAGATTCTTTAGTGTATTTTTATTGATTTCAGAGAGGGAGGGAGAGGGGAGGAGAGATAGAAATTAATGATGAGAGAGAATCATTGATCAGCTGCCTCCCGCAATCGATCGAGCCCATAACCCAGGCATGTGTACTGTCCAGGAATCAAACCATGACCTCTTGGTTCATAGGTCGACACTCAACCACTGAGACACACCGGCTGGGCCGTATATATTCTTGGTACTCTGGCATAAAACTTTAGCAGGTGTCCCAAATATATATTGCCTTCAAGGAGCTAACTCTGCATATTTATTACCTCATTAGCCTCTCCGTTTAAAAAACAACTCCTGAATTGCCAATTTAGTGGAAAAGCCATGTCTCTGTGCCAAAGTTTAATAATATATATATTAATAATACATATTCCCCCAATTTAAAAAGCAAAATAAAACCCTAAAACACGTGTTTTGCTCATATCAAAAAATGCTGTATGTTTTTATGACATGATTTGTTAAGAGATTTCCCCTAACTTATAAAATTTTCTCCACTCAACATCTCTAAAAAGTAGGCAATCTAATTATCATATGAGATTCTCAGTGAATAAATTGTGTATGTTTAACACAGTTTCTTTTAATTTTTAAAAATACAGAAATCTGCTAGAGCAGTGGTTCTCAAACTTTCTAATGCCGTGACCCTTTAATACAGTTCCTCATGTTGTGGTGACCCCCAATTTCATTGTTACAAATTGAACATAATTAAAGCATAGTGATTAATCACAAAAACAATATGTAATTATATATGTGTTTTCTGATGGTCTTAGGCTGCCCCTGTGAAAGGGTCGTTCGACCCCCAAAGGGGTCGCGACCCACAGGTTGGCGACCCACAGGTTGAGAACCACTGTGCTAGAGCTTTTTCATTTTCCAGACACCATTACAAGTATAAATTCTTATAAATGTGCTAATGTCAAATTACAAAACCATGTCATGTATTGATTTTAAGACAAACAATTCTGTCCACAACTTCATGCCCATAGAATGAATTATTTCAAGAATATGACATATTTTAAAAGGGAACTTTTTATAGTTAGGAAAAGAAAGTTGTGAGCCATCAGATACTAAATGATCAAAAAATAAAGTTTTAATAATGTAAAATAGTGACCATTTTTAAGTCCTTATAATTATTCGTTATTTTTACATAATGGGGCTAAATTTAGCAAATCAGAAAAAGATGAGATGTCTAATCACTCTAGTAAACAAAGAAACACAAATATCAATTAAGTTATAATTTAAAATGTGCTATACTCAAGCTGGCAAAATGAGCTAAAACGAGTCAAAACCAGGCCTCTATTTAAATTTGGATAACTATTGCCAGATGGCCTCCAAAAATAGTGCCCCACTTTATACTCCTCTCAAAAATGTAATATGTTTTCCCACACATTCCAACACTTTTCATTCACTTTACACTATTATCAAAACATCACTTAACAGCTATTTATTGGGCACATATGAAAGGCGTTAGAGAGACAATTCTAAATGACAACAACAATGCACAGCACAAACAAGACACAGCCTCTTCCTCAGGAAGCACAATCCGATCAGACATCAAATAATCCATCATACAAATACTGTAAAGCAGCATCTGTGAAAAAATTAGAAACAGAAACTGCATAGGACCTCTGAAAGCACAGACTGAGGGATTTAGCCTCCCCGTGGAGCACTTCGCTGGAAAAGTGATCTAAGGAAGAGTAAAAAAATGAGGGGAAAGAGCAGGAAGTCTTCTTGCCAAGGGAAGCAAATGGTCCTTATAGTGGGAGTCAGTATGGATCCATCTGTACAGATTGATGTAATCTGAGAGGTGAAAGTAGAATTGCTTTGTGGTCTGAACTGGCATTCTATGAATGATGCTAAAATTATTTTATATAAGCCCTGGATACACCTCTATGAGTTGTGTGGTTCTATTCTTTGCTATTTTTCAAATGGGACTTTGGTCATTTGTGTATTGATTTGTAAGAGCTCTTTTTATATTAAGGAAAACATTACTTTGTCATATGTTGCAAATCCTTTCACTGCTAGTGGTTTATCTTCTGATTATTGTATTTTTTCTGATTATTTAATTTTGAGTTGTTAAATGTATGACTTGTCCGTAAATGTTTATAGATTTCATATCTAGAATAGACATTCCCTATTAGACTGAAAAAAAAAAAGAAAGAAAAAAGCCAACAAAACAATATATCTCAATGTACAGAATCATTTTGGTGTGTTCTGATGTAATGTCTAAGGTACAGAATCAAATTCTTGTTACTTTTGTTACTAATTCATTTCCTCCACTAATGATTATAGGTGCAGCTTTTAGTATATACTGCATCTCCACAGCATTTCCTGCTTATAAATGGAATTCTTTTTACTCTTCTATTGACTTGTCTGCATATTCAAGCATAAGCACAAACTGCTTTATGTACTATGAAATGTAGTATCTGATAACATTCACTCTTCTCCTCCCACCATTTCTTTTTTTTTTAACAAGGAATTTCTTATGTTGATTTTTACATATGGACTCTATAATCAGTAAGTCTAATAAAAAAAGAAATGAAAATTCTATTTGCATTTTTGGGCAGATCACATTACATTTATATATAGATAATTGTCATTTTATAATATTGACTGTTCCTATTCCAAACCAGGAAATGTCTTTCCATTTATTTAAACCACTTTTATGACTCTCTGTGTAGTTATAAATTCTTCTTTTTATAAGTTTTGTACATTCCTGTGTAAGTATATTCCTAGGTATTTTATCTTTTAAATTTTTATTTTATTTTTTGCTATCTTTAATATACATTTATTATATTTTCTTTCTTAATAGTTTTCAAGTGGCTGTTGTTTATGCATTGGAAAGCAAAAATTTTTACGTAGTTTTCTAACAGGCCAATAAAACATTTTTATTATTATAATAGGTATTTTTTAGATTGCCTTGAGTTTTCCAATTGCACAAATAATGCTCATTTTGCCACTCCTTTCTAGTTTTATTTTCATTATAAAAATATGAAATATTTTCATAAAAACAAATGTTATGATGTGTTTATACATACTATAGATGTATGTGTCTATGTGTGTGTTATGCAATCTAGTATAACTTAAGTATTAAAGGAAACATCACATAAATAAGAAATTTGGACAAGACCAATCCTGAGATCCATGTCAGACTTCTCTATCAGATCTCATTCCTCTGTCTTCTAAAACACAAAAAGTGGGCTGTTTTAGAAATCATTTCAACCCTGAAGTCCTAAAGATAGTCTCAGATGTTTTCTCTTAAAAGTGTTAACTGTGATTTATCACTCTTTATTTTACCTGAAGTTGATTTTTAGGAATGATATGAAGAAAGTATTTAATTTCATTTTTATACATGTGGAGAACCAGGTGCACCATCACATATATCTGAATAGTCAACTACCTCTACTGGTCTGCAATGGCACCACGGTTAGCCCTCAGGTTTCCATATATAACACTAACCCTATTCACACTCTGCATTTTATTCTTTTGCTCTAACTCTCTCTATCTGCATAAATGTCGAAATGTCTTAACCACCATAGTTTCATAATAGTCCTTGATCTCCATAATAGTCCAAGATTCACAGATGATTCTCCTCCCCGTCTTCCTCTGTCTTTGCCTCCATCTTCATCTATTCCTTTTCCAATAATATTTTGGCTATTTGGGGGCAATTTGCATCTATATATAAATTTTGGAAATACTTTGCCAACTTCCATAAGAAAAGCTGTGATGGTATATTTATTGCAATTTCCAGGAACCTCAGGTTTCCAGGAACCTCAAGTCATTTTTTAAGTTTTTTAAAAATATACTTTTATTGATTTTAGAGAGGAAAGGAGAGGAAGAGGGAGGAAGGAGAGAAAGAGAGAGAGAGAGAGAGAGAGAGAGAGAGAGAGAGAGAGAGAGAAACATCAATGAGGTGCCTGTACCAGGGCTGAGCCTGAAACCTAGGTAGATGCCCTGACCAGGAATCGAACCCATGACCTTTCAGTGTATGGGATCATGCTCAATCAACTGAGCCATACCAGCCAGGGAAAATTTAATGCATTTCAATAGGGGAATAGAGTTTCCTATATTTTGTTGGATTTATTCCTAAGTACTTTGTGTTTTCTATTTACTAGAGTAAATAATATCCTTTTTTAAAGTGATATTTTGGATTTTTGTTCTGACATTTGATTTTTGTATATTTATCTTCTATCCAATAATCTTACTAAACTCATCAATTAATTCCATACTTTACTTGTACATTCTATCATGTTTTTATGTAGGCAATCATATCATTTGCAAATTAAAATACCTTTGTCTTCCACTCTCATCCTACACTTTTTATTTTTTCTATCATGCTATATTTCTTTGGACCCCCAATACATAACAGAAGCAGATATAGTGAGACCCTTGTTTTTTTTCTTAACTTTGTAAAAGCAATTTCTAATATTTCACCATTAAGAATGATGTTCCCCATTAACTTTGGTAAATATGAGTAAATTTTATTTTATTGGACTTTTTCTGTATCTACTGAGATGGTGTAGTTTTTACCTTTAATCTTTTAGTGTGGGGATTAAGATTTTAAAATAATAAATATGTGACTTTTGTTATCCTGATATAAAAGGCAACTCTGGTCCCTTGTATTACCTTTGTTTATTAACACATTGCTATTTTATTTGAAAAAGGTCTTCTTGACATTTCTGTATCATTTTCAGATAAAAACTGCTGTAATTTTCCTTCTCATAATTGTCCTTTTCTAATTTCTATATTACATTAATACTAGCCTCAAATAATGAGTTGGGGAATTTTCTGTCATTTTCTAGAAAAATTAGATAATATCAGTATTATTTATCTCTAAACCGATTCCTATGTCTAAATCCGGTGTTTTCTTTGGGAAAGTGCTGATTCAATTTCTTTAATCATAGAGCTTTATGTTCTCAGATTTTCTTATTTAATTTGTTGAATTTTTTATTTAATTTGTTGTTATATTTTCTTCATCCAAAGATATGCTTTTTTAAAACTAATTTGAGAGAGAGAGAGAGAGAGAGAGAGAGAGAGAGAGAGAGAGAAAGAAACATTTACATTGATGCGAGAAAGAAACATAGATCAATTGCCTCCTGTACATGCCCTGACTGGGGATCAAATCCTCAACTTAGGTATGTACCCTGACAGGGAATTGAACCCCCTACCTTTTGGTGTATGGGATGATGCATCAGCTAGGGATCCCCTGTTCTTAATTTGTTGCCATGAAAATATTTTGTATATTAGTATCTTTTCAATATCTTTGTCATCTGTATTATGCCTCCTAAGCTCATTTCTAATATGGTTGAATTGTGAACTTTCTTATCGATCTTATATTTGTCAATTTTATTTACATTTTAACAGATCTAATTTTAGCTTTGGTCTTCAATTTTATTGCAGTTTTCTTTTATTGTTTCCTACTCTTTGTGATTTCTTCCTTTTGCTTTTTGTTGTTATTTTTCTAACTTCTTAATTTGAAAACTTCGGTCATTAATTAAAATGAATAATTAATTAATTTTACCCAATATTAAAAGGGTTATTTTACTTTTGGTTGGAATTCACAAAAAGGACTAAAATATTTGTGGCCCTAAAGAAAAGAGGATATGATATGTATAATAGATATAATATATAGAGAACAAAAAAGAAAAATATACCACATATATCTTACATATGTATGTGGTATATATTTATATAACAAAACAATTTCAAACACCTATAAAATATTTGTACAAAAGAACAACTTATTATCTGCAATGGACTGCATCCAGGATTTGTGTCTAAAAGTTCTTCACAAATATATGAGGACAGAAATGTATGATTCAAGAACAGACCACCTTTCATGCAACATTAAAAGATTACTCTTTAGCAACTCAAATGTGACTTCCTATGTATGCAACACTGGCTTAGAGTTAATGTGCTATGTGACAGGGTTACTCAGAGTGTGGTCTGTGCCCTGGCTGCCATTAGGTGAACTCATTTTACGGAAATATACCATCTGTATCCTGGCATAGCTCCTTATCACATCACAACCATATTTTGAATAGCAAGGTCATTTACTGAGCAATTACTGAGAAAATAAAATTTAATGGCAAGAACTTCACTACATACACTATAGTAAATTCTAGATGTTAAATGGCTAGAAGGAAAGGAGAGAGAAGAAAATATAAAACAACTGGACAAAAATGTGTTCCCCTAATTTTATAATGAGGAAGCCCTTCTAATTGCAAAAAGCTATAGAAGAAATAATAAAAGAAAATATGGGATTTGACTACTAAAAATATCTATTGGTCAAAAACATTAAAAAACAAGATTAAATTAACCAAGAGGAAATCTTAAGAATATATTTGATCAAAAAGTATGTCCTTCATATCAAACAAGAAATGCTAAAAAATTAATCTCTATTAACTTCAGTTTCCTCATCTGTAAAAAGACAATAACAATACTTAGCTCAAGATTTTCATGAGATTGGATTAGGTAAGGACACCCAGTATTTAGTGCAATGCCTGCTGATAGCAGGAGACATTATTTTTGCTAGATAGCCTTTAACAACCTAACAAATATATTTTAAGCCTTCAAAATTATTGTGTAAATGTGCGGTAAAGAGTTAACTCCACGAGTTTGGGTGGTCCAAAACCTCCACATTCCAAAGAAAGGTCTGGTCCTTGCTTGGCCCTGGGAGGTAACCTTTAAGCTTCTGGATATCCTGCCTGGTAGGAGTATCTTTGTTTATGTGGTTAGTTTATACAAGCAATGTCACTTGAGGGGAGGACTTGAGCCAACGTGACCTCTGAAGCAGATGGAGACTGAAGGCCTGCCTTGTGGGTGGTCAGCCAGGCCTACATGACCAAACTCTAGTAAAAACCCTCGATACCAGCTCAGGTTGGCTTCTCCGGTTGGCAATCCTCTGAGCATGTTTTCACACATTGTGGTTGGGAGCGGTTAGCACTGTCTGTATAAGTGCAATGGGCAAGGGCAAGTAGAAGCTTGTGCCAGGTGTCTCCTGGACCCTGCCCCGTGCCTTTTTCCTTTGCTGATTTTTATCTACATCTTTTCGCTATAATAAACCATAATTATGAGTTAAACTGATTTGCTGAATTTTGTGAGTCCTTTAGTAAATCATGGAACCTCAGGGTGATCTTCTCCTCCAACACCATAATCCAACTAACTGCAATTAATGTATTAATAAGAAATTGTGGCTTAAAATCAAAGGAAAATTTCTTTCTCCAACAAATTGCTGCTCATCAAGATCATATAAAATATATAAAATGTAGTGAGTGTGTATGTATGCACTCAACAAACCCTGCCAAATTCATGAATATTTTAATTTATAAAAAAAGTTTTAGCCCTTATCACAGTAAATTAATGAAGATCTCATTCCTATTTCATAAGTATTAAAACACTCAATACCAAATAAAATATTCCATTCTTGAAATTTTGGGTTCCAAGATAAATAATCACTTCCCAAACCTATTGTTTAAAAAGAAAAATAATTTTGAAAGGGAAACATAAAACATTGGTAAAAATCATTTATTTCTGCCCTAGCCAGTTTGGTTCAGTGCATAGAGCATTGGACCACGGACTGAAATATCTCCAGTTCCATTCCAGTCAAGGGCATGCACCTCAATCCCCTACTTGCAGGAGGCAACCACTCGACGTGTCTTTCTCACATCAAAGTTTCTCTCTCTATCTCTCCTTCCCCGTTTCACTTTGTCTAGAAAATCAATGGAAAATATTCTCAAGTGAGGGTTAATAACAACCACAAAAATCACTTATTTCTCTTCTGTAGCTATGATTCTAACTTACATTTTTAATATAACTTCATATAAGGTATTTTAAATTGATAAATTCCAAAGAGAAAAATTTGACACATTTTTGCTGACATTATTTAAGATTCCTTTGAAATAGTAAAAGAAGGATTTTTTTGTTTTCTTTGATAACTCAAATTCTCACCCCTTGGTGGCTCATATTGATTTTTCCCATATTGATTTTCCCAGCTATATATGGTGTTGCTCTGGGAATTTCTAGAAATGAAATTCAAGGCAAAAATCAATTTAGAAATATTTCATGTGTGATTATAAAGGTATCCTTGAATTGACAAGTTTAAATGGAATCATTCTGCCACTTTAAAATTATGGATGCAGAATTATATGATCCATTTTTCTGATCCATTTGGGAACTAGAGGGGAAGAAATAATAACAAAACAAAAGACAAAAAGAGAAAGAAATCCTAAAAGAAAGAAACCAAGAATTTAACAGTTTTACTTAAGGAATTAACTCTTAATTACACCTCTAATTAAAAGATCCCTACATTTTTCCCATTTTCTGATTAATGCCATAAGTATTTAGTTATCTTTTTTCTCTTCAAAAATAGATGATAGAAGATAGATAGGAAGGTAGGTAGGTAGGTAGGTAGGTAGATAGATAGATAGATAGATAGATAGATAGATAGATGATAGATAGATAGATAGATAGGTAGATAGATACATAGATGTCAGATACATAGAGAGATAGATGATAGAAGATAGATAAAATTGTTTTTTCAATATTCAATACTGGCATCTTTCTAAATCAAAAGAGCTCGCCTGGCCGGCATGGATCAGTGGTTGAGCATCCACTTTTGAACCAGGAAACCAGAAGATGGTGGTTTGAGTCCTGGTCAAGGCACATGCCCAGGATGTGGGCTCCATCCCCAGCAGGGGTTGTGTAGCAGGAGGCAGCCAATCAATGATTCTCTCCAATCACTGATGTTTCTATCTCTCTCCTGCTCCCTTCTTCTCTGAAATGAATAAAAATGTATTTTAAAAAATAAAACAAAAGAGCTCAATTGATATGTTTGGTGGGTGTATACACAGGATTCATAGATATAATGATCTAACATCTATGGAAACTTTTCCTATTTGAGAGGATATATATATATATATATATTTTTCCTTTTTGAGAGGATATATAATATATATACTAACATTCTCCTTTCTTTTTTTCCATTTTTTAAACACTTTTTAAATTAAATTTATTGGGGTGACATCTATAATAATCCTATCTAATAAAAGAGAAACATGGTAATTAGCATACGTCCGCTACCCTTCCCATTGGCTAATGAGCGAGATATGCAAATTAACTGCCAGTCAAGAAGTCGGCCAGCAACCCGGAAGCTTGAAGCTAACATGAGGCTTGCTTGCTTCAGTGACGGAGGAAACCAACGTTCCCCGCCTGCCTTGACGGCCTCTGAGCTTGCAGTTTGAAACATAGTTACAAATATAGAAGCTAAACAAAACCCCAGAAACCTGCTTTCAGCCAGCCAGGATCTCAGAGCTGGAGTTGACACAGTGTTTCAACTATAGAACCCAAACAAACCAGATACCTGCTTTCAGCAGCAGAGGCCTCAGAGCTGGAGCCAGAGCTAAAGCTGGCCCAGAATAAAAAAAAGAAAAAGAAAAAAAGGAGCAGTTGGGAGCTTCAATCACCCGCCAGCCTGAAAACAGCCCTCAGCCCCTCACCCAGACTGGCCAGGCACCCCAGTGGGGACCCCCACCCTGATCCAGGACACCCTTCAGGGCAAACCAGCCGGCCCCCACCCATGCACCAGGCCTCTATCCTATATAGTAAAAGGGTAATATGCCTCCCAGCACCGGGATCAGTGGAGCTGAGAGGCCTCCCAGCACCGGGATCAGTGTGACAGGTGGGATCCCCAGTGTGGCAGCGCCCAAAACCCCTGATTGCCCTGCAGCTCTGTGTGTGACAGGGGTCGGGGCCACAACCTCCCTATCCGCCCTGCTCTGTTCGTGACAGGGGAAGGCACCCTAACCCCCTGATCGCCCTGCGGCTCTGTGTGACAGGGTGCGGCGCCCCAACCCCCCCCCACCCCACGGGCCCTCCTGTGTGTGTGACGGGGTAGAACCATAACCTCCCCATCGGCCTTGCCCTGAGTGTGACAGTGGCGGTGCCCCAACCCCCCCTCCACGGGCCCTGCTCTGTGTGTGATGGGGTAGAGCTATAACCTCCCCATCGGCCCTGCCCTGAGTGTGACAGTGGCGGCGCCCCAACCCCCTGATCGGCCCTGCTCTGTGCATGACAGGGGGTGGCGCCGCAACCTCCCCATTGACCCTGCCTTGAGTGTGACAGGGGGTGGCGCCCCACTCCCCAATCAGCCCTGCTCTGAGCCCGACCAGGGGCTGCACCTAGGGATTGGACCTGCCCTCTACCAGCAGGTCGTTATCTCCCGTGGGGTCCCAGACTGTGAGAGGGCACAGGCCGGGCTGAGGGACCCCCCCGAGTGCACAGATTTTTGTGCACCAGGCCTCTAGTAAAAGTATAATATGCTAATTAGACCAGACGACCTTCCAGACAAAGCCGGGGCTGCGAGGGAAGCCTGGGTCCCGGGTGCCTGCTGGCGCCCGGAAGGAAACCCAGGTCTCGGATGCCAGAGGGAAGCCAGTGCCGGCAGCCGGGGGAAGAAGGCCTACTCTTGCACGAATTTCATGCAACTGGCCTCTAGTTGGTTAATAAGATTACACAGGTTTCAAATGTACATTTCTATGATACATGACCTGTATATTGCATTGTGTGCTGACCACCCAAAGTCAAATCTTCTATCACCATATGTTTGACCCCCTTTGCCCTTTACCCTCCCTGCTGGTCTAGAATTCGGTGCTTTCACCCACATTTTTCTTTCATTGTGCATTATGTCTTACATTGAATTTATGTAGATGAATTCCCTCCTGTTTATTTCTTTATAACGAAACCATTATTCTCACTGCTATTGTCTCCTAATATCTAGCATCAAGAAAGCACTAGTCTCGCCCAGCCAGTGTGGCTCAGTGGCTGAGGGCCGACCCATGAAACAAGATGTCATGGGTGTAATTCCCAGTCAAAGCACATGCCTGGGTTGCTGGCTCGATCCCCGGGGGAGGGGTGGGGGGCATTCAGGAGGCAGCCAATCAATCTTGCTCTCTCGTTGATGTTTCTATCTCTCTATCCCTCTCCCTTCCTCGCTCTCTAAAAATCAACAAAAACATATTTTAAAAAAGCACTAATCTCTACTTTAAGACAAATACCCGCTTCCTAGTAAGGAGAACTTTTAGCAATGAAGTAGCTCAACATATATCACATGTCCTGGTCTTAATCCATCAAGCATTACACATACCTTTGGCACACCTCTATTGATTTTGGGTATAGTTCTATAAAAGTCAAGTAAAATAATATTTTACTACCATTTTAGCCATTCCAACCTGAGTTCCTGGTCATAAAGCAATGTTTCTACTACATAAAGTTGAAGTGGCCTTTCCTTAAATCATATCATTTAGTTTTGTGTTTAAGTAGCTGTAGGTTCTTGACCAAGCCTTACATGTTAATAAAGTAACATGTATTGTGGCTGGTTCCTTTAATACATTTAAGAATACAACAGCGAGTGAATAAAGTAATTTTACATATCTGTTTTTTAAAAGTAAAATAACTTTTGAAAGTAAACCTACTATTCAGGGTACTTGACAAAATCACTTAACATCTGTGGTATAAAAATGTATTCAGATTGCTTGTATATCAAGCTGTTAATGCATGGCTTAATAGTGAAAATTATAATTATTCAGAAACATGCCTTTAATTTATAAGAATTATATTTATGATTAATTTGCATTTATTGTCTTAAAATTTTTTAATGATAACTTTTTTCTTGCCTTTAAACATTATTCTCAATATTTACATTCTAATGATGCACATGGTTTTTCTTGGTACGATTACACTAAAATATCTTTAAATTATAAAAACTGTTTTGGAATTAAAATTCTAAATCCTATCATATGTGGGATGCAATACTGAATGAGGTTATTGCATTGCATATTAAAGTCTATCTCCTTTTTTTCTTTTCTGAATAACAAACTTGCATTCTAGAGCACTCAACTGAACACTCAAAGCATATCTACACATTTAAATAGTCACATCAAAAATTGATCACCATTGATAATGTCTTGGACTAGGTTATAAGCACACAGGTATATTCAATTTTTGATAATTCACTGAGCTGTATAATTATGTCTTGATTATTTTCCTATACTTCATTTACCTGATTAAAAAGGTGGTTTGTTTTTTTTTTTAAATCAAACACTGTTATATCCTATATAAGTTGTCTTCTAAGCTTTCCTACATCAATCAAACATAACTTTACTCCATTGTCTACATAGTCCAGGCACATAATGAAAATGAAGTGAGCCGGACATCTGATAGGAGAGTGCCGTAGCCTGCGATGAGCTAGGAAAGATGGGCCCAGTCTGCAGGGTACAGACGCTACTCAGCTCCAAGGAATGGCTGCCATATGGGACTGTGGGTCTAGTGTTGCCAAGTCTGGAATTTCAATTTTTTTATGTCAAATTTATACTTTTTAATGCTGGCAACTGATTCACTTTTATAAATACCATCAGCCAAACAAAATATGTCTTTGACCAAATAAGCCGCCATAATGATCACCTACCTCCCTGAAAGGACCTCACTAAATCTGAGTCCAATTAAAGTACTTTTCATTTGTACTGCTGATGCTGTGACCGTGTAGGAAAGCCAACAATCAACTTTCAGTCTGTATACTGAGTATACTGCCTGTAAATATGTGCATAGGCCTCATGACACAGATGTTATCCCCATTTTACTGGTGAGTGATTTAGGGCCCAAAAGTAGCAAACAGATAACAAAGAAATTCACAACAGTATGGCCTGTGTTAGATGACTTGAGTTCAAATCCTTCCTCCAACACTTACTGTTTTTATAACTTTGAAAAGGTAAATTAACTCCCCTAGAAATGTGCCTGGCACATAGTCAGTGCTATATAAGTGTTACTATTAATAATTATTTATTGCTATTATTAATATTACCTGTAAAATGAGATGCTTTCTTTTTATTTGTTTTAAATGAACTAATTGATGTCAAATGCTTAGATTCTGCCTGAGACATAGTTAATGTTGTTACATGTTAATTATGTATCCAGTTTAATTCTCTTTCAAATACATTATCCTTAAACCATGAAGATTAATTCCTTTATTCTATGTCGGGCAATAATAAACATGGGTACCATTATAGACTAAAAGTATTTAAACTTGTTCAAAGTGTTTTACTTAGATTTTTAAATAATACACAGCTTTGTAGTGCCATGATTATTGCAATGTTTATTTCATTTGAAAATGTATAGTGAAATCAATCATATGCCATGTAATTACTGTCCTGATGAGCATTTTAATAATGTAATAAAATGTTATTCAATCTATCAGGAATGGTTACAATATTCAGAAGACACTTTCTAAATTAGAAGGTCTTCTCCACTTCTTCTTGTTTTCCTGATTTTTTAAAAGCTTGAGCCCAAAGAAAAAAATATATATGCTCCCTCGCCAGGTGGCTCAATTTCCCATCAGAGCACATACCCAGGTTGTGGGTTAAATACCCAGTTGGTGCATACAGGAAGCAATCGATTGGTGTATCACTCTCACATCAATGTTTCTCTCTCTACCTTCCTCTCTCCCTAAAGTCAATAAAAATGTATCCTCAGGTGAGCATTAAAAAAACAAAGAAAAATGTATGCAAGTAACTCAATAACTCAAATTGTAAAGATCTGCTACCATAGCCAGAATTTTTACTTACTTGTGACCCATTTCATGAGCAATTGTAAATGCAAGATTTAGACCATTGTCTTCAGCGATAATACATTTCCTCTTTTCACTACACATTCCACTCAAATAAGCTATACCTAGAAAACACAAACATTAATGATATTTCAGAATTAAAATGCAAATACTTATGCTAGGTACTAATAGAAGAAACAAAAAGTGAAGAAACAAAAAAATTTCAACATTAAAATATAATATCTAGCCTTTTTAAGTGGAATTTTAGGAGGAAATGCATATGTATAAGTCACTCATAAACTGATGATTTAATCAATTATCCAATTCTCAAAAGGCATACTATAAAAATACATTTATAATGACCACTTTTCATTGTAATTTAAGATAAATGAAACTTAGAAATGTAAACAAAAAAACAACGGTTATGTTAAATATTTTTCAATTCTTGTGAAGAACCTAGTCTCAAAGAAATATCCTAAAATAAAATAAACTACATATAGGATATTCTTGTACTTATATTTATATTTTGAGTTAATACATTTTGAAATTTAATATTGTGGAATACCATTTTAATTAATATGACAAAAACTATCTGTGGCCCTAGCCGGTTTGGCTCAGTGGATAGAGCGTCAGCCTGGGGACTGAAGGGTCCTGGGTTCCATTCAGGTCAAGGGCACATGCCCGAGTTGCAGGCTCCATCACCAGCAGGGGGCGTGCAGGAGGCAGCCGATCAATGATTCTATCTCATCATTGATGTCTGTCTGTCTGTCTCTCTCTCTCTCTCTCTCTCTCCCCCCCCCTTCCTCTCTGAAATCAATAAAAATATATATTTTTAAAAAACTATCTGTGATATTTGGAAAATTTATAATGTTTCCTCAAAAATTTCTTGGCTAATAAGATGATCCAACTGAAGAGTGTATAATACTGAAATGTTATTTAAGATAAAACCTCTGGCAAGATATTTGATCTTTTGGTTTAAATTATCGGTAAAGATGATCATAACTCTTTTTCAAAGATGTATGTGCTATTTTACCAACACAGATATATCCCTGAATAAATATCATTTAACACAAGGAACTGAAATATTCTAAATGTAAATTTTACTGCATTTTCACAAAATTATTTAACAAAAATTATTAAAATAATATCTAGCTTTATTGAATTCACTGTATATTCTCTAATTCTCATATCCTTATAAAACACATTTAATCTTATTATAAAATTATAAAGGCCTGAACAGGCAAAATGATTTCCCAAATATCACATGACTACTAAATATGACAGAATGAGTGTTTGAACCCAGCTTTGATTTGATCTATCAGCCAACATGTATTTTGCATCTGATAACAATCTAGAGCAGAGTTGCCTCTAGTTAAAGATGGTTAGCTGGCTGCTTGTGAGTTTTCTCCTCCTTGCAGAAATTTAAAATATAATGGTAAGAAATAATTAAATTTAAATAAAAGAATAAATCAACTTGCCCATTTTGGGGGGAAAAAAATAGAAAACTCATGGACGAATATGAATAGATTTAGTGAAGCCACAGCCAAACGGCAGGAGAGAAGGAGTTTATGAGGGAGGTAGAACTCCACAGAGGCTCAAGATCTGAGGCACACAGGTTTGAGGAGAGGCATAGCTGGAGGGTTGAAAATGGAGATTAAATAAAAATATATTTAAAATCTTCTACTACTCATTCAAAACCTTCATACAGAATGTGAAGGCCTGGTACTAGCCTATCAGGAAAATGAGATATATTCTTTAAATGAGATATAGTATAAACATATTATTTTAAAAATATAACTACAGAAACAACTGAGATTAAATATACATATAGATGTGTTTTTTCTCTAAATATTTATAAGTAAAAATAGATTTTATAGAAATTTTAAATCTACAAATAGATTAAATTACTTCCTTATGAATGTATAGGTGGATGGATGGATAATGGATAAATGGACAGATGATAAGCCCTACTAGTTCATTTTGCTTATTTAAGGCAATTGAAAGTACTCCAGAGTTAAATCAAGATAAAGTAAGAAGGAAAGATGGAGGTAGTGATAAATGGAGAGGGGTTGGGGAGGTGAGAAGAGAAGGAAGAGAAAAACATATTCTTTATTTAGTTCCATTAAACAACAAATGAAATAAAAGCCTTTAAAAATTCTTAAACATAATGTGAATTTTAAGAGAGCTAAGTCATGTATTTATTGATACAACAAAAAGTGGAAAATGAAGATTTAGGAACTAATTGAACTTGTGTCATAAGTGAAGAAAAGAAGAAAGAAAGGAGGGAGGGAGAGAAGGAAGGTAAAAATAAAGTATCTCCTTATCAATAGAATATTAAAATTCCTATGAGCTTTAAAAAATTTTTTAAAGATGTAGTTTGAGCTTAAAATTCCTACAGACGTACTAAATTAAGCTAAACTAATCATCATGCCAATAACCACAATTTGGTACAAAATTTCCCTTAGGATGCTTATATATTTCACCACTTTTTTCGCCACAACTAAATATCATCACCATATCCTATATAATAAAAGCTTAATATGCTAAGTGTCCAACCATTCTACAGTTCAACCAGTCACTATGACACGCACTGACCACCAGGGGACAGATGCTTCAACCGGTAGGTTAGTTTGCTGCTGGGGTCTGGCTGTTTAGGACTGGGTGAGATGGGCCAGACACGCCCTGGAGCCTTCCTATGGTCCCTCCCCAGCCTCAATAGTGCACCAGTGGGGTCCCTCAGCCTGGCCTGCACCCTCTCGCATTCAGGACCACTCGAGGGATGTCGGAGGGCCAGATCCCCACAGGCCAAGCTGAGGGACCCCACTAGTGCACGAATCTGTGCACCAGGCCTCTAGTGCAGTATAAAGTACACACACACACACACACACACACACAATATTTTTCTGTAATTTTACTACATTGGCTAGGATTTCCAACATACTGGTAAAATATATCTATGATATTGAGCTCCTTGTTTTTCCTGCTGACTTGAATACAAATGTTTACAGTTTCACAATAGAGTATGATTGCTGTAGGACTTTCTTAGATATAGCTTGTTAAGAAAATTACTTTATGATATTCTTGTATGTCTCAGTGAAAAACAGAGGACATTGTCTGATGCATGGGTCAAAAGTGGATGGGAGTTGAATAGTATTTTTTGGAAAAGAAACTAACGCTTAGAATAACAACTGAGAGAAATGGGAAAGACAGCTGATTAAGTGCTAGTGGAAAACTTAATGTAAATTTATGAGAAAAAAGATGATTCACCTAGTAGTGAAGGGCATGAGCCTAGAGAGTAACACTAATATATCCAGTTGTGAATATCCAACCTATTGGCTGAAACAGAGAAGAGTAATATTTGGATTGAATTTGGGTTGAGGTTTTATAGATCAGTTGTAAAGGAAGAATCAAAGGATATAAGAGTTGGCAGTAAAACTGAATGGGAAAAAGGAATAGAACTTGTATGCCCTATGCTAGATAAGTTAAGAAGTAAGGTCAAATGGAGCCTGATGATTTGGAGAATAGAATCCAGTTGTCAGGAGAATGAATACATCAATGAACATTGAAAAAGAACAGACACTTTCCAAAAAAGTATTGAAGATTGTGATAAGAGGGTGGGATTTAGAGGTTGAGGATTTCAGAGGTGAAGTTTCATGACAAAATTAGGTATTGCCACGAGAGTAAAGAAGGGTAGAAGTAGAGATCATCAATATTGGGGCCAAAGAATTATTAAGTAGTGTTAAGTGGACTGATTACATGAACATGATCACAATGAACTCAGGAAGGTGGAAAAGGTGGCCAGCATCCATAGGACATGGGGGAGAATCAGTGAGATTAATCTCAGTGACAGTGAGGGGTAAGATTATAAAACTCAACAGCTTCTGCTTCACATGAAGAGCTTTCATCTGCGGACAGGAGAGATTTTGTAGGAGTAGGAAGAAAGAAGAATGGAAGAAGAATGCAACAGATTTACAACTTTGGTATCTGCCTGGCATTAGCCTGTGATAAAGAAGAAGAGAAAGAATGAACACTGACCTCTCTGGGGGCCCTAGATTCCTCAACAAGTTATGGAAATCAATAACTATTGTGTGGCCATGTAAAATATTATGCTGATAAAGGTTATAATTTATAATATGTAAGATATATATTTATACTATAAAATATGAATTTATATAAAATAATAAATTCAAAAATGATGAGTACATATTGACATAGAAGTATGATTACAACTATGTATTAAAAACTATACCATCACATTTTAAGAGAACAAAAAGATTACAAAAATATGCTAACTAGCTAATAGAAATTATATTAGGTGGAGAGATTATAGGTAATTTTCCTCCTCTTTACCCATTTTTCACGTTTATGTAAATATCTATAAATAGTTTATTAATGACAAAATTAAAGATATAAATGTGACAATATGTCGATGAAATGTGAATACTAATAAAATCTCTTAGAGACCAGGGTGTAATTTAACAATCAAAAATGACCCTCTACCGTTATTCTTCTTTTATGTGACTGTTAAGTCTGAATCTTTAAGACTGATAAATTTTAACTTCATTGTTCTTACATTTGGCATACCAAGACTTTCTTTGACTTCAAAATTATGGAGAATGAGTGTAACCATGACTAATTTAAATGACTTGCATTATTCTGTTTAAAAGCCCATGCTTTTCAGTCCCTTTCCAAAACCCACATGTTTCCTATTATAATAAAGGGTAGAGGTTAGAAGAAGAAAGGATTCAATATAGCTGTTATTTAAAGATAGATGTAATACAGACCCTTTTTAAATATAAAAAAAAACACCTGGAAATATACAGGAAATCAAAATAGCCTTGAATTTCTCACCTAAAAATTAATCAAGTCATGCAGGAGTGTACAAGATCTCTCATTTGAAAACTAGTGCACTATCCTAGGACATGCTATGATATGCCTGATCAAGATGATCAAACCCCTAAAACCATGCAGGGTGCATGTTACAATAATGGACTAATTGGGAAATCAGAGTTTTTATGTGATCAGATGGATGTATCCTAACAAAAGTCAGTCAGTCATCCAGGTCCAGAACTGTTGCTTTTAACCACTAGCTAGACTACTTGAGTTTAAAATCCTTGCTCTCCTAGCACAGTCCTAGGTAAGTTATTTACTAGTATCCTATAACTGCACAGTATGAGTTATTTACCTCTGAGTTCTAGTATCACTTGAGACCTAACGGAACAAGTAATGTAATAGGGGACAGGTGCCGAAGGTACAAAGATGAAGACATGCTAATCGTGTCTTCAGAAGCATGAGCCAGAACAGTACTCACTCTAAACTGTGATCAAGACATACAGATGCACATAGGATATTATGGGAGAATAAAAAGAGACATCTGATATAGAAAAATCGAAGTGCTTTTAGAAAAGAGAACAGACCCAGACACTGTGGCTCAACGTTGACCCAAGAACCAGGAGGTCGAGGTTCAAATCTCGGTCAGAGCACATGCATGCGTTGCAGGCTTGCTTCCCAGTGTGAGGCATGCAGGAGGCAGCCAATTAATTATTCTCTCTCATCATTGATGTTTCTATCTCTCTCTCCCTCTCCTTTCCTCTCTGAAATCAATAAAAATATATTTTAAAAAAGAAAGAAAACAGCTTGTTGTTATCACAGAATGGGCAGAGAACAGCCAGGGAAAGGCAGTGGAAACTGGGGGTGTGGGTGATTCCTGAACAATAGACTGAACAGGAAAAACGGTGAGGAGATGCTTAAGAGAGTTGATGTCACCCAGAGAGGAGTAGCTTAGGTTCTTCAAAGGTGCAAGCCACGTAATGCATCTCTGCATCAACACTGTATTTAGCACATTCTCGATTAAGAGTGTGTTAAAGGAATTACATAGATTAAATCTTCTGAAACAAAGACTAATGTAAGATGTGATCCAATGCAGGACCTTTAAATGACAATTTTGAAGAATTTCATCCACTAAATTTGAATATATAGAATTATTAATGATGGTGCCCAGACAATATGAAAACCATTTACATGATTACATTCAATTTGGATTTTAAACATATTTTAAAATAACTTGCCTCACTAGTTTGTTAATTATCTGTCTCTGTTCCATTAAAATACAAGATGATGGTCTAGCAATATAAAAGTACAATTATACAAGTTATGAGTTTACTATCATGTAGTTATATATTTTAAAAACAGGCTTCCAGTTTCTTCTAAATGTTTGACAAATCTATAACATTCTTAACAGTACAGTTTCTATGAACATTAAGAGAAATGTGACTTCTAACAAAAAGAAACATTAGTTTAATAAACAGTACAGTGAATTTCTGTAGTCAAATAGTGCAGAATATTTTATACACATTAAAATGTTATTCATGTGTTCCTGCATCATGGTAGACTGAGCATCCTTTTGTGTAATATACAAAAATTTTAATGCATAGTAAGATTGAAGAAAAAGAATTCCCAAGTATAAAAATAAAGCTTAAGACTCAAAGTATGGAGTCTTAAGATCATGAGTGACTGATGTCACAACCTAGGTGTCAGATAAGATACCAGTCTTATTAAATAACGGGTGTGTTTCAAAATATCTGCAGGGATGGGTATTAGTGAGTAAGGAAATGAGATCTATACACAAATACTAAGCCATGACTATAATGTACAACTTGATCATACACTGGAGAAAACCTTGGTAGTTCAGTAAAAAACAAATGAAATATCACGATTATGACATACTATATCATCCCAGCAAACAGAATATTCACCCTGAAGATGAGTCACAAATAAAAATTACAAACCAAGTGAAGAAAGTGCTCCACAGTGAGAGGAAAGCCACTGACATAAACACTAGAGAAAAATTATAATGAAATAAAGACACTTTAACATAAAAATAGGGAACTTCAAATCCACATTCACTGGGTCACCACAATCCAAATGCATCTTTTTGTAAATTGGAGAAAGAAACCCTTCTTCATGATATCAAAATACTGGTATAAAGAAATGTGAAAGAAATTTCTTCAAGCAGAAGGAAAAATCCCAGACTAAAACATGGAGATGAAGAAGAAGATAAAGAACACCAAACAGGGTAAGTAAATGGGTAACTATAAACAAATATTGAATATATAAAACACTAATTCCAATGTCTTAAAATTTAAAATATAGTCAACTAAAATCCATGTGACCATTTATTGTGGGGGATAAATCGAGTTCAAGAGTTCACAAGTTCTAGTAATACCAGGAGAGTGGTGAAGGATAAAAGTCATAACATCCTATATAATAAAAGGCTAATATGCAAATAGACCAAACGGCAGAACAACGGAACAACCAGTCACTATGACATGCGCTGACGACGGGGGGGGGGGGGGGGGGGCATGCGCGGAACATGGTGGGCGCCGGCTGCCGTGGGATGGTGGAGCAGGAGAGCAAGGGTGCCAGACCAAGTCAGGGCACTGGTACTGCCATCAGGGTGAGCCTCTGGTAGTTACTGAAAATTCTTTGCTCCCACGTGCCACGGTCCCACCCGGTGCTCGCACCTGCTGCCAACGGCAGCCCCACTTGCACCCGCTGCTGGCACCAGAGCTGCCACTCGTACCCACTGCCAGCGCCGGACCCATTCGCACCTGCAGCTGGTGCTGGAGCTGCCACTTGTGCCGGTCCCAATCACTCGGCACCATCAGCAGGTGCAAGCAGCAGCTGCCAGCCCTGAATGTCCATGAAGGCTTTTCAACCTCCCCCTGCTCCTGAGGGACAATCAGGGCAGCAGCCACCGCTCGCACCTGCTAATGGCACCAGTCCCGCTCGCACCCGCTGCTGGTGCCAGACTCAATCGCTCTGTGCCATCAGTGGGTGCAAGCAGGGCCAGCGGGAGCAGGGCTGCTGGCAGACAGGGGACTGGGGGCCATGGCGGGAGGGGCCGGGTGGAGGCGCGGAGGATGGGCCGAGACCCGCCCCAGCGCCCACTGCGGCCTCGAAGCCCACAGTTCTTTTCAAGGTGCACAAATTTGTGCACTGGGCCCTTGTGTAATATAATTGCAAAAGAAGAGTAACATAACACTTAACCAACAACCATATAGAAAGAAAGTGGCATACAAATATTGGATTTTTCTATTTAAAAATGCAAGAAAGGAGAAAAACATGAGATAATGTCAAATAAGAAACAGCATTTCATACCAAAACTTTCATTAAATAAAAAAGACTGCTAAATCAAAACTAAGATTATAGAACTGGATTTAAAAAAAAAACACATAAACCCCAACTCTATTCTGCTTAGAAGAAACAACACTAAGTATAAGGACATAGAGAAATAATAGGAAAAGAATAGAAAAAGATATAATATTCAAATATTAACCAAAACAGAGCAAGGGTGACAATATATTGCAAATACATAAAACTAGACAAATTGAATTTAAGCCACAGCATAAAGAGAGATAAAGAGGAATATTTTTGTGATAAAGGGGTCACTCCAACAAGATATCACAATTCTGCATCTGTATTTGCACATTAACTAAGCCTAAAAATATATAAAGCAAAAATAAATAGAATTAAGAAGAAAAATAGACAAATCTAGAATTGAACCAAACGGCTTTAACATGTCTCTTTTAATGGCTGATGGAATAACCATAAAAATTTCACTAAGGACCTAAAGATCTGAACAAAAAAATAGCAACTATGTCTTACCTGACATACTAGAATATTTCACCCAACAACAAAATTTGTGTTTTTATTCAGATAAAATTAATTTATAACATTATATACATTTCAGGTGTACATTATAATTTGACATACGTGTGTGTACACTACAACATGATCACCACCAAAAGTCTAGTTGTTATCCATCACTATACAATTGATCCCTTCACCCATTTAGCTCTTCTCCCAACTGCCTTATGTTCTGGTAACCACCAATCTGTTCTCTGTATCTATGAGTTTGTTGTTCTTTTGCTTGTTTCTTTGCTTTTCTGGATTCCACAGATGAGTGAAATCACTGTCTTTCTCTGTCTGACTTATTTCGCTTACCATAAGACTCTCAGGGTCTATCCAATCTGTCACAAATGGCAAGATATCATTTTTTTTTAATGGCTGAGTTGTATTCCTGTGTGTGTGTGTGTGTGTGTGTGAGAGAGAGAGAGAGATGTTTTCTTTATCCATTCATCTATCTATGGACACTTAGGTTGCTTCAATGACTACTATAAATAACGATGTAATGAATATGACTGTACATATATATTTTTGAACTAGTATTCTTGTGTTCTCTCGATAAATTCCCAGAAGAGGAATGGCTGGATCATATTGTAATTCCATTCATAAATTTTTGAGAAATCTCCATACTGTTTTCTTTTTATTGTACTATATAATACACTTATAAAAATTGACCATATACTAAGAAGTGAAAAAAATAAATAAATTTCAAAAGTGTAAATCATCCAAAGTATGTTCACAGGCCACAAAGGAAATAATTAAGAAATCAAGAACTAAAAAGATAACTAGAGAAACCCAAAATGCCTAGACTTGGGATGATATTCGTCCACAAGTAAAAGAAGGAATTATAGTGGAAATTAGAAAGTACTTAAACATAATCATAATAAAAATAGAACACATCAAATGTGGGCCAAAACAACAGTACTTACAAAAATTCACAGCATATATTAGAAAATACAAAAAGACTGAGAATCAATGGTTAAACTTCCTTCCAGGAGCTAGGAAAAGAAGAGAGAATCAAAGCTTAAGAAAATAGAAGAAAGGAATAGTAAAGAGGAAAAATAAACGAATAAAATAAATGTGAAAGGAAATTGGCAAAAGCTCATTATTCCCTAGTAAACTGATGAAGAATAAGAGACAAACACAAACTACCAGCTTATTGGATGGTTTTAGAAATTAAACTCTCAAATCCTTGGAGAGTTCAAATTAAGCCAGCCTCCAATGTACATTATTGTGGTTTTGATATATCATGAATACATTAATACTACATACCATTTGAAATTCTTAATTTAGATTTCAGTGTGACTTTGAAAAATGTAATTATTGTGGCACACTGAAAAAGCCATATGTGGTGGATTACTCATCTAATTCTTGTGAATCAGTCATGAGAACTTTACTGTGCAGTCCACCACAAACATGGCTGATATGAGAATATGAGAATATGAGAATACACGGGTATTCTCACTGCTACGTTCATGTTAAAAAAAGGTAAACCAGAGTATTTAGGCTTTCTATATGACTGAGCTCATAAGCGGAAAAAAAAATGAATTAGGTTTAATGATTTCATATGCCTCACAGATTAAAAAACTGTCATGACTTTAAAAAAAAATAGGTAAGATGGCCGAAACCGGTTTGGCTCAGTGGATAGAGCATCGGCCTGCGGGCTGAAAGGTCCCAGGTTCAATTCCGGTCAAGGGCATGTACCTTGGTTGCGGGCACATTCCCAGTGGGAGATGTGCAGGAGGCAGCTGATCGATGTTTCTAACTCTCTATCTCTCTCCCTTCCTCTCTGTAAAAAATCAATAAAGTATAAAAAAAAAAAAGTGTGCTTTAAAAAAAAATAGGTAAGATGAATCACAGTTAAAGGTTTTTGTGAAGTAGATTTTAGAATACAGCTGGAAAAATTTAAAAGTGTTCTGATAGCATATAAATAAGGAATTTGGCTAATGCATTTATATAATGTTATAACGTAATCATATCCTGAAGGCATTAAACAGGGACAATTAAAACTAAAAATGTCATGCTACTAAAAAGCTGTACAAATTGCTTTTTTAGAATATTAGTAAAAATATTGACAGCACGCATTTATAACTACAAACCAACTCAATCTTCAATTTGACACAACATTCCTTTTTCACGTGTCAATTTTTAATCACTGTTATTCATAACTTGCTTTCTAACTCAGTATTATTGTGTTTTTATTCAAGACCTAGAGAAATAAATAAACTATAGAAATCTAAAGATTATAATTATAATGCAATTACAACTATGAATATCTGGATGTTCTTAAATGTCAACTACTAATATTCAAAATATTATATTTGACATAATGTATTAAATAAAATGTTTACTTAGGGACAAATGATTTCAACTCTAGATGCATTTTTAAGATTCCAGTTTTTGAGGTCTATATGCAGAGGTAGTTCATAATAAATTCGTTAAAAATTTCTCCGAAATAATGAGACACTTTCTAAAATCCTGATTGAAATTCAATAACAATTTTTCATGACCTTCTTTCTATATTAAGTGTAAAAAAGGCAAAATGCAAGGAAAATTTTAAGAATTGATGCTCTTGTGTCAAATATTCTAGGGTTTGAGTCCCAGGCTCAACTTTTAGCTTTGTGACCATAGAAAAATTGGTTCTGCTTTCTAAGCCACAGTTTTGCCAACAGTAAAATTGGAAATAATTTGTCCTTGGAATACTAATTTAGATAACATATGCAAGTACATGTTGACATGTCTGAAACATGGTAGCCACTACATGTTAAATTTAACTTTCTTATTTGTAAAATGAGGTAACCATCCCTTATGACAAAATTCTTGAAGGGTTAAAGGAGGTGACGTATTTAAAAGTCTTATTGTTCACTGACAACATTGTGTGTGTGGTGAACACAGAGCTAGACTTCCAGACGCTTATAATAACAACTCTAAAAACTATAAGGAAGACCTCAGGGAGTTCTCTAATTTAAGAAGGTTTTTGTTTCCCAAGGATATGCTCTGCATTTTTTAATATTCATATGGTGTTTAATAGCACCTTTAACACTTTTCTAATATAAAGAAAATTCTATAATTAAAATCAATATTTAACAATAAAAGATCTTGAGAAGAGAAATATCTTGAGAACAACCACTTTTCATAGTAATTCCTTAAGAATTATGTTTCCAAGTCCTGTCCCTGCAACTTGTCTTGCCAAAATAGAAATATAAAGTGTCTGGTGTATGTTCTGGCCAGTGCCTACCAAGATACACACCAGCAGCCAAGAATTAAACCAGATAAATTTGAACTTGCTTTTATTGTAAACCATAGGAAAGATGTTATTTTCTAATCAGGAACTCATTTCTATTCGGAAATACACAGTTTATTTCTGAATCTGGGATGCTCAGTCACTGTGATTGAGAACGTCCTCAATCACTGTGTTGAGGACACAGAGCATCGAGCATGATCGTTGACCACAAAGAGATTAGAAAGGGAGGGAGTGAAGGAAGGCAAGTTATAAGAAGAGTACACTGAAGTCCGCCAAGTTCAAGCATGGCAGAGTGACAATGTAGGCAGTCCAAAGGTGGAGTTTAATCAAGGTTCTGAAGAACGGGTAGATAGAATATAAACAAGGATAAAGGGGAAAGGGGACAGCAAAGAAATAGCCTTCCGTTTGGAAATTCTAAAACAAAAGAGTGAACAGCCTTGCCTGGTTCCAGTCTGAATGGGAAAACATTCATTCTTTCACTGTTACATATGATGTAAATCTTTCTTTTTTCGTAGCCACTCTTTATCAGACTAAGGCCGTTCCCTTATTCTTACGTTCCTGAGAGTTCTTATTGTGACTGGATGTTGAATTTTGTCACATGCTCTTTTTGCAGCAGTTGACATAATCACGTCTCTCTTATTTAGACTTTAAATATGTTTAATTACAGACTGATTTTTAAATATTGACACAAGCCCCATCATATATATATATATGCATAATATGCAAATTGACCAGACAGCAGAACAACCAGTCCGCTATGATGCGCACTGACCACCAGGGGACAGATGCTCACCACAGGAGCTGCCCCCAGCTCGCAGGCCCCGAATGTCCAATCAGGGCCTGCCAGCCAACCTTTCAGTCCCTCCCCACAGCCGGCAGGCTCCAATCGCCCAATGGGGAACTGGGAACCGGGGGTGGGTGGCAGCAGACGCAGGCAGTGCCAGGGCCCCGATTACCCTACCAGTCACCCCACACACAGAGGGCGACTGGTGGTGGTGGTGGGAGGCAGGGCCGACGAGTGGGCGGGAACAGCCAACCTCTCAGTCCCTGCCCCTGGCTGGCAGGCTCCGATTGCATGATGGGGGACAGGGAACCGGGTTGGGTGGCGGCAGATACGGGTGGCAGTGGGGCCCCAATCACCCTGCCAGACGCCCCACACACAGGGTGACCCGCGGTGACAGCGGGGGGGTGGGGCCGGCTGCCAGCAGCTGGGTAAGATCAGCCCTGACTGCAGGCCAGGCCTAGGGACCCTACCCATGCACAAATTTCATGCACCGGACCTCTAATATTCTTATATCTTGGTTCAATTTGCTAATAATCTATGTTCATTAGGAACATTTGACTGGAGTTATGTTTGTTTTTATCCCCCTTGTACTTCTTGGTTTGGTTTTAATATTAGGGTAATGCTGGCCTCATAAAATGAGTCCAATTTAAAATTTTACCAACATTTTCAAAAAATCGGGTTTGCTTCCATTGATCTTCACTATTGTTTTTCTGTTTCCACTTCATTCGATTTCTTAGCTTCATTATTCCCTTCCTTCTGTTTAATATGAGCATGTTTGTTAGCTTTGCTTTCGTCTCCTTTTCAGTTTATTTGGGTAGAAACATAGAGTATCAGCTTCATACCTTTCCTCTTTTTAATAAAAGCATTTAGTCCTACAAAATTCCCTCTAAGCATTGCTTTATCTGCAGCCCATAATTTATATGTTGCCTTTTCTCTCTTTTTTTTTTTTTTTAGTTCAAATCATTTCTAATTTTCCTTGAGACTTCCTCATTGACCTAAAAATTATTTAGAAATATGTTATTTTCAAATATTTTGGAGAATATTTTCTTATCATTCAATAATTGACTTCTAGTCTAATTCCATCTGTTCAAGGACATAAATTATATGATTTCAATTATTTTAAATTTGTAAAAGTTTGTTTTATAAGCTGTAAAATGTTCTCTCTTGGAAAATTTCCATGTTGCTTAAAAAGCCTGCAGATTTTATTATTTGGGGTAGAGCAGTGTATAAATGTTAATAGTGTTATTAATTTTTAAAATTGTATTGATTTTTAGAGAGAGAGTGGAGGGAAAGGGAGATAGAAACATTGACGTGAGAGTAAAACATTGATCGGATGCCTCCTGCATGCTCCCTACTGGGGATCAAGCCAACAACCCAAGCATGTGCCCTGATCAGGAATTGAACCAGCAACCTTTCAGCGCATGGAATGATGCCCAACCAACTGAGCCTCACACAGCAGGGCTATACAATTCTTATATGCTTGCAGATTTTGTTGACCAATTCTGTCAATTACTGAAAGAGGAGTGTTGACATCTTCCAAATATAATTGTGCATTTGTCCATTTTTTTCTTTTAGTTCTGTCAGGTCTTGTTTCATGAATTTTAAAACACTATTATTAGGTGCTGAAACATTTAAGATCATTATATCTTCTTAGTAAATTTACCTATTTATTAGTACTAGTATATAATTTCCCTCTTAGTACTTGGCAATTTTCTTTGCTCTGAAATCTAAATAGTCTGATATTAACATAGCCATTTGAGTGTTTTTAATTTTTATGAGTTTTTTCATGGCATGTATTTTTCATATCTTTACTCTTAACCTACCTATTATGGTGAAAGTGAGTTTCTTGCAGACAGCAAAGACTTGTGTCTTTGCCTTTTTAATCCATTCAGGTCCCTCTCTTTCTTCTAATGGTGCATGTTAGGCCACTACTATTTAATGTAATTATTGGTATGTTGGGGTTTAGGTCGACCATTCTGTTCTTCGTCTGTACTCCATTTCCCTTTCTTCTGTTTCCCATTCCCTTCTTTTTTGTTCTTTTGGACAAAAACATTTAAAAAGAGAAAAGGGCTCAAATTTTTTAGTATTACATTTTATTTATTATGTTTTTAACTATACCTTTCTATGTACTTGTTTAGTGGTTGCTTACAATAGATTTTACCTTATACCTCTTCACTTTCAAAGTATACTTAGAATCAATATTTTTCCAATTCAAGTGAAATGCATAAAATTTAACCCCATCAGATCCTTTTACCATCCTCCATGTATGTTGTATTTTTTCTCTTATACATACAAAATAAATTTCATCAGAAAATGTTATAATTTTTGCTTTCAACTATCTATTTAAAATACTCAAGATGAGAAAAAGCCTATCCTATATAATAAAAGGCTAATATGCACATAGGCCTAACGATGGAATAACCAGTCGCTATGACGTGCGCTGACCACTAGGGGGTGTGCACGGAACATGGCAGGCATCAGCAGCAGGCGGCAGAGCGTGGAACATGGTGGGCGTCAACCATGGCGGGATGGTGGAGCAGGTGAGCGGGGGTGCCAGACCAAGGCGGAGGGCCGGTCACTGTCATCAGGGCGAGCCCCTGGTTGTTACTGAAAATTCTTTGCTCCCGCGTGCCACAGTCCCACCCAGTGCTTGCACCCGCTGCTGGTGCAGGTCCCAGTTGCTCCACGCTGTCAGTAGGTGCAAGTGGGGCCGGCGCCATCAGCGTGTGGGAGTGGTGGTGGGCGGGAGTGGGGCTGCTGGCAGACAGGAGACCGGGGGCTTTTCCAGGAGGGGCCAGGCAGAGGTGCAGAGGACGGGCCGAGACCCATCCTTGTGCCCACTGCAGCCTCGTGACCCACAGTTCCTCTCAAGATGCACAAATTCATGCACTGGGCCCCTAGTATATTATATTTACCCAGATATTTGTCATTTCTTTTGCTCTTTCTTCATAACTAATGTTCCAAGTTTCCTTTAAGTAATATTTCCCTTCTGGCAGGATTACTTAATTTGGCAATTCTTTTAAAGTAGCTCTTTTGGTTATTAATTCTCTTAGTTTTCCCTCATCCAAGAATGCCCTTATTTCACGTTCTCCCACAGTGACAATCCTTTCATTTCATATTTTTAAAATGATGAGCCACTCTGGCTTTCAATGCTTGTCATGAGAACTCTGCTGTCATTTGTATCACTGTCCTCTAAAAATTACAAGTTGTTTTTTTGTGTCCGTTTTTCTGTGTCTTTGACTTACGATGTTGGATTATATTTCTGTCTGTGCGTTTCTTCAGTATTTTTTGTTTGGAGTTTACTTAGCTTCTTGAATCCTTCGGCTAAATTTGAGAAGTCTTCAGTTATACTTCTTTCTTCAGTCTCCTTTTGCATTTGTCTATTATTCTTTTTAGTTCTGTCAGTTTTCGTTTCATGAGATTTAAAGCACTACAATTAGGTGCTGAAACACCTAAGATCATTATATCTTCTTAGTGAATTAACTTTTATTATTATATAGTGTCCCTCTTAGTTCTTGGTAATTTTCTTTGTTGGCAATGACTAATTGTGATATTTCCCAGATTCCTGAGACTCTATTTATATATTCTCTCCCGCGCCCCCAATCCTCTTTTCTCTTTGGTGCTCACATTGGATAATTTCTTCTGATCTATCATTAAGTTCACTGACTCTTTTCTCTGTCATTTCCATTCTACTAACTATCCCATACATCTGGACAGATTTTTATTTTGTTATTCTTTCCTTAATTCTAATATTTCCATTTGGTTTCTCTTTATATATTATATTTATTTCCTCAGACTTTTTATCCTTCCATTCATTTCAAGAATGTTTGTACTTACCAGTTGAAACACCTTTATAGTAGACATTTTAGTCTTTGTCAGGTAATTCCAAAATCTGTACCATCTTAGAGTTGTCATCTGCTGAGTGTCTTTTCCCATGCAATTTGAAATTTTTTTCTATTTCTTTATAGGTGGTACAATTTTGGACTGTATCCTAGAATTCTGATTTTATATTATGAGACTCTCACTCTTATTTAAACCATATGATGCATGCTGATACTTTATAATTTTTGGCATAAAATCACCTAGTTGGGTTCAGGATGTGAGTTCTATACTTCCAAGTCTTCTGTAGACTTTTGTTTCCATTTCAAAGCTTTTTCATTGCTATGCAATTCTATCCTATGTGTTTGTCACCTAGTGTCCAGTCTGGAATCTTGGTGGCTCAGTGGCTTAGTAGCTCATTTCTCAAAGAAATTTTAGGGTTATATTCACACATGCAAAGCTTGGAGATGAGCAACGGAGTTGATTAATAACTTTACAGGGCATTTTCCCTGAGTTCCTCTGTCTCCATTATGTCCCTGCTACCTTTCATGTCGCTATGGTTATCATTTCAATCCTACTTCCAGAAAGACTGGGCGGCTTTAGTCACTCCTCTCTGTCGTACACTTTCCATTACTCTGTCTTCTACACTAATAAAGGAGAAACATGCAAATTGACCATACCCTCACTATGCCTTACGCCACGCCCACCAGCCAATCAGAGAAACTATATGGAAATTAACCCAACCAAGATGGCTGCCGACAGCCACGGTGCTGGAGCAAGCAGGAGGCTTGGTTGCCCCAATGATGGAGGAAGCCAAGCTTCCCGCCTGCCACAGCCGGCTCTGAGCTCCACTCAAAGCAACAAAGTTTCAATTATAGAAGGTAAATAAACCCCAGATACCTGCTTTCAGCCGGCCATGACCACAGAGCTGGAGCGAGCAGGAGGCTTCCCTCCCGCCCGCCCTGGCCGGCTCTGAGCTCAAAGGCTACAAAGTTTCAATTATAGAAGGTAAATAAATCCCAGAATAAAAAAAGAAAAAAGTAAAAAAGGAGAGGCTGGGAGCTTCGGTCGCCAAGGGGCTTGGCCAGCCTGAAAATGGCCCTCAGCCCCTCACCAAAACTGGCCAGGCACCCCAGTGGGGACCCCCATACTGAAGGGGGTGTGACCCGCCTGCAAACAGCCATCAGTCCTAACTGGTTTGGCTCAGTGGATAGAGTGTCAGCCTGCGGACTCAAGGGTCCCAGGTTCAATTCCAGTCAAGGGCATGTACCTTGGTTGCGGCCACAACCCTAGTAGGGGGTGTGTAGGAGGCAGCTGATCGATGTTTCTAACTCTCTATCCCTCTCCCTTCCTCTCTGTAAAAAATCAGTAAAATATACTAAAAAAAAAACAAAAACAGTCATCAGCCCCTCACCCAGGCTGGCCAGGCACCCCAGCAGGACCCCCACCCTGTTCTGGGACACCCTTCAGGGCAAACCAGCCGGCCCCACCCATGCACCAGGCCTCTATCTATATAATAAAAGGGTAATATGCAAATTGACCCTAACAGCAGAACGACTGGGAATGACTGGTCACTATGACACACACTGACCACCAGGGGGCAGAGGCTCAATACAGGAGCTGCCCCCTGGTGGTCAGTGCACTCCCACAGGGGGAGCTCTGCTCAGCCACAAGCCAGGGTGATGGCTGCCAGTACAGCGGTGGTGGTGGGAGCCTCTCCTGCCTCCTCAGCAGCACTAAGGATGTCCGATTGCAGCTTAGGCCTGCTCCCCACTGGCAAGTGGACATCCCCCAAGGGCTCCCGGGCTGCAAGAGGGATGTCTGACTGCCAGCTTATGCCCAATCCCCCAGGGAGCGGGCCTAAGCCAGCAGGTGGACATCCTCCGAGGGGTCCCAGACTGCAAGAGGGCATAGGCCAGGCTGAGGGCCCCCCCCCCCCCACGAGTGCACAAATTTTTGTGCACTGGGCCTCTAGTCTATATATAAAAGCCTAATATGCAAATTGTCCCCTCAGGAGTTTGACTGGGAGACTAGAGTTCAATCGCTTGCTATGACGTGTGCTGACCACCAGGGGGCAGTGTGGAAAGAAGGAAGGCCCCAGCCCACAGCCAGGAGGCCCAGATCGGCCCTGATTGCCGGCCAGGTCTAGGGACTCTACCCGTGCATGAATTTCGTGCACCAGGCCTCTAGTGAATAACAATATGCATCCTTTAGTCTGAATGTGTTAGTTTTCTATTGCTACATAATTATTATAAATGTAGTGGCTGAAAGTATTACCCATTTATTATTGTACAGTTCTACAGGTCAGAAGTCTGGTACCGCTTAAGTGGGTCCCCTGCTTAGGGTTTCACAAGGCCAAAATCAAAGTATCAGCCAAGCTGAGGTGTGGGGAAGAACGAGCTTTCAAATTCATTGACGTTATTGGCACAATTAAGTTTCCTGCCTGTGTTTTACAGGGCAAATGTAGTTAGATCTCAATATTTTAAGATTTACTGAAGGACTGTAATTACATCTGCAAAATCCCTTCACAGCTTTACCTAGATTAGAGTTTGACTGAATAACCAGAGGAAAAATCTTAGGACTGTCACTGTAGAATCTGCCCACCACACTGAACATATTCTCTTTGCATTTCTGAGAACACCCACATTAAACGCTGAGCAAAACTTCATAACAACATACCTCACAAATACGACTTCTGGGTCTTTCAAATCTGACCCTAGTTTATATAAATCATCCACATTTAAGGCTGATACATGTTTCTAATATGTTTAATAATCTCTTTTGCTAAAGTATATGTCCCAGTGTCATCCTTGAATCCATCACAGAACTCAGCAAGGAACTCTGAATATGGTAAATGTACAACAAATATATTTGAACTCCTTTGAAGACTTAATTACACTACTAATTCATTTTAAAAGTAAGATTATATAGAAAAACTTAACTCTATTCTATGCCTAAACCAAAGGATTACAAATTTCAAAAATATTAAACGTTAAACTAATATGATTTTTCAGTAGAAAAAAAAATTATCTCTCTACTTAGAACTATTTCTAACCAAAGGGAATTAAAGTAGAGAGACAATGTCAGCAATTTCTTTAAGTATTTTTACCCTGAAATTCTCTATGCTTTAGGTGCCACAATGCATAAAAAAAAATGCTACAACTGCTGTTTAATGAAAAAATTAAGCTACTTTTAAAAATTGGCTTGACCTCTTCTTCTCACCCAATAAAATGATTACTTCTGTTGAAATGCGGTTTGGAGAACATACTGGTGTTCAGAAAGGGAAACGTCTGGAGATTCTCACATGCACAATGTCAACATTAAAGGGTGATTTAAATATGTTTTAGTGAATATGTTTCTTTTTGGCAGTTGCTTCCCAGGTGGTCTGTATGCCTGTTTGACAATCTGCAAGTACATAACATCAGAGTTAGAAGCATACGGAAGAATAAAACTATCACTCCGACCCGCTGAAAGGCGGGAGAAGAAAGTTCATTAACAATATTGAAGCATCCAAGTCTTGGTTGGCAATACAATGCAGAAAGGGGCAAAGCACCCCACACCTGGAAATCTGGTGGTAAAGGACACACAGCCTCTCTCATCGACAAGGAATAGGAAAATACTCAGAGCTGCCAACTCATATTGATCAACGTGTACTTTTGTCAACTCTACGTATTTGCCAATTTTCTATACTTCAAAGTCCTTAAAAAATTTCATGAAACACACACACAAAATCAATGGCTGTCACCACTGATTAGCAATCATTCCCTGATGGTGACAAAATATCTCAGAGTGTTCTGCAGAATCCTGGGCTTCCATCGTCTCTTTCCAGGTCTCCTCAGGAGGTTCACAAGATCAAAAGTGTCAACACTTGCACTGATGAGAAGCAAGGGTAGGTAAGACTGCCTAGCACAAATCAGAACAGTGCGACCATCAGTCCTCCTATTTTTCACTGCCACTTATTCCCAGGGGAAGACATGTCCATTCCACTTTAAAATTCCCGAAATGAAACGTATTCATTTTATTAAATCTGAACCCTTACGTACAACCATTTTCTAATATTTTGTGTAACAAAAAAGAAGTATGGATAAAGCATTTCTGCTGCCGACTAAAAGGTAATGTATCATGAGATCGAGTTATGAGCTCAACTAAATGTGGTTTTCACTGAATATCATTCGTACTTGAAAGAATGATGGATAAACATGGTTATTCAGGTTGGGCACGTGGCTGACATTCACCCAAAAATAAACAAAGAGAACCTGTTACTCCAAGGAAATCAACTGATAGCATTTTTTCTCTAATGATAAATTTTAAGCTTCCTAGTGAAATTAGAATATTGGAAAACTTTTATCTGCCACTGTGAGCTTGACAACCTCCCAATGCTTAAAGACTTTTCTGATTAGATCAATGATAATATTGACAAAGGAGATGTTTCTGTATATACTGTATGGAGAAATGTGTCAACATTAAGAAAATCTGCCTAATTCAGTGAACCAATACTTTCTAATTGACCAATGAATGATGCTAAAAACCCACGCCTAGTTAAACACATCCACTTAAAGTATAAAATATACCAACAGATATTAACAAAATATAAAAGGTTACTAATGTGATTTCACATTCCATACCACACTCTCCTAACGATTAAGACACTACCACGTGTTTTAGTTTACTCTCAAAAAGCACATCCAGCCAAAGCCGGTTTGGCTCAGCGGATAGAGCGTCGGCCTGCGGACTGAAGGGTCCCAGGTTCGATTCCGATCAAGGGCATGTACCTGGGTTGCAGGCACATCCCCAGTGGGAGATGTGCAGGAGGCAGCTGATCGATGTTTCTCTCTCATCGATGTTTCTGGCTCTCTATCTCTCTCCCTTCCTCTCTGTAAAAAATCAATAAAATATAAAAAAAAAAAAAAGCACATCCATAATAACCTAAAAATACTCATCCATTTTCTAATTACATATCTTTGTGAGGCCACATTTTCCTAGTATACCTCAACCAAAATAACAAAGGGCAACACAAGCACGAGCAGAGATAAGGTCCTGGCTGTCCTCTATAAGCCAAATAGATATAAAGAGATCTGCAAAAATTTAAAACAAAGTCATGTCTTCTATTTTTAAATTTGAATGACATAATTTTTATTTTTTAAAAAAGCATGTTCTTTATGCTAACATTTGATGTGTTATTGTTCATTTGAAATAAATCATTTTTATAATTTCTCAGTTTTAATTTCTATTATAGTGACAACTGATAAATACTATTTACATAAAAAATTCTGAAGAATATAAAGACCAAAAAGTTTGAGAATCACTGGCTTATAGCATATAGACAATTTAAGCAGAACAGCTTCTAAAATTATTTTTTAAAATCGTGTGGGAGTCATCATAACTCTCGCATCAATTCTCCAAATCGGTGCCAGAGCACAGCTGAATGCTGAAAACGAGGACTGAATCACCAAGTGCAGCTACAGAGTGCACTGAAATACATACAATAACGCTTTAAGAGTGTTCCTTGGAATACCAATTCTAGCAGCAAGACAATCTGTTTGCAACCCTATACATACAAATGCTGGAATAAAGGTAACAAACATCCTCTTAAATGCAAGGCTGAGCATACAAGTAAGGGAAAGCCTCCAACGGGCCTAAAGAAAAGAAGGGAAATGCAGAGTTTTGAAGAAGGGAAAATGCAGAGTTTTGAGCCAGCTCTGATGTGCTGGTGGCCTGTGAGCATTTGCCACACTCAAATCCAAAGCCGTTCAGCTTTAGCCACACGCCGAGCGGCTGCTCGGGATACGTCCTGGATCTGGGACTTCTACATAAGGTGAGGGGAAGGAGATACCATCTCCCTCTCCATCAACAAAACTGCTAAACCCACTGAAAGGGTAGGTTAGAAAAACAAAACAAACTGCTCCCTGACATAGGTCATAGCATAAAAACTTGTCTGCTTTGACACAAACTCAATTTTTTAAAGAAACCTCTCATAGAGTTAGGATACCTAATTCATAATACTTTCATGTTCCAAGGAATACTAACCCAAGGAATTAACATAAATACCCTTATAGTATTTGTGAATAAAAATTATTTCTTGAGAGAGGCAGCCTTTTCTCCGGGTCCCTCAGGATGTCCACAGATTTTTTTTAAAAAAATCTTAATAAGAGCTCAAATACAAAAGTATATAGCCTGTGAGGAACAAAACACCATGGACAGGATTCAGGAAAATAAAGAAATGCAGCCAGAGTGACAAGAATGTCAATATTAAAATTATTAGTTAGTGACTATTCAAAAATATACTTTAATGATTAGTACCTAAAAGAAGAGATTGAAAACATGAGGAAAACTCACTGTATTATTGAAACACCCTGCAGATAGAGGAAAAAATGATAAATGGAATCTCTAGAAATAAGAGTTATTAAAATAAAGAATCTTGATAAATAAGTTAAACAGATAAAATAGCATATTAAGAAAATAGGAAATTTGTATAAACTGATAAAAATAGCTGAAAAAGTTACCTACAGCACAAAACACAGAGGTGGATATGAAGAATAAATATATACTTCTCACCTTGAGTGTTCTAGTTGTATTTTCCTCTATTATACAAACACTTCGTGTTATAAAGTATAATGATTCTCATTATACTAAGAAGATCTGAAGCAGAGACCAGTAGCACTATTTACTAACAATGATGCTGGGCAAATTTATAACCTCTCTGCAGGAAATAAAAGGAAGTGATAAAAACTAGTGCATACTGAGCACCAATTAAAAACTACCTGCCACCCAAGTTGGTTTGGCTCAGTGGATAGAGTGTCGACCTGCAGACTGAAGGGTCCTAGGTTTCAATCAAGGGCACATGCCCTGGTTGCAGGCTCGATCCCCAGTAGGGGGCATACATGAGGCAGCCAATCAATGATTCCCTCTCATCACTGATGCTTCTATCTCTCTCTCCCTCTCCCTTCCTCTCTGAAATCAATAAAAATATATATTAAAAAAACTAGCTGCCTCGGCAAGTGTCAGAGCTTCACAACATTCTGTGAAGTCGATAACATAGCCTCTATTTTTGTGCCAAATGTAACTGACATTTTAATACAATCACAGAACGGTCCATAACAACATGTAGATACTAAACCTCACAACTAAGAAGTGTGGTGCTAGTATTTTCTCCATTTATTCATGAGGGAATTTAGACATGAAAGAAGCAATATTGGGAAATTTCACATGTTAATTATAAAATTTTTGCTTTATAAAATAAATAGAGATGAGGCCCAGCTGGTGTGGTTCAGTGATTGAGCCTTGGTTGAGGGCTCGATCCCCAATGGAGGGCGTGCAGGCAGCAGCCGATCAATGATTCTCTCTCATCATTGATGTTCCTATCTCTTTCTCCCTTCCTCTCTGAAATCAATAATACATTTATAAACAAACAAATAAATAAATGTGAGGAACCCAAACTTCTGAGGTGTTAAATAATGTAGGTAACATGAATGTATTTACATTCATGTAGGATCTAGATTTAAATCAGACTCTGACTTAAATCTAGATCTAGCCTGACTTCAAATCCATGTTCTGTTCTACTTCAGGGTTTTCTTTATCTTTGAAATAATCTACACTAATAAAAGACAAAGATGCTAATTGACCATACCTTCGCTACACCCATCAGCCAATCAGAAGAGTATGCAAATTAACCCAACAAAGTTGGCCGTTAAATTTGCACACTATAGGCAGGACGGGACAGTGCTATCTGCCGTCTGCCCCGCCACCACCCGGGAGTGAAGCCCGTCAAGGTTTCGCTCCGGCCTCAGGAAGCCCTATTCTTGCAGGAATAGGCCTGAGGAAGCTCTATTCTTACAGGAATAGGCCTGAGGAAGCCCTATTCTTGCAGGAATAGGCCTGAGGAAGCCCTATTCTTGCAGGAATCTTCCTGCAACGGGCCTCTAGTAATGATTATAAAAGCAGAGAGTTCAGATTTTGAAGGAATTAAATGAGATAATGTCCATGAAAGTGTGGGTCAAATTGCAATGCACAGCATAAATCTTAGCATTGCATTTAAACTATAGTCAGGCATTCCTATAGGGAATATAAACAATAATATTGAAATAATTAAGTCTGGTGCCGAATGGGTAGCAGACAGGTCACTTTATGGACAGGACTAATAGAGCTCGGGACTGCCCGCATCACTTTCCTGAATATTCAAGCCCACCACGCTACTTCATGAATCAAATATGCTTTAAGCCAGAAAATAAGTCTCATAGATAATATACATCATGAATATAATGCTATTTTTGGTAAGCAGATTTAGCAAGATGTAAAATAGTCACAATAAAAAAGAAAACATTGCTTCACCTCATCAGTGCTAGCTTCCTTAGTCCATGAGCCCATGCTGTAAAGGGGCATAATTATTGGAAGATACTGCTGATTTTTCTGAGTGCACAAATAAAGCAAGAAATTGGTCTATATTTAAAAAGGCATTAGGGGCAACATAGCTGTTTAAGTGGAGAAAATGTCATTATTTTGAGGCAAACTTTACTGGTAATCAACAGTTTCCATGGTTAAGTTGATTCAAACTATATTAAGATTTAATTTATGGAGATCCAGGCAAGAAGAGCAGAAAACGGCAGGAAGCAGGCAGGTAACATTAGCAAGATCATCCCAAAATCAAGCCAGCTTTTTCTCAGTTGTCCAGCTCTTTTATGCTTCAAGTTCCTTCAGAACCAAACATTCCTTTGACATCGTTGTCCTCTTTACTCTTTTATAACTATTTTCCACTTATTGTCTCAGATTTTAATAATCTGAGAAGGTTGATGATAACTGAAGTTAATGGAATTAGTTAGAATTATTTTTTCAAATACCCATAACCCCTTATTCTGTTTTTATCCCCTTTTTATTGTTCATCTTACATAGAACCTCAAGATGGTTAAGATACTTATTACCCTGTAGAAATGAACCCCACATGATGTCAAAACCAAATTATGACTCTTACATATGTCTTATATGTACATATATATGGTCATTCCCTCAAACTTAAGAACTCTGGTTGTATGGATTCTATTGGCTAAATGGTTATGCTTTAGGAAGTTTAGATATTTAGGACAAAAATACAGAAAATTTGCTACTTCATGTATAGAAAATTGTCTTTAGTCAAATTAAATAGACTGTTAGTTTACTGCAAATAACTTCAAGCATATATAACTTAAAAACAAGTATTTTAGCCTAAAAAAGCCAATCATACCATCATTAATATATTTTGCCTTGCTTTACCAAAAATAACAGAATTTTATTAAACCCATATTTATAGCTCTGAGAAAATAAAGACTCATTATATTCTTTTTTCTTTAAATCCTCACCCAAGGATATTATTTTATTTATTTTTAGAGAGAAGGGAAGGGGGGAGGGAAGGGGAAAGGGAGAGGGAGGGAAGAGAGAGAGAAACATCGATGTGAGAGAAAAATATAGATCAGTTGCCTCCCATATGCGCCCTGACAAGGAATTGAACCAGCAACCTTTTGGTGTAGAGGACAGCACTCCAACCAACTGAGCCACCGGGGACCCATTATATTCTTAAAGCATAATTTAATTGTTTTCAAATACAGTGTATACATATCTTTAAGCTGTTCCATTCATAACTGAAGTGTTGGCAAATGATTAAACATATAGGTTGAAAATATAGATCTCTGACATTCTAAAAATATCCTATTACAAACAGCACCCTGCAATAATTTCCTATATTTAAACAAATGATGTGTTCAAGGTCCCCAGAACTCCTCAAAACTGTAAAAATTTATATAGACACTTACCAACAGTATCGCATGGTTCATCTTTGTGTACACAGAAATCTTTCCTAGAAAGAAAAATATAAAGTTAAACTTTTCCAAAAATAATAGAGACTATGTAACTTATTTTAATATTTGTTTGAATAATAAGCCACTATCTTTATCTCCAAGAATTTAATAAAACTGAATATCAGATTAAATAATTTTTTAGTTCTAAGAAAATGTGAGAAATTTTTATACCTTTTTACCTGATTTGATCCTGAAACACATACTCCTACTTCACAGACAATATTTCCAAAGTAAAATTCCATCCTGTTTTTATTTTTACAGGATTTCATATTTTTATTATAAAATAATAGTATCTGGTATTGGGACATGGCTTCCTGTTTAAAAACTATTGTAAGATCTCTACTTCACATGAGTCAAAAATAATTTCCAGATTGCAGATTTAAACGTGAGAAGTACAACTTAAAACAACATAACATTTTATATCATAAGGTTAGCAAATTTTTAAAAAGACTGATAGTAATTGTTCTAATAGAGCATGAATTTAGTATTTATTTAGAATTTAGTATTTTTACACAGCTGGCATCTAACCATGAATAACAGTCTATGATTTGCTCTTTACTTGACTACTATGTCTTGAAGAGCATTCTATAACAAAGTATAAAATTTTGAGGCACACTATGTGAAAGCAAAATGTTTAGCATTCATAAATATAGATTAGAAGTCTGCAATCACCTTGCTCTTCTTCCATACATTTGCATTCTAGTTAATTTCTTTTTTTTAGTTATAACTGGCATACGTCATGGTCTCTGGTTAAGTTTAAAATTTATTTTTGTCTTTGTAGTTCTACAGTCTTACTCAGATGTGTCTAGATACCAAGTTTGTTTCTATTTGTCTTCTTTGGCATTGGTATGTTTTCAATTAGAAGATCCATGAATACATGAAGACTCTTACCATTTTCTATTTAGCTAATTCCTCTCACGTTCTCTCTACTCTCTTCTCCTGAAACTCCTTCTGGTGCATATAAGTCCTCATTTTAATGTCTGTAACTCTCAAGCACAGTTTAGTATTCCATCTGTTAACCATTCTGTGCAGCCTTCGGGGAGAATTCCCTCAGCTCTATCATCCAATTTTCTAGCGCTCCCTTCATCTGCATCTAATCTGATTTCCAACTTACAAATTCAAGATTTCAAGTATAAATACATTTATTTTATAGGTGTTTAATTTTCTTTAATTTTCAAGTCACCTGTTTTTTAAAACCACCTTATTCTAACATTTTGGAATGTTTTTGTGTGCTTTTAATTATGAGAATATGCTTTTATAATCATTGTCAGCCTTTTTTTTTTAAAGTATTCTTTATCACAATTCTTGGCTTTTACAATGGAAGAGGTTGTCCTTTGGCGTTTTGGAGTTCTACTGTGAACTCATTTAGCTGAACTCAGTGGTGGCTGCCTGTGTAGGATTACTTGAAAGAGGGCCACTTCAGAGCCCTGCATAGGCTTTCGCTCCGTGCCTCAGTGGCGGGATGATACCCGTGGTAGTGAATCCCAGGGAGGGGCTGTTTCACCTAACTTGGGATCATGGCTGAGACAAAACGCTTCCTGTTGACAGCGAATGTTTGTTTGCAGAGCTCCTCCTCCCAGATCACACTTTCATGAAAGGAATAGCCACCAATGGGCTCTGGCTGTATGTCATCGTTTCAGTTCCACTTCCCTACTTTGCACAATCTCAGAGGCTTTTCTTCGTGGGGAGCTAAACCCAAGAACCCAGATTTTCAAGTCCAACAAACCTTTCCCAGGGCAGCTATCACATGATCTCAGAAGCATGCTACTTTTTTTTTTTTTTTTTTTTTTGCCAGAGCCCTCTTTGTTTTTGGCTTATTTGTGCATATAAAGGGGTTTTATTACATTTTTTCTATAATTTCTATATGCCTACAAATGAGAATACTTTCTGATCACCTACTCAACAAGATTACCACATAATTAAAAGAAATGAACCCCCCCCCCAAAAAAAGAAATGAACCAATCCGTGACCAATCATATGATAATTAAGCATAGTGAAACATATTTGTTTATTGTTAACATTAGATCTTAATATACATAGAAACTAGCCATATAAGCTTTATTCACATGGACTGCAACTGATAATATTTTTTCAGAAAATCTAAAGTGGATGATAGCCTAAGAGACTGTAAATGGCCCTGGATCATCCAAACCCAGCAGCTGAGATTTCTAGAGTTTCCTTCTCCATTGTCTTTTTTCCCCCCAACCCCCTGCCCCTTTACTATCTTTCTTAATGCACGGTTCTTTAATTCTCCCCTTGATTCTAAGTACTACACAGAATCTCCTCCAGCTATCAAAAAAAAAAAAAAATCCAAAGCAACACTTCTTCTGGTGTAAATTGGTCTCTGTGGTTCAAAACCACCACCAAATGAAACAGGAAAATATATCCCCACCAGTGGTGTAACATATTCAGAGTCTGACTATAACTACAGATAAAGAAGAATGAAAAAGGTTAGCTGACATTTTTTCTTTACCAGTAAATGGCCAGGTAGTTAGTCTTTCTCTGGATCAGGAGATAGAGAAGTCAAATCTACCACAGGGACACCAGACCTAGAGTATAGGTTGTATATTGCTTAACTCTAGGGGTATGTTTGCATATGCATCACTATAAATGGCTCCCTCTGCTGTTGTGTAGCACACAACCTCCCTATACAATTGGGTAAGGTAGGATTCAGTAAGTGCCTCTTATATGCCAAGCATTGGATAAGGGAAGACTACAAAGATAAGTAACATAGGCTTCTCTTCGGAAGGCAAAGAAGAGGATGAACACGATTACCTCTGTAATGTGATAAGGGCCCCAGGATCGGTGAGAAAGAAGCCAGGGAAATTGCATTAAAGAATGGATAGTTCTATTTCGCAACTGACTTTGCCAGCAAATGGAGAGAGAAACACCCAAACAGATGATACTGAATAATAGGTAATGCAGAAAATTAGAGAAACACACAAAATCAATTCTTCACCTTAGGGCCAAGAATTACTGAGTACAAAGTATATTCAGATGTAAGGGAAAAGGGACTTCATGTGCTTTTTCTAAACGTACAATACATCATATAATCATGCATGAGGCTGCAACATGACTATTTGATTTACATAATGTGACGCAAGGGACTGCATCTGTAACTAAACAACATGATAAAACTATGACAAATGTACTGCTTATTGTCAAGGGCACTTCGTTCTTCACACAGCCAATTTCTGTTCACTTAGCAAACAGATGAATAAAGCACATTTTTTCAAAAAACACAAGGTCTTTTATCCAAAAGCACTGGAAATACCTCTCAGTACAATTGACGAATGAACATATTGTCAGCAGCACTTCAAAAGTTCAGGTCAGACTGCAATTCATAATCTTCAATCTCTTTCCAGAGGACCAAAATATATTCTTAATTTCATAATATTCAAAGATTTATTGGGGGGGGGGGGAGGCGGGGGGATTTGTTTGCCTAGACCAGTGATCATGTGAATTCAAATTCTCTAATTTTTGGCTCACGTTGGCTCAGTGCGCCTGAAGTCTGCATCATAGAGTTTCATTATGTGAGTTTATGGAAACGATACTGTTAGACTTTGGCAACTGAGAAAGCCAATAAATTCTGCTTAAGTTCTGATTTATACTGAAAAAAAAAATGAAATACAGCCTTTAATTTCCAAGAATGAAGATGCATCTGAGAATAAGTCTCATTGTAGTGTTTTATAGTGCCCTGGGTTATACCTATAAATGACTCACTCAAATATTATTCTATGATTTGTATTAAATTAATATATTTCTGCCATTTCTAATATTAAATTTTCTATCTTGCTTGCCAATGTCATTAGTTTGAAACTAACTTTCAGAAGTACTGTACATCAACCAGGAGCATTTCAATAAATAGGAATGGCAAAACAATCATTAACAAAATGAAATCCTAAATTAAAGAGTGTTTTCAAGAGGCATAGACGTAGGTCTTCTCCCTGATTTAAAAGAGAAATGTGTAAATTACAGAAAGAAATCACAGAGTTGACAGTTGGGAAAATATGTTTTGTGTTTTTTGTTACTATGAGCCCACAAGCACTAGGTCAGCTTGAAACTATTTACTTCATTGTATCCACAGAACAACTTTTAGCAAAGATATTATTGCAGATAGGTTTGGATTTATGCAAACATTCATTTTAGTTGAAACCAAAATTAATAACGGAGCTAAAATCTCTTCCTACTCATGTGTTCACATAACAGACAACATTTAATCATTATCTAGGATGAGCATTCACTAGAAACCAGGCTGGATTCGACTTTAATTTGTCAAATATGGATAAGCACATGAAATCCATGAGTGAAATTTTTGTTGTATTTTTCACAGGTTCCTGGCAAAGCTGAAGACCTGATCATCTTTATGCTTACACTAACTAAAAAGAGATTCTCCTTTAAAGTCAACCCATTCACTTAGACTTTCCTGATCAAATGGTGCGAGGCCACATCCCCTTCAGTGGGCTGATTTCACTGCTATGGCACTGAACACGCTATTATGGAGAAACAGTGACCCACCACATAAGCCTTATCTCCACAGGTGAAGCTAGGGAGAATTATCTGTCAGTACCTATTAATATTTAATACGTGTATAGTTTTTAACAGATCTTTTTCTATTTTCAAGATTTTTATTCCCATTACTTCGCCACCCCCCCCCCCACCCCTCAAAAAAAAGAAAACCCACACCCAGAAGCAACCTATTAAGTCTTATTCCAAGACCTACTTATCAGGGTGCAAAAACCTGAAGTCATCATTTCTGCTAAAGGACTGAGGAGGTATACAGAATTTTTTTCCATGAAATGACATGGCTTAGCAAAACTGTAACAAAAAAGGCTTTTCCATTAGGTTTTGAACAGAAGTCCTGTTTAAACAGTGAAGCTTGGGTTTTCTTTCCATAACTAAAAGATATGCTGGAAATAATACTGCCTTAGTTTGTCTTTAGCTTTGAAAATTATAATTTGGGCATAGAGAATACATATTTAGTCATGTGGCAGTACAAGTTTTGAAAATCTGAGTCTGAATAATGATTTTATCAGTTGACCTGATCCTGCAGATTGAAATCATAAAACACAGGTTGTTGTATGTGTTCCTGGAGAATATTATTTAGATACTAGAGGCCCGATGCACGAAATTCGTGCAAGAGGAGGCCTTCTTTCCCGTGGCTGCCAGCACCCGGGACCGGGACCGGGCTTCCCTCACAGAGGGAGGCCCCGCCCACCTGCTGCAGCCTGCTGGCCGGTGGCCTGAACTCCCTCTGCGGGGCAATCATGGGGTGATGGCTGCTGGGCTTCCGACCAATCAGACTGCACCTGCCTTGGCTGGCCTGGTGCCAGTGGGTGTCATAGCGTGGTCCCAGATGGTCGTTGTTATTCCGCTGTTCGGCCATTCGGTCGATTTGCATATTATGCTTTTATTATATAGGATTATTACCTTCAGTTCATTCTCTTAATATATTACCCTAGCCCTATGGCTAAACATGAAGACTGACTGCATATTATGGGCATCTGACTATAAGGAAGATTATATTTCTAAACACAATAGCAAGTACTATTTTTTTAGTCCTCACTGAGGATATATTTATTGATTTTAGAGAGAGAGGAAAGGAGAACGACAGAAATATGGACGTGAGAGAGAAACATCCATCGGTTACCTCCCATATGTACCCCAACCAGAGATCGAACCTGCAACCTAGGTACGTGCCCTGACCAGGAATCGAACCCACTGATGTACAGCAGGGGTGGGGAACCTTTTTTCTTCCAAGGACCATTTGGATATATAAATATCATTTGCAGGCCATACAAAATTATCAACTTAAAACTTAGCCTGCTATATTTGGCCAAACGTTTAATTAACGCACCCCTAATGCCTTGGCAGGGCCAGACCAAATGATTTCATGGGCCTTATATGACTCGCAGGCCAGACTTTCCCCACCCCTGGTGTAAAGAATGACGTTCTAACCAACTGAGCCACCAGGCCAGGACACAAGTACTATTTAATCGCCCTAAATAAATAGTAGCACATGTTTACAACCATATATACATAAAGATGCTTATATGTTTTACTTTAAATGTGAAAAAAATCATAAAGTTGTACAAATATAGAGTAGTTATATAAATTAGGACACGTACATGCAACAAAATGTCTGCTCCTCCCTCCAAATGATATCGACCAATATGGTTAGATCAGTTTCCCATTACTGCTGTAACAAATTACCACAAACTTAGTTACTTAAAGCAACAGGAGTGTATTATCTTAGAGTTCTAGAGATCTGAAGCCAAATACTGGTGTTACTGGGCTAACATCAAGGTATCATCAAGGCTGCCTTTCTCCAAAGGCTCACAGGTGGAATCTCTGGGCTTGCCCCCTCCAGCAGCTAGAGGCTGCCTGCATTCTTTGGCTCGTGGCCTTTCCACAATCTTAAGAGCCAGCAGTATAGCATCGTCCAGCCTCTCTGACTCTGACTTCTGTTCCCTTTTCCATCTTTTAAAATTCTTGTGATGACATTGGACTCATCTAAATACTCTGGGATATAAATACTCTCCCCATCTCAATAGCCTTAGTCACATCTACAAAGTCCCTTTTGCCATGTAAAGGAACACATACATGGCTTCTGTGGACAATTAATGACAGGGAAGGACTTACAAAACATAGTATAGAGTGAGAAAAAAAACAATAGAGGAAACTGTGTATAACATGAAACAATGTTCTTTAGATTACATACCAACTCAACACTGGTTACCTTCGAGCAACTTTACCATAAAAAGATGCTCATGCAGCCCTAACCGGTTTGGCTCAGTGGTTAGAGCGTCGGCCTGTGGACTGAAAGGTCCCAGGTTCGATTCCGGTCAAGGGCATGTACCTTGGTTGCAGGCACATCCCCAGTGGGAGATGTGCAGGAGACAGCTGATTGATGTTTCTCTCTCATTGATGTTTCTAACTCTCTATCCCTCTCCCTTCTTCTCTGTAAAAAAATCAATAAAATATATTTTTTAAAAAAAGATGTTCATGCATTACTTGGGAATTATGCAACAGTGCTTCCTAAAGAACTGTTTATAAACAAGGAAATGTTTGGACTAGATTTTTAAGGGAAAATATCCTATATAACAAAACCGTAATATGCAAATCCGAACAGCGAAATGACCAGTTGCTTTGATTTGCACTGACCACCAGAGGGCACTCAATGCAGGAGTTGCCCCCTGGTGGTCAGTGTGCTCCCACAGGGGAAGTGCCACTCAGCCAGAACCTGGGCTCATGGCTGGCAAGTGCAGCGGTGATGGTGGAAGCCTCTCCCGGCTCCGCTGCAGGCGGGCAGTAAGGGGTCCCAGATTGTGAGAGCCGCGGACTATGCGAGGGATGTCTGACTGCCAGCTTAGGCTCGATCCCCAGGGGAATTGGGCCTAAGCTGGCAGGCGGACATCCCCAAAGGGGTCCCAGACTGTGAGAGGGTGCAGGCCAAGCTGAGGGAGCCCTCCCCCAAGTGCACAAACTCCATGAATAATATTCTTTCTGCTATAGAGTGGTAAACAGGCAGCTGTTAATTTTATTATTCCTTATATTTTCTTCAAATGCATCACACAACTTTTTTTTTAAGAGAACTCTGGTGATGTCTTGCTAGTGAAGACTAGCAGCAAGTTAAATAATTATGAAGAGTGGTTAAAGTGTGGCTTTTATTTCATCTTGCTTGAGAATATAATGCTAAGCGAAATAAGTCCAACAAAGTTAGGAACCATATGATTTCACTCACATGTGATGTATAAAACTGAAAGCAATAAATGAACCAACAATAAAAACAAATAAAAACTCATACACACAGAGGGAAGCAGCTTGAGGAGGTAGTAAAGGGTAAAAGGCGTCAAATATATGGTGATGGAAGAAGACTGACTTTGGGTGGTGGGCACACAATTCAATATACAAGATCAGGTATCATAGAAATGTGCACTTGAAACCTTAGCCACTCCAATAAATTTAATTTTAAACGTGTGACTTTTAAAGCTTTATCACAGAAGAAAATAAATTAGATGTAGAATGTTATTTTTTCACACAGTTTTGAAGAGAAAATGGCATTGTAGATAAGGAAATTAAATTAATGTCGCAATATTGGTGGGGCAAGACAAAACTTGCATAAAGAGTATGAGCTCAATATTATAAATATATGTATTTAGTTACAACAAATACATAGGGAACAAAGCTGAAGGACTATACTTTAAAATGTTACCTATAATTACTCCTAGGTAGTGGAATTACAGGCTAATATTTTATTTGTTATTCTTGTACTTCTCAAATTTCTATAATAAATGTATTAAATTTTGAATAAGAGAAAAAATATATTATTTTAATTATTATCCTCTTTAGTCTCAAGCAGTATTTCCAAAACCTACACTATGAGGAGAAGAAAGACAGATTTCATCAATCAAGAAATAAAAATATAAAATCACTCATGGTTAATGCATTCTGGAAATCTAATTTGTCTATATCAGATTGGTGGTCACAGGTTAGAAGTTCAAATTAACCACATACAATAACTTACGTGATCGTAACTAGTACTATGGATTATATGTCACTATAAATTCTCTCTTCAGAAATATAATATTTAGTACTATATAAAAATAATATATTTTAAGAACCTTGTCATGCAGAATTACTATAAAACAGGACATAATTTCATATTAAAAATAAAGAAATAAAGTCTGCATGTTCCCTGGGGACACTAATCACCTTCACTAATAGCAATATTTGCTACTCTTTTATTTTTACAAAAGCAATTCATTAAACTTTTGGTAGAGTTAAGTATTATTTGTTAATCTTATTCTAATAAAAAATGCGTCAAGTCATAAACAAGATAAATTTTAGTATAAGTTGATTTCTTAGAGGGCCCCCAAAATAAAGTGATTGAAAATGGCCATTACCCTAGACCAGTGATGGCGAACCTATGACACGCGTGTCAGAGGTGACACGCGAACTCATTTTTTTGGTTGATTTTTCTTTGTTAAATGGCATTTAAATATAAAAATAAATATCAAAAATAGAAGTCTTTGTTTTACTATGGTTGCAAATATCAAAAAAATTCTATATGTGACACGGCACCAGAGTAAAGTTAGGGTTTTTCAAAATGCTGACACGCCGAGCTCAAAAGATTCGCCATCACTGCCCTAGACAGTTTTGCTCAGTGGATAGAGCATCCGCCCACGAACTGAAGGGTCCCGGGTTGATTCTAGTCAAGGGCAGGTACCTCGGTTGCTGACTGGATCCTGGCCCTGGTTGAGGCGCTTGCAGGAGGCAACCAATCGATGTGTCTCTCTCATACCAATGTTTCTCTCTATCTCTCCCCCTCCCTTCCACTCTCTCTAAAAATAATAGTAATAATAAATCAATAAATCCAAATATCCTTGGATGAGGATTAACAAAAGAAAAATAAAAAGAAAATGACCATCTTTCCAAATTTACCCTATCACTCTGAAATATCATGAAATGAACCTCCACCATAGAAAAGGTGCATGCTTTTAAAATCTATCTTAGCAACTCTAATAATATAATTTGAATAAAAATAATTTAAACAGTATAATTTAACAATCCTAACAATGTAACTGAGAAAATAAAAAAATTAAGTATAATTTAAATAAATGTGTGAAAATTTAGCAGACAATTGAGAGAAATATGAGATAAGGAATTGAATCAGTTACTTGTTAAATAACCTGAATGAATATAGACCTTTTTCTTTGCCTACAATTTTAAAAATATCTATTAAGCGTGATATTAGTTATAGATAACTGGTGTGTGTTTGTGTGTGAATTCTCCTTCGTAGATTAATAAAGTACCCTTATAAGAACTCATTAAGAACTTTTGTTGATAGGATTAATCCCCTTACAATAGAGAGATTACTCCATTGTCTTCTGGACTAATTTTTTTTCAGATGGGAAGTCAGTTGTTGATCTTAACATTGTTTCCCCTGTGGAATGTATCTATTTTTTTCTGGAAATTTTAAAAAAAATTTTCTGTATCTTTGGTTTTCACCATTTTCCTATGATATGCCTATGTCTATAAATTTTTATCAAGCTTGGGGAAATTTTTGGCCATTACATCTTCAAATAACTTTTTTTCCCCATTCTCATTTGCTTCTCCTAAGATTCCAATTACAACTAAGTTAATTGGTAAATCCAACATCTAAGCTATCTCAAGGTCAGTTTCTATTGACTACTTTCCTTGACTATGGGTCACATTTTCATGTCTCATTCCTTGGCTAATTTTTATTACCTTTTAGACATTGTGGATGATATAGAGATTCAAGATTCTGTTTTCTTCCTCTGAAGAGTACTAACTTTTATTGTAGGAGGCAGTTCAATCGGCTGATCAATCTGAACTTTGGTCGATTTGAGCTTATTCTTTGGTAGGAAGGATCTATCAAAGCTCAAGATGATCCCCAAACCTTTGTAAATCAGTGGGACTCAAACTCCAAACTCTATTTCCCCTAAAGGCTTTGTGAGGGCAGGTCAAGGGTGGGCATCTCTCTGGATCACGGTCCCTACTAGGAAAGCACAGCCGTCCTGTTTTTTCAGCTAAATGTCAGGTGTAATAATAAAGTATTAACAAGGTTGATCGACTCTTATGGCCTGAATCTGCTCAGTTGCTAGTGTCTTTTTTAAATCTAAACTCCATAGCAACAGCACTCTGATAAATTTTGGGCAGTCTATGTCTATATATATCAAACTAATCTTTCAAAGGTCTCACAGATAATCTACAAACAGACTTCTTAGCACCTTTCCCTTCGGAAGAGTCCAAGGTGCTCTACCTAGATTTCAGCTTGCAGTCAAAAAATCGCCCTGGCTCTGTGGCTCGGTTGGAGCACACAACAAAAGGTGGTGAGTTCAATTCCCAGTCAGGGCACAGCACATGGAAGGTAACCAATTAATGTTTCTCTCTCATATGGATGTTTCTCTCTCTCTTTCTCTCTTCCTCTCCTTCCTTCCCTCCTTTCCTCTTTATAAAATCAATAAACATATCCCTGGGTGAGAATTTTTTTAAAAAAATTGTGCCTTGGTTAGTAATTACAGCATCAGCCCGCACACCAGAGGGTCACACGTTCTTTTCCAGTCAAGGGCATGTGCCTGGGTTTTAGGTCCAATCCCCACCCCCAGTCCTTCTACTCTCTCTAGAATCAATGGAAAATATATCATCATTCCTCTAGTGAGGATTAAAAAAAAATTTTTTTTTGATTGTCAAAAGGCAAAAGCTGGATTGACTGGTGTTGTTAATAAATTTTCTTCTTTCAAGAGTTTTAGTTTTATATTGCTCATTTGCCAATGATTGAAAGTAGATGCCAAATAAATATTTTACAGTTGTATGCTTATTAATTACAGTATCAGGTATTCCTAACTGTGGAAGTCCAGGCATGTTCTTACATAAAGATTTTTTTCACTTTATGAATTACTAGAGGCTCGATGCATGAAATTCGTGCAAGGGGCTTGGCCCCCATCCACCACGGCCTCCACCCCCACCCGTCCCGGCAACCTGGGGCCTCTGCCTCAGCCCCTGCCACTGCGGCTTCGTCCAGAAGGACGTCTGGTCTAATTAGCATATTATGCATTGATTAATATAGATGTATCGCTAGAATAGTTTTTTATGATTCAGCAACAGAAGCTTATCATGCATTTAATAGACTCATTTCAAAAAAATCACATTTAAATCACATAATACTGTGTATTATGTGATGTGAAATGTCAACACTATTGATACTAAAATCAAGTTGTTACTGAACAATTATCATCATTTTTACTAGCTTTAAGTAAGATACATTTACCAATAATTATTAATATACAATGCTCTTGGATAGTATCTTTTTACTCATTATTTCACTTCCTTATATTTAGACATAATGCTGCATTACAAAACTTGTGAATACTACAGACATTCACAACGCAGCTCAAATTAATTACCTCAAAACCTAATTGAAACTTTTTTTCTCAGATTGAACAAGAAAGTTTGTCAATTTCTAAATTTAATATATTGGATTACTTTATATAGTGATGACTGAAAAATATATAGTTTGGGCCCATAATTTCAAAGGTCCACTAAGTTAAACCATAGTTTTCACTTATCACTATCAATAACTATATCTTCACATCAAAAATTGAAGCAAAATTTTACTTAAAAGTTAACTAGCCAAATGTTTTGTCAACATACCACTCAAAGAATGGCAGTTCAAAAACCGACTATTAAGATTTGAGGGAAACTGACTAACATCACTATGCCAAATGTTTTTTGGAACACAAAATCTAGAATAAAAGCATTGAGTGAAGGGATTGGTAGGATTACTAGCATGGCTGTAGAATTAGGAATGTCATAAGTGGCTTTGGGAAATTTACCTTGTTATAAGAATAGCTGCATCCACGGAAGTCGTGTCCTCTCCCCAGCTTGTGGACATCTCTAAATGTATATCATTCTTTTTGCCAAATTCTTCATGTTGCCACTTACAAAAACTCTCCAGCATTTTCTCCCCATGGTGCCCAATATATAGATCTGCCTGTAAAAGAAGAGATTTCACTTCAAGGCAAGTTATCCTCTGATATACAAAACACTAAAAACTGAGGGGATGCCATAAATTACTAAAGCAAACTGCTGACCATAACATTAATTAGAGCCTGGAAGACAGTAAGGATTAATTTAGCCTGAAGTAAAAGTCTTAGAACTTTGTGAAGGTACAATAATTACAAAATCTGTTCAACGCTCTTCAGAAAAAGAGAAGTTCAATGAATATTGAGAATGTGGAACTTTTAGACTTATGTAACTCATTATTTCTATAATTTAAGAAGAAACGTTTTTACAAAGTGCCAGCTAAGCAGCATGCTAAAATGATGTCACAGAAGAGTCCTCATTTAAAATGAACTGCAGATAAGAAAAGGCTTTACACGTACATGTTTAGAGAAGAAAATAAAACTGTCATTAAATATGACTTTTTAAAATTACTTTTAGAAAGTTAAGGTTTGTGGTCAGGATCCTTGGAAACTAAGAACATTCCATTTTTGGAATAAAAGTTGGGGTATTAACCAAAACTAAAGACCAGTTTATGCATATTCTAAGTGATTCAGTGGATATTTCTGGATTTTAAGTCAATAAAAAAGTACATCCCTAACAAATCCTTTACTTAAAAGTAGCTGAACACAACTTCTCACCCACTTAATTTAGAACAAAAAACTCAAGACTTTCTTACTGGCGTTTCATGGAGCAGAATAAGCTTTATCACACGGAGATTGACCTGCGCACCAAGACTCTTGTGTTGGAAAAGGTTAAAAACCTAAAAACAAATAAAAATAAAAAATCCTAAAATAAAACTGAAAAACATCTTAATTTTTCTAAAAGCCCAGAAATGGGAGCAGTGTCCATTTAGTTGGGAAATCTTATATATCTTTAATTTTTTAATTATTTAAAAAATTAGCTTAATAAACAGTAACTTAGCTAATTCATTTTAGTCTGGGCATTTCAATGGGGTGCTGAGAGAAGGGTGGGCTTTGATGACACTGAAGAGAAGAATTTTGGTAACTAAAATCTAGAATTTGTCTTCATTCTTAATTCACAAAATGCCAGTGTCTTCCTTTCTTCTGAGAAACAGTCCTGAAAACTCAGCCTGCTTTATGCCACATCCCAATTCATTCCTTGGAGTCTTTTTTCTCTCCCCGGCTAGGTGTCAAATAGAAACACGACTTCAAAGCTCCTCCCTTCAAAGATCCCATGAAGACACGCTTGTGGGTCATGGCTGCTTAATGGTTTCAGACCATCATTATGACAGGTTTTCTCAAAACGTGATGCATGTTGAAATGCTGGAAAGCAAGGTGAATTTTTATGTGGTATGTGGAGTTTTTGTAAAATTTAGCATTTATTTAATTTGGGATAGAAAATATAACACTGACACACCAAACCCATGCTCTCAGAGACAGCACTAGTTGAAAGTCGGCGGAGTGTTCAGGGGGTAGCTGAACATACACTGAAATGACTGCAGTGTGAGAAAATCTTTTTGCTGGGAAAACAAACCAAATAATAACAAAAATAGTAAAAATGGAAATTTTACAAAAACATAACATATTTATCCTTGAATCAGTAGTGCTCACCCGTATATGGTAACTGGAATTATAAATGGACATTTGCCTTTCGCTTTTATTTATGTTTATTCTCCCTCTAAGAACCACTCTTCACTATGACCTTCTAATTCTGCCTTGAAGGAGGTTTACTCAAAACCATACGCAATTAGGTCAAAGGAGTGACGAGGCAGTAAGCATCCATAAGATGCTAGGTGCAAACTAGATTTCTGCAGTCCGGATATTGTCAACTAAAGTTAGTTACGAACGATTCAGTTGGTTAAAAATTTAACTCTTAGCTATCAGGTCTTACTCATTAACTAGTATTATAGCTGAAATCTAATTTTACATACCTATATAAGAGCTCAATGGGTTACCAACCTCCATTTTAACTCCACCTCAAAATCCAGAGTATTTTGGGTAGGACCATGCATATAAAAAAATATTATACCATTTCTGCCCACTTCAGCAAATGGCCTTTACAAATGAGAATGAAAAGATGGGCACAAAAAAAGAGAGAAAAGACTAATAGAGTTTAGCCACATCACAATGAACAATAAGGGTTGTTGTTTTTACTAGACGATGTGAATTATTATGTTGATATCTTTTTTGAGACAAATCAATGTGGTAAACCTAAATATATTTTTTTTACTGATGTCAATAAAAGAAAGGAACAGTAATGAATTTTTAAAGAACTTCATTATACTCACACATTTCTTCCTTAGAGTTTTCTTGAAAAAATTCCAAGCGCACTTTAAAGTTTGCCTACCATATTTAAGATGGTTAGAATGAATCTCCTGGCTGCATCTGCTCCATGATAGGAAACCATTGCTGGGTCTGCAACCACTACAGTCTCTATGTTGTATTCTTGGGGTAATTTGTATGAATATCGTTTCCCTCTTCCACTCTCTGTTATTTTTTTAGATCTAGGTCTTCCTTTATCTGCAACAGAGAAATGAATTTTCAAATGTGCCTCCATCTTGGCAAAGTAAATTTTAAAAATCTGTTTATTCAATAATTTCAAAATATGTTTACCAAATACCAGTATGTAATGATGATACAATGGTGAACAAAACCAAGTACGTCCCCTTCACATGTGGAACCTAAAAGGGCATCTGGCATTGGAGTATGACTTTGGAACCAGACAGAATGGACTTCTGCCACTTATTAGATCTACCATTTGGGGAACTCACATCACTATATCGGCCTTAGTTTCCTCATCTGTAAAATGAATAATACTAACACCTACTTTCTAGAGTTGTTGATGGCTTATAAGTCACATTAGTAAAAAAAAATAACTCAATAAATAAAACAAAAAATAAAATTAGTATAAATGAAATAACTCAATAAACAAAAGGTAGATGATTTTCTTTTTGAGACCACTAACAAAATAAAGGTCTACTTGCAAGAAGTGCCTGAAGTGACTTCACCACATATCCTAATTTCAGGCAGACACCCCGAACGACTAAAACATTATGCATGGGTTACAAAGGATTTGGTTCTGCCTTCCATCAGGATCATAAAGAAGTTTGACCTAAAGGTAATAAAGATTCCTCAAACAGGGCCAAATAAAAGCGGTAACCACAAATAAAAATATTTATAAATTTAAATACATAAAAATATAAAATTTCTGTTTATTAAAACATGCCACTATCTAATGAAAAGCATGCCACCAAGTGGGAGAAGATATTTACAATGTTTTTCCATAATAAAGAAATAAAAGCTACTCTAAATCAATGACAGATAAACCAATTAGAAAACTGGCAAAGGACTAGAACAGTGATTTCTCACTAAAAGGATATCCAAATGGCTGATGAAAAGCATATGAGAAGATGCTGCCAGCCGGAGTGGCTCAGTGGTTAAACATCGACCTATGAACCAGGAGGTCACAGTCTGATTCCCCGTCAGGGCACATGCCCAGACTGCAGGTTGGATCCCCAGTGTGGGGTGTGCAGGAGGCAGCAGATCAATGGTTCCCTCTCATCATTGATGTTTCTCTCTCGCCCTCTCCCTTCCTCTCTGAAATCAATAAAAATATTTTTAAAAAGATGCTCAATCTCATTAGCATTCAAGAAAATAAAAATTGAAGTTACAATAAATTAAATTAATTAAAATCCCTAGAATGGCTAAAATAAAGAGGTGATTGTATGGTGTCAACAAGAATGTGGTGACAAGAACTGGAAGTCCCATACACATACGTGCTGGGAGTTTAAATTAGAATAAACACTTTGAAATACTAAACACTGAAGTTGAACATTTGCACACCCAATGATCAATGATCGAAAATATATACTCATCAAAAATGCATGCAAATCACATGTACAATTTATTCAAAGCAGCACTATTCTTAATAGTTCAAATAACCATCAATAGTACAATGGATAGCCCTGGCCGGTGTGGCTTAATTGGGTGGGTGTTGTCCCATGCACCAAAAGGTTGCTGGTTGGATTCCCGGTCAGGAAATATGCCCAGGTTGCAGGCTCAATCCCCTAGGGGTGTACAAGAGGCAGCCGATTGCTGTGTTACTCTCACATCGATGTTTTCTCTATGTTTTGCTCTCACATCAATGTTTCTCTCTCCCTCTCCTTTTAAAAATTTAAAAATCTTTTTAAAAAAATAGTATAATGAATAAAGACATTTTGGCCTATTCATACAATGAAATGCTATCTACACTAATAAAAGAGAAAAATGGTAATTGGCGTACGGCGATACCTTTTTCATTGGCTAATCAGGGCTATATGCAAATTAACTGCCAACTAAGATTGGCAGTTAACTGCCAACAAGATGGCGGCTAATTTGCATATGTAGGCACAATGCAGGGAGGCGAAAGGGAAAGCAGGAAGAAGCCCCCTGCCACTGACAGTGATCGGAAACCCAGGGGGGAGCTAAGAGCTGGGGGCAGGGCAAAGGCGGCCCTGGGGCCGCCTTTGCCCTGCCCCCCCAGCCATGATCGGAGAATCAGGCGCCTTTGCCGCCCTGGCCAGTGATAGCAGGAAGTAGGAGTGGAGCCAGCAATGGGAGCTGGGCACGGTTGAAGCTGGCAGTCCCAGGAGCTAGGGGTCCCTTGCCTGGGCCTAAAGCGAAGCCCACAATCGCGGCGCCCCCCGCTGCCACTGCAGGTCCCCGCTGCCTGGGCCGGACGCCTAGGCCAGAGGCATTAGGCCTGGTCAAGGGGCCGATCTGGTGATTGGTGATCGGAGGGTGATGAGGGTCAACTCCTCTGGCTGAGGCATCAGGCCTGGGTGGGGGGCGGAGCCGGGGATTGGGGGGATATGATGGTCTCCTTGCCCAGGCCTGAAGCCTGGGTCAGAGGCGTCAGGCTTGGGCGGGGGGTGGAGCAAGCGATCAGAGGGAGATGGGGGTCCCCTGCCCAGGCATGATTCCTGGGCCAGAGGCCTCAGGCCTGGGCGGGGGCCAGAGCCAGTGATCGGGGGGAGATGGGGGTCCCCTGTCCAAGCCTGACACCTCTGGCGGAGGCGTCAGGCCTGGGCAAGGGGCCGATCAGGCGATCGGAGAGTGATGGGGGTCAACGCCTAAGGGCTCCCAGTATGTGAGAGGGGGCAGGCTGGGCTGAGGGACACTCCCCCCCACCCCCACCCCCACACACACACACACACACACACACACACACACACACTCAGTGCACGAATTTCGTGCACCGGGCCCCTAGTATATCAATAAAAATAAACCAACTACTGCAGTGATGGCGAACCTTTTAAGCTCGGCATGTCAGCATTTTGAAAAACCCTAACTTAACTCTGGTGCCATGTCACATATAGAAATTTTTTGATATTTGCAACCATAGTAAAATGAAGACTTCTATTTTTGATATTTATTTTATATATTTAAATGCCAGTTAACAAAGAAAAATCAACCAAAAAAAATGAGTTCGCGTGTCACCTCTGACACACGTGTCATAGGTTTGCCATCACTGAACTACTGCAATGTGCAAAAATATGGATGAACCTCCTAACAATAAGGCTGAGCACAAGAAGCCAATTACAAAAGAGTAGGTGGAATTTGGATTATCTCCCCCAGGAAAGCATGTGGAGTGAGAAGTAGAAAGAAAAGGAGGAAGTCCTAGGAAACTCCTACATGTAGGGGGTGTACATGTGGAAGAAGACACACTCATGAAGAGATGTAAGAAAAATAAAAGGAGAGCCCAAAAGAAACCACAGAGATAGCTACACAATGAGAGGAGAGGGGCTTTGTACCAAGAGTAGTAAATAGACCAAGTTTGTTCCCTTTGTTGCCCCAGCTAGTGACAGCTACGTTGGCCCCAAACTGTCACTATGCAGCATCCATATTTGCATGTTATATTTAAACGAGAGGCTCAGTGCACAAAATTCATGCATGGGTAGGGTCCTTAGCAGCTGCCAGCTACTGGCCAGGGCCTTCCTTAGTTCTGCACCACCCCCTGGTAGTCAGCACACATCACAGCAAGTGATCGAACTCCTGGTCGGTAGAACTCCTGAGGAAACATTTTGCATATTAGGCTTTTATATATATAAACCAGAGGCCCAGTGCATGAATTCATGCACGAGTGGGGTCCCTCGGCCTGGCCTGTGAGATCAGGCCAAAACCGGCTCTCTGACATCCCCCAAGGGGTCCTGGATTGTGAGAGGGCACAGGCCAGGCCGAGGGACCCCATTGGTGCAAGATCAGGGCCGGAGAGGGACGCAGGAGGTTGGCCAGCTGGGGAGGGACTGCAGGAGGGCTCCAGGGTGTACACCCCCTCACTCAGTCCTGATTGGCCAGACCCCAGCAGCAAGCTAACCTAATGGTCGGAGCGTCTTCCCCCTGTTGGTCAGTGCACGTCATAGCGAGCGGTTGAGCAGCCTTAGCATATCATTAGCATATTACGCTTTGATTGGTGGAACGGACAACCAGACAACCAGACAATTAGCATATTAGGCTTTTATTATGTAGGATAGGCTACTTGGAACAGTCTAAGTTTCTTAAGAATCTCAACTTCATGGTAGATGCTATCATACAAGTTAGCCACTGTGTGTGAAGATCATGCATATTGAAGTAATCATTTTATTAAGTTGCTTCCTTTGAAGCCTTCATTGTCTACACCAAATATGCTCATTCTTCATCTCCTAAATCTTGAGGCCATTTTCCAACCATATGCAAATATAAAGACAACATAATTGATATCACACACTTCCAGTCAGAGAATAAATTTTAAAACGTGTATTCACTGGGGCTCAATGTATGATCTCCATAATATCCTCCACATACTGACAATAATCTCCACAACAGTTATGGATGGTGTATGGAAATGATTTCAGCAGTGGTCTGAGTCCTAGACACACTCATGATTTATACTAAAATGTTAAGGAATATATATTGACAATGTCACTTGCCTACTAAAAGTCTTCAAAGACCACATTTTGCCCTCCAGATAAAGTCCTTCCCCCGGCACATAAGTCCCTTCGTTATCTAGCCGATGGCTACCTTCTCAGGGTTGTACCTCGTGACCACATTGCAGACATGTGTCTTCAGCTCCCCGAGGTGATGCCATTGTTCCTTCTGCCTAATTACTTTCCCCAACTAACAGCATGCACTAAAAATTTCACATATGTTTTTCATTTGCACACATAATGTCACTTAATTCTGACAACAACCCTGAGCTGCGGGTATCGCTATCCCCATTTGGCATATTGTAAATGGAGCTTTCGAGAGATAAAGTTTTCTAAAGTCGCCAAGCTAGGAAGTGGTAGCACATGAATGTGAAAACAGGCAGTCGGACCCCAAAGTCCATTAACTCCGCCTGTGTACCCTGTTCTCTTTTCTTCCTGAGGTGCGGGTAAGTTTTATTTGATCTCTGAGGTTCAGCCTCCCCAATAGTGAAGCTTGGGATCTTGTGTACTGAGGCTGTCACAGCTCTTATCACACTACAGTATAATTACTCCTTCACCAGTCTGTCCAAAATAATACACTGATGCCCTGGCTCGGTAGCTCCGTTGGTAAGAGCATTGTCCCAATATGCTAAGGTTGTGGGTTCGATTTCCAGTCAGGACACATACAAGAATCAACAAATGAATTCATCAACAAGTGGAAAAACAAATCGATGTCTCTGTCTCTCCCCCTATCCTTATTCCTCTCTCTCTCAAGTCAATCAATAAATAAAATATTTAAAATAAAATAATACATTGTTTGCCTCTTGAGAATATGAGCTGTGCCTTTTAACTCCACATCTCTGTGAGGTGACTGGTCATGCCTATGTTGCAAATATTAAGCTAAACTTCAAAATTTTAAGAGAATTGAAAAAGAGTACCTAGCTGGAGTGGGAGTGAAGGTGTGCCTTAAAATCAGGGCCTCTGACCCTCAACCTCATGTGCCTTCCCTTTCTCTACATTATATTTTAATAAAAGAATACAGCAAAGTTATCTTAAAGTATAAAGATCCCTGTTTTGAAAAAATATTCATATAATAAATAAATGTAAATATAATATACTAAGGCATCAAAATGCAGAAGGAAAATTGGACAAAGACTAAGTTGAATACAAGTAACTTTATGATTCCAATAGAGGCCCAGTGCATGAAATTCATGCATGGGTAGGGTCCCTAGGTCTGGCCAACGATCAGGGCCAATCTGTGGGGCAACCAGCAGGGTGACTGGGGTACCCCCACTGGCACCTGCCTTGGCCAGCCTGACACTACCTGCTCACCAGCCCCGCCCCCTGCCGCCTCCGCCAGTCACCTCCCTCTGCAAGGCAACTGGGGGGCCCCCACTGACACCTGCCTTGGCTGGCCTGGTGCCACCCACTCGCCAGTCCCACCCTCCGCCGCTGCCACCAGTCGCCTTCCTCTGCAGGGTACCCAGCAGGGCGATCGGGGGGCCCCCGCTGGCACCCACCTTGGCTGGCCTAGGACCTGTGGGCTGGGGGCAGCTCCTGCATTGAGCATCTGCGCCCTGGTGGTCAGTGCACATCATAGCGACCAGTCGTTCCAACGGTCATTCTGCCGTTTGGTCACTTTGCATATTAGGCTTTTATTATATAGGATTGTGTAAAGGCAAATACTGCACTGTTATTCAAATTTGAATCACGTGTTTAATATGTGAATATATCAGCCTGAAGTAAGAGCTACAATTAGACATCTCGGTATAAGTAAATAAATATTTATTTCATAAACTGTTAATTTTAAAATGATTTTTTAAATTCTAAGCTTTTAAAAAGCCACTGAAAATAGGTAAGCTCAGTAAATCATCCAATTGATGACAGCTTAGCACTTCTTGTATGCGAGTGCAGGTCAATTAACATATAACAGTTATGCCTAACAAAAAATAATTAAAACTTCATGAGAAATGTTTGTCAAATCTGAACCAAGTATTTATGCGTTATAAACCTATTAAAACTAAAAACTTTCTAGAAGTCTTTTCCCCATATATAATGACGCACACAAAGCCTGCTTTCTGTCACCCATGTACATGGGTGTCTATAACAGCTGGAACTTACTACAGTATAACTCATACATGGCTATCACCTTACATGGACTAAATTCAAGCTGTGGTGGCTGTTGTCATTTCACCACGCAAAAGCCTTTCTGTTGCTTGTCCACAGTGCTATGACTTCCATTCAGCTGTTATATGCCTTTTGCTATCATTCTTAGAATGGAGAAGAGAGATGTGTCTTTTAAATTGACTTTATCATGTACACTGAATGGTGTGACAGAGATTCACTTAACCACTTCTGAAGATGATTCCCATAAAGACTGATATCATGACCTTTCACAAAAGAAAACAGAAGTCACAGATTAATTTGAGATGAATATATCTAAACAGAAACATATCGTAATCTTTTCTGAATCCAAACCCCCTACCCAATTGATGATATGAACATCCTATGGCCTCTGCAAATGTTACTCTTGTCATAATTCATATATCCAAATCTGCCTCAAAACCATAACCAACTTTAGACTTAATATCTTGGCACTAACACCTAATTTGAAATCTGCAAGTCGAATTTTAAAACCTTTGCACCAAGAATTCTTCAATAAATTCATATTTCCTCAGATTCTAATCTAATATCAGTGAATATTCACTGAGATGTCTGGTTTAGATGTCTAAAAATTTGTCCTAGGGAAACTCATTATTTTCTGAATGCTGGCTATGAATTCCAGGTCCTACTTATGTAAGAGAAATCATTCATTTCCCCTGCCATTCTTGCTAATGCCACAAAGCTCTGCCAAAGGAAGGAAGTGCACCAAATAGTCACCATTTCATTTCTGTGAAGTACTGGCAGACAGACAGAGACAAGGGTTTGATGGCTACGAAGGTTTATGTGCCTCTGAAACTGCCAGATTTAGGGTATTCTGATACTGAGAATAAAATTCAAAGAAATTTTTACTCTTCTTCCTATTCCTCTGATAATTTTAACCTCCAAGGTGAGTTTTACTTGGGTAAAATGTTTAAAATTTTTTAAAAAGAAAGAAAGTGTAAAAGATGCTTCTGGCCAAAGGAAAGAGGTAGCTATGCCGTTCTCACAGAGCTGGACTAAAATAAGGCCAGGAGCTCACAGGACCGGCTTCAGGATGCTCAGTGTCATTTCTATCCCAGTGAGGTGACCCACACCCCAAGAGAAACACTTCACAATTCAGGAGACGTGTGGGGTATGTTACATATTAATCTCTGAAGTCCTTTTGAGTTCATATTTCTTGATATTAAAATACGGCACTGCCCAGAAAACTAAAAAAATAATCTGAAAATAGATTTAATTGTCATTAACCAAAGGAAAAAGATAAAGCTAGTAAATGGATGGATGAATGGATGGATGGATGAATGGATGGATAGAATTTTTGAAGGATCCATCTCATATTGCTCCCCCCGCCCCCACATTGGATAGTTAGTGAAATCTTTCAGAGGGCATTACCTGAAATGATACCACAGTAATGACTGTGAGGAGCTGGCTTCTCTGTGACCTTCTCCTGCATGGACCTTTTCTGCCTATATGCACGGTGCGGGTGACCCGTTATCGCCACTGTATCGTTGAGTGGTTCAATAAATATGAAGTCCTCATTGAGCTGTATGAATCCCATCTGGAATAAATAACACAAAAAGACATGTAAAAAATGCCATCTGAATAAATTACTTTCTGGGTTCTCCTACTCGCACACTATTTTCTTTCACATATGTGCATACATTCTTCTAGTGAAGCTATTCGAGCAACCGCAGAATAAAGTAACTGTCTTCCCATTTTATTACTTCATCTTTATGTACTTTATTACACTAGCATAAACCTCATTTAGTTAGTCTTAGCCTGTGTGGGTGGGAGGCTAGATGCCAGCAACAGATGCACAGTAAAACTTCTGGAATGTTAAAGGCTCACTTTGGGAGACCCATGGGTTCACTTACATGTACAGCATGTACAGAAGAGCAATACAGCTTTTAATTGCATACATGACATAGTCCAACTTTTAGACAATCCTTATTTAACAAAGTCAGTCATGTAACATCAAAGCAATCGTAAGAGACATAGCATTAAAGTCATTATATAAAATATTCTTAAAGCCTTCCACGGAACATTCTGAAAACCTTGTGAACAATCAATTACAGGAGAAGAAAAGGCATCACTTACATAAACAAGTTTCATTTCATTCAATGCCAAGAAAATGGATTTTAATGCTCACCAAGTGTGGGCAGAGGGCTAAAAACTGTAAAATATGGTTATGATCAATAAAAAGACCTCATAACAAGTAGGTATCCTTTTATTATACTGAAGCTAAGCCTAGTCATTTCTTTCCTTTTTTAGAATAAATTTGCATTATAACTAGGAAAATATTCCACATGGAAGAACATATGACTTAATCTTTTCAATTTTATTTTACTCCACTGTAATAAATATATAAATATATATTTGATCACTCTGTTAACTCTTTAGTAAATATTTTTTAAGAAATAATCCCTTAGAACCTGCATTATTCATACCCAATCTGCTAATATCAAAGTTCATAATTCTGCTTTGCATTAATTATATACAGTTCGTTTTAACTTGATCCACATATACCTACCACAGTAAAATATAATTACTTTTTCAGACACAGTAATTCTCCCAAGCTGAATAGTAAGAAAAAATAAATCTATGTTTTAAAAAAGTACATTTTCCTTAGAAGTATAAAAGAGGCTTTTTCCTTTGCTTTGTTCTAATGATTAAAGTATGTTGCATCTTCCATACAAAAAGTCCAGGTGATTGCGAATATGCTTATCTCATTTCATTCTGTAAGAATTAACATTATAAGATACCTTAAGTAATCTAAAAATCTTCATCAATTTCATTTTATTATACCACCAATAAAATTTTGAAGAACTAGAGTAACAGTTCCACCTGGCCAGCATAGCTCAGTGGTTGAGCGTTGACCTATGCACCAGGAGATCACGGTTCAAATCCTGGTCAGGGCACATGTCCAGGTTTCAGGCTTGATCCCTAGTGCGGGGCATGCAGGAGGCAGTTGATCAGTGATTCTCTCTCATCATTGATGTTTCTACCTCACTCCCCCTCTCTGTTCCTCTCTGAAATCAATAAAAATATATTTAAAAAATAAAATAATAATTACACCACTTCTATCTGTCCCCTTGTCTCTCCCTCACTCCCTTTTCTTCCCTCCCGCCCCCCCCCCCCCCCACACACACACACACAGCACAAGCTCACATGCACATATCATTTGGGGGTGGGAATAATGCAAAAAAAGATTTACCCTAATGATTCTTTTAAAATATTATTCTTTTAAAATATGTATATATTTGTCCAGCCAGCATGGCTCAGTGGTTGAACGTCAACCTATGAACCAGGAGATCACGATTTGAATCCTAGCACATACCTAGGATTGCAGGCTCAATCTCCAGTAAGGGGCGTGCAGGAGGCAGCCAATCAATGATTCTCTCTCATCATTGATGTTTCTATCTCTCCCTCTCCCTTCCTCTCTGAAATCAATAAAAATATTTTTAAATAAATGTTTTAAATATGTATATATTTGGGGCATTTTTTCGTGTAATTTTAATATGACACTCTATAGACATTTTTAAAAGGAGAAGGACCAACTTAAAAAGAAAAAAAATGTTATTCATTCAATATATATTTACTGTCTGACCACAGTGTGCCGGCTCAGTTCACTCTGGGGCACATTCGGTGTTCTCTTTCCAGGGACACGTTTCCTGTCTGAGGTCAGAATACTATCCTGCAGCATGGGAAGTGCTCTAGCTTAGGTTGGTTTCTTTCAAGATAATGACTTGTATTAAAAAGAATTGCAGCCGAAACCGGTTTGGCTCAGTGGATAGAGCATCAGCCTGCAGACTGAAGGGTCCCAGGTTCGATTCCGGTCAAGGGCATGTACCTTGGTTGCGGACACATCCCCAGTAGGAGATGTGCAGGAGGCAGCTGATAGATGTTTCTAACTATCTCTCTCCCGTCCTCTCTGTAAAAAAATCAATAAAATATATTTTTAAAAAATTGCAGAAAATCTTAAGGTTTTCTGTGCTCCACAAAGGGCTTACTTTTTCCACTAATAAAATAGATTGTTTTATCTATACTATGATTGTACAGGCCATGGAAGAACACAATTCAATTCCATATTAACTTCTCTGCACAAGCGCGTCTGTGTTCGACGATCCGCAATGTAGCAGCACTTTAGGGCAAATATTGTCCTTTCCATTTTAGAAGGAAAGGAAATATTATGTGAATTAATACGACACTGTTCCTTATCTAAAATAAATGCAGAATATATAAGTGTTTTACTCCCAGTTGCTCTTTTTAGATTTTTCAATGAGACATTTCATGCAAATATTTGGCAATGAAATTAAGTTTCACAGTTATTCCCTACCTTATTTCTGTCATCATGTACATTTCCTCATATGGTGGCATCTGTTATTTTGTCACTGAATGTTATTCTTTGATTTGATGATTTAGCAAGAATTTCAGTATTTTGCACATTTACCATAACTTACATAAAGGTGTTGCCAGCCATGTCTTCTCTGACTGGCTCTGATATTTCATTTCTCTATTTAGATGCCTCTGTGCTTTTTAAAACAACCATTAACATTGATTTACGTGTAGGTTTACTTATACTACCACCAACTTCTATCACAACATGAAATGTAATTTGGCCAATATGCACAAATTTTTATATATTGTTTCTTCAATTCACCAAATATCAATGTTGCATTTGTTCGAATTTAAATGAACCATGGTCTATTAAACAAACAGATTCCAAAGCTCTAATCTCTATATGCAAAGTGTCCCCACGGGAGTTTGACCAGGAGACCGGGAGTTCTATTGCTTGCTATGACGTGCACTGACCACCAGGGTGCAGCGAAGAACGAAGGAAGGCCCCAGCTGGCAGCCAGCAGCCGGAAGGCTCCGATTGGGCCTGATTGCTGACCAGGCCTAGGGACCCTACCCGTGCACGAATTTCGTGCACTGGGCCTCTAGTAGAAGCATAACTAAAAAGTAACCAAAAAATTAGTAAGCAACCTGGCACTCTCCACTCTGGTTCCCACTCCTACTGGGTTACCTCCCTCCCTTTCACGGCCTCACTTCCTGTTCACTCACAAAACTGAAGCACTACTGTGGTTATTTCTCTCAAGTGTTCCTTCCCTTCATTCTTCCATGCGCTTTCTTGAACTTGTCTGTATTTTACAAAACCTAGGTTTTCTAGCTAACCTTTAACTGAACTGGCTAAAAGTATTTTATCTGAGGCTCAAACGTGTATTGTGAGAGTCTTTGAGAATATCCTTTAAATATATACATATATACGTATATATGTATATACATATATATGTATATATGTATGTATATATGTATATATTTAAAGGATAATTAAGAACTAAATACCATACTAATGTCCCTAAATGCTAAGGGACATTAGGTGGTAGATCATTATAACTTCAGGACACAAGAGGAGTCCTGAAGAATAGCAGGATTTGGATAAGACTGTGGCAAGGTGGCTCCCTATGAGAGGAGGCATTGGGAATAAGGGCAAAGAGGAATTTGAGTCTCAGAAACAGTTCAAGAAGAGGTCCGGCTTGAGAAGAGAACTGGAGAAATGTAGCCAAAAGATAAAATGAACCCATATAACTGGAAACATCAAATGACCAAGTGCTTGATAGCAAAAGGAAAGTCTATCTTCTGAAGACCTGAGGATACTGGAAGTAGCACAAGTGTTTCATTTCTAAACAACAGTAATAGAAGTTGCTGAAAAGTTTGGCATCAGTATGTGCTTGTAAAAACACTTTAGACAAATATTTGTCTGAGGCTCTACATGATCTGAATGTCTACGCAAGTTTGGCTTTATTTTCTTAAGTATTTCTTGTATGGTAATGTTAGAATATCTATCTCATTAAGTAAATACAGCATTATGGACTTTAAAATGTAAGCATAATATAGGCAAGACATAAATTTTACTAAGTTTGTTTCACGCTTTATTTTTAAAATGTCATTTTCAATATTACTATAAAATTGGAGTATTTTTTCATGCATTTGTGCGTTCTATGTACACACACAAATCTGTATGAAAACACACCTCTGACACCACATCTATCCTACTGCCTTATACTAAAATACTCTGTCTGACTCGACCCTTTCCGTTTCCCTTCACAGCCACAGGGATAAACACCAAGTCCTTAATGAAGACAGATACGGTATAAAGTCATGACAAAGTCTTGCTTATCATTCCAGCTTTCTTTTTACTACTTAAACTTCATACAGAACCCTAACAAACCAATTTTAATTGTGTGAACAAGCTTTCTATTGTAACATGTTTCCAAAAAACTTCCAGCTGCATGATTACATCTTGGTACATGGCATGCGCTGCTTTCTCTGTCCAGAAAGTCACTGTCAGTATCGAGAGTTATTTCTTCAAAATCAAGCCAACCCTGTTTTCTGTCCAAAGTAACCGCTGCCTCCCCTATCCACTTATACCCTGGACCTTCTCCACTATGACACTAATAAATCCTCTGTGGTTATTGTTTTGGGGTCTCTCTGATTAGACCATGAGCTGTCTGAGGGAAGGCATGGACCACAGAGCCTCTCGTCATGCTTTCAATACACAAGGTCTGCTACATAACAGGTGCTCAAGGAATATTGCTTTTAACTCAATGTATTCTTCCTTCTTGAGATCAAAGAAAATATATCCATTCACTGCCCTCAAGAGCGGTCTATTTACTCCACCTGGGGCTCTATTGCGGAAGGGGGGCGGGGGTTTACAATTTAATTTCTTCCTCTGGCAGTTCTGTTGCTTTCTTTGGGGGTCCAAGTTCTATTTTTAGGAAAAGCTTTCAAGGAACATTATGAGCACCATTCGCATTTTCTTTCCCTGACAAAGGGCTTCAACGAGAGTCACAAACTACAATGTAAGAAGGAAACTCGGAAACCATCCTGCCATCACTGGAGCTTTAAAAATCAAGAAAACCAAGGCTTAGAAATGCTGCAGGACTCGCCTAAAATCACACAGTAAGTCCCTGTGAATGTCAGGGCTGGAATCTACCGCTCCCAATTTCCAAACTGATTTTGGGTTTTAATCCATCACTCTAAACTTGCTTGCTACCTACATTACTTACATTTTTGCCCGCATTCTAGTTTGCCCCACTGACCTCCAGGAATTGTTCTGGGTCACCTTCAGTTTCCTTTCCTTTACTCTCCTCCCTAAGGCATGTGAACCTGGACAATTTTTCTCCTCTGTGTCGCTCTAGTTTTCCTTTTCTCTAGCCACTGTTTCTGCTTCCTTACACAGGCCGATGTTCCTCACCCCAGGGCTGGTCTCTGGTCAGCAACTGCTCTGCATTTGTCACCTCCAGTGGTTTTATTACTCCCCTCTCTGGAGATAACTCCCCAAATCCCCTCCCATCCCACTGCTTCCATCCGAGACGCACTCTCCACTTCTCATCTCACTACAGTGGTACCATCATTCTCTTCCCAAGTCTTTTCTCTGTTCATGACTCTTTTTTCTAGTTACCCAGGCTTCAATAATTATAGTCCTTCACTCTTCTCTTTTGAAATGTATGTAAAAATATTTCGAAGAAAACAATAAGGTAAGAAAATACTATATGCCTGTATGCCAGACACGGCATATACACGATTTCACTGAATCAGAAACAGCCAGCGTGAGACACCTATGTTAATCTCACCCATTTTAGAGTTGGGGGGAAAAAAGAGTTTCAAAAAGTAGTCTTGCATTCTAAGGTCACAAATCAGTCTGTGGTGAAACAGAATTCATACCAAAGATTGCCTGGCTGCAGACGCGCGCTGCCTTCGTGAGGCTATCTGAAAGAGGCTAGGCCTGCCATATGAGTGTTATTCCAAAGAACTCTCATCTTTAAAAAATTTTGCACTAAGGATTTGACGTCAAGCACAGCACCTCACAGATGGTCGAAGTCCAAACTCTGATGTCAATAGCAAGGCCAGGCCCCATCCCTCACAAAGCAGAAGATAAAATATTGCACTCGGCTCTGAGCTTTATCTTAGGCTGACAGTTCTCTGTGACCAGACTTACAAGCTGCCAAGAGCACACTGGCCTTCTGAGTGGCCCACGGTTTCCTCTCTGGGCCTCCTCCATGGTGGCTGCCCAATGACTCTCCCATGGCAGATCTGCGGGAATATTTCCAGATTTTAGTTTTCTTTCCTTCTTCCTTTCTTTTAGTTCTCTTTTTTTGTTTACCCTCTTAAAATGTGATCTTAAAACCTGAACTTTTAAATAGCAGAACATTTAAAAACATAGTTAAGGAAAGAAAATAACCATCCCAAATCCTGCACAATTATAACGTATGCATATACTATTTCTTTCTAGTCTATTTACACACACACATACACACAAAGTATATGTAAGTATATGTGTGTATGTGTCAGTGTGTGTGTGCATGCGTGTTCCTATACATATACATACATATGTTAGTTTTATGTTCTACTTCTTTTTCCCAGTTAAGAATAGCTTTAATAGCTATTTTGTTTCTTAATCGTATTAAATAATTTTCATAAGCTTGCTTTTTCATTGCTGAATAATAGCCTGTCCTTTAAATGTATAATAATTTTATTAGCTATTCATTCATTTGATCCTCTATTCCATAAAATGCCTATGAGTTCCAACTTTGTACAGCCAGAGCTGAGGTTGCAGCAGTGAACGAGGGAAGACACATCACTAACTTATACTTTAGGAAGGGAGACAATGTGCCTCTGATTCAACTGGTCTAAGTTACACACAATTGCTCCATAGCCATTGGTTAATGAGCTTACATTGATGGTTTATATACATATTTATGTCTGTGTTCTGTTTCACAATATAAAACAAGGTTAAAATATAGCCCATAGGCCACAGTAGGAGCTGAAAGTGACCATCCAGGGAAGATGAATTAACCCTCTTCAAAAGACAAGAGTGAGACCCAGGGATTGATGGGTGTCCCTTCCTCCCATGAGAGAAAGAGAATGTTCATTCTAAGCAGCCATCAAAAATAGCCCTCGCCCTGGCCAGTGTGGCTCAGTTGTTGGAGCATCATCTGGTGAATCAAAAGGTTTCGGGTTTGATTCCTGGTCAGGGCACATGCCCAGGTTGCAGGTTCGATACCCAGTTGGGGTGCATACAGGAGGCAACCAATCAATGTATCTGTCTCCCTCTTTCTCTTCTCTCTCTTCCTTCCCCTTCCTAAAAGAAAAAAAAAAAGCAATAAAACATATCCTCGGGTGAGGATTTAAAATAAATAGTGCTCAGCAATACCATTCCATGACACTGTCAGTCACCTGAGCATTCTCCTGCCCTTCGCCTCCCCGGTGGCTCAGGCCTAGAGGAGCCAGAGGAAGCGCAATACTGAGCAGGCGTCATGAAAGGTCTAGGCGGGGAAGGAACGAGGATTCCAACTTCATCCGCCTTCTTCGTTGGGGGTGATGAGCTCTGAGAAGGCCTGGATATGGAGGGCGTATGGCAGAAAACTGTTAACTATATGTGAATGTGGACTGCCGATTACCAAATATTTTAATTACCAGAGACTTTCTGTGACTGAATTTCCCAGGGGACGTTTCACAACCTAAGTGTGAACAACACCAGAAGGAAGACCAGAAAGAAAAAAAGACACACCACTTGTTTTATGAAGACATCCCTAAAAGTCCTATTTACTCAATGAAAAGTTATATATGTATAATATGAAGTCAGGTGCCAAATCCCATGAAGGGGTTAGAGAGTGGGTGGCCTTTCAGGTGAGGTGACATCTGAGCAGAGACCTAGAGTTTGAGAGATGGCCAGGCCAAGGTGTACGGGGAGAACGTTCCAGGGAGAGGGAGAAACAAAGAACCTGAGATCGGAATAAGCTTAGCATATTTAAGGAAAAGCAAGGGTAGTACAGTTGAAACAGTGATACATGGGAAATGACTATTAGAAAGGAACTCAGGGGCATTCCACACAGTGTCACTTATTTGACACACATTCAAAATAAGTCCTGATTAAATCCTCCCTTGGTTTTTAGACCATCTATCTCTCTCGGACACTGGTTACAGATTTTACTATGGGACATGTTATAATGGCTTCTGTGCTTATGGTCTTACAACACAGACTTAGTCTATCTATATAATAATTACACAGGACTAGATTTCACTCTTACAAATGAAAAAAATACGCTTTCTCTCCCATTTTCTTTAAAACCAATGTCCTCTTTTCCCCAACATTTGACAGAGATATAGATTTAAAGACAATTTCAAAATGTTCCTTTTTAACTGCATTACAAATAAACAGCATCACAAGTGTGATAATAAACAGAAGCTGCTCTATGTTGAAGAAGTGAAAACGAAGTGGTAAAAACTGGTAAAATGGAAAATGAATGTTCCATCCTAACATTTACTTATCCAAAATGATTGATTTTTTGTATTATAAAGATTATCTCATTTCTCATTTTATGTAGTCTAATTTTTGCTCACATCCAGAAAAACTATGATTTTCATAACTTTCTTATATCCATTCACTTCACTGTAATCTCTTGTTGCTTAAGTGATTTTTCATTGATTCCCTTGGATGTCTATGGATTCTTTAAATATGTAAAAAGCCAGTTGACATTAAGCAAATCCAGTTTTTAACTTACTTCTAAGCTTATCCTAAGTTTATCAACCAGTGTTTTCAAAAGCTACATTGCACGGTATCTTCTTGATGATTATTTAATGGTCACTACAAATACACCCACTGAGTACCTACAAGTTAGCAATTTACTAAGTATTCAAAGATGAAAACAATCTCTGTCTTCATGAACCTTATATATTAGGGGGAAAGACAGGAAAAAAATTAGGTATTCAGACAAATATCCTTAAGAAATTATAAATTTACTTATAACGAAGGATGTTTGGATCTCATATGTTTATGTCACAGTAAAATATTTTAAAAATGAAAAACAGCCCTAACCGGTTTGGCTCAGTGAATAGAGCGTCAGCCTGTGGACTCAAGGGTCCCAGGTTCGAGTCCAGTCAAGGGCATGTACCTGGGTTGCAGGCACATCCCCAGTAGGGAGTGTGCAGGAGGCAGCTGATCGATGTTTCTCTCCCATCGATGTTTCTAATTCTCTATCCCTCTCCCTTCCTCTCTGTAAAAAAATCAATAAAATACATTTTTTTAAAAAAATGAAAAACAAACAATAAATAACTATACTACTTAGCAATATAGAGGCTAGGCAAGTATCAAAAGAAATGCAATTGCTCACAGCAGGCAGAAGTTAAGGATGGAGAGGAGAGCGCAGGAATGTTCATTTTTTCCAATATAACTTTTGTAGTAAGTACTGATTTTTCAAATGATGTACATATATGACTTAGGTTACACTTTAATTTTTTAAAAAAAGAGGTGGAAATAAGACTTGTTGAGAGGCAACTGCGATAATTAAAGTGGCATCAGTGTAAAGTGTGTACGTGAGGAAGACCAATACATGAGTCAGCACACAGTTAAAGAACTGGCATGAAGACTGAGACAGTGGAAAGAATCATAGAAATCATTATAGCAGCAAAAATAGAACAGAGGGGCCGGCAGGGCATGATTCTTATGGAACTCTGAAGACCATAAGACATTTAGATTTTATTTGACCTAAAATAGGAAGCAACTGTCAGTGGATGGCCTAATTTGATATAAATTTTGAAGACAGTCATTCTTGTTCTTTTTGGAAAACAGATTTTAGGGTGATAAGAGTAGAATCGGGGAGACCAGTTAGTTATAAGAGCCAAGTGCGAGGTCATGGGGGCTAGACCAAGGAAGCAACACAGGGTGGCTGAACTAAAGACGCGTAGAAACGCAGAGCGCATTTGAGATTAATTTTGGATTCTCATACACACTAGAGGGCAACCACTCCAATTTGTTAATGGTTTAGATGTTGGAATGTGGAGGGACAATAACGTAAGGATTTAGGATGACTCCAGAGTTTTATAGCTTCAGTACTCAAGAAGGGTAAGTAGATGTCTGTGATAGGGATATAAATGCCAGACACTGAGGATGAAACAAATCTTAGTGACAGAGAATCAAAGTGTCTTATAGGAACTTATTAGGTTTTAAATCATGTGAAACATCCAAGTTGAGAAATCAAGTCGATATTTGGGGTATGGCGTTTAGTGGAGGGTTTTGAGCTAGAGACTTACATTTGGGAGCTGCCAACATTTTTCAATCCATGGGGTAAGTGATGCTACCCAGAAAGAGAGTGTAGAGCAGGAACAGAAAAGAATCTAAGACCAAACCCTGAGGACCCTAACATGGAGAAGTAGAGAAGGAATCAGCTAATGAGACTGGAGGAAGGGCTGGTGAGGTTGTATAGTTGATTTTTTAAAACTCAGAATTAACTCTTTCTAGAAGTGGCTTTAAAGAAAAAGCTCTCATTCATTTCCTTCTGAAAAAAAGCTATTGCCTGGTCTAACCCAGACTGCTCAAGTTAAAACTTCAGTAGCTCTATGCAAGATGAACAAACACATGAACTCATGGTTCTGTGAAGTTCAACAGCAAAACCTGAGCAAAGGAATGCTCCCCTGAGCTAATCAGCCAGGGCTCTCAAAAGTCATAACAGTGTTACCTACTTTTCTTGCATTTTGGGGAGACATGAGAAGAATTTAAACTTACCGACTACGTTTTAAACTTATTGACTAATTTTTAAAGGGGGCTTCCAACTTGCCACCCACCCTAGCACTTAATGAGCGCGTATATTCTGTTAAAGGGTTAGTTACTCACTGATTTCTCAGAGCCATTCACCATGGTGATGAGCACTGGCGGCACTTATCTCATGCAATTCCAGCCCAGTTATGTGCTTGGCGTGGAACTGAATGAGACCACTGAGAAAGCTGCGCAGCTGCAATTTGGGGAGGACTCACCACTGCCAGGTCTTTTGGGTGACCTCACAATTAGCAGAGATGCTGCCAACCTCCTACATACCCCTAGAGAGCAGAGGCAAATTCACTTTACCATGGAAACAAGATTAGTGGAGCAAACTACTCAAGGACCAGGGCCCTGGTACTCAGAGACATGGAACATGTGCTGCAACTCATTTTCCGGATTCAATTAAAGGTCAAATAAATACAATTCATTTATTTGACAATACTTACTGAGTGCAAACCATGTGTGAGCTAATGTGCTAGCTGCAGGAAATACACTAGTCATTTCAAAACAATCTTACATATCTTTTATAATAATTAAGGAGTTTACTTATTGTAGATTTTATCTTCTTTCCCATTTGCACCCACATCAGCCAAATGTGTTGTGGTTTTGCATTTAGGACCCTTGGATAATTCATATATTCTCTCCTACCACCCCCCATTCTGAATGCATTAAGTAACATCCAATAAATTATAGTGGTGTTTTTCCCCTTTAAAGGTAGCAATAAATCGTGTACCAACAAAGTTCTTTTTCACATGGCCTGTTTCTTAACTACAAGATCCCTAATACAAATGTATGACTAGGGGGAGCTGAAAGAACACACTTGACCTTTTTTCCTCCCAACCTTTCTTTAGCCTCTTTCATACATGTCCCATCAGTAAGTGCAGAGGCTCAGAAAGCTAATGTAATCTCAGACTGACTTATTAGAGGTTAGCCTGGGAGGTCATATACCTAAAGAGCTGAAATGATCTGGTATAAACCAGGAAACCCAATGCACTCTGCATATCCCACACCACATCAGGAATATTATATCCATGCATCACATTTTATAAAGAAAGACATGTATAAACAGGAACATACCTGAACAAGAAATTAGGCATCAGTTTGTTCCAAATTCTACCCAGAGAAGAAATCGTTCAACAACATCTCATAAATATTTAATATCCTGTTTATGCATTTCAATCACTACTTGAGAGATCACCACTCTGAAGCAACCCAGGCCTCTACTGGACAGTGGTAATTCTCACAAACATTTCTATAAAAGGTCCAAAAGGTGCTTCACCATTACTTCAAACCATGAGCCCTGATTCTGCATCCTAAGCACCTTTTCACATTTCAAAATATTCTCACGGCCTCTCTGTACGTGCCCAGTTACTGTAACCATTCCCAATAGGAAATGGGTTCCCTGTCCTTCTTCACTGTTTTCATTTTACTTGGAAGTTCTCTGCTTTATAAATGTCATTCTGAGGGTTGATTTTCTTTGCTTTTAAAGTATGGAAATGAATGTTGAACAAAAAATGTCTTAATCACATAGGATGAGCTGAAATAAAGAGACTGTAAGAAAAGTAAAATATTAAGACTGGTGTAGAATAACAAGATGGAAAGTGTTTTCATTTATTATTTCTTTCCATTCTGTATTACTAAAATTCTGTGGCACACACACAAAAATATATTCTTTGCTGATCTGACAAAAATAGGTATAATTTTGATTCATTCACACCAGGTGGCTATTGTCATATTGGCTTTTGTCATTTTTTTATTTGACAATCTAAGGGATAGAGGTCAGTGCCCCTGACTAAAATAGTCAGGTATTGCGTGTTTTAAAAATTCTTGAGGCACACCAGCTGAAAACCATTGATCTAAATGAATGAGATGCTTATAAAATATACTAGAGGCCCGGTGCACAAAAATTTGTGCACTCGGGGGGGAGGGGGGTCCCTCAGCCCGGCCTGCGCCCTCTCGCAGTCTGGGACCCCTCAGGAGATAACGACCTGCTGGCTTAGGCCTGCTCCCGGGTGGCAGAGGGCAGGCCCAATCCCTAGGTGCAGCCCCTGGTCAGGCTCAGAGCAGGGCCGATTGGGGAGTTGGGGCGCCGCCCCCTGTCATGCACACAGCAGGGCAATCGGGAGGTTGTGATGCCACCCTCAGTCACGCTCAGAGTAGGGCCGATTGGGGGGTTGGGGCACCGTCCCCCGTCACACTCAAGGCAGGGTCGATGGGGAGGTTGCAGCGCCACCGCCTTCACGCACAGAGCAGGGCCCATCAGGGGGGTTGGGGCTCTGTACCCTGTCACGCACAGAGCAGGGCCAATCAGGGGGTTGGGGCACTTCCCCCTGTCACTCACAGAGCAGGGCCAATCAGGGGGTTGGGGCGCTGCCTTCTATCACCCACAGAGCAGGGCGGATCAGGGGGTTGGGGCGCCGCCACTCTCACACTCAGGGCAGGGCCGATGGGGAGGTTATGGCTCTGCCCCATCACACACAGAGCAGGGCCGATCAGGGGGTTGGGGCGCCGCCACTCTCACACTCAGGGCAGGGCCGATGGGGAGGTTATGGCTCTACCCCGTCACACACAGAGCAGGGCCCGTGGGGGGGGGGGGATTGGGGCGCCGCCCCCTGTCACACACAGAGCCGCAGGGCGATCAGGGGGTTTGGGTGCTGCCCCCTGTCACGCTGATCCCAGTGCTGGGAGGCCTCGCGGCTCCGCTGATCCCGGTGCTGGGAGACATATTAACCTTTTACTATATAGGGTAGAGGTCTGGTGCATGGGTGGGTGCTGGCTGGTTTGCCCAGAAGGGTGTCCTGGATCAAGGTTGGGGTCCCCACTGGGGTGCCTGGCCAGCCTGGGTGAGGGGATGATGGCTGTTTGCAGCTGGTCACACACCCTTCAGGGTGGGGGTCCCCACTGGGGTGCCTGGCCAGTCTGGGTGAGGGGCTGAGGGCTGTTTTCAGGCTGGGGGTGACTGAAGCTCCCAACCGCTCCTTTTTTTTCTTTTTCTTTTTTTTATTCTGGGCCAGCTTTAGTTTTGAGGCTTGGCTCCAGCTCTTAGGCCTCCGCTGCTGAAAGTAGGTTTCTGGCCTTTGCTTACAATGTTGCGATCCTGCTGGCTGAAGCTGGGCGGACAAAAGCAGGTTTCTGGGGTTTTGTTTAGCTTCTATATTTGTTACATAGTTGCTTAGAGTTGCAGCTCAGAGGCCTGCAGTGGCAGGCGGGGAACGCTGGTTTCCTCCGTCACTGAAGCAAGCAAGCCTCATGTTAGTTTCAAGCTGCCTGGCTGCCGGACGCCATCTTGGCTGGCAGTTAATTTGCATATTGCCCTGATTAGCCAATGGGAAGGGTAGCAGTCGTATGCTAATTACCATGTTTCTCTTTTATTAGATAGGATGCTCTTAAAAAATAAGTAATAGTGGCTCAGTGTTCACTCTGCAAATTCTCTCAGTAACCTCGGAAGAAATGACACATCTCGCCCCAGAATCCATGGATTTTATTTTTTAAATATGTTTTATTGATTTTCTACAGGGAGGAAGGGCGAGGGATAGAGAGTTAGAAACATCGATGAGAGAGAAGCATCGATCAGCTGCCTCCTGCATGCCCCCCACTGGGGATGTGCCCACAACCACGGTACGTGCCCTTGACCAGAATCGAACCTGGTACCCTTGAGTCTGCAGGCAGATGCTCTATCCACTGAGCCAAACCGGTTCTAGGTATCCATGGATTTTTATTTGAAGAATTAGGGGCTCTCTGATCTCACCACCTACCTAGACTTCAATTCCATTTGGCCAGTATTTCTCTTTCACACGCTTCAAATTAAGTATTTTAACTAATTTTGTATTTGATTTGATAGAAGCAACATAGGAATCAGAGCACTTCATTCGCCTTTCATATAATACTAGAGGCCTGGTGCACGGAGTTGTGCACCAGTGGGGTCCCTCAGCATAGCCTGCGGGGATCAGGCCGAAACCAGCAGTCCAATGCCACCTGCCACTCCTGCCTGCTGCTCCTGCTCATCCTAGCCCCGCTGCACCTGCCACCATCTCTCGATAGGCTCACTGCCACACCACTGCGGACTCTGGGCTGCAGCAGCCAGCCGTGAGCCCTGCGTCTGGCGCCCATCAGTCAGCTGAGCGGTGCTCCCACTGTGGGAGCGCACTGACCATCAAGGTGCAGCTTCTGTGTTGAGCGTCTGCCCCCTTGTGGTCAGGGTGTGTCATAGCGACTGGTCGACCGGTCGTTCGGTCCCTTAGGCTTTTATATAGAGAGATTATGACTTTCTTCTTACCCTGTAAAGCACTTAGTTCAGTCCCTAGCTGGTTATCAATGCACATTCTTTTCTCCTTTCTGTGTCCCATTCTTCTGAAATTTTTGAAGACTGTATAGGAAACTGAAGGTTATAGGAAAACAAGAAAATCAACCACCATTTCTGTAGATGTGCATTTTATAGTCACATTAATCCCTTGGCCATGGGAAGTCATTAATTAAGTCCCTGATCTGTACTTGAGCGGGGAAGTGTCAGAGTCCTTTTGGAGCTGTTTCTGAGTGGCACTTTAGCACTAAAATTTGAAAGGAATATTGGGGAAAGAATGCTTGTGAGGAAATTTCACTCATTTCCTGAAAGCAAGGGGTAATTCATTGTATACACTCACTCTCAGATCTAGTTGAACCATTTGTACATTTATTTATTTATTTTTTAAATATATTTTATTGATTTTTCACAGAGAGGAAGGGAGAGAGATAGAAAGTTAGAAACATCGATGAGAGAGAAACATCGATCAGCTGCCTCCTGCACATCTCCCACTGGGGATGTGCCCGCAACCCAGGTACATGCCCTTGACCGGAATCGAACCTGGGACCCTTCAGTCCGCAGGCCAACGCTCTATCCACTGAGCCAAACCGGTTTTGGCACCATTTGTACATTTAAATGAATGTACAAACTTCACATGGGTAAATTACTACTATGTTAACCTAATTTAATATTCTACGTTCACTTAATTAATTTCCAACTATCTAATAAATAGCATTTTGAAAGGTTTAGAAAGTTATTTAATGTGCTGACCAAAACATATTCTATCTCTATTTCTCACCTCCAGTTTATTTAACACACACAGTTATAGTCCTTATAATAATGCCAGATACTGATGAAAATAACTTGCTGAATCTTAAAAAGTGAAGGCAGGGAGGCACTAAGAGGTTAAGTGAAGTGTCTAATGTCACAGAGCTAGTAGGGTAGTAAGAGGGGAGATGGGATTCAAACCCACACACTTCGTCTCCTCAGTCCATGCTTTTAAGTTAAAGGAGCCAAGCATTCTCAAAGAACTCTTGTTAATCTGGCTCATCATTTTCAGACATTAATGACTAAGGGTTTTTTTCCCCTTAAATAAGTTTACCTTTTTCCCCCCATTATCCTCTTCCAGCCTGCAAAATGAGCTTTTCTTAAATGGAGTTTTTGTTTGTTCGTTTTGGGTGGTTTTGTTTGTTTGTTTTTGTAGTAGCATATGAAACTGCTTTTTATTGTAGGTCAAATACTCCTATATTAACAACTTCATACAATTCAGCCTGACAAGAAGAAACCTTAAGCATAAGGGAAAGGCAAAGGCTATGGCACTGAAAGGCCAAACTCGGTACCTGCTTCACAGACGGGATCTGGGTGACCTGGAGCACACAATACTGCCTCAGGGGGTCTGACTTTTCTCACTGTGAGTGTGGGCACACTGAAAGATCTGTTGCTCATGGCTCCTGAGGAAAAAGAGCAGTTTAATCTGGAAAAAGTTCTCATCAACTACAATGTGCAAAACAAACACTAAGTACAATTCTGAAAAGAGTGCCCATGTCCTAATTACAAAAGATGGATGCTTCTGAAGTACTTGCATAATTCAAAATATGCTTCTTAGAAAACATGAAAACAACCAATCTCAGGAAATTGTAATTGAATTGTTCATTCATCCAGAAAATTAAGAGCCAATGACCCTGATCAGATTCTCGGAAATGATAAAACCAAAGATTGGAGATCTCGGAATTAAGAAAGGAAAGGTTAAGTGACCTGCAGCCCCATTTGAAAACCAAAGTGGCTGTGTTAGGCCAAAAGTTGTTTTTGTTTTTTTAATCCTCACCCTAGGATATTTTCCCACTGATATTTAGAGAGTGGAAGAGAGGTGGAAAGACAGAAAGAAATATCGATGTGAGAGAAACGCATAGATTGGTTGCCTCCTGCACGAGCCCCCAACCAGGGCCTGGGCCAGGGAAGTACATGCCCTTGACCAGAATCAAATCTGGGACCCTCCAGTCCACAGGCTGACACTCTATCCGCTGAGCCAAACCGGCCAAAAGATTTTAAACATGGGCTTCTTCCTAATAACTCAGTTGAGCATCCTACCACATGCTCCTGAGATAAGATCACCTTGGTTACCAAAAGGATCACATAGACTCACACGTTCCACATCAGCGATGAACACAAGGAATGATATAGGAAACAGAATCTCTAAGTAACCCTTTCCTTCAGTGGGCACTGTTTGCTCTGACTTCTGCGACATTACTTTTCCTTTTTTCTGTTTTCTATACTGTTCCTTGTGCTCATCTCTTTAAGATGAGAAGAGCCACAAACTGTCTTTAAGATGAGAAGAGCCACAAACTTTACTTTTCATAATGGGCACTCGAGTGATGATGACATCAGAATTACTATCTACTGACTTGTGTAGTAAACCAAAACTATGAAACAAAATTAAACAGGCTCAATGGTAATGTTAAAAGCCTAGTCTTCAAAGACTAGCGAGGCATTGTAACACTTCAGATTATCCTTTCTACTTTGGATTCATTCCTTAAATACAACTCTTTCTTGTAAAGGAACACTCATACCAAATTTGGTTCACTTTTCAACCTAAGGAGGTGGGCTGATGCTTGTCAGATAAAAAAAGAGTGAGTGTCTGTGTAAAGATTAGGACAAAGGCAACATTAAGAGTAAAATTAAAGCAAGCCTTTCCTATCTTACACATAACAGTTTCCCTGCCTATTAAATGAAATAATATACATGAAAGCATTTTATACAACTATAAAACTCTCTAGAAATTAAGCCATTCCTGTGCTGTACTGGACAAAGGCCTAAGTACTTGATCACCAAATAATTCTATTCTAGATTTTCACTTCAACTTAAAAGGCTGGTGTCTTTCCTTGGCTATGACTATTAATAGGGTTTTTGACAGAAAATAAGTAAAACCAAAGTCCTAAAAATTGTACCACATACATAATACATTGCCTTATGCTTTCTTTTTGGTCTTGTGTTTTATCTGTGATTATTTATTCACCTTATCCAACATGTAGACCTCAAAACCACATATGGGTATTAATCCCTTCAGGTTGAATTCAACAGCTGCCCAAAAGAATACATATAAATGACAGTTCTCACTAATTAATTATGTGCCAGAGTAAACTGCTTCACATGTTTTTCTGAATTAGTCTCTTAATTAGGAAGGACACAGACCATTACTGGTGACAAACTGAAATTAATTACTTCAACAAACTGTGATTAATTATTTCAAACTGAGAAAAGTTCATCTAGAAAATGTTACGCTATTTGGAATTCAGTTCAAGTGTCAGGAAAACAGATCAATGTATTCATTATCTTACATATATAAAAAAGAAAAAAACAACACATTAAAATCCAGATACATTAATTATCATATACTGTATATATACATATCCCACGTTCAAAGGCTGTTAAATGGCGTTGTTTACCCATATCTTCAGAAAAAAATCACTTCTACTATCGTGGTAAACAACCAGCTTCCCTATTTATAATGGTCTGGCCCTCAAGCAACTTCAGTGTGAAATTATAGCTAATTTGCCTACAAACATCAGGTGGTCATAATAATCTGGCCACTCAGTGTATATGCTAATGTATTGTATGTATATACAGTATATTGTGATCTATAAATAGAAATATGATCACGCCCTGGCCGGTATGGCTCAGTTGGTTGAGTGTCATCCCATGCACCAAAAGGTCACCAATTCGATTGCCAGTCAGGGCACATGCCCAGGTTGCAGGGTCAATCCCCAGTAGGGGGCGTGCAGGAGGCAACCAATGGATATTTCTCATGTTAATGTTTCTCTTTTTTTCTCTCTTTCTCCCTCTCCCTTCCCCTCTCTCTAAAATCAATAAAAACATATTTTTTAAAAAGAAATGTGATCAGACACTATGCAAGATAGTGAGCCAGATCTATCCTAATGTTATTATAAACTACACATATATATATATTTGTTATGAAACACTTGTCTTAAATTTTAAAGACCTCAAAATCCATAAAATTAATAAAAACACTTCTATTGACTTACTATAGTAAGTTTTTAAACAAATTTATTAATATATATATAACTTTAAAACTGTAAGTTCATATTTTATCATTGAAATGCACTGTTATTTTTATCAACTTGCTATTTAAGCCCTGAGACATATGGATCAATGGAACAGACAGAAAGCACAGAAATAAACCCACACTTTTATGGTCCATTAATATTTGACAAAGGAGGCAAAAATATACAATGGGCTAAAGATACTCCACTCAATAAATAGTGTTGGGAAAATTGGACAGATAAATGTGCAAAAAAATGAAACCAGACCATCTTCTAACAGCAAACACAAGAATAAACACAAAGTGGATTAAAGATTTAAATGTTAGACTCGAAACCATAAAAATCCTAGAAGAAAACATAGGCAGTAAAATCTCAGACATTTCTCATAGCAATATTTTTTCTGATATATTGCCTCAGGCAAGGGAAACAAAAAAGAAAAATGGGACTACATTAAATTAAAAAGTTTAGCAAAGCATAGCAAAGGAAACTATCAACAAAATGAAAAGACAACCCCCTGAATGGGAGAACGTATTTGCCAATGACACGTCTGAAAGGGGTTAAATCCAAATTTTATAAAGAACTTACACAACACAATACCAAAAAACAAACAATCCAATTTAAAAATGGGCAGAGACCCTGAATAGACACTTCTTCAAAGAGGACATACAGATGGCAAACAAACACATGAAAAGGTGCTCAACATCATTAATCATCAGAGAAATGCAAATTAAAAGCACAAGGTATCACCTCACACCTGTCAGAGTGGCTAGCATCAATAAAGCATCAAACAACAAGTGTTGGCAAGGATGTGGAGAAAAGGAAACCATCATGCACTGTTGGTTGGTGCAGCCAATGTTGAAAGCATTAAAAAATAAAAAATGGCCCTGGCCGGTTTGGCTCGGTGGATAGAGCGGAGACCTGAGGACTGAAGGGTCCCAGGTTTGATTCCGGTCAAGGGCACATGCCCTGGTTGTGGGCTCGATCCCCAGCAGGGGGTGTGCAGGAGGCAGCTGATCAGATGATTCCCTCTCATCATTGATGTGTCTCTCTCTCCCTCTCCCTTTCTCTGAAATCATTAATATATATATATTTTTTAAAAAAAAATTAAAAATGGAACTGCCTTATGACCCAGCAACCCCACTTCTGAGAATATATCCAAAGAGACCCAAAACACTGACTCAAAACAATATATGCACCTTTATGTTCATTGTAGCATTATTTACAACAGCCAAGATATGAAAGCAGTCAAGTGTCCATCAGTAGGTGAGTAGATTAAAAATAAACAAACTATGGTACATTTAGACACTGATTGGATAAAGAAAAAGTGGAGGTAGCACTTACTTCCTGCCCCTGTAAATATGATTAGTGGAAGACTCCATCGCCTTTTCTATTTCTTGCAGTTTTTCATAATTTACTACTTACCACTACCACGGCATAGAAAACTATTCTTATTTTTCATATGTAAAGTTTTTTATATATTTTTTATATATTTTAAAATATATAAAAAAGTATCCTAAATTATTAAAAGGTAAAACATAAGGCATTTACAAACTAATTTGTACTAAGAAAGTGATACTAAATTAGGGGTTATTACTTATTTATAAAAAAAATTACCATAGGTTTCCCTTACATAAATAGATCTTAGAGTGCCCTTAAAACATAATTCCATTCAAAAAAACTAGATTTACACATAAGTTTTTAAAGATGTAAACAAATGTTTGAGGAAGTCACTTACTTTCTAAAAATGTGTACACATACTATAACCAAAGATTTTGTAAATGCAGGTTATAAACTGTAAGGTATTTTAAAAACTATGTCGTTATCATGGTGATAACTATTTATATTATTACAGAGTTCCTCCACTGTTTTCTCTTTCCCTTGTATTATTTTTTAACTCTCCAAGACTAATTAACTGAAATCCATTTCAGAATTACCAAAATAAGAGAATTTAGAAGCACTGAACACAGGACTGAATGTGTGTCTTCTAGAGGGAAAGGTAATGGAAAGAAATGCGAGAAAGACTAAGTATACCGTTGATTATGCAGTTGTGATATACAGTCTGATGCAGTCTCTTACAAGCCTATGGTGAGTTATTAATAGGTTCGGAACACGTAAGACCAAGTGACCAAACACCCCAAAATTGGACACGGTGCACTTGTGGCGATTCCATGGCCAAGGGCAAGAGCAGCCAAGTTATTTGAACACTTACTAAAATACTATAACTGAGCTAACTATAGGCAAAGGCTTTGGAGACCTTTTAAACCATATTAATGTGCTCTGTTAGGCTGTCCCACAGGGTGCTTTAGTATGTTATTCCAAAGGCATTTCAAACACGAGTAAGAGGTTTCCATATTCTTAAGCTTAAAACATACTCTAAATATACATCAGTGAATTCACTTCTCTTTTATCTTTCCACCCACTGACCGCCTCATGACACTACCTCCTTCATAGGAAGGTTGTGTCAGTTCATACAGATTATGTCAACTCTTGGGGCCTGACAAGGAGCAAGAACTATAGAATCTGAAAATGCAAAATAAATAATCATGGGAATTAAATACTAATCAAAGATATGTCTTTAGTTTACCATATTACCAATTAAGATGTGGTCTCAACTTTCAAGTGACATTTGTATGTATGCCCTGTCCATTTTCCTCTGACTGATCCAGAACATCCCTCTTACTAAAATTATTGGGTCATCATTTTACCCCTTGAAGCTCATATTTACTATAAGATTTACATGGATAAAAATGGTTTAATCCTGACCTAGAGAAAACTTGAGCAGATTTTTAAGCACATTTTTAAAAAAAGCGATAGCCCAGCCAATGTGGCTCAGTGGTTGAGCATCAACCCATGAACCAGGGGGGTCAGGGCTGGATTCCCGGCCAGGGCACATGCCCAGGTTGCGGGCTCGATCCCCAGTGTGGAGCATGCAGGAGGCAGCCAATCAATGATTCTCTCTCATCATTAATGTTTCATCTCTCCCTCTCCCTTTCTCTCTGATATTAATTTTTTTAAATTAAAAAAAAAAAAGCTATGAAGCTTTCCTGTGTATATCTCCATACATTATTCGAAACCAAAAATTTAAATAGAACCATTCAGGTATCATTCCCTATTCCTTCCTAAGCCACATTTTCCAGGACAACTGTTACAACTAGGTCTTCATAAATATTCACTTCCTAAAAATGACACCAAGTCCACATTGCTTTCATATCAAAATCCATCAATTCTAAGATACTGTGTTATGAAATAGCCCTCTGTAAGAGCTGCTAGAATGTGAAAAATTATCTATTATAATTAACTAAATACAGTATTTCTATCCTTTACTAGGCTCCTTTATATCATTATTAAATTAACTAGAGGCCCAATGCACGAATTCCTGCACGGGTGGGGTCCCTCGGCCTGGCCGGCAATTGAGGCCGATTGAGGCCTGCTGACCGAGGTGGGGGGCGCGGGGGACGATGACTGCCGGAGTTTGGCTGGCTGTGGGAGGTTGGCTGTGGGAACACACTGACCACCAGGGGGCAGCTCATGCATTGAGCGTCTGCTCCCTGGTGGTTAGTGCCCGTCATAGCTACTGGCCAGTCGTCTAGTCGTAATGGTCACTTGGGCTTTTGTATATAGATACCTAACTGATTAACTAAGGGCCTTTATTTCCTTAATGTTTTTTCAGTCATGATTCCTATAGCCTAAACTCAGATTATCAGAAAACATATTGCTTTGACTTTTAATAAAGGAATTCTTGATTCTATTTGAGTGAACACACAATAATGTGGATACAGGTCTATATTTTCAGAATAACTCTGACTGTTTACAACTAAAATCTACTTCCTGCCAAGGTTGAGTTAAATGCTGTTAGTTTTTTTGTATATATTTGTTTACTTGATTTGAACCTTTACCCTAACAAATTTGGTCTTTTTCACAGCAGTGGGATATATGAAACAATATTGAACTTATACCTGAATTCATGCCCTAATCCTGCAAAGACACTACTAATTGTATAACTTCCTATTTCTGTATACCTTATTGGTATACCGTCAAATGAATAACTTCGATTACTTGTTTTTATAAATCCTTTATAAATTTTAAGTCTAGTCCAGGGGTGGGCAAACTTTTTGACTCGAGGGCCACAATGGGTTCTTAAACTGGACCAGAGGGCCGGAACAAAAGCATGGATGGAGTGTTTGTGTGAACTAATATAAATTCAAAGTAAACATCATTACATAAAAGGGTACGGTCTTTTTTTTTTTTTTTAGTTTTATGCATTTCAAAAGGGCCGGATCCGGCCCACGGGCCGTAGTTTGCCCTCGGCTGGTCTAGTCCATTGTAAACATTATAATATGAGCTACAGTAGCTAATTTTGTTCATTTTAATCAATGGGGTATTCATAAATATCCCTTAATGATTGCCTAGTGATCATTATTTCCAGAAAGCTAAAAAACTCTTCCAAAATTAATCTTTAAACACAATCCTTATTAAAGGCCCTGCAGACTCTTTGGAGATATTGACAATCTAAAGTTTATATAGAAATGCAAAGGATCCAGAAGAGCTAAAGCAGTTTCAAAAAAGGAAATCAAAGTTGAAGAACTTAAATTTCCTGCATTTAAAGCATATTATAAAGCTACATAAATCAAGACAGTATGGTATTGACATAAGGATGTACAGAGAGATCAAAAGAACACTATTAATAGTTTAAAAGTAAATTTACATTTATGGTTAATTAATTTTTGACAGAAGTTCTATGTACGGCATTTCATGAGAACAGGATGATCTTTTCAACAAATGGTGCTGAGAAAAAACTGGATACATATATGTAAAGGGATTAATTTAGACTCTTATCTCACACCATACACAAAAAGTAACTAAAAATTAATCATAGACCTGAATGTAAAAATCAAATTATGGAAGAAAACATAAGAGAACATCTGACTTTGAATTAAGACACAAAGTTCTTGGATACAACACCAAAAACACATTCAATAAAAGAAAAAAATTGATAAACTGGATTATTTTCAGTGGGTATGTGTTTTTAATTGGCTTTAGAAGACACCATTAAGAAAACGAGTAGAAACCAATAGACTGGAAGAAAACATTAGTAAGCCATATATGTCTGATAACAGATTTACATCCAGAATATATAGAGAACTCTATAAACTCCACAGTATGAAAACAAAAAAACAAAAAACCTAATTTAAAATAGCCAAAAGATTTGAGTAGACATTTCACCAAAGGTGATATATCAGTGGCTATGAAATGGCACATGAAAAGATGCTCAAGATAATTAGTAACTAGAAAAATGCAAATTGAAACCACAAGCTACCACTGCCCAATCACAAGAATAGTTATAATAGGAGAAACTGTCATCCTAACACATTGCTGATGGGAATTTAAAATGGTTCAGTACTTTGGAGAAGAATTTGGCAGCTTTGTAAAATATTAAACAAAAATTTACAATATGACCTAGCAATTCCATTTCCACGTATCTACCCAACAGAAATGAAAATAAATATCTCTCTACACAAGACTTGTACACAAATGCTCATGTTAGCATTATTCATCATAGCCAAAATGTGGAAACAATCCAAACGCCCATCAACTGATGAATGGGTAAATAAAATGTGGTCTATCCAAACAATAATTTATTACTCAGCAAGGAAATAAACTAAACTAGTGGCACATGCTACCACACGGATGAGCCTCAAAAACATTACACTAAGTTTAAGAAGTGAGACCAAATTATATATAATTTCATTTACATAAAATGTAAAGGCAAATCTATAGAGAGAGAAAGATTAATGGTTGCTTGGAACTGGATATCTGCAGATGGGTATGAGAAAGCCCTTTGGGATGATGGAAATATTTTAAAACTGGATCGTGTGATGGTGCACAATTTTGAAAATGTACTAAAAATCACTAAATTGTAGATTTTGGTGAATCTTATGGCATGTAAATCATACCAGAAGAAAGATATTAGGAAAAAAAGGCATTCATACTACCTTTTAAAATTTGTTATATCAGAAAATCAGCTCGATATATTCATGAGTCTATCTTACTAATGAGAAATAATTAGTTTCTACTTAGAAAAGTTTACAAGTAGGAACTTTAATCTTAAGATACTAAATTCAATACTTTTAAAACATTACTAATCACAACCACCTATTTTGAACTGAAAAATTCTAATTACAGAGTTCTTGAGACACAGGAATTATCCATGTTAGTAGATAAAATAGTTAAACTTATAAAATGACAGATATGTCCACAATAAATTACTCAGACATTACTTTGTTAATTATATTTACACATAATTGTTATTTCCATAATAAATTACTCCAACTTTCTATTATTTGTAATAGAATTTTGAAGTTATATTTATTTTATCTTCAAGCACATAACCAGAATCAGATAACACAAAGGCCCTATGCTAAATACACATAAATTCCTCTATCAACTGACTATGAACTGCGCTAAATATTTGCTGGTAATATAATGTTTTAGTAATGGAGATATGCCTATCACATTTTTGTTGCTATTACATACATTTAAATCCAAATTATAACAGAGACAATTTGCACGAATTAGATTAGCTAATATAATTATTTGCCTAGCCACTCCTCGCAGCATGTTATTTGTTTGGCTGTTAACTTTAATGAGTTTATAGAACTCTTTAAAAAAAAAAAAAAGAATAGTTTATTAATTTTTAGAGAGTGAAGAAGGGAGAAGAGAGAAACATCGATGTGAGAGTGTAATATCAATTAGCTGTCTCCTGCACACCCCCTACCAGGGATCAAGCCCACAACTCAGGCATGTGCCCTGACCAGGAATAGAACCAGCAACCTTTCGGTACTGGGACAACGCCCAACCAACCGAGCCACACGGGTCAGGGCTTATGGGCTCTTGACATAAAAATTCTTAGGATGTGAATAAGTAGATAAAACATATTATTTTATTTCTGCCATTTAAGTAAGCTTGCCATTTCATTCCTATGCATGTCCAAGGTCTTCTTAACCTCTTAACCTGATCACACTGCACTGCCGGTCAGTGTAGACTATCTCTCACAAAGAGTCTACTGATATCTAAAATCCCTCCATAATGTACTTCCATCTTCATTTATCCACATCTGAACTTGGTAGTATGCTAGGCCCCTTTCAACCTAAAGGTATGTTTCTTCCTTTACTTTTCATCAATTTCATCTTATTAAAGTAACTACTATGAAACATCTGGTAATATAATACTTTCATTCTCCTGCTACATTACCCACAAAACAGTGGATGACAGTTTGAAATAATCTGCTCTATTTATTCCAAATTATAGAATGGGAAGCAAGTTTCAACTTTTGTATACTTTTCCACCTGAAGAGTACAAAAACATTCATACTGGCATTAAGGCCCCATTACATTATCTCCAACTAGTTCACATGGATAGCTTGTTAAATAATCACTTGAAATTCATAAAATCTTTTCTAGCTCAATGAAATCTAAGTGGGTTCCTGGGAGGAGGTGAAAGGCAAAGGCGAAGGTATCCAACTTTACTAACAACGGAGCTAAAAAAAAAAAAAAAAAAAAGAGTATTAAAATTCATTCAAAACACGTAGGGTATATAAAGTTTGGTGAATACAAATCTAGTCACTGAATATCATGAGCTCTGGAGTTTTCCGAGCTACCAGAGTGGCGGCCCTCAAATTTCAGCTTGCACAAGAATTACCTTGGATTCTTTTTAAATACATTTCTTAGGTTTGAGGTACACTCTGAAATTCCAGTTTTAAATACAGAGACCTCAACTTCCTCAACCTCACTCCCACTGCCATGACTTTGATAAAGAGTTTGCACACCAGACTTTCAGAAACAGGGCATCAAAAGCATGAGCAAGTAGCTGGTGATATGGGCTCTCTGCAGAAGATGATCCTATAGTTTAGGTGAAGCCAGGCAGAGGTAAGAGGACTGAAATAAAAGTTTGAGGCAAAACATCTTTAAGTGCTTGTAAAGAGAAAAAAAAGATGTTTAGATCTCATATTATTTAACGGAAAGCAACAGGTAAACAGAAGCTGTTTAATAATGCCAAAATTGGTCTGGGTTGATCAGTCCCATTCCCTAATTATCTGAGTTAAAGCCTAAATAGTTAATAATTTATTGCATATTCATGCACACTAATTATGAAATGAAATCAATTCTCTCTTGCTGGAAAAGGCAAGGCCCAATCTATCTCATCCCCAAGGGTCTCCCAACACCGCCATGCAATAATTCTGTTCAAATATCTGGGAGCATTGAAATGGCTGAGTTCCCATTTTCTCACTTCTCTCAGTCTAGGACTTGGCATTAGAATAAAGATGAGATGGAGACAAGATGATGTGCTCACCATGGCTGCACCCTGAATGCACTCTGCATTAAATTATGATCCTCACTTGGCTAGGGGAATCTTAAAACTTCCTTTCAGGAACACCCTCCCCCCCCAATCATAATCCAAGACAAACCATTGGTTCTCCCATGGCCTCAAAATATGTCAGATTACATCCCTAACTTAATATACTTCCCATCTATCAGGAACCTGGAATGCCTCTGGTTACTCTTAATTTTGCAAACACAAAGCCATAAGACCATCTGGGGTAAAAATATAATTTCAATTAAGAAAAAACATTCAATTGTGTGTGAGCACAATAAAAATGTGCTCTGTTTTAATGTTGCATAAAAAATATTTTAAGACTTCCTTAAATAATTTCCTGGGGGATAGGATTTCAAGATAGCCAAGTAAGTGGAAGCTGCAGCACTCATCTTCTCCCATGACCACATCGAAATTACAACTAAATTATAGAGCAATCAACCTAGAGAACCATCTGAAAGTAGCCAAAACCCTGGCTGGGTAGCTCAGTGAGTTAGAGCATTGTCTAATATAACAAGGTTGCAGGTTCAATCCTCAGGTCTGGACAAATACAAGAATCAGCCAATGAATGCATAAAGTGGAACAACAAATCAAAATCTCTCTCTAAAAATCAATTTTACAAAAAGAGTAGCTAAACCTAAGTCCTATAACTAAGAGTATAAAGAAGAAGCTACAGCAAGATTGGAGGGTCAGAAACACAAAATGGATTGGCTCCACACCCAGGTGTGTCAGTTGAGACTCCAGAGGGATATTTCACCTGCCAAGGTCCCCCCTGGACCCCGCACTAGGTTCCCCAGCCCGTGGCACAAGAACCAGGAAGAAGAGCTCACATAACATCTGGCAGTGAAATTCAGTGGGGATTCCATCCATGCCTGGGTAAGACGGACGGTTGCTGGAAATTCAGGCACCCTCTTAAAAGGACAACTCACAAACTATCACAGGCACTCACCCTGGGCACCAGCAGAGGGACAACAGCTCAGGGGGTATCAGTCACACAAGGACAGACTGCTCTGTGGCTTCAGGGCAGGGGCAGAAGGGACAGCCTCTGATGCCCCTGTGTTGAGTCTTCCTATTGCACAGTCCCCTGGCACCATCTTCCCGGGTTAAACACTTCCCCCACAGGGCATTAACCTGGTGAGCTCCACTAGCTCCACCCTTCTGACTCCCTGAGGCCCTGTCCTCGCCAACTCCAGAAGGCTAGTCTCTGTCAGTGGCAGCCAGCCTGGGCCCATGTCAGACTATTCCGAAAACTGAACAGGAAGGAAGACTCCCAACTTCACTTTATGATGCCAGCATAATCCTGATCCCAAAACCTAAGAAAGACATTACCAAAAAAAAAAAAAAGGAGAAGAAAGAAAGAAAATTATAGACCATTGCTTCTCAGCCTTTCGGCTAAGATCAAGAGTAGGTATCTGCTCTTATCAGATTAACATCTGATCCGTCCTCTATCCAAGAAATCCATATTAAATAAATTTTTAGGGCAGAGAGATGAATAGGAGCTTGCTTCCCCCCACGCTAAGCATTGACCTGATATTCCAGTACCTCTGGGGAGCAGTGCACCCCCTCAGGGACACAAAAGATAATCAAGCCAAAACCGGTTTGGCTCAGTGGATAGAGCGTCGGTCTGCGGACTGAAAGGTCCCAGGTTCGATTCCGGTCAAGGGCATGTACCTTGGTTGCAGGCATATCCCCAGTAGGAGATGTGCAGGAGGCAGCTGATCGATGTTTCTCTCTCATCGATGTTTCTAACTCTCTATCTCTCTCCCTTCCTCTCTGTAAAAAATCAGTAAAATATATTTTAAAAAAGATAATCAAGAAAAACAGTATAGGCCAATGTCCCTGATGAACACAAGTGCAAAAATCAACAAAATATTAGCAAACTGATTTCAGCAATGCATTTAAAAAATTATACACCTTGATCAAGTGGGATTTATTCCTGGGATGCAAAGTTGGTTCAATGTCGGCAAATCACTTTTACGAAATCTAAAAAACAAAATAAAACATACACAGACTCATAGATGCAGAGAACAGACAGTTGTTAGAGGAAAGGGGGATTGAAGGGCTGGGTGAAAAAGGTGAAGGGATTAAGAAGTACAAATAGATAGTTACAAATTGTCACAGGAATTTAAGTACAGCATAAGGAATGTGGTCAATAATATTGTGATAACTACTATGTATGGTGCCAGGTTGGTGCTAACTTATGGGGAGGAATCACTTTTTAATCATATAACGGCCAAATACCGTGCTATATATCTGAAACTAACATAATATTGAATGTCAACTGAAATTGAAATCTATAATAATAAAAGTGTAATATGCTAACTAGACCGGACAGCTGACTGACCTTCATGGTGAAGCTGGGGCTGTGAGGGCCGAGCCCCTTGCACCAATTTCATGCGTTGGGCCCCTAGTAAATTAATCATTGAAATAAATAGAGCTTTGGAATTTGAAAAGAAAAGGCCCAAAAACTGAATGGAAAAATGAGTAGGGAATATGAAAGTTTACTGTGAAGGAAATTATAATAAAAATATGAAAAGATCTCAGCCTAGCATAACACAAAAATAAGTAAATAAAATTACATTGAAATAACATCAGTACTCAGTTTGGAGATTGCTCCCTTGTCTCGCTGTACACAATTATTTTCACCAATAGGCCTGCATGTTTACCAAGAATCAGCCATATTTGTTTGAACAGATGTAGGCACAACATTTTGCAATTACGTCATTTATTCAGACACTAATATTAGCAGCCAGTGAACTATGAGTGCAAAAGGTGTATTTGTTTCCAGGAAGATTTTGGGAAAAGCTTGAGACAGATAAGTTGCTAAAGTTAGATAGATAGATAGATAGATAGATAGATCTATTTCATTTGAGATGAAACAACTATAAAATATTTGAAAACTGGTTTTGAATGCACTTATTCATAAATATGTATGTATCCTTAGGTTTACTGTGGCATTATCACAATAGCTAAGACATGGAAACAACTACGTGTCCTTCAGCAGATGATTAAAGATGTGGTACATATCTACATTGGAATAGTACTCAGCCATTAAAAAAGATGAACTACTGCCATTTGAATCAACATGGGTAGATTTTGAGAGTATTTACTAAGTAAATGCTAAGTAAAATGAGTCAATGGAAAAGGACAAGAACCATATGCTATCACGCTTATGGGGGTATAAAACAAAAAAACAAAAAACCGGACAATAGTTTGATGATTACCAGAAGGAAGGAGGAGTGGCGGGAGAGCAAAGAGATTAAACGGGATACCGAATATATGGTGACAGAAGACTAGACTCGGGTGGTGAGCACACAATAGAGCACACAGGTGTTTACTGTATTTCATGTTGTACACCTGAAATTTATATAATCTTATTAACCAATGTTATTCCAATCTATATATATAAAAGCCAAGCAGCCAAATGGCGGAACGACCAGAATGACCAGAACGACTGGTGGCTATGACACACACTGCAGTAGCCACCCGGCCCAATTGGAGGCAGGGCCGGTCAGCCAACAGCCCGCGGCCTCTCCCCCTGCCACCCGGCCCCCTATCAGACCCCCCACCCCCGCCCTGATCACTGAAGTGTGACCTTCAGTGATTCTAAGTAAATAAAATGCTCTCCAGCCTTCATAGATCAGGAACCTGAATGACGAGTGATCAGGAGGAAAACCGCTCAGTCTGGACCAGCTGTGGGCAAACTACAGCCCGCGGGCCGGATCCGGCCCGTTTGAAATGAATAAAACGATTGAAAAAAAAGACCGTACCCTTTTATGTAATGATGTTTACTTTGAATTTATATTAGTTCACACAAACACTCCATCCATGCTTTTGTTCTGGCCTTCCGGTCCAGTTTAAGAACCCATTGTGGCCCTCGAGTCAAAAAGTTTGCCCACCCCTGGTCTGGACTGTCAGTCAGGTGTCCAGGAGAGGTGCCCAGCACAACCACCATCTTCCCTGCCCCCGATTATCCCACCCCCACCCCAATCAGGGGGCGGGCAGCTGGACCCCACCCGTGCACAAATTCGTGCACTGGGCTGCTAGTATATTTAATAAAAAATAAATGAAGGGGAAAAAAGATTCATTTTTTTTTTAAGTCCAAGATTCTACACATAAATTGCCTTGCATTTGTCTTTAATTTTTACCCCAAATACAGAAACCTACATTGGAAATTGGTTTGGTGCACAGTTGGAAAGGCTCACCTGGAACACCAGTTATGTGACCTACACTCAAAGGAATAAGTAGTATCTGGCTTTGTATCCAAAGGTTGGCAGATGAATATACATTGTGGTGATTTAAATTAGAATTAAATGTTTAGGGTACATATCATGCATTTTATTCTATCCTATAATTTATTTTAAAAATGAACTCCTATTAGAAAAATTTGGACCATCTAGATCTACAATTTTGGCTCACAACTTTTCTTTCATATTCTGTATCCTTTTATCCCTTATATTATATTCTGGGATAATTTCTGGGTTTGATCTTCTAGATCACAAACTTATTGATCAGTTCACATATGAAGTTTTTTAATTATAATGATCAAAAAAATTAGTTTCATTGCATCTAATCATTTTTTCCAAATACAACCTGTTGAATTTTTTTGTTTGTTTGTTTGTTTTTTAATTTTTTTTAAATACATTTTATTGATTTTTTACAGAGAGGAAGGGAGGGAGGGAGAGAGAGAGAGAGAGACAGACAGACAGACAGACAGACAGACAGAAACATTGATGGGAGAGAAACATCAACCAGCCGCCTCCTGCACATCTCCTACTGGGGATGTGCCCACAACCCAGGCACATGCCCTTGACCGGAATCAAACCTGGAACCCTTCAGTCCGCAGGCCGATGCTCTATCCACTGAGCAAAACCGGTTTTGGCAAGCTGTTGTTTTTTAAACTTATTTTTCCATAAAGATATATCCACTTTTATTCTTCTATGAAAGTGCTTATTTTATTCTATTAATTTTGTTGCTTAATATATTAATTAACCAGAGTTTGATGGCTCTCTTTTATATGGTTTGTTTTCTTAAAAGGTATTCTTGGTGTCAGCTCATCTCTTTTTGGTTTCTCTGCTCACTTATCTGTTGACCAGTTCACTTACTCAGCTCTCTTCCAGTTATTTGGTAAGACAGGTGGGATCTACTACTGGGTCCAGGCAACCAATCATTCATCTTTTGAGAGTAGAAGACTCTTAATCCTCTGGATTCACCAACATGCCTGGGAAAGCTCTGTCTCTATTCTTTGTGCTCTTGCCTAGGGACACGCATTTGGCCTCCACTTGTTGGCGTAACTGGAAATCAGAAGTCAAGGAGCTGTTCTAGGGGCCCCCTCTGCCCACTGCATGTGCAATAGTTCCTCTGGCTCAGCTCCCACCATTCACAGATGTTTTCTAACGTCTCTATATGTTTTCCATTAATCCAATCCAAACTGTTTCAGTCTTTCAAGAGATATTCAAAATGTTTGATGCACTGATGGCATTCTTTTATAATACTGCTTTAGATTTATTTAGAATAGATTTTCTGTCATTCCTAAGATTTGGATCAAACAAAGAAGGTAGATGTGTGAGGTTAGTCTGCAATCTTACTTTTTCCATTTGGATGCTGATTCCACTTCTACCCAGATCTAGCTGTGCACTACCTTTCCCCATCCCTGCCCTGACACCCTCCCCTCCTGCTTTCATGCTAATACTTGATAAAGTACCTTTTCCAAGACAGGTACCTCCAAATAGTTAAGTATTTAACATGTGCCATGGCATCAAATACTTTATTTCAAGCAAGGGAGTAAATTGCAAAATTTAAAAAATAATAATTTATACAAAGCTGCAGATTGATTCAGAGCTAATCAAAATGACTACTGTGTAAAACTCTAAACTTAAGTAAAGTTTTAGGAGTCACTCTTTATCATCCTGGAAAAATAATCTAATTATAACTGAGAGTCATTTCAGCAGTCCATATAAAGAGAACCATAGGCAAGGTATGTCCTGATTAGTATACCGTGGCCCAGTGCTTAGAGTTGTGTGTGTGTGTGTGTGTGTGTGTGTGTGTGTGTAAGTATTGTGTTAACTTTAAGGAACCATAATTGTTGCACTTTTTCATGGAACTTAATTGTCGGTTTTTTGTATTTTAATAGAGATTATTTATTTAAAACATAATAAAGTGTTGCATGTGTTGTATTTAGTGATTGTTATTGCGTATGTACTAAAAATTAGAGATCTTACAATGTTGTGGAAATGAAGAGAGATAGACAATATAGTACCATTATAGCACTTGGGGCATCCCTGCATTTGTACATATCTCAACCTGTTCTATTTCTCTGCTGACATTTATGACTGGCGGGCCAGGCTGCTGCGAGCTCCTTGTAACCTACCAAGGCTTCTTCATCTCCTTTTTGTATTCTGTGTTATCTGCACAATACCTTGCTCAAAGGAGTTGTTCAATGAATGTTTAATTGCTTTAGCATTATATTTGTGTGCCCCTTAGATCAAATATATGGCTCAAGCCCTAACCAGTTTGGCTCAGTGGATAGAGCGTCAGCCTGCAGACTCAAGGGTCCCAGGTTCGATTCTGGTCAAGGGCATGTACCTTGGTTGTGGGCACATCTCCCGTAGGGAGTGTGCAGGAGGCAGCTGATCGATGTTTCTCTCTCATTGATGTTTCTAACTCTCTATACCTCTCCCTTCCTCTCTGTAAAAAAATCAATAAAAAACACATTTAAAAAATATATATATGGCTCAAATCAGATTATTATTCAACTAGTAGCCCAGTGCATGAAATTCATGCATGGGGTGGGGGGAGGGGATGGTGTCCCTCAGCCCAGCCTACACCCTCTCCAATCTGGGACCCCCACAGGGATTGGACCGAAACTGGTAGTCGGACATCTCTCTCACAATCCAGGACCTCTGGCTCCTAACCACTCACCTGCCTGCCTGCCTGCCTGATCGTTCCTAACTATTCTGCCGGCCTGCTCGCCCCAACTGCCCCACCCCCTGCCAGCCTGATCACCCCCAACTGCCCTCCCCTCCTGGCCTGATTACCCCTAACCACCTCTGCCTCAGCCCCAGCACCATGGCTTTGTCTGGAAGGACGTCCCAGAAAGTCTTCCAGTCTAATTAGCATATTATCCTTTTATTAGTATAGATATTAGAGACGAATAAGGAGAAACAGAAATAGTAAGAACACTTTATATATCAATTGCTAGGTATAAAATACAATTTATGCATTTTATAGATAAGGAAAATGAGACCCAGAAAGATTAAATACTTTGAAACGGCAGCACTTGGCCCTGAACCCAACTTCTCCATTCTAGCACTTTTCCCATCCCTGCACCAGCTGGACTGATATCTGGAGAATGAACGACCAATCTGATAAATGTTCACGACTCTGCAATACTGAACAGATGATCTGTAACAACCCAAAGGTGCTGAGGAGTTCAGAGAGGGAAGGGAAGGTATACTTCGTGATCTTTTATGTGCCACTGACCATCAGAAATCCTTACTAACTGAGAAGAAAAAACTGTTGCCAACTAAAGGCAGTTACATTAATAAATCATTCAACCTCATAGACAGACATCATCATGGTTCCTCACGTTAGAATTCCAGGATCACAGAATCCTGGAAATAGAAAGGAACAAAAAATGTAGTCCAGTGCTAATCGGCATGAGCCAGAGGAAGCCAGCGCACAAGGCTTCTGAGGTCTGATCTCACCAGCTTTTCAGGGGCCTTTCCCCTTACTGCACCTTCTGGCCTCGTCCTGGGAGATCATTTTTCGTCCCCTCGATACACTGTGCACTTCCACATCTCCCTTCCGTCTCTCCCCTGTCTGAAACACTCTCAGCTCTTCTCGGCAGGAGGAAGCCTCCCATGCTTAAACATCCAATGAAGCGTTGGGAAGCCTTCTCCAACTCACTCCCCAAACGGGACTTGACCTCAGGCATAATTTTTTATTCATCATGTCAGTATGTCACTGTCTCGTGATGATCTATGTCATGCCTACTTGTATGTGATGTCCTTCTACTAATCTGTGCACCCCTAACCCAGGACTAAGAATATATTTAACATACAGTTCAATATTAATTCTATCATCCAATTATTTATGAAATCACCCAATTGTCTCATTTTACTTATGAAAACTGGATTCCAGAGAGGTAGGGGACGTGTGGATCATCAGGAAACAAGCCAATGTGAGGGCTCAGATAACAAATTATGCTCACTCCTTCATAACCCACCTCATAAGGGAAAGGGTTGGCATGGTAGAGTCTGGAGGAACAAACCCACCCTTCTTGGCTATTTGCCTAACTTTTTACTCAAAGTCTGACTGCTATACTGTATTGCTGGCAATGTCAGTTTTCCTCAATAACAAAGGCTTCCCAGTTCAGAACATATACATATGTGGCTAACAGGAAAAGTGAGTATAAGTCCAACATGATAAACAGGGAGGTATGTCAAACTCCTATTCAGTCTATGAAAAACCTACTCATAATTCTAACTTTGCTCCCTTAAGTATGGAGAGAAGGCATAGCTCATTTGGAAAATCTGACCAAAAGCCCACATTTCAACACAGTGAAATGCTTTATCCCCTTTCCCTTCCATCACACCAAGAACTTTCTATACGTAATTATTTAATCCCAGGCTGAACACTAGTGGACAATGAAATCCCCACAAAAAGTTCCCCCCCGCAGTGAGGTGTTCAAACATCAGTTCCACAAAAAACATTTTTAAAAGCTTTTCCTGTGATTTTTTCCATGCCAATTTTTTTTTTCACTCATGGCTAAAAATGTTCATATTTGAATATTCATCATTATGAGCCTCTGGTAAAATATAGCCCTGTCCAGTAATTTGCATCTTTTGACTATTGGACCTTAGAAGGGAAGAGGTAAAAAATTCCAGTTTCGCCCTAACCAGTTTGGCTCAGTAGATAGAGCGTTGGCCTGCGGACTGAAGGATCCCAGGTTCGATTCCAGTCAAGGGCATGTACCTTGGTTGCAAGCACACCCCCAGTAGGGAGTGTGCAGGAGGCAGCTGATCGATGTTTCCAACTCTATCCCTCCCCCTTCCTCTCTGTAAAAAATCAATAAAATATATATTTTTTTTAAATCCAGTTTCATTCTGTTTGAATTTTTAACCGTCTTTTTCCATTTCATGGCTTTGGGTAGCTTTGATTGGGTTGATATTTCCTGCTATAAATAGGGAAAATGAGATCCAGAAAGATTAAGTACTTTGGAAAAGATTAAATAATTACTGTTACATTTTTCTCCAAATAGACAGGTTGCTTTCAGACGAGTCCTTGTGGGTTTCATCAATGGTTCACTGGGAACAACAAAATGAAGCCACTAATCACTTGTGCATTTTCAATATATTGTGGGTTTTGCTTTAAACCAACCATAAAGGCCATGGTCATGAAGGCTGTACAACAATGTGAGTGTACTAAACGCCACTGAAGCAGACACCTAAAAATGGTTACAATGGTAACTTTATGTATACTTTACCACAAAGTGAAGGCGAACTTACAGGAGGTAACAATTATCCCAAACCCTTCGTCAAGGGGGGGGGCGGGGGGGGGGGGCGGGTAATGAATGATCTCTATTTTTCAGACAGAGAGCAAATGGCTTTCACACTCCAGTTCCACCAGGCCTCCTAGCAAGGCTCTCGCACTTGCTCCTTTCCGCGTGGAGTGGAAAGAAGAAAAGGAACGACTGCCAGATAAAATATGAACCTACGGGCAGATAATGTTAATGTTAAGTCATAGAACCATAACCCTTGAAACTGACTAGATTACAAGGTCATCCGCTAGTCAACAGCTCCCGGTCTTTCGGGCTGGTCCCGCTCAACTCCTGTCCTTCCCCGGAACCGTGAACAGCGGTCCAGTCTGGTTTGTGGATGTGCATAAATTATAGACAGTTGTCAGAATGTAATTCAGAGAGCTGTTCTGACAACTTCGCAGTAGGGCATGAAAAATACTACAAGGTAATAGAAGAGGAACTGGGGGGCGGGGGGGGCAGTGAGCAGATTGGTTGTCTTCCAAGCTCCTGAAAGACACCACGTGGTGGGCTTGTTTTGGAGACCAGAGAAGAGCAAAATCAGGGAAAGAGTCGTAAGGAGGCCGTTTCCTATAGCAGTGGGAATCGTCTGGAAGGAGAAGGCTACGAATCCAGCCCCTGAGCCTTCAGGTCCGAGGGCTGCCCTGGCGATGCTCGCTGGGAGGTGAGCGGTGTGGACTCCGGGCGGCGGTGGCTGGGACGAGGGGGAAGGTGCGCGTGAATCCGCTGGTCTGCGAGGGGGGAGGGGGGGCGGCCGGGGGAGGGGGGAGCGGGAGGAGCGGGCTTACCAGGCCACCTCCACAGGTGCTGAACGAGGCCAGGGAGCCGGGGTGCCGCAGCACCGCCCCGGTGTAGAAACAGGCGACGTCGGGCGGCGCGGGAGGGCGCGGGGCGGCTTCTGCCCGCGTGGGGCCCGGGCCGGGGCTCGGCCACTGCTCCACCGCGAAGCGCGGCGCCAGGAAGCGGCCGTCCCTCCGGAGCAACAGGTAGAGGTCCCGGGAGAAGGCCGGGATCCGCAGCAGCACCTCGTCGCCTTCCGGGTCGGCGTGCGGGGCCGGGGGCGGGGACGGGGGCGGCAGCGGGGGCGGCGGCGGCTGCCACGAGGCCGGGGCGCCTGGGGACAGGGCGGCAGCCCCGCCGGATCCCCGCGGCAGCTCCTGCGACTCGAGCTCTTCGTCCTCCTCGCCCCCGGGCGGTGGCGAGGGCCGGGGCCCGGGCTCGGACGGGCCCTCCGCCTGCTCCTCGGGGGGCGCCGGAGCCACGGAGCGCACCTCGCGGGAGCTGCCGGCCGCCTGCGTCCGGGCGCCTCCGCCGCCGACGCCGCCGCGCACCCAGCCCGGGTCGGCGCTGCCCCCGCTGCCGCCCGCGGCGTCCACCGGCTCCCGGCGCCAGAGCGCAGGAAACACGACTTCCCACTCCTCGCGGTCCGGGGCGAGCTGCAGCCCTGCGGGCGGGGCAGACAGAAGTGCGGGCTGAGAGCGCACCGCCCCGGCGTGCCCGGCTCCCCGTCGCTGCAGACCACCCGTCTAGCCCCTGGAACTCCGGCAAGCCCTGGAGCCTGGCGATCAGATTACAGATCCCCAGGTTTTCAAAATAAAAGTACTATTACAGGGTGGGGGGAAGGGAGCGGGGATGGGGCAGTCGAGTCTGGTGACAGCCCTTGGTTGCGGAACGGTGCAAAGACCACAGCACCATTAAGCAATTGTCTTAAGTACATGCCAGAGCAGAGCTCTCCATTGATGGACGTCCCAGTTTTCCTCCAGGTGCTGTAAACGCACCTCTCCAAACACCACTCCTCTCACAGAGGAAGACGAACCCTCTGGGGCGGTTTTTTAAAGGCCTGGAGAACGGTGCTGGCTGCGGAGCGTGTCCCCGTCCTCCGCGCCCGCACGCGCCTTTCCTAGCTGCCCACTGAGCCCTGCTCCCCGCGCACGGGCTGCACCAGCCCCGCCGACCCCCGCGCGTTCCGGTCCCCGCTGGGGACCTTGGAAAGCGGCTTCCGCAGGTCACGCCAGAACTTACCTGAAACCATCCCGTTCGACAAGACCCCCAGCTGGTAAAGGAGGCAGCAGCAGCAGCAGAGGCGAGCCAGGCGCATCTCGCGACTCTTCCCCATCCCGCGCTCCAGCGGCCGCGGCTCCCTGCCCCGCGCGCGCCTCCCTGCGCGATCCACCGTGGGCGCCGCCGCCTCCCCGGAGCGCTAGAAGGCCAGGCGGCGAGTTTGCCCAGGCCCTTTGTCTGAAGGGGGGGGGGGGGTTGCTGTGTGACTCCGAGAGGCTGCCCGAGCACAGGCGGGGGTGGGGTGGGGGGAGGAGCGGGGGCAGGCAGCGCCAAAGCCCGCGGCTCCCCGGCTCCCTGGCGAATTAGGTGATGAGTCTATTTCCCGTGTCCTGGATGTTGCAGGAGTTTCCGGAGCCCCACAGGACCGACCCACAATCAGCAGAGAACCGGCAAGCGCCAGGCGGTCAGGGCTGCCTGGAGACGCAGGGAGGACTGCCCTGCGCGGGCTGAAGAGCCGTGGTGTCCGAGCCGAGGCTCGCCGCCTGCACCCGCGCCGAACTGCCAGGGGTTGGTGCCGCAGTCCCAGCAACCTGGTGTGCCCGTATCCGCGCACGCCTCATCCGCCTTGAGACCGGAGTCCTGCAGGCTCTCGCCCGCCGCGGCGCGGGAGAGAATTTGTGGGAGGATGAGGGGGAGACTCGACATGCAAGGTGGGATGTTAGAGGAGAAAAGTTTCAAACAGATCCCACAAGAAAAAGGGACCAAGGTTGCCCGCCAAGTGTGACTTTGCCGGACAAAGGTCCCTGAACACCGCACACGTGCTCACACGCCCAGTTGGGATGGGGTGGGGACCCAAATTTCCTCACCTGACTCCTGATTGGCTACTCGAGGCGCCCGATTTGCATCCTTAACACCGCACCCACTCACCCACCCCTAGTGGAGGTGTGAGCAGGTAGAAGTACCTCCCTCTCCCCACCCCACTCCTCACTCAGGCTCCTCCTTTGGTCGAATTCCCCACCGCGCATCACACAAAGCAAAACTTAAATGCAAACTTCAGCACAAAGCTGGGCCCCATTTACCAAAGACCTTTGATTTTTCTTCCCATCTTTGTCTCTAGGAATTTTCTAAGTCTGGAGATAATGTAATTCGTCATGGAGTGTGCTTCAAAGATTCCCAGGACAGTAGACATCCAGACATCCTGACATTTCAGAGCCCCTTATCCCACCTTATCTTTCCGGCTTCCCATTAATCAGTGCTATCAATTCCTCTCTCTCTCTCTCTCTCTCTCTCTCTCTCTCTCTCTCTCTCTCTCTCTCTCACACACACACACACACACACACACACACACACACACACCAAGCACTCATAATGAGGGTAAGATTAAGAGGACCAATGTTGAATATTGTATTCTAAAGGTCTCAGGCCAAGTGAGATTATTTTGCCTTTTTTACGTACATTAAATATATTTTTGCTATTTCTGTCTTTGGGGGGAAACTCAACCTTAAATATTGCCTCCTTTGTTGCAGCTTTTCATGGTGCCTACTCCCTTTCCACACCTCTTTTCTTGTCCACATCAAACCTTTCAAGTCAGACTCAAGGGTGATTGATCTAACCTGCTATTTGCACCCTCTAGTCTAGGCCAGGCACCTACATATAAGAGTTAATGCAAATCAGTGAGGGTTTTTTTAAATGCCGGCACTGAGGTTGGTTTTTCATGTCCTTTGTTGTTTTACCTTCTGTTCCTTGTGTCAAAGGTGACCACTATGCCTTTCAGGGAGGCAGACGATCTTATTTCAAAGGAAAGCCATTGTTTGAATAAGCAGGGTCCTAGAATACTTTGTTTGAGTGGTCCAGAGTTTTAAAACAAACACAAAGACCCTCTAGGTGTGTTTGTAAAGAGTGTTTTGTCTCCAAACCTTGTCTTGCAAAAGATCTAAAATGGATGGGTGTGGGTATCCTGACACTCAAGAAATATCTGAGTTACTTAGGAACCTACACAATTCTTTTTATGGGACTCAATTATACAGATTTTAAACTAGGCAAGAGATCAGAGACAGTTTATTTTTAATAAATACAACAAGTCAATAAGACAGAAGGCTAGTTTCAATGAAACACCTCCATAGGGTATGTCTTAAATTTTTCTCATATAATTTTAACAATGACAAAAATATAAGAGTAAAATTGTAGGAATGCATATTAAATTGTATGCATTTATTGGAGTACATTTGTGATTCCTTAAAACACGATGAGTTATATGATTAAATTAAATATACAACTCAAAAGCACAGGTTGCCTATGTGAGTTCCCATCTCTGCCGTTTCCCCCGCTACTAACGTAATCCAGAAAGGTTTGCCTAATTCCCAGCAAGCTTTTCTCTTCCTCCCACTTGAAATACTGTTCTAATTTACTGGTATATTTTCAAAGGCTTTTGTAAATAATTTGGTTTGCAATGACTTGTATACATATTTCTCCTATTATACCATCAATTTTGAAGGTAGGAATAATTGCTTTTAATTTTTTTATCACCCTGCCTAATTCAACGATTTACACCAAATAGGTGTAGAAATTCTCTAAGATGCTTTAGGAGATGATAGAAATTGCTGTCTGTGTAGTACTTTATTTCAATTCCAATTTTAACCCGCAGTTACAACATTAGCTCAGTTGGTGATCTTCGACTACCAGTAGGATTTTTCTGGTTTATGGAGGACAAGCCTAGGAGAGCAGTGACTGGTAGGAAGTCTCTGTGCTCTAACTAGAAAAGACTTAGATGTGCAAACAAGAGCATTGGTTAAAGTGGATTTGAGTAAGTTTCACATATGCATGTAAGTGAAAGAAAGAACTAGCCCGATTTGGAATTGAGTAAATTACATGTGGTGAGATAGAGGAAAAAGGGCAGGACTGTGACATATGTGTGCAATACCAATCTTAGAGGGAAGAAAAGAACAGCTGGGAAAAATATGTTGCTTAAGACAGGTCAATACATATGTCACCAGATGGTAGCTAGCATCAACCAAGCAATGCTTTTGTGAAGTGGAGGTAAGTGACCAAGCATCAGAGTAAGTGGAACCAACTGTTCTTATACACAAGGTGCTCACATGCTGCATTTTATAACCCATGCTTTTCTATATAGAAAGTTGGCTTTGATGCCTTCAGCCCTTACTCATTCTCTTCACTCATTGGCCTGAAGCCTCTCACTACCTAAAGCTAATCTTAAAAATTTTCCAATCCAAGAAACCATAAAATCTTATGAAATACAAAGAACCCTTTCATTGAGTTATGTGAGCATACCAACTCCCAACAGCACTCACATGTAAATGGACATCAAGACTTAAGCTATGGTCTTCTTTTAACCTAATCTTGAAAAGGCTATTCTATTCATCTGAAGCAAATCACTAAGTCCATTGACCATATTATTTTATAGAGTAGCTGCCCCTTTCTGTCCAGAAATGGTTTTGCATATGTAATTCTGTTTTCCAAACTTTGTGAGTCTTCTGTGAATCTTTATGAAGTTTCGACGAAAGCCACACCCTCAAATTTCTGGAAGATGAGACTTCTCTATCTTGACTTTTTGATGAGACTGCTGAGAAGCAGTGCTCTTATACTTCTTAGAAGCCCTAATGTTTGATTGAAAAGATCTAGGAGATACACACTTAAACACTTTAGACTCGCAGTGGTTCTCAACCTTCCTAATGCCGCGACCCTTTAATACAGTTCCTCATGTTGTGGTGACCCCCAACCATAAAATTATTTTTGTTGCTACTTCATAACTGTAATTTTGCTACTGTTATGAATCGTAATGTAAATATCTGATATGCAGGATGCATTTTCATTGTTCGCGACCCGCAGGTTGAGACCACTGCAGTTTAGAGGGCCTTCATTCTAACTGAAAGATACTCCGAATGACCACATGTGATCTTTATGATTTTTTAACAAGGGATATTACAATGAACTATTTATATGAACTATTGTAAGTCTTATCAAACATGTATAGGATCTAGTTACTGAAGATCACAAAACATTAATAATTATTAAAGACCTAAATAAATACAAAGACATAGTGGGTTTATAGTTTGGAAGAATAAAATTATTAAAGGTGACAATTCTGCCCAAATTATCTTTTTGTTTATATAAATTTCTATTAACATGCTAGCAGAATTATTTTATAGATATAGACAAACTGGTTTTTTAAATATATTTTATTAATTTTACAGAAAGAATGAGAAAGGGATAGAGAGTTAGAAACATCGATAAGAAACATCAATCAGCTGCCTCCTGCATCCCCCCTATTGTGGATCGAGCCCGAAACCAAGGTACAGGCCCTTGATCAGAATCAAACTTGGGACCCTTCAGTCCAGGGGGCCGACGCCCCGTCTACTGAGCCAAACTGGTTAGGGCAACAAACTAATTTTTAAATATATACAGAAACAGAAAGGAACTAAAAATTGACAAAGAAGAATAAAGTTCAAGGACTAACAGAGTAATGTTAAAGTTACTCTATAGCTACACTAACCAAGAGATTATGAGATCCTATAGATCAGTGAAACAGAATAGAAAGTCTAGAAATAGTCTCACATAAGTACACAACTGTTTTTTGACAAAGGTTCAAAAGCAATTCAATGTAGAAAATATAGTATTTCAACAAATGAGGTTGGAATAACTGGACCAAAAAAAGAACTTAAACTTGAATCTCATATACAAAAATTAACTCAAAATGGATCATAGATCTAAATATAAAATGTGAAAGTATAAAACATAAACCTTCTAGAAAAAAATATGAAACAAAATCTTTTGTCTTTGTGACTTATGGTTAAACAAAGAGTTCTTAGACATGACATCAAAATCAGAATCTATAAAATAATAATAGTTACCATTATTATTAATCATAAAAAAATAAAATGATAGATTGGACTTCATCAATATTAAAAACTTTTTCTCTGAAAAAGATCACAATAAAACAATGTAAAAATGGGCCACAGGCTGCATAAAGATACTTGAAAATGTATTTGATAAAGACTTAAATATAGAATTTTTAAAAAATATTTGAACTTATGACTAAGAGAATAAGAAATCCAACTAAAAAATGAGCAAAAAACTTGAAAAGCAAGTATATTCAGAAACAATAAGAATATGAAAAGATATTAAACATCATTAATTTGTAGATAAATATGAATTAAAATAATTGAATGCTATTACATACCTATAAGAATGGCTAAAATACAAAATACTGACAATTTCAAGTGTTGTCAAGGACCTGGAATCAACTGGAACTCTCATACATTAAATGTACTATTGAATTGCCCTGACTGGTTTGGCTCAGTGAATGAAACATTGGCCTGCGGACTGAAGGGTCCCAGGTTTGATTCCAGTCGGAGGCATGTATCTTGGTTGCAGGCACAGCTAATCGATGTTTCTCTCTCATCTATGTTTCTAGCTCTCTATCCCTCTCCCTTCGTCTCTGTAAAAAATCAATAAAATATTTTTTTAATGTACTATTGAATGGATCACAAAGGCATTGTGCTAAATGAAAAGTCAATCTAAAAACATTACATTGCTCCATGATTCCATTTACATATCATTCTTGAAATTATATATATATATAATTATATATATATATTTATAAAACCCTAATATGCAAATAGACCGAACGGCTGAACAACCAGTCGCTTTGACGTGCGCTGATCACCAGGGGGCACACGTAGAACATGGCGAGTGTCAGCCACGGCAAGATGGTGGAGTAGGTGAGCGGGGGTGCCAGACCAAGGCGGGGCACTGGTCACTGTCATCCAGGCAAGCCTCTGGTGGTTACTAAAAGTTCTTTGCTCCCATGCGCCACAGTCCTGCCCAGCACTTGCACCTGCTGCCAGCGTTGGCCCTGCTCACACCCACAGCCAGCGCCAAAGCCGCCGCTCACACCCACTGCCAGAGCCTGATTCCGGCCCCAATTGCTCAGCGCTATCAACGGGTGCGAGCGGTGGCTGCTGGCCCCGATCGCCCCTCAGGGCTTCTCCACCTACCCCTGCTCCTGAGGGATGATCGGGGCCAGCAGCCGCTGCTCGCACCCACTGCCAGTGGCGGCCCCGCTCACACTTGCTGCCGCCGCTCACACCCACTGCCAGTGCCAGCCCCACTTGCACCTGCTACTGGCACCAGCCCCAAGTGCTCCATGCCATCAGTGGGTGCGAGCAGGGCTGGTGCTGTCAGCGCATGGGCGTGGTGGCAGATGGAGTGGGGCTGCTGGCAGACAGGGGACCAGGGGCAGGAGGGGCTGGGTAGGGGCACGAAGGATGGGCCGAGACCCACCCCTGTGCCCACCACAGCCTCACGGCCTACAGTTCCTTTCAAGGTGCACAAATTCGTGCACTGGGTCCCTAGTAAAATTATAGTGATGGAAAACGTATCAGAGGCTTCTAGGGATTAAGTTTTGGAGGAGTATTGATTGGTATCTATCAATAAATGGAAAAGGGAGTTTTATTGCTATAATGAAGCAGTTCTCTCTTAATCATAGAGTGATTACATAAATCTATACATGATAATATTTCACAGAACTACACACAAACACATATACAACTGGTAAAATCCAAGTAAAGTCTGTAGTTTACTTAATAATATTGTACCAATGTCAATTTCCTGGTTTTGATAATATACTATGGTTATATAAGATATTATCATTAGTGAAAATTGGATGAAGGATTCATAGGAAATATCTGTAATGTTTTTAGTACAAAGTTTTTCAAATAAACCTAAAATAAGCTTTTTCAAAGTACTTTAGGCTTTCACTAATACTCTCCTCAGTGCTCACTGACCAGCTCCAAACCACGCTCACAATTGAAGTTGTTGTTACAGCAATACTTACTTCAAGGTACCAAAATATGCATTAGTTAGCTACTGCTAATAACAAATTACCTCAAAAGTTAGTGTCTTAAAACAATAAACATGTATTATCTGACAGTCTGTTAGTGTTAAGAATCCAGGAAGGGTGTATCTGTGTAATTCAGGCTCCAGATTTCTCATAAGGCTTCAACCAAGCTGTTGGCCAGATCCACAGTTTACAATCACTGACAATTTGACTGGGCCTGAAGGTTCTGGCTTCACTGACAATTTGACTGGGCCTGAAGGTTCTGGCTTCCTTTGGAGCAGCTATCCAAGAGGGAGCAAGAGAGTACACCCAAGGAGGAAGACACAATATTTTCATAAAAACCACAAAACTGATACCCCATCCCTGCTGTCATAATCTATTTGTCAAACATGGGTTACTCAGTCCAATTCACTCTCAGAAGGAGACAATACGCTTCCATTTGATGGGAGGAATAGTCAAAGAATTTGTGGACACACTCTTAAAACTACAGAAGAGAGAGAGAAAGAGAGAGAGAGAGAGAGAGAGAGAGAGAGAGAGAGAGAGAGAGAGAGAATTCTGAAGTAATTGTCTGTATCCTGATTTGTGCAGCATGAGGGAAAAAACTACCTACAGTCTTGGGGGGGGGGGGCGGGGAGGCAGAAAGCATTAGGTCAACCAATACCCCAGGTACAATGGAAGGACCTCACAGTGCAAGTTGCATTGATAGTACTCTTAGAAAATTATCTGCTTGGTGGGGCTAAATTAGACCTATAATTGAAACTGATTGGAACTCATTCCAACAAAGCTTAAAAGCAAGCCATAAAATGATTCATTTGATTCCAAGCAACTTAATTGCCTATCAGAACAAAACCCATTGTATTTAAAGGAATAATAATAATAATAGGCAGCAAGGATGTAAAATTCTCATTATCTGGCATCTGATAAAAAATCCCAGGCATATGCCCTAACTGGTTTGGCTCAGTGGATAGAGTGTCGGCCTTTGGACTAAAAGATCCCAGGTTCGATTCCGGTCAAGGGCATGTACCTTGGTTGTGGGCACATCCCCAGTGGGAGGTGTGCAGGAGGCAGCTGATCAATGTTTCTCTCACATCGATGTTTCTAACTCTCTATACCTCTCCCTTCCTCTCTGTAAAAAATCAATAATATATATATTTTTTAAAAATCCCAGGCATGAACAAAGCAGAAAAATATTACTCTTAACAAAAAGGGAAAAGTCAATTAGTGAAAATAGATCCAGACATGACAGAAGTAACAGAATGAGCTAACAAAACCACTAAAACAGCTATTGCAAATATGCTGCTTTATAAGAAGATGGAGGAAATGATGAACCTGATGAGGAGAGATTTAAAAAGGGCCCAATTGGAGATTCTAGACATAAAAAGCACAATATTTCAAATGAAATACACACCAGGTGGGATTGAAATCAGATTAGACACTTCAGGGAAAAAAAAGATGAATGAACTTGAAGACACAGCAACAGAAACTATGTCAAATAAAGTACAGAGAAAGAGAGAGAAAAAAATGCAAACAAGAAATTACTTGAATGTTGGTGAGTTGTGGGATAATAATGAATGATCCAACATATGAGTAAATGGAGTCCTAGAGGAGAGATGAAATGGAAGAGGAAGGGAGACGATTTGAAGAAATATGGCTGAACATTATCCAAATTTGATAAAAGCTACTGTACAACATATACACTGAGTGGCCAGATTATTATGACCACCTGATGTTTGTAGGCAAAGTAGCTATAATTTCGTGCTGAAGTTGCTAGAGGGCCAGGCCATTATAAATAGGGAAGCAGGTTGTTTACCACGACAGTAGAAGTGATTTTTTTCTGAAGATATGGGTAAACAATGCAATTTAATAGCCTTTGAACGTGGGATATATATGTAGTATATGCAAGCAGAGCATACCTAATAAAAATGTTGCCAATGTATATCTTAATTAAATGCCTAAAACCAAAGAGAAATAGAAAATGTTAAAAGCAGGCAGAGGAAAAAAAGATGCATTATGTAGAGAAACAAAGATAATAGTAACAGCAAATTTCTTATCAAAATATATACAAACCAGAAGAGAGAACCCTTTAACAGATTATATATATATATATGTATATATATATATATATATATATATATATATATATATATAGTAAACTAGAGTTTCTCCTAGTCTGTGGCTTGCCTTTTTGTTTATTAAACAATGTCCTTTGAAGAGCAAACATTTTGAATTTTGTCTAATTTATTAATTTAAAGTCTAATTTATTAATTTGTCCTGTATGGTTTGTCCTTTTGGTTTGCTATCTAAGAAATTTTTGCATAACCCAAGATCAAATGCTTTTCTAAAAGTTTTAAGAATTTTTGTCTTCCATTTAAGTCTCTGATCCATTTTGGCCTAATTCTGGTAGATGAGGTGAGATAAGATAAAGATTTATATTTTTATATATGAATAGCCAACATCATTAGTAACTAAACATTAACTGCAAATTAAAAACACAGGTAGATAATGCCACACACCCATTAGAATGGAGAAAATTTTGCCTGCCTAGTGTCGCTCAGTGGTTGAGCATCGACCCATGAACCAAGAGGTCCCCAGTTACATTCTGGGTCAGGCACATGCCCAGGTTGTGGGCTCAATCCCCAGTAGGGGGCATGCAGGAGGCAGCCAATGGATGTTTCTCTCTCATTGATGTTTCTACTTCTCTATCCCTCTCCCTTTCTGTCTCTCTAAAATCAGTAAAAACATATTTTAAAAGAATGGAGAAAATTTAAAATATCTACAATACCAAATGTTTGCTAGGATGTGGAACAACTGGAACTCTCATACATTGCCAATGCGAATGCAAAATACAGCAACTTTGCGGGGAGGGGATGACAACTTCTTATGTTTCTTAATCGTACAACCCAGCAACCCATTTTCTAGATATTTTCCAAGAGAAATGGAAACATGTATATACAAAGTACTGCTGGAATTTTCACATCACCTTCATTAGTAATAGCCCCAAACTGGAAACAACTCAAATGTCTATCAACTGGTGAATGGATAAACAAATTTCACTATATCTTTGTAGTGGAATTTCACTCAACAATACAAGGAAACAAACTACTGATACATGCAACAATATGGATGAACCTCAAAAGCATTATTCTGAATAAATAATGCTTCTATTTATATAAAATTCTAAAAAAGGCAAAACCAAAGTGATGGAAAGATCAGTGCCAGGAGGTGGCCTGTGGGCACAGAAGGCAAAGGAGTATGAAAGAGCCTTCTTAGGTGATGAAAATGTTCTATATCATGATTATGATACTGGTTACCTAACTGTATTTTTCCAAACTCATTCAAATTGCATACCTAGCAATGATGCAATCTATTGTATGTAAATTACATCTCAATAAAACCTATTTAAGGAAAGACTTGAGATGAATATGCAACGTTCCCTGATGCTTCACTTTTAGGTATTATGAGTATAGGTACCCAGGATTCCCCAGCTAAGGAAGAGTTACCATAATCTATCCCCATGCTACTTATCAAATTCCTTGACCTGGCTCATTACATAGTCCCCAGTCCCTTGAAGGAAGAAAAACCTGGATACCCCTGAAAAGACCTGATAACATCGGCTATCAGCCAATCTTCTTTCCTGCCAGAAAAGGACCTACAATTATTTACTAAGATTGTTTTGCTTTGGGGAGTAGAATTTGCCCAGATCTTTGGAGTCTTACTGTTGGACACTAACTGAGGAATGGAGTTGAGGATCCAACATCCATTGCAATATGCAGGTGAGAGTGGGGCTTCTGAAAGTCATAAATGAATTTTGATTTGAGTATGCTCACGAACGGTGTGTTAAAATCCTGAATCCACGCTGTGTTTAAAAGACTATGGGAACAAATATACTCAAAAATGCATAGCAGCTACAAAACAATAGAAATATATTTATCACTTATGTCACAGTTGAGATAGATGTTCCTTATACTATAGAACACAGGTTCCTTTCTTCTTTGGGCAGAAATAAAAATACTGAGAATTGGCTGATCTCCCACATGGGTTTCCTGACACATAAGGTAATGTCTACTGCAATAAGATACCAAATGGAAACCACTACAACTCCACCTCTGAACCAAAATTATATATCAAAGTAATTCTGAATTACTGTGAAACTACAGAAATTAGTGCCTCTATCAAAGACTTAGAAGATGCAAAGGTGGTGACTTTTGTCATATTCCTATTTAAATCACTTATCTGCAGATAACAGGCGAGCCTTGGAAAATAATAAATGAGGGTTGTATATTTCACCTATTTTAGCTGCTATTCTAGATGTAATTTTTTGCTTGGACAAATAAATATAGCCTCTGAAAATTAATAGGCAGCTGTTTGGTAAAAGTTTTTCCTTTATTCCTATAAATGTAAATCAATGGAAACAATTTGTTTTTACCTGAAAAAGATCAAAGTATAGCTTCCTCCTGGATTATATCTACTCTCTGATGTTTTCCATAATTTAGCCCACAGGGATATCAAAGTGTCTGATCCCTCAAGGATATAATGCTTGTCCATTAAATTAATAATGATGCTAATAGAACACAGAGAGCATGATGTAGCCAGTCTTGAAGAAAACCATATATATTACATAGATTAAAGAGTGGGGATTAAGGGTCAACCAACTTAGTAAAGTTTCTAGTACTCCAGTGATTTGGGGACAAGACAGGATCTCTCTCTCAAAATAAAGAAATATTTTGGTGTACTGTGCACCCCTACAAATATGAAAAACATTTTGTTGGTTCTTTGAGTTCAGGAGAAAACATGCACCCCATGTGAGTTAGCCTTTCCGACATACTTACCAGTTGATCTAAAGGATGACATAAGTTGAGCATGGTTCAGAGCAACCAAAGTTTCCCCATTTGGCCTTGTGGGGGTGCAAATAGCTCTGCCTCTCTATCCTATAGACCTGGGGATTAAGGGGGGCATTGGGCAAGTGTGTACTATCCCATCCCTGTGTGGAGCAGTAGCGATTAGAAAATCGAAATGGAGACCTGAAAAATTCTGGAGCATTGCCAGGCCCTCTTTGGCAAATAATTCTTTTCTTTACAAAAGCTCTTGCCTTTCAACTAGGCCATGACTGAGACTGAATACCTGGCTGTGGAATAGGAGGCGGCCATGTAAACTGAGCTGCCCATCATAAATCAAGTGCTATTCTACTCTATCAGAATATTACCACCATGAAGGAAGGCACAGGCACCACTCTTTCCCCAGATTCTGGACTGATACATGGCATGTAATCATTGTTTAGTAAATATCTGCTAAGAGATGGAGGAAAGGAAAAAGAAAGGATGGAAGGAAGGAACAAGGGAGGATGAGAGAGAGAAAGGATTCTAGCTACACCTGCTCAGAAACATTCTCATCGAGTAGAACTCGCATCAACAGGATAGCATCTAAGCAGGTCCTGAAAGCCCTCATAAACAGTTCTCTCAAAATATGAGCAGGCTTACTCTAATTTCACTGAAGTCCCTCCCACAAACCTTATCTATTGTTTCATGGGAAGTTTCCTAAGAGCAGCTGACAATTACAGAGGAATAAATTCAGCCCTGGTTCACACATTTCTCTGTACAATTTGTTGGCACCAACCACAAGTGGACAGCTGCAAAGGAGCTGTCCTGAAGAACAGCGTGCTAAATTGCAAGCTGTGCATCGCTCTTGTCCGCCCCTGAAAAGAGGCATGGCATGAAGTAAGTTTCTCTACTGATTAATGGAAGGTGGTTAATGGTGAGAACCTAGGAAGAAGTCTGATTAAAGGATTGGTGAAAAAGAAGCCTGTCTAAGAATTATGTGGATGAACTTCTTGAAGCTGAAGTTCAAGAACCTCCCAGATTGGAAGCCATTTGTGTCCCATGTGATTACTCCTCCAAAGCCCCCTCTGTGATTATACAAACCAGCTCTCTCTGCCAACATCAGCCAGCCTCTGTTTCCACACAGTCATCATTAATCCATGAGAGAGTAACTAAAAAGCATTGGGGGCTACTTCCCTCGCTAAAATTAACTGGGCCTCTACTACCACTAATATGCCAGCAACAAAAATATCATTACATTATAGGAAAATATTTGAATAATCTTTGGTTAAGAAAGTTTTTTGAAATAATATAGAAAGGCTAATAGTCATAAAGAAAAAGACATTTGTCTTCATCTCTTTAAAATAGATTGTATTGCAAAATATATATCTAAAAAGTAAAAACGCGCACACAGGACAGACAATGGGTTAATATCCTTGATATAAAAAGGGTTCTCATAAATTAATGTTAAAAGAAGACCAGCAGCCAAAAAGAAAAATAGATAATGGATAGAATAAGTCATTGAGGGAAGAGGAAATTCAAATGAGAAACAATATGAAAAAGATGCTCAACTTTACCACTAGGGAGAATAATGCAGATTATTACAAAAAGATCCTGTTTTGACTTTTTTTACTAGTAAAACCCCTCAAAATAAAGTGTTAAGAGTCAGTGCAGGTGAAGTGTGAGAGGGGGAAACAGTCTTAACCTGTTTCTGAGAGTGTATGCTAAGCCCTCTGTGGAAATGAAACTGGGCATCTTCAGCAACATTTAAACAACACATGCTATTGACCCGTCCATCCCACTTGAAGAACCTGTCTTGAAGAGAGCGAAGCCCAGGCACCTCAGGCTATCGATATCTACAGCACCGCCGTTTCTAGTGGCACTTAAAGTGCAGGAAAGCCTCAATGCCCATCATCAAGCAAATGATTGCATAATTTACAGCACACCTTGCTGTGGGATATTCTCAATTACTTTTCAAAAGCATTGACCTTTTTCTACTGATATGCAAAAAGGTATGCTCTATATTTTATAATTTTTTAAATGTCAGTCATAAAGTACAGGAATAGTATTGCCTCTGATATACAGCGGCTGTATGCATTTGTATGAATTACAGAAAAGGGTGGCAGAGTATACAATAAACTATTGAAATATATCAAAGGAATGTGGATGTATGTTAGGTGTAAGAGAGAGAGCTACACAGAGAAAAACTTTCCAGAATGTTTTCTATTGTGTCGCTTAATTCCCTGTAACTTTTGAGAAATCTACTAAAGAGTTTTTAAAGCAAAAACATTGCCATTCAAAGTGTTCAATGCTCCTCTGTGTTGCTTTATTTCTACTTTTACATAATTGACTCATTAATGTTTATTGAGCAAAAGTACACAGAGAAAATCAGTCATTCTAGAACAATTGCCTTCTAAGAGAAGACTTTAAATAATGCCACAAATTGTTCAGGAAAAGCTCTTATTTTTTTCTACTATGATTTAGCTGTTAATTATTTGGGCATGTGTTTTAAACCTATGACTGATGATGCCCTTGAGGTTTTTTTTTTCAGCTTGGGAGACATTTGTTTTAAATTTTTACAATTTAACAAAAATACACTTGATCCATAGGAGAAACTACCCTGGCTGGAATACCTCTTACTACATTAAGGCCACATATCATATGACTATTTAAATTAGAACCAGAAACTTATGTCTTCCTGTTTCTGGAAAGTCTTTCAAATGTTATCTCAGGATAAATAAACTCTTATAAAAACTCAAGATAGATTATAAGCTGGTTTTTCATCCCAGAAACATACATGTATGTGCTAGATATTGATTTTTGTTTTAAAATGCTTAGTGAAAAGAGTGTTGTTCTCTTCAATGAAGGCAACAATGTATTTCTGTTGATCTAAACAGTAAATTTACATCACATTGACTCAAGATTTCTAAATGTTCAATGTGTAATTCTATATTATATTTATATGCTTAACTAAAATATTTACATATATGTGTATATATATATATATATATATATATATATATACACATATATTAGAGATTGCTTCAAAAGCTTTTTTTAAGTTTCTTAAGGAAAACTTGTTTTAGAACAAAATTCACTTATAAAAATTCAACTACACTACAGAAAACTGTTAGGAAAAATAATGACTTCAAATAGCTGTGAATAAATAGCGTGTAGTTAACAGGTCTTCCTTCTTTCCTTCTTTTTGTTAGCCAACTAAAATAGTCCCCTTCTCTGAAAATGAGAAAGGATCATTTTAGTCACTAAAATGTTTTTATTTGATTACAAACATTTATGGATTTAATCTCAAATTCTCTGTGAAAGGCTTTCATGAACTTACAGCATTCTCCACTTAAATGACATCTATTATTTACATATTACAAATTACTAGTAACATGTGACTTGTTTAATGTAAATTACAAGAAATCTGAAAAAAAAAATACTACAGTAATAGTCTTACTTTATATACAGTGTTTTGCAAGACAAATGAAGAGGAAAGGAAGAGAAATTTATAGACGGACATAAGCTCCAAAGCCTCACACCTACTGGCGGACTTTATTCAGATTTCTCTCCTTGGCTGTCTAGGTTCTATTATAAGCCCCTAGGGCAGGGGCTGTGTCTGCTCACTGTCAGCACTCAACAAATAATAAATAGCACTATTAACAGCAGTACATGTGGGGAGAATTTGGATGGTTATTTTTTTTTAAGAGCACTGTTCAACAGAACACTAATTGGATTGTCAGTCAAGATTTTCTTGATCTTGTCTTAGGTGCATTATGCTACGGAGAAATGCTTAAACTGATCATTTTTACTTTTAAAAATACAGCTTAATGAAAAAGCAATTTAGTAAATTGCCAGGGGCTGTTTTACATCATACACAGTGTTGTGTTTCCCCAGAACAATTCAATTCAATGGAATTCCCTGGGAAGTTTAGTCTAAGTTGAAATAAAAAATTGTTGCTGCCTGAAAGATTGCATGCTTGTCTGATATGCAGAAATTTCTAGAATAAGTAGCATTCTTTCAGACACAAAGCCCTTTTCCATCTTTACACCTGAATCAATCCCTCGAAAATGAATGACTTTATGCAGAATTCAGCTGTTTTTATTAAATTTGATAAAAGCAGTTTACAGATACAGTGACATATACACATACATACTTAAACACAGTTGAGTCGGTCAAATAGCTTTCTATTGGATTTGCTTGTTTTTATTCGTTTTATTACTCAAAAAATCCAAAAGAAATACTGCTAAGTTTAAAACACTTACTATGTCAAATCAGTCTGCGTTCATGTAGCAGTAGAAGTATAAAATAAGGAGCTAAATAACAACTAAATTTTGTTTTCAGAGCTCTGAAAATTAAGTATATAGAAATGCCATCATTGCTGTTACTGTGTTTTTTACTTCTAGTATTTCCTTATGATTTGACTCTTTCCTATAGTTTCCTTCTCTATGCTAAAATTACCCATCTGTTCTTGCATGTTGTCTAACTTTTCTATTAGAGCCTTTAACATATTACAGTAAACCCTCGATTTCGTGGATCTCGATTTATCGGACTTTGGATTTAATGGACAAATTTCTGATCTGTATATCATAAGTGAAAATTAACACACTGCGAACTTTAAAATACTTTTAACTAAGATTTGCTTATAATTAAATTAACAAGTTATGTTTTTGTTATTAATTCACTGTTATTTTTAACAGATTTTAGTGAATAGGCCATATGTTGGAGGGAAAACTATAGTAATTTTGCCAACATAAAAAACATTACATATCTACAACTACAGTATAAATCCGCATCACCCTGGGTAATTGGATCTGTTGGCATAACTTTCTGCAGCAGTTTTAATGCCCATGTTCTCACATGCCCTGAGCCACTCCGCAGCCGTGTGCCTTTGCTTACTCACAGTGACTGGTGAACGCGCCCATTCGGTAGACATTTAAAATTACAGTAATACATATAGAAAACTTTTCTGTGAAATTAAACTTTTCATGCCTACTTAATTTTAATTACACAAATGTGTCTACGTAAGTAAAAACAGATACACTAACTAATTTGCCAATTTTTTAACATATGCATTCAGAAAACCTCCTTTATTATAGAACAGACTTTTGGCTTTAACAGACACCCCCTCGCCTGACTTAGTCCATTATATCGAGGTTTTACTGTATTATTAGTTATTTTGTTTATTCACTTATTTTTTAGTTTAAAGAGGGAATTTATTAGAAAAATACAAAAGGTTCTTGCAGGGATCCCCACAGCTGTAATGAGTTAATCGCTAGAATCACGCCTTTCTGAAGGGCAGATCATGTTGTGATCACAAACTTCTATTTCTGGGTCTTGCAAGATCAGGAAGAGAATATCCCAGAGGATGTTCCTCCCTGTGTCGTGCACAAGGGACTAGAATGTGGATTCATTTCTGCTTGCGTTTTGGTCCTTATGTTCCTTTTGCTGTCCTCAAACTTGTCAAGCACCTGTTGGCAGCCATTCCTGAGCTCATTCAGGCCTCTCTGAAATGGCTCAACAGCTGGAAGAGCACCGCGAGTCTGAATGCATAAATTAATTTTACTCTCTGAAGGATGGGTTGTAGTGTAACCACAAAATTCCACTTCTGGGTTCTTCATGATCATGTAGCAAAGAGCATTTCCTAGGGTCTGGTCCTCCGGTGCAAAACAAGTGTCACACACACAGTGTCTACCTGTTCCAGCTGCCTGGACCGCTCCCAGAGCTGCCTTCCTCTCGCCTTCAGCCACTGAGGTCTTCAATCCAGACATTTTTCTCTCCAGCTCGTGGCCCTCTTCCCTCGCTGGCCGGCTTCCGGGATGTTCAGGTGGAGCTGGAGGAAGGTAGGATCTGCCTCGTGTTGTGAAACGTGCGAGAGAAGCAGGAAGGCTGAATAGTTATTTTAAATTCCCTGTCAGTTCCAGCATTTGGGTTGTATCTGAGGCTGGTTCTGGTGATGACTTTCCATCTTCAGACTGTATCTATTCTTCACTTTTCAAACGCCTTATCATTGTTGTTAGAAGTCAGACAGGTAAGATTCTGAAGCAAGTTTACCTTAGAGATGAGCATACCTTTTTCGCTTCTACACCCTTAGTGTCTGTGTATGCGTGTGTGTGTGTGTCGGGGGAGGGGGGGGGGGTAATCTAGTCAAATATCAGGCTGGGTTTAAAGTTTGGTGTTGCTATGGTTACTTTCCCTGTCCCAGAGGCTTCATATTTCTACAGTGACTGTAGGAGTTTGGGTGAGGGCCAGTTTACCAGAGAGGCTTCCCCACGGCCAAGGCGCAGGGAGGAGCTGTCTCCCGGAGCAGTCCCTGCTGTATGCACTCTGGTTGTTTTCACTCAGGGTTTCTTCCCCTTGTGGTGGGAAGCAGGGGGCATTCTCTGACGTTCTGAGTAAGCTTCAATCTTAGCAGCCGCTATGAACTTGTGGAATGTGTCCCTCTTCTAGCTGTAGTGTTGGGGGGCGGCGGGGGGGGGGGGGGGGGACTAACAAGTATTGCAGCTCGCTCCAGGTACAGCTCTTCCTTTTTCTTTTTTCTTTTCTCCCAGTAGAAACAGTGACAATTGTTCATGCTCTTTCCCTTGCAAATTAAGCTTTTTGTTCTATGAGAAACACAGGGCAGATGGGACAGGTGGGATTTCTGGCATCGGTTATTGTTTCTCTCTCCCAGCTGACACTACCAGGGAAAGTTCTCAGCAGTTCCCTCAGTCTTTCCCTTGCACCCCTCCTGACGTTCAGGGAGTTAAAAGCTGCAGCCCCCCCCCCCCCCCCCCCCCCCCGGGAGCTACACACTCTGACAATGGCCTAGGCTTGGCCTTTAGTCATTCTTACAAGATTACATGCCATCTGATGGTATATGCCCCAGGTAAGCAAATACTTTCTCTGCTATAAAGTTGGCCCCTTGGTCTGATGCACTGTCCTGTGGGGTCCCATGCCAGTGGATCCATCACGCTATCAAACTTCAAATAGTAGTGCTCGCTGAGACCCTATGTGTAGGAAAGACAAACCCCAGCTCTGAATATTATCCATTCTTTGGGGAACAATTTGCTGGCCTGTCCAGAGTGAAAGGGGTACAATATAGTCACCATGGCACTAACTAGCCAATTGGTCTCCTCAAAGAATGGTACCAAAATGGGGGCTGAGTGTCAGCCTTTACCATTGGTTGGTGAGACCTTTGACGTTGGCTTCTGGTAGATCAGCAAGTAGGAGCAAATGCTATTGGGCACATAGATAGCCTCCACCTCTGCCATCAAGGCCACTTTATTCGTGGGTCCATTGTATCAGCACTAGAGTGGCCAATGAGAGAGGCTGGCGAATCGAATGCCCTTGGCTAGGTCCTTGCCTCTTCTATGAGGGATGTTCTTTTGTGGGCATTACCATATGATGCAACAAACAATATTCACACCCTACATCCACTCTCATACTGGTATGTCCATTCATAAACTTCTACCTCATATCTCCTTGTACTCCTTTTCAATTTTTTTTCTTTCTTTTCTTTCTAGACCCCTGTCAACCATCCAAAGAAAATGATATTTGTAAAATGAAGTATTGTCCACTCCTTTTTATTTTATTTTTTGTTAATCCTCACTCAAGGATATTTTCCATTGGTTTTTAGAGAGAGTAGAAAGGAAGGGGAGAGACAGAGAGAGAGAAACATCCATGTGAGAGAGACACATCAATTGGTTGCCTTCTGCCCTCCTGCACATGCCCAGACCAGGGCCAGGGAGCAAGCCTGCAACCGAGGTATGTGCCCTTGACTGGAACTGAACTTGCCACCCTTCAGGCCAAGGTCCAATGCTCTATCCATTGAGCCAAACCACTTAGGGCAGTTCATTTCTTTTAATGTTTAAGATTACTATGCTACTAAGTACTTATGTTTATTAAACATGAATTCTGCTGATGCCTAACAAGCTCGTTGCTTACTATTTATTTATACTCAAAATTTGAATGTTTTCATCTCTGTTTTACAAACTATAGACCTATTCACATTTCTTAATAGAATTCAATATTCTGAAAGGTAAATGTACATTACACTGAGCCTCAGAATTTCCTTTTGTTTTAGTCGACATGACAGTGTTGTAAGGGTGCCATCTCTCCAGTTAAACATGATTACATTATAGCTGGCCTGTAACTCAAGAGCAGTCAATCGATAGCCTGGAAAAAGCCACACAAGAATTAGAAACTTCCTTTCTCTTAATAATCTGAACTGTAAATAAGTAGTCAGAGGCTACTTGTTTGGTAGTAGAATCGGAAAGTGAAAGAGAGAAAAAAGAGACCAATAAGTAGCGATGGGCAGGAAGAGGAAATAGAATCCATGTGTAAACACAAGTCCAAAAGCCCTTCATAGGAAAGAGTGCATTATTGGTTTGGCAGCAAAAACAACCTAAGATGAAGACATATACAATGAAGAGACAGAAAACATAGCTGATAAATATTAACAGAATGGAGGTTGGTAGGCTTACAATTCTTAGGAAACAGTTGGTAAGGCTACTTAGGATGTTGAAAAACTGGCCAGTTCCTAAATTTTCTGAGATCTGACTATTCTGCCTCCGGTAATTTTAATGATATCTAGTTGGGGAGCTTTTTAGATATTCACAAGAGATAGAGCCCAGTGATTAAGATTCCTGTTGGCTTGTTTTGTGTAGTCACTATAATGAAATGGACTTAATTTTTTCAAGATGTACCTATATAATGACCTGAATATTTCCTAGGTATGAATTCTCTCAACTTTATGTTGACTATAAAGTATTACTACAAAACATCAAGTAATTCCCATAAAAAATTTTAAAAGGCATCAAGCGATAATATTTGGCATACAGACTTTATATTTTCTTAAAGGTTAATGTATACATCATGATGAATAAAGCTACTGCCGTACTTTCTTACATTCTTCAATGCATCTAGCATATGGTGGTAATTTTAGGAAACTGGCTGAAGTGACTAAGACAAAGCTTGGTAAAGAACTGGTTTTGGAAAGGATCAGCAAATGAACGGCAATTGTGCCATCACTCCCTTCTCTTAAATCAATTGTTGATAGTATTTAGTTAATCAGAGTTTTGTTTCTCCCTAAATCACGACGAATTCATAGTTATAAATATTCATGGCATTATATTTCAGGTCTCACTACCAACATATGTAAGCCAGCACTCACAATTAAGCCTATTTGCCATCCGTGTGCTATTTCCTCCTTTGGACTCTTGCCTTTCGTGCTGGCCGTTTTCTCCGAGTGATTAATGTAACCTCATTAAGTTAATGAATCAGGCACTTTAGCATTTCTTCAGGGAAAGAGGAACTAAAATTATTGGCTATGTGCTACCCCCTACACTAATACATTGTTTAAATTTATTAAAGTTGCTTATAAAAACTAAGCATGATTTAGAAAACCTCAATCTCTAAACAATTACCAGCCCTTAGGCATCATTAAGAAAGGGAATCAAGAAAGCTCAAAAGGCCCTCGCTGGTGTGGCTCAGTGGATAGAGCATCGACCTGCGGACTGAAGGGTCCCAGGTTTGATTCCAGCCAAGGGCACATGCATGGGCTGCGGGCTCGATCCCCAGTGGGGGGCATGCAGGAGGCAGCCAATCAATGATTCTCTTTCATCATTGATGTTTCTATCTCCCTTCCTCTCTGAAATCAATAAAAATATAGTTTAAAAAAGAAGAATATAGATAACAATATCAAAATTAAAAACTTCTAAAGGCTCAAATCACCTTAAAAAATAAAACAATAAACACTGGGGGGAAATATGCAATACACACAATATATCAAAATGATTAGTATCACTAATAAATGAAATATTCCTATACACAAATACGCAAGTCCCCTGAATGACTATTTATAAGAGATTATTAGAAGGGGCACAAAAACAAGACAATGTTCTGAAATACTTTTTTTGTCCTACCTCTACACTAGTATAACTTCATATATGTGCAGGGTGTTTCTAGCCTTAAAAATTCCATTTTAAAGTGATAATACACTTAAGAAAAAGGATTACTTTAATATACCTGAGTTAGAATTGATTGGAAACGAAATATGACAACTCCCACCTTTGGTGCCAGTTAGAAATGGGCCATGCTAGATAGAATGAACAGTAATTATGCAAGACCTGTGTAATTTTCCATTACTCTTGAAATATTTTTCTACTGAATCGTCTAGACCAGTGATGGCGAACCTTTTGAGCTCAGTGTGTCAGCATTTTGAAAAACCCTAACTTAACTCTGGTGCCGTGTCACATATAGACATTTTTTGATATTTGCAACCATCGTAAAACAAAGATTTATATTGTTGATATTTATTTTATATATTTAAATGCCATTTAACAAAGAAAAATCAACCAAAAAAATGAGTTCGCGTGTCACCTCTGACACGCGTGTCATAGGTTCGCCATCACTGGTCTAGACTAAATATCCTGAGACTGCATACGAGTCTAGGCAATAGTGACCGCTGGCTGTTATCATCAGGTAGACATGGATTTTCACACGGATGGATTACAGAAGCACGCATCCCTTGTAGCCCTGTCCTCTCCCACCAAACTGTAACTTGGATGTGGCCAAGACCGTACATCTAATTAGAAATTGACAACATAAATAAGGGTCAGTGGAACATGCTAAATGTGCCAGGAGAATGCAGTCAGCAAAATACAGACTATGAGAAACTGTACAGGATAAACAACTCTTTCGTTTCTTCAATAACAAAAACTGGGAGAGAGGGAAAGGGAGACTCTATAGACTTAAAACAAAACAAAATAATAAAACTAAAATAGTTTAAAAAACATATCAAGCAATCACAGCTTATGCACCTTAGTTAGATCCTAATCTGAAAAACAACTTGTTTAAAAGTTTATGACAATTAGAGAAAGTGAACACTAATGGAATATTTGATGAGAGTAATGATTGCTAAGTATGCTAATAACATTGTATTTTTTTTTAAAAAAAAAGATTCCTTATCCTTTTAAATATTTACAGAAACGATAGAATATCTATGGCAAGCAAATGTACTGCTTTGCCCAGGATTGAGAGGTTTCTTGAAACTTGGAACTTCCAGTGCTAAAACCAGGACTATTCTGTACAAATGGTGATTTCTATCAAAATTACTGGGATAGGTGTTGTGAAGTTGGTGGGGCTAGAGATAAAACTTGGTAGACTTTAGGAGGAGGATTGTAGAAGCTGGTGTATATATTTGAAAATGTTCACAATTTTTTTTAAAAAAATCACATAGACCAATATTGCATTATTTGTGGGAAGATGGAATAGACTTTACTAATCAACGTTGGGAAACTTCATAAAAGTATTATATCTGGATCATTGATAGAACAGATAAAAACTGAGTGTGAAATATACTTATCTAAGATAGTGCAATGATAATTTTGTCAGCCAACTTGGTACTTGTGTGTTAGACAGTGACATAGGCTTGTACTGACCTCTTGAAAGTTCATCTATAATTGTAAGGTTTCTCATGTAATAGTACTGCTAACAACCAACATTTCCTGTGAGACCTCCTGACATAGCAGAAATATGAAAAATCATGACAACAACACAATAAATTCTGTTTTCTTATAGAACTCAGAAGGAAGTACTCACTGATTCAGAGATGTGAGTGCACAATAAATGTACGCACTTATCCCAAATTTAACATGATCTATTAATACTTAAAGTTGATGCTTGAAGATAGATCTGACTAAAAAGAATGTGTTGAAAGTTTTCACAGGGTATAAGAGAACTTGTGGGGTCTACTTTTTTAACACTGCATGTATACCTTTGATGTATACAACCTTCACAGTTCAAGTGATGACATGTGAGTTTATTTCTTGTCCTAACAATATTGAATCAACAATGTAAAAATGAAAAGTTATTTTAAAATAACTTTTATAGTCAAGTCAATGGTTCAGTGATTTGTGCAAATCACATTCCAAAGAGCATATTCTAACAACAAAGTTCAAATTTCTTAATGAAGGAAATTAATTAACCTACCAGTCATATTTCATTTAAATTGTGTGATGAATATCCTCTTTGCTCTGTTTATCCCCCAGATTTAAGAAAGATTCCATTATTCTTGGCAGGTCTTAAAAAACAAATTCTAGGAAATTGATTTATGTTTTCCAGTGCATTTATTTATTCATAAAACTGAGATGTGGAAGCTTGCAGAACAGGTTCTAGAAGACCACGTGGGCTGTGAAAATACTGGCTGAGTTGCACATGGCCTGAGCCACGTCTTCAAGATATTCTTTACAGGTAAACAGTCTAGTGCCCAAACTTTGGCCAAAGAACTTTGAAAATATCAAGGAGAAACAGAGCAACTGAGCATATTCTCATTGCCTGAAAAATAAGCAAGATGCCAAGAGTTTCAGATTCATGCAGGCACTGACAATCTCTTTCTGTGAATCATGAGCACAGATATGGGGTGGCAAATGTCATATGGCTACTTCACAGTTTGTGAATTATGATGTCAAAAAGGAGAGGAAAAACTGGGTTGTAGGAGAATCAATAGCCCACACCAATCTATTTTTGTCCTCAAAACATGTCCTGCTTTAAATTATTCTTGCAACTTTGTTCTGCATTCTTTCTTCATCCTCCATAGTTACTTGTCCAACCTTAAACCACCTTTCTGTTAAAAAATACCTTAACCAGCCGAAACCGGTTTGGCTCAGTGGATAGAGCGTCGGCCTGCGTACTGAGGGGTCCCGGGTTCGGTTCCGGTCAGGGGCATGTACCTGGGTTGCGGGCATATCCCCAGTAGGAGATGTGCAGGAGGCAGCTGATCGATGTTTCTCTCTCATCGATGTTTCTAGCTCTCTATCTCTCTCCCTTCCTCTCTGTAAAAAATCAATAAAATATATTTTAAAAAAAATACCTTAACCAATAGAGGAAAGAACATAAGAAAGAAAGGAAGGAAGGAAGGAAGGAAGGAAGGAAGGAAGGAAGGAAGGAAGGAAGGAAGGAAGGAATTTAATTTAATTTTAAAAAAGAATAAATAAATAGAATACTTTTACCAAAAACATAACACTAAAAAAAAAAAAAAAAAAAGCCAGTGTACCTGCCCTCTCCTAAAATAAGACTCACAAGATTCCCTAAAGTAATAATTGCTTCTCCTTCCCAGATATTCTCACAGTGCTCCCGAGATACCTTTCTTATGACATTTCTTTCTTTTTTTTTAATTAAATCTTTATTGTTCAGATTATTACATTTGTTCCTCTTTTTTTCCCCCCTGTAACTCCCCTCCTCCCAGTTCCCGCCCCACACTCCGCCCTCACTCCCCACCCACTGTCCTCATCCATAGGTGCACGATTTTTGTCCAGTCTCTTCCCGCATCTCCCACACCTCTTTCCCCCCCAAGAATAGTCAGTCCAATCCCTTTCTATGTCCCTGATTCTATTATGATCACCAGATTATTTATTCACTTGATTCTTAGATTCACTTGTTGATAGATGCATATTTGTTGTTCATAATTTGTATCTTTACCTTTTTCTTCCTCTTCCTCTTCTTAAAGGATACCTTTCAGCATTTCATATAATCCTGGTTTGGTGGTGATGAACTCCTTTAGCTTTTCCTTATCTGTGAAGCTCTTTATCTGACCTTCAATTCTGAATGATAGCTTTGCTGGATAAAGTAATCTTGGTTGTAGGTTCTTGGTATTCATCACTTTGAATATTTCTTGCCACTCCCTTCTGGCCTGCAAAGTTTCTGTTGAGAAATTAGCTGACAGTCGTATAGGTATTCCCTTGTAGGTAACTGAGTTTCTTTCTCTTGCTGTTTTTAAGATTCTCTCTTTATCTTTTGCTCTTGGCATTTTAATGATGATGTGTCTTGGTGTGGTCCTCTTTGGATTCCTTTTGTTTGGGGTTCTCTGCGCTTCTTGGACCTGTAAGTCCATTTCTTTCAACAGGTGGGGGAAGTTTTCTGTCATTATTTCTTCAACTAGGTTTTCAATATCTTGCTCTCTCTCATCTTCTGGCACCCCTATAATTCTGATGTTGGTATGCTTGAAGCTGTCCCAGAGGCTCCTTACACTATCCTCGCATTTTTGGATTCTTTTTTCATTTTGCTTTTCCGGTTGGGTGTTTTTTGCTTCCTCGCATTTCAAATCATTGACTTGATTCTTGCGGTCCTCTGGTCTGCTGTTGGGAGTCTGTATAATATTCGTTATTTCAGTCCGTGTATGCTTAATTTCTAGTTGGTTCCCCAATATAACATCGAGGGTCTCATTAGTTTTCTTGTAGATCTCATTAAGTTTATCGGCGGCTTCTAAACAGTTCTTGAGAGACCTTAAAAGTGTGGTTCTGAACTCTATATCTTCCATTGACAATTTTGTCCTGTTTCTTTGTCTCCGCATTTTGTTATGCTTCCTTGGTGCACCCCCTGGTGGTCTTTGTGTGCAGTCTTGTAGTTAATACCAGGGGGGTTTGACCTCAAGGCCAAGTGGCTATGAGAATCAGCTGTGTCTGCAGTGAGAGAACTTCTGTCCTCTAGGGAGGTGCTAATCTAGCCTTTGCCTGAGGCTATCCAGCAAATGCCTCTGTGCAGGGCTTGGGCGGGGCGGGTCGCACAGTATCAATAGGGTGGGCTGGAGAGAGCAGTTATGGCGGCTCTCAGTCCTGTCCCCAGGGGCTCTGCCTCTCTGAGTCCCAGCAACGGCTGCAATCCTCGGAGAGAAAGCTGCACTCACTCTGACCGAAGCCAGACAGTCCCGCTTCTCCCGTTTGAGTCTGGGTCCCTAAAGACTCGCCTGTATCTGGAGCTCAGAGTCTGCGACTCCCTCCCGATTGAAAACGCCAACCGCGCCCTCCACCGCCAGCCCGCTCTGTGCACTCCTCACCTCAGAATTTGACTTCAGCACTGCTGAGTGTCCGTATGAGTTTCTCTTTCCTCCTAGTTGTAGGACTTCCACTCAGCCAGCATTCCTGTGGTTCTGGGTGATGTCCCTTCCATTTTTTGGTTTCACTTTTGAAGTAGTTGTTCAAAGCAGCAAACTCTGGCGTTAACCTATGCCGCCATCTTGTTTCTCCCTGACATTTCTTAAAGAGAGTTTAAATCCATTATTTGTTATGTGTGTGTATCTTCTAGTGAATAGGTTTTTAGACAGTAGTGACCATGTTTTAAAAATTCTTGTATGTACAGTAGCTCTCATACCACACTCTCATAGAATATCCTATCTAATAAAAGAGAAACATGGTAATTAGCGTATGACCGCTACCCTTCCCATTGGCTAATCAGGGCAATATGCAAATTAACTGCCAGCCAAGATGGCGGCCAGCAGCCAGGCAGCTTGAAACTAACATGAGGCTTGCTTGCTTCAGTGACGGAGGAAACTAACGTTCCCCGCCTGCCTTGCCAGCCTCTGAGCTGCAACTCTAAGCAACTATGTTACAAATATAGAAGGTAAACAAAACCCCAGAAACCTGCTTTAGTCTCAGGGCTTCAGCCAGCAGGATCACAACATTGTTTCAAATACAGAAGGTAAACAAAGGCCAGAAACCTGCTTTCAGCAGCGGAGACCTAAGAGCTGGAGCCAAGCCTCAAAGCTAAAGCTGGCCCAGAATAAAAAAAAAAAAGAAAAAAAGGAGCGGTTGGGAACTTCAGTCACCCGCCAGCCTGAAAACAGCCCTCAGCCCCTCATCCAGGCTGGCCAGGCACCCCAGTGGGGACCCCCACCCTGATCCAGGACACTCTTCAGGGCAAACCAGCCGGCCCCACCCGTGCACCAGGCCTCTATCCTATATAGTAAAAGGGTAATATGCCTCCCAGCACCGGGATCAGCGGAGCCGCGAGGCTTCCCGGCACCGGGATCAGTATGACAGGGGGCAGCGCCCAAACCCCCTGATCGCCCTGTGGCTCTGTGTGTGACAGGGGGCGGGGCCACAACCTCCCTATCCACCCTGCTCTGTTCGTGACAGGGGGAGGCGCCCCTACCCCCTGATCAGCCCTGCTCTGTGCCTGATAGCTGGGAGCTCCCCAACCCCCTGATTGCCCTGCGGCTCTGTGTGTGACAAGCTGCGGTGCCCCAACTCCCTCCCACCCCCATGGGCCCTGCTCTGTGTGTGACGGGGTAGAGCCATAACCTCCCCATCGGCCCTGCCCTGAGTGTGACAGTGGTGGCACCCCAACCCCCTGATCAGTCCTGCTCTGTGTGTGACAGGGAGTGGTGCCCCAACTTCCCTATCGGCCCTACTCTATGAGTGACAGGGGGGAGCTCCCCAACCCCCTGATCGACCCTGCTCTGTGCATGACAGGGGGTGGCGCTGCAACCTGCCCATTGACCCTGCCTTGAGTGTGACAGGGGGCGGTGCCCCAACCCCCCAATTGGCCCTACCCTGAGCGTGACTGAGGGTGGCATCGCAACCTCCTGATCCACCCTGCTCTGTGCATGACGGGGGCGGCGCCCCAACTCCCCAATCCGCCCTGCTCTGAGCCTGACCAGGGGCTGCACCTAGGGATTGGGCCTGCCCTCTGCCACCCGGGAGCAGGCCTAAGCCAGCAGGTCGTTATCTCCCGAGGGGTCCCAGACTGCGAGAGGGCACAGGCCGGGCTGAGGGATCCCCCCTTCCCCCCGAGTGCACTAGTTTTTTGCACCGGTCCTCTAGTCTATATATATAGCCAGGGGCTGTCACATCTGAAACAACCGAACAGACGACCGAACAGGTTGAGTGGGGCAACAAGGCCGGCAGTGGGGTAGTGACTGGTGGCCAGGCCGGCAGGAGGGGCAGTTGGGGGCAACCAGGCTGGTGGGGGGCAGTTAAGGGTGATCAGGCCAGCAGAGGGGGCAGTTAGGGGTGATCAGGCTGGCAGACGGGGGTTGTGGGGGCGACCAGTCCAGCAGGGGGGCCAGTAAGGGGTGACCATGCTGGTGTGGAGGGCAGTTAGGGGTGACCAGGCAGCGGGGGGATGGGGGGGACAGTTAGGAGCGATCAGGTCGGCAGGCAGAGGCAGTTAGGGGTGATCAGGCAGGCAGGCAGGTGAGCAGTTAGGAGCCAGCGGTCCTGGATTATGAGAGGGATGTCCCCCAATGGGTCCCGGATTGGAGAGGGTACAGGCTGGGCTAAGGGGACCCCCATCCCCCTATGTACGAACTTCATGCACTGGGCCTCTAGTATTTTAATAATACAGTGGAACTGAAATAATAGATGGAAATTATTTGCTTAAAAAAAAGAGCTGAATATATATTTCAGAGAGGAAGGGAGAATGAAAGAGAGATAGAAACATCAATGATGAGAGATAATCATTGATCGGCTGCCTCCTGCACACCCCACACTGGGGATCAATCCACAACCCAGACATGTGCCCTGACCGGGAATCCAACCATGACCTCCTGGTTCATAGGTTGATGCTCAACCACTGAGCCACACCAACCAGGCTGGCTGAATATTCTTTAAAATTCTTTGAGCAAAAAAGGAAAAAGAAAAGAAAGGAAGATGAACAAATAAAGTACAGACCTCAATTATTGATTTAGTTTAACTATCTTTTACTTTGTTCTATATTTGAGCTGCAAATTTTAGAACTCTGCTTATTGGAACTGTTGATTTTGAGGTTAATTAAATATTTTCATTTTGGAACATGATGTAAAAGATAGAAATGTAACTAGTCAGATGTAAATATAAAGTTTGAGTTAAGAAACCCAAGTTTGGGACACACCTTGGTCATTTGTTTAAACTTGAACTCAACATTATCAAAATGTTTAGCCAATGTGTCAGGATTATAAATGCAGTCAAATGTCAAAGTTTGTAGTTTGCTCTCATCCCTTTTATTTCCGTATAGGAAAAGTGCTGTTTTAAAAGCCTTTTGGTTTACATTTCTAAGTGACTTCGTAATTTTAAAGACTAGTTAGATAAATTGCTTTTAGACTAAAATACTTTGCATTCCAGTCCAGAGACCTTGTTGTATATCTACTCTATGATAGAAAATAAGTTGCATGAAGATCAAAAGGGCCAGCAAGAGTGTAATTACTATGTTTTTGTCATTTTCCTTTCTCTCTCCTGACTCTTTGTTTCTTGCTTCCTGTCTCCCAGGTCAGCACATCAAGTAAAAACAATTTTGTGACTACTTTCCTGAAGCAATTTAAACCTTGGCTGGGAATCCAAGCATGAAGCAGAAAACATAGTAGAGAGTATTTCATTTAATTACTGAATCATTTTATATTTATGTGTTATATTTCTAAATCATATTTGGGAAAATCCAGAATTTCAACTATATGTTACAATTCTTTAGTATCATTTCCATTCAATATTACTGGGTGGAAATGGTTATTTGAATACATTTCCTTAAAACCAAAGGTCACCCAGTATGTATCTTCAAAGTTCATGAACATTTTTTGAAGTAATCTGTAGAACTTAAACTGAATTAAATACAAAATTTATTTTGTTTCCATCTGTTTAAACAATCATCATATGAGCACAGTGAGGATTCATTACCTTTTATCCAATTGCTCCTTTCACAAGAAACAATTAAACCTATAAAGACTAAATTATCTAGCCCTAGCTGGTTTGGCTCAGTGAATAGAGGTTGCCCTGCAGACTGAAGGATTGTGGGTTCGATTCCAGTCAAGGGCACATACATCGGCTGCCGGCTCAATCCCAAGCCCTGGTCAGGGCGTGTGCAGGAGGCAACCAATCAGTCTCTCTCACATCGATGTTTTTCTCTCTCTCTGTCTCTCCCCCTCCTTTCCACTCTTTAAAAATAAAATAAAATTCAATGCAAAGATATCCTCAGATGAGGATTAACAACAACAACAAAAAGACTAAATTGTTTAAATTATTTGAAAGTAAAAAGTTTCTCAACATTTCTAATGATTAAATTGGTGCATGGGAAAGGTAAGCTCAACTTCTTGGAAGTCCAGTGGAGAGATGCTAATGTAGATAGACGATTTTTAAAATAACTTTAACAAGATATAATTCATAAAATGTACCCACTTAAAGTATAAAATGTAGTGGTTTTATGCAAATATTACCACAACCTAATTTTAGATTTTTATCACCCCTAAAAACAACCCTATATCTAGTAGCAGTTATTTGCATTTTTTCTTCCCAGTCTCAGGTAACCACTAATCTGCTTTGTCTGTATAGATTTGTACATTCGGGAGTTTTCATATCAATAATCATACAATATGTTATGTCTTATGATTGGTTTGTTCACTTAGTATAATGTCAAGATTCATATTGTAGCATATATCAATACTTCATTCCTTTTTCGTGCCAAATATTTCATTGTCTGGATATACCACATTTGCTTATCCATCCATTCGTCCTTTGATAGACATCTGGATTGTGTTCAGTCTTTGACTATCTATAGATATAAAAGCCTAAGTGACTGATGATCGAATGACCAAACAACCGGTTGACCTGTCACTATGACACACACTGACCACCAGGAGGCAGACACTCAACGCAGGAGTTGTCCCGTGGTGGTCAGTGTGCTCCCACAGTGGGATCATTGCTCAGCTGGCCAATGTGCGCCAGATGCCAGGCTCACGGCTGGTGAGTGCAGCTGCAGCAGGGCAAGCCTCTCCGGCCTTCGGGGCAGCACTACCTAGTGCAGATGCAGCGGGGCCAGGATGAGCGGGAGCAGCGCGGAGCCCAACCTGGGCTCTGGCTCCTTCCCAGCCACTTCGTGCACTACTATCCCCTGAGGGATCCTGGATTATGAGAGGGCACAGGCCAGGCTGAGGGACCCCACCAGTGCACGAATCCATGCACCGGGTCTCTAGTTATAAATAATGCTGCTATAAACATTAGTGTGTAAGTTTTTATCTGGACACATTTTCATTTGAGGGGGGGAGGGTAGCCAGATTAGAGAATTTTAAAGAAGAGTATTCATGATTAGAACTCCTACTTTGCTTCTTGATGGGTATCATATAAAGAACATTTTCACAAAAAAGCACTGTGAAACTTGACTCTTTTCTGTCCATGTCTAGGTTTAGCTGTCATATAAAATCTGAAATTCTGTGTAGACAATAGATCTGTCCATGCAATGATTTGGCTTTATCATTAAGAAAAAAGCAGAGTTCAAAAGGAACAAGAAAGAACAAAGCAGGTAAATTAGATTATAACATATCCCCCTACCCTTTTTTCATAGGCATTGACTTGGAGATATGGTCTGATGGTCTGAAATAAGAAACAGGTTATCACGATATTGGTTGAATTATATCTCAAACATTTGAATAATGTTAATTAATTTGTAATTAACAATAAAGGGAAAATGAGGTCAGGAACAGAACATGGCTGACTCAGATTATAATATTAGTATGTGAAGGGACATGATCCAGGGTTATTCTGAGAGACAACCGTGGTATAACTGGAGGATTGTATTAGGTCTGGAGTCCTAGTATCAGTCCAGCCATTGCCACTCGGACAAGAGCCGAGTCCTTCATGTCTATGGGCTACAGTTTCCTCTTCCAAAAGGATAGAAAACTGATCGTTAGTTAGGCAGAAGCTGTGCCAAATCGCTTCAGAGTACTGTCTTCAAAATTTCTGAAGCAACATCCAGAATTTAAGAGATAACTCAAACAGACAGTTCTGTTCTCCACTTTCACATTCTCTCCATCTCAATAGATATGGACAAGTTCTCTATTTATATATATAATTTGAATCTGAAAACAGGATCAGAAATTGCCAGAGTTGGAATGAATCATTTGGTGAATGATGCAACATGCTCACCTTAGAGATTTAAAAGAAAAACTGTTATGACATGCCCTGGCTGGTGTGTCTCAGTGGTTAGAATATTGGCCCACATGCTGCGGGGTTGAGGGTTTGATTCCCAATCAAGGGCAAGTACCTGGGTTGCAGGTTCAATCCCTGGCCCTGGTCAGCGCGTGTGGGAGGCAAACAATCGATGTGTCTCTCTCATGTCAATGTTCCTCTCTCTCCCCCCTACCCCACCCCATACTCCCTCCCACTATCTCTAAAATCCAATGGGGGAAAAATATCCTCTGGTGAGGATTAACAAAAAAAGACTGTTATGAAATGTTCAAGGACACTTCATAACTACAGGGGATCCAAGACAGGCCAGGGCCTTCGGCTCTTTTCACCTCCATCACTTTCCTAATGATTCCTGGGAGCCCACTGCCCCAACCGTCAGTAGCTGCAATCCTGTCTTCATGGCAGATTACAGGAGTGTCGTTTTCCAAAAAAGAAACAAAAAAGTCACTTGTTAACTACCTATAAAGAACAAAAAATTGCTGACAGACACCAAGGTTTTAAGTAAAGGTTAGCTTCCCTTTTTCGTAGCACCTGCAACATCAAACAATGTGTAATTCTGAATGGAAGAATTCTTTGGTAGATCACTCAGATTGTGCAGGGGGACTGATGCAGGCATCTACCAATTACCTTTTTTCCTTCTTAGAACACCTCAGACATGCTCTCTATTGATGCTCCTACTATTGAAGAAAATAGCACCAAATGATTTGGCTTTTATAGTCGCTTTCTAATTATTCTCTGCCCTGTCACACTGTGTATTTCCTTCAAAATGAGTTCCACAGCCTGTAATGATCATAGTCATTTCTGTGTTTACTTTTTACTTATGTGTGTGTGATCTGCCTTCTTCACAATATGTTAGTTCTTTGGTGGCAGGAATTCTGCTTGCCTAGCTCATTGGGATGCCAGCCATGCTTAGCACATTTCCTGGGCCTTGGTCAACAGCGTTTTCCAAATGAAAGAAATGAGTAACATTATGTTAGTAAAGAGTAGGCATCAAAGGAAATGAGGATCTATAATGTCCTGCATTTCAGTGGACATCTGAATATTTATAGATATGTATATTAGTATCCAAATATTTCAGATGTTTACATCTCAGCCCACAGTGGAAGGAGTTATATTCTGATCGTTAACCTCTGTACTTAAAATGGTGTTGTGGACTTATGACTAATATGATTAACAGTGCGAACTAGAACTTGAATGTCTAATACATGAAGTATACATTTATTTAATAGCATAGGGCAAAGAACATAAATTTGGCATTAGACAGGCCTGCATTTGAATTTAGTTCTGCCTCTTACAACCTACATGATCTTGGGTGGGTAAATTAACCTCATTGAGCCTTTGGATTTTTATCTATAACTATAAGTATTAGCTATAAGATTTTTTTTTACAAGTTCCTGACATGAAAATATTCAACCTGTTGGTAAATTTCAATTACCATAAGCAATTAGCTTTAAGAGTCTTCCAAAATTAGTGAAAGCCAGCATTGCATACAATGGGTAGTCAACCAATGGATCTACTTTTATTAGTAGTAACCTGTAGCAACCTGCGGCTTCGGGCGTGGGCAGCACTCAGGTTTTTAAATTAGTCTTTATGGAGATTCCTCTGCCCCGCTGGCAAGAACTCCCCAGGGATATTCAGAACCTTGGCAACACTGTCATCTTTTGCCAACCTTTCTCCAGCCCAGCAGAGTGGGTTTGAAAGTAATGCAGCCAAGATGATAAGAGAATGGCTTCGCTTCAGACCTCAGCCATCAACCTTGCTCGCTTTCATGTCTGCCCAAACACAACGTGAGAAGTGAGAGAGGTAGCAAGCCCCCGTCACAGACTGTGCTCAGACACAAGCTACACAGTAAATCGGAAGAGGGCAGGTTGGATGGAGTTCAGGCTTTTTGGTTTTGCTTCTAATCTCAAAGCACATTCCGAGTCATGTTTGGAGTGTCACAAATGCTGTTTCCGAAAGGTGTCTCAGTTTCCTTTTTGGAAGTGGTGATAATACTAGCTGATCCTTCGGTGCTGCACGTGTTAAGGAAATACTAACCAGACGCTTTTATGCTTAAGGCTAAGGATTTTGATCTCTCTGACTACTCTGGTTACTTTAAAATTTCCGACAAAGTTTATAGTGTAGTATCCTGCCAGATTCTCTGAAAGAGAATCGTTTGAAGTGCTTCTGGTCTTCTAAGGAGCTTGCTGATCCTTGACTAAGGAGAGTGCTGACAGCCCGCTCTCTGTTCCTCTTCAGTGCTATCGCACTAACCCTGATGAAAGTGAGGCGCTTTGATTTTTTTCCTGCTCGATGATGTCAATGAAAGTTTGTCCAGGATGGTGGAGAGCCCTGCATTCTGGTGGCAGTTTCCAATGTTCTGTTTCCCATCAGCCCCCTCACCGTCCATGCATCTATTCTTAGACAGTAAATCGGACACCTATTATGGCCAAGAGCAAGATCCCCTCAGATTATAGCTCAGAAGAACCAGAAAGCAACGTGAATGAGTAGATTAAGTAATATTTTTTTAATGACACATAATTTGGGGGTAAGCCTATAGGAGCTTAGTTTAGGACCAAGTTTAAAAATACTTCGATATTTAAGCAGAGTTTTCCAGCACAAAATTGAAGATTGGAGTCTAAATGACTGAAAGGAATCTGGTTTAAGTTAGACATTTTGGGGACTTAGATGGTTGAGGAACACATTGAGTTGTGGAAGGAGGCATGAAAGAGAATATATACCACAAGAAGGGAAGGGAGATGAGATGAAAGCCTTGGAACCAGTCATATTTAATATGGAGATAAGGAAGGAGCTTGATAAAAGAGATGAAAAAGAACGAAGGTTAGAAGAGAATCAGGAGACCGAGGTATCTCAGAATTAAAGTTTGAGAAAGGCTTAATCGGAGGCATCAAATGAAGCAGAGTCCACACACACACACACACACACAGACTCACGGAGGGTAGTGGCTGAAGTCAGATTATCTGCTGTGCCAACCGTAGTAGAATTATTTTGGTTATTGATTGATCCATAACGAAGTACCTCCAACAATGGCAGCTTAAAATGACCAGAATTCATTATTTCTCATGATTCTGAGGGTGGGCTGGCTTCAATTGAGCAGTTCTTTTGCTGTACATGGAATCTTCAGAAAAGTCCAAGATGACCTCACTCACATGTCTTTGGCTTCACTTGAGTGGCTGAAATGACTGGGAGCCATGGGGGCTTCTTCCTCTCCCTGTGGAACCTCTCATCCTACAGGGACTGTCAGACTTCCTTAAATAGCAGCCAGTTTCCAAAACAGCAAAAGGGGAACCTACAAGGTCTCTCAAAGTCTGAGGTCAAAAGTCCAGAACATCCCTTCTGCCACATTCTATTGATCAAAGTAAACCACCAGGCTCGCTAAGTTCAAAAGGGGAGCATGCACCTGACCGCCTGCTGGAAGGAGCCGCATGTGTGAGCAGGGAGAGGGGAACCTGTGTGTGACTTTGTGACTGTCTTTGCAGACAATTAGCCCACGAGCTGCTATTTTGTGCCGCATGAGTACCTTTAGGTCTTGGCCCCTTATTTGAGTCCAGGCAGCTCCAGGATTAGCATGGTGCTCCACAGCCCCCATTCCCACACAACAAAAGCAAAGACTCTGTATCTATGATCCACAAATGAGCTCCCACCCAAGTGCAGGTCTCAGGAGTCAAGGAAATACATACCTAGACCTAGCGGCAAGATCTGACTTAGGATGTGGGAACAAGGCCAAGGAAAAATGAACACGCCACAGATCCTCATCTATATAAAGCTTCGAAAAAACAAACAAAGCTTACCAATTTTCCCACCCAGGAGTCTGTGTACAAACGCCCTAACTGCCTCATTCCATTTCTTTGCTTCAGCACCCAGACATCTTTAGATCACTAGTGGCCATGAGGTATCAAATAACATGGAAAGGGGGGGGGGGACTTTTTGCATGAACAACAGGCTCTTTGTCCACGTTGAATGTGCAAGAGCAATACCTTAGTATGCACAGAAATACTGTAAACAGGGCAACGTTTTGCAAGACAAGTTTTCAGGAAATATGTTGGCCTCGTTACATATCTCTATGGCATGTCACATAGCCTGCTCTGAGTGCATGAGTCTTCTTGCTGACCATATATGCACAGATGGCCAGAGTTCTGTGTTATTTTTCCTGCATTTCTAAAATAAGCTCTGATTCTTGAAGCACTGTTTTATTTTCTATTTTTTGCTTTCAAATGTACACACATAGGCCAATTTTATCATTTTAGAATTATTTCTTAGGACTAATTCCATAACAACAAAACAAACATGCCCATAGTACAAATGATTTACATATGTAAGTACTATATATCTATGAATACACGTAGATTGAAATTAATAATAAAAATTCCTGACCCACAAAACTGTAGTGGTTAAATTGTAGCAGTCTTAATTGTAGAAGTCTCTAATTATCATGGTTTGATATAGTCGAGCTGGCTGTAAAATTTTGAACTAGTCACTATGGGATTATTTTCTAAGACTAACAAATGTTGACACAAAAAAGCATGTTTACACCTTATACAAACAAGCAATATTCATGTGTAAATCATAGTGAAAGAACTATTATTGGCTTCTGGTCTAATCTAGTCTGACTATATGTGAAATCTTGGGTTGGTAATTCAATTGCTTTGGAATGCACTTTTACAATTTTCCATTGTTGAAAACAGGAAATAGAACTAGATTATTCCAATGGTTCATCTTTAGCTCTACAGTTAAATCATTTCTTGGTTTTGAAAATGCATTAGAAGTTACCAACAAAAACATGTACAATTCCTCAGAACAACTGAACCTTTCTACCTGTCAGTATTAGAATCTAATGTCCAACTAAGATCCAGTGAGTCTTCCATGGTTACTCCAAGACATCTTAACTTTTCCATATTAGAATATTAAGTGGCACCCAGGGCCAGTGTGGCTCAGTTGGTTGGAGCATCATCTCCTGCATGGAAGGGTCCTGGGTTTGATTCCCAGTCGGGGCACATATGAAGGCAACTAATCAATGATTATCTCTCACATAGATGTCTCTCTCTCTCTCTCTCTCTCTCTCTCCTCTCTCCCTCCCTTCCTTCTTCCCTTCCTCTCCATTCCTCTCTCTCTAGAATAAATGGAAAACATATCCTCAGATGAGGATTTTAAAAATAATAATATTAAATGGCAACTAACCATCCAACCCTTTAAATGCAGAGGATGAGAAATAATTCTTTTGCAAAGGAAATGTTTCCACCATAGTCACTCTTCACTTGCTTATAAAATCACCCTATTATAAATTCAAAAGTGCACATTTGTTGTCAAAATTTAGCTAGATTTTCATTTGTTAAAAAGACTTTCATTCTACTCTCATTATGCTTATGGCTTTCACCATTTTGGGACGACTACCAACATTATTTTTAAATTTTTATAAAACACAAGAGAATGCAAAGAAGGAAGAGGCCTTCCCAAATCTGAACCAATCTCTTTGGGGTAGCATGGCAGCTAACAGCACTGATGGACCTTGGGCTCACACAGCGTGTAATTATCATTTTAAAAATTTAATACAGAGAAGTACATAATCAAGTATTGCACAAAAATCAACCATCCAGACATTACTGCTATTAATATCATATTCTACATAGTTTATATTTCCATATTCTGTTTTTATAAACAGCCTTATTTTACATAATTGGTACATATACTTTTCTTCAATATGCTGTTTGGTATTCTAAATTCACATACTTCATTTAATAGTGGATATGTGCATCTTATGCTTTATTATGAATAACATTCTAAAACACATTCTTATAAATTAAATTATATGCCTAATTTTGATAATTTCTCTAGAAAAAGTCCTCTTAGTTGGAATTGTTAGTACCAAGAATTGATTATGTTTAAGGCTGTTGTTAATCTATGATAGGACTATTAGAAGACCCTTCACATTATTAAAACAATAATCTTGGGGTGGAAAGCATCTTCTAGATCTAGTTCCTTAGATTACTCCAGCTGATATTTACCTTTACTTCCTCTGAATGCCATACCAACTGTTACATGTATATTTATTAGAATATAGATTATTGACTGTCCTAACATGTAAATATTTTATGTATGTGTTTCTTATGTCTCCAATAGATAAGTTCTGGGTTGTAGCTACCATATCATACAAAGTCCAAAATAATCACACATCACCACCAAACACAGAGCTGTGCTTTGTACGCTGTGGCTTTCACAGTAACTCAGTGAACATTGAGAGACATTAGAGAATGAAGACTACACAGAAGAGAGGAAATTAATAATAGAAAATATTTATGTGAAGACTATCAAATACTGAATAGTAAGACAAAACAGAATAATATTTCCCTACTGATTTTTTTTTTTTTTTGGCAAAATGAGATGAAGTGAAAAGGTCCTAAATGATACTTTCCAATTCTATCTCTCTGCTAAACAAGAAATAACTTTTTTCGATGGGAGAGTGGCCTTCACTGTATAGATGATATTTAAAGCCAGAAGAATGGATAAAATAACCAAAGGGAGAATGTCAAGAGATAAGAGAAAGTCTAGGACATAGCCCTTGCAACTTCCAAATTTTATCATACAGATAAATAAGGAGGAGAGACGCATAGAAGGAGCAGCTGCAGGAGTGGAGAAGCTCAGGGAAACTAGTAGAGAAGAATATTTTGAGAAAACTTTTAGAATAACTATGTCAAATGCAACTGAGAATCTGAATAACACGAGTAAAAAACATCGAATGCGATTTGGAAAAGTGGAAGTCAATGATAAGAACAGTTTTGTTGTTGTTCTGGAGACTGAAGCTGAAGGGAATGAGCTGGAGCTTGATGGGTGGTGAGGAAATAGAGATAGGACATAGTAATGTACTTTCCATCAAGTTTGGCTACCAAGGGGAGAGGAAAACATGGGACTCCAATGGAAGGGGAAGTGGGTCAAGGGGACTTTTGTTTTTCTAAGACGTGTATTGTAAAGTTAACTCTCCTACAGGAATGATTTCTAGAGAAGGAAAGCACCATGAATCAGAAGGAATAGGTGATAGCAATAAGCAAAGTCCTGGAGACAATGAGGAGGAGGTCTGGTGGTTAAAGTTTTGTTACGACATGCTCCCACAGCACTGCTACGGAGAAATATTAGTATGACAGGTTTTCAACTGTATTCTTCCCTAACTTCCCCCTAAAATCCTTGCTGTAAGAGCTAGAGAAGCTTGTAAGTGCACATATAGTTAAGGCAACGCCTGCAAATTCCAGTCATGAGAATGTGAAAGTGGATAAAGCTCAGCAGAAGTGCAGTGATAAAGATCAAAGTGGAAACAGTACTGCTAATACCAGGCATATCTTTTTTACTGTTCCCGGAGAAATAGCAGGAGCAACTAGGATCAACGTGAAGCAATACTAAGCAGACTTCAGGGCTACGGTCTGAGAGTAAGCAAAACAAATGCCTATTATATCAAGATAATGTAAAGTACTGTGGACACAGAACAGATGTGAAACAAGTTCACTTTGTTTCAGGAAGCATGGCAACTATACCTATTCAAATAATCAGGCCAAAATCTTTCTGAGAACACGGTCCATGAAAACATATTTACTCACATTTTGTGTAACTCAAATCAGGGCTTTAGTAGTTTCAAAAATCCCAACAAATGTTCCTCTTACTGACACCACTGAGAGGCTTTTTTGTTTGTTTAGTCTTCCATTTAAAAATTAAATGAGATTACATGTGTGAAAATGCATAAATCAATGCCTGGTATACACTGGGCACTTAATAATGTGCTAATTAAATCCAAACCTTTACCCCAAGGAAAGTAAGCCAAGGAAATAAAGGATATGGCATTTGAGTCTTTGGGAGAACTGCTATGGTTAAGATTCTAGTGAAAATATTTCATTTGATTTAATTGATCTGACTATTAAGGAGGTCAAATATTAAGTAACTATTTTATGGAGCTATATAATACTGGAAGGGGGAGTGAATCAGCAAAACGGGGACTTTTCAGAGACTTGAATTTTTGAGCCCATTACATTTAGTGGTGATAGTTCTTGTTTAGGCTAAATGGTAAGTAATATTTATTGTGCCCCAGGTATAGACTTGGCTTTCTGGGAATAATTCTTTGGTCTATGTATTTCACCTTAGCTTATAGGAATGTGAGTTGGGATGAGAAGCACTAACCCTCATTATCAATATCACTTTGAAAAATTGTTCAGCCAAATTGGCTTTAATGAAAGTGGATGAGAGGGATTCCTTAAAAACTGGAAAATATAATGTTAATAATCAGTATTTGAAAGCAGCCTTGGCTGTCACTAATATTTTATGAATGAATTTAATGCATACTCAAACTATCTATTACCTATGTTTATATTAAATAAATCACAGCAAGAATATATTTAAAGATTTTAGGGTTTCAATTAAATATCTCTTTTTTTACTTGCAGCTTGTCTTCTGATTTTACTTTCAGTAGAATGTACGCTCTGAGTTAATACTTTTGTGCCAGAGTATTCTGTCCCAAAAAAATTGCTCTCTCATTTATGTTACTGACGGTGGGTTATATTAACCTTAAACATGACTACAATTAATTCTTTTTATATATTTTCATGTTCTAGAGTTGTGACAGGAAAACTTATACTTCATGGACCGTTAATTTATCTGCTGACATGGATGGTCAGGGAGAAGAATGCAGATTATGTTCATCAGGAGGAACAGTAGGGGACAACAAGGGTGAGAGGGAAAGGTCTTAACCCTAATTCTAACCCTAACCCTAATCCCACCCAAACCTCCCTTTTGCTGTGATTGAGGAACCTTACCAAAGTCAGGTGATAACATATCCATCACTCTGACTATGCATCACTGAAAGTCATTATCTATGACGTGATGAGAAGATGCCTGAAAGACGGTGACAAGTCTTGAAATCCCCAAGTTTCAAAATGTCAACAGGATTCTATGAATGAGATGTTTTCTGAGATAAGAGGCCACCATTTCTTAGACTCTCCTATTAATTCTCATATTAGTAATGCGAGTAGGAGATAGATGACATAACTGAGAAGTCACTCCGTAAGTCTGTTCCACAGTCATAAAGGATAGGAATCATCCAGGACATGCCACTTGAGTTCCCTGTCTTGCAGCTGCCAACCTGCTATGGTGAGCCAATGACATCTTCTTTGAAGTTATCACCTCATCAGTATTCAGTCGGGCTATGCTCCAAGCTGAAGCTCACAGTGGGATGGGGGAGGGGTGGTATCTGATTAAAAATGAAACAACTGAAGGATCTTTTCAGATGTGACAATTTGAAAAGAATGTTTGTGGAAGTGGCTGTTTTAGCGTCAAGTCAAGGACAAATTCCAACAAAATCAATTCTAACACCTAAAATTAGAGGCAAAGATTATTTAGACAAAGTGAACTGACCATGGATTTGGATCTTTTGAACAAATTGAAGGCACTTCCCAGTAAGTTTAGGAGAGTTTGGTTATTTTTCTATAGTTGTAAGGAAAAACATTGGGAAAGAGCACATATTTGAACTTCATTTTCCTCTTCTGTGAAGCAATGAAATCCCTTCACATATCAGAAATTTTAAAAATCTCACACATGAAAGCTGTGACCTAGCATCTAGTGAATTAAGTTACCAGGAAGGAAAAAAAAAACAAAACCCTACATTTCATAGCATTTTAATACTATAAAGACAATCAGCTCAAGAAGAAATCAAATATTCCTATATTTTTCCAATACATTTCCCCAGACAGATTAGGTGAAAATACCTGAGTCAAAATATAGATGATGTTACTCAAGCCTATACATGCAGCAGATCCACTGGTACTTTCGGTGGAAATTTATGGTATCAAGAAGAAAAAGGAAGCAAGAGACCTTAGTATTTCTCTCAGGTGTCACGTCAGGTGCAGACTGGACTTGCCATTTACTCTGTATAATAAGAGCTTGTTGTAAGAATCACATTGTGTTTAAATTACAATGGACATTTTACTATTAATTGTCAAACACTGGATTTCATGATCATTTCATCTTTAAGTCATTCAGAAAGAAGTCTCCTCTCACACATCCTCAGTTTGGAATATTCTGGGATACTTGGATGACTGAAGAAGCTATCAAGTTCTCCCCTGTCTGCTTCTCCAGGCCACTTTGATCACACTCCCCACACTTCAGCAACATCCAACTCTTGCCGTTCTCCAAAGCATGCTGAGTCTCCCTTCCACCAGAAACAGCACACTTATGGCTTCTGTACAGATTTTCTCATTTTCTGGAGCACTCCAGCTCACCTGCTATCATCTCTCCCAAACCTTCATTCTTCCCATCAGTTTTCATAGAATCCTCTAGGCATAGTCAGTCCTCTTCCTTTAACTCTTTTACTAAAACTTGGCACCTTAAAAAATGGGTACAGGACATAAACAGAAACTTCTCCAAAGAGGACATAGAGATGGCCAACATACACATGAAAAGATGCTCAAGGCCACTAATCATCAGTGAAATGCAAATCAAAACCACAGCGAGAAATCTCCTCACGCCTGCCAGAATGGCTATCATCCATAAATCAACACACAACAAGTGCTGGTGAGGATGCGGGGGAAAGGGAACCCTTATGCACTGTGGGTGGGATTGCAAATTGGTGCAGCCACTATGGGTTCCTCAAAAAGTTAAAAATAGAACTACCTTAAGACCCAGCAATTCCACTTCTGGATATTTATCCAAAGAAATCCAAAATGCTAATCCAAAAAGGTATATGCACCCCTATGTTTATTACAACATTATTTACAATAGCCAAGACCTGGAAGCAACCCAAGTGCCCATCAATAAACGATTAGATTTTAAAAAAGGTGGTACATATAGACAATGAAATATTATCCATAAAAAAGGAAATGAAATCTTGCCATTTTCGACAACATAGACGGACCTAAAGGGCATCATGCTAAATGAAGTAAGTCAGACAAAGAAGGACATAAACCATGTGAGTTCACTTACATGTGGAATCATTAAATAAATAAATAAATAAGTAAGTAAATAAACAAACAAACAAACAAAAATGAAACAGAAACAAACTCACAGATACAGAAAACAAAATGATGGTCACCAGCTGAGATCAGAAGCTAAAAAGATGCACAAACTCCTCGGATTTCAGAGGATTTTTTGCTGTAGGGTCTCCTTGGAGCCCCTACCACTGGGTTTGAGGTAAGGGGGGAGCATGTGCCCCCCTCTCTGATGGGGACAGGGAGTGGAAATTCCATAGCGTTCCAACGCACCCCTGCTCAGAAAACACTGTAAGCTTCTTCACACTTAGGTCTTCGAGATGTTCATTCTGGATATCCTTACAAAAGTGGACATTCACTTCGTCTGCAAACCTTAGGTAAGGAGGACAGTGTTTGGTTTTGAAGTGTGGACATAGTTGCTAAATATGTCCTTAGTTTGAGGGCTTTACCTAAAACTAAGACAGAAAGTGATCTAGAGAGGCAAGCTACTTCTGGGCAAAGAGTTCTGGAGAAAAAACACCCTAAGTTCCCCATGTATCTCGAGTGGAATTTGAGGGCATATAAAAATTGCTGTGTCTGCCAAGTGGGCAGAAAGTTGGAGCTAGTGGTCCTTCTCAGCGTCTCTCTGCCCTGCAGGAGGTGGGCTGGACAGTCCTTGGGGTGATTAGAAGAAATGCTTCCATGGGGCGGCTCACTCAACTGTATAGCGACATTGTGTGGATCGGAAAACAAGCCCTCTGGGCCCCACGCAGACTGGAAGCAGAGTCCAGTTATACTGCCCTCCGCTGAGCACCACTATGTGAGTGCATGATTTCTTTCTTTAAAATGAGTGTCTGTCCACATACTGAGAGAACACTGTCATGAATTTTATTCCCAGAATACTTTTAACAATTTAAGATAATATTTTCAAAACAAAAAAGACATAACCAAATATAGCTTCACGGTAAATATCTATGAAATACACTCCTCTGTAAAGAAAACATTGAGAATCATGCTCATAATCTCTATGCCATCAAGAAGATGAATCATAAAGATCTTTGAATTTAAGATTTTCGAGCTAGTGCCACACAATAAACATCCCTCATAAAGGCACCTGTGGCTGGCTGCTTCGATGAAAGACAGAGTAAGCTGTCATAAAAAGCACTTCTATTAGTGACCGGTGGCATGTGTTTCTAAAAGAAAAGTTCTTTTGAAGTTGATACTTCTTAGGAGAGAGGCATTCTTCAACATGTACTTAAACAATTGATTACTTTGTCCATTGACATCCTTCCCTTCCACTCTCTCTCTCTCTAAAAAGCAGTGGAAAAGATATCCTCAGGTGAGAACTAACCACCACAACAAAAACCCACATGCAATTCCTGGCCATTTCATCAGGAGCACTGATCTCTTTCCCTTAGATCCGTGGTCGGCAAACTGCGGCTCGCGAGCCACGTGCGGCTCTTTGGTCCCTTCAGTGTGGCTCTTCCACAAAATACCACGTGCAGACGCGCACGTACAGTGCGATTGAAACTTCGTGGCCCATGCGCAGAAGTCGGTATTTTGTGGAAGAGCCACACTCAAGGGGCCAAAGAGTCGCATGTGGCTCGCGAGACGCAGTTTGCCGACCACCGCAGATTGTCAGATAGAAAAATGACAACAGCCAACACAACAATAGCCTTGTGGTGTGAATGAATTAAAATTATACCTCTTTTTTTGTCAAATCAGTAAAAAAGCCCTAACTGGTTTGGCTCAGTGTATAGAGCGTCGGCCTGCGGACTCAAGGGTCCCAGGTTCGATTCCGGTCAAGGGCATATACCTGGGTTGCGGGCACATCCTCAGTAGGAAGATGTGCAGGAGGCAGCTGAATTGATGTTTCTCTCTCATCAATGTTTCTAACTCTCTATTCCTCTCCCTTTCTCTCTGTAAAAAAATCAATAAAATATATATTTTTAAAAAATCAGTAAAAAATATAATACATTTTTGGGTGGGCTGCAGAATTTTAGTCATTATGTATGCCATGAGATGAAAAGGTTGAAAATCACTGCTCTAGAGTTTGTTTGTTTCTCATTGTGATTCTGGCGACTGAGAGAACCTGGGTGTACATACAGTCCAAGGAAGCTGGGCATTTTTAAGTGTTCACCATCCGCTCTTACGCTTTTAAAAAAAATTCTGTGAATTCACCACAGAATTTCAAACAGAAGTATGCATTTTAGTAAGTCCCCCTTTCTTATACCTCTGCTACCTGCTCTGGGCCATGGCAGAGACTTGCTAACCTCCATCAGATGGCTTTGGACTGCACAGTAATGGGAGAGGAGACAGGGAGGGGGTGAATGATTCATTAATTTTTAACATTTCAATACATGGAGTCTCTCTCTCTCTCGTAGTTCTTTAAAACACTTTATATACCTACCTTCCAACTTACGTGCTTTTTTTAGCCATTGTAAGCAAATATGTAAATAAATAGTTATAACAATCCTATATAATAAAGCCCTAATATGTAAATTGACTGAACAGCGGAACAACCAGTCACTATGACATGCATTGACCACCAAGGGGCAGACAGACACTCAATGCAGGAGCTGCCCCATGGTGGTCAGTGTGCTCCCACAGGGGGAGCGCTGCTGAGCCAGAAGCCAGGCTCATGGCTGGCGAGTGCAGCGGCAGTGGTGGGAGCCTCTCCGGTCTTCACAGCAGCACAAAGGACCCCTAAGCTGGCAGTCAGACATCCCCCGAGGGTCCCAGACTGTGAGAGGGTGCAGGCCGGGCTGAGGGACCCTCCCCCAGTGCACCAATGTTGTGCATCGGGCCTCTAGTAATATATGTATATAAGTAAATATGTGAAATATAAACCATCAGTACATTATTTTTATCCTATCCAACTTTATTTGGATTTACTCTCATTTTTGCCATTTTTATTTCTCTTCTGACCACCTGGCATCTCTGATCTCCCACCTGAGACCTTGTATATTCCTTTGGAAGAGGTGTTTTTCTTCCCAACAGTAAGCTCTACTAGTGATAATTCTTTCAGCATTTGCATGCCTGAAAATATCTTTTCCTTTTTTTACTTTAATTTTCTAGGGGCATTTTTGCTGTGTATGGAATTCTGGTTGGCAGCTATTTTCTATCAGCACTTTGCAAATATCATTCAGCCGCCTCCTGTTTCCCACAATTGCTGTATGGAAGTTAGGTTCTAATTTAGCTGTCACACACGAGAATATAATCCTTAAGGTTTTCTTAGCCTGCTGATTGCTTTTAAATTTTCTCTTTATCTTTAGTTTTCAACAGTTACTGATGTGATTAGGTGTGGATTGTCTTCTGTATTTACCTTGCTTGCTGTTCGTACTCTTTGAAAAATGGTTTTATGTCTTTCATCAGTTTTACAAAGGTTGTATTCATTATCTCTTCAAATCGTTTCTGCTCCACTTTTCTGCTCTCCTTTAAGACCCCACCTACAATGATGTTAAGCATTCTCATCCTCCCCTCCCCTCTATATGCCCCTAGTGTCTTGTTTTCTCCTTATCTTTGTCTCTTTGTGAATTATTCAAGCTATCTTTTCTTAGCTCTTCCGCTACACAAATTCTTTCTCAGCTGCTTTTAATTTGTCCTTAAGCCATTTGTTGAGTTCCTCATTACAGTAACTTTACTTTTCTTTAAAAAAAAATTTTTTTTTTTATTTTAGAGAGGAAGGGAGTGGGAGAGAGAGATAGAAACATCAATGATGAAAGAGAAGCATTGATCGGCTGCCTCCCGCACGCCCCCCACATGTGGAATCAAGCCCACCACCCAGGCATGTGCCCTGATCGGGAATCGAACCCGATCTCCTGGTTCATACGTTGAAGCTCAACCACTGAGCCAAGCTGACTGTGCCAATAACTTTATTTTTCACTTCTCTAATTTCTATTTATTATTTTATAGTTTGAGATTTTCTCCTGAAAATTTCAATTCTGGCTAGTATCACCTTGCGCACAGTATAATTATTTCAAAATTTGTTTATGATATTTGGAGCCCCAAGACGTTTGTTTCTATATATTGTAGTCCATTTCGGCTGCTACAACAAAATACCACAGACTGTAACTGCTTGTGTATCTTTTTCATTATTAAAGGAAGTGACTCAAGTTTCTATTTGAAGAGTCATCTCAAATGCATGCCAACTTATCTAAGTGGTCCATTCCAGGAGATAATTTACATGTACATTTTTAAACCTGGTTTCAAGCTATTTCTCTGTCATTATTTTCAGATCTTGAAAAGTAAAAACGAATGTTATGCACATTTATTCACTAGCTGTCCTCAGGGTAGACCAACATTACCACTCTAATGTGCTGCTAAAATTTCCCATTGTCCTCTCTCCGAATCTGCCATACAGGTGTGGACAAATAAAGGGGCCACATACGAAAGCTGGCAAGCTCAGGGAAGGCCTGCAAGGCAAGCCTTACAAACTCAGAGACCTAAAGTAACCACATAAAATGGTCGGATTAAAACTTCCTAATAAAATCGAGTTATGGCGGGTAGTCAGGTCCTAATCTTTACCTCACATCAACCTGTCCATTGTCCTTTTGCAACTATGAGAACATGCCTTTGGAATGGCAGAGCAGTCCCCCTTCCCTAACCCCTCAGGGCACAGTCTCCCACCAGAGCAGGAGACCTCAGAACTGCTCATTGTTATCTTGTCGTTCGCCCCCCCCCCCCCAACACCATCTCTATGTGCTATAAATGTTAATTATTCTATACCAACCCATGTAAAAGATGTGTCTATCTGTTTTACCTTTTCTCCGGTCCCAGAGATATGCCCGCTATGCTTTCTCCCGCTCCCTCATCTGCCACCAATGGATTTCACGTAACCCCCTTACGTCTTCCCCTTTGGTTCTGATTATAAAATAAGTGGTGAAACAGTCATTTTCCAGAACCCGTCTCCAAGGCCCCCCTTTTTCTCTGACTTCCTACTGAACTAAAGCAGCCCAGACACCGTCTCTCTCAACTGGCCCACTCCGCCTTTGGAGTGAATCTCCAATGAACCCCATTTCGCTTTACTTTTATTTCCGTTGACCGTAAAATCTTTTCTGCATCGACGAAAAGAACCAAGGTCCCAGCTGGTAACCCCAGTCGATAACAGTTTTATGTTTTAAACTTTAAACCATTTGAAAACATATTACTAGTCATAAAAATTCTTGGCCTCCCTCCTTAATAACATTAATAAGAATAAATAACATAAAAACACTTTCTACTCTGACTAATCACACGAAAATAAATTTATACCTGTGGAGGACTAACTGTATACCCAGCAGTAACAGCACTTTTGTGGGTATTGTAGCATTTGCTCCCTGATACAAATTGGAGATACCTGACTTATGAACTGTGCAACTAGGTAAGAAAATACATAGAAACAACAGATAACTTCCAGACACAACTGATTTTTAATAATCATAACTTTCCTGGTTCATCTCTAGTTTTATTTCTGTTAAATCAGTCACATGCCACCTTGTGAGATTATAAAGAACTGCAACTTATTATTTATTAATATAATACACTTTCCTAGAATGGATACTTTTCCTCTAACAACTTTCTGCCTCTCTCTCTTTTTTCTCTCCCCTCCCCGCTTCCTCCCTCTTACCTGTTGGAAGCCAGTTAATTATATGGTAGCAATATAGTACTTAACCATGCATGCTTCCCCCAGGCAACTCTACCATAAGTCTATGCTACTAATTAAAAGATAAAAATCTCAGCTTTAATAGTCATAATGAAAAATAGAAGTAAGAAGAAAAAGTTCAAAATAAAATTTTAAATGAATATATTAAATGTCAGATAAAATACAAAGGTAACATACTTTTAATTTAATGTATTTTGATTTTTCTGCATACATAATACACAGCTATATACCTTGTCATTCTTCCTGTCCTTTCAAGAAATCTTAATTATTAAAACACTTTAAGTCTAAAATTTTTCTTGAAGGAATAGGAAAAAAAACACCTTCATTTCACTCCTTAAAATCATTCAATCACACTGTTTCAGAAGTAAACTGCCTTATCCATATCTTCCTATTTCTTGATATCAAAACAGAACATATATCTGATTACAGGATATATGCTGTAATTGCAATTTCCATATAATAAGGTAATGGACTTACTATATTTTTTCATATATTCCATGTTGACTCTACTTAAAAATAAGTTGGTCCTCCACTGAGCCAGGTCACTTATCATATCATGCCAAATAAGTCAGAACAAGAACTACTATTGTGTGCTCCGTGACTGGAACGAGACCTCAAGGCACAGAATTGTGAAGTGCTTTCTAAAAAACAACACTGTCCTCATGGCATGTTATACATAAACTAGAAGCCCAGTGCACGAAATTCGTGCACAGGGGCGGGGGGGGGGGGGGCGGGGGGGAGGTCCCTCAGCCCGGCCTTCACCCTCTCACAATCTAGAACCCTCGGGGGATATCCCACTGCCACAGGGATCAGGCCTAAACTGGCAGTAGGACATCCCTCTCACAATCTGGGGCTGCTGGCTCCTAACTGCTCGCCTGTCTGATTGCCCCTAACCACTCTGCCTGCCTGCCTCATCACCCCTAACCACTAGCCTGCCTGACTCATCACCCCTAACCACTCGCCTGCCTATCTAATTGTCCCTAACCACTCTGCCTGCCTGTCTGATCACCCCTAACTGCCTCTGCCTCTGCCTCCGCCCCTGCTGCCATGGCTTTGTCAGGAAGGATGTCCGGAATGATGTCCAGAAGGTCATTCATCTGTCCGGTCTAATTAGCATATTATGCTTTTATTATTATAGATGTGGCATGAGAAGCTACCCATGATAGGTTATTTGGGGAACTGCCTCTGTCACCCAAAATATCTCTCCAACACGCTAGTTAGATTTGCAGATTTTTTCATTTAGAAATTAAGTTTTGGGCTATGCAGTTAAAAGGAGAGTTCAATGTTTAAATGAGCTCAGAAGTAACAGGTGATGGATGAAAAAAGAAAGAAAGAGAGAGAGAGAGAGAGAGAGAGAGAGAGAGAGAGAGAGAGAGAGGGAAAGAGAGAGAGAGAGAGAGAGAGAAAGAAAGAAAGAAAGAAAGAAAGAAAGAAAGAAAGAAAGAAAGAAAGAAAGAAAGAAAGGGCTTCCCCCACCTATCACAACCTCTTCTTAAGGCTCATTTCCCAGACATTCTAGTGTCTAAAATATAAGGGGAAAGTGCACACAAGGGGAGGCCAGAAAAGCATTTTGCCTACTTGCCAATGTTTCCTTGAGTTCGACTCCATCCCTCCTGCATAGTTCAGAACTGAAGCCTCTGCCAATGTTTCCATCCCTTACGTTTAGGCACGCCCTACATGAAGCCAGGGCTCTGAGCGAAAGCAGCCTCTATCTACCAGCCAGTGACAGGAAGAGCTGGGAGTTGCTAACTTCCTTTGACAGCTCTCCTGGTGGGGCAGATGTGAGGAGAATGGCAACAGCCTGGAGCCACATGCCAGTTTAGATTTGCGAACTCTTGGCCTCCGGTCCGGGCTTTAATAACATGGGTGAGTCACTTATGGCACTATCCTCAGAATAACAATATGTCAGCAACCTTTAAAAGAAGTATTGTTTGTGTAGGAGACCAGGAAGAGAGAAGCCCATCTGAATTTGATAATAAGGGAAAATAAGTATTAATTAGCATCCAGTCTATGACACTGTTCATGTAATTCCACATAAAGCCAGTTTCCATACAATTTTCTTTTTATAAGTGACTCGTTGTCTCTATGAGGGTGAGCAAGAGTTGAAGCCAGCATCATCGCGATTTCATACCTGTGTGGTACCTTCAAACAGTGTTCAGCCTCCAAGAGGAACAGACATTAATAAGACATCTATGCCGATTTCATTGAGAATAGAGAACTAATAAATTACTTAATAAATATTTTTAAAGAATAAATTATAGAATAAAATGACAAATTATTTTATATAAAATTTGTGTTATTCCCACGAAATTGAAACTTTTCTAAGCCTACTTATTATCTCTCTTGCATGCGCATGTGCACACGCGTGCGCGCGCACACACACACACACACACACACTTTCCTTTTCATCTTGAATTTTCTTCTAAATAAGCAGACTTCACAGGCTTGTTCTTAATGCCAAAATGAACCCCTTTCATTTGCTGATTGAGCTCTGGCTCAACAGCAGTGTTCCCCGCTGGGTCCTTACAGAGGGTGCATTCATATTTTATCCTAATTTATTCATTATCAAACATCAAACCTTTGGAAGATAAAACAAAAACTTAGTGAACAAAGAAGAGAGAACTTATTGCTTTGTTTTCATCTTCACTCTCAGATGAAAGAATTCTTTAGTAGCACGGCCCACTCTACCAATACATCATCCAGGTAATTGCAGGAAGAAGGGACAGGGAATGACAGGCTGGGCCAAATCAACCTTCTGCACCCACTGGTGCACACAATAACCTCCAACATCAAAAGTGTCTAATGAGAACTTGAGGTTGCATGGCATTATATTCGTTGACCCAATCTTGTAATTAAGTATCAAACATGCTCAAGCTTTTTGTGGACATTTACAAGTTACATAGCAAGGCCTCTACACATGCAAAACAAATGACCTTCGTCATACTTTCCTTCTCAGAGGAGGAAAGCTTCAATGACAGCCCTGGACAAGCACCAGATCTTCAGTATCAAAGCCCTCAGTTTCTATTAGTTCTGCTGCTTTGAGCCTGCAGAATAACGGGGACATCGTATATTCTCATATATAAACAGGGATAGGACCTTGAGAAGATGGGTGAAATCACAATGTGAAAGTTGCTTTGTAAATGTGAAGAATCTTACAAATGCTCATATGTTTATTATTATTGTTATTACTAGAGGCCCGTTGCAGGAAGATTCCTGCAAGAATAGGGATTCCTGTGGCCAAAGCAAAGCAGAGAAGGGAGTGAAACCCACCAAGGCAGGCTTCCCTCCTGCCCCCGCCGCCCCGCTCGCTCCCCTCCCACCCCTGCTGCCCTGCTCGCTTCTCTGCAGCTTTGCTCCCTTCTGCAGCGCTTGGCTTCCTTCTACATTGTCTTCAGTCTTCGCTCCGCGCCTGTGTATTTTTGTTGGGTTAATTTGCATACTCATCTGATTGGCTGGTGGGCATAGCGGAGTGACACCAATTTGCATGTTTCTCTTTTATTAGTGTAGATGACAAACAGACTATTGCTTTCACTCATTTGACAAAGGAACAAATAGAGCGACATCCTTCCACCATGATTGGTCACGTGTAGAAATGGTTACAGACCTGTTAGAGATTGGTAGTACCTCAAGTATGTAGATTTTTTTTGCCCTACTTTAAATTCCAACATTAGAAATGTATTCTTTGGTTAAAACATCAAGTGATGTCTAAGTGATATAACAACAGGAAGAAAAGATAAATACATGAACACTGTCTTCTCTTCTGACTGACACTGATGAGAATCAGGAGACAACAGTAACAGAGAAGCACTGGGACACTGAACAAGAAAGGAGGTAAATTCACAACCACCATGGGCAGCAGACACGGGATGCATCTTTAAAACCCTGGCCTGTTTGCGATTTCCCGTGACGTCACACCAATGTTGACATCATTTTAGATTAGCGTTGCTGTTCCAGTCTAATCAGCCAACTCCAGACACTTCATTGTGGCCCTGGGAACTAACCTGTGTCATATTTTTGGCTTTCTTGGTCATTTCTAGTCATTCTAAAATTATGCACATTTTGCCAAAACCGGTTTGGCTCAGTGGATAGACCGTCGGCCTGTGGACTGAAAGGTCCCAGGTTCGATTCCGGTCAAGGGCATGTACCTGGGTTGCGGGCACATCCCCAGTAGGAGATGTGCAGGAGGCAGCTGATCGATGTTTCTCTCTCATCGATGTTTCTAACTCTCTATCTCTTTCCCTTCCTCTCTGTAAAAACTCAATAAAATACATATAAAATAATTTAAAAAAAATAAAATTATGCACATTTTATTGCAAGAGCTACTCAACAATTGACAGTCAAGTTATTCTATGGATTTTCCATTCTTACTACCACCCACAAAGGTTCCTGGTATTCGCTCTCTCTCTTTTATTTATGTTAATCCTCACCCAAGGTCATTTTTTCCATTGATTTTTTGAGAGAATGGAAAGGCAGAAAGGTGGGGAAGGGAGGGAGGGAGGGAGGGAGGGAGGGAGAGAGAGAGAGAGAGAGAGAGAGAGAGAGAGAGAGAGAGAGAAAGAGAGAGAGAGAGAAACATCAATGTGAGAGAGACACATTGATTGGTTGCCTCCTGCCCATGCCTCGACCATGCCAGGGATCCAACCTGCAACTCAGGTATGTGCCCTTGACCAGGGATCCAACCTGTGCCTTCAGTGTGTAGGCCAATGCTCTCACCATTGAGCAACACTGGCCAGGGTGGCTTCCGATATTCTTGAGTGTTGGAACAAACTCTTTAAAAACCCACTCGAGAAGATTCTGACTCTACTTCCTCCACCTCCTACTATACTTCATACCTTCAAAAAGCTGCTCACTCAATGTGGCTGCCCCCAGAAAGGGATCACCACCTTTGGGATGCTCCCTGGGTAATAGTAAGGCCAAATGGAGTAGAGGGTTATATACTAATTTGGAAAATTCAGGAGTCTGCCAGGATCATTTCTGAACATGATGTTCCTTTCTTTCCCTTAACAGCAACCTCAGGCCAGCCTGGTTGGTACACGCTCCAGACAACAGCCTGGCCAAGCAGGGATCTAAGAAATTTACATTCTGGTTTGGCTACCTGGATTCTCTTATTGTACTGACACGATCTTAGATTATAAGGATAATAACCACTTGGCTCTATATCGTGCTCACCAAGAGGCTACGTGTGTCAGCGTGGGATACAATGGATCTCTGTGTGTTTCATAAAAATGCCCTTTCTCCTTCAACAAAAGTTCTGGGTGTAGGTAGGAGGTACTAGGGTAAAAGATTAAGTTAGAGCAGCTAAAATGGGATACCCTGATCTTGTGGTGGGAGGGACAACAACTACCAGGGAGGGGACACCTCAGCCCCCAAAAGTGATTGGGGGAGGTAAGGATTTTTACATTTTTAAAAATTAACGTAAATACTCCTGGCTGGTACCTCAGTTTGTCGGAGCATTGCCCTGAGCACCAAAGGGCTGCTGGTTCTATTGCCAGTCAGGGTACATACCTAGGTTTCAGGTTCAATCTCCCGTTAGGGAGTGAGCTGTCAGGGCACAAACGGGAAGCAACCAATCAATGTTTCTCTCTCACATCCATGTTTCTCTCTCTCTCTCTCTCTCTCTCTCTCTCTCTCTCTCTCTCTAAATAAAAAATAAAAATAACGTATCCTTGGAGAGCATTAAAAAATTAACATAAATATATTTTTAAAAATAAAAAATTATCATAAGATATAATAAAACAATCCTTAAGAAATTATAAAATGCTGATTAAAAAGTGAGTTCACTCAAAGAACACTCTAGAGCAGCGGTTCTCAACCTGTGGGTCGCGACCCCTTTGGGAGTCGAACGACCCTTTCACAGGGGTCGCCTAAGACCATAAGAAAACACATATATAATTACATATTGTTTTTGTGATTAATCACTATGCTTTAATTATGTTCGATTTGTAACAATGAAATTGGGGTCACCACAACATGAGGAAATGTATTAAAGGGTCGCGGCATTAGGAAGGTTAAGAACCACTGCTCTAGAGTGTCCTGAATATGTAAGATAACCATATAAAAATGTAGACACTTGTTTGATCTTGGGTCATGGCAATAGGCTGGAGCTACTGATGACAAGCATGGTAGTTTCAAAATGGGACACACTCTGCTGAGGACTTAAGGAGTCAATTCAAAAATACATTAAAAAATAAGATAGTGAAGAGGTCTCTTAACACACAGATCTTTGCTCTTTTAGTCCTCAAGGATTAATTTATCTTAAACAGACATCAACTTTAACAAGATATCCATTTAATATTTATTTATTGGTAGAAATTTAAAATGATTGTTATTACTCTACTTTTTAAAAATGTGGACAAAGGAAGATGATGATCCTTCGGTCTCTGTGAAAAAGAAAAAAATTCTAGACAAAAAAGAATTCACTACAGTTCACTACATAAAAAGCCATGAATATAAACCTTAATTATCTTTCTTCCATGTATTAAAAATAAATTTTAACCAGTATACATACGTGTACTGTTTTATGCTGAACACAAATACATACTTATATACTTTAAATGATCATTTACTGAAATATTGATATATTTTTCTTCCAAATATTTTAAGTAGGCATCAATAATTACAACTCTTTAACTTTATTCTCATGTTTTATATTAATCAGAATTTTAGTGATATAAATTTTAAATGTCATATTGGAAAATATAGCTGTGTAATTATTCTCAAAGAGAACAGGAAAGTGCTAAAAATAATGGAATTTAAATTGTTCCTGTTTTTTTGTTTTGTTTTGTCTTAAATGTAACTTACATATATACATATTATTTTTTATTGATTTCAGAGAGGAAGGGAGAGGGAAAGAGACATAGAAACATCAATGATGAGAAACCATTGACCGGTTGCCTCCTGCACGCCCCCTACTGGGTGTTGAGCCCACAACCCAGGCATGTGCCCTTGACCAGAATCGAACCTGGGACCCTTCAGTCCATAAACGGATGCTCTATTCACTGAGTCAAACCAGCTAGGCTGTTCCTGTTTTTAAAAAGCAGTCTGAAAACAGCTGTTTCAGAGTGTAGTACCCAGGATCTTTACTATCATTTGGTCTTTATCTTGTTTCATAAAATTGCCTGCACATAATTTTTGTCTGAAAACATGATAATCTCTCCTTGTATCGAAGACACTATGTAGCGCCAGTTCTTTTACTTCCTTCCTTCTCTCTCCTTTTCTGTTCTTTTCCTTCTTTCTCTCTTTCACTCTTTTTTATTTGTTTGTTTCAGAGTAGCAAAGAACTTCCAAGACTGTTAGGAAATTGTTTTTCTTAAAAAAAAAAAAATCGCAAAATATTTCTTGGAATAATAATTCTAAAATTACTAAATAATCAATATATCGATCAAAAAGGCCAAAAGAGCAAATAATTTTTAAACATTTATAGGGCAAATACCTTAAGAATTTTATAGGATGTTTACTTATTTATTTTGGGGTGGGGGAGAGAGAGGTGTCACAGGGGAGGGACCACAGGTGCATTCTTAATCTGTTGCTTTCCAATTAAAAAAACAGTTCTAGACTTAATTTTTAAGCTATCTGTTTTCTCCCTTTTGAGAAGTTGGACAGGCACGGAACTTCTGTTTCAATAGTTATCAAAAACTATAAATACAGGAATAAATGGTATAGGTACAAAATTTTAAAAATTGGAAAAGCAAAAATTACTAACATTGAGAATGGACATCACATGGGTGGGAGTACCAAAAAAAAAAAAAATCATCCCTCTGTGCCAGAGATTTCCAACTCTAAAGCCATTTATTCTCTGAAAAATACTTTTAATAATAATGAACTTTTACGTGGAGTAGGCTCCCCTACAACTCTAATAAACACTTGCATATTTCTTAAAACAATAGGTCTTATTTTAAATCACTTATAAAAATTCATGCCACAATTCATCTGCTCATTGAAGGTTAAGTGTATTATACATGTAAATCACATTATATCATCACCATTCCCTTGGGCAGAAATATTTTAATTGTGGTGAAAATGTCCATAATGTTTCAATATTTATAATACAAGGAACTAGCTATGCCCTATATCTGATAAACAAGTTCAATGGAGTTTTAAGTTACTACTCAATTTTCAGCAACCGATTCAGATCACGCTGCCATTACTTTCTGTTACTGCTGAAACTGATGAACGAGTCTATGCAAAGGAAGTCTTTCTGATGAGCCCTGAAGGTTTTCAAGAATCTCTTTCTTCATGTAAGGCAGTTTCTTCTGAAAGTTAATGAAGCAAACACATTTAGGAGAAAAGGCTACATTCCTTTGCTTAAAACTTTCATTTGAGGACCCAGAGTTTAGTTCTCTTTCTAAAAAAGTACAGGTAGAGAATTGGAGCTCCTCGGTTGAATCACAGGACACTTCCACACAACATAATAAAGTCTGGGTGCAATGAAAGTGTACCATTCTCACAGCTGCCATAATGCCTTTTAGGAAGGAAAATTCCAGGTGCAAGAGCAAGCCTTCAGGGCTCCAAAGTGCACAGAACCTATTCTTGGTGTACAGGAGTTATTTGGGTTTTTATAAATCGTTGGCTACAAAGGCAAAGTTCTAAAGCATATAAGTCAATCACAAAGTTCTGAGCTGTTCCAGCTCATTTATTGCAGTTGTTCTTTTTTAAAAATATATATTTTTTTATTGATTTCGGAGAGGAAGGGAAAGGGAGAGATAGAAACATCAATGATGAGAGAGAATCATTGATCGGCTACCTCATGCATGCCCCACACTGGGGATTGAGCCCGTAACCCCAGTGTGTGCCCTGACCGGGATTGAACTATGACCTCCTGGTTCACAGGTCAACACTCAACCACTGAGCCACCACGACTGGGCTAGAGGTTTATTCTTATTTCCTTCTGTTATCATACATTGCTTACACAGTGATCATCTATATTTCTTTGTGTACGTGAGTACTATCAGAAAATTATGAAAACGTTAAATTATACATATGCTTTGTCTTATACACAGTTCTTTACAAAGTTAAAAAAACTAGATTTCAGAATTTAATCCAAAGACTTGTATGTATATTCTTTTATTTTTTAATTTGAAAAAATAATATTGGTACACGGAAATCATTCCAAAACTTTGGAAAGTTTTTAGATTAAAAATAAACAATTCCCTTAGCTCTTCTCCAATTCCCAGCATAACTCTACACTGTAAACTTCTGTTAAAAGTTATTAAGCGTGCTCTCCCTCTCGGGAGTATGCTTGTGCCTTTCCAGTCCTCCTCTTTTCCCCTGAGAGGCATTACCTTTACCCTTCTTGCTTCTAAGCTCCAAGGGCACCTTCCTTTGCCTCTGTAACTTGTTTCCTGATCCCATTTCTTCTACCACTCACTTCCACCTCTGTGATTTTCTAATAAACTTTCTCTTATAGTTTGAGTCTTGGCTCTGAAATCTTCCTTAGCCATATCTCAAGTACTGAGGTTGCTGAACCAAGGCCACAGGGAAGCCACTATAGCCCTTATAGTTACTGGGGCTGTTTTTTTTATGTTCTTAACCACAACCAAGTAAGTTGCCTTCTCCGTACTAGTAAAGCTTCTGCACAAATGACAAGAATGTCTAATCAACCAATGTCTGTTTTCACATTAGAACATGTTGGTTTCCAGCTATGGAATCCTATGGGACAATATCACCTGATAGGGTGAGATATTCTTGAAATCAATGACACCCACATATCCTTTTTCCAGAAGGACAAATATATTTAGAACTAAATGAATTAGATACTGAACCAGCTTGGAAAATAAACATTTTAAGTAAACCTCCACAAAAGGAAACTAATCTTGAGACTGACTGAACGTTTGTCTTTTCTTCATTATTTTTTTAAATGTATATTTTATTGATTTTTTACAGAGAGGAAGGGAGAGGGGATAGAGTTAGAAACATCAATGAGAGAGAAACATTGATCAGCTGCCTTCTGCACACCCCCTACTGGGGATGTGCCCGCAACCAAGGTACATGCCCTTGACCGGAATTGAACCTGGGACTCTTCAGTCCGCAGGCCGACACTCTATCCACTGAGCCAAACCGGTTAGGGACTTTTTTTCTTTTTTTTTCTTTTTTTTAAAAATATATTTTATTGATTTTTTTACAGAGAGGAAGGGAGAGAGATAGAGAGTTAGAAACATCGATGAAAGAGAAACATCGATCAGCTGCCTCCTGCACATCTCCTACCGGGGATGTGCCCGCAACCCAGGTACATGCCCTTGACCAGAATCGAACCTGGGACCTTTCAGTCCACAGACCGACGCTCTATTCATTGAGCCAAACCGGTTTCGGCAGGACTTTTTTTCATTATTAATTTCCATGAGGGCCTCAGGGACAGCTTACCAGGGACTCTCCCTTCCCTTCAAGGGTAAGCTGCCCTCTCTCCTAGACCTCCTAAAGGACAAGGGCTCTTAGGAATATAAAAGGAAGGGCGACAGGTCACCTGCCCAACTACTAGAGACGAGAGTTGTAGCACGAGTCTTCCATCTAAGGTGACAGAGAGAGGCCACCCTTGTATGGATAGACATGATGGGGGACCTCCAGTAAGGTAGCTAAGCCCGGAGGCCAACAAGCAGGGATGCCTCACTTGGAATGGGCTTTGTGCAGAATAGAGTCCACCTGTCTGAGCAGAGTAAGTCCAGGTAAACAGTGCCCAGTCACTACTATGACAGTTGGTAAGTCTGCTCTCAGAGCATGGGTAGAACTCTACACCCTGGGTGGTACTGGTATGACAGGGTATCCCTGTGGAGTCCACCTACCTTAATGGAGTAAGTCCATCCTCCCTGTGATTGGCTATTACAGTGACCTTCGGTAAGCCTACCCTCAGGACACAGGGTATGCACTCCACATCCCGGGCGATAGGGTACCTGCCCTACAGTGGCTCTCAGACCACAGGGCAGCCCAAAACAGCCCAGAGACTAGTAGAGACACCTCTAACTCTTGGCTCAGAACTTGTCTGTCTCTCTGTAGATGGGGAACCAGTCCACAATGCCTCAGGATATGCACCCTTTTGGGGTGCATACTTGACAACTGAGAGAAATTTGACCCTGCGTCCCTAAAAACAAGAGGTTAATCTTCTCTTGCCACATGCCTGGCTCCAATATAAAGTGGACAATGGAGAGAGAGGTTTGGCTAGTTAATGGAACCATTAATTTTAATAATATCTTACAGCTAGACCTGTTTTGGCACTCCTAAGGGAAATGGATGGAAATACCACATATCCAAGCCTTTATGGCTCTCACTAAGCTATGTGCTATCTATAAAGTAGGAAAAGTGTACCCAGATGTGGGGAAAATTCAAAAAAAAAAAATGGATGAAAGAATTTGTCAGTCCTTTGCCAACATTTGGGTGGCAAACCAATTACATAGGTATTAAAAACTGTCCTTGTTTTACAAATGAAGTCTTTACAGGGCCAAAGGTGTGGCTCCAGAAACAATGCAAAGCCCACCAACTCCTTTTTCTTCCCCAAACCAACTCTGTTATGCTCAAAAGGCTTAGAGATAAGTGGCTTTATAAAACCGGTGTTCTTTGGGGTATCGAACCTGCACTCCAGGTATGTGCTCATGACCAGAAATAGAACCTGTGACCCTTCTTTGGTGCGCAGGCTGACACTATAACCACTGAGCCATGCCAGCCAGCATGAGAGGCACTATTTTTAATTGGAACATGGATGTGATATAGCATTTCTGGTTTATTCCATTTGTTAGAAGTTGTGAGAAATGGCTCACCTGTCCGAATTTCGAATGATGGACTGGGAAACAGAAACGTGGTGAAAATGAGACTTTTAATAACACTGGAGAGAGAGGGTGTCCATTGTACAGCACACATGTGGGGCAGGGAACATAGCCTAATTATTCAGTCCCTCCTTCAGTTCCTCATTAGCTGAGTATTATTTGGTCACCTGTTTCCTAATACGTTGCCTAGGTCTTGCTGTCTCCCATTGAGCCATTTAAAATATTGGGCTGAGACCTTTCTATTTGTCTCTGCCTCCCTTTGTTTAGGGGAATCTTCCAGGAAAATGTGCTATCAGCCAAGAGCACAGCTCTCATACCCTCTCCCCACATACTGTTTGCTCTGTGGAAATTCAGTAACCACCTAGCCACATGCTGTTTCTTTTCTATGAAGATGAATTGGAGACATGTTTCTTACAAAGTTAGTCACTAAGTCTAGCACATACTCACAGGCAGAGGAATTAAGCATTACCTCTTAAAGAAAGGAATATTAAACCATTTGTGTATATAGTTTTAAAACCACTACAATGTATACGAAAAAGTGTAATATAGAAAGATGTCTATATATTCTGTCTTGTAACTGAGAATAAAAACGAGGTGCAGCTATTATAGTGTGAGAATTATATATATTACTAGTGGCCCGGTGAATGAATGCATGCACATTGAAAGGAAATTAATTAGAAAAAAATATTTTAATATCACTATTCACCCTTTCTCTATAATAGAAATATCAACCAAATTCATGATTGACAATGACAGATGGAAACACACGTGTGCAATTGGCACCAGTGAGAGCTTTATATGTATAATGCATGTGCAAGTCAACTTAGCCTTTTATAGATATAGAACAAACTTGCTTAATTAGACCTGCTTTCTGATGTAGCTAAACTTTTTCCAGCCCAGTGAAGCACCCCAACTTCTCTTTCAGGTAATTGTCAGCAGCACAGCAGTAAATATCAACACAAAGCAAATTATTATCGTAGATCATGCAGGGAGAACAAAGGGTAAAATATTTTAACTGCAGCAGTGTTTGACTATATTCTGTGCAGTGAGAAAACCTGAAGTCATTTTCAAGGTCCACCATTTCTTACTTTTCAGTTGGGTCAAGTTTCTAAGCTTTCTAAATCTCTGTTTTCTGGCTAATGAAAAGAAAATAGGATTCTACCGAGTCTCCTATCTACCTACTCCAGGACTTCTGTGAGGGTCAAATGAGATGAGGCACAAGAAAACGCTTCACAGACATGTGGTTACAGAGTGAAATGTTTCCACCTGGCCATAAAGCAAGTCGTGTTCCTGGGCTGCAGACATTGCAAGGATGCTAGTCATCACTAGAGAGAGAAAGCCAGGCATTGCTATGTGATGTCGTTACATAGATGGAGGGAAGGACACTTAGCATATTAGCCTTTTATATGTAATATATTATATATCATATATTATATTAAAACCTGGTAGATAATACCATTTTATTCAATATATTTCTTCAATGATTTTATTTTCTTATTATAAAAAAGATTCATGTTCATTATATTAGACAGAACAAGAAAATATGAATAAGGAAATGATATAATCTCATATTTTGACAATTGCAGATAACCACTCTCTATCTTTTGACCATTATGTTACCTTTTCTTCCAAACATTTTTAAATATACGTATTTTTTATAAGCATATACATGTGTTGGCAAGTCTCCCTCACCCATCCCATAATTCTGTTTCTTCCCAAAGGTTTATGATTTTGCAAACTTTCAGACCTAAAATGTCTTTTCTCCCCCAAAAGAGGACAATGACTTAAACATAAATCTGAAAAGCACAAAATGTTTTTAAGAAATGATTAATTTCCAATGGCATTGTTTTCCTTGAAAAGATAAATAAATATGAGCTTATTTGTCATTTTGGCTGGCTTCTCTTTTTTAAAGTGGGTTGAAATGGCAGATATTCTTATATATTTCATTCCAATTTGGGCTTAAGACAGGCCTGTCAGAAAAAGAAAGCCAGAGGAAACAGTCAAAGATAATGCCTAATCACACATCGGACGGTGCTAATCTTCGGGAGCACTCGGGGCCTGGCAGTCGCTGGAGACCTCTCCGTTGCATTTTGCCTATTGTTCTGACATTTCCTGGCATTAATCTCAAAAGGAGGAATTTTTTTTTGAGATTTATTTTTTTCTGTGCATTTAAAATAAATCCAGTTCAATTTTGAAAGAAAATCATTTTAAAGCAGTTTTTATAATCAAGACGTGAATTCATGTTTCTATCATGAATCCATTTGCTTACATGTGTACTAGCAGATACTTACATGTAGTGGCTTGCCATTTTGGTTATTGTTATTGTTTTTGTTTTGTTTTCTGATTATGAGAAGAGAAAGAGAAAAAAGTAAAAAAGCCTATTTTATGAAGGGTAATATAGCGAAGACTTCAAATATAACAATGGCTTACATTTAATTTCAGAATGTCCTTTTCTCCCACATAACATAAGCTAGAATGGTGGCTCCACAAAGTTATCAGAGCCCAGGTTCTAATAGCTTTTTCCTCCACCGTCCTTAACGTACAGCTTTCATCTTCAAATTCATCGGCTGTTTACCAGATTGCAATTGGCCACCCATAGTAATTACTACATTCCAGATCGGAAGATAAAGGAAAAGAGGAAAGCAAAAGCTTCCTTGCCAGTTACAGAGCTCTTAAAGAATTGTCCCCAAAGCTCACTCAGTAGATTCTGCTTACATTAGTCTCCCCCATAAGCAAAGGAGGCCAAAAAATACTATATTGGGGATGGGCACATTGCAGCTCCCAACAATACAGAGATTCTTAAAATAAGGAAAAGTCGAGAAAAGATATTGAATAGGCATATAGACAAAGGAGGGGGAATCTGATTTTATACCAGATAGTCAGGGTTAGGAAGAGTGAATACTAATATTTTTTTCCAGTACTATTATTCTTTAAGTGCCATCATTTGTCATAGAAGCTTGACAGCTATAGCTTCCCATAAAACTCTATTTGCTCAAGTATTGAGGTTAACTGTAAATTATATAAATATTATAATAGCAAACATTTAAAAAGCTTAATCGACTACACAGAGGAGGTCCCCGGATTCTTTTATTTAATCTGATGATACATGTGATGGGTGTTCTTAACATGGGAAGAAGCCCAAGCTGCTCCAAGGGAGCCTGACTGTGCAACTGCTGGCTGGTTTCTGGGAAAGAACAGCCCGTAGAGGGCACTTGCTGAAGAGGAAGGGAAGTCACCGAGCCATTTAAGAAAAGCTCCGATGTCTATTCTATTCTGAAAGCACAGCACTTCAGCAAGATGGATAGGTATTCTTATTCCCTGGCCACTCATAAGGAAAACAATTCACACTAGAATGATTAAATATCTTGCATGGCACCATAAAAGATATTCGTGGCCTGGCTGGCTCTTCAATACAGATCATTTTCTCAACTCCATAATTCTTACAAAAGGTAGTAAAAAAAAGTCATTCTCTCTAAGAAGAGGAAACTCAAGACAAAGTCAGGTACCTGAATTCATGGCTACAACAAAATCATGCAGTGAGGCTCGTTAATTAATGGAACGCTGAGGCAGTGCCCACGGGCCTGGAGCTAGGGGAGAGGCGGGTTAGGCCCACTGGAGTCATAGGACTCTTTCAGCCTTAGTCATTAGGAATATATATCTAGATGGTACAGAGATGGGGTATCAGTTGCAAAAGAGGTAACAGCTACTCAAACGGGAAATAACGAGGACAATTTTATGGCCTCGATCACATTCTTATTGTGTAAAATGGAGGTCTCTGGAAAGAGATCCTTTCTTTTATAGCCAAAGTTTAATTTGGTAGAAAACCTGATTGAAATGTAATTAAACCGATTATAAAGACAACTGTTGTCACGCATTTCCAGTGTGAATGTGGATGAAGAAAAACAGCAACATTTGTCAGTGGAACTGAAAGTTCAACTTTTATAAGGCAATGCTTGTTGCCAGACTGCTCTAAAAAGACAGCAAAGATGACTAATTATTTGGTTACCTCTTTTAATAGGCTGAATACAAACTCTTAACATCTGTTCTTGTCTTAAACTATAGAACCCGGCTATCCATCACATAGTTTTGTTGTTCAGAACACAAACAAGCCTAACATAATTAATCAAGAAAATGACTCATCAGTGGCCATGAATCAGTCATGGCCTGCCACTGTTAAAATGCAAACATAATACATACTCATGCATAAACAGGAGAGGAGACTGCATCATCACTTTGTAAGACTAAGTCTTCTAATGAATGCTTGACAAACACTATAAACAATTTTACACAGCACTTTATTTTCTGCATAAGGGGAACTTGGAAAGAGTATAGAGAAAACTACAATAATGATTCAAAGGACTAGAAAAGGCAGATAAATGGTTTAAGGCTGAAATATTTATTTAGAAGAAAGTTCCAAGAGTACTTAATTGTGTATATTCAAGTACATTATATAATTGTAGATACTGACCATATATTTAATCATCAGTGTAAGAAATAAAGTAGACATAACATGATACATTTAAAATATACATATATAGAAAATTGTTAACTATAGGAGCTATTAATGAGACTTGTCACCAAAAGAATCTGGAAAACTTCCTTCCTTAACTCACCTTATGAATAGAATAAGTGTTCAACAAATTAGAGTTTGTTGGGTGAATGATTAAATTTGCCTTGTGACAATAATGTAGAATGCCTGGAGTATAGTAACTAAAGAAGTAGTTGGTCACCATTGTAAATGACCACGTAACCTAAGCTATGTGGTTTGAAAATTATTCTGAAAACAGAGCAAAAAGTGGAAATTAATTTTAAACTACAGAATGCATGATTAATTTTATTGTAGGACAGTAACTTCAACAGAACTCAATCATCCTGTGAGATCTAGGTTTTGTTAAATGTGTAATATTTGTGTAGGGTCTCAACAAGATAACAGACTCCTTATAGATCAAAAATTCTACCCATATTGGCAGGAATACTGAAGCTAAACCCACCAAGTTCATATGGCTGCATCCAAATTTTTCCCCATGCTTGCACAACACCATTTGAAACCAAAGCAAAAAGAAAGAATAAGACTGTTTTAAATTTATTGGGTGACGTTTGTTAATAAGATTATATAGGTTTCATGTGTACATTTCTGAGACATATGATCTGTATATTGCACTGTGTATCCACCACCCAAAATCAAATCATCTTTTGTCACCATATATTTGACTCCCTTTATCCTTTACTACCCTCCTACCTCTCTTCCCTCTGGTAACCACCATAGTGTTGTCTGTGTCTATGAGTTTTTGTTTGTTTGCTTTTCTTGTTTATTGATTTGTTGCTTTCAGTTTTATATTCCACATATGAGTGATATTACATGGTTCTTAAAATTTTCTGTCTGACTTATTTCGCTTAGCATGATAATCTCAAGGTCTGTCCAAGTTGTCGTAAATGGCAGTATTTCATCTTACGGTTGAGTAGTTAGTGTTCCATAGAATACATGTACCACATTTTTATCCAATCATCTATTGAAGGACACGTTAGCTGTTTCATGTCTTGACTACCATGAATAATACTGCAATGAACAAAGGGATGCATATATCTTTGTGAATAGAGACCGTCCTCAGGTTACGTATGTGCTTTATGTTTTTTATTATTTATTTACCACAAGTAAAGGTCAGAACTTGTTATCTTTCTTTTATATTTTTTTTACTGTTTCACTTCATTACTGCTGTGTACATGCTCCATGTGAGTGACATAGGTGCTTATGTAGGTGGGTTCCGACTTACAGCGAAGATTGCGTTTCATCGCACCCTAGGAACGGATCTCCAACCTAACCCGAGGACCTACTGTAAATGTTTTCAAAATTTTCAGATTTGGAGGACCTATATACTAAAAATTACAAAGCATTATTAAAAGAGATGGAAAAAGACATAATGAAATGGAAAGGTATCTTGTGTTCATGGATTGGAAGAATCAATGTAGTTAAAATGTCCATATTACCCACAGCAATATACAGATTTAATACAATCCTCATCAAAATACCAATGACATTTTTTAAAGAAATAGAACAAAAAAATCATAAGATTTGTATGGAACCACAAAAGACCCTGAAAAGCCAAAGCAATACTGAGAAAAAAGAATGAAGCCAGAGGTATCACACTCCCTGACATAAAATTATACTACAAAGCAACAATAATCAAAATAGCATAGTGCTAGCAGAAAAACTGACGTGCAAACCAATGGAACAGAATTGAGAGCCAGGAATGTACCTACATGTATATGGGCAAAAATTTTTTGACAAAAGAGCCAAACATACATGGAGAAAAGAAAGCCTCTTCAATAAATGGTGCTGAGACAGGATCCCTCTATTCACACTTTGCTGGTAGTTTTTATCACAAATGGGTGCTGGATTTTATTAAATGCCTTTTCTGTATCTATTGATATGACCACATGATTTTTATCCTTTATTATGTTTCTATGATGTATTATGTTTATTGATTTGTGAATATTGTACCAACCTTGCATCCCTGGAAATAAATTCCACTTGATCATGGTGTATGATCTTGTTAATGTATTGTTGGCTCTGGTTTGCTAATATTTTGTTGAGGATTCTAGCATCTATGTTTATCAGGGATAATAGCTTTACTTTTCTTTCTTTGTAGTGTCTTTACCTGGTTTTGGAATTCGAATAATGCTAGCTTGTAAGAAGAGCTTGGAAGTCTACCCTCCTCTTGAATTTTTTGAAATAGTTTGAGGATAGGTGTTAGTTCTTCCTTAAATATTTGATAAAATCACCTGTGAAGGCACCTAGCTCAGGACTTTTGTTTGTGGGGAGTTTTTTTGTTTGTTTGTTTTTTCATTACTGCTTTGATTTCCTTAGTTGTAATTTGATTTCCTATTCAGGGGTTTTGATTCTTCCAGATTCAGTTTTGGAAGATTGTATGTTTCTAGAAATTTATCCATTTCTCCAGGTGTGCAAATTGTTGGCATATAACTGTTTATCGTATGTTCTGACAATCCTTTGTATATCTGTAGTGTCAGCTGTTGCTTCTCTTTCATTTCTGATTTTATTTATTTGGGTCCTCTCTCTTTTTTTCTTTTTAAATCTTCACCCAAGCATATAGGTTTTTTTTATTGATTGGAGAGAGAGGGGGGAAGGGAGAGAGAGAGAGAGAGAGAGAGAGAGAGAGAGAGAGAGAGAGAGAGAGAGAGAGAGAAACATCAGTGTGAGAGACAAACATCCATTGTTGCCTCCCGTTTGCACCCTGACCAGAGATCGAACCCACATTCTAGGTATGTGCCCTGATGGGGGTGGGAGGGGGTTGGAGGGGAGACAGGAAGAGATTCATCAAGGCATAGCCCATGGTCATGGACAATAGTGTGATGAAGGCCTGGGATGGGACAGGAGCTTGGTGGAGGGGGATAAATGGAGGGGAAAATGGGGGACATCTGTAATAAAGTAAACAATAAAAAAAGAAAAAATTAATAATATATAGATATATGTAGAGGTAACGTCTTTTTTAATCTAAAAACAAAGTATGACTTTTACAAGTATGATTGAAACCTAGAAGCTATACACATAGGTGCATTTTAACACATAAAAATTAAAATTTTATTATTGATGCTTTAGAAAAACCCAGCAGAAATAAATTGCAAAAGACAAAGGACTAACTGGGAAAAATAATTTAAATATCATAAGCAAACGGGCTTGTTCTTGTTACAGCCCCCCCAAAATTTCATTTTAGGAATTTTCCATACAAGTAGCCTAACAATTTGTAAAGGCTATTTGCAACACTTTTGTAAAAGAAGTAGCTCGGAGACAGGGCTAGTTGGATAAATCACATTATCTCTACACCGTTTTATACTTCTAGTCATTAAAATAAATCCTTTAGCTATGAAAAGATTTACAAGACATGCCAGATGAAAATAGAGTTCCTAAACATTTTATAGCGTGCTTCTATTGGCAGGCCTGGAGGGATCTAGAAGAAAACATAATCCTGGTAAATGGTCTGAGAATAGGATAGAGGATTTGTAATATTTATATAATTCCTACTTGGAGTGCTAAGATTTTTTTCCACTTACTTCTATGTCTTTTTTAAAAGAATGAAAACCATCTGTCATATCAAATGGGAAAATAGTATCCTATTTTTAAAGTATATCATTTTCGTTGATAATTTTAAAGTGATGCTTCTTTATTACTTTTCAGCCACAAGCAAGTTTAGTAAGGTTTAATCTCAAACCAATATTATTATGAAAGTAAATTTACTATTCAGCATCCACACAGTAGCCTGAAAATTGCAGGTGTTACAGTAACAATTATTTATGACATTTAATATAAGAATTTCTTCAAGGGGAATAATTCTTTTCAAGTGAAAAACTAATTTGAAATACATTCTCTAATCACCTGACAGAAGTCTAAAAGTTATGGATTACCTCTCTTCAAAAGAAGATCTGAGATATTTTGCAAAGATAGCAAAGAACTTAATAGAACATTTTCCCTTGGTTTTAAATTGAGTTGACTGTTAATTTATTCAAACTTCATTGATTTTTTCCCCCTTGTGTAATAGATAAATGATCACAGCAACTTTAAAAGTTATCTTTGTTTTGATTTAAAAGTAACCAGAGTTATTTTTTCTTCCATGAAACAGACATTCTTGTAATGAATACAACGTGACAATGCTTGAAATCAATCCTTCCAGGAGCGGTGCATTGTTTTTGTTGTTGTATATAGCTTTCCTACTACAAAAACTATTTTAATTTTTAAAAGTAAGTTCATTTTACAAAAGCAACAAATTTCATAGTAGTGTAAAACGCCTACTCTACAATGTCAAATATAAAATGATTAGGAGGCACCATTTTCCAAGTTAGTACAGTTCTATTAATTCAGCAGCACAATATAATACTCCATTGTAACATCAAATGTGCTCTGAGAATTCCAGAACAACAAGAAGAATATGTACATTAAGTCAATTATTTAGAAAAAGCATTAAAAGTGTTTGCTGTTTTAAAGGTTTTGCTCCAAAACAACATTTTCATTTAAACTTTTTAGATGAGCTGCAAGTGTAATATCCCATGTTACCTCTTCATGTTTGCAACTCAGCCAGTCTAATTACCTTGCCCGAGGCAGTCACATAACCTCTCTGTGCCTTCAGAAAGATGAGAAATGGAGCCAGATTCCATTTCCCTTCTCTTCACTCCATTTGTCTTATTTCTGGGAGCTCCTTTTGAAGCTAAGAAGGAATAAGAATTTGACCCTTTGTTTCTGAATGCGTGGCTAATCCCCCTTTATAAATTCCTCTGATCGACCCGTTTCTAATTAAGAGTAGACCTTTTCTCCTGCTTCAGAATTTTTCTGTGGGGCTTAGAGCGTCTGGTGAATATTACACACTAAGAATAAACACACTGTGTTGATGTAATTGGCATTACAAAACAGGTCCTCCAATGAACATAACATTTTCCTCATTTTTTTAAAAAGTAGTCTTTCAACAGGATATTGTTCAGATAAACTGAATAAAACTTTAAGATTACTTTTATTTTACGACCATGGTATTTTTCTTTCTCTATAAAAGCATCTCCGAACAGCACAGTTTCCTTTAGTTATCCCAATGGAAAATTAAGAGCAAACGTGCTTGATTGGTGGATTTACTGGATGTGACCAAAGTCCAATGAGATGAACTCAGTTTGAACTGAACCAAGAGAGTAATTATATTAAAAATGTTTATATGTAAAGTGAAACATTCACACTTTTTTTAATGGGAGGATGGGTACATGGTGAGGCAACTAGACAAGATTTTATAATGTGGTTTTTTTAAGCTGTGGATTAATACCTGAGGAAAGATATACTGGCCTTGGGTCTGGAGTCATGAGTTCTAAACCTGGACTTATTAAGTCTGCTTCCAGAAGGCAGCTCTGTGTTATAATTATTTTTTCACTCAAAGTTATTCAACATGCATTTATGCAGTTAGCATAGTGTAGGAATGAAGTAAATGGTGGTTTGTTTTCCTTCCCCTTGTCAGTGTGGGTCCCTATCTCCTCACTCCCACCCACCCTCCATTATCATTTTTTAATAGGTTTATCACAATAAACTCTAATTGCTTCTTTTTCTAAATGCATCAAAATACTGTGTGAGCTGCTTAAGCACAGGAGCTATGGCTTGTCTCATTTTAATACCCTACCATCTGGGACATAGAAGATTTACTATAGTCTTGTTGATCTGAATAAAATTACATTTACTAATTGTCAAAATAGCCAAATACTCTTTTGCCTATCCAGCAGCTATCCTCTCTTCTCTCTAGCCAACTCTTGTTTGAACACTAAAATGCCTAGCCAGAGGGTACAAGACAATTATAGTGACATCCTTGGGATGAGATGGACCTTAAACCCATTCTTTGCCAGTGAAATGTAAGAAGTCCCCTGGAGAAAGACTTCTGAGAAAGATAAAAGGCCAGAGTGAAGCCAAGAAAACAAACACCCTTAGGTCTTTTCTTTCCTAAAGGAGATGCTATCATGTAAGGTGCAGAGTTCATCTTGTGATCAAGTGGAGAGATGATGCTAATATACAGAAACTGACAGACCAGAAAGCTATTAACAAAACTGGGTCTTTATTTACATTACTGCACAAGCAAATCATGTCATCTGCAAATAATGACAATTTTACTTCTTTCTGATTTGGAAGCCTTGCCTAATTACTCTAGCTGGAACTTCCAGTATTATCCTATATAATAAAAACCTAATATGCAAATCGACCGAACAGTGGAACAACTGGTTGCTATGATGTGCACTGACCACCAGGGGGCAGATGTTCAACACAGGAGCTGCCCCCAGCCCCCAGGTCCCAGGCCAGCCAAGGGGGAGGTGACCGGTGGCAGCGGAAGGGGGAGGAGCAGGTGAGCGATTGGTGCCAGGCTGGCCAAGGTGGGTGCCAGTGGGGGTCCCCCAATTGCCCTACTGGTCGCCCCACAGATAGGCCCTGATTGCTGGCCAAGCCTAGGGACCTTACCCATGCACAAATTTCCTGCACCAGGCCTTTAGTACTGAATAAGAATGATGACAATGAGCATCCTTGTCTTGTTCCTAATCTTAAAGGCAAAAATATCAACAAAAAACTGTTGGAATTGAACCACACTTTAGACCAAATGGACTTAACAGACATATATAGAAACATTTCATCCAACAACAGCACAATATACATTTTTCTCAAGTGCACAAGGAACATTTTCCAGGATAGATCATATGACAAGACACAAAACAAGTCTTAGCAAATTTAGGATTGAAATTATAGCAAGCATCTTTTCTGACTACAATGAAAATAGAAATCAACAAGAGGAAAACTAGAAAATCTACAAAAATATTTGGAAACTAAACAGACATTTTTGCACAACCCATAGGTCAAAAAAGAAAACTTTTTAAAAACTCAAAACAAATGAAAATGGAAACACAATCTGCCAAAACCTGTAGGATGCTGTAAAAGCAATTCTGAGAGGAAAGTTTATAGAATAAATGCATATACTAAGAAATTTGAAAGATCTCAAATGACCTACATTTATTCCACAAGGAATTAGAAAAGAAACAAAGTAAACCCACCATCAGAAAAGGAAAGATATAATAAAGATGAGAGTGGAAATAAATGAAGTAGAGACCAGAAAAGCAACAGAAAGCATTAACAAAACTAAGAGCTGGTTTTCTAAAAAGATAAACAAAAGTGACAAACCTTGACAAGACTGAGAAGAGAAAAAAAAAAGAAATAATTAAATGAGAAATAAAAAGGAGACATTACAACTGATACTACAGAAATACATAAAATCTTGGAGAAACCAAGATGGTGGCATAGGTAAACACCGGAGATTGCTGCCTCGCACAACCACTTCAAAAATACAACTAAAAGACAGAACGGACATCATCCAGAACCACAGGAGGGCTGGCTGAGTGGAAATTCTACAACTAGAAGGAAAGAGAAAAGCATACCGAGACTCAGAGGAGGTGCGGTGCGGAAGTAAAATACAAAAGTGCGGAGGTGCGTGCGGAGAGGGCTGGCAGCTGAGGACATGATTGTCTTTTTCAATCAGGAGGGAGTCTCAAGCTCTGAGCTCCAGTTCCGGGTGAGTCTCTGGGGACCCAGACTCATATGGAGAGAAACTGGACTGTCTGGCATGGGTCGGAACTTGGGGGCAGCTTTCTCTCGGAGGCGCTCGCAGCAATGGCCGGGGCCTCTGAGAGCAGCCATACTGCTCACTCCACCCGCCCTGTTGATCCCCTGGGACCCTGCCCCGCCCAAGCAGTGCATGGAGGCTTTTGCATATGAAAGGTCTAACCCCTTATAACCTGAAAATTACTTAACAAACTGCAGCTTCCCCAAGCCTCAGGGCAACTTGCATTGCTTTACAGCTGGCTTCTGCTGGGTAGCCTCAGGCAGAGGCTAGATTAGCACCTCCTTAGATCCAAGAGCCAGTGTACCCAGTGGTCAGAGTGGGACCATCCAATTACAACTCCTCAGATCCATAAGGGACACACTCAGGGGGCAGACTCAGTGAGCATCAAAGCCCCACTGAAGTAAGTCTTGCCCCATAAGGGTGTCTTCAGCACAGAAGTTCTCCCACCATAGACACAGCTGATTCTCACAGCCAATTGGCCTGGAGGTCAATTCCTCCCAGTATTACCTACAACAATCAAGGCTTAACTACAACAAGACTGTGCACAAAGCCCACAAGGGGGTGCACCAAGAGTGTCTACCTCAGGTAATTGGGGAGGCTGAGTCACTGGGCCCTATAGGACACTTAGCACAGAAAGCCACTCTATCGACACAGTGAAGCACAAAAAAATGCTGAGACAAGGAAACAGGACACAAATGACAAAAATGGAGGAAAGCAAACTACTAGATATAGAGTTCAAAACCACACTTTTAAGGTCTTTCAAGAATTTTCTAGAAACCGCCGATAAACTTAATGAGACCCTCAAGAAATCTAGTGAGACCCTGGATGTTGTGATAAAGGACCAACTAGAAATTAAGCATACACTGACTGAAATAAAAATATTATACAGACTCCCAACAGCAGACCAGAGGATCGCAAGAATCAAGTCAAAGATTTGAAATACGAAGAAGCAAAAAACACCCAACCAGAAAAACAAAATGAAAAAAGAATCCAAAAATATGAAGATAGTGTAAGGAGCCTCTGGGACAACTTCAAGTGTACCAACATCCGAATTATGGGGGTGCCAGAAGAAGAGAGAGAGCAAGATATTGAAAACCTAGTTGAAGAAATAATGACAGAAAACTTCCCCTACCTGGTGAAAAAAATAGACTTACAAGCCCAGGAAGCGCAGAGAACCCCAAACAAAAGGAATCCAAAGAGGACCACACCAAGACACATCATAATTAAAATGTCAAGAGCAAAAGACAAAGAGAGAATCTTAAAAGCAGCAAGAGAAAGACAGTCAATTACTTACAAGGGAGTACACATACGACAGTCAGCTGATTTCTCAATAGAAACTTTGCAGGCCAGAAGGGAGTGGCAAGAAATATTCAAAGTGATGAATACCAAGAACCTACAACCAAGATTACTTTATCCAGCAAAGCTATCATTCAGAATTGAAGGTCAGATAAAGAGCTCCACAGATAAGGAAAAGCTAAAGGGGTTCATCACCACTAAACTAGTATTATATGAAATGCTGAAAGGTATCTTTTAAGAAAAGGAAGAAGAAGAAAAAGGTAAAGATACAAATTATGAACAACAAATATGCATCTATCAACAAGTGAATCTAAAAATCAAGTGAATAAATAATCTGATGATCAGAATAAACTGGTGATTATAATAGAATCAGGGGCATAGAAAGGGAGTGGACGGACTATTCTTGGGGGGAAAAGGGGTGTAGGGGATGCGGGAAGAGATTGGACAAAAATCGTGCACCTATGGATGAGGACAGTGGCGGGGGTGAGGGCGGAGGGTGGGAGGGGAACTGGGTGGAAGGGAGCTATGGAGGGTATAAAGAGGAACAACTGTAATAATCTGAACAATAAAGATTTAATAAAAAAGAAAAAACAGCCAAAATAAAGCAAAAGAAATGAAATGAAAAATGTGTTTCTAAATAATTCATGGGTCAAAAAATCACTAAGGAAATTATCAAATATGTTAAAATAAATGAAAATAAAAATATGTTAATGTCTCATAATCTATGAAGTTATAGTGTTAAACGTTCTGAACTTTAAAAATATAATGTTGGTAAGTCTCAAAGAAAAGAGAAAAATAAAATAATTTCAATAAATTTCCAATGACCTGTGTTAACTAAAAGGGAACAGTGTCAACTAAAAATATCAAAAGAAGCAAAATCATCTTTAAAATCCATTTGGGGGTTGTCTTCTTATTGGTTTCTGAATCTGATTCTATTAAAAAAAATTTCCTACCTCAAAGTCATACAATGATTATCTTGTGTTTTCTTCTAATAAAAATTTCAGCCTGACCAATGTGGCTCAGTGGTTGAATATTGACCCAGAAACCAAGAGGTCACCGGTTTGACTCCGGGAGGGCACACACCCAGGTTTCGGGCTGGATCCCTAATAAGAGGCAGCAAGCTGATCAATGTTTCCCTTTCATATCAATGTCTCTCTCTCTCCCTCTTTCTCTCTCTCCCTCTCCTTTTCTCTCTCTCCCTCTCCTTCTCTCTCTCTCTCTCTCTCTCTCTCTCTCTCTCTCTCTCTCTCTCAAAATCAATTTAAAATATTTTTTAAAATAGGAGAAGAAATAAATAAAAATGCAATATAACAAAGTTCTGGAGGATGACATCTCAAGGCTATTATAAGTCAGCCAGTAGAGTAACCATCTCCCTTCTACCCCTCCTATAATTCGTAGCATCTCTCCCCATCACTGTGATAGTTGTATTTATTATTTTTCCCAACGTAATAAAAGGTGTCTTGTACTGCCTAGATTGTGAAATCCTTCCCTGACTTGGCAGGAACAGCTAGTAGGAGCCGTTGGAGTCCTGGCCAACTGTCTGGGGAAACAACTTGATAGTGTCCATGACAAGGCCAGATGGCAGTCTGATGAAGTAGTGAGTGTGTCCCCAAAATGAGCAACCACAGTACCTTAGCAGCACTCACGAGAGGCAGATAAGTCTGCTATGTTTACATCTTTATATGCACGAAGTATACATTTCAAATAGTTGCTTTTACATTATTTTAGGTGGAAGGATTTTAGAAGCTTGTATCACTAGGTGACCCCTTTCTTTTAATGGAGCCAGTATAATTATGAAGATTACATTTGCCATGCTTTAAAATTAATATATTCTGTTTACACCTCTGTAGGAACTAACTTTTGAATCTAATTATGTATGGAAGATTTCATCATTAAAGTTTAACCCCCTGGTAAGTCAAGAAAGTAAGCCACTCCCTGAATTAGACTGAGCAAAGGATCTTGAAACCTCAGTTACAATGAGTTACAGAATATGGTGAGCTTAGTACAGTAAGGCCTTGATTTTGCGGATCTCAATTTTAATGGACTTCGATTTTAATGGACACAATTTCTGGTTCCTATGTCATATGTGAAAATTGACATATGTTAATTTTAAAATGCTTTTAACAAAGATTTACTTATGATTAAATTAACAGGTTTTTTTGGTTATTAATTTGCTGTTATTTTTAACAAATATTAGTGAATAGGCCATATGTTGGAAAAAATGCTGTAGTGATTTCATCAACATGAATAAATATTAAATATCTACAACTGTAGTCTACATATTTAAATCCCAGAGTCACCACTCAAAAACAATGTTCATTGGCGAGTGATTAGCACGTGATCACACTCGATCACCAGCGGTAATTGGTTCTGTTGTGAGTGGCATAACTTTCTATAGTAGGTTTACTGCGTGCGATGTTCTCACGTGCATTCGTTTATTCACAGTGACTGGTGAATGCACACATTTACTAGACCTATTCAGTATAAATTAAAAATTACTGTAATAATATAGAAAACTTTTCTGTGAAATTAAACTTTTCATATATTCATCATATTAATTAACACAAATGTGTCTACATAAGTAAAAACAAGTAAACTAATTTGTCAATTCTTTAACATACCCCCTAGGAAAACCCACTTTATTATATAACAGACTTTCAGCTTTAACCAACACCCCCTCACTCAAATTAGTCCATTAGATCCGGTTTTACTGTAACATCAAGTGAACTCAGAAGCTAAAATAAGTTTAACCATTTTGTAAAAATAAGTGCATGGTTTCTGGTTGGCCCTTATCTCAAAGCAAACTAAATCCAGATAATCTCACAGTAAATGTAATCTTTGGTTTCTTTATCAACAGCCTTTTAGTTTTATTTTTTGCATTCATATATTTAGTGATGTTATAAATATGCATCACTAAAAGTTATCACTAAACATGTCATCTTCAAAAAGCCATCATTTGATCAGCTAGTGTATTCAGTTTCTTATAAAAATGTATACAACCTAATACAGCATTCTGAATCTTCTAATTGATGAAGCAGTCTTCCTGTTTTCAAAATTGAATGGCAGCATTGTTTAAAAATAAAAACCCTATTAAAGTTAAGACTCTTGTAGCAAGTACTCTTTTGCTACTTTTCCAGCATCCTTTTCCTCCTTCGCCTCTTCTTCCTCCTCAAAAATCTCTAATTCCTCTTTAGAGACTACAGGTTCTGGGGAGGTTGACTCCAGCCCCGCTCCACGCCTAACGGAAGCCAATCAGCAAATTTCCTATCACCGTGATCGATGAAGGCTGAGCATGTGATCCAAGGTAATTCAAGTGGACAGAATATCCAGGACTTGCTGTGTGTGTAGGAAAGCTATTATTGACGTTTTTTGTTCATGCGGACAACCGAATAGCACGGGGAGTGGCCGGAAGCCGTGTTGGGTCCCCAGAAGGAGTGGGCCAGAAATAAAATTGAATTGTGCACGTTGGAGCCGAGAGATGGGAAGAAACATGGTCTTGGATAGAAGGTGGTGGCACCTAATTAGTCTCATCTATAACCAGCTCTACCTCTGGATATTTTATTTACAAAAGTTAAAATTAAGAAGTTTGTTGTTTCCACTAGTGGAATCTGATTTGTTACTTGAAACTTTTTAAATCATTCTTACTAACACATGTTAGTAGGTATCTGCTGTGTCCCAGGAGCTAGCATACGTCACACAGCTTTGGCCTCGCGGCAATTATGGAAATCAGAGTGTTACTGAACCTCATCCTTATTTGCAAACTCTTTTAAGTTCAGGAGTAAACAAATCACTCTAAGGACAACAGTTTATTTTCCATCTATAATGCGAAAATTTACAAACACCAAAGTTTATGATTGAAAAGTAAATGTTATTCCAATGGTATGCCACCATCTGTATTGCTGCTTGTACCCATTCCCCTTTTGGTTTTGATTTTGCATTTTGCAAACCAATGTGAACACAGGAGATGAGCGTTGGCATAAACCTCTAATCAGCATTATGTGAATCAGTGTTTGTTTTAAAACGCAGTGCTTAACTACTATTTTAGTTGGCATGAGAATTCGGTGATTGGATCAGAAGACATCAAAGGCTGGCCTTTGATATGGAATTGGAGCTGTGTACCTAGCTGTGCACCTAGCCGTGTCTCTAAATTTACATCTGACGTCTTGAAGTGGATGGCTGCCTACGTTTTCAGTCCCTCAATTCTGTTTCTACTCAGAATTAAATCTCCTTTAAATCTGTAACTGTCTCCTTTAAATCTGATCTCAGGCCGATGCAGAAAAGTTTCCTAAAACCTGGCTCGGAATTCATTAGGATTGGGGTGCTGGTAGTGTGATACTGATAAAACCAAGTGGTTGAACTGGATGTTACTTCATTTTCGTGAGCACGGGCATTTTGTGATGACTTTATATGAGTTAAAAGGCATTTTTGTTTCCTAAACTGAGAACAGCCTCATTGAAAGATCTCTTTTTGTTTTTTAAATTCCTCTCTCAGCCCCACCCCCACCTTCCAACCCCTTTCCATCCCCATAAAACTGAAATCAGCCTATAATCTGTCCTGCAGCTCTCCTTGCTATACAATAAACGTGATAACAACCCTGAGTTCTTTCCAGCCCTTTTTGGCTCCAGATCACAGGAAGCTTCCTTAAAGGGAGGAGAAAATGGACTCTCAGAGATTAGAATGACCACTTAACAGATACACAGGAGCCAAAGCCCACAGGAGAGAAGAGATAAAACAAAATAATGACTCGTGGTGTCTTCACTTTTCAGTTTAACCAAAAAAGTCCTTCCCCATTTCCGACACAGTTATTGGACTTCAATCCTATTTATAGAACATGCTTTGAAGTTTTTTTTCTGTTTTAGGGTCTCTTTGTTTTTAATCTGCACTCAGCTACATCATTGCTCACCAAAGTATCATAAGTAAACTCTCATGTTTGAATTCTAAGCTCCACAGGCCACTTGAGGGTACTGTGCAGTCAAGCCGACAGAGAAGGAAACATAGCCAAGGCAGACAGTCTCATTTACAGAGGACTCCTGGAATAGAGGTTTCTGAGTGTGGCCAGGATCTTTGCAATTCACTGTCCTGAGACAGAAGTAAGGAGAGAAACAAGAAGACGATGGCAGTGACTTTTCTTAAATGTCTCTAATGACAATGAAACTTTTAAAAACAATTAAACCACTTATCTGTGGTTTTATTTTGCATCTATTTGCTTATCTGAGTTTCCTCAAGGATAATATGCATGCATATACATCCATACTTGTTACTGACTCTCTAGGTTTCGGGCCTGGGGCTATTTTTCAGATTTATGGGCTCATAGTATTTGCTCAACACCATTTCCCCAGATTCCAGCTAATTATTGTCTCTGATTCTAGTTCAGCCATGGGCAAACTACGGCCCGCGGGCCAGATCCGGCCTGTTTGAAATGAATAAAACTAAAAAAAACAAAAAGACCGTACCCTTTATGTAATGATGTTTACTTTGAATTTATATTAGTTCACACAAACTAATTAGTTCACACAAACACTCCATCCATGCTTTTGTTCCGGCCCTCCGGTCCAGTTTAAGAAACCATTGTGGCCCTCGAGTCAAAAAGTTTGCCCACCCCTGCTCTAGTTTCTCCCACACTCTCCAATAGTCCAGGGACTCCCTAAATCAGCCTAGTACTTGAAGGGCAAGAGTTGGGGGATGTGAGCGTAGTTGATGGTATACTTTTCTACATTACGTCGGATAATTCCAGAAGAAATGAGATTCTACTCTACTGTAGAACAACTCAAAACCACCGTCGTTTACTACTTACCATGTATTCTGAAGCAACAATGATTTCCCTCAGATAAATTGTGTGTTAAATCAAAGCTTGTGAAGAGTATGTGATAATTATTGTTGCTACAACACTAATTCAAATATTAAGACACGTCGTTTTGGGAAAATATAGAAATCCAGAGAGCGTTCTACCTACTAATAAGAAACTTATATATAAATGTAAAATTTTCTCTTTACTTTTGGTTTTCTGTTTAAATTCTTTTGACTCCTTTTCTCTGGTTGAATTCTCTGTATCAGGGAATGAATAGTTTCTGACACCCCTGGTGATTTACAGAAAAGTGCTCCCTGATTTCTAGAATTACATTCTCAACCCAGAGCATTCGTGTACCTCAGTAACTTACCTCACATTTTCTCCTATTTGTCTCAGAGACATTTCAAATTGAAGTTTTCTAAATCTGATCTCTAAATGTTTACCCCAAAGTAAAATCTAAGAAAGTGGCTCCCCCAGTGATCCACTAATATAGTCAGAAAATTGTTCTCTTTACTATCATAAAAATGTTTAATTTTACTTCAAAAATGTACATAAAAATCATCCACTTTTCCCAATCTGCAATCTAATTCAAATTACCATTGCCTCGCTCTAGCCAGTTTGGCTCAGTGGATAGAGCGTTGGCCTGTGAACCTAAGGGTCCCGGGTTCGATTCCAGTCAAGGGCATGTACCTTGGTTGAAGGCTCCTCCCCAGCCCAGGCCCTGGTCGGGGCATGTGCAGGAGGCAACCCAATTGATGTGTTTCTCTGTCTTTCCCTCTCTCTTCCACTCTCTAAAAATCAATGGAAAAATATCCTCGGGTGAGGATAGAAAAAAAAAATTACCATTGCCTACATTGCAATCTTCTCTTTTGCCATCTGTACTCTTCTATGTACTCTTGCCTCTCTCCCTCCAATCCATTATCCACATAGCAGCAAGGGCGATCTTAAAATTTAATGACCTTCCCTGCTGGAAACTCTTTTCTCCTTCCCTGTTCCACTTAGGATATGATCCAAATCTTAAACATGGTCAGCAAAGTCTTAAATAAACTGCCGCAGTAATCTTTCCATCCTCGTTTTATAATATGTGCTCGGTAGCTTGCCAAAATCCACCACACTGATTTTCTCTCAGTTATTTTAAAATGCCCAACACTCTCCCCCGTAGTGTCCTTAGTTCATGCTGTTCCTTCTGCTTGGCATGTTCTTCTTCACAATTTTTACCAGACTAGCTTAGCAACACCACTCCCTACCATATGCACTGTCTAGGGCTTTTTAATATTTTTTGATTAGTAATTCTTGCCTAAAGATACTCTCTGGCCATCAAAGGCTACTCACTCAGCCCAGGCAACAGGCAGGTACCAAGTACCGGGGAATTCATGCTTTCTTTCCTCATTCCAGGACAGCCTTCAACTGACGACTGGTGGGGGTGGGACAGCTACCCCAGCAACCTCTCCCCTCTGTTGGGATGAGGAGTGTACCCCTCTAATTCTCAACATTCATACAGGGATTCAGCCCAATTGCCCAAGCAGTAACCTGTTTAATAACAAGTCCTTAAATGCTTCCTTTTTTCTGTGACAGGCCTGTAATATCCTACCAGCACACCTCCCAAATAGACTTTACACATTTTTATTCCTGCCTTGGGTCACCTTCTGGAGGACTCTAACTTAAAGCACAAGGCATTTCATCACAAAGAAAGAATCATTTATCTAGGTGAGTCATATATACAGAAAGCATAGCTAGGAAACGTTTCACTCATTATGCCTATATTGATCCAAATAAAACAACAATTGACAGTGTTAGAATGATTCAGCAGTAATGTCCATGTAATCTGCAGGTATTCATTTCTGTTTGTGCACAAATATATATATGTACTAGAGGGCCGGTGCACGAATTAGTGCACAGGTAGGGTCCCTCAGGGTGGCCTGCAGAGATCAGGCCAAAACCGGCAGTCCAACGCCGCCTGCCTGCCACTCCCGCTCATCCAGGCCCCGCTGCGCCTGCCACAGGCTCGTGCCCAGTCAGTCCCGAGGGATAGGCCCATGCCAACACAGTGGCCCTCACCAGCCGTGAGCCCTGCGTCTGGCACCCAGGGGGCATGGCCCAGGATGTGGTTGGCCCTCCGGGTGGGAGGTGGGATGCCCTTCCGGCCTTGGATCTGGATCCATCTGCTGACATTCGTTTGCTCCAATTGTCGGGAGCCACCTGGTGGCCGTTTTTACGTAGTTTCTTCCTTGTGGAGTGTCTCCGGAGACTGCACTGCAGGACTACTGAGGAAGTCGCCAGGCTGGTGGGCCGCCAGGAAGGGTTGATCAGCTGCCCCCTGGTGATCAGTGCACATCATAGCTACCAGTCAACCAGTCATTTCGTCATTTTACTCAGATATATATATATATATATATATATATATATATATATATGAGTTAAATGTGTGACTATTTTAATTAACTATTTATGAGTGAAATAAATATGTTTTATGAGTTAACTGGGACTATTTTATCTAATTATTGATGTGTGTGTATATATATATATATGTGTGCAAACATCTTTGCATGAGATTCCCATTTTTTTACATTTATTTTGATGACTTCATGTTAGGAAAACAGAGTTTAAAAACCATACTAAATACACTTTTATTAAGAACATAATGTATTAAATAATAAAATTAAATATTGAACTATTGTACACCAGGTGGCCAAGCAAGTGACTTGAAGGCTTGTTTTACTAAATTTTGTCTCCCTAAGTAACAGAAAGCATCTGAATCAAGTTCATAGGCAGCAGCTGCAGGGGAACTACTTGAGTCGAAGGGGCCAAAATGCTGTCCATATGAGTGTCAGTGGCTGTTACTCACACCCTCCCTTAACAGTCCAGGCAGGTCTCCAAAAATGCTTCTAACAGTTCCGATTGCAGCAAGGAAACTCCATGTTTCTAACACTCATCTTTAGAAGTTTGTTGATAGTGAAGAACATGGGTGTGATCACTTGCAAGTGAAGTAGAGGCATAAGCAGAATGAAGAGGACATCCTTTAATACAGAGTTAATAAGGAGTAGTCTATGGAGCCATTAAGAGAGCTCCCTTTCCACCAAGACGGTATTTTACCGCCAATTGTATTTCTAATTAAACATCTACTATTAGGGATGCACGGCTTTGCCTTTTGATTTTCCCTCTTTTCAGAGGGCATGCTTTTCCTCTCCTCACACCCAAGGCTGGACGTTGGAAAGCTTATGCATCGCAAGGCAATTGGGGAGGGAACTCAGCGGGTGCATGTGCTGTGCTTTCTCGTTGCTCTCCAGTGCTCTGCCCTGCTCCAGTGATGGTCTCCAGTACAATTCCCGAGCATCATGATGAGACGTGCCAATAGGCAGCTCCTCCCTCTGGTCTTTGGGTTGTCACCCCAACACCCATGATGGCGTTTGTAGTCCACAAAATGTGCATGTCTTGATGTTCTCCTTATATTGGACACAAACTTCAATAGCTCCATTGGCTGTCTTAGCCATGTCTCCACAAGATAATGGAAACTCCTGGGCCTGGCACATAATCTGCAGGCTGTGGGCATCGGGGCTCTGTCTCACGCCCATGCTGACACTGCCACCTGCCACTGCTCTTCCGCTCCCATGCCCTGGGGGACATGACAGTGAAGTCCAGCGTCAGTTGAGTGTTCTTCGTCTTCCTCAACTTCTCCGAGATTTTTCTTATGATGTTTATCACCTGTGTCCCTAATTTTTCCTAGCAGTTCTTTTATTGTTCTTCTTTCAGGTGAACTTACCATAAGAAGTAGCTTTTGTTTACACGACACTTTGACTTATTATTAAACACTATACTTATTTCCCTCAAGGGCTGTTTTTTCAAATATAAATACAATTCAAAGGTCTTTTGAGAAATCAAAATGTGAGCATGGACTCTTTATGTTTGCTTATTGCAACAACACCACAAATGCTCCTAAAGCAATGAACTGCTCTGAGTAAGAAAAAAAGATCATATTCAAGAAAAAACAACAATAAAAGCCCATTATTTTACCTCAAATATCTCATCTGTATTATTTGGACAACAAATGGCACACAGATTCACACCACGATAGACCTACCTAGATTTTGAAGATTGTTCACTTTGGGAAGAAGTGTTTCTGAAAACCTTTTTGTTATTGCAGCTCTCCTTTTCTCTGTCAGTTGGAAATAACTAATTGAATCCTACTTTCAAAAATTGCAAATGACATATGGGCCTTTCCTTAGGTTATAGAGCACTTCAGTAAAAAAAAAAAAAAAAAAAAAAGACAAAGAATGTTTGTTCTATTAATTACTAAAAGTAATCTACCTTTACAAAAGAGAATCTACTAGAGAAATTTTATAAGAAAAACAGCAACCATGATTTTGTCCTAATCTTTAATTAGTGGTGGTCAGTTATAAGATGGACTATTAATTTGGGTGGATTATGTGATTTGGAAAGGTGAGACAGATGTTGCTTTATAATTAATAGCCCATCCAACTATTAAGAAAATTAGGAAGAAATTGCAATGGCTATCCACAAGAACAACATGTTAAAGATGGGGGAGCGAAATAAAAGCCTAAAATAACTTCTAGTACTACTCAATAAATGCATTTCTTATGAGCTTGTGGAGTGTGATCACATCAAAAAAAAATTATACCATCTCTCTAGGAAATAACTCCTTCCCCTTGCCAAGCTAGTTTTTTATCCTTCCTGTTCCGAGTGTACCTTGCTCCTCAAACAGACAAGAAATATAAGGACCAAAGAAAGATGTTTTTCTGTACTCATTATAATTATGAAGACATACATTTGATATGAATTTCTATCTCATACTCACTTAAGGCCTTATGGATTTTGAATTTCACCTCAAACCTCAGTAACTCAAGAAGAATGGCTCTTTTTATTAAACAATAGAAGAGTATCATGTTTCTTATAATGTCAAAAACAAAAGCCAGCAGTCATGCACTGATGAAAAACAGATCACAGAGTCCTTTTAATCATGTCATCTAAAAAAAAAAAAGTCTTTACTTTCTTGTTACATCAAAACTATAAAATTACTTTATAAAATCCAAATGCATATACTCCAGAATAAAAGCTACTACATTATCATGCCCCCCAGTAATTTAAGCCAAATGTTTTTCAAATTATACATATAGATTCTAATTTACCTTTCTAAATTAAATCTTGCATGAAGTATGCGCACCAACATAAAATTTTCAGTACTGCCTGATATTTAAAGAAATTTAATTGGATTTCATTGATATTATGCCCTGAGACTGCAAAAGCACCTAATATTTCTACTTTTATTGTCTCCTTCTGGTTAACTTTTTGAAGGCATGTCTACAAAAGATACACTTGTGTTATCTTTAATGAAAACAGTATAAGGAGCCTGGTGTGCTCCGGGTACCGTGGACTGCACTCAAAAGTAATGACTCCTGGATGGGGTTCAGAGCAGTCAAATAGACTCTCTCTACATTTTGCATTTTTTAAGACAACGAATAACATAGGCAACCTTAGGTTATGCTGGAGGCATTTAGATAAATTGATTTTCATGGGCTAAAGCAGATAGTTTAGAGAAAAGACAGAAATTACATCAATTGTGTCCAATTGTTCTAGTTGTGCCTGAAAGCCATCTGCATGTGAAATAACTGTGTACAACACCAAAGCAACCTTATTCAAACAATGAGAGATGATACATCCTGTGATGTTCTCCTTTTTTCTTTTCACATAAAATTGGGGCATACAAGGTGGTCCTGAATGGGAAGACAAATGGAGAGAAAAGCATAAATGGTTCAATGTTTAGGAGCTCATCTTCTTAAGTAACTTCACTTGCCTATTGAAGTGCGTAAGCAGTAAATGCATAAAACTGGTGACACTCATGATGGCCCTGGTATCAAAGCATAAAAACACAAGAGCAAGACCTGGGTGGTCCTAGAGGGAAAGAGACATGGCAAGTTATGCAAGGAAAACCTCAGATCAAACTTCCTCAGGGAGCCGAAGAGCCACAGCATAAAACCAATCGGAGCCCATAAGAAAGTTAGAAGGAAAGTCTATCCTAAAACACTTAACAACTAAACCATCTTTGAAAAGCTTTATTGAACCAAAATCAAAACTTTGTCTGTTAGAAGTAAAGTCAACGCAACAGGAAGCAAATGACCTACACCTAAAGACAAGAGTAGATCAGGTAAATATTCTTGAGTAAATGCCACACTATTCAATATATGATACTAAGAGCCAAGATAATTTTCCTCATTCATTCACTCAACAAATATTTATTACTGAGTGCCTATATGTACCTGATACTATTAGCACCCTTGGCTAGTTATTAATAAAGAAAAGAGAGCAAAGGGAAGTCACACAATGTTGGGTGTATCAGCTGGGAAGCAGAGGCCTGTTTGCTCACCAAGAAGCTATAGCTTCACACTCCCCCCAGGAAACCACAGTCCATTCCCCCACAGATCACTGGGAGGACGGGATAGAACAAAAGGGAGGTAAGCACATGCCCAGTGAAGTAAAAATGGTGCAGGGGGAGGTACTGGACCATAGAGGCCTGCAATCTAACCTGGGGAAAAGATCATTGGCTAGCGGGGGGTGGCCAGTGCCAGCCCATGAAAGTGTGGGCAGCTGATAGGTTATTTTGAAAAAGCTTCTGTTTCCTCCCAAGCCTGAGAAGACATAATTTCAGGAGACAAAGAACTCTCTCGCTCAGTGACCCACTCTCACCCCTTTCCTGTTCTCTCCCACCTGGGAACATGCGACCACGAGTGTCTAGTGGCCGCCGGGAGCTCACGGCGGACTGTGTGGGCTCCGAAAGACTATGAAGCAGAAACGCTGGGCACTGGCCTTTGCCTTGGCCTTGTTGCAGACGCAGGTGTGTCTTCCATGGCTGGACAGATGGAGATGGGACATTGGGAAGCCAGGAGAAGGACTCTTTTGATAATATATCACAAATAAAGCACATCACCACATCACAATCTCCCATGCATGGGTCCTTGGAATTCTTTCCTCACTATCCCGTGGAAGAGCCTAATTTCCACCCACAGCAGTACCATTCTAGACCCTGGGATTATATCAATGATCAAAAATAGCAAAAATCATTGTCCTCATGCTGATTATATTTCAAAGGTGGGGGATAGAAAAGAAACAGCAAAAAGTAAATTATATAGATGATGATAAGTGCTATAGAGGAAACAAAGCAAGTCATGGTGGATAAGAAATGCGTGAAAGGAGTAGAATCAAGAAAGTGTTCGTTGATCTAATGGAGATAAGCAAGCCATGCAGACATCTGTGGAAACAGTGGTCTACGTGGAGAGAAAAGCAAGGGTGAACTCCTGATGTAAGAATGTGTCTGGCTTATTTGAGGAAGAACAAGGAAGCCAATGTGATTGGAATGGAATAAATAATAGGTGAGAGAATGGGGATCAGATGTGGAGCCCCGTAGGCTAGTACCGTGGTCGGCAAACTGCGGCTCACGAGCCACATGCAGCTCTTTCGCCCCTGAGTGTGGCTCTTCCTAAGCCTTAGGAGTACCCTAATTAAATTAATAACAATGTACCTACCTATATAGTTTAAAAAATTTGGCTCTCAAAAAAAATTTCAATCGTTGTACTGTTGATATTTGGCTCTGTTGACTAATGAGTTTGCCGACCACTGGGCTAGTCTAAGGGCTTTGGCTTTTACACTGAATGAGATGAGAGACATTTTGAAGATTTTGAGTAGATGAGTGAGATGATATTTTTTAGAAGAACACTCTGGATGCAGTGCAAAGAATAGATTATAAGTAGGCAAGTGTGGAAATAGGAAATATCAATAGCATCCATTCAGGCAACAGGAAGTAGTAACGGAAGTGATGAGAAGTGATCTGCTTCCAGAGCAGGATTTCTCTACCTTGGCTCCATTGATATTTTGGGCCAGATAATTTTATTTTCTGGGGATTGCATTGTAGGGTGTTTAGCAGCATCCCTGGTCTGTGCTAATTAGATGCCAGTAGCAAATCCTTACCTCATTTGTGACAACCAAAAATGTCCAAACACTTCCAAATGTCCTGGAGAAAAAAAAATTCAATTCTGGTTTAGAACAACTATTCTAGATATATTTCATAGGCAAAGCCAACTCGAACTGGAAAAAGATGAGTCAAGTATGATGTATTAGCTAAACATTTTGTCATCATGATGCAAAAAAAAAAGAGTGGCACAAATAAAACAAATAATCCAGAGTGTGTTGAGGTGGGAGGAAGCACTATACAACAGGGTCACCCAGAAACCAGCCTACGGAGGGGTCTGCCATCCTAAATGTCTCTAGTCTGTTTAGTAGCTCACAAGAACAAAAGCCAATTCTCAACTTGTGGGAAGGGAGAAAGAAAATATGGAGATCAGACAACAACAATTTTCAGAACATGAGTTCAGCAGAAGCAATTGCATACTTCCCTTTCATTCAGATCTCGTTGGAGAAAAACCTAGCCATATACACATAGCTACAAAAAAATCTGAAACGTAGTCTTTAGCCAGGAATATATATGGCCAGTCAAAATGTGGGTGGAGAAGAGTCTATCACTAAATGAAAGAATTGAAAATGGAAGATAGTTGTCCTGCCAACAAGGTCTCCAAAGTTTAATGAACTGGGAGGATCATGTTACCATTAATCTTCCTGGGAAGAACTACTGGTGGAGCTTGTTTGTCGAGGTGGTGGGCAGGGAAGGAGATGAGGAGTTGGGTTTTGAACATACTAAGTTTAAGATGTTTATTTAACACCTAAATAGAGATGTTCACTAGGTTCAAAGAAAGCTTTGGAACAGAGATATAAATTTGGGAACTCAAGCTTGTAAAATGGATAAGCTCACCAAGGGAGTGTTTAGACGAGTGAAGAGTTCCAAGACGTCCGAAGGTCCTCCGATGCTTACAATTCAGGAAGAAGCAAAAGAATCAACAAATGAGACTGAGAAGTAGCAGCTGATAGGAAGAAAATCAGTGGAGTGTTCCAAAACCTTAGTGAAAAAGTGTGCTTTAGGAAAAGTAAAATGATCAATTATGGTGGAGGCTGATAAGTTCACAAAGATGAAGATGGAAAACTAACCATGGTGATGTTGGAAAGAGCAATATGGAGAGGGGGAGGGTAGTGGATGTTAATATGGGAGAGAAAATTAGAGAAGGGGCCTGGAAACAATTATTATGGCAACCTGTCCAAGGAGCTTTCCTGGGGGCAGGGGAGTGAGGAGACATGATGGTAAATTAAAGAGGCTTTCATGCATGGATGAATTCTATAGTGTGTTTGAATACTAATCCAGAAGAGAGGAAGGAAATTAACATTAATTTTTGTTAATTTTATCCAGCACCTCAAAGGTTAACCAGCTTGAGTTCTGCTATCAATGCCATTCTATTAAGTCTTTTTATTTAAAAAGTGAATGATAGATAATGGAAAATTCTGTGTTTTTATCAGAAAGTGAAATATAAAGCAAGAGACATAAAACTTTCATATATTGAATTCTATATTATTTGAGATAATAAGGTTGACATTCAGTCAATATGTGCCAGTATGGCCATCTACAACTAAACATTTTCCTCTGATTATCTTTGTGTCTAGCTATATGCTGCCCACAATAGACAAAACTAAATCATAAAAACAACAGAAAAGGTGAATGTCAAATAATAGAAAAAGAGATAACAGGTAAATATTAACAAAATAAATATTGGTATAACTATTACTGCAAGAAACAGCTTTAAAGCAATACATAATGATAACAGTTCAAGTCATTTGGAAGATAAAGCACTCAGAAAATTGTCTATCTATCTATATATATAAAAGGCTAATATGCAAAGTGTCCCCATGGGAGTTCAACTGAGAGAACGGGAGTTCTATTGCTTGCTATGATGTGCGCTGACCATAAGGGGGTGGCGCAGAACAAAGGAAGGCCCTGGCCGGCAGCCAGGAGGCCCCAATCAACCCTGATCACCAGCCGGGCCTAGGAACCCTACCCGTGCACGAATTTCATGCACCAGGCCACTCGCATGTAATAATACAGCTGGAAATATATAAAGCAAAAATTAACTGAAATACAGAGAAACATTGACAAATGCACCATCATAATAAGAATTGTAATGTTATGCACTTACATTATATGTACACACACACTAATCAATAAGTTTGATCTAAAAGTCATAAGTAGAACACTTTCCCATATAATAAAAGCCTAATATGCTAAGTGTCCAGTTGTCTGGTCGTCAGTTCAACCAATCAAAGCGTAATATGCTAATGGTATGCTAAGGCTGCTCAACCACTCACTATGATGTGCACTGACCACCAGGTGGGTTAGCTTGCTGCTGGGGTCCTATCAGGACTGAGTGAGACAGGCCGGACATGCGCTGGAGCCCTCCCGCATTCCATCCCCAGCCCCAAACGTGCACCAGGGGGGCCCTCAACCTGGCCTGCACCCTCTTGCAATCTGGGACCCCTCAGGGGATGTCAGAGAGCTGGTCTTGACCCAATCTCACAGGCCAGGCCAAGGGACCCCACTGGTGCACGAATTCCTGCACTGGGCCTCTAGTACCTGATAAATAGGAAGATCATATTTTTTCCAAGTACAAATGGAACAACTGCAAATATTGACCATGTACTGTAACTACAAGCAAGTCTCAACAACTGTTAAACTCTGACCATGACTCAAGTAGGTTATATAGCAATAGAAAGAAAACTTTCCAAGTACAGTGAACCCTTGAACAACATGGGGGTTACTAGTAAGGGCTCCAACACCACCAACAAACCACCCCCTCCCCACCGGCACACAGTCAAAAGTCTACTTATAACTTTTTAGCTCCCAACAAACTTATCTACCAATAGCCTACTACTGACTGGCAGCCTTACCATTAACATAAACAGTTGATTAACACATATTTTGTATGTTACATGTATTACATACTGCATTATTATGATAAAATATTTTTAAAATCATAAGGAAGATTTCATTCTTTTTATGTCTAAGTAATATTTCATTATATATATACATATATATATAACACATCTTCTTTATCCATTCATCTATTGGTGGGCACTTGGGTTGCTTCCATATCTTGGCTATTGTAAATAATGCTGTAATAAGCATAGGGGGGGCATATATCTTTTTATATTAGTGTTTTGTATTTCTTTAGATAAATACCCAGAAGTGGAATTACAGAATCATATGGTAGTTCTATTTTTAATTTTTTGATGAACCTCCATACTGTTTCCCATAGTGGCTTGAGAAAATATATTTACAGTGAATATTGAAAAAAATATGTATAAGTGAACATAATACACAGTTCAAACCTATATTCCCCTTGGGGGAAATTTTAAAATATAGTTCTAAATAATACACAGATCAAAGATCAACCAGTTCCTGTTGATTAGTTGGTGTCTATGCTATGCTAGTTGTTAAATATTTTTTATATCATCCTATAAAAGACTAATAGAAGAGCTAAATCTCTGGCATGATTAAGAAATAAACAAGGAAGAGAACACAAAAAATATTAGGAATAAAAAAATACTATAATGCCTTGGCCAGTGTGTTGATTGGGCATCACCCTGTGTAGTGAAAAGTTGCGGGTTCAATTCCCAATCAGGGCACATGCCTGGTTTTAGGCTTAATCCCCAGTAGAGGGCGTGCAGGAGGCAGCCAATTGATGATCAATGCTCTCACATCGATGTTTCTCTCCTACTCCTTCCCTCTCTCTCTAAAAATCAATTTAAAAACTTTAAAATAAATACTATACTAAAGATACCTGGATGTTTTTTAAATTAATGGAATAATAAACATAAGTAATAAAAATTAAAATGAATACCAATAACTTTGAAAAAGTATATCCTAGAATGATGAAATTTATTAAACTGGCTCAAAAAGCTATAGCAAAAGAGTATCCTGTAACTATTTAAGAAATTAGTTAAAAATATACACAATTTTCCCTCCCTACCAAAAGAAAACATAACCAAATAATTTTAGAGCTAAGTTCCTACATTCATTCAAGGAATAAATAATCCCCAAATATAAGCTCTTCTACAGAATATAAGATTAAGAAACAGAGAGACTAGAATATCTTTGATACTCACCCTAGACAAGGTAATAGAGGAGTGTAAAATTATAAGCAAATCTTATTAAATAACACAAATAGAAAAATCCCATATAAAACATGAACACACTGAACGCTACAACGCATTTAAAACACACACACACATAATGGCCAAATTAATACTTTTCCGGGAGAGGCAAGGATTGTTCAACATTAGAAAATCAACAAATGCAACTTCTATTCAAGTGACAGAGTAAACAGACACTTTAGTAAGCCTCCTGGATTCGAAACGCATATAAAATGACAGATTATACATAAAAAGAGAGCACTCAAAAGTGCTAACTACTCTATTGATATGTCACATTGATATAACTATTATTTTGTAAAATCCTTACATTATTAGGATAAACTGTTGGTCGTGATATATTAGTTATTGAAAATATAACTATTCTGTGTAGAATTTTTATTACTATGATCACTTATGAAATGGATTATGATTTAATTTCTTGTCATTGAATTTAGGCTTCTAATGTACACTAGTAACACAGCAACATTCAGATATCCTGTAATGAGAAAAACTTTTAAAATTGTTATTTATAAATTAAACTGTCATAAAAACTTAACTGTGATATGTTTGCCTCACTCAAACTTGGAAAGAGTTTTCATTACCAATCCAAGGTTTTAAAGAACCATTGGTCTATTTGAGTTTTCCTCTTGTGCCAATTTTGGTATCTCATACTTTCTCCCGAAAAGTGTGTAATTCAGGATTTCAATTATTCTATATGGTTGATTATAAAAGAACACAATTATTTTATAATTTATAACTTCTGCTACCTTTATAGCTTTTTCTTTTCATTTTGTTTTTTATTTTTTCTCTTTCTCAGTCAATCTCAGAGAAAGTTTATCTCTTCATATTAATCTTTTTAAAAATATCAACAATTTCCTTTAAAGAGACAAAATGTATTTTTTTAATTTTTTTATTTTAAATCCTCCAGTATTTTTTATAAGATTGGTTAAAATAAGACTAATAAATCTCTAGCATACACTTAACTAAAGAAAGGGAAACAATATTAATACCAAATAAGATTACAAAATGAAAATTGTCATCAGAAAACTGTTATTGAATCTATCAAGAAAATTATGTCATGAAACTTCATGCACTTAACAACAAAGATTTGAAATACATCTGAGTCACCACAATCCAGGCAGATGGGCTGAGGGCAGCTAATGAGAAGCACAGGTGTCTGTCCGATCATGTACTCATATGTAGCCTGTCTACCCCCTAATGGGTGCTCCTTGATTACCCCTCAAAATTTACATAATTATTATAATTCACTTAATATTAATTTATGTTACTATAAAAAAAGCTCCTAGATTTATTGAATTTTGAGTCCTGCCTGCGGTTGCCTTGGCAGGGCCAGACCAAATGATTTTGAGGGCCTCATACAGCCCATGACTAGCCCAGAAAAACATCAAAATTCCAATTTTGAAGTATGGTTTTTCTAACGAATGCGTGTCACTTTTGCACCATCATAAAGTCAAAAAACCCTCAGTCAAACCATGGTAAGTCTGTATATATAAAGCTAAAGTTGATACGGTCTGCTGAAAGAAATTGAGTTTTACTGAGAAAATGTTACATAAATCCTTTAAAGAAAATATAAATCTCTAAGAAGTCTACAGATCAAACAGACCCAAATTAAATGGGAATAAAGAAGATTTAAATAATATACTTAAAACTTATCTGATAAATAGATAGCTCTCCAATAGGAAGTTTGGCCCCTGCTGGCAACTGAGATGATATGGCTTTGCCATTCAGTTCTCCAGGCAGCTAAGCCAGGCATGCTCTCATGGAAATGGCAAAGAGCATTAAGCTAGAGCAGCGGTTCTCAACCTGTGGGTCGAGACCCCTCTGGGGCTTGAACGACCCTTTCACAGGGGTCGCCTAAGACCATCGGAAAACACGTATAATTACATATTGTTTTCGTGATTAATCACTATGCTTTAATTATGTTCAATTTGTAATAATGAAAATATATCCTGCATATCAGATATTTACATTACAATTCATAACAGTAGCAAAATTACAGTTAGGAAGTAGCAAGGAAAATCATTTTATGGTTGGGGGTCACCACAACATGAGGAACTGTATTCAAGGGTCGCGGCATTAGGAAGGTTGAGAACCACTGAGCTAGAGGAAAACATGAATGCCTCTGGAGGCTCAGCTTGGAACTGTAACCCACCCTTCCAGCTCACACTATTGGCCGAAGGAAACCAAAAGGAAACCCAGATTCAAGGGTAGGAAAGTAGACTGTCCCTCTTTATTGAGAGGGGCTAGAGACATTCACACGGCAAAGAGCGGATTCAGAGGAGAGGGAAGAGTGGAGATTATTCATGCAATCAGTCCTCCATCTGGGAGCCTAGGAAAGAGAACTTAGTGTTTAACAACCAGTAAGTGTGCATGCAATGCTGGCTGAAAGGGTATGAGAAAGGAGAAAGATTACCTACCTGACCCCCTCCGAAGGAAAATGACACAGTATAAACAGGATGGAAGATTACGGGAAAATATTTTTATGGGCAAATTAACTCTAAACACTAAAGGAAGAAAAACAAATGCAGGATTTGTTCCAACTGGCAGGAATATCACTTCATAGGCTATTAACGTGGCATAAATAAGATTTCTAGTTGCTCTGCTAATGTTTCTCTTTTCCTTTCTGCTTCCACTTAACTTTTCTCTCAAAGAACAGTGGAGGAACTTCAAACATTCGTGACATTTTGGTCTTTACAGGAGGAAAAGTTATTTAAAGTGCTTCAGAGGATTCCAAGAAGAGTAACAGTTTTTCATCTTTGCCATATCTATGACTTTATTAATAATGATATTTCCCCTTCCAAGGGAAAGTATAGCAGTTTTTAGCTGGTTTCCTAATCACTTAATTAAAATCTCACAGCCAAAGCTTTGTATATCATACAATGAAAATAAGGAAAGCACTGGATGTCATCACTAAGCTCTGTGAATTGACGATGAACTTTAATAACGGGTGATGAATATGATACTATGATAAGAATGGTTTCATTATGTTTCACAATACTGCCACCTACATCTCCTTGGCCATGTTTCATTTATACTATTGTTCCATTCAAAAAGGATTTAAAGTTTTGAATGGTCTTGACTCATTCAAGTATTTTGCAATGTTAAGGGTCCATTGTTTTATTATTAACTCCTGATATGCAACACTAGGAAGAGGAGGGGGGAAAAATAAGTGTTCTCACTTGTTCAATGCCATATTGTAGAAGAAGGAAAAGACTGTACCAATTGAGGGAGGCAGTGAAAAAAAGACTTCTAACAGTAACATGAAACAGTATTTTTAATTAAAATTGGAACGCTTTAGGCAGGAGAATTGCTCAATTTTATGCCCCCTGAAATAACAAAATAAATGAATTATACTTTAGTTACATGAAAAGAATGCCTTATTTTTAGCAAATTTTTAAACACCCTGCATAAAAGATTAATAGATGCAACAAAATGCATTAGACAGATGTGGATATAATACTTGCTCCAAATGCCAGCTGGGTTTGTAATTACATTTTTGGAGACACTGAAGACCTGAATGGCTGCACTGAATGTGGTATATATTATTTCCCCATGGTGAGTGCTAGTCATAGACACTCCCTTTTAATTAAAAAGGACATACAAGTATACTTAATATATAAGGCATTTCATTATACTTAATATATATTATAAATTAAAGAAGATATATATCCTTACATTAAATTAATTGTAATAAGTATTGGGAAAATTTTCCTGGTACTAAAAAGGACATAGAGATATATCATTTTTAATGTGAGATTTGATTTCTATCACATTGCCTTTAACCAGAGACAGACGGCAATTCCGATGGGGGGAAAATAAAGAGAAATACTAGTTCACGGATTAGAGAAGTTTTTTAAACAGTTTGATCAGTAATCCTGCTATTTCTCTCACTAGCACAGATACTGAAGAAATTTATCTTCCATTTAAATAAACCTATAACCAAGAGATGAAAGCATTCAACAGACAGTTGGAAAAGGACAACCAATTCAAAATTAGATGCCAGAGAAACCCGTCAAAACCAGCATGCTGGATTTTCATATTTGGTCAAGACTGTGGGTCAAATTAAAGGCCGAAAGGTGACAATGATTTGCAACTGCCACGATACATCTAATGAAGTCACTTTTTAAGGAGAATGACAATAAAATAAATTTTAAGCACCAGAGCGCTCTCCTCCCTGCTCCCTCCCGGGCTGTCAGGGGTCATCCTCCTCTCCCGCCCCTGGAAAGGGAGAGGGTTTGTTTCACCGGCATTCTTGTTATTCCCATGACAGTTCTCCACCAGCCTCCCCACCGCCAGCCCTGTGTCTGTGATCACCGCACACTCAGGACAGAGTTCCCAGGGACGCCCGTGCTGGCTCCCCTTGACACCACGCTCTTTCTGCCCGATGATCGCTGCAGAAGGGAAATGTGAAAAGTGTCATTTCTCTCACAACCCTTGAACTTCACTCTCCACATACAGAAACCTCCTTCACTGAAAAATTGGGCGTATCTACAAAGTGTTATATGTGTGTGAGAAGGAGTTACCTTGAAAACTGTATGCTAAACAGGACTCTGGGGAGTCCAAGGACAAAAAATTACGGGAAAGTCCCCTTTCCTACTTTTTACCTTTCTGTCGGAGGCTCTACCCTTCAGTCTGTCAGAGGTAATGCTTTCTTTTTTTACCTTCCCTGTGCAAACCTGCACTCCTCTTGGAGAGATTCCAGTTCCTTCCCTTCAGAGGAACTTCTGGCCTGCTAATCAGGCCCCTCCTCAAGCCCTGCAGCTCATCTATTCCCCTAGATTGAATTCCTGCATATAGAATTCCTCAAATGTGTCAGCAGGAGACTCTAGCCAGGAAGTGGTGCCCTGTGCTCAGGAAGGCCCAAGGCTGGTCTGCTCAAGACTCCCAACCTCTGGGAGATAAAGACGTGCTTTCTTGGTCTTCCCCAAACAGGCTGTGTTGCCTTTTTTTCTTTAACTATATTCTCTCTCTCTCTCTCTCTCTCTCTCTCTCTCTCTCTCTCTCTCTCTCTCTCTCTTCTTACAATGTGGATGTAACATGTTTTTCCATAAACGAAACCTCATATTTACCTAATAAAGATACTAAATTATATTGTTAAACTCAATAAAGTTAGTTTCCCTTTGTTCAAACTTCTTCTAGACAATGTGTCCAGCAGTGCTTTGCAAAGTATGGTTTGGAATCCCTGGAGGTTCAGAAGGTCAAGCTACTTTAAATTAATAACTGAGGTGGTATGTGCCTTTTCTACTCTCCTCCTCATCTGAGTGTACAGTGAACATTTCCAAAGGCTAGGTAGCCTCTATGGCCATCATCGTTCTGACACTAGTGAAATAGATGCCTGTGGATCCTTATATCTTCTAAAATCTTCCACAGTGAGCCCTTTGGGGGTCTTCCTTAATTTTTAAGATTATAAAAATGTCTTGAGACCAAAACATTTGAGAACCACCGGCACAGTAGGAAGTAAGTACAAAACCACCGATTTCCACTCTTTTAAATCATAGACTGAGCCACTTCCGATAGACGCTCTTCAGGTATATCCCAAATGCTGAGAGTTTTACAGCTGCAACTTTTCATTACCTTCAGCATATCAAAAAAATCTTTCTTTTTTAAAATATATTTTTATTAATTTCAGAGGGGAAGGGAGAGGGAGAGATAGAAACATCAATGATTAGAGAGAATCATTGATTGGCTGCCTCCTGCACACCCTACACTGGGAACTGAGCCTGCAACCCAGGCATATGCCCTGACCAGAACGAAACTGTGACCTCCTGGTTCATAGGTCGACACCCAACCATCAAGCCATGCTGGCCGGGCAAATCTTTAAATGCACTTTATCCAGAATGAGCTCTAATAGATAACTACTGAGGAACTACCAGGGCTGTCATTTGCCATGAAGTTTGAAAGCAAACAACCAATCAACATTGACAGTTCAATTACAGTTTAATAATCACTAAAAAAAAAAAATGCTTTCTAATTTTTTAAAGTTTCTGTTTGATCACCTATATTCTGGCCACCTTAAAAACAACAGGCAGGGGGAAAGCAGAACTATATCAATAAGCTAAATTTCATTTGTAAAGCTGATATCTAGTTTTCTATTCCATATGACTTCTATATGTACCAAGAGCTTTCCTGTAATTTACTAAGAAAGCACTTCTCCCCTGGACTATGGGAACTACCTATTATTTTATCCCAGATCTTCAGAGGCAAAGCCTAGCTCAAGAACTTATAAAATCCAGCTTCTTGTTCATAGTCTCTTTACTACCTTAAAAATTACCTCCTGGCCCCAGCCTGTTTGGCTCAGTGGATGGAGTGTCCGCCTAAAGGGTCCCAGGTTCAATTCCAGCCAAGGACACAGGGCAGGGTTGCGGGAAGCAGCCAATCAATGATTCTCTCTCATCATTGATGTTTCTACCTCTCTATCTCTTTCCCTTCCTCTCTGAAATCAATAAAAAAATATATTTTAAAAAAATTACCTCCTGGTGCCAGATGTACTGAGAAATTGCTAAAAATGGTTCACAACCAAAAATAATGGGTCAATAATGGGTCAAAAAGACTTAAGGAATTATGAAAAAATAATCGACCTCTATTTTTATAACTGACTACTTTAAACATATTTTTAAAATCAGCTTTGTTGTAAGATCACTCAAGCATTATAAAACCTAGTTGGAAGTTACTTCAAAGTTGTTTCCACTGGCTTTTCATTTTGTTACATTAATACACAGAACAGAAATCACAGGCATGATTTAGAACTCAGAACAAACTCCAGAACCTACACGGCTCCCAAGTGCCTGTATCTTGGAAAAATAACAGAAATATCAAACACCCCCCTACTTTGTCCCTTTCCCCTCAGTACAGTAGTTAAAATCAAAGAAGCTACTCTGTGTGCCTGCATTGTGAAATGGCCTCCGTCTTTATTGTCACAGTTTCAGGGTGCTAGCCAAGCCGAAACACCCAGTTCCTTAGAACTGAGCTTTCATACACATTCTCTGCTGAACTGTTGAGTCCATGTGTCAAGGTTCTGCCTTCCTGATCGCACCTGACCTAGAGGGTTTATTGGTGGGGCTGGGCCAATCAGACATTATCTCTCAAAAGTTTTAACTAAGAGGAACGCATGGACTGACAAACAACAAGCTGAGGGATAGCAGGCCCCCCTCGCGCGTGCGTGCGCGCGCGCGCGCGCGCGCGCGCGCACACACACACACACACACACACACACACACACACACTAGAATTCATGCATAAACCTCAGAAGAGCCGCATGTCTGCAAGAAAACATGTGTCCACCCACCTCTCCTCCTGGCTAATATACCAATAACTAGCAACGAAAGCTCAGCTTAGCCCAACTGAGAAAGTGCTGACCCCACCAAAAGCTAAAGGGATTATTCACATAAGGACCTGCAGTGCCTCGGAAATGGCTTCCAGCAGGAACTCATAGAACATGCCTGGGACTGGGACCTGAGGGTATTGAGCCAGGGTAGAATATGTAGCTGGATAATGGAGAGTTTGCTAACTCGAAATATTCTCCCATGACTCAGAAACATGCACTTGCAACAACCTCTCGCAGCGGTTCTCAACCTGTGGGTCGCGAACAATGAAAATACATCCTGCATATCAGATATTTACATTACGATTCATAACAGTAGCAACATTACAGTTATGAAGTAGCAACGAAAATCATTTTATGGTTGGGCGTCACCACAACATGAGGAACTGTATTCAAGGGCCGCGGCATGAGGAAGGTTGAGAACCACTGCGAGAGTCCTGATGAGGTAAAGGCCCTAGAACTGCCTTGGCGTTGTTGGGAACGGGGAAAGGACTTACAGAGGTCGCACTGTTGCGTGGATCTATCATAAAAGAGTGGAGAGCACATTGGATGACGATGTTCACCAGGAGCACAAGTAGAACAGGCCTTGCACTAACACCTAATGTGCTAGTGAAGAGGTCACAACATCACTGAGCAGCTCAGAAATGGCTGTCCTCTGCCCAACAGGATTGACGATGGGGATGGTGATACAGAACTGGGATCTCTATCGACGACTGAGATGGTAGGATTCTGGAACAGAGGAAGCCATGCAGCAGTACTTCAGATTCAAGTTTGATGTAACTACTGTAGCTGGCAGCAAGACCAGATTGTTAGCCAAGAGACCTTGACCCATGGAGTTCCATGGATGGCCACTAAACACAGGGACAAGACTGATGAGAAACCAAAGAGGTTGTTTCTTGTTACAGGCTGATATCATTCTCCCAGTAGAATTGCAATGCCAAGCTTGCTCAGTTTCCACTCCTGGTCAAGTTTTCAGAGTCAGTGAAACTGAACACTGGGAAAAGTGTCTAGATCTTTCCAAGGCTTTTGTGTACAAGATCTGATCTATCGTTGATACTAAAGGGCCCCAAGTGCTATCATAGCCCCCCTAACATCAGTAAAGTCTCTTTTACCAGATAAAGTAATCATCAGAATCTGGAGATTAGGGAGTAGATATATTTGGGGGCCTTTATTCAGCCGCCACAATGCCATATAAAAATACAGATGATATTCTAGCTCATATCTCCTAATATTTGCTATATTCTTCTAAAGTATCAAATGGCCAAAATGGGAAATGGGGAAACGAGGAGTGGACAAAATTCACTGTTCTGCTTAATTGACTCCCAAGATACACCTCTTTGTTACCTCTGGCAAAGAGAAGGCTGCATAGATCAGTGGTTCTCAACCTTGGCTGCACATTAGAATCACCAGGGAATCTTTTTAAAATCCTGATTTTTGGGCCTCATCCTCCAGAAATTCTGTTTCTTTGTTACTAATGTTGTGGCCCCACCCCATAACAAAGAAACAAAATTTCCGGAGGATGAGGCCCAGAAATCAGGATTTTAAAAAGATTCCCAGATGATTCTAATGTGCAGCCAAGGTTGAGAACCACTGGAATAGATCAATAGAAACAATTGCAAAAACAGTACAGGTGGGCCATAACCCTTCTCCAGATTCAAGTCTTCTAATAGAAAATGTTTCAGTGATAAATTCTCTGAGTCTTAACTTTCTATCTAAAAGCAGAGTAACCTATCTGCTGTTTTTCTTAGGATAAAACATCTATAAAGAAAAAAATGATCATGAGTATCTATATTATAAAGAGGTAATATGCTAATTGGTCCTAACAGTGTCCCAGTCACGACCAGTCAACAGGCTGTGCACGCACAGGAGTTGGTGGGCAGGGACGGGAGCGGGTACTTCCTCCCCCAGTGGAGGTGCGCACAGGCCTGCCCAGTGCTAATGTCACGCTGCCTCAGAGGCTGAGACTGCCCATGACGGAGGCACGAGCAGGCCCGCTGCACTGCCAGGCCCAGAGGGGGAGCGTCAGGATGGGGGCGGGGCCTCGGCGGAGAGCTCTCAGCACTCCTGCGCCAGGGTCTGAAGGCGTGGAGAAGAAGGGAGAGCAGATGGGTAGTTAGGGGGATCAGGCCAGGAGGGGAGAGCAGGTAGGGCCATCAGGCCGGCAGGGGAGCAGTTAGAGGCATCAGGCAGGCAGGCATGTGAGCATTTAGGAGCCAGTGGTTCTGGATTGTGAGAGGGATCCCAGATTGGAGAGGGTTCAGGCCAGGCTGAGGGACGCCCCCCCCGCCCCCCCCCGCCCCCCCCCCTTCCCCGCCACACACACACCCCATGCACGAATTTCATGCACCGGGCCTCTAATTTGAAATAAAATAATACCTAAAACCACACAAAAATATTCTCCTGAAAAATGTTAAGTACTTCTGATAGGTTACCCTCAAACATCTCGGTACAGTTATGCTGGCATTATAATAAACCCAGAGAATAAAAAAGGATCTTCCAATACTGTTCAGATATTAAATGGTATAGCTAAGAATACAATGAAGTCTCTTAAATCCTGTTTGTGTGCCCATTAAGTAAGAGAGAGAGAAAGAGGAAAGGGGTGAGTTTTTAAGAGTGGGAAAGCAGGGAAGCAATTGGCCAGCTATGCTTCTTATATATAGTCTCTGAAGTTCTAAGATAATAAACCAGACAGACTAGACAAAGCCTATTGTCAACATAAGAAATGTTCAAACCTGTAGAGAATTTTTATGAGGTTATTTGAGCAAAACTGATGACAATTGCCGGGAAGCAAAATCTCAAAGGATTGAGAAAATGCTCCAGATAATGGCAGGTTTATTTTGGTGTGTGTGTGTGTGTGTGTGTGTGCGTGCGTGTGTGTGTGTGTGTGTGTGTGTGCTTTAAGTGCAAAAATGCCATGAAATTAAATTTCATGGAAATTCAGGGAAAAAAATTTTCTTACATTTTTTAATGCTCTCTGAAGAATTTTCTTATATAAACGTTGGAATTGTTTTATATCAAAAAGGTTAATGTCTTCACCTGGTACTTTAGTCATCTGAAAAAAAAAGTTTGGGATATTTTTCAGATAATGGCAGTTTTGTATCTTATTTTATACATTACAGTCAAAGGAGGAAGTGTAAGGAGAGCACCATGAAGTTCATTGGTGATAGATTAGGGAGAAAACAAAGTGAGGGAAATCTCTGAGACCGGATGAAAAGCAAAACTGCTAGACACATACTTCTTTTACATTGGGTGTGGGATAGTTAACAATGGACATTTACAGCACAGAGAGACGGTATGAGATGGTAAGATGGTATGCGGAAGAACAAGGTAACAAGGAAGGGTTCTGGGAGCTTGTGCTCTGGTTGGAGGTTGTGCCTGAGGGGTCTGGAAAAAAAACAGGATTACGCTGACATTTCAAAGGTATGTTATCTTAGATGCAAAAAGACAACAGACAGGCTCAGTTAAGGTAAAGATTAACCTTTGTCAAGAAAGCTACTGGCCTAGGACATGGCTACCTGCCATGACTTGCTTTTAGTTAGGAAGTTTTAAATTCAGACCATCCTGTGTGGTTATGTTAGGTCTCTAAGTTTGTAAGGCCCACCGCGGAGGCCTCCCCTGAGCTTGTCAGGTTTAATGTGTGGCCCCTTTTTGTCCACACTATACAATCAAATCTCTAACTGTTAAATGAACAAAATCCCAGTGGTAAAATAAAACAGCTGCTAAATTTTGGCAAATATTATTTATTCCTCTTACAGTTGCATTAGAAGATGAAAGTATAATGGATGAATAAACCATTCTTAGAAACCGAAACCACACATTTCATCCAAATCCATCACAGAAAAATGCAGGTCTTGCATATCCTTAGGGAATGTTTCTCCTAAATATATGTCAACTGCTAGGCTCTTGTGGTCTTTTTGACAGAAGTTGTGTAAAAAACACTGATAGCCCTGACCTGTGTTGCTCAATGGTTAGAACAGGGGTCCTCAAACTACGGCCCGCGGGCCACATGCAAATACAAATATTGTATTTGTTCCCGTTTTGTTTTTTTACTTCAAAATAAGATATGTGCAGTGTGCATAGGAATTTGTTCATAGTTTTTTTTGTTTTGTTTTTTTATTTTATTGATTTTCTACAGAGAAGAAAGGAGAGGGATAGAGAGTTAGAAACATCGATGAGAGAGAAACATCAACCAGCTGCCTCCTGCACGCCCCCCAGTGGGGATGTGCCCGCAACCAAGGTACATGCCCTTGACCGGAATTGAACCTGGAACCCCTGAGTCCGCAGGCCGACGCTCTGTCCACTGAGCCAAACCGGTTCGGCCGTAGTTTTTTTTTTAAACTATAGTCTGGCCCTCCAACGGTTTAAGGGACAGTCAACTGGCCCCCTGTTTAAAAAGTTTGAGGACTCCTGGGTTAGAGTGTCGGCCCTCGGACCTAAGGGTCCCAGGTTCAATTCTTGGTCAAGGGCACATACCTGGGTTGTTAGTTTGGTCATGCCTCCCCTCCACTCCACCCCCAGCCCTGGAGTGCAGGAGGCAACCAGTCGATATGTTTCTCTCACATCGACATTTCTCTCTCTCTCTCTCTCTCTCTCTCTCTCTCTCTCTCTCTCTCTCTCTCTCTCTCTCTCTCTCTCCCCTACCTTCCCTGCCTTCCACCCTCTCTAAAAATCAATGTGAAAAATATCCTCAGGTGAGGATTAAAAAAACACACACACAAAAGAACACTGATACCGCTGTAATTAGCTAGTTATTAATAATAGGAAAGGATCAAAAGGAAGGCCAGACATTATAAGCTTGGCCATTTGGGAAGCTTCACCAGGAAGCTGAAGCTTTGCACTCCCCAGGGAACCACGAGCCTGTGCCCTGCAGATCTGTAGGGAAGGGGCGACCCAGAGGGGAAGATGGGAGCGTGTGCAGTGAGCCTGGGTAGCGTAGGGAAGGCACTTGCCTGTCAGTCTAGCCTGGGAGACAAAGGTAATAGGCCAGAGAGGTAGAGTCACTGCAACCTGGGAAAATTTGGGAATACATAATTCACTCTCTTGCCTCTCCTGTTGCTCTGGCTTTGCTCCAGTTTCCTTGCACTCACCTGTGTTCCCTCCATAGCCATGTGGACTCCACACGCAATGGGCTTCAGCTGGGAACACAAACTAAGATACTGGACTAGTCTGTGCAATCATGGTATGGAAACTCTGAACACTGGCTCTAATCCTAGCTCTGCTGAAAGCAAAATGGGATGTTTTCCCTTGGTGGGATGGAGGGAAACGCAAGTGTTTAATTGCACGCAAATAAAAATCCTTCATTCTTCCACGCGAGTCTCAGAAAATTCCTTTTCTTGTGACATTTCAAGAAGCCCTCTTCTACCTGCAGCAGGTGAGGACATGCAGAGCGCCGCACCGATAACACCACCACCAGGGGGAGCCCAAGGAGTCCTCAAACAGTCTCTATTTCCTGGAGATCAATGGCATATTACTAAAATCTCAGAGAACACAAGTTACCGGGCCCATTCATTCAATGCTCCTACTAACGTGCGTCCCAATAAATCCAAACACACTCACTTACTTGCTCCCATTGTTCCGTCTCTGACTTTGCCCAGGCCATTCTCCATACCTATGAAATCCGTTTCTCAATCTTCTCCTTTTCTCACCCTAATGTTGGGATGGCCTGGTTGCTAAGACCCTGCTCGGAGATTACCTTTGGCTTTATGTCTCTTCAGATCAGAATAGTACAGTGGTTAATAGGTGAATGCAGGAGTCAGACTGAATTTGACACCTATATCAACTACTTCCTACTTAGGAGCAAATCAAATTTTCCTCTCTGTTAAGTGCAGTTTCCTCCTCTATTAAGTAGAGATTAAAGGTTTAACCTACCACAGAATTGTTGTGAGGATTAAATAAATTAATATCTGTAAAATACTAGCTGCTGATTGATGGGTGCGTACTGAGTTTTCAGTGAGAGTCAGCTGTCATATGCCGAAGTGAAACTAATCACTTCCTCCGCGGGCTCCAATTGCACTTTTGTTCTTCTTTACCAATCTTTCTACAGAGGATTAGTTAATATATACATCAAACTGTGTCTTCTTTAAGGACTGAAAAAAAGCCTTACTTATTTTTTATCCTCTATACCCTTTCCAACTCTAATATTGGGAAAGCTAGCCTTCATTGAACATGCAATATGTGTCATAAATTATGTGTGTTTTTTATGTGCATTATCTCATTTACCTTCATAATAACCCTATATAGCAAGAATTATTAGTCATCCCCACTTTACAAATGAAGAAACAGGTTTAGGCTGGCCAGTGTTGCTCAATGGTTGAGTGTTGACCTATGAACCAGGAGGTCATGGTTTGATTCCTGGTCAGGGCACATGCCCGGGTTGTGGGCTCCATCCCCAGTAAGGGGTGTGCAGGAGGCAGCTGACCAATGAATCTCTCTCATCATTAATGTTTCTTTCTCTCTCTCCCTCTCCCTCTGTCTCTGAAATCAATAAAATTATATATTAATTTTTTTTAAAGAGGAACAGGTTTAGCAAGATTAAGTAACTTGCTTAATGTTTCATGGTTAATAGGGATTTTCTGATTCTAAATCCCAAACTCTTAACCACTATTCTATATAATAAAGAGCTAATATGCTAATTAGACCAAACATCAGAACGACCATCCAGACGACCTTCTGGACAACCATCCAGACGACCTACCAGACAAATCCAGGCCTGTGAGGGCTGGCCAACGCTGCGAGGAGCTGTGAGGGCCAGCCAAGGCAGCCGGGGCTGTGAGGGCTGAGCCCCTCGCACAAATTTCATGCATCGGGCCTCTAGTGTTATATAATCTCCTAGTTGCTACACCATAAAAGTGTTGGATGCTACATTAAATGATTATAACATTTACCATAAAGATTTGTATAGACCAGCCGTGGGCAAACTACGGCCTGCGGGCCGGATCCGGCCAGTTTGAAATGAATAAAACTAAAAAAAAAAAAAAAGACCGTACCCTTTTATGTAATGATGTTTACTTTGAATTTATATTAGTTCACACAAACACTCCATCCATGCTTTTGTTCCGGCCCTCCGGTCCAGTTTAAGAACCCATTGTGGCCCTCGAGTCAAAAAGTTTGCCCACCCCTGGTATAGACTCTACGATGTTGGTGGGCACATTATAAATAACTACTACTTGCCTTGGAGAGAATAAAGTTAATAAAGTTTACATAATTGTATCACTGAGTCCTAGGGAGAGCTGAAGTACATTTAGTCCTACTATTGTAGAGCCCTGCTACTCCGTGTGGTCCATGCACCAGTAGCATCATCATTACTTGGAGGCCTGTAAGAAAGACAGAATAATCTTGGGCCCCACCCCAGATGCACTGAACTACAATTGATATCCTAATAAGATCTCCAGATCGAGAATCATTTTTATAGAGGTCATGAACCAACAATTCTTCACTTCTTAAGAAGAGAATAAATAAAAATTGTTTAGACTGAGATTCTCTTCCTAAAAGTAAATGTTAGGAGATCATGGAATAAGACATGGAAAGAAATGGGTAAGAATGCTTTTTTCAGAAGTTATTTTCAAATAATAAAGGATAAGCTAAGAAACCTCCATTCGGAAAAAGGTGTTAGCTCCTGGGGCTGTGGAAGACTTATTCTAGAATATAAGCTTCTTGAAGGCAGTGTCTTTGTCTCATTTGGTGCTGTATCCTCAATGCATAGAATAGTACCTGGCACATAGTAGGGATACAACAGATATATGTTGAATAAATAAAAGTATGTTCTTAAGATTCTAAAAAGTAGGACTGGAGGCAGGAATAACTTTCAGGGTTCTACTAGTTCAGTCTTTAGAGATGTGACTTGTCTAAAGTGTCCTAATACAGAAAAGGTTTTCTGACGTTAAGGAGGACAGAAGGAGAAGAGAACACAATGTTAATGCCTTACATAAGGGACAATTATAGATTATATACCAGAAAGAAAAAAATCGTCTTTTCTTGATGGCTGGGTATCAGTTCCATTTCTTGTTTTAGAAAACTCTTGGCCATAATAAACAATGAAGTTTGTTCTTCGAATGTTTCCCGAGAGATTTGCTTGGGGAAAGATGATTAATTCAGCCCCTATTTCTGGACACAAGGGACCACATCTCAGCACATGCCCAAGAGGAAAGTCAGACAGATTCTAGCTCAGGTTAAAGAGAGAACCTGTCTTCATCCCAGCATCTACTCACAATGAACTCTGCAGTTCATATCCTCTTTCTGTGCTAAGCCTCAAGGCCAGAGACACAATCCTGACAATGTTAGGAAATAAGAAGCAATAAATATATGTCCAGGTGTCAAATAACAGACAGTTTATAGTTAAAGAGAAGAAATGTGGACACAAAAGTCCTTGTCTCACTAAGTGGCATGCTGGATAACCAAGATTTCATACTACCCTTAAATACTGGGAATATCTAATTCATTTACCAATTTCACTGTTAGAATGTTACCAAAGTTGCCAACCTTCAACTATCTTGCATTCACCATCAGTGCGGTGAAGGAAGGAGTGATCTGTTCTAGAGTGTGAGAACGAAGTGCTTATATTCCATTGTAAATGGGAATTTTGAAATGCTAAATAAATGAAATAAAAGCAGGACAACTATTGTCCCACAAAGCCACCTATATTAAGGACAGCGTTATGACAATGGCAACGTTTATTTATTTGGGCAGGTGTTTTTTTAAACACAACTTTCTTTATTTCTAAGAAAGATATTTCTAAGATGGTTTTTTGGTTAGTTTTATCATCATGACAAAAAGTGAAACATACAAGAAAAAGAAAATTTACTTTGTAAGAATTGAATGCTAGCAAAGCGTTTAGTAACCGGGGATACTGTTCTCCACGCCGTTCTCGGCAGCGCGGGGGGTGCCTGCCTCTGACAGCCACCTGCTTACCTGCCAGAGAACTCTGCTGGGGAAACCCCGGGCAGTATTTCCTATGACAAGGAAAACTGAAAGTCTCCGCAGTGGAATGAAGCAGTATTTCAATCTACCGCACAAAGTAATTCCAGAGGGTTGATGGATGAGAGGTCAGATATGTCAAGTGTTCCAAAAATTAAATAGTTCACTCGTAAATCACTCAACCCAGGCAAGAGCAAAAATAACAGTGCTTGTCCCAACAGCCACCAGGAAGAAAGGACACATTCCAGCCACAGTGACAGCACGGCTTTCTCCGTAATCCCTCGCAGCAGCATGTTTGGCAGCTCGGGCAGGTCAAAGAATAGAAATGTCCATCTTAGCGGGCAGACCCCATGACACATTTCCAAAGAATAATAGAAAGAACAGCTCAGGCAGACAACAAGACAAAACCAAATTTAAAACATTAAAAAAAAACAAACCTCATCTTTCAACAGAAAGATCCCTGAAATACCTCTACAACTAGAAGAGCAGTAAGCACAGCAGTCACCTTAGGCTAAAAGAGACAAAGGAACTGCGAGGTGGGAGCACCTGTCTCTCCCTGGTGCACCCCAAGAAAACAAAAGACGTCCCACAGGTTCAAGGTAAACAGATGTCAGCTATGACACAGGTATGAGTCACTGTGTCCAGGGACCAAACGCTGCCTGAGGCTTCTGACCTAAGAGTGCAAAATGTCACATGGCCTTTTCTCTAGTCTTCCTCTTGTGTTTTAATTGAAAAATGACAGTTTCTTGAATGTAAAGTGTAATTGAGAAAACTTAAAATTTAAAAACACAATGAACAGTTACTGATATGTTATGCTAAAATTTTGTGTGTCCGTGTGTGTATACATGCATATTTGGTTTGTTCGTTTTCTTCACAAATGAAAGCATACTTTGTGTACACATAGTTACTATTCTGAACCTGGTCTCTTTTGGCCAAAAATATGTTTTGGAGATATTTCTTTGTTAGCATGTAAACATCTGCCTCACTTTAAGGGACTGGATAATAATATATTGATTGAATGTCTCACCATGTATTCAGCTAGTCATAAAAACAAATTGTTTTTATTCTGTAAAATTAAAAGTAATGCAGAGACTGCTTTCTGAAGTTATCTCTGTACATGTGTATCTCTTTACACATCTACAGGATAAATTTGCAAATATAAAATTGCTGATCAAAATCTATGTTCCTAATTCTGACAGACTTTCATCAAATTGTCCTGTGAGGACATCAATTTATCCCTTGAAAGGAATGTAATCCACCAATGAAATCTAATGAGAATGTCTGTTTACACATACTCTCATCCACACTATATTGAATCTTTGGTAAATCTGATAGGCGAAATGGCATTTCATTTTTAATTTTTATTTTCAAAATTATAAATATTAACATCTATTCATATTAAGTGCCACTTGCATTTCTTTAAAAATGAATATAGATTGTTTGTCTTTTGTTAATTTGTCACAGCCCATTACATTCTATATTTCATCAAATCAATACCTTCGTAACTAGCTGGCTAACACTAATAATGGGAAAGGAGCAAAGGGGAGGCCACACATTGTAAGCCTGGTCCTCTGGGCAGCTGCAGCTTCACACTCCCCAAGGGAACACCGGCCCATTCCCTGCAAACCCCTGAGGGAAGGGGTCCAACAAGGGGAAGGTGGTGCATGTGCAGTTAAGTCAGGGTGACACAGGGAAGGCGCTTACCTGTCAGTCTAACCTGGAACAAAGATAACTGGCTTAGGGGGCAGAGCCACTGCAAGCACGCAAAATCTTGGAAGGGTAATATCCCCAGACAAAGGAATTCTCTCTCGTGTTCCTCTTGCTCACTCCCGCTTCCTTGCACTCACCCATGCTCCCTCTATAGCCAGGTGTCCTACTGGCGTGCGGCCCTACATGCAGTGGAATGCAGCGGGGGACACAGGCTAACTAGCCAGATGCTGGACTGGACCGGGCACATAGGGAGCAGAAGCTCTGCTCGCAACCCTGCTGGAGATAAATGGGGCTTTTTCCATGGCAGGACGCAGAGAGATGGGACCTTGGGAACTCAGGGTTCAATTCCACAGAAATAAAGCTTTCCATACTACCTCATCCCCCCCCCCCCTGAGGGCCCCAACAAATTCTTATCCCTGCAGCACCCCAAAATCCCACTTCTACTAGTAACAGGTGGGGACTCAGAGAGTACCACACCGATAACAAAATCAAAGACATCACTGATTATAAAAAGAAAAACAAATCTCTGCCCATTAAATTAAAAAAGAATGCTTTCTTATCACCTAGAACTTTTAATTTGAACATATTAAAATAAGCCTTTTACTTTTAAGTGAGCGTATAGTTTTGCCATGTTTCACTGTTAAACAGAGAGACGGGAAATAGAGCAAATGTCCTCAATTCCGTGTCTGACTCCTCAGAATCACTTTGCAGCACTGAGTCCTCCGTGTCCTCGTGTCCTCGTGTCCACGGTTTCCCCAGCGACAGTGTCTTCTGTGCAACCAAGGGCACTGGCATTGACGCGTTCCTTAAAAACAGTTCCTCACGGAACTGGAAGCCACCAGGGCTGGGCTCTGGGGCTGACATCGCAATTGAGAAGCGCTAGGCTGCTCTTGACTCCAGCTGCAGGAATGTCGCCCAACGAGTCTGATAGCCCACCCCCCCTTCTCACAGCCTTCTGTTTCCCACCATAATGCAATTTTGATTTTAAGAAGCTTCCCCACATTCCAGTTCTAGAAGCACTGAAATATGGGGAAGATGTGAATTGTAATTAGCAAAATGCCCCATAAGGAAAACTTGTCTTTGCATTGGGGGCTGGAAGTCTGTTTCTCAGTTTGGCAGTTTTATTTTGACTAATATTGTTATCATTGAGAACATTTACATTTTCGTGTGGTCAAATGTATCTTTTTTCTTTATGGAGTATGAATGTTAGGTTTTGAGCATCCTCCCACCACCACCACCAGTGGTATTATAGGGAAAAAATGCCCATATTTCCAAGGAACAGTTTTGTTACATTTTTTTAACTTTTAAATTTGCGATCTAACAGGAGATGGGGGCAAGTGTTTGTAGTGTGTTCTGTAAAATGTCTGAGGTAGAAATTCTTTTTTCTCAAATAACTACCCAGGTTTCCCACCATCATCATATACTACCAGATTGTCACATCTGTGTTGGTTTATTTTATAATTTAATTCAACATTGATCTATCAATATTCTCCTATAGTACAACAAAATTGTCTTCTATAGTGAAACATTATGAAATGTTATAAATCTTGCAAGGCTAGTGGGCTTTCATTACTCTTCTTCTTTACGTTTTCTGCATTTTATTGGAATGCTTATTTCTCTTGAGCTTTCCAATCAGTTTAAGTTACAAACAAATCATTTTCATCTTTTTATTGTCACAGTATTGAACTTACATCATTTAGAGTTGCAATCTCTAGAATACCAATTTACTGTCAAAGAACAGTGCACTCACTCCGTTTACCCAAATCACATTCTGTAACTGAGTGAAAGCTCCTTCTGCTTGCCACATGACAGCCATTAAGTCTAGTGACAAAAAGTTGAGGCAGGGAAAGCAACTTTATTTGGAAAGCCAGCAAGCTGAGCAATTGGTGGACTAGCATCCTAAAGACCCGCCAGGAGAAAGTACAGAATTCAGGCTTCTCTTATGTCGGGGGAAAGGGAAAAAAGAGAGGGTTTGAGGTCAGGAGGTGGTTGATGGCCACAGACATCTGGATGTCAGCAAGGGCCCAAGGGGGACAGTGAAACTTCTTTCCTTTTGGTTCACAAACTCTGGCTGCTGTGGTGCAGTCATAGAGGCTCCTTTTAAAAAACAATCATTATTTTGGTACAAACTTCCTTTCTTCTTTGGGGACATAGTCTCAAGCAGGGAGATTGTTTCAGTAATTTCTGGGCTACAGGTTATAGTTTTTTAATGATTAGCATATCTTCATGTAGGACTAAGCGGATTGCTAACTGACATGCCAGGCTTGAGCAAGATGGGGTCACAGAGCCTGGTTACTTATTCTATTACAATTTCCCACTGTCAATTGCTCCATTCCATAATCATGTGGAATTGGGGATAATGGGACATCGTCTCTCATCTGACTACTTCCTGTGATCGGGGTCAGCGAGGTGAGGTTGTGGAATGGAACAATTTGACCTGATCTATGAAATGTTCTTTATGCTCCGCTGAAACATGGGGTTTAGAGATTTACCATGGGTATTTCCCTATTTGTCTTAGGAGTCTTAGCCTTCTTAGCACAGCTCTTAATTATACAGTACATAATTATTATGAATAACATAACTATAAGAAGAAGAATGAGACATAATTTGAGAATACTACCTAGGTTCGACTGTAGCCCATTCAGTTTCCTCGAGAAAAGTTTTGTGAACCAGTTTCGCATTCTATCTAACTTTGTTCTGCTCTGATGTCCTAAGGTTTGTTGGCGCCGAGGAGCCTGTTGTCCGATTTTAGCAATATGAGTCTCTACCTCAGAAGAGGAATTGATAGACGTACAGCAAGTAGTGTTAGCAGCAGTACAGACTCCACCTTCAGCTAGCATATCATCTAAAGCTATACGATTATCAAGTACAACTTTAGCAAGAGAATCCAAGGACGTTTGCAGCCCAGTAAGGGTGGTAGCCATTTCCTTTGCAATAATATCTAAGGTTTTTGATAGGTTCCTCAGTACATGTTGATGAGCTGCCACATCCCACCAAGGAAGGAAGGTGTAGCCAAAGAAATAACTGTCTCCCTCAGGGAGGTCCCGAGCAATCCTAGTGAGTAGAGTGAGGGAACTGGTCCAATGGACAGTTTCTAGAACATTCTGGACAGAGAATGGGGTTACCAAGTAGCCCAATAGGCAGGTTCCACCAACATGCCAACTGTCAAGGCATTTATAGGCCCAGGCCTCATTTTGGGATCCACAAACAAAAACGTACCCCATGGGAGCACATAAGATTCCAGTCATATTCTGAAAATTAAGGCTATCCCCTTGGGGAAGGTGACTCAAGATGTTTTCTAACCAGGGGTCAGTGCGAGGCAGGGTCCATGATGGAGACATATGGCAACTCTGTAAGGGGGTGGGGGTGCCCTTCAGGTACGTCGCGTTTTGATCCCTCCAGGTTCTGCACAGTTCAGTAGAAGCGTAGGCAGAGGACAGATTTGCACATCGTTGTCGAATCAAAGGGAGAGAAACTGGGTCAGTGAAATATGTCTTATTATACTGACAAGCAACAGTAGTTCTTCCACGGGGCGTGGTCAAATTCTTGTGCCCCGAGGATTCGGGCTTTTTACAGTATTTACCTGAAACCATGGCTGTCAAGCTCTCAGGTGGGGTGAGGAAGAAACAAGGAACAGGAAATTCATAGCTAACAAGCCTCACTCGGTAAACAGCATTAGGGAATTTCATGTCATAAGTGACTTGGAAACTCGGGATCTGAGAGAAATTTAAAACGGGCATGACCAGAGGGTCCGCAGAATCAAGCCCGGAGGAAGGTTTGACATGACAGATCCAGTAATGGGACAAGTTGGCGGAGGAGGCTATGGATTGAGAGATTCGAACGAAGGAATCATCCTTCCACGCGTGGGTGCAGCTCCAGCAGAGGGACAGGACGCACAACGCAGCCCAGAGCTTCATGCTACTTATCTCGTTCCCGAAAGAGTCGCTTTAGGTCTTCCAGGGGCTCTCAAGTCCTAGAAGAGGAGGGGCTTCTGGCGGCGCCACCTTTATTCCCGTGTGATGTGTCTGCGGCTTCAGTCCAGCTGATGGGCAGGTGAGTGCGTGTTTAGCAGAACCCTGAGGCTCCCGTCCTCTTGGCAGCCAGTTGCTGGTCAGGTCCCTTTTCTCTCCAGGTCTGAAGGAGGACTCGATCTCTCAGGCGAAGAGGGTGCAGGGTCACATCAACAAGGTACGCAGACCTGCTGGAGGCAAACTCATGGACAGGAGTTCGAATCGTGCCTAAAGTCTTAACACAGCTATTGCCAGATCTCGCAAAGCACCGGCTGTTTCACCTGCGGGGGCAGGGACCTGGGATGGCCTTCCAGACAGAATTTCAAAGGGGCTTAAACTAAACCTGCATCGGGAGCCATCCTAACCTGCAGCAGGGCAACAGCCACGCCTTCCCCAAGTCATACGGGTTTCCTGACATAGTTTGGCAACCTCCTTTTCAGAACGGGATTCATTTTCTCGGTTTTTTTCCTGTTGACTGTGGTCTCCAGGAAGAATGTAATTACCCCCGTTGATATGCAACATTTATCTGCCGGGTGATATTGGGAATGAATGTGGGCCCCTTGTCACGTTGAAGGGTGTTTGGCCACCCGGATCGAGGGATGATCTCCTTCAGACGGGCTTTAACTACTCCACAGGCCTTTCCAGTTCAGGAGGGGTAGGCTCCCACCCATCCTGAAAAGGTGTCTGCAAACACTAGCAAGTACCTAAAATTTTCAGAGGCTCGAGGCATTTGATCAAGTCTATCGGCCAGCCCTCAGGGGGCACACCCCCTTTGTGTTGAATTCCCGTCTGCGGAGGCTTAGCAGCAGTTCTGAGCACAGATCTCACAACACTGTATCATTTGTTGAACAGTCTTTTGCGAATCAGGCCCCATTGTCTATTTTTTGGATCTATTGCAAGGTGGCATCACCTAAGGGGTGTCGGCACGTTTGTGCCAGAGCACAGCACCCAGGATTGTCTCTGGCAATCAGAAGGGTCCTTGTGCATTGCCTGTCCAGGGTGGTCGAAAGTGAATCCCCATTCCTTGGCTTTTCCTTTGCCTTTGTTTAAGTATACCAGCTGGTACTGAGGCAAGGCAGCCTGAGGGGGGAGAGACCCTACCAAGCCTAGATAACCGCCTTCCCTTGCTGCCTTCTCTGTGCCCTGGTTGGTCAATTGATTTCCTCGGATTGTATAGGTTTCACCCTGCTGGTGGCCAGGGCACTGCATGATGGCCCTGCGTGCGGGGTGGTGGCCTGCATCTGACAACAGCGGACTCTCAGAAGCATATTTAATATCTGTGTTATTGGCAGAGAGTTGCCCTCTTTCTTTCTAAATGGCTCCATGGGCAAGTACTACTAGAAAGGCTTCCTGGGAATCTGTATATATATATATATATATATAAATATGTATGTGTGTGTGTGTATACACACACACACACACACACACACACACATTTACCTGTTTTCCTTCAGCCAGAAGCAGGGCTCTTGTGAGAGCAATGGTTTCCGCCTTTTGTGCTGACCTCCCCGGGGGTAAGGTTTTTTGCCTATAAAGTTCTTTGTAACGTCACCACCGCATAACCCCAGAGCGAAGCTTACCTTGGTCGATGAAGCTACACCCATCGGTGAAGAGCTTTAACTCTCGTTCTGCTAACTGGTCAGTCAAGTTCGGCCAGCTAGAACATCCTTGCCCGAAGACATGTTCTGGAGTTTACAGAGTCTCAATCCGGAGCAAGTCTCATTGCGTTTAAAGCTGATGTTACTTGTAGCCTCACATTAGGATCGCCTAAAAGGATGGCTTTATACGTTCCCATTCCTCCTGACGCATGCCAATAAAATCCCTTTTCCTCCAATAAGGAGAGGACGTGGTGGCGGCTGTACATGGTGGTAGGCTGCCCCAGGGTGAATTTCTAAGCAAGTAGCTGCAACGTCGTTTACGGGGTGGTCGAGTTGCCTGCAGAAGTAAGCTACCGGTCGTGGAATGTTGCCCAAGTTTGTGTCAACGTGCCAAGACCGATGCTTTGTCTCTCGTAGACATACAAGTGGATTAGCAAGTCTGATAACCCTGAAGCTGTGGCTAAAATTAACTTGTCCTAAATTGTGTCAAAAGCTGCTTGGCATTCCTTAGTCCAAGTAAGAGATTCCAGATCCTGTCTTTTTAAAGTCTCATAGATTTTACGATGAGTCTGCAATTTGGAACCCAAATTCGGCAGAATCCTGCCAGCTTCCCAAATCCCCTCTATGAGGTCTGCAATTGACTATTTCTGTCAGGCAGTAGATCTCTTTGGCTTTGGGACAGGAAGACACCCAGGTAAGTAACCTGGTGTTTACATATCTGGGCCTTTCTCTGAGAAACATTCAGCCAAATGATTCAGTCTTAATAGAATGTTATAAGTGGAGCTTGCTGTCAGTGTCATTCACATACTGAAGTAAAAAGTCCTTCATCTAACATAAGGTCCCCAAGATCTTTAGCCAGTATTTCCCAAAATAAGGTGGGAAGTTTGGTTTGTTTTTTTTTTAATTCCAAGAGTATATCTTTTTATTAAATTACAGTTTACATTCAATATTATTTTGTATTAGTTTCAGGTGTACAGCACAGTGGTCAGACCATCATACACTTACAGGGTGCTCCCCCCATATTTCCAGTACTCACTTGGTACCATACATAGCTATTACAATATTATTCACTATATTCCCTATTCTGTACTTTACATCCCCACGAATATTTTATAACTACCAATCTGTACTTCTTAATCCCTTCACCTTTTTCACCCAGCTACCCAAACCTCCTCCCCTCTGGCAGCCATCAGTCTGTTCTCTGTATCTATGAAGAGATGGAGAAATTTTTGAATCCTTGTAGCAAAACTGTCTGGTCATACTGCTGGGTTTCCTGTGTTTCTGGGTCTTGCCATTCAAAGCAAACAGCTGCTGGAATTCTTTGGCAACTGATATGCAGAAAAGTCTACCCTTCAAGTCCAATACTGAATACCATCCATATATTCCAGGATATTGGTGAGCGAAGTATATGAGTTGGGCACCACAGAATGCACGTCCTGAACTATTTCATTTATAGCTTAATATTACATAAATCCTGTTAACTTATATTAAATTTGCATTTCAGCAATTTACTATTTTATTGATGCTATGAATAGGTTTATCCAACATGTCTTCTAACTAGTTATAATTAACATATAAGGAAGCTATTCATTTTGTCACCAGGCTGATCACTCCAAACTCTTCTTAGTTTTAATACTTTTTTTAGTTTATTATTTTGAGGTTTCCAAGAATACAATCATATTTTTTATAAAAATTATAATTGTACCTCAACTTTCAGTTTTTAAGACTCTTTCTAAAATTTATTGAATACTAGAGGCCCGATGCACGAAGATTCATGCAAGAATAGGCCTTCCTTTCCCTGGCTGCCAGCACCACCTTCGCTCCAGCCAGAGCCACCTTCCGCCTCTTGCCTTGTCGCATCAGTTTGCATATTCCCTCCTTATTCGCTGTGGGCACCGCCATCTTTGTTGCGAAGTTATGGCCAATTTGCATATTCCATCTTTATTAGATAGAATAATTTACTGATATGGACACAATAATATATATATATATATATATATATATATATATATATATATGTATATGTATATGTATATGTATGTATATGTATATGTATATATAAAAAGCTAAGCAACCGGCCAACCAGCCAACTGGCCAACTGGCCGGTAGGTATAACATGCACTGACCACCCGGGGGCCGATGCTCAATGCAGGAGCTGCCAAGCGACAGCAACTTTGCAGAGTGCCCTCTCGCACTCTGGGACCCCTCAGAGGATGTCGGACTGCTGGTTTCAGCCCGATCCCCACACCCGGCCGAGGGACCCCACCTGCCAGAGGGACCCCACTCACTCCACAGACACCCTTTGAGCCCTGGCACCGCCCCAGGTGCAGCCGGCCAGGGAGGGACCACGGGAGGTTGGCTCCAGGGCGTGTCTGGCCCGTCTCGCCCAGTCCCACCCCGCCAGCCACCTTCTAATTAATTTTCTTTTAAAGTGCACAAATCCTGCACTGGGCCTCTAATATTACATAATATTAAAAACAAAAGGGCATTTTGATGGTATTGCCTAAAGTAGGTCATTGGATCTTGAGCATGACACTGTAATTTGCTCAGAGATTTCTACTGATTAAGGAAATATCCATCTCTACTTAATTTATAGATATTTTTGAGGAAATAGTTGAATTTTCAGTTCAGTTTCTTTTGATATGATCTTATCTTTGACTTATCAGCACTATATTAAAATGATGTATTAGAATCATATTATTGGCATAATTAACATAAGGAACTGGAATAATGAACAACCCTTATGTTGTAGGGAAATTTCCCAATTTCATTATGTAGTGCACTTTTTAACCCTTTGTGATCCAATTTTATTTTTGGAATTCAACCAATCTGGTCCAAATTAACTGACGGGATTGAATGTTGAACCGGTTTGCGGTGTCTCGGCCTCGACGTTGGACCTGCTCCTAACGCCTGGTCTGTCGAGTCAGCCTCCACGTTGGACTGAAAAGGGTTAACATGCACCAATATTAATATTTTATTTTGGACTTTTTTGCGCTTATGTCCATTAGCAATATGTATTGGCAAGGTTTTTTTGTGATTTTTTTTCTTTTTAAGATCTTTATCACATTAATGAAAAACAACAACTCAATTTTAAATAGTACCAATTTGCATCTAAATAATTAAAGAAGAATTGTAAAGAACAAGTAAACTAAGATTTAATTGGGAATATGTGTATTTTAGTCCTATGAGGTACCCTGGCTGGTGTGGCTCAGTTGGTTGAGTGACATCCCATGCACCAAGAGGTCACTGGTTCCCATCAGGGCACATGCCTGGGTTGTAGTCTCGATCCATAGTAGGAGGTGTGCAGGAGGCAACCAGTCAATGTTTCTTTCTTCCTCTCGCTCTAAAATCAATCAAAACATATTTTTTAAAAATAAAATCCTATGAGGTAATTTATTCTAAACTGATACAAAATTTATAATTTTTATCAGTTTTAAAACTAATCTCCTATATTTTCTTTCTTTCTTTCTTTCTTTCTTTTTTTTTTTTTTTTTGCAACTTGATGGGGTTTTTTCCTTGTCTGCCTTTTTTTTTTTTTTTTACTTATTTTATTTTTATTGAATTTATTGGAGTGACATTGGTTAATAAAATTATATAAATTTCAGGGGTACAGTGCTATAATGCATCATCTGTAGTTTCTCCTACATTTTCTACTAGCTTCACTAGACCTGGTACTACTTCTTCCTGAATGTTTAGAACATGAACGAGGCACTGGTTAAACTTTGCCTAGTATCTCATATATTTTATGTGATGTTTATGTGTTTCATTTGGTGCTATTTTTGTCAAGTTTTGATGTCAATATTACCCTTGCTTCATAAATACAAAGTTTCTTTTTCCTCTGGTGAATAGTTCGGAGGGATTATCAGAACTCACTGATGAATTTGAGACTGCAGTGCTTTGCTGGTTAACACACGGATTATATTCTAAGCTCTTTCAGGTAACTGCTCTGCTAAAATGCTTAATATTTTAGGGGTGAATTTTGATATTTTATTATTTATTGGAAAAATATTTTAGTAAGGTTTTCCAATTTATTTGCATTATTAAAGCAAAATATGCTTTTTTTGTAATTCTATCTAGTTTGTCTTTTATGTGTCTCTGCATTTTACTATTTTAAACATCGTTTGATTAGTACTTTTAGGAAATTTTTTTGCCTCTAATTTATTGGGTTTTTCAAAGAATCATTCTATTGATTTGATTATTAAATCTACTTTTTTGTTTTCTCTTTCACTAATATCTATCTTTGTCTTCACTAATTCCTTCTGAATGGTTTTCTTGGATTTACTTTGTTTCCTACATTTCTTATTCAATTCTAATTTTAATGCATTGTGTTCAGAGAATGAGATACTTTTCATTTAATAGAATTAGCTGCAGTTTCCTGCATAATACAATATGTGGTCAATTTAGTTAATGTTCTAGGCACTTTATCCTGTGTTTTCATGGTATAAAATTACATAGCCTATGTGGCACTTCCTACTATGTAACAATTCTATGGCCCACTCATACCCCCAGAGTTTTGTGTTCCAAGTAAGGATCTCCTGACGAAATACTTCAAGTCTTGAAGGACAGTGTCCAAGATACATAAAAATATACACAATCTTCAGTATGTTTATTCATTTGGCCAAAATTTCACGCTGCTTGGCTTCTACTGTTTGCAATTAGTAGACTGGGTTTGGTCCATGTACTAGTGTCATTGGAGATGAAGGTCTGTTTGTTTGTTTGTTTGCTTAATTTGTGTCATTTTAATTGGTGTTAGAAATGGAGTAAATTGGAAATACCTTAACATTGCCATCTGTAGCTGGAAGTATTACACTTTATGTTTACTAAAATAGTTTAAATTTGATTTTATCCTGATGAAGCTTATGAGTTTTTGAAACATTCAGTGTAGAGAGAAAAAAAAAAAAACTTATATCAACTTTTTAACCTTCTCTACCAGAAAACATTTAAGAGGCTTTTAAATTTTTCAATTTTTATCTGTTATTATGATGTTCAGAACTTGGCCATTATAGTAGACTGAATAAAACTCCATACAAAGGCACATAGAGATTACAGATAATATATCACCAAAAATGAAATGTAATGCCATGCCAAGCTTGAAACTGAGAAATTATCTAAGGTGCCAGAAATAAAGAGGGAATTCAAAGTCAGAAAGATAATTGTAGTGAACATAAAATTGTTCATAAGAACTTACAGGAAAGTGGGCCTCATGCCAATCTGGGAAACGTGGTTGGAATTGATCCACCTTTATAAGTGTTACCTTATCTGTAGTAAGGGACTGAAATCTCAGCCAACAAGTCTGAAAGTTTTGTACAAATTATGACAGGAGGTTAAATGGAACTTCTATTGAGTCAGAGTTGACAACTTGGGTCCACAGATGAAAACACAGGCACTAAACATCTCTTATTCTAAAAATAAATATCAATGTCTGGGGCCTCCTGAAAGTTTCCAGAACTGTCCCTACTATAATTAACTACCACCCAAGACCAAATATAAATGAAACAAAAGCAGAGCAACTCTTGGGAGTTGGACTGAAGTCTACAGCATTGTGGGGAGTAGACTATCCCCAGGGAGAATGTAAACTTACTAATATTTTCATTTTTCATAGTGAACAGTAAATATATATGATCAAGTGGATAAAACATGAAATAAAAACTTTTAGAAAACAAGGAAGGTATCAAAAACTAATCAGTTATTTTAAAATGACAGAAGTAAAGATTTTTCTATCTTGTTAAACAAAGATAAAAAAAAGTTTTAGTGTCTAATGAATAATAAATGCAAATGCATGTCTAATGAATATGCAAAGGCAAATATATATTAAAAACTCTTTAGCTCATGATAACCCCCAGACTAAATGTTAATTCAGCATTGTTTGAAATAACATGAACTTAATAAATATAGAACAAATAATAAAATGAGAACATCTCCATTTTGTAATCCTTAAAACCTAATTTATATAGATAACGATCATCAACAGATGAAACAAAAAGAGACTGATGGGAAATTTGCAACACAGAGTTTAAGCCAGGGGTGGGCAAACTTTTTGACTCGAGGGCCACAATGGGTTCTTAAACTGGACCGGAGGGCCAGAACAAAAGCATGGATGGAGTGCTTTATATTAGTGTGAACTAATATAAATTCAAAGTAAACATCATTACATAAAAGGGTACGGTCTTTTTGTTTTTTTAGTTTTATTCATTTCAAACGGCCGGATCCGGCCCGCAGGCCGTAGTTTGCCCACGACTGGTTTAAGCTGTCACTTGCTTAACTGGAGCATCACTAAATGTGGGGCAATTTAATGTTCAACAAATTAATGGTAGGAGAAAAATGAGAGGAAGTAGAAAGGGAGATTATTCTAGAACAAAATCTCTTAAGACAAAAGATCAAATGCAGTGAGTGGCCCATGTTTAGATCTTAATTCAAACAAACCAGCTTAAAAAAAAAAAAAGGGTTTTTTGAAAAAACTGGAAATTTAAGGCTTGAGTATTAGATTAGAGAAAGTGTTAATAGTAATATTTTTAGGTATAATCAAACTGTGTTTATGTAAGAGAATATTCATATTTATTATAAATGCATACAGAAATACATAGGAAAATGATATGAAAGCTGGAGTTAGCTTTAAATGACTTCAGTAAAAGAGTAAAAAGAAAAAACAAATGGCATAAATGACAGTGACAAAAAATTGATAGTTGTTGAGTCTGGGTATATGGAGGCTCATTATACTTTTATTTACACTTTTTTTGTATGTTTAATTATTTTACCAAAACTTTAAATTATATATGATGCTTAGTAACTGCTTTAATAAAGCTATTTGACACTAGTTTAGAATGTTGGTTTTATTTGCCTATAGACATTCCTAAAATGGCAAGCAGATTTCCTAAGATAAAATTAACCTCTAGGCTTAACCTTGTAAAACTCTAACATAAATATTGAAGTCAAAACAAAAAAGTATCAACATAAAACTTAAGTAGGGAGGAATGTCAAGGGGAGGAAAAAAAAAGGAGACCTATGTAATACTCTTAGTAATACTTTAAGCAATAAAAAAAAATATACAAAATTTAAAAAAAAAGAAGTAGGATGAATTACATTTCTGAACAATATAATAGGCTAGTTGCCTGAATCAAAGCCACCAAAGCCAATATGTATTCCTTGATATAATACAGAAAATATCTTTTATGATGCATTATGGAGTTAGCATGAGAGCAAGAAATTTTCAGGTCTAAAAAAAAAGTAGAAAACTGCTGACTGCATTCAACCTGAAGGTATTTGCCTTTGAAAGAGTAACAATACTACGTTCTTCCCGAAAGAATTTGAGCACCATGGATTATATCATCCCATAGGAATCACCCACAAATCTTATTACTGTCTTAGTAATTACCAAAATAAAATTGATTCTTCAAACCTGGGTGCAAAGCTGCAAAGGGGAAATATCATTGTTGATAACTGGCAACCAAAATCTGTTTTGAAGACCAAATTGAAATGATTCCCATTGAGAGAAAACTCAGGCAAAAATTTCATTCAGCATGATTCAGAACTATTGGTATGCCTGGGCATTGGAAAGAACAAATAAAAATTCTCTCTGGAGAAGACCTTTCCTTCCAAGTCCTTAAAGATTGTTCAAAAATAAAATTCTAAGGAAAATAAGCATCATAGCAATATTTTTTCTGATATATCTCCTTAGGAAAGGGAGACAAAGAAAAAATAAATGGGACTACATCAAACTAAAAGTCTTTTGCACAGCACAATGTAAAGGCAACACACTGAAAGGAAGAACATATTCGCCAATGATACATCTGATAAGGGGTTACTATCCAAAATTTATAAAGAACTTTGCAACTCAGCACCAAAAAAACAAAGAGGCCCACACCAAGACACATCATAATTAAAATGCCAAGGGTTAAATTCAAAGAGAGAATCAAAATCAACAAGAGAAAAGCAGTTACCTGCAAGGGAGCGCCCATATGACTGTCAGCTGATTTCTCAACAGAAACTTTGCAAGCCAGAATGGAGAAGCAAAAAATATTCAAAGTGATGAAAAGCAAGGATCTACAACCAAGATTAACTCTACCCAGCAAAGCTATCATTTAGAATTGAAGGTCAGATAAAGAGCTTCACAGACAAGGAAAAGTCTAAAAAAGTTCATCACTACCAAACCAGTATTACATGAAATGTTGAAGAATACTCTTTAAGAAAAAGAAAGAAAAATATAAAAAATATGAACAATAAAATGGCAATAAATACATAGCTATCAACAATTGAATATAAAAATCAAAATAAACAAACAAGGAATCTAATGAACAAAATACACTGATGAATAAAATAGAACCAGAGGCATGGAAACAGGGAACAGACTGATGAATCTCAGAGGAAAAGGGGAAGAGGGGGGCAGGAAGAGATTAACCAATGAACTTACATGCATATATGTATTACCTTTGGACACAGACAATAGGGTGGTAAAGGCCTGGGGTTGGGCAGGAACCAGGTAGAGGGGGGCAATAGGGGTGGGGGCGGGGGGAAGAGGTACATCTGTAATATTTTCAACCATAAAGATTTTTTTTTAATTTTTCCAACAACAAATGGATTCAGTGTAGTTGAAAAAATATAAAAATAAGAGCTATATATATAGCTCTTAAAAGAAAACATCAGAAAAAGACTTCACAAATCTTCAAGTGGGCAAAGTTTTTCAGATTCGAAACAAAAAGCATGAACCATGAAAGACAGTAATTTTTCTCTTTGAAAGTTGCCACAAGAAAAGAAAATGATAAGACACTGGACTAGGAGAAAATTATATCTCAGGAAAAATTAATAAATACCTAAATAAACCTTAAAAAATAAAATAATAACATCTTTATGAGTTATTAGAATAAGACAACATGCACAGCAACCTTAAGTTCTTAAATAGGTAAGGTAATGAATGAAGTCAACATATCATAATATCTGTGTATTGTCTGCAAGGGAACTTTAAAAATTGACTTTAGATTTTGATATAGTTTAAAATGGAACCATTTATATTAAAGAAGCAGATTTGATAACTTTCAAATTAGCATTATTTTTTTTAAAGTGAGAAAAGAAAACATTTCATTATCCCAAAGTCAAGAAAGGAAAGGAAGAGAAGCCTACATTCAGAATGAAAGTACAAAATAAATATAAAATTATCAGACTTAATTTTTCAAAAATCAATGTTAATATACTTACAAGAAGACACATCAAAACATAAGGGTGAAAGTAAAATGATGGAATGAGTTTTACCATGAAAATTACCATCAAGCCTTGACTGGTTTGGCTCAGTGGATAGAGCGTTGGCCTGTGGACTAAAGGGTCCCAGGTTCAATTCCGGTTAAGGGCATGTACCTTGGTTGCGGGCACATTCCCAGTAGGAGGTGTGCAGGAGGCAGCTGATTGATGTTTCTCTCTCATCCGTGTTTCCAACTCTCTATCCCTCTCCCTTCCTCTCTGTAAAAATAATCAATAAAATATATTAAAAAGAAAAAGAAACTTACCATCAAAAGACAGTCATGGTATTAATATAAGAAAAAATAGACATTAATGAAAAAAAAAGCATTGCTGAAGATAAAGATGATTACTTCATGGTGAAAAAAATATTCTATTCCCCAGGAAGATTTTAATTCTAAATTTTAAATATGGATGAACCTAGTAACATGATAAAACATATGAAAACTTAGTGAAAGGGAAATAGAATTTATGTTCTTACCAAGTTGGTCAGGGTTCAATGTTCCAAAACTAAATTATTTTCTCTTAAAAAATGTCAACTACATTCTAGTACCATCTAACTCTCTGATTTAAGGATATTCCCTATTCACACAATGACCAAAGCATTTTGTGTCCACTTGGCCCCAATAACCAGTCACCCTCCTTTTCACAAAAGCTCCACAGATGCAAAATATACAGTGTGGGTATATTTCACTCGATTCCTTTCTCCTGCTGTTAGCACAGCACATTCCTGGGCTAAATCCCTCTTTAACTGATGCTGCAGAAAAACTGTGACATAAAATGATCAATGTTGTGCCATTGGTGTCTAAAGATGAAAAATGAAAAGTTGAAATGTTTATTTTGGACTCAACAGCGAGCATATTGAAAAAGATTTAAAATGTTGATAAAATAATTTTTCTTCCCTGCACTTTCGTTTTTGCAACAGGTTGATCCTCTCCTACAAAACACATGATCTTCGTGAGTACATACCATGTGTCAATCATAAAACAAAGAAACCTGTGACATTTGTGTGGTAAGTAATCCTTAAGTTATCTCTCTGCTAGTGATGACATTAACCTGGAAATATTTGAAATTTGCATTTGTTTTAAATTTTCTATGGTTTCAATTTTTTAAGTTATTAAAAATGCATTCAACATGATTATAAAAATTCAGCTCTGGTAATCATAGTTTAGGTGTAGTTTTATGCCCTTTACACAGCAAACATTGCTGAAAATTTTTTTAAATTTTAGTACATTAAATCTTCTAAAGGATCTTTAATGTCATTTTTTTTTTCTGGTATAGCTTTTGGTGAACCAAATAATTCTTTGACTATAAGTATCCACTCTATAATGTAGATAATTTTGATGCTGATATTTTTACATTATATACACTCTAAAGATATATTAGTTGCTATATACTATCAAAGACTTATAGACTTATAAAAACAGGATTTAACATGAAAGTTCATATGTTCAGTGATTTAAACATTTTTTCTGAAAATGTGCTTAGTTTTGATGTGGTGAAAACAGAACTTCATATGTTTATAATGGCTATTTTCTTCCAAGTGTGTATATGGACTTATATCATTGAGACCTTCCACTTCTTTCCCTGGAAAACATTCAGAAAAATATTGATTAAATCTAGCTTTCAGTGTGTGGGCAGGAATATGATTAAATTATCTCCCAATAACCTACGTTATATTTAAAGACACTGAGATGCTGACTTTAGTTTCTTTGATACACTCTTCTAAGATTTAAAATCCTCAGAGTTATGAATTTAATACCAAGCAAGGTTTTTTAAACCAATCATCTCTTCCCTCAGAATGGTGGTCACTTCTTGGGTAAGGAAGACATTCCCAGGCATGGCTGGAAATCAAAGAGTCAAGAGAATTTTAATCAAATCGTGTTATCTCAGTAAAACAAATAGTCCAAGTCGGTAACTGCCTCTCCACATTTCAGTAAAGCATTCTTTCTAGTGTTAAGGCTCAATTTAGAGTTGTGACAGCAATACGCGTCAAACTAGCTCAATCAAAATGTGGAGTCGCCCTAAAATCCAAGGAAAAGCAGCTCCAAGAACCAAAGGGGTAGCTGGAACCTGGGAGGTTCCGGTCCTCGGGGCTCCCTGCCCTTTCCTAATCTCTGCCTCTTCTGTGTGCAGGCCTTATGTCTCCTACCATAGCTTAGCTTCTGGCATATCATCAGGGACATGCCGCCAGAGTCTCTGGGTTCAAGCCTGAATCACAGAAGCAATGCATGAAAGTAGCAAAACAACAAAAGGAACAATGAAAAGTAAAAGATTTCCTCTCATGTAATCGGGGGGAAAATAAAGGCAATTTTATCAAAACTAAAGGACAATGGTCTCAAAATTTTAACTGATACCCAAGAGTCTAGCAAAATGAAAGGAGAGAGCGTGGCAACCACCATTCCTACATTCTTTCAGGCTTTGAAGATTAGAATAATATATTGAAATTTCTGCAGAAATGTTATTATGCTTCAAACATAACTCTTTGAAAGGGTGGAATGTTTTCCTTCTGGCCCTCTTTACATGGCCCTTATTGGCTATGCCTTCCTAGGCCAGCAAAATAATGTGCGGCTCCTGCCAGTGACCAAGCCATTGTGTATCCCTACTTCCCTACACTCGGGGATGCCCCGGAACCACCGTCAGGTTAACTTTTGTGCCCAGACTCCATGTAAAACGTCTGCAGCTTCTTCTCGAATTGGAGAGCCATGTGGTGCTTCAGATAACCTGGTAGCGGCATCAGCTCAGAAATCATACGCCAGAATCTTCCGTCTAAATCTTCCACTGACTCCAGTGCACAGTTAACCTGGTAAGTAGCTGTACACTCCTTTGGGAATGGATCAGAGGAATGTTTATCATATGTACTTGTGGTTTTGGAAGGTCCTCCCAGAAGAATCTGTAATCAGTGGGTCCTGGGTCAGTGCACTGGCTTTGATCTGAAACTGGGGAAAGAACTACGTATTTTTCCGTTGCAGTGGCTGATATCAGCCTCCCACTTGCCAAGTTTTGATTTTTTATTTTGTTTTATTTTTTTTTGGCCGGGCATGCCAAGTCACATCCAAATTAGTAATTTACAGATCTCACCATTTGTTCACCAGGATCTATTAGCCATCTGAAGATACCTGGGGGTCATGTCTACCTTGCCTCAGATAGGTAAGTGCCACTAACTGGCTTCTGCAGTTCCCGATAACATCGTCCCCAACATACTAGGAAAGCTATGTATCCCCTAGAGTCAAGCCAGACTATGCAAGAAAACCATGAACAAACTTCTCAAAGACCCGGAGGTCTCCCTCAGACTTTCCAATGGCTGAGTGAATCAAATCTTTACGATGCCATACAGTGTGCAGACATTGTAATTGCATGGGTCATGTTTCAGTACTGGCTCAGCTACTTACTGACTGTGACATTTACTTCTCTGAGCTTCCATTTTTCTCAGCTGCATGAAGATAAAAATATCTACCTTGCTGGGTTGCTTTTAAGGTTCAAAAAACTCTAACACAATGCCTGGGACATATATGCACTCAAAAAATATTTCTACTCCTTCCTTCCTTCCTTCCTGTCATAAGGAAAACCATAACATCCTCTCACTTTTCATACCCACCTTTTACCATTCTCACAAAATCCACTCACTTTGTCTATAATTTTCACCTACAATCCTCAAAAATAGTGAAGGCATTAAGCAATGTCAGTGATTCCTTCCCTTCTGTTTCTGGTGTCTTTTCCCAGGTGGTTTTTGGCTTTTTTTTCCAATTTCCACTGAGAATTCAGGTAAATATACCAAATTTGTAGTGAAGGCTCATCCTACAATTATAAACTAAAATAAGAAAATTAAGGTATTGGTAGGAATTGTAGAAATTGCAAAAGTTTATCTATATAATACATATCCTGGAAAATTACTTTTTTCCTAAGAAATGGGCAGTATTAAAATTAAAAAAGTTTATCCTCTTGCAAATATTAATTCCAAAGCATATTTTTTTCTAAATACTAATTCATAGAGATTTTTAAAAACCATATTCATTTAACACCAATATAATGGAAACTATGGCCTGAAACTATAAGCTACCAAGTTCTCTGTTTCTTTCACTTGAGCCTCTATTTCATTTTTTTTTTTAACATAGATCAAGGGTCAGCCAACTACATTCTTTGAGAAAATCTGGCCCACCACCTGTTTTTGTAAAGTTTCACTGGACATAGTCATGTCCATTCACCCACTTATTCTATGACTGTTCTTCGGCTACAACAGCAGGGGTGAGTAGTTGTGACAGACACCATCTATGCTAAAATATTTACTCCTTGGCCTTTTACAGAAAAAGATTGCCAGTCTCTAACATAGATCGTGAGGGATGTCACAGACGACTTACTCAAGTTCACATCACAAATAGTTAAACCACCATCAGCCATGTAAGCATTGCTGAATAAATCTGAACCCCTTGTATGAAAGCCTATGTTTAGAGTTCTTGTTTTCTTTCTTATACTGGTAACATTTCTCATACTGGTAACTGGGAATGGTCATCTTTCTAAAGGTGAACCGAATACTGAGTTCTTCTCTAACACTAACGAGAATTACAAACCTTATAGATGGGTCTTCCAAATACGATCTATGGACACTATCAATAAATGGTTAATTCCGTATAAAATTTGTAAAGCATTCTTCATGAGAGCCCTAGAACACAACTTTCCTTTTTAGGATTGCCACAAGCAAACTCTGTAACCTCAGGTTACACACTCTACTCCCCAGGCTTCAGCCAAAGTTCTGTAATTTCCGGAGACATAAGGAAGCAGTGTAAAGGTTTCAGCACTGCAACAATAAAGCACAGAAACTGACCACACATGCTGTTTTGCTACAACTGAACGCAAGTAATTTATGGCAAATGCTTATCCCATTTTCATCAATCATGCCTTGAAGCTTACTGGTCAGATTCCCATTTGTTAAGAAGGAATAAAAATGCTGAAGCAGCACCCTGTCAGTTCGATTTCCTTGGCTGAGCATGGCTTCTGGTGATTTTTTGGTAGGGAGACGGCTCTCGTTCTTTCCGTTGTTATTAGCTTGTCAATCTCTTGGAAATTCCCAGTTTGATTTCTATTTGCGCGATCTTACTGGTTTTAATCTTATTTTCTAAAAGTATGTTTCCTGGAACACAGGCCCCTGCTGAATCGAAAGCACACTTGCTCTTGGATTATGAGGCCTTTTCCTGCCACCGCAGTTCTTCATTCCCTCTCCTCCTGCCTCCCTTCCTTCACTTGCTCACTAAAACATTACTTGGAATAGATAGCATCTGTGAAGAGAAGAAATTGTTTTTGAACAAGTCAAAACCCAAAGGATCACGGGCTCAATTCCCAGCCAAGGGCATGTACCTGGGTGGCAGATTCCATCCCATGCCCCGGCGTGGGCGAGTGTGGGAATCCACCAGTTGATGTGTCTCTCTGACAACACGCTTTTAATAATTTTTACATAGCAAACAGCACGATATAGGCACTTGGTTTTTGCACTAAAAGATGATTTCCTACTTAAGACTTTAAGATTAGGAAGAAACATTAAAAAGCTTTTAAAGTGTCGTTGAAAATTTAGGATAGGGTCTTGACTCACTGATAAGTGGTAAGCACCCATAAAGTAAATGGAAATTTCTCTTCACATCCACTTGTATGTTACACAGAGCTACTGTAAACCAGTTAGAATTAGGGAAATGCATTATCCAAGATCGATATATTTCTAGGGACTATAGACACATACTGAAAACTTTTCCCAGCCTCCAGACACTGGCGCCTAGGGAGGAAAATTCTGTATCAGAGACAGAAGGAAGGGGTGGATGAACTGCCCGTGATGGTTAGGCAGCTGCCCGAGGGTCCCAGTTAGGTCTGTGTGGGGTCACTCTTACTGAACTTGATCAAATATCCCCGAAAATGAACAGGGAAGTTTCTTATCAGAAGTTCAAGAGAAAAGAAAATATAAACGTCTGAGTCTTTTCAAATTCAGCACAGCCCTCTATCTCTAAGGTGCCAGATAGCATTCTCTGTGCCCCTCACAGCTCACGTCTTCTTTCTTTCCTTTATAAGAAGCTTGGCTGCGTGGCTCTGCTAAGCTCCGGGAATGGTGAAAATGTTCCTTGCAGCCAAGACTGTTCTCTGGGAGAAGAGACCACAGGCAGGCAGGCTCTAGTTTATTGGAAGGGCTATATTTTAAGTATTCCTTGGAATATAAATCATTTAGCACTTGGAGTTAATTCCTTAGAAACCATGCTATGAATGAGATCTACCTTTTTGTAAGTTTGCCAAAGTCTTTTAACCTATATTGTTCTAAAATCATTGTTTCAATGGCACTATTTTAATTACAGTTATCTACCACTCAACTTTTTTAATATCAATTGTTTTTCTTTCACCTGGTTACAGAGGTATACTGTTATGTAAAGTTTATAGTATCTGAAATTATTTTCCCATCCTGCTAATAGACTGTTATTGCCCAGGAAGATTATCACAAAAACAAGAAGTGAATTTATCTTCATCTATATCTATATCTATATCTATATCTATATCTATATCTATATCTATATCTATAACTATATCTATTTACCTAGATATTCAGAATCTCAATTCAAGACTCTGGAATTACAAATGTACTCAAGTCCACATCCGACCCCACTTTTTCTGTTCTTTCTCAGCAAGAACTGTCTAAGAGCAGAGTTGGAAAGTTACTACCAGATACTATAAACTTATACTGCACAGTAGCGCCACAATAATGTGAAAGAGGACAATGACCAATCATCTTATTCAGAGGACCGGTCAAGCTGGAAGCCAGAAGATTAAGTGCAACATGGATACACCAACATAACATTTTAAAATATCTTGAACTACTGATTGACATTTAAAAACTGAATGTATCTCATATGCAAATCTAGAATCTATATTCAAGGAATCGGCAGTTTGGTGAGACTGAGCCCATGTTTTGAATGCTCTTGGATGTTTGAATGGCCATTTGACCATTATGCTTTTCCCTGAATGAATATAAAATGACAACATGCCAAAATGTGTGACATGTTGCTAAATCTGTACTTAAAGGAAACTTTATAGCAATAAATGCCTACATTAGAAAATAAGATGAGCTTTCAACTAAAGACTAGAAAAACAAGAGTTGATTAAACCCAACTTAGGAAACCCAACTTAGGAAAGAAAAGAATAAATGTTAGAGAGGGGAGAAAATAAATAAAATAGAAAACAAAGAATAGAGAAAAATCAACTAAACAAAAATATTTAAAAAGCTGGTTCTTTGACAAGATCAATGAAATTAATAAACATTTGGCCAGCCTGAGCAAGAAAAAATAATAATAAAAGGCATTTACCAAGATCAGAAATGAGAGATATGCAGCCATAAAAAAGAAGGAAATCTTACCTTTTGGGACAGCATGGATGGACCTGAAGAGTATTATGTTAAGTGAAATAAGCCAGTCAAAGGAAGACAAATACCATATGATCTTACTTATCTGTGGAATCTAATGAACAAAATAAACTAACAAACAAAATAGAAATAGACTCATAGTTGCCAGAGGGGAGAGGGTAGGGGGTTGAGTGGAAAAGGTGACGGAATTAAGAAAAAAAAAATGCTGAACCGGTTTGTCTCAGTGGATAGAGCATTAGCCTGTGGACTCAGGGGTCCCAGGTTCGATTCCGGTCAAGGGCATGTGCCTTGGTTGCGGGCACATCCCCACTGGGGGGCGTGCAGGAGGCAGCTGACCAATGTTTCTCTCTCATCGATGTTTCTAACTCTATCCCTCTCCCTTCCTCTCTGTAAAAAATCAATAAAATATTTTTTTTAAGAAAAAAAAAAAAAACACCTCGTATGGGTGAAACAGTATGGGTGAAAGAGGGATAGATGGTGATGGAAAGAGACATGAGTTGGGGTGGTGAATATACAATACAGTATAATTTTATTAACCAAGGTAGCCCTAATAAATTTAATAAAAAAAAAGAAAGGAAGGAAGAAAAAAGAAACAAAGGAAGAAAGAAAGGAGGAAATGAGAGATATGACATCAAGACATATTCTACAGATAGTTAAAGTATAACAAAATAGTCTAAAAAACTTTATGAAAATAAATTCAAAACTTGCATGAAATGGACAAACTCCTTTAAATATTTACACAAACAAAGCTCATTAAGATAAAATATATAACATAAGTAGCCTTAATTATATTAAAGACATTTAATTTGTAATTAAAAACCTTCCTGCTTTCAAAACTCCACATCTCGGTTGCTTTCTTCTTTTAATTTAAATTCTTTATTGTTGAAAGTATTACATATGTCTTCTTTTTCTCCTATTGATCTCTCCCCAACTACTCCCACCCCCCAGCACATGCCCTCACCCCCGCATTGTCTGTGTCCATGGGCTATGCTTATATGCATGCATACAAGTCCTTTGGCTGATCACTTACCACCACCCCACTCCTCTGCCTTCCCTCTGAGATTCACACCTAGGTTGCTTTAATCATAAATTCTTCTAAATGTTTAAGGAAGAATTAATACCAATTCTTTATAAAAAATCTTTTTAAAAATTGAAGGAGTAGGGAATACTTTCCAACTTATTCTATGAAGCACTGATCCCAACATCAGACAAAGACACTGCAAGAAAATATCCCTCACAAACATAAATGCAAAAATTCTAAAATTTTTGACAAGTTAAGCTATATAAAAAGAGGACAACATTCATGACTAAGTGGAGTTTTCTTAGGAATGTCAGGCTGATTTAACATTCAGAAGTCAACAAATGCAATTCTTATATTTGCAAACTAAAAAGAGAAAAAAATATATCATTTCAATGGATGTGTAAAAAAGTATTTTACAATATCCAACCTCTATTCCAAATTGTGAAAACTCAGCAGATTAGGAAAAAAGGAGAAAAATTTTGCAACATGATAAAGCATCCGAAAACCTACTCTAACCATGAAAAAGCCATGAGACAAACTAAAATGAGAGACATTGTCTAAAATCCCTGACCAGCACTCCTCAAAAATCTCAAAGTCTTCAAAAGAAATGTTTGAGAAACAGTAATGTCTCCTTAGACTCATTTGGGCTGCAACAACTAACTGTAATATGATATTTTGGATTGCATCCTGGAAAAAGAGATTAGGGGAAGACTGATGAGTTTCAAATAAAGTATGGAGTTTAGTCAATAAAAAGGGAACAAAATACTGACACATGCAAAGACATAAATGACTCTTAAAAGCATGATGCTACGTGAAGGAAATCGGTTGAAAAAAAGAGTATATGTTGCGTATTATTCCAATATTAGCATATTATTCCAATATTAGCATATTATTCCAATACTGGGGATAGCTGCCTGACACAGTTGTGGGGTTACAGTCTCAGAGAAGTCTTCCCACTCTCTGAAAGAGATTTTAGATTCTTCCATCTTTTTAGGTGTTTTATGGATGGTCAACTTGTTCCAGAGAGACCTTCCATTCTCTTTACATGGGAAAACTGCGTTTTTCTAAAAACAGAATAATTTTTTTAATTTTTTATTGAATTTATTGAGGTGACATCGGTTAATAAATTTTATAGGTTTCGGGTATACAAACCTATAATACATCATCTGTATATTGCATGTGTGTGCACCACCTTAAGTCAAGTCTCCTTCCCTCACCGTTTATCACCCTTTACCCTCCTCCAGCTCCTCCCACCCCCTTTTCCTTTGCTAATCATCATACTGTTGTCTGTGTCTATGAGGTTTTTTCCCTTAATCCCTACACTTTTTCCACCCAGCCCCCAACTCCTCCTCTCTGACAACTGTCAATCTATTCTCTGTATCTATGAGTCTGTTTCTATATTGTTTGTTACTTCATTTTGCTCATTAGATTCCACATGTAAGTGAAATCTTATGGTACTTGTCTTTTTATGACTGGCTTATTTCATGTAGCATAATACTCTCCAGGTCCATCCATGCTGTCACAAAGACAAGGTTTCCTTCCTATTTACGGATGAGTAGTATTTCATAGTGTAGATGTACCACACCATTTTTTATAACAAAATTCACAATTTATTTCATTGAAATAAACTAGACAAAGTTGACTTTCTTCACCAAAAAAAAAAAACAGCAATATTTTCTGTATTATTTCTAGATTACCTTCTGTCTTTATTCATAATTTATCTACTGCCTCATCTTGATTTACAAGCAAACCCTAGAGAACCTACAAAAATGTGTTTTGTGGTTACCTAGGAATGTACTACAGCTTTTTTATCATCTCATCTACTGATGGGCACTTGGGCTATTTCCAAATCGTGGCTATTGTAAATCACACTGCAATGAACATAGGGGCGCAAATGTTCTTTACAGTTAGTGTTTCGCAGTTCTTCCGGTCTGTTCCCAGCCATGGAACGGCCGCGTCTAAGCCACTCATTATCCTGGCCAAAGGGCAAGCCAGTTTCAGATTCATCGTTTAGGACGCCCGTGGCCCATCCTCCTTGGTTCTGTAGTCATCGGGTCTGGCCTTTCCTGGCATAGAACTAACTCTCCCACTCTGTGCAGTTGGAGGCGACCACAAGCTGTTGTTTTGGGTAACTGAAATGTAAAATAAATGTCTAGCTTGGACCCATAAGTTTTGCATTGTTGAAGAATTCCTTATTTTTATATTAAATATACTGTAAGCTCTAGAAATATCCCAGTTGTTTTTGTTAAATAAAATGTTAATGGTTTTGGGGGGGGGGAGGGAGTTATGTGGGTCCTTCTGTTGTAATTGAGTCTTGATGTCTATTGGCCTGTTCGTGCATGGGGGCCACCCTCAGACTGGCTCTCTGAGAACTGACCCTGACCAGCGTCTAGAAGCTGCTATGCAGGTGCTGACCACATGCAGTGGGATTTACTTAGCAGGGTCCGAGATATCCCTTTGAATATGCTGCTCGCGAAGCTAATTGGATCCTGCTCTGTTGTCTGAAGCTGGCCACTGGGGTGTTCGTTCTGGGGCCCCTTGGGAGGGAAATGGTGCAGGTCAATGTCAGATGCTGCCTGTGACTGGCCCTGGGCAATTTGTTTGGAGGTACAAAGTGATCCACAGTTTGTGGCTGTCTCTGCTGGGCCTGGGTATGTGCGGCGGGAAACGACAAGCTGTGCATGAAGGCTGGCTTTTACCAGGACAGGCCTGGGGACAAGTCAGCAAAAGTCCCCGGGCATCTGGATCAGCCTTTACCTGCCAGCTACCTGTTAGGCTGAGTCACTGAAAGAGCCTCTGGCGGTGCTCAAGTCGCATGAGGCAGGTTCTTGTGGAAGGGGCAAGTGGTATTCACCAGATGATATAGGTTCAAACTGGGTGCCAGTGCTAGGTCTAAGGGCACTCAGCAAATGCCCCAGGGTACACTCAGCCCAGCTACCACCTGCTGGTGCTTGCACACCTTTGTAGTGGGGCAGGATCTCAGGGAGTCATCAGAGTGAGGCCGCAGAGCTTATCAGGCCCAACAGTCCTAGATGTGGCCATGTGAAGGGAGAGCTCTGCCTGGTCAGGAGTGCAAGGAATAAATGTCCCCCATCCTAGAGCCACACAACTCAGTATGTCCCAGCGTCTGCCAGGAGCCCAATCTCAGCAGGGTGGAGTCACCAGGGGTTGGGAGGATGGGGCTAGGGAACCTTCTATGAGTGGGAGGTCTGGTCAGGCTTGGGGTATCGTAGGGGGAGTGGCCCCTGCTCCAAAGCCACACAACTCAGTCTGTCCTGGATTCTGCCCACACCTCAGCCGGGAGAAGCCACCAGAAATCCAGAGGGAAGGGCTGCTTGGAGACCGGAGAGTGTGTCTAGCAGATCACCCATAAGAGGGAGGTGGCAATCAGCTCACTGAAAAGTTGGGGAAATGGGCCCCACCCCAAAGCCATACAATGCACTCACTGACACCCCCGAGTCTGTCCAGACCTCTACGCTCCAGCCCACTCAGCTGACTCCTCAGCAGGGTGTGAGCTCTGCAGGGTGGGGCTATTGCATTTCCCCAGGCTGATGCTGTATGGAGGAGAGTGCTCCACCCAAGATAGATGGTATTGGAGAGGGACTCAGCACAAGGATTCTGGCAGCTGTCCCTTAAGTTCTTTCCCCAGAGGCACAAACCCAGTCTCTCCTAACTCTAGTTCACTCTGACCCCCTGACCCCCGCCCACTGGAGCCCAGGGTGAATGGCTGTGAACAATATTTTGTTGGCCCTTTAAAAGGGTTCCTGCGTCTCTCCCTGGTGGACAGAATACCCACTGATTTTCACAGCCAGATGTTACTGTCTCTGATGTTCTGGGTTGGGGAGCTCAGCTTGGGGTAGACCCTTTCTTTTTGGGGGAGACTTTGCATCTGAGCTATCTCTCCAGAATCTCAGCTAACCCTTTTTACATCTCCACTCTTCCTACCAGTCTAGGTGTGGCTTCTGTAAATCCCTGGTTATAAGACTTCAGTTAGTCTTCAATTCATTATTCAGGATGATCCTATAAAATAAAAGCCTAATATGCTAAGTGTCTGACCATTCATTGGACCGTTCAACCAGTTGCTATGATGCACACTGACCACCAGGGGGCAGATGCTCTGACCAGTAGATTAGCTTGCTGCTGGGGTCTCACTGATCGGGACTGAGTGAGATGGGCCAGACATACCCTGGAGCCCTCCCATGGTTCCTCCTCAGCCTCTAAAATCTTTCTTCTAATTAATTTCCTTTCAATGTGCACCAGGCCTCTAGTTGTTTAGTTTTAATTCCATTTTGATCCTGGGAGGAGGTGAGTGTAACATCCACCTACTCTGCTGCCATCTTGGATCCCCTCAAGAACACAGTAATTGAATAGAATGTAAGGTACCTGCTATTTGACTGCTATACATTCCCTATGCCAAATTCTAAGTTAATTATAAGGTGTTAGCATCAGGAATTTTAATTCAATTGAACTCATGACATTGTTTAAGGAGAATGGGACTTCAAGGACTTGGAGGGAAATGCTGCACAGGAAAAGACAATTGCTCTTCCAAGTTCATGTAAATAGAGTTTGACTTGCAGTGAAGCTGATACATCTATCACTTTCTCAAACGTTCTATTTCCTTCAATGACATTCTTTCTTGAAATATACTTATGTGATTTTTCTTTTTCCTTTTTTTCTACTACCTTCAACCACCCTGTAGTAGCCAGCTTCAAAGAACACTTTGAAACCCAGCAGATTATTCCCAACTGAAATGTCCAGCCTTGATCTTGTATCATTTCTGGCTGGTGCTTTGTGTCTTCTTACTGGTTCTTTCCCATAAGAATAAATGCATTTACTTTTCTCACACATATTTTTAAATCAACTCTTGTTTTTGCCAAAGATACAGCTATCCCCTTAGTTCCCCAGGCTCATGTTAATGGAATAACTGTTCAATCCTATCTCCCCCGTGACCTCATATCCAATTCATCACCAAGTATTTCCAAATGCCTTACCCTTTTCGAAGCCCCTATTACCTCATATCCGTACTCTTGAGATGACCTTCCTTCTCTTGCTTCCATTTCATCTCTGTTCTAAAACAGGCTGTGCACACTGCTCTAACACTTTTAAGTGCCTTTTTGCTGACACCTCTTTCTATACAAGAGTCTACCATATACTTCCCAAAGTTTGCCATAATAAATCCAAACTTCAGTAACCAGCATTCAGAGTCTTGTATCAACTGTTCTTCTGTATATTTTATATACCTCAAAAAAATCTCTTTGCTTCCCCCACTAAGAGTTTACTGTGCACTAATTTTCACATATGATTCTCACAATAAACATAAAATAGATACTATTATCAGATCCATTTCACAAACAAGTAAACTAATAATCAAAAAAATGAAAGTAATTTGCCACAGGCCACTCAGTTTGTAAGTGGTAGAGTTATTAATATGAAATTCGTGCAAAAGTAGACCTTCCTTCCCCCGGCTGCCGGCTGCCGGCACCCGGCTTCCCTCACCGCCCCGGCTTCCTCCGGAAGGACCTCAGGTCTAATTAGCATATTACGCTTTTATTATTAGAGATTGCAGATCATTCTGACTCCAAAGCCTATACTCTTCACTAGTATAATCTACTGACTCCACTTGAAATACCGCCTTCATAGGTGTTGCTTCCTCGGAGAATCTCCCCTCTCCTCCAGCCTCCAGGTACGTCACCCAGCTCTGCATTCCCTTTCACAGCTCTTGCCTCTGGTCTATGTCCTCTATCTGTTTGCTCCTGTGTACAGGCGGTTGCCATTCACCTGCAGAAATGGCAAGTTTGAGAATCACATATGTAAAAGGTCCAGCCTCTTGAACATGAACCATAAATATCTGTCAAATGAAAAAACAAAGAATGGAAGTTCTTCATTGTTAAGAGCCTCTGGGTTCTGTATCTTTGAAACTTTTCAATGGTTAGTACACTTCTCTGTACACAGTAAATACTCAGTCAAGTAAACTGCTGGCTCACTAAGCTCCTTATCCTTTAAATACTCCAGTGCATATAGGTGCTGTTTCCTTTTTTAAAAATCCTTGAAGTTACTTGAGTTCTCTTAGACTTTTCCTTTTTGGCAATGAATGGGCAAAAATTAGGCCAACAACGGTTGTGTATAAAAAGCATTCAGAGGCTAGAGCTACTTTCCCTCAGGCCCAACAAATCTGGGGTCTGGGCCTTTTATCTCACATGGAAATGAAATAGCATTGAAAATGGTCAAAAAACAGTAGAACATGTGAACAATGAGAAATCATTTAGCATTTAAGGTCTGACATGCTGACCACCATTGTTGCTAGTAATAAAACATCTTAAAATTAATGCCTGGATAACAAGAAACAAAGAGAGAAATAAGAGAAATGATATTTGCATTTACATAGCATTCTGCCCTTTCCATAATAATTTCCTAATCTCTGTTTCCACCCATAAAAAAAAAAAAAAAAAGCCAGGACAGTTATTATTATCATCTCAATTTTACTTACAATGTTTTTAAGCACTATGAGATTAAATTATTTTTGCAAAGTGATGGGACCAGGAATCACGTTTTCTGAATCATACACCAAATTCTGACAAACATTGCTGTACTTGCAGCCAATAATTCATTCAGTTGCTTGTTTTGAGGTCTGAGCATATTTGTTAAACAGTGCTACCACCTGCTGGTAAGTTTTCCAAAATTTTACAATATAGCAAATCCTATAATGGCAAAAAGGTAAAAGAATAACCAATTTATTATTACAACTACATTTATCTACTATATTCTCTAATTGTACTTTCCATTGTCCTGCCATATCTGCGTAGGTCCTCCTTTATATAGCCAAATGAATCTTGCAAGATCAAATGTCTAGACATTTCTTTTCTCAAGAATTTATAATTACATTCATTTTCTCTATTTTCTAGAATGTGCATATTTGAGAAAACTTTTATACAATGTGATAAAAAATTTGATGTCTACTGAGAATGGAAATCAGTATTCCCCAATTTTGTGTGCACGTAAAACTCATCTGGTGAGGAAGTTCTTAAAAATATATATGTCTAAGTGTGAAGGTCAATTTTGTGTCAATTTGAGTGGGCCACAGGATGCCAGATTTTTTTTATTTTTATTGATTTTTTACAGAGAGGAAGGAAGAGAGATAGAGAGTTAGAAACATCGATGAGAGAGAAACATCGATCTGCTGCCTCCTGCACATCTCCCACTGGGGATGTGCCCGCAACCCAGGTACATGCCCTTGACCGGAATCGAACCTGGGACCTTTCAGTCCGCAAGCCGACGCTCTATCCACTGAGCCAAACCGGTTTCGGCCACAGGATGCCAGATTTAACACTGTTTCTGGTTATGTCTGTGAGGCTGTTTCCAGGTGAGACTGGCATTTGAATCAAGGACTCAGTAGCTTGCCCTCCCAATGTGGTTGGATATCACTTATCCACTGAGGGCCTGAATAGACTAAAAGGCAGGAGGAGGAGGAATTCCCTCCCTTTTTCCTGCCACGCTGATTGAGCTGGGACATTTCACCTCATCCTATCTATTCCTGCTTTAAGACTGAGAAAAACACCAGAGGCTCCCCTAGTTCTCAGGCGTTAGAGCTGTTACTGAAATACATCACTGGCTTCCTGCGTCTCCAGTTTGCAGGTCCTGAGCCTTCTTAAGCCTCCATAATCGTGTGAGCCAATTTCTATTGGACGCTATTATACATATAGACATATTATTTATTTGTATTATAGTGGTAATACAAATAAATAACAATATAAGAATAAACTGTTTCTCATACTCATAACTATGAGTCTACTTTTGTCCAGCCGTGTGTGTGTGTGTGTGTGTGTGTGTGTGTGTGTGTGTGTTAAAAGGGTAATATGCTAATTAGACTGGGCGTCCTTCCTGACAAAGCCAGGGCCAGAGGGAAGCCAGCCTGGGTCCAGGGTGCCTGCAGGCGGCCGGAGGGAAGCCAGCCCGGGTCCTGGGTGCCAGAGGGAGGCCGGTGCTAGCAGCAGGGGGAAGGAAGGCCTACTCTTGCACGAATTTTGTGCATCGGTCCTCTAGTATATATGTAGCTATACACACACATATATGATATATATATGAGAGAGAGATATGAGAAGGATATATATTAGGTATATATACATATACATATATATGTGAGAGATATGAGGTATATGTTATATGTGAGATATATCTGTACTTATCACATGATGAGAGAGGAGAGATGATATATACAGATAGTGATCATATTTTTATAAATCTATATGTCCTCCATTGGTTCTGCTTCTCTGGAGAACTTTAATACAGATTTTAGTACCAACAGTGGTTTTAGAAGAACAGACTATTAAAGGTAAGTTTTCTGAATTTTCCGGAATTGGCATTCTGATTTGATTAGATCTAAGGGTACTAATGACCCTGTTTCTAGTAAAAAGAGAGCACGGATAGTCCATAGCATGATTTGTCAATAAAGATGCAGAAAATGTGTCCGGCTGGTGTGGCTCACAGTGCTGACCTATGAACCAGGAGGTCACGATTCAATTCCCGGCAGGGCACATGGCTGGGTTGTGGGTTCAATCTCCAGTAGGGGGCATACAGGAGGCAACGGATCAATGATTCTCATCATTGATGTTTCTATCTCTCTCTTTCTCTCCCTTCCTCTCTGAAATCAATAAAAATATATTTTTTTTAAACTGATCTACTAGAGGCAAACCCATATATGATAACTGAATCTTCACAAATGAGAACATTGGGGAAAAGCTTAAATATTTAATCAGCAATGTTGCACTTTCAATTAATTATCCCACTGTACCATGAAAGGATTGCAAAAATATATATTAACCTTCCAAAATAAAGGGAGAAAACTGTCTATTGGTTGGGTTTAGGAGAGTAAAAAAGTGTTAATGAACTAGATGTTTTATTTATCACAATCCTTTATCACTCAGAGTCTAAATGAACAATGTCAGAGCAGAAAGATAACCAGAAGAAACTGTGAAGAGATTCCTGGCTGTGACTGCATCACCTAATAGCCTCCAGATGCTGAAACCCCAAGCCCCACAATGAGGAAAAAATTTATGAAAAATTAGCCTTATTTGGAAAGTGTTGGACATGTCAACGAAGGATGTTAGACAGTAGGTAATGGAGGCTGGTGTAGGGCAGACTGACCTGAGGAGAGGGAGATAAAGCCATCAGGTCCTTTACAAACCTACTCTCTATCCCGTGATTAACTTGTAAATCCAATCCTGGCAGCATAGAAGAACCTTTCAGCGAGTGGAACATCTGTGACTCATTAACATAAAGGATAAGAACACAGAAGCTCGGTGAATCCCGGTCCCCACTCCTTTGTCCTCGGGCTCATCAGCACTTAGCATCACATGGAAGCTAAGCCTTCCGCGAGGTAAACAAGCAGATTGCCTGGGAATGGGCCGCTTGGGGCTGAGGTAGCTGGTCAGGAATTGGCTCTGCCAGCTCATGTTGAAGATTTTCTGATTCACAGGCATGCTTTCATCTGATCATTAAAAAAGGCCTCATCCTTTTCCTCCCTCACAGGCTGCTCCTCTCCAGCTGTTGTTGTATGACTTCAAAGCTGCCCTTCCATCCAGCCAGATTTTACCCATGAGAGAACGTGAGCTGTGACAGAACAGTAGAACCAGAGCTGAGAGTTTCTCTCAGGAGGCAATCCAATCACTTCTCCTGTTGATCGAAGACTCTACTGAACTGCTTCATCCAAAGTGACAACAGAACTATAACATTTATCCCCAATATTTCTATGAAATCACATAAGACCCCCCAAAACCCAAAGCAATCTTGAGAAAGAACAAAGAAGGAGGTATCATGCTCCCTGATATCAAATTACACTACAAAACTACAATAATCAAAACAGTATGGTACTGGCATAGAAACAGACACATAGAGCAATGAAACACAATAGAGTCCAAAAATAAATCCTCACGTATATGGTCAATTAATCAATGACAAAGAAGGCAAGGTTATGCAATGGTATAAAGACAGTCTAGTCAATAAGTAGTACTGGGAAAACTGAACAGATATATGCAAAAAAAATGAAACTGGACCACTTTCCCATAACATACACAAAAATAAACTAAAAATTAATTAAAAACTTCAATGTAAGACCTGAAACCATAAAACTCCTGGAAAGAAAGCATAGGCAGTAAAATCCCTTAGTATTATCTTTTTTAATATGTCTCCTTGGGCAATGGCAACAAAAGAAAAAAAAATGAACAAATGGAACTACAGCAAATTGAAAAGCGTTTGCACAGCAAAGAAAACTACCAACAAAATGGAAAGACAACCTACTGCATGGGAGAACACGTTCACAAATGATACCTCCAATCAGGGGTTAACACCAAAAACACAAAATCCAATTAAAAATGGGCAGAGGGCCTGATAGACACTTCTCCAAAGAGGACATACACATGGCCAACAGACATATTAAAAGATGCTCAATGTCACTACTCATCAGAGAAATATAAATTAAAACCACAATGAAATAGAACAGCTATCATCGATAAATTAACAAACAAGTAGAGCCGGCGAGCACGTGGAGAAAAGGGAACTCTTGTGCACTGTTGGTGGGATTGTAAATTGGTTCAACCAGTTTGGAAAACATTGTGGAGGTTCCTCAAAAAAAAAAAAATAGAATTACCTTATGACCCAGAAATTCCACTTCCGGGTATTTATCTGAAGGGGAAAAAACAAACAAACCACTAATTGGAAAAGATATATGCAACCCTATGTTCACCTGCAACACTACTAGTCGCAGTCAAGATCTGAAAGCAACCCAGTGTCCATCAATAGATGAATGGATAAAGAAGATGTGAGATGTGTGAGTGTGTGTGTCTGTGTGTGTGAATATTATTCAACAATTAAAAAAAGAATGAAATCTTGCCATTTGCAACAACATGGATGGACCTAGAGGATATTATACTAAATGAAATTAGGCAGACAGGGAAATATTGTATGATTTCACTTATATGGGGAAAAAACAAACGAATAAGTAAAACAGAAACAGACCCATAGATATGGACAATAAGCTGATGGTTGTCACAGAGAAGGGAGGTGGAAAAATAGGAAAAGAAAACAAAGTTTATCTATATATTTTTTTCAGTGTATCTTAAAAATCCTGACAGTTCTAGAAACAGAGTTTTATGTAGGGGACAGAAGAGTTCAAGTTTTTAAACAAGGATTCTTCTATATATATGGAACCTGAGTATTCCAGCCTGAGCCCTAATTCCCCATTTCTAATGCCAGGCTTCATCCTTTCACAGAAAAGTGTGTAGATCCTGGAAAGGCTCTGTGCCTTGAGAGCTGTGGGTGGCTTGATTAATCTTTTTGTTGTTAATCCTCACCCAAGGATATGTTTTCCATTGATTTTTAGAGAGAGTAGAAGGGAGTGAGGAAGAGAGAGGAAGAGGAGAGAGAGAAAGTGCGCAGGAGAGGCAGGCAGATGTCAGAGAGACACATCGATTCATTGCCTCCTGCATGTGCCCACACTGGGGCATGGGATGGAACCTGCAACCCGGGTATGTGCCCTTGACCAGGAATAGAACCCAGGACCCTTTGGCGTGGGGAAGGGGAGAGAGCACTCTCTAACCATTGAGCACACTGGCCAGAGCTTGATTAAGCTTTAAAATAGGCCTCCCCTCTCTCTCCCTTCCTCTCTTTAAAAATCAATAAAGAAAAGAATTTTAAGGCCTCCCCTTTGTTTATAGCCTCGGAGGTTTCACATCCTCAAAGGATGAGGGCATAGCTGGCCTTCTTATGGTAGGGGAAGGGTAAGACTGAAGCCAGGTGCATCCAAGGAGATCAGCTCTAGGAAAAAGTACCATGGGAAGCTGAGCATCTGAACATCGAGTTGTTTCCAACTTTCAGTACTTGAGACCCCGGGCTTGGCATCTCTCACTTTGAACACCATTGCCCTAGGATGCTTGCATCCAAGATACCACCCAAACTCCTCAATCCGGTTCCCTTGGAACAGCCCTACCTAGTGTCTGCCCCTGCTACCCAACATTAAGCCCTTAGCTGTCACCTTTTGCTTCCTCCACTCTTTGCTCCAGGTTGGGGCTGCCTCCCAGCCCTCTTGCAGAGGAAGCCGAAAGGTGTCCACGGTCACACAGGCTGAAGAACATTGCCTCAAAAAACATTAGATAGATGATAGATAGATAGATAGATAGATAGATAGATAGATAGATAGATAGATAGATAGATGATAGATAGATGTTAGGCTAAATAGTTCATTTTGTGTGATATTAATAAATTTCTCATTTTCTCTAGAGCAGCATCCCTTATAGTCAATGAAATTTCTCTTGATCCTGTCGAGTATAAACCTATATTTCCAGAGAAATACAATTGGTATCTTTGAGAGAGACAGTCTGGGGACTTTAAGGTAGGAAACAAAGAACTTAATTAACGTCAATAAAAATGTAACTGTTGGGCCCTAGCTGATTTGGCTCAATGGATAGAGCGTCGGCCTGCAGACTGAAGGGTGCCAGGTTTGATCCCAGTCAAGGGCACATACCCAGGTTGTGGGCTCAATCCCCAGTAGGGGGCCTGCAGGAGGCAGCCAATCAATGATTCTCTCTCATCATTGATGTTTCTCTCTCTCTCTCCCTCTCCCTTCCTCTCTGAAATCAATAAAAATATATTTTTAAAAAGAAATAAATAAAAATACAACTGTTGAGTGAAAATTTTATAAATTGTCAATTCTTTGTCATAAATCCATTTTTCTTAAAATGTTAGCAGGAAATATAAAGCAGCTAAGATTACCTCATAAGAAATCACAGAATATTTTTTAAATATTTATACTAGAATAGTAAAGTACAAATTTACATAAGTATTTTAAGTCAAATTCCCAGTGTATTTTATATATTTTTATTGATTTCAGAGAGGAAGAGAGAGGGAGAGAGAGATAGAAACATCAATGATGAGAGAGAATCATTGATTGGCTGCCTCCTGCGTGCCCCACACTGGGGATTAAGCCTGCAACCCGGCCATATGCCCTGACTGGGAATTGATCCATGACCTCCTGGTTCATAGGTAGACACTCAATCACTGAGCTATGCCAGCCAGGCTCCATAGTGTATTTTAAATATCTATTGCTAAAATAGGTTTAAATAAAAATTATAGCACAGATAAAAATAATGATGCCTTTTATTTAAAGAGAAAAATACCTTTATCCTTATTTATTCATTCAACAAATATATATTTGTTGAACATCTACAATGTTCTAGGCACTGTTGCAGATGCTTGGAATTCATCAATTAAAAAACAAAGATGTCTACCTGCATGGAGTTGTATTACAGCATGGAGAGAAAGAAGCGAAGAATAAACAGGGTGCCCTGGCTGGTGTGGCTCAATGGTTGAGTGTTGACCTATGAACCAGGAGGTCATGCTTCTATTCCCAGTAAGGGCATATGCCCAGGTTGTGGTCTTGATCCCCAGCAGGGGGCATACAGGAGGCAATCAATGATTCCCTCTCATTGATGTTTCTATCTCTTTCTCTCCCTTCCTCTCCAAAATCAATAAAAATATTTTTTCTAAAAAAAGCTAGCAGCTTGGCATCTCCACAGATAATCAGCTGAAAAACGCGGCTTCCTCCCACTTTGCTGGACCCCTACTCCTCCAAGGTCTGTATGCTTGTTTAATTTAATTTTCCCTTCGTTTACACCTCTAACTAATGGCCATGACACCTGGCAGGAATGAAGGTGACTAGGCCGTCCGGGAGGTAAAAGACACTGAAGGATAACAGGGCAGGAAGCTCTGTGCGGAGAGCAAACTTAGGCTGTGCCTTTCAGAGTGATTAAAAATGGCATCATCCTCGAGGTCTTGGTCACAGAAGCACATCCATGTTTATCACTCTTCTGTCACTTTTAACTTCACAGTAAGTAGATGTGAGGTTAACTTGTCAACCCAAGTTCAATATCTAAGTGCTCTTGTCAAAATCATGCATGTTAATGATCTTCATTTCAAGAATCCCTTCAAAAATATATGATGTACTCTTGGCTGACTGGCAAAGGTATTCCTGGTCTTGCCCACAAAGTACAAAATGTTTAAGATCTATCTTATCCTCTACATCCTGTGTCCAGTTTAGCAAGGAATTCCAGATGCACAAGGAATTCTTTAGAACTAATTGTACAGGGCAGGAAACTTGAATGGAGACAACACCAGAAATTGGTTGAGTGGGAGAGGACGAGAGAAATGTACTCTCCTGTTTCCACCTCCCCACGCTATAGATGACTAAGAGAGGAGCACAGATTTAGTTCAAATGCAGGCCCCTTGTAGCTTTGGGAATTACTGCAAACGGAATCAATAGGACCTCTCTCACTGTTTCCATGGAAATGTGTAATGAGTCCCCTTTTACCTCACAGTTGGTTCTTGTTTTTCTACTAAACCATAATCAGCTTAAACTCACGGATATTAAATTATCTCTGTAACTCCTGCTTTGCAAACAAAAAAAAAAAACAGTAAATAAAAAATGTTTGATTATATGACCCTGACCTAAGTAGTCCCTCAATTATAAAATGTTCCCTTACTGCTTTTAAAAGGCTGATGATAATCTCCTGCAGAAGCGACAAAACACTAGGTGTTTTATTGTAAAAAACAGTTTCAGCATCTTGCCTACGTACCATAAGACACCAAATATATAGCACGTACATGTCACAAAACTCCATGAAATATGAGACTCTCTTGGCCTGGAACATGGTCTGCGCAGGTCACTCTTAGTGTACTCACCACTGGTCGCGTTGGAAAGGCACTCTTCTCAAACGGGTGCTCATAATGCATTCAAATTCAAAAGACACATAATGATAGACTAAAAAAGGTATGTGGACAAATGTTTACGTTTAATCACAGTTACTTAACAAAAGGCAAGTTTAAAATATAGCTATTAGAAATTAAGTTATATATGCTTTGACTCTACATAAACAAAATCCAAGTCACTGGAATGAACTGCTTAGATATATGCAGGCATATATTCCCTTGTTAAGTCAGAACAGGCCCTTGCTGTACCCAATGTCAGGAGAAGGTTTAGTGACCAGCCAACGTTCCTAGCTTTTAAGTCTTTAAAGCAGTGGTTCTCAACCTGTGGGTCACGACCCCTTTGGGGGTTGAGCAACCTTTTCACAGGGGTCGCCTAAATACATCCTGCATATCAGATATTTACACTATGATTCATAACAGTAGCAAAATTACAGTTATGAAGTAGCAATGAAAATAATTTTATGATTGGGGGTCACCACAACATGAGGAACTGTATTAAAGGGTCGTGGCATTAGGAAGGTTGAGAACCACTGCTTTAAAGGAAAGCACTTTCTTCTTAAAATAATTTTGCCAGGAGATTTTCTATTTCCATCCTCATCTTGCCAGTATCTGGCGCTGTCTTTTCATTAATCAATGAAGAAGAATGTAAATGGTTTTGGTAAATGTAATCTACCAGGAAAAAAAGTGATTTCATAAATTTGTTAAATGGCATTTTGAGGGGGTAAGGGGGGTAGCAATGTGAGGAAGCAGGGGTGGTAATCTCCCTTCTCAGACACCGGTAGCAAGCGTCTACTTGTAATGGCTCTTATAAATTTATAAAGTGAGAATTGGAAGACATTTTTATGAATAACTGTCACAAAGATAGAAGTTTCTCATCCTATATAATAAAAGGCTAATATGCAAATAGACCAAATGATGGAACAACCGAACAACCAGTCGCTATGATGTGCGCTGACCACCAAGGGGGCATGTGCAGAACATAGCGGGCATTGGCAACATGCGGCAGAGCGCGGAACATGGCAGGCGTCAGCCACAGAGGGATGGTGAAGCAGGTGAGTGGGGCACCAGACCAAGGCGGGGTGCTGGTCACTGTTATCAGGGTGAGCCTGTGGTGGTTACTGAAAATTCTTTGCTCCTGCACGCCGCAGTCCCGCCCAGCGCTCGCACCTGCTGCCGGCACCGGCCCCACTCACACCCGCTGCTGGCGCTGGAGCTGCCACTTGCACCTGCTGCCAGCACCAGGCACCGGCCCGATCGCTCAGCGCCATCATCAGCTGTGAGCGGCGGCTGCCGGCCCCAATAGCCCCTCAGGGCTTCTCCACCTCCCCCTGCTCCTGAGGGGTGATCGGGGCAGCAGTCACCACTTGCACCCGCCGATGGCACTGGCCCTGCTTGCACCCACTGCCAGCGCTGGAGCCTCCACTTGCACCCACTGCCAGCACCCACTCACACCCGCAGCCAGAGTCACCACTCTCACCCGTTGCCAGTGCCCAGTGCTGGTCCCAATCACTCGGCGCTGTTATCAGGTGAAGCAGCAACTGCTGGTCCCAATGGCCCCTGAGGGCTTCTCCACCTCCCCCTGCTCCTCAGGGGTGATTGGGGCAGCAGCCACCACTTGCACCCGCTGAGGGCACTGGCCCTGCTCACACCACTGCTGGCGCCAGCCCCGATCGCTCTGCATCATCAGCCAGTGTGAGCGGGGCCGGCGCCATCAGCATGTGGGAGCGGCGGGAGCAGAGAAGCCAGCAGACAGGGGACCAGGGGGGTGGGGGGGGGGTGGCTGCGACAGGATGGGCTGGATGGGGGCGTAGAGGATGAGCCAAGACCCGCTCCTATGCCCACCGCAGCCTCGCAGCCCACAGTTCCTTTCAAGGTGCACAAATTTGTGCACTGGGCCCCTAGTAGATTCATAAAAGAAACAACAGGCAGGCACAACTCCAGGAGAAGGAGCATGAAGAGCAGGGTCTCATCAGGATCAGTGTCAGATAAGTTCTTATTTAATATTTAAGTTTGCAGACAGCCATAATAAACATCCCTGGACATTGAAATATCAAAGTGACAGGGACATGCTCCAAAGGCTATAGAAAAAGACAGAAAAATTCCAGGCAAGGTCAAATTACGGTATATCAGCAATATATGTAGAGGGAAGGAACTTCAACTCCAGAGGCCACTGTCGATCATACCCCAGGGGGCTCATTTCTATGGTTCCTGACACCTGAGCTCAACACAGAACAGTGGTGATGAAAGTCAGGAAGGAGACACACGTGGGAGGCAAAGGGATAAGGACTGGCACCGAGCACCTGGGCTGTGCCTTAAACGATGCTTTAAAAAAAGATGACTATTTCATAAGTAGTAATAGGATTGCAGACTTTTTCCCTAAAGTAAAAACTGTTGAAAAAACCTTAAAAATACAAAAGTTTTAGATATGCATATATATGTTGATATCCTCAATGAGATATTAAAGAAATCCAAGTATTTTGACTCTTCAACTACTTTTCTGAAACTAACAGCAATGATAACAACCAAGTCCGCCCACACCAGTCCTGCGGTGTCTGCCAGACAGAGCCCAGACCAAGATGGAAATGATTCATTTCGTTAATCCAAATCCTGGAAACACATAAAGGAACATTTAAAGGCTACGCCTCTTCTGTGGCTAATTGTCTATAAAGATTTAAAAATATGTATGTCGATGTCTGCGATGGAAGTCCTTTATTCTCCCTACATGTGTCTTGTAAAAGTAGTAAGAACAAAATGTCCCCTTAGAGTCACCTTTTCGCTGTCAACCAAGTAAAGTGAAAACAGGCCTCGCCTATTGGAGCCCAGAACGTGCATCCCTGCTGTTCCGTGGTTGTTTAATTACGCAATGATTCATCAAGCTCTCATTTAGTCAGAGGATTATAGAAAGAGAAACCATAATGAAATCAACACCGAGGATAAGTTCTACCAAGGGGCAAGATTTTGAAAATTATGTTGCCAGTTGTCTTCCCGGCTGGCCCCTAAGCCTAGCATTCTGCGTGTTGGTCAGGAACCACTCACCCGTGAGAATGATGAAGAACTTCAAGATGTGTTGATGGGGCATTGGGATATGTTCGGTTTACCTCTGCTGGATGGCATTCTTCTGTGTCCGCTTACAGTTTTTATGACAGAGGTTGTTTTAAAGTCAGAAGACAGTTTTGGAAACACTGTGGCCGTAAAAAATACATGATGTCATTCTCAGGGTACTCTAAGAAGTGGACAACAGTAATCATCTTGATTGGGTCCTGGCTGAGGCACAATTTTTTTTTTTTATTGCTTAAAGTATTACAAAGAGTATTACATATGTATCCTTTTTCCTGAGGCACAAATTTTAAACAACTCCTCCAAAGCGATCCGTCAGGCAGGTTCCAGAGCCAAGTTTGAGGCCCAGGAACATGCCCCCAACTGCTACCATTAAGGAAACCCTGTTTGAGTGAACATCGTGGGCACAGCAGAAAGAGAACTGGAGGCTAACAAGCTAGCCGAGATGGGCAGAGGAAAGTCAGGACTAAAGGGGAGTTCCTCGGTGCTCATTCAAAGATGTACACATACGCCTGCCTCTCTTCCTCCTTCCCGGAACAATAAAAGGAACCCAGAAATGAATAAGCTTGTAAGAGTGGAGAGATTTATAGGTGGTTATTTGGGAATTAGAGACTAAATTTTCTGGAAGTCTGAAAGTACAGCAGATTTTTGAATAAAGTCGTTTTCATTCACTGTCATTCTGTTATGATGCCAAAGAGATGATGTAGGAATTTAACTCGTTTACATCAATTAACCTAGGAAAAAAACTGGTTGCATTACACGGCATTTCGCTTAAAGTCACAGAACGTATTGATGACATTAACTGAGACCTTACTGTACGTGGAAATCTGCCAATGAAAAAGGAAGACCAGGAGGGAACCAAAATGCAGGGGAAAGCCAAACGCCCCAATAGAATTGCAGATGGGCTAAGCTCAGTGTATGTCGGCATAGAGCATAGGAGTGGAAAAAGCCAAATGAAGTAGTTTTTATTTAATGTCTCTCTATACATGCACACCCCTCCACATGCACACCCCTACACATACACACCCCTACACATGCACACCCGTACACATGCACACCCGTACACATGCACACCCCTACACATACACACCCCTACACATGCACACCCCTACGCATGCACACCCCTACGCATGCACACCCGTACACATGCACACCCGTACACATGCACACCCCTGCACATGCACACCCCTACACATGCACACCTGTACACACACACACACACACACCATGCTTATCTCCCTCCTCCCATCATAAAACACATTTAACCTCTTCTAAAAACATTGAAAACGCTGCCTAGAGAAAGCTACAGTACTTCTGTGGGTGTGACTATACCAGAAGACATCCTCATTCCAGATTTGGGGAAACTCCTAACTTATAAAGCAGTTCTCTGTGTCTGACCACAAAATTTGTCAGTCAATAAGACTCACTCAGAGAAAAAAAGGGAGAAAGAAAGGTTCCAACCAGCCTTCTCATTCAGGGGAGAGTCCTATGAGTAAAGCAATGTACGTATACTAGTACAACTTCAGAAACCCATACCAAGTACTTGATATAATCAACACAGTTTTTTATTCTTAAACATGAACAACCCACCACTGATTGTTCATATGGCCAATCACAAAGATTGGTCAGCAACAAAGACAGTAAGATTAATAGATAAAACTGGCCATGGTAAACAAATAATTCAGGGACAAAAGGGACTCTAAATCTAAAGCAAATTAAAGTGTGCCATGATTTTTTAACACTGCAGAAAGGAAAATCCATGTGACTTGCATGAGTTCCTAACACATACTTAAATTTTTCAGAATATATATGTATGTATATAATAATTTATTTATTGTTTTTCTACATTTAGAATTAGCCTGTAGATCAGGCATAGAAAACAATGTTGGTAGCAAAAAGAATGTAAGTTTGCCTACCTTAAATATCTGTGTTAACTTCCTGTAATCTTTAGGATTCATTTTCTATTGCTGTACAACAAACTAGCTAAAACCTCTCAGTTCCAAGAGGCTACTCTCAAGTCATAGCCATGGAGCCCTCTTACATGGGGACCTCATTTTCAATTCCACGGGGAGACTCTCCCTTCAGTCTTACAGAACAGTGACTATCCCACCACCGTTGTCCCTCACAGGCCCAGCCCTCACTAAAGGGGAAGGGATTACACACATAATGTACACACCAGGGGGTGGGGACCTGGGGATCATTTAAAAACTCTGCCCACCACACTATTTAAAAGTGAGTGTGGGTAGATTTAGTGACTGGCTTCCAAAGAATAGAACGTGAAGAGGAGAAAAGTAGTAATTTCACAGTAGAGAAACCTGGCAAACACTACCTCACCAATGTTGAAGGTTAACCTCACCAGGGATGTCATATGGGTGTCAGGTACCCCCACCATGATGTGTTATGGACATTTTACTTCTAAGGTATTCTTTCCCAAATCTCAAAAGCCCAGCATAATCGTGGGGAAAAATAATGGTACATTCTCCAAAATGCCAAACCAGTACTCAAAGCTTTCTAGGACATTGAAAAGAAGGAAAGACTGAGAACCTGTCAGACCAGAGGAAGATGAGGAAACATGATGAGTAAATGAACTGTAGTATCCTAAACTTGAACCTGGAACAGAAATGGGACACAGCAGAAAAGCTAGTGAAATATGAATAAAGCCTGGCATTTAGTTAATAGTGATGTACCAATGTTGGTTTCTTATTTTTGACAAGAGAATCACAGTTATGTAGGAAGTTAGTAGGGGAAACAATACTATCTTTGCAGTGTTTCTGTAAATCTAATCTGAAATAAACGTTTATTTTTAAAAAATTGATGTTATAGATGACTGTCTGTCCTTATTTTAAGATTGACAGTAAAATCAGCTATCATGAGAATGCAATGATTTCCGTTACAATTTATTTTTAAAGAACAAAAGGAATCAGTCTTTATTTTTAAACTAGAGGCCCAGTGCACGAATTCATGAACAGGTGGAGTCCAGCCGGCCCACCCCGATCAGACTGGGCCAGCCAGGGGGAGGGGCTGAGGGCAGATGGCCTGCCCCCTGGTCAAACTCCCGGTTGAGGGGACAATTTGCATATTAGCCTTTTATTATATGGGATACTTATAAATACCTTATGAAGTGATCACTACGATAAATCTGGTACCCATTATGAATTTACATTTTTATAAACAGTAAGCAATGAGTCCTCATTTTCTTATTGCTTGGTCCATACAGGAATTTAATTTTCTGTAAATGAAGGCTTATGTGGAAGGTAAATAAGAAAACACTGAGTCTGAACTCCTCTGGACAAAGCCATGTTGAGAGTCTTATTCCCACAGTTGCCCAAAGGGGGCGCCATAGACCTTCTGGTGCAGGTGTTCTGTCACTAGCATCTAGTGCACGGATCTTTCCAGCATTTGAGCATATTGTCTCTCCTAAACAAGCTGTATCTGGTTACTCCAGTACCCAAAGTATCCTAGATATGTTAGCTTTTCTTTTTTAGTTCTGCTATGATAAAAAGATTGTAAACCACTGTAGCACATGACTGAGATAAATTAGCCTATTAAACTTGAACAATATGTGTGACCTATTGGCCACTGTGACCAAAGAACCTTATTATGAATCTTAAAATACATTTGATGGCAGGCTCATCCACATGCATTGGCTTTCTGGCATGCCGCGCAAAGCTGAATAAACGGAATTGCTCAATCGAATTGCTTAGTTTGTCCTGGGAGGCGGAGGTTGGGGAGTACTTATTTTTCACGTTGAGTATCATTCGGCTTATTGGGGATACTTCTGGTTCTTTATGGTAGGCCATGCAATCTACATAGGGAAAGGTAGTTATTTTTGCATTTACATGATCGGAAGGGAGGCAATTAGTTCACTTAACTACTTTAATTTGGGTAGGAATTAAAGACAGGGGAGCCAAAGTTCTTGATAAACACTACTTAAGATGATTTCTGTCAGAAGACCTGCCTGTAGAATTAGGCTTTGAGAAGTATTGAGAGTAGACACTCTGCTAAATACTTTAGAAAGATCATATGAAGTTCTCTCATAAGTAACATGAGATGTTCTCTCATTTTTACAGCTGGAGAAACTGGAGCTCACAGGAGTAAGTGATGGTATAATCAGTGTATTCCAGGTGCTCTCTAAGTCCCCTCAGGTACGACACCTGGCTGACCGAGCCATTCCTGCTGTTTATTAAGGGCCTATGTTTGGGTGACTCTGCCCGTCACCCCATCAGAAGTATCCCTTTGAAAGCACAGTAAATGTGGGTGCATCCAGGCATTATTATCTTTTGAAAAGGTCCCAAAATGGTTTTGCTGTGTAAAAAAATAAAAAAAGACAGTGAAGAGTGAAGGACTGCCAATTTACAAACTACAGTTGGCTAACTCTTACTCCCATCTTCAGAAGTGGCTGCTTCAGAGTTTGCTTCTATAAATAATCAAGACATTCAGAGTAGGCATTATCAAAATTGTCTTCTATAAAACCGTATTCTAAAGAAAGCTTTTCGGCGAGCCATAGGAATAATTTTCATAATTCATTACACAGAAGCTTAGTAGCCTGCATTAGCTAATTGATATTGGTCTGCGTTTATCAGTATCCCTTATATTTTAGTATTATGTTGGGTCTCCGTATATCAAAGGCCTGCATCTGCATAATTTTCACAATTATGGATGCCCACTAAAACCAAAGAAACTACTTTGGGAAGAAGTAGATTCAATATCTCCTGGTTCTCCTATAGTTTTGTTACTCATTCTTCTGTATCATAGAAATGCATTATTTTCTTAAATGCATTTACATCATTAATAGTTTTATTTCATGCTATTAAAGGTAAAATGTTTTAAAAATTATTATATCTTGAGCATTTTTTAAAAGACATTCAGACCTAGATATAACTGCCGACATGGTTTTGTTATCAGGCAAAATTCTCCCAGCACCTTGTTCAATATGAAATAATTATCAAATAACTCTATGGTAGAAATATTTATTGGGTGAAGACAAGTTCACAGAACTACAGAATAAAGAAAATTGAACTAAGGCAGTTAGTTGTTTTCAACCCTGGCAGCATATTAGACTCACTTTGGGACAGTTTTTTAAATACTGGCTGATGCCCAGCACTCACCACAGATCAATTAAATTAGAATCTCCTGAGACAGGCCTGGATATGGGTACATTGTTTAAACTCTCTGATGATTTTAATGTGTAGCTGTGGTTAAGAACCACTTTCCTAAGGCTTAAAAGTGAGGGCCGACCTGTCACTTGATAATTATCAGGCAATGCTTCGCAAACTTTAACCTGCTTTGGAATCACCTGGAATTTTGTTAAAGTGCAGATCTGCCTCGGTAGCACAGGATGGGGCTCGAGAGTCTGCACGTGCCACAGGCATGACGGTGAGGATGTGAGGGGCACACTGAGCAGCAAGGGTTCGGACTTGGCCACACACTGGAATCACCTGGGGACTTAAAAAATATCCAACCATATCTGGGTCCCACCTACGGAGATTGATTTCATTGGTGTGGAATGCACTCTGGGCATTGGAGTTTTTAAAGCTTTCCAAGTGACTCTAGCAAAGTCTGAGACCACTGCCTTAGAGAGCCTATACAATGGTCTTTACAGGAAATAAAAACCACCAGTAAAACTGAAGGAGGCGTTTGAAGAGCACCATGTGCAGGGAATGAGCTACAGACAGGTCTCATGGCCTATGGACCAGCATCTAAAAAGTCAGGCTTTTCATTTTCTCTAGAGCAGTGGCTCTCAACCTTCTGGCCCTTTAAATACAGTTCCTCATGTTGTGACCCAACCATAAAATTATTTTCGTTGCTACTTCATAACTTTAAGGTTGCTACTGTTATGAATCGTAATGTAATATCTGATATGCAGGATGGTCTTAGGCGACCCCTGTGAAAGGGTCGTTCGACCGCCAAAGGGGTCGCGACCCACAGGTTGAGAACCACTGCTCTAGAAGATTTGAAAGCTCTGCCACCACTGAGTCTGCATTCCCCTGTGGTGGCAGGATTACACAGGGCCTGTCCCTTGAGAAGGTACGTGCACTTTCCCCTGTGCCAGACCTACCTCTCCCATTTCACTTATTTGTACTCCCTGCCTCACCCCCTTGGGCAATCAAGTTGGAAAGCTCTGGTTGAGCAATGCCTGCTGCACACTGACTCCGGGCCACTTGGCATGACTAGCAACTCCCTAGCAGAGCTGCATTTAATCAAGAGTGATTGCACATAAAATTAATAATTAGCCTACTCAGTAGAATTTGTAGACATTGCCCTGGTATATGCATTAAAGAGCTGTCATTCCTCACAACTCATATTTAGAAATATTCAAGGCCACACAGTTGGTGAGGGACCCATAAAACAGGTGCACACATTCCCACTCCCAGTTCCGGCTACTAAATCTTGGTGTGTGAGGATGATAGAAACAACCTGACAGGTTATGAGAATTGGATAATAGACCCGGAGCATCTATCTATTACTGCCAGGCTCATAGTAAAGGCTCAGTCAATGTCAACCTGCTCTTGCTGCCCATCCGGAGCCTCTGCTCTCCACCTGTGCGTAGGAGCTGGGTATGTCCAGTGCGTGTTGGGCGGCAATTTTTAGACTATGCTGTGAACTCTTTCAAGGGACTATAAGCTTGGAGCAAAATTTCCTATCCTGTTAAGAGTCAGAAAATATTTTGTATATTAACCCAAACCAATCAACAACAACAACAACAAAAAAAAAAACAAAACAAAACAAAAAAAAACCAAAAAACCCTACTAGAGAGAATTAAAACGAAAAGGCTCTGGACTTAAAAAGACCTAATTCGCTGGGGGAGAATTTGTCAATTGTCATTCCCTAGCTGTATCCTCATCTTTGTACTAACCACCCTGTGCGGCCTTTGTTTGGTCATGCACTTGACTGGGTTCCTTCAGGGACAATAGCTTCTTCTCTAAACCATCCTCGGTGGACAGTGGACTCTCAAAGCCTTTGTCCTCTGAGCTTAGGGCCTTTACTCAGGTTAATGGGCCTGCCTTGGGAGCTTCTGGCGTGGGTGCTGGGAAACAAGACCAATTATAGATTAATTGATTTAATTAAATAATCCTCAGAAAATGACACTTGAATATTAAAATGCCTTCGAACCCCGAATTCCACATTTCAGTTTGGTCTTCTGAAGAAATGGCATCTAGTCTCTCAACTAAAGAAAAAAATGTTGATGATGTAGTCTCTAAACTATACCTTTATGTTCTTTCTATTCAAAAACATAAATCCTCCATTGACTCCCCTGAGCGCATAAAGAGGACAGGAGACCCACCCACTGTGGTATGAGATCAGAGCTTTTTAACAAACATTTTAAAAGCTATAAAATAACCCTGAGACACCTCAACTTTCTCAGCCAGCACGGCCAGGAAATCATGGTCTAGCTACAGTTGACATTTAAGGAGGTATTGCAGTCCTGGAGACAAAGGACGCTTTAAATATAGGCGACACATATGTAGTCAACAGATTCAGTTCAGTTCTAGAGGCTTAAGCTCAAGAAACTGAAAATTGGGCAAGAGGAGGGGAATGGGTCTCACCCCTGAAGTTCGTGTTTCCCCGCGTGGTGAACACAACTCCAGGGAACAAATCCTAAAGCCAGTCCTCCCACAATCTCTTTGTCCCATTCGGCCGCACCCCGAAATAAAGACACAGCCACCCCTGCACCGCCCTGCGCTCAGGCGGGAGGCTGGGACTTGCTCCTGGGACTCCAGGCGCACCCCCCGCGGTGCGGGCCAGCTGGGAGGCCCGCGCCCCTCCTGGACCGAAGAGGGCTGGTGACCTTCGCCTTCGGACAGACACACACGCCGGGCGTTCCAGGCTTCCGGACCTTCCAAACCGGCGAGGGCGACTCGGGGACGCCGAGGAGCGCGGAGAGGACGCAGCACCCGGGACGACGAGCCGCCCACCTGCACCTGCCGCCGCTGCGAAGCCCTCGGCAGGCCCGCGTCCTGGCCCCACTCCTCCGCGAGGAGCTGTACCACGAACTTGAACTTGCGGTGCCCGTCAAGCGGGTCGCCCTAAGGGCTGGGGAACCTCTGGATGAGCAGCCCGTACCCCGTGCCCTGCGGCAAGGACGAGGGCCAAGCGAAGACCGAGAAGCAGAAGAGCCGGGGCACCGTGTGTGCCAGCGTGCCCGCGGCCCCCGAGGGAGCGGGAAGCGCCGGACCGGGAGCGTCAGCGGCTCCGCGGCCGCCTAGGCGCACCCCGGGCGGCACTGCCACCCCGCCTCCCCGCACAGCCCACGGGCTGGGGCCGCAGAGGTGCGGCGTGCTGGCGGAGGGCTGGCGCGCCCCTTTCGCCAGCTTCCCCGCCTTCGAAGGGGCGGTGTCCGCGCGGAGTTCGAGTCCCGCTTGGGGTCCAGGGCTGCCCCGCCAGCCGGCTGTGAGCGTTCCCTGTCGGCCTGTGCGGAGGCATGCAGCCCTCCAAGGAGGTAGCCGTAATCTCAAAACCCATGACAGGCTGATGCGGGAAGAGCAGCGGAGTTTAAAATCCGTCCTTAGGGCCATCCGAGGCTCAGAATGTCATGTACTTTCAGTGCCAGGGGACACACTATCTCTAGTAATGGAGGTGAAATATTGACCTCCCTGTAGCTGAACCCAACGTCCAGGAGAACTTCGGCTGGGAATTGCAGTCTATAAAGCGGTTTGAGACTAAAAAGCAGGACTTTGTACTCCTCTGCCTTATGAACACTGTAAGGCACAGTAGTTAACTGGAATTAGATAAGCATGCACTGCGAACAAAGTCTACTTAGCACCCGGTCCTGCCTGGGAAGATAGGCGCGCGAGTCTAAATATAAAATTACATTTTAGATGTCAGGGGTTTCCTCTTCCTACAAAATAATAACTTCTAAGGCGGGGTTTCTCAATGTTCTTGCTGACATGTGGGATGGATACTACTTTCCCATGGGGCGCTGCCTGTGTATTTAGGATGTTTTGCGGCATCCCTGCCCTCTATCCACTAGATGCCAGTAGCACTCCATTCCTCCCGTCTAGGCAAGCCACCGTCTCCAGACATTGCCAGATATCCCCAGGGGGCAAATCCGCCCCTGAATGAGAACCACTGCTTTCAAGGGATGCTAAGAGCATCCTTTGGGCTTTACTCCTCACTTGTACCCAACCTACTGAAAATAGTCTGCTTTCTAGCTTCTCATCAAACTTAGAGAGATTCCATTTAAAACTCTAGGCTGAACGCATCAGACCCAAAATTATATTTCTGCAGCTATCACTCTATTGCAAGGTCTTCCATACGCAGATGTGCAAATCTGTGCTAATAAGACAAAAATACTTCCTCTGGGCTACTGATTACCAAAGGTACCTATTCTGGGCAGACTGATTATGAAAGTGTCCCTTCCAATCTGTCAGTAAGACCTGATGGTCAGAACCCTCTCAACCCCACCAGTGCTACCACCCACGACCAAACCACCATCACTCCTTCTGACTATAACGCTCTCCTCATAAGCTTTGCCCATCCTTTGATTTATGTACTCCCAAAGTCCATTGACCATACGGCAATCAGAGTAGTACTTTTTGAAAAAGATAATTCAGAATGCATCACTTTCTGTTCACAATTTTTCGATGCATAGAAACAGACCTCAAGGAAATCCAAATGTTGGAATTAAGAGAAAAGAACTTTATAGCAGTTTTTATAAGTACATTAAGAGTGTAAAAAAGGGTCAGAAGGAAGAACAGATGGGGAATATCAGCAGGGAAATAAAAATCACAAAAAATATAAGTTTTAAAACTGAAGAGTACAATATCTGGAACGAAAAATTTGCTAGATAATCTAAACATCAGATTGTAGGTTGCAGAAGATATGATTAGTGAAATTGTAAGCAGATTAATAGAAATTATCTAATGTGAAGAACAGAAAGATTTGGTGGGTGTTATTTTCATTTTATTTTCAATTTGATTTAATTTTTAAGTTTATCTTTAATTACAGTTGACATATACTATTATATTATTTTCAGGTCTAGAACAAAGTGATTAACCTTGTATATACTTATGGAGTGATCACCCCAATAAATCTAATACCCACCTGGTACCATATACATAGTGATTGCTATATTATTGATTGCATGGTAATGCTCACCCAAGGATCCACTACAGGAGAGACCCTATACCAGTGATGGCGAACCTTTTGAGCTCAGCGTGTCAGCATTTTGAAAAACCCTAACTTAACTCTGGTGCCGTGTCACATATAGAAATTTTTTGATATTCGCAACCATAGTAAAACAAAGATTTATATTTTTGATATTTATTTTATATATTTAAATGCCATTTAACAAAGAAAAATCAACCAAAAAAATGAGTTCGCGTGTCACTCTGACACGCGTGTCATAGGTTCGCCATCACTGCCCTATACCATCAGGTAGACAAACAGAATATATAAAGGAGTCTTACTAATCAATACTAAAAAGACAACCAAATAAAAATGGGGAAAGACTTGAAGAGACACTTCATTAAAAAGGATAAACGAGGGTCCAACAAGCACATGGACAAAGTGCTTCTCACTAGTTGTCAGGAAAGTACCAACTAAACCAACAGGAAAAATACTACTTTACACCCACTAAAATAGCTAAAATTAAAAAGACAATGACAACAATATGGGTCTAGAGCTTTTATACATTTACAGTGGGTGTGTAAAATGTCACAATCATTTTGAAGAAATTGATGTGGCAGCTTTTTACATAGTGAAATGTGCGCCTTTAACCACAAAATCTCAATCCTAAGTATTCATACAAGAGACATTAAAACATATGTCCAAAAAACGACTGATACACAAATATCCATGGCAGCTCCATTCACAATGTCCCAAAACTGGAAATAACCCGAATATCAATGACATTTTATAAACAGATGGTGGTAAAGTCACACATGGAATACTACACAGAAATAAAAATAATGAGCCACAGCCGGCGTGGCTCAGTGGTTGAGCTTCGACCTATGAACCAGGAGGTCACAGTGCGATTTCCAGTCAGGGCATATGCCCGAGTTTCGGGCTCAATCCCCAGTGTGGGACGTGCAGGAGGCAGCTGATCAATGATTCTCTCATCATTGATGTTTCTATCTCTCTCTCCTTCTTCCTTCCTCTCTAAAATCAATAAAAAATATATTTTTTAAAAAAGAAAAATGATTTAAAAAAATAAAATATTTTTTAAAAAATAATGAGTATATGATACACATAATAACATGGATGAATCTGGGGAGGAAAAAACATGCAGCCAAACATGAAAGAGTATATATTGTGTGATTTCTTTCAAGTGCCATTCACAAACCAGTAAAACTAATCTCTGGTGATAGAAATCGGAAAATGGTTTCGTGTGGGAGGATTAGCATGATTGGAAGGGGTCACAGAACTTTCTGGGCTGAGGGAAATATTCTATAATTCATTTGTGTACTGGGGATCTGTGCATTTTGCTGCACATAAATTTTTAACTTAAAATATTTTTTATAAAATCATTTTAAAGTACAATCCAATGTCATTTATTATTTCTCTGATCTTAATTTCTGCCACTCACTCTCTTGACCCTTTCTTATTTCTCATCCTTTCTACTTGTTATTCTTTCTGCCTGGGAACTACTGTCCTCTCAGATAGCCGCACTATTTGAATTTACATGGACCGATATGAGTTTTTACTCCATCATTTAATTTAGGTCTGTGTTCAGATATGGGCCTCAAAGCAAAGAGGTACACCCTTACTATCTTGTATAACACTAGCGGCCCAATGCACAAAATTCATGCAAGGGGCTCGGCTCCCCGCCGCAGTGGCAGCAGCCTCTGCCTCTGCCTCGGCCCCACCCACTCTGGCCGCCACCTCGGACCTCGAAGCCCCAGCTTCGCCCAGAAGGTCGTCCAGAAGGTCTAATTAGAATATGACACTTTTATTACTATAGTTAGATCATTGTAATCACAATCTATATCCATTTCCTGCTTCATTTTTCTTCTCTTTCTTAACGTTTATCGCCATTTGTATGTATTGTGAGGGCAGAGACTTGCTTCTGTTGTTTGCTATTGTTTTACAACCCCTAGAATACTTCCTGGCACATAGTAGTCTCTCGACAAATCTTTGGTGAATAATTGTTACACTGAATATATCTTCAAGCTTACTACACTGAAAAACCAAAGTTATATTTAGTCAAAAGTAATACTTTTAGGTGAATATTTTCTCTGCATTGTAAATTAATCCTGGGATAGCTATTATGAAAGCATCACAGGATTTTTCAGCAGACTCAAAGAAAGATTTTCTGATTCCACTGTGTTTTATGGAAGCTTTGTGATAAGGAAAGCAAAGAAAGTTAAGTATCCCAAAAAGTGTTATACCCTCCTCCTGCATTTCTTTTGCATAAAAAGTCTCACAATTTTATGCAAAAGAAATGATGGGTATCAAGATATTCATTTTATACATAGATGCAATGTGGTCCAATCCAATAATCTGAAGAGCTACCAGATATATTTTAGACCCAGGAGAGACCTTAGACATCATCTAATAGAGACATCTAGTAGAAAACTCGCAGCAAAGTGGGAACATAGGGAGCATGTCAATATAATAAAGGCCATATATGACAAACCCGCAGTCCATATCATACTCAATGGGCAAAAACTAACAGCGTTTCCCTTAAGAACAGGAATAAGACAGGGATGTCTGATAACTAAAAGTGTTTCCTTTAAGATATGGACAGAGATGTCCACTTTCACCACTCTTATTCAACATAGTACTGGAAGTCCTAGCCACAGCAAGCAGACAAAGAAGAAGAAATAAAAGGCATCCAAATTGGAAAGGAAGAAGTAAAACTGTGATTATTTGTAGATGACATGTTACTGTATAGAGAACCCTAAAGATTCCACCAAAAAAATAATTAGAACTGATAAATGAATTCAGTAAAGTAACAGGATACGAAATAAATATCCAGAAATCAGTTTTAAACACCAGTAATGAACTATCAGGAAGGGGAACTAAGAAATCAATCCTGTTTACAATTGCGTTCAAAAATAAATTACCTAGGAATACATTTAATCAAGGATGTAAAAGACCTGTACTTGGAAAATCATAAGACACTGAAGAAAGAATTTGGAGACGATACAAATAAATGGAAGCATATACTGTGTTCACGGATAGGAAAAATTAACATCATTAAAATGGCCCTACTACCCAAAGCACTCTATAGATTCAACACAATTCCTATCAAGATACCAATGGCATCTTTCACAGAACTCGAACAAATATTCCAAAAATTTATATGGAAACACAAAAGACTGAATAACCACAACAATCTTGAGAAAGAAGAATAAAGTTGGAGGAATCAGACCACCTGTTATCAAACTAGACTACAAGGCCATAGTCATCAAATCAGCATGGTACTGACATAAAAACAGACATAAAGATCAAAGGAACAGAATAGAAAGCCCAGAAATAAACTCATGCCTTTATGGTCAATTAATATTCAACAAAGAGGGCAAGAACATATAATGGGGTAAAGATATTCTATTTAGTAAAGGGTGTTGGGAAAATTGAACAGATATATGCCAAAAAAAAATCTGCTTTTAGCAGATAAAAAAAAACAACAGAGGCTCAGAGTGGGGTGAAGCACTTTGCCCAAAGGCACACAGCAAATTAGCCTCTGACACATGGCTTTTTCTTTTTCTTTCTAGCACCAGTGCCCCTTTCATTTTATCTCAAAAACCTTTAACTTCTCATCTCTCCCTCCACTCCACCCTCCAGTATCATTCCCTTCATCAAGAAGTATTTATTATTTTTTTTTCTAAAGGAGAAATTCTGTGAATCTTGCAAGGTCAAGTAAAGCCCAGAGTCTGAAAAGTTCAGGTGGATTCAAACCCCAACCCAGCACATAATCTCATTCATTCATCCATCTATTTATTATCCACCCATCATCCACTCATCTGCCCATCCATCATCCATCTACCCATTCATCTTTTCATCACCTACTCATCCACTCATTCATCATCCATCCATGCATCCATCCATCCATCATTATTATCCATCCATCTGTCCACTCATTCATCCATTCAGCACATATTTATGGCACTCCCTCTGGGGCCAGGGACTGGGCTGAAGCAAACTTTGGTTTATTCTCCTCCTATGAGTACAGCATGTCCTCCCACAGAGCCATAGCAGGGAGTGGCCCCCCTCATGTCTTTGAATACCTACCTCACAAAAAGGCCCTATGTGATTATTAGAGCCTAGACCAGCCGTGGGCAAACTTTTTGACTCGAGGGCCACAATGGGTTCTTAAACTGGACCGGAGGGCCAGAACAAAAGCATGGATGGAGTGTTTGTGTGAACTAATATAAATTCAAAGTAAACATCATTACATAAAAGGGTACGGTCTTTTTGTTTTTTAGTTTTATTCATTTCAAACGGGCTGCATCCGGCCCGCGGGCCGTAGTTTGCCCACGGCTGGGCCCTAGACACTCAAGCAGTGACAGCTGTGAGTTCTAGATTCCTCGGCTGCAGGAGCTCTGTCTGGTTCACTCCTGTACTTTGAGGAGGCAGCACAGAGGGGTGCCCACTAGCTGCTCCCAGATGGAGCCTTGTCCATGTCCAGCTCCTGAGGTACATGGTGTCAGGAAAAGGCCACACATGACCCTGGACTCTGGGCATGATGTCTGCTTCTGCTACTCAGAGGCCCCAACAAGGAGAAATGTTGTAGATGCCCCCACACCTCCAGAAAAGAAAATGCTTAAGGCAATCAGATGGAAGAGAAATGGAGCGATGTTGCCTTCACAGCCCACAAAACAGAACACACTTTTAGGAAATAACGACTGTATGGAGGGACTCGGGTTGTGATTTTACTGGAGATCCCTCTGATAAACAAACAGCCTTCTGTTTCTATTGCTGTCTTTCCACCTGCCTCTTTCTTTCCTTCATATCCCCTTTCCTCCTGATCTCCTGGTTCTGGGCCAGATAACATCTACCAACATTCTAAATTAGCTCCTTAAGGGTCAGCATCTGAGAATTTAAAGTGCTCCAGAACCTGGGGACTTTCTGACACATGTGAGCACAGACACACACGCACACATAGACAGACATACACAGAGACTCACACAAGCTCGCTGGTGCAGAGGCCAAGGGTGTTTAACAGAAGCCTTCATCAGGAGCCAGTGGAGTCCCAAAGAATGACCTTGAGCACAAAACCTTCCCTGAATCCCCCGATGAATTGTGTCATCAACTCTCCAACTTCAGGGTTCTTTTTTCAAAACCGTTTTTTATATTATTTACATAATGAGTAGGCATTTATAAATAACCAGTGATGTACCAAGTTGGGGGGATGGTGAAAGCAGTTGGCGAGGGGTCTGGGCAACAAGAGGCTGCATTGACGATAGAGCATTAAAAACAATGAAGACTGAGCAGAAGTCAGTGTGCTTTCATTCCCACCCTACGCTGACCATTATCAACAATGTCAGTGATAAATACTCCTCCCTGCCAGGGGGCCGTGCCCCTGTGCCCCCTGCACCACGTGCTTGGGGTGCCACTGTAAATAGAAGGATTTATGTTACCCCAGAAACAAGGGCAGTGTGGCAGTGCCCTCGGCGGTCCCAGATCTGTCTCTTGCTTCAACAGTGTTTGGATGGAACAGACCCAGGGACACCCCTCCTGCCAGCCTCCGAACTCTCTCCTGCGCCTTACCCAGTCACCACCTTCAGAACCACCTGAGACCAGCCAACACAACGGGTTGTTGTCTCTTCTACCTTAACTCCTCATTGCCAAACAACCATGAGCTCCCAAATTCATCAGAATTATTCCACCGAGGTGGAGGCTGCGGTCAACCGCCTGGCCGACCTGCCTCTGCAGGCCTCCCACACCTACCTCTCTTGGGGCTTCTATTTCGACCTGACGATGTGGCTCTCAAGGGCGGGGGCCACTTCTTCCCCGAGTTGGCAGAGAAGAAGTGCGAGGGCGTTGAGCGTCTCTTAAAGTTGCAAAGCCTCCCCAGGATGAGTGGGCAAAACTCAGGACGCCAGGGAAGCCGCCCTGGCCTCGAAGAGGAACCTGAACCAAGGCCTTTTGGAGCTGCCTGCCCTGGGTTCTACCCGTGCAGACCCTCCCCTCTGTGACTTCCTGGAGAACCACTTCCGGGTGAGGAGGTGAGACTCATCAAGAAGATGGGCGGCCACCTGATGCACCTCCGCAGGCCGGCTGGCCCCAGGCTGGGCTGGGCAAGTATCTCTGCGAAAGGCTCACCCTCAAGCACGACTAGGAGCCTTTGGAGCCCAGAGGCTTTTGAGGGGCTCCTCTGCTGTCTGGCTTTTACCTGAGCCTCCTCCTGAAACTACTAGCTATTTTTTTAACCACCCTGAAGCCCTCTCCCATGCATTGAACCAAATGAAACAATAAAGCTTTTTGCAGAAAAAAAAATGTGGAAAATGTGTCCTTGTTTTATAGAAAGAAATCAGAAGGAAGGGGATTCTGACACATGCTACAACATGGATGAACTGTGAGGACATTATGCTAATGAAATAAGCTACGCAGAACAGAACAATTCCCGTATGATTGCCCTTATATGAGGGACCTGAAGTGGTCAAATTCACAGAGACAGAACGGAGAACAGTGGTTGCCAGGGGTGGGGGAAGGGGAAGTGGGGAATTAGAGTTTCCGTTTTGCAATATGAAAATAGTTCTGGTGCTGGAGGTGGTGATGGTTGCAAATAATATGAACTCACTTAATGACACTGGACCATACACTCAAAAATGGTTAAAATGGTCAACTTGATGTGTGTTTTGCCACCTTAAGAAAAAAAGTCAGGAGCGGTGCCAGCACAGGCAAGATAGGGCCTCACAGACCCAGCCTTCCCCCATCACGTAACCCCGGGCAAGCCACACGGATGTTGGCAGCCTCGGTCCTTACTCTGTAAAATGAGATTGGGGCCGAAACCGGTTTGGCTCAGTGAATAGAGAGTCGGCCTGCGGACTGAAAGGTCCCAGGTTCGATTCCGGTCAAGGGCATGTGCCTGGGTTGCAGGCACATCCCCAGTAGGAGATGTGCAGGAGGCAGCTGATCGATGTTTCTCTCTCATCGATGTTTCTAACTCTCTATCTCTCTCCCTTCTTCTCTGTAAAAAAAATCAATAAAATATATTTAAAAATAAAATGAAATAAAATAAAATAAAATGAGATTGGTAATTCCTACTACATCTGAGGAGTCAAGGCGGCTGAAACAAACCAGGTAACGAGCCATCCAGGTACGTAATTCTATCATGAGAATTTAAGATTTTATTGGAGAGGTATGATAGGAATGTGCCCCTGGACCAGTGGACAAGTGGCCCCAAGGGGTCAACCAGCAGCAGAGGTCAGGAGGGTTGAGGAGCGCTCAGCGGAGGGTAAGGAGATAGGAAGAGGGAGACCGACGTCAGTCTCCCAGCCTGGGTGGACGGTGTGGCCCTTCCAGATGACTGGGGCTTAGGAGGAGAAGAGGATGCCGTGACTTCCATCTGAGGACTCAGATCCCATCCAAGTGCTTTTCTGAGTCCTTTGGGTAGTGACTGTGGTCACTCTGTAGTGAGTTGATTAGATTTACTCAAAGGACGCCGACTTGGTGCTTGGCTTGGGAAGGGTATGAGCACTGCCCACTGGACATCTGGGAACATCCTGGGTGATGGAGGAGGGTTACCTGCAACACAGGGAGGACCAGCGGATGCCTGGCTTTGGGGCCAGCACGCCCACATATGCATTCAACCAAATAAGGAGCAATGACTCTTCCTGGCAGTGGGGATAAAACACAAGTGAGACAGATAACACCCCTGCCTCATGGAGCTTACATTCTACTTAGGGTGGGGGGACAAGCAGTAGTAAATGCATTGCATCTCATGCATTGACAATGGTGCTGGAGAGAAGAATGAAATGAAATAAGTCAGATGGGAATGTAGGGTTGGGGTAAGGTTTGATTTTAGACTAGGTGACCAGGAATGGTCTCTATAAACAGACCTGAATTTAGGAGGTGAGGGAGGCATGGGGAACAGCAAGTACAAAGGCCCTGTGGCCAGTTTGGGCCTTGGTGTGTTGAAAAGACAGTGAGGAGGCCAGGGTGGTTGGAGCAGGACAGTGTGGGAGTGAGGTCAGGAGGAACAGGATGGGGGGCAAAGCAGAGTATGAAGGGCCTCATAGCTGATTATAGAGACATTAGAGGCCCAATGCACAACATTCATGCACTGGTGGGGGGGGGGGGCGTCCCTCAGTCCAGCCTGCACCCTCTCATAGTCCGGGACCCCTCAGGGGATGTCCAACTGCCAGCTTAGGCTCACATGGGCCTAAGTTGGCAGTCGGACATCCCCCAAGGGGTCCTTAGTGCTGCCGCGGAGGCGGGAGAGGTTCCTGCCACCACTGTTGCACACACCAGCCATGAGCTCAGCTTCTGGCTGAGCGGTGCTCCCCCTGTGGGAGCGCAATGACCACCAGGAGGCAGCTCCTGCGTTGAGCATTTGCCTCCTGGTGGTCAGTGCACATCATAGCAACCTGTCGTTCGGCCATTTGGTCAATTTGCATATTAGGGTTTTATTATATCAGATTGGGGAGCACTAGATTGTTCAAGTAGCAAAGTAGTATAGCCTGACTTAAATGGAAAAGCCTGTAGGCACATGGGCCAAAGCAGGGATAGCTGTAATGAGGTGAGAGAATGCCATGATGGAGGTGGAAAGAGGTGGGCTATCTCAAATGCTGCGGGAAGAACTGGGGGGCCTGGGACAATCTCTCATGAGAGCCTTGGGCCCTGCAGAATCAGGCCTCCACAAGTCATCCCGAACTCCCCTCTTCTGGCACTACCTCACCAGCCACTTCGGTTTAACACCATGGCATCAGCCATGTGACTGTGTTATTGTCACCCACCTCCCCCTCCAATGGGTCACCGAGCCCTGCCCAGCTCTGACTGGCCTGTGCTGCATCCCCACCTCGATGTCCTTTAGGCACCTGAGTGTGAGGACCCATCCCTGAACTCCACGTTTTACCCTCTCAGAGCCCCCACTTCTCTGCACCCCTCACTTCCTGTGACCACAGCATCCTGGGGTCAGACCCTCCTGCTCTCCACTCTTCCCTCCAGCCACCTCTTATCTGCTCCTCCTCCACTCAGCCCCACCCCAGAAAGAGTCCTTCTCTTACCGCCCCAAGGCTAGCCTAAATATTCCAAAATGGTTTTAGTTTTTAAAGTCTTATCTGTTAGAGATTTGTTCTGAACATTTATGGGTAACATGATAGGATGTCTGCGATTTCCTTTAAAACACCTCAGCAAAAATCAAGAAGGTGGGAGGAGAAGGAAAAAGATGATGTTGGTTGGACCTAAGTGGCAAGTACTTGAGGATTTGTGCGTATTGTTCTCTCTGCTTTTATGGATTTAGTGGAAAAGTAAAAACAATGCAAAATAGGAGCACAACCCTGCTGAGGCCTTCAGGGCCTCCTGGTGCCCTCAGCACAAAGTCCAACCACCTTCAGAGAGTGAGGAGCAAGGTGGGTGCAGCTCGTCAATGCTGTTCATAATCCCTGGCTCCTGGTGATAATTAAAAGCGCCTACAGACAGCGCAGCCCTTCCTGCCTGGACCAGCATGGACAGCCCCCACCACCCCTTCCCCTGCATACCAGCCCATCTTTGCCCAGGCACCTGACCCCATTGTTTCTCTGGCAATCCTGAATGGCCTGTGTTCCCAGGGGAACCCTGGCCATTTTTCTTGCCTCAGTGCCTTTTCCTGTGTTGTTCCCTCAGCCTGGAGCATCTTTCTCACAGTTTTTCACCCACTAACTGCTTTTCCTGAGGACTTGGCTTTAGCACTGCCTCCTCCAGGAAGCCCTCCCAGACCTCCCTGGCCCTGTGTTGTCCCAGTTGCTGTCCTGTGTCCACTGTGCTGGGAGAGCCCATCTCTGCTCTGGATAGGAGGGCAGGGACCAGGTCATCTTGTCCCTATCACATGTCTGGGCCTGGCACACAGTGGGCACTCAATAAATATTTGTTAGAAAAATACATGAAAATGTGTTCCTATTTCCATTTCAATATTAAGCAAAACCACCACTCTCTCTCCTTGCCTACCATGGGAATAAACATTTGTTAACTGCTCAAAGTCAGCTTTAAGCCAAATATTCTGATTTTTGGAAGGGGCCTCTCAATCCAGCCATCCCAGAAGCCTTAAACACTCACAGTGCTACCGTTCCTGGACGGAGGTTCCCCTGCCCCTCACCTTTAATAGTTCGTCTGAGGGTCTGAAAAGGCTAAGCTGCGTCCTGGGCCTCAGTCTGGAGGCCCGGGGTGCTCTGAGGCTCCTGCCTGTACCTCACCCGGACATGCAAATCACCTGAGGCTGCCCCATCCCAGACCCACTCCGTCTGCGCTAAGGCCCCGGCGCAGAGGGTTCAGCGCCATCACGTGATTCCAATGCGCACCCAGCGCTAAGAACCATGGGCTTAAGTCAGAAACCAACCCCGTGGGGAAGGGCCAAACGCCTCAAAACACCTGCTGCCTGCTGAGGGCATTTAAGCCCCGCCCGGGGTGTGGGCTGCAGCTCCCTGCAGGTGAGTAATAAGCAGGCGGTGCCCATCCTGTGTGAGGTGCCCGGCTCCTGGTGTGGCCGTGTCCTCCCTGAGCCCTCTTCCCAGGGACTGACCAGACACCTTGCTCTTGTTCAGGTAATGAGCCACGAAGCCTTTTGGGGACCCTGGCAGGGTGCTGCCCTCTTCCCTTCCCAACGCCAGGGGCTCCCCGAGGGCCTCAGCGGGTTGAACTCAGCCTCGGTTTACAGAAAGTGTTGCCAGGATGGGTGAGGAGGCTGTGGCAGATGGCGGGTGTCCGTTTACTCTGTAGAGCCCAGAGGGGAGCTTACAGGTGCGTGGAGCCAGGTGTGACCACACCGCAGCCTGTGGATCTGTGTGCCCTGTGCCTTTACTTGTGTTCTCTCTTCCTGAAATAGCCCTCTGGGCGTTTTCACCCGATTTGGCACCTCCCACAAAGCCTTCCCAAGCCTGGGAGGTGGGACCACCCGGAAGAGGGCCTGGTCTCCAGCCTCCTTCTCTGCTCTGACACCTGCCTCCCCTCTGGGCCAGGGTGAGCCCTAAGGGAGGCCTGGCTGTGCGCCTCCCTGCATCAAACGTGGTGTCTGCGTGTCAGGCCCATGTCGGCAAAGCCCTGTGGGGAGCCAAAGTATGCCGAGACGGGGCCTGTTCCTGGGGCCCGCAACCCCTGCCCAGAAGTCCCACCCCAGCCCTGGCGGTGTCTGCTTGCCGGCCTGTGCACCTTGGAGTGTCCACAGTCCAGGCAAAGAGGAGAAACGTGTCCCAAAACTCTATCAACTTTCCCCTTCTGTAATTAGCCCCTTGGAGCACGTGCAGATCACTGGGGCAGGTAGAGGTGGTTAACTTGGAGGCGGAGTGGGGTTACTGGGAGTTAATGCTCAACACATTTCTGAAGGCTGTGTTAATTTAGAGTCAGGAAAATACTGCTTTAGAGGAGCCAGCTCTTGGATGGTGAAATATATCTTAATTTAACACAATTCTCAGTTCATGAAAGATGCTCAGAGTCAAAGATTGGCTCCATCGAGAAATTCATAGAAAGCAAAAAAAATGTCCTGCCCCTGGCCAGTGAGGCTCAGTTGGTTGGGTGTCATCCGTGCACCAAAGCATTGCTGGTTCAATTCCTGGTCAGGGCACATGCCTGGGTTGCAGGCTCCATCCCTGGTGGGGGCTGCAGGAGGCAGCCTATCGATGTTTCTCTCTCACATAGATGTTTCTCTCCCTTCCTCCCTAAAAATCAATAAAAATATTTTTAATGTCCTATAATGCCCCAGCTAGAAAAGGTAACTCGGGACCATTAACAAGACTTGGCCAGGGTCCCTTGGCTAGGTCTCTGCCACCTGACACCCAGGACAGGGGTCCCTGTGTGGGCAGCAGCAGGGCTGGCCTGACGCTGGGCGCGCGCGCGCTTGTGTGTGTGTGTGTGTGTGTAGATAAAGCCCTTTAGTTTGTGGCATTGGTGGCGTTTGCCTAAATAACAAGTGTGGTTTCTCTGGAACTCAAATTCAGAAGCTACTGGTGAAGAATGACAGGGTAGCCCGCCCTCCCGGCTGCTGCAAAGAGCACTGTGAGGGAAGGAAGCCCACTTTGAGCTGTGACTAGAGAAGCTTGTGAAAAACAGAAGGGTTTGCTTTGCAGCTGTTTGTGCAGGATGGCCCCCAACGGAGTGGTTTGGCCAAACCTATGACTTTCAAACTGTTCCCTCCAGACACCTCAGGGAGAGGAGAGGACCCTGTCTGATCTGAAGCTGAGTTTTCTCTGCTTGTGCCATCTCATCCTATATAATAAAAGCTTAATATGCAAATTGACTGAACAGTGGAACGACCGGTCACTATGACGCGTACTGACCACCAGGGACAGACGCTCAATGCAGGAGCTGCCCCCTGGAGGTCAGTGCGCTCCCACAGGGGGAGCTCCGCTCAGCCGGAAGCCCTGAGCCGGGCTCAGGACTGGCAAGCACGGTGGTGGGAGCCTCTCCCACCTCCCCCACTCCCCGTGGGGAGTGGCCTAAGCCATCAGTCGAACATTCCCTGAGGGTGCTGGACTGCAAGAGGGCACAGGCCGGGCTGAGGTACTACCTCCCCACCCCCGCCCAGTGCATGAATTTCGTGCACTGGGCCTCTAGTATTTGATATTTTATTTGAAGGAATGTGGCAGCCATCTGAACCCCTGGATCCACTTCCAAAGCTCCTTATGGCTATACATCCTGGAATGTGGCCGAAGGATGAATGGTCCTAGAGTTAGGCACTGCCTTGGGCCTCCTCAGAAGCAAAAGCATTTTATCTCCTGACACCAAACTGGCCTCTTATGTGCATTCAGACAGCCCCATGAACTGAGCTGGTTGGGTCTTACGGTGGATGAGCAGCAATGAGGTGGCAGCACATAGCCGAGTATTTTGGAGGTGACCGCCACTGTTTCCATTGCCTAAAACACATGCTTTTCTATTTTCCAACTTCTCATCTTACACATTAAGTGCCGGTGTTTTCCTAATCGGACCTTTTTCACAGGTTGTTTGCTTAGTGATCCAAAGCATTGATGCAGGAATCAGACAGATCTAGGATGAAGTCCTGGCCCTGATGCGTAACAGCTAGAGGAGTTCTGGGTGTCTGTGGGAAATCATGTCTGAGATGGTTTCCCCACCTACAAAATGGAACTGTCTCTACCTTACTATTAATGTTGCTTCATTTAATCCTACGTGTCCAACACTCCTGGCCGGTAATCAATGTGTTTGGGCCATTGCTCCCTGAAATGGGCCCATAATACTAGTGTACTCCGGACTTACAAAATGCCATATGTCTTCTGTCTTGGAGATGTAGGATATAGCTTCTCCTTAAATCTAAATCTCAGTTTCCTTTTAATAATCCTCTTCAAACTGGATATTACAACTAGGAAACTTTTTTGAGATGGTGTTTTAAAGGTAGCAATGACTTACCTTTCAGTCATAAAAAGAAACTCTTTTCTTTATGAGATTACTTAAGAGTAGATGAGAGCCCTGGCCAGTGTTGCCCAGTGGATAGAGCATCAGTCCATGTACTGAAGGTTTGTGGGTTCGATTTCCAGTCAAGGGTGTGTACCTGATTTGTAGGTTGCATCCCTGGCCCTGGTGGGGGTGCATGTGGAAGGCAACCAATTGATGTGTCTCTCTCACATCGATGTTTTCCTCTCCCCCCTTATTCCCTCTTTTCCACTCTCTCTGAAAAGCAATGGGAAAAAAATATCCTTATGTGAGGATTAACATTTTTATAAAAGTAGATGGGAGGATAGGACATGGTTACTCTCTGGCCTGAGCTTGCAGGGCTGAGATTGTCCTACAATACAGGTAAAGGTACCTCCTGCTTGAACTTTTAATTGAATTAACCTAAAGCCTGATATTGATTTAAGCCAGTTTCTGTGAGGTGTTTCTCCTGCTAATATACAGCAACTGAAGGACTATGGACATCACAGAGGCCCCTCTACCTCACATGGGAGGTGGGGGTTAGGGAAGTCGCCAACATGACCCTGTCAACAGAATGGTTGAGAGCTTCCTTAATGTCCCTTTGAATGGTTGTATCACAGCTCCAGATGGAGTGGTGCTGGGCAGTGTGGGAGGGATTGGTCAACTCCAAAAAGTAATTTGCATTTTTCATTTGCGGATTTACAGACAAATTGTAGGCTATTCTTGCCCATGCTCCTAAAGAGGCTAATGCTTTAAAACGGGTAAAGGCACCACAACAAAGCCTCAGTCAACATGTCTCCTATCTTGCTGTGGCTGGCTGGTGGTGCTTTGGTCTTGGGACTTGTCCCTGGCTTGGTAGCCAGCTATTACCAGTAGTGCCTATTTCTGAAACTATATTCTGTTGTTCTGTCTCCAAATCCATTCTTTCTCCTGGTCTTTTGCTGGTTCTTCATTCTCTTGGGCCCTAATATAATGTCACCAAGACACAATTCTTGTTCTGTTCTCACATAGAGTTCATCTCTCTTCTTAAGACATCAGTTTTGTCTCTCTACTCACTTATGGAATTCTTCAAGTTGTGTATACGATTGGTTCCAAATTGATATGTCTAAATTAGTCTTTCCTATCAATATTATTCTCTCTTCTATAGTGTAGTCATGCCCATTCTATATACTTGGAAACAATATTCATTACACACTTTTAAGAAATGTCATTCCCTGCGGCCTTGTAGAAAGTTCAAACTTGGGCCTGATTTTAATAACCTCCTCTAATTGAGGACCAACTCCCTTTGTGACCCTATCACCCACCACCCTCATCCAACAAATATGTGAGTACCTACTTAACTATGCCATGCATTGTGAAGGGCCTGAGAAACTGTACCTAAGACATACATAATCCCATTATCACTGGGAGTACTGGGAGACAGATACACAAGAAACAAGAAAATATTTGGTGGTGGTAAAAAGCTATGGAGAAAATAAAACAGACTGAGTGGGAGATAATTAGATTCTTGGGTGGGAAAGAGTTAGAGAGGGAGTGGGCTGGGACCAGCTCACTCAGGGCATCACAGGGAGTTTGGGTTTTCTTTTATGATCAACTAGAGGCCCGGTGCACAAAAATTTGTGCACTCGGGGGGGGGGGGGAGGGGGGGTTCCTCAGCCCGGCCTGTGCCCTCTCGCAGTCTGGGACCCCTCGGGAGATAACGACCTGCTGGCTTAGGCCTGCTCCCGGGTGACAGAGGGCAGGCCCAATCCCTAGGTGCAGCCCCTGGTCGGGCTCAGAGCATGGCTGATTGGGGAGTTGGGGCGCTGCCCCCTGTCATGCACAGAGCAGGGCAGATCGGGAGGTTGCGATGCCACCCTCAGTCATGCTCAGGGTAGGGCCAATTGGGGGGTTGGGGCACCGCCCCCTATCACACTCAAGGCAGGGTTGATGGGGAGGTTGCGGCGCCACCCCCTGTCAGGCACAGAGCAGGGCCGATCAGGGGGTTGAGGAGCTCCCCCCTGTCACGCACAGAGTAGGGGCGTTAGGGGAGTTGGGGCACAGCCCCCTGTCACACACCGAGCAGGGTGGATCAGGGGGTTGGGGCGCTGCCACTGTCACACTGAGGGCAGGGCCAATGGGGAGGTTATGGCTCTACCCCATCACACACAGAGCAGGTCCATGGGGTGGGGGTTGGGGTGCCGCCTTCTATCACCCACAGAGCAGGGCCGATCAGGGGGTTGGGACGCTGCCCCCCGTCACACACAGAGCAGGGCCCATGGGGGGGTGGGGGAGTTGGGGCGCCGCACCCTGTCACACACAGAGCAGGGCCCATCAGGGGGTTGGGGCACTGCACCCTGTCACACACAGAGCCGCAGGGTGATCAGGGGGTTGGGGAGCTCTCCCCTATCAGGCACAGAGCAGGGCTGATCAGGGGGTTGGGGTACCTTCCCCTGTCATGAACAGAGCAGGGCAGATAGGGAGGTTGTGGCTCCGCCCCCTGTCACACACAGAGCCGCAGGGCGATCAGGGGGTTTGGGCGCTGCCCCCTGTCACGCTGATCCTGGTGCCGGGAGGCATATTACCCTTTTACTTATAGGATAGAGGCCTGGTGCATGGGTGGGGGCCGGCTGGTTTGCCTTGAAGGGTGTCCTGGATCAGGTTGGGGGTCCCCACTGGGGTGCCTGGCCAGCCTGGATGAAGGGATGATGGCTGTTTGCAGCTGGTCACACACCCTTCAGGGTGGGGTTCCCCACTGGGGTGCCTGGCCAGTCTGGGTGAGGGGCTGAGGGCTGTTTTCAGGCTGGCAGGTGACTGAAGCTCCCAACCGCTCCTATTTTTCATTTTTCATTTTTTTTTTATTCTGGGCCAGCTTTAGCTCTGAGGCTTGCTCCAGCTCTTAGGCCTCGGCTGCTGAAAGCAGGTATCTGGTTTGTTTGGGATCTATAATCGAAACACTGTTTCAACTCCAGCTCTGAGATCCTGGCTGGCTGAAAGCAGGTTTCTGGGGTTTTGTTTAGCTTCTATATTTGTAACAATGTTTCAAACTGCAAGCTCAGAGGCCGGCAATGGCAGGCGGGGAACGTTGGAGTCCTCCATCACTGAAGCAAGCAAGCCTCATGTTCGCTTCAAGCTGCCTGGCTGCCGGCTGCCATCTTGGCTGGCAGTTTATTTGCATATCGCCCTGATTAGCCAATGGGAAGGGTAGCAGAGGTACAGCTAATTACCATGTTTCTCTTTTATTAGATAGGATGGGCATCCAGTAGAAGGTTTTTAAGTGGGAAAAATTACATAATCAAATTCTTGTCTTTAAAAGATCATGTGGTTTCTATGTCGAGAACAGATTAGAATAAGGCAATGGTAGAAGCAGGATGAATCATTGGGAGGTGGTTGCATAGTGAAAGTGAAAGATGGTGGCAGCCTGGTTCAGGTGGAGGCAGTGTACAAAAGAATTAAAAGGAGTGGGTCACACTTGAGACTGTCTTGACCCAATGAGCTGGTGGATTGGGTGTGGGAGGAGAGGGCCATCTGCCTATCATAGCCTGGTTGGATTCCTTACTGTCCTGCACATACACTCTGTATACAACCCTTTGGGCACACCCACATGGAAGGGTTCAGTGCTTTATTTCCATCCATCCTAGCCATCAAGGGCCCAGTTCAAGCCAAACTCCCTCTGAAAGGTTTCCCTTCCATATACAGCCTAGGACTGGTCCCCTCTGAGCTCCCACAGGGCTCATCACCTATTGAGCTGGTGTGGTGATGCCTGTGGAAGCAGACTTCCTGATTCTGCTCTCCATTCCACTGTGAGCCCTTTAAGGGCTTAGAACCCGGGTGGCTTTAGCATAGTAACCACACACTGGATACTGAACATCGCTTTGTGACTGTCCTACCTATAGGTGGTCTGCTTCTTCCAGTCAATATGTCGTTAGAAGCTCCAGAAGACAGGATGAGAAAATTTAAATACCGAGGCAAAGATGCATCTGTAAGTATGAGGCAACAGCTTCACTTTATCAAGGACTAGTGCAATAAAACTACGTGGTGGAAATGCATCAGATATAGAGTGGAGGGTGGGGAAAGGGGGTGACAAAGAAAATATAACAAAACGTTTCTTGTGGCCCAGCCGATGTTGCTCAGTGGGTATCAAACAATGAATCAAGAGGTCACCGGTTTGATTCCTAGTCAGGGCACATGCCTGGCTTGTGGGCTCGATCCCCAGTGGGGCACATGTGGGAGGTGGCCAATTGGTGTTTCTCTCTCATCAATGTTTCTATCTCTCTAGGTGCTGGGCTGAGCACAAGAGCCTGGGGCAGGGAGCCTGAGCTGTGTGTGGATTCTAACTCTCATTCAGCTTCTCTAGGTTCAGTTTTCTGGCTCTAGCTCTGTGTCCTACATCTATGTGCTTTCACTGCCATATCATACATGGTTGGGTATGCCTAACGAATCTGACAGGCAGCTGAGGATGGGAGAAGCCACCTGGTTAGGGCACTGTCCAGAGCCAAATCATTCTTACACCTTTTCCAACAAGCATGGCTGTCTGGCTTCCAAGATTAGTGCAGATTAAAGGAAACCAATTAGAACAAAGGAACTGAACCCTCTACATGGAAAGCAGCAGGAAGGGCTAAGAGATGAGAAGGGAGAATACACAGTGAGGGGCCACTTAGTGATGGGCAACAGTACAGTGGACGCAATGGACCTGACGGTATTCCTGCCTTGTCGTCTCACACCACAGGGACCCTGTTCTCCAGCAAGAATTATAAGGCTTGTTTAAGGATCATCTAACACATACATGTACATTTTCTTAAATTAAGAAAGTCTTCAACCTAAAACTCATCCGTCTGTATAAGTTAAATCATTTCTCCAGGATTCTCAATACTATGAAGCCTGAGTTTCTCTTGATATGAGAAAAGGGTTGTTTTTTACTTTAAATTTTAATCTCCCTCAGTTTGGTGGCCAAGTAAAACTCATGAGACTGGATTAAGATTTGAATGACCTAGCTCAGCTGGCATGGCTCAGTGGTTGTGCATCAACCTTTGAACCAGGAGATCATAGTTCAATTCCTGGTTAGAGCACATGCCCGGGTTGTGGGCTCGATCCTCAGTGTGGAGTATGCAGGAGGCAGCCGATCAATGATTCTCTCTCCCTCTCCCTTCCTCTCTTAAATCAAAAACAAACATATATTTAAATATATATTTGAATGACCTAGAGCAGTAATGGCGAACCTTTTGAGCTCGGTGTGTCAGCATTTTGAAAAACCCTAACTTAACTCTGGTGCAATGTCACATATAGAAATTTTTTGATATTTGCAACCATAGTAAAACAAAGACTTATATTTTTAATATTTATTTTATATATTTAAATGCCATTTAACAAAGAAAAATCAACCAAAAAAATGAGTTTGCGTGTCAGAGGTGACATAGGTTCGCCATCACTGACCTAGAGGGTGATTCCCTAACAGTGGAAATGGCCGGGGACACCTGGGCCTGGGCAGTCTGTTCATAGCCCAACTGGATCCCCATAGTTGGGAGTCCCAGGCCTTCTCCTCAGAATCTAATCAGCACCAATGAAGACATGCTCAGACTCAGGGCAGTGGGACACTTTGCTCAGATGTCACTACAGCTGATAGTCCTGGTCTGCTAAGGGCATACGTGATCTCCCTTCACTTTGGGAGGGAGATTGACTATCCTTTTAGATACGTCGTAGTAGAAGACGGCAGAGGAGGTCATCAAGCCGGGCTATTTACTAACTGTGATGTTAACTCTTCCGGCTGCTGAATCTGCAGTGAAGTCAGATGCTTTCAGTGTGTCCTGAAGGCTAACATGGTAACAGCCTGACTTCCCAGCTCTAAGTGCCCCGGTTCTTTCTTTCCCTCACTAGATGATTCGACAACACCGGATAGCAGTCAACGCGCAGCTCCGAAAGGCCAAGAAAGATGAGCAGGTCTTAAAGAGGAGAAATATCACCAATCTCTGCTCTCACTCCGCTTCTGGAGAAGAAACCAAAGGGGTACGTTGGGAATGTGGCGTTTAGAGCAGTTGTGTACAAAATACATCCTTCGTGAACTACTCTGGCTTGAAATGTTTGGTTCAGAACTTGCAAGCTCTAACGGAGGGTCTTGAAGGAAAGGGGTGGAGAGATCATGGTTAGAGCTACACTGGTGTTGTCAGAAAGCGAAGGGTCATTGCCTCTGTGGCTGAGAGTCGGAGATCTAGATTCTAATGGAGGGAAGTGCTGCTTCTAACGGAAAATCCACTTGCCGTCACTCAGCCAGAAGCAGGGAATGAGGGGTCATGCAGGTTACCTCTCGGCAGAGGCATCTAGTTACTCAACATGTAAAGTCTTGCCTAGGACTTGAATGCTGCCCTCTGTGTCCCTTCTCCTTCCACCCTAACCTTGCTCAATACATATCTTGGGTTGAGCCCTTGCTGGTTTGGCTCAGTGGCTAGAGCGTCAGCCTGCAGACTAATGGGTCCCGGGTTCGATTCCGGTCAAGGGCACATACTTCAGTTGCAGGCTCCTCCCCGGCCCAGGCCCTGGTTGGGGCTCGTGCAGGAGGCAACCAATCTATATGTTCCTCGCACATTGATATTTCTCTCAGTCTTTCCCTCTCTCTTTCATTCTCTCTAAAAATCAATGGGAAAATATCCTTGGGTGAGGATTTAAAAAAAACAACAACCAAAATAAAAAAAACACATTTCAAATCCTGAGTTGACTTTGAGGTCAATACTGTTTTTTTGTGACCTTTCCAGAATGCCCTGACCAGGAGGTTTCCCTGGAGCCCCAATAGTGTCGTATCTACATGCCTTTGTATCTGCGTGCCTTTTATGATCCGCCACTGTGTGTGTCATCACTGCACTCAGCTCAGCTAAGGGCTCTTAGAGGCAGAGTGGTTCAGTCCGGGCAAGTGGATTCAATGATGTGTTACCGGCCATCAAACAGAGGAGCTGTAACCATTCTCTGAATTGCCGTAGGACTTTGAACCATATCTCTACTCAGCTTCATTTATCTAGAATAGTCCCCAGGAGTCCCCCATTCAAGGAAGATGGAACTATGAAATGAGAGAGTTGTTTTCCTCTTATTCTATATTACTATGCCTTTAAAAAAACTAAAATATAATTCATGGACCATGGAATTCACCTTTTTTAAGTATATAATCAGTGTTTTTTGGTATACTCACAAGGTTGTACAACCATCACCACTAGCTAATTTCAGAATATATTCATCACCTCAAATAGAAACCCCATACGCACTAAGCAGTCACTCAATCCTCCTTCCCTCTAGTTTCTGGTGACTAAGAATCTTTCTGTCTCTGAATTTACCTATTCTAGATATTTCATATAAATGGAATCATAGAATATGTGGTCTTTCATGTCTGGCTTCTTTCACTTACCATACTGTCTCCAGGGGTCAGCCATGTTGTAGCAGGTGCCAGTCCTTCATTCCTTTTCTTGCTGAATAGTATTTCATTGTATGGCTACACCACATTTGGTCTATCCATTTATTACTTGGTGGGCATTTGAGCTATTTCCACATTTTGGCTGTTGTGAATAGTGCTGCTATAAACATTTGTGTGCGAGTTTTTCTGTGAACAGGTTTTCAGTTCTCTTGGGCACGTACCCGGGGGAAGAATTACTGGGCCGTATGGTAACTCTACGTTTCACTCTTTGGGGAACTGCCTGTGGTAAGCTGAATAATGCCTCCCCCCAAATGTCCCCATCTCCTCATCCCCATCATACTTTATATGATGAAAGGGACTTTGTAGACAGGATTAAACTAAGGATCTTGAGATGGGGAGATTACCCTTGATTCTCTGGTGTGTCCAATGCAATCACATCAATCCTTAAAATACGAAGGATGAAGACAAGTCAGAGCAGAAGGGGATATGATGACAGAAGCAGAGATTGGTGTGCTAGGCTTTGAAGATGGAGGCACAAGTCACAAGCCAAGGAACACAGCAGCCCTACTAGAAGCTGAAGGGCAAGAAAACAGACTCCCCTCATAGGCTCCCAGAGGAACCAGTCCTGCCATCACCGTGACTTTAATCCAGTGAAACTGATAATGAACTTCTGACCTCCAGAATTGTGAGAGAATAAGTTTGTGTTGTTTTAAGCCACTAAATTTGTGGCGATTTTTACATTAGCAATAGGAAACATGCTGCCAACTATTTACCGAAGTAGCTGCACCATTCATTGTACAATCTGATATTCTAACCAACTGTTATTATTGTCCATTTTGGGATGGTAGCTGTCAAGTGCATGCAAAGGGCTCTATTGTTCTGATTTTTATGTTTTTCTAATGACTAATGAACAGTTTTTTCATGTTCTTATTGGCTAGTTGTTTATTTTCTTTGGAGAAATGTCTATTCAAACCATTTGCACATTTTTTTTAAATCAAGTAATTTGTCTTTTATTCTTGAGTTGTAAAATTTCTTTATATATTCTGGATACTACACCCTTACCAGGTATATGATTTGCAAATATTTCATCCTATTTTATGAGTCATCTTTTCACTTTTGATAGGATCCTTGAAGCATAAAAGTTTTTAATTTTGAAACATTCCAATTTATCTACTTTTTTCTTTGGTTGCATGTGCTTTATTTTTTAAAACAATTCCTCTTATTTAATGTATTTGTATTGATTTCAGAGAGGAAGGGAGAATGAGGGAGAGATAGAAACATCAATGATGAGAGAGAATCATTGATTAGCTACCTCCTGCATGCCCCCTACTGGGGATTCAGCCCAAAATCCGGACATGTGCCCTTGACCAAAATCAAACCTGTGACCCTTCAGTCCTCAGGCCGACACTCTATCCACTGAGCCAAACTGGCTAGGGAGGTTGCATGTGCTTTAGATGTCATATTTATGACTCCATTGCCTACTACAAAGCTACAGTAATCACATCTATTACATATGTTAGACATGTAATTCAGTGGAAGAGAATGCAGAGTCCACAATAAACCATCACATTTATGGTCAATCAAAGTTTGACAAGGTATTAGGACCATTCAATGGGGAGAGAATGGTCTTTTCAACAAATGGTGTGAGGACAACTGAATATACACATGCAAAACAATGAAATTAGACCCCTACTTACACCATTTTTGGAGGTCTTTACTTTGTCATTTTTGCAGACATCCACTAGCACGTTATAAAAAGGTTCTGGGATCCAAGTGATGATAGGAATTACCTCACCCCCAGAGCATAAGGAATATCCCAGAGGTCTGTGAGACCAGCAAATACCCTTCTCTCCCTTAGTGTAGACCAGCATGCAGATTGGGACCTACTGTTAAAGCCAGCCTGTTTAAATCAAATAGATGGCTAACTAGATGACCTTCATGGTTCCTCTTAGCAGAGACTCTGACCTGAATGTGTGTCTCCTTGCAGGTCAAGCTCACGCTGGAAGAAATAATCAGTGGTGTGAATGCCTCAGATCCCATCATATGTTTCCAGGCCACCCAGGCAGCCAGGTATCACCAACCAGACCGCTGCTGTTTATAGGTTCATAGTTAGAAATGATCTCGAATGACCTGTTTGGTTTCTTGGCAAAATGCCCACACAATGTAAGAAAAGGCTTTGTAGGTGATGGTCCATCCAAAAGTGAGACTCAATATCTCCTCTATACTGTCCTTGAACACAACCTAAGATATACAAGTGTTGTCAGAGATGAGCTGCTTCATTTAAATTGGCCTCCACAGGAATCTTCGTGTAGATAATACCTGAAGGGGGAAATGTTGCTTCATCACTGCAAAGTGCTATGAGCTCAACTCTAGGATGTCACGTAGCTTTTCCCAGCTGTTTGTCTCATGTGATGGTTAGGAATGCCGGGAACATCTATAAAGGAGGTTCTTCATTTCTGCTTCACGTGACTTGCTTTTCCTTTTTTCTCTTTCATTGCGAAGGAAAATGCTGTCCCGGGAAAAGAACCCTCCTCTAAAACGGGTTGTTGAAGCAGGACTCATTCCAAAGCTGGTGGAATTCCTGACGTCATCATTGCATCCGTGTTTGCAGTTTGAGGCAGCATGGGCTCTGACCAACATTGCTTCGGGGACCTCAGACCAGACTCGAGCTGTTGTGGAAGGAGGCGCCGTCAAGCCCTTGGTTGAGCTCCTGTCTTCCCCCAACCTAATTGTGTGTGAACAGGCAGTGTGGGCCCTTGGTAATATAGCAGGTGAGACTCTCCCCTCAGGGGACTAAGAAAATAGTGGGCCAGGCGTATGGCATGCTATAGGAGTTCTTTGGGGAATATTGTGGACTTGATACTCTAAGTAGAAATGCCTAGAAATGCTGGTGAAAGTACAACAGGCTTTTCCAAAATTCAGAGCCAAGTTCAAAGGGCATAAATTGAAGCCGAAACAGGATAATGCAGTATGCCCTGAGGCTACAGGCTCCCTGGGGACATCTGCCAATACCAGGTCCTACACCCTTAGGTCTCAGTAGCTTCAGGAACAAAGGACAAGCTTTTTGGCTTATTCAGTGCAGGGGGTTTTAGCAAACACTTATGTAATCCAGACCCTAAAAGAAAATTCTGTCTCCAGAGAAAGTTGCCAATGGAACATACAAAAGTTTGGGGTAAAAGTTTCCCCTGAAAACACCCTAAGATTGGCCTTATAGATTTGGAACTTGACACTGTATTCCCTGTGAGGTCCAGGAAAGCAAAAGCTGGGGAGTTAATGCTGCAAAGTTGGGAGCTCCCTGATTTCTGGCTGAATAGAAATATAATGCTTTTGGGGGGGAACTAACTCAACTGGGTCCCTCGGGATTTTGACAAAGTAAGATCAGCCAAATATTAGCAATTTCAAGTTCAGAGAGCCAACAACCCACCGTGACTGAGTTAGCAGAAACCATCATTATAATTACACCCCCATGGACTTCAGATATTGGGATTAGCAAGCACCAAATATAAAATCTGCTTTTGAAATGCTCGCAGAAGTAAAGCACCTATTGCAGAGACTTTGTCTCTCATTTTGACTGGTTCAACAAGAAACAGGCAAAATTGGGTGGTATAATATAACTAATGCCTTGCCTGATGTTTAAAGAATTACAAATTGAGATTTCTATGGTCCAGAAATACGGTATTCTAGCCAAAGTCACAGACAGCTGATGCCTAACACCTGTGCATCTCCCAGACTTTGTTCTGAGTCACATCTGGAAGTTACTGCCCTATGCCAGAATCTTCTGGGAAGACAGTTTGGTCTGCAATGGCCTTGGTCTTCCTGAGAACCATGCTATAAAATTATATTAGCATTTAGAGCGCACTGCCTGGGCCCAGTTGGCTGGCTTCTTTATGCATCCACGACTACTTACGGCATTTGCTGCTGTGTGGGACCTGCTTTCACACCAGGCCTAGCCACCCAACCAACATGTTAAAGACTCAGGATCAAGTTCATGACTGCATTCTCTACTTGCCCAACCTGGGAATGTGTTTTGGCCTCTTACCCTTTGCACAGACTTTGAAAAATTAGTCACCTATCCCAGGATTCTCTTTGTTCTCTCTTTGAATGTCCTGTTCTTATCTATTTGTAGGTGATGGTGCAGAATTCAGAGACTCTGTTATCTCGAGTAATGCCATCCCACATCTACTGGCCCTGATATCATCAACCACACCAGTGAGTGTCTTTCAATTAGGAAACCTAGCTGGTAACAGGTTCCCAAAATTGGGAAATTGAGGAAGTACAGTGGGGCCTTGACTTACAAGTGTCCCGACTAACGAGTTTTTCAAGATACGAGCCGTCTCTCGGCTGATTTTTTGCTTTGAGTTGCGAGCTAAAATTCGGGTTACGAGCCAGCTTCAGATACACCACCACTAGTTGGTGCAGCGAACGTCACAGTGAATGCCACAACATCAGCCCAGCATCACGTGTCTCACTCGTTCACAATTGATTTGACATACGAGTAATTTGAGTTACGAGCTCCGTCACAGAACGAATTAAACTCGTAAGTCAAGGCCCCACTGTATTTCCAAATCAATGCCTGGCCCCTTATGATGGTCATTAAAAAGAAGGCCTAGAACTGAATATCACGTTGGGTGAGAATTAGTCCAAATTTGTCCTCAGCAGGCAGTAGTGCTGATCTTTCTTTTGAAAGCATTGGGGAAAAATCTGTGAAGATTTTTATGAGTTTACAATCTTGCAGAATTAGATGACTAAACCCTGCTCTTCAAGGAGCACAAACTGAATTAGTGGCTCGCCGGTTCTGTTCCTAGTAATAAAGTTTAGGTTTGAAGATTAGAGTCAAAGTCAGCTGATGTGGTGCGCTGGCCAGGTGGCTCACTTGATTGGAACCTCGTCCCAAATATCAAAAAGGTTGTGGGTTCTATTCCTGGTCAGGGCACATACCTAGATTGCAGGTTCAATCCACTGTCAGGGCGCACGCACGAGGCAACGGATCAATATTTCTCATATCAATCTGTCTTTCCCCTCTTCCCCTCCCTCTCCCTCTCCCTCACCCTTCCTCTCTCTCTAATCAATAAACATTTCCTCAGGTGAGAATCTTTTTTAAAAAAGTGGATTGATGTGGCAACAATAGAGGAGTCCCTGGATTAAAAATTCTATTTGGCCCTGACCGGTTTGGCTCAGTGGATAGAGTGTCAGCCTGCGGACTGAAGGGTCCCAGGTTCGATTCTGGTCAAGGGCATGTACCTGGGTTGTGAGCACATCCCCAGTCGGGGCTGTGCAGGAGGCAGCTGATCCATGTTTCTCTCTCATCAGTGTGTTTAACTCTCTATCCCTGGGTCCCTTCCTCTCTGTAAAAAAGCAATGAAATATATATTTTTTTAAAAAGAAATTAAATTTGGATTTTAGCTTTGTCTCAAACAAAACTGAAGAGAAACCCTGGCCAGTGTGGCTCAGTTGGCTGGGCGTCATCACATACACTGAAGGGCGCTGTTCGAATCCTGGTCAGGACGCATGCACGAGTTGCAGGCATCTATCCAAATGGGGGTGTGCAGGAGGCAGCCAACCGATGTTCTGCTTTCACATCGATGTTTCTCTTCTCCCTCTCCCTTCGTCTCTCTCCAAAAATCAATAGAAAATCATTTTTAAATGACGAGAAAATAGCTTCCAAAACTGAGGGAATATACACTCAGCCCTCAAGGTGGGATAAAAGCCTGACATGGTTGAACCAGAAAAAAGGCTGGCATGACCAAGGGAGTTTGCAAGAAGAAAATAGTGCAATATGAAGGTCGGGCAAGGGACCTAGACATCATCCTGCTGGCAAAGGGGAGCCTTTGGAGGATTTCAAGGCAGGAAACAAAGTGGTCCGATCTTTCAGAAAGACCCTCCTGGCTGCTTGTTGGAGGGCCGTAGCCCAGGGAGATGGTGAAGCAGATGGACCTGGGATGCTGCTATGTTGGACATGGAAGTGAGACAGAAAGAAGCCAGGATGCCCCAGGTTCAGGGTTAGGTTATTTTAGATGACTGTCCTCTTAGAGAAATGGGGACAATGGAGGGAGAAAGAACCAGAGTCTTAGTTGTCCACATTAAGTTAAAGTGATTGAGAGGCACCATTGCAGCAACGTCACGTAGGTGGATATGCGGGTCTAGATACTCATGGACACATATGTCATCCAGCTGGGCAAGGTCAAGAGCAGGGGTCAGCTGCTTGCTTTTGTAAATAGAGTTTTACTGGAGCACAGCCATGCCCATTCACTCACACGCAATTTCCTGTGTCTCTTATGGTGTTACAAGTACCACGTTGAATAGTTGTAACAGAGTCCCTGGGGCTCACAGAGCTGAAAATGTTTACTGTCTTTACTGTCTGGCCCTTGACAGAAAATGTTGCCAATCCCTGGCCTGGAGTGCGAGGCGAGTCCAGAACCAGGTTCTAGGGTCTCTGACATTCAGAAGTCAGGCAGCGCCAGCCAGGAAAATTGAGGAGAAGCATCCCATTTAGCAATTTAAAAAAAACCAAAAAACCCAGGTTTGGTGTCACAGGTGCCAGAGGGAACAACTGGCGACTAAACACAACGGAGAGGGACAGTAAAGAAGCAGCTATGGGGTTAGAGAGTTGGAAGAAGATGGTTTCGTCACTAACCATAGAGAAGCAGGGTCAGAACCAGACTAGGAGGAGGAGAAGCGCAGATGGGAAGCACACCGCAGAGAGGGAATACAGATGCCTCCTTGAGGATAGACTCTGGAAAACAGAAGTGAGGTGATGGCTGCAGAGGTGCCAAGGGTAAGGGGTGAAGGTCACAGGGTGTTCTGTGCTGTGGGAGTGATCCAGGAGAGAGAGGTGATGCTGGGGGCAGAATCTTTAAAGGTGGAAAGTGGTGGAATTCAGAGGCAAGGTAGGGAAGACGAATCCTCGAACAGAAGATCGGAAATGTGGTTATGACATGTTGGTTATAGCCTGGTGGGAGGAACATGAAACCTCTTTGTCTGGCCAGTGAAAAATGAAATTAGGTCATCAGTGGAGTCGAGGGGAAGGGTATTTTGAAGAATGTAAGGAAATATCCATCTAACATTTGAATAGGAAGCAAAAAGCTCATTCTCTCTGTCCCTAGTATACGGGGGGGGGGGGGCGGGGGGGGTGTATATACTTTAACAGCTGATATCGCAATTTTGAAAATGAAATGTATTTTCATAAACACTGCCTTTATAATTATTCAAAATGTGTATATACAAGTTTGAGGACACCCTATATATACATCACTACCTAGAACAAATTGTTGTTTGCAGCTCCAATTCTTTGGTTCGTGCTGGTCAATAATACTAGTGATCAATGATGGCAAGGACACACTGCCATTTGCAGTTTTTCTTCTTTGCACCTGATGCTAGAAGCAGTCTCTTGTTACAGATTACATTTCTGCGGAACATCACCTGGACCCTGTCCAACCTGTGCCGAAACAGGAACCCGTACCCCTGCAAAAAAGCCGTGGAGCAAATGTTGCCCGTCCTCTCCCAGCTCCTGCAGCACCAAGACAGCGAGGTGCTCTCTGACACCTGCTGGGCTCTGTCCTACCTCACCGAGAGCTGCATCGAGCGCATTGGCCAAGTGGTTGACATGGGGGTGCTGCCCAGGCTGGTTCAGCTCATGACCAGCTCAGAACTCAATATCTTGGTAAGTGCTCCAGGTCTTGTCTGTCTCTCTATGGGCCTTTCGAGTCGTAGGTACTTTAGCAAGTTCTACTCTTTCCTCACCCCCTGGTTTCCACACTCAGCTCTAATCCTTTACCTAGAACAAGGCTTAATCATCTGCATTTCCCTGGTCTCTGATATTCCCTAGCCAAACACTTGAATCTATTTTGACCCAAAATCCTAGTGGGTATTCAGTAACATATATTTTTTTTTTGTTAATCTGACAACTAGAAATATAGAGAGCACCAAATTAAAATTGACTATGATTCCTTCACCCAGTGAACTACCCTTTTGTGGCCTTTCCTTCTAGTGGTCTACGTGTGTAGATGTTAACAAGTTGGCTGATACAGAATGTGTGTGTATTAATGTAAAGCCCATGTAACATTTGAATTGCTTACTCAAATATAAAAGAAAATTCCTCTTATCCTCTCCCAAGTTTGTTCTCTAATACTATTTCAGATATAAGTGAAACGTAAGTAAAACCAACATGTCACTTACATAATATTCTTGAAAATGTCATTTAAAAGATGGGTGCCCCTTCTGATTTCTATGCCTAATACTATGTATTATGCAGCCTTAATGATCATCTGCTTTGAGATTAGCATAGTATTCCTCAGATGTCAAGGTTAGTTTGAGGATAATGCTGGTAGCATGCAGGATACAAAGAGAATATCTATAAGAAGTCGCTTATCCTGGGAGCTTCGGGGCAAATTGCCAGGTTTGGCAAGGCTGTGATTGGCCTATAGCACTACTTCTATATCTCACTGGATTAGCAGATACCCAGCATAATAGGCTAGGAAAATTCTATCACTGTTATTTCTCACTAAAATGCAAGAAAACCAAAATAAATCCTAAATCAACCCTCCAAGGACAGTTGTCTGGAGCCCAATCATAGACCCATCCTGGGAACCGTCAGAGTTATTGAGAAGGGGTTGTGAATATATCAAAAAGTGCCATTGGGGTCTCACTGGCTCCAATAATGTGTACAACAGAAACTTGACCCTGGTGCTAACTATAAACTCAGTAGACATAATTACGTTATAAACACTACAATCAACGTAGCAGTTTCCCCCAGTGTAGGGATATAAAGGGGAGAGCATCATTTCTTGATACAGGTATCCCTTGACCTCTATCCCACTTGAGCCACCACTGCTGGGAAGCTGGCAAGTACCTTCAAGCTATAGAAGCAGCCGTCCATGTGCCAAATGAATAAGGGCCATGGGTATCACCGTTGTTCCCAGGCTTCCAGAGAGCCGTCAGCAAAGCATGACTGACGTTTGGGAGGCACAGATCTTGTGTGACTGTCACTTCCACTGTGATAAGTTTGCAATACTCGGTTACACTTCTAGCCTTGTTCTTCCAGACCCCCTCTCTCCGCACTGTGGGGAACATCGTCACGGGAAGCGATCACCAGACCCAGCTGGCCATTGAGGCGGGAATACTGAGTGTGCTGCCCCAGCTCCTGCTGTACCCCAAGTCCTCCATCCAGAAGGAGGCAGCCTGGACCCTGAGCAATGTGGCCGCGGGGCCGCAGCAGCACATCCAGCAGCTGATCGACTGCAACGTCCTGCCGCCCGTGTTGGCTCTGCTGAAAAATGTGAGTGGGACACTCTGTGTCTACGGCAAAAGGCCACTTCCCAACTGGCCCGGTGTTGAACTCCTTCAGTAACTCACACACAGGCCCTGAAGCAAATTAACTGAGACCACAACAAAACTATGAAACATTAGTACCCCAGCTCTCCCTTAAAAAAAAAAAAAAAAAAAAAGGAAGGTGCATCCTCTTTGGACAACCCATGGAAAATTTGGAAGACTAAACAAGCGTTGTGTAATGAAAAGGTGGCCCACAGCTCAGATATCCAGAAAAATTTTGAGCTGGCAAATAGTGTTTAAAGAATGTGCCATCTACTCTCTACTTGCCAAAAGAGGTTTTGTTCTCTTTCAGGAGGAAAGCCATATCCGGTTATACTGATATTATACACTGGAGAATGGTGGCTTTTTCAGCACACAATCACGTTGGTTAAAGTGGTAATATACACAGAAAATCCAAATCTAGAAGCAGAAATACAATAAGCCTTCCTCTTTCCTCCTGATTCTCTCTTCCCTTCCCAAGGACAACTACTATCATCAGCATTTCTTTTTGCCACCTTTTAATGGACAAGCTATGTTTTTCTGCTTTTGTGTTTCTGCTCTGAGGTTGGATGGTTGGTTCCCAGGTTTTCATTAAGTATTAAAAGCTAGGCCAGGTGTGCAACCCAAATCATAGCATCTTCCAGTCAATTAGACACTTCCTATCGTGTTTTACTGTGAATCTGTATGTATACTATTCAGAAATATTCAGTCATGAATCAAGAAGTAATCTTAGTTCAAACTGTGCCTTTTGAACTATAACTTGCTTGGAGCCATAAGCTGTTTGGCTTTTTTATTTTTGTTTTAAACTGTGGTCACAGTTTCTCCCAGCCACAAAATAATGTCTCCTGCCCAGGGGCAGTAGGATCCATGATCAATTAATCCCATATCTCTGGGTCAAATGCCTTTTATAAATGCAAGGATGCATTGAGTGATATTTCAGTGGCCTTCCTCGGTAACCTCTGAGCTGTCTCAGTCCCTAAGATCACATCTGTGTGCTTAGCTTTGTAGCTATGGAGCTTCTTATCCAGATTTTCACTAGGGCAAAAAGACAAGAAATGTAAACATAGGCCCCTAAAACGTAAAATCCCAAGCGTAATTCCTAATCTATGTTGATTACCTGGATTGATTTATGTTGTTTCTGTTTTTCCCATAACCTGAGTTAATGAACTGAGTCTGTTGGAACTTAGGACCTCCCTCTAAAACCCCATATGAATCTACCTGCCTCCTTCTTGACTTCAAGTCCCCAAGGTGTTCTCTCTAAATTGCACAGATAGTCCTGGCTGTCCCCAACCTACCTAGAAACTGAACCAAGCTAGCATCCCTATATTTAAGTTCTTCAGGATCTGTAAAGAATGTAAATGTTCTCTTTCTGCAGGGAGAGTTTAAAGCCCAGAAGGAGGCTCTCTGGGTGGTGGCTAACTTCACAAATGGGGGCACCGTGCGTCAGCTGATCCACCTTGCCTATTCTGGAGTCTTGGAGCCACTGGTGAACCTGCTCACCATCCCAGATGCCAAATTTGTTGTCATCATCCTTGACATCATCTCTTTTCTCCTCCAGGTGAGCTGTTCTGGACAGGTTGGTTTCTCAGTAGCAGTCTCCAAACTTAAGACATTTCATTTCATTCTTAAAACCCAAGTAGGACTCTCTTTCTCCCCAACTCCCCTATCTCCTCCCTCTGTGCACACATTCTATGGATAATAATAACAAGAGGCTTATCAAAGAAGGTATTATCGTCATTTTCTCAAATGAGTGTCACTGTTATCGATGCTCAGGATGTGGCAGGTGAACGTCCTTGCTCGCACAGAGCTTATGTAGTAGTGGGGAGGAGAACAGACACATCAGGTAGGGAGGTAGAGGTAAATCTATCTGACAAAGAGGTAGTCACCGATAGCTCAGAGTGAGGAGGGGAAGGTGATCTCTTCTATTCAGTAGTCAGGAGAAACTTCTCTGAGGAATAACTTTTGAGTAAGGGCCTCAGAGAAGTGAGTGGGTCTTATGGCTATCTGGGGAAGAACATTCTAGAAAAAGCAAGGAAGCTGGTATGGCCAGAGCAGAGTAAATGGATGGAAAGTGGTGGGAGATTAGGCTCATGGCACCTAGGGGCCAGATCACATAAGGTCTGTGAGAACTTTGACTTATCCGAGTGAGAGGGGAAACCAATCAAAGGCTTGAAGGAGGGAAAAAATAGTCAGTGAGCCCCATGGCTGACTCTTTTAGAAGACTAAAACAGCCCTAACCGGTTTGGCTCAGTGGATAGAGCTTCAGCCTGTGGACTGAAAGGTCCCAGGTTCAATTCCGGTCAAGGGCATGTACCTTGGTTGCGGACACATGCCCAGTAGGAGGTGTGCAGGAGGCAGCTGATTGATGTTTCTATCTCTCTCCTTTCCTCTCTGTAAAAAAATTTAATAAGATATATTTTTTAAAAAAGAAGACTAAAACATAGGATATTTGAAGGAGCAGCAAGAAGTTAGCAGAGATATATGTTAAGAGGCCAGACTAGAATTCCTTTTATATTCAACTGTATAACTGGGAAAATAGACTGAAAAGCCTTGAATTACAATTCTAGAAAAGTCTTATTTCTGAAAGAAAGGTAAGGTAAGACACTATTTTTATACTATTTGTCTTGGTTCTGTATTGCTACATAACAAATTACCCTTTGGTGACTTAAAACAAACATTATCTCACGTAATTTATGGGGTTAGGAATTGGGGAGCAACTTCGCTGAATGGTTCTGGCTCAGGGTCTCTAATGAGGTTCAGGATGTCATTTGGGGGCTTCAATCTCATCCGAACGTTTGACAGGGGCTGAGGGTCAGCTTCCAAGACGGCGCACTCACGTGCCTGCCACGTTATTCTCACCACATGAACCTCTCCCGGGGACTGCCTGGGTGTCCTTGCATGATGGCAGCCGGCTTCCTCTGGAGCAAGGGATCTAAGGAAGCAAGGTGGAAGCCCCCATGTATTTAGGATCTTTAAAGGAGGTCATTTCAACAACATCCTATTGGTTACACACGTCAGCCCTGTTTAACACTCACACTAACACAAGGGCATAAACACCAGGAGGCAGGGTCACCTGGGACCATCTTGGTTAAGGTCTTTTTATATACAACTAAGCCATTTGGAAAGTTTCAAAGTAACACGAGGGAACCCCTTTTGAAAACTCACTCGAAGCACTCTTTTCATGTAACTGTCTTGGAAAGAACTGACCTGAGTCAAGAACAGATTTGAAACACAGCCCAGCTAGACACTAAGACTTGAGCAAATCACACAAACAAAGAGCAGAGACTTGACAGCCAATAGACGAAGTTGGACGTAACAAATCTGTAAAAGCAAATTTGGGATAGAGATGTTTAACTTCGTCTGCTTCATTTAAATATTTGGGATTTTTTTTCTCAGAAGAGTCTGGGCAAATCCCATCTGGTGGATCTGTGCACCCCCTGGATCAGACAACGGCCGTGGGGGCAGTAGGTTAGAAAGGTCAAGACGAGACAGGAACAAGTTCAAATAGGCAGCAGATGCAGTTGAGGTTCTTTGAAGTAACTTTGGGGCCATTTACTGTTCAGGTCCAAAATCCTGGGCCCGGGCTCCTGCTGCCCACAGCCCTGTTTTCTTTCTGAAGCTAATCTAGCATGTTGCCTCCTGCCCTACTTTCTTTACTCAAATCTACTGACTCATAGGACGAGAGGGCATCGAGGCTTAGACATACAGTGCAAACTGTCATCAGGTCAATGAGGTGGCCTAATGAATTAGTTGACCCAGAGGAGGTTATTTTATTACTGCTCACAAAATAGCAAGTAGAGCCCTTCCAGATATGACAGCCAAGTTTTTCATCTTCCTCCACATCCCGATATGCTGTTTAGCTGAACTGTTATTCCCTCTTCTCATAACATGCAGCCTTTCTTCCTTCAAAATGTTGTCCCCGATGTTCCTTCTTTTGGGAATGCCGGTACCCTATGGTTGACCCGGCACAGTACTGCTCATTAAGGACTCGTGTTACTTTTCAAGCATCCTGTGCACATCTGCTATAATTTAAACTTCTGATCATTTACTAAATTAAACTTTCTACACCATCACCTTTGTGTACTTGTCCCTCCTGATAGTGTGAGTTCATTACAAAAGGCCTTCTCTAAATCACGTCTGTATCTCCGTTCTGTGTGCCTCGCCCATCATATGTGTACACATGTGTGAGTGAATGAAGAGCCCTGGGTGGTAAATCCAGCGACCAGCATTTGGGTTAAATCCTCTCGTGTTCTCTGTTTCCAGGAACTTCATTACTTGCTGTGGGGGCTCTTGTGACTGAGGGTCTCTTGTCTTACCTTTCAAGGCTTTTAGGGAGTGCAGGGCCAGAACCTCTGTACTTACATAGCATCACTTAAACGTTCTATATTAAAACAATTTCCTTTAGAAGGGGATGTCTACTGAATAGTGGTAGTGATTTGTTTATGGATGACAGCATATTTAGCAAAAGAAATATTGTATTTTTGCAATGAAGAAAAAACCTACACACACACACACACACACACACACACACTTGTATCACATAAATATCCAAAGTGGAGGAAGAGCGTGCAAGTTGAAATCACTTTGGGAAACGTGAAGCTGCGCCTGCCCATCCGGGGACAGGGAGCCTTTGGTCGGGTTCCACTGGTGAGGCTCCCTGTCCCCGGGCTTTTGCCCAGGCCTCACTTTCGCTCCTGTTGCCCCCAGGCAGCAGAGAAGCTTTCGAAGAAGGAATGCCTGTGTCTTCTGATCGAGGAACCTGGTGGGGTTGACAGAATCAAAACCTTGCAATTTCATGAGAACCCTCACGTTGCCCTGACTGCTATGAACATTATTGAGAAGTACTTCTCTGAGGTAGGTGACTTCAAGTATAAAGTAGTGTCCGTACCTCCTGGCAGGCCACTCACAGGTGAACACCTGGCTGCCGCTGTTAAGGGGGGTGATCGGACAGGTGGGCCCCTGTCGGGACTTAGCCGTGGTGTAGGGGCTGCCTTGGAGTAGCAGCTTTCTGGCTCCTGGAAACTGCTCTAATCCCTTAGAAGTTTGTCCTGTTAACCTCTGGTTTCAAATATTACTCTTTTTTTCCCACTTGACTTTTTTGCGGGGGAGGGCAGTAGTACAGGAAGGGATGTGATGTTAAAGTGGCTCCTTATTGAAAAAATGCAGACAACTAAGGCAGGCCCCAGCTTCTGAAAAACCATTTTGCTGTTTACTGCATCTTTGTCTCTTTCTAGAATAGGGTGTTTGGGGATGAACTCTACAAAAGACTTCTAAGTTTTCTGCAGGAGCCAGGAATAATGATCAGATAACATTAGACATATTTTTGAAACTTTCTTTTATTGTGGTAAAATATGCGTAACATAAAATTTAGCATTTTAACCATTCTTAAGTGAACAGTTGGTGGCATGAAGTATATTCTCATTACTGTGCAACTATCACCCCTGTCCATCTCAGAACTTGTTTATCTTTGCAAACCAAACTTTGTATCTATTCCCCATTCCACAGGCCCTGGTAGCCACCATTTTACTTTCCAGACTACTTCCATTTTTATTTTTTTTAAATATATTTTGTTGATTTCAGAGAGGAAGGAAAAGGGAGAGAGAGATAGAAACATCAGTAATGAGAGAGAATCATTGATCAGCTGCCTCCTGCACACCCCCTACTGGGGATTGAGCCCGCAACCCAGGCATGTGCCCTGACCAGGAATCCAACACTGACCTCCTGGTTCATAGGTTGATGTTCAACCACTGAGCCACACCAGCTGGGCACCACCATTATATTTACTGTCTCTGTTTGACTATTCTAAGTACTTCATTTAAGTGCAATCATATAGTATGCATCCTTTTATGATTGGCTTATTTCACTTAGGATAATGTCCTCAAGGTACATCCATGTTGTAGTGTATGTCAAAATGTCTTCTTTTTTAAGACCAGAGAATATTTCAATGTATGGATATACCACATTTTGTTTATCCATTTATCTATCAATGGACACGAGTTATTTAACTTTCTGGCTATTGTGAATACTGTTGTTATGAGCAGGAAAGTACAAATATCTGTTCAAAGTTCCTGCTTCCAATTCTTTGGGGTATAAACCCTGAAGTGGAATTGCTGGATCATTTGGTAATTCTATTTTTAATTTTTTTTATGAATAACCTACTGTTATCAATAGTGGAAATACCATTTACATTCCTACTGGCAGTGCACAAGGGTTCCCATTTCTCAGCATCTTACCAATACTTATTTCTTTTTATTTTTATCATAGCCATTCTAATGTGTGTGAAGTAGTATCCAATTATAGTGTTGATTTGCATTTTTATTAGATATTTTTTATGTATGGAAGGTGCACTCAAAGTTCCTAAGTGGCCAGGTAAGCATGGGGCTAGGAGTTAACAGAGTGAGTGATACCCTGTTAGGTGTCAGACTAGATTCGTCAGCAAAATCAGAGCCTTACAATAAATATGACCATGGTGGTGGTTGGTGCTAACCAGAGGCAGCTAATCTTGGTTTGGAACCAAGAGGATGCTCTCAAAGCAGAGAAGACCCAGAACAATGATTAGCATCTTTTGAATTTGAAGCTTTTATGAAAAGCTTGTAATTAGGAGACTTGTCCCTTAAATAGGGTTTGTATCCATAGGACTCATCTAAGGGCTCCAGTTCAAATACTTCTGTTCAGGCCAATTACAACTCTACCCCTTCATGAGTGACACACTCAAGGTGGGGGGGGGGCGTGTGAAGGGGGGGATTCGATGAGCTACACCCATTGTATCCTTACTCACAGTAAAGCTAGTATCCTGTGTATCAAAACTTCATTTAAAAATAAGCCAGACAGGCTTCCAGGTCAAGATGGTGGCATAGGTAAACTTGGTACTTACTGCCTCCCACAACCACATCAGAATTTAAACTGAAATACAGAACAACCACCATTCAGAACCACATGAAATCTAGCTGAACGAACGTCTTACAACTAGGGAATTTAAAAAGAAGCACATTGAGACTGGTAGGAGGGGTGGAATTGCAGAACCAGCTGATCTCACCCCCACATGTGGCAGTTTAAAATTGGAAGGGATATCTTGGCTATGGAGGTTTCTCTGAGGAGCAAGGGGCTCCCTGTCCCACACCAGGCCTCCAGCCCAGAGTTCCAGTGCCAGGAAGAGAAGCCCCCACAACTTCAAGTTGTAAAAACCAGTGGGGATTGTGGCTGAGTGACACTGAGGATGTGAGAGTCCCAGGCAATTCCTATTAAAGGGCCCACACATGGGCTTACTCGAACTCCCTCTGAGCTCCAGCACTGGGACAGCAGCTTGAAAGGAACCTCAGGAAGGAACTAACCTGTCTGGAATCAGGGAAAGAGCTGGAGGAGCAGCTTTCTCCCAGACAGAAGTGCTGGCAGAGGCCAGTGTTCCTTTGCTGAGACCTCCCTGCTACAGAGCTGACAGTCTGTGCCATATGTAAATCTCCATCAACCTGGTTCACACTTTTCACTCTGCCCTGGTGATTCCCTGAGACTCTGTCCCTCCCTACTTGCAATTTCATCCAAGCCATTTCCAGTGGCTTTTCCATATAACTGGCTTCTTTTGCCTCATGCTTTGGACATTCCTAAAATCTCTCAAAGAAGCAGTAGCCAGCATCAATGTGCCCCCTACCTATCAATAAGTGGCCCCAGGTCTGACATTAGCAGTAGCCCATGCTGGTTCACAGTTTTGCCTCTCCTGAACACCTCCAAGCTCAACACAAGTAGCAGCCATCTGCAGAGCACTGTAGCTCAGGCTGGGTGGTTCCAGGCAGGGCACAGGCAGAGGCTGATTTTGCACCTCCTGGGAGGCCCCAGAGCCAATGTACCCAGTGGTTAACTTCAACCATGCCAATTACAACTCTACCACCTTCGTGAGTGACACACTCAAGGCAGGGATTCAATGAGCACCAAAGCCCCACTGAAGGAAGTCCTGTTCCATAGGGGCATCTCCTGCACATAGCTCTTCCGCTGTAGTTGCAACTAATCCTTGCAACTGATTGACCTGAGGGTCAACCCCTCCCAGTGATGCCAACATAAATCAAAGCTCAACTACAATAGGACAGTGCACACAGCTCACACAAGGTTGTACCAATTCACAAAGGAGTACCCAACTCAGGTGACTTGGGAGATCAGTGGGCCCTAAAGTACACCCACTACACAAGGTGACTCTACCAAATCCAGGAGACATAGCAAATCTACCTAATACATAGAAACAAACACAGGGAAGCAGCCAAAATGTGGAGACAAACAATTCATAAATGAAAAAAAAAAAAACAGGAGAAATCTCCAGAAAAAGAGCTAAATGAAATGGAAGCAAGAAAAATGCCAGATACAGAGTTCAAAACAATGCTTATAGGAAGCTCAAGGAACTTAATGAAAACTTCAAGGAGCTTAGTGAGCACATCAACGACATAAAAAGGGACCAGTCAGAAATGAAACGTACACACCAGCTTGGGAACCAAGATGGCGGCATAGGTTAATGCAGAGTTTGCTGCTTTGAACAACTACTTCAAAAGTGAAACAAAAAACGGAAGGTACATCACCCAGAACCACAGGAACGCTGGCTGAGTGGAAGTCCTACAACTAGGAGGAAAGAGAAACGCATACAGACACTCAGAGGAGGCGCAGTGCTGAAGTCAAATTCTGAGGTGCGGAGTGCGCGGAGCGGGCTGGCGGCAGAGGGCGCGGTTGGCGTTTTCAATCGGGAGGGAGTCGCAGACTCTGAGCTCCAGATACAGGCGAGTCTTTAGGGACCCAGACTCAAACGGGAGAAGCGGGACTGTCTGGCTTCGGTCAGAGCGAGTGCAGCTTTCTCTCCGAGGTTTGCAGCCGTTGCTGGGACTCAGAGAGGCAGAGCCCCTGGGGACAGGACTGAGAGCGGCCATAACTGCTCTCTCCGGCCCACCCTATTGATCCTGTGCGACCCGCCCCACCCAAGCCCTGCACAAAGGCATTTGCCGGATAGCCTCAGGCAAAGGCTAGATTAGCACCTCCCTAGAGGACAGAAGTTCTCTCACTGCTGACACAGCTGATTCTCATAGCCACTTGGCCTGGAGGTCAAACCCTCCCTGGTATTAACTACAAGACTGCACACAAAGACCACTAGGGGGTGCACCAAGGAAGCATAACAAAATGCGGAGACAAAGAAACAGGACAAATTTGTCAATGGAAGATATAGAGTTCAGAACCACACTTTTAAGGTCTATCCAGAACTGTTTAGAAGCCGCCGATAAACTTAATGAGATCTACAAGAAAACTAATGAGACCCTCGATCTTATATTGGGGAACCAACTAGAAATTAAGCATACACTGACTGAAATAAAGGATAATATACAGACTCCCGACAGCAGACCAGAGGAGCGCAAGAATCAAGTCAATGATTTGAAATGTGAGGAAGCAAAAAACACCCAACCGGAAAAGCAAAATGAAAAAAGAATCCAAAAATGCGAGGATAGTGTAAGGAGCCTCTGGGACAGCTTCAGGTGTACCAACATCAGAATTATAGGGGTGCCAGAAGATGAGAGAGAGCAAGATATTGAAAACCTATTTGAAGAAATAATGACAGAAAACTTCCCTCACCTGGTGAAAGAAATGGACTTACAGGTCCAAGAAGCGCGGAGAACCCCAAACAAAAGGAATCCAAAGAGGACCACACCAAGACACATCATCATTAAAATGCCAAGAGCAAAAGATAAAGAGAGAATCTTAAAAACAGCAAGAGAAAGAAACTCAGTTACCTACAAGGGAATACCCATATGACTGTCAGCTGATTTCTCAACAGAAACTTTGCAGGCCAGAAGGGAGTGGCAAGAAATATTCAAAGTGATGAATACCAAGAACCTACAACCAAGATTACTTTATCCAGCAAAGCTATCATTCAGAATTGAAGGTCAGATAAAGAGCTTCACAGATAAGGAAAAGCTAAAGGAGTTCATCACCACCAAACCAGGATTATATGAAATGCTGAAAGTTATCCTTTAAGAAGAGGAAGAGGAAGAAAAAGGTAAAGATACAAATTATGAACAACAAATATGCATCTATCAACAAGTGAATCTAAGAATCAAGTGAATAAATAATCTGGTGGTCATAATAGAATCAGGGACATAGAAAGGGAATGGACTGACTATTCTTGGGGGGGGGGAAGGGGAGTGGGAGATGCTGGAAGAGACTGGACAAAAATCGTGCACCTATGGATGAGGACAGTGGGTGGGGAGTGAGGGCGGAGGGTGGGGTGGGAACTGGGAGGAGGGGAGTTATGGGGGGGAAAAAAAGAGGAACAAATGTAATAATCTGAACAATAAAGATTTAATTTAAAAAAAAAAAAGAAAAAGAAATGAAACGTACACTAACTCAAAGAATAATTTTCAGGGGATCAATAGTAGAGTAGAGGATGTTGAGAAACCAATCAAGAATTTGGAATATAAGGAAAGAAAAAACACCCAGAAAGAACAGTAAAAAAAAGAAGAATCTAACAATATGAAGATAATACAAGGAGCCTCTCAGACAACTACAAACATACCAGCATTCGCATCATGGGGGTACCAGAAGAAGAGAGAGAGCAAGAAATCAAAAACCTATTAGAAAAATGACAGAAAACTTCCTTTACCTGGTGAAAGAAATAGACATACATGTCCAGGAAGCACAGAGAGTCCCAAACAAGAAGAGCCATACTAAGACACTTCATAATTAAAATGCAAAAGGTTTGTCCTAGGGGGTGGGAGTGGCCAGGGAGGGGTTGATGAGAGGAAAAGAAGACATATGTAATACTTTAAACAATAAAAAATTAATTAAAAAAATAAAATTCAAAAGGTTAAAAAGAAAGAAACTCTTAAAAAGCAGCAAAAGAGCCCTAACTGGTTTGGCTCAGTATCCATCTGCGGACTGAAGGGTCCCAGGTTTGATTCCAGTCAAGGGCATGTACCTTCGTTGTGGGCACATCCCCAGTAGGGGGTATGCAGGAGGCAGCTGATCGATGTTTCTAACTCTCTATCCCTCTCCCTTCCTCTCTGTAAAAAAATCAATAAAACATTAAAAAAAAAAAGGGGGGGGGGCAAGAGAAAAGCAGTTACCTACAAGGGAGCTCCTATAATACTTCCAGCTGATTTTGCAACAGAAACTTTGCAGGCCAGAAGGGAGTGTCAAGAAATATTCAAAGTGATGAAAAGCAAGGACCTACAACCAAGATTACTCTATCCAGCAAAGCTATCATTTAGAATTGAAGGCCAGATAAAGAGCTTCCCAGACAAGGAAAATCTAAAGGAATTCATCACCACCAAACAAGTAGATCATGATATGTTAAAGGGTCTTCTTAAAGAAGAAGGAGATGGGGAAGAAGGGGAGGAGACGACAAATAAAAGATCAAAAATATGAACAATAAAGTGTAATAAGTGCATATCTATCAACAACTAAATCGAAAAATCAAGATAAATGAACAAGAAATCTAATGAACAACATTAGGTAATGAATAAAATAGAACCAGAGGCATGGAAACATGGAATAGACCAATGAAACTCAGAGGGAAGGGGAGAGAGGGACCAGGAAGAGATTAACCAAAGAACTTATATGCATATATGCATTACCATGGATACAGACAGTAGGGTGGTAAAGGCCTGGGGCAGGGCAGGAACCAGATGGAGAGGGTCAATGGGAGAAGAAAAAAAGGGGGGGGGGGACTTCTGTAATACTCTCAATAATAAAGGTTTAATTAAATTAATAAAAACCAGACATAAAAGTACAAATACTGTATGATCCTGCCGGGAGCTGGTCCATGCTTGCTGTTTCAAGGGACCTGGCATATATGGCATACTGTTCTTAATGTTTGCTCACCTTCTAGGCACTATGTGTTTTAACCAAGGTCTCTGAGAAAGGTTGTTTCCCCAGGTAGGGATTTTCCCCTGAAGTTAGGGAGGGAATAAAACCTCTTAACTAAGTGCCAGGCGGGTAATTAATCACTTTAACTACGAACAATCATGCTTAAGCTACATAATCTTTACTCCCTGGAATGGAGATAAGAAACGCCCTAACCTTTGTAATAGAGATTGATAGGATTGAATCAACTGGTATAAATACAGATGTAACAAGACAGCAAGAGACAGAGAGAGACAGAACCTAGGCACTGAACCTACACAGAACGTTCTCTAGAGACAGAAGAACTTCGCTGGAGAGAACATGGCAAAAGATCCTGGACAGAAACTGGCCTCAGAACCTACAGACAGAACCTAGCGAGAGAACATGGCAAAAGATCCTGGACTGAACCTGACTACAGAAATTGGCAAGAGAACCTGACTAGAACCTGGTGACTGAACCTGGCTGGAGAACCTAGCAAGACAACATGGACACAGAACCTGGCTGGAGATCCAGAGCAGAACCTCTCTGGAGATCCAGACCAGAACTTGGCTGGAGATCCTGGCTAGAGATCCTGGCTAGGCTGCTGATCAACTGAACACTGTCGCCGTGTCCTTCCTTCTTCGCCGACTCCGTCCACACCTTTGGGGGCCCCTGGACCCGCTGGGGTTGGACCCCGGCATGATCCCACTTACATGAGGGATCTAGAGCAGTCAAATTCATAGAGGCAGAAAGTAGAGTGTTGGTTTCCAGGGGCCAAGAGGCAGAATGGAATGGGGGTTTTTAATGGGTACAGAGTTTTGGTTTGGAAAGATGAAAAAGTTCTGGAGATGGATGATGTGGTTGCACAGCCATTTGAATGTATTTAATGCCACTGAACTGTCCACTTAAACGTGATCAAAGATGTTAATTTTTCTGATATGTATGTTTTATCACACATTCCAAAAAACTGCATTTAAGATCCATCTCAAGAAATAGTTCATGCTTCCCTCCTTCAAATTATTCTCTGAGGGAACCGTGAGACTAATTTAGAGCAAATAATAATCCACTGCAGATATTAAGGAGTTAATGGGGTGGTAATAATGTATTGAGAGCCTGGAGGTGTAATAGTGTCTTTTCTCCCCTGAAGGAAGAAGATAGTGGACCAATATTACAATCCTTGGACTAAGATCATGAATGCATAAAGCACTTAAAATAAAACTACCAAAGCTCCACAACTTCTAAACCAAGGACCACACCCTAAAGGATAACTTCTTTAAGAAGCAGCACTCCTATATTTTGGTGTATCACGGGTATAATGCTTTTAAAACTGAATGCTAATAAAATTTTTCACACTCTCACCTCTATAAAGATAAGTGCAGTTAAACCACTTGTGTCTTAAAAATCCATGTGGAATTCATGTCCTAGAATATGTTGTTTAATGGTTATTTTTAAGGATCGTAAAGTAAGATTTTCAAAATGGAGTAGAATGGTCTATTGGCTATCTAGATGAACTTTGACTTGTAGATTTGATTTAACTAGTATTTCTTAAACATGTGGGCTCCCTTCCCTTTTCATTTTTATGTAATCTCTGTTGTTATCAGACCCCAATTGGGTCTAATTATTCAGTAGTTGCCAGCCAAAAGACAACTCCAAGAAGATTTTATGGGAATGAACTTTATTGCAAGCCAGCAAGCAAGGAACACACTGGGGATTGCTCCCAGAGCAGTGCGTCCCCAAACAAAGGATTGCATTTGTCTTTGGAAATCCTACATAAACACAAGGTAACCATCGTCAACACATGTATGGGTGGGGATATTCTTGCACCTATGCAATTAGCAAACATGCCTATACATACATCGCATGTTTAAAAATGGTGGGAAAATCTCCACCCCAGGAGGAGATTTTCACATTATAATGAAGGTATAATGAGGAAAGTTCATAAGGAGGTCAATAAAGGGTCTTTTAGGCCGCTTCAGCCCGTCCCGGGCAGTCTGAGCCAGATTAGCCCCCTGGTTCTGCAAATCACTCCCAGGAGTCTGCCTGAAAAGACAGGTCTGGTAATTGTCAAAGTCAGGGATAGTAGAAGTATGGAAGAAAATGTGTGTGCGCATCTACACAGCTTAGGTTACACCATTAACATAGAACCTGTTTCAGCGAAAGCTGTGTGGGCCATCTGAAGGGGGAGAAAAGGAGAGGGAGTGGCTGGGAGGAAATGGATCTAGAGACACACAGTACTAGGCATTGGTAATGGACATGGGGTATGTTTAAAGGAGGATTGGACTTGATTCATGTAATTTGAGTTGTAGGTATTATATCAAGTTATATAAAGCATCACACCAAAATGTCATACCCAAAGCATATCTTCACTGGTCCTTGATAACGATGAGGAAAGATGTGTGGGCGTCCATCTAAAACACTACTAGAAGACAGTTCATGTCTCACAGACTTCTCATTTAGTGGTGAGAACAAATCTACAATTTAGTGGACATTGGACCTTTCGATCAGTATTATCTCTTTTGGGGGTGATTCTCTGCCTGCTGCTGAGGGCTGCATTGGTGAGTTGGGGTCCTCATAGTGTTCTGCTCACCTACATGGAAATGGAGGGGACCTGGGAGATTCCTCTCAACTCCCTCTTCAGTTCATCAGCTCAGGACATGCTAGCATGGCACATCTTTTGCCAAGCAAAAATCTTATTCTTCAAGGATTTTGCCTCTTACACGCAAGGAGAGAAAACACAAATAGTTGGCTCATGTTCACTTACTCCAGTGGCAGGACCTTAGGTTCAGTGGAGAGGACGCTGTTAGAGGCTGCCTGCTTCCTGCTTCTTAAGGCCTCCCTACAGGTCCTATACTCCCTCCCATACTCTTTCAATACATTCTCTTCTTGTTTAACCAGTTAGTTTCTGTTGCTTGCAGCTAAAGAATCTTAACTGATACACATGAGGATGAAAATTTAAAATATAATTTTAAATATTTAAACCCAAAAAAGCTATTAGAGTTCATTCTGTCAAGACAGACATTGTATAAAATTTGAACTTTTAAATTAAAAACAATGTAAATATATAGTACAAATTACATATAAAATATGCTACCACATAGTATATCTATATTATTTATAAATATTTTTTAAATTAAAAACAAAACTAAGAATGGTCCTTATTAGTCCAATACAACTACTTCATGTTTGCACTTTCCCTTCCAGTTTGAGTCAACATCCATGTTTTTATTTATCTGGTTCATTTTCAACATTTTAAAACATCACTTTCTCCCCTGTCAGTAAACTGAAATTGAGGGGAAAGCAGAAGGTGAGGTGGTTTACCAAAATACAACTTTGAGGGGGAAAAAATTGTTTTTTAATTAAAAAGTTAATCACTGTCGCTCAAATGGTCTGCCCTTGTTGGCTCAAAATACTGTTAGCCTCTTTTTTCTCCTGTCAGTCAACTATTTTTTTTTTTTACTAAAATTGCATGACAAAGGAGTATTTATAGTTTAAAGATACTGATACTGACTTGCCTAGCAAGGTTTTAAAGAAAGGTGCTGTTTGCCTATTGTACAGGGTTTGGGTGCAAAGAGATGGTGTTAGTCACCTGGCTGGGTGCCCATATGCTTGGACTCAGCATGTTGGGATGACTGGCAGAGCAACAAAGAGTGGAAAGAAGGAGTAACTGGCTGTAGGCTGTCTTTATAATGGAACAACTCTGGCCCTCTTGCATGTATCCCACATTTGTTATATGCCATAGAGGAAATGCAGTTCTCTCAGTTAACCACATACAATGCATAATTTACTACTATTTTCCTGAAACGTGGAATGACTATTTAATGATAATAGCCTGTGATACTTCAGTCCTTGCTCCTTTTCTAAAGAGTTGAAGCCTGGCAAAGTCATGTAATTCCTCTGTACCTTAATGCCTCATCAGTCAGTTCTTTTCATTCCGTCTGGCTTCCCATTTTCATCTGTAAAATAGGGGGATTAGGCTTGAAAAATTAATAGTTGTACAATGTTTTATCTTATGTGAGATTCAGCAACCCTGAAAAGTAGATGGGGCAAAAATGGTCATCAATTTCCAAGTAAAGAAACTGGCGATCATGAGCTTATTCAACTTGTCCTGACTCTTTTAGTAAGTAGTTGAGCAGGGACCCCAATGTACTAGTTATCTGCTACATAACACATTTTCTCAAAACTAAGCAGCTTTTTAAAAATACTTAGTGCACCCCAGCCAGCGTGGCTCAGTGGTTGAGCATCAACCCAGGAACCAAGAGGTCACCAGTTCGATTCCCTGTCAGGGCTGATCAATGACTCTCTCTCATCATTGATGTTTTTCTCTCTCCCTTCTTCTCTGAAATAAATATAAAATAAAATAAAATAAAATAAAATACTTAGTGCATAGTTTCAGTGAGCCAGAATCTGGAGACAGCTGAGCTGGTGGTTCTGAAACTGCTGTCTCACCTGAAGGCTCAGATGAGGATTGCTTCCAAAGTCACGTATGTGATAAGTAGTAGGTTTCAGTTCTTCCATGGCTGTTGCCTAGAGACCAGTTTCCCACCACATGGGTGCCTCCAACGACTGCCTGAATCTCCTGACCACAGGGCAGCTCACTTTCTCCGAAAGCAAGCGACCTGAGCATGTTTGCATGGGAGAAAGAGCATGCCCAAGACAGAAGCTACAGTATTTCATAACCTAATCTCAGGAGTGATACGCCATCCCTACTGCCATATTCTGTTGGTTACACCAACTAACCCTGGTAGAATGTCAGAGGGGCTACACAGGGTGTGAAGACTAGGATGCAGATATTTCGGGGAGCCACTTTGGAGGCTGACTACCACATTCTGTCACTCTGCCATGCGTGCACATTTTAAAAGAAATCATTTAAATAGCGTAGGGTCAGTGAATCTCAGCAAAGAAATAGGAGAGATAAAGAATCAAATGGAAATTTTAGAACTGAAAAATACAATAACTGAAATTAAAACTTTACCGGATGGACTCAACAACAGAATGGAGTAGAGAGAGGAAAGGATCAGTGAACTTGAAGAGAGAACAATGAAAAAAAAGCAAACATGGATCCAACTACCAATTTACAGAAAATACAGAAGACAGAAAAATGATAATCAACACTTCAGAGATGCAATCAGCAAAATTCAAACTGTGAGAAACTGTTTAGGACAAACACATCTGTCTCTTCATCTAATACATTCCAATTTAAAAATTACACGTGGGCTATAGATTGAGACAGAAAAGACATATTGGCCAGCCAGAACGTGTGGACAGACTCTTATTTGTATTCTGATTGCAACAAACAAATGTAAAAATAAAACACATTAATAATGACATTAATGAGATAATTGGAAATTTGAACATTGAGTGGAGGTTTCATAATATTAAAGAATTGTTCATTTGTTAGATTTTATAATCAAGGTTACGTTAATTAAATATGTCTCTATCTTTAAGAGGTATGTACTGAATGACTGCAGATAAAATGATTTTTGGCATTTGTTTCAAAGTAATATGGAATAAGGAAAGTGGAAGAGATAGACATACATATGGGTCGGAACTAGCAATGTGATGATGGCAGGAGAAGGGTCTGTGGAGGGTTATTATACTTTTTTTTCCTACTGTGGATGTTTGAAGACCTCCCTAATTAAAAGGTAAAAAAAGAAGCCATTATATCTTTCTACTCCATGAAGCTGGTTATCTGCCCCTTTAACCTGGCAGTAAACTGGAATTTTGTTTTTGCAATTGGCTAAAAAATGTCTCTGTACTGAAATATGTACATTGGGCAAGGGTGGAAGCAGATTTATCATGCTGAATGCAAGGGGTTAAGTAAATTACATAAGAAATGGTGAGCTCCCCTCATCCCACACCCTACAGGGCAAATGGAATGCTGCCAGCCAGGTTTATATCCTCCAGGCAGGAGACTAGAAGATCTTTATCTGGGAAGTCTGACCACCCCAAAAGGAAAGACCTAAAGACACTGACATGGTGGGTTCCACCAGGAAACAACCCAGCCAGTTTACCCCCGGCTCACAGAGCTTCTGAGCAGCTCTTTGATACCTCACTCCTAAATGTACAAACCCACAACTGCCAGGCATTTGAGGAAGGCCTCTGACATAATAGAGAGAAAAATGGTGCTGGTGGAGGATTGGAAGGAAAAGAAAATTAAAAAACAATCTTAGCATACTTGAGAGATAAGAGGAGATATTGATTCCATGAAGCAAAAATAGAATGCTATTTTTTTTAAGTTTAAGAAAAGGACTTGGAATTTTTAAATATAACAGTAGAAATGAACAATTCTCCAGTAGAGTTGACAATGAAGTTGAGGAGATTTCCCATAAAGTAGACCAAAATGACAAAGGTATTTTAAACAGAAAAGATGAGATTATAAGGGTGGGGCAAAAGGAGGTTTACAGTTGAGAGTACTGTATGCAAAACACAGAGTTTATTCTCGTATTATGAATTATTGTATTATTTTCCATACAAATCACTGTAAACCTATTTTTGCGCTGCCCTGTATACATCTTGGAGTCCAAGAGGTCCAAAATCTGAATACAGGCATTCCAAAAGTAGAGATTGAAAAAAATAATGAGGAAAGAAAATGATAAAAGTAATAATTTGAGAGCATTTCCCAAAGCAAAAGAAAACATTTCCAAATTTAAAAGATCCAATGAGTGGCCAATAAAAACGGATGAAAATTAACCTATTCCAAAGCACATCATTGCCAAATTTCAAAACTCTGGTAAAAGAAAAGAGCCTACAAATCTCCAGAGAGTAAAAACAAGTCACATACAAAAGATCAAGAATCAGAATGATTTTTTCATACTCAGCTGCCAGTCAAGAAACCTTTTAGCACAAACATAGGGCACCCAGTTAGAGAATCTGGTCATGGGAGAATCCTAATAGGAATGCATAAGATGGGTATATGCAGGAAACCTGAACCCATTGTCCAGAAAAACTAACCCAGGCTTCCATTATTAAATATGCATGATCAGGCACAAGAAGAAAACCAGTCTGATAAAAGAGAAAGGCCAAGATGAATAAAACAACTATCCCCAGAAGAAACAGACGTAATTCAGAGAAGGTAGGGGAATTAACTCTATATTTTTAACAGATAGTGCAGCCATAACACAAGAAGATGCTACAAAACAAGAACAATCTCAGAAATTAAATGATTGTCAGAAAAAAATAAGAGAAGGTTTTGAAGATAAAGGTAAGGAAATCTTTCAGAATGTATACTAGAAAGTTACAAAGAGACAAATTTGGGAGAAAAAATAAGAGAGAAGATTAATTTGGGAAGTCCACCATCTGAGTACCTGGAGTTGCCAAAAAGACAAAAGAGGAAACACAGGGAAAGCATTAATCAAAGAAATCATAAAAGAAGATTTATCAGAATTGAAGGAATGTCTAGGCTGAAGGACTCACTGAATGTCAGAGTAAATAGGGAAAAGATTAATACCTACATTCCATGTTGTGACATTTCAGAACACCAAGAATACACAGAAGATCCTAAAAATTTCTAGACAGAAAAAATAAGTTACCTACAAAAGAATGAGATCAGATTAACACCAATTTTCTTCAGGAATATTGAATGCTAGAAGATAATGGAACAATGTCTCTAAAGTTCTGAGGGAAAATTATTTAGAACTGATAAAAGCTATATAAGGTATATATTTTTCAGATATAAATTTAGAATGATTATCTTTTAAGTACTTTCTAAGTAAGCGACTTGAGAATGTACTTCATCAAAAAAGAATGAAAACAATCTATCCCCCACCAAAAGAAAAAAAAAGCAAGAGAAAGACATAAGATACCAGAAATAGTGGAACCAATCCATAAATCCAGTGAAAAGCAGTCCCAAGATAAGAGTTGTGAGGTGAAGCTGGAAAGCTGTTTGTTCCATATTAGAACAGAAAGGCATTGGAGCCCCAGGTAGAATGTCCTCAGCAACAAGAATGAAACAGCTCCAACTAATAGAATAACTCAGAATCCAGATCATGTTAATGACACGATGAAGAAAACATGTTGGTTTCTTCCATTAATAAGAAGATAGTAAGGGAATTAGAAGCAATGGTGGGGTTGGGGGGGAGGGGGGCCGGGTGGAATTGTGTAAGAAACTCATGGCCAAACATGAAGAAAACCAAAGTGGTATGGTGGTGTTTTTTTTTAATTTTTCAATTACAGTTTACATTCAGTATTATTCTGTACTAGGGGCCCAGTACATGAAAATTCATGCACTGGAGAGGGGGTCTCTCAGCCCGGCCTGCCCCCTCTCACAGTCCGGGAGCCCTCAGGGGTGAGAGACAATGCCCCATCACAACTCTGCTGCTGCCACTGCTGGCAGTGCAAACCTCGGCCGGCCCTGGTTACCTGAGCTTTGGGTGGCCTTGGGAAGCTGGGCAGCTGCCATCAGAGGCTTGTCTGCACCTCAGTCCGGCCCTGGCGGCTGGGGAACTGAGGGGACTGGGGGACTCTGGAGGCAGATGCACAGCAAGGCCAGGCCCACCTGGGGCCGGACCCGGCCTTGCCGCGCACCTGTTGCCCCGGTGGGGCTGACGGGACGGTGCACTGCCATCTTGTGGCTGTGGCGCCGCCATATTTGAAGGCGTGGCAGTCCATTAGCATATTTCCTTCTTATTGGCTGTGGGTGCCGCCATCTTTGAGGGCAGGGCAGTCAATTATCATATTCCCTCCTTATTGGCTGTGGGTACTGCCATCTTTTGCGATGGTGTGAGAGTCAATTAGCATATTCCCTCTTTATTAGATAGGACTAGAGGCCCAGTGCACAAAGTTCATGCATGGGATGGGTCCCCTCAGCCCAGCTTGTACCCTCTCCAATCCAGGACCCCTTGGGGGATGTCTGACTGCCGGTTTAGGCCCGATCCCAAGGATATAAACCGGCAGTCAGACATCCTCCTCACAATCCTGGACGACTGGCTCCTAATCACTCACCTGCCTGCCTGCCTGCCTGGTTGCCCCTAACTACCCCCCCTGCCAGCCTACTCACCCCTAACTGCCCCCCGCTGCCAACCAGGTCACCCCCAACTGCCCCCACTCTGCCGGCCGGATCACTCCTAACTGCCTGCTCCCACCAGCCTGGTCACCCCTTAATGCCCCCCCTGCCGGCCTGGTCGCCCCACGCAACCTGCTGTTCAGTCGTTTTGTCATCCCTCACTAACCCCCCTGCTGGCCTGGTTGTAGGCAGCCATCTTGTGAGGGTGTGAGGGTTAATTTGCATATTACCTCTTTATTATATGGGATTCATTTCGGGTATACAGCATAGCAGTTATACAGTCATATACTTTACAAAGTAAGTGTTCCCCTGATATTTCCAATACCCAACTGGCACTATACATAGTTATTACAATATCATTGACTATATTTCCTTTGCTGTACTTTGTTTGATGTTCACCTTGATTCTGAAACAATCAACTCATGGAACCAACAATAAAACAGGGAAGTAGACTCTATATGCAGAAGAAAACGTGAATAAATGTCGTTGTCCTTGGCATTCTCGAAGTTCAGCTGACAAAGATGAAGGTGGGAGTGCAGAGGAGCAGAGCAGAAGGTAGGGGACGAATATCTTCATCTAACGTGGAGTGGTCACGAGTTAACCACTAAAGAGCAAACAGGTTAAAAAAAAAGTATTTTTAAGTAAAACTACTAGACTTAATACACGAATTTGGCAATGTAGCAGGATACAAAATTAACCCCAAGAAATCTGAGGCATTTCTATACACCAATAGTGAACTTTCAGAAAGAGAGACTAAAAAAAAATCCCATTTACCATCGCACCAAAAAAATTAAGCTACCTAGGAATAAACTTAACTAAAGAGGTAAAAGACCTCTGCTCAGAAAACTACAGGACGTTGAAAAAAGAGATAGAGGAAGACATAAACAGATGGAAGAACATACCGTGTTCATGGATTGGTAAAATCAACATCATTAAAATGTCCATACTACCCAAAGCAATCTATAAATTCAACGCACTTCCCATTAAAATACCAACGGCATACTTCACAGATCTAGAATGAACTCTCCAAAAATTCTTCTGGAATAAAAAAAGATCCCGAATAACTGCAGCAATCCTGAGAAAGAACAAAGTAGGTGGGGTCTCAATACTAGATATCAAGCTGTATTACAAAGCCACTGTTCTCAAAACTGCCTGGTACTGGCACAAGAACAGACATATAGATCAATGGAATAGAATAGAGAGCCCAGAAATCGGCCCGAACCAATATGCTCAATTAATATTTGACAAAGGAGGCAAGAACATACAATGGAGTCAAGATAGTCTCTTCAATAAATGGTGTTGTTTGCCAAACCGGTTTGGCTCAGTGGATAGAGCGTCTGCCTGCGGACTGAAAGGTCCCAGGTTCGATTCCGGTCAAGGGCACGTACCTCAGTTGCGGGCACATCCCCAGTAGGAGGTGTGCAGGAGGCGGCTGGTCGATGTTTCTCTCTCATCGATGTTTCTAACTCTCTATCCCTCTCCCTTCCTCTCAGTAAAAAATCAATAAAACATATTTTAAAAAAATAAAAAAAATAAATGGTGTTGGGAAAATTGGACAGATATATGCAAGAAAATGAAACTAGACCACCAACTTACACCATACACAAAAATAAACTCAAAATGGATAAAGGACTTAAATGTACGACGGGAAACCATAAAAATTCTAGAAGAATCCAAAGGCAATAAAATCTCAGACATATGCCGAAGCAATTTCTTCACTGATACAGCTCCTAGGGCACTTGAAACTAAAGAGAAAATGAACAAATGGGACTACATCAAAATAAAAAGCTTCTGCACAGCAAAAGAAACCATCAACAAAACAACGAGAAAACCCACTGTGTGGGAAAACATATTTGCCAATGTCATATCTGATAAGGGCCTAATCTCCAAAATTTATAGGGAACTCATACAACTTAACAAAAGGAAGATAAACAATCCAATCAAAAAATGGACAAAGGACCTAAATAGACACCTTTCAAAAGAGGACATTCAGAAAGCCAAGAGACATATGAAAACATGCTCAAAGTCACTAATCATCCGAGAGATGCAAATCAAAACAACAATGAGGTACCATCTCACACGTGTCAGACTGGCTATCATCAACAACTCAACAAACGACAAGTGCTGGAGAGGATGTGGAGAAAAAGGGACACTCGTGCACTGCTGGTGGGAATGCAGACTAGTGCAGCCACGATGGAAGACAGTATGGAGCTTCCTCAAAAAACTAAAAATGGAACTCCCATTTGACCCTGTGATCCCACTTCTAGGAATATATCCCAAGAAACCAGAAACACCAATCAGAAAGGATATATGCTCCCCTATGTTCATAGCAGCACAATTCACCATAGCTAAGATCTGGAAACAGTCTAAGTGCCCATCAGTAGATGAATGGATTAGAAAACTGTGGTACATCTACACGATGGAATACTATGCTGCTGTAAAAAAGAAGGAACTCTTACCATTTGCAACGGCATGGATGGAGCTGGAGAGCATTATGCTAAGTGAAATAAGCCAGTCAATGAAGGAAAAATACCACATGATCTCACTCATTCATGGATAATAAAGACCATTATAAACTTATGAACAATAATAGATACAGAGGCAGAGCTGCCTCGAACAGATTGTCAAACTGCAGCGGGAAAGCCGGGGAGGGTTGGTGGGCAGGAGGAAGGTGGGTAAGAGATCAACCGAAGGACTTGTATGCGTGCATATAAGCATAACCAATGGACATAAGACACTGGGGGGTAGGGGAGGCCAGGGGATTGTCAAGAGCAGGGGAAAAAAAGGACACATATGTAAAACCCTTTGTAATACTTTAAGCAATAAAATAAATAAATTTTTTTTAAAAAGTATTTTTAAGTACAAATAGAATAACCAAATATAAACACAAAAATGGAGGCTGGAGAAGGGAAGTGTTAGCTACCTAACTCCTCATCTTTCATGATGGGGAGCCAGTAGGCAATGTCTTAAACGGGTGAAGCAAGAAATATCAGTGCATATATACTATTATTTGTAAGAATATTATCTATCTGGTAGTATATGTATAGAAAAAGTTATGGGAGTCTCTTCACTCAACTGCCAATCTCTGACTGGTAGAGTGAATAGAGGGGAGTCAAATTTTGTCATTGATAGTTTTTTAGTAATAATTAAAAATGGAAAAACCCTCAAAGACATTAGAATTGTGTCATCTCATGATATATTGCATGACTGTGGATTTGAGTCCTACATTCCTAAAGCATAACTACATACAACGAAAGTCTGACAAATGACTTGGGAGTTACCAGTAATAAAAAGGTTGTTTCTGTGTGTGAGTCTCCCCTCACCCCCAAAGTCAACACCTTACTCAGTTTGGATGAGTCATAAATGGGAAAATATTCCATAACCCTCATTTGCTCATCTTTGAGAAATGTGATTGCTTAGAAAACCTTTAAGTGTGTGTGTGTGTGTGTGTGTGTGTGTGTGTGTGTGTGTGTGTTTGTTTCTGGGGGTGGAGGGGCAGACAGGGATGGAGTATCATAACATTTAACAGTTGTTAAAAATTATGGGAACTTTTATTATTTATAAAGTTCTGGTCACCACCTTGTATTCAGTTGAGTAAATACATGAAGGAAACACAATCCTTCTCTGGAAGCTTGCAGGTTTAGATACAAATACCTCTAGATTAAGAACAATCACTTATATGACACTCTTACCAAGTGTTTTTATGCCAACATTGTCTTCCATATCAGTAATGCCTATAATAACAGTTTGATGTTGATATTATATCTATTTTATAGATGAAGAAATTGAAGCTCAGAGATTTAAGGGCATCACCCATGCTCATCACAGAGCCAGCAAATAGGGGAGTATTTCAGCCCATTCTGCGGATGCCACATCTGCTCCAGGTTGTATCCCTAAGGCAGCGATGGCCAGGGAATTCATTGCTCTGGGGTTTAGTCTGGATCTCATATGCCTTGGACTTTTAGTTCCTTATGCATTTTGAGGGAAGGAAACAAATGATTGTTAAACAGTTGATAGCATGTCTCTAGGTTTGAGGAAAGGTGGGGAAAGTAACGTTTGGGTGATCAAAAAATCAGAATCCATGCCCTACCCGGTTTGGTTCAGTGGTTGGAGCATCCGTGCTCAGACTGAAGGGTCCAGGGTCAATGCTTGTCAAGGGCATGTACTTCAGTTGGAGGCTTGATCCCTGTGCTCCCGGGCACATGTGGAAGGCACCCAATCAATGTGTCTCTCTCACGTTGGTGTGTGTGTGTGTGTGTGTGTGTGTGTGTGTGTTCTCCCCCTCCCTTCCACTCTCTGAAAACAGAAAAGAAATTAGAATCCAACAGAAGCTTGAAAGCAGTTTTATGGGGCTTCTCTGGAAGGATTTCCATGGAGTGCACCCACGCTAAGAACCCTGGTGTACAGAGACACGGGCTTTCTCTCTGCCCATGCCATACATCCGGCTTTCTATATGTAGTTTCTCTTCTCCTGTCAGAACCCCAGGAATTTTCTAATCTGAGTGACCTAAGGTCAAGGCGGCAACTCTCATTTGAACTTTCAGGCCACCTCTCCCTGGTAAGAGGAGAAATAACTCTTCGGCAAAACAACCTGGTGCCACCCAAATACCATATTCCAGGCAACTGGCAGGCTCATAACTTTCCTGAGTGATTCACTGTTGGCACCCAGCTCCTGACACCCCTTGCCCCTCCCACTTATATAGGACTCATTCTGCAAAGGATTTCACAGGGAGTGGAAACTCCTCCAGGGGAAGGATGAGCTGTCCCATGGGTTCCGTGAAACAGCTCTAATGAGATGTTCCCCTTTTCCAAGGGAAGCATTCTCCTGAGACCAGCCCATCATTATCAAAATATTTCATTCAGACACGCTGTGGTTTATTTAGAATAACAATGAACATTCAAGTCTTTTAATTTTCAACAATGAGTTGAGAATCCAACCATAACTCATAAATTCAATGGTAATAAGTACAGTCTTTCTTCTTTGCAGCTAGTCCTTTCCTTAGTGAAAATAAAACATTTCCCATTTAATCAAGGACTCTCCCTTATTTGAGGCATGGTAGCCCTGTCCTGTGCTCACCGACTTTGCTCCTGAGCAAATTGCAATGCGTAAATTTATTGTACCTCTAAGGGACAACCTAAGATGAAAACTCACAGTGGAAATAGATGTGGCTTGTCTAACCCTTTTAAAAAGCAAAGGTTGGGCGCTGCCTTATGAGATATAAAATTACCAACTGTCTGTCCCAAGTATATTTAAATTGGTGATGCTCCTGAACTAATCGCTGCTAATTTTTGAACCTCTGTAGGAATTTGCTGCTTAAGATATGGAGCAGAAGTGCTCAGCAAGCAGTCACCTTCCACGTGCTTCCAGGTGCAGCAGTTAAACTCTTCCCTTTGTTCACTGATACCAATAGCATATTGGTGTCCATGAGGAAGGGAAGCCTTCCTCGGCTCTTCTGCCTCATTTGCGCACTGTTTGAATGATTTGCATATGTGCTGTTCCCCATGACTACATGTGAGCCGCAGAATGCAGGGGCCATACCTAACTGACTTTTAAAATCCCTTGCCAGACAACCCAATTCAAAAATGGGCAAAGGACTTTACTAGACTTTTCTCCAAAGAAGCTATACACATGGCCAACAAGCACATGAAAATGTGCTAAATGTCATTCGTCATTAAGGAAATGCAAATAAAAACTACAGTGAGTTAGCACTTCACACCCACTAAAGTGGCAACTGTCAAAAAAAAACCCAAAACCAATAAACAAACCAAGAAACAGAAAACAAGTGATGGCAAGGATGTGGAGAAATTGGAACTCTGTGGGTGGGAAGGTAAAACGGTGCAGCTACTATGGAAGAATATGGATGTTCTTCAAAAACCAAAAATAGAATTACCATATGATCCAGCAATTTCACTTCTGGGTATATAACCAAAAGAACTGAAGGCAGGGTCTTGAAGATATATTTGTACACCAATGTTCATAGCAGCATTATTCATAATAGCTAAAAGGTGAAAGCACCCTAAGTGTCTATCGGCGGATGAATAAATAAACAAAGTGTGCCCTATCTACGCTATTCAGCCTTAAAAAGGAAGGGAATTCTGACACAGTTTATAAAGTAGATGAACCGTGAGGCCATTATGTTAGGTGAAATAGGCCAGTCATAAAAAGAAAACTATTATATGATCATACTTATATAAGATTAGAGGCCCAATGCACGAAATTCGTGTAAGAGTAGGACTTCTTCTCCCCCCACTTCCCCCGGATGCTGGCACCGGCTTCCCTCTGGCACCCGGGACCTGGGCTTCCCTTGCAGCCCTGGCTTCATCTGGAAGGTTGTCAGGAAGGACATCCAGTCTAATTAGCATATTATGCTTTTATTATGATAGATAGCTCACATAAACAAATTCACAGGAACAGAGTGTAGAATGGAGATTGCCAGGGGCTGGGGGGAAGTGAGGAATGGGGAGTTATTGTTTAATGGGTACAGAGTTTCAGTTTTACAAAATCAAAAGAGTTTGGAGGTGAATGGTGTTCTGGTTATGTAGCACAACATTATGAATGTATTTAATACCACTGACTTTACATTTAAAAGTGGTGAAGATGATCATCTTTATGTTTATGTGTATTTTGCCACAATAAAACAATAGAAAAAAAGAAAACCGACAGAGAGCTCTTATCCAAACAACATAAAGAATGCCTATAAATCAGTAAGAAAAGCGAAAAATCCCATAGAAAAATGGATTTAAAAAACAACGACAACACCCCAAACTTCTAATATACCTTAGTGGTAATCAGGAAATGCAATTTAACATAATGTTTATAATTAGCCCAAAATAGGAATAACTGAAATGTCCATGAGTGGATAAATAGATTGACATATTGTCACACAATAGAATATTATACAAACAATACAAATAAATGAGTTATAGCCACAACCCCAAAATATGAAACTCAAAAACATAATGATGAATAATCATTTTTTTAAAAACAAATGCAAAACAGTGCATACTGCGTGTTTCCATTTATAGAAAGTTCAAAAACAGGCAAAAGAAAACTGTATGCTTAGGGGTTCATCCAGGAGAGTGGTTACCGGGGGGGGGGGGGGGGGGGGGGGGGGGGGGGGGGAGGAGGCGGGCAGAGGCTGGGGTCAGGGGAGTTGAGGGGAGCGCCTCCTGGAGCCTGGCAACGCTTTATTCTTTACCTCGTGATGAAGGCACAGGAATTTCACTTTCCGGGAAATGTGTCACATTTCACAATAAAAATAGTTTTATAGCAAATAAAATGTCCTTGCACATTAATATATTAATAAATGTTTGCTTAATATTCTACACTACAATAATGAGGAAAAGTGAACTTATAAATGGGTGCATACAAATGAAAAACTGTTTTCTAAAATTTTGTTCCTGGGAAAGAAAAAAAGAAGTCTTAAAAGCTGTTTTGTGGCCTAAGCCCCATTCATCTGGGGAGATGCTGGGCAGATAGATGGATGCACACTGGAGAGAGAGACAGGTGGACAAAGTGTTAGCTTTCTGCACACCACACCACCCCGACAGGCACCAAAAAACGGATAAACCTGGACCTGAGATCGCTATCCTTGAAAATCTGTATCATGTTCACCAAGTAGGAATAGAAGCTAATAATTATAGAGCAGCCCTTTCTCACACAAAGCAGAACCCCAAATTAACTTAATTTGTTTAGAGTCATGCCTTTAAGTAATGAGGTACAGCTCCCACCCCTTTTGGTGCGAGGGGAATCTTTGTCACTTTCATCTGCTCTTGTTTCTATTTTTGCACAATCAGGGTAAGATAAGAGCCTCGCTGGATCTCAGCAGAAAGACGAGCTCGATTTAAACTCTGGGCAGAATGCATAGAGCGTGGTTTGGTTACTGGTCGAGTGCATCTGCAGGACTGGGGATTGGGTCACCTCCTTGCCACCAGAAAGTACGGCTCATATTTGCCACTGTTGGGCACTTACTACAACTCTTTTTGGATAATTAGTGCAAGAATGTGTGATTCATGAGCTTTCCAGTTTGTTTTAAATCTCAGACTTCCTTCCGTCTTTCCTCTCGTTAGGTTGCCTCCATCATCACATTCAAGCCCATGTGTCCTTGGGGAACCAAACCTGAACTCTAAATTATTGGAAGCCATTTAATCAAATTATAGGAAATGTTAATCTGCTGCCCTCCTTCCCTCCTCACATCCCTGAGACAGACCTTCATTATTTCAGGACGGTTCAGTTCTCTTCCTATTACGGAGAAAGCCCTACTATGTGTAGTTTGGGCAGGAGGCAGGGCCCCAGTTCCCACTACGAAAATAAAAGGGGCTTCATCTTTCCTTCTTGCTGTCCCCAGGCAGTCAGGGCCTGGGGCCTGGACTACACTCAGCCGATGGGGAACTCCTCCCAGAGCTTACAATCTTGAGAGAGTGACCCTAAGGTGGCCGGATAGATGGCATTAATTCCTAGGAGAGCAGAGGTGGCCTCCTGGCCATACTGTTTCTGATAAAAGCGTCTGCTCCTTGGCTGTTCAAATGTGTTGATCACGGCTCCATCTCTATCATAAAATCTAGCAAGGATTCTGTGGTCCACTGAAGTTCTCCTAATATATGCCATCCAGGTATTTTTAACATCCTGGCCAAAATACCTTTGCTGTGTGCTTTGTACATTGCTGCACTTTTCCTGTAGTTAGGACAACAGGAAGGAAACGGTGTGCCTTCCACAGGGGTTCTCAAACAGAAGCCTGCGTCAGAAGCACCTGGAGGGCGTGTTCAACACAGCGTGTTGGATCCACCTCCTGAACTGCTGATGCACTGAGTCTGGTGGTAACTCAGAATCCGCATTTCAATTTCAAGAACCATTGGCCTGGCATATAGTAGAGTTTCCTCCAACGCTGCCCCAAAACTACCAAAAATATTTAGCCAATAAACAGTGATTCAGGGTCTCACTTGGAATTTTCTCTGATGTGTTGATTTCCCTGGTTATCATTGCTTATATATTATAGATGAGGCATAAAATTTTTGAGAAATTTTTATCTTATTTTTCTGAACCAATAAAAATTGTAAAGTCATGGCATAAGCCTGGACATGTCCTTTGTTTATTTTTTAAAATATATTTTTATTTATTTGTTTTTTAGAGAGAGAGAAAGGGAGGACAGATAGAAACATAGAGAGAAACATCAATTGGCTGCCTCCTGCACGCCCCCTACCCCCCAATCTGGACTGAGCCCACAACCTGGAATCGCCCTGACCGGGAATCGAACCAGTGACCTCTTGGTGCATGGGACAATGCTCAACCAACTGAGCCACACCAGCCGGGCTCGCCTTTGTTTATTTACAATAAAATGGTCATGTCTGAATTTTTTCAATTGAGCTTATTATATTCTTAATTCTATCTTAATTTTTTTATTAGGATAATAAATTAAATTGTTTAAAGCACTGCTCATCTGAGAACTGTTCTTTAAACAAAATTACATTTTTAATTAATAATAGCAGTTCAATAATTTTCTCATTTTCACTGATGACCTTAGCTATTTCTTAACATAGACTGTGGGGTTCAACTAGGATCTTTAAAGTAAGACTTAAAAAAAAAAAAAAAAAGACTAAAGAGTTCTTCCCGGCATGCAATGGATTCCTGACGTTCCTGTGGCAGGGGAACACATCCCCGTGCCCACATGGCTTATGGCCATATGGGGCTCTACACACAGACTAACAGACTTTAATTCGCATGGATGCTCTCAATAAAACCGGTTCTGCTAAAAAAAAAAAAAAAAAATTAAAAAGACTAAAGACTATTTTTCTAGAGTTGTCCCTAATTACCTGGCTGCATATTTGAAGAAATAATCTACCCCTCAAATAATTCCACAGCCATAAAACAGAACAACTACACACTTACCATGGTGGTGCAAAGAAAGAATAATGACAACACCAAATACTAGTAAGGTTGCTGAGAAACATTGCTGGGAGAAAAGTAAAATGCTGTAGCCACTCTGGAAAAGAGTTTGGCAGTTTCTTATAAAACTAAACATGTAACTCTCAATATGACTCAGCAATTGCACTCTTGGGCATTTATCCCAGAGAAATGGAAAACTTATGTTCGCACCAAAACCTGTACACGAATATTCATAGTAGTTTATTCACAATAGCCAGAAACTGGAGCTAGCCCAGGTGTCCTTCAAAGGGCGAATGGTTAAGCAAACTTATACGTCCATACTATGGAATACTGCTCAGTAATAAAAAGGAAAGAACCTGATACATGTAACAACTTGCATGACTTTCTAGGGAATTATGCCATTTCCCAAAAGATTCACATCCTGTATGATTCCATATCTACATATGAAATATTTTTGAACTGACAACGTTTTAGAAGTGGAGGACAGATTAGTGGTTGCCAGGTCTTGGGGGTGAGGCAAAAGGTACGGTTCTAAACATGAGGAATGCATGTGGTGTTGGGACTGTTCAGTATTTTTAGTGTGGTGGTGGATACTTGAACCTACACAGGTGTTAAAACTGTAGAACTTAATAAACACACACACATCAGTACAGTAAAAGTGGGGAAATCTGCATCTCATTGGATTGCATCAGTGTCAGTATTTTGGTTGTTACATTATACTGTTTGGTTGTTACATAACAGTTTTGCTAATTGTTATCATTGGGAGAAACTGGGCAAGGGATATCTTGGTATTATTTTATTTTATTTTATTTATCTATTTGTATTTATTTATTTATTTATTTGTTAATCCTCACCCAAGGATATTTTTTCCATTGCTTTTCAGAGAGAGAGTAGAAGGAATGGAGAGGGGGGAGAGAGAGAGAGAGAGAGAGAGAGAGAGAGAGAGAGAGAGAGAGAAAGAGAGAGAGGAACATTGATGTAAGGGAGACACATTGATCTGTTGCTTCCCACATTGAGCCTGCAACCAAAGTAGATACCCTTGACTGGAATCGAACCCAGGACCCTTCAGTCCGCAGGCTGACACTATCCACTGAGCCAAACCAGCTAGGGCTATTTCTTACAACTGCAAATGAATCTACAATTATCTCAATAAAATTTTCAATTTAATAAACCCAAGTAATAAACCCTACCAATGATAATGCTATAGTAAGACGTGCATATTGGTAGTATTAAGTTTAGGTTGGAAGTTAGAGGATGATGCTAAAGGCTTCCAGACATAAAAGAATAAATAACTATGCTAATTAATCACAATTGTGTACATCCAATTGTTTGGAAAACTTGATGTTCAGGTGAAAAGCAAAAAAAAAGGCTAGATTCTAGATCTAGAAAAGACCTTAAAGGCTAATCTGATCTAGCCACTGGCCGCCGAGGCACCAGCTCAGGTAGAGCAATATGCTCTCAAGAGGTATTTGTTACAGCCATCCACTCCCACCAGGGACGTTCTGCACGACATTCCCAAGCAGATTCCCCTGGTCATAGCACTAGTAGGTTTCCGCAAAGACTAGCACACGCATTTTACTGGTACTAATAACCGCTATCATGTATGGAGTGCCTGCTAAGTCTATGTCCATGGTCTAATTGAAACCCATGATTTCAGTTAAAGGAAGAATTTTAAAAATCCATGATTTATTTTAAATTTTGGGTGAGAGGCATTATCTCCATTTTTACAGTGAGGCTTGGAGAATTTCATTAACTTGCCCTAGTCCAGCTGGTAGTGTGATAGGGCTGGGGTAGAGTGTGGGTCTGGGTGGGTCAGAGCTGTCCTCTTTCCAGCATACCCACTGTCTTCAAAGGCGGCTACTGTTGCGCTGGCTCCTAAACAAACATATGGAACATTCCCAATGTTATTTGCTTGATCATTTCCTTTAGATTAGGAACTCCTAATCTAGGAGCTATGAGACTGTATGTGCGGGAGGGAATCAATCCATGTGCCTCTCTCACACAATGTTTCTCCATCTCTCCCTCCCACTCTCTCTAAAACTCAAAAGAAAAAAATGTTCTCTGGTGAGGATTAAAAAAAAAATCATATTTTTGATAAATCTGATACATGATGAAAGGATATGAAGATACACGCCTTAAGTTCGATGTAAGGGCTGTCCCACAACCTTAGCACAAAATTCTAATTTTTAAGAGTTAAGATGCAGGGATGGAAGATGCTTTTGTATAAGCCGTTCCCTCTTGTTTACAGTGCCCTTCCCCACCGCTTTGCCCAACGAACTTGAACTCTGCCTTTATGTCCTAGATCAGGTCTCCTATGGTTCTTCTCCGATCTCCCCATACCTCTGCTCCCAGGCAGAATTGTCCTGCCGCCTATGTTCCAGCCCTCTGTACACATCTCCATCACTGTATCACTGTCAGCTGTTCATGTCTGTTTCGTCCAGTAAACTGAGCTTCTGAAATGCTATCGCTATGACTGTGTTCCTTGCCCCCAGTCGCACAGTAGGTGGCCCATGTTTGCTGGTGAATAAAACATTAGCTTTCCTTTAGGAAGGTCCGGCTTGTGAAGGCTGTGTTGAAAGACACTGTTAGATGTACCTAGTTAAATGACAACAGCAATTACTCGTTAATGAGTAAACTGAAATGCCTTTTGGTAACTTCCGGAAGTGACCTCCTGACTCAGGATTATTAGAAATAATCCAGCAAAGGTAAGTACAGAAGTCTGGGCAGGAAAGAAAACAGGTTAATAGACCAAAGGTTTTTAGGTCAGGAAAACGGCTGGTTATCCGAACAGGGGCCAGAGAGAGGTTGCGTCTGGTTTAGAGAGAAGATACCTGAATATGGGGATAAAGAGGAGAGGGGAATACTACCTGGACTGAGAGAAGAATGGGAATTTCTTGAGGGCATCAGAGATCCCGAATGGATTTTTTCAGACTGAGACTCACTGTTAGGGAAACAGCTGGATTCTGGATCTGCTGTTCTGCTGCATAAACATAGCTTGTCTTCTTGGTGTTTCACTAGACCCATTGAAAGTCTGAGCTGCAAAGGGTCAGAGAAATGCCGTAGGCTGTGCTTTAGTTAATAGATTGAAGTTCAGGGAAGCCTTGAATCCAGCCCAGGAGAGACTGTTTTTACAGGACTGGGGCTCAGGTGGGCAGGCATGCCAAGGTGCGCTGGGGAGGGAGAGGGCTCTATTTATGCTGGACTGCGACCCCAGAAAAGGCCCACAGCTGCAGTGGGTGGCAGCAATGGCTCAGAACCTGGCTTCCTTCGGACACACACCAAATGAAGGCGTTGAACGAAGTAGGTAGTTGGTCAAAAACAAGTTTGATACTCGAACTCAGCTTTTCCTCTTTATTAGCGGATCATTTCCTTTCTATAAAGGTTAACTGAGAGAAGCTGGTTTGCTGGATAAAGCATCAGAGCTTTTCGTTTTATCCCACAACTCTGGGAGGAAGGGAAATATGAGCAGAAGACAGGGAAACGCTGGCTGTAAAACTGCTTTTTTTGTTTGAACTGTATGCGGACAGGATAACAAACATCAACCCCCACCCACTTTATTCTCTCCAATGTTGCTCACCTTGTTCCTGTGATTCTAGCAACTTTGTTACGGGTCCATCGAGAGCACAGAGAGAGCACACCTAGAGAGGACTGGCTCTTGGGGAAGTCACCCTTGAGATTGCACTATCTAAAGGCTCTCTACTAACATAAAACACAACATTAAAAAGGTACTGTCTGTTCGTGCAAGGTGCTTAGTGTGGTAACAGGCCACGGGTGCATGTAACCCTCTCTTCAGCAACTATCAGGAGCCCTGAGCCAGGGGCCTGGAAAATCCACGCGGTCCTCTGAACCTCCTCGTCCGCATCTGAAGGCCGGTCCCCTCCGAGAACGTGGCGAAGACCCAGGGGGCCGGCGACCCAGCGCGGGACGCGCCGTCCCGCCCGCCCCGGGGCACCCCTGGTGCTGGTGGGCAGCGGCCTCGGCTCCGTGCACCCGCGGCCGTGGTACTGGCCTCCGGGCGAGGCTTTTGGGGCGCGCTCCGCTCCCGAAACCGGGTAATCGCCTCCGGGATCCCAGGGAAGCCACCCGCACCCGGAGGAAGCAGGAAGCCGGGCCACCCGAGAGAGACCCCGCGCGCCCGAGGCTGGGCGGGCAAAGCAGCCGCGCTCCCCGCCCCGCCCCGCCCCGACGTGCCCCACGGGGACGCGCACGCTCGCAGGCGCGGGGGCGCACACCGGGGCGCGCGCGGGCCGGGCCGGCACGGCAGCGAGAGCGCGCGCGGCTCGGGGAGGCGGCGGCGGCGGCGGCGGAAGCGGCGAGGGCGGCAGGCGTCCGGCTCAGAGGCGGTGGAGGCGGCGGCGGCGGCAGCGGCTCCGGACTGGGCTGGGCTGGGAGCGAGCCAGGGTCAGAGGCGCCGGGTCCAGAGCGGATCTCCCTGCTCGAGCATCCGCCCGCCGCCCGGACGCCTGGGCCGCGGAGTTGGTGTCCCGGCTCGGACCCCGGCGCCCAGCCCGGAGCCGTAACCTTGAGGCGGCGGCGGCGGGGCCGGGCCGGGCCGGGCCGGGGGGCGGCGGCGCTGGATCCCCGGCTACCCGATCGTTGGCGGGAGATGTCGAACCCCGGGACGCGCAGGAACGGCTCCAGCATCAAGATCCGTCTGACAGGTACGGCGGGCGGGAGGCCCACGCCGCCCCCACGGCGCCCACCCGGCCCGCACGGCCCCTCGGCCGCCCGGCATTCCCCGCAGAGCGCCCTGCGGGAGTGGCCCTCCCCCACGTCGGCCGTTGTCCCAGGACCTCGTCACCCCCCTCGGCGAGTGCCCCTCGCTTCTCCCTCCGGCCCCGCCCCCTCGCTCTCCGGCCCCGCCCCCTCGCGTCTCCCCCTCCCCTCTGCCTTCTCGCCGCCCTCCTGCCCCCACCTGCCCCCTCGGTCCTCTCCTCCTGGCCCCGCCCCCTCGCCTCCCCGCCTCCATCCTTCTCGTCCCGCTCCCCCCTCCCTCCCCGGGGTCCCCCCGCTTCTCCCTCCGGAGCCCGCCTCCCGCGCTCGTCCCCCTCCTTCCCCTCCTCCCGTCCCCTCACCTGCCCTCGCCTTTCCCTCCCGGCCCCGCCCCTCTCCTCACCACCTTCCCGGCTTCTGGCTTCCCCGCCATCCCCCTACCTGCCGGGACGCTGCTCCCTCCCTCCGCCCCCCTCCCACCTCCTCCCGCACCCCCTCTCGGCCCCCCGGCTCCTCTGCTCCTGGCCCCGCCCCCTCCTGCTCCCCCAGTTTCGCCCCCTCACTTTCTCTCCCAAACTCCGCCCCTCATTTTCTCTTGGCCCCGCCCTCGCTTATCGCCAGCCCCGCCCCCGGCTTCTGTCTCGCGGCCTCCACCCTTTCCTTCAGCCCCGAATTCCTCCGTCCGCTCTCGCAGCTCCTCCCGGGCCCGTGCTCCTCGCCGCCCCTCCGCCCAGCCCGCTCCAGTCCCGTCCACTTCCTTTCGCTCCCAGGCCGGGCGCTCTCGGGTCCTGCTGTGCTCCCCGCATTCTCTCCTTCCTGCCTTGCACTTCACCATCGCCCCCCCCCCACGCCTCCCCATCCCCGAAGCCCCGTTAGGTGTGGATCCCCCTCTCCCTCTCCGCCGCACACACAACCGGCTTGGGCAGCGGCACCCCGCAGGCCCCCCGCTCCGCTCATGCAGTCTTCAGTGAAACGCCTGTGTCTCCTGGGCGGCTGGAGTGCCACCTTCCAGGGTGAGCGCCGAGCTCTGCCGCGGGCCTGCGCCGTGGTGGTGGGTGGGTGCACATGCCGGCGGGGTGCGCTGGCGGCGCCCCTCGCTCGCGGGCCCCGGGGTGCTGGACCGGTCCGCATCCTCATCCGCCCCTTCGCCTCGCCTCCTCGCTGTGGGCGGCTGCGCCCCGTCCCAGCGCCTAGCGGAGGCCGGACTGTAGTGTTGCGAATACCGTTCTGCTGGGGGACTTTCCAAACGCGTATATTTCCAGCTCTGAAGAGGAAGTGAAAAGTTTGGGCTGATCCCTGCAAGGGGGGTTTCCCCTGGATTTTTCTCTTCAGCGACGGGTCTGATGAGGACTCCAAAGTCAGAGTCCCTTTCAAAGAGACAAGTGAGCATTTTCGGGACACTTCATGGCAGATGCATAGCCCTAAATCATTGGTGAATCTGTGAAAACCGCAATGGGTGATCGTTTTCCTTTGAAAATCCACCGTTGTTGCATGATCCATTTTTTGTTTCAAGAAGAGGATCATAATTTTTTTGTAGGTATAAAAATCCCTGATCAGGTTATGATTAGATAATATGACCAGATCAGATGATTTGGACCCAAACCCAGACCCTGGTTTTCTGAAGTAACGGGCATAGCCCAGGGATCTTTGCTTCTGGAGAAACAATCCTTTATTTTAACACTTCTTACTCTGTAGATGCAGTGTATACATTGTTATTTTTATGGTTACATAAAAGCCACGTATTTGACTTTGTAATGCTTGTAAAACTTTAATTATTGACAACTTTAATTTGATTTTCATTTACAAATTAAATCTATAATTGCCATCAGATTGGTGGGGGTTTTTTTTTGTTAAAAGCAAAAGTAACTGATTTGGGGTAGAAATGTGATTAATGTTTTAGAAATAATAGGTTTTAATTACAATGTTTGTGTCAGGTGTATAATATGTATTAATCCTAATAGGCAGGTTGGGTGTGGGCTTTTTTCCTTGTGAAAGGGAGAGCTTGGTTTGTCCTCCCAAATTATTTTTTGATTCAGGAATTTAGATGTCATGGATGTAGAAATGCTTCAAAAATTATTCAAAGAGTTTTAATATTCATTTGATGGTAAAGGATCAGATGATGAGTGTTTTTTCCAAAACACCTTTTCCCGGGTGATGTTGTTCATGACAGGACAGAGTGTGGTCATTGCTGCAGCAGGATTCAGAGTTTAGGGATGATTGTGGACACACATGACGGCAGTTGTCTGTTGATATGAATGTACACAGAAACGTTGGAACTAGATATTTTTTTAAGATAGACTGGGTTTTGGCCTCATCTTTAAGTTTGTCAGGAGTTTGAAATATCTTCACTTTTAGCAAGTAGGCTAGCCATCTTTCAAGAGCATATACTTTTGTTACAAGTTTCAGAGTTTATTTCCACGTGTGATACCTGGAAATGAGACTTTTAGAAATGAGAGCTATTCTAACTAGTGAATACCACACAGGGTAATTCACTGCAACATATGTTATAAAAGAGCTTTTACAATTTTGGGGTCTACAATTATATTTGGTGGTGAGTAAAACATTGGATTTAGAATTAAAAGGCTTGATTTTGGTCAGACCTGCCATAAACTGCATGATATGGAACAAATTATGTAACCTTTCTGGGTCTCAGTTTCCTCATATATAAAATGAGATCTTAACTCCATTTATAACATTATTTGACTCTCCTTCTTACAGGATCTGTCAATTTGGCTTATTCCAAATTACCGTTGGGTGTTTATGTTTTCTGTTAGGTCTCAATCCTGATATTCAGAAATTTGTGTTAAAACACATGACTTGTGTTTGATTTATGCCAAGCATTACTTTTTTGTATTGATTACAATTATGATTTCTTCTTTTTTAAAAAATTCCTGTGGAATCCCTTTTGTTTTAAAAACTATTAGGTAGTCTGTGGAACTGCTTTGGAAATCTGGCCTAAACAGTAGAAGAATGTTTGAGTCTTCTTATATAAAAGAATATAATTTAAAAGAATGTCTTTGTGGTATTTTAGCAAGGTAATAGTTTTTAAAGGTATAAGTAGGTTTGGGCACAGTATTTTCAAAATAGAGAATCTTTGTTAAAGAGCATTATCTTGCAGACATTTTAGAGTTCACTGGCCAAACACTTGGGAAACTTTTTTATTTTAAATTCAAGCAGAATTTTCAAAAACTTTGTTCTTATGTGGTACATAAATGAATCCCAGATACGGTATTTAGGCCACTTGGGTAAAAGAATGGAATTTTGAGCTCTAAGGGTTCCACAGTGCTCTTCAAATTAAGTTGTATCTAATGTTAACCAGTTAGTTGAAATACCAAATGCCTAAACTTTTCTGTGCTTTTATGCCTTGAAATACTCTCAGACCTCTTTGTGTTTTTCTGTCTCTTGGATTGTGACTGTGTACTGTGAAGAGAGAAAATTCTAATTCCACTTAGAGGTGGGGAGAGAAACCTCCTGTGATAGCATATGGGAATGGAGGCTATTTTTTAAGTTGTAGCTCATGTGATGTCAGGCTGGCTTGTGTTTGTCCTTCAGGTGATGCAGCTTGGAGAGAAATAGTAGTAATAACTGTTAATAACGTTAATTGATCAATAACAGGTGACATAACTGATTTGAAATAGTTAGGTTGCTCTTAAGAAAGATAAAGCTGTTAAGAGTGTTGCATTTGTCCCTTTGTACCAGCAACGAACTTCCCTTATACAAGGCAGGCAAAACTTTTAACAGCGGCCACTCAGATAAGATGGAATTGCTAGCCATCAGGTCTTAGCCTTGCACTGCACCTGAGTTTACATATTTTCCTCAAGGTTGGCCTCAAGTTTATGAGGTACAGTCAAGGCACTTCTTTGAGCTGAATTGTTTAAGGCTGTGGAATGAGTTAAATCAAATCCTATTGCAAAACTTAAACTGCAGTTATACTTTAAAAGGAGTCACATTCTGCCATATACAGGACTATTATTGATTTTGTTATTTGATCACATTTGTGTTGTCTTAAGAAAAACCTTTTTTAAATTCATTTTCCCTTTTTCATTTTCTTGACCCAACTTACAGACTTGAGAAATGAAATATCTCATGTACTTATTTCTATCTGTACTTTTGCAGTAGTTGTGATGTGTCCCAGTAGAATTTTTTACTGCAAGTCCATTTATTGGTCAGATTTCAAAACTTCTATTTTGCAATTATGCCAGTGGTGTCTGAACTTCGAGTTTTCCTTCTCTTCTACAGGTTTTCATTTTCTCTGTTTGGTTACATTTTCAGGTTCTAGTCTGGAACATTGGGTGAACCGGGGAGGTTCTGGGGGCTGAGTGACTGGTGAAGAAGAATTTCCTCATGAATACAAAAAAGAAAGACTGACCCATAATATTTCAACATCAGCTTAATGATCCAGTTAACTAGACTGGTTGTTGTGTAACACATTTGGGGGCACTGGTTAAAAGTTAAAATAGCTGAATTATATATTTTAGTGTGTGCTAGCCTGAAAAGGAAGTACAAAAAACCTGACATGACGAAATAATTTTGGTATTTTCTAATTGAGAAACCCTAACTTTTAGGATTCTTATTTGAGTCAAACTTTTGTGATTTCAAAACCATTTTAGAGGTTAAATATTTTTTTTAACAAATAGAGAATTAAAATTGTGTGGGGTTAGGGTCACTGAGCAAGTTAAATTACTGATTGACTTATTGTAGGTGAGTTTCATTGAGAGAAAGCCCCTTCCTTAGGTTGGCTTGTTCTCCACAGCGCTCTGACTCCAACTGACTAGTCCCTAAGGCCATCTAGTCAAAGAAGAGCTGCAGAGCTATGTTGGAAAAACAAAAGCTCCTAGCCGTCTAGATCAGGCAAATCTTTTTAAAATGTTAGAATTACTGTTGTGTCTACAGATGCAATTTACTCCATTTAGATATTTAACTAAGTGGAATGACGTTTCCATATTTCTGGATGAAAGGGGGAAAATCCTTTTATTGTTTTAAAACAAGGCTTAAATAATGTACAATCAGTGCGGCTGGTGATGCACCCCACTCTGTAATTCCAGCTGTGTTCACCTCCATTGCAGCTGAAAGGAATTCTAATTGGCTGAGGAATGTCGGCAACATCATGTATCACTGAGCATGAACCTATTATGCCGGCTGCTGGGTGATGCATTTCAGATGTTTGAAGCTCCTGAGTCCAACTTGGAGGTTGCTTTCAGGAGCCTGGAAGAGGACGTTGTGAAGCTGCGGGTTGTAGATGGCAGCCTGCTTTCTTCTTCGTATGTTGGGCATCTGCTAAATTCTCTAAAGGCTACACTGCTTTCTTGTGGCTGAAACACTGGATTAGGAATCAGAAGGTCTGAATTCTACTCATAAACGTGCCACAATGAAGAGAGGGGGATGGGTGGAATTATAATATTTTCATGACTCAGTTTTTCTATCCAAAATGCAATATACCTGCCTTTTTGTATTGCACAAGGACTTGATATTAATTAAATAGCTTGATGAGCAGTTATGAATTATTTATAGAGCAGCACAATGTAAATACAGTCCTAGATTCCTTTTACTTCTTATTCCTAAATCATCATGTAAATGCTAAGGCTAATGATGAACATTGACACTGAAGAACAACTCTAGAACCTGTTGATAAGCACGGAAAAATAATGCTCAACAACAAATTGTTAAATTCTCTACGCATTCAGAGAGTCCATTAGAGAAATCATGTTGCAAGCCAAAGCCAGCATCATCTTCACTTATGAAATCTTGGAAGCATTTCTATTAAAATCAGGAACAGTACAGGGATGTACACTGTCACAGTTGTTATTAACTAGAGGAAGACATCAGAAAGCAAGCAAAATTGCTATTATTTGCAGGTGATATGATTTTATATCTTAAATGCAAAAGAATCAGCTGAAAAGCAATTATAAGTAATTTAAAAAACCTTAGTATAATAGTTGGATAGAAAATTTTTCCATGGAAAAATAAAATTGGTTAAAAATCAATATGCAAAAACAAACTCGGGAAAACAATTTGCAATCTGTATGAAAATGAAAGTCTAGCTTCCTTGATATATAAAGATCTTTCAAAACCAGTGACAAAAAGGCCAGTAACCTATTGAGCAAAGAATATGGATAATTCACAGAAAAGAATGAAAAGGAATTTTAAATATGTAAAAAGACACAGCCCTATTCACACTAAACAAAATACCAATTAAAACTAAAGGTGAAACAGTTTTTCATCTAATAGATTGGCAGAGACCAAAGAGTTTGAAAATATGTCATGATGACAAAGGTGTAGAAAGCAGAAACTCTTTCACACTGTTGGTTGAGATGTAAGTTGATACAATAGAATAAGGAGGGCAGTTTGGTACTGTCCTATATAATAAAAGCCTAATATGCACCAGGAGTTTGACCAGGGGGCGGGGCCTGACAGCTAATCGCCTGCAGTCCCTCCCCCAGTCTGGCCCCCAACCCTGATCGGGGCAGGGCCAGCCCACGGCCAGCCACTATGACGTGTACTGACCACCAGGGAGCAGACGCTCAACACAGGAGTTGCCGCCTGGTGATCAGTGCGCTCCCACAACCAACCTCCAGCAGCCTCTTCCCCCCCAACCCCCACCAGCCAGCCCCCTGACCGGCCAGCCAACCTCCCGGGGTCCCTCCCCACTGGCCAACTGGGCACCCTTGCCCCTCCCCACCCCCCACCCCCCATCCCCCACCAGATAGGCCTCAATCACTGGCCAGGCTGAGGGACCCCACCCGTGCACAAATTTGTGCACCGAGCCTCTAGTATTAAAGTAAGCCTAAATGATTCTTTTCAGGTTCAGAAATCTGGTCCCCCCTAGATCTACTTTCTATGGTGAGTCCTTTGAAAGACGGGTCTTGATTCTGAATAATGGTGCTGGTTTACATTATTTATTTGGAATGTCTTTTGGGGTTGGTTATCTCTTGCTTTTTCTATATCAGGCAGGTAATTTATTGCCTTTTTTTCTATTAAATCAGTGAGATAAAAGCCCTAACTATTACTGGATTGTATTTTTATATATTTTCCTACAAATTATAGATTTGAGAATTACTTGCTGCCTGTTTATATATGTCGGTATTATTAATGTCTCATATCTTATATTTTTCATAGTTTCCAAAGAGTTCTATATATTTCCTCACTTGAGCCAAAATATCAAGACAAGTTGAAAAAGGGCTTGGATTCTTTTTGAATGTGTTTTTATTTCTAGGTTAAAAAACAAACAAACATGTTAGCATGCAGTTTTTTAAAAAACACATTCTACAGAAGAGAAAAGAATACTTTCTCCTGTCTTAAATGGATAACCATTTCATGTGCAAATAAAATACTCAGAAGCACGTTTAATCCAACTGTAATAAATTTACATGCTTTCCCAGAAAATCAACAGTCATATGCAGGAGAAGGCTCACATTTACTCATGGGACATTAGTCGAACTCTTCTTAGGTTTTAGTGAAGGTAATTTACACTCATAAAATTAGACAAGCTTTCTGGGATAAGGTAACCTTTTTCCCTCTATAATTATGGAAGGTTGGAAACATGACATTGCTCTTCCCCGCCCCCCAACATGCCTAGTACACACCTTAAACTTAACATGTCCAAGACAGTCTTCTTGATTCCCCCCATGTCAGAAACCGTCCTCTCCCCAGTCTTCCCCCCTTCGTTAGACCTACCCAGTTGCTCAAACCAAAAATCAAGACTCATTGTCATTCATATCTAATTTATCCTCAAGTCATGTCATTTCTCCACCACAGCTTGTCTGGACTATGTCTTCTCTTACTGTCCATTTCCCCCATTCTAGTTCAAGCTGTAATCATCTCTTGCTTGGACAGATGCTTGCCTTCTTTTATTTAAATGTTACTTGTAACCCAAGCCACTTTGCTATAATAGTATTTATTTCTCTATTACAAAAATGTTAAAAGATTAATTATAAAAGTCCTCATTTTGGCTGGTTCTAAAGTGGAGAAGCAAAGCAACTTGCTAACATTGCCCTTTCTCCTGGCTGCTGCAGCCCCTCCACTTTCCTCTGTGCTCACGGCCTCTGGCTTCAGCTCCGGGAGCAGTGGTCAGGATGGCCAGGTGTCTGTCAGTGTAGCACGGAGCTTCCCAGGGTCTGACAATTTAGGGATGGCCAGTGACAAGTTCAGTTGTGTACAATGGGGAGAGAGATCGAGAAACCAAATTGAAGACTGACTATTTGAAAGAGTTGAGAGGAGGAAACCAAGATGGCGGCATAGGTTAACGCCGGAGATTGCTGCCTCGAACAACCACTTCAGAGATACAACTAAAGGACAGAACGGACATCATCCAGAACCACAGGAAGGCTGGCTGAGTGGAAATTCTACAACTAGGAGGAAAGAGAATATCATACCCAGACTCAGAGGAGGCGCAGTGCTGAAGTGAAATACTCAGGTGTGGAGTGCGCGCGTGGAGCGGGCTGGCGGCAGAGGGCGCGGTTGTTGTTTTCAATCGGGAGGGAGTTTCAGACTCTGAGCTCCAGATCCAGGCGAGTCTCTGGGGACCCAGACTCAAATGGGAGAAGCGGGACTGTCTGGCTTCGGTCAGAACTCGAAGGCAGCTTTCTCTCCGAGGTTTGCAGCGGTTGCTGGGTCTCAGAGGCAGAGCCCCTAGGGACGGAATTGAGAGCCGCCATAACTGCTTGCTCCGGCCGCCTTGTAGATCCCCGGGGACCCGCCCCGCCCAAGCCCTGTGCAGAGCCATTTGCTGGATAGCCTCAGGCAAACGCTAGATTAGCACCGCCCTAGAGATCCAGCACAGAAGCTTTCCCACTGCAGACACAGCTGACTCTCATAGCCAGTTAGCCTGGAGGTCAAATCACCCCTGGTATTACCGACAACAATCAAGGCTTAACTACAAGACTGTGCACAAAGACCAGTAGGGGGTGCACCAAGAAAAGATATAAAAATGCGGAGACAAAGAAACAGGACACAAATGTCAGAAATGGAAGATATAGAGCTCAAAACCACACTTTTAAGGTCTCTCAAGAACTGTCTAGAAGCTGCCGATAAACTTAGTAAGGCCCTCGAAAAGACTGGTGAGACCGCCGATAAATGTAGTGAGATCCTCAAGAAATCTAATGAGACCCTCGATATTGTGATAAAGAACCAACTAGAAATTAAGCATACACTGACTGAAATAAAGAATATTATACAGACACCCAACAGCAGACCAGAGGAGCGCAAGAATCAAGTCAAAGATTCGAAACACGAAGAAGCAAAAAACACCCAACTGGAAAAGCAAAATGAAAAAAGAATCCGAAAATACGAAGATAGTGTAAGGAGCCTCTGGGACAGCTTCAAGCGTACCAACATCAGAATTATAGGGGTGCCAGAAGATGAGAGAGAGCAAGATATTGAAAACCTATTTGAAGAAATAATGACAGAAAACTTCCCCCACCTGGTGAAAGAAGTAGACTTACAGGTCCAGGAAGCACAGAGAACGCCAAACAAAAGGAATCCAAAGAGGACCACACCAAGACACATCATAATTAAAATGCCAAGAGCAAAAGACAAAGAGAGGATCTTAAAAGCAGCAAGAGAAAGACAGTCAGTTACCTACAAGGGAATACCCATACGACTGTCAGCTGATTTCTCAACAGAAACTTTGCAGGCCAGAAGGGAATGGCAAGAAATATTCAAAGTGATGAATACCAAGAACCTACAACCAAGATTACTTTATCCAGCAAAGCTATCATTCAGAACTGAAGGTCAGATAAAGAGCTTCACAGATAAGGAAAAGCTAAAGGAGTTCATCACCACCAAACCAGTATTATATGAAATGCTGAAAGGTATCCTTTAAGAAGAGGAAGAAGAAGAAAAAGGTAAAGATACAAATTATGTGCCGGGGTCCAACCCCAGCGGGTCCAGGGGTCCCCAAAGGTGTGGACGGAGTCGGCGAAGAAGGAGTGACACGGAGACAGCGTTCAGTTGATCAGCAGCCTAGCCAGGATCTCCAGCCAAGTTCTGGTCTGGATCTCCAGCGAAGTTCTGTTTAGGATCTCCAGCCAGGTTCTGTGTCCATGGTCTCTTGCTAGGTTCTCCAGCCAGGTTCTCCAGGTTCTCCAGCCAGGTTCTGTAGCCATGTTCCCTCGCTAGGTTCTCCAGCCAGGTTCTCCAGGTTCTCCAGCCAGGTTCAGTCACCAGGTTCTAGTCAGGTTCTCTTGCCAATTTCTGTAGTCAGGTTCAGTCCAGAATCTTTTGCTATGTTCTCTCGCTAGGTTCTGTCTCTAGGTTCTGAGGCCAGTTTCTGTCCAGGATCTTTTGCCATGTTCTCTCCAGCGAAGTTCTTCTGTCTCTAGAGAACGTTCTGTGTAGGTTCAGTGCCTAGGTTCTGTCTCTCTCTCTGTCTCTTGCTGTCTTGTTACATCTGTATTTATACCAGTTAATTCAATCCTATCAATCTCTATTACAAAGGTAAGGGCGTTTCTTATCTCCATTCCAGGGAGTAAAGATTATGTAGCTTAAGCATGATTATTCGTAGTTAAAGTGATTAATTACCCGCCTGGCACTTAGTTAAGGGATTTTATTCCCTCCCTAACTTCAGGGGAAAATCCCTACTTGGGGAAACAACCTTTCTCAGAGAGGCGACCTTGGTTAAAACACATAGTGCCAAGAAGGCGAGCAAACATATTAAGAACAGTATGCCATATACGCCAGGTCCCTTGAAACAGCAAGGATGGACCGGCTCCCGGCAAATTCCCCCTTTTTTATTTTTTAAAAGCAGGCATTAAAAAGAAAAAACCCCAAATGCTCTCTTGTATCCATTTTAAGAGTAGGATTGGCGCTTTCCACTATTACCTGAGGCCTGATATATCACCCCAGGGAGAGCTTGCCAGTACTGCACTTTCCTGGGGTGGAAAGGCTGCAGTGGGGTTAAGGAAAAGGCTCCTTGGGCCTACCTTCTCCCATGCCATTACATTTACCTTTCCTTCCTCAGAAAAGCATGGACATATTTCTTGTATAAAACGTTCTGTCTTCCTGGGAGTAACCTGAATTCCTCTGCTAGCAAGCATATATGTTAAAAGATCAATACAGAGTCTTATTTCTTTAGACTCAGTATGGCACATCTTCTTAATCTAAAGATCAATACAGAGTCTTCTTTCTTTGGACTCAGTATGGCACATCTTCTCAATCTAAGTTCTGTACTATCCACCTTCTTACCCTACTTATCCTCTATAGGGGGGTCTGTAGCACCCTGGTGGAGTCCTATCCGTCCCGAGTGTGGGGGTTCTCAATGGGGGGGCTTACCTAGGGGAATCCTGTTCTAGGGCTTCCCAAAGGTGTGGACGGAGTCGGTGAAGACTATCCACCCTATTCCTACGGTGGAGTCCGATCTGTCCCGAGTGTGGGGCGCTTACCTAGGGGTCCCTGTTCGGGCGCCATATGCCAGGGTCCGACCCCAGCGGGTCCAGGGGTCCCCAAAGGTGTGGACAGAGTCGGCGAAGACTATCCACCCTCTTCCTACGGTGGAGTCCTATCCATCCCGAGAGTGGGGCTTACCTAGGGGTCCCTGTTCGGGCGCCATATGCCGGGGTCCAACCCCAGCGGGTCCAGGGGTCCCCAAAGGTATGGACGGAGTCAGCGAAGAAGGAGTGACGCGGAGACAGCGTTCAGTTGATCAGCAGCCTAGCCAGGATCTCCAGCCAAGTTCTGGTCTGGATCTCCAGCGAAGTACTGTTTAGGATCTCCAGCCAGGTTCTGTGTCCATGGTCTCTTGCTAGGTTCTCCAGCCAGGTTCTCCAGGTTCTCCAGCCAGGTTCTGTAGCCATGTTCCCTCGCTAGGTTCTCCAGCCAGGTTCTCCAGGTTCTCCAGCCAGGTTCAGTCACCAGGTTCTAGTCAGGTTCTCTTGCCAATTTCTGTAGTCAGGTTCAGTCCAGAATCTTTTGCTATGTTCTCTCGCTAGGTTCTGTCTCTAGGTTCTGAGGCCAGTTTCTGTCCAGGATCTTTTGCCATGTTCTCTCCAGCGAAGTTCTTCTGTCTCTAGAGAACGTTCTGTGTAGGTTCAGTGCCTAGGTTCTGTCTCTCTCTCTGTCTCTTGCTGTCTTGTTACATCTGTATTTATACCAGTTGATTCAATCCTATCAATCTCTATTACAAAGGTAAGGGTGTTTCTTATCTCCATTCCAGGGAGTAAAGATTATGTAGCTTAAGCATGATTATTCGTAGTTAAAGTGATTAATTACCCGCCTGGCACTTAGTTAAGAGATTTTATTCCTTCCCTAACTTCAGGGGAAAATCCCTACTTGGGGAAACAACCTTTCTCAGAGAGGCGACCTTGGTTAAAACACATAGTGCCAAGAAGGTGAGCAAACATATTAAGAACAGTATGCCATATACGCCAGGTCCCTTGAAACAGCAAGGATGGACCGGCTCCCGGCAATTATGAACAACAAATATGCATCTATCAACAAGTGAATCTAACAATCAAGTGAATAAATAATCTGGTGGTCATAATAGAATCAGGGACATAGAAAGGGAATGGACTGACTATTCTTGGGGGGGAAAGGGGTGTGGGAGATGCGGAAAGAGACTGGACAAAAATCGTGCACCTATGGAAGAGGACAGTGGGTGGGGAGTGAGGGCAGAGGGTGGGGCGGGAACTTGGAGGAGGGGAGTTATGGGGGGAAAAAAAGAGGAACAAATGTAATAATCTGAACAACAAAGATTTAATTAGAAAATAAAAAAAAATTTTAAAAAAGAGTTGAGAGTACATGTTATATTTTCTTGTACGGGAACAGCACATGGGTTGCCTCTGGATGACTTGTGATTTTATCCCCCTCCTTAACCATTCCCCAAGATGCTCCAACCCTAATTGCCCCATCTTAGTAAATGACATCATCAACCAGTCAGTTGCTTGGACAAAAAGCATTCCTTGGTTCTCTTTTTTCTCATTCTCTAGAAGTTGTCAACTCTTACCTCATATACCATATCCTGAATCTTTTTCCTTCTCTCCATCTCCGCTATTACCACCCTAGTCCTAGGCAATGTCACCTCTCACTGGGATGCCTGCGATAGTTATCTCCTAAATATTTTCCTGCTTCTGTATATTGAATATCAATACATACAGAAAAAAGCAGTGTACAGTTTGTTGATATTTCATGAACTGAACGTACCTGTGTAACTATATCATAGATCAATGATTTTCAACTGGGAGCAGTTTTGCCTCCCAGGGGACATTTGGCAATGTCAGGAGACATTTTTTATCATTACAACTGTGTGGGTGGTACTGGCATCTAGTGGGTAGAAGCCAGGGATGCCACTAAATAGCCTATAATGCACACTCAGACCCCCACAACAAAGGATTATCCAGTCCAAAATGTCAGTAGTGCTGGAGAAACTCTGACCTAGATCAAGAAATAGAATGTTATTAGTACCTGAAATACTCCACAAGCTCCCTTCCCAGTTTCTATGCCCCACTCCCCAAAGATAATCACTGTCCTGGCATGCTTTTGAATTTCATATTAATGGAATCATACAGTATGCATTCCTTTGTGACTGGCTTCCTTTGTTCAACATTCTATTTGTGAGATTTACCTATATTGTTGTGTTTGGTTGTTTATCATTCATCCTTTTTGCAGAACAGTGTGCTATTATGTGAATGTACCATAATTTATCCTTTTACTGGATGATGGGCAATTGGGTAGTTCCAAGTTTTTGGCTGTTATGAATGGTGCACTATGAACATTCATATGTGTGTCTTTTGGTGAGATATGTATGCATTTCCACTGGGTATATACTTAGGAATGGAAGTGCTGGGTCACAACGTAGGCAGCTGTTCAACTTTGACAGAACTGTCCAACACTTTACCAAAGTGGTTGTACCAATGTACATTCCCATCAGCGGTGTGCGAGAGTCCCAGTGGCTCCATATCTTTGCCAAACTTGGTATTTTCTTTTTCATTTTAACCTTTATGGTGGGTGTGGCATGGTATCATCTTGTGGTTTTGCTTCTACTTTCACTTTTCTCCAATCCATACCTTACATGGCAGCCGTAGACATTTTTTAACTTTATTTTTTAGGTAGGGTATAGCTTTGGTGTAAGCATTATAATACCTAAGGTGTTTTCCTCTCCCAGGACACAATTTTCAACTCCCTTCTAGGCAATGTTGCCCTGTTGAGAATGAATGTTCTGCCCTGGTGTGTGTCAGTCACCCAGGAGGCTTGTTGAAACTCAGATTGCTGGCACCCCCCCAGGCACTAGCAAATATCTTTATATAAAAAAATCTAGGTCTGTACTTGGGCGTAATATTAAAAAGGGTCAAAAAGAATTGTAGTCAAAACTTTAATAACTAGTTTCTAATTTATTATGTAGTATTTTGTTTACATATCAGGTTTTCTTCCTGAGATCTCCTGTGTAGATTCAGATTTGTTTTCTTTTCAAATAACTAGTACTCTTATTAAAATAATATGAACAGAGAGTTATATAGACTATATTATAAACCTAAATTCCATATATTTGGTCCAAAAAGAAATAGATGCATACTTTTCACACACCATGTGAGTTTTATCTATTTAATTTATTATTATTTTAAAAACAATTGTTATTCTGCTTTTGTGTGTGTTTTTTAATTGAGATATCTTTTACATATAACATATTAATTTCAGGTGTACAACATAATAATTTGATATTTGTATGCATTGTGAAATGATCACCACAATGTCTAGTTAACATCTATCATATTACATAGTTTAAAAAAAACCTTCTTTTCCTCCTTGTGATGAGAACTTTTTTTTAATCCTCACCTGATGACATACTTAGACAGAGGAAGGGAGAGAGAGAGAAACACAGATAGATTGGCTTCCCTATGTGCACAACTGGGGATCGAACCTGCAACCCAGGTATGTGCCTTGACCAGGAATCTAATCTTGGTGCACAGGACGATGCTCAACCAACTGAGCCACTCCTGCTGGGCTTGTGATGAGAACTTTTAAGATGTACTTAAGCAACTTTCAAATATGCAATATATTTTTAGCTTTTAATTTTGAAGTAATTATAGATTCACAGAAAGTTGCAAAGAAATGTGCAGGGAGGTCCTTGTGCCCTGCGCTTACCCTCCCCCATTGTGAACATTGTGCGTAACTATGGTATAGTATCAAAACCAGGGGCTTGACGGTCGACATTGGTACAGTTGGCAGGGTTTATTCAGATTCAGGAGTTACATGTGCATGGCAAGAAGCTGGTCTCCCTTCATTTCACAGTGACCTCAGAGCCACTTTTGGCTCTTCCCTGTGTGTTCAAAAGGTCACTACCAGCAGCTCCCGTGGCTATCTGCTTCTAGCGCTAACCAGCAGAAAGACTGTAAGTCCACTTCTTGAACAGCTCGCTCCTGGAGTAGGAGTCCTGGAGTTGAAACCTCTTGTCTGATTGACCTAATTTGGGTCATGTGTGCGTCTCTGAACCAGCCACTGTGGCTAGAGTGATGGGACGTGCTGGTTGGACAATTAAGGTCCACCATGGAATCTAGTAATGGTGGTAGTACTACCCAGCAAAGGACTGGGGCCTGCCTGTGAGGGAACAGGAAAAATGGATGTTAGGAAGGCAGCTAACAAATAAGTAGACAATACTGTTTTTGTTGTTGTTGTTTTTAAAGTATAATGATAGTTTTGTATATGCTGAGTGTAAGAATGGTAAAGCTACTGTTTAATGAACTTCTGAAAAAGGAGTACCTTCTTTGTAGTAGTGTGAAACAAAAGATGCATTTTTGTAAAAGTGCCAAACATTTTTGCCAAGAGTTAGGAATGGTGGCTTTATATATAAACTAACCCCAACAAATTCCATTGTCAATTTGTATTATAGAATGTTTCTGGATTGTTGTATAGTGTTTTTTTTTTGGGGGGGGGGATTATTTCAATACTAAGATTTAAACAGAAATTCAGATTGTAGGAATGCATTCTTACATCATTTCTCTAGAGATAATAAGGTATTTTAAGAAAGAAACATTCATGTTAATTGTTTGTAAATTGAATTCAGATTGTGTAGAAAGAGAAAAAATTGGCTTTATGCAAGTATATAATTTTTTATTAGATAGATGATCACCAACTCTTCCCTACGCTAAAGTCTTTGAATTTATATATCTGTTCTTGATATTTGGAGCTCTGTATTTTTGCTCCTATATTCATTTTATAAAATGTGCTTTTAGAATGCTTGGCTGAGCTTTGAACCCATGCTTCAAGAAATGATTGGCTCTCTCAGACCCCAAAACTCTTCCCTCCATAAAGTCAGTGGCCAGGGTGGTAAAAGCTGGGATGGAGCCAGTCTGTGCCTTCAGACAAGTGACCTCACCTCCTCGTCTCCTTAGCTATAAAAACGGGTAAAATAAGTGTTATGGATGTGAAATGAAACAATCCACATGCAATATCTGGTACATAGTGTTCAGTACATGTTAGCTATTAACATTTTCATATTTCAGGTAATCTAAGTTGACTCTGATAGAAAGTCATACCATTGTTTTATGTACCACTAAAAAAGAAACACCAGTAATTACAGTGTAACATATGATTCATTTGAAGACTTCAGAGATGTTAACATATCAAAAAATGTGTCTTAGTGGTATTTGGTATTACGGCAGCCTCTGACTTGGAAGTCCTGGAAATTGTTTGCATACCCACAGAATAATGCCATCTGTCTTCAGTTTATACATAACACAGTGTGAACTAAAATTTCTTTTCATTTTTGTTTTTGTCCTAAACTCATGTTGGATTTGGTCTCATATGTTGCGATATTGGCAATGTAATAATTACTGATTCCCCGTATAGGTTTAATAATGGATTATATAAGACAGTGATAGGGTTGGCAACTTCGGTTATTTGCTTTACCTCAGTGATTTAGGGGGGAAAATGAGATATGGTTTTGGAAATCACTAACATTGGTTGAGTAAACCTATTTGGAAGCTAAAGGCAGGCTAAATGACAGTGCCTGTGACCTTCCAGAAGAGCCCAAGTTGTCAGGAAGCCTGATAAGGAAAATGCTTTTTCATACACCCAAACACATTCAGTTTAGAAAGCACAATACTTATATTTGAAAGCTATGTGTGGTAGTTGATTTTCCACTAAAATATAAATGTGGACAGTATATTGTAGTTCTTGAGACATACTCGCAGGCTATTTATGTACCAACTTGGTGTAGTAAAATGTTGGCTGTGTAATATGCTTAGCATAAATTTAGAAATAAAACCTGTAAGGATATCACACAACCTTGATAGAGCGCTATTTCTCTTGGAGCCTGGTATTTAGAATATTGTGAATGGGATATTATGAGCCTGGGTTTTCTTTTTTTAGTCCTGTTAGTTTTTCTAGAGACTTGACTGTTACTTATTGCATAATTTATGGCTTATTTCATATGCTGAATGTCAGCAGGATCCCACTTTTGTTGAAGACAACCGCATGAATGGAACAGATATGCGGTTGGGTTATCTTGTCATGAGCTCCAGAGCTGTCCCCTGGCACATGAAGTACGTAAATATTACTTGATGGCGTTGATTATGACTTTGGAAAAGACTATCTGAGTGCATCCCATATTCTAATGCATTCTGAAACAGCAGTGTTGTTTTTCTTTTTGGAAACCCAGGAGGGTTTGTTTGCTGTATTTTGTATAGGGTTCAGCTTAGCAGACAAAAATATATACTTTTAGAAGAGGAGTTTTACTTTAGAAAGTGGTTGCTAAATTGAATTAACAGTAAAATAACTTCCAAAAGGAGTCATTTTTATCAACTTTAGTGCTTTTCTCATTACCTGCTTAGTAGTGACAGACAGAAGCCAGCCAAGATCACCCGGCAGGCTTTACAAAAGGGTGTGATGATGGCGCTGCTACTCCAGGTGTTTAATTTCACGCAGGAGGAGTCAAGGATTTGGAGTTTCTTACATTAGAATAGGTTGCACTTTATTCAGAAAAACAAACAAACAGTTCATTAATTTGAAGCGTGTACATCACAGCCTAAAAATTATTTTAGTTTTAAAAAAGATAATGCATGCATATGATATGAAAGGATACCCATTAAAAATGTCTCCCTTTCTCCCTGTCCCTTGTCAACCAGCTTGCCTCCAGAGAGGAAACTATTATTGCCACAGTATTATTAGTTTCTCCTGTATTCTTACAGAGGTTTTCTGTCCCCCTTTCTCCTCTCTTTCACACAGGTGAGAGCATACTGTGTGCACATAATCAGGGATTGCTTCATTTTTGTATCTCCAGAGCTGCCTTTGTGGCAGAAACATCACTGCTCAGTGACTGTGTCTCATTTCCCAGCTGCCTTGCCATTAGGTGGGACCATGATTGGTTCTGGCTAGGAACTGTGAGAAGTGATTTGCCCCACTCTGCCACTCTGCCATGGAGCACCCTGAACTGGGTATCAGTGGGTGGCACCTCTATTAGCCAGAGGGTCCCCTTAGGCCCCAGCCTGCCCCACCAGGCCCAACCTGTGTTGAATGTGTCATGATAGCAAGGAATCAACCTCTGAGAGGTTCATGTGCTTCTGCATCATATCAGCCTCTCCTGATTGATGTAACCTATTTCTCTTGATAGTGGTGAAATGCATGACACCTTAAAGGAGCCCAGTTCAAATGAACTGATTGTTTGTTAAAGACCAAAAAGGTATCTAATTAGAGAATAATCATTTGAATTAATTATCAGAGAAATACATTTTACCCCAGTTGTGTCACTGTACAAATGTAGCATATCTATCTCTCTAGTTTCTTCTTAAAATGTAACTATTGAAAAATAGAAAGAAAAAATAATCATTTTGTTATTTTAATGTGGTGTGTTTCTTTATAGTTCATACTTTTTGCATTCGAATTTGTTAATAATTTTCTAAAATTATTTCTAAAGCAGGATAAGTGCCAAAGCCATATACACTGGCTTCATCCAGTATTGAGCAGGAGACCTAAAGATGAAAGGAGTATTGCAAAAATATAGTTGTCTCTACTGGGACCTTAACAGCACAGGGCAGTGAGACATTCATGAAGAAAAGTGCCGGATTGAGAAGGCAGCTCCTCGTGAGCCAGAGCAGTCTGCCGTGGAAGCCGAATTTGAAGTGGCTCTGGAAAGGGGGGGGGGGGGGGGGGGAAGCACATGGTAATAACGTAAAGGCAGAGTGGAGCAAGAGTGTGGCCTTTTTGAAAGTCACACTGAATGAAGTAAGAGATGCCAGGCAGGTAGAGGGAATAGAGGACACAGGCTTCAGGGGAGAGCTGAGGGGTCTGTCTGGATAGCAGTGGTGAGACGTTAAAGAGATTTGATCAAGAAGTGAGATGATAAATTCTTGGTTTTGAGCCTGCCGTGCAGAAGGGGTTCTTTTGTACTCAGAGGGCAGCAGCACAGCAGCCAGTAAATGGAGTAGCGTAATGGCCGAGAGCCTGGACGCCGGGGGCCTGGGTTCCAATCCTAGCTTTACCACCTTCTAGCCGTGGAAAGTGCTGGGAAGGGTGTGCAGGTAAGTGCTCAGAGAAGTTAGTGGTGATGTCTATTGCTGATACTATTTGGAAAGGAACTTGGTAACAGTGAAAACTCTCTAATGAGGGAATAAATTAGGCCCCTTCACAAAGTAGTAAGTGTTACATTACTGTGTTTATGCAAATGATGAATGGTAGTCTTACTAGGGTGCTTTACAAGGCATCCTTTATTGGGGCCAAGTTTAGACTAAATGGTCTTCAAGTGTCTTTTAACAAACATTTATTGAATAACTACTAAGTGGTAGGTTGTCTGGCAACTAGCATACATCATGAAGTGGATAAAGACCAGAGGAACAAAATACTGTTTACCTGGTCTATGCATTGTTACAAAGTTAACATCAGATTCCCTAATAGACCCTTGAAAAACCATTCCAACCAGAGGAGATGAATGTGTTTGTAAAGCAAGTTAAGTATCGTTGTAAGTACCAAATGGTGTTGGACATTCTGGAAAAAACGCAGCAGGCATTCAGGGGAAGTTGACGTAGCCCTTCCTCCATTGTACTAGCTTTAATATCTTGCTGGTTGATTGCAACATGCTTACTTAAAACCATGTTAGAAGTTCTCATTGAAACCCAGCTGCCACTCCTCCAGTCTCGATGGGATGTCGGTGTTTGTGTAGTGAGTTTTTTGACCCCAGGCCTACTTCCATTGATGGGTAATATTTAAAATCTTTTTGTGGGCAAAGTAGGTCACATGTAAAGCGCACACCAGGGAATTGCACAGGGTGGGGAGGCAGTTCTCGTGGAAGGTCCCGTACTGTTCGTCTTCCCTTAGCCCTGCCCTGGATCACTTATGAAGACTGTGCAATCTTCGCACCCAAAGTTTGGAGTCTTCCCAAAAATATTTTAGAATGAGAATCTGCCAGGTGCTAGCTTTAAAGCTGCAGTGTTGGGACATAATTTGTTGGAGTGCCCCTTCTGTCCTGTGGCCTTTATAAATGGAAACGAGGTCAGGTACGCAAGCTCCACACTGTAGATAAACACTATGGTTAGAGTATGGGTTTTAGAGTACAACTGACCTGGGTTTCAGTTCTAGCTTTGCTGCTCAGGAGCTGGGTGACTTGAGACAATAAACATAAAGATATTTGTCAAGATTGAAGCTCTTCCTCCTTGCAAAGGCAGGCACTATACTAAATACTTTTTAAAAATATATATTTTCTTGATTTTTACAGAGAGGAAGGGAGAGGAGTAGAAAGTTAGGAACATCAATGAGAGAGAAACATCAATCAGCTGCCTCCAGCACACTCCCCACTGGCGATGTGCCTGCAACCAAGGTACATGCCCTTGACTGGAATCGAACCTGGGACCCTTCAGTCTGCAGGCCAACGCTCATCCACTGAGCCAAACCGGTTAGGGCCTAAGTACTTTTTACGAATTATCATATTTCCTCCTGTCAATCAACTTACGAGGTAAGGACTATTCTTTGCCCCCATTCCCAGGACAGTGGAATCAGCTGACCCAGTTCCACCACATACCGGTAGCCTTGGGCAAATCACACATTTCATCTAAGCCTCAGAAAATACCTATGTCATAAGGTTGTTGCAAGGAATAAGCGAAGTCACTTGGCAGCCAGCTGTTGGCCAGCATCTGAGAGGGGCTAGCTTGTCCAAGGCTCACTAAAGTTTAACTGTCTTGTGAAGTTACTTTGTTTCTTCTTTTATAAATTGGTGTAAACATTGTTTCTGAATCTACTTCTTTTCTTTTTTTCTCCAAAATAAAGTCTTCATTAAACATCATTCAGTTAGAAGTTCTCATGTTCAGTCTGCCATCCCAGAAAGCACTCACATGGATTGTTACACGGATGAGGGGAAATGGCACTGGCATGTACCAAGGATGAGTAAAAATATAAAAAGGAGAGAAAATATGTGTTCTCTCCAAATTTCCACCACTTCTTACCAACCTAGTATTTTTTATTGCTACTTCCTACTTGACCTATTGATTATTTTTTTAAAATTTTTTAGTAATCTGTGCCTTATTATTATTTATTACATATATATTACATAAATGTTACTCAGTAATTATGGTTCCACTAAAAAAAAAAATAAAATAAAATGTTGGTGACTTCCAAGAGTTTGAAAATTCTCTGTTTAGTCTATCCCTGTGCTGTTGTTTTTCTTTGGTTTGGTCTTCAGGCCTGCTCACCACCCTCTCTCTGAAATAACTTTACATTCTATTTAGTGTCATGAAGTTGGTTGTCACTTTGAGATAGAGCATTTTGTGGTGTTGTTAATCAGCCTTTAAACTCATGAATCAAGTTTAGGAGAGAATTTGCTAGTGTAGATAATTGTTGACTTGGAAGCATTTTAAGCAGTACCCAAATACAGCCCTAGTGGTTATTCAAAATACACAGAGAAATGACGTGAAATTATAATTATGTAAAAAAAATGTATGGTTGATATCAGTGTGATTGAGTCAGTGTTCTTAGTAGTACAGGGACAAGGACTTAACATTTCAAAAATATTAAAAACAGGCCGTTCTACAGTAGTGGCTTTCACTGTGTCCTAATAGCATCAAGCAGCTAGGAAGGCGGCCAGCGAGGGGAACAAGCACAGCGGCACAGGCCAGGAGGCTGCGCCCCTCCCGACACCCATTCCCACGGGAGCAAGTACTGTTGGGAGCTCATTTGAACAATAGTTTTCCCCTGAAGTTTGAGGAGCTTGGTCTTGGGTGTGGTGCTTCCCTCTACCATTTGTCTAATTTCCAGCCTGCTATGATTTTATCTCTCAGCAATGTTCTAGGAGGTTTTAGAGAAAATGTGAAACTGCCAAACCGCCTATCAAACTGAGCTTGAAAAAAGACCTCTTGGGAAAGAACAAACTAAGTATTCTAAGTGGTCTACGATGCAAAGCATTTCCTGGGCTGAGTGTTTATCAAGGCTGGGCTTGACTTCCAAATGGAGCTGGAGAAGAATCTGGGACTGTTTCCCAGCTGATTGGGGGTGGGGAGAGGAGGAGGAAGCTAGTCTGGGAGAAGGGAGAAAATCTCACTCTCTTTTTATCTTTTACACAGTTTTCTGATGAAATCTGTCTATAGATATGGCTTGCAAAATAGAACCATTTGGAGTATGAAGTGGGAGAGGCTGTTAGATATTTTTTTTAATTATATATAATATTTTAATTATATTTTGGGAATGGAACATTGGGTCAGATTAACTTTTTATTGGATCAGTCTTATTCTTCAATAAATGCAGAGAAAAGATCATACCTCCCTATTATTTGTCATTAATCTCACATCACACCAGTGTGTTTTGCTGTGCTGTTATCATCTCAGAGTTCAAGGTCTACATTGACACATTTTGGAAGAGTGAGGTGATGAGGAAGTAGAAGTGGTAAGTATATGATTTTTTCCTTCCTGTCTGACTCAATGTTAGAGAACTCTTTTTAGATAATATGTTGATTTCAATTCCTCGACGCCAGATTATATCATTACAAACATCCTGGTATAGAGACTACTTCTTGCTCTCTTAGTAGAAATCTTATAAAGAAAACCTAAATCCCTTATTTCACTGTTTCTTTGCCTAAATGTTTTTGTAGTCACTACTCCTTTATTGAGAAGTAAGATGGTGGTGGTACCAGAAGAAAATTTCTTTGGCCTGAATAGTACCAGCTTCACTTCCCTCAATGATGACACATTTATGTGTATTTTAAAGTTGTCCTCACTACCCCTTCTCCCCCTCTCACCCCCATCCCCCCCCCCCACACACACACACACATATAATGTGCTGCTTTGTGTGTGAGTTCCCTAGCAAAGGAGGCTGGCATTGGTGGTGAAATACTTCAGTCTAAATGAAGATTCTTTTCTGAGGTTTCATAGACTACTTCCTTAAATTAAGCCTCAGACTGCGGATGCGCTGCACTTCCAGGTTTATTCCTTTTTTCTGCTCTAGAAATAAAGATGATGGGACAGGATGGGCTGGCTCTCACTCCCAGCTGCTTCAGAAGGTTCTGCCCTGGTAGCAGAATCACTAGCAGCTTCTGTAACGAATTTAAAGGCTATGGGGGGAAATCTGGTGGTGATACGACAGAAATGGCAAACCATCACTAATCTGAGGGACTGTGGGTAAAGCAAGCACTTGGGGTTGTATTGTAAGCTGAAGGTAGTCCTGGATAAAGATAAGGACTTCTTTATCGGACACCTGTAAATGTACCTGGAATCTAGTGAACCATGAGTTAAACCAGTACATTTAATGTTTGAGGGTAACAATACAATCGAAGATCTTCATAGTCAAGAGAAAGAGTTGAAAATGGGCCGTTGGACCATGATCATGGATGTTTTACACAATCTCCCTCTCGCTCCTTGAATCGTTAAGGTTATTTGAGGGCTTCATGTGGAGAACTCCCTTGCCTGTCAGTGCCAAAAGGCCCAGACAAGAGAGGTGAGAAGTGCAGTGAGGAAGGGGCCTGTCGGGAGTCAGGTGTCCTGAGGACTGCTTGCAGTATTTCATTGAGGAGTGTTTGCATCGGTAGTCAGAAGGGATGTTGGTCTGTGATGTCTTTGCTTTGTTATCAGGTTGATAGTGGCCTCACAGAATGGGTTAGGAAATGTGCCATCCTCTTCTATTTTTGGAAGCAAGTATGAAGGTTGGTGTTAATTTTCCTTTAAATGTTTGTAAAACTCAACAGTAAAGCCATCTGGTCCTGAGGTTTTGTTTTGGAAATGTTTAATTATTGAATCAATCTCTTTACTTGTCATAGGTCTATTCAGATGTTCTGTTTCTTGAGTCAGTTTTGATGGTTTGTGTGTTTTAAAGAATTTGTCCATTTCACCAGATTATCTAATTTGTTAGCATACAGTTGTTCATAATATTATCTTATACTTCTTTTTATTTCTGTAAGATTGGTAGGAACAATCTCATTTTCATTTCTTTTTTTAGTGTTTTTGTCATTTCTTTTTTTGGTCATTCTAACTAAAGATTAATCAGTTTTGTTCATCTTTTCAAAGAATCAACTTTTGGTTTTGTTGATTCTATTGTTTTATTCTCTATTTCACCTATCTTTGCTCTAATCTTTATTATTTTCTTCTATCTGACTTGGATTTAATTTGCTCTTGTTTTTCTAGTTCCTTTAGATAGAAGGTTAGGTTGTTAACTTGAGTTATTTCTTTTTTCTTTTTCTTTTTTTGGTGTAGGCATTTACAGCTATAAATTTCCCTCTTTGTATTGCTTTTGCTGCATCTCATATATTTTGAGATGTTGTGTTTTTATTTTCATTAATCTCTAAATATTTTCTAATTTACCTTATTTTTTCTTGACCCACTGAGTTTTTTAAGTATATTGTTTAATTTCAACATATTTGTGAAATCCAGATTTCTTTCTACTATTGATTTCCAATTTCATTCCACTGTGGTCAGAGGAGATACTTTGAATAATTTTAATCTTTTAAAATTTAATTGAGACTTGTTTTATTACCTAATATGTGGTCTATCCTTGAATATTCACATGTACTTGAGAAAAATGTGTTTTCTGCTATTGTTGGATGGAATGTTCTGTATACATCTGTTAGATTGAGTTGTTATAGTATTAATTTTTCTATTTCCTTGTTGATCTTCTGTCTAGCTGTTCTATTCATTTATTGAAAGTGAGGTAATAATGCCTCCAGCTATTATTGCAGAACTATCTATTTCTTTCTATAATTCTGTCATTTTTTTCCCTTCATATTGTTGAGTGCATATAATTGTTATATCTTCTTGATGAATTGACTCTTATTATTCTATAAGGGCTTTCTTTGTCCCTTGTAATTTTTTGTCTTGAAGTTTATTTTGTCTGATATCAACATAGCCAATCCAGCTGTCTTTGGTTTCTGTTAGTGTGGAAAATCTGTTTCTATCCTTTCACTTTCAACTTATTTATTTATTTGGATCTAAAATGAGTGTCTTATAGGCAGCATATAATTGGATCATGTTTTGTTATCCATTCTGTCCATCAATGCCTTTAACTGAAGAGTTTAACATATTTGCACTTATGTACTTGCTGATAAGAAAGACTTTTACCATTTTGATATTTGTTTTCTATATGTTTTATGTCCCTTTTTTGTTACTTTATGCTTCCGTTACTGCCTAGTTTGCATTAAATCAACCAGCCCTCTTTGGCTGACATGTAGGTGTGTTGCCAGTCTAGCATTTTTACACCTGATGCTGCAGTGAATATCTTTGAATATGTGTTACTTTACACATCTGCCAGCATCTCTGTGGGTATATTTCTACAACTGGAAATGCAGCTGCAGCTGGGATGATGCTGACAGAAATAGGAAGCCAGGAAGGAAGCCCCTTTTCTCTCCTCTCCTCTTTCAGACCCTCTAGGACTTCTCATTGGCAGAAGGGAACAGGGAGCCAGCCCTCATGGGGTCTGGGAAATGCAGTGTGCAGAGTTCTAGCCTCAGATCACAGAGTAGAGCAGAGTGGACTTGGAGAAGAGAGAACAACAGGGAATAAATGCACATAAGAAATCATCATATTCCCTTAAACTCTTATTTTCAAGTGTACAGTCTAATTTTCAGCTTCTTAAAATTTACTTCTTAATATCATATTAGGAGAAATCAATCTCTTCTGAATTACAGGTCACATAACACATTTGTTAATCTTATAGATTCTGAATCCCATTCAAGGTTCTTACTAACCTTCTCCCTGGATTTAAAGTGTGCATATTACTTTAGACTTGCAGTTGCGTCTTTAGTGACTAAGTTGAAAAAAATGGCTCTGGAAAGTGCTGTGCATCTAATAGGCAATGCTTCGTGTCCTTTCAAATCTTGGATGAGTAAGAATGCCATCAGCTCCTGCATTTGTTTATTGGACAAACAGCATATTTCAAGTATTTCAAGTCTTAGCCATATCTTATCTTCCTTTTCTCCCATAGTTCCTATTATTTTGCCATTATCAAAGAGCATACCCACGAGGAGGTGATTGAGTGCATGTTTTGGCATTTATAGAACAATAGAAATATCTCTTGGAACTGAAAAAAAACGTTTTATTTGGTGAGCATATTCTAGAATGGCCATGTTTTCTGCTTCTGCCTGGAACAACTGTTTGAAGCCTGTTGTCCTGGCATAATAATAGTATCCTTTCTTTTTCTAAAATGTGCCCTGGTTTGGTTAATATGATCACTTTTATAAAACTTACTGTCTGACTATTCAAGCCATCTTCTCTGGTATAGTCCTGTTCTTAGACTTTCTAAAACTTAATCTCTCAGATGTTTAGCAGTGTTGTATGTCACCATGTGAGGAAGTTGTACAGAGGGAGGCTAAAGTCTGGAGTTGGGGTTGGCAAAGGGGCCTGCAACTGAAGGCAGATGTAGATACATAGACGTAACACATACAGAATCTTCAACGTCCGTGCTTTTGCAGGATGTGTATACTCATACATCCAAACACATGCACATCTCTAAAGAGACTTTTCCCTATTTAAGTGTTATTATTCTTCATTAAATGAATGATTCTTTTCAAGATGAGAGATCCTATCAATCTTTTTAAAGTTAAAAGTCTTAAGTGCAAGGGCGTAACAGGGAATGCCTGGTATGGTAAGTCTCCACACAGCAACAATGACCAAGTGTTCTTCTGGTTGTGGCAGGATGTGAGCTTCACTATGGTTTCATTAGGTCGGCCCAGTTAGTGCCTTCCACATACTTTCAAGGGGTTTTCTTAAACGTTTGAGTGAGTGGCAATGTCTGTTATAAATGATTTTTTATTTTTATTGGTTTCAGAGAGGAAGGAAGAGGGAGAGAGAGAGAGAATCATTGATCAGCTGCCTCCTGCACACCCCCTACTGGGGATCGAGCCCCCAACCCGGGCATGTTACCCTGACTGGAATCAAACTCAGGACCCTTCAGTCCACAGGCTGACGCTCTATTCACTGAGCCAAATCAGCTAAGGTAAGAAGAATAAATTTTAAAAGCGTTCTCACATAGGCAAATTAGGTTAACAACTGCACTTTTCATCCTTTTGGCACTTTGGGGATATTTGTCACATATTTTCTGGGTCAGGTGTGCATAAATGCAAATAAGCCTGCTGTTGACGTGAACAATAAAATGTCTCACCACATTCATGTTGTTACTCAAAAGAACAAGTGTGATTTTGTTAAGGGTAACAACCTCTTTCCTATGGGAATCCTATTTGATGCCACTTTGGAACTGGCTGTGAGAAAGTTGAGTCCAGGTTAATGTCTTGTTTCCTATAACTGCATGCTGTGTGGCACAGGGCAGCCCTGCAAGTAGGGCCTACAGGTCATTTCCAGTGGGGACTGTTAGAGGTTGATGCCAGCTTTCTCTGTGGCTGAGAATAGTTGTTTTCCTGTTGTTAGTTGTGTTAGGTACAAAGGGATTTCCAGGATCACAGGAATCAACCGAATGAGGCTGGATCGTAGGAAGCAAGTCCAATCAGAAGGATCTCTATGTAGATGTTATATTTTTTAAGTGATACTGTAGTTTTCTGAAAAGAATGTATTCTTTGAGATATTCTCATTGTTGAGGGTTTCTCATGGTGACAGAGGAGGTAATGTGCCATGCGGTACAGGTGGGTTGCATTTCCACCCCTCTTCCTGCAGGTGTCTCCTTCTGTGTTTGATCTGCAAGGGGGTGTGAGCAGTGAGTGGTCTTTGTTCAAATTTATTTCCTCTTCTGCCTTTCTTCAATCCTCATCCAAGCATATGTTTAAAGAAAGAGAGTTCAACCGGCATGGCTCAGTGGTTGAGTGTCGACCTATGAACCAGGAGGTCACGGTTCAATTTCCGGTCAGGGCACATGTCCAGATTGGCGGCTCAATCCCCAGTGTGGGGCATGCAGGAGGCAGCTGATCAATGATCATTTCTCATCATTGATGTTTCTGTTTCTCTCTCCCTTTCCCTTCCTCTCTGGACTTATTTACTTAAAAAAAAAATATGTTAAAGAGAGGAAGGGAAAAAGAGAAACATTGATGCGAGAATCATTTGTGTCCCATACTTGCCCCATCAGGGATCAAACCCACAACCATGGTGTGTGCCCTGACCAGAATCAACTGCAGCCTTTTGGTGTACAGACAATACTCCACCCAACTGAGCCACTTGACAAGTCTCCTTTCTTTTGGTGACACAGTAAAAAGTTGTCACAGAATCTGCAGTATATTATTTCCATTTGGTTAATAATTGTAACTACATTTGGATTTCTTTCTACCATTTCCATATTTACTCATCCAATGTGGGAAAAATGTGAGGAACTATTTCATCTTCTGCAGTAATGGGCAGGTAACTTAAAAATGCAAAGAGCTTCTTAGCTTTGATTTAATTCATAGATCACTTGAGGAAAACCAGCTGAAGGGAGAAACCAGATCACTGAAGGCAACAGGATTCTGAAGTGAGAGCTGGCCACCTGTCAGAGCTGCCGGCAGTTATTACCCTCGCCGCTGGCTCTGGTGGCAGCCAGAGTTTAGGCTTTTTCCTGTGGTTCCTGTGCCCTTGTGTTCCCAGTGTTTACCAAATGTCTTAAATAGTTTTCCAAAAAGTTTCCTTCTTCATTTCCCACAGTGTATGCACATTCAGACCATAAAAGGAACTATTGAGATAAATGTTAAAATTCCACAAATGATAGTGTCTCTTAATGATAGGCTTTTTTGGATTACAGGGACTTAGATTCGTTTAATGATAGGCTAATTTTTTTTAAAAAAAAATCTTTGATATTCTCCAGTTTGCTTCCTTGGGATTGTCCATCTTGATAGCAAAGTCTTCAACTCCTCAATATCCTTAGCCTCAATAGACATTAATTGAGCAAATACTTCTTGCAATTACTTTTTTCTATACAGTGGAGAATTCCAAATAGAAGAAGGGAATTTATTAGATGTAGTCAGTTTTCTAGAACCTTACATTGGGAACGGGGTGATGGGGGAAAATATTAGCAGTTTGTAATGCATGCTCTACCGGAGGTAAACAGAATCACAAGAGTATAGAGGGCAGGCAGATTCAGTCCATCTGAGCGGGTTTGAGGAAGGTTTGTGGAAGATGTGGCTTTTGAACTTGGCATTGCAATACTGAATGGAATCGACATATGGGTAATGGTTTGGCAGGATATTTTAAATAACAGAAATAGCTTAAATGAAGGCTTAGAAGTAGAACAGCACTTGGCATTTATTGGGGAAGGTGACTGATAACTTGTCCGTGTGCTGGGATCATGGTCTTAGTGGGAGAAGCTATAGTAGAAGATGAGGTATTTATTGGAGTCCATCTGTGTGGTAAATGCCCTCTTGCCACTTAGACACCAACTATGACACAATAAAAATTTAATATATGATCAGAAATCAAAAATCTGTTATTATAAGGTGAAAAGCAAGAAGCAGTATTATGGTAGTAAAGAATACAGATTTGGCCCTGACTAGTGTGGCTTGGTTGGTTTGAGGTGTCGTCTCACTTACCAAAGGTGGCAGGTTCGATTCCCAGTCAGGGCACATACCCAGGTTGTGGTTTCTATCCCTGGTCAGGGCACATGTGTGTGTGGGAGGAGGGGGGAGGGCAACTCATCAATGTTTCTCTCTCACATCGATCTCTCTCCCTTCCTCTCTCTCCAAAAATCAATCAAATTTTTGTTACAGATTTTTTTTTTTTTTAAGGAACAGTTGGAAGCTGGATTGCATGGGTTCAAATCTTGAATTGCTGTGTAACCTTGGGTAATTACTCAGTCTCACTGATGCCTCAGTTTCCTCACATACAGCTTGGGGATAATACTACCTACTTACAGGCTTATTGCAAGGATTAAATGACTAATATGTAAGGTAGTTACAACAGTGCCTGGCACATAGAAGAGTGGTATATATATATATATATATATATATATATATATATATATATATATCAGTAATTAGTAGTAGTAGTTGTAGTAGTAGTAGTAGTAGTAGTACGTGGGTATTATGTGTAATTTGATTTTCTCTGAGTTAGATTAGATTCATCTTTCTGTAGGTTATACTAGTATTGTCTATGTAATGTTGCATTAGTGAAATTGTAGCAACCCAGGCCTGTAAGTGCATGAAAACTCTCATAGCAGAATTTTCATTGGAATAAAAATGTCTTTCTTTTTGAGAGCCTTTGTGCTTTGCATTGCAGCTGTCTAACTGCTTCCTGGGACATAGGAGATTACAAAGGTTGATTGGTTGTGTAGCTTATCATTCATGTGTGTATGTGCGTGTATCATAGGTTTTCAATGACTAGAAGTTTGGGCACCAAACTTGAGAAAAGGCAAGAACTAAGGTAGCTTAGGTGGCCAGGAAATGCCACAGCTGTCTCACTGCAGTTTAAGACATCTACCATTTTTAGTCTCCACTGTAAATGCCTCACTGTAATAGCAAAAAATGGAAACAGTTTAAATGCCTGGTGATAGGGATCAGAATACATTATGGAACAGCCATATAATGGAATACATTGTGGCCCTTAAACATCTATATCTGTATCCTAAAAAGCTGTGGCTGTCATGCCCTAACGTGGAACAACCAAACAACCAGTCACCAGGAGGTGCATGGAGCACCTCTCGCGGGCTGGGACTCACGGCTTGCATGGGGCTGGAGGGGCAGGTGTGGCGGAGGCAGGGCCCGCAACTCACGCAGGGCGGGTCTGGGGTCCCACCAGCGCAGCGGGTCTGGGTCTTGCACGATTTCACACGCTGGGCCTCTAGTCTGTATATAAAAGGCTAATAGGCAAAGTGTTTCATCGGGAGTTCGACCAGGAGACTGGGAGTTTGATGGCTCACTATGACGTGCACTGACCACCAAGGGGCGGCGGTGAACAAAGGAAGGCCCGGGCCAGCAGCTGGAAGGCCCCAATGGGCCCTGATCGCTGGCCAGGCCTAGGGACCCTACCAGTGCATGAATTCGTGCACTGGGCCTCTAGTTTTATATAAGAATATTTAATGACATGGGAACTGTCCACACATTCTGTACAGTGAAAATAGCAGGTAGCAAACTATATGAGAGAATAATTATATTTAAAAATTCAATGAAGTAGCCACTATTATTCCTATTTGACAGAAGAGCTTAGAGCTATTGACTGTTTGCTCAAGGTCACATGGCTAGTAAGTGGGATAAAAGATGGTGCTTTTATTATTTACCTTGATTTCTATGATGAGCATATGTTACTTCTATAATGAACAGATTCTTAAGTTATTATAAAAATGTAAAGTTTTAGAATACTTGTTTCCAGTTGAAAAGTTATGTTCAGAGATTTCCATTGCAAATTTCTTTTCATATATACAAAAAGTCCCAATAATTAACTCCATTAATGTATGAATTTCTTGTTTGAACTTGTATGTGTCATACAGTATATTCTTACCATTAATGGGAGAAATGATTACCATCATCAAAAACAGAAAATTTTATTGGAATTTTAAACTCAGTGTTGTTGCATTTTGAGGATTACATCAAAGCCTTAATAAAATAGTTTGTGTTTTAAGTGGAAGATTTAAATCTGTGAAGCTTTTTAAGATTTGTGTTTGTCACATTTTGGCACAAGTTTCTCATTTGTAAAGTATGGTTACAAAAAGAGTCTGGTTTCCATATGGAATATTTAAATTACTCTGAGTCATGGACTCAAATGAGTAATAGACATTATACCTATACTAGATTTCTGCTTTGTCGTGCCTTAGCATGAAGGTAGTACATTTATTTTAGTACTTGCAATAACAAATACATCGAATCGACAAACTTGTTTTTTAATTCTCTTCCCCTGTTTTTTCACTACTTTCCAGAAATTACTTTATTGGACTGAAAACTTGTGTTTGATTTGACAAGAAGGTTGGGGAAAGGGCCCACATGTGTATGCACACAGGCATATGTATATGGTGCTGTGAGTGGTGTATGCATTGATATTTGGAAATGAAAAACTCCCTATCTCCATTTCTTCATCCCTTTTACTAAGTCTCAACTCCAATCCAAAACCACATTGATTGTTAAGATGTGCCATGAGATGCACTGCTAAGAGGGATGATACTATGAATTAAGTGATTGCAATGCTTTCTTATTACCTATGATTTTTATTTATGCTATTGAAGAGCAACTTATTTACATATAGGTTTTTATCTTGCAGTATTCTTGTGCAGATGTAATTAAAATCTATAAGCAAAATAGATTAAAGAATTCATTCTCTCCTCTCAGAAGCAGATTATTATTATAGATGATGCAGGGAGAACAAAGGGTAAAATATTTAACTACAGCAGTGTTTGACTATATTCTGCGCAGGGAGAAAACCTGAAGTCATTTTCAAGGTCCACCATTTCTTACTTCTTTTCAGTCAGGTCAAGTTTCTAAACTTTCTCAATCTCCATTTTCCAGAAAATGAAAAGAAAATAGGATTCCACCGAGTCTCCTACCTACTCCAGGACTTCTGTGAAGATCAAATGAGATGAGGCACATGAAAATGCTTCACAGATATTTGGTTGAAGTGTAAAATGTTTGCACCTGGCTATAAAGCAAGTCATTTTCCTGGGCTAAAGAAACTCCAAGGAGGCTAGTTAATAGGGAGAGGAAGCCGGGTGTTGCTATGTGACCTCATTACCTGGCACCCACAGCCACTGTTGCTAGGCTGGGTTGGGCTGTGGGCCACATTTGACGCCATGGGGTCTTGGCAGCATCAGCTGTGATTTGGTGGGGTGTTGCTCCGAGGTGGTGGCAGGGCCTGTGTCCCACTTGAGGGAAGCCAAGTGTTGCTTTGTGGGCACCAGATCCACAATGCCTTTTCTCTGTTAATGGCCAGTGCGCGTCACGGCAGCTCCTGCATTGAGCATCTGCCCCCTGGTGGTCAGTGCATGTCATAGTGAGCAGTTGGACGGTCAGACACTTAGCATGTTAGTCTTTTCTATATATATAGATTGTTATGGAATCATATAAACATTGTTTTCTAATTTGTTTTTAAATTAGAAACAGATCTATATGTCAGGAAACCTAGCATCTTCATTTTATTTTATTCTCAATTGAAATTTTTATTATTGAAAATTTAATAACTGCATATTAAATTTCTCCATTTCCCTGTATTTCTGTTTTTACTTTGTTTGGTAACTCCAGATAATACAAATAGACTTCTCAATCTTTACTTAATTTTGGAGGACAGTGTAACTATGCTGTGAGACCTTCAGGTTTGCATCGGTTATTAGAAGATAGCTGACAACTATAGTTTTTATTTTGTATGACTGTCCCCAACTGACTTTTATTTATAATATCACATCTGCACGTTAGACAGGTTATAGTCCCTGCCCCATTACTGAATTTCTATCAGACCTTTTTCTCCCTTTTCTTTGGTTTCTTTAACCAGTGAATCTAGGAATATACGCACCGCCTCCATCATAGCATGCCTTTATTTATAATAATGATATAACTATTTAGGAAGTAAATTCTCTTTCAGAATTCCTTAGAAACAGATGTATATGATGTTAGTAATATGTACAAAGAACAAAATATTGAAATGTATTAAAATGTTACAGATTTTAGAATAACATAAAAATGTTAAATTACTGTTTATAGAAGATCATATTTTGCCTACATTTTTGTTCAGAGCATAGATTTAAATGAGATCAAAATTCAGAATCCTGAGTCCCAGTATCCTATATAATAAAAGCCCAGCAACCGAAATGGCAGAATGACCAGAGACCAGAATGACTGCGGCCCCTCACCCCAGCCGTCCCCGGCCCCCTGCGGGGACCCCCACCCCAATTGGGGGCGTGGCCAGCCTGCAAACCACCTGCAGCCCCTTGCCCCAGCCAGCCCTGCCCCTCATTGGGGTTTCCCATCCTGATCCAGGGCCCCCATCAGGGCAGGCCGGCTGGCCCCCACACCCATGCACTGGGCCTCTATCCTATATAATAAAAGGATAATATGCAAATTGACCCTAATGGCGGAACAACCAGAATGACCACTCGACCAGTCACAATGAGGCACACTGACCACCTCTCAGTCCCTTTCCCTGGCCAGCAGACTCCAATCACCCGATGGAGAACGGGGAACTGGGGGTGGGTGGCGGGGGACGTGGGTGGCGCCAGGCCCAGGCTTCCGCCCCACACACAGAGGGCAACTGGCAGCGGGGGAAGGGCTGACAAGCAGGTGGGAATGGACGACCTCTCGGTCCCTTCCCCCAGCCGTCAGGCTCCTATCGTCCAGTGGCAATGGGGAACTGGGGTGGGTGGTGGCAGGGGCAGGGCTGGCTGTGGGCAGCCAGGGAAGATGGTCCTGATCATAGGCCAGGCCTATGGATTGTACCCACTCACGAATTTCATGCACCGGGCCTCTAGTGTGCCTATAAAAAGAGAGCTAACTTACAATGCCTTGTCTTTTTTAATTTATTTCAAATGCACACCATAATATCATATATTTTATCCCTTTCTCTGATAATATCATATCAAAATAGTCTTTGAGCTTGCCTGGACATGGATTTGCAAAATAAGACAAACTAAATTATTGTGTATTTTTGTATGTAAAAATTTTTCCCCTTCAGTAAGATCAAAATGCCTGGACCTTCAGATGTGGAATTCCCACCTCTGTTTACAAAAATTTATTACACATCCTATCATAAATTAAAAATATGTATTGTATTTTAGTTTGAAATGTATGTATGTCTCCTGTAGTGTATTATTTGCATGTCTAACCCTCCTTGCCAAATATGAGCCAGAAACACTCTATCGCAGTTTTTAAATGAGAGGAAACTGCATGTTATATATTCTTACCTCTTAACCCCCCCCTCCCCCAACCAGATTTCTTCAGGACACAATAACAGCATTGCTCCTTACCAAGAATAACATTCATTGCTAACTTAAGACAATTGAACTGAGTTATAAAATGAAAACAAATGGCTGAAACATTTATTGTGTGATTAAAATTTGGTTACCTCTTCCTATAATTATTATTAAAGTAAAAAAACTGGAGTAATTACTAAGCGTTCTTTTTCCTGCCAGGTTTATCTCTGCCCATTGTTTCTTAGATTTGGATTTAAATTTTGATCAAGATTATCTTGTATCTCTTTTTGACTCTACTCTGAATATTTTTGTTGCGTCACTGAATATGTCTAAATTTTATCATGAAATCTTCCTATTTCAATCTCAGTTTGATCATTGATAGAATGTTTTTAGTATTAACCTATAAAGTATGACTATGAGTTAATGATCGTCGTTCAAACAGAGATATAAAATTTATTCAAATAAATGTGATTCTTTACACAAATCACCTGAGAGGGCTGGATATATATTTCTATAACATTAGGCTCAGAACTTGCAACTGCATTCTTAAATTGAGGTGCTAGTTTCTCTCTTTCTTACTAGATAGTGTGAAAGTGCAACATTTTTCTAGCACTAAACTCATGGATTTCCTGCCATCTGGCCTATTATTAACCTCAGTGTATTTACAGGAATGTTTGAGTATTTATTAAATATGATCCTGGACCAATTGTTTAAGATAAAAAGCAGAGTCGCGTTTAGTTTCAAGCATAATCTGCTTCGAACCCATTGAACACAAGAAATAAATGTCTGTATGTCCATTCTGTCCCGTCTGATTAAGTTGTTACAGCCCATGTGTTTACCGTGTACTCTTTTCCCTTTGGTGTTATTTAGTCCAAATGCCTGAGTAGCTCTGGACTTTGTAGAAACCGGGATTGTGGGTCAAACTAAAGAGGTTAACTTGCCATTTTTTAAACAGGTCTTACCCTATATACTTAGAAAGAGTACACTTGAACTTGTCCCAGAGACTTCCTACACTAGCTTTATTTTTTTGGATTCTTTTTTTTCTTTTCCATTTTGATTGGGTGGTTTGTATTTCCTTATATTTTAAACTGCTGATTTGATTATCTGCCTCATCTAGTCTACTGTTGATTCCCTGTAAATTATTCTTCATTTCAGTTAGTGTATCCTTCGTTTGTGACTGTTTTGTTTTATGGCTTCTATGTCCTTTTTCATGCTGTTCAAGTTTTCACTAAGTTCCTTGAGCATCCTTATAACCACTGTTTTAAACCATGTCTGGTAGTTTGCTTGCCTCCATTTCATTTATTTCTTTTTCTGGAGATTTCTTATTTTCTTTCATTTGGGACCTGTTTCTTTTTCTTCACATTTTGGTTGCTTCCCTATGTTTGTTTCTATGTATTAAGTAGAGCTGCTATGTCTCCCGGACTTGGTAGAGTGGCCTTGTGTAGTAGATGTCCTGTAGGGCCCAGTGGTACAACCTCCCCAGTCACCTGAATTGGACCCTCCAGGTGTGCCCCTGTGTGGGCTGTGTGCACTGTCCTATTGTAGTTGAGCCTTGATTGCTATTGGTGACACCCCCAGGCCAATCAACTGCAAGCACGGGCTATGACTGCAGAGGAGGAGCTGCTGTGCAGGAGCCGACCGTATGGAGTAGGACTTGCTTCAGTGGGGCTTTGGTGCTCACCAAGTCCGCCCCTTGAGTGTCACTCATGGAGATGGTAGGATTGTAATCCAGTATGGTCTGAAGCTGTCCACTGGATGCACTGGCTCTGGGGCCTCCTGAAAGGTGCAGAGTCAGCCTCTGCCTGTGCCCTGCCCAGGGTGACCTGGCATGAGCTACAAAGTGATCTGTAGATGGCAGCTAATTGTGCTGGGCTTGGAGATGCCCAGACAAGGCCAACCTGTGAACCAAAGCCACCTGCCGCTAGTGCCACACCTGGAGCTATTTAGCAAGAGGTACAGACTATGCTGAGGCCAGATGCCAGCAAATTACCGGAAGCTGGGAGACAGGCATCTCTTCGCAGCCCTCAGGAAAAACCAACTTTCTTGTCACCTTGATCTCAGACTTCTAGTTTCCAGAACTGTGAGACAATAAATTTTCTGTTGTTTATGCCACCCTGCACCTGCCACTTGTTACGGCAGTCCTAGCAAACTAATGAAGAGGTGTTCATTTCTCTAATTTGAGATCTTTAAGAAAACATATTCTTTCAGGTCCTGAATATAACTGAGTATCTAGCCCATTGCCTGTATGTAGTAGTAGGTAGGCACTTGATAAGTATCTATCTATCTATTTATTTATTTATTTATTGGTTGGTTGGTTTTTAATTGAATTTATTGGAGTGACATTCGTTAATAAAACCATACAGGTTTCAAGTGTACAACTTAAGAAAACATCATCTGCACAGTGCATCATCACTTAAAATCAAGTCTCGTTCTGTCCTCATCTATCCCCGCCATGCCCACTTATACCTCCACCAACCTCTTTCCCTCTATCACCATACTGTTTTCCATGTCTATGTGTCACATATATATATTGCATGATCTCTTCACCTTTTTTCACTCAGCCACCCAGTCCCCCTCCGCTCTGACACCTGTTAGTCTGTTCTATGTATCTATGCTTCTGTTTCTGTTTTGTTTGTTAAATTATTTTGTTTATTAGATTCCACATATAAGTGAAATCATATGATATTTGTCTTTCTCTGACTGGCTTATTTCACTTAGTATAATTTTCAGGTCCATCCATGCTATCACAAACGTAAGATTTCCTCCTTATGTGGCCGAGTAGTATTCCATTGTGTAAATATACCACAGCTTTTTATCCACTCACCTACTGATGGGCACTTGGGCTGTTTCCAGATTTGGGCTATTGTAAATTGTGCTGCAATGAACATAGAGGTGCACATATTCTTTTGAATTAGTGTTCTGGGTTTCTTCAGGTATATTTCCCGAAGTGGGATTGCTGAGTCAAAAGGCACTTCCATTTTAATTTTTTGAGGAAACTCAGTACCGTTTTCCACCAGTCTGCATTTTCACCAGTAGTGCATGGGGGTTTCCTTTCCTCCACATCCTGGCCAGCACTGCTGTTTGTTGACTTACTGATGGTGTCATTCTGAGGGTGTGAGGGGATACCTCATTGTGATTGTAGTTGCATCTCTCTGATGATTAGTAACGCTGAGCATCTTTTCCTGTGTCTGTTCCATCTGAATGTCCTCTTTGGAGAAGTGTCTCTTCAGATCCTTTGCCCAGGTGTGGGTAATACCAGCTACATCAGTAGAAAGAGGACTATTCAGTGGATTCTTGTTATTCATGGCAGCTGTGTTCTATAAAGTCGCCACAAATACTAAACCATCGTTCCTAAGGAATACAGGATTTGGTTCCTGTGAGCCTTTTCCCACATTTTCACCAACTGATCAATACATAAGCCTATTTCATAAGTGCATCTGTTTAAAGGCATCTTATTTAATATGTGTTGTTGAATCATTAACATTTAACTCAAAGCCAACAGCACTGTAAGTCATGCCTGAATGAAGTGTATCTGACACGTGTATTTTTTTCCGTAAGGCCCAGCAGGGCCTTCTTGAGTTTAGGAATAGTAGATTGCACTTCAATATTTACTTAGGGGCTATTTTCAAATAGCAACAGCACCAATAAAAAGTAGCAAAATTGAAAAAGGTGGCACTAACTAAACCTCAGGAAGGACACTTGTTTATAACATGAGATTTGAAACAATAAGGCAGAATGTCACCTTGTTCAACCATAGCTGAGACTGTGTACAGTGAGTAGGTAATTCACATTTCTTGTCACTCTGCACATGTCTGTGAATGACTAGGAAAGTGCCATGAGTGTTGATTTGGGGCTTGCAAGTAAATTTTAACAAGTGGGCAAATTCACAAATTCAGAGTCCCTGAATAATGAGGATCAACTGTACTTGAAAGCCTGGGATTAGAGTCCTGAACCCCACCCCACCCCACCCCCCCACACACACACACACTCAATAGTCGTATTATCTTAAGCAAATTACTTAACTTCTCTGTCTGTTTCCATATTTGTAAAATGAAGGTAAATATTGCATACATCAGAAGTTTGTGAATTTAAATGAGTAAAGTTGTTATCACATTGCCAGGCATTCTTGATAAGTGGTATTAGTAATATTAAGATAAGTTAATAATAGCAACTATTTTTTGAGTACCTATTTTGATGCTCCTAATAACCCTGAAAAGAATGAAGTCTTATCTCTATGGTACAGATGAGCAAAATTAAGGACCAGAGAGATTGAGTAGTTTGCTCCGTGTTACCCATTTATATAGCTGAGTTGGAATTTGAACGCAGGATTTGATAATTTCAAAATCATTTGGCCCAGTATAGTGAAGAAAGATTATATATGGCTTCCAGTCCCCAGTAATCCAATTGGGATCTACACATCTAGGGGAGGACGGAAGATAGGTAGGCAAAGAGAAATGAGTTCTGAAGGACAGAGGTTATACTTGCTGCCCAGAGTGGGAGAAATCAGGGCAGAGGAAGAGCCCACAGTGATCCAAGTAATAAGTCGTGGGATGCAAAGTCATAGACATATGGTCATTTAGATTGGAGTAGATAGAAGCCAAGGGTGGCTACAAAGAACAGAGGCTGTAGTTAGGGTTCAGCTGGAACAGGACCTGGGCGCGGAACATTTGTATTTGAGGGAGAGGGTGAATTTGAGACTCTTTGGTATCAAATCAATTTCTGTTGGTCATCTTCCCAGCTCTGAAACTGGACTTGTAAAGAATAGCACTTATCATTGCTTTCCCATATGTATTTCTGACCTTCGTAAGTCCTTACATCCAGGAAAGTTAGCATTTTGTGAAAGTTCCTTGTTTCTTAAGTACTCAAAGGACTGATTTACAAGTGTTATTTGCTTCAAAGTCTTATTCCAGAGACGGGTCCTTTCTTTGGGTGGTTTTGGAGAAGGGCTTCTCATACTCCCAGTGAGAGTTTGTAGGTGGAGTGAATTGGGAACCATCCCAGTTCGCATAGAGCATTTGGTAATAAAAGCCTCCCAAAGGCACTTTCCACTCGCCCCTCCCATCAGTGGCATAGAGACTTTTCTGAGTCAAGGCTGAGCAGTGTTGTGAATGCCCAAACCCTCAGGGAGACACATGGAAGTTTTCTATGATTTCTGCTTGTAGTCTGCAAATATTTTTCAGTAGACTACAACATAGCAATTTGAAAGGAATGCTTCATGGTTTTATTCTTGTGGAATGATTATTTCTTACATCTGGTTCAAGCTTGGTGAGTATGCATTGCATGGATTTCACCAAATTTTGTTTATATTAATATCCATATAAATAAATGAATAAGTTGTCAAAAGCTAGGATAGTATTGGGGGGATATAGTTTTCTTACTTCATGAATCTCCAACAAGTTTTTCCATTGAGGTTATTATGTATATACAGTTTGGGAGCAGGAAGGAATTTGTATTTCATTTTGTAAGTGGTGCTGAGCTCATAGGTTTATGTGTAAAAGAGTTACAAAATGAAGAGTGTTTTATTCATTGATCCAACAAGTAATCATTTCATAATTAAAATTAATTAGAAAAGAGATGCCTGACCCCATTGTAACTCAGACATGACACAAGAGCTGCCTGGAATTGAGCAATAGCAGTGGGCCTGGAAAGAATAGATTTAAGCTGCTACAAAAGATGAATTGATATGACTTGATGACTAATTGAATGTGGGTAAGCAAAAGTGATCTGCTAGGCACTATTGTTTGATTTCCTTATTAATGCATCCTGTTTGTCGCACTACACTGTAAACTCTTTGGGAAAGACACTACATTTTCTGCTCCTTTTGTAATAGATGCCCATTATTTTTTTATTCCTGTATAAAGACTTTATTTAACACATCTTATTCAACACAACATGGCAGTTTAAACAATGACCTATAACTCCCTAATAAAATAAAGCTAAGACTGAATGATTTGTCTTATGAAAAACAAACACCACTCACATTAGTCTTCAAATTACTGTTGCATTTTATGTCTTACTTGAGATGTAATTATTATACTATAAACTTTACCCATTAAAATGTACAATCCAGTGTTGTTAGTCTATTCACAGGATTGTATAACCATCACCATCTAATTTCAGGATATTTTCATCACCCTCAAAATAAACCCCACACACGTCAGCAGTCCCTTCCTATTCCTTTTATCACCCATCTAAGCTGCTATCCCCCATCTACTTTCTGTGTCTATAGATGCTTTTTTAGTTTATTTGGTCTACTATAAAAAAATGCCACAGACTGAGTGCATTATAATCAAGAAACATGTATTTCTCACAGTTCTGAAGGCTGGGAAGTCAAAGGTGCTGGCCTTTTGGTGTATATTCATATAGTTGAATAGTAGTTGGCAACAAAAAGAAATAAAGTCCTGATACTTGCAACGTGAATGAACCATAAAAACATTATGCTAATTGAAAGTCAGAAGGTCACATATATTATATGAATCCATTTATATGAAATGTCCAGAATAGAGAAATGCATAGAGACAGAAAATAGATTAGTGGTTGCCTTGGGGCTGGAAAAGGGGGGAATGGGGAGTGGCCACTAATGTAGATGGGGTTTCTTTGGGGTATTATGAAAATGTTGTAAAATTAAATGGTGATGATGGTTGTACAATTCTGACTATACCAATAGCATTGGATTATATTCACATTTTAAAAGTATGAGTTTTATGGTTTGTGAATTATCTTAACAAGTTGGTGTATTTGAAAATGTGTATTTAACGAGATACCACAACTTTACAATTTTTTTCATTCTCTAGTTAGAAGCAAGATCTGGCAAATTTCTCTTTTTATTTTTTTTAAGTCATATTTGCTATTTTAAAAATATATATGTTTCTCTGGATTATTCTGGCTTCCTTATGTTGCATGTCAATTTCCCAACATAATTAAACCTTTTCAAAACATACTGTATGGGAGTATGGTACAGTATATGGGAGTATGGCCTTGGGCTCTGGAGTCAGTCTTGAGGCTGTGTGGTCTTGGGCAAGTAATTCAATCTCACCTAACCATGATTTCCTTATCTGTTGTGAACACTAGATAAGGTATAATTTGTATCCAACCCAGTGTTGTTTTATATCAGCTCTGCTTGTGGATGCTTGTACAGTAGCCTTAATCTATGGAAGGGAGTGAGCTTGATGAGCTGGAAGGAATGCTTACCTTTTGATATGCATGATTACCCTGGAAGAAGGTTTTTGCTTACTCTGGGACTGACATCAGAGAAGTGGCACATGAGAGATACCCTTGGTCTCTCCCACTGAAGTTTCAACAGTTGGAACACCTATAACTTAACAAAGGATTCCCTGCTTAATGCACAAGCAAGCCTGAGAGATCCATGCAATGAAACATCTAAATGTGTGCAAATGGGAACAAAAGGGAGAGGCAAGAAAGGAAAGGGACTCAGATCACCCACAGACACAGCCCTGCAGCCAGGAGTTCAAGGCAGAGCCCAAAGAGGAGAGAAATCTGGTTATGCCTGGTGCTCCCTTCAGCTGGGAAGAGCAAAGAAATTTGGTAAGCATTCCTGCAGGAGTGGGTAGTACAGGCTGCAGTTGAGCCCACAGACCTGGGAAGGACACAGCATGGAAGGACACAGTTCTTAGGTGGTCAGTATTTCAGGCAGAGAAACAAAGCTACAGCTCCTTAGCCTACCAGAGCTCGCCTCCCTTTGCCCTTGATGTCAGGTTGTTTAGTACATTATCTGCAAACCCAAGAACTGGTACTATGGAATCACTTTCTTTCCTGAACAAAGGGTGCACTCTGTGACCAGTCCTGGGTCAGGGTGCAGGGGGGACCCAGTGGAGGTCTAAGGCCACCAATACCAGGAAGACAAAACAACAAAGAAGCTGGCCAGTTCCCCAGCCCAGCCCAGCCCAGCCCACCCCCATGCATTGGGCTACACTGACAGCATCATCTGGCTGGGGTGGGGAAGAAGCACTGGAATTTCAGAAAGCTAAAAACTTATGATTCAGTGCCACCTACTGGAAAATAACAGAAAGGCCTCTTCATATTAATCTGTTAGAGAAATACCTTTCATAAATAGATGCCTAGACAAAGAAGGGATTCATCAAATACCATGAATAGTCAGGTAGCCAAGCAGCTCAAAAAGAAAATGAAAAATCTCCAAAAACAAACTAAAAGACATGGATATCTATAATAATAAAAGCGTAATATGCTCATTAGACCAGACATCCTTCCAGATGACCTTCCAGACGAAGCCAGGGCTATGAGGGCCGAGGTAGAGGCGGCCACCACAGCAGGCAGGGGCCAAGCTTCTTGCACCAATTTCGTGCATCAGGCCTCTAGTATGTAATATAAATGACACAGAATTCAAGATTGCAGTTTTGAAAATACTCAGGAAGATGTGAGAAAATACAGACAGGCAATTTAATACACTCAGAAAACAAAACAAGTACTTTATCAAAGAGATTGAAACTTTTAAAAAGAGCCAAACAGCCTGGCCAGTGTGGGTCAGTGGTTGAGCATTGAACCATGAACCAAAAGGTCATGGCTTGACTCCTAGTTAGGGCACATGCCCAGGTTTCAGGTTTAATCCCCAGTTAGGGGGCTTGCAGGAGGCAGCTGTTTGATGTTTCTCTCTTATATGATGTTTCTCTTTCTCCCTCTCTCTAAAATTCTTTAAAAAAAAAAAAAAAAAGAACCAAACAAATTACGGAGATGAAGAACTCAATAATAGAGAACGAGAAAGAACTGGCACCCTGGCCAGTATGGCCCAGTTGGTTAGAGCATTGTCCCATGCACGAAAGGGTTGCAGGTTCATTTCCCAGTTAGGTTCCAGGTTTGATGCCCAGTCCAGGCATGCTTGGGAGGCAACGGATTGATCTCTCCCTCTCCCTCTCCCTCTCCCTCTCCCCCTCCCCCTCCCCCTCCTCTCCTCCTTTCCTCCTTTCCTCTCTAAAATCAATAAAAATATATCCTCAAGTGAGAATTGTGTGTGTGTGTGTGTGTGTGTGTGTGTATATATATATATTTCTAATATGTATATATTAGAAATCTAAGAATGATGAAGAGGGAAGAGAGAGACTTGAGAGAAAAAAAAGAACCCGGCTGGTGGTTTAGTGGTTGAGCCTTGACCTATAAACTAGGAGGTCATAGTTCAATTCCCAGTCAGGGCACATGTCTGGCTTCTGGGCTTGATCCCCAGTAGGAGGCATGCAGGAGGCAGCTGATCAGTGATTCTCTCTCATCATTGATGTTTCTATCTCTCTTTCCCTCTCCCTCTCTAAAATCAATAAAAATATATTTTAAAAAATAACTTTATGAGAACCATCTGACTTCATCAGAAATAGCAATATAAAATAATAGGCATACCAGAAGAAGAAAAGGAGAAAAAGGAATAGAGAGCCTATTCAAACAAACAGTTGAGAACTTGCCAAACCTATGGAAAGAGCTAGATCCTCAAATCCAAAACACAAACAGAGTACCTACTTATTTCAATCCAAAAAGGCCTTCTTCAAGGCACATTGTATTAAAACTGTCAAAAATCAATGACAAAGAATTCTGAAGGCAGCCAGGGAAAAGAAGAAAGTAACCTATAAAGGAAAGCCATTAGATTATCATTGGATTTCCCAGCAGAAACTCTACAAGCCAGAAGACAGTGGAAACAAATATTCAAACTACTGAAAGAGAGAAACTACTAGCCATGAATAATACATCCAACAAAGTTAACCTTTATATATGAAGAAGAAATAAAGACTTTTCCAGACATACAGAAGCTGAGAGAATTAACCACCATAAAATTTCCTTTGCAGGAAATACTCAAGGGGGTTATTCTACCTGAAACAAAGAACAAAAGGTCACAAAACTATGAGTAAGATCACCAACAAACTTACAACACAAATGGATAATTTGTGATGACAAAAACATGAAAGGTTTGGTAATAAAAGTCTGAATTTGCTAAGGAGGATGGAGAGAGATGTATTCAAAATAAAAGGGACTACTGTATATATGAAACTTTCTTTTTCATAGACCTAATGGTAAACACACACACATACACACACCAAAAAAAAAAAAAACACAAAAAAACCCCCTGAGGCACAGAGCTACCAGAAAACAAAAGATAAAATGGCTATAGGAAATCCTCATACATCAATAATTACCCTAAATGTAAATGTACTGAATTCAGTGTAGCAGAGTGGATCAAAAAAACAAAACCCAACCATATGCTGCCTTCAGGAGACATATCTAAGCTGCAAAGACAAAGTTAGACTCAAAGTGAAAGAGTGGAAAATGATTCTCCAAACAAATTACATCCACAGAAAAGGAGGTACAGCCATACTTATATCTGACAAAACAGATTTCAAGCTAACAAAGGTTATGGGAGACAGAGATGGACATTTTATAATGATAAAGGGGACACCACATCAAAAAAACATAACGCTTCTTAATATATGTGCACCCAGTCAGGGAATACCAAAATATATAAAACAATTCCTAACAGAACTGAAGGGAGAAACAGACAAAAATATAATCATGGATGAGACCTTAATACTCCATTGACAGCTCTAGATAGATCATCCAAATAGAAAAATCAATAAAGAAATATTGGCTTTAAATGACACATTAGACCAAATGGACATAGTTGACATTTATGGAGCCTTTCACCTCAAAACATCAGATTATGCATTCTTCTCCAGTGCCTATGGAACATTCTCAAGGAATGACCATATGTTGGGTCACAAAATTAGCCTCAAAAAATTCAAGAAGGTTGAAATTATACCAAGCATATTCTCTGACCACAATGCTTTGAAATTAGAAATCAGTTATAAAAAGGAAGTAAAGAAACCCACAGATATGTGGAGATTAAACAACATACTACTAAAAAATGACTGGGTCAAAGAACAAATGAAAGGTGAGATCAAAAGATATAGAGAGACAAACAAGAATGACAATACGACATCAAAATTTCTGGGATGCAGCGAAAGCAGTAATAAAAGGGAGTTTATATCATCACAGGTCTATCTCAGGAAACACGGGAAATCCTAAGTAAACAATCTAGCTTTATATCTTAAAAAACTAGAAAAAGAACGAAAGCAACCCCAAGTCAGCAGAGGAAGAAAATAATAAAAATTAGAGCAGAATTGAATGAAATATAGAACAAATAACTATAAAAAATTAATACAGCAAAGAGCTGATTCATTGGAAAGATTAATAAAATTGACAAACTCTTGGCTAAGGAAAAAAGAGAAAACACTCACATGAACAAAATCAGAAATGAAAGGTTACCACAGGCCTCACAGATATACAAAGGATCATACTAGAATACTATAAAAGACTACATGTCATCAAATTGAATAACTTGGAAGAGATGGATAAGTTCCTAGAAATGTATAACATTCCTAGACTGAATCATGAAGAATTAGAAAATCTAAATAGACTGATAAACAGTGAGGAAATTGAAACAACCATCAAAAACTCCCAAAAAATAAAAATCCAGGACCAGATGATTTCACTAATGAATTCTAACAAACATTCAAAGAAGATTTGATACCCATCCCCTCTCAAACTCTTCCAGAAAATTAAAGAAGGCAGTATCTCCTAACACATTTTATGAGGCCAACATAACCCTGATACCTAAACCTGGCGAGGATAACACAAGACAAGAAAACTACAGACCAATATCTGATGAATACAGATGCAAAATCCTAAACAAAATACTACCAATTGAATACAAAAATACATTAAAAAAATAACACATCTCAATCAAGACCTAGATGTTATCTCTAGGGAGGTGACCTTATGTATCTGCTATAAATTGCTTGTTCGTTCAGCCATCTGTCTCAGTTTTCCTATTCCACTTGTCCTGGCTTACTGACCTGTCTCAATATAACAGTAACCAGCTCATGGAATTGTGGTATTGAATAAATGCAGTCATGCATGTCAGATACGTAGCTTAGTTCCTAATTAATTACCTTGTAAAAATATTAAGTAAATTTTAGCTGCTGTTATCACTTATACTAAAGGGAATTGTATTTTTAAAGTTTCACAAAACAATGGCAAAGTTTTCAGTCCTTCCAAACTGTCCACTGTGATTCCATTGATAGGTTTCATCAAACGTTTTGGCAGAGGTGTTGGTCAGATGGTTGCCTGGGAGACAGTCTGCTTTCCAGGGTGCTTTTAGAAGCTCAAATTGCAAACTGCTCCTTAGTTCCTGGTTAAAAAATCTCTGTGAGCTTTTCAGGAGAAGAAATACTAGACATCTGGGGCTGAAGTGCTGGAGTTAATAAACATGGTCTTTGCATATGGCATTTGAATAAAAAAATAAACATGTTTAGGGAGAAAACATTGATAATTAACTGATCTAGGAACTGATTAATTTTTGGAATGTAACAATTTTTTCCCTTTTTTTAAATTTATTGGGGTGGTACAGGTTAACAAAATTATATAGGTTTCAGGTGCACAATTTCACAACACATCATCTGTATACTATATTATGTGTTCACCACCCCAAGTCAAGTCTTCCATTTCCATTTATACCCCTACCAGAGGCCCAGGGCATGGGATTCGTGTACTGGTGGGGGTGTGGGCTGCAGGGATCAGCCTGCTGTGGGAGCACCAGTCATCCTGATCAGCCTAGTGGCTGTGGACCCACCCTCTGAGTGGCTACTCCTGCTGTGAAACGGCTGCTCGTCCTGGTAAGCTGAGCGGCATTCCCATTGTGAGAGCGTACTGACCACCAGGGGGCATCTCCTGCGTTAAGCATCTGCCACCTGATGGTCAGTGCACATCATAGCGATTGGTCGACCGGTCGTTCTGGTCATTCCGCTGTTCGGTCACTGGGCTTTTATTATATAGGATACCCTCCTTCATCTCTCCCCACCTCTTCCTCCCCACATTGTTGTCCGAGTCCATGAGTTTTTCTTCTTTTTTCCTTTTTGTTCAATTCCTCCACTGCTCCCACCCCACCCCACCCCCTCTGCTCCCCCCCCCACACACACACACACAGCTGTCAGCCTGCTCTCTATATGAGTCTGTCTCTATTTTGCTTATTAGTTCACTTTGTTCATTAGATTCCACATAAGAAATCATACTGTACTTGTCTTTCTCTGACTGGCTTTTTTATAATTTTAAATATTTAAGTAAAACTTTTTTTAATGAAAACCTGAATTTTCTTTCCTATGTTCTAAGGCAAAGAAATGTGCTTCCACCTGTAGAATCACTTGTACTCTTGATACGTTTGTTCCATTCTCGCATGGTTGAAAAGCATTCCATTTGGTCAATTTAAGACAGAAACATGATCTGGACATAAAAGTTATTCTAAAAGACAGACTTTAAATGAGATACTTTTCTTATCTTCCTATAATACTTGGGAGGAAATCAAACGACAGGAAATTGCTTTCTGTGAGACCTGTTTTCTTCCTTCACCCAGGGAGAAGTCAGTCCTGCAGGTTCTGCAGGGCAAACTCAGGGTGTCAAGAAAAGCAACATTTAAGATTAAAACATAAAAATTAAATATGCCCCTTGGTTATAAATTTTTTGGAATGTAATGACCTAATCAATCCTTGGAAATAATCCCTCAAGATGTAAAAATGACTGTTCATTAATGAGGGCTTTGTTCAAACAAAAAGTTCCAAATGCCCTCTGGACTTGACTTTTTTTTTGACATGTACTTTATTTCTCCTTCATTGTACCATTACTTCCAGTTTGAAACTGCAGGGGAACATTTTGTTTTCTTAGAGCTAACCAAATGTCACTAACGATACCATAAGGAGTAGCAAAAACCCTTTCTGAAGAACAGGATCTGTCAGGCAGCAGTGTGTGTGCAAAGCTGCCAGGCCTGGACTCCTGGTGGAATGTGGGATAGAGTGAGACACACCATGGTGGAGTGTCTAGCAAAATTATCTCAATCATTCATTCATTCAAATACTTATTTCAACAAATATTGACTGCATTTAATTCCTATGCTCCATGCTAGGAATACAATGGTTCAGAAGAATAGCCTCTGCCTTCTTGGTGCTTATGTTCTAGTGAGTAGTTAGTTAAAAAGAAAAAAGGTTATTACCTAGTTCGTTTATTCAGCAAACATTTTTAAAGTAATCTGGATACAGTAGGGAATGAGAGAGAGAGAGAGAGAGAGAGAGAGAGAGAGAGAGAGAGAGAGAGAGAGAAACATCAATGATGAGAGAGAATCATTGGTCAGCTGCCTCCTGCATGCCTCCTAGTGGGGATCAAGCCCCCAACCTGGGCATGTGCCCTAACTGGGAATCAAACCGTGACCTCCAAGTTCATGGGTTGATGCTCAACCACTGAGCCACACCAGCCAGGCTCTGTCATACTTCTGAATGCAAATAAATTCCCACAGTTTTGTCATTTATTTTTTAATTTAATACTTTTATAGAAAATGAAGCTATAACACTCATTTTAAGCAACCAGTGTTTGGAAAACCAGTCTAAGGGTTGTCAGTTTAGCAGAGTCTCCCTTCCCCTCCCCGACCCCATCCCAACCTCAAAGACAACCAGGACAGCAGGTGGTTGCTAACATATGTTTTGTTAACTTAGACAATTTTCCCTGGCAAAGGAGAAACCATTTTATCATCTAAAGGTGTCTAAATACTGAAACGTGTATGTGTGTTATGTATAAACTTACTGAGAAGGATTGGGAAAAATTGTTTATTTCATTAGGCAAATAATGGAATAGATTTAAAGATATATGCCCTAGCCAGTTTTGCTCAATGGTTAGAGTGTCAGCCTTTGGACTAAAAGGTCCCTGATTCGATTTCAGTCAAGGGCACCTGCCCAGGTTGTAGCTCGATCCCCAGTAAGGGGTGTGCAGGAGGCAGCCGGTCAGTGATTCTCTCTTGACGTTTGATGCTTCTATCTCTCTCTCCCTTTCCCTTCCTCTCTGAAACAATAAAATTATATATTTTTAAAAGAATACAAATACATATATTTTTAAAATATTTAAAGATATATGGATTTAAAGATTTTGAGTATGTTGATGTAACTGAAATATGGATTTCTTTTTCCCTCTTAAGGCAAATTTGAGGATTTCCTAAGTTTGTATGAGAATTGACAGATGAGTGACTCTGGTACAAGGCGTAGAAGATGGCATGCTAGGAAACCTGACTTTGCCTTTAACAGGGATTCTGTTTTTCCCCCTTTTGTGGCTTGAACAATTTTTCCCTAAGTAGATAACAATTTGAGTTTTAGATGTAAAAGTTGGATGAGGCAGGCAGCTAATAATGTACATTAAGTGCATATGATGTGTTGGCCGCTATCCTAGGTGGTAAACTATATTTTCTAATAAATGAAAATTTTATTTAGGTGTTTTAAATTATTGAGATACCTTAATTGTCTATATTTTATATTACTGTTACTCGCTTTGCCTTACTTTTTGTTTCTTGTTCATCATAGTCTGTGTTGCATGCCTGTTGTGTGGCCAGCACCTAGGAAGCCCATGTCTGAGTGGGTAGAAGATGGGGTTGCTCCTTCAGAGGAACTGAATTTAGCTGGGGACAAAGCCGCCGCATGAAAAAGTACTGAGTGCTCAACTATAGGTCTCAAAGAAAAGAGGAGTAAAAAAGAGGGAATAGATTGCTGGTAATTAAGAGTAGAGAGTCCCAGATTAGTCAAAACATTTATGCAAATGTGGCTATCAATCTAAAATTGCCAGCTTTTATTTTTGCCAAGTCGTTGTTGAAACTATTTTTTTACCACATTTCAGTAAAGAAATATTTTAACATGAAAAAAATAGAAAAGACATATAACTCTAGAACAAAAAGACATTTAAAATTAATTAGTTCAGTTTTATGAAAACCCCACTATACGGTCCTTATTTTTTAAATTTTGGCACAGAGTGGCAGTTGGGAAACAATGGCCTGAATGAAGCTTCACTGAGAAAGAGGGACTGGCCTGCCCACAAAGATAGATACAAAAAGAGAAAGATTGCTAAGTGGATTGAGTAGCAAGAGTAATTGCCTAGAGGTATTAATGGTCAGGGCCCAGAGGAGGGGGGACAATGAACTGAACTATACTTTGTTTTTTATTTTGTATTTTTTTTAAATTAAATTGATTAGGGTGACATTGGTCAACATGAACATACAGGTTTCAGGTGTGGGTGTCTATGTTACAAGATCTGTCTATTGCACCGTGTGCCCACCACCCAAAGTCACATCTTCTCCTGTCGCCTTATATTAGGACCCCCTTCCCCCCCACGCCTTCCCTCTGGCAACCACCACACTGTTTGTGTTCATGAGTTTCAGTTTTATATCCCACATATGAGTGTAATCATATGGTTCTTAGCTTTTTCTCACTGACTTATTTCACTCAGCATACTCTTCTCAAGGTCCATCCATGTTGTTGCAAGTGGCACTATTTCATCCTTTCTTGTGGCTGAGTAGTATTCCTTTGTGTACATGTACTGAGCTACACTTTAAAGAATAGTGAGAGGTAAAAGTGATTCTAGAGAATGGGACGCTTGGAAACCCAGGAGAAATTTAGATTTTCAGTAAAATACAGTACAGAGCCATTGAAAATTTTGAGCCTTAGAACACGAAAACGTCATGTCAAAAGATGAATCTGGTGGCTGAATGTAGTTATGAGTTAGGGAGGGCACTGTTGCTCTTAGAATAACTGCAAATAGGTGAAGCCCAGAACAGGAGAATGAGTACAGAATAAAGGGCAAGGACAAGATCAAGAGACTTTTAGTGAAAGAAAAGATAGGACTTGGTGACACATATAAATGTAAGAAAAGAGGAGTTAAAAGTTACAGCCACAAGAAGTATTTGGGGGTCCTGTGCTTTTATCAGGGGCCTGGTAAAAAAGCTTGCCTTACTGATTGAATGTACAAGTTAGCAAAACACCGCCCTTCCGTGTATTTTGAGATGCTAAGTGAACATTACATCATTTGCTCTTACTCTCTCTCCAACATTAGGGATCTCTGGTATGTGATTATAAGAAGTATCACTTACCAGAGTTGGAACTGAAGCAGCCATGCAGTGGTCTACACTGAAAAACTGAGCTTCCCTTTCTATAAATGTCTCTTTTGTTCATTGTTGTATCCCCAAAACTTAATTTATAATTGTGTATAACATATTTGTTTAAAAATTAGTGGTAGGTTCAGATAGTGTTGGATTTTATGCTGTGTAATAAATTGTCTTTTATCGTGACACCCCTTAGAGTGGAAAAAGAGAATTCTATCTCAATATCACAAAATTATTCTAGCAGGAGAATCATATGCCATTAACTAAACTAGAATTAGTATGACCCTAAATGATCTTTGAACCAAATTGAGGCAAAATTCTCTTTGTGCTGACACTACTGAGAGCTTCTCCACCTTGCGATAATAACCGAATTCCACTGGAGTGAGCCTTAAATGAAAACATGGCTAGTCTTGTAAATATGAACAAAGATTAATCTTTTTGAGATATTTTGAGAATTTTTCCAGTTAGAAGCAATCTAGCCGCAGCATCTCAGAAAAACTAGGGCCCGGAGCTGGTGGATAATATTTGAGGCTGGAGAGGTGAGGCAGGTCGGGTCAGAGCATGACATCTAGAATTTCGCAATGTGGAATTTTTTAAAAAGGAATGAGACATGAGATTTAAATTTTAAAAAGTACTTTGTGATAGCTAATTTTGGGAGCTTGAACAAGGGTGGAGATGGCAAAAAGTCAACATATTTGAGAGATTGAGAAGTACAAGCATGGCATACAGATTTCTGGCTTGTGCAGTTGTGGGTGTTGCTGCCGATCTTTGACATGAATCTTGGGGGAGGACCAGGTTTTTAGGCAGAGAGGGAAGGTTTCAATTCCGTTTTGGACAGTTTGGGTTTGATATGAGAGTCTTTGAGACATTCAGAGCTGTGGGAAAGAAAAGGGAAGCTGAAGGAAACATCATCGCAGGTCCATTTGAGGAGAGTTGCAAAGATGGCTGATTTAAAATTAATGTAAGAAAAGGCTTTCCTATAATCAAATAACAATTAGAAAATGCAATGAAAGGAACACTTGCATTCACAATAGTATCAAAAAACAAAACATTCAAGAGTAAACCCAATTAGAAATGTGGAAAACTTTTATGAAATACAGTAGAACCTCATTTCTCAGCAAGGGTGGCAACACAGGTCAATGGGGAAAGAATAGTCTTTAAAAACAAATGGTGCTGTACAATTGCATATCCACGTACAAAGGAATGATATGAACCCCTTCTCACATCCCACACAAAAATAAACTCAAAATAGATCATAGACCTAAATGTCTGTTAAAGAGTAAATTAAGAGTAGTCAGAGTAGCTAGAAGTATTAAAAAAGCTAAAAGTATGAAACTCTTAGAAGAAAATACAGGATTAAATCTTTATGAGCTTTGATAAGGCAGAGCCTTCCTAGACATGATACCAAAGCACAAGCAACCAAAGACAATAGATAAATTGGACCTTATCAAAATTAAAAACTTCGGTGCTTCAAAGAACAACATCAAGAAAATAAAAAGACAACCCACAGAATGGGAGAATATTTACAAATCTGATAAGTATATTTTATCTTTAGATGAAAAGGCAAATAATCAATTAAAAATAGGCAAAAACACCTAAATAAAAATTTCTCCAAAAAGATATACCAGTAGCTAATAACCACATGAAAAGATGCTCTAATGAAAAGTCATTAGAGAAATGCACATTAAATGCACATTAAAACCACAGATATAAAACCACAGAGGCAGATGGTAAGTATTAGTTGTGGATGCAGAGAAATCAACACACTAATAACTGCTGGTGGGAATATAAAGTGGTGCAGGTTCTATGGGAAACACTGACAGTTCCTCAAAGTGTTAAACATACAACTCAGCAACTCCACTCCGTCCACACAGCAACTTGTACAAGCACCATTCACAATAACCAGAAGGCAGAAACAACCCAAATGTCCATCTATTGATAAATCGATAAATCGACAATGGAATACTACTCAGTTATGAAAAGAAATGGATTCATAGTACAACATGAATAAACTTTAAAAACATGCTAAGTGAAAGAAGGCAGTTACAAAATACCACATATTATATAATTCAATTTATATGGAATGTCCAGAATAGGCAAATCTACAGAGACCTCGTAGATTAGTGATTGCCTTGGACTGGCGAGATTTGAGGTTGAATGAAAAGTGGCTGCTAATAGATGGGTATGGGATTTCTTTAGGGGATGATGAAAATGTTCTAAAATTGATTGTGGTGATGGTTGTACAAACCTATAAGTATACTAAAAACCACTAAATTATATTGTATATACATTAAATGGATAAATTGTATATTATATCTTGATAAACCTGTTATATAAAAATATAGTAAGTGAAAAGTTTGTAGAATATATGTATTATATGAATATATTTTTTAAATAATATAATTATAAGTTCAAAGCAAAACACTGTATTCTTTAAAATTAGCAAAATTGCCCTGGCCAGTGTGGCTCAGTTGATTAGAGCATTGTCCCATACACCGAAAGGTTGCGGGTTCGATTCCTGGTCAGAGCACATACCTAGGTTGCAAGTTCAGGGATGTACAAGAGGCAACAATTGATGTTTCTCTCTCTCTCTCTCTCTCTCTCTCTCTCTCTCTCTCTCTCTCTTTCTCTCTCTTTCTCTCTTCCTCTCTCTAAAATCAATAAGCATATCCTTGGGTGAAGATTTTAAAAATAGCAAAATTTGTGAAGCAATGTAAAAGGGACATCAGTGTATATTCCCTTGCAATAGTAGCTTTAATCATGTAACTGATCTGGTGTCAAAATTTCTTAATAGTAATTGATACCACCTAATTAATAAGATAACAACAATAGCATTTATTGCATTCTATGTGCCAACAGTTTGCTAAATTCTTAACATACGTTTTGTTGTTTGTTTTTTACAACACCATGTTTTTTATTACTCTACCCTTTCTATTCTCCAACATACTGAAGTTTACACTTACAAAATTGTATTATTTATCAGAATATCAGAAATGCACAATTTCTTTTGTTTTTAATAGTAGCTAAAAAGGTATTTATGTGACCTTGAGCAGTTATAAGAGCATATTGATAAATCTGTATGTGTTTAAGTAAGATTTTAAGAAATTCAAACTAAAACATTTTATTTATTATAGTTGATTTCCTTTTTAAGTTGATAACTTAAACACTTTTTAAATTATTTTATTATTATTTATTTCAGAGAGGGAGGGAGAGGGAGAGAGAGAAAGAAATGATGAGAGAGAATCATTAATGGGCTGGCGCCCTCACTCCCCCCACTGGGGATTGAGCCTGCAACCCGGGCATGTGCCCTGACTGGTAATTGAACCATGACTTCCTGGTTCATAGGTCGATGCTCAACCACTGAGACATGCCAGCTGGGCGAGAAAACACTTTTTAGTTACTTGACAGGTGTTTTTTTGTTGTTGTTTAATGTAGTATTAAATTTGAAAGGCAATCGTTGGCAAAGATAATTTTTAGAATCTTTTTTTTCATTGTCTATATAGACCAGGGGTGGGCAAAGTTTTTGACTCGAGGGCCACAATGGGTTCTTAAACTGGACTGGAGGGCCGGAACAAAAGCATGGATGGAGTGTTTGTGTGAACTAATATAAATTCAAAGTAAACATCATTACATAAAAGGGTACGGTCTTTTTTTTCAATAGTTTTATTCATTTCAAACGGGCCGGATCCAGCCCGCGGGCCGTAGTTTGCCCACAGCTGATATAGACTATTGTCTCAGTCAGTTTGGGCTGCTATAACAAAATACCATAGACTAGATGGCTTAAACAATAAACATTTATTTCTCATGGTTCTGGAGACTGGAAAAGCCTAAGATTAAGGTGCCAGCAGAATTGGTTTTTGGTGAGGGGCTTCTCCCTGGCTTATAGACATCACCTTCTTGCTGTACCCTCACATGGAGAGCAAACTCTGTGGTCCCTTCTTATAGAGACACTGATCCCATTATTAGAGCCCTAATCTCATGACCTCATCGAAACCTAAGCACCTCCCAAAGCCCCATATCCAATGCCATTACATTGTGGGTAGGGCTTCGACCTAGGAATTGGCGGGGTCTGGGGGCAGTTTAGTCCATAGCAACCAGCTATGATGAAAATCTTGTCCATAAATGCTAACCCTAGCATTTTTTGTTTGTTTTTAGTATTATGTGCCAAGAACCTTGCAAAGAAAGACTTCTTCAGTAAGTAAACACCCATTTTTGCTCTCTTACAATATTAATATTTTTCACATATTTCTGAAATGTTAAACTTGTTAAAAACACTGGGTGTATTCTCCTAAAAATCCTGCCCTTACTGGATAGAAAGCCATGGTCTGACAAACTTCATTTCCCAGTTGACTACAACACAGAGAGAGTCGGCTCCAAGGCACAGAATTTATAACTCATACAAGAAAAACTCTCTCGTCCCCTATTTCAGCCACACCCTATTTTCTCTGTCTTTCCACCCATTAATACATTACTTTCTGCTGAACAAAGTGTTCTCAGCTCAAATACAGATGAGACATTTTTCTATAAAATAGCCGGGATTAAGTAAAGTTGTTAGTCAAATTTTATAAATTACATCATATTCTAAAAGCCTTGTAATTAAAGGAATTATGAAAAATAGAGGATCCTTTTCTAAAGAAAGACTCACCCCTTAACTCAAGAAATTCACCTACTATAAAGTAGGTGCCTGCAGCTTAAAATTCTTCTCTTTTTTCCTGATCCTCACAAGGACACTGCTCAGTTCTTAAGTAGTGTTATTCACACTTTAAAGATGAAGAAACCTAGGCTCACAGGCTTTATTCAAGTGGCTGGGAATCTTCCAGAGCGCTGGCTCCATCCAGGTCTGGCTCTAAAGCCTTTCCCTTGCCGCCTCTCTGGTCTTATAAACCTGTCTGATTCATTTAGGACTCGCTGAGTTCTTGCTTCCAGAGTTAAAGTTGACAGTCAGTAAACAAGATTTCTAAGTATTACTTTTTAGAAAGTATAAGTACAATTAATTATAGATATCTTTTCCTTCATTGAATTAGCCCCCCTTAGTGATCATCAAAAATGGAAATTTGAATTTAAGCCTATTTTTAATAGGGTGGGGTGTTTTTTTTCCCCTAGCCTCTAAAAATCTGGGTGTGATGTCATCCTGGGTTGCCATTCTTAGAAAGCTAAACAGATCAAAACTGACCTTAAAGTAGAGAATAAAATCGACTAATGTGATCTTCTTTACCAAATTAGAGGATTCGAAGCTCCCGTTAACCTGTAAGACTATGTTCTAATGTTACACTGATTGATCTGTGGCTGTCCCCTCTTCTCCAGGACTCCCCGACCCCTTTGCAAAGATTGTTGTGGATGGATCTGGGCAGTGCCACTCAACGGACACTGTGAAAAACACATTGGACCCAAAGTGGAACCAGCACTATGATCTGTGAGTTGAATATTCTGTAAGCCATTTGGGAGCAGCAGGAAAGTAGGTATCTAGCTTTTAAGAGAAGCATTTCTTTTTCTTTTTTTTTCTTTTTTTAAGGGATTTATAACTTGTTATTGATTAAAAAAAAAAAAAAAAAAGTATGGCCAAATTAATACTGCCTCATTTTAGAGTTCATGTACTTGGAAGTTCTTGCATTTGACATTTTTATAGATTTTTATGGTTTGCTTCTGTAACTGTGATCTTCTGTGACTTTTCAACCAACTGGCCATTCTAGCAGAAAAAAAGAGCATAGTTCGGGTCCTCTATATACTTTTTCAGTGAAACCCTAAACCTGGGTTTAGAATTTTTATTTTAAAAATACATTATTATTATATTTATCTATTATGCAAATACATATTATATATATTTCTGTTTATTTTTTTTAATTCTGCTTTTTAGTTCAAATACATTTTCTGTAAGAGAAAATATAGTTTGGTATGATGGGATGTATATAAACCTATGTACCATCAAACAACTTCTTATATTTGTTCATAAAATGGATTGCACTCTGCTGAAACCAGTTTGGCTCAGTGGATAGAGCATCGGCCTGCGGACTGAAAGGTCCCAGGTTTGATTCTGGTCAAGGGCATGTACCTGGGTTGCGGGCACATCCCCACTAGGAGATGTGCGGGAGGCAGCTGATCGATGTTTCTCTCTCATCGATGTTTCTAACTCTCTATCTCTCTCCCTTCCTCTCTGTAAAAAAATCAATAAAATATATTTTTTTAAAAAATGGATTGCACTTTGAAAACCACTATTTTATATGCACTTATGTTTTCATGTTCTTGCTAAGAAATTTTTATCAAAGTAATACTGAATGATTATTGTTTTTTTATTAACACAAATTATACTGGGTTTGGATGAAATTTTTAATAACTGGATTCTAAAGCTCACTTTCAGTGATACTGAGGTGCCATAAGTGGCCTGGAAAGTGGTTGTCAATTCTTGTCCTGAAAGCTCCCCTCTTTGGTTAACTTGCACTGAGAGTAAGTGGGGGGATAATGTCTGAGTTAGTACCCATTAGTGATCTTTAGATGGATCTATGGGTTTATAGGTAGTCCTCTATTGCAAACTAGTGTTCAATAGTAAGCCTAACACTAGTAGGAACTTATAAATATGTCATTGTCCTTTGGACCTAAGAAAATATAATAAATCTCACCCCAGCCTGGTGGCTCAGTTGGTTAGAGTGTTGTCCTATACACCAAAATGTTTTGGATTCAATTCCCAGTCAAGGCACATACCTAGGTTATAGGTTCGATTCTCAGTTGGGACTGGAACACGAGGCAACCAATTGATGTTTCTCTCTCTCTCTCTCTCTCTCTCTCTCTCTCTCTCTCTCTCTCTCTCTCTTTCTTTCTCTCTCTCTCTCAACACATCCTCAGATGAGAATTTTAAATAAATATATATGATAAATCTGTCATAAGATTATAACTTTATGTGGTTATCTATATTTGCTTCTTACATAACTGTTGTAGTTCTTTTCCCAGCCCATTGAGATTACTAGACCTATATTTATTGAGTGCCTGCCACATGTGGAATATAGAACCAATATTATTTTTAAAGGATTCTTCTGTGCTAACAAGTCAATCAGATAAAATCTCAGTGGGCTATATCATAATTCAGAAATACAATTAAAAGTGAGTTTGCATGTTGTTTTTAGATATGTTGGGAAAACTGATTCTATAACCATCAGCGTGTGGAACCACAAGAAAATTCACAAGAAGCAGGGAGCTGGCTTCCTGGGCTGTGTGCGGCTGCTCTCCAATGCCATCAGCAGATTAAAAGATACTGGATGTAAGAAACTAATGCTTTTCTGCCTCTTCATGCAACTGAAGAAGGCTTATGAGGCATCTTTTTTTTTTTTTTAATACTGAATACAGAATTCCTGCCTTCCTCCCTAGTTAACATTTCGCTGGGTTAAGTTTTGAATTGTTTGTTTGCAGACCAGCGTTTGGATCTATGCAAACTAAATCCCTCAGATACTGATGCAGTTCGTGGCCAAATAGTGGGTAAGAACTTTCTCATCTGTATAAAGAGATGCTTTTGCTCAACTTAACATTCAACTCTCCATCACTGAGGAAACACATACAGGCACTGGCATGGTGACATACTTCGAAGGACCATCTCTTACAGGGGCCATCTCTTCAGCACTAAAAAGTTTCATCTTGTGTAGTTTTGATTATTTTATCTAATTTATCTCTTCAACCTATCATTCAAAGTTGAGTTAAAATCACTAAGGTACAAAAATATTTAGGGTTATAATTTTAAATGTCATTTTAATCATCCCATTATGGATAATTAATTTGTCATTATATTATCCAGAGGTAGTTAAGAACGGTGGCCACATAATGCAATAGTTGAGAAATAGTTTCTTCAGGAAAACCCATCAAATATGTAAAAAGCAAAGATGATTTCTGAAGACTTCCATGTAATATGATTTGATAGAGTTATAGAGGATTGAATTATTTAGACTGAACAAATAAAATGTGCTAATGTTACAAAGTGTTGACTGGCAGTATTCTCTTGGAAGCGATTTATCTGTTAAGTAGCTCATCATATTATCCATTTTTTATCAGCATTTTAGGGTAACTGTGATCTTCTGTGTTTGCTGATTGTATGCATTACAAGGAATCAAAGAAAATGTAGTATTTCAGCAGCATACCAGAGTGACCCCAAACCTTTTAGGTATTGCCTTGTGTAGACTTGACCCAAGGTAAATGAACAGTGGGTATAGATCCTAAAACTATCAAAGTGAAAAAATTCTCACTGAATGCTTTCCTGTTTCTGATTTCTTCTTTTCTTTGTGGAGAGATGTGCCAGCAGGAAATGAATAGCTGGGAGCAGCTTTATAATTGTCTTTGTTGTTCATAGTAGCCACTGAGAATACATATTTGGATGCATCTAGACTTTACAAATACTAAAAGTGCTTTCTGTGTCCTTATTAAACATGTCAAAATCTCCTTAAAGGATAAGGTAACTTAGAGGAAGTGAATATTGTGTTCTGTTATGTTTATGGAGAGCACGAGAAACACAGTACCTCTTTCTGCTCCACATTTTAAGGAATGTTCCAGGCAGTGTATGGTGGTATGCAGCTACTGGAATAAAATACCTCTTGCTTGAAGGCATAAGAATATATGTGTCTTTGTATATGCACATGCCTCGCTTTTAGAAAATAATATTGTGCATAAATTATGCATCCGCAACGGCTCACTGTATTACAATTGTATAAAACCACTGGATTTTAATGCACGACGTTCTCTTCTGTTTTAGTCAGTTTACAGACACGAGACAGAATAGGCACTGGAGGGTCTGTGGTAGACTGCAGAGGACTGTTAGAAAATGAAGGGTACGTATCACCATGGCAATGCCTGCTGACTTCTCTGCTGCCTTAGGCTCTCGCTCTATATGAAAGTGTCCTTCACATCTTTCGTTGTGCTGAATGCTTGAGACACAGGAAAGAACTTTGGGATAAAATTGGCACCCAGTTTCCTTGTTTATAAAGTAAGCTGTAAAGACTAGTGGGGTTGTGCCCAAAAGACTCAGGATCCAATTTAAAGAGGTTCCCACTGGCCAAAGATGGAACAGTTTGAGCATCAGTAAGAATTATAACTAATGGATTGGAACACATCAAATATGTTAAAAATGAACAGTATGTGTTCATAATGACACAGGAAGAGAAAAAAGAACCCTAAAATACTTTTCTTTTAAATACCCTGAAAACTCTCATTGGTCGCTATCACAATTTTGCAATTGCCAATGAATTAATGAAGCTGGTTGATAATTATTAATAGTTGTTAGCGACATCGCAAAAGAGAGGTAATCTGGCATTGACGTACCTCTTGGAAATCGAGGGGACTCCCAAGGGAATGCAACCAGCACCATCTGGAAGGGGGGTTCTCAGTAGCGGGTAGAAGACACAGCCCAGTGTCTTCACAGATACATGCTGGGAAAATACTCACAAAAAAAGGAAGAGAACCTATAAATTAATAATAAAAGACTTAAACGCATCCCTACTAAATGCAATGTGTGGACCTCGCTTGGATCCTGAAGGAGACAATTGACTGGAAAAATTGAACACTGACTGTATTTGATGATATTTTTAAAAATTAATGTACATTTTTTAGTCATGATAATGGAAAAAGTCTTTATCTTCTAGAGGTATGTGTGAGATATTTAAGGGTGAATAGGAAGTTGTTGGGATTGGCTTCAGACTAATCCAGTGGAGAGGAAGGGCAGCCACAAGGCAGAGGGAGAAGTCCGGAGGGTCGTCTCCCGAGTTGTGAATATATTTTAAATTTTTCAATGTAAAATGTTTTTCTAAAAGTACTTGCTTATAAGAGAAAATGGCCTATCAAGGTAAATTGTCTTCAAAATTATCCGGGGCGGAGATCTATGTTAAAGAGTACTTAAAGTCACTGTGGTATTTTATGTAGCCAGGAGTTTTATGATAGAGGAAAATAGAAAGGGAAATGGAGTGTTTGGATTTGACTTTAAATTAAGAAAAATCAAATCTCATTTCATGTCCAAGGTTGATTTTTCCAATCCCTACCTTTACCCGAGGATGAAACCCGCAAGTGGCTTGGATGGCACTTTACCTGTGGCTCCCTTTAGCTACTTGTTTCTATGAAAGTCTTTCTGTGTAACTAGGACAGGATGAATTGTATGAAACTGAGCACTTGGGACACTGTATATTGCTCAAGTAAAGCAAAATAAATGGATATAAGAGCACCGCGTTGAGTTTTCAGGCTCTTTCCTCGACTGTGTGCCCATGCGCGCTGTGCTCTGCCCCCTTTCAGAACCGTGTATGAAGACTCCGGGCCTGGAAGGCCACTCAGCTGCTTCATGGAGGAACCCGCCCCTTACACAGATAGTACCGGTGCTGCTGCTGGTGGAGGGAACTGCAGGTTTGGGGAATCCCCAAGTCAAGATCAAAGGCTTCAGGCACAGCGGCTTCGAAATCCCGAGCTCCGAGGGTCCCTCCAGACGCCTCAGAACCGCCCCCATGGCCACCAGTCCCCGGAACTGCCCGAAGGCTACGGTGAGAGAATTCGCCCGCTTTTATGCGCATTATCTGCAAGGTTTCAGAGAGCTTTAATTTTTAAACCTTTTTGCGTAACTTGTGCATGCCGCAGCTGCTGATGTTGGCAGGGCTGTGCTGTGGGATGGTTGTGTCGGTGTAAGACGGGTAACCAGAAAAAGATGGTGATAAATCTTGCTCATCATGAGTTTGTCAGCACTGTACCAGTCTCCCAGTTCAGCAATTGTGTGAAAATTTCAGGCAAATGAATATCCAAGAAAACCAGGATGGTGGTGGTAGATGAGGTATTTGTAGTGCTCTGATCGGAATGTGGAAAGGACAGTATGGGATAGGATTGGAAAGGGATCGTTTGACAGCCGAGAGCCTAATGCAGGAGGAATGTGGTATGGATGTGGCACATCATTACCGGCAGTAAGAGCAAATGGAAGTCACAGAGATCAGGTGAGGTCAGTCCTGGGGTGGTGGATACACAAACAGGGGCTGGTCCAGGGCTGACCAAGGAAGGAGAGCACCGCCTGTCCAGGTGTGAAAGGGGAAGGGAAGAAGGCCCAAACGTTTACACAGGGCTGGTGACATGAGGAAGTCCGGCAGAAGTTCACCACTGCCCTCTTCATTCCTTTTCTGGGTGATTTTAAACAATGTTGAAAAGAAGCTTAGACTCTGTGCTTAGAGGACTGGTTGAAAAAACTCCTTGGAATTGAATTTAACTGATTGTATCCCCCGATTTCTTGCACAGAACAAAGAACAACAGTGCAGGGGCAAGTTTACTTTTTGCACACACAGACCGGAGTGAGCACGTGGCACGACCCCCGAATACCAAGGTAGGATTCTCAGATGCGCACCAGAGGCAGTTTTCCAGCAGTTGCTGGGACCCCTGGCTGGATGAGAGCCCTTAGGCTGAAGATGTAAACTTGGAAGAATGGCAGCTCAAAGAGGATGTCTGCCAGGGGGTCCTGGGCGGCAGCTGCCGGAACCGAGGGTCCTTAGAAAGCAATCGTAGACCTTGAAATCAGATCACATAACCAAAAAGGCCTCACCCCTGGGTTAAATCAAATGTGCTCTGACTTGGAAAGCCAATAAGCCCTTCAAGATGTGCTCTCATTTTAACTGAAAATATTAAAATGGATGAAATCATAGGATGCCTGGGACTTGGCTTCAAATGATTGGAGTGGGGTGGTGAATATAGGGGTATATCTGAAATAGGTCGACTGGGTAATTGTTGAAGTTGGCTATTCATTATGGTTTCTCTACTTTTTTACATGCTTAAAATTTTCCATAATAAAGCATTAAAAGGAAATATAAAGACTATTACCCTTTCTCTCTTCTACTTTACTGTCCCTATTGCCTCAGTCCCTTGGGGACCATTCCTGGGGGAGATGAAGCTTTACTATACGAATTCCTTCTACAAGGCCAAACATCTGAGCCCAGGTCAGAGAGAGCCCCACCCCACCCTACCCCATAACAGAGTTATGTTTCTTTTCTTCTTTGCTTTGCTTTTCTCCCCTTTTTCTTTTTTCTTTTTTTTTTAGAATAGCATTACTACCAAATAACATTTTTAGTAATGCTCATTTCCTTTTTATTCATAATTTGTTTCATCTGAGAAGAAGCTTCCTGTCTTTGATTTTCCAAGTCTGTTAAATTTCTGATTCAGTGTCTATAATTAGATTGGAAATATTACCTGCAAATGGATGAGGTGTCTTGTCAGTACCCAGTATAAGAAATGTCAGGCTTTTGTGCTAATTAGAAAAGCATCTTGGTCAGTAATGCTGTGTTCCCACCTGACTGTGGATTGTATTGAAATAATTAAGAGGTTGGATTAGAAACAGGTACTTAATGAAGCCAATAAAAAATGAGAATGCCTCTCCCGGTGCCGCTGTTAGAATTGTGGGCGTTCAGATGCGTGTTAATACATCCTATCAGCTTTAAAAACTTGTGTTGTCGGGGGCTTTTTGACGAAGCAGCCTTTCTGGCCTTGAGCACTTCATTTACTGTAACCTGTGAGTTCAGATAGTTTTCCAGCAGCGTTCAGATACTTCCTACCGTGTGGCCCTCTGTGGTATAAGAAGTGATGTTCCCTGGGTAGGCCACGTTCCCTGTCATGGTTATAGGCTCTGGAAGTTTCCTTGTTATCTGTTGGATTTGCTGCCACTTGCAGCACAGAAGCCTGGATTCGGTGGGAGTTTGGCGTAAGTAGCACCATGACTGTCCCGCTTAGCAGAACTGGGACGTGGCCGCATTGATAAGGAAGGGACTCCTGTGGTTCCTCTTGCTGAAGTGTTAGTTTCATGCCTCCATACTCAGATGGACAAACCTCTCTGTGTCTTCCGTTTTGATAGAGACCTTAACAGTGTGAATTGTGATGAACTTGGACCACTGCCACCAGGTTGGGAAGTCAGAAGTACAGTTTCTGGGAGAATATATTTTGTAGATCATAATAACCGAACAACCCAGTTTACAGACCCACGGTTACACCACATCATGAAGTAAGTACAACTTTTACACAGTCCTTGTTGACTGCTGACGTTTACCAATTCATGTTTTCTAATATGTTTTTTAATTTATCCTACTGCATTGTTTGTTAGCGGAGAAGACACATAAGCAAACATAAGTATTTGGTGGACAGTTGCATGTGTTAAACTCTCAGGTTAGCTGTGAGCGCACTGAAGCCATATCTTGTTGCTGTTGCCACCCTCTTCCTGCCTGTGGCTGAGATTAAATTCACGGAGTGGGCAGTATTAGGCAGGTGCATTAACGAAGCGTCACACGCAGCTCCGTGATGAAAGGCGTGGCTCTTAAGTGAGAAGCAGTAAAATGCCCGCCCGTCACAGTGTAGGAGGACTGCCACAGTCACGGATGCCACTTGCTGAGCCTTGTCCCGTGCCTGTCATCCTGGATGACTTGGAATTGGGAGTTCTCTCGGCTCCTGCCGTGTGTTCCGGGTTTGGTGTGTTCTCAGGACATCAGAGCCCACGAGGCTCTTCTCACTGGCAGCTGACATTGGCAGCAAAACTTGAACAAGAGAAATGTCACTTTGTCCTTCTGCTGGTCCTAGTCCTTTTCTATTACTGGAATCTCGCTTTTAATGAGTGGGCTTAATAATCTGTTGGTTCTGAAAATGAGGATTGGCTGCCATTAGACTTCACTTGAGTTGTTTGCTCTTATGCATATTGCCCCTCTCCACTATAATCTGTTTTTCAATGTTTCACGTCAACTCCATTTAATTCTAGCCACCAAGGTGCATCTAACAGTGTGTTGGTCAGTCTCGGACACATACTAGATGATAAATGATAGCAATTGCTGTTTTTATTTATAGCAATGAAAATGTATGAGCTAAGCTGTTGCTTAGAAGTGGGGTAGCTCCCTTATTGTATCCTAGGCCTATATTTGGGCTAATGGTGACCACCAGCAATTGTTACATAGCCACGTCATCAGAGAAGAAAATGTCCACTTGAAGTTCTATTTAACGAACTCTCTTCTCGGTCCCTTTGGTGTAGGGGGCATTGCTTGCAGCTCCCTTGGCCGCTGCTTTTGGAGTGATTTTGATGCTTCTGTTCTTCTCAAGTCACCAGTGCCAACTAAAGGAGCCCAGCCAGCCGCTGCCGCTGCCCAGCGAGGGCTCAGTGGAAGACGAGGAGCTTCCCGCCCAGAGATACGAAAGAGATTTAGTTCAGAAACTGAAGGTCCTCAGACACGAGCTTTCACTTCAGCAACCCCAAGCTGGTCATTGCCGCATTGAGGTATCAAGAGAAGAAATATTTGAGGTATGGCATTTAGTGCGGCAGGCAGGCAGGCAGGCACAGTCTCTGCATTCATGTTAATAGACAAGTGAGGTGATTCAGCCTGAGGAGCCGCCCTGAGCAGCCTTTGTCTGCGAGGCGGTGCTCTGAGGGGACTGCTCTGTGAGCGGCTTCTGCATTTCCGTGAGCTCTTCTTTCTGTTTGGCATTTCAGGTGTGGAGTTTATTGCTCAGTGAAATGCAGGGTTGTGCCCAGGTAGAGAGGGCACTGTATTTACTCCTGTGTTAACAGTTTAAAAACACAGATGGTTTATGAGGTGGAAACCTAGAGATATAGGCAAAAGGGGAAAAAAGCCCTTTGCCTACATTGTGCAGATTATATATTCCTGCAATCTTCTGTGTCCTCAGAACCAGTCATTTCTTCTGGCCTCTCATGACATTTGATGTAATAGCACAGCCTCCTCAGAGGAGCTCAGTGGCCAGGCGGCCACTTGTCTCTTCTGGAAACAGGATGATCAGGTGGTTCCTGGGAAGGCCTCCGCCCCATATACAGCCCCCTGCGGGACCAGGGTCCCTAACCAGGCAGGACCCTCTTGTGGACAGAGCCCTTTCTCAAGGAACGTGAGCGTAAATTGAAATCTCGGCTGTGTTTGGTCCATAGCCTGCCTGCCTGCCTTGGTGGAATCCTTGGCAGACATGAGCCAATGAGGGTGGGTAAGAACTGGACACAGGTTCTTACGGGGCTGCAGCCTGAGGGCCCAGCACCTCCACAGCGAAGGGCACAGGATGCGCCAGGGCCGTGCGTGGTCCTCCTTGCAGCCAGCGCTGGACCAGTGGGGCTGCTGAAGTGCTCGGCTCTGCCCGTTGAGCAGTCTTAAGTGCTTGCCAAGGTTAGGAAAGAGCGGAACTACTGTTATTTTGATGCCAGATCATTTCCACTCAACCTCCTCTTTCCCTCTTGGGATGGCAGAGTTTGAATTACATTAAACTTAAAGCATGAAATGATTTTTAAGTGCCTTATCATTTGAAAATATTTATCAACACTTGGCTGGTTCTACTTAAATGCTGAATCTGAAGGAATATTGGGCTGACCACGTGTTTTCTGTTTTGGCTGAGCTGCAGGTATAAAAACAGGCTCAGAATTCTTTTAATATCAGACTTTCTAGTGATGTCTTCATTTTGGTTAAAATATGAAGCCTGGCCAGTGGCTCAGTTGATTGAGCATCATCCCAGGCACCAAACGGTTGCCGGCTTGATTCCTGATCAGGGCACATACCTGGGTTTCAGGTGTGATCCCCCGTCAGGATGTGTACAGAAGGCAACCGCTCTATGTTCTCTCTCTCTCCCTCTCTCTAAGCATATCCTCGGGTGAGGATGTAAAACACACACATACATACATATAAAGTGCTTATAGGACACATTGAAATTGTGTAGGGAAGATCAGCTCTACAGAGGACATTTGTTCTGTTGTTAGTGATTATGCTGAAAATAAGTGTTTCCTTTAGGTACAGTGTTACCTAGTACACGTTTATTTTGTTGTGGTTTCTGAACTAGAAACAGTGGGAGAAAAGTTGATACAGGGTGGAGCAAAAGTAGGTTTACAGTTATGAGTATGCAAAACACAGTTTATTATTGTATAATTATTTATTAATTATTGTATTATTTCCATACAAACACCTATAAACCTACTTTTGCCCCACCCTGTATAAACATGCTAAATAGGAACCAGATAGAACTTGGATTTGAATGGATACTATTTTGAATCAGGTTCCATCTATATCCTATCTAATAATAGAGAAACATGGTAATTAACCATAACTTTGCTACCCTTCCCATTGGGTAATCAGCAAGATATGCAAATTAACTGCCAGCCAACATGGCAGCCGGCAGCCAGGCAGCTGAAGCGAACATGAACATGAGGCTTGCTTACTCCAGTGATGGAGGAAGTCAACGTTCTCCGCCTGCCGCAGCTCAGCTCTGAGCTCCGGATGAAACAATGTTGCAATTATAGAACCTAAACAAACCCAGAAACCTGCTTTCAGCCAGCGTGGCCTCAGAGCTTAGAGTGGCCAGTGATGGCAACAGAGTTTCAATTATAGAATCTAAACAAACCCAGGTACCTGCTTTCAGCCGGCAACGGCCTCAGAGCTGGAGCCTGCTCTCAGCTCCAGTGACAGCTATAGAAGGTAAATTAATCCCAGAATAAAAAAAAAGAAAAAAGGAGAGGCTGGGAGCTTCAGTCGCCCACCAGCCTGAAAACAGCCCTCAGCCCCTCACCCAGACTGTCCAGGCACCCCAGTGGGGACCCCCACCCTGAATGGGGTGTGACCAGCTACAAACAGCCATCATCCCCTCACCCAGGCTGGCCAAGCACCCCAATGGGGACCCCCACCCTGAAGGGGGTATGACCAGCTGCAAACAGCCATCATCCCATCATCCAGGCTGGCCAGGCACCCAAGCAGGATGCCCACCCTGATCTGGGACACCCTTCAGGGCAAACCAGCCGGCCCCACCCGTGCACCAGGCCTCTATCCTATATAGTAAATGGGTAATATGGAAACTGACCCTAACAGCAGAAGGACTGGGAATGACTGACTGGTCACTATGACACACACTGACCACCAGGAGGCAGACGCTCAGTGCAGGAGCTGCCATGATGCACACTGGCCATTTAAAAAGAAACAGCACCTTGGACCTGGTACCAACAAACCATCACTCGGCTTTCCCCAAGTGGGACACAGGCCCTACCACCACCCCAGAGCGACAGCCCACCAAATCGCAGCCAACACTGCCAAGACCTCATGGCGCAAAATGTGGCCCACAGCCCAGCCGAGCCCAGAAACAGTTGCTGTGGGTGCCGGGTAATGATGTCACATAGCAACACCCGGCTTCCTCTCCCTAGCGATTAGCCTCCTTGGAGTTTCTTCAGCCCAGGAACATGGCTTGCTTTATAGCCAGGTGCAAACATTTTACACTTTAACCAAATGTCTGTAAAGCGTTTTCCCCTACCTCATCTCATTTAATCCTCACAGAAGTCTTGGAGTAGGTAGATAGGGGACTCGATAGACTCCTATTTTCTTTTCATTAGCCAGAAAATGGAGATTGAGAAAGTTTAGAAACTTGACCCGACTGAAAAGAAGAAATTGTGGACCTTGAAAATGACTTCAGGTTTTCTCACTGCGCAGAATATAGTCAAACACTGCTGCAGTTAAATATTTCACCCTTTGTTCTCCCTGCATGATCTACAATAATAATCTGCTTCGTGTTGATATTTACTGCTGTGTTGCAGACAATTACCTGAAAGAGAAGTTGGGGTGCTTCACTGGGCTGGAAAAAGTTTAGCTAAATTAGAAAGGAGGTCTAATTAAGCAAGTTTGTTCTATATATATAAGAGGCTAAGTTGACTCACACATGCACAATACATATAAACCTCTCACTGCTGCCAATTGCACAGGTGTGTTTCAATCTGTCATTGTCGATTGTGAATTTGGTTGACACTTCTATTATAGAGAAAGGGTGAATAGCAATATTAAAATATTTCTTCTAATTAATTTCATTTCAATGTGCACGAATCCATGCACCAGGACACTAGTTATCAATAACCTTTCATCTTTTTATTACTTTAAGAAAAGTTCTTCTCTCTAAAACTGTTAATTTTTACATATAGGAGTCTTATCGCCAGATAATGAAGATGCGTCCAAAAGACTTGAAAAAACGACTAATGGTGAAATTTCGTGGAGAAGAAGGTTTGGATTATGGTGGAGTGGCAAGGTGAGAGGCTAATTTATTCACCCTTTCTGCTGCATGCTCTTCAGCATAGCTATAATAAAACACAATCCTGCATTCCACAAAGTAATAAACTCCATACCTGAAATGCCAAACAGGAAGAAGAGCCAGTGGAAATGCAGAAACCGCTCACAGAGCAGTCCCCTCAGAGCACCGCCCCTCAGACAGAGGCTGCTCGGGGTGGCTCCTCAGGCTGAATCACCTCTTCCTTTACCACACCTCCCCCCCTCAGTTCTGAATCTGTCTGGGGTGCGGGAAAGCCTGCATTTTCTCTCCTGTGCTCACATGGTGCTGCCTCTCCACAGGAGATACTTTTCAAGATTGCCCCAAGTTTCTTCCTCAATCTAGAAACCATCTTTCTTTTGGCCAGTGTAACTTCTGTTGGCTTTGATAGCACTAATTCCATTTCCTGGCAAGAGGCTTAGGCTTCCACTCCCCTTTCCAGGTGAGAATCTTCCTCCTCAGTCCTTCACACTTGTTCTAGCAATGCAGGCCTGACTGCTTCCACTTTCTTGTCTGTGCTATTTCCCTTATAGTCTCAAGAGTTCAGTAGCTCAGACTGTTTCAGTTTACCATTATTTCTTTGCATAGCTGGTGTTCTGTATTCCGAGGCACACATGTGAATAGCTTGATTGGTTTGGTGGTTCTCTTCTGCCTTTTCCACAGTTACAAGTCTCCCACGTGGAGCTGGCTTTGTGTGGCTCCCTTGAGTAACATGGTGCTTGAGAGGAGGTCAATGTGAACCCTTGCTCTGCCACCTCCAGTTTGATCTCACGTTGCAATTTCACCCCTCAGATTCTTCCTCGGGTCCAGATGGGATCATATCCATCCAGACATGAAGGAGAAATTGAAACTATTATAGGCACAGGAATAGCACTGGGTGTTAGAACCGTGGCAACCTCGGTACTTGAGTTCTGACTAGGAAAGAATTCAGAGCCAAGACCCAAACTATAAGAGAACATTTATTTATAAAATCACAGAGGTAGTAGAAGTAATTAATAGAAAAAATGGGCTTAGGAAACAAGTTATAGAGGCAAAGGAAGGGCCCTTGGAGCTTATAAGTGAGGAAGGCAATGGTAAGGAGCCTGGGGTGGGGGAGGGAAAGGCGAGAGCTTGCTGGGTCCTCTGTCCCAAGGGTTTTAAGGGTGGGGTTGAGAGTTTAGGGGAGGCCCCAGGGGCTCTTAATAGACTAGTTAGCAGCTTTCCAGGTGTGTCCATTCAGGGTTTAGGTCTCCACTGATTGATTGGCCAGCACCAGGGTAGGGGGTCAGTGCAGCTGGTCCTGAGGTTAGCAGTGGTGTTGCTGGTCTGGTTGTGCTGCTTTTCTGGGCCTGGAGCTCAGGCCTAGATGTTATCTCCAGGGAAGAAAGGTCAGGGCGTCCAAACCAGCCATGTGCTAGGGGAGGAAAGGTCATCCTGGGGACGAGGTCCCACCCTACAATTGTCCTTCGTTAGGCACCCAGCGCTTTTCACCCTGGTGACCTTCTGTACCTGACCCATCCTTGCTCTGCTCATGTCTGTCTAACTGCCTACCACAAAACCACATGTGTGTGTGTATTCATCATCTGCTCACTGAGAATCAGTCTATACTCATTTTCCCAGTTTTTGGTTCTGAACCATTGCTGTTCTCTCTCTTCTGCCTGTATTGCTCTTCCCTTCCCACTTCCAGAACATTCCTAGTATGCCTCTTTCCCTTGTCCCTGGCTTGGTCAGAATGTTTGCTTGTATTTTAATCACTTCCTGTCTAGACGGTTGCAGGTCCCTGGTTTTTATGAAAAAGATTCTTCTCAAATCCAAACTCCCAAACTTGGGGATGAATCAATGTTGGGAAATTTTGCCTTTCTAGTCAAGAGACTTTACAAGATTTGGAGTCTCATCTCCCTGGCAGTTGCTTTCTGTTCTTTGGAGTTTGATACATTAACTTTGTTTTGGCTTGGTTGTTTTTATGTATTCTCACAATTCTCTTCGATTATTTGCATTTGTACTTATCCTTTCCTAGTCTTTCTCAATTGTCTGTCTTTTCTATTTGAAAGAGTAAAGACTTCGAGAATAAAATTTGGGGCTGCTATCTTAATGAGATGTATCTATTTGAAAGGAGTTTGAATAGAATAAAAGGCTGTGTGTGTGTAGAACTGCCACAGGTGTTTGTATGAGGTTCCCCATCCTTGGGCTTCTCACAGCCCAGTCGTAGCAGTCAAATCATACAGCTTCTATTTAGAGTGCTCTTTAAAGTTTGATATTTTTTTTCATAGCGAAATAATTCAAACAGAAAGGAATTCAGAGAATAATTCATTCTTATACACCCCATCCAGATTTTTAAATTCTTAGAATATTTTTAAGCTTTAAACTAGTTTTTAAGATTATAAACATGATAAATGTTTATGCAAAAAAAGTAATTCAACAGAAACTTATGAAGGGGAAAAGACAGTCTTAATCCCTGCCTCTCTAGGTTGTGACATATTTTCTCATTATTTAAATGTTATTACATGTTACAATTGATCAGAAATTTAAAAACTAGAAAGCAGAAGAAATGAAAATGCCCCAGAATGATAATTCTCAGGTTAACCACTGTCCCCGGCTGGTGTAAGGCCTTCCTGTCTTCCTGTGCTCGGCATATACGTCTGTGCTTTGTGTGTGCGTGTATGTACACACACTTTTTAAATACAAGTAGGATCAGACTGCTCTTTATTGCACTTCTGTCAGATATTACCACACCTTTAACACCATCACCGGAGGCTCTGATCTTTGCAGAGCAGCAGAGAGACCCTTAGCTGAGGGCCAGGAACACTGGCCAGTGAACAGCTGCAAAGACTGGACTTGTAAGGCGATAGTCATTCTTTTAATGTAGTCCCGTCTCAGGGTCCTCGATTTAATTCCATCTCAGGGTTTCTGTTGCTATGGAAGATGTTGGGATTCCGATGTAGCATTTTGGGGGCCACGATTTAGGCCGGCACACGTCCTTCAGGTCACCTTCTCTACATAGTGTGTCAACCACAGTTCTTTCTGAGCTTCAGAGTAGTGGGCATTTTGGCCAGAAAAACCATTTCTGATACTACCAGCCCAGTGCTTGCTTCTTCAGGCTTGTTTTCCCAGCATGTTCAGATCACATGCTCACAGCCAGGTATTTGTCCCAGTTTGGCCTCTAGTGGTTCAGTCCTTTTGTTATGATCTAAAACGAGGAGTTTTCGCACAGATAACATGTTTTGGTGTCTGTTGTTGTTGTCCCCAGGGAGTGGCTTTATTTATTGTGCCATGAAATGCTGAATCCATATTACGGGCTCTTCCAATATTCTACGGACAACATTTACATGTTGCAAATCAACCCAGATTCGTCCATCAACCCTGTAAGTATTGATGAGTGAATAAGCAGGGAATTAAGTTGGGGAATTTTTAGAATGGATTTTCATTTCCATCTCAATTTTGGGTTTATTCACTGTAGTCTTACTCAAGTTCTGTGGTAATAAAAGGTGGAGTGAGAACCGGATTAAGATGGGTGATTTCAATCCTGTGCTTCTCTGGCTGGGATCACTGGGTGTGCTGTTTCCAAGGACAAGAGGGACTGAGCTGCTCATCTACTCCGCACTTTATTGCTATTTGGGGGAGCCCCGCGCGTTTGTTGGCAGGATCATTCTGAGAAGCGGGTGACGAAGTCTGTCCTCCTTCCAGTCAAAGTCGGAACATTCCCATAAGTGACCTTTTTGGCACCGGTGCTAACACCCTTAGTTCTTGTTTTAGAGAAGAGTGGCCGACCCACGGTTGGACTCTCCTGTGGCCGCGTCCTGCCTCGGCGCCGCCACGTGCACGGCCCCCACGCGGAGTCCTGGGCCAGTGCCCCTCCGCAGGCATCGGTGTGACAACCTTTTACCAACATGGAAACTAAGTTTTGACTAATTATCTGATTATAATCCCAGCCTGAAAGTAGAAATGTGAGGTTCCCTTTTTAGTTAAAAACCAGACAGCTCTGGTTTTAAAATGGTTCTTTTACTTGGGTTATTGATACTTATTTTCCTCGGTGTTCCTTTTGTTTTTCTTATTTTTTGTGTGACTGGGGGAGGCATGGCAGAGGAAGAGGGGGAGTTGCCCTTTGCTCTTTATTTCTCTTTAGTCCAATGGCAAGAAGCGTAGCCCGTGGCCTGTACAGAGCTCAGAGCCCTGCTCACAGAGGGCCCGTGCTTGGTTTGCATCTCTGCTGTTGCCATATTGGAATTCTTAATGTTTGTTAATAAGGGGTGGTGCATTTTCATTTTGCACCGAGTCCCACAAATCATGTAGCAATTCTGAGGAAAATGTGTTTGAACTACGAGCAAATAAAATGTCCCGATGATCTGTACAAAAGATGTGCTCTCGGTGCTGCCTAACCGCGCAGCCGTCTTCCTGTGGCCATGAGCACAGCCTGGGACTGACCCACGCGGTGTTGCTGCCTGTGGGACAGTTCTCCGAGAAGCTGGAGAGATCGCAGGATAGTCAGTCACCTTGACTGTTTTCAAAATGAATTTATGTTCTCTGGTGCCCCCTACAGGACCATTTGTCTTATTTCCATTTTGTTGGTCGGATCATGGGTCTGGCTGTGTTCCATGGACACTACATAAATGGGGGTTTCACAGTCCCCTTTTATAAGCAGCTACTGGGGAAGCCCATCCAGCTCTCTGACTTGGAATCGGTGGACCCAGAACTACATAAGAGCCTAGTGTGGATTCTGTAAGTATTGACTCACTGTTCAGTTCATTGAACATTTATATAGCCACTTGTCTTAGTGTACGCCCAGTACATTTGTGTATGTGAGCGTGTGTGTGTGTGTGTGTGTGTGTGTGTGTGTGTATTTTGGGGATAGGTGTGAAATTTGAGAAGAGAAATAAACTATTGTTTTATGACCAGAAATATAAAAGCAGTCCAGCTAGCATGGTTTAGTTAGTTCAGTGTCATCTAGTGCACCAAAAGGTTGCTGGTTCCATTCCCGGTCAGGGCACATGCCCGGGTTTCGGGCTTAATCCATGGTAGGAGGAATACAGAAGGCACTGATCAATGTTTCTCTCTCTCTCTCTCTCTCTCTCTCTCTCTCTCTCTCCCTCCCTCCCTCCCTCCCTCCCTCCCCGCCCTCCCTCTCTCCCCCTTCTTTTCTCTAAGCATGTCCTCAAGTGAGGATTTAAAAAAAATAAATATAAAAATAGATTTAACAAAAAAACCAATACTTAATTAACTTTTCCTCATTGATGTTTGGCCAGTTTCTTTTCATGGACTAGTTTCTTTTGTTATTTCCTTGAATTATTAACATATAACAAATATTAATCCCCAGGCCGGTGGTGGTTTGGGTTTTGTTTGTTTTTTATTGATTGATTTTAGTGAGAGAGGAAGGATAGGAGGGGGAGAGAGTGAGAAACGTCAATTTGTTGTTCCATGTATTGATGCATTCATTGGTTAATTCTTGTATGTGCCCTGACCGGGGATTGAACCTACAACCTTGGTGTATCAGGACGATGCTCTAACCAAGTGAGCTTCCCAGGTTGGTTGGTGGGTTGGTTTTTGACACTCTAAGACAGGGGTCCTCAAACTTTTTAAACAGGGGGCCAGTTCACTATCCCTCAGACCGTTGGAGGGCCAGACCATAGTTTAAAAAAAAAAAAACTATGAACAAATTCCTATGCACACTGCACATATCTTATTTTGAAGTAAAAAAACAAAACGGGAACAAATACAATATTTGTATTTGCATGTGGCCCACGGGCCATAGTTTGAGGACCCCTGCTCTAAGGTGTCACTAGTTGATCTCTAGAGGGAAAGTATCAAAAACAAAATTAGCATCAAAGTATCTTATATATTGTATTTTGATACGAGAAAGTATCAAAACAAAATTAATATTTAGTCACCTTTTTTTAGAATTACCCTGAACACTCTCTTAAAGGCACAGGCACAGTGACAGGGTGAACCACAGGCTCTGGCAAAGGGAGAGGCTGACGAGCTGACAGGAGGGGGCCTCTCGCCTGTTCCTGCGTCTAGTCAGCCTCATGTCACGTCATCTTGAAAGGAACAGTGTGCGGGCCAGGCCTCCTCCTGCAGGAGCTCTTCCGCTCCGTTTCAGGAAATATGGCCGATCAGGGGCCAGTTCTCACTCTCCAGTGCAGCTTTGACCTGATGAGCTCGGAAAGGCTGCCTCACAGGGGGACAGTGTTTCCGCGGAGTGGCTTCCGGCAGGCGGGTTTCCCCTTTATGACTCCTTCCTGCTCAGAGACGCCGTTTCTAAGGCACCAGCTGTCCCGTAGTCGTAGCTGGGAGTGCTGTCCCTCCTCGAGCGCCTCTGGTCTGGCAGGCAGTGACGCGCTCTCCCAGCTGCTCCCTGAACGTTCCGTTCGCGGCTGCGTGGTCGCGAAGGGGTGACTGACACCGTCCCCTGTCCTGCAGAGAGAACGATATCACGCCCGTGCTGGACCACACGTTCTGTGTGGAGCACAACGCTTTCGGGAGGATTCTCCAGCACGAGCTGAAACCCAACGGCAGAAACGTCCCTGTCACGGAGGAGAACAAGAAAGAATACGTCCGGTAATGTTGTGGGGGCCCGGGTGGTCGCCGGTGGGGACACCCAGGGGCCTGGGACCGTCCTGGGCGTGGCTGGGTTCATGTCGAGCTTGTGGAGGCCCCTTTGCTGGGTGAGGTTTTCTGTCCCCACCAGCGCTGTGACCAGAATCGCGTTATAGAAGAGACTTCCCAACATGGGGTTCAGCAGTAGGAGCTCTTCCTGGGGAGACCCGGTGACGAGAGAATGGCCCCCGAGTCCCAGAGGGGAAGGACTGTGAGGCCACCACCCAGTCTGACTAGTGGCCATGTAGAACCATGGGCATCTTGCTGGCCAGTGGGCTCAGTGGTTAGAGTGTCAGCCCATGCACCAAAGGGTCACAGGTTCGATTCCCAGTCAGGGACATGTACCTGGGTTGCAGGTTTGATCCCTGGCTCTGTTCAGGGTGCATGCGGGAGGCAACCAATCGCTGTGTCTCTCTCACATCAATGCTTCTCTCTCTCTCTCTCATAGATAGATAGATAGATAGATAGATAGATAGATAGATGTGTGTGATATAGATATCCCTTCTCCCCTTCCTCTAAAAATCAATGGAAAAAATGTCCTCAGGTGAGGATTGACAAAAAAAAAAAAAATAGAAACATGGTCCTCTCTGTGTGCTCCAGCTGCCAGACTGGTGTGTGGTTCTCACCACATCCTGCACTTCATTTTCAAGTATACTTTTAAATTGTGCCAGTTGCTGGGACAGTCAGGGTAAACCTACTGCTGTTTCTAGCAATGAAGCAGAACATACCAGGCACTGGTATATTTTAACCTGTGTGGTTTATTTTAACCTGTAACTTAGGTCAGGGCTCCCATCTGGCGGGTGTCAGGGCGGCCAGGTGGCAAGGTGCGAAACAGCAGATGTCAGAACCTGCTCATGGAGAAAAGTTTTTTCATGAACTATTGGAATTGCTTCCAACCTGTGACTTTTCCTTCCAGGTTATACGTAAATTGGAGGTTTATGAGAGGAATCGAAGCCCAGTTCTTGGCTCTTCAGAAGGGGTTTAATGAGCTCATTCCTCAGCACTTACTGAAGCCCTTTGACCAGAAGGAACTAGAGGTGCGTGCTCCACTTGCTGGGCCAGGGCAGGGCTAAAGGCGCAGAGTGAGGCTGCACCGGAGTGTGTGGGGGCTCCCGGGGGAACACAGGGCTAGTGCGAGAGGGGCGCGGAGGGTGTTTGAGCGGGTTAGAAGGCCAGGTGTCTCCGTGGTGGCAGCGAGTCGGACAGCCTGGGGCCTGTTCCAGGTGCACTGTGGCTTCTGCGATCTCGGTCTGTAGCAGTGAGTCCCCGCAGAGCCAGGAAAGTGTCTCGTTGCCGCCAGCTTCTCCCGCACGTCAGCTTTCTGCTTCCACTCTGCTGTTATTAGACTCAGACAGTTTACTGTCTTCTGGTCGTACTTCCCGTCCTCGACACAGCACGGCATTCATCACTTACCTTCTCTGTTTGGTGCCAAATAGCTCCAGGCTTTAAAGTGATTCTCGTCTCTGCCCCCAGGCGGTGCAGGAGCAGCCTCCTCGGAGGAGCAGCTGCAGGAGAGGACCTTGTACTAGTTACGCAAGTGGCAGAAGCCGCGCACACCCTTGCTTCCGCCCCTCTCAGGCTTCAGCTCCCATGTCATTGCCTGGGGGCCACGGAGACATGGCCCACCCTACACTCAGGTCCGGGCAGTCTTGCCAGTGGTTCTTGCTCCCCACCCCCCCCCACCCCCCCCCCCGTGCTCCCCCAGGCAGTGCAGAACCACACCCCACAGGGCGGAGAGAGAGCGCCCATCGGGAGCCGCCAGGTGGTCCTGGGGGTTGGAGCCCAGCCGGACGGCGGGAGTGCGGTGCGTGGGGCCTCCTGTTGGTCTGCCTGTATTCTGTCTCAGTGTGTGTCTAGTGTATTTGGACATAGTTGCTTCTTTGCACTGGAAACCAACTTTAACTCCTTTCTTGTCCTGGGACCGCGGAGGCCTGTCATGGTGCCCGTTACACATTTAGAAATGACCGCCTCTACCTCTCCCCAGCTGATCATCGGCGGCCTGGACAAGATAGACCTGAGCGACTGGAAGTCCAACACGCGGCTGAAGCACTGCGCGGCCGACAGCAACATTGTCCGGTGGTTCTGGCAGGCGGTGGAGACCTTCGACGAGGAGAGGAGGGCCCGGCTCCTGCAGTTCGTGACGGGGTCCACCCGCGTCCCCCTCCAAGGCTTCAAGGCTTTGCAAGGTGACTGACGTGGAGGCGGGGCTACCGGCACCATGTGGACACGGCGTGTAGGGGGACCTGGGGTGTGGGGCGTTGGCTTCCTGAAATGCCACTAGGAAGCGGTGTGACCTGCGTGCGTTCATAGCCAGTGGTCAGCCTGGCGAAGGGCTCCCCTGGTGGAGGGGCACTCGCTCGCTCCCGGTGGCGGGCTCTTGGTTGCCGTTGTGTCTGCTGTCCTTCCCCACGCTGAAAGAAAACACCCACAAAGAGCAGGGGAGGCTGTCAGCCAAACAAAGCCCAGCTCTCACACCCTGTCCAGCCCTGCAGCCCGGACTCAGCGGTGGGCGGGCCTGGGTGCCCAGGTCTGTGCAGCAGCAGTACCCACTCGGGGCTGAGCCAGGACGGCCGCAGAGCCCGATGCTTTCCCTTCCCCCACAGAACTGATTGACAGGGAGCGCACAAAGGATGGATTTGGGGGAAAGAAAGCGGTTTTGACGTGTGCTGTGGGCAGGAGCCAGGGCCTGGCCTAGCACAGCAGGCTGAGCCCCGTGTGGGTCGTTAGCTCCAGCGTCCCCGGCCCTCAGGTTCCTGAGCTACAAGTGGGCGGCCGTCGGGCAGCTCCCTCGTCGGGCCCCGTTCACCCGTCGGAGTGGCCGTGGATGGAGGGGGGGCTGTGGACACAGGCTGTGCCTTGGGAGGAGGCTGGCGGCCGTGGTCAGCCCGAGCAACAGGAAGGTCCTCACAGGCTGTCCCTGGGGTTTGTATGACTTTAGATTTTTGTCGCTTGATAACCCCGATAGCCAGAGGATTAAGGTGAAGAATATAATAAAATTTAGAAAGTTGAACTTCGCATATTAATAGTGACAGCAGATATATTTCATTTATAAAACAGTCTCTGCACTTTTCCGTATTTTACGGATTTCTGAGTGAGAAGTCACTTCCATTCCCTTGGGCTTGGTCCCAGGCAGTTGTGTCTGTTCCTTTCTCCGCCGGGAGCCTTCCGGCTGCACATCTGCTTTCTCACACCACTGCTGCCCTCCGCCCACGGTGGGCCTTCTTGCTGAACATTCCTGTTAAACGTAAACCCCTGGTGATTTAGGGTTTTATCCTTCAAATACCCCCCTGGGGCTTAGGGGGTTCTCCCAGGCTTTGCTCCCTGCCTGTGACGTTCTAACGCCAGGCGTTAGTCACGGGAGGGCTGTGCAGCTTCCAGGGGGCTCGGTGACCCCAGGGAGGACAGCGCCTGGGCTGGCGCACAGGCCCAGGGGGTCGAGGCTCGGCCTCTGACGCGCAGTAACTAGAATGTTGTCTGTAAGGTTCTACAGGCGCCGCAGGGCCCCGGCTGTTCACCATCCACCTGATCGACGCCAACACAGACAACCTTCCGAAGGCCCACACCTGGTAAGGACAGCTCCGGGCCGTCGCCGTGCCGCAGTGCGCTCTCTGCACAGCGCTAAGCTGGGTCTTATTGGTGCACTCAGCGCTTCCTTTGTGCCAAGTCCCAGGGACCGCGGGCAGTGGCACTGCGGGCAGGGACAGCGGGCAGTGGCACTCAGGCAGTGGCACCTCGGGCAGTGGCACCGCGGGCAGGGACAGCGGGCAGTGGCACTCAGGCAGTGGCACCTCGGGCAGTGGCACCGCGGGCAGGGACAGCGGGCATGGCACTCAGGCAGTGGCACCTCGGGCAGTGGCACCGCGGGCAGGGACAGCAGGCAGTGGCACCGCGGGCAGGGACAGCGGGCAGTGGCACCGCGGGCAGGGACAGCGGGCAGTGGGACCGCAGGCAGGGACCACGTGCAGTGGCACCTCGGGCAGGGACAGCGGGCAGGGGCACTGCAGGCAGGGACAGCGGGCAGTGGGACCACAGGCAGGGACCACGTGCAGTGGCACCTCGGGCAGGGACAGCGGGCAGGGGCACCTCGGGCAGTGGCACCGCAGGCAGGGACCACGTGCAGTGGCACCTCGGGCAGGGACAGCGGGCAGGGGCACCTCGGGCAGTGGCACCGCAGGCAGGGACCACGTGCAGTGGCACCTCGGGCAGGGACAGTGGGCAGGGACCACGTGCAGTGGCACCTTGGGCAGGGGCGCTGCGGGCAGGGGCACCGCGGGCAGTGGGATGAGCACTTGGCAGCATCCACTTGCGAGGGTCATCGGAAGCCTCTTCCGTGAGACCAGTTCTGTCATGAGATGTGATGTTGGCTGTGACTCTGACGGGCTCCCGCCTGCTCTTCCCTGGTCTCGCTGCTGTGTGTGCGTGTGCACACGTGTGCCTGTCAGCAGGGAGAGTGTAGCCTTTAAGTTGGACTCACTGGCCTTCCCTTAGCTGACATCCCTGGGCCCAGTTTCTCTCTGAGCTCTGCCCGTGACAATGCACCTGCACTGAAAACTGTAACCTCAGCATGAACCTTCTGTGCGATGGATTCTTTCCTTTGTGGCTTAAAAATCAAAGGAACAGTCACCTCTGGGTCAGGAGGGCCAGTCCCACTGTTGTTGATGCCTCGGATGTGCTGGCAGGGTCGGGACTGGGAACCCCAGGAAGTGGGTTCGGATGCCGCTGGCGCAGTGCCTTGGGGCCTCCGCGTGTGCGAAATGGCTGAGAGCTGTAAAGCGGGGCCAGGGCTGTGAGGCTGCCGAGCCCCAGCAGGGGGCAGGATGGCGTGCGGGGCCCCGCGCTCCTCCTCGGAATGCGTTTCCTTTAACAGTTTAGTGCTTGGAGCAAAACGGATGTGAAAAATCTCTGATGCTAAAGCCCCGAGAAAAGGCTGCAACACCATTTCCCGGACTCTTTCTTGACAAAAGCCATCCTCAGTTGCTCAGCCCTTAGTAACTCAACAGGCCACTCACTCTGTGTGCTCTGGTCACATTTTGTATTTTTTTATTTGTTGAGATAATAGCTTCTTAGAAGGTGTTTTTTTGTGTATGTGTTTTTGCACAAACATTGGAAATGAATTTCCCCATAGAAATACTGAGTCAGAAATGTAAGGCTCATTTGATCCATCAGAGATTTGACATTTTATTAGTTTTGCAGGGAATTTCCAGGCTGCCCACCTGGGGCTCCGGTCGTCACAGAGGAACGGACATGCGGCAGGTCGTTAGTGGTGCTTGGTTTGACTGCCGGCCGCGGGGCTGGTCTGCAAAGGTGGCGTTCCTGGCACTGCGTCGTTCCTCCCCAAGACGAACAGCAAACAGGACCAGCTGAGAGCTTTGTCCTGATATCCCCAGGAAAGAGTTACTTAGCTCTGCTTTGGTTTTAAAGATCTTAAGATTTATTTTGCTGTATGTGTGTGTGTGTTTAATATATATATATATTTAATATATTTTATTGACTTTTCACAGAGAGGAAGGGAGAGGGATAGAGAGCCAGAAACATCGATGAGAGAGAAACATCGATCAGCTGCCTCCTGCACGCCCCCCACTGGGGACACGCCCGCAACCAAGGCACATGCCCTTGACTGGAATCGAACCCGGAACCCCCCCGAGTCCGCAGGCCGACGCTCTATCCACTGAGCCAAACCGGTTCTGGCGTAATATATATTTTTATTGATTTCAGAGAGGAAGGGAGAGGGAGAGGGAGAGATAAAACACGAACGATAAGAGAGAATCATGGATCAGCTGCCTCCCACACGCCCCCTGCTGGGGATTGAGCCTGCAACCCGGGCATGTGCCCTGACCGGGAATCGAGCCGCAACCTCCTGATTCATAGGTCCTCACTCAACCACTGAGCCACGCCAGCCAGGCTGCTATGTGTTGATTTTTAAATCTTTGCATTAGAAGCAGAAAAGTACAAAGGGGAAGTGTCCACGCACCACTCCCCACCCCTCAGAACCAGGGAACAGGGCCTTCCCCTCCTCCTCACCCCACCCCCACCGAGGTGCACACTGGCATGAACTCACAGCTGGCTGGTGGCGAGGATGCTCTGCCTGCCTGCCCGCCCGCCCTTGCAGCAGGACCTAGGGCCAGACTCTCCCAGCAATGACTCTCGCCCTTTTGTCCTGTTCCAGCTTTAACCGGATCGACATTCCACCTTATGAGTCTTATGAAAAGCTCTACGAGAAGCTGCTGATAGCGGTGGAAGAGACCTGTGGGTTCGCTGTGGAGTGAAGAGCAACCAAAGGCAACAGATTCTAGCTCACGACCACCAGACCAAAGCCTGCCGCTTTCTGCGCGCCGCCTGCCAAGCGGGCCGAGGCACGGGATTCTCGAGGACCTGGGGGGGCGTCTCCCCGCCGCGGTGTTGGGGAGCGAGGGGCAGGGGACTTTGGTTCATGGCTCCCACCCACCTTTCCTCCTTATGACAGTACTCCCACCCCTCCATCACCCATCCAATAAAATGCAGCCAGGTTTAGCCTGGCTTCGCTCACACAGGATATTCTGCTCCAGTTGTAACATCTGGCCATAGGCTCACTGCCCTGTGGTGTTTACAGGAGGATCTCCCCGAGTCATGAACTGAGCTCAGCCTTCTGCGGGTTTGGACCTGGTAGCTACGCTAGCGATTCTGCCTCAGAACAGTCCTGAGGCCCCTTTCCAGTTCAGCAGCTCAAATTCCAAATCTCACGTCCTGGCAGCCTGCTCTGGTCACAGATTAACTCCCACCTGAAAACTTACTGTAATATACATGCTCCCTGCGACTCTGCCAACGCAGGAGATTCAGTCCCAAACGTGCTTCCCTTTTTGAAAGTAAAGGGACAGGGGCGGCGTTAGCTGGAGGCCAGGGCCTTTCTTTCCAGCGTGTCCTGGTTGAAAATTTTGTTTTGCGGAGAGAAAAATGACCTTTCCTTTTAAGAGTCCTTTTTGCCACATTATCTACCCAGTTTGAAATATTTTCCCAGTAGAAACACCACGTAACAGAGCTCCCAAGCTGTGGCTCCTGCCCCGCAGAGAGTTCAGCTGGGCCATTCGGATACTAACAAACTATTATGCGGAAATTGCTAACAGCTACACTAATAAAGCAAAATTCTGTTACAATAGCTGCTGGTTTGGTGCAGACGAGCCTAAAGAGGAGCGAGGGAACAGGTAACCTCAATGACCGAAATCCACCCCAAGTTACTGTTTTATAAAAAGAGGGTGTGGATGTGACCCTGACAGCAGAGGGAGACCCGCCCTGACCCATTTCCCACGCCAGGTGGTGCGGCTGACAAATGCCACTTGATTGACTTGCCCTGATGTCTTCATGTCATGAGCAAGGCCAAAGCACGCCGAGACCCGAAGTTCCTAGCGCCGTTTTCCAATTTGCACAAAAGTTTGGACAGTGTTTTAACAAGCAGCTTGGTTCCAGAGAGCTGAGCTCCGTGAAGAACGGCAGCGGCCTCCGGTTTTCCCGTCCGGTTTTTGTTTTTGTTTAGGGGCAAGTGCAGGGTCATTCATTAGCGAGACGTTTCCCTGTTGAAACTTCGCTGTTGAGGCTTCTGAATTAGCCGTTGGGATCCGGCTGTGGGTCAGTGGGTTTGGAAGGAGCGTTTGGCCAGCTGTCCCGCTGTTCTGCTGTCACTGATGCTGGACCGTGGGGTGTGGAGGCACACCTGCTTCTGCATTTTGCGGGGTTCCCTTGGCTTGCCCTAGAGGCAGTCTGTCATTTGATGTGGGCGTGCGCAGACCCTCCCCCTGCACAGAGGTTTGTCCAGTTTGTGGGTTCTGAGAGCTGAGCCTCTGGGCTACTTTCTGGGGCTCAGATAGAAGGGATGTCACGTGTGACTTGCTGTAGAAGGAAAACGTAGTCCAGTCACTAAATCCCGGCCGGACTGTGGGCTTTGTCTCCAGGAGTCCGCTTGGTCCCAGTGGGGCCTGTCCTGTGCCTCATTTTCCACGATGCTTTCTGAGGGCATCCTAGACGCTAGTGATTCCCTCCGGTCCTCATAATCTTCTGGAAGGAGGGAATGGAAAGTACAGACCTCCACCAGCTAGGTCCTCTCTCCTGTGAGCCTGCCCGGTGGGAGGAGGAGAGGACATCCGTCAGGGCTGGCAGGCCTGGCGGCGGAGGTAGGACCTTGCCTGTGGCGGGAAACGAGGGTCCAGAGGTGGGAAGGACTTGGAGGCAGGAAGGTTGCATTTGACTCCTTTATAACCGCCTTCCTGCCGTGGGAAGGAGCCAGGGGACCATCCTCCGAATCGGCACCTGCCGGCCCCGCCTGTTCTCGCCGGTCAGGTGTCGCCTCAGTGAGATCCAGAGGGTCATGTCTGGTCCTCCGGGAGCTGCTTGGGACCCGTGAGGCCTGGGTCTCTGCTTTTGTACTTAAACTTGCCCGTGGGCGCCTCGTCAGCTGTGTGCTACGAGAAGCCTAGAAAGCAGACCTGCCCAGAGCTCCAGTTTACTCCTGCCAAACAGGCCTACCTGTCCGTGGCATTGCACTTCTAGAACCTTAAATATTGACAACTGTTTGGGCCTTTCGAACCGCCCCAAAGAACAGTGTAGCACGCAGTTGGTCAGAGCTCCCACGACGACACTGGGTCTGCGGGAGCCCCTCACCCGCCCGCTCTCCTCTGTCCCTTCTCGGCCTGCCTCTGCCCAGACGCTCCGCCCGACTCTCAGGCTGGCCCTCACCAGCCGTCAGCAGCCGACCCTCAGGGATGTAGCAGACCACCCCCTGCCAGCGCTTTAGGTGGGAAAGCGAGGGGGTTGCTGTGGGGAGAACCCGCCTGCCCGAGGGGGTGGTGGCCCCTGGGTCCCCATTCAGGTGCGATGGTCCTCGAAGCGGAGCGTCAGGAGGGGCCTGTGCAGAGCCAGGGCCCACCCCACCCCGCAGCCAGGTGCGCGCCGCACGGCAGCCTTCCCGAAACATAGTATGAATTTTTAAAATTTGTTTATTTTTGTTTCTCAACCACTTTATAATGTATTTAATTTATTTTGTAATGTCTTGTTTTTAAGTATTGCTGCTATCCTTGTTATTCTTCCCACTGTTTTTATTGCTGATTTATTTTGTGAAAGTTGTACACTAATGTTCTGTTTTATGTCAAAATCGAAAGTATTTAAAGAAATACTAGTTCTATTTAATGTGGTTATGGAACCAGCTGGAAACACGAAACAAACAGCGACTGTACAGCAGGCTGGACCCGGGAGGGTAGGTCCATTTTGTTACATATGCAATAAACTCACGACTTTACATGATCGGCATCTGTTACTTTGCTGTGGAAACGAGATTCCAGTCTCTTGCCCGCCCCTCGAGCAGGGAGGTCAGTGGTGAGAAACACAGGGAGGGCCTCCTGCAGAGGCAGCGAGGGCCGTGCTGAGCGCGCACGGCAGGCGCGGCCGAGCGTCCCGGGCTGTTGACTTCTCTTTCACAGCTGGTCGTGTGTGTTAGTTTGGGTTTTTATTTTTATTTTTAATATATTTTATCATGATAAACTATGCATCGCATAATATTTATCAATTTAAGCATAAGTTCATGAATATATGACCCAGTAGCCTTACATACATTTCACAGTGTTGTGTAACCATCACCACAACTGTTCCCAAAGCCTTTTCCTTCCTTTTTATTGAACTGATCGGGCTAACACTGGTTAACAAAATTATACAGGTTGCAGGTGCACAATTCCACACACATCCCCTGCTCCCGCACTGTGTGCTCGCCGCCCAAGGCAAGTCCGTCACCATTTGTCCCCCCTGTGCCGCCTCCACCTCCTCTCCCCTCCCCCAGCAGTCACCCACTGCGGTCTGTGTCCATGTGTTTTTCTTTTTTCTTTTTTTTTTAAATATATTTTATTGATTTTTTACAGAGAGGAAGGGAGAGGGATAGAGAGTTAGAAACATCGATGAGAGAGAAACATCGATCAGCTGCCTCCTGCACACCCCCCACTGGGGATGTGCCCACAACCCAGGTACATGCCCTTGACCGGAATCGAACCGGGGACCTTTCAGTCCGCAGGCCGACGCTCTATCCACTAAGCCAAACCGGTTTCGGCTTTTCTTTTTTCTTAATCTCTCCATCCCTGACCCCAAAACCTTCCTATCTTCTCAAACTGAAACTGTGCCCATTACAGATAACACCCCTCCACTCCGCTCCCCCAGGCTTCGGTAACCTGTGTTCTACTTCCTGTGAGTTTGCCTGTTCTTCATATAGGTGAAATCATACAATATTTGTCCTTCTGTGTCTGATTCATTTCACTTAGCATAATATTTTCAAGGTCCATCCATGTTAGAGCATATATCGAAGTTTGCTTTTTTCATGGCTGAGCAATAAATACTCCATTGTAGGGATATACCACGTTTTGTTTTTCCATTCATTTAATGAACACTTGGTGTGATAAGTTAATTTTATGTGACAACTTGACAGGGCCATGGTACCCAGAAAAGATTACAGACAGATATCTTGAGTCTTCTTTAATTTCTGTTAGCAATGTTCTATAGTTTTCAGTGTATAAGTCTTCTGTCTCCTTGGCTAAATTCAGTCCTAAGAGTTGTATTCTTTTCAATGCTAGTTTAAATTGAATTGTTTCCTTAATTTTCTTTTTGGATTGTTCATTGTTAGTGTATGGAAACAGCTGATTGTGGTTTGCTGATTTCATTTGTAGTTGTCAAGTGGATATGGATGTTCTTTGGGGTTTCCTGCAGAAGGATCATGTCTGTAAACAGACCATGTCATTCCTTCCTTCCTAATCTGGATGCCTCTCGTCCTTTCCGGCCTGGTGGCTCTGGCTGGCCTCAGCACTGACAGTGCTCATAGAAGCGGTGAGTGTGGGCGCCTGCTCTTCGGAGAGCTGTCGGTCCCTCACCCTGGAGTGTGATAGCAGCTGTGGGACTGTTCATCTGTGGCCTTTCTTGTGTTGAGGTAGTTTCCTTCTGTTCCTAGTTTGTTGGGTGTTTTCATCGTGAAAAGGTGTTCAATTTTGTCAAATGATTTTGCTGCATCAATCGAGATGATCATTTGTTTTTCCCCTTTATTCATTTATATGGTATGTTACATAGATTTATTTCGTATTGAATAATCCTTGCATTCCAGGAATAAATTTTGCTTTGTCATGATGCATTATCCTTTTTATGCTGTAGGATTCAATTTGCTAATATTTTATTGGAGATTTTACATCAATACTCATGAGGGATATTAACCTATCGTTTTCTTGTGGTGTCTTTGGCCTCATAGACTGAATGAGGAAGTGTTTCTTCCTCTTCACGTTTCTGGAAGATTTTGAGAAGGGTTGGTAGAATTTACTAGTGAAGGTCCTGGGCTTTCTTGGTTGACAGGTTTTTTACTACTGATTTAATCTCCTTGCTCATTGTAAGTCCATTCAGATTTTCTGTTTCTTCATGATTCAGTGTTGGTAAGTTGTGTGTATCTAGAAATTTGTCATTTGTTGACCTATAATTATTCATAGTACAGTTGACCCTTCAACAAAATGGGTTTGAACTGCATGCATGGATCTACTTCCTGAATAAAAAACACACATTTTATTGGATAAATATATTGAAAAAAATTTTTGAGAATTCCTTAACTACCGTGAAGCAGTTGTATCGATTACACTAGAACATTATAAAGCAATCCTATTGCTGCTGCTTTGTTATCAATGGATAAATCACCATACTGTCAGTGAATATAAATTTTTTCACATTACCTTTTCATTTTTATGTCTAATGTTAGTAATACCTATAACATTTATAGTATTTTACTTGACAATATAGATGTGGTTACTACTCATAGATAATTCATCTTATAAGCAGACAATGTAAACTTAGAGTATTGATAAATATATACAGCAATGTAAACGAGTTTCTCTTATGGTTTTCTTTTTCTTCTTTTTTTTTTGGCAAAGCTTCCCATGTAATCTTTCTTTTTTTTTGATACATATTTTTATTGATTTCAGACAGGAAGGAAGAGGGAGACGAGATAGACATATTTTTTTTAATTAAATCTTTATTGTTCAGATTATTACATTTGTTCCTCTTTTTTCCCTCCATAACTCCCCTCCTCCCAGTTCCCACCCCACCCTCCGCCCTCACTCCCCACCCACTGTCCTCATCCATAGGTGCACGATTTTTGTCCAGTCTCTTCCCGCATCTTCCACACCCCTTACCCCCCAAGAATAGTCAGTCCATTCCCTTTCTATGTCCCTGATTCTATTATAATCACCAGTTCATTCTGTTCATCAGATTATTTATTCACTTGATTCTTAGATTCACTTGTTGATAGATGCATATTTGTTGTTCATAATTTGTATCTTTACCTTTTTCTTCTTCTTCCTCTTCTTAAAGGATACCTTTCAGCATTTCATATAATACTGGTTTGGTGGTGATGAACTCCTTTAGTTTTTCCTTATCTGTGAAGCTCTTTATCTGACCTTCAATTCTGAATGATAGCTTTGCTGGATAAAGTAATCTTGGTTGTAGTTTCTTGGTATTCATCACTTTGAATATTTCTTGCCACTCCCTTCTGGCCTACAAAGTTTCTGTTGAGAAATCAGCTGACAGTTGTATGGGTGCTCCCTTGTAGGTAACTGAGTTTCTTTCTCTTGCTGCTTTTAAGATTCTCTCTTTGTCTTTTGCTCTTGGCATTTTAATTATGATGTGTCTTGGTTTGGTCCTCTTTGGATTCCTTTTGTTTGGGGTTCTCTGCGCTTCCTGGACTTGTAAATCTATTTCTTTCACCAGGTAGGGGAAGTTTTCTGTCATTATTTCTTCAAATAGGTTTTCAATATCTTGGTCTCTCTCATCTTCTGGCACCCCTATAATTCTGATGTTGGTACGCTTGAAGCTGTCCCAGAGGCTCCTTACACTATCTTCGTATTTTCGGATTCTTTTTTCATTTTGCTTTTCCAGTTGGGTGTTTTTTGCTTCTTCACATTTCAAATCTTTGACTTGATTCTTGTGCTCCTCTGGTCTGCTGTTGGGAGTCTGTATAATATTCTTTATTTCAGTCAGTGTATGCTTAATTTCTAGTTGGTTCTTTATCACAACATCGAGGGTCTCATTAGATTTCTTGAGGATCTCACTATATTTATCGGCAGTTTCTAGAAATTTATTGAAAGACCTTAAAAGTGTGGTTTTGAGCTCTATATCTTCCATTTCTGACATTTGCGTCCTGTTTCTTTGTCTCTGCATTTTTTTATGTTTTCTTGGTGCACCCCCTAGTGGTCTTTGAGCGCAGTCTTGTTGTAGTTAAGCCTTGATTGTTGTAGGTAACACTAGGGGGGATTTGACCTCCAGGCCAAGTGACTGTGAGAATCAGCTGTGTCTGCAGTGAGAGAACTTCTGTCCTCTAGGAAGGTGCTAATCTAGCCTTTGCCTGAGGCTATCGGACAAATGCCTCTGTGCAGGGCTTGGGCGGGGTGGGTCCCAGGGGATCTCCAGGGTGGGTGGAGCGAGCAATTATGGCTGCTCTCAGTCCTGTCCCCAGGCGCTCTGCCTCTCAGAGTCCCAGCAACCGCTGCAAACCTCGGAGAGCCTTCGAGTTCCGACCGAAGCCAGACAGTCCCGCTTCTCCCATTTGAGTCTGGGTCCCTAGAGACTCGCCCGGATCTGGAGCTCAGAGTCTGAGACTCCCTCCCGATTGAAACAGACAACCGCGCCCTCAGCCGCCAGCCCACTCCACGCGCACCTCCGCACCTTAGTATTTGACTTCAGCACTGCGCCTCCTCTGAGTCTCGGTATGCTATTCTCTTTCCTCCTAGTTGTAGAACTTCCACTCAGCCAGCCTTCCTGTGGTTCTGGATGATGTCCATTCTGTCTTTTAGTTGTATTTTTGAAGTGGTTGTTCGAGGCAGCAAACTCCGGCGTTAACCTATGCTGCCATCTTGGTTTCCTCCAGAGTCCTTTGAGATAGACATATTAATGATGAAAGAAAATCATCAATTGGCTGCCTCCTGCATACCCCACACAGGGGATCGAGCCTGCACCCTGGGCATGTGCCCTGACTAGGAATCGAACTGAGACCTCCTGGTTCATAGGTTGATGCTCAGCCACTGAGCCACACCAGCCAGGCTCCTTTTTAAAGATTTTTTATTGACTTAGAGAGGGAGAGAAACATGCATGTGAGAGTAGAACATCTATCGGTGCCTCCTCCACACTCACTACCTGGGAATGAGCCCGCAACCTGGGCATGTGCCCTGACCAGGAGTCAAACCAGCAACTGTTCAGTGCATGGGAGGATGCCCAACCACCTGAGCACCACTGGCCAGGGTCCTTGTGATTTTCTTAACATTTTCTTTTATCTAGTTACTCTTTTATATGACCACAGTATATAAGACATTTATAAAATATGTGTCAATTGACTGTGTTATTGGTAAAGCTTCCAGTTAAAAGTAGGCTATTAGTAGTAAGTTTTTCCACACTGCTCGGCTGGCCTGGCTCAGTGGTTGAGCGTCGACCTATGAGCCAGGAGGTCATGGTCAGGGCACATGCCTGGGTTGCAGGCTCGATCCGCAGTGTGGGGCATGCAGGAGGCAGCCAATCAATGGTTCTCTCTCATCATTAATGTTCCCCTCTCTTCCTCTTCCTCTCTCTCTCTCTCTCTCTCTCTCTCTCTCTCTCTTTCCTCTCTCCCCTCTCAAATCAATAAAAATATATATTTTTTAAAGTTACCTGCAGATTTTCAACTACACAGGGGTTAGCGCCCCTAACCCCTGCATTGTTCAAGGGTCAACTGTGCTCTCATAATCCTTTTATTTCTGTAAAATGTATAATTACTGTCCCCTCTTTTCTGATTTTAATTTTTCTTATTGGCTAAAGGTCTGTCATTAGTCGATTTATGTGGGGGGTTTTTAAGAACCAACCCTTGGCCTCAGTGACTTTTCTGTTGTTTTTCTCCTCTCTATTTTATTTATCTCTGCTATAATATTATTTCCTTCCACTGCTCGCTTAGAGGTTTAGGGGTTTTTTTCTTTTTTATCTAGTTCCTTAAGGTATAAAGTAGACTGATTTGAGACCCTCTTCTTTTATAATGTAAGCACGTACAGCTGTAATTTCCTTCTTACTACAGTTTTTAGTTTTGATATGCTATAACTGCATTGTCCTTTATCTCAAGACATTTTCTATTTTCCCTTGTAATGTGTTGCTGAATTTACACATATTTATGAATTTCCCTTTCATTACTGATTTTATTCCATTGTGGTAAGAAAAAATACTTTGTATGGTTTCAGTCTTTTAAAACTTCTTGAGGCTTGTTTTATGGCCTAACATACATTCCATCTGGAGAATGTCCCATGTACATGTGAGGGTATGTGCATTGTGCTGTTGTTGGGTGGAGTGTTCTGTGTACTGGCCTGTGTTATTCGGGTCCTCTTTTCCTGACTGATCTGTCTGGGGTTCTAACCTATTAAAAGTAGGGTATTGAAGTCTCCTACTATTATTGTAAAGCTATTTTGACCTTCAGTTTTTCAGTGTTTGCTGTGGGTCTCTTTGAGTTTATCTTAGTTGGAATTTGAGTTTCTTAAATATGTATGTCCGTTTTCTTCTCTAGCATTTCTTGCAAGGCAGGTCTGTTGGTAATGAGCTCCCTCAACTTTTATTTCTCCCTCATTTTCAAAGAACAGTGTTGCTGGGTAGAGAATTCTGACAGGTTTGGGTTTTTTTCTTTCATCAATTTGAGTAAATCAACCACTGCATTATGGCCGCCAAGATTTCTGATGAAAAATTTGCTGGTAATCTTACTGACAATTCCTTGTGTGTGACAAGTCTTTTGTGCTGCTTTTCAAGAATCTCTTTGTTTTAGCCTTTTGACAGTTTGATTATAATGTATCTTGGTGTGTCCGTGAGTCTGTTCTACCTGAAGTTTATTGAACTTCTTGGATTTGTAGATTTGTGTCTTTTACAAAATTTTTAAAGTTTTCAGTCATTTTATTTTTAAGTTGTTTCTTTCTTCTGCCGGCTTAAACATGCTTTTGAACTCCTCTAAGGAATTTTCATTTCGGATTGTTTTCCTGTCATTGTCTGCATCTTCCTTTAGTTCTTTGAGCAGCTTTCAGATAGCTGTCTTAGTCTAGCAAGTCTGCTGTCTATGCTTCCTCAGTGACGATTTTTTGTGACTTTGTTGAAAAGTGAACATTTGAATCTTATAATGTAACTCTGGAAATCAGATTCTCCCCAGATTTTTTGTTTGTTTATTTTTTCACTTGTTAGAAGTGTCTCTGAACAGCCAAGGTAAAAAAGCTTAAGGTTTTCTCGGGTCTTTCCTGTGCCTGCATCTCTCCCTGGGTATAGGAGGCTGCTAACACACACACAGTATCTCGCCGTCTCATAGATCAGGATCCTGGCACAGCTCCGTGTGGTCCTGCGCTCTCGGGGCTGCACCAGGGAAGACCCTCTCCAGCCCTCGGGTTGTTGGCAGATTCATCTTCTTGCAGGTTTGTGACAAGGGTCCTGGTTTCTTACTAGTTTTTGGCTGTGAGCCCACCGTCAGTTCATAGAGGTTGTCCGTGAAGTTGCTTTTGAATATCCTGATCCTTACATGCTGGGCTCCCCAAAGGGGAAAAAATAAAACAACTGAGGCTGCTCTTTTAAACCCCTTGGAAGCTTCTTTACCTGGTGGGGGAGCAGCACGGCTGCCTGTCCTGTGTCTGCACCTCCCTGGTCAAAAGCAGCGACCGGAACACAGAACCAGAGGCTTGGAGGACAAGGTCCTTATTTTCTACCCAGGCTCCAGCAAGGTGGAAAAGGTGGGATGAGGAACCTCTTCCTCCTGGTTCCCCCATGTTTCTTGAGCTCCACTTTCTCCTCCCCTTTGGGGAGCCCAACATGTAAGGATTAGGATATTCAAAACCCTCTGGCAGGGCTTTCCTACTGTCGCAGCCACAATACTTCCAGGTTTTTAAACAAGTCAGTGTGCCTACCCGTGTCCCCACACCTGCCCTGCTATTATCTTGATGACTTTTTAAAAGCCTGCTCTCTTGGAACTCTCTAGTTTGTTCCTCCATCCTCTCCTCCACCACTATAAACCACAGCCCTCACACAGCTCCCCTGTCGTCTGTATTTCACCTGGCGATGAGGTGCAGCTACGTGCACACTGCACATACACCTATAGATTGCTTTTCCTTGCCAATGCCCTCAAGAGAGCAGAGATAGGACCTGGGACTGAGCTCTGGCTTTGTACGGTGGCCTTGCACATGTGGCCTGACCTGTGCCTCAGCTTACTCTTCTGTAAGGTGTGGACCACAGCACCTCTCTCCCAAGAACACTGCGCCACTTCAGTGTGTTCTTGAGTGAAGTGAGGGAACCGGGCGTGTTTGGCAGGGCTGCTGGGTGGGCACTTGTCAGAACCAGGGCTCTGGGCAGAGACGCAGCCCTGTGCCCTGCTGTTTGAGGCGATGCGTCTGGCAGAGGCCTGAGGCCCAGTGGACAGTCCTCAGGACCCAGGTTCCCGAGGAAGGAGCACTGAGCTGTGATGGGCCAGGACCCAGGGTGGGTGCCCAGGGTGGACCCACGGCCCCGCAGGCTCGGTCCTCTGTGTCCATCACCTGTGTCCCCAGTGGCCAGGCAGAGCCCGGCACTGAGGCCTGGTCCTCCCCTCCAGACACCGTCCTTCCCGACATTCAGGACCTGGACCAGGCCCCCACCCCCAGGAACTCTCCTTCCACCGTCTCCTGGGCCCCACACGCTCCCCACCCACAGAAACGACTACACCGGCGCTGGATTCCACTCTGTCCACACAGCCTTCCACGGGCCAGTGACAGACCCAGAGCCTCTGGGCCTCCTCAGCAAGCTCTGCATGAAGTAACTGGGAGGTTTCTCCTCTTTCAGCTTCATGGCTTTTAGTTTAGAGATGATACAATGGTTCAAATTAGAATCTGGGTAGAATTCTTCTAGAATAATGATAACAGCTACAGAATGTGAATCTTACAAGGTAATTGCGTCCACTCCATTCCATTTGTAGGTAGTGCTAATACAGAAGTGTTACTATTAAGTCCACTAAAGCAATCCACAATACAGCAGTAATTTTTTGTCTTCTGAAATAATTTTGACCATTTTCTCTTTTCGTTTTATTGCTGTTATTGAAGTGATTACACAGTAGCTCAAATGAAAGCTTCATAATGCTATAATTTCTAGGAAAGATTTATAAATGTACAGTTATAAAATGTGATCTTATTACAAACTTATTTCCATCTTATTTGGCCTCTGGCTAGTATAAAAACAATACTTTTGTTTTGCTACGTAAGTATATTCTGTTGGGCCAGGAAAAGAGCAATTTCTTGTCTCTCTTCTAAAATAATGTTCATTTTCTCATTTCGTTTCACTTGCCTACACAGCAGCCTCATTTGGGGAACTGGCAGCTTGGTCTCTGTCCCCTTTCACAAGCCAGAGAGAGCAAAGCGGACGGAACGTGAGCTCATATACAGAAAGACCTAAAGAAGCGCCTATCAAAAAGCTGTTAGAACTAATCAATTTACACCACACCTTCCTAAGGAGCCTTTTTATGCATTTTCACCTATTCACTCCCCGTGGCAAGGGAACAATAAGAACACATAAGAAGAACACATGTTCTGGTGGACCAGGTAGCTCAGTTGGTTGGTGCATCATCTCGTACACCAAAAAGGATGTGAGTTCGATCCCCGGTCGGGGCACCTATGGGTGGCAACTAATGAATGTTTCTCTCCTACATTGATGTTTCTGTCTTAAAAAAAAAAAAAATCAATAAACATAGCCTTGGGTGAGGATTAAAAAAAGAATGTGTGGTCTGGTATAAAAATTAGTAATACTGTAATGTGTTATAAGTTCATAACAAAATATATATTAATAGCACAATGGTAAGAGAGAGATGGAAGGTTACTGTTGTCAGATTCTTACATTGTAGGTGAAGTGGTAAAACATCATTTGAAGGTAGACTGGTGAGTTCAAGATGAACAGAGTAACTAGATAATTCACTAAAAAGAATGCCGCCCGCCTGGCGTGGCGCAGCGGTGAGCACCGATCTGGGCATCAGGAGGTCATGGCTCGATTCCCAGGCAGGGCACATGCCCGGGTTGTGGGCTCAATTCCCAGTGTGGGGCGTGCAGGAGGCAGCCGATCAGTGATTCTCTCTCATCGTTGTTTCTATCTCTCTCTCTGAAATCAATAAAAACATTTTAAAGTAAAAAAAAAATATATGAAAGACAAGAATGTATATGTTATCCAGAAACATGTAAGAAGTTTAGTACATCATAACTAGGTTTCCTCACACTACATTCACAAGGTATAGGAGCAAAAATAGATCTGAATTATATTTGGTGGTATTTTATTTAAGATTTTCATCTATATGTGTACATGATATAGGTCCATACTTTTTTTTGTTTTGTTAATCCTCATTCGAGGATATTTTTCCATTGGCTTTTAGAGAGTGTGGAAAGGAGGGAGGGAGGAAGGGGAGAGAGAAACATCAATGTGAGAGAGACACATCGATGGGTGCCGTCCTGCACCCGCCCTGGCGGGGCAGGGGGATCAAACCTCAGGTAATTAGGGGTTAATTTCCAAAATATATAAGGAACTCATACATCTTAACAAAAGGAAGACAGACAATCCAATTACTGGTAAAAATGGGCAAAGGACCTAAGTAGACACTTCTCCAAAGAGGACATACAGAAGGCTAAGAGTCATATGAAAACATGCTCACAGTCACTGATCATCCGAGAGATGCAAATCAGAACAACAATGAGGTTCCACCTCACACCTGTCAGAATGGCTATCATCAACAAATCAACAAACAGCAGTGCTGGCCAGAATGTGGAGAAAGGGGAACCCTCATGCAATGCTGGTGGGAATGCAGACTGGTGCAGCCACTGTGAAAAACAGTATGGAGTTTCCTCAAAAAATTAAAAGTGAAACTGCCATTTGACCAGTGATCCCACTTCTAGGAATATATCCTAAGAAACCAGAAACACCAATCAGAAGGAATATGCACCCCTATTCATAGCAGCACAATTGACAATAGCTAAGATCTGGAAACAGCTCAGTGCCCATCAGTAGAAAAGTAGATAAAAAAGTTGTGGTTCATTTACACCATGGAATACTATGCAGCAGTAAAATAGAAGAACCTCTTACCCTTTGAGACAGCATGGAGGGACCTGGAGAGTATCATGCTAAGCAAAATAAGCCAGAGAAAAAGATAAATACCCCATGATCTTATATGTGGTATCTGAGGAACAAAATAGATCCAGAGACACAAGCATGGAACAGACTGAAGAATCTCAGGGGTAAGGCAGCAGCGGAGGGTGGAGGGACATTAACTGGGGAACTTAACATGCATAGCCCACAGACACAGACAGTGTGGTGAAGGCCTGGGAGGGGTGGGTGAAGGTGGAGGGGGTCAATGGGGAAAAAAGGCGGGACATCTGTAATACTTTCAACAATAAAGATAAATTTTTTAAAAATTAATAACAATCGTCTATATCATCAGCATTTAATTTTAAAAGAACATTTAACATCAAAACTTTTCATAATAAAATAGTATAATTTTGATTGTCCTTTCTGAATACCTCACTTTGGTAAACTGATTTTTTTTCCTACTGATGGATAAAAACTTTAGCCCCAGCTCACAGTGGTTCATAATCCAGTGTTTGTTACCCCTGGTTTGACCCTCTTCCCTCCCCCACCCCCCCAATTAGCGGTTCATTAGCTAGGACAGCCGGTGCCCATCAGTACACCTTCCTCTTCCCTCCTGAGGGGCCCACCGGCCTGTTGCAGACTGCCTCCTGTTCCCCCATGTTTCTTGAGCCCCACCTTTTCCTCCAGACCCAACTCATCTCCCATAATCCCCTTTTTTATATTATTTGGTTAATCCTCACCCGAGGATATTTTTTCCATTGATTTTTAGAGAGTGTGGAAGGGAAAGATCGAGTAAGGGAGAGAACCATCGGGGTAAGAGAGACACATCAGTCGGTTGCCTCCTGCATGCGCCCTGACGGAGCCAGGAACTGACCCTGCAACCCTTCAGTGCGCAGCCCGCTGCTCCAACCACTGAGCACACAGGCAAAGGCTATTTAACAGGCTTAACTCACTTTACTTTTCTTGTATAAAATATAGCCCCGACTCGGCACAATTCTCTCCGGGTCCATCCATGCGGTCCCCTAAGAGCAGGTGGTGCTTGCTCACCCTGTGAGGCCGACCGCTGGCACCTGATCTGACTTCCAGCCTCCACCACTGTCCCGGGTCCAAGACGGCACCAGGAGAGAACCCCGGACTCGCCTCCTCCCCAGCACACGGAGTCAGCAGCTACGCCAGGAACGTCCCGTGAGAAAACCTAATGGCTGAGCGAGGCCTACACATCCGAGAAGGAGCGAGGCCCGCCGCCCCCGCCACCCGGCTCAGCCACACTGTCCGTCCGGGGCTGGGGGAACTGAAAACAGTTTCTCCTGAGGAGCCAGGGGTCTGAACCCCACATTGAGTTCCCCAACTCATAACACCTGCACCTGAAAGACCAGCCCCCAGAACACCTAGGTTTCAAAACCAACAGCTCTGGCCCACGAGACAGCGAGGCACATAATGAACTGAGAAGTGGCTCCGCGGGGCCAGGCGTGCCCTTACCTGCCAGCGCCCCCCAAGGTGTGCAGACTTGACGAACAGGCTCCGTCTCCAGGCATCAGCGTGGGGCTGAGGGGCAGGCACCCAGTAACACATCCAGGGCTGCTGGCCTGCGGCACCTCCCGGCTCCCCCACCCCACCCCCAGGCTCCTCAGCAGGTGGGCGCCTCCCTCTCTCAGCGCCAGCCGTTCACCACACCTGGGCTTAAGCAGGCAATTTGCTGACCATCAGCTGCGTTAAACCGGGGAGGAGCCTCCTCTTACTGGACTCAAGGCTTCACCAACTGTTCTTAAACTATTTCGTCTTATTAAGTCTAGAGAGACTGAAAGAAATGAAGTAAATAATTATAAAAATCCTAAGGAACTGATTTCCGTAGGTTCTGCTGGGAGAGAACAGGGTTTGGTTGGGACTTTGAGTCTAATTGTAGGAACTGGGTGAACGGGGATCAGCGGGTCCATGGCCCAGCGTGTATGCGGGAGCTGCTTGTTCCTGTGGCTTTGCCAAAGGCCGGCCTGGGTCAGCGCTGGGGGAGATTCCTGGGGCCAGAGACCCTCCTGGCTCCCTCACCTTTGCCCATTGTTCCACGGACTGCTTCCTTGATGTGGGAGCTGCTTTTTTCCCCTAAATGCAAATTGTTACACTGAAAATTGCTAATTTCATTAACCAATGTCACCCCAATTAACTTAATAAAAAATACTCAATTAAGCCCTAGCTGGTTTGGCTCAGTGGGTAGAGCATCGACCTGCAGATTGAAGAGTCCCGGGTTCAATTCCAGTCAAGGGCACATGCCTGGGTTGCAGGTTCAATCCCCAGTTGGGAGCGTGCAGGAGGCAGCCAATCAATGATTCTCATCATTGATGTTTCTCTCTCTCTCCCTCTCCCTGCCCCTCTGAAATCAACAACAACAACAACAAATATATATATATATATATATATATATATATATATATATATTTTTAATCAAAAATGTTATAGCCCTAGCTGGTTTTGCACAGTGATTAGAGCATCAGCCCACAGACTGAAGGGTCACAGGTTTGATTCTGGTCAAGGGCATGTACCTGGGTTGCAGGCTCAATCTTGGCCCCAGTTGGGGCACCTGCAGGAGGCAGCCAATCGATGTGTCTCTCTCACGTGGATGTTTTGTCTGTCTCTTCCCCTGCTTTCCACTCTCTCTGGAAATCAATGAAGAAAATATCCTCAGATCATCTTCATGTCCTTGGCCAGGCGGCCTGGCCTGGTGATGGGGACCACTCCTTGTCCTCAGTCATGCCTCTGTGAGCTCCGTGGCCTTGGCCCCAACCCCAATTGTTACCTTGGCTGGCCACAACCTCTCTCCCTCTCCCTTCTTCTCCCTCTAAAATCAATCTCTAAAATCATTTTTTTAAAAAGTTGGTTAGAGCATCATCCTGATACACCAAGGTTGTGGGGGTTCGATGCCCAGTCAGGGCATATGTGGAGGCAACTTATCGATGATCCTGACATTGATGTTTCTTTCTCTCTCTCCCTCCTTCTCAAAAAATGTAAAATATATAAATATATATATATATAGATAGATATATAGATATAGATATATAGATATATGTATATATCTATATATATCTAACTATATAGATATAGATATATAATCACATAACCTTTGGTAAGGATTAAAAAATAACCTTGGGTAAGGATTAAAAATAAATGTCTATGCCCTGACCAGTTTGGCTCAGTGGATAGAGTGTCGGCCTGCGGACTGAAGGGTCCCAGGTTCGACTCCGGTCAAGGGCATGTACCTTGGTTGTGGGCACATCCCCAGTAGGAGGTGTGCAGGAGGCAGCTGATCAATGTTTCTCTCTCATCGATGTTTCTAACTCTCTCTCTTCCTTCCTCTCTGTAAAAAATCAATAAAAAAATATATATTTTTTTAAATGTCTAATAACAATAGTTAACACCTTGAAATCGTGTTTGGAGAATCAGGCATATACTGTGTGTAGGGGTCCCCCATAAATGAGCCATTTTCCTGACCTTCCTCATCCCTGAGGGCCCAGCTCCCAGCGACGCCATGTTCAGGTGAGGAAGCTGAGGTTCACAGTCCTGGAGTCACTGGCTCAGATGCGACTGCAGGTCCTCGATCCTGCCACTTACAGATGGAGCTCAGAAGATCCCCCCACCCCCACCGGCTGTTCAAAGGTTGCTTTTCCCAGGAACCAGAGTCAGTGTCCCCGGGCAGGTGTGGGCGAGCCCTTCACACCAGTGCACGGACTCGACCCCCTTTACCCAAACGCCATTCCGCAACCACCACGCTGCGCGCTCCTCCCAGAGCACAAGGCACACGGGACCCCAGGCTCGCAAAGCCCAAGCACAGTGAGGACCGGAGGCACCTTCTCCCCGCAGCCTGCCGCCCGCATGGCACCTACTAGTTGCCAGTCTGCAGTCACCTGTCATTCTAGATACCCGACCGGCTCCTGTCATTCTGAATCCAAGACACCTTCTCACAAAGACAACTCTCCAAGTAACTGTAAAATAGTTTACAACTAGCTCCATAAATAAAGGGAAGAGTCCAGTCAAATGGACACCTGGCCCCTTGACCTCTCCCATGTTCAGGTAGCTCCGTGACTGCTCTGGGACGGGGGGTGAGCTACACATGCTGAGCTGGAAGTCCCTTCTCTGTAAAGCAGGGGCTGCCACCTGGGGGCTGCTGGGCCCCCTATGTCTGAGGACTGGAGACATACGTCTAAGGGCACCCGCCGCTGAGGATGAGCTGGCATCCCAGGTGCATGGATTATGCTCCTTGGACTGGACTGTGGTGAGATCTGAGTGAACACAGCTGAGGCTTCACCCCACCCCGGCCTGGGGCACGGGGACCGCCTGGGAGAGTCTATGGCCTGAGGCGGCCGAGTCCCGGCCCTGAAGGAGGCCTGGCTGACTGGCCCGCATTGTGTGGCACTTCCTCCTGGGGCAAGTCCTTCTAAAGCCAGAATCGTAATTTTAGGACTAAAGTAGCAACCACCAGCCCTCTGTCCTACTGCATATTTCTCGTCCTGTGACATTCCAGCCTCGCCCTCTGCGTGCTCCAGGGAGCAACTCCTCAGCTCCATCCACTCCCCACCCGAGGTGCTGGCGCGGGGCGAAGGACCAGGGCTAGTGGAGGTGAGCGCAGGGAGAGGCTTCAGACACGGAAACGGCCCTGCAGGGGCACAGCGGAGGCCTCGGCACAGGCGCTGCTGTCCGCAGCCATTCCCCCCGCTGCACACACAGGCTGCGGCAGCCTGAAGCATGGAAACAAAGCTGAGAGACCAGATTCCTGGGCACACCGGTCAGGACCGGCATGCCTCAGGGCCGTCACAAACATGCGCAGCGCCTGCTTCAGACCCGGCTCCAAGCCGAGACCCTGCCCAGGAAGGACGCAGGGAGCACCAGCCCCCAGGGGCCAGAGGAACATGCGGGCACAGGAAGCACCTCACAGAAACAGGCATCTTAGCACATAAGGGACAACACCTCCTTTTATAAAATATTTATTCTAAAAAAATCACACTGTACAAATTTAGATAGAACATTCTCAATACTCATATTTATAAAAATGTGAACACAGACGAGCTAACAAACTTCTGTTGCTGCTTCTTTTTAAATCAGGAAGAAGTGATTTTTTTTCAGGTACAATGATAGTGAGTGTCTAGGAGACATTCAAAGAGCTGGCCGACAGGAAGCGGAAGTCACCTGCCGGCTCCCCCGGGCTCGGTGCGGTTGCCAGTGCTGGCCACGCAGCATGGACGTTTGTGCTGGGGTGAAGCCAGCAGGGTGTGTTCACAATTTCCCGTGGCTCTAACCAGGCGGGTTTCTGTGCAGCTGTTACAAAGGTCTGTACAGAGCACGAGCTCCCGCCAGGCGTGACTTCTGAAAGTTAAAAAGGACATTCCGAACTGTTTCCTACAGTTCAGTCTGTCCGCCCACAGACGGAGGGGCGATGCTTTCACCTACTCCAGGCCAGGGAATCTTGGTTTCCTGAAAGGTTCTTTTAAAAGCTTCGAGTTTCAGCTCCAGCATTTCAAGTGGCCTCACCTCCGTGGCTCAGCTCCCTCGACCCTGACTCACCCTCTTTCTCACACCGCGAGCAGGGCCACGACTGTACCGCGGACGCCTGGAGGACCCAGCAACACATGGACAGGGCAGAGGAGGCGTGGGGAGGCCAGTGCGGGAGCCTGAGCGGCGGCCTTCACCTCCGAGGTGGGAGTGGCCGGGTCACAGCCAGGGGTGCCAGGCGGGGTCCATGCGACACAGGTTGTCCAGGCTGTTGGCGGCGGCCACCAGGGTGTTCACTTTGCTCTCCCCACCTTCAAACTGGGCGAGGTTGTGCAGGCGGGTCATGATGGCGGTGACAGCTTTCTGCACCAGGGAGACCAGCTGCTGACTGTCCATGTTCTCGGGCTGCCCGGCGGCCGAGAGAGGAGAAGAGGTGTCCTCCTGTGTCTTTTTGTGCCAAGCGATGATCTCGTCCCGAAGCACAGTTTTCAGGATGCCGTCCACCTGTGCGAGAGAAAGAAACGCTCATGTTCAAGCACGAATGACCAGCGGGCAGCTTCCCACTGAGAGGCAGCTGGACCCAGCGGGCCTGCATCCCAGGAGCGGAGGAGTCTGCAGCGGGCTGGGCTCTGCCGACGCTGGCTTTCCATCGGCAAGTGTGGTCCGAGCAAGCCTGGTGGCCACGCGGGGAGTCAGGGCTGAAGAAAGAGGGCACGGGAAGGAGGAGCCCACGTGGCAGCTCTGCCAAGGGCATGGAGCCACTGGAACTGTGTCCTCAACGGAGGTGGTGTCTGAGGTGCGTAAGGCAGGAGGGAGAGCGAGTGCCTGGGGCGAGGGGCTGGAGAAGGGGCAGGAGGCCAGAGGCAGGCCTTCGGTACTGAGATCACCAAGAAAAGACAGAAGGCAATTCTAGAGAGGGACTGACTACGAAGCCTGCACACCTCCCTGAACTGAGACATCCAACAGTGACCCACTGTCACAGTCCAAAGAATGCAGAGCGCCCAGGACTGTTCAAAGCAACTTCACACGAACATGTGGACGGTTTTATCCCGCGGTATTAGGTGCTAACATCGTGTGTTTTAGAGGAGATTCCCATACAGAATGGTCTGTTTTACTCACTGCAAAGGCATTCACTACATTTAGGCTGTGGAGACATTTTGCCCCAAGTTTGGAGAAGGCCCAATTTCTTCTCATCTACACCAGCACAGCCTATGCACTGAGCAGCGTGTGGCGTTACTCCAAGCTGTACCAGGCCTTTAAAATAAGGAGCGCCTTATTGCCAATAAGTCAGCAAGCAACAAGTGCTGGCGAGGATGTGTTCTATTGGTGGGATTGCAAACTGGTGCAGCCGGTATGGAGCTTACTATTTTCCTCCAAACATAATAGATAGATCTACCATATGATCTAACAATTCCATTTCTGGGTATTTATCCAAAGATATCCAAAACACTAATTCAAAAGTATATATGCACCATTGCGTGTATATATATGCATATATAGATGTTCACTGCAGCATTATTTATAATAAGCCAGATATATGATGCAGCCCAAGAGCCATTGATAGACAAGTGGGTAAAAAAGTAGTGGTGCATATACACAGTAGATTATTAGCCACAAAAAAGAATAAAATCTTATCATTTGCAAAAACACTGATGGACCTAGAATGTATTATGCTAAGTGAAATACATCAGACAGAGAAAGACAAATACCACAGGATTTCTCATATATGTGGAATCTAAAAAGCAAACAAAACAGAAACTAACAGATACAAAGGACAAACAGATGATGGCCAGCTGGAATGGGGGTTGAGGGGCTGGTGGAAAGGGTGAGAGGATTAAGTAGTACAGACAGGTAGTTACAAAATAGTCACAGGGATGTGCAGTACAGCATAAGGAATATGGCCGATAATACTGTAACTGTGTATATTGCCAGGAGAGTACTAGACTGATGGGGTGATTGCTCTGTGGGTTATATAAATGTCTAACGGCTATGCTGTACACCTGAAACTCACATAATAGTGTCATTTGTAATTGAAAAATAAATTTAAAAAGTAAATAAGGACTCTTCCTTTCTAGAGGTTTCAAACTAAATGCCATTCCCAGGAGTTCCCTACATTGGTTTCCAGAGGACAGCCTTTCTGTCTACCCGAGAACTTCACATCTCAAGCCCTAAAACATAAATGGATAACAGTGAACTGCTATTCACTGCATCAGAGCTCCAACTCCTCACCAAGAAGAAACCGAAAGGCCATTTATATTTATTCATGTTCATAAGAGTTCACCACGACATCCCAAAATCGCCTTCCACACGTCGGATGTGTGCAACGGCACCTCAGAAAGACGTGTGGAAATGTGAAGTCCTTGTTCACAATGAAGAGCTTATTCAATAGCTAAAAGCTGTCCTGAGTAAATGTGTTGGGAAAGCAGTTAGAGCCTAAAGCCTCCTCTAGGCACAAACTGCTTATCTGAAAAAAAAAAGGAAGAAAGGGAAAAAAGATATGGCTGGTCTCAGAAGTTAAAAAAAGCAAAACAGAAAAAGTAAACTGTGTTCTGTCCTTCCCTGGCTGTACAACCTCTGACATGCCGCTCCCCTTCCCTGGCTCAGTTTCCCCACCTGCACAATTGCTGGGAGAACACGATGAGAACCCACCAGGACAGCCAGTGCAGCGCCAGGAGCCGACAGTGCCCGGGGGTGGCAGACGTGCTGCCGCCCTGTCCCGCGGGAGCTGTCACACACCCGCACGAGGCCCGGGCACCGCGCCCCACCTCACCTCACTGGGGGTTTACAAGGGGCTCACGTGCCGCATTCATTTAGGCCCCATCTCCACGGCCCTCCAGAGAACACATCTGCTCTTTCAGAGAAAAAAGGTTTGCAAAGCGAGAAACAGAAGGCAGCTATAAAATGGAGTAAACCAAACTGACATGCAGGGCTAACAGCTGGGGGAGGTTACCCCGCAAAGGCTCCAGGTTCCGCACCATCCTAACTCCTCTTTTTAAAGCCCTTTTCAAGTGAAGGAGCTTTCACTGTCCAGCAACAACACGCCCTCCTCGCTCAGCTCTCCTCCTCACGAGCAGATCAGCACTTCCTGTGGGGTCACACGTGTACTGCAGGACCCTAGCCCAGCCGTGGGCAAACTACGGCCTGCGGGCCGAATCCGGCCCGTCTGAAATGAATAAAACTAAAAAAAAAAAAGACCGTCCCCTTTTATGTAATGATGTTTACTTTGAATTTATATTAGTTCACACAAACACTCCATCCATGCTTTTGTTCCGGCCCTCCGGTCCAGTTTAAGAACCCATTGTGGCCCTCGAGTCAAAAAGTTTGCCCACCCCTGGTAGCCTGTGCTTTTCGCAGACAACCCATGACCTACCTTAAAGTTTGGCTGAGCAAAGCACCGGGCAACAGCAATCATGGAGGCGGTCAAGGGGCCAGAGACGCCGATGGTGGTCAGAAATTCAGAAATATTGGGCGTGAGGCGAAAAGGAACAGGACGGTTGGCATCTAGGTCTCCAGTCGCGTCGTTGATATCAAAGCGGAAGTAGGCGACGTTCAGTTTGCCAGTGTCCTAAAGTTTCAGAAGGAGGCATGTTAGAACTTAAACAGCAGAACGCAACATCTAAAGGAGGGGGTCTGGCTACTCACACCACACTACCTGGGCGATCTGTAACATCTCGGGGTTGAGCCGGTTTAAATGCAGGACAAACTCTGCGAAGCCAATCAGTGCGAGCTGGATGGTGAGCATCTTCCGGAACGTCCAGTAGTCCGTGGCGTTGGGGAAGGTGTGCAGAGCCCACTCCTTCAGCATGCTGCGCGGCACCATGTTGCTCTGCACTTCCTTGAGGATGTCTCGAAGGACCTGAAATGATATGCCACCCCATGACTCTCCCATCCAACTCACTTATTCTTTTCCTCAAAAGGAAAACTCTCAAATTGTAACTTCTTACGTGGCACCAATAGAGCTGATTTTGTCAATAGCATATGCAGTGTCCTCTGACTGCACGGGGGATGCACAGATTGATCGGTTTCCCCCAGGGATCCACCTGTGGTGCTCTGAGCAACAGTGGAGCCGTCTACTCGTAAATAAAGCCCTGGTGCATGAGGTGTTCCTGGGCTTGCCACTTCCCGTGTTTTAGGAAGCACATAGAGCACAGAGGGTACATTACCTAATGCCCCAGCAGCAACCCTGATAAACATGAACATCGCTTAGAAGAGGTTTGGCTGCCATGAGTTTTCAGTAAAGTTATTTTTAAAATTCTAACTCTTAAGCTGCTTTGTAAGTGCCGGTAAAGAATTAGGAACCTCTCCAAGGTTGAAAACTTACCTTTTTTCCTGTTATAACAACCAATCTGCAGCAAATGTCACTCAATGGACCTCTCGTTTCTACCAACTCACAGGTCCAAAACGGAACCTCTCACCAACCCCCCAACACACACACCACACATACACATGCACCCACACAATGCTCACACTCTCTCACACACATATACACACACACATGCGCACACACACTATTCTGAGCACACTTGTCCTGGAAGCAGAAAGCAAGCCGTTTCTGAGGCCTCGGGTGGCAGCTCGAACGCCTGAGTGTCCTGAGTTAGTACCTGGTGGCTGGCTTGCGTCCCACGCGCCTGCACCGTGGCCAGCCTGTCGTAGTAGCGCGAGATGGGGTTGTCATGCTCGATGCCCTTCTTGGCACAGCGCTGCTTGTAGATCTCCACGAGGGAAAGAGAAGAGGGGTTGTCTTCCACGAGGCGCATCTGTGGAGACACCGCCACAACTCGCGGAACTGAGGAGAAAGGGGAGAGAAACGGGACAGCTGAGAGAACATCACCACAGGCCTGCACTCGCTTCAGCCTCGATGTCCTGAGCAGAGGAAGTGGGTGTGGGGCACATGGGCAAAGCTGGAAGGACACTGAGCACACACCACGTACTGATGTAGCACACGTGGCACAGAGCTCAATCGACTGGTGATGGAGCCTGAGCTGCCATTACCCTGTGTTTAAGACACAGAGGGACGGAAATGCTTTAGAAGGCAATTTTTAAAAACCTCTCCCTCTCCCTTCCCCTCTCTGAAATCAACAAAAAACATATTTAAAAAAGAGAAAAAAACACACAAACCAATAAAGAGGCTCTGCCAAACGCACTGGTGCTGCTGAGCAGCCAAGCAGCAGCTGTGAGCCTGTGCCCATCGCTAGGCCCTATGACCACCTGCCCGTGGACTGCCGGCGAGGTGACCAGGGGCTCTGCCTGCTAATGGACAAAGTCATTGTGGTCTAATGTCAGATAAACCACAGCTTCTGGTTTGCTTCCATGGCTTCAATCCATAAAGAAATCCAAAGGATCCCAGGACGTGTGTGTGTGTGTGTGTGTGTGTGTGTGTGTGTGTGTGTGTATATATATATATATATATATATATATATATATATATATATATATGTGGGCTGGCACTTGGTGGTAGTCAGGAGTTTGTGTCTTTGGCCCTGGCTGGTGTGTTCCGTGGTTAGAGCACCGGCCGGTGCACCAAAGGGTACAGGTTCGATTCCTGGTCAAGAGCACGGACTTGGGTTGCAGGTTTGATCCCCAGCACTGGTTGCAGCACTTGCAGGAAGCAACCAATCGATGTGTCTCTCTAACATTGATGTCTCTCTCTCTCTCTCTCTGATCCTTTCTTCCTCCCTGCAACTGTCTCTCTAAAAATCAATCGAAAAAAATATCCTCAGGTGAAGATTTAAAAAAAGAAGTTTGTATCTTTGGAAGAAGTGCAATCTATTACCCACAGCCGGGATCAACACTACAATCACATGACACGGTGTAAACACGCACACAGCTCTCTACGGACTTGTTTCTCAATCTACTTCTTATTTGGGCTATAATACATTTAAAGGTAAGAAATTTTAGGTCAAATTGGGTTAGATCACACCTTAGCTATCAGAAGAAAGTTCCATTTACTATATACTGCGATGGGCTCCTAGCCTTGGATTTAATACTAAAATGACTTGACAATGGCTTTCTTCTCTGGGTGGGATGGTAGGTGTCTCATCTGTTCCCATTACAGACAGAAACAGGTCACTCATGAGCCACCCAGGGCACCTCAGTTATGGAAAGACTTCACTCAGATGCTGCCACCTGACCAAGATCCCTGCCACCCGACTTCCCGAGTCTTGTGTTTCACTCGCTGAAGGCAAGCTCGGGCCGTGCCCACGTCCTGCAGCGAGTGGCCCAGGAGTTCAGAGGCCTCGCTTCACAATCAAGTATACTGGTAACAGACCCATAACAAGCCCTTCACTCAGCCCAGGTTTCACCAGAGCATAGGGGCTCCTGGGGGCGTCAAGGTGGCAGGGGGCACAGACCTAGCACCTCCATTCCCAAATACTTGTCAGAGCACCCACCTTGCAGTGAGGAGCCTAAAGGCTGGGGTGGGGGCTTCTCCAGGGCAGGGGTCCTGTCGAGGGACCGGCTCCTCCTTGCAAGGCCTGCACTCGGCGAAGCTCAGTGCTCCTCAGTGCTGACACACGGCGCACGGGAAGCCCTGACAGGCTGGCCAAAGCGCACTGCGAGGGAGCCCCAAGTGCGGCCTCCTACCTGTGAAAAATAAGTGCCTCTTTGTGGTTTCCTTTCTCTTCTCTAAGCAGGGGTTCAGCAGGCGAAGCAGCTGCAGCACGCGCTCCTCCCTCCGCGACTCCGTCAGGCAGGCGTCGTTCATGACCAGGTACGGGTAGATCTTGCCGTTGTGCCCGCGGATGTACAGCCTCCTGGCTGCGGTGTTGTGCTTCTGCACAATTTCCACCCTGGGCATAAACCTACCGAACACACAAACACTCTCAGTCTCAATTCCCAATCCTTTCCTTGGAAAAGAAAAGGGAGCTTTCCAAAAGCACCGGTAGAACTGTCATGGGAATTAAGACGCGTAGTTGCCACATTTGTTCACTCACACCCCACCCTTGTTCTGACAAGGTGTAAATAGTGCAATTATATCAAAAACCAGGGAGAAGCCACGGCAGAGGGAAAACAAAAGCAGAAAGATGAAGCTGGAGCTTCAAAAGAATCAAACCTGGGGTCCGACTCCAGGAGCTAGCTGTGGGTCGCTGCTCTGGCCCTGAGCAACGCAGCGGCACAGGGGAGGGCCCAGCTCCAGCCTCTGGGGGAGGGCCGGCCCTGCCTGGCACGCGCAAGTGCCCCGAGGAGCAAGCGAGGGACTGACACACCCCTGCCCTCACCTCCTCACCCTGGGCCTCGGCCCCGATACAGGTCAGAGAGGAGGGCGCTGGCCAGGCCCCAGGCAGGTCTGGGGGAAGGAAGACTGAATTCTGACGGTGGAAAAGCAGAGCTCTGTGTCTGAGTTAGAAATAACAGGAAGCACCTGACTATTTGTTAAGGGAGCCTCTCCACAGAACTCTTTACGTTTCTAATGAGACGCAACACACTCCACTGCATTCCACAGCATCTGGTGCTGTTTGAACACTGGGCTGTGTGAACAAAGACGCGGGAACTTAATTTCGTCAAGTTCTATGGGGAGTCGGAAAAGCTTCTTTGGAAACAAATACAAACTTGACTCAAACAAGACATTGAAGCCATCAGTCAGACCCTTTCAGGGCTGGTCAGTGAAATCCTAGGACAGTCTTGTTTTCTGAGCGCGGCACCAGGCCTGCCTGCAGGGGATGTGCCATGATCGAGCCAGACCCCGCTCACTCACCGAGCGATCAGCCAGGCCCCGCTCACTCACCGAGCGATCAGCCAGGTCCCACTCACTCACCGAGCAATCTTGATATAATAGTGCGTCGGCTTTGGCATCAGGAACTCCCCTGGGATTTCCACTTCAGCTGTCTGTGCAGAGAAATTGCTCAAAAACCGACACTTTTCTTCTATGAGGAAGAATTTTGGAAGTTGCTTGGTTTTGGCCTCCAGAATTTTGATCCACTTTTTCAATTTAGAAATGAGGTTATGAAGCTTCATGGATCCTGGAACACTGAAGTCAAAATCTTCAAGATAAAACATGAATAAGCATTTCAGTCATCGGGCTCTTCCAATTCATCCCTAAGCCACTGCTCTGCGCCTCCCAGCTGGGAACAGTCTGCATCAAGCCCCAGAAGCCCTCTTGCTCTTTCTCGTGGAAATTGGGGCCTGAGACAGAGCGAAGCCCTTGGTGTGGGCCGGCTCTCCAGTGCCACATGGACCTCACCCCAATCATGACCTGTCCTCTTCAGGAAGGATGGGGGGACCCCAGGGGGCCCCTGCATAAACGTCTCAGCATGGAGCCCCCCCATCACCACTAAAAGGTGCCGGAAGCCTGCCTGCCACCACTAGAGGTCACCTCAGGCCTGTGTGAACGTGAACGCAGCACCAGGCTGCACGAAGGAGACAATAACCAGGAGGAGAACGAGTTATACATCAGTTCCTCAGAAGGAATGAAGGCAAGAAATCAAAATGACAGAAATGGAAAACATGCACTTTTCACTTAAGCAAAAACACTCTGGTTCTCAGAGTTTATTAAGACTCAATAATAAGAAGTCAATTAGCCCTAACCGGTTTGGCTCAGTGGATAGAGCGTCAGCCTGCAGACTGAAGGGTCCCAGGTTTGATTCCAGTCATGGGCATGTACCCTGGTTGTGGGCACATCCCCAGTAGGGGGTGTGCAGGAGGCAGCTGATTTCTCTCTCATCAATGTTTCTACTCTCTATCCCTCTCCCTTCCTCTCTGTAAAAAATCAATAAAATATTTTTTTTTAAAAAAGACGTCAATTACATGGAAAGTCCTTCTTTAAAATAAACCTCATTTCCCACCCAGATTAGCACCAGTGGTGGAGGGGGTTCTCGACACCCTAACCTGCCAGAGCTCAAAGGTCAGGAAAGCCAACGATTTCTGCTGGAAACGGGTCCGTGAGAGTCACAGGGAGGCACTGTCCGCGTGCTGACAAGGACCGATGGATCCTGAGGCCAAACGAGGCGGCCCGTGACAACAGAGGCACCTTCACACACAAGCTGGAGGCAGCGAGGGTGCCAAGTCTCTCCAAGCCTCTCCCAAACACTCTCCTCTGCCCCGTTAGGTCATGTGGGGTGAGCCGGGCAGGGCTGCCCTTCACTCTGGGGGAACGTGATGGGCTGTGTCTAACTTTCTTCCACCCCCTTACAGATGAACACAGCGCTGGAACAGAGACGGTCTTCCCCGGCGCAACGAGCAGAGCGACCAGAGGCCTCTGTGCCAGGGCCTGAAACTCACTGCAGTTAAGGTGGCTCAGAGCCTGACAGCCTCCTTTCAGTTCTTCTCTCCCCCTACCCCCCAAATCCAGAAGACTTGTCCCACTTCACATCTTTATTCAGACTGCAACTGATTTAATAATCTGGAATTTTAAGATGAAGACATACTGAATATCACCTCTTTTAAGTAAAATAGGACAGCTTCCATGAACTCGAACCTCAAACCCTTCCTTTCCTAGAGAAGATGGCAGACCACACGTCACACGGACTTTACAGAGAACATCTAAGAGGATGGGAGCCCTTCAGTGTAAAAGCTCTGAGAGGGCATGACTCTTATTTTCCAGAGAGCACTTTCCTCCAGAGGCTGGTTCTTCAGAGGAAGCTCTCAGCCGTATGCCCAGCTCACACCTCGAGAGCAGGACACCCGCCCAGGGCGCCCAGAGTGATGATGGGACAACACACGCTGAGCTTCCCATGGGCCTCAGGTCAGTCCTGCCTACAGCTGCACAGTGTCCTTTGCAATTAGTGGGGCAAATGGTTCCTTTTATATCTATCACTGCAACCTACTTTACAGATATACATGTTTTAACTATGCTCTCTAAGATATAAATCTTTTAAAAAGATACTTAAATATCTAAAAAATGTGAACCATTTATTCTATGGTTTAACATATCAATTAAGAAAGAATTTCTTGTGTTTTGTTAATCCTCACCCAAGGATATTTTTTCCATTGATTTTTAGAGAGAGTGGAAGGGAGGAGGGGAGAGAGAAAAAAAACATCAATGTGGGAAAGACACATTGATTGGTTGCCTCCCGCACATGCTCCGACTGGGGCCAGGGATCAAACCTTCAATCCAGGTATGTGCCCTTGACTGGGAATCAAACCCACAACCCTTCAGTGCACGGCCAACACTCTAACCACTGAGCGACATTGGCAGGACAAGAAAGAATGCTTTAAAGATGGTTACAAAAGCAATAATTAAGCTGAAATGTTTCTTTTGGCTTTGGGAAATTTTACCAGGCAAGTCTTGTTTTCGTGTAACTCATGGGTTGACACTCAGGACTTACAAGCCTGCAGAAGTTCCTCAGGCTCAAGTCTGGGACTGGTGCTCCTGGGGGGAGAGCGCACCCCAGACGAGTGGGAAGGAGGCAGAGCAGACTGGGAACGAATGCTCTGAGATCCAGGGGACGCATACCTGCACGTGCTGAGGGACGAGGACCCCAATCTGACAGATAGAGACAGGCTAAGGGAGATTGGACATTTACCTCAGATCACGCAGAACATGGTGGAGCCAGAACTCATGCTCCCACAGGTCTGGGAAAATGCATGAATCTGAACAACCTCCCTACCACTGTCCACCAGAATGCCTACCAGTGTGAATTTTACTTGTCACCCTGAGCCTTGCACCTTTGAGTCTCACTGTTGAGTTTTCCCACAAAGACCAAGTGGAGGGAGGGATCGAGGAGCAGAAGCGTCTGCCTGAAACCATCCTACTTCTAAGCCCAGAGGTGGAGCCTGGTGCTCTGGCTCCAAACCACAACCCTTCACTAGAAAGAAGGACATGCAGTGGCAGGCTGGTGAGCCTTAAGCTTTCTTGTGATGAGTCTAAACATTATAACCAGCTCGCCCAGTACAGTGACAAGACAATTAATGAAAAATGAACAAATAAAAATAAAATGAATGAATGCAATCATCGATGCTAAAGCCCAAGGAGAAACAGTGCGTGGAACGTTCCCAGTGAGGAAGAACAGAGTGAGACTCACCGGTGGTGAACTGGCCCTTCAGCTTCTGGAAGACAGGGTCCTGCGCAGTGGCCTGCGCCCGCCTGGCTAGAGACTCGGAGGCCGCGCTGGAGAACATGGTGGAGACGTTGGAGACGTTCTCCAGGCCCACCCCGAACGTGCTCACCAGCTTCTTGACGAAGTTCAGAGTGTGGGGGGTGATTTTGGCATCGGACACCGCTCCACTTTTCTCAAATGCGACAGAGTAACATTTTGCCAGGCCCTGTTGGAGCTGCCTGAGAACCTAGTGGGAAGAGACCAAACACCATTCACAAAAGAGAGCTCCTGATTCGAGCAGCTACCCCACCACCCCCAGGGCGATTTCTGTGGCACAGTCGGTATAAAATCATGTGAGCTCCACACACTGAGCTGTGTTTTTAACAATGCGGAGTGTCCTGAACATTTTTAAAAAACAAAACAAAAAATACTTTTGAGTCATGTCCATCCCCTTCAGTTGGATTAACCACGGGAAAACCTCATTCGGATGCTGTGTCACTGCCGCACGTCTGTGTGTGCACACAAAACAAGGCTGTGATAACAGCTAGAAAAACACCTGGACAACAAAGGCTGATTATCTTATCATCAGTATACAAACACCACTGAGGGGTGGCCCGCTGCTGAGAAGGTCACTGAAGAGCCACCTTCTGCCTCTGGGGATTACTGCGGTCATCACCTAACCACCATGCCTGCTCGCACCGCCACTGCTGCCTGCAATCAATGGCCTTTAAGTGACTGAGCTCACATGAATGAGCAAAGTAAGCACTGTGAGGGCAGAAGGTTTTCTCCATTTCACCCTCATCTGAAATCTCCCACTTCAAATAGTTAAGGCCACACTAGTGCGCAGACACTAACTCTTCGCCAGCTCTATCATTCAACTCAACAACAAACATGACCAGGCAGCTGACTGACCCTCACGTGGCCACGAAAGCATGTGGAACGACATTCGAGATCACATCCACGTACCTCTTCGTGCCAGTTTTCTCGGAACCAGACCATCTGATCGACGATGCCTTCCAGGGAAGACAGAAGGGTTGGGTGCAGTTCCCGCTGCATGTGCATGATTCGGCTGCAGCGCCACATGGGTGCTGTTGCTCTTATGGGCCCTGGATCTGATGCAGAATGGGACTGGTTACCCACTGAACTTGGCTGCTGCTGTCCAGAATCTGAGAGCAACACACACAACGCCAATGTCAGCGCAAACGGACCGAAGCTAGAGCTGGGTGCTCTAGAGGACCCCCCGGCCAAAGGAACACTGGTTCCCGCCGACGCTGACACACGAGGCGTCTCCCCAGGACGATGTGGGAGGACGCCCCGGTTCTCGGGAGAGGTGCTCTGAGGGACTCGGTACAGAGAATGTGACTGTCTACGGCCTGGCCTCAACTGGCTCGGCAGAGTGCATCCATGCTGGTGAGAAAGCAAGCGCGGCAGCATGCTGGCTGGGGAATCTGTGAGGCCGCACAAGTGTGCACTGTCCTCCCTCTTTTAACTTGACTCTACGTATAAACATTTTTGTTTACAATACATGCCTTGTACTGTAGCTCAAGAGTAGTTAAAAAGCAAGTCTACATTCTTCACCTGGGAAAGCCAAACCACATATAAAATGGTATTTTTGAAAAATATCATCACTTGCTATATGAGAAATGTTGTTAAAACCCACGAGCCCCATTTACCTAAGCTTCAGCTCACTTAGAATAAAAACATCTTAATTTTCAAATGATCAACACATGAATCCACCGAGGTGGGCCCAGGAGGTCAGGGCAGAAGTGTGCTGTGCAACCTCCTACCCACCCAGCTCGCTGGCAGGCGATGCTGCTGAAAAAGACTCTGGTCTCGCAGCATGCAAGTCTGGGTAGTAAAAATATTCTGAAGCAAACGATCCTTTAATTGTTTACAAAGCAGCATGCTTAGTGGGCAACTGGAACCATCAAATAAGTTATTTCTTTATATACAGCGACTACTCAATATAGATTTAAAACCTTATAGTAACTAACATTTACACTGCTTACCAGGATGTAGTTATACTAATTAGGTAAGTTACTTGTAATTATCTATAGCTAAAAATTTCATATGATTTCCACTTAAGGAACAAAGGTAAATGGACACCCAATTACATTATGGTAAAGAGGAACCATAAATTTCACTCAAGAGGATCAGGCTCTAGTTCTGGTCCCAAAATATTCTCTCTCTCACTGGCTAAAGACTGGCCCACGTGCTAGGAAGTCTGGGCAGGCGTGTCCACAGCCGACTGGATGGGAATGCCCCGTGGAACAAGCCCTCCACAGCCTGGCCAGCTGGCCCCGCCCGAGACATACCACTCTTGTAGCGTTCCCGCTGCTCTATTTTCAGAGTCAGGTACAGGGTCCGGATGGGAAAGTAGACTGCCTGGGGATACACGCGTCCGACCTGCTCAGAGACAGGGAGTAATGAAGAACACTGCTCACTGTTCTTCTGGATGAAGACACTTCGTATCAAAATAACTGATATAAATCATAAACGGGTGGCTGATCTACATTTGGACCAAGGAAGCAAATACTGACCTAACAGATGGGGCCAGATTAAACAGCAGGTAAAGCATCCAGTTAGCTTTAAAGACCCAGGAAAGATCAACACGGGGCATGCATTTCAGCAGTTCTGCATGGGGACCATTAATGACACAGAAACCATACTTTCACTTGATTCAGTAAGTCTCAGGAAGGCAAAATGCGTAAGTCCCTGAAACTCATTCAGGCAACCAAAGGAAAACACAAAAAGACACCAACCAATCAGCCTTCTATTTGGCCCAGTTCACGGGAAGTGTGAAATGATTCTAGCTGACAATTAGGCTTACCAGTGAATAACTTTACTCTGCATAACTGTAGCAAGGAGGAGATTTAAAGTTTTCTATTTACAGTTAGAAAAACCAGTTTTATCAAATTGGGGTTACAAGACTCCTTCAAAGAGCTGAGTAGATATTATCTCAATCTGGCACAGCCATGGGGTGGTTCAGCTAATGTACATTAAGAGATGTTCTATGAATGATAATACACATAGACCGAATCTACATCCTGAGAGATAAACCCCAAGCAAAATGCCAGTTTCCAGAAACACAGCTACCTCCTCTCAAGGAAAAAATAAAACCATTTCTGGGTAAAAAACAGATGATGCACCACATGTAAAAAGCCAAGTAAACTGACAAAATTATGAAATTATGAGTGGCGTGTTCCTAAGTGCTTGTCGACGATGCTCCTCATTCATGAAAAGTTACATGACTATCCTATATAATAAAAGCCTAATATGCTAAGTGTCCGGTCAACCAATCAAAGCATAATATGCTAATGATATGCTAAGGCCACTCAACTGCTATGATGTGCACTGACCACCAGGGGGCAGATGCTCTGACCAGTAGGTTAGCTTGCTGCTGGGGTCTGGCTGATCAGGACTGAGCGAGAAGGGCCGGACACGCCCTGGAGCCCTCCCACGGTCCCTTTCCTGCTGGCCAACCTCCTGCGTCTCTCCCTGGCCCTGATCATGCTCCAGTGGGTTCACTCGGCCTGGCCTGCATCTCTCAATATCCAGGACCCCTTGAGGGATGTCGGAGAGCCGGTTTTGGCCCAATCCTGCAGGCCAGGCCGAGGGACCTCACTGGTGACGAATTCATGCACTAGGCCTCTGGTAATTTTATAAAAGGAAGCACAAAAGTACTATATTCCAGACTGAGGTATCTTTAAGTTTCTACTGTTTGGGTCCTTCCCCTAATGTTTTCTCAGGACAGGAACATTCTGGAACCATTCTTAAATAATGGTAATGTAAGCCACCTGCCCGATGCCCTGTCACCAACCTCAGTGCACCCAACTTTAATTCTCTAACAGCCACAGCCAAACAACTCTACCAAGGGCAACAACCTCCACATGCATGGGAGAGTTTTACTCTGAGGGAAGCTCTCAAGACCTCCTGGCACAGACAGGAAATTGGTTATAAAATAGCAATCAGACACACATTTCACTGTGACCAGCTCTCAGCGTACTCACTAGTAATCTTACATTTTAAGAGAATCGTTATTCACAGTGGAGCCTTAGTTCTCGAATTTAATTTGTTTCTGAAGGCTATTTGAGAAGCAATTTGTTCGAAAACAGAATCATTTTTTCCCATTAGAAATAATATAGCCAAAACCGGTTTGGCTCAGTGGATAGAGCATTGGCCTGCGGACTGAAAGGTCCCTGGTTCAATTCCGGTCAAGGGCATGTACCTGGGTTGCGGGTATATCCCCAGTAGGAGATGTGCAGGAGGCAGCTGATTGATGTTTCTCTCTCATCGATGTTTCTAACTTTCTATCTCTCTCCCTTCCTCTCTGTAAAAAATCAATAAAACATATTAAAAAATAATAATAATAATATAAATTTGCTCCAGAGCCCCAAATGATTCCATACTTTAACCTTTCTTATATACAGTACATATCTAATATACTGTTTAATCTATAAACAAACACTTCTTTTCTTAGATTAATAGAACCACTCCTATTACCCTTAAATCACTTTTGGCACTCATGACAGGGGTGTCTTTCAGAAAGTCAGCATGTAGCATCTTTGCTTTTTCACATATCACTGCCTGTGAAATGCTATCACATGCTAACTACTTTTCATTTATCCAAATCAACCAGTTTTTCTACCTCTTCAATTGCCTGTGATCATTTAGCAACAGTAGCACTTCTGATGGCCTATATATGTTTTAAAATTGTGCTAATCATCCATTTCTAGCAACAAAAGCAATACATATACATATACATATACATATACATATACATATACATATACATATACATATACGTAGCATAAGTTACTGGGATGTTTAGCGGTAAACTGACTCGCATTCCCTCCTTTGCTCGTGGCCTGAGAGATACTTTTTGTCATGCTGAGGTATCAGCAAGAAAAGGTTGTCAGGTCTAGAACTGAAGTTGTGTTCAATAACCAAGACACTTATTCTGTGAACAACTTGGTCAAGAACTGAATTGTTCGAGATGGGAGATATTCAAGAACCAAGGTTTGACTGTATTTGCATCTTATGTAGCAACATGTTCAAGCAAAGGAATTACCACCTTAATACAGCAATGCTATAGCAGATTATTTCATTTCAACCCTGATATATTCTTCAATCACATTTAATTATGTTTTATTTAAAGTGATAGCTAGATGTGTATATGTTCCCACCACTTTGACTTATTTCCCATGCTTTGAGCATGCACATTTTCTTTCTGAAAAAAAAAAAAAGTGAAACAAAGACAATTTTTTTGTGAACAAAGACACCTTGTTAGTCTGACCTGGCTGATGAGGTTCAAAAGCAGCTTTCCTTCTGAGCCCACCAGGCAGGTGAGCAGCTGCGGGATCCAGGCCAGCCACTGGATGGGTGGCACACCAATGCAGTACTTGTCGACGGCATCTGCCAAAGTGTTTTTATCATCATCGAAACTTAAAAGCCACAGCACCTAGGGTAGAAGAAAAAATTCTAGAGTCGAATAAAAATTCTGAGGCCTTTAAAGTGACTTTTTCCAGCATTAAAATACCATATAGAGTTGTTTTGCTGGAAACATATCACCAAAGGGCCGACAATATTGCTAAACTTACCAGATAAATAAAACCAAAACCTAAAATAATTTTTGTTTAGAGTCAGCTTTAATGCCAATTATTAACTCATCCAATCAACTAGCTGGCGGTGGCCAGTGACCCTTAGGTGGATGGTGAGGGCCTGCCACCCTGCTAATTCACACCCATGATCGCACCAATACAAACTGGACTTTTGCTAAAAATCTCAAAGGAACGCCACCCTAGCATCAGGTAGGCCACAGGTTGGCAGCCCCGTGTCCAAGGATGTCTGAAACAATGACATCTAGAATAAGCAAATTTGGAGTCAGATATTTGGGTGGTTTCTTTGCCTCATGGAGTTTGTTTGTTTCTATAGTTGGCTGGAACTACTATGTGCTGCTGTACATTCCACATTTTGGCATCACCTCAAGGAATTCTAAAAAAATTCACACCTTTAACAAACAAAACAGGAAAGAAAAATAACTTATTCTTCAGTTTTCTGCAAGAATTAATCCTGGGCTATATTTATATGTTTTGTGGCAGGGATGAGGGACAAGAGGGAGCAACACTGAAGGACTCGCAAGCTGATGCCCATCACTGGGCACATGTCAAACTGCCAATCCTGTGCCCAGCACTATGCTGAGGCAACAAAGGATGAGAATGCCAGCAACCAGGATCTCGCCCTGTAGTGTGCGCAGAAACCACGGGACTCACCATGACCTGCGACTAGAGCTGACAGGCTCTATGACATGTGCACTGTCCCTGCAGGCGAGAGCAGAATCTAACAGGTATCTAGCAGGTAAGGGCTCCTTGCAGACCCCTCCTCAGGCGGCAGGAACCTCTGTCTAGTGTGAAATCCCACAGTGAACGCTGGACTTGAGACCTAAGACCCAGACCCCAGGCTTGGTTTTGCTGCGTAAATGCCCTGGGATCCCGAGTATGTCCAGGCCACAGTTTTCTCAGCTTTAAAACTGAAACAGGAAAGGTACTCTGAAGAGTTATAAAAATGGAGAGTTAAGGCATGAAATAAGCCTCTCACCCAGCATGAATTCGGAAGTAGCTGAAATGTCATCCAAACTTGAAGGCTACCAGACTGACCTCTGGTCAGAGCTAATTCTTTTGGCCTCACCTTGGCTAAGTATTTCCTTGATTTGCTCTCGTTCTGATGCCGGCATGCATGCAGGTAACAGGTAATGGCAGACACCCCGAGATGCAGCTGCCGCTCCTTCACGAAGATGTTCTCCAGGTAATCGCCCCACATGGCCCAAGCCTTCACCAGCACATCATGCATCTGCACAGCTGCAGAAAAGGCTTTGTTTGCTTCCTCAGACCTGTGAGGACACAAATCAAAACATTAATTTGGTTTTCTTTCCAGGTGAACGTCACATAAAAAAACCAACCATTTAAAAGTGAACAACGATTCAGTGGCGTTTAGTACAGTCATGCACTTTGGACATACAGGTCATGCAGCTACCACCTCCATGTATGTAGTGCCAAAACGTTTCACCATCCCAAAATAAAACCCCAGCCATTAAGCAACCTCTGGGGACCACCAATCTGCCTGCTGTCTCTATATAGATTTACCAATTCTTCATATTTCATGTTAAGGGAATCACACATTATGTGTCTGGCCTTTCACTTAGCATAGAGTGAAGCATGTATGAGTACTTTATTCCTTTTTATGACTAAATACTATTCCACTACCTGTATATGCCACATTTTGTTTACCCGTTCATTTGAGGTGTTTTAACATTCTAGCTACTTTAATAGTGCTGCTGTGAACATTCATGAGTAAGTACTCATTTTCAATTATTTTGGGTAATATACCAAGGAGTAGAACTGCTCCTATGTTTAATTTTTTGAGGAACTGCCAAAGTGTTTTCCATAGTGGCTGCACCATGTTAGTATCAAACCAACAATGTACAAGACATTAAAGAGAACTACGCATCATATCCCTTACTAATACAGATGCAAACATCCTCAGCAAAATATTAGCAAACCAAATCCAACAGCATATTTAAAGATTATGCACAGTGACCAAGTGGGATTTACCAGCAATGCAAGGCGTGATTCAATATACAAAAATCAATCCATACACTACACCACATTAACAGAATGAAGGAGAAACACATTGTCTCAGTTGATGAAGGAAAAGCATCTGACAAAATGCAACACCTTTTCATGATAAAAATGCTCAACAAACTAGGAAGAGAAGGAAACTACGTTAATATGATGAAGGTCATATATGAGAAACCCACAGCTAATAGCATACTCAATGCTGGACAATACAAAGTTTTCCTCTGAGAACTGGAACAAGACAAGGATGTCCATTTCCACCACTTCTACTTCAACTTAGTGCTGGAATTCTTAGCCAGAGCAAACAGGCATGCAGACTGGCAAGGAAAATGCTAACTATCTCTATTTGAAGATTACATGATCTTATATACAGAAAAACCTAAAGAACTATTATAGCAAAGTTGAAAAATACAAGATCAATATTTAAAATCCAGTTGTATTTCTATACCTTAGCAATGGACAATCTGAAAATAAAATTAAGAAAGCATTTTATACCATCAAAAGGAATAAAATATTTAAGAATAAAATTAACATAAGAAATGGAGGACCTGTACATTAAAAACTATAAAATATTGTTAAACGAAACTAAAGATGACCTAAGTAAATGAATCCTGTGTTCATGGATTGGAGATTTAATACTATTACCGTAGCAATACTGCCCCCCTAAAATTAATTTACAGATTCAGTGCAATCCCTGTCATAGTTTCAACTGCCTCTTTTTGCAGAAATAAATAACCTAAAATTAATATGGAAATGTAAGGGACCTAAAAAAACCAAAACAATCTTGAAAAATAGCAAACTGAGAGAATGCTTCCCAACTTCAAAACTTACTACAAAGCGAGCAGCAATCAAGGCAGTGTGGTCCTAGTGTAAGGGTGAAATACACACCAATGGAACAGAACTGTGTCCAGAAATAAAGCTATACATTTCTGATTAACTGATTCAAAGTTAAGGCCATTCAACAGGGGGAAAGAACAGTCTTCTCAACAAATGGTGCTGGGAACAACACGATATACACATGCAAAAGAATGAATTTTGGACAACTACCCTCATGCAATATTAAAAAATTAACTCAAAATGGATTAAAGAGAGAAATGTAGGAGCTAAACCTGTAAGACTCATAGGAGTAAATGCACATGACCATGACCTTGGGTTAGGCAATGGTATCTTAGATATGAAACCAAAAGTACAGGCAACAACAACAAAAATTTGATAAATTGGACTCATCAAAATAATAAACTTTGTGCATTAAAGACACTATCAAGAAAGTAAAAAGATCGCTTATACAATATGAGAAAATATGATGTATTTGAAGGAAACATATCCAGACATGTAATAATTAGAACTCAACAATAAGTCAAATACACAAATAAAAAATGGGAAAAGTAACTGAATAAATATTTGTATAGAAAAGATATATAAATGACATAGAAGCACCTAAAAGATGCTAAACATCCTTAGTCATTAGAAAAATGCAAAGTAACCATAATGAGATTCCACTTTATACTCAGTGGGACAGCCATAATCAGAAAAATGGAAATTAACAAGTGCTGGCAAGGAGGTGGAGAAACTGGAAACACAGACTATCCTGGTGGGAATGAAAATGGAGCACCTACTGTAGAAAAAGGGCAGTTTCTCAGAAAGATAAAGAAGTACTGCCCTGGCCAGTGTTTCTCAGTGGTTAGAGTGTTGGCCCATGTACCAAAGGATTGTGGGTTCGATTCCCAGTCAAGGGCATGTACCTGGGTTGCAGGTTCGATCCGCCACCCTGGTCAGGGTTCGTGCAGGAAGCAACCACTCAGTGTGTCTCTCTCACATTGATGCTTCTCTTTCTGCCCCTCTCCCTTCTACTTTCTCTAAAACTCAATGGAAAAAAATATCTCCAGGTGAGGATTAACCAAAAAAAAGATAAAGAAATACCATGTAACCCATCAACTCCACTCCTGAGTATATACCCAAGAAAACTGAAAACATGCTCACACAAAATCTTTTACATGAATGCTCACAGCAGCATTATTCATAATAGCTGAAAAGTGGAAACAACCCAAATGTCAATTGTTGAATGAATAAATAAAATGTAGGAATATACAATGAAATAGTATTCAGCCATGAAAAGGAACAAAGCACTGATACATGCTATAACATGAATGAACCTAAAAAACATGTGAAAAAGCCAGATTCAAAAGGTCACATTATATATGATTCTGTTTATATGAAATGTTGACAATAGGCAAATCACAGAGACACAAAGTAGATTAGTGGCTGTCAGAGGACAAAGGAAGAGACTGCTAACAGGTATGGGGTTTCATGTGAATTTAAAACAGATTTTAAGAGGATAAAACCCTTTTATCTTGACAAACTCGCTTTTATTTAAAAACTAGAGGTCCGGTGCATGAAATTTGTGCACTGCGGGGGGGGGGTGTCCCTCAGCCCAACCTGCACCCTCTCACATTCCAGGAGCCCTCGGGGGATGTCCAATTGCCAGGTTAGGCCCATTCCCAGGGAGCAGGCCTAAACCGGCAGTTGGGCATCCTTAGCACTGCCATGGAGGCAGGAGAGGCTCCCGCCACTGCTGCTGTACTCGCCAGCTGGGAGTTCAGGTCAAGGTCCTGTGGGAGTGCACTGACCACCAGGGGGCAGCTCCTGTGTTGAGCGTCTGCCTCCTGGTGGTCAGTGCACATCATAGCAACCGGTCATTCCACTGTTCAGTCAATTTGCATATTAGCCTTTTATTATATAGAAGAATAAGCTTAATGCAACCCCTATAACTGAAAATGTGAAAGGTGGGTTTTATAGCTCTATATATGGCAACAGGTAGCATCTTGTAAGTATACGTAATTTATATATTTTATAAAATTTCACCTGATATTCATTTCTCTAAAACAGGGTTTAGCTACCTTTTTCTGTAATGGACCAGTAAGAAAACGGGTTAGGCTTTGCAGGCCATATAATTTCTGTCACAACTCAACTCTGTGGCTATATTGTGAACAGCCATAGACACGTCAGAGGTGTGGGTGTGCTCCAATATGTCATTTACAAATCCAGACACTGGCTGGATTTGGCCTGTAGGCCATAGATGACTGACACCTGCTCTAAAATAAGAAGCATCTCCATAAAAGGGATCAACTCTGTGCCCCAATGGCATGCTGAGAAAATGGAGAGATGAATACATGTTATCAGCCGTTCTGTTTTCAAGCAACTCCTTTTTAAAAAGCTTTTAAAGTACACATCAAACTGGCTTATCAATCAGTTGGAAGTTACTCTCTCTGCAGAGATATAACACCTGAAACATCACACCTGACAACTATCACCGAATCATACCAATTTCAAGCTTGACATTCACATCGGCTTCAAGTAATAAATAACCAAAGTTGTTGAGTTTTACTCTTACTTTCCTCCCATGTAACATACATACTTGTTAATCTGAGCCAAGAACATTCCCTTCAGTGCATAAAATTCAGCTGTCATCTCTTTTGTGAAGTATTTTAAGTTTGTAGATTCTATAACTTCAAGTCCCTGTTTTTAAAAAAAAATGTAGAAAAAGTCCTTGAAATTTTTATACAACAAATTCATTAAAATATTAATCTAACTAATATATCCTAAAGGTCATTGACAAATGTACTTTAAATTGACAACAGATTTGCCTACCATGAATATCTATTGACAAGTAGTATTTAAACTGAATCACTAAATGTTAATTCAGGTTCTAGACCAGGTGTGGGCAAACTTTTTGACTCGAGGGCCACAATGGGTTCTTAAACTGGACCGGAGGGCCGGACAAAAGCATGGATGGAGTGTTTGTGTGAACTAATATAAATTCAAAGTAAACATCATTACATAAAAGGGTACGGTCTTTGTTTTTTTTAGTTTTATTCATTTCAAACGGGCCGGATCCGGCCCGCGGGCCGTAGTTTGCCCATGGCTGTTCTACACACATTAAGGGTATTATTTTATACTAGAGATCCAGTGCATGGATTTGTGCATTGGTGGAGTCCCTCACCTGGCTTGTGCCCTCTTGCAATCCAGGACCCCTTGGGAGATGTCAGAGAGCCGGTTTCAGCCTGATCCCCGCAGACCAGGCTGAGGGACCCCACCGGTACACGAATCTGTGCACTGGGCTTCTAATATGCATATAAGATCTTTAATCTCTTCTGCCCCCCCCTCCCCCCTTCTCCCTGAGATTCATCAGTCTGTTCCATCTTTCCATGCCTGTGGTTTCCACTTCTGCACTGAGCATCTGCCCCCTGGAGGTCAGTGCACATCATAGCTACTGGACAGTCAGTTGGTGAGTTGGCCGGTTGCTTAGGCTTTTATATATATAGATGCCTATCGCTTCTCGGCCTTTTGGCTAAGATCAAGTGTATATAGATGCCTAAACAGTTTATTGATTTTATTAATATTCCTCTGAATATAGCCAATATCTACATTACAATATCCTACTTCTGCAGTCTAATTTTTTCCTTAAATACATTAACCAAGTACACGATAGAACAGAGATGATAAAATGTAATTCAAATACTCTAGTGGTGCCCTGGCCAGTGTGGCTCAGTTGGTTGGATCATTGTCCTGTACACCAAAAGGTAGCAGGTTTAATTCCCAGTCAGGGAACATTCCCAGGTTGCAGGCGCAGGTTTTTGATTCCTGGTTGGGGCGCATACCTGAGTCAACATTCAATGTTTCACTCTCACTTCAATGTTTCTCTCTCTCTCTCCTCTCTCCCTCTCCCTAAAATCAATAAAAGCATGCCTCAGGTGAGGATTAAAACATATATATGTATTCACTCAAGTGCTTTCCTTTCCTTTTCTTGTTCAGGAAGATCTGCTTCCCTACTAAGGCTGTATTTGTTGAAAGTTCTAACCCTCCTTCCCTACTGTCTGAACCAGGAGTTCCATGTGGACACTCCTACCCTTCTTTACTGGACCTGCTGGGCACAGGGGCAGGCACCAGGCACTGATGGCACTCTACCTGCATACACTCGTTTTTCCCCATGACTCCAGCCAGTTGGAGGTAGCATTTGACTTGCTGTCGGATCTTCTGGAAGCAATCCACGATAGGAACAGTTGGAATAGTATGAATACGACTTAATATATCCAGAGCTACATTGACCAGTCCTTGTTTCCGGGCAATTTTTCCATACTGGATGATTGCTGAAGCTGATGCATGAACTCCAAGCATAGCATTATTGGAACTTGGATCATGCTGAGAACTATTTTCATACGCAGTTACAATAGCTAGAGAGCAAAGAAATGAGTTATTAGTCCATGCCAAACATTTTCCAAGTGTCCCACAATAAGGCTTAAGTAAAAAATGAAAACAAACACACACGGCTTATGAAGATGGGAAGCTCTGTAATAAATTCTTGTTACTTTTCCTTGTATTTTATATCAAAAGGAAGATATAAAAAGCACTAACTATTGAGTGTTACCATCGTGGCTAACTAAATCATGAAGGCTGCTCTAAACAGATGTCTGGCAGGTTGAGTGTATGAGCAGAGGGGACCAGAAAACTGGAGAAGGCTACACACACAGCCACCTAGGAGCAGTTCTTCGTGGGAGGTAAGGGGTTGTGTTGAAAACAAAGAGCCACAACCCAGAGCTCTGATCACACTGGCCTGAGCCCCTGATGCAAGAAGCAGTGTCAAGCAGCACTTCCGTTCCAGCTAGAAAAAATTTAACAGGTAGAAAAATCCTTCCCATCTTTCACCACCTTCACCTTTGTCTCACCATACCACCACCATCTCCCATACCCACCAAAAATCAGAAAATCTGGTAAAAGAAATAAAAAACCAAGACATGAAACCAGAACAGTGGGGTGTCTGGGAAATTACATGATGAATGCATGCCGGACCAGGTAGGTTTACCCTGGTAATGATGCTGCCGCCACATGAAGACGCTGCTCCAGTGGGACAAGTCGTCGGACACAATGGGCAGCCTGTTCCTCCAGGTCTTTACCACCGTCTTCATGTCGTGCAGGCTGTTGTTCCTTCCCAGGTTGGTCGGCTGTAAACCTGCATTTATTTGCGCAGCTTCCTGAAGTTCAATGATTTGCTGGGCGGCCTGAATGAAACCAACATAAGATTCCATAGTAAGCGTTATATCAAAGATCACATGAGAAAATAAACCAGAGTCAATCAGGAATCAGATTGATTGTAAAGATCTCACAAATCTATTATGAAAGAAAGCACTCTGACTTCTACAGACACCTTAGATTGCACATTTAACTCATTTTTCACCTCCAACACTGCTCTCCTGATCCCAATTTTAAAACCTCAGCTCTGTGGCCACTGCGAGACAGGAGATGGGAAGAAGAATGGTGTAGATACCAAAGTTGCTGGTTCTATTTTCTCTTTGGGCTGGTACAGACATTTTCAATCACGTGTCTTATGAGTCTGTATAGTTTACTACTTTTTAAACCTTAGATGTGTTGCTAGCTCCAAACTTCTGGTGCCATCTCCTTACTGAGAGAGCCCTGGCCACAATTTTGAGTCTATCCAAATTCTACCCATTAAGATCCACCTTCCCCTCCCACAGGAATTTTAAAAATAAAAATTAATAAAATAAAAAGAAGCACTTCTCGCCCTGACTGGTGTAGCTTGGTTGGTTGGAGTGTCATCCCATGTACCAGAAGGTCACGGGTTTGATTCCTGGTCCGGGCACATACCTAAGTTGCGGGTTTGATCCGGGGTATATATAGGAGGTAATTGATTGATGTGGCTACATAAGTTGTGGTACATTTACACAATGGAATACTATGCTGCTATAAAAAAGCTCTTACCCTTTGAGACAGCATGGATGGATCTGGAGAGTATTATGCTAAGCCAAATATGTCAGTTGGAGAAAGACAAATATCACATGACCCATTTATATGTGGAATCTAATGAAATAAACTGACAAACAAAATAGGGCCAAAAAAAAAAAAAAAAAAAATAGGGCCAGAGGAATGGATGCATGTAACAGAATAACAGATCTCAGGTGGGGATGAGGAGGACAAGATTAACCAAAGAACATATATGCATATATGCATAACCATGGACACAGATAATAGTATGGGGAAGACCTGGTGTGGGGTGGGGTGGAGGAGGGCAAAAAGGGAGAAAATGGGAGACATCTGTAATACTGACAATTAAAAAAAAAAAAAAAAAAACATTTGAGACCCATTTTGAAGGAAAACAGAGCAAGTCCTGATATTGAGGAGGACCGAAAGGAATGAAGGAGATACTCTGAAGTTCTAAGCCTGGATACATGAATTAACCAGATAACTCTTTTTTGGTTAACTACTGAAAGTATTTTTGTCAAAATTCATCTTTCCTACACTACAATTTGACAATCATTATTAAAATTAAAAATATTAATAACAAAAAGCAAATAAACAAACCAAAAAAATATATCCTCCGCCTGGCTGGTGTGGCTCTGTGTTTGAGCATCAAACTACAAAGCAGGAGGTCACAGTTCAATTCCCCGTCAGGGCGCATGCCCTGGTTGCATGCTTGATCCCTTGTAGGGGGTGTGCAGGAGGCAGGCGATCAATGATTCTCTCTCATCATTGACTCTTCTTTCTCTCTCTCCCTACTTCTCTGAAATCAATTTAAATATATAAAAGTTTCAGAGAATGACAGACCTTTCGAACTGAACAGTGGCATCACACTGATGGTGGGATAGTGGGCACTAAATAAAATTCGTAAAGCAAAAATTCAAATCATCAAAATCACTCCTGAGGATATCTTCTGTCACTTAAATCCCTTGGAAGTTCCAAAAATGAGAAGCAACATTTTAGTCTACATTTTCACTCTGCCTTCCTTCCACTGAGGATGCGTTTAAGTGGGAAAGGACAAGACAAGAAGGAGTTTCCTCTCTGCCATCCAGTTCAGTTTACAGATCTACGCCTGGACAAGCTGTTCTCTGCTATGAGGGCCCATGAGGCTGCTCACATTAATGTACCATAACCCACCTGGAGAAGAGGCGTGTGCACATGGGACACCACGTGAGGCAAGCGCCGCCACTCCCGGATGGCCAAGCTGCTGGCCATTTCCACCAGGCGTTCGATGAAGCTGAGCTGCTGCTCCTCAGGATGGCAGATAGCCAAGTATCCACGGTACATGTTGACCTTCCAAGCCATCTCCTTGGGACAACTTACCTCTACCTGGTAATAAAGAACATTACATAGGAAGCTATGGGTATTCTTCCTCTCAGTAGAAAGAGTCAAAAAGGAAAGTCAATGTATTTTTGTAGTCAAAGCAATAAGCAGAAATTAAGCTATAAACAGACATTTCTTTTATTTAGAGAAGTCATACATTTCAACTACTTTTTCTGGATACTCTCCTTTTCCAAATACCAGTCCGTGGCCAATCTCTCTAGTTACAAAAATATGCCACAGGCTCCTTATTTTAAGGTATCAGTGGTGCCAATAAGGGCAAACTAATCACCACTGCTACTACAGATGAGATTAGCCACCATCACTTGGCTACAAAGTTACCCAGTGAAGTCCAAAATATTAAACACATGTTCATCTCCACTCTGACAAATACTAGTGAAATTATGAACTTTTCCTAATTTAACTCTTACTCTGGGAAGTTAATCTGTAACCCTAACCCTTGCTCCCGCACACACAGCTACAGCTGGGTAAAGGATCCTCGTGAGTCCCTAAGCCCATGTGCTTGCTCACCACCTTTGAGAGAAAGCATTAGAACTCATCACATGTTATCAATCTCATATAGAGCATTTAAATGATAAAAAATTAAAGTCTCAAAAATAATCTCTGTATATAAGAAGATAAAAGGCTATCTCTGCTGAAGGAATTGCATACGACTTGCTGTAACAAAATCAAGAAACATTCATTGTTAAGCACCTTTAGGAAGTAACAATAAAAATTATACACATTTTAGTGCCTTAATGCTCTTTGCCCAAATGATGTAATAATAAATGCCGTCCTGTATTTTATACCTTGGCTTGTTTTGACTTCTTACTCTTTCAAAAATCATTCACCTTCTTGAGCTGGCCAATGGTTCTCAGTGGCTAGAGTATCAACCCACACACCAAAGGGTTACAGGTTCAATTCCAGGTCAAGGGCACATAACTGGGTTGCAGGTTAGATCCCCAGCCACAGTTGGGGCATGTGCAGGAGGCAACCAATCAATGTGAGACACACTGCCGTTTCTTTCTCTCTCTCTCTTGCACTCGAGCTCTCTCTCTCCCTCCCCCTCTCTCACTCTTTAAAAGAATCAATGGAAAAAAATATCCTCGGGTGAGGATTAACAAAAAAATTAAAATTCACATTCTTGACCCCTCAGATCTCAACAACCCAGTGATGAAGAAATTCAGGAAGGCAAACTTGTGAACACATCTGCTTCTAACATGATCGTCTAAAATTATACCAATCTCACATTTTCTGGACTTAAACACTAATTAACAGGCATTTTTCTTTTTTTTTGGCAATTACAACACCTATCCTCTGTAACACTAATAGCAAAGGCATCTCTTTTCATTTCTCATCACTGAAAAAAATTAACCCATCTATTAAATCACACCAAGAAATGGACTATTGCAAGAAGTCCTATAATCGGAATGCACAGGAATAAAAAGGTAAGTTGTTTTTTTCCTTTTAAATATTGGCAAATAATCACTCAGAATGTTTGTATACTTTGAGCTTTTTTCTAATCAGCAAATGCCTTACAATTTTGGGAAAATAATCAAGATTTTTTTCTTGAAAAAGAAATTCATTTGTCAGACCTATTGGCAGTATAACACTGCACATATCCAACTAAGTGAAACCTTGAAAAGATTTTATTTTTTTGTTTTCTGATTAATCCTTACCCAAGGAGATTTTTTCCATTGAGTTTTAGAGTGGAAGGGAGAGGGAGAGACAGAGAGAAAAACATTGATGTGAGAGAGACACATCGACTGGTTGCCTCATGCACTCAGATTGAGCCTGCAACCAAGGTACGTGCCCTTGACCGGAATCGAACCTGGGACCCTTCAGGCCAAGGGCCAACGCTCTAACCACTGAGCAAAGTGACTGGTTATTTCTCAGAGTAATACAAGCTCCCTGCATCAGATGAGTGATTTCCCAGATCCCAACCTGAAAGTCAAGACTTGGCCTCTATAACCACAATATGTTTAGCAGTTTGTGACTATTTCAGTTCTTCCATCTTTTGCATTTTGTTAAAGGAACGTTAGTCATGAAATAAGTGCTGTAGTCTCAATAAAGTTTAAAATGTTAGGTTCATCATTTCAAAGAAAGGGGCCTACGATCTCAATGTGTTTCTGTGGCTTCCACGTTAAGAGTAAAGAAAATCGCTGGCATGAATGTAAGAAAACCCAGTGAGTAAAAGGGTAGGCGAGAATGGGATGACACCATTTCCTTCCCCTAAGCTCCATTACATGAACACCACACAGAAAGACCAAAAGCTGGCAGGGACAGGGGCTGAGGGAGCATACGATGGACGAGCACAGAGGCAGGGAAAAATAAAGAGCAATGAGAATGGCTGCATCCGGAGACAATAATAAGGCAGCAACAATGTGTTGTGGGGTCAGATGGTACACAGGCTACACTGTCCAATCGCTTTTGATGCCCAGTGGGAGAAAGGGAACTATACTCGTGTGCCACTCTCCCATCATGCACCCAATCCCTCTGGATGGAGTTTAAGTTTTGTAATGTGGAGCTCAACCAAGTTAATAAATCAACTTCACTTACACTATACCACCATCACTTCCACAATACAAAACGTGCTTTGAATAGAAGACTGGTTCATTCTCCAAACTTTTACTGACAGCCACGCCCTGGAGTTGTAGGAGTCCCCTTTGCTGTACTCAGTTCTACAGCTGTGCTTCGGCCCATCAACTCCACCAGTAAAACTGACTCTTCTTCCAGATTTCTCCAAGTTCTATTCATTTACACTTAGAATCCAAGGCCTCCACAACTGATACTTATTATTATAATTGAATGATAAACTAACAATTTATAATTTAACTCAAATTCAGAAAAGGTGTTAGAGATATCCAAAATGCATTCTTGCTTCCCAAAAGTTATCTTGATCTGCCAAAATTCCCAGGTTGTTCTAAGTGAAGAGAAATCTCCACAGAAATGCATGGCTTTGGCAAAAGGAACCCACGCAGCTGTGGGAACATAACCTGAGACTGTAGTGGTCAGGAGGGAGGTCTCACCTGCACCAACGCCTCCTTCATGGCTGTCCAGTTAGACACGCGCCAAGCACACTCCAGGACAAGGTAAGGGTTTATGTGACCTTTGGACTGGCCGTACTCCGTCAAGGCTTCCCACTGGTTCAATTCCTTAGAGCACCTGGAAGACCAGGGATTTGGGAAGTTCAGTTACCAACAAACCAACAGATTCAGAAAGCACGGGGATAGCCGTTTATTTCCATTCCACAGAAGAAAAGCCTTCTTCCCCCAAGAGAAGAGTGGGCTTCTGTGGGAGGAAGGCTTGGTCCACCTGCCCTCTGGAAGAAACTGCTCCTGAAACTCCAGAACCGCCCACTGCACAGCGGAGAGCTCAGAGCACCAGAGCAGGGGAGAGGCAGGAATCAGTTTCTCCAACAGACATTTTTAATTACTCAAGTCTTTAAAAGTGTTCGTAGATTTGTTTGTTCTTATCTCGATGGAGCCATGAAGAAAGTAGCAAAGTTCCCTTTTAAAAACACTCATTATTAGAACATTTCAGAGATCTGTCACAGGTTCCCTTAACTGGCAGGAAAACATCCCTGTCCGGCTTACCGAATCCAGTGGTCCTCCCAGAGCTGGTATTCTGGGAAAATAGCAGGGGATGCATTGCTCCTCTCATGCTCTTTTTTGGCTTTATCCATTGCCTTCTCATAGGACTCTTGTGCCTAAAGAAGTTGACAATGCTGTCAAACTGTTGTTCGGGCAACTTCCCACAGCTGGTGCTCAATGGGCAAGTTGGGTCACAGACCCAAGAGCACCTGACACTCTCCTCTACAATCACTTGACCCGGGAATCTCCTATTCTCAGAGCAGAGAGGAGGGAAGGAGGAGAACGGAGGGTGCGCCGTTCCCACACAGAATGGAGAGGGAGGCTGCCGGCCCAGGATGAGCCACTCTGTCCTGCAGCAATAAGAGCAGAGGCCACAGCCCATACCTGTGCACTGTGCCCTTGGCCCGCCCATGCCACACTGAAAGGACAGGCACGAAGGTTAAAATTTAAACACAGAAGGCCATCCGCCTTCCACTTCCAATAGGGTCAATGAGTGCCCGTAAAAACCACCCACATTAGCTTCTACTGGCAAAGGATTTAGGGCTGAACGTTTAATAAGTTCTTGTCATATACTTCCTGTTTCTCTAAGCTGAATCTTCAAAGGGCCTTTATGTGTAGAACAAGTGCTTCAAGTAAAACAGTAAACCTCTTATGTGAATGTGAACTGACTTGAGGACACTATAATATTGTAATATTACAATACATAACATAACCATGCATCCCATTCACTGGACAGTGGCTACCTGCTCAAAGAATCCATGCTGTTCGTAAGCAACAGCAGTTGCTGTCTCGGAATACTTGCAACGCTTCTGCCACAAACCAGCCCACATATCTTCCTCTTGTAACAAAGAGTAAAGTTCTGCAAGGGAATCCAGTATCTCCTGAAAACACAGATCATGGTTTTTAAGAACCCACGACAAATACTTTTTTTCCAATAAAGCAACTTCACTGTGCTAGAACTTAAAATCACTTGGGAGATGTATATTGAGACCATGATGTCATTGGCAAGGAAGATGTAATTAACACATTGGGGGTGCCTCACCTGCTGAGGTGGAGTTATGCTCTCCTGCTCATAAAATTCCGTTGTTTGCTTTGGCTTAATCTGCAGACTCAGACCTTTTTCAAAAGCCTGGTGCTCTAGCATTAATGTGGAGCGGAACCAAAGGTTGTGTGTTTTCCCCAAGTACTTCAGAACGCAGGGTCTGATGGGGATCGGAGGGACACACTGGGACATGGCTTCCACGAAGCAGTTCAGTGCGCTGGGCTGACAATCCCGCTGCACCTGGTGACTGCCACTGCACAGGAACGGGCTAATCTCACCAGCTAGCGCCTAAAACCAAAGATCATGTTAATTCAGGTCTCCCTTCAAAAAGTCAACATGTTTTGACTCACACAGCATCTGTAAGTATTTTTAATAATTGACTCTTAGATAACAGTCAATAGTTTTTCTTCATCCTTTGAAACATAATCAAGATTACTTTGTCAGAAATACTTATTGAAAGCTAAGACTATATTTCCCAAAACAGAAATTTAAGAATATACTCACATGCTGCTGTCGGTCAGATAGAATTTTCCACAATCTGGGAAAAAGCTGGACCCAGGTCTTCTCGGCCAGTGTGGTGGAAATGTGGCACAGCTGGACGAAGGCGCTGAGCAGGGCCCCAGTCTACAAACAGAAAAGAGGTCAGTGAGCCCGACATGGCCTGTGCTAAACCTCCGGCCCGCAGCTGCCTCACACACCCACGCTCAGGAGGCTCTGCAGGCCCACTGCTCCACTTCCAAACTCGCCACGGTCTGAGCAGTATCACGTCACAGTGAAAAGATTCTCAGCACAGCGACCAACCCATCTGGCCTCCGCAGCCAAGCACAGACATGGGTGAGGGCTCATCAGTGACACGCCTTCATTTTCTAACTTTAAGGACATTTCCAAACATGCTAACACTGAAAGTACACATGAGTGGTGCACAAGCAAAGGCCACTGAAAATATAAAAGGGGAAATACAAAAGGCACACGCATATGAGGTAAGTTATATGCCAATGGTACAATTCCGAAGAACAAATCAAGGGCCCGGAAAGTTCAGAGTCTCTGCAACTGACAGCAGCCAAGAGATGAAAAAGTGACTGGAGCCCTAGTTGGTTTGGCTCAGTGGATAGAGCGTTGGCCTGCGGACTAAAGGGTCGCAGGTTCGATTCTGGCCAAGGGCATATGCCTGGGTTGCGGGCTTGATCCCCAGTAGAACATGCAGGAGGCAGCCTATCAATGATTCTCTCTCATCATTGATGTTTCTATCTCTCTCTATCTCTCTCCCTTCCTCTCTAAAATCAATAAAAGTTTTTTAAAAAAAAAAGTGACCAAAAAAAAGTGACTGGAATGACGAAACCATGAAAGGGCCTGGAGTGGGAATTCAAGGGCCCAAAAGCTATCAAATCCAGAGATGGGTTGATTTTGTCCACAGCTTTGTTGTTTTTTGAAAATCTGAATTAGCTGCCAACATTTCCTCTAAAATAGCCAGGCTTCTAGCCTGCGTGAAGCCCATGGGGCACACCTATCTCCTGATATGACCAGAAACATCTCTGTTTCTTTGTAACACTCATCAAAAGTAACTCAATATATGGAGCCATATGTGATTCACCACATATTCTCATTTTTTTCTTTTTTATTGCACGTGAAATATAATCCAGCAATGTCTCATCATACATATTTAGTAAACAATTTTACCATTTCTTTCAAGGGACAGTAATGGGGAGTTAACCTCTTTTTATTTTTTCCCATAGGACAATGTAAGTCCTTTCACGAATCTTTCCATAAAACATCCACTTTAGAGTCTCACAGAACAATAATGGTTCCCATTGAGAAAGGAAAGAGAAACTTGTAAAGGAAAGTATTACATGGCTGTGGAATAATACTGATTTAGGATTCAAAATATGAAGGGGGGAGACCCACAACTATTCTTCCAAACCTACACACAGACCTTCACTTCTCGGAGAGTATCAAGAAATTTGTCATGTCTGTTGGTTAACATATGCAGCTGGTTTCCAATGTCCTTTTCAGAAAGTTCTTTGGTTTTGGGTGTGCTGGTCTGATCTCCAGGAGCCAGTTCAATATCTATCTCAACATCCTAAGAAACAAAAACAAACACAAATAAGCAATACGAAAGAGTCAAATAATTAAAATCCAACAAATATAACTCGTATAAACTTCATTACATTTTTGGCAAGTAAAATTTTAGTTCATTTTCGGAAGTTTACAATTATTAAAATAATCTTGAATTCTAAAATAAACAACATACAGATTAACTTGATCAAACCTATTTCCTTCTCTTTCTCTCTCTTTTTCTTTTAGATGATACCATTTTGCATTCATATTTGGATTATGGAAAGCAAAATAAAGTTCCAACAGTAAGAATAATAAAGATTAGGAGCACTGGCTGGGCAGCTCAGTTGGTTAGAGCATTGTCCCAATACACCAAGGTTGTAGGTTCAATCCCAGGTCAGGGCACATGTAAGAATCAACCAATGAATGCCTCAATAAGTGGAACAACAAATCAATGTTTCTCTCTTTTTCTCTCCCCCTCCCTCCTCCCACTCCCTCTTAAAAAAAAAAAAAAATCAATGGAAAAAATATCCTCAGGTGAGGATTAGCAAAAAAATAATTTTTTAAACTTGAATCTAGGTATCACATTTAGAGCTTTTAAAGTAAACAGGTTTCAATTCATTGCTCCTGCCCTAAAGAAGTATAACCCTGATGTAAAGGTGGAGAAATGGGCCTTCTGCTGTGAAAAGCACCACGCAATCCAGACATTACCTCCTCTTTGGACTCGCTGTTCTCTCGCTCCCGAGGCTCCTGCTTGACATGTGTGACCATGGCAAAGGCTGCTCGATCATGGCTATCGGCCAGGTTGATGACATTGGTGATGGACGGGAGCATAGCTCCTTGGCAGCTGGTACCAATGGGAGTGCTCTTCTCACACACGGCCAAGAGAAGCTAGAGGGTTTGAGAACAGAAGTAAACCTTGCACTGGGGGCTTGTGGGACCCTAGTCACTCTCTAATCATTTTGACAAGCATGCCCATTCTGACGGCTCCAGACCCGTGACTCTGCTCTGCACATCTCCCCAGCCTAGACACAAAGTCTAACCTCGCTGCACGTTCCTCACTCAGGAACTTCGGACTCTTGTCTAAGAGCAAGCTCAGCTCAGCATCTTTCTCCCATCCCAGACGAGCGTCCTCGCCTAGACTAGTAAGACAGGTTCCTTTGCTTCAGCCACCTAATTTTTTCTTTTCTCTCATCACGCATGCCACATCACCAAGTCCTGCCAATGTCACCTCCTGCCTGGACATAACTCCCTAAATCATCTTGACATACTCTTCTCAAATGCATCTTCTTCCACACAGCTGACCCCCCAATGGCTTCCACAGTCCTCAGGGAACAGTCCAAGTTCTTTATAGCGAGGCTCACAAGAACTTTCGTAATGTAACACTCCCCACCTGCATGTAACACTTCCGTGCCTACTCCCCACAACCCCAATATGCTTCAGCACCCAGCCTTGGCTCATGCCACCTCCCCCCTGACCCCCCCAGCATTCTCTTGGCAAATATTTACTGAGCACCCACTAAGGTCTGTGTGAGGCCCTGGAGGTTCGTTTGTCAACTTCACAGACATGGCATCCCCTACCCTCGTGAAGCTAAAGTGTCAGAGGGAGGGACAAGACCAACATCAACACATAAAGAAACGCATACTTTTGACAGCAGCCAAGGAACAGGAGACTGATAGAGAAAAGGGTGCCCACTTCAGCTTGGTGTCAAAAATGTGGCACATTTGAGAACACAGAAGGCCGAGTGAGGGAGAAAAGAACAGCATAGGACTGGAGAGAGTGACAGGGGTCTGGTCACTCAGGGGCTAGCAAGACCATATCCTACAGGCTGGATTTTGTGCCAAATACAATGGCAAGGAGCAACACAATCGACTTTGTTCTTTAAGAATGATTTTGTAACAATAAAACTGTGGTGGGTGGGAGGGAAGGTTGGTGAACACTAAGAACACAGTACCCATCATCCTTATAAGCGATGATGGTGGCTGCAAGAAGCAGGAAGGAGATGGAAGAGAAGCGAGTGATCCTAAATTGGCAACACATGGTGATAGACTAGATACACAGGATGGAGAGAAGGAAGGGAGGATTCCTGGCTTGTGCCCTACAGCCTGCTTTGTCCTCTATCAATTCCTGTGTACTTGTCTCAGGAAATGTCTTCCATCTCTGTATCTGTAGTACCTGACCAGGGCCTGGCACCTAATAATAGCCATCAATAGATCTCTTGAAGAAATGATGAATATGTCAGGGAACTTTGTCCATTCTGTTGCCATGAGCAAAACTCCAAATATATGCTATATTCAGCATTAAGAAAACATAAATTCAGCACAAACTGAAACATGTCAGTTAATATGCTCTCACTGAAACCCAGTGCCACAGTTTCCTTCTTTTCCCTCAAAGAGAATTCCACAACCTTCTGTCCCATTAAAAAAAAAGTAATTCGGGCCCTAACCGGTTTGGCTCAGTGGCTAGAGCGTCGGCCTGCGGACTGAAAGGTTCCAGGTTCGATTCCGGTCAAGGGCATATACCTTGGTTGCAGGCACATCCCCAGTGGGGGGTGTGCAGGAGGCAGCTGATCAATGTTTCTCTCTCATCGATGTTTCCAACTCTCTATCCCTCTCCCTTCCTCTCTGTAAAAAATCAATAAAATATATTTTTTTAAAAAAAGTAATTTGGTAACTTTCTAGTTTCATTCATGCTGGGGAAGAATCTAGAATTGACTGCATCATAGCAAGTGCTACAGGAAACCTAGATTTCCTGGTTCAGTTCATTGGTTATTAATAAGCAAAAGAATAAAGAACAGCCCATTAAAATCACAAGGGGCCTGGCCGGGTCGCTCAGTTTGTTAGAGCATTGTTCTAATACAATATGGTTGGGGGTTCAATCCCTGGGCAGGGCACATACAAAAATCACTAATGAATGCCTGGCCCGCTGGTGTGGCTCAATCTATGAACCAGGAGGAGTTCATGGGTTTGATTCGCGGTCGTGGCATGTGCCTGGACTGCAGGCTCGATCCACAGTGGGGGGCTTGCAGGAAGCGGCAGATCAGTGATTCTCCCCATCATTAGTGTATCTCCCCCTCCCCCTTTCTCTCTGAAATCAATAACAATATATTGGGGGGGAGGGGGGGATTAACCAATGAATGCATAAATAATAAACAACAGGTAGCTATCTTCCCCCCAAACCCCCCTTCACTTTTCTCTCTCTCTAAAAGCAATAAATAATTTCTAAAAAAAAAACAAAAAACAGGAAGTCTCACTATAATCCTATTAGAAATAGCCAAGCCCAGGCCAGTGTGACTCAATTAGCTGGACATCATCCCATGCACAGAAAGACTGCTGGTTCAATTCCTGGCTAGGGCACATGCCCAGGTTTTGGGCTCAATCCCAAGTAGAGGGCATGCAAGAGGCAGCTGATCAATGTTTCACTCTCTTATCGATGTTCCTCTCTCCCTCTCCCTTCTTCTCTCTCTAAAAGTCAATAAATCTTTTTTTTAAAGAAAATCCAAAAATATCTGACTTTCCATCCAATAAAAGGTCTATCAGACTATTTTACACAGGCCTTTATCCCCAGTACTCCGACTCCCCCACACAGGGATCAGAGCCCATGGCCTGGCCTGGAGGTCCCACCTTCCTGTTTTAAGAATTAGGAGAGCTGATAGTTATAGACATTCAATCTTCTAGGGCATATAGACAGAATTTACAACTTTTATATTTGAGGGGAAATGAATCTGTAGCTACAAACTAAGGAATATTATTCAACTTTCTAATTAAAGCACTTAAAATCACCCCAAAAGAGCTTTGGATAAAAGCTTGACTTTCAGTCTTTTTTTCTTCCTATTAGAGATTAAAAGTGGTTGAATAGGGGAGATTTGTATTCATCTTGGTGTATGTGAACACTTCCTGGCTTCAGTGCCCCAGCCACAGAGAGTGAGCTGAGGTTTTCCTACCTCGATGCACTGCTTAATCCAAAAGTGGTTCCCCATGGCTTCCCAATTCTGGGAGCAGGTCACATAAAGCAGACGCTCGTAAACCCGACGTTTCATAGAGTTGTCAAAAACCTCGAAAAACTTCGCCCTGATGAGTGGCTGGGCACAACGCAGCCCAGAGAGAAAGGCAGGCTCGAGTTTTGCAGTCAGCTCACTGCCAGACAGTGCCTCATCCCTGTAATCGAAAGAATAATACTAAGCTGAAAGGGCTATACCCAAAGGTGAATGCCTCAAGCCATAAGCAAACAAGTGGGTACCAATTTCCCAAAATGCCTTTATGTAAAACAAGAGTATGCTACAAATCATCATAGACTGATGCAGTATTGTTGCAAAATGTTCAGTAATGATGCAAAATATGTTACATGATTTAGAATTTAAATGAATATATCTTGGGTGTAACAAAAAAATTAAAATATCATGTAATGTTGCTTAGTCAGAGAACACACTATAGATTGATACACAAAATATTTGATAATTGCTGTAATTACCTGTAGACATAGTTAACAAGGTCTAAGAACTGTGCGTTTAACTCAAGGTCTTCTGGAAAACGCTTTTCTATGTAGGTCATCATTTTCACAAGCAAAATGGACTTCTCCCGGAGAGTAGGTGTCTGTATGAATTTTTTAAAACAAAAGGTCAATTACTTCTATCTAAGAGAAAACATGCCCAGAAGTACTTCAGCCACCTGCTCTACCACTTTTTAAGCTCCTACAATTTTGTCAAGTAATTTAAGACAGTCATTTCTAAACAAACAAAAACTTATGCTTGAAATCAAGATGAGTGCCAATATAATTTTCCTAGGAACTAGCAATTAAATTGTAAAACTAATCAGAAGTTTAGAAGCATCCTATATAATAAAAGCCTAATATGCTAAGTGTCTGGTCATCCATTCAACCAATCGAAGTGCAATATGCTAATGATGTGCTAGGTCGCTCCACCACTTGCTATGATGTGCACTGACCACCAGGGGGAAGACAGTCGACCGGTGGACCAGTCACTATGATGCGCATTGACCACCAGGGGGCAGATGCTCCAACAGGCAGGTTAGCTTGCTCCTGGGGTCTTGCTGATGGTGACTGAGTGAGATGAGCCAGATGAGCCGGACACGCCCTGGAGCCCTCCCTCGGTCCCTCCCTGGCTGGCCAACCTCCCTCGTCCCTTCCCAGCCCCAATTGTGCACTGGTGAGGTCCCTCAGCCTGGCCTGCGCCCTCTCGCAATCTGGGACCACTCGGGGATGTCAGAGAGCAGGTTTTGGCCCGATCCCACAGGCCAGACCAAGGCACCAGGCCTCTAGTCTTATTATATTAACTAATAATCCCTCATTTTTTTTCTTCACTTGCCTTCATCATCATACAAAGACTAACAAGTAAGGTTCATTTAACATTTTAACAAGTAAAACCACATTAAGATAAGTGGTTTTGTCTCAAGTTCCTATTTAAAATCTGTTCAGCACAGTGAGAAAAACCATCTTTTAAAAAAGATACTGTGAATGCAAATACAGGAGGAAAAAGTTTTGCCTGATTTAAACTTCCAGAAGAGCTGAGAAAGTGAGGCCTGAATTTTCTTTTACATATAAAGGTCACCTAGCCAACTTGCAACCCCTCTTCCCAGCTCACCTGATTGGCTGCCATTGGGGAATTATTTTTAACCCACTCTTCCACAATTTTAACCACAGCCCGGAGGATTTTGGCATCAAGTGATTTTTCAATGAGGGAGGTCAGGATGGCCTGAATAAAGTTCTTCCTCATCTCCAAGCTCATCACAGCCAGGCGTGTTTTCACCAGCTCCAGACTCAGCATCACCAGCTCACTAGTTCCTGCTCATGTGGAGAAAGAACACAGCTCAACAATTTCTACAAGCATGCATCAACAGGCAACCACTCTGCACTACATGGCACATTAATTCTGCCCATTTTTCCCAAAATATTTTCTCCAGTCTCATCACTTTCTTGCTATTACACCACCACCTTGCAAGGGTGGCCCTGTAATAAGCTCCCCATGAGGAAAAAATGGTGGAGCGGTTGGAACCACTGCAGGTAACCCTGGGGTATAGCCAAGTCCCAAAGTCACATCCATAGCACTTGTGTTCCAAGCTGCATTGAGCAGCTGTGCCAACCAGCCCCCCGCCAAACATATCACCCAGATTTTTGGAGCCCACTCCTCAAATCTAGAACCTACAATCTAATTTGTCACCAGGTCTAACAACTCAAGCAATCTCTGCTTTTCAGCAAAATGTTTAGATAACTCTCATTCAGTGGTGCATGTTCCACATAAATGACCAATCATTTAAAAATTTCTTCAGCCCTAGCCGGTTTAGCTCAGTGAATAGAACATCGGCCTGTGGACTGAAGAGTCCCGGGTTCGATTCCAGTCAAGGGCACATGCCCAGGTTGCAGGCTCAATCCCTAGTCCTGGTTAGGGCTTGTGTGGGAGGCAACCAATCGAGGTTTCTCTCACATATATATTTCTCCATCTCTCTCCTGCCCTTCCACTCTCTCTAAAAGTCAACAGAAAAATATCCTGGGGTGCGGTTTAAAAAAAAAAAAGATAAAAATTCCTTCACTCTCACAATCACAAATTTTAAAAGCAATTCATTTTAAAAAGAAGTCTCATTTTGATTTTAAATGAACCACTTAGAAACTCTTTGTTAAGAGCAACTAATAATAAATTGCTCATGAACAGCAGGCATTAGTGTTCACTTTAAAATTCAGTCACAGTCCGGTCAGTGTGGCTCAGTGGTTGAGTACTGACCCATGAACCAAGAGTTCACCAACTCGACTCTAGGTTAAGGCACATGCCCAGGTTGCAGGCTCGATCCCCAGTGGGGGAGCATGCAGGAAGCAGTCAATCAATGTTTCTTTTTCATCCATGTTTCTATCTCTCTATCCCTCTCCGCCCCCCTCCTTCTCTCTAAAAATCAATGAATACATTGAAAGAAAAGAAAGAAAGAAACATAAAATTCACTGACAGAGCCAGCACTGTTTAGTCTGAGGAAAACTTGGGACCAAGTCAAGTGTGTCACCTGAGGTTGCCTCTGTGCTGCCGGAGGCTGCCTGCGGATTGAGGTGCTCTCGGACCATCTTCTGCAGGGAGCGCATGAAGACCGAGATCAGCCTGTCTATGTAGCTCGGGTTGTTGCTGCAGGCAGACTTGAGGATCATAAGGGTCCCTAAAAGGTAGAAATTCAGTGGGTTTTTTTAGAAAAGTTTTTAAAAGTAATTGTCAAAAAACAGAGTGAGTATTTATACATTTGACTTCTGGGTGTCTGGAAGCCAACATTACCCAGCTGCCCTAATCCAAAAAACCAACCTTCTTTTCACCTGGGGTAGCCAGAGCCTCACCAAGAAGTTGGGAAGGCGTTCTTGGCTTGTGAGTGGCTGACAGGTGACCATATCGTGAAAGGCAGTGATTCTACATACGTGTACACCATTTTTAGCAGCATCTCTACGCTTGGTGTAAAATGGGGCCAGGAGTATCCATGCAACCTGGGGCGATTCCCCTCGCAACCAAATCTGCATCTCATGATGAGGCGGAAGAAACAAGGAAGTGCTGGTGTTGGTTGTGGGTGGTTCACCTCAAAGACCAATGGGGACCATGGCCTGGTAAGCGCCAAGCCACGCACCGACACCCTCGAGGACCCCCGGAGGGCCTGAGCCTTTCCCTTCTAAGGAAAGCTTGTCCAGGGAGCACGAACAGAACAATGCCAAACTGAACCAGTGCTGGGAAAACCACGCCTGGCACTTACTCACCGAAGAGCTGGGAGGGATTCGCGTTGGTGGCCTTCTCATAGTTGGTGAGTCCTTCATAGATGACCTTGCCTACGGCCGCATAGAGGCATTCCAGCTCTTCGTACTTGGAGGCCACACTGGACGTGCCTGAAACAGAAGCCAGAACCTGGGCTCTGTGGTTTGGGTTCTTAGGCCTGTCCAGGCCCTGGGACGTTAACGTCCCTCACTCTTAGGCTGAGCTTTAGTTATTTTGGCACCTGTGGCAACTTCTCTCCCACTGGTGCTCACCTCTGGGCAGGGTTCCTACTTTACAAAGCTGACAACCTTTTATCTCACCTCAACTCACTCTAAATATGCTTAACAGTATTTATTTTGTCAATTGTTCACCGTTTGACAAAATATTTTCATCTAACTTCCCTTTAATAACTTACAGAATCAGCAATGCTCAGCTGATGAAGGACTGCATTTCCAAAGCAGACAAAAAATAGGATGCAGTGACTACTGCTGTTAAGTTCTCATGTCAATTTTTTTTTTTAAAGTTGAAAATACAAAGAAAAGTGACATAATAAAATGTTCCATATAGTAACTGGAGGATGAGCCCTCTCCAATAACAAGCTTTGTGACCACCCATCCACTCCGAAAGGCACCAGTGGGAAAGGTGACATACTTGGCTCTGTTGGGAAAATGCTCATTAGGCGTGAGAGAAGGCTGTGGACTGCTCGTAAGACTTTGGTGTTTCCACACGTCATACAGGCAGCGATTCCGCGCTGCAGGGGTTTGAAGCTACTGAGGATGGCTGGAGACTGGAGAACAGTGAGCAAGAAACTCAGCACTTCCAAGCCCGTGCAAATATTTCCATAGTTAACTTGATTAGGCTGCTCCTGGAAGGGAGAACACAGGTCGCACACGGATGAAATACTCTAGTGCAGTAAGTTATATAGTCAACCAAAACCTAAAAATTACTAAAGAATGAACACATGATATGTATAAAAACATGTGACCACCATATTTTATTAATACAGTAGGATTTTGTTTCTTTTAATCAATTTGCTTTAAGTATTTAGTTAAGACTGTTTCAAAAGCTCATGAAAAACATTCAATATTAAATGTTAAAATTTTGAAAATCACTAAAATCTGGTCTAAAAAGGCAGTTATTGCAATGTATTTTGCTTGTCTCCTTCTACCTTTTGTTAAAATGCAAATATTCTTCCAAAAGGAAATATCTTTGAAACTCTATCATGAAATCAACCTAAGAGATGATGCCAGAATTAAAAACAAAAATAAAAATAAAAAACAATAAAACAGAAAACAGAGTCCATGGTTTGCTTCGTGAAACTTCTGTCTCTGTGGTTTATGCCTGTATGTATATGCACAGGGCTGTGAGTAAAAGCTCCCTGGCTGTGCGAGAGGTGCAAGTCACTGTGAGCACAGCGCCTTGTGCTATGAAACGGCTAGCCTGTGTACCGGCAGCGGCTGTCCATTTATGACTGAGCGTGATTGATTCAACTGTGACTGTATGTGATAGGAAAGAAACTCTACCTTATTACTCCAGCAGGAAGAGTTCCTTCCTTGCCCGGCAACTTAGCCAACAAGAATCAATCACCACCCTAAACTCTCGATCTCCTCCATCCCAACAGACTTTTGTTCAAAATAATCCCTCTCATTTTCCTCTAGAACAGTGGTTCTCAACCTGTGGGTTGCGACCCCTTTGGGGGTCCAACTACCCTTCCACAGGGGTAGCCTAAGACCATCAGAAAACGCATATATAATTACATATTGTTTTTGTGATTAATCACTATGCTTTATGTTCAATTTGTAACAATGAAATTGGGGGTCACCACAACATGAGGAACTGTATTAAAGGGTCGCGGCATTAGGAAGGTTGAGAACCACTGCTCTAGGAAGTCAAGTTCCTCTCCTTTGCTTGCTGGACTTGCCCTATGGTTTTTGCTACAGCTTGCAATTCCTCTGCTATTCTCTGGTAAAACAACTATTTTATTTTTAAGGTCAACAGCAGCCAGAAGACAAAGTGGAAGAGGCTACAAGTGGACAGAGGAATGGAAGATTCAGATTTTGGTGGCCCAGCCCCAAGCCCAGGCAATAGCAACAGACCCCCACACTTACCACACTCATCAGCAGCTTGTCGAACCACTGCAGTTTGAGCTCAGACTTGGACCACATGTCTGGTCGCAAGGCAGTTTTCAAGAGGGTCACACATCGGCGAGAAAGCACCTCCCCAGGAGACCCGGCAGTGTTGGTGTTGTCATTAACCTGGAAATTCATTCATTCAAGCCCACAGTTCACTGCATACATGTTTAGTCATTCCTGTGACACTGCTTCTTGCTCATGCCCCATGCCCTTGCATCCCAGCTGTCTACCTCACAGCCCCCTCCTCTCCTACCTGACTCAATTCAGCCCTCTCGGCTGCAGGGACCCTGCCTCTCCGTTACATTGGGTCAGTAGTGATTTGCAACCATTTGTGTGATTGACTGATTAGTGTCAAGAGGCTCCCTGAGGGCAAGGATCCATGTTCCTCCCTTCTGGATCACCTAAGCCAGTGATGGCGAACCTATGACACGCCTGTCAGAGGTGACACATGAACTCATTTTTTTTGGTTGATTTTTCTGTTAAATGGCATTTAAATATATAAAATAAATATCAAAAATATAAATCTTTGTTTTACTATGGTTGCAAATATCAAAAAATTTCTATATGTGACACAGCACCAGAGTTAAGTTAGGGTTTTTCAAAATGCTGACACGCCGAGCTCAAAAGGTTCACCATCACTGACCTAAGCTGTGCCCAGCACACTGCAACAGGCAAGAAAGTAGTGATTGAATAGTTCAGTACATCAATTTTCAACTGGTGTACCACAAGAATTTTTAAAAATGTTTTTATTCATTTCAGAGAGAGGAAGAGAGAGGGAGAGAGAGAGATAGAAACATCAATGAGGAGAGAGAATCATCTATCGGCTACCTCCTCTACCTCCGCTGCTGGGGATCAAGTCCGGAAACTAGACATGTGCCTTGACGGGGAATCGAACCATGACCTCCTGATTCATGGGTGGACACTCAACCACTGAACCACACCATCCAGGCAAGAATCTTTAAAACATGCAATATCTGACTACTTAGTAAGGAGCACTGAACTGTTTTCCATTAGACTGTCAAATAAAAATATGACAACAGCCAACACAGCAACAGCCGTCCGGTATGACCAAATCAAAATTATACCTAATTTGTCAGATTGGCAAAAAAATATATTTGTTGGTGTGCCACAGAATTTCAATGATTAGTTTATGTGTGCCATGATATGAAAAAGGTTGAAAATCGCTGGTTTAGTAGGTTCCTTTCAGTACTTGGAAAGCCTCAATACTCAATAGTATTGCAATTTCGTTTAGTAGTTATAAAAATGTAAGATTGCCAAATTTTAAAAAACGCAGGAAAATTTCATTTGCAATGTTTGTTTGAAATATAAAAATGAAGTTTCAGAAATAGATCCCCTAAAACTCCATGAAAACCGGTATTGATATGAGTGGTAAATAAATGCTTGCATTTATTTTTTTTATATTTTATCTATTGACTTGAGGGATGAAGCATCAGAAGCTGCTTCTTGTATACGTCCTGACTGGAGTCTGAACCCTCAGCCATGGAGTATCGGGAGGATGCTCTAATCACCTGAGCATCCAGGGTGTAAAAGCATTTAAGTTACTAATGTTGTGTTGGACTATCCCAACACCTTTATGAGCTATGTAACTTGAAAGTTAAAATAATTTGCCCAAGATCATTGAACTACTACCATGTTTCACTAATACCATGATTCCATTAATTATTAGACATACCATTATATTATCACTGCTAAAAGAAAAAATATTTCTTAAATATCATATAAATTATAAGACAAGGCAGACTTCAGAATTATCAGCATGTCATGAAATCTGGTATGAAAGTGTCAGACTACCTGTCAGACTTTGGTTCATCTATTTCTTTTCTTTCCTTTTTTTTTTTCTAAACTGTCACAGATAACATTCTATAGTTGACCAAGTAGACTTTATTCTGAAAAATCCTTAATATAAGACATTCAGTACCCGCACCTGACACGCCACTCGGATGAGGAAGTTCACCACGGTGTCCGTGTGCTGTTTATCAATTGGCTTGGCAAGAAGGGAGTCCGCTCCAGGCAGCGACTGGCTCCTCCCGAACACCTACAAGGACAGGAAGAGCCTCTCAACAATGCATTCCAGGGGACAGCACTGGCCTGTGCAGCCCAATAACAGGGAACAGATGCCATTATGGGTAGAGGGACACTAGGGGCAGGACAACTAATAAACAAAGTAGCCACAAAGAAAGCAATGGGTCATTTGCAAGACTGGAAGGGAGCGTGGTCCAGGAAGTGAAAGGATGCTATCGAGGTACCTTTCCAACTGAGAAAAAGCCAGCCATGAGAAGATAGAACTGAGCCAGCGAGAGGTAATGGAGCCAGTGCACACGTCCTAGTGAGCACAGAACTGGCGTTTCTGAGGTGAGGAAAGGCCTGCGTGGCTGCAGCAGCATGAGCAAGTGCAGGGCATAAAGGCCATCAGAAGGGCAGGTCACGCAGGCACTGAAAGCCAGCGTCAAGGGAAAGGATTAGTGAGGGAAAAGATAGTCTGCTTTTTTTAAGTGTTTACATGAAATGACTATAATAGTCCCAAGAAGTCACGAAGACGTAGAGGTGTCATGTACCCTTCATCCAGCTTTTCCTAGCTAGGATTTTGGAAAGAGTGTTTTTTGGTACTCTGCTCTGTTAAAAGTGTCATGAAGAGAAATAAAAGTGGAAGGTCTGAGAGGAACTGGGAGGCAGTTTCAGTAATCCCAGTGAGAAGGGACCAGGCGTCTGCTTGCACCACCATGGTGGATACAGAATTGAGCAAAGGGTGAGGTATTCATGGCTGGGCTGCCAGGACTTGCTCCTGACCAGATGTGTGGAGAGAAGGAAATGGACAGATGGCAGATAGTTCCAGGTTTCTAATTTGAGTACAGGGTGAATGCAGGGCCACATGCTCCGGAGAAACAGAGGGAGTGGGAAGTAGAGTTTGCACCCACGGGCTCTTGGTACCCAGCTGCCCTCCAAACAAAACAGGACATGCTATCTTTTCAAAAACTCAATGCACCATGGGTGCATGTCCTCAATCAATTTTCTTGCCCCAAAGAGTTTCTCTTGATGCCTTTCTGCAAGTAATTAACTATGATCATCAGCACTCTAGTGATACTAAGTGGCACAAAGAAAACTGCATCTGGTAACTGGGAAACGCCGTGAGTCGGTAGCATGTCACTGGGTTTCTCTCTGTTGGGTGCAGCCTTTCTCTCTGGCACGGTGCTGAGCACTTAGCCCACGCTCAGAGTCCGTGAGTAAGTGACCACACTCCCACAAGGAAGCACAGAACCTATAACAGGAAGCACACGCCATGTGTGCAAGGATCTTACTGCGCTGATTGCTCCTGTGGCCGTCCTAAAGCGTTTCACTTCCTGGGCAGAATCCACTGACAGGCCTCTTTTAATGGAAGATGACACAGAGTTGACTCCTTCTCCACTGGAATTTGGATCCATATCTGAATCCGGCTTAAGAAACACACACATTGGACTTTACTAATTTCTGCAGAGAAGCGTAAGGAATACAATCAAGGATGACACAAGAGGGCTAACATCTCTACCTGCTGGTCCTTGATCCTCTGCAGCTCCCACTTGATGACAACCTCCGACAGGTCCACAGCCAGCCTTCTCTGCTCAATGGTGACGCTGGGTGTGAAGCCCAACCTCTGCATGGCACTGACCATGTGCTGTACCAAGTGGTGCCGCACGGGGTAGTACACCTGTGAGCACAGGGCTTGTGTCACACCGGGGACGTTGTGCTGTGACCACACACACACAACACATATGCACATGCACATATATACACATACAACCTGCCTCGGTCCCAAAATACTCACAAAGCCAACCATAGCTTCAGTGAGGAAATTCTCATTACCTTAGCTATGTGTTTATCACTCCTCTGTCTCTGGTTGAGTCCCAATACAATAGTGTGACTCAGTGATTTAGTTCCATTTTTTTAAAATGTTGAAACACTCACCCGGCCGTGTGGCTAAGTGGTTGAGTGCTGGCCTATGAAGCAGGAAGTCACAATTCAATTCCCGGTCAGGGCACATGCCCAGGTTGTGGGATCGATCCCCAGTAGGGGACATGCAGGAGGCAGCCAATTGATGTTTCTCTCTCATCATTGATGTTTCTCTCTCTCTCTCCCTCTCCCTACCTCTAGAAATCAATAAAAAAAAATTTTTTTTAAATGTTGAAACACTGAGCTCTCTTTAGGTAGAACAGTCTAGTCATCTGTATCAAACTTAACACTTGCTATCATAATAGTTTAGCCATGCCAAGAAACAAATTCCCAATTTAAAAGCTATAACAGCTTTCAGCTCAATACTACTAAATCCTTTCTCCTCTACCCAAAATTTTACAAAAATTATTTTCATATTTATGTAAATCCAACAAAGTGGGCAATTTAGATACAGAAAGGAGATGCCAGCAACAAGAAAACTATTTTAGCCGAGTTACCAAAATCTAGAGTTAATGATGACTCCTCCCAAAGTTATCAATTTATGTGTATCCACTGTTAAGTGAGAGTACTAACAAGAAAAATGCAGTCTAGACAGAAATACATCTAACACATTCTCTAAACTATAGCAATTTCCATGTTGATAAAGCCATACACACACACACATATACACACTAATCAATGGATCTGAAATACCTCTACTAAAAGACTGACTGCAGAAACTGAAAAATAGGCAAAATGTTAGAGCAAACGCCTGAATGTGCATCACACATCCATCTGCAGTCCTTTCTGTGTACCTTAAAATGCTGCACTATCAAGTGCAAAATATGAACCAGCTGGGGAACTGTGTGCCCCTCCTCCACAATGATCTTCCTTGTCCAGTGGGTCAGCATCTGGTGACCATCCTCCATTCTGGCTGGCACTGCCGGAGTCAAAATGGCCATCGCTTGTCTGACAATTGCTCGAGCTTCCATTGCATGGGCCTTGAGAAGACTGTGAAAAACCTAAAATGGGAGAGAAATCCTTACCTAAGGTAAAAAATAAAGGCTTTCAAAACAAGATAAAAACAATCTCTTAGAACCAAGGCATATTTTTTAAAAATCCCTCAGAGCTCTCTTATTGGGAAACAACATAGTTGCTTTCTCCTTCATTAAGTTTTGATCAATGAATACATTCATTGTAATACTGATTGCACACCTATTAGGGGCCCATGCCTGGCTAGGGTGGAATATTCCAGGACGAATGAGACCTAGCTCCCTGCAGACATCAATGTCTACCATAACCTATGGGAAGTCAGTCATTCACTCTGGCCACAGTATAAAAAAATGGAGTGAAAGGGGCCACGATCAGAGGTCATCTTACAACAGTTCAAGTGAGCAGTGAAGTACTTATATCAGGGGAACACAAAGACCACCCAATAGTACTGAGGGTGAAGGGACAGGAAGGGTCTTGAAAATCAACAGGACTTGCCCATGCCTCCATGCTGGGCAGAAGGAGAGGGTGTCACAGATGGCCCTCAGATCTCCGGCTGGGAAACTGGGGGAGAGCAGTGCCAATCACAGAGACTGTATTTATATCTCAAGTGCCTGTGGGAGGTGATGTCTGAGAGGCCACTGGCTTTATTGGGGCCGGGGTTTAACACCACAGATATTCACAAGAGGTAGTTGTCAGAGGGAAACAAAGAATGACCTCAAAGAATAGGACAAGAGCGACTGCTTACCAAATGCTTAAAGGGAAAGACAGGCTGAGCACTCAAGTCTATCATTACATTGAATTCTTACACAGAGACAGTAACCAACTCACTCAGGGTCATGGAACTCCTTAGTAGAAGAAACAACTCAAACCCAGGGCTATCTGACATCAAAGCCTAAATCACTGAGGGGCTCAGGGAAGACAGGTCAAGATCATCAGCACAGTGGAGGACTTACACGATGAGGGTTCAAAAGTACCCACTATCTATAGCAGTGATGGCGAGCCTATGACACACGTGTCAGAGGTGACACGCGAACTCATTTTTTTGGTTGATTTTTCTTTGTTAAATGGCATTTAAATATATAAAATAAATATCAAAAATATAAATCTTTGTTTTACTATGGTTGCAAAGATCAAAAAATTTCTATATGTGACACGGCACCAGAGTTAAGTTAGGGTTTTTCAAAATGCTGACACGCCGAGCTCAAAAGGTTCACCATCACTGATCTATAGCAAAGTAATGGGCTGGGGCCTTGACCAAAATATTTTCTTTTTCTTTTTTTGTACAGATTTCAGAGAGGGAGGGAGAGGGAGAGACAGACAGAAACATCAATGATGAGAATCACTGATTGGGTGCCTCCTGCACACCCCACACTGGGGATTGAGCCTGCAACCTGGTCATGTGCCCTTGACCGGAATTGAACCTGGGACCCTTTGGTCCAAAGGTGGACGCTCTACCCACTGAGCCAAACCGGCAAGGCCGACGAAAACATTGTCAATGGAATGAAGAATTGAAAGCCAGAATGCAATAGGTGAGGAGCATGAGCTGGACAAAGAAGACACTTTGTTGTTTAAAAAGCAAGGCTGCAGAGGAACTCAAGCAGAGCAGTAACTGGGGAGGAAGGAGAGAATAAATAGTCATGGGAGATTTCAGAGTTTTTAAGAGATGAGCATTACCGAATGGCACTGGGAAAAGTCAACAGAAAAGGAGAGGTCACAATGGTATAGGAGCAGCATATACAAGTATGGAAATGCATCCAACTGTTGGGCAGACATGAGGGAGCCTCACAAAGTACCTGTAGGACAATTTTCTTATGTATTGCAAATTTGGCAATAATGTGTGCCAGAAGTAAGTGCCCACTGTATTTGCAAGCTGGGTCTACACAGGCCTTGGAGAGCAGGCAGGGCCAGGCGAAGGTCATCAGGCGGCGCAGCTTGCTGTTGCGGTTCTTGTTGTTGTCGTGGATGTGGTGGGGGGCGTGCTCCACCAGCAGCGTGGCATACTGCAGGAGGTAAATCCTCAGGGAGTCCAGCATGTCCGCCTGCTTCTCTGGGTCCAGGACCTGTGGCAAAGGCAAGCAGAAAGGAATTCCTTTCTGGTTTTGAACTGTGTTACCTATTAAGGGTCATACACGTTTAAACCTTAAAAACACACATACTTACATTTATCTATATTATTAAGTTTTCCAATGAGGAACCCAATAAAGACATATCAAGTTTCCTTTAACACATATGGATTAGAAATTCACTGAATTTATTTCAACCTGCAAAAAAGGGGCAGGCTTACAGTCAGAATGCAGTGAGCAAAGTGGCTTGATGTGGGAAAGAACTTCCTCTTTGATACAAGGTGAGTTAGAACTGAGTTTCTTATTTCCAGCATTTGAGATTTTTTTCTGGTCAACTACTAATTATCCAGCCCTTATTTTTCAGTATGAGGATCAAAAAACATTATCTGGGGAAAAAATCTCTATTTTTTTAAAAAATTGTTATGGTTTTCTATGTAATCAAGTATCTGATAGATTTTTGTGTGTGTTTCATGGATATAAGATTAAAAATGTACACTCTTTAAGGAATATTCTGCATGTCTCTATTGAATCAAGTATTGTAACTGCACTATCCAATTCAGCTCAATACCCTTACCTACTTTCTGCCTACAGACACATCTAAAAGACTGAAATTTTCCATCACAACTGTGTCTTCACTCGGGTCCCTGTACCCCCTAAGTCTTCCTTCCCCTGAATTCACTGCAGCCCCTCCCCAGGGCTCCAGTCTGACCAAGGCCATTTATCCTCATCCAACATTCAGAATCTCCTCTTTGTGATGAGTCAGTAGGGAGTCCAAAAATAATTCCTTGGGCTCAGCTCGAATTACCTTGGGAGGATGGAAGGAGGATCAGAACTGCAGGAAGAGACAAAGGCTACTTACAGACCAATAACCTGCCAACAGGAACAACAGTCCACTCTACCTGGACCCCCGAACAGAACAGGCAGCAGAATGAGTAAAAACACTGCATCCTTCCAAAGAGCAGCAATGTGCATATGGTGTGCTGCAGCCCTGGAATGGCTGTCGCTCACAGCACGCCAACAAACAACCCACACACGAACACAAGCTAACACCCTCGCGGCAAACACACCTGCCCATGAAGTTCAAAGGCCTAACCTGCAGAGAACAGCCCAGGCTTCATGAAAAAAAAATAGGGCAGGCATTTCTCAAAGAAATATTAAATCCCAAAATTCTCTTTGGGGCAAACTATAAACACTCATAAAAATGTAGACCTGAAAGCCTAAGCTAAGTTCAGACATCATCTGCCACAAAGATGTTTCATTAAGTTGGCAATAAAGGGTCACAGCAGCAACTGTATCCAGTCTACTATTCTCACTGGCTTTTATAGAGTCCTTTGCAAACCTCAAGACGGGAAAAGTGAAACAACAACAACATTAAAACTTGCTGGGCCAGCACAGCTCAGAGGTTGAGCGTCAATCTATGAACCAGGAGATCAGGGTTTGATTCCCGGGCAGGGCACATGCCCAGGTCGCGCGGGCTTGATCCCCAGTAGGAGGCCTGCAGGAGGCAGCCTATCGATGATTCTCTCTCAATGTTTCTATCTCTCTCCCTCTCCCTTCCTCTCTGAAATAAATAAGAATACATTTTTTTAAAAAATCAAAACTCTACAAACCAGCAATAGGGGTTTTTATAAAATTACTTTGAGGTCTGATTTTTCATTGAGATACATTGTTTCTCACTGGAATCTATTAATGTAGGGGAAAAAAGTTAATTTATTCCAAATGAAGCTGCCTTAAAATATTCACTAATAAGAATTATAATACATGAAGGCTGGGGCTGGGGGGACGGGGCAGGCTGGGAGAGGACAAGGGGCGGAAAGGGGGACATATGTAATACTTTCAACAATAAAGAATTTTTAAAAAAATTATAATACAGTAGGTCCATCCTCTCCCCCATGGTTTCACTTTTCCCAATATCAGTTACCCACAGTCTACTGTGGTTTGAAAATATTAAATGGAAAATTCCAGAAATAATTCATAAATTTAAACTGTGTGCCCTTCTGAGTAGCATGACAAAAATCTCTTGCCAGCCTGTTCCATCCCACCCAGGACATAAATCATCCTTTTGTCCACACTATATACACTGCCTGCCCGTTTCACTTAGTAGCTCATCCGGTTATCAGATCAGCTGTCAGAGTATCCCAGTCCTGTGTTAAAGTACCCTTATTTACTTAATAATGGTCTCAAGGTATAAGAGCAGTGATGCTGGCTACCTGGATATGCCAAAGAGAAGCAGTAAAGTACTTCCTTTAGGTGAAAAAGTAAAAACTCTCAACTTAGTAAGGAAAGAAAAAAAAAAATCATATGCTGAGGTTGCTAAGATCTTCAGAAAGGAGTCTTCTGTGAAACTGTGAAGAAGTAAAAAGAAATTCATGCTAGTTTTGCTGTTCCACATTATGCAAAAGTTTTAGCCACAGAGTGTGGTAAGTACTTATTTACATGGAAAAGGCATTAAATTTGTGGGTGGAAGAAATGAACAGAAAATGTGTTGTTCCAGAAAGCATTCAGCCTATACGAAGACTTCAGCATGGAAGCCCCTGAAATGACACCAAGCCATATACTGCAATTAAAGATGGTGATTACACAGATCAAGCATAGGTCTCACATCATCATGAGAAGAGTGTGCAGTACAATAAGATATTTTGAGAGAGAGAGAGACCAGATTCACATAATTTTATTACAGCATACTGTTATAATTATTGTATTGTTGTTAATCTCTTACTATGCCTAATTTATAAATTAAACTTTATCACAGGTATGTATGGGAAAAACTATATATATATATATATATATATATATATGTATATATATTTATATATATAAATATATGTAAATAATATTTATATTTTTATATAAATAAATATATAAATATATATATAAATATATATATAAATATATATAAATATAAGTATATTTATATATATAAATAAATAAAAAACTATATATATTTTTCCTATACATACCTGTGATAAAGTATATATATATGGTTCAGTACTATCTGCGGTTTCAGGCATCAGATACTGAGGGCTTAGAACCTATCCCTCCATGAGTAAATAATGCTCTGCTATAAGCTAATGGAATCAGGAAAAATAAAAGCCTTAGGAAAATAAGCTGGTTTCAATGAACCCATCGCACACGTGTATGTGTACACACACACACCCTCTCTCTCTCTCTCTCTCTTTCCCTCTCATCTGCCAAGTTACTTTTCAAGCCAATATATTGCTAGTCAGTCACCTTGGTTATAAACACACTGGTGATGCTTTCTGGGTTATCGCCTTCCGGATTGGGAGGTCCTAAGAGCTGCTCTCCTTCCCCCTTCTCAAAGCTGTATAAGAAAGCAGGATTCAAGATATGCTGCAGAACCTACAAAAAAAAAAATAATTTACAATAATGGAAAAGGAAAACAAAGCCATGTTCTTTTATTTCCTTAATAAGGTGGGCAGGCCCACCAGTTTGGTCATATTGTAAACCATAAAGTTAGAACTCAATCAAGGTTACAACTGATAATCTTGACTTTTATTCAAACGGTCTTTTGGAAAGGTAGGTTGAAAACTTGAGGAAAACAGACGTCAGTTTGTTTTACTTTTCTCACTTCCAACAAGTCATTTTCTAAAACCAAAGTAGCCACACCTAAAACCTGTATTATTTTATTAACTAGAGGCATAGTGCACAATTGGGGATGGGGAGAGATGCGTGAGGTTGGCCAGCCAGGGAGGGACCACGGGAGGGCATGTCCAGCCCGTGTCACTCAGTCCCAATCAGCCAGACTCCAGCAGCAAGCTAACCTACTTGTCAGAGCGTCTGCCCCCTCGTGGTCAGTGCACATCATAGCAACTGGTCGACTGCCCCCTGGTGGTCAGTGCACATCATAGCAAGCGGTTGAGCGGCCTTAGCATATCATTAGCATATTATGCTTTGATTGGTTGAACAGCTGACCAGTAGACCGGACACTTAGCTTATTAGGCTTTTATTACAGAATATCACCCCAATAAATTCAATTTAAAAAAGTAAAAGCTATGTTATTAACAAACTTCTTTCCAATACTGGTTCACTGTTGAATCTCTCTTATGGTTCTCAACAACAGCATTTTCCTCATAAATAGTCCAGATTACTATTTAAGTGTCAACAGGGACACAACAGAACATAAACAGTGTCCTCGGTTCCCTAGAATATCAGCTCAAAACCCATGACTCACCTTGGCTTTCAGTTCATCTCCAAAGTTGGGGTCACTGAAATCCACAAAGTGAAAAAACAGGGCACGTTTTTGAGCAATGCTATAATTTTTGGGAATCTCTTCCTCCATATACTCTTTTAAGAATGTCATGTTGCAGAGAAAACGACCAGTAAAGGCTCGGAGCAGCTGGAACAGCAATTCTATGTCTCCATAATTCCTTCTGAAGGGTCAAATAAGAATATAGGTTAAATTGTGGAAAACTTCCTAACTTGTTTTAAACAGCTAAGTCATAACCATTCTCTATATCAACGAACCACACTATATGCAAATTAGTAAACACTGCTTATTGGATAAATTAAGTCACTTGATATAAAGCACAACATGTGTACCCACTTGCAATAATTCAGCAGACAATAGGCCAGCAGCTTGGGCTCCTTCCAGTTTGTGGCAGCCATGTTCTCCTTCCGGTGTCTTTCTTGAAAGGTTTCACTGATCCACACGCGTCTCAGCTGGCTCACCAGAGAATGCTGATTGGCCAGCCAGGAGTCATTGTTTTTAACTATAATACTTATGATCTGTCAAAGAAGAGACAATTAGGGAACTGGCAGGGCTCTCTGTGTTTCAACTTTTAAGATTTCAGGTATCTAATGGAGAGACACTACCTTGATGGCCTGAAACTGAAGGTCCAGGCGCATGGTGCTGGTGCTGGGCGAGCCAGGGCGCATGGCGGTCTGAGCGCCGCCGGGCAGCAGCAGGGTGATGAACCTGTTGGGGTTAGCAGCCAGCACATCTCGCAGAGGTCTGGCATCTTTGTGTTTTAAAAAACTCTAGAAACAAAATAAAACAAGCTGTTCTAAGCTAATAAAAAAAAATCACAACAGATTTAGGTATTAACTCTAAGGTTCTTTCTAAATCTTTCTAAGCAGGCTAAAAAAACAACATTGTAAATACTTTTTGGTGCGAGCGCTCCCTCCCAGCGCACTGTGCACCTTTCCCCTCCCACAGGCATGCATTTCCTAAACTTGCATCCAAGGGAGGAATACGCCGCAGCAGTTCATCCCAGGCAAACCCCCTGAGCCTGTCCCCTAGACCCCCTTTTCTCTGACTTCTTAGTGAGCCAAAGCAGCCCAGCCTAGGCTCATTTCCCCAGCTTTTAATAAATGTACTCTAAAATTTTTTTAAATGCTTTTTTACCAGTAATTACACTTTATGATTATGATTCTGATAATCCTAGCAGCTCATTCATTTGTTACCACCACCAAAATCTACAGAGAGTGATTCCTGGACTTGAGCTCTTTATATACACAACAGTGATGTTTCTAACATTCAAATATATTAGAGGAAATGAAAGCCTGACATTGAACAGTGAGATATGAATTTCAGATTCTGATAGTACACTGGCTGACAAAAATTTGCAGGGACACCCAACTCCAGCTCCTCGCGCTCCTACCATAAACATTCTGCTCCACTGAGGATCATTCAATGTTGCCTCCATCATGAACAGCTCCACTGTCTGGGAAGGGTGTCGAGTCAGGAACTTGATCAGAGGCTCTCTGAAGGGACTGCCAGCCTAGAAAATACATGATTAAAACATCTTCTCAGGGCTTGAGGCTTCTGTTGGTCTACCAACCTAACATGGTAGGAGTATACATTTCTTTTCCTTTTTTGGGGAGGCGGGGGGAGAGAGGTAGAACCATGGACTTGCTGTCCCACTCATACATGCATTCATTGGTTGATTCTTATATGTGCCCTGGTGGGGGACTGAACCCGCAACCCTGGTCTATTGGGATGACACTAACCAACTAAGCTAGCAGCCAGGGCTAGAAGTATACATTTCTCCCCCTTGTAACTGTTTATATACTAACAACCATAGCAAATAGTAATATCTAACATCTTTATATTTTTAAGATTAGTCTATCTAAAATATAACAAAGTGAAAATATTATAAGCAACAGACGGAGGAAGAATCAGGATTAATCCTATATTTGACCATTACCTCAATCAACATAGCCCGTTCTGTTTTCATCACAACCTCTAACAAAGGCTTGACCAGAGTTTGAGGTGCAGCTGGGATCAGATGAAAAAGGTTTATAATTGCTGAACAAATTTTCATTTCCTAATGAAGAAAATCAGAAATTACAAAATAGGCCAATTAATTTCACTAGCTAGAAATATCAAAATTACTACAGACCATACTATGGTCTAATTGCATCTGCAAGGCTAGCCACCAGAAGCAACGAATTAACATGTAAAAAGCACAACTTACCAATCCCACATTATAGCTGTAGCTTAAAGAAACTAACTGCCCTTGGCCTTCATATTTCATCTCCAGGAGATGGGGGGGCTGACTGTGCACCCGGCGTGACTGGGCTGTTTGTCTCTCACACTCTGACTAGTGTTGGAAGTGGCCTGATGATTGCCTAGGCCCCTCATGGAGGAGGGGGTGACCATGCCTATGGCTGTATGTGGAAGGATTCCCTCAGTATGCTGTGACATCATGGGGTCTTCCCAATGTACTAAGCTCTGAAAGCAAAGACTTATTTTGCCCTCAAAACTTAGCACAAAGTCCTCAAAAAATACTTAAGTATTTACCCTGGAAACCAAATATCAATGTAAATAAATGACTGGCCATGGCACTAATTATTTGTCAAACAGGCATAAAATAAAGCTGACAATTGCTTTTATTGAATCTTAGTGAAAAATGTGAAACAGCAAGCATTTTGCATTTTTAAATGTGCTAACAGCTCGGTGGCCGATTACTGAGTGCCAATCCAACTTTCCCTTCTCATTTTCAGTTCCCCCAATTTCGTGTCTGCGATTCTAGGGAAATCCCCATGAGCACAGAAGGGAAGACGCCCTGATGCACCACCCTACGTGGTGTGCAATAGGTTGTCCATTACTCTAAGCACAGTAAAATGGGGATGATAAACACTAGTCGGGAGGGACCACATCCCACAGCATTTGAGATATTTTTTCTAAAGCCTCTTTAAGCCAAAAGGCAAAACAGTGAGATGGGTAAGAAATGAGAAAAATCGGCTCACTGTCACCTCATACCCATACCATCGCTAGAGTTCTTGTCTACAGTCTTCAAATCTTGGGACAGAACAAGTTCTATCCTGAAATTAGAATAACATTCTAGTAATGGTCTTATACTATAGTTTTTTGTTTTCAAAGCACTGTTACAAAATCACTTTTTTTGGTCCTCCCATTCCATCAGAAGATAGGAAATGACGTATCATCACTCATCCCCATTTTACAGAAGAGGGAAACCTTAGAGTTTGTCTATTCAAAGTCACAGTGCTGTCACTACATCAGTGTGGTGTGTGTGAACAAGAGATCCAGGGGACTGGGTGCAGGGGAGCAAGGAGGTTCTAAAATTCAAGACAGTGCGTCAATGTGACTGTATCACACCTCCCAATTTCTAGCAGGATTATATCTTCTTTGTGGAGTTTCCTCTCCAGAGGTTGTTAGATGTATGAGTTCAAACGAACTATGACAGCAAAATCCAACAAAAACTTAAATATTGAGATGCTGATATTCTAACATGTAGAAAACCAAAGAACTTAGAATCTTGCTTAAAACATCCTAGAAGAAAACATGCGTGACACCCAGACAGTTCACAGCAATGATACTAATATAACTCTGCCACAGACAGACAATACGGCTCACTGCACTCAAAGGCACAATGCACTCTGTCCACCACAGAACCACAAGTCACAGCAAAACCAAATACGACCACGACCCCCTCCTGCGTCTCCACTGAAATTCTCACCTCTACCCCTTCCATGGCAGGCTGAACCAAAACAAAAATTACAGCATGAAAAAATGCAACAGAAAGGTAAAAAGAAAAGAAAAGAAAATATAAACTGTTCTTCACATTGCAAGTCATAAACTGACTTTTAATAGGTTGTTCTCACCTCAAACTGACAGAATGGAGACAAGGAACATCTCCCGCACTCTGAAATGCTTTCCTGAGGATGGGGAGGAAAATCATCTTTTTTCTATTTATGTTATTTACATTAAAAATTCCCATATACTCATACACAGTCAGGGTTATTGGGGTAAACAAGACAGTAAAGATACAATTATCAGAAAGCACACAATAATTAGTAAATGCTCAACAACAAAACAAAAAAACAAACAAAAAACACCTTCCACCCTTCAGATGTCAAACACAGCCCTCTGACAGTGTCGAATAGAGTGTATTCCTTCCATACATCAAATTTTAAAATACAGAATTTTTAAATTCTTGTCTAGAGGAGAAATTGTAAGACTTTGCTGTGTGCAAATACATTTAAATAACTCTTTTGTTTAGGGGGAATATTTTAAGCTTTTTTGTGAAGTGCTAAGAAATTTTTAAAAACCTCTTTCCCAGCCAAAGTCTTCTAGAAGAGTACCAGAGGGCTTAAGCCTCATCAGTAGGCATGTCTGAGACCCCCACACCCAGGAGAACCCACAGGCTACGACTGGATACCTGAGCAATCTTGTCAAGTAAAGATTGCATGTATGCGTACATGTTAGATGTATGTGTATTGTGCATGTTGGATGTATGTGTATGTGTATTGTGCATGTGTGCATGAGTGTTGGGGGGGGGGTGTGGAGACATGGCATAACATGCCATGAGTTCTGCCCTGTAAGTTCAATGCTAAACAGGCAAGCCTTCCTAAACATGATGATGTACAAATCTCTAATCACTGGGGTGCCCAGCATTACAAAGCTTTATTTTTAGTCAACTATTTAACATGTCTTCAGTTATAGTTTCTCAATGAGGCAATATTATTTGGTGATCTGACCAAATAGGAACAAACTACTTTCCAAGATCTACTGCCAATCCTGGGCCGCATGCATAAGAAATAACCAGGGCTCAAGAGCAGAAAGGCAAGGCTTGGCCCTGGACTGAGGTGATGGAGCCATGGCCATGCTGCCTGTGGATCCCAAACACCATGTCCTGGGTTCAGACCTGGGGCCTCTCTCACACAGCTGGGTGTTCCCAAGCAGCTCAGGGAATACACTCATCCGACAACCAACATGCTTCATTGAACAGGAGCAAGGACTTCCCAACACCCACCGCTCCGTCCCCTATGCAGTGCCCCCACCCCGAACCCTTCCAAAACAACTTGATGTAAAAGTTTGTGGAGTCTTTTTGATCTAACATAAGTCATTCATCTACCCACGAGGTTTTTTTAATGTTTATTCTGGAATGGCTGTGTGTTTCAGATAATTAACAGTTTACTGTGAAGACAAATATAAAATTTACAACAAAAATACCTAAGAGATGAAAGATGGGAAGGAAAAGCACAGAAGCACTTGCACCTACTTCCAAGAGCTTAGGGTTTAAAAATACACTCTGCTCTCCCCCACGAAGTTTCCCTGACTTGATTCCTGTTTATATAAATAACAAACCTTCAAAGAGGTCACGGATGGTATACCAATCCTAAAAAAGTTAAAAATCCTGGTTTAGTTTTGCTTAGTTTGCTCTTTAGAAGCAGCAAGAAACAAATAAGACTTACACAAATAAAACACTTGACACAGAATGGTCAAAACAAAGCATATAAAGCCAAAAAAAAAAAAAAATCAAGTTGGGATGAAACACAGCATCCGACAAACAGGCACAGGAGGACAAAAGGCCACGTTAACTATGCCTCTGCAGAGCTGCAGAGTTCCCGCCTCAGGACACAATGGCACCAGAAAACAGAAACTTGGCAAAACACAACCTCACTGACAGGACAAGCACCAACTTAAAAAATATTTTAAAGAAATAGTAACATGTACAAGTAAAATTAGAGTCAAAACAACAAGAACCATTCATTTTTAAGAGGCAAAATCTTTAATGACTAATATAGAATGCTCGAAAAGATTTAACTAAGTGGTTTTCCCTCAAAACCATAAACATGGGTTTTGAAGTAGTAGCCATTTGACTTTTGCCAAACAACTGGGATGGGATATTTAGACCTAGAAAACATAAAATTGTTTTATTTTTATGTAATGTCTTATTACAATCTCTTTAATGCTTTAAATCCTAAAATAACTCCTTGGTTTAATGAGGCAATGATGATGGAAAGCGATGGAAAACAACAGCAGAGGAGGGCACCACCATGCAAACAGCAGCTGCCAAGGACAGTCTAGAACATACACTTAGTTCACTTTAACGCAAAAATAGTACAATTCAAATACTAACATTCAAGCTTCCGAGAACTCTCAGCAACAAAAACGTCATATTAAAGTGAACAAAGGGAGATTTTAAGGAAGCATTAAAAAAGAATGTTTTCAGCAATCAAGAGAAATTTTTTAAATGTAATGCTAATAAAATGTTTAACAATTTAAATGGACTGCAATCATATAAAACTAGATTCCGATATGAACACTGACTGTGGCAGGGGCCGACAGGGTGGCCCTTCCCAGAAACAAACAAGTCACTCACGTTTCCGTCGCTCCTCTGGCCCCCTTTATGGGTGAGGACCACCACTTCCATCCACTTTCGCAGATGTTGCTGTTGAAAAAAATACATCCTTAGACACTTCTTCCTCACAACATGAGCATTTCAATTCCAAAATGCTGCTTTTAGTGAAAACACATATATAATCATTCATTTCCATCATATTTAATGTGAGAACGGCAGTGTTTCTGTTACTGAAATAGCCCAACCATTCAACTAGTGATGGGAATAACTAGCATTTGTTTACGTTCTATAAAGAAAGGCTGAAACCACCCTGCTACAGAAGAAAACACCCTGAAACCTGCCATTCCATTATCAGGATGTTTACTCCTGTCCATCATTCCTGCTGTCACCTTATGACCCTGGTACTTTGTGTCACAGCTGTTCACGGAGTGCTGCCATGCACCCAGCACCGTGCAAGGCACGGGGCAGAGAAGTGAACACGCAGACATTGCCTGTCCTCATGGAGTTCAGGTTGCAGTAGGAAAAACAGTACAGCACCCAGGAGCATGGTGTGTGGAACGAAGATGGTAAGATATGTGAAAGCTTTGGTCAGGTCCCTACTGAGGCACACGTGCCAGAAGCACAAGGAAGAGCGTTCCAGGCAGAGAGGGGGGGGGGCAAAGGCCCTGGAGCCAGAAACAGAAAGGCGGCTGCTGTGGGAGGACAGGGGGGCAAAAGGGGCCCAAGCGGAAGGACTGGAGAGAATGAGTGGGTCCCATTTGGGTCAGAGGCTGTGCAAATTAGTGCTGACAGGTAGCAATTCCCTTCGGTGCAGAATGACGGCAGTTGTTCTGTGCAGATTCTGTGCAGAGCAAGAGGAGAGAGTCCCTGAGCCCAAAGCGACGGTGACCTGACTTGAGCATGTGGCAATCAGGGTCCCACCACAGCAAAACCTGGCAGACAAGCACTCAGAGCCCACAGCTAAAACCACAAGAACATCCAAATACGAGATGTATCTTCATTATCCGACACTGACCAAACATGTTCTTCAAAACACTGATGCCCCCCAGGAAATTAACAAGTTGCTTAAAAAGAACTTCATGGTAAAATAGGCTTGGGGGCAGATGGTTCAAATGCATCTAAACACTTTTCTGCCCTAGCTGGTTTGGCTCAGTGGATAGAGCACTGGCCTGCTCCGGGGTTCAATTCCGGTCAAGGGCACATGGACAGATTTGGGCTTGATCCTCAATAGAGGGCATGCAGGAGGCAGCCAATTAATGATTCTCTCTCATCATTGATATTTCTCTCTCTCCCTTCCTCTCTGAAATCAATGAATCCTATATAATAAAACCTTAATATGCAAATCGACCAAATGGCGGAATGACCGGTCCCTATGATGCGCATTGACCACCAGGGGGCAGATGCTCAATGCAGGGTCTGCCCCCTGGTAATCAGTGCACTCCCATAGGGGGAGCACCACTCAGCCAGAAGTCCAGGCTCACAGCTGGTGAGCGCAGCGGCTGTAGCGGGAGCCTCTCCCGCCTCCACCCCAGGCAGGCGGTAAGGAGCGAGGGGTCCCGGACTGCGAGAGCCCGGACTGCAAGAGGGATGTCTGACTGCCAGCAGGCGGACATCCCCTGAGGGGTCCCAGACTGCAAGAGGGCACAGGCCGGGCTGAAGGACAACCCCCACCCACCCCTACCCCCCACCCCCCAATGCACAAATATTGTGCACTGGGCCTCTAGTAAATAAATAAACACTTTTCCATGAGCCTTTAATGTAAACTTCAAGAGGAGAGTACAGGAAGTTGTGTTTCCCAAACTTACCAATGGAGGTTTTTTTCCCTACAAATTGCAGGGCCAATGTTCTAAGAATCATATGTTGAGAACCCCTAAAACAACACATTTCTTTAAGAAACTAAGTACACTAAGCTAACAATATTTTACCAATAAAATTCCTTGAAGGAAGTCACCAGAATATGTTTTCATAAAACCTACACTGTTAGAATAACTATTTATACCAAAGACAGAAAGTGACACAATTACAAGTGCAGTAAGTGACCAGCTATGTCATTCTGTGTTTGGATTCCCCAAAGGAAAGAAACGAATGCTAACTGGTATATAAAATCCATGTCTAGTTAAATAAGGAAGTACCCAAAATAACTAACCACATTAGAGGCTTCAAGACCAAATGTCGCCGAAACCGGTTTGGCTCAGTGGATAGAGCGTCGGCCTGCGGACTGAAAGGTCCCAGGTTCGATTCCGGTCAAGGGCATGTACCTGGGTTGCGGGCATATCCCCAGTAGGAGATGTGCAGGAGGCAGCTGATCGATGTTTCTCTCTCATTGATGTTTCTAACTCTCTATCTCTCTCCCTTCCTCTCTGTAAAAAATCAATAAAATATATTTAAAAAAAAAAAAAAAAAAGACCAAATGTCAAGCAGTTCAAATTTTAACAAAGGAAAATTTCCGGGGTTGTCCCCACAAATGCCCCTCTACAAAGTAAGGTGTCTTATCTCTTACACTGAAGCCTTACGCTGTTAACCTCAAAAGCTAATCATGAGGGAAAACAAAGCTCCGAGTCTGGGCACAGTTCTGAAGGACATGAGTAAGAAGGGCAAACGTGTCCTTGACCACACCTGGCACAGCCCGGTGCACCTGGGACACGATGGGAAGACCCAGGCCAAACACACAGCACCAGCCACACACGCCCGGGATGGACTCGGGCAAGATGGTGCCAGATGGAAATGGCTGAACAGACAGTAACTTCAATCATTCTTTATCCAAGTGCATCAACTCTCTCTGCTTTTAGAGGATTTTTAACCACTCAGAAAATGTCTATATTGCCAGAGAAAGGAAAAAATCCCCCAAACCTATGTAACTTTGTTTTATTGGAAAAGATTCCTGAACTTAGTCAGAAACCACAGACTGGAAGGCAGTCTCTTCACACTGTTTTAAATATCGGATAACAAATCACTGAAGGAATTCCCAGCTAACAGCAAATCTGAAGGATTAGATTAGGGGTAAAAAATGCAAAAAACAATCAAATTGCTTCAGGCAGGCAGCAAAGACTGCAACAAATGACAGCTGACAGAGTTGGAAGAGACAAATAGTAAAAAAGGAGGCAAATATAAAAACATTAGGACATTGAAAAGATATGCACAAATCTCATATATGAAAGCACCAATAGTTGTAATAGTCTATAAGATAACGTGTATACTTGTGCTCTAACTAGGAAGTGATTAATATCACTTACTTTAACCACTCTTGTGAATGTACGAGTATAAACTGGTGGGTATGTATGTGCATTACATATATTTGGAATCTTAAACAGAAGGGTTCTTCCAATTTGGAAGATTCACTTCCACATAATATTGCTTCCCACTCACACTCTTCCATTAGGGCATCACAGTTTCTAGGGCCAATCACAATATTATTATCAATTCCCAATTAGGTGTTTGGGTCACTGTTCATTTTTTAGGTGTCTATAAAGAAGCTAGTATGTGAGGTAAAAAGTTGTGTGGTTTTCATATACACATATATCTATACTCCGTAACGCACTATATCTATATCTAAATCTAACTATCTGCTCACTCCTGTTTACATCTGAGGGAAAGGTATATCAAACAAAACCAAATTTTAAAAAAAAACCCACCTCTAGTATCTTAAACATCTATATGGCCAAAGGCTATTTATGAAAAATACATGCACGTTAGCAGTATTTATAAGTGTCTATTTACCAGAAACAAAACCAAATACTAAGAAAATTAATAGCTGAATCTCCTTCACCTGCTTACACTTCAAATTTAAACATTGCCAAACAGATTTTATTTGCATCATTATTTCCTTGATAATTCTAAAAACCCAAAAGATTTCTAAAGTTCTTACAAGTTTTCCACTGTATCATCGTCTGTAAATCAAAAGACTGGGAATAATCTAGATCAGGTGTGGGGAACATCCGGCCGTCAGGCCATACCATGGGCCCTATAAGGCCTGTGACATCATTTGGTCTGGCCCCAGCAAGGCATTAGGGGGGAATTAATTAAATGTTTGATCAAATACAGCAGGTTAATTTTTAAGCTGATAATTTTGTGTGGCCCACAAATGATGCTATAAATATCCAAATGGCCCCTGGTAGAAAAAAGGTTCCCCACCTCTAATCTAGAAGGTCATCAGTGGGGGCCTGGTTACATAAATGAGGGCATGGCCACATAAGGATTATTGTCATCACAAAACAGAATGAAGAAGCACTTTATGTTCTGATGAAATGGTGGGGTAGTAGATAGGAAAAGTAAGAACTGTGATTATATCATCCTTCCTTTTGTGGGAAACAAAAGAATATACACATATCCTATTACAAATGTAAAAGCCTCCAGAAGGACACTGTTAACACTGGTTGTCTCTGGGAAGCGGGTGGAGAGTTGGAGGACAGGAGGGATACTTTCACAGCATACCCTTCCATACCCTTTGAATTTTAAACCATGTAAATATTACTTACTTAAAAAAATAATTCCAATTTTCAGGTTTATTATAGAATATATTTACATGCATTTAGCTTACCATCATCTGATCACAGAATTTATCATTGAAGGAGTTTGGGAAGAGCCTGGTAACCGAAGTCAGACGATTCACAACATTCAGCGTCAAACTTCGATAATCCCCCAGCATCATCAACAAAGGTCGCATATGTGTGTGGATTTGATCTACTTCTATGGTAGCACCTTCTAAAAACTATTTTAAAAGAAAGGTTACAATGAAAACAGATAACAGACTATACTTTAGAATAGAATAGAACTTATGTGCAACTCTACCAGCAAGTTTCTGTGTTCCTTGAAAAAATGAAACATTAAATGTATCTATTGACTAGTCACTGCTGTATAGTATTTTTAAAGGTTTGGTATGACCACGGAACCAGTAGAGACATTATTACAATCCAGTGGATATTAACGGGCAGATTTCCAGGCACACAGACAAGGTAAACAGAAGTCCTAAACAGAATTCACACACACACACATACACACCCCTCACCTTTCGCATGCAGGCTTCTCCAGCCTCCTGGAGCTCACTATTTGTGGAATTAAGTGCTTTGAAGAGTGCAGCAATGATCTTCTCTCTGGACTGAGGAAGGTAATTGCAGGCAGCAAGTGCATCTTTAGGGAGAAAAAGTAATATAATCTCATTATTAACCTGAAAATACATGAACATATTGCTTATCTAAAGGCTCTTACCAGCCCTGGCCAGTTTGGCTTAGTAGACAAGAGCACTGGCCCTCGGACCAAAAGGCCCTGGGTTCAATTCCAGTCAAATGCATGCACCTGGGTCATGGGCTCGATTCCCAGTAGGGGGCATACAGGAGGCAGCCAATCAATGATTCTCTCTCATCATTGATGTTTCTGTCTCTCTCCCTCTCCCTTCCTCTCTGAAATCAATAAAAATAAAAAGGTACATCTTTAAAAATAAATAAATAAAGGCTCTTACCCACAAAAATTATGTGTCACTAAACCTCTTTCCTAGTATCTGATCTTGAGAAAGACAAAAAGACCACATGATCTTCTACCGACATTATCTAAGGGTGAAATCAACAGCCAGAAGGGCCATGACAAATTTTACACTGTCCAGATAGGAGGGAGAGGGCAGAAGAGGGAAGAAAGAAGGTCCCCAATGACACTGCTGCCCCCACGACATCTTCATACAGGGTGAGCATGGCTGGCCTGTGGTCAGATGCTTGCTGAATTCATGAAGAGGGCACGGCCTTGATGAAGGACAGACACACACACAGCCAGGCTTCGCTCCACTATTCATATCTAATCAGGCAGCCTCCTCCCAATTTGAGAGACTTTGAAAATACAAATATTCTGAGGAAAGGAGACACACCTCAATTGTATGCTCATTAGGAGAGAACAGCCTAGCCTTGGCTGGTGTGGCTCAGTGGAAGAGCATCAGGCCAGTGCATCAAAGGGTCACAGGTTCAATTCCTGGTCAAGGGCACATACCTGGGTTGCCGGTTCGTTCCCACCCTGGTTGGGGCATGTGTGCGAGGCAACTAATCAATGTGTCTCTCTCACATCTCTCTCTCTCTCTCTCTCTTCCTCCCTCCCTTCCTTCCACACTCTCTAAATATCAACAGAAAAAATATCCTCAGGTAAGGCTTACCAACAACAAAAAGAGAGAGAACATCCTAGCAAGAGGACCATATTGCTAACAGGAATGTCTAAGGGCACCCCAAAGAAAAAATCCCAACTCAGAAAAAGTGAGAAGCTGGCAAACATCCCTGCTCTGCACCTCCCTCACTCTGGCTTACTTTGTCATAAACACCCCACCCAGCCCCACCCTCAAGCTTGGATATTATATTCTCTGTTTCTCAGATTCTCTACCACTAATTCAAGGATTCTGACAATAATTTATTAAGGGTATAAATATCAATAGATCAAGAGACAAAGTCAACTTAAAAAACCTGTATTGGGTATTACCAAAATGGGGAGGAAATGACTGTTTCTAAGCACAAGGGTGAGTACTGACCTAGTATATTTTTTTAAACTCAACACAATTCCTGTACTAAACACTGATAGCTAAAATTCAGGAAAATCAGCAGGATTCTCAGATGCTTCTGAATCATTACAAAGTCTATAAAGAATGTTGTATATCTTACTAAATACTCTGTTGGATGAAAATGGTAATATATGAATGGTATGACAACTCTGTTAAACCAGAATATTAGGTTCATAGGAGAACTATAAATAGTTTATTAAATAGTAAAATTCAATTTACTATAGAATAAGAAATTATTTAAATCCTAACAATCTATATAATCCACTGACATCTCATTATCTAGTTTGATAAATACACACATAGTTTTTGATCCCACCTTAAAAACAACACAAGAAGCCAAAAAAAAAAAAAAATTAAACAACATAAAAGGCCACTGTCCCCTTTCACTTTTATCCCCAGTAACTTGTTTCAGATTTATATGAACTTACTTAGTGCTGCAATTCTCAAAGGCACGAGTGATGGAAGACTTTTGTAACAGGGCAGCTTTGTTAAAGCTGAATCTTCAGCCTCACATAAATTCAAAAGCTGCAAAAGATAAAGCAATGTAATTTAGCCTGCTCTTACTGTAATGACATAATAACCTTACAAATAAAAGAGCACAGCTATCTTCCACACACCCCACAACACAATTAACTGACAAACTGAACTCAAATTCCAAAGAATTTTATTCCAGGTCAAGGGCATGTACCTTGGTTGCAGGTTCAACCCCGTCCCCGATCAGGTGTGGGAGGCAACCAATCCATGTGTTTCTCTCACATCCATGTTTCTCTTTCTCTCTCTCCTACTTTCACTATAAGTAAATGGAAAAAAATATCCTCAGAGGTAAGCATTAAAAAAAAAGAATTAGCCCTAACCGGTTTGGCTCGGTGGATAGAGCGTAGGCCTGTGGACTGAAGGGTCCCAGGTTCGATTCCGGTCAAGGGCATGTACTTTGGTTGCGGGCACATACCCAGTGGGGAGTGTGCAGGAGGCAGCTGATTGATGTTTCTCTCTCATCGATGTTTCTAACTCTCTATCCCTCTCTCTTCCTCTCTGTAAAAAATCAATAAAATATATTTTTTTACAAAGAATTAATGCTTATAATCTGACTGTATCTAAAGATTAATTTCTCTTTATTACTGTCTACACACTGTAAACTGGGAAGTTTACGTGGCAAACACTTGTAAGATGTCATCTGCCTCTGCCCATTATCTTGAATCAAGGGGCAAGTCAAGTCCACTAAGCGGCACGAGAACCCGGCAGGACAAGGCTCCAAAGTAAGTCATGGTTCCCACCTATGATCTGCAGCTTCTCTGCTATGACCTTAGGTGTATACCAAATGCTCATGTTCAGTTTCTGTATCTTCAGGAGGTCAGAACTACAGAGGGCATTCATGTGAAGTAAGGTCTCAACAGTGCCTGGCACGTTTAAGTGACTAATAAACTCAGTAAGCTGGCACTTGCTTGTGCCGTCTTATTCTGAGCACCAGCAGATGGGACAGTGACTAAAGTAGACGGTACAGTCTTAGCTCTAGATTACAACTTGAAGGCCCTGAAGAGCAAGTTTCCTTGGTAGAGGGCTAAGAGAGTTCAAAAGACTCAGGAAACACCCACCTTTTGTTGAACATCTGCAATCACTATGCCCACCTTCTCCCCAATCCCAAATGTAAGATACGTGTGCCGAGTGCTGTGCCAGGCTATTGCTGGTTCCCTGTGGTCACCTCCCAGGCCTTCTCTGAGTGCTGCCTAACCAGTCTTTGTGCACAAAGACAGTTTACCAGACACGTCATCACCATCCACACCACGCGTACCACCACCCCCCTACCTCTGTGTAGAACACCTTATGCTCCACCACGTTAAGATCCATTGTGAAGAGCCTGGGCTGCAATGTGGTACAGAACGTGTTGCCCTCCATCAGGCCGATCTGTGCATTGGCAGGCTGGTGTCTGAGCAAATGCTTCTTAGGTGGGACCATATCCTGGAGGACCTAGGACAGGTAAGGAGGAACTGCAACTAAACACATGCCCCTCAAAAAGGCTCTCATCACAATATTCTAAAGCAATTACCAATTTGAAAATCATAAGAGATTAAAGGTTATTACAGATGCCTTTTAATTAAGTGACAGAGAGATGCTTCATGTGCTGAAACTGGGCCATGGGTGTCTGATATACTTCATTCCTAAGGCTTCAGAGTAACCTCTCTTAAAACAAACAAACACAGCCCTGACCGGTTTGGCTCAGTGGATAGAGCGTCAGCCTGCAGACTCAAGGGTCCCAGTTTCGATTCCGGTCAAGGGCATGTACCTTGGTTGTGGGCACATCCCCAGTAGGGAGTGTGCAGGATGATGTTTCTCTCTCATCAATGTTTCTCTCTCATCAATGTTTCTAACTCTCTATCCCTCTCCCTTCCTCTCTGTAAAAAAATCAATAAAATATATATTTTTTAAAAAACACAAAACTACCAGATTGTGCTATACTGATCCAGGAAACCAACCTTCTATCCTCTTGACACTGGCCATTACCAATAGAACTATTAATATAAGCACATTGATTTTCACATATATGAGGTTAAAAACAGCATATGTAATAGTATTCTGTAAAGTGGACACAAAATTATAAATTATGTATCCTCTAACTCTCAGATTTAAAGGGAGAAAAAAGTCTCAAAAGTTTTGATCATGTTACCTTCGTCCTGGTGACAGAAATCTCACCTCTTTATGGGGTTCCATTATCACTGTCACACTTTTTCCAGTGACCTGGGCCAAAACTTGCAGTGAATGCATAGCCTGTTTCCTCACAGTGGAATTTGGAGAGGTGACTTCTCGAACCAAGTCGTGTGTCACGTGGTGAAAAGACTTTTCCTGAGCTGCCACAATCTCTTCCACTCTCTCCTCCTCTTTTAAAGGTGTCGCACACCTCATCAGAAGCTGCTCCAGCGTGGTTTTGGCCATGGCAACGGCCCCATTGGAAACCTGCAGGCCAAGGACTCCTTCGATCAAAAAGGGAACAATGCTGCCCAGGACACCCATGTCTCCTGCGCAACCTGCCTGCCATAAAAACTGTCTCTAAGGGGGGTCACGCCCCTCGTGCCAACTACTTTAATAAGACTACTTCATAACTTCCATTAGGTACTTATAGGTCATTCCTGTGTCACTCAGAAAGGAAAACGTGGTGTAGACAGGATCTTTGTATTTACCAAACAGATAAGCTAGCGATGCCCAGATATTCTGCCTGCATATACGTTCATAAAGAATGCAGCGTCTGTGGAAATGCTGGACCATGTGCACTACTGAGCCCCAAGACAAGACTGAGGAGTGGTGCTTCCTTCACAGGTCACAGATGTTCTGTGGTAAGTTCTCTGGTTTCTGACTGCTCCTTATGAAGACAGATAGGTATCTGATAACCAGAGAAAACCTAGAGGGGTTCTGATCTGTCCTTTTATTGAAGGTGTTGTTATAAAACCTAAGCTTTTAGGAGAGCAAATTTGCAGAACTGACTCTTGCTACCTATTCTCCAGCAAATCAGCTTCTTGATCTTAGCCAAAAGGCCGAGAAGCGATCAAATCAGCTTCTTGAGACAGCTTGGTTATAGGTTTGGAGCCACCATCACCTACCTCTCCAGTTAAGTCCATCATGACAAAGAGAAGTGCTTTGAGGAATGTCTGCTGGTTCTGCAGAACCCAAGTGAGAGGCAGCCGCTCCATGAGAAACTTAATGGACACCACACCCCCCAACTTTGCATACCAAGCCTGCTCATAACAGCACGCACACAAGCGCTCCACAATGTAAGAAAACAGAGGCAGCTGGCATGCCTGGAGAGAAAAACAAACACAAACCTTAACGTGTTACTGCAATTCTTAAACTACCAGTTTCTAGAATGACACCCTCAGGTACAAACCCCACAAATAGGAGATCCAGCCTTACCCTCTCCTTTGAGCCCAGGATGATACTTGCAACATCAAATATCACAGCAAGAGCCACCTCTCCAATCTTGCAAAGTTCCTTTTCTTCATATGCCATACATATAGCTATGGCATCAATGAGAACCAATGGATCCATTCCTTTCGACCCGTTTTCTTCACTGTGAAACATGGCTGTGCTGGGCTGACTGCCCACCTGGTAGCAAGGCAGCAAGAAAGGACCTGGAGGAGAGCACAGGGCGCATGAGAGAGAAGAGTATCCGCATACCAACATTCTTGTCCCTCAAACTGCAAAAGTACCTCATTTTCTTTTCTTTGAGGTTAGGAACTTAATACTTTAGACCAACTTCTATTAAACTCAATATTTTTAAACTAAAGAGTCTGATTTACACTAAGGTAATTTTTCTGAATGTTTTTTATTAAACATTGTATTACTTTCAGATTTCCTCAATCATAAGTCAAAAATGTATTAATTTAAAATAAGAACCACTTGCTGGTTTGGCTCAGTGGATAGAGTGTTGGCCTGTGGACTGAAGGGTCCTGGGTTCAATTCCATTCAAGGGCACATGCCTGGGTTGCAGGCTCAATCCCCAGTAGGGGTGTGCAGGAGGAAGCTGATCAACGATTCTCTCTCATCATTGATTTTTCTATCTCTCTCTTTCCCTCTCCTTTCCTCTCTGAAAGCAATAAAAATGTATTTTAAAAAATAGCTTATTTCTCCTAAAATATTCTCATGGCCAACTTTAAAAAAAAAAAAAGAGAGAGAGAGAGAACCACAATCGGGTACCTTCTTTTTAAAAAGTCATTCAACAGGCCAAAGGGCAGAGCATGCCAATGACTATGGATTACCCTCTGTACATTCCTGACATACATATAACAATCAAAAGCAACAGTTCACCAAAAACAAAAGCAACAGCACCCAGGTAGGACACCCAACATACACACAAAGAACAATCTGCCAGCAACTATTAATGCCTCACAGGTGCCTAGGACCCACAAGTTGGGAATTATCAAAAAAGTTACAGGTCTGCTGGAAAGTTAACGTTAACACAGAAGAAACACTGAGAAACAATCTAAGTGCTAAACTGTACAGTACCAACTGCCCAGGCCGAGTTACGAGGGGAAAGTCCATGTTCTACAGCCTCAAGAAAGCCCATCATCGTTCTCCGGGGCGAGGGCTCTGAGGACATGCCCGAGTGCAGTGCTCCTCAAGGGCGTCCACTGGCCAGCACTAGTCTGGGAGGAGTTACACCAGTTGGGAATAAGTGTGCAGAAACTTACATAGCACTGGGCAGCCCTGACAGTCCTACTGTCTTCTACCAAACCACCAGTCTGTAGTGGCTTAAAAATAAAGCCAAGAAGACAGACTCTGTCCTTCACACCCAGAGCCTGAGAACCCCTGCAGCAGAAGCAAGTAGCTATTCCAGGCAGAGAGAAGAGATGGGTGAGCATCCCAGGAGCAGAGATGAGCACTGCAAGGGAAGCTTCGAGGAGCTGGCTGAAGAGCAGAGAGGTGACGATGGAAAACACATGGAGGAAGGTCAGCAGTAAGTGTAACTGCAAACTGTCTCTGTTTACACAGCCAAGACTATTCAGCCCCCTTTTGCATTTTATAGCTAACACTTGGAAACAATTTTCACAATGCAGCACCCATTGCTGAAATACCAATGATCTTTTCCAAGAGGAAAATTAGAAAATAAAGGCCAAAATTCAATCAGCCAACCTCAGCTTCTCTGAAAGACCACCATGTCCTGACCAAGTTTTTGAAGTCAAATAACCAGTTCCTTGGCCCCACATACCACACTGCTGGGCAACTGCCACCATTGTGTAGTGGCGGATCAGGCTGGCTACAAAGGGCAGGGCGCTGGGCCGAAGATCTTTAATGACTGCAGACATGAATGCCCCGGTCAAAGCCTGCTCAAATGTCTTCCGAGCTGGAGTATCTTGTGCTTTGTAGCGATGTGATATGATGACATTAGGTATGGTCTTTTCTGTAAAGCTGGAAGACAAAATTTAATCCACCATCATAAGACCAAAGTCATGAGCTGATGGCTTCACCTTGACTTTTTTTTTTTTTTTTTTATTTCAACCACCCTCCTTCCTCATTCAGATAGGACCAAGTAAATTAATTTCTCTGCTTTAATTTCAGTATGAACACTTGAAACCACTGATTCATCAAATATGTTCTACCTGATAGCAGCACAGGAAATGGATCAGAGGGAAATAACAAAAGGGCAGCAGATTCAATTTTTTATAATATTTCATTTTAGGTTTGAATTTACCTTTTATAATTAAACTAGTGGCCTAGTGCACGGATTCATGCACATTGAAAGGAAATTAATAAAAAGAAATATTTTAATATCGCTATTCACCCTTTCTCTATAATAGAAGTGTCAGAGATGAAAGAATATTAGTAAAATGTATATGACAATATATAAGTTGATTAATAAACAACATGATATAAAAACAGACATGATATAAAACTAAAAAAATGATATAAAAACAACAAAGACATGATATAACAACATTGATAAAAACAGTAACTGATAAATTGATTAAACTTATTCTAGCTGAAACTGGTTTGGCTCAGTGGATAGAGCGACAGCCTGCGGACTGAAAGGTCCCAGGTTCGATTCCGGTCAAGGGCATGTACCTGGTTTGCGGGCACATCCCCAGTAGGAGATGTGCAGGAGGCAGCTGATCAATGTTTCTCTCTCATCGATGTTTCTAACTCTCTATCTCTCTCCCTTCCTCTCTGTAAAAAAATCAATAAAATATATATAAAAAAAAAATTTTTTTTAAATAAAATAAACTTATTCTAATATTACCCTGTATACCACATTAAGAGTAAAAAACACTTTCAGAGTGCTTGAATAATTCCCTTGTCAATAAAAATATTTTTAGCCCTTGCCGGTTTGTCTCAGTGGATAGAGCATCGGCCTGTGGACTGAAGGGTCCCAGGTTTGATTCCAGTCAAGGGCACATGCCTGGGTTACAGGCTCAATCGCCAGTAGGGGCTGTGCAGGAGACAGCTGATCCATGATTCTCTCATCATTGATGATTCTCTCTCTCTCCCTCTCCCTTCCTCTCTGAAATCAATTTAAAAAAAAAAAAAGAAAATAAAATTCTCATTACTAAGTTATTTAAATATATGTGTTTTTTTAAAGTAAGTTTGAAATACCTAAATGATTTTTTTAAAAATTTGCATGTCGCCAAAACCGGTTTGGCTCAGTGGATGGAGCGTCGGCTTGCGGACTGAGGGGCCCCGGGTTCGATTCCGGTCAGGGGCATGTACCTGGGTTGCGGGCACCTCCCCAGTGGGAGATGTGCAGGAGGCAGCTGATCGATGTTTCTCTCTCATCGATGTTTCTAACTCTCTATCTCTCTCCCTTCCTCTCTGTAAAAAAATCAATAAAATATTAAAAAAAAAATTTGCATGTCAAATTTACTTTTATTAAACTAATTGTTTTTTTTAATATGTATATTTTTTTATTTTTAGATTTTTATTTAATATATTCCATAAAACTCCGAGTTGGGTTTTTTTGCTCAATTTTTTTGCACAAGTATTTAGCTCAATTTGACGTTTGTTCTTTTCTATTATGATTCTTAATAGCTTTGAGAAATAAGATACATAGCATAGAATTCATTTATTTTAATTATATGGTTCAATGAGTTTTACATTTCTATAGTTGTACAACCATCACCACTATCCAATTTTAAGACATGTCACCCCAAAAAGTCAATCCCTCTCCCACCCCCATGCCAACCACTGACCACAACCTAAATTATAGGAGCAAAATACAAATATCACATGACAAATATCTGGAGAAAGAAAATATCACTATGGACTGGAAAAGTAAAAGATCCACTGAGTGTGTATCACGTGATAGGCGCTGTGAATATAATGGTGGGCAGAAGAAAGAGAAAAGAGTATGACCCTTGGTTCTTGAAACTTCCAACCTAATGAGGAGTCAATCATAAAGGCAGATCACAACTGATAAATTCTAATACTCAAGCACCCAAGTTCTCCCATTTTCTCTAAAAGCCAATGGAAGCATTATTAGGCAAATAACATGTCGTTTTCCTAACTAGAAGGAACATGCTCATAACATTAAGATATCTTAAAGGTCCTCTCTATCCCTCATTCCTGAAGCAAGGTATATTCAATTGCAGAGAATTAAATTACCAACATACTTAGGGTGTGCAAGGAGCTGGTAGAGAGCATGTTTATTGTCCTCTAGACTCATCATTGCCACCAGGAAGCACTTGATCACTTCCCACGCCTGCCTCCGGTAGTAGGGCTCAGTGTTGGCACTTTTCAGGCAGTCCAAAGCGGTTTCAATGGCCTATGACAACAAATAAACAAAAGTTATAGATGGTACCAAATTACAGGTCCTTGAAAGTCTTTCACTGAAAGCATTTGCAACACCCAAAAGAATCTTAATGCGGCCGAAACCGGTTTGGCTCAGTGGATAGAGCGTCAGCCTGCGGACTGAAAGGTCCCATGTTCGATTCCGGTCAAGGGCATGTACCTGGGTTGCGGGCATATCCCCAGTAGGAGATGTGCAGGAGGCAGCTGATCAATGTTTCTCTCTCATCGATGTTTCTAACTCTCTAGCTCTCTCCCTTCCTCTCTGTAAAAAAATCAATAAAATATATTTAAAAAAAAAAAAAGAATCTTAATGCGTATTTTTTTCTCTTGAAGTGAGCAGAGTGGGGCTACACAGGGTAGCAAGTACTCCCTGTGTAAGACCTCCAGAGAAGGCAATGAAAGTATCATGAATAAGGAACTACACAGTTCAAATTAAAATGTAAAATGGAGTTTACTAATTTTGTGCTTAAACAGCCAATGGGAGATTCCAGAAATTAAATGAGCCTGTAAGAGTCCTTGTGGTAGATTTGCTGGATTAAACTAGACACTGGGTCATCTACACACTTACCAAGGTCCTCAAGAGAATAATGAACTTTCTGCAGACCACAGACTTTCCTGTGTCTAAGTTCAAAACTAAAAGACAACTTTCCTAAGCTTTCACTAAATTCCTCTTCAAAAGAGAAAAAGGTTTACATCTTTTTTATTTTTTCGGAACACCTATATAGCTACACTCATATTTTTATCCTTTTCATTTCAATGAAATTGACCAGAAAGGCAGGGGAGGAACAATCACACAGAAAAATAATTTGAAGCCTTTAACAGCTAAGATATTAACTCAATGATAATTATATACATATGTATCAAAGAACTAACCTGTATCAAAAATTAAACATTTATCCAGGCTCTGTGTGAGGAGCCAGAAAAAGAGCCGACAGGGACAGAGCCCTGCACTCCAGACCCAGCCAGGCGACAAAGCACACAGGGCCGCTCAGTGTGATACAGCTTCTCACCACATCACCCCAGCCATGTGTCTGAGTCTTCTGAGGCACGGCAGAACTGTCGTTTCTCCTACTGCCTCTAATCTGGTCATTAATAGGTAATAAATCATGTGAGGATAACTTTAGAAATTTTATTTTTAAGAATCAATGTAAGCTATGAGCCAATTACCCACTGAAAAAAAATAAATGACTGTTTTAACTGAAATTTACTGGCACTGGGGTTGGCTTCGCTGGTCATTCCCTTTGCCTAATCGACTCCTTCAGCTCACTGGGCATGCCACGGCACTGAGGATGCTGTCTGCTGGGAAAGGAGCTCCACAAGCACAATAAAGTTTCCATAAAGGTGCAGGAGGACTGTGGAAGCCTATCTTCAAAACCTGGGTTCTCTCACCCTAGCTGGTGTGGCTCAGTTGGTGGGAGCATCATCCCATACACCAAAAGGTGGCAGATTCAATTCCCAGTCAGGGCACATAACCAGTAGGGGGCGAGTACGAAGCCACTGATCAATTATTCTCTCTCATCATTGATGTTTCTATCCCTCTCTCTCTCTCTTCGTTCCTCTCTCTGAAATCAATAAAAACACTAAAACAAAAACAAAAACAAAACCCACTAAGTTCCAGGGCCAGGTGGGCAGGGCATCACCTTCTGGTCCCTCAGGAAAGATGGACCTGGTCAAGGATCCAAAGCCTCAGGGGTAACACCCCTCCACTGGCCTCCTGGTGGTATGAAAGCTCCCTCACCCACTCATCTGGTCTCCAAATAAATCTCATTCTTCTTTGAGTTATAAATTCCCTCACAAAAAAGAGTACATGTTTTATTCACATATTTTCAAATAAGAATTCTTAAAAAGAAACTTATAGTATCACTAGAGGCCTGGTGCACAAAATTCGTGCATCCCTCAGCCCAGATTGCAAGAGGGTGCAGGCCAGGCCAAGGGACATCATCGGTTCATGATCAGGGCCAAGGAGGGACCACAGGAGGGCTCCAGGGCGTGCCCCACCCTTCTTGCTCAGTCCCGATCGACTGGACCCCAGCAGCAAGCTAACCTACCAGTCGAAGCGTCTGCCCCTGGTAGTCAGTGCACATCATAGTGACTGGTCGACTGTCTGCCCCCTGGTGGTCAGTAAATGTCATAGCAAGCGGTTGAGCGGCCTTAGCATATCATTAGCTTATTATGCTTTGATTGACTGGAAGACTGGACGACCGGACACTTACCATATTAGACTTTTATTATATAGGATTAAGAAGCTCCCAGAGACTTCCAAATTTACCTTCTCCATTGGAAGCTGAAGAGATGCTTTACAATCGGAGAACTCCACTGTAATACTGGGGCCTTGAACTTCAGTCAAAACATAGTGCAGCTTCTGGGATTCCTTTAACATCTTCCTGTTACTGCCACCAAATTTACCAAGTACACGATAGGCTACATGAGAAATGCTATCAGCAGGATTGCGTAAAGTACGCCATAAAGCCTAGAAATCAACACGTTTTCATTAAAATCCTTCCAAGGTAATGCATTCACATGGCTCACAAATTAAAACCCAAAAGTTATAAAAGACTATACAGCAAAATTTCTTCCTTCTCTTTCCCCCAAAACTAACAAATTCCCTTTCTTGGGAGAAGCCAATGTTGTTGATCTTGTGTATTCTCCCAGAAAAAGTTTATGTCTTTACAAAAATGCATATATAAATATAAACATTCTTCCATGCTCCTAAAGCACAAATGGTAGCATAGTAAATACTGCAGAGCTGAAAAGCAAGAAAACTAAGCAATATATAGCTTAGGCATCTTTACAAAATGGGATTGGGAGGAGCACAGAGAGAAATGTGGTTTACTGGTAAGTTCTCATCCTGGGGTTAAATGGTAAGTTCTCAGATTTTTACTTCTATTAGGTTTTATAACTTCAAAACATGATATATAAATCATCTCATATATTTAAATTATCTTATACATTAGGAAGGATGGCAAAGGGGGAAAATGTGGATCATGTTGGGACCTGTATTATTAGGAAGAATAAATAATGTGTACCTTGTACACACATACTCAACTGTTGCCGGAAATTTTCCATTTTCCCAGATAAATTATCGTATCTTGAAAATTACCATAGCTCATTATTAAAATCTACTTCTTAAATCACCTTCTGAAACAATGCCCAATATTAGTGTCTAGCAATAATCAACAGAAAATCTTGGTACTTTCCTCTAAAGCAAAATTCCAATTTCTCTTATGTACCTGTAGGTCCAAAGAGGCTTATCCTTAATAACTGCTGAGAGGTGCTGTCTAAGTCCCCTCACCTCGCCTACCAAATCCTCACTTATTTTCAGAAGTGACCTCTGCTTTACTCCCCGGGAGGGGCAGGTAGTGGGAATTAGTGTTTCTATGCTTCTCATCTCCAAATACTCATGTAGAATTAGCTGGTTGATGGAGCTAAAGTGAGACAGCTTATCCCACCTGCCCAGTGGATAGGTTACTGCGCCTCCAAAAGCAGCCAGGGACCTGTCTCTCCCTGGGGCTGTCTGCCTCACAGAATGGCAAAAGGCTGGAGAACCCCTCCCTGCCTCCTCCTCCCACATGGTGCGCTCAAAAAACATGGGGCAGTTCTTCCAAGTTGCCATCTCCAATCTATTCTGCCCAAAGACTTCTGTCCTTTAGGGGTTACTGAGTCCCCCTCATATAAAGCTGTCAGAATTCTGATCCCAGTGTGGGGTCAAATACTCTATACTAATGGGGCACATGAGTAAGTAACAGGTAGCCTAAATCTCTAACAATTACCAACCACATTACAAATCAATAACAGCAGCAAAAAATGAAGGAAAAACCTGATATCTGACATATGAACTCTAATGAACAAAAAATACAAAATGTTGCCTGGCCAGTGTGGCTCAGTTGGTTGGAATGTCAACCTGTACACCAACAGGTTGAGGATTCATTCCTGGTCAAGGTACATATCCAAATTTCGGGTTTGATCCCTGATCAGGGCACATGTAGAAGGAAACTGATCAGTGTCTCGCTCTTTCTCTCTCTCCCTTCCTCTCTCTGAAAACAAATCAAAAAATTTTAAGACTGTTAAAAACATCTATATATAAAATGTTTGCAGACAGCTATGTTTTCCCTTAGTAATCTGCACCTCTGTACTGTGTAGCTCAAGATCTTTTGTGAATAAAGAAAGGATCTCCTGGAAGCAACAGTGACCATACACCTGCCTTTGTAAGTCACCAACTAAAGGAACAAGATACCTGTAAAAGCCTCCAAAAAAGAGGGCAGTACTGCAAAACAAATAGTCCCTCAATACTTACAGTATTTCTTTACATATTGTCATAGCCAGAAGATACACAAAATAAGTTGAAAACTTCACCACTTCATCCTGCAGACAGTCCACCACAGAGCATGGAGAGCTCAACAGAGGCCTGTCACTGCCAGCCAGATGGCCTAAAATCTTCAGTAGGAACTAACATGAGCACCTAGCGCCCTCTGCTGGCACTTAGGAAAACAGACTTACCTGCATGAGCTCTGCGCGTACTGGCTGAATGTGGTCATAGAGGAAATCGGGCTGCAGGTTGTCCACACACAACTCCAGAGTCCTCAGGCCTTGGCTGACCAATGTCTGAGAGCCATTGAGAGCAGACACCAACGGATCCATTAACATGGGCAAATACGGCAAGAGAGAGCTCAGCCGTACAGGCACCGTGAGACACAGCTCCACGAAGAGATCCTTCATGTGCTGCTTATGCAGGCCGCTCTGCAACATGTTCAGCCCTAATAACAGGGTGTGGGACAGTCAGAGGTAAAGTTGCCATCCAGACACAGGCGAAAGTTAACAGTACAAAATAACTGGTACACTTTTCATTATATACATCAATGTGATGATAGGAAGACTTCTTATGCCTTATAAGCTACTATATTAATTAGCTAACCCTATTCTATAACTGCATCCACGATCCCCTTTGTCTGTGCTAGTCATAGTGACAACAGCAAGCTGCATATAATTATTATATACTGTTATTATAATAACATGCTCTTTTAATATATTACACATCAACCTTTTTAAAATGTTACACTATTAATAAGCCCAATCTAAAGACAGAGACTTCTGATATGATACATTCATCTCAAGTTTGAGGTTTACAACCTTATATCTCAAGTTTCCAGTAGGTTAGTTGATGTTTATGCTCTAAAATATAAATATTTTTCCAAAAATCCACTTTTGTTTCTTACAGAGAGGAGTCTCCTTCTTATAAAATCAACCTCCCCACTCTTCATGAGGTTAACCAAGTATTTACTGAGCTCCTTCCTAACTAACACGAGTCGGGTCAAGACTAGCTCAGAGCACTTAGAGGCAAAGTAGAAAGAGAAAAGCATGTGACTCAGCAGACCCACCACAAGGTGCATCAAGGTACTGCAGGTTGAAGAGAGCTCAGTGAAGAGTTGACAGGCAAGTCACCATAGGGTAGGAGAAGGAGGATAAAAAGAGGGAAAGGCTAAGTCCCCAGAAGGAGATATGCTTGAACAAAACAGGGTAGGGAGAGATGAGCTTGGGGACAGCAGAGAGTGTACAGGAAGAAATCAGACTGATCAGAGTAGAGGGCTCAAGTTAAAGAATGACTGGAGATGGGTTTAAATACGAACAAAGGAGCCTGATTATGGTTAAGCACTTTGCCTGGTGGACTTATGACCATGTTACATTTACTATCCAAATATGTATTTCCCAGTTGCCTTTTGGGTATACAATGTTGTAAATGGCTTCTCTTTAAAGAATTTACAAAGAAAATTTAGATTTAATCCTTTGCTAAGATGCCAGGAGCTCACACTTACAAAAATACAATTTCCTAAGATAATGTTTCTAATCAGTTCACACCCACAAACATTGGATGGACTCAAGATAGATCTTCTTTAGCTTTACATTTTGAAAGCATTTCTAATTATACAGGAACTAGTGACCTGGTGCGCGAATTCATGCACATTTAAAGGAAATTAATTAGAAGGTGGCCAGCGGGTGTGACTGGGCGAGAGGGGTCAGACACGCCCTGGAGCCAATCTCCAGCAGTCCCTCCCGGCTGGCCACACCTTTGGCAGCGCCAAGGCTCAAAGGACGTCTGTGGAGTGAGCAGGGGGTCCCTCCAGCAGGTGGAGTCCCTGGGCCTGGCCTGTGGGGATCAGGCCAAAACCAGCTCCCAAGGGGTCCCAGAGTGCGAGAGGGCACTCTACAAAGTTGCTGCATTGAGCGTCTGCCCTCTAGTGGTCAGTGTGCTTCATACCAACCAGCTGGTCGGATGGTCACTTAGCCTTTTAAATATAGACTAGAGGCCCGGTGCACAAAAATTTGTGCACTGGAGGGAGGGAGGGGGTCCCTTAGCCCGGCCTGTGCCCTCTCGCAGTCTGAGACCCCTTGGGAGATAAGGACCTGCTGGCTTAGGCCTGCTCCCGGGTGGCAGAGGGCAGGCCCAATCCCTAGGTGCAGCCCCTGGTTGGGCTCAGAGCAGGGCCGATTAGGGAGTTGGGGCGCCGCCCCCTGTCATGCACAGAGCAGGGTGGATTGGGAGGTTGCAATGCCACCCTCAGTCACACTCAGGGTAGGGCCGATTGGGGGGTTGGGGCACCGGCCCCTGTCACACTCAAGGCAAAGTCGATGGGGAGGTTGTGGCGCCACCCCCTGTCACGCACAGAGCAGGGCCGATAGGAAGGCTGTGGCCCCGCCCCCTGTCACACACAGAGCCACAGGGCAATCAGGGGGTTTGGGCGCTGCCCCCCTGTCACACTGATCCCGGTGCCAGGAGGCCTCTGAGCTCCGCTGATCCCAGTGCTGGGAGGCATATTACCCTTTTACTATATAGAATAGAGGCCTGGTGCACGGGTGGGGCCCGGCTGGTTTGCCCTGAAGGGTGTCCCGGATCAGGGTGGGGGTCCCCACTGGGGTGCCTGGCCAGCCTGGATGAGGGAATGATGGCTGTTTGCAGCTGGTCACACACCCTTCAGGGTGGGGGTCCCCACTGGGGTGCCTGGCCAGTCTGGGTGAGGGGCTGAGGGCTGTTTTCAGGCTGGAACTGAAGCTCCCAACTGCTCCTTTTTTTTCTTTTTTATTCTGGGCCAGCTTTAGCTCTGAGGCTCCAGCTCTTAGGCCTCCACTCCTGAAAGCAGGTATCTGGTTTGTTTCGGTTCTCGAAACTCTGTATCAACTCCAGCTCTGAGATCCCAGCCGGCTGAAGGCTGGTTTCTGGGCGTCTATATTTGTTACAATCTTTGAAACTGCAGGCTCAGAGGCCTGCAGCGGCCTGCGGGGAATGTTGGAGTCCTCCGTCACTGAAGCAAGCAAGCCTCATGTTAGTTTCAAGCTGCCTGGCTGCCGGCCGCCATCTTGGCTGACAGTTAATTTGCATATTACCCTGATTAGCCAATGGGAAGGGTAGCGGTCGTACGCCAATTACCATGTTTCTCTTTTATTAGTGTAGACTAGAGGCCTGGTGCACGAAATTTGTGCACGGGAATGGGGGTCCTCTCAGCTTGGCCTGTACCCTCTCCAATCTAGGAACCCTCAGGACCTCTGGCTCCTAACTGCTCACCTGCCGGCCTGATCCCCCCAACTGCTCTCCCGTGCCTGCCTGATCACCTCTAACCACCTCTGCCTCTGCCCCTGTGGGTTTGTGTCTCCGATCCGGCCCCCAGCAGCCCCAGTACCAAGGTGGTGGGGCTTGGGGCTGCTGGGTGTCGGCCTCCCTGCGTGTTTGTCTTCGATCTGGCCCCCAGCAGCCCCAGCACCACGGTGGTGGGCCTTGGGGCTGCTGGGTGCCAGACCTGCAGATTTGTGTCTCTGATCTGGCCCCTAGCAGCCCCAGCACCGCAGTGGCTGGCCTTGGGGCTGCTGGGTGCCGGGCCTGCGGGTTTGTGTCTCCGATCAGGCCCCCAGCAGCCCTGGCACTGCAGTGGCTAGCCTTGGGGCTGCTGGGTGCCAGAGCTGCTGGGTGCCAGTCCTGCGGGTTTATGTCTCTGATCCCCCCAGCAGCCCCAGCACCGCGATGGCGGGGCTTGGGGCTGCTGGGTGCTGGGCTCTGTGTGTTTGTGTCTCCCATCTGGCCCCCAGCAGCCCCAAGCACTGCCTGGCCGCTATGGACAGGGCCATTTTTGTTGGGTTAATTTACATACAGGCCCTGACTGGCTGGTGGGTGTAGAGTGATGGCCAATTTGCATGTTTCTCTTTTATTAGTGTAGATTGTTGAATTCTGGTTGTGTAAAAGAACTAAATAAAAATATAAACTTATAAATCAGCTTTATAACTTGTTTGCCCTTCTTGTTCTGATTCTCTTTCAAATCTAGGGATTCCTGATCTTACAAAACCACTAGAAACAACCCTCTAGACTTGCTTACCAAATGCTATAAAAATACAACCAAGTCCTAACTGAGGAAACCAAAACCTTCCAACTCTCATTCAACTCTGAGTATAAAGAAAGAGACCAGAACTGAATGGGGAGAGGGGGCTCCTTTAAAAGTCCCACTGACTTTAAAGACAGTGGAACACAGGGACTGAAGGGCCTCATTCTCATTCTCCCTCTACCTCTGTCTCTGGGGGGGACATATATATATCTCCTCACGATGACCTTCAATGGGTACAGAGGATGAACCCCAGCAACCAAGGGCAGCCACACACACAAAGCTAAAAGTCATGCACACAAGGCTAAAAGTCAACCAAAATCATTGCTCTGACCTTGCAAGAGGTTTGGAAGAAGAGGCAAAAATTCCTGATACAGGAGATCATGGCTACCGCCCCCAATAGAGCGGAACAGGGCCCGAAGCAGCAGGAAGTAGTTATAGGGCTCTTTGGCAGTCTGTGCAAGCTCCATGGAGCTGTTCACAATCTTGTGCAGGTGGGGCTGCAGGATACAGAAAAGGCAAGTTAGTAGGCTCTAAATGAGGCAGATCCACATCCCCAACAACTGTGCTAAACATTCATTGCAATCAGACAGGAATGGAAGGTAATTCTTTTCTTTTCTTTTTTTTTTAATTGATTAAGTTATTACATATGTGTCCTTATCTCCACGTTACCCCCCATACCCCCCACTCATGCCCTCACCCCCCTGCTGTCTGTGTCCACTGGTTAGGCCTATATGCTTGCATATAAGTCCTTTGGCTGATCTCTCCCCCTTATGCCCACCCTCCCCTACCCAGAAGGTAATTCTTATAAATTTATTGAAAAACAAAACAAGAACTTGCCAGCTTTTGACTCAAATTAATTTCTCTTAAAATATATGTTCATTTCCACCAGTTTGGGTGTGAAAGAAGCATTTAATAGGTTCCTATCTGTCAACTCTGCAGTTCTCATGAATATAGTCACTCATGTATAAGACTAAATAATCAAACAAGATGAAAGAAGCCTGTTTCCTATGACAATCTAAATGCAACAAGTAATCTAAAGGAACTAAAATTCCCTAGCAACCAAATATGTAAAGTTTGGAAGAGCCTCAAAAGAAATTTATGATAAGGTTTTGGAAGACTTGATCGGAAAATGGGTATTTCTTTTTAATAAAAGAAGCACTTTAATAAAAAAGCACTTTATTAGCTTACAGTACCTTTTAGTTAACATTTTTATCTTGTACTTCAAATCCTAGTTTTGACATGTGACAGGTTAAATTTAACATGATACTTTCTTGCAGGTATATTTAAAGTGAACTGTGAACTGTAAACTGTTGGTATAATCACTAATACAATTCCAAACTTGTTACTCTAAATAGCATATTTATTTTACAGAATAAATATGTTCTCTAGGTAAAAAGTTACATGAATTTATGATTTCAATATTTTTCTTGAACATCTTCCTATCAGTCTTTCCCCGCCCCCATTAGGTTTTGTTTTTGTTGTCATTCTGTATAGTTATATCTACTGTTGGTACAAATAGAATTATTTGACCATACCAAGTTATTTGGATACATTGCAATTAAGTACTTTTTTTTAAATCAAGTATTTTTCTTCCATATTGACAGAAAAGTAATGTTAAGGTTAACAGATTACTATATAACTGAAAAAGACTAAGAAAAGCATCACATAAAAGCACAGATTACTGCTGCTTTTTATCATTATCTGTACTTTTACTCTAGAAAAAAAAAGGATCTTATTTACAGCTTCAAATTTTCCCCATCTCTCTTCAGACTCAACTGGTGGTAACATTCAACTTTCTATAGGAATTAAAATTTTGCCCTAAGTGGAAATGAATGTTTACAAGGCATTTGTTCTGTCATCTGCCACTTTTAAAGGGTGACTTAACCATGGGTTCATTTTTACCCCTTTTCTACATTCAACCAACTGATTAAATCAAATTATACAAGATTAGTCATCTATAAAAATGTTGGAGATACACTCCTCCAAGATGATCTGAATTAAGGAACACAAATGGTTAGAATTCTTGATCTAAACATTCCATTCAGGAATGTTTATGTATTGCCACAGAGAATATGAACACACAACAAACAAAGTTAAAGTGGAAAATGGCTGATATATCTCATCAGATTTGAGAGATAAGTGAAGACATTTTTTTCCTTCTATAATCTTTTGCATCACTTAACTTTTAACATAAGGATAATATGCTTCTAATTTTACCTGTGTAAACCAGAAGGAAAAAAAACAACTGAATTTAAAAAAGAAAACTAGTGGTAGAAATATTAATGATAATCCACTGCCTACCATAGGAGTTATGAAATTTTCATTTTAAATCACCAGATAAATTAAGCTCTGCTTAGAAATACATGAAATGTGTTCCATACTTGGCCCTTATTTGTTGCAAATATTTTAACTCTAAAAGCACTTTACAAATATAAAAAGAGCCATTCCAGTTTTTGTTCAAAAGTGAAAACAAGACTTAAACAATAACAAACCCTAAAACAAAGTACTACTTGAATCTAAATAAGCTTTACCTTTAGCATTTGTTCATTTTCAGCTGCAAAGAGGGAGACTGAGCCAAAGACCAATTTAAACAGCTTGAGGTACAGGTTGGAGAGCTCCACGTTGGAGCCCATTTCTGGCAGGCGATCAAGGAGATATTCCACCAGAATTGTAGCAAACAGAGCAGAGGTAGTAGGATTTGCCAAGAAGGAATTGGCAACAATCTATCAAAACAAGAAAAGAATGTTACAAAAAATAATCCCTTCCCCAAAACAGCTTTAAGAGAAATATACTCCAAAAACACAAAATCAGACACTCCAAGAAATTAATTACTCACCAAAAACAAAAAAAGAAAAGAAACAGATTTACTGAGCCTTGAGTGGAACAGTTCAAGTACTTAATCTGTTATTCTGTCCTTACCATCAAACACCAAGAGCCTATACCTAACACATATTGAATTTCTACTAATGAAAACTGGTCCAAAGCATTTTGAGATTTTGAGAGGGAAATTTTATATTTCTCTAAATTTTGCTCTAAAAGCACATTCTTACACATAATATTTAGAAAATCCTCCAAATAAACAGAGTACCAAGAATTCATGTATGTTGAAAGTATATAAGAAAGGAGTTTTATACCTGAAGAGCATAATTCTTTGAGATTCTTTCCACCATATAAGGAACTGTAGTTTGAAATATTTCTTTAAATGTTAAGGGATTCATCATTGTGAACACACCAGCAAAGTGTTCCAATACCTCCTTCTCTTCCTTCATTCTAACAGTCTGGCAGTTTGCTACTCGAATGTATGTTTGTCCATTTCCTGCTATCTGGACCTAACATAGGAAAAAAAGAAACCATGGGCATTAAAATCAAACATCTCTGAATATAGTATTCCATCACCTAATCAGATTAGCTGTATACTTAAAACAGAGCACTTGAATTAGGTAATAAATACCCCTCTGAAATCTTTCAAATTCTCTATTCTTAGTTTAATTTTAGAAAATAATTTTTTAGCCCTCACACGAGGAAGTTTTTATTGATTTTTAGAGAGAGGACAGAGAAGGAGAGAGAATCACTGATCAGTTGCCTCTCATACATGCCCCAATTGGGGAATCACAACTTTTTTTACTGTACGGACAACCCTCCAACCTAGCCAGGGCTAGAAAATCATTTTTTTAGAAAAACAATGATTTTCTTAGGCGTTCCAAAAAGGAACAAATTTAGTAAACTTAAATCTTATTTCTATTACATTCCATTTGTACCACCTCCCCGCAAAAGACACCCACTGAGACTTATAAACAGAAATTCTCACCATAAATTCAATGCTGTGCTACAAAACAAAAGCAACTTGGACGTAAAATACTGTAGACCACCCAAAAATAACAGAACTCTCAAGATCTGTTCCATCACTAACATCTCTAATTCTAAGGGATAATTTCAATAGACTGGCTTAAGGGCACTGCCTTACCTGATAAATATCTAAAGCCTGCATTGCATATTTCACAAGTTTTATGTAAATCTGAGTTTCTTTGGGCTGTAACTGCTTGTTAGGAATGAACTGAGCTTCTGGAAAAGAGATAGCATAATAAGTCAATGTGAATAAAACCCACTCTGCAAAACACTGTTCGTCTAAATAATTCAAGAGCATAGTTACCACCAGGCGCTTTACATGACGTTATGCCCCACGTGATTGTCTTGACACCACAGACCAAGGTTTTTACCAAACTTCGGCAATCTGTGACTTGAAATGTCTGCTTGTCCTCCTTGTCCTTTTCTCCTTGCTTCTCAAAGGAAGGCATAGGGGCTGGGGTCACAGGGGTGGCAGGGGGAGGGGGAGGAGGTGGGGCTGGGGCTGGGGTGGGAACAGGGGCTGGGGATGGGGCAGGGCCCGGAGCTGTGGGGGCAGCGGGCACTCCCGGCAGAGCTGCTTCCACGGCTCCGAGTTCTGACTGAGGCTTGCACTTCTTAAAAATGGCAGAGAGCTGGTAGCGAGCAATGGTGTGGAATTTGAGAACAAAAACCTAACAGGATGAGAAAGTGGAGAGATAAGACAAAAATCATTCTTTTAAAATGGTCAACAACCCTATCAGAAGACAGGATAAGAAACACTCTCTGAAACCATCTGCTGAAATCATTCTGCTTTGTATAAGACAAAGTGTGCTATTTTTCCTCTCCGGTAACTATCAATGTATCACTATGTCCACTACACCGGTAAAGACCCCACTCAGGACAGCTGACAACTGGCCGGACAGGCAGGATACAAACTGCTCCATGGCCCATACAACTGCCTGCTGGCAGCAGGCATCACACTTTACCCCTCACCCACATCCCCAATTGGGCACCTCGCCAGAGATGCTCTCAGCTATCTGAGCACTATGCTATGTGGTGTCCCAGGGCCCTTGCCATTCTGTACTCAGAGGTCTCAAGTGCTGTTTTATTTGTCTCTCATAACAACCCTATACGACAGACAGTGAGTATCCCTGGTTAGAAGAGACGTTCAGCATCCCACTCACACACACTAGACTAGTTAATGGGGGAGCAGGGATTTAAACCAAAGTGATCAAATGCCTAGGGTCACGCCAGGCGAACTGGCGGCTCCATAAACTTGCCCGTAAAGCACTGGTACAAGCTCAGCAGCAAGTGGGATTAAAGAGCACGGGGACCTGTCTGGAGAGCTGGTACCTCCAGCATCCGCATCAGGACGTCTCTCCCGTTGCCGCTCTCCTGTTCGCTCTTGGAGCGGATGCAGTCCACCAGGTTCAGCAGGAGCTTGCAGGACATGGTCTGGATGCTGCTGGGCAGGGACTCGTCATCAATGTTCTTGGCAAAGAGCTGGACAGCGAGGGAGAGGTCACTGAGGGGCAGATGCTGACGAACGTGGTGCACGAGGTCAGCCAGAGTGCTGTAGGCGAGGGGCCTGTGGAGAGAGACGTCTGCTAGTGTGCATCTCAACATTCCCCCAGGACATCTCCAAGCCACCCTCCCTACCACTACCTGCCCAGGAACACCACCACTGGGATAGCACGTTTGGGGCACACTTTATAGCAGTGATGGCGAACCTTTTGAGCTCGGCGTGTCAGCATTTTGAAAAACCCTAACTTAACTCTGGTGCCGTGTCACATATAGAAATTTTTTGATCTTTCCAACCATAGTAAAACAAAGATTTATATTTTTGATATTTATTTAATATATTTAAATGCCATTTAACAAAGAAAAATCAAGCAAAAAAATGAGTTCGCGTGTCACCTCTGACAGGCGTGTCAAAGGTTCGCCATCACTGCTTTATAGCGTTCCGGTTTCCCCAGCTACACAGCTGACACTCTAATCTTGGTGTTTAAATCTTTACTTTCCAAATTTATGCATGTCATAGCAACACTAGCACATGAGCTCAATTATGCACTGAATGGATTTTGTTGCTCAAAGATAAATAGTATGTATCAATTAATACCTTATATACAGGACAGGGCAAAAAATAGGTTTATAGTTGCAAGTATGTAAAACAGTTTATTTTGTATTATGATTTATTAATTATTGTATTACTTTCCATAAGAACAACTGTAAACCTACTTTTGCCCTACCTGGTATGGGGCCTTTTTATAGAGACATCCCCAGTAGGAGATGTGCAGGAGGCAGCTGATCGATGTTTCTCTTTCATCGATGTTTCTAACTCTCTATCTCTCTCCCTTCCTCTCTGTAAAAAAATCAATAAAATATATTAAAAAAAAAAGAAATAAAGTATATAAATTGATTAGTGCTTGGGAGATGTGAAAAGAGCACTGTAAGAAAGACAGGTGGGAAAACCACTCTAAGATAGGATGCCCAACAAAGTCCCTTTGAGGTGACATTGACACTGAGACCTTAAGGTCAAAAAGCAGCCTTAGGGCAAAAAGCTAAGGACATTTCCAGATGGAGGAAACAGGGAAGACAAAGCTCTGAATGGGAACAGCCTAGAATAGCCAAGGAGCTAAGAGGCCAGTGTGGCTACAGCAGTTTGAGTGGGGAGGGAAGAGCCAAATCCCACGGGAGTTGCACACCACAGTCAATAGTCTGGGTTTTGCCCAGACAGCATGGCTCAGTGGTTGAGTGTGGACCTGTGAACCAGGAGGTCACAGTTTGATTCCTGGTTGGGGCACATGCCTGAGTTGTGGGCTTGATCCCCAGTATGTGGTGTGCAGGAGGCAGCCAATCAATGATTCTTTCTCATCATCAATGTTTCTATCTCTCACCCACTCTCCCTTCCATTCTGAAATATAAAAATATATTTAAAAAACAAGAGTTTGGATTTTGTCTTTGTCTAATGGCAACAGAAAGCCACTGGAAAGTTTCCAGCAGGAGTGACATGATCTAATGTCCAACAACAGGAAGGTTCAACCCCAAGTTATAAAGAATGTCTTACTTACTATTTTATAACTTTTATATAGAAAACAGTGAATGGTCTACATCATATTCATAGTGTACTGCATGTTTTTCAAAAGATCCATCACACATCGTTTATTAAAGCCAAAAAATTAGTACTGTTGATTAATTTTACATTTTAAAGATGACTAAATGTTAATTTTCTCCTTGAGAAACAATAAACATGATCATAACTACATTTGTCTAAAATGCCTAAAATAAAAATTAAAAGGAAATACATCAAGATATTATTTGTGTTACTTGAGCTCCTAGAGCAGGACCAAAAAGTTTTCTTCCCTTCTTTTTCTTGGTAGGTTATAAAATATTCTTTTATAATGAAAAGATTAATTTATTATATAGGAAGCAAAAATAAAACAAAAAGGGAAAAAAAAGGAATGCTAGCCAGATAAAGTTTTACCTATGTTAAAATCTAAATTACTCTGATTTTTCCCTTTAGGCTAAAGCACAAAAAGCAACTGAAGGCATTTCAAAAATTCCTGCAATTCTAAATTCAATGAGAGTGAGGGCCCAACAGCCAGTGCTTGTTGAAACGCTTGCAGCATAAAGTGCCAGAAATCACCCCTCCCTCGCATTTCATCAGCCGATTTCGTGGGTTTAATCTCATACCTGAGCGTCTCTCGAGCAGTATATCCTGAACCAATTAGTATGGATTCATCAAACAGCTTGTCCATGCAAGGGATGAACTCTAGAACACAAACACCCATTGCATATATCACCAACTAAACCAATTACACATCACATAACAGTACTTTCATAGTAGCCAACCTGCAGTCAATTAGCAATCCAGATTTTAAAAAGGGTGAAGAGGAAAGCACGCACAATGTATTTTAGTCACACTGGCTTTACTGAGCCACATGAGCCATCTGCTGTCAGAACCACATTCAGTGTCAGAATAGACTAAGAGCACCAGTTTCATATGCCCCCGTAGAGAACTCGCCCCCAATACTTCACTGGAGGCACATTCCTTCATCCTTAAAAGCTGCCATCATCAACCGAAACCTGTCTAAGAAAGGGGCAATATCTCCTAAATGCCCCTGGGGTCGCCCTTCTTAAACATTTTTTTTTAATATATTTTATTGATTTTTTACAGAGAGGAAGGGAGAGGGATAGAGAGTTAGAAACATCGATGAGAGAGAAACATCGATCAGCCGCCTCCTGCACACCTCCCACTGGGGATGTGCCCGCAACCAAGGTACATGCCCTTGACCAGAATCGAACCTGGGACCCTTCAGTCCGAAGGCCGACGCTCTAGCCACTGAGCCAAGCCGGTTAGGGCCCTTCTTAAACATTTTACTGTTAGTCATCATGGAGAATAATAAATTACAAAGACCTGGGAAATTTCAGTGTTCTCAAAGAAATGGGCTTAGGGGTCCCAACTCCCTGGATGAAACTGACTAGAAACTGATGGGGCTCCTCTGTTCCTCCAGTCCTGCAGAGAGAACCATCACCAACCCTTCCCTCTTTCCTCTCCCCCCTGCAGGCCTCAAGACCAGAAAGACTGGTCACTCAGGGACAATTCACATTTCTGAGGATGTGCAAACAGGATAGCAACCTGCATTTTCTAGGCCTCTAGTCCATATGCCCTTGGGGAACTCGGGCCACAAACATCCAAAGGACATTTAGATTCTGGAGCAAGCCTGCCATTATGGCCAGCTTCGATCAAAAAAAAGTACATTCTTGGGGGGGAAAATGTGCTAATCACTGTAAAAAAAAACAATAAAAATAATAAAGTACATTCTTCACCAGAAAACAGCTGAGAGTCAAAGATATAAAAGAAATATGTACATTGGAGAGACATAGTGCACGTCTCCGGTTAATAACCAAGTACGGCAGCACAGGGAGTCCCTCCCAGGTCAGAGGAGGGAACATCCCTGGACTGTCCTCAGTGAAGTGGCCAAGAGGAAGGAGGCACAGAGGGAAAGGTGCAAAGGGAACAGATGTCTCATGCTGGAGGACTGGCTAGGGCAGTGGTTCTCAACCTTGGCTGCACATTAGAATCACCTAGGAATCGTTTTAAAATCCTGATTTCTGGGCCTCATCCTCTGGAAATTCTGTTTCTTTGTTATGGGGTGGGGCCACAACATTAGTAACAAAGAAACAGAATTTCTGGAGGATGAGGCCCAGAAATCAGGATTTTAAAAAGATTCCCAGGTGATTCTAATGTGCAGCCAAGGTTGAGAACCACTGGGCTAGGGGATAAGTTCAAGGAGAAGGGATAAAAAATTAAGTGGCACACAGCATTGATTTCCAGATCCCCCTCGTGACCAAGAACCAGAATCTCTGGGAAAATGGGTAACTTTATTAAACCATCCGGTTTTCTAAAACTACTGCTCTTCAGAATTGGAGCAAATGTGTTACCATTTGATATCATCTGAGATGCCAAAACATTAAGCTATGTGAAAATGTTAGTGGATTTGTGAAATGTAACTACGTGCGTACATTTTTTCATCCTATATAATAATTCAGAGGCAGAGCAACATCGAACAGACTGTCAAACTACAGCGGGAAGGCTGGGGAGGGTTGGGGGGGGGGTAAGAGATCAACCAAAGGACTTGCATGCGTGCATACGAGCATAACCAATGGACACAAGACACTGGGGGGCATGGGAGGCTAGGGGAGGGTCAAGGGGAGAAAAAAAAGGAGACATATATAATACTCTTTGTAATACTTTAAGCAATAAAACACTTTAAAAAAAGAAAAAAGAAAAAAAAAAGAGTAATATGCAAATTGACCATCACTCCAACACACAAGATGGCCACCCCCATGTGGACACAAGATGGCCAGCAGGGGAGGGCAGTTGGGGGCAACCAGGCCTGTAGGGGAGGGCAGTTCGGGGCAACCAGGCCTTTAGGGGATGGCAGTTGGGGGCAACCAGGCCTGTAGGGGGCAAACAGGCCTGTAGGGGATGGCAGTTGGGAGCAACCAGGCCTGTAGGGGAGGGCAGTTAGGGGCAACCAGGCCTGTAGGGGAGGGCAGCTGGGGCGACAGGGCTGGCAAGGGAGGGAAGTTAGGGGTGATGGGGCCAGCAGGGGAGCAGTTAGGCGTGATCAAGCTGGCAGGGGAGTGGTTAGGGGGTGATCAGGCTGGCAGGCAGAAGAGGTTAGGGGCAATCAGGCAGGCAGGCAGGTGAGCAGTTGGGAGCCAGCAGTCCTGGATTGTGAGAGGGATGTCCCAGATTGGAGAGGATGTAGGCTGGGCTGAGAGACACACCGCGCCCCCATGCACGAATTTTGTGCACCGGCCTCTAATTTTATAATAATGTGGCTAATATTTAACAAGATTCTTTCCATGTTTCTTCTAATAAAATGTAATGCTATCACCTATTAACTCCAGGAGCTACCATGGGCTTTAAAACAAAGTATCCTAAAGGCTGAATTCAACAAGGCTAATGTGATCAATCCCTGGAGAGTAGCATTTTGGAAACCCGCTGATCTTTGTGGAACAGGTTCCATAAGACTAAAACCAAGCCGTATGACCTCAGAGAGCCTGGCTGTGCGCGATGGAAAGCATGACTTGTTTTTCATCCATTGGCACTTCAAGAAGTAGAAACCTCTTGCTACAAAACTCCCCAGATGCACCTCCAAAATCCTTTTACTTAAACGGCAGAATACCGAAAGTTAATGTGAGAATAGTACTCAAGGTACAACCCAGTAACTTCAGTAGATTTAAAATGTTTCTTTTAAAAATTCTTCTATTTTGCCCTGGCTGGAGTGGTTCTGCTGGTTGAGCACCATCCTATGCACCGAAAGGTCATTGGTTCAATTCCCGGTCAGGGAACATACCCAGGTGGCAAGTTTGATCCTAGCTGGGGTATATACAGGAGGCAACCAATCAATGCTTCTCTCACATCGATGTCTGTCTGTCTGTCTCTCTCTCTTTCTCTCTCCCTCCTTCCCTCCCCTCTTCTACCTCCCTCTCTTCCTCTCCCTTCCTCTCTCTGTAAAAATCAATTAAAAATTTTTTTTATTTTAAAAATAAAAGTAAATAGAAAATAAAATTATTCTATTTTGCTATTCAGAGATGAACACATAGAAAAGGCAAAAAGCAAAGGAAGCTGCCACCAGACAAGTCCCAATGGCAGTCAGCTCTCAAGGCGAGTGGGCTGTGAGCACTGGCAATGCTCAAGTTCTCAACCTGGGTGATACTTGCACTTATGTTTGTTCCATAATTTCTGGTGAAATCATACATTATTTTTGGTGCACTTTTCTATGTGTTACATTTCAAAATAATGTTTAAGTCTATCTTCCTTTCAACATCTACATACAAAAGGCACACTATAATTTGTATTTTAATGACACAAAAATATCTAAGCTTTCTTTACTGTGTTAATCCAAGTGTACCCTTGAAACACTCAACTGTACCCTTAAAAATTATATAAGGAAGCCCAATCTCAGTTTTACCCATGCTCTAATTTACAAGCATATAAAGCATTTAACATTTAAAAAATTACTGGGGGAAATGATTATCATAATAAAACAATTAGGATGTAACTTCAACCTAATGATTTGAATATATCAAACATGAAAAGTATTTAACAATTAAAATTCAATAACTGGCCGAAACCGGTTTGGCTCAGTGGACAGAGCGTCGGCCTGCGGACTGAAAGGTCCCAGGTTCGATTCCGGTCAAGGGCATGTACCTGGGTTGCAGGCATATCCCCAGTAGGAGATGTGCAAGAGGCAGCTGATCGATGTTTCTCTCTCATCGATGTTTCTAACTCTCTATCTCTCTCCCTTCCTCTCTGTAAAAAATCAATAAAATATATTTAAAAAAAAATAAAATAAAATAAAATTCAATAACTGATAGAAAAAGTGTAATTATCAGATTAGCAAAAAGCAAGTATCAGTCTTGTGCACTGAAACAAAACCAATTCATTATTTCACAGCGTGGAGAAAGAAATCATTGCTTCCTTCTCATATTGTAAAGTCTGAGAGCAAATGGCTATTTGCAATTTTGAAAGCTATGCAGTTGAAAAGCAAAAAGGTACCAAGGAAGACTCAGAGCATAAGTAAGCGATGCTGAGGATATCATCACGTTCATTATGAGATCGTTGACAAGATAAAGAGAGGACCCTGGTAGCAGGCTCAGAGGTAGAAGGAGGGAGGCAGACAGACAGAGAAAGTGGGTAAGAATAAACTCAAGACAACAATAAGAAAAGGACAAGTTGAACCTAAAATATAAGCACTGGAGTGAGCTAAAGACTCCCACAACAACCAAGTATCAGAAGGATACCCATGTCGCCTTCTGCTGCCCAAGACACATCTCCTATGTAAGTTCCCTTAACAAACCCTTAATGTAAAAACAAAGAACAATGGAATGTCAGCAGAGTGCCGGCCACCCCCAAAGATGTGGACGGCACTCATGTCAGAATTCCAGACAAAAGACATACGGTTTCTCAGCTCTGTCGTGAGGATGTGCTTTGCAGCAATCAGAAGCTCCTTTCTGAGGTGTGCAGTCTCTGCTGGGCAATTTGAAAGCAACTGTAACATTCCTTTTACCATTTGCTGAGAGTATTTAGTCACCAACTCCTATAAAAACAAGAGGAAAACAACAGTTACATTGACTGGTGGGTATTAAGAAAAACCCAAAATTTATAAACTTCTTAAAAAATTCAGTAAAACTAAACTTGGCTCAAAGGACCCCCAGGAATTAACAGACCTAATAAACAAGTACTATACAAAAATTTTTAATAGTTTGTATGTGCATACTGCCATACTAGAAGGATGGTTAGAAACATAAATAGCAGTTTATTTTACATAATGGGGTTATAGACGTCTTTTTTTGTACTTTTCTCAACTTTCAACAGTGAATATACACTATGTTAAGGAGAAGGAGGGAGAAATATTAAAATTTTTAAAAAAGATACTCTTTAATATGTCATCCCATTACTGTAAGTTCTCAACGACACCCAAAACATGTTTAATCAGCTCAGAATAAGTTCTAATCACAATCTCTTTTTGAGGTGTTTTAGCAAGGCAACTCACCATAGTGACTCAAGCTAACTAAAATATCGAGGGGTACCTAACTAAAATTTCTAAAATCAAAAGCTCCATTATTAGTGCTTGATAGAGCCTGAAAGTGGGAGGAGAAAGTGGACTACAAATGTACAAAAGAAAAATTTTGAGGGGTTGATGGAAGCATTTTATATTTTGATGTGTTGGTGGTACCAAACTATATGCATTTGTCAATCATAGAACTGTTTACCTATAAAAGGTGAACTTTATTGTACGTAAATTATAGCTCAGGAAACCTAACTTAAAACAAGTCATGCCCAGCTGGCATGGCTCAGTGGTTGAGCATCGACCTATGCACCAGGAGGTCACGGTTCAATTCCCAGTCAGGGCACATGCCCAAGGGTTTGGGCTCAATCCCCAGTGGGGACCTGCAGAAGGCAGCTGACCAATGATTCTTTCACGTCATTGGTGTTTCTGTCTCTCTCTCCCTCTCCCTTTATCTCTGAAATCAGTAAAAATATATATATTTTTTAAGTAAATGAACTTACCTGGTAAATTCTGATGATATAAGCTAAAAATGACAATGTTTTAATCTGAGCAGCAATGAAATCAGCATACAACTCCTTGTTGTAAAGCTTATGTTGCCTGAATGAGAAATAAATAAAATTTGCATTATTAGCTCTTAACTCTTTAGGTGACATTAACATTAATTAAAAGCCTATAATAATTACTGAGCCCAAAAGTCTGATTTCTGCACAGACCAGAACAACATAGCAGCAACAGTTACACTCTTCACTGTTATGCATTTCCAAATAATATAAAGGGTTTCGAGGCATAAAGCAAGCAGTTCTCTAAACCATTCATTCCATAGCAGTTACAATGTTTACCCCATAAAGCCACTCATCCAAACAGTGTTAGGCTATCTATTTACTCAATAAGAGCCGATGCTAGGGCCACAGAGGATGTTAACACTCATTCACCCTCAGATCCTGCCCTCAAATGACACAGAGCCAAATAGCCACAAGAAGTGAGTGTTAAAGGTCTTAAGAGGAAATGTATAAAGTTTGAGAAAAAGTTTCACTGAATGAATATGGTTCACCTAGAGCAGTGGTCGGCAAACCGCGGCTCATGAGCCACATGCGGCTCTTTGGCGCCGTGGCATGGGCCACAAAGTTTCAATTGCACTGCATGTGCGCGCCCACACGTGGTATTTTGTGGAAGAGCCACACTCAAGGGGCCAGTTTGCCGACCACTGACCTAGAGTGATGGGTGGGGGAATCAGGAGGGTAAAGAACATTCTAGCACTCATGCTGAAAGGAACAGCAAGAACAAAGAAAGGCTTAAGGCGAGAAAGGTTTAGAAATCCCACAGACAGAAATCTAGAATATAGTAATTCCTAATAATAGTTCTAAATTTATGAAACACCAAAAACCAAGGTTTAATACCTTTAGCTCATCTTTTTAAATAAGGAGTAAAATAACTATTACTATCATCATTGAAATACAAGTTCAAAAAGTAAAAAATATAATTTGCCCAAAATTTTATCACTTAAAAATTTTATGTCTTACGAATAATTACAGCATGTATTTTTACTTGGAATTAAAGCAATGTGATAGTCAGCTTTGTCACTGTCCAAAGAAATCTCACCTGGCCTGTGCGGACACCTGAATTGCAATGGTATTCATGATCAGGGGCACAAATTCAGCAACAACATTGTGGATATTCAGTTTGTAGAGCTGAAAGCAAACACATCAGATTTTCATGCTTTCACACTTCCTGCATAGCAAAATAATTTGGCATACCAAAGAAACTACAGGAGTTAGCATGTGTGTATCATACACATCTATTTGCTACAGATTATTAGATGTGAACTTTATCATAAAATAAGAAGCCAAAAACCCAAGAAACTAGTAACAATACACATACCTGATACATTAAAACAACAATAATTGGCAATTCTGCCAATACTTTCAGAGAAAGAGATCCTCTTGGAATGATGGAATGCTGAAAGAGAAAACAAGCAGGACTGTGGTTATCCTGGTGGCACTTAAAAGAGCCCCAGTCAGTACCCCACTACTGAGCATTGCCCCACTGAAATAAAAGGAATAGAAAATGCTGATACATCTTTGTAAATATCTGTGGGAAAAGAATCAAACTATTTTTAAAATAAAGTACATAGAACTATGATTTAATAGAGGTTTTTACATTTTCTAATGTAATCACCTGTAGTAAATAACTTTGGGAAAATTTGTCAAAACTTAGAAATTCAAATCACGTGAGAAAAATTTATATATACATATATATATATTTTTTTTTTAATCCTCAGAAGATATGTTTTTATTGATTTTTAGAAAGAGAAGAAGGGAGAGAGGGAGAGAAAGAAACATCAATCAGCTGCATCCTGCATGTGCCCCAACCAGGGAAAAGAACCTGCAACGTTTTTGGTGTACAGGATTACGCTCCAACCAAGCGACCCTGCCAGGGCCATCTGAGAAAAATTTTAAATTAGTACCTAGTATTTTACTTAAAAGAGCAATGGCAGAAAGTGCATATTTACCCGGTTTTATTAAAAATACTTAGAAACAGAAAATGCTTGCTATAAATTCAAGAAAAAAATTTAATAGTCCTAATATAAAAGAATTCATAAAACAGGTAAGGAAAATGTCACACTCATACAAATGGGAAATTAACAGGAACAGACAAGCAAAACAAAAACAAAGACTCATAAACAGAAAACAAGTTTGTAATTCAAGAAGGGCAAAGGAACGAAAGCCTTATTTTTATTCAAAATGCAGTTTCTTATTTATCCTAGCACAAATTCAAACATTCTGCAGCCCTAGCCAGTTTTGCTCAATAGTTACAGCGTCAGCCCACGGACTGAAGGACCCTGGGTTCGATTCCGAGTTTGATTCTGGTAAAGGGTATGTAGCTCGGTTGTAGGCTTAATCCTTGGCCCTGGTCAGGGCATGTGCAGAGGCAACCAATTCATGTGTTTCTCTCATATGGATTTCTCCCTCTCCCTTCCAATCTCTCTAAAGATCAATGGAAAAATATATTCTCAGGTGAGGATTAATAAAACATTCTGTAAAACCATTGCAGTAAAGCAAATACAAGTGATATTCTTAATTCAATCATAAAAATATAGCCAACAAATGCTCAATACACATTACCTATGTGGCAGACATTACAAATACATTACCTGCAGACAATGACTAGCATTACCTTCAAAAAATTCCACAAGACAAGTTTTTCAGATAATGAGAGGGAAAATTAAGGCCAAAACAAAGGTTCATGAACTTTCCTATATTCAGAAAACCCAAGTGCTGGGGCCAGAACATCATCCCAGCACTTCTGTCCCCAGAGCCCAGGCTCCCAGGGACTGAACTATAATTTATATGTAGTTTAAAGGGACTCATACATATCAATACTAAAGATGGAACGGAGACTGGTCAGCTGCTCTTTCCAACAGGTGATCTGGACTTCCACTACAATGTTGTTTATACCTTTGCATGAAAGCAAGAGTTCACTTTCACCACTCAGAGGCTGCACAGTAAAATCAGTGATGCTCTCTCATGCACACACATTTGTTCATCTTAAATGCCTCCAAGTGTTTAAGGAAGAAAACAAAAAACTTAAGCAGTTTAAAACGTCACTCTCTCATATATTCATCTACCAAGTAGAGAGACCTAGTTAAAAACAAAAGCAAAACAATTGGAAAAACTTACTGTTCTCGTCTCACTGTCCTCACGCTCAGGATTGACCTTCACAGCAATTGCTGTAATCATACCAACCATTTCTGGGGGAGGGACTGTGTTCTCAGGGATCACCTGAGGATTCTCAAAGTAGCGGTTCTACATAAGAACAAGAGAAATGGTTCTTCCTAATAAAGTCATACACAACATTCCTTCACAAAATAGCCCTGACACATGTGGTGGAAGAATCCAAATGTCCTACATGTATCCTGCTCAATCCCATAGTACTTGAGATTCACTCTATTCAATACCAAAAAGACAACGTGGCAGAGACAACATTTCTCCCCCTTCCACAACAGAAAATAAAAACTTGTCCTAAGTATTTTTTGCTCCTTCCTGGCTGAGAAAAGATGAAATGCATGCCAGGTTACATTAAACCTCAGTGAGGCAAGGAGAATGGCCCCCATCCCTCCAGTGATAAGAAACTAGGAGCTAGTCCCTCTTGAATTAACTTTTCAAATTGTCTCCTAAATAGAGATCAAAGATGGGACCAGAAACAAAGAACAGAAGACATGTTTAAAGGCCAGGACCTCACTGTCATCCCTTAGTTCTCAGTGGAGTTTGGACCTCATATTAAACAAAACAGCTTCGCATGAAAAACACTGACTGAAATGGTAGGTGACACAATTTGATAACTCAAAATGTAATTAATTTTGCTTGACACATTAGCAGATTAAAATCCTTAAAATACCTAAAAGTTAATTTTACAATATGTTCATTTAAAAAAATTTTTTAAGCTTAACAAAATTCTTTAAAGTAAAAACAGATTTATGTGCAATAAATTTTTACCAAAGCATTATTTGTGATACTAAAAAATTGGAAAATGAGAAAACCAGCAACAGAGAGATGGTTGAAGTACATGCATATGATAGAAAATTATGGGGCCACTAAAATTACGACTGCCAGTAAAAGATCTTGGATGTTCTAAACCGTTAATAGCTATACCTTCTAATAAGTGAAAATAAAATGGAGAGCAGATGTTCCTGTTCTATTCCACACACTTTTACATTGTTGGCATTGCTTGGGAAGAGTTCGTTCAACAGAAAAAAAATTAATAATACAGAAAAATGCTGAAAGCATACACTACCTCCCCGAAAAGGCTTTATAATTGTGAGCACAACCATCTTTTTTTTTTTTTTTTTTTAGAGATTTACAATTTTTTTTTTTTTATTGCTTAAAGTATTACAAAGAGTATTACATATGTCTCCTTTTTTTCCCCCGCCCTTGACAATCCCCTGGCCTCCCCTACCCCCCAGTGTCTTATGTCCATTGGTTATGCTTATATGCATGCACAACCATCTTTAAAGAGCACAAAACATCAATGTCAGTGGTTGCTTACAAGTCAAAACATTATGGATTTATCTTGCCTTTTTTTGCAAAATTTCTACAATAAGAATATATTAAAGTATTTAATTTAAACAGTGAAACCAAAAGAACTACTTTTTTAAATGACTGATTTATCAACCTAGATTCTATCGATAAACATTCCCCACTCTAAAATTAGCATTCTAAAATTAGCATCCCCCAATTAATTATTCCTTCAACGCAAGTGCTCCAAAATCCCTTTGGAATAAGAAAGTAATAAATAAATGTAAGTAATAAATTCAAATAATATTAAAACCATACCACTACTTTTGGAAGCTCCTTATAAATCTGTTTCACAAAATCCAAAAAATGATGAATCTAAAAAAAAAAAAAAAAGATATACAGAAGATATTTATAAACAGAAAATGCTTACAATAAGTAAGAAAAATGTTAATAGTCCTAATATATAAGAATTCATAAAATAGGTAAGAAAAATGTCAGACTCAAAACACAAACAAGCAATGAATGTGAACACAAAAGAAATACAAAAGACTGACAAACAGAAAACAAGCTTTCTAATTCAGAAGGAGCAAAACAAATAAAAATTAAAATAAATGCCACTTTTTGACTTACAAAAAGTAATACTACCCCATGCTAGAGAGATTGCCATGGGAGGAAGACTCTCATAAACTACTGAAACCTTTCTGGAAATCAGTTTAATACTATATTTATCAAGAGCATGAAAACATTAACACATTTGACCTAGAAATTCTGTCAATAACTCTGGTTTATGAAGTAATTTGAACTAGAAACAGATATTCAATCAGATGTCATAAAATAAAAATTTTTCAAATACTTTAAATATCCAAAAATGAGGGTACCCATATGTAAGAATATTATACATCCATTAAAAATTAATTTTATAAAGAATCTGAGTGGGAAATGCTTATACATAATGAGAAGGGAAATGATCAGAACATAAAATGTCGTATACAGTATTACTGCAATCATGTAAAAAATATTACATATATAGAAGGTGGGAAAAGTGAAAGGCAATCAATATTGTTTTTAAGATGGGAGGAATTCTATTTCATCGTTTTGCTTCTAATTTCTAAATAATCTATAACAGGCATTTACTAAGCTTATCATCAGAGAAGACACTGTATTAATTACTGCTAACACAGAGTATCTAATACTTACTCTATAGGTGCTAGTCACTGTGTTAAGAACTTTAACTTTTATATTTAATTCTTCAAGCAATCTTTGAGGATATACTGTGATTGTCCCCATTGTACAGAAAAGGCTCCAAATGGCTATAAGTTTACCCAGTTTCACATAGCTACTGAGTTGCAGAGCGGATATTCAAACCCAGCTGACTTCAAAACACATCTTAACCCTTGAATAACATAAAATGATCAGAGCCTTCTGGCACATCAGACATTTCTGAATACCAGAAGCACCCAAACATCTCTGCCCATCTGGTTAGTTAACACATATCCACACGACTAAACAAATTCAGTTAAATACTCATACACACATTCAACATAGAAAAGGTAACTGCTAAACCTATAAAGACTTTTCCCCAAAAAGGCTACATATTTTCTACACTTTAAGCACCATGTGTTCTGTCAATACTAAAGGAGAATAAAATTTTACACAGTACAAAGAACTGTCAGCAAGCACACTACAGAAATGCTCTAAGGATACTTACTTCTTGTGTAATGGGCGGCCTGAATTGTTTGTGTAGCTCAATAATTATTCTTAGACAAATAAGGACGTTTTCTTCATTTTCCGTCTTTTAAAAAAAGCATTTAAAAGAGTTACAATTCTGAGGACTTATTTTAATCTAAAGATTAAAGACTATTTTCTAAGCATTTTTCTTTATACACACACTGCATCCACCAACTTAGATTTGATTTATTGAAAATTCATGAAATCATAAAACACCGCTGCCCAAACAGGAAGACTTCATGGTTTTTGGTGGACCATCTGAAGGGCAGCACACCAGTGAGTTCTGGTCAATAACACTGACAGATAAGTTAACTGACATTTGTGGCAAGTCACACTATGAACTAAGGTCTAATGGCCCCACTGACACTTATCATTGCTTGAAAGTATTGCCAAAAGAATGAACAATTACTGAGCACCCACCAAGTATTGAACCCTGTGCTTAACACTTCACACAAACTCTCTAAGTATGAGGTGCCATCCACACTATACGTAGAGGAAGCTAAGGCTCAGAGAAGATAAGCAACATGACTAACATGATACAGCTAATAAATGACAGAGCCAGGATCTGAATCCAACTCTCTCCCGCCTCCAAAGCTCATCTTTCCTAGGGGCCCAGAAACACAACAGAATTCTAAACACTTCAAGACAAGTACAGCAAGAAAACAATTTTAGAGATTAACTTAACAGGTACCAGATGAATTAGCCCCAAGAATTGAAGAGACTCTTTATGAGCACCTACTGTGCTTCACACACACAAAACTAGAAAGCACGAAGCCAAAGAACCCTGTACTCCAAGTTTGTCAACAACCACCCAACTCGCTTTGAAAGATTTCTATTATGTAGAGTCAATTTCTCAGTGACTCAAAAATACGAAAACAAAAGAAAACTTTAATAATCTTTCATGGTAATTTGGTTGGGAAAATGGACATTAGGAACTTTAGTGAAGGGGAAACAGTTATATAACACTAGATTTTACATTAAGAAACTCATTTAAAGTTTTTAATATTGCAAAATAACAAGAATTCCCAAAGGTTACCTCTAAAAAGCGAAACATCACAGACAGAACATTTTTGGTATGAGGACGAAGATGTTCATTGGTTGGTATTCTATGAATGATTTCAAGAACTAGTTTCCGCAATTGCTGGTGAAGAAAAATACAAAATGTAAATATAAAATCCTTCCAAGAGCTCCAAAGTAATTCTTTTGCTTTCTACAAGTGTCACACAGCTGTCCGTACCCAGCACTGGTAGCCTCACCCCAGCATCAAGCCCATTTTAGAAACACTCCTATATATCATTCCAATGTAATCCAAAGCAAGTACAATATTTCTACAATTGTGTAGCAAATCGAGTCACATTTTTCCTTTCACACCTCATTTTCAGCAGAAAGGGCACTAGTGTGTGAATGCAGAGTGGATTTAAAATGAAAGAGCAAAACAAACGGAACTTCATTTGAGATCTCCCTCCATAATCTCAGTTTAGCTTCTATAATGTTCTCCCCAATTACCTTGGGCCCGATGACTAATTTCATCATAAACTGAACTAATCATTCATGATTCTAACTATGGAGCTGACAAGTGAAAGGTAGATCAGCCCTAGCCGATGTGGCTCAGTTCCTTGGACATCGTCCCTTGTACCAGGAGACTGCCAGTTCCATTCCCAATCAAGGGCACATGTCCAAGTTATGGGCTCAATACCCAATAGGGGGCATGCAGGAGGCAGCTGATCGATGTGCTCTCACATTGAGGTTTCTCCATCTCCCTTCCTCTCTCTAAAATCAATAACTAGCCCTAGCCGGTTTGGCTCAGTGGATAAAGTATCGGCCTGTGGACTGAAAGGTCCCAGGTTCGATTCCAGTCAAGGGCACATGCCTGGGTTGCGGGCTCGATCCTCAGTAGGGATGTGCAGGAGGCAGCCGATCAATGATTCTCTCTCATCATTGATGTTTCTATCTCTCTCCCTCCCCCTTCCTCTCTGAAATCAATAAAAATATATTTAAAAAAATAATAAAATAAAATCAATAAACTATTCTTTAAAAATAAATGGTAGGTCAAACATATATATGCATATATATATATATATATATATATATATATATAATCTTGAGCTAGTACAGCATAAAAAGCTTTATTTAGCAGTATATTTTCACTGGCATTATGGTAATGTTTTTAGATATTTTTAAGAGACACAGGCTGAACTATTTATAGAAAAAAAAAACCGATGTGATGGGATTGTTTTAAAATAATAAAGACAAGCAGGAGGTAAAAAGATTGGGTGGAGGTATAAGTAAAACAAAATTAGCCATGAATTACAGGAATTGAAATGAATAAGAACAGAGGTGGACGAGTATGGGAGGGTCAACAGACTACTGTTCCTTCTTTTGTATATATGCCAATTCATTTGTAATAGTGTACATCAAGCATGTCAAAGTCACAGAGGCCCACAACGAATATTTTTGCAGCCCAGCCAATATAACGGTATATAAGAAACATTTTAATAAAAATTTCATAACTTAATTTTTACAATATCCTGTTATACATAATTACTAATAATAAACTACAACTGGGAATGGGCCTAAGCCGTCAGTCGGACATTCCCGAGGGCTCCCGGACTGCTAAAGGGTGCAGGCCAGGCTGAGGGACGCCCCTCCTCCCCCAGAGTGCACGAATGTCATGCACTGGAACCTCTAGTTTAAACTATAAAAGAGATGGTCTTGACAAAATAAAACCAAGACATTTAACTAAGCAGGCAAAAGCCCTAGGCAGAGTTATCCTTCTGTGACAAAACCACTTTCATTTGTAAGTGAAACCATGGGTTTATTTAAGTGTTTTAATTCATAAATGCTTGCAATACTACTATGTGACACTTTTTTCTCACTGACAGTTTTAAACAAATTACCTGGGCTGGTTTCTCCTGAAGAAACTGAACTTCTCCATCTTGAAGAAATGTAAGAAACCGAGGGATGATATGTTCCAGGAATGTAGAATATTGAGGAGATGATGTTACATTCTAATTATACAAAAATAAAAGAAAACCTCATTTAATTTTTGTATATATTTTCACTTCGAATTCACCTAGTAGTATAATAACCTCAAAAGACTATAAAACATTTTGCCTGCCTGGTGTGGCTCAGTGTTTGAGCCTCAACCTATGAACCAGGATGTCATGTTCAATTCCCCATCAGGGCACATGCCCAGATTGTGGGCTCAATCCCCAACAGAGGGCATGCAGGAGGCAGCTGATCAATGATTCTCTTTCATCCTAGATTTTTCTTTCTCTCCCTCTCCCTTCCTGTCTGAAATCAATAAAATTATTTAAAATTAATAAAAATAGCTCTGGCTGGTTTTGCTCAGTGGATAGAGCATCGGCCTATGGACTGAAGGGTCCCAGGATTGATTCCAGTCAAGGGCACATGTCCAAGTTGCAGGCTCAATCCCTAGTAGGGGGCATGCAGGAGGCAGCCAATCAATGATTCTCTGTTATCATTGGTGTTTCTCTCTCTCTCTCTCTCTCTCTCTCCTCTCTCTCTCTCTCTCTCTCTTCCCTTCTCCCTTCCTCTCTGAAATCAATAAAAATATATTTTAAAAAAATAATAAAAATATATATGAAAATTAATAAATAAAGGCAGGGAATCTGCAGAGAAGTGACATCTATCAAGAACCACATGGAGCCGAAACCGGTTTGGCTCAGTGGATAGAGCGTTGGCCTGCGGACTGAAAGGTCCCAGGTTCGATTCCGGTCAAGGGCATGTACCTGGGTTGCGGGCACATCCCCAGTGGGAGACGTGCAGGAGGCAGCTGATCGATGTTTCTCTCTCATCGATGTTTCTAACTCTCTATGTCTCTCCCTTCCTCTCTGTAAAAAAAATCAATAAAATATATTTTTTTAAAAATAAAGAATTATAAAAAAAAAAAAAAAATAGAACCACATGGAGCCCTAGCCTATTTGGCTCAGTGGATGGAGTGTCAGCCCTGCAGACTGAAGGGTCCCAGGCTCAATTCCGGTCAAGGGCACATGCCTGGGTTGCATGCTCAATCCCCAGTAGAGGGCATGCAGGAGGCAAATCAATGATTCTCTCTCATCAATGATGTTTGTATCTCTCCCTCCCTCTCCCTTCTTCTCTGAAACCAATAAAAATATATTTAAAAAGAGAACCAGCCAAAACCGGTTTGGCTCAGTGGATAGAGCGTCGGCCTGCAGACTGAAAGGTCCCAGGTTCGATTCCAGTCAAGGGCATGTACCTGGGTTGCGGGCACATCCCCAGTAGGAGATGTGCAGGAGGCAGCTGATCGATGTTTCTCTCTCATCGATGTTTCTAACTCTCTATCTCTCTCCCTTCCTCTCTGTAAAAAATCAATAAAATATATTTTAAAAAATAAATAAATAAAAATAAAAAAATAAAAAGAGAACCACATGAAAATTCTATAACTGAAAGTACAATAACTGCAATTTTTAAATGCAAAAACTAAATATATAAAACTGAAATTTAAAAATAGCATCCCAGCAGATTAGAGATGACAGAAAAATAGTCAGTGAACTTGACTGCAGTGGTTAGAAATTATCCAATCTAATACACAATTGAAAAAAACTGAAAAATGAATAGAGCCTGAGAGACCTAATGGACAATATAATTGTAGTTTGTAAAGCGCGGGGGGAAAAACTGTGTGATCAAGATCACAGAAGTTATAATAGAGCCAAAACTGATATCCAGTTCTCATTCCATAAAAATATATCACTTATGGCCCAAACAAATTCACAGCAAAAGTCTGAATGCAACCTGAGGATATATGGGTAAAAGAGCTACTAGATTTAAAAATGAAAAAAATGTGCCCTCACCCTAGCCCAGCTGTGGGCAAACTACAGCCCGTGGGCCAGATCCGGCCGTTTGAAATGAATAAAACTAAAAAAAAAAAAAAAGACTGTACCCTTTTATGTAATGATGTTTACTTTGAATTTATATTAGTTCACACAAACACTCCATCCATGCTTTTGTTCTGGCCCTCCAGTCCAGTTTAAGAACCCATTGTGGCCCTCGAGTCAAAAAGTTTGCCCACCCCTGCGGCCTAGCCGGTTGCTCAGTGGTTAGAGTGTTGGCCTGCAGACTGAAGAGTCCCAGGTTCAATTCCCTGCCAAGGGCACCAACCTCGGTTGCAGGCTCGATCCCCAGTAATGGTTGCATATGGGAGGAAACCAATTGATATGTCTCTCTCACATCAATGGATCTCTCTCTGTCTCTCCCCTTCCCTTCCACTCTCTCTAAAAATCAATGGAATGGCTATGCCCTGGTGTGAGTAAATAAAATACACTTAATTTAAAAAAAAAAAAAAAAAGTGCCCTGGCCGGGTAGCTCAGTTGGTTAGAGCATCATCCCAATATGCCAAGGTTCCGGTTTTGATTGCCAGACAGGGCACATACAAGAATCAACCAATGAATGCATAAATAATCGATGCAACAAATCGATGTTTCTCTCTCTCTCTCTCTCTCTCTCTCTCTCTCTCTTCCCTCCTCTCTCTAAAATAAAGAAAAAAAAGAGAAAAAAGAAAATATTAAACAACCAAAACCAAGGCAAGTATCACTAGTATGAACAAGTTGGACAACACTGTGTACAAACTTGCAAATTTCACTTTTAGAATACAATAAAGTACATTAGCAGAGATGTTTTTTTGTTACTATAGTAGAAAGATTGACAGAAAAGCAATAGAAAAGCCCAGGACAATATTTAGCTCAAAATGAAAAGCCTAAAATATAAAGATCATACCTCAAAATTTTCGCTAACTTCTTGCATCATTTTTAACTTTGTTTCATCAGCTGTAAAATAAGCAAAAAAATATCAGGTAATTGAAATTATGTTAAGGATGATCTCAAAATTACTGGATTTAATAAGAGAAGCAATCAGATCTTATCAGTTTGACTGTCATAGTCCAACAGAAGGCACATAACTAGTTCCCTACAACCAGTCACGCACATTCATACTCTCAGACACATGTGTACATGCACAGACAAGGACAGATACACACACACACACACACACACAAACACAGTGTGCCTCTTCAGGGCTCCAGCCAGTAATGATCATCACTTTGCTTCTCCACAAGGCAGAGAAAGGAAATTCGGATAGAAGTTAATGTTATTATTTATCTTCATGTGCACATTCTTTGAACTGAGATGAATGAGTCAAATTAATGCATTTCTTAATGACAAAAAGGATCAACTCACGGGTAATTACATCTGTGAGAGCTGCCACAAACTGAAGATATTTTTTCATCAGAGTGGTTTGGTCAACCACTGTGGCCCCTTGTGTTGCAACAAATGCCATTTTTCTTTTGATCTAGTTTATTTCTCAGGAGAAAAGTATCAGGTCCATGAGTCCACCCACTCTATGAAAAGAAACATAAGTTACCAATTTATTAAAGGCACAGGTTCACAATCTCTATGAAAATCCTACTTAAATGCCTAAATTTATCTAGATGCTTTGCATTAATCTAGAATACACCATTCCCTGTTTTTATAAAAATAAAATTTACACCCTAGCCAGTTTGTAGAGTGTATTATAATAACCTCAAAAGACTATAAAACATTTTGCATTATAGTGAATAGACCTCAGCTTGTGGATGGAAGGGTCCTGGGTCCAATTCCAGTCAAGGGCACGTACCTCAGTTGCAGGCTCAATCCCTGGCCCCACGTTGGGGTGTGGGAGGCACCCAATCCATGTGTCTCTCTCACATCCACGTTTCTCTCTCTCTGCACCTCTGCCTCTGCCCGTCTCACCCCTCCCTCCCTTCCAGTCTCGCTGAAAATCAACGGAAAAAAACGTCCTTGGTGAGGATTAGAAAAAATATAAAATAAACTTTACCTAAGCCCATTTTATCTATTAATTTTTTAAACACAACTTTTCTAGACAGATGCTTTTTTTCTACCATATTTCCTCCTTTTCCTAAGCCAGAGGTCGACAAACTGCCAGATAGTAAATATTTTAGGCTACTCGGCCATGGACACCATATAAATCAGTGATGGCGAACCTATGACACGCGTGTCAGAGGTGACACGCGAACTCGTACTTTATTTAAATCACCAGGTATCAAAAGTGGATTCCCAAGCATCACCCGGAGACAGTGGTTCAGTGAGGAGTCCAGGAAGCTGTAAAGTGTTTGCAGCTGGCACATAGTAGGCACTCAAAAAATGCCCGGCCAGCGTAGCTCAATGGTTGAACATCAACCCTTGAACCAGGAGGTCACGTGAATTCGAGCACATACAGGGGTTGCAGGCTCGATCCTCAGTAAGGGCCATGCAGGAGGCAGCCGATCAAAGATTCTCATCATTGACGTTTCTCTCTCTCTCCCTCCCCTTCCCTCTCTCTGAAATCAATAAAGACATATTTTTAAATGCTCATTTAATAAATGGGGAAAAATGCTCTAACAAAGCACCTGGGTGAGCCGGGAAGAGGCTGTTGCCAATACTTTGAGAAGTGCCACTTCACACTGGAAAACAGAGGGAAACTTCAGGCTCTATTTTAAAAGTCCTCAGGAAAGTCTCCAGAGAACCTGGGGAAATCGCTTTTACTCGTCCTCCTGGTATATATCTAATCTCACTGCCTCAAGAGCAGTTTCCTGCCTTTCCCAAGAGGCACACCAATAACCCTTCCGCAGCCTTTGAGAAGTTCTGCCCCAAGCGATGGGGACACCCTGACACCACAAAGCCCCGCGGGCCGCTCTCCCCGCACCCAGCACCGCCCCGATGGGGGACACCCACAGCCGTCCCGCCAGCACAGCCCCCAGAAGCCCGCTCCCCGGCCTCGAGGCCGGAAAAGGCCCAGCGGGACCCAAGGGAGGGCGCCTGTCAATCCCACGGGATGAGGACCGGACCCTCCTCCAAAGGCAGAAAGCCCCACACCCCCGGCCCAGCCCCGGAACCCAAGACTCAGGGTCACGGCCCCTCCCTGCCTAAGAAATTTCTGGTCCTCCCCATATTTCTTAAAAGCTTGGATCTCTCCCCCCACACACACCCCCCACTTTTATTTTTTTTTCATCGAATTCGCTAACTCTTCCATTCCCCAGGGCCCAGAGAGGCCTGGCTCCGCTTTCCGGCCTGGGAGGGACCCCACGGTGCAAAAACGCCCCATCCCGCAGGTCCGGAGGCGAGCAGCTCCGAGAGCCCCCGGAGGCCGAGGAGCCAGGCCCGGCGCCCGGGGAGGCCCCGCGTCCGGCCCCCGGTGGGAAGACCCAGCCGGGCGGCCCGCACCCGCACCCGCACCCGGGCAAACGGCCCCGCCTCCCACCACCGCGCCGGACCCGAGGCGGCGCCGCCGGGCCAGAGGGGGCGCTGTCCTCGCCGCTACCTCCGCTCTGCGAGCCCGGGCCGGCGAGCCAGGTGCCCGCTGGAGGCCGGGAGGGGGCAGGCTCGCCGGGTCGCTCGGGGAACGGCGCTCCCGCCCCACGCTCTATCTTCCCGGGCTCAGACGCCCCTCCGCTTCCCTCCTTTTGTCACCGTCCCCAGACGCCGAGCGCCCGCCTCCCGGGGCCGGGCTACGGCGAGCGCCGAGGGCCAACTTCCGCGCCACGAACCTCCGCCTCCCGCGGAGGGTGCTGGCGCGGATCGCGCGAGGGCTGGCTGGGCCGGCCTCCCTCCCGCGGAGTCCTCCCCACGCCTGGATCGCGCCGCACCCGTCGTAGCCGCCGCACGCACCTCCCGGGGCCGATCCGCTCCTCGCCCACGATGACTCCGATTTCGGCGGGCGGCCTCCTGCAGCTCGGCCCCACGGCCACACGCGAAACTCAGGCCGCCGCGCGCGGTCCCGCCCCCGCTTAAAGCCGCTTCGCCCGCCGCGGGCGGAACTGGCTCAGGCGCCCGCCCCGAGTGGGTGTGGCCTGGGCGCGGGAGCGGTGGGCTGTGCGGCGCAGGTGGGCCCGCCCGGCCCTTTCAACCTCGCCTCTGTGGGCGGAGCCGCCGATGGGGATGGAGCCGCCGACTGTCTCCGTGCTGGTTTACTGGGCTCCTGTGGGCCTCGGTCTCCTCGCAGGAGCCAGGCCCGGAGGGTGCGGGGGACGCTCGGCCGCTGCTGGCGGGGGCGGGCAGCGATGGGCTTCCCTCGTTGGCGGCGGTCTGGTCCGGGAAGAGCCCCCCGCCCCCGAACCGGGGTTTTCTCTCCCGCTGCCTTCCTAGGGTCCTTCGTAGCCCGGACCGGATAGGGGAAGGGAGGGTCTTCTGGGCGTGGGAGGCTGAAGACTGACCGATACCCTGTAAGTGAGCAAAGGGAAGTCCTGGTGTTCTGCCTGGAAGTGGCGACTCACTCGTCGGTTTTGCTGCTGAATCCCCCGAGGCTGGAACTCAGAGGATGTTGGGGTCCAGCCCCAGCAGGTCCAGGGGTTCCCAAAGGTCTGGACAGAATCCACGGAGAAGGAATGACACGGAGACAGTGCATTCAGTTGATCAGCAGCCTAGCCAGGTCCTGTCTTTACTCTCCTGTTACATCTGTATTTATACCAGTTGATTTTAATCCTATCCATTCTATTCCAAAGGTTAGGGCGTTTGTTATCTCCATTCCAAAGTCACTACTCTATTGTTCTGTTAAGCTACAAGGAAGTAATTGAAGATTATCCTAAGTAAAGATTATGTAGCTTAAGCGTGATTGTTTGTAGTTAAGGTGGTTAACTACCCACCTGGCACTTAGTTAAGGGGTTTTATTCCCTCCCTAACTCCAAGGAAAAATCCCCACCTGGGGAAACAACCTTTCTCGGAGAGGTGACCTTGGTTAAAACACATAGCGCTAAGAAGGTGGGCAAACATTAAGAACAGTATGCCATATACACCAGGTCCCTTGAAACATATGCTGTGCAGATGTTTCTTCCCTGCAGCGACTGTGTCAAGCAGCAAGGATGGACCGGCTTCCAGCAAGAGGACAGCTTTCTGTCCTTTCCAGCAGGCGCCTCGGCCTAGGCCAGAACAAGGATGAGACGGAGGGGGGAGTGTGCAGACACCCTGATGCTCAGGGGCGATGGCACGGGCTGCAGGGTAGGCTCTGGAAGGGAGTACCCTACAACAGCACAAAGCTCTAAGGCAGGGGTTCTCAACCTGTGGGTCGCGACCGAACGACCCTTTCACAGGGGTAACCTAATACCATCCTGCATATCAGATATTTACACTGTGATTCATAACAGTAGCAACATTACAGTTATGAAGTAGCAACAAAAATAATTTTATAAAAAAAAAATTTATGGTTGGGTCACAACATGAAAAACTATTTAAAGGGCCAGAAGGTTGAGAACCACTGCAGGAAAAGATCTAAGGAGAGACCCGGGAAAACCCAAAAGTGCCCGTAGGTGCAAGGGTGCCGAAGGAACTGCAAACCACCAGCAGAACAGTGATGGGGGGAGGGGTGCAGGCAGGTGAGGAGAATGAAATTAAATAGGGGAGGACCTGTGTCGCCAGGGGTAACCAGGAAGAGAATGGACCAGAGAAATGGCGAAGGCTGGACCAGCGATGAGGGTAGAACCTCATTGGAGCAGGAAAACTGACCTCAGAAGGAGAGGACTTTGTCAACACCAGGAACCCTGCCTTGACCAACCTTTCCTATCTAAGCCCCACTCTACATCACTGGCATGCCTCAATGGTCACTTATTTTTTTAATCTATTTTTCAATTACAGCTGACAACTTATGTTTCAAGTGTATAAGATAGTGATTAGACATTTATATACTTTATGAAGTGATACCCTAATTAGTACCCATCTAAACCATACATGCCTATTACAATATTACTGACTTCCTATGCTGTATTTTATATTCCTGGGATAGTCATTATTTTTAATCATTTTTTACTTTTCAATTACAGTTGACATACAATATTGTATTCTTTTTAGGTGTACACCCCAGCGGACTATACATTATAAAACTATTAAGGGATCATCCCAGAAAAATCTCATACCCATCTAATAACAATTAGACTATAGACTATATTCCCTAGGGCAGGGGTGGGCAACCTTTTTGTGAGTGCATACCAAAACCAGCAAAATCTCTGACTCAAAATTCTTCTGCGTGCCAACCCTAATTTTTTGAGAACATGTTACACCTACTTGATATCTCTTAAGGTGTACGTATGTGAAGAACCTTGAAGAAATAATAAAATTCATTCGAGCAACAAAGTGTATGATGATAAAAAATACATTTATTTTAATGTATACATATACACTGATAGTCCGACAGAAAACTTTATGACTCCGTTTGATATTATCAGTGGGACTTTTGCTGCTGCATCACTGATGACAGAGATTTTACATCAGATTTATATTTCATGACCTTCAGAGATATACACGAGTTACTACTTTCATCCGTCAGGCTACTCCTATTATGAGACTTAACAAAATTCATCACTGAGAACAAAGATTCACAATTGTAAATGGAAGATTGTAAGAGAGGGTTTCACATGCCAGCAAAAATTACTGACGTGCCATGTTTGGCACACGTGCCAGGGGTTGCCCACCCCTGCCCTAGGGCCTAAAGCTATATTCTCATTTTATACCCCCATGACTATACTGTAACCAATTTGTACTTCTAAATCCCTTCACATTTTTCACCCATTCCCCTAACACCCAACCCATTTTGCAACCGTCAAAATGTTCTCTATGTTCTGTTTCTGTTCTGCTTGTTTGATTTTTAGATTCAATTGTTGATAGATATGTATTTATTGCCATTTTATTCATATTTTTTAATCTTTTTTTTGCCTTCTTCAATTCAACATTTCATGTAACACTGGTTTGGTGGCGATGAATTCCTTTAACTTTTTCTTATCTGGGAAACTCTTTTTCTGACCTTCAATTCTAAATGAAGGTAGTGATCTTCATTGCTGGGTAATAATCTTGGTTGTAGGTCCTTGCTTTTCATCACGTTGAATTTTTTTTTAAAATTTTTTAGGTAGATAAAGGCTACTTTTTTTTTTTTAAGTTTCTTTCACTATATTTTTTTTTATTTATTTTTTAAATATATTTTATTGATTTTCCACAGAGAGGAAGGGAGAGAGACAGAGAGTCAGAAACATCGATGAGAGAGAAGCATCGATCAGCCGCCTCCTGCACATCTCCTACTGGAGATGTGCCCGCAACCAGGCACATGCCCTTGACCGGAATCGAACCCGGGACCCCTCAGTCCACAAGCCGACGCTCCATCCACTGAGCCAAACCGGTTTCGGCAAGGCTACTTTTATTAAATGATTGAGCCATGTAATTGCCAAGGCCACTATGTACAGGTAAGAGAAGCTTTATTTCTTAGTCTCTTTCTCCTTGGACATTATTTTTTTAAAGCAATCATGCTCTCAGGGCTCATCCCCTTTAAGACAAGGGAGTCACACTAATGCTGGCTCCTGAATGCTCTGAATTTTTTTTTTTTAATCCTCACCCGGGGATATTTTTCCATTAATTTTTAAAAATATATTTTATTAACTTTTACAGAGAGGAAGGGAGACGGATAGAGAGTTAGAAACATCGATGAGAGAGAAACATGGATCGGCTGCCTCCTGCACACCTCCTACTGGGGATGTGCCCGCAACCCAGGTACATGCCCTTGACCGGAACCGAACCTGGGACCTTTCAGTCCACAGGCCGACACTCTATCCACTGAGCCAAACCGGTTAGGGCTTCCATTAATTTGTAGAGGGAGTAGAAGGCAGAAGGAGAGATAGACCTCCAAGGTACATGCCGTTGACCTGAATTGAACGCTCTATCCACTGAGTCAAACTGGCTCGGGCTCCTTGGACAGGCTTGATGATTTCTCCTTCTTGGCCTGGAGCTGCTCTTCACGGCGCTTGCAAGCTTCCTTGGTTTTAGACCTCTGGGCCTCAGCCTGGTCAGCCAGAAGCCACTTGCAAGCCTTGTCTGCCTTCAGCTTGTTTTTGAATGTTACCCTTCACTTTCAGGTACAGGCTGTGGTACATGTGACAGTCAATCTTCTTAGGTTCACGGTATCTTCTGAGTAGCCGGCAAGGAATTCTCATCCACCTCAACCAGGTTACTTTCTCAGCCCTTTTGCTTACTTAAGCCCATATGCCTGCTCTTCCTGCAAGCCAAGGTGTTTTTCTGTCCATCGGGAATGGACAGTCACAGGCTTCCAAATGATCAGCCTACCTTTGATCAGCTTCTGAATCTACTGACAGGAGTTGGCATTGGCAATTTCATTGGTCTCCTTGGGGTCCAACCAGACCTTCTTTTAGCCACAGCAGAAGACACTGGAGACAAACCTCTTTTGAAGCCTGATCATACTCATGGCTGTTGCCACAGCAGCAAAAAGCCACTTTGAATACTTCTTGCTGTGGTAGGCTGCATATCTGGCGCTTTGGCCAGACGGGTCATGCTGTGCTGTCTGTTCCTAAAACACATAGATAGGAAGGTACTGACATCAGGCCAGGCCTTGAGATATGGTCTCAAGGCCCCTTCCCAGCATGCAGGCCTTCTTTCTCAGAAGGCCTGGAAGTCTCATTCCAAATCTGGGAGACAAAGGACTGAAAAAAGTATAAATAAAGACAGTTTCCTCCATATTGTGGGGCCCAGAATTTGAAAGACACATTTTTCTCTGGGCCTCCACAAAATTTAATAATAAAATGTAACCCTGCCAAAATCGGTTTGGCTCAGTGGATAGAGCATTGGCCTGCGGACTGAAAGGTCCTAGGTTCGATTCCGGTCAAGGGCATGTACCTGGGTTTCGGGCACATCCCCAGTGGGAGATGTGCAGGAGGCAGCTGATCGATGTTTCTCTCTCATTGATGTTTCTATCTCTCTCCCTTCCTCTCTGTAAAAAAATCAATAAAATATATTTTAAAAAATAAATAAATAAAATAAAATAAAATGTAACCCCTCTACAGTGCTTGCTAGAACATTTTGGAACCGTTTGAGGCCTTGCCCTGCTGCATCTGGAGCAAGGTTATAGAAATTTCAGACAATCGAAAAAATAAATAAATAAATAAAATGTAACTCCTGCCCTAACCAGTTTGGCTCAGTGGATAGAGCGCCGGCCTGCAGATTGAAAAGTCCCAGGTTCGATTCCGGTCAAGGGCATGTACCTTGGTTGCAGGCAACATCCCCAGTAGGGGGTGTGCAGGAGGCAGCTGATTGATGTTTCTCTCTCTCATCAATGTTTCTAATTCTCTATCCCTCTCCCTTCCCCTCTGTAAAAAAATCAATAAAATATATTTTTTTAAAAATGTAACTCCTGTAGTCGGCACGGCAGTTCAGCCTCTGTTTCGGCAGGGTGCTGTAACTGTAGTCGCTGGCCAGCTCAATAAATCCTCGCTTGCTGTTTAAGACTTAATTGGAGTCGGTGGTCTTATTCTCGCAAATGTCACTCCACAACACTTGCCACTCCATTTTGGCCTGCAAAGTTGCTACTGAGAAATCAGCTGACAGTCTTACAGGTACTTACTTGTAGGTAACTAACTGCTTCCCACTCTCCTGCCCAAAGCAGCTGCTCTGGGCCACTTTCTCCCACTCTGTGCCTGGGGTTTCCTCCTCAGATGCTCTGCAGGTGGAGGCAGAACAGGTCTCAGAGCTGCCCGCCTTTCCCCTGAACTAGTGATGCTCTGCTGCCACTGAGCAAGCCTGCTTTGCCCAGCCTACTCTGGGGTACTTTGATTCCATGGGGGTTTCATCTGTAGTAACATACCCCGCCTTGCCATAAATCCAGGCTCCAGGAAGTCTCAGTCAAGGGCAGGCCCCGTTTCCTGAACCCCGGCTGCCTCACTACCCGATCCATGGCGCTGCCATCCGTCTAGCATTTCGGTTAAGACGCTCCGGTTAACACTGTAGCCGAACTTCTGCCTCCGGGTCTTCCCCTTCGCCTTTGAGCATCCCGCTGACCACCGCACCCGCAATTCAGACTCCGCACCTTCACTTCCAGCACCTCGAGTAGCGGACTCCTTCCAGCGGGCACGCGCTGGGCTTCGCAGGCTTTCTGGGAAATGTAGTCCTCCCCGAGAGCGATACCATGCTGATTACTACGGCTCCCAGAATGCAATGAGCGGATACGCCTGCGTACAACGCTCAGTAAAGTCCTTTCCTCCGCCCCCTTTCATGACTTCATCGGGAGGCGGGGTATAGTGTCCGAATTTTCTCCAGCTGCCGTTACCCGAGACATGGCGACTCCTGGCCCCATGACTCCGGAGGCACCCTTTGAACCATCGCAGCCCCCAGTTATTGAGGGTTTTAGCCCCAGTGTCTATAGCAATCCGGAAAGCTTCAAGGAAAAGTTCCTTCGCAAGACTCGCGAGAACCCAATGGTACCCATAGGTAAGCGGGTACAGAAGGAACTGTAGATGGAGAGGGCAGAGCTCTCGGGGGAAGTGAAATAGTGAAGGACCGGGGACGCCAGGGGGACGCCAGGGGGACACCGGAACGAGAAGGGGCCGGAGATGTGGCGAACCTGATTGGTGCAGGAGCCGGTCGAGGGGGCGGGCTCTGTAACTCCGGGACCCTGCCGGGACCAGCCCCTCCAGCCTCCACCCCGCCCCGCTCGGGTTCTGAGACCTCAACTCAGGAGACAGAAGGTCCAAAGCGGGGAGGGGCCTCTTGGGCCGGGCCTGCCACCCCCACCTGCTTTGTACCCTCCTCAGGCTGCCTGGGCACGGCGGCCGCCCTGACCTACGGCCTATACTGCTTCCACCGGGGTCAGAGCCAGCGCTCCCAGCTCATGATGCGCACCCGGATCGCCGCCCAGGGCTTCACGGTTGCAGCCGTCCTAGCGGGACTGGCGGTCTCCGCGCTGAAGTCTAGACCCTGAGCCCGGAAAGCCCCGCGGAGATGAGCCCCAGCCCCGGAGCAGCCAGCGGCCCTGCCACGGAACTCCTTCCCTCCTCTCCCCCGGCCAGCGCCGGGCCCGTGGGGGAGGAAGCGGCCAATTGATACTTGTTTCTGGAATCTGGTTCGGTTTGGGTATTGCATACTTTAATTTCTGCCGCACTTTCTCCACTTCCTACTTAATAAACTCTAATTCACTTGTAGTTTTGTGAATTCAATCTCACCCTCAAGATTTTAGGAGAAAAAAACCGAAAGCCTGCAGGGGCCCTTAGAAAAGTAGAGATTCCGAAGAGGTAATATTTGGGGTGGGGGGAGGATGGGGAATCTTCCCACAATTTCCGAGCTTGTCCGTAGAAAACCTGCCCTCAGATGAGGCTTGTCACGTGCTGTCGGGGGCCGGGCTTGGGCCTCCCGCTCCTGCTGCTCACGCACTCCCACCCCGGGAGCACCGGAGTGAGAGCACCGGAGACCGGAGACCGCCCACCCGGACCCCTGCGCGGCTCCGCGGCATCGAACAGCAGGAGGCTCCGGAGAGCGCCCCCCGCCCGCCGGGGGAAGGGAGCCGACTGCAGCGGTCTCGTCGCTCTGACCCTGACCCCGCCGGCGCGTGCCTGGCGCCGAGGGAAGGAAGAAGGGAGCACCGGGCCCTGAGCAAGCAGGAGAGGCAGCGCCCTGACTTCTGCTCTCAGGTGCACCTCACGCGGCTGCTCCTGGGCCGGGCCCGCTCTAACGTGTGGATTCCGACCCGGTGTCTTTCATGTGCTCCACCTGCACCAGCTGCAGGCTGCCGGCTGCCCGAGGGATAAGGGAAAGTGAAGACACATCCACTTGAGCCCAACACAGCCTTGATTTCTAAACGGAGGCGTGTGAGCAGGGCCGGCTAATCCGCTCGCCCCCACCCTGGTCTCTCCCCGGAAGAGCAGTCCATGTGGTGTCCCTGGGCCTCAAGGTTCAAGGGCAGACAGGGATTGGTGAGGAAGATGGCACTCCTAAAGGGGATGGCAACTGCAGGCATTATTGTATCCCTCCAAAAAGATGCATTGAGCCCTTGCCCGTGTGGCTCAGCGGGTAGAACATCAGCTTGTGGACTGAAGGGTCGCATCCAGTCAGGGACATGTACCTTGGTTGCAGGCTCAACCCTGCCCGGCTGTGTATGGGAGGCACCAGTGATGTGTTTCTCTCCCTTCCACTCTCTCAAAATCAATGGAACAATATCCTCAGGGGAGGGTTAACCAAAAAATAAACAAATTTTTTAAAAAGATACATTGAAGTCCTAACCCAGCACCTCACATGTGACCTTATTTGGAAATAGGGTGTTAACAGAGGTAACCAAATTAAAATGAGGCTAAAGTGGGTCCCAATCCATAGGACTGTGTCCTTATAGAAAGGGGAAGTTTGGACAAAGACGCACACGGAGGACAGGCCATGTGAAGATGAAGGCGGGATTAGACGGGTGCATCTACCAGCCAAGGAACACCTGAGGCAGCCAGAAGCCGGAAGAGAGGCTGAAACACATCCTCCCCTGGTGCTGGGGAGGGACCTGGCCCTGCTGTCACTGATTCAGATTTCTGGCCTCAGGAGAGTGAGACAATCCCTGTTATTTCAAGTCAGACTCTGTTATGACGGTTCTAGGAAAACATATAGCTGTCAAACCATTTAGAACACTATGCAGGTCCCAATATTTTGTTTCTTTGTTTCTTTTTTTTTTCTTCCAATTAAAGAGTCACATTTATTGCAATCCGGGACTATGAGGGGCCAAGGGGAAACACGCCCTGCATGTTACAAAGCGATCCTGCGGCAGTGGGTTGGGTCCCAGGCTCCTGCCATTGTACCCGTCCCCTGTGACAGAGCAGCAATCAGGCCTCTCCCAAGGGAGTGCACTGGAAGGGGATATCAGCCCCTCCTCTGCTAGCAGCAACAGGTACCGAACCCTTTCAGTACAATTAACCAGCTTCATTCCCAGCCACTTTTACAGATCCCAGGGCCCGTTTTCTTCCTTTAACCAGCAAGCCAAATGACACTGGCCCGTATTATTTCCTATTGTGAGTTAGAGGAAGACAGTTCATTCTAAGACAGTCGAGTTTGAGGAGGAGCTATTACCCATGTTGCAGGGAGGGACCGGGTCGCCTCCTCCTTAAAAAATACCTGAATCGGTCCCAATATTTTGAATGTAACCTGTTTGCAGCCTCTGCTGGAGAGAAAGAAGGTGTGGTCCATGATTTTCATCCCAAATCCACAGAGGGAGTGCAGTGGGCCGCCCTGTGAAGAGGGCCCAGCCAATTACAAGGAAGGGGGTTTGGCGGAGGCAACCTTCACCAGCCTCAGCCTGGCTTAGCCTCCACGGGAACCTCTGGCCTGGCCTCCCTCCTGCTTCACGCCCCTTTCCCTCTGGGTCTGTGGCTGATGAGAACAGAGCCTTATCTCACAGGCTTGTTCAAGGATCCGGAAGGATCAAGGCTGCAAAGCATTCTGTGAGAGGTGGTCTTTCTTCCTGGGAGTGGAGGCAGCAGACAGGCAGCCAGGGACACCCACTTCCAGCTGGAAGCTGCTGGGTTCCCAAGGGAATAGCCTCATCTCTCAGGGCTGTGCTGGGAAAGTTCTAAGCCCGAACGGAACCCTGACACCATTTGTGGCTTCCAGAAAAATGAGAATGGTAAAAAAATGAGTGTAAAAAGAATTAACAACACACCCTTTAAGTCAAGAAAAAAGTACATCAGAGGGACAGTCACAATTTTGTGGACTTAGAGGCGGTGTGAGAGGCTGGGACTTCAGAGGGAAGGAGGGTGAGAGGGGCGAGTGTTCCCTCCCCAGCCTGGGAGAGGGGGAGGAAGGGAGGAGGCTGTGTGGAGCAGCTGCCCGAGGCCTTCCACCCTCCTGCCCGAAGCAGCTCCTCTGCCCTCCCCTGCCCGTGCTCCGTGGCCAGGCCTGTGGCCGGCACCTAGCGGGACAGCGGTGTCTGCTTCAGGGACATGAGCACAGAACGCAGGCGGGACACGTCTTTGCACTGTTTGCTGCTCTTGGGGTTGAAGTCACACAGCTGGGCCACTTTCTCCCACTCTGTGCCTGGGGTTTCCTCCTTGGATTCCTTCACGAAAGCCTCCTCAGATGCCCTGCAGGAGGAGATAGGACAGAGGTCTCAGAGATGCCTGCCTTTCCCCCCCCCCCCCCCCCGAACCAGTGATGCTTTCCCTGCAATGAGCAACGCTGCTTTGCCCAGCCTGCTCTGGGGTACTTTATCCAGAGGTCTCCTCCGCGGCCCTGCGCCCTCCGACCTTGGGCCCCAGGAACAGCCTTGGCATCAGAGAAAACCTAGTTTGGGACTGAGTGCAGGCCTCGCCTCCTTAGAGAGGTCTTCCCCTGCCACCCTAGCTAAAGTTTCCTCCTGGACCTCCTCCCCCCCTGCCCCACCCTCACACTCTCTGGTCATCGCCTCTCCATCAAGAGTTCCCCACTGGGACTCCTGGCACCTAATGGCCGTGGAGGAACTAATGTGGTACCTCAGCCATTTTCAATGTTTCCAATAACTTGGCAGAGACAGGACATTGATTAACTAGATAACTAATTGGAGTGCCTGGTTCAGCATTGCCTCATTGTTCTGTGGACCCTGTGTGTTCTCCAGAAAAGAGTTGTGGGCAACCACTCATAGAAAACTCCGTTAAAGGGGACCTTCAAAGCCTTGCATGTGCTAACGTGCATCAGTGGGAAAGTGATGGCGATAGAATCCACCGTCTCCCCAGCATGTTTGATGGCAGAGCTCTTTTTAGCCCGGAATATCTATGGAGCCAGGGCATGAGGACTGCTCCATTCATTTAAGTCTTAGCTTTTGGTTAGAGTCCAGTTAGGGTGACAACTGGTGGCTTCTTCAGTTCTAGCTGACCGGTATGAAAGCCACTGATGAAGGAACAATGGAGAGGCAAAGTGTAGTCAATACTGTTCAGTGGACAAAACCTAAACGTGGGCATTACTAAGAGAAAGACATTAAAGGATTCTTAGGTGAGAGGGCTGGGTCTTTGTCCTGTTTGGCTATCGAGCGCAACCATGCGTGACCGGGCACTGGCGGATGGTGGGGAGTTTGCCAGTGGGTCCACGCAGCCGTGCCAAGGGTGATCTGGCCCTCCCTGCTGCGGGTGCTGTGTGCTCGTTACCTAACCTGTGAAGTGAGGGTCAGAGCCTCCACCTAGAGATCCGAGTGGCTGAGGATCTAAGGAGATGGCAGGTGTGTGCGAGCTTGGGAAGAGGTTGACTGCTGTGCAGAGCTGGATATCCAGGGGGCTGAGGGAAGCTTTCCCAGCAGCGTCCTTTGGGTCAAGAGGCCCCCGCTAAGCTTGCAGCTCAGTGTGGTGGGTGGTCTTGCTGACGGGCACCACCATGGAGCTTGCGGGTTACGCAGAATCATGGCCTCAGTCCTACTGAATTAGAATCCTCATTTTAACAAGACCCTCTGGTGTCTCACAGGCACATGGAAGTCTGGGAAACGCTGGTCTGCACTCTCCCTCTTCGGGGCTCCTTTGTATGATCCGTGGGCCATTTTCTGGGGTGAAACAGGAGCACTAACTACCCCCAGCACCCATGCCCCGCTGCCATCCCCACTCTCCTGATGGAACTCTCCTATGGCCCCCTGCTGCCTTCAGGATCAAGTCCAAGCTTCTTGGCCTGGCACAACAGGCATTTCTGCAGCTGGCCGCGAGCTGACCTTCTCCACACGCCCCCACCTCCACCATCTACAGCCACCAGGCCACTAGGTATATCCTATCTCATCACCTTTGCCCAAGCAACTTCTTCCACCTAAGATGTCCTTCCCGTCATCTTCCCCTCCCCATCCATTCATTCCTCCTCCCACTTTATGGTCCAATTGAAGGTCCTGCATCGCTGAAGCCTGCCCCGGCTCCCACAGCAGAAGGTGGCTTCCGGAGTGTTGTGTGTCCTTCCATGCAGCTCTTATTACCACACACTCCGGTCTGACCAGAGACTGGCACTGAGTAAGTACCCATGAGGACTGGACAGCCGGGAGAGTGAACGGAAGGTAGGAGCGAAAGGCTGTCACCCTGGGGTGTCCTGGGCACTGTGAGAGAAGAGTTAGCCACAGGCCTGCCAAGGGTGTGGCCAGCACGCAGAGCAGCCAATACTTGGCTGACCTCACACACTCATCACTGTATTTTTTCCTTTAGCTCTACAATACCCAACACAACTCTAGGTGTCGCTGTCAACCAACTGAGGAGAAGTGAGAGGGAACTCTACCATCTCTGGTCTAGCTTAGTCACAGTGCCAACTGGGTGGAAGCTCTGAGGAGGAGCAGTGCACCGGGGTAGCCGAAGGGGATAGGTGTGCTCCTAGCTCTTTTTGTACCTCCGGAAACGCACTCAATGTTTGCTTCGTTCAACAGAAGACCTCTGCACCCTACCTCCCACCCCCAAGAGGCATCTCTTTGGGAGGGAGTTGGGCAGCTTTGCCACTCGCCCCTCCCACCCGGGCATGGCCAGTGCATTTTCTTTTCTCTGCCTGTTTTAGCAAAGTCACCTCCATGCAGAAAAGACCTCCATAAGCATTTGCTGGAGAGGCGGAGGTGCTGCGCTGGCTGGGGGTTCACCCCTGCTCTGGTCATAGCCTTCTCCCTGCCCTCGCCCAGCCGCACTCTTGTACCCCACAGGCAGGAGACTCAAGAAACTGTGCCAGCCACACACAGGGGCCTCGCCCTCTCCAGCTCCCCCAGACAGAGGAGCAGAGGAGACACACGTACACGTAGCCGATGATATCAGCATCTGGCTGCTGGTAGAATGCTTTGTCAGCGATCCTTAAGGGAAAGGGGTTAGGTGGGGGAAGACGAGATGGCAAGACAGACAGACAGGCAGAGGGTTAAAGAGAAAGAGAGACAGGGTTAGTACCTCCAGGTCGAGAGGTGTTAGGAAGCACAGCTCTGGGAGGCTCAACCATCCACAGCCCAGAGAGGAGAGCAGGAATCCTCCACCCGCCCACCGCCCACGGAGAACTTGGCCCTGATCAAATTACTCCTCCTGTTCACCACCCATGCCTGCCCACCACTCCCAGCCTCCCTGCTGCCCCAGACACAAGGTCCTTTCTTTCTTATCATTCTGTCCCCTGGTCTAGATTTCCCTCCCCCACCCCTGCCCTCTTTTTCCTGATGAACTCCTACTCATCCTCCAAAGCCCAGTTCCCCAGATACGAAGGTTCCTCCCCCACAGCATCCCTTGTTTCCCCCTGCAGAGGCCCTACTGCTGAGTCCAGCTGGACTCACATGTTTCTCTCCTCTGAACTCAGAGGCTACAGCTGGGGCCTTCTCATCTGTCTTCCGGTACCCAGCCCAGAGCCTGGCATGCAGCAGCTTCCTGAACACAAGTGTGGCGGCTTCCTGGCAGGCCTAGTGATTTGAAGGGATGAGCCTCAAAGGCTGGACTGCTGGGCAGCATCCCTGAAATGCTCTGAGACCTTTTCCACAAAGGTGTTCTCTGTGGCATCTGCTGTCCTTGCCTGCTCGGCATTCATTCTCCTTCTTCCAGGAAGGGCACCCTGATTGTCCTTTGCAGGATCAAGTTTCCCTCAAGTCAGTCCCTGTGGTTTGGGTAGGACTGACCCCATGCCCAACCCCAGGAATGGAATATTACCTAAGCTGGGTCCATCAGGGAGTCCCTGCCTCTGGGCCTGACCCATGCCCCACCAATGAGGGTCAGGTCAAGGACTTATGCTGGAGCTATTGGGAGCAAGCGATTATTTTATTTTCATTGAAGTTGCCAAGTAGATAGAGCAGAAGCCTGGAGCTGCTGGTGGCCACCTTCGCCCCCATCCCAGGGGCGGGGGGGTGTCCCAGAGGGAAGGCTCCATAGAGGAAAGAAGAGCTTAGAGACAGTAAAAGTGGGTGCCAACTGACTTTGTTTCCGCCCTTGAGCCCGCTGTGCCTGCCGTCCTACCCCCTGGCTTTTCAGTTCTGCGGGCCGCTCATTTCCTTTAGTGCTGAAGCCACTCTGGGTCAAAGCTCTACAAGCAACAAAATCCTGTACCCAGGCTGGCTCTTCACTCCCAGCCAGGACTGTGCTTTCCGCGACACTAACCGTGGCACAGAGGGCCCAGGCCTAGCTGTGGGGCCCAGCACAGTCTGGCTCACATCCCACGGACCTGGGACCTCAACTGCTGACTGCAGAACTTGCTTCTCACTGTTGTGGTGAGGCGGTGAGAGCGTGACAGTGTATCCGCCCTTCCAAGTTCAGGGCTCTGAACGCCACAGGCAACCAAGGAAGTAGTCCTGGGCATTCCGCTTCCTCCTTCCTCCATGTTCTTGCCACCAAATCACCCATTCTCAAGATGGGCCTCCAATACCATAGCCCCCTCGGGTCCCCATAGCCCCCCATGTTCTCTAGCGCCCTCATGTCCCTATAGCTCCCTCCTGTCCCCACAGTCCCCTCATGTCCCTCTATCCCCATCATGTCCCTCTAGCTCCCTCATGTCCCCATAACCCCCTCATGTCCCTCTATCCCCCTCATGTCCCTCTATCCCCATCATGTCCCTCTAGCTCCCTCATGTCCCTATAGCTCCCTCATGTCCCCATAGCCCCCTCATGTCCCTCTATCCCCATCATGTCCCTCTAGCTCCCTCATGTCCCTCTAGCTCCCTCATGTCCCTCTAGCTCCCTCCTGTCCCCACAGTCCCCTCATGTCCCTCTATCCCCATCATGTCCCTCTAGCTCCCTCATGTCCCTATAGCTCCCTCATGTCCCCATAGCCCCCTTGTGTCCCTATAGCTCCCTCCTGTCCCTCTAGCTCCTTCATGTCCCTCTAGCTCCCTCATGTCCCTCTAGCTCCCTCCTGTCCCCATAACCCCCTCATGTCCCCATAGCCCCCTCATGTCCCTCTAACCTCCTCATGTCCCTATAGCTCCCTCATGTCCCTATAGCTCCTCTCCTGTCCCCATAGCCCCCCATGTCCCTCTAGCTCCCTCATGTCCCCATAACCCCCTCATATCCCCATAGCCCCCTCATGTCCCTCTAACCTCCTCATGTCCCTATAGCTCCCTCATGTCCCTATAGCTCCTCTCCTGTCCCCATAGCCCCCCATGTCCCTCTAACCTCCTCATGTCCCCATAGCCCCCCATGTCCCTCTAGCTCCCTCATGTCCCCATAACCCCCTCATATCCCCATAGCCCCCTCGTGTCCCTCTAACCTCCTCATATCCCCATAGCCCCCTCATGTCCCTCTAACCTCCTCATGTCCCTATAGCTCCTCTCCTGTCCCCATAACCCCCTCCTGTCCCTAAAGCATCTGTTACCGGTTGTTGATCTTGTTCTTTTCCACTTGTTCGCTCTGGCGCTGGTTCCACTCCTCCAGGTCCCTCTTGGCCTTCTCCCGCCACTCCTGTTCTGTCACCTTGGAGGCAGCATCTGCAACCCCAACCGGAGGATGAGTGGCAGCTTTCCAGAAGGGACACAACCGCCCCGCTGCTTCTCCCCTCGTCCCCAGTGCCCATTCGTACCCAGTTCCCACATTAGAGGGGGGTGCATATACCTTAAAGTTCCCCACCCCCCACCATGTCCCAAAGCAGCCCAGCCTCAGCCCTGCCCTCACCCAGCTCTTGCAGCCGTTTCCTCTGCTCCTCTCTCCATTTGCGGATGCTCTCGGGCTCCTGTGTCAGCCGGTCGGCCTGGGCAATGGCAGCATAGCCGTCAGCGGGGCCATTAGCCTCCTAGGACACAAACACACAGCCATGTACCCAGGCCATCCACCTGCCTCCCAGTGTCTACGGCCCAAGGATCAGGACATCCCCTCACATTCTTTTTTCTTACTTGTTGAACTGATTGGGGTGACATTGGCTAACAAAATTCTACAGGTTTCAGGTGCACAATTCTACAACATAGCATCTGTACATTGTATTGTGTGTTCACCACCCTAGTCAAGTCTTCCATCACCATTTATTTATACCCCACCTTTTTTTTTTCTTTTTAGAAAAGCAAGAATTTATTGACCACAGCAAAAGCACACTTAGGACAAGGAAGGGCACAGACGGAGCAACAGGAGAGCCTAGGCCCATGGTCGGCAAACTGCGGCTCGTGAGTCACATGCGGCTCTTTGGCCCCTTGAGTGTGGCTCTTCCACAAAATACCAACTTCTGCGCATGGGCCACGAAGTTTCAATCGCACTGTACATGCGCACCCACACGTGGTATTTGGTGGAATACCTAGGCTAAGCTGCTTTGGCTCACTGGGAAGTCAGAGAAAAGGGGGCCTTAGAGATAGGTTTGGGGGGGCAAGGGGGAGCTACCACTGCCCATTGCTCCCCTGGTTGCAAGTCTCGTGGGGTCCCTTGGAGTTTAGAAGATACGTGCCTGTGGGGGAAGGAGAGGGGAGAGAGAATGGCACAGGTGTACTCCCTGAAAGGAGAGTGCCCACTGTTATTTGTCTGTTTGTTTGTTTTATAATTTATTTTTGGAGAGAGAGAGAGAGAGAGAGAGAGAGAGAGAGAGAGAGAGACATTAATGTGAGAGAAAAACATGATCAGTTGCCTCCTGTACACACCCCAACTGGGGGCCAAACCCACAGCTGGGGCATATGCCCTGACTGAGAATTGAACCAGCGACCTATTGATACACAGGACAATGCTCAACCAACTGAGCCACACTGGCCAGGGCTCACCCACTATTTTTTTAAAGATATTTTCAACATATATTTTTACTGATTTCAGAGAGGGAGAGAAAGATAGACACATCAATGAGAGAGAATCATTGATTAGCTGCCTACTGCACGCCCCCTACTGGGGATCGAGCCCTGGTGGAGAATCAAACTGTGTGACCCCCTAGTAGTTCATAAGTCAACGCTCAACCCCTGAGCAACACTGGCCAGGCTCAAGCACTATTCTTTTTTTTAATATATTTTATTGATTTTTTACAGAGAGGAAGGGAGAGAGATAGAGAGTTAGAAACATCGATGAGAGAGAAACATCGATCAGCTGCCTCCTGCACATCTCCCACTGGGGATATGCCCGAAACCCAGGTACATGCCCTTGACCGGAATCGAACCTGGGACTCTTCAGTCCGCAGGCCGACGCTCTATCCACTGAGCCAAACCGGTTTCGGCTCAAGCACTATTTTTAACAAATTTTAGTGAATAGGCCATATGTTGGGAAAAAATAGTAATTTCACCGACATAAATAAATATTACATATCTATAACTATAGTTTACATATATATTTAAGTCCAAGAGTTACCACGCATAAACAATGTTCAGCGAATGATTAACACGTGATCACATCGCATTGTGCGAAGTAATTGGTTCTGTGGTCCCTGGCATGAGTTTCTGCAGCGGTTTTAACTCGTGCCAGCAATGTTCCCACATGCTAAGGCACACCCCAGCCTTTTTTTTTTTTAATATATTTTATTGATTTTTTACAGAGAGGAAGAGAGAGAGATAGAGAGTTAGAAACATTGATGATGAGAGAAACATCGATCAGCTGCCTCCTGCACATCTCCCACTGGGGATGTGCCCGCAACCCAGGTACATGCCCTTGACCGGAATCCAACCTGGGACCCTTCAGTCCACAGGCCGACGCTCTGTCCACTGAGCCAAACCGGTTTCGGCACACACCCAGCCTTGTACATTTGTTTACTCCCAGTGACTGGTGAATGCACGTATTTACTAGGCTTACTCAGTATAAATTTAAAATTATACCACTATATATAGAAAACTTTTCTGAGAAATTAAACTTTTCATACATACTTGATTTTTTAAACTTTTTTAAAATATATTTTGTTATTGATTTCAGAGAGGGAGAGAGAGAGCGAGAGAAACATCAGCGATGAGAGAATCCTTGATCAGCCGCCTCCTACATGCCCCCCACCAGGGATCAAGCCTGCAACCGAGCGTGTGCTCTGACCGGGAAGATCCTGGGACCGGTTGGTGTGTGGGATGACGCTCAACCACCTGGGCCACACCAGCCAGGTTGTTTATTTTTTCTTTTGTTTCCCTTGCCCAAGAACATATATCAGAAAAAATATTCCTGTGAGAAAGGTCTGAGATTTTACTGCCTGTTTTCTCCTAGGATTTTTATTGCTTTCAAACCATAAAACAACCTTAAACAATCTCACATCTCAAACAACTTCATACCCACTGTCTCCTTTGCACTTGCTGTGCCCTCTGCCAGCAAGCCTTCCCCTTGTGTGACCCTGGGTAAATGAGAGTGGCCACCCCTCTGGGTTGACATAAGAATGAAAAGAGCCCTAGCTGTTTGGCTCAGTGGATAGAGCGTTGGCCTGCGGACTGAAGGGTCCCAGGTTTGATACCGGTCAAGGGCATATGCCCAGGTTGTGGGCTCAATCCCCAGTAAGGGACGTGCAGGAGGCAGCCAATCAATGATTCTCTCTCATCATTGATGTTTCTATCTCTCTCTCCCTCTCCGTTCCTCTCTGAAATCAATAAAAATATATTTTAAAAAGAATGAAATAAGTTAGCCCTGGCCAGTGTGGCTCAGTTGGTTGGAGCATTATCCGTGCACTGAAAGGTCAGAGGTTCAATTCCCTGACAAGGGCACATACCTAGGTTTGTGGGTATGATCAATATTTCTCTTTTTCTTTCTTTCTCTCTCTCTTCCTCCCTCTCTAAAATCAATTAAACGCACACACACACACAAACAAAAAATGTCATTTTTTAAAAAAAATAATGAAATTAGTTAACAAAATGTCAAGAATTTCTTTTTTTTTATTTTTAAATATATTTTATTGATTTTTCACAGAGAGGAAGGGAGAGAGATAGAGAGTTAGAAACATCGATGAGAGAGAAACATCGATCAGCTGCCTCCAGCACATCTCCTACTGGGGATGTACCCGCAACCCAGGTACATGCCCTTGACCGGAATCGAACCTGGGACCTTTCAGTCTGCAGGCCGACGCTCTATCCACTGAGCCAAACCGGTTTTGGCTTCTTTTTCTTTTCTTTTTTTTTAAATATATTTTTATTGATTTGAGAGCAGGGAGAGGGAGAGAGAGAAACATCAATGATGAGAGAGAATCATTGATCGGCTGCCTCCTGCACAACCCCTACTGGGGATCAAGCCTGCACCCTGGGCATGTGCCCTTGACTGGAATCGAACCCGAGACACTTCAGTTCACAGGCCGACACTCTATCCACTGAGCCAAACCAGCCAGGGCAAAACGTCAGGAATTTCTAACACTTCTTGGCACACAGTGAGTCCCTTGTGTTCCTATCATTAAAGGCAATCTCTTACAGTTTTATTTACCCAACAGCGCATACACAGTCCGAAATGACCTCACTTTATGTTTACTTGTCCCTTGTCTGTCTCCTCCATCAGAATGCCACTCGGTGACAGGGACCTTATCTGTCCGGTTCCCTGCTGCGTCCTCAGCACCCCACACAGTGCCTGGCGCATAGCAGATATTCCACACATATTTGCTGAGTGCCAAGCAGCCCTGAGACAGGCAGGATGGCCACGGCTAGGAATGTGGTAAAGAACTTGGACTCTGCAGCCAGAATGTGTGGGTTCGAACCCCACCTCTCTGCTTACTAGATGTGCGTGTAGCCAGGGCAGGGTGCCTAACCTTTCTGGGCCTCAGCTTTCTCCTCTGAAATGGGAATAATAATAAAACGACCTCTGAGACCTGTTGTAAGGATTTGGTGCAACAATATTTGTAACACGCTTAGGAGAGTGAATGGTAGTTGGCATTATTATTATTCTATTCCCATTTTATAGAGAAGGACGCTGAGGCCAGGAGAAAAGGCATGATGTATGTCTGACTCCCAGACCAAGGCTCTGCCCACTTCGCTACCCCTCCAAGAGTTGGGGTTGAGAGCTCAGCCCAGGAGGATGCGGCTCCCCTCCAGTCTAGCCAAGCCTTTTACAATCCAGCCCCATCTCCCGCCACTCCCTCTCTGGCACTCAACACGCCCCACGCATTCCTGTCTACACACATCCCACCCACCCCTGTGGCTGCCTTTGCTTTCAGCCTGAAATTGTCTTCCCTCCCTTCTCCAGCTGCTTAAATTTTACTCCATCCCACGAGTTTCCAGCTTAAATGTCACAAGCTCTGGGATAGCTCCCAACCCCAAGCAGATTTCGTACCCCTTCCGCTGTGTGCTCAGTCACAGCCTTTGCCTTCTAGGGATCTTGTTTGTAACTTTTTTTAAAAAAAAATGTATAATATATATATTTTTTTAATATATATTTTTATTGATTTCAGAGAGAGAGAGGGAGAGGGAGAGAGAGAGAGAAACATCAATGATGAGAGAGAATCATTGATCAGCTGCCTCCTGCACACCCCACACTGGGGATCGAGCCTGCAACCCGGGCATGTGCCTGACTGGGAATCGAACCATGACCTCCTGGTTCAAAGGTCGATACTCAACCACTGAGCCACACCGGCCAGGACTGTTTGTAACTTCTAAACAGCTGTTCTGTCCTTTCAAGGCTCCCATGCTCCTCCTTCAGACACTCTTCAAAACTGTCATGAAGTCGGTGTCGTTCAATGTCTTCTCCCCACACAAGTGTGCTCACCATGAAGGTTCCGGAGCCAGCGTGTGCCCGGCTCAGAGGAAGTGCTTTGTAAGTGTTTGCCCAAGGGGTGCAGGCAGCCAGGGGGAAAGAGCACACACCCGGCTCTGGCTGTCTGGGGAGTGGGAGGGGCAGGCCCAGGATGGGTGGTGTAGCCCGGCACCTCGGGTCAGGTCCACCCTTGGGTGGGGCGCTTTGGGTGGAGCCCTTATTTCTCTTTCCTGACTTGAGTTTAGAGCCTCATGACATCCCGAGGGGCCTTTCCAGGGCACATGGATGACTGTGTTGGGTGAGCCCCACCCTGGTCACGGGAGAACAGCCCTGCCCTGAGGCCCAGCGGCCAGGATCCCTGCCCAATCCCTACAAGTCCCATCTGCAAACAACTGCAGTTTCTTTTGTGAATGTGTTAGTGCACGCGCCATATTTTATCTTCATGCTGGTACCTATCGCAATCTGAAATGACAGGTTTGTTTAGCGTTCACTATCTCTCTTCTTGCAAGAAAGTGAGCTCCTTGAAAACAGACTGCCTTGTCTGTATAAAGCAGGGGTGGGAACCTGTTTTCTGCCGCGGGCCATTTGGATATTTATAACATTATTCGAGGGCCATACAAAATTATCACCTGAAAAATTAGCCTGCTGGTCTTGTTGAGGAGCTCCACGGCACCTGGGGATGAGTCCTGGTGCAGGTGCTGCTCAGAGCCTGGGTCGGAACTCTGGGGCCACCCCTCCTCCTGTCACGTGAGAGTTTTGGGAAAGGACACTGGGCTTTGTTTCTATGTAAACAAAAGCCAGTGAGGAGAGCAGAGGTTGTCTTCATCCTTCACTGGTAAGCCAACCTTGGCCTCTGTGGTAGCAGGGAGCAAAGGGCCACTTCCTGTATCCTGCCAGGAGGCCATAGCATATGGGCGATTCCCCCCCACCCCACCCCTTTTTAAAATATATTTTTATTGAATTCAGAGAGGAAAGGAGAGGGAGAGAGATACAAACGTGAATCAGAGAGAATCCCTGATCGGCTGCCTCCTGCACACCCGCTACTGGGGATCAAGCCTGTAACCTGGGCATGTGCCCTGACTGGGAATCAAATCTTGACCTCCTGGTTCATAGGTCGACGCTCAACCACTGAGCCATGCCAGCCGGGCTTTTTCTTTTTTTCCTTTTATACCTAGTTGCTCAGAAGACATTTTTATTTTGCTGCTTGGTGAGTTATTTGCTAGTCATATTTTTAAAATCCAATCTACGAAAAATTCCTACTGCCTTAGGAAATTATAGTCAGAGCCTAAAATTCTTAAAATGCTTGGGTTATCACTTATAATTACTGAGTTTGTTTTCAGCAGCTCATCAGCTTGTTTGGAACTGGAGGAATCACTTGTCAAACTACAGCTGTGCGGTGAGCGCCCTGGAAATGGGAACTCTGGAGGGGGTGCCCCAGAGCTCCACCAGGAGGGCACCCTCCGTATCTAATAATCCCGACTATCGGTCTCTCGCACTACTGTGGTATATTAACCAGGACACACGTGCTTTCTGTCAGCGCCACAGGGTAATGCAGCGGTTCTCATACTTCTTTAGTCTGAGACCTATTTACACTTTTAAAATTATCCACCCCATAGACCTAGTATTTATGTGGGTTATATCAATATTTCCTACATTAGAAATGAACACAGATTTTAAAAGTATTAAATCATTTAGAAATGACAATGATAAACTCATTTTGTGTTAAAAATCATTAGCCTGCTATATTTGGTCAAACATTTAATTAACTCACCCCTAATTCCTTGGCAAGGCCAGACCAAATGATTTTTCGGCCTTATACAGCCCTTGGGCCAGATGTTCTCCAACCCTAGCGCACAGTCTCCAGAACAGGGAGGGCCTGGGTATAGGAGGAGTTCAAGAACATTTATTGACTAAATGAACATGTTCAGGCTTGGGGACAGGGACAAACAAGGCAGCCCATCAGCCCGGAGCTTGGTAGGGGGAGTCCCTAACCAATGAGGACCATGGCTGGGATACCTGCTGTGACACAGGTCAGGGTAAAGAGGGGGCACAAGGAAGGGCATGGCCATTCTCGCCTGAGGGCAGAGAAGGACCGGAAGAGATGGGGCAGGGCATTTCATGCCAAGAGCAGCATAAGGGCCACGTGGGGCAGGTGCCTTTGGGAAACTGAGTGCAGAGAGGCCGCCAGGTGTGGGGGAGGTGGGCTGGACTGATCCTCCGGGCAGGAGTCTCACCCTCCTGGCCTTTAGGGCCCACCATCGCCAAAGCGCCTGCCCTAAAACGAAGACTCCCAGGTTATAGAGCATTAAAACTGGCAGAGCATTTGCAATTAAACGGTTCTCTTTTATCTTTACCACCACACACGGTGGGGTTTATTGCCTTTGTTTTATAGGTAGGGAAAGTCTAGCACCAAAGTCCCAAGGTCAGCCAGCCAGGAAGTAGCAGAGCCAGGATTCAAACTGAATTTCTGGGTGTGAACATGGTGGCCACGTAGTAGCCAATGGGGACCAAACTCACTTCTGGTTCACATGATTTGTGTGCCTTCTTTTTTTTTTTTTTTTTTTTAAATATATTTTATTGATTTTTTACAGAGAGGAAGGGAGAGAGATAGAGAGTTAGAAACATCGATGAGAGAGAAACATCGATCAGCCGCCTCCTGCACATCTCCTACTGGGGATGTGCCCGCAACCCAGGTACATGCCCTTGACCGGAATCGAACCTGGGACCTTTCAGTCCGCAGGCCGACGCTCTATCCACTGAGCCAAACCGGTTTCGGGCTTGTGTGCCTTCTTTTTGTCTCCCAGGTTAATCTGTCTTCCCAGGATTCCTGCCTGTGCCACCTCCTCCCCCTGCTCCACCCCCATCTCTCTCACACTCGCCTGGGCTCGCTCTGGCTAGGCCAGGAGTGGATAACAGGTTTCCTGGGCTTCAGAGCACTTTTCTCCACAGACCTGTGGGGGCAGCAGGGCAGGGCAGGGCCTCTAATCCCCATTTTACGCATGAGATCTGGCTCAGAGCAATGACTAGTGGAAGGCCGTCTCGCTGGGGAAAGCCAGAAATGAAGCCCAGGCTGTCTGACTCCATCCAGATTCTTCCCCACAGCCTGCCCCGGTCTGGGTCGGGGAGCAGCCTTGAAGAGCATCTGGATCCCCCAGTACTCCTCTCAGCCCCCGGAGCAGCTGCACATCCAGGGGCATATTGTACCCTGAGGTGGTTGTGCCCCAGGCCTCAGGCCCTGGCCAAGCTGGGCCTGCCTCTGCCACCACTTCCCATGGGCAGTGCGGCCCACTAACCTGCTCTGGCTGGCAGCTGTGCCTGCCCCACACCTTGAACCTCAGACTCCCCCAGCCCCCTTCTATCTGCAGTGGGCCCCAGGCTCTGGGCAAGTCCTGGACTCAGTGTCTAACCCGCTGTACCTTGAACATGCTGTCCCCCCGAGCCAGGCCCACCCACATCCCCTCAGGCAGCCTCGACACCACTTTCAGCACCCCTCCCTGTGGTACTGCCTGACTCAGTGCAGCACCTGGTTCAAGTCCCAGCTCTTCCCAGCTGTGTCAGCAGAGTGAGCTTTTACCCCCCATGCGTCCTCCTCATCTGTAAAATGGGGACAATGACAGAACCTACGTCGTAGGGCTGTTGGGAGGATGAAATGAGTAACAGCACGTAAAGCTCTCCGTGGTGCCTGACACACGGTAAGAACCAGGCTCAGCTCTTCATGCTACCCAGTCTCTGAGCCCTTGCTGTCCTGCACGACCACCACTCCTTCCCCGGGCTCTGTGCTCTGTCACAAGCGAGCTCTTTGAGGACAAACACACATTGGATCTGCCTCTTCATCCACTGCCCCAGCACAGTGCCTGGCACTCGGGGGCCAGGAGTGACTCCATGCAGGAGCAGTGGCTGTCTGCAGAGCGATGTGGAGGGCGCAGGGACTCGGCATCAGGGGGACTGGGCTTGAAGTCCTTTCCTGCCCCTCACTGGATGTGGGACCTCTGAGAACCCCTTTCCTGGGCTACTTGTGCTTCATCACCTGTCAAATGGGAGGGGCCACATCCCACTCAGGATGTGAGGTGGGGACCCTGTGTAACACATGATGTGCACCCCTGTAGCCGGTAGAGGATGTGCATGGAGAGGGCCGGCAGGCTGTTGCCACGCTGCGCCATGACCAGAAGAGCACAGTGGTGTTTCCGGCAGACAAAGCCCCGAGAAGCTGTTTGGCGGCAGTGAACTTGTTTTCCTGGCCCCACCTCTGCTGGTGGGTGGGGCGGGGGGAGTGAGTTACAGCAGGAACGGCCCAGTGAGGAAAGCAGGTCAACTGCCAGGAGGGTTGGCAGCCTGGGAGGACCCACCAGTGGCTGCAGGAATGCTCTGAGCCCCTCCCAAGCTGGAGAGGGAAGGGGTTGGAAATGGCCAGGACCAAAGGCAGGAGGCTCCATCAGTTCTGCTCCCTGACACCCCTCTCTGGGGGACCCCTCTGCTGGACCCCATAGGAGCATCTCCGTGGGCCGTGCTGGCCGAGCCCGTGCTGTGAGTCCAGAGACAGCCAGGAGGATGAGGAAGATCCGTCTTTGGGATTGACCGGCTCAAGCTAAACTAAGCTGAGCTGTTTCCTCTAAGTAGCTCAAAGGGGGATGATGGAAGGGGTGGGGGAAGTTTGTGCAGGTGGAGGGAGTGCTGCAGGGGCGTCCTACCCTTGCCCCTGGCAGTGCCAGATGGAACTGGAATAGGTGTGGCAGGCTTATCCTTAGGCCTTGTTGGGGATCAGGTTTGTAGCTGGACCCCCTAGTGGCCCACAGGCTACCACCAAAAAAAAAACACCCCAAAACACACAATAAAAGTAAGAAAGTTCTGCCCAGGGCCCTTGAAAGTTGGGTATGCCTGCATCTGGCCGTGTGGCTCAGTTGGTTGAGCATTGCCCCAAGCACGGAGAGGTCACCGGTTGATTCTCGGTCAGAGCACATGCCCCAGTTGCAGGCTCCATCCCCAGTAAGGGGCGTGCAGGAGGCAGCTGACCAATGGATATTTCTGCTCTCCTTGATGCTTCACTATCTCTCTCCCTCTCCTTTCCTCTCTCTCTAAAAAAAAATCAATAAAAACATTTTTTAAAAAGAAAGTGTTGGGCATGTGAGGCTTTCCTCCATCTGCAGCACAAGCCAGACCCTGCTCTATGTTTGATTCTAAAGAAGGTCTGGAGGGTGGTGGTGGAAGGGCACCCAGCTTCAGCCTGCTACAAGGATGAGGTGCAAAGGGCACCAGATCAGGGAGGGAGGTGTGGACGGAACTGGCTTCTGACAGATGGGCCTCATCTGTGACCCCTTCTAGGATGGCACAGATGTGAAGCAGTTTACAAAGAAACATGCCTGGGATTATTACTGGGATCAGTGAGAATGGGAGTTCACACTGAAATAGGGGAGGAGCCACCCAGGGTTCCTCAGATCTGCCAAACAAAGTGAGCCCAGAGGGTGTGGAGAGAGAAGGCCGCCGACCCTCATCTATAGGAAGGAGACTTATCCTCCTCATAGTGTTCTAGCTACGTCTGTGGTTCCAAGTGTATCTCCAGCTCCAAGTCCACTGGAGGACACAGACCATGGGGTCTAGCAAAGTCCTTTAGAGTGTTCCCAGCACAGGGGCAGCCCGGGTCTCAATGATCTACCAAGCCGAACAGGAGGCCAGGCTGATTATTTGCGGCTCTCGGACCCACGGAGACACGAAGTCCTAGAGCCCTGGGAGACTGACTTCCTAGCCTGCAGACAGTTGAGTGCTTTTCCAGAAATAGGAATTGGCCAGGCTCCCTGTGTAAGGTGCCAGCCCAGCCCTCTTACATAAGAAAGTATTGTTTATTCTCACCAAGGGTCAGGAGGCCAGCTCCTCCGCAGCCACAGGGGCTCAGCAGATGGCAGAGCTGAAGCCGAGGGGGCAAGGGCCTTTGACCCTTTTTCCCAGTGGGAACCACGGCTCATCCACTGAAGGCTTCACCCCACCCAGGCCCCCGGGGGGGGGTGAGGGGGAGGTAAAAAGTAAAGGGGTTGCGGGGGTGAGGACAGTTGCGTCTGTGGGGTCCTGGGGATGCCTTCTGTGAGCCAAATTCTCTAAGTCTCAATACTTTTCTAAAATTAAAGTATAGTTGACATATAGTATTATATGAGTTTCAGGTGTGCAACAGACTTCTTCATCAATCCAAGTACTTTCAAGCCCATTTATGTCTATATGAGGGGAGGAGGGTTACGTGGGCACAGCGAGAGGCAGTTTTCAACTAGGAATGTCCTTACTAGGTGTTTTGGCGTGTGCATGTGTGTGCAGTATGGGGCCACTACAAAGGATTTTTAAACAAGGAACGTGAAAGCTCTCCTCTTATCCCTCCCCAGCTCCAACGTCGGGGCTAACACTGCTAATAGTTAGTAGACTTCCTTTCAGATTTTGTGTGCAAACGTATTTCTAAAGTGAAAAGCAGGACCACGCTGAGCATACTATTCTGCAAGCTGCTTTTCCACTTACTATATTGCCGGCTTCTTTTCGTGTCCATACAGCGTGGGTTTCCAATTGGCCCGCCCAGGCCCCCCGTGCTGGACACTTAGGCTGTTCCCGTTTGTCTGCTATTCTACCCCATCCTGCAGACAATCTGGGTGTCCTCGTCCAGTTATTTCCTTGGGAGAAATTCTGAGAAGTGGAGTCTCTGGGTTAAGGGCCTACCCAGGTAGAGACGGCCACCCAGTTCGGTCGGGAGGGCCAACGTGTGCAGGTCCCTGTGTTTCCTTCAGTCCATGCCACTGTGAGCCCCTTTATCCCTCCCTCTGTAAGCAGGACATCACCATGGGCAGCCTGAGGCCACACCCCACCAATCCCTGTCTCTAGTGGTCTTTATTCCTCATCCCCTTCTCCTACATGAGACACACAAAAAAACACACACCAAAAAACAACATGTCAAAACCTGTGTGTTCCCATCCCAATTAATCAGACTGGAGTGACCAGAAGACTGAAAGCCCTAATCCTATTGGGGATGGGGCCGTACGTTCCTGGGATTCAGGCTGTCGGTCCCTACCACTGCTAAGGCAGAATTGCTTACCTGAAACACATCTCCATTGATCGTGGTCCCCATGTCCTCAGGACCAGCTAGAAAGAGAACAAGGAGACAGCATTACTCATTGCTCAGCTTACAGCAGGCACGGAATGGTCCTACGTTAGTGCCCCAAGCCGGCTTCTGTATATGCCCATGCGTGTATTCTCCCCCCAACACAGACATGATGGATCCTTGGGCCCAATCCTTTGACTGCTCACCATGCCTTCTCACAGCCTTTATCACATGTGATTTTCACCACAGCCTTGTGATGAAGTTGTTATCAATCCATTTTGTAGATTCTCAAACTGAGGCTCAGACAGACTATGTGATTGCCCAAGGTCGTCCAGTCAGTAATAGCTCCTCTCCTACCTGAAGCGGATTTACCCTCCGCTGCCGCTGGGAATGGCCCAGTAGAGCCTGTGCAGGCAGAGGCACTGTAGGCTCAGGGCGGGGTCTGCAAGGGCTAAGGAGGAGGGACCTGCAAGTCTCTGCCTGTCCCGGCAGTGCCTTGAGCAACTAACTACTCCACCTGGGACAGCAGGAACTGCAGCCCCCACCAGGCAGCACCTGCCCTATTTTTCCTGCTTCTGCCCCTCCCAGAAGGATTTCATTTTGCCCGCAACTATGACTCCTCCTGGTCCCTTTCCCTGACATCTGATTAGTCACAAATTCCTGTAGCTTCTGCTGCAACAGTGACCCTCAAAGTGGCCCTCCGCTCTTTGCCCTCTGCCCAGCCCCAGCCCCAGCCCAGCCCCGGCTCTCCCCCTGCTAGTGGCAAATACCTGGAGGGCCCCTGTGTCCTTTCTCCTCACTACTGTCTTCCCTGAGCCCTGCAGGGTACCTGTGACGTAGTAAGAGCCAGAAACTATGTGTTGAATAAAAAAATTACAAAATGAGCCATAGCCGGTTTGGCTCAGTGGATAGAGCGTCGGCCTGCGGACTCAAGGGTCCCGGGTTCGATTCCGGTCAAGGGCATGTACCTGGGTTGCAGGCACTTCCCCAGTAAGAGATGTGCAGGAGGCAGCTGATCGATGTTTCTCTCTCATCGATGTTTCTAACTATCTCTCTCCCTTCCTCTCTGTAAAAAATCAATAAAATATATTTAAAAAAAAAAAAAAGCCGAAACCGGTTTGGCTCAGTGGATAGAGCGTCAGCCTGCGGACTGAAAGGTCCCAGGTTCGATTCCGGTCAAGGGCATGTACCTGGGTTGCGGGCACTTCCCCAGTGGGGGATGTGCAGGAGGCAGCTGGTCGATGTTTCTCTCGCATCGATGTTTCTAACTCTCTATCTCTCTCCCTTCCTCTCTGTAAAAAATCAATAAAATATATTTTTAAAAAAAATGCTGAAACCGGTTTGGCTCGGTGGATAGAGCGTCGGCCTGCGGACTGAAAGGTCCCAGGTTCGATTCCGGTCAAGGGCATGTACCTGGGTTGCGGGCACATCCCCAGTGGGAGATGTGCAGGAGGCAGCTGATCAATATTTCTAACTCTCTATCTCTCTCCCTTCCTCTCTGTAGAAAATCAATAAAATATATTTTTAAAAAAAATTACAAAATGCATTAAAGAAAGGAAGAATGAATGACTGGCTTCCCCAACTCCAGCCTCACCCTCTCCCAACCCTCTTTCAAACTCAAAGTTGTCCTCTGCTCTCTACCCCGTGCCCTGCTCCAGCCCCACCTCTCACCCACACAGTGTGCCCATAAAGCATACACTTACCTATGTCATTCCTCTAATTTACAAATTTTTTTAAAATATATTTTATTGATTTTTTACAGAGAGGAAGGGAGAGAAATAGAGAGTCAGAAACATCGATGGGAGAGAAACATCGATCAGCCGCCTCCTGCACATCCCCCACTGGAGATGTGCCCGCAACCCAGGTACATGCCCTTGACCGGAATCGAACCTGGGACCTTTCAGTCCGCAGGCCGACGCTCTATCCACTGAGCCAAACCGGTTTTGGCTGTCATTCCTCTAATTTAAAATATAATAAAAACAAACCCAAAAGAAATCCACTTCCCCTGGACCACAGTGGCCTACAGGGCCTGCTCCTGCTTCTGGGACTCAGCAGGTACTGTTTCCTCTGCCTGGAAGGCCTCCTTGCCCATCTCCACATGGGCTGCTCCCTTCAGCCTCTGGTTGCCTTAGCGTTGGCCTTCCCTGACCACCCCTGACATTCACCGCTCCCGCACCTCCCCTCCCCAGCAGTATTTTCTCACAGCACTTAGCACAGGTGATATGTCTATTTGTGTGTGTGCTTATTATCTGTCTTCCCCACTAGAACGGACCCCCCAATAGAGCAGAGACTTCGTTTTGTCCATTGCTGGGGCCCAACACCCACAATCTGGCGCATAACAGAAATTCCGTAAATATCTGTCAAATTCCGGACCATAGCACTTGAGGGTCTTTACAGCCTGGTCCTGTCCATTTTTTCCTACCTTGCTACCCACCAGTCCCTCCCACAAACCCTATTCTGGTTTCCTCCTTCCCCAAACACATCCTGTACCCCATGCCTTTCTTCCTGCTTCCCTCTCTAAAGAATGCTCTTAGATCCAGTCATTCTCCAAGACTCGGTTCATGAGTCACCTCCTCTGGGAAGCCCTCCACTACTGCTGCTTCCCTGGCACTGATGGGCGGTCTCGCCTCTGGGGTAGTCCAGAATACTGAACAGCATCCCCTGCCCTCTGATGCAATTACTTGTGACCTCTCACGGGTCATGCACTCCTTTATCAGGCTCTTATCCTACTCAGCTCCTCAAGGCTCCTGCACAGATACAGTGAACAGTAAGTGTTGGCTAAATGGAAACTGAATTGCTCTTTGAGGGCCGACTGCTCTCTGCAAGGCCGCTCTGCAGCCTCTCAGAAACTGCCTAGCAAAAAGCCACAGGAGGCCCCACGGGAGGAGCACAGGCAGACTGGTAGCCCTGTACCAGCCGGCCAGCGCGGTGAGCAGCAGCAATGCTGCCTTCAGCTTGGGGACTGACGGGAGGGACCTGTAATCCATGGAAATAATCCCCGGTCGATATAAATTATAATCAACGCTGTTTTCAGACTCAAACAGTGATTGATTCTAATCAACTATGTCAGCTGTCATCCCTAGGCGTTCAGATAGGGCTTCTCCTGGCTGAGTGGCAGCATCTTCCCCAGGGCACCGCCTCTACCAGGGCCTTACGTTACCAGGGTCCACTCAGGATGATGCCAGTCTGTGCACCTGGCCTCTCTGGAGTGGGAGTTGCACCACCCTACTCCACCCTGACCAGCTCCCGGCGCAGGCCCCTCATCCACAGGCCCGGCCCACGCTGGCCTTCAGAAAGCCCCTCAGCCCGTCTCTCAGGTCCACGAGTGTTCCTCTGGAGATGAAGTTTCAGCCTCTTTGGGAACCCACACACACCCACACATAGAGTTAGGAGTATTTGCTCCCACAATGCTTTCTGGTTTGTCTATTGCACATTTATAATCATGTGTCCATAGTCAGAGGCCGGCAGAGCAGGGGCACAGGAGACACGAGTTCCAGGCATCACCAGTGAGTGTTGTTTCACTCAGATCCTTGACCCCTTTTTTTTTTTTTTTTTTTTAATATATTTTATTGATTTTTTTACAGAGAGGAAGGGAGAGAGATAGAGAGTTAGAAACATCGATGAGAGAGAAACATCGATCAGCCGCCTCCTGCACATCTCCTACTGGGGATGTGCCCGCAACCCAGGTACATGCCCTTGACCGGAATCGAACCTGGGACCTTTCAGTCCGCAAGCCGACGCTCTATCCACTGAGCCAAACCGGTTTTGGCCCTTGACCCCTTTTGGAACGGGGGCAGACAGGGTCCAGAACATTCCTGGGAGCTTACTGAGGCCCAGATGGGGAAACAGGCTTGCCAGGAACCGACTCGGTGAGTCAGGAGCAGAGCTGGGCTGGACGGCTCAGCCACCTGGGTGTGAAAAAGTAAACCTCTGGGTCCTGCCCAAGGTGATGAATGGAAACAAAGTGTCCATTGCTCAGGCTGGCCCAGCCCCAGCCCCAGAGGAGAGACAATGTGGCTCAGGCTCAGGTCTACACCAGACACCTCCTTCCCCAGGGGCACCAGGGACCCAACGTTAGAGCACTCAGCACAGGGGTGTCATCTAAGACAGCGGTCGCCAACCTTTCGGACCTCACGGACCACCAGATGGGCAGCGGTGGGAGCCAGCATCCTCCCGGTCCCGGAAGGCCAAGGCACATGCACCCCATCCATCTTGGCTTCTGACACTCTGGGCTAGTCAGGGGGGATTACTTGCTCAGCACCAACGAGGGCTAGAAGGGCAGATCAGTTCCATCCTGCCTGGCCACCTACGGAGCCACCATCCTACACTACCTCCTGGATCCCCATGCCCCGCTCAGGACGGCAGCTGAGCACTTGCAGCTGTGGTGGGTGTGAGAGTCCAGGAGGATCTCAGAGGGCTGTGCCCCACCCTGTGCCCCAATCTGTACCCCACCCTTGCCAGAGAGGGAACCTCCTTATCCAGGCTGTCAGCCCCTGGAGCCCCACTGTTTGGGGAGAGGCTCAACTCCCAGAGGCCTCTGGCTAACCGGGCTGACTTTTACCTGCTTCTCCCTCAGGAAGTGCTAACTTCGGGTCTTTTCCGCAGGGCCTCCCTGGGGCCAAGCCAGACCAGGGAAGCTGAGGGTCTCAAGGAAGAGGCGTGGACAAATGAACACTGGTGCCTGACTGTGGACAGGCATTTCCCTGAGATGTGTGAAGGTCCGTGCTGAGCTGCTGCTCTGAAAGGCTTCCATGGCTGGCTGGGTAACAAAAGACTCACTGCCCGCTTCCCCCCTCCCCAGCCTATCACCTCCCGGTGACTGCGGAAGCATCTGAAAGCAAATGGAGCTCAGACTTGGGAGGCCTGGGATTGGATCAAGCCCCAGATCTGTCACTCACAGCTGTGTGACTTTGGGCAAGACACTCAAGCTCTCTGGGCCTCCAGGTTCTTATACGTTACAGAAGGCTTGTTACAGTTCTCATAGCAAGGGGCTACAGAGATGCTTCAAACTCCTTACCACGGGAACTGTCTTAGTCATAGCTGCATCCCCGGTGGGCCTGGCATACAGGAGGTGCTCAGTAAATGTTGAATGAATACAAACATGCCTATAAGGAGCCTTACTTGTAAACATTTTTTTTTAAAATATGGAAGCTACCACTTATTCCAACAGGGCCATAAAACCCCACCAAAATGACAGCATTAACAGGAAGCAAGGGCAGTTTTGGATGCGCCTGTGAAGGTGCTATCTACTTTTTTACCAAATATTTTAAGAAATTATTCTCTCAAGCCAGAACCACAGTGGGAACACTGGCAAACATGCTGTTCTGAAGCTAACCACAACAGTCCTGGACCACCTTTGGAAAATGCCAGAGGGCAGAGCCACATCTGACCGAAATCCACGATGTCCTGGTATCTCACTCAGAGTCAGGCATGTGGAAGACAGTGTGGTCAGGTGGACAGGGCTTAGAGTCTACCGGACACAGGTTTAAATCCTTGCTCTGCCGTTTGCCAGTTGCTCTAGTACTGTACTTTTTTTTAGCCTCGATTTTGCCACCTCTAAAATGGGTCTGACACTGAGTATCCAATGATGACATGTAAGTATAAAATGCCTAGCCCAGTGCCTGCAGGTGGTCCCAAGGGAAAGTCTGTTTGTTTCTGGACACCCTCCTGCCTTCCCAGCTGCAGGAGTGGGGTCTGCTGTCCTGCCCACACCTTCGGGGCTCGGCTCGGAGGCCGAGACAGGCCTCCCTGGAGGCTCAGGGGACACTCGGGGCGAGGCGGTGCTGGATTCCAGAGCCGCGCGGCGGTGGAACTGGCCGGGGAGGAAACGTCCGGAGGAATTCTGGTCCCGGGAGTACCCGGCCCACCCAGGCGGGGCCTCTAGGAGGATCTCCAAGGAGATTCCTCCCGGGTTCCCAGACCCCGGGTTCCCAGACCCCGGGCCCCAGACCCTACACGCACACACGGCCCCAGGCCCGCTCCCGACGGCAGACCGACGGCGGGCCCTCTGTCCCCCGGGCGCCCCCGCCCCCGTGCCCCGGCCGCCGCGCTGACTCACCCCCGCTCGCGGGTCCCGGCTGCGCCAGGGCCGCGGGGCCGCCCGCCGGGGCGCCGAAGCCCTCGTCATTCTCGATGACCGCGATCTCGTTCTCCTGCTGCGCCAGGAAGGCGGCCGCCGGGTCCTCCTCGGCCGCCTCGGGGCCCCCGCTCTCCGACGCCGAGAAGAAGCCAAAGTCATCAGCCATTTTCCCCGCGTCTCCGCTGGGCGTCCGCCTGGCGCTCGGCTCTGCCCGGCGCGTGCCCGGCGCTGCGCCCGGCGGCCGCGACCTGTCACCGGAGCAGCAGGCGGACCTCGGCGGGGAGCGGCCCGCGCACCGCCCGCACCTCCTCTCCGCGTCGGCCCGGCCCCGGCCCCGGCCCCGGCTCCGGCTCCGGCTCCGGCTCCGGCTCCCTGTCACCGCGGCGCGGGCGGGAGCAGCGGGACGGGAATGCGGTGATGTCACCGCCGAGGGAGGGGGCAGCCGCAGCCGCAGGTCGCCTCCCCGCGGCCACCGGAGGGCGGCGCAGCCCGGGGCGCGAGGCGGGCAGCACAGCACCGCGCGCCCACCCCCGCCGCCAGCGCTGGCGCCCGGGACACCGCGAGGCTCTGGCCGGTCCAGGGGCGAAACGGGCGGGACCGAGTCGTCGTAGCGACCGGCCACCGCGGGGCGCAGCCCGCGCCGGGAGCAGCTGGGGGCGGGCGCTGCGCAGACCTCACCCGGACCCATTCTGTAAAGTTTCTTCACGGACCTGGGCAGGTCGTAGGAATTCCGTTACTGCGGATTCCCTCCTCTGCAAGAGCGGGGAGACGGGGCTCGGAGAGGTGACCCTCAGTCCCCAGGCCTCCCGCCTCTTTCCTGCGGGGCCAGCCTTTCCCACCAGGCGCGTAGCTTCGGGGCATTTCGTGCGCGTTTCTCTTCATTGAGGAGGCTTCCGTTCAGGCTGCCAGAGTGTGCATGACCTGCCTGGACCACAACGGGCAGCGGTTCTCAACCTGTGGGTCGCGACCCCTTTGGGGGTCGAACGACCCTTTCACAGGGGTCGCCTAAATACATCCTGCATATCAGATGTTTACATCACGATTCATAACAGTAGCAACATTACAGTTATGAAGTAGCAACGAAAATAATTTTATGGTTGGGGGGTCACCACAACAGGAGGAACTGTATTAAAGGGTCGCGGCATTAGGAAGGTTGAGAACCACTGCGTTAGAGGCTGGGCCCCTTAAACGTCCCTTAGGTCTGAACCCGCCTGAGAAAGGCAGACCATGTATCGAGGCAGAACTGCGACTCCTCCACCCGTCACCCTCATCAGAGTGTCCCAAGGCCTCCTCCTTGCCAGTGCTGTGCCAAGCACCCGTGCAACAAAATGTAGCAACACCCAGCCCTGGCCACCAGGAGATTACAATCCAGGAGACCAACAGATGGCAAACAGCCAGTCGCAGCCCGTGGGCAAGGTGCTCTGGCCTTAAAGCACAGGGTAGAAAGAATGATATAATGCAAACTGAGATACTAACCCCCAAACCTCAATATTACCAACATAGTCAGTCTGGTTTCATCTACATCCTTTACTCATCCCCACATGTTATTCAATTTTACCTGTAAATAATTCACTATGTTAACCTCTTTTTTAAAAATTTAGAGCTACTTACATTTTTTAAAAATGTCCAATAACAGTTGACATACAATATTATGTCAGTTGCAGGTGTAAAACAGAGTGATTAGACATTCATGTATCTTACGAAGTGATCATCCTGATAAGTCTAGTACCCATCTGGCACTATACATTGTTATTACAATAGTATTGACTCTATTCCTCATGCTATACTTCACATTCCCGTGACTGGCAATTTGTACTTCTTAATCCCTTCACATTTTCCACCCGTCCCCAACACCACTTCCATCTGACAATCATCAATTTGTTCTCTGTATTTATGAGTTGGTTTCTGTTTCGTTTTTTAGATTTCACTTACCAGGTATAAGTGAAATCCTGTGATATTTGTCTTTCTCTGTCTGACTTATTTTACTTAGATTAATACTCTCTAGGTCCACCCATGTTGTTACAAATGGCAAGATTTCATTTTTTATGGCTGAGTAAGATTCCATTGTATATAGAAAGTACCACTTCTTTTTTTTTTTTTAAGAAGGTACAATTTTTAAAAATATTTTTATTGATTTTAGAGAGACCACTTCTTTATCTATTCATCTATTAATAGACACTTAGGTTGCTTCCATATCTTGGTTAATGTAAATAATGCTGCAGTGAACATACGGGTGCATGTATCTATCTTTTTTTTTTTAATCCTCACCCAACGATATTTATTCCATTGATTGATTTTTAGAGAGTGGAAGGGACAGAGGGAGGGGGAGACAGAGAGAGAGAAAGAGAGAGACATCAATGTGAGAGAGAAACATCGATCAGTTGCCTCCTGTACATGTCCTGAACAGGGATCGAACCCTCAACCTAGTTATGTGCTCTGATGGGGAACTGAACCCACCACCTCCCAGTGTATGGGTTTTCCTTCTGGTGGCTCTAACCAACTGACCACACCAGCCAGGGCTACATGAGTTCTTTATAAATTTGGATATTGACCCCTTATCAGATGTATCATTGGTGAATATCTTCTCCCATTCAGTAGGTTGTCTTTTCATTTTGTTGATGGATTCTGTTGTTATGCAAAAACTATTTAGTTTGATGTGTCCCATTGTGTATTTTTCTTTTGTTTCCTTGCCCAAAGAGTTATATCCAAAAAATATTACTAAGAGGAATTTCAAAAATGCTTACTTTTTCTTCTAGGAGTTTTATGGTTTTGGGTCTTATATTTAAGTCTTTAAACCATTTTTGTTTTGCTTTTTAATATATTTTTATTGATTTTAGAGAGGAAGGGAGAGAGGGAGGGAGATAGAAACATCAATGATGAGAGAGAATCATTGATTGGCTGCCTCCTGCACACCCCCAACTGAGCATCGAGCCCGCAACCTGGGCTTGTGCCCTTAACCAGAATCGAACCTGGGACCCTTCACTCCCCAGGCCAACGCTCTATCCATGGAGCCAAATCAGCTAGGGCATCTTTAAACCATTTTGAATTTCTTCTTGTATGTGGTGTAAGACAATGATCCAGTCTCCTTCTTTTGCATGAATCTACCCAGTTTTCCTAGCACCGTTTATTGAAGAGACTGTTTTTACCCCATTACATATTTTTGTCTCTTTTGTCGTAGATTAATTGACTATACAGGTGTGGGTTGATTTCTGGGCTCTCTCTTCTGTTCCATTGATCTATATGTCTATTTTTTTGCCAGTACTATGTTGTTTTGATAACTATAGCCTTGTAGTATAGTTTGATATCAGGTACAGGGAGGGAGAGGGAGAGAGCGATAGAAACATCAATGTGAGGGTGCATCATGGATTAGCTATCTCCTGCACACCAGTACTGGGGGATCGAACCTGCAACCCAGGCATATGCCCTTGACTGGGAATTGAACCAACAACCTTCTGGTGTGTTGGAAGCCAATCCACCCTGGCTGCTTGAGGCAGTCCCTGCAGGGATGTTTCAAGGGACCTGGCATATATGGCATATTGTTCTTTTTTTTTTTTTTTTAATATATTTTATTGATTTTTTACAGAGAGGAAGGGAGAGAGATAGTTAGAAACATCGATCAGCTGCCTCCTGCACATCTCCTACTAGGGATGTGCCCACAACCAAGGTACATGCCCTTGACCGGAATCGAACCTGGGACCTTTCAGTCTGCAGGCCGACGCTCTATCCACTGAGCCAAACCGGTTTTGGCAACATATTGTTCTTAATATGTTTGCTCCCCTCTTAACAGTTATGTGTTTTAAACAGGACCACCTCCCTGAGAAAAGTTGTTTCCCCAGAGGGGTGGTTGGTCGCTTTGATCTTTGCTTGGAGTGACCTCCTTCAGTTACTTCCTTGTAGCTTAGTGGAGCAATGGAGTAACCTTTCAATAGAGATGGGAAGCCCCCTGGCCTTTTGTATAGGATGGATAGGATTGGGACCAAATAGTATAAATACAGATGTTAGATGACAAAAAAAAGAAGAACCTGGCTATGATGATCACCTAAACACTGCCTCCGTGTCATTCCTTCTTCGCCGACTCCATCCACACCTTGGGGAACCCCTGGACCCGCTGGGGCTGGACCCCAACACTGGTGCACAGGACAATGCCTAATCAACTGAGCCACACCAGCCAGGGTCTCACTGAATCATCTTTAAAATGTTATGCTAAGTGAAAGAAGCCAAACACAAAGGCCACAGATTTATGATTACATGTATATTAAATTGTAGAGAGCACCTGGGAAGGCACATGAGCTGATTGTTGGCTGAGTCCAGTGGCGTTGGCAGAGCCACATCCTGGAAACATACCTTGCCAGAGGCAGGTATGTTGTCAGCCTGACCTCATACTCAGGTGCCAGGGGGTGGGTTTCATTATCTAAGTTCAGTCAGGTGCCAGGAACGAATGCAATTATCTGAGCTTAGCCAGGAGTGACAATTACAAAGAAACCACAAGAATGAAGAATTGCAGCCGAAACCGGTTTGGCTCAGTGGATAGAGCGTCGGCCTGCGGACTGAGGGGTCCCAGGTTCGATTCCGGTCAAGGGCATGTACCTGGGTTGCGGGCATATCCCCAGTGGGAGATGTGCAGGAGGCAGCTGATCGATGTTTCTCTCTCATCGATGTTTCTAACTCTCTATCTCTCTCCCTTCCTCTCTGTAAAATATCAATAAAATATATTTAAAAAAAAAAAAAAGAATGAAGAATTGCAGCTTGACCTTTAACCATAATTTCCCATAATTTCCTTTGTCTTACACTCTAGTAAAACTTCTGGTATCATGCTGTATATAATAAGCGCACTGCACTAGCTCTGGATCACTGTCTCTCCATCCAAGGGCAGTGTCCCACCTGGCCCCAGCTTTCACTACTGTCTCTGTGTCTGTCTCTTTCTTTTCTTCAATCCCCAGCCACCCCTACTCAGGACTCATCCACTCTCTAGCTGCGCTGGTCGCAGCCAAGAGAGAAAACTTATATCTGGTGCCCAAACAGGGACCTGAATACAGGTAAACTCTCAAAAGTCAGGGGCAAAAAAAGAAAAAAAAGTCAGGCGAGGGGACAGCTCTGAGAAGTGCACCCCACAACAAATTCAAGAAGTAAGGTAAGGAGCGGATTGTAGTATTAGCTGGGTGTAAAACATGGGAAATTCAGGGTCTCAGGAAAGAGATCTCTGCTCTCAGATGCTTAACACTAGGCTCAAAGCTCCAGGATGCGCTGTTAATCGTAGTCAGATTCTTAATTTCTTAAGTTTTGTTAATGAAACTTGCCCTTGGTTTCCTGAAGAGGGAACCGTCAACTTCCAAACCTGGGAAAAGGTGGGAAAGCAGTTGCGTGACCGATACACAGCAGAAGGTCCAGAGAAGATTCCTATTTCTACATTCACACTATGGTCTTTAATTCGTGATTGCCTTGATCCAGCGCAGGAGAGTTTAAGAATGTCTAAGCAGGGTGCGGCCATGGCTTTACAGCCTACAGTAGAGGGGTGCGAATCTCTAAAAACACCACTTCCTCCCTCTGTGCCACCTCCTCCTCCACCCGCTGCTCCTGTGACTGCAGGCAAGAGCCCACCTGATAAAAATTTACCTCCTAAATATGATCGGGAGCTAGAGTTTGAGATGGAGTGGGACAAGCGTTACCATGATTGGGGTGACTCAGATGATAAGATTTTGCTTGCAGCCGCCCAGCCTTTATGGGGATTAGGCCTAAGGTGTCAGGCAGACATCCCCCGAGGGCTCCCAGACTGCAAGGGGGCGCAGGCTGGGCTGAGGTACCCCCCTGCCCGAGTGCACAAATTTCATGCACTGGGCATCTAGTACACTATAAAATGATTAGAATTGTAAATTTTACCACAAATTTTAAAGACTCAATGTAATTTATCAAGTTAACAAACCAAAAGAGAAAAACTATATAATCATCTCAATGCAGAAAAAGCCTTTGACTAAATTCAACATTGATTCCTAATTAAAAAAACAAAACAAAAAACTCTCAGCAAACTAAAAATTGAAAGGAATTTCCTCAACTTGATCAAGGACAGCTCTGAAAAACCTTCAGCTAACATTAAATTTAATAATGAAAGACTGAACATTCTTCTTCTAATATAGAAATAAGACAAGGATGTCAGCTTTCACAACTTCTACTCAACATTGTACTATTGGTTCTAGCCGGTGTAATAAAGAAAAGGCAGAGACATGCGGCGGGGGGGGGGGGGGGGGGAGAGTCGGGGCGGGGGGGGGGGGGGATACAGAGGCAGAGAGATAGCGCCAAAGGGAATCCAGATATAAAAGGAAGAGGTAAAACTACATATACACACAACATGATTGTCTTATGTAGAAATCCATCTCTTCCATTCTCTATAAAAAAGCTACCAGAACTAATATGTGTTTAGCAAGGTCATAAGAGGTAAATGAGCATACAATAGAATTGTATTTTTTTATTGATTTTTTTAGAGAGAGAGGGAGGGAGATAGAAACAGAAACATCGATGACAGAGAAACACTGATTGGCTGCCTCCTGCACCCCCCCCCCCCCCACTTACTGGGGGTAGGGCTTGCAACCCAGGCATGTGCCCTGACCAGGAATTGAACTGGTGACCTCTTGGTGCATGGACAACACTCAACTGAGCCACACCAGCTAGACTATGAATTGTATTTTTATTTATTAGCAGTGACCAAGAGGAAAAGTGAAATTTTAAAATGCCATTTACAATAGCATCAAAATATAAGTATCTAGAAATAAATCTAACGAATGATATGATTCATATGCTAAAAACTACAAAATATTGCTGAAATTAAATTTTTAAAAATGGAGAAATATACCTTGTTCATGGATTAGAAGACCCAATATTGCCCAGCTGTGGCTCAATTCCCCAGCAGGGGGTGTGTAAGAGTCAGCCAATTGAGGATTCTTTCTCATCATTGGTGTTTCTATCTCTCTCCCTCCCCCTTCCTCTCTCTGAAATCTATAAACACACACACACACACATTGTGATTCAATTAGCTGGCTGTAAATTGCTCAGACTGTTTTGCCTTATTTAATTATATTGTCTGTTTTCTTTATTCTACTTGTCAAGGAATCTCTCTAGCCCAGCGGTTCTCAACCTGTGGGTCGCGACCCCTTTGGCGGTTGAACAACCCTTTCACAGGGGTCGCCTAAGACCATCCTGCATATCAAATATTTACATTACGATTCATAACAGTAGCAACATTACAGTTATGAAGTAGCAATGAAAATAATTTTATGGTTGGGTCACAACCTGAGGAACTGTATTTAAAGGGCCAGAAGGTTGAGAACTACTGCTCTAGCCTCTTAATATCCTGCCTCATTATCACTAGACTAGGGGCCTAGTGCATGAATTCGTGCATGGGTGGGCTTCCTCAGCCTGGCCAGCTATCAAGGGCAATCGAGGCTGATTGGGGCCAGCCGACTGGGGGGAGGGACCGCAGGAGGTTGACTGGCAATGGGAGGTTGGCCATGGGAGCGCACTGACGACCAGGGGGCAGCTCCTGTGTTGAGTGTCTGCCCCCTGCTGGTCAGTGCACATCATAGCAATCAGTCATAAGGGTCACCTAGGGTTTTACACACATAGATGATATTTTACCTGCTCACCGTTTCTCTCCCAGCTATGCCTTCCATGAAGGGAACAGAGACCAGGTTGGTTTGACCTACCCCTGAATCCCTTGTGCTGAGAAGTGCACTGGGCACAGAGTACAAGCTCTGTAAATACTGGGCCTGGCTAGATCCTTAGAGCAAAGGCCCCAGGTATGGGAATTAAGCCATGGAAACTAAAGAGGGAAATACAGCTAATGTCTGTGGGATAGAGAGGGTTGGTCTTTAATGAGAGCATCTCAAATTGGTACATAAAAGGGCCACTGATTTTTGGACAATGAAGAAAATATGCTGATAACAAATGTCCTTTAAAGTGGAGATATTTTGCCCTAGCTGCTTTGGCTCAGTGGATAGAATGTCGGCTTGCAGACTGAAGGGTCCTGGGTTCAATTCCAGTCAAGGGCATGTACCTCGGTTGCAGGCTTTTTCCCAGCCCAGGCGCTGATCAGGGTGTGTGCAGGAGACAATCAATCAATGTGTTTCTCTCACATTGATATTTCTATCTTTCCCTCTCTCTTCCATTTTCTCTAAAAATCAATGAAGTAATATTCTCAGGTGAGGATTTAAAAAATAAAATAATAAGGTGGAGATATTTTATTGCTCTTTTAAAACTCCATGTTCATTCAAAAAAAAAGGAAAAAAAATTAAATCCATGTTCATAAACAAAATTTCCACGATTTGTGAACTGTGAACAAGTTCAAACAACACCTTGGCAGGATGGGAAAGGGGGAAAGCAGACCTATTTACAGATGGTTTAAATAACCTAGATGCATTTAAATTTTCCCCATAATCTTAGAGCATGTGTCCCATGCTGTTACCTGAAAGGCCCTGTGCCTGAGGGGGTCTGCCTCAGGCCGGCCTGTAGTGTGCGTGTTCTTGACTTGGGGCAGGAAAGTTTTCACAAAACGGGTCCAGGTGGTTTTGAAAGTGTGGTAGGCAGTTAGACAAGAGCAGATCAAGGATAATGTGCCAGGTACAGAAGGTCGCCTGGGCAAAAAGCCCTGGGTGCCTGGCAAAGGACAATTGTAGGGTGGGAACTTCGCCACCAGGGTGACCTTTCCTCCCGCAGGCTGGGCCTGCGGTTTGGACCCCCTGACCTTTCCTCCCTAGGCCTCAGTTGTATTTCAGCTCCAGGCCCAGAAAAACAGCAAAAGCAGATAAGAAACACCATGGCTGACCCCAGGACCAGCTGCACTGAATAATGACCCCTGTCTTGGCACCAACCAATCAGTGGAGACCTAGACCCTGAAAAGACACACCTGGAAAGCTGCTGCACATTCTACTGAGATCTTCCCCTGGGACCTTCCCCTGGGCCTCCCCTGAGCTTGTCAGGTCAGCATGTGGCCCCTTTCGTTCACAACCGAAAGCTTTGCCCAAGGCTGGTAGCGCCATTAAACATCAAAGACCCAGGTCGCCAAGTCCAATCTTAACCAGCGACTTCAAAGCTCAGACGTTCCGGGGCCACAGCCTTCCACAGTTCCCGCCTGGAAGGCGGCGTGGGAAATGCCCGGTCAGTATTCAGAGACTGTAGGAACCTCCCGAGAGATGATCAGGATCTTTAGGAAATGCCAGAGCAGGTATCAAACATCAAACGGCCAATATTTTGGCAAGTCCACAATTTCCTAAAATAACATTCAGGAATAGCGTATGTTTAAGGAACAAGCGGGAAACAGCCGAGTGGCTTTCGGGAACTTCCGGAACTTCTCGATCCGCATTCGGGACTTCTCGGCTCTTTGGGATCTCTTCAGGAGTCTTAGTTTCCTATAGCCGATCCGTTCTTGGACGAAATCCTGACGGGTACCGACAGTCCCTCGGCAATTTCCGTAAGTATTCGGGATCTGCCCGAGAGTGGCGCCCTCTGGCGGCGCGAACGATCACGACCACTACCACCACTACCCGGGCTGAGCCAGCACGCGCAGGCGCAGTTGCGCGTCGGCTGCCGTTCCGACCGGACGTAGTTGCTGCTGAGATCAGTTCCGGCGGGTGACGGTGCGGACGGGTCAGAAGCGTAGAGGCGGCGGCAAAATGGCGGCGCCTGAGGAACAGGATCTAACCCAGGAGCAGACAGAGAAGCTGCTGCAGTTTCAGGTAGCAGCGAGTACTCGGCGCAGCACATGCCGCCGCGGGCTGGGGAGTGGGCCTCCAGAGGAGCCCAGAACCCTCCTGAAGTTGGGCGCGAGGTTCGCAGACCAGCAGGCGGCCCCCTCCCCCCAGACGCCAACTGCCCCGCTGCCCCGAGCCTGTCTGTGGCCGGCCTTCCAGAGGCGGCAGCTGCCAGACCCGCCTCCCCCTCTCCAGCTTCCCCGGGGTCCTTTAGGGGCGCCGGTCTTCAGACATCCTTCCCAGATCGGGTCCTCTCCGCCCAGCGACTCTGGATCTACCGCGGATGCTTAATCCCCACCGTGGGGTTGGCCTCGTTTCGGGTCCCTGGAAATGCTGCCGGCACCCCATGCTGCTTGCATACACATGTCCTGAGGGCGTCTTGGGTGCCAAGGCTTGTGTGGGGCGACCTGGTGGGGGAAGGGCAGGCCTGGCCCCCGCCCTGAAGGTGTGGGAGGACCCCGCGTTGTTCGGAAACAAATGCAACATCATCAATGTCATCAGCGGCCCCGGGCGAGGTGTGGTGCCCTCGGCCGGTTCCCGGACTCACGTGCGTGACGGAGCCGAGGAGGGTGGCAACTCGCCGGAGTCGGCCTTCGAAAGGGGGTGTGGGGCTCAGAACTGGGGCTTAAATAAGCCCTTATGTCTGAGCTGGAGAGTCCGGGGGGAGGAGACCCCTAGGGTGGGTAATCTTGACCCTTGGTTACTCTGGTCGATACCAGTTTCCTTATGGATATAAAATACATGTTTTAAAAAGGTTTTCCCCCTAGTGATAGTGTGGGAATCAAATCAGAAGGGCTGTCTGAAGGGCTTTGTAAAACGTAAAAATGCTCCCAAACAGTATTACTGCTTATTAATCATTTTTTTGACTTAGGGGAGAATTAAAGCTTTAGTGGTACACTTATTTCCTGATATAAAATGTGCTATATATTTATTCATGCCAGCAGTTACCAGGAACCTTAGTGCTCAGGCCCTCCCAAGTTAGAATGCCATTTATTTATTTATTTTTAAAAATATATTTTATTGATTTTTTACAGAGAGGAAGGGAGAGAGATAGAGAGTCAGGAACATCGATGAGAGAGAAACACCGATCCGCTGCCTCCTGCACACTCCCCACTGGGGATGTGCCGGCAACCCAGGTACATGCCCTTGACCGGAATCGAACCTGGGATCCTTGAGTCCGCAGGCTGACGGTCTATCCACTGAGCCAAGCCGGTCAGGGCGCCATTTATTTGAGTATGATGTTGTAAGTGCTTGGCTAAACACCGAGCACACGTTATCGGATTTAATACACTATGAGATTCGTACTGTTACAGTCCCTGTTTTACAGATGAAGGATATGAGGCTTAAGAAGGAAGGTGCTTAAGTGGTTACACAGCTAGTAAGTGGTGGTGTGAGATTTAAGGCCAAGTCTGTCTTTTCAGAACCTTTCCCTGAGCCCTTGACTGGTGTGCCATACAACCTGTGTATCACCGGTAGTGGAATGCAAATGCTGTGATTTGCCTTTTTTATTTTAGCAAGTTCTCACTTTTCCAAAATTTCCTTGGTTAGATTTCACTGAAATTTTGGAGGTTGTTTTTTTTCCCCCCCTCTTAAATTGATCAGTGGCACCGGAAACTAACAGGATTTTGTATGTTTGTTATACATCAACTTAAAAAGTTGAGCAGTGGGTTGGAACTGTATAAAATGGAAAATTACTATCATAGAAGTTAGTTGATATTTAATTGGAGTTTTGAGTAGAGAAACTGATGACACAGCAAATTAGAATCAGAATGAATACACAGCTTCCATTTCCTGGTAGACCACTAATTTCAGAGTTTTGTTTAACTTTGGCAGACCATTTTACCCCCTACAGCGCTTCAGGGTTATCCCATGGTGTTTAAATGTAATGAAGTGATGTGAGTCATGGCTCATGGTGTACTTAGTCTGGTCCTGGGAGAACATGAATATGTGGTAGCATTTCTGAAGTAAAGTGCATAGCAACCTCTGTTTTTGTCTTCATTGGACATCTATAGCAGTAAGAGATGAATAGCACATTAAAGTTGTATTAAGATTGCTTTATGAAATTGGATATACTAAGGCAAATGTATATGGCATTTATGTGTTCTTTAAGTAGTTTCTGGATCAGTTTCATCATCTAGATTGCCATTATACATTCTTTGAAACTTACTAGGTGTCAAGCATTATGCCAGGTATTTGATATACATGAACTCTTTTAAACCTCTTACTAATACTGTAAGGTGTTAACGTCCATTCAACTTATTTTTAAAAAATATATTTTTATTGATTTCAAAGAGGAAGAGAGAGATTTAGAAACATCAATGATGAGAGAAAATCATTGATCGGCTGCCTCCTGCATAGCCCCTACTGGGGATTGAGCTCGCAACCTGGGCGTATGCCCTTGACAGGAATTGAACTTGGGACCCTTCAGTCTGCAGGTGGACACTCTATCCACTGAGCCAAACCAGCTAAGGCCCATTCAACTTATTGATGAAGAAACAGGTTCTGAGAGGTAAAGTAACTTACACAGGTAGTAAGTGTCAGAGATTTAGAAGTCCATACCCATAACCATCGTATCTATAATCTAGTGGAGAAGCCAGGTACATATATGAATGAGTATCCTGTAGTTTGTTAATGCTAATAGTGTGGTACTGTATAGACAGTGCAGTGGGAATTTAGGAAAAGGATAGGAGGGGGAGAGAAGGATGGCTCTTAGGCATGGTGCTAGATACTAGATTATAACCATATGCTTAATCCTCCCAGTAACCTTACAGAGCACCATAGCTGGTATGCCTGCTCCTAGGTGAAAAAACAGATCTATTGAAGTATTTGCATAAAGTCATTAAGCTATTAAGTAGTGGAAATGGAATTAGAGTTAGAAATCTAGTGGGTCTGGATCTGGATTTCAAGTCTGGGCTCTCCACTGTACTTTGCTACTTTGAAGGAGGAATAGAATTTCAATAGGTGGTGGAGAGGAGGCTGTTCAAAGGGGATGAAACAGCTCAAGCATGGGATGGAGGTGGAGTATAGAGTGTGTTTGTGTTGGATTTAGAGAATTGGAAGTGGAAAATAAGACTGGAAAGATAGAGATACGGCCTCCCCAAATCTTTAAAAGCTGTGCACAATGGTTTAAATTTTAAGGTGTAGGTGTGGGGAGCCATTAAAGTTTTTTCAACTAGGGTGTGACATAACACTAGGTTTCAGGTTGCTTCACTAACAAACCATATGGAGCATGTGCTTGAAATTTCCACCGGGTTCAGGACAGAACAGGGTGACACTGCTAGGAGCTAGTTCTCCCCCACCATCCCCCTACCCTGGGTTTATTTGTACAAATAGCACAGGAGGCAGCAGCACCATGCAGACAGCAGCCCAGGGGTCACACCACCTGTTCCGTCCTCACATTGACTGACAGAGGTCAGTACTGTGGAGCTGTGGTGGGGCCTGGGCACCTTTGGGAGCCTGGACTGCAGCTTGGAAACCACATCATGGGGCTTGGTTTGAACCTTGTCCTTGGACTTGCAGAGTCTGGGACTCTTGGTGATGTGGGCAGGAGCACATTTCCCAAGCTGGGGTGAGTGATGTAGGCAAGCAGATTGAACTTGTGGCTGTTGCTCTTTGGGATCTTGGGCTTGACCTCTTTCGGCTTTATGAGGGCCTGAGAGCCATCGCATGTGTGCTCATGGCCTGCATTGTCAGCCTGCATCTTATTCAGGCCTTGCTTGTGCTTCTTGGCAAAGCACATGCTCCTCAAGAACTTGAGGTCCACCCCATTAAGGGATGGGTGTCTTTGTGATTGAGGTTTCTTGATTCTGTTTCGGTGCCATTTTTGGGACTGGTTGTGCCAGGTATGGTCCCTAGATTTGGCCATATCTGCACTGAAGCCCGCGGCTCCCAAAGCGCCTGAGACTGGGGAGAGAGAGAGTGGGGCTATTTCTCAATGTATTGCTTCATTTGTTATATTGAAATTAGCAAAAGTAAAATATTTTAGAAATCTCGGGTTTCCTCTATTTCACTTTTTTTGTGTGATGTGATTTGATTGGAATCCCTAGGGTATATTTTTCATGCTTCTCAGTCTGTTTGCTATCTTCTACGATTTTTGTAGTTATCTTTTTCTACTATGTATTTTGGAACTGGTTGAGTTATGAATAATACAGATATTTGTTTTAAGCTGTTTCAAATGGGAAAGAATAGGTTCTTGTTTTTTGTTAATCCTCATCTGAGGATATTTTTTTCCACTGAGTTTTAGAGAGAGTGGAAAAGGGGTGGGAAGGTGGAGAAAGAGAGAGAGAGAGAGAGAGAGAGAGAGAGAGAGAGAGAGAGAGAGAAAGAAAGAAACATCTATGTGAGAAAGACACATCAAAGTCAATTTTCCCAAATTCCCAAATATAGCAAGCTCCTCTAGTGCCTTGGTTTGCTGCCTTTAGGTTGTTTGAACACCTGGAGAAAGATGATATGACAGAGAGGGAAGGGACTAAAGGAAATATGCACGGCCCTTTTGCTTACACAGGAGTAAGAGATTTCTTTCTTCTCAAATGGATATTAGGGTCTTTGTTCTCTTAAATTATAGAAAATAAAGCCTGAACTCTGGGCTGTAGAATCAAACTCATTTTGAAAATCTTCCCTTTTGGCTTCATCAGACTCTTTATTGCCTAAAGGAAAAAATACATGATGCTTTTTGTTCATGTATTTAAAAAAAAATCATAGAGTGATCTGTTTGAAATTTTTTGCCAAGAAATTTGATGTTGTAGAGAAAACATGAGCTTTGAAACTTGAAGCAAACCAGAATTAGCCTTTTGAGTTAGCTTCTGGTGAGTTATTCGACCTTAGGCAAATTCTTCTTTGAAGCTGTTCTCATCTATAAAATGGGGATAATTTTATCTGATTCACAGCTTTTTTTTTTTCTTTTAAATCTAGCAAGTTAATACATGCTTATTGTGCAAGTCAGCAGCATAAAATTGTGTAAAAAGGTAACTAAATCTCATCTTTCCCCTCTTATCCTCATAACTGGCTATGGTGTATCTTTGTATATACTCTTCTTCTGCATGTACAGATATACAAATGCTTAATATATAAGCTGTCTTACCCTAACCTTCACTTAACTGAACAGATGTCCTCCATTTTCTAAGGTCTATTCTCTAATACAGCCAATTATTTTGTTTTTTTGTTTGTTTAATCCTAACCCAAGATATGTTTACTGATTTGAGGGAGAGAGAAAGAGAAACATTGATGTAAGGGAGAAACATCGATCAGCTGCCTCTGGGATGCACCCTGACCAGGGATGCAACCTGCAACTTAGGTATGCGCCGTGACTGGGAATCGAATCAAACCTTTTGATGTATGGTATGATGCTTCAACAAACTGAGCTACACCGGCCAGTTGGGGGTGTGCAGGAGGCAGCTGATCAATGATTCTCTCTCATCATTGACGTTCCTCTCTCTCTCTTCCTCTCTGAAATCACTAACAATATATTTTTTTAAAAAGGGTAGGCTTTCGCCGAAACCGGTTTGGCTCAGTGGATAGAGCGTCGGCCTGCGGACTGAAAGGTCCCAGGTTCGATTCCGGTCAAGGGCATGTACCTGGGTTGCAGGCATATCCCCAGTAGGAGATGTGCAGGAGGCAGCTGATCGATGTTTCTCTCTCATCGATGTTTCTAACTCTCTATCTCTCTCCCTTCCTCTCTGTAAAAAATCAATAAAATATATTTTTTTTAAAAAAAGGGTAGGCTTTCATCACAAGATTGATGCATACATGTCTATGCTTTAAGTTTAAGTGAAGTATTTAACTGACATGGATGTTTTTATTCTCACTCTAAGCCAATTGTTTTTAATGCCTCCTAGTAGGGTTTGAGCGTGCTACCTGGGCATGTGCTCTTAACTGGAATCGAACTCAGGACCCTTCAGTCCACATGCTGACGCTCTACCCACTGAGCCAAACCAGCTAGGGGGGGACTTTTTAAATATATTTTATTGATTTTTTACAGAGAGGAAGGGAGAGAGATAGAGAGTTAGAAACATCGATGATGAGAGAAACATCGATCAGCTGCCTCCTGCACATCTACTGGGGATGTGCCCGCAACCCAGGTACATGCCCTTGACCGGAATCGAACCTGGGAGCTTTCAGTCCGCAGGCCGACGCTCTATCCACTGAGGAGACTTTTTAATTAATTGGCTAGTTAGTAGATCCCATTCTCTCTCTCTCTCTCTTTTTTTATTAAATCTTTATTGTTCAGATTATTACAGTTGTTCCTCTTTTTCCCCCCATAGCTCCCCTCCACCCGGTTCCCACCCACCCCCCCACCGCCCTCACCCCCCCCCCCACTGTCCTCATCTATAGGTGCACAATTTTTGTCCAGTCTCTTCCCGCATCCCCCACACCCCTTTCCCCCCCAAGAATAGTCAGTCCACTCCCTTTCTATGCCCCTGATTCTATTATAATCAACAGTTTATTCTGTTCATCAGATTATTCACTTGATTTTTAGATTCACTTGTTGATAGATGTGTATTTGTTGTTCATAATTTGTATCTTTACCTTTTTCTTCTTCTTCCTCTTCTTAAAGGATACCTTTCAGCATTTCATATAATACTGGTTTGGTGGTGATAAACTCCTTTAGCTTTTCCTTATCTGTGAAGCTCTTTATCTGACCTTCAATTCTGAATGATAGCTTTGCTGGATAAAGTAATCTTGGTTGTAGGTTCTTGGCATTCATCACTTTGAATATTTCTTGCCACTCCCTTCTGGCCTGCAAAGTTTCTGTTGAGAAATCAGCTGACAGTCGTATGGGTACTCCCTTGTAGGTAACTGAGTTTCTTTCTCTTGCTGCTTTTAAGATTCTCTCTTTGTCTTTTGCTCTTGGCATTTTAATTATGATGTGTCTTGGTGTGGCCCTCTTTGGATTCCTTTTGTTTGGGGTTCTCTGCGCTTCCTGGACTTGTAAGTCTATTTCTTTGACCAGGTAGGGGAAGTTTTCTGTCATTATTTCTTCAAATAGGTTTTCAATATCTTGCTCTCTGTCTTCTGGCACCACTATAATTCTGATGTTGGTACGCTTGAAGCTGTCCCAGAGGCTCCTTACACTATTTTCGTATTCTTTTTTCATTTTGCTTTTCTGGTTGGGTGTTTTTTGCTTCTTCGCATTTCAAATCTTTGCCTTGATTCTTGCGCTCCTCTGGTCTGCTGTTGGGAGTCTGTATAATATTCATTATTTCAGTCCGTATATGCTTAATTTCTAGTTGGTTCTTTATCACAACATCGAGGGTCTCATTAGATTTCTTGTAGATCTCAATAAGTTTATTGGCGGCTTCTAGACAGTTCTTGAGAGACCTTAAAAGTGTGGCTCTGAACTCAATATCCTCCATTGACAATTTTGTCCTGTTTCTTTGTCTCCGCATTTTTTATGCTTTCTTGGTGCACCCCCTAGTGGTCTTTGTGCGCAGTCTTGTTGCAGTTAAACCTTGATTGTTGTAGTTAACACTAGGGGGATTTGACCTCCAGGCCAACTGGCTGTGAGAATCAGCTGTGTCTGCAGTGGGAAAACTTCTGTCCTCTAGGGAGGTGCTAATCTAGCCTTTGCCTGAGGCTATCTGGCAAATGGCTCTGCGCAGGGCTTGGGCGGGGCAGGTCACACGGGATCAACAGGGCGGGTGGGGGGGAGCAGTTATGGCTGCTCTCAGTCCCGTCCCCAGGTGCTCCGCCTCTCAGAGTCCCAGCAACCGTTGCAAACCTCGGAGAGAAAGCTGCCCTCGCATTCCGACCGAAGCCAGACAGTCCCGCTTCTCCCGTTTGAGTCTGGGTCCCTAGAGACTCGCCCAGAATCTGAGCTCAGAATCTGAGACTCGAAGAAAACATGGCCCGGCCCCGGTGAGGTAAGGACAGCCCCGGTGAGGTTGAAACGGCCCTGGTGAGGTCGGGACGGCCCTGGTGAGGCTGAAACGGCCGCAGTGAGGTCGGGACAGCCCCGGTGAGGTTGAAACTGCCCCGGTGAGGTCGGGACGGCCCTTGTGAGGTTGAAACGGCCCCGGTGAGGTTGAAACGGCCCCGGTGATGTCGGGACGGTCCCGGTTAGGTTGCAACGGCCGCAGTGAGGTCAGGACAGCCCCGGTGAGATTGAAACGGCCCCGGTGAGGTCAGGACGGCCCCGGTGAGGTTGAAATGGCCCCAGTGAGGCTGAGACGGCCCCAGTGAGGTTGGGACAGATAATGGGGACCAGTATAGACTGATGAACAGGGGTAGATGCAGAGGCAGAGCAACATTGAACAGACTGTCAAACTACAGTGGGAAACCTGGGGAGGGTTTGGGGGGGGATTAAGAGATCAACCGAAGGACTTATATGCATGCATATAAGATTAACCAATGGACACAAGACACCAGGGGCGGGGGGGGGGGGCGGTTCGGGCCGGGGGAATGTCAAGGGGGGGAAAAAAGGAGACATATGTAGTACTCTTTGTAATACTTTAAGAAATAAAAATTATATATATAAAAAAAAAAGAATCTGAGACTCCCTCCCGATTGAAAATGACATCCGCGCCCTCAGCTACCAGCCTGCTCCGCGCGTACCTCCGCACCTTTGTATTTTCCGCACTGCGCCTCCTCTGAGTCTCGTATGCTGTTCTCTTTCCTTCTAGTTGAAGAATTTCCCCTCAGCCAGCCTTCCTGTGGTTCTGGGCGATGTCCGTTCCGTCTTTTAGTTGTATTTTTGAAGTGGTTCTTCGAGGCAGCTAACTCCGGTGTTTACCTATGCCGCCATCTTGGTTTCCCTCCGACAGTCTTGATTTGAACCCTAGTTTTTCCAATTACAGTAACTCCTCACTTAATGTTGTTAATAGGTTCTGCGACTTTAAGTGAAATGATGTATAAGGAAACCAATTTTACCATAGGCTAATTGATAGGAACAAGTATTAAGTTCCTGCAGTATCTCATCAGCTGTTATAATGAAAAGAAATTGCATGAAATGAAGCTGTTTGACCTGTTGTACTAACTTTGTGACCTTGGGCAAATTACTTAACCTCTCTGCCTTAGTTTCTTTATCTATGCACTGATACTACCTACCTCATGTAGTTGTTTCAGTAATTAAATGTTATTATATCTCAAGCACTGGCAAATATGAAGCACTTTAATGTTACACAGATAGTACAGAGCTCTATATATATTGTGTGTGTTTTCCTATGTGTGCATACCTTTTCACTTGAAGTACCATATTTTTCCATATATAAGATGCTATCTATACTAATAAAAGGGTAATATGCTAATTAGACCAGACATCCTTCCAGACAAAGCCATGGTGGCAGGGTCACTGCAGAAGCAGTTAGGGGTGATCAGGCCGGCAGGGGAGAGCAGTTAGGGGGATTAGGCCAGCGGGGGAGAGCAGTTAGGGGGATCAGGCCGGCAGGGGAGGGCAGTTAGGGGGATCAGGTCGGCAGGGGAGAGCAGTTGGGGGATCAAGCTGTTAGGCAGGCAAGCAATTAGGAGCCAGCAGTCCCGGATTGTGAGAGGGATGTCTGACTGCTGGTTTAGGCCCAATACGGATGTTCCCGAGGGGTCCCAGATTAGAAAGGGTGTAGGCCAGGCTGAGGGACACCCCCCCTCCTGTGCATAAATTTCACGCACCAGGCCTCTAGTTTGTTTCTAAAATCATTAGACTGAAAATCGAGGGGCATCTTATACACAGAAGTCAGCCGAAGATGGAGCCAAGCAGGTGCATTGCTGCCCATACCTTGTCAAACAGACTTCCTCCAGTCATAAGCCTTATTGTTACTGACCTCAGCTGATTCCATAATTGGAGGTGGAGGTGGAGGTGGAGGTGGAGAGTGCGTAGATGCAACAGAGACTGGAGTGTTCTGAGCCCATAAAGATGTCAAAAAATAAAAAGATAAATACTGGTAAGCGATTATCTTACTCTGCAAAATTCAGACTGAATGTAATTAGCTATGCAAAAGAGCATGGAAATAGAACTGCAGAGAGACAATTTCGAACTCCTCCCACTGAGTGTATGGTATGATCAGACAGTGGAGAAAACAGGAAGAACAACTCCTTAGATGCCAAAAAAGAAGGCCTTAAGAGGAAAACCAGCAAAATGGGCCAACTTGGAGCAGAGGCTTAAGACTTGGATTATGGAGCAGTGCCAGAGTGGCTTATATGTGTCAACCAAGCTTATTCATGTCAGGCAAGAATGTTTGCAAGTGAAATGAACATTGTTGATTTCACAGGAAAGGCCAAATGGTGCTTCAATTTCATGAGCAGAGGAGGGTTGGGCATGAGAACAAAGTTAGCTCAGAAAATGCCACCAGTTTATGAGGATAAAATGCAAGTATTTCACTCCTATGTCATACAGCTTCTGAAAAAATATGATTTTGAGCCAAGTCAGATTGCAAACAGTAATGATATGCCTCTCAATTTTGATGTGCCTTCCAATAGAACTGTTAATGTGAAAGGAATCAAAACAAGTGGCCATGAAAAGACACACTATACTGCTGTGCCTTCATGTTGTGCAAATGGTACTAAACTGTCTCCTATACTTATTTTTAAGAGGAAAACCTATCCTAAAGAGACCATACCTGCTGGCATTATTGTGCAAGTTCAAGAGAAGGGATGGATGAATGAAGACATTATGGCCATTTGGTTTGCAAAGCTTTGGTCCAGAAGACATGGGGGGCTCTTAACACATTGCGGACGGATCACAAGAATTCTCATGTTTTCTGTCCTAAGGCTTGTGGCCAGTCATACTTTTAAAAGATATTAGCTTGTAAGAACATGTAATAAATACAGTGGGGTCTTGACTTACGAGTTTAATTCGTTCCGTGACGGAGCTCGTAACTCAAATTACTCGTATGTCAAATCAACAGTGAACGAGTGAGACACGTGATGCTGGGCTGATGTGGCATTCACTGTGACGTTCGCTGCGCCAACTAGCGGTGGGGTATCTGAAGCTGGCTCGTAACCTGAATTTTAGCTTGCAACTCAAAGCAAAAAATCGGCCGAGAGACGGCTCGTATCTCGAAAAACTCATTAGTCGGGACTCTCGTAAGTCAAGGCCCCACTGTAACTTCAAAATGCAATGGGTATTTAATTTTAAAGCGTGCCTTTAACATTTATGTAAAACGTTTTTTTGTACTAGTTCAATAGAAACTTATCTGGCCACTGGGTAAAACTAGCAATAAAACTACTGTTCCGCAAGCCAGCTCTTCTTGTCTTTGATCAGTTCCAAGCACATTTAACAGAAAAGATAAAAAGGGTTGCATCAGATTTGCAAACAAACCTAGCAGTTACTCCTGGTGGACTTACAGGTCAGCTACAGTCACTAGATGTTTCAATCACCAAGCCATTTAAAGCCCTGATGAGAGAAGAATGGAGTAGATCGATACAAAAAGTAGGTGATACCTTGACACGGACAGGACGAGTGAAAAAAACAACCATTACTGAGGTCTGCATTTGGGTCCTAAACTCGTGGTATGGCATCAAACAATAGGTGATTGTGAAGTCCTTCAGGAAATGTGGAATCAGCAATGCCATGGATGGAATTGAGGACGATCTCACATATATAGACAGTGACTCAGCAGTCAGCAGTGATACAATAGAAGTTGAAGAAATTGATATGTCTGGAACCAGTAGTGATGAAGAAGAGAACAGTGATGCAACAGAGGCTGAATAAAGTGATATGCTGCATAATATCATAGTACTGGTATGTGAACATTACCTGCAGTAATTACTAAATAAAAATATGTTCTGTTTTATGTTCAAAATATTGATTTTTTAATTTTGGGTTGGAAAAGTGGGAGGTGTCTTATACATGGGGGTATCTTATACACGGAAAAATATGGTACTTTACGGCTTCTCTTTGGCATCCGAATTGCCAGCCTCATACTTTTCTTGAGGGTTACTTGAATACAAGCACTGTGTTACTGCAGAGAGGGCTTTAAATGACCAACATATACAGTGCGGATATACTGGACAAAGGAATGATTCATGTCCCGGGGGGACGAATGAGACAGTGCAGGTTTTCATCATGGTACTCAGAATGGCACACAATTTAAAATTAGGAATTGTATGGAATTTTACATGTAATATTTCCTGATGTAGCTAAACCTGGGATAAAGGGGTGGGACTGCTGTATACATAAAAGAGAAAAGATCAGAGGGCCCTGCTCTGGAGCACTTCAGTCTTTAGCATCCGGAGGATACAGTGAGGACCTAGCAAAGGAAACAAAGTGGCAGGCGAGGTAGGAGGAAAACCAGCGTATTGTCCTAGACTTCAAGTCCTTGAGAAGTGGGAACAGATGTTTGGATTTACATTGTGGGGGTCATTTGTGACCTTGATTAGAAGTTTTGTTGGAATGTTGGGGAGGTGAAGGCTTGATTGGAGTGAGTTCAAGAGAGTGGCATGAGAACTTGGAGATTTCTGCAGTTTTGCACTAAAGAGGAAAGAGATTGGGCAGAAGCTGTAGTGGGAAGAGATTTTTATTTTTTTAGGATATATCAGCATGTTTGTATACTGATGAGGAACACACAAATTAGAGAGAAAATCTGATGCAGAGGAAGGAGAATTGCTCTTGCGATACCTTTGAGTAAGTGAGAGGGGACAGGACCGGTATACAAGACAAGAGGAGGCATTGGCCTTTGCCAGGAGCATGGATAAGTTTGTCCATAATAAAAGAAAAGATGAGTGTAGGTAGGTTGACATGCAGGTTGGAACTTTTGATTATTTTCCCTGTGAAATAGGAAACAAGATCTTGAACTAAGAATAAGGATGGAGGAGGTGCTAGAAGTTTGAGGAGAGCGAAAGTCTGGTTATGTAGGAGAATAGGAGTGAATACACTAGGCAATTAGGATGAAGGCCAGGCAATATTACAGATTTACTTGAGGTTAGTGATCATATATTTATTTAAAGTAAGACCAGTCAGCCCCCTTCAGCTGTAAAGATACAGGTGCAAAGTAGACAGATTTGGATTTATTTTTTATTTTTTTTATTTTTATTGATTTCAGAGAAGAAGGGTGAGGGGGAGAGAGAGAGAGAGAGAGAGAGAGAGAGAGAGAGAGAGAGAGAGAGAGAGAGAGAGAGAAGAGAAACATCAGTGATGAGAGAATCATTGATTGGCTGCCTCCTACTGGGGATCAGGCCCACAACCCAGCCATGTGCCCTTGACTGGAATTGAACCCCGGGACCCTCAGTCCACAGGCTGGTGCTCTATCCACTGAGCAAAACCAGCGAGGGTGAGATTTGGAATTTTAGAAGATTGTGGTTTAGCCAAGGGAATATGATTGTGATAGAGGGCAAAGGAGTTGGATGTGTGCAAGAAAGAGTGATTATTATATTTGACTCTGGAATTTATGATGAATAAGATGGGAAATGAGGATATGAGAGGTTCTGAGGCTCAGTGAAAAGGTAGTTCGGTCAATGGATTGTAGGTCCTGGCAGAGTTGAAAAATTTAGAGACGGCATTAGATGGAGGAAGTTGAAAAGGTAGAAGAATATGGAGGGAGAGTGTGCAGGGGTTTGCAGTTATGATTATAGTGAGGTCTAGAGTTTGACCTCAAGAGTGAATGGAGGAACAGTAGGCAAGGAATTGAGAAACCAAAGTATTAGAACAATTATGCAAATAGTAAAATCACCAGGACACTGATAGAGTTGATCACTTGGCCGAGGTAGTTTGTCAGTTCTCTCCACTATATAGTTATATCAGTATGGACTCATGGATGTTTATTTTGTAATTTGGATTATAATTCATGACTATCCAATTATTGTGGGTGGTGGTTTGTTTTTTTTAACACGTCCTTACTTTCTGTCACTACACAATTCTCCAGGCTCATTTTGTATAGTTCCTGTCCCTGTCCTAGAATCAGTTACTTCTCCAAGGAACCTAGTTTCTTTTTTGGACAATGGTATTAAAAATGGAGGTCTGGCCCTGGCCGGCATGGTTCAGTGGTTAGAGCTTTGTCCCGTGCACAGAAGTGTTATGGGCTGGATTTCAAGTCAAGGGCATGTACCTGGGTTCCAGGTTTGACCCCCCAGTTGGGGCCTGTGCAATCCATGTGTCTCTCTCCCTCTAAGGAGAGCTAAGGATTTTGGAATTCATTATTCAGTCAACATATAGGAAGAAGAGTTAGAAGGAGGAAAAGAAATTAAGTTATCTTGACAGTTCACTGGAGGTGTTACAAAAGCTTGATTAAAGATGCTGGCTGTGGGAATGGAAATGTGGTTGCAGGTGTAATACAGGAAATGGTCAAAACTTGATTATCGATGAAGTGTGGAGTTCAAGGATAGAGTACTTAAAGATGAAGCTCAGGTTCCAGATGTACCTGAGCCAGGATATTTGGGAGGGTGGTTGGGTGTTAACACATATAGTGTTTGTTTGTGTGTGTGTGTTTTAATGTTTTTATTGATTTTTAGAGAGAAAGGAAGGGAAAGGCACAGAAAGATAGAAACATCAATGAGAGAGAAACATCTTCACTCGGCTGCGTCCTCCACACCCCCCACTGGGAATCTAGCCAGCAGCCCGGGCATGTGCCCTGACCAGGAATCAAACCGGTGACCTTGGTTCTTGGGTCGATACTCAACCACTGAGCCACACTGGCCGGGTACATATAGTAGTTTAATGATACACTTGAGGTACCGGTGCCACATTTGGTGGAAGTATTGACTAGGCAATTGGAAAAATGCTCCTAAACTTCAGAAGAGATGGTGGGTCCAGAAATTAAATTAGGAGTCATCTGAGTAGAAAGGGTGGTTGAAGGCTGAGTATTAAATGAGATTGCCAAGGAGAGAGGTGTAGAGAGTGAAAAAAAACAACTACGGACTCATCCTTAGGGAACTTCCTGTGTTGACAGGTATGGAAAAAGAGGGAGCCAGAGTAGGAACTTCGGTTAGAGACAAAGTGAAACCTGAGAACAGTCCAAGGAGAAGGGAGTAGGGAAAATACTTATTATAGGGAAACATTTGAATTACAGACTCAATTTAATAAAAAGTTGTACATAATTTATATGTACAACTTCATTGTAAGTTAGGTTATATGCCAATAGATAAAACAATGCAAGTTAATGAAAGTCATTATTTTGCAGGAAACCTGCATTATTATATCGTTATATATTATAAGTAGAATAGTTGTTTAGCATTGAAAAATATTTTGTTGGACTTAGAGGTTGAAGAAATCTTTTGATAGTAGAATATTAATCAGTTGTCTTCTTAATTGGAAGTCTGGAAGGTTTTTGTTGTTTATTCCTCACCTGAGGACATGCTTAGAGAGAGGAAGGGGGAGAGAGAGAGATCAATAGGCTGCCTTCCGTACATGGCCAAAGTGTGTGCTCTGACTGGGAATTCAACGGGCAGCCTTTCAGTGCATGGGGTGACACTGCCTTGAAGGTTTAAAAGATAAGGAATTTTCATTTGTTTTGTTCTGTGGGAAAAATCTCTGCTGTAACTGATTGGACAAATTCTGAATAGTGAAATTTTACCGAATTTGACCATGTACCTTCAACACTTTTTAGTATATTTTCGCAGAAGTATTCATAAGTAGTCTATTAGGGATAAAAATATCTACAAATGTACTGTTGCTTTTTCCCTAAGTAACTTTTTGATTTTATCCTTTCCAGGATTTGACTGGCATAGAATCTATGGATCAATGTCGACATACCTTGGAACAGCATAACTGGAACATAGAGGTACAACAGGATTTATTCTGAGCTTCTTTCTTTTTAAAATATATTTTTATTGATTTCAGAAAGGAAGGGAAAGGAAGAGAGAAATATAAACATCAATGATGAGAGAGAATCATTGATTGGCTGTCTCCCACACACCCCCCACTAAGGATTGAGCCTGTAACCCGGGCATGTGCCCTTGACCTGAATCGAACCTGGGACCCTTCAGTCTGCAGGCCGATGCTCTATCCACTGAGCCAAACCAGTCAGGGCTGAGCTTATTTCTTTTTCCATGGTCTAATAATGATTCAAAGACATGTATTTTTCCACAGCTGTAATCTTTTCTTTTAGTAGAGCTGGTTTTCAAATTTCCAACTCTTTAAGTCTTTAAAAATGAATGTGTGGACCCTGACTGAGTAGCTCAGTTGGTTAGAGCGTTGTCCCGATAGCAAGTATAATCCCCGGTCAGGGCACATACAAGAATCAATCAATGAGTATATAAATGAAAGCATAAATAAGTGGAACAACAAATTATGTTTCTCTATCTCTTTTTTCTGTCTCTCTCAAATCAAAAAATGAATGTGTAGCGCGGCCAGCATGGCTCAGTGGTTGAGTGTTGACCTATGAACCAGGAGGTCAAAGTTCAGTTTCCAGTCAGGGCACATGCCCAGGTTGTGGGCTTGATCCCCAGTGTGGGGCGTGCAGGAGGCAGCCGATCAATGATTCTCTTTCATCGTTAATATTGCTATCCTCTCCCTCTCCCTTCCTCTCTGAAATCAGTAAAAATATATTTTAAAAATAATGGGTAGAAAAAGTGAAGCTTTATGATCAAAGTTTATAAAATAGAAAAGGTAGTGACCAAATTCCTCAATATAGTGCCTACTCCTTGTGTGTGTGTATACTGAGTGGCCAGATTATTATGACCACCCCATCAGTACTTCGTTGGGCCACCTTTTGCCTTCAGTACTGCAGCAATTCTTCTTGGCATTGACTCCACGAGATGTTGAAAGATGATGCGAGGAATCTGACACCATGTCTGTTGAATCGCACCGTCCAGTTCTGTGAGATTTGATGGTTGTGGAACCAGCTGCCTGATGGCCCTTTTAACTTCGTCCCACAAATGCTCAATTGGATTGAGATCTGGTGATTGTGGGGGCCACCTAAGCAAGGTAAAGTCTCCCTCATGTTCTTGAAACCACTCCTGCACAATACGAGCACCATGGCATGGCGCATTGTCTTGTTGGAAGAAGCCATCTCCATTGGGATACGCCATCTACATGATAGGATGAACTTGATCAGCAATGATACTTAGGTATGTTGTGCTGTTCAGCCGTTTATAATGATCTGGCCCTCTAGCAACTTCAGAGCGAAATTATACCTAATCTGCCTACAGATTAGGTGGTCATAATAATCTTGCCACTCAGTGTGTGTGTGTATTTAATGGCTCTTTGGGGGAAAACTGTTGTTTTTTTCAATGTCAGTTAATAATGGTGATAGCAAACATCTTGTCCTCACTATAACATTTCTTGTTTTGTTATTACTGTGATTACTGTGATATTGGTGGTTGTTTTGAGATAGATCCATTTGAGTAGAGATATTTGTTTTTACTGGTTTTGTTAACTAGTATATTTCCCCATTTCCTCCCTTCCCTTCTCTCTAAAAAAATCAATGGGAAAAATATCCTTATATCCTTGGGTGAGGATTAACAACAAAATAGAGTGGATGTTGAATTTTATCAAACACCCTTTGATCTCTTGAAATTACTGTTTCAATTATGGTATGTTACTTGAATAGGGTGCTGGATTTCTGAAAATACATGTATTCCTGAATGAACCTGTTTCTGATCCATTAAATTTTAGGCTCTGGCATCCTGCCACTGAATGAAACTAAGTCCCTACTCTCATGAAACTTAAGTCTAGATAATTTGTGCTCATAATAAGTGCTATGAATGAGTGTAGGAAATGTAATAGGATCTAAGAACTTATTTTGATTTATTTTCTTTTTTTGAGAAATTATTTATTTATTTAATATATTTTATTGATTTCAGAGAGAGGAAGGGAGAGAGAGATGGAAACATCCACGATGAGAATCATGGATTGGCTGCCTCCTGCACGCCTTCTACTGGGGATTGAGCCCACAACCCGGGCATGTGTCCTGACTGGGAATTGAACCGTGACCTCCTGGTTTATAGGTAGATGCTCAACCACTTAGCTATGCTGGCCGGGCAAGAAGTTATTTTAAATAGGGTGGTCAAGTAAGGCTTTTTTGAGGAGGTGGTTACATTTGAGCTGACGCCTGAATACAAATGAAATGAATGTGCCTGAATGTGAAAATTTTGAGGGAATTGCATTTGAGGCATAGGGAATGATGTTGCTTTACATGATATTTTTGTACTATCTCCTCATTAGATTTTCACTTCAAGAATATGCTGGCTTTATAAAATGACTTTACCTGATAAAATGAGTTGAGAAGTATAAATAGCATAGATTTGAAAGAAAATACTTGTGCCCGGCCAGTGTGGCTCAATGTGAGCATTGACCCATGAACCAGGAGATCAAGGTTCGATTCCCAGTCAGTCACATGCCTGGGTTGTGGGCTCAATTCTCAGTAGGGGGCGTGATGATTCTCTCTCATCATTGATGTTTCTATCTTTCCCTCTCCCTTCTTCTCTGAAATCAATAAAACCCTATTTTTTTAAAAAAGGAAAGAAAATACTTGTTTCTGCCTTTCTCTATGTTTTCCCCCGTCATTCATAATCTGTTTCCTAGATCTTTCTTGGTAAGCTTTCTTAGAAAATTCTTTCTTTTTAGAGATTTTCAAGTTTTTTAGCATATCTTTTACTTTCTTCTGTATCTGTCCTGTTATCCCCTCTTCTGTTTTCTTTTCAATGTTTATTTTCCTTTTTTTAAAATGAGACTTGCTAGGGACTGGTTTATTTTCTTATTTTTTTGTTTGTTTATGAAAAATCTCATATCAGTTATTTTTTCTATGTTTTTATTTATTAAGAAAATTCTATCTTTAATCTATTTTCATGCTTTTGTAGGGTTATGTTCTTTTTTTTAGGGGCATTGTCTACAATGTATTCTCTTTCTCTCTCTCTCTCTCTCTCTCTCTCTCTCTCTCTCTCTCTCTCTTTTTTTTCTATGTTGTATATTCTGTAGGTGGCTCTCCTTAGGCTTGTACATTGAAGCACCTTTCTTCCCAGCCACCCTCAATAGCACAAGCCATCTGAATAAAAGCAGTGTGCTTGCTGCATAAATGGTGCTTCCAGACAAGTTCTTTGTATTGCTCTGTTGTCTGTGGATTCTGGAGTCATACCACACATTATCTCCCACCATAACAAGTGACAGGTCCAAGAAGATAACACTTCTCAGGTTACCTGTTTTATAACACCAAGCAACAGTTGCCTTATCTCTTCTTCTGAGTTGATTTGAGCATCACTGAAATTCTTTCTACACTTTTTTCCTTCTCAGGCTGCTGTACAGGACAGATTGAATGAGCAAGAGGGTGTACCAAGTGTTTTCAACCCACCTCCATCACGACCCCTGCAGGTGAACACAGCCGACCACAGGATCTACAGCTATGTTGTCTCAAGACCGCAACCAAGGGCAAGTGACTTCATCACTGGAATTCCCCCCTTTATAAGTCCATTCACGTGGTTGTGTTGGTCTCTGTGTGATAGGAGCAAGAGAGATACTCAGAATGGAGAGCTGGACCTGGCTCCTTGGTAGATTTATTAGGTTTATTATTTTCCCTTGATTCTTTTTTCCCCTTGAGCCCACATTCCTTCCCACTTCCTTGATTCTTTAATGAAGTGATATAGTAACTGCCCATTTTGTGTGTGTCTTGGGGTAGGGGGGTTTTTTGCCAGTTATTTGAAACAGTTTCTGCACCTTGTTTTTTGAGTAATTGTATTTACATGTCTAAAAATGTTTGCTACATGTTGACTAGATATTCCACTTTTTTGTTTTTTAATCCTCACCCAAGAATATGTATGGTCTTATTGATTTTAGAGAGAGAGGAGGGGTGAGGGAGAGAGAGAGAGAAGCATCAGTTTGAGAAACATTGATCCTTTGCCTCACACATGAGCCCCGACTGGAGATCCAAGCTGCAAACCTTTTGGGAATATGGGACGACACTCCAGCCAACTGAGCCACCCGGGCAGGGCTAGACCTCCACTTTTAAGTTAGAATGTTTACTGAGTTCTTTGTTGCTTTATTTTACTTAATTTTAAGCTAATTCTAGGGAAATGCTTGGAATCTTTGTTGAGAGCCTTCACCATATCTTTAAAATTAGTCTTTAAGGGTTAGTAGCAAGGAAGTGGTACAGTTAAATTCAGCTTTAAGAGCGCTCCAGTGGACCTGGTATTTGGCTGCTGGGGATCCAGAGATGAATGATGAGCCAGTTCTCCCTTTCACATTGCTCACAGTCTAATTAGGGAGGTCAGATGTGAATACAGTACTGGTAATGGACTCCAGAGAACTTTCTGGAGTTTCTCTTTTTAAATATATATTTAAAAATATGTATATTTTAGAGAGGAAGGGAGAGGGGGAGAGAGATAGAAACATCAGTGATAAGAGAGAATGATTGAACAGCTGCCTCCTGCATGCCCCCTACAGGGGACTGAGTCTGCAACTGGGCATGTGTCCTTGACTAGAATTGAACCTGGGACCCTTCATTCTGCAGGCCGACACTCTATCCACTGAGCCAAACCAGCTAGGGCATGGAGTTACTCGTAATTCTTGGAGTTACACTGACCTCTTGTACTTGGATTTAGAATTCCAAGAGAGTACTCCCTTTAACTTTGTAGCAGTTAGAATTTCTTCCGTCATTATACCTTTTGTGAGCACTTGACAGTGTTTTAAAATGGAGTTTCTAAGTAGTTGTTTTGGGGTATTTTGAAGTAGAAGAGCAGATGGATTCCTATAGCAATTGTATATCCCAGTGTTTCCTTAGTTTGTTTTGGGCTTGTCTCAGTGTTTTAAGCCCTTATGTTAGCTATGAGGCTCCAGAGCTCCCTGGCTATGGACACAGGGACGGTTTCAGGTTAACACAATATGATATATAAGAAATGCTGCCAAAACCGGTTTGGCTCAGTGGATAGAGCGTCGGCCTGCGGACTGAAAGGTCCCAGGTTCGATTCCGGTCAAGGGCATGTACCTGGGTTGCGGGCACATCTCCAGTAGGAGATATGCAGGAGGTGGCTGATCGATGTTTCTCTCCCATCGATGTTTCTAACTCTCTATCTCTCTCTCTTCCTCTCTGTAAAAAATCAATAAAATATATTTAAAAAAAAAAAAGAAATGCTTTGTAAACTATAAACCTCTCTCTACATATGCTAATTACAACAGCAGCAATAATCAACATTGTTAAAGTAATAATTAGCATTATTACTAAGATTAGCAGCTATATGGAGATTTATAATTGTGGTTAATATAATTGTCAACTGTATACATGTCCAAGGCAGTAAAAGTTTTCTTTCTTGCTATTTCTGCATACCATATTTTTTTTTTTAAATATATTTTATTGAGTTTTTACAGAGAGGAAGAGAGAGAGATAGAGAGTTAGAAACATCGATGAGAGAGAAACATCGATCAGCTGCCTCCTGCACATCTCCTACTGGGGATGTGCCCGCAACCAAGGTACATGCCCTTGACCGGAATCGAACCTGGGACCTTTCAGTCCGCAGGCTGACGCTCTATCCACTGAGCCAAACCGGTTTCGGCAGCATACCATATTTTAATACGTAAATGTGAAAAAAGGAAAGAAGGAATAATTATGATTTGGGGAGGAAAACTTGCAATTGAGTTTGTCAGCTATTATAAGTAAATGCAGAAAAATTGTTGGAGCAGATTTTAATTCAAAAATTGTGTGATAAAAGAAAAATATATGATAGTATTAAATGAAATGAGATCAAAGATGGTCTTTAAGGAGACTGAGGTGGCCAGGAAGAGGAACCAACCATATTGCAAAGGGAGAAATCACATGAAGAACAAACAGAGTAAAAAATTGAACTAGCCTTGTTGTAAGGTATTAGTGAATGAATGAATGGTATCTAACTTTATTTTTGGAATTTCAGGGGCTGCTCGGATGGGGTTATTACTTGATAATGCTTCCATTCCGGTTTACCTATTACACAATACTTGATATATTTAGGTACGTACCTTTGTATTTATGTGTTAGCAATAAGGTAGACTTTGAAGCGGAAAGGTAGACCAAAATAAGATTTATACTCTATCAATTTTGATTTGGCAATTTGACATCAGATTGAATATTCCTCTTAAACAATCTTTTTATGAAGTATGAAAATATTTTAAATTATTCAAACATAATAGATGATGTGAAATGAAATTGTTTGAAACTAGTCTTGCTTATCGTTTTCAAGAATCTACCACATTTATTATTATCTTCCCTCCTCCCACCATGTTTGTCACCTCAACATTCTCTAGTTAATTCACCCTTTCCTTTCTAACCACCATATCTACTAGCTTCAGATTACTTGTAATTTTTACCCTAACCCATCTAGATAACTCCATCTGACTACTGATAATCCAAAAAAATTATCCTGCTCTCAGATTATTCACTTTTCTCCAGACTCCCTTACAAGTTTCACCTCTCTAGACACTCCTATACAATTCCTTCTGTTCAGGCTGATAATACTGGAGCCTTTGTGTATGTATACCCCCTTGCTTCACACTTAACCTTTTTTCTTGCTTTCTTCATGTACCATTTGGAGAGCTCAGCACTAGAAGCTACAGAGAAGCCAGGGCTAGAAAATGTCCAGGGGTTCCAAATTGCTGGCACATTAGGTTTGGGTGTCTGGTCTAGAGCTGAGTAGTAGATGAACCCACACCTAGGCTTTATAGGGAACTAAAATGTTTATGGGCCAATAGGTAGAGCTTGAATCTGTGGTCTGGACCTTGCATATAGGATAACTCATACCTCCCTCAAATGTGGGATAGCCTTTGCCTGGCTCTAGGGCAGTGGTCGCCAACTGGTGGTCCTCGAGGTCCGAAAGGTTGGCGACCGCTGCTTTAGGGAATAGAGAGAGGTCTAATGTGAGGGCCCAGCAGCTGTAGAAGTGCAAGGTTCAGACAACACCTTTTACCTTGGTCATTTAGTGTCTTTTTGTTGTTGTTTTGTTAATCCTCACCTGAGAATATTTTTTCCATTGATTTTTTTTTTTTTTTTTTTTTTTTTTTTTAGAGGAAAGGGAGGGAGACAAGGGGGGAGAGAAACATCTATGTGAGAGAGAAACACATCGATTGGTTGCCTCCCACACACACCCGAACTGGGGTGGGGGATCGATGGAACCTGCAACCCAGGTATGCCTTTGACTGGGATTCAGTACTCTGGCCAACACTCTAACCATTGAACAATGCTGGCCAGGGCCATTTAGTGTTTTAGGAGCCTGCTTGCTTAATGGCTTTCTTGCTTTAGCAAAGTTCTTATAGATCAACAATTAACCAATTAGTACTCTTTTCATCCCTGTTTATTTAAGAATGAGCATGTAAAAACCTTTAAAATCTTAATGAAGACCAAGTTGATATCTCTATTTTTTTAAGCTAATTGTCCTAAAGTATCCTTTATGATAAAACCCTAATATGCAAATCAATCCAACAGTGGAATGACAGGTCGCTATGACACTCACTGACCACCAGGGGGTGGACGCTCAACATAAGAGCTGCCCCCTGGTGGTCAGTGCGCTCCCACAGGGGGAGCGCCGCTCAGCAGAAAAGCCGGGCTCGCAGCTGGCCAGTGCAGCAGCGGTGGTGGGAGCCTCTCCTGCCCCCGATGCAGCGCTAAGGACCCCTCAGGGGATGTCCACCTGCCGGCTTAGGCCCACTCCTCTCGGGGGAACAGGCCTAAGCCGGCAGGCAGACATTCCTGAGGGGTCCCAGACTGCGAGAGGGCACAGGCTGGGCTGAGGGGACCCCCCCTCCTCAGTGCACGAATGTCGTGCACTGGGACTCCAGTATATTATAATGAGAAACAAAAAAGGTAAATCCTTTATCCATTCATTCATCGAAATGGAACTTAACGACTATTAAGATAATCCTAAAACTAATTTCAGAGAAAGTTATCAAACATCAATCTTCTACAGGATTTCTACTCACATAAACAGCTTTTTTGTTAATTAAATTTATTGGGTGACATTGGTTAATAAGACTATATAAGATTCAAGTGTATGATTCTATAATATATCTGTATGTGCATTGTGTGCTCACCACTTAAAGTTTAGTCTCCCTAATGTCATCATTTATTTGACTGTACACAGCTTCTTACATTTGTTTTTAATTTGCTCTGGAATGTTTGTGTCAGTCAGTTTGATTTGATTACTCAGGAGAAATTCCAAGTGAAATTGTATACTACTACACATTAGGAGTTTGAGGGGGTAAGGAATTGCAATTATTTTAAGATTTGGTAAGGAAAGTGTCATAGTTTAGTCACCTTTTCTGTGCTGAAGTTTTCTCAAGTATATGAATATTGTTTGTTTTCCGTGGAAAAAAATATGCATGGCATGTGTTACTAATTTGAAATATATATGTTATTTTTATTAATTTCAGAGAAGAATGGAGAGGGAAAGACAGATAGAATCATTGATTGGCTACCTGCCTCCTGCATGCCCCACACTGGGGATCAAACTCGAAACTCAGTCCTGTCCCCTAACCAGGAATCAGACTGTGACCTCCTGGTTCATAGGTGGAGGCTCAGTCACTGAGCAATGCTAGCCGGGCATGTGTTACTAATTTTAAGAAAACTGTATCATCTAAGCAACTTGTTTAATGTTGTGTAACATTGCCTTCTATGGAAATCCAAAGGACAAATAAATGGTGCTATGCAAATAAAATAAGATGGGCTCTTTAGAAACAAACCATCCTTTATCTTACAATAGCTGCCAGGCCCCCAAATCTGCCAGTGCACTCTAGATCAATTCAACAGTCTCCTCTGAGGATGCCATCAACCATAAATCATCATGCAGAATTTACTTGCCCCTTTGAAGAGCAAGTAAATCATGACTACAAGTTCAGGTTTCAAGTTCCTGTCCATAATTCGAATAGCTTGGGAGTATGCACTAAAAATTCAAAATTCCTAGAGTGACTGAGGAACTGAAATTTTTGTTGTATTTTACTTAATTTAAATTTTGGTAGCCACGTGCCTTGTGCCTCCCATATAGATGGTGCCCATATGGAGAGTCTGGGGCACAGCTTGATCCATGATCTTTTGGATACTGTGTCTTTCTTTCCCAGTTCTTCTAGCTGTAAATTTTTCTGCAGAGAGCACTCAGGGTTTATTAGGGTCAGTATTGAAATTTATAATCCTCGTAGTTCACATTCTTCTTGAATAGGTAGGTGATGGAACAACACTTGCTGCTTTGCAGCTTTTGAGCCAGGCTCTCATCTCAGTTTTGAGGTCCACTCCCCACCTCCGTTTGCTGCCGTGCCTCTGGTACAGGAATCTTTACAAACTGGCCCACCCACATGCACTACAGTAAGCCAATTCATGTGATATTTATTCCTTCCTCCCCAGGTTTGCTCTTCGTTTTATACGGCCTGACCCTCGCAGCCGGGTCACTGACCCCGTTGGGGACATTGTTTCATTTATGCACTCTTTTGAAGAAAAATATGGGAGGGCACACCCTGTCTTCTACCAGGGAACGTACAGCCAGGTCAGTGCCACAAACCATATAGATGCCAATTTATTGATATGATTCTCTCCACAAAGGAAAGGAAAGCCCAGCACTGATCATGTCATGATCATTCTTTTACTGAGAAACCTTAAATTGCTCTTAACTATTTACAGAAAAAAGGACCAAACCTTCTAGCTGGGCCCTCCTTGATCTAATCCTAACCTCCCTTTGAGGTCTTACCCGCATAACTTGTTTCCCCAATATCCTAGGTTCCAGCTAAACTGCTTCCTGAACAGTCTGTACTTTCCCACCTCTGTGCCTTTGCTTTTGCTGTTCCCTCCACCTGCAATGCTGTCCTCACATTTTTGCTAATTAGATCTTACCCATCCTTCAACCAGCTCATGTCATTCCCTTCTTATGCCCTTTAGTGATTGTTATGTCCTACCCTGGCCTACTTTGCGATTTAAGTAGTGCTTTCATAGTGTTGTTTTTAATCTTATAGTAATTTCACGTTTTTCTCTGTATTTAGTTATTTGTGTCAGTGTCTTCTTTCCTATACCTTGAAGGCAAAGCCTGAAGTCTTCTTTGATCCCTCACAGAGTTGAATAAGGGCATAGACCATAGATTCAAGGCAGCACATCTCAGTAGCCCAAACCTCACCAACATTTGACTTGTTACCTCGGGGTGAAAATGAAGAGTTCTATGGGTTTTAAGTGTATTTCTAGCTTGCCAGAGAAAACTGTAGAAATAACACTATAGGCATAGGCCAAAGGGTAGTTGTATTCTATAGCCCCCAGGATTCCCAAATCTATCTGGAGAAATAGAAAAGTGCTTACTCTCGCTTCCTGCTTTGATTCTCTCACATCTGCTTTTTCTCAGTCTCCCTCACTGGCTGCTCCCACCCCACTGGATAAGCATTAGGCACCTACTATATGCTAGTCATTGTGCTCAGTGCTGGCGATACTGAATGAGATAGGCACCTCTCATACACTCTCTCTGCTGTGATCCTGATGTTGAATTGTAATGGACTACGATTATGCAAATGCAAAAGCACACACGGGAATCTTGGACACTAGCCTGGTCTTTGAAGATCTTTTCAACCCCATGCTCTTTAGAGCATCTTTGGGTCCCACCGTCCCTCATTCCTGCTTGGTAGATAGCCTGGGATCATCTTTGCAGTATTTTTTGTTTTCAAGGATGTCGGAGCGTAAAGTGGCAAAATTCTCACCTCCCTTTTCAGGTGGTCAGACACTCCTGTTTTTATCTTCCTTTAGACTGGCAATAGCTGACGTCTGTGATTTGTTGGGGACCTTTATTTGTCAGCTCTCTACTCTCAGGTGCCTGATACAACTAAAATGTTTTTATTAATGCTTGTTAGCATGGACTTTGCATAGGGAGATAAACTCCATGGGTGTGAGAGTAGTAGTCCAGGACTTTTGATTTTTTGCTTACTTTTTTTCCTCATTTCTCCTTTTGTTCCTAAATGTATCCATTAGGACCATTAGCCTAATTAAAAGCTCAAGGTACAGTCATCCTAATAATTAGTGATCTTCTGTTTCCCACAGGCACTGAATGATGCCAAGCGGGAGCTTCGCTTTCTCTTGGTTTATCTTCATGGAGATGATCACCAGGACTCTGATGAATTCTGTCGGTGAGTGGATTGGTCATTTTCTTTCTCTTCTGACCTTATCCTGCTGAGAGTTTACAGTAAGCAAGTTCTCTCCTGTTCTTTTTATCCCTCTCCACAGCAACACCCTCTGTGCCCCTGAAGTTATTTCACTAATAAACACTAGGATGCTCTTCTGGGCGTGCTCCACAAACAAGCCTGAGGGCTACAGGGGTAAGTTGTGTTTCTTCTGCCTCATTGTGATTATAGGGATATCTTTGGAGTAACCTGGAAAGACTTGCCATTTATTGCATGATTATTCTATGGTAGACACAATGCTAGTTGCTACTTATACATTATCTCATTTAATCTTCTCAGCAGTCCTGAGAGAGAAGGTTGTATTACACCTCCACTTCCTGGTGTAGGAAACAGGCTTAGAGATTGAAGCCTGTCCACAATCACACAGTTAGCAAGTTTTGGAGTAAGCTCAGGTTTTTTAGACTTTAGCCCATGCTTTTCTTTCTTTTTTTAATTAAAACATTTTTTTTCAATTACAGTTGACATTCAGTATTAGTTTCAGGTGTACAGCATAGTGCTTAGACATTTATATAACTTATGGAGTGATCCCCCCAATACGTCTAACACCACCTGGCACCCTGCATAGTTAAAACGATATAATTGATTATATTCCCTATGCTATACTTTACATCCCCGTGACTGTATCTGCCAGTTTGCACTTCCTGATCCCTTTACCTTTGTTCATCCAGACCCCCACTCTGGTCCATTCTAATAATCCTCACCTGAGGATATGTTTTGGTTTTTTTAATTGATTTTAGAGAGAGCGAAACAAAAACATAGTTCTGTTGCCTTCCACAACATGCCCCAGTTAGGGATTGAACCTCTAACCTGCGTATATTCCCTGACTAGGAATTGAAGCCATCAGTTCCTTCTGGTGTACAGGATGACTCCAACCAGCTGAGCCACATCAGTCAAGGGCTTGCCTTTAATCTTAATGGGCTTCTTACTGAAGAGCTTATTCTCATCATCAGTAATTTTAATAGAGCTTCTTGCACAATGAGTTAGTTATTTGAGTACCTTGAGTGCCGATAGGGATTCAGAAAGTTCAGCTCTTTGCTGATAATGACTCTTACAGTATTTTTAGAAGTCAGTATGAAACATAAGGGCTTCCAGTGGGGAAAAAAAATGTAGTTATAGTGCAGCTACTTCTGTTCAGCAACTTTTGAGTGAATACTAGCATATCAGCCACTATGCTAGATCCTGAGAACCAAAGCTGCAACAGATGTTTGCCTACATCCTGGAATCTGAATCTTTACTCCCAATTGGTTTTTAAACGTCTCTAAGTTCCTACAGCATGCATTTGCCATGCTAATTAATACAGCTTTGGAGGGTGGATGGTGGATAGGAGACTAAAGATATATTTTTAAAAAAATATATTTTATTGATTTTTTACAAAGAGGAAGGGAGAGGGATAGAGAGTTAGAAACATCAACGAGAGAGAAACATCCATCAGCTGCCTCCTGCACACCCCCCACTGGGGATGTGTCTGCAACCAAGGTACATGCCCTTGACCAGAATTGAACCCGGGACCCTTGAGTCCGCAGGCCGATGCTCTATCCACTGAGCCAAACCGGTTAGGGCGAGACTAAAGATATTTTTTTTTTAAATATATTTTATTGATTTTTTACAGAGAGGAAGAGAGAGAGACAGAGAGTCAGAAACATCGATGAGAGAGAAACATCAGTCAACCGCCTCCTGCACATCTCCTACTGGGGATGTGCTCGCAACCCAGGTACATTCCCTTGACCGGAATCGAACCTGGGACCCTTCAGTCCGCAGGCCCACGCTCTATCCACTGAGCCAAACCGGTTTCGGTGAGACTAAAGATATTTTTATAAAAACTTGCAAAATCTCTTAAACTGTAAGGAAATCATAGGTAAAACTTGTGGTAAAATCTTGGTTATTTAGAATCCAACTTGACAAACGCCTTTGAAACAGAGAAGCTAGCTTTTTTTGCAGAGTGAAAAAAGACATGGTGAAAGGAAGGGATTGGATAAGAGGAGAGAAGATGGTGATGGAGATCAGCACCAGTAGCATAAGGCTAAGACTTGAAGCCTTGTTCCCTATAGGCTTGACCTCTTCCATAGGGAAAAATTATGCTAAGTAGTAGTTAGAGTTTTATAAATCCTTTGTTACCCATCAAACAGACATTGTCCTTGAACTCTGCAGCCTTCCCTAGCATCATTGTGACCACCACACCCCCACCGGGAAAGCCTCGTCTATTCTACTATAATTACCTGGGAATAGGAACACAAATATATAAGAACAACTACCACCACCAAAAGAAATCATTTAAGAAATAAGAGGGAGCCTGGCCAGTGTGACTAAGTGGTTGAATGTCAACTCATGCACCAAGAGGTCGCTGGTTCCATGCCTGGGTTGTAGGCTCGATCCCCATTAGGGGACATGCAGGAGGCAGCTGATTGATGATGTTTCTATCTCATCAATATTTCTCTCTCTCTCCCTCCCCCTTCCTCCCCCCCCCCCTTCTCCCTCTCATTTTCTCCATTCCGCTCTCTCTACAATAAATAAAAAACACCTTTTAAAGAAACTAAGGGGGAAACGAGGCAGAGAATAAATGACACCTCCCTCTTCCCCAGCTGGGATTAAAGCAGTTCTCTCTTGCTCATTGTAGAAAGTCTAAGTTGATGTATTTTATCCCAAAGTCCTGCCCCTGACCTGTTGGGCCTTTTTTCTGTCAGTTTCACAGGCTTTACGAGAGAACACCTATCCATTCCTGGCCATGATTATGCTGAAGGATCGGAGGATGACTGTGGTGGGACGGCTAGAAGGCCTCATTCAACCTGATGACCTCATTAATCAGCTGACATTTATCATAGATGCAAACCAGACTTACCTGGTGTCAGAACGCCTAGAAAGGTACAGGGGAGTTCCTCTCTAGAACTGAGAGAGAGACCAGCTGACCTTGGGCTCCACAAATCATGACTTCTCTCTCTAAGACAACTTTAAAAGCTTTGTCCATTTAGTGTTAAAATAGTTAAGTACTTTGACCTAACTCTCCATCAGATCATCTGTTCTTAGAGATGTGAATCAAAATACAAGACAGGGTTCTGTGCTCAAGAATATAGATTGTGTCATTTAGAATAGCAGGGCCTTGATATAAAGAGCTTAAATGTAGAAAGAAATGGTTGTAACTCTTTTTCCCATTTTATAAGTAATATATATTAGTTTTAGAAAATTTGGAAAACATAGAAAAGCTCAAAGAAGAAATTTAAATAATCCTACCACCACTTTGAAAATTTTGGTATATTTTAATTATATAGACACACAGACTCCTAATGTACAAACTTCATTTTTTGGAGAGAAAATAGGAAGTACACCAGAATGTTACAGTGTTTTCTCTTAGTTTATTAGAACTCTGAATAAGACGTTTCTATGTTTTTCAAATCTTGTAAGATGTATGTATGTGTTTTTTTGGTTTTATGAAAGCGACATATACAAAAATGTGTGGCCCAAAGGGTTCTTTACCTGTAAAATATGCTCTGATGATCATTTTATGACAATTATACTGTGTTACTTTTGTTAGGATTTGGAAAAAATTCTTCTTCTGCCAAATGAAACTAGGAAAAGAGATGGCTTGTTCAGATTCTACCATACTCTGCTTTGGAATCCTTTATAGTAGTGTGAAATAGTCCTCTGCCAAGATTGTAAAACTCTTTACCCCCAAAAATGTCAGTGTAAGAAAACACAGAGCTTGGTGAGACTGCCCTTTTCCTTCTGTGCTTTTGATCTGTCTGCAGGGAAGAACGAAATCAGACCCAGGTGCTGAGGCAACAGCAGGATGAGGCCTACCTGGCCTCTCTCAGGGCCGACCAGGAAAAAGAAAGAAAGAAACGCGAGGAGCGAGAGCGGAAGCGGCGGAAGGAGGAGGAAGTGAAACAGCAAAAGCTGGCAGAGGAGAGGCGGCGGCAGGTAATGAACCTGCCTCTACTCCTGATGACTCCCAAACCGGTCTTTTCTATCATTTTTATTGATTTTAGGGAGAGAAACATGACTGGTTGCCTCCCACTTATCCCTCCAACCAACTGAGCCACAGCGACCAGGGCAAACCGGTCTCTTCTTGAGTGTGAAAGGAAAAATACCAGAAGATGATGGGATTGTGGGTGATTTAAACTCTCTTTGCCATTTATATGTTCACTACATTTTCACCAAAAGTATTTTAAAATTTATAAAAATTTTAATTAAAAAATACACCAGCGAGTAAAAGGTGAAACAGCGCTGTTCCATGAAAAGTAAACGTAGGTAATAAACAGGTCACGGTGCTGTTTACTCACTGCAGCAGTTTCAGGCGCACGTAGCAGCAGTGTTGGCTCATTTGGCATCATGTGTGGTCTCGTTTCATTATGCATTACCACTTGGCTATAGCCAGTGTTCCTCTGTTCATTCCCTTCTTTGGAAGAGTTAACACCCGAATACAGTCAATAAATAGTGTATGTGATGCACTAGTACTCTGGATTTGGTTGTTCTGACTCTTGCCAACAAGTTTTTCTCATATTAGTTACTAATTTTTCTTTGGATGCACAAATATATGGTGATTGTATTTCTTGTTTCCCAGTCGGAGCCATACCTCACCTTTGCTTTGTGTTCCTACAGAATTTACAGGAGGAAAAGGAAAGGAAGTTGGAGCGCCTGCCCCCTGAGCCTTCCCCTGACGACCCTGAAAGCGTCAAGATTATTTTCAAATTACCCAATGATTCTCGAGTAGAGAGACGATTCCACTTCTCACAGTCGTTAACAGTAAGGACTGCTTAAGCTGTGTGATGTGGATGTAGAGTCTGGCCTGTAGACTTGGAGGCTTTTAAGGAATTGCTAGAGTGGTGTTGTATCTGCTGCTCTGATGAACCGGGGAGGAAGGAGAGTAGAGAGGGAAGGCGGGCAGGAGGAGTGCAGTGAACTGTAGGTGCCTTCAGTTCTAGCTACCAACTCAAAGCTGTATTAAAGGTTCCTTTCATCAGATTTGAACTCAGCTAAGAAAAAGGGTACCTTACCAAGAAGTCCCCCACAAAACTGTGTAGAGGTGAGAGGCTCGCCACAGAGCCCACGCTGCTCTGTAGAGAAAGCTCTGTGTCCGCTGACCTAGGAGCTCCGGAATGACGCATCTGGATATAAAGGCATGCGCACTTCTCACTCAGTTGCCAGCCTCCCTTGCAGGCCATGTGAAGCCCCACTCTGGGGCTGCCTTGTAAATCTGGCGTCCATAGGTAAATAGTGTTTGTCAGTCCATAAGGAAGTACTTAAAAGCAGAGACTCTTATTAAAGTCTTACAGAATGAGGATCAAATTCTCATTCTTCCAGAGTTATTAGATAAGTTTCTTTTTTTGTTAATCCTCACCTGAGGATATTTTTCCATTGATTTTTTAGAGTGAGTGAAAGAGAGAGGGAGAGACAGAGAGAGAGACGTCAATGTGAGAGGGACACATCAATAGGTTGCCTCCCGCACACACCCCAACCAGGGCCAGGGATTGAGCCTACAACTGAGATATGTGCCCTTTATCGGAATCGAACCCAGGACCCTTCAGCCCGTGGGCTGACGATCTATCCATTGAGCAAACTGGCTAGGGCTTAAATGTGTTTTTTTGGTCAGTTGTTGTCTTAATTTCTAAGCCGCAATTGCTTCATCTGTAACGCAGGTGTAATAAGCACTCTTTAATAGGATCGTTAGGATTAAATTCATTATGTGTAATGTTGAGCATTGTGCCTGGCTCATCATAACTCGAATGCTAACTTCTTTTTGGTATTTGTAACCAAAAAGAAGTTTCTGTTGAGAGTTGATTTTCCAAATTTATAATTGCAGTAGATTCTTCCATTTCCTTAATCACTGGACATAGTTAGGGGTCATTGCATACTAGAAATGAGGATGCATACTAGAAATGTAGTTTGCTAGCATATTTATTAACTTCTTCTTGTTTAACTGGAGAAGAGGACATGTTGCAGGATCTTTTATAGAGCTTCAGATAGCCCTCTGTAAAACAGAAGTAATAATCTGCCCTCTGATAACTTTATTTTTTTTTTAAATATATTTTATTGATTTTTTACAGAGAGGAAGGGAGAGAGATAGTTAGAAACATCGATGAGAGAGAAACATCGATCAGCTGCCTCCTGCACATCTCCTACTGGGGATATGCCCGCAACTCAGGTACATGCCCTTGACCGGAATCGAACCTGGGACCCTTCAGTCCGCAGGCCCATGCTCTATCCACTGAGCCAAACCGGCTTTGGCATGATAACTTTAAACTGAAGACATGTCAGGCACTGTGCTTGTCACTCTAGGGCAGCAATTCTCAACCTGTGGGTCGTGACCCCTTCACAGGGGTCGCCTAAGACCATCGGAAAACATATATATAATTACATATTGTTTTTGTGATTCATCATTATGTTCAATTTGTAACAATGAAATTGGGGGTCACCACGAGGAACTGTATTTAAGGGTCGCGGCGTTAGGAAGGTTGAGAACCATTGCTCTAGGGGTTATCCTGATGAGTGAGTATGTGGTTCTGGAATTCATGGAACTTTCTGGCCAATAGGGAATGTAAGATTCAAAGAGCTAATATACAGTAAAAAATTATGAGCCAGCCTGGTGAGTGAGAAGTAATAGCTTCCTCATTTTATTTCTCATTTATGTATATGGGGACAAGTGCTCACGTGGCTGACTTTGGAGTTTTAAAATTGGGATAAAATAAACAAGCTTCACACAGCACCTACCATGTAGTAGGTGGTTGCTAAGTGATATCCTTTCCCTGGTGTTTCCTAACCTCTGGTTTGCACATGGCGTTTAGCTTGCAGCTGTGTTCACTAACAGCTTCCCTGTGGTGTGCGGGCGGGCGCTCCTGCTCCCAAACTCTCATTAGGAATGAGACAGACCCAACCAAGACTGACTCTCTAGGGAGTTTTGCAGGCCAACCTGTTGTAGTTGTGGAACAGAATAGGCTTGTGGCAAAGGGGAAGCCACCTATTTGTTAATTATATTTAATCCTTAACAGGTTCTCAGTAAAAATTATTTTAAAAATACAAAACAGACTCCAGACTGAGAAATACTTGGTTGTAAATGGGGACAAGGCTCGGGGGTGGGAAAGAAGTGTAGTGGCAGTTCTGGCCTTTAATTGAACACTCATCTAGTTAACAAGCTACAGCCGAATAATTGGTACTTGTGTCATCTTCCTGTGAGCTCTGCCCTTCATAAATAACCTCAAGGAGGGGTGAATGTTCAGTGAGATGGTCAATTTGACCTTAATGTCCAGCTCTTGATAGTGGTAAAATGCTAAAATAACAAAGGGTAAACTGTAGAATAATCTCTAGGCCCCATGAGTGGGCAGAAAAGTGGCAGCCGACTTGCTCGTAAATGATGCATCTGCAAGAGAATCCAGATTATACTCAGCCCAGAATTCATTTTTTACCAGTTACAAATCCAGAGGACCTCTTGTGGTGGTGTCATACGTTTCCTGCTGCCCACTGTCAGTGGTAACAAAAATGCCAGTTTTGTACCAAGGTTGAGAACGATAGTCCCCCTTTATCTGTTGTTTCAGTCACCCATGATCAGTTGCAGTCTGAAAATATTAAATTCCAGAAATAAAAAATTCATCAGTTTTAAGTTATATACTGTTCCGAGTAGCATGATGAAATTCTTCTCTGCCCTGCTCAGGACGTGAATTATCCCTCTGTCTAGCATAGCCATGCTGTGTACCTCCCTGCCCCATTCTTGGTTGTCAGAGAGAGATAGAGACCACATTTATGTAATTTTTATTAACAGTATATTGTTAAAATTGTTCTACTTTATGATTGTTGTTAATCTCTTATTGTGCTTAATTTCTAAGTTAAACTTTATCATAAGTATGCCTGTATAGCATGTATAGGGGTTCAGTACTATCCACAGTTTCAAGCATCCATTGGGGGTCTTGGAGCATATCCCCCAGGATAATGGGACGGCTGCATTCTCAAACAGTGACTGAAAAGAAGCAAATTATTATTTCACCCTTACATAAAACCCATGTTGGATTCATACCAAGAATACTTGGTACAAGTGTGATTGCATTTCAGAAAAGATAGAGTGAATGCTAAGAGAAGGGAATGAAAATGATTAATGTTGACAGACTAAAATATAAAAAGTTGAAATTATGAAGGAATTAGAGGACCATGGGTTTACTCCTAAAATCCTGGAATTACAGCCCTTTCATTGCTCTAAGGAGGTGAGTTTAAGACAGATGAAGGCAGAACTTTTCACAGAGCGGAATAAGCTTATGAGAGGTGGCACAAAAAATAGAAATCGATTCCCTCAAAAAGTAAGAATAATTTGAATGTTGTGTTCCTGATCTTTGGGATTGACCTGAAGGAGGGGAGCAGTGGCTTCATGGCCTCTCCCTTAGCGTCTTTGTTAGACACAGAACGCTAAGAGGGCCGTAGAGAATATCTAGGGCAGTGATGGCGAACCTAGGACACGCGAACTCATTTTTTGGGTTGATTTTTCTTTGTTAAATGGCATTTAAATATATAAAATAAATATCAAAAATATAAGTCTTTCTTTTACTATGGTTGCAAATATCAAAAAATGTCTATATGTGACACGGCACCAGAGTTAAGTTAGGGTTTTTCAAAATGCTGACACGCTGAGCTCAAAAGGTTCGTCATCACTGATCTAGGGTACCTGTTCTTAGTGGCATACAATTACCTGTGCCTCGTCAGAGCCAGAGCAGGGTGAGAAGAGCATTCCCACAGAAGAAAGGTTGACATGGAGGATCTCAATCAAATTAAGGAGGGTGTCCCTATGTGGGGGCAGCCAGTGCAGAGAAGTCAGAGTCCCAAGTGGCCCAGGGTGGGTTGGGGTGTTAAAGCCAGAACCAGGTAAGGAGTGGGGAGAGCTCACGGTTTTCGATATATGTGTACAGCAATCTAGCATAGAGATGTAGATGTGTAGTATACATATATTCTCCAGCTTTCTCCAGAGTGCTTGGGAGAGGCAGCACCCCAATAGCAACGAACATACCTAGCACCTAGAATGTGGCTTTCCATACCATTTTCATTAAGAAGAATCAGGGCCGAAACCGATTTGGCTCAGTGGATAGAGCGTCGGCCTGTGGACTGAGGGGTCCCAGGTTCGATTCCGGTCAGGGGCGTGTGCCTGGGTTGCGGGCATATCCCCAGTGGGAGATGTGCGGGAGGCAGCTGATCGATGTTTCTCTCTCATCGATGTTTCTGACAATCTATCTCTCTCCCTTCCTCTCTGTAAAAATCAATAAAATATATTTTAAAAAAAAGAATCAGGGATTGTTGGAAAATGGCTGATTCCAGGGCTGGGACAGGGAAAACGCAAGATGAGCCTGAACACTTTGTGCCTGAAAGCAAGTAATTATTCAGAGAGCAAAGGAGACTTGTCACCAAGACACAGAAGCCAGTTTAAATGGGCTCCTTCTGACTCCATCTGGAATAATTTGAACATTAAATAATGATTGTAATATTATAACTTACTGAATAAAATAGGAAATCATGACTCTATAAGAATAAATAGAAAGTGTGAGGAACAGAATGTTTCCATCGTTTCAAAGTACTGCCCCACAAAATACTCATTAAATACAAAGGGTAAAAGAGTATCTTCGATAGGGAAGCCTGGCAGGTGATCTAAGTGAGTATCACAAGGAACAGAACCAGGAGAAACTGCTCCACCGGAGTAGGACAGTTGAGTGGAATGCAGTCAGGTTATCCACGACTTCTTATTCTCCTTGAAAGAAAGGCGTAACTGAAATCTTATAACAGAATAATGCCCGGTAATCTTCATATGGGTCAAGGTCAGAAAAGACCGAGAATTTGCTCCAGGCTAAAGGAGATAGGAGATGTGACAGCTAAATGGAACACACAGTTCTAAACTGGAGGATTTTGCTATAAATGGCAGCTGGTGAAACTCGAATGGGGCCTGAATAATAACTAAATCAGTTAAATTTCCTGATTTTGAGGGCTGTGTTGTAGTTATGTAGGAGTGTCCTGTTTGTAAGACATACACAGTATTCTAGGGTGAGAAGACATCAGGCTGGTAGCTCGCTCTCAACTGGTTCAAAGGAAAAGCACCTCTATGTCCTATACTTTCAATTTTTCTGAGTGATTTTTTTTTTAAATCTTCACCTGAGGATATGTTTTTGATTTTAGAGAAAGAGGAAGTGGGGGGGAGAGAGAAACATTGATGTGAGAGGGAAACATTGGTTGCTTGCCTCCCATACTCACCCCGACTGGGAATCGAACCCACAACCTAGGTATTTGCCCTGACCAGGAATTGGACCTGTAGCCTTTTGGTGTATGGGACAGTGCTCTGACCAACTGAGTCACCTGACTAGGGCTTCGATGATCACTGAGTAAACATTTTTTTAGCTTTGTATCAGACAAGTTGTCAAAGAAGAAACAGATGAATCAGTTCAGAGTAGGACTAGCTTTGGGCTGTGTAATAAATCTCTTTAAAAAGCTGCCCTATTGCCCAGCCAGTGTGGCTCAGTGTGTCGACCTATGAACCAGGCACGATTCCCAGTCAGGGCACATACCCGGGTTGTGGGCTTGATCGCCAGTGTGGGGCGTGCAGGGGGTGGCCAATTAAGGATTCTCTCTCATCATTGGTGTTCCTATTCCTCCCTCTCCCTTCTTCTCTGATATATATATATGTTTGTTTGTTTGTTAAAAAGCTGCTCTATGAATTTGCTCTGTGAAATGGCAAGACCTTGAAGTAGAATTCCAGTGTAATGTGATTACTTCGTGTCTCAGAGTCATCCTAGGGATAGCTGGGGGATATTTGATTTCGTGGTGGTATGTGTATATCTGTCTTTTTCTCACTGCTCTTCATTTTCTGTATGACCTCTTCAGGTTATCCACGACTTCTTATTCTCCTTGAAAGAAAGCCCTGAAAAGTTTCAGATCGAAGCCAACTTTCCCCGGCGGGTGCTGCCTTGCATCCCTTCAGAGGAGTGGCCCAACCCGCCGACGCTGCAGGAGGCCGGACTCAGCCATACAGAAGTTCTCTTTGTTCAGGACCTAACAGACGAATGACACCTTTTCTTCTTCTCCCTTCCCACCCCAATTCCTAAAAGAAATGGAAAAGAAACAAAAAAAAAAAAGAAAAATTCACATTATTATTATTATAATACAATATTTTTTTTAAAGACTGCTGCATCCTAAGGAAGGATCAGAAACCATGCTGCCTGCAAGAGTCACCACCTGTGTGCGCGCGAGGTTAGTGATGAACGTTCCGCTGGCAGCCACCTTCCCCTACTGCCTTCGCACCACACACCTTCCAGCGAGAGGAGGCTCTTCACCTCCACCCCCGCCATTGTCCCAGCGGGGAAGGGGACATTCCCACTAGTTCTCATTCATTCTTGCTTTTATGGAAAATAAAAGTGACAAACCTCCATCAACCAGCTACTGCAGCATCTCTAAGGACTTGTTTTCCTGCCTCCAGGGAAGAGAAGGCACAGAGCAGAGATGTTCTTTAACTTCCCACAATTTATGAATAACTTCTACTTTTTTTTTTTAGTTGCTTTGTAATGACCAAAGGAATGAGGCTGACATGGGTGTATTTTTCCCCCCTTTATTTGATAACGCGCCAATTTTTAAACCCATGACATGATTCATCCCCTGGGCTTAGCCCACAAGAGTATAATAAAGATGCCCTGGGCTGGTTTGTGCTTATTTCTGCCATTGCCCTCAAGTTCCCAGAGAGGTCGTTCTTTTTGGTCCAACTCTTTTGCTGTCCTTTCTTGCCACCTATGCACCCCACGTGGAGTAGTGAGGGGAAATCTGGGTTTGTAGCCCTTGTGATGTACAGATGTATCTACATGTGCGGTGTGAACTCCATGTGTACTCACCTGTGCACACCACTGCAGCTTTTCCTTGGAATCTGTACTGGGTGGTTATTCCGGGGTCTGAACCAAAGGATAGTAGCCCTTCCTTCCTCTTCGTGCGCATGCTGTTCCTGCCCCGCCCTGAGCTTTCCTGAATTGCCAAGCTTGGTGCCTTCCAGAGTCATAGCAGGGCCCGTGGTGGAACCAGCAGACCCATGTGAGAGCGCCCTTCCTGCCTAGTGGGTGTGTGGTGATGGTGGTGGTGGTACTTTAAGGGGAGAAAGAATAGAGGCCTTGAGGGGAGCCAACTCTCAGGCTGCGTGAACTCTTAGAAGGCAGATTTCAGTTTCTGTTGTGTCCACCTGCCGGAGGCAGTTTTTATCCTCTTCCTCTATTGCTGTGTTAAAGTAATAGGGTTTTTGAACCTCTGGATGTCTCGTCTGTGGTTGAGTTTATAGTAATGGGTACATGGGTCAGGCCATGTATTAACAGATGCCAGCATGAGCTGACAAGTATTCCAAAGTGTTCTGTGGCTAGACTGGTGCACTCGCAACACTGCAACCTCCTGAAGTTACGCTAGTTCCTAGCATGCTGTGAGACCAAGGGTTCGTATCAAGATACAGCATAACCTGCTGGATCTGTAGTCTCCAAAGGCTTTCTCTGTTGCTTACCTAAAACCTGAGGACCACTCTTAGGTAGCAGTAACTTGGCTACTGTTCTCTTCAGCCTCAATGGTTGGGGTGCACACCCAGGGGCAGGGTGAGGAGCCTCATGGATATTACCTAAGGAGCCTGAGGATTTTCCAGTGGTCTTGGCACGGGTATCTAAAACATCATCTCTAGAAAATTTAATTCTGCTCCTGGCTGCCTATTATTCCACTTTTTCCTGCTGTTCTGAGGCCATATGAGCGGGAAAGTGCTGTCTGTTGTCATAAAATGTATCTGGAGTGAATACCTGGATAAACCATGTTCTCCTCTCAACCTCGGGTGAATTCTGCCTCCTGCTCACAACTATGCAAAGAGGAACTTTTCCACTTCACTAAGCGCCTCCCTCCCCAATGAGTTCACAGCTGATTCCCAGCCAGTAGGGGCGGGGGCGGGCAGGAGGTGTCTTAGGACATTGGCCAGGTTGGTGGTACTGTCTTGTCCATACCTCTTTAGGAAGTTGTAAATTTTTTTCCTTAATTCAATCTGCATCTTATTCTACAATGTGCACTTTATGCTTCTTGCCTTTTGATAAGTTGTTCAGTGAAGGAGGTCAGATGCAAGAATATTACAAAGTTTCAGTTTGGTCGGTACAATTCTTGGTACAACTCTTGAGACAGCCTATGCCTTTAGGCTTCGAGGCTTCTGAAGCACATGCTTCTTTCCTAGTCCTTGTTGCAATAACCCAGACTCCATTCCTGTCCCCTTGCTGGCCCTAGAGCTACTGCCCAGGTGCCCTCTCCTCCTCCCTGAAAAATGCACATTTTGTCAACGTCAGTACAATCTGTATATTACTCCCAAGGATCTCTGGGAACTCGATGGGACCTGCAAGGGAGAAAATACTGAGAAGCCAGTGACCTGCAAGCATTTGCTCTTGTTTCACATCACCTCTGGGTATTAACAGCTGTTGTTTCCAAATGGCAAGTCTTCAACTAAGTGAAAACACTTGTTTCAAGTTTCCTTCTGCACTCCCAAGACCAAAGTTGTAGATTCAGCTGTATGACCATGGAAATGACCAAGCGAAGACACCCGGTCGGAGTTAGTTGAATTTCTGCAGCTCAGTGGGGGCCCTTCCAGTGTTCTCTTCTACTTCTGCAAAATTTCCTGCAGCAAATACTTATTTCTCTTTGCTTGCCTCCACTATGATGTTTGGATAAGAGATGGCCAGGGGAGAATATTTATCTTTTAAAAAAAAAAAAGGTTAAAAAGAACCTAGGAAATCTTCAACTGAGCAGTTATGAAAATTGCTAATGGTGCCAAGGCCAAGGAAAGAATTGCAGGAAATGACAATGGGAAGGAGTGGTAACCCCCCAGAATGCAAAATCGGGGGAGTATTTCTGGTGCTTGAACAAGAAGCTCCACTTCACAACCGGTTTTTAGGACTTGTGAGGAAAGCAGCAACAGGAAATCCATCCACAAAGGATGCAGTGCCCCAGCTCGGACTGCACCTGAATAGTTACGTGTAATTTACTGAAGAAATCTAGTGTACTTTAAATTTTTTTCATAAAAGTTTACATTGTATTGTAGGTTAACATTAAATGTTTTATAACAAAAAATGTTATAAGTCATGGGTCTTTCTGTCTAGGAGAGAGGTGGTAGGTAATTTTCTATGTGAAGGAATGGTGGGGAAACATTGGGAGGGAACAGGGCATTGCGTTGCCAAGAAGCATGGACTTTAAGTGGACCTAGAGTGCATTCCTGTGAAAAACAGCAGCTCGGGCAGAGTGGTGTAGCGGAAGAGCAGACAGATCTGGCTGCAGGTGTGGGCTCCTTTGTCAGCTTTGTTCTTCAGCTTCCCTGAGCTTTAATTTCCATGAAGGTAAGGCCATCTTCCTTGGTGTAGGATTATAGATTAAATGAAAGAAATGTGCATGGAGCACCCATCCCAGAGGTGTTCCTTCTCCGTGGGAGTATATTTTGAAGGACTATTTTCATGCAGCAGTAACTGTCAGTTTCTTGGGGGGTGGGTTGGGGTGTCATTTTTGGCAGAACCGACCTGTGTCCTTGCAGATGAGTGACTAGAGAGTCACTTTTGATCTAACAAATTCTGGACAAATGGAACTCCCCTCTTAAGGTGTTTTTGCATTTATTTTCATTTCTGAGAGAAAATTTAAGCCTCAGTTCTTCGCCTTTTCCCCATTGTCCTTTGCAAAGAACCCATTCCTGTGAGTTACAGGTTCTTGTCACCTTCAGGGCCTGCCCTGTTGCTTATCCAAAGATGTGAGGCCTTCATTTTGTAATGTACATCTTCAGTGTAAACTAGAAGGTCTTCTGTGAATCTTATATATAAAAATTTGGCTCTCAGTTAACAGAGAACAGGAAGATTCAAATCCTGATGCCAGATACTCCTGGTCCCAAATCCTGCCTGTGGCCATGATTTTAGCGAAGTGACCTCAATATAGGCTTCAGTGTCACGTAAAATCGGGCCGATTGTAGCATTGCTGTTGATCACTGAACTGCTCCCGAGGGCCTGGCACGCAGTAGGCATTAGGTAAATAATCCCTCCCATTACTGTTTCAGATCAGTTTGTAGTTTGCCCACTGCTAATGGTTTGCCCTAGATGTGGTTAAGTGGAGGGGAGAGAAAGCTTGGCTTGCAGTGGTTCTCAACCTTCCTAATGCCGTGACCCTTTGACCCCCAACCATAAAATTATTTTCGTTGCTACTACTTAACTGTAATTTTGCTACTGTTATGAATCATAATGTAAATATCTGATATGCAGGATGTATTTTCAGGGGTCGCGACCCACAGGTTGAGAACCGCTGGCTTAGGGGGAGCAGCGTATGCCAGACACTTCTTGACATGCCTCCGGTGTTGCAGGTGGAATTCCTTGTGTGCTTTTACCCCATGGAGCCAGGCTTCCCCACAGTCCCTCCCTCAGCCTGTGGACTCAGCTAACAGTGCCCAGCCTCTCCCACCTCCTGTCCACCCCCTGGCTCACTCTCAGAATGGTGTCTAGAACGCCCAGGTTTCTTCCCCTTAAACTGAAACATGGTTTCCCCCTGAAGACACCACTTCAGAAAACCCTTAAGCAGGTGCCACTCATTTTCCCACGAACCTTGGCACCAGGAGGCAGGCTCTGTATTTCCCTCCTGCCACCTTGGTGCACTGTCCTGCAGCACGTGCCATCTGCCGGCTCCCGTTCCCTTGCTGCTGGCCAGTCCCCAGATGTTGGCAGTTGACACTCGACCACAACCTACGTGACACATCTCGGCGTGTGGGTTCTCCAAACGGCTCCTGACGTGACTGGCAGCTGAGTGTGGTGGGAAGAGGCTTTGGCGTCAAATCTGGCTTTGAAACATCCCTGCTGCTTGCTGACTGATGAGGGCAAGTCTCGTCATGTAAACTTCATGGGACTAAATCCTTGCAAGGTTCAGGTGCCCTTAAATGGGCTGGTCTCTGAAGTGCCTGACGGTGGGCAGATGGGAGCCGAGTGAAGGTTGGCTTCCTTCCCTCTGCCCCCAGCAGTGCCATGCTTTGTGTGGCCTTCACTTGGAACTGCTTCACCTCAGCACCTCAGAACCAACCCCTCGCTGACCATCGGCTTGATGGTTCTAATTCTGTCCCTTCTCTGCCCTCAAAGCCTTTGTCCCTCCCGCTCACCTCAGTTCTCTGCTAGAACTGCCTTGGACTCACGCCCCTCTCCACTATAAGCCAGAACTCAGTCACAGTTTCTGAAGTCAACTGAGCTGTTAAGCTGCAGACTCCTAGCACCTATCAGCGAAATGAGGAGCCCTGGGCTGGTGCCCACAGCTTGGATCCAGCTCCAGGGAACTCCCTGAGTGTTTCTACTACCTGGGTGCCGCTCCACTGTGCCCCCCACCCCTCAGGTCCGAGCCACCTGCATCCTCTTACACCAGCCTGGTTACTACAACAGCCTACTTCCTGAGATAACCAAGGTCTTGTCACAGACTTCTCTTTTTTACCTTAAAATTGTTCTGTGAAGTCACCTGTTTCCTCTTTCTCTTGTGGGTATATTTTCTTTTAAAACAGATCATTTACACACAGTAAAATGTCCAGATCTTAAATCTACAGCTTGATAAAAAGTTTTTTTTGTCGATCCTCACCAGAGGATATTTTTTCCATTATTTTACAGAGAGAGAGAGAGAGAAACATCAACTGGTTGCCTCCCGTACACACCTCCACCAGGGGTGGGAGCGAACCTGAAACCCAGGTACGTCCCCTTGACTGGGAATGAAACCCAAGACCCTAACCATAGAGCAACACCAGCCAGAGTGCTTGATACAGTTTTACCTGTGTGCCCCAAAACCAAGATGCAGAATGCTTCATCACCCCAAAAGTCCCCTCCCATGTCTTCTCCATCAGTAGCCCTGCAGAGAGCCACTATTCTGACTTCTCTCACCATAGACGTTTTGCCTGTTTTTAAAGTTCATATAAATGGACTCGTGTGTAAATGATTTTATAAATGTTTTCCTGATTCAGGTACTTTCCTATTTATGATAGAAAAATTTAGAAAATGAGAAGAAACAAAACATTTCATAATATCACACTGCCAGAGATGTCCATTGTTAATGTTCTTCCTAGACTTTGTTGTATATAAAGCTTCACTTTTTACAGAAATGGAATACTGTAAATATTGTATTATCTCTATTTGACACATTTCTTTTATATCTTTTTAATGCCTATGCAGCATTTCACTGAATGGATATACCATAAATTGATAAAAATCCTCTTGTGACATTTAGGTTATTAAACTTTTTTTGCTTTTCTAAATAGCAGGCTGATAATCTTGCAGTTAAATGTGCATGTCCATGCTATTTTTTCAGGAGAAAAAAAATCCAGGATGTGAGGTTACTGAGTCAAATAGGAATGGGAATTTTTCCTTTTTTATTGATTTTAAATATATATATATTATATATTATATATATATATATATATATATATTGATTTCAGATAAATCTGGAGAGATAGAAACATCAATGATGAGAGAGAATCATTGATTGGCTGCCTCCTGCACGCCCCCTACTGGGGATCGAGCCCACAACCCAGGCATGTGCCCTTGACCGGAATTGAACCTGGGACCCTTCAGTCTGCAGGCTGATGTTCTATCCACTGAGCCAAACCAGCTAGGGCTTGATTTTTTTTTTTTTTTTTTTTGAGAGAGAAACATTGACCAGCTGCCTCCTGCACGCACCGTGACCAGGGATCAAACCTGCAACCTGGGTATGTGCCCTGACTAGGAATCGAACCGGAGACCATTTGTTGCACAGCACGATGTTCAACCCACTGAACCACATTGGCCAGGGTTGAAATTTTTCCTTTTTTAAATACTTGTTTTGTCTCCAAATTGTAGTATAGAAAAATTAACTCCTGCCAGCAGTGCTCAGTCTCCTATCTGTGTCACCAAAGCCTTCACCAACAACGATCGTCCCCTTTTCAATTGCTTGGATCTCTTTATCTTCCGTCTAACATGTTTGGCATCTCTCCCTTACAAAACCTTAACCTTGCTGTCCCCACAGGTCACCGCCCTGTCTCCTTCCCTGACAAAGTAGTTTGCACAACCAGCTTCTGCTTTCTTGTTCATTTCATTTCCACTGGCCATCTCTCATGGCCACCTGTGACCTAATTGCCACTTTCCTTGGCCGCCTTCGAGCCCTTTCTGACTGTAGTTCCCCAGCTGGTGTCTGACACAGAGTGAGTGTCTCCCGTTTCTTTTCCCACAGGCGGAGAGTCAGATGATGTGAACTCGGTGAAGAAATTGATATTTTCTCCCGAGGGCCACTCGGGAGCTCTCAGCAAGGGAGACCCGTCAGATTTGGATTTCTGAAAGCCGATCCTGTCCCTGTGGAGGGACTGGATGGGAGGGCCACGACGAAGGTGGCCTGCTGGATGAGTGTTGGATTAGGAGTCACGTGGGAGGGAGAGAAGCTAGCGGTGGACATGAGACTATAAGGCACAATGACCAAGAACCGGAGGCTGGCTAGAGATGCACAGGGAAGAAGGACAATACTGGATAATGCCCAGGTTTCAAACAACTGGATTTAGGAGCAAACACCGTCACTGGTGACCTTGACAGGTGCTGTTTCAGTGGATACAGTGTAAGAAGGGCAAGTAGTAAGTGTGAATGCAGGCAGCTCACAAAGCCGCCGGTGAAAGGTATGGGGCACATAGGACGAGTCAGAGAGGAGTCAGGACTGAGGAAGGGTCCTTGTTTGTCCTAAGGTAGGAGAAGCTTCATTATGTTTAAATGCTAAAAGCAATGGCATTTTAGAGAAAGAGGTTGAGATACACAGAGAAAGATGTCACTGGGGTGGGAGGTGCAGGCCTTAGGAGGAAGGACGGGAGCGGAAGCCGGTGCATTTGTAGGTTTGAAGGCAGAAGTTGAGGGCGTCCCCATATGATGATGGCCTCTTCTCTTTGTCAGGTTCCAGAAAGGTAATGGGGTCAGAGGCCTAAGAAGACTGAGGAAGATTTAAAATAGCTGTTTCAGAGAGCAGGAGAGACTGCAGGAGGCCTTAGGACAGCGGTTCTCAACCTTGGCTGCACATTAGAATCACCTGGGAATCTTTTTAAAATCCTGATTTCTGGGCCTCATCCTCCGGAAATTCTGTTTCTTTGTTACTAATGTTGTGGCCCCACCCCATAACAAAGAAACAGAATTTCCCGAGGATGAGGCCCAGAAATCAGGATTTTAAAAAGATTCCCAGGTGATTCTAATGTGCAGTCAAGGTTGAGAACCACTGCCTTAGGAGGTTTTCTGGGCAAATTGAGGGCCCAGGTGAAATTGAGACCAGAAACATGGTGGGGGTGGGCACCTCACTGGTCAGCGGCTATCACCAGTCCTCATGGCTGCCAGTTTCTTTCTGAAAACAGGGCATTCAGAGTTCTCAGTGCCTCCTTTGTCCAGCTCCCCAGCCCAGAAGCCCGGGTCCTTGGCTCTGGGGCCCTGGGGGACTTCATAGCTTCATTTTCCTCTGTTCCTCCACATGGTACACTCAGTCACACAGACCTCTTGATTGTTCCACAGACACATCATGTACTTTCCCACTTAAAGCAAGACTGAGACGACTGATACTCAAATACATAGTTCAAAGCAGCAGTCGCCAACTTTTCGGACCTCACCGACCATCAGTGGTCCACAGACCACCGGTTGGCAACCACCGGTTGGTTTAAAGGATGTGCTGTCAGTTTTTCAAACTCCTCTGGTGGCCAGAGAGACAAGTACCTACCTATACAGTATGATTCTAGTCTTTCAGCATTACAGATAAGACTGGCTTCATTATAACCCAGGTGCCAGCGAGTAGAGTCAATATAATCACTATTGGTAAGGTATACCAATTAGGACACCTAGAACGTGCACACACCTGATGTTCTCACATAGCTCTTACCTTTCAGTGCTTTTCTCTGAGGGCTTTAGTTGGCAAGCAACAAACAGGAAACCCACTCTAGCTAATTTAAGGGGAAAACTGATGTGTTGTCCTAGCTCCGTGGTCGGCAAACTGCGGCTCATGAGCCACATGGGGCTCTTTGGCCCCTTGAGTGTGGCTCTTCCTAACTAAGCCTTAGGAGTACCCTAATTAAGTTAATAACAATGTACCTGCGTATATAGTTTAAAAAATTTGGCTCAAAAAAAATTTCAATCATTGTACTGTTATTTTTTTAAAATCTTTATTTTTCAGATTACAGTTGTTCCTCTTTTTTTCCCCCCATAGCTCCCCTCCACCCAGTTCCCACCCCCACCCTCTGCTCTTACCCCCCGCCCCCCGCCCACTGTCCTCATCCATAGGTGCACGATTTTTGTCCAGTCTCTTCCCGAATCCCCCACACCCCTTTCCCCGGAGAATAGTCAGTCCACTCCCTTTCTATGCCCCTGATTCTATTATAATCACCAGTTTATTCTGTTCATCAGATTATTCACTTGATTTTTAGATTCACTTGTTGATAGATGTGTATTTGTTGTTCATAATTTGTATCTTTACCTTTTTCTTCTTCCTCTTCTTAAAGGATACCTTTCAGCATTTTCATCGTTGTACTGTTGATATTTGGCTCTGTTGACTAATGAATTTGCTGACCACTGCACTAGCTGGTTTGGCCTGCAGACTGACGGGCCCCAGGTTTGATTTTGGTCAAGGGCACATACCTTGGTTGTAGGCTTGATCCCTGGTCCCAGTTGGGGTGCATGTGGGAGGCAACCAAATGATGTGTCTCACATCAATGTTTCTCTTTCTCTGACTCCCCCCTCCCTTCCACTCTCTCTAAAAATAATGGAAAAATATCTTCGGGTGAGGATTTAAAAAAAAACCCACAAAAAAAACTCACACTCCTGATGTGTTGGAAGAGGAGGTAGGTCCTAGAATTGAACACCAGGTCTCAGAAAGGGTGGGTCAAGGGCAGTTGTGGGTCGGGGTTGTCAGGATGCCCACCTTGGGATGGAGGAAGAAGAGACTAAAGAGAGGCCCCCATTACAGCTTTTCAAAGTGGAGCTGCTGACTTGGAGAATGCAGGGGTGGAGAGACAAGGCTATCCTGATTCTCCCATTTTCTTTAATGATTTCAGAGAGGAAGGGAGAGGGAGAGAGATCAAAACATCAATGATGAGAATCATTGATTGGCTGCCTCCTGTATGCCCCCTACTGGGAATTGAGTCCACAACCCAGACACGTGCCCTGACCAGGAATGGAACCGTGACCTCCCAGTCATAGGTCAACACTCAACCTCTGAGCCACACTGGCCAGCATAGCTTGCTGAGTTTATTTTTTGGTTGCTGAGTTTTTATCATGAATGAATTTGGGCAATTTTCTTTTGCATCAATTGATATGAACCTGTGATTTTTCTTTCCCAGTATTTTGAGGATTTCTTGAAGTACTGAAAAAAGCTGAGACTTCCTCACCTGACAATTTTCTGTCCAGGGCCTAGGGAACTCAGTTGCTACCACTGGTCTAGTCCACGATGTCCCAATGTGTTCCAGATAATGCAACTTGAGCCCTGCATGTGGCCAAATGGAAATGCTGCCCACAGGATTTAATGCTCCCAGAGATTTACAACACACGCCTGCACAGCCAGGGTTCAGGAAAGCCCTGCCATTCAGGCCCGCTACCTTCAACGTGGGCTTCCCCAAACTTAATTGATCATAGCCCCCCCCCCCCCTTTTTTTGTACAAACTCCATCATGCTTTCACAGGACTCCCTCTGAAACACACTTAGGATTACAGATAAGACTGGCTTATCTGACTCTGTCCCCAAAGGCTCAAAGGGAAGTGCCCTGACCAAGGCCACAGAGCATGGCATCACAGACACAAGTTCCCAGGTCTTCTGAGCCCAGCTCACTGCTCCTGCTCCAGACCGTGCTACTTCCTGCAGCACCATCCACATGGTAGGAAGAGTGCATCATCCCACCACCCCCTTGGCTCTCAGGCCCTTGTCCCCACTGAGCCTGGGGACGAGGGGCTCCAGTCCATGTAGCCTCAGTGGGGTCAGGTTAGGGTGGTGGGTGTGGAGCGCAGGCCAGGCAAATGATGCTGTTGTAGCTCCCTGACAACTAGCCTCCATCCCAGAAATAGTTAGAATCCCAGGATAAATGCTTTTCCCATGGAGATTATGCTAACCTACAGAAAACTGAGCTAGAGCTACCAAGAACCACTACACAGAAAGAACTTCTTTGAAACAGTTCTAGATGGAGCCTTGACCCAGTCATGTTTGAAGAACCTACCTCCAGAATTTAAATGACAGATCAAAAGGGAAGCTTTCCTCACACCAAACGGAATCCTGCCCCTTGTTAACAGACTCCGGCCTCATGGCGTGTGCGTGAGTAACCACTGAGCCAGCAGGCAGACCTCACCAGGAGGTACCCACAAGAACAACCTTCTCTGCCCAGCTCATCCCCACCCCGCCCCACTCTCAGAATGACACCCGCCCCCACTTCCCACCAAAAGAACACAGGCAGCCAAAGGCAGCTTGGGCAATACTTGATATACATCATACATTTATTAGTGAATATCCCTCTGAAATCAGCAACAATATTAAAAAAAATAATGATTGCACTACTTGGTCAAGCAGAACTAGCAACTTTCATTTTAAAAAAAGTACAAATCTGTTAAAAATTTCAATCAGTATACACATATATATATTACAACATACTAGTTATGTTAAATGCTACAAACCAATGTGAATCCAATGGAATGGAAAAAACCACACATTTAAGCTTTAAGAACCATTTTTTTCTCTATATATTAGCATTTTCTCAAATACATACATGGGGAAAATGAGGTAACTGTAAAATGTGCAAGGAACAGGCCCCCCAAATTACATATATTTATATGTGTGTGTATATATATATATGTATATGTAGTTACATATATATATATAAAACCCTTCTAACACAGAACACAGGTGCTGGGCCCAGCCAGGCTGGGGGATGCTGCCCACTGTCATGCCTAGGCCAGAAGTTGGTAAATAAGAGTAAACATTAACAAGCCCCCACCACAGGAAATCATTGGTAACATGGCATCTAGAGCAAGGTCAGCAAATCACAAACATCCTAAATAATTGTTTTATAAATCTTTTTTAAAATGATTTTTTAAAACATTGTTTCTCCTCCCACCCCCCCTCAATAGCTGCTCATTGGAACCACTGTTGCAGCCTATACAATCCGAGAGCCTGTTCTGCCTGCCCCAGGAACCGCAGGGTTTTGGAAACCTTTTTTGGGGTGGGGAAGGGAGGGGTTGGAAAGGATGGTTCTCTGTGTAAAATACGTGGGGTTTTGACACTGCTATAAATATAGAAACATCACCTGGAGTTATATACAGTAAGACTTTGGGTTCTCCATGGGGGTGGGGCCAGGCTGATGGGGCCCCATGGCAGGCCGGGGAGGCGGGAACCAGGGCCGCTGCGGGAGAACGAGGGTGGTTGGAGCATCCCTGAGGCAGCAGGCGCCAGGGGCTGCCTGCTAGGATGTGCCGGCCCCACACGCAGTTCGTTCTGGGCAGCAACCTCGGCTGAGGGCAGGACAGGAAAGGGACCAGGAGGGAGAGGGAGGGAAGCTCAGCCAGACCCTACGGGGGCCTCCCCCAGACCTTGGAGGGCAGGGCTCAGGATGGGAGGGGGCCCCTGGAGGTGAGGCCCACGCCCTCCCTGGTCCTTGTCCTCCTAGGACTTCCATGGAAGAGACGTGCCCCAGTGGGTGGGAGACAGGCCCTGGCTGGAGAGGGAGAAATGCCCTGAAAAGCAAACGGTCCCGGTAGGCTCTGGGGACGTGTGCAGTACAGTGCATGGCAGTTATCAGCTGAGCACAGACCCCTAACTCCGCTTGTGACCGCCGGCCGCCGGGCCCAGCCCCAGCCGCGCACATGCATGTGGACCAGGCGGCACCACTGGACCATTCCCTGCCCCCTGGGCACTCAGTCCTGGTTGGTCTCTAATACCCCCCATTTAACCAAAAGAAAACAAATTGTTTAAAAATCCACATCCCAAAATCCTACACGCGATTTTGGGCCAAATGAATAAAGGAAAACTGCTACTCTTCACGTTCATGCAGAATGACAGAGGGGAAATCGGGCATGGGTCTGGACCCCGTCCGTCATTGCCAGGGAGCAGTGGCTGCCAGAACCTAGGCCACTCTCCCTGGCATAGCCCAGGCCCCACAGGGTATGTGCTGCCCAGGTTCAGGGCCTGTCCCCCCTGCACAGGAGGCTGCTGGATCCGAGGCCCTCTAGCCCGGAGGGTGTGGCTGGAATGTTGTGCCTGGGGTGAGGGTCCTCTGGGGAGCCAGACCCACCCCTCACAGCAGGCTGGGTAGGGCTGGCTGCCTGAGTCTGGGGTCAAACCCAGGCCCGGGTTTCAGGAAATGGCCCTGTGCCACTGTCTGTCCATGCCTGTCGGTGCCACCTGGGGAGAGGGCATGCTATTTCAGTGCAGGAGACCAAGTGTCCCAGGACTGTGACCCCTTTGCCCATCCGGGGCCAAGGATCTCCACCAGCCACAATGGGGGCAAGACCCCGGGGTCCCAGTGCTGTCAAGGAAAGGAGACGGAACTGAGGGCCAACGGGAGGGAGACGGAATAGGGACACTCAGGCAGCTCCGTGGTGGGCGGACTGGCAGGCAGACTGGGGACGGAGTCTTTGGAGCTTGGCAAATGCAGGGGCTTATTGCAGGGGCTTCTCTTGGGCCTGACCCTGGCACCAGCTCTGGATATACAGGTGGGAACAATGGGACAGGCCTGGGCCCTACCTCCCCATCCTCCCTGGGTCCTCCCCTTCCCCCCTGAGTTTCCAGAGCTTTGGGCAGGGTTCTCATGGGCAGCTGTGGGCCTCACTCAACTTCTCTGGGCACCTCGGAGGCGTCGGCCCGGCAAATGGGACACGTCCGGTTGGCCTGAGGAAGAAACAGCTGGCACGTCAGAGCCCGCTCGCACCTGTCCCCATCCCACCCAGGTCTGTCTGCTGCCTGGTGGGGAAGCAGCCCCCTGAATAAGCCAGAACTTCTGGATGATGAGGAGGGAAGCCCCCAAGCCCACCCTCCTCCCTCACCACCTGAGGACCACCCGGGAGCGGTCTGGGCTGCATTACCTTCAACCACTTGTCCACACACTTGGTGTGGAACTCGTGGTTGCAGGGGAGAACTCGGAGCAGCTGCCGCGCCTCGAAGTCGCTGAAGCAGACAACACACCTGGAGGAGGGCACAGAATGTCACCACGCGGGGGCTGAGGGAAGGCTCACGGCAGAGCACGTGTCCTGCTCCCCTCCCCAGGAAAGGGTTCCCTGGCAACCCATCTGTGCTCGGCAGGAATGGGGCAGAGCACGCACAGCGTCTGCTCCGACTGATGGCTGTCTGGGTTGAAGCGGTAGGCTGGAAGCTGCTCGATGTCCGCTTTGGTGAGGCCTCGAGGCTTGGCATCTCCCAGCCGCTCCGCCAGGCTCAGCAGGGCCTGCAGACGGGCAGGAGGGGGGGTCAGCAGTGGCCTGAGCTGGAGGTCCCCAAGCCCCCACCTCCCAGGACAGGGTTCCATGGGACCTCATAGTTCTCCAGCTCCACGTCATCCACATCGAGATCCAGGCTGATGGTGGGCCCCACTGCTGTGGGCGACATTGGCAGCATTGAGCTAGGGAAGACAGGTGCAGGGGTCGGGGGTCAAGGTCAGTAGGAACTGGGGCCCCAGTGTTTGCCCCAGGAGGCTGCAGGAGAGGAAAGCCCAGCTGGGGTGTGTGTGTGTGTGTGTGTGTGTGTGTGTGTGTGTGTGTGTGCGTGGTCTGCTGGGGTGCAGATAACCTGAGAGGCCCCAGGACCCCACAGCTGCGTTTGTCTAACCACAGGAGGCCCCAGGAGAATAGAGCACCATGGCTCTGGGGGCAGGTGTGCAGGTACTTACAGGAAGTAGGGCAGGAAGCTGGGATAATATGGCGGCGGGGGTGGTGGTGGTGGTGGCGGCGGCGGGGGCAGCGGCTGTTGCAGGCGGTATCTCTGGGTGCTCAGTCTCCGTGGCATCATGTGGGAATAGGGCTGTGAGAGGGTGACAGGTCAGCCAGTGTACCTGGCTCCCATCGCCCCAGAGCCTGGGGGTTGGGGGGGTGCCACTCACCACACCGAAGGACAGCTCTTGGTGCAGTGGGTCGTGGGGCAGGTACTGCAGGGGCATGGGTGGGGAGAGGGCCGGGCCTGGGGCAGAGGTGGAGTAGGTGAAGCTCCCCAGGGGGTACTGATCCCCCCGAAGGTCCACGTCGTTGTCCAGCCGCTGCAGGGGCTATAAGAGGCAGGGGTGGGTCAGCTGAAGCCAGTGACAGGGAAACCCCTGCCCCCCATGCCACCTCCTCTAGCATCGGCCCCATCGCCCAGACTCACCATACGTGGGTGCTGGGTCTGCAGCGATATAAACTGCCCCAGAGGCGCCATGTGAGCAGGCTGGGGGTGTGGGGCTGGCGGTGGGGGGTGCAGGATGTAGTGGTCACTGGAGATGAGGTGGGGGTAGGCCTGATAGGGCACAGGGAGCTGCTGCATGGTACACGCCTGGATCAGCTGCCGAGAGAAGGGGGAGGAGCTGGAAAATGTTCTTCTGGGCTGGACCTATGCTTGTGGTGAGGGCCAGGGGCCATCCCATACAGCAACAGGCCCCCACTGAAGCGCTCTGGACCACTGCCGGTTCCTGGCCTAGGCCACCCAGGCATGACACAACACTCTTAAGGCCCACGGTACAGGGTTGTGGTCGAGCCAGGGAGGTGCTGACAACCTGCATGGTGTCATAAGCTTGGTGGTTCCGCCACGGGCCTTTTGGTGGGGTGGGGGTGGGGTGGGAGGTGGAGGCCCTCACTCACCGGGGGCGGGAGGCAGCAAAGTGGGTAATGCTGCCCACTGAACATCACGGAGCATGCTGGGAGCTGTTGGGCACTGCAGGCAGGGATGTGCTGGCCTGAAGGCAAGGGGAAGGCTTGGGTCGTCACCGTGGTGACTGTGTAGGACAGAGGGACAGGTCCCTGGTGCACCTGTGGGTGGAGAGAAACCCGGGAATTGAAGGGAGGAAGCCCGGCCATGATGCTGCCCCAGGTGAGAAAGTCCTGCCGGGCCACGCCCTCTCTTCTCTAGCTGGGGCCTACCTAGGTACAGACCTGGCTGCCCCCCTGCCCCAAGTCCAAAGGGCAGAGAGCCTCTGGGAGCCTGGGAGGGGCTTCCAGCTCTACCACTCATCCACTGTGTGGCCCCGGACTGGCCCTTCCCTTCTCTGGGCCTCAATTTACAACCTATAAAGCAGGGCTAAGAATGGCTCCCTAAACATGCAAGGAGTTAAGCAAAGGGAAGTCAGGGCTCTGTCACCTCTGTTTCACAGATGGGCTTGCCAGAGGCCGGGGGGCTGGAGAGGGGGTGTTCTGCCTACCTGCTCGTGGAGATCAACCATGAACGGGCTCTGTTGGGAGGCTGGGTGCAGCATTCGGGGGCTCCCGCCGGCAGGAGCCGAGGCTCGACGCTCCTCTACAAGGAGGTGTGGTGGTCGGGGCGGAGGCTGCTGGGAGGGTAAGCGCTCATCCTGGGCAGGCAGGCGGCCCTCTCGGCCAGGGCTGCACCACAGAGAGGAGGCCCGGGTAGGACTGAGGGGACACACTCATTCACAGAGCATGGAGAGGAGCCAAGGCCACTACCCACTGGGGAAGGAAGAAAGCTCAGGCCCGTGCCCGCCACCCCTGGCCCCTGTGCCCCGGCACAAGCTGACAGCCCCAGTACCAGGAGCTCCAGGGACTGCAGGACTGGGAGGTTCCTTCCTACCTTCCCCGGAGCTGGGCCAGGGTGCTACCGGGTCCTGCAGACAATCGCCGCTGGCCCACAGGGGTGGAGGGTGGCCACCTAGTCACTGCCAGAGCCCATGGTCGCATCAGGGGTGGCAGAGGGGTGGAGGGGCTGGGCCCGGGCTCACAACCCTAGGAGTCAAAAAGAAAGAAACTGAAGCATAGAGAAGTGCAGCCACTTGTTCCATTAAGGGCCCGGGAGACAAAAATCAAACCTCTGTTGTCTGATTCTGGGGTCACCAAGGTCCACTCCCACCCCTGTGCTCCCCAGGCACAAGGACTCTGGGTGGGTCGAGCCCTCTCCTTGGCACTGGGCTCAGAGCTGAGAGACGGGGTCAGGCTTGGCCTGCAAGGATCCCAGGCCTCAACCTTCTGCTCTCCAAAGTGAGCCTGAGCTCCCTCAGGGTGCAGCAGTTTCAGAGGGCCGACCAGCCGGCTCCCGGGTGGCTCGGTAAGGCTCCTTTAGTGCAGGGCCCTCAGGCCACACTCAGGTGTGAGGCTCTAGCTCTGGTCCCCAGGCAGGCAAGGTTCCAGGGGGGACTCCAGCTTCCTCCCTTCCATCTGAATGCAGCTGGGGAAGGGGAGGGGGGGGCCTCACACAGCCTCCAAGAGGGAGATGGGACTTGTTGAGAGAAAAAAAGAGGAAGCCAGAACCTAAGGGGGGAAGTTGTGCAGGAATGGGGTGTGGCAGGTCTGCACCTTCCCTGGGAACTAGGGGTCCAGGTGGGACAAGTTAGGGGGATACTCATTAACTCCAGAGGCTGGGATGAGGCCCCGCAGGGAAAGCTTTGAAACCTGTCAGGCCCCCACGCTGAAGGCCTCTGCTGCTCCTGCCCCAGGAAGGCCCCCCACCGCCCCTTCTCCATGTGACAAAACTCCCTAGAATCCTTGATACCTCCCTGTTGACACAGCCAGGGAGCAGTGTACTGTCCCCTCAGCACCCGTTCCTGCCTGCCAACAGTGGCTAAACATTTCTATTGTGAGGTCTTTGAAGCGCTGACTCTCAAACGAACCTGCAAGCAAGGCTCTTCTCCAGCTGACAGGACAGCGTCCTGCCAAGGCCACCCCAGGAAGAGGCTGGAATTCACGCCTCCTGCTACTGGCCGGCCTCGTGTGGTAATAATGCACGCCGGAGACCCGACCATCCAGGGCCAAGGCCAGTCTGGTGTCGTGAAGCTAGTGCCAATAATTCAAAATTGGGAGGCTACATGATTCCGGCCTTTGGATGGTCAGGGGCCAGAAAATCTGGCTCCACTGGTCCCTCATTTATGCTTGGCCCCCCCTTACTTGGAGCATGAGTCACCCCAGGAACACTCCCCACCACAGGTGACCGGGTTTGCGATCCCTGGTGTGGGCCAAGTACACACCCTCACACATGCGTATAAATGCACCACCTCCCCGATTCCCACTGACAATCTAGCCGTGCAAGCCAAGGCGAGAGATTCAGTGGAAACCTCCAAATAACGGAGACAACAGGCCCCTGGGCTCCTGGGCCAGAGTCGTCACAGGGCCGGGGAACAAGGGCAGCTAGACTTTGTACCAAATTCCCCAGCAGTTTCTACAACACAGATGGGTTTGGGAACCTCTGCTCTCACTGACTTCAGAGATGCTGGGAGCCCAGTCCCCCTGATAAAGAGTATCAACAGTAACTACAATACTCCCCACGTGTCTGTCATCTTCATCAGTCCTTACTGCAACCCTCAGAAGTAGGGACAGCGACGCTCCAAGAGGTGAGGTCCAAGGCCAGTCGGCTGGCGTTGTAAGTGCACTGGGACACGACCCAGGCAATGGCCTCCACGGTTACTCTTGTGGGAGGCTGTCTCGCTGAAGTCTGGGCAGCGTCAAGGCTCAGGGTGTGGACCCCACAGAGGCCCAGGCCCACGGGAATCTGTTCTGTGGCCAGCCCCTCAGACACCCCCTTCTCAGGAAAGGGAAGTAGCAAGGAGCCGCGTACCCAGAGCAGCAGACAGAAGGGGCTCTAACTGTGGACACAGGACACCCTGACTTCTGAAGCCAGGGTCTTAGGCATTTCACTTCTCCTCTCTGAAACTCAGCTTCTTCATCTGTCAAGTGGGAGCAGCCTAATGACCACCTCCAGTGGACTAGCAAGTGCTGCTCACAGGCCCTGGTAAGAGTGGTTTGTAAAGCTTAGGTGTGAACAATCACTATCTATATATATATGTAAAGGCCTAAGCGACCATTACGACAGGTCACTATGACATGCACTGACCACCAGGAGGCAGACACTCAAAGCAAGAGCTACCTCCTGGTGGTCAGTGCGCTCCCACAGTGGGAGCAGCGAGGCACCCAGCCCGGACTCAGGGGGCTCAGGGTTCCTCCCCGCCCCCTACCGCTCTGTGCACTACTGCTACATCCCTCAGGGGATGTTGGACTGCCTGTGCAGATTGCAGTCTGACATTCTCTAAGGCAGTGGTTCTCAACCTTCCTAATGCCACAACCCTTTAATACACTTCCTCATGTTGTGGTGACCCCCAACCGTAAAATTATTTTCGTTGCTACTTCCTAACTGTAATTTTGCTACTGTTATGAATCGTAATGTAACTATCTGATATGCAGGATGTATTTTCATTGTTACAAATTGAACATAATTAAAGCATAGTGATTAATCACAAAAACAATATGTAATTATATGTGTTTTCCGATGGTCTTAGGCGACCCCTGTGAAGGGGTCACGACACACAGGTTGAGAACCGCTGCTCTAAGGGGTCCCAGATTGCAAGAGGCCGCAGGCCAGGCTGAGGGACCCCACCAGTGCACGAATCCATGCACTGGGCCTCTAGTTAGAAAATAAGAGAGGCTGACCTCCACTCCACCCTCCAAGCAGAAATCAGGGGCCACTTCAAGCTCTGCAGGTGGTAGCTGGGAAATATGCCTCCCTAGGGAATACCCCTGCTGACAATCGAGGGGCCCCTGATTCCCAAAGTCCTACTAGGAACAGAGGCAGCAAAGAGGGGACACACCCACTTCATAGTTGAAGAAACTGAGACCCAAAGAAAGGAAGTAACTTGCTCTAAGCTACAAAGCCAGAAAGGGACAAATTTGGTCATGGCTGAGCCCCTGGGCCCAGATTCCTTCAATCCCCGACCCAGTTGCATCAGTAACCCTAAAAACCACCTAATCCCAACTCTCTATTCCAGGCCCTACAGATCAGGAGAGCTTCTTGGAGGGGACTGTGACTTGCCCTATTGTGAAGAGAAAGAGAAGTGAGAGAGGCTTAGGTTGAGAGCTAGCAACTTGCTCAAGGTCAACAGCAAGGGTGGCCCCCCCAAACTGCTCTGCCTTCCCACACTCCTCTGCTGTCCTCTCAGTGAGGTCTGTGCAAACGGATCTTGAGGGTCCCATCCCTACCCACAATCTTGCCTGGAACCAGGTACCACACCATGCCTCCATGCCCACCCTTACCTGCCATGCCCTAGCAGCTACCCCCATCTGGGTCTAGGGAGTCCCTTCCATGTCCTGTTAGTTGGGCCCAGGTGCCGTTTTGCAGATTAAGCAAAGTCAGCCTCAAAGCTTGAGTGAACGAAGCGAGGTGAGAAGCCTCCAGCCCGGACTCCTAGGGTGACCTTGCGCAAGGAAATCTCTTCGCTTCTGTGAGCCTCAGTTGCCACAGCTGTGAAACGGGGATGGAAAGCTCTCCCTCCCAGAGTGCCCAAATGAAATCAGACGGCACAGGATGCAAGAATCCAGGCGATCACATTAGGGGGGTAGGAAACCGGTGTCCCTGAGCGGCAGCCCCCCCAACGCGGTCCAGGTGCAGGCTGCGGGGCGATGGGAAGCGTCCTCAGCTACCCCTCCCAGGGATGGGATGTCAAGGTGCGGACCGCCGCCCGGAGAGGAGACTCCCTCGCCTCCATCTCACTCCTTTGTGCCGCGCTCGGAAGGACAAGGGGGCGGGAGGCCAGACTGCGGCGTCTGAGCAAGAGCGCTGTGACTTTAAGAGTCGAGGATCCCGGACCATGTGCTCCGCGTGAGACAAAAGCAACAACAAAGGAAGTGGCGGCGGCGGCAGGGGGAGGGGGCGGCTCCTTCCTCTCCAACCGCAGCGCTCAGACTCCGGAGAAGGGAGACTCGTCCAGGCACTGGGGCTCTCGGGGAGGGGGTGTTTCTGATTTTAGAGGTCTCGCTGCCCCCCGCCGGACCGCCCGTGATTAACCCCTGCGGAGCCAGCTATCTCACTGCCCCCAGCCCCAGGGGAGCGGGCAGCAGTTCTCAGGGATGCGGAAATCGGGAGTTGAGGGCTCTGGCCCCGACTCACCTTCAGCCTCCTGGACACACGTTGATTCCTTTGTTCCCGATCTGGGGCGGCCAAGACGGGCAAGGGGGCGGTGATGGGGTGGGGGGGTCTGCCCGGACCCTTTAAGAGCCCCCGCCCTGCGGCGCAATGTGCTCCCTCCCCACCCCGGTCCGGGAGCAGTCCGGCTCCTTCCGGGGCCCTCTCTCTTTGTTGTCCGTCCGCTGGCGTCTGCCTCGCGCGGCCCACGCGCGCTCAGCCTCTCTCAGCCCAGGCCCTCCGGCACTGAGAGGCGGCGCAGGACGCGGCAGGTTTGCGCAGCTGCCGGCGGCTGGCCCTTTAAGAACTGTCCGCGGCGCCAGCGGAATGTAACAAACCCAACATTTGATTCACAACATTCGAAGCGGCGGGGTCGCGCGCGGGGCGGGAGGGGGCCTCGCGGGGGCGCGCCGGGAGGTTCAGGCAAACAGTAGCCGGCAGCTGCCCGCGGCAGCCCCGCCCCAAGCTTCGAGCTCCGCCCCGCTGGGGCCCCGAGAGGCAATCACTCGCCGCGACTAGGCACGTGATGAATGGGCCGCCATCTTGATAAATTAAATAAAAAAATACTCTTCTCGCTCTCACCAACGCTCTTAAAGTGACAGCTGCCATCACAGGCAAGGGGCGGGGCCACCGGGCTAAAGATCAGAGACTCGGAGATGGGCAAGACCAATCAGCTGCAACTCGAACTTGCTATGCAAACTCGCGAGCCAGTCGCGCCTCTGAGGCTGGTTCCCTGTTGGAAAAATGGGTCCCGTCGACAGAACCACGGCCCAGACTTACTGTCATGATTCCCTCCTCGGAGACAGGGCACCATCTGGGACACTGAATTGTAACGGGGCCGATCTTCGACCAGGCTGAGGCGTCCTCTTAGGCCAGTCCAAGTGGTTAGGAAAGCCCTACAGTCTTGGGCCTGCAACTTCCCCAGATATGACGTCAGCCCCGAGCTCCTGCGCTGCGATGACATCATGTTCTGGCTTCCCCGCATCTTTTAAAACTACACGGCGGCTTTAAAAAGCTGGGACGGCCTGCATTTGCCTAACGGACCAATAGCCGGCAACCCATGTAAATAAGTTAGCGCCTGGCCTGCAGGGGGATTGGTCCCGCGCGCGCTGACGTCACAGGGACATTTTTAACCGCCCCGCCCCCAGCATGGTCAGGGAAAGGGGCGGGTAACAATTAGAAGCTCCAGCGGCAGTCGTGGGCGCTCCAGCTGCTTCTTGCCTACGGGCGTTGGGAAACAAAGCCCCACTAAGTCTTTAGTTTCCGCCTGCACTCCCAGAAGCTAGCTATAAGACAGAGGGATTACTACAGCCTGCCCATTTTACAGATGGGCAAGGAGGGGGCGAACCGACCCCAGGTCACACAGCCAGGGAAGTGTGGCTGAGCAGGTGTATTTGAAACTAAGCCAAAGCCAAGCTTTTCCCTTTGTTTGGATGCCTTCTCCAGGCAGACATACAAAGTGGGATATTACCTCCATATTGATTATTTAAGAGGAAAAAATCAGTAATACCCTTAATATCCCAGAGCTGGGAACAGGCCCAATAATGGTGTATGAAAAAGAAGAAAAAAGATAAAAACAACAAAACAAAAAAAGAATGGTGTATGTATATAATCAATAACTGACTCCCCTGTATGGTGCTCCACTGACATTGGGCGACCTCCAAGAAAGCCCTAAGAGATGCCAGAGCAAAATCATAATGTGTGGTGGGCTATGGGGTGGGGGGTGGTGGCAGCTGGGGGTGGTGCAATTCCCTATGCTTCTTTGGTATACTTCATAATCCTAAATTAAAAAATGAAAATTGAAAGCAAGATGCTGAACAGGGTATAATAATATTTATATTTTAAAATTAGATATATACAATATCTGCAGAATATTTCTGGAAGGATATACAGGAAATTGACAGTTGTCCTCAGGGGGAACTGGAAGAGACCACTGGGTCAGGAGGATAGACTTACTTATGCTTTTGCACATGTGCTCTTTTATTTTTTTAAATATTTTTTAAAAATTGATTTTTTGAGAGAGGAAGGGAGAGGAAGAGAAACATTGATGTGAGAGCAAAACATCAATCGGCTACCTTCTGCACACCCCTACTGGGGATCGAGCCAGCAACTTGTCCCATGCAACCTTTTGGTGCATGGGATGTCACCCAACCAACTGAGAGACACTGGCCAGGGCTACATTTGCTCTCTTGAAAAAAAACCCTATACAGTATAACCAACAGAAAAGTCTAAAGAAAATTACTGTCAAAGAATATGTTTTTAGACTTTTAAAGTCATAAAGACTTCTGATCCCTTAGAGTCAGAAATCCCCCTTTAGGAAAGGTAGTCAATGGAAAAACCCAGAAATTTGGGGAACAAACATGTTTATCGAAGTGTTGTTTAGCATTATGGATGTGCAGCCAGCAAGACAATGACTGAAGATGGTACTGTCTGCAGATCTCTAGGCATAGGAGATCAAGTTCATGATGCATTACTACAGAAGATACCTAAAAAGCCAACTCTCCATCACAGTTAACAGCATGCTCCGAGTTCCTCAGTACACAGCACAACTGTCATCGCATTGTGTCAGGATGGCAGAAAGCTATCTCCTGGGGACTCCCCCTACCCTAGCCCGCACTGGGTTGTAAAGGTCCAAGGGAGGGGCTCTGGGTTTGACTTTCACCCTGTTTTCTTCCCCAGGGCCATAGGCCAATAACATGTCTCCCTCTAACCTGAAAAACTTTCCTGAGTGTATGCAGAATCACTCTGGAGCTAGTGGGAAAGAGGCTCAATTTTACCAGATTTTCCAGAGAAACTAGAAATCTGGATTCTCCTATGAAATCCCTTCTCAGGTTCAATGACAAATCTTATGCTTTGGAACCCCACGGTGGGGATGTGGCCACACACCTCTTGCATCCCCTATTCTCATCAGCCCACCCCACACACTTGAAGGCCAGTTCTGCTACTTTCGTCATACAGATGAGGAAGGTGGCTTAGGAAATAACTCCCCTTGCCACGGATCCCGGAAGTATGGCCCAGTGGGTTCCAGAAACCATAGGTGGGGGTGGCTCACCCTTGCCCAGGCATCTGCCATGAGGTTCTGTGGAGAAATTTGGGTTCAAGGGTCTCCTGCATGGTCTGGGCAAGTCCAGTTCTGGCCATTGGTTCACTGGTTTTTCCAATGACCTAAGAGCTAGGCACCAGCATTCACTCCATTTTATAGATGAGGAAACTCAGGGGAGAAGGACCATGACTCACCTACCATCATACAACTATCAAGGGGTAAATCTGGGACCACATGCTCATCTCACTTTAAGTATGCTTCATGCCACTCAAATGCCAACACAGGGTTCCCAAGGGCTGTTCAATAAAAGCACATAAGTCCTGGGTCAGGAGGAGAGACCTTGGAGGATCAGAGACTAGTGGGTGGCTCCGGATCACAGGGTGAGTAAGCGGCTGAGGAACTCAATCCTGAGGAACTCAATCCTGAGAGCTCCAAGTGCAAAACCCTGGATGCTACATTCCAGCTTCCACCCCCAGGCCTCCTCCGCAGGAGATGGGAGGGATTCTACTTGGGCAGGAAGAAGGCAGGGTCATCTGTTCCTGCTGGGGCCATGCACTGCCCCATTGGCCTATCCAAGAGCCTGGATAGCTGGCTGCTACCCCCCACCTCCCTCAGGGTCAGGAAGTACCCCACTCCTTCCTCCCAAGGCTCCTCAAACCCTCCAAGGAGGCAGACGCAGAACAGAGAAATTAAGGAGCCATCCAGGGACACACAGCACAGTCTGGTAGAGCCAGCTCAGGACAGGTCTGAATACACCACCCTCACATCTGAACCCCAAACTTTGACTCACCTAAAAAAGAAGCACCCTTGTGCAGATGGGGGGGGGGGGAGGGGGGGACAGGGAGTGTCTGTAAAGGTGTCACCAGGTTTGGGGCTCAAGTCTGCAGCACTCTTGCCCCATCTTTAAAACCGTGGGTCATTTATTTGGCCTCTCTCTGACTCAGTCTCCCACTTGTAAAATCAGGACATAGATAACGCTAGTGACAGATGACATTGACTGAGCACTTAGTATGTGCCAACAATGTTGTGCATTTCCTAGAGGATACTGAGGAGGCATTAAACCCGGAACCTCTGAAGCCAGCCTGTGTGGGCTTGGACCGTAAGCTTTGCCTATTAGCTCTATGCCCTTGAGGAAGTCACCACCTCTATGAGGCTCAGTTTGACGAGGTGTAAAGTGGGGTGAGAGCACACACCTTAGAGAGCCAATAGCAGCTCTCTCTCACTGTGTGCATCTCTGAGGGTACCTGCCAGACTTTCTAGGTCTGGGTCTGCGCTTGGGTGTGAGAGCTTTGTGGGTATGATGCTGGGAGCGGCTCTCCTTTCTGACTTCCTTTTTCTGAAGCTCTCACCACTGGAAACCCCAGGGTCTGCAGAGGAGGGAGCAGGTACCATCACCACATCATCTAGAGATGCAAACCGGAGGCTACAGGACTGCGGCGCAGCAGATCCAGGGAGATTGAGTCCAACCAAATTTCTGCCACCCCCCTCCTGCCCACACCGCCCTCCCAACCTCCAGCACCAGCTCGACTTGGGCTTAGTGGCCCTCGGGCAACGGAAGCTGTGTGACCTTGGACAAAGACTCTCTCTGGATCCCCCCGACATCCTGAAAGCAGTAACGACGGCACTGGGGTGCAGTGATCTGTTCCCCAGACTCGCAGCCACTCCAGGGCAGGCCCCAGGACGCTCTGGCTCCCCAGGGGCTGGCACAAGGAGCGCTAGTAAAAGGGAACGGACGCGACGAGGCCAAGGGTTGCAGCTCTCTATCGCAGACTCGGCCCTAGATGAAGGTTAGGACCAGCCGGGGGTTACAATCGGGGCATGCGCGGGGTGCAGGGCACGCTGGGACTTGTAGTTCCCAGGGGCACCCTTGGACCTAGCGGGCGGGTTGCTGAGAGGAGCGGCTCTGGCTCAGGGTCCCGGGACAGGGAGCTTTGGCCCTGCGGATGCAGGCAGAGGCCTCGCTGGAAGTCCTCGCGCTACTCTCCCAGCCCGTTGCCGCCCCCTATCGCTCCGTCCTCGCGGTCCCTGCGGCTGGGGCGCAGGGTCCAGGCTGGGCGTTACCTGGGGCCAAGGCGGGGCTCCACCCCCACCGGGTGGCCGGCGCGTCGCTCCAGCTGCAGCCCGGGGTCCCGGTCCAGCTGCGGCACGAGCGCCGCCTGCCGCGGCCCCCCCTTTGGCCCCGCGCAGTGGAACTGTCCGCGGGCTTCACCATTGAGCGCGCGCGCGCGCACGCGCGGGGCCCACGCCGGCTGCGCAGCTTTCACCCCCACTCCCGCGCGCCTATGGAACTACCTGGTTTACACCAAGCGCGCGGGAGCGGGAGGTGGAAGGGGGCGGGACGGGGACAGGCCACGCCCACCCAGAGCCGGGCGGCAAAGGGCCTGCAAGAGCGGAGAGACCGGAGCCTGGCGTTCCAGCTGCCGCTGCTGTCCGCGTAACCTTGGACTAGTGACTGACGCCGTCTCTTCGTCTGTAAAGTTAATACGACTCCGTGGCCGCTCAAAGAGCCTTTGCTTCTCGGAGAGTTTGTCCCTCTGCCCCAGCCTCGGACGGGAGGTAGTGATCCATATATACAAAGAGCACTCTGGAGTCAGCAGAACTTGGTTCTCCCGTTTGGCCCATTTTTTTAGCCTCAGTTTCCTCATATGCGAAATGGGAGCCATAATACCTCCTTGGGGAAGTTGGGAGGCTCCGGTGACAAAAGGAAGCGTATGCCCACACTAGACCAGCCTGGATCAGAGGATGGTTGGACGCCTGCTCAGGCCGGCCTTCCTGCGCCCCCGCGATGCCCCGCATCCTTGGGTGTATGAAGCCGAGCAAGAACTACAACTCCCAGCGTGCCCCACTCTGGCCCTGTCATGCCGTGAGTTGTAGTCCCTGAACACCTCCCCTCCCAGAGCGTGTCCCATGAACCCCCCTTTTCTCAGCCCAGGACTTGGCCCCTCTGCTGATTAGGCCTGCTCCTTTGAGGCTAGCTTATTTTTCACTTCTTAAACTTATTATTTAGAATATACTTTTATTTATTTCAGAGAAGAAAGGAGAGGGACAAAGAGATAGAAACACCAATGATGAAAGAGAATCATCAGTGGGCTGCCTCCTGCATGCCCTCCACTGGGGATTGAGTCTACAAACCCAGCATGTGCCCTGACTGGGAATCCAGTCGTGACCTCATGGTTCATAGATGGATGCTTAACCACTGAGCCACAATGGCAGGGCTTGTCTATATACATATTTAAAAGTCTAAGTGACCAAACGGCTGGTGGACCGGTTGCTATGACGTGCACTGACCACCAGGGGACACTCAACGCACAGGATCTGGCCGAAACTGGCTATCTGACATCCCCCCGAAGGGTCCCGGATTGTGAGAGGGCGCAGGCCAGGCAGAGGGACCCCACTGGTGCATGAATCCATGCACTGGGCCTCTCGTTTATTATAATTATTTTTATATGAGAAAGTTTATTTAGAAAGTCACAGAGTTAGAATAAGTGAGCCATAGAAGAAATGGGCCCAGGAAACAAGTTACAAAGGCAAAAGAAGGGCCCTTGGAGTTTAGGAGGAAGAGAGAGGTGAGGAAAATGCGCCTATGGGGAGAGGGAGGGGAAAGGGCCCCGAGTGCTTCACAGAGAGCTTGGCCAACTTATTTATTTTATTTATTTATTTTTTTTTGAAGAGGTTTTTTTTAAAACATATATTTTTATTGATTTTAGAGCGGAAGAGAGAGAACTAGAAACATCAATGATGAGAGAGAATCTTTGATCGGCTGCCTCCTGCATGCCCCTTATTGGGTATCCAGCCCTCAACCCAGGCATGTGCTCTTGACCCTTGACCGGAATTGAACTCAGGACCTTTCAGTCCACAGGCCGACACTCTATCCACTGAGCAAAACCAGCTACGGCCCAACTTATTTTTTTTTTTTAAAGCTTTCATTTGTTGAGCTTTTACCACAAGCCAGACAATAGTCTAAGTGTTTAACATGAATTAACATAGGTAGTCCTAAAATCTTAACAACCCAGTGTGGGAATATTATTATTACCCCTGTTTTATAGATTTGAAAACTGTCGCATCGTCAGGTGAGGGATCATGCTAGAAAGTGACAAGGCCCAGGATTTCTATTCAGTGGCTAGGAAGGAAGCCTGATGTATATCTGAATTGCTACGTCATGTGCATGCCATTCTATCACTTGCCCTGTGCTAAGTGCTTGGCTGTATTACTTGATTAATCTTTGTAACAGACCCTGGAATGGGTTCTGCTGTAATGCCCATTTGTAGATGCAGGAGAGCCTGCTTTCTACCTCACTCTGGCTCATCCTTCAACAAACATGCATTTTTCTTTTTTTAAAAAATAGAACTACATTAAGGCCTAATTTAGGGTATACTTTATACAGTAAAATGCACAAACCTTATGTATATAGCTTACTGAATTTTTCATAAATGTATATCTCCGTATAACTAAAACTCTGATCAAGAACCAGAACATTTTCTTCACTCTAGAAAGTTCCTTCTTGCCCTCTCCAAGTCCTCCAGACATGACTGTCGATCTGGTTCCTGTCACTGTACATTAGTTTTTATGTGTTTAGGACTTCGTGTCAGTGGAATGGCTGGCTGCGTAAATGCTGCCTTCTTCTGCATGGTATCATGGTTTTGAGATCCAACCTGTTGTATTAGCAGTCTGCCCCCGCCCCCAGACTTATTGCTATATAATTAACATATAACATTGTGCAAGTTTAAGCTGTACAATATAATGATTTGATGCATGTATATATGCAAAATGTATACTATAATAAGATCAGTGAACACATCCTTCACCTACATAATTCCCATTTGTTGTGGTAGTGAGAACATTGAAGCTCTACTCTCATAGCAACTTTCAAATACAATATTGTTAAATTAGTAACGTTGCTGTCCATTAGACTCCTGGAACTTATTCATCTTACAACTGAAAGTTTGTACCCTTTGACCAACATTTCCCCATTTCCCCCAAACTCCAGCCCCTGGCACCCACCATGCTACAATCTGTTTCTATGTATTCAACTTTTTAAAAGATTCCACATGTAAGTGAGGTCATGAAACATTTGTCTTTCTCTGGCTCATTTCACTTAGTATGATGCTCACCAGGTCCATCCATGTTGTCACAAATGACAGGACTTCCTTCTTTTTTATGGCTGAATAATACCCCACTCTATAGCACATTTTCTTTATCCATTCATCTGCCGATGGACACTTATTTCCATGTCTTGCTTACCGTGAATAATGCTGCAGTGAACATAGGGGTGTCTTTTTCTGCTGTTGTTAATCCTCACCCGAGAATATTTTTGCATTGATTTTTAGAGAGAGTGAAAGGGAGGGAGGGAGAGAGAGAGAAACATCAATGTGAGAGAGACACATCAATTAGTTGCCTACTGCATGCAGGATCGAACCTACAACCCAGGACATGCCCTTGACCAGGAATTGAACCCAAGACCCTTGAGTGCATGGGCCCCTTCTAACCACTGGGAAACATTGGCCAGGGCCATAGGGGTGTCTTTTAAAAAAATCACTGCATAGTATACTATTGTATGAAGGTATAGTAGTTTTTGAAACCTGATCCTCTGAACAAATGACTTCTGAGTTCCAGCCACCTTGGTCTTTCCCTTCTCCCAAGGGCCAGCTCTCTCCAGAATGGGGTTTTGGACACACTGTTCCCTCTGCCTGGTCTTCCTTTTCCCTCCTCTTGGCCTGGCTACTCTCCTCTCACACACAGTCTCCCTGTGTAGGGTCAGGGATGTGCACACCAGCCCCGTCCCACCAGTGCCCCGTGCCCAGCACAGTGCCTGGCACAAAGTGAGCATGCCGATTGTTAAATGGACACAGAAGTGGCAGAGGGCTCAAGAGGGCATGTTTCATCTGGGAGCTCACCTAACTGCGCTGAAGGAAAACAGCCCCGTGATTATGTTACTTCCCCATATCTTCCTCCTGGGAAACAGCTCAGAGATGGAGAGTGGCTTGCACACAGCCAGGCAGGGAAAGAGCTGGACTGTGAGCCCAGGCCTGCCTGGCTGCAGCGCCTGCCTGTAATGGTGGTGGGAGTGATGTAAGAGCCCGAGGGAAGGCTCTGGTGGGGGGGTTGGCTGTCCTAGAGCAGAGAGAGGGAGTGGGGTCTAGTGCTCCCAGAATCCAAGCCCAGTGGAAGCGGCCAAGGCAGCTCTCAACTCAATACAACACGTCCACTTGGGGCCATGGAGTGGTGGCCATGAGAGGAGGTGAGCTCCCCATCACTGGAAGTGTGCAAGCTGTGGCAGAACAGCCCCTTGGAAGGGGGTGCTTTAGAGAGAATGTGTGCACTGGGAAGGGGCTCAGGGGTCTGGGTGGTGGGAAGGGGTTGATCTCTCGGATCCCCAAGTTCTTTCTAGGGTGGGAGGCTATGAGCCTCTGACACAAGGGGCTGTTCTTGGGCTGGTCCCTTGACTAGAACAGAGCAGTGAAGGAATTTTGTACTCTGCAAAGCCATGTGCAACACGGAGGGATGACTAGGGAGTTGAGGAGGGGCTGGACACATTTGCAGCAAAGAGCCACCCTCAGCGTGGGCCCTCCAGGTGGCTCTGAAGCCGTGCACTCTGTGTGTGTGTGGGCGGGGGGGGGGGGGGGGGGGGGAGGGGGTGTCTCCATATTGCTGATGAGTGGGGCTCAGAGAGGAATGGCTTGGTCAATGTGATGCAGCTAGGGACAAGTGAGGACTTGATTTTAACTCCATCAATTTCTGAACACATAGCACGTGCACATAGCAAAGACAGGAAGTAAGATTTTTGTTCCAAATTTTAAAAACCACACACCTAAGACAGTGGTTACAAAGCAAGGCTGATATGCATCTGAATCACTTCCTCATACATGGCTCTCTATTTCTTGCCTGACTACATTACTTGATTAAAACCTCAACTAATTGAGCTGGGTTCTACTGTTATTCCCATTCTACAGATGAAAACATTGAGGCTCAGAGAGATGAGCTGCCTTGTCCATGTCCGCTAGTTGGTACGGAATGGGGAGGGGATTAGGACCCAGGTTATCTAAATCCACATCCTGGCCTCTTAGGCCCCCCCCCCCCCGCCTTTTGGCGGGCCACTTGTCGCTCCCTGCAGTGACCCTGGGCCTGGGGCTGAGCTTCTTAGATGCGATCTGGCAGGCAGACAGATGCCCCTTTCGATTGTGTGTGTGTGTGTAGGGGGGGGGGCGCGGGGGCACCATCTATCCACACCTGATGGCTCATCCAGATGCTGTCCAAAGGTCTGTGCAGGCCGGGACACACCCTCTGGGGGCCAGAGCAGTGACTCAGAGCTATTGGCCCCGTCAGTCAGCACGGGGGCGAGGAGAGGAGAGCAGGGAGTGGGCAGAGACACAGGCTGACTCCCTTGCTCTGGGACAGACCTGGAGCCTGGAGTGGAGTCACCTTCCTGTCCTGCTACCAGTTAGGCCACCAGCCATCCGCCTACTCCAAACACTAATAATTTCCTGGACTTTACTCTGGGTTGGGCACTGTGTCCGTGACTTCATTTCATCCTCACCACCAACTTCTGAGGTAGGTTTACCCACAATTTCCAGGGAGATTCTGTAACTTGTCCCACCACCACCGAGGGCAGGCCCTGATCCCTGAGCTGCTTTCTGAACAAGTGCCTTGTACCAGTCATATCTAGAGCCGCCCACCTCTGCAGCATCCTCTTGGAGACACATAGAAGACACCTCTCAGGCATCAGAGCTCCGAATTGCCCCACAGCTCCCAGATCCTGGTGTGTTTTTGCTCTTTCTCTCTCTCTCTTTTTTTAATGGATGGACTTAATGGATCCCGTTTCTCTTTCCTGCCTATTGGAAAGCTTGGAATTCGATTCATGGCCCACCTCTGACAATTACCCAAAACTTAAGGGCAAATATTTAAATATTTTGAGAATTCTATTCAGGCCTAGGTTCGCCTCATTTTTTTTACTCATTTTGCTTTCATCCAGGTTTCTTCACCTTTTGCGAAGCTTGTAGCATTTTATTTTTATTTTAAAATTTTTTATTGATTTCAGAGAGGAAGGGAGAGGGAGAGATAGAAACTTCCATGTTGAGAGAGAATCATTGATCGGCCACCTCCTGCACACCCCACACTGGGGACGGAGCCTGCAACCTGGGAATGTGCCCTGACCAGGTTCACAGGTTGATGCTCAACCACCGAGCCACGCCAGCTGGGCAAGCTTGTAGTATTTTATAAAATTTGTTTTTATTGTGTAAAATACACATAACATAACATTTACTCTCTTACCCATTTCAAGTGTACAGTCAGGGGACATTAAGTACTTTCACACTGTTGTGCAACCATCACCACCATCCATCTTCAGAACTCATCTCATCTTGCAAAACTGAAGCTGTGCCCGTGAAGTAATAACTCCCTATTGCCTCCCCTCCGCTCCTGGCAACCACCACTTCCGTCTGTAAATTTGACTACTCTAGCTACTCATAGAAGGAGACTCACACAGTCTTTTTTTGTGACTGGCTTATTTCACTCAGCGTCATGTCCTCAGGTGTAACCATGTTGAAGTATGTGTCAGAATTTCCTGCCTTTTTAAGGTTGAGTAATATTCTATTTTTTCTATATACCACATTTTGTGAATGCATTATCTGTTGGTGGACACTGGGTTGCTTCCACATGTCAGCTGTTGTGAATAATCCTGCTGTGAGCATGGATGCACATGCCTGTATGTTTTGATAATCTGTTTTAAGTTCGGGAGGTTGGGGAACAAAGATCCCTGTTGAATTTAGTGCCCGGCATATAGTAACTACCTGATATGTATCTACTGAGTGTGAGGCAGGCGTGGCTCCTCCCACAAGGAGAGGGTTGCTCAGGATTATGGCAAGAATCTGCGAAGGCTACAGATTCAGTGTCCTGGTGGGCTCCCTGCTACATGCCAGGCCCTACACCTGGAATGGTATCTCCATGATCTGGTTTTATCCTCATAAGAATCCTATGATGTACGTACTATTATTTCCTCCAAGTTACAGATATGAATGTCTGATATCATGCTACAGGGAGAGGTAGATGCAGGCTCCCAGGGATGGTCATACCCTTTGAGGGCCTCAGCAACAATACCCGACTGAGCTCATCCCTCTGTGGAAACCTTCTGTTTGATTATTATACTATTTTACTAGTTCCCTCTCCTGACCTCTCCTTCTCTGACCTTCTCCACAGGTCTGTCCCTGGGGCCTCTTTGTTGGGGAGCGGACCAAGTTCATCGATGTTGCCCTGGATGTCTTACTCCTGCCTGCCCCAGGGCTGGGCCTGGCTCCCAGGTGCTCTGAGCCCGGGCTCTGCCAGGCCCTCTCTCCTGTGGCCTGGATCTGATCCACGGAGCCCTGGGGCCTATCCTCCCAGGAGTCTTCCCCATCCTGGAGGTGTGGTCTCTGGCAGGGTTAATGATTGCTCAGGGGAGGCGGAGATGGTGCCAAAGTCTGTGAGCTGCACACTGAAAGCCCCAGAAAGTGCCCACCTGTGCCTGCTGGTGTCTGTCCGCCGCTTCCGCAGCCCCTTCTGGGGCACAGGTAGGGACCACGTAGCTTCGCTGAAGCAGGGCATGGGGTCTACTGCCTGGTGTAGGGACCCAGTAGGGTCTTCGGGACCAAGGCGAGCTTTGGGGGTACCACCACAGCTGGGTGGGAGCTCTGGGTGCAAGGAGAGAGCATGGGCGCTGGGCTGGGCAACTCTGGAGTGAGACCCAGCCTGGCCGCCAGGCCTGTTTCCTCTGCAGTGTGGGCTAACGATGCCTCTCCCCAGGGCTCCGAGGTCCCCCGTCCGTCCCTCCCTAACAAGGCCTTGGTCATTTGGACCCACTGAGGATTTTTACAGGATGGGAGGGAGGCAGGTCCCTCTGGAACATGAGTTAAGCTGCCTGGGCTCCTTACACAGGAAGCTCCAGGTGGCGAGGTCACGGCGGCTGAGCCTGGGGCCCCAGAGCTTGAGGAGAAAGAGCTGGGCTCTGATGGTCTTTTTGGGTTCAAATCCTAGCTCCATCCTGACTGTGGGTGGGCTCTGGAACTCTTCTGGGCCTCAGTTTCCTCATCTGTAGAATGGGGATGGTGATAATGTGGGAGGAAGGCGGAGAGCCCTGAAGCAGAATTGGGCCTGTGGTCGGTGACCGGCTCCAGTGCCTCCTCCGCCAGCAGGAGGAAGTGTCCGGCTAGGACTACGGGCTGGCTGGGCCCCAGCTCTGCCTCCTTCCCAGGCCCTGACCCATGTCTTCGCCCTGGTGTCCCAGGCTAAGAGCCGGGCCAGGCCTGGGCCTCTGCTCCGAGGCAGGGTCTGTTGGGTTGGTCCCCCGGCACGAAGCAGGGGCTCAAGGCACACTGGGATCTGACAGATGGAAACAGGTGTGACCAATGTGTGGACGCTGTGGTTCTTATCCTCACGTCACTTCTCAGCAGGGAAACAGGCCCAGGGAGATAGGGTAAGGGCTCGCCTGGGGTGGCGCAGTAAGCAAAACCTTGGAATCGGAACCCAGACCCTTTGACTCCATATCTGTCTGCCAGTGAAGCAGCCTGGGGGGTGGGCACTGGAGGGGGCCCCTGGTCTAGCCCTGTGCCCTTACTCTGGGCATCGCTCGCTGAGCTTTGCTGGGCCTCAGTTTCCACACTTGGGCCTTGGAATGGCCTTTCCCGGAGCCAGGGACCAACTGTGGGAAGGAAGTACATGAGGAAGTGGAAGTAAAGTGTGTTGTGAGCAAGAGGTGTCAGTGGCGGCGAAGGCTGGGCCTGCTGCGGCAGGCTGTGCGTGAGGAGGGCCGCCTCCCTCTCCGGCCCTTCTGAAGGCCCTGGGAAGGCCTGTGGTCCCCTTTCCCTGTGCCTCCACATTCTAGGAAGTCTTGGAGCCGTGGCTGTTGAGAGCTGTTCTGATGCCTCCTTCCACGGAGGCTGAGGAGCAGAAGTGGGTGTGTCCGGCCAAGCCAGGGCCTGCATGTCTCATGGGGTGGGATCCAGGAGCCGCCCTAATTCACCTCGGTGTCCTTCTGGTCCTTCTCCAAGCACTTGTTGTTGTTGTTGTTTTTTTTTATATATTTTATTGATTTTTTTTTTACAGAGAGGAAGGGAGAGGGATAGACAGTTAGGAACATCGATGAGAGACATCGAACAGCTGCCTCCTGCACACCCGCTACTGGGCATGTGCCCGCAACCAAGGTACATGCCCATGACTGGAATCGAACCCGGGACCCTTCAGTCTGCAGGCCGATGCTCTATCCACTGAGCCAAACCAGTTAGGGCTCCAAGCAGTTTTTGAGAGTCGGGAAAGGGGGTGGGGAGGAAGCTGTAATTTCTAGAATGTAGATAGTCCCATTTTCCAGAAGGCAAACTGAAAGGCAGAGGAGGAAACAAGAGCTGCTGGGTGTGGCTATGCCGTGACTGGGGGCTGGAGTAAGACCATGCCTCGCGCCAGTGCCGGGGGCTGCCCAGCACAGCGAGGCCTGGGAATGCACTGGCCTGGGCACTGTCAAGGGCAACTCCATTGTCAACGTAAGAAACGTCCAAACCTGTAGAGAATTTTCATGAGTTTATTTGAGCCAAACTGACTACAATTGCCAGGAAGCAAAATCTCAATTGATTGAGAAAATGCCTCAGAAAATGGCAGTTTTACCACCTATTTTATACATCAGGATAGCAGGGGAGGGCGTAAGGGGGTTACATGAAATCCCCTGTGATAGATTAGGGAGGTGGGGGAAAGCAATGCGGGAAACCGCTGAGACTGGATGAAGAGTAAAATGGAGAGACATATACTTATTTTACATCGGTGGGCACAGGATGGTTAACAATGGACATTTACGCACACAGAGACGGCATGAGGTGGTTAACTGGACATTTACGCACACAGAGACGGCATGAGGTGGTTAACTGGACATTTACACACACAGAGACGGCATGAGGTGGTTAACTGGACATTTACGCACATAGAGACGGCATGAGATGGTTAACTGAACATTTACGCACACAGAGACGGCATGAGGTGGTTAGCAGTGAACAGTTACGCACATAGAGACGGCATGAGGTGGTTAGCAGTGAACATTGACGCACACAGAGACGGCATGAGGTGGTTAGCAGTGAACATTGACGCACATAGAGACGGCATGAGGTGGTTAGCAGTGAACATTTACGCACACAGAGACGGCATGAGGTGGTTAGCAGTGAACATTTACGCACACAGAGACGGCATGAGGTGGTTAGCAGTGAACATTTACGCACACAGAGACGGCATGAGGTGGTTAGCAGTGAACAGTTACGCACACAGAGACGGCATGAGGTGGTTAGCAGTGAACATTGACGCACACAGAGACGGCATGAGGTGGTTAGCAGTGAACATTTACGCACACAGAGACGGCATGAGATGGTTAGCAGTGAACAGTTACGCACATAGAGACGGCATGAGATTGTCTGCGGAAGAGCAAGATGAGGGTTGTGTGGTCTTGTGCTCTGCTGGGTGGCTGTGCCTGGAGGGGTCGGAGAAAGGGGAGTTCTCTGACATTCCAAAGGTCATATTATTGTAGTTGCAAAAAGACAATGGACAGCCTCAGTTAAGGTAAAGATCGACCTTTGTCAAGGAAGATACCCACCTAGGACATGACTGCCCTCCATGACTCGCTTTAGGAGGTTTGAATTTCAGGCCGTCCGACGTGGTTACTTTAGGTCTCTGAGTGAATACGGCCCATGCAGGCCTTATTCTCCTGAGCTTGTCAGGTTTACTATGTGGTCCCTTTTTCGTCCACATCATTCACTTCTTGTCCATTTGCACCTGGTCTGTCCACTGCCCCTGCTGTTGTACCAGGGTCTTAGGGGCCAGAGGAGAGTCGCCAATGCCTGAACCTGGCACCATGCCTGCCCTGCCCTTGGAGGATAGAAAGACTCTGCAGGTACCAGAAGGCAGGGACGGTGTCCCGGGCAGAGGGACACATATGCCGATGCCTGGAGGAAGGACAACATGGGGTGTGGACCGAGACAGGAGCATGCAGTGCCACCGGCCAGATGGCTTGTGTGGGAAGAGAGGCCCCGGGCCTGTGAGGACCCAGCCTGCCAGGACGAAAGGCAGGAATCGGTCTGCAGCCGGTGGGAGCCGTGGTGGAGGTTTGAGCCTGGGGGTGGTCATGCCCAGTGGGGTGGGGACGCTCACTGGTGGGGCAGGTTCATTCTGTGCCTTCCCAGCTCACACAGACTCTGCAGTTTTCTCAGATGACTAAATCCAGAGGATGACGCTCTGAATCGTAGAACTTTGGCCTCATTATGATCAAATGAGTGTGTGTTTGTAAGTCTCTCTGAGAAAGGGGAAGTTGTGTGAAACCCAGGGCCGACCTGGGCAGTGCAGGAAGGAAGAGCAAGAAAGAACATTGGACTGGGAGTCAGAGGCTGGTGTCCCAGCCTGGGCCCCAGCTGGCTTGGGGGCTTTGCTGATGGAGGCTGCTCTCCCTGACCTCATCTCGAGGGTCTCTGCAGGCCTGGGGGGAGGTCTGGTCGATGAGGAAGAGAAAACCAGAAGCTTTGAAAGAGCAGCTCAGACTCCTGCTTTGGGTTCTGATCCCATTGCTGACTGGGCCATGTCCCTTCCCCTCCGGGGTCACAATATGCTGAGGACTAAATGGTATGGGACAAAGTGCCACCCGCAGCTTGTGGCCAGGCCAGCTCCCTGCCCCTCGGGGCTGGGTCCCAGGGCAGGAGCCTCCTGTCTTCCCGACAGCACTGCGGTGAACTTTGTCATGGCGAGGAGCACACCTTGCATACCTGCGGCTGCACTTTGTAACTAATTGTCCTGTGGCTACTGACTCACCTCTAAGTGAGGGGACCAAAGAGGACAAAAGAGGTGGGGGGTCAGGACCAAGACCACACCACAAGGGGATGCCAGGACAGGCTGCATCCAGCCAGGGTTCAAGTGCCCTGGATCTTGCTCGCACGGTGGACGCCAGCAACTACCACCATCACCAATGCCCAACTCCATCGCATCTCCACTGTCAGCCCACCAGCATCATCCTCTCCACCCCACGACCAACACCACCAGCTCCATCTGCCTCTCTACCCTTGTCATCACACACATTCCGAGGTGTCCTTACCTCGTCACCCCCACCAGCACCACTTCCATCCCCACCCAAACTGAACTGTTGTCCGTGTCCCCAGCCCTGCCTCCGGGAGAGCTCGAGGTCAGCCTCAGTCACTATACGTGACCCCGACTCCCTTACGCCAGCAGCGACCACAGCATGGTGTCTGTCTCACTGAGGGCTGTGGCTCAGCATACGTGATTCTGAGGACTGAGGGCTTATTGATTCCTCCTGAGAAGCTGGGCCCAGCATTTTCCAACCGGGCTGAGTGTAGCCTACTGTCTAGCATGTGGGCTTTCTGCAGCTATCATCTCTGGGGACCTTGGCAAGCCAGCAGTTTTTTGAAAAAACAAAAGACAAACAAAACATAAACAACAACAACAAGAACAAAAAAAAACCACACAAAACATATATGTATATATATATGTATATATATATGTGTGTGTGTGTATATATATTGATTTCAGAGAGGAAAGGAGAGAGAGATAGAAATATCAGTGATGAGGGAGAATCATTGATCGGCAGTCTCTTGCAAGCGCCCCAACCGAGGATCAAGCCTGAAACCCGGGCATGTGCCCTGACCTGGAATTGAACCCTGACTTCCTGGTTCATAGGTAAACCCTCAACCACTGAGCCACGCAGGTTGGGCAAGTCAGCAGTTTTTACAGCCACTCCCCAAGGGGCACTGGTTAGAGTCCCACTGCAGAAATACAGTCCTTGGCGTCACCCACGCACAGCCCACCCTGTTCCTGAGCTCTGGAGTCAGTCTCAGAGCACCAGTGTGGTGATAGGCACAGAAGAGAGGCCAGAGCAGTTTCCATGGGGACTGTACTGGCTGTCGTGGTGAGAAAGCAAAGATGACCCTGCAGGATGCAGAAGGAAGGGATTTGCACTTGCTGAGCACCTACTGTGTATCAGGCACTGAGCAGGCCCTCCTCCCTCAGGACGTGCTGCGCTCTGTTAGTGGGCGTGTAGCTGTGTCCCCCTCACTCCATTCTCCCTCCCCCATTACCTGTTAGAGTCATCCTTCCCATCTTACAGATGAAGAACAGGACAGAGAAGGGCAGGCGATGGCCAGCGGGCTCGAGCACTTCAGACAGGGGGAATGGTGCCGTGGTTGAGGGAATGAATTCTGTGTCCAAAGGACCTGTGTTCAGAGCACGGTCTTGTCATTGATTCTCTGTGGGGCCTCAGGCAAGCCCCTGTTCTCTCAGCCTTGGTTCCTTAGCAGCCACCTCATAGTTGTAGGATTAGTGAGATTATGCTTCTCACGTGCTTAGATCAGTGCCTGCTACCCAGTGGGCTCTGAACTCTGAGGTCAGGTTCAAGGTCAGTCTCAGGCTGGGGCTCTGGACCAGGCTCAGCTACCCTGCTCACCCCTTTGGTTCTCTCTGACTCCCCCTTACCCTGGAACACCTGGAAAGTGGGCGGAGAGTGATGTGACCTGGGGGAGAAGCGCTGAATGGTGATGCTGGGTGCACCTGGGTCAGAGCACACCGATGGGGGTCTGCTTAAGGAGGAAGGCCTGGGCACAGGCGCCCCTTCCATGATGCCTCTTCCTCCAGGTCCCTCCAGACGTGATGGCGTGGCCATGGCTGTCCTGCCTGCTGCTTCCTGCCCTGGTCGTGTCTGGTAGGTGCCTCCCCTCCCCTCCCAGAACAGCACTAACCTGGGGACCCTCGGCAGAGCCCTCCAGCAAGGAGGGGGTCCCTCAGCAGTACACACCCAGCTTCTATGACCAGCCCTCTGGTCAGCTGCCCGGGGGTGTCTGGGGAGGACTCCAGACTCAGGCGGGTGAGCTGGACTGAAGATTGGCCAGTGGGAATGGCGTGGGCTCCCGCGGGGCCAGATAGGGGTTCAGGCTTCGCAGGGGGGCTCAGAAATTCTAGTGCTCTGTGTCCCTACAGTGACAGCCAATGTGGCTCCTCAGTTCCTGTCCAACATGACCCTGCCAGTGACCCTGCCAGAGGACCTGCCTGTGGGTGAGTAACCGCCTCCTGTGTCCAATGGGCTGTGAGAATCAGCTGTGTCTGCAGTGGGAGAACTTCTGTGCTGAAGACACCCTTCTGGGGCAAGAGTTGCTTCAGTGGGGCTTTGGTGCTCACTGAGTCTGCCCCTTGAGTGTGTCCCTTATGGATATGAGGCATTGTAATCTGGATGGTTCCACTCTGACTACTGGGTACACTGGCTCTTGGATCTAAGGAGGTGCTAATTTAGCCTCGGCCTGAGGCTACCCAGCAGGAGCTATGGAGAGATCTGCAGATTCCTCTTCTTTGTTTGGGGTTTGGAGGTGCCCAGATGAGGCCCAGCTGTGAAGCAATGCAAGCTGCTGTGGGGCCTTGGGCTTTCTCTTGGAAGTTCTGGGTCTGTCTGGCCCAGCTGCAGTTTGTTAGTTAATTTTCAGATTGCAAAGGGCCAGGCCTTTCATATGCAAAAGCCTCTGCTGCAGCCTGGGTGGGGCGGGGTCTCAGGGAATCAAAGGGCAGAGCAAGCAGCTATGGCTGATCCTCAGCCCTGCCCTAAGGGGCCCCGAGTCTCAGTGTCCCGGTAATTGCTGCAAGCACCTCTGAGGGAAAGCCGCCCTCGAGTTCCGAGTTCTGTCTGCTGCCAGACAGTCCAGTTTCTCCCCGTATGAGTCTGGGTCCCCAGAGACTTCCCAGAACTGGAGTTCAGAGCAGTCGGGAGCTTGAGACTCCCTCCCGATTGAAAAAGACAACTGTGTCCTCAGCCCTTTCCATGTGCGCCTCCGTACCTCTGCACTTCCACACCTCCTCTGAGTCTCAGTGTGCTTTTCTCTTTCCTTCTAGTTGTAGAATTTCCACTCAGCCAGCCTTCCTGTGGTTCTGGATGATGTCTGTTTTGTCTTTTAGTTGTATTTTTGAAGTGGTTGTGTGAGGCAGCAATTTCTGGTGTTTACCTATGCCACCATCTTGGTTTCTCAAACATAGAATTCTTAATATACAAAGATGTACTCTGTGTTTTATTTTTGTAGCTCTTATTGATTTATTTCTTATACTTAATTTTTTTTTCCACGCAGACATTTTAAAAAGTATTTCCCCCCGATACATCTTTCTATGCCCATGAACAAATGTATACAGATAAGGAGTTACACCCACCCACCACCCTTCTTAGGTATAAGGGCCGCATCTGCTTGCATTTTGACATTTCTTTTAAAAAAAAATAAAAAAAAAAAAAAAATATATATATATATATATATATATATATATATATATATATTGATTTCAGAGAGGAAGGGAGGGAGGGAGAAAGAGAGAGAGACATCAATGATGAGAGAGAATCATTGATTGGTTGTCTCCTGCATGCCCCATGCTGGGGATGGAGCCCACAACCCAGGCAAGTGCCCTTGACCGGAATTGAACCCAGGACCCTTCAGTCTGCAGGCCAATGCTCTGTCCACTGAGCCAAACCGGCTAGGGCGGTATGAACATCTTTTTAGCAGAACATGGTCAGCTGCTCTTCCCGGAGAGGGGGCTTGATGGGGAGGGATTGTGACCAAGTTTTCCAAGGAGGTGTTGAAGGAGCTGAGACTGTTCATAAGAGAAAAGCAGACTTGGGCGCTGCCAGGCCTGTCCCTGAAGGGCTGCCGTGGGCTAGAGGAGGTGGGCTGGTTCTCTGAGACCCTCAGACAGGGCGCTGGGCCCCATGCCTGAATGCGACTGTTGTGGCATTTTTGCCTTTGTGGGTCCTTTTCTCCAGAAAACTATATTAAAATTACATTTTATGAATATATTGGCATAAAGACAAATACCATGCAGACTGGGCCCGTGGGTGGGGGCTCTAGGGAAAGACATTTTGAGAAAAAGGAGGAAGCCCTTGCTAATGAACAGCTGTCTAACAATGGCAGAGGGGCGGCTGAGGAGAGCGGGGTTTCTGGGGATAGGGGTGGGTTGAGCAAAGGTTAGATGTGATAGAGGAGGTGAGGCTGGGGGAGCCGCTGTGGGTTTGACGAATCTGTAAAATGTTTCTTTCAGGCTGGAGAGAAGATGACCTTGGGATTTTTAAGCCCCTCAATACTCCCAGCCCCCGTTCAGCCAGGGGTGTGCTCTCTGGGGAGCACACAGAGCGGAGTGTTCCGGCAGATTCTGGGCAAGCTCTCAGGGTGAAGGGAAAACTTAGAAGGGGCCCAGGCACCTCCAGAGGGTCCTCGGTAGCCCCCACCCCAGGGTGCATCCAGCTGCTGCAGCTCGATACCTTACCTCCAACCGTCTCTGGTCTTCTCTCAGGGAATCCCAGGAGGGCAGGTCCTAGGGCCGGGCCAGGGGAAGGAGATGCCTGGGTTTCAGCCCACTCTGCTGAGTCCAGTGCAGTTGTGGTCATTCCCCCACAGGAGAACAGGATGTTGTGATCAAAAGGCCTCTGAGCCCGGCTGGTGTGGTTCAGTGGGTTGGGCATCATCCCATCACAAGGAAGTCTCCTGGTTTGATTCCCCGGTCAGGGCACATGCCGAGCTTTCGGGCTTAGTAGGGGGCGTGCAGGAGGCAGCTGGTTCATGTTACTCTTTATTGATGTTTCTATCGCTCTCTCCCTCTCCCTTCCTCTCTCTGAAATCAATACAAACATATTTTAAAAAAGACCTCTGACTGGGTGCTGAGTAACAGCCACCAAACCTGGTGCCCCTGCCCACAGGGGCCGGAGCCTGGAGGGCTGGGGAGGTCCCAGGTTTCTGGGCACAGAGAAGTCAGACCCCCCAGCCCAGCCTCTTGGGCAGCATGGCCAGGCCAGTCATGAAAGAGATGGCTGTGTACCCTGGACATTCCCTGCCCCGTCGCCAGGTGCTGAGGCCTTCTGGATGGCAGCCGAGGACCGTGACGGGGACCCTCTGACCTATGGGATCAGTGGCAGCTACGCCTACTTCTTCAAGGTCACCCCAGCCACTGGGGAAGTGAAGCTGGACAGCCCTCTGGACTACGAGGTAAAGGGCAGTGGTCTGGAAGGCATGAGGGGGCAGGGAGACCAGGAGGGCCTGGGGATGGGTGTCCTGGCTGTGCTCTCTCCCCAGTCGGGGCTTACCTTGGTCCCCTTCTCTCCTCCCGCTGCAGACACTCTTCTGGTTCGAAGTTAACATCTCTGTGAGCGACGGTCACAACAACCCAGTGAGTCGGCATGGGGTGTGGAGGGGCGGGAGGTCCAGGGGTCAGAGGTCAGGGGCTGGGGCACACTCCTGACTGTGCCCCCTGCCTCAAATAAGCAGAGAGAGCCCCAGTTAACAAAAAAGAAGTGAATGTTTATTTTTATCAAAATTATACTTGTCCACTTTTTGTTATACAATTTTACAAAGATCTTAAGATATATTATTCATTTATTTTAATTCCATAAAACATTGCTTATATTACAAATAGACCTAATTATATTACTAATTAATGTGCATAGTAATAAAAAAACAAATGCCAAATATCTCCCTACCCAACGCCTCTGAGATGATCACTTCCATTTCTTTGGCTAAATGTGATGGTATCATTGCTCATACTTCTAAGTATCATAGTGTCTTGTGTCTGTGAAAGTTGAGGGTTTTGTTTTTAAAACATATTTCCCATTTAAAAAAAAACAATTTCAATGACTTGGGTATTTGTGAACATATTCTCTTTGTAAACATTTTAAAAACTGCAGACAAAGGTCAAGTCCCCTCAGGCAACTCTCCCAGCCCATCCCCACCTGAAGTGGCCACCGCCACTGTGTTCTTGCATATCCCCCCTAAGTGTTCCCGTACCCATGTTCATCCACAGAAGAAAGGTTGTGGTTTTTAAAAAATATATTTTTATTGATTTCAGAGAGGCAGGGAGAAGGAGAGAGAGATAGAAACACCAATGATGAGAGAGAATCATTGATCGGCTGCCTCCTGCACAGCCCCCAGTGGGGATTGAGCCCGCAACCCAGGCATGTGCCCTGACCCGGAATCGAACTGTGACCTCCGGGTTCATAGGTCGACACTCAACCACTGAGCCACTGCAGCTGGGCAGAAGGTTGTAGTTTCTTGTGCATTTTCTGAAACCCATGTGGGACCCGACGGTACATATTGTCTTGAACTGCCCTGTCCACTCAGCTATCAGCTTTGGAGTTCATTCCATGTCTGTGCTCGGGTCCTTGTCTCTTTACTGTCTCTGTTCCAGCCTGGGGACCGCACATGGTGCTTTAGCTGGTCTGTTCTGTGGACATTTAGGTTGCCCACAGCTTTACATGATGTCAAGCAAAGCTAAAATGAACATTCTTGTAATAGGACAGGCACATTTTAGATGTTTAAAAAGTGACCTAATGATGTCTGCAGTCGATATTCAAATGGCTCCATAAACGTGGAGAAAGAAACCAAACAGCAGGCAAGCCTGGATGAAGGGTACGGGGTGTTCTTTGTACTATACTTGCAACTATTCTGGCATTTGAAATTGTATCAAATAAAAGGTTACCCCCAACATTGCCTAATTGTCTACCTGAGAAACGATGTCACCTTGCTCTCTTGCCCAGATGCTCCTCACTGTGCTTTCTCAGGAGCCCACACGTTCCAGGCTTACCTGGGCTTTCTCCCCACAGGTGCTGAAGGGATTTCAGGTGATCGTGGAGGACAGAAATGACAACGCACCTGTTTTCCAGAACACCGATTTCTCCACAAACATCAGCGAGGTAACATCTGTCTTAATGGTGTGTGTGTGTGAGGGGAGGGGAGGTGCAGATCAGGTATTCTAGAAGCTCTTCTCAGAGTGGGAAGGACCAGAGACAGCTAACGGATCCAGGATTGGGAAAAGCACTTGCTAGAAGGGGTGGTTGTAGGAACCAAATCCAGGGGATGCAACCCCATGAACAATACGTACAGCAACATTTGGCAATCAATCAGACTGGATTGGAACTCTTTCAATTATAAAAAGAAATAAAGGAGTTGATTTTTTTGTGTATCTGAAAAATGTAGAGGTATACCTAGATTCAGGCATGCCTGGATCCAGGTTTTTCAAACCATGCCATCAAGAAGAGCTTTCTCTCCACCTCTCAGCTCTGCTGCTCTGTTGCCTCCGTCTTGGGGCGGGGGTGCAGTTCTCCTTTGTGGTGAGAAAAGCGTCCCCAGTCACTCCAGCTCGCATCACACCAGCTTTGCAACTTCAACACAGACTGTCTCTTTCTTGGTGATTCCAACCAAAACCCCAGGGCTGCCTCTCATTGGCCCACTTTGGGTCATGCGGTGATGAAATGCTGTGATTGACTAGATCTGCATCATAGGCTTTCCCCTCTAGTAAGGGGAGGCAGCCTCACTTGAACTGTATAGGTGGGGAGAGATGCCCCAGGTGTCCCTGAGCAGCAAACAATGCCATTACCACATGGCTTTGAAGATCCATGAGGTTAGGTCTCCACGCAACACCAAACATGAGGCTGGTGAGGTCCAGACAGGCTCTGATGGAGCACCTGCTAGTCCCAGGCACCGTCCTAGGTGCTGAGGATATCTGGTGAACAAGACAGCCCTGCTTGCCCACCCTTAGTAGCTCACATTCTAGTCAAGAGCACAGACACTAATCAAGGAGACATTAAATAAGCATGATTTCAGATGGTGTGAATCTTCATGGAGCTTATAAAACAGGACAAAACCAGAGAAGAGGATGAGGGGGCGGGGGGGCGGCGGCGTGTTTTACGTTAAGCAGTCACAAAGGCTTCTCTGAATAAGTGACATCTGAGCAGAGACCTAGAAGGCAAGAGGAAGCTGGCTATAGAATGCTCCAGAAAAAAAGATGTTCCAGGTAGGGGAACAGTAGATGCAAGGGCTCTGAGGTGGGGGTGAGCATGGAATGTTCTAGGTATATCCAGGAAGCCAGTGTGGATGGAGGGTGGAGAGTGAAGGGGAGGGGAGGTCAGAGAGGTGGGCAGTGGCCCGACTGTGGAGGGCTGTGGAGGCAGCCTGGACCTTATATTCTGAGTGGAATGGGGAACCGATGTAGTCTGATTTTCAAGAATCTGGCCACCATGTGGAAATAGTGAGGGTGTGGACAAGAATTGCAGGGCCAGGTTCCAGGCAGCAAAGGCCTCTGAGAAGACCCTTCCGGCTCTGCAGGCTGCTGCCTGGGACATACTACAGCTGTGGGCTACAGAGAGCCCACAGGGATGTCTGACAGGGGAGTGACACATCCTGGGTTCTGGAGTCATCACTGCAAATCAGAGGCCAGCTCAAGTGGTGGGAAGGCTGCGTGGGGAGAGGCGTCGAGGGGACTTGTTCCTGCTCCTCTGGCTGCCTCCAGGGACCCATGAGTTGGGAAGGAAAAGGGAGCATTTGTGGAACACTGGGTTTCAGGCCCTGGAAGGCATGTCATCATCTCAGTGGGACAGTTGGGGACACTGAAGGTCAGGGCGGGGGTGTGACGCACTCAGGCGTGAAGGGAGTGGATTGGAGCTCATAGGTGATGAGTCTCTTGTTACAGACCCTGCCAGTTGGCTCTCTGGTGTTCTCAGTGCTGGCCACGGACAAAGACACGGGGCCTGCGGGTGTTGTGCAATACTTCATAAAGGAGGTGAGTGTGGGCCCCACCACTCCTCATGACCACTAGGGGCAGCATCTCCCACACAGCCAGCAGGGACCTTGAGGGCTGGGTAAGGATGGTGGCTCTGCAGTGGTCTAGCTCCAGTCCTCAAGCCTCTGGTGGCCCCTCTGAACCTCACTTGGCCCAGAAGCATAAGTAGGGTACCTGCTGTAGACAGAACCCTTCTTCCCACCCTCTTGCCCTGGACACTGAGTCCGTGTCACACCATCTGGTAGAAGAAATCAAGGCTCAGAGAGGTACAGGTTCTTGTCCACAATCACACAGACATAGGAGTGTGACCCGGGTCTCATGAGGACAGACTTGCTAGCTGTAGCTCCTGTCTATGAGCGCCCACTACCTGCCTGGCACATACCTTAGCTTGCTTGACCCTCCTTTCAACCCACAGCGGCATATATCTGAGCCCACTTGCCAGAGGAAACCGAGGCTCAGAAACTGAGCTTCAGAGAGGTTACGTGACCTGGTGAGGGTTGCAGGGCTGGTCAGTGGCAGAGGTGGGATTCCACTGCAGTCTCTCAGAGCAGGTGTCGGGGCCGGGCCATCGGGGAGTGCGGCCTGACTGTGCTCTGCCTCAGGTCATCCCGAGCACCGAGGACAGCAAGTACCTCTTCAGAATCCTGTCCAACGGCTCCATCATTCTCAATGGCAGCCTCAGCTACAACAACAAGAGTGCCTTCTACCAGCTGAAGCTGGTGGCCTGTGTGAGTGGGGGTGCAGGCCCAGCTGGGGCCGGGGCACTGGGACTGCTGGCCCCACTCATGGAGGCCCGTCTCCCCGCAGGACTCAGGCGGCATGTACCACAACGAATCCATCATCCAGTGTTCCTCACCTGTCTTCCTGTCCATCTCTGTGATCGACCAGCCGGACCTGGACCCCCAGTTTGTCAGGGAGTTCTACTCGGCCTCCGTGGCTGAGGACGCACCCCAGGTGTGCCGGGGGCCTGGGCTGGGGTCTGGGTGGAGATGAGAGATGGAGAAAGGGTCTGGACCACTGACCATGCCTCCTTGCAGGGAACCTCAGTGCTGAAGGTAGAGGCTGTGGATAGAGACAAAGGCGTCAATGACCGGGTGGCCTACACCATCTCCAGTGAGAACAAGGGTGGCCCCAGGCTGGGGATGGGGTCAGAGAAGGGGTAGAGGCTCAGCAAAGCCACTGAAAGCAGCTGCTCCTGCTGCCTCTTGCCAGACTCCACAAGGCCTGGCTGGTTTGACATCGGGCCAGATGGGGTGATCAGAGTCAGCGGTTCCCTGGACCGTGAGCAGCTGTTGGAGGAGGATGAGGAGGTGCAAGTACAGATCACGGTGAGTGAGGGGTCCATCACACCCTTTCCATCCCCCTCTCTAACCTCTGACCTTTTATCTCAGCTCTTCCTGAGCACTGGTTCTCTGACCTTTGACCTCTGGCCTCTGCTCTGCTCTCAGGCCACAGAGATGAACCTCAACATCTACGGGCAGAAGGCCAAGGTGAGCATATGGGTCACGCTGAGGGTGACAGATGTCAATGACCACAAACCCGAGTTTTTCAACTGCAGTCTCCCGGCCTGCACCTTCACCCCCAAAGAAGCCCAAGTCAACTTCACTGGCTCTGTGGACGAGCACTCCGCCACCCGCATCCCCATCGATGACCTCACCATGGTGGTTTACGACCCAGACAAGGCATGTGCACCCAGATGAAGGATGGCATGGGCAGGGGGAATGATGGGAGGTGGCTGGGCGAGGGAGGTGCAGAGTAACCTGTAAAGTGAGGTTCCGCGAGGCATGGTGGGGGATGAGTGATGGGCGACGGTGGTGCCACTCATGAGTGGTGGTGAAAATCAGAGTTGTTGGCTGCTATTTGGAAATGTTGAGGGATATTGTGGGTAGTCTTGTCCTCAAGGTGATGCTAGGTATTGGTGAACAGAAAGGTAGTTGAATGGAGATTGGTACTGGATGCTGGGTAACACTGAGTGGAATACAGCTTTTGGTGGTGTTGAGGAGAGGGTGGTGATGAGGGTTGAAGCTGAGAGGTGTTGGGATAGTCCTGGATGTTGAGGGATGTGGGAGTGTGGAGCACAGGGTGGTCTGAGTGACTATTAAGATGCAGGGCATACTTAGATGGAGGATGATACGGAGTGGTGGGCGACTTGCTTGGTACCGAATGATGACTGCTATGGATAGTGTTTGGTTGCATTTGGTGACATTGAGTTGGCATAAGATGTGGAGTGGAGGGTGATATTGGGGGGTGGTAATTGGGTAGATGTGTTGAGTGGGTGGTTGGTGTTTAGTGGAGTGGAGGGGATGTAAGTAATGGGGTGATGCTTGGTATTGGTGTTGGTGTTGGTATGAGTAGTGGAGGGTGGGGATGGTGGCTGGTAGGGAAGGCTCGTTGCAATGCTTCATGGGAGTGGTGTGTGTGTGTGTGTGTGTGTGTGTGTGTGTGTGTCTGGGCTCCATCTCTGCAGCTCAGATCTGGGGCCCACAGAGCCTAGAGAAGTCTTCTGATGGGCCTACATTTCCAGGGACTAGCGATGAGCCCAGTCTTCCAGGGCCCTCATGCCTCAGTTTTTTGAGAGCCTCCCTCTCATGAGACCTCAGGGGGCAGGGTTTCCTAAGGCAGGAACCTAAGGCCCGAGACTTGTGGAAAGGGGTGTGTTTTGCAGCGGGTGGGGTGCTTACTGTACATCCCACCTCTACAGGGTAGCAATGGCACCTTCCTGCTGTCCCTGAGGGGCCCTGATGCCACAGCCTTCAGTGTCTCCCCTGAGAAGGCAGCAGGCTCAGCCGACGTGCAGGTGCTGGTGCGGGACCCGTCACTGGTGGACTACGAGAAGCAGACGGTGATGCTGGTGCAGGTGAGGGGCATTCGGGGGCACTGGGAAGCTCAGGCCATGGGACACTCTGGTCCCAAGGCTGCTGCCTCCTTCCCTCTCCTCAGGTTGTGGCCACTGACTCGGTCAGTAGGAACTCCTCCGTCGCCTTGGTGACCATCCACCTGAGAGACATTAATGACCATAGGCCCACCTTCCCTGAGAGCCACTACAACCTCAGTATCTTCGAGCACAGTCCAGTGGGCTCTGTGGTAACCAGCAGTATTCATGTGAGTGATGGGGGACAGGGCTGGGCCAGGCTGGGGGTCATGGAGGGCAGACCGGGGACTGTGGCCCTGCCCAAGTCTCCATATCATTTGATGCCTTTGGGTCTCAGCAAGTGTGTATGCATGTGTGAGTATGTATGGGGGTGTGTGGTGTGGGGGTGTCTAGTTTGAATCTGTGTCAGGGGTGCTCCCTTTGTGTCAGGAAGCGAGAAACCTGGTCTCCATCAAGTGTGGGGTTGGCAGTGAGAGCCATCACTCCTGAACAGTGCGCCATTATCTGTCCCTCTGCCTTACAGGCCTTTGACCCAGACACGGGTGAGGGGGGCCGCATCACCTACAGCCTGCTTTCGGGGAATGGGTAAGGTCTCTGGGTGGGCATGAGGTGTTTAGGGTAGCCAGGTAAAACGTAAGACACCCTCCCTAGCCGGTTTGGCTCAGTGGACAGAGCATCAGCCTACGGACTGCAGGGTCCCGGATGTGATTCCAGTCAGGGTCACGTAACCTCAGTTGCAGGCTCCATCCCTGTGCAGGAGGCAGCCAATCGATGTGTCTTTCTCATGTCGATGTCTCTCTCTGTCTCCCCCTCTCCACTTTCTCTGAAAAATCCATGGAAAAATATCCTCACGTGAGGATTAACCAAAAAACAAACAAACCTAAAATCCCCCCAAACCCAAAACAAGACATTCAGTTGCCCTGCAATTTCAGATAAGCAATGGATAATTTTTTTTTAGCATAAATAGGTTGCAGATGTTCCATCATGTTGCAACCGTGAGAAAATATTTTTCACTGCTTAGTTGAACTTCAAACTTAAGTGGGCCCCCTATCTTTTTATTTGCTCAATCCGGCCACCTGGCACAGGGCAGATATCTTTGAGGTGGATCCAGACTCAGGGACGGTGACAGTGAAAAACAGCAAGCTGCTGGACCGGGAGAAGCAGGCGGTGTACTACCTCACGCTGCAGGCCACCGATGGCGGGAACCTGTCGTCCTCCACCACGCTGGAGATCCACCTGCTGGACATCAATGACAACCAGCCAGTGGTCACCGGCTCCTACAACATCTTTGTCCAGGAGGAGAAGGGCAATGTCTCCATAACCATCCAGGTATAAGCCAGCCTGGACCTGGAGGGGGAGGGACAGGGGAAAGGGCACCAAGCCTGGCTCTGTAGTCCTGCTGGCCCCGGGCTGGCATCTGGGCTTTGCTGTGTGGCTAAGAGGAAGCCACTCAGTCTCTCTGGGCCTCTGCTTCCTCTTCAGAGTATGAGGGCGATCATCCTACTTATTCCCAAGGTCACTGGGGAATAATGGATGGAAAGTGCTCGGCACAAAGCCTAGCACAGAGCAAGCCCTCAAAAACATATTGCTCTTTTTAATTCAGGCCCCTGCCTTATTCCAAAAAGGATTTGAGGTGGCTTAGGTTAAAAAAATAAGATAAAAGTATGAAAGAAATAAAGTGAGAGAGAAAATAAGGATGGTATTATTAAAGGGCACAAAGGTAGATCTAGAACCCAGAGCCACACAATTGCTAGGAGTGGCCTGAACATTCAGCTCTGAGCTTCCTAATGGCCAAAGCAAAAAAAGGAAATGAATGTTGACTTAAGAGCCAGTAGGTCACAGTTCGATTTCTGGTCAAGGCTCATGCCCAGGTTGTGGGCTCAATCTCCAGTGTGGGATGTGCAGGAGGTAGCCAATCAATGATTCTCTTTCATTATTGATGTTTCTATCTCTCTCTCCATGTCCCTTCCTCTCTGAAATCAATTTTATATATATATATTAGAGGCCCTATGCACTTAATTCGTGCAAGAGTAGGCCTTCCTTCCCCTAGCTGCCGGCACTGGCTTCCCTCTGGCCCCCTGGGACCCGGGCTTCCCTAGCAGCCCGGCTTCTTCCGGTCTAATTAGCATATTGTCATATATATATTATATATATATGATCAATGACTGGGTTGACTGAATTTGTGAGATAAAACCCACTATTGTCTCTAGAGAAACACCTAAGGGAAGCTTCTCCTCTGAGTCATCTGAAAGGGTCTTGTGAGAAGCAGGTGGCCAGGTCATCAGAATAACACACACGTGGCCATGGAGCCTCCCATCTTTCTGGGGCTGTGTGGTTTCCAGAGCACGTTCCCATCCCTGATCTTTAGACTGACTTGTGAAGCAAATGCTCTAATGGTCTCCATTTCACAGAAGCAAACTGAGGCTCAAGGAGGTTAAGTGACTCTTTCTGTAGTTGCATAACCAGTAAAAGCAGTGCTGGGCTGGAGGTCGACATCCTGGGCCTTTCTCCGCTGCTCCTCGATGCCTCTCACCCTGGGCTTAGAGCATCTTGGCCAGGAGCATGTCAGATCGGCTGCTGTAACCTTGGTGCCCACCTGAGCCCTGGGAAGCACTTGGTAGAGAAGCTGGCCTGAGTTCAGAGTGCTGAGGGATGAACAGAGGGGGCCAGGCTTCTGGAAAAACCATCTCGGCTACCTACACAGGAGTCGTTGAATAAACAAGATTCCAACAGAACTAAAATGGAAGAGCTGAAGATGGAGGCTGGGAAGGGAGGAAGGGGAAAGAATTGGTTCCAAGTCAGAGTAGCCCAGCTCTGTATTCAAAACCACATGTGTTGAGCATCTATTACTATGCACCAGGCCCTTTGCTGGACCCCAGGTTTTCTGAGGTGAATGCATCATGACCATGCCCCCAGAGGACTCTCAGTTAGAGGAGAGCACTGGACAGTAGCCCCAGGGTGTCACATCTGCTATGTTGAAGGTAACACAAGGATCATGGATGCCCAGGGGAGGCGCCAACCTGGCCTGGAGTCAGGCAGAGAAGGTGTAAAGGGCATTCAGGGTGAGGGGACAGCATGGACAAAGGCCTGTTGTACTGTCTGTGCTCGATCAACCTAAAGGCAATCGAGCATGTATTCAGGACCCTGGCAGGACGGGTACACATACTCATCATGAGAAAATCAGAGTCTTGCTGACTTCACACTTATGCCGTGATTGTTTAAATTTTGAGTGTCTATAATATACTCCCCCCATGAGTCCCTCTCCACTAGAATACCAGCTCCATAAGGGAACTGTCGTGATCCTGGCTCTATTACTTGTGCCTAGAACAGAGCCGACATATTGTAGGTACACAGGAGACATTTGTGGAATGAATGACCGTCTCAGAAGCTCTTGCAAGCTCTTGATCTGACCCTCTTAGATGGGAAACCGAAGCTGGGAGATTGGCCAGCATCCCACAGGCTTCAGACCCAATTACTGCCCTCATGGCCAGTGCTGGAGGGGAGGCTGGGCTGCAGAGGTATGACTGAGGGGCATGGTAGCACCAAAGGCTGACACCAAACCCCGTTTATCTGTACAGGCTCACGATGAGGACCAGCCAGGCACCAACAACAGCCGCCTGTACTTCAGCCTGCTGCCCAGTCCCTACAGCCACAACTTCTCAGTGGATCCTGACACAGGACTTCTCAGAAACCTGGGGCCCCTGGACAGAGAGGCCATCGACCCCACCCTGGAGGGCCGAATTGTGCTGACTGTGCGTGTGGCTGACTGTGGCGTGCCTGTCCTCAGCACTGAGGTCAATGTCACCGTCACTGTGGAGGTAAGGCCTCTCAGCCAGGGTCAGGGGTCAGGATGGGACCTGTACTGGGGGGCTTCCACACAGATGGCCAGCCCCCCACCTCCGCCCAGCTCGAGTTACATTCTGCCCTTTGTGGCATGGTGGGTAAGAGAGTTCTGGAGCCAGGCTGATGGGTTAGAATCTTGGCTGCCTGGTTGTGTGGCTTTAGGCAATTACTCAACCTCTCTGTGCCCTAAAGTTCCTCATCTGTGAAACGGGGATGAAAATAACATAAAGTGAGTTAACGAATGGAAAGTGCCTGACCCATAGCAGGCACTCAGTGAATACTAGCTCTAACTTTCATTCACAAATCCACCTGATCCCTCCTGTCTCCCATCGCCATTCAAGGGCAAAGACAAGGGGCGAAAATCAGCATTTATAGTGTCTACTGCACACCTGGCCCTGCAAGGTAGTGATAGTTATTACCATTTTATTGATCAAGAAACAGGCACAGAGATTGAGTAGCTTGCTCAGGGCCTCAGAATGGGGTTTTGAAGCCAGTCTGTCTGGTACTAAGGCTGGTACCAGCCCACAAGTCACCTTCCTCTAGGAAGGCATTGTAACAAATGTGCACCCTGCTATGTCCATGGTGTGTGGATGGAGCCCCCCGGGTGTGAGTGCACAGCCTGCACCACCTTGCAGGGCAGCCCTGTGCTCCCTCAGGTTGGGAAGTGCCACTTTCCAACAAGGATCCGAGTAACACCTCAGGGAAAATGGAGAAACAGAAGCTGAATTAGGACTTGTCAGCTGTCTTTGGGATAGAAGTGGGCCACAAAGAAGGAAGAAAGCAGCACTGTATTCAGTGAGTGAGTGGGTCCTTTCACAGCCATGGGCTAGTCCTACTATGGCCCTGCGCGCAGGGGCTGTGACTGATCCCGTATTGCAGATGAAGACCTTGAGGCCCAGAGAGGTCAGAGTCACACGTGAGGCAGAGGTGGAGCCGGGTTTGACTCACAGCTGTGCGCTTCCCCACTCCTTTGCGTTAGAGTTAGGAAGGCCTGGCGAAGGCAGCTGGCCGTGTGCATTGAGCCAGTCATGCCATTTATGGGAAATCACCATCAGAAAAGACATCTAGCCCAGCAGGTGTGGTTCAGCTGTTGAGCATCAGCCCAGGAACCAGGAGGTCACTGGTTCGATTCCTGGTCGGGATGCATGCCCAGGTTGCGGGCTGGATCCCAGTTGGGTGGGTGTGGGTGTGGGTGTGGCGGTGCGGCCAATCGATGATGTTTCTCTCTCATCAATGTTTCTATCCCTCTCCCTTCCTCCTCTAAAATCAGGAAAAAGAAAATACATCGAGTTGGGGGGTGGGGGGGGCTTTGTTTCTAAAGATGTCCTTTCTACTGTTACTTAGAAAAAGCTGAAAGCAAAAGCGGTGTCTGTGGGCTGCCTGGGGGAGGGCTGGAAACTTCAAGGGCACCCCCAGCACCCCAGTGTCAGGGGCAAACGCGGCAGGCAGCGTTGGCTGCATGCTCTGACAGCAGTGGTAGCGCTGTGTGTGGGGTGGCCAGGGCCGGAGAGGGAAGGCAAGAACAGAAAACAGTAAGCAAATGAGGCAGGACCAGGCCTCAGCCCTGGCGGGTGCCTGAGCACAGAGGCGTGTCGAGTGTCGTGGGGCTGGCTGAGGCAGGAGAGACAGGAGGAAAGGGGCGAGGGGAAGCTCGGGCTGCAGGCCTTTGTGGAAACACAGTGGTATTGGTGCCAACACCATACATCTGAGAATGGCAGTCAAGCTGGGCCAGACAGGGACACACATGGGGACGGGAACCACCCTTGCAGAAGACAGGGTCTAAGGCAGCTCTGAGCTGTGGGCCGAGGAGCAGAGCGGAGGCGGGGCTCCCTGACAGTATATAACTGACTTCAGAGGTCCCGCCACAGGCCTCAGACCCCCAGGTGTGAGACCTGGGCTAGTTCTACCCTCTAAAGCATTGGTTCTCAACCTTCTGGCCCTTTAAATACAGTTCCTCATGTTGTGACCCAACCGTAAGACTATTTTCGTTGCTGCTTCATAACTGTAATGTTGCTACTGTTATGAATCGTGAAGTAAATATCTGACATGCAGGGTGGTCTTAGGCGACCCCTGTGAAAGGGTCGTTTGACCACCAAAGGGGTCGCGACCCACAGGTTGAGAACCGCTGCTCTAAAGGCTGTTTCCATCTGTGAAGTGGGCAGTGCTGTCTGGGGGACTGCAGAGTCTGGGATCTGGGGGAGGCTGAGCCCTGGGGGTTCCTGAGGTCTGGGACTCAGAACTGCCCTTGTCTGCAGGACATCAATGATAATTTGCCCATCTTCAACCAGTCCAACTACATCTTCCCGGTGAAGGAGAGGGACTCAGGTAAGTCCTCTCGGGGCCAGGCCGGGCCCGGGGGCTGGACCAGTGTGGCATATGACCCCTCCCAGGCTGGGCCTGAAGTACCCGAGGGAGGTGAGAGCAGGGGACACCTTCAGTGACCAGGCCAGGGGTCCCTGGGAATTCTGCTTCTCGTCCGCAGGAGTGCTGGTGGGCGTAGTGCTGGCCTGGGATGCAGACCAGACGGAAGCCAACAACCGCATCAGCTTCAGCCTCTCAGGGAGCGGTGCCAACAACTTCATACTCCGAGGCTTAATGCTGGGGTCTGGGCGGGCTGAGGGCCGCCTCCGGCTGCCCTCGGACGTGAGCCTGGACTACGAGACCCTGGCCTCCTACAATCTGACAGTGAGTGCCGAGAACCCAGACTCCCTGGGGGCGGAGGCCACAGCAGGAATCTTCGTGCCTGTGAAGGACGTGAACGATGAGCCACCTACCCTGAGCTCAGCCTCGCTCCGGGGCATCCGTGTGGCTGAGAACGGCTCGCAGCATGGCCAGGTGGCTGAGGTGGTCGCCAGGGATGTGGATACCGATGCCCAGCTGGAGGTGCAGCTTGTGAACGTCATCTGTACCAAGGCCGGCGTGGACGTGGGCAGCCTGTGCCACGGCTGGTTCTCTGTGCTGGCCAATGGCTCTGTGCTCATCAATCAGAGCGAGGCCATCGACTATGAGACCTGTGACCTGGTCACCCTGGTCGTGCGGGCCTATGACCTCGCAACGGATCCCCGCTTCCAGGCCTACAGTGACAATGGTGAGGTGGTGTGGCACATAGGGCTTGGCAGGTGCTGCATAGGGGCCGTGGGAAAGAGCCCTGGGCTGGAGCCTGCAAGGTCTGGGTTCAGATCCTGACTCTGGCTCTTACCAGCTGTGTCACCGGGAAAGCTGTGGCACCTTCCCCATCTGTCAGGTGCAGTCGGGTGGCAGGCTGGCTGTGCAGATCAAACGAGAACATGCATGTAAAGCATTTAGCACAGTGCTTGTCACACAGATAGCACTCAATGCTCTCATTTTGCGGGGCGGTGTAAGGTCAGAGCACACGGCAGAGTCAGACATGTATTTGTGTTCCACCTTTGACCTAAGTAACAAAATAACCATATTAATAGCAGGCATATGCCCCATCCTTACTTCAGCCAGGGCTATGCCGGTCGCCTGGTAAGCGCTTCTTCATTTCACTCCCACACAACCCATGAGCTCGGTGACCCCCATATAACTTTATAAATGAGGAAACTGAGGCACAGAGCGGGAGGTTCAATAACCTAACTTACACACTTACACAGCTGCTAGGTGACAGTATAATGAAGTGGTTGGGTGACCGATACCTGGGTTGGGCTCAATCCTGGTCCACTGCTCTCTGAGGTCTGGGAAGGATACTCCCTCCCACAAAGGCCAGAGGAGATCGACTGGGCATCCCAGGTCCGGAGCGGGAGAGGGGACTGGGTGATGCGTGGGAGAGAGGCTGCTGGGAGCATGGCTGAGGCCCAGGCTTTTTGGGCAAGGCCTTTGCCTAGAGACCAGAGCCAGCCAACCTTGTTTCCTAGGAAGCCTCCCCATCACCATCGAGGACATAAATGACAATGCGCCCTATTTTCTGCCCCAGAGTGAGACTTTCGGTAAGCAGCAACCCGCTCCCTCCCCACTGCCAGGACTGCCTTTGGGCAACTCCCATAGACCCTCCTTAGGCCCAGGTGGGCCCTTAGAAAGGGACGACGGCCTCCAATCCTGCCTCTCCCCCAAGGTTCCAACAGGAGGGGGGACCTGAGTGTTTACCCCAGCTCTGCCCCCACTCCTCTCTGACCCTGGACCAGGCCCTCCCTCTCTGGGTCTGAGTTTCCGCATCTGCTCAATGGGAGATGGATGACCTGCTCACTAATGGCTCCGGGGTGGTTGTAACGGGAGTCTCTGATGGTAGAGAGGTTGAGGGCAGGTTTCGCGGGGACGAGCTAAGCTAGTGGTCAGCACTTGGCCAGGCTGACCCCACTGACCCCTTCCTATCAACACTTGTAGTGATCGTCCCAGAAGTTGTGATACCCAGCCAGCAGGTGGCGTCTGTCCAGGTAGGTTCTTGGCTCTGCCTTTGGCAGTCACTTTAGCCCAGGAGACACAGGGCTAGGGCCTTCAGGCCTTTGAGCTGCGCCCCCGATGTTTTAACACCAGAAAGGAAATTTATTGACTTCAACATCTGAAAAGAAAACGCCAGAATGGAAATGAACACCTGCCTAATTGATATAATTAAACTTCATTCATTGTTAAATTTAGTATTCATAAAAACTTCATGACCATAAAAACCACTTGCAGGCTAGATTTGTTTCACTACACCAGGATTCTTGAGTATTAGAGAAAAATCAACCGTACATTAAACAAGTTCCTTGTGGTTAAGTCATTTCCAGAGCAACATCATAAAAGACTCAATTTTTTTTTATACTATATTTTATTGATTTTTTACAGAGAGGAAGAGAGAGGGATAGAGAGTTAGAAACATGGATCAGCTGCCTCCTGCACACCCCTACTGGGGATGTGCCCGCAACCAAGGCACATGCCCTTGACCCGAATCGAACCTGGGACCTTTCAGTCCGCAAGCCGACGCTCTATCCACTGAGCCAACCGGTTAGGGCAAAAGACTCAATTCTTTATGGCAGGGGTCCTCAAACTACGGCCCGCGGGCCACCTGCGGCCCGCCGAAAACATTTATCCGGCCCGCCGGGTGTTTTTGCCGCTGCTGCCTGTCCTGCTTAGCAGCCGACTCGTCCCGGGCCCGCAGTGCACATGTGTGGAATGTCTGAGGGACAGTGAACTGGCCCCCTGTTTAAAAAGTTTGAGGACCTCTGCTTTATGGTGTCGGACACGGGTGTATTTACCTATGCCAAGTGGCGAGGCCTCCCACACAGCCTGGGGCCTGGGCCAGGCTGGCCTCTTGCTGACCTGGGCAGTTGCCATGCCTTTCTGGAACTCAGCTGCCCTCTAGACAAGAAGCTGGCAGTTCCTGGCAGCGACCTCTAACCCAGAGGCGGTGGTGTATGGGTGCCACTCGCTGTGCTGTGGAAAGGGCCTGGCCTGCCTCATGAGAGCTGGGTTTTTGGTAGGACAGGGTCTCTCTTGGAGCCTCAGTTTCCTTCAAAGTCTTAAAGAGTCAGTTTTCCAGTCTTTAGCCAATTGTCTTCCAATGTCATGTGTCTGGCCATGGCTTTGAGCAATTTTCTTTAAATCAACTTTTTTTTAAAAACTTAAACACCAGCTTTGGCCTCATCCTGAACAGTGATATAGTAGACTCATGCTTCTGTGTGTTGGCTATATTTTTCTCTAAAAGGCACTAGAATGAATAAAAATATTCGTGCCCTCTCTCCCAGTCATTTTATGGTTCATTAGGGGAATTTGTACTCATGTCAGTAAGCACTGAAATGAGGGCTCCAAGGGAAGGAGCCTGGCGCACAGTAAGTGCTCAGGAAATCTGAATGTGTGTGTGGCAATGGGTAGGTGGGGCAGGGTAGGATTTCCGCATGAAAGGGACTTTTGGTTGGTAACCTGTTGGGTTGGGGGGCCAGAGGCAGGGACTTGCCAGAACTTGAATTGTAATGTTCAAAGCATTTGCTCAGTTGGGGTGGCCTGTGGAAGGCTGATAGAGATTATGCAGACCAGCCTTCCAGGCCACTCTAGCCTCTGATTCCTGCTGGGGGTGAGGGCTCCCTGGCCTGGCCCACAAATGTTGTCCACTCTTGCTCCCAGGCCAGAGACAATGACTCAGGGAGCAACGGGGCCATCGTCTTCTCCATCCTCCAAGCGGATTTCATCACTAAGGATGGGGCCGTGCTCCCCTTCCAGGACTTCTTCCGGGTCTCCACCTCTGCAGAGGCTGATGTGTTCATTGGCCACATTGAGTAACTACGGGCAGCCCCTGGATGGGGGTGGGGGAAGCCCAAAGGGGACCTCAAGGCAGTGAGTTCCTCATCCTTGGAAGGGCACAAGTGGGTTCCAGAGGACTCCAGCTTGAGTCCCAAGGCTGAGTTGGTCCCTCTTACCTCCCATAGGCTTAAGACCAGCCTTGATGCCACTCGCCAAGGCACCTACCAAGTGACTGTCCAGGCCCAGGACAGACCTTCAGTGGGTCCTGCCCTGGAAGCCAACATCACCCTGAACGTGAGCTTTGGGCCCTGCCTCCAGCCCTGGTGTCCTCTGCCAGCCCCTGGGTCCCTTGTGCCTCATCTTCTCCCATGCCCCCTCCATAGCTCTTCACTGTGGATCAGAGTTACCGTGTGAGGTTGCAGTTCTCCACGAGCAAGGAGGAGGTGGGCGCCAACACGGACAAGATTAAGGCGTAGGTCTGGGGAGCCTGGAAGCGGGTGTGGGGAAGAACATGGCCTGTGAGCCTGGTCCCTGATAAGGCCAGGATGGAATGTCTCTCAGCCCTGTCTCAGACTCATATCTTGTCCTGTCTTTGACCCTGTACCTGCACCTCCTTTCTGCACGTCCCCAGACGCCTATGGTTGGCTGGGCAGGGACCAACCTCAATAGGGCTGTCATGTACAGTTGCTAAGGCTGTGCACTCTGCTCGCTAAGCTGTTAACCCAACCCCAGAGGAAGAGCTTCCTCCTCTCTTTGCACAGAGGTGCTACCTTCTTAGCCAGTGGAGCTGTCCGGTGGAAGTGCCCCTTCCTAATTCACACAATTCCTAATTTCACTGGCAGGGCCCTGGCCACTGGCCTGGTTTAAGACCCTACCCCAGGCCTCTGTGACACCTGCCCCTTTGCAGGGCTCTGGCCCAGGCGACCAGGACTACTGTCTACATTGTGGACATTAAGGACATAGAGTCCACAGCTCGGTGAGTGCCCGCAGGCCCAGTGGTTGGTGAGGAAGAGGAGCAGCAGGAGGGGCTGCTGGGTGGTTCTAGGCTCCTGTTAACGCTTCACCCCTGCCCATTCCAGGGACCGAGGCCGTTCCTACCTCGATGCCTACTTTGTCTTCTCAAATGGGTCGGCCCTGACAATTGATGAGCTGAGCGTGTGAGTGGGACTGCCCGTGGGGGTGGGGCCGGAGGGTGGCCAGGAAGCCCGGGGGATGCCACGTCCCTCGGGCCTGAGCGGGGCTGTGTGGACAGGATGATCCGGGAAGACCGGGATGCAGAGGCACAGCTGGTGCAGCTGGGGCTGGTGGTGCTGGTGAGTGGCCGCAGGAAGAAAGCAGTGGGGGAGGGGGTGGGGTGTGTCTGTGGACCCCAGGGCCTCCCTCACACTCTTTCTCCAGGGCTCCCAGGCTAACCAGAACTCAGATTTGCCGAAGGTGCTCAGTAGCGTCATCATAGGATTGGGAGTGGCTTTGCTGCTGGTCATCGTGATCATGACCATGGCCCTCCTGTGTACCCGAAAGAGGTAACATTCCCATCATCCTGTGTCTCCAACCCCACCTCTGCCCGCCCGCCCCCCCCCCCCCCCCCCCGCCAGCCATAAAGGAGAGGGGGTAAATAGAGCTTGGGTTTAGGTGTCAGGTATACCTGTATTCAATTCCCATTGACCTGTTGTGACATCTTGAGTCATCTCCCCTCCTCAAGCCTCAGTTTCCTCATCTGCATCATGGGCATGAGACTAGATTCCTCAAAGTCCTCAAGGAAGCAATGTGCATCTCACACCCAGCAAGATGTCTGGCACCTAAAATGCACTTAATAAATGCTGTTTCTTTTTCCTTTTCCAATCATTTGCAGTCAGCAGTCACATCTGGGTTTGAGTCTAGGCCTTGACACTAGTCAACTGTGTGGCCTTTGGCAAATCTTTTTCCTTCTTTGACAGTTACTTGTACACTGCAAAATGGAGGAAATCCTCTTACTTGTCAGGGTTGTTCTGAAGTCACACTCCCAGGGCCTGCACTGGACACATAGTGGGTGTGCAGGGAAAGTAGTGATCCCTTTCCTGGTTCCCCACAGCTACCGCCGGAAGCTTCGGGCTATAAAGGCTGCCAAGGAGGCCCGGAAAACAGCAGCAGGGGTGATGCCCTCAACCTCTGCCATCCCTGGGACTAACATGTACACTGCTGAGCGGTGAGTGGGATCAAAGGGTGAGTAAGAGGCCCCATGGGGCGGCTGAGGCACACGCCGCTTGACTAGGCCTTTTCTCCAGGGCCAATCCCGTGCTGAACCTCCCCACCAAGGACCTGGGCTTTGAGTCCCAATCCTCCTCCAGCGACCTGGACCATCTCAGGTGAGCAGTGTCACTCATAACCATGCTGGTTGGTGGTGGTAGTGATGGTGCAGGTGGTGGTGGTGATGGTGGTGATGATGGGTGGTGGTGGAGTTGGTGATGGAGCTGGTGGTGATAATGGTGGAGATAGTAGCGATGATGTGGTGGTGGTAGATGGTGGGAGTGATGGTGGTGATGATGGTGCTGGTGCTGGTGTGATGGTGATGATGGCTGTGATGGTGGTGGTGGTAGTGATGGTGATGATGGTGCTGGTGATGGTGTGATGGTGATGGTGTGATGGTGGTGGTGATAGTGGTGGAGATGGTGGGAGTGATGGTGGTGATGATGGTGCTGGTGCTGGTGTGATGGTGATGATGGCTGTGATGGTGGTGGTGGTAGTGATGGTGATGATGGTGCTGGTGATGGTGTGATGGTGATGGTGTGATGGTGGTGGTGATAGTGGTGGAGATGGTGGGAGTGATGGTGGTGATGATGGTGCTGGTGATGGTGTGGTGATGGTGTGATGGTGTGATGGTGATGGTGGCTGTAATGGTGGTGGTGATGATGATGGTGTGGTAGAGAAGAAGGTAGAGGCAATGGTGGTTCTTGACCACAGACAGGGAGGACTGGGCCTGCCAACTGTCTGAATTCCATCATCTCCCCCATAGCCTCAACTCCCTGGATGACAACTCTGTGGACCTGGAAAAGACCAAACAGGAAATCAAGGCAAGATGGGGCATTAGTTGTTGCCTGGGGATTCTGACTTGGGGTCCTTCTCTGAAGAAGTGGGGTCAGGACAGAGCAGAAGGGTCTGCTTCTGACCTAGCCTTTCTGCTCCGGGCCCTGAGACACCTTATGGCTTTGGAATGGGGTCCAAGCCTTGCTCCTCTACTATTCACTGTGACCCGGGGTGGGTGACTTCTCCCTCTGGTTTGTTTTCTCACCTGCAAATGGGGATCAGAACACCAACCATGTAGGGCTGTTGTGAGGATGAAATAAGAGTGGGTATAAAGACCACCTGGCACAAAGTAAGTGCTAAATTATCTGCTTCCCTGCCTTTATATCCCGTATAGAAGAGCTGGCAGGGTGGGGGGAAGAGATGTGGAGGTGAATATATCCTAGCAAAGGAGAGAAGGTAGGCTCAAATAAGCACCAGTACCACCATTTGTTCAATAAGTCAGCTGGTTCTATTGGCTCAAGAGTTCGCACGGCCTGGCTGCTGCTTAGAATCACCTGGGGAGCTCTTTAGAAATACTGCCTCCCAGCCCAGGGACTCTGATCCGAGGGCTGAGGTGGGCCTGGCATGAATGTGCTGTGAAAGCCCTGGGGTCCTCAGTGCGGGCAGGATTGAGAAGCAGGAGAGGCGTGGATGATGCGTCCTCTCCCTGCAGGGGTGGGCGCCAGAACCGGAAGGAACTACCATCTCTCCTTCCCACTTAGAAAACCACCACTGGAGAAGAAGCGCTAGGGCCCACTGAATGTTAATAGTCTGAGGTTCTGTGTGTGTGGGGGAGCGGTTAGGTATCCACGGCCCTCTGGGTCCTACCCTCAGCTAGGTCCTGCTCTCTGGGGCTCCCCACCATTCCTTCAGTGCTTACTTTCCCTTGAGAATGCCTTACATGGAAGGACTTGGCCAACCAAAGCCTCTCATGGGCATTAAAATACCAGACTGTTGCACAGAGGTCTGGCTGTAACATGAAGGCCTCCAAACAGGATCCCAGGATGGGAGTCATAGATGGCAATCCGGGCTGCCAGGCAGTGGTGGAGGTCTCTGGGTAAACAGCTCATCTCTGGTTGAAGATAGGTTGGAAAACTCCCACGGACATGTTTAGGGGTAACTGAGGCAGAAGGAAATAGTCTTGCCTGCCAGAGCTGGTGGCCAGACAGGCGGAGGCCAAAGCTGCTCCCCAGAGGGCAATGCAGTCAGGGGCCCCAGCAGTGGGGCTGGACCTGTGAGCTGGGAAAGGCAGAGAGCTCTGAAGAGTCTGGAGAGGGAGGGGGCCAGGCCACCGAGAGCCTTCAAAGCCAGGAGAGAGCCACGACTGTCCTGGGATGGCAGGGGGTCATTATATTTAATGAGCAGGAGGCAGGCGTGGAGGCCCTGGGGCCTTCTCAGGAACTGGCTGCCCCTCTTCTCCCTTGGCTGAGTGGGGAACACAGTGGGGGGCCTTTTTCCTCAGATGCCTGGTGCCCTGACCCACTCAAGACCTCTGCGTTGGTGGGGGAGGTATAAGAAACCCAAGGGATCATCCAATCCTACCGTTTAAAACAACCAAGGCCAGGGAGGGGTGCTGACTTGCCCAAGGTTAGAATGCTTGCAAGTCAAGTACAGACTAGAACCCAGGCCGTCTCCAAGGCGAGTAGCATTTCCCTGGGCTGCACCGTGCCAACAGCTCCCGAGGGGGGTAGTGGCGAGGGCTCTAGGGAGCACAAGGAGAATGTTTAGCCTGACCTGGGGCAGCTCAGATGCTCCACTGTTTACCAGGAACAGCTCAGCCTGAAAAGCCCTGGTGGTCCCCCAGGGACGGTGCTGGGGCTCTGCCCTGCGGTGCTCTGCTGTGCAGTAGCGGAGCCCGGGGGCTGCCTGGGCTACAGAAGGGTTCAGTTCTGAAGTGTGTCTGTTTGGCTGTGTGTGTGCAGCATGTACAAGGGCGGGGTGGCGGTGTGTGTGTGTGTGTGGGGGGGAGGCAGGGAGATGTGTGAGTGTGCACCACAATGAACAGAGTGAGACCCTGGCTGCAGAAGGAGATGTCAGATTGCACCAGAGGCAGTGTTGTGCTGAGGATAAACTTTAGAGCCAGCAAGGCCAGTGGCCCAAACCCTGCGCTGCCCTTCCCTGGCCATGAGCACCCTCTCAGCTTCAGTTTCCACATCGGTAAAATGGGGCACACAATTCCTCCCTCACGGGATTCCTGTGGGTACTTCAGGTAATGGATAGACTGCGCCATTGACGCAGCCTGCCAGCACGGTGCCTGCCGTGGGGTGCAGGTGGCAGGAACTTTGCTGGACTGGCTCCTTGGCACAGGATCCAGGGCCTGGCATTATTCAGGACTGGGCCGAACACCAAAGTGCTGCTGTGTCTGTGGATGGGGCAAAGGCCAGAGTAGTTCTCCCATCAAGTGAGGTCCAGCCCTTCACTTGGGTCCACCCGTCCCTCCAGTGGCATGGCGACCTCTGGGACACAGCCAGAGAACTGAGGCCCCAAGAGGAGCAGGGTGGGACTCCGGCCAAGGAGCCATCTGTCTGTGTGGGCTAGAAGGCCTACCCACTTCCTCAGGGCCTGGAGACATCACCCCATCATGTCCCTGTCCTTCACACCTCTCCTCTCTCCCCCTACAGAAGGAGCCCCCACAGAGTCCGATGGAGCCGGACGCAGAGCCCCTGAGCGTGGTGCTGTCAGGAAGGACGGCGGGCACAGGTGGACAGCAGCAGGCGTTGTCCTTCACCAATGCTGGCCTGGATACCACCGACCTGTGACAGGGCCCTGCCACAGAGCCCTGCATGGGCCCCACTCTTCTGGTCTACCTCGGAAGAGATTCTGTTTCCCCCAAACTATACCTACCGTCCCTGCATATAATAATATACTTCTACTGTGTTGCTCTGCTCCCTTCTGCTTGCAGCCAATCACAACTGATGAGAGTTGGGGGAACATTTTATTACCAATGTATACTGTGACAGTTTGTAGCCAAAAACCAAGGCTGGGGGTGGGGGAGGACTAGGTGTTCTGAGTGGTCTTCAGAGACTTGTGGGGCTCACAGCACAGGGGGTACAAGAGGCTGGAGAGGGAGGCCTTTAAAGGACAACCGTGGTTGTAGAATGAGCTCTCCGTTCCGCCCCAATACCCAAGACCAGCTGCCACTCAGTCTGCCTGTGGCCCAAGACCTGTAACCCAGACCTGTCCGAGACCCTCTGACCCTTCTGTGACTCTCCTTTCAACTGCAGTGCCAGGGCACTCCTGCAGCTGCCTCCCCCATCTGGGGATTGTAAGGAGTGTTCTGCGAGGGTGGATGTAGGGCTGGGAGTTGGGTCAGGTGAGGGGGAGACAGGAATCGGGGGTGACTACCAGCATGCAAGAGATGCCTGGGCCATGGGGAAGGCCCGTGGGGAGGACACAATTTCACACACCAATCCTTGGGGCCCAGGGCCTCACATTCAGAGCCTTGCACACTCCGGGGCCTCACACACCAATCCTTGCACACTTGGAGCTTATGCACAGTCTCTCTCATTCTGGGACCTGGCTGACACTGGCAGCCCACCAGCTCTCCGCGCTCAGGGCTGGGGTACTGAGCAGGTCCCTGAGGTCGCCCAGTGTGACTGGGAGGGAGTGGAGCTGAGAGCTGTGAGGGGACAGTAGGGAGTCAGGGCTGGGCTCCTGGACTCATGGCCAGGAGGGAGCTGGGTAGAGAGGGCTCATTTGTGTGGGCGGGGAGGGAGCTGGGAAAAAGAGGATGGGAAGGCCCTAGAGGCTGCCCATACCTTGGAGGCCTGTGGCATGTCCAAGGGATCCCTTCCAGGGGTCTGGGGTCAAGAAGGGAGCCTGAGAAGGGTGGAAACCCGGGCGTACAAAAGGGGAGCTGATCACTCGGCCGTGGGTCCGGCTCGTGAGCAGCACCGGGGCCGGCGCACGCTCTGCAGCAGCGCGCGGAAGAGGCCTGGCGGGCGCTTGGCGGCACCCTCGGGGGGCGCAGCACGCACCGAACCTGCGCGGCCAGGGCCCAGGCGGGCGGCTGCGGGCAGTGCAGGTGCTCCTTGGCGGCCGTGCTCCTCGATCTGTCGCTCCAGATGTTTCTGGATGGCCATGCCCAGCACCTCCACCTCCATGGAGGCGCCGTACACCTCCCACGTCATGCCCTTTTCGTCCCAGCTCACGTCGCGCACCGGCTCGGCAGCCTCCGGGGGCGCCATGGCGGCAGCCAGCGCCGAGCCCGGCCGCACCCGCACCTCGGGGAAGGCGGGCGGCGCGGTGGACGGTACGGCGGCCTGCGGCGTCATGGGTCCAGTGGCGACAGAGCGCGTCTCGGCGGCCCCCAGCGACACCTGCAGGCCCGCGTCCCGACGCGAGGGCGGCCTGGGCGCAGGGCTGGGCGCGCGCGGCGCCGCCTGGAAGCTGAAGGCCGGGCCGCTCGCGCCATCCTGCGGAGACATGGGGCTCACCGCGACCGACACGCAGGCTTGCGCGCCCGCCTGCGTGCCCGCGTCCTCGCGCGGCGGCGGGGCACCTGCATCCCACGACGGCGCCTTAGTGAAGTTGTCACGAGTCCGCGGGCCCGGCGCGGGGGCATCGGCTTCCGGGCCAGGGCTGCCCCGGGCCCCGGCGGCCGCGGGGTCCTTCGGGCCCAGGCTGCAGGCCTCCGCGCTGACCGCCGGCGCTGGCTGCGCGAGGCCCCCGCCGCTCCCGGCGACCGCGACCGAGGGAGAAGCGGCTGAGCCGCAGGCTTTACCATCGGATTGCCTGCGCCCGGCGGGGGCCTCCGCCTGCTCCGGAGCCGGAGGGGGCACACTCCCCAAGGACGGGGGCTCTGCTCTTCCCGGGGGCGGCGCGGGGGCGGCCTTCCCCAGGGCCGCAGGCTCCGCCTTCCCGGAGGCAACGGGGCCTGCCTTTCCTGAGGCTCCAGGATCCTCCCTCTCCAGGGCCAGCGGCCGCTCCGTCCGCCGAGACGCAGCCTCTGCGTTTCCTGGCGCAGGGGGCCCCTCACGCGCAGGGCGCTTTGTGTCTGCGGGCCCCGAGGCCCCGGGGCCCACCGTTGTGGAGTTCACAGGATTCCCCTTCTCGGGAGGCCGAGCACCCACCTTTCCCTCCGGGCCGGCATCGGCTTTTCCCGCGGGGGCCAGGGCTGTTTTCCCTAGAGCTGGGGGCGCCCCCTTTCCTGGAGACACGGAGTCCGCTCCGCCCCTGCTCCCAGGGTCCACCCTGCCCAGGGCGGGCTCGGCCTTCCCTGAGGTGGTGGGACCCACCTTTCCGGAGGCCACGGGGCCTGCTCTCTCTGAGGACAGCGGCGCTGCTTCCCCCTCAGCCACTGCCCCAGTTTTTACAGAAGACGGGGGTCCCGCTGTTCCCAAGAACGTGGGGTCCCCTGGGACCGAGGGCACAGGGTCTGTCTTTCCTAAAGATTCAGGGTTCACTTTCCCAGCAGGCGATGTTTTTCTGTTTCCCACAGAAATGGGGGGGTCCACTTTTCGGGAAGACTCCGAGTCCTCCTTTTCTGGGGATACAGCTCCTGTCTTTCCCACGGATGCCAGTTCAGCCTGCCCGGGAGACAGGGGCTCTGGCTTTTCCGAGGACACAGGATCCACCTTCCCCAGAGGCACTGGACCCACCTTGGTCAAGGAGCCAGCGTCCGCCTGCCCAGCAGGCCCGGCTGTTGTCATGCTCACAGACGTGGGAGCTCCCTTTCCTGAGGAGGCGGGCGCCATCATTCCCAGGAACCGAGGGTCCTCTTCTGTAGAGGACACCGTGTCCGCATTTCCCATGGATACAGGATCTGTCATCTCCACGGGCCGGCCCCTTCCTGTCGCCCCCGGAGCCACTGTTCCATGGGACACGGGCTCCATGTTGACCGGCGACCTTGGAGTCAGCATTGCCAAGGAGCCAGGATCTGTCTTTCCAGGGTCTCTCCTTCCCAAGGACACAAGATCTGCCTCACCCGCCGGTGCAGAACCCACCTCTTCTGAGGACACAAGGAGCTTCTGTCCTGAACACCTGGGTTCCTCCTGTCTTGGGCACGCAGGGCCCACTTTGGCCGAGGATACAGGATCTTCCTTTTTTGAGGTTCCAGGATCCATCCTTCCAGAAGCCACCGGATCCCCCTTTCCCAAGACGGCAGGCTCTGTCTTTCCTATGAACATGGGACCTGCCTTTCTCAAGGACCCGGCATCTTCCTTTTCTCTGCCAGTGGAATCTGCCTGCTTTGAAGGCGTGGAGTCCAGCTTCTCCAAGGACATAGGCTTTCTGCTCTCCGAGGATGAGGGGTCAGTTTTCGCCAAGGACACATGCTCTGGCTTCCCAGAGGAGGTGACTTCTGGTGTCCCTGAGATCGAGGCTCCAAGTGCTCCCACTGTCTCTTTCGTGGCTGCCTCTTGGGGAGGGATGCAGGTCAGGGATGGGCAGGCCAAACTCCTGCCAGGATCCTCAGAGCAGGAGGCCCCTTCCCCAGTTCCACTGGGGTTGCTGTGTCTAGAGTCCATGCCTGGGCTTGGGGCAGGGGTGTGCCTGGGGGGTTCAGGGCTGGCCTTTCGTGGGGAGGAGCAGTAATCCCTCATGGCCGGGCTCCCAGCCCCCAGGCTCCCATCCTGTGGGCAGCAGAGGGCTGTGGGCTGGGGTCCTCGAGGGCTGGGGTCCTTTCGAAGCCACTGGAGCCAGGCCGGTTCTTCAGCACTGTCCACCTGCCCTCATGACCGTGCTTCAGCCCCAGGCTGCTGTCGGGCTCTGAAACACAGAGGGAGTAGACTCAGACTCAGGGGAGACCCAGCGGAGAAGAGCCTCCATCCGGGGCTCCTCTCTCTCACCCTCCTCCTCGCAGCCAGGCCTCCTCACCAGATTCTCTGCCCACGTCTGGTCCCCTCATGCCCAGAGGGCCGGGGCTAAAACCACTAACCCATCCACATCACTGCCCCCGGTGACCCTGACTTCCTAACATGGCATTCAGGGCCCTTCACCATTTGGCCACAGTCTAACTTCCGTTACCATCACCCTTCCTTGTCAGCCCACCCCATGCTGCTAGAAATTATGCTTTTGTCCTCTAGCCCAGGGGTCACAGACTCTGGGGCTAGGTAGTAATTTAAGTGAGGGAAGCAGGCTAAGTATAAAACAATAGGGAGTGGAGAAGACTGTAGCAAACCGGAGAGTGTATGACCCGTCTGAGGGGAGAACCACTACTTCACCAGCCAAGTATTGTTCTGAAGAAATGCATCCTGGTAGTACCAGTGAGAAGTGGGAAATCCAGCACTTTAGTGTAAAATGTCCTAATTAATTCAAGATTAAAAAAAAACAAAACCAACTACGACACTCTGGGGGCTAAACAAAATATGTCTGTAGGCTACCAGTTATGTCTGTGTAGGCCCTGGGGGGCTGTGAATAGTTTATAGTCTAAGAAGGGATATAGTCCAACATGTGTGTTTTCAAAGATTGCTCTGGAATGGCGTGGAGGCTGGGGCTGGAGGGGAGGGGCTGGCCAAGGCTTATGAGGAGGCTGGTCAGTCCTTCATTCAATCTCATTCATCCAGTCCTTCATTCATTCACCCAGCCCCTCTCTGCAGCGGACCTGAGCAGCCGCAATGTCTAGATGAGAGGTACAGGAAAGGTCCTGGGGAATGGGAGTCGGCAGGATTGAGAGCTCTGAGGGAAGAATGACAGGAACCAGCTGGCTGTAGGGGGTGCTGGTGGGGGTGGACCGCAGGATTCTGGCTGGGGGTGGGTGGGTTGCCAGGCAATGGTGCTGGGCAGGAGATGTGGGGAAAGGAGGAGCTGCGTTTTGGACAAGCCAAGTGTGTGGTACCTGGGGGACAGCCAGGGAGAGCTTCTGGCAGGCAGCTGGGTCTGCGAGCAGCTCGGTTCCATTGCACACTCAGCAGCCACAGCGAGCCTGAAGCCCGCTCTTCCTGCCCTCATCTCCAAAGCCACCTGCTGCTTCTCAGGCCCAAATCCCTAGAGTCACCCTTAACTTTCTCCACAGCCCACATCCCATCCATCAGCAAAACATAATGGATCTGCCTTCAAAGTATACCCAGCCTCTGCCTGCCACCCTGAGCGTAACCCGTACCATCTCCCCCTGGATCATCCCTGCTTTTTTCTTCATCCCAAGCAGCTCATTCTCAACACAGCAGCCAGAGGGATCGTAATAGGACTCAAGGCAGATCCTGTCCCTCTTGTGCTCAGAACCATGTAAGTGTCTCCTCAACCTTATAAGTTAAAGTAACTTTCTTATAATGGCCCGTGAGACTCTGCATTTTCTGGCCCCAGTACCTCTCCTTCGATTTGCTGCTTTGGCCATTCTGGCTGCCTGGCTGATCCTCGAACACCCCCTGCCCCAGGGCCTTTGCACTGGCTGTCCTCTCTGCCTGGAATGCTTTTCTGCCCGATATCTGCATGGTCTGCTCCCTGTATAAAACAGCCTCCTCCCCAACACTGGCTGGAGCTCTGCATCTCCCTTGCCTTGCTCCGATTTTCTTCTCAGTACCTGTCATCATCCGACATATTACATTGGTTTATTGCTTATGACTTGGCTTTACCATTAGAATGTCAGCTCCATGACGGCGGGGGAGGGGGGGTTTGTTGCATGTAGTGATGTATCTTCAGAGTCAAGAAAATGACTAGCAAGTAGTAAGCTAGTAGCTCCCAATAAATATTTATTGAATGAATGACTGAGTGATCTTTTAAGATGTTGGTCCAACCATGCGATTCCATGCAATTTACTTCCCCTGGCTCTTGCTGGGGAAGTAAATTGGCTGTAATCTTTTTGGAAGGACATTTATCAATTTCAGTGCACATAGCATCTGGGCCAGCACGCCCACCTCCAGGGATGGCCTTGAAGACAGACTGGTGGTGTACGGAGGTGCAGGAGGACATGGCTGGTGATAAGAAGTGTGTTCAGAAAATGCAGGACAACCACTGGGACCCCTCATAGCTGTCAGAATGTGTGGAGTGAAGAGGAAGGATGCCCAGAATAAAATAAGTGAAAAAGCCAGGGGACAGCATGACCAGTGGGACCCCATGCATGTAGCCAAGGTAAAGGACAGATTCACATTTATGGTTTAGTTATGAAGAGAATGTTTCTAGAAGGAACATTCATGTAATTTTTAGTAGTGATTGCCTCTGGAAAGTGAGACCAGGGATTTGGAAATGGAAGAGATTTTTTTGTCTGCCCCTCTATAAAGTTTGAATTTGAGTTATGACTTTTTTATTTTTATTTCAGCAATGAAGAGAGAGAGAGAGAGAGAGAGAGAGAGAGAGAGAGAGACATCAATGATGACAGAGAACCATCGATAGGCTGCCTCCTGCATGCCCCACATTGGGGATTGAGCTCGCAACCTAGGCACGTGCCCTGACCAGGAATCGAACCATGACCCCCTGGTTCATAGATTGACGCTCAACCACTGAGCTACACTGGCCGGGTGAGTTATGACTTAAAAAAACCAAATAAACAGGAAAGACAGAAACCTTTAATAACTCTCTACTACCTTTAGGGTCAAATCCAACTTCATAATGTGCTTTCAAGCCCCTGCAGACTTACTGACCTGCTGGGCTGTATCATTCATTATGTACTTCCTCCCCCAAAGCACATACATGCACGCACACGCATGCACACACCCATTGTCACTAGCACAGACATCCATTTCACTCAACCCCCCGTATTCACGCACACACACACACACACACACACCCATATCCACGTACACATATATATGCGTACCACCTCTCTGGGTTCCTCTATGGTTCACATCTCTCTCATCATGGCCTCTACCCTCCTGCCTGGCTCTCATCAACCTTCAGGTCTCAGTTTAAATGCCTCCTCCTCCCCCGTGAGCCTTCTCTGTCCGCCAGCTCGCTCAGGGTCCCACAGCCTCCAGTTTTCCCCTAACCAGACTCATGTCACTCTGCACTTACACCTCCAGGTCTCTGCCTAGACTTAGGTCCCTGGATGGGGACATAGCTCCTACTTTCACCAGTGGGTCCGCAGGCTTTGGACTTATGGGACTCGAAGTGGTGGTGGGGGTCATCACCAAAATTGGGACACGGGGGGAGGGGTAGTCTTACAGACAATGGCGGGCACTGGGTCTTGGGAAGGTGAACTGGGTTGCCTGTGGGACTTATGGGGGAACGTATAGGAGCAGCTGTGAGACAGGATTTTATTGTTGTTGTTGTTAATCCTCACCCCAGGATATTTTTCCCATTGATTTTATTTTTTGAGAGAGTGGAAGGGAAGGGGGGAGGGAGGGAAAGGTGGAGGGAGGGAGGGAGGGAGGGAGGGAGGGAGGGAGAGAGAGAGAGAGAGAGAGAGAGAGAGAGAGAGAGAGAGAGAAAGAGAAAGAAACATCAATGCAAGAGAGACACATTCATTGATTGCTTCTGGCATGTGCCCCAACCAGGGTTGGGGATAGAACCTGCAACCCAGGCATGTGCCCTTGATCAGGAACTGAATTTGCAACCCTTCAATGCACGGGTCGACACTCAACTACTGAGAAACACTGGCCAGGGCTCTGAGATAGGTTTGAAGCACCGAGAGGTCTGGCTGGAATTCTTTGGATCTGGTGTTTAGCAGCATAAAAAAGAGAATGAGGTGGAAGGTCACTGGCCCACAAGGGTCAGGCAGGCATCAGATTGGAGTGGTATGGACTGTGTCCATCTTCATTTTTTGGCTCTAGATGGTGAAATGGGCACAGGGAAGTATTTTCCTCCCATAAGAAAAACAGCAGAGTAAGTGAGATGATTCAAGACTCCTGATTCAAGTGGGAATGGTGGGGACTGTGGTAAACTAGAGAGCAATCGCCCCTTCTAGCACTAAGTTCTACTAGCTGATTAGGAATTCATTTATTCTTATTCTTATTCTGATTAGAAATTCATTTATTTTTGGGGGGGGGAAGAAGAAGAAGAAGGAGAAAAGAAAAGAGAGGAGAGGAGAGGAGAAGAGAAGAGAAGAGAAGAGAAGAGAAGAGAAGAGAAGAGAAGAGAAGAGAAGAGAGAAACATTGATGTGAGAGAGATACACCAATCAGTTGCCTCCCCTACACACTCTGACTGGGGATTGAAGCCACAACCCAGGTATGTCCCTGACTGAGAATCGAACCTGCGACCTTCTGGTGCACAGGATGATGCTCCAATCAACCTCACTGGCCAGGGCAGGAATTCATTTATTAATCCACATATGCGTTGTTCTTGGTACTAGGGATACAGCAGTGAATAAGAAACGCATGGTCCCTGCCTTCCAGGTGTGGAAAGATTGGGGGACAAGCAATCCACAAGTAAGCAAATAAATCATGTAATTTCCAATAATAATAGATGCTGTGAAGACAAAGGAGTGGGCGGCTGGTTTAACACATGCTTGAGGAAGGCCCCTCTGAGGAGGTAACAGCTGAGGCAGCCATGAAAGGCCTGAGGGGCTGGAGTGGAGCTGGAAGGGGGAGAGGGAGGAGGCATGTGGGAGCGCAGCATGCAGGCCATGGGGGGGCGGGGGGGCGAGGGCTTATCCTAAGGGTACTGGGAACCCCTGGAGTGTCTGAAGCAGGGAAGTAAAGGTAGCTCTTGCATGGCCAGCTCTCATTTTTTGAGCAAAGTTATCAACTTGGATTTTTCTATATTTTAAATGTTGCTTAATTTTAAAAATACTACACAGGCCAGAGAACTCACTTTTGCAGGCCAGTGTTGACCCCTAGGCCACTTGCTTGAGACCTCTGATCTATCCGGTCCTTTGGGCTATAGAAAAGGATGTAATAAGCCAGGTAGACTGGGTGGATGGCCACGAGAGAGAGGGCCCAAGTTCTGGTGAGGGCTGGGTCTGCCTGCCATGCCCCCTCTCAGAATCTCAGTTTCCTCTTCTGGAAAATGGGAATTCAATAGCTGCCTGGCAGGTGGAGGGGGAGCTGGGGATGGAGCTGGAGGGAGTTAACAAGGCTGTAGGGTCCTCACTACGCCTTATCTCACCCTGGGTAGCCCAGCCTGGGCCCCCTCACACTAGTCCCTCCAACAAGCTCCCTCCCCCTGGGTGTGGCCTAGCAGGAAGACAGGACAGCTCCCCAGTTACCAGCTCTGTGACCTTAGGTGAGTCCCTTCTTCTCACTGGGGACCCTGGCAAACCCACCCCCTGCTCCCACAGGGCTGTTGTGAGAATTAATGAAGATGAGAGGTGTGTGCAGCTCTGCACTTTGGGGCCCCGCTGTGTCTGTGGAAGGCCTGTTTTTATCTACTCAGCCTGTCAGCGCCCAGCTGTGCTCCCCGGAGGGGGCAGGGGAGGGAGGGCCTGCAGCAGAGGCACAGACTGGCAAACCCAGTCCTCGGCTACGCTTGCTTGACCCAGAGAGCTAAAACATTTTTTTTTTAACAAAGGAATTAGCTTCTAAAAGTTAGAGGATTTCATGTGAAAACCGTATTTCCAGGTCCTCTTGGAAAACTAAAAATTGGCAATCTGAGCGTGCTTTCTGCATGGCAACAGCCAGCAGGAGCCAAGCAGTGGCTGCCTGGTTAGACGGAGGTGTACTCTCTAATTAGCCACCATTGCCAGCCCTCCCATGGGGTCCTGCACACTAGGGCTGATGTTGGTTGCCACGGGTCACTATTTGTATCATCGTTTTCCTCACAGCCAGCCTCTCATGTATGTTATCCATCTAGCCCAGCCATGGGCAAACTACGGCCCGCGGGCCGGATCCGGCCCGTTTGAAATGAATAAAACTAAGAAAAAAAAGACCGTACTCTTTTATGTAATGATGTTTACTTTGAATTTATATCAGTTCACACAAACACTCCATCCATGCTTTTGTTCCGGCCCCTCCGGTCCAGTTTAAGAACCCATTGTGGCCCTCGAGTCAAAAAGTTTGCCCACCCCTGATCTAGCCTGTAGCCACCTCAGTTTTGACCCTTGACTAGATAGAAAGGTGGGGAGTGACCTCGCACACAAGGCCCCGTGTTTATGTGCAGACCCCGGACATCGCCATGCAGGTGTTGTGTTCTTACTTTCCAGGGAGGGAACTGAGGTCCTGAGAGGCAGGCCAGGCCCAGCTGGTAACATGCCCCTCCAAAAGGCCCCCCTGGAAGAGGCCGGGTCCCAGTTCCCAGCTCAAGGCTCTTCAACTTGGCATCCGTTTTGGGATAGGGACAGAGAGCCTGGCCAGGGTCAGAAAGATGTGGGGTCAAGCCCGAGCATGGACTTGCTCCGTGACTTTGGATGGGTCTTTCCCAATGGGGGAGGGGATCCAGGTTGTATTTAGAAGAGCTGGCCCAGCCCAAGGTTGAAGATCAGCCAAGATACCATTCCCAGAGGCTCTGCTGCTCACAGTTCTGCTGGGCCCTTCCTGGCTCCTGAAAAAGCTTTGATACCATCCAGCCACTTCTCCAAGAGGCAGTTCAAGCCTGGGGTGCCACCTTCTCACCACCCCCACCCTCTTTCTAGAACCCAGTTCCATCACTCTCCCACTGTGTGCTCAGCCCGGGGCCCTGCACTCTCAGGCTCCCTTTAGCATCTGGACTCTACAAAAATCTCATGAGGGGAGCATTATTTCCCCATTTCACAGATGAGGACACAGGTCAGAGGGAGAAAAGACTTGACACCAAGGGCACACAGATGGGGTGGGGGACTGTGGTTCAAAGCCTATTGTTTCTGAACCCAAAACCTGGGTTCTTCCTACTGGTATCAGCTAAGATCTTGGACACTGACCCTTGATTCTTAAAACCCCTTTCTGCTTTTGGCGGGTAGGCCAAGGGTCTTTCCCATGCCCTGGTCCTAACAGGCAGAGTACCAGGAACATTCAGGAGAGGAAGCAAGAGTGTCCCCCAGGCACACCCCACCTACAGGAACCACAAACCCCACGAGCAGATGACCCCTTAGGGTGTGGGCCAGCTCACCCGGTGTGCAGCAGGAGTGTAGAGTGCACCAGCCTAGGCCAGCCTGGGAGCCGGGATTTGGCTCTTGCATTCTGCTCAAGAAGAGCTTGGTGTACACATGAGCAGCCTGCATATGCATAAAATAGCCTGTTTGTTTGTGCCACATGGGGGCCACTTGGACCCTGGGGGTGTGCACATGTGTGGCTGCATGGCCTCAGAGTCCCGTGGGAGAGCTGGCCTGGAGGTGTGCCCTGCTCCTGGGCAGAGCAGCCCCTGTAAATGCCCGTTCTGGCTCAGAGACCTAGCCAGCCTGTTCCTCTCCCTCTAGGATTTCTTCCCAGGGCTGCCAGCCACCAGCGAACACTTCCTCTCATAGTAACAGGACCTATAAAGGCTTGTGGGCTTTGACAGGCGTGAGTGTGTGCCTGTGTCTGTCTGACAATCCTGTCTGCTGCCCCTCACCCTCTCATCCCCTCGTCTCCCAGTACCCTCATGGCAGCGAAGCTCCCTGCCTGGGGCTGGAGGTAAGAAAGAGCTTAACGAGGGTGATGGCCAAACCTCCTTCCAGAAATGGCCCCCAGATCATCCATGCACCCATCCATCCCCAAGAGGGCAAGAGTGTGCTCACTGGGGCTGAATGTGGGGGAAGGTGGATATTAAGCTAAGAGACAGAGCATGTGTGACAGGGAAAGTGTACACAGGTGTGACGGCCTACTCCAGGGTCTGGGGATACGTGAGGGACACCATGATGAGCAGGTGTGAACAGGCACACACAGGCCAGAGCAGGGTGGCTGCGAGTGTGTCAGGATCGGGGAGTATTGTTGAGTTGAGTATGCTGTGAGTGCGATGGCTGGTGTGAGTGCGTAGCTATGCCTGGGTGTGTACACAAGGCTCCCACTGGGTGTTCTGGGTGGGTGCACAGGTGGCCAAGTGTATGAGTCTGATGGAATGACCCAGGCCCACAGTGTACATGTGTGGACCTATGGCCTCATGCGTTGTGTGACAGTGTGTGATGGGACCCCAGAGTGTGTGCCACACTAAGTGTGCGACAGCGAGTGTGCTCAGTGTCTCACGAACAGCAGAGCCACTCGAGCACTGAGCTTGCTCTAGGAGAGAAATGAATCAACGCGGGCGGACCCCTCCCCGCGATAGCGGGAAGCGCCCCCCTTCCCCTTCCCCCATGGCCATGCGGAACAAAGGGGCTGCGGGCTGCGAGTCCAGGCGCGGGGCCAGGGTTCTACACACATGCGGACTGGCCGGCGGGGCCCCTCGGGGACTCGGCCCGGACAGCGGGACCCGCCCCCACCCCGCCCCGCCTCGGCCAGGAGCCTAGGAGTGGGCACCCCCCCCCCCCCCAGCCCCCGGCCCCGCGCGCACACGGACCCGGGCTCAGGCCGGACACACGCCGCGCACGGGGCCGAAGCCCAGCATCCAGGGGTTTCGAGGACCCTGGACAGCGGCTCCGGGTTTGGCGGGGAGAAGGGGTTCCATGCTGCCCGCCCGGAGGGGCAGCAGGTGCGGGCGCCGCGCTTACCCGGCTGTGCCGCCGCTCGGTCTCCTCGGCGCGCTGCGCTCCAGCTCCCGCGGCCGCCGCCCGAGCGGCCTCGGCTGCCTTAGGCCGGGCTGGCGGGCGGACCCTCGGACTCGGCACCGCTGTCCCCCGCGCCAGATCCGCGCTCCCGCCCCGCGCCCCGCCCCGCCCCGGGCATGCGCGCTGGCCGACTCCGGTCTCAGAACCGGGAGGGGCGGTGCCGGCAGGGAAGCCGGGTAGAGGGAGGGAGGGAGGGACGCCCCTCACCATGGCCCCTGGGCTTCTGGGTTCCCCGCCCTATCGATTGGGTTTCCATTTCACAGACTAGGAGACTCAGTGGTGGAGGGGCTGCCCTTTAGCCGCGCGCCTCTGGAGGGCGGGGCGCGCTGTCTCAGATCTCACTCAATCCAGCCCCAAGACACCCTCTCCACGTTTCACCGAGAGGGAAATTGGGGTTCAGACAGGGGGAGCCCCTCCCTGGATGGGGACCCAGTTCGGTGAGATCTCCAAGCTCGCAGAGCGGGGAAATTTCCCGCCTCCGCCTTGCCCGCACTTCCGGCCTGTCCCTCCCCGCCCCCTTCCTTTTGTCTCGCCGCTGCCCACGCCCGCGCGAGTGGAGCGGACACCAGTGTTGGGGGTTGAGGGGAAGCGCCTCGGATTCCCCCGCCACCCGCCTCCCTAACCAGCCCTCTATTCCGTGCGAGTCCACTTCTTCTCCCCCTAGGTACTCTCCAGCCAGTCACTTCACCTCTCTGAGCCTCAATTTCCCGATCTATAAAATGGGACTAATAGTAATCACTTCACAGTGGTCTTGGAAGGATGAAGGAGCCCGAGGTCGATGTTCAGGGGCTCCCAGTAAAATATGAATTGCCTAGGGCAGCAGGACTTGCAGCCCAGCCGGCCTCGACATTTCTCAGCAGAGAAATAGTTCCCTCCTGGGGACTTTCCAGAGGAGAAAAAATAATTCCGTAATTGCGGAGAGGGGATACAACCCTCTCCCCTGTACTGTGAAACCACCTACTAAAAATGGCAACAGCACACGTTAATGGAACGCTTTTTTAGGGGCCAGGCACCGTGTTAAGTTTTGTTTACAGGTTTCATCTAATTTCAATTTCCAATCACTTAGGAGAGTGTTCATATTAATGTGTTATGGCCCCATTTTTCAGATAAGAATGTTGAGATACTGATAAATCACACAGCTAATTAACCTCACACTTAACCCCTATTTTTTTTATTCCTGTCACTTACCTGGTGAACCATAAGTCACTGTGATCTTTAAAAAAATCTAGATGGCAAATGAAGACAATCTATCGGGCCAGCGTCTTCAGCCAGCGCCCCAGGGAAGCAGAAAACCGCAGAATGCCCGAACCAATTTTCAGCACCACGGACAACTCCCCTACCGGGCCAGCTTACTAACGTGCAGGCCCTGAAAACTGCTCATTCGCTGCCCACAAGGGCACTTTGCTTCACAGTTTACAAACCCTATTCTACATTTGTCACTTCATTTTATTCCCTCTACAGTCCTTCAAGGTAAACATTATTGGCCCAGTGACACAGATGAAGACATGGAGGCTGGGGCAGGTTCATAAGACGTGAAAAGAGGCAGGACCAACCTCTGACCCAAGCCCCCCTGGGGCGCCCGGGGCGGCTCTGAACCAGACCAGGGGGTGAGTGAGGAGGCCGTAGCGCTGTTTAGGTGAGAGACGATGCTCTCTGAAGCATAGCAGCGTTTGTTGGGATGGAGAGGAGCTTTGATCATGGGCTGGATGTGGGCGTGAGAAGATAGAGGATTCTGCTGCCTCTCTAAGGTTCTGCCTTGGGGAGCCAAGTGGATAGAGGACAGATGCCTGATGAGCCCTGGGGAAAGTTGGGGCTTGTATGTGACGGCGGTGCTTTCACATACTGTCCAAAACGGAGCCCCGGAGTGGCCAAGGCAGACAGACCAGGAAGCTGGTGATGGAAGTCATGAGGATGTGTTGGTATATGAGGGGAGCATGTACACCAAAGGGGGTGAGTGAAGACCCCAGATCCACTCTGAGGAGCTCCAACATTAAAGGACCAGCTGGGAAAAGAGGCTGGAGAGAGAGAGAGAGAGAGAGAGAGAGAGAGAGAGAGAGAGAAGAGAGAAAGTTGTCTGAGAAACCAGAAGAAACCCAGGAGAGTGTGATGTCTCTGAAGCCAAGGAGAGAGAATGTTCCAGAAAGGCAGGGCTAACTGCATCAGGAAGATAGGATATGGCCTGAGAGATGTCCTCTGGACTTGAAAAGAAGGTAATGGAAATTTGTTGAAAGCATAGTCTGTGGATAGTGGGGGTGGAAGCCAGACGGCGGGTGGTGGTGGTGGTTAATGAGTAAATAGGAGCAAGGCACCGGAGCGACAAGGATATGACTCTTTCAACAAGTTTGGGTTTGGAGGGAGAAAGGAGATACCACGGTTTCTACATGGGGCTAGGAGGAGATCAGCGGCATTTAAATCCTGATGGGAGGGGGGCAGTAGAGACAGAAAGGGGAGATGCCATGAAGGGAGAGCATGATGGCTGGCCCAGATGCTTAGGGTGGAAGGGAAAGACGGGATCCAGTGCTTTGGGCCAGCTCACAGACCTGAATTGAAGATAGAGAGAAAGGGGCTTATTTGGGAGGTGCAGGGACACCAGCAGGGGAGTGGGAAAGTGACCCAGGAGAGGAAGGTATCCAATTAGGGGCAGTTATTAAACCAGCTACCACAGCGGGAGAGTGACGCTTAATCCCACAGGAAGTGTTGGGAAATGGGATAAAGGCACATCTCAGAATTCCCCTGGCCAAGGGTGAGGGAGCTGGTACATTTATATCCAAGTGCCTCATAGACACTGGGGCTGAGTGTTAATTCCCAGGTGCTTTTGGCTCGCAGTGCATGGGGCAAAGTGGGTTCCACAGCCAGAGGGCAGCTCTTTGACAAAGATGCAGGCCCTGGCTGCGGGGAGTCTTGCTGGCGGGCACAGGAACGGTAAGGTTGTCAGAGGATGTGGTCAGAGCTCTGGCCTTGTCAGCTACATGGGCACAGTCAGGGCCGCTTTCCATCTGTGCCCTTTGCCACACTCCAAACACTCGTTCCATGGGGACTTGTTGATAAAAACGTTTAAAATGGCAAGTTTCCAGACAACAAAGCCAAACACGAAGGCCTTTCCCGTTAGTAGCTGTGTGGCCTTGACTAAGGTCTTTCTGAGTCTCAACTTCATCATATGCCAGAGCTCTCAGAGCTCTAAGGAGAATGTAGGGAGAAAATAAAACCCCACACAACAAATAAAAACCCCACACCCAGCACCAAGCATAGTGCAGCACTCATGGGGGACACCAGGGTAATGGCGAGCCCAACACTGTGCACCCTTTTCTGACCACAGCACCACTATTCTCCTTGGGGAACCACTCCAGTCCAAGTGGTGGGGTGGGACTTACCCCACTGCCAGCTTTGGGGGGGCAGTAACCCAGGCCTGGCCACTTGCTGTGCAGTGACTAGTTCTGGGGAATGGGGGTAGAGTACAGGAGCAAGGCCAGGACAACTGGCTCTCACACTTTCCTGGAGCTTTGGGGGTTGCTAAACCTGTGGTGTGTCCCCTGAGGCTGCTGAGGGGTCATCTTTGTCCCCATGTAGAGCGAGTTGGCCTGGGCTCAGGTTTTGGCTCATCCTGGGCTTCAGGCTCATTCTGCAACAACCAACATGGTCACCCACACCTGTGTGAGAGTGTATGTGTGCCTGTGTGTGTGTATCTCGATGGTCTGCTGCTGGGAAGCCATACACACTCGTACGCACCAAAAGATAAACAAGTGCTACAGCTCCTTGGCTGGCGCCCAGGCTGGGGGTGGAAAAAACAATCCCGGTGACTTTCTGAAAAGCAAGCATGTGTGGCAACAGGCTCCATGGAGACAAGCAGACTGTACCAGAGCAGAGACAGCAGCCACCCCCAGTGCCACCCCTGCGTGCGCGCATGCACACACACACACGCACACACACACACACACATCTCATGCTTATTGATGTCCATATCCACTTTATCAAACACAGTCCCTCTTTCATATCCAGGCACACCCACCTTTGGGGTCTAGCCAGTTACCCCCATTCCAGCTTTGCTTGAGGCTAAAGGCTTTTGAGAAAGTCTGAGAGTTCCAATGCAACAGCATTCACAGTTCCTGACCTGTTTGCTTGAACACTGGTCCAGGTCTAGGCCAATTTCAGCAAATCACAGCCACTATGGGAGGTACGGTGGTGGTAGAGTGTGTGTGTGTGTGTGTGTGTGTGTGTGTGTGAGGGTGGAGATGGGATCATATGGCAGACAGTGAATCCAACTTTTTGGAAAGTGCTTGTGTTTGCTTCAGAATTGTACACACAACACACATTCACTGGCTCCTTCAAGAAACATTCACCCAGACCTCCCATCCCCTGAGGCTTGTACAGACACACCCCTGAACACAGACACTCAGATATGTACCTGTCCTCATGCAGGCAATGTATAACCCAGATACCCTAGATCAGTGGCCGGCAAACTCATTAGTCAACAGAGCCAAATATCAACAGTACAATGATTGAAATTTCTTTTGAGAGCCACATTTTTTAAACTTAAACTATATAGGTAGGTACGTTGCCATTAACTTAATTAGGGTACTCCTAAGGCTTAGGAAGAGCCATACTCAAGGGGCCAAAGAGCCGCATGTGGCTCGCAAGCCGCAGTTTGCCGACCACTGCCCTAGATGATGATAATGATGGTGATGTACCACTTACTGCCTGCCTAATTGTTTTACAGTCATCATCTCATTACATTTACTTTGTAAGAAAAATTATCTGAGAGTGATAGTATTGTTATTTCCATTTCATAGGTGAGGAAACAGAAGTTTAGAGAGGTTAAGTAACTTACCACCAGGGTCACACAGCTGGAAAGTGATAAAGCTGGGAGCCAAACTTCAGTCCACAGTATTAGCTCTTCTTTATTTACTCAGATATATTTGCAACACCCCATGCATGTGCAGGCACACACACACACACACACACACACACACACACACAAACCCTACCTTCTCAGTCAGCCCAGATAACATGTCCATGGAGTCACTGTCCCGACTCTGACCTCTTCATATGCACCAGGCCCTCACAGCTGCTATGATATTCATGAAAGGCCCTGGCCTAAGCACATGTGAGCACAGCCTGCTGCCCACACAGGCCTCCTCCCTTCCTCTCCATATCCCAACCCCCAGCAGCTGCAGGCCCTGGCCCAGCTGGGGGTGGCCCCAGCATTTGGATGGGTGACTCAGACTGAATCATGGCCCAGCTGCTCCTTGGCAGCCCTCTCCCCCATTCTGCCCAGAGAGCCAATTTCAAAGGTACAAGTGGGCCTTTTGGGTGGGAGACAGGGAGTGGGGCAGGAGGGCATGGGATGTGTGAGAGCCGGAGGAGTCAGGCATGAGGCCTCTGTGCCCTCCCCGGCTCCTCAGTGGTCTGTAGGTGCTCTCAGGCCGTCCCCACCCAGGTCCCTCCTTCTTCCAGGGAAAGGAGTCCTCTGGCTGGACACAGGCCAGGGCTCCCTTGGTAAGCCCGGGCCCATTTTGGCTCCCCTGCCCTACCTCTTGGCCCTAATAGTAACAGTAGCAATAGTAACTATTTGAATTAGTCACTCACACGTTACAGCACTCTATGGTCTTCAAAGCGCTTTCTCATCTGTGTTTCTTACTAGTCCTCTGGGGTGGAAATCAGCATTCTTTCAGGCTGAGGAAATCAAGGCTCAGAGAGGTTATGTGAACTGTCAAGGTCACAAAGCTGGTGAAGTAACAGAGCCAGGAAGCAAGCTCAGGCTCCCTGGTCCAATCTGTGGAAGGTGAGCATCAGGACCAGGAGTCGAGCTGCAGTTGGGCATGGCGGGGGGCAGGTGGGGTGGCATGGCTGGGCATTGCAGGGACATGCTGGGACCATGGTGTGGGGCACAGCAGAGTGTGTGGTGGGTGTATGGCAGAGGCAGGGCTGGTGGCTTGGTGTGTGACAAGATCATGACATTTTTCTCTTTACCCATTTGAAAATAATGGATTATGGGATTATTTGTGCTCTTAGAGCTTCTTTTCAGCGTTTCAGGCCAATGTCCCAAGAAAGCCATGGAATTTCTACCGAGAAGACATGAGCTATGAGACCTTTGCTTCCTGAAGCCTCAGTTTCCTCATCTGAAAAAGTGGGTCCAGGCCTCCCACAGGGTAGGCTACTGAGAGGCATCAGGGAATGGCGTGTATAGATTGCCCTTTAGAAGTTGTGAAGGGCTTCACAAAGCACAAAGGCTGCTGTTTTCCACATGTTGTTTTATCTTTTAGGAAACACATGTGGGTGCTGGGCGGAGGCTGGTGTGGGCTTCTGGGAGCCTGAGACCAATGCTGAGACGGGGAGTGGGTGACAGTTCTTCCTCCCCCCTGCCTTGGCTGGCCTGGCCTTCCCCCACCCTCAGCCCAGAGCCAGTTTCTAGGCAACAGGATGGATGCTGGGATGGTTCTGGAGGGGAGAGAGCTATAAATAGGGAAGGGAGACAACAAAAATAAAGTTGGGGGGGGGTGTGTGTGGGAGTGGGAAGCTGGGAGGGAAACTGGGAACGGTGGGGACACAGGGACAGCCCCCAGCCCTTCATCAGGGGGAGGGGGCGGTTCTCAGGTTCGCCAGCCAGCAAAGGTCCACAGAGTGCTGACACGGGAGGGGAGGGGTCACTGTGCACGGCTGAGCAGGGTGGGGGTGACGAGGATTAGCCATTTCTTGGTGGAGGGCTAGGGGAAGCTCAGAGGAGGGAGGATTCCAACAAGCTGAGTTGAGGGCAGCTGTGGAGGAAAGAGCTCAGGCAAAGAAGGGAAGGTATGGATCAGGCGAGATGGGGCTGGACCCGCAGATATCAGCAGGCCCAGCCGGGCTCAGGCGAGCTGCCCACACACCCATGTCCTCGCAGACACCTGCAGGGCTGTTCCTGCAGCCCCTCACTTTTAAGAACAGAGTATGTGTGCAACACATGTTGTTGGATGACTAAACACACACAACACATGTGGGCAATATCCATGTACACACATCAACTGATACACTCCCATCATGTACGTAAGTGTGCACACACAGCTCAACACCTCACCCACACACACACACAACCTCATCTGCAGTCTGCGTGAAATTGCACAACATCTCTTATCTCCACTCTGCTGCCCCTGTGGTTTCCTTTATTAATGGTGTTGTGTGTTTATCTCCCCCAGGAGCAAGTCCCTTTGGGAAAATTGGGCTTTGGGATCAGGCTTGTGGCCTTTGTCACCTCCTACCAATGTTTCCCAGGGCAGGTAACTGCCTCTCTGGCCTCCATTCTCTCATCTGTAAACTGGGTCTAATAACAAGGAATCATTGAGCACAATTTCAAGTGAAAGTAATGGAGACAGATGTCAGATGCCCGAGACAAACTGGGCACTTGGTAAGTAGCTCCATCCCTGTCACCAGGGAGGGCCCTGGAGTTGTGTGTTCTTACATGTGCATCCACAGCCAGGGCTGCCCTCTGACACAGGGCTGGCATCTTCTGCTGATGTTTCCGTGCCTGTGCCTGGAATACAATTTAAAAGTGATCCTGGCGGAAGACAACTTTGGTCTCTGACTAGAAACCAGGCTCAGAAAACCAGGTGCGTGGCTTGGCAACGGAGAAGGAAGAATAACCCACCCCCACCCTAAGCCAGATGGCAAACCTTGTTCTGGCATCTAAAACTGGGGATCCGGTGCTGGTATCTGGAGAGGAGGTGGCAAACTCAAATTCTTTAGCAGGCAGCTCATGAAAATGAGTGAACAGGGAGAGAAAGGGGCTATTGCCAACTGCAATCACATAAAAAAAAAAAATTAAACCTTGTGCTAGCAAATTAAGCATCTCTATATGCCAAATTCAAACTGAAGGCCAGGAATTTGCAATCCCTGCGTACTGTGGGTTGTAAATAGTGTCCTAATTCAGTCAAAAGGGGCGTGGAGATCCTGGCACCCACACATGGAGTCAGAGAAGCCAAGCCCACCGGTTTGTTCTCACTACACACACATCTGCCAGCCGCCTCCGACTTCCGCAAGCAAAGGCTCGGTACACTACAGGCCAAGGTGACCCCAGTGGGCGGACCGCCCGCAATGCTCAAGGAGCTCCCGAGCCTGGCACCCTCCCAGCCCCCTCCCCCTCGGGGAAAGGGCAGCGCTAACACTTGGGGGGGTGACTGAATTGGTCAAGCTCCTTCCAGCCCAGGGCTGGAGTCCGAAAGGATGTCGGAACAGGCAGAGAAGGGGGTGAGCTCTTACGCAGGCGAGGTTGGGGGTCCAGCGGCAAGGAAAAGCGGGGGTTCCGCCTGGATCGGGCCCGGCTGCAGTGGGGATGAAATAAAGGGGATCCATGGCTGAGAGAGCGGCGCATTGATGGGGGCGGGGCCTCGGCGCGGGTGCGGTGGGAGCTTCTGAGCCAATGAGAGCGGCTCCTTCGCCTTGACGGAGGCGGGACCTCTGCGCAGCAACGAGGTGTCTCCGCCCCGTCTTTCCCTTACCGAGGTGGCGTGGGGTTCCCTCCAACGTCGATGCTGGTCTGTTCGAGTGGGCTGGCCGGCTTCCAGATTTCCGCAGACCCTCGCCCACCTCAGCCCAGATCGCAAACCTCTGGGCGCCCTTCCGGGAGGGGTGAAGCCCGAGCTGTTTCTCCGGAGACAGCTGCCCATCTCCCGTCCCCTTGGATGGGTGTGTCTGCTTTGGGCAGGTGCGCGCGCGCGCAGGTGTGTGTGCGTGTAAACGCTCCGGGGAGGAGAGAGGGCTGTCGGCGCACAACATCGTCTTTCAGTGCCCGCGCGGCAGGTTTCCGAGGACTCCGCGGCGCGTGCAACTGTGAGTGTGCACGTGTCCGCGCGGGAGCGCCTGCCCGGGAGCGGACACTCCGGCCGGCGCGCACGCAGGTCCGCGCGCCTGTGCTGCGTGTGGGGCGAGGTGTGAGCCCATCCACCCTGCGCTGCGGCGGCGCGGGGCTCCCGTTCTCCCTTAACCGGCAGCAGGCGCCTCACCGCCCAGCAGGTGGCTCCCGAGGCTGCCTCCCGCCTCCCAGCCAACTGCTGGTCCCCGCCCGCCCAGGAGAACCTTCTCCCCAGATCATTCCACCCGGAGGGTGGGAGGTTGAGAAGCGGAGGTCCGAGGTTGTCAGTCTCACACCTGGGCCGAGGTTGCCGGGCCCCAAAGAGGGGAGTGGGGCAGGTTGAGACTTGGAAGTCCGTCAGCCACCCCCATCTGGCGCCCAGCCCTGCCCGTGTGGCGCCGGCTACAGACAGGTTGACTTTATTCACGGACATGTCGGGGGCGGCTGGGCCGCTCGCCCAGAACACGCTCACACAGGGACTGGGGGACTCTCCATGCCACAATCACGACACACAACGCCCGCGCTTGGACCGGACCGGCTGGGGGAGGGGTATGGCACAGCCTGACTCCTGGTTTTGGTAAAAAAAAAAAAAAGGTTTTGGGGTCGATGTGGGAGTGGAGTGGGGGATTCTGGAGGGGTCGCTCAGAGAGCCTCTGTTGGGTGGGGTAGGGCGCCGTCGCTTTCGGATCTTGGTTTAAAAACACATAGAACATGCTACATCCGCGCAGACACTGGACAGGATGGGGCGGGCAGGGCAACACAGGTGGGGCGGCGAGGCTGCCCTTGTCGTCTGCAGGCCAGGCCCTGTCCACGCCCCAGGGTTGGATGCTGGCGGGTAGGACAGACAGATGGACAGATACTAACACAGGCTCCGAGGGGGCGCCTTGGAGTGTAGGAAGATCTCGTATTTGGGGAGCAGGGGTTGAAGGACAGCCCTGGCTCTGGGAGGTGAGGCAGGGACCAGGAAAGAATTGTGCTGCTGGTGGGGGGCCCTCCTGGCCCCTTAGGCCTCTGGCTCATACTCCTGATACTCCTCCTGCATCAGAGGGATTGGGGTGAAGTGGAAAAGAGCAAAAGAGGAAGGGGTTGGGAACCAAGTGGCCAGGCTCTGGGCCTGAGACCTCTCCCTGTTAAGGAGGAACAGTGCACTGCCCCTCCCCCCCCCCCCCCCCCCCCAGGCAAGGAACTTGCGAGTTGGAAACAGCCTGGCCAGTCCTAGCAGGGTTCCCTGGGGCCCAGTGCTACACCCCATGCTAACACCTATGGGGACCTGGGTTCCAGGTAATGGGGATCTGAAGCTCTCTGGCCCAACCCTACCCTGCCAGGGACCTCCCACCCCAGCTGGGGATGGCAGCTAGCCTCGGGGGTGCCCAAAGCCCCACCCAGCCCTGCTACCCCTCACCTGGGGCGATTCCTCATAGCTCACTCCTTCTGGCTCCATCAGGGGCTCTATCAGTGACTCCTCCGCAGCTTCCTGGGCCACTTCCTCAGGCTGCAGGCAGAGAAGGGACAGGGCCTGTGAGGGCAGCCAGGGATGCCCCCCAAATTCCTACCCTGGGGAGCCCTTAGCTGATTAGGGGAAGGTGAGGCTTTGTTGGCAGTGCAACCAGAATTTCTAATTAAATTGCTTATTTGGAAGTGGGATGAATGCACGAGAAGTGAAATCCCTCCAAATCCTGCTTGAAGCTGGGGGTGGGGAGTGGAGCAGGGCTCGCCATACCCTTCTCCCCAGCACCTGGCAGACGCCTGCACTTCCATCATTTTCACTGATTGGGATGGGAAGAGAGCACACACAGTCACCTATTTATCCCTCCCCGCTTGCGTCAGGCTCTGTGTGGGGCATTGGGACCCCAGAGATAACCCTGGAGGCTCCTCTGGCTGGAGATGGAGGCTCACAGATGGGCTGGGCAGGGGCTCTGAGCCATTCCCCTGCCACCTTCCATCCATCCCTCCCCCGCGGCCCTGTGTGGCCTGGTTTCTTCAGCTGTTGCTATTTTAAGATAAGCTGGAAGCAACAGCTCAGTGGTGTTGCTTGGATGTGTGAGCTAAGACTCTAGTCCCTTCCCCCTGCACCTGCTCCCCAGCCTGGTGCAGACCAGTAGGCATGCAAACGAGGGGCTGCCAGACACATGGCCAGCCACTTGCAGGTGAGCACAGTACGTGCACAAACATGGGATGGAGCTGGCTGCACACACAATAACCTGGGGTCCAATGTACGGCTGCACAAGGCCACATGGGCCGGCACACACCTGGACCCCTGGGGAACCTGTAGGGAGGAGGGCATACCACCTCCCCCAATCCCACAAGTACCACTGACCCTCCCTCCTGGGTGGAGATAAGACTCTTGGGATCCTGAAGGGCTGACATTGAGACAGATCACGGTGCATGGTAGTTGCACCGACTCCATCCAAGCAGCTTCAGCTCCTTCGAATTACCTGTCTAGGTGGGCCCCCTGGGCAAAGGAGTTCACAGCTCTTGACCTGACTCATTCCCCTCAGTGTCCAGATGGATATACCAAGGCCCAGGAGGTGGGGAAATGTTAGTTTAGTCACCCAGCTACAATCAGAATCCAGGAAAGAAACATGGTGTTAAAAATCCCAACCTGAGCCCTGGCCGGTGTAGCTCAGTTGGGTGGAGTGTTGTCCCGTACACCAAATGGTGGAGGGTTCGATTCCCAGTCAGGGTACATACCCAAGTTTTGGGTTTGATCCCCGGGCAGCACATTCAGGAGGCAACCGATTGTTATTTCTCTCTCACATCAATGTTTCTCTCTCTCTCTTCCTGTCTCTGAAATCAATTTTAAAAAATTCCAGCTCAAGCACATTGCTTGGAAACAATTCAGAAGTCCAGTACGAGTAGAAGGATGTGTGCCTTATGGTTTCATCACACATGGATTCCGCACAATAAATATGGAGACCAATAGTACATAGCGCAGCTTCCTGCTGAGTGGAAGAAGCTGGGAACAGAAGAGCACCTACTTAAGGATAACATTTATAGGATGTTAAAAACACCCAGCTAATTTGTGATGCCAGAAGGCAGGAAGCATGGACAGGGAGGCAGGGCCAGGCTGCAGGTGGGAGAGTGAGGCGCTGAGGGTGCAAGTGTTGAGATGGCACCCATTCTCAGCACCATGGAAATGAGTGCACCCCTTAAATTATGTGCCCCAGACACCTCCCTCATCTCACCCTAGTCTTGGCCCTGGTGGTAAGGACTGGAAAGGGGTAGAAGGTGGGCCTCCTGAAGGGCTGGTGTTCTGAATCTTGATCTGGGTGCTGCTAACGTGAGGGTGTTTCCTCGTCTGGCCACTCACTAGCTGTCTGGCATCAGGGATGTCACTTCACCGCTGATCTCAGCAGCCTCGGGGTGAAGTGGGATGGTGTCTGCTCTGTAGGAGTATAGGAGGCTTCCATGATGCCGTACGTGAGCAGGCTGGGATGGGACACACTCAGGAGCACGCACGCTGGGCTCGCCCAGGTTCCCCCATGCTGGGTGGCCCCAGAGGGCTGTGGTTTGGATTGTAAATCTATGATCTTGCTCTTTCTTGGGAGAGGAGGCTTGAGGTGCTGGTAGGAGGTAGGCAGACAGAGAAAGATGGTTCTGTGCAAATGCCCCTCACAAACAGCCCAGACCTGCCTCTCTCTTGCACCCCAGCCCCCAGCAGAGGTCCTAGCACCAGTTGGCATCAAGTGACTCCAGTGATATGGACCTGAGCTTATCTTCCCAACCACTTTCTCAGGGAGGCAGGCACGCATGGGGTCTTGGGCAAGTCACTTCACTTCTTTCGAGCCTCAGTTCCTGCATCTGTAGAATGGGCTAATTGTGGTGCCTTCCACAGAGGGACATTGTGAAGCGTCAATGAACTCCTCTATGTAACACGTCTAGAGCAGTGCCTGCACATAGAATAGGTCAATGAATGGGAGCAATCACTGGAAATGAAATAATAAGAAATGAGAGGCCTTACAGTTGGTAAAATGCATGGGCAGGACTTGAAGTGGAAGGAACCAACTGTGCAAGTGTCTGCAGTGGAGAATGGGGTGGGTCTCCCTCAGCCTGACGGATACACTCACGTGGAATGCACACTGACTTCCCAAACCAGGTGTGGAAGAAGGAGCCCCCCCTCGCCCTCCAGAAGCAGAGTCTGCCCCTGTAGGTGGACAGGCATGCATCATCCCACAGGGGGATGAACGTCTGTGCAAACATATGGGCCCAGAGTGCAATACAGAGTGCATGGTACACTTCCATGCACACCTGTGCTCACAGAGCCCCTGGGGCAGACACAGACCGCTCACAGGGTCAAGGGGCCACTGTGTCTTACTGAGCACTCACTGTACGCAAGCCTGTCTCTTCACCAGTGCTTCTCACGGTGGGGTCTCTGAACCTGCAGCATCAGTCTCACCTGGGTTCTTGTTAGAAATATAAATGATCAGATCCCACCTCAGACCTACTGGGGCAGAAATTCTAGGGTTGGGGCCAACAGTCTGTATTTTAACCTGGCCTTCTGGTGATTCTCGTGCATGCTTCCATGTTGAGGACCTCTGATCTATGTTAACTCTAATCTATATAAGAGCCCTATTGTGTTCCTCTCCCATCTTACAGTCAAAGATTCAGGCTCAGAGACATGACGAGGCCTGCCCATGGTCACACAGTCAGGAAGTAGTGGAGCTGGGATTCAGATCCAGCTCTGTGAGGTTCCAGAGCTCACAACGCTTATTCTGCAGGTGTCCTCCTGCAGGCACCTGTCTTATGCACACACGGATAGCCACCGCCACTACCTGGGGGGACATGCCTGCACAAACGTGTGACACACAACTCCCCCTTCCCGCTCTCACCTGGACCTCACCTGCTCCTGCCTGTCTCAGGGCCTATGCATGAACTGCTGCTACTGCCTGAAATACATTCCCTACTTGGCTTGCCTCATCCCTTGGGTGTCAGCTCAAATGTCACCTCCTCAGAGAAGCCCTCTTAGCTACAGCAGCCCCGCATCCCTTGACTATCCATCCTATCACCCTGTTGTCTTTCCTTCATAGCATTTATCCCTGTCGGAAATAATCTTATTGATTGGCTTTTTACTGTCTTCTATCACTAAAATGTCAGGTCCATGAGTGCAGGTAACTATTCATTGCAGTAATCCCCAGAACAGTTCCTCTCTGGTATAAATACTTGTTGAATGAAAAGAAATGAATGAACAATCAATGACACTTGCAGACGTGGCCAGGAGTGGTCCAGGTCACACTTGCAAGCAGGATACATGTGCACAGCCAGATCTGGGTCATGGTCACAGGGAGCCCCACACCTATACCCCCCTAGACTCTCTAACAGGGTCCTGCAGAAGGCGAGGTAAGGTGGCTGGCTGGGGTGGCAGGGAGCCTGGCGGCAGGTGGATGGGCACGCGTGTACATTTGTAGTCATTCATGTGTGTGGTGGGAGGACTGCTCACCTTCAGATCAGTGGGGAAGTCCTCCTTCTTCATCAGGCCTGTGGCTGCTGCGATGTTCCCAGCCCCAGAGAACATAGCTCCTCCCAGATGTGACGCCTGCTCCTTGGTTTTCTCAGCCACTAGAGTGGGCAGAGGGTTAGGGAAGGGGTTTGGGGGTCAAGGTGAAGGAGACATAGGCGCCCCCTCCCCTGTAGTGACCCGGGACCTGCCTTTCCCATGGAGCACCCCCTAAACCCTTGGGGGTGCCCTTTTCTACCACCCCTATCCCCACCCTCTGGAATCAGGCAGCTCTCAGGCTTGGGGAGGGCAAGGGGCTGTGCCAGGGCTGGGCTGGTACCTGAGGTGACTCCTTGTACCACCCCTTCTCGGGTCTTGTTTCCTGCAGGAAGATAAAGGGACACATTTAAGGGCTGTGAGCTGAGGGTCAGAGACTCTGGAAAGCACAGCCGTTACACAATGGGCAGAGGGACCTGCTTGGCATGGGCATCCTGGCCCCATCACTGCCTCCTTGGGCTTCAAAATCCTACAAGTCCCCCCTCATCGCTGCACTGAGCCCCCCACACCTACTTCCTTAGGGCATCAGTTCTGCCCGCTGTCTGTTCCTCACCACCCCTACCTGCCCTGATACCTGCACCCTCAGGGGGCTGTTGTTTGAGCACCAGCACTGTACAAAGCACCAGTTCATTTAATTCTCAGCCGGGGGGTGGGGTGGGGGGAGCAGATGAGGGTGGGGCTGGGGGGCAAACTGGCTATGTATTTCGAAAGGTGCCCCTGGTGCATGACTACCCACATCCTACCTATGGATGCTGCCATATGACCTCCACCTACTCCATTTCTCCTAAAGACTCTTTACTCCTAACAAGGGTACAGATTCCTCCTTCTGGCCGGAGAGGAGTGTCTTAGGTGCCTGATGGGTCTATGGGTGATGAGCAGGTTGTGACTGACACCTATGGCAGGGCTGGGTCTTCCCAGGAGAGCGGCAACTTGGTCACAGCAAAATGTGGGGCTGCTAGGAAAGGCAAAGGGGGCTGATCTGAAGTGAGGGGAGCCCTCCAGGGAGAGAGGAATCTCCTATCCTGAGGGTTTGGCAACTCAGACAACAGCTGAGAGACCCAGAAATGAGAGTGTGGGCGGGCTGACACCCCTGGGAGGGGGGGGGGCAGGTGTGAGAAGACAGGATTCTCACATCTAAAGCCAGCAATACCCAGGGACAGGGGACAGCTGCCTGTGTACCCATTCCTTCCTCCCAGAAACCTTTTTAGGCACCTGCTCTGTGCCCAGCCCCCGGCCAATCACTCACTGTTGGATGGGGTATGAGGAGAGCAGATTTGGTGCTCAGGACCTCAAGCAGTGGGGAGAGGGCCTCCAGCCTCCAGGGGTATGTGATCGGGGAGAGGGCATTGCCTGGGCTTGACAGATGGGGAGCAGGTGGATGTGCAGAAGGGAGACTGGAGAGGGTACTCTAAGCACAGGGAAGCATGCAGGCAGGGCACAGAGAGGTGTGCGTCTGGGGCCCGCAGGAAGCACATCGAGGTGGTCCGTGTGCCTGCAGAGATGGGGATGGGGATGGTGAGAAACAAAGCTGGGAACATAGACTGAGGCGGGACCATGTCAGGGTACAGGGAGCTGACGCTTAACAGGGTAGGAACTGGGAGTCATTGGTGGCTCCTGTGCAGGGGGAGGAGGGAGGCCAGAATGGGTCCCAGTAGGTGTGGGCTCAAGCCTTTTCCCCGACTCCATCACCGCTGCCCTAGCCACCCTTGCTTGGTGGCCACACTACCTTCCAGGGGACATGCTGGGCTGTGTTCTGTCCCCAGAGGTCGCTGGGACCTTTCCAAACTGAAATCAGATCCTGTCAGTCCCTATCTTCTAATCTCTTGTGGCAACTATAATGCTTTGCCCTGGTCTCCAAGGGCCCTTCATGAACCAGCTCTCGCCCACCAACCATTCCCTTTGCTCTCTAGCCTCTGCCAACCCCATCTTGGCTCCTTATTCTCAGGACTCAGCTCCAATGTCACCCTCTTCGACCCCCCCCCCCAACAAAGTGGCCCCCGCCCCAGCCCCTTGTCAAGTCCCACTCCTGTGTCACCATCAGGAGAGAAAGCGCCTTTGGCTCTCTTGTCCACTGTTACGTCTCCGGGAGCCATGAAATGGCTGGCACCTAGTAGGTAGTCAACAAGTATTTTCCAAATGACCACAAAGCCAAAAGCAGCCCCCTTCCGCCTGCCCAGGAGACATTCTACCCACTGCACACAAGAAAGGCCCGAATCACAGGTTGGGTTCAGTACATGCCAGTTTCCGGGCCTTGCCTGCCTTTATACGAACGATGCTGCAGGTTCCCTCCTCTCTCGCATCTAGGGTGAGAGATTTAGCCACTTGGCCTTTGTCCCGATGCCGGCTGGCAACTGCAAGGAGGGGCACCAGGAGGAGAGATGGCCCTGGTGGAACTACAGGCACTGGGAGGCTCGGAGAGCAACTCAGGTGGCAGTAGGTGGGGAGGAGGGCTGGAGGGAGTCCCAAAAATATAGGAGGGAGGCAGCAGGGGAGGGGTGGGGCCTTGCAGTCCAGAAAGCTTGGCTTCAACTCCAGCTTCCGATCTTATCAGCTTGTGTGACCTTGAGCAAGACAGTGAAACCTCTGGGGAGGCCAGCCCTGGTCTGTGGAATGGGCAGGAGGATTAAATGAGGGAATAGGTGCTATGGCATTTCACACAGCACTTGGCGAGAGAAAGGACTCAAAACCAGGTAACTATTAATGGGAAGAAGAAGGAGGAGGAGGAGAAAAGGAAGACGACCTGCTTTGATCACTTGCTCATCTCTGGCCTTGCAGCTGAATCCCACCCTCACCAACCCTGGCTCCCATCCCCCCGCCCGTCGGCTGTGTCCCCAGTGACCCTGCGGACCCCGCTCCATCTGCTGACTCACTCTCCTGCGCAGACCCCCACCCCCTGGAAGTGCCCAAGCCCTCTCCCCGGCGACCCCCGGCCTCCCGCAGCCCCGCGCCTCGCCCCTCGCCCCTCGCCCTCGCCCACCGACGTAGAGGACGCCCTCCTTGGTCTTCTCCGCCGCCTCCGTGACCCCCTGCTTGGTTTTCTCCGCGGCGGCCACGACGCCCTCCTTGGCCATGGACAGGCCCTTCATGAACACGTCCATCCTGGCGGCCTAGGGTGGGCGAACACACGGCACGGGGCGCTGGTCCTGCACCCTCACCCCAGCGCTGCCCGAGGGACGCGGTGGGGGCGCTCCCCTCCCCGCCCTCCTGAGACCCGGGCGCGCTTCCGGCTCGGACCCCCTCCCGCCGTTCCCAGTCCCCCGCGCGAGGCCACCGGGCAGTGGCGAGTCCCAGCGTCCTTGAAACCCCGGGACGCGGGAGGGGCCCCGCCTCGGTTTCCCGGGAACCCGCAAGCTGCAGCCCCGCGGAACCGGAGTGCCGGCTCTGCGCCTAACTGTACACACACATGCCACCCGGCCGTGCATGCACACAGAAATACTCCACGGACACGCTCACGTGCACATACAGGACACCCAGGCGTTCTACCGCGCGCGGGCACTCCGACACGCACGGACACACGGGCGCGGGCGCACGGCTACGCGGCCACCCAGGCGGCTGCAGACACTGAGCAGCAGACACCTGCCCCGGGCTGCACAGGGAGAGGCGCCCACCGGCGCCCCTTCTCCGTTCTCCAGCCCCTTCCCCATTTCACCCGGTCCACCTACTCCCCTCTCCATCCCCAGTCCTTTCCGGGTCTCCGCTCCCAGAGCGCGGCCGCCTCACCTGGATGCGGGGCCGAGCTGGGACTGGAGCGGCTGCGGCGGGAAGACGCAGGGGCTCGGGTAGGCCGGGCCGGGGTGGGCTCGGGGCCAGCGGGGGGATCGGGCCGTGGCAAGGCGCTGAGGTCGGTCTGCAGCAGGCGGAGCACAGGACCTGAGCCGGGCGCAGCAGTGCTCGGGCCTGGGGTGCGCCGCCTGCCGCCGCTCGCGCCGAGAGCCCCACTGGCTCGCGCTCCGGCTCCGGCTCCTGCGCTGCGGCAGCTCTGAGCTCAGCGCGCCGCCCCCTCGGCCTGACTGACAAGGGGGCGGGGAGGGTGACATCTCCTCAGAGCCGGCTGGCCTCCCAGGCGGAGCCTGGGACGTGCTGTGGGGGACCTCGGGGCGTCAGGCTCGCGTCCGGCCCCCAAGAGCCCAGTCTCATGGGGAGACAATGCAGCGTGCTAAGAGTAGGGAAGAAACAGAACCCATTGGGAGCTCAGATGGCTTTGAATCTCGGCTGTGCTTTTAAAAATTAACTGTGGGGCCCTGGGCTACTCAGCTCTCCTTTCTGAATGTTTCCTCTTCTGCAAAATACAGATGGTTTATTCAAAGGACGTTTACTGAGCGTTTACACAAGCGCCAGGCTGGAGACAGTAGGAATGGAAAACAAGGTTCCTGCACTCGAGGAGCTTATAACGGTGTGTGTGTGTGTGTGTGTGTGTGTGTGTGTGTGTGTGTGTGTGTGTGTGTAGAGATGGGGCACGGGACAGACAATTTAAGCCAATTTCAGCTCGTGAGAAGTGTGATGAAAATAATAAAATGGTGATGTAACGGAGTGACTAGAGGAGGGATACTTGAGACAGGGTGGTCAGGGAAGACCTCTGTGAGGAGGTGAACCGATGCTCAGACCCTGGCAAAGGCACCAAGGCCAAGATGGGTGAAGGCAGGATCCATAGAGAGGGAACTGCAGGTGCAAAGGTCCGGAGGCAGGACTATACTTCAGATAAAAGGCAGTGCAGCTGGAGAGCCAGGAGTAAGGGAGAGGAGATGGACTTGTTGTATGGTTATGGTGGGGATTGTCAAAATGGTCATAGAATTCCAGCCACACACGCGCCTTCACTGCTATGACAGAATTATGCCCAAGAGGCTGGGATCCCAGAGGAAGGGACTCTGACAGCATAGGGCAGTCATGGAAAGCTGTACAGACAGAGGAGGTGACATCTAAGCTGGGCCTCATGGGTGAGGTAAGATTTCATCTGACAGACAAGGAAGAGAATGGGTACAGCCTGGGCAGAAGCACTATGGCTAGAAACACAGGGTATGTAAGTGACAGGTGATGAGGGGGCAGCTAGCAGCCAGTGTGTTCAGGGCCTGGGGGGTGGGGAGGAATGTTCACAGGCCGCTGGTAGAGCTGAAAGTTGGCACATGCTTTTTGGAAGGCAATTTGGCAATGTTTACCAAAGACAGAAATGCATGCTCCTTTCGAGCCAACAGTTCCCCCTTCCAGGAATGTATCCCTCGGATCTCTACTCACACAAGCACACAAAGACATGTGTGCAAGGATAGTCACTGCAGCATGGCTTCTTGTAGCAAAAAACTGAAAAGAACCTGTGTGTATTTCTGTAGAGGACTGGCTAGGTAATTGCGGTATATCCACTGGGTGAAATGCTATGTTACCTAGAAAGGATTTGCCAGGCCTATGTGAACTGACACAGGTGCCAAACTGTAAGGTGTGGGACAAGCCAATTTTGATTACATAGAAAATTATATATATCACATGCTATATTCATTATAAAGATACCTTATATACAAATCTATACAGACGTACTCATATCTGAATATACAAAGAATACATCTGCAAGGACTTTTTTTGAAAAATATTTTTATTGATTTCAGAGAGGAAGGGAGAGGAAGATAGAAACATCAATGATGAGAGAGACTCATGGATCAGCTGCCTCCTGCACACCCCACACTGGGGATCGAGCCTGCAATCAAGGCATGTGCCCAGACCAGGAATCAAACTGTGACCTCCTGGTTCATAGGTCGACGCTCAACCACTGAGCCATGCTGGCCAGGCTGCAAGGACTTTTAATAAAACCATTAACAGTAGTTGCCCCTTCTCTCCCTGAGAGGACTTAGAGAGAAGCTTTTATATTTCATCACCTTTGATTATTTTACCTTGAATAGTATTTTACTTGCATAATTTTAAGAGCTAGCACAGGGGATATCTCATTATCACTGGCCTCTCAGCATTAAAATTGCTCCCTTCCTATGTTTGGGGAATCCCCACCTTCTGAGGCAGAGCCCACCTCCTCCTTTAGGCACTCCCAGTGCTTCCCCAGCCTTCCTTGCAGCCAGGACCTGCGTGAGACCTCAGCCCCAGACTCTGAACCTGAAGCTAGTGCCAGAGCAATAGGAATGAGGGGCCTGCTCTGTGAGGACAGGTGGTGGTGGTGGCAGCTCCTGCCAGGGACTACCTGCAGCAGTGACGTTGCTTCTGGGAACATCCAGCGTGACAAGCCCAGCCAGAGCATCAGGGGAGTCTTCCTGGGCCTGCTTGCCAGTGTGCACTGGGGCGTCATTCCAGGCTGGGTGGTCTCCAGGGAGAGATCTCTGGCCTTCCCAGAGAGTTTCTGAGCTGCCCAGTATTGGTTAATAAACTCATCTGCTTAAATCAGCCAGAAGTGATTTCTGTGATTCATGACTAAAAACCCTTAAATGTCCGAGTATATGATGAGGAAGGACCCCGCAGGAGAGAGGAGAGGAGGAAGAGGAGAGAAAGAAGACCAGATGAAAGGTGTCTGTGCTTCCAGAACTGGGAAGTCACTGCAGGATTTTAAGCACAAGAGAGACCTACATGAGATTTTCATTTTATAGAGCCAAATTAGGGTGGGTTGGAGGGGGACATGGCTAGAAGCAGCAAGATCAGGGAGGAGGCTGAGGCAGAATCCACAGGAAGGATGACAAAGCCAGTGTGTGTGTGTGTGTGTGTGTGTGTGTGTGTGTGAATGTGTGTGTGAGTGTGTGAGTGTGTGTGTGTGTGAGTGTGTGTGTGTAATTTAGGTATCATTCAGGAGGCTACTTATCAGGTGCTGGGGAAGAGGGAGAGGGATGAGTCTAGGAAGATTCCCAGCTTCTGGCTTGGACACAAGGGTGATTAATGCTGCTGCAAAATGAAATAGACATTGAGGAGGTGGAGCAGTACTGGGGGAGTGATGAGCTTGTTTGGGGCATGCCAAATGTGCGGTGCCTGTAGACAAACTAGAGGAGGTGTCCAGCAGACAGCAGGCTGTCAGCCCGGAGCTCAGGCATTCACTCCAGGCTGGCTTCAGGTATAGATCTGGGCCATGGTGTATGAGGAACTTTTAACACACGGCTATCCAAGAAGGGGAGTAGTAGTTTGCTGATACCCATGGTGTAAATTCTCCTACCATGATTAATTTCAAGTTTTCAATGTGGTGTCACTGAACAGAGAATTGGGAAGAGATATGCTGTATTTTCACCATCAGGTAAAATAGATTAAAAAATAATCTTAAGCCCTAAACGATTTGGTTCAGGGGATAGAGAATCGGCCTTCGGACTGAAAGGTCCCAGGTTTGATTCCGGTCAAGGGCATGTACCTTGGTTGTGGGCATATTCCCAGTAGGGGGTGTGCAGGAGGTAGTTGATCAATGTTTCTCTCTCATTGATGTTTCTAACTCTCTATCCCTCTCTCTTCCTCTGTGTAAAAAGTCAATAAGATATATTTTTAAAAAAAGATCTTAAGAGCATAGATAATAGTAAAATAATTAGAAATTTGTTTTTATTATATTTGTTTTTATTATGTTACTAGAGGTTCGGTGCACAAAACTTTGTGTACTCAGGGGGGTCCCTCAGCCTGGCCTGTGCCCTCTCACAGTCTGGGACCCCTCGGGGGATGTCCACCTGTTGGCTTAGGCCTGCTCCCTGGGGAATTTGGCCTAAGCTGGCAGTCAGACATCCCTCTGGCAGCTTGGAAGCCCTGGGGGATGTCCACTTGCCAGCGGGAAGCAGGCCTAAGCTGCAGTCAGACATCCTTAGCGCTGCTGAGGAGGCAGGAGAGGCTCCCGCCACCACCGCTGTGCTGGCAGCCATCAGCCTGGCTTGTGGCTGAGCAGAGCTCCCCCTGCATTGAGCGTCTGTCCCCTGGTGGTCAGTGTGTGTCATAGTGACCAGTCATTTCCAGTCGTTGTGCTGTTAGGGTCAATTTTCATATAACCCTTTTATTATATAGGATAGAAGCCTGGTGCATGAGTGGGGGCTGGCTGGTTTGCCCTGAAGGTTGTCCTGGATCAGGGTGGGGGTCCCACTGGGGTGCGTGTCCAGCCTGGGAGAAGGATTGATGGCCGTTTTCAGGCTGGCCATGCCCCCCGGTGACCCAAGCTCCCAGCCTCTCCTTTTTTTTTTCTTTCTGGGATTTATCTTCTATAATTGAAACTTTGTAGCCTTGAGCTGAGCCCAGGGCTGGCCAGGGCAGGCAGGAAGGTTGGCTTCCTCCATCACCAGGGGCAACCAAGCCTCCTTGCTCACTCGAGCTCTGTGGCCACCACCATCTTAGTTGGGTTAATTTGCATACTCGCTCCTGATTGGTTTGTGGGCGTGGCTTGAGCATAGTGGCAGGATGGTTAATTTGCATGTTTCTCTTTTATTATATAGGAGGATTATATTTGTTTTATATGCTTATTATATTTGTTTTTAACATAATTTATATCATTAAACGTTTATATTATTTTTAATAATGGATTTTAAAGAATAGTTTATTGTTTTTAGATAGAAAGGAAGGGACAGGAACAGAGAGAAACATCAATGTGAGAGCAAAGATTGGCTGCCTTCTGCACACACCCCACCAATGTGCCCTTGACTGGGAATCCTACATCCGTTTGGTGCACAGGATGATGCTCAACCGAGCCAGGGCATGGCTTTTATAAATGGCTAATAAAATTCCTGAAACTTTAATATTTGTTCTCACTAGCTGGTCCAAACTAGCCCAGTACACCATTGGATTTCTGCTTTCTATTTCCCTGAATAGGGTGATTTAAGCCATTTACCCTCTGGTTGGGGAGGAGAAGTGTAACCATTTACCCGTAAGTGTCCTTGGTTACGGAAGATAGGATTTTGTGATTTACTAAATGGCTGTAAACTGCTCAACCATTTAACTGTCTATCTCAGTTTCCCTATTCCAGGCTTACTGGCCTGCTCATTCCCCCCTCAGAGACTTCCATCCCTGAATTTTTTTAGGGGTGATGAGGGAGGATGGTCTGTCTTCAGTAACTGCTTCCTGCTGACAAAGGCTGTGGTATCTGCCTTTAGATCAGTGGTTCTCAACCTTTCTAATGCCATGATTCTTTAATACAGTTCCTCATGTTGTGGTGACCCCCAATTTCATTGTTACAAATTGAACATAATTAAAGCATAGTGATGAGTCACAAAAACAATATGTAATTATATATGTTTTTTCCGATGGTCTTAGGCGACCCCTGTGAAAGGGTCGTTCGACCCCCAAAGGGGTCGCGACCCACAGGTTGAGAACCGCTGCTCTAGATGGTATGGAAGTGTCTCCATGCATGATCTAAGGGGGACAAGGGAATGGGATCTGAGACTGGAACAGAGAGCCTATTAGCTGATTCTTCTGAAGTAGGCATAGGCTGAATCCATGAAGCATTATCATCTTGATATGGAATTGTATCCCAGAAGTGACAAATTTGACAAGAAAGTGAAAAAGCATGGTCTGAAAATGAGGAAGAGAATTATAGTTATTTACGGTCTGAGGAGAGGTAAGAGCCAGGTGATAGAGGGAGGGACCGACTTTACAGTATTGGTGGACGGGCTTCCCTGGATGAAGGTGTGTCATCTGCCTGAAGCCCTTTTGTTCACTATATTTAATTTAAATTAGGTAAGGGAAACACCTTAAGATCTTTTTCCTGAAGTAAGTTTATTTATTTATTTTTCATCTGTACCTCTTGGCCAGGATAGGGAAAGCAGTTTCAAGGAGGCAGAACTTTGGTTTCTGCAGACCCACACTTTTAAGTAATAAAGGTTGATATAAAGTGAAGTTGGTAGGTTGCTTCATATTTCATAGACTCAGTTATTTAGTTCTGAAAAAAAGTCATTTCAGTTAAATTGCTAAATCTCATTTTAGGAGGCAGTGATGCAGATGGCCTCCCAAAGTGAGACCTGTGCTGTGTAAACAGGCAATCAGGTGTCCCACAGGGTTTGCCCATGAAGACAGGAGAGAAGAAACAAAGGTTAATGATCAGAGTAAATGATAAACTAGTTGCTCAACTTGTAAGGCTGTCTGTCGAGAAGATGTTTAGATGTAAGGCTCAGAGTTTCTTTTGCTGGAATGAAAGCAAACTGTTACAGTCTGATAGATACTCCTTATCTGCAGTTTGAATACCACCAGGTGCTCATGTAAATTTTGTATGGTTTACCCTGCATCAGTAATTCTCAATAATTCCAAGTCAAAGGATGGGAGAAAACGGAAACATTAGTTTGGAGAGTTGCACCCAAATATTTAAGAAAACTAGAAAAATTCAGGATCCAATTCAGTTTTTTTGGTGAAAAGTAAAACTTTAACTAGAGTATAATATCCACAACTGTGTAGTATAGATTCAATTGAAATGCAGACCCCCTCCCCCCACTAAAATCACCCTCCTTTTTAAAAAAAAATCAGAGATGGTCAAATCAAGACTATTTACTGCAGAAAGTCCAGTTTCAATTTGGCCTGCTTATTTGCATAAACACAAGAAGAAGAATTGATCATACAGGCTTTTAAAAATCTGCTTTGCTGGAATCTGTCTCATAAGGAATCTCCAGATTGAGCTTTAATTAGTCTTTAGCCATTTCTCCAAGGGGATTTTACCAGCTTCAAAGTCAATCTTAATTCCTTAAAGCTTTCCGGTGACATCCAGAATCTAGGCATGTTTCTCTCCATCATGACATTCCAATCAAAGTCTTGGTTGATAAAACTACAGTTGGAAACTGGCTTTATGTGCCTATTATAAAGAGACCAGATTCTTATTGGATTCATGCAAACAAACATATTGCTAAGAAAATAATAATATTCATTAAGAGCTGCCAACTTCTGGAGGGATTAGGTAAGGAGAAAAATATAAATTCTTCAATATTGCTTATAAGGGTATACTTTATCAAATGGATGGGGGGAAATACAGGTTTCCTGGCCTTCTTCCAGTGCTTCCTCCATCCAAAATTCTTTAACTCTCCTCCCAGTGGATTATGTCATACTCCTTCCAAGGATTATGTCATACTCCTTCCAAGGATTATGTCATACTCCTTCCAAGGATTATGTCATACTCCTTCCAAGGATTATGTCATACTCCTTCCAAGGATTATGTCATCATCCTTGCATGTCGGTCCTGGGACTCAAATACCATGGACATGATGCTGTGCCAGTTTTTGGGCCCAGGCTTTAGGAAACTGGTAGCTTCTGCTTCCCATCTCTTGGGACTCTCACTCTGGGAACCCAGCCAATGTGAGGAAGGGAAGCAGCCACATGGAGAGGCCACCAGAGCTGTCCTAGCAAGCAGACACCCTCAGCTGAGGTTCCAGTGGACAGCCAGCATCAACTGACCCACTGGGAGTGAGCAGATGACTCCAGCCCTAGCCTGTAAGCCACTCCAACTGATAATGCTTTGGAATAGAGATGAACTGTCCCTACTCAGGGCTACCCAAACTGCAGATCTGTGAGTGAAAGAAATGATTATTGTTTTAAGCCACTAAGTTTGGGTGGTTTATTGTGCAGCAACAGGTAGCTGGGACACCACGCCTCACCTGCCCAGAGCCTGTCCGTCTCTAAACGCCACTGAGTCTTCCTTCTAAATACCTCTTAAACCCATGCTCTCTCCATCTTCCCCGCCACTTGGAAAACTATGTTAGCATCCTCATAAATCTCCTCCCACTCTTGGTGCCAAGAGTGGTTTTGTGTTTCTACAGAGAACTTGCTGGAAAGCCCGTGCGATTACTTGCCCAGCACATCTGTCCCAACTTAAGCACTCAGCGATGCTCTCCACTTTCCTGGGATCAAGACTTACCATCCCTTCCACCTTCAGGCTTCGCCACACTGTTTTTTCTTCTCATCTTCCAGTACCCATGTTCCCTTTGCCCCAGAGCCTCTCGCATGCTGCTCCACCCCTGAGATGCCCTCCTCCACGACCTAGTTAACTCTCACTCATACGTCAGCTCTCTCTGAGCTGGTGGTTCTTGAAATGTGGTCTGCTTAACAAGACCACAATCACCAGCAGGTGATTCTGGCGCACACACTCGAGAACTGCTCTAAAGCCCTAGGTCAGGTGGTGGACTTCATTTCCTCCACCTGCAATTCCTTCCCTTCAGAGGTGATTAAAAAGGTGATCTTGGGGAGATTATCTGATGTCTGGCTCCCTGGCAGATCAGAGAACAGGGGCCACCCAGTTTTTGCACTCACCACCTCCTAGCACATAACCCCATGCCTGGCACATGCCTAGCGTTAGGGGATGGGGGCTGAATAAATATAGCCTGTCAGCCTCCAGGTGGTCATGGGCTTCCCTCGGTGTGGGGGAGGGGAAGGGACTGGTCCCTTTAGAGCGGAGGTTCTCAACCTTGGCTGCACATTAGAATCGCCTGGGAATATTTTTAAAATCCTGATTTCTGGGCCTCATCCTCCGGAAATTCTGTTTCTTTGTGATGGGGTGGGGCCACAACATTAGTAACAAAGGAACAGAATTTCCAGAGGATGAGGCTCAGAAATCAGGATTTTAAAAAGATTCCCAGGTGATTCTCATGTGCAGCCAAGGTTGAGAACCACTGCCTTAGAGATCTGGGCCCCTAAAAGTGGGCAGGGGGAGGGAGAGAAACCTTAAGAAACTTGGGGAGGCATCAGCCCCTGCAGAAAAGGGTGCTGTTGAAGGCTGGGAAAGGGTATTCAGAGCCAGAGCTTCCACCCCACTCCACTCCCCCTTTCCCTTTCCAGTTCCCAGCCCCCACTCCCAACAGGGTAGTTCTCAGGTGATGTCCATTGACCCCTGAGCCAGGCCTCCTCCTATGGGCCCTTTGTGTTTTGTATCATTTAATACAATAAGCTTCTGAATTGTGTATCATTAACCTTCCCATTTTACAGATGGGGAAATAGACTCAATGAGGTTCAGTAACTTGGCTGAGGTCAGGGTAGGGAGGACTTGAACCCGATTGTGTGGCACTACCCCTTGCCGTCCATGCCCAGGTGGGGGATACTGGAACAGGCCAGGAGAGTGGTGGGCTGGTGGGGCCATGTGCAGCCTCATTTGTTCCGCTGAAGGGCAGCCTCAGCTGCACTGGGTTGTGGACCTGTGAGGTGGAGGCCCCAGTGTTGCCAGACCTTCCCAAATTTTCAAGAGAAACCAAAAATGTGGATTTTTAATACAATCTCCCAGTTTCTGAATGATTATATTTAACATAAACTCAGATGCTTCCCGAGACCAGACGAATGCTGTGTCAGATGGCATTGGTGGCCACGCGAGGAGTTGAGTGGCAGCAGAGAGAAACAAGGGCATGCCACCATGCACGTATCAGGTCTCTGACCTGGCCTCGCCCCAGCTGTGCCAGTCACTGCTTCTGCCATCTCTGAGACCGTCTGCTTTAAATTCAAACCTCACCCTCGGTGGGATTCGGTGTTACTAAGGGCAGCCCCCCAATATGGACCCTTACCTTCCCGTCTCAGGTCTCAGCCGCATGATGTGGGTGGGGTTGAGCCTGCCTGGTCACACCTGTCCCGCAGCCCCTAGCCTGCAGGCAGAAAGTGCTCGCTAAAGGCTGTTGATCGAAGGAATAGTGTGAGCCCTCCTCCCGCTGAGCAGCCCCATGCTGGCCCCACCCCTCCCCCTGCCCTGAGCACTGACGGGCGGGGTGCTGATGGGTTAAAAGCTGGCAGCTGGGGGTCCCTCTTGGCTGTTCCTGCTTCAGCATGGCTACCAGCAGCCTGGTAAGCCCGCCTGCCTGCCTCCCCTGCAGCCTGGGCAGCCAGGGCCGGAATGCACAGCCCACCCTGGCTCCTTTCTCTGTCAGGTCAGGGAGGCTGAGGGTGAGATCCTAACGTGGGAGAAGGAGGAAAAGAAGCAAGAGAAAGGGGAGGCAGCAGCAGCAGCAGCAGCAGGCGCATCAATGAGAGAGGAGGCTCCAAACTCTCCCTCAACTCTGCTGCCCCTGAGGGGGAAGGCCCGCAGTGAGGGCCCAGGGGAGGCCAAGCTGGAGCTGCACCTTCTGCAGAACAGGTAGGGCAGGCTCCTGCTCTGCGGCCTTGGACAGCCCCTTCCTCTCCACAGGGGAAGGCCAGAGCTGGCCTAAGACTTGGGCCCTGTGTTCCTTCCAGCCTTAACCCCGCTGGGATTCTGGGTTAAGTGCCTCCACTTCTCCTCTGGCCCTCTGCCCCACCAGGGTAACCGACTCCAGTCACCTTGGGGGGTCTGTACCCCAAATATTGTCCCCCAGTTTGTCCTGGAAAGGGTGAGGCTTCCCTGCCAGCCCAGGTGCTGCTGGAGGTGGGCACAAGGGCTCTCTGCTTCCAGGTGGGCCCTGTGGTTCTTCAAGAATGACCGCAGCCGGTCCTGGCAGGATAACCTGCAACTGGTCACCACGTTTGACACAGCAGAGGACTTCTGGGCGTGAGTGTCTGCCTGCCCTTCATGGAAGAGGCTGGGGCCCGGGGACTCTGAGCGCAGGATCCTTCCCAGACCCCCGCCCTCTGGGGGCTGCTTTCCACACAGCTCTCCCAGTCCTCCCTGGGGCCTGGCAGCCTGTGTGAGGGCTGGGGCTCAGTGGATTCTTCAGGGGGCCCAGGCCGGGGGAAACCTTCTTGGGGCTCAGGGAGAAAGCCTGCGAAGTGGAAGAAAGCGAGGAGCCGACCCTGACTCTGCTGCTTCATGATTTGTGATGCTGGGCAAGTTCCGTCCCCTCTCTGAGCTTGTCTCGACCACAAAGCGAGAATTAGGCTGCTTCAGTGTCTATGGAGAATCAAGTGAGGGACCGGGAAGGAGCTGTTATAACCCTAGGGCTGGGGGAGAAGGCCTGGGCTCCAGCCAGAGGGGCACCAGAAACAACCCCGCACTGGGCGTGGGTGGTGGTGGTGGCTCCAGGGAGGACGTGGGGTTTGAAGGTTCGGGTAAGGATGGAATTCCAGGCCGGAGCGTCAGTGTGAGCAAAGGCTTGGGGGCTGGAAGGTCGGTGGAAAGCAGTGTGGGGTTTGGTAAGAAGCTGAGGGGCTGAGGTCAGTTGGAACCAGGCCCTAAAAAGCCTGGACTTTCAGCCTGGGGTCGGGGACTCTCCTAGGATTTACAGTCACATCCAGCTGGCCAGTAAGCTGTCTTCAGGCTGTGACTATGCCCTGTTCAAGGTAAGCTCTGCTTCCCCGCCCCCAGGCACAGGGGCACAGATTCTCCCCAGCACTGCTCCCTCACAGGGGGGGGTGGGGGTGGAGTCTGAGGACAGCCTCCCTCAGAGCCAGGAGGAGGAAATGCTGTAGAGGAGCCTGGACAAAGTGTCAGACCTGCGCTGCACCTTGAATGGCGAGTCTGGAAAGCAGGGATACAAAGAAGGAGCCCAGGTTTCTGGCCTGGTCCCTTAACTAGGAATAGGCATCAGAATTGGTCATGGGCACTGCTCACCAAGGCCCAGCCAATCCCTGGAGCTGCCAACCAGCCGATGTGTGAGGTGCGACCCTGGTGTCAGTGTGCAAAGGTTTCCCAGGTGACTTTGTGCCCAGCTGGGCTTGGGATGTCTGGCATGGCCCACACGGGGGTTGCCCCGGAGGCTTTGTGAATTACTCCCACTTGAACTCCTGTCTTCAGGAGCTGTGTTCAATAAAGGAGACAGGCACACACACGGGCAAGGCTGTAAAAGATGACACATGTTAGGGCTCTGGAGCCTGGCGGAGCTCAGAGGAGGCTCTGGGAGTTGAATGGCTGGTGGTGGCACTTGCCTGTACAGAGGGGATGGAGGCATGACAGAAACTAGCCTGTGGAGATCTCCTGCGGGGCAGGAGCAGGACCGGAGGAGATGGCTGGGCCCCCACTTCCCTTTGAACAAAGGGAGGCAGTTGATTTGCCATCTGGCCTCCCAGGATGGCATCGAGCCCATGTGGGAAGACGCCAGGAATAAGCGGGGTGGCCGCTGGCTGGTCAGCCTTGCCAAACAGCAGCGCCACACTGAGCTGGACCGCCTGTGGCTGGAGACAGTGAGTGGAGGGGCTGGTAGGGAGGGTCCCCCAAAGGAGGGGGCAGGGCCGGTATGGTACCCGTGGTGGCAGTGGTCTCAAGGATGGCGGGTGCAGTCCCTGTGCCACAGCTGGAGGCCTCGTCACCTCCCTTTTGGGCCCCAGCTGCTGTGCCTCATTGGGGAGAGCTTTGAAGCGTACAGCCAGGAGGTGTGTGGGGCCGTCATCAACATCCGAACCAAGGGGGACAAGATCGCAGTGTGGACGCGGGAGGCAGAGAACCAGATGGGCGTGCTCTACATCGGGTGAGGGTGTCTGGCATGGGGTGAGGGCTGAGCTTCTTCTAGGGGAGAAAGTGAAATGGGGGGTGGGGGCTTGGCCTACAAGGAGGACCTCTGGAACTCTGCCTGCCTTTTACCCCTTCTGCCTTCCTCACATGTATGAAGGGTTTGGGAACCTAGATTTCAGACGATTTCTAGCAGAACGCTTCTTTTGCATTGGTCTTATTTTGGGTTTCCATATGACTAAAACACACAGAATTGGAGTGTCTGTGGCTGGCACCAGGGTAGGAGTTCTGGGCAGAGGACCAGGTTACCTCCAGGGCTGCTGCTGACTGCCTGTCGCATTTCCTCTCCCTCTTACCCCCTATTCCCATCCCAGGCGGGTCTACAAAGAGCGCTTGGGACTCTCGACGAAGACCATCATTGGGTACCAGGCCCATGCAGACACAGCTACTAAGAGCAACAACCTGGCCAAGAACAAGTTTGTGGTGTGAGAGGGCCTGGGCACCCCTCTCCATTCAGCCACGCCTGAGCCCCTCACTATTGCTGTATATGTGTCCCAGCAGGACTGGGGGCGAAGGCGGAGGGCTGATTCTCACCTGTTCGGGAGTTAATACGAACATTCTTTAACATGAGTTGGGGCCCAGGCCTAGGGGCTACTCTGTGGGTGGTGTGGTGGAGGGCAGGCTGAGGACCCAGGGCAGTGTCACCCAGAGGTGGGGTGGGGTGAGTCATGGGGGAAGGTGGAAAGACGACAGGAACAGTCTATGATCCAGTATGACTCTGTGCCTACCTGGACAGGGGGCTAGCTAGGCCTGAGGACCAACCCTTCTGTTCTAGGGGAGGGGGCTCAAGCCTCCTGCCACTCTGAGAGCTAGCATTCCCGGGCCTCGCCTGCTGGCGGTGATCGCTGTGCTGGAAAACCGTTGTGGATTTCCTATCAGATTTGTAGGCTTGGAGCCCACCCTGGAACCCCTTCCTTCTTTGGAGTAGGGCTGTGCCCTCACCCCAGAGGCTGGAGGCTGAGAGGCAGAACCCCATCATCTCACAGGGAGCTGAGGAGGGGGACAGCCTGGGAGGAGGGGGACAGGCTGGGTGCTCCTCCCCCTTGCGGGTGACAGGGCGGGTTGGGCCTTCCCTGGCTCAGGGCGGAGTTTAAGTGAAGGGGAGGAGGCGGCTTGGCGGTCAGACCTCACCCGGGTCTGCTACTCCAGGTGGATAAACTTGATGGAGCTCAAGCTCCTTTCTGTTCCTGTTCTAAATAAATACCCCCCTTTGCGCAAAGCTGGAATGATTTTTAACGGAGGGCTCTAACATTATGACTCAGTTCCTCCAAAACCTCGATCTGCTCCCGCCCTCCCTGGAAGGCGCTCGTGTGAGACTAACCAGGGAGCCCAATCAGGCCCACGCTGGGATGGGAAGAGGGATAAGACTGGGGTTCCAAGCACCAAAAGGGTTTGAGCCAGGGGGTGGGGTGTGTGCCCCAGAAAAACTGAAGGGGCAGCGACCAGGCGACTCACCATTCCCAGGGCCCGGGCGTGGTGTAGCCGCGCGAGCCGGGGCGGCAGGGCTACATTTCTGGCGAGCGAACCGCGTGTCAGATTGGACTCCTGGGCGAAAACGTCCTGCACGTGCGTCCAGAACCCCAGTCGAGCCTCCATCGCCAGCTGCTCACCAGCGCAGTAGTTACTTCTCTCCAAGATGAGCTCCCTCAGCAAGGCCGGGGATTGGGGCGCGCGGGCACTGGCCCTGCGGGGTGGGGGTGACTGTGGGTCCTGCATGCCCGCGGTTGGTGCTGCCATCATCGAGCATCTCACGGGGTCGGGGGGGCGGGGGGGGAATGAAGGACGCCGGGGCGCTCTCCGCGGCGAGAGCGAGAGCAGCCAAGCCGGGAGAGAAGGAGGAGAGGGGAGAGGGGGAGGGGGGCAGGGGGAGAGAAGGAGAGGGGGTAGGGGGAAAGGGGAGGGGGGAGGGGGGCAGGGGGAGGTGTCTGGAGGCGGGGCCAGGCCGAGGCGGGGCTCGGAGGAGAATGGGGAGGGGCGGAGCCAGGCGGGGGCGGAGCCAGGCGGGGCTGCGGGTACCCAGCGCACTCGGAGCAGGGCGGTCCCGGCGCCGGGGGCGGTCCCTGCGGGGCGGGCGGGGCCGGCGGGGCCCGACGGGCGCTCGGTGTGGCCTTGGCCATGAAGTCGCAGCCGCCGGGCTAGGCCCCGGGCGGCTCCAGCCAGGGCTGCCCGCGGAGGGCTGGGCCCGGCCCCGGCTCCGGTTGGCGGGCCGGCGGGGCGCTCACCATGCCCGGCAAGCACCAGCACTTCCAGGAACCCGGGGTCGGCTGCTGCGGGAAATACTTCCTGTTTGGCTTCAACATTGTCTTCTGGGTGAGCGCGGGGTGGGTGTCGGGCCCTGCGCCGGGCCGGGGGGGTTGGGGGGGGTGGCGGGAGGAGGTTCCGTCTCCTACCGAGGGGAGACCACTCCCTGCCACAGGGCTGAGGACGCTCTCCCCACTCCTAGCTGCCGGCCCACCCCCGGGACCGGCGGAGGGAGCTGCGGGGAAGCCCAGATTGCAGGGGGTGGTCCCAGCCTCCGCCGCCGGGTGTGGGGACCCGGAGTCTTCAAGGCTTGACGGAGAAGGGGTAGGACACGCGTGGTCCGAGCGTCCCTTCCTCCTGCCCAGCTCACTTCGATACCCTGGGGTGTGGGGTGCACGCTGAGCCCCAGCCCTGGTTTAGGGAAGAGTCTGCCAAGAAGGGAAGGGCAGGGTCTCCTTTCCTGCCCCCTTGCTCCCCCTCCCAGCACCTGGCCAGGCACCTCGCCTTCAGCTCTGGCCAAGTGGGCTGGGTCAGAGCCTCCACCACAGCCCCTCGCTGGGAGGTTTTCCGGGGAAGGGCCAATAGTCAGAGTCCTGGGGAGGATCTCCCCATTGAGTGGCTGGGAGCTGGCCCTGGGGAGCAGGATTCTACATTCCACAGCGGACCAAACCGAGGCTCCAGGGTGGGGCTGTCGCTGCCCCGAGAAGGGAGCTGCTGGTGCCCCTCCCAGGGTGGCATCTGGGCCCCTGGGCCCTGCCAAGTCATCTTTGCCTCCTCCCTCCCCCATCTCATCTCCCCAAGGCCGCCTGCTGCCTCCGCAGCCTCTGCTTCTGCCGCCTTGGTCAAAATGCCAGGCCCATTCAGCTTTGTTCAGCAGGACTCAGTGGCACAGCCCTCTACCCACATGCTCCCGTGCCGTCACCCGCACGTGGGTGTCCTTTGACTCCAGCAGCGTCAGCTTCGGAGGGTGTGGGATGTGCAGACTTCCCTGGAGGCCTTCGGGTACAGGCCTAGCTGTGAGACTGTGGGCAAGTCACTTCTCTCTGAGCCTCTGCTTCCCTGCTGGGGAGGGGGCGATAATGAAGCCAGGGTTAGGCATGTCAAATGGATTATACTTACTGTATTCTTATTATCTTCTACATTTTACATATAAGGTAACAGGCACAGAGAGGTTAAGTCATTTAACCTAGAGACACACAGCCAGCAAGTGCAGAGCCAAAGTGACAGCCTAGTGGGCAGTGGGTGGAGGTGAGGTAGAGCTTTGAGCAGAGGGAGCCCTCAAATGCCAAGGGGGGACAGACAAGGGAGCCCCCGGCTTGTTCAGGGTCCTGGGGCTGGGGCAGAGTGTGAGTTTTATGTTGAGGGCAGTGTGGAGCTGTGAGGGCTTCAGTGCTGGTGATGGGTTTGTTCGAGGCAGATCTGTCTGGCTGCCTTGAGGAGGGTGAGTGAGGGACAGGAGTTGGAGGTGGGGAGACTAGGGAGGAGGGCTGGGGTAAAGTTGGGGTGGCGGTGAGGGGAGGGGGGGGACAACTCCAGGGGAAGTTATAGGCTGGATGACAGGACCAGCTCACTTGGGGGAGGGGGAAAGGGAAGGTCAGGTTTGGGTCATGGTGGCCTAAGGGAGGTGCCTATGAAACAGGTCCAGAGGTTTTTTGTTTTGTTTTAATGGAAAGCAAATCCCGGTGTGACCCTGCTCATCCTCCTCCAGTGGTTTCTCACTAGAAAACAGTCCAGATTCCTTCCCATGGCCTTTAGCCCCTCTGGAGTCTGGCCCTGCTTCCTTCAGCTTGTCCCTTGTACAACCCAAACTGACCTAACCCCAGGTCCTTTGCCAGTCCCTCCCCCTGGGGTTCTTTTCTCCTCTCTGTACCTTTTATCATTTAAACCTCAGCTAAAATGTCACCCCTTTCCCTAACTAAAGCTCGCCCCCCGCCCCCCAATCACTTCCCACCGCGTCGTCCTGTTTGATTTTCCTTAAAGGGTCTGCTAAACAGAAATTACCTTGTTCACTCACTGTGGGTTTCCCCACTGGAGTCTAAACTCCATGAGGGCTGAGAGCTATCTGTCCTATTCGATGAGGTGGTCCCAGCACTGGAACAGAACCTGGGACATGAACGTGTTTACAGTAGTGTCTGGAGCTAGGGAGAGGCTTGGCTCACAATCCCAGAGATGGTAGTGTCATGAAGGGGTGGGAAATGAGCATGAAGAGGAAGAAGGCAGAAGGCTAAGGTTGGAACTGGTGGGGGGTGGGAATGGCCTTGTGCAGCGGGTGGGTGAAGCAGAGGTGCTGGGAGGGAGGTTGAGAAGGGGCAGGTGGAAGACTAGTATGGACTTAACACCGAGGGGTTCAGGAAGGAGAAAGCAGTGGTGGTAGCCTGTCTACAGGCTGTGGGTGGGTCAAGTGGGATGAGGCAGGAGAAGTGAGGTTTGGTTTCACATCCCAGATCCAGTGTGGGGGAGGGAAGGAAAGACATTTCTAAAGAAAGTACAGCAGCGGGAGGAGCCTGGGTCAGAGAGGGGAAGGCATTGAAGGTGGAGTTGACCAGCTAGGGAAGGAGCCTGAGGGAAAGCAGGAGTGGGGGTGTTGGTGGGGGTTGGTGGGGGGGCTCATGACTCTGGGCTTGGGCTGGAGGTGATGGATGGTCAGGGTCTGCTCAGGGTCAGGCAGCGGCCCTGACATCCCGGTCTCTTCCCAGCAAGGAATTGAGGCAGGATGGCTGGTGGCGTTTAGGCCCAGGCAGATCTGTGGCCACCTGTTTTCCAGGATACAGCCACTGGCCCGGGCTGGGGCCCCTCAGCTGGGTCCTGCTCTGCATCAGGATTCCTGGTCATGCAGGGGCTTTGGTTTTGAGCTCTGAGAATAGAACTGGGCAGGAAATGGCCTCTGGCAGACAGAGGTTGCAATGGTGCGATGGTGGTGGGCTGCTGGTCACAGAGTTGCACGGCAGCCAGAGGGCTGGACTTGGGCGGGGCAGCGGCCAAGAGCCCTGAAGCCCAGCATGGGCTGGGGCAGGAGCAGAGGCTTGGACGCTGCTGCTGATTGCCCCCTGTTCCGGTTCTGAGTTCCAGGAAGGGGCCCTGCTGTCCTTTCTAAGGCTAGGCGTGTTTAATCTTCCAGGCTGTGTGCTGGGGGGAGAAACACTAAGATGTGTTCTTGGGAAGATGTGAAGGATCCTGGATCCCATTTGCAGCCCTTTGCCCTCTTCCTTTCTCACCCCTTGGAGACCCTGAGTGCTGGGGGAAGAGGCTCTGTTGGGGGAGCAGGATGCTGGTGCCCAGCTCTCAGCTTTTTGCTTCTGCTCTTGCAGGTGCTGGGAGCCCTGTTCCTGGCCATCGGCCTCTGGGCCTGGGGTGAGAAGGTGAGGAGGTGGGGTAGGGCGTGGGGCTGCTGCAGGTCAAAATGATGGGAGGATCAGCACCCCAACTTGTCTCTGCTCCCCCGACACAGGGCGTTCTCTCCAACATCTCGGCGCTGACAGATCTGGGAGGCCTTGACCCCGTGTGGCTGTTTGTAGTGGTTGGAGGCATCATGTCGGTGCTGGGTTTCGCTGGCTGCATTGGGGCCCTCCGGGAGAACACCTTCCTGCTCAAGTTTGTGAGTGCCCCCCGCTAGACCCACTGGGGACCCCAACTTTCTCCCACCCACTTCTTACATATATTTTTGTGCTTAAGAATGGGTAGTTTTATTACGTTACAACAATAAATATAAGATTCGTATTATCTATCCATATATAGGGTCCTTTCTGTTGAAAATGACTGAAATCGGGTGGCCCGAGCATAAAAGGGTATTTATTGGTTCACTAAGAGAAGCCTAGGGGTGTGCTGGCTGCTGGCACGTTGGGGTCCAGGGACCACCACAGTGTCACTTGGCCTGGCCTCTGTTTCTTGGCTCTGTCCCTCTCGGTTAGCTCCATTCCCCATGGAGTTGAAGGATGCCCAGGATTTGTGGGTACCGGCCTCACGCTGCCCGCGCTGTCCTCCGAGAAACTCCTACTGGCAGTGGTTCTCAACCTTCTGGCCCTTTAAATACAGTTCCTCATGTTGTGACCCAACTATAAAATTATTTTCGTTGCTACTTTATAACTGTAATGTTGCTACTGTTATGAACCGTAATGTAAATATCTGATATGCAGGATGGTCTTAGGCGACCCCTGTGAAAGGGTCTCTCGACCGCCAAAGGGGTCGCGGCCCACAGGTTGAGAACCGTTGTTGGAGGCTGAGGCTCTTCTCAAGCATTCTGTCAAGTCCTTTAATTGCATCTCCGTGATTCTGATTGGCTGTGCCTGGACCAATCCCTGTGGCCTCGGGGAGGTAGCGCTCTGATTGGTGAGCTGTTGGCACATGCGCAGTCCTCTAGCTGGGAATGGGGAAAAGTGATGGCTGCAGCCCAGCCACAGAAACTGAAGGCTTGTGGGAAGGGTGGTTCCTCAAAAACAAAACAAAACAAAACGAAACAGGTGATTACCGGAGGAAGCGGAATGGATGGGTCGGTAAGGCCAGCACTGCCTTCACATCATAAAGCAACACGAACAGGATGGAAGGTGGGGACTCTGGGCTGTGTTGGATCCCGTGGCACCCACCAGGCCCTGCGTCGCCGACCCCGCCATCTGTATGTGCCCACCCCCAGTTCTCAGTGTTCCTTGGCCTCATCTTCTTCCTGGAGCTCGCGACAGGGATCCTGGTCTTCGTCTTCAAGGACTGGATACGAGACCAGCTCAACCTCTTCATCAACAACAACGTCAAGGCCTATCGGGACGACATTGACCTCCAGAACCTCATTGACTTTGCTCAGGAATACGTGAGTCCAGCGTCCAGCACGGGCCCGCCTGCAGGCCCACCTGCAGGAGGCACCTGCTGGGCAGATGAGTGGGAGCAAGTTCCCTGTGTGCAGGGACCACCCCCGCGCCCTGTGCATCCCCCTGTGCCTGGTCCTGCAGGGAAACAGGGTTGGAGAATAGAGGCCAGAGGCTCCAAACTGGCAGCTCCTAGGCTAGGCTTACACCACGGTTACAGTAGGAATAAAAACATAGATTCCCCTTCTAGGAAACCCTGGGCCCCGCAGTATTGGCTGGGGCTGCATTGTTGCTCCCCTTGGCTGGTACAGGGGCTCTATTTGCCACTATCCCTGACACTCTGTATTTTATTATGCCTGTCGGTCCTCTTCTCTCATTTGTATTACTTATTTGGCCTCTGACCATATTAGAGTTTGAGACTCTGTACAGAAGCCCTGCCCTCAAGCTTGTACACCTACCCCTGTGAAGACATAGTGAGTGAACAGTTCACGAAATCCTAGACACCTCACACCTACGAGTTCTCGCCCGCTCACAGTGATACCCAGCCACACCCACTTACACAGTCATCCTCGTTTGGTGCTGTCCACATAGTCTGCTCTGGGATGCAGAGATGAACCGGAGCTGGTGTCTGCTTTGAGGTGCTCTCAACCCAGGGCTAGGCAGACAGGCAGCCAGGCGGTTAGGGTGTGGTTTGTTCATTCAGCATGGAATTATCATGTGCCAGGCCCTGGTCTGGTGCTGGGGATTCTGGGGTGAAAAAAGTGGGGATCTGTCCTTGTGGGGATGGCAATCTGGGTGGAGAGATGGAGGATGAATAAGCAAAGCAAACAAACAAGTGTGTGTGTGTGTGTGTGTGTGTGTGTGTGTGTGTAATTATAAATTGTGGTGAGGGTTGAGATGGGGAAGGGTGGAGGGGAAGGCCTCTGGGGGTGACCTTGGAGGAAGAGAGGGCCTAGGGATGTGAGGAGAGGGGGAGTGTTCCCCAGCAGGAGCAGCAGGTGCTCGGCAGAAGGAGAGGGGCGGGCGGAGGCCAGGCTGTGCCCACACTTGCCATTGACTCACCTAGGGAGGCAGCCCACGATGTTCTGGGCAGGGCAGAAGGGGCTCTGGTGCTGGCGACAGCATTTATGAAGTGCAACAGGAGGGTTAGGAGTGGCAGGGTTGCCCTCCTGCCCTTGTAGAGAGGAAGATCTCTGGGCGAGTATGGGGAGACTGGCATAGATGTATTTAGTGGAGCCTCTCCCCACAGGGCTTGGCCCAGCACCCATTCTCGGGGTGTCCTGCAGGAAGTCTCAGTTCTTGGGCCAATATCCTTGTCCCATCCCTTCCTGTTTTTTTTTTTCTTTTTCTAAATCCTTACTCACCTGAGGACATGCTGACAGAGAGAGAGAGAGAGAGAGAGAGAGAGAGAGAGAGAGAGAGGAAGAGAAACATCTGTTGGTTGCTTTCCATATGTGCCTTGACTGGGGATTGAACCGGCAACCTTTCGATGCAAAGGAAGACACTCAACCAATGGAGCTACTTGGCCGTGCTCTCTTCCTTTTTCAGCCTCTCTTGGGTTAGGAGGACAGGCTCCCACCATTTCCTGCTCCCACCACCGTGAGCAGGAGCCTAGCGCTGCTCTGATGACCCTGGGCCCTGGCCTGTCTGCTGGGAGGGCGTGGGAAGGTGCCTCTACACTCCTTCCCAGCCTCGCCCTGTCTCTCTACAGTCTTGGTCTGCCCCCAGACAGGGTGGATCTGGCTTACCTGGGTCTTTCCCCTTCCGCCCCCCTCTAGTGGTCTTGCTGCGGAGCCCGAGGGCCCAACGACTGGAACCTCAATATCTATTTCAACTGCACTGACTTGAACCCGAGCCGGGAGCGCTGCGGGGTGCCCTTCTCCTGCTGTGTTAGGGACCCTGCGGTGAGTGGGCCCTGATGAGGGGCGGGGCGGCGGGCATTGCTGAGTGCAGGCCCAGCCTGGGAAAAACCCACACAGGGCTAGCTCGGCCCCACCCTGGGGGCTGTGGCTGCAGGGAGGAGGTCATTTTATATGGGCCACCCCTACCAGGCTGGGGACTTTGTGTCCGTGGGCATCACCGAGCCCTGCTGGAGTGGGGGCTGCGCCTCTTCAGCAAAACCTGCCTCTGATCATAGTGAGATGGCAGTTGCAGGCCCCTGGGCATGGCCTGCCCCACCGAGCTCCAGGCACCCTGTGCTTCCAGCTGAATGCAGCCCAGGTTGTCTGGGGACCGGGGCTGGGTCACTCCCTCAGTCATGGGTGTGACAGGGCCCCCCAGGCTGCAGCCAGCCACCATACCCCTGGGCCACCATACTGGGGTGGCAGGGATGGGGGTTCTGATCCCTTTAAGGCTATCTTCAGAGCAGAAACTTCTCACAGGGACATCTCCGTAGTCACAGTTCACCTGGGGCACTGAGGGCCGGGGTTCTTCCCATTCTTGTAAAACACGAGCAGGCAGGGTTCCTAAGCAGGAGAGCCCAACCTGGCAGGTGCAGCTGTGCGTCCTGTGCGTCACGGGCCTCAGCGAGCCTCTGGAGGCGGCCGAATCCACGTCCATCTGCTCCCCCTGGAAGCAAGAACCGTTGCAGTGCTGGGTGCCATGGGCCTGGCGGCCCCTCACAGGTGGCTCATTGGCTCTTTCTCCTCAGGAAGATGTTCTCAACACCCAGTGTGGCTACGATATCCGGCTCAAACTGGTGAGACGGGCTGGGACCGGGCTGGGACACGGGGATGGGAAGGGACACCCGTAAGCTCCTCTGAAGGGCCTCAGGGATCTGTGGGGAGGGGCACTGAGTCCTAAGAACCATCCAGGCCTTGGTGCCGCCAAACATGGGAGCAGTAGACCTGCGGGCACGGGCACGGGCACGGGCATGGGCGCATTTGCTCATTCCAATCTCAGTGCCCGCTGGTGCCGAGTTTTGCCCTGGACACGGGACGCATGCTCCTGAGACAGATGGAGTCCAGCTCTCACGGAGCTCCCACTGCAGGGGGGGAGAGACAGGAAGCTCACTGATGCAGAAATGTGAATAGTAATGTGACAATTTCAGCTAAGAGCTTGGAAGAAAATAAAACAAGGTGATGGGAGTGGGGCTGGGCAGTCAGAACATGCCTCTCAGAAGAGTGGGTGTCTGTGCTGAGACCTGATGATGGGAAGGAGCCAGCCACGCCAAGGCCTGTGGCAGAGCTCCAGGGGGCAGGCACGGAGGCCTGAGGCCCTGGGCGGGGGGTGGGGGGGAGTGGGATGAGGCATGGGGGCGCGGACTGAGCCCACACCTGTGTGCCCCCAGGAGCTGGAGCAGCAGGGCTCCATCCACACGAAAGGCTGTGTGGGCCAGTTTGAGAAGTGGCTGCAGGACAACCTGATCATCGTGGCCGGGGTCTTCGTGGGCATCGCCCTCCTGCAGGTACTCTGGAGGCTTCTCATCCTGCCCCCACTCCTTTACCCTGGGCCCCCCGCCCTGCTGACGGCCTGTCCCTCACCCACTCTCCCTCTGAACAGATCTTTGGCATCTGCCTGGCCCAGAACCTCGTGAGTGACATCAAGGCAGTGAAGGCCAACTGGTGAGGCTGCCACGTTGGCCACGCCACCCGCCTGGCCTACCCAGGGACCTGCCACTGCGCCGTGATGGGCACAGCTGCAGGGGCATTTCTGCTTGGACCTGAGCCCCATGTGGGGCTCGTGTGTGGGCGTGCTGTGTGCCCACAGAGAAGCCGCATGACTCTGCCCGTTCTGGACTTGTGTGCATGGAGGGTGTGTGTGCCAGTGTGGGTGTGCACAGGGAGCCGCTGCCTCTGTGTTGTTGCGTGGCAGGCTCCCTGGGGACGAGGAAGGGCGCAGGCTGGGACACTCCTCTCTGCATGGTGGTGTGGGGCGGGCGCTGGGGCCTGCTGTTGCCTGGGATACGGCCCCACGCAGCTCCAGAGCTCTCTATTGGCTGTGACCTTGACCCTTCCGGGATCCCACTTGAGCCTCAAGGTCTCAGACTCTAAAGTGAGTCCAAGAATTTTCTCTCCCTTGCTTGCCTCTCAGGATCAAACATGATGACAGCTGCAAACTACTTAAATAAACAAAATCTTGAAAACCACTGGCTTACGCCCACCATCTGGTTCTGTCAGCTGCAGAGCCCTGGCCCGGACCCACCCTGCCCTGTTTTCTCCGACGTGGGTCATGCATACACTTGAGCTGAACTTTAAAACTTGGTATAGTTCACATAAAAGTGTATTTCACAGACCCCCGGCTTCTCAGGAAGAAGGCCGTCTGGCTGCAGCAGCTCTTTAGTGGCAACGTCTCTTAGGGCAACACTCCCCATTCTCTGAGGCCCTGCCTGGCCCATTCTGCTCACTGGGCTCTGCCCTGCGGACCCTGTAGGCTGGGAGTTGCCTTCCCACCTCTGTAGGGGTATCCCTGCCAGCACTGCTGTGGCCAAGCCTGGAGGGAAGCACAGGGATATGATGAATGGAGGCTGGACTCTGCCTTGAAGAGGCCAGGGAAGTGGGGGCTGACCCTGCCGGGGACTGAAATGGGTGCCAGTGGGCCCAGGAAGGTTGTTGAGGGGTGGATGGAGGTCAGGAAGGTTTGGGGAAGGAAGTCGCTGGAAGCCCAGAGCTGGGGGTGGGGAGCCTAGTTGGGGGACTTCTGGGCACACTATCTGGAATGAAGTTCAAAATCTTCCTGGTGGCCTGTAGAGCTGCCTTATGGCCACCAGAGGGCGCCCCAGCACAGCATTCTCTGCATCTGGCTTTTCTCTGGCAACCTCACCAAGTACAGCCAAGTGCCTGGTGAGTCCTCCAGGCTTATTGGTGCTCCGGGGGTTCAGGGAACTGGGAAACTTCAAAAGGAGCGAACTGGGGAAGCCTGGCTGTTTTCAGCTCTGCCCTTATCAGCCCCATGAAGGGGGTGGGTGTGGAGTGACTGCCATACCCCTCCCTGAGCTGCCTGCTCTTTGTGGCTGGTTCCCAGATCTCACACTCAGCTGTCCCGAGGGCCAGGTAGGCAGGCGAATGGAGTTAGGCCTTTGAGTAGCGAGGCCTTTGCCGTGCTGCTCTGACTTTCCCATTGTTACTGACGACGGGACACAGAGAAACATGGCTTTGTGACAAGAGAAATACATACAGGGGTGGGCAAAAGTAGGTTTACAGTTGTGCGTGCGAAAGTTTATTTTTGTATTATTTATTAATTGTATTATTTTCCATAAGAACAACTGTAGACCTACTTCTGCCCACATCTGTATTTGTTCAGTCAAGGTGATGATGGCAACTGGCCTGAGAGACAATAGGGTGTGGTGGGGCCTATGGCAAAACATCCCCGTCTCAAGTTGGAGGCTGTCATGAAGTTGCAGCTAATTGCTATGAAGTGAGAAAGCAGGTCTAGTGTTAGTAATCTGGAGAAGCCAGAAGTCCAGATTTTTATGAAAAATATTTTGGGTTTTAAGTTCTTGGCAACTAATGAAAAAAAAAATTAACCTGTGAGCCAAACAGCAGGTGTGGGGCCAGCTTTGGCCCCTGTGCCCTGCCATTCAGGGGTGCTGGGAGTCGCTGCCAAGTGAGCAGGGGTGGGCATGCACCCGGCATCTCGTCCTGGGTCCCTGACAGGTGCCGGTTGCCGGTGGTTGATAGACGCTGCAATAAATTCACTCACAGTCTTGTGCGTCTGTCTTGTGTCTTTAATTTCAAATGCTTTCACTTTCAATCCCCTCCCAAACCTCACCACCCCTGCGTGAGGTGGAGATGCTCTTCCTGATGAAGCCAGCGCAGAGAGGGGAGGGAGCTGCCAGCACAGCTGGAGGAGGCACTCAACGCTGACCCTTGTCACTGGCGTTTTCCCCGTCGCGTCCTGCCTGCCTGACATCGCAGGAGGAAGCCTGCACACTCAGTGCCCAGGAGTCATGCGCAGTGGGTGTCGTTCCCCAAGCATGATCGAACCTCCACTAAGTGCTGGGGATGTAGGGGGGAGAAGACCAGGGTCCTGGCCCTTGCGCTGCGTCCTTGTCGGGGAGACACAGAAACAAGTAGGCAAGGGAGCATTCGTGTTAATAACATATGCGTGGCCCTCGCTGGCTTGGCTCAGTGGATAGAGCGTCAGCTTGCAGACTAAAGGGTCCCAGTTCAACTCTGTCAAGGGCACATGCCCCAGATGCGGGCTCGATCCCCAGTAAGGGGCTTGCAGGAGGCAGCCAACCAATGATTCTCTCTCCTCATTGATGTTTCTATCTCTCCCTTCCTCTCTGAAATCAATAAAAATATATTTAAAAAATAATATATGCATGAAAAAGTAAGAGGGATGGGCTAGATGGTGACAGCTGGGGTGTCTGGGGAAGGGGCCCCTTTGAAGGGGTGGCTGGAGGAGAGGGTGCCATCTCTGGGAAGCGCCAGAAGAACAGTGTTCCAGGTGTCAGTAGCAGCTGCCCTAGAGGCCCTGAAGCCGGAGTGGGCTCAGCACGAGGAAGCCTGGGTGCTGGAGAGGTGGGAGTGGGTGAGGGGCAGAGGGCACAGACAGGGAGATGGTGGAAACAGGTTCCATTTGGAAATAGGACTGGTGAAATGGGTCAAGACTGGTAGGAGTGAGCATGACCCTGGCTGGGGACCCAGAGTTTTCCAAAGCTCAGTCCTGCCACAGGACACCCACCCACTCATCCACTCATTCACTCAACCACCCACCCACTCAGGTGGGCTCCAGCTGGAGGCCGAGGTCGCTGAGGCAGGTCGCACTGGCCCTTGCCTTCCCTGGCTCACCATCTCTTGGCAGAGGCAGACGAGCAGCTGCTCGTGGTGCAATGTGTACGTGGTGAGGAGCACGTGATCTCTGCTAGGTGGCGGATCACGCTGGTTAGAGACAAATTCCTGCCCCCACAGTAGAACTTAGAGCAGGTCTTTCCCTCGCACTGAGGAGTGCTAACTCAGGCGGGACCCTTCCAGATGCGCAGAAAACAAGGGAGCGCGGAGGCTGCCCCCGCCCATCCCGCTAAGCAGGTCCCTGGGCCATGCGGACCAAGGTGACCGTCCCACCCTCCGTGAGGGCGGGGTGCACACCGGAGGTGACAGGTGGCCGTCGTCTGGCAGCCTGGGGGGGCCCCAGGAGCCCGGGTCTGCCTAGCCTGACCAGAGGAGGGGCTTCCAGCTGGGCGGGAAGGCATCTGTGACCCTGGCTGCCTCAGAGGGAGGGCCAGAGGGGAACCAGAAGGAACAGAGAGAGCTCGGGCTGGCCAGCCTTGGATCTGCTGATGGCCTAGGGAGGTCAGGTCAAGGCCCCCTCCCAGAGGAAAGCCAGCGAGGCTAAGGCAGCGCATGCCTTAGGGGAGCCACTCCCAGTGACCGCCAGAGGGCACAAAAGCTCAGCCCACGCAGCTGCGGGATCCCAGGGCAGGCACGGGCTGCGAGTGCAGAGTTCATTGAGGGGAGCCTCTGTGACTAAGGCCATACCACCTTTTCAGTGACCTGGTGGTCCATCCTATTGCCAAATCCAGGCCTTGCCACCCTCTGCATTGTCCACTACAGGGACAAACAACACAGCCCCCACTTTCCCCGCCTCTCCCAGGGCTCAGGGAGACATGAGCCCACCTTCGGGCCCTCGTAGGTGGGGGTGTCTGCCAGGCTGAGTGGGGCTCACTTTCCCTAGGAGGCTGAAGCAACATGCTCCACCACCCGCCCTTCCATTCACTCCTTCAGCCAGACTTACTGAGCACCTACTGTGTGCCAGACACTGCTGTCGGCACTTGGGATCCATAAGAGAATGGAAGAAGACCCACCGCATGGTGCTCACAGCCGGACTGGGGTCAGCGGCCTTTGTCTGCAAAGGACACAGAGTAAATATTTTAGGCTTTTGGGCCACTCAGCTCTGCCTTTACAGCAGAAAGCCACTCTCAAGACAAATGGGCGTGGCAATGTTCCAATAAAATTCTCTGGACACTAAAGTTAGAATGCAATGGAATTTTCACGTGTCACAAAATATTACACCTCTTGATTTTCAATGGTTAAAAACACAAAACCGCCCTGACCAGTTTGGCTCAGTGGATAGAGTGTTGGCCTGCGGACTGAAGGGTCCCAGGTTCGATTCCGGCAAGGGCATGTACCTTGGTTTTAGGCCCATCCGCAGTAGGGAGTGTGCAGGAGGCAGCTGATCGGTGTCTCTCTCTCATCGATCTTTTTAGCTCTCTATCCCTCTCCCTTCCTCTCTGAAATCAATAAAAAAATATACATATATATAAACAAACAAACAAAAACCCCACAAAACTGCCCTGACCAGTGGTTCAATGGTTAGAGTGTTGGCCAGGGCACCTAAGGGTCACAGGTTTAATCCCTGGTCCTGGTCGGGGATCGTGCGAGAGGCAACCAACGGATGTGTCTCTCTGATGTTGATGTTTCCCTCTCTCCCACTCCCTTCCACTCTCTCTAAAAATCAATGGAAAAAGTATCCTTGGGGGAGGATTAACCACAACAACAGAAAACAAAATAAAAACAAAAAACAAAACCAAACACAAAACCATCCTTAGCCCTTGAGCTATATACAAACAGGCAGTGGCTGGACTCACCTCTCGGTCTGGGGTTGCCGGCCCCCAACCTAGGAAGGGAGACAACACCAGTGAATTTTTTTTTTTTTAGTTTAGTAAGCTTCTTCTAATGGCAAAGACCTGCAAATGCTTTTAGCTGGTGAACTTTATCACTTACAAGATTTTTTTTACTTTATTGATTAAGGTATTACCTATGTGTCCTTATCCCCCCATTGCCGCCCCCCGCCCCCAACACCAGTGAATCTTGTAAAGAGTCACTCACCCGGGAGAGTGTGAGTGCCATGGAGATAGCAGAGCCAGTATGGGCCGGCAGTGTGGGGGCGGGGCAGGCCTCGGTATCAAGTGGGGCCTTTTGAATTATTTTGGTAGCATGGGTAAATGGGAACCCAACCCAGATTAAAAATGGAAGAAACTCAGGTCCCCTTACCACCCCGGTCTGTTCCCCTCCTCTGCCCTCCCGGCTGTCATCATAGCTTTTGGACCTTTCCCATTTTTGTATGCATATCATGTATCCACAGAAGGTGGACGCTCAGTGTCATTTTGTTTATTTATTTATTTATTTATAATATATTTTATTGATTTTTTACAGAGAGGAAGGGAGAGGGATAGAGAGTTAGAAACAGCGATGAGAGAGAAATATCCATCAGTTGCCTCCTGCACACTCCCCACTGGGGATGTGCCCACAACCAGGGTACATGCCCTTGACCAGAATCCAACCTGGGACCTTTCAGTCCGCAGGCCGATGCTCTATCCACTGAGCCAAACCAGTTAGGGCCTCAGTGTCGTTTTGTGTGTGTTCTGAGTGGCAGGCGACTCCCCATGTCACCGAGAGTTGCGTTTCTGCCCCCTCGTCACGTCTGTGCTGAAGCTGCTCACGAGGTGACTGTGGGTGTCTCTCTGCTTCTCGCCTCCCCTGCGGGTGGTGGACAGTCAAGTCGTTCCTGCTTTGGGGCTCTTTCCACCCCAGGCTCTGGTTAGAGGCCAATCCCAGCCCTCTCTCCTGGGGTTCCCGTGGAGCAGCCGTTGCTTTGCTGCGCAGAAGGAGGAGGGCTACAGGGGAGGCTGGCCTCAAGCTGGGGCTAATGGCAGAGGGGGCCCCAGCAGGTCCCTTCCTGGGTCCGGGGCCTCACTTTGCTCCTCAGCCCTGGCATCAGTTTGATACCCATGCCCACCAGAGGCCTGGAACTCAGCCCACCAGCGGCGTAAAATCCACCCAATTAGCCCCTTGACACTGCCAAGGCCGTTGCCACGGTGATGCCTCCTGGTCCCCTGTGCAGTCCCATAGGCAGATGGGACGTGAGCACCTGCATAGAGAGGGGCATCCGCTGTGGCCCGAGGGTCTAGCTCTTGATTGGAGGCTGCTTACATGCCCGGAGGCCTGGACGCACCTGAGCAGCTGGGTCCTGCTTGGGGATGTTCACGTCTGGGAAATAGCTCTCTAGGCCTGCCTCCTGCCCCGGCCACACCTTCTCCAGGCTGCCCCACATGCCCCACCCCATCTGTGGGAGTCTCCTGGGAACTGTGACTGGAGAGAGGGGTCCTGGCAGGGGGCCACATGGGATCCCATCCGGCTTCCCTGTCAGCCAACATTTGCCCGTACATCTGTGTGTCAGGCCGGGCTGGGCACTGGGAGTTTAGCAGCGGCTCTGACGGGGTTCTTGTCCTCAGGGGGCTCAGGGTCCGGTGGGAGACGCTGGCAGGTGAGTCATCAGCCTTTACAAGTGATGGATTTGTGTGAACAGGTGGTGCAGGCTTGTGGTTACAAACTGCAAACTGCGTGGAAGGTATGTACAAACCCCCCTCTCATCCCTCTCTCCCCAGGTGGTGCCGTCCTGCCGCCCCTCCCAGAGATGCCTGTGCGTTGCAAACAGCTCCTGGAGAATGGTGAGCCAGAGCCCAGTCCGCACTCCGCACAGCCTCCGCACGCTCTTCTGCCTGCATTTCTCACCGGCCAGCATTTCAGGGAGATAATTGCATATCAGTATGTAGAGATGCACCCAATTCTTTTCAACTAGAGCAAACCGGTAATAACAGCAAGAACTTACACTTACTATGTGCGGGGGGCTCCTCTAAGCACATTATTTGTACAAACTGGCCCACTCCCCCAAACAGCCGGGAGATGGGCGCTCTGTTGATCTCACTGGGCAGGCGAGGGGCCTGGGATGCGGCCTGTGTGGCGGGGCCCGATGGATGCTCGCGGCCCCTGGATGTGCAGGATGTTTGCGGTCGTGAACACCCTTGTACTTTTATCTTCGGAGGATAAATGCTTGGAGTGGATGGCCGGGCTAAAGGGCACGTGCATTTTAAATGTCCATAGCTATTACCAAATTGCTCTTTGAAGAGGTCAAGTCCACTTGCTGAGGTGCACCTGCCGCTCTGATAGAAGCAGATGCCCCTCCCCCTGTTTTCCTTTGCGTTGCTCCTATGAGAGAGGTTGGCATCTTTCCATACAGATCAGTGCCACTTGGTGTGATCAGAACCACGCAGATGGGGTGCACTAGGGCCGGGCGCCATACGCTGGGCGGTTTTCCTGTCCGGATGAGAGCAGAGTGAAGACATCAGACCCTTGGGGTGTGTGGGGTAGACCAGGGAGGGCATTCTTGGCAGTGGGGAGAGCAAAGGCTCAGAGGGGTGGGAGGCGGTGGGTGGGCGTCCAGGCCCCGAGATGCTCCTCTTCTCCAGTGCTACCCCTGCTCCCTGCGGCCCTGAGCCCATCAGGCTGTTTCCTCTGCTTCCAAGCACAGCTTGAGTTAAACCTGTGTTCCTGGTGGGGGTCTCTGCTCCCTAGGGGGCATCTTCCAGGGTCCTCGAAGGGGGCCTGCCCCTCAAGCCTTTAGAGAGGTAGCCCCCATCACACCTCTTCACCCCTCTGCCTCCCCTGCCCTCCCACCCATTCCTGCCACCAGCCAGGCAAGCGTACATCCTCATTAGCACGGTTCAGTGGCCAGCAGTGGTAATTGATCTCCCGTTCGCCCACTGTGGACAGCAGCTAATGGGGATGAATGTGGCGGGAGGTGCCGCCGCAAGGGATGCTCCCCCGGAGGCCTGCACGGGGCAGAGAGGTGGGCGGGAGGTGGTGATGGGCCTCACAGGCCGTGGTTCCGCTGGGGAGTCAGCAGCTGCCTCTGGCTGCCATTGGTTCCCACCCTGGGCCCCGGGGGCAGGACAGGTATGCAGGTGGGCAGAGGGGCTCTGGAATTCAGCTGCCCACTGGGGCAGTGGCAGGGGCCAGTCTAGGAGCTGTTCAAGGATGGTACCCCAGAAGTGTTGGGGCCCCCAGGTAAGTAAGGCAGGCAGTGTCCGCAATTAGTCATATGTGGGGGAGCAAGGCAAACATTCCAAAGCTGCATCAAGCAGCCACAGGGCTGGTCAGAAACAAGGATTCCGTCGTATAGTCAGTCAACAAATATTTAAGTGCCAGGCATTGGGTAGCTAGCTATAAGGTAACCAAGACAGTGAAGACCATCTTCCACGGCTGCAGAGCGCTAGGCAGTAACTAGGAAAATAAATGCTGAAGATAGTGATAAATGGCTAAATGCTCAGAATCAAATGAACAGGTTATGTGATAGGGGGCGCCTGAATGGAGGTGATGCTTCAGGAGGGGACCTGAGAGGCCTCTCTGAGGAGGCACCATGTGAGCTGAGACCTGCACAGCAAGAAAGAAAAGCATTTCAGGAAAAGGGAATAGGCAGTGCAAAGGCCCTGAGGTGGGAACGAGTTTGGGGCATTTGAGGAAAAACAAGGGGCCTGTGTGGCTGGATGGTGGCCCATAAGGAGGAGAGGAACTGAGAATTCAGTGGCAATAAAGCAAGAAGAGTCATGGTCTAGGCCCGTGGTTGGCAAACTGCGGCTCGCAAGCCACATATGGCTTTTTGGCCCCTTCCTAAGCCTTAGGAGTACCCTAATTAAGTTAATAACAATGTAACTACCTATGTAGTTTAAGTTTAAAAAATTTGGCTCTCAAAAGAAATTTCAATCGTTGTACTGTTGATATTTGGCTCTGTTGACTAATGAGTTTGCCGACCACTGGGCTAGGCCAGAAGCCAAGGTCAGCGGGGTCCTGGTGGACAGGACACCTTTCCAGAGGTGGTGTCGGCCATGTACAAAGACGGGGAGTAAGGTCCTGCCTGGATGAGCTGGGCTGGAGGACTCCGGAGAAGCCGGGGGGGGGGGGGGGGAAGACCCCGGGTCCCCGTGCCTGCAGGTTTGGGAGGGGGTGTGCCAGGGGTGTTTGAGCCAGCCTCCGCCCGACTGAGAGGAGACACAGAGGACTTGTGGGCCGTCCTGGGAGAAGGCATCCAGTCTCTGCTGCAGGCACGACACGGTGACGGACTTGAGACCCAGCTTGGCCGTCTTCCCAGCCGCTAACATCCATTAGTGAGTGTCGCCGGGTAAAGCTCCATACGGAGCCGGGCCGGATCAGCCTGTGGGCAAGGAGGCGCGCTCTGGAATGCTTACAGGGTTTTAAACGTAAAACCCACGTGTGTTTTTATGGACAATTTAAACAATTTTTGAGGGTAACCTCAGCGGTTCTCTTGATTTTTGCCGTAAGTGCGGACTTCGCTGTCAGATGCCCAAGTTATCATCCCTGCAGGGCTGAGGCGTGTCCTGGACACACTGGGGGTGGGTGTTTGCAAGCCAGGAGAGGGGGTCTCACATGAAAGAATCGCATCAGACTCACCCCTGTTCTCTGAGGGCGGGTTCATGCCCCCATGTCCTTGCTTGGTTTGTCCCCCAATGCACAATGCCACCCCCTCATTGATACTGGTCGGTTGTTTAAGAACCTACTTAAATGTTCCTTAATCCCCTCGCTGTCCCTGGTCCTCCTGGCCCCTCCTCCTAGGCTCCGGCATCCCCTCTTCTGTAGCTCAAAGTAGGATAATTTTTGGATTACAGATCTCAGTAAAATATGACCTTGAAAGAGCATTTGATAAATTTCAACAACTTATGATTTTTAAAAAAATCACAATTTCTGCCCTCGCCGGTTTGGCTCAGTAGATAGTGTCGGCCCGCGGACTGAAGGGCCGAGGGTTCGATTCGGTCAAGGGCTCAACCCCTGGCCCTGGTTGGGGTGTGTGGGAGGCAACCAGTAGATGTGTTTCTCTCACATCGATGTTTCTCTCTCTGTCTCTCCTCCTTCCTTTCATTTTCTCTAAAAAATCGATGGAAAAATATCCTCGGTGAGGATTAACACGACAAAAAAAAAAAATAATCACAATTTCTTAACAATGAGAAATAAAAGGGAATTTCTTTAACCTGAGAACGACATAGAACAAACATTGCACTGAATGTTGAAACAGTCGCAGAAATAGGACAAGGGTGCTGAGGGTCAGGGCTGCCATTCGCATCATATGTGCGCCCTGGCCAACGCGATAACACAAGACAGTGAACACGAAGTACATATAAAGGTTAGTAAAAAGAGACAGGGGCAGGGACCATCCCTTTATGTTTTCCCAATTGTGCGGATGCTTCACAAATGTTGATTCAATTGAAGAACAATTCAGTGTGTCCTCAAGTTCTTGAAGGGGGTGGGGAACAAAACAGATCCTCTAGAAGCCAAAGTCTGAGAAAGTCATTGCTCTCAAGAGAGTTCTGATCATGGTCCTGCCAGAAAGGTCGCAGCACAATATTTTCCTAAGACCAGAGCTGAGTGAGCGAGCTCGCGGGGTGCCAGGGAAAGGCTGTTTTCAAAATAATTGGTGCCCGTCTAGAAACAGGGGTAAGGTGTTTAGGTCAGTGGGATCTCAGGGGTGAGAAGAGCAGGTGGCAGGTGGATTCTGTACCAAGAGCAGAAAGTATCGGTGGGAGCCGCAGGAATAAGAGGCCTGGGCCCCAGGGACTCTTTCTACTCTTCCTCTTGGGACACCTGGAATCAGAATATCCCGCTGCTTTCATGGGGTTCTAAAATATATATATATGGTTCTAAAATATTGAGTCTGATTTCCACTTCCCATCTATTGCCTGTGAGGTTCGAGCTCTTGATGTGTCTATGACATGCCCAGGAAAAGTACTAGTAGCTCTGGCTCAAGCCAGCTGTCTCTGCCTGGCCCCCACCTCTCCCTCCAACTTCTGGAAATGGCACCTAGGAAATCTCCCCACCCCTGGTCCCTGTTCCTCAAGGGGAGTGGAAACAGGACCCAGGCCGGACCAGGCAGCACGTTCCATCCCTGGCCGTGGAGAATTGGGCAAAGGACGGCTGCTGCTGAGTCTTCGCTGAGGCAGAAAAGCTCCCTGTTCTGGGAGACCTTCCTGCCCACAGTCCCAGAGCGGAGGTGACACGAAGAAACAGGTCAGGAGGGGGTGACCAGCCTTAGCCTAGTGACCACACTTGAGCCCTTGATCTAGTCATGTCTGCTGCAGAGCTTCCCTGCTCTTTGCAAGGACATGAGCAAATACCCGCCCCCCCGCCCCCCCGTTTTGTCCAATCTTGTTCAAATTGGGTTCTGTTATCTACGACCGAAAGGGTTCTGACTGACACAGTGGGAACGGGTGTGTGTGGGCGGGAGAAGCTGAAGATCCGGTCATACATGCTGTCTCATGGGGCCGGGGCTGGGCAGCAAATAGCTCCCGAATGAAGCCCAGGGGGGCACTCTTGCCTCTTCCTTTGTCCTTGATGCCCTCCCACGGGGGCTGCCCAAGATCCCAAGAGGAAAGCCAGATGGTCAGGCATCACGCTACGTTGTTTTGTAAAGTCAAGTTCATTGAGGTATAATTTACAAACAATACACTGTACCCATTTTAAGCGTGTATTTCAATAACTCTTATAAGTTTATTGCCCTGCAGAGCCCTCACCGCAATCAGGATAGGGAACAGTTCCCTCACCCAGAAGGTGGCTTGGGGTCCTTCCTCCTCGACCCCTGCCCCCCACCCCCCATCTGCGATGCTTCCTGTCACTGCCAGTTAGATTTTTTCTCTGAGTCTCATATATAGTCATTCACAGCTTCCACGTTTGAGAAGTTACGTACTTGCTAAGTTTACTGTAACCCCAAATCAATACTCACGGTGCCGTAGTGGCCACTGGTGGACATGTGCGGAGTGGTGAGAAGTTTAGATGCCTGATGCGCACGCTTCCGGCGGAGGCCACGCTCCGCCTCTGGTCAGCTCTCACACGGACACGTGGCCCTCCTGCAGTCTAGTTCGTGCGTGCTTTTCACATTTTTGTGGAGTCTGTTTGTTTTGTTTTGTTGTGGTTTTGCTGCTTCGATTGGCCCTCAAGGGTGGTGTTGACGTGCTATCTAGTGTTTCTTAGAAGGAGAAGGCCGTGCTGAGCCTCATGGAGATAATACGAGTGTGAGATGGACTTCGTTCAGACACGACTTGCAGTGCTGCTGGCCGTGAGTTCAATGCTAACGAATCAACAGTCCGTATTAAGCAGCGTGTCTTTAAACAGAAGCACACACACAACACAGGGACGTGCTGACCAGCGGATGACCACGCTGGGGCCAGGGGCTCTCGGGAGCCCAGCCGCCTTCCCCAGGAGCCACGGCTCGCTGCTCGCGGCTGCAGTGTCTGCAGTGACTTTGCAGAGCAGCAGCCACCGCGAGAGCGAGAAGCACAGCGTGGAAGCCGCATAGGCAGCCCCTGAGGCCGGCCTGCCACGCAGCATCTGAGCGTCACCCACGTTGGTGGACGTATCACGTGTTCGTCCCGTTCACTGCTGAGCCGTGTCCCATCGTGTGGGCACACCCGTGCCTTTACTCACTCAAGTGGGTGGTGTCCAGTGTTTGGCGACTGTGAATAAGGCTGCTATGAACTTTCGTATACGACTCTTTATGTGGACATATGTTTCCATTTCCATCCCACGTATTTTCATATGAGCAAACATAAAGGTTAAGTCCTCACCATTGCCATGCGAAGCAGCGTTCTTTTCTATAAGGAGATGGGGCTCAGGGCTGTGGGGGCCTGCCCAGGGTCCCTGCCCAGGGTCCTGCGGCTCCCGCTCCTGCCCCGTGTGCTGCCTCTTCCCTGGCGGGTCCCAGCCAGGCCCGGCCCAGCGCTGGGTGGGAAGGGCCTGGGCGCTGTCACCGTCTCCACGGGCCTCGGGTTCCCCAGCTGCATGGTGTGCGGTTACAGTCCCCCGAAGGAGCCTGGGGTCTCCAAGCCTGTGACCCTAACCCCGCTGGAGGCCTGAGCAAGGGGACCAGGCCCAAGGGAGGCTGAGGGGGGCTGGAGCCAGGAGAGACCGAGTCAGGGCCTGATTGTCAGCCTGTGGGGCCTCCGCTGCCCGCGTCCACTCCCCGTGCTGGAGGTAACAGCTTTTTCTCTCCGGGCTCCCCTCTTCCATCAGCTGCAGCCTCCTGGGGACTGTCTACCAAGGCCTTATCCTGGTGAAAGGCGGGTCCCATGTCCACCTCTTGTCCCAGGGCTTTGAGCCCAAGGAGAGGGCGGCCTGACACTAGGCTGAGCAGTGGCCGGAGCCGGCTCTGAGTGGCTCCTGCCTGGACGCTCCGCCTGCTGCTAACGCAGGGAGCCGCCGACAACCTTCCGGTGCATCCGGGAGCCTCCTGCTGCTCACAACCAGTCACCCTGCACCGAGCTCACTGTCCCTGCACCGAGTTCACTGTCCCTGCACTGAGCTCACTGTCCCTGCACCGAGTTCATTGTCCCTGCCTGCGGCTGCAGCCTCCCACACTTGTCTCTCAGGACACTCGTCCTGTGGACTCTCCTTGGCGCGTGGAAACCAGGAGAGGGAGAGCCTGGGGTTTAGGGGCAGCCGGAGCAGAGGAAGGGCGCAGGCTTAGGGAGAGAAGACTCAGATCTGGGTCCTGACTTGTCGCTCGCTCTCTGGGCTCACCTTCCTGGTCTGTGAAATGGGCACCCTTAGTCCCTTCCGTTCACTGTCTCCCGTGGGCAGGTGCCCGGCCTGTGCTGCGGAGATGGTGGAGGAGCCAGCTGATGGGCCTGCCCTGTGGAAGAGGATCAGACAATGAGATGGCGCAGTTGGGCCAGATGACAGAGCAAGTCCCACTGCCTTGGCGGCCAACGAGGGGCATTGTCCAGACCGTGGTCAGTCCTGTGCCAGAAACTGCCCGTGGCCGCCTTAAGCAAGGGGCGTTTATTGGGAGGAGAGGGCAGAAGTCAGGGCAGCACGGGGGCGGTAAGTAGGGAGACCTTAAAGCAACGTCTCTTTAGGGGGTGGTCGTCAGGTTGGAAATTCTGCCGAAGAGTCAAAACCACAGAGAGGAGCCTGCCCGGCCTCACCAGCTGCGTCAGTGCCCACCGGGCACACGGCCTCCCAGTGGACACCGGGGCTGCCTGTGCTGCAGGGGCGAGGCCCCGGTGCTGTGCCCTCAAAAACTGGGGAAGAGCAGGCAAGGAAAAGGCCATAGGCGTTCCCTGTTGTCAGTCAAGGACTCACAGAAGGCCCCGCAGAGGTACGGGAAAGGGAGCTGTGCGCACAGAGGCTCGAAGGGGGGTGGCCTCACCTGCACCCCGCACGCATGAGCGGCTGCCCTTGGGAAGGGCTTCCCGCCTGTTCTTTCGCTGACGCAGCCCGGGAACCGGGCGGGGCTCCCGGTCTGTGAGGTCCTTGCGGGCGGAATGAATGGGACTCCGCTCGCTGGCGCTGAGGCTCTGAGGCTGCTGCCAAGTCCTTCTCCCAGGCTCCCGCCTTCGCCTTCGGGATTCAGGGTCAAGTAGTGGAGCTGGGCGTGCGCTGTTCCAGAGACAGAGCAAGACACAGGTTGCAGCCCTGTGGCTGAGGCATGTGGCCAGTGCCATGGGGAGGCTCAGGAAGGGGGCGCTTTCGGCTGAGGAGGGGTGCGAGGCTGTGGCAGAGAGGGAGGGCATAAAGGGAGGAGGGCTGGCCTTTTATTTGGGGACACTGCCTCTTCCCCGGGGCCTTGCAGGGAGCTGGGTGCTGGTGGCTGTCTGGTGGGTCAGTGGGGGATGGGGGTGGCCAGGCAGGGACCGGAGGAAAGGGGTGGGAGTAGAGGGAGCCCTGGGAGGGGGCTGCAGGCCCCTGCCAGCTGCGGAGGACACCCCAAGGTTACCTTGGCCTGTGGCTCTGGGCTGAAGCGGCTGCCAGCGATGACAACAGCGAACCAGCAGCCTCTCTGAGTTTTATTATCATTCAAATGAGGACGTGGAGAGGTATTTCATTTGATTGGTAGAATAATAGGAGCCATTTATCTACCTTCTCTCAACCTTTCATATCTGTTTCACTATTTTATGGGATCACATACATCATAGTAAAGGCAAGAATGTGTTTTTTTCTCCTGAGTTGGGGCTGGGGGTGCAGCAGGGATGGGAAGGAGGCTCTCAGAGTGGCTGGCAGGCGCTGAAGGAAATGAAATCGAAAAAGACTATTATTGGTGACAGACAGTCACATCTGAGGGAATAAGGAACTCCCAGCGAGGCCTGGATGAGGGGTTTTAAATGGAAGATCCAACAGCTCCAGCTCTGGGGCCTGCAGAGGGAGGGGCTGAATGAAGGCCTGAGGGGGGGGAGCGGTGGGGGGGGCGGAGCAAGGCCGGCACTGGGGGGCACGTGGCCCAGCTGTTGGAATTCTTTGCCTTTCTTCAGTTACGATAAATTACATGTCATACAAGGAGCTGTTCTCCTTTTGAAGAAATTAGAACATTCCAGGTGATGCCCCTGCGACCACAAGCCCCTTCTTCCCCTTCCCCAGCAGTAACTGCTATTACCATTTTTTCTTCTTGATTTCACACATATACAAATAGACCTTAAGAGGGGCACTCTTTTAAAAATTCCCAGCCGAGGATATGTGTTTTTATTTTTATTGATTTTAGAGAGACAGGAAGAGAGAGATAGAGAAAAAAAAACCTACATCAATGTGAGAGAGAGACATCGATCGGTCGCTTTCCCTACGCACCCCAACTGTGGATTGACCCTGCACCTAGGTATGTGCCCTGACCAGGAATCGAACCCACAACCTCTTGGTGTACAGGACGATGCTCCAGCCAACTGAGCCCCTCGGCCAGGGCAGAAGAGGCATCTTTCGTGGGTTTCTCTTTTCTTTCTTAAACAGCACCATCCAGCTCCTTGCTTTTTGCACTCATGTTTCACACTCTGTGTGCGTAGATCTGCGTGGGTCTCCTTCCTTCGGGGAACTGCCGTGTGGGTCTCCCTTCCAGCACAAGCCCGTGTGTTAACACCCCCGCCCCCCCCCCCCCATGTCCCTGAGGAGCAACTGGGTGGCTGCCTGCTCTTCACAATTAGACAATTAGAAGCTATGCTGCAAGGATCCCTGACCCCTTCCTGGGCACCAGGGCCAGATTCCTGAGGGCCGGTGAGCAGTGAGCTTCTGGCGGGGAGGGGTGTGCATTTTCAGCTGGGACTTTACAAAGACATAAACACAGGAACCCGGGAGGTGCAGGCCCGGCCGGCCGCCTCCTCCAGCCCCAGCGTCAGCCCCTGGGCCTTGTTCACCAACTGCTGGCCTGTGCTCTCCATTCACGAGTCCCCCTGGCTTCTGTGCGGCAAGCCGAGCAGTTTATCTGGCCTCTGAGATGAGTTCCCACCGGGCATTTCCATGCCTGGATGCACCTCCCCAGCGGGAGGGACCCGCCTCTGCAGCCATCCCCCAGGGCCCAGCTGTGGCCCAGCCCAGGCCCTCAGGAATGGTCTGTCTCCCTGGGTGTGGCCCAGCCCAGCCAGCCCGGGGCAGGTGATGCTGAAGTCGTCCCCTTCCCCCTGTGGCTGGTGCTGCCTGCGGTGCCCTCCCTACCCTGTCACATCCCCACCATCCCAGCAACCAGACCGGCCTGAGGGGTGCAGGCCAGGCAGAGAAGCAGAAAGAAAAGGTGTTAAAATGTAGCTTTTTAGCTTCCAAAGGCCCAGGTCCCGTCTTAAACAGCAAATCTGGGACACTCCCTGCCTAGTACGTTTTTGTGCCCTCACCCCAGAGAGATGAGGTTAAAACTTCTGGCCGCTTGGAAAGAGAGGCGAATGGGGAGGGAAAGCAGTGAGCTGTGCCTGCTAGGCTCTCTGTGTGTTGGGGGATGGGGGGGGGGCAGGTTCCGGGCTGGGGCTGGGGAGGATTATCCCTCGAGGGAGTTGGGGATCTCATTGAGGGGATACCTGGGCCTTGTTTCCTGGCTGAGTGGGGTCCCCAGGCACCCTGTGCCCTGATGAGGTGCTGTGACAGCAGACAGGAGGTGGGAGTGTCTTGAAGCGAGGGCCCTAGACAGCCAGGTGAGCTTCCAGCACAGAGCCCTGGGGGAGCAGCCAGGGTGCCCGGGGTGGGGGGTGGGGGTAGGGGAGTGTGGCCTGGAGGGGCCTCCCACCTGTGAGGAGGGAAGAGCACCATCACACTGTCTGGGCCCTTCTAAGCAGGACCAGATGGGGACACAGACACCTCGTCGGCTGCCAACGCTGAAGGGTGATGGCAGCCAAGAACCAGACATCCCTGTGTATGTCTTGGGGGTGCCCACGGGGTTGACAAGGACCTGTGACCCACCTGCCACCCTGTTCTGGCACCGCCAACACCCGCTAGGATCCTGGGACGAGGAGACGGCGCAGGGGACCCTGAATCACCTGAGTTGACCCTAATTGCAGAGCTAACTAAGACTCATTTTCTGCTGCTGGCAGAACACGGGATTTTAAGTAAAGAGGAGGAATTGTGCACCTGAAACTTGTATAATTGTATTAACCAGTGTCACCCCAGTGCATTCAATAGGAAGGGGAGAAAGGAAATAGAGAGGGTGCTGGAGGCAGGAAGATGCAGGTGTGGTTCCGGCACGTTGGGGGAGTGTCTGATTATTCACACCCACAACCCATGGCTGAATGCAGGACAGTGACTGGGCCTCCCCTGGGGTCACGAAGGCAGCATGGCAGGCTCTCCCTGACCTGGGCCTGCAGGTGAACGCTGGTGGGACCTGGACACGCCCTCCCCACCCTCTCCCCAGGACCCATCCATCTGGCCGCAGGCAGGTGCTGGGGGAAAGGGGCCCAGTGAGAGGTGAGCAGAGGGATCCCTGTCTGGTGAGTGACACTGACAGGAGCTGATGAGGAGGAGGGAGGCAGAAGGGGCAGGGGAGCCGGCTGAGTGGACAGTCAGGGGTGAGGCCAGGAGGAGGCTGTGGGGTAGACGGGGGCGGGCAAGTCCCCCGGCCGCTGAGCCCTCAGGTCCTCCTCCAGCGGGATGCGCACATCTCCCTGGGAACTTCCATTTCTGATTCGGCGGGGCTGGCCCGGCCTCTGGCTTCAGGGGTGGGTAGGTGACCCAGGCCTGGCCCGCAGGCTACTTCGGCACCGTTGGTGGTGAGAGGTGGGATGGGGCGCTGAGCCGTTGGGAGCTCTGTGGAGAGGGGTCTGTCTGGAAGGATGCTACCGCAGGGAAAGCAGAGCTGAGAGCTGGAAGGAAGGGGTCCGTCTGGTCAGCTCAGGCTGCCATCACAGGGCACCGTAGACTGGGCGGCTCGAACCACAGACGGCTGTTTGTTTGTTTGTTTAATTTTTTTGTCACATAAATAAACCCACTGGTATAGGCTGGTGCGTTTCAGACCGTGGAGCTTCCCTGGTGCGTCAGTCTCCTCTCCCGGTGGCTGTTCTGTGAGGGCAGAAGGTGCAGGTCCCAGCCTGTCTGTCCTGACCCCGGAAAGGGGTTCTCACAGCTGCTCCTGGGGCCTGCTGGCTGGGGTCTCTGTGGGCCCCGCTGCTCCCCAGGCCTCACCTCCAAAGGTCTCACCTCCAAGGTGAGGCACAGTCCTGCTGCCTGGGACCCCAAATTCCCCTGTCCCACCCACCCCAGGGCTAGCTCTCCCCACCCCCACCCACTCCAGGACTAGCTCTCCCCACCCCCACCCACTCCAGGGCCCTCCCTAGCGGGGAGAAGGGTGCGGGGGTGGGGGGTGGGGGCTTAGGGGAGTCTTCCCATTTTGCTTTGACCAGAAACTGCCCGGTTTTGTTGCCTTAGGCCAGTGGTTCTCAACCTTCTGGCCCTTTAAATACAGTTCCTCATGTTGTGACCCAACCATGACATTATTTTCGTTGCTACTTCATAACTGTAATGTTGCTACTGTTATGAACCATAATGTAAATATCCGATATGCAGGATGGTCTTAGGCGACCCCTGTGAAAGGGTCGTTCGACCCCCAAAGGGGTCGGGACCCACAGGCTGAGAACCGCTGCCTTAGGCCACCCTGGGCTGCGTGGGGTCCTCAGCAAATGGGGGGAAGCGGAGAGTCAGGCAGAGCAAGTGGTGAAAGGAAGAAAGCTGCTGGCACCTGGGGGGCGGGGGGCGGGAGACCGCGAATCTGAGGGGTTCTGGGTGCCCAGCCGTGTGAGCAAGGCTGGTCCAGAGTGTGTGTGTGTGTGTGTGTGTGTGTGTGTGTGTGTGTGTGTGTGAGTGCTGAGGGGGTGAGGGGCAGGCAGCGGGCTTCCTCTTGCTTTGAGAATCGCAGGGCCGAGCTAGATTCCTGGTTTCCACAGATGGAGGCTGCACTGCAGCTCTGCTCCAGGCCCAAGCTCCGGGGATGGGGCAGGGAAGGCCGCCCGGTGCCGCCTCTGCCGCCCGCCCCTTTTCACTTCGCTGACTCCTCATCAGATTTTCCATCTCAGCCTCCAGCCTCCAGCCCCCACCTCCCGGCCCAGCAACGCTTAATTTCCCTCTCTCGGCCGCAATTTATTATTTAAGTCCACAGAGCGGCCAGGGTGAAGCAGGCTGCCTGGGGGACCGCTGCATGGAGAAAAGAGACTGGCCATGGTGGGGTCTCCTAGGGCGACCAGAGGAGACAGGCTGGGGGTGGAGTGGGCAGTCCTGGGGTCCAGTGCCCAGCGAGGCATCTGAGCTGCGCCCGAGGCCCAGGGGTGAGCCCGTTGCCAGCCCAGGCTGCCTGGGGAGGCTGCACCACCCAGGGGGCTCCTTGAAGGGTGGGGACACTGTAGCACCCTGCTCCACCCCAGGCCCTCCTGCACCAGGTTCCAAGAGGGTTGGCGTTGCCAAGACCTAGCTGCAGGCAGCCTCCAGGCTGGCGGGGTTTATGCGGCTCCCAGGACGAGGGGATATAAAGAAAACCAGAGCTGCATTTACCATCCAGAGATTTCCTGTAAACACCTGGTTTCTAGCTTCTGAAAAACTGGCCGTCAACACTGAGCTGCCTTCTACCGGGCACGCTTGGCTGCAGCCCCATTTGAAAGGGGCCTGTGGGTGGCATTAGCCTGAGCCCTGCCTGCCTCTTCCCTCCCCGAGGGGCCTGTGGGACCCCTGGGGCCTCTGGGGTCGGGACCCCTGCTAACGGGTGGCACAGCAGAGCCAGAAAGTCGAGCCCCGTCCGTCCCCTTGGCTGTTCTGTGGGTTACTGGAGGGCAGGGACTCTCTCTCTGCATCTCTGTACGTTACTCATTGTAATGCCCAGCCCAGTGGGGCACGTGAAGGTGCTGAATAAATGCACTTGCGCTGAGCAGTGAATGAGTGAGTGAAGGAATGGCGCCGCCTGGGCAGGGCTACGAGGCTGAATGCCATTTGGAAAGATGAGTCTGAATTGCCGGCCAAAGCAGAGGGTCATGGGCTAGGGCCCCGAGGAGTCCCGGATGCATGGCGTGGGTGGGGGGGTGTGGGAAGGTCACCGGCGTGGGGAGGTCACCCAGGCTGGCCCCGAGGCCGAGTGGAGGAGCTGGGATTTATTATCTAATCACCGGAACTTCAAAAGCACAGAGTCCCCCTCCACACCCACTGAGTCAGACTCGCAAGGGAGTGGGCGGCAATCTGTGTTTCTAAAATGTCCCCCAGGGTGGGGCATGTATAGCCTGGGACTCGGGCTGTGTGGCTGGGAAGTGGCCATTTGTGCCACAGGCCTGCTGTGTCCGACCCCTGCCTGCCTCCCGCCGCCTGGGGCTGGGTGTCTCTAAGCGCCTGTCACCCTTGTGAGAGTTGGCCAGGCCCTGTGTGTCCCTCGCAGCCTCACCGTGTTTTAAGGAAGGAAGGAAAAGTATGAAGGGACTGTGTTTGTTTTGCCTAAGCAAAGTCCATTTATAAAGCTCAGCACTTGTTTAAGAAGGAACAGTTATTGACAAAACATAAGAAAATAAATTAAAGCAGCAGTTCTTTAAAAGGACCCTGTCCAATCATTTGATATTTTCCCCCTTCTTCCCTCAAAGGCCAGAATGACATAATCAATCTTGTTGTTCTTTAGTCTGTCTTGTTACAGCTTTTTCTTAAGTAGAGGGAAAAAGAGGGAGAGAGGAAGGAAGGAAAAAAGGAAGAAAGGAAGGAAGGGAGGAAGGAAGGGAGGGAAGGACAGAGGCAAAGAGGAAAGAAGGGAGGGAGGGAGGGAGGGAGGGAGAGAGGGAGGGAGGAAGGAAGGGAGGGAGGGAGGGAGGGAAGAAGGGAGGGAGGGAGGGAGGAAATCGATGGAAGGAGTGAGGTGTCGCCTGCAGCACCATCACCTCCTGCCCCACTGAGGGTCTCACTCCGTTCTGTTTCCCCTGCCCCAGCCCTTCTTGTCCTGTTGGCAGCCCAGCCACCCTGCCCAGCCCAGCCCTCCACATGGCACCAGCGTGCTTGGTCAACTCCTGCCAATTCCATGACCCACAGGTTCCCGGCCCTGGTCAGGATTCGTAGGGGAGGCAACCAATCAATGTTTCTCTGTCACATCGATGCTTCTCTCTCTCCCTCCCTCGCTCTCCCTCTCTTTTCCTCTATCTCTAAAATCAATAAAAATATACTTTAGCCCGGCCAGCATGGCTCAGGGGTTGAGTGTTGACCTATGAACCAGGAGATCACTGTTTGATTCCTGGTCAGGACACATGCCCGGGTTTCGGGCTCGATCCCCAGTAGGGGGTGTGTAGGAGGCAGCCGATCAGTGATTCTCTCTCATCATTGATGTTTCTCTCTCTCTCTCTCTCTCTCTCTCTCTCTCTCTCTCTCTCTTCCTCTCTGAAATCAATAATATATATCCTATCTAATAAAAGAGAAACATGGTAATTGGCGTACGACCGCTACCCTTCCCATTGGCTAATCAGCGAGATAGCAAATTAACTGCCAGCCAAGATGGTGGCCGGCAGCCAGGCAGCTTGAAACTAACATGAGGTTTGCTTGCTTCAGTGACGGAGGACTTCAACGTTCCCGCCTGCCTTGCAGGCCTCTGACCTGCAACTCTAAGCAACTATGCAACAAATATAGAAGCTAAACAAAACCCCAGCAACCTGCTTTAGTCGCCGGGCAGGATCGCAACATTGTAAGCAAAGGCCAGAAACCACTTTCAGCAGCGGAGGCCTAAGAGCTGGAGCCAAGCCTCAAAGCTAAAGCTGACCCAGAATAAAAAGGAAAAAAAAGAAAAAAAGGAGCGGTTGGGAGCTTCCGTCACCCACCAGCCTGAAAACAGCCCTCAGCCCCTCACCCAGGCTGGCCAAGCACCCCAGTGGGGACCCCCACCCTGATCTACGACACCCTTCAGGGCAAACCAGCCAGCCCCACCCATGCACCAGGCCTCTATTCTATATAGTAAAAGGGTAATATGCCTCCCAGCACCGGGATCAGTGTGACAGGGTGCGGCGCCCCAACCCCCCTTCCCCCACGGGCCCTGCTCTGTGTGTGACGGGGTAGAGCCATAACCTCTCCATTGGCCCTGCCCTGAGTGTGACAGTGGCGGCGCCCCAACCCCCTGATTGGCCCTGCTCTGTGCGTGACAGGGTACAGAGCCCCAACCCCCCTGATAGGCCCTGCTCTGTGAGTGACAGGGGGCAGTGCCCCAACCCCCTGATAGGCCCTGCTCTGTGCGTGACAGGGGGCAGTGCCCCAACCCCCCAATCGGCCCTACCCTGAGTGTGACTGAGGGTGGCATTGCAACCTCCTGATCCACCCTGCTCTGTGCATGACAGGGGGCGGCGCCCCAACTCCCCAATCGGCCCTGCTCTGAGCCCGACCAGGGGCTGCACCTAGGGATTGGGCCTGCCCTCTGCCACCCGGGAGCAGGCCCAAGCCAGCAGGTCGTTATCTCCCGAGGGGTCCCAGACTGTGAGAGGGCACAGGCCGGGCTGAGGGACCCCCTTCCCCCCCGAGTGCACAAATTTTTGTGCGCCGGGCCTCTAGTATATATATAATAAATAAAATGTCCTGGGAAAGAAAAAGTAACACCAGATCAGTGGTAAGTTTAATTTTTTTTTTTCCACTCCAGTATTCCCTGGGCTGAATTCAGTGCAGCCTGGAACTTTGAAGTGGGTTTCGCCATCTATGCAGGGAGCTCCAGGAGAAGTCCTCTCATTCTGGCTTGAGGACCAAGGAAAGGGCTGCCCATTGCTTCAAGTCTCCTATTTGTCTTCTGTTTTCTTTCCCCTATTTTCCATTCTCTTGACCCCAGCACTGAAGCGATCATGTGTTGGCAGTAGCAGCAGGAGCATCACGGGTGGCAGGAGCCTACACCTCTGAAGGAGGGAAGCCTTCCTCTCCAGTGGGAGGAGCCATGGTCCACCAGGGTGGGCAAGCCCCTCTCTCTGCTGCTGGGGCTCAACACAAGCGAGGAGAAGGAAATAAACCTCCAGCTTTCTGGCCCGAGGACTGGAAAAGGGCACCTCAGGGGACTGGAAAGTCCCGGAAAGATCACAGGGGAAGGAGGGAAAGCACCCGGTAAAGTTGTTTATGAAATCCTGAGCTCGCCCCATACTGCACAAGGTTTGACCCTGAACAGTGTATAGAAACCTGAGACCTGAAAGGAAAAGACATTGTTCACATCTCAGATTGGCCATGAGTTGGTGCATTAATGGGACAGATCCAAATAGCACTTCAAAAACGTTGAGAATGAACTGACATTTGAACCACAGCCTACAGGAGGTTGGTGGGAACCCAACTGGGTCAATTGCCTGCTGAAAGAAAAACAGCAAAATTGCATTGGACAGAAAGAACCAGAAAAATCTCAACTCCCTTGGGAAAAGACAGTCAACAGATGCCAATGCTGAGATGACTTCGCTGAGATAGCGAAGATTTTACCCCAGTTATTACAAAGATGGTCCAATAGAAAAAGGGCAAGCACTCTTGAAATGAATGGAAAGATAGAAAGCCTCAGCAGAGAAATAGAAGATATCAAGAAGAACTAAATGGAAATTTGGAAGTAAAAAATACAGTAACTGAAATAATAAACTCACTGGATGGGCTCAAGAGCAGAATGGAAATGATAGAAGAAATAGGCAGTGAATTTGAAGATAGACAAACAGAAGTTATCTAATCTGAATAAGAGAGGACAAAGATTGGAAGAACAAATGAATGGAGTCTCAGGGAACTGTGGGACAATTGCAAAAGGCCTTGGAGTCTTGGAAATAGAAGGAAAAGAGTGGGGTCTAGAAAAACTTATTTAAAGAAATAATGGTAAAGTTTTCCAAATTTGGTGAAAAACAGAAACAAACAGATTTAAGAAGCTCAGTAAATCCAAAACAGGATAAATACAAATAAATATATGCCTAGACACACCATCATTTAAAAAATATATTTTTGATTGATTTCAGAGAGGAAGGGAGAGGCAGAGAGAGAGATCGAAATATCAGTGATGAGAGAGAATCATTGACTGGCTGCCTCCTTCAAGTCTCACACATTGGATTGAGCCTGCAACCTGAGCATGTGCCCTGCCCAACAGGGAACCGAATAGTGACCTCCTGGTTCATAGATCGGCGCTCAACCACTGAGCCACACCGGCTGGCAACACATCATAATTAAACTTCTGAAAACTAAAGACAAAGAAAAAAATCTTAAAGGCAACCAGAGAAAAATAGCATATTACTTATAGGGGAACAGTGATTCAAATGACTGTGGGTTTCTCATCAGAAACCACAAAGGTCAGAAGGAAGTGAAACAACATTTTAAAATGCTGGGGGGGAAAAGAACTCCCAATCGCAACTGAGGATTTTTTTTGTTTTTGTTTGTTTAATCCTCACCTGAGGATATTTTTTCCATTGATTTTTAGAGAGAGGGGATGGGGGGGGGGGGGGAGAGAGAGAGAGAGAGAGACAGCAATGGGAATGAGACACATTGATTAGTTGCCTCCTGTGCACTCTGAACCTGTAGGTGCCCTTGAACAGAAATCGAACCCGAGACCCTTCGATGCATAGGTTGATGCTCTAACCACTTAGAAACACTGTCCAGGGCAACAACTCAGAATTTTTAAGAGGAACATCCTTTAGGAATGAAGGTAAAATGAAGACATTCTCAGATGGCTGGTGTGGCTCCGTTGGCTGGGCATTGTCCCATGCACCGAAAGATTGCTGGTTTGATTCCCCATCAGGGCACAAGCCTGGGTAGGGGCTCAATCCCTGATAGGGGGCATGCAGGAGGCAGCTGATCGATGTTACACTCTTGCGTCAATGTTTCTTCTCTCTCTCCCTTCCTCTCTCTCTAAAAATCAATTTTAAAAAATCTTAAGAAAACACACACAACTGGGCAAAAGATTTGAACAGACACTTCACCCAAAAAGATATAAGGGTAAGTACATGAGAAGATGATAAACATCATTAGCCATTAGGGAAAAAAAGTGACAACCACACACCAATTAGAATAAAAAACATACTGACAAAACCAAGTGCTGACAAGGATACAGAGCAACTGGAATTCACACATTGCTGGTGGGAATGCAAAATGGTACAGTCACTCCGGAAAATAGTTTAGCAGTTTTTTATAAAGTTACTAGAGGCCCGGTGCACAAAAATTTGTGCACTCGGGGGGGAGGGAGGGTCCCTCAGCCCGGCCTGTGCCCTCTCGCAGTCTGGGACCCCTCGGGAGATAACGACCTGCTGGCTTAGGCCTGCTCCCGGGTGGCAGAGGGCAGGCCCAATCCCTAGGTGCAGCCCCTGGTCGGGCTCAGAGCAGGGCCGATTGGGGAGTTGGGGCGCCGCCTCCTGTCATGCACAGAGCAGGGCGATTGGGAGGTTACGATGCCACCCTCAGTCATGCTCAGGGTAGGGCCAATTGGGGGGTTGGGGCGCCGCCACTGTCACACTCAGGGCAGGGTCGATGGGGAGGTTATGAGTCTACCCCGTCACACACAGAGCAGGACCGATCAGGGGGTTGGGGTGCTGCCCCCTGTCACCCACAGAGCAGGGCGGATCAGGGGGTTGGGGCGCTGCACCCTGTCACACACAGAGCCGCAGGGCGATCATGGGGTTGGGGAGCTCCCCCTATCAGGCACAGAGCAGGGCTGATCAGGTGGTTGGGGCGCCTTCCCCTGTCACGAACGGAGCAGGGCGGATAGGGAGGTTGTGGCCCCGCCCCCTGTCACACACAGAGCCACAGGGCGATCAGGAGGTTTGGGCACTGCCCCCTGTCACACTGATCCCAGTGCTGGGAGGCATATTACCCTTTTACTATATAGGATAGAGGCCTGGTGCATGGGTTGGGGCCGGCTGGTTTGCCCTGAAGGGTGTCCTGGATCAGGGTGGGGGTCCCCACTGGGGTGCCTGGCCAGTCTGGGTGAGGGGCTGAGGGCTGTTTTCAGGCTGGCGAGTGACTGAAGCTCCCAACCACTCCTTTTTTTCTTTTTTTTTTTTTAATTCTGGGCCAGCTTTAGCTTTGAGGCTTGGCTCCAGCTCTTAGGCCTCTGCTGCTGAAAGCAGGTTTCTGGCCTTTGTTTTTCTTCTGTATTTGAAACAATGTTGCGATCCTGCTGGCTGAAGCCCAGCGGACTAAAGCAGGTTTCTGGGGTTTAGTTTAGCTTCTATATTTATAACATAGTTCTTAGAGTTGCAGCTCAGAGGCCTGCAGCGGCAGGCAGGGAACGTTGGAGTCCTCCGTCACTGAAGCAAGCAAGCCTCATGTTCACTTTAAGCTGCCTGGCTGCCGGCCACCATCTTGGCTGGCAGTTAATTTGCATATTGCCCTGATTAGCCAATGGGAAGGGTAGGGGCTGTACGCTAATTACCATGTTTCTCTTTTATTAGATAGGATAGTAATTATATGATCCAGCAATCCCATTCCTGATTATTTACCCAAGAAAAATGAAAACTTATATTCACATGAAAACTGGCACATAAATGTTCATAGCAGCTCTATTGGTAATTGCCAATAATAGGAAACAATCCAAGTGTCCTCCAATAGGTTAATGGGTAAATTGTGGTACATATGTTCAATAGAATACAATTTTAAAAAATATTTTATTGATATTTTTACAGAAAGAGAGAAGGATAGAGAGTTAGAAACATCGATGAGCGAGAAACATCTATCAGCTGCCTCCTGCACACTCCCTACTGGGGATGTGCCTGCAACCAAGGTACATGCCCTTGACCAGAATCGAACCTGGGACCCTTCAGTCCGCAGGCCGACACTCTATCCACTGAGCCAAACCATTAGGGCAATAGAATACAATTTTGCAATAAAAAGGAACAAACTACAATTGATCCTTGAAGAGCATGAGGGTTAGGGGTGCCAACCTTCCACGCAGTCTAAAATCTGCATAATGTAGTTATCCTTTGATATCTACAGGGGATTCATTCCAGGATACCCTGCAGATTCCAAAATTTATGAATGCTCAAGTCCTGTCTATAAAATGGTGCAGAACAATGCATACAGTCAGCCCTCCACCTCTGCAGACACCCAACTTCAGGCTGAAAACTATACAGGAATTTATTGAAAAAAAATCCAAATATAAGTGGACTCATGTAGTTCAAGCCCATGCTGATCAAGGGTCAGCTATACTGATGCATGCAACAACCTGAATGAATTTCAGAGGCATTGCACCGAATGCAAGAAGCAGTCTCAAAAGGCAATTCCAGTTATGTGCCATTCTCAAAAGAACAAAACTCTAAACAGAACAAAATAAAATAAAAACAAGAAAAACAAAAAAACATCAAAAGTTCCAGTGATAGAGAGTGGGCCAGGGATTGTCAGGGGCTCGGGCTGTGGGAAGTGTGTGACTCTAAAGGGACAACACACAGGAGTTTCATGGGGGTGACAGAACACTTCCGTACCCTGATTGTGATGGTTGAACAGATCTACACGTGTGAAAGTTCACGAGCTATACACATACATGCAAAAATAATTTTATTGTATTTTTAAAATAAGTCAAACAAAAATGCTGGGAGGAGAAAATTCCTGGAGTTCATCCCTGCTGAGTGTCCAGTAAGTGATTCGGTGCATCAAAATCAGGCGAGGTTGAAGTTCTTTAGGTTCCTACAAGCAAAACCAGTGACAACGAGGACATTTCACCTTAATTGTTACCTTTTCAGAGAAGCCTTCCTGCCCCTGCCCCTGCCCCTGCCCCTGCCCCTGCCCCCTCACTAAGTAATGCCCCTGTATTAGTTTCCCGCTGTTGCTGTAACAAATGAGCACAAATCAGAGGTTTAGAACAACCCACTTTCCTGATCTTACAGTTCTTGAGGTTGGAAGCCTAACCTGGGTACTGCTGGGCTAAAACCAAGGGGACAGCAGGACTGATTGGAGACCCCTGCAGGGCAGAACCGTGCCCTCGCCTTGTCCAGCTTCCTGAGGCTGCCCTCGTTCCCCCAGCCTCGCAGTCCCTTCCTCCCTCTTTAAAGCCAGCAATGCTGGGCCTTCTTGTGCTGCTATTTCCCTGCCTCCTTCTCCCACTTCTAAGAGCCCTGGTTAGGAGCCCGCAGAAACTCCAGGATCATCTCCCAACTCAAGGCCAGCGATTCGCAACCTTCAGTGACACCCACTACGTGGAATGAGACCCAACTTCCCAAGTGAAGGCTACGGTCCTCCAAGGACTGCCCTCCCTCACTTCAGACGCCAGCGGCACGTCCAGGTGTCCCCCGGCCACACTCACTTCTGACCGGCTGGCTGCCAAGTCAGGGGGTCTCACCCCCCTGAGCTTCCATAATTTGCTAGAACGACTCATAGAACCGAGGAAAGCACTGCACTTATGATTACAAAAGGGTACAAATCGGAACCAGACCCCGGGAGAGATGCCGAGGACAGGGCGGGGAGGGCCATGGAGTGAGGGGCGTCACCCTCCCAGCGCGGAGGTGTGAGAATAGAGTTGCCCACCAGGGAAGCGCCCTGGAGCCTTGGTGTCCGGAGTTTCATCGGGTTTCACTGTGCAGGCGTGTTTGATCCGATTGATTGAATGGCTGGCCATGTGCGTGACTTCAATGTGCAGGGCCTCTCTCCTCCCAGAGGTCAGGGCTCCAACTCTCTGATCACATGGCTGCTCTTTCTGGCGGGACTAACCCGCACCCCGAGTCACTTCATTCGTATAAACCCTCAGGTGTAATCTAAGAACCCCCCCCCCCGCCCCCATGAATCACAACGACACTCGTACCACTTTAGAAATTCCAAGAACCTAGAGGTTCCCTCCCAAGAACCAGAGACAGGAGCCAGCCACCCCTTCCTTACACACCACCTCCAGCCCATCTGTAACCTTCACTCCCCTTTGGAACCCCTCCCCCAACTTATTCACCGGTTCTGAACGTCTTTGGGCAGGGGTGAGGGTGGAGGGGTGGGGGTGGCATTATTCTGCCTCCCACAGCCTCCCAGTTGCTCTCTTAACACATTGCCTTGTTTGACTTTCATGACCTACCCCTCCATAAAATGCTCCTACTTATTTTGTTTACTGTCTGTCTCCCTCTCTGCTAAGAGGGCAGGTCCCTGGCACATGCCTAGTCCGGAAAGAGAAGAGTTGTTGAGCTGGTCTTCGAAGGATGAACGGAGTAGGGCAGGGGTAGCAGAGGCTCTGGTCAAAGAGCTGCATGTGCAAAGGGACAGAGGCGGGAAGAGCAGGTGGGGGAGGGAGCCCTGAGTGGGTGGCGGTGGCGGGAGCGCTGGGTGTGTGTGGGAAGGAGGGAGCTGTCGGATACAGAAAGGCCAGCTGCAGCACAGCTGCGTGTGGCCCAAGACCAGATGGCACGTCTGGTATCTGCTCTAGGGCCTTTGCTCTTACTCAGATGCCAGGAGGGAAGCACATGGTGTGGCAAATAGGCAGGGACCCTGGGATCAGACAGACACGGGCTCAAATCCTAGATCTGCTGTTTATCCTTGTGGCTGTGAGCAAGTCTCGTTACCCCTCGGTGTCAGTCACTGAGTCAGGTTCACCCCAAACTCCTGTCCAGCCCCCTCTCCTTTGCCGTCCTCTGTCTCGGAGCACGGAATGTTCAGCTTCCCAGTATCTCTTGCAGCAAATGACACAGATCCTGCCAATGAGCTGGAATTGGAATCCTAGTGAGGGGTGTCCTGGAATGGAAAAGGCCCAACAAAAAGGAACACACACTCAGCTGAGTCATAATTTTGCCTTACCCTCTCCTTCCTGTTTTGAAGGCCAACTTACGTTAGGAGCAGCCGCCGCCACGTTGTGAGTATGAGGGACAAGCTGAGAGTCATGGCCTAAGAAAAAGTGGGCAGAAGGCAGAAAGTTCCTCAGCTTGTGAGGCCATCACTGAGCAATTGGACCTCTGGTTATTAGCTGGATTTTCTGTTACTTGTAGTCAAACACAGTCTTTATTTTTTTAAGTAGGTTTTTATTGACTTTGAGAGAGAGGAAAGGAGAGGAAGAGAGAGAAATATTGATGTGAGAGAGAAACATCGATCGGTTGCCTACCATGTGCACCCTGACCGGAGATCGAACCCACAACCTGGGTACATGCCCTGACTGGGAATCAAACCTGCAACCTTTTGGTGCATGGGACAATGCTCAACCAACTGAGCCACACTGGCCAGGGCGAACACAGTCTTAATTAATATACTCTGTAAACCTCAGTTTCCCCTACTGTTAACTGGTGTGAATAATATTTATCAATATTCATTACACTCATGTTGTGTGCCAAGAACTCCTCTAGTGCTGGTGGCAAAGCAGTGAAAAAGGGATAAGCTCCCCATTCTTTTCGCATTCACCATTTGGTGGGAAATACAATGAACCTATAAACAAGAGTACAGGGTGGGGCCCTAACTGGTTTGGCTCAGTGGATAGAGTGTCGGCCTGCGGACTGAAGGGTCCCAGGTTCGATTCCAGTCAAGGGCATGTACCTTGGTTGCAGGCACATCCCCGGGGGGGGGGGGGTGTGTGCAGGAGGCAGCTGATCGATGTTTCTAACTCTCTATCCCTCTCCCTTCTTCTCTGTGAAAAATCATAAAATATATTTTTTTTAAAAAAAAAAAGAATACAGGGTGGGGCAAAAGTAGGCTTATGGTTGTGAATATTCGGAACAGAGTTTACTCTTGTATTGTTATTTATTGATTATTGTATTTTTTTCCATATGAACAACTGTAAAGCTACTTTGGCCCCCCCCTGTGTATCTGAGAGTGAGAAGTGCTGGAAGAAAAGGCGGTGTGACTGCGACTGGTGTGAGCATGACATGGGCTTCTCCTGATGGACCCTGAGAGGAAGGGACACTTGGGCTGAGGCCTGAGTGGGCAGGTAATGAATGACAGGCTAGAGTGTGGGGAACAGCATTTCAGGCAGAGGGAAGAGCAGGGGCAAAGGCCTTGAGGCAGGCCAGGCTTGGCAAGTGGGCAGACCAGGAAGATGGCAGTGAGTGCGGAGGAGAGAAGACGGAGGTGACTCCAGAGCGGTGGGCGAGGGTCAGCTGACACGTGTCTTGGTGAGAGGACTTATTCTAAATGCAAAAGGGAAGCCACTGGAGGGCTTTCAGAGAAGTGTGACACCATGAGTTGAGTACACCGTAAGTGCTCAGTGCAGCGGTTCTCAGCCTGTGGGTCGCGACCCCTTTGGCGGTCGAACGACCCTTTCACAGGGGTCGCCTAAGACCATCCTGCATATCGGATATTTACATTACGATTCATAACAGTAGGAACGTTACAGTTATGAAGTAGCAACGAACATAATTTTATGGTTGGGTCACAACATGAGGAACTGTATTTAAAGGGCCGGAAGGTTGAGAACCACTGGCTATAGCCTGGGGTAGATGGAGTGGCTGTCCCTTCTCAGGCTCAACTAGCCCTTCTCCGGTCTGCTTGCCTCCTGCTCCCTTCTGAGCTGGAGTCTTGGTATGCCTTCTGAGTTTCTTGGCCCTGCACTGTCCTCCCCTGGGGCTGTGTGCTCCCTCCAGAGCAGGCATAATTGCCGCTTTCCACAATGACATAAAAATCTAAGAGGCACAATCAATACAGCGCATACACACATCATCGTCTTTCATTGCAAACGATAAAAGCGCAAACAGTAGGGGTGGCAGCAGCTCTGGCGGCTGCAGTGGGGGCAGGGTGGGTTGCCACCGCCTCTTTCCTTGTCCCTCCCCTTCTGGGGCACCGGATCCACTCAGGGGGTGGCACCCCGCATTAAAGCCCATTGGATAAATGGTTTTCTCTCTCTTTTCCTTCCAGATGCAGCAATTCCATCTCTAACCCGTCTTCAGAAATCCAATTTATCTTCCCTTTCACTATTTTAAATGCTTTTTTTCTTGCTTCCCTGCATCTCCTATGTCTCTCAAAATACAGAGCTCAGAGTGCCTTCCAGGAGGCAGAAAAACCTGCCCGGGTCTCCCGTGTCACAAGCCCATCCACTGACCTTGATGGGGGAGACCAGCCCTGGACGGCCAGCTTCTTCCCCCAGGTCCAGCCTGCCACCCGCAGCTTATGTGGGAATGTGCACAGAATCCATTATATCCCCAGCTCCCCAAACTCCCAGCGATGGCTTCTTCAAACTAGTTACTTAATGAACGCCATCCAGTTCCGATTCAGCTTTACCACACTCCCATTTGCAAAAGCCAATCTGCTTTATGATTCTAACCTCTGGCTAGAAACTGCTCCCAATTTCATGTCCTCCATAAACTTGATGAATGATTAGCTTGCATCTCTGCAGTCATTTGTTTATTTATTCAACCAGCATTTAGTGAGCTCCTACTGGATACCAAGATAAAGAAGACGCAGGTCCTGTCCTTGAAGGGCTCCCATGCTGTGGTGGAGCCGGCATGGATATGGTGTGATCCGTGGTGTTCAGCCAGGGGGGGCTGAGAGCGGGCCTCCTGGGTGGGTGTGTGTGTGGGGGGTGGGGGCAGTGTACTAGTAAGCTGGCATTGGAACGCTGTGGGGAATTCTGCCACTTGGAGGAGAAATGGTGTTCCATTTATTTTATTTTATTAAATATATTTTTATTGATTTCAGAGAGGAAGGGAGAGGAAGAGATAGAAACATCAATGAGGAGAACTAATCACTGATTGGTTGCCTCCTGCAACCCAGGCATATGCCCTTGACCGGAATCGAACCTGGCACCCTTCAGTCCGCAGGCCGACGCTCTATCCACTAAGCCAAACCAGCCAGGGCGAAATGGTTTCCATTTAGATCAGAATGTACACCGGCAAGTAGTTCTGGATGGTGATGGGGGAAGAAATGCATTGACATCTATAAACGCGAGGGCGGTGAGCTTCAGGCCGGGATCCAGCCAGAACCAGGACGCCTCTTTGTCTCTTGGCTCTGCCCATGCCTGCTTCCTTCCCAGGCGCCACATGGCAGCAGAATGGCTGCCAGCAGCCCTGGGGTTAACACCCTCTCAGGTTCAACCCAGGAACAGAGATTGCTTTTTTCTTACCAGACTCAGCAAATCTGGAGGCTCCTTGACTCCGGGGTCACATGCTCATCCCCGACCCATGGGGTGACCAGGAGAATACAGGCACTCTGGTTGGCCAGGCCTGAGCACCTGGGGCCCCGGACCTTGGGGCAGTCAGCTGCATTGGAAGGCCGTGGGCTGAAAGAGGGAGGCGAACTGAGGCTCTTAGAGCTGAAAAGGGTGAACAGGGTGCCAGGCTGCTGGAACCCAGGCGGCACTCCGCCCCGTGGGCGGTGGCCTGTCCTCCCCGGTGGTGGAGGGTCCTTTCTGCGGGGTGGGTCCTCGGAACCGCTCACCAGCCACCGTGAGGGTGCGGTCTGCTTCCGAGGCCTCCTCCTGCCACGTTCCCCTCGCCGTTTGCAGGCAGGCTGAGGATGTACTTACTTTCTGCTTGCCCAGAGGCCGGATTTTTAAGCCAGCCAGCAAGTCATTCCAGCCAGCCCGCCTGTCTTCCGCCTCCGCCTGCTTTAAGCTCTTTCCCTGTTTTCTGTCATTTCAAAAACCAAAACCTCCAGCCACTCCGGATCCCAGATCCCGCAGGCCAGCCCGGCTCCTTCTGGCTGCAGCTCAGCGTTGGAGGGTCCAGAGCCAAGGCCGCCTGCTCTACTGGGCTGCTCACGGGCACACCCTGAGCGGGACCCACCGGGGCTGCCCACTAGAGCTTTCCCTCAGGACCTAGGCTGGAACAGGGGGCTCCGGTGGGTGGCCCGGGCTTTGGGAACCTGCGGATGTAGGTTCTAGTCTAGTCTAGTGGGGACCAGGATCAGCTTCAGCTGTGACAGACACCACCCCACGGGAAAACAGTGCCGACAAGATAGAAGTTTATTCCTCTGTCAAACAATCCAGAGTCTAGAGCAGGGGTGGGCAAACTTTTTGACTCGAGGGCCACAATGGGTTCTTAAACTGGACCGGAGGGCCCGAACAAAAGCATGGATGGAGTGTTTGTGTGAACTAATATAAATTCAAAGTAAACATCATTACATAAAAGGGTACAGTCTTTTTTTTTTTTTTTAGTTTTATTCATTTCAAACGGGCCGGATCCGGCCCACGGGTCGTAGTTTGCCCACAGCTGGTCTAGAGGCTGGAAGAGAGATTTCTCAGCGCCAACATCCATCATTCTTGTTGCTCAAGCTGCCTTCTTCAAGCGGCTGCCACGTCATGGTCCAAGATGGCTGTTTGGTTCCAGCCCCCAGGAAGAGCAAGGGACAAAGGAGTGTGTGTCCTTCCTGGCTCAGTGGTGGAGCATCGAGGTTCGATGCTTGGTCAGGGCACATGCCCGGGTTTCAGGCTCGATCCCCCATGTGGGGTGTGCAGGAGAATCAGTGACACTCTGTCATCATTGATGTTTCTCTCTCTCTCTCTCTCTCTCTCTCTCTCTCTCTCTCTCTCTCTCCCTTCCTCTCTGAAATCAATAATAAAAATGTATTTTATAAAAAGAAGTGCACATCCTCCCTTTAAGGACACTCCCCAGGACTGCAAATTACGCTTGTGTTTACAGTGTCGTGGTCACAATTTAGTCACGTGGGCAAAATGGCCACAGGGAGGCTGGGAGTAGATCTTTATTCCAGGCAGCTGTGGACACCGCTAAAGTTCAGAGGGAGGGAGGACTGGGCAATGGGGGTTAACCAGCAGCATGTGGCTTGGACTCCCTAAAGGTGCCCCTAAAGGTGGTCATGACGTCAGCAATTTCCCTGGGAGAGGGAACTTGCATGTCCCATGTTACAGATGAGGAAGCTGAGGCAGAGAGAGCCTGGAAGATGTGCCCAGCGCACCCTGTGTTCTCTGTCTTTTGCTGACGCCCTTGCCCCTGCTCTGTGTCTGGAACACAGTGTCAGTCTCCCTTGGTTCTTCTCAAGGAGCAGGGTGGTTTCTGTGTGCTCCGGGGGTTAGGGCCAGCAGCCTGGGCCCCCTGGCTCGCAGCGCCTGGTCCTGAGCCGGGGCAGGCAGCGTGGCCCAAGCCCACAGGCTTGTCTCATACAAGCTCACTGGTCTCCCCTCACTGCGCCCATTTGCTAGGGACGCTGGCTCAGGCTCTAGCAAACGTAGGGCCTGTCACTTGGCTCCTGAAAACTGTGCATATCTTTCCGTTTACAAGCCCTTCTGTAAACTAGGGCTAAGCCAAGTCCTTCAGCTCTCTCGAGGGATTCCCGACGGGTATTGAGTGAACACTAATGTGGGTAATGTGCTCTGGGAAACTCAGCGGAAGCCGCTGCGCTCTGCCAGTGCAGTCCCTCAGTGCCACTAAATGATAATTGCTCTGGGCCCTGGGACAGGGGCTCCAGGCCCAGCAAGGGAGCTGTTCACATCAACCATCCAGTCTGGATGGGGCGGAGGTGGGGATGGGGTGGAGGTGGTGATGGGGTGGTACTGGGGCCTGGGATGATACCTGCTCACTTGGGGGCAGAGGAACTGGGGCAGGGCTGAGAGGCTCCTGGTGATGCCCAACCAAAGAGGGAAAAGTGTCCCCTGGCACGGGGCAGGCAGGGACAGTTGGCACTGTGGAGGTAACCAGGGGCAACAAGGATTCAGGCACTGACATTAGGTTTAGAGGGCACCTCCAGTGGAGAAGGGGCTGAGGAATGGCACACCTACCCAGGCCAGGGTCTGGTCCTAGGCAGAGAGAGGAAAGAGGCAGGTTTGCAAATGGGAGATTTACCGGTAGAAGACACGGGGGATCTCCAGGGGCCAGCATGTCCCACCTGGGTGACTGGCATCAAAAGTGGCCTCTCTACCACTTTTGTATCTCCTCCTCTGTCCCCCCCTCCCCGTCCCATCCAGTAGGCAGAAAAAGGTTACTGTCTTGGGCTGAGTAAGCTCCTCCCCAACTTCTTTTTTTTTTTTAGCACATGCAATAGATTTCCATTGCTTGTTGTTGTTAATCCTTACCTGAGGCTATTTTTTCCATTGATTTTAGGAGAGAGTGAGAGGAAGGGAGGGGGAGAGAGAGAACGCAGTTTGGGAGGTGGTGGGGAGCAGGGGAGTGTGGGCCACTAAAGAGTAACCCTGAATCCTGGCAGCTAGTGTGGCTGGCAGGTCTCAGAGTTCTCCCACTCAAGGGGAGAGGGGAGAGGGATAAGGGGTGCTATCCACCATCTCCCGTCAGTTATTGGCTGAGGGCTGTTCTTGGGGACTGTATTTCCTGGCACTCTGGCCGCAATAACACAGGAAGGGCAGCCTGCCAGATACCAGAGAAAAGCCTCAGGAGAGCATCAAAATGTGCAGAGAATGAGGCCGGGGCATCAGGCTCACCTCACACCTGGTTACCTGCATGGGGGTCCGAGATCAGGCCTGCTTCTGCCGGGTGGTGGTGTTCACCCTTTGCTTTCCCTGCCTTTGGCCGAAGGCAACTAGTCCAGCTACTCACAAGGGGAAGGACCGTATCTCACCCTGTGGGAGGTCTAGGGGGCGGGGGTTGGGGGTGTGGGGTGAGGGGGGGAGGGGGGGCCTCCATGCTTGGGAGGGAGAGGTCCAGTGATGTCACCAGGGACCTGGGCCCTTTCCCTGTTTCTACTTTGCCCTTGTTGATATGCCAGCCCCAACCTCAGTGTGGATCCCTCAGGGTCACACCATAGCTGCTGACGCGCCAGGACTCACATCCAGATGCCATAATGCCGGACAGACGAGAGCATCTCTGCCTGTGACGATTCTCTCATAGGATCAAAGAACCCTGGACCACCCTTCATGTATCATTGGCTTTACCTGCACAGGACTCCCACTCCCCTTCTCCCTAAACAAGCCAACCTGAACAAGAGCAGGCCACAAGGACGAGGATGCTGGCAGATGACCCACGGTGTCTGCCGAGCACACTCTCCCTTCCTGGATGGAGGCGAGGGCGGGTGAGGAGCCAGAGCAGCACCTGAGAGAGATGTGTGGGCTCCCGCAGGCTCTGGCGGCAGTGGAAGCAGGAGGGGATGGTCGGGAAAGGAGTGCCTGAGCCTTTGATCTGCAGAGACCCTGTGCCCTGGCAGATGGTTTCCTGGCCTCCTCAGGTTTCAGCTCTCCCAGCATCCTTCGAGGCACGCCTGCCTGTGGCAGGAGGAGTTTGGAGAAGCTGGTGGGGACCTCTGCTCCCCTTCAGGGGGGTTTGCGTTTGCTTTGGCAGCTAATTACTTAGGATGGATGGTTCTGACTCAGATGGAAGCCCCCTCCTCCTCACCCCTCCTCTCCCCTCCCTCCAGCTGGGACCGAACAGGTGGTGGAGGGAGCAGAGGGCTCCTGCGTGCTGCTTGCGGGGGCCATTCATCACAGGGAGTGTTTATACCGACCTGGGGCCAGAACCCAGGCAGAACAGGTGGTGCCTGGGAGGCAGCGGGAGGAGATGGGGATGAACTCTCCTGGCACTGTCTTCACAAGGGGGCCTGGCCTGGCCACAGAGGAGAGGTCTGGGGCTTGCCAGGTGGTGGATGAAATGCAGGGAATCGTGCGCCAAAGGAAACAGAACGAGGGAACAACATGTCAGAGGCATTTCAACTTTTCCTGTGTTTGGAAGATTTGGAGATTAAGCAGATTAAGCCAGATTAAGAAGATTGGCTATTGGTGTTTCGCTGGGGGTAGGGAGAAAAGCCCTGATTTGTAGCATTTGCTGATTGCGGTGGTGTAAATACTCTCGCTGAGGCTGATTTTAAGCTACCAATTGTTTAACAATCAGCTCACATATCTTGAATATTTAACAACTGGTTCCTAGGAGCTGGCAGGAGCCGGCCCCGGTGTATGAAGCTGTGCACATTCTTATTTGTCGGTTCATAAGAAATCTGTGTCCAGATCCATGTTCCAGGGACACCAGGCAGATGTGTGCCTGCCTCCAGGAGCACACATCAGATCGGGCACAGGCTCATCTCAGAGGGATGGTGCCAGTGACAGCGGCTTACCAGCGGGTGTGTGGGGTGGTGGGGTGTATGTCATTCTGGTGTCTACACTGTGAGTCTAAGGAGATTTGAATCCACCTCTGCCCTACCTGGGCAGTTCCTCATGACCTCGGGCAGCTCAGTTCCTCTCTGCCCACTGTGAGCAGAAGACGGTTTATTTCACTTGGGTTATTTCAGCTCTGTCCTTCCGCAGTTCTCGACCCTGCATCACATACTCCTCTTTTATCCCTTGCCTCTTCTCTCCCAGCCACCTAAGCCCTCGGCCTGGGCAGACCCTCCATGGGCATTGCCAAGGCCCCAGGCATCCACTGAGACAAGCTCTGTCTTATTTCTGGGGGTCAGCTTAACTGCAAGAGTCCAGGCCTGGCACCGGGCTGCCAAAGAGCCTGCATGTGCGCCACCTGGGAACTGATGGCTCATGGCCACCTTTTCTCTAGCAGCAAACCTCCCCCGATTCCAGGAACAGACAGGGTTGGTCTAGTGCCCAGGGTGGCATCTTACCTGGGTCTCTCCCTACCTGGGCATCGGAACTCAAACTCCTGCCCTCTCCAAACCCTGATGTTTAATTATGAAAACATGGAGGTACTTTGTGAGCCATAAAAGGCTCTGCAGATATTTTTTTAACACAGGAGTTTAGTTTATCCTGTACCTGGGGTTGATCGAGTCACTTCCCAAGTTCCCACCTAGGGGAGCTCCTAGTGGCCTGGCTTCTTGTCATCTCTCTATAGCGTGGGCAAAAGGGGGGTGACACGCCCACAGGCTGCATCTTGGCGCAGGCATGGTTTTCTGTTCCTATCTCCAGCACCTGAATCTTTAACTCCTCCGTGTCTCTTGGTGAGCTGGGGCTGTAGCAGGAAGCTGTTAATAATAGATACCAGGACTGCCTGGTAACCAATTGCTGGAGACAGTAATTAGCATTTTAATTCAGGCATTTTCTTCACCGTCACCTCTGGAGACCTGGGTTCGAATAGGAAATTGGGGTCACCAGTGAAGGTTTGCCTGAGTCCTTCTTTCTGAGCCTTCACGGGTGTTTGTCTTTGTCATGTGGGTTGTGACAGCCCAGGGACCAGTGTGGCCTGAGGGGGGCACTGTCTGTTCAGGCTGTGGAGCTGCTGGACGGCAGACCACGGATTTGTGAGGACTGGAGGGGATGGCCTGGCACTGGGTGGAGCTGGGCAGGGAAGGGAGCAGGGACTGGGCGAGGAAGGAGTGCTGAGCGGCTTGAGGTGGGCAGGGAGCCGGCTTCAGGAGGAGGACTGCGTGGGGCCAGCGCAGTCTCCCGCTCCCTTTCACAAGTACTAATTTTCTTGATTTTTCTTCAAGCCCCAGCAGCCTGTGATTGCTGGAGTGTTAGGAATAAATGGCTTAATGGACTTGCCTTTTTTCTTTTTCTCCTTCACGAAACAAGATTTAAAAACGACAACAATAGCAAGGAAAGTTTCCTTTCTTCTCCGAGGTTAAGGGTTGGGGACAATGCTTTGGGTTCCAAGAGACACAAGCTCATTCCTATTTATGGTGAGTGTGTAGAGGTGGGGAACACATCACACAATCCCTTTCCCAGGCCCCCTGCCCCCATCTTTCCCACCTTGGGTGGGGAGAGTGGGCAGATGCAGGCGGCTCCTTCTGAGACCAACCTCGTTTATCTAGTCCTGCCCGCCCCCCCCCCCCCCAGCCCCCAGCCCCACTCTGGCCCTCAGTGTCGCTCAAACACAGCCACACACATTGAAAAATGACCTACATTTTCCTCTCCATGCAAAAGCATTTTTGATGTATGAGCAGCAGCTCCAGACTCCCAGGGCTTTGGGATCAGAGACTAGAGGCCACATCAAGAAAGCGAACAGGTCTGGATGAGGAGGGTGATTTTGGGGGTGCTGGGATTTCTGGGGTAGCTGCAGGGAGGTGCCAGGGGAACTGGCTGGCTCTGACCGTTCTAAGCAGAGCTGACCTAATCCCACGATGCTCTTGGGCCCAGTGTCTCAGGCTTGTTCAGCGGTGTGTATGGGGGTGACAGGAAACTCCGTTCTCTTCTGTTCCTTTCCAAGAGCATCTCTATCACTGAGGAATGTTTTGTTGCAAATGATGGAGGACAAAACTCAAATGGGCGTAAACAAAAATGAGAATGCATATCCTCTTGTAAGTAGAAAGTCAACTGATAGATCAGGTTTCAGGTAATGCTTGATCTAGCTCAGTGATGGCGAACCTATGACACTCATTTCAATCAGCAAAAAACTCATTTTTTTTGGTTGATTTTTCTTTGTTAAATGGCATTTAAATATATAAAATAAATATCAAAAATATAAGTCTTTGTTTTACTATGGTTGCAAATATCAAAAAATTTCTATATGTGACACGGCACCAGAGTTAAGTTAGGGTTTTTCAAAATGCTGACACGTCGACCTCAAAAGGTTCGCCATCACTGATCTAGCTGAATCACATCACCCTAGGATCTGATTTCTTTCCTGCTCTCTGCACCATTCTGGATGTGTGGGGTCAAGGTAGCAGTATCAGAGAGGAAGTTGGGGAACCCTTCCAGAAAAACCTCCTTTGTTTTCTGTAATCTAGAAGGGTCTCTGTCAGGATGTCTTCTGCCTTTTCTGGACAGGGTGTCTGGAGAAAGATATTTTGGGGAGGGAAGATGCCAGAACATGATCTAAAAGAACAGTGAGTCCCCAGCTTAGCCCACCTGAGTCCCCAGCGCTGCTGCTTGCCCCCTGGTGGTGCAGGAAGGCAGAGCCGGGGAGGGCGTCCTCAGGGCAAGCCTGGGCAACCTCTGGTTGGGGCTGGTATTGGCTCTGGCATAACTGTTCGGCTCTAAGCCATGCGTGCAGTTGTCACATCCCTAGGAAACAGCATTTAAATACAAATTTTATAATTTAATATCCATTTGAAATGCCTTTAAGAGAATCCAGTTAGAGGGTAATGAAGAGAGGAAGCTTCACAATGGGTAGTATTGACTGTAATTTATCTGATTTCGTTATCTGCGTACATTGCAACAGCCACGCTCATTGTGTGACAGGTGAGGGAGCACTGTCCCCCTCGCCTCAACACCCCTGTGCATCTGAGTGCGAGGAGAGTTATCCCACAGGCCTGACGAGGACAGCTGGGCTCAGAGAAGATGAGGGTGAGCAGGGATGGGTGTCATCCTCCTCCAGCTGTGGTCCCATGTGCCTTGGAGCCCAGCCTGGGGACATTTGTTGCTGTCAGGTTGTCGAGCATCCTTGGTGGCCATCTGGGCCCGGGAATGGTGGGAGTTTGGAGAAAGGGGTTATTGCCTTTCTTTAAACTTTGGGGGTGGCCAGGGTGGTGCAGGTGTCAGCATCCCCTCCTTGGCTTCAGGGTGGCCTGACAGGAGGGCCTTCTGTGGCTCTGCAGGTCTAGGCCTCCACTGATGTGGGAGAATAAACTTGGACTCTGGATAGGCATGCGGATCCCAACTCTCCCACTTGGGGGGAACTCCTTGGCTCCTGCAATCCCTAGCTTCCAGTCTGCTGTAACAGAGATGCACACGTAACAGCAGCCATCCAACAAGTAGGAGTTACTGCACTTGTCTTTATAATTCTGAGATAGTGGCACGATTACGAGCTTGACTTCTGGATTTGGGGTCCCTGAATTAAAATTCTGGAACAACCTCTTACTGGGTGGGAATTTCCAAAAATTCCATGTAATCTCTCTGAGCCTTAGTTTCTTCATCTGTGAAATGGGGATCATGATGACAACTCCCCCTGGGCTGTGTGAGGATTCCGCCCACTAATTTAGGGGTCTGAAGACTTCATACAAGCACTCAGGCTGACGTACCCACAGTAGGTGCTCCATGCATTCGGACCATCATACCTCATCCGCGACCGCTGCGAGTGCTGCCAGGCATTGTTGGGCACAAATGCCTGGATGACTTCAGTGTGCCCTTGGCCTCTTTCAGCTCTGCACCTTCTATCTCTGCATGGACCCAGGCCAGGGCTCTGGCCATTCAGATGGGAGCCGGCCAGGGGCAGCTGAAGCTGGATGTGAAGGGACAAAGAAAGGAATTGCAAGATAGAGCTGAGGACAGGTAAGGGTGACCCAAAAGTCCTTCCCTGCACACGGCTGAGGGCCCCACAGCTGCTGGTCAATACTTCATCGACTCCCACGATCGCTTCATATCTCTACATCTCGAACTTTAAGTTGTTTTTTGTCTGCACAGCAAGGTGTTCCCATGGCAACCTCCTGGCAAGACAAAACAGCCATGCCTCTCAGAATGGACAGCCTTCTTCCCCATCTCTTGGAGAAGCCACAGCAGTGGTGCCCACGGAGCCCTCAGCACCATGGACAGAGGACCGCTGTCCGCGGGTGGTTCCTTTCTGACTCGCCTAGTCCTAGGGCTGTGTTCTCCAGGGAGCAGCTGGACGGCAGTTTATCCATTTTAATGTATATATACTGAGAGCCTGCGCTGTCCAGCAACACACCCGCGCTGGCCAGAGACCCAGCAATGGGCAAGGCAGGCAGCACCTGCACTCAGGGACTAGAGTTCGAGTTAGCTTTTACTCAAGAAAAGCAACAAGGTGGCTTCAGCCAGTGCTGAGCACCATGAAGGGAATGTGGCCATGCAGCAGAGGGAGGCTGGGTGGGAAGGCGGTGTGGAAGGGGCCTCTCTGGAGATGCCATCTGTGCTGAACCCTGAATGCCGAGAGGAACCTAGCCCCTGGGGGGAGTGCATCCAGGTGGAGGCGACAGTGAGTGCAAAGGCAGGAGTAAGTGTGGGTGTTTGAAGAGCAGGCAGAGTGTGGTGGGCGAGGTGGGCAGCGGACTGCTGTAAGGAAGGGTTTGGGAGCTGGGGTCAGAAGCTGGGTTTTATTTAAACTGTAATGGACAGCCACTTGGGGGGGTTTAAGCAGGGTAAAGACATGGTTTGATACAAGTTTTTAAAGATTTTTTTGGATTGCTTTGAGGCAAGTTGGGCTCCTTACCTTGCGGGGTCCTCCTGCCTGGGAAGCCGCACAATTACTGAGTGAACTGCGTGTGTGGCTGTAGAATGTAACTAGCGATCCTGGAGCTGGTGTTCCTCGCACCCTGGGGGGCCTTGGGTTGTCTTCTCAGGAACGTGGGGCCCTTCCCACCAAATCCTCACCTTTACTGCCACCTCCCTCTCCGTGACTTTGATATTTCCGTATGCTGACAGCAAAGCCACCACCCCCAGGTCCAGTCAATCATATCCTACTCTACCCACAAAGCCACTGAGAGTTATCCCTGACGAATGGGCAGCCTCGGACCCATGAATCCTTCAGCCAGCCCTGGCCTGAGCGCTCAATCTCTCATAACTCTGTGTTAAGGATGCAGAGTGACACCCGAGACAGCCAGATAAAGGATAAAATAAGACACCTGGTAAGTGGGATTGATGGCTGTCCTTGTCCAGACTGGGCTGGGGGGAGGCAGAAGAGGACCCTGGAGGCTACAAGGTGCAAAAAGGGAGGCCTGTGGGAGGTGGGGTGGCAGGAAATGAGTCCCATTGGAGGCAGAGAGGACTCTTTAAACACCACAGAAAACTGAACCAAACTGGTGTCAGCCCCCAAGTGTACACTGAACTGAAACCAGTCCATGGCAGCTGCTGCTCTCTCGATAGGACCATGAAGGAATTCATAAGGAATTGGGGCGGGGGGGCAGGGGGTGGTTGGAAAGAGTGTCTGTTCCCTGCAGGCCAGTCTGGTGCTCAGAACCTTTAGACCAGTGGCTCTCAACCTTCCTAATGCCGCGACCCTTTAATACAGTTCCTCATGTTGTGCTGACCCCCAACTTCATTGATACAAATTGAACATAATTAAAGCATAGTGATTAATCACAAAACAATATGTAATTATATATGTGTTTTCTGGTGGTCTTAGGTGACTCCTGTGAAAGGGTCATTTGACCCCCCAGAGGGGTTGCGACCCACAGGTTGAGAACCGCTGCTTTAGACTCATTGTAAGTAGCCACGGCCCATACAAGCACAAAGCCTGTGATGTGTCCATGTGCAGCGGGACGTCATTACAGACTGGTGCCAGCCTCAAGTCTAGCATAGCCTCGGAAGCATGGAGCCGACCCTCAGACCCTCAGCGAGCCTAGCCCCAAAGAGCCCAACCTCGTCACTGAGGGCCTAGCCCAGTCCTGAAGGGCAGAGCCCCACAGACCCCAACCTGGTCCTCAAGGGTGGAGCCTACCTCCTAAGAGCCAAGCCTAGGCCCAAAGAGCCAAGCCGAGCTCAAAGAGCCAAAGCCAGTCCTGAAAGGGCTCCCCGTGGTTCAGAAGAGTTGTGCCTCGCCCCAAAGGGCTGAACTTAGTGCTGACAGCCAGCCCAGTCCCAAAGGGTGGAGCCAAACTCGGAGGAGCGGAGTCCCCAATAGCTGAGCCAAGCCCTATGAGCCAAGCCTAGTTCCTAATAGCCAAACAGCCCTAAGAGCCCAGCCGTAGCCCCGAAGCAATGCCTGTCCTTCCAGCAGGACCACCGGAGCCTCTTCAGTAAGTGCGGGGTATTTGCACAGCAACCTCTCCCGCGAGAGTCAGCAGGGTGGCCCCAGCAGTCCAGTCCCTCATCCCACTGGTTGGCCCAGTGGTCAGCTAAAGTCCCGCAGCAATTCTCACTGACCCATCCCTGACCAATCACTGAGGTGTGGTAGGGCTGGCACCAGTGAATGCCCTGGCCTGGGTCCCTGTGCCCCTGCAGCTAGGGGACGGAAGCCCCACCAGATCCGCAGGGACTGATGGGAGGTCCCACTGCTGTTTCCAGAAGAGGAGGCCTAGAAGCGGAGCAGGCAAGGCAACACCCTGCAGTGGCCCTGCGGTGACTTCGCTGGCTCTGCGTTGCTCGGCATTGTTTTCCAGACACCCCCCCCCCCCGCCCCCCTGTGTGCAGATGTTCCCTTCTGTGGTTAGCAGGTGCTTAATAAACCCTGCAGAACAGGTGTGGCTTGAAATTCGATGTCACCGCCTCTGACATGCATCCCCATTGCTGTGAGGAGGCCCTGGCTTCCTTGTTAGCGGCCCTGGTCTTTGCACTTGCCGTTCCCGCTGCCTGAAGCACTCTTCCTGCAAGTCGCTCAGCTCCTCTGAGGGGCCGCCCGTAAGGAGTCCCCACCACAGACATCGCCATGTGTTCATTAATAGGAACTCACCATGCTCCCATTACTCTCCTTGCTTCTCCTGATGCCATCCCTTTAGAATGGTAAGTTCCAGGGGAAGAGGCACTTCGTCCATCTTGCTCCTGGATGTGGGGCCCTCGGGGCCTAGAAGGGTCTCCAGCACGGAGCAGTGCTCAGGAAAGGCGCTGGCAACGGCCATAGTGAGTGAATGGCCTCACGGAGTTCATCCGCCCTGCTCTGGCTCCTCAGTTCAGCAAGTCCTTCTCGGGAGTGTCCTACCCTCTGTGTCGGGATCTCCGCTTGGCAATCTGACTTGCTTGCAGGCCACCAGCCTTTGAGTTGAGCTGCTGGGACCCCAACCACAGCAGGAGGCTTTTTTGCAAGCAGGTGTGACCTGCATGCTGGGAGGGCTCATCTACTGACTTGCAGGAGAAATGTGCCGCGGGTCCCCAAGAGCTCATCTGTGTCACCAGGGTGGCCCGCAAGGCGGCTTGTGCTGGGTTTGGTGGTGGCTGCACACTGTGCTGCTCTCCTAGGGTCCCTGCGGCAGGAGGGGGTGGGATGGGGGCTTGGCACCTGCCTCTCTAGCATTCAGGTGTCTTAATCTGTGGCTCTGGGGCCCCTCAACTCTCTCTGCTGGCGCTGGAAGAAAGGGAGGCGCCTAAATCTCTCCTGAATTACTCCTCGGCCCTACCCGTGGCCCCACTTCCACCGCCATGGATTGCTTTTCTTGGGCCCGCCTAGCCTTTCCTTCGGAAATTACTACTTTCCTCACCTCACACTCATTTCCCTATTCTTAGGAATTTTTCCTTCTCCCCTCTCTGCCATCCTAAACCTGAGGAGAGAAATGATCAGTCCATTCATCTCGGCTCAGGATCAAACCTGGAAACCCCTGAGAGGCAGGGCCTGAGTTAAGAGCCACTCCCCGTCCTTTGCCCAGGGAAAAGGTGGAAGGTGAAATCCAGGGCATTTATACCACCCAGGCGAGGCCAGGAGGAAGGGGTGAGGACAGTGGCACACCCGGAACAGAATACAAATGCCTTACAAAGGCCTTTGGAGCCCCAGCTCGCTGCCCCCACGTCGCCCCGGTACAATGGGCCCCAGCTCGCTGACCCCCTGGTTCTGCTATCCCTCTGGCAGGCCCTCTTCCTGGTACCCCAGGCTCATCATTTTGGGTCATCCAAGTCTCAGCTTACACACCCCTCATCACTTCACCATCCCAGGAGGGCTTGCTGGGCCCTGATCACTGGGCACCCCCAAAAGTCCCTGGCCCAGCGGGTCTGGGCGGGGTGTGGGAACTGCATTCCTAACAGGTTTGCAGGGACGTTGAAGCTGCTGGTTCACACGGCCTTGGACAGTGTGAGGCCCTCCAGTTAAAGTCGCCCGCTGTCCCCCACCCTGCCTTTCTCCATGACAACCCTCTGCTTAGCTTCCTTTCTTTTTTCCCCTGTAGCACTTATCTGTGATTATCTTTTGGGTTTGGTTTGTTTGCTCGTCCATCTCAACAGCAGACTAAATAAACCCCATCAAGGCAGGGGCAGGCCGTTTTTTTCAGCTCCCGAGTATCATGGCGTTGGGAACAGAGCCTGGACATAGTGGGAGCTCGATCAATGTGCGTCGGATGAAGAAATAGTGAGCTTCCCCCACACTGTGATGGCCAGGGCTCCCTCTGTGCTTACGAAAAAGGTCTTAGGAAACCGGCCTGAATTCAGCACCGCTGCCAGGATAAAAATTCCTGAGTTGAATGAACGTTCCCTGCCCTCGGGCACACGCCCCGCTAATGAGCCAAAGGAGGCTATTTTCAAGCAGCCAAATGTTGCTTTTTCACCCATCAGCCTATAATTGTGCTTCTGATGCTTCCTTAGACAATGCGGAAGGTGTAGGCAAACTTGTTGTTGCTGTTGTTGTCGTCTAATATTTATTGTACACATTGTGCAGGATGAGCCATTTCACGCCTGGTTTCTATCCGTTTCCCATTCCCTGAAGATAACCTTGTGAGCAGCCTGAGCAAACCCACAGAGCTGGAGCCTTCCAGAACATCTGCTGGGAGATGGAGAGTCGAGGTGGTTTCTAGGCCCTGGGCTGGCCAGCCAGGGGCCCTGGAGGCCTGGGAAGGAGCAGAGGCCAAGAGCGCCCACGGTATATATTCCTCACCCACGGATATTTTTTCCCATTGATTTTTAGAGAGAGTGAAAGGGAGGGAAGGTACAGGGGGAGAGAGAAACATCGATGTGAGAGAGACACCTTGATTGGTTGCCTCCTGCATGCACCCTGACCGGGTTCGGGGATCAAACCTGCAACCCAGATACGTGCCTTTGACCGGGAATTGAACCTATGACCCTTCGGTGTGCAGGCCGACACTCTGACCCTTGGGCCACACCAGCCAGGGCACAGGCTGTTATAAAAACTCATCGAATTATAGAACGTGGAAGGATTGGACTTTAAGTAAATGATTTCTGGCTCTCACCGCTTTATAAACGCTCGTGCCCTAAAGTCTTCTTTAAAACCCAGTAGCAAATCACACACACAGACCTACGGGAGAGGCCGGACCACAAACCCTCGGGGAAATGAGGGCATCTGTGTGTGCCCTTCCAGCAGGGGGTGGCAGGGGGGATGGAGGATTAGGGTGCAGAACAGAAACCTGCAGCCTCCATGACACGCCAACACTCTTCACCCCACCCACGAGTGAGAAGGGATGACCCGGGGTCTGGGGGAACTTCCACAGGAGACACACATTTCCTGCCTAATGGGTGGCGGTTGGGTTGGTAATTAACATTCCTGCTAATTTGGAGAAATGATTTCGCACCAGGAGTAGCTGGGGAAACATCTGAGTAGAGGTGGCGGGCCGACCTCCCCGCCACCTCCCCCGCCAGGCAGCAGCTCAGAGAGTCTTCTACTGTTTGGGAATTTGGATCCATCGCACAGGGAGGGACCAGGACACTGGGCGCTGCCTCCTTTGGAAGGAAGGCAGGGAAGCAGCCACCAGCCCAGTGTCAGGAGCTCAAGAAGGGAGGGAAGCCACAAAACACAGGTTCTCCCTGCCCTCCAGGCTGGTGTGGTAGATGTATGAACCTCCCAGCCTGGGTGAGAACTCTGTGAGGGTCACAGCCCAGCCACCTGGCCAGCTGGACACTCACCTCTGGCCTCAGTGTCTTCCTGAGTAACAGGGATTAAATAGAACAGTGAGTGGGCAAGTGCTGCACACATTTGCTCCCCATTCAACAAATATAGTAGAAATGAAGCACCTACTATGTGCCAGCTATCACTTGGGCACTGGGGGGGGGTGTCTGGTGGACATGCCCACTCAGGTCCCTGCTCACATGGGAAAGAGAGAGGACAATAGACAGGTAAGCAAATACAGGAACAGGTAGCACCAGGTACTGTTGTATAGAATATAAAGCAGGGACATGTGTGGAAAACGCCTGGGGCAACAGAGTGGGGGGTGACACTTAAGTTGTGACCTGAGAGATGATGAGAATCTGGGGGAAGACCGTGCCAGCCAGAGGGAACAGCAGGGGCAGGGTGAGGTGGGAACCAGCATAGAACATCTGGGGATGAAAAGAAATGACTGAAGCAGAGGGAGCAAGGGTGTGAGGGGGAATAGGGAATTCCACGTTCTGATGATAGAAACCCACCCAGGTGCTCTTTGGGAATGGAGAGGATGGGTAGGAAGTGATAGGAAACTCAGGAGACTGAGAAGGGCGGGGCCAGGGCCAGGTTGGCCATGGAGGAGGGAAGTGGACAGGAGAGGGGATGGTTCCTGGGTGGGTGGGTGGAGCCAGCAGCAGCTGCTGATGGATTGCATGCAGGAAGGGGCTGAGGCGGAGGACCTGGAGCCCGAGCCAGTCTGGGAGGCAGGGAAATGTCGGGGAGCAAAGCAAGGAGGCTGCTGGACTCCGGAGTCAGAGCAGTGGGCCTGGGAATCGATTTTTATAATGAGCCGACCCCCCAGGTGATTCTGGGGAGACTGAGCTCAAATTCCAACTCTGAGGCTGAGTTCTATGTGTATAAAAACACAGCCTGAGGCTTTTGTTGCCAAGCAAGGGATCAGAATACAAAGGCTTAAACATTGAAGACTCAGGGGTTGTTTCACTCACGACTACTCTCTCCCCATGAAGGCAGGAAAGGGAAGACCCCACCCAGAGTTCCCTCCCTTAGCAAGCGTGTGGGTGCCCTGTCCCAGGAGCCCTTCCCTCCCCAGAGGCCCTTTCCTTTTTTAACCTGAGATTCGGAAGATTTGGGCATCTTTAAGGTGCCTGCTGCCTGAGTGTGAATGGAGGACACTCTCGGACAAGAGGCCAGCACCTCCAAAGTACCCATGATTCCAAGGGTCCGTGCAAGAGCTCAGCTCTACCTGCAGCGACGTAGGAATGGTGGTGAGCTGAAAGATGGAGGCCTACCCTCGCAACGTTCACTTTCTCACATAAAACAAGTCTGGGGGTTGGCAGTCCAAGCCTGATAAGTGCACCTGTGGTTATTGGAGACCCAGTTCCTCCTAATTGTCTGATGACGCTTTCTAGCATGTGGCTTCTATCCTAAGGTCATTTCATGGTGAAATATGGCTGTTGGGTCTCAATGGTCACATCAGGTTGGAAGGAGACATAGTTTAGAGCTCACATTTCATTAAATTTCAGACCTAGCTGCAAGGTAGGCTGGGAAATGTAGTTTTTTAGGCTAAGCCCTTTGCTTAGGACTCTGTAGTGAGATAGAAAGGGGAGTGGATGTTGGAAGGCAGTTAGCCACTTCCATCCTAAGATATTAATAGTACATAGGATACCATATAAGTAAAATCAAGGCATCCCCCTGCTTAAAACTCTCCGAGTCTCCAGTTACCTGTAGCCCGCCCACTCAGGCCACCACAGCCCTAGTGGATCAGGCCCCTGAGCTTCCTTCCCCTCCTAACACCTCTCCTACTGCTCTCCTACTCCCTCTCTACTCATGACTTCAACATGTCAAGTTCATTTCCACCACAGGGCCTTTGCACTTGCTGCTCCCTCTGCCTATGTCTTTCCCTCAAGATCTTCGCACAACCAGTTCACCACATCTGGCTCAAACGTCCCCTCCTGAGAGGCCTGCCTCCACCTTCCCTCCAAGGGCACTCTCAATCCCATTAGCCTGGTTTATTTTTTCCAAAACACTTAGAACAATCTGCTCATCTCATATGTTTTATGCTTACACTCCATGCGAGGAGGGAAACTCACTTTTGCTCACTGCCCTGCACACTGCTTGTTCATTAATGGGTGTATATGAAGATAAAGGATAAACCTCAATTTGCATTTTCTTCTGTGGGGTGGCCTATGGGATCAGATGTAAGAAGGTGCTTGCCAAGAGGCCCAGCTTCAGTGTGGCCGTTCTTGTTCGGACCGTACTTGGTCGCCACCTCACTCTGAGCCAGCCACACCAGCTTCCTTGTAGAGGGCTGGCTCCTCTGACTTTCACGGTACCTGCCTGTGCATCTGGGAGGCAGGGGATCATGTCTATGGAACCCTGGGCTGTGGGCAGCCACAGGTGTTCAAGCTGTCTCCATCTCTGCCTGGGACTCAACAGCTCTTTGGGGGTCCCTTGTCTCCGTCATCCTAGGGATTCCTTGGCCCTCTCTCTGGACCAGATCTCCTGATCCCATGTCTCAGGTTTTCTTTCTTTCTTTTTTAAAAAATATATTTTTTTATTGATTTCAGAGAGGGAGAGAGAGGTAGAAACATCAATGATGAAAGAGATTCATGGATCAGCTGCCTCCTGCACGCCCCACACTGGCGATCAAGCCCGAAACCTGGGCATGTGCCCTGACCAGAAATCAAACCCTGATCTCCTGGTTCAAAGGTCGATGCTCAACCACCGAGCCACGCCAGCTGGGCCAGGCTATTTTCTTTCTTGATCTGTCTACCTCCGCCCCCCCTCTCTCCGCCCCCCCCTGCTGTCACGGAGTGCAGGCTCCGGGGGCTTCTTGAGAAGGAGCGGAAGAGAGTTCAATTTTTTAAACCTTGTGTGCCTGCAGATGTCTTTTTCTCTCCTCTCAGTTGATAAATAGTTTACCTGGGCATAGAATCTAGTTTGGAAATAATTTCCTTTCAGAATTTTGAGAGCTTTACTCCATGCCTCCTAGTGTCTCTGGGAACTTGTAGACTCCTTTGCCCCTAGGCTTCTGAAATTCTGCAGCAATGCGCTTTGGTGTGGGTCCCTTCATCCATCATGGTCCACAGTTGTTTCAGTCAAAAATTGTTTGTCCTTCATTCTTGAGAATTTTTCTTGAAGTGTTTCATTACTTCTATCCTCTCTCTCTAACTCCTATTATTCAAACATCAAATCTTTTGAACTGATCTTTCAGTGTTCTTATCTTTCCTCTCCTATTTCCATTTCTTTGTCTTTTTGCTCTATTTTCTGGGAAATTTCCTCACATTTGGCTTCTAATCCATCTATTCTTTTCTTTAATTACTTCTTTCTGCTTTTAATTTCTAAGAACTCTCTTTTAATTCTCTGTTCTCCAAATGTTCTTGCTACTAGAGCTTAATGGAGTAATCTCTTATCTTCCTGAGGGTATTAATAATAATCTTCAAAAGTTTTATTCGCCTGCATGGTCTCTGTTTCTGGCACAGTCTTTCTGCTTGTCTGCTTTGCTGTCTTTATGTATTGAGAGGAGTGTCCCTCAGATGTCTGGGGATCTGTGTGGTTCACCAGGTCACGGTTGAGTACCACATGGCTGGTTAGAAACTCTGAGGTCTCCATGGACTGGTGCTTGGGGAATCCAGTGTTGGTACCTTGAGGTCTTTCATTTGGGGTTGGACAGATTTCCTAGGGAAACTTCTTCAATCTCCTGCCTGACCAAGATGTCTGGCCTGATGGCTTCTGGAGCTGAGTAGGGGAAGGGGCCTCGTTGGGGACCCCAGCATTCTGTACCCCCTCTTTTCAGAATAGTGGCTAAGCTCTTAGCTGTGCCTTGCCTCCTCCAACCCAGAGAATAAGCCATGGACTTGTGGTGGGTAAGGGAGAGGCGTCGCCCAGCAATCTAGATTCTCCCAGGTTGTCAAAGACTTTGCGCTGCTGTCTCTTGATTTAACATTCACTCATCCCCATTTCCAAGTGTTCCTGGGGCAGCAAGTTCCGGAGGCTTTGCGGGCTCTGGGCTAAGAACAGACTGGAGTCCCTTCTACAGGATCAAACAGACTGCTGCCCTGTCTACCCGGGGCCTCTCAGTCAGGTATCGCTCCTCCCTGCTTTCCAGCTTCCAGAATCGCATTGCTGCCATCTTTCCCCTTTTATCCTTCCTATTGAGTGACATCTTTTTAAAAAATCATCTTTTCGTGGGGGCCAGAAGGGAGTGCAATGAGGTGTGGTGTTCAGTCTGCATCTGGTCTCCCCCTCCTCATCTTACGCATGAGAGGAGGTGGGCTCCCCCTGGAGACGAACAGTAGCGGCCACCGGAACCCTGTCCTGTGTTCATGGAGATCCTTACTTCAGAGGCACACCTCCCCTTAAGTGCCAGATGCCCCGTCCTATTGTCCCTGGCAGCCAGGCTGAGTCTGTGCCCAAGCTCAGCCAGAGAGATGCTCCTCACCCAGAGCTGGTTCAGGAGCTGGTGAGCAAAGAAGCAGGGCTGGGGAGAACCTCCTGGACGGGCTGGTAGCTGGAGCTGTGCTGTGTCCGGTGCAAGCTGTGGTGGCCAAATCAGGGTGCCGGCAGCGGTGTTCTCACTGGCCTGGTTCTTAGCAGGATTTGGACCCCGATCAGCTAAGAACCCTGAGTGCAGCACACACTGGCCAGTGATAGGCCTGGAGCCGGGCCGAAGGCTCTAACATGACATGTGTCCTCCCCATGTGTCAGTCTACTCAGCCCCTTTGAAGCTGCCTCTGAAGCCTCCCCAGAGGGGACTTTCCCTACCTGCAAATGATTCACAGCCTCAGTCTCTGGACTGACCCTCTTCTGACCTTCCCAGCTCTTGACCCGTGACCTCTTGTTCCCTTTTTTTTTTAAAAATTTTTTAAAAATATATTTTATTGATTCTTTACAGAGAGGAAGGTAGAGGGATAGAGAGCCAGAAACATCGATGAGAGAGAAACACCGGTCAGCTGCCTCCTGCACACTCCCCACTGGGGATGTGCCCGCAACCAAGGTACATGCCCTTGACCAGAATCGAACCTGGGGCCCTTGAGTCCGCAGGCCGACGCTCTATCCACTGAGCCAAACCGGTTAGGGCGACCTCTTGTTCCTTATGCAAAGGTGAGCCCCACTCTGTGGCTGTCAGCATCTCTGCACCCAAAACCAGACTGGTTGCACACCTCCATCTGCTCTGGCCATGCCCGCTGCTCCTGCTTCAGCCAGATCCACGCTCCTCATGCCCATAGAGCAGTGCCCCAGCCCTTGGCCACCAAAGTCATCTCAAGCCATTATTTAAATATTTAAAATATGTGCTAGTTCATATGTTTATACCTTGTTCATTCCACTAGAAGTATGTCTCATCCCTTCACTGCAGAGCACAGGGCCAGGCACAAGCAAAACGCTGAATAAAGACTTTCCCACTTCCATCCTTTGTAGAGGAAATAAAGTACTTATGAACTCATGCATGATTTACAGACATGAATATTGGCAGTGAAAATTATTTTCTCTTATCTGAGCTTAGTTTTCTACTGGCGTTTATTGTAAAAACAAAATAACGTGAAGGAAATTTTGGAAAAAGGAGGTGGGAAATCACCCATAATTCTGCCTGGCACAACTACTAGTATTTTCATTGTGTGTGTGCTGCCTTCAAGCCCTTTTCTCTACGTGTCCTTCCAGACCTAACATCACTGCCCGTAAATCCAGCTAAAACACCACTTTCCAGGCAGCCTTCTCAGACCCAGAGTAATTCCTTCCCCTTCGGTCATTGTCTTTCTCATCCCCAGCGTTATTACTTGTTTTCAGGACTCTCACAGTGATTAGACCAGGAGTTGGGGGGAGGGGGGCAAGGGGGAGGGGGGCAAGGGGGAGGGGCAGGAATTGCCTTCTGTGAGTCTGTGTTCAAACCACAGGGCAGGGCGCTCAGTGGGTGCTTGTCACGGTCACAGTTTTGTATTCTGTGCTGTCACTCACTGTGCATAAGAACAGATGCCTTTTCCCCTGTTGCTCTGTAGTTTTCAGGACGATCATTTTTAACAGCTCTAGAATATTTCACCAAGTGGATGTTTTATAACTTAGTTAACCAGTTCCCTATGGGAGAACATTTGGGTTGTTTCCAGTTTTTCTCTCCCCTCCTGTCACAAAACAAAACAAAACAAAAAACAACAAAAGATCGTGCTGCAACAACTGTTCTTGCGCAATATAGTTTTTTTCTCCTTTAAGTTAATTCAGAGAATCTCTGGGTCAAGCATGTCTCCAACCTTTAAGCCCATTTCAACCTCTCAACAACGGACTCGCCGGGTCCCAGCTCACAGGAGGGACACAGGTGCCCCCACACCTCCCTGCATAAACACTTCCGATGACCACAGGATCTGTGTCCCCTTCCCCCATCAGTTCCTGCCCCCGTCCCCCCTTCCATTGAGTTGCTCTCTTTCAGTAAATGGTTACTAAAGTGCTATTCATCTTGGACTCTCTGGAGCCTGGTATGAAATCTGGCGTGTCTGAAGTGCTTGCAGCCTGAGGTGCGTGCCTGCCCACATCTGTGCCCCTTCCTCTGGCATCAGCTCCCTGGTTTCCCCTAGGGAACCACCCGCCTCCTGTGCCCGTTCCTCACTGTTGCCTTCGCCTTCAAAGTCAGTCCTGTACCTGGGCTTCCGGCCTGGCCAATCAGAGCACTGCATCCCTGCTCCCGGGGATTGGCTCAGGGAAGGTCACATGACCCAGTCAGCGCCAATGAGCTGCAATATTGGGTCATCTGAGAAGCCCTTTCTTCCCATCGAATGAGGAGCTGAGAGGAGAGGCAGCATTGATGATGTCATATTGTAAGATGTACCATTGACCATGAGGTAATATTGATGGTGGGACACTGAGCTGCCTGTGGGCATTTTGCCACTGTGTGCGGAGACCCCCACCTGGGAATGGTGCCAGCACGAGGAGAGTAGGATTAGGATTAAGAGAAGCAAAGAGGGCATGCCTTCATTTATCCCCTCTACATTTATTTGTTCAGCTGTACTCTGCTAGGCCTGGCCCTGGCCCTCGGGAGAGAGCTGTGAACAGGACGAAGTCCCCATTCTCACCCAGCTCCTGGACATTAGCAGGGAGAAGCAGTCTCTACAGCATCAAGCGTATAAACAGGCCGGTGAATAAACAGGATACTGTCTGGACGTGGCAAGTGCTTTGAAGGGTGAGAGCGAGTGGTCCAAGGAGGGTGGGTGCTCTGGACTGGCCGCAGGGGTGCCTGAGAAGGTGCCGTTGGAGCAGCGACGGGAAGGCGTGAGGGACGGCGGTCCAGGTGAAGCAGCCACCTACAGGCTCCACCGAGGTGGGACGGGGCAGAGTGCACAGCCCTTTTTTTATCTTTAAAAAACTGCGGTAAAATAGCCCTAACATAAAATTCACCATCTTAACCATTTTGATGTGTACAGATGAATGGATGCACAGGCGTTGAAGACATTTTTGAGTCCCTGGATCCTGGAGTAACTGAGACAGCTACTCCGCCCTGATTTTTCAGTCACAGGAGCCAATAGTTGCTCATCTAGACCAAGTTCGAGCTGGATTCTCTACCCCTGGCCCCCTGAGGCCTGAACAGTCATTGTTGGGGAGTGATCAAGTAGCTAAATGAAAAAACGGGAGCCGGAAGTCCCTAGAACATAGGCCACCCCCAGCAATGCCTGGGTAGCTGCGTCCCTGCAGCCTTGTCAGCACCGGGCATTATCACCAACCAGCTTTCAAGCCTGGAATACGAAATCTGGGGAGGACACTGGGACCAGCCTCCCCTCTCTCCCCGTGAGTTCTCGGCACTCATCCACGCACACCTGGACTGGGCCGCTTTGCTCTCTGCCCTGAGCTGTTGTCGCGTGGTGGGTCGTTACCTTTCCACCTGGAGGTGTCTCACTTATTGCTCTGGGGATGTATTTATTTTTTTATGTAAAGAGAATTTCCTTGGCAGTCGGTGTCACCGAGGCCGTCGGGAGCCCCCGGCAATATGATTCTGTCTGAAGAACAAAGCGGCAAATTTGCAGCAGATCAAATGCAAAGCCATCACGAGAGGAGAGGCTGGGAGTTACAGATGAAACGGTGCCGGGCCCAGCCCAGATCTGTGTGTTTTGCCAAGATCTGAGAGCCCTGAATAATGGAGAATTTACACACAGCTCGGGGTGCATGACTGTTGGGGGTGTGGGAGGACAGGGGCTCCCCCACCTTGTGGAAGACACCGCCTGGCCATGAGGAAGAAGGTGTGGCACCACCCTCCGGGCAGGGTCTGCAAAAGAACTGGGAAGAGAGAGGATGGAGCTGAGGGACCGAGTGCCCTCAGCCACCGGGACTCTGGGTTGCAGCTGTTGCTGCGTGGGTGTGATGGAAGCTCAAGTGCAGGGAAAATGCAATTCCAGTTTCCCAAAGTGGGGTTCCGGTAGCCCTGGGAATTTAGGGGAAATGCAGAAGTCTTCTGTTGGACCTTCCTGGCCCGTGGGCCTTTTCTACTGAACTCAGGAAGGTGCCCCTGCAGCCTAGCTTGGGGGTACACACTCTGCCCCTTCTCCTGGGTATCTCCCTGTGACCTCCTCATCCTCCACGCCTTTCCTTAAGGCTTAGCACCTCTTCCTACACTTCCTTTTCCTACTCTCAGGTCCCAGACCCAGCCTCCACCCTCCTCATATTCCTCCCAGCCTCCCCATCCTCTTCCCCCCACCTCAGACCCTCTTCCTGACCCCCTGCCTAGTCTTTCCTCCCACTCCTGGAGCTCCCAGGCCTCTGGGTTGGCTGCCCCCACATTCCCACAGTCCCCTGCCCACCGGGTCCTCCATGGGATCACAGCTCTAGACCCTTCTCTCTGTGCAGCTTTGTCACCTCTGCTTCTCCCCCGGCCTCCCCCTCCACCTCTGGGTAGTACTGTCTCTCTGGGGATGTTGTCCATCCTCCTGTGAGTGGACTCTCATCATGCTTTCTGGCCACCCAGTACTAGAAGCTTCTTCCTGTCAAGGAAGAGCCAGCCTTCCTCTGTATAAGTTGAAATGCTGGACATTTGCTCTGCAGGCCTCATTGACTGCGAGGGTCCCCCAACCAGCCAGGGTCTCAAAGTGGCAGACCACCCAGAATCCCAGAACCTGTCTGTCCTGGGCGATGGCGGCAGCAGCCTCCTCCGGCTCCAGAGGGAGCGGGACAGGAGCCAGGGCAGGCCAGGAAGGTTGGGGTGTCAAAGCCAAGGGAAAGGGCAGTGGTGGCTTCTTCCTGAATCCTCAGCCTCTAAGCATGCTCAGGCCCCCCAGCGAGGGTCTGGGATCCAAACACCCCTTACAAGTGCCCTTTCTGTTTACATCAGCCTAAGACGTTCCTACTGCTTTAAATTATTTCAGTTCTATTGTATTGGAAGACCCTGACTTGTCCATTACTTTTCTCAATTTGTTTTCTTCCTTATTCTAGTAACATCCAGATATGACTAATAACTAATATCTATTTTTAAAAAGACATCTATGAAATTTAAAAAACAAATTGCTGTAAGTTAAGATATTAAGTAAATGAAAAGGTCTTTCAAATTGTGACTTAACAATCCAGAAGCCACAAAAGACTAGACAATAGTTATTACAATTGCAAATGCACGTATCCTTTGGCCCAACAACCTCACTTTTGAGAATTGATCCTACACCTATCCTAATCAATTCCTAGAGCAGCGGTTCTCAACCTGTGGGCCGCGACCCCTTTGGCGGTCGAATGACCCTTTCACAGGGGTTGCCTAAGACCATCCTGCATATCAGATATTTACATTATGATTCATAACAGTAGCAACATGACAGTTATGAAGTAGCAACGAAAATAATGTTATGGTTGGGTCACAACATGAGGAACTGTATTTAAAGGGCCAGAAGGTTGAGAACCACTGGCCTAGAGAGTAGTGATCTTTCTGAATCAGGTCGCAGAGAGCTTCCTCACCTCCCGGCTCCTCCTATTTTTTCTTGTTTCACGGCGGAATATTCCATGGCAGAGACAGGCCCTGGTTCAGTGAGCTGGCCCCCTCCTGGTGGGCACCTGCGCTGCCTTCGTTCTCCCGCTGTCATAGTTCAGTGAATGCTGCTGTACACGCACATCTCTCAGGTACAAAGTGGAACACCTGTGCAATATGTCAAGCGGGAAAATAAGATACAGAACAGCCTATTGGACATGTTGTGATTTGCACAGAAAGAGGGAAAATAAGAATCTGTCTTTATATTTGTTGTACTTCCATGCCGGGAGCCGGTCCATCCTTGCTGTTTCAAGGGACCTGGCATATATGGCATACTGTTCTTAATATGTTTGCTCACCTTCTTGGCACTATGTGTTTTAACCAAGGTCTCTGAGAAAGGTTGTTTCCCCAGGTAGGGATTTTCCCCTGAAGTTAGGGAGGGAATAAAACCTCTTAACTAAGTGCCAGGCGGGTAATTAATCACTTTAACTACGAACAATCATGCTTAAGCTACATAATCTTTACTCCCTGGAATGGAGATAAGAAACGCCCTAACCTTTGAAATAGAGATTGATAGGATTGAAATCAATTGGTATAAATACAGATGTAAGAAGACAGAACAGAGAGAGAGACAGAAATTGGCACAGAACCTACACAGAACGTTCTCTAGAGACAGAAGAACTTCGCTGGAGAGAACATGGCAAAAGATCCTGGACAGAAACTGGCCTCAGAACCTAGAGACAGAACCTAGTGAGAGAACATGGCAAAAGATCCTGGACTGAACCTGACTACAGAAATTGGCAAGAGAACCTGACTAGAACCTGGTGACTGAACCTGGCTGGAGAACCTGGACAGAACTTGGCTGGAGAACCTAGCGAGGGAACATGGCTACAGAACCTGGCTGGAGAACCTGGAGAACCTAGCAAGAGAACATGGACACAGAACCTGGCTGGAGATCCTAAGCAGAACCTCTCTGGAGATCCAGACCAGAACTTGGCTGGAGATCCTGGCTGGAGATCCTGGCTAGGCTGCTGATCAACTGAACGCTGCCTCTGTGTCATTCCTTCTTCGCCGACTCCGTCCACACCTTTGGAGACCCCTGGACCCGCTGGGGTTGGACCCCGGCACTTCCATACAGATACACCGGAAGGACAGACAGAAAACGGGGAATGAGTATACCTGCTGCTGGTGGGAGGGGGAGGCATGGGAAGCAGGATGACGGGGCAGAGGCGGGAGAGACGCTCTTAGCCTTGTTTTGCTTTTGGAACCACATGACTGAATTAACCGTTTGTTTTTTTAAACATAAGTGAGTGCAGAGGTGACATACAGGTGTGACCCAAATCCTGAAGGCGGCCATGGATGGCTGAGTTTGGGAACTCTTCATGTTGTGGCTTGGGGCTGTCTCTTACGGCCAGACTATTCCTACAGCCAGACTATTCCTTCAGCCACAGGAGTGGACAGGGGGCTGGGGAAGCATGGGGTGGCCCCTGCAAGTGCAGCCCCTGCCGGCTGTGGCCAGGACAGGACTGCCTGCCGCCGGAATCCCCCACGGCGTCCTGTTTCTCCTCCACCGCGTCTGGGGGTGTTGGTGCATGGACCTCTCTCTGAAACTGGAGACCTCAAATCCTGCTGCTCTCCCAACTGAGAAGACCCTAGAGGGCCTGCGGGGTGAAGGGACTGCCCTGTGACAGGCCATGTTGGCCCGGTTCCCATACTGATAGAGCCACCTGTTCCCGGCATGCAGCCACACGGGAACCCAGTCAGCAGCCCAGACCTTTGTCCCTGGACCTGCCACCTTGTAGAGGCTGCAGCCAGATGAGGGCCTGGGATCTGGGGAGAGAGCCAGGGTGGGCGCTGTGGGAGGGGGACCGTGCACCTCCTCTGTCTCCAACTGCCTTTGTTCGCGAATAAACACACCGTGGCCTCCTCCCCCACCTGAAGGCCGCTCCTGCCAGAGAGAGAAATCGTGTACAATCTCTGCTTTAGATGCACAGAAAGTCTGAAATTGCTTGGAGACCAGGCGGGAGGGAGCTGGGCGAGGCTGGGGGATCCGGGCGTGTAATTGCGGGTCATCTATCTGTTTCTGTCAGTGCACAGCGACTGCAGAAAGACTCCTCCAATGCGTTGCTTCCCATCTTGCATTACTTACTCTTTCCTCGGCAGCTGTAAAACCTTTTCCCTAAAAGTGCCCTTAAGCATAATGAACAGCAGACTTTCAGAACCGGGAAGAAAGACACCCCCGAATGATGTACTTGGCCTTTCTCAGGGTCCCCGAGGCGAATGCACAGCCGCTGGGATCCGCTGTGGGTCAGCGGGGGGTTTCCGGCTGACCTGAGCGCCGCAGAGAGGACACCAGCATGGGGTCTCAGTCACTCCCGCCTCCATCCCGCTGGGCGGTGTCCCCAGGGGAGAGGTGCAAGCCTCCTCCAAGTGGGCCGGGGGCTGCCAGTGCACCTGCCTGCGTTCCTTCGGGTAACCCCACGGTGCCCGCAGGAGGCAGGGGTGGGGGTGATGCTGTAGCAGGTGAGACGTTGGGGTGAGCAGCCCAGCTCCTGGGGAGGGACAGGACCACGGAACAGCCCAATGTGCCTAATGAAACCAGAGTTCCTCTCCTTGGGGGCAGGGTGGGGGCTGTGGCAGGGGGAGGCGGGCGTGCCCAATCCAGGGGGCGTGACATGGAAGCAGTGGAGCTCTGGTCCTGTCACTTGCTCACTGAGCGACTAGGCCACCAAGGGCACGCTCTGGGGATCCCCACAGGCAGCGTGGGGGCCCCTGAGCCTGTGGCTCCGTCCCAGAACCTCTCTCGGACTTGGTTTGCTCATCTGCACGGTGGGAGCGGTACTGCCCTCATCGCCACAGGAAGTAGTTACTGTTCACAGAAAGCATGTTAGCAGGGCCCGAGCGCTTTATGCCGGGGGGTCACCTCCTCCTCCGGCCCAGCTGGCCGTGTCGCCAGGCTGTGCAGCGCCCAGTGTGGGGGGCTGTTTATAAATGACAAGCATTGCGAGTCTATACAGGTTCTTATTGGAGATGGAGATGGAGACTTGCAGATTCAAACGGGTTCGGTGAGACCATCAAGGCCACGCCCTCTTTCTCATCACCCCAAGGTGCTGCCCAGCAGGTGCAGGTCCTCTCCTGGCGTCACACAGGGGTGGAGTGACCCTGGGTGGGGATGCAGGTCTTCGGGCTGGCTGCCTGACTGCCCTCGTCTTCCCTTTCTTCCCAGGCCCCAGAGTGGGGCTGGCCGTGGGCACAGGCCCTGCACCCTGGGTCTGGGAGGTGCGGTCAGTGGGGGGAGCTTCTGCACTGTGCGGCTGTTCCCCTCTGCCCTTGCCCCTGGTGGACATTCAGTCCTTGGCTCCTCCTGGCATGGAGCCCTGGGCCATGTGCATCTGTAAGCCCCTGCTCCCCCCCTGAGGATACTGGAACCATCCAGTGGCTGCCTCTCCCCCTCAGCCACTCAGCCCAGAAGGGCAGAATGGCATGGTAGGTGGGGTGGACCCCAGATGTGCCAGCTGGCTCAATCCCATCCATCCCCGGTGACCGGTGGAGGATGGAGGGGTAGCTTACGCTGCTTGCCCATGGGGATAGTCATGTCACAGTATGAGTGACCCTGTTCCTGGACCTCACCCATTAGTTCTAGGGGTGACAGGGGTGAGGCCCTGCTGCGACCCTCTGTCACATTAGAGCAGGGCTTACAAACTCCACGGCCACAGCCAAGCCAGCGGAGAGGGAGGCGGCAGGTCAGACCCCGTGGGCTCTGCCTGAGGGTGGTATGTGCAAGGCAGGCCAAGAGTGGTGGCCACACTAACCTTGGAAGAGGAACTGGAAATCTGGACTTTTAGGATCGAACTACCCTGCCTTTTAGGGACTGTGTTGGTCACACGTGGCCCCGGAGCCACCACGAGTCCGTGTGGAGTAGGTCCGAGGTGCGGTCAGAGCTCGGAGGCCCCAGGCCCTGTTGGGGGTGGTGCTGTGGCTCGGGCAGGGGAGGCACTCGCTTTACCCACACACGGAAGGCTCCTGTGAGGAGGCTCTGTGCCCTGGAGAGGTCAGGGGTGCGCTGAGGCCACAGACTGATGAGGCTCCTTTCCCTCCAGAGGGTTGGGCCCCAGGAGCTCCCCCTGAAACCACTGACTGACCTCCTGCATGGGCACGCCCCTGCCCCTCAGCCCCTCTCTGCCCCAGATGGAGCGGAGGGGCAAGAACCCCACACGTGGCCAGCCCACACCAGCCCCCCTCCTCAGTGGACCAGCTTCCTGTGGGTCTTTTGTCTTCCCATCATGCCTTGGACATCAGACTGCTTTGCCCGCCTGCCTCTCCCCTGGCAGTTGCTGGGCAGGATCCAGAGCAGAGCACACTCACCTGGGGTCTGGCTGGTCTCTGAGGGTCCCGTCCCTCATCAAAGCCCCCGTCTCCTGGCCTGGGAGAACCGCCTGTGTGTTGCAGGTCGCCCCCGGGAATCAGAGGGCTCTGCAGGGACCAGCGTCTTCCGACAGGAAGGGAATGTGGTCCAGGCAGGCCCACTGACCTGGGCCTCGCGTTAACAAGCCTCAGATTCAGACCCCAGATGAGATGATATGTAGACTCAGAGACACTCTGTCAGCATGGAGAAGAGAAGACATTCATCACTCAAGTTAACTGTTGTCATCCTGGCCTGCTCTCTCTCCGCGCCCTCCCGAGGGCTCTCAGCAGTCCCTGTTAGCTCTGTCCTCAGGATCTGTCCCGCACCCACCCCTGCGCCCCCTCCGCTGGGACCCCCTAGGGGAGGGGGGAGCACCAAGTCTCAGCGTCTCCCTCCCCTCGCTGCTCTGCTCCAGCCACGGCCCCCTTGCAGGCACCGGCCCTTAGAGCCTCTGCCTTCACTGTTCTATCTGGAAGTTTCTCCTCACAGATCTCCATGCGCCTGACTCCCTCTCTTCCTGGGATCTCTGCTCAAATGTTACCTTATCAAGTGTCCCCTTCCTGAACCAACCGTAGAAAAGGGGCGGCCCTCCTTCCCAACCTCCTGCACCCCTCGCCCGCCCCACCCCCACCCCGCTTTCTGCTCTGTTTTTCTTTATAGCCCTCACCACTGGGCATTTTACATGCTTGTTTCTCTACTTCTTGAGTTTTTAGCATAGAACTCAGCAAATAGTACTTCCTTAAGACTGTCCTGCCCTCGGGGAGCCTCCGAGGATGAGTGTGGCTCTAGGTGGCGGGGTCCGGGGGTCTTGCCCCCCCCCCACAGGAAGAAAGGAAGGCTGAGCACCACTGTGGTGAGTGCCAAGGGCCAAGGACGCCCCCCTTTCAAGGACCAGAAATGGAGGCTGCTGAGGCGACAGCGGGGCCATGGCCTCAGTGGAGCTCAGGGTTCTGTCCTGCGGAAGTCCTGGTCCAGGGAGAGTCTGACTCAGCCAACTATTCTGTGACCCAGGCTCTGAGGGGCACCTTCAGAACGGCCTTTGCAGCATGAGTAGGAGCTGCTAAGCTGACTTGAGGAAGGGAAGTGCGAGGAGGAGAGAACAGTGCGAACACAAATGTGTACATGGGGAGAGGGACGCTGTCATAGGACATCATGGGTTCTGTGTGAGAGAGGGCACAATTCTGCAACACTGGATTAAACGAAGTAAAACTGAACATGCAGGACTTGTCAGAACCTTCAACACACGTGTCCACGTGGCTGTCCAGGATGGGACATAGTGCACCCCATTTCTCTCCCAAACTGATTTGCTTACTGGACCACTCTGAGGGCCCAGAGGCCCGTATAACTCACCTTGGGAATTACTGACACAAACATAGGGGCGCATGGCAGCCAAGGGAGGGGGCTGAGCTGGGGAGGGAGGAAGGGCAGAAGGAGCAGGGATGCCGCTGTAATGAAGCTGAGGCCCATTTGTTGATTCTTCAAGTGCCCTGCAAAGGAATGTTGACTTTACCCTATAGAAGCTGACATTAATGAGGGATTTGCATTTAACGTGAGTCCACATTAGTGACTCTAACACAAGGGACGCAATCGGAATGTCCCAGAGAGTTCACTGAAGAGGTTGGCCTAGCACTGGGGGAGCCCGGAGCATGTGCACTATCTAAGGCGGGGAGGGCTGCTAGGGCTAGTTCTGTAGAGTTTGCCCTGCACACCTGCCGGGAGCGCCAATCCCAGCGACACAGCACGGACTGTGCTTCCGGTGCTGTGCAGCGCACCCCCGGACGCCTGTCCAGTGAATCGCTGCCAAATGGGAAGGGGTGGTAGAATAGTGTTCACCAATAGACTCGGGAAACGAGTGTTTGCAGAAGACTGTACCTCCCACCCCGGGAATGTGCTGGGCCACATCACCACATCCCGTCAATGACAAGTGACCAGAAGCCAGATGTGTGTCACAGGCTGCGGCTCTGCAACCTCCACGTGCTCTTCTCCGGCCTCCTCTTCCCCTGAAGCAGCAACTGACAAGGCCACGTGTCTCACAGGCCGCTAGAGGGTGGCGGCGCCTCCATCAGCCTGGGTCCCGGGGTGACTGTGTGTCGCAGAGCCCCCAGCTGCTCGCATTGGACATGTGGTGTGAGAAAGAAGTCGACATCTGTGTGGGAAGCCCCTGGGAACAGAGGTGTTAGTTACTGCGGCAAGGCTCAGCCTGTCCTAACCCACACAGGAGTAAGGCAAAACACTGCCCTGACTTCCGAATGGGAAGAGAAGTCTCCTGATGTTCTGTGTTGGGCACCAATTAAAAATAATACCCAATATAGTGCAGGCCACGCCAAACCCCTCTGCAGACCAGGCGTGGCCTGCTGGCACTGGCTTGCAACCCCCATCTCTGGCTCTGCTGTAGGGCCGTGGAGACCTGTACATAGAACATGAGCGCTTTTTTTTTTTTTTTGCACTTTTCTAGGCAATCTCATATACTCGTGGGCGTATCAGGACAGAATGAGACTCTCTGGTCTATGATTAATGGAAAGAGAATGCCAGGTTACAAACATAGAGAAAGAAGGCAATACTATGGCTCTTTTAAAAGCTGCAGAATTAAGGCATTTAAATGCCCGTGACAGCAGGTGCGTGACACCGACTGAATCAGCCTTGGGTGAGGCAGGAAATGGTGATTAAGAGCACAGCTCTGCTACTTGGTGTGCCACCTTGGCCAAGTCACCCCACCTCTCTGAGCCTCTGCTTCTTTGTGGGGAAGTTAGGGTTCATCATAGAAGCTGCCTTGCAGGGATGTTGATGGGAGGAAGGGAGGTGTGTGGTAAGCGCTTGGCTCTCAGGAAGGGTGCACCTATGCCAGCTCTTGTGGTTCTTATTCTCTTTCTGTCATGGCAATCAGTGGCACAGAGCCGGCTCCCCCTGGCACGGCCCCTCCCTGCCACTGCAGGAGGCTCACCAGGGAAGGAGCCGGGATTGGCCTTCCTGAGCCATCATGAGCTCAGCACGCTGGGCCTGGCCAGCTGCACGCTGGCTGGATGTGTGGCCTGTGGCTGCTGTAACAAATGATCGCAAGCTGGGTGACGTTTCCTCCTCGTCATTTTCATTGTGGCAGAGAAAACAACACAGAAGCTAAAATTTACCATCTTAACCAATTAAAGTGTGTAGTTCGGTGGCAAAAAAATATATTAACATGGCTGTGAAACAGGTCTCCAGATGTTTTTAATCTGGCTACACTGAAACTATATCTTGGTAACTTAAAAAAAACACAAAACACAAATTTATTCTCTCACAGTTCTGGAGGCCAGAAGTCCAAAGTCAGTCCCACTGGGCTAACGTCAAGGTGTGGGCAGGGCTGGCTCCTTCTGGAGTCTTAGGAAGGAATCTGTTTCCCCTGCCTCTTCTGGTTCCTGGGGGCGCCTGCCCACGGTGGCTTGCACCCCTTCCTCACGTCCGGCCGACCTCTGCGGCAGCTGCTCCATCTCCTACATCTGTATCCAACCCCCCTCTGCTGCCCTCTTATGAGCACACTGTGATTGCATAGGGTCACCTCCCATGTCAACACCCATAACTTAATCACAGCTGAAAAGTCTCTTTTGCTATGGAAGGTCACATTTTCACTGGTTCCAGGGATTAGGATGGGGATGTCTTTGAGGGCCACTACTCAGCTACCACACTGGCCATTGCAATGAGCTCAGGGCCTGCGTGCTTTCCCCGGCAGCCAGGGGAACAGGATCGGGGAAAGTGCCTCAGATGGGGGTACATGGACTTGGAGCAGAAAGTCTGGCTCTGGCCCTGCTCTGGCCCCGACTCTCTCTGAGGTCATGGCAGGTCCCTTCCTCCCACTCTCAGCTTCCTCGCGGACCATATCTACCCCAGCACCAGTCATTGAACCAACAAAGCACTGGGGATTCAGACAAAAGTTGCTTCTCTCATGATGCCTCTGTTCTTGTTGGGAGATGGAGAATGAAGAAGACAGATATGTGGAAAGAGAGAAAACAGGACGTGCTAAGGAGAAAAAGTGAGCAGGGACAGGGAGAGGAGGATCAGGCAGGTCTCCTCTCTGGGCTCCACACACATTTCTCAGGCATCTATATTATATGCCAGGCGCTGTTCTAGGATGTGGCATCCTGGAGGACCTCCTGTTTTAGCAGCGGACAACCCAGGAAGTAAACGGGTGAGATAAGTTTAGATGGCAATGAGGTTATGACAAATCTAAATGGCGTCCTGAGTGAGAGAGTGTTGGGGCAGCTTCAGATGGGGTAGTCAGGGAGGGCCTCTGGGAGGAGGTGACCACTGAAGAATGGTCAGTGTGTGGAGACCTGGGGGGAGAGGGCTCCAGGTTGAGGGGACAACAAAGGTACCATGGAGGTGATGCACCTAGAATGCCCAGTATACAGTGTCTGGGTGGCAGGTGCTCAACAGTGTTGTCAGTGATGAGGAGTTTGATGAGGGAGGGATGGGGTTTTGCTGGGACAGGACACCAGGTCAAGGGCTTCGTGGTCCACCTGCTGTGGCCAGGGATTCTAAGCTGTTGGTCCCAGCACTGCCTGCGCCCGGTGGCCCCCTTACACAGAATGACTGAGGGACCCAAGCCCCATCTGGAGCCACCCAGGCCTGGAGGAGCCCTGCCAGGAAGGAGCCTGCCTTGGTCCCCCCACTCCCACATAGAGGCCTGTTCCTGAATTCGGGCTGGGTTCCTTAATGAGACCATCTGTCTGGCTTTCCTCACTCGGCTGGGCCTGGTGAGGCCATCCATCTCCCCTGTCCGCATCCTTGTCTGTCTGTCACCGCCTGCTTGGCCCAGCCACCAGGCCTGCTGGCTCTGAGGGGGCCATGGCAGGTTTGGCCTCTGGCTTTCATGTTTATTCTTCTCATCTGGTCACAGCTGGTCTCCGTGCTGAGTCACTTGTTCCATCTGCCCATCCTCGCTATGGGATGGCGGCTGTCTCTTCCTGGCTCTCCTGGTGCTATGCGGCAGCCCACGCGTCAGTGGGTGCCAGGGCCTGCACACACGTGGAGATGGGGCTGTGCGCAGCTCCCGTGCCAGCCTGTGCACCGAGAGTGGAGGGCGGGGGTGGGGGGAACCCACTTCAGGGCCAGCCTTCCTTTGAGGGGCCCCGCAGCCCAGAGGGCCACATGGTTCATTTGCTGAGTCTCAAAGAGGGTGGCCCTGCCCAAAGGCCACAGCCAGGACCAGGCTTTGCTCATGCCAGAGCTTTTCCATTTTGCGTCGGAGCATGGAAGTGAGGGAGCGTGGGCATCTCCACTCAGAATTCAAATCCTGGCAGGGCAGTTCCCAGGACTGAAGCTCTGAATTTGGTTTGATCATTTAGTCTTTCCAAGCCTGAGTTGCTTCAGATTTTTGGAAAAACAAACAAGTTGAGCTGAGGTAGTATAATGCCATCATGCATCCCATGGACCTAGCACCTTGTCTCCCTCTCGCTAACAATGGCATCTTAAATTTTCCCTATGCCCTCCCCCCCCCCCAATTCCTGTGATTTAGCAGGGCTGACATCAAGCTGGACTCCAGGAGAGGGTACATGACCAAGAATTAGCCCATCAGATCATTGCAACACCCTTCTCCCCGCCCCCCAGTATCCCCATCAGTGATTGTGCTGGGGTCAGGTGGGCATCAAACCGGGCCCATCAGGGGCAGAACCTTTGCCGGAACTTTTCTAAAGAAAGGGGTGCTCCTTTCCCCTGGGCCTGTGAGCAAGCAGGATTCGAGGCCAGAGCTACCGGCCGCTGCCAAGTGGAGAGAGCCAGCCAGTGAGGGAAACCAGAGGCGAGCAGAGCCAAAACATGAGAATGAGAGCGGGCCTAACAAGCCCCTGGATTCAGCTGGGCCTGAGCCAGCCCCACCTCTGGACTCTCCCATGGCCAATGCCAATACATTCCCCTCGACAATACAGTTTGAGGTGGGTTCTGCCACGTGCAACCAGAGAGTCTTATGTGATAGATTCCTGAAAGGGGCTCCCAGCTGCCTGATATGTGGTAGACACTCAATAGCTATTTATTCTAAAATAAACACTTTGTGAGTGAAGAAAGCCATTCTCAAGAGCTCACGTATCATTAGATTCCATTTACATCCCATTCTCGACATGTAGCTAGAGAGATGGCAAACAGGTTAGTGGTTGCCAGGGGCTGGGGACGCTGAGGAGGATGGAGGTGGCGGCAAAGGAGCAGCACGAGGGACGTCTTTGTGGTGAGGGGACACTTGTGCATCTTGGTTGCTGTGGTGACTTCGCGAATCCCCACAGGTGATAAAACGGCAGAAGGATACGCACACAGTGTACCAGTGCCCGCTTCCTGGTCGTGGCCTTGCACCAGAGTTATGCCGATGTCACCGCAGAGGGCGGGGGGAAGGAACCTCTGGGTACTGTTTACCTTGGCAGCTTCTTTTGCAAAGTTCTTTGTAGGCTGTCACAGCCAACAGCACTTGGATCCTAAAGGGCAGAGAGCATGGATGTTGGGATCAGAAGGACCTGAGTTCAAATCCCGGCATGGCCATTCACACGTTGAGTGACTGGAGGTCCCTCACGTCTGTTCTCTCATCCTCAGTGTCCCCGCCTGTGAAACGGGGCTTAACTTGCAGGGTGGTTATGGAGAGAAAATGGACAACCGTGATCTGCCTAGCTCAGTGCCTGGCATATGGCAGGCACTAATCAATAGCATAGATGCAGAAGCTGTTTTTATATCGGCTTTCCAGGGAGGCCGGCAGTACAGGAGTGAGGCTCTGGGCTCTGCAACCAGCTTCCCAGGGCTTGAATCCCAGCGCTGTGGCTTCTGACTGGGGGATCTTGGCCAGGCACCTTGACCTCTCTGCACCCCACTTTCCCCATCTGTAAATGGAGAGAAAATGGTTTCTACTTCATAGTCTAGTTTTGAGGATTAAGAGAGATCATGCACCTGAGGCCTTAGGGAGTGCCTGGCACTTGGCAAGGATGGTAAACAAACCCAGGTGGGGAGCCTGGCTCCTGGGGTGGGGTAGGGGTGCCTGGCCAGGCAGCGGGGTCTGTAGCAACTTCACCCCGGGGAAGCCCTGACTTCCTTGGTGCCAGCCCTCGGAGGTCCCCAATGATGATCTCACCCCTGGGCAAGCAGGAAACCTGGTCCTGGGGAAAGGAGGGGGCATCCCTCCTTCCCTCTTCCCTCCGTGAGGAGGGTGAACTGGACTCCGCACAGAATGGTCTTTGAGATACAGCCTCCCAGGAGGAAGGGAAGGGTGTAGGGTTTGTGGGCAGTGAAATTATGGGGATACTGGGGCCTGGGTGGTGTGGCTTGAGCGGGGGTGGAGAAGTTCCCTTGTCCCTAGTCATATATTTCGTGGTTTTATTGTGGCTTTAAAATGCCTAAAATTCCATCATCACCAAGCCTGTCCTTTAGCTTAAATGTTGACCACTCTTATGTTCTGTTCCTCTCTTAAATCTAAGTCATTACTGTCTGAATTAATTTATGACAGGGTTTGGGGTAAGGTGAGCTAAAAGTAGTTGGGGGGGGGGGGTGGTGTACACGTGAACGAGGGAGAGAATAATGCTGAAGGCAAACTTCGCCCGCCCTGGCTGGCGCTTGGAGACAATCTATGTAAAAGCATCCCTTTGCTGTCCTCGCTGACGTAGATCCATTTGAACAGTTTCAGGGCTGTAGTCTTTATTTAATGCAGCTCTGAGCCTGGCTGCACAGGGGCCCAGAGCGGAGAGGAGGCCGGCCCCTGGCAATGCTTAATAGCAAGGTGAGCGTGTGGCACTCCTGAATCGGAGGAGCAGCTGTGCCAGGCGGCAATGCTGCGGTGGACGGCCCAGTGCTGGCTGCTGTGGGGGTGCCGGAGGCGACAGTTCCCACCCTGGAGCCCGGCAGGGGCACTTTTGAGAGGGGACTCGATTTCAAATGAGCTGATGACTTGGTGCGATGGAAGAGGCTTCATTAAGTCGTGGCTGAGAATAAGGCAGGGCCCAAGCTGGCTTCAGCAAACAAGGGACTGTGCTGGCTCATGTGGCCGTCTATCTTCAGATCTGGCTGGATCCAGGATCCCCGGTGAGAACACTCAGCAGCTCTGAAAACCACGTGCTCCCTGTTTAACCTGGGAAAAGGGCTTATCAGGGCCAGGCATTTCCTGCGAAAGTCCTGAGATTCTCCCTGATTGGTCTGGCTTAGGTCACATGCCCGCTCCCCCAACCAATCCCTGTGGCCAGGAGGATGAGATAGATTGATTGTCTTAGCCAGTTACACGGGGCCCAAGAGGAAGGGAGGGTGCCAGTTCTATCCAAGCCTTACAGAGGGCAGGGGGCCCAGAATAGGGCTGACCTGGCTAGGAACCAAGCAGACGTTAGCTCGTAACTATGGCCCAGCCTGTGTTCACATGCTTTATCCAACTTACCTTTCTCAACGGCCTCTGCAGAGACTCTTCTTCCCATTTGACAGATGAGAAGACTGGGGCTGAGGAACTAGCCCAAGGCCCCATACCCAGAGAGGGATTCCAGCCTCCTTCTATTTTATCCCAAGTTCCTTCCAACCACCCCCCCCCCCCAATCTAGCCTTTCCCTTCCCTCCATCCTCTTCCAGAGCGCTTAGACTGCTGGATTTGGGACCTGGGAAGGATCTTAGAGCTCATTGCTTCCAATCTCCTTCAATGACATGCTCAAGAGCACACAGCCAGTAAATGCAGAACAGAAACTAGAACCCAGGTCTAATTGTCACTGTCTCCCACCTGTCCTGCTGCTTGGGAGCCTGGTGTTACCTGTGTGGCCCTGGGCTGCACTGGTTCGCAGCCTCGGTTTCCCGCCTCTCCTTTTGTTTTCCTCTCGCAGTTCCCTGCAGCTCTGGCGCATTGACCGAGGGGCTGTGCTTTCCTGATCTCAATGCCACAGCTATTTGCACGTCTTCCTCCTCCTCTAGATCAATTTTTTTTTTTCCTTTCTTACTAATTGCTTTGTACCAATTCGGTAGAGGTAATTTTCTTTTTTTACTTTATTTCTACAGTTAACACTTTCCAATTAATTTCTTAGCTCTTGAAAGTTCTCACATAAGTTGCCCTAAACGCCCTTTTCTTCAACGGTTGTGTGTGTAGCCACGGCTCCGGCAGCACGGTCACCTGATCACGGCTGCCGCATTCGAGACTCTTGGCACACTGGCTGCACTAGATCAGTGATGGCGAACCTTTTGAGCTCGGCGTGTCAGCATTTTGAAAAACCCTAACTTAACTCTGGTGCCGTGTCACATATAGACATTTTTTGATCTTTGCAACCATAGTAAAACAAAGACTTATATTTTTGATATTTATTTTATATATTTAAATGCCATTTAACAAAGAAAAATCAACCAAAAAAATGAGTTCGCGTGTCACCTCTGACACGCGTGTCATAGGCTCGCCATCACTGGACTAGATGCTCATAACAGCTTTTTGAGAGTAGCCCCATTTCACAGGGAGGGGAAACTGAGTTTCAAGGGGCCCTGGTGTGAGCAGCGCTGGGATGTGAACCGCCACCCCCTCCGCCTCCTGAGCTCCTGGCACAGGGGGAGCGGGCAGTGGGCCCCAGTTCCCAGGTGCACTTCTGAGCTTGCAGGCGGCCTTGGAGTGAACTTGGTGGCCATGCTGGCCCCACCCCTGGTGATTCCCGGCCCATCCCGGGATCCTGCGGGGAGAAACTGCCCAGCGGGGTGGCGGGACGTGAAACCCAGGGGAACACAGGGTCTCGGCATCGGTGCACAGACAGGAAAAGACAGTGGCTCCTCTCCCAGGGAGAGGAGGGGAAAATGCAACAGCAACTACATTTGCAGAGAAATAAAAAATGATTTCAAATTCTATTTTCCCGTCTCTCAGCACATCCCCTGGCGCTATTTTATCTAGTAAATAGGAGACCTAGCTGTTATTCTCAATTATGATATTAATTCTCCCAGTGACCCTGGGCTACTTACCTCCCTGCTCTGAGCTGGTTTCTCTATCTATCACCACCCGCTCAAGGACAAAAAGATGTTCTCGCAGGAAGGGAGCTCCTGTGTCTGGAACAGACCTGGGCCCTCCCTACCCAGCAGGCCCTGCAGGAGGGGCCACGGGTGGCAGGTGGGGCGTGGACAGCATCTTTGCTCCAGCAGCCTGCTCTCAGCCTCTCTCTCTTTCCTAACCCCAGACCCCTCCCTCTTAACTAGATTGTACTTGTTAGCTTTGCAGACCCTTCTGCCAACCTCCCTATCCTGTTTGATTCTGGAATTGTCTATGGCCTCCCCACCCCATGGAGTTGGGGGAGAGATGGTAGCAACTGCCACCATCCTGTGGTTAGTTCCATATTATTTTCGTATTTTTCCAGCCATCTCCCTTCCTGGTGATGGGGGCGGGGGGGGGGGGGGCGGAGGTTGCTACGGTAATTGGACTCGAATTTGTTTACCTCAGCGCTCCACACTCCCCCTCCCTCACATCTCTCCCTCTGTCTCCTCCATCCCGCGGCGGCTCCCTAAGCCATCTGGAATCTCAGCTCCCTCTCCCCTACATGGGAGCCAGAGCCGGCCAGTTTGAGCACCGAGTGGGAGGCTGCACTTCCCTGGAACACGGGCAACTGGATTTTGAAAGCAGCTCGTCAGTGACAAACGAAAAATACAAATGACGAACAACAGAGACCCCAGGCTGGGGTTTGGCAAATACAAATGAAAGCAAGTCTGGGATGGAAAATTCTAATGATTTTTGCTCTTGTTCAGAACTGAAGACTAATTCTGCAGTATTGGTTGTCAGGGAAAACGGGGTTTGGGTGGGGCTGGGGGCTGAGCCGCCTCTAAAGGAGCCGGAGAATTCCGTGGCCTGGGAGGCTCTGGGCGCTCACGGCAAAGCCTGCAGGTTGCCAGCGAAGTTACCTGGAGGAGCGTCTGTGAGGGAGACAGGAAGCATTAGCCTTTGCGGTTGGTTCTGATCGAGAGGGAAGCTAAGGCGTAGAAAGAGGATTGTTTCCAGGCAGACGTAGGTCCAGATATATGATGGGCCGAGGCTCCCATCCGGGTCTTTCTGCTGAGCAGCCTCCGGGGGACAGAGATTTTCGTAGCTTAGGAAGGACTTCAGGTCAGATCTGTGCCAGATCCTCTCCTGAAACTCCGGTGACAGTCAGAATAATTGGCAACTGGACGGGCCAGACGCTGATCCATCAGAGCTGTGTCCAGCCATGAATTGGGGCAGGTCCGGAGGACCCCGGAGGGCCCTGAAGTCAGAGTGGCCAGGACAGAGGAGCTGGGGGCCCCCGGAAGCTGGAGGCAGAAACTGCTCAGTATTTCAGCCACCGGTCACACCAGCACGTGGCCAGGTGAGCCTCAGCGCCTGTCCAGCTGTCCGTGGACACACATTCCACAGGAGCTCCCTGTCCTCATTGCCGCAGGCCCGGGAGGAGGCCTGGAGGAAGGTGGCTCTCTGGCCTCAGTTTCCCTATCCATGGGTTGGGGCAACTTCAGCACCTGGTGCTCCAGAACTTCGGGCAGAGGTGACGACCCTTGTCCACCACTCGGCCTGCAGCCTGGCCGGAGGCTGTGCTCAGTGAGTGCTTGCTGAGCTTCCGATGTCCAAACCCGCCCTTGCGTCCACCCAGCTGCAGTCTTGTGAGAAGTGTGGCCACAGGCGGTGAGAGGAGCATCTGCACATCCGCACAGAGCAGGGCGGTCGCAGCCACACCTGCTCTCTCTGTCCCAGGCCCTTCTTCACGAACAGCCAGCTTATGCAGCACCACACAGAGTGCAGCATCCTTTTGGGGGGTTTCCAGCCAGGTGTGGGGGTGACGGGAGAGTTTGACCAGATGCCTTCCCTTCCTCCATTCCCTCCACCCCATCACCTCGCAGGGAGCTGCACAAGGACTTTCGGGTTCATCCACTGGCAGTGCAAGCTCGCCACGGCAGCAGGGTGGGGAGTGGGGTGGAAGTGGAGGTGGAGGAGGATGGTGGCTTTGGAGGGACCGTGGCAGTGGCAGTGGTGGCTCCTCTGGTCTCTGGCCAGGACACCCCCCATCAAACTGTGAGGCTCCCTGTAGCTCCCTGTCACTTAAGCGATCCTGCAGAGCGAGAACCACCGAGGCAGGGCCGTGAAACCGACCTTTCAAAGGACATTCCAGAGATTCTCTTGCTTCGAAGGGTTTGAGACCCTCTGCTGTAGACTAGCATGTCACAATTCTGAGAACAGAACTGCCCCTTCACTTCCTCCTCCCCTGCCCAGACTGCCTGGGTCTGAGCCCCATCTTTGCCACTTAGAAGCTGGGGAGTTTGGTTGGGCACTTTATCTCCCTGCCTCACCTGCCTCGCCTGCCTCGTCTGTGAAATGGGAGAGAAGCAGAACCCACCTGCTCTGTTCAGCTTCTCTGAGCCCTGCTTGCACGGGGGCGGGAGGCATCCTGTCTTTGAGCTTCCTGAGAGCAGTTCCCACAGGACCTGTCGCAGATGCGAGCCTGTCCCCGACCCGGCCCATCCCCATTAGGTACCAGGTGGTGGGGGCTCTGTCAGGGGTGGGAGCGGCTCTGAGCCAGACACAGCATTCACCGCTTCCCACCTGCGTGATCTTGGGCAAGTCCCTTCTCGGGACTGGAACGCAGCTCTCTCTGATGGGCAAGGCCCCTGCTTGCACAGGGCGAGGACAGGCAGTCCACTCACACACACACCAGTGAAACAAAATGACTGAAAAGAGTGATGCTGTCGTGAAGGCAAGAAAGAGGAGCTGGTAGAGAGTGACAGCTGGAAGGTGGGGGACCGCCTCTCTGGGGACCTGAATGCCAAGTGACCGGCCTGCTGTAGATAGTGGAGCTTCCCAGGCAGAGAGAACAGCAAGTGCAAAGGCCTGGGGGCAGGAATAGCATGGCTGCAAGGGGAGCAGCAAGATGGCTGGTGTGGCAGGAGCACCGAGAGGGAAGGGGGGGGGGCGGCGATGGGGTCAGAGAGGTCAGCAATGGGCAGATCTTTCAGAGCCTGTGATATAACGTCGCATGGTGGCTTGGAGCTCCAGGTCCTCCAAGGAACTAAGATTGTTTCCAAGTCTGGGCACTGGGATCCCCTTTGAGCCCATGTGGATGTGCTCGCTAAGATCACTGGCTTCTCTCTGCCTCTCGGCCAAGGCGTGACAGCAAAGAGTATTCCTCTCTTTTGTTTCCTCAAACCTGAAACCCAGCCAGAGCTTTTTAGAGCTCTTTTCAGGTCCTTGAATGTGGTGCCCCGGGGCCTGGTCATTCTGGGGTGCGGGCCCTGGTGGAGCTGGGTGTCTGTGAGGATGGGCAGACTGGCCTCCTGCCTGAGGGTGCACCTCCCTGGAGGCTGGCTCTGAGGACAGGAGTGGGCTGCAGGGAGAAGGAGCAGCAAGGAAGGAGGCAGAGGCTTGCGGGGAGGGAGGGCGACTGTTGCCATGGAAGGAGCTGCAAGGTATTCTGGGATCAGAATTCTCACTGCAGGGGACTCGTGTGTGTGTGTGTGTGTGTGTGTGTGTGTGTGTGTGTGTGTGTAGGGGGGTGCTTAGGGAAGGTGATGGGAAAGCCAGTATCTTTCTTTTGTCCTTGGTGTTTTCCTGCATCCCCAAAGATAGTGGGTGGTCCCCCCTAGACCGCCTGAGCTGCCCCATTTGCAGCCGACCCCCAGCAGTCCCCTCCCTGTCCTGCCCATCCGCCTCATGTACAGAAGGCAGCGAGTGGCCCCTTTCCAGGAGGCCTGTTTACCAGCACAACAATGGCAAATGAGTGCTCTTAAAAGGCATTCGGCATTTATCCTGGCAAGCAACTCGCTGCAAAGGGGGCCTGCGACGCCTTCACCCCAGAATTTGCTGAAATGGGGTTTGCTGTGCATCTTAATCAACTTCTTTCCACCCACCACACTAAACACATTTAATCTACTCTTGCAAATGGCTAATTTTGAAAATCCGCTTATCAGAATTAGGTCCTCAACATCCATATTTATTTACTTTTCATTTTCATAATCTTTCCCCCCATGTGTATGACTGAATCCCATTTTCCATTGTCTGGCTCTGTCACAGGTCCCGGGGGCTGGGAGGGGGACCAGGGTCAGGTAAGGCGCAGATCGGAAAGGGAACATGGCAGGGATGAAAGGAGTGGGTTAGGAATTCACTTCAAGGGTCGGGAAACGGGTCTTTCCCTGGTGGGAACCATCTCTGGGAAATTATAAAAAGCTGAGACTTGAGCAGAACCAGGTTAAGAAGACGAGGCCATCTCGACCGGTTTGGGGCTCAGGGGCGTGCTTCTGTTTACGCAGAGGCATGCAGAAATGTGCAAGAAAGGGGCTGGGACCACTGCTCTTCCCGGTGCCTCCTGGCTCCCAGGCTCATGCTGAGTGTCTTGTGTACATCATCCCAGTGCTCATGTCAACGTGCCAGGTGAGCAGAGCACGGCTCACAGATAAGAGAACTTGTGTTCGTGTCCAGGCTGCATTCCCTTCCACTTTGTGTCATAGGGGCAAGTGTGCAAGGAATGCTTTATCCATGAAGTGTGTAATGAGCACAAGTGTGCTGGCGCAGGACCCCAGCCTGTGAGAGATACACTTGGGCGGGGGACGGGGGGGCGGGGGGTGGTTCAGAATCTGGGAAATGGCTCATCAGGTTGCAGATGGTGCAACCAGGAGCGTGGGTTTTGCATGTGGCCTTTCTAGCCAGATTAGAGACTCTGAAAGTTGGGTAAGTCATTAAAGAGCTGTGAGGAGTGGCTAGGCCATTTGACCCCTGAGGAATATTCATTCAGTGTGATTTTTGTCATTGACCATCTTCCCTTCCCCCTTATTTATGAGCTTATCTCGGGCAGCATTTAGAGCAAAACCCTGTGTTCTATTCTATTTATTATTATTATTACTTTCTTTTACCTGGATTTTATTTTACTTCATTTCCTTTGGACATCGACTGGGCACTTCACATGTGCCAAGTAATGTTATGCAGAGCACCGAGAAAGAAGGATGATTCAAATATATTTCTAGCCACGGGAAGCTCACACTTAGTGAATTTTAAAAGAAAGGCTCAGAACAACAAATTATTAACACGTACACACGAGATAATTTTATTCTCGCAGAGAACAGCTCAGTTATTTTGTAGCCACCTGCTCTGGCAAAATAAGTGGAGATTTTCAGATCTAATGGAAATTTCAAAAGCGTCAGGCATTACAGCTTGGTGGTTATGGTTAGGACTGAATTGCAGTTCAAGCTGCAATTTTGCCACATTCACTGTGTGGCCTTGGGCAAGTCAGAGGCTCGGTATTCTCACATGTAAAATGGGGTCGTAGCAACGTCTACCCAGCCTGGGGTGCGTTAGTGCAGTATCTGACCAGGGCGTGCACCCAACCACTAAGCAGTAAACATGGATCAGTGGTTTCCCAGCATCGAAATCCTGTTTGTAAAGCACCTGGGAAGCAAATTAAACTATTAGTGGGGTCTCCAGGTCCTGATGCCAGGTACTGGGCGAATGGGAAGGTGGGCCAACGATTTATCCACGATCAGGACCCCTCTCTCACTTCTCCACCCCCTCCTTCTCTTCTCTCGACTTCCTGCCCCTCTCTGGGATGATGTCTGCAGGATAAACCAAAGTAAGTTCCTCCAGACTGCGAGGAGCCTGTATTTATCCCCCCACCCAAGCCACCTGAGAATAAAAACTTGCAGAAATTTCCTCCCATTCCATGTTAGGGGTGTGTGGGCACACACCTGCAGGGAGGGAAACAGTGGGTGTGTGTGTGTGCCGAGGCAGGGGGTGTAGGCAGGTGTGTGCACAAGGAGACACCTGTGGGCGTGGGTGTTTGTGAATGAAAGAGCGTGTGCATGTGTGTGCACCGGGCGGGGCGTGTGGAAGGCGTGGTGACTAGAGGGAGTGCGACGCTCAGGAAAACCATTCTTCCAACACCCTCCTGCCCTGGTGGAAGTGAGCGCGTGTGAAGGGCGAATGTTCTGTACAGTGAGGCCGGCAGAGAGAAACTGCAGCTCCCAGGGCTGGATGCCTGCACAGGCGGGAATGAAGGGTGTTCTGGGAGGATGGGGCATGGCTGAGGACAGAGGAGAAGCTGGTGGTGGGGTGTGAGAGTTGAGCAAGGTGGAAGGTGGGGGCAGAGGGCTGTGTGAACACCAGGGGAGATGGCCCAGCTCAGGGGGATTCTCTGAGCGGTGTCCGGGCTGCTGTCACTGTGGCTCCCTCAGACCAGGATGAGTGGACAGTGGACAGCGGCCACAGGGGGCGGGGGAGCCACCCACACCGTGGCTCTGCTCTGGCACTGGCACTGAGGAGGCGGCAAAGGGGAGGGCGGAGGAAGGAAGAGGATCCTCAGTGACAGAGCTGCACAAATACTAGGTATTTATAGTATTATCTGTTGACTCTGAGAGCTGAGTCAAGCTGCATTTAAAATATGAGATTACATATCGGAGGAAGAATCAGGTCCCTTATTAAAAGAAAACAGGGAAGCTGCAGAAGGAGGGCCTCCCGGGGGGCTGAGCACGGGCAGGAGGCTCTGGCGGGGAATGCCCCTCCTGTATTCACACTCCCCTTGAGTCCGTTCTGTTCCTCCTGCCATGGGAGCTTCCTAAGAGGTGGCTTTTTGCTCTAAAACTCTGGCTTAAGCAGAATTAACAACCTTCCCTAGCTTCATTTAGCTGAGTAGGGCTGAAATTTAGAAATAAAAAATGTTTTGCACGCATGCACGCACACACAACCCTGCTCTTACTTGAGCCTTTGGAAGCATAGGGCATCTCTCCATCTCACTGTATTTACTGCCAGGCCATGTGTGCGTGTGAGCGACAGAACACCCACCCCACCGGCTCATGCAAAAGAGGGAATGCATCGGCTCTCATGGCTGAAGGATGGAGAGTGGTCTTCAGGCACAGCTGGATCCAGGGCTCAAATGGGGTCTTTGGGACCCAGCTTCTCTCTCTCATTCTCTCTCCTCCCTCTCTTTGGGATCTGCGTTCCACCGGGCTGGCTTCAATCTCAGGCTCTGTGTGTGTGTGGGCAGGGGTGAGGGGCTCAGAGGCTCTGGGAGTTCCTTTGTGGTGGCAAAAGGGCTGCTGCGCCTCATGCTCCCTTCCTCTTGGAGTCACTTCAGAAGGAAGATCTGGCTGATCCTGGATGTCTTTGGCTGAAATTGGACCAGACACCCCTTTGCAGGCCAATCTCTGTGCCTGGGTATGGAGTGACCTGACTGGCTGGGGTCCCAGTCACTGCCCACCCCCAAAGCCCAGTGGGGTCAGGAGAGAGGGGTGAATAGGTGCTGTCCAGCCACACCTCAGGTGTCCATGACTGCCACGGAGGAGGCTCTCCAGGACACCATACAAGGTGGGCCCCGCTCCACAGTTCTCCTCTCCTCATCCTCTCCTCTCCTCATCCTCATCGTCTCCTCTCCTCATCCTCTCCTCATCCTCTCCTCTCCTCATCCTCTCCTCTCCTCATCCTCTCCTCTCCTCATCCTCATCCTCTCCTCATCCTCTCCTCATCCTCTCCTCTCCTCATCCTCTCCTCATCCTCTCCTCTCCTCTCCTCATCCTCTCCTCTCCTCATCCTCTCCTCATCCTCATCCTCTCCTCTCCTCATCCTCTCCTCATCCTCTCCTCATCCTCATCCTCTCCTCTCCTCATCCTCTCCTCTCCTCATCCTCTCCTCATCCTCTCCTCTCCTCATCCTCTCCTCTCCTCATCCTCTCCTCATCCTCTCCTCTCCTCATCCTCTCCTCATTCTCATCCTCATCCTCTCCTCATCCTCTCCTCTCCTCATCCTCTCCTCTCCAGTGCAGCTGACGAGGCAGGCGGGGCCTTGCTGAGAACCGAGCTTCATGCCACCACGCACATGTGCTAAGTGGAAAGTGGAAGCAGAGCAAAGGGAAGGGAGGAAACGGGAAAGCAGCGCTGCTCACTGTGGTGGCCATGTGTCATGTTCTGGCCGCTCAGAACCCATCGTCTTTATGGGTATCACTCAAGTTTCCCCTCTGAATCTGGGTGACTCAGGCGGGGCAGAAGCAAAGGAACCAGGTTTCCCCTCCCCCACCCCCGAGGCAGCCAGGGTGCAGGTCTAGGGCCTGCGGTCCCATCAGCTGCCCTCTCCCAGGACCCTGACTCTTGATCAGGTGTCTTAGGGGACAGTGGGGACAACAGGAGGGCCCATCCCACCTCCCCAAGGCTCTGGCACTTTGGTGGCTCCAGCGCCACCATGACAAGGCTTTGAATCATCTTCTAGGCTTCCTGCCTCTTCCTGCTCACCCCCCGGCCTGGCCCCCAGCCTCCTTCTGATTTCGGGAGGCCCTGACAGCCAGCCAGTAATTCCCTTTTGCTCGCATTAGCCTCAGATCCCTCATGACACACTCACAATGTTCGGGTTTCTGACGAGCCAGGGCTCCACTCCAGACCTTGTCTATGGGGAGGCCGCCCCAGACCTGGAAGAGAGAGACTTTCACAAGCTCCTGGCCTGGCCTCTTGCTTGCGGCTCCCAGCCAGACCCGTTGGATGGCCCTCATGGCCAAGGTCAAGCCTTCTGAGGGGCTTCCCCTCCCTGGAACTTCCCAGCAGCCCTGGTTGCTCATCTGAGCGACCAGCTCCTCCCTGGCTCACTGGTGGCAAGCAGCTCTGTGACTGAGCTCACACTGCAGTTTTCACCAGAGTGTTCGGCTCCCACTCACCTACCTCTGCAGCCACCGAATTCCTTCCCCTGCCCCGAGGGTGTCTTTCCTCTCCCAGCCTCCACAGCTGAGCATGAGTCACTTGCCGTGGAACCTGACTTCCAGGCTGCAAAGACTCAAGAGCCACTGGCCCAAGCATGAGAGGAAGACGCTGATGGACGAGGGGTTTCGTGTTCCTGGAGACAAGACGCTGGGCTGAGGCTGGGGGCAAGGGCGGTGGGAGGGGCTGAGATCCTGCGCTGGAGGGCATCACGTGCCTCCCCTTCTCCCCAGCACCCCTTCCTTGTTTCCTCCCGGAGGACCGCTAGGTCACAACGTGGAGGCTGAGGCGCCCTGAGTGGTCTTGGTCATCACCAGTGGCCATGCGTGGTCAGCGGTCAGCTGGCTCCCCACTGGGGCTCTGGAAAGGAGTGGCGCTGGTTTGAGCCCCAGGAATCATTCAGCTCCAGCCCTCCTCCAGAACGGAGCGAGGGGCACATTGAAGGGGACAGTGGCATAAAGAGGAAGATGTGTCCTGCCCCAGCCATGTGGGAACAAGTTTGACATCTCCCACAGAGCCAGCACGACCGGAGGACACAACACCCCTTGGCGGGCTAAGAGCCTGCCCTGTGCATCTAGGGAGCCAGGTGGGCCCCCTGTGGGAAAACACTTGATTCTCAACTCTGGCGTCTGTACAGACTTACACATCCAGAAAAGGAGGGACGGTGCAGTCACACGCGGAACCCAGCGAATTCACATTTGCGTTCCTCGGCAGCCCCGGGCGGGTGGTGAGGCTGTGCCTGTCACTCACGTGGTTCCACAGCAGGCAGTGTGAGGCGGGTGCTGACCAGGCTGGGAAAGCTTCTGAAAGGACAGCCCAGAGCACTGAGTCTTGTGGTCCAGCAAACCTTTCTGGAAACTCCCGAGCCAGAGGTCTTCCATCAGCCCCTCAGGTGTCTCGAAGGCTGTGCCAGACGTTCCCCGGGATGGACTTGCGTTGTCCCTCGGACCCTGAGCTCTCTGCAGATGGTGCGACTCGCCACCAGGAACCCGGTGCTGGGCAGTGAGCCAGTGCCGCGCTTCTGCCATCTCTGCACCAGTTATGGTCCAAGACCCCAGGGGCTGCCTGGAACCATGGGTGGTACCGAACCCGGTATATACTGTACCTTTTCCTACACTGACATGTCTTCTCACTTAAAGGCAGCACTTTCTAGCTTCTCTTGAGCATCTCCGAATGGTCAGCATCAGTACTCTGCACTTGGAAGCCATCGGGAAGTAAGGGTGACTTGAACACAGCACATGTGCTGTGGACCACGACATTCGATCTGCTAACTGAGAAGGCCACTAAGAGACCAGCGGGCGGGGAGCTAGTCTGCAGTGGACAGACACTGGCCAGAGGGATGAGCCATGTCCTGGTGGCACAGCGTAGGATGGGTGACATTTCATCATGCTACTCAGATGGCATGCAATTTAAAACTTATGAATTGATTTTTTTTTAATCCTCACCCGAGGAGTGAGTATGTTTTCCCATTGATTTTTTTTAGAGAGAGTGGAAGGGTGAGAAAGAGAGAAGAGAGAGATAAACATTGATGTGACAAGACACCTCAATTGATTGCCTCCCACACACACCCTGACCAGGGGCAGGGATTGGACTCACAACCCAGGTACATGCTTTGATCCTCCCGTGCCCAGGCCGACACTCTAACTACTGAGAAACACAGGCCAGGGCTATTCCTAGATTTTCAATTTAATATTTTTAAATCATAATTGACTGGGGGTAACGAACCGTGGAAGCAAAACCGCAGATAAGGGGTCTTCGTTAATATTTGCACAAGAAATGAAATGTATTCCTAAAGAGACAAGAAGTGCTAAGTTAATTACTGTCCGGCACAGAGATGATACACCTGCTCAAACATATGAGTTGCACTGGTCACGTAAAAAAAAAAAAAAAAGAAAATCAGAATTAAATCTATCCAGTTGGCACAGTTTAAAAGATCCAGTGATATATTGGGCTGGTGGTTTCTTTTATGAAACAGCTCTAAAGCGTTACCTATTTTTCACTCGGAGCTCACTTTAAGTGCGTTCCATTTTGGGCTTTATAATTTATTTTATGGCTCCTGCTGTATCTTTGCTCTCTGAGACTGGTGATGGCTCTGGGCTAAAAGCAATAACCAACCACAGAAGAAGAAAGAGAGAGGCTCTGCATCACAAGAGCACAGCCTCTGAAAAAAAACACAACATTTTCGGGACCTCGGGTGGTATCGGCAGCAAGTTGCCTCTGTCTGGGGGGTCGGCTTAGGCCACCTCTCACCAAAGGCTGCAGACACGTCAGTACAAAATCAACCTTCAGCCACAAAGCGGGAGGGTTCTGCTTCTGCGTGGGGACCCGTTGGCAGTGGCCCGCGATAATGAGTAACGGCTGAATAATGCCGGGGCCAAGCTTCCCAGCCAGTGCGTGGAGGCTCGGGCGTCTGCCTGCACCTGGCAGGCTTGGCCACAGGACCAGAGAGCCTAGGCTGGGGGCTGCTCACAAAGGACCCAGGGGGTCCACGCACAAAAAGCATTTAAAATTATAATTGTTATTTGTGTGACTTTTTATCTGAAAAAATGTCCTAGCGCAGCACACCTGTGGCTTCGCACACAGTATTTTTAGGGTGAGGCTAAAGGTCTGTAGATTAAGAACAAGTGAGTCAACTCACTGGACGCGTGTAAGGCAGTAATAGTGCAAAGCTCACGTGGGTGACGGGAGCTTGGGGAGGGTGGCCGTGGCTGCGTGGCTGCCGTCGGGGGCCTAAAGGCACAGACCCCGAGCTCCCTGCTCCCACCTCCTGTCACAGGGACCGATGCTTCTGAAGTCAGGGAGCAGCGCTCCATACGCATTTACAGTGGGATGTGGAGGCAGGAAGCTGGGAGGACTTTTTTGGTCTCAATAACCTCCCCCCCACACACACCCATTGTTTGGTCTCATGTACATAGAAGGGGATAATCGAGCCATGGATGACGGATCAAAAGGAAATTAAGACCACATGGTGAAGACCAACCCTCTCACCCATTTCGCAGATGAAGATACCAAGTCCCAGAGGTGAAAGTGACTTGGTTCCATGGTAAGTTGGAACTGGCCTCAGAAAGCTCTTCTAAGGCAAAGACAAAAGCCCAAGTCCCCAGACATGTAACAGATGTCTACAAATCAAGAAGAAGAAAGACCCAGTAGAAAAATGGGAAAGGATTTCAAAGAAAATACAAACGACATTTAAATATCAGAAAAGATGCTTAACCTCATGCATAACAAGAGAGATGCAAATTAAAATTATATGGACACATCTGCTTCTAGCTATGATGGATTAGCTTGTATCAGACCAACCATTCTATCGGGAATAATTAGCAAAACTGGATGAAATTTTACAAAAACCACCTGTTTGAAGATATTGGAGAGCTATCAAGGCTCCAAGTCCCAGAGAGAAGGGAAGCTCCGAGAGGGGAGCCTGGTTTCTGGCAGTGTCCACCTCTCGAGGCGAATTCTATTCTAAAGCGGGGACTGAGAGGCTGAGAAGAGCTTGGCAATTTCAAGGACTGGGCAGACAACAAGCTGGAGTTCAGTATCTCTTAAGAAGTAAGGATACTATTTATATATCCATGTTCATTGCCCAAAGGTAGAAACAACCCAAGTGTCCAGCAGATGAATGAATAAACAAAATGTGGTGCGTACACACAATAAAATATTATTCATCCTTAAAAAGGAAGGAAATTTTGACACATGACACAACATGGATACACCTCGAGGACATTATGCTAAGTGAAATAAAGCAGTCACAAGAAGACAAGTAGTGTATGATCCCATTTATATGAGATACCTAGAGTGGGTGAATTCACAGAGATAGAAAGGAGAATGGTGGTTGCCAGGGGCTGAGGGGAGGGGCGAATGGGGAGTCATTTAATGGTACAGACTTTCAGTTTTGCAAGATGGAAAAAGTTCTGTGGATGGGTGGAGGGGATAGTTGCATATAACATTAATGGACTTAATGCCACTGAACTGTACATTTTTAAAATGGTTAAGATGGAACATTTTATCATATATGTATGTATGTATATATATATATATATATATATATATATATATATATATATATATCACCACAGTTTTAAAAATTGAAGAACCCAGTAAACAACCTAGGCTTTCATTTCAGACCCCGAAGGACTATACACTGGGAGTAAGTAACCCAGAACTAAACCGGCCCTCTCTCTGGGACAGTAGGCCGTTTTCCAAATCATCTCAGTTCCTGATTGGATAAATGCAACCTGAGATGGATGGTGCTCCAGGCTTAGACAGAAGTAAAACTCTCCTGGAGGAAAATAACAACACCCAGAATCTCAAATTATCTTTCATGTTCCCCTCTTATGTCTGATAGTCAATGAAAAACAGAAATACAGAAAGAATGGGACAAAAGTAAAGAGAAAACACACACATTAGCAACATATCCATGGACATCCAGATATATGAGGTATCAAGATTGGACTTTGAAATAACTAATTAATATAATCAACAAATTAGATGACAAGGTGGAGAATTTCAACAGAGCACTGTTGAAATATCAAAAATAATCAAGTGAAAGTTCTAAAAATGATAAAAGAGGATGATAAATTTGACAAAAGATGTGCAAGAGCTGCACATTGCTGAGAGATTAAAGGAGCTATAAATAAACAAAGAAATATATTGTGCTCATGGATCAGAAGACTCAGGGTGGTTAAAATGTCAATTCTCCCCAAATTGATCAATAAATTTAATGCAATATTTTTTGTAGAACTTGAAAAGTTGATTCTAAAATTTACATGGAAGTACAAAGGACATAGAGCAGCAAAACATTTTGAGGAGGAATTTGGGGAATCTTACACTACCTTACTTTAAGACTCACAAAGATTGTGTAGCATTGATGTAAAGACAAATATAGAAGTCAATGGTGCAGAAGACTGAGTCCAGCAGGAGACCATATAAGTTGATTTTTGACAAAGATACTAAGGGAATTAACGAGTAAAGGATATCGTTTTCAACAAATTGTGCTGGAACTTGGATAACCATATGGAAAAGAAGAACCTTCACTTTAACCTCACACTGTGGACAAATTCCTTACAGATTTAAATGGAAAGACTAAAACTCTGAAACTTCTAGAAGAAGATGTCGGTGGTCTTGAGGTTGGTAAAGATTTCTGAAGATGTTACACACGCATGGACTATAAAGAAAAAATCTAGAAGCTGGATTTCTCAAGATTAAAAATGTTTACTCTTCCAAAGACACCATTCTGTCTGGCATTGTCTTAAAAAGTTCAATATTCACTTACGACGTGACCCAGAATTCTACTCCTAAGAGAAAGTCCACTTGAAGAATTGCATGTGAATAATCAGAATAGCATTATTCACAATATTTCTAACAAGTGGAAAGAGCTCAAATGTCCATCAAATGGTGCCTCCATACATGGGCGTACTATTCAGCAATCAAAAAGAAACGAGTTATTGATAAATGCAATATGACACGTTCACTTCAACAGCATTTTACCAAGTGAAAGAAGCCAGGTGGTAAAGAATATATGTTGTGTGTTTTCATTTACATAAGATTTTTAGAAATGGCAAAAATGCAGATACAATAAACATATCAGTGATTGTCTGAGGTCCATGTTGGGGTGAGGAGTGACTATAAGCAGGCATAAGGGAACTCTGGGGGTGATGCAAGTGTTCTAAACTGGATTGTGGTGATATTTACTAGAAATCATTGACTTGTACACTTACAAGGGGTGAATTGCACAATATGTAAATTCTATTTTAATAAAACTGTTCAGAGTGGGAGGAAAAGACAGTGTTAAGAACACTAAAAGGCAAGCCACAGACCAGGAGAAAATTTGCAAAGCATATATATAAATACAAAAAGACTTGTATCTAGAATATATTAAAAACTATTACCAAGTAATATTAAGAGAAGCAACTGAATTTTAAGAATGGGCAAAATATTTATTTGGACACTTCACTATAGCAGATATATGGTGGTCAGCCCTAGCCGGTTTGGCTGAATGGATAGAGTGTCCGCCTGCGGACTGAAGGGTCCCAGGTTCGATTCTGGTCAAGGGCATGTACCTCTGTTGCAGGCTCCTCCCTGGTCCAGGCACTGGTCGGGGCACATGCAAGAGGCAACCAATCAATGTGTTTCTCTCACATTGACGTTTCTCTCTGTCTTTCCCTCTCTTCCACTCTCTCTAAAAATCAATGGAAAAATATCCTCAGGTGAGAATTAAAAAACAAAAAAAGATATATATATATCTATATATAGTGGTCAAATAAGCACTAAATACTCAACATTAGTCATTAGGGAAATGCAAATTAAAACCACAACGAGATTTCACCACATATCCACTAGAATGACTAATGTTAAAAATGTTGATCATACCAAGTGTTTGTGATGGTGTGAAGCAGCTGGAACGTTCATACACTGTTGGTGGGTATGTAAATTGGTACACTTATTTTCGACAGTGATTTGCCAGTTTCTTTTTTTTTATATATATTTTATTGATTTTTCACAGAGAGGAAGGGAGAGAGACAGAGAGTTAGAAACATCGATCAGAGAGAAACATCGATCAGTTGCCTCCTGCACATCTCCCCCTGGGGATATGCTCGCAACCCAGGCACATGCCCCTGACCGGAATCGAACCTGGGACCCTTCAGTCCGCAGGCCGACGCTCTATCCACTGAGCCAAACCGGCTTCGGCTTGCCAGTTTCTTAAATACGGAAACACCCAACTACCATAGAATCCAGCCATTCTACTGCAAGGGATTTATCAAGAGAAATGAAAGCGTGTGTCTACACAAAGACTTGTGCGTGAATGTTCATATTAACTTTATTTGTAATAGCTAACAACTGTAAAAATCTCAAGGCCAGCAATGAATAAGCCCATTGTAGCAGATCCAGGCAATAGAATACTTTTCAGCACTAAAAAGACGTAAACTATTGATACAAGAGGAATGATGCATATTAACATAACATGTATGAATATAAGAAATAACCGTGCTGAGTTAAAAACAAGCCAGACCAACAATAAATACATATTGTATGATTCCATTTATATAAAATTCTAGAAAATGCAAATAAATCTATAATGATCAGAAACAAACCAGTTATTGCCTAGGAAAGGGGGTAGGGAAGGTACAGATAAGGGCACGAGAAAACTGTGGAGTGACGGCTAGAAACGTGTGGGGTAGGCAAAAGCAGATTTATGGTTGTGAGTACTCAAAACACAGAGTTTATTCTTGTATTATTTATTTATTTATTTATTATTATATTTATTATTATTATTAACCTACTTTTGCCCACCCCTGTATTCATTGTGGTGATGGTTTCACAGGTGTACACATAGGTCAGGCCTGATCAAAGTGCACACATTAAATATGTGCAGTTCTTTATATATCAACTATGATCCAACAAAGCTGTGTAAAGTGGAAAAAATAATTTTAGAACACAATAACTAAAATCAATAACTAAATAATTGGGTTTAGAAACAGCCAAAGGGAAGATTGTAGAACTGTAAGATAGACCAGTATGATATCACAGACTGAAGAATCGAAAGTGCAGAGAAGAGCATACGGGACATGTGAGTCATGGGGAAAGGGCCAGTGTAATAAATATTTGGAATCCAGGAAGAAGAGCAAAGAAGACAGAGAGAAGAGCAGGCAGAAACAATATATGAAAATAGAATGGCTTGGAATTTTCAGAGAACCGTACAGAAGATACTTGTCATAGATTCCAACAGAACTAGGAAAACCACACTTAGGTGTGTCAGTGTAAAACCTCTGAGAACCAGAGACAAAGCAAAATCTCATAAGCAGCCAGAGATAAAACGCCAACTGCTTTCAAAGGACAGAAATTAGACTGATAACTGACTTCTCAACAGAACCTTTGAAATCAAGAAGATTTTATTTCATATCTTGGAAAGTGCTGGGAGAAAAGAACCCCAACCTCAGCTTCCACTCATGACCAGCACATCACTAGGAGTGTTTTCAGGCAGGAGGAGAATGACGCCGGTTGGGAACACTGGGATAGAGGAAGGAAAGAGGAGCAACAGAAAACGTAATATTAAGGAAAATTGAATTATTATTGACTCTATAAAACAACAAAAATGTCTTTTAGGGTTTAAAATAGATAATCAAAATAAAAATGACAAGAGCATAAAGTTGGGAGGAGAGCACTTAAAATTGAGTGCCCTAAGGTCCTTGTATATTTGGGAAGTGACAAAATTATTAATTTACATTAGACTTAAGTAAGTCAAGGATGAGATTTTAAGCTGTTTGCTAGAGTTAACAAGCTAATAGAGAAAGGAAAGAAAATGAAACAAAATAAATATTTAATTAATACAAAAGAAGGGATAAGTAACAAAAACCATAAGATGGTAGATTTAGACCCAATTGCATAAATAATTACATTAAATGTAAATGAACCAAATATTCCAATGAAAGTGAAATGTTTTAATTATTCCAATTAAAATCCAACAAATATTGTCAGATTATATGTATATTTTTTAAAAACATGTTATTTACAAGAAATAACCCTCAAATATAAAAAAGGGAAGAACAAAAGAATATACCAAAAAATGTTGCCAACAAAAATATGTTGAGGTAGTTACATTAGGATCAGATAAGGTAAGCTTTAAAGCAAAATATTTCACTAAGTATAATGAGGTACATTTCTTAATGATTCAGGTTAAAGTATAATAATTATATATTCATATGCACCTACTTACATAGTCTTGAACTACACAAGGCAAAAACAAATAGAACCAAATGGGGAAATGGATGAATTCACAATCATCATTGGAAGATTTTAACATACTACTCTTACTAATGCTGAAAACAAGCAGACCAAAATATCAGTGAAAATATAAAAGATTTGATCAACAAATTTAACAAGTTTGACCTAACTGACATATATTATACACTGAGCCCCACAACTTCTGAATGCACCTTCTTTTTATTATGCATCTGGAACATTTATCAAAATAAACCATATGGTATGCTTTAAAGCAAGTCTCAACAAAATTCATAAAATTAAAATTCCTGACTATATTGGATTTAAGCTAAAAATCAATAAAAGAAAAATTTCCAAATTTTGAAAATTATAAAGTAATCTAAATATCCTTGGCTCAAAATTAAAATAATTATGAACATTTAAAAACATGCTCAGCATAATGATAATGAAAACAATATATTATCTGGCCGGTGTGGCTCAGTAGTTGAGCGTCAACCTATGAACCAGAAGATGGTGGCTCAATTTCTGGTCAGGGCACATGTCTGGGTTGCAGGCTTGAGCCCCAGTGTGGGTCATGCAGTGGGTAGATGATCAATGATTCGCGCTCTCATCATTGATGTTTCTATCTCTCCCTTTCCCTTACTCTCTGAAATCAATAGAAATATATATGTTTTAAAAAGACGATATAAAATATCAAAACCTGTGTGGGTATAACCATGCTTAGAGGAAATGTACAGCCTTGAACGAGGAAAAGTTTAAAAGGAAAAAAGATTGAAAATATTAATTTAAGATGAAAAAGAACAGCTTATTTATCTTTTTTAAAAAATATATTTTTAATTTCAGAGAGGAAGGGAGAGGAGAGAGAGACAGAAACATCAGTGATGACAGAGAATCATTGATCTGCCTCCTGCACACCCACTCCTGGGGCTCGAGCCCGCAACCTGGGTTTGTGCCCAGACCAGGAATTGAAGCATGACCTCCTGGTTCATAGGTCAATGCTCAACCACTGAGCCATGCTGGCCAGGCCATATTTATCTTTTAAAGAAATTTAAAAGAAAATAAATAAAAGCATAATTAATGAAAATTGAAAGCAAATTAAGATAGAGAGGATCAGTAAGTCAATTTTTTAAAGGACTAATAAAAGTTACACCCTTAGGAAGCCTGATTTTTTTAAAAAAAGAGCAAGATAAGATACAAATAACTAATATCAGAAATAGGAAGGGGATGTCATTACAGATCCTACAGATAAAAGATCAAAGATATTGTGAACAACTCTATGCTGATAGATTAAAAAAATTTAGATGAAATGGAAAATTGGTATGTAAATACAACTTACCAAAATGGACACAAGAAGAGACAGAAAAATCTGGAAATGCCTACACCCGTTAATAATACCCACAACTAAAATCCTCCCCAGAAAGAAAACTCCTGGCTGGTATGTATTCATTGAATAATTCTTCCAAATATGTAAAGGAGAATAGCACCAATCTTACACAAAGTCTTCCAGAGAATAGAAGCCAGCATAATCTTCATACCAAAACTTGATTAGGAAAGGCATAAGAAAGGAAAATCTCTCATATAAACACACCAATTTCTTTCCTGGACATATACTACTAATTAGTATATGTCCAATTAGTAGTCAACCAAATCCAGAAATACAGAATAATACATGACCACCAACTTAGATTATTCAGGGAAGGCAAGGTCGGCTTAAAAAAACAAATCAATGTAATTTCACACACTAACAGAATAAAGGACAAATCATCTTAATAAATGCAGAAAAAGCAACTGATAAAATTCAACATCAATTTAAAATTTTAAAAAGCTCTTAGCAAACCAGGAAAAGATGGAAACTTCCTTAATACGATAAAGCGAATATACAAGAAAGATTCAGGAAGCACCATACTTAACGATGAATGTTAAGCATGCTTGCGATTAGCTGAGACAAGAGTATCCTCTATCTCCACTTCCCTTCCACATTCTACTGGTGGTACCAGTTAGTTCAGTGAGGCCAGTTAATGAAATAAAGAATAGAAGAATTGGAAAGAAAGGAATACGCCTGTTATCATTCATGGATAACATGATTTTCTGTGGAGGAAAGCCACAGGAATCTACAGATGAGCCACAGGAATTAATAATTGAATTTAGCAAGGTCACGTGATACAAGGTCAATATTTTTATATACCAGTAAAACTTTCATTTACTCAATTATTTCTTTATTTATTTGTTAATCCTCACCTGATGATATTTTCCCATTGATTTTTAGAGACGGTGGAAGGGAGGGAGGGAGGGGAGAGGGAAGGTGGGAGGAAGGGAGGAAGGGAGGGAGGGGAGGTGGAAGGGAAGAAGGGAGGGGGGGAGAGACAGAGACAGAGAGACACAGAGAGAAACACCAATGTGAGAGACACATCATTGGTTGCCTCTTGCATGTGCACCAACCTGGTGCCGGCACTCTAACCACTGAGCTCACTGGCCAGGACTGTTTGTTTGCATTTGAATTTGGGAAGTTTCTGTTGACATGTTTTCAAGCTCATTGATTCTTTTTTTAAAAAATATATATTTTATTGATTTTTTACAGAGAGAAAGGGAGAGGAATAGAGAGTTAGAAACATCGATGAGAGAGAAACATCAATCAGCTGCCTCCTGCACACTCCCCACTGGGGATGTGCCCACAACCAAGGTACATGCCCTTGACCGGAATTGAACCTGGGATCCTTGAGTCCGAAGGCCGATGGTCTATCCACTGAGCCAAACCGGTTAGGGCAAAGCTCATTGATTCTTTCCTCGGCTGGGTCCACTCTACTGATAACCCATCAAAAGCATTCTTCATTTCTGTTACAGTATTTTCAATTGATAGCATTAATTTTTATTCTTTCTTAGAATCCCCATCTCTGGTTATATTACCCATCTGTTCTTTTCCCCCATCGCCTTTTATCCCCTCTATGCCCTCTTCCACCTCTACCCATCATCTTCCCTCCCCACAATCACCACACTGTGGTTACCCATCTGTTCTTGAATGCTATCTACTTTTCTGTTACATCCCTTAGCATATTAGCCACTATTAGTTTAATCTGATAATTCCAACATCTCTGCCATGTCTGAGTTTGGTTGGATGCTTGTTCTGTCTCTTGTGTTCTTTACTGTTTAGTTTGCCTTGTGATTTTTTGTTGAAAGCTGGGTATGATGTACTGAATAAAAGAAACTGTGGTCAACAGAACGTTAGTGATGTGGTGGTAAGGTGTGGGGTGAAGAGAAGCATCCTGTAATCTTGTTATTAGTCCTGTCTTTTTAGAACATGAAGAAATTGGAAACAAAATGAATATCCATCAAGAAGGAACTGATTAAATACACTGTGAAACATTCATGCAATGGAGACCTATCCAGATGCAGAAATGCACCACTATGAAATATTCTCCAACATATATTGCTAAATGGGGAAACACCCACCAAAATAAAACAAAACAAAGGGAAAGGATGCATCTAGTACACTGCCCTTGTAACAAAAAGGAGAGGGCTGATATGAACATATTTTTTCATGGTGCATAAACTACTTCTAGAAAGATAAACAAGACACAGATAACACTGGCTGCCTTTGCAGATAGGAGCCGGGGTTCTGGAAACAGTGGTGTCAGGGAGATTCTCGCTGTATATCATTTTCTGCTTTTTTATTTTTATTTATTTATTATTTAAAAAATATTTTTATTGATTTTTAGAGAGAGAGAGGAAAGGAGAGGGAGAGAGAGAGAAAAAAAACTTGATGTGAGAAAAACATCGATTGGTTCCCTCCAGTGCACACCCTAATCTGGGCATGTGCCCTGACTGGGAATTGAACCAGTGACCCTTCAGTTCATGGGACAACACCAATCAACTGAGCCACACCGGCCAGGGCAACTTTTTTATTTTTAAATTGTGGAAATACATTACCTGGGTGAGTGAATGAATGAATGAATGAATGAATGAAAAATATAAAAAAAGGAAGGAAAGAAACCTCTTCTGTAGCTTGGAGGATAAGGAGATTGTGACTGGAGAGATCCACACGTTATGGAATACCTAAACTACTTATATGATGCTCCCAACACCCCCGGAAGGTAGGTGGTTTACACCTATGTCACAGATGAGGAAGCTGGGGCTCAGGGAGGAAGAAGCTTCCCGGAGACAAGCTGCTACCAGTAAATTGCAGGGCCCACCTGGAGCCCAGGTCTGACTCTGGCTGATCCAGCTCATTTCCCCACGGGTAGTAGACAAGGCAGCTTGACTCCCTACATTACAGTGACAGAAGCAGATCAGACCTGTTGGGTCTCCAGGGCGGACTCAGGTTGCTCCCAGGGGAGCCCAGTCCACAGTGTGGGCAGAGCACCGGCACCTTCATGTTCACCCACTCCCCAGGCAGAGTCCTCTGGTTCCTTCCCCAAGGATTTTAGCTGCTGGATTAATCCCAGGGTTCTTACTTTCTCCACCTCTGAAAACAAGATCCAATTTAATTCAGGGAGAAAAAAAATTCACAAAAGCCATAACACTTAGTTTATCCCTTGAAATGCAATCAGCTGAAGGAAAGAATTAATTTTTAATTCCATCTTAATTACTCAGAGAAATAATTTATTGGCACAACCTGGCCCTGGGATGCCCTGCCTGAGCTCTGCCTGCTGCCGTGGCACCTGCGCTCCCTCCAGGCACTGACCGGAAGGGACGGAGTGGGGGCCAGGCCTGGTGCTTCTGCACAGGCAGCTCTTGCTGAAGGAAATGTGAACTGAAGAAATTCATGCATGATCTTTCCTTCTGCCACCTCTCGGATCCTTTAATAAAGCCATGAGAAGTATTTCTCGGAAATGCACCAAGGAAGAGTTTACAGAGTGTGCCAGGTCAATGCGACCCTGGGCTGAGGGGATGGGGCTGTGTCTTCCTCATTATTTCCCTTTTGTTAAGCAAATAGTAATGGAACTCCTACTTTGTGCCAGGCATCTTGTGGGAGCTGGGGACCCAGCACAACAGGTCCCTGCCCTCATGGAGCTGACATCCTTGGGGGAGGGGACACAGACAGTAAACCACAAGCAAATAAATAGGATCGTCTCAACTGGTAAAAAGTCCTGCGTGGAAAATCAAATAGAGCAGCGGGTTGGAGAGTATTGGGCGAGGGTTTGCAACCGCAGACAAGGAGTCAGAAAATCTCCAGAAAGGGGATATTTGGTGCTAAGGGCGAGGTAGAGCATGCCAAGCAGGGGACACAGCAAGTGAAAAGGCCCGGAGGCAGGGACAAGACCACGTGTGCAGAGTAGAAAGGCTGGTGTAGCTGGAGTGGTTGAGCAGGGGCCTAGAGCGTGCAAGTTGATGACTTGTCCCAAGGAAAGCCACTGCGTGCCAATACACACACATAGTAGGACCAGGGGTCCTCAAACTACGGCCCGCGGGCCACATGCAAATACAAATACTGTATTTGTTCCCGTTTTGTTTTTTTACTTCAAAATAAGATATGTGCAGTGTGCATAGGAATTTGTTCATAGTTTTTTTTAAAACTATAGTCCGGCCCTCCAACGGTCTGAGGGACAGTGAACCGGCCCCCTGTTTAAAAAGTTAGAGGACCCCTGTAAGTAGGTGCTCAATAAGTGCTTGCTGCGGAAACCGCACCTCTGAACTGACAGCGTTTTGGAATCCATTTGTTGACATTTTGTCCCTGCGGCCAGGGAAATCCAGATAACTGCTAAGGTCCAGGAAGCCGCCCTCTGCCAGCCCTCACCAACACTGTTTTGATGTGCTAACAACTCTTAATGAGGATCCTAATGAGTCACTAAAAATGGTATCATTAGGTTGAGAACAGAACAGTCTACACAGGCAATGTCCAGAACAACCAGGCCATTAGCCAGAGAGCAGGCACTGCCCCGTCCTGCCCGTGTGGGCAGCCGCCCCCTCCCGGGAGCCCTGGTTCTGCTTGGCTCTCCCTCGGCTGAGTCTGCGCCCAGCACGCTATCACGGACCATTTTGTCCCTACCACGTGAAGCTGTTCGTCTAAGAACAGAGAAAATGAAAAGAAAAAAAAAATGGTGCAAGGGCTTGCTGGAATGTGTAAGTGGATGCGAAGACGTGACTTGAGGCTGGTCAGGACTTAAAGTGCTAATGCATCAGGACAGAGGTTCTGCCAGAGGGCTGCAGGCCAAGTCTGACTGTTTTATTTGGCCTACACAGCAGTTACGAAAAATTTACATCACTTTCCTACTTTAAATTATTGGGAGAGTTTACATTAAAATGTGATGTTCAGCTTCTCCTGAAAAGCCGGAAGCTCTGGCGGCCTGGCCTCGGGGCTGGGCTGGGTAGCCATCGTCCCTCAGAGATCTGTCCTCTTTGTCACAGTCCCAACCAGCCCTGGATCTCCCCACCCGCAGGCCAGGTGTCAGTTGCCATTTATCATTATGTTTTCCCAGTTGATGTTCTCTGTGGAGATTTAAGAAGAAAAGGAATACATTTTTCAAAGCTCCTTTTATCAAAAACAGGCAAACAAAACACAGATCAAGAGAGAAAAGGCGGAGTGACGACTTTTTGAGGAAATAGAGACAATTCTTACACGTTTAATATGCAAACAGAGAATCCAGGGAGAGGCATGGGAATCCAGCCCCAGCAGACCCCCCACATCCCGGGCTGGCCCCTCGAGGAACCCAGGGGCTGTTGCTACTGCGTGGGCAACCCTGAGAACTAAGTTGTCAGTATTGGGACTTGAAGTGTGTGACTTGCTGTGAGTCCGCTGAAATATTATGAATATTGTGAGTTGCATTCTTAGTGAACCTGAAAGTTACCATTTTTCATTTGAATAAGGATTTCAAACCCCATCAGCAGGTCCTTCTTGACACCTGCTATGGCTCTAGCTGTGGAACCCACTAATGACTAAAGACACAGCCAAACCCTGCCCTGGGGAGTCACCGATCTGACCAGGACCTCGGCTAAGGGCAGTCAGTGAGATGACGTGTGCAAACAACCTCTTGAAGGTGCCCAGACAATTGGTGTGTTGGATTACTTATTGCTTGAAGCTTGTCAAAATAGTAAGTTGTGTTCTTGGGAAAGAAGTCAAACAATACAGAAAGGGTTATCATGAAAAGCAAGTCTTCACTGACCTCGATCCCTGGTCTCTTGGCTTCTCTTCCCAGCGGCCTCTGCTCTCCCATGGAGCTGGAATCTGATGTGAGAATTGATCTCATTTTACTATTGACTATGTTCTGCTAGAAAAGATTTTGGTTAAAGGGTAGAATTGAATCAGACTTAAGAATTCTATGAAAATATTATTTTTATAATGAGAAAAAAAGAGATGTTCCCTAAAAAGATGTGCCCGTGCCCTAACCCCTGGTGCCTGTGTAGGTGATCTTATTTGGGAAAAAGGTCTTGGCAGATGTAATTAATTAAGGATCTGGAGATGAGGAAATTATCCTGGATAATTTAGGTTGGGGCCTAAATCTAATAGAAATATCCTTATAAAATAGACACAGGGACGAGGAGGAGGCATTGTGACCCTGGAGGCAGATACTGGAAGGATGTAGCCACACGCTGAGGAATGCTGGCAGCCACCAGGAACTGCGAGGCAAGGAATGGATTCACGTGGATTTCAGACTTGGAGCTGCCAGAACAGTGAGAATGAAGTCCTGCTGTTTTCAGGCACCCAGTGTGTGGAGATTTGCTATGGTGGGCGTAGGAAATGAAGGCAGAGTTTCTGCCCATCTCTGTATCCCCCCTCCCCCCTCATTTTCATGTCAGTGACTTCCTCTTGCTCTTCTCATTTAAGTGGTGCTTGAAAATCTTTCTCACGGAGAGCTACTGTGGTCTTCTTTAAGCTTGCATGGTATTCCACCATATGGATGTACCATTGCTTGGCCTGTCCCCTCCCTTACTGATGACACAGATTGTTCCCAATCTATTACCACCACCAACAGTGCTGCGACTGGCGTCTTTTCCCACTCAGGGGTGTGTGTGTGTGGGGTGTGTGTGTGTGTGTGTGTGTGTGTGTGTGTGTGGGTGTGTGTGTGTGTGTGTGTGTGTGTGTGTCCGTGCGCACAGGGCCCACAAGGCCAATTCCCACAAGTGGAATTGCATCCTAGAGCATGTGCTTTTCCTATTTTCATAGGTGTCACCAAATTGCCATCCAAGGAGGCTCTGTCGCAGATTCCCTTTTAAAAGTGCATTTTTCTCATTATAAAAGTAATCTTTTCGTGGAATTCTTAAGTGTGATTTGATTACACCCTGTAACCGAAATCCTTTCTAGCAGAACATAGTCAATGGGAAAATAACATCAATTCCCTGACGTTTTCTTGCCAGCCTGGCTGGTTGGCTCCCTCCTCTTAAATGGGGATGCTGGAGCTATGTGTCTGTCCTCTACACGGCCTCTGTCTGGACTCTGAGGCGGGGTGCAGGGACGTGGCTCTTTGAGCCTGGACAGCAGTCTGAAAGGCCCCCTCCCTCTGGTCATCAACTAATTCCAACCTCCCATCTCCCAATCCCCATGGTCCTTCTGTGAGAAGAGGAGGAAGGGAAACAGGCGGTCACTTTAACCACCTGGATGCTCCTATACTAAGTGCTGAGTGTCCGACTTGTCCGTGTTTTTCATTCCTTGACAGGTCTTTGGCTCAGAGGCCAAGGCAGGAGGAGGAGGGCCTGGTTCCCCGAATTGCCACCCAAACCCCATTCTACAGGCAGAGGGGCAAGCCCCTCTCTCCTCAGCTCTTGGCCTGGACGGGCCACCAGGACAGATGGCCTCCTCTGGGGCGTGCCCACCCCCATAGCTCCCCACAATGGCTTTAGAGCTGGAGTGTGCCATCTGCAAGAAGGCCTGGGGCCACTAGAACGGAGGAGAAAGGCACGGAACAGATTCTCCCTCACAGCCCTCAGCAGGAACAACCCTGCTGACATCTTGAATTTGGACTTCTGGCCTCCAGAGCTGTGAGACAATAAATATGCGGTGTTCAAGCCACTCGGCTTGTGGTACTTTGCAGCTAGGCACCCCTAGGAAACTAAGACAGCAGGGGGACAAAACCCCCAAAATATTAGCATCGCCAGAGGCAAATGATAACTGGGAGGCAACAGGGTCCTTAAATAGGGAGAAAGGCAGGAGCATCAGAAGCAGAGAGATGGCAATGGGAGGCTGCCCTTGAGGCTGGAGGAAGGGCCCACAAGCCAAGGAGTGCGGGCAGCCTCTGGAAGCTGGAAAAAGCAGGGAAAGAGATTCCCCCGGAGAGCTTCCGAAAGGAATGCAGCCCAGGCAACACCTCGATGTCAGCCAGTGAGACTCACTTTGGACTTCTGACATCCAGAACTGTAAGAGAAGAACAGGTGTGTTCCAAGACACCAAGTTGATGATAACTTATTACAGCAGCAACCAGAAGCTGGTAGAGCACCCTTTCCCACCCCACACCTCTCCACCCACACGCACTCTCCACTCTGCCCCTCCTCTCCCAACGCTGATGCTCATGCCCGCACACCCAGGCTGCACCTGTGGGAGCACCGGGACCAGAGCTGGGAAGCAGCACCCGCTCAATAGGCGCCCAGCAGATGTGCTCAGGGAGCAACAGCAGACGAGGTGCCTGGTATTGTAGAGCACTGGGGAGATGGCCCAGAGGAACTTAGAATCAGGGCAAGAAGTTTGGATTGAATTCAATAGGCTGCTGTGAGGGGTTTTGAGCAGAGGTGGTGGTGGTGGTGGGGGAGGGGGGGGGGTTGGAGAAAGAGAGAGGAGGGGGAATTTAGAAGGTTAAGGATTCCTGGCAACTTCCTTTGGAGAATTTTTCAAAGCCATCTGTGCCATTTTTTTCTTCTTCTTTGTGCAAAAAGGGGAAATAGAGGTAAATAGAACTCCAGAAGCAATTTATTGACAACTTGGGTCCTGAGAGCAATTCTTTCCTAGATAAGGTGTCTTTCAGGTAGACCTACCTCTTTGACAACCGGGGGTTCAGCAGTGGACTGGGAACAGGCAGGGTCACCTTGCAGAGCGCTCTGGGGAGGGCACCCCTACCCAATGTGGTCCATGGATGGCGCTCCCCGCCGTTGTGCAGGGCACAGCTTGTACAGTTGTGTTGGGAGAGCCAGAAGGAGGGCATATGGGGGGCCTGACTCACGGGGGATCTGACTTACAGTGAGAGCTCCCTACTTCTTCCCCTCTGGGCATGGAGGTGTGTGGGCAGCCCGCCTTCAGGCTCCTGCTAACTAATGGTGCCTCATCGGTTCCCTTCTGACAGGAAAGGCAGGAAAAGCCTGAGCCAGTCAACAAAGCTGCGCAAAGCCACTGGGAAATGAGGTGGCAGAAGCCATCCCATCACTTCAGTCCGAGTGTATGCACGTTCTGCTGCCCTGGCTCAGGGTCTGGCTTGCATAGAGGGGCCAGTCTCCTCTCGACCTATTAATCCTGTATTTATCTTGTCTGAAATACCAGCATATATATGACTTTGGCCTCTTGTAAACTGTTGTCACTGTTATTTCCTTAAAATGACTTATTTGAAATACTTTCTCTATTAATCAGTACTTTTTTGTTCATCAGAGTCAGTACCTCAACTCAGATAGGCTCAAGAAAACAGGGGAACTGAGAAGTCAAAAGGTATGAGTGCAGCTTCAGGCATGGCTGGATCCAGGTGTAAAAACACTTCATCAGGACTCTGCTCCCCCCCCCCCCCCGCCCCGACCTAGGTCAGCTTCCTCTGCATTGGCTTTAATCTTTGGCAGCATCTTTCTCCACGGTGTCCCCAGTACCTCCAGGTTTATATTCTACAGGCCAAGTATGCCAGGGGAAAGAGAGGGCTTCATCTCTAATGCATGTGACAAATGCCCCAGAATGGAATTCTTTTGGCTTGTTCAGGGTCATGTGTTCACCTTAACATCACTGCGTCGGGGATCACAGGCTCCGGGTTGGCAAGCCTCGGCCAGGTGCGTGTCCCAGGTGCCCACCTCCTGAGAAGGGTGGTTCCCGAGGGAAAGTACTGGGGCACAGAGAATGAGGAGAAGGGGGGATGCTGGGCTGGGTGGTAGCGAAGGAGCTGCTGTTCATTCCTAATTTCCTTTTCAATTGCCCAATGTGCCTGCTAATACAAGAAAGTCTGTACTAACAGATCTCATGTACAATGATTCACCAGAGAAAATATCAAGCATCAGGCCTGGCTAAATTGGCTGAATTCCTTCTCACCTTCCTGGCAGCCAGGGTCTGGGAAAAGTCACGATATGGACTTTAAGAAGCAGGGGCAGGAGCAGCAGGACTCTTCTGCTCAAGGCAGTTGTGTCCAGAGTGTCAGACAGCAGACTCCCTGAAAACACCTAAAAGACCCAGCCTTTCACTTGCAGAGGCTGTAAAATGACAGAGCTGAAAGCTCAGGCTCAGGCAGGGCCGAGGCTGCTCCGTGGGAGGAACTGGGGAGAGACCATTACCCTTTCAGCTGGTTCCCTACACTGCCATATTATTCAGAATCTTTTGGTTGCAAGTGAGAGAAACTAAATTCAGACTGGCTGAAGCAAAATAATAATAGTGAAATTACTATTCACAATATGTAAATCATAATCTATAATGATAAAAGAGTAATATGCTAATTAGACCAGACGTCTTCCTGACATCATTCTGGATGTCATTCCTGAAGAAGCCAGGGCCAAGGGAAGCCGGCCCGGGTCCCAGGTGCCTGCGGGCGGCCGGAGGAGGGAAGCCCGGGTCCAGGTGGCCAGAGGGAAACTGGTGCCGGCAGCCGGGAGAAGGAAGGCCTACTCTTGCATGAATTTTCATGCATCGGGCCTCTAGCAATTATATAATAAATAACATAATTATATAGACTATAATTTGTATAATAATATACTAATAATTATTATTATAAACAATGTTATTTCTTGGCTCATGTAACTTCAGGCATGGCATCCAGGTGCTCAAAAAATCCTCAGGAAGCTGTGAGTCCCCACCAGGTCACTTTCCTGTGTGTTGGCTTCATTTGCAAGTGCTCTGCAGCATCAGGCTTGCACCCTCAGCTCAGCAGTCCGAGCAGAAAGAGAGGACCCCTCCCACAATCCCACAAATAGGACTTGGGTTCCCTGTCCATCTCCAAACTCTTCTCTGATGAGATATGCTGATTGGCCAGGCCTGGGAACGTGCCACCCCTCTCCTCCTTGAGTGACCAGCTTCTTCCAAACCTTGAGAACTGAGCAAGGAGAGGCTGGGGGTATCCCACAGAAGAGGACTGCTGGCTGCAGAAAAAACAGCAGCTGTCCCTCACGCTGCGAGGGAAGGGGAGTGTTTGAAGTACGGAAGGCAGCCTGCCAAGCCAGAGAGGAAAACTGTTTCTGGGAGAGGAGTCTGAGTGAGGAATGGGCGGTGAGGCGGGTAGAGAGGCTGGGGAGCAGGTGTGGGGCACAGATGGCAGGGGTCCTCCACAGCAGAGCTGATGGGCAGCCTTGAAGGCAGGACAGAGACCGAAGCTGGGGTCGAAGGCCCAGAGAGCAGTTGGGTGCAGCCGAGAGGAGAAGGCCTGCCATCTAAGGCTCGCAGTCTGACACCCGACCCTGTTGGCAGGCACGCCTGCTGGGAAGCTCCTAGTGGGCTACGGGGCCTCCTGGGGTTGCCCCGCTGGCCAGGGGTGAGGGCAGAGCCCCTCTCGGGGGTTCAGGGCTGCTGCTCGGAACAGATGTGGTCCCAGCCCTCAGGGGCTCACTTTCTAATTGGGGCCAAGGACAGGCCGTGCTCTTTTCACTGGGCTCCGGCACAGGGTCTGGCTCACAGAGGGGCCTCGGGAAATGTTTGTGGAATTAGGGCAGCACCGCTCACTGCCACGGGAGAGAAGCCGCTTTTAGTCATCCTAACTATAACTGGCTGGGTGACCTTCACTTAGTCCAAACCCTCTTTGGGCCTCCAGGTCTCTCATCTGTCAAATGAGGGGGTTGGAATAGTCGGTCCCCAAGTCCCCGTCCAGCGCTAACGTTCCCTGGCTCTCTGGCCAGCCCCCACGCAGAGGGGACCCTGCTCTGGCCACCACACTCTCTCCATTCCTTCTCCTGAGCCCCAGCTCCTGCCCTTCACCACCCCGACGGGGAAGAGGCATTCAAGGCCCTGTAATTATTGTAAAGAGGAGAGTTTAAATGTTTAGTTTTATGAGGTAGCCGGCCCTCTCTGTCAGCAGAAAGCCGCGCGGCTCCCTGGGTGTGAGTTAATTTCCTCCGTGGCTCGTTTCCTCGCCCGCTGTCATTTTTCCTTGGCTGCTTTATGGCTTTCAGGGCCTTTGGAGCCGTGTGTGGTGGCGGTGGCTCTGCACACTGGAGCCAGAAGCCTCCCGGGTCACCCCCCATCCTGAGCCCGTGGGCAACTGGGCCTCGCAGTGGACAGTGGGGCCGGTGACCTCTGTGCTGGATGAGACTCGGAGGCAGCAGGCTGGGAGGGAGGGAGGAGAATGAGGCTGGCCAGGCTGGCCCCAACCAGGCCACGGCCCCTGGCACCTCCTTGTCAAGCTTGCAAGGAACAAGTCTAAATTAAATTACAGCCAGGCCAGCCTTGCAGCCGTCCCAAGTGCCTCAATTAAACAGCAGAAGACTTTGCCCTCTGGCTCACAGTGAGCCAAAGAGTCAGGAATGTGTCAGGAACAGACCTGGGTTCAAATCTTGACTCCACCAATGCCCTGTCACCTGGACCAGGTGACTTCACCCCTGAGCCTCCCTTTCCCGGCCTGCAGGATGGGGATGTCCGAGGCACCTGTCTGGAGCTAAGGGGATGAAGGACGGTCATACATGCAAAGCACCTGACTGTGAGCGGGCTCTCTGAGCCATGCTGTCACTGGGATGATTCTCCCCTCCTCTGTGGGTCCGGGGGAAGTCATCCCTATGCCAGGAAGAGGCCGGGTCCTGGTGAGCAGCCAGATGACCCCTAAAAGACGCTATGGGTCTACCAAGACCAAGAGCAGCCTCTCACTTGCATTAGGCCAGGCCACACACATGGAATTGCCACAAGGAGCCGTGGAGACCCGCTAAACAGCCTTGCAAAGGAAGGATTGTGGGTTGTTAGTCCCATTTCAGGTTGAGGACCGAAGCCCTGGGAGGTGACATCGAGTGCTGAGAAGCACTGGGCTCATAGGAAGCCAAGCCGGGTGCCTGGCAGTCCCCAGGATTGTGTCCTTCTAAGGCCCAGCAAAAACCGGCTCCCTTTCAGAGGCCTTAGACCGGCAGTTCTGTGACCCCGTCAGCTGGCTGTAAGGAATGATGGCAATAGAATAGAGGAAGCAGCTCCGTGTGCTGCGAAGAAGGGCCTAAACCCGCTATGCCACTTTCGACCTCGAGCAAATCATGGATTCTCTCATCTGCCAGATGGGGATGGCAGCTTCATCCCAGGTACACGGGAGGATGCAATTAAACGAGATGAGCGTGTGGACTGGCTTGCACACAATGAGAACGTGGGTGGTGACACAGGGCCGGGGGAGTTGGGAGACCAGGTTCTCTTCTGGATTTTGCTTCCAGCACTTGTTCAATCTCAAGCACACAGCTACCCCTCTCAGGGAACCCTGTAGGCTGCAGACCCCTGGGAGACCTCATTAAGTTGTGGGTCCTTTGCCCAAACAAGTGCTCACACAGGAGCCCACGGATTTGACAGATTCCTTAAATCTGTCCAAGGATCCTTGCTAAGGATGCTAAGGATCCTGGGCTAAGACCCCTGAGCTGATGGCTCCTTCAGCCCTAACCGTCTATGTCTTTGAGGGAGGGGGCCTGGAGGTGGTCTCATGTGGTTAATCGTGTCCTTTTCGGACCCAGCATCACGTCACTCACAGATTGGCCCCAGCTTATACCAGCGCTCGGTGGCATCCTGGGAGGAAAAGAAGCTGTTATAAAAGTTCAATGAGTCTCACAGTGGCCCGCTTGCCGGACATACCTCTCCCATGCTCAGGACATCTGTGGCTTCCCCCAGTATCCTTCCCTTCTTTCTCTGGAACAGTCCTCCCCAGAACTCCCTTAGGAACAGCCTGTGACTGGTGAGCTGATTCCACACCCACCCAGGGGCAAACCCCAATTGGCTGCTCTGCGTTTCCTCCCCACCTGACTGTGGCTATTGGTTCAGAGACAGTCAGGTAGCCCAATCAGAGCCAACGGGGCATGACAATATTCCCAGTGTTTCTGGGAAAGCAAGGTCTTTCTTTGTCTTAGGTGGATGTCTGAATGAGCTCTTCATTGTTCTCTTAAATGATGCAGTATAAGATAGGAAGGAGAGCAGTCATTTTGCTACCAGGAAGCCATAACCTGGAGACGCTAAGGTGGGGGTCAGGGTAGGCTCTGTGAGGAGCCTGAGGTGAAACTCACAACATGGAAGTCAGACCAGAGAGTTGGCGAGAAGCAAGATCTGGTGACATCTTTGGAGCTGCTGGACCAAGCCTGGCTCGATGCTAACACTGCTTGCAGACGAAAACTATATAGCTCAATAAACTGCCCATGGTGTAAACAAGTGGACCTGCATTCCCTGTCACTTGCAACATAAAGCATTCCAACTAAAATTCCCTGCGGGCTGGACCAGACGGAGAAAAGATCAGGACATTGAGCTCAGGAGTCAGGAGGACAGAATTCTTCCGAAGGATGTGGGAGATGAGAGTATCCAGCCACCCACCTGGTGCTGGGAAAACTTCAGGCAAAAGCCCCGGCTGAGGGGGCGGATGGATTTTTCGGTATTATTAGTCTGGACAGCAGCAAATGTTGGCTATTTGGAGTTTGATTAATCTCCAACTCCATTCAACTCCACAAATGTTTCCTGAAAACCAGTCACATTGGGACGCTCTGCTGAGTGATGGAAGACACGTGTACAATCAAGACAGTCCCCACAGCGGGGAGCTCCTAGTCAGGTGGGGAACACCGGCTCAGACAAACTCACAGCGATGCAAACAGGATCAGGGCTGAGACTGAGACGTGACCCCCAGGCCCTGCGAGCCTGGGGGCAGGATGATGCAGGAAGGCAGGCTCCAGGGGGCAGGGTGTCCCCTCCACCCAGAGAGAGCGCCTTTTCCCAATTGGCACAAAAACACATTAGGCACTAGAGCGGCCATTGGGGGAGCAGTTTCTCCACACCCACCCCTACCAAGTTCCCCAGATTGACGTTCCCCAAAGTGTGGGACGAGGACTAGGGCCGGGTTGGCTTTTAGGAGCTGAGAATGGAGTTGAGTCTCACTCAGATGGTGACAGTTACTCCCTATGCAGTTCCCTCCGAAACCTTCTACCAAGGACAGATCTCGGTTCGGTGCCTCTTGCGCGCTGGCTGACCGCTCCTCCCAGCAGAGAGAGAGCAGGCCTCAGCCTTCCACAGGCAAGAGGCTCTTGCTCACATTTCCTCACACTGTTTTATTTTTGTGGCATTTATTTTAACAGTTGTCTTCTATTTATGGCAAGTAATATTGGCTTTCCATCTATGACAGTGATAAAAAGCTTCCTTTCACATTTCATTTCTTAAGTTTTTAAAAGGTGCCTGGTTGAAAGACGAATATTACATAGGACAAGTGGGACAGAGATATAACCACAACTGCGAAGGCGGGATGTGAATGACCCACGGCCGGGGAATACTCACTGCACAAACACTGGTCGCCTGCTGTGTGCAGGTGCAGGGAATACAGCCAAGAACCAAGTAGGCAAAACCCTGCCCTCATGGAGCTTACAGTCTAACGGGGACAGGAAGCGGGGAAGACGTTACAAAGTAAATAAAATGCACGGTGTGTTCCATGGCGGTCAGCGATCTGTATGCACGTGAATCCGGGAAGGGGGTGCAAACCCGCTGGGTCAGGCTTCCCTGAAACCTGGCAGTGAGTGCAGCTTGCAGGTGAGGCGGTGGCCTCGCAGACGTGCCGAGAGGATGGCAGCAGCTGAAGGAACAGAGGAGCCCAGGGGAGCTGCCGTCCTCCTAGTCGAGGCTGGTTTTGGAGACGCCTGCTGGTCCTGATGACGCATGGTAGGAAACCCCACATCAGGGCGCTGTCCCCTTTTCTGGAGAAAGAAGAAGGAAAGCAGGATCTGCAGGGAGGGGAGGTGTCGCTTAGAAGGCAGCCCCAGGGCACAGCAGAGGCACGGTAGCTTTCTCCTGGCCCCACACTGTGCAGAGGAGTGGCCCCACGCGTGGGATCAGGACCCAGCATGGAAGGACCCCATGAGGCTCTGAAATCATCGCCTTCTGAGTCATCAAAGTGCCATTGACTTGCAGTCAATAACCGTATGGAGTACTAAGTGCACTTATTATTCCACTTGTTTGAAAATTGGTCATCTGTCTGTGGCCCATCTGCAGCGTGGTGGGCAGAAAAACTGGGACCCCGCACCGTGGCTCCCGTGCTGGTGAGCTGTGTGCTTCTGGGCGGGCCCCTTGATTCATTTGAGCATCCATTCTTCTCGCATATAAAATAGGGCCACACATTAAATGAGGTCACTTGTCTTGCTCTTGGCAAGGGTGGCCAGGCACTAGTTGTCCTGTTCTTCCATATACCTAACTCTGAGTTACCGGGACATCCCAAATCCCTTCCACAAACGGGAGCTGGCAGGCGGAGATGGGCAGGAAACCGTTCATTCATTCAACAAGTATCTATTAGTCCCACTCACTGGAAGTAAAGCAACAAAAAGTTAAGACGGATCATTTCCTGCTCCTGTGGGAACATGTCATCAAAGCAACACATGAGATGTTAGCTCAACACAAGGCGCCAGATCAGTTCAGGCACCCCGGAGGGGTTTGCAGGAGAGGTGACACTGGGACAAAAAGTGGTGACCTCTGTGAGGGTTTTCGGGGAGAGAGACCTCCAGGCAGAGGGCAGAGCAAAATTTCCTGGGACTTGTCTTCGGGATAGAAAGGAAGTCTGTTGCTGGAAGAAGTGGGTGCTGGGAGTTCAGTCTGAGAAGAGGGGGTGTCCGCCCCTGTGGGAGAGGCCTGGGGATGGCTGTGTGGGCCGGGAGGGTCAGGAAGGCAGCAGTTCCCACTGGGCCCTGGAGCCCCTTTGACAGCATCTTTAGAAACCCCCCATTTGAGCGAGACCCTGGGCTCCCACCTGCCAGGCCGGGTCCTGCCTGCTGCCCCCACTGCCTCTGGGGCCTGTGCCACCTTTGACCAGACCCCCAGGGCACCTGCCTGCTGGCTGAATTTCCCTCCCTGATTTCCAGGTCTCCTGTGGGTTGGAAGAATCTCTGTGGTTTGGATAAAGGGAGGGCTGAGGAGGGGGAGAGAGCAAAGTGTGTCTGCTGGCATCAGAATCGCAGCAGAAGCCAATGCTGGAAACCATCCCAAGTAGTTAGAAATTAAAATAATAAAAGAAAACTGAGCATATGGAGTTTGTAAAGTGCCGTCCATCTTCAAGAAGGGATGTGACTTGCTCAGAACTCATGGGGGAGCTGGGGTCTGGGAGGATGTGTCCGTGGGGTAAGGATGGACGTTGGCCTCCCAGGGGGGGCCACGGGGCAGGGCACGCACTGCTCTGGGCCACGCAGAGTGTGGGAAGCCCCTTTGGTTGTACTTTCGGAGGAGAAGAAAGAATGTTCTCCATGTCCCCTTCCTAACCTCACGGGAGTCCCCAGTCCTCCCCCAGCTCAACTCCACACTTATCTTCAATTCTTCCTCTTCTGTATCCAACACCAGAGCAGTCCTGCACACCCAACCTCCAAAACACCCAAACCCAGCGGCTTCTCACCTCCCCACGCCCACTCCAGTCCAGCTGCCTCTGCCTGGTCTGCCGATGCCTCTGCTCCTCACCTGGTCCAGCGTGTGCTCCCCACAGCCACCAGATGGACCTCTTCTTAAAAGGCTTTTTACCCCACTTAGGATAAAACACAGCTCTTCCCCCGGCCTTCAGGTCCTGCAAGATCCAGGCCCTAGCTGCTCCCAACGTCACTGGTCTGCCTGTTTCTCAAACAGGCCACGGCCACTCTGCCTCAGGGCCTTTGCACATGCAGCTCCCGCTGCCGGGAACACTCTTCTCCCGCCCTTTGATGACCAGCTCTCATTCAGGTTCATCCCAAATGCCATCTCCCCAGGGAAGCCCTCCCTGGCCACCTCATGTAGAAGGTCACCTCTCCTGCTCCTTGTTTTTTCTTTTTAGTTCTCACCTGAGGATATTTTTCCATTGTTTTTAGAGAGAGTGGGAGAGGGAAAGACAGAGAGAAACACATCGATTGGTTGCCTCCTGCACGTGCCCGGACCAGGGCCTGGGCCCGGGGAGGAAACTGCAATCGAGGTACATGCCCTTGACTGGAATCGAACCCAGGACCCTTAGGTCTGCAGGCTGATGCTCTATCCACTGAGCCAAACCGGCTAGGGCTCCTGCTCCTTTTGATATCACTCTATTTTTACAAAATCATTCACTATCTAAAACTCTCCTGTTTGTTTGTTTGTTTGTTTGTTTGTTTGACTTCCCTCTACCATGTAAGCACCTTTCCTCTTTCCTGCCGTGTCCTCCATGGGAACCGTGCTTGGCCCAGGGTAGACCCTTCACAGACATCTACCAAATGGGAACTGAGTGAAGCCAGGGCCACCTGGTTTATTTGTCTGTCCACTGGGTGTTTAGGTAGCACCACACGCAGACTTGCCATTGCTGAACGGCAACCATCCCCTCACTCGGGCAGAACTCATGAGGTTCTCGTGGAGCCCAGGTGGTCGTGAGCCAGGGCACTACGGAGCGAGCCAGTTCCCGGCCAAATCACAGACGCCCAGCGTGTGCTGAGCGCTCCCATCCAGACAGAGCGAGAAAACCTGGCCTGCCACTCCCGGAGCTGGGAGGCCACCTGGGAGGCCCAGGTGCCTCCCTTCACCCCAGTGCTCTGGTGTCCCCTGTGCCAGGCAGCCCAGTGGTGCAATCCAGAGAGGTGAGCTGGCCAGAAGATACGGGCATCAGGGTGAAGGGGAAGGCAGGTGTCCTGTGAGCGCCTTTGGGGTAGGAGACCTGCCAGCCTGTGGGCCCTGAGGGTCTCTGAAGGCTCTTGAGTTCCTGGTACAGAGGGAGCCGTGTGGACACATGAGATGCCTGTGGGGAAGAAGCAGAGAAGATCTGTCCTCGGGGTGGCTGGGCTGGGCCTGGGGATCCGAGTGGAGGGTCCCCTCCCCGAAGCCCCTCCTCTTCTGTCCTTCTCCTTCCTCCCCCTTCGCCTGGCTGCTCCTCTCCGTTCTGTTGCATGCTGGCCTCCACAGGATGAGCTTTCCTGGCTGTGCCAATCTTGCTGCCACCTGTTCGCTGTGCTGGAGCCAGCAAAGTGGCTCAGCTTCAAACCCAGAGCAGCTGGGAGAGCGAGTGCCAAGCCTCGTCATTTCCCCTGCTCCCCTCCTTTGTTGCGACACAGCAGCTTCGGCTCCTGTCACCTGCTGTCAGCTGGGCAGCCCCTTCTCTTCCCCCACCGTGCCCCGTGCCCCGTTCCCCGTGCCCCGTGCCCCTCCAGACTCCTCCAGGCCTCCTAGGCCTCAGCCTCTTAGGGTGAGGCTGCAGAGCTGGGCGCAGGCTGGGCATTCACTATTGCCCTCACCACCTTGCCTGGCCCCCCACCCAGCCCCGGCTCACAGTCCCCTTTCCTTCCCCCACTTCCTGTGGGGTCCCTGAACTTCCTGCTCCCAGGAGCCTCCAACAGAAGGACTGAAGCTCAGGTCAGGGTCTGAGAGAGCCAGGAGGTGTCCTGTTTTACCCGCCGCGCCCATGACAGAGCACGTGGCCAGGGACACCTGCAGGCAGAGCAAGTTCTAAACCTCCAGGAGAGGGAGGGCTCCGGAAACTTCCTGCAACAGCAATCCCACCCACGCCAGCGGCTGAGTCCCAGTCCGGCCCCTGTAGCTCACTCGCTGGCTGCATGACCATGGCAAAGCCCCTCTGAACCTCAGTGCCCTTGGATGCCAATGGGCGAGGCCACTGCCTGCCCACCCAGTGCCACTGCGAAGAGCGCACAGAGGACTGGCGCCTTGAACTCCTTCGGAAACAAGGTAGGGATATAATTAAACATGCGTGGGACGGAGAAGTGCAAACGGGAGAGGACTGTGCTGCCGCGGGGCTGATTCTGCTTTCTCATGGGGTGCGGATGGGCTCCCAGAGAGGAAGCAGGCCCTGTGGCCAGAGCATGTGTGTGCCAGCCTCTGGGAGGAAGATGCGGCTGTATCTGTCTGCAGAAATACTAGCTCCAGCTGAGGGGGCATCTGATGGCTGAGAGAAAGACACATCAGAAGATAGAGCAAGACACGGGCAGACAGACAAATAAACACAGATGAAATAGCCGGTGAGGCCGATGGCTCTCCTGATGGGAACAGACAGGCTGTGGCTGGGTTCCCATGGCCTGGGGCCTTTCTCTGCTCCACCAGGGCCCTTCCCGGCCTCCTGCCTTGGGTTAGTAGCTCTCACAGACAAGGACCTGTGGGTGCATGGGCACAATGTCCCCACGTCCTGCAGCCATGGAGGCCGGGGGGGAGGGCGGGGGTGCGGGGGGGCGCGACGGTAAAGGGAGACCTGGATCCTCCAAATCCTGAGATGCTACTGAGATGGGAAGTCATCTCTGGCATTTGGGGGAAGAGATCTTCACTTGGCACAAATGATTTGGGGTCTGAGGAGGTATGCCCTTGTTGGTGATAGTAACAGGAACGGAAGGCCATTTCCACGGGGGTCGGGGGGCAGTTATCTGGGGCTGAGTCATCGAGGAGAAGCTGAGGAGGCTGGTGGAGAAATCACAGTGACTGCTCAAGGCTGTCAAAGGGCATCTTCCCTCCCCTTCCCCCGCCCTGCCCCCGCCCCCACCCCCTCTCACCCCCCCCCCCCGCCATCCTGATGCCCAGAGCTGGGGGCTGCCGCACTCTCGCATTGGTGGGGGTCAGCTAAGCTGGGTTGGGGGGTGCCAGTTCCAGCAGGATGTAGGCAAGGCAGGGGCTCAGGCTGGCGACCCTGCTTCCCCTGTGCCCCTGCCCTGCGTCCTCCCACAACTGCCAGACTGCTCTTTTGAGAATGGTTATCAGATCTGTCTCTTCCCTGCTTACCACCCCCTCCCATGACTTCCCATTGCACATAGTGAAGCTCAAATTCGACCACGGCCTACAAGGGCCCAGGATCTGCCCTGCCTGCCTCTCCAACCTCATGTCCCCGCGCGTCCTCACTCACTGCCCTCCATCCACGCTGGCCTTATTGTTTCCTCAGCCTGGTCCCCCCGCAGGGCCTTTGCGCTTGCTGTGCTCTCCGACCGACCGGGACACTGAAACCATCAGTTCTTGCCTTCGTTGCCTTCCTCTCTTCATTTAGGTTTCAGCGGAGAGGGCTTTCCACACCCTGGTTAGTGCTCCCTCCGTCCTCGAGGCACTATCACATCTCCCTGGGTTTTGCTCATTTCTGTTCTGCGTAGCGCATACCCCATGTGAAAATATTTCTTTAGCATGTTTTCAGTCTGTCTTTTCCCTCTAAAACGCAAGCTCCTGTCTTGTTCACTGCTCTTTCCCATTGTCTGTGGCAGAGCCTGGAACACAAGAGGCAGTTAATAAATTCCTCCATGAATGAGTGAATCACAGAGGAAGAGGCCGAGTGGCCCCGGACAGGGAGCACTTGCCCAAGAAACTGAACAGGACCGGAGGCAAAGCAGCTGGAGGAGGGGCCAGGGCCAGCCAGACCTCCGGGGGGCTCATGATGCCAAGGCCCATGCTACCACCTGCTTCCTTGGTTTACCTCATTTAATGTTCATCACCTGAAGATGGTATATTATTAGCCCCATTTTACAGATGAGGCAGCTGAGGCTGCACGTGTCCAAAGGCACACCACTTATAAAAAAAAGAGTGGGGTTGTGACTCCACATCACACACTTTTTCCTCCGTGGCACTTGGCCTCCCCGCTGGTTAAGAACGGCCTTAGGGCTGAGCCCCTCTGACTCCCTGGAGTCACTCACAGTCACCTTCCTTAAGGGGCTTAGCCTGCTGGAGAGGGCAGCAGAGAGAAGTTGAGGACAGAAGCTTACAAGGACCCCAGGCTGAAGGGGACAGTGGCCAGGAAAGAGAGGCCAGGAGGGTGGTGGGCAAAGGAAGGGTGGATGGAGGTCTGGCTTTGACTGGAAAGAAGGTCCTGAAGGAGACCTCCAGGATGGAAATGACCACAGGCTTGGATGCGAGTCCTAGCCCTGCTTCTGGCCACACATCTCACCCCTGGCTTCACCATCCTCCTTTGTGGAATAGAGATAATATGTCCAACCCCCACCCCCATTCCTACCCCCACAGAGTTGCTCTAAGAATGAGCCAAGCCCTATGCATGAGAATGTTTTCATAACCCTTCAAGAGTTATACAAATGTGAATTGATGAGGACTCATTGGCTTCAAGGGTCAGAAATCCACCTCAAACTGGCTCACACTCCAAGAGGTATTCATTGACTCTTACAACTAAAAGTCCTCAAGGCGGGGAAGGTTTGGCTTCAGGCATGGCTGGATCAGGGTGCTGCTCTGGGGGGCTCCCGTCCTAGTAGGCTTTCACCAATGGGTGGCCATTAGCCTCTCCAGGTCCCCGCTGACAGCTGACCAATCCCACCTGAAAGGGAGCATCGCCTGTATAAGCCCCAGCGTCAGTCCCAAGATCGGTTCTCATCGGTACGAACTGGGGGCCCAACCTGGACCAACACTGTGGAGGCTGGGATACTGGGAAACTCTGATTGGCCACCCCTGGAGCTAAGGGTCGAACTGGCTCCATTTGAACCATAAAGACACTGAGTGATGGCGGTGAAGGCTCTCCAAAGCAAAGCGGGTTCTGCTATCAGGAGAGAGGGTCTGGGAGCCCTGCTGGCACACAACAGACGTTCATGACAAGACGGTGGTGGCATCGTCCTCCTTGCAGCGGGTACTGCAGAGCAGCACTCTTTAAGGCCCCAGGTCCCGGGAGGCTCCACTCCGCGGCTGCCTGCGGAGGCCACTTCCTGGGGAGCGTATTGACTAGAGCGGTTGTGAGAGTTAAACAGAATTGTTCTGCGAATGTGATTTGTAAACAGTGAAAACACCCTCCAAATGTTCGAGATTGTCCTTAACGTTGTTTTAAAATAGGAGCAGGGCGGGAAACCGCAGGATTCTGGAGCTGAAAGCCGCTTAGAAATCATTGGCCGTCCCACACCCGCCTTTATAGTCATCACCTCAAGGCAGCCGGGAGAATGAATTTCAGATAAAGATCACGCCCTGTCACTCCCCTGCCTGAACCCTCCACTGGCTTCCTTTGCTCTTGGAGCTGCCATTCCCCTCCCGTCTCAAGGGCCCTCGCCCACCATTCGGACTCCAGCCCGCCTTATCCCCTCCTGCCATCCCCATGTGCCCCACTGCATTGCCTTTCCTTTGGTCACACAGATACACTGAGCCAATGTCTTGGATGCTTTGCACTTGCTGTTCCCTTTGCCCAAAACACGCCACGCCCCCCCCCCCCCCCCCCGCCCCCCGCACCGCCATCTTCAAATAGCTGCTACTTTCTCATCACTGTTCGTCTCCACTGAAACATCACCTTCTCAGAGACTCACTCCCCTGGTTTGGATTGGACACCCTCCACACCTTCTCCCTCCACTCTCTCTCACTTTACCCATTTGATAGTCTTCTCCAGTTGGAGTTATCTCATTGGTTTCTATGTTGGCTTATTTGTTGTTCGTTCCTATCTTGCCTGTCACCCTTCCCCCTCCCACCGCCCCCCACCCTCCGGGATAATCAGGTCCAAGAAAACAGAATCTTCACAGAGTACAAGGGCCTGGCATATAGTAGATGATCGAGAAATACTTGTTGGCCCTGTCTGGGTCTCAGTTGGTGGGAGCATCATCCTGTTCACCAAAAGGTTGCTGGTTCGATTCCCAGTCAGGACACATACCTAGGTTGCAGGTTCAATTCCTGGTCAGGCCCCATACATGAAGCAATCAATCGATGTTTCTCTCTCATATCAATGCTCTCTCTCTCTCTCCAATAAACGTATCTTCAGGTGAGGATAAAAACAGAGAAGAAATACTTGTTGAATGAATGAGTGTATGGATGATAGGTGGGTGGATGATTGAGTGGATAGCTGGATGGATGGATGGATGGATGGATGAGTGGATGGGTCAGTGGGGAGATAGATGAGTGAATGAGTGAGTGGATGGGTGGATGGGTAGATGGTGGGTGGATGGCGGCATGGCTGGGTGGATGGATGGGGAGATGGATGGATAGGTGAGTGATTGAGTAAATAGGTGGATAGATGGCTGGACTAAGCTCATATCTTATGTTTCTTGCCCTTTAAAAAAGTGTGCCCTGCCCTAACCAGTTTGGCTCATAGGGTAGAGCGTAGGCCTGAGGACTCAAGGGTCTCAGGTTCGATTCTGGTCAAGGGCTTGTACCTTGGTTGCGGGCACATACCCAGTAGAGAGTGAGCAGGAGGCAGCTGATCGATGTTTCTCTCTCATCGATGTTTCTAATTCTCTATCCCTCTCCCTTCCTCTCTGTAAAAAAAAAAAAAAAAAAAAAAAAGTGTGCCCTGTTACCCCCTTTAGACTAGGAATTTACTTGGAGCTCTGGTAGCTAGAGACCCTCCAGACCCCCACTTCATCCAGCTCACACACTGTGGCCTTCGTGCCACCTGCTCTATTCTCTGAATTCAGCTGACTTCAAAGCCCATTAAACCGATCATTAGGAGGTTAATAAAACCCCTTTCCCTGCATGGGCACACTCTGCCTTTACCTGCTACCCACTGCCCATCAGCGGGGCCTGCTTCACTGTTGCCAGGAGCTGGGAGAGAGCTTGTCTGCGCCACCCCCCCCCACCACCACCACCACCTGCCTGGCAGCCATGCAGGTGAGCGTGGTCCTCACAGCAGCCTGCAGGGAGGTGTGTCACTCAGCCCTGTCTCTCCAGGACTGTTTGGGGAGGTGAGACGTGGAAGGTGGCCTGTCTCTTTGAGGACTCCACACCTGAGCTGGGGGGACTGCGAGGTTGGCAGGGGGTGGCTGCTGAGGGGGCCTGTGGCAGCCTCACATGCAGGCAGCCTTCTGTGAGCTGCCCTGGTGCTGGTGTCTTGGTGACAGAGGCTGAGGGGGAGGGGCCTGCTGTGACCTTGGCTCACTCTGATCTGAGAACAGGGTCCAGGGGACATTCGGGCCGGCAGGACGCGGGCGAGGACCCTGTCGGGAGCAGGATGACCCACTGGGCTGAGACCACATGCAGAGGATGCCTCGATGCATGTCCCAGGCCATGCTTAGCACGAGGTCCCGAGGGCCAGGGAGGCTCCTCTCCCTCTCTTGGAAATGCCACCTCCGTGATGTCTGACTGAAGAAAACATCAACTCTCCACGTCATTGTTTTTTGTTGTTTTTGTGTGTGGTTTTTGTCTTTTGGGGGCTTTTTTTGGGGGGCGGGGGGGGGGGGACGGAGCACACTGCATAAAGGCACATACAGTAAGAGGCCATGCTGTAAAAAAAATCTAAAACCAAACGAAATGGTGTCTCGTTATATCCACATATACACCTGTGTGCATTCAGCGACAGGCCCCGAGGCTACACACCAGACTTTCACCAGCGGTTCCCTCCCTGGAAAAAACTGAGATTTGAAGCTGAGTTATTTGTAGCGCCACCACCCCTCCCCACCCCCCCACCCCCACCCCCGGCTTTTTTTTTTTTTTTTTTTTACAAAAATAAGGAGTCATGTTTTATATGTAAAATTTTAAATTAATTTTAAAAGATATTCATCAAGGATGTCATTTAGAGTGTGAGGGTCAGACCTAACCCTGAAGGAATTAGCATGAAGGGTCATGAGAGGGTCCCCACTGGTGTAGCAGCCCCTCTCCCCCACCTCCAGTTGGGCCTTACTGCAGACACACCCTGGAGCTTCCCTGGGGCAGAGCACCTCCGGCTGCCTTCCCAGACCTGACCCTCCTTGCAGCTTCCACCCCTCCTCCATACTCCCCCCACTCCCCCGCCCCCCCCCCCCAGGTGGCTGATGCAGAGCCAGGAATCAGTTCCAGGACCACGGGAGCAGGGAGAGTGGGGAGCCAGGCCGAGGAAGCGGGAGCGTTCTGCTCCACTGACCCCATCGCCAGGGCTGCAGCGTCTCTGCTTCCTCCGGCCGCTGGCGGAGTGACAGCATCCGCGTGCTCATGGAAGGGGGTTATTTTATTAACCAGATAGATTAAGCATCTCTCCTTCTAATTACCAGTTTAATTAACCTTGGCACACAGTATGTACCAACCCCGGAGGGACTGAGTCAGAATTGCCACGCTGGCTGAGCACCACCCATCTGCCGTTCGCTACCCTCAGCTGGCCCTCAAGGGGCCTGGGCAGTGGGCTCTGAGGACCAGGGGTGAGCAGAGAGAAATGTGGGTAGGGGTTGTCAGGAACCTCTTAGGAGGGTCTTGCTGTGGGTTCTGGATTCCAACATGGCTGCCTTTTCAGCAACCCTTCTGCAAGTGACCCTGAACAAGGTGGCTACAGAGAACTCAGCCTGGGCCACTCTGCTGAGGTCTCCCAAGTGCCTGTTGGGTAGCAATGTGCCCTGGGCAAAGCCTGGAACTGATTAGAAGACTTCATTCAACTGGCACTTACTGGACGGGGATGCTGCAGGTGCTGCCTCAATGCCCCGAGCCTCGGAGTTCTCATCTGTAAGATGAGCACAGGGATACGGTAACACGTAGGACATGGGACAACTTATGGGGTTTAATTAGAGACAAGAGTTCAAGATGCCTTGTAAACGATACCCATCCATCCACCCACCCATTCAGCCAGCACCTATTTTTGCAGCGTGCGCAATGTGTTACAAACGTAAGCGATGATGAACAAGGAGAATTTAGAGACCAAGTGCCCGGCTGAGAACCCAAGAGTCACCCCTATGTGCACACACCCCCCTTCCTGACCAGTCGCCACCTCCCATTCAGCACACTCTTCACATACTTGCACACCACACACGGGGCACACGCATTCTTCTTCACAACCATGAACAGAACACACAGCATCTCAGAAACCGCCCACGTGCATGAAGACGACTGCCTGGCTTCTCTGTTATCAGGAAGTGAGGAGGCCCCGGGAAAGGGTTTCTATATTTATTTATTTGAAAGCTTATTAAAATCCTCACCTAGTCTCCGTCACTAGTGCAGTGTTATTGGAGCCTCCCAGTGTCTGTGTGGGAGGGTGAGGATGGGAGCGTGTATATCTGCATATACGTGAGAGAGAAGCCTTTCCATGCATTGGTATGTAAGGTGCACTGGCCTGTGTGCATCTGTGTGCGCATGTGTGTGTCCGGGTATGGAGTGAGGGGTGTATGTTATGCTCATGCTTCTTAGGAAAACCTATTGTGTTTTCCAACCTATTTTTCACTATTGTCCCATAAGTAGCCCAGAAAACATGTTTTTTTCCTAATCGCCCCCTCTCTGAGATTGTAATGGCACAGACACCTGGTATATCTGTTCATGTAGATCTGTGCTTTGTATGAAGAAGGTCAGATTTTTTCCACCCACCTCCACCTTCAAAGAACCAATTTCTGTCCCCCTTGGGGGGAAATATTGCCCCTTTTGAGAATTCTTGATGTAGAGCAAGAGTGTCTGGTTTTAAGGGCCTGTGATCCTGGTATTATTGCCATGATTCAAAGTCTTAGGGGCCCAAGTGAAACCCCATGAAAATGCAGGTTCCTGGGCCCCACCTGGAGATCCCAGAGTAGGCCTGGGAAGGAGTCCAGAAATCTGGGTTTAACAAGCTCCGAAGGGATTCTGACATGCTGGCTGAGGGAGGACTCTGGGGCAGAAGAAGGTTTAGAATAGTCTGGGGCCATCTAGCCTGAGGGGAGAGTGCTTGTCTGGAGCCCCTCCCAGTCCCAGAGAACTTGGAATAACCCACAAAGGCTGTGGGCCTGGCCATCAGAGACCCCCTGTATCAGAGCTGCCCCAGGGCTCCCCAAAGGAGATTTGAGAGCCCATCATCCTGACCAGGACTTAGAGAACACATGATGAAGAGTGTGTCCCCAAGACCAGGACCATGTGGCTTGAGTCTAGAGCACTGACCCTGTGCCTGTACCCCATTTCCATCTGTTTGATAGAGCCACAGATTCCCCTCTCCACAGACTGGAGCCTCCCTTCTGGAAGGCCCAACCTCCCCCCTTTCCTGGGGATTCAATGTGCCAGGCACTGGGAGAAGAGGCAGTTTTTCTCGCCCTGCCCACCAGACCAGCCCTGGAATTGGAACTGGAGCTCCAAGCTGTCAAGGGTTGGAACCCCGTCTGGGAGTTGCCAAGGAACTGGTAACAAATTCAGTTAAAAACAGAGACCTCCTACCTGGCCCGCCCTTTGTGGGTGCCAAAGAAAGGCCCTGCCTCTTTGGAGGACTGGACTGGTACCAAGCCCAGCCCTGGGTGTCTGAGTGATCAGGACAGAGAGGACCGATTGACTCGCTGTGGGTAGCGGCTCAGTAAGGGGTCACCACGGGGCAGAGGGGAGCCTGGAGGAGGGAGGGAGGGGCCATGTGGTGGCTGAGAAGGGAGGTGGGCTGGGGGCAGGAGTCAGGGCATGATGGCAGGAGAGGGGAAAGTGAGATGAGAGTGGATGGGAGATGGAGATGGAGGAACCTGGAGAAAGAGCAGGCAGAGGGGGACACTGCAGTCTGGTGGGGAAGCCAGGAAGGCATCCTTCTTCCTCTCTTAAGCTTTTAGAGGCACCAGAGCATCTTGCTAATTGTTCATCTCCCAGAGACGCTAATGAAATTAACTCTGCAAAATGCTCATCAGGTCATCTGCAGAGGGCACGGTGCCAGATTTCCATTTGGTCCAATCCCGTCCTCCTCCTCCTCAACAACTCCTGCCCCTTCCTGATAATTTCCCGCCCCCTCCTTTTCACAAGGCCCCTCAGCAGGAAACACCTCACCTCCAAACCTGCCTGCGAGTGCCCACTAGAAATGGGGGCTGCGTAGCCAGGGAAACCTGAGTCTGAGATGCCACAGAGCTCATGGAGCTGGAAAGGTTGTCTCTGGGTGTGAGCATTTCTGTGTGTGTGTGTGTGTGTGTGTGTGTGTGTGTGATAGCAAATATATCATAGGAGCATGCATCTCCAATAAAACCATTTGTTAGACCGAATATTCCTGTAATCACTCAGCAAGCATTTCTAGAGCAGCATTGAGATTTAAATCCGTGTTCTGTCCCTGACCAGCTGAGTGGCTTTAGGCAAGTTACATCCCCTCTCTATGCCTCAGTTTTTGTATCAATACAATGGGGACAATAATCACATCTACTTCATAAGGGGCTATGAGAATTGAAGGCGATAAATCAGGTAAGGAGCTTAGCCCTGTGCTGGGCACTGGGTAAGGGCTCAAGAAATGCCCGGCACTGTCCTTGGTCCTGAAGGCTACAAGCCACGATCTCAGTTGCTGTGCTGAGGCGAGGCCCAGGCATGGATGTGAATAATCTGTGCAGGAAAGAAGTAGGGGCATGCGGAAATGTTTTTACATGCATGTAAATATATACAGGGAAGTTATGCATTTTTAGTGATTGTGTTCAGTTGCAGGTATGCCATACACATGTGTGAGTTGGGTGTGGGAAATGCATTTATGTTAGGAGCAGAGACTTGGTGTTGGCATGCTGTGTGTGTGAGTGTGTGTTTGATTCAGGGTATTGGGGCTGGGTGTTGGGGTTCTGTGTACAAAAGGGACTGGCCCAGATGTTGCTGGAGGTCCTCTGAAAGGGTTTGTTTCTAGTTCTCTTTTCCCTCTCAGTCCCCAAACATTCTTCACGTGCCTGATGATCTGGCAAGTGAAGAATGTGTGGGGGTTACACCCTAACACAACTGGGAGGATACCTGTGTCCTCTCCCACAGGCTGCAGCTTCCCCCACCGGGTAGCATTGAGCCTTGTAAACAATATGCACTGATAAATGCTTGCCTTCGCCCGGGAAAGGCCCTAGAACAGGCATCTAGAAAGGATAGTTCTGTATCATTCTCTCAGGTGCAAATAAAAGAAACTCAATGGGCTCAAACAATAAAAAAAGAAATATACTGACTCATGTAACTGGAAAAGCAGGGACATATCTGACAGCTTCAGGAGCATCTGGATCCTGAGTGATAAACCAGGGCTCAGAATCTGCTCTTCTCCTGGCACAGTGGCAGCTCCAGAACCTCCTTTCCTCTGCTCCAAGTCCAGCAAGAGAAAAAATTCTTTCTCTCCTTAGTTCCAACAAAAGTCCTAGAGATGGGCCTCCGTGGCTTGGCTTGAGTCATGTGTGCATCCCTGAAAGAATCCCTGTGGTTCAGGGATGTAAATGCTGAGTGGCCAGGACTGAAGCATGTGCCATCCTCTGGAACGTGGGGTGGGGTAATACCACATGAATCTCGAGCATTGACAGTGGGGAGGGAACACAGGGGGATGCTGCTTCCAGAAGACGGAAGCTGGATGCTGAGCATTGGGTAGGTTTGAATGCTGGGATCAGGGCAAGGGCCATCAAGAACCAGTGTGGGGTTGCGAAAAGCAAGCCCTGCCTGATGAACTACCTTCCTGCTGGGTGGGTTATTGGCCTGGTGGATCAGGGCAATGCTGGAAGCTCCTGGTCTGGGGCCCTGCAGGGCATCTCCATTTATTTTGTGGGTGCAGCAATGAGATGTGAATTGAACGATGGTGTGGGTAGAGGTTTCCCAAGTGGATGAAAAGAGAAGCTGACTTACTGCCCTGGAGCAATTTGCAAGGCAGGCTCTGTCCTTGGTCCTGCCCTCAGCCACCTGTTTAGTAAGGCCTTGGTGGAAGGTAAGTATGACTCCTAATCTCGTCTGAGGGTGACAGGAGGCTGAAGAAAATAACAAGGACCCTGCCTGCAGCCTCCACACTCTGAAAGAGCTCCATATGGAGAAGAGGAATTAGTCGTAATACAATGGAATAGAAACGTGATGAAATGAAGTCTCTGCATTTAAATTCAGAAAGCCAGCAACTCAATGGCAGGCGGGGAGCACCCAGTTGTTGGCAGCACCTATGGCAAAGACCCAGGGCAGTGTGCCTCAAAGTGCGGTCTTCAGATCACTGGCACGGGTAGAAATAGCCGGGGGAGGGGGAGGACTTGGTAAAAGTACAGATTGCTAGACGCCTCCCAGGCATCATATTGGGATAGGGCATGGCCTGCAGGTTTGCATGGTAACTAGCATCAAGGGACCTTCTAGCACACCGCTAAGTCAGTGATGCCTCGCCACAGGCTCTGAGGTCCCTCAGTCCAGTGGGCATTAACAGTGCGGCCAACAGCTGACTGGGACACTGCTTATGCATCAGCCACGTGGGCAGGAGATGTGCCAACCCCCTCCAAGAAGTGCCTTCAGAAGAGCAGCCTTGCTGTAGAGTACCTCAGTGCTCCAGGGTGTCCAAGCCAGGGCCCCAGAGCCCAGCTGCCGTGCCAGTGGCAGAAGCAGAACTATTTGGCCCGGAGGAAGAAAATTCACGATAGACCCTGACTTTGAGTTCTGAAGTAAAAGAAGAAAAGGGCTGAAATAACAGAAGCAAAAGAGGTAGCAGACATGCTTGATGGGGTTCCAGAAAGTGAACCCAATGAGAAGCAGATTCTTGTTCCCTAGAGAGAAGAAACTCCTGGCCAGCAGAAGGGTCAGGTGAAACCTGCGCCCTGTCACTGGGATTTTGCAAGAGGGCTACAGACACTTGTTGGCAGGTACCACTTAGATGGGGTTTGGCCCCTCCCTCCCTTCAAGTCGGAGGCTCGAGGGAAAAGGAGGTTGGAGATGCCAGGAGCATTCCTTCCATTTGGCCACCTACCCTCGGGTCTGAGACAAGTCCTTCCTGACAGCCCTCCTGAATCTTAAGCAGAATTCAAGTGAGATGTGCACTCCCCATCTCTGCAAGGACATCCTGCCCCCTTTCCTGACACTCCCTGAGTACCACTTGGGAGAGGACAGCTGAGCTGAGATCTGCATGACTAAAAGGGACCAACATGTGACAATCTGGGGACAGAGTGTTCCAGGCAGGAAAGCAAACAGGAGGCACAAAGGTGGAGATGAGCTTGGTTGCTGGAGGAACACAAGGAAGGCCACAGGCCAGGGCCGAGGCTGGCAGGGCACAGGTCGTGCTAGGCTTGAAGCCTGTGGTCATCATGAGCACCACTCTCCATGCATTTCAGGTGCTGCCTTCCAGGCACATGGCAGGATTGCACTTTCTGGCCTTTTTGGGGTCAGGCTGGGGGGGCCAGTTCTGGCCAATGGATTGTGATTGGAAGTGACATGTGTCCTTTCTGGGCTGAGCCATTGATTGCTGGTGGGTGTACTTCCAGAGCTCCCTTTTCCTGTTCTTCACTGACCAGCAGGGTTCCAGAGAGTGGCTGCTTCGTCAGCCTGGGCCGGTGAAGTGAGAAATAAACCTTTGTTGATTTAAGCCACTGATATTTGAGGACTGTTTGTTACCACAACGTAACTGCTACACAGCGAAAGAGAGAAACAGAGAAGTGAACAGATCAACCAAACTGGACAGAAAAGGAGAACCTTTGCTCTCCTGTACCCAATACCTTACTCCCAAATTTTAATCCCAGAGCAGAAATTGCAGGAGGAAATGTAAGGAGGGTGGACATTGAAATCAAGCCTCCCCGGGACCAATCTCAGCTAGCCCTGCAGTCATGGCATAAGGTTGGCCTTAGGCATAAGGCACTTTTCTTCCCTCAAGCCCAAGTTACCTCATCTGTATAATGGGAATAGAATGTTTATTTATCAGGATTGTATGTAAGGAACAAACCAAATTATAAATGCAGGAAAGAACATAGCAGAGTCCAGCACACACCATTATGATATCATCTCATATTCCAGCCCCTAATCTCAGTCCTTCATCCTCAACCACCCCCTACCAGTACTCAAACCCTGGTTCCTAATCATTTCCCCTCCTAGGAGCTCAAATGCAGGTTCTGCTACTGTTTCACCTCTCCTACCCACCTCTTCCCTGGGAGCATGGTGGGGCCCAGGCAAACACTGCTCCCCCCGACCCTGCTCTCTCTCTCTCTCTCTCTCTCTCTCTCTCTCTCTCTCTCTCTCTCTCTCACACACACACATACACACACCAGTGGGCTAGATCAAGCCCTCCTGACACAGAGTACAAACAAGCAACCCCCAAAGCAGAGTGCAAAAACCAGAGTCTGGTGCATATTTATGGACATTTTCATCTGGGCTCACATGAAGTTTAAATATTTTTATTTTTCAGTTAAAGATTTTAGGTCAGAAGATTTCACATGCAATGGCTTCTATTGAAGTCTATGGGAAAATTGGAAGATGTGGCCAGTACTGAGCCATATTCCACACACACACCCACAAAGGGCACCTGGAGCAGAAGAGCCAGCTGTCTCTAAATTTAGCTGGGATCCTGTGCCCGGTTCCCAGCGCTGGTGTTCCTCCCTGGCACTGAAGCCGAGTGCCTGCAAGTGTGTATCTGGACACTGGCTGGTGATTTTTATATAGAGTTAAGAGAAAAGCAAAAACATTTCTCATAACTCTTTTCTATCAATACTGGGAAACAAAAGACAGACCGAGAGAGGGCCTCGTGTTTCAAGAAATATAGTAGACCTCATATCTCTTTGTGGAAGCCAAGACCATTCTTATACCGCCCAGCGTGCAGTACTAACATGTATTATCTTCCGGCCGCTGTAGGCGTTTTAGTTTGCGACTCTGCCCTCTCCTTTCTCAACCCCCTCCCGACCCAGCGTAGGGCCCCTTTTTCTGACCACTCGCCCCATGCACAAGGTGCGCGTTTCTTTTTTTCTTTCAGGGCAACCCTCTGTTTATTTAAACCCGAATAGGGAAGGGGGTGGGGGACAGGAGCCTCCAGCAGCGGTCATTACTGGAAGGCTTCAGGAGACAACGCGACTTGCCCAAGGTCAAAGAGCTAGAAGGCGGAAGCGCCTAAAAGCCGTACCCCAGGTCTCTCTAGCTCCCAAAGCCCACCTGGTTTCTTTACGCCCACATCTCCAGCGCTGTGCGCGCTCAGGGCGCAAACACCGCGCGCCCAGTCAGCTATGCTGCGCCCTGTTGTTGTTTTCCTTAGGCGAACGGCGCCGTGGCTTAGGGAAACCTTGGGGAACGCTGAGGTGCACCAGCCTACGTGCTTGGGACTGCGGGTGGCTCCGACTCTGGCCAGCCAGGGCACCTCTGCGGGCTGGCCGGGAATCCGGGCGCTCTCCCGCAGTCCCCTATCCAAGCCGCGGGCTGGTGGCATACCGCGGCGCGCTGGCGGCCTCGGAGCGCGGCTGGGAGGCGGGAATGGGGTATGATGGAGGAAGAGGACTGCAGTGGAATCTGCCCCGGGCACCCCTGCCCCGGGCCGCTCTCTGCAGGCTGGGGCTACTTCTCGGTCGCCGCAGTCTTGGGCCCCTCCCGAGCCACCTGTGCGCAGGCTGGCGGGCCCGGGAGAGGCCGGATCCTAGAAACGATCCACTCCGGGTTTCAGACTTCTGTCCTTGTCCCTGGAGATCGCGCAGGGCGGTGGGGGACCTTCTCGCCCACCACCCCAACCCGTTCCCCTGGAGAGCCTAGGGCACCGCCAGGAGGGACCCCCGGAACTGGCGGTGGCCCGCGCGCACAGCGCCAGGCGGCCCGGCCCCTCCTTTCTTCCCCCGCCCCGCCCTGCCACCGCCCGCTCCGATATTCCAGTCCGGGTTTTGAGGCGCGCGCCGGCCCGCTCCTGGGCTGCGGGCTCCGCACGGCGGCTGGCTGGGTGCGCGGCGAGGCTGTCGCTGCGCTCCGCCCTGGCTGCATTGCTGCGCTCCGGGTGCCCAGGGGAGCCACGCGCCGCGTGCGCCCCGTAACCGGCCGCCCGTGGGAGCGCAGTCCGCTGGCATGGGCCCCGAGGGCGCCCCGGGCAGGGGCTCTGGGCTGAGGCGCTGAAAGTCGCCCTCCCGCCCGCGGGGCCCCGCGCCCGGCTTGCCCGCCAGCGGCCATGGCCGTCCGGCCCGGCCTGTGGCCAGCGCTCCTGGGCATAGTCCTCACCGCCTGGCTCCGCGGTTCCGGTGAGTCACATGCATGCTCGGGGGAGGTTTGCGGGGGACAGTGTGCGCGAACGCTCGCTGTTCTGGAATTGGGGAGGGGGGTGCCCCTGACCCTCATTGCCGGACCCAGTTGGGAGCCCCCCGAGGCCAAACTTTGCGAGGCGGGACGCGGGGGCCGCCTCTTATTGTTGCGCAGCTTCCCCGCGCGCTTCCCCGGAAGCCTGGGTTCTGCCAAGTCCAGGAGCAGCTGCTAGCGCGCGGGGCTGGCGAGTGTAGAAGCCCCACGCCTCAGGGGCGAGGGAAGTTTGCTGGTTGCCGGCCCCAGAGCAGGGTCAGGGGTTTGAATCAACGCCCCCGGGGAAGCCTGACTTTGAGGGTTTTGACCACCCCCCAGTCCCCAGTAAATCAAGAAGGGCGGTTAAGATACCTCTTCCTGGTAGCATCTGCCTCAAACAGCTACTCACAGTTCCTAGCTTGGGCACCTGGCCTCTGCCCACGTCCAGAACACAGTGTCCTCCTCTGTCTCCGCCACACACGCTCGCACACGTACACACTCAGGCGTGGAGGCGCATACACCAGCCCCCAGCCCTTGCAGCCTGCACAGAGCACTGCGGGTCCCCCACTGGGGCTGTGGCTCCTGGGCCCCCTGGTTTGTGGGGGCCACAGTTGTGTATGGTGGATTCACTGCCGCTTCCCCATCTCCCGTTTACTACACAGCCCTTCCTCCTCCCTTTATGTCCCATTGGCCACCCTAACCTGCTTGGTAACTCAGCCCTCAACCCACCTCCTTTGGGGGGGGGGGCGGGTCCCCTGCATCCTTTGTCTGCTCTCCCTGAGCTTCCATTCAGGCTGAGCTATTGAGTCCTCCTGATCTCTGCCCCCCCCCCCCACTCATGCACTTAGCAGAGCTGAACTTATTTATGAGTGTAGGGGGAGGGGGTCATATATGTGATCATGGGGCTTGCCCTAGTAGTTCTTGATTCTTGCTGCCCCAGGAACCTGTGAGGTGCCCCCTCTGCTTGGCCAGGCCATTTTTAATCCCAGGGGTGTCAGGAGGGAGTGTTGGGCTTCCTGAGATTCAAAGCCAGACTGATCGAAGATCAATGCGTGATTGCTCAGAGACCAGTCAGATGATTGAGGCTGATAGCTGTTTCCTTAAAGGGACTCTGTGTAGCACATCCTGCACCCACCACTGTCTGGCCACCCTACTATGCTGCCCCTCAGTCCTCCACCTACCACATCTCATCCTCTCTATATCCCTTCTCTATCATCCCATCATCCCCCCCAATCCTCACTTTAACAAACCTTTCTGCACCATGACCTCCCCTTCTAATCCTGACCTAGCTGGGAGACTGCACTGCCTCTGGGTGTGTGTTCATATTACATACATGTGCATGTTAGGAGTATATGTGCCACACTCAGGGTGCAGCTGCATCACTAACCATCATGAGCTGCAAGCGTTCATGTTCCTCACTCAGGGAAGGTGTCTCCAGATAACGAGTAGGTGCCCAGGGGAAGGCTACGAGTGAGCCGTGCGAGAGGGCTGTGTGGTCATATCTGCATATTGCCCATGTAAGCATGTGTGAGGGCTGTGAGTTGGTATGTGTGTCCTGGTGATGACAGGGCATGGCAGTGCATGCAGTACTGGTCTGTGTATGGCCTGCCGCATGTGTGATTGTTGTGAATAGTTGCACAGGTGAGCATATGTAGGTAAGGGGGTGATGGGTGCTGGTGAAACGGAGAACCATAGCCTTGGGGGTGGGGGGTGCCACATGGATTCCTCAGGAGGCTGCAGAGTTGGGGGACTGTATCCCTGGTTGGTGGGACACCTGTTGAGGCCTGGCCCACGGTTGTCCAGGGAGCTGGCTGGTGGGCCCCTGTGCCATAGGACTGCTCTGGAGCAGAGCCTCCGGGCATCCACTCACAGGCCTGTGGGAGGAGCTGCTGAAGGGCCTCTTCTTCTCGCCTGGGCCCCTTACTATTGTCCTACTATTGTCCTCCACAGGCTCCAGTCACTTGTACCCAGACAGGCTGGCCCTACAATGACCCCTGCTCCTCCTGCACCCACCCATCAGCTCCTCAGCAACATCAGCCAGGGTGAAAAAAAAAATGTGTGTGAGTGGCCAGCAGGGGGCGCCGGGGGGCCAGCACAATGGCAGCTTCCTGCTCCCCAGGCTGAGCGTCCACCTTGGGTCACACAAAAGCCTTCCCTTCAGCACATGCACCCAGTAGGCCCTTTCTGTGCCTTTGAACACAGCGACCCATCTGTCTTATGGGGTTTTCTCATTCATATCCAGTCACACAGCTGGCACCTGCTTCCCTGCCCCTGTGGGCCATGCACACCTGTAGCCTTCTCTTCACAGATCTTTGCAGTCCTGGGGAAGGGGCCCCATGGGGACTTGACCCCAATAATTTGTCCTGGTGGCCTGGCCGCAGTGGCTCAATGGTTGAGCTATGAACCAGGAGGTCACGGTTCAATTCCTAGTCAGGGCACATGCCCGGGTTGCAGGCTCAATCCCCAGTGTGCAGGAGGCAGCCAATCAATGATTCTCTTATCATTGATGTTTCTGTCTTTCTCTTCCTTTCCCTTCCTCTCTGAAATCAATAAAGATATATTTTTTAAAAATAATTTGTCCTGGTGGCTTCTTCCTCAGGCCCCAGCCCCATTTTCCGGGCTGGTCCTGGACCTCTCTCACCCCCCAGAATGGAACAGTTGGTTGGGGGGATGGTGTCTTAATTCTTTAGGGCTAAGAAATACCCTGCTCTCACTCACTCTGCCTTGGGGATGGGATGGACTAGGCTTTGGGGCCCCCCAGGTATCCCCAGAAGAGGTCTGGTCTTCTGACCCCCTTTGCCTGTGTTGGGAGGGGCTTCCCTTAGGAGCCCAGGGATTGGCATTGGTTCAGATATCACCACCACCACCCCCCCTCCCTGGTTCCTGGGAGCAGCCAACTTTGGCCTCAGGCATGAGCCAGCTGCCCGAAACTCCTAGGGCCCCCACCGTCTTCTATCCATTCCTCCTCCCTGGTGCTGCTCTGAGCCACAGATCTGCAGACTCAAATCATTCAATCTATAAGATGGGGGACCCCTTCTCCAGGCGAAGGCCCTGTGCTGGCCTGGGCTGCGGCCTTGGAACACATGTCCACACACATACAAGCTTGGGCCTGCTCATTCCAGGCCAAACATCTCCTGCTGCCCTCCCTCCATGGGCCCTGTCCTCCCCCTCTCCCTAGTCCCCAAGCCCAGGGCTGAAACCTTAGAGTCTCCCTCAGCTCTCCCTTCTCCTTCACGCGTCATTTCTAATTTGTCACCAAGTCCTCCAGCTCAGTCCTACTTGTGACATTGCTTGTGTCCCTCTCCTCTGTCACGCCCCCAGGCTCCTTCCTTCCTCACCCTCTTACCTAGACCAATGCCATAGCCACCCCAACTCATCTCCCTCCTGAGCCTCCTCCAATTAGACTAATGCACCCGGTGCCCAGGCCGGAACCTGTATCTCCCCAGTGCCTGCCTCCAGTACCAAGCCAGGAGCCCTTAGGGAAGCTCCGAGTAACCACGCTTCACTGGGCTGATCCATTGGGAGGGAGGTGTCCTCTCTGGCTCTGCTGCTGGTGGGCTCTTCCAGACAAGCTCCAGTTTCCTCACTGTAGCTGCCTTGCCTTAAAGAAGCGTGTGCCCTCAACCCTGCCAGCCACACCCCTCGCCCCCCACCCCAACATCCTCAGCTCTATCTGTACTGTTCTGCTTATCTCAGCCCCCAGCTTTAATCCAGCCCCCTCCAAAGGCCTCCTCAACTCCTTCCAGGACCCATGCAGGGGCCAAGGCATAGTGAGGAGCTCTGAGTGGGCTACAGGACAGAGGTACTGGTTCCTCGGCCCTGGAGAAGCACACAGCCTGGGGCGGCTGCCGGAAGCCTCTGGCCTGAGCCACCTTGTTCACTCCAGTGCTTCCCACAAGTAGTGCCATTGTCTATGGCACTGGGACCCTGCTCTCAGCCCCCAGCATGCTCCCAGTCATGGCTAGTCATGTGCTTCTTTTTTCTCTTTATTTCCTTTTACTTGAGTTTGGGTTTTCTGGCTAGGCAGGGCAGGCTGCTGCAGCTGGGGAGGGGGAGAGAAGTTTGCTCTGCCCTCCCCCAGCAGCCCTCCCCATCCCTGTCCCCGAACGCAGACTGCCCTGCTCCAGGGTGACTGGAAATGGCACCTGTCCAGGGCAGGGATGAGCAAGGTGAGACCCCACCATGGAGTAGCTGTGCTCCGGCCCCTCACACTGACGGCAAGCCAGCTCTCATGAGTTTCCGTGTTTGTGGGTTCTTCACACAGGTTCTATGTCTACGTCTGTTGACTAGGAACCTCCCTGCTCATCCACCCCTCCCAGGTGTAGACATTCCCAGATGGGTGTCTTCTTGTGCAAATTATGCCATCCTGGGTCCCAGAGCTGCAGACTCGACCCCCTGAAAGGTGGAGCTGAGGGGCACTGAGCAGTGGTCTTACTCATCCTGAAGGGACACTCTGTCCCACCCCCATCCTCAGGGCTGGAGTCGACACCAGACTTGGTCTGCTCTGGGCAGCACTTACTTGGGGCTCCTGGTTTAGGCTGAGCCCCAGGAGAGCCTGTCCCCAACCATCCTTTCCACCCAGCTGAGTGCTCAGCTTCCTGTGACCAATTGTACCTGCCCACCCCTTTGTTCTTCTTGTCTGCTCCATGGGAGTGGCATTGGAGGATCCTCCGGCCTTTTGGGGAGCCCCAGCCCCCTCTTCGTATCAGATGAAGTAGAAAGGGCAGGGGTTTTGGAGGCAGATGGGCCCTGGTTTCAGTCTAAGCCACCTGACAAATAACTTCTACTCCCCAGCCTGTTTCAGATCTGTTGAATGGGGTCACCTCTGCTTCCTGGGGTTATAGTAATAAGCTGATGGGCAACATAGGGAGAGCCCCCCAGGGTGGGCCCTGACTTGGAGCAAGCACCTATGGCTTATTTGTCTCCTTCCTCCATTTTCCTGGCATTTGAAGGGGCACAGTTTAAGACTGGTGGGGTCCAAAGCTCAGAGATAGGAGAGAAGGTCCCTCTTGTGAGCTGCTTCACTTCTTACTGCTCCAGCCCCAGGCAGGAGCCCTAGGCTGGAGTCATTGCCTCCACCGCCCCCACCCCCCACCCCCCATCTGCACACTCACCATCCCCTGCAGGGACTCAGGCCTGATTCAGACACAAAATCCTCCAAAGTGTACAGAGCTTTGTTCTGTGAAGATGATGATTTGGGCTCAGGTTGTCCTGGAACTGTGTGCTGGTGATCATCTTTGACACACAGAAAGCGAGGGTGGGAGCCCTGGATGAAACTCAATTCTAGTCTTGGCTCCGCCATTTTATTGCTTTGTGATTTTGGACAAATCACTTGACCTCTCTGGGCTGTTTGCTTCTTCGTATACTAAAGGATTGGACTTGATGACTCTACTGGGGCAGAGGCTGGTGCCCAGGCGGTTGCCTTGGGAGCCTGGGCTAGGGTGGACTGTGCACTCAACAGCAGGTTCCCCCAGGAACTGCTCACACCTGCCCAGCACCTGCTAAAGCCACCAACCACCCTGGCAGCAGCTGCCTGCATTGCCTTAGAGCCAGGTGTCTGCTACTGTGGGACTGAAGGTGGCAGTGAGGTAGAAGTAGGAAATTTGAGTCCCTGCATCCAAGCCAGGAAACAAGGCCCTGCTTTAGCTGATGAACACCGCCAGTGGCAAAAACAGCCCTTCTTAGGGCCCCCAGAAGGTCAGAGTGCCTGAGGCCCACCCCTTCCCAGGCACTAATGTCAGATGTAGCAAGCAGCCTTTGGCCTCCAGAGCCAGAACCCCAGGCATGTGGAGGAGGCGGTGGGCTGAGTTGGCAGGCTCTAAGGTCTGAGTCTGGACCAAGGCTGGGACCAGGGTGAGGCAAGCGAGGTGCCTCAGGTGCAAACTTTAAGTCATGCAAGCGCAGGGTCAGCGCCTGAGAATAGGTGCCCTTGGCAACCGCTGTGCCTCACCCTCGTCCTGGCTGTGGATCCACGCCTCTTTATACTTCTTCAGTTTCCCTGCCACCCAAAGGAGTCATTAAAAGGTAGTTGTGCAGATTACACAGCCTGATGCATGTCAGTCCTAGCATACAGTAGGAACTCAATAAATGTTTGCAGTTGATGGTGATGATACGGCAGAGGGCACTGTTCTGTCCCTTCCTTGGAGGAGTGGGATGGTCCTTGGTGTCCTCTTTGTGGGAGAGGGTGCAGCTAGGGGTTCAGGAGGGAGGACAGAGGCCTGAGGGAAGGCCTCCATTTTGGGATGAGGACAGGCCTGGTGTCTTTTCTCTGCCCCTTTGACATCCAGGGTGGGGCATGTAGAAGCCCTAAGTGTCCCCCCAAATGTGGTTATTGGCTGGCCCACCCAACCCTGTTTGAAATGGGGAAAGGGGGAGACTGCAGAGCTCAGGAAAGGCCTGAGTGGCAGCTGCTCATCCGTAGAGTGGGTCACAAAGGAGCAAGTTTTAAGTCCCATTCAGGTGGGGGAGGGGCCCTGAAATCCCTGCCTAGGAGTGGGGCCATGGTGAAAACCTGGGGTGCCAGCATCCTGATGGGTGAGTCCCCAGCCCCTCCCCAGGCCTAGATGTCAGAGCTGTGTCTGTCTGGAAGGCTCAGGGTCACCTTGAGCTCCAGGCAAATATGTGGCTGGGATTTGGGGAGGGCAAGGCAGTCTAGATGGACTGAGCCTGAAGGACAGCTGCAGGGTTCCTGGGGAGGGCTTGGACGCCTTGGCCCACCTGTGCCCTACACCTCTCCAGCCAGCTGGCAGCCTGCAGGAAGGTACACCCCGAATTAGACCCTACCCCTCCTCACTGAGGCAGAGACCAAATGGAATTGAGGGGCTGCTCGTTTTTTCCCCAGGTCCCGACCCTCCAAAAGAAAGGGGCGGTGCCTTTTTTTTGGAGTGCTAATTTAGCGCCTGTGCCTGCCCAGAGCCAACCCCGTCCCTAAAACAGCCCCACCCCGCTGCCCTTGTATTTGGCGGGCGGGGTCCCGGGCTAGAGGGAGGCCTCGGGCCAGGTGGATTGCGGGACGCGGGAGCCGCGGTGGGGCGTCCGCGCCTGAGCCAATGGGAGCCGGAGTCGGGTGGGGGCCAGCGCGTCCTGCCCCGCAGCCCCCGCCCTGGGAAAGCGCGGTGAATTCGGCAGCGGTGCGGAGAAGGGGCGGGGTCCCTCCGCCCGCCAGCCCGCCCGGGGCCGCCCGCCGGATTAGCGGCTCTTTGTTCGGGGCCTGTTAACAAGTTCCTGGCTGAGCGCTCGGCTGCTACCCCGGGAGCCGGCGTCCAGCCTCCAGGCAGACGGCTGTCCGCAGAGGCCGTTCCCGGTTCCCGCGCCAGCTGCAGCCCCCGCCCCCTCCCCCGCCGCCTTCCCAGGCCCCGGCGACGTGGCTGGGTAGTGGGCCCCACTGGCAGCCTGGGGCGTGTGGGATTTGCAGAGCCCCGACTGACCTCGCCACGGAAGGGAAGAGAACGCCCCATCCTCAGAGCACCTCCTATATGTCAGGGGCTTCTAGTGCACCGAAATGAGGGAGGGCAGGCACCCCAAACTCGTGGCCATCCTGGGGTTCCAACAAGAGCTGGAGCCTTCCGTGGCTGTCACTTTTGTTGTTGTTGTTGTTGTTGTTATTATTGTCTTGGTGGTAACCTTGGCGTGCTGGGTGAGGGTAGTCCCATTTATCAGATGAGGACACTGAGGCTCAGAGGTGGCAGGGCTTGTTACTGCTTGGCCTGACCCTCCCCCACTCTGACCTCTCCCCCGTGGCTATTTACTCTCATGGCCTAGTTTGGTGCCGGACAGACTTGGAAGACTTTGATTCTGGGGCTGATCCCTCACCTCCAGAGCCTATTCCCCCTCTACATCCTGCCTTCTGAACCCCACCCCCTCATCTCCTAAACCTGGGCAGGGTTGTTGTCCAGATCACAGGAATTTTTATTACAAAACCCCTGGGGGTTATCTTTCTGACTTGCTTAAGGCCACAGGTCATGTGCCAAGCCACTTTCTTATAATGAGGGGGAATCCTTCCCCATAAGCTCTCCCAAATGGCTCTTGGCTCATCCTTCTGGGGCCACCCAGGATGGCTTCCCCCTTCTTATTTGTGTAAGACAGAGTTCCTGCCTGGCTCTCCAGTCTCTCAGCTGTTCCTGGTGTAGCATGGTTCTAAACCCCAACCCCCCCCCCCCCAACCCCCCTAACACACACACACCTCTACCCCTCACATCCTTGTTACCTGCCTCTGGATGTCAATCCTAGGAGCTCATCCCACTGTGACACAATGGTCCAACATGGACTACTAGACTAGTATAGGATATTAAGTGTGTCTGTGGCAAGTATTAGAAATCCCAACTCCAATTAGCTTAAGGCAAAAAAAAAAAAAAAAAAAAAAAAGACAGAGAGAGAGATTTATTGGTGCATGTAACTGAAAAGCCATGGGTAGCAACTGTGACTTCAGGCTGGTGCCATTCTCCAGCAGCCTCTCTCCTTAAAGTCCCAAGGTGACTGCCAGGAGTTACCAGAGCTACATCCTTGCAGGCCCAATCTGGGGGGCGTGGGGAGTGAGGAGACGGCGCATCGCTTCCCTGGGCCATCCAGCAGATGTCCAGGTCTTTCCTCATTGGTCCAGCTCAAGTGCTGTGCCCTGTGTGAGCCAGTCCGCACAGCCAGGGGTTATGGTTATGTAGTCGAGCCTGGGCCCAAGCCACCAATGCCACTGCCCTGTTATTCAAGCTGTTGGCCACCACTGACAGCTTCCTGTCCACTGAACGGGGATGGGCACCTTGTCCTCAGATTCAACCAGTATGTCATCAATACATTTTGGCCAAGTATTTAATAAAAATGTTGAATAGCACCCGGGACACAGCCTGAGGCTCAGTGATAAAGACCAGAGTCTGGATCCGCATGGGCTATGCTAGAAAACAATACCGGGCACTCAACAGGTTTTGCATTCCCTTAAACGTGCTGTCATCTGGTTCATGCATCTCCATTTGCTGATCCTGAGATATGTTATCAGGTGCCTGGCTGAGGTCCAGACGCACAGTTTCCAATCTGGCCATGATCTGCCAGAACAGTAACCTGTAAGAAGGGAAGCTGGTCTGGTGTGGGGGTCCATGGAGGCCCCAGCGTGACTTCCAGTGTCCCTGCTTCCCTTGGTCATCTGCCGCTGACCAGGAAGCCCTACCGGAATCGTGCCTGAGGTTCGTATCAGGGTCACCAGGCTATGGCGATTCCAGTTGTTGGGTTTTATATCTATCCAGCATTCATTCCCAGTCCCGCCAGAATGCCGCTTAGTGGGTACTTGGGGGCCCCTCATCTCAGCAGCAGGCACCATGCAAGACAAGTAAGTCATTTCCCCTGTCCTAGCTTCTTTTCTGCTTCAGAGCCCCCTTTTAAGCCTCTTTTTCCTTCTCTTAACAACCCAATTTCTCGCCAGTACTTTCCCCTTTTTGCTTAAATTTATGAGAATTGGTTTGTGTTGCTTGCACTCAATGAATCTAAATGATGCCTTCACCAAATCCAACTCTCTTTTTTGAAAACTAGACCGCAGCTCACACATCTCCTGCCCCATGACCGCTCCCACCCCCTTTCTCAGAGGTCAGCAGTGGGTTCTACAGGCTCCCAGCCAGGACCTGGTGATTGACCAGGACCAAGAGGCCTGACCTCATTCAGGACAACCGCTCGCCCGTGCTGCCCTCGCCTTCTGGTCTTGAGTGCTTTCTTACTAGAGTTTGTCCTCACTCTCCACTTCAGTGTCCTCGGGTGCAAAATGGTGGGGTGGTGAGGCGAGCTTCCCAGTGCCCCCCACCCCCGCCCCAGTCCGCAGGCCCACCCTTTCCTGGTCCCCTTCCTCCAAGCCCCCTCCGCTCCCACTAGCTTTTGCATTCCAAGCCTCAGCCTTGCTTGATCAGTTCTCTAGTCCCTGCCTCTCACTGGTGACTGTGTGCTTGGTTTAGGACCACCTATCCGTGTTGAGCATGTCCGGCTAGACTCTGAGCCCACCTAGAAGTCTTGTAGCTGCCCTGACACTTTTCTAGACTCCTTCTTCCTCCAGATTCTTCGGGATCACACAGCCAGAGGTTCAACTTTGAGACCTACTGGTCCTCTCCAGTCCCTTTCATGACCCTGGCTCCACTGGGGGCTTGTCTTTGGTGTGAATTGCCTGAAGCCTACCTCCCATTGGTCAGAACACCCTTCTGAGGATGGTCAGCATTCCTTCCCAGCCAAGACATGCAAGAGAATTTACCAGTGGCTCTCTGGGAGGGCCGGGGGACCAATTTTCATGGTGTAAATTCTGCCGCCATGGCCTATTTCAAGTTACCAATGTAATGTCGACCGCTTGCAAAGTTCCAAAAATTTTAATGATGGGCTTTCCTGAGCCAGGCTGAGCTGGTTCCAGCACATTGCTGTTCTCTGGCCATAGGAAGAGTGATAAAGGCTCCTTAAACTTCTACCTACATGACCCACTGGCCTCCTCAGGCTTGGAGGGGATGCTCCCTCCAGGCACCAGGCTTTTTGCTGGGCTGAGGTGTGGGGAGTCGGTTAAGGAACAACGATTTGTGGTTGAGAAGCAAAGCTCTAGAGCTGATGGTATAGGTTAGAATCCTAAAGTGGGAGACCTTAGGCAGGTAATTTCTGCTCTCAGTGCCTTGGTTTCCTCATCCAGAAAACATGGGAAAAGAAAGGCTCCTACTTCAGAGGGTTTCAAGGATGAAATGGGTTATTCCATGCCAGGCCCATAGGGGTGGTCTCCATGCTGTGTGGGTAGCAGCAGCTGTGCTCACTTTTGTCCTCCCTCTGTGACACACCCCTGAAGGGAGGGAAGGAGGGAGGGAGGGAGGGAGAGAAGGAGGGAGGGAGGGAGGGAAGGAGGGAGGGAAGAGAGGAGAGAGAGATCAGAGAGTCTGTGTGGGTGTGTCTGTGTGGGTATTGGAGGGGTGTGTGTTGGAGGGGTGCAGGGTCCTTGGTTGACAGCACAGGCAGAGAGCATCAAGGGTAGGGCCTGAAAGTCTGGAATCTTGGGAAGTGCTCATTTTGGGGTGACGAGCTTTCATGAGAGGGCTTGAGAAGGAAGGTTGACTTGGTAAAGGATGACTCACCCAGAGTGACTTGTTCAGGTATGACTCCTGACAGCCTGGAGCCAGGTGAGTCCCCAGGACTTGCAGCGGCTACAGTGACATTGAAGAGCCCAGACAGGCCAGCAAGGACAGCCTACGTGCTGGCCTGCAGGGTGGCCTGTAGCTTCGGGACTAGTCCCTGGCCAGCCTCCCTGTCCTCTAATCCCAGGTCGTGGGGGCTAAAGGCCAGAGGAGGATAAGAACTCTGCCTGCGACCTTGGCATGTGGAGGGATTGGGCCGGAAATTGAAGGGAGGGGGAGGAGCACACAGGCATTCCCTGGACAGCGTGTGTACAGGGGAGCTGGGAGGCACAGCCCAGTTGGGGCAGACAGTGCCTGTGGGGGACCAGCATTGACAGGGCTGGCTAGGCCGTTGAGCTAGGGGGTGACAGGCAGTGAGCAGTATTTAAGGAAGATTTATCTGGCAGCGCATGGAGGATAGATGGGAGCAGGGAGAGGCTGGAGGCAAGGAGACCAGCCAGGAGGCTGCGGCAGTCATCCAGGCAAGAAATGACGAGGGCTCCCTTTCCAGCAAGCGGGCAGCAGGGATGGGCCAGGAGAGATGGATGTGGGAGACTCTGGAAAGGAGGAGCCTCTGGGTGTTGCCTGTGGGGGACGAGGGACGGGGGAGAAACAAACATGATTCAGAGATTTTGAGCCTTGGGAAGTGATGTCAGAAACAAAATGATCAGGGAGAAGCGGAAAGAGCAAGAGGGCTCTACAGGGGGTGGGGGGCTCCACTGAACTCGCCCTGCCAGGCCCTCCCAGAGCATGTCCCTCAGGCAGGGCACTTTGGCCATAAGCAACAGAAAGTGGTTCTGGCCAGGTTAGGTCGAGGGAATGGAATGGTGGGGAGAGCTTGCAGGTGCAACGGGTAATGGAGGGACAGATGTAAAGTCATGTCCTAGGAGAGAGGTCCTCAAAGGTCAGGGTGGCAGTGGGCTGTCACCCTGCCTTCAGGGCACTGAAGGCAGGAGGGACATGGATTTGCTTTGTTCTGTGTAGCCCTAGAGGGCAGGGCCAGGGCCAGCAGATAAGACAGCGGGCTAAGGAAGACCTTCCTACAAGCAGAGAGCAGTGGGAGTCGGGGAGGAGGGGGAGGCAGCTGTGAGGAAGTCTGTGGGGAAAGGCCACACAGCTGAGACCTGGAGGATACCTGCGCCCATCAGAGGCAGGAGGAGCCACCTGAGGGTCAGTGCTCAGAAGCCTAGAGCCAGCATTAGGGAACTGGGGAAGAGGTGGGTGGGCGGGATGCAAAGGCCACTCGGAATTTGTAGAGCTGGGATGGAAGGCTCTCAGAGCCACAAGAGGCTGGGTCCCTGAAGGCTCCAGGGGAGAAGGAGCAGGAGAAGTATGAGTGCTTAGCGTGTGCAAAGCTCTTGCCCATAAGCTCCCCGTAGGGGGGCTTGGAGGGGGAGTGACTTTCTCACATCGCACGGCAGCAGCCACCTTAGAGCCCGGTCCCAGCCCCAACCCCTCTGGGCATCCATCTGTGCAAGGGGCTGGGGTGGAAGGCTCTGGGCCCCCTGAGCTTTTGAGGGAAATGGAGAGGATGGGCTGGGGGACAGGGCTAGGTGAGATGGGGCACCTCAGTCAGTAAGTAAGACTGATGGAACCCCTGTTGTGTGCCGGGCCTGTGTTAGGCACTGCGGATACGCAACAAGGCGGGCACCATCCCCGCCCTCAAGGAACTCGTATTCTAGTGGGAAGAGATGACCATAAACAACGGTCAGAGTCAGAGAATGAGGACTGCTCTTCAGGAGTTGGAAGGCAGACAGAGAGGCCCACGTGACCATGTGGCCACACGTGAACTAGATGTGGGCAGGTGGGTGGCGAGTTAAGCAAGATAGACTGGATGGTCAGGCCTCTCAGAGGAGGTGGCATGTGAGTTGAGACCCAGGTGACTGGAAGGAGCCACTGTGGGTACAGCTGCCTGATTCCTGGAGGGTCCATATGGTCTGGGCAGGGGAGGTGTGGAGTTGGGTGAAGGGAAAGTACTAGTATAATGACTTATCGCTGTGCTCATTTATACTAATGCCCCCTCAGCTCCCAGAAAGGTACAGAGTTGCTGAGGCAGGTCTGGTAAGGCAGTGGGTGTGAGGAAGATGACTCAGAGGTGGGGGTGCTGGGTGAGAGGGCCCAGGTCTGGGCTGGCAAGACACAGCCCTGGACGGGGGTTCAGGAGGCCCGGTCCCAGGTCTGCTCTGTGTTCAGGGTCTAAGCAAGCCCCGGACCAGGCACACTCTCTGACTCATTTGTGAAATGGGGAGAATGATCTAAAATGACTGAGTCTGAGCTGTCATGGAGCAGATCCTGAGGCAGGGGCGGGGGAGGGTGTGGGGAGAAGGCAGGACTGGCCATTTCTGCGCCGTCCTGCAGTCTCAGGGCCTCTGTCCCCACCACCTCCCAGTATCAACTACCGGCCTGTAAAATGAGCTGACGTGCAATGGTGTCTCACCCTCCTCTCAAGCACTTGATGCATTACGTTAAATTTATATAACATAAAATTAACCATCTTCAAGCCTACAATTTAGTAGCATTTAGTACATTCACAGTGTTGTGCAGCCATCATTTCTATCTAGTTCCAAAACATTTTCATCAACCCAAAGGAGACCCAGTCACTCCCCATTCCCCCCTCTCCCTGGCCCCTGGCAAACACCAACCTGCTTTCTGTTGCTACAGATTTGCTGCTTCTGGGTATTTCGTGTAAATGGGATCAAACAATATGCGGCCTTTTGTGACTGTCTTCTTTCCCTCAGCATGATGTTCACACACACTGTTGCCCCACAGGGTGGCATGTGTCAGTGCTGCATTCCTTTTCTTGGCTGAGTAATATTCCATTGGGTGGAGAGACCACATCTGGTTTATCCATCATCCTCCACTTGGGTTGTTTCCATTTTTTTGGCTATCGTGAATAATGCTGCTTTGAACACTCGCATCCAAGTATCTGTTTAAACACCTATTTTCAGTTCTCTTGGGCACATAAAGTGGAATTGCTGGGTCATGTGGTAATTCTAGGTTTAATTTTTTGAGGAACCGCCAAACTGTTTTTCTCAGGAACTGCACCCTTTTATGTTTCCATCAGCAAAGCACAAGGTTCCCATTTCTCCACATGCTTATTTCTGATACTAAATTCTTGTGAAAATTATTTTTATCCTCTCTTGGTGCTCATGCTTTATAAGTGCTTGGGTCTGGGGGGAGCCTGCCACCAGGCCATCCAGCCCCGCCTGATATGGGTCTCATTGTCCAGGATTGGCATCAAAGGGCAGGTTGAGGGACTGGGGCACCTAGGGGCATGGGAGCCTACTAACTCTCCCTGGCCCTCTAACCTCAAGCAGTGGGTCAGGCTGGCTGTCAGGGGAGGGCTGGGCCTCTCCTCTCCTCTGGGACCCTTGCTCCCGCCCCCCTTCCCTCTTCCTCCAAACTCTCCCAGCCTGGAACTGCCCTCGCTGCCCCCCTGCTCCGTCTTGTGTGTGTGTCTCGTCACCAGGATAAATGTAGCTGCAAACAATGCGGCGGGCTGGGTGCTAATTTGTCAGACGCAGTGCACGGCTGTGATTCCGAATACATTAACATTTTCACATGAAATCATTTCAATTTTTAGTGATTAAGAAGTATTTGTTTTAAAGCATCAGGGTGATTTACTGCAGGCCTGGGGGGCAGTGGGGGCAGGGAAGCCCCAAGTGTGATGTCATTCATGGGCACCAGCGCAAGCAGAGCTCACGCCAGTCACTCCCCTGTGCCCGCTGTGGGCTTCCTGGGTATGGGGCTGGGGGTGGCAAGGAGTGGGCAAGTCACAGGACCTGAGGTGGGAGGAGAGTGTATGGTCTAAGGGTCTCTGGAGGGCACTGGGTCCCAGATGCCTCAGCTCCCACGCCCCATCTTCTTCCCTCTTCTCCACATCACTCAAGCTTCACTCAAAGTCACTTCCCCAGAGAGGCTCCCTCTGGCCCTCTAACCTCAGGTAGCAGCCTGACACTCTCTGTTTTAGCTTCTTCATGGCACTTTCCAACATTAGGAATGATCATTATTGACTTATTTACATCTTTATTTTCTACATTCCCGCCCCCCCACATTAGAACATAAGCTTCTTGAGGGACTGTGGCCTGCTCACTGTTGTGTTCCCCGTGACTAGAACAATGCCTGGCACTAGAAGTTCAGTATTTGTTGGCTGGACAGACAGATGGATGGGTGGGTGGATGGGTGGGTGGAGGGATGGGTAGGTAGGTGGACAGATGATTGGGAGGGAGGGAAGGTAGATGATTGTTCAGGAGACACAGAAGAACCTCACCATACCACATGTCCTATCATCTTTGAGTCCAGCGCCCTCTGGGACTTGAGGAACCCCAGCCCTACGCAGGCAAGCGACCTCTGGGAAGTACACCTGGGAAGTACAAGTGCATTTGCAGCAGGGCTGGTACTCACAAGCTTCCACCCCTCACTCCTCCTCATCACCCCCACTCTTCAGAGCCTGTCTGTGCCTCCCTCTCTGGGCGGAGGGGAGTTACTGAGGGGTTCCCTAGGACTCTGTACAAACCAACTCCTCCAGGTCCCAACTGCTGCCAGCCTTCCTGGCCAGGAACCCCCTCCGCCTCTCCTGGGAGCTCCCAAGCAGGGTGGCCCTCTCCAGAGCAGCTCACAGGACAGCCAAGGTCTGGGCATAAAGGACATGCCGCAGGGGGCACATGTGTGGCGTGTACCTGCCTGTGTGCTGGTGTGACAGGATGTGCTCAGAGCTTTGCCGCATGACAGGCTCCTGCAGGCGCCTCTCTGTCATGGCCACACAGAAGGCCCTTCTTCACCCTCTGGGCCTCCCCAACTTCTGTGGCCCTGCACCCCACCCACAGATCAGACCCCTCCCGCCACCGACCCCAGTGAAAGGAAAATAACTAGAAGCTTTTATCGTTCAGCAGAAGCAACATCAGAAAACAATTATTGTTTTAATTACCTGCTGTCACATACAAGACAGCAAGGCTGTAAAGTACGATAAAACCTTTCACGTTAATGGACTGCCAGTCTGGCCCAGGGTGCGATTTACAGGACTGCAGCTGGCAACTCCGGTCAGCTGGTATGGAGTCCCCGGGCCCCTTTTCCGTGTTCCAGGGGCCAGGTCTTTAATACCAGGAGCCAGGGCACCGTTTTTGTCCACACCTTCTACCGACACAGGGATACTGGCCTTCTCGGCCCAGAAGGCTCAAGACGGCTTATACACAGGAGTGTCCTGGAGGCTCCATCCCCTGCAGGTGAACTTGGATCGGCCCCCCTTTCTGCTTCTTGGAAGACATGCCAGTGTTGGAGTTGGGGCTGGCACATGGGCCTGTCTTCCTAATTAGGCCCTCTCTCCACAACTCTGCTCTGCTGTGCCCACCCCCAATCCTCCAGCCACTCAGGGCCAAAGCCCTGGCACCATCCTGGACTCCTGGTCCTTCCCATAAACCTGGTAACCTTGAACTTTTCTTCTCCTCCCTTATCCCCCTTTACCTCTTAGAGCAGCAGTTCTCAACCTGTGGGTCGCGACCCCTTTGGGGGTCGAACGACCCTTTCACAGGGGTCGCCTAAGACCATCGGAAAACACATATATAATTACATATTGTTTTTGTGATTAATCACTATGCTTTAATTATGTTCAATTTGTAACAATGAAATTGGGGGTCGCCACAACATGAGGAACTGTATTAAAGGGTCGCGGCATTAGGAAGGTTGAGAACCACTGTCTTAGAGCCTGACCCCTGGCCACAGCCTTCTGGGGGAGTTCCTCATCTGTCATCCTGTCCCCAAGCAACCCGGCCCACGCTGTGCCTGCATCTTTCTAAAGCCCACCGTGGACACCCTTGCTCAGGAGCCAGCCCTGTTTTGTCCTAAGCACTTTCACATGCAGTCTCATTGAGGCCTTACAACAGAGCTTTGAGGAGTGCTGTCGTCATGCTCCCATTTTACAGGTGTGGAAACTGAGGTGTGGAAAAGGCAAATATTTGGCTGGTAGTCTGACTTCAGAGGGCTGGTCTGAAGACTAAATGAGAGAACAGTTGTGAAACCCCTGGAACAGTGCCAGGACTAGAGTTCATGCCCAGTGCATTTCAGCTCTAATAATAATTCTCATGGTTGCTATTGTGTTCAGCCTGCAGCAAATCACTTAATTTCTCTACTTACCTCACTTTCTACATCTGTAAAATGGGACAGTGCTTGCCTGTACCATGGGATAAGAGGATCAAATTAGACAGTATCAGAGTGTGTGGCTGAGGCCAGCGTGTGTGGTAGGAATTCTAAACCTGTTAGCTGCTGTCCTTGCTGTTGCCATGGAAATGATGGCCTGAAGTTGATGCTGTGAAGATAAGTTGAGTCCACATTATGCAACGCCCTTAATGCCACACCAAAGAGTTTGAGCCATTCCAGAGACAGTGGGAAGCTGCTGCAGATTTAAAATCAGGAAAGCCATGTGATCAGATCTAGGTTTTAGAAGGATCTTGGTGGCAGATCAATGAGTGAGAGAGCAAAGCTTAGCCCTGGAATGATCCAGATGAGGGCTGGCATGGTAGGGACTATACCAGCCAGGGTGAAGGTGGGCATGCAGGGCTTGGTCACCCCTCAGGCAGAAAAGGAGCAAGAGGACAGTTTGTGGTTTGCAAGGGGATGGCCTCTGCCTAGACTCATACCTTTTTATATCCTCTCTTCCCTGTCCAGTGCCCAGCACGGGATGGGCACGCATGTGGCCACTCTTGCCTCCAGGACATGGGTAATTGGCTAAGGCCCAGGGCCCAGCAGGGACATCTGGAGCTGAGGCCAAGTCGGAATAGGGAGGAACTCAGCTCAAGAGAATCATTGCCTGGGATTGAGGTGTGGCTTCTCTGAGCAACTGCAGGAGCCTGGCTTTGTCTCCTGGACCAGCTTGGGTGCAGCAGGCTAGATAGCTTAGGTCTGCCAGGATGGCTTCACTCATTAATTCATTCATCACCCACCCATTTGTTTATTCCTCAACTCATGTCTTCAACAAATGTGTGTTGAGCACCATCTCTGAGCCAGACCTGGAGAGGCTGGGGATAATGGGGGAACTGCACGCATGCCCTCTCACAGCCGATGTTCTGCCGGAGGACATGGGCAACGAGCCAGAGAACAAATGAAGAAATGAAATCATTGCAGGCTGTCGGGAGTGCAGAAGAGAACACAGAAGGGGCTGAGACGGGGTGCCCCTCCCCTCTCCTCCTCGCAGTCGCTGTCCTGTCTGCCTGTGAGAAGTGGCTCATGCTCCCCAGCCCCACCGAGATGCATGGTTGGCACTAGTCACCCAGCCTGCCCCATATGTCTCCCTGTCTTCCCTGGATTACTCCCCCATTCTGGCCATCACTTCAGAGCGCTAATATATTCCCCGGGGCCCAGGAGGGGCCATTCATTTAAAGATCTTTCTGTGGAGCCTTTTCCTCTGAGGACCCTGAGAGGAAGAAAAATGCCAGGAGAGGACGAAAAAGAGAGCGGAAAGGATCTGATTTCAGAACTCCCAAGCAGCAGGACAGATGAAGAAGGGAGCAGGGCCCTGCTTGCTCGGAGGCGCATCTATCTAGAGGTGTAAGTGCCTCCCACCCTCCATCTCGCCCTCTGCCTGTCCCTGCAGGAGTGTGAGCCCCTCATCCTGCCTCTCAGGGAGAAGCTCTCCCCAGGTTTGGGAAGATGGTGTCCCTGATTAGAGTTCCATTTGCCAGTGTTCCTCCCAGCTCTCTGAGGAACCACATGTGTGCTGTGAGGGTTCCTGTGGGGACCAACCTCAGTGTGCTCCATCCTCTGTAGCTGGGCAAAGTGGCTGGCAGGCTAGGCCCACACTGTGCCAAGTGGCTAAGCAAGACATGTGCCAATATGCCTGCCCCAGAGCAGAAAGGAGTGTGAGAGGTTGACAGGGATGCCCTGGACACTGGTTGCTGTTATCGTGACCCTCTAGGCTGGGAGTCATCACCCCTTTGGGATTTCTGGAGGCAACTGCTTCTCGTGGAAGCATTTGGAAATTCTAGGCTCCTGCCTCACCCCATGAGCAACCCCTGTACTCTGCAGGCAGTGTGAACAGGGAGAGAGGTGGTCTCAGGGTGGCCTGGTGGAATGACAAGTGTTCTCACGCACTACGTGAGCCTCTGGCCTGGGCCCGGCTTGTACACCTGGAGGGGGACATCGGCATTGTTGTGACTGAGGAAGTGTGTACCCATGGGTGACCTCACTGCAGGCTTGAAAAGCAGGAATGCCTGCCCCTGGCCCCTGGGAGCTCAGGACCACCTGCCAGGCCTGTCTCTCTTCTAAGTATGAGCAGAGACTGCCCTCCTGGTCAGATGTGAGTTTCACATAAATGTTCCAGGTGGGGGCAGCTGGGCAACTAACTGGGCACCCTGCCCATGGCTAAGAGAGGTCTTCATCCAGGATTCTCTAACCGCCCAGTCCAAATGTCAGGGAATTCCCTGATCCTCTCCCAATAGTTCCAGATGCTCCAGATCCTCTGATCCATTTCTCCTATGTGCTGGCATTTCCCTGCCTGGCTCCATCCCTTTCCTTCCTGTCTAACATAGGAAATCACTGGGCTCATCAAAGGGCAGCATGAGTCCCCCCTCAACGTGCAGGTGTGTGAGTGAGGGGGGGAGTGGGTGTGGGGTGAACAGTGTGTGCCTGAGCGTGGGTGTCCAGGCACCAGCATCAGTATTAGTGGATGATTTGATAAAGGGTGTGTGTGTGTGTGTGTGTGTGTGTGTGTGTGTGTGTGTGTCCTCTGACTGCGTTTATCTGAAATGTTCGCGGGTGTGGGTTCCATGTGTAAGTGTGTCTTAAAAATGGATTCTCTGGAATTCAAAGCAACTGTTTCATCATTGATAAGGAGCTGACAAGGAAAGGAAACAAAAGGTCTGAATGAATAAACAGTCTTCAGGATAGAGAAGTGTAAGATGTGAGCTCAGCCAAGAATTGGAGCTCATCTTTTTTTTAACATTTAAATAAAAGATCTGGAAAAGGTTGTGTACAGTGAAATCACCAAGTTTGCAGTGAAATCTAAACTCTCCTGGGTGATAGTAAAATGCCAAGCTGGTGAGGAATAAGCTTTAGGAAAATCTTATCTTGAGAGGCAGTAGACTGGGCAAAGCATGGCTGATGAGTTTTAGTTTGGGGAAAATTATGTGGATGGTGTCCGGAGGAGGGTATTTGGAGCTTCTTTCCAAAAGAGGGACCCAGATGGGCAATAGAAGGCTGCACATGGCTGGGGAGGGAGTTTGAAACAAACCATAAATGTTCCATTCTCCCAACACATGAGTGAGGGGTACCTGCATTCAGCAATCTGGTAAGCTTGTGGTCATGGCTTTTTAAGGGAGCACTACCCAGAGATCAGGGGAAACTAGGGTCTTAATACAGACTTACATGATCTAACTAATTAATTCTCTCCCTTGACCCTCAGTTTATGTATCTGTGAAATGGAAGTAAAGATCCCAAAGGGCCTACTTCACAGAGTGGGAGGGAGATAGATCTCACACAGATGACAGTGTGTTGGTAACTATAAAGTTCAGTACAACTGTGAGTGGTTATCAAGAGAGTTGTGATGAGAAGGGAACTGTCATATAAAATCACTAGCCCGTCTGGGACAACGTCAGTGTACAGAGAGAGGATAAGAAGGAATCTGGTAGAAGTCTATAAAATCAGAAAGGGCACAGAGAAGGAAATATGGGCTCCTTCACTAAGTCCCAGCCTAGCAGAATGAATGCCTCCCCACTCCTGCTCCCCCTCCCCCATCCAAAGCTCAGGAGAGGTAAGTGTTTCAAAACCTGTAACATGAAATTTCCTACAGTACTCAGCCGGGAATAAACTTTGAAAATCATTTCCCTGGAGGTGATACAGGTTGGAAATATAAATTGCTTCAGAAAGGTTTAGATAAGTTCATGGATAGGAGAGTCAGAGTAGTTCTTGGCCAAAATTAGAATATTTGGAGGCTCTGCCCTGTGAGAATGATGTCATGGAGAAAGTCCCTAGCAGAGCCAAATGCCCGGGCCAGACCTAGCAACCTGTAACCTTATCATCTGTATGCATCGTGTGAGAGCGTCTGTATTGAGGACCAGCTTGTCCCTACCTGATGAGGATGGCTTCTTTCCCTCTCACCACTCCCTTTACTTCCTCCCGAGTCCCTCACCCCCCTTTTCACTCCCACACCCCTGTTAAATTCCATTCTACAGAGTTCCCTATCCCCACTCCCAGATTCCCACTCTCACAGTGCTGACCTGTACTCCAGCTCACCTGTCTTCACAGAGCAGCCAGCCCTTCCCTCTGTGTACTGTCTTCTAGTTCAGGTACCTTGCCTGGTGGTGCCTATAGGCCAGTGAGGACTAGAAGCTCCTGTGAGGTCCTACAGTTAATGCTATTGGCATGCAGCCTCTCCCTCCGGCTGCCTGCCTAGAGCTTGTGTCTGACTGACTGCCTCTCCCAGGGACCCCAACAGAGGCTAGCTGAATGGAGACTGACATTCAAGCCCCTCAGAGTCCCACAACCCTGGAGAGCTTGGGCACCTAAGCATGGACTTGTATTCACACTGGAGACAGAGTTACCGCCAGGTAACAGGCTTGCTTGGGTCTGTGCCAGGTTATCTGTCTCGTGCAGAAGGTCTTGGGGGACTGGTATGAGCAGGTGAAGCAAGCTTATGAAGTCTGCTTCCCCAGTGTAGTTCCTAAGATGCTTTGAGCTCTTTCCAAGTTGCCACCGATGGGCTGTGTACTGGCTTGCTGTGCTCTGTTTTAGCACCACGGATAGCGGTCTTGGACACAGCGCACGCTTTCAGCACCGTGGACAGCTCCGCTCAGCATTACTGCCAGTTCTTGGGGCTGCTCCTCTCCGGGATTCACTACCTACCTCTGCCAGCTCCCCTGGGGAGATACCCACCACCACCCCCGCAGAATTCATTTATCCACTTACCAAGATTTACTGAGCACCTGCCTACTATGTGCCAGTCACTGTTGTAGATGCTGGGCGCACCTTAGTGAACGAAACTCGAACTTGCCCTGTGAAACCTCCATTCTCCGGGATGCGGACTCCCATCCCACAGGCTTCCTCTACTGCTGTCCCTGGGGCTTGTTCCAGGCAAGGTGGCCCAGAAGGCCCATGGAGGGTGAACAGATTGTGCTTTTTGTAAACCTGCTTCTGCTGCTCAACTCGTGTGAGGGAGCTGGAGAAGTAGGGAATAGGGATGGGGAGGCCCAATTCAGATGGTATTTTAGGATTCTAGGATTCTAGTGTGATCCAGCCATGCCCCTGATGAAGAGCCTTCCGTGGCCCAAGTGCCTATGGAAATAAAGAGCAATGCCCGTCCTTCAAGCCATTTGATAAAATGCTCCTGCTCCGTCTTGCCAGTTCTAGTTTCTTACCTCTCTTCTCAGTTTCTTACACTCCAGCCAAACTGGATTCTCAGTTAAGAATATTTTGGTTGCAATATGACAGAAAACTCAACTCAAACAGACTTAAATAGTAAGTGGATGTTATTGACTCTTGTAACTGGAAAGCCCAAAGGTATGGCTGACTTCGGGCGAGGCTTGATCCACCAGCTCAAGCAGTATTGCTCTGGAACTGCTCTCTCTGTGTCTCTGCTCTACCTTCCCTGGTGTTGGCCACACCCTTGGCGTCCTCGTGGCAGCCCCTGGCAACTCCATACCCTCCCTGCCTTGGAAATGAAATGACTAAAGCAGCCAAGCCCCTACACCCTCACCCCTCCCCATCATTTAGGGGAGCAAATGTCCTCATTGAGTGGTTCCCATGTCTCTTCCATATCAATCACCACAGTCAGGACAGGAAATACAATTGCTTTAAGCCAATCAGGGCCCACTCTTGGCACTGGTCGGGCATCATTTCCATCTAACCACACAACTAAATATGGAACAATAGGGGATCCCTAAAGAAATGGGGCTGCTGTTTGGGGGGATGGGGGGGATGGGAGATGGGGAGAAGTCAACAGGTGTCCAATCAATGAGTGTGCTGTTTCATTTTCTGCTTCTGAGAATTTGCAGGTCCCCTGTCATCCCACCTACTGAAAACCCTGTGCCACCTTCAAAGGCCTTCTCAAATGCTACTGACTTCCCAACACCACTCCTGTCACTCCCTTCATGTCTGTTGCTCTGATCCCTGCCTCACTTCTCCCTCCTGTCTTCTCACCATTCCCTGATCGCAGGCAGTGAGAGGAGTGGATATGCATCCCAGGGCACATGTGCGGGAGCTGGGTGATGGATGGGCACTGTCACGTTGGCTCAGCGGTGTGGGATAACCACATCGCTTAGCCGCAGGCCGGCCAGGAGGGCCGGCTGACTGGGCAGACTCAGGGCTGTCCCTGATGCTCAGGCCTTGGCTGTCCCCGCCATCCCCCCAGGGAAGTTCGGACCTGCCCAGTCTGTGGGCAGGGCCAGTCTAAATGTGACAGGAAGATAGAGGAAGTGCATGGGGGAGGTGGCCTGGGGCACTTGAGGGAGCGTCTCTGGGGATCTGAGAGCAGACCCTATGATGCAGGACTTGTAAGGAACCTGCTGAGTACTAGAAGGAGGGAAGAAACTCAGAGACGCTGGGAGTGGCAGATGTGAGAGGGTGCCATGACAGGGGCTGGGCTGTGAGCCTGGGGAGGGCCAGAACCATTATTCATTCCTACTGCCAAGCCTTGCAGCTTCCCTCAATAGGTAACACTCACATCAGCAGGGCCTCACTCATTGTTAAAACAAAAGCACGGAAGGGAAAGTGCTGATGTGAGTGTTGCCTATTGAGGAAAGCTCTAAGGCTTGGTGGTAGGAATGAATAATGGTTCTGGCCCTCCCCAGGCTCAGCAGGTTCCTTACAAGTCCTTCCTCTCCCACCAACTCCCCCACCCCTGGCTAATCCCAGAGAGGCCTGGAGAAGGAGACCCTCACCCAGTCCGCCAGTCGCTGGTCTGGAGCAGAGTTCATGGTGGCCAAGGGCTCATGTGAGAGGCAAGTGAAGGTTCTCTGTCCCTAGTGAACCCTTTGAGCACTTCCTGAAGGGAGCTAGTGGGCAGGACAAGAGGGAGGCTTCTTCCCACCCTGGCCCCAAGCCTCCCTGATGACCGTCTTCTAAATCACTAACCAAGCGGCATTAGTTTGTCCAGACCAACTTCAGGGAAATCTCATCCTGCAGTGGGACAAGCAAGGCCAGATGACAGGAGACCGCACATTAATGGCCTTGCAAAGGTGGGGGTGGAGCTAGGGAGAACGTCCCACTCATGCCCTCCTCATGGATGTGCCAACTGTCCTTGAGCAGCCATGGTAGGGAGGGCTGTGCCCTCTAATCCCCTCACTCAGTGTCAGGGCAGGTTTCTTCACTGGAAAACTCCTTCCTCCAGACAGGGGTGTCTCCGTCCATTTGGACTTCTACAACAAAATGCACAGACTAGGTGGCTTATAAACAGACATTTATTTCTCACAGTTCTGGAGGCTGGAAAGCCAAGGCACCTGCAGATTGGGTGTCTGACGAGAGCTAGCTTCCTGCTTCATCAATGGCCATCTTTTCCCTCTGTCCTCAAAGATGATAGGGGCGAGGCAGCTCTCTAGGACCTCGTTATAAGGGCAATAATCCCATTCATGAGGGCTTTACCCTCATGTCCTAATCACCCATAGGCCCCACGTCCTAATACCATCATCTTGGGGGTTAGGATTTCAATATAGGAATTGGGAGGGGACACAAACATTCAGTCTGTAGCAGGGAGGGATGAATGACTATGCATTGAATGGATGCAGTGTGGCTTGGTCTTGCATTGAAAGCCATAGCAGGCATGGGAATATCAGGAACTATTCTTGTCTCTTTTGCTAAACTTAGAAGCCCTTGGGGTCAGGATAGCATGGTAATGACCTCAAAGCTAAAGTTGCAGGGAGCACCAAATGTCTGCTCTCAATTATTTCCTTTGAGCCATAGAGCTGCTCAGTGATGTAGGCAACTGTGGGTGCTGCTTGCGGACAGGGATGCACCAGAGTCTGAGGCACTCGTGTGGGCACACTGCTCGCCAGAGATGGAGTTGGAACTCAAGCTCAGGCCTTCGGTGCCCAGGTCAGAGCTCTGCCGACCACCCCGAGCTTCACCCAGGGTTGAGTGGCAGCATAGCTGGAGCCTTAGAACACAGACCCAGGAGCCAGGCTGCTGGCTCTGCCAGGTCTAGTAATGTGACCTTGGGCAAGTTACTGCCCCCCTCTGAGACTCAGTTTGTCACCTGTAAAATGGGAACAATGAGAGTAGCTAACTCAAGAAGTTGAGAGAATTAAGTGAGATGTTATGTACAATATATGTAGTGTATGAAACAAAGACAGAATATCTAATCAAACTAAACACATGCTTACCTTGTACCCTCGAAAGCCCCCTCTTAAGAGAAATGAAGACGTGTCCACCCAAGGCTTGTATGTGAAAGGTTACGGCACCTTTGTAATTACCAACATCCGCAAACAGCAGTGGCGATCGGATAAATGAGCTGCGGCGCATGCCTACAGTGGAATATTGTTCAGCAATAAAAAGCGCCCAGCTCACGCAGCGACTTCGATGACCCTCGGAGCATGGTGCTAAGTGAAAGAAGCCAGGCACAAGACTGCATTCTGTACAGTTTCATTTCTGTGACATTCTAGAAAAGGCAAAACTACAGCCACAGAAAGCAGATTAGTGGTTGTTGGGGTTGGGAGAAGGGGTTGATGGCAAAGGGGCTCAGAGGCATATTTTTGGGGGGACAGAACTCTATCTTGATTGCGGTCATGGATATATTTGACAAAACTCATCAAACTATAGATGTAAAGGGAGTGAGTTTTATTTTATTTGTCAAAAAAAGACAATCCTGATTTTGAAAAGGCAGAGCTGGACACGGTAGGCACTGCGTGCCAGCTGTTGTGATTCTTACTGTTATGATTATGATCACCCACAGCAGAGTCTCTGGGCTCGTCATGTGCACCCCTGGCCCTGCCCTGGCACCCACCCTCCTCCCAGTTGCCAGAGGGGGACATGAAGGGTCTCCTTGGCCCACACAGCTCCCGTGGGTGCGGACAGGAGCACTCAGGGGGGTGCTCAGCTGTTTCCTGAGTCTGGTTTCCCTCCTGCTGATCCTGCGAGGTGCCCAGCAACATGTTACCAAGAAAGATGCCACGAGAAATAAAGTTTGTTATGAATTATACTACTTAGAGCTAATTATAGGCACAGAGGACAGGATTATTTACAAGCAGGAGGCAGCAGGGAGGCAGAGGGGCCCAGAGGCATGGAAACCAGGTGGAAAGCTGGAGAGAGTTAAGCAAATGAGGCTGTTTGGAGGAAAGCGCTTTTAAAATAAAAGCTGTCACTGAACTCAGGTCCTAGCTAATGGAAGTGTCTCGACAGAGGCCAGGCCTTGTCATGTCCTCGAGATGGACTGGGACCCCACAGGCACCAGGGGGCACCCTACTCTTGGTAGGGTGTGGGGCACATATGGAATTCCCCCTCCCCTGGAATCCCAGGGATGCCGGCGCATGTCTGCACCAGGACCCATCTTCTCCGTCTCCTTGGGTTTTCCTTGTTCCTGTCCAGGGAAGCTTATTTCCACCTACGGAGGTGGGAGTAGAGGCCAGCCTGAGCCCAGCGTGGGTGGCTACTGGTTCTAGCAGGCTGGTGAGGGAAGAGCAGAGGGAACCTGGGTGAGCTCTGCCACACCTAAAGAGTGTAGCCAGGATGTGAGGGTGATCTGGCTGCCACATCTGTCACCCCATTGATCGCCAGGGTTGATTCAGCTGATCCGACTGGCTAGGCAGGTGTCCCCCTCCTCCCTCACCGAGCCATGAGCATCCCTCCCAAAGCTGTGGTCCAAGGGGTGAAGAGGACGACCTTCCCCCCAGAGAAGAGGACTGGTCTTAGGTCGAGGGAGGATATACAGTGGCTGTGCTCCCCTGCTAGAACCTCCAAACAAGCTCTCAAGAGTGCAGCCAGCTGTGGCTCAGGGGAGCCTGGGCCTGATGTGGCCCCAGCCTCCATTTCTTCAATAGGAGGTGGAAACCACTGTTTGTGTAAACTTCCTGGTCTTTAAATGTTGGTTTAAAGCTGTGGACCAGCGGTTTGCAGTCTCTGAAAGCCAGCCTGGTCTCCTGTTGTCCCAGCTGGAAGACGGAGGCCCAAGCAGGGCTGAGGCTCAGCGACTTGCCCAAGACCCGCCCTGTGCACCGTGAGGCACAGTGGTCAGAGCTGTGGACTCCCAGCCCAGTGCTCTTGACACACAGAGGTCATTACACACAGGGCTTGTGGCAGGCTGGGTTGATGGCTCTCTCAGCTCGCCAGAGGGCATCGGTCTGGCCTCCCCTGAGCACCAGCAGTGGGCCAAGGCTTTTCCAGCTACTTGCCTGGCTACAGCACCATCTACCCACTCAACCGGCAGGAAACAAAGGAGTCATCTTCTGCTGCCCCCTGCCTGCCTCCCAGCAGGATGGTCACTCTCCTCACCTGCCCCCAGATGCTTTTCACATCTGCTCCTCTTCTCCAACCATCCGCTCAGGTCTGGCAGCCCCTGTGTGCTCTGGCAGTGGCCTTCACTCTCCTCTCTACAGCTCTCTGACCCCATAGGCCCTGCTCCAGAACCTTCCCTGCTTCCCATGCTCAGTGTCCTGGCACAGATTTAAACTCTTCCTAACCCAACCCATGCTGCCACCAGCTATGTCCTGCTTCTCCCATTCCCCCCACCGAGAATGCCTTTCGCTACTGCCCCATTGGGACCCCCGCCTTTTCCCAAGGCAGCTGCATGTCCTCCCTGCCCTGCTGTCCCCCTGCTGGGCATGCGTGCTGCATACAAGCATGCAGATTTCCTTGGGACAGTGAATTTCCCCAATGCCCATGGGACTCAGGCCCTGGAACAGAGCAGATTCTCCAGAAACATCCTCAGCCCCTCACTCAGAAATATGTAGTGAGGCCTCTGCTGTGCAACGCCCTGTTCCAGGTAAATGAGACAGGTAGGCCACCCACTCCCGGAGCTTCCCGTCCTGTTCCAGGCAGATGGACAACAAAGAAACAGGGAACCTTTCAGAGGTGGCGGGCACTAGAGGGTGCTGGAGGGACTGTTTTAGATGGGGCGCTCAGGGAAAGCCTTTCTGCGGAGGTGCCATGAGCTGAGATCTGAACCATGAGGAGTGAGCTATAGCATCAGTGGGAACAGCATCCTGGGCCGAGGGAACAGCAGGTACAATGGCTCCAAGGCAGGACTGAACAGATGAAAAGCTAGATGCTAGAGAGGGTGAGTTGAGAGAACAATGGCCTGTGACACCTGAAGGGAGAGGAGAAAATAGGACGGAAGAGGCAGATCCAGCAGGTTTCCAGCTGGGGCAGTGATGGTGCTGTGTGCACGGGGAGCTGACCAATGGGGGTGACTACATGGCAGAGACGAGAGGATAGCCCCAAAGTCCTGCAGTGGGGATTTTGGAACCTTCTGCCTGAGGTTCTTGGGGCAGAAGCCTGCCATTCTCCAGGAGCCAGGAAAAAGCAGACGAGAGGGACGGTGGGCAGGGAGAAGCTCAGCAGAGGGATCTTGAATCAGATGGACGTGTGTCCTTGGCAAATGGGAGAAAGGGTTGCATTGAAGAGGGGGAGGTGAAAGCCAGGCTGTAAGGGCTGAGCAGGAGCAGGGTGACAGAGCCAGAGAGTTAAACAGGTGTTTTCTAATCCTTGGTGGAGCAGACCGGAGCATCCTTGGAGACCCCTGGACCATCGAGGCGTTTTATACAGCTTGGTAACTCCACCTCCTGTGTACCTCGGATCAGGCCCTAGCTGTGTGTTCCCATTGCCACCAGGGTTTCTCTGTCAGAACTGCCTGAGTGGTAACCTTGAACTCATTGCTCTGACCCCTAGCCTATGTCTGTCTCCTACCAGTGGGTGAGCTCCTGAGAGAGGGGCCTGGGTTTGCCCTCCTTGACAAATCCAGGCCGCAGCCCAGGGCCTGTCAGGAGAGGCTGAGGACACCAGGTTGAAGGGACACAGTCCTGGCGACAGACCCCAGAGGGAGCCGAGGCTGCTGGGGGGTGAACTGGCCCAGAAGGTGGTCGTGCTGTCCTGGAAGTGAGCTGGCTTGTGGGCCGAGTGTGCATCTCAGCAGGGGTGGGTGTGGCCCGCTACACAAATGTCCTGCCCGCCCCCACGCTTCCACAGGGGCACCTGACCCCCACTCCCACCCCACCCAGCGGCGCACCCCTCTCGACCTCCCACTCTATTTGTGCTGCTCTAATGGCAGTGCCCATGTTCTGGCTTGAGGGCAATGAAGGTCTGCCTGGTCCGTGTCCAGCTAGAACAGTGGTTCTCAACCTTCTGGCCCTTTAAATACAGTTCCTCATGTTGTGTGACCCAACCATAAAATTATTTTCATTGCTACTTCATAACTGTAATGTTGCTACTGTTATGAATCGTAATGTAAATATCTGATATGCAGGATGGTCTTAGGCGACCCCTGTGAAAGGGTCGTTCGACCGCCAAAGGGGTCGCGACCCACAGGTTGAGAACCGCTGAGCTAGAGTCAGGCTCCAGCTGATTCTCCGCACAGCGGCCCGGGATGCCCATCCCCACCCAGTGCCCCGCTCTGCGATGGAGGTCAGGGCTGGCCCCAGGGGCTGGCCGTTGTCCCTGCTGGACCAAGCAGGACAGCTGGTGTGTGTGGCCCCCACACTGACCGGTGAGCCCTCCTCCAGGGCCTCCCTTGGGTAAGGGCCCCCACCAGGAAACAGGGGCCGAGGTGGGGGCCCTCGGCAGCCTTAGCTTCCCTCAATTCATTAAGACCTGTAAACTTCTCATTAATATACTTAAAGTTCGTTTTAAAACACAGAGATAATTGATAATAAACCCCCAGTTAATGCCCTTGGTTTACTGTATATAATTTATAGCCACTGATAGCGTCTCTCACTCCCAATTACCCATTTAGCTGTGGTGATAGCAGCAGTTCAATCAGACCGATACCAACTTCTATACATTCCAGCCCAATAGCAATAAATACCCACACAGAGACTCACGGGGCCCTTTTTTATTAAGATTTAAATATTCATGCAATATTAGTGATTTATTAAGAGCTAATGACACCTTCAAGAGGCTCTAAATCTTCACCCAAAGAGACCCTGGCCCTTCCCTCTCCCTTTGCCCCCATCTCTCCTTACTGTCCCCCTGCATGTCAGAGAAATGAGCTGCTCTTCCACAGCCCGGATGACATCACAGCATCACCCATGTTTCCATGGCGATGGCAGGCAGGTGAGGCAGAGGCCAAGGATGAAGGTCAGGCCCAGGGAGGGGCTGGGCTATATGAGGGCAGAGGCTCCTGCTCCCTCCCCATCAGACCTGGGGACATGGGGACAGGGAGGCCTCGCCCAAGCTCCAGCCAAGTGGCGGCCTCCACACTGCAGCCTTTTCTGAGTGGGTCTCCAGGAGCATCCCCCCCTTCCTCATTCTGGCATTAGTGTTGCCCCAGCGCCCCGCCCTTCCCCCATATCCCTTCTACCCTCAGCCTTGCCTTAGTCTGCCCATCCCTTTAGGGGCCCTTGGGAGGGGTACATCAGTTTCTCTCTCCTCTGCTGCCCTTTTCCCATTTTAAAACGTCCCACCCATTGCATCAAGAACAAGAGGGTGTACAGGGATCTGGGGTTCTGGGATTCAAGAACCAGAGAGGGCAGTGGCTTGCCTCAGGCTGCACAGCAAGGCCAAGGCCACCTCTTTCTCTCTTTGCTCCATGTGTTCCCTCTCATCCCTCCTGCCTCCCCCTGGCCCCCACTTCCTCCAGCCCCCTCTCATCCACCTGCAAGGCCTCAGAGCCCATTAAGGGTAAGGAAGATAATGAACAAACCGGGAAAACATGAAATCAATATCAGGAGAAAAAATATGGCTGCCATTAAGTGAAATAAACAAGCTGGTAATTATTTGGACAGCAGGTAATTAAAATGGGGTGAGGGCTCATTACTGTCTTGTCCCAGGTATGATGGGCGTGGCCAAGCACCCTCTTCCCAACTAGAAGGCCCCAGCCAGGCCTGGTGGCTCCTGCCCACCCAGATTTGTGGGGGTCATTGCAGGGGTCTCCCCTGTGGAGTGCCTCCCCCTCCCCCCCCCCACACACACACCTACCTACCTGTGTCTCTGTCTCCAGCAGCCTTCTCCTGGTCAGGATCTGAGGCCAACCCAAAGGCAGGCAAGGCAGGACAGCCCGCAGCCTGTCCCCTTCTCCTGACCCCACCAGTTTCTCAAGCAGGAACAGCTCTTCCTAAGACCCTCAGGTCTCAGCCCAGGCTGTAGCTTGTGCTGACGATTAAGTCCCAACCACCTGGGGTGATGGACAGATGACCCCTCCAACCTCTGCCCAGATGCCAGGGGACTTCCTTCTGGAGGCCGTGATGAAGAGGGGTCCTGGGGAGGAGAAAGGGTGATGGGATGCTGGCAAGGATGGCCAGAGTGGGGGAGGAGGAGGAGACCAGAGTCGTGTTGGAGGGGGACTCCCCGCTTCGCCCTGCTGTGTATGACCCTGATCCTTAGATTTGTAGTCAGAGGAGACCTTGGACATTGTCCAGCCTGGCGTTGGCTTGCCAACTTGTTTGGCCCACACAGCGCTTAAATGTTTAAGTTAGTTGACATCATTTTAAACAGGAAGTTTCACATAAAAATGTATTTCCAGCTCCTCTTGAAAGAAAAGTATGTGGCACCTCTTGGCTGGCCTGCCTCTGGTGGCAGCAGTTGGCTGGGCTGAGCTGACCCTTCAGACAGGCCCTTTACTCTCCACTGCTCCAGCCCCTAAGGCAGCTGAGTTTGCCACCCTGACTTTTCTGAGGCCCAGAGAGGACAGTGTCTTGCCCAAGGCCACACATCCAGGTAGAGGCAGAGTGGGTAAGGACTGGAGACCCAGTCCCCTGATGCCCAACTGGGGCCTCTGCCCCCGTCCCTCAGGGAGTATGTGCTGTGGGCCAGTTGCTGACAGGGCAGAAAGGATACAATGCCCACTCCAGGGCTTGCAAAGACTTGGGGGAGCACTTCAACTCAACCATAATCACTGACCCCCAACTTACCAGTCCCTGAGTTGGACATTGCTGAGAAGGGGTGGCTGGAGCCTGCTGCACGCACTTGAGGTTGCACAGTCTGATGGAGGAGGCAGCCGCCCCCCGTCTCCTTAACCAGCCTACATCTGTCAGATAATGGTTTCTCAGCCACAGAGCCAGAGGAGCATGTGTAGAGGAACCAGGGAGGGCATCTAGAGGAGGTGACACCTTGAATTATGAATTAACAGGACTGGGGGCCATTGGGAGTGGGCAGGGTACCCTGCAGGTACAGGGTAAAGTTAGGGTGAGGGGCCCATTGTGCAGGAAGAGGGGATTAGTGGATGCACTGAGCTGGCTACAAGGTGTGGGTAGGTGCCCAGGGATGAGGCTACTGAGTTGAGTTTGGGGGTGGGGGTGTGGGGAGCTGACCTTTACCCTGCAGTCATTGGAAACCCTTGCCGGGGTTTGAAGCGTGGGATCCGACTTTCTTTCTAGAAATAGCGCTGTGGTGGCATAGCTGACAATGGCACTGAAGCCAGCAGGTGGTCACAGGAAGGCACGTTGGGGTGGGTGGGAGGGTTGAGTGAGGGGGGCTGAGTGACTTGGGTAGCCATGAGATGAGAGAGGAGGGAGTGGGTAGGAGAGGCATGGGGCGCTGGGCTGCAGCAATGGGTGGCTGGGGAGCAAGGAGGCTGTGAGATTCCCCTTGAGGCTCCTTGGGGGCATGGCCCTGCTGACAGAGCAAACTGAGTTTTGGAGGAGCTGCTGAGCCCAAGTTGGGATGGCAGCTGTGAGGTTCTAGGGACGTCCAGAGACAGGGAAAGTGTCAGGATGGCGCTCAGCAGAGAGGAGAGCTGAGGCCCTGGTTGGGGAGCCATGGGCAGAAGCTGGCCTGGGGGAGGGGCGGGAGGAGAGGAAGCAGGGTTCCCAGGAGAGGGAAGAGCACAGCCAGGTGGCTGCCTAGAGGAGGAGCTGCTGCCTGTGGGTGCTGGGTCTGCGACTGGGTTTCCTGTGGTCCCTGAAAGAGAAGGGGTCCAGGGGGTTCCAGCTGCTGAGAATCGGGTCACAGGATGACTGGTGACCAGGGGCTGCTGGGTCACCATCCCGGTAAGGGCCTCAGCCGTCCCAGCCAAATTTAGCCTGGGGGATAGTGGGCAGTGGTGGCACGCACAGTGTGTGTGTAAGGGGCTCGATGTGTGTGCCCAGAAATGGTGAGCGTGATTCTGGGGTGCTGTGTGCCCAGGGCTTGCCGGGTGGGGCTGTGGCCACTGGACACTCCACGGGGCGGAGACTGGACTCGCACAGCATCTGGCTCGTTGTGTCCATCGCATGTTGGCCGACCGCCTGTGCCCTGGGTAGGAGCATGGGGGTCCGGCAGCCAGTCTGCCCGGGAGGAATCCATCCCTCACTGCTTACTCCACCTCGCCATGCCTCCGCTTCATTTTCCAGAAGTTGGAAATTTAAAATAGTTCTTTGGCTCCTAGAATTGTCGTGAGAGTTCAATAAAACAATCCATGTAACGTTAGTTGTAATGGTATGACTGTGCTGCGTGTGAGAGCATGTGTACACACACAGATGTGTGAGAACCCCTGTGGGTGTGCATGTGTGGGCGGTGTCTCCCAGTGGCAGGTCAGTGTGTGGCCTCCCTCTTGTCTCTGGCTTCGTCCCAGGGCACAGCTGCCCTGCTCTGTGCCTGCCAGGCTGAGCCAGGTCGGGGACCAGAGCAGCCGCTCCTGGACCACACCCGGCCCCGGCCCTGGCCAGGCTCCCATTAAACCAGTGAGATATGAAATGCCGCCATATCTGGGACAGGGTCTTTAATTAAATTAATTGCCAGCAACATAGTAAAAATGCTGATGGGTCATAAACGGCAAGTTGGCAATGCCATTCGTCATCCCCGAGGACTTGCTGGGGGCTGGGGTGGGGGTGGGGGTGGGCATGCTGCCCTGAGGCCACAGGGAGCTCTGCAGCCACCAGGGCCTCGGGCGGATGGCCAGCCTTGGAGAGGGGAATGGAGATGGGGCAGGAGCACTTTGTCTGAAGGGTGCGTGTGTGGAAGTCATACTGTCCTTATTTAGCTTATATGTTTACCTGGTGAAGGACATGAAAGGAAATTGGGGGGGGATGCCTGGGGACCTAGTAGGGTGGGGGCACAGCCTCCAGCTTGCTGGCCAGTCTGAGTTACCTTTGATCCATTGGCAAGCTGAGAAATCTGGCCCCGCCTGGCCACTGATTGCTGTATGACCTTGAGCAAGTCCTTCCCCTCTCTGAGCCCAGTTTTCTCATTAGGAAGACAGGAGGTCCACCCTCCTGCAGGGAACTGTGCCAGGGGCCTTCGATGTCTCTTTCAGCCGGGGCTGCCACAGACTCAGACTCAGACTCAGACCTAGTGGTGGTGAAGGGGCTGGGCCTGGCCCACCTGGCTACCTCTGCCAGGTGAGAGGTGGAAGAGGCCTATCCTCTCTCTCTCTCTCTCTCTCTCTCTCTCTCTCTCTCTCTCTCTCACACACACACACACACACACACAACCACCAGAACCAGAAACACATCCACAGCAGCACACACTGCGCCAGCAGCAGAGTCCAAAGCCGAAGAAAGCCTTCCTTCCCCAGTTCTCTGTGGGCTGTGCGACCACATAATTACCTTGGATTCCATTCTATTTAATTGCAGCTTATTAAATTCTAACCAGCCAATTATCAGCCACAATTATAGCTTAATTCGGGGACACAATAGCTATTTTATCGTTTGTTAATCAAATGCTTATTTAGGCCTCAGCTTTATTAACTATTTCTCTGGCCTGAAGTAAGTCCCCGGGGCAGGAAGGGGCCCGGGAGGGCGTTCGGGGGCCTGTCCCATCGCAGCACTCGCCCCCGGGCACCCCAGTAATTTTGAAGTCTCCTGCGCAGGGCGTGGGGGCTCTGAGCGATAGTAGAGGTGCGACCCCTGGTGTGGGCTCTGGGTGCAGAGCGGGAAGACCCGTGTTTGTTCATTCATGCTTTCAGTGCATGTTTATCAAACACCTGCTCTGTGCCAGGTTCTGGACCACAGCAGCGAAGAAGACAAGTGTGGTCCCCATTGCTGTGCCCCTTTCAGGGGGAGGGGACACAGACAGTAACAGGTGACTTCAGATGGTGGGAGTGCTCTGAGGAAACAGGGGGGGGGAGGGGTGGGGGCATGGCAGTCAGGAGGAGCCTGCCGGGAGGCAGCCTTGGAGCGGAGCCGAGAGCTGAGGGATTAGAAGGGATTCGCATCCCTGAAGAGCAGGGGGCAGGGGGAAGAGCAAGTGCAAAGGCCCAGGACTGGGATCAGCTGTGGGGGTTGAGAAACGGGGTCAGGGAGTAAGTGGAGCGAGCAGAGGGCGGTGGGTGGGCAGGCCAGACGCTTGTCTAGGAGACACCCAGACCCCTGCCCACCCTGTGCCCACCCTGCCCTCTGTGACTGTGTGACCTTCGGCAAGTCCTGAACTTCACGGTCCTCGTCTGCAACACGAGGGCTGGTCAGAGGCTCCTGAGTGCAGTGCCGGTCTGTGCGCTGGTGGCAGGCAGTCGCCCAGCCATGCACCCGACTCAGTGTGACTGTCTTCTGAGCTGGGGAGGTGGTGCCTTCTCCACACACCCCGCCCTCTTTGTCCTTTGCAGTTCAGCCTGTACACATGTCTTCCTCGTGGTGCCTGTGTCAGCCCTTGTGACAGGGTGGACCCCTGAAGCCCGCTGGGGAGGAGGGTGACTTCGGGAGGTGGCTGCTGCCTCTGACACTTTCACACACACATTACCATGGAAACCAGAGCGCTGCACATGCATGTGTGTGAGCACGGGTCAGGAGAGCAGTTCTCCCTTCAAAGGGACACCATGAGGGGCTGCACCCCCACCCGGTCACCTCCACCCCCTGCACACCCCTAGGCAGGAGAGACTGCAGGCATCCTCTCCTTTGTGCACTGAACACCCCCTGGGGCAAAAGAGCCTGGACCCAGACCTGCCCCTGCCTCCAGGAAGCCCTGGCCTTTGGGAGCAACAGGCAGGGGACAGATGACAAAGGGATAGATCAAAGGGGAAGAAGAAGGGGGCCAGGGTGGGTGGGCACCTCGAGACCCTGGGCAGGGAGCAGTCCTGACCCACCTGGTCCTGGTGCAGGGTGCGCCCACATGAGGAAACTGAGGCCTGAGAAACAGGGCCCTGCATGGGGCTGGACAGTGAGTGAGCCCAGCGAGAGCTGGCAGGCAGGGCACAGGGCTTTGTGTTGGATCTGGGAGAATTCTGGAACGCACACCCAAGCTGCCTCCGGCCCCATGGCACCCTGCTGTCACCTCGGGCAGGTCCATGAGTTGCCTCCTGGAACCTCAGGGTTCTTTGCGTGGCCCCCAAATCTGTCATCTTGGGGCCTCCCACCCCACCATTCCTTCACCCCCCCAGACCCCACAGCCGTCTGTCTGTCTGACAGCAAGCAGGGATTCCGTCTCTGCTCCTCAGAGCCCCTGAGTGCCGCCCCCTCATTATAGACTGTCCTGAGTTTAAAAAATAACCCATGAAGCCATCTCAGACCACCGTGCAGGAGAACCTGAATCCCCATCCCCCCGTCTGGTCCCTGCAGCCCCCACAGGGCGGGGCCAGGAGCCCCACCGGACCCTGCACATCAGTCTCTGCTTCCCCTGAGTCCAGCACTGGTCTCTGGAATTGACTGATTGACTGGTTGATTGGTTGATTGATTGGAAGATGAGCAGAGCTAGCTTCCAGCCAAATCTGAATGTGTGTCCTCCATTTCCATCCTCCCTTCTGGGCTCTGGTCTTGGATGAGGTAATGCCGTTCAACATTCATTCAACAAACCTTCGCTAGCCACTCACTGTGTCAGACCCTGGCCAGTCTATAGGGATGCATGAAGGGTGGGGGGATGTCACCATTCAGTCCCTGCCCTCAAGGTGCTGACAGATTCAGAAACGGTGACAATATGATGTGTGAGGTGCTGAGGCAAGTTCCATCCGGGCTTGTGAGAGCTCAGGGGAGGTGTGGCCGGCTCTGCCTGGGGGTCAGGAAGGCTTCCTGGGAGGGGGTGTTTGAGCAGGACTTGAAGGGAGAGTAGAAGTCACCCAGGCAGATATGGCCTGAATGGGGTGGGAATGGGCATTTTCTGCAGAAAAACCAGTGCTGTTAGCTGAAGGGGGAGGGGCGGGGGGGGGGTGGTCAGAGCTGGGAACAGAATGTCCACAAGCCCTTGAGGAATTGCAGACAGTCAAGAGGCCTCCCCACAGGGCACACATGGAGGGGGGTCCTAGAGGCAAGGCCAACAGGGCCTCCAGCACCAGGTGCGGGCACAGTGTGTTGGCCTGTGGCATTCTGCTCTCCCTGCCTGGGCCTAGGAGCGCAACACCCAGGCCCCACGCGGACCAAATGCACACCTGCATGGCCGCCTGGAGCACAGGCATCCGGGATGAGGGGTTCAGTGCTGCACGCGCAGCCAGGAAAGGGTCAGGCTGTTCTGGTCAGGAAGACGGAGGCTGCTGGGCCTCCAGCCCCCTCCCCCACCGCATTTCAAATCCAGAACATTCTCGGGGAAGTGGAATAAGTGGGGGCTTGCCGCCCCACCCCCCTGCTGTGTCCCTCAACGTGGGCTGTTAGGAGGATGGAAGGAGCAGGTGACGGGCAGGGGCTGGGCAAGGCTGCTTGAGAAGCAGTGGTACGACACCCTGCCCCCAGCCTGCCTACCCCGCTCCCAGGGACTGAGTCCTCACTCAGTAAATACAAGTTCATTAATAGCTGGATTAATCACACCTCATATTTTCATGGTGCCTTTAAAAATAAAACATTCAAGAGCACTTTCACACCCACCCTGGGCCTCAGAGTTACGCGGGGAGGTCTTATCATCCCAGGCTGCAGGTGAGAAAGGGGGGCTCAGCAGTGGCATGTTGGGATGTGGGGGGCAGCCTGGCGTGCAGAGCCCTCTCCCTGCCCATGACTCTGCCTGTGGCCACTCGTAGCAGATCTTCTGAAGTTCAAGGGAGAAGAAGGGGTGGACATTCAGTCACTCAGCAAATACTCCATCAGTACCCAGGCCAGACCTGGGTTCCCACTCTGAGCGGAGTCAATGTGCAAATAAATCCACCCTAATTCTGAACGGGGTGTGTACCCTGGAGGGAGGCTTAGGGGACAGGGTGGGCACTTGGGCAGGTAACAAAGAGTGTAGGTCCAGGAAAGCCTCCTGGAGGAGGTGACACATTTGCCGAAACTTGAAGGCAGGTGGAGTTCCCAGATGAATCACGTGAGGCAGGCCCACATGGTCCACTCCACTGGTCTCTTATTTCTCTCTTGGCCCCAGGCTCCCTACACACATGGACACACACACATACTCACACAGACGTGGTCTTCCCAGGGCCAGCAACGGATCCTAGGATCCTGGCTAGGATCGTTGCTCCCACACTGAATAGAGCAGCCAGAGCAGGGGTGCCAGTGCCCTCCTGAGACAGGTGGGGGCCAGCAGACCAGCCCTAGGGCTCACTAGAAGTGGGGTTCCCCCTTCAGGGCCTGAGTCATCCGCACAGCCCCGTCTGCAATTCCTGGTGACCAAGAGCCCATCAGGCCCGCTAATAAGTGAAGGAGATCTTCCTTCTGAAACCCAGGGGGCCGCTGGGCCACGTCCGTGAGGGTGGGAAAGCCATGGCCGGGTGTGGTGGCCGGAGCCTCCGGAGAGTGGGGTGGGCTCGGGAAGTGGCAGGGCCTGAAGAGCCAGCGGGCCCTGCACCTGCCCTCCTGCAGCCCTGGTGCATCTGCCCTGACAGAGCATTTCTTCCACCTTTGTCACCCCAGGAGCAGCGACAGGCACCCCACTCCAAGTCTCCAGTCACTAACGTGGGCCCAGGCATCCTTGAATTGGGTGGCAAGGACCAGGGATGGACAGTGTGGTGGTGGGGATGGAGGCCTCAGCCACTCGGCGCTTCTCCTTTGGTGGGAGCTACTGTACCAGTGAGGACGGGCCCAGGCGCAGAGAGGCTAAACAGGATGTGTGGTTTCCTGGGAGAGTAGGGAGGGGACTCCTCTCTCCAGAGTAGTGACTGTGGAGTTGGGCCCTGAGGAGAAGGGAGGAAGGTGCTGGCAGAGGATGAAGGAAGGGCATAGCAGACAGAAGACCATGGGCAGAGACCTGGAGGAGGGAGGCATGCCTAGGAGGGATCAGAGGGTGTTTCTGCACAGGAGATTAGACTGAGCCAGGACAGAGGGCTCAGGGATGCCAGCCAAAGGCCCTGGCACCATTCTGAAATGCCCGTGGAAGCCAAGCAGATGGCAGACATAGAAGCAAGGCCAGGGTGGGACAACAGAGAACGGCGGGGACTGAGGTGATCTGAAGCTTTTGCCTGTTGAAAGGATCACAGGTCACTTGGCAGTGAGCATGCTCTGCTTTGTGTTGTCTCTGATAGACAAGCACAGGATTCCTGTCAGAGAAATGCTCACCCTAGTGGCCTGCATGTGGAGGGGAGAGACCTCACCGGGCCTTCGTTCAGACGAGAGGCCTAACCGGACAGTGAAGCCTCAGGAGGTTGCAGGAGCTGACCACAGGGTGAAGGTCACAGCGGGCTCAGGGGCCAGAGGGGAAGGCAGTTCTGCCGCCCAGGCAGCTTCTGTAGCCCCTAGAGGACACCCAGTGGGGCCTGAATGTACCCCCACCCATGGCGGGAGTGTCCTTGCTGGAGGGCATAGCTGTAACCTAGAAAGTGCCCTTTGGGTTCTACCCAATAAAAGTCCCCCCACCGGGGTGGGGAGGGGCGGTCACACCAGTGTGGCATGACCGAGGCCCTGGAGAAGTGAGCTATGTCCCTTATTGGTCACAGTACATTTATTTTTCATTAGCAGTTAAATGTAGACATGAGGGATTGTGCTGGGTTCAGCAGGCGGCTGACGTGAGCAGTGCTTGGCGCCGTGATCGATAGGGAGGCCGGAGGACCACGCACCCACTCCCTGCCCACACCCCCAGCCATGACCCCTGCCCACCCAGCCTCTAGCCAGGAGACAGGCACAGGCCATCACGTTGAGTCTCCGCAAGGGGAGGTCCCAGGCAGGCCCTGCCACGGGGGGCTCCCACCCGTTCTAGAGCCTGTGACCCCTGTCCCTGAGCCCCCTGCAGGCCCTGCTCGGGAGTCAAGTTGGCTGAGATCCTGTAGCTTCCCCAATAAATGTCCAGAGAGACCACTGGGCCTCTCCCCACTCCAAGTCCATATCAGAAGCTCACCATCCGATTCATTCTCTAGACCTTGCAGCCGGAGCCGGATGCCGCCCTACGCAGGCTGAGCCCGCTCTCTGGGTCAGGGACTTGCAAGTGGCTGCTGAGTGACAGTGAAAAGCAACTGGAATAACAAAAGGGGCATGAGGCTGCTCCAAGGCATTTTTTGAGTCCAAGGCCGGAGCTGGGGTGTCTGAGGACTCCCCTCGGGCCTCAGAGTCCCCATTTATATCTAAGTGACTTCTCCTCTCTGCCTGCATCCCCACCACCCCCATCTGAGGGCAGGGCACCTGCCAGCTCCTGCCTCAGTTTCCTCATCAGCCCGCACCCTGAAGAGCTTGCTGTGAGGGTTCCTGAGCTGAGGGAGCTGCACTTGGCCATCCTCAGTGCAAACCCCTGTGGTGGCAGCAGCCAGCACTTACTGAGCACGCGCCGAGTGCTTTTCTCATTTCACCCTCAGAACCTAAGAACTGGGTGCTATCTCCCTGTCCGTCAGGCGAGGAAAGAGGCTAGAGGGTTGGGGGCTTCCTTGAAGTCACAGCGGGTTTCCCAGCCTCTCCGCAGGCATTCCCAGCTCCCCTGCCTGGCCCAGGGCGTCTATAGGACCAGGCGCAGATCCCCTCCCCCAGGTCACAGTCTGGGAGGGAGGGGGCCAACTCCCACCTTAGAAAGAGAGGGTCCCTGTGCAGGCAGGAGAGAGGGCCACACGGATGCTCCCTGGAGGGTGGGCCCAGGCACCAGGCGGCAGGCCTCCCTGGTAGAAGCCCGCTGTGAGTTTGAGCTGCCTGTGGGAAGGGTAGTGGAGCCAGGGGGCCGACCTGGTGAGGCTCCAGGCTCCACCACGGGCAGGCCGGCCTCCATCGCACAGATGGCAAAGCAGCAATTCGCCCAAGGCCACCACAGCAGGGAGCAGAGTGGGTAGAGGCCCATGTGGACCGTGAGTGTGTGCTGGTGGGGACATCACTGCAGCCCTGAGGGGGCCAGGCCGGCAGGGGTCTGTGTGGTGGGCAGCGGTGTGTGGAGGCTGAGGGTGCTCTCACTGCCTCCTCCCACTCCCCCCAACCCCCACCCTCTCAGGGGTCCTGCTGGTTTAGCAGCCTGTCACACTGCTGTGGGGTTTACCTCTGCCAAAGCCTCAGAGCCAATTACCTGTGTAATTAGCAACAAATGACTTGTGGGATGGTTGTGGTTTTCAGTTAAAATTAGAAGGAAACCCATACTCAGGTCTCCTTGAAGGGTGGGACGTGGCCCAGGTCCCTCAGGCTCCCAGACACACTCTCCTGGCTCCCATCCTGTCCCGGGCCACCCGCAGCCCAGGCCACCGCACCTGCCCTCCCCCGGGCCTCTCCTGTAAGCTGTGCCACCTCCCCTCCTTCACTCACTTGGTATGCTCTGAGCACCTACTGTGTGAAGGGCAGGAATGGGGATCAGCCCTGAAGCAACCGGAGACAGCCAGGGCAGCAGAGGAAGGGGCTCCTACTCTCCCCTGGGTCCCCCGCACCCCAGGGCAGGGGGTTGCCTCACCAGATCCCAGAGCTCCTACCCGGGTGGTAACGAGCCTGACTGCTGCCGCCCTTGTCTCATTCGTCTCCGCCGTCTTCAGCTGGGGGGGGTGGGCTGCTCCTCCCCCATGTTACAGAGGGGACACTGAGGCGGGCGAGGGGGGGACATTTAGCATCTGGGCTGGTAGTGGCAACATGCCTTACTCCTCCCTCAGCCCCAGCAGCTGGCTTCCCATGGCCTGGCCCTGCCCCTGAATGGGCAGGGAACCCCCGGAGGACCCCGAAAGCCCAGCAGAGGCCTGGTTCACCTTCCGCCTTTGCCCTGCTGCAGGTGCCCAGCAGAATGCCACGGTGGCCAACCCGGTGCCCGGCGCCAACCCAGACCTGCTTCCCAACTTCCTGGTGGAGCCTGAGGACGTGTACATCGTCAAGAACAAGCCGGTGCTGCTGGTGTGCAAGGCCGTGCCCGCCACGCAGATCTTCTTCAAGTGCAACGGGGAGTGGGTGCGCCAGGTGGACCACGTGATCGAGCGCAGCACGGACGGGAGCAGCGGTGAGGCGGGCCGGGCGGCGGGCGGACCGCGGGAAGGGGAGGCCCCGCTGCAGCCTGTGAGCACGAGGCCAGGATGTAAACGGGCTCCACACCGAGGGCTCATACACCAGCACCCGTCCTGGGAGTTCCCCACCAGACCTCACAGCTTGGAGGGGGAGTAGCAGAGAAGACCCTGAAATGCCCAGGGAGCCATGGAGGAGCAGGTCCCCACCGCTGTGTCAGCCAGGCTCTGCCTGGGTAGCTGCGCCAGCAAAGAAAGGGGGTTTGGAAGGGATGGATCCCAAATTATTGAAGAACTCAGGGACCTAACACTCTGAGTAATTAATGCAGGGGTCCTCAAACTACGGCCCGGGGGCCACATGCAAATACAAATATTGTATTTGTTCCCGTTTTGTTTTTTTACTTCAAAATAAGATATGTGCAGTGTGCATAGGAATTTGTTCATAGTTTTTTTTTAACTATAATCCGGCCCTCCAATGGTCTGAGGGACAGTGAACTGGCCCCTGTTTAAAAAGTTTGAGGACCCCTGATTTAATGTTTGCATTCGTTCGTTTATCCATCCACTTACACGTTCTCTGAGCACTCTCTCTGTGCTGGTGACACGGCCCCGCATGGAGGTAGGTGGGCAGCATGGTGACCTCGCAGCGAGGCCTGGGGGCTGTGGCAGCCAGAGGAGAACAGGACGGAGGCTGCCTGGGGAGGTGACATGGAAAAGGAGGGGATAGCAACTGGTCAGGGAGAGGAAAGGGAAGGGTGTCCCAGGCAAGGGACACAGCACAACAAAGGCTTGGAGGCAGATGGGTGCAAGTCGGGGGTCAGCAGGAAAAATGTGGGTGCGCACAGGGGCAGTGATGTCATCCAGTAGCCTCACCCATTCGGCTCTGGCATGAGGTCACAGTTCCATGGGATTTCCAGCTGCCATTCACATGGACAGAGCTATGGGTGACACTCGGGGGCCAGTGTGGGGGAGGGGGGCTGGAGGGAGGGGCAGATCCAGAGATGCTGAGGAGAGAGAACCAGTGGACTTGGCTGAGCCTGGAGAGGGGGGTTCCAGGGCCGGAAGCAGACCGGAGAAGTGCCCTCTGTAGGAGACCTCACGCCCCGCCTCCAGCCCGGCCTGAGGCTGCCGGTGGGCCATGAGCGGCCTGCGGAGCTGACAACAGCCTCTCCTCCTCACTAACTTACCCAGTGAAGCTCCTCGCCTCTCCCTTTGTCCTGGTGCTTTGTGGAGCCCTCAGGTTGAGTCCTGAGCCCCTTCCCCAGAGGCCTCAGCCAACCTGAGACAGCACACATTCCCTGTGGGGTATGGCCACCAGTGTGAGGTCAGAGAGGCAGTGCAGCCGGGATAGGAGGCTGTGCCCAGGGTGATTCACGCTGATGCCCAGCCAGACAGGGGACCGCGGGCCCATAGAGGTGGCCCCCGCTCCAGGCAGGAGCTGCTGGGTGACCCAGGAAGGATCCCAGAAAAGAGTACCATCCAAGCTCATCTTAGGACCAACCTGAAGCCAGCATTTCCCAGGCCAAGGACCAGAAGTGCTGGTGTAAGAATGGTGGGCCAGCAGTGGGGCCAGATTGGGGCGGGAGAAGTGGGCTGTGGCCAGACTGGCACTGTGGGAAGTTGGTGCCGGGCGGAGGCGGCTGGAGGAGGGCGATTCCTGCCCAGAGGACAGGAAGCTCTCACAATACTCTGCCCGGGTTTAGGCTGAGTGTGATCCCGTCCTCAGAACCAGCCTGTCGGATAGAGACGGGATGGAGGCCTTGGCTCTGACTCCTATAGGACCCCAAAAGGCTCTAACCAGGCATCCGGCCCACAGAACTCACCCCATTCTCCCAGGGTCAGCAGGGGCTGGCCCTCCCTGCAAGCACCAGCACCCCCCCCCCCCCCCAGCGATTCTGCCCGGGCCTTTGAGCCGGCATTGCCCTGGCCTGTGGGCGCCTGGTGCTGGCAGCTTTCTTCCTTCGGTCCTCGGGTGTTAACTGAGCGCCTGCTCTGTGCCGGGCCTGGATTGGTGCAGGAAGTCAGCCTCCATGGGAGGGGATGGAGAAGGTCGGTGATCTCTGTGGCCCAAGAGAGTCCCTGGCGCCATCAGCACCTCCCAGAGCCAGAGCCTCTGCTCACATTACCCTCCTGCCCACGTGGCAGCTTTGGGGCTCACATTGTCCCAGTGGAGAGTCTGCCTTCCCCAGGGCAAGTCCCCTCCCTCCCTGAGCCTCAGTTTCCTCCTCTGTAAATGGGGATGAGGAGGGCCCCTTGCACGTTGGAGGGGGAAGCCACGAGATCTCGTACACCCAGTCAGAGCCCAGCTCCAGGCCTTTCCTCCCCACCCCACGCCCAGGGCCTCTGCAGCTTTTTGCGTGAGTCCTCCCACTGCTGTGGCAAGTCCCCCGGGGAAAGGACAGATGAGGAGGAGGAAGCCACAGCCAGAGACCTGCCTTTCCTCAGCCTTGAGGGTCTGTCCTAGAACCCCTGGCAGGCCCCAGGCCAGCCCTGCTCCTTGTCTCCTGGAATCACGAGGCCTGGAATCCATGGCTTAGCTGAGACCCAGGCCCAGCACACATGCTGAGGGCCCCCAGCCCACAGTCCCCAGCAGACTCTGCTGGCCTTGCTCCTTCCAGCCAGCCAGACCAGCAGAGCTCATGGGGCCATGTCCCCCCCCCCCCCCCCCCGCCTCAACCCCAGGACCCTCACCTGACCTCAGGTCTTCCATGGCCAGCACACCTGATTTTCATTGATCTTGTTGATTTCTCAACACAGAGCCTTTGAGTGCTTTGAATCTCAGATAGGCTTCCCTTCCTTGCCCACAAACACAGGCCATGGCACCATGGAGGCCCAGAGCAGAGCCTGACCCAGAACTTCCTGGGCTCAGGCAGGTGTGGCAGTGATCAGAGGTCAGCCCAGACCTGCAGCCACACCCATTCCTGTGTGGGACTGAGGGTGGCTGGGCGGAAGCCCCGGGAGAGAGCGCCCTGTTCCCCCTCACTTGCCCCCATTCCCAATCAGAAGACCAGGGTTAGGGACCAAAGCCTGAAAACCCTCAACCCAAACCTGCTGATGCTGGAACAGCCTGAAATTTTTGAAGCCAAGCGTTGGAGTCCAGTCTGGGGGTGTCATTTATTGTTACATAAACTGATTGGTTATTAGACACAGATTGGTGAGAACCTGAGCTCAAACTTGGCCTCAGAGCCCCCACCTTGCCAATCCTCTCCTTCCCATAAATACTCAGCCCATACTCCCCGGGCCTCCCCACGTGCCCCCTGCTCACACCCCACACGCTCCTGGGCCCCGTCCCTCCCCAAGGCCGGCATCTGCTCACATTTACCAGGCAGGTGCAGACAGCCATGCCCAGAAACCGCTCCCAGGATCCAGGCTGCTCCGAGACCTGCAGGGAAACGGGCACAGCCCCTCACCTCATGGGCTGGTCAGGGCAGAGTCTGATCTCCCCTTGGGCCCACCGCCCTCCTGGAGCTTGTGGGGTTGAAGGGCGCTGCCTGGAAGTGGGACATGGAGGATAAACTTGGCCCTCGTTTACGGCAGCAGGAAGGAGCCGAGGAGGTGGCAGGACAGGAGTGGGAGGAGGCGGGGAGAAAGAAATAGGCACGCTTAAATTTAGTGCTGTTCTCCCAGGCTGATTGCCGGGCGGGGCGTGAGCTCCCCAACCCCCTACGGGATGGATGGCCCACCCATAGACCTGTCTGCCCAGAGAGAAAAACTCCCCAGTTCAGAATGTTCTGGAGGTCTGCGCCGCTGAGTGTGTGCATGGCTTCTACTGAGGTGCTTCAAGACTCAGTGTGCTTAGCAGGCGGCTGGTGCCCAGGGCCCCCTGTACACAGACCCTGTGAGAGCCCCTCTGCCCTCAGCCCTCACCACACCCCCCAGAGAACCTCAGAGAATGACCTCAGGCAGAGGTGACACCGTCCCCCAATCTCCTGTGAGAACTAGCCAGAGGCAGGGGCGAGTGATAGGAACCAAGGCGGGAGCTGGGGGCTCAGTGAGGAGGGTGTGGGCAGGGGTCAGGGGAGACACGGTTAGAGAAATTAAGAGAGAAAACAGCCTCCCTGCTCAGCTGGACTGCTGCTCCTCCTGCAATGCAGCCCTAATTGAATTTCTCTGTTAACAATGGAAACACATTGCTGCCCGGCCTCTCTCCCTCTTTCTGATAAGCCACTGACCCGAGGGAAATTGGGGTCAGAAGGAGGAGAAATTGGAAACAAACGGTCTTTTCTCACTCCTGGGACATTGGTTCTGGCCCAGGGCCAGGAGGCTGCTGTCCCCTCTTCTGGGTCCTCAGAAGGTCTGGGCCCTCCTCGTACCCCCACTCCCTGGGTCCCAGTGTGGCCGAGGGCAGGGGCCTGCGTCCATTCTTGAGCGAGGTCCTCTAGCTCAGCTGGTGCAGAGCAGGTCCCGACACCCATCCCAGGCAGCCTCCCCGTGTGGGCCACCCCCTCACCCTTGCAGACACTTCTCCCTAATGGCCTGGGTCCTCCCAGCCCACCCAGGTGACTACAGGACACCCTCAACATGCTTTGGGTTCAGATCGCCGTGGGAGGAGGACCTACGGCAAGCCCTCGTCCTGTGAGCATGTTCCGTCACCCATAGTGGGAGCAGTGCGGCCCAGGGCTCGGGCGGGGTGGATAGGGGGTGCAGAAGACAACAGCCAGCATGCGGGGATTGCTTGCTAAGCCCAGGGGTCTATTATCACACTAGGCAATGGGTGCAATTATCCTGTTAATAGCTGCTATTATGTTATCACATGTCAGGGTCCACCTGCTAACCCCCAGGAAGCTGAGCCAGATCCTTCCTCACCCTTTTACCCACAAAGCCCTCGGGCTGGCCAGTCTGCCACACCCCTTCTTCCTGGGGTCCTGGGAGGCCAGCCCCTGCTGCCAGAAGCCCCATTAGGGGCATTTCTGTAAGAGACTCTGGAGACAGGCCCCTGGGTAACGGAGTACAAAGAATGGAAGGACTAAGAACCTACCCCTAGCTTCCAGGGCAGACCCACTGAGCTCCTGTGGGTCCCCCAGAGTGCCCTCCAGGTTGAGAGTTGCCCCGTGTCTGCTCTGGCCTGGAACAGGGAGGCTCAGGGTGGCCCGGGCCCTAGCAACCCACCCCTCCCGCCCCCAGGCCTGCCTGCCATGGAGGTCCGCATCAACGTCTCGAGGCAGCAGGTGGAGAAGGTGTTTGGGCTGGAGGAGTACTGGTGCCAGTGCGTGGCCTGGAGCTCCTCAGGCACCACCAAGAGCCAGAAGGCCTACATCCGAATAGCCTGTGAGTCCGGGGCCTGCCCTCAGGTTGTGGGGGCGGGGAGGATCCTGTCAGAAAGCCTGGGTCCTGCCTTGATGGGAGGAAGAGCCACCCATAGCCGCTGCGCACTTGGCACCTCCTTCTGCCATGTGCCGTGGCTCCTGTGGGGCCGGGGAAGCAGGCCAGGCTACGGGCACGAGGCGCCCAGCTGGAGGACGCTCTTGCTCTTCCAGATTTGCGCAAGAACTTTGAGCAGGAGCCGCTGGCCAAGGAGGTGTCCCTGGAGCAGGGTATCGTGTTGCCCTGCCGCCCGCCGGAGGGCATCCCCCCGGCAGAGGTGAGGGGACTCCCAAGCTCGGGTCCTGCCTGCCCAGCCCCCAGGCTGACCCCCAGGGACTGCTCTCACCCGGGGCTGTGCAGAGGTGTGGCTCCTTCCCCAGGTGGAGTGGCTCCGGAATGAGGACCTGGTGGACCCGTCCCTGGACCCCAACGTGTACATCACCCGGGAGCACAGCCTGGTGGTGCGACAGGCGCGCCTGGCCGACACGGCCAACTACACCTGCGTGGCCAAGAACATCGTCGCCCGACGCCGCAGCGCCTCCGCCGCCGTCATCGTCTACGGTGGGCCCCGGCACTGGCAGGGCAGGGAGAGCTCGGAAGTCCTCGGGGTGGCACTGTGACTGGCTCCCCAGGGAGGCAGGGCCAGGCGGGCCAGGCGGTGGGCTGACTGGGAAGGGCAGGGCCTGTCTGGGCCTATCAGGGAGCCAAAGGGTGTGTGGGCGAAGGTGCGGGTGGCTGGTCATCTGTAGCCACACCATCCCCTGGCTGACTTGTGGGCAGGGAGCGTTGTGCAGGAGATGAGGGTTCAGAGGGAGACTAGGAAGTGACCTTGGGCGGGAAGTAGTGTTCTGGGCGCCCCAGGAGCAGGCAGAGGGAGCGGGTGCAGAAGTTGCCCCTCTGAAGGCTGGAGTCTGAGCTGGAGGGGCCTGGGAGCTACAAGTTCGGGCTGGCTGCCCTAGTGCCCACAGCACCTGCTGGTGGAAGGAAGGGGCAGTTGGCACAGTGTGGCCTGCCCTCCAGGGCTTCCCCTCCAGCCCCCTGCCCTGGTCCCTGGGCCAGCATGTCTGAGGAAGCCCCCGCTCCCTGACCCCAGTCCTTCTCTGTCTGGCCAGTGAACGGTGGGTGGTCGACGTGGACCGAGTGGTCCGTCTGCAGCGCCAGCTGTGGGCGCGGCTGGCAGAAACGGAGCCGGAGCTGCACCAACCCGGCGCCTCTCAACGGGGGCGCCTTCTGTGAGGGGCAGAATGTCCAGAAAACAGCCTGCGCCACCCTGTGCCCAGGTACCAGCGGCTGCCGCCTCCTGCATCGCTCCTCACCTCGCCATCTCCGTGCCCTGGCTCCATCACACCCGCCAGCCTGCCCCCCATGGCTCCATCCCACCCGCCCGCACGTAGGGCCAGGCTCAGTCCAAGGCCAGGATGGGGTTCAGTATGATGGAGGCAGGGCTCGGTCCATATCCGGCTCCGTCTCGGCAGAGGGTCTGAGCCCCAGAGTTTCAGGTACAGTCAGGACAGGGGCAGTCAGTGGGGCAAGGGCAGGGCTTAGCCTGGGTGCCCACACGGCCCCAGGGCCGCGGCAGCCCCCTGGTGTGGGTAGAGCCAAACAGGCAGGTGTCATTGTGCCTCCCATCATTAGCATGTGTCATCCAGGCCAGCTGGACACCAGAGGGTGTGCAGGGGGGGCCTCCCTGGCCCTGGCCTTGCACCCAGAGCCTGAGCTGGCTCCCCAGGCTGACAGTGTCATCTCCTCTCTCTGTGTCTGTCTCCCCTAGTGGACGGCAGCTGGAGCCCGTGGAGCAAGTGGTCGGCCTGTGGGCTTGACTGCACCCACTGGCGGAGCCGCGAGTGCTCTGACCCAGCACCCCGCAACGGAGGCGAGGAGTGCCAGGGTGCCGACCTGGACTCCCGAAACTGCACCAGCGACCTCTGTGTGCACAGTGAGTCCTCTGCCCTGGGAGTCCTCTTGAGTTTGCCAGGACTGGCCCTGCCCAGCTCCAGGGAGGTGGTGGCTCAGGGATTTAGTCCCCTGCCACAGGCTGCACCCCCCTCTCCAAAGCTCAGGACCCTCGGGGATCCCCATCATAAACACCCACATGCGGGCCCCTGCACACCCCAATACACCCCTCGTCTCCCCCAAAACATGCATACTTTTGAGCTTTTACTGTGCACATGCCCCCCTCCCCCTCTCCTGAAACATCACCTCCTCCCTGTCCCCCAAGTGCACAGGCAAGTCCTGTGGGGACACCAGGCCTGTGAGGCCTGTTAATTATAAGGCCATAACTAACAATTAAAGATCTCTGTTGGATTTTTTTCTCTAGAACACACCCTCCCCCATTCTTTCAATTAAAAACCTAATTATCTGTGTCAATTCCTTTCTGATGGACATTTCTTCCATTATGCAAAGCCCTTCTAAAATCAATACGGCTTCCTCTGGGCAGTCAATCACCCTCCCCAGCCGCGCCCCCGGCCTGGAGAGGCAGGCGAGGAGAAGAGCCCTGGCAGGGACCAGGGACGAGGTGGGCAGACCCCCCAGGAAGCGGATCCCATGCTCTGGGGGGTCTCAGGAGCTCCCCGCGGCTTCAGCTGCCTGGGCCCCAGAAGCGGGGGTTCAGTCTAGCAGCCCCATCCAAGGCCTCCTGGGGAAGTGTCTCTTCCCCGCCCGCCTGGGGATCAGCAGCCTCCGCCTGAATCGAGCCTGTGAGGGATGTGATTGGCTCTGTGACACAGGAGGTGGTGGCAGATGCAGGGCGGGGATGCACGCATGCTGACTCCCTGCTCGCGCGCCAGCGTCCGCTGCCCAATAGTGCTGATGCCCAAGGAGTGGGAACCGCTGACCTCTCCCCCTCCCCCCCACCCCCCGCAGCTGCTTCTGGGCCAGAGGACGTGGCTCTCTACGTGGGCCTCGTCGCCGTGGCCGTGTGTCTCCTCCTGCTGCTGCTCGTCCTCATCCTCGTTTATTGCCGTAAGAAGGAGGGGCTGGACTCAGATGTGGCCGACTCCTCCATCCTCACCTCCGGCTTTCAGCCCGTCAGCATCAAGCCCAGCAAAGCAGGTGTGGTGCCTCTGCCCCCAGCTCCCGCCCTGGCCCCCATGCCAGGGGCCCCCCGGCCTGGCCACCCTCAGTGCCACTCCCTGAGTCTGCCTTTATCCTGCAGACAATCCCCATCTGCTCACCATCCAGCCAGACCTCAGCACCACCACCACCACCTACCAGGGCAGCCTGTGTCCCCGGCAGGACGGACCCAGCCCCAAGTTCCAGCTAACCAATGGGCACCTGCTCAGCCCGCTGAGTGGCGGCCGCCACACGCTGCACCACAGCTCGCCCACCTCTGAGGCCGAGGACTTTGTCTCCCGCCTGTCCACCCAGAACTACTTCCGCTCCCTGCCGCGAGGCATCAGCAACATGGCCTATGGGACTTTCAACTTCCTCGGGGGCCGGCTGATGATCCCTCATACAGGTGGGAAGGGCCCCAAAGTGCTCGGGGAGCTCTCAGAGGCAAGACTAGCATCCGTGTCCCTCCTATGCCACTCATCCTCACCCCAAACGCGGAGCTAGGCCAGCAAGGAAAGGAGGTCGAGTCTGGGAGACGACCCAGTTGTGGCTGACAGTGGGGCTGGCACTGAGGCCGCGGCCAGAGCTGTCTCCCTTCTGTGGCCTGGGGCACAGGACTTCTGTCCATTCGTGTACATGTGCCGGCTCCAGGAGGGCCCTGGGCTCCCAGGTGGGACAGGTGAAGAAACAGCAAAAGACAAGCACCTAGACAAGGGGCTCTTCCACCCACCACCTCACACAACCCCTCTGCCGGGGTCTCAGACACCTCGATAAAAAATCCACAGACCTCCATGGGCATCTTTCAAAGAAGCTTCGTACCTCTGGTGTGGCTGGCCACTCCCACCTGAAATTCTCTCTTCCCTCGGCTTAGATGACCTCACATAGCCCTGGGTTTCTGGTCCCTTTTCAGCTGCTCCGGGTGCCTGTTCCCAAATGTAGGTGTTCATCAGAGCTCCCTCCTGGCTCCGTCTCCCACTCCATGGCTCTGATCGCCATGTCTGTGCAGATCACTCCCACTCCTAATCCCCAGCCACAGTTCTCCTGGGCGACAGAATCCTACACCCAGCTGCCTCCTGGGCAGCTCCATCTGGAAGTCTCACATTCCTTGTGCCCAAAACAGCACCGTCTCCCACCCTCCCCCACAACCTCCTGCTTCCCGGCTTTCCCCACCTCAGGGACAGCACAGTTGAGTCAGAAACTGGAGGTCACCTTGACCTCCTGCTCTTCTTCACTTGCCCCTCACCTCTACGTCAGTCACACACCCATCCCATCATTCCTCCTCCTCAAATGTTCCTGCACCCCACTGCTCCTCGTCTTCCCACAGCCTCTCCCGGTCCTGACCACCACGCCTACCTGTCATCGGTCACAGCGCCAGGCATTCGCCGGTGCAGCCACACTTCGTCATGTCCCTCTCCTTTCCGGGACTTCCCAATGCCCCCTGCAAAGCCCACGTGACAAGGCCATAGTGGCCCCTCCCCTGCTGGCCAACTGTGGTGGCCTCTTTCCTCCTGAGGAAGCTTCTGCACGTGGCAGCCACGGTGGGCTCCCAGCACCCCACGCACACACGATCCCCCTCCCCTCCCACCAGGTCTTGGCCTGGCAGCTCTCCCTCTCTGTGCTTCATGCCTCTGCCCTAGGGATGAGGTGAGATGGTCCATGCCTGAGGAAGGGGCAGGCACACACGGGTGGTCAGTGACCATTGTGGGGTGTCTGCCCCCGCGCCCAGGACTCTTTACTGCCATCCATCTCATTCTCCCCACTGGGCTGGGTGCTTCTTGAGAGCAGGGCCCGTGGTTTTGCCTCACCTTCCTGAGTGCCTGCCCTCGGCGTGAGCGTTCATTGACTGGGAAGGCAGGTGTGTTCACACTCAGTCTCTGGGACTGTCACCAGCCCCGGCAGCCGGTGCCGGGAGGCAGCGCGGGTTGGTGAAGGGAGCAGTAGCTGTAAGCACTCCATCACTGGCTCCCCTCTCCTGGGCTTCAGTCTCTGGGAAGTGGTGACCGTCCAGCTGCCCAGCCGGTCGCCCACTCTGGAGAGCATGCCTGTGCCTTCAGACTTGGTGGGACGGAGTCATAGAATTGTTCTCCCTCTTCTAATGTAGAGGCTCCCTGTCCTAAAAGGGCAGGAAGGTGGGGCACGACCACCCCTCGCCATCCCCAGAGCAACTTCCCAGCCCCTACTGCCTCCCCTGGGACCTCTCCTCCCTCAGCAGGCACTTTCTGATGCTGCCCCTGCGAGACGCTGGGGCAGGGGTGACTCAGCCAGACAGCAGGACACGTGCGCAGTGGCTCCCAGACCCAGGAGGGCTATCAAAGCGGCGAGGTTGTTCAAGGCCCCAGCCCCACCTATAGTGGGCCACTGCCCAAGTCATGCATAGTGGCAGAGAGCTGCCATCCCCAGAGGCGTCCAGGGCCCGTGGGGGGGGGGGCAGTGGTGGTCGTGAGCAGGGAGGAGGGCAGGGCACCCAGACAGAGGCAGCTCTGGGCGGTGGTTCCAGAACAGCGAGTAGGCAGCTCAGGCTGGGCTGGAGATGCTGCTGGGAAGGCAGTTGGGGCCAGAGGCGAAAGACCTTAAATTCCAGGCCAGGGAGCTAGACTTCATCTAGTAGGAGTAAGGGAAGGCTTTACGCAGGGCAAGGGGAGGTAGGTCCAGCATCCCTGGCACCTTTTGTCTCGGTGTCTTCTGTGCCCAGGCTCACTGGGCATGCTTTGCCCACCCAAGTGTCTTTGCGCTCTCTTGGGGTCGCTGTGATTCTCTTCCTGCCGTGTGGATAGTTGGGCAGTCCCTGTGGCACCTCTGTCCCAGGCCAGGCTAGCACCGATCCATCCTCAAAGGGAGACTCACAGAGGGGCTGGCAGTGTTTGGTGTCTTTGCAGCCTGGTAAGCCCGGCCCTCCTCCCGCTCTATCACAGGGGTCAGCCTCCTCATCCCCCCAGATGCCATACCTCGCGGGAAGATCTACGAGATCTACCTCACGCTGCACAAGCCGGAGGACGTGAGGTGTGGGCTTGGGCCCTGCAGCTGAGGCTGGGTGGGCCCCCCTGCCTGCAGTCACCAGGAAGCCACCCGCCCAACCACTGCTGGGCCTTGTCTGGTCTGGCCTGAGGGGGATCCGGGGAAGAGCTGCCCCTAAGCTCAACCCAGCTCTGCTCCTGACCCCAGGGGCCGCTGCCCTGCCCCGTCCTACCCAGTCCAGGGTGGTCCACTGATGCCTTTCCCTCCCCACCTGTACTTCCCCACTTGAGGTTGCCCCTAGCCGGCTGTCAGACCCTGCTGAGTCCCATCGTTAGCTGCGGGCCCCCCGGAGTGCTGCTCACCCGGCCTGTCATCCTGGCTATGGACCATTGCGGGGAGCCTAGCCCTGAGAGCTGGAGCCTGCGCCTCAAGAAGCAGTCCTGCGAGGGGAGCTGGGAGGTGAGCCCCACTGCCCACCCTAGGGAGCCAACACAGGCCTCCGAGTGGAGCCCGGCTTCCCACCTGGCCCTTGAGCCAGGTCCCTGTCCCCAATCTCTGGCCACCCCTCAGAGCTGCACTTGGCCATGAGTTGACCCATCGGGCCCTACCCGCAGGACGTGCTGCACCTGGGTGAGGAGGCGCCCTCCCAGCTCTACTACTGCCAGCTGGAGGCCGGCACCTGCTACATCTTCACCGAGCAGCTGGGCCGCTTTGCGCTCGTGGGAGAGGCCCTCAGTGTGGCCGCTGCCAAGCGCCTCAAGCTGCTTCTGTTTGCCCCCGTGGCCTGCACCTCCCTAGAGTACAACATCCGAGTCTACTGCCTACAGGACACCCGAGATGCACTCAAGGTACTGCCCAGCCCCACCCTCTGTGCGCCTGGCCCTGAGGGCTGAGGTGCAGGGGGCTCTCCCAGCCCCCGGGCTCAGCTGACCACCTGTGGCCCTGCAGGAGGTGGTGCAGCTGGAGAAGCAGCTGGGAGGACAGCTGATCCAGGAACCTCGTGTCCTGCACTTGAAGGACAGTTACCATAACCTGCGCCTGTCTATCCACGACGTGCCCAGCTCCCTGTGGAAGAGCAAGCTCCTCGTCAGCTACCAGGTGAGGGCGCTCACGGTGCCTGGAGCCGGGCCCACCAGCCACGGACACCCCTGACGCTGCCCTTCTGCCCCCCTCCCCCAGGAGATCCCCTTTTATCACATCTGGAATGGCACACAGCAGTATCTGCACTGCACCTTCACCTTGGAGCGTGTCAGCCCCAGCACCAGTGACCTGGCCTGCAAGGTGTGGGTGTGGCAGGTGGAGGGTGACGGGCAGAGCTTCAACATCAACTTCAACATCACCAAGGTGGGCAGGAAGGGCATCAGCACTGCCATAATGTGCGCCACACCCCAGGCCCGCCGACACCTCCTCCTCGGAACCAGAAGCCCCTTGGCCTCTTCCTCCGAGCCTCCAGGGAGAGGTGCAGGTGCAAGTGGACAGATGCGGACAGATGCAGAGGGACTGCCTTGGAAGGGACTGAAGAGGATGTGGGAGCAGCAGGGAGGAGAGGTGGAGCGGCCTGGGCTTCCCTGAGGAGGACTCTGTCCTGGGCCTCAGAGGATCAGTAAGAGTGAGACAGGCAGCAGCGAGGGAAGGGCAGCATTTCTGGCCGTGTCTGAGTTCAAGGACACAGGCGGTGAGAGGAACACAGTGAATCCCGAGTGTTCAGCAGAGGCTGAGCAGGGCGGGTAGGGTCAGGGCTGGTGGGGGAGGAGGGGATGGAGGCCAGATAGCTCCAGTGCTCACTGGCTGTGTGACTTTGGCAGGTCATTACCCCTGAGCCCCAGTGGGGGTGTCAGGTGGTGCTTTGCTCTAAGGTGGTTTGGGCGCTCCCCCAGGAGGTTGCCATGGGCTTGGGCCAGGGAAAGTTCTAACAGTCATCTTCACCCCTTTGCTGTCCCCCCTCCCCCCCAGGACACAAGATTCACGGAGCTGCTGGCTCTGGAGAGCGAAGGGGGGGTCCCAGCCCTAGTGGGCCCCAGTGCCTTCAAGATCCCCTTCCTCATTCGGCAGAAGATCATTACCAGCCTGGACCCACCCTGTAGCCGAGGTGCCGACTGGCGGACTCTGGCCCAGAAACTCCACCTGGACAGGTGCCTGGGAGATGGGCAGGGGGGATTGCAAAGGCCACCTGCAGTCCAGCCTGGCGGGGTAGGATGGGTGGGGTGGACAGGACACTCTGTGGGGCCTGTGGCCCATCCATCAGCAGCCAGGACATCCAGTATGGTTGACAGAGGCAGGAGGCAGTAGCCTGGGGTGAGGCCAGGCCACTAATGAGCTCCCTTCTTCCCCTTCTCTCCACAGCCATCTCAGCTTCTTTGCCTCCAAGCCCAGCCCCACAGCCATGATCCTCAACCTGTGGGAGGCAAGGCACTTCCCCAATGGCAACCTCAGCCAGCTGGCTGCAGCAGTGGCCGGACTGGGCCAGCCAGACGGCGGCCTCTTCACAGTGTCGGAGGCTGAATGCTGAGGCCAGCCAGGCCCCCACACCTACACTCTCACCAGCTTTGGGACCTTCCAGGGACAGGCAGAGCCGGATGGGGCCTCCTCACACCAGGGAGCTGTGTGGACAGGCCCCTCCTGGTGAACGCTGTCTCTTCACACTGGCCCTTCAGACCCTGCCCATGCTCCCGCCCCTCCAGGGCCTGCCAGGCCAGGCTGGCACTGCCCCCTGCCCCCAGGGCCCAGGCTGGACAGTGCCAAAAGCCAGCCCAGGCCCAGCCCCTGTGTGTGTGTGTGTATGTGTGTGGTGCTACCTCTCCCCCCGCCCCTGGCCGGGGACCGCACACGCACAGCATGTGTGCACACACTGGGCTCGGGACGCACCCTGGAGCTCCTGCCTGAGCTGGACCTTATGCAAACATTTCTGTGCCTGCTGGGTAGGGGCACGTCTGAGGGGCCCGGCTCCAAGCCTGTGGGACTGAGGGCCACAGCCGGATGGGGGGCGGCCCCTGGATTCAGGCACACGACCCCCACACGGGCATGTGCCCACGCATGTCTCGTGTGCCATCTCACCGGCTTCCCCCTCCCTGCACACACGTCATGCTGTACACCTGGAGGCCACTCACACCTCTCACGCCCGGTATCAGTCCACATCTGCCTCTCACATGCTGCCCTTCTCCCACCCACCCAGGGACGCCCAAGGCTCCTCCCTGATCCTCCCCTCCCCCACCAAGAGGAGCCCTGTCCGACGGGGCGTGTGAATATGCAACGGGAGTCCTGGGCTGGACAATGGCGAGTGTGCGTGCCGTGGCGTGCCCGCTCCTGGGGCCTGTCGTGTGAAGCTCGTGCCCTGACTCTGTCTTAAGTGCATTCACGCACTTACACTTGGCCTTATGTACACAGCCTTGCCCGGCCGCCGGGGCGCGTAGGGATTTTAGCGGACGTGAATGTAAATAAATTATATATATATTGCTAACCCAAGTGCTGCTTCTCTCGGGGAAGCCAGAACTTGAGGTCAGTGGCCACAGAGGGGTCACACATGGGCTGTTCTGGGAGTCCTGGGTGGCTGAGCCTGGCTGGGGCACAGGTGGGGCCCCAGCCCTGGTCCAGCACAGCTGGTTCCTGGAGACGTCTTCAGACACGGGTCTGCTTGGCCAGGCGACAGGCAACGGCAGTGACCAGGGCTGCACCTTTGCCCGACCCATCCTCCGACTGCAGGAAGGTGACTGCACAGCGAGGGGCCAGCTCCTGCACAGTGGCCGCCACCAGGCGAGAGAAGCTGTGAGGGGAGGGGCTGAGGTGAGCCCAGGCCAGCCAGGCCCTACCCAGGCATGCCTCCCACCCAGCCTGGCATCCAGACTCACTGGGGGTGCAGCTTGTAGAGGGTCCCATCCACTCCCACAGACACAGTCAGCTCTTCCAGGCCCCGGTTCTCACGGATCTTCTCCACCACGGCAGCCACACCTGCCCCACAGAGCTGGGCTGCCCGCTGGGACACAGCCTGGCACACCTCCAGGACCATCAGGGTATCATCCGAGGTCAGGGGCAGCCCCAGCTCCTCAAGGATGGCTCGGACCTGCCTCAGGGCCAGGCTGTCACTGGGGACAGGAAGGAATAGAACACAGAGGTAGGGTCTGGCATTAGCTCCCCTCTCATGGCTTCTGTCCTCCTGGGTGGACCTCCCTCCAGCCAGCCTTCCACCCAAAGTGAACAGAAAGACCCCTTTGGGAGGTGGGAGGCGGTAATGCATGGCTCGGCACCTTTCAATCTCAGACAGAAACTTGGTCTTGAAAATGTCCCTGGTCTGAAGGCTCTGGGTCTGCTGACCCCGGAAGAGAACTCCAAGGCTGGTCAAATGCAAGAGGATGTGGCGGACGATCTCCCCCAGGTACATGCCACTGATCATCTTCTCAAACCTGCATGGAAGTGTGTGTGCCCACAGGGTAGGAGACCCCATCCACTACCATCACCAGCGGAAGCCACCACCAGCCACCCCTGCCCGGCCCAGCCCACACCTCTGTTTGCCAGGGTTGATGGATGCCTGATCCACACTTGCATCGAAGCAGGTGCTGAGCGTGTCCAGAGAGCCATCATCCCCAAAGGCGCCCCACTCCATGTTGATGCACATGTGGCCTAGGTCTCCAGCCACTCCTGCCACATTCCGGAGCTCCTCCATGTAGCAGGCATTGGTGCCGGTTCCTGCAGGAAGGCCAGACAGAGTAGGAGCCATTTACTAAATCAGACAGTACCCCCTCTGATCCCTTCCTGCACTGAGACGGCAAAATGTGGGCTCATTTTTACATCTCCATCTCCCCACGCTCATGCCCTGTCCCCAGTCCTGGTCTTCTTTCCTTCCTGACATTCTTCCGCAGCCCCTGCCAGCACCAAGCCCCTGGGCCTCCACTGCTTCCCCTACCAGCTCCACCATCGGTGCATCTCCCATGCTTCCCCCGGGCACTCCTAGAAATTCCACCAGCCATGCCATTCCCCTGGGAGATGTGTGACAGACAGCCCTCCACTGTCTGCAGGTGAGACGCCTAAGCTCCCTGGACTGGTCTTCAGTTCTTTAGTCAAACTAGCAGGTGCTGGGCCAAGAGCCAAGGACGGGGACAGGAGTCAGACCAGAGGAGCCCCGCAGTGGCCAGAGGTGGGGCAATGAGCAGACAACTCAGAGACTGCCCGTATGTGCCTAAATGAAGGTGCAAAGAAGAGCATCCTGGGAGTGCCAATGAATCATCCTGCCTAGAGGGTCAGGAAAAGCTACAGAGAGGAAGTAAGTTGGGGTTTAGCCTTGAAGCCAAGAAGCACAGAAAGGAACGGCATTCCAGGCAGAGGGCAAAGGCATCCCTTTCCTATCCCAACACCCGGTCAGCTCTAAGCAGGTGGACTCCTTGCAACCCCACCTTGACTTCCTCCATCCAGTGGTTTATTCCCATGGCAGTTTGGGCACACCCCTCCGAGCGCCTGCCCATGCCAGGCTCTATGTTCAAGAAGCTCCCGGTCCCACGAATGGCTATCACCCACCCTGTGCTCTGAGAGATGGATGCCTGCGGACCTGTGGGAGCCCTCCTTCCCTGCCCAGCCAGATCCCTTCTTTCAAGGCTTTCTTTGCAAGTCCCACTCATCGTGGGACCCCTTCCTTTCTGAGCTCAGCCTGTCACCCTGGCACAGAGTCAGGTTTAGCTCTCTCTGACTGCCACATGCTATTCTAGGCTCAAGCCCTGCTAAATGGTCAGTTCTGAAAAGGCAGGTGTCTTCTCCCTTTATGTGTCTTCCTGTCCCTTCATCCATCCCTCGGCTGGCCACAGGATAGGCGCTTAATAAAGACTTAGAATCTTGGTTGACCTAAAGGACCCTCATAGCTCATTCTCTGTCAATCCCTGGCATCCTCCACCCAACCCCCTCCACCCCTGCTCCAAGCACGGAGTGTCCCATGAATTAGCATCAGGCAGTAGGGGCACAAAAGAGCAGGGCTCTCCTCACCAACAATAAGGCCGACCTCACAACGGGGGTCCTCATAGCCACAGGACATCATGGTTCCCACTGTGTCATTGACAATGGCAACGACATTCAGCTCCATTGCCTGCACACAAAAGGATGAGGCTAGTTGCTGGGCAACATGGTCGTCACGGCAACTGGTGCTGGACCCAGAGGTCTCTACTGCAGAGGGTCCCCCTCTTAGGAAGCGAGAGACCCTTTGCTTGCCTCAAGGCCTGCCACAGCCCCAAAGCACCCCTGGAGGCAGACTCCTTACCTGTCTGCGCTTAAGGGCTTCCCGCAGCAGACGCACAACATCTTGGCCCTCACAGTCTGATGCATTGAAACCCTTCGTCCAGTTCAGAAGGATGCCCTGGGGTGGGACCAAGGCAGGGGACCCCTTGGAATCTCACTTGGCCTCCCCAAAGCCTGCATCTCCTCCAGCATACCATGTTCCCCCAGGTCCACTCTGCCCATACAGCAGAGGGCCTTGCCCTCTACCCCCTGCCAAGTCCTCAGAAGCCTTCCAGTGTGAAGAAACCTATTAATAAACGTTCAACCTATGTTAGTACCAGAAGGCTCAGATGCTCTCAGGGTTTGGCCATTTTAAGATGGTTGCCCAGAAGGAATGGCCCTTCGTGATTGGGTTAGGAAGGGATGGAGCTTGTCAAGTGAGTGCTGTGTGTGAGAAAGGGGAGGCTCAGGGGGTCCACATGGCAGCAGATTCTGCTCTTCTGAAAAGAGCTAGCCAGAGTCGCTTGAGAGAAGGAATTCTTGGAGCTGGGACAGAGCTGTGTCATTGGGAGATTCACACGTGTGTGCCAGATGTAAGTGAAGGATGAATAGAAAAGCCAGAACCCAGACATGTGGGCAGGATGGAAGGGGACAAGACAGCTAAGCCTTTACTGTGAGAAATTGGCCTTAAATTGGGGACTTCGCTGTGCTTTTCTTGGTGTGCTTCTCTAAGAGCGGGCCGGGGGGGGGGGGGGGGGGAGGGGGGTGTGTGGGGGGCGCGGAGAAAATGACTGCTCTGCCCACGGGGAAGCGTGGAGAGCAGATCTGAAAATCTTTAGGTCAGGAGATTAGGAATACTAACCAACATTTCCCCCAGTAATATTGTCGTATCACTTTCCCTATATGACTACATCTAGGGTGTTCTGTGCTCACTGTCCCCAAACCAGAAACCAACAAGAGTGAATGAGAGGGAGGCCAGTGTGTGGGAGACCAGATCATGAGAGTAGCAAAGCTTCCCTGCTCCCAGACAAGACAAAGAACCCCTGGCCTGGGAAGGGAGGTGGGGCGGGCGAGCCAGGTTTCGGATGGCTTCCTGAGAGAGGTGCTCTGGGCCCTCCACGCTGGGCCCACCCTTGGGCGGGAAGGAAGGAGACACGGGATTTGGGTGGTCTGAGAGGAGAAGAGGCCTCTGCCCTCCTTCCCCAGGGAGGTGTGAGGACCCAAGAGAGGAAGCAGTAGCCCCTTACTGCTTCCCAGTGGGGGCCTGGTGTCTCCCCAAGAGTTTCCCTTTTGTGTCTGCACATTCATTACAGCGAAGGACGATCACTGTGCAGCCGAGAGGGGCCCCTAGTGGGGAGGGGGGTCTCCAAATTGATCAACATTAAGTTTTCACCCTCCAAAGATTGTGGGTTCAACACAGACATTTAGTTCAGTGATAGATCAATAGGATCATGTTTCCTGCATGCCTGCTTTTGCATCTTGAGTCCCACCTGCTTCTCACACTTTATAAGAAATAATCAAAAGGCGCCAGCTGCTCAGCCTGGAGCAAGAGGACCAGCCGAGAGATGCAGTGGCCGTGCGGGTGGGGGAAGGCAGAGTACGGAGGCACGCATCTGGGAGGTCAGGGCTGGAGCAGAGGGCGACAGCCACACAAGGGCTAGTTGGAGCTGAGGAGGCAGAGCTACTCAGAGACGCAGGTAGGGCAGGACGCAGTGGGCACCTTCGGGGACAGTATACCCCTCATCATAGCAATTTTTCGCACAAGTTGGGATGTTGAGGAGGGGACTCCTGAGAACCTGGACTAGAGTTCCAGGAGGACCTGTTTGCATGACAGGCCTGTGTGTGCACGAAAAGTCTAGCATTCTTGTTGAAGGGTGCGTGGAGGTGTGTGCTGAGAGCCTGCTGCTCTGCCACCCCAGTTAGGCACCCACTCCAGCCAGGCGCTGAGAGGGACGCTGGCAAGGCCGGGAAGGGGAGAGAGGGCAAAAAGGATCCGTGTGAGCACAGCCCTTCGAGCGCCTGGAGCCAACGCTGCTCCCTGCAGGCCCTACACCAGTGCGTGGTCAGCCCAGACCTGGGCCTGCACTACTCCCAAGGGCCCACGCCTACCCCTGGCTCCACTCTCCTGCTTATTGGCAGCCCCCAGGGATACCCGTGTCCTTCTCCATCCCAGGCCTCTTTGTGACTGGATTCCAGGCCACTTTACCCCTTCCACCCATTGGGCACACTGCATTAGGGAAACTGAGGCTGAGTGCAGGCTTAGCCCAGTGGTGCCTCTGCCTGCCCCTCCCCCAGTCCTCTCCCCAGCCTCCTGCAAGGCCATGAGGGCACGTGGGTGGGAAGCCTTGGGAACGCCCTCCCCCAGCCCTCCCCCCTCACCTGGTCCAGGCCAAGCTGCCTGCACGGGAAGGAGAAGGTGAAACCCAGGGGGAGGCTCTGCCCGCTCAGGCCCTGCTTCTGCTGGAAGTCCAGGATGCAGTCCACGATGTGGTCAAAGAGCTGAGGGGCGGCGCAAGTCAGCATCGGGGAGAGGGGCACCGGCCCTTCCCTGTCCCTGCTTCAGCCCCAGGCTGTGAGTACCTGCTGCCCAGAGCCCTGAGCCACACACTCAGGGATGGAATAGACCTGGTTGGTGATCTCCACGCCTTCTGTGGCCACATGTACCAGGAGGACTCGGAAGTTGGTGCCTCCAAGGTCCAGCGCCAGGAAGTGCCCCCGCTCTGTGGGACAGAGACAGGACAGAGTGGGTGGCTTCACTCAGCACACACTGACCCCCAGGAGCCCATGTCCCAGTCACACACTCAGGCCAGGTCCTCACCGCTGCCATCAGGAGTGGCCCGGACATAAGTGGGCAGCATTCGGAGGGAGGAGGCCTCCCCTTGGAGCCCCTTGACCATGGCCTCCCGCATCTGTGCCTGCACCACTGCCAGCTGCTCGCGGGTCAACCGGAACGGTGCCAGGGTCTCCTCCAATAGGCGCCGGTGGGCAGCCAGGCGGGCAGCCACCGCGGTCACCATTGCCACACCCCGGCCACCCCCATCCACAGAAGGGATAAAGGAGACATCACATTCAGGGGCCAGGAGCGTCACCGTCTCCTGCAGGACACTGAGGAACCTGCACAAACACATGAGAGGCCCACCCTGGCTTGGCACCAGGCCCTGACCCCCAGAGCTTCCTGAAGCCTGGACCCCATCATTTCAAATCAGTTCAATTCTAAGTCTGTCTGTGCACCAACGCCATGCCCCGTGCCCCCAGGGGCCCCTCCCTTGCACACCCAAGGAGAAGCATCTTTTCTCTCCTCTGACCTCTTTTGGCCCCCAGCCCCCATCTGGCCTCACCCTGCCCTCAGCCATGGTACTGGAGTGCCCTTGGGTGCTTGTCACACACACACACACACGTGTTCCTGCTACCTGCTCACACAGGATCTGTGTTTTCCGAATACCTGGGGTGGTGCTCAAACACTCGGCCTCCAGTGGCCACAGCGATCTGAAGCGACTGCTGCTCCCGGCTGTGCTGGAGGCGGGTGAGGACGGCAGCCAGGGCAGCGGCGCAGAGCTGGGCGGCTCGCGTGCACACGGCCGCGCACACATGCCGCACCAGCTCGGCATCCGAGGCCCCTGCGTTCAGGCCCAAGTCCCGCAGGATAGCGTGCACACGGGCTGTCCCAGCCGAGGCGCTGGGGGGACAGGGTGCTACTTTGAGGGTCAAATATCCCAGAAGCTCCCTGTCCCTCTTCCCCCAAAGCCCCGTGGCTACCTGGGGGGCAGAGCATCCTCCCTCTCCCAAGCAGAGAAGCCCATTTCCACCCCACTGGCTTCCCACACTCACTCCTCCATCTCGGCCACATGCTCCAGGAGGATGCCCCCTCGGCTCAGCAGGGCACGGGAGGTGCAGCCACCAAAGAGGACCCGGTGCTGGGCCAGGTGAGCCAGGACCTGCCGCACCAGCTCACCCAGGTACAGGCCGCCAATCATCTTCTCAAACCTGCTGGCCGGAAGGGTGGCTGGAGAGGCTTTCCTAAGGCTTGGCCCCCATGGGCCCACCTGTGAGAGCCCTCAAGGAGACGTCCTTTTCTTTAGGGTCCCCAGGCTGGAGGTTCCAGAAGCAAATGACTTCCCAGGAGACAGGTGGGTGTTTACCCAGACCCCACTGCCCCCTCCAGTTTGGGTTAGGGTTAGGGGGCTTCTGGAGGGTGGCAGGACCCAAAGGGGAGTGTGGGACACTTTACTCAGCTACCCCCAATCTCCAGCTCCTGTCAGGGCTAGCCAGAGCGAGGAATAAGGGAGGGCCACGGTGTGAGAACTCTGAGTTCTAGAACCTAGAGCCCTTCCTTCTATGAGCCTGGCCAGGGCCCCTGAGGGGCAGCCTGGAGCTCCTGGGAGGGAGTGGCTGGCCCTCAGGGCTGGCGCACAGGACAGTGGAGGGGATGGGGAGCAGGCAGAGAAGGGCGTAGAGTAGAAAGTCAGGCCACCTCTGGGCACCGGGATTCAGGGACTCCTGGTCCAGGAGGCGGTCGAATGTGGTCAGCACCGACCCCAGGGCCCCATCATCACCGAAGGAGCCCCACTCGATGCTGACGCAGACGCGGCCGCGGTCCTCATCCAGCACCGCCACGTGCCGCGCCTCCTCCATGTAACACGCGTTGGTGCCAGTGTCTGACAGAGACGACCTCATCAGGGCCTGCCCCCAGGCAACCGTGCCCCCCACCCACTGCCACAAATGGCCCATGGCTCACCTACAACAAGCCCAACCTCGCAGGGTGCAGTCCCCAGCTCGCAGCCCATCATGGTGCCCACCGTGTCGTTCACCACGGCAACCACATCGATGCTGCAGGCCTGGACAGCGGGAGGGCAGAGCAGGGGAACCTGGGGTTGGGCAGGGCTGGGGCCCTGTCTGTGATGGAGACTCCCAAGCCAGATTGAGGCCCCTTGCTGGCTCCCCCTCATCCTGGCCTGGCTCCCCAAGCCCTTCCCGTCCAGCCCTGACTTCCAGCCATGCACACAGTACAGCGGCCATTAGTTCCAACAGCCTGGCCTCCTCAGGCAACAAGACATTAGCATATGCCCTTCTCTGAAACTACATCCTCCCCAGCTCCAGCTTATGCACCTGGCAGTCTCCTCCTCCAAGTCCTTGCTCGAGGCACAATGGGCCCTCCCCAGGGCTCCCAGGGCCATCGGATCCCCCTCAACAGGGACAGTCTTTTATTGAATGCTTTCCCCACTGGACCAAGAGGCCTTGAGGACAGGCTCAAGCCTTTTCATCTTTGTTTCCCCCATGGCCCTAAGCATTGGTTTGACCTTTCTTGGCCTCAGTCTCTTTACCTAGGAAATGGGAGTGGCAGCAGCATTTACCTCAAGGTTAAACTGGATAAAGGATATAAGCAGGAAAGAAAAGCAGGCCCTCCCAGAAGCACAGGGCAGGCCACATGGTTGTCCCATGGCCCCTGCCCCCACTCACCCCCTGCCTCTCAATGGCATCTCGAAGCAACTGGACCACATCCTGGCCTTCCACACCACTGCACCTAAAGCCTTTGGTCCAGGAAATGAGGGTACTCTGGGGGCAGAAAAGTGGGGTCACTCCAACAGCCTTCATGGGGCTGCAGCCCCTCCCCACCACCCCCATGCCCTCTCCACCTCACCTTGTCCAGGCCCGTCTGGTGACAAGGGAAGGAGAAGTTGAACCCAAGCTGCAGGCCCTGTCTGTCCACAGGGTGCGCATCCAGGAATTCAGACAGGCAGCGAGCCGCAAAGTCGAAGAGCTGGGGGACACGGAAGGGGCTCAGCTCTGCCCAGCAGAGCCCCAGCCACCCTGTGGTCGCACTGCCTGAGCACGGAGCCCTCACCTGCTGACCAGGACCCAGCATCACCTCTTGGGGGATCAAAAACTCCTGGCTCCGGGGCTCAATCCGGTGCCCCTCAGTGCCCGTCAGGGTCACCCACAGAACACGCAGTGAAGCCCCCGTGGCTCCCAGCTCCAGCACCACGAAGTCTCCTTGCTCTGAGGACAAGTGGTCACAGAGAGGCAAGCAGCTGTTGATACCAAGCTCTCTGCCTCCCAGAAACATTCCCAAGGCCTGCAGAGTCTTGTCAAGGGAACTTAGAGATAGGAACCTTAGAGACAGGGACAGGGATAAGAAACTACCCCCTCCCCCAGGTGATAGCCCTCTCCCCAGGCCTGGCCACCTGTCTTAGTCTATGTCACCCACCAGTGCCGTGTGGGGTGGACCCCACATATGTGGGCAGCATCCGGACAGCAGGGGCAGGGCTGGCCTGGCCCGTCAGTGCCTGCTCCATGGAGCACAGGAGGCTGGCTTGGATCTGCCGCAACTGTGTGCTCGTCACCTTGAATTGATCCAGGCATTCCTGCGCCTGGAGGAAAACAGGCTGACATCTGGGCAGGAGACCTGTTGGCCTAGCCAAGTACCCCAACCCCAACCAGGACAAGCCAGCCCTGTCCTGCTCATACCTCCCCTCACCTGTCCAGACCAGCCCCTCCCTCAGCTTCCCCAGGGCTGGCCTGAGCCCTTTCTGAGCCTGGTCTCCCAGCACCACCCAGCCCCACACCTCACCTCTTCCCACACTCTGGCCCGCTGGCCGCTTAGGGCCTGCACCACCTCCAACACCCTCAGAAGGCTCCTTTCTGGAGGAAAGACCCACCCACTTCCTCCTGCTCCATCCCCTCGTGGCTCCTCAGATCACTATACTCCTAGCTCCTCCTATTTCATTCAATTCAGGGTTTAACAAGGCCTTTCTCCTGTCACACCAGGACTGACTTGCTCTGGGTTCCCAGTACCCAGAGCCAAGCTTCTCAAAGAAGCAAGTGAATGAACACATGTGTGAACAAACTTCAAGTTCAGGTGCTTCCTTCTCCAGATCCACTTGATTCTGGAGCCTGAGCAAGCCCAACCCTCACCTTTTTTTTTTTTTTTTTTTAAACACACCACCAATACTTATAGTTCCACTCTCTCCCATAGACCAGTGCTGACACTGGGAAGGACTGGGCCTCCCATAAGGAGAGATCCGCCTGGGGGCCCAGTGTGTCCACCCAGGTGTGTTCTGGGCTTGGTGGTGGCCCGAGGACCTAAGTCCTCCCCCAGGGTTCCCCCATCCCAGAATCCTTGTGGGCCTGGGAGTGGGTCACCCCCGGGAAAGCTCCCTGGGTAGAGGAACAGGTCATGTGGGAAGAGGTCACATGATGCCTCAAAACCTGCCACGCCAAACATCAGCATGAGACAGGAGGGAAATGAGGTCAGAGGGTAGAATCAGGAAAGCACGGCAGGGGGTCTGAAGGTGAGGCGCTGAGGAGAGTCTGGAGGCGACCCCGCAGAGGATGCCCTCCGTCCGTCCGTTGCCGTCCCTCCCACAGGCATTGGGGGAGGCCCACCCACGCACCCAGTGCCATTCCCAGCACCGAGTGCTGCTCCACCAGCTGAGGCCTGCCCTGTGCAGCTCAGGCTGCCTTGTAGGGACAGAAAATAAGCAAATAAGCAGATAAGATGATCTGGTAGTAATAGCAGCTTAAAAAAAAAACAAGCAGGAATAGAAGTCGAGAGTGAGCAGGGAGGTAGAGATATTTTTGGACGTTGGTCAGGAAAGGCCTTCCTATGGAGGTGACCTAAAGGAAGGAAGGGAATGAGCCATGTGAAAATCTGGGGAAAGTGCCCTCGCCAGTTTGGCTCAGTGGATAGAGCGTCGGCCTGTAGACTGAAGTTCTGAGTTTGATTCCGATCAAGGGCACATGCCCAGGTTGAGGGCTAGATCCCCAGTAGGGGGCGTGCAAGAGGGCCAATCAATGATTTTCATCATTGGTGTTTCTGTCTCTCTCTCTTCCTTCCTCTCTGAAATCAATAAAAATATATTTTAAAAAAGAAAAAAATCTGGGGAAAGAGCATAAAGGGACTTTCTTCAGTGCAAGGGGATGAATTTGGGGGAAGACTGGAGCAGGAGTAGATTAGCATGAAGGGAGGGGAGAGGAAAGCAGAGGACAGGACACTCTGAGTTCTTCTCCACTAGAAGCCCGCTGTGGGGAGCTTAAAAAGCACCCTGCTACCTCCCCTCTATAGGGAAACCTCCTCCTGGCAACCTCGGGGCCATCCTTCAAAGAGGCCCAGCAGCCTTCCCGGGTTCATTGGAGAGCCCCGGCCGGTGACTCCATTCTTCTGGGCTTAGCCTTTCCCAGGCCCCCACCTCTGGTTGCACAGGAATTCCGTTCCTGCAACCTGCCGCCCTAAGCTGGACCTGTGTTTGTAAAGAACCACTGGGATCTGGATGAGGAGGCTGGGGAGACTGGGAAGAGAAGCTGCCCACTGAGGAAGATGGGAGGGCTCTCTCCCACCCCTGCCTTAGGAAGAGATGGGAAACAGAAGCCTAAGGCGCAAACGACCCTAACAGGAGTGCCAGAAGTTCAGCCCCTGTTTATATTACCGCAGATGCTTACAGCAGCCAGGAATGCTCAGAGGGGCTATTCCCAGCACAAATGAGGACACTGGGGCTCAGACGGGGACAGTCATCTGCCTAAGTCAAGCAGCTATCAAGGCACAGGGTGAGATTTGAACCCGACCTGTCGGACTACAGAGACGTTTCTACATAAATGTGAAAGCTTTATAAAAACTAGCAATTTCTGAAAAGAAAAGACCCCAAAGCTGATGAAGGTTGCAGCGAGGAAACCCCATAGGACCTGGCATGAGATAACTTACATCTGAGTGTTGCCCTGCCACTTCCTGGATGTGTGGCCCTGGGCAAGTCAAACTTCCCTCTGAGAGAACAAGTTGCCTCTTATGCAAAACCCAGAGAATAATGATATTCAGAGGCCCCCAACCCCCCAGTGCCAGGGCCACGTCTTACTCACAGTGTATCTCGGAGCCGAGTGGTGGCTGCTCAAGGCTGGCAGCACTCAGGACAGATTTGCTGATTGAGTGGTTGTGGGGGCATAAGAATTAAAGGGGATCGTGCACATGAAAGTGTAAAGTACTGTTCAGGGTGAGGGCTGTGTTTTTATTGCTTAATGATAACAGAAGAATGATGGAGTTGATGGCTTAGGCAGATGGATGTTTTTTCTTCCTTTTCCTTCCGGGTCCAGTGGAAGGTGCAAGAGGAATGACAAGAAGATGGTAGAAGCCACAAGAAAAACAGGACTTCCCTGGCCCACTCTGGTGGGTGCATAGTAGCCAGGAGAAGCTACTGGGTCGTTCCCTTCTATCTCCCCTGAGAAAACTCGGGAGAGACCTCAGCCAGGACAGCGAGAAGCAAAGCCTTAGAAAGAGGCTGATCCAATATGGCTTCAAAGCTGGCTCCTCGAGCAGCTTGCATGTCGGTCAGTCTGGGCTCATTGCCCTGCCTCTCTAAGTGGCTTCCTTCTCCATCCAGCAGGAGGTAAAATAGCACCCCCCCTTTTCTGTGAGGACTGAGAAGGGGTGGGACAGTGGCTGGCCTATAGGACATGCTCACTGAAACGTGGGTTTCCTTTCCTCAGAGCATGAGGTACAAACCGCCTGGAGAGCCTGGTTTATTGCCCCTCTGGTGGCAACAAGAGACCTGGGAGGAGGGGTGGGGACGGGACTCTGAGAAGGGGCTGCGCTCTGACCACACATGGGAAGGGGCCGAGGGGAAGCCTGTGGTGCTGAGGTGGGGCCAAGGCCATGGAGAACATGGCATCCCAGTGAAGTCTCCCAAAGCCTAAGAGAATGTCTTTAAACTGCAGGTGCATGTAATGAAGTCAGCAGGGCAGATGTAGGACCAAGACGGGAGCAAGGGCATAAAGTGAGTGGGAGATGGCGGCAGGCCAGGCATTGCTCACTCCTGTGGCCAGCGGTGGGCGGTGGGCGGTGGGCGGTGGGCGGTGGGCGGTGGGTGGAACACAGAGGAAATGTTTACAGCAGGGTCTGGGGCAGAGATTGGATGAGGGTGAAGTAGAAGCATGAAATGCAGTGAGGGGTGATGCCCCACAGTTTGGGCAATGAACCAAGTCCAGCAGATATCAGGACAAGCTGGAAAACTAAAGAAGCTGCAGGGAACAGTTGAAGAACCCTCTCTCGACGCCTTTGTCCTTTATTATGTCCTGTAACTCACTTAACCCTCCAGGGGGTGGGTGGACTCCATTTTCTTTTCTTCCATTTTACTGATGAGGAAACAGAGGCTACGGGATATGAAATGACTTACACAAGTGTTTCCGGCTCAAGGATGTGGTATGCAAGGGCTCTACATCTTGGTCAAGAGGACAAAAGAGACTCACTTCTGAGCTAATTGGAAGCATGTAGGGTAAGCCGCACTGTAACCTCGGCTCTGCGTGCCTGACTGACTGCATGGCGTGGAAGGGAGGGAGAGCTGCAGGAGTGACTAGAGAAGTGGGGGAAGGAGGGTCCTTAAGAACACAGCTTCCTAGACTGGGTCAGCCCATTTGGGGCAGAGGAGGTGCCTGTGTGGCAATGTGGCCAAAGCAATATATTTGGGGCTGAAAGATCTCAGCCCAGCTCAGACTCCTGTCATGCCTTAGTCGAAGGCACACCATTTCTCTGGGCCTCCTCTTCCTGGGCTGTAAAGTGAGGAGCTAGTCCCTGCCTTGCAGTTGTGTGTAGCGTCGTAGGAGACACTGACCAGATCAGATATGAAAGGCTCTGAAAACTGGAAGGTGCTGCAAAGGTGTGATCACATGGCCCCACATCATCTTTAGCCAATCCTGCTCTTGGCAGCTCTCAATAAGCACCTTTACAGGAACCCAGTGCTGAACTTACCAGCTCAGAGCTGTCCGGAGAGCAGGGCAAGCCCTCCTGGGGGCAACCGGGGGCTCCTTCCTTTTGCCACAACCCTACAGGCCCAATGGAGTCCATGTGGTTCCACAATTGGGGGTGGCCACCTATGGGAGGAAAGAGGCAGCCTGGGTGAACCGCTTACTCTACAGGCCCTAGGAGGCCGTGACTCAGACTCTTTCTTCCTTCTGAAGGGGACAGGAAGGAAGCTATGGGCAGAGCTCAGAACCTCAGTCAGTTTCCAGAAGCATGTGTCATAAGAGAGGACCAGGAAGGCTGGTTTCTATTCCTAATGCCTTTCGTTCATTCTGTCCTGTAACTCACTTAACCCTCCAGGGGGTGGGAAGGTTCATTCACACCAGTTCCTTTGCCTACTCCGCTGCCAACCAGGGCCCCACCTTCAGGGACCTCACAGCCCTACAGCAATCCCAATGGGTTGACATAGGCATCAACCGAGATGGACAAGCTGCTGTGCTTAGGAGTTCAGGAATGTGCTAGAGCTTTTGGAAGAAAGAGTGTGATGTGCTGGAGCAACAAGCAGGCTGAACCACAGATGTTTCTATGCCAAGCTGAGATGCATGGATTTCTTCCTGAAGATAGATGGAGAAGAAGTGAGGGGTGGACCTGTGCTTCAGTAAGGGCTCCTACTTGTGGCACAAACTATGGGCAAGTCATTTATGATACCTGTACAAGGTTGGTGAGAATTACATGGAGTAACACCTGGAAAAATGTTTTGGAATATTTAATTTAAACCTCAGCTCCTGGGTGGGTGTGGGAAGGAGCAAAAGAGATAATAAGAGCAAAAGAACCTACTTCACTGTCTTCAGATTTATTTAGCTGAATTTGCATGAAAACTCTATGAACCTCAATTTCCTCTTCTAGGACAGGAAAAAAATTCAGTTCTTGTGAGGCTTAAAGGGATTAATGATTCTGAAAGTCCTTTGCACACTCTAAAGGACTGTGGAATGTCAGGTGTGCTCACTCAAGCTAGAGGTGGCACTGATGTTCCAGGAGGGTCCTGAGGGAGCCTGTGATCCAGGTGCCCTTCGGGGGAGAAGGAAATGAGAAATGCAGTGGAGGGTCCAACAAATCACTCCACCTCTCCTCCTGGAAAGGCAACCTCAGGAAAGACACCTTCCACCCCCGCAACCCTCCCAACTTCTACTCCCATCACTCCCCGTGGTCACCTATAATCTGACCGCCCAAACCCAGCCTTTGGCTGAGGCCCCACTAGTACTGCCCTCTCTCAGGCATGTAGTCATGAGCATTCTCTTCACTACAAAATACTCTTGTCCCTTGACTTCAACAACCAGTTCTTCCTGGGCCTCCTTCCTAAATCTCTCATCATCTTCATTAACTCCTTCTCTCCTCTCCCCTTAAGCAATGGGGCTCCCAGGTTTCTGAGAGCTCTCCTTTCCACACTCACTCATCCCCAAGAATTGATTAAAACTTCTGTGTGAGGGCTCCTAAATATCCCTCTCCTGAGCCAAATACCGAATTCTAATCATCTATTAGACATCATGATCCGAACTTGGAGAGGCTCCTCACACTCCACACATTCATTTTCTCCTTCACTTTTGCCCATGATTCTTCTCCTATGCTCCACCTTCTCCTACTCTAATCTGTCCACCACCACCCTGCCCTGCCCTGCCACCAACTGCGCTAAAATAGATTTTATCATGTCACTCCCCAGATCTATCCCCCTAAGGAAGGAACTGTCATTCTGCTGGCTCCCACTGCAGAAAAAAAGAAGTCCAAAACTATTTACTGTGGCATTCCAGGCCCTAACCCTGTCCTCCAACCAAGCTTCCTCCCCCTACTGCCCTTCATATGCTACACACTATGAGCTTCATCCTGTCTCTTGATGTCTAGCCTTTGTTCCGTGTTCCCTGAGCCTGGAACCACCGTGTCTGGATCATCTCTGCATCTTCAACGCCCAACACAGGGTTCAGCAGAGGTAGGTGCTAAACAGCTTTGTGAATTTGGGGGTGGGCAGGTAGTCTTGTTCAGAGAACCAAGAAATCCATTTCTAACAAATATTCCCAGAGTCATATAATCCTACACTCAGTTTCTAAGCCTCTCAAATGGGAATGTTAGTTCCACATAAATTATAGGTCAGTTTCAAAGATAAAATGGGGTAACTGAGGCAATTACCTTTGGAAAGGGCCAAGGGCTACACACAGTGGTGAGCTTTCATTCTCCTTTCAAGGCCCAGCTGGCTCAGCCATTCATTCATTCACTTTTTCATTCCCTCTTCTATTTCACATTTGTTTAGCACTTCTCCATGCCAGGGACTGTGAATCTTTCTTCACGAAACCTCAGCATTTACCCTCTCAGTAAATATATCCATGTCTGTCTCTTCCAGCTGAGAGTCCTTGTAGAGATGGACATGCCTCCCATATCACTGGATCCCCAGCCCCCAGCCCAGGTCGCACACATTTAAAGAACTGTGGGGCTCTTGGCTTCCCTCAGCTGAGCCAGCTACATGGGATGAGCCTTCTTTTAGAAACACAGACCACAGATACTTGCTGGGGAGGGAGCCACAACTGAGGACCAAAGGCTTAGTCTTTCCAGCCTTCACTCCTCCAGTATGGGCCAAGCAGCAGAGATAAGGGTGAGGGTTGGGGCTGAGGCAGGTAGGAACTACACAGAGGAGGAGGCTCTTACCTGGGGAAAACAGCAGTTGGTCAGTCTCCTCAGGCCTGGGCGCTTGTCCCTCAATGAGACATCCCACGGGCCTGGTTTGCACCCAAAGTGAAACGCACAAGTGACCTGATAATGTCCCCAAGCCCCGCCCTTTTATTAGACAACAGCTAAGTCACTTCCTTTTGAGTCTGCCCTAAGAGGAGCCGGGGGTAGGCAAGGCCATGGTGCAAACTTAAGCAAGATGACCACAGGAAGTTGGAGAGGTAAAATCGGTCAAGGGCTCTAGGACATGCTCTCTGCAAGGATGGGAGTTCTGTCCATTTTACAAAAACTCAGAGTCTGAGCTCTGAGGTGGTAGCTCACCCCTGGAAAGAAAATGGAGAGGCCTAGTCTGGGAAATATGCAATCCAATGGACAATTTGGCAAAATGTGGAAATACTAGTGAGTGAGAGGTCATGTGAGCACAGAAGAGACTTGCCTTGGAGTGGGCAGGGCAAGCTGAGGAAGCTGAGCCTTGAAGGAATGGTAGTATTCTGACAGGTGGTCCTTGGAAGAGAGGAGCATGTACAACATGATGGAAAATCAGACATCTTCATGGAATGAAGTATAGCTCCAAGGTTCTGAAGAGGATGCATGGAGATGGGACTGCGTGGTGGAGCGGTGGAGCTAGACTGGAATCTAGCCGTTAGTCTGTAGGCCAAGGGGGGCAGTAGGTTCACAACATAGATCTTCTCTACTGAAAGGGGAGGGGAGTCTCAGGTTGTAGTCAATCTGTTGGCCACCAAGTTGGTTTTCCCCTGTACTAGTCTTTTTATTTTTTCTTAATATATTTTTATTGATTTCAGAGAGGGAGAAACATCAATGATGAGAGAGAATCATTGATCAGCTGCCTCCTGCAAGCGACACACCGGGGATTGAGCCCGCAAACCAGGACTGTGCCCTGACCAGGAATCAAACTCTGACCTCCTGGTTCATAGGTTGACGCTCAACCACCGGCTGAACTAGTCTTCTTGAATGCACAGAACCTTGAAGCATCACTGTGCTCACTGCTATGGTATGAAATGTGTGTTCCTCCAAAAATTCATGTTGAAAACCTAATGCCCAAGGTGATGGTATTAGGTGGGGCCTTTGGAAAATGATTAGGTCATGAGGATGGAGCCCTCATGAATGGGATCAGTCTCCTCATAAGAGAGGCTCCAGAAGATCCCTCACTCCTTCCAACATGTGGAGGACACCAGAAATCTGCAACCAGAAGAGGACCCTCACCTGACCACACTCGCTCCCTGATCTCAGCCTTCCAGGCTCCAGAATTGTAATAAACTTCTATTGTTTATAAGCTACCCAGACAGTGGCATTTTGTTATAGCAGCCCACATGAACCAAGATACACACCATGGTAGGAGACAACATACTGCACCAATTTTCATTTCAGGGAAATTGGTGAGCAGATACGTTAAAGCTTTAGGTTACCTCGTCAGCAGTAACCCTACCATTACCCACAGACAGTACATGACCTCCACCAGGATGATGAAGGCCCGGGACAGTAGCTCTTGGATTCGTTTTGGCATTGACAGGGCCTGGGAACACCCGACATCAGCCCTGCTGCACAGTTCTCTGGGTACCAGTACAGCATATAGGCCCTGACAGGCAGGGAGCTCAAGATGGGAGTGAACAGGTCACCCATGACGTAGTGTCCTGCCTAACCTGGATTTCCAGTCTCTCTCAACCTTGTTCAGTTAAGAGATGAGAATATGGAACTGAGGTGAAAGGCCCAGCTGTGATTCATGCTGGCAGCCAGTCTGCAGTCTCCTGAGCCAGAGCGCCAGAGCTCCTCGTCTGTTTCTGGAAATGTGTGTCCATCTCCCCAGGAGCAGAGGTCCCAGAACCCCAGGCTGAGTGTCAGGGCCTTTGGAGGGAGGAGGCAACCTGGACTTAAGGTCTGTGAACAGCTGACAGGCCTTGCAGTAGCCTAGGCACAGTAGTAGCCAGCAGTTCTCAAGACACCAGATGACCTCTGACCAAAAGGGGAAGGACAAATCCTGACTAATTTCTCCATAGGTATGATTTGCCTTAGTTTGGGTTCCCCAGAATTAGATCAAATTTGAGCTGTCCAGAAGGAACTGAGAAATGGGGAGAGGTCAGCAGGAGGAAAGGTGGGGCACAGCCAGAGTTCTGCTGGGCTAGGAACCAGATCATCCCTGCTCTGAGTTGCTCCCAGGCTTGCTTCTCACAGCAGACAGTGCCCCGCAACAAGGCAAACAGGCCCTCGAAAAGCTCCCCATAGTTCCCTCCATGCCCTTTCACTAGGCTATGCCTTGCAGTTCTCTTCTACCCATCAAGCTGCTTTACTGTTAGGTCTTTGTTCATGCGGATCTGTCTGGAATGACTCCTTCTTTGCCCTTTCCAGCCTTTCCACCTTTAAATTACACCTCAGTCATCACCAAGGCTTGGGGAGCCTTCCTGGGTAATTCCTCCCGGCCCTAACCCCAGCTGGGTGTGGCCTATGGGTCCCATAGTGTCAGGTATTTTCTCCCATCTTTGCATGATAACTGTGGACTCCAAGCACATGCTTCCTACTCATCTTTAGAACTCCAGAGCCCACTTCTAGGCCTGACAAGGAATAGGATGTTAATTTTTGTTAAATTGAAGAGCCTTCCCACAACCTCAGTAGTCCAGGGCTTTTGAAACTGAGAGGAAATCAGTAACCTCTTCCTGCCTTCCTAGTGCACATGGCTTCACCCTTTCCACTTGGTTTATACATGCCTCCATCTTCCCACTGATACTTCCATCCCCTTAGTACTACCCACCTTCCCTTCACCCTGCTAAGTCAATTTAGGGCCAAGACTGCCCTCCCCGGCGAGAAAGAGCCCATCCAAACCTGAAATCTCCACTGAGATTTTGTCACTCAAGGGAGAGGTGGGAGGTAGTATAGTGAAGTATAGAGCACGAGCTCTGCTGTCAGACAGACCTGAGTTCAAATACCATCCCATTTACTAGTTGTAGGACCTTAGTTTCTTCACTTCTCTGAGCCTGTTTGTCCACGTGTAAAAGATGGAGACTAATTTCTACATAGGATTTGCCTTAGTTTGGGTTCCCCAGAATTAGATCAAATTTGAGTGTAAATAGTTTAATTGGAAAGCGATCCAGGCCAGGGTGGGGATTAGAATGATGCATGTGAGGTGCCCTGCTACAAAATGTAAAAAGGCCCTCAAAGTTCACGGACGTGTCAACCCCGCCCTTACATGAACCCAGAGTGAGTACCCCTCACCCTGGTCCCAGCCCTGATCCAGTAAAGCACTGAAAAGGGAGTGAGCAGTGAGGTAGGAAGGGAAGGAAGCCAATGAGAGTATGTAATCAAGTTGCTGCTGGGAGCTAAGCCCTATAGAACTGTTTAAAATGAACCCACCTGAGAGGTGAGGAAGCTGTGGTATTTATCCTCCAACTTCCATCTTTCACTGGCTGAGGGCTGCTTCAGGGCCCTAATTACTTGTCACAACCTCAATAGTCCAGGGCGTTTGAAACTGAGAGGGAATCAGAGCCTGTGCCACACAAGCCTAGAGAAGTGCTACGGAAGAGTCACAGGTTCTTGCAATAGGACCATGTGGGTATGTACTAGAATGGTGAGCACCCAGGAGAAACGGGTAAGGCACTGATTCTGTTAGAGCAGTGGTTCTCAACCTCTGGCCCTTTAAATACAGTTCCTCATGTTGTGACACAACCATGAAATTATTTTCGTTGCTACTTCATAACTGTAATGTTGCTACTGTTATGAATCATAATGTAAATATCTGATATGCAGGATGGTCTTAGGCGACCCCTGTGAAAGGGTCGTTCGACCGCCAAAGGGGTCGCGACCCACAGGTTGAGAACCGCTGTGCTAGAGGGCTAGTGGAAGGATGAAAGGGAAAAATCACAAAGCCTAACACAGAGAAGTCCCCTTTTCTTTCCCAGTTTATGGCAACCACTTGTGAAGTTCATGGAGCTTCCTAGATCTCCATGAGTCCACACTTGCAGTCCAGGGCCTTCCCATCTTGGAAGAAGCAAAAAGCCCACCAAGACCCCAAGGAGAGCTCTAATTGCCCAGGGTTCAAAGGTGCTATGGAAGGCTGGCGGTTGATGGAGCTAAGGTAGAGGGCTTGCTCCTCTAAGAACTGTATCTTCCTGCATCTGCACCCCACCTCTCTCTCTGGCTTTTCCACCTCACACTGTAACACTACTTATGACATACAAAACTAGCACCTTGTTTAATAGCAACTACTGTCACTTCCTCACCATCCTCTATGTGATTGATACTATGCTTTTATACACATTATCTTAACTCTGAGAACCCTGTAAGATTTTTTCCCCTGTTTTATGGACAAGGAAACTAGATCTCAGAGAGGTTAACTTTTATCAGAAGCAGGGGTTCAGACTCAGGTTGATGTGATACTCTCCAATGACTATTTCTTCACTGTCTCAACAATGCCCTCCCACAGGACCACTGGAGTAATAAGACAAATCAGCAGCCTGTACCAAAAACAGTGGGGGGTGGGGAGGGGACACTGGGGAGTTGCTGTTTCCCCTTGACTCCCCATTGGCTAACAAAAAGCCTATTGTTCCTGGTCCTGCTTATTCCACACCCCCCTCCAATAATTTGCCACTGACCCATGTTCTAGTAGATTGCTCAATTTTAAGCTAAATAATTCACTTTGTAAAATCAGCCTTTCTCTTTTCTTATCTTTAGGCAAGAGATAACATACTATCCCCTATTTATAGAACTCTACCTCCAATAAATTTCTATTTAATGAGAAGACTAGTGAGAGTTAAGCTAATGGGACATAATTGATAAACTAATTTTCATTAGAAGGCAAACAGGAAAATAATCAATACTAGAATCAAAATATGACATTTTCTTTAGGAGTGAAGAGGAGGGGCACTGTAGTGTCACTGCCATGGACCAAAAGTGGCTTTATTTGTTCTCAGCCTTTGTTTCCTCATTTGAAAATTGGGAAGGATAATATTACCTCACAGGATTGCTGTGAGGATTAAATGAAGGTACATACATTGCCTGAACCATAGTAGTTGCTCAAAAAATAACTGCCATTATGTGATGCTGGCCTCAATGTCAGGGCACCAAGACATGGAAGGAATAGAGAGTGAACCTACCATCCTGCCTTCTAACTCAAAGATCTTGCATGCAAGGCACCCAGACGGGAAACAGTGCCTTCCCTAAAGGCCTGTGCTGGCCTTCCATCCTAGCTCTCTCTCAACTCCCCCGTCTAACACACACCTCATTTTCATTTTAAATAAAGGAAAAGGTAACTTTGGACTTGATAAATCAGAAGTTAGAAAAGTCTGTGTCCCTGTTCGTCCTGTCCCAGGATCCTTTCCTGCTCAGCAACCATCTCCCACAGTCTTTCATTACATCTTCAATTCTGTTTGGGCCAAAGCTAGCTTTTCTAACATCTTCCTCAGGTAGTTGCTTCTACCACCCAACACGCTCCACAACAGCCTATGCACTGAGAACAGACCACATCTCTCTTCTGCTCTGAAATCTCCTGGGCAATGTGACTGAGAATGTGTACTTTCTACTAATGTACTTAAAACAGAACCTATTTCCTGTTACTTCTATGACCTCTGACAGTGGTTTTAACAAATGCATATCCACTGATTAATCTACAAAGGAAAATTATTGCATAGGAAGTAACTAAAAATAGTGTTCACTTACAAATTCCTGGGAAGAATGGCAGGAGAGATCTCTCAAAGGTCCTATGCTGTGGGAGTTCTCTTTTTTTAATTCTCACTCAGGGATATGTTTAGAGAGAGGAAGAGAGAGAGAGAAACATCGATGTGACAGAGAAACATCAATTGTTTGCCTAACCATCCATGCCCCCAACTGGGGATCAAACTTGCAACCTAGGTATATACCCTGACCAGGAATCAAATTTGCAACCTTTTGGTGCACGGGTGTGACGCTCCAACCAACTGAGCCACCCAGCCAGGGCTGGCTGAGAATTCTTAACTGGGTGAGGCAATGAGATGAAGTAATAGGTCATGGAATGATAGGGATAGCAGAATAAGGAGTAGGATTCAGTGAACTGGCACCTTGCAGAATGATGTCAGAAAAGGTCAAGGAGCCGGTGTGGCTCAGTGGTTGAGCATCGAGCTATGAACCAGGACGTCACAGTTTGATTCCCGGTCAGGGCACATGCCTGGGTTTTGGGCTCCGTTCCCAGTGGGGACCATGCAGGAGGCAGCCGATCAATGATTCGCTCTCATCACTGATGTCTCTCAGTCTCTGTCTCTCTCTTTCTCTCTCCCTTCTGCTCTGAAATCAATAAAAATAGATTAAAAAGAAAAGGTCAAGGGAATAATCACACAGTGTTCTGGAACTGCACACTATACATTCAGTGAATATAGGTAGGATATCAAAGACTAGTAAAATATTTCATTCAGAAACATGTAACTTATGAGTCTGAGAACAAGCCCCACAATTAAAATATCTGTACCCAAAACCTTATAACACAGAGGGGGGAAAGGAAGATCTCCCTCTCATTGAAATAAGATTTCATACAAACATATATCAATATATTTAAATTTTCTTTTAACTATAAGTGAATTCAAACAGGCTGTTATAAAACCGAACACTATGTACAATTGTCTGTATAGATCATAGAAAACACAAAAACCAGAATGCTGAGTGGGTGCTCGTGGTGGAAAATGCCCATCAAAACTTGCTCAACAATGAACTGGGAGCCATTAAAGCTTAATGACCATGGTCCATCCTTATTGCTAATGGTTTTGTCAACCTTCGGACCCTAGAAATTCAGGATTTTCTCCTCCTTCCTCTGCCTGCTTTGGACCGTGTCCGGCTACCTGGCCGGACAGTAAACTGCTTTTTAAAGTCCACTAAGCAATCTGTGGCTTCTGAAATGGAAACAAAAGACTTGATGGGAGACTCATTTAAGTCAAGATGTGCAAGGGAACTCTGCATCTCTCTGCTGCAGCCTGCCTCTTCCATCCCTGGTGAGGGTACCCTAGAGAGAAAGGAAAACTTTCAGAATTCAATATCACCTCCCAATAAACACTAAGCATGCATCATGCATTGTAGCAGGGGTTTTTACATATATTATTAATTCACATAATCTTTGTAATCATCCAACCAAATAAGTAATATCATTCCCCTTTTACAGATGAGGACATTGGGTAAATCATATACCTTTAAAGCCACACAGTTATGCAGTGAGAGAATGAGGATTCAGATTCAAATTCCCAAGCTGCTTGAAATCCAAGTCAGAAGAGCAGGGTTGAGTGGAGATAGAGAGGTAGAGAGGAGTAAGAAATAGTGTTTGCTCTGTTTTAACACCATTAGTGAACTGAGCTACTATTCCATTCTTAGCCAAGATATAGGGGGTCACAGAGGCAGAGAGAGAGAGAGAGATCTACAGTGATTTCTACCTTCTACATTTTGACTATCACACTATACACAGAACTCAGGACTAGGCCTCTACTTCTCTAGAACTGCTGACAGCTGCACTTCAATGCACACCCCAATTCACCTGAAGGCCACTGTTTCTGAAGACTTGGTCTTTATCTCTGCATCTGTGATAGGACAGAAAAAGTAATAATGTTGTTAGTAGTGTTGTAGTCATAGCACTTCTCATTGATCATGTGCTTCTTGTATTCTGGGCACTGCTTTTCATCAGGCTTATCCATGTGGCTACAGACTAATCCCCAATCCCCAGTCTAATGGAATGTGAGCATTTAGGATCCAACACTCAGCTGCAGAAGTACTGAGGTGAACACTTTTAAATGAACAACCTCTGAATAAATCTACTTCAAATCTGGACTTGAGGAACTAGGAGTTGCCAAGGGAAATCTGCCTCCTACAAAGAATCACAACCTGCTGATCTGGAGACAGCAGGACATGGAACTCAGAGAGGCTGCCTTTTTTAGAGTCATCAGAAAGGCTTAAGCAACAGTTCCTCTTCCATTTGCATCTGGTGAATTTTAACAACAGCAACTAATAACAACCACAGTCATGATAGCAGCTAACATTTATCCAGGGCCTACTTATGCCAGGGAATATGTTTGGAGTTTTACATAATCCTTACAATCTGTTGGTATTACTAACTCTGCAATGCTTGTAACCAATCTACTCTACTGATCCCTAAATACTAGGCACAAAGAGACAGAATTACTTCCTACAATCTCTCAGGAGCATAGGTTGGAACACTAAGCTAAAGGTAACATATGAATGGAGCATATACTGGTACATTAGAAGGAGGCAGTAACATCGGTATGTCTGATTTCCCATGCCTGTCCCTTTAACAGGAGTGGGGAACGTCCGGCCTATGGGTCATATCATTTGGTCTGGCTCTGCCAAGGCAACCACAGGCAGGACTTGAAATTCAATAACTCTAGGCACTCTTTTCATAGTACCATAATTTTTAAGTTGATAATTTTGTATGGCCTGTGAATGATGTTGTAAATAGCCAAATGGTCCTTGGCAGAAAAAAGGTTCCCCGCCTCTGTTTTAGAAGGTACTTGGGGCTTGTGTCATTGCCCTGTCATCTGGAAATGTTTTTTCCCAGTTCAACAGACAGTCCTGGAAGTTTAGGCTTCATAAAACATGAAATGAAATGCATGATGAATAAGACAGGCTATCTCCCCATCTTTCTTAGGGAGAGATGACCTAGACCGAGTCTCAAAGGCTTGCTACTTAGGTGAAATGTGTACCCACACAACTCTAACAAACAGGGAGTTGGCAGTGGTTCCTTTCACTAGAAGGCCTTGGCCAAAAGCCCAGAAAACTGGTCCCGGGTCCTCACCTGCAGTCTTGTGCTCAGACTGCTCCAAGAGACTGAGGAGTCGGCCTTCACTCCGGCCTTTTTCCTGTGGCAGAGATAAACAGATGAAAGGGAAGGGTTACCTCATAGCAGAGAATCTAAAATACAACTTCCTTAGCCCAGATCACACCTGTCTCCTAAGGAAAGAGGTGTGGAGGTGCACCTCTAAGAAAGTCTTTTGCTTTCTAATAAATGAGGGTACACAGTTAAAAAGCAAACCGTGATGAAGAGAATACATCTTTATGCCAATATTATCTAAGAACGAATTCGAGCGAAGGCAAATTATTCCACCAAGATCATATTAAACACAAGTACCCTTTGACCTATGATAGATTTCGAGAGATTTAAAACAGAAAATGACAATTTTTAGGTAAATTCTAGGGGCAGTGATAAGAATAAATTGGCTCTATGGTATAAGCACATACCTATAAAACCCAACTCCAAATCACCACCACAAACCACCCCATTCACACAGGGGTTGCTTTCTTCTGTCATGATGGATAATGGCTTCTTCATCTTAGCATACAGTGATTGCTATGTATGCCTATAACATGGAGCTGCTGTTTTATCTTTCTCTCTAAGCCAAGATTTGCTCTTCTTAATCTTTAATCACAAAGCCCAGAAAGCACATCCATCTTCCCAGCAACCAGAGGCCAGAGCCACACCTCCCTAGGGCCAGGCACACACAGCGTTCAAGAGAGCTGATCTCACATATCAGCAGTGGGGGGATGATTGGATAACCTTTCTGGAAAGCAATTTGACAGTATGTTTCACGAGATTTTTAAATGCTTATATGCATTGCTCTAAGAATTCTACTTCAGGAAATCTATTTTAAGAAAATAACCAGTGGTACAATGACTAATTAATGTTTTAAACAATCTTCTAATACAGAAGAACTGGAAAGAATCTGAATGTTCAATAATGAAAATGATTACTAGCAAGTGACTGTGTGATACAAATATTAAGAGTAATTTTTAAAAAGTTTAAAAATAAACCAAAAAAGGTGTTTATGCTACAATGTTATGTGTACACACACACACACACACAGTATGGTGCCAACTACATTAAAAATGCATAGAAAAAAAGACTGGAAAAATTATAGTTGATAATGTCCCCTGATTCCTCATACTTTTTAATTTATTTTTTTTATTATAGTATACATTCAGTATCTTCATACTTATAAAAAACTACTTCCCGTATTCCCTACAAAGAACACATATTATTTTGAATTAAAAGAAAAAAATTTTTTAAAGCACAAATCTTGTTTCAAGAAAAACAGACGAAAAGGAGGGAGAAAAAGAGAGGAGAAAAAACCCAGAACAGAACTGTGGAAGGTTTGGTAGCCTTTCCTGTCAAAACACTCCACATACCTTTGGGTTCCTCAGCCACTGCCACTGCTTCCCCTCCTCAGCTGAGTATACTTTCACACTTTCTGCAGGCCCATCTCCTTGGTCATCCCTTGCAAGCTGGAGACAGGACTCTACATGACTTTGGTACTCTTTAAATGGGACCAGGGATTTACATAGATAACACTTCTCATGCCTAGCCAATCAGAAGAGAGAGAGAAAAAGCAGTTTTAAGGTTTGCTTTTGCCACTGGGCTCCTGGATATGTCTCAAATCATGTTTTTATGTCTCAAAGTGATTCTGTGGAGAAGACATGTCAACCAATGCAGATTTGCTCAGCAGGGCCTCCAATAAAACTAAACCAATGACAATCAAAAGGACTGAGTGATTAGTGGTTTTCCCTGGCTGTTTCTCTGTACCCTGCTGTTGCAGCCGTGGGATGGTAATAAAATCAGCACTTCTAACTATCTCAATGTTGATTGCTCTTCAGACATAAAATATTCTGTCAAACTCTTCTGAAATTAAGTGCAATCATTTTTTCAAAGGGAAGTTAAAATTTAGACAGAAAAGGGAGCACACAGAGCATTAAACCAAGATGACAACTTTACCAGGGTGGATGAACTTGTCTGACTAGTAAATCAAGTCTGTCCATATGCTGACTTCCTTAATTCTATAACCTGCAACATCAACTAGGAAGTTACCAAAACCATGTGGTTCCGCCAAAGGCTTCTGCATAATTTCATACACAGTTATTTTTATTGTTTTGTAACAGTTGAGTTTGTGGAAAGAGATGAAATTGTATCCTTGAGTAAGGCTAATTGGACATTGGTGAAAATGGAATCATTGAGAACAAAGGAAGAAAATGAACAATTAAGTATTTAATAATGGTGGAAGGTGCTTTAAACACAATTTCTCAAACCCCAGCCCTACTAAGAAGGTACTTTTCTCCCCAAGGTTGTATAGCTATAATTGTCAGAAGCCAGGTCTGCCTGACTCAAGACCATCTCAGTTTTAAGAAGCTAAGGAAAACTTTTCAAAGTTTGCTATCTTAGACTTCTCTTTCTGGCCATTACAACTCAATTACTACAGCCAGGGAAATTTGGATTGGCTCTAAGGAAGAATTTCTCTAGAGGTTTTTAAAATAGAAGAAATAAGTCTCAAGTATTTAATCATCTCGGAGAATGCAAGTAAAACTCTTCCTTATGAGAAAAGCAGACCAGTGTACCTTACACCGTTTATCAGGTAATGCAAAAAGCATTTATTAATCTCCTACTATGTGAAAGATGGCATCACTGAGGAAGGAGCATGTCAAGTAGGCTTTGTCAGTTCTGCCCTCATGATCACAACCAGTTACTTACAATTTCTCTTCAGTCTCTTTATTAAAAAAAGGAAAAAGGATAACTGCCTTAAAAGCTATTGTAAGAGTTATATAGTAAATAAAGCACCTAGCACAATGACTGGTACACAGTATTAGGTTCTCAACAAACAGGTTTTATTGTTGTTGCTGTCTCAAATTTTATTAGATGCTGAAGAATAGAGTATGAATGAAGACAAGCATCTGCCTTCAGATAACTAAGAGCCTAGTCAGGGAAACAGAAATGTCAAAAATGAACAAAAGAAAATTACTGCAATACACTGTGATGAAGACAGTCCTAGAAGAATGTCCACATGACAGTGATTCCAAAAGGAGCAAGGGATGAACTCTGCTCAACTGGATTAGGGAAGGAAACTCTAAAATGTAGGGTCTAAATCTGTGTTTCTAAGGTAAATGTTTCTGCCTAATGACTAACTGCTCTAATGTACTTTGGTAATATCTTTACTATTGGGAGAAAGCACTCAAACCCGACCCCTTAAAATGTGCTTTCTTGTCAAGTTGCAACCCACAACCCAAGGAAGTCTATATTGCCCAACCTTTTGCAACTCAACTTCTGTTATCATTATATCACAAAATAGCTCACTGCTTCCCCAAAACACCAAGATGCAAATTCAAAGAAAAAAATTAATTTTAAAATTAGTTTAATGAAGCCAAAACGGTGGGGGGTTAACTGTACATAATAAACGATTACACAGACATGCACACATTTTAAGTTATAAGGAATAAAGTTTGTTTTGGCAGATGTTAAAATTAAAGTTGCAGACATTAGTAACATAACTCAGCATCCTTAATTTGGTATAAGTGTGACACATTTTCTTGCTTTCTTCTATTCTACTAAATCACCATACCTAAACTGTTTTATAAAACTAATATATTGAAATTTAGCTTTACTGTTTTCACTTATGCTCTGATTCTAAAGTAAGAGCAATGTGGAAGTGGAGTGGGTAGCAGGATTTTTTTAGGGTAATAAAAAGGGATATACAGAGGCCACATACACTGACATAAAATGGAAATAATAAAAAGAAATTCAGGCATCCAAGCAACAAAGTGATTGGCAGGCCAAAGAAACCCAGGGTAAGAGAAAAATTGGCCTTTTTATTTGACCTAAAAACAGCATACATACTTACTTCTCAATGTCCAGGGAAGTCTTGGCCACTATCCCACAGTCCCTCTTGTTCTGGGCCTCTATTTGTCTGCAAGTCAACACTTTCAACAGAAAATGAAGAAAAACTATCAGTTAGCAGTAGACACTGAATATAAAAGATAAAATGTGTACGAAGAAGCAAAGTTTAAAATCCTACTCCACTGGGAGACATGCACTGTCTAAGAAACTTCTTTTTAGTACAGAGAATAATACCTGTAACATATGTACTGAAACTGCCAACTACAAGATATGTCCGTATTTGCTAATGAGATCTATTTATCCCTTATTTGCCATGAGTCCTAAAAACCTAGTTCACACCAAAACAGGTTTTTGTGTACTACCCAACCTGCAGTATCTGAGGGAGAGATTTATACTTTTTCAACCAAAATTCTCACTGGCTTAAATTGAACTTATGGCAATTAAGGTCCATCCCCTACCCTCCCCAATCATCTTCAAATAAAATGTTATCAAGACCAATCTCCTAACTCTATACTTGGGTAACTACGCTGTTGTGTATTTCCCCCCTCCTCCACCCCCACCCCACCCCCACCCCCGCCTAAACACAGAACTTTACATTTGTCCCTGTTTTTTTTGTTTTTGTTTTTTTGGGGGGGGGGTTTGGTAATAGTTTACTGATTTTTAGAGAGAGAGGAAAGGAGAGGGAGAGAGAAAGAGAAACATCGAAAATGTGAGAGTATACTAGGAACATTTATGGGCAGTCTCCTGAATGCCCCCTAACTGGGCATGTGCCCTTGACTAGGAATTGAACTGGCAACCTTCCGGTGCATGGGACAATGCCTGAACAACTGAGCCACACCAGCCAGGAATGTCTCTGTTCTTTCCAGGCGAACATTGTAGTCTGTCAAGTTCATCTGCAATATTGATTCTGTCATCTAATGTTATTAGCTCTCTTTTCCAGTTTTGTGTCACCTGCATATATGAAAGCATCTTCATCCATATTTACAGAGAATCTTCAATATGTGAGTAATTTGGGGAGATATAAGAAATTATGAGATGGGGTTCTTGCCCTAGGGAGCTTACAATGTATTAAGGGAGACAACATATACACTCAAATAACTATAACACCAAATATAAAGAGATATGAATAAAACAAGATGATACACACAAGTAACTATTAATAGTGTTTGTCTCTGGGGGGGATGACAGTGACACTTGAGGACTGAATTAGGAAGATGGTATGTTTTTTTACCATGTACTTTTTGTACTGTTGAATTAAAAATTAAAAGGGAGAAAAAGAGAGCAGAGTACAGAGAAAGTAGGTAATCTATTTCTAAGGTTCCTTCCAACCCAGAGATTTTATAAGCAAAAATAAAGTACTGCAGGAGAAAAATATCCTGGACATAGTTGTATAGCCTTCAGATCCTCCTACTACTCTATCAGCCAGCCCACATTTCTCCATCTTATATACAAGGACTTCATGAGAGATTTTATCAAGGGCACTGCTAAAATCAATTCTTAAAAGGTTGGCACCTCACAGATTACAGAAACTTTTAAGGGTTGTTTTTTCTCTCTCTTTCCATTTGTTCCCCTATCTTGACTACCAAGTATTTTTTCCAAAAGAAATACTTGGAAACCACTCCACAGACAGGGCTGGAAAAAAAATTAATTGCTTCTAGCACTTTATAGATACCACTATTGCTCTTAGCACATTTCTGTTGTTATTTGTTTGTATGTCAGTCTCCTTTCTACATCATGCAACTTTCTGAATTTAGAGATTCTGAGTTTTGTTTTGATCTCTTCAGCATCCTCAGCAAAATCTAGCACATATTAGACACTAATAAATATTTGCCAATTAAATCACAGCAATGGGCCGAAACCGGTTTGGCTCAGTGGATAGAGCGTCAGCCTGCGGACTGAAAGGTCCCAGGTTCGATTCCGGTCAAGGGCATGTACCTGGGTTGCGGGCACATCCCCAGTGGGAGGTGTGCAGGAGGCAGCTGATCGATGTTTCTCTCTCATCGATGTTTCTAACTCTCTATCGCTCTCCCTTCCTCTCTGTAAAAAATCAATAAAATATATTTAAAAAAAAAAAATCACAGCAATGGATTCAAGGGGGTTTTGGAAAAGAGCTCTTGTTTTTGAGGACCTGCTCTGTACCAGAGACTTTATAAAACTAATCTCAATCCTTAGAACAAAATCCTACAAGGCATATGTCATTATCTGCATTTTATAGATGATGAAATATTAAATACCTGATCAAGATCACAAAGCCAAAACAACAACAACAAACCCCAATACAAGTCTGACTTAAAAGAAGCATATGTTCTTCTATAAGAGCAGGCAGCCTCTCCTGGGAAATAAAAGGGTAAAGGATAAGAGAAAAAGTGGATAAGATAAGTAAGTGAGTAGGCAGGTAGAAAAGAATCTGAGGGGAGAGACTTGGCAGATTGCTGGGAACCACATGCTAATTCTATTATTTAATGTTAAAATAAGGACAGACCAGTATAAGTTTACAAAGGAACGGAAAAGTTGCCCTTAAAGGAGCTTCCAACTCCAGTTTATGAGGGTTGGGACAGTCACTTCAACTAGTGGCAGGCAGACAACTCAATATGAAACCGAAATCCAAAACCCTTGCTGCTGATGACAACAGCCAAAGATTTCAAAAGGGAACAATGGAGTCTGAGAACAACTACCAGAAAAACAACCACCAGGCCAGGTAAGCAAAATGGAGGAGAGGAAGGATGTCACTAAGACCTGAGAGATGGAAACACCCTAAGGAGCTGTGCTATGGACTTGCCTTGGCACGGTTAAAACAAAAGGAAGCAGTAATGCCTGGTGGAATAAAGTACACTAACTTCAGAGTTGGACAAAATGGTGTCCAAATTGGGACTCTACTAGCTATTCACCATAGGCAAATAACTTAACTTGAGTATTAGTTTGACTTATCTACAAAATGAGATGATACAGCATCTACTCTCATGAGTTTTGGTAAGAATCACATCAGATAATCCAAATAAGTTGTAAGAGTTTCCAGCCCACAGAAAGCACTCAGCAAACCTAAGTTGTTAATTGTAATTATCATTATTATTCCTCCAGACTTATTTTTTAGCCTTAGCCAAATATTTAAACCCATCCTTAGGACAAGCACTTATCAGCCTGTCTAAAATTTGGGTTAGGTCTTACTTTTAAATGGTTCCCATACTGATTTGTACAAACAGAATGAACAGCAAATAATCAAAGAATTATAGAACAATTATCAATACTATGTAAATATCAGCACATTTGTTTCCAAAAATCCAAAGACAGGCAATCACAAATAAAACATATGGCCTACAACTATAACAGTGAAACAAATGGCTCCTTGAGGAGTAGAAATTATATATACAAAGAAGAGAGATTTGTCATATTCAATTTATCTCCCTCAACCTCAAAACCACCTCAGCAGAAAATAACAGGAGGCCACAGACTTGTGTATGTTCCTATTAAAAGTGCCCCTCCCCCAGCCAGGCACTTCCTCAGTGGGCTGTAAGAGGAAGAAGGAAAGGTGCACTTCACCTGCATGCTGCCTGCCTCAATGCTGCTGACCTCCCCTAAGAAACTAGCCTCATAGCAATGTGGCTATTTAAATTTAAATCTTTAATTAGAAGCTATACTAATAAAATCATAATATGCTAATTAGACCGGCCGAATGACCTTCTGGACATCCTTTCCAACGACTTTCTGGATGAAGCTGCGGCGGCAGGGCCGAAGAAGAGGCTGAGGCAAAAGTGGTTAGCAGTGATCAGGCAGGCAGGCAGAGTGGTTAGGAGCGATCAGGCAGGCAAGCAGTTAGGGGTGATCAGGCAGGCAGGTGAGTGGTTAGGAGAGATCAGGCAGGCGAGCAGTTAGGGGTGATCAGGCAGACAGGCAAAGTGGTTAGGGGCAATCAGGCAGGCAGGCAGAGTGGTTAGGGGTGATCAGGCAGACAGGCGAGTGGTTAGTGGTGATCAGGCAGGCAGGCAAGGGGTTAGGGGTAATTAGGCAGGCAGGCAGAGGGGTTAGGGGTGATCAGACAGGCAGGCAGGCGAGTGGTTAGGAGCCAGCGGTCCTGGATTTCGAGAGGGATGTCTGACTGCCAGTTCAGGCCTAAACTGGCAGTTGGATATCCCCTGAGGGCTCCCAGATTGCGAGAGGGTGCAGGCCGGGCTGAGGGACTCCCCTCCCCACTGCTGTGCATGAATGAATTTCGTGCACCGGGCCTCTAGTTAAATATAATTTAAAATTCAGCTCAGTCCCATGAGCCATATTTCATATGCTCAATAGCCATGTGACTACTGGCTTTCATATTTGACCCCACAAATACAGAACATTTCTGTCATTACAGACAGTTCTATTGATTAGCACTGCTCCTTTAAGAGATAACTAGGATAAAACTTGCCTTAAGTTTGTTTACCTTGACACCACAAGAAATCCAAGCCTCCCTGGCATCTCTCATCCCCACATAACTCTAATCTGTCATCTGGGAGGACTTTTCTAATCTGACCCAATCATCCACTCCTACTCTCGAAATGACTCTGCCTTCTGGAATTCCTGTCAGTGATCAACAAACCCGCCCGCCCCCTCCCACCCCACCTCCCCCCATATTCTCAACCTCCTCTGAACATTCTCTTCATCTTCTTGCTCTCACTGAAAGATGGCTGTCTTCTGAGGATACTTCTTTGCCTTGTACCTTCTCAAATACTGGCTTGTTTCTTCTTCCTTACACCACTAAGTACTACTGACCTGGAGTTGGGGTAGATATCCTCTTCCTCCTCCTTGTTGCTTCCAGCCTACTGGAAAAACCTAGTTTGAAGCACAAATCAGGTGTTACCCCTGCTACCCAACCCTGAAGTAGTCATAACCTATTCTCCTGGTCACCTGCCCTCCACCAGCCACCGACACTTCCTGACCATTCACTGAAAATTTTAATATATCACTGTCTTTCTCTTCACCACTCCTGCCATCATTCTTGGTGATTTCAATATCTATATATTGTATTACACTGAAGCATATCAAGTTGTAGATTTTATAGGTTTCAACCTAAAGTATGATGCATCGAATGCTCTTGCCTCTCAGTTCCTTGATGACCATCCCAGCCTTTCTCAAGGAGGGTTCTGAGAGAGAAGTAAGCCTAATTGCCCTAAGGCATACACTGTACGTGATGAGTTAATCTCTGTCTGCTACATTTAGAATGATTGGTACCAGTTTTGTACCATCATTGAGAGAAGTAGGATAACAATCTGTTCATTATCTATGTTTTGTGATTCCAATGAGAAACCCTGGTTGAGCCTGTCAATAATAATAGTGCCACTTGCAAGCGGACAATTTCAGATGTCCCATTTTCTGATAACCACCACTGTTCTTTTCTGACTCCCTCTAAATATCCTAACTCCAATAATTTCTCAGCCTCTCTAGGATATCTAATTCCAAACTATCACCCTTTTCAGTGTTCTTTACCCTCTTATGTTCTCAATTTCCTTCTTCCCTAAGTTAGACTTCACAGTTATCTAACCATTCCCTTGAGTATTCCCTCAACTTATTTCTAATTTCTTTTGTACTCCCTGGCAAAACCCAATTTTGGTTAAATCCAGCACTCCACCTATTATTTGTTCCTACCTAAGCAGCACAACAGTGCCAACTGGGCTCACATTATATTTAAGTCCACAAACCTCAAGAGGCCCTTCAAGTACTGCCTACCAATCTTATTATGTTTCCATAGTCAGTAAATTCTTGTACTCTCCCAGAGTCTATTTCACATCTTTTCCACTATCCTCATACCTCCAATACCATCCTGACTCTGCTGTCATCATTCTTTTTTGTTTCAATATAAAACTTTATTGAGCTATAATTCATATATATTCAATAGTTTTGAGTATATCCACAGAGCTGTACATCCATCACCACATCAATTTTAGAACATTTTGTTAACTGAAAAAGAAATCTGTTCTTATTAACATTCATTCTCAATTTTCCCCCAAACTCTCAGCTCTAGGCAATCACTAATCTGTGGATTTGCCTATTCTGGCCATATCCTATAAATGGAATCATACAGTATATGGGCTTTTGTAACTGGCTTCCTTCATTTAACATGTTTCCATGTTATAGCATGTGTCAGTACTTCATTATTTTTTTCTCCACTGTGGTTGCATGTCACATTCCCACCAACAATATACTGGGGTTCCAATTTCTCCACAGTTTTGCCAACATTTGTTATTTTCGGGTTTGTTAATAGCCATCCTACTGGGTATAAGGTATTATTTCATAGCGTTTTTTAACTTTTAATTCCTTAATGACTAATGCTGTTGATCATCTTTTTATGTGTATATCTTCTTTGAAAAAAGTATATTCAATTCCTTTGGTCTAATTGGGTTGTTTTTGTTTTCTCAGTCCATGAGGTATTGAATAATTTAGAGGTCTTAGAAAAACAGCCACTTATCTAATTCCTACTAATACTTATGTATAAAATATATAGCTCAATCTTTTCTTTAACAGCTGAAATTTTTACTTAAGCAATATGGCAATATATATCAAGAATTTTAAAATAACTCATATTTTCTGACCCATAAATTATACTTTGGGAATCTACTCTGAGGAATCATGTGAATTTAGATGAGACTGTAAAATAAAGATATTTTATCAAAGCATTATTTATAACAATAAAAAAATTAAATAACCTAATGCTCAAATATAGGATAAAATACTAAGCAGGAATTCAAAATAAAGACTAAAAGGAAATATACTAAAATATCAACTAACTCAATGGGTAGGAAGGGGGGTGTGTTGGGTGATGATTTCAGATGATTATTTTTCTATGTTGCCAATTCTCTTCATGGAGCATATACCATTTTTCATTTAAAAATTTGTTTAAATATTGACACCGCAATATTTAAAAAACAAGTCTAGGCAAGGATCAACAGTGACCTTTATCAAGGTTCCTACGAAAGTGAAATGAATGACAATGGGACATAAAATACAAATATGTGAGCTTTTTAAAATGTTTTATAATATGTACAAAAGAATATATATGCAAACCAATCATCCCACTTAAGAACTAGACATTACCAACACCAATTAGCTGTGTGCTTCTTCCTGATTCCATCCTTTATCTCCACACAAGCAGCCTTTATTCTCAAAACTGTTATTACTTTGCTCTTATACCACACAGTTTTACCATAAATTCTTAAAACAATATATTGACTATCATATTGGATTTAGTATTCTCAAACTTTTTTTAATCTGAACTTTCATGGATGACTCTTTGGAGCATAAGCTTTTGAATTGAAGCTGACTGTATATCCCAGCTCTAGCTGCTTTCTAAGTACTGGATGTGATCTTGGGAAATTATTTTCCTGCCAAGCCTCAGTTTCCTCTTTTATAAAAGTGGAATAATATCTGCTTCAAAAGGTTGTTCTGAGAATTAAAACAGAATATACAAAAAGCATAGTTCCTAGTATATAATAAGTGCTCATAACTGGTAGCTATTGTTGGTTACAATTAGGTATGATTTACAAAGATTTGGCAAATTAAATCCTTTACTAAATGGAAAAATAACATCTTGCTATTAAGAATTTCCTTTATATTAGGCCCTTAGAAAATTCCCTATTAGCAAGTCAGTCTATGAATGGTCAATCTCCACAGCCACCACAGAAGTAATTCTAATCGTTTGTTTGATCCTTTGACTTTGCACATATGCTTTTACAGAGGTGACTTATGTCACATTAACTCAGTTTACTAGGAAATAGTCTGAATCCATCAAACTGTTTCTTCCAGGTAATTGAAAAACTGACAAGATCAAGTCTGATGAGATAAGATTCCATGTTTGCATTCAGGGGTGTCCTCAGACTTTGCCCTGACTATGTATATCCCCGTCTCCACGTATGGAAAGGCAGATAGAACATAATAATGAAGAGCACTAGCTCTGGAGTCAGGGAGACCTGGGCACCGGCCCCAGCTCTGCTGCTTATTAACTGACTAGAGGCCTGGTGCACGAAAAGATTCGTGCACTAGGCCTTCCTTCCCCTGGCTACTGGCACTGGTTTTCCTCCGGCACCCGGGACCCAGGCCTTCGCTCCGGCCGGAGCTGCCTTCAAGCCTTCGCTGCTCCGGCCGGAGTCACTGCTGCAGCCGGAGCCACCTTCAAGCCTTCACTGCTCTGGCCAGCGCCATCTTCAGTCTTTGCTCCGCCGCTTTGTTGGCGGATAATTTGCATATCTCGCTGATTAGCCAATGGGAGGCATAGTGAAGGTATGGTCAATTACCATGTTTGTCTATTATTAGATAGGATGCTGGACAAGTACTGAACTTCTCTGATACCAGTTTCCTCACAGGTAAATTGGAGATAACAATAACACCTGTAAGGTAATTATAGTCCTGACAGTTCTAAAGGATATGACTGATCTAATATTAATTCCTTGAACTTTCTTTCTTAACATGCTCTAAATCAGCAATTTTCAACCCTTTTCATCTCATGGCACACATAAACTAATTATTAGAATTCTGCAGCACACCAAAAATATATTTTTTGTTGATCTGACAGAAAAATAGGTATAATTTTTATTCATTCACACATGACGGCTACTGTTGTGTTGGCTGTTGTCATTTTTTATTTGACAATCTAAGAGAAAAGAGGTCAGTGCCACTGACTAAGTAGTCAGGTATTGATGATTTTTAAATTCTTGCAGCACACCAGTTGAAAATCATTGTTCTAGGTGCCTAAATTAAAAGGTATGACTAGATCATAAAGTAAGAGAACTTCTTTAAAGTGGTTTTTAGCTGTTAATATTCTTTTAACACATAATACTTTGGGTATTAACTCAGGTGTTAATAAGAGCTATTTTATTTTTCAAGGAAGGAATACACACACCTAGCAGAAAAAAAATTGCTAAAAGAAATCCTGAGGCCTGGCTCTTCAGCAGCAAGGCACAGTGAGTAGAAGTAAGCAAAGACAGTCAATATTGAGGAACAAGATGGGAACAGCAAAGGCACTGAGGACTCAAGAAGACACAGATTACATTCAGACTGCCGATTCACATACATCATACAGCAACTTTATTGATGCACCATAGTGGAGCTGCTTATGAGGAAATGTTCCACAGAGAGGTTGAACAAAAGTTTTCAGAAGATAACTAAGATGACCCCTATATCAGGCCACCACTTCCTATCTCCTAGCTTCCTCCTTCCATCATCAATGGCAATGAATTCTTTACCCTTTCTCCTTGCTGCTCACTCCCCTTCTTAATTCTGGATGGATTCTAATACTCTTTTTCTCGTATCAGTGCCACTTCTATTCACACCGATTAGATCTTTCTGCAGGATCAGCACCACTTCTGCTTCAAGAAATAAAAGCTTTGACAGCATTCACACAAGTAGGGGGTTGCTGCCCCAGCTGCATAAATCTGGAAACTTGGTAAAAACTGATAGGTGGGTGGGAAAATTTTGGAAAGCACCTTCAAAGCAAAAGGCAATTGCCTTATAAAGAACTCATATAAACTGATAATAAAAATACTAAGAAACTGCCCTAGCCCGTTTGGGTTAGTGCAGCAGTTCTCAATCTGTGGGTCATGACCCCTTTGGCAGTCGAACGACCCTTTCACAGGGGTCACCTAAGACCATCCTGCATATCAGATATTTACATTACAATTCATAACAGTAGCAACATTACAGTTATGAAGTAGCAACGAAAATAATTTTATGGTTGTATCACAACATGAGGAACTGTATTTTTTTCTTCACTTTAAGTTTTTAATGAAAGTTGTATATAATATTACTTTATTCCTGCATCTTCTCAATTGTTTCTTCCTTGTATTTTCCCTTTTCCTTTCCTACTTGGCGAGATTTGGCTTTACGTTCAAGAATCTTTTTTGCGGTCTTTGTCCAGCTTTAGTCTAGTAATAACCACCTTGCTGGGGTGAACGCCCACGTGAACATTAGCTTTCTCCCGTTGCGCTCGTTCAATGTAGATGACGTATTTCTGCCTGTAAACCTGGACTACTTTGCCAATTTGCTGCCCTTTGTAATGTCCTCGAACAACCTGAACCTCATCATCTTTTCGGATGGGCATGGACCGAACATTGTACTTCTGTCTCAGCTCTTTGGAAAGAGGAGACGACATGATCTTCCTTCGAATGCGGGAAGGTGCATTGAAATGCCTTTTACGGTTCCTGCTCCGGTCAGAAGTCACAAAGAGGTTGAACTTCATTTTAACCACTGGCGCTCCTACGATGGCCACAAGAGGGAAGAGCCATGAAGGGCCAGAAGGTTGAAAACCACTGGCTTAGTGGATAGAGCACCGGCCCGTGGATTGAAGGGTCCCGGGTTTGATTCGGGTTTGATCCCGATAAGGGGCACATGCCCGGTTTCGGACTTGATCCTGAGTAGGGGGCGTGCAGGAGGCAGCTGATCAATGATTATCTCTCATCACTGATGTTCTCTCTCTCTCTCTCCCCCTCTCCCTATCTGAAATCAATAAAAACATATTTTTTAAAAATAAAAAATACTAAGAAACCAAGTTCAGAGAACACAAAGAGGATTTCAACTTTACTACAAAGAAATATAAAGTATAATGAAATTTCATCGATTATCAGAAATATGCCATGCTTTATAAAAAAATAATATTTCTCAGTATTTGGAATGGTATGATAAGAGGAAAACTCATTTGCTACTAGTGAGAATTTAAATGAGTAATACCTTCCAATAAAGCAATCTAAAAACTTTATACATATAATCTAGTAATTCCACTTTTAGTAAACCCGTTTAAAGAAATAACTCTTATCAGAAATTCAGATAATTTATACATTTCAAGGCTCATTGCTGTTGTAGAGCCAAACTTTTAATAGAAAAAAAATGTAAAAACCCATGCTTGATATTAGGGAACACTGAAGTAAGAATCTGTCCTTTTTCTTACCACAGCCCTGTGAATCAGAAGTAAGCCCTTCCTCCTCTGTGAGTGGTTTGGGCCTCTATTTTAACACTTCAACTGATTTGTATCGTACTAAGTTGTGCCCAAGTCTGTTTGCCTCACTGAATTGTGAATTCCCTGAATACAAATTTGAGGTCCCATCCAGCTTTATACCATATCTCTAATCACCTCTCAAGCACCGCTTGTCCCCCAGTACTAATAGCAGGACACAAACATTTTTGTTAAGTTGAATCACTGTACAAAGCAAATTAATCAATGGCTTCAGAGATAGTATAATTTTATACACATAAAGAGATCTTGCCCTAAAAGGTTTTGCTCAGTGGTTGAGTGTAGGACTGCTGACCGAAGGGTCTGAGGTTCAATTCTAGGTCAAGGCCTCATATCTGGATTGTAGGTTCCCGCCATCCCACCCCCCACCCACAACTTTCCACTACCTCTTAAAAAACAAAACAAACAAACAAACAAACAAAACCCTCAACTTTCAGGCAGCAACCCCAGGTCACATCCCTGATTCTAAAAGGTTCCAGCCTAGCAATTGCTCAATAAAGCTGTGTATAGAAACATTTTTTTAAAAAAAAGACAAGGCAAACACAATATTCATAACTAACCTAATTTTACCATAATTTGGAATGAACTCAGTTCCAAGAGATTATAGGAATGAGGATTAACAGAAAAAAATAAAAAGCCTATCTGTTGAATAGAGACAAGTAAAGTCAAAAAATGGAGAAAGACATCAGCTCTGCCTGACGCCTATACCAGACTTCTCAATTACTATGCAAACTTTCTCTTTTTTGCTTAAGGTTACTTAATTATATCTCCAACATTTGCATCTGAAAGAGTCCTACATACTACAGTGGGGTAAGCATACAAAGTTATTTTACAGTTGGAAAAAACTTTGCCCCATATTAACTCATAAAACTCAAGTTACATTTGTTGTTCTCCAACTGCCTACTATTCCATTTCATACTGCCCCGCACTATAACCACATTAACTTGCTTGCTTTTTCCTGTACACCCTTCACATTCTTCTGTTTATGTGATTTTTGTCTACTGTTCTTTTACATTAATGCCCTTCCCTCTCAATCTCTAATCACATTTCCTCTGAAACAGCAAGGATTTTATCTGTGTGTCCCTTAGTAGATTTGACCTTGTATTACAGTTATTTATGTGCATATCTTATCTACCCAACTGCTCTGTGTTTGGACTTGTGTATCTCCCCACAGGTCAGTCTGTCTCCCAAATCCATGTTATTTCTATTAAACCTATGCTATTTCCCAAGAGCACTAGTTAACACCTCTTTAGTTAGGTATCAATAGCAATATATTTAACCTAATTGTCCTGGGTACCACAAAAGCCACATTAACATAAGTGAGAGACTGAATGGGGTACAAATTACATTCAGGTAGGCAAATACAGGTATATATTAAAGAAAAAAATCAATTTTGTCCAATTAAAGAAATGATTTTTGCTGAGTCACCCAAGTCAAGCCTATTTTAGGCCTGAGTCCTTTTCTGTTAGCTCCACCCACCCACTTACACACCATTATTTTCCCAGGAGATATCTATGAAGAGATAATCACTCCTGGCAGTATCCTGACTCTAAGCCACACCCCTGTGAATTAGCCTGGAGATGTACACAGTTAATGCCTTCAGCTTCCCTAACTCTCCAATGATCTATTTCTCACTAGTTTATTCTTACCACTTTGACAATCAGATTGCTTTTCCCTGCCTTACATCTTTCCCTTAACTCTATCTGGCTGACATCTTAACACAGACCTCACCGAGACTACACAGGCAAAAATAATATTCAGTAATAAAAGCAGCTATCATTTATTGAATATCTATTACAAGCTAGACACAGTACTAGGTACTTTATAAAATGTCTCTGATTCTCATGACAATCCTAATGATATCAAACTAATTTTACAAGTCAGGCACCTGATCCCCAAAGAGGTAAGGCAATTTCTCAAATATTACCCAGATGACAAGTATTACAGCTCCACCTAGTTCCACAGCCCATGTTTCTCTCACTCTATCATACTGCCAAAAATAAAATAGTGGCTGTTCTCCAGCTTCCACCCTTGTCCCCAATCCCAACAATCTATTCCACAGCAGCTTGAGTGATTCTTTGTTCAAATATTAATTCATTATTTGCTCAAATCCTTCCAATGGTTCCTCCTTTGCTCAGAGAAGAAACTGAAGTCCTTACTATGGCCTAAGAACCCTGTTCACTTGTCTCCTCCCCAATTACCTATCTGGTCTCGTTGTTTATCTCTCCTTTAGTTATTCCACTACAGCCACACTGGATTCTTTGTCATTCCTCATACATACCAAGCCTGCTCACACCTTAGGGTCTTTGCACTTGCTATTCCATCTGCCCGTAACACCCTCTCCTTTCCACCTTGAAATCCTCTTAGCTTATTCCCTCACTTCTTTTCTCTTGCTCAAATGTCACCACCTATTTTTTTATTATTAACTAGAGGTCCGGCACACAAAATTCATGCACGGGTATGGTCCCTAGGCCTTGCCTGCGATCAGAGCCATCCTCCCCAGCTGCCCACAGCCAGCCCCACCCCCACCCCCAGTTCCCCATTTGCCATAGGGGGATAGGTGCCTGTCAGCCAGGAGAAGGGACCAAGAGGTTGGCTGTTCCTGCCCGCTCGCCGGCTCCGCCCCCGCAGCGGGTGGTCATTAGGCAATCGGAGCCTGCCAGCCCAGAAAAGGGACCAAGAAGTGAGGTGGTCAGTGCACCTCATAGTGACTGGTCCAGCGGTTTTTCTGGTCATACTGCCTTTAGGGTCAATTTGCATATTATCCTTTTATTAATAGGACTGAATTTACTGGGATGACATTGGTTAACAGAACCATATAGGTTTCAAGTGTACAATTGAATAAAACATCATCTACACACTGCATCATGCGCCCACCACCCCAAGCAAAGTCCCTTTCGGTCCCCATTTTTCCACCTTTTGCCAACCTCCACCTAGCCCCCATCCCTTTTCCCTCTCTCACCACATCCTTGTCTGGGTCTATATGTTATCCTATATAATAAAGAGGTAATATGCAAATTGACCCTCACACCCTCATGCCACAAGATGGCCGCCCCTAAGTCATCACAAGATGGACACCCCCACGTCGTCACAAGATGACTGCCACAAGATGGCCACCCCATGTCATCACAAGATGGCCACCCCCACATCGTCACAAGATGGCCACCATAAAATCGCCACCCCCACATTGTCACAAGATGGCCAGCAGGGGAGGGCAGTTGGGGGCAATCAGGCTGGCAGGGGAGGCAGTTGGGGGCAATCAGGCTGGCAGGGAAGGCAGTTGGGAGCGAACGGGCCAGCAGGGGAGCAATTAGGTGTCAATCAGGCCAGCAGGGGAGCAGTTAGGTATCAATCAGGCTGGCAGGGGACTGGTTAGGGGGCTATCAGGCAGGTAGGCAGAGTGGTTAGGAGCCAGCAGTCCCAGATTGTGAGAGGGATGTCCGAGGGGTCCCAGATTGGAGAGGGTGCAGGCTGGGCTGAGAGACACCCCCCCCCCGTGTGCACAAATTTCGTGCACCGGGCCTCTAGGGTATTTATGTTTTTTGGCTAATTCCTTTACCTTCTTTCATCCAGTGCCCCCAACCCCTTCTCCTCTGACTGCTGTCAGTCTATTCCATGTATCCATGCCTGTTTCTATTTGTTCATCATTTGTTTTGTTCATTAGATTACACATATAAGTGAGATCATATGGTATTTGTTTTTCTCTGACTGACTTATTTCAATAAGCACAATAATCTCTAGGTCCATCATGCTATCCCAAAAGGTATGATTTCCTTCTTTTTTACAGCTGCATAGTATTCCATTGTGTAAATGTACCACAGCTTTTTTTTATCTGCTCATCTATTGATCTTGTCCATTATAAGTAATATGGTAATGAACAAAGGAGTACATATATTCTTTCAAATTCGTATTTTGGGATTCTTAGGATACCTTCCCAGAAATGTGATTGCTAGGTCAAAGGCAGTTCCATTTTTTTAGGAAACTCCATACTATTTTCCACAGTGGCTACACCAGTCTGCATTCTCACCAACAGTAAACAAGGGTTACCTTTTTTCCAATCCTTGCCAGCACTTGTTATTTGTTGATTTGTTGATAATAGCCATTCTAGCAGATGTGAGGTGATATCTCACTATGGTTTTAATTTGCATCTCTCTGATGATTAGTGACTTTGAGCATTTTTTCATATGTCTGCAGGCCATCTTTATGTCCTCTCTGGAGAAGTGTCTTTTCAAGTTTAAATTGCTACCTCCTGACCTCAGACTTCCTATCCACCCGTCCTTTCTCTGCTTTCTTTTTCCCTCCAAAATACTTATCATTAGTTGACATATTGTTTATTGTCAGTATCCCACTACTAGAATATAAGCCCTTTGAGAACAGAGACTCTGTATATTCTGTTTACGGTATCTGTTATATAGTAGGTTGAGTAAATGAAGAGCCTTAGTCTTCCTAGGTGTTTAAATAAAAAAATAGCAGGATACAAAATCAACACCCAAAAATCAATGGTTTTTTTATATAACAATACAGACAGTCCTCGGGTTACGTTGGACTCGAAGTACACCGTTTCGTGGTTATATCGCCATCTCCCATTTATTTATTTAAAAAAAAAGTTCCGTCATTTCAACATATGTACTTATGTGCTTTATGTTTTGTTTGTTTTTTATTTATCGCAAGTAAAGGTCGGGAATTGTTATCTTTCTTTTAAATTTTTACTGTTTCACTTCATTACTGCGTATATGTGCTCCATGTGAGTGAAGTAGGTGCTTATGTAGGTGGGTTCCAACTTATGGCGAAAATCACATTACGTTGCGCCGCAGGAACGGATCTCTGACATAACCCGAGGATCTACTGTAATAAATTCTCAGGAAGAGAAACTAAACAAACAATCCCATTTACCACTGCAATAAAAAAATTAAGATACTTAGGAATAAATTTAACAAATAAGGTAAAAGACCTAGTCTTGGAAAACCATAGGACGTTGAAAAAAGAGATAGAAGAAGATATAAACAAGTGGGAGAATATACCGTGTTCATGGATTGGTATAATCAACATCATTAAAATGTCCATACTACCCAAGGCAATCTACAGATTCAATGCACTCCCTATTAAAATACCAACAGCATACTTCACAGAGCTAGAACAACCCACCCAAAAATTTATATGGAATCAAAAAAGACCCCGAATAGCAGCAGCAATCTTGAAAAAGAAAAACAAAGTTGGAGGAATCACAATACCAGATTTCAAGTTATACTACAAAGCCACTCTAATCAAAACAACCTGGTACTGGCACAAGAACAGGCATATAAACCAATGAAACAGAACAGAGACCCCAGAAATCAACCCAAGCCATTACACTTAATTAATATTTGACAAAGGAGGCAATAGTGTACAATGGAGTCAAGACAGTCTCTTCAATAAATGGTGTTGGGAAAATTGGACAGGTACATGCAAAAAATGAAACTAGACCACTAACACACCATACACAAGAATAAACTCAAAATGGATAAAAGAATTAAATGTAAGTTGAAAACCATAAAAATCCTAGAAGAAGCTATAGGCAGCAAAACCTCAGACATCTCTCGTAGCAATATGTTTACGGGTACAGCTTCTAGGGCAGGGGTGGGCAACCCCTGGCACGCATGCCAAACATGGCACGCCAGTAACTTTTGCTGGCATGCGAAACCCTCTCTTATAATCTTCCATTTACAATTTTATTCTTAATATCAACTTTTTTATTTTTCAGATAAATTCAGTGTAGGTGCATCTTAGATAAATAAATAATTTTACATAACAAGTTATCTTAAAGACCATAGACATGGATTGAAGAGAGAGGGGAAGAGCAATTTCTATGCCTCTGCCTTAACTCTCCCTGCCTTCCTAGATCCAACCAGTGTTTTGGTTTCATCCACATACGCTTGTGAATCTTTGTTCTCAGTGATGAATTTTGTTGTCTCATAATAGGAGTAGCCTGACGGATGAAAGTTGTAGCTCGTTCATATCTCTGAAGGTCACGAAATATAAACCTGATGTAAAATCTCTGTCATCAGTGATGCAGCAGCAAAAATCCCAATGATAATATCAAACAGAATCATACAGTTTTCTGTCGGACTATCAGTGTACCTGTATACATTAAAAAATAATGTATTTTTCATCATCATATACTGTGTTTTTGTCGCTCGAATGAATTTTATTATTTCTTCAAGGTTCTTCACATACGTACACCTTAAGAGATATCAAGTAGGCGTAACATATTCTCAAAAAATTAGGGTTGGCACGCAGAAGAATTTTGAGTCAGAGATTTTGCTGGTTTTGGCACGCACTCACAAAAAGGTTGCCCACCCCTGTCCTAGGACAAAAAACACTAAGGAGAAAATAAAAAAATGGGACTACATCAAAATAAAAAGCTTCTGCACAGCAAAAGAAACCATCAATAAAACAAAAAGAAAACCCACTGTGTGGGAGAACATATTTGGCAATGATACATCTGATAAAGGGTTAATATCCAAAATATATAAGGAACTTATACAACTTAACAAAAGGAAGGCAAACAATCCAATTAAAAAATGGGCAAAGGGAGAAACTAAGATGGCGGCATAGGGAAACACCAAAATTGCTGCCTCCTACAACAACTTCAAAACACAATAAAAAGACAAAACGGACATCATCCAGAACTTACAGGAAGGCTGGCGGAGTGGAAAATCTACAACTAGAAGGAAAGAGAAAAGCACATTGAGGGTCAGGAGCTGCGGAAGTAAAGTGCAAAGGTACGGAGGCTCGTGCGCGCGGAAAGGGGCTGGTACCTGAGGATGGGGCTGTCTTTTTGAATTGGGAGGGAGTCACAAGCTCCCGACTGCTCTGAACTCTGGTTCCGGGAAGTCTCTGGGGACCCAGGACTCATACGGGGAGAAACTGGACTGTCTGGCAGCGGGCAGAACTCGGAACTCGAGGGCGGCTTTCCCTCAGAGGTGCTTGCAGCAATTAAATTATCAGGACACTGAGACTCTCGCGGCCCCTTAGGGCAGGGCTGAGAATCCGCCATAGTTCCTTGCTCCGCCCTTTGATTCCCTGAGACCCCGCCCCACCCAGGCTGAGGCAGAGGCTTTTGCATATGAATGCCCTGGCCCTTTGCAACCTGAAAATTACCTAACAAACTGCAGCTGGGCCACAGACCCAGAACTTCCAAGAGAAGGCCCAAGGCCCCACAGCAGCTTGCATTGCTTCACAGCTAGGCCTCATCAGGGCACCTCCAAACTCCAAAAAAGGAAGGGGAATCTGCAGTTCTCTTTATAGCTCCTGCTGGGTAACCTCCAAGAGCCAGTGTACCCAGTGGTCAGAGGGGGACCGTCCGGATTACAACTCCTCAGATCCATAAGGGACACACCCAGGGGGCAGACTCAGTGAGCACCAAAGCCCCACTGAAGCAAGTCTTGTCCCATAAGGGTGTCTCAAGCACAGAAGCTCTCCCACTGCAGACACAGCCGATTCTCACTGCCAATTGGCCTGGAGGTCAATTCCTCCCAGTGATCCTACAACAATCAAGGCATAACTACAACAAGACTGTGCACAAAGCCCACAAGGGGGTGCACCAAGAGTGTCCACCTCAGGTAACGGGGGAGGCTGAGCCACTGGGCCCTACAGGACACCTAGCACACAAAACCACTCCACCAACACAGGGAAACATAAAAAATGTGGAGACAAAGAAACAGGTCACAAATGGCAGAAATGGAGGAAAGCAAACGACTGGATATAGAGTTCAAAACCACGTTTATAAGGTTTTTCAAGAATTTTATGGAAACCGCCGATAAATTTAGTGAAACCCTCAATAAATCTAGTGAGACCCTCGAAGATATGAAAAAGGACCAACTAGAAATTAAGCATACACTGACTGAAATAAAGAATAATATGCAGAGATCCAACAGCAGACAAGAGGATCCCAAGAATCAAGTCAAAGATTTGAAATACAAAGAAACAAAAAATACCCAACCGAAAAAGAAAAAAGAAAAAAGATTCCAAAAATATGAAGATAGTGTAAGGAGCCTCTGGGACAACTTCAAGCGTACCAACATCAGAATTATAGGGATACCAGAAGAAGAGAGAGGGCAAGATATTGAAAACCTATTTGAAGAAATAATGACAGAAAACTTCCCCTACCTGGTGAAAGAAATAGACTTACAAGTCCAGGAAGCGCAGAGAACCCCAAACAAAAGGAATCCAAAGAGGACCACACCAAGACACATCATAATTAAAATGCCAAGAGCAAAAGACAAAGAGAGAATCTTAAAAGCAGCAAGAGAAAGAAAGTCAGTTACCTACAGGGGAGTACCCATACGACTGTCAGCTGATTTCTCAACAGAAACCATGCAGGCCAGAAGAGAGTGGCAAGAAATATTCAAAGTGATGAATAGCGAGAACCTACAACCAATATTACTTTATCCAGCAAAGCTATCATTCAGAATAGAAGGTCAGATAAAGAGCTTCACAGATAAGAAAAAGCTAAAGGAGTTCATCACCACCAAACCAGGATTATATGAAATGCTGAAAGGTATTCTTTAAGAAGAGGAAGAAGAAAAAGGAACTCTTAACATTTGCCACAGCATGGATGGAACTGGAGAGCGGATAAATACATGATCTCACTCATTTGTGGAATATAATGAACAACATAAACTGATGAACAAGGACTGATCCAGAGAGGGAGAGGCATTGATTGGACTGTTGGGCCTTGGAGGGAAGGTAGGGGAGGGTGGGGGTAAGGGGGAAAGATCAAAGGACTTATATGCAAGCATATAGGCCTAACCAATGGACATGGACAACAGGTGTGGGGGGGGGGTGGGGGGAGGGCATGAGCGGGGGGGGGGTAGGGGGTAACGTGGGGATAAGGACACATATGTAATATCTTAATCAATAAAAAATATATTTAAAAAAAATTAAAAAATAAAAATAATAAAAAAATGGGCAAAGGACCTAAATAGACACTTCTCCAAAGAGGACATACAGATGGTCAAGAGACATATAGAAAAATGTTCAAAGTCACTGATCATCAGAGAAATGCAAATTAAAACGACAATGAGGTATCACCTCACACCTGTCAGAATGGCTACCATCAATAAATCAACAAATGACAAGTGCTGGTGAGTTTGTGGAAAAACGGGAACCCTAGTACACTGCTAGTGGGAATTATGGCTGGTATAACCATAATGAAAAACAGTATGGAGTTTCCTCAAAAAATTAAATATGGAACTTCCATTTGACCCAGCAATCCCACTTCTAGGAATATCCTAAGAATCCTGAAACAGCAATCAGAAAGAATGTATGTACCCCTGTCTTCATAGCAGCACAATTTGCAATAGCTAAGATCTGGAAACAGCCCAAGTGCCCATCAGCAAATGAGTGGATTAAAAAGCTGTGGTACATTTATAACATGGAATACTATGCAGCAGTTAAAAAAAAGAATCGCTTACCCTTTGAGACAGCATGGAGGGACCTGGAGAATATCATGCTAAGTGAAATAAGTCAGTCAGAAAAAGATAAGTATCACATGCTCTCACTCACATGTGAAATCTAAGTAACAAAATAAACTAATGGACGGAGTGGATCCAGAGACATGGAAGCATGGAACAGAGTGCAGACTCTCAGAGGGAAAGCGGGGGAGGGTGGGTAGGTGGGAGGTAATCAATCAAAGACCTTGTATGCATATATGCATAACCCATAGACACAGACAATAGGATGCTGAAGACCTGGGTGGAGGACAGGGGCAGGCTGCAGGGGGTCCATGGGAGGGAAAGTGGGGACATATGTAATACTTTCAATAATAAAGATTTATTTAAAAATAAAATGATCTCAAAGACATTTTCCAGAAAGCAAAGGCAAGCTGCCTTTGTCCTAGTCTAGATTAATTTAGCAAATCCTCTCCCCTTAAACAGTGCCTTTAACGATCGCTCTAATTTTTCCATAGTTGTGAATAGATAGTAATGCCATTGAGCAATGAGTGAGCAGCTGAGCCAATGTAACCAGTGTAGTACATATTATAAAAACATAAAACTTACAGCAAAGTTAATCAGACACATATTTAATGATATGCATAATTGTTATTGTGCTGCACAGTAACTAGGCATAAATGGTAGACACTTCATGTAAATGACTCTAATTACTTTTTTTTTTTTTTTTTTTTTTAATACAGGCAAACCAAGCATGTCTAGGATCAGATTCAGAGGAAAACAGGAAGGAGGGTAAAGCTGGATATTTAACTCTGGGAGGCCTCTCTCTTATTCCGTACCCTTGGGCACTAGGCTACTGGTCTCCCAACCTGGGTCATGTGTTTTCAAGAGTAACTTTTTCCACTCCATGTTAAGAGAAGCATCCTTTCACCAAAGGTTAAAAACAAATTAGGCTGAAGGCTTGGCCTCTGTCTTCAGATACAAAGCTGAGAGGAGCCAGAACAATCACCACTTCTGGCAAGGATGACAGGGGCAGGCAAGCTGGTAGAGGAACCAAATACACAGCAAACTTACTGAGGACCTATGTCAGGCACACTAGCAGGTATTTTACATAATTCCTCTAACTTCCCCACCCTACCTACAGCCCCAAATTCTGTTCCTAGAGAATGGGATAGGTCTAGTGAGGACTCCCTCCTCCAAATTCTCTCATAAGGCCTAAAATGTCACCAGAGAGGGTAATTTAGGTTATTAGCAAGCTAACACCACTAGGAAGATTAAGAGGAAGCTGTTGTTTAATGCTGTTTCCCTTGCTTCCTATCTTATCTAACCCACAAGAAGATATAGGGACCCCTACTTTCTTATGGGTTTATCCAAATCTATCCAGCCTTTACAGCCCAGGCTAAGCCTAGCTTCTCAAACTCATTTATTTCTGGACCTCAATGCTGAGTAGGTTGTTGACACAGACAATACCAATTGGGTAAGCATGTTTGGTGAGATACACATGACAGTATCTTCTTTCTCTGGTCACCAAATGCCTAGCCCCAGAATTCTTTCAGCCATTGGAACTCTCTGCTAAAAATCAGACTAAAGAGCTGTCAAATTAAACTACATCTAGAATCCTAGGCTTTCAATGCTCTTCTATTAAAAGATGTTGATGACCAGATTTAGGTCTTCACCTTTCACTGTATTTAAGACTACAATGCTATTCATAAAGAACCTTAACAATTATGACAAAATATTTGACCTAGTAATTCACTATTGTGAGTAGTAACAGCACCTGAAAGTTCTTAAGTACTTACTGTATGCTAGGCACTGTGCTAGGCATTTCCTTAAAATACTCACTTAATCTCACAAAAAACAAATAAGGTCATTACTACTATTACTTGACAGATGAATAAAGGAAAGCTTGGAAAATAGTTAGGGTCACATACTCTAGTGACAGAGGTGGGACTCAACCTCAGATTAATTGAACTCTAGAGCCTCCCATTTTTACTACCACCCAAACTAGAAATATATCCTTGGAAAATGACCCCAAAATATAGCAACAACTTTAAGCATAGGAGGCTCAGTGCCATGCACATGGCAACTTGAAACATTCTAAACACAGATAAGAAAATGGAGGCAATTTGGATTACAAAATATTACATAGGCATTAACATGTTTTTACATCTAACTTTTAGTGACTCATGAAGGAAATGTTATGCTATAAGTAGAAAAAGCAAAATACAAAACTTTACATTAGTCAAATCTCAACTATATAAAAACTGTCTGCACATGGAAAGACCTAAATTTACTGTTAAATTAAAAAAGACAAGTTGCAGAATAATATAGGACTTGGGCCAGTGTGGTTCAGTGGGTAGAGCATCAGCCCGTGCACTGAAGGTCATGGGTTTGATTGTCGGTCAAGGGCACATACCTGGGTTGCCGGTTCAACCCCTGGCCTGATCAGGGCATATGCAGGAGGCAACCAATCAATGTGTCTCTCTCACATTGTTTCTCCCCACCCCACCCCCCGCCCCACCTCTTTCCCTCCCTTCCACTCTCTCTAAAAATCAATGGAAAAAATTATCCTCGGGTGAGGATTAACACACACTCAAAAAAAGGTAACCAATAGTTTCAGGGGGATAGAGTAGAGACATGTAGCACATGAATGGAAATTAGAAATATTTTTCAGCTGCTGTCTTTAGGTAAGAGTTTAGTTACACACACACACACACACACACACACACACACACACACACACGAGGCACTTATTTTGAATCGAAAATGGGCAACTCCAGATCTTAGTTCCTCAAGTTCTACAGGAGTCTCAATATTTGAATATATAAGTTGAAATGCAAAGTCCATGGCATCGCACTGCATTTTGGCCTACTATGGCAAAGAACAAGTTGAAACATTAAAAAGACAGAAGATTTCCCCCTTCCCCTTCTCCTCAGGTATGTGCCACAAAATAACATACCTGCCAAAATAATAAAGGACATGAAAAGTACTAAAAACTAATTAGATAGAAATCAAAACAAAAAACAACTATAACTTTGAAGAATTGTCTCTTTTTTCTGCACTGTATTGTATAGAATTACAAAACTATCACACAGACAGGTAAGTCCTTACCTATATCTTGCCCCACCAGCCCATTACAGTACATGGCATGTCGCTCAATCTTTGTGGGTGGGAAGCCTTTGTCACATAGTGGGCAGGATACCTTGGTACTGGATGAGAAAGTAGAAGAAGGTATTTCCTTCTCAGCATCTTCCCTGTTACCAACCTAAAGAATATGACAAACAGCAATTGTAACAGCTTTACTTTATAAATAATTTTTCTTTGGGAGAACTGCAAAAACTCCATCCATACTTCATTTTCTTTCAAAGACAATACCAATTAGTTTGCAAATTCAAGACTGAGGATTGAGAGATAACAGTCAATAGTTATTCAGTGCCTGCTCCCTATGTGCTAAGTACTCTGCATGTAATATTCATTTAATCCTCATCGTGATCTAACAAAGGTATTAACATACCCTTTTTACACATGAGATAAGCATTGTCCAAAATAGTAAAACAAATTGCCCAAAGTTATGGAACAAATAAGTGGCAGAGCTAAAATTTAAACCAAGGACTATCTGGCTCAAAAAACTGAGGACATTCCTCTCTATCACGCTGCAAGGCACTGTTCTCCTGGGTCAGTATACTGTGTATGCAGTGTTTCAACAGTCTGTATACCAACAGCACCTTAAAGACACTTTTTCAATCTCACAAAAGAACTGTGATATTTTACATGAGACATATATAAGGAGTTAGAAAACAAAAGAACTCTAAGCAAAAGAAGCACAATTAAAATTTAAGAACCTAGGTCTCTGCTTACACCAATAAGACATACCACCTCTTGTGTTTTATGACTTTTGGACTGTTTTAATACAATTAAGACCCAATATTTAAGAAGGCCAAATAAAAGTCATTAAGACATTTCTGCTGAAGCCATTTTTTAAAATATGTTTTTTATTGATTTCAAAAGGAAGGGAGAGAGAAAGATAGAAACATCAATGATGAGAGAGAATCATCAATAGGCTTCCTCTTGCACACTCCCTACTGGAGATCGAGTCTACAACCAGGCATGTGCCCTGACCAGGAATCAAACCTGGTTCATGGGTCAACGCTCAACCACTGAACCACACCAGTCAGGCCTGCTGAAGCCATTCTTAATTCTTATCTCTCTTGTTCCTCTCCTTGTGCTATAGTCATCATTTTTTTCAATAGTTGCCAGTGTCTCTCAGAGGCAGTTTTATGTTACCTTACAGATCAGAACTGAGAACTCCGCAGTGATTAATTCAACAGTATGCATTAAGCACTGCAGTACTACTGCCTAACACTTGCTTCAAAGGACAGCATGTCCTGTCCAATCAATGTGAAACTGTCCTGCGTAGCCACCGCTTCCATTTAAAAGCAAAGGCTGTCATTATGCCTTACTACAGGAAAAAAATAAACCATCTTCTAGTACAAGAACAAAACAGGACTAAAACTGCAATGGGTAGATAATTTGAGCTCTGAAACAACTGGGTTTTGGGGTGTGGGGGTTGTCTCTAAGTTTAGGCCATCCTGAAATCTACTGCAGTGAATGTGATCCATCAGAGAGGGAAACAGGTCATCTAAATACCAAATCAAACAGTTTCTACAACTGCCAAAATATGTTGTTTTCAACACATGTTTTATACTTAAAAAGACATATTCTGAAAGGGGAAAAAAGGAAAGATGAAAAAGGAACTAACAATGGTTGAGTTCCTATACTATGCCAGGTTTGACCAAACATTTTCCATAATCATCCTTCACAACAACCCAACTGACAAAGGTGTCTCGAGCTCCAGTATTACAGAAGAGGAAATTGAGGCTTAGAAAGACAAAGTAACCTACTGATCACAAAGTTACTAAGTAGGCAATCTAGACTCAAACCCAGGCCTGTATGATAACAAACCTTCAGTATTTCCATTTTACCATGGTTTGGCAAAAGCAAAAGTCACCCTCTTCCACTTTGTTTCTGAAAGCTGACTCTGTCAGGTACTGGGAGACTATATGATCCTATTATTCTCCTATAGGAAGTGGGTCTAGAACAGCCGTGGGCAAACTACAGCCCGTGGACCGGATTCGGCCCATTTGAAATGAATAAAAAAAAAAAAAAAAAAAAAAAAAAAAACCGTACCCTTTTATGTAATGATGTTTACTTTGAATTTATATTAGTTCACACAAACACTCCATCCATGCTTTTGTTCCGGCCCTCCGGTCCAGTTTAAGAACCCATTGTGGCCCTCGAGTCAAAAAGTTTGCCCACCCCTGGTATAGAAGTTCTAGGTGTTGTTTATTCCAAGCTTAGTCACTGAGCTTCTTATAAATACAGGTTATTCTGTTCATAAATTTTATAATGAAAAGTCATCTTGTACATGCAAAGCCATTTGAGCAGAGGGGAGAAAATCAAAGATACCGATCATTTGCAAGTAGTCTTGAGGTGTTGAAAGTTAGTGTCGCCTGCGCAGTTGCTTGGCCTTCTAAAGTTCACCACGCACAGAAATATTACATGACATGAATGTCACAGTGTTCACACCCAGTACTATCCTCCTTTGCATTCATCACCAGCTCTATAAAATGTAGATAATGTACCTTCAACTCTTAATGTATTCAAGAGGGAGTAGTCTATTACTGTCTTATTGTGAAGATAAGACCACTTCCAATCACACTCATAGGCAACCCAGAAGGTTTCTGAACATTTTTATATTAAAATAAAATTTTTCTAGCACAATTAAAATGGTCTATTTATATATTAACTATGGGGGAGGGTGAGTGGGGAGTGATAAACTGGGGAACTTATATTCATATATGGATACAGATAATAGAATGATGAAGGTCTGGGAAGAGTGGGTGTGAAGTGGAGGGGGTCATTGGGGAGAAAAAAAACACACACAAGGGATATCTGTAATACGTTTCAACAATAAAGAAAAGAAATTGAAAACTGTATATATTAACTATAATGGAGGAGCCCCAAGCCAAAAAACAAAAATAAAAAAAATCAAGCAAAGAAACTTTTATCAGGACTATGCCATCAGGGATTAAGTCTCTGCAGAAATACTTCTATTTCTTTTACTACTGTAAAATACTATACAGCCATTTCTCAAAAGAGGCAGCTGGATTCCAAATCTTGATCTCTTACCTTTTAGCCTCAAAAGAAACTTCACTTCAAGAAATAAACTGCCCAACTGATATGGTTGCGTGTCGACCTATGAACCAGAAGGTCATGGTTTGATTTCTAGTCAGGGCATATGCCCGGGTTGCGGGCTCGATTCCCAGTAAGGGGCATGCAGGAGGCAGAGGGCTACCAACAGAAAGAAAACACTGAGAAAAATTAGAGAGAATATTCACCTCCTTATCTGCCATTATTGTTACTTCATCCCGGGTCTCTCTGCTACCTGGAGAGACTTCTCTTTCAACATCAAAAGTTTCTGGGGAACTTAGCTGTGTCTCTGTAATTGAAAAAATACAAATCTCATTAATTTTCATTTTGTATTTTTAGTTAAAAACAAAACATCTATTTCCCCTAAAGGGTATGATAAAACTGAGGTGAGCAATTTGCTTGATTCTTCATAAAGCTTTACTGAGGCATAACATACATACAATAGAATTCAGCAATTTTCTGTACAGTAAAATCTCAATATAACTGGCTAATTAGGGAGAGGAGGTGTCCATTAAAGCTGAAAGTCCATTATATAATAAAGCAGGTTTTCCAAAAGCATATGTTAAAAAAATTGACAAATTAGTTTACCTGTTTATATTTATGTAGACATGTTTGTGTAATTAAAATTAAGTATGCATAAAAATTTAATTTCATTGAAAAGTTTTCTATATGTATTACTGAAATTTTATATTTATAGGTATAGTAGGTACAGTAAATGTGTGCATTCACCAGTCACCGCAAGTAAACAAATGCACACGCCTGGGGCATGGTTTAGCACACATCAGAACATTGGCATACATTAAAACTGTTGCAGAAAGTCACGCCATTCGACAACAGAACCAATTACCACTGGCAATGCTGTGTGATCACACCCTAATCATTTACCAAACATTGTTTACAATTGGTGACTCTTGGATTTAAATATATAGACTATAGTTGTAAATATGTAATATTTAACTATGTCAGTGAGAAGTTACTAGTGTTTTTTCCAACATATGGCCTATTTACTATAATTTGTTAAAAAATAAAAATGAATTAACAACAAAAAAGATAACCTGTTAATTTAATTACAAGCAAATTCTGGTTAAAAGCATTTTAAAATTAACAGGGTGTTAATTTTCACATATGACATATGGACCAGAAAATTTGTCCATTAAATCCGAAGTCTGTTAAATCAAGGTCCAAAAAATGGTTTACTGTATATAATTTGATGAGTTTTGACAAATACATACAATTTATACATATACCAGTTATACCATGTAATTACTACCACAATCAAGAGATATAAAACCTGCTCTGGCCCGGCCAGCGTGGCCCAGTGGTTGAGCACTGACCTGTGAACCAGGAGGTCACAGTTTGATTCTCAGTCAGGACACATGCCAGGGTTTCAGGCTCAATCCCCAGCGTGGGGCCTGTGGGAGGCAACCAATCAATTATTCTCTCTCATCATTGAAGTTTCTGTCTCTCTCTCCCTCTACCTTTCTCTATGAAATCAATAAAAATATATATTTAAATAAAAAAAAATAAAACCTGCCCTGGATGTTTTTGCCCAATGGTTAGAGCATCCGTCCAGTACAGAAGGGTCTCAGGTTCGATTCCTGGTCAAGGCATGTACCTCGGTTGCAGGTTCAATTCCTGACCCCCATTTGGGAGGCAACCAATCAATGTGTCCCTCTTACATCCATGGTTTTCTCTCTTTCTCTCTCTCCCCCGCTCTACTCTCTCTAAAAAAATAAATGGAAAAAATGTCCTTGGGAGAGGATTAAAATATATATTAAAAAATCTTTCTAACACCGCAAAAAGTTCTCCCTTACTAGCACCCCAAAAGTGTACCCCTTTGTACTCAATCCCCTCCTACTTGGCTCCTTGCAATGACCAGTCTACTTTGTGTTGCTATAGTTTTGCTTCTTCTAGAATGTTATACAGTGTGTTGTCTTTGTGTCTGACCTCTTTTATTTAGTATAGTATTCTACTGTATGGATATTTCAGTTTGTTTATCCATTCATCAATTAATCCACTTGTCTTCTTTTCAGCATACTTTGCTTTTAAAGTATATTTATTTTGACAGAAAACAAAAACCTGCCAGTATAAGTTCTGAAGTAAAAGGAATTATTAGAGATGACAAAAATTAGGGGACAGAAATAGAAAATACATTCTCAAGAAAGATATGCCTTTATTTTTTTATTTTTTCTTTATTTTTTCAATTTCAATTGACATACAATATTATATGTTTCAGATGTACTCCCCAGTGATAAGACATTAAAAAACCATCCAGAAAAATCTCATGCCCACCTAACACCATACATAGTTAATAGACTATTATTTACTAGGTGTATCAGTTAATAATGAGGATTTTTTTCAATAGGTAGAGTTACACATATGTTGATATATATGCAATTTGATATGTATGCTATTTTGTTGTATTGACAACTAGCTTCAAAACTTCCTATGTTGTTTGCCAGTCTGCTCGATGCTTCTCTGCCTCTGCATCGATTTTTGTTCATCAGTTTATAATGTTCTTTATTATCCATAAATGAGTGACAGTGGGAAGGCTGGGGAGGGTTGGGGGGCAGAGGGAGGTAAGAGATCAACCGAAGGACTTGTATGCATGCATATAAGCATAACCAATGGACGCAAGACACTGGGAGTGTGGTGAGGGTATGTGCCCGGGGGGTAGTGGAGGCTGGGGGAAGGTCAACTGGGGAAAAAAAGGAGACACATGTACTACTATTTGTAATACTTTAAAAAATAAAAAGAATAAAATAAACTTCATATGTCAAATTTTCTGAAGGTGTTAACATCATAGATATTTTTACACTTAAAAATATCTAATTTCGTGCCAAAAAAGGAGCATTTGTGGGAAGTTTTAATTCATTACTTTATTTTGAAGAAATGTGCTGCTGAATACTTCAGGAACCTTATAGTGAACATGCTCCATCTCAAGATACTTGTGAACACTGGTTTAAACGCTTTAAAAGTGATGATTTCGACGTGAAAGACAAAGAACGTCCAGGTCAACTGAAAAAGTTTGAAGACCAACAATTACAAGCATTATTGGATGAAGATGCGTGTCAAACTCAAAAACAACTTGCAGAAAGATTAAACATTGCTCAGCAGACAATTTCCGATCGTTTACAAGCAATGGGAAAGATTTTAAAGGAAGAAAAGTGGGTGCCACATCAACTGAATGAAAGACAAATGGAAAACCAAAAAGTCATCAGTAAAATGTTGCTTCAATGGCATAAAAGAAAGTCTTTTTTGCATCGAATTGTGACTGGCGATGAAAAGTGGATTTATTCTGAGAATTCCAAATGCACAAAATCATGGATTGATCCAGGTCAACCATCAACATCGACTGCAAGGCCAAATCACTTCGGAAAGAAGACAATGCTCTGCGTTTGGTGGGATCAGGAAGGTGTGGTGTATTATGAGCTTCTAAAACCAGGTGAAACTATTAATACTGATCGCTACCGACAACAAATATATCAATTTGAACCATGCTTTGATTGTAAAACAACCACAATGGGCCAGAGGACACGGCAAAGTAATTTTGCTTCATGATAACGCACCATCACACACTTCAAAACCAGTTAAAGACACGTTAAAAGATCTTGCCTGGGAAGTATTAACCCACCCTCTATATTCACCAGACATTGCTCTTTCGGATTACCACTTATTCCAATCAATGGCACATGCACTTTCTGAGCAGCACTTCAAAACATACAAAGTAGTAGAAAATTGGGTCTCTGAATGGTTTCCTCAAAACAAGTAAAGTTCTATTGAGATGGTATTCACAAATTACTGGAAAGATGGGATAAATGTGTAGCTAGCTATGGACATTACTGTGAATAAAGCACTTCTGATTTTTCTCTTGAAACTATCGTGTTTTCTTTAATTACAAAATCCGCATTATTAACCAGTACACCTAGTACTATATTTCCTATGTTGTACTTTACAGTACATGCCCATGACTACACTATAACTACTAATTTGTACTTCTAAATCCCTTCACCTTTTTCACCCATCCTCATAGCCCCTCTTCCATCTGGCAACCATCAAAATGTTCTCTGTATGTATGAGTCTGTTTCTGTTCTTCTGGTTTAATTACTTTGTTTACTAGATTCAATTGTTGATAGACATGTATTAATTGCCATTTTATTGTTCATATTTTTAATCTTTTTTTCTTCTTCTTCTTCTTCTTAAAGAAGACTCGTTAACATTTCATGTAATACTGGTTTGGTGGTGATGAAATCCTTTAGCTTTTTCTTGTCTGGGAAGCTCTTTATCTGACCTTCAATTCTAAATGATAGCTTTGCTGGGTAAGGTAATATTGGTTGTAAGTCCATGCTATTCATCACTTTTGAGTATTTCTTGCCACTCCCTTCTGGCTTGCAGTTTCTGTTGAGAAATCAACTGACAGTCATATGGGCACTCCCTTGTAGATAACTTTTTTTCCCTCTTTCTCCTTTTAAGATTCTGTCTTTAACCTTGGGCATTTTAATTAGGATGTGTCTTGGTGTGGGCCTCTTTGGGTTCATTTTGTTTGGACCACTCTGTGCTTCCGGACTTGCATGTCTATTTCTTTCACCAGGTAAGAAAAGTTTTCTGTCATTTTTTTCAAATATGTTTTCAATTTCTTGCTCCCTCTCTTCTTCTGGCACTCCATGATGCAAATGTTGGTACACTTGAAATTTTCCCAGAGGTTCCTTACACTATCTTCATATTTTGGGATCCTTTTTTCTTTTTGCTCTTCTGACTGGGTGTTTTTTGCTGCCTTATAGTCCAAATTCTTTATTTTATGCTTCGCTTCATCTACTCTACTGTTGTTCCCCTGTAAATTATTATTTCAGTCAGTATATGCTTAATTTTTTTGCTTTTAATCTTTATTATTGATATTACATAGGTCCTCCTTTTCCCCCCATTAACCTCTTCCAGCCCACTCCCATCCTCCCCGGCCCCCCCGCAGGCCCTCACCACCCCATTGTCTGTGTCCAGGGGATATGCATATATGCATACAAGTTCATTGGTTGATCTCTTCCCACCCACCCTCCCCTGACTTCCCTCTGAGGTTCAACAGTCTGTTCATCCTTCTATGACTCTGGGTCTATTTTTGATCATCAGTTTATTTGGTTCATTAGATTCCACATATGAGTGAGATCATGTGATACTTATCTTTCTCTGACTGGCTTATTTCGCTCAGCATAATACCCTCCAGATCCATCCATGCTGTTGTAAATGGTAAGAGTTCTTTCTCTTTTACTGCCATATAGTATTCCATTGTGTAAATGTACCATAGTTTTTTTTTATCCACTCATCTGCTGATGGGCACTTAGGCTGTTTCCAAGTCTTAGCTATTATAAATTGTGCTGCTATGAACATAGGGGTACATATATTCTTTCTGATGAGTGTTTCAGGTTTCTTAGGATATATTCCTAGAAGTAGGATGACTGGGTCAAATGGGAGTTCCATTTTTAATTTCTTGAGGAAACTCCATACTGTGTATGCTTAATTTCTTTTTTTTTTTTTAATATATTTTTATTGATTTTTTACAGAGAGGAAGGGAGAGAGATAGTCAGAAACATCGATGAGAGAGAAACATCGATCAGCCGCCTCCCGCACATCCCCCACCGGGGATGTGCCCGCAACCCAGGCACATGCCCTTGACCGGAATCGAACCCGGGACCTTTCAGTCCGCAGGCCGACGCTCTATCCACTGAGCCAAACCGGTTTCGGCTGTATGCTTAATTTCTAACTGGTATTTTTTTTATGTTGTTGATGTTCTCACTAAGTTCTGTGAAGTTCCCACTAAGTTCGTTGAGTATCCTTATAACCATTGTTTTGAACTCTGTATCTGGTAGTTTTCTTGATTCCATTTCATTTAAGGTCTTTTTCTGGATATTTCTACTGTTCTTTCATTTGAGACAGTTTTCTTTGTCTCTGCATATTGGCTGCTTCCCTATATTTATTTCTATGTATTCAGTAGATCTATTACATCTCCCAGACTGGTAGAATGGCCTTGTGTAGTAGGTGTCCTGTAGGGCCCAATGGCTCAGCATTCCCAGTAACTTGAGCTGTGCACTCCAGGTGCAATCGTGTGAACTGTGTGCAATATCCTATTGTAGTTGAGCCTTGATTTATGTTGGCATCACTGGGTGGGATTGACCCCCAGGCCAATCAGTTGAGAGGCTCGGCTGAGACTACAACAGAAGAACTACTGTACTGGAGCCGACCCTATGGAGCAAGACTAGCTTCAGTGAGGCTTTGGTGCTCACCGAGTACACCCCTTGAGTGTGTCGCTCATGGAGGTGGTAGGGTTGTAATCTAGCATGGTTGAAGCTGACCACTAGGTTCACTGGCTCTGTGGCCTCTCAGGAGGTGAAAAGTCAGCTACTGCCTGTGCCCTGCCCAGGGCTACCCAGCATGAGCTACAAAACAACCTGCAGATGGCTGCTACTTGTGTTGGGCTTGGAGGTGCCCAAGAGAGGCCAAACTATAAACCAAGGGGGGCTGCTGCTAATGCTGGGCCTGGGAGCACTTATTGAGAGGTTCAGGGCACACTGAGACCAGCTGCTGCTTGTTTGAGAGATTTTACGTAAGTCCAAAGCATGAGACAAGAGAGGCCAGTTGTATGGAAAAGCCACTGGAAATGGCTTGGATGAGCCTGGAAATAGGGAGGGGCAGGATCTCAGGAAATCACCATGGCAGGGTGAAAAGTGTAAGCCAGATTGATAGAGATTCAGATATGGTGCCTGCCTGTAGGCTCTGTGGCAAGGAGTACTAAGCAAAGGAAGATTGGCCTCTGCCAGCACTTGTGTCTTGGTAAAAGTTGCCCTTCCTGCTCTCACCCTGATTCCAGACAAATTGGTTCCTCCCTAAATGTTCCAGGTACCTTTCAAACTGTTGCCCCAGTGCTGGAACTCAGAGAGTGTGAGTCCAATGGGAAGGCCCTTTAAGAGGAACTGCCTGGGTCTCCTGCAGCCTCCGTGTCACTCAGCCACAATCCCTGCTGCTTTTTACAACCAGAAGTTATGGGGACTTCACTTCCCAGCACTGGAACCCTGGACTTGGGGGCCTGTTGTGGGGCTAGGAAACCTCCACAGCCAAGATATTCCTCCTGATTTTAAACTGCTACATGTGGGTGTGGGACCAGCCGGTTCCTCGACTGGCCCTGTGTCTCTGCTCCTCCTACCAGTCTCCGTGCCTTCTTAACTCCCTAGTTGTAAGGACTTCCGTTCAGCTAGATTTCATGTGGTTCTGAATGATGGTTGTTCTGTATTTTTGTTTTAATAATGATGTGGTTGTGGGAAATGGTGAGTACCACATTTACCTATGCCACCATCTTGACTGGAACACTCACATATGCCTTTCTTTAATATATTCTTTAAACAGCATCTATTCATTCACACTAATTCAACAAATATTTATTCAACAAAAAGTTCCAGGCACTATATGGGCTACTGGAAATGTGGAAATAAAAGATGAGGTCCCTCATAGTGTCATAATTCAAAGGTCAGCATACTACATAGCTCATGGGCCAAATCCAGCCAGCTGTCTGGTTTTGTTAATAAATGTTTATTTCAACACAGCTATGCTCATTCTTTTTGTATTGTCTATAGTTGCTTTTTTGCTAAAATGGCAGAGGTGAGTAGTTTCAACAGAAACTATATGGCCCACAAAGCCTAAATATTTACTATCTAGTCTTCTATAGAAAAAGTTTGCCAACCTCTGGTATAGACCCCCTATCTCCTAATATAACAAAAGAAACGTAACTACATTTCAAAGAACAATAATAAATCTGGAAAAGAAATTGATCTCAGAACACAAATCCAGTAAGTTCTCTATTATGTACACTGTACACACTATACATCTAACTGATATTTCTGTGCTTCTCAAATACAATGAACGGCCAATATTGGGCAAATAAAGTACCTGAAAGATACTGAGGCATTTTCTCAAACATCAAAGAAGGATTAAGTACATTTCTAGTGTTAAATATATTTTAATAAATTATAATTTTTTAAAATTGGACACACACAATTTTACCATCTTGTTGGAAAAAAGATTACCGTACTTAAACTTCAAATTTTTTGTCACGTTTCCCTGAGAGATATTGCCAAAAGAGACATTCAGTCTATCAGAAAAGAGTAACTGCTTACTGCTTGCACTACAGTAACAATAAAATGTCTTTAAGCTTTCTGTAAATGGCTGAAATGTTCAACTGTAAAGACAACGTAAGAGGTCATTAGCTTTAGAAATAAACAATGCTAGTGTCATGCACATTGTGGACATAAAGCTATAAATTTGCTTCTTCAACAAAGTGACTACCTCTAAAAGGATGTCATAATTTTCAATATCAACACTAATCCTATCTAATAAAAGAGAAACATGGTAATTGGCGTATGACCACTACCCTTCCCATTGGCTAATCAGGGCAATATGCAAATTAACTGCCAGCCAAGATGGCGGCTGGCAGCCACGCAGCTTGAAACTAACATGAGGCTTGCTTGCTTCAGTGACGGAGGACTCCAACGTTCCCCGCCTGCCGCTGCAGGCCTCTGAGCTGCAACTCTTAGCAACTATGTAACAAATATAGAAGCTAAACAAAACCCCAGAAACCTGCTTTCAGCGAGCCGGGATCTCAGAGCTTGAGTTGATACAGAGTTTCGATTATAGAACCGAAACAAACCAGATACATGCTTTCAGGAGCGGAGGACTAAGAGCTGGAGCCTCAGAGCTAAAGCTGGCCCAGAATAAAAAAAAAAGAAAAAAAGGAGCAGTTGGGAGCTTCCGTCACCTGCCAGCCTGAAAACAGCCCTCAGCCCCTCACCCAGACTTGGCCAGGCACCCCAGTGGGGACCCCCACCCTGAAGGGTGTGTGACCAGCTGCAAACAGCCATCAGCCCCTCACCCAGGCTGGCCAGGCACCCCAGTGGGGACCCCACCCTGATCCAGGACACCCTTCAGGGAAAACCAGCCAGCCCCACCCATGCACCAGGCCTCTATCCTATATAGTAAAAGGGTAATATGCCTCCCAGCACCGGGATCAGCGGAGCCGCAAGGCCTCCCAGCACCGGGATCAGCGTGACAGGGGGCAGCGCCCAAACCCCCCTGATCACCCTGCGGCTCTGTGTGTGACAGGGGGTGGGGCCACAACCTCCCTATCGGCCCTGCTCTGTTCATGACAGGGGAAGGCGCCCCAACCTCCTGATCAGCCCTGCTCTGTGCCTGATACGGGGGAGCTCCCCAACCCCCTGATCGCCCTGCGGCTCTGTGTGTGACAGGGTGCAGCGCCCCAACCCGCGCCCCCCCCCCCACGGGCCCTGCTCTGTGTGTGACAGGGTGGAGCCATAACCTCCCCATCAGCCCTGCCTTGAGTGTGACAGTGGCAGCGCCCCAACCCCCTGATCGGCCCTGCTCTGTGAGTGATAGAGGGCGGCGCCCCAACCCCCTGATCCGCCGTGCTGTGTGACGGGGGTGGTGCCCCAACTCCCCTATCGCCCCTACTCTGTGAGTGACAGGGGGGAGCTCCCCAACCCCCTGATCGACCCTGCTCTGTGCATGACAGGGTACAGAGCCCCAACCCCCTTGATGGGCCCTGCTCTGTGCGTGACAGGGGGCAGCGCTCCAACCCCCTGATCAGCCCTGCTCTGTGCGTGACAGGGGGTGGCGCCACAACCTCCCTATCAACCCTGACTTGAGTGTGACAGGGGGCGGTGCCCCAACCCCCCAATCGGGCCTACCCTGAGCGTGACTGAGGGTGGCATTGCAACCTCCCAATCCGCCCTGCTCTGTGCATGACGGGGCGGTGCCCCAACTCCCCAATCGGCCCTGCTCTGAGCCCGACCAGGGGCTGCACCTAGGGATTGGGCCTGCCCTCTGCCACCCGGGAGCAGGCCTAAGCCAGCAGGGCGTTATCTCCCAAGGGGTCCCAGACTGCAAGAGGGCACAGGCCGGGCTGAGGGACCCCCCGTTCTCCCCCGAGTGCACAAATTTTTGTGCACCGGGCCTCTAGTAGAAATTTATAAAATGAAATAGATAAGATGGATTACCATACCCAAACTGTGTTTCACTCATTTAGAACAAAGTTTTCAGACAATTTAAATGCACAGCTTTTAAATTATATATTTAGAAGTGTGTGTGTGTGTGTGTTCAGAGGCTTCAGAGTCCAGTTCCAAGAAGGAATTAATACTTTCTTAGCAAAAGGAACGGGTTATGAAAACCTTTTGTGATCTACTTTAGAAGTAGTTGTGTCAGAAAAAAGCTGGATTTAATTAGCAGACTAGTGATAACAGTCATGATCTAAAAGTTATCTAACCTCAGTCATAAAGGGCTTGATTTTTCCTCTCTTATTAACTAGGGCTTTCAAGATTATTGTATTAGGCTCTGGCCAGTTTGGCTCAGTGGTTGAGCATCAACCCATAAACCAGGAGGTCAGGGTTTGATTCCAGGTCAAGACACATGCCCAGATTGCAGGCTCAATCCCCATTAGGGGGTGTGCAGGAGGCAGCTGATTGATGATTCTCTCTCATCACTGATGTTTCTATCTCTCCCTCCCACTTCCTCTCTCTGAAATGAAAAAAAAAACAAAATATATTTTTTGTAAAAGATTATTGTATTTGCAGGTTCCTCCAAGATTCTAGGGTGGCATCACATGCCATCATCCTAAACAGACAGACTGACTCTGAGCAGAATGGCATAAGTTAGAAGTCCCAGACAGAGAGGGGGATAAAGCTTTCTTTTCACAAAGATAACAGCATTTCTAAGTGCTCTTGCCAAAACTGGAGCACTTGATAGTGGACTTTCTTAGTAGGCAGTAATCCAACTACATTTCAAACAAACTAAGAAACCACTTTCAATAAAAACCAACATAGAGCTTGGCCAGTGTTGGTAGGTGGTTAGCATCGCCCCATGCACCAAGAAGTCCCCCATTCAATTCCTGGTCAGGGCACATGCCTGGGTTACAGGCTCAATCCCCATTAGGGGCATACAGGAGGCAGTCAATTGATGTTTCTCTCTATCAATGTTTCTATTCCACTCCCTCTCCCTTCCTCTCTCTAAAATCAATAAAAATATATTTTTAAAAAACCTAACATAGTTAAACTTTAAAATAAGTAAAGAAAGTCCTTAATGATATGCTGCTAAATGTTTAAAAATATTTAATTAACAGTTTTCTTATTTTGATTTCTTTCAAGTTTTCCCCCACAAAAACTCAAACTTAGTTTATATTAGCCTTTCTGACCTTGACAGGTTAAATAAAACCTCGGAGAAAACTAGATATAATTTATGATAATATTTGTATAATACTTGCTGCTCAAAAGTTTAAAGATTAATAGGAAGTAACTCAATCTCACATGAATAAGGTACTGATAAAAATAATGGAAACCACATTTAAGAAAAGCCAAAAATAATAATAATAATAATACAAGCTAAAACAAATTGCTTAGAAAACAGTGGTTCATATCACAAAATAATTCTTCACAGTACATACTGTTCAACCCAAGAGCTCTCTTAGACCAGCCGTGGGCAAACTACGGCCCGCAGGCCAGATCCGGCCCATTTGAAATGAATAAAACTATTGAAAAAAAAGACCGTACCCTTTTATGTAATGATGTTTACTTTGAATTTATATTAGTTCACACAAACACTCCATTCATGCTTTTGTTCCGGCCCTCCAGTCCAGTTTAAGAACCCATTGTGGCCCTTGAGTCAAAAAGTTTGCCCACCCCTGTCTTAGATCATGGGGTACCTTAGTTTCTCTAAAATTATTTATATATCAAATTTATGCTGTGCATTTTTTAATGAACAGCTCTTGTATCTAAAGCAAGGTACACATGTCTTTTCATCTCTACAATTAACAAAACCAAAGTACAGAACTTAACCAGGTTAAGTGTCTTGTCTGAGATTAAAATATAAGTCATTGACAGAACTATGCACAAAAATTCAATTTCTTGATTCCCTATGCAATAATACCCTTTGAGTGGCAATGTAAAACTAACTAGTAAAAGCCTCTGAGAAAAATCTGCTCAATGACAGGCAGATTTAAGGACAGCCCAACTTTGAGAATCCATAAACCAAAACAAAAAGTCCTCTAAGCTCTAAATGTACAATTAAGTGCTATTCCTGATGCTTTGCTGCCATCTCTGATGAGGCTAGTCAGCAAACAAGACAAACAAGCCATGTTAATTTCAAAACTCAAATATCTTTGGGAAAAGGTTGAGAATCAGAGCCAAAGTCCATGAAAAAAAAAACACATCAGTATGTATTTGTGTATGGTGATATACACACACATCAATCACACATAAACCTCCTGGGAGAGGGATGGAAAAGTCAGACAAATTAATAGGCACAAAGATAGCTAGGGATCAGAAAGTCAGTAAAGTCACAGTGGGATGCTTACCAGGACACACAGTAATTTCCTCTGCAGAACTCTCTGGCATAAGGACTAAGCTTCTCTTACTGGTCAAAGCAGCAATGCTGAAAAAGAACCAAACCCCAAGTGAATTCTCAATAAAATAAATCAGAACACAGCACCTAAAGCAATCGTGAGTCACTCACAAAGCCACCAGTAACCTGATACCTGCTGTCCAATGCCAAAAAAGCACAACAGGGAAGCAAGGAATCAGTAGTGAAAACTCCAGGCCATTAATAGGGGAAATAAACATGCTTACAACTTTGTTTCCAGTGAAATCTCTATATGAAAAGAACACCCTTTTGGAGTCTTCACAAAGAAAGGTTGAAGGGTAAGGACTATCTATGAAGATCACAGGACAAAAACTACATTCCAATAAAAGGATGTCAACGGTCTTTCAGGGTCTCCATCTCAGCCTTCTGAAGGCTAGAGATTTGTAAGCTCATAAGAGAAAATATGAAGATTCTCCTGACAACACACTTGCAATTAAATTTCCACTCTATCTCAAGATGCGGCTTTGTAGGCAACAAAAATAAGATACAATTCCAAACTGCCACAGAAGTTGAAAATCTCTTCCGAGAAAAACATAATTATGAATGGCTCCCCTCATCTGACCTTCTGGTTTACCCTGCCTGTTCATGGAGTGCAATCTCTTCCTGCACAGGAACACATGGCTAAGAGATCTGAGCTAGCCCCCTCATGCTCCATAGAGCTTTACCATTAGTTTGATCAAGTATACAAGAGGACACAAATCCTCACATCAACCACAGAGAAGAGAAAATAACCACCACTGATTTGTGATAAATAACTAAATCCTGATAGAAAACCACAAGTGATTTCTTTCTCTAAATAAAACATTTCATACCATTTGTTATAAACCCAAACCAGATACAGTTTACTCTGCATGTAACATTAGGACTCTATTCAAAGGGTCCATCACAAAACAATTTGCTGACATTTATAAAATGGACTAATCAATTTGAAGTCAAACCACATTGCCTGCAGTTCCAACTCTCTCCTGGTGACAAAGCGTATAATCATTTATTAAAACCTACATCTGCTCTGCACAAGGCTCACTACAACAAAGCAGAGAGGCCTGTAGGAAGCAGAACTTCAGTTAAAACCACTTCCAAAACTGTCTTAGCAGGAGAATCAAACCAAAGCCATATTCTTCAGCTCAAGAAGAAATACCTAGTACTATTAACCAAAAACCTAAGAACACCAACTAAATTACAGCAAAGGGCCTTAATTAATTGGGCCTCAACTTCCACATAGGAGATGGAGTAATCCCCAAAGGCCAACAACCAGATAAAGGGAAAAGTAATTGGAGGCCTGATCCAGTTTATAACCAATCCATTACTATATATTAAAGTGAGAAGACCTAAGAAAGTAACCCTATCAATCAACCAGTGAGAATAATTAAGGAGGTAATACAAATACTACCATTTAAGAGAAAGATGATATATAATCGATGAAAAGTGGCATAGGATAGGGAGTGAGAGAGATACAGGTTCTGTGTGGGTTCAAAAAGGAGGTAAGTTATAAGAGTAGACTTAAAAGATATATACGGCCCAGTCAATGTGGCTCAGTGGTTGAGGGTCGACTTTTGAACCAGGAGGTCACGGTTCTATTCCTGATCAGGGCACATGTCTGGTTTGCGGGCTTGATCCCCAATAGGGGGCGTGCAGGAGGCAGCCTATCAATGAACCTCTCTCATCATTGATGTTTCTCTCTCTACCTCTCCCTTCCTCCCAGAAATCAATAAAAAAAATATATTTTTTAAAGATGTATATGGTTTAGATATGCAGATAAAGTAAACATACTAGCAAGCAGAGGAAACAATGGGGAAAGGAGGACTAGAAGGAACATAAAGAAATCAGTTCAGAGCAGCGGTTCTCAACCTGTGGGTCGCGACCCCTTTAGCGGTTGAACGACCCTTTCACAGGGGTCGCCTAAGACCATCCTGCATATCAGATATTTACATTATGATTCATAACAGTAGCAACATTACAGTTATGAAGTAGCAACGAAAATAATTTTATGGTTGGGTCACAACATGAGGAACTGTATTTAAAGGGCCAGAAGGTTGAGAACCACTGGTTTAGAGCCTTCACATTGGCTTAGGAAGTTAGTGTAGCTAGTTAAGAGAGTAGCAGGATGTAATCATTTTTCAGAAACAGTGTAAATGGGATTTGTACTAGATGGCTGGGTTGGACAAGAAAACCAACAACAAAACACCCCCAAGATTTCTTCCAACCAAATATTCTAGGCTTCTATGAGATGCATATAGGCAACAATGATTTCTCCTAGTCTATGCTTATAAAAGAGCCAAAAGATCTCTGGTAAGCTGTCCCCCAAGTCTTACTCATGTGGTTCAGCTCTCTTATTCTGGGATCAATAGAGGAGAATTCAAACCCATAACATATAATCTTACCTTTGTGACGCAGGGTCAGAGTTTCCTTCTTCAGAAGTTTCCTCAGCAAATAGACCTTGGGAAGACTGCAAAGAAATACATAACATCCTAAATATACAGGTACAGATGAACTAGTTTCTCTTCCTATAAAAAAACAACAACTCATTGTTCAACGTTATCACTCAGCAGTTAACAATAACATATTACATTATCAGTAAGTTTCAGTAAAAAGAACATTATCTTGTGGAGACAAAAGACTGAGATTTAAATTATGGGTGAATCACCTGTTAACTTTGTAATCTTGAGTACGTCACATCTGACTTTGTTTCTTCATCATATATATATATACACACTAGTGTCCTGGTGCACAGATTCATGTATATTGAAAGGAAATCAATTAGAAGAAATATTTTAATATTGCTATTTGCCCTTTCTGTATAATAGAAGAGTCAACCAAATTCACAATCAACACTGACAGATTGAAACACACACATGAGATTGGCGCGAGAGCTTTATAGGTACCGTGCATGCATGAGTCAACTTAGCCACATATATATAGAATAAACGTGCTTAATTAGACCTGCTTTCTGGTTTAGTTAAACTTTTTCCCGCCCAGTGAAGCACCCCAACTTCTCTTTCAAGTAATTGTCAGCAACACAGCAGTAAATACCAATACGAAGCAGATTATTATCGTAGATCACGCAGGGAGAACAAAGGGTAAAATATTTAACTGTAGCAGCGTTTGACTATATTCTGCGCAGTGAGAAAACCTGAAGTAATTTTCGAGTTCCACCCTTTCTTACTCTTTTCAGTCGGGTCAAATTTCTAAACTTTCTAAATCTCTGTTTTCTGACAAATTAAAAGAAAATAAGATTCTACCAAGTCTCCTACCTACTCCAAGACTTCTGTGAGGATCAAATGAGATGAGGCACAGGAAAATCCTTCACAAACGTTTGGTTAAAGTGTAAAATGTTTCCACCTGGCTATAAAGCAAGTCATGTTCCTGGACTGAAGAAACTCCAGAGATGCTAGTCGCTAGGAGAGGAAGCCAGGCGTTGCTACATGACATCATTACCCAGAGCCTACAGCCACTGTTTCTGGGCTGGGCTGGGCTGGGCTGTGAACCACATTTTGCACCATGGCGTCTCAGCAGCATCAGCTGCAATTTGGTGGGGTGTCTCTCCTGGGTAGTGGTGGGGCCTGTGTCCCACTTGGGGGAAGCTGAGTGTTGGTTTGTCAGCACTAGATCCGCGGTGCCGTTTCTTTTTAAATGGCCAGTGTGCGTCATGGCAGCTCCTGCATTGAGCGTCTGCCTCCTGGTGGTCAGTGCACGTCATAGCTACCAGTCGGATGGTCGGAGGGATACTTAGCCTTTTATATATAGAAATATTTTTTAAATTGATTTCAGAGAGGAAGGGAGAAGAGGTAGAAACATCAATGATGAGAGAACTATTGATCAGCTGCCTCCTGCATGCCCCCTTCTGTGGACTGAGACTGCAACTCGGGCAAGTACCCTGACCGGAAATCGAATCAAACTATGACCTCCTGATTCATAGGTTGATGCTCAATCACTGAGCAACACCGGCCTGGCTATTTCCTCATTTAAAATGAGTATTAACAATTTTTTAGCTAGCCCTAGCCGGTTTTGGCTCAGTGGATAGAGTGTCAGCCTGCGGACTAGGGAATCCCAGGTTCAATTCCGGCCAAGGGCACATGCCCGGGTTGCAGCTCGATCCCCACTAGAGGGCGTATAGGAGACAGCTGATCAATTATTCTCTCTCATCATTGATGTTTCTATCTCTCCCTCTCCCTTCCTCTCTAAAACCAATAAAGATTTTTTTTTTTAAATTGCCTAGTCATAGCTGGTTTGGCTCAGTGGACAGAGCATTGGCCTGCAGACTGAAGGGTCCTAGGCTCGATTCCAGTCAAGGGCACATGCCTGGGTTGCAGGTTTGATCCCCAGTAGGGAGCGTGCAAGAGGCAGCCGATCAATAATTCTCTCTCATCATTGATGTTTCTATCTGTCTTTCTCTCTCCCTTCCTCTCTGAAATCAATAACAATATATTTTAAAAAACAACAACTGCCTCACAGAGTGCTATGAGAATTAAACAAGGGGAGAAACCAAGATGGCGGCATAGGTAAACACCGGAAATTGCTGCCTCGCACAACTACTTCGAAAATACAACTAAAAGACAAAACGGACATCGTCCAGAACCACAGGAAGGCTGGTTGAGTGGAAATTCTACAACTAGAAGGAAAGAGAAAAGCACACTGAGACTCAGAGGAGGTGCGGAAGTAAAGTGCAAAGGTACAGAGGCGCACGTGGAAAGGGCTGGCAACTGAGGACGCGGTTGTTTTTTTCAATCGGGAGGGAGACACAAGCTCCCGACTGCTCTAAACTCCAGTTCCGGGCGAGTCTCTGGGGACCCAGACTCATACAGGGAGAAACTGGACTGTCTGGAAGTGGGTGGAACTCGAGGGCGGCTTTCTCTCAGAGGTGCTTGCAGCGATTACCGGGACACTGAGACGCAGGGCCTCTTAGGGCTGGGCTGAGGATCAGTCATAGCTGTTTGTTCTGCCCTGTTGATTCCCTGAGACCCCGCCCCACCCAAGCTGTGCGCAGAGGCTTTTGCATATGAATGCCCTGGCTGTTTGCAATCTGAAATTACCTAACAAACTGCAGCTGGGTCAGAGAGACCCAGAACAACCAAAAGAAGGCCCAAGGTCTCACAGAAGCTTGCACTGCTTCACAGCTGGGCCTCATCTAGGCACCTCCAAATCCCAAACAAAGAAGAGGAATCTGCAGATCTCTCCGTAGCTCCTGCTGGGTAGCCTCAGGCAGAGGCTAAATTAGCACTTCCTTAGAGATCCAAGTGCCAGTGTACCCAGTGGTCAGAGTGGGACCATCCAGATTACAACGCTTCAGATCCATAAGGGACACACTCAGGGGGCAAACTCAGTGAGCACCAAAGCCCCACTGAAGCAAGTCTTGCCCCATAAGGGTGTCTCAAGCACAGAAGCTCTCCCACTGCAGACACAGCTGATTCTCACAGCCAATTGGTCTGGAGGTCAATTCCTCCCAGTGATACCTACAACAATCAAGGCTTAACTACAACAAGACTGTGCACAAAGCCCACAAAGGGGTACACCAAGAGTGTACACCTCAGGTAATTGGGGAGGCTAAGCCACTGGGCCCTATAGGACACCTAGCACAGAAAGCCACTCTATCAACACAGGGAAGCAGCCAAAATGCAAAGACAAAGAAACAGGTCACAAATGACAGAAATGGAGGAAAGCAAACTTACTGGATATAGAGTTCAAAACCACACTTTTAAGGTTTTTCAACAATTTTCTAGAAACTGCCGATAAATTTAGTGAAACCCTCAATAAATCTAGTGAGACCGTCGAGGTTATGAAAAAGAACCAACTAGAAACTAAGCATACACTGACTGAAATAAAGAATATTATACAGAGTTCCAACAGCAGACTAGAGGATTGCAAGAATCAAGTCAAAGATTTGAAATACAAAGAAGCAAAAAACACCCAACCGGAAAAACAAAAAGAAAAAAGAATCCAAAAATATGAAGATGGTGTAAGGAGCCTCTGGGACAACTTCAAGCATACCAACATCCGAATTATGGGGGTGCCAGAAGAAGAGAGAGAGAGAAAGATATTGAAAACCTATTTGAAGAAATAATGACAGAAAACTTCCCCTACCTCGTGAAAGAAATAGACTTACAAGTCCAGGAAGCGCAGAGAACCCCAAACAAAAGGAATCCAAAGAGGACCACACCAAGACACATCATAATTAAAATGCCAAGAGCAAAAGACAAAGAGAGAATCTTAAAAGCAGTAAGAGAAACACAGTCAGTTACCTACAAGGGCAGGGGTGGGCAAACTTTTTGACTCGAGGGCCACAATGGGTTCTTAAACTGGACCGGAGGGCTGGAACAAAAGCATGGATGGAGTGTTTGTGTGAACTAATATAAATTCAAAGTAAACATCATTACATAAAAGGGTACGGTTTTTTTTTTTTTAGTTTTATTCATTTCAAATGGGCCGGATCTGGCCCGCGGGCCGTAGTTTGCCCACGGCTGTACAAGGGAGTACCCATACGACTGTCAGCTGATTTCTCAACAGAAACTATGCAGGCCAGAAGGGAGTGGCAAGAAATATTCAAAGTGATGAATATCAAGAACCTACAACCAAGATTACTTTACCCAGCAAAGCTATCATTCAGAATTGAAGGTCGGATAAAGAGCTTCACAGATAAGAAAAAGCTAAAGGAGTTCATCACCACCAAACCAGTATTATATGAAATGCTGAAAGGTATCCTTTAAGAAGAAGAGGAAGAAGAAGAAAAAGGTAAAGATACAAATTATGAACAACAAATACACATCTATCAACAAGTGAATCTAAAAATCAAGTGAATAAATAATCTGATGAACAGAATCAACTGGTGAATATAATAGAATCAGGGGCATAGAAAGGGAGTGGACTGACTATTCTCGGGGGGGGGGGAAGGGGTGTGGGAGGTGCGGGAAGAGACTGGACAAAAACTGTACACCTATGGATGAGGACAGTGGGCGGGTGGGGGGGAGGTAAGGGCAGAGGGTGGGGTGGGAACCGGGTGGAGGGGAGCTATGGGGGGAAAAAAGAGGAACAACTGTAATAATCTGAACAATAAAGATTTAATTTTAAAAAATAAATAAATAAAAAGGACAAAAGGAAAACAATTAAAAAAGAGAGAATTAAACAAGATTATGTGATGCACTTTGTAAATACAAGACATAAATATTAATTGGTGAGTCAAATTATGATTTCAGTAAAGCAGTAATAAAGTTTTTGTTTTGGGAGGAGGAGATATAGAGAAAAGTCCAGTTTTCAGTGGAAATACTGAGTTGGGAAAAACACTGCAATCCATGAAAGATGTCTCTCCGGGCACAACATACTTATAACATAGAACATTCCAAAAGGAAGGTTATAAAGATTCCTTTTACCATAAATCTGCCACTATAGTTTTGGTATCTAGCTATAGGGATATCTTTTAAGAAATATAACAGCCCTAGCCAATTTGGCTCAGTGGATAGAGCGTTGGCCTGTGGACCAAAGGGCCCTGGGTTCAATTCCAGTCAAGGGCATGGACCTTGGCTGCAGGCTCATCTCCAGCCCAGGCCCTGGTCGGAGCTCGTGTGGGAAGCAACCAATCGAAGTGTTTCTCTAACATCAATGTTTCTCTGTCTCCCCCTTTCTCTTCACTTTCTCTAAAAATTAATGGAAAAATATCCTCAGGTGAGGACTAACAAAATAAATAAAAGATCTGGGGTTTTTTAATGAAATATAACAGATAGGGACTGGACAAGAAAAAGACTATTCTTTGATTAATGGTAGTTGTCGCAAATGTCTACTCATTAAATATAGGTGCACAGAAGAGCACAGAAAAAGCAGCTACTGCTAACTTAGGTGGTCTTCAGAGGAAGTGTCCCTAACTGTAAGGCTTCTTCCAATAGATGTAAAACTATTGGCTGAAGTTTAGAGGGTCTCCTAGAGGGTATAAATAACCTAAACAAGTTAGCCATCTCTCTACTACTCAGGAAAATGATGAAATGTACTAAAAAACAGGAATCCCTTCAGTCAAAGGGAAGATAAAGCTGTGATCAGCAATGTAGCCATTATGAAAAATAAAGGTTGAACAAAGCTGTCAGAAGTACTAAAATACAACAGCAATAAATATGTCACCTATTTGTTTGAGCTCAGTAGAGAAAAACCAGTTTCATTCCTGAAATCTCAAAAAAGGTAAATACTGCCCTAGCCCATTTTGCTCAGTGGATAGAACGTTGGCCTGTAGACCTAAGGGTCCCAAGTTCAATTCCCGTCAAGGGCACATGCCTGGTCAAGGGCACATACCTGGGTTGTGGGCTTGATCCTCAGTATGGGACATGCAAGAGGCAGCCAATCAATGGTTCCCTCTTAACATTGATGTTTCTCTTCTCTTCTCCTCTCTCTCTCTCTCTCTCTCTCTCTCTCTCTCTCTCTCTCCCTCCCTCCCTCCCTCCCTCCCTCTCCCTCTCCCTCTCTGAAAGCAATTTTTTAAAAATGCTTTTTTAAAAGGTAAATACTGACACCTAGTGTACATTTAATAGAATTTTACCTTCTTAGAATGATTTGTTGACTAAGCCTTAGGCTTCAGAAGCAATCAAAGCACTAAGAAGTTATAAGATACCTCCACTTCTGCCTTAGGCTAAAGCATCTCTACCTTTCCCAGAGTAAGTTTTAAAAAAAATATGTTGTGCACCTATTTATGTCAGGCCTATGATAATCACTTACATGCATTATCTCCTTTAGTTCTAACAAGAAACTTTTGAGGAAATAATTAAGATTATTTTTGAAGTGAGGGAAATGCAACTTCGACAGGTTAAATAATTTGCCCAAATTCACAGACTTGGTCAAAAATGGAACTTGGACCTGTTTAACTCCAAAATACATGCTCTATCCAGTACTATTATATTATTTACTCAAATGATCTTCTTCCCAACCATTTCAACATATCCCAAGAATGTCTTCATTTCAATAAATCATTTTTAATTTCTAAACTTATACCTCAATAGCAGTAATTTGAAGGTAGGGGTAAAGTGAGGCTCTTCCAGAATATGAAAACAACACAGTAAAACAAGCAAACAAATTACCCAAATTTCATCAAGATAAATTTCAACAGGGAAGCATGATAGCAATGTAACTTTAAGGAAACTGTGGCCTAATCAAGACACAGCTCTCTGCCTAAAGAAATACATTAATGGGAAAAAGGATAGTTTACAAAAAAATCCACAAAAGAAAATTCAAAGATCCAGATTCAAGCAGTGTCATCAACATCATGGCCTGAGAAGTGAAAGTGAATAGACATATCATCTGGTCACCATAGAAATATCCTCTGTTGTCAGGCACTGGTAGTATATCAAGTCTTTCCACAGACTAGTTGAATCATCTCTTAAAATTTCCATTTTCTGATTACTATTTCAGCTTTCCATATACCTCATCCTAGAAGGAGATACAGTAGATGATGGACCCGAGTACTCCAATCACTAAAAATGTCTCTCTTCCATAATAAATTAACAAACTGTCATTTGGTGCTCATGTCAGCTTGAAGTTTGGTTAGTCAAGTCAGTTCTCATACCCACATACAATGTGATCATTTCTGGGAAACAAATTCCAGTATCTGAACTGAAAAATTAAAGATCAGACATTGAAAAATAGTGATCACATTAATATACTACCCCCCACTTCCCTCCTGAACGGTCATCAAGATAATCACTCCATCTTCATTAACAATTTCCCCATTATCTCAGTGATGCCAGAAACCAGTTAACATCTGACTTTAAAGCTTTTATAGCCTTCATATAAAGTAAGCAATCTGCCTCAGGGTGAATATTTTTCTGAATCCCTATTTCTGGGACTATCTTGCTATCTCTATCAACCAAGTAGTCTCAAATGTGGGCAACTCCAGCGAAACCAAAATCAATAGAAAATATTTAACAAAAATATAAATTCGTTCAACCCACAATTCCTAAAAGCCAAAGACCAAGACAAGAGGTGAAATTACAATCTTAACACTTTAATTATTTGCCTATATAATTAGTAAGTTTATTGCTGTTTTTTAAAGATACTATTCTATGTTGGCAAGGCTGCAGTGATGTAGGTATTCTGAGACACAGCTGGAAGGAAGGAGTATAAATTTGAGCAGCCTTTCTGAAAAGCAATCTGGCAACAAATAGCAAACCTTTATGTTCATAACTCTTTAATCCAACATTTTTCTGGTTCCCTATCCCTAAGGACTCTAATTTTAAATAAAGAAAATTTTTATTCAGAAAGATGTTTATCACAATCAAAATATCCAGCAATAGAATAATAGTTTAAAAATTCATAAGCCAGAATATTAATCATTAAAAATGAAATCTATAATTTTAACATAAGAAAATGTTTACATGTTAACTTGAAAATACAAAAATATTATCTTAACCATACAAAAAATAGGTACAGAAAAAAAGAAGGAATACATCACTAGATGGTAGGATTGTGGAGGCTTTCAACCTTATTCTAAAAATTTTTGAACATTTTTCAATAGTTCTAAGTGATCTCTAAAATTAATGTTAATGACTGCACTGGATACTCACTAGATTGTCTGCCTGGTTTCTTTTCACCAAAGACTGCCCCTCACCCCAATCACTGCATTATAGTATCATAGCCATTTGTACAATGTGACACATACCCACTTCAGGCCACAGCCAACTGTTCTGGTGAGAGCTATTAACATCAAATGGGCCATAAGTTCCTTTCCTAGAAATTTGAAATTGAACTGAAAGAAAGTAAATCTCCTGTAATCTGTATTTAAGTTTGAAAACTGTACAGGATCAGTATTTTCCACCTACCATGTGAAAGACAGAAGCAAAGGAAGACAGTCTGCAGGGGGGAAATGAAGTAGATACAATACAGCACTGAGATACAGAAAAATTACCAATGATTTTCTAGACTCAGTATCTTCTCCAGGCTTGGTTACCATCCTGTTTTAAAATTTATGAGGCACCATGTTTCCTTATGATAAAGTCTTTTTTTAATTAAGATAGCTTGATTTTATTTGTTATAACCAAATAGTACCAATGAATAATATTTGTAGTATTTTGTAGCCTGTTCATGAAGTAAAAGAACTTCAATCCGTTAAAGCTAGCCACTAAGGTCTGACCACGTCCATGCTATTCCCAAGACACTGTTTCAAACCTCAGAACTTGACAAGTCTAACAACTTGAGTTACAATAAATCATTGCATAGTTTATTCTTTTAAGGGGAAGCATGTCTAAACTGAAAAAAAAAACCTAGGAAACGAAACATGTTATTATAAACATAACCTTTCACTTGAAAAAGAGTCAAGTCACTAAAAGTACTTTTAGGAAAAATGCTTTCTCTTCACATACAGCAATTTTTCCATAATGTGGATGAAGAAAATGCTAGGCAAGAGTGATTCCCAGAAGGTACTCTCACTGAATGACCTTCCAGTCCCTTAGAGAGAACTGCCATTTACCAAATGTCCTAAGCATTATACTAGGCACTTTACACAATTCACTTTAATCATTAAACTGATGACTTGCTATTCCCATGTTACAGATGTAAAAAACAGATTCAGAGGGTTAAAGGTTTGCTCAAAGGTACAGTTACTAAAACAAAAATGTCAAAATTCAAACTTCAAATCCATACTCTGTGCACTATGCTATAAAATTTCTCATAGCTACCATTTCTAGAACCCTTATCATAAGAGACAGAACAAATAGGGTAACAGCAAAACAAAACTAAAAACAGAAATAGCAACAAGGAACAGTATAGTTATAAAAAAGAATACTCTTTCTATTTATAGTGTATAAAGAGTTTAAAGTCATATAACTGCTTTTATAATATTCAGAGAACAAAACTGAATATAAGCTTTCATATATAATACAATCTAGGTATGTCAGAAAAAAAAAACTAAAAAGGCAAACTAAATGTCCCCCCAAAAGGGGCTGTTTTCAGTAAATTATAGAAAATTACCACAAGCAAAATTGGAAAAAGACCATTATGTATTATGTGTGTGTGGGGCGGGGGGGGCACATAAACTGGAAAACTACATGTGTTTCTTATCACCCTGATACATAAAGAATGCCTATAAACCACTAAGAAAAAGATAGTCAAATGATTTTCTAAACTCAGTATATTCTCCAGGCTTGGTTACCAGCCTGTTTTAAAATTTATGAGGCACCATGTTTCCTTATGATAAAGTCTTTTTTTTATTAAGATAGCTTGATTTTATTTGTTATAACCAAATAGTACCAATTAATAATATTTGTAGTATTTTGTGGTCTGTTCATGAAGTAAAAGAACTTCAATCTATTAAAGCTAATATTAAAGAAAAATGCCTGTAAGATCTAAACACAGAAAAGGAAATACAAATGAGTCTCAACTATACACACAGTAACAAAAATGAAAATTACTACTGCATTGAGGTAATATTTTTCATCTCTCAGATTAACAAAGATCAAGAGGTCCTAATAACACTGTATTGGTATGGGTATGGGGAAGCTTATACTCATACATTGCAATGAGTGTAAATTTATACAACCCCTATCAATAAGCAATTAGACAATAGCTAACAAAACTGTAAATGCATACATATTTTGACCCACCAATTATATCTACAAATTATTGTACAAATATCTCCCATGTGAATGAAACATCTTCTGTACAACAGAAATCACTGCAGTAGTAGTAAAATACTGGTAACAACCTAAATGTCCACCAACAGCAGCATTGGATAAAATAAAACTCATTTATACATGGTGTATTACACATCCAAAAAAGAGAGAAACGCTCATATGTACTGTTATGGAATGATCTCATAGAGATATTAAATGAAAGAAGCACGATGCAGAATAATGTGTAGAGTATACCATGACCTGGGTAAAGGAAGGTGCTTATACTAGTACTACATAAAATCTCTTGAAAGGACACACTAGAAAACTAGTCATAAAGGTTGACTCCAGGGAGGAAACTGGTTGGCTGGGGATAGGGACAGAGGACAGATAGTTCCTTTATATCTTTTTAAATTTTGAGCCATGTGAACACTGTTACCCATTCAAAAACTAAACTTTTTAAAACTAATGTAAATTTTAAAACACACAAAAAATAAATTATGGTACATTCATATTATAAAATGTTTTCCAGTATAGTATAGTTAATAAATAAAAAAAGATCTAAGGTAAACTATAAGTGGGGAAAAGGAACAAAGCTTATATAAAAAAGTTTCCATTTTGTTGAAAAAGTAAACAGAAAAAAAATGTTTTCATATGCACAGAAATATGCCTCTCTAGGTGCTGGGATTATGGGTAACTTTTTCTTCTTTACACTCTTTTGTCCTTTCCTAATTTTCTATAATGGGCATGTGTTTCATTAAAAATAAAGGGGGGGGGGAAGAGAAAAAAATAAAGGGGGAAAAACACAAAAAGCATAGCTAAAATCTTTATTTAAATCTGTGAATAAATCATCCTTAATCACAGTATCACTGACCCTTACCTGACCATGACTGGTTGCTGGTTCTTCCTTCAACGAAAGTTTCTCTTTCAAGCTTTTAATTGGACTTTCTTGGAAATCCTTGGTTTCTGAGTGCCAGACAGATGCCCTAGACTCTTGCCTCTCCTCCTCTTTGTCTTCATCTGCCGTATCTTCTGAGATGCCTTCATTTTTTTCACTAGCCTGATTTCCTTGGCCACATTCATTCTGGATCAGAGAAGGAGGTCTAGGTAACACTGGTTCCCCAAATCCTTTTTTTTTAAAGAGCTGCCTCTGAGCCATTTTCAGGCTCTTTTGATAAACCTCCAACTGGCAGAGAATGACCTTGGTATACTGGTTAGGGTCTATTCCAGCTGGGCAAAATGGAATACCCCAGAAGTAGTGCACAGTGCCCCCACTGTTCTGGATACCTTTGGCATCTGCTGAGGCAGGCAGAAAGTGCCTAGATGTGTCCCCCCTACCCTGGGCAGCTTCGTGAAAATCACATCCTCTCCCAGTACTTTCCTGTGGCTTCCCACACTGTGTGTGCTCAGCCAAGTGGCCAGTGCATCTGTCAAAACATTTAACGTTCTCATTCTCAACCACTGGCTGGCTTGACTGGTCCCAGCTTCCTGAGCTGCCAGAGACCGGCTCCTCTTCAGTGTTTTCAGTGTGGTCCCAAGGCTCCTCTCTTTTCTCAGCCTCGTTTCCCTGACTGATATGTGAGCCTTTAAACAGTGATGGAGGTACCAGCTGCCATATGCCTGTAGGTATTTGAGAAAAAGTAGGGCTAAGGACAAACTTTTTTATTAAGAGGGCTTGGTAAGTTCTCACTTACCAAGAACTACATAATGTGGGTCAAAAGGCTCTTCTTTGGGTTTAACCAACTGTTGGCTTTTCCTTGGAGATAAAGTATGCTGGATATTAGTGATATCTCAACTACTTTCTGATTTAACCTCTTTAATACCACCAAAGAAATTTAGGGAATTTCTGTATATCTACTGTCAGTATGAGATCCCTGTGATATGGTTATATTTGATGAGTGCAAGGAGTCAGAACAGGGAGACATGCCTTCAGTGGTCCCAGAGTCTGTGGTTTTCTCTTGGTGGGACTGTGAAGATGGTCCAATGGCCAGAGCTCGAGATCTGGTAGCAGAAGCATCAGAAGGCCGGCAACTCTGAAACAAGTAATCCCAAACAAGATCAGGTCTATTATTAAAATAGCTACACATGAAGGGTCACAGGAACAACAAAAAGGGGAGGCCATTGTCCCTAAGAGATTCTCCTCTTTAAAATGTAGATGCACAATTCAAATGAATTCCACAATGCATACTGAATGCTTACTATGTGCAAATAACTATCCTAGGTTCTATACTAAACCCTTTTCTAATATAGAGAAGTAGATGGCATAAATGGCTCAGGACCTGTCACTGCTAACTATCCTTCATATTTAAAATAATTTCAATTACACTTATTCAGATCACAATTTAACATTATTTGAAACATTTTAAAACTGCCCATTCTTTCTCTCTGTAACCCACCTCTAGCTCTCATTCTCTTTGTTCTCTCTACAAAATAGGGGAGGTAAGTACTTTATCTTGCCACTTTTGCATTCTTGTTAATAGGTCATTCTTTTCAGAAGCTGCCAATTACTATGGTTCTCTTAAGCCATGGACTGAAAATCTGTGAGATGGAAGAAAGCTCTTTCATACAGAATTAGCAAAACACTTCAAATTAGGTTTATCAACAATTCAACATGGGCTTTAAAAATTGTGGGACTATTTATTAGTTGAAAATCCTATGAACTACTACAGCATTAGTTTCTAATGCAACCATAACACTGTAAAAGAAAAAGAATTTTACTTATCAATCCTCACAAACTTTTTCAGCATAGCATGCTTACATTTAGGCTTTCTGCAATGGCTTTCCTCAAGAGCTCCTCTTCTTCCTCCTCCTGGCTGTTCACTTCTCTAGCTTCCTGCTCACTCATTTTGAGAGCTAGAGCAAACTGTTCTTCTTCTGTCATTTCTGTAGAAGGGCAGAGAAAGAGAGGGGAGGGATACCACAAACAATGAATAAGCATGGAAGCAAGGAATAGAATTATTAAACTTTTTAAGTGAAGATACTACAGGCCATGTAATACAATTTTATAATCTTATAAATGAGGAAAGTCCCAAAAAGTAAGGTATTGGCCAAGATCGGCAGCAGAAGTTACAAGAATCCTGGATTAACTAGAGTTACTAGACTGTGAGCTCCTATGAAGGCAGTTTGTGCCTATTTTGTTCACTGTTGTATCTCCAGCATACAGGAGTAGGCGAACGTAGGTTTACAGTTGTGAGTACGTGAAACAGTTTATTCTTGTATTATTTCTTATTTACTAATTACTGTATTATTTATTATCATTAATCTACTTTTGTCCACCTCTATATAAAAAAGAATACCTAGCAACTGGTAGATACTCAAATATTTGGTGAATGAATAAACAGGAACAGGCTTTCAGGGCTTTTTGCTACATACCAATCACACTGCTTTATGCTCGACATTTAACCAGAATAATTTACTCAATCAGAATCCTCTTGATGGGACCATTTACCCAGTAGAAAAGACTTTCCCTAGTGACCAGAATGTGATCTCCAAACATCATTTCCTATTAAAAGCAACTGGCATACCTAGGAGAAATGACTGATTCAAAGTCTGTAATAGAAATGTAGAAGATGAGCTAGAGTACCTGTCATATCTGTGAGCAAGGAAGCTATAAGACATTACCAGGGTCATATCAAAAAAATTTAAGAGCCAAAGTAAAAAGGTTCTCCCTGGCCAAAACTAGAACTAGAATATCGATAAAAATAATGAATTAAAACACATTAAATATGTTTGAATCCCAGAGTTCATAATGATACTTTTAAAAAAACACAGCCAACTGGTCATTGTTAAAGAATGTTAGTGAATCAATTATTTTTGCAACTGGTAAAGGATAAATAATGTCACTGTCAGGCGCATACAGTGGTGGTATGGTTTGCTATTAAAGTTCAGGAGAGCCCATCCGGTGTGGCTCAGTGGTTGAGCACCACTCTATGAACCAGGAGGTCAAGGTTTGAATCCCGGTGAGGGCACATGCCCGGGGTGCGGGCTTGGTCCCCAGTCAGGGGCGTGCAGGAGGCAGCCAATCAATGATTCTCTCTCATCACTGATATTTCTCTTTCTCTCCCTTTCTCTCTGAAATCAATAAAAATATATTTAAAATAATAATCATATTCAAATTATGTGTTATTATATATTATTTAAAGAAACACAAAACTTCAATTTCAATTATCAAACTCAATCATTTGATGTATATTTTACTGACAACACAGAGCCACATAACTTGACAAAGCCACCATTAAAAATTTTCTTTAACCACTCAGAATTAAATCAGAATTAAAAGGACACTCTCATTCACTAGTTACTTTCTCTTATTTTCACATATCAACATGTTCTGAGACTAAAGTTCAATTAACACTGCTGTTGACTAAAACATTTTACCTTACCTCTCTACTAGATAAAAATTCAACCAGAAGAAAAAGTAGAAAAAAATTAGAATCACACTTGGGAGCATGATCCCTTAAGGAAAATGTCAGCAAGTTTCAACCTTATCAGCATTAAATATTACCTTATCAAATGATTCTGCTAAGCTAAACAAGAGAAGTACAAAATTTGTGTGAAGCTGATTATGCTGGTTATAATTTACAATAATTTACATCTCCCAACATTCAGGTTAACCTCCCACTGAGACATGCAACAGACAGTTAATAATCCAGAACACAAAACTAGATAGTATATATCAAGAAAACTTGTATAATTTGTGAGTACTTAAAATGGCTAAAAGAGAACATTTCATATAACAATGGAAAAAATAAAGACTTTCTCCTTTTTTTGGTACAACACTATGACTTATAATTTCTAATCAATTCTAAAAACAAAAACTTACGTGCAATTTTTCTTTTAGCCAAACACTTTGCTCTATTCAACTGTTTTGTCTTCATCTTCTCTAATCCATTTTCCTCCTGTGGTTCCTGTTTCAAAACAAAGAAATATGATCAGGATAGCTACCATTAAAAGCAATACTCTTTCAGGAAGAGGAAGAAAAAGGTAAAGATACAAATTATGAACAACAAATATGCATCTATCAACAAGTGAATCTAAGAATCAAGTGAATAAATAATCTGATAAACAGAATGAACTGGTGATTATAATAGAATCAGGGACATAGAAAGGGAATGGACTATTCTTGGGGGGGGGGAAAGGGGTGTGGGAGATGCGGGAAGTGACTGGACAAAAATCGTGCACCTATGGATGAGGACAGTGGGTGGGGAGTGAGGGCGGAGGGTGGGGCGGGAACTGGGAGGGGAGTTATGGGGGGGAAAAAAGAGGAACAAATGTAATAATCTGAACAATAAAGATTTAATTTAAAAAAAAAAAAGTAATACTCTTTTGATCTCCTCTACAGCCAGGAGGCTGCTGAGGCTCTGAAGAATCAGCAGTTGTAAACCTTCACAGAAAACATCAGTAGAAGATTCTCTACAGTACTGCTCTGGCCAGGTGGCTCAGTTGGTTGAAGCGTTGTCTCACACACAAAAAGCTTTCAGGTTTGATTCCTGGTCAGGACGCGTACCTAGGTTTCGGGTTCAATCCCTGGGTGAGGTGCATTCAGGAGGCAACCAACCAAAGTTTCTCTTTCATATCAATGTTTTTCTCTCCCTTCCTCTCTCTCTAAAATCAGTTTAAAAAAAAAAAAAGATCCTTTACAGTACCAAAAAAAATGTAGATCTAGAACCAATAAATATCACAAAAATAAAAAACATTTAACATACTGACATTATCTGTCATACACATGCTCATGTAAAAAGTGGACTATCTGCAAAATAGTAGTAAGCATGCTACCCAAGTTCAGAAAAGGCTTGGAAGTTTAAAAATCACCCTGGCTGGTATTGCTCAATGGCTAGAGCATCGGCCCACGCACCAATAGGTTGTGGGTTCAATTCCCAACCAAGGTCACATAGCTGGGTTGCAGGTTCAATCCCCCGATTATGCCTATGCAAAAGACAACCAATCCATATGTTTCTCTCACATCAATGTTTCTCTCTCTCTCTGCCCCTCCCTCCCTCTCTCTTTAAAAATCAATAGAAAGAATATCCTTGGATGAGGAGTAACAAAACAAAACAAAACAAAAAGTTTAAAAAATAATGTTTTAACTCAGTGCAAATTTTTTTAATCAGTACGTCAAAAAGCAAGAGAACAACTTGGAGAAAGTATGCAACACATTTGTCAGACAAAGGGCTAATTTTCCTTTTATAGTCATACATTGCATACTCATTTCACTCAACAACATACTGCATATATTACAGTGGTCTCATAAGATTATAATGGAGCTGAAAAATTCCTATCACTGAGTGACATCATAGCCAATGCAACATCATACACAACATATTACATGTTTTGATGATGCTGGTGTAAACAAATCTACACTGCTGCCAGTCATATAAAAGCATAGTACATACTACCTTCTATCTACATATATAAAAGGCTAAGTTACCAACCGTACGTCCATCTGACCTGTACATATGATGTGCACTGGCAATTTAAAAATAAACATTAACTCGCATATGCACGATACATATAAAGCTCTCGCTGGTGCATCTAAAAGGCTAAGTGACCAACCTGACACTTCTATTATAGAGAAAGGGTGAATAGCGATACTAAAATATTTCTTCTAATTAATTTCCTTTCAATGTGCATGAATCTGTGCACCGGGCCACTAGTTGTATATAGTACATAATACTTGATAATGGTAATAAATGACTCTGTTACTGGTTTATGTATTTACTATAATTTTTGTTGTTATTTTAGAGTATATTCCTTCTACTTACCAAAAAAGTTTGCTGTAAAACAGTATGCCATGTTACACCAGCAGTAACCTCATACATCTTGTGCTTACCATATATCTTGATTGCATCATTTTCTCTTGTTCTTGATTAATCTTGTGCTGTTTTATATAGTAACATGCTGTACAAGTTTGTAGCCCACGAACAATAGGCTATACCAGTGGTCGGCAAACTCATTAGGCAACAGAGCCAAATATCAACAGTACAACGATTGAAATTTCTTTTTTTGTTGTTTTGTTTTTATATATATTTTATTGATTTTTTACAGAGAGGAAGGGAGAGAGATAGAGAGTTAGAAACATCGATGAGAGAGAAACATCGATCAGCTGCCTCCTGCACACCTCCCACTGGGGATGTGCCCGCAACCCAGGTACATGCCCTTGACCGGAATCGAACCTGGGACCTTTCAGTCTGCAAGCCGACGCTCTATCCACTGAGCCAAACCGGTTTCGGCTGAAATTTCTTTTGAGAGCCAAATTTTTTAAACTTAAACTACATAGGTAGGTACATTGTTATTAACTTAATTAGGGTACTCCTAAGGCTTAGGAAGAGCCACACTCAAGGGGCCAAAGAGCCACATGTGGCTCACGAGCCGCAGTTTGCCAACCACGGGGCTATACCATATAGCCTAAGGTGTGTAAGATTAGGTTTGTGTAAATCTAGGTTTGTGTGAGTACACTCTCTGATATTCACAGAATGAGATCTCCTACAATGTGTTTCTCAGAATGTGATTTTAAGTGGTGCATGACTACATATAAAGACCTCTTACAAATCAATTAACAAAACAATATTTAGCCTCTTCCCATAGGAAAAGACATGTTAAGACACTTCCTAGAAAAACATACACAAGGGACTCATCCTATATAATAAAGAGTAATATGCAAATTGACTGTCACTCCAACACACACGATGGCCACGCCCATGTGGTCAAAGATGGCCATCCCCATGTGGACAAAAAATGGCCAGCAGGGGAGGGCAGTTGTGGGCAATCAGGCCTTCAGGGGAACGCAGTTGTGGGCAATCAGGCCAGCAGGGGAGGGAAGTTGGGGGCGATCAGGCCTGCAGGGGAGGGCAGTTGGGGGCAACTGGGCCAGCAGGGGAGCAGTTAGGCATCAATCAGGCTGGCAGGGGAGTGGTTAGGGGGTAATCAGGCTGGCAGGGGAGTGGTTAGGGGGGTGATCAGGCTGGCAGGCAGAAGAGGTTAGGGGCAACCAGGCAGGCAGGCAGGTGAGTGGTTGGGAGCAAACAGTCCTGGAACATGAGGTAGGCCCACCAGGATCGGGCCTAAACGGACAGTCGGACACCCCTCTAGGGGTCCCAGATTGGAGAGGGTGCAGGTTGGGCTGAGGGACACACACACACCCCCTGCATGAATTTCATGCACTGGGCCTCTAGTAAGTATATGAGAAGATGCTCAATTTCACTTTGGAAATGCAAATCAAAACAATTATATAGATACTATATTTCTTTTACCAATACTAGGTGAAAATTAAAATGTTTATAAAACTCTTACTGTGGGGATACAGGTACTCTCATACCACTGATGGGATATAATGGATGCAATATTCTAGTTTAGAGAACAAATTCGAAATAACCTCTAAAATCATAAATATACAACACACTCTTTGTACAGCAATATACTTCTGGAATTTATTCTACAGATATTTAACCTCTTTGTGAATAATTATGTTCACAGTGGAAAGTTTTGTCATTGTAAAAGACTGTAAACAACCTCAATCAATGCTACTCAAAGTATGATCTATAGATGAAAATTAGCACACTGATTGTTGCTAGTCTGCAACAAAATAAGCACAGAAATTGAGAATAAGCATTAGAAACTTTTACAGCAATCTGACATTGCTACAACATCCATGCAGGATAAGAGAATTTACACAGGCCAAAACCGGTTTGGCTCAGTGGATAGAGCGTCAGCCTGCGGACTGAAGGGTCCCCGGTTCGATTCCGGTCAAGGGCATGTACCTGGGTTGCGGGCATATCCCCAGTTGGGAGATGTGCAGGAGGCGGCTGATCGATGTTTCGCTCTCATCGATGTTTCTAACTCTCTATCTCTCTCCCTTCCTCTCTGTAAAAAATCAATAAAATATATTTAAAAAAAAAAAAAAAAAAGAGAATTTACACAGTGAAAGCTGCAGACTAGTCATTTGCAAAAACACCAAGTTATAATAATATGTGCTGTTTTAAAGTTAGTTATTTATTAAAATTCAAAGTCTATAAATATCTGAGAAAAAATAGATTTATTTATAATTTATATTAACTATATTTTTAATCAAGCCCATTTTTAAAGTTATACTTTAATACTACTAGCTAAACAAAAAAAGTAAACTTTATATTATTTATTTTAAATCCTAATTTATAGATTTCAAACAAGCTTCACTGGACTTTTGTCATCAAGAAAAAAACAAATCTTTCTGAAATAGCAGTAGCAGTAAAAAAAAATAATAATAATGATCCAAGTAATTGTGAAGACATAAAGGGCAAAGGTTTACTTCTAGTTTTACTCAGAAGTATAATCCTTCACATATTGAGTTCAGTTTTGAACCCACAATTGATGGTGTATATAACAATCAGAGTGTCTTATTTCTAAATACATACTAACTAAAAAACTATGAAAACTTAAACATTTATATAGAAAACAAAGTTGAAAATAAATTTTAAAATCTGAGTATTAAATTAATAAGCTCACACAGATGCTTAATACTTCATATATAAACATTAGTACTTTATGGATTTCTTATAAATACTATATTTACTAAGACAAAAAAACTATATAGAAAGAAATTAGTTAAAGATGGCAAAGTTGTCTATTTGGAAATAATGGGTGAGTCTGAGGCAGCTCAAGTACCATATTCCAATGGCAACACAGCTTAATATATTCAGAAGGCAGATCATGATATGGAAGACCAATTAATAAATAAAGCTAGCAACATATTTTCATTGCAACCCCATGAGTGCACAGATATTGGCAACTCAGCAGTACTTTTAGGAAATGTGTGATGAGCTTGATGATAGAAAAATTCTTTCAGCTTTATTTTTGACAAACATTAAGTTCTGAACTGTTTAAAACCATAAAGGGTTAAACTTTTACTTTTTTATGAAGCCAGGAGTAACAACAGGAAAATTTCCGAGATTAAGGAACTTGTGCCAGAATGTTAATCAACATTCCATTACTGAAAAATACCAGCCAAGCTACTGTGCATAGTAGAAATTATAAATTACATAAAGACTAAGGCTAATGCACTCAATTCAATAATATTTTCTTCATTGTGTGATATGTAAATGGATCATAAACAACTGTTATTACTTGCTGAGATATAAGATTAAAGGAAAAAATTCTGTGGAGAATTCTGAACTACAAAATGAATGCTCACTGTTTCTGCAACTTTTGTTTCTGCAACTTTTTAATCTACAAAAAGTGAACAATTTCAAGTATTACCACATTAACTTTAGATTAAAATATTTAATGTTAATATCTATAAAAGAATCTGCTAAGATATAGGACATATTCATTGAATAAGCTCTCTTTTTATGCAAAAAACATTGCAGCAGTGCCTAAGCAAAGGACTGGAGAAAAATGCTTCTGGGTATAGTACAGCTGATTTTAATTTGAAGTGCACATACCCGAATTTAGTTAACATTCTTAAAAGGGTAAACAGATACTAAAAGCAAAACAAATGCTGTAAGATTCAAGAAACTATTCTCTAAAAGAGGGTGAGGGGGGCAAGAAGGGGTTGTAAGTACAGGAGTGCATCTTCCTATTTCCTGGAAACCAAAGACATTTATCCAATTGAAACACTTCAAAGTGACAACTGAGAATCTTGAAAATGGGGAATTGAAGATTGAAAAAAACAAGAATAAACAAGTCCAATTCATCAACTGGTCCCACAGACTGTTTTGGCACTGACAAAATCCAGCTGGTTACTGACCCTTGTGGGCATCTTCTTTCAGGCAGTCAGGTAGATGCTCCAACTAGTATCAAAGAAGTGATTTTATGACACAGTAGACTTTTTGTGGTCTCTTATATAAATGTGCTTCTTATAATGTAAGTCTACAAGCTTTAGAGAGGAATGGTTTGAGATGAGTGAATTTCTTATTTTATTACCATACTATATTAAGAAGTACTTTTCATCTAGAGACATTGTATAAATGTTAAAAGATTAGCTGGTGTCCAACTGATGTAGCTCAATGAATGACCATCAACCTATGAACCAGGAGGTCACAGTTCAATTCCCAGTCAGGGCACATGCCTGAGTTGTGGGGCTTTGATCCCCAGTAGGGGGCATGCAGGAGGCAGCCAATCGATGATTCGCTCTCATCATTGATGCGTTTTTTTCTCTCTCTCTCTCTGTCTCTATCCCCCTCACCCTTCTTGTCTGAAATCAATTTTTAAAAAATTTTTAAATATTAGCTAGTAATTAATACACATTTTTGTCACAAAATAGAAGCTTTTTAAAATAAGAGTAATAATAGTATAGTTACCATATATTGCATATCATTATGTGCCAAGCCCTCTACATACGTTACCTCACTTAATTCCTCTCAAAATTCCTGTGTGAAGAATATCACTACCTCCATTTCATAGATGAGAAAAGTGAGACTCAGTAAGTGTAAGGTCAGGAAAAACTAGCTCTATCCAACCATAAAACTCCAAATATTCTTTTCTTTTCCTTTGGATTTTTTAGTGTTGTTATTTTGTTAACATGAGAAAAATGTAAGAGAAGAAGACAATAGGGTTATCAACATAAGTCAGTTAGCTTTACTCTCCTGCCATCCTGAACATTTACAATGTCAGTTATCATTTACTGAAGTACCACTCTAGAAAATTTTACTTACTTTATTCATAGTCCTCACAACAATCCTATAGAGTATTACTAGTCTTATATATAATAAAAAGTCCAGAAAGCTCACATAGTTAGTAAATGGCAATTCAAACACAATGGCAAGGTTTTCAAAAGCTCATCTTTGATCTCTTAAATTAGAACCTTGATGAGAGTAAGAATGAAATTGATCAGAGCAAGTAACTACTCAGCAAAAGCAAGCTATGATGACGCCCCAGTGATGTTGGCTTTGTGCCATTATCTTTATGTTTAAAAACAACAAGATAGTTCCTGGCTTCTTTTGAACAGGAACTAGAACATTTTCTTAAAGAAATATTCAAATAAAACAGCACCAACAAGAAAAACCTGATACAGATATTTTTTGAGAATGCCTACTGGTATAGGCCAAGCATATTGTTAAGTGTTACAGATAAATGTTAAATGTTACAGATAAAGAATTCCTGCCCTCTAGGAAATCATGGACCAGTGATGAAGGCAGAAAAGCACAATGGCAATTTCAAAACAGTGTAACCACTAATACTACAGAAGTAAGCATAGGTTCTATGGAAGCACAACAGATGGCCAATTGACCCAGTCTTGCAAAATCTTCAAGGATTCCCAAAGGAATTAATATCTAAACTGAAGAACAAATTGGAATTAGCACTGTCAGTAGTACAAAGAGTAAAAGAAGTATCAAATAATTAATTCAATTTTCAACTTTCAAGACCAAATAAGTGTATTCCTGGATGACTATACCATTTATTCATTTACATTCTAAAACAAAACAAAAAAGTCTTTAAAAAATCCACAAAAATACCAAGACAAGAAAAGAACATGAAGAGTATATTAAAAATTAGTTGGTAGGACAGTTTTATGAGCAAGTACTAGTAAATCTTAAAGAACAGATCATTCCTTTATTATCATAAAAAACAATAAAAAGCTTCCTTTCTATATTATAGCAGAAATCTGAAACTAATATCTGATATAGTTAAAAAAAAAAAGACAATTATATAAAACTCAATGCCACTAGGAATACAAATGCAAAACTCATAAATGATATGAAAAAGTAAATTCTATATTATGTTAATGTAATACATCATGACTAAGTAAAATTTTTTCTCCAGAAATGCAAAAATGTTCCAACATTAGACAATGTATTATTAATGAACTATATATTAATTGATTAAAGGAGGAAAACTATGCCATCATCTTGCTAAATAATGAAAAGGCATTTGATTAAACATCCATTCCTAAAAATACTAATAGAAAATAAGCAATTAAAGGATATTTCTATAATAAATATAGAAATAAGAAATAAATAACAAAACATCAGAATAGTTCCACAATTAAATTCAAAACAAAGATGTACTCTATCACTGATAACAATTAACATTATTTTGGAGGCTATAGTCAATGCAATGAAACAAAAAAATTAGCTGTAAGTACTAGAAAGGAAGAAAGAAAATGGTCATTATTAGCAGATACAAGTGCCTACCTAAATAACCCAAAATAATGACTGAACAATTATTCCAAAAATATGTGACAGATCAATGGAACAAAATTTTTAAATCTAAAAAAAAAAAAATGTATAGGCAAGATTTTAATTTATAATAAAGATAAAATTTCAAATCTTTGGGAAAAGGTAGATTATAGAAAAATGTTGGCAGAAGTGCCTAACCACTAAGACTCAGTTTTGCAACATGTATATGTATACTGTTTAGACATAAATATAAATATGGTAGAATCGTAAGGGAAAGCATGGAAAGATAAAACAAATACAGTGGTTACCTTTACAAGGGTGAAAAGGGATGCAACTGGGGAGGGTCACACTAAATCAAGAGGGCTTCTAAGATGGTGAATACAGGTGCTCAGATTATTTTTTTAACTATGCATTTACATTTTATGCCACTCTCCTACATGTGTGACATATCTGACAATTTTTAAAAATTTTAATGAGATAGAGCTATACGTGCTATTACAGAAAGATCTCCAAGAAATGTTAAGTGGAAAAAGCAAAACAATCTGTGTAGCATGATTTCTATTCTATAAAAGTTTTTATTGATGGCATATGCATGAAGTTTTTTTTTTTCCTGGAAGAACACAAGAAACATACACTGACTAAGGTATACATCTTCATTTCATAACTTTCTATACTGTTTTGTTTTCAAACAGTTTTTATTCTGTTTTGATTTAGCATTATGTAACTTTTTAGAAATTTGATATCTGTGTGTGGTAGAATTGATGGGTTGCTTTGTTTTCTTCTTTATACTTTTACATCTTTAAAAAATAACTATTGCCAAAACCGGTTTGGCTCAGTGGATAGAGCGTTGGCCTGCAGACTGAAGGGTCCCAGGTTCAATTCCGGTCAAGGGCATGTACCTGGGTTGCGGGCACATCCCCAGTGGGAGATGTGCAGGAGGCAGCTGGTCGATGTTTCTCTCTCATTGATGTTTCTAACTCTCTGTCTCTCTCCCTTCCTCTGTAAAAAATCAATAAAATGTATTTAAAAAGAAAAAAAATAACTATTTGACAAAACCCTAATTAAAAACTGTACTATGAGGAAATTTTAAAAATATATATCCAATAGAGTTAGAAAAAAATTCTCAATCTTTCTGATTAAAAATATTTAACTTTTTGACCATCAAATAGGGAAAATTTTAATAGTGATAATAGTCTTAGCAAGGGGACAAGAAATGAACGGCTGGTAAGAATATAAGTAAGACTAGACTGTAAAGGTTCTGATAGAGTAAACCATATTAAAGTTCTAAACTGATCTTATAGGTATTACAGTCACAAATTTTTAAGCAATCAAGTACAAAAATATAAAATCTGAAATCTTAAAGTTGGAGTAAGCTAAGTGAAATGTAGAGAGAAAAAGCTGAAGGCACAGAAGCAAGTTCAGAGTCTACTGCAAGAACTCAAATAACAGATAATCAAAATGAAACGGAGTAAAAATTGCAAGGTCTGGCAAGCTGGCATTAAGGTTTAGTCACAACACAAACCAGTCTTGGGTAAGAAGGCCTAGTTTGAGACCTAGAGCTTCACACTTCAAAATACTAACCTCTCCATCACTATCAGATATCACAATGAATGCATCCTCCAGTTTACGCTTCCTCCTCACATTGACAGGACTGGAAGTTTCTGCATCTTTCTTCTCCAAGTTCTGAGCTTCAGACGCTTCTTTAACTTTTTTCTTTCTCCGTGGCATCCTTCTGTCTGAAATACACGGACAAATAATTCATTCAAAGTATAAGTTTTCTAGCCCTAGCTGGTATGGCTCAGTGGACAGAGTGTCGGCCTGTGGACTGAAGGGTCCCGGGTTCAATTCTGGTCAAGGGCACATGCCCAGGATGTGGACTCCATACCCAGTAGGGGGTGTGCAGAAGGCAGCTGATCAATGATTCTCTGTCATCATTGATGTTTCTATCTCTTCCTCTCCCATCCTCTCTGAAATCAAAAAAAATATACATATTTTTAAAAGTATGTTTTCTAGATGCTATTTGTAATTTAATCATATAAAAGAAAAATATGCTCATCTAATAGGAGTAAAACTGGGTATCTAACCTTTTCCACTACTCTTTAATGAAATTTTAATAGGAATAATACAACAAATTATCCTAGTTCCTTAAACATTCACTTAGATCACTGGTTTTCTTGACTGAATATTATAATTTATCTAAAAAGATTTTTAATATCAGTGCCTCAACCTGATAAAAATATATCTCAAAAAAAACCAACAGTAATATCATACTTAAAGATAAAAGACTGAATGCTTTCTCCTTAAGATAGGAATAACACAAGAATGTCTGTTTTCATCCTTTCTATTGAACTTTATACTGAAAATTCTAGGCAGATCAATTATGCAAGAAGAAATAAAACACACCCAAGCTGTAAAGGACATAATCTTATAATTTTTAAAAATCCACAAAATACTATAATGAACAAGTTCAGCAAGATTATACAATACAAGGCCAATATACAAAAAACACTAGCAATGAACAATCCAAAAATGAAATTTGAAAAATTCAAGTTCTAACAGCTTAGGAATAAATTTAATGAAGGAAGTAGAAGATTTGCAAATGGAAACTTTAAAATCCCTGTTGACTTTTTTGGGGAAATAGACAAGCTGATCCTAAAATTCACACGGAAACAGAGGGTCCCAGAATAGGCAAAACAATCTTGAAAAAAGTGAAATAATTTTAAGGAACCACATCTCAATTTCAAAATTTACCACAGCCCTAGCTGGTTTGGCTCAGTGAATAGAGTGTCAGCCTATGGACTGAAGGGTCCCGGGTTCAATTCCAGTCAAGGGCACGGGCCGGGTTGTGGGCTCGATCCCCAGTAGGGGGTGTGCAAGAAGCAGCCAATCAATGACTCTCTCTCATCATTAATGTTTCTCTCTCTCCCTCTCCCTTTCTCTCTAAAATCAATTTTAAAAAATATTTTTTTTAAAAATCTTACCACAAAGCTAGTTAACAAGACACTGGCACACTGACACAAGGATAGACAAAAATCGGTGGTACAGAACTGAGAATCCAGAAAACACCCACAGATTGTCAATTTCCAACAAGGATGCCAAAATATTTGAATGGAGAAAGTATAGTCTTTTCAACAAATGTAGATATCCATATACAAAAGAATGAAACAGGACCTCTACCTATCATATACAAAAAATTGCAAGAAATGGAATTAGGTTCTTAAGAGAAACAGAAGCATAAATTTTTGAGATCTTGAATAGGAAATGGTTTGTTAATTATGACATCAAAAGCATAAGCAACAACAAAAATAAAGAAACTGGGATTTGTTTAAATCAAAAACCTTGCAGGGCCAATGTGGCTCAGTAGTTGAGCGTCAACCTATGAACCAGGTCAGGACACATGTGCCTGGGTTGTGGGATCAATCCCCAGTATGGGGCATTCAGGAGGCAGCCAATCAATGATTCTCCCTCATCACTGATGTTTCTCTCTCTCTCTCCCCCCCTTCCTCTCTGAAATTAATTTAAAATATATATATATTTTTTTAAATATATTTTATTGATTTTTTTTACAGAGAGGAAGGGAGGGAGACAGAGAGCTAGAAACATCAATGAGAGAAACATCGATCAGCTGCCTCCTGCACATCCCCCACTGGGGATGTGCCCGCAACCCAGGCACATGCTCCTGACCGGAATCGAACCTGGGACCTTTCAGTCCGCAAGCCGAGGCTCTATCCACTGAGCCAAACCGGTTTTGGCTAAAATATATATTTTAAAAAACAACAAACTTTGTGCTTCAAACCATTATATCAAGAAATTGAGCCCTGGCCAAGTGGTGCAGTCAAGTAGGTTGGAGCGTCATCCTGTACACCAAAAGGTTGCTAGTTTGGTTCCAGGTCAGGGCACATACCTAGGTCACGGTTCAATCCCCGGTTGGGGCCCATTTGGGATCACTGTTTCTCTCATCGATGTTTTTCTCTCTCTCTCTCTCCACCTTCCTCTCTCTAAAATCAATAAAAGGATCCTCAGGTAAGGATTTTTAATTTTTATTGTTGAGAGTATTACAAATGTCCACCTTTCTCTCCCCCCCCCCCATCACCCTCCTCCACCTGGTTCCCACCCTGCCCCAGGTCTTCACCACCCTCCTGTGTCCATAGGTAAGATCTTTGGCTAATCTCTTCCCACTCCCCCACCCCCTTTCCTCTGAGATTCATGTCTGTTCCATGTTTCCATGCCTGATTCTACTTTATTCACCAGTTTATTTTGTTCATTAGATTGCTTATTTTGATTTTTAGATTCAATTGTTGATATTTACGTATTTATTGCCATTTTATTATTCATATTTTTTATCTTTTTTCTCTACTTCTTCCTCTTCTTAAAGAATACCCTTCACTAGTTCATGTAATACTGGTTTGGTGGTGATGAACTCCTTTAGCTTATTCTTGCCTGGGAAGCTCTTTATCTGACCCCCAATTAGTGACCCCCCAATAAACGGTAGCTTTGCTGGGTAGTCTTGGTTGTAGGTCCTTGCTACTCATCACTTTGAATATTTTTGGCCACTCCCTTCTGGCCTGCAAAGTGTCTGTTGAGAAATCAGCTGACAGTAGTAGCTAGTTAACTGCTTCTCTCTTGCTGCTTTTAAGATCCTCTCGTCTTTAACCTTCTGCATTTTTACTATGATGTGTCTTGGTGTGGGCCTCTTTGGTTTCATCTTGTTTGGGACTCTGTGCTTTCTGAACTTTTATGTCTACTTCCTTCACCAGGTAGAGTTTTCTGTCATTATTATTATTAAACATGCTTTTATTGATTTTTATAAGCTGTTTTTATCACTATTTTACACGTTGGGAAACTTATTCAAAACCAAGCAGTTGTTAACTTGGTAACTGACTATGCTGCGCACTGAAGCCCCATGTGTCTGATTCCCAACAGACCCTCTCTGACTGAATGGCACAGCAATGCCTCCTCCCTGCCGGGAAGAAATTAGACGGGCGCACAAAGCTCCCCCCCTCCTGGGTGTCACCGACGCCTCAGGAAGACCCACTGGCTGCTACGGGCACGGAGTCCAGCCGCCGGACTCCAGCCGGCTCTCCTCTGTAAGCTGCCGGTTCCGCGAAGATGAACTAAACGCGCTTGTGGAAAAGGATGGAGGCGCTGCCTGTCCTCGCACAGAGAGAGGCAACAGTTCCGCTGCAAGGGGCCTGGTAAATGACAAGGATGTCCAAGGGAAATCTTAGTTTTCCTGGCAAAACAGTGAATGCAAGGCTCGCTCCCCGACAAAGCAGGAGGGACGAGGCGGCGGCCGTTACCCCGGCTCCGGGAGGGGCGGGACGCTGCCGCCTCCGGCTTCCGCGCGAGGACGACGCCTCCGGGAGGCGGGCGGGCGGGCGGGCGGGGAGCAAGAAATGCGAAGGGGACGCCGTGGAGGACGCAGGCCGCACCCCCGGGGTGAGGGGGCGGGCCCGGCCCCGGGGCGGAAGCCCACAGGCGGCCGAAGGGCCCACCCCGCGTGGGGAGGCGCCTGCCGGCGTCCCAAAGGGCCATCTCCGGTGTCCCGACCGGCCCGACGGCGCGTCGAGCGGGCCCTACCCGTTTGTCAGAGGCGCCGCCGCGGGAGGAGCGGGCCGCGGACCCCGTGCGGGAGAGGCGGCGGGAAGGGGGCGGACTGGATCGTGCGGAGGCGGCAGGTACTCACCGACCGGCCCTCGCGGCGGGGCCGAGCCCCTCCTCCCGGTGCGGGGGTCACGAGCGTCCGCACCGCGTCAGGAGCTGGGGGCGGGCGAGCGGAGGTGCGCGCGAAGTTGGGCACTGCCCGGCCGACACGCGGGCGTCCGGTGACGAAACCAACGAGCACCGCGCGGGGGAAGCCACCGCCAGGACGTACCAACTGCGGGGGGGGGGGGCGCCACCGGGTGCACCCAGCCGTCGGCCCTGCCGAGCTCCCGCCGGTGCTGGTCCGCTGTTACCTCCTCCCTTTGCAGGAAACCAGGGTAGCACCGAGCCCGCAAAACACTCCCGTTAACCCTTCGAAGTTCCCTCTGACAATCAAACCTCTTCCGGCCTCTTTGCGTGAATCCAGTTACACGGAAATTATCTGCTCACGTGACCGCTTGAAAACTCCGGGTAGATGTTACAGTCTGGTCATTTCAGGGAGGGGGAAATCTGGGAAACTCTTAGGGATGTCAGGTGAAGTGTAACGTCAGAACAGCCACTTCGGTGAAAAAAAAATTTTTTATGATAATCTTTAAGTAGGTTTACTTTTTGGGGGGTGAAATTTAAAATGTGCATGACCCAGCAATTTCATGTCTAAAACAATCAGAAACTGCTACAGGTGTGTACACAAAAAGACATGCTTATATTCAAGCCTGCTCCCTTCTAAAAAGATAAATAAAAATAACAGAAATGTCCAATACGACATGGATGATGTGGTATGTTTCCAAGATAAAATATTACAATGAAACTAATAAGTAGCAACATTTGATAGCTCACAGCATGAGTTACTGAAATGGCGACATGCCAACAAATTACACTAAAATATACATACTTTTAAAAGTACATAGAATAACAGTATATCCTGATTATGGAAAACCTGTGTATAGAAAATGAACTACATGAATAGATGGACACACAATGTGATTATGTATGTTATGAGGGCAGGAGACGGGGAAGGGTGGAAGCCAGGATGGATGGAGAGAGGGGATAAACAGGACTTCAGATCTGTCATGATGTTACAGGAAAGGGGACCTGGCCCTTAGTGGGTCCTTGAATTCGTGCAAAAAAAATTTCATAACATTAATCCAGGTGATTTTGAGAGTATGTTTATTAAAGCTGAGGACCGTGAAACAAGGCTTATGACAGAAAAAGCAACAGGAGAGCATAGGTGGGGCTGCTTTGGCTCTCTGGAAATACTATAAGAAAGAAATGAGCCTAGGTGGAGCTGCTTTAGCTCGCTGGGAAGTCAGAGAAAAGGGGCTTTGGAGACAGGTTCAGGGGTTTAGCCTGGGAGGAGCTGCTGCTGCCCATTGCTCCCCTGCTTGCAAGGCTCATGGGGACCCCTGGAGTTTAGGAGATGCACCCTTGTGGGGGAAGAAGAGTGGGGAGAGAAAGACAGGGGTATGCTCCAGGGAGGGGGAACTCATTCATTTTGGGACCTTCGTGTTGAGGTTTTTTAAAGGCTGGGAGTTTAGGAGCAGTCTTAAGGAAGGATCTCAACAGAATATTCATCAGCTTTTCCAGGTGTACCCTTTCAGGCTCGTGGTCTCCTGGTTGGTTGGCACCAGGGGGGTCATTAGTCACTACAGCTGATCCTGGCGATGCCCACCTGGTTTTGCTGCTTTTCTGGGCCTGGTGTTGAAATACAACTTAGTCCTAGATGTTATCTCTAGGGAGATGACCTGTAGCTGGGGGTAAATTGCTCAGCCATTTTGTTCAGCTGTCTCAGTTTCCCCATTCCACTTGCCAAGGAATTTTCCTAGCTTCTTACTATCCTGCCTCAACGATTTCTTTTTAAAAAAAGAAGAAACCTAAAAATAAACATAGCAAAGTGTTAACACTTGGGTAGTGGAACAATACATTCGTCTCAGTACTTTTTTGTAACCTTTAATCAAGTCACCTACCTCCAAGTGATCCTCCCAAATCCAGCTAAAGCACTTTTTCATCTGCCTCTTGTAACTCCAGTTCATTTCTTCTGCTTGATTCCTCAGCTCCTGGGACTTTCAATCACCCATTATATAGTAGAAATTCTATTTCTTTGTTATGGGGTGGGGCCACAACATTAGTAACAAAGAAACAGAATTTCTGGAGGATGAGGCCCAGAAATCAGGATTTTAAAAAGATTCCAAGGTGATTCTAATGTGCAGCCAAGGTTCAGAACCACTGCTCTGAAATGACCTCCACTTGTAATGGGGTGAAATGCTCAATCTCTGTGACTCTATCTTAATTCTAGCTTGCATTTTTCCCATTGCCTTTAAGCAGATAACTCCTGCCATAGATATGCTAACCATTACAGGAATTCTGCTGGAAGCTTGAGTTTTTGGAATAACAGGAGTTCACGTTCAATTGCCAGTCAGGGCACGTGCCCAGGTTGCAGTTCGATCTCCAATGTAGGACATGTGGGAGGCAGCCAATCAATGATTCTCTCTCATCATTAATGTTTTTCTCTCTCTCCCTTCCTCTCTGAAATCAATAAAAATCCTATATAATAAAAGCTTAATATGCTAAGTGTCCAGTCATCCGTTCAACCAAAGCATAATATGGTAATGATATGCTAAAGCCACTCAACCACTCCCTATGATGTGCACTGACCACCAGGGGGCAGATGCTCCAACCAGTAGGCTAGCTTGCTGCTGGGGTCTGGCTGATTGGGACTGTGCGAGATGGGCCAGACACCTGGAGCCCTCCCACAGTCCCTCCCCAGCTAGTCAACCTCCTGCATCCCTCCCCAGCCCCAATCGTGCACCAGTGGGGTCCCTAAGCCTGGCCTGCACCCTCTCACAATCCAGGACCCCTGGAGAGCCGGTTTTGGTGGGATCCCGCAGACATAAAAGGCTAATATGCAAATCGACGGAACAAAACAACTGGTCGCTATTACATGCACTGACCATCAGGGGGCAGACGCTCAGCACAGGAGCTGCCCCTGGTGGTAAGTGCACTCCCACAGGGTGAGTGCTGCTCAGCCAGAAGCTGGGCTCATGGATGGCAAGCACAGCGCGGGTGGCAGGAGCCTCTCCCGCCTCCACGGCAGCACTAAGGATGTCTGACAGCCGGCTTAGGCTTGCTCCCTGGGTCAGACATCCCCCAAGGGCTCCCGGACTGCAAGAGGGTGCAGGCTGGGCAAGGAGAACCTTCCTCCCCCACCCCCCACCCCCACCCCCCACAAATTTTGTGCATCAAGCCTCTAGTAAAAAATAAAAGACCTAGAAACTGAAACTTACGGAGAGGCTTCCTGGAAGTGAGGCACCAAGACCAGCCGGATGTTTTTAGCTTTTTGAAGAGATAAAAAGGTGTTGGGAGAGCCCTAGTCGGTTTGGCTCAGTGGATAGAGCGTTGGCCTGCAGACCAAAGGGTCCCGGGTTCGATTCCAGTCAGGGGCAAGTACCTTGGTTGCAGGCTCCTTCCCGGACCAAGCCCTGGTTGGGGCTCATGCAGGAGGCAACCAACTGATGTGTTTCACATCAGTATTTCTCTCTGTCTTTCCGTCTCTCTCTTCCACTCTCCCTAAAAATCAATGGAAAAATATCCTCGGGTGAGGATTAAAAAAAAAAAAAGTGTTGGAGAATTGGAGAGCCTGGGTGTCGTGATATGGCTTGTTTCAAGAGGATCACTGGGGCCGCTGTGCTTAGAATACCTGAAGAGCAAAGGAAGGGACCAGAGAACCCCACAGCGGTAACCTTGGCCAGAGATGGTGGCTCCGACACAATTACGAGTTTGACAGGAAAGGAGTTTAAGGGGAGGTCTGGGCTGGGGGCTAACAGTTGGAACTCAAAAGGTATCTAATCACGGAGATGGCTTTCCCTCTATCACTAACTTACTAGTAGTGACCTCGAGTAAACCACTTCTAGGTTCTGAGCCTGTTTCCCTACCAGCGAAACGGGGAGAATATTACCACATCGCGGGGCCTTCATGAGAACGAAATGGTAAGTGTCCAAGGCTGACCGCGTGCAGAGTGAGACCCTGCGCCAAGGCGTCCGGGAAGGAGGGCGCCGCTGACCGGCGTCCGCGTCAACAGCGGAGAACCCGAGAGGCCCAAGCAGTTACCAGGCAAAAGAACCGCCAGGGCGGGAACCGCAGCGCGGTTCTCGGCTCCCAACCTCGCGAGATTTGTTAGCCGGGCAAAGTCACCCGTCCGGCCACATCTCGCGAGGCCGAGGTTCTATCGGTGGATTTGGGTTTGCGGGGAAGATGGAGTATCCCGCGATGGGCACGGTGCAGGCCACGGACAGCGGAGGGCTCCAGCCATACCTCAGCTCCGAGGAGCCGGAGGGCCGGGAACCGGACGGGCTGCGCTTCGACCGCGAGAGGGCGTGCCGCCTGTGGGAGGCAGTGTCCGCGGCCCAGCCAGTGGGGAGGGAGGAAGGTGAGTGAAGGAGGGAGGGCGGGGGTCTCGGGAAGGAATCCCCGTCGCCCGCGCGCTCCTTTCGCGAGAGTGGCGGAAGCGCGAGGCTGGAATGCGGACCAGCCCCCGACTCTATGGTCCCACCCCCTGGCTCCCGGCCCGCCCCCTTGCGTGACGCAGCCCGGGACTCCCGAACTCGTGCACCCCACTGGCCCGAGCGCCGGGCATCCAGGCCTGCACCCCACCGGCCCCGGGCGCCGGGCATCCAGGCCTGCACCCCACCGGCCCCGGGCGCCGGGCATCCAGGCCTGCACCCCACCGGCCCGGGCGCCGGGCATCCAGGCCTGCACCCCACTGGCCCCGAGCGCCAGGCATCCAGGCCTGCACCCCACTGACCCCGGGCGTCGGGCATCTAGGCCTGCACCCCACCGGCCCGGGTGCCGGCCATCCCGGCCAGCTCCTGAAAATCAAGGCTCCTGCGCGCATGTGGTCAAGGCCTTCTCGCGCCCGGGCCGTGGGTGATCCTGCCCCCATTCCTCACCCGCTGCAGCGCAGCTTTTCCCTGGCTCGTGGACTGCAGTCCCTCGCCACACCCTCCGTGAGACCTACAGAACCATCCCGCCAGACTTCTAGCTTCCTCGCCGTTTCTCCCTGATTCTCCATCGCCCCGGTCTCCAGGCTCCCCCACCCGTAAAGTCTCTGGCCTCCTTCCTCTCATGCCCCAATTTCCAAGGGCTCTAGAAGGCCTTCTTCATACCCCCATGTTCCTGCTGGCCTTGGTGATGGATGGAGCCCTGGCTTACCCCTGTTTGTAGTTGTCTGGTCTCTACCCTTTTCTGAGATGGGGGCCAGGAATCTGAGAAAGAAGCTTTGCAGCTTGCTCTGCCTGTTACTTAGCAGCGGGTAAGATGGAGATAGAGGAGATGGAAAAAGCTGGCCTGACCTGGTTGTGCGACCCTCTTAACAGTCCTTCAAAAAGCCAGCTGCTTAACTACCCAAAAGAACACCAGCTCTCAGGGCTTCTGTGCTAATCCTGTCAAGTAATCTGCAGGGCAGTCAGACTGCTCTAATGGTTTGTGCTTGCTGCACAGGCAGATCTTGAAAAGTTTAATGTGTTTACCTGTGAACTGATGCCCCCTGGAATAAAATGGAGTTTTGTACCACAGCCAAGGACTGTACGTTTCAGTGTGGGGTGGCACACAGACCTGTACCCTCGTATATACATACTTCTCCAGTTTAAAAACTAGTCTAGCCTGATTCCTAAATTATTATGTACAAATTTGTGGCCTTCCTCCCTCACAATTGTTCTCTTATTAATTTCACAAACATTCACTGATGCCTGCTCTATTTCAAAACTGTTTGGGTATCAGAGGTGAGGAAAAATCTGTTCTTGCCCTGAAGGGGCTTGCAGTCTGGTCCAGGAAGCAGACACCACAGCAGTTTTATTATAATGTAGTGGGTATAGTGAAGAGGAATGCCTAAGGGTTGGGTGCACACAAGAAGAGGAAGTGACCTTTGTCCTCAGAGAACATAGAACACAGTGACTGTGCATTGAAAAGTGAACTGTCTGTGTGTATGAATGTGCAGTGTCACACCAGTTCATTTCCCTAGTCGCCACACTTACACAATATTTATATGAGATCTAGGTAGATACCTATAGCACCAGTTTCTACTCACATTGTTTTTTTCTCTTTGCACTTTCATTGAGTTATAATTTACATATCATAAAATTCACCCATTGTAACTGTACCAGGAATTGAACTGTGACCACCTGGTTTGTAGGTTGACACTCAACCATTGAGCCACACCAGCCAGGCCATTTTAATTTTTGAGGACCCTCCATATTGTTTTCCATGGTTTTCCCATCTGCATTCCTACCAACAGTACACAAGGGTTCCCTTTTCTCCACATCTTTGCCAACACTTGTTTGTTGATTTATTAATGATAGACATTCTGACAAGTGTGAGGCGATATTTCAAAAAGAATGTTCTAGCCCTGCTGGTGTGGCTCAGAGGTTGAGCCACACCTATGAACCAGGAGGTCACAGTTTGATTCCAGTGAAGGCACATTACTAGGTTGCAGGCTTGATCCCCAGTGAGGGGCATGCAGGAGGCAACCGAATGATTCTCATCATTGATGTTTCTGTCTCTCTCTACCTCTCCCTCTCTGAAATCAATACAAATATTTAATTAAAAAAAAATGTTCTAGCCATGGCTGGTGTGGCTCAGTCAGTTAAACATCCTCCCACGCACTAAAAGGTCACTTGTTCGATTCCTGGTCGGGGTGTTTACGGGAAGCAACCGATCCATGTTTCTCTCTAACATCTGTGTTTCTTTCTCTCTCTCTCCCTCTTCCTCTCTGAAATCAATAAAAAAATATATATTTTTTAAAAGAATGTTCTAGTCTTTTAATAATTAAACCCCAGTACAGTTTTCTACCCAATTCTGTGTATCTCATTATACCAATGTAAATTTAAATAATTAGAAAATGCACCTGGCGGGTATAGATCAGTTGAGCATCAACTTACGAACCAGGAGGTACAATTCCTGGTCAGGTTACATGCCCGGTAGGGGGCATGCAAGATGCAGTGGATCAGTGATTCTCTCTCATAACTGATGTTTCTATCTCTCCCGCTCCCTTTCTCTCTGAAATCAATCAGTAAATTTAAAAAAATGCTATTGATCTTTTAGTGGAGCAATTTTGAAGGTTGCTTTATTTTTTTTCTAATCTTTATTGTTGAAAGTATTACATAAGTGCTCCTTTTTCCCCGCTAACCTCTTTCAGCCCGATCCTGTCCCTCCTGCCCCCCAGGAAGGTTACTTCATTTTTAACTCCACAGAAAATGTTCCACAAATAATAAAAAGATACACAATGTATGATTATAATAAATTTTTTAAAAGAACAGTGAGAAATGATTCCCTTGTCAAGTCTTTCAATCCTTCCAGCTCTTTCAGGGAAGAAGTCTCAGTTGGGTGCTCCCCTGTCGTAACACCTCTCTTCCCAGTTGCTGCTCTCTTACTGTTCTTTTTAGAGAGAGCTCCAAGCCACTGTGCCAGTATCTGGCTAAAATTGTTTCATTTTTATTGCTACCCATTAAGTTTGTGATCTAAAGATTTATTTTTATTTTTTTAAATATATTTTATTGATTTTTTACAGAGAGGAAGGGAGAGGGATAGAGAGTTAGAAACATCGATGAGAGAGAAACATCGACCAGCTGCCTCCTGCACACTCCCTACTGGGGATGTGCACGCAACCTAGGTACATGCCCTTGACCGGAATCGAACCTGGGACCTTTCAGTCCGCAGGCCGACGCTCTATCCACTGGGCCAAACCGGTTAGGGCAAGATTTCTTTTTAAAAGAATTTACTTGTACAGCATGGTGACTGTAGTTAATAACTATATTTGAAAATTGCTGAGTGGATCTGAAAAGTTTTCATAAAAAGAAAAAAATTGTAACTGAGTGGAGATGGATGTTAACTAGGCTACACCTGAAATTAATATAATGTTATATGTCAATTACATCTCAGCTTAAAAAATATTAAACAATTTATTTAGAAAATGAAGTTGGCTTACCTAAAATTATAAAGTAATAGTATACACGGTGCGAGAACATAGCATGAGTCATGAAAGCAGTAGGGAAAAAGTGACTGAGGTTTGTCAAGATCTAATAGTATGGCATTCCATTACTCAGTGCCTGCATTTGAGGCACGGTTCAAAGACAATGCTATTGAAGCAGATTTTTAACTCACAGATTTTATTTTATTTTCCTCTCTATAGTGGAGCATATGATCCAGAAGAACCAGTGTCTCTTCACCAACACCCAGTGTAAGGTTTGCTGCGCCTTGCTCATTTCAGAATCTCAGAAGCTGGCACACTACCAGGTATGCCATAGTACCTTTAGAACTCCTTTACTTTCCAGACCTAGTTCCAAGCCCCAACTTCTCCCAACTTGCATTGTGGAGTGTAATTCCTTCTTAGCCACCCAGGTGTTGCCTCCATGCATGTTGACTGTAACTTGAAGACTAACTTAATTTTTCCCAAGTCCCATTTCTCTCATCTAAGTCAGAATCATTATACTTATATCTTCCCTTGTAGCTTACACAGTAGAAAGTATGAGCTTTGGCTTTAAATAGACCAGAGTTTGAATCACAGCTCTGCTACTCATCTTGGGCCAGAATCCTCAGCATCTTCAGCCTCTGTTTTCTCATCTATAAGATAGAGATGATGCCCTAGCTGGTTTGCCCCAGTGGATAGAGCATCAGCCCACAGACCAAAGGGTCCCAGGTTCGATTCCAGTCAAGGGTATATACCTCGGTTGCAGGCTCAATCCCCATGGGGAAGGCAACCAATCAATGTGTCACTCTCACATTGATGTCTCTGTCTCTTTGTCTCTCCCCCTCCCTTCCACTCTGTCTAAAAATCAATGGACAAAATATCCTCAGGTGAGGATTAAACAAAACAAAAATAAGATAGAGATGATGATAATTTTCTCATAGCTTGTAAAGATTAGATTTGACAGCATGTAAAGTGCCTTGAGCAGAGTGGGAACTCCATAGACTAGGTTTCTTCCCACACCCTCTCCTGCTTAAAAGTTTTATGAGGATGAATCAGGTGAAAATCTAGTAAGTGTTTTTGAGTTCCTTAGATATGAATTGGCATTTGGCTATCTTTTATCTTTTTCCTGGGTTCTTACAGAGCAAAAAACATGCCAACAAAGTGAAGAGATACCTAGCAATCCATGGAATGGAGACATTAAAGGGGGAAATGAAGAAGCTAGACTCAGATCAGGTAATCCAGCTGCCATGTTGATACTGCTTGCTTCCTGATGAAGCCAGCAGACAGGTTGGTGTGGTAAAAAGAGCATGGGCTTTGAGTCTGACTTGGCTTCAAATTCCAGTCCTGTCATGTGACTTGGGCAAGTCTTATTACTTCTCTGAGCCTTGATTTCTTCCTTTATCAAAAAGAGGATGCTAATATCAACTGTGTTTTAGGATTTTTCCAAACTAAAATGAGGGAAAGAAAAAGACCCCACACAGAGCCTGGCACATAGCAGGAGCTTAGTAAATGGAGCCATTGCTATGTATTACCACCCAGTGGTTTGGTGGAGAAGAACAAGAAGCTGCCCCTTCACTGCTTAAGTGGAAGGAGGCCAGGCTGCTTTCTTGAGATTAGGGAAAAGAGCTGAGCTCAGCACTTGAATGTTTTGAGACAAGTGGTAGGAACACTTTATCAGATGCCTGCTCTGATAGAGATGTATACACATTTGCTTTTTGGCTTAGAAATAATGTGGGAATTATGCTGAAACAACCCAGAATCCATAGGGGTACTGTAATTTTTATTCCATAGGAGGCTGTGCAAACATCATGGGATAAGAAACTAGCACTGGCTCTACAACTTACTGGTTAAATGACTTGAGGTAAATTACTTAACCTTTGTGTACTTTACCCATAAAACGGCGACAGTAATTTCTACCTCTTAAGGGTATCTATCATAAGGTAATTTTAATTCCTAGTATATACTCAGTGAGTATACAAACTGTGCCTCCTATTATAGGTTTGAAGGGCCATGCTCATCCCTTCTCCAATTCACTAGACTGATCCCCTACTTGCCCTTATAATTTAGAATTCCAAAAGTCAGGATCTAACCAATGCTACCCCAATAAGTTCAATAAAAATTAAGAACAGCTCAGTCAGCATGGCTCAGTGGTTGCGCATCAACCTACGAACCAGGAGGTCAAGGTTCAATTCCTGATCAGGGCACATGCCTGGGTTGCAGGCTGGAACCCCAGTGTGGGACATGCAGGAGGCAGCCGAGCAATAGTTCTCTCTCAAGGTTGATGTTTCTATCTCCTCCCTTCCTCTCTAAAATCAATAAAAATAATACTTCCTTAAATAATAATAATAAATAGCCCTGGCTGATGTGACTTAGTTGGTTGGGTGTCATCTCATGCCCTGAAGGGTTTCTGGTTCAATTCTCAGAGCACATGCCCAGGTTGCAGGCTCCATCCCCAGTAGGGAGCATACAGGAGATACCCAAAAGATGTTCCCTCTCACATTGATATTTCTCTCTCCCTCTCCCTTCCTCTCTCTCTAAAAATCAATAAACATTTTTTCTTTAAAAAAAAAAAGGAGCCTTACCAATATGGCTTAATGGTTGAGCATGGACCCATGAACCTGTAGGTTATGGTTCAATTCCTGGTCGGGGCACAAGCCTGGATTGCAGGTTCGATCCCCAGTAGGGGTCATGTAGGAAGCAGCTGATCAGTGGTTCTCTCTCATCATATCTCTCTCTCCTTACTTCTCTCTGAAATCAATAAGAACATATTTAAAAAAAAAAAGAAAGAAAAAGAAAATCAGGATCAACTCTGTGACCCTGAGCAAGTCACTTCACCTCTTTGTATTTCAGTTCCTTCAACTCGGGTGGTCCAGTAGTTCAAACAAGGTCACAGGCTCCTCCCACTCCAATTAAAGAATTTTCCAGCCCAAAATGTTGATAGTGCCAAAGTTTAAAATGTTGTCTTGCCCTAGCCAGTTTTGCTCATTGGATAGAGTGTCAGCCAATGGACCGAAGGGTCCCAGGTTCAATTCTGGTCAAGGATACATACCTTGGTTGCAGGCTCATCCCCAGCCCCAGCCCTGGTTGGGCTCATAGAGGAGGCAAACAATCGATGTGTTTCTCTCATGTCGATGTTTCTCTGTCTTTCCCTCTCTCACTCTCCCTAAAAAGCAATGGAAAAATATCCTTGGGTAAGATTAAACAAATAATAATAATCCTATATAATAAAAGGCTAATATGCAAATCGACTGAAGGGTGAAACGACCGGTTGCTATGATGCATACTGACCACCAGAGTGCAGATACTCAACACAGGAGCTGCCCCCTGGTGGTCATTGCACTTCCACAGGGGGAGTGCTGCTCAACCAGAAGCCCTGAGCCGGGCTCGAGGCTGGCAAGCACAGCGGCGGTGGCGGGAGCCTCTCCTGCCTCCACGGCAGCACTAAGGATGTCCAACTGCTGGCTTAGGGGAACAGGCCTAAGCCAGCAGTTGGACATCCCCTGAGGGCTCCCAGACTGCAAGAGGGTGCAGGCCGGGCTGAGGGACCCTAACCCCCAGAGTGCACAAATTTCATGCACTGGGCTTCTAGTAATAAATATAAAATAAAATGTTGTCTTGCCCTGACCAGTGTTGCTTGATGGTTAGAGCATCAGCCCAAGCACCAGAGGGTCACAGATTTGATTCCCGGTCAAGGGCAGGTACCTGGGTTGTAGGTTGAGTCCCTGACCCCAACGTTTGGGAGGCAACCAATTAATATGTCTCTTTCATATCACTGTTTCTCTTCTCTCCCCCCTCCTCCCTTCCACTCTGTCTAAAAAGCAATGGGAAAATATCCTCAGGTGAGGATAACAAAAATAAATTAAAAAATTAAAGCTGTATTGCCCTCGCCTGGTAGTTCAGTTGGTTAGAGTGTAGTCCCGATACACCAAGGTTGCGGGTTGATCTCCAGTCAAGGCGCATACGAGAAGCAATCAATGAATGCATAAATGATCTCTCTCTCTCTCTCTCTCTCTCTCTCTCTCTCTCTTCTCTTCTCTTCTCTTCTCTTCTCTTCTCTTCTCTTTCTCTCCCCCCCCCTCTCAAATCAATAAGTAAAAATTTAAACACAATGATCTACTTGTTCGATAAACCCTGAGCCTCTGCTGTGTGCCAGACTCCAGCAGGTTGCTAAGGATAGGAAACAAAGTCAAACAGTCCATGCCGTCCATGTTGAAGTTTAGTTCACAGAAAAGGCTCCCAAGCTATTACGCTGTCAGTTTAGGGTTAAAGTGGTATGCTAGAGAGGTCTGTTTCATGCACTCTGGGAGTATGGGGGAGGAACAAAATTAATTTTCCTGGAATAGTCGCACAAAGTGGCTTGATAATTGTTTATTGAGTACTTTTCTTGAGTAAAAGTCTCCCAGAAGATGTTATATTTAATCTGGGCCTTGAAGGGTAAGTGGACATATGCCAGGCAGAAAAGGAGGAAAGATCATTCTAGGTAGCAAGAATGGCCCACACAAAAAGTAAGAAAGTAACAGAGCATAAAGTGGGGAATGGTGAGTAGAGCCTGGGATGAGTTAGCTGGAGAAGAATCCAGAAAGGTAGGTTGGGGTAGTGTGTGAACGGGGTCTTGAATACCCCTTCTCCTGTGGGCAGTGGGGAACCATTTAAGATTTTCTGGCCGGGCAGTGACATGTTCAGACCTGTGTTCTTTCTCCCAACCAGAAGAGCAGCAGAAGCAAAGACAAGAACCAGTGCTGCCCCATCTGTAACATGACCTTTTCCTCCCCTGTCGTGGCCCAGTCGCACTACCTGGGGAAGACCCACGCAAAGAACTTAAAGCTGAAGCAGCAATCCACTAAGGTGGAAGGTACTGGTTTTCCTGAGTAGTGCTATATCGGGACCCCCCTAACCCCATCCTTAGGGCACTAATGCCAGGTGCTCCCAGAAATTATCACTGGGGCCACAGACTTGAAGAGGTTGAACTGCTTTTGGGAGCCCTTAAAAATATTAAAGTAGACCCAGCTTCATTGAAATGCAGTCTCCGAGTGGTACTCACCTAACCTCTCTTTATTTGGTTACATCAGTTTTTCTCTGTAGAAGCGTCTTAGCCCTGAGCTTTTGTTCTGACTAATAATTCGGGAGTGTCAAAGTCTTCCAGGCCGTGCACACCGTGAGAGCATTCTACTTCCAACCTCTCCCACTTAAATTTTTTTCCTCCCAGCATCCACCTGCACTTATTATCATATGTTCCAAGTTGAAAGCTAAAACCTAGTCTTTTTTGTGTGCTCAGGTTATGCCCTGCTCACTTTAATCTTCAAAGGTGCCTCTTCTCAAGACAGGGACTTGCCTTTCAAAGCTGAATACTTCAGTACTATCACTGTTGCCCCATAAGCTGTGTTTGCAACTGCTATGAATTCATTCCCAGTATAGTGACTTCTAAAGTAACCCCCTTTATCTTGTCACCACTGGGGCTCTTGATTTCATCTCATTAACTCCTGACTTTCTGGGATTTTTTAACCTCTGCTAACTGCAGTTAGTCAAGAGTGAAAATTCTTTGATCTTTATTTTATTTTTTCTTGGTAACTTTTGCTTCTCTCTTCATTTTGGACCAAGAAGTAGATTATACTATCTATAATACTTACTATCCTTTTTTATATTACTGTATTATGAAAACAAGACAACAATATTTTGGAAGGCTTTGAAGATAGAGTAAAAAAATTCACTTATAATTTATACCTTCTTATCACACCCAAATCTAGTTATTCATGCTGTAAAGCTGGGCTTTGAACTCACAGATGCCCAGGTTTAAATCTCAGGGCTGTTATTTACCATCTATATGGCTTCTTCATGCCTGAGTTTCCTCACCTTCACAGGTTGTGAGGATGAAATAATATATATGGAACCTAAGACATAACAGATGCCCAGTAAATGACAGCTGCTATTGTTAGTATTATCACCATCATTAAGATAGCCAGTGAGTGGCATTCCCCACATCTAATGCAGTAGTTGGGCAGGCATCTACCACCTGGAGCCTATTACTAATAATAATTGATTTCGTTAAAGTCAGTGTTGGTACCATTCATGGCACCAAAAAAAAACCTAAATATTAGGCCAAGAGAAACCAGCTTAGGAACAGAACTTTGTAAGGTCACTCACTTACCTTTATATGGACTTATCTCTCCATAAATAGGAAAATTCCCTGGAATATGCCTAGTCCCAAGGATTCCATATTCTGAAAGTTATTTCCCATATCCACTTTTGGCCTTTGCTACATGCATATATGTTTTTTTATATAGTTGTAATTGCTATGCATGTATCCTGCTTTTACTTCTAGTTTAAGCACATTTTCCTGTTATCACATGAGTTTATTAGTATATTTCTGAAATTAAACATTTTAAATGTAAAAGTGATATAAGAAGTAAATATGGAAAATATAGATAAGTAGAAAGAAAAAAATGCCCATAATTTTACCATTCAGAGGTAACCATTGCTAACATTTTATAGTACTGTTTCTACTGTAATCCTTTGCTGTGTGTGTGCGTGTATGGGTGTGTCTGTATCTGTTTTATGTATATCTAGATTGAATCTATGTATATGAACATATAAACATACAGTACTTTAAATCTTGTTTTTATAAAAATGCTGCATACTCATTACGAATGATTCTAATTCAAACAATGCAAAAAGTACAAAGAAAAAAGTAAACTTTCACCCAAATTCTACCACCAAGAGAAAAACACTGTTAATATGTTGGTGACTTTCAAAATACCAGAACACACATATAAACTGTGTATGTGTCTTTTCACAATAATATAATTATATTGTGCGTGCAGTTTTCTTTTATATTCTTTTCATTTTAATTTAACATTTGTATTTCCTCATGTTATTAAGAACTTTTTTATAAACATTTTTAATGACTAGAAAGCATCTCATCATACCACATTCAACCATTCCTCTAATGTTTTTCCCTCTCTCCTTCTTCATATTTATAAATAACTCTATAACAAACATCCATATAGAATACTCTTTCCATATTTCAAGCTGTTTCTTGCGGGAAGGCTCCCAAAGGTCTCATTTTTATTGGATGTCCATTAAGTAGTTCCTTTAACTTTACTTAAACATTTGCCTCTGATGCTTCTCTTCAGTATCTTTTAAAAAATGACCTTTATATCAACCATTATCTCTTTTCTGATGTCAAAAATCTACATTTATTGTAGAAAAGTTGGAAAATACTGAAAAGCCCCTTTACTTTATGCTTTTGGTCTTTTTCCACACATCACCAGGATGTTTTTTGTTGCTTTACAGAATTGAGAACATAAGAAACACATTTCTGTATAACCTTTTCTTTTTAACTCAGTACCACATGCTGAATATTCTCTCATATTATTAAATATTCTGCAACACATAAGTTACTTTTCAAGTGATTTGCTGAAACAATGACCAAGGAAAACCAATGGCCAGAGAAATTGAGATTCCCTATGAGATTCCCTATACAGTGGAGCCTTGACTTATGAGTGTCCCGACTAACGAGTTTTTGCGAGATACGAGCCGGCAGTGGTTACTAAATCCACACCATTCCAGCCATGTGGCCTCATTAGTGAGTTATGGCATCCACTCTATAAGGCAGCAGCACGACCTGCAGTCAGCATTCGGACATCTCTTGATCCACAGGAGGTTTACACATATGCCCATAGCAGGCTCTGATTAACAGAATTACTAATCAACACCAGGGATTTTTCTGAAGGTGAAAGCATGAACTGTAGCCTTCAGGTCCCCTCACCACACTCTGGCAGCCTGGCAGAGCAAAGAGGGCATGGTCTCTAGGATCACACAGCCCTTGGTTCCACTCACTAGCTGGGTGGTCTTGGGCAAGTCATTTGTCCTGTGAGCCCTGGTTTTTCTCTGTAGTGTAGCAAAATGATATACTCGTATACCTCATGGAGCAGTTCTGAGGACCAAGGGAGAAAATACATGTACAAAGCACATAAATAAATGTCAATGTCATCCTCTTCTCTCCCCACCTTAGCCCAGAAAGCAGTGTTGCCCAAAAAGCCTCCCAGTATAGTTGTCTTTTCTAAATGACCCTGCAAGCCCTCAGTCCCTCAGTTTCTACATTTGCATATTGCCTCCCAGCTCTGTGGTACTGGGGTACTGTGAGGATGGGAATAAAACACCCAAACTTTATTCCACTTACTGTGAAGTTCTGGGGAATTCTGAAGGATAAAAAGACTGCAAGCATGTACATCTCTAGTCTGTTGTCATTTACAACTTGATAGAAGAAGTGCAGAACCTCCTCAGAAGAGGAGGAAATCAGGAATCATGTTCCTAAAGTAGTTAATGCTATTGAACAGATTAGCTCCCCCAAATCTTTGCCGTTTTCTTACTCAGAAAAGGCTTTCACTGTGTGATTCACCCTGGCAGGACCCCATGTGCAAGTGTGATTAACTAGTTACCAGTCTTCATTTGCATTCAGTATACTCAAAAGCCTGGCTTCTTCTAGGTTTTTTCATTGTTTCTGTTTGAACTCTCACCGCAGCTCTGTCGAAACGCCTTACAACCCCTTTCCTTGTGGCCTCCACCTTGGCCTTACACCAGAATAGAGAGATGATAGACCCAGACAAGTTCTGCAGCCTCTGCCACGCGACTTTCAACGACCCTGTCATGGCTCAACAACATTATGTGGGCAAGAAACACAGGAAACAGGAGACCAAGCTCAAACTCATGGCACACTATGGGCGGCTGGCAGACCCTGCTGTCACCGACTCAGGTAAGGGAGCCCAGCTCACACCCATAATGAATCACAGCTGGACCACCAAGGCTATGCTTTTCTTCCTTAGGTCTCTTAGGGCAGACATGGCAAGCTCAAATGCTTGCAGAAGCCAGATAGGAAATTTAAATAAGGGAAAGAGCCTGGAGGTGATAGGTCAGCTAAAAAGTGCATGCCTGACTGAGCCAGCTCTAGCCAATTATTTCCAGTTTTTCACAAGAATCTAGAAGCCAGATTTGAATAAGAATTATTATTTTTAAATGTGCAACTAAATTTTTAAAATGTTAAGTCCTGTGAGATTTGGGCCAAGGGCCACCAGTTTGCAACCTCTGATTTAAACTCTCTTTCCACATTTTTTGTGTGAAGGCCTCAGCTCCTTCTGCCAGATTTTAGAGTGTCCTCAGGGCCCCTTCTTTCCCAGCAGTTGAGGCCTGCCTATATTCCTAGGATAACATGGCGAAGACCATTCTGACTGAGAATATTAGCTGCTCCCCTCACCTCAAGATGCTCGCTCATCAGCATCACAGGAGTGAGCATTCACAAAAAATCTGAAGCCCTTCCCATCACAGTAACTACTCACTGCCTATAGTGAGGGAGGGGAAGAGAAGAGAGATTATTTTTTTATTCAGTCAGTCATTATTTATTGAGCACCCACTGTGTTTCTTCATTAAGGTACAGTAATGACCAGCAATGGCACAATTCCTGTCTCATGGAGCCGATGTGAACTTTTGTGTTGGTCCTCAGGGTTTCCTCCCTAGGCCATGGAGATCCAGCACCAGATAGTCAATACTTGAGGCCCCATGGCATCCAGGTACCAACATCTTGGCCTCAGGGAAACTGATTCTCAGAATCATCTGGGTTCTTCCCACTGTGCTGAAGAGGTGAACATACAGTTGTCTTAGATGTTCCAGACCACATATGTGCAAGGGGAGGGATCATGGCTCTCTAACAACTCTCCAAACCTGAAAGCAGCCATACAGCACAGGTTGTCCTTGGGCAATACTGACACAAATGAGAAGGTGCGAAACAGTGGCTGTGAAGCAAAGTGGGCAGCTCTTGAGCAGGGTGCCAAGGATTGCTCCACCAATGCCATTGAAGGACCCTGCTTTATAAACCTGTTCAAAATTGGAGCCCTGGCCCATGTGGATCAGTTGGTTGGGCATTGTGCCCATGCACCAAAAGGTTACTGGTTCGATTCCCCAGTCAGGGTTCATGCCTGGGTTGTGGGCTCAATCCCCAGTAGTGGGTGTATAGGAGGCAGCCAATGTTCTGCCCTGCCCTCACATTAATGTTCCTCTTTCTCCCTCTCCCTTCCTCTCTCACTAAAAATCATTTTAAAAAAATTTTAAGACTTAATTTGAAAGGGATCACTGGTATCTACTTACCATTCCCACATACAGGCAGTGCCTTCCCCTTTAATAGGATCAGTATCATGCTGAGGAATCTGGAAACCTAGCTCCAAGTTCCTTAGAACCCCACTTCATGACATGCCAGGCCAGATTTGAATAGTTTGGCCTGTAACTGATAGGAACATAGCATCCAGCCAGCATGACCCAGGAGTCTCTCGCAGCTGACCCTTCTTTGCTCTAGTTCCTGCTTCTCCTTTACTAGGCCCTGCCCTTGCTCATTATCCCTTCTCTACTGACAAGACACAGGCACTGCAATGTTTTGGGCTGCTTATCTTAACTTTTAGCCATTCTGTTCTTTTATCTCAAGCCAAAGCCTCCCTTCTATATCTACACTCCTCCATTTATCTAAATTACATACGTAATCCTAGAACTATAGCCTTGATCTTTTTTTTGCTTAAGGCATTTGCTTTAAAGGTCAGCCAAAGTCTTTAATGAAAACCTGGGCAGAGGAGTAAGGGGCATCATGTGCCCCTTTATTTAACACTAGAGGCCCGGAGCATGGATTCGTGCACCGGTGGGGTCTCTTGGCCTGGCCTGTGGGGATCGGGCTGAAACCGGCTCTCTGACATCCCCTGAGGGGTCCACTATTGCAAGAGGGCGGTTCTCTGGTGGCACAACCGGAATTAGGCTCCCTCCTCCCTGGTTTTAGGTGCTTCGCCCAAGAACCACCACTGCACCTCGGCAGCTCCTGCACTGAGCGTCTGCTCCCTGGTGGTCAGTGCACGTCATAGCTACTGGCTGGTCAGCTGGTCGCTTAAGCTTTTAGATGATAGATAGATAGATAGATAGATAGATAGATAGATAGATAGATAGATAGATATACATTATAATTTAATCCCATGGCATTCCTATAAATAGGCATGGTTTTCCTACTTCACAAATAAAAAGATGAGACTCAGAGTGATTTACTCAAGGACATATAGCTGATATACCTGATGTTAATCAGTGAAAACATCAGTATAGGTCTCTAGCTCTGTCTGGTTTCAAACCTTCTTCCTTCTGCCTCCAGCTCTGAATGTACTTAGCAGAAAGCTTTTGGGTACAGGTTAGCCGCAGATGCACTGAGCCCACCCTGACCCTTCTTACTCTTAGTATTGAGCTAAGGTATGCAGGCAGTGACTTCAACTTTCTGCCTTAGCAAAGGATTGTTGACTTCTTTTCTCTGCTGGCTTCAATTCAGTCGAAGCTTGTTCATGCATTCCTTCATTCAGTCAGCTATCCTGTATTTACAGATTGCTCTGATCATCAGGCCTTAGGCTAGATGCTCTCACATGTAATTACCTGATTTAATCCTCACAACAACTTTGTTGTGCAGGTTTTATTATCCCCATTTTACAAATAAAGACATTAGGATCAGAAAGATGAAGTGATTTGTCCTAGGCCCTACACTAGGCAATAGCAGAGCCAGCACTGAAACGGGTCAAGTTCTATGTTAGGTCCAGAGAATAGTTTCCATGGGGCTCCTGGCAAGTGCCTCATGACAATTTGGGTCAAATGTGAGATGTCCAGGGGTAGATGCACATCTACTAAGCAAAGGCTTGGTTTGCTTTATACTCAAACAAGGCTTGGTTTGCTTTATACTCCAAGCTCACATTTCTTTCATTTACCCAAGAACTAAAACTAAAACCTGCATATCATTTAGGCAGCCAAATCCTTCCAGCCTCCAGAGCACTCAGCATCTCCTCTAGGTTACTGAAATCCTCTGCTTCACCTCATCACTTTCTTTCCCTACTTCTGACTTTGTCTCCTACACAAAACAGGTCTGCTTTCTCTGCCCCATGCTGAACCCTCAGTTTTTTCAATCCCTATACATAGGATGGTTCTCAGGTCTTATAAAAGTTATATGTAGTCAAGACATATTTCTTGATCTCTTTCTTAATATGTGCCAGCTATTGTATATATGGTAGTAAATAAGGGGTATTGTCCAAGTTCTCATGGAACTTGGAGACTACAGAGAAGATAGTCATTGAGCAAATAACAAGTGTGACAAGCTTTACAACAGGAAATAAATGGGATACCAAGGAGTTAACCTAATATGAGGGAGCAGGAATCAAGGAAGGCTTCCCAGAGGGCAAGGGGGATACATGGGGCAAAATGATGCTGGGGAGATGAGCAAGTGTCCATTCATGGCATTGTGTGTTATATTAAGGATTTGGATTTTTATCATAAGAGCACTGAGAAAACATTGACAGTTTAAGCATTATTCAATCATTGTTACAAAGGAGAATGGTTTAGAATAGGGGGGGAAGAGTAGTGGGGAAAGAACAACAGTGAGGCAATTGTAGTAATTCATAGAGGAGACAACAGGAATTTGGACTAAGATAGCAGTGGGGGAGGTAGAAATAAATGGATTTGAGATGTATTTAGGAAGTAGAATTGTTGGACTTAGCCATTGAATGAGAGAGATGAAAGAAAAGGAACAGTCAAGGATGGTGCCCAGATTTAGTCTTAAGCATTTTGATGGGTAACCAGGTTTTGTCAGCTTGAATTTAAACTGCCCATGAAAAGAAGATGTTGATGAAGCAGTTGGATATATAGGTCGAGACCTCAGTTAGAGATACTGTCATTTTAGTAGGTTAGAAACTCAAATATTGGTAATTCCATATATTTTAACCTAATAAGTGGCAATTGAAGTCTGGGGAATGAATATGATCCCTTAAAGACTTTAGAGAGAGCCCTAACCAGTTTGGCTCAGTGGAAGAGTGTCAGCCCAAGGACTTGAAGGGTCCCGGGTTCGATTCCGGTCAAGGCCATGTATCTCGGTTGCAGGCTCAATCCCCGGTTCTGGTTGGGGCAGTGTGCTGGAGGCAGCCAGTCGATGTTTCTCTCTTTTTGTCTCTCCCCATCCCTTCCACTCTCTCTAAAAATAAATGGAAAAAGATCCTCAGGTGAGGATTAGCAAAAAATAAATAAAATACATTTTAAAAAAAAATTTAGAGAGAGAAGAGCTAAGGATCTGAGATTGAGCCCTCTGGGCATTCTGTCACATGCTACAACATGGATGAGCCTTAAGGACATTATACTAAGTGAAATAAGTACAGACAACCAATCTTGTCTGATTTTACTTGTGTGAGATATCTAGAGTAATCAAACTCATTGATACAAAAAGTAGAATGGTGGTTGGTTGCCATGGTTAGGGATTTGGGGAGTTCTTTAATGAGCGTGACTTTTCAGTTTTGCAAGATGAAAAAGTTCTGGAAATAGGTTGTACAGCAATGTGAATATACTTAAATATGATGAAAACACAAATTTCTCTAACCAGACCTATCTTTTGATATTACTGAATTGTGCACTTAAAATGGTTTGGATGGTAAATCTTCTGTTGTATTTTACCACAATTAAAAATAAAATAATAGCCCTAGCTGGTTTGGCTCAATGGATAGAGCGTCAGCCTGTGGACTGAAGGGTCCTGAGTTCGATTTCGGTCAAGGGCACATGCCTGGGTTGTGAGTTCAACCCCCCAGTAGGGGCATGCAAGAGGCAGCCAATCAATGATTCTCTCTCATCATTAATGTTTGTATCTCTCCCTCTCTCTTCCTCTCTGAAATCAATAAAAAAATATTTTTTAAATAAAATAATAAGGAAAGAAAAAGAAAGAAAAAGTTGCACCCTCTGGAATGCCACTATTAATGGTGGAAGTCAAACAGGAGTTAGCAAGAGAAGGAGCCACCAGAGGACAGAAAGCAAGAGTGTGCATGCTGAAAGCCATGGGCGGGAGATGTTGAAGAAGGGAGGAGTCACCAGTTTTCTCGGGAGCTGTTGAAAGCTCAAATAGGATGAGGCCTCATAAGCATCCATTTTGTCCATTAAATTTAGATATAAGGAAGCCACCATTGGCCTTGGAAAGGGTGTGCACAGGTGTGTGTGTGTGTGTGTGTGTGTGTGTGTGTGTGTGTGTGTGTGAGTGTGATGGGATAGGTTGTAAAGTAATTGAAAGGCAAGGAAATGGAGAAACAAGTATAGACAGGTCTTTCAGAAGGTTTAGCAGTAAAAGGAAGGATATATATGTGCTTTTCCAAATAAGCCAGATGTTCAAAAACCAGCTCTAGTGACTTATACTTTATGAAATCACATGGGTAAACAAAAATATCAAACATGTAAAATGAAAAGCAGATGATAATTGATAAGTACTGGACAAATACTGTGTGTTTTTTAGAGCATTGATCAATTCCCCTGAAGACATGCTTATTGATTTTTTTTTTTTTTTTTTGAGAGAGGGGAATGGGGAAGGGAGAGAGAGAGGGAGAAACATCGATGTGAGAAAGAAACATTGATCACTTGCCTCCCTTACACACCCTGACTGGGGACTGAACCCACAACCTAGGCATGTATTCTGACCTTGAATTGAACCCACAACCTTTTGGTGTATGCTTCAACCAAATGAGTCATGCAGACAGGGCTCAGATGACAATGTTGAATCTAGCTTACAGATTAGTGGATAGTGTGTCAAATGACCATTTTGAATCTAGTTCACGGATGAGTAGATAGTATGTTGAGATCTTGTACCTCACAAAGGAGATAGAAGAGTTTAGAGACATATGAAGAATGGGGGTGTCATGACCAGAGGGAAAATCCCAGCTCTGACCCCAGGTCAACCACTTAACCTTTCTGGGCCTGATTCCTGATTTGAAAAATGGAGATAACCACCTATCTTACACAATTGTTGAAAGAATCTAAGGACATATACTGTATATCCAAAATTCTGGTGTGGTGCCTAGTGCTTAATAGATAATAAGAGTAGGCTATTGTAATCTGGGTATCAGTGACTCTTAGCCACACCAACCCCAGGTCCCATTCTTGGCTTGGGGGCAGGGTAGTTCTAGTCCATTATGCATCTTTTCCATGTTAGTGTTGAACCATGAATTCTGGTCTTAAATGTCTAAAAAGGACCTGAATTCTGATTGCAGGAAGTTTCTCCATAAGTGAAGAAACAAGGAAAACAAACAGAACTGGAACATTGGCTAGCTTATTTGAGTAGAAGAGATTGTTGGTATTCTCAGAAGCTGCAGTTGCCATGAAAGGCTGCTTAAAAGACATTCGCTACCTCTACCAGCATGATTCATAGAACCCATAAGAGTGAAATAATCTATCTATATATAAAAGGCTAATATGCTAAGTGTCCCTCCAACCGTCCGACTGGTCGCTATGACATGCACTGACCACCAAGGGCCAGATGCTCAACGGAGGAGCTGCCGAACTGCAGTGACTTGGCAGCTGCAGTTCTTGGCTGATACACCCTGAAATCAGAGAGGAGGGAGTCCAATTCCTTGTGGGGCTGTGCGATTCCACCTTCGGCCGTGGGTTATGTTGTTGCTGGGGCACTTTCGGCCCTGAATCTGGTTTACTGCACTCTTGTGTTTGCGTTCCACACCCTATATAACAGCAACTTTGCAGAGTGCCCTCTGGCACTCTGGGACCCCTTGAGGAATGTCAGAGAGCCGGTTTCGGCCGATCCCCGCAGGCCAGGCCGAGGGACCCCACCTAGCAGAAGGACCCCACTCACTCAGCAGATGCCTTTCGAGCCACAGCACCACCCCAGGTGCAGCTGCCGAGGAGGGACCATGGGAAGTTGGCTCCAGGGCATGTCCGGCTCCAGAACGTGTCTGGCCTGTCTCACCCAGTCCTGCCCCGCCGGCCACCCTCTAATTAATTTCCTTTCAATGTGCACGAATCCGTGCACCGGGTCACTAGTAATAGTGATAAAAGCGTACATTTGTTGAACACTTACTTTGTGCCAAATGCTTTTATTTTTTTAAAGATATATTTTATTGATTTTTTTTTTAATATATTTTATTGATTTTTCACAGAGAGGAAGGGAGAGAGATAGAAAGTTAGAAACATCGATGAGAGAGAAACATCGATCAGCTGCCTCCTGCACATCTCCCACTGGGGATGTGCCCGCAACCCAGGTACATGCCCTTGACCGGAATCGAACCTGGGACCTTTCAGTCTGCAGGCCGATGCTCTATCCACTGAGCCAAACTGGTTTCGGCTCCAAATGCTTTTATTTGAGTAATTCCAATAACCTTATGAGGTTGATACCAATATTGACCTCATTTTATAGATAAGGAACCTGTTTCAGAGAAGCCTCACTTTTGCAAATGAGAAAACCAAATCTCAGAGAGATTAAGTAATTGGTCCTAAAGGTAAGAAATGATAGAGACTTTTTATTATAAGTATTATGGTTATGAGTTGTAATATAATTGGTTTACAATTGAGAAAAGCTGAGAATCAGAAAGGGGAAGGGAGTCAGCCAAGGTCATAGGAAGGCAGAGCCAGGATTCCAGCCCCATATTTTGGCTCCTGACCACATTTCTCTACTAGACAATGTGGAGAAAGATCACTTCATCATGGGAGCAGCCCTGGTAGTGAGACAAGGTGTCTGAGAGCCCGAAGGTAGAAAAACAGATTGATTTTCATAACAGGCATTTTCATGAATCCTGTTATTGCAAGCCCAAGGAGAGTGGCACCTTCCCAGAGACCCCTGGGCAAAGGGCATTCTTAGTGAGCCACTTAGCACAATCAAGGTGGAAAAGACACACCAAATGTCACCTCTTTGTTCTGTCAATCTTTTATTTACTCAACAGACACCTACTCTGGACCAGGTGAAACACTGGGACTGGGTGGCCCAAAGGGGAAAGAAGAGATTTACATCCTCAGGGAGCACTTAGGCACATAGCATATGCCTCCTGAGCACTGAGGCCTTCGGGATTCTCATCATGGCCAATCACCTGACCTCATCCCACCCCTCTGGCCTCAGAAGTACATTTGCATGCACTGTCAAAGCAGGTCCGTTCGCCCTAACTGGTTTGGCTCAGTGGATAGAGCATCGGCCTGCGGACTGAAGGGTCCCAGGTTCGATTCCTGTCAAGGGCATGTACCTTGGTTGCGGGCACACTTCCCAGTAGGAGGTGTGCAGGAGGCAGCTGATCAATGTTTCTCTCTCATCGATGTTTCTAACTCTCTATCCCTTCCTCTCTGTAAAAAATCAATAAAATATATTTTTTAAAAAAAGCAGGTCCCTTCTTATTGGATAACTAAGCATCTTGGCTTTTATGTGTGTTTCAGCCGGGAAGGGCTACCCATGCAAGACATGTAAGATAGTGCTGAACTCCATAGAACAGTACCAAGCTCACGTCAGCGGCTTCAAACACAAGAACCAGTGAGTAATCATTCTTTGAAGTTCAAGGTCTGCAGTTGGAGCTCTGGGCTTCTGAGTCAGAATAAAGCCAAGTACTCCTTGGCTAAAAGGGAATCCTGACAGCTTTTTCTCGGCCAATAGATCAGTTAATAGAAAGAAATATCTCCTCTGCAAGTTTTTCCCCCATCAGTTCACCCTAGCTTTCTCCCCTCCTGGGCTGAAAGTTTTGGTAAAGAAGCATAGACAATTTCCTTGGTGGTCTCCTAAGAATACTTGAGGGGGAAAAGAGTACTTGGATTTCCTGGCCTGTAGCAGTTGGACTAGGGAAGTCTTTTTTCACTGGTCTGAAGACACTACCATCAATTCTATGACAAGAGCTCCCTCTACAGGTCATTACAAAGTATTACCAGGTTCTGTCATTCATTAATCAAAGATTTATTGAACACCTTGAGTAGTAGCCCCAACAGATCCAACCCCTGCTCTCAAGACCTTACATTCTGATAGGAGACAAAACATAAGTAACTATCCAATAATTACAAATTATGTTATTTTTAAAATATATATATTTTTTATTGTTGATAGTATTATAGGTATCTCCCATTCCCACACCCCCTCCTCCCAGCCCCTACCTGGCCTCCCAGGTCTTCACTACCCTATTACCAGTGTCCATGAGCTATCATATAAGTATATAAGTTCTTTGGTTTATCTCTTCTCATCCTGTGATAAGTTCTTTGAGGGAAGAGATGAACAGAGAGTTGGCTGTTCATGATAATCTTGAAAATGACTAACATTCTTTGAGCACCTGTTCTGTTACAGGCCATATGCCAAGCAGTTTCCCTCTCAGGTAATTCTTAATCAACCCTTGGAGGAAGGGATTATTATTCTGACTTTACAGAGATAGGCAACCACCACTAAAAGTGAACCTATTCCCTGCCGGCGTGGCTCAGTGGTTGAGGGTCAACCTATGAACCAGGAAGTCACGGTTCGATTCCTGGTCAGGGCACATGCCCAGGTTGTGGGCTCGATACCCAGTATGGGGCATGCAAGAGACAGCCAATCAATGATTCTCTCTCATCATTGATATTTCTGTCTCTCCCTCTCCCTCTCTAAAATCAACAAAAATACATATATTTTTAAAAAGTGAACCTATGAGGCAGAGCCATAATTCAAACTGAGGCTTATCTGCCTTACAGCATGCTCCTTCAGGGTATGATGCTGACAGGGAGGTTGTAGCACCACGCGAGATTGAAGAGGCTAGAGTTCGGCCAGGGAGGGCCCTCATAGTTATGTCCCACCTCTCAGAAAGGAACTGTGTAGTATGGACAGTGTGCCACAACATAACCTTTGGAGGTAGAAATTATCCCCATTTTACAGATGAGGAAACTGAATTTTAGGCAGGCAAGTCTGCTGAAATGATAACTTTGACTTCAGTATTTGGTTCTGCATTACTCACAGAGTCAAATGAATTAAAGATGATAGAAACAGAATGTTGGAGTCAAAATGTCCTTGATCCTCTCTACTGTGCCTTAAGTCTCCTCTCCCACACTGCAGAAGGTCTTTCTCTTTATTTGTAGATATGTCTTTAACTGGGAGGACTCTTGAGATTTCTCTTAGATATGGACTTGAAACAAGCTCCAGCAACCCCGCTTCAGGCTCTCTCCTGTTTCAGCATGTCTGCAGCTTGTGACATCTTGACTGGTGGCAATTTCACAGACATTCTGGAGCCAGCCAGAGCCCTGTCCTGAGGCTACCCATACTTGAAAATGCTAGTATTTTATTCCTATACTTTCCAGCTGTGTCACCTTAGGCAAGTCAGTAAACCACTCTGAGCCTCCAGTTCCTCTTCTGTAATATTATAGCTATAATCTCATCTAATTCAAAACAGCAGCTCTGAATTAGGACCACCCTTTTACAAACCAAGGAAACCTAATGTCAGGTAGGTTAGGTGACTTGCCTAGGATACTTGGAGTTAAAACCAAGTTTCAGACTTCTTTGATTCCAAAGCCCATTCATTTTGCTCTGCCACTTCCAAATGAAGCTCATTACCCCCACCTTCTGGGATGCTGTGAGGGTAAGAGACAATGTAGTTCAGGTACCAATAAGGGAAGCTATTGGAGATGAGCTTGTATCCACTCAGCAGATACTTACACCTAGTGTGTGCCAGGCCTTTCGATTTGGACACTGGGGCTACTGTAGGAATCAAGACCAATGCTGTTCCCCGATCCTTTGGATTCCCCTCTGGTGGTAGAAGCAAATCCATAAACAAATAAGTCATCAGGTGGTACTAGGTGACCAGAGTGGGATGGAGAGTGACAGGAGAGCCACTGTAGATTCTGTGTGAGGGGGAGAATGGTCATTCTGTACCATTCAGGTCCTGTGGGCCCTTCAGGCAGGATAAATAGTGTGCTATAGTGGGAAGACATGGACTGGGCTGCAATCCTGAATCTACCACACTTAAAAGCTTACTGTGGGCAGGTCACTTACACTTTCTGAACTTTAGTTTTCTCATATGTAAAATGGAGGTGCTATTCCCCACCCCTCCTTGCAAAATTGCCATGAGGACAAAATAGGATGCTGTAAGCAAAGCATCCACTATCGTGCGTAGTATATTGTGGCCCTCCATAAAAGAGAGCTGTCCTGTTTGTCAGTCCAAGGCCCAGAAGAGCTGTCTACCATTAGAATAAGCTACCTGGGGCACCATTACAACCACCAGAAACTGACCCTGTGCCCTTGTTCCTTCTCATATTACAGGTCACCAAAAACAATGGTATCATCTCTGGGCCAGATTCCAATGTAAAGACAACCCATTCGAAAAGACTCAACTACTTTGGAAGACTAGAGGTGTTTCTGTCCAGCACCCCAGGTTGAATCAGCCATGAGCCAGCCTCCTGACCATGACCATGGTCAGCCCTTGGCTCCCTCTTCCTCCTTTCTTACATAGACCTGAGGAATAGGCCACAGGCAGCCTCTGATTGGTCCAGGCAAATCCACCCGTGTTCCTGTCCTTTGTCCTGAAAGTCAGGACAAAGGGGGATTTTTAGAGGACTTGGGTTCTCACAGGGTAGTAGTTTAGAGGATGGTCTTTCCCCTTTCCTGGCCCTTCTAGGCCACATGTCATGAGGCTCCAGTCCTGTATTTCCTCTGCAAGTCAGTTTTGGACCACTCCTTGCAGCTAAACAACTGAGCTCTCCTGGGCTCTAGGCATCTCCAATGAAATATGGCACTTTCATGCCATACCTTGGCCTAGGCAGGAAAGGGCAGATGAAAATAGCTGCCACATGGAAGCTTAGAGATAATGTGACACTCACCCTCCCCCCAAAATGTGCAGACTTTCCTAAGCCTGGGACCAGATGCTGGCCAGTTGTACAGGTTTCTGCCCACTGTGAAGTCTCCTGGAGCAATGCCACAGTCCTGGCAGAGTGTTGCTGTCCCTCCTGCCCCTTCTCCACAGTTCCCGAATGGTGCTAAGGACCTGCAGCAGCTGGAGACAAGCTAGAGCTGGAGAAGGCCTCAGTACCTAGTGGGATCATGGAAAGGCTCCAGTGGGGCCTTTCCTCTGTGTCAGAGGTGCTCTGACCCGGTTCATATGGGAAAGTCCCCGTATGCAAGTTTGCTTAATGGTTCTTGAGCCAGCCAGCTCAGAGATTCATTGCTGCCCATTGGCCTCCACTAGCCCTTTCCTTCCCCATGTGCAGCAGACCACCTGCCCAGGTTGCTGTGGTGCTACCCCTCCCCCATCACCTGCCAGGAGATTCCTGGGTACCAGGTAAAGAAAGGAGGACTGGTGCAAGTTTCTATGGTGAGGAATCAGATGATCCCCAGGCCCCAAACCTAGATTTCTCCAGCTCTGCCATGCTTTATGGCCTTGGACTTCACTGGGAGTAAGTATATTTTCCCTTGTATCTTTCAAGCAGGAATTCTAGGGAGTGGTACCATCAGAGGCCCTCCTTCATTGGGCCAAAGAAGCCCCTATTCTGCTCTCATCACCTCTGCCTCCCACTCCCTATCCCTTGCCTGTGAAATGCCTTTAGTATTGTGTGTGGGTATGTGCTTATGCTCTGTCTCTTGGTCACTGAAGCGTCTAAATAAAGAATTTATCCCATGAGCCAGACTGCAACTTAACAGAACTAGGACTTGGGGCCATATTGCCATTGGGTCTAATATGTATATCTTGATCCCTCACCCTTATCCCATTCATACTCCACGGTCCTAAATACTGGTCTTAGGAATTGGGACAGAGAGAGGCATCCAAATTGTTTGGCAACCCTGAGAAAGTCTTCACACGTGCCCTAAATTCAATAGAATCTCATCTGTTCATTCACATTCCCCATAATGGAGAGCCTCATGGAAGTCTCTAGAAAATGTAAACTAGTAACCTGCTTTGCTTGAGAGGATTATTCTGGCTGCTATGTACAGAAAGGATGTAGGAGAGCAGGAAAGGACACAGACAGAGGTCAATGGAGGCTGTGCTCAATATGGCTCTTTCCAGGCTAACACCTTCAGGGCAGAGACCTAGCCTTGTTCATCTCCACTTCCCTGATATACAGAGTGGTGTGTCATGAAGTGTTTCTTGAATGAATGAGTGAATGAATGAATATGCATAAGGAGAAATGGCCCTGGTAATTCTTGGAAGAACCTTTTCCATGACCCAGAAATGAGCTGAGAAAGGAGTATGATGGCTTCAGGAGTCCTTTGTCCAACCTTTGTTTCAGACGGTCAGATCTGAGGAAGGTGCTCACACAGCTTTAGCTCCCATTCTTCACTCAGCAAACTGTTCTTGAGCACCTGCTCCAGGCCAGCTGGCAAAGACCCTACACAGCCCCAGGTGTGGATTCTCAGCTCTTAGCTTCCAAAGCCCAGACTGCCTCAGCATTTTCCCCAGAATCCTTCTCTCCCACCCAGGATGTCAGAATTGGGCCCATCTACCAAGCAAGGATGTGAAGTGAAGGGCAGAGGAATGGTGGGCTGCCATACCATGCCATACTCTTGGCCTGCAGGACCACTTTGGATTCAGGAGTCCCTGCCAGCTGTGTGCCCAGCCCCGTTGGCATGGGGATACAGGAATGAACACTTTTCTTTGGAGAGCACCACTGTTAAAGACCATTATGTCAGTGGTCAGAGGTTCATACTGGGTGCTGTGGGAATGCCCAGGATGCAGGCCAAGGATATGAAAAGCTGGAGAAGTTGGGAAACCAGCATTTGATTTGCATAACAATCTTTGGAACTAGGTAATGGTATTCTATTTTCTAGAAAAGGAACAAGGCTTAGAGAGGTGAGTATTTGCCCAAAGCCTTGCCACTAAAATGGCAAAATGAGGAGTGGAATCCGGTTGTCTAGATTCCTATTCCAGAACCCTTTCAAACAAAGACCAGAGTCCTTCCCACATGACCCCCTGGTCTGCCTCACCTATCTGGCTGGGTCATGGTCTCAGAGCGAGCAGCCACTCAGGGCAGGGTAGCAGCAGCACCCACAAAACAGGTCACACAGGTTCATTGATTATTTTATATTCCAAGCCCCCTCATACTTCTCACAATTTTACCCAAGATTCTCCGTGTATTAGGCTCTAATTGTAACTGTGAGAAACTTGAAATGGCTAGCTAAAAAGGAAAATTACTGACTCACCTAATGAAAAAACTTGGTACAGGGATGGCTAGACCCAGGTTCTGACAGTGTCATTAGTAAAAATTCAATCTCGCCATGCTTTCCTCTGTGTGTCCTCCCTTGGGCAGACTGCAGGAGGTGGCAAGATGGCCACTGGCAGCTCTAAGCTTATATCCTGATAGATTAGCAACTGCAGTGGGAAGAACATCTTTTTCTATTAGTTCCAAAAAAAATTCTGGGACTGACTCATTAGCCAGCTTGGTCCTGTTCCCAACCCTAACCATTCACTGTAGGTAGGGGAAATGGTGCTTTGATTTGGGGCCTGCAAAGGAATGCGCTCCACCTAAAACAGATTGACTGAAAGGGAGAGATGTGACCCTAAGAGAAGAAAGTGTAGGGCTCCCTCCAGGCTAAGGGAGAAGATTGGGTGTAGATGGGCAAAATAACTTGTCAGCCACACCAGAAAGTGTCTTTATTTAACCATTTCTTTTTTATTTTTATCCTGACGTTTTGAGGTACAGGATACATTTAGTAATGTGCGCCAATTTTTAGAGTACAGTTTGCCGAGTCCTCCTCACATATGTGTATTCATTTGGGCATTCACCCTCCAGATCAAAATACAGAACATTGTCAGCTCCCCAGAAGGTTCCCTTGTTTCTCTTAGTGTCCCCCAGAGGTAAACACTATTTTGATCTCTGTCACCATAACTTAGTTCTGCTTGCTCTTGAATTTTATAAAAATGGAGTCATACATCCATTTTTGCTCAATATTATGTCTGTGATTTCATCCATGTTATTGTGTATATCAGAAGTTCATTTTTTTCATGCTGTGTGGTAACTCATTATATGAATACACCACAATTTAGCTATTCTGTTGATGGACAATTGGGTTGTTTCTAGTTTTGAACTATTATAAATAAAGCTGCTGTGAATCATTTTGTCTGTGTTGTTTGTTGTACATGTGCACAAATATACCCAGGAGTGGAATTGCTACATCATAGGTAGGTACATTTAGCCTGTCTAAATACTGCCAAATGTTTTTCCAGAGTGGTTCTGCCAACCTACATACCCACCTGCATTGTGGGAGAGTTCCACTTACTCCATATCCTTGCCAGCACTTGCTAGTTTTGGCCAGTCTGGTGATACCTAGGAATTTGAACCCAAGGATCCTGACTTCATACCAGGGCCACTCTTACTCTGTTCACCCCCAAGATCAGGTTTGAATTTCTCTAGCCTAGAATGATTTCTGACGTCAATGCCCAGAACCCACAATACAATCCAGCAGGTAAACATCAGAGAGAACTGTCCATGGCTCTGATGGTCAAGAAATGTCTCACAGAGGAGGAGGAATCAGCCATGGAGAGGCAGTCTGGTGTAATAGCAAAGAACTCAGGCTCTGGAATCCGGCAGCCAGGGTTCAGATCCCAGCTCTGCCACTGTGGGACTATGTGATCTTGGTTAGTTGACCTATACCGCAAGGTGAAACAATACCTACCTTATAGGGTTATTGTAGAAATAAAAAGAAAAGTTATATATGAAACAATTGCACGATAGATGCTGTGTAAGTCGACTGCCATTGTTTCTATTATTGGCCTACAGTAAACTCTGGGCCTCCCTGGGAAGGAAGGTGAGTCCACAGGTAGATTGCATTTGGCACAGTCCTGTGTTAAGACTTAATGATTGCGAAGGGATTAACCAAAAATAGAAAACCTCCTAGGCCAGTGATGGTGAACCTATGACACACATGTCAGAGGTGACATGTGAACTCATTTTTTTTTGGTTGATTTTTCTTTGTTAAATGGCATTTAAATATCCTATCTAATAATAGACAAACATGGTAATTGACCATACCTTTGGTACGCCTCCCATTGGCTAATCAGTGTGATATGTAAATTAACTGCCAATAAAGATGGCGGTTAATTTGCATACATAGGCTCCAAGCGGTGGAGCGAAGCCTGACAGCCCCGGGGCTGGGGGAGCAGTGAGGCCTGATGTTTCCGGGCCAGCGGAGCAGCGAGGCCTCACGGCTCCGGGGCCAGTGGAACAGCGAAGCCTGACATTTCCAGGGCCGGCTCCGGCCGGAACTTGGCCAGAGCGAAACCGGTGCCAGCAGCCAGGGGAAAGGAAGGCCTATTGCACAAATCTCTTCGTGCAACAGGCCTCTAGTATAAAATAAATATCAAAAATATAAATATTTGTTTTACTATGGTTGCAAATATCAAAAAATTTCTATATGTGACACAGCACCAGAGTTAAGTTAGGGTTTTTCAAAATGCTGACACGCCGAGCTCAAAAGGTTCGCCATCACTGTCCTAGGCAGACAACAGTATGGTGATTACCAGAGGGAAAGGGGGGTGGGGGGAAGATGGAGGGGGTAAAGGGGAGAATAAATGATGGAAGGAGACTTGGCTTGGAGTGATGAACATAATACAATATGCAGATAATGTATTATAGAATTGTACCCTGAAACAACTTTATTAACCAGTGTCACCCCCAATAAATAAATAAAAAGTGCCCTAACTGGTTTGGCTCAGTGGATAGAGGGTTGGCCTGTGGACTGAAGAGTCCCAGATTCAATTCCGGTCAAGGGCATGTGCCTTGATTGCGGGCACATCCCCAGTAGGGGGTGTGCAAGAGGCAGCTGATCAATGTTTCTAACTCTATCCCTCTCCCTTCCTCCCTGTAAAAAAATAAATAAAATATATTTAAAAATAAGTAATTTATGAAATGCTGGAAACTTAATTCAACCTGAAGGGGATGGAGAATGTGGGGCAGGCAACATGTGGGCCAGAGGTGGCTGTTCCCTAGGCTCCCTCAAGAAGCCACCTTCTGAAAAAGAGAAGAAGGGGAAGGGGAAGGGGAAGAAGAAGATACCTTTCAACCCTGGCCAGGTGGTTCAGTTGGTAGGAGCATCCTACCATACACCAAATGTTGCGAGTTCTACCCCTGTCAGGGCACATATCCAGTCAGGACACATAAGTAGGCAATTAATTGATGTTTCTCTCTCTCCCTTCCTCTCTTTCTAAAAATCAACAAAAGCATCATCGAGCCCAGCCGGTGTGGCTAAGTGGTTGAACCTTAACCCATGAACCAAGAGATCACAGTTCAATTCCCGGGCAGGGCATATGCCCAGTTTGCCGGCTCAATCCCCAGTAGGGGCATGCAGAAGCAACGGATCGATGTTTCTCTCTCTCTGTCTCTCCCCCTCCCTTCCACTGTCTCTCATAAGCAATGGAAAAATATTCTTGGGTGAGGATTAACAGCCAAAAAAATTGTTAAAATATATCCTCGGGGAAGATTTAAAAATAATTAAAAGCCCTGCTCAGTGCTTAGAATGTTGGCCCCTGCACCAAAGAGTTGGGGGTTCAATCCTTGGTCCGGGCACATGTGGGAGGCAGCCAATTGATGTCTGTCTCTCTCATGGATGTTTCTTTCTCTCTCTCTGCCCCTCCCTCCCTTCCACTCTTTCTAAAAAACAATGGAAAAAATATCCTCAGGTGAGGATTAACAAACAAAAAAAGAAGCTTTCCAGCCCAGCTGGTGTGGATCAGTGGTTGAGCATCGACCTATGGACCAGTAGGTCACGGTTTGATTCCTGGTCAGGGCACATTCCTAGTAGAGGTGTGTAGGAGGCAGCCGATCAATGATTCTCTCTTATCATTGATGTTTCTATCTCTCTCTCCCTCTCCCTTCTTCTCTGAAATCAATAAAACAATATAATTTTAAAAGCCACAGCTCGCTCTCTCTCTCTTTCTCTCTCTCTCTCTCTCTCTCTCTCTCTCTCTCTCTCTCTCTCTTTCTCTCTGCTTTCCTCCCCCTTTCTTCCCTCAAAGCATGTACCTTTGCTTTCTCCTAAGCTCCAAGGGTTTGTAACTTGTTTCCTGAGTCAACACAACCCGCCTAGCTCACTTTTTCCACAGCTCATTTCTTCTACCTCTGTGACTTTTTAAATAAACCTTTGCTTGTGTGTGTGTGTGTGTGTGTGTGTGTGTGTGTGTGTGTGTGTGTTTTAAGCCTCCTTCTACTGCTGGGGCATCTCAGCTTATCCCAGGCACCCAGCCTCTGCAGCCAGTGACACCTGAGGAGAAGACTAATGAAACCGTGCATGTAAAGCTCTTGGTCCAGAGCTGGATGCAAAGCAAGTGTTGGGATGTAATAACCCCTAAGTGCAGACACAGAGCTGGCCCATAGCGCAGCCATGGAACGCTGGTCTGGGATTGGGATCCCTGGCATTGGTCTGAGCCCTGCCACCAACTTTGTGTAACCGGAAGCCTTGATATTTGCTATGAAATAGAAGTTGGAAGAAATCACAGTTCCCAGCTGGAGTCCTGAAGAGGCAGTGATGATGGGCAGTTAGGGGTTCTTCCAGAGCAGGTAAGGAAGAAAGCCTTTCCTTCTTCACAGCAGCTCCTACGAGGCAAGCTGCTCTCACTCTTAACCAGACTTTCCCCAGGGCAGTCACTAGCATCAAATACAACTTCTCCCACCCTGGCTGGTTTGGCTCAGTGGATAGAGCGTCGGCCTGCAGTCTGAAGGGTCCCAGGTTTGATTCCAGTCAAGGGCACATGCCCGGGTTGCGGGCTCGATCCCTGGTAGGGGGCGTGAAATCAATAAAAATATATTTAAAAAAAAATACAACGTCTCCCTCTGACCGTCTGTCCACATAACAACCTCGCATATACTGCCCTGTGTCAAGGCCACATTACAGAGAGCACATGTCTCTGTTCTGACACTCCCAGGTTCCATGTCTACAAATGCTGCTGCATCTGTCTAGGAACTGCACACTAACAAAGCAACTTCCAGTCCTGAAAATGGGCCTGTGCTACAAGCGCAGTGACCGCGATGGCCACTAGATGGAAAACGCTCCTCTTTTTTTAATTTTATTTTATTTTATTTTATTTTATTTTATTTTATTTTATTTTAATGGCAAAGTAGATCAGCCCCAGGACCTTACTGTTTGGTTTAATGCAGAAGAGACTAGGATGACTTTTCCTGAGCCCCAGAGGCCACCGGACCCTTCCCTCAGGACATTTCCCTCAGAGGACACCTCTCTTTGAGAGCTTTAATTTAGCCACCTCTCTGGGAGCACACCTGATGCTGGCCTACTCAGCAGCCTTTATTTAACTCTTCCTTTGGTAACATATTTGCTCCATTCTTAGAGACTGGTTTTGAGAGACTGATCCCACTCCCTGGTTCATAGGTTGATGCGCAACCACTGAGTCACGCCTGCTAGGAGCATCTACATTTTTTTTTAATCTTTATTGTTGAAAGCATTATAGATGTCCCCTTTCTACCCCTATTGACTCCTTCTAGCCCGCACCTGACCCCCGCCCCAGGCCTTCACCACACTGTTGTCCATTGATTTTTTTTTTTTTTTAGGCTTTTAAAATAGCATTTACTGGTATTTTTTAAAGTTAACATGTGCATATATAGGAAACTGAATATTGACCACTGATTTTTAGAGAGAGTAGAAGGGAGGGAGGAGGGGGAGAATGAAAGAAACATTGATGTGAGATAGATACATCGATTGGTTGCCTCCCGCACACACAACCAATGGCTATGCCCTTGATGGGAATCAAACCGATGACACTTTGGTCCATGGGCCAATGCTCTAACTACTGAGCAACCGGCCAGGGTGCCATTGGTAGTTTTGTGAACTTCACCTGGTTGGAGTTTGTTTCTGTTGTTCACTGCTGAAAATCTCAGTATGTCCTGGTTCCTGCCTGCCCAGTCCTCTTTACCTAGTGACACATCTCCCTCCTTCAAGGTGAGGAGCGTCTTCCTGCCTCGGGGCCCTGGAACCCTGGAACATGCTGTTCCCTCTTCCTGGAACCTCTCTCCCCCGTCCCTCGCCGCCCCCCCGCCCCCGGCCCCCCAGCCTTCCTATTTAGTCTTCAAGTTTCAATTTGCTTGTGGCTTCCTCAGGGAGACCCTCCCTGCCCTACCCCCACCTAGACTCAGTCCTCCTACTACTGGTATATGCTCTGGTTGCAGTGGCATCTTATTACAATTGCAGTGTCTCATTTGTAGCCATGAGGTCCTCTAGGACAGAGATTTTGTCTCAGTCCATGGTCTTGCCAAAGAATAGGGGCTGAGGAAAAATAAATTCCTTTTTCCACACTCTCCTGAGACCTCTGTGTTACCCTAATCACCCTGTGCTGGGAACTTGCTCAGACCCTGTCAACCTTCCTGACCTTCAAGGAGCATTTTCATTCAGTCACAAGTAACAGATATCCCAACTCACGTAGGTGCAAGCAGATTAGTGAATTTACTGGCTTACACAATTTTAAAGTCCAGGGATGAGTTTGGCTTCAGAAACAGCTGGATCAAGACTCAGTCCCTTGCTCCTGAAATCAGCGCCATCTTCTTGAGAAACCTCCACACCATGAAAGCCAAATGGAGGAAGAATCAAATGTGCAGGGTGAAGTGCAAAAGAAGAGGGGGCAGAGAGATCACTTGGGGGGAACGGGGACGGGGAGCATCTGTAATACTTTCAGCAATCAAGAGAAATTAAAAAAGAAAGATGAGGCAGAGGTCCAAGGAGATTGCTAGCTTGTCCACCCATCGAAGCCACAGGAGCAGAAACAGGAAAGCCAGAGGCCAGGGCTGCTACTACAAATTGTTGGACTGCATGCCTGTCTGGAACTTCTTAATGGACTCAGAATATCCATCGCCATCTTATCTCCGAGACCCTCTTTTGAAAGACCCGCCTGCTTGTACAAAAACAGTCCTTTTTGGTTCTTTGTGTTGGACCTGTGATGGTCTGGACTAGTTCTGTTCTCAGTTGTGGCTGAATGTAACGTGTGCAGTAAGTCCTCTCTTCTGCTGTCTTAGCTGAAGAGAAAAAAGACTCGTTCTCTTTTCTGCTTTCTTCCTTCTGACTCCATTCTCTGGCAGGTGCTCCCTAATAGGTGACAAAGAAGGCCACCCGACAGCTCTGGGTTCCAGGCCTCCCCATTTAGCCACGCCTTCCCAGTCATTCCAGCAGAAGCCAGGAGGGTGGAGGGCATTCATATCCAGACCACAGGAGCTGAGGGTGGGGCTCCTCAAGGAAAAACCTATTCTAGGAAGAAAGGTATGATTACTTGGTTACTCTGGGAACTTTTATTACAGAAGAAATCACCCCCAAACTTGGTAATGTAAAACATGTGGCCTGGCTGGCGTGGCTCAGTGGTTGAGCATCGACCTATGAACCAGGAGGTCACAGTTTGATTCCTGGTCAGGGCACATGCCCGGGTTGTGGGCTCTTGATTGTTGAAAGTATTACAGATGTCCCCTCCACCCCCACTCCCGCCCCAAGTGATCTCTCGGCCTCCTCTTTCTTCTTTTGCACTTCATCCTGCACATTTGATTCTTCCTCCATTTGGCTTTCATGGTGTGGAGGTTTCTAAAAAACATGGCGCTGATTTCAGGAGGCAGCCAATCAATGATTCTCTCTTATCATTGATGTTTCCATCTCTCTCTCTCTCCTTCTTCCTTCCTATATGAAATCAATAAAAGAATATTTTTAAAAATTGTAGTTGCTAGCATAAAACATGATGAATATTCTGTATTATGTAATAAAATCTAATAGAACCAAAATTTTAAAAATCAATGGGAAAAAAAGATCCTTGGGTGAGGATTTAAAAAAAAATACTACCAAGAGCACTAAAAAACTGGGCTTGGGCTACTTAACCAGCATCACAGAACAGGTACACAAAGGTCACCGTTGTCACCACCGACACTGGGCATTGCGGCCTGTGCCGTAGCCCAGCTAGCCTACACGCTGGACAAGATCTCACTGCCCCGTGCCCAGGAGCTCTGTCTTGTTACCATGGCCCCCACCAGGCAACATTCCTCCTGGGGCTCCTAATCCCCACTCCTGGTATCACTGGTTCTCTGGGTGATGCCATGAATTGGCAGAAAGCTGGAAGAGAAACGGGGGGAGTAGCTAGCATTTTGAGCTTCTATCATGAGAGTGAACTGTGCCACATAATATGGAGGTATTTTTCAAACCTAGCAAACGGTTCAGATGACAAACACCAGAATAAGATCTGATCTTGTGGTGGTTCAAAATGTATCCACAGCCCTAACCGGTTTGGCTCAGTGGATAGAGCGTCGGCCTGCGGACTGAAGGGCCCCAGGTTCGATTCCAGTCAAGGGCACATGCCTGGGTTGCAGGTTCCCCAGCCCGGGTCGGGGTGTGTGCAGGAGGCAACCAATTGATGTGTCTCTCTCACACTGCTGTTTCTCTCTGTCTCTCCCTCTCCCTTCCACTCTCTAAAAAAAATAAAAAATAAAAATCAATGGAAAATCCTCAGGTAAGGATTAACAAAAAATAAAATATATCCACAAATTCCTTTATATTGTTCTCTTCAAGAGGTCAAATTTAATCTCCTCTTTCTTCTTTTGCACTTCACCCTGCACATTTGATCTCTTCTTCCATTTGGCTTTCATGGTGTGGAGGTTTCTAAAGAAGATGGCGCTGATCACACGCCACCCCCATGTGGGCTGTACTTAATGTGGATAAATAAGGGATTCTACAGAAAGTAACTTCACAGGGTGATCTGATCATAAATTCCTAACTGGGCAGACCATGCTGGGTAGTCATGCCCCAGGCATGTGATTTATTTGGTAAAAGGTTTACCTTTGCCTTAAACCAGCCCTGTGCATCTAGGTTAACACACCCTTGAAATGCCCCCTTTCAGACTCCTCCTTCTGAACCACAACCATCCTCAAGAGAGCACATAGTTGCACTAACCGGTTTGGCTCAGTGGATAGAGCGTCGGCCTACGGACTGAGGGGTCCCGGGTTCGATTCCGGTCAAGGGCATGTACCTTGGTTGCGGGCACATCCCCAGTGGGAGGTGTGCAGGGGGCAGCTGATTGATTGTTTCCAACTCTCTATCCCTCTCCCTTCCTCTCTGTAAAAAATCAATACAATATATTTTTTTAAAAAAGAGAGCACATAGTCTTTTCTTTTTTTAATATAAACTATGCTATATATTTCCTTTATAAGTTGATTTTTTAGAGAGAGAGGAAGTGAGAGGGAGAGAGAGCAAAACATCAATGGGTTGCCTCTTGCACACCCCTCCCCACCCAACCTCCCCCACCACCACCACCACCAGCCAGGGATCGAGCCCACAATTCAATCATGTGCCCAAACCAACAACCTCTTTTTTTTTCTTTTTTCTTTTGGAGGCACTGCTGGGATTCGAACCCACCAACAACCTCTTGATGCGTGGGACAATGCCCAAGCAAATGAGCCACACCAACCAGGGCTTTTTTTTTTCTAATATGTTTTTATTGATTTTAGAGGGAGAGGGAAAGAAAAATCAATGTGCAAGAGAAACATCCATCAGTTGCCTCCTGTACGCACCCCAGCCAGGGACTGAACTCGCAACCTGGGTATGTGCCCTGAGCAGGAGTTGAACCGGCAACTTTCCAGTGCACAGGACCATGCTCAACCAACTGAGCCACATGGGCTAGGGCCAAGACCACATAGTCTTTTTTTCATTGATTTGAGAGAGAAAAACTTATTTATGCATTCATTGGTTGATTCTTATATGTGCCCTGACCCTGGATCAAACCCACAACCTTGGCATATCGGGATGACACTCTAACCAGCTTAGCACACTGCCAGGGCCGAGACCATGTAGTCTTAACTATCCTGTAATTGGGTCCTGACCTTGCTTTTTCCCACCTCTGTGTAATCTTCATAAGTTCCCTCCTTAATCTCAAATGCATAAATAACACTGCAAACTATTATTCTTCACTGCATTGATCTCAGTCTGTTGAGCTCTTACTTCCAGTTGTATTTTCTATTTGGCTTAAATAAATTTTGGTAAAAATTTTATACAGGCTTGGATGTTCTTACTTCGATATTAGTGATTCACTCTGACAATTAGAATAAGGCAGACGTGTTGAAGTGTGACTTTTGAGAGTAAGTCATAAAAAGGCAGTGTCAGTCTCTCTTGGATCATCAGCTCAGAAGGAAACCAGCTGACAGGTTATGAGGTCACTCAAGCAGTCCGTGGAGAGGCTCACATAGAAAGAAATGGAGGTCTTACGCCAGCAACTAGCCAGATGTTTATTTTAAGTTTGGGGGTAATTTTTATGCAGTAATCGGTCTCTAATACGAGTCTTTATCCTAAGCGCAATGGGAAGCCATGAAAGGTTTTAAACAAATAGGAGCAAGAACATGATGAATTGACTGACTTATAAACAATGAGTACCACGGCCTAGGAGCCAAGAGGATAGTGGCGACACAAAGGAGGAAGGAGTAGTTTCTACCCAGAGGTCATTTATTAGGGGTCTTTTATTTATGAGTAAAATAAGAAGTCAAATTAGCTTAAGAAAAAACTTGTTTGGCTCAGTGGATAGAGCGTCGGCCTGCAGACTTGAAGGGTCCCAGGTTCGATTCTGGTTAAGAGCATGTACCTTGGTTGCAGGCACATCCCCAGTAGGGGGTGTGCAGGAGGCAGCTGATTGATATTTCTCTTTCATCAATGTTTCTAAGTCTCTATCCCTCTCCCTTCCTCTCTGTAAAAAATCAATAAAATATATATTTTTTAAAAAAACTTATTTGGCTCACATAAATGAAATGTTCAAAGAGGTAATTTTGATTTCAGGCATGGCTCTATCCAGGCACTGCTCCATCTCTTGGCCCTCCTATTTCCTGTGTTGGCTTCATTCACAGGCAGGCTCTCTTAAGCAGCTCTGGGCTTACATCTTCATATCTCAGTAACCTCTGAGAGTTAGTTTCCCATTAGTTCCAATGAACATCTCAGATTGGCCCTCATTGGCCCTGCTTCAGTCACATGCTCATCACTGACCCAATCACAATAGCCTGAGGGGGGTGGGAGTGAAATAGTCACATTAGCCAGGTTCAGGGCACATACCCACCAGGAGAGCAAAGGAGAAGTGTTGGTTCCATCCAAACCCCTGTGGACAAAAAGGGTGCCGCAATAAATCATAAATTCCACAATGGGCAGATCACACCCCAGGCCTATAACTTCTTTAGTGAAAGGTTTTTAAGCCAGTCTTGTCTATTGTCCTTGTGCATCTAGATTAATACACCTTTGAAATGCCAGAAGTAATATCCCTAGAAGGCATAACCACCCTTAAGAGAGCATATAATCTTGTCATCCAATCCTCACCTTGCTTTCTCCTACCCTCATGGATCCTTCCTTCCTTCCCTCCTTAATTTCAAATGCATAAAGGAAACTGCAAAACTGTCTTTCTTCGAGATCATACTCCCCTGTACGTTGTCAGTTTGTCTCAAACAAACTCATAAATATTCTCTGTAGGTTTGGACTAGAAATAGGAGAGGGCCAGGACCTGAAAGAAAAATGAGGAGCTGGAGAGAGAGAGAGAGAGAGAGAGAGAGAGAGAGAGAGAGAGAGAGAGAGAGAGAGAGAGAGAAAGGAAGGAAGGAAGGAAGGAAGGAAGGAAGGAAGGAAGGAAGGAAGGAAGGAAGGAAGGAAGGAAGGGAGAAAGGGTTTAGGTGTCCAGTTTGGGGTAGTCAGGAAGGGCCTCTGAGAACAAGGAATACCTGAAAGGAGTCCAGAAAGCTGAATGGCAGGCATCTGGTGGGATGGCTGGAGGGAGGAGGGGATGGGCAGGCAGAACCAAGGAAGGACCCTCTCAGCAGCAGGGCAGCAAGTGCAAAGGCACCAAGGTGAGAACAATCAGACACATTCAGGAGGGCCTGCCTGGGCTCAGTGCAGCGGGAACACACAGCAGGTGTCTGGGGAGATAGGAGAAGGGACAGTAGAGAGCAGCAGAGGCCTGTCTTGAAGGGTCCTGACTGCCGGGCTGAGTTGCTGGAGAAGCCAGAGGGTAGTGGGAAGAAAGTATTTAAAGTCGAGCAGTTGTTAATGGTGGGTAGAGGTCCTCATCTCCCCCTGGTGCCCATGGAGTGGAATTCTTATGATATCCTGAGAAAAAGAATTTTTCTGAGACTCACACAGAAGAATGAGTGATTTTTATTTGCGTGGAATTATATCCCCGAGTGTCCAAGGTCCCATTTCCCCTTGCCCCACCAAGGAAGAAGCGTAACTTCAGCTTCAGAAGAGCTAAAGTCAGAGTCAATGCCCAAAGTTTCTGTTCCATGTCTGCACAGTCCAATACAGCATCAGGCTAGCTTAATTTGTGTTTTCCCACTGCAGTCCATCAGTCCATTGCATGTGGGATGTGCATGGCCATGGGCCATACAGGCGAATACAAGAGAGCCAAAAGAACAAGAGCCAAGACCAACAAAAGAGAGAACTCATATGTTTAAAGGATTCTGTATTCCCAAATTTTTTCAGGTTTACAGTGGGCACACCCATTCTAGCCAACAATATCTGTTCCCAGGTGTGACTGACAACACCTTCCTCGGCCCCCCAACTTCACTCACATGCATCTATCTCCCTTTTTTTGGACCCCTTCCCCAGCAATCTGCAGGGAATGGGCTGGTGGTTCCCTGGGGAGAGTGAAATTGCATCTTCCTGGTGAAGCTGCCCAAATGACATGCCGATAATGCCTGGCTTCCCCCTTTGTTCCTTTCTTCTTATTATTTTTTAAATATATATATTATTATTGATTTCAGAAAGGAAGGGAGAGGGAGAGAGAGATAGAAACATCAATGATGAGAGGGAATCATTGATTGGCTGCCTCCTGCATGCCCCCTACTGGGGATTGAGCCCACAACTTGGACATGTGCCCTTGACTGGAATTGAACCTGGAACCCTTCAGTCTGCAGGCCAACACTCTATCCACTGAGGCAAACCAACTAGGGTCTCCTCTCTTATTATTAACTAGAGGCCCTTGGTCTGGCCTGTGCCCTCTCACAATCCGAGACCCCTTGGGGGATGTTGAACTACTGGTTTTGGCCTGGTCCCCGCAGGCCAGGCTGAAGTACCCCACTGGTGCACGAATCCGTGCACCGGGCCTCTAGTATGCATATAAGATCTTTGGTTAATTTCTTCCCAACCTCCTCTCTCCCCACTTCCCTCTGAGATTCATCAGTCTGTTCCATGTTTTCATGCTTGTACATTGAGTGTCTGGCCCCTGGTGGTCAGTGCACATCATAGCTACCGGTCAACTGGTCGCTTAGGTTTTTATATATATAGATAACTAGCTAATTACAATGATTTCAGAATGACTTGGTTAAGTCTGTGTTTTAAAGAAGATATTTGGGGCCGAAACCGGTTTGGCTCAGTGGATAGAGCGTCGGCCTGCGGACTGAGGGGTCCCGGGTTCGATTCCGGTCAAGGGCATGTACCTGGGTTGAGGGCATATCCCCAGTGGGGGATGTGCAGGAGGCAGCTGATCGATGTTTCTCTCTCATCGATGTTTCTAACTCTCTATCTCTCTCCCTTCCTCTCTGTAAAAAATCAATAAAATATATTTTTTTAAAAAAATAAGATATTTGGGGCTGATAAAGAGATTGGTGATGCAGAGATTAAGTGCTTGCTCAATGCTCTGGCAGCACTTCTTTTCAACAGACCCTTGTTTTGTTAGGAAAGACAATATGTCCAGCAGAATGAATATACTTCCCAACCTACTTTAAGGCCAGGGGGGCCATGTGTCACATTGTGGCCAAAAAGATGAAAATCAGAAGTTACTGAGTGTAACGACTCTTTGTGGCTTCTTCCTCCCTCCTGTCTGAGCACAGTGTGATGGCAAGAGTTGAAGCTACCATCTTGCAACCATGCCTCAGGGCCGGGCTGCCAGGATCTTATTCCCTCGCCCACCTCCATATTTGAAGCTAAGTGAGGGATGAATAAACCCCTGTTTTGTTTAAGTCCTTGTCACTTAGTAGGCATCAGGCAAGGTAAAGAAGGGTGAGGGCCCCTCTGGGGCTTTTTTCCTGATTCCCTTCAGACCACAAATCCTCTATCCTTCTTGTCTAGCCTCTCACTTCCCAGCTACCTAGGCCCCCTATCTCTTCCAAACAAATGTGAAGCCAAGACCCAGGAGTGTGAGGAGGACACAGGCCCACAGTGTCTGGGACAAGAGGACAAGCAGACTGGGATGCTGCTGAGACTCTGGGAAGCCATAGGACTGGCCCAGAGAGAGCTCCAGATCCTTCCTAGCCCATTCTCCTCCATGTGACTTGGTCTAAGGGGCTTCCCCACAAGCTTTCCCAGGCTGCCAATATCAGCGCCAGGCTCTTTGACAACAGCACAAGGCTCTGGGCAGCCTGCAGTTCCTGGCATTGTATCTACAGAGTAGAAATTGGACATATGTGTCCAATGGGTGGGAAATGAGGAAATACGAAGGTTAGAGGAGGGGTGACCCTCACAGTCCCTCCCTCTTGGTCATAGGCGTGTGTTCCCCATACCTTGGGATAGGTCCCATGTAGGCCTGTAGTTGCTAGTATTAATATTGGCCCTCTTACCCCCTGGCAATGGGAAGGAGACACCTGATTGGTGGTGTTGCTCTTTTATCAATCAGGGGCAGAGCAGACATACAGTCCTCAGTTCATCCTAGCTTGATGCCTGTCTTGGTGGCCAGAGCTGTTTCATGCCTGAGGCACATTAAAATATATATGTACATATGCCCTCTTTACTGAAACGGACTGTGCGCGTTGGGCTTTACATCATCATCACACCGAGTCCTCGCAGAAGAGCTACTATTTACATTTTGCAGAACACAAAACTGAGGCTTAACATTAAATTACTTGTCTGAGGTCACAACATTTTCAGGATTCAAATCCACAGCTGTCTGGCTCTAACACCCAACCTTTTACCACTTAGTTCCTGTCAATGTCACCTCCATTTCGAAGAGCCAGGCCAGACCTCCACGAAACCTGTAGGAGAAGCCAGGGTAGAAAAGGGTTGGAAAAAGTGGTAAGAACTGCCCTGACAGGTTTGGCTCAGTGGATGGAGCATCAGCTTGCGGACTGGAGGGTCCTGGGTTCGATTCCAGTCAAGGGCATGTACCTTGGTTGCGGGCACATCCCCAGTGGGGGGTGTGCAGGAGGCAGCTGATCGATGTTTCTCTCTCATTGATGTTTCTAGCTCTCTATCCCTCTCCCTTCCTCTCTGTAAAAAATCAATAAAATAAGTTTTTTTAAAAAAATGGTGAGAACAATTGTCAGTTCTGAGCAGCAACTATACATTTCCCTGTGTACTTTTTCTGTATCTTAAAACTTTCTCAAAACAAAAATTGTTTTTAAAAAATGAAAGAAAGAAGACAAGGAAACACAGGACTGGGCCAGAGGAAGGGACCAGGCCTGGGCTGGAACGGGGCCTGGGCAGGAGCTCAGGGTAGCCCTTCCACATAGAGCACCGGTGTTCCCGAGGCCGCTGCCACCCAAGAGCAACATGGTGGGCACCAGGCCACGTCCGCCCCTTCCCCCCAACTCTGCTCCCAGGCAGGTGGGTGTGGGGTAGGAGCCTGGCCTCAGGAGTCCTTCCAGGCCCAGCCTTGCACTCCAGGAGCCCAGAGTCTGCAAACCCCTGCCAAGGGCCTGGCACTTCATAGGTGCCCCATCGTTGCTGGCCAAATGGGCAGGAAAAACAATACCCAGAGCCAGCCCCCACTCATCCTCAGGTGAATCTCCACCTTCTTGGCCACGGTTAAGGATTGGGGGAAAAAGTGGGCAATCCCAGCTCTCCCTCTGTGTCCCAAATGACAGGGTTTAAGTCTCAGTTCTATTGTTCCCTTGCTGTGTGACTTTTGACAAGTCATGCCATCTGCCTGAGCATGTTTCTTCACCTACAAAACAGAGCTAAGGATCTCTACCTGCATTTGGCTTGGGAGAAGGATAAAAGGATGTAATGCATGTGTGACATCTAGCCTAGCAAATGCCTGGCACATAATGGGAGCTCAGCTAAGGTGTGGACTTCTGCTCTACTTCCTGTTCTGTCTGGTAAAACCTATTTCAATCTCTCTCTCTCTCTCTCTCTCTCTCTCTCTCTCTCTCTCTCCTAATATTTTAATTGATTTCAAAGAAGGGAGAGGGAGAGAGAGACAGAAACATCAATGATGAAAGAGAATCATCTATTGGCTGCCTCCTGCATGCCCCACACTGAGGATCAAGCCCGAAACCCAGGCATGTGCCCTGACTGGGAATCAAACCTTGACCTCCTGCTTCATAGGTCACTGAGCCATAACGGCCAGGCCCATCTCTTAACTCATTAATTTCCTCCAACACCTTAGAGAAAAAGGAAGCAGGAGTGTGCCTATTTTCTGTTTTCTTTTGTGTTCCTGTGTGTGTGTGTGTGTGTGTGTGTGTGTGTGTGTGTGTGTGTGTTGGACAGTGTCTGCCCATTTTCTGGAGAAAGAAACTGAAGCAGAGGCAGGTTAAAGTCAAGAACTGAGAATGGCAGGCTCCTGAGTTCCTGACTGGTGACAGACTGTTGGCACGAGAGTGAGACTGTGAGGGAAGACAGGCCTGGATTCAAACCCTTGGTAGATCGCCTTCTGTGCTCTGTTTACTTATCTATGTCTTCCCACTACAATGTCAGCAGCTCCTTAAAGGTAGCGGCTGGGTCTGATCACTGCATTATCCCTAGGATTTAGAATAGTGCATAGCACATAATAAACACTTGGCAAATGAATGAGTGAATGGATGACCTTGTGAGAGTGTAAGATTCTGCAGAGGGTCAGTGTGAGAGGTGGTGAGTGCCAGAGGGGGGCTGGACAAGGGATGTACAGACCCAGTGGAGAGGTTGTGGGGAGGTTGCCAACCTAAGAGAATTGGGCATCTCAGGAGGCAGCCTTTGCCTTTGTCTCAGGTATACTGGGAAGTGCCTGGAAGTTGAATGAAAGCTGTGTGGGGTCCAGTTCCTGCTGGCAGCTCACCCCGCTGCCGCCCCCAACAAACACATTCACTAAGGGAGCCAGCAGAGGACCAGAGGTGGGGGCTGGGTTTCTCCAGGAGTCCAGGGGGTCCGGTAAAGCCTCCTCTGGACAGGAAGCTTCTAATTGCTGGGCACCCCCAGTGCCAGAAGCCTCCAGCAAGGAGGGGCCCTGGAGGAGGGAAGTCAGGACAAGCTGTTTTTACTTATTTATTTATGTATTATTTTCTTTTTGTTGTTAATCCTCGCCCGAGGATATTTTCCATTGATTTTTTTAAATTTATTTTTACAATATATAAAATAAATCTATTACCAGATTGTAGTACAAAATAATTAGCCATTTACATGCAATAAACATTAATATTTCAAGAAAAACAATTTTAAATATAATAATATTACATGTAGTAAACATTAATATTTCAAGAAAAAAGATTTTAAATATAATAATATTACCAAAACTGTACTAACATAGTATAATATCACGAAAGTTGTAGGAAATATTAAAAATCTGCAAATAAGAGGATTACTTCTATTATATTCTAAAATATTTTTTCTCTGGCTCTATTTTTGTTCGTCAGTTTATGTTGTTCATTATATTCTGCAAATGAGTGCAATCATGTGATATTTATCTTTCTCCAATTGGTTTATTTCGCTTAGCATAATGCTCTCCAGGTCCATCCATGCTGTTTCAAATGGTAAGAATTCCTTCTTTTTTACAGCAGCGTAGTATTCCATTGTGTAGATGTACCACAGTTTTCTAATCCACTCATCTGCTGATGGCCACTTAGGCTGTTTCCAAACCTTAGCTATTATAAATTTTGCTGCTATGAACAGAGGGGTGCATATATCCTTTCTTTCATACTTCCTAAAGAAGCATGATGGCAACCATGCTTGGTGGGAATTGCTGTTTAATATTTAATATTTTAATGTCAACCCTGCTGACTTGGCTTCTGTCATTATTTGCTTGCTAAAATAATAAAAAAGTTTTTTTGATTTTCTGAATTATATAAATCATCCCATTCGCTTGAATACCCTATTGATTGTAATTTGAATACCCCATCGGTCGTGGTCATACTGGTTTTAGAAAACACATTCCTCTGTACCTGGAGATCAGGACTGCACAATTACTCTAAGTTGCCTCAGTGGCTCCAGATAACGTGTTTCTGTTGGCTCAGTGGTCCCAAGACCCGATGGCTCCAGATAATGTGTTCCTGTCAACTCAGTGGTCCCAAGACCCAAAACTATAATTAATCTTTGTAGATAACTAATCAGTTCAATCTAGCTTCTATAACAAACTGCTTTGTGCAAAACAGGTTCCTCATTCTAAACCCCGAGATGTAATAAATACCTTTGTGATTTTTTTGCCTATATAAATCTGGTGTTGGGGCTATGTAATCACTACAAGATTTGGAAAGCAAAATGCCCCCTCATAGTCCCAGATTTGCAATAAATGTGAATCCTTAATTCAACTTCTTGAGGTGTCCTTGTGTGATTCGCGGGGTACATTACAACACTTTCTTTCTTACTTTCTTTCTTTTGAATTTTTGTAAGAGTTTATTTGAACCAAACTGATCCATATATCCTTTCTGATTGGTGTTTCTGATTTCTTGGGATATAGTCCTAGAAGTGGGATTACTGAGTCAAATGGGAGTTCCATTTTTAATTTTTTGAGGAAACTCCATATTGTTCTCCAGAGTGGCTGCACCAGTCTGCATTCCCACCAACAGTGCACATGGGTTCCTTTTTCTCTGAATCCTCGCCAGCACTTGTTGTTTGTTGATTTGTTGATGATAGCTATTCTGACAGATGAGAGTTGGTACCTAATTGTCATTTTGATTTGCATCTCTCGGATAATTAGTGACTTTGAGCATGTTTTCATATGTCTCTTGGCCTTCTTTATGTCCTCTTTCGAAAGTGTCTACTTTTGTCCTTTGCCCATTTTTTTATTGGATTGTTTACCTTCCTTTTGTTAAGTTGTATGAGTTCTCTGTAAATGTTGGAGATTAAACCCTTATCGGAGATAACATTGGCCAATATGTTCTCCCATGCACTGGGCTTTCTTGTTAAGCGTTTTATTTTGATGTAGTCTCATTTGTTTATTTTCTCCTTAGTTTCCCTTGTCCTAGGACCTGTATCGGCAAAGATATAGCTATAACATATGTCTGCTATTTTGCTGCCTATGGATTCTTCTAAGATTTTTATAGTTTCCCATCTTATGTTTAAGTCCTTTATCTATTTTGAGTTTTATTTTTGTGTATGGTGTAAGTTGGTGGTCTAGTTTCATTTTTTTTGCATGTATCGGTCCAATTTTCCCAACACCATTTATTGAAGAGACTGTCTTGACTCCATTGTATGTTTTTGCCTCCTTTGTCAAATGTTAACTGAGCATAATAGCGTGGGTTGATTTCTGGCTTCTCTGTTCGGTTCCATTGGTCTATATGTCTGTTCATGTGCCAGTACCAGGCAGTTTTGAGAACAGTGACTTTGTAATATAGCTTGATATCTGGTATTGTGATCCCTCCAACTTTGTTCTTCTTCCTCAGGATTGCTGCGGCTATTTGGGGTCTCTTTTTATTACATATGAATTTTTGGATAGTTTGTTCTAGGTCTGTGAAATATGCTGTTGGTATCTTAATGGGGATTGCATTGAATCTATAGATTGCTTTGGGTAGTATGGACATTTTATTGATGTTGAGTCTACCAATCCATGAACACAGAATATTCTTCCATTTGTTTATGTCTTCCTCTATCTCTTTTTTCAACTCCATTGATTTTTAGGGAGAGTAGAAAAGAGAGGGAAAGAACAGAGAGAAACATTGATGTGACAGAAACACATCCATTGGTTGCCTCCTGCACACACCCCTACCAGGGCCTGGGCCAGAGAGGAGCCTGCACCCAAGGTACGTGCCCTTGATCTGAATCGAACTCAGGACCCTTTGGTCCACAGGCCAACACTCTAGCCACTGAGGCAAACCAGCTAGGGTAGGACAAGCTGTTTTTAAAAGATAGCCAATTCTCTTCTGATTTATCATTGGGAGAAGATCATTCTTTTGTTTGACAAGGAAAAGAAACAAATCACTTCATTTTTTAAATCAAAAAACATCAATGCAGTTTATTTCAATGCTTCTAATTTATGAGAATAACTTCTTAATGCTACATTCATCAATACTTAATTTGGAAAGCATAAGCAAGAAGACCCAACATTTTACTGGGACTACACAATTTGGCACAGTACTAGGCACCATACTAGAACAACAACAAAAAACACAAAATTGAAGTATAAATGATGACAGACATTCCTAAACTCCAGGGATCAATGAACCTCCCAAAACTGTATACAAAAAGTTGTGTAATGCATGCACTTTTCTGGGGAGAGGTCCCACAACTCCAATCATCTTCTAAAGGGGCCAAACAGTACAGAGTAGAATTCTAATCCCCTTCCCTATATTTTCAGTAAAGAAAGCTGTGGATGGATCTCAGGAAGTTCACTCCTGCAATTGTCATGGAAAAAGGGTAGAAAGGAAAACAAATAAAAGTAACTTGCAAGGACTGGGCAGGGGACAACTCCAAAGTACTGTTTACCTTATAAGTTGAATAACATGTTCTGGTTTAGAGAAGAGAAACAGGGGCCTAAGGGGTAATATAAGCTGGAAGCAAGGAGACTCTTATCAGATTTTTCAAATCCTTAAAAAACTAAAAACTTAAGTATAAATAAAGCAATAGGAAGAACTTAAAATGCAATTTAACTCAAGTCCAATTTTCAGTTTCTGCATATTAACAACTTATTTTTATTTTTTAATATCACAGACTTCAATCAGAATATTTTAAAAAAATATTCTGCATGTGTTTAACAAGTCTGACAAAGGACGAGTATCCAGTTTTCTTGCATTATACTCTGAAGTTTTAACTGAACAGCCAATTAACATATATTTATGATCAGTAAGTATAGGTAACAATGAAAAAGGCAATGCATTAATCTGATGACATCCTATCACTGTGCAATGTTTATTAACGCTACTAGTAATTATCCTGGAGCATAGGCAAAACGTAGACGGAGGACTTTCCCTCAAAAGCAAGCTTAAGGGATTAAATATCATCACCATCATCACTCCTGAGGATAAAACTGCTGCAAGTAGATAGGGCCCTTCCTTCCGGAACATTCCATTCCCCCCATTCGGCCCACAGTCCCTTTCTCATCAGAATCACCAAACTTCTCACAGGAATCCTCATTTTCTAACATGTTTTCATCTATACCTTCTTCATCGTCCTTTGCATAAACTTCATCTTTAGTTTCGTCTAAATATTCAAACATCTTTTCATCTGCGTTATCTTCTTCCTCCTTTTATCAGCATCTTCAAGCCTATTTTCATCTGCATCTTCTTCACCCCCTTTTTCATCAGACTCATCATCAAAACTTTTTTATATGCATCTTCTCCTTCCTTTTCATCTGATTCTTCCTTGTCAAACGCTATCAGAGCCTTCCTCAACAATAACTTTTTCAGAACTATCATCGTCAAATTGTGATATTTCAGAGTCATTTTCTTCTAACTCTTTTTCAAGGCTTTCTTTAAACTCATCACAGCCATTCTCACTTTAATGGGCCTTTTAGTTATGCAAGGGAAGCCTCCATCCTCCTCCCCCCATACCCGCTCCCGAAGTAAGGGTGAGAGACTAGGCCCCTTGACATAACAATGGAAATGGAAGCTGCTTTCCGATGGCCAATGTCTCCACTGGGAGGTAAGCTAAGACCCTAGTTGAGGGGTTCCCTTTCTTCTCCAGGAGCCTTCAAGGAGTAAAGGGCTTGGACCTCAGATGAGTGTTGTGCAGAGATCAAAGTTCGGCTGACCTCCTATTTGGCCACTCTCAAGATGCTCAGGAGAGAATTACTTGCAAGTAAGGCAGAGCTATTTGGAGGGCAACTACTGTGTGCCAGGCTCTTGAGATATAGTGGTGAAGTCAACAGTAATTGAAAGATTTAATTTTTTTCCCCTGGCCAGGGAGCTCAGCTAAATGTTGTCCCGTTCACCGAAATATCGCCGGTTCAATTCCTGATCAGGGCACATGCCTAGGTTGCCAGTTCAATCCCCAGTGCTATGTTCATAGCAGCACAATTTATAGTAGCTAAGATTTAGAACCCTAGCAGGTCTGGCTCAGCGGAAACAGCCCAAGTGCCCATCAGTAGATGAGTGGATAAAAAAAGATATGGTGCATTTACACCATGTAATACTTTGCAGCAATAAAAAAAAAAGAAGTATCTCTTACCCTTTGAGACAGCATAGACTCTATGCCATAGAGGGGCCTGGAGAGCATTGTGCAAAGTGAAATATGCCAGTCAAAGAAAGACAAGTATCACATGATCTCACTCACATGTGGAATTTAATGAACAAAATAAACTGATGAATAAAATAGATCCAGAGACATAGAAGCATGGAACAGACTGTGGAATCTCAGAGGGAAGGTGTGGGGGGGGGGGGGGGAGGGGGGAGTTGTGAGTGGGTGGGAAGAGATCAACCAAAGAACTTATATGCATATATGCATAACCCATAGACACAGACAATAGTGTGGTGAAGGCCTGGGGGCGGGTACTAGAAGGGGTCAATGGGGAAAAGGGGGGACATATGTAATACTTTCAATAATAGAGGACCTGTAATAAATATTAATTTCTATTATAAAAAACTAAAAATAAATGGAAAAAATATTCTCAGGTGAGGATTAACAACAACAAAAAATCAACCAATGAATGCATAAATAAGTGGAGCAACAAATGGATGTCTCTCTCTCTCAAATCAATTTTTTAAAAAGATTTTTTACAAATATTAAGAAACCCTGGTTGGTTTGGCTCAGTAGATAGAGCGTTGGGCCTGCGGACTGAAGAGTCCCGGGTTTGATTCCAGTCAAAGAGCACACACATGCAAGGGTTGCTGGCTGATCCCCAGTAGGGGGCATGCAGGAGGCAACCTATAAAGGTTCCTCTCTCATCACTGATGTTTCTATCTCTCTCTCCCTCTCCCTTCCTCTCACACACACACATATATTAAGAAAAATATAGCAGGTCCTAAATAATCATAGCTAGCATTACAAAGCAAGTGCTCTATGTCAAGCAGTGTTCTAAGGCTTACTCATACCAGCATGTCTACTTTTTGCAACCACTTCTTGGGGATGGTCGCTATCATGATACCTGTTTTGCTGAGGAGAAAATGAAGCTACAGATGGAGTAACTTGCCAGAGCCATGCGTGATGAGATTGAGCCCTGCAGTCTGTACTCTGAATCACCTCCCCACGACCACCACCTCCCCGCCCACACCCACCCCACACTCCGACCACCACCGCCCCGCCCACACCCACCCCACACTCCGACCACCACCTCCCCGCCCACACCCACCCCACACTCCGACCACCACCTCCCCGCCCACACCCACCCCACACTCCGACCACCACCGCCCCGCCCACACCCACCCCACACTCCGACCACCACCGCCCCGCCCACACCCACCCCACACTCCGACCACCACCGCCCCGCCCACACCCACCCCACACTCCGACCACCACCGCCCCGCCCACACCCACCCCACACTCCGACCACCACCGCCCCGCCCACACCCACCCCACACTCCGACCACCACCTCCCCGCCCACACCCACCCCACACTCCGACCACCACCTCCCCGCCCACACCCACCCCACACTCCGACCACCACCGCCCCGCCCACACCCACCCCACACTCCGACCACCACCTCCCCGCCCACACCCACCCCACACTCAGTTTCTTTCTCCGTGCTCGAAGAAGAGGAGACCTGAAGAGGAACCTGGTGAGTCCACAGGGCTTCTTCTGAGGAAGGGAGCTGAGACCTACGAATGAGATGGAACTAACCAGACCTAGAGAGAAAACGTCTTTCCTGGAAGCGGGAACCACAAGTGCAAAAGGAGGGTGGGCACAAGGAAGAATTGGAGATGCGCCCAGGGGCAGGTCCTGCCTAGCATCTTTAAAGGACGCTATTGGAAACTTTGAAAGGGGTGGTTGTGATTGGCACAGTCAACCACAAAATACATTCGGAGCCAGAGTGTATTTTGCTACCACCCGGAAGGTTGTGCAGAGACTGGATGGGGATGGGGCAGAGGCAGTGTGCTAGCCGCCACGTGGCGACTACGCAGAAGACAGAGGAGCCAGAGCCAGGCTGGGCCAAGGTCTGCAGAGGCGAGCAGGTGAGAACTGCAGGGTCTTGTTCCCGAGGGGTGTCGAGCAGGAGATGGAGAGCAAGGACTAGACTAGAACTTCGAAGTCTGGCCTGAATGGGGCAAAAGAGGCGGAGTCTGAGGGGGTGTGCTGCAGGCTGGGCGGGGCCTTTGGGATTAGGCTGATCCGTCGGTCGCTCAGCGCTATGGTTCAGGACTGGTCTCCAGGTGGGTGGGATTCTGCGCCACTCGCAGCCACGCGGCTGTCAGGACAGCAGGTCCAGGAGGGGCCGGGCCCGAGGTGGGCGGGGCGCTGGGCCGCCCGGCTCCACGCGGCTTTGGCGAGCGCATTCCCAGCTCTGCGGCCCCAGGCGGAGGAGCGCCCTGGCTGAGTCCTCGGTCCCCGCTGGGCTAGGGGATCGGCCTGGCAGGAGCTAGGACCAGGGACACAGAAGACCCAGGTGAGCCAGGACGCTGTGCCGGGAGCTGTCCCGCAGAGGCTCCAGGTGTCCCGGGACCCATGCGGACCCTGGCTGCGCTCCCAGCCGCCAGGGGGCGAGCGGCGATGGGGCTCCGGGAGCTGCCCCATCCCTGCAATGGGGACCCGGGCGTCCGCTCGGCAGGGTGGGTGGAGGGGGGCGGTAAATGAGTAACCCGCAGTGCACACAGGGCCTTTTGTCCCGCTCTGTCCAAAGAGCACCCTGGCCGCGGAGCTGGTTACTCATTGCCCACCCGGGCGGGGGCGGACAGGCTGTCTCTGCTTCTCCTCCTGGGGACCCGCCGACTTGCACCTCCCCCCAGCGTGGCGGAGTAGGGGTGTAGGAGGAAGAGCTCGCTGATCCTCAGCTGCTGGAGTGTCTGCGCGCCCCGCGTGGAGATGAGAAAGCTGAGGCTCGAAGAGGTGCAGTCATATGCCCAGGGTCCCCCAGCGCTTGAGTGCGGGAGGTTGGAAGCGAACCCTGGACTACCTGGTGCCAGAGCCAGGCACGGCGGTCCCCTGTCCGCTGGTGGCCTTGCTAAGGGCCCTGGGGTGATGAGGTCAGAGTAGCCTGAAGGTGAAAATATAACGTCCCCAACCGGAGCTGTGAACCCAGAGAGCTGAGCTCCCTACAGAAGTGAGGGTGGGGGATTTCACCAGGAGGGGCACGGAAGCCGGGTGGGCGCAGAGAGAGTGGCATCTGAGCCAGGTGGAGAAGAGAAATGGGACACAGAGGTCAAGGATCCCGCTGGGCACAGGCAGCCATTAAGGACTTGTAAGCTGGTAGGGAGATGTTTGCAAAGGCCCACGCTACAGATGACTATGGCCTCCCTGAGCCCAGGAAGCGGAGGTGGGATAGACGGCAGAGGGACTGAGGAGGCAGAATGGACTGGCAATGGGGCAGGGGTGAGGTGAGGAGATGAACAGAGCTGATGTTCCAGCTGCAGGGGCAACCCAGGGAAGAGGGAAATAATGGCTTTGCCCAGGACAAGCCAAGTGCCCCCTGCCTCAAAGCCAGAGCTGGACAGGGGGCTGTGGCTGAAGAGGGAGGGTGTGGTGGGCTTCCTGGGCAAGGTAGACCCAGAGACACCAGTACCCCCGACTGTCACCCACTCCCAGGTAATAGCCAGTGGGTCTCTGGGACTACACTGGTCACCCTCTTCCCCTGCCCTAGCTGACGCTCAGTTTTGAGTGCTCCTTTGAGGGTAAGGAGACATCCTTGGCGGCATTTGGAAGAGGATAATCAGATGGGGTGGGTGTGTGCATCACACCTGACAGGACCTGGGGGTGACTGTTGGAGGGCAGACCCTGGGCGACATTACAGGGAGGGGATGGGGAAGGAGACCATTCCAACATTCTGTGTACCCAGCCCCTACACATATTCTCTCTCTCTTTTTTTTTTTTATAATGTATAGGTATTCTTTTTTTTTTAATATATTTTATTGATTCTTTTTTACAGAGAGGAAGGGAGAGAGATAGAGAGTTAGAAGCATCAATGAGAGAGAAACATCGACCAGCTGCCTCCTGCACATCTCCTACTGAGGATGTGCCCGCAACCTAGGTATATGCCCTTGACCGGAATCGAACCTGTGACCCTTCAGTCCACAGGCCGACGCTCTATCCACTGAGCCAAACTGGTTTTGGCACATATTCTCTCTTTTTAAGAAAAATATATTTTATTGATTTTTTTAATAGAGAGGAAGGGAGAGGGATAGAGAGTTAGAAACATCAATCAGCTGCCTCCTGCACACCCCCTACTGGGGATGTGCCCGAAACCAAGGTACATGCCCTTGACCAGAATCGAACCTGGGACCCTTCAGTCCGCAGGCCAACGCTCTATCCACCGAGACAAACCGGTTAGGGCTATGTACATTCTCTTTTATTCTCAAAGCAGTCCTGTGGGGCCAGCGACCCAGACATGGCCAGGGACAAGCAAGTTGGTAAGGGCTAGGATTTGAGCTTGGCTCTGTCAGACACCAGAGTCTACATTCTTTACAAGAGCCTGCATTGTCTCAGATGGAATTGTGGGGACACAAAAAGCAGAAATATTCCCAGGGTGCAGTTCTGGTTCAGAAGAAGGAAGAACTGCTGGCCATGGAGTGTGCTGCCTTGTTAGTAGTAAGCGCCCTGCTACTGGAGGTATCCAAAGCTGGTCATGGAAATGTCAGCAATGCTAATAAGGAGTGGGGGTCAGATCAGATAGCATCCAGATGCTGAAGTTTGGCCTTGTATTATATTTCAGATTTTGTTTTTTTTTTGCTCTTCAGAAATAAATGCATTTATTCAGCAAAAAATAAATCATGTGTGCTAAGAGTGAGCAGAAGATATGTTTCCATTCTCTGCTTGCCTCCAAGGAAAGAATCCCAAAACTGCCCTTGCTGTGAACTCGTGCCAAGGTCTCAGCAGGACCAGTGCAGAGCAGGAAGCCCCGCCCACCCCCAACCCCCCCTTGCACAACCTACTGTGCGGCAGCCTTGGGCTCTGCAACGGCGGACCAGCTTCCAGTCTGCCCTGCTGCTGCCTGGCGGTGGGAGGGCTTGGAAGTGGCCAGCCATTTCCTGTCTCAGTTTCCTCATCTGCAAAATAAGGGAATAGCACCAGCCAAGGTGCACATGAAGCAGGAACTCTTCTCCCTCCCTGTTTCAGGAAGGCCATCAGTGGAAAGCCCAGCCTGGGCCCCATGAGCAACAGGAAGAAGATGCAGTTGCTGCTGGTCCTGTTGGGGGTCCTCCTGGGAGCACCCTGGGCTCCAGCTTTGTCCTTTGAGACCTCTGAGGAAATGGAGCTGGGTATGACCTCTAAGGTGGGAGAGGGTGGCAGGGGTGGGAAGAGTTGGCACCAAGTGGGGGCTGAGCAAAACTAGAGAGAATCCTGGCCCAGGCCCTAGGGAGGTGGCAGCAGGTGGCAACCATTGAGACTCAGTGTCTGGCTCCCAGAAAGCATCCACCTATCTCTGTGTCCACGAAAGAGGACTGGCCTTGCAGGGCCCAGGGCCCTGAGCTGGGCTGCAGAGCTGGTGGTGAGCCCCTTGGATGTGTGTGTGTGTGTGTTCTGTGCAGTGTGTGTGTGGCTTGGGAGGCCCAGGCCTCACGTGTGGTGTATGCACTGGGAGGGTATTATGCCTTGGAGTGGTGTGATGTGTGTCCTGTAGCATGCGCCTTGTGTGTGCGCGTGCGTGTGCGTGTGCGTGTGTGTGTGTTGGACAGTGTCATGTTCAGCCCAGCAGGTGTGCTACTCACCGTGTGTGTGTGATGTGCATCAGAGGCATGGCCTTACCTCTGCCTGTAGCATCTAGAGCATGTGGCTGTGCGTATGTTGAGGGGTAGTAGGTGTCCAGCATGTGTCTGAGGTGCTCGTGCCCTGCATGTGCAGCATGTTCTCTCTATGTGGGGGCTGCCTCAACTGTGGCTGCGGGGCTCATTGACCTCTGCCCTTGACCCACAGAGCCCTGCCTGGCCCCCAGCCCGGAGCAGCCAGAACAGGAGCTGACGGTGGTCCTTGGGCAGCCTGTGCAGTTATGCTGTGGGAAGGCTGAGCGTGGTGGCCACTGGTACAAAGAGGGCAGTCGCCTGGCACCTGCTGGCCGGGTACGAGGCTGGAGGGGCCGCTTGGAGATCGCCAGCTTCCTACCCGAGGATGTTGGGCACTACCTCTGCCTGGCACGAGGCTCCCTGTTCGTCCTGCACAATGTCACGTTGGTTATGGATGGTAAGGGGGTCTGGCAGGGGCTGAGGGGTGCCCAGGGAGAGACTCTCCTGTCCTGGCCTCATCTATCTCCCTCTACCCCTGACATAGACTCCTCGACCTCCAGCAATGGTGATGAGGAACACAATGGCCCTTCAAATGGGCACGTTTACCCACAGCATGGTCAGTATAAGTCCTCAAGGACTCATTTCCCTACCTCCCAGCTGCTCCCTGAGAAGAGACCTGTGCGGAAGCAGGTAGTCACCCTGGGGGCACTAAGTTCTTCCTTCCCCTCCAGCACCCTACTGGACACACCCCCAGCGCATGGAGAAGAAACTGCATGCAGTGCCTGCTGGGAACACCGTCAAGTTCCGCTGTCCAGCGGCAGGAAACCCCACGCCCACGATCCGCTGGCTCAAAGATGGACAGGACTTTCACGGGGAGCATCGCATTGGAGGCGTTCGGGTGAGTCTCTGGGTTCCAAGGCCACCTGCTCCCCCACCGGCCCCCTCATACCTATAAACCAACCCCCAGTTCCTTCTTGAATAAAGAAGGCCGCTGTGTGGCCCCAGAAGAAGCACTAGGCTGCGGACTTGGACAGCTCTGGTTCAAGTTCCCGCTCCGCCACTCTGGCAAGTGACTTAGCCTCTCGAGCGACTCCATTTCTAAAGGAGGAAGGATCCCTGACCCGCATCCGTAAGTCTGGGCAGCTCATTCTCATGGCCAGACCCTGCAAGGTCAGCTCCAGGCTGTAATGAGGAAACTGAGGCTCAGAGGACAAAGACTGGCAAAGGTGGCACAGCTAGGAAGAGGCCAACCTAAAACTCAGGGCTCAGACATTTCTTGGAGTCTTCTCCTTTGTCCCAAAGTCCCTGGCCTTGCCCTCTCCCTCTCTCCCACCCTACTCCCCTCAGGGGCATGGGTTAGTGGCCCCTCGTGGACCCTTCCCCTCCCCACAGCTGCGCCATCAGCACTGGAGCCTGGTGATGGAAAGCGTGGTGCCCTCAGATCGTGGCACATACACCTGCCTTGTGGAGAATCCGGTGGGCAGCATCCGCTACAGCTACCTGCTGGACGTGCTGGGTGAGCGGAGGGGCAAGCGAGGCAGTGTGGGGGTGGACCAGAATATGCCCTCAGTTAGAGCCCAGTCTGGCAGGCAACATGGACTGAGTCTTAGATGAGTCACTCAAACTTGTTTCAAGTGTGCTGGTGGGCGTGAGGGGCGCACAGAGGGTAACGTGGGCCCGGAGGAGCGGAGATTAGCCAAGAAGAAAAGTAGGGAAGACATTGAGGCAGAAGGCACGGGTTCAGTAAAGGCCTTCAGTGTAAAGACTATAATGCATTTGTGGGGAGATGTATGCCTGGGGTGTGGCATTTCCATGGGGAGCCAGGCCATGAAGGGTTCTGAATGCGAGGCTGAGAAATTGTCCTGGACCCCAAAGGCAATGGGGAGCCATGGAAGGTTTAAGCGGGGTAAGCAGAAGACAGACAAGGTCTGAGCTGCATATCAGGAAGGTCTCTCCCTTGAGCTGGGAAAGTTGGAGGCAGGTGACCAGGGTGCTTCTGTGGGTACCGCTGGTCAGGGTTGACGGCCCGGCCCGGCCCCCAGAGCGGTCCCCGCACCGGCCCATCCTGCAGGCAGGGCTCCCGGCCAATACCACAGCGGTAGTGGGCAGTGACGTGGAGCTGCTATGCAAGGTGTACAGTGACGCCCAGCCTCACATCCAGTGGCTGAAGCACATTGTCATCAACGGCAGCAACTTCGGTGCCGACGGCTTCCCTTATGTGCAAGTCTTGAAGGTCCAGCCCCTGCGGTGCCTGAGCCCTCCCTACCCTTCTCCCATGGTGGGGAGGGTGATTACCAGCTCCCTTCCTGACCCCGGGCTCTGCTGTGACCCCTGAATGTGTCTCCCATCCCCAGACAACAGACATCAATAGCTCAGAGGTAGAGGTCCTATACCTTCGTAACGTGTCGGCCGAGGACGCAGGCGAGTACACCTGTCTGGCAGGCAACTCCATTGGCCTCTCCTACCAGTCGGCCTGGCTCACTGTGCTGCCAGGTGAGCACCTGAGGTGGCCAGGAGAGGCTTCAGGGTCCGACTCTGATCCGGCAGTGGGCTGTGACCTGCGGGTGGACACTACCCCTTGGCCTGTGGGATCTAAGCTCGGGACATGGCGTGTGGTTTTGTGTTGGATTCTGCATGTAGCAGACCCTCTGCATGTCGACATGTGACTGTCGGTGGGACCCAGGACTATGTGGGACTGAGTATAATTACAGTTTTCTTGGTATGTGCATCCGTGTGTGGCGGGAGCTGTGAGGGCCTGAGTTAGAGGGTATAGGGCCAGCCATCTGACCACTGACGGGTCAGTTATGTGTCTGTGGACAGAGGAGGACCTCACATGGACAGCAACAGCGCCCGATGCCAGGTACACAGACATCATCCTGTACGCGGCGGGCTCTCTGGTGTTAGTGGTGCTCCTGCTGCTGGCCGGCCTGTATCGCCGACAGGTGCTGCACGGCCGGCACTCCCGGCAGCCCGCCACGGTGCAGAAGCTGTCCCGCTTCCCTCTGGCCCGACAGGTACTGCGCATCCCCGCCCCCGTGTCCCATAGTGAGGCTCGGCCTGCCAGCCCACCACGGCTCAGGGCCAGCCGGCCAACCAAGGCTCCCCTTTGCAGTTCTCCCTGGAGTCAGGCTCCTCAGCCAAGTCAAGCTCGTCCCTGGTGCGGGGCGTCCGTCTTTCCTCCAGCGGCCCCCCCTTGCTTGCTGGCCTCGTGAGTCTAGACCTCCCTCTGGACCCGCAGTGGGAGTTCCCCCGGGACAGGTATGCTGTGCAGCGTGAGGGTGTGGATGCAGGCTCCAGGCAGGAAGGACGCCCGGACGGTTGAGACCTCAGCTTTCTTGATTTCTAGGCTGGTGCTTGGGAAGCCCCTGGGCGAGGGCTGCTTTGGGCAGGTGGTGCGTGCAGAGGCCTTAGGCATGGACCCGGCCCAGCCTGACCAAGCCAGCACCGTGGCTGTCAAGATGCTCAAGGGTGAGTGTGGCGGCCTGGGGGAGGTACTGTGGCCTTGGGACTAACGGAAGGAGCTCATAGTGCTATCAGGTGAGCACTGGGGCCCAGGAGAGGCTGTCGGATCCCACCCTTGGGCCTGAGGCCCAACTCTGCTACTGACTCTGACAAGTCACTTCTGAGCCTCAGTTTCCTCACATGTCCCTACCTCAGGACCCTAGGTTCATAAAAATTCCTGATGCATAAAATCTTACCCTTTGGGATGATGGTGACTATAAGGACTTGGGGTAACTGGGGTTTACTATCCCCTGTCTGCCCTGACCCTATGTAAGCTTTGGCCTCAAGTAACCTTGTCAGCTGTGTAGGACACCACCTCATTCCCCTCAAGCCACACCCTGGGCCTCCCCCACGGCCCTTCCCAGGTCTGTCCTGTTGTTTCTATCACTTGAGAACAGCCTTTCTGCTCAAATTCAGTCCCAGCCTCTAAGCAGGAGCCCCAAGGTGCCTAGGCCACTCCTGGAATCTACCACAGGGGCCTCTCACTGCTGTCTCCCAGGCCCCTCTACCAGAGTGGCCCAAACCACTGTTCTGTTCTCCGCCCCCTTACCCCCAGCTCCTCTCTGCACAGCTGGGGCCACCTGGCACTTTCCCGGAGGCAGAGATTGAGAAATGTGCATTGCGAGGTCTGGTGGGGAGGGTATGTCATTGGCCCAGGGCCACGGGTCAGCCCTGAGGGCCCGCCCCTGCTCCACAGCCTTCTTCCAGGCCTCCCCTAGCTGTGCCCCACTGGCGGCTCCCTGAATTCCCAGGCCAGATGGACGCCAGGCCCTGGTCAGACAGACCTCAGGGCGCCAGCCTGCTTTCCGCCCCCAGGAGCCCTCACCCCATTCAGGGACTAATGCCAAGCCCTGCGGACAAGCTTCCTTCCTGTTCAGAGCTCTTCCCCCTCTCCTGTTTCCTGGCCCCTCACCGGCAGGCCTACTTCTTTTAGATCCTTGATTCTTGTTGCATCCTCACAACCGCTCTGAGAGGGAGGGCATGATACGGTATCCCATCTCACACAAGAGGATTCAGAGGGCAGAATGGGACAGGCTCTGAAAGGTTAGGTGACTTTATCAAGGCTACGCAGCCTAGTGGGGACTCAGTCCCAGACCTTCTTGCCTCCTGGTCCAGCGCTTCATGTCCTCTCCCCCACCCTACAGCCTGCCCTGTGTAGTCACCCTGGCTGTCGCCCTTGCAGACAACGCCTCTGACAAGGACTTGGCAGATCTGGTCTCTGAGATGGAAGTGATGAAGCTGATCGGTCAACACAAAAATATTATTAACCTGCTGGGTGTCTGCACCCAAGAAGGTGGGGTGAGGTGGGCCCGGGTGGGGGTGGTTGTGGCGGGAGCACAGCCTCGGCAGCCTCCCGGTCTCCCTCGCCTTTGCAGGCCCCCTGTACGTGATTGTGGAGTGTGCTGCCAAGGGAAACCTGCGGGAGTTCCTGCGGGCCCGGCGCCCCCCGGGCCCCGACCTCAGCCCCGATGGGCCTCGGAGCAGTGAGGGGCCGCTCTCCTTCCCTGCCCTGGTCTCCTGCGCCTACCAGGTGGCCCGAGGCATGCAGTACCTGGAGTCTCGAAAGGTGAGGGCAGTAGCGGCACTCCGGGCCACCGCCGACTGCTCCATCTCCGTATCTTTATGACCCTGGCATTCAATGTCTCCAACTTCTCCCTCTCTCCCCTTTCTCGTTACCCTAAGTCCTGCTGTATGTAGATTTCAGTGCCTGTCCCATTCCGTCCTCACATCCTCCCTAACCGTAGGCAGGGCAGGTAAAGAGGCCACATGAGAGAACGTGAGGGCCCTGAGGCTGGACTGCTCGGGTCTGCCCTCTGCATCCTGACTTCCTCATCTGTAAAATGGGTGATGATCCTACCCACCAAGGTTACCGTGAGATGCTATGTGTCCTAATAAGCCTAAGTCCCCTGCCCTGTCCCCAGTGCATCCACCGAGACCTGGCTGCCCGTAACGTGCTGGTGACAGAGGACAATGTGATGAAGATCGCTGACTTTGGACTGGCCCGAGGCGTCCACCACATTGACTACTACAAGAAAACCAGCAACGTGAGGGGGGCAGGGCAGAGCTGGGGGGCAGGGGGCAGGACCTGTGGGACTGGCACCAATGCCTCCTCCTCTCCCTCCCAGGGCCGCCTGCCTGTCAAGTGGATGGCACCGGAGGCCTTGTTTGACCGAGTCTACACACACCAGAGTGATGTGTGAGTCCTGAGTGTCTGCCAGGATCCTTGTCCTACCCCACAGAAAAGGCAAAGCGTTTGCCCAAGGTCGCATAGCCCTGGGACCTGAGTTGAAACAAACTCCAAAAAAAGCTCCTATCTCCACCCCCGCTTGGTGAATTATGCCTGCGGGGCCCCCCCATCCCAGCCCCAGGAGCAGGGAGTGAAGCTGTGCCCTGCTGAGCCCTGATTCTGCCTCCAGGTGGTCATTCGGGATCCTGCTGTGGGAGATCTTCACCCTTGGGGGCTCCCCATACCCTGGCATCCCCGTGGAGGAACTGTTCTCACTGCTGCGGGAGGGGCATCGGATGGACCGGCCCCCGAACTGCCCTCCAGAGCTGTGAGGCCATGCCCTACTCTCCCCCTTTCCAGTCCTCACCCTCTGCTCTGACCTGGCCTCAGGGTCTGGCCCCGGGGAGGGATCAGCACCAACTCCCTGTGACTGTCACCTCCTCGGCCCAGGCCCAGTGGGGAGGTCCTGGCTTCTGTGCCCTTTCACCCACCCCTCAGTAGACCCCAACCTCCCCTGCCCACCCACGAGGGCCACGAGGTCCTCCCTTCACTCAGGCCTGTGGGTGCTTCTGACCCTGCCCACCTCTCAGGTATGGGCTGATGCGTGAGTGCTGGCATGCGGCGCCCTCTCAGAGGCCCACTTTCAAGCAGCTGGTGGAGGCACTGGACAAGGTCCTGCTGGCCATCTCTGAGGAGGTACTTCTCCTCTCCCGTCCCGTGACCACCCTCTGCCCACTCCCCTTTGGGCTTTACCTGAGCTGACCATCAGGGCTGACCAGCACTGTTCCCCGCAGTACCTGGACCTCCGCCTGACCTTTGGACCCTACTCCCCAGCCGGTGGGGACGCCAGCAGCACCTGCTCCTCCAGTGACTCTGTCTTCAGCCATGACCCCCTGCCCCTGGGGCCCACTTCCTTCCCCTGTCCTGGGGTGCAGACTTGAGCAGGAGCAGGAGGTTGTACAGGCAGGACAGCCAGCAGCCTTGGGCCTCCTGGCTCTGTTGCAGCCTGGTGGTGCTTGATCTTGGCAGCCCCAGTCCAACTTCAGGGTCCTGTCCAAGGTCTCTGGTTTTGCTTTGGGGAAGTCTGTCCTTGGTCCTGGGGTCCCTAGTTGAGGCTTCTGGCTCTGGCCTTGGGTTCCCAACTCAGAATTCAACCCTAGTCTCAAGGCCCAGCCCTTGCCCTGGGAGTCATGGCCCGAGCATTCTAATAGCCTGAATATAGGGCTCTGCTTGGCATCTGGGCCTTGACACTTGATCCTGATTTCAAGGGTTTGGCTGAACCTGGCTACAGAGCCTGGAACCTCCCTGCTTCCCTACACCAAGAGAGATCTTGGGCCTCTGAACCCCCTTCCCTCAGGTGGCCCCCCCTCCCCCTTTGCTGCTTGTCCCAGCATCTTGGTGGAAGGAGCTTGGCCCCTGTGCTCCTAGCTGACGCTGGAAGCCTGCCGAAAACACAGAAGCAAATGGCCTTTTATAAATTATTATTTTGAAATAAATCTCATTGTGCCTGATGTGTGCCTTGCGTCCCAGATGGAGGGGGGAAAGGGTGGAGGGATCCCCAAGCCGGGGCTCTGCCTAGGTGACAGATTGACAGGCCTCTGTGCCAGGCCTTGGGCCCACCTCCACCTCCAGCTGCCTCGGGGTGGGCCTCTGTCCTGGTCTGTTTCTCACCCGCACCATCTTGTGTATGTGATGGTGTGAACGGGCGCTGTGGGCAGAGGAGTCCACACAGCACCATCCACGGGGCAGGACTCCTGGACCCCGTGCACATGCGTGACCTGGGCTGTTGCCAAGGGAGCTGGCAGTGCCCCTCCCCCATCTGCTCAGCATTAACCAAGCTGACAGTTAACACAGCATGAAAGCCCAAAACCCAACTTCGAGGCTGCCGCCTGCTCCCACGCTCTGCCGCTCAGGCTGGGAGCTTGGGCCGTGCGGCCCCGCCTGCCCTGGCCAGTCTCCCCAGCAGCAGCTGGTTGCCGTCCTCCCTGCTGGACTGCAGCTGTTCCTGCCTGCCCGGTCCTCCCCTAGAGAGCCCTCAGGGCCCTGTTCTCAGATGCCCTTGGGGGGAGGGAGTAGAGAGGCTCAACTTCCCAGGGCTCTGAGCCTGGAGCCTTCCTCAGTTCATCCCAAGGGTTACTGCTGCTGCTCTCCAGCCGCTGAACCATGGGATGAGGGTGCGGACCCAGGGCCTGGCTTTCTCTCCTGCCCTGTCCTCCTGGCACAGGACTGTCCAGAATTTGGTGCTGGAAGACTGAGCAGCACCTCATGGCCATGGTTCTTTCCTACTCTGGGTCTCCTCATGCCCCATCCGGGCTTCTCTGAGTCACTATGTCCCAAATTGAACTACTCATTTCCCCCCAAAACTGTATCTCCTCCAGGGGCCTCCCTCTCAGAGAAAGCACAGACCAGGAGCCGTGGAGGCGCCCCCAACCCCCTTCCCGAAGGAGGTGGAAACACAGTGGGAGGTTCAAGGCCCGACGCTTCCAGTGCCGGAGGCCAGCGCTGTCACTTCGCCAATGGTCACTTCCTTCGCTCGTATGAGTGGGGGCTCCTGCCCTGCATGCCTCTCTGGTTTAGGATGAGCAGAGGCTCGGTGAGCACTGGTGTGGGGAGGACACCACGCAGAGTTCGTGGGTATTTCAGTGAGAACTAGTGCTTGGGCTTTGCAGCAGCCTGAGGTCCCCTTTGCAGCCCAAGGTCCCCTTCACTCGCATTCCCCTGCAGGCAGCTCCAGTGGCAGGTTCCTAAAGCAACTCTTGGCTTATGCACCTTCTGCACTCAAGAACCCAAATTCCTGGAGCCGCCAAACTTTCTGATTGAGCCCCACCTCCAGACTGAAGTGTCCCCCTGGCTGTCACTGATCAGTGACTATGTCCTTCATCAACCAACCAGTCACAGGAGAGCCTGGAGGGAAAGTGTGGGTTGGGGTAGTGTGCAAAAACAAGTGGGTAAGAGATGAGAGTCCCCATTTTCCACTTCCTCACCAGGAACCCACTGCCCTCTCCAACTCAGCCACCCACCACTCTCCCTCACCACAGCCTCACCAGATAGACCATTCTTCCCCTTTAATGGTAGAGAAACTGAGGGATGTCGCAGCCCAGGGTTACAAGGATGGTGCTCCAGAGGAGCCGAGTTGAACCCTCCCACCCCGTCCCAGGTTCCCAGTGGGTCCTGCGCACACGGGAGACCTGAGCCAGGTCACTCAGAGTGACGGGGCAGCTGCTGCCTGGTAGGTTCCAGGGGCCAAGAGGAGCTCGGCTGCCCACCCTGTGCCCCCTCCCTGCCCACCTCCCTGGCAGGCACACACTTGCTAGGGCCCTTCCACATTCCTGATGTCGCATGTAAGAGTGAGACAGATGCTGCTAATTCCCGTGCAAGCTCGGCTGCCTCCTCTCCCCGCCCCCAAGCCTGCTCTGGGCAGCTCCGCAGCAGCTGGAGCCTGGGCCCCTTGGTCAGTCTGGGTTCGGAGTGGTCTAGCCTGTGACACTGGCCTCGGGAGCCTGTAGAAGAAGCATTAGTCACTCTGGACTTTGCCACTTGCAATGTATCAGTCAGGGTTCTGATGAGAGCATCAGATAGACAGCCACTGCTATCTGGGAGCCAGAGTCCAGGGACAGGAGGCTGCTGGTAGGGGAGGTCAGGTGGTCACAGCATGGAAGGGGGGCTGCTATGACCGAAATTACCCTCTGAGCCTGAAACACAGGAATGCTGCCACGCCTGGAGAGTGGTTTTAAGTGCTCTGTCAACAACTGGGATTAGGAGGGAATGGCCTCAGGGCCGGGCTGCCAGGATCTTATTCCCTCCTCAGGCAGCCCCAACAGGAAGGCATTCTTGTCCTGCTGCCCAGATGAGGACAACTGAGGCTCAGGAGGAGGAGGTGACGGGGCCGAGGTTGCACAGGGGAAAGTGGGAGAGTCGGTGCCTCTGACCAGGGGCCCCGTCCTACCGCAAAGCTCATTCCTGCAGCCCCGGTCACCTGGCCTTTCCCAGGACCAGGGAGCTGGGTTTGCAAAAGCAGGGACATCTGTTCATGGAGTGTCCACACTCAGGGTGAATGGACATTCAGGAGGCCCAAGCACAGATGTGCCGGGCCCAGTATTTTGGGCTCCAGCCCACAGCCTTTGGTTCCTGCCACCTCAGGGCCTTCACAGGGGTGGGCTGTTCCTTCTGGGGCACACTCCTCTCCCCTCACCTGGCCAAGCTCTCCCTCTCCTCACCTTTTTAAAAAATATATGTTTTTATTGATATTTTTTAGAGAGAAGATAGAAATATCGATGATAGAGAAACATCGATTGGCTGCCTCCTGCAGGCCCCCCACTAGGGATCGAGCCCACAACCTGGGCATTGCCCTCACCAGGAATCGAATCAGCAACCTCTTGGTGCATGGGATGATGCTCAATCCACTGAGCCACGCTCTCCTCACCTTGTAAGTGTCACGAAAACCTCATTTCTCGGGGTGCCCTCCCTAGGGTCCCTCCCAGGTTGGACCCCCCCTGCAGGCTGAGACCCCTATTCAGAGGTGCTCTCATGGTCTCCTTCTTGCAAATACAGCACAGAAAGCCAGCACTGAAAGCCAGACACTCAGGACCCCAGCATCCAGTCCTGAAACCTCAGCATATTTCCAAGTCTCCTGGAGGCCCTGGACTGCTGGTCTCACCCTAGAATCTCTTATTGGGTAGGTTTGAGGTGGAGCATGAAAACTTTCAGGGAGAATAGCTGCTGGCCTGGGGGCCACACTTTGGGAACCAGGGTTTTTATAGAGGTGTCATATGTTCGAGGTTGAAACAACTCAACAAAAACTCCAAAGTCACAAAAGGTTTTCAATGAAAACCAACCCCCCAGTACAGACTCTCTTGGCTTCCCAAGGGAAGCTGCCCCATTTTCTGAGTCTTCCTGAATGCTCCCCTCTTCCGCTTTATAGCCCTAGATCCAGTTGAGTGGTTACTGTCCTTGTCCCCCAAATCCCCACCCAGGGCCGCACCTGGCAGAACTGAGGGGCAGTAAAGTGTTGAATGAAGATACGAAGGAGACCCATTCCCAGGTACAGACGCCCCCAGGTGTGCACACTCAGCCACACTGCCTGCCTCTTCCCACACTCCAGACTCAAAATGGGATGGGAGACCCCTTCCCCCCAGCCCTCCACCTGCTGTAGGATTTGGCCTAATCCCGAAGGGAGGCAGCTGCAGCTCTCTCTGGGGGAGAAGGCTCCCCTCCGAAGGAAATCTCCTTTTATTCTCTTGCTGCCGAAATCTGACCTTCCTTGGCACCTGGGCCCCACAGCTGGGGCCTGTCCCCAAGAAGTGACTGAGGAGGAGGCGTGAAATCACCAACAGCTGAACTCACCCAGTCTTCCCCCCATATCCTCTCCAAATCGGTGGCTGCTCACATTCCACGGTGCCAGCCCCTTCCGGCCCCCCAGTGCCAGGTGCAAATGCTGATACTTTGGGCCCAGCCTGACCTGGCCTTACTGATCTCACTAGCTGACTCTTAGGGTATCACTAGGGGCTCCCCTCAGCTCCCCAGGCCACACTTGTACCCTTCAGGTCTCCGCTCAGTCATCCCCTCCTCCAAGAAGGCCAGTCTGACCTCAAGGCACAGCGTAGGCATGCCACCTCCATGCGTGACTGGAAGGACCCATTAATGTCTCCCCGTCCCACTCAGGGCTGGGGCCTCAGGCTTCATCCCTAAGAATGCAAGCCCAGTCAGTGCAGAGAGGGCCACACTCAGGCTTGTCAAATGACTACGTGATCTGGTAAGGGGGACGATGAGGCCCCTTCCTCCCACAGCTGAGGCCCCTAGGAAATCAGGTTCCAGAAGCAGAGAGCTGGCTGTCAGGGCTGAAACAGTGAGACCCATATTGGGCATCTACTCTAGAACCTTCAAAGAGGAGTAGCTCTGGCATATTGGAGGGCGGGGGGGGGGGGGGGGGTGGAACAGAGATTGTCATTATCACTGGGGAACCCACTGCATATACTGAGGGGGTTTTCCAACACAGCCGAGCTTCTGTCCCCTTCAGCAACCCCTGAAGACCTAAATGATGGATGGCCTGGAGTTCTGTATTCTCTCTCTCTCTTTTTATTTTTTTTTTTGGTCTGGAATTTTCTAGAGCAGCACTGTCTAATAGAACTTTCTCTGGTGATGAAAATGTTCTATATCTGTGCTGTCCAAGACAGTAGCCACTGGCCACATGGAGTAGCTATAGCACTTGAACTGTGGCTCGTGCAACTGAGGAATTAATTATTATAATTAATTTACATATTAATTTAAAGGGCTGTGTATTGACAGAACAACTCTAGAGCTTTTACAAAGGGGCTGCTCGGAGTGCAGTGGCAGGGAATTCTCTCCAATTCACACCACCGAGGTGGAAATTCAAGGTACAAGCAGAGTGCATGGTGCACGGTGCACTCTCACCTGTGTCAAACTTGTGCCTGAGGGTATAGGGCTGCAATCACTTGGGCAGGTGGCCACAGAGGTTGCTTCTGCGGAGAACTAGGTGACAGGGGTCAGAGAGGAAGGGGACCTTTGTTTCTTTTTATTTTTGAACCTGGTACATGCATTACTTATTTACAAAAATTGAAATTTTTCCCCAAAAATAATATCAGAGAAGAAAAAGATTCCCTCTGAGAATTCCTGGCCCCAAGACCTCGGCTGCCCCAGAGCCAGCTTTGGAGCCTCGACCGAGGACCCTCCACACAGCCAAACAGTCCTCCTGCCCACTTCACACACCAACCGAAACTAGAACCCAGGCCTGCAGGCTAAGCCTGCGCTGGTCCCTGCTCACTCGCAAACTCCCTGCACACCCCTCCCCCATCTAGTCTCCAGCCCCAGTGGCCTTCCTGTTTTTCCACCATCCTGAGCTCAGGCAAACCTCAGGGCCTTAGCACTTGCAGGTCCCTGCCTGCCTGGAATGCTAGTCCCTGGTTCTTCTGGCTGCGTGTCAGACTGTCAGCTATTGTTGCCATAAGCATGTCTGCTGTGAACATCTTGGTCCCAAACATTTTCACCACAAGAATTTTAGCCCCCCAACTAATTGGCCTTAGCAACTGGTTGACAGTTCGATTTGCATTCGGCAGACAATGTACTGAAGCTAATTTGTCAGTTTGGTTTCATCCTCACGAGGATGTTTTTGCCCCTTCACTTCCATTTTTATATTATATCATATTTTATCATCAGAGGCCTGATGAACGAAATTCGTGCAAGGGTAGGCCTTCACAGCCCTGGCTGCCGGGACCTTGGCAGCCCCGCCCCCCACCCACACTCACCTTGGCCTGGCACTGCCCGCGTCTGCTGCCACACACCCCCAGTTCCCGGTTCCACGGAGTCCCCCGATTGATTGCCCTGCAGAGGGTGGCCTGGTCCTCCCTCTTTGGGGCGATTGCGGAGCCCCCCCCTCGATTGACCGCCCCACTGAGTTATACCTGCCGGGCTAATGTCTCTCTTTTTAAATTTTTTTTTTCTTACTTTATCTTTTCAGAAAGATTGCCTTATGGCCAATTAGTTGTGTGGCAAACATGTATGTTTACAGCAAATATGCTTATGGCAAATTTACCTAGAACATGTCAGAACAAAGGTCACCTCCTCAGAGTAGCCTCCCCTGACCACCCTGGCTAAAGTCCTCCCTCTGTTGTTCCATATTTTAGCCTCTTGTTTGTTCTCCTCTGTAATTACCTTGTTTGTTCACTCTTTACCGGCTGCCATCCCACTAGAAGGTGAGCTCTGAGAGGTCAAGAGGTTGTCCCGTCCACAGTTGTACCTTGAATGTACTCCGCAGATATTCACGGAACAAATATATGCTGAATGAATTTCCCAAATTCAGAATTCAAATCCCAGGCTGGTGAGCTGATCTCAAAGAGGCTCCCAGACCCTGTAGGAACTGGAACAGTGCCCCCCAAACATACCGCAGTGTATTTAATGAATCCTGCAGTGTCCGCAGAGGGACAGTCAACCCCCTCACCTCCTCTGCCCTGCAGCCTAGCCCTATGTGGAGCTGGGAACCCAGAGGGGACTTGGGACTGTCCCTGCCCTTAAAGTCCTTCAGGCTCAGGGTGTCTGCTTGTAAAGAGCACTCCCCCACACTGGGTTGAGGACAGCATGGGGCACAAGAGGCCAATATCTAAGGAAGGCCAGCAAATCCATTAAAAAAAGACAGACACCTCCAAACAATACAGAGAGGATATGATGAGGTGATTGGCTGACCAAGGAAACCTAGAGGTTAACAAACATATGAGGAGATTCTGAAACTCAAAAATAATGCAAGAGCCCTAGCCGGTTTGGCTCAGTGGATAGAGCGTCAGCCTGTGGAATGAAGGGTCCCAGGTTCGATTCCGGTCAAGGGCATGTACCTTGGTTGCAGGCACATACCCAGTGGGGTGTGTGCAGGAGGCAGCTGATCGATGTTTCTCTCTCATCAACGTTTCTAACTCTCTATCCCTCTCCCTTCCTCTCTGTAAAAATTCAATAAAATATATTTTTAAAAAAAGAATGGAATGAGCTCTAAAGCATAAACTCATTTGCATGAAAGAAATTATGACAGCCCTGGCTGGCATGGCTCAGTGGTTGAGCATCTACCTATGAACCTGGAGGTCACAGTTCTATTCCCTGTCGGGGCACATGCCTGGGTTTCGAGCTCAATCTCCAGTGTGGGGCATGTAGGAGGCAGCTGATCATTGATTCTCTCTTATCATTGATGTTTCTAACTCTCTCTCCCTCTCCCTGCCTCTCCGAAATCACAAAAAAAAATTTTTTTTAAATCAACCAATGAATGCATAAATAAGTGGAACAACAAATGCCTCTCTCTCTCTCTCTCTCTCTCTCTCTCTCTCTCTCTCTCAATAAATAATAAATAAACAAATGCCCAGAAAAGTGCTGACTAGAATTAAACATAGTCTCTAAAGTTCTGTTGGCTGCAGCTCTGAGTGTCTACAATGGGAACTAACCCTGATCTAGCTCAGGGAAGGGTTCCATGAAGAAGTGACATTTGAGTTGAAGGAGGGGAGCACTTGGTCTTGTGATGAGTGGGAGGAAAAGCATTTCAGGCAGAGGGAACAGATTCTGCAAAGGTCTGCAGGCAGGCAGGAATGGGGAGAATTTGAGGCATTCCAATCTGGCCACGTGGACAGTGCACATACAATACAGCATAAGGGAGTCCATGGCGCCAGATGAAGTCATCGCACAGTGAGCCTCCAGGTTGCAGGATTTCATCCTTAAGGGCATGAAGAAACCAGAGAGTGGGGGCAGATGTGGGGAGACAGACAAGGGGACTGTTGCCGCGTCTGGGAACTGGGACAGCACTCCCAGTAACTGTGGTAGGAAGGATAGGAAGATGGTCAAGAACTTGCAGGTGAGAAGGGGCCAAGGCTTGGGTGACCAGGCGGAGTCCATGCCAATGCTTTAGAGACTAGAGGAAGGGTGGGTGGAGGGCAGGGCAGACACTGGTGAAAATTTAAGTCAGACAGATGTGCTCTGCTTGACCCTGACTCTCTCGCCACCCTAACTGTCCTTGTACCTTGCATCCAAACTACTCCTAATCCCTGTCCCTTGGCCTCTTCCTCTCCTTTTCCTCACCCACCTCTTCTTTCCCTCTCTGGTCTTTTTCTATGCATGAGAGCACCCTGGAAAGTGTCTCCAGCTCAGGGAGCTGAGTGGAGGGGACACATTGGGGTGATGGTGCCACCTCCTGGCAGCCACAAGAAGTGCAGCACCCCACTTCAACCACATGTGGGTTGTGCCCATAGAGGTTTCAGGTGGGAAACCTGTGGAGAGATGTCTTCCCCTGTTGGTGGTGACCTGACCGGGTCATTCCTGGAGAACTAGGTGCTCTATTTTTCAGAGTGATGCTGATAAGCCCTTCCTCACCTACCCAATTGGATAGATGATGGGCAAAACTACTGTAATTACCCCCACCCCTAAAAACCTTCCCACAGCCCTCAGAATTGGGTCCGAACTCCTTAACACAGCACATAAGAATTTAGCCTGAGCTGAGGGAAGGGGGTCCTAATATAAGGCGACAGGAGAAGATCTGACTTTGGGTGGTGGGCACACTTTGATGCAATAGACAGATCTTGTAACTTAGAAACCCACACCTGAAACCTATGTGCTCATGTTGACCAATGTCACCCCCATCAATTTAATAAAGAAAAAAAGAAAGAATTTTGCCCTAGCCTTAGGCACGCCTCATTCTCTTTAGTTTCAATCCTTCCCTTCGCCTTCCCCCTTCCTGCAACGTGTGCACTCCCATCCCTTTGCATAGGTTGTTCTCTTTTCCGGGAACACTCTCCCACTCCCTGTTGGTTTTCCAAACTCCCACTCCTCTTTCAGGTCTCAGACTCCCCATCCCCCAGGAGGAGACCTTCCAGCACCTCAGCATTAGCTAGGCAAAGAGAGGAGTGCTTCAGGCAGTGGGGACAGCTTTGCAAAGGCCTAAGATGCCTTCAAGGAGGAGACCATAAACCAGAGAGGTTGACAGAACTCTCAGGGCTGCAGCAACAGACCCACGCAGCTCACAGGCTCTTGTGAGGGGTGAGTCCCCAGTGAGCAACAACATTTCCTGCAGCAAGGCTGCCAAGTGAGAAAACCACTGAAGAGGCTGGGATGGGCACAGGCAGAACAGGCAAGGGGTACCTAGATGAGAGATGACGGAGTTTGGATCCCTGAGCCCGGGCTCTAGCCTCCCTGAGGGGGCCCAGCTTACTCCAGTGTCCTCCACACCCTCCTCACTTCTCATCCCCTGGTGTTAGGTCCCCAGTCGCTGCCTGCCCCTCAAAGCCAGCACCTGTGCCTGGGGGGAGCTGCCATCTCATTTTAGAAGAGGACAGGATGCTTGGGTTCAAAGTTGTTAAGTCAGTCGTGAGTGACAGATGGGATTTGAACCTAGGTCTGTGTGCCTCACCCACCATGCTAGGTGTCCTAGCAGTTACAGGCTGGGCTCTGTCACTCGAGGGCTGTGTGGCTTTGGATGGACCATGTTACCTTTCTCTGCCTCAGTGTCCTCTTCTACTAAAATGAGAGCAATCATAGTAACCTACTCTGTGGGGTTTCTGAATGAAGAGTATACAGAGTAAATGCTCATAAGGGCCCAACACAGTACCAGGCACACGGCAGGTGCTCAATAACTGGTTGCTTTTCACATGGATATTGTCCCAGGAATTTTACATGCTCACTGGGGAAACGTGCTTCATGCTTCTGAAGCAGGGGGGAGGACAAAGCGAGCTCCTGGAGGGCTGGAAGGGAGGAGAAAGCAAAGAGAGCATCTCAGGGTAAGTCCAGAGTTGAGTCACCCTGAGTTCCAAGCGCAGAGTAGGTGTCAAGGGCACCAGCTCTGAAGGGCTTTGAATGCCAACCGAAGATCCACCAAAACCCAAAAGCTCTGGAGTCAGAGAAGGCACAACAACTGCCCTCAACCAAGAGGTGGGATGCTTTCCCCTCCACAGGTGCCAGCACTGGCCTTGGAGGCCCAGGGGAGCCTGAACAGCAGAAGAGGGCACTGGTAGCAGGGCGTGCATTCTCAGTCTTCAGAGAATGGCAGAGTCCAGGTAGCCCCTTCCGAGGCTGGAGAACCTTCTCTCTGTAATTCCCCAGCTGGTCACACGGTGGCGATAGTGCATCAAAAAGTCCTGGTTTTCCCTCCCAGGTCCTTCAGCCAAAATAGCCAACTACCAATGCCCTCTGGGTGCCTCTAAGAACCTTAGGGAGAATCCTTGCGTCCTGAATTTGAACCCTGATCTGTGTACCTCCCAGTCTGGCTGCAGTGGCTGCTTATCCTAGGATGGCAGTTTGTAGTTCTCTTTTCTGCCTCCAGGAGAGAGACTGGGCAGTGCTGCCTTTGCTGAGCTGACAGATTCATCTGCCTTGGGTGTGGAATATGAGACAGGGCAAGGGAGACTTCCACTTTGGCTTTCTGTCTCTTAGCTTCAGCTCACTTACGCAGCTTTTGCATTGTGAGTGACATGGTGGGACAGTTCCCATTCCTGGAATAGAGAGAAGTCCGACTGAGGGACGAGGCAACTCATATTGACCGAGCACCTCCTCTGTGTCAGACACTATGCCAGACATTCATTCCTACATGGACTCAGCACACAGTAATGAAGCACTCATTGTGTGCTGGTCATGGGAGACACGGTAATCCCAAGTTTTTGGCACACAGCAATAAGTAAATATGTATATATTTATGTTATATATAAAGATATATTTTTAAAAAAATATTTATGTTTTAAATCAGCACCCAACTTAATAAATATTGGATAAATGACCTACCTTGAGCTTTAGGTACCCCTGAGACATACAGATAGTGAGTTTGGAGCTCTGGGACAAATTTAGGCTAGAGATGGAGGTTCAGGCATTGCTGACATTTAGGGGATGCCAGTGACGGCATAGATTGGTCCCTCAGGGAGACTGGGTGAAGGATCAGCAAAGTGGACCTGTTTGCCAGACAGGAAAAAGAGGAGAAGGGAGGAAAGCCCATCATGTGGGAGCATGGAGAAGGGCTTGTGAAAGAGGTAGGGGGAACCAGGCAAGAGTGGAAGTCCCTGGAAACCTTGTTAGCTCCAGGGGTTAACAGAGTCAAATGTTGTCTGAAGTAAACAGCAAAGATTATGAAAGGCCACCAGACTTGGCCAGAATGGGACTGTTGGCAAGGAGCCAGACTGCCTGGGGTGAGGAAGGAGAGGAGGAAGGGAAGCCAACAGCAGGAGAGGGGAGAGAAGAGCAGAGCCTGACGAGCGGAGCATTGGGATTTTTCTCTGAAAATGAAGGAGAGACTACGGTGTTTGTGGGTTGCCGGCATGGAGCAAGAGAACAGGGCTGGAATTCCAGAAGAGCAAAAGGAAAAAGATGCACAAAGGCAGAGGAATCCCTACCTTGGTAGCTCAGCTGGTTAGAGCATCATCTTGAGATGCCAAGGTTGTGGGTTCAATCCCTGGTCAGGATACATACAAGGAGCAACCAATGAATGCATAAATAAGTGGAACAACAAATCTTTCTCTCTCTTCTCTTTCCTCTTTCTCTCTCTAAAAAAAACCCAATCAATACTTTCTTTTTTTTTTTAAGGCAGAAGAAGCATTAGGGCGGGACCCAGAGCCCACAAAGAAGGGCTGACCCAGACTTCTTCTATCTCTTCTTTTCTCAGAGCCCTAGGGCAGGGAGGTAGGTGAATTCAGATATATAGGCATTAAGGGCCAGTGGGGTCTCTAGCTGGATCTGGGGCACCCAGACATTACTAGGTATTGGCAGCCTTTTCTTGCGGGGCCCAGTGAACACTCATCACCTTTTCCAAGCTCCAAGCCCATAGAGTGGATCCCTCAGCCCACGGCCACCGCAGGTTATCAGCCTGGGAGCCACCTGATCCAAGCTGGCCAATCAGAGGCCTATCTCAGAACTGTGGCCTCAAAGTGTGGCCCAAATGAAAGCCAGAGCTGTGGTGGGGCGGTCCTGTGGGCCACGTGCAGACAGCAGGCCAACTTGCCATGACCCAGTGTCCTTTTGCTAAATGCACCTCTTCTCTCTAGCTGGCTTCTGCAGCTCATCCCGGGTGTGCCCATCCCAGTACCTTCCGTAATGACTGGTCCAAAGCAGTGATTTGGAGGAAGAAAGAACCAAGTTCAAGTCACTCGCTCATCATGTGACCTACATACACAGGTGTTTAACATTGTTGAGCCTCAGGTTCCTCGTTTGTAAAATGAGACTACTATATACCTACTAGGTCAGCAGTTCTCAACCTGTGGGTCGCGACCCCTTTGGGGGTCGAACGACCATTTCACAGGGGTTGCCTAAGACCATCAGAAAACACTTATATAATTACATATTGTTTTTGTGATTAATCACTATGCTTTAATTATGTTCAATTTGTAACAATGAAATTGGGGGTCACCACAACATGAGAAATTGTATTAAAGGATCGCAGCATTAGGAAGGTTGAGAACCACTGTACTAGGTTGTTTTTCTGCATGATGAGCTCCCCAAAAAACATATATATCTTATCTAATAAAGAGGGAATATGCTAATTGACCCTCACGCTGTCCCAAAGATGGTGGCACCCACAGCCAATAAGGAGGGAATATGCTAATTGACTGCCATGCCCTCAAAGATGATGACATCCACAGCCACAAGATGGTGGTGCCCAGTTCCCTCAGCCCTCCAGCCGCCCAGGGCCGCCCAAGGCTCAGGTAACCAGGGCTGGCCTAAGCTTGCGCTGCCAGCAGAGGAGTGATGGGGCATCACCTTCCCCTGATCACCGGGTTGCCTCCTACCCCTGAGGGCTCCTGGACTGTGAGAGGGGGCAGGCCGGGCTGAGGGACCCTCACTCCAGTGCATGAATTTTCATGCACCAGGCCTCTAGTTTTTATATAAATAACTATTTTTATTTGGTTTTTAGAGAGGAAGGGAAAGGAAGAGAGAGAGAAACTTTGATGTCAGCAAAACATTGATCAGCTGCTTCCTGCACCCCCCATAGGAATGTGCCCCAACCTGGAATGGTGAACCTTTTGGTGCACAGGTCATCGCCCAACCAACTGAATCACACTGGCCAAGGCACACAGATATTATTTATGGTTGTTGAACTTCCTACCCTTTAGGAATTCACAATCCTCATCACACACAGCCTTGTGTTAAGGCTACTTTTTCTTCTTATTCTCTTACTAGAATGTAAACTGCTTGTCAACAGGGATATACTCCTATGCCTTTTTAGTGTTCCAACTCCACAAACCCTTCACTTGGTCTGACAAGGATAAATTTAACTTACAGAAACAGTAGTAGGACAGAGTATACAAAATCATGGGATTTAGAGCACGGAAAACCTCTGCAGCGAGGTAGTGGTATTTATAATGCAGCAGGGCTGTCCTGGAAAAACATCTTAGAAGGGTGCTCTATGAGCTCAGGCAGATAGATCTTGAACTCTCTGAGCCTCACGAGAACAATAATCATGACTAGAACAACTTCAGGACTCACCAGGTGCCAGGCACTTTCTGAAGCTCATATTAATGTTAGATAGGACAAGGGTCTCAAGGTCTAGGTGCTTCTTACTAAATGCTGTTCTTGCTAAATGTTAAAATGTATTTTGCAGAAGCAGCTGTAACCAGATGAGCTTGAGGCAACCCATTCTGATAAATGTAGCCAACTGCAAAGAAGAAATCAATATGGCTTTAACCGAATAGTGTATATAAGCAATGGCTAAGCCTCCCCTCCAGGAGACAGAGCTTTGGATGCGAATCCCTTCTCCTTTACTTGCTGCAAGTAAAAAAAACTGCCTAACAGCAGCCAAGTCTCATTCTTTTTAAAAAATATATATTTTTATTTATTTCAGAGAGGAATGGAGGGGGGAGAGAGAAACATCAGTGATGAGTGAGTCATTGATTGGCTGCTTCCTGGATGTCCCACACCTGGGATCAAGCTAGCAACCGGGGTATGTGCCCCGACCCAGAATCGAACCATGGCCTCCTGGTTCATAGGTCGGCACTCAACCACTGAGCCATGCTGGCTGTGCTCATTCTTGAATAGAATACCACAAGCAGTGAACCTCTTGAGTTTGGCAACATTAATTCTCAACAATTCCATTTGCCTAAGATCACAGAACTATTTTGTGTCAGAGCTGAGGGTTCAAACCAGGCCTGTTGGTCAGAGTCTGTGTTCATAACTCCACAGTGTGCTGCCTCTCAAACAGCAGCACAGGCAGCTGGTACACAGAACTCTGAAGAGGCTGGCAGCAACAGGGCGGGTCTTCCACATCTGGGCGCCAAAGCAGGCCAAGCCCATAGCCCATAGTGGCTGATGGGTGGAGAGGGAGAGGAACAGGGTAGGTGACAACCCTGCACTTGCAGATAGGACCACATCTTGCAAGGTGTCCTAGTCCACAGTGAGGAGGGTGTTTCTACCCCCTCATTGCCACAGGCTTGGGATGCAGAGGACAGCAGGGGCCACTCTCTTACATGGTTTAGCTTCAGTCACTGTCCAGGCTGGAGGTCCAGGGCTCAACGTAGCCCAAGTCCCCTGGCTGCCTCAGGGATCCCTGGGCAGGGCTGGAGATGCCACCACTTTGAGCCCCACCCCACCCCCACCTCCTCCTGTCTGGTCTCATCCTTTGCCTTAGGCTCCTCAATATGACTAATTAAGCCTTCTGAAATCACTTCCATCTTCCCATTGGCTATCCTAGCTCTGTGTTTCCAGTTTTGGCTTTTTGTTTTTGTTTTTTGGTATAGCAAAGGTAGAGATTTATTGAAGAACAAGCACAGACTCCCACGTGGGGAGGGGAAAGAACTTCACAGCACAGACTCCCACGTGGGGAAGGGGGAAGAGCCCCTGTGTCTCCAGTTTTGATTTTAGAGATGCCCTGTCATTTAAGGCCTCCGCAATCTCCCTGGGAGGGGCGTATTTTCAACTCTAGACACTTCACCTAACTTTCCAGGCAAGGGCCCAGGATTTTCTTTTGTGGTGGGGCCGGGGCAGGGCTTTTGTTGACAGTCAGGCTTCAGGTAGTAATCTCTTTAGTTCTGTCTTATCACCAACTCCTCTGGAAACACCCTAGGGGATCTCTTCCATAGATTTCCTGGGATTTCTCATCACCACTCCCACCCCAATCAAAGATTTCAGGTCTGATGACCCTCTCTGATGACCCTCCAGGTACTCTCTCTCAACTGATTCTTCCTCCACATCTTCCAATTACATATATGTTCAACCGCTAACATGATGTCAGCCCCTGATGGCCTCCAGGCTCTCTAAACCTAACATGCCAGAGCACCAGCAGCTGCCTACTTCAAAGCATTCTTCCCAAAAATGTTAACCCAAATCTAATCAAGACTCTGACTTATTGTCCAGTTTACAGGAAACGCAGGGGCAGAGGAACAGGTTAAACACCATCATGAGGAAGCACCAGCCAATGGCAGAACGTGGGGCCTTCTTGGCCACTTCAAATGTCAAACAAAAGTCATGGAAGGCAGCCTGCCTTTCTTTTATGTATGTATGTACGTATTTGTTTATTTCAGTCTGGTTTTCTTAAAAATAAAAAAAAAAGAAAGTCATGGAAAACATGAGGTGGGAACATTATAAGATACTGAAGAGATCAAGGACCAATGTCATACACGATCCTTGATTAGTATATAGTTCAGGAGAAGAACCATCTACCAAAGACATTTTGGGAAAATTTGAATATGGAAGAGCATTAGATATTAGAGAATTATTTACTGGGTGGTTTTGTGGCTTTGTAGGAGATTATCCTGACGATTTGGAGAAGTTTGCTAAGTGTTCAGGTGAGAAGTATCAGACTGCCTGTAATACACTTGGAAATGGTTCAGAAAAAAATCTCTTTTTCTACTAAACAAATGTGGCAAAGTGTTAACATATATTGAATCTAGGTATATTGGTTATATTTCTCTTTTTCTGTATGTTTAAAAAAAATCACAATAGCACTGGCCGGGTAGCTCAGTTGGTTCGAGCATCGTCCCAATATGCCAAGGTTTGATCCCCTGTCAGGGCACATGCAGGAATCAACAAATGAATGTATAAATAACTGGAACAATAAATCAATGTTTCTTACTCTTTCTCCCTCTCCCTCTCACATCAATTTAAAAAAAAAAACCCCTCTCGTCCCAGTTGTGTTCCTTCTGTCGCCCCATCTCAGCCTCATCTGAGCTGGAAATCTGGACCCCACCTTGACCTTCATACTCCCTCATGCTTCCATCCAGCCTCAAGGTCCTGGCCTTTCTACCTTCTGAACCACTTCCTAGCCCATCTTCCATCCCCATTTCTCTCCCACTTCTCTGGTCCAAGTCACAGCTGCCTCCTCCTATGGCCTCAGTATCCTCCAGTTCTCTCTGCTTCCACTTTTAGTTGCAGGGCCACCTTTCGCAATGTTACATCTGACCGTGGTACTCTCCATACCAGCAGAATTAGGTGGTGTGTGTTTTTGTTTGTTTGTTTTTTTGTTAATCCTAACATGAGGATATTTTTTCTATTGCTTTTCAAAGAGAGTGGAAGGGAGGGGAGGAGAAGGGGAAAGAGAGAGAAACATCGATGTCACAGAGACATATTGACTGGTTGCTCCTGCATGCAGCCCAATGGGAGTGGGTATGTATCCTTGACCAGGAATCGAATCAGAGACCCTTCAGTGCACAGGTCGACGTTCTAACCACCTAGCAATACAGGCCAGAGCCACACCAGCAGAATTAAACCCCAGTGCCTGGAAGCACTGTTCCTGATGACATCTGAAGTTTTTCCTCTCCCCCTTTTAGCTACATTCAACCACTAAGCCCCTTTATACATCCTTTATATCCTACTAGTCACCTGGTGCACAGATTTGTGCACATTGACAGGAAATTAATTAGAAGGTGGCCATTGGGGTGGGACTGGATGAGACTGGCCAGACATGGCCTAGAGCCAGCCTCCCGCAGTCCCTCCCTAGCAGGCCGCAACTGGGGCGGTGCCGAGGCTCAAAGGGAGTCTGCAGAGTGAGCGGGGGCCCTCCAGTAGGTGGGGTCCCTCAGCCTGACCTGCGGGGATCAGGCCAAAACCAGCTCTCCAACATCCCCCAAGGGGTCCCAGAGTGAGAGAGGGCACTCTGCAAAGTTGCTGTCGTACAGGATGTGGAATGAAAACACAAGTGTGCAGTAAACCAGATTCAGGGCCAAAAGTGCCCCAGCAACAACATAACCCACGGCCAAAGGTGGAATCGCACAGCCCTATGAGGAATCAGGCTCCCTCCTCTCTGGTTCCGGGGTGCATCACCCAAGAACTGCCGCTGCTAAGCCACCGCAGCTTGGCAGCTCCTGTGTTGAGCGTCTGCCCCCTGGTAGTGCACATCATACCTACTGGCCGGTTGGACAGTCAGACAGTCAGATGGTCACTTAGCCTTTTATAGATAGATAGATAGATAGATAGATAGATAGATAGATAGATGATAGATAAGGATAGCTTTCAAGGCCTCCTGAAGGATTGAGAATATTACAAATCTACAGATAAAAATGGGTAGACATCAAGTTCAGATACACAGAAAGGGCAGGCCTATGTGTTCATTTAGCTGGGCCCACCCCAGCTCTGTTGACCAAGTGAGTTGCCATAGGGTCAGTCAAGCCTCAAAGTAGCCCTGCCAAACCTCTCTTCAGCACTCCACACTATCCTGTGTGTGTCCAGGGGTGGCTGACACAATGTTGCCTGTGGCCTGTGGCCTGTGGCCTGTGGCTCAGTTGGTTGAGCCCTGTCTCATGCACCAAAAGGTCGCCAGTTCAATTCCCAGTCAGGGCATGCGCCCAGGTTGCAGGCTTGATCCCAGTAGGGGCCATGCAGGAAGCAGCCAATCGCTGTTTCTCTCTAACATTGTTGTTTCTCTCTCTCTCTCTCTCTCTCTCTCTCTCTCTCTCTCCCTTCCCCTCTCTCTGAAAAAAAAAATCAATAGAAACATATCTTTTTAAAAAGAAATGTTGTGCCCTGACTGGTTTGGCTCAGTGGATAGAGCGTCGGCCTGTGGTCTGAGGGGTCCCGGGGTTCGATACCAGTTAAGGGCATGTACCTTGGTTGTGGGCACATCCCCAGTAGGGGGTGTGCAGGAGGCAGCTGATCAATGTTTCTCTCTCATCGATGTTTCTAATTCTCTATCCCTCTCCCTTCCTCTCTGTAAAAAATCAATAAAATATTTTTTTTAAAAAAAAGAAAAAGAAATGTTGGCTGGCTGGTGTCACTCAGTGGTTGGTTGAATATTGACCTATGAACCAAGAGGTCATGGTTGGACTCCCAGTCAGGGCACATGCCCAGATTGCAGGCTCAATCTCCAGTAAGGTGTGTGCAGGAGGCAGCTAATGAATGATTCTCTCTCATCACTGATGTTTCTATCGCCCTCTCCCTTGTCTCTGAAATCAATAAAAATATATTTAAAGAAGAAAAAGAAATAAAATGTTGCTGTGGTCAGGGCCCTGCTCTGTGGCTTCTCTCCTGTCTCTGCCAGCCGAGCCCCAGCCATTACGTACTTGTACCCTCTCCAGCACTTGACCTCCTGACACTTCATTTGATACCCCTTGCCCCACAAAGCCCTAGCAAGCATGTCAAACTCGAGGCCAGAGGGCCACATGCCGAGTTTGACATGCTTGCCCTAGAGGGAATCCAATAATGAGTTGAGGGTGTCCACCAATTAGACCTAACACTTGGCTGGGGCCCTACAGGCACTCAGCTGTCCTCAGCCCCTCCCTTTCCTCTCAGTTCCTACCTCTCCACCAAAACAGAGGCACTGGGTGGAACTTCCCTCAATTTCCTTCCTTTTCCACTTAAAACAGAGCTGAGGCCCCACTTTCCTTTGTCTACAAATCTCAGAGGATGAGGGGTTTCTCCTCTGCACCCGGACCCATGATCCCATGACCCTATTCACACTCCCTTGGTTTAGTGACCTCTTGGTCCTATACCTTCAACCCTCCCCTCCCAACAGCACTGTAGTCATTTAAGAATTTATTTATTCAAACCACAAATATTTATCAAGCATCTACCTTGCACCAGGCCTTGTTCTAGTCTAGGCATTGGAAACGCAACAGGAAATAAGTCCTGACCCCTTGGTACTTCCATTCTAGACAGTGAGAAAGATGGGGGTGGGGACAGATCAAGTCAGGCAATCAAAACTGTGTAGCACTGGCATAAAGATAGGCCTGCCTGGTCAGCATGGCTCAGTGGTTGAGTGTCGACCTATGAACCAGGAGGTCACGGTTCTATTCCTGGTCAGAGCACATGCTCGGGTGGTGGGCTCAGTCCCCAGGATGCAAGCTCAGTCCCCAGTGTGGGGCATTCAGAAGGAAGCAGATTAATGGTTCTCTCTTATTACTGGTGTTCCTATCTCTCTCTCCCTCTTCCTTACTCTCTGAAATATATATATATATATTAGGTCCCCCCGAACCCCCAAAAGAGGCCCATTGATCAATAGAATAGAATAGGTCAGCGATTTTCAACCAGTGTACCACAAGAATTTTTTTTATTATTTTTATTTTTGCGGGGGAAAGTTGTCCTCTTCCACTGAGCATGCAGCTTCAGGAGGGACACATATGGAGCAGTAAGGGAGAAGGGGGACACCAACCAAGCCAGTCAGATCAGCCGAATCAACCCTGCTGATCAGTGGGGTGACAGACGTTGCAGCCAGATCACCCTCACATCCCACAAGATTTTTTAAAACATTCAATACGTGCCCAGCCAGTGTGGCTCAGTTGATTGAGCATTGTCCCATGCACCAAAGGTTTGTCAGTTCGATTCCTGGTCAGGGCACATACTCAGGTTGTGGGCTTGATCCCTAGTAGGGGGCATGCAGGAGGCGGCTGATCCATGTTTCCCTCTAACATCGATGTTTCTCTCTCTCCCTCTCCCTCTCCCTCTCCTTCTCCCTCTCCCTTTCTCTCTTTCAAATCAATAAAAACATTTTAAAAATATTTTTTAAAAAATTAAAACTTTGTATTTCAAAAGATACCATCAAGAAAGTAAAGACAACCCAACCCACACAATTGGAGAAAATATTTATAAATCATATATCTGATAAAGGACTTGTATCTAGAATACATAAAGAACCCTTATAACTCAACAACAACAAAAGACAAATGGCTCAATTTGTAAAATGGGCAAAGAATCTGAATTGAGCTCTAGCCGGTTTGGCTCAGTGGATAGAGCACAGGCCTGTGAATTAAAAGGTCCCGGGTTTGATTCCGGTCAAGGGCATGTACCTCAGTTGCAGGTTCACTCCTTGGCCCTGGTCAGGCCTCATGTGGGAGACAATCAATCGAAGTGTCTCTCTCAAACTGATGTTTCTCTCTCTCTGTCTCTCCCCCCCTCACTTTCACTCTCTCTAAGAATCAATGGAGCCCTAGCCGGTTTGGCTCAGTGGATAGAGCATCAGCCTGCGGACTGAAGGGTCCCGGGTTCGATTTTGCTCAAGGGCACATGCCCGATTGCGGGCTCGATCCCCAGTAGGGAACATGCAGGAGGCAGCCAATCAATGATTCTCTCTCATCATTGATGTTTCTATCTCCCTCTCCCTCTCCCTTCCTTTCCAAAATCAATAAAAATATATACATTTTTAAAAAACAACAAAGAATCGATAGAAAAATATCCTCTGGTGAGAATTAACAACCAAAAAAAGAATTTGGATTGACATTTCTCCCAAGATTTACAAATGGCCAATAAACACAAGAAAAGGTGCTCAGCATCATTATTCATTAGAGAAATACAAGTTAAAACCACATTGAGATACCATTTCACACCCACTGGAATCCTATATAATAAAAGCCTAATATGCCAAGTGTCTGGTCTTTCAGTCGACTGTTCAACCAATCAAAGTGTAATATGCTAATGATACGCTAAGGCCACTCAACCGCTTGCTATGATGTGCACTGACCACCAGGGGGCGGACACTCCGACCGGCAGGTTAGCTTGCTGCTGGGGTCCGGCATATCAGGACTGAGTGAGATGGGCCAGACACGCCCTGGAGCACTCCTGCAATCTTTCCCCAGCCCGATCATGCGATCATGTACCGGTGGGGTCCCTTGGCCTGGCCTGTGCCCTCTAGCAATCTGAGACCCCTCAGAGGATGTTGGAGAGCCGGTTTCAGCCTGATCTTGTAGGCCACTTCCCTCAGGAGGGTGCCAGACACAGGGCTCATGGCTAGCGAGCGCTGCTGTGGCAGCGTGAGCCTCTCCCAATTGGTTCTGACTGGGCACGAGCCCACAGCAGGCACAGTGGGGCCGGGAGCAGCAGGTAGGAGCTGCAGGAAGCATTGGACTGTGGGTTTTTGGCTTAATCCCTGCAGGCCACCCAGAGTGGCCTCACCCATGCAGGAATTCGTGCACCAGGCCTCTAGTAACCATATAAAAAAGGCAAGCCCGGCTGGTGTTGCTCAGTGGTTGAGTGCTTTATTTTGTTTTTAAATTTTTATTTTTCTTCCACATGACAGCAGTGATGCTGACCACTGTGGGAAGAGCAGGGACCTGAGCAGATGTTGGAAGGATGCCCTGCTGGTGCGAGCTCTGAGCTTCTCCACAGGTTCCCGGCTGACTCGCTGGACTAAAGCAGCGAGTTACTCCCCTCTCACCTTCACACCACCCTGACCAGAGAGGACAGGATGTACCTGGCAGTTTTCCATTCCATCTGACCTCTGTGGTTGAGTGTTGACCCATGAACCAAGAGGTCAATGGTTCGAATCCCAGTCAGGGCACATGCACAAGTTTCTGGCTCAATCCCCAGTAGGGGCCATGCAGGAGGCATCTGATTGATGATGTTTCTCTCTCATCTATGTTTCTATCTCTCTATCCCTCTTCCTTTTTCTCTCCCTAAAAATTAATTAAAACATATAAATAAAAAAATGAATAAATAAAGGCAAATAATAATATATTGGTGGATATGTGGAGAAATTGAAATTCTCAGACATTGCTGGTGGGAATATAAAATGCTGCAGTCACTTTGGTAACATTCCTCAAAAAGTTTATCAAAAAGTTCACATATAACCCAGCAATCCCACTCCTACATATATATCCAAGAGAATTGAAACATATGTCCTCACAAAATGTGTACATGAATGCTCATTCATAGCAACATTGTTCATGATAGTCCTAAAATGGGAGCAACCCATATATCCATGAGCTGATGGGCATCAATTGATAAATAGTGTGCTCTAAAGACTAAAAATGAAAAAGAAGACAAAACACTGTTTTGTGTGGTCTAGCCATACAATGGAATATTATGCAGCCATAAAAAGGAATGCAGTGCTGCCCTAGCTGGTTTAGCTTAGTGGATAGAGCATCAGCTTGAGAACTGAAGCGTCCTGAGTTAGATTCCAGTCAAAGGCACATGGCTAGGTTGTGGGCTCGATCCCCAGTAGAGGGCATGCAGGAGGCAGCCAATCATTGATTCTCTCTCATCATTGATGTTTCTGTCTCTCTCTCCTTCTCCCTTCCTCCCTGAAATAATAAAAATATATATTAAAGGCCTGGCAGGTTTGGATTAGTGGATAGAGCATCAGCCTGCGAACTGAAGGGTCCTGGGTTGGATTCCGGTCAAGGGCACATGCCTGGGTTGTGGGCTCAATCCCCAGGAGGGTGTGTGCAGAAAGCAGCCCACTGATGATTCTCTCTCATTATTGATGTTTCTATCTCTCTCCCTCTTACTTCCTCTCTGAAATCAATAAAAATAAAAAGATATATATATATATATGGTACTATTATCTATATACTAGAAGCCCGGTGCATGAAATTCATGCACGGGTAGGGTCCCGAGGCCTGGCCAGTGATCAGGGCCGATCGGTGCCTTCCGGCTGCTGGCTGGGGCCTTCCTTTATTCCGTGCCACCCCCTGGTGGTCAGCACATGTCATAGCAAGCGATCAAACTCCCTGTCTCCTGGTTGAACTCCCGAGGGGACACTTTGCATATTAGCCTTTTATATATTCTTACCTAATAATAGACAAACATGTAAATTGACCATCCCTCTGCTATGCTCACCAGCCAATCAGGAGAGTATGCAAATTAATCCAACAAAGATGGCAGTTAATTTACATACATAGGCATGAAGCAGTGAGCAAAGACTGAAGGCCCCGGCCGGAGCAGCGAAGATGGAAGGCACCCACCAGAGCAACGAAGACTAAATGTTCCAGCCGGAGTGAGCCTGGGTTCGGGGTGCCGGAGGAAGACTGGTGCCTGCAGCCAGGAGAAGGGAAGGCCTATTGCACGAATAGGATAGATATAAAAGCCTAGAAGCTGGCCATCAGGCCAGTAGCTAAGATGTGCACTAACCACCAGGGGGCGGATGCTCAATGCAGGAGCTGCCGAGTGACAGCAACTTTTCAGAGTGCCCTCTCACCCTTCAGGGCCCCTCAGGGTATGTTGGACTGCTGGTTTTGGCCCGATCCCCGAAGGTCAGGCCAAGGGACCGCACCAGTGCGTGAATCCATGCACTGGGCCTCTAGTATGTTATCACATGGATGAAACTGAAAAACTGAAGGGTCTCAGTGAAGGAAGCCAGACATAAAAGACCACATATTATATGATTGTATTTATAGGACATGGTCAAAAGCACATTCATAGAGACAAATAGTAGATTAGTGTTTTGCAAGGCTTATGGGCGAGGAGGGAATGGGGACTGACTACAAATGGGCACAGGGTTTCTCTTTAGAGTGATGAAAATGCTCTGGAATTAGGGTAGTAATGATTGTTGCACAACTTTGTGAGTATATTAAAAATCACTGAATTACACACTTGATTTTTTAAAATATATTTCTATTGATTTCAGAGAGGAAGGAGAGAGAGATAGAAACATTAATGATGCATGAGAATCATGGATCGGCTATGTCCTGCATACCCCCTACTGGGGGGTCCAGCCCACCATCTGGGCATGTGCTCTGACCTGGAATCCAACCATGACCTCTGGGTTCATAGGTTGATGCTCAACCACTGAGCCATGCCTGTGAGGCTGTATTATACACTTTATTTTTATTTATTTATTTATTTATTTTTTAAAAATATATTTTATTGATTTTCCACAGAGAGGAAGGGAGAGAGACAGAGAGTCAGAAACATCGATGAGAGAGAAACATCGATCAGCCGCCTCCTGCACATCCCCCACCGGGGATATGCCCGCAACTCAGGTACATGCCCTTGACCGGAATCGAACCCAGGACCTCTCAGTCCGCAGGCCGACGCTCTATCCACTGAGCCAAACCGGTTTTGGCTGGATTATACACTTTAAAAGGGTGTATAATTTTATCGTATATGGGTTCTATTTAAATAAAAAGAAAATGATAAGGAAGAAAAAATCAGATAATTTCAGAGAACGGTAATTACTATAAGTCACTTGAACAAGAAGACGTAATAGAAGGGCCTGGGTCAAAAGTGAGGGAGGAGCCAGGTGTGCCTGTCGGAAGAGACAGACTTTTGAGCTGATTAACAGGAAGAATCCTGGGAGAGCTGGGAGGGGAGCAATGAACACAGAGACAATGAACACAGGCCCTGAGGTGAAATGATTTCCACAAAACCCACCCTCTTCCGCCTTTAGGAAAAGCCCGCCCTCCCTGGGCCCTCTGACAAGTGCTGCCTCTTGTTCTACACAGCCATAGGTTTTCCAATCATGGTTTTTGCCTAACATCTTTACCTGGGGGAAATAAGATTTTCCAGATTATTCTCACCATGGTTGGAGTTAAGGAAACAAGTTCCCAGACCTTTAACTTTCATATGAAATTCTTGGTCTGCCTGAGAAAGTGCCTCTCTCCTGGTCACCTTTCAGACAGTTTCCCATTCATAAGAAAAATCAAATGAATCTCCCTGCTGGGGCACCTCAGGAGAGAAGGTGCTGGGAGAGCTTCCCAAGGACATAGCTGGCCACAGCCTCCGGGCGAGGTTCTGGCCTTGTCAGTCTGTCCTAGAATTAGAACCCAGCAAGGGCCTGGTTGTCATGGGGGCGCATTTGAACATGCTGATTGTAATTAAAAAGTGGAGTCAGATCTCTTCTGACAGTCAGTTGGCTGAGAGATTTGATGATGGGGCCTGGCTTTGCCATTTTCTTTTCTTTATTTATTTTTAAAGAATAGTTTATTGATTTTTAGAAAGGAGAGGGAGAGAGAGAAAAACATCAATGTGAGAACACAACATTGATCAGCTGCCTCCTACACATCCCCCACCAGGGATTGAGCCTGCCACCCAGGCATGTGCCCTTGACCAGGGAATGGAACCTGCAACCTGCTGGTGCAAGGGACAACACCCAACCAACTGAGCCACACTGGCCAGGGCTGGCTTTGCCATTTTAAACACAGCCCTGTAGGTTTTTTTTTTTTTTTTTTTAATATATATCCTATTAATAAAAGCTTACATGGTCATGACGCCCTCATGCCGTGACACCCTCATGCCATAATGAGCGATCACCAGGAGGCTGCGTGTGCAGCAGGTGCTGGACAGTGGGCAGGGCTGCGTGCGCACGCAGGTGGGCAGGGGCTTAATGCTGAGTGCACAGTGCAGAGGTGGGTCCTGCGGCTCTGGCCTACCTCTTTGGGGCAATCGATTGTGGGGCTCCCGCACTGTGAGAGGGAACAGGCCAGGTTGGGGGTTCCCCCACCTCCAGTGCACGAATTTCGTGCACCAGGCCTCTAAAATATATATATTGATTTCAGAGAGGAAGGGAGAGGGAAAGAGAGATAGAAACATCAATGATGAGAAAGGATCATTGATTGGCTGCCTCCAGCATGGCCCCTACTGGGGATCGAGCCCACAACGCTGAGCATGTGCCCTTGACTGGAATCAAACCTGGGACCCTTCAGTCCGCAGGCCGATGCTCTATCCACTGAGCCAAACCAGCCAGGGCAGCCCTGTAGGTTTTGATTAAGATTTATTTAAAGTGTACATGCAGTACACCCAAAATTCTATTATTTGTAATCTATGACTTAAAAAGAAAAAACAAAATTAGATGTCAACTTTCAAGTGTATTCTCAAAAGGGAGACTTGATAAAAAAAAAAAAAAAAAATTAGAAGACTATCCACTTCATTAAAGCCCTTACTCCAGAGTCTCATCTCTGCCTTTATCTTACCTGACCTCCTTTTAGTATTTATTGAGCAATTACTGGGTATAAACTCTATGCCACTCCACCACTTACCAGCAGGGAACCTTTTACAAGCTTCTTCTTTCTCAGCATCCACTTTCTTTTTCTTTTCTTTTCTTTTTTTAATGTTTATTTTTAATATTTATTTATAAAATTGATTGGGGTGACATTGGTCAACATGAGCACATAGGTTTCAGGTGTGGGTTTCTATGTTACAAGATCTGTCTATTGCACCAAAGTGTGCCCACCACCCAAAGTCAGATCTTCTCCTGTCGCCTTATATTAGGACCCCATTCTTCGCCCACCCCCTTCCCTCTGGCAATCACCACACTGCTGTTTTGTTCATGAATTCCAGTTTGATATCCCACCCTAGCCTCTATTTTCATTTGCAAAATAGGATAATATCCTCCTGACAGGAGACAATGAATTGGTGAGTGTAAAACGGTAATCCATATGCAGGTGAAAAGTATAGCACTTTTTAAGTTATATATTACAAATAAGTATAGCACTCTCCTGGCCGCAGGCCGCAGACCTCCCCCTTTTCCTGACACATCTCACCAGAGACCTGCTTTCTCCCACTTCCTCCTCCTCCCCTTGGAATCAATACATTTAGAGGTGCTTGGCTGGAGGCTGAGAGTGCATCTACAAAACGAGGCACCCAGAGAAAAAGCAAGTTGGGCTGGGGTGGGGGAGCAAAGATTGACATGTTGAGAAGAGGAGCCCAGTGTCATACTGAAGGAGGTGTTCAATGGGCAGCTGCTCTGGTCAGGGCACTAGGCCCTACCTACATTCGCATATTAATCTGTGTTATCATCCAATTTATGAGGCTGAGGGAGGAGCAGGGACTTGACTGGTAAGTGGTCTGGCTGTGACTGGAACCCTCATCTATCTGATTCCAAGATCTTATAGGCTCTCTTACACTTTCTGAAAATGCTGCCTGGCACAGAGGCCTGTATGCTTCCCAAACAACTGAAAATTCTTTTACAGAGGGTTTAAGTTCTGCACAACCCATTTGGTCTATAATTTGAACCACAACTCTTTTTTGTCTGTAGGAGAAGAGGGAAGGGGATAGATCAGGCATCAGAAAATGTTTTCTCCACCAAAAAAAGAAAATGTTTCTCCAAGCTCTAACAGGGTATATCAGTTGGTTAGAGCATCATCTGATATACCAAGATTGAGGGTTCACTTTCCAGTCAGGGCACATATAAAAAGCAACCAATGAATGCATGAGTAGGTGGAGCAACAAATTGATGTCTGTCTGTCTGTCTCTCAAATAAATAAATAAATAGAAAAAAGAAAATGTTTCCCCAACATTTAACTCTGAGCCTCTATGTTCTGGGCTTGGTTACTGGAGGTTAGAGAAGCATAAGCCCTGAGTCTTGTAAGGGGTTCACCAAGTGGCTGGGTCCAGATTTTAGAAGCCAATAGTTATCTCAGAGGCTGGTTCAGGGGGAAAAAAATGACTGTCTGCAGGGAAAATTTCCAGGAGGAGGGCCCTGAAGGATGAGTGGAAGTTTGTAAGATAGTTTTGGGGAAAGTCACAGGGACCAGCATGAAAAGTCACAGGGATATAGCCTAGAAGTGCAGTGTCCTGGGACAGTGAATACACTGGGCAACCAGGAAACTGAGGAGGGACGAAGGGCAGAGATAGTGAACCAACATGGGGCTTTCGAAAGAGAATATTTGAGAAAAAGAACACTTGAAAGTGAAAGCTTGAGTCCTTGGGGCTCGGGCTTAGGTTACATGGTCAGGTTAGCATGGAGGGCCATATGGCTTCAGATGTGGCCAGATGTTCCTTGATCTTACATTGAAGCCTGATCCAGTTCTGGGGAACCCCCTGGGTGTGTGTGTGGTGGAAGGGAGTGGAGAAGGAAACAGTTCATGGACCCATCAGAAGAGGTGATTGTGGAAGTCATCAGCATTTGGGATTGATTACCAAAGACCTTCCTGTCTCTCCTAAGACCTGGCTGTTTAGTCAGAAAGCAGATGCTGCTCATGTACAGTCGGGATGAAGATCTCCCACCAGGTGCTGGGTTGGGAGCTTGGCTTTGAGTAAGTGAGGCTTCCTCTCTGAAATATAGGGATAGTAACAGTGCCCATCTCAGGGTTAAATCAGACGGTGTCTTAGAAAGTAGCTGGCACAGAGGAGGAGAAGCCCCAATCCTGGGAAATCCCAAGGCCAGGTCCCGGTCAGGGTGTTTCCAAAGCCAGGATCCATCTCTTCTGGACACTGCTGGAGTGAGCTTCCTACTGCACAGATGCAACTTGCTCCCTACTGCCTGAACTTGCTCCCTAACTTTTCATGGCTCCCTACTGCCCTCCAGATAAAGCCTAAATTCTTTAATTTGACCAACAAGGCTCTGCATGGACAGGCTCCTGTGGCCTTCCCCATCCTTGCCTGAGGCCTCTTACTGACCTCTCAGTCCCTCACACCCCACTAGCTTCTGGCCACACTGAACTGTGGTCAGTTTCTCCAAAGCCTGGTGTTTCTCTGGGCTCTTCTGCTGGAACCCCTATGTTGTCCCCTTCTTTTCTGGCTATTCCTGCATATGATTCAGGACTCCCTCTGGATGCCATTTCTGGGAGGTTTTCCCTGACTGCCCCCGAGGCCTACCCAGTTCCCTCAGCACCTCTGGTTTCCTTCTCAGTGCTCAGCTCTCTGCCCTGTTATTACTCATCTGTCCCCACAAGGCTGTGAGAGGAGCTCAATAAGTATCTAGTGATTTAATGAAGCGGGGCGTGTGGGGGGGCAGTTCTAAGAAAAAAGGGGTCTGGCTGCTGTGGCTCAGTTGGTTGGAGTGTCATCCCCTGCACCGAAAGGTTGCAGGTTCGATCCCCAGTAGGGGTGCATATGGGAGGCAACTGATCAATGTTTCTCTATCATGTAGATATTTCTCTATCATGTAGATGTTTCTCTCTTTTTCTTTCCCTCTCCCTTCCTCTCTCTCTAAAATCAATGGAAGCATACCCTCAGGTAAGGATCAAAAAAATAAATAAATAAAGGAGTCACTGTACACTGGCCAAACGTCTTGACAGGTATCTATGTCAGCAGGGTAGGAATTCTCAGTCATCATAATTTAAAGATGAGGCTAAGTTAATCTCATTTTGCCTGGCTGGTCCTCGCACACAGACCTTGCACATAGGAACCTGCTTCTTCAGGGCACACAGACCTTGCACATAGGAACCTGCTTCTTCAGGGCACACAGACCTTGCACACAGGAACCTCCTTCTTCAGGGTACCTCATTGTCTCCAACAGAAGGAGAAGCCCCGGGGGAGCAGTGCCCTCTCACCACCCTGGTTCCAGGGGGCACTTTCCCTTGGAGAAAGCCTGCTTGCCGTCTGGGAAGGGCCTGCAGCCCCGCATTTACAGTGTGCTGAGGCCCTGCGTGCAGTGCGCCTTCACCCTGGACGGAGGGCCGTGCAGGGCAGGAGGCTGGGGCACCTTGAATGCCAAGCCTGGTCCGGGGAAGATGGGGACAGACGGCTGAAGGAGGGAGTTTAGGGAGCTCCGCGCCGATGCTGCCGCGCGGGACAGCGCCCAAAGTCGCCTTGCCCAGGTGGGCTCCCGGGTGAGACGTAAGGGCCGTGGGTGATCGTGGGTGATCGCTGCCCAGACGACAATGATGTCCATTTACCAAGCTCTGGGGGCAGCGGCAGTCACGTGGCTCTCGAGGGCGGTGCTCCCGGCTTTTTAGATGGAGTTCACGCTAATCCCCGAAGGCTTTCTGGAGGAGGTGGGACGGTTGGTGGTGGTTGGTTGTGGTTCTCTCTGAACAGTGAGGATGCACTTAGCCCTCTAGGAACCAGCTAGATCCCTAGGTGAGCTTTTTGCCGGGGAGCAAGCCCAGGGGGCTGGGCCGGATTGGGGTAAGGACCTGGGGAGCCGGACTGGCGAGGTCAACCGAGGCTCGGGTTGCCCGACCTGCCCTTGTGCTTTCGTGGGTGACGGAACCAACCGCGGCCGCGCTAGGCCGGTGCTGTGGGGGCCGCGAGCGCTGGGTGCAGGCCTCGAGGTCCGGGGCGCCAGAGAGCAGAGCGCCCCGGGCCGGGGGTCCGCCCAGCAGGCTGGTCCGGGCCGGCCCGGCGGCCCGCCCTCCCCGCGCTGGCCCCCCGGGCTCCGGGGCCCGGCCCGCAGGGGCCAGGCGCGCGCCCCTCGGGGAGCCGGGCTGCGGAGCAGGCGGCCTGCGCGCGACTCCGGGGGCACGAGAGGGCCATCTGCCCGGGTGCCGAGAACTGCAGCGTCCGCGGGGCGAGGCGCGGTGCCCCCGGGCCCCCGGCCGGGTCCCCCGTCCCGCGCGCACGCACCGACCGATGCTGCCCGCGCCCGCGGCCCGTGCCAGGCCCAGGCCCAGACTAGGCGCGGGAGGCGGTGCAGGGATTAGCGGACCCCTCCCCCCGCGCTCCCCTCGCCCCGCCCGAGGCAGCGAGGACCCCTGGGCCCGGGGGTGGCGAGGGAGCCTCGTCCTGGCAGTGCCCGAACGGGGGACTCGGCCTCCCTGCGCGGGGGCCGCACCGCGAGGTGCGGGCGCGCTGTCAGGCTGCTGCCCAGCTCTGGTGCGAGGGGTGGGCTCCGCGCGGGGGTCGCCCGGCCGCCTCTCCCAGCCGAGGCCACGGCTGGGCGGGCAGTGCCCAGGCGGGTAACCCGAGCCGACCCGGCTCCTGGTCGCCGCTCACCCCTGAAGGCCGGGCGAGGGGGAGGGAGCGGCATGAGGGGGAGGGGGAAGGGCAGGGGTGGTGGGTGAGGGGCTGTGGGCCCGCAGGGCCGAGTCCCCGGCCTGTCGGCGTGGCTCTGCGGCGGCTGCTGGCGGCGCCCGGGACGAGCCGGCCCCCGCCTCACGGGCGTCGGGCCTGCGGCAGGAGGGAGCCTGGGCGGCACGGGCTGGGCTCGGGGAGGCAGACCCGAGCTGCTGCCTCCATTTTGTTTCCTGCTCAGCTTGGTCTGTGGTGGTGGTGGTGTGGGTTTGGGGTGCGGCCGGGCACGGGGATCACTTGCGGCCGCGCCTGTTCGGGGCCTGAGGCTTCGAAGACCCCAGCCCGAGCCCCCAGGTGAGCCCCGCGGTGGGAGGGGGGGTTGCCTTGGCCTCGGGCCGAGCCGAGCGGGCCGAGGGCAGGTGCCCAGTGGATGGGGAGCCTGGGCGATAACCTAAGATGGAGGCCGGGACTGACGCGGGCCCGAGCAGGGCTGGCGGGGCGGTCAGACAGGCCTCAGCCGGGCCAGTTGCCGCCTGGGTCGGGGCTGGGGACGGGTCGGGTGCGGGAGCAGTGTGCAGCCTGGGGCCAGCGCGGCGCCCCGAGGTAGGTGCGGGGACCGGAGTACCACCCACGACGCCCGTGGGCCCCGACTCTCCAGGGAGGCGCGCGAGGCTCCGAGGGAGCCCGCCCCAGGCCCCGCCCGGGCTGCGGGCCGGCCCGTAGGCCCAGGCTGCGAGCGGTCGCTCCGGGGGAGGGGAGGGGGCTGCAGCGACGGCTCCGCTGATTGGACGGCGCGCTCGCCAGCCCGACTTCACCCGCCCTGAACCCCGAAGCGTGAGGCTAGGGGGCGCGCGCGCGGTGGGGGCTGGGGGGGGGCGCGCGCACTCGGGGCCCCGGCCGCACGCGGGCGGGTGCGAGGCGCTGGGTCGCACGCGCCGCCGCGGGGGCGCGCGCGGTGGGGGTGTGAGGCGGAGGAGGTGGCGGAGGACTAGGCCGGGGCAGGTCGCGCTCGCTGCCTTCTCCCCTGAAGAGAGACGCGGGGGGAGAGGGGGTGCGGCGAGCGGCTCCGCTCTCTCCCCACCGCTCCGCTCGCGCCCCAGTGTAATGAGGGTCACTCCCTCCCCCCAGCCGGCCCGGGAGGGGGCACGGGGCACGGTAACTAGTGCACTGGGGTGGGCGGCGGGCAGGCGTGAGGAGGGAGGAGGCGGCCGGGCGGGGAAGATGGTGGTGGTGGTGAGGTGAGGGGCGCGGGGGAGGACCGGGCGCGGCGCGGGGTTGGTGGCCGGCGGCTTTGCAGCCGCGGGCCCCCTTCCTCCTCGTTCACTACCAGCCGGGCTCAGGCCTACCCGGCCGGCTGCTGCCGCGAACTTCCTCCCGGCACGGCCCGTGCTCCGCCGGCCTCCCGCGCGCACCTCGGCCTCCGTCGCCCCTCGGGTAGACGGCCGGGGGCACCGGGCCCGCTGCCCTCCCGCGGTAAACTTTGCTCGCTGCTGAATATTGATGAGTGCGATCGGCTCGGCCCGGAGGTGCTACGGCGGCTGCGGGAAGGAGCGCGGCCTGGGCCGGCGGCGGCGGCGTCGGCAGCAGCCATGTTTGTCAAGCTGTAGCAGCAGCTGCTGCTGCCCTGACTTGGCTTCACCGGCTGCCTCCGTTTCTCCCCCTGCGGCGTCCCAGTCTCTGGGACCTGCAGCCGTGGACCGAGCTGGTCTGCAGTCAGAAAGGCGAGCTTCGGGGTGCACCCACCCGCTTGGGCCGGCTGGCCTGCGGCCTGGGGACGGTCGTAGCAAAAAGGCTCTGGCGCCGGCTGGGCGCAGGGTGCAGCGCTATTGTGACCGCTGAGCAGAGGGAGCCAGGAAGGGGGTGGGGGGGGGACGTTTTTGTGCAGCATCTGGGACCCCGCTCTCGAACCTCCTGTCCCCCTCCCTTCCGGAGATCGGCCGCTAGGTCCTCAGCGAGGGAGGGAGACGAGGATTCCTATTTTGAGATTTTGGGAATTTGTACTGCCAAATGGATTTGGATTTTAGTTCAGCCCTACTGTCCGCCAGTCTGCAGTGCAGGAAAAAGGGATGGGTTGTTTGCATGTGGCAAGATCTGCCCAGCTCCGGGAAGATGGAGTTTGTGGAGGCTCACCGAGGCCATTTTTCTATCATCAGCTGGGGAACTTTTCTGCCCTTGGAAGTGCAGCAGAAAGACATCGAGGCCGCTAGGCCTTGAAAAGTGGCTTCCATTTTGAAGATAAGTCCTATGACTTGTTAACTCAGATTAATTGCTGTGTTTTTGGATTCCAGGTTGATGTTGGCGCAGGATGGATCAGACCTCTGAACTACCCAGAAGAAATTGTCTGCTGCCTTTTTCCAATCCAGTCAATTTAGATGCCCCTGAAGACAAGGACAGCCCTTTCGGTAATAGTCAATCCACTTTTTCTGAGCCACTTAATGAGTGTACTATGCAGTTATCGACTGCCAGTGGGACATCCCAAAATGCTTATGGACAAGATTCTCCATCTTGTTACATTCCACTGCGGAAACTACAGGATTTGGCCTCCATGATCAATGTAGAGTATTTAAATGGGTCTGCTGATGGATCAGAATCCTTTCAAGACCCTGAAAAAAGTGATTCAAGAGCTCATTCGCCAATTGTTTGCACTTCCTTGAGTCCTGGTGGTCCAACAGCACTTGCTATGAAACAGGAACCCTCTTGTAATAACTCCCCTGAACTCCAGGTAAAAGTAACAAAGACTGTCAAGAATGGCTTTCTGCACTTTGAGAATTTTACTTGTGTGGACGATGCAGATGTAGATTCTGAAATGGACCCAGAACAGCCAGTCACAGAGGATGAGAGTATAGAGGAGATCTTTGAGGAAACTCAGACCAATGCCACCTGCAATTATGAGCCTAAATCAGAGAATGGTGTAGACGTGGCCATGGGAAATGAACAAGACAGCACACCAGAGAGTAGACATGGTGCAGTCAAATCGCCATTCTTGCCATTAGCTCCTCAAACTGAAACACAGAAAAATAAGCAAAGAAATGAAGTGGACGGCAGCAATGAAAAAGCAGCCCTTCTCCCAGCCCCCTTTTCACTAGGAGATACAAACGTTACCATAGAAGAGCAATTAAACTCAGTAAATTTATCTTTTCAGGATGATCCAGACTCCAGTACCAGTACATTAGGAAACATGCTAGAATTACCTGGAACTTCATCATCATCTACTTCCCAGGAATTACCATTTGTAAGCAGTTTTTGGTACAACTTAAATATATACATTAATGTATATATACAGGCAACTTAAATGGAAACATAAGTAATTGGTTTTTGGTTGCTTATTTCACAGCTTAAAGCCTGTTGCTAATGATAAACTTTTGGGGGAAACATTACTTGGATTTTTAAATTTATCTCTATTGTATGAGTTTGGTTCTTTCTAGATTTTCCCAATTAACTCTCCTTTGAGAACTAAGTTAAACTTTTAAAGGCTTTGATTTAGTTCAGATCTAATTTTTCAAGGTGGAGGTATACATTTGTTTAACTTTTTTTGTGTTGTTTTGGCTTGCTGAGTTATAGGAGAACCAATTAATTATCTGGTGTCCTGTTTTCACGTAGAGCACGGCTTATTTTCTTAGTTTACGGGGCGACTCTTGCTGAGTGTTTAAGTGCATTTTGTGCACAAATTGAAAGTAACTGAGTTGAATGAACTTCTTGGACATCAGTCCAATTTTCCACCTAACAAATGTCTCTGAAATACTATGTCAAGATTTAACTGGAATTTTATGGCATGTGATGATTGTGTTGAGTGCAGTAAGTAATTCACTATACTATACCATGTAGCCCTGCTGTTCTTTTTTTTTTTTATATATATTGATTGATTGATTTAAAGAGAGGAAGGGAGAGGGAGGAAGAGATAGAAACATCAATGATGAGAGAGTCATTGATTGGCTGCCTTCTGCAGGGCCCCCACTGGGGACCAAGCCCGCAGCCCGGGCATGTGCCCTTGGCCAGAATAGAACCCGGGACCCTTCAGTCTGCAGGCTGATGCTCTATCCACTGCGCCAAACTGGCCAGGGCAGCCCTGCTGTTCTTTAAAGTTACAAAAGGAGATGTGGGTGTGTCACTTTTGTTTCTATTGATTCATATGTATCTTAAATATGCTTTGGTATTGTTTTCTTAGCTTGGTACTTATAGATTTAATAATTTTGTTTTGGTAGTTATCTTGAGTCTGTATTGTTCTAGATAATTTTTAGAGTCGATAAGCTATGTTGGCAACCTGTTGGCAGCTCAGACAAAATCGTTTTTTTTCTTGGGTTCACATAGACATTTATATATATCATATATATATGTGTATGTGTATATATATACACACACATACACACACATACACACACATACATGCAGGGTGGGGCAAAAGTAGTTTTACAGTGAGTACAAGTAATACAGTTTTTTTTGTATTCTTACTACTACTTCCTATAGTTTGGCTTTTGTATTTACATAAAAACCTAGAACTAATGGTGGAGATAGATATTTCTCTAGAAGCATACAAATAGAAGTAGAAATCTCATTGTTGGTTCTCATCAAAGAGATACCAGTGGAGTATTGGTTCTGTTAAAAACAATTGAAAATATTGGAGCCAGTATTTACTCTGTATTAGGTCCTGTGCTCAGGGCTGGAAATTTTAGAAAATCCTTAGCAAATGTTTGTCTTTTATTTTGTCTGTAGTACTGTGATAGAATGAGATTCTCTTGGCGAAAGTAAGAGTAGTTATTAGGATTGTAAACCCCATGTCTGGAATTAGATAAAGACACATAATTCAAGATCATATTGTCTGTTGTTTTGTATAGCTAGCTGTAAGCAGACTGTTTGGCTCCTCTGACAAACGAGCAACCTCTTCAGCTTATCTTTATGTGCTTGCTCTTCAGTTATTTTCTTTGCATATAGTAATGTGAAATGCTTGTCATTTTAGTTAATAATCCTGACCTGGTGCTTTTATGTTTAATTGGGTTGATATCTTCTAATTCCTGCCAGTGTACATACACTGTCTATATAAACTACTATGTACATTGTAGGTACTAGATTAAGTCTTTTTTTTAATTAAGTTATTACATATGTGTCCTTATCCCCACATTACTCCCTATTTACCCCCTATCCCCCCCCCAACTCATGCCCTCACCACCCCTGTTGTCCGTGTCCATTGGTAAGGCCTATATGCTTGCATATAAGTCCTTTGGTTGATCTCTCCCCCTTACCCCCACCCTGGATTAAATCTTTAAAAATTTTTTATTTATTGATTTGAGAGAGAGAAGGAGGGAGAAGCATCAATTTGTTTTTCTACTTATTTATGCATTCTTTGGTTGATTCTTGTATGTGCCATGACTAGGGATTGAGCCTGCAACCTTGGCGTATGGGGACAATCCTCTAACGAACTGAGCTTACCCAGCCAGGGCTTGAATAACATCTTGAAGGATAGTTGGTCCCCAGAACTCCAAGTTTAAACAGGCAGTACCTTAGTTCATTAAGTGCTTTGGTCTCTATTGTCTCATTGGGTCTTCATAGCCTTTTAGTAAAAAAGAGATGTCATGGAAGATGTACAAGGGACTTGAGGTTATTGGAGACAGTACTGAAACCCTTGAAAGATAGAATTAACTGAGTTCTTTTGGCTTTCTCTCTTTTCTTTTTCTCTCTTAGTGACTTCTGAAGGTCTCTGACACCTGTCTGTGCCTAAAGTAACTTATAGTTGTCTCATTAGGTTGATTTGCCAAGTTGTTTGTTTTCTATTCTTACTCACTTAGATATTTTATGGAGAATTTGTACTATGGTGGTACTCACGAATTTGGGGATCCTCAAAGTTCTTAGAATGTAGCTAGTTCCAGGATGATCTGATGTACATATACTGGTGATCTTCTATCTAAAGAAGAGGACCACTAAAAATGATTCCACTTAAAATGGGGACTAACTTCTCATAAGTAGACAGGGAGAAAAAGAATTATTTAGGATTTCATATTGAAAAGTAAAATTAAGAATTATAAAAATAAATTTTTTAAACCTTTATCAAAATTTTAGTTACGATGGCAACTATCCTATATAATAAAAGGATAATATGCAAATCAACTGAATGGCAGAATGACTGGTCGTCGCTATGATGCGCACTGACCACCAGGGGGCAGACACTCAACATAGGAGCTGCCCCCTAGTGGTCAGTGCGCTCCCACAGGGGGGAACGCTGCTTAGCTAGAAGCCCGCTGGCAAACGCAACGGTGGTGGCGGGAGCCTCTCCCACCTTCCGCAGCAGCGCTAAGGATGTCTGACTGCTGTCTTAAGCCTGCTCCCTGGGCCTAAGCTGTCAGTCTGACATCCCCCGAGGGCTCCCAGACTGCGAGAGGGCACAGGCCAGGCTTAGGGACCTCCCCGAGTGCACGAATTTCATGCACCAGGCCTGTAGTTTGTTATAAGGGAAGAATCAAATAGATTTTTAAAAATTTTGTCCAGTGAAATTGTACAATAAAGAGATGACATATGTACTTTAATTTTCTTCATTTTCTCATCATGATCATAAAGACAATAAGTTCTTTTTTTAAAAATACATTTTTATTGATTTCAGAGAGGAAGGGAGAAGGAGACAGAGATAGAAACATCAATGATGAGAGAATCATTGATCGGCCGCCTCCTGCATGCCCCTACTGGGGATCGAACCTGCAACCTGGGCATGTCCCCTTGACCAGAATCGATTCCGGGACCCTTCAGTCCACAGGCTCTATTCACTGAGTGAGCCAAACTGGTCAGGGTAGGAAAATAAATTCTTAGAAAAATACTTAAGGACTTAACCAGTTTTAGTGAGGTTTTCTTTTTACAAATGTTTACTATGGAAAATTTCAAGCATATACCAAAGAAGAGAGAATAGAAATGCCTGTGTACTCCACCCAGCTTCAAGAATTACTGCCCTGTCCGGTGTGGTGCAGTTGGTTGGAGAGTCATCCCATATTCCAGAGCAGTGGTCACCAACCGGTGGTCCACAGACCACTGGTGGTCCGTGAGGTCCAAAAGGTTGGCGACCGCTGCTCCAGAGGATGGTGGGTCTGATTCCCGGTCAGGGCACATACCCAGGTTGAGGGTTCAATCCCTAGTGGGGTCTGAAGGCAACCAATGGATGTTTTTTTCTTCACACAGATGTTTCTCTCTCTCCTTTTTTACAATTATTATTTTTAAATTGTTTTAGAGAGAGGAAGAGAGAGAGCAAGGGGAGGGAGAGGGAGAAACAGAGAGAGAGAAATATCAATTTATTGTTCTACTTATTATGCATTCATTGGTTGATTCCCTGTATGTGCCCAGACTGGGGTTTGAACCCACAACCTTGGCATATCAGGACACACTAACCAACTGAACAGACCGGCCAGGGATCTTTTTTATTTACATTGATTTGAAGAAACATGGCATGTTTTTGCTAGATTTGTTTGTGGTTTTACCCCTTGTAATTGATTTGCACTGTTATACTAGTTAGTACTTCATTAGGTGGAGATAGACACTATATATTGTCCATGGGTGGATGTTTGAAAAGAGACTTCTTTATTGCCATTTAAAAACAGGTATTTTGGTGTTTTAATAATATTTACCTTGTTACCAGTCTTGGGGATACAGAAAATATTCACAAACCACTCCCTGTATTAAGTTCTGTGCTATTGATGTTTAAGTGGTTAAAGAAGATGTGTGTAGAGATATGAAATCTAGAGTAGTCAAGGCTTTAAGGAAGAAATGGAACTTGAATTGATTTTGGGCTTGGTTGGATTTGGTTTAGAAGGGTACTTTGGATGTGGAGAATTAAATGAACATAGTATTTTTAGACGGTGCTTGATGGATATTAGTTTGGTAGGTTGGCGGTAGTTGGGTAATAGGGCATAGAAATACAGACTCTGGCATTTTGTATTGATGTGATAGGAACTGGGAACCAGCTAGGGGTTTTAGTTGAGAAATGATATGAAATCTATGTCTGAAAAACTTGGACTGGGGAGAGTAGAGGCAAGATTAGGATGTAGGAGTCTGTTGTGATAGTAATTACATTTAAAATTTTATTTTTATTGATTGATTTTTTAGAGAGAGCGGAAGGAGGAGAGAGAGACAGACAGACACTGATCTGTTATTCCATTTATGTATTTTTAATTAAAAAATTGTTTGTTTGTTTTTTTATTGATTTCAGAAAGGAAGGAATAGGGAGAGAGAGACAGAAGCGTCAATAATGGGAGAGATTGGCTGCCTCCTGCACGCCCCAACCCGGGGATTGACCAAGTAACCCAGGCATGTGCCCTGACCTGAAATTGAACCACGGCCTCTTGGTTTTCAAAGGTTGATACCAACCACTGAGCCATGCCAGCTGGCCTGCTGTTCCATTTATTCATGCATTACTGGTTGATTCATCTATGTGCCCTGACTGGGGATTGAACCTGCAACCTTTGTGTATCGGGATGATTCTCCAACCAACTCAGCTGCATCATGGCTACAATAGTAGTTAAAACTTAAGACTTGAGCAGAGTCAGGAGTAGAAAGAAGGGGTAAATACATTAATATTATTTCGAAGGGGGAAATTGACTGCCCTTTTGGGATTGCCTGGATTTGTGGAAAAGTGGAGCTGGGATTTGAGAATAAAGGAGAGGAATGGGTGTAGATGATGTCCAAGGCTTGTCTTGTTGCCTGATCCTATCGCCACACCTCTCAGGTTCTGCTCTCTCTCTGACTCTCCTAGCTGTAGGACCTTGTTTTATTCATTACTCATTCTTCTTCCTCTGGGATCTTTGTTCTCTATCTTTCCACTACATCACTTTTTCTGCCTCAAAACAGGATGACATTTTTCTAAAGGGACCTTCTTCTTCTGTCCTATAACCCTCCAATTATCTTTCCCCTTTACTGGTGCATTTCTTGGAAGCTTTGTCTACTTATTTATCTCTCCTTAAAGCTCTCTGGATTGGCCTCTGTATCCTCCACTCAACCAAAGCTGTTCTTTCATAAGTCACAAATGATACTTCCGTACTTATCCTATTAGATTTGCAGCATTTTCACCACTACTCCTTTAAACAGTTCTTTTTAAGTCCTTGCTCTTGTCCTCTTTCCTTAATTCTCTGCAGTATCGTCCACTCTCATTGATTCACTTTACTGCTACTCTGCTGTGAAAACTCTCGACTTCGGAGCTTCAGACCAAGAAATCTAATCGCCAATCCAGATTCTTTTTTATTGCCAAGCATTTGTTTCTTTCTGTGTTAATGATGGCATCATTCCTTCTGTTCAATGCTGGAAACCTTGGAGTCACTTATTCACTTAAATGATTAAAACGTATTTGAGTGCCTCCTCCTTGCTAGGCATTGCTAGTATAAAAGAAAGGAAAGAGTTAGTCTGTGGGTTTATTTTTTCTTTTGAAAAAATATTTTTATAGCCCTAGCTGGTTTTGCTCAGTGGATAGAGCGTTGGCCTGCATACTGAAGGGCCCTGGGTTTGATTTTGGTTAAGGGCATATGCCCGGGTTTCGGGCACGATCCCCAGTAGAGGGCACACAGGAGGCCGTTGATCAACGATTCACTCTCATCGAGGTTTCTCTCTCTCTCCCCCTCTCTGAAATCAATTTTATATGTTATGCCCTGATCAGGAAATCGAACCATGACCTTCTGTTTTATAGGTTGACTCTCAAACACTGAGCCATACCAGCTAGGCTAGTTTGTGTTTTTAAGGTACTTTACTGTGTGGAGAAGACAAGTGTAAGCAGTGACAATACAGAATACTTAGTGGTCTTGTAGGTGTTACAGAGGCAGTACTGTGGGAGTGTGAAGGAAGGTATGCATGGAGTAATCAGGAAGAACGTCACAGATGAGTTATTATATATAATTTGAGCAGAGACATGCCCGTGTGTAACAAGGAATAGCATATGCAAGTGTCAAGAAATTCTTTGATAGGAATCTGGGAGGAATGGGATTGTCAGGAAATAGGATATAAAGATAGGCCTTATATGCCATGCTATAGAGTTGAATTTTTATGTTATTTCTAAATTATATTTATTCCTTTAGTCTTTTCATGTCTTCATTCTCATTCTGCTAGGAGTCTTTATCACTGGTCTTCATATAGTTTTTTTCCTGTCTATTTTTCTTATACATAGTCACCTTTCACCTCTGAAATAAGAAATAGGAGGTCTGTGCTTAAAGACTTATCTTTAGTGCCTTACTTCTCTCCCCATTTGCCTACCAAATAAAGCCAAATTCATCATCCTGACCATTCCAAATCTCATGCATGTGTTTACCCAGGCAGGGCATCTTGGGTTAAGCCAAACCCAATTGTTAGTGGTGCCTTGCTCTACACTGTTTCCTCACTCATGCTTTTATCTTCCTGGTTTGATTCATGTTTGCGTCTTAGCAGTGTGTAGCATGGTGTCTTCTTTGTATTAGAGATCATATATTTGTTGAGTAAAAAAAAAGAATGAATGGTGCTATTATAGAAATACAAATTAGATAGGGAAGTAATTTTAAGTTAGGAAGGTGATGAGTGGAATCTCAGCTCTCATCATCAGTGTACCAATTTTAAAATTTAAGATATTTTTTGTTTTGATCTCCTTATGCACTCAATTTCTAAGACCTTTGAATTTGAGCTTCTTAACATCTCTCAAGCATTACTTTTTCTCTTCGTTTTCACTTTTAATTCCCTAATTCTATCTAATAAAAGAGAAACATGGTAATTAGCCATACCTCCACTACCCTTCCCATTGGACAATCAGGGCAATATGCAAATTAACTGCCAGCCAAGATGGCGGCTGGCAGCCAGGCAGCTTGAAGCGAACATGAGGCTTGCTTGCTTCAGTGACGGAGGACTCCAACGTTCCCCGCCTGCCTTGCCAACCTCTGAGCTTGCAGTTTGAAACATTGTTACAAATATAGAAGCTAAACAAAACCCCAGAAACATGCTTTCAGCCAGCGGGGATCTCAGAGCTGGAGTTGATACAGTGTTTCGATTATAGAACCCAAACAAACCAGATACCTGCTTTCAGCAGCAGAGGCCTCAGAGCTGGAGCCAGAACTAAAGCTGGCCCAGAATAAAAAAAGAAAGAAAAAAAGGAGCAGTTGGGAGCTTCAGTCACCCGCCAGCCTGAAAACACCCCTCAGCCCCTCACCCAGACTGGCCAGGCACCCCAGTGGGGACCCCCACCCTGAAGGGTGTGTGACCAGCTGCAAACAGCCATCATCCCCTCATCCAGGCTGGCCAGGCACCCAAGCGGAACCCCCACCCTGATCCAGGACACCCTTCAGGGCAAACCAGCTGGCCCCCACCCGTGCACCAGGCCTCTATCCTATATAGTAAAAGGGTAATATGCCTCCTGGCACCGGGATCAGCGTGATGGGGGCAGCGCCCAAACCCCCTGATCGCCCTGCAGCTCTGTGTGTGACAGAGTGCGGGGCCACAACCTCCCTATCTGCCCTGCTCTGTTCATGACAGGGGAAGGCGCCCCAACCCCCTGATCAGCCCTGCTCTGCCTGATCGGGGGGAGCTCCCCAACCCCTGTGTGACAGGGTGCGTCGCCCCAACCCCTGATCGGCCCTGCTCTGTGTGTGACAGGGTGCAGTGCCCCAACCCCCCCCTCCCCCCCCACGGGCCCTGCTCTGTGTTTGATAGGGTAGAGCCATAACCTCCCCATTGGCCCTGCCCTGAGTGTGACAGTGGCGGCACCCCAACCCCCTGATCGGCCTTGCTCTGTGGGTGATAGAGGGCGGTGCCCCAACCCCCTGATCCGCCCTGCTCTGTGTGTGACAGGGGCGGCGCCCCAACTCCCCAATCGGCCCTGCTCTGAGCCCGACCAGGGGCTGCACCTAGGGATTGGGCCTGCCCTCTGCCACCTGGGAGCAGGCCTAAGCCAGCAGGTCGTTATCTCCCGAAGGGTCCCAGACTGGGAGAGGGCACAGGCCGGGCTGAGGGGCCCCCCCTCGCCCCCAAGTGCACAAATTTTTGTGCACCGGGCCTCTAGTCTATATATATAAAAGCCTAAGCGACCTTTACAACTGAACAACTAGAATGACCAGTTGACCAGTTGCTATGACATGCACTAACCACCGGGGGGAAGATGCTCAATGCAGGAGCTGCCCCTGGTGGTCAGTGCACTCCCACAAGATCTGTCCTTAAACAGGCCCAGCCCAGCAACCATCGCCTCCTCTCCCGAGCCCACCGGGGCCTTTGGGCTTGGGCTGGGACAGGGAACCGGGGGTGGGTGGCAGTGGATGTGGCCCCTTTCCCAGGGGGGCCGAGGGCCAGCTCTCTCCTCGGGGTCAGCAGCCAACTCCCATGCCCCATCTCTACCCCCATTACCCCCACAGCTGGCAGGCCCCATTTGGCCCGGCCCTGTTGGCCCTCATCGTCAGCCAGGGACCCCACTCATGCATGAATTCGTGCACCGGGCCTTTAGTTAAGGATATATCATGCCTTTATGTGGGACCAATCTCTGAGTGTGTATTGTGCTACCTGTTTAATTGGAGAAGTCTTTTAATACAGTTCCTCATCTGTAAATTAGGGCTATTATCTTACTTGCAGGGTTGTTTGAGAGGGTGCAAAAGACAATTTATTTGAAGCAGCTAGCTCCGAAGTAGGTCCTCAGAAAGCGATGCCTATTATATGCCAAGAATTTTGAGAAACATCTTTGTATTTTTGCTTTTGTTTCTATTCTTCCAAAATTCTTTATCTTGTTTAATTGATAAGGACATTACTGTTGACAGTTTATATTTTTGTTTAATAATCAGGGATTTGATCCATTTTTGTTTGCTAACAGAATTTAATTTGTGCAGTAGGATCGGTATCTTTCTGTACCCCAACAATTAAATGTTTATTACGTTGTGCTTTTTTGCCAATTACCTTTTGTCATAGATATTAATGTTTCATTTTCACCTTCTGGTTTCCAGGGTTTGATTTTCATTGTAGATTGGTTTCTGAAACTTTTAAAAAATGATCTCTGATGTAACCTTTTGAGGAAATCATTATTAATCTTTTTAGGTAGAAAAGTAATAAATATTTATGGTAAAAAAAAAAAAAAGGCAGACTTAAAAATGGAATATAAAAGTCTCTATTTCTATCACCCCTCATCCTCTCCCTCATTTCCATCCTTAATATTTAATGAGAATTTTGTGTGTGTGTGTGTTTTAATATTTTGGTAACACAAGTGGCATGATGTATGTATTAATACCTTGGTTAATATGTTTAAGGACAGATCTTGTCATATGAGCAGGTAGATATATCTCCATTCTTTTTTTTTTTTTTTTTTTTTTTATATTTTATTGATTTTCCACAGAGAGGAAGGGAGAGAGCTAGAGAGTCAGAAACATCAATGAGAGAGAAACATCGATCAGCTGCCTCCTGCACATCCCCCACTGGGGACGTGCCCGCAACCCAGGTACATGCCCTTGACCGGAATCGAACCTGGGACCTTTCAGTCCGCAGGCCGACGCTCTATCCACTGAGCCAAACCGGTTTCGGCCATTCTTTTTTTATATATATAGATTTTTATTGATTTCAGAGAGGAAGGGAGAGGGAAAGAGAGATAGAACCATCAATGATGGAGAATCATTGATTAGATGCCTCCTGCATGTCCCCCATTGGGGATTGAACCCACAACCCGGGCATGTGATCTTGACTGGAATCAAACCCAGGGCCCTTCAGTCCACAGGCCGGTTCTCTATCTGCTGAGCCAAACCAGCTAGGGCACTATTCACTTACTGAAAGACATTGGGGTTTATTCTAGCTTTTTGGTTATTAGAAGTAAAAGTGCTATGAACATTCATGTACAGTTTTTTTGTGTGAATGTGAGTTTTCATTTTTCTGGGATAAATGCCCAATAATACAGTTGCTGGATATTTTGATAACTAGAGGCCCGATGCATGAAGGTTCGTGCAGGAATGGGCCTTTCTTCCCCTGGCTGCCGACACCGCCTTCGCTCAGGCCTGGAGCCACCTTTCTGCCTTCCCACGCTGCTGAGAGGCCCAGGGCGGCTGGAGCGGTGCAGAACGCCTGCGTCGTTGCCATGGCGATGACACAAGCGTCCCACCCTGCTCTTTGCTGCTCGGCACCTGTGCATGCAAATTAACCCGCCATCTTTGTTGGGTTAATTTGCATACTCACCCCTGATTGGCTGGTGGGTGTCGTGAAGGTATGGTCAATTTGCATCGTCTTTTTTATTAGTGTAGATGTTATGTTTAGTCTTATGAGAAACTACCAACCTGATTTCTAGAGTGAGTGCCAACATTCTCACCAGCAGTGTTTAAGTGATCCAATTTCTCTGCATCCTCACTATCATTTGGTGTTGTCACTATTTTGGCTATTGTGACAGTTATGTAATGATATCTCGTTACTTTTTTGTTTTGTATTTTATCCTCACCGAGGATATGTTTATTGGTTTTAGAGAGAGAGGAAGTGGGGATACAGGGAAAAACCTTGATGTGAGAGAGAGACATCGATTCATTGTCTCCCACACACACACCTAACTGGGCCCAGATTGAACCTGCAGCTCAGGTATGTACTCTTGACTGGGAATTGAACCCATGACCCTTCAGTGCTTGGGAACGATGCTCTAATCACTGAGCAACATTGGCAAGGTCCTCATTATCATTTTAATTTTCATTTCTCTGGTAGGTAATTTGAACATCTTTTTGCGTGCTTATTCGCCAACCAAATCTCCTCTTTGATGAAATATATTTGCATATTTTGCCCTTTTTCTAATTGGACTGCTTGATTTTTTTTTTTTAACTATTGCGTTTATTTTTTTAAATGTTTTGAATTACAGATGCTCCCATTTCCTTCACCCTGTTCCTGCCTCACACTAGGGTTTCACCACCCTGTTGTCTGTGCCTATTGGTAATGCATATATTCATGTAAATCCTTTGGTTAATCTCTTTCCTCCCCTCCCTTTTTCCTCTGAGATTCATCAGTCTGTTCCAGGTTTCCATGCCTCTTTTTTTTTTTTTAAATATATATATTTTTATTGATTTCAGAGAGGAAGGGAGAGGGAACGAGAGATAGGAACATCAATGATGAGAGAGAATCATTGATTGGCTGCCTCCTGCACATCCCCCACTGGGGATTGAACCCACAACTGGGCATGTGCCCTGATGGGGAATTGAACCATGACCTCTTGGTTCATAGATAGATGCTCAACCACTGAGCAACACTGGCCAGGCTCCAATGGGAATTCTTATTGAAGATACTTACAATATCTGAGGGGAAAAGGAATATTAAGCATTTATTTGGTAAATAAATAATCTGGAGTTTGGATGTTCTATACTTCCTATTTTTAAATTTTTCCAAGATACCTTTTTTAAGCATGGACTTTAAAAAAAATCAGACTAATATCTTACATTTGTATCATTTTGCATAAGAATGTTTTAGTATTACAACTTTGAATATATTACTTACATAATTAAAAATTTAAGAACGCTAGTAACAGCATTTTAAAAATCAAGATATGCCCTAACCCAGTTATGGCGAACCTTTTGAGCTTGGCGTGTCAGCATTTTGAAAAACCCTAACTTAAGTCTGGTGCCATGTCACATATAGAAATATTTTGATATTTACAACCATAGTAAAACAAAGACTTATAGTTTTGATATTTATTTTATATATTTAAATGCCATTTAACAAAGAAAAATCAACCAAAAAAATGAGTTTACGTGTCACCTCTGACACGCGTGTCATATGTTTGCTGTCACTGCCCTAACCAGTTTGGCTCAGTGGATAGAGTGTTGGCCTGCGGACTGTGGGGTCCCAGGTTCGATTCTGGTCAGGGGCATGTACCTTCATTGCGGGCACATCCCCAATAGAGGGTGTGCAGTAGGCAGCTGATCAATGTTTCTAACTCTCTATCCCTCTCCCTTCCTCTCTGTAAAAAAATCAATAAAATATATTTTTTAAAAAATCAAGATGTAACTCATTGAAAAATTCATCCTCTTAAAAGTACAGCTCACTCTGGCTCATGTTACTAGGTGGTTAGAATGTCAGCTGGTACATCAAAGGGTCACGGGTTCGATTCCCAGTCAAGGGCATGTACCTGGGTTGCAGGTTCAATCCATGGCCCTGCCTGGGGCATGTGTGGGAGTTAACCAATTGATGTCTTTCTCTCTCTCTGTCTCTCCCCCTTCCCCCTCCCTCCCTTCCTCCCCACCACCTAACTCTCCTTCCACTCTTTCTAAAAATAAATTGAAAAAATATCCTTGGGTGAGAATTAACAAACAAAAGGTAGAACTCCATGGCTTTAGCATATTTACAGAGTTGAATAACCAAACCACTATCTAATTTCTGAACATTTCCTCACCCAAAAAGAAACCCGTGGCTCCAGTCACTCTTCATTCTTCCCCTCTCTTAGTCCCTAGCAACCACTAATGTACTTTCTGTCTCTGGATTTCATATACATGGAATCTTAATAATCTTTGGCATTTTGTGTCTGACTTTTTTTAAAAAATATATTTTTATTGATTTCAGATAGGAAGGAAGAGGGATATGAGAGACATATGTGTATGTGTATGAGAGAATCACTGATCAGCTGTTTCCTACATGCCCCACTCTGGGGATTGAGCCCGCAATCCGGGTATGTGCGTTGATGGGGAATCGAACCGTGACCTCCTGGTTTATAGGTTGATAATCAACCACTGAGCGACACCTGACTTCTTTAGCATAATGTTTTATGTTTATCCATGTGGTTGTACGTATAAGCACTTAATTCCATTTTATTATCAAATAATATTCCATTGTATTGATAATACCACATTTTGTTTATCCATCAAATCAGTTGATGGACATTTTGGCTCTTATGAGTAATGCTATTAACATGCATTTGTGAACAGGTTTTTTGTGTGAATATATGTTTTCAGTTCTATAATCTGGGACTGTTATTGCTGGGTCATATGGTGACACTGTTGAACATTTTGAGAAACCTCTAGACTGTTTTTGCACACTGGCCGCACTATAGTACAATCCAGTTATCGACGTTCTTCATGTTCTTGCCAACACTTGTTTTTTTTAGTTATTCTATTGAGTGTGAAGTGTTCCTGTATCTCATCCTGCTTTTGATTTACATTTCCCTGATGACTAATGATGTCAAACATCTATCCTTTCATGTGCTTATTGAGCATTTCTACAGCTTCTTCTTTTATAAAAATATACTTTATTGATTTTTTTACAGAGAGGAAGGGAGAGGGGCAGAGTTAGAAACATCGATGAGAGAGAAACATTGACTATCTGCCTCCTGCACACTCCCCACTTGGTATGTGCCGGCAACCAAGGTACATGCCCTTGACTGGAACTGAACCTGGGATGCTTGAGTCCCCAGGCCGACGCTCCATCCACTGAGCCAAACCAGTTAGGGCTCTACAGCTTCTTTGGAGTCTATGTAAATCCTTGGCTTACTTTTTTAAAAATTGGGCTACTTTTGCCCTGGCTGTTGTTCCTCAGTGGTTAGATCGTTGGCTCACACACCAAAGGGTCTTAAGTTCAATTCCCAGTCAAGGCCACATACCTGGGTTGTGGGTTCAACCCTGGCCCAGGTCAGATTAGGTGCGGGAGGCAACCAATATATGTGTCTCTTTCATATTGATGTTTCTCTCTCTCATAGATGTATCTCTCTCTCCCTCCCCTCCACTGTCTACATATCAATGGAAAAAGTATCCTCTGGTGAGGATTAACCAAAAAGAAAAAAAAAGGTTGGGTTACTTTTTATTGTTGCACTAGAGGCCTGATGCATAAAGATTTGTGCAAGAATGGGCCTTCCCCTGGCTGCCGGCACCGCCTTTGCACCTTTCCGCCTTCCCACGCTGCCCAGAGGCCCTGACCGGCTTGGGTGGTGTGGAACGCCTGTGTCCCGCCCCGCCCCCGGCTGCTTGGCACCTGTGTATGCAAATTAACCCGCCATCTTTGTTGGGTTAATTTGCATACTCCTGATTGGTTGGTGGGTGTCACAAAGGTACAGTCAGTTTGCATCTTTCTCTTTTATTAGTGTAGATTATAGTAGTTTACATAAGGATGTAAGGATATAAGTTCTTTACCAAGCTATGATTTGCAAATATTTTCTTCTATTCTGTGGGCTTTTTTTTCATTATCTTTTTTTCTAAACATGTTTTATTGATTTTAGAGAGAGAGGAAGGGTGAGAAAGAGATAGAAACATCAATATTGAGAGAAACATGGATTGCCTGTCTCCTGCTCGCCCCCTACTGGGGATCCAGCCCACAACCTGGGCATGTGCCCTGACCCAGGAATGCAACTGGTGACCCCTTCATGCATTGGAGTATGCTCAACAAACTGAGCCACACCAGATGGCAGTTTTTTCATTTCCCTGAAGCACAAAGGTCTTTAATTTTTTATTCATTTATTTATTTTTTCTTTGTTAATTCTCAACCTGAGGATATTTTTTCCATTGCTTTTCAGAGAAGTGGAAGGGAGGGAAGGAATGGAAGAGAGAAAAAGAGAGAGAGAGAGAGAGAGAGAGAGAGAGAGAGAGAGAGAGAGAGAGAGAGAAACATTGACATGAGAGAGACACATTGATTGATTGTCTCCTGCAAGCTCCCGGATAGGAGTGAGGGTGGGCAGTGAACCTGCAACCCAGGTACGTGCCCTTGACTAGGAGTCAAACCCTCAACCCTTTCTTGCTTGGGTTGACACTCTAACCACTTAGACACACTGGCCATGGCAAAGGTTTTTAATTTTTATAAAGTCCAATTAATATGTCTTTTTTTCTTTGCTTGTTCTTTTGGTAATCTACCCAAGAAACCATTGCCTAATCCTTCATGATTGGGAAGATTTGCTCCTATGCTTTTTCCTAAAAGTTACATATTTAGCTCTTATATTTTGAGCTTTGATCCATTTTGAGTTTTTGTTGATGGTGTAAGGTAGGGGCCCAGCTTATTATGCATGTGGGTATCCAGTTGTACAAAAAAGGGATATTGAGATTGCGCTGAATCTATAGATCTTTTTGGGTTTTATTGTCTTAGTGGTGTCTTCAGTAAGGGAAATTGGGATACCTTCCTATTAATTTAGGTATTTTTTGAACATCTCAGTGGTGTTTTGTAGTTTTCATTGTGTAAGTCTTGCATTCCTTTTTTAAAAAAATTGATTTTAGAGAGAGGAAGGGAGGGAGAGGGAAAAGAGAGAGAAGGAAAGAAGCACCTAGGTATGTGCCCTGACCAGGAATAGAGTCCACAACTTTTTTTTGGTGTATGGGATGATGTACCAACCAACTGAGCCACCCAGCCAGGCCTTGTGCTTCTTTTTAAACATTTATTCCTAAGAATTTGGTTTGATTTATTCATTTGTTTTTAAGATTTTTTTTTTATTGATTTCAGAGAGGGAATGGAGAGGGAGAGAGAGATTGGAACATCAATGATGAGAGAGAATCATTGATTGGCTGCCTCCTGCATGTCAGGCTGTGCCCTTGACCGGAATCGAACTCAGGATCCTTCAGTCTATAGGCAGATGCTCTTATCTATTGAGCCAGACCAGCTAGAGCTTATTTATTCATTTTTGTTATCTTTAATTTCTTTATTGGTTAAGGTATTACAAATGTGGCCTCATCCCCCCATTAACCCCCAACTTTCCCCCCACCCACACTCATGCTCTCATCCCCCTGTTGTCTGTGTCCATTGGTTTGGCTTATATGCATGCATACAAGTTCTTTAGTTGATCTCTTCCCCTTACTATTCATTATTTTTTTTAAATGTTTTTATTTATTTTATTATTTTGTTAATCCTCACCTGAGGGAGGATATTTTCTATTGATTTTTAGAGAGAGTAGAAGGGAGGGGCAAAGACAGAGAGAAACCTCAGTGTGAGAGAGAGACCGATTGGTTGCCCTTGGCACACCCTGAGGAGGGCCAGGGATCGAGTGTGCAACAACTAAGGTGCCCTTGACTGGAATTGAACTTGGGATCCTTTAGTCCATGGGCCAGTGCTCTATCCATTGAGCAAAACTGGCTAGGGCTATTTTTATTGGTTTGAGAGAGTGAGGAAGGGAGGGGGGGAAAAACATTGATGTGAAAGAGAAACATTGATCTGCTGCCTCCTGTGTACCCCTTACTAAGGTTGAAATCTGAAAACCAGGTATGTGCCCTGACCAGGAATCCAAACCAGCCACCTTTCCATGCATGAGATGATGCTCAATCAATTGAGCCACATGTTTTTGGATGGTTCATTGTTAGTATATAGAATGCAATGGGTTTTTGTATATTGATTTTGTAATCTTGCTGAACTCATTTACTTTAGTTATTTTTTATTTTGTAGGACTTTTCTATATACAAGATTATGTCGTTTGCAAATATAGTTTTTGTTTTTTTCTTTCTAATCTTAATATTTTATTTCTATTTCTTGCCTAATTTTCCTGGCTAGACCTTCAGTAGGGTGTTAAATAGAGAAAGTGGACATTTTTCTCTTATTACTGATCCTAGCAGTGGTTGGCAAACTCATTAGTCAACAGAGCCAAATATCAACAGTACAACGATTGAAATTTCTTTGGAGAGCCAAATTTTTAAAACTTAAACTATATAGATAGGTACATTGTTATTAACTTAATTAGGGTACTCCTAAGGCTTAGGAAGAGCCACACTCGAGGGGCCAAAGAGCCGCATGTAGCTCTCCAGCCGCAGTTTGCCGACCACGGTTGTTGGGGTCCTGCTCCAGCAGGTTCAGGGGTTCCCATAGGTGTGGACGGAGTCGGCGAAGAATGAAGGACACGGAGCAGCGTTCAGTTGATCAGCATAGTAGCCAGGTTCTTTTTTTATTGTCCTGTTACATCTACATATTTATACCATTTGATCCTATAAGCATGCCTCAGTAATCACATCATGGTATGTTTTGGGTAACGTCTTACAGTTCCTTGTTTCTTATCTGACCTTTGCCAAAAATCCTGTCTTTATCTAGTTCTGTTGATTTTAATCTTGTCTAGGTTAATCTCTGTGTTCCATTACAAGGGCTATTCCAAGGTCACTGCTCTACTGATAGGCCACAAGGAAGTGACTGAGGAGATTATCCTACCCAGTAAAGGTTATGTCCTCACAGCCTCGCTGCTTGCCTTCCCTGGGACTGCCCTGTGTCGGTGGATCTCCAGGGGTATAGGTTTTGGTGCTTGACCTGGTGGGCAGAGCCCTGGGGATGTGGGCCCAACAAGTCCCAAATTTATTGCCAACAGTCTTAGTCCAAGTTCTTCATAAGTAGTACATGGTATTTCTATAACACTAGGGGGATTTACTGATTTATTTTCTTCCTTAGTCCTGTTAACCCCTAACCTGGGGAAACAACCTTTCTCGGGGAGGTGGGCCTGTTTAAAAAACATAGCGCTAAGAGGGGGAGCAAACTATATGCCATATACGCCAGGTCCCTTGAAACATAAGCTGTGCAGATGTTTCTTCGCTGCAGTGACTGTGTCAAGCAGCAAGGGTGGTCCGGCTTCCAGCACACAGTCCTAGGGGGAACACATTCAGTTTTTCACTATTAGGTATGATTTTGTCTGAGAGATTTTACTATGTGCCCCTGATCAGATTGTTGCATGTTTTTTATCATGAAAAGGTGTTAGGTTTTGTCAAATGTCTTTTCTTTAAAAAAATTTTTTTAAAGTTAATATTTATTGATTTTAGAGAGAGAGAGAGGGAGGGAGAGAGAGGAAAGAGAAAGAACAAGAGAGAGAGATATCAATTTGTAGTTCCACTTATTTATGCACTCATTGGTTGATTCTTATATGTGCCCTGACTGTGGATCAAGTCCGCAACCTTGGCATATCGGAACGATGCTCTAACCCAGTGGTTGCCAACCTTTCGGACCTCACGGGCCACCAGTGATTCGAAGGCCACCGGTGGCGACTGCTACTCTAACCAACTGAGCTACCTGGCCAGGGTTCTTTTTTTTTCAGATTAAAAAAACCACGTTTATTGTTGAGAGGATTACAGATGACACCCCCTGTACCTCCCTCTTCACCCCGCCCCAAGCCTTTACCACCCTATTGTCTGTGTCCATAGGTAATGCATATATATGCATATAAGATCTTTGTTGTTTTTTTAAAATATGGAATGCTTCACGAATTTTCGAGTCATCCTCACACAGGGGCCATGCTAATCTTTTCTGTATCGTTTCAATTTTAGTATATGTGCTGCTGAAGCGAGCACAGGATCTTTGGTTTAACTCTCCCTGCCCCCCTATCCTCTGGGGTTTGTCAGTCTGTTTCATGTTTCCATGGGATTGGTTCTATTTTATTCATTAGATTCTGTGTTCATTTATTTTTATTTTTCGATATAATTGTTTATAGATACGTATTTCTTGCCATTTTTTTGTTTCCTCCTCCTCCTCTTCCTCCTTTTCTCTTCTTCCTCCTCTTTTTCCCCTTAAAGAATACCTTTCAACATTTCATGTAATACTGGCTTGGTGGTGATGAACTGCTTTAGCTTTTTCTTGTCTGTGAAACTCTTTATCTCACATTTAATTCTAAATGATAGCTTTCCTGGGTAGAGTAATCTTGGTTGTAGGTCCTTGCTATTCATCACTTTGAGTATTTCTTGCCACTCCCTTCTGGCCTGCAAAGTTTCTGTTGAGAAATCAACTGACAGTCATATGGGCACTCCATTTTAGGTAACTAATTGCTTTTCTCTTGCTGCTTTTAAGATTCTCTCTCTGTCTTTAACCCTTGGCATTTTTATTATGATGTGTATTGGTTGGGCCTCTTTGAGTTTCTCTTGTTTGGGACTCTGTGCTTCCTGGATTTATAAGTCTATTTCTTTCACTAGGTAGGGGAAGTTTCCAATCATTATTTCAAATAGGTTTTCAATATCTTGCTCACTCTCTTCTTCTGCCACCTCCATAATTTGAATGTCAGTATGCTTGAAGGTATACCAGAGGCTCCTAACACTATCTTCATATTTTTGGATTCTTTTTTCTTTTCTGATTGGGTGTTTTTTGTTCCTCATATTCCAAATTGTTGATTTAATTTTCAGAATCTTCTACTGTATTGTTGACTCCCTGTTAATTATTCTTTATTTCAGTTAGTGTATGCTTAATTTCTGACTGGTCCTTATTCATGTCATTGATGTTCTCACTAATTTCCTTGAAATTCTTGCCGAAACCGGTTTGGCTCAGTGGATAGAGCGTCGGCCTGCGGACTGAAAGGTCCCAGGTTCGATTCCGGTCAAGGGCATGTACCTTGGTTGTGGGCACATCCCCAGTAGGGAGTGTGCAGGAGGCAGCTGATTGATGTTTCTCTCTCTTCGATGTTTCTAACTCTCTATCTCTCTCCCTTCCTCTCTGTAAAAAAATCAATAAAATATATCTTAAAAAAAAAAAAAAGAAAAGAAATTCTCACTAAGATTCTTGAAAGTCTCACTAACATCCTTAAAGCTCTCATTAGGCTTCTTGAGCGACCTTATAACCATTGTTTTGAACTCTTTATCTAGTAGTTTGTTTGCTTTCATTTTATTTAGTTTTCTTTATTGATATTTCTTCTGTTCTTTTATTTGTGACATGTTGCTTTGTCTCCACATTTTGGCTGCTTCCCTGTGATTGTTTCTGTGTACTAGGTAGAAACAGTGTCTCCTATAATTAGTAGAGTGGCTTTGTGTAGTAGGTGTTCTGTAGGGCCCAGTGGCTCAGGTAGTGGCTGACTTTGTACCTCCTGGATGGCCCCTGAACCAGTACACCTGGTGGACAGCCTCAGACCATACCAGATTACATCTCTACACATTCACAATCAACACACTCAAGAGGCAGACTCAGTGAGTACCAAAACCCCACTGAAGCCTGCCTTGCTCCATAAGGGTATAGTTGCAGCTGATCTTCACAGCCAATTGGGCTGGGGGTCAATTCCTCCCAGTGACACCAACAGCAATAAAGGCTCAGTTACAAGACTGTACACATAGCCCACACAGACGTGTCTTTCTCATGTGGGTGTTTCTCTCTTTCTCCCCCCCTTTCACTCTCTCTAAAAATCAATGGAAAAAATATCCTCGAGAGAGAATTAAAAAAATTAAATTTTGCTCACTGGTTATAGCGTTGATCAGCAGACCGAAGTTGTGCGGAGTCGATTCCTGGTCAAGGGCATGTACCTGCAGGTTCCTCCTGACCCCTGTTGGGGCATGTGCAGGAGGCAACCAGTTTGTCTGTCTGTCTCTCCCCATCCTTTCCCTTCTCTCTACAAAAAATCAGTTGAACAAATATCCTTAGGTTAGGATTAAAAAAAAAGTTAAAAAAAATCCTCCCCTTGCTATTCCTCTGTGAAGTGTATGTGTGAGCGCGCACGCCACGTCTCTGTCCCATCCTGGATAGGCTCTCTGTCCTTTATACTTCCCAGAGGCCCTTCTGAGTTGGCCTGTAGGGTGTGGGGAACCCCCTGGGCAGGAGGCAGGGCCACAAGTTAGCTAGAGGATCTCCCGCTAGGTCCCTAAGCAGAGAGAGCCTCAGGGCCACTGATGCCCCCTGAGCCCCACGCTATGGCCAATGGGACAGTTGTGGTGGCATCGTAGCCTGGCTCAGGGCCTGAGTGGGATCCCCCAGCCCCTCATATATTGACCACCCCCCATGTGTTTGTAAATACTCTGGCATCCTTTGGCCCTGAGGAGTTTTTTAAATTTGTTACTTCTCTAATCATGACACTTGCTATAAAATAAAAAAATTAGAAAGAAAAAGTGTTGTTCCAAACTGTTGCTGAAGATTTGTTAAAATTGTTACAGTTTTAAAAAAATAGCAGCCTTGCTGGTATACTCGGTGGTTTGAGTGTCAACTCATGAACCAAGAGGTCATGGGATTGATTCCCGGTCAGGGCACATGCCTGGGTGTGGGCTCAATCCCTGATAGGGATGCACAGGAAGCAGCCGATTGATGGTTCTCTCTCATGGATATTCCTCTCTATCTGTCTCTCTTTCTCTCTCTAAAATCAATAAAAACATATTAAAGAAAAGAAAAAAAAAAAGAAGCCTGGCTAGTCTAGCTCATTTGGTTGAGTGCTGTCCTATGCACCTAGTGGTCATCAGTTCCTGGCAGGGCACATGTCCAGGTGCTGGGCTTGATCCCCAGTACAAGAGGCAGCCAATTGATGTTTCTCTCTCATTGATGTTTCTCTCTCTCTTCTCTCTCTCCCTCTCCCTTTCTCTTGCTCTAAAAATCAATAAAAACATTTTTTAAAAAACAGCATTTATTAGTATTTTATCTAATTTTGTTATATTTGTACTTTTCCATAGTAAATGTGAAGTTACTTAGTTAATTTCCTCTTCAGTTGACAAATAATGACAAAATGATAAAGATGAAGTGCCTTTTTAAAAATATATATATTTTATTGATTTTTTTACAGCGAGGAAGGGAGAGGGATAGAGAGTTAGAAATATCGACCAGCTGCCTCCTGCACACCCCCCACTGGGGATGTGCCTGCAACCAAGGTACATGCCCTTGACCGGAATCTAACTCAGTCCACAGGCTAATACTCTATCCACTGAGCAAAACCAGCCAGGGCTGAAGTGTCTTACATAGAAAGGCAGCTTGGGATTATAGAGAGAATGTGGACTTTGGAATTGCATAGAACTTCAATGGAGACCCAACTGACTCCCATGTTTGTTTAATTAGACAATTTAGGATTTAATTTTCAAAACATTTTATAGAGTAAGAGAATAAGTTAACTCCTAGCACAGTGCATGGCATATGGCATTTGCTGCTCTTGTTAATTATCATACTTAAGTATATTGTGTACCATATGTCAGGCAGCCATGCTTTGTACTAAACACTTAATAATTATTATCTCATTTAAACCTCAGACCAACCCCATGAGTTGCTGGCACAGCCATTTATTCAGGTTTACACATTAGGAAATGGAAACTTAGAGAGATTAAGTGATTTCTCAACTGATGGTGCTGGTATTCCATTCAGGGCCATCTGGCTTTAGAACATTTTCTCTCTGCTGTGCTGCCTCCTATGTTGCAAAGGACTAAGGACATTGTTGATTACATAATGTACTTTTAGTGGATACTTGCCTTGTAAATGGGAGATTAAAATGAGAGGTAGAAATTTGATTATTAGTTTTTCTCAAGTCTACATATCAATTTGGTCTAAAAACATCAATAGAAAGACAAGTGTTATCTGCAAATCTGTCTTGTACTTCAAAGCCAAATGTTAGCGTCTGTCTAGTATGAAGATTTAATTTTTGTCTTACCTTTTGAGTTATATCAGTTGTATTTTTACTAATAAATAACCACAATAAGTATAACTATGAAATAATGAAATATTCTTTGTCATGCCAGATGTTTCATTTGAAAATAGTTATTTGTTTTAAAAGTTGAGGCAGAATTTATGTAAGTTAAATTTTATCATTTGAAAGTATATGTTAGCGACTTTTTTTTAACATATTTTCTTTATTGTTGAAAGTATTAGATATGTCTCCTTTTTCCCCCCACTGACCCCCTCCAGCCCACCCCGGTCCCCTGCCCTGTGTCGTATGCATCATGCATATATGCATACAAATTCTTTGGTTAATCGCCACCCTTTCCCTCTAAGGCAGTGGTTCTCAACCTTCCTAATGCTGCGACCCTTTAATACAGTTTCTCATGTTGTGGTGACCCCCAACCATAAAATTATTTTCGTTGCTACTTCATAATTGTAATTTTGCTACTGTTATGAATCGTAATGCAAATATCTGATATGCAGGATGTATTTTCATTGTTACAAATTGAACATAATTAAAGTATAGTGATTAATCACAAAAACAATATGTAATTATATATGTGTTTTCTGATGGTCTTAGGCGACCCCTGTGAAAGGGTTGTTCGACCCCCAAAGGGGTCGCGACCCACAGGTTGAGAACTGTTGCTCTAAGGTATGATTGACATACAAAAAGCCATACATATTTAATATATACATATTGATGAATTTGAAGAAAAGTATACACTTGTGAAATTGTCACCTTATATAATATCATACATTTAATCATAATCTCTAAAAGTTTTCAACCTCTTTTTAAAGAACATTAAACAAAATTTATTTTCTTTTTAAAAATATTTTTATTGATTTCAGAGAGGAAGGGAGAGGGAGAGTTAAAAACATCAATGATGAGAGAGAATCATTGATTGGCTGCCTCTTGCACACCCCCACTGGGGATCGAGTCTGCAACCCTGTCAGGTGCCCTTGACTGGAATTGAAACCAGGCCTCTAGTGTATGTATAAGTGGACTCATACAACATTTATCTCTATGTCTTGCTTACTTCACAAAAAAACAACTAAGGCAAAAAATATTTTTATTGCTTTCAAAACAGAAAGGAGAGGGAGAGAGAGTTAGACACATCAATGATGAGAGAGAATCATTGATTGGCTACATCCTGCAGGCCCTCTAGTGGGGATTGAGCCTGCAACCCGGGCATGTGCCTTGACTGGGAATTGAACCTTGACCTCCTGGGTCATGGGTGGATGCTCAACCACTGAGCCACACTGGCCAGGCTGCTAGTCATTTAATGAGTGCTTATTTTATACTGGAATTGTGCCATATCCTTTGTAGACGTTACTAATTTTATTGTCTCTTTTTTACAAATGAAGAACTTGAGGTTTAGAGCAGTTAAGTAACTAGTGTGAATTTACAGTTAGGATCCATTCCTAGTTTAGTAGAGCATCACAACCTGTGCTAAGATTATTGTGTCCTGGGTCTTTCCATGATATGAAAGGGATATTAAGACTGGAAAGACAGCATGGTTTTAGGAAAAAGTTACTAGAATAGAAGGTCAGATGTTCTAGTCTTTCAGTTTTCTTAAGGAAATCACTTAGGTGTGTAAGAGAACATCATTCTGTTTTTTGAAGGTACATGTAAAATTTAGGTTAATATGACTAAAAATTGTTCCTTTTTTAAAAAAATATATTTTTATTGATTTCAGAGAGGAAGGGAGAGGGAAAAGGAGAGAGAGAGAGAGAAACATCAATGATGAGAGAATCATTGATTGGCTGCCTCCTGCACGCCCCACACTGGGGATTGAGCCCGCAACCCAGGCATGTGCCTTGACCGGGAATCAAACCGTGAACTCCTAGTTCATAGGTCGATGCTCAACCACTGAGCATTGACTGGCTGGGCTCTCTTTTTTAATTGCAAAAGACTGTATACATACTGTTTTATTATGTTTTCTAAAGGCATCTTTGTTCTGTTTTTGCAAATACTTTTAATTTTTAATTTTTTTTTTTTTTTTTTTTTTTTTTTTAGAGAGAAGGGAGGGAGAGGGAGAGAGAGAAAGAAACACTCAGTGAGAGCAAAACATTAATCAGCTGCCTCTTGCATGTTCCCTACTGGGGATTAAGCCCAAAACCCAGGCATGAGCTCTGACTGGGAATCAAACCTGTAACCTTATGGTGCACAGGACAACACCCAACCAACTGAGCCACACTGGAGCAGCATCTTTGTTCTGAACATAAGCTAACTCTAGGCTCAAGTTTAGTATTACCCATTGGTGACTTGATTGTTGATTGGTTTTTGTGCCAATTAAAGAAGAATAGTAAGAAGCACAGGTGTGTATGACGTGTCTAGTTTTAAGAGAACAGGAGCATCTTCTGTTAATTGAATCATAGTGTAAGAAACAGTATAAGAATCATAGTTGTGCAGAACATTTGCCAAGTGAAAGTTTTGTAAGCAGAAGTCCCTTATTGAATGAGAGAGTTAGGTCACTAATTATGTTAAGTACAATTATTGGCATTAAAGACTGAAAAATACTGATATTTTTATTTGTCTTTCTGTATTGTGACCTAGTGGAAAGAACATAGGCAATTGAATGGAGCACAGACATGGCTCCGTTTGGTATTTGGCTAGTTCACTTCCCATATCTGAGCTTCAGATTCTTTACCTATCTGCCTCATATTCACTATGAGGTTAACAAGAGAAACAAAATATGAATGTTCTTAGCAGTTTCCGGTACTTGGTTGTCTTTAATACAGCAGGTCTTCTATTAATGTGATTAATGTTTCATTAAAATTTTGATGAGATTCTTAGGAATTTAACTCTTATTTATTATCAATGGTAAACTTGGTTTTATCATGTGTCATTTTGCTTAAAGTTTAAGAACCTATAGACTACATTAAGTGAGGACTTACAATAAAATGCTTCATTTTTCCTGTGTGAATTAGACAACATTAGAATTGTATAGTCAGTGACCTCTTACTATGTCAGGTTCATACTGTTTTAAGATTATCCTGACTCACCCCTTCTCCTTCTTTAAAAACAAACTCACTTGGGCCTGTAATTATAATCAAACTAGAGGCCCGGTGCATGAAATTCATGCACTCGCGGGGGTCTCTCAGCCCAGTCTGTCCTCTCACAGTCTGGGAGTCCTCGGGGGATGTCCGACTGCCGGCAGTCAGACATTCTTAGTGCTTCTGCGGAGACGGGAGAGGCTCCTACCACCGCTGCTGTGCTCGCCAGCCATGAGCCCAGCTCAGGGCTTCTGGCTGAACAGCACTCCCCCTGTGGGAACACACTGACCAGCAGGGGGCAGTTCCTACATTGAGCATCTGCCCCCTGGTGGTCAGTGTGTGTCATAGCGACTAGTTGTTCCACCGTTTGGTCGATTTGCATATTAGCCTTTTATTATATAGGATACTAGCTAGCTATATAATACATTTGTTTCTAACCATACTATTTATCAGAATTACCCATGGAATTTTAAAAAAATTAGGTGCCTCCTGGCCTATGTGGCTCAGTGGTATTGAGTGTCCACCTATGAACCAGGAGATCACAGTTCTATTCCTGGTCTGGGCACATGCCTGGGTTGCGGCTTGATCCCCAGTGCAGGGCATGCAGGAGGTAGCGGATCAATGATTCTCATTATTGATGTTTCTCTCTCTCTCCCTCTCCCTTCCTTTCTGAAATAAATAAAAAAATATTTTAAAAAAATTAGGTGCCAAGAGCCTCACTCCACATGTACTGTGTCAGAAGAACCTTCAAGCCTGTGGGGTGGGGCTGTGTTAGTTCATAAAACTTCTCAGGTGATTCTGATGTGCAGCCAGTATTGAGAGCCATTGATCTGCTTCCTCCAGCGCTCAGAAGCAAATCCCTAAAAGGCACAGACTAAAGCAGAAGTCAAAGGAAAAATAAATCCCAGGTCATAACCAAGTTAAGTGATGATGCAATGATAAAATTAGAATTTCTGGGTGCCTAGTAGGTTATGAAATACTGAAAGAAAAAATTATGGGCGGAAAGACTACACAGAATAAAATTGATTTATGTCAGAATGGTTTGTCACTAGATTTCCATTGTAGGGAAAATGCCTATGGTCAGTGTTATGAAATTCCCTCGATTAAGAGACCATGGAAGGGCCTGAACTAATGATAGAATCATTTAGTTCCTATGACATACAGCAATTGCTATAGCAGTTTCTTTTGTTGACTTAGGTCAGAGAATATTGCTTTTCTTCCTCCTTTAAATCTCCAGGCCTGTCTTCTGCACTGTCATTAAAACTCTTTTATTGTGGGTCTGAGGATTTATAAGGCTTAAGCCAAAGGCCTGGGCTAGCAGGAATTCCTTGGCCTGCAGGTTTCTGTTCTACCTATTTAGCAGGCTGCTCTCAGCAGCTTCAGTGCTCTAGGCTGGGCTTCTGCTGATAGTCTCATAGCCCCAGTCTTACCATAAGGTCCTACATATACCAGTTTGTATGACCAGCCTACCTTTGCTTTCCAGCTTTCATTTGGACAATTCCCTCCTTTTATTTTTTTTTTAAATATATTTTATTGATTTTTTACAGAGAGGAAGGGAGAGGGTTAGAGAGTTAGAAACATCGATGAGAGAGAAACATCGATTAGCTGCCTCCTGCACACCTCCTACTGGGGATGTGCCCACAACCAAGGTACATGCCCTTGACCGGAGTCGAACCTGGAACCCTTCAGTCCGCAGGCCGACGCTCCATCCACTGAGCCAAACCGAGCCAAACCAGTTAGGGGCGACAATTCCCTCCTTTTACTCTGTACTTTTCCAAGACTTCGGTGATCCCTTTGATCTATTGTCCGGGCTTTCTCTTTGATCTATTGTTTCTGGGTTCTGTCTAATACGCAAAGGTCTACTTATTCAGAATCAGTTAACTTTTACACAATAATCTTTAGTATTTTGCCTTAGATTGCTGCAGGCCAAAATTGCAATGCTGCCAGAGATCACCTATCTAACTACTTGCTAGATTTGTTTACCTGGGTCCCAGGTCCCATACTCTTCTCAGCAAAAGTTAACAGACTGAGCTCTGACCCCGTCTACTAGGTAGAAAGGATTAGTGGAAGGAGACTTTAAGTATTCCAGTTCACTTCTGTGTTCTGTGGTTGGTGCATTGCAGCAGGAGTCAGAAGATGCTGGCCTCTAATCCCTGTTTTTTGTTAAAGGGCTCTAGATCTTTGGCAAGGTCGGGCTGATTCTATTTTCTTTTTCTAATATATTTTATTGATTTTAGAGAGGGAGAGAGAGAGATAGAAATATTGATGAGAGAGAATCATTGATTGGCTGCCTCCTGCACGCCCCCTACTGGGGATCGAGCCCGCAACCCAGGCATGTGCCCTTGGCCAGAATCGAACCTGGGACCCTTCAGTCCGCAAACTTATGCTCTATCTATTGAGCCAAACCAGCTAGGGCTGATTCTGTTTTCATTGTGTATAATTCTCATTTAATTATAAGCAAAGGAAATTAAGACTTTAAAGATTTAGTGGTTTAAAGATGTACAGAATAGTGTGGCTATTTATCTTCTTACCCTATTTACTTCTAGTCTTGGACAACTCATTTGGTCCCTCTGCCTTTCATATTCTTTGTTATTAGAATAGACATCATTTTTAGTTATAATATAATGTAAATCTTGCTATTAGATTTAAGCTGCCCCAAAAGAAAAGGAAATGATCTGTTAGCATTTTAGGTTTGATAATATTGTTTTGAGTTCATGTGTTTACATATGTTTATCATGTGTTGTAGTTTCCCTAGTAAAAATAATCCAAGATAGTCCTTAGTAACAGGGGCAATAGCTGCATCTCTAATGTGATTACAGTAAATCAGCACTGCCGAAGAGGCAAGATGCTGTGGGAGTAGGTTGAGTAGGGAAGGGTTTGTTCTTTAAGTAAGCATGGAACAGTGTTATTTTTAAATTAAAAAAAATATATACTTTTTTGTTGATTTCAGAGAGGAAGGGAGAGATAGAAACATCAATTACAAGAGACAAACATTGATTGGCTGCCTCCTGCACACTCCCCACTGGGGATCGAGCCTGAAACCAGGTCATGTGCCCTGACCAGGAATCGAACTGTGATCTCCTGGTTCATATGTCGACGCTCAACTACTGAGCCACTCCGGCCAGGCCGGACAGTATAACAAAGTAGGGCATACTGAGGCAGTATGAGGAAATATTAGTGCAGATTACACTCCGGTTAGATTTTAAAGTATAGATAAAAAATAAGCTGGTGTGGCAGATTGGGGACAGTTTATAGAGGGCTTTAAACACTGTTTGGGTAAATGATATGTACTTCATTTGATTGACATTAAAAGTTTTTAATGCTAAGTTGTATTTATATTTAAATATTTTTAATTCATATTTGGAATTTGAAATATTTTTCTGTAAACAGTATTAATAGAGGTTAAAGTAATTGCAATAATGTATCTATGCAGAGAAATACAGTGAGTAATATAGCAAGTGTCTTTTCAGTTGTTACTATGTCACAGGCACTTTATAACAACTTTATGAAGTATGATTCCTGAGAACCCATGCTTTTAACCATTATGCTATACTCTCTTTCAAAATGGTTTCATACTAATAATTAAGGTAAAAATAAGTAGAACCCTTGAGTGTTGCTACTTAGGGTAGAATCAGGCCTGAATAGAGGAGGAGAACAAGGCTTCTGATTTCAAAGTTTTAAAATAATGTAAGCTAACAGCTACAGTGCTTACATCACTGTTATCCTCAGCTTGTCTCATTCCCTGGTAACCACCATTTTACTTTGCTTTTTACAGATTTAGCTTTTTTTTTTTTTTTAAGATCTTACATACAAGTTTTTATCTTTCTCTTTCTAACTTATCTTTTTAAATTTATTTTTTATTGATTTGAGAGAGAAAGAGAAAGGGAGTGAGAGAGAGAAACATTGATGTGAAGATAGCTACCAGTTGCCTCCCAAACACACACTGGTATGGAACCCGCAACCTGGGTATGTGCCCTTATGAGGAATCGAACCCACCACCCTTTGGTGTATGGGATGAAGTTCCAACCAACTGAGCCACACCTGTCTGACTTACCTTGAAAGTGAGTGTAATGTGTTCAAAGGACTCAATTTTTTAAAATATATTTTTTATTTATTGATTTCAGAGAGGAAGGGAGAGGGAAAGAGATAGAAACATCAATGATGAGAGAGAATCATTGATCAGCTGCCTCCTGTACACCCGCATGGGAGATGGAGCCCTGCACCTCAGGCATGTGCCCTTCACCGTAATTGAACCTGCTACTCGTCAGTTTGCAGGCTGTCGCTCTATCCACTGAGCCAAACCAGCTAGGGCCAGAGGACTCTATTTTTGACAGGTGCTGCTGAAGTTGATAGAATAAGGCACCTAATTTTGCTGCTTAGGAAATGGCCCATTGCAGCGTATTTTGGTTCAGTTAAAATGCTTTTATTTTGTTGAACATGTATTTTGTCCCAGATATGGGGTTACAAATTAAAATGACACCTTGTACTTATTAACTTTAGAGACTAGTGGAATAGATAAACATGGAAACAATATAACGATGAGCTGAGAGACATAGGATATAGTGGAGAGGCACTGGGCTCAGCCCAGGGATAAGAGGTTTGGCTCAGTAGATGGAGTGTTGGCCTGTGGACTGAAGAGTCCCAGGTTTGATTCCAGTTAAGGGCACATGCCCAGGTTATGGGCTTGATCCCCTAGGAGGGCGTGCCGGAGGTAGCCAATCAATGATTCTCATCATTGATTTGTTTTGTTTTGTTTTTTTTTTTTTTAAATATATTTTATTGATTTTAGAGAGGAAGGGAGAGGGAGAGAGAGATAGAAACATCAATGATGAGAATCATTGATTGGCTGACCCCTGCTCGCCCCCTACTGGGGATCGAGCCCGCAACCCAGGCATGTGCCCTTGGCCAGAATCGAACCTGGGACCCTTCAGTCCACAGGCTGACGCTCTATCCATTGAGCCAAACCAGCTAGGGCTCATCATTGATGTTTCTATCTCTCCCTCTCCCTTCCTCTCTGAAATAAATAAAAATATATTTTTAAAAAAAGGTGATGGAAGGAAGGTTGCCTGAAGGGACCTAGGAGAAAGTGAGGAATTCCAGGCAGAGGAGATGGAAGAATAAAGAGTATGATCTAAAAGGGGAGTAGGGAAATATGAGATAGAAAACAAGAAGGATCTAGGTCCGATCCTTATTTCACAAGAAGTACCCAGCCAGTCTTACTTTGACTGTCTTTATCTCTTGAAGTTTGTTTTGAGAAATTTGTTGCTAATAATAAAGCTAGTTCCTTCCCCCAGCCCCCTATACCCCATCCCTCACCTTATCAGCTATAGTATTTTTCTGTGGTAATTTCTGTCTTCCAAAGAGACTGTGAGCTCCCAGAGAACTTGTTTGTTCCATGCCTGTATTCAGTTTTAAGACACTCAATATTTATAAAATGCTTAAATATGAAGAAATATTTTTTAAAATAAGTGTTTACTGTAAAAAAAGAAAAGAGAAAAAGTCTTCCATAACTTTCACTGTGTAGAAATAATTCCTGTTTACTAATTTCCAAATTTAGTAAATATGTCAATAAGTGATTTGACATGAATTAGTTAAACTAAAGTTAACTAGCAAACATTATCTGAGCATCCACTACTATGTGACACCTAGGGAGAAAGAGATAAGACAATAAGTCTCTATTATCAAGTGACGTAAGGTTTTTTAGTATCACTAAAACAATATATCCTCAAATAACTAGAGGAGCAATGAGAGAAATTAAAAATCCTATTTGGCAAGTTTTACTGATATCTTTTAAACCCAAATTGGATTAAACAATTACATGGGGGAATAAAAACCCCTACCAGAGTCTATACATAACATTTAAAATTTGTGTAGTACTTTATTATGCACATTTAATTTTTTTTATAGTGGTAATAGCATCTTTAAAGGTTTTGTCCCTTTTATTCTTTTTTAAAAAATAATATCTTTATTGATTTCAGACAGGAAGGAAGAGGGAGAGAGAGAAACATCAATGATGAGAGAGAATTATTGATCAGCTGCCTCCTACCAGGGATCAAGCCTTTAACCCGGAAATTGATCCTTGACCTCCTGGTTCACAGGTTGACTGTCAACCACTGAATCATGCTGACCGGGTGTATTTTTTATTCTTAATACTTTTTTTGCTTCCCATGGTAATTAAAAAAATAAATATTTTTTTCTTACTGATTTCAGAGAGAGGAACAGAGAGGGAGAGAGGGATAGAAACATCATTGATGAGAGAGAATCATCAATGGCTGCCTCCACACCACACACTGGGGGTCAGTCGAGCTGCAACCTGGACATGTGCCCTGCTGAGGAATCGAACTGTGACCTCCTGGTTCATAGGTTGACACTCAACTACTGAGCCACACCAGCCATGCTATACTCACTTTCTTAATTATCTTTTATCTGGACCCTTATTACCCCCAAATATATATCTCTATAAATATGTTCTCAGAATTCTAGAATCATATATATATACAATGGCTTTCTTGGCATTTTCACTTGGTTGTGAAATTGGAGTTTCATCCTTAACTTGTTCAATAATAAATTCTAGATGTTTCTTCCCAAAACCTTTATAGTGTAGTCTTCTCTTATATATGTTCCAAGACCCCTCATGGATGCCTGAAACCACAGATAACGGATAGTACTGATATATATATATATATAGCTTTTTACTATATATACCTATGATAAAGTTAACATAAATTAGGCACAGTAAGAGATTATCAGCAGTAGCTAGTAAAGTCCTGGCCAGTGTGGCTCAGTTTGTTGGATATCCTGAGGGCCCGCAGGAAGTTGGCCGGTGGGGGGAGGGACTGTGGGAGGTTGACCAGCTGCATGAGGTTGGCTGTGGGAGTGCACTGACCTCCAGGGGGCAGCTCCTGTGTTGAGTGTCTGCTCTCTGGTGCTCAGTGCACATCATAGTGACCCGTCATTTGGTCGCTTAGGCTTTTATATATATATGGATATATATATATAGAGTCTGTAATAAAAGTTATGTGATTGGGGTCTCTCAAAATACCTTATTGTACTGCACCCACCTTTCCTGTGATGATATGCGATGATAAAATGCCCACATGTAGAGACAAAGTTTGATGAATGACTTAGGCATTGTGACAGTGATAGGCTACTACCTTCCTTTTGTTGATATGTAACAAGCACTTTCCGGCTTCTCTATGGCATATTCGAATTATAAGCATCACTACTCTTGTGTTTTGGGGCCATTGCTAAATAAAGTAAGGGTTACTTGAACACAAGTACTGCAATATCTTGACCCTTGATCTGGTAACCAAGAGGGCTACTAAGCGACTACTGGGCAGGTAGCATGTATAGCATGGGTATGATGGACAAAGGGATGATTTATGTCCTGGGTGGATTGGGACTGGGTGGGGTCTGCTTGAGATTTTATCATATTACTCAGAACAGTATGCATTTTAAAACTTACGAATTATTTATTTCTGGAATTTTCCATTTAATATTTCAGACTTCTGTTAACAGAGGGCAACTGAAACTGTGGAAGGGAAACCGCAGATAATGGAGTACTGCTTTATTTTTAATAAATGGCAACTCCATCTTTCTCATATTTAAGGCATCGACCCTTAGAGTGATCCTTGAGTTCTCTCTTTCTGTAGCACCCATATCCATTCCATTAGTACACTTCATTGGTTCTTTCTATTTCTCGCCCCCACTGCCAATTGCAGATTGGTTCACATAACTGTTATATCTCACCTGAATTATTGCAGTAACCTTCTAAGTAGGTCTCTGTGCTTCCATCTCAACTCTCTAAGGCTGTTTTCAGGATGGCATTCAGAATGGTCTTTTAATACATCAACCCTTCAAAGATGTCTATCTTACTCAGAGTAAAAGGGCATAATAAGGCATATGTCTTCCTCTCCGTGGATCATTTATCTGACTTCATTTCTTCCTGTTCTCTCATTTGCTTACTCTGTTTTAGCCACATTGACTTTATTTTTTGTTTGTTTGTTTTTTGTTTTTTATTGCTTAAAAATTACAAAGAGTAGTACATATGTCTCCTTTTTTCCCCCCTTGACCTTCCCCCAGCCTCCCCTACCCCCCAGTGTCTTGTGTCCATTGGTTATGCTTATATGCATGCATACAAGTCCTTCTTCGGTTGATCTCTTACCCGCCCCTCCCCCAACCCTCCCCACCCTTCCCGCTGTAGTTTGACAGTCTCTTCGATGCTGCTCTGCCTCTATCTATTTTTGTTCATCAGTTTATAACGATCTTTATTATCCATAAATGAGTGAGATCATGTGGTATTTTTCTTTCATTGACTGGCTTATTTCACTTAGCATAATGCTCTCCAGTTCCATCCATGCTGTTGCAAATGGTAAGAATTCCTTCTTTTTTACAGCAGCATAGTATTCCATTGTGAAGATGTACCACAGTTTTCTAATCCATTCAGCTGCTGATGGGCACTTAGGCTGTTTCCAAATCTTAGCTATGGTAAATTGTGCTGCTATGAATATAGGGATGCATATATCCTTTCTGATTGGTGTTTCTGTTTTCTTGGGATATATTCCTAGAAGTGGTATTACTGGGTCAAATGGAAGTTTGATTTTTAATTTTTTGAGGAAATGCCATACTGTTTTCCACAGTGGCTGCACCAGTCTGTATTCTCACCAGCAGTGAAGGAGGGTTCCTTTTTCTCCACATCCTCTCCAGTACTTATCGTTTGTTGATGATAGCCATTCTGACAGGTGTGAGATGGTACCTCGTTGTTTTGATTTGCAACTCTCGGATGATTAGTGACTTTGAGCATGTTTTTATATGTCTCTGGGCTTTCTGAATGTCCTCTTTTGAAAAGTGTCTACTTAGGTCCATTGCCCATTTTTTGATTGGATTGTTTATCTTCCTTTTGTTAAGTTGTATGAGTTCCCTGTAAATTTTGGAGATTAAACCCTTATCGGTGATAACATTGACAAATATATTCTCCCATGCAGTGGGCTTTCTTGTTGTTTTGTTGATGGTTTTTTTTTGCTGTGCAGAAGCTTTTTATTTTGATGTAGTCTCATTTGTTTATTTTCTCTTTAATTTCCAATGCCTTAGGAGCTGTATCGGTGAAGAAATTGCTTCGGCATATGTCTGAGATTTTGTTGCCTTTGGATTCCTCTATTATTTTTATGGTTTCCCATCTTACATTTAAGTCCTGTATCCATTTTGAGTTTATTTTTGTGTATGGTGTAAGTTGGTGGTCTAGTTTCATTTTTTTGCATGTTTCTGTCCAGTTTTCCCAACACCATTTATTGAAGAGACTGTCTTGACTCCATTGTATGTTCTTGCCTCCTTTGTCAAATATAAATTGAGCATATTGGTTCGGGTCGATTTCTGGGTTCTCTATTCTATTCCTTTGATCTATATGTCTGTTCTTGTGCCAGTACCAGGCAGTTTTGAGAACAGAGCCACATTGACTTTCTTGCTGCTCTTTGAAAAATGCTGGAGTATATGTTCCTTCCTCATGATCTTTTATGTGATATTTTATCATTCAGTTAAAAATATTTTCTAATGTTTATTACGATTTAGTCTTTGACCTAAAGATTATTTAACAATGTACTTGTTCATTTCCTAACACAGACATATTCTAGTCATGTTTTTTGTAATTAGCCACTAACTTAATTACATATGGACAGTTAATATGTTACAAATGATTCCAGTCCTTTCAAATTGGTTGAGAGTAGTAAGTACTTTATGGCCCAGTACATGGTAAATATTTAAAATATATCCTGTGCTTGGAAAAAGTGTATATTCCACAATGGGAGTGTAGGAATTTATTCATTAGGGCAAGTTTGTTATTCATGATGCTGAAAATTTTAAACCCTTAGTGATTTTCTTTTTTTGCTTATTTTGTTAACTACTGAGAGGTTTATTTCCACTATAATTATAATTTATTTTTTCTTAATAGTTCTGACAATTTTTGCTTTCAATATTTGAGGCTATGTTATTAGAGGTATAACACTCACTTTAAAAAGTATCTTTCTGGTTAAATGAACTATTATTTCGTCCCCTTTAGCAACTGTAGTTGCTACCATGTGCTATTTGTCTATTTGCCTTGTTTATTTTTCTTATTCCTCTTCCTTGCCTTTTTTTAAAAATTTATTTATTTTTTTTAACTGATTTTTAGAGAGAGAGGAAGGGAGAGGGGGAGAAAAAGAGAAACCTCTGTGTGAGAGTGGGACATCTCTCCACAGCCTCTAGCATGTCTCCCTCTGGGGATCAAGCCCGAAACCAGGCATGTGTCCTGACCAGAAATCGAACCAGCAACCTTTTGGTGCATGGGATGATGCCCAGCCAACGGAGCCACAGCACCCAGTGCTTCCCAGTCTTCTTTTGGACTGAAAATTTTTTCTTGTTCCTTTTATGTCACCCCCCAACCCCCATACAAGTTTGGAAGTTATATATTTGGTTTTTGTTATTTAGAGGTTACCCCCAAAATTACAAGAGGCCTCCCTAAGTTTTCAGTATTTAAAATTCCCATTACCTTCTTCCCTGATAATACATACAGTTTAAAACACTTCATTTCTCTCTAATAATGTGTAATCTTTAAGAACACTTTAATCTCATTACCCCTTTTCAAAATGGAGTATTGTTGTAAATCTTAATTCATTTTTTTTAAACTTCATTAGACGTTGTTTTAAATAGTCACTGTTCATTTTGTACATTTATCTCTTCTTCTTTTTTTTTTTCATGTCTCAGACCTGAGATTATTTCTTTTTGTTTGAAGTGTTTTAGAATTTTGGAACTGGAAGAGGATCTGCTCTTCCCTGTTTTGGTTTGACTGAAATTGTATTTATTTCTTTCCTTTTCTTTTTTAATATATATATATATATATATATATATATATATATATTTAAAATTGATTTTTAGAAAGGGAGAGAGGAAGAGAGTGACAGAGAGAAACATCAATGTGAGAGTGAAACATCAACTGGCTGCCTCCTGCTCGCCCCCTACTGGGTATCCAGCCTACAACTAGGGCTGTGCCCTGCTCAGAGAATGGAAGTGGCAACCTTTTGGTGTAGAGGATGATGCCCAACCAGCTAAGCCACACAGGCCAAGCTTTAGTGTTCCTTCTTGAAAGATGTTTTGGCCGGGCAAAGATTTCTAGATTACCAGGTGTTTTCTTATGACATATTGCTAATATCATTCCATGCTGTCTTTCTGACTCCCGTTGTTGCTGGTAAGGTCAGTGTTTGGGAATTAGCAATCTCCTGCCTTTTAAGAGTAATGTATCTTCTTTCCTCTGGTTGTGTTGAAAGATTTTCTTTCTTTTTGTGGGGAGAAGAGGGGCTGTTTGGTTTTGTTTGTAATATTTTGTTGTGTATAGGTGTAGATTTCTCTTTGTTTATTCTAGGATTTGCTAAACCAGTGGATTAGTTCTGGTGAATTCTTAGCCAATTTCTGCTATTATTTCCCATAAGTCTATTTTTTCTCTCTAGTCTTCCTGTTATTCCCCAAGTATTTTGGGATCAGGAATTCATCCTTGCATCTCTTGTTGAGCTTTGTGAGTTTAACAAGAGTTATTTGGGAGTCTTTCTTCCTAAGGTGAAATTTTCGAGCTCTTCTGAAGAAAAGAGTTATATTTCTTTTTTACCCCCTTGTTCTTATTCTGTTTTCATGTTCGGAGACGTCTCTTTGGTTCAGAATTCTTGCCTGTCTTTAGCTTTTTATGTATTAAGGTCAGTTGGATTTTGGGGGGCCCGGGGGTGGAACCCGCAGCCTGGGCACGTATCCTTACCATGAATCAAACCTTCCACCTTTCCGTGTATGGGATAATGCTCCAACCGAGCCACACCAGCCTGGGCTGGATGTTAACTTTTTGTTGTTATAAATAATTGCCTGAAATATCTTTCTATAATCTTTTACTTGTTTGGATTATTTTCTTTGGGTGAGAATATTAGGGGTGGAATTAATAGTTATTTCATTTTGATGGTTTGTGGTAGAGCAGGTGTGTCTTTCCTGATTTTATGGGAGACTGAAACTGAATTAATTGGTTTGTTTAAGATGACATAATTTATGATGAAGTCAGAGGACAAAACTCATTACTACTATGCCTGGTTATGTGATTCTGGCTTCTTACTTTACCTGATAACACTCATGTTCATTCTCCACTACCTATTGAAGGCAGTTGTTTTATAGTTATACTTCCTATAGTATAATTACTTAATTAGTAGGGGAAGACAGAACTAACATCACGTCATAGATTGATTATGGCTGGATTTGTCATAAAGCATGTAATAATAATGGAGTTTATTGTTATTGGATAACAAGGTAGTGGTTAAGAGTTTGGGATCCAGAGCTGGACGGCCCAGCTTTGAATTCTGGCTCTGCCACTTACTAAATCATTCACTACTACATGACTAAAGGTATATAGTAAAATAAGAGTAATAACATAGTATCTTACTTAAGAGGATTAAAGGGGAATCTGTGCTTGGCACATAGCAAAAACCAAGTAAATGCTAGTTTATTTAAAGTACAGTAGAACCTCGTTTCTCAAACTTAATTCATTCCAGAAGGCTGTTTAAGAAGTGATTTATTCGAAAACTGAATCATTTTTCCTCATTAGAAATAATGTAAATTGAATTAATCCATTCCAAATCCCCCAAATGATTCCGTTTTTATATATAGGACATGTCTAATATACTGTTTATAAATAAACATTTCTTCTCTTAAATGTATCAAACCACCCCCTACTATCCTTAAATGAATTTTTCACATATCACTGCCTCGGAAATGCTATCACCAGTAACTGCTTTTTGTTTATACAATCAACAACAGTTTTTCTACCTATTCAATTGCCTGTGATTCTTGTTATGTGAGCACTTTCACACCCTTAGCACATTAGCAGTCTTGATGGCCTCTTTATGTTTTAAAATTGTGCTAATTGAGGATTTCCACCAGCAACAAAAGCATTCTCTCCTTTGTTGCCTGAGAGACTTTTGTCATGTTGGGGTATCAGCTTGAAAGGTCAAAAACCCAAGTTTTCTCCACCACATTTTTTTCTGTGAACAGCTAGGTGGAGAACTGAATTGTTTTGAGATGTTTAAGAACCGAGGTTTCATTAGAATTTAGGACTTGAATAAACAAGCAAATTTCATATTTAGCAATAATTGACAAAGAAATTAATTGATCACAAATGAAATTATGTCAAAAAATTTTGGGAAACTCATTCAAATTGTAGTTTTCTCTAGAGGCAAATAAATATTTGTTTTTCCACCTGTCTTGGTATCTTGGTTTTAAAGTTCCAAAGCCATCTAGCCTTGAAGTCATGTTTTTTTTTCTGATAACTTGCAAATGGATAACAGGCAAAAATGCCCTGTTGGGCTTTTAAGTCTTTATATAATAAGATGTAGTTTGTCTCATTTCCTAGTAACTATATACATGAAGAAATAATCACAGTATTTTCAGTAAGAGCTTTCTGTGAGATTTAACTTAGTTCTGTGTGAATAGAGTCTTAAAACGCAGATGGTAACTTATACATCATTAAATTGAGCCCAGTTGTTTGATATCCTTCAACCTCAGACATTATTATTTTTATTTGAATTATATTAATTCACTCAGCTTACTCTTTTTGAATACTTAATCTGTGCCAGGTGGATAGTGTTTTTAGCATTAAGGAGGGAAGATTGAGTCTGAGGGAAGGAAGGTAGGAGATTTGTACTGTTTATTAGGTGTTAAAGGCATGGATATGGATTTAGATCAGAAATGGAGGCATTTGGATTGCAGATCAATTAGATACTATTTTTGGAGAAAAGATTAACTCATGGTCTCTGCATTGGACAAGTCCAAAGGAGCTTGATTGATGTACATTGTATTCTGCAAGAATGTTGTCCTTTGGAGCTGTGTAGTGCACTGTTCTGGATGCAGTCTCTCCTGCATGTCCTGGGAAATAACCAAGTCAGTTGTACTGACATTGCTGGAATCTAGCCTGTACCTTTCAGGATCATTTCATTTGTTCATTGTTGTTCATTAATAAGTAGGATGTTTGTTTGTTTGGGAAGGATGTAGACTATCACCTTCAGAAGGGACCACAGGCTACTCCCCAGCCTAGTTTTATTGAGATAAAATTGACAAATGACATTGTACTGGGATCACAGTCTCTTGACATTGTTACAATTTCTTTTTATAATTTTCTCTCTTTTTCCCCCTTGATGTGTTGTGATCCAAAGACTAGGGCAAAGATATTTTTTTCCTTGGTATGTTTCTGTTTATTTTAGTTTTTAGTTCTTTATAAATTAAAATAGCTGATTTATTTTCCCAGAATATTGGTAGATTACTTATATAAAACAAATACAAGCTAAGATTTACTACTGTATAAAGGGCTGTGTTATGAACAATTAAGACAAAGCATTTTAGTTGTAATTATTGTTAAGCTCGAGTGTTTTCATCTAGAATTTTTGGGCATTGCTTTCTTAGAAGGTTAATGGGAAAACGTTTGATTCTTATTGATGCCTATGTTTTGTCTGTCCAAAGTGTCAACCCAAGAAAAAGTCAACACCACTGAAGTATGAAGTTGGAGATCTCATCTGGGCAAAATTCAAGAGACGCCCATGGTGGCCCTGCAGGATTTGTTCTGATCCGTTGATTAACACACACTCAAAAATGAAAGGTAATATTTACAATTGATTTCACGTGATAAAAACCAGTTTGGAATTATAAACTCTTAGATCCCTTTAGTATAACCCAACTTTGGTTGCCGTTAGCAATAATCCATTTTTACCTTTGAGCATTTCATGTATGGATTGTTATTAATTTATTTTTCCTTTTTGGATTTTTTATATGTTTGTTTTATTTTACTCTATAATTTAAACTTTTTCAGCCGAAACCGGTTTGGCTCAGTGGATAGAGCGTCGGCCTGCAGACTGAAAGGTCCCGGGTTCGATTCCGGTCGAGGGCATGTACCTGGGTTGCAGGCACATCCCCAGTGGGAGATGTGCAGGAGGCAGCTGATCGATGTTTCTCTCTCATCGATGTTTCTAACTCTCTATCTCTCTCCCTTCCTCTCTGTAAAAAATCAATAAAATATATTAAAAAAAAATAAACTTTTTCAATTATTCTATCTGTAGATGGCAGGAAAACGTCAGGCTTATTTTTTTTTTTTAAATATATTTTATTGATTTTTTTACAGAGAGGAAGGGAGAGAGATAGAGAGTTAGAAACATCGATGAGAGAGAAACATCGATCAGCTGCCTCCTGCACATCCCCCACTGGGGATATGCCCGCAACCCAGGTACATGCCCTTGACCGGAATCGAACCCGGGACCCTTCATTCCACAGGCCGACGCTCTATCCACTGAGCCAAACCGGTTTCGGCACGTCAGGCTTATTACCTAAAGTTTACATTGTCTAGAATCCTTTTCAGTATATTTGTTTTTCTACTTTAATCTTCAGTTTTTGTATTGTGTGTTTTCTTTTTGGTTAAAGCTAAAACAGTTAAAAAATGAGTATAAGTTATAAATTATTTCAAATTTTAAAATCTTGGTTTAGAATATTACCATTTATTACTGTTATATTGCTTATTCTGTTGAATCTCAGATGATTTATCACTAAAATGCTATAAGATAGGAGCTGAAAATTGATCTTGCTCCCTCTTTTCTCTTAAGATGGTTTATGATTTTACTATAGTTTTAATATATATATTTTAGTTTTTGAATAGGTTATATATGCACAAGATTCAAAAAAATCATCATATTTCTTCCTTTTCTCTGATCTGTTCCGTTCTTTTTAAAAAATACTTCTTTTATTTATTTATTAATATATTTTTTTTTATTTCAGAGCGGAAGGGAGAGGGAGAGAGAGAGAAATATCAATGATGAGAGAGAATCATTGATTGGCTGCCTCCTGCACGCCCCCCACTGGGGAATCGAGCCTGCAACCTGGGCATGTGCCCCTGACCGGAACTGAACCTGGGACCCTTCAGTCCGCAGGCCAACGCTCTATCCACTGAGCCAAACCAGCTGGGGTTGATCTGTTCCATTCTTTACCCTTTCTTTCAAACCAATTGTTATGAATGTTTCTATAAATCTACATATATATTCTCATATCCCTACCCTTTTAATTTTAACATAAAAGTTGCATATTGTATGTTTTTTCTATAGTAACTTTTTTTTTATTTCTTGGAGTTTTCCCCTATTAGTGCATTAAAACTTCCTTCTTTTTTTCCTTTTTATAGCTGCATAGTTCTTCCACTTTTTGAATATGCTGTACTTTAGATAACCAATTCCCCTGTTGATGAATGTTAATTTGTTTCTAATTTTGTGTTGTAAAGATAATATACATACATACATGTGTATACATACATGTGTTTGTGTGTACCCACAAGTAATGCTGTAAAGAATTACTGTGTGTGTTTCATATATACATGTTTATTTATCTGTAGGATTTTTTACCGAAAGTGGGATTGGTTGATTTGATTTTATTATTGAATATTGATTATTGAGTTGCCCAAAGACCTTTATAGTTCACTGTTTTTTTAAAAAATGGTATCTTGCCCTGGCCGTGTGGTTCGTTTGGTTGGAGTGTTGTCCCATACTCCTAAGAGGTTGCAGGTTTTATCCCCAATTCCTGGTTGGGGCATGTAGGGGAGGTGACTGATGAATGTCTCTATTTCTCTCTTTCTTTCTCTCTTTCTCTTTCTCTCTCTCTCTCTCTCTCTCTCTCTCTCTCTCTCTCTCTCTCCCCCTCTCCTCTCTTTCTCTCTCTCTCTCATTAATAAAAACATATCCTCAGGTGAGGATTTAAAAAAAAGGTATCTAGCCCGGCTGGCCAGCCGGTGTCGCTCAGTGGTTGAGTGTTGACCTATGAACCAGGAGGTCATGGTTAGATTTTAGTTGGGGTACCTGCCCGGATTTTGGGCTCTATCCACAGTCGGAAGTGTGTAGGAGGCAGCTGATCAATGATTCTCTGTCATTGATGTTTCTATTTCTCCCTTTCTGTTCCTCTCTCTGAAATCAATAAAAACGTATTAAAGAATTTTTTCCCCCCTTCTATCTGACCTATGTCAGAGTTTATTGTCCTGAAGGTTTTTTAGCTTACTGATTTTTTTGGGGGGGTCTTCCTTGGTGACAGAGGCTTCTTTGGTGTCAGAGGCTTCTTTGGCGACAGTGGTGTGTGTGTGTGTGGATGTTACCTTGATGAACAGTCATCTTTTTAAGTAATGACACTGTTTTTTATCCTTATCTAGTTTCGAACCGGAGACCTTATCGACAGTACTATGTGGAGGCTTTTGGAGACCCTTCTGAGAGAGCCTGGGTAGCTGGAAAAGCAATTGTCATGTTCGAAGGCAGACATCAGTTTGAAGAGCTACCTGTCCTTAGGAGAAGAGGGAAGCAAAAAGAAAAAGGATATAGGCATAAGGTAAAAAACAAAATAAAACACACACATACATGAAGGAACAAAAGCCTCTCAAATTATCTTCTGGAGGGTAGGCAAAGAGGAAGCAAGGAAAAAGTATTCTATTTTTGAAATATAAGTTTATTCCCTTTGGTAGATGGATATTTGTGAGAAAATAGGTAGAAAGCAAGGTTTTTTTTGCAGGGATGAGATGGGGCTAGCCTTCCAAATATTTATACTCAATTTTTTTAAAAAATATTTTATTGATTTTTCACAGAGAGGAAGGGAGAGGGATAGAGAGTTAGAAACATCGATGAGAGAGAAACATTGATCAGCCGCCTCCTGCACACTCCCCACTGGGGATATGCCCGCAACCAAGGTACATGCCCTTGACCGGAATTGAACCTGGGACCCTTGAGTCAGCAGGCCGATGCTCTATCCACTGAGCCAATCCGGCCAGGGTTATACTCAATTTTTTGAGAAATTATTCCAGTTAATTTTTGCCATGTCACTTAGATGTGACTGTACAAAATGACAAAACCAATCTTCTTTGGTTATATCTTATGTAAAAAGAAACTGATCATCAAAATGAAATTCTTCTTACTCTCTAGATTAATTATTTCTTTTAAAAATGGGAATGATAGAAAAAAACGGGAAAGGTAAAGCTTTAAACATTTTTGTTTGTTTTGGTTTTTGTGTTCAGTTATTAGTGCTTAAGATTGTAGTTTCATACCTGGTTATGTTCGTTTGTTTTTTGTTAATCCCCACCCAAGGATATTTTTTTCCATTCATTTTTAGAGAGATTGGAAGGAAGGGAGGGAAAGAGAGACAGAAACATCAATGTGAGAGAGACACATTGATTGATTTATCCCTAATTCCTGACCAGGGCATGTAGGGGAGGCAGCCAATGAATGTTTCCCCCACGTGCCCCAACCAGGGCTGGAAATCGAACCTGCAACGCTGGTATATGCCCTTGATCTGGAATCAAACCTGCATCACTTTGGTATGCAGGCCAGCGCTCTAACCATTGGGAAACAACGGCCAGGCTATACCTGGTTATGTTTCTCTTTGCTTGTTTGTTAATCCTCACTTGAGGATTTTTTTTTTTATTGATTTTTAGAGAGAGTGGAAGGGAAGGGAAGGAAGAGAGAGAGAGAGAGAGAGAGAGAGAGAAAAAGAAATCAATTGGTTGCCTCCCAAACATTCCCTGACCAGGGCCAGGGATCAAACCCACAACCCAGGTATGTGCCCTTGGCTGGGAATCGAACTTGAGAGTCTTCGAAATTATGACTAGGATAATTTAGAATCGATATGCAGTCCCTGCTATTTTCAATTTGAGTTCTTTTTATTTATTTAAAAAATTTTTTGGAATCCTCACCCGACGATATTTTTCCATTGATTTTTAGAGAGAGCAGAAGTCGGGGGGCGGGGAGAGGAGAGTTAGAAACATCGATGTGGAGACATCGACTGGTTGCTTCCTGCATGCCCCTTGACTAGGATTGTGCTCACAACCGAGGTATGTACCCTTGACCTTGACCAGGAATTGAATCTGCGACCCCTTGGTCTGCGGGCCAATACTCTAACCACTGAGCAAAATCAGCCAGGCTGAGTTCTTTTTAAAAATATTTTTATTGGGTTTTAGAGTGAGATAGAGGAATCGAAAGAGAGAGCAAAACATTGATCTGTTGCCTCCTGCATGCCCCTTACCAGGAATTGAGCCCACAACCCGGGCATGTGCCATGACCAGGAATCCAACCAGCAGCCTTTTGGTGCATGGGTCAATGCCCTACCAACTGTAGCAAAGTCAGTCAGGGCTAATTTGTGTTCTTTGAGGACTAGTGTCTCCAACTCAAAAACTAGTGTAATCATACGTTCTTGTACAACTATTGTGTGGATTAGAAGTAATTATAAATATTTAATATGGCATAAGGTTGATGCTCTAAAACAGTGGTCGCCAACCTTTTCAGACCTCGTGGACCACCAGTTGGCGACTGCTGCTTGAATAAAACAACTAGCATTTGCTTCTGTTAGGATTAAGGAGGTTAATAAGTATATCCTTTCTAATACTTTGGGTGGTTGTCGGTCAGATGGTGTCAAGAGTTTTTGTGCCAAGCCTTTAGCTGTGTAGATTAAACAATTCCCTTTTCTGAGGAGTTCATTAGGTCTTTCAGGTTCTGGAGAATTTATTTACTCTGGTCACACATTGACGATTAATAGGTATGTGTTTGCTTGTAAAATAAACCAGATGATCAGTTTAGTACTTTATAAGAGGAGGCTACCTATATAGTGACCTGATTTTTACATGCTCAGCAGAACATCCCTTTCACAAGTATTAAAGTAATTTGTGAACACTAAGTGATGGTTAGAACCATGACTAATATCTATTTTATGAAGCCAAGGAGAGAAAAAAGGGTCTGGAAAGTTGGGTATATTTCATAGAGTCTTAATGTCCTCATACTGTGAGGAATCAAGAAAAGAATATGTCGTGCTTGCTTCGGCAGCACATATACTAAAATTGGAACGATACAGAGAAGATTAGATGGCCCCCGTGCAAGGATGACACACAAATTCGTGAAGCGTTCCATAAAAAAAAAAAGAAAAGAACATGTGTAATTTGTTATACCCAGGGTGTTTTGGTGTCTCTGGATGACATCATTAAGTCCATGAGACTGCTTGGTTATAATCCAGATTGTATGTAACATGTATAGAAGAAACTTGATTAGCTAAGGACCTACTGATAACCAGAGGTCCAAATTTCAGGTGTCCTAGGACAGGTCTGACCCACTTACTTTTCCTGTTCTTGTTTTTTCATATTCTTTTTTTTTTTTTTTTAATATTTTATTGATTTTTTACAGAGAGGAAGGGAGAGAGATAGAGAGTTAGAAACATCGATGAGAGAGAAACACCGATCAGCTGCCTCCTGCACATCTCCTACTGGGGATATGCCCGCAACCCAGGCACATGCCCCTGACCGGAATCGAACCTGGGACCTTTCAGTCCGTAGGCCGACGCTCTATCCACTGAGCCAAACCGGTTTTGGCCATATTTATCTTCTTTATTTAGCCTTTTATTCTCTCTTTTATGCAGCTGAGCAAATGCTTGGCTTTCATAAGTCAGGAAGAAAATATATCGTTATTTAGGTGTTGAGGGGTAAGTAGGAAGAGTCTGGTTATTTCCTGATTTGGTAATGTGATGTTAATTGGTAATGTAATGTTGTAGTCTAACTTATGGTCCACTCTTTTGTGCTTACAAAGGCAGGGAGAATGGATAAAGGTTTATGAGATCAACCTTTCCTCTAATGATAGATCTTAGTGGTAAAGTAGTGTTGAGGAATCTCCATTAATTAAGCTCTGGGTGAGCTGTAAGAGCTCACTACCTAACCGGTCCCATAAAAGGGCCTTGAAGAAGTGCAATAAGACTTTGAAAAATTGAACACTTTTGTGAAGTGTTCATTGAACATCTCCCTATTTCCTTCTCCCATTTCTTTGATAAGTAATAACCTTTTTCTCCTTTAAATTTAAGGTTCCTCAGAAAATTTTGAGTAAATGGGAAGCCAGTGTTGGTCTTGCTGAACAGTATGATGTTCCCAAAGGGTCAAAGAACCGAAAATGTGTCAGCAGTTCAATCAAATTGGACAGTGAAGAGGATATGCCATTTGAGGACTGTACAAATGATCCTGAATCAGAACATGACCTGTTGCTTAATGGCTGCTTGAAATCTCTGGCTTTTGACTCTGAACATTCTGCAGATGAGAAGGAAAAGCCTTGTGCTAAGTCTCGAGTCAGAAAGAACACTGATAATCCAAAAAGGACTTGTGTGAAAAAGGGCCACATGCAGTTTGAAACAAATAAGGAAGAACGGAGGGGAAAGATTCCAGAGAACCTTGGCATAAACTTTATTTCTGGGGATGTATCTGACAAGCAGGCCTCTAATGAACTTTCCAGGATAGCAAACAGCCTCACAGGGGCCAGCACTGCCCCAGGAAGTTTTCTGTTTTCTTCTTGTGCAAAAAACCCTGCAAAGAAAGAATTTGAGACTTCAAATTGTGACTCTTTACTGGGCTTGTCTGAGGGTGCCTTGATTTCTAAACGTTCTGGGGAGAAGAAGAAACTTCAACGAGGTCTGGTGTGTAGTTCAAAGGTACAGCTCTGCTATATTAAAGCAGGTGATGAAGAAAAACGAAGTGATTCCATTAGTATTTGTACCACTTCTGATGATGGAAGCAGTGATCTGGATCCCATAGATCACAGTTCAGAGTCTGATAACAGTGTCCTTGAAATTACAGATGCTTTTGATAGAACAGAGAATATGTTGTCCTTGCAGAAAAATGAAAAGGTAAAGTATTCCAGGTATCCTGCCACAAACACTAAGGTAAAAGCAAAGCAGAAGTCCCTCATTACTAGCTCACTTACAGACCACTTAACAGATTGTACTAAGACAGCAGAGTCTGGAACTGAGACATCTCAGGTTAACCTCTCTGATTTTAAAGTGTCCACTCTCGTCCACAAACCCCAAATGGATTTTAGAAATGATGGTTTCTCTACAAAATTCAACACCCCATCAAGCATTTGCAGTGAGACCTCACTAATAAAGGGTGGGGCTACAAATCAAACTCTGTTACACTCGAAAAGCAAACAGCCCAAGATCCGAAGTATAAAGTGCAAACATAAAGAAAATCCAGTTGTAGAACCTCCAGTTACCAATGAAGACTGCAGTTTGAAATGCTGTTCTTCTGATACCAAAGGTTCTCCTTTGGCCAGCATTTCCAAAAGTGGGAAAGGGGATGGGCTAAAACTACTGAGCAACATGCATGAGAAAACCAGAGATTCGAATGACATAGAAACAGCAGTGGTGAAACACGTTCTGTCTGAGTTGAAGGAACTCTCTTATAGATCCTTAAGTGAAGATGTCAGTGAATCTGGAACATCAAAGCCATCAAAACCATTACTTTTTTCTTCTGCCTCTAGTCAGAATCATATACCTATTGAACCAGACTATAAATTCAGTACCTTGCTAATGATGTTGAAAGATATGCATGATAGTAAGACCAAGGAGCAACGGTTAATGACTGCTCAAAACTTGGTCTCCTATCGGAGCCCTGGTCTTGGAGACTGTTCTACCAGTAGTCCTCTAGGGACTTCTAAGGTCTTAGTTTCAGGAGCCTCCAATCATAATTCAGAAAAAAATGGAGATGGCACTCAGGATCCAGTCTATCCTAGCCCCAGTGGGGGTGACTCTGCACTGTCTGGGGAGTTGTCTGCCTCCCTACCTGGCTTAGTGTCTGACCGAAGAGACCTCCCTGCTTCTGGCAAGAGTCGTTCAAACTGTGTTACTAGACGCAACTGTGGGCGATCAAAGCCATCCAAATTGCAAGATGGTTTTTCAGGTCAGATGGGAAAGAACACAGCAAACCATAAAGCCTTAAAGACAGAGCGCAAAAGAAAATTGAACCGGGTTCCAGCTGTGATTACAGAGGCTGCACTGCCAGGAGACAGACAGAATGCAGCCTCAGAGAATGGCTCCTTGGGAGGTGGAGCAGAAGACCCTGCTAAAGAAGAACCCCTTCAATTAATGGGCCATTTAACAAGTGAAGACAGTGCCCATTTTTCTGATGTTCATTTTGACGACAAAGTCAACCAGTCTGAGCCTGATAAAACAGAAAAAGGCTCCATCTTTGAAAACAGAAAAGGTCCAGAGCTGGACTCTGAAATGAACAGTGAAAATGATGAACCCAATGGTGTTAATCAAGTAGTACCTAAAAAGCGGTGGCAGCGTTTAAACCAAAGGCGCACTAAACCTCGTAAGCGCACTAACCGATTTAGGGAGAAAGAAAACTCTGAGGGTTCCTTTGGGGTCTTGCTTTCTGCTGACCCTGTAAAGAAGGGGAGTGAGTTCCCAGAGCATAGACCTTCTCCTTCAACAAACATATTGGAGGATGTGCTGACAGATCCAAATCACACCGGCCACTTAGATTCAGTTGGGCCACTGCTGAATGTTTGCGATAAATCCAGTGCCAACACTGAGGAGATGGAAAAGGAGCCAAGAATTCCCACTTTGACTCCCCAGCCTGAGCTTGCTGAACCAGGTAAGAATTCCTGACTGTCATAGAATGGGATTAGAGGAAGTGATGACATGATCTCCTCTGAAGTTCTTAATGGAAAGGCTAAGTGTAAATTGGGAGGGAAGGATTATTCTTGAAGAAAGGGCTTACTGCAGACAAGTTTGAGTTTTGAGGATCAGCCTTCCCTATACTTTCACAAATTATGCTTTACTAGAAGCTCTATTTTTTCCCCCTCTTGTTTTTAGTAAGCTTCAGAACATTTTTTGTGTTTTCTACTTTTAAATCTGTGAACTTTTTCGGTTTCAGTCTGGTATTGCACGTAGTTGAGAAGCTCTGAGCCGAGTTAAGTTCAATTGCTAGTTTACAGAAATCAAATAGATTTTATTTAACGTTAAGCGTCCTTTGACCACAACTTAAGGTAGGCTCACCTGTTAGATACATAAAAGGAACATGTTGCTTTGAAAAAATGGAAATGGCCCTGGTCAGTTTGGCTCAGTGGTTAGAGTGTCAGCCCTCAGACTAAAGGGTCCTGGGATTCGATTCCTGGTCAAGAGCATGTACCTGGGTTGTGCTGGTGTGGGAGGCAACCAATCGATGTGTCTTTCTTACATAGTTTTTGTTTTTTTATATATTTTTATTGATTTCAGAGAGGAAGGGAGAAGGAGATAGAGAGATAGAAATATCAATGATGAGAGTGAATCATTGATTGGCTGCCTCCTACACACCCCCTACTGGGGATCGAGCCTTCAACCTAGGCGTATGCCCATGACCAGAATGGAACCCAGACTCTTCAGTCCACTGGCTGACACTCTATCCACTGAGCCAAGGCAGCTAGGGCTCACATTGATGTTTTTATCTCCCCCTCCCCTCCTTCCATTCTGTCTGAAAATCAATGGAAAAAATATCCTCAGGTGAGTTTTTTTGTTGTTTTTTTTTAATGAAATATGGAAATGTTCTAAGGCTCTAGATGGCTTATATCATTTCTGGAATGAGGTTTTAGAATGAAGTGCCACGGTATCCTGCTTAGCAGCAGAAGGAATGTAAGTCTTTCAATATATTAATAAATACATTGTAGTTATTGAGGATACAACTAATTTCTCAGATTTGTTTATTAGACTAAATTCTGTTTTCAAACAGCTTTATTGAGATACAATTTATAAAGTATAAAATTCATCTATTTTAAGTTTATACTTGGTGTTTTTTAGTATATTCACAGACCAGTGTGACCACCAACATATCAATTTTGGAACATTTGCATCACCCCAGAAAGAAACCTTGTACCCTTTTTCAGTCTGCCTTTATTTCTCCCCAGTCTGTAGATATGCCTATTCTGTACCTCTTGTATAAACAGTATCATACAATATGTAGTATTTTTGTGTTTGGTTCTTTTGCTTAGCATGTATCAATGCTTCATTTTTAATATTGTAAAAAAAAATACCACATAAATGTACCCTCTGAACAAGTTTAAAGTGTACATTATAGTATTAAATATGTGCACATGGTTGTACAACAACAGGTCTCTAGAACTTTTTCATGCATATCTGAAACTCGATACCTATTGAACAATAGCGTTCCATTTCCTCCTTTGACCAGCCCCAGCAACCACCATTCTGTTTTTGTTTCTATGAATTTGATTGCTATAGATACCTCATGTGTCCTTTTGTTGTTAATCCTCACCCGAGGATATTTTTCCATTGATATTTATGTATGTATGTATGTATGTATGTATGTATGTATTTATTTATTTTTCTTCATTGATTTTTAGAGAGAGTGAAAGGGAGGGGGAAAGACAGAGAGAAACATTGATGTGAGAGACACATTGATTAGTTGCTTCCCCACATGCACCCCAACCAGGGCCAGGGATCAAGCTGCAACTTGTATATGCCCTTGACTGGAATTGAACCTGTGACCCTTCAGTCCGCGGGCTGACACTCTACCCCCTGAGCCAAACCAGCTAGGGCTACCTCATGTAAATGGAGTTGTAATATGTCTTTTTCTGATTGGGTTATTTCATTTAGTGTAGTGTCCTCAAGGTTCATCCACATAACAGGATTTCCCCTTCTTTTTTTTCAAAGTAGGGTTTACAGTTGTGAGTATGCAAAACACAGTTTATTTTTTATTATTAATTAGTCTCTTATTTCCTATATGAACCAAACCTACTTTTTTTGTGCGTTTTTTTTGTTGTTAATCCTAACCTGAGGAGATTTCTTCCATTGAATTTTGAGAGAGAGACATCGATATGAGAGATACATTGACTGACTCTCATACGCACTCAGCCAGGGCAGGGGATGGAACCTGCAACCCAGGCATGTGCCCTTGACTGGAAATTGAACCCGTTGGTGGGCCAGCTGACGTTCTAACAGTGAACAACACTGGCCAGGGTGTATTTTGAATTCTTTTAGATATATACCCAGAAGTGGTATTGTTGAATCATGAAAATTCTCTTTATTAATTGTTTTCAGGAATTTTTATACTTTTATTCCAGTGGCTTCAACAGTGCTCAAGGGTTCTCATCTCTCCACCTCCTTGCCAACAGTTGTTATTTTATTTTTCTAACAGGTGTAAGGTGATACCGCATTTTGGTTTTGATTTACAGTTCCTGATGATTAGTAATGCTGAGCATTTTTCATAATGCTTTTGGGCTATTTGTATATCTTCTTTGAAGAAACATCTATTCGCCCAGCCAGTGTGGCTCAGTGGTTGAGCATTGACCTATGAGCCATGAGATTACAGCTTGATTCCTGGTCAGGGCACACGCCCAGGTTGCGAGCTCCATTCCCAGTAGGGCGCATGCAGGAGTCAGCCTACTGATGTTTCTCTTTCATCATTGATGTTTCTATCCCTCTCGCCTTCTCCCTTCCTCTCTGAAATAAGTAAAAACATTTAAAAAAACAAACAAATATAAAAATGGGCAAAGAACTCAAGTAGATGTTTCTTTTCTTTTTTCCCTCCAAATATATTTTTATTTTTCAACTAGAGGCCCAATGCACAAAATTCATGCAAGAGTAGGCCTTCCTTCCCCCGGCTGCCAGCACCAGCTTCCCTCTGACACCAGGGACTCAGGCTTCCCTCCAGCCACCAGCAGGCACCCAGGCCCTGGGCTTCCCTCGCAACGCTGGCTTTGTCCGAAAGGTTGTCTGGTCTAATTAGCATATTATGCTTTTATTATTATAGCTAGATGATGAGAGAGAAACATCAGTTGGCTGCTTTCTGCACGCTCGTTACTGGGAATCGATAATTTGGCTATACATGTAAGGGTTTATTTCTGGTGTCTCTATTCTGTTCCATTGATTTCTGTGTCTGATCTTGATGGTAAGCTCATATTGCTTTGATTACTGTAGCTTTATAAGATGTTTTGAAAACAGAATTGTGAAGCTTCCATTGTTATTCTTCATTATCAGGATTATTTTGGTTATTCAGGATCCTTTGAGATTCCGTGTTAATTTTAGGGTGGATTTTTTTCTATTTCTGTAAAAAATGCCATTGGAATTTTGATAAGGATAGCAGTGAATTTAAAGATTGATTTTGGGTAGTATGGGCATATTGATGCTATGAAGTCTTCCAGTCCATGAACATAGGATGTCTTTCCATTTATTTGTGTCTTTAATTTCAGCAATGTTTTGTAGTTTTCAAAGTGTTGAATTTTGTAAAGCCTTTTCTGCATCAGTTGAGATGATCATGTGACTTTCTTCATTCTGTTAATATGTTGTATTACATCTATTCATTTTTGTATATTGAATTGTCTTTCCATCCAGGGATGAATCCTACTTGGTCACGATGTATAATCCATTTATTTATTTATTTATTTAAAATATTTTCTTACTGATTTTTTAGAGAGAGAGGAAGGGAGAGGGAGAGAGAAAAACATTGATGTGAGAGTGAAACACCTCCTGTACCCCCACCAGGAATTCAGACCGCAACCCAGGCATGTGCGCTGACCTGGAATCAACCGGCAACCCAACCTCCTGGTGCACAGAATGACACCCACCCAACTGAGCCACATAGGCCAGGCCAAAATCCTTTCAGTTTGCTAGTATTAATGATTTTTTGCATCAATGTTTATAAGGGATAAGACTTTTTTCCTTCTTTTCTTGTAGTTAATTTAACTAAAAGATTGTCATTTTTTTCTTTAGAGAAAAAGATCTCAGTTTTGTTGATACTTTTTTTATTCTCTATTTTGTTTATTTTTACTCTAATATTTATAACTTCTTTCCTTTTGCTAACACTGGATTTAGTTTGTTCTTTTTCTCATTCTTAGGGGTATAAAATTAGGTTGTTGATTTGGTATCTTTCTTTTTTCTTAATGTAGGCACTTTCTGCTGTGAACTTTCCTCTTAGTATTTCTTTGCTGCATCCAATAAATTTGGCTTATTGTGTTTTTATTTTCATTTGTCTCAAGATATTTTTAAATTTTTAATGGAGTTTCTTCTCAGACCCATTGGATGTTTAAGAGTGCATTGTTTTCTACATGCCTGAATTTTCCAGTTTTCCAACTGCCATTGATTTCTAGTTTCATTCCATTGTGATTGGAAAAGATGCTTGGTATGATTTCAATCTTCTGAAATTGTTTAGTGGTCTATTATGTGATCTCTCTTGGACAATGTTTTATGTGTACTTTAGAAGAATGTGTGTTCTATCTATGTCTGTTAATTTCAGGTGGTCTCTAATGATGCTCAAGTTCTCTGTTTTCATATTAATCTTCTGTTTGATAATTCTATTAATAACTGAAAGCCTGGTAGTATACTATACTATTATTTTCCTGTCTATTTCTCCTGTCAGTTCTATCAGTGTTTGCTTCATATATTTTGGTGCTCTGATGTTCTGTACCTATATATTTATAATTATTTCCTAAAATATGTTTAAAACTGTTTATTTTCCTAGTGAATTGACTTTTTTATCATTATATAATGATCCTATTTATGTCTAGTTATAGTTTTGAGTCAGGTCTATTTTGCCTAGGTCGGGCCACCTCTGCTCTCATTTGTGTAAATCTTATTTTATCCTTTCATCTTCAGTCTATGTGTGTTTATATCTAAGATGATAAATCTTGTAGAGAGGATATAGTTGCATTGTATTTTTTAATCCAGATTTTCAAATTAAATAAGTTTTACATTTAAAAAATATATCTTTTTTTAATTTCAGAGAGGAAAGAAAAGGGAGAGAGAGATAGAAACATCAATGATGAGAGAGAATCATTGATTGGCTGCCTCCTGCATGCATCCCAGTGGGGATTGAGCCCACAACCCCGCCATATACCCTTGACCGGAATTGAACCTGGACCCCTCAGTGTGCAGGTCAATGCTCTATCCACTGAGCCAAACTGGCTAGGGCAAGTTTTACATTTTTTGATTTACAGTTGACATTTAATATTATATTATTTTCAAGTTTATTGCATAGTGGTTAGACATTTATATAACTTACTAGAGGCCCAGTGCACGAAATTCATACACTGGTAGCGTCCCTAGAGGCTAGCGGCTGCCGGCTGGGTACTCCCTCTCTTCTCCTGGCCACCTGCCACTGCCGTCGGCTGGGGCTTCCCTCCAGGCCCCACCCCCTGGTCGAACTCCCGGACAACTCCCGGTCAAGGGAACAATTTGCATACTATGCTTTTATTATATAGGATGAGGTGGTCCCTCGGGTAAGTCTACTACCCCCCCCCTCCCCCCAGCACCATATGTAGTTCTTACATTATTAACTAGAGGCCTGGTGCATGGATTTGTGCACCAGTGGGGTCCCTCGCCCTGGCCTATGGGGATCGGGCTGAAACTGGCTCTCCGACATTCCCCGAGGGGCCCTGGATTATGAGAGGGCGGTTCTTGGGTGACACACCCCGGAATTGGGCTCCCTCCTCTCTGGTTCCAGGTGCGTCACCCGAGAACCGCAGCTGCCGTCACCGCAGCTCGGCAGCTCCTGTGTTGAGTGCCTGCCCCTGGTGGTGAGTACGCATCATAGCTTATGATTATAGTGTCTGCCCCCTGGTGGTCATTGCACATCATAGCTACCGGTTGGACGGTCACTTAGGCTTTTTTTATATATATATATATATATATATATATATATACTAGAGGCCTGGTGCACAAATTTGTGCACCAGTGGGGTCCCTCGGCCTGGCCTGCAGAATCAGGCCAAAACCGGCTCTCCGACATCCAACTGAGGGGCCCCGGATTGCGAGAGGGCGCAGGCCAGGCCAAGGAACCCCACTGGTACACAACCAGGGCCAGGGAGGGATGTGGGAGATTGGCCAGTTGGGGAGGGACATCAGGAGAGCTCCAGGGTATGTCTGGCCTGTCTCACTCAGTCCCGATTGGCCAGACCCCAGCAGCAAGCTAACCTACTGGTCAGAGCATCTGCCCCCTGGTGGTCAGTGCATGTCATAGTGAGCAGTTGACCAGCCTTAGCATATCATTAGCATATTACGCTTTGATTGTTTGATTGGACAACTGTACACTATTTAGCATATTAGGCTTTTATTGTATAGGATAGTTAGATTATATTCCCCAAGCTGTATTTTACATCCTGGTGACTGTTTTATAACTGCCAATTTATACTTAATCCCTTCTTTTTTACATAGTTCCCCACATCCCTTCCATCACTTTTTTTCTAAGTATCTATGAGTCAAGATATCCCACCAGAGTGGTACATTGTTGCAATTGATGAACCTACCCTGACATATCATAATTACCCAATGTCCACAGTTTACCTTAGGGTTCATTCTTGGTGTCAGACATTCAGATAAAGGTATAGTGACACATATCCACCACTGTGGTATCATACAGAGTATTTTTACTGCCCTGAAAAATCCTCTGTGTTCTGCCTATTTAACAACCCCCTTTCTCTGCTCTTTGGCAACCACGTTTTATAGTCTCCATAGTTTTGCCTTTTTCAGAATGTCATATAGTTTGAAGCATACAGTATTTAGCCTTTTTAGCATGGCTTTTTTTCCACGTGGTAAAATTCATTTAAAAAATTTTCTTCTGGCCGAAACCGGTTTGGCTCAGTGGATAGAGCGTCGGCCTGTGGACTGAAAGGTCCCACGTTCGATTCTGGTCAAGGGCATGTACCTGGGTTGTGGGCACATCCCCAGTAGGAGATGTGCAGGAGGCAGCTGATCGATGTTTCTCTCTCATCGATGTTTCTAACTCTCTATCTCTCTCCCTTCCTCTCTGTAAAAAAAAAAAAAAAAATTCTGTGTCTTTTCGTGGCTCAATAGCTCATTTCTTTTTAGTGCTGAATAATATTCCATTTTCTGGATATACTACAGTTTATAAATCCATTCACCTATAACTTGGTTGTTGCCAAGTTTTCACAATTATGAATAAAGCTGCTGTAAAAAGCCATTAAGTTTCATCTTCTTTTACATTATCTTTAAACTAGAGGCCCCATGCACAACATTTGTGCACTGGTGGGGAGCCAGGGCAGGGTCCCTCAGCCTGGCCTGCACCTTCTCGCAGTTGGGGACCCCTCGGGGGATGTCTGCCTGCTGGCTTAGGCCTGGTTCTTAGCGCTGCTGCAAAGGTGGGAAAAGCTCCCACCACCGCTGCTGCCCTCGCCAGTCGTGAGCCCGGCTTCTGGCTGTGCCACGCTTGCCCTGTGGAAGCGCACTGACCACCAGGGGGCAGCTCCCGCATAGAGTGTCTGCCCCCTGGTGGTCAGTGTGTATCATAGCGACTGCTCTTTCCACCGGTCAGTTGATTTGCATATTAGCCTTTCATTATATAGGATTTTATTGCATTGAAGTTTTATGGCTTGTTTCCATATGTACTGTCTAAAGCAGTGATGGCGAACTCATTTTTTTGGTTGATTTTTCTTTGTTAAATGGCATTTAAATATATAAAATAAATATCAAAAATATAAATCTTTGTTTTACTATGGTTGCAAATATCAAAAAATTTCTATATGTGACACGGCATCAGAGTTAAGTTAGGGTTTTTCAAAATGCTGACACGCCAAGCTCAAAAGGTTCACCATCACTGGTCTACGGAGTAATAGCCTTTGCCAGCTTGCCTATGACTTTTTCTTTTTGGTCTGAACTTTTGTGTTCCCTTTAATGAAAGAACATTGGCATTGCCACATTCAACTGAGGTAGAAACAGCTTCCTCTGAGATCATCATATCATGAAATCCCTCTTGCCTCTTGAGTAGAGTATATCCTGCATTCTTTAAGCATTATCTTCTGCTCCCAAAGAGCTTACAATATAACTGAAAGATTGTTAAGTGTGTTAAACAAAGTTTTATAGGGAAATTATAATAGTTACTTGTTTTATCTTTAACTCAAAGAACCAGTGGTATGATACTTTGATATTTTGACCACAAACATGACGAGATTTTTAAAGCAAATACCCATCTCTTATTTTCAGATTTTGACATTCATGGCATACATTTTTTTATGTCATTGAAGTAATGGTATACATTTATTTAATTCTATTTTTGATTATTCTGTTTAGAAATATTTCTGTTTTCGAATATGAAATTCACTGCAACCATGATAATAAAGTATGTATAGAGTGCTTTTAAAATTCATGTGATAGTACTAATTAGTAAATATTCTATCTGAATATCCATCCAATATTTTGTATAATCCAGAGAGATGTTATTTAAAATAATTCGTGAGAAATTTTATGAGTTTATCTGACTTAGAGAGTCTATATTTGAATGTTAATTATATCTGTCATTATAGGATACTAATTTCAACTTTTAATCTCTTGGAGCTTAAGCCAGAGTGTTTTTGAGAGTTTCCCATCTCAAAAACCTTTGAGAGTACAGAGAAGGCTGCATGGAAACAATGAGTTTTCTTCTAACTTTTTAGTTAATATTGAACTTGTTTCTCCTCTTTTAGCTGTGCGGTCAGAGAAGAAGAGACTTAGGAAGCCAAGCAAGTGGCTTCTGGAATATACAGAAGAATATGATCAGATATTTGCTCCTAAGAAAAAACAAAAGAAGGTGCAGGAACAGGTACACAAGGTATGTTCCAACATTTCAATAGTTTTTTAGTAGTCCTTTTAGGATGCTGCAATTTTCCTATATCATGTTTTGTCTTTATGGGATAATATTTTCCTTAACTACAATCTTACTTTTGTTTGTTTGTTTATTTGTTTTTTGTTAATCCTCACCTGAGGATATTTTTACATTGATTTTTAGAGAGAGTGGAAGGGAGGGGGAAAGATAGAGAGAAGGAGAAAGAGAGAAACATTGATGTGAGAGATACACATAGATTGGTTGCCTCCTGCACATGCCCAACCAGACCCTGGGATCCATCCTGCAATCAAGGTAAGTGCACTTGAACAGAATCAAATCCACGACTGTTCAGGCCAAGGGCCAATGCTCTAGTCACTGAGCCAAACTGGCTAGGGGAACTGGGATCTTTTTAAGTTTTTTACCTCTAGCTTCTGGTACAATACTTAGCATATAGTAGTTAGAAAGAAATATATAAATGAGTCTTTGTGTAGTGTGTGTGTGTATTTCCCCCTTTTCTTCCAAAGGTGATTTTTGGTGATTTAAGGATAAATGTTAGTAAAAAGACAGCATAAAAAATAAGTAGTATGATCCTAACTTTTTAAACAAACATAATCCCGTGTTTGATTTATTTTTATTTTATTTTTTTAAGTATATTTTTATTGATTTCAGAGGGGAAGGGAGAGGGAGAGAGAGAGAGAAACATCAATGATGAGAGAGAAACATCTATCGGCTGCCTCCTGCATGCTCTCTACTGGGGATAGAGCCTGCAACCTAGCCATGTGCCCTGTCCGAGAATCGAACCAGTAACCTCCTGGTGCATGGGTTGATGCTCAACCACTGAGCCACACCGGCTGGGCATGGTTGTTATATTTCTTAACTTTCTTTAAATGTAGAAAGGTCCCTTTTTTCTTTTCCCTATCTAAGCAATTCAAGTACCACATTTGGTTTATCCATCTTCTAATGCAGTTGTGTGTGATTGCTTCTTAATAGGTATCACTAAGCTTCTTTCTCTATCCTCTATGTTCCCTGTTAAGTGGAAATTGTAGCTAACAATTTGATAGATTAGACTTAAGCATTTTTAGCTGGATTATATCATAGGTGATATTGTGTTACATAGTGCATGACATTAGAAGGCATTTAACATCCAATTAATTATTCACAGTGACGAATAACTGATTTTTCCCTTTTAAGTTAGGTTTTACTTCTTTTGCTCAAAAAGCAGTATGCACCAGCCATTTCCTTGATAACTTTTTATTTATTTTTTAATATATTTTATTGATTTTTACAGAGAGGAAGGGAGAGGGATAGAGAGTTAGAAACATCAATGAGAGAGAAGCATCGATCAGCTGCCTCCTGCACACCCCCTACTAGGGATGTGCCCACAACCAAGGTACATGCTCTTGACCGAAATTGAACCTGGGACCCTTCAGTCCCCAGGCCGACGCTCTATCCACTGAGCCAAACCGGTCAGGGCTCCTTGATAACTTTTTAAATACCAGCTGAGGATCCTTGCGTATATTGGGGGTTAACAAAATGAAGACTTACATCTTTTTTTAAATCCTCACCCAAGGATATTTTTTCTGTAGACAGAGAGTAGAAGGGATTGGCGGGGGAGGACGGGGGAAGAGACAGAGAAACATTGATGTGAGAGAGACACATCAACTGGTTGCCTGGTTGCCTCCTGCACTTGCCCTGACCGGTGCTGGGGATTGAACCTGCAACCAAGGGATGTGTCCCTGATGAGAGTTGACCTGAGACCCTTCAGTCTAATCATTGAGCCAAACCGGCCAGGGCAAGACTTATATTTTATTGTTTCTTCTATTTTTATTAGCTGGCAATCTCAATATTTCTTATTAACTGGATATTTTTATTGTTGTGAAATAATGAAAGGCAGAATAAATACTTCTTTTCCATTTATTTACCAACTCAACATTAGGAGTTCATTATTAGCTACTTTAATAGGTGACATGTTAGGGAATCTTTTTTCTTCCTTTTTTTGAATTATCACTATGGCCTTAATGAATTTTTATAGCTCCAATCAATTGCATTTTCCCCTCTTTATTTTTTTTTTTTTTAAATATATTTTATTGATTTTTTACAGAGAGAAAGGGAAAGAGATAGAGAGTTAGAAACATCGATGGGAGAGAAACATCGATCAGCTGCCTCCTGCACATCCCCCACTGGGAATGTGCCCGCAACCCAGGCACATGCCCCCGACCGGAATCGAACCCGGGACCTCCCAGTCCGCAGGCCGAAGCTCCATCCACTGAGCCAAACCGGCTTCGGCCATTTTCCCCTCTTTAAAAATGTATAGCCCTAGTTGGCTTGGCTCAGTGGATAGAGCGTCAGTCTGCAGACTGAGGGGTCCTGGGTTCGATTCTGGCAAAGGGCGCATGCCTGGGTTGCGGGCTCGATCCCCTTTGGAGGGTGTGTGGGGGGCAGCTGATCGGTGGTTCTCTGTCATCATTGGTGTTTCTATCTCTCTCTCCTTCTCCCTTCCTCTCTGAAATCAATAAATATATATTTTTTAAAAATTTATAGTGAAATATATACAGTAGACTCATTCTACAGTTTTAGTTACCATGATCAGAAAATACTAAGTGGAAAATTTCAGAAATAAACAATTCATGTTTTAAATTGTGCGCCGTTCTGAGCAGCATGATGAAACCTTGAGATGTAATGTTCTGCCCCTCCTAGAACATCAGTCACCCCTTTGTTTAGCCCTTAGTCACTTAGTAGCCCTCTTGGTTATCACATCAATTATGTATCGCAGTGCTTGTATTCAAGTCACTCTTATTTAATAATGACTCCAAAGTGCAAGAATAGTGAGGCTGGCAATTCGGATATGCCAAAGAGAAGCAATAACGTGCTTCCTTTAAGTTGGGTGGGGATCATCTGGCCCGAGGGCTGTATGAGGCCCGGGAAATAATTTGGTGTGGCCCTGCCCAGGTATTATGGTGAGTTAATTAACCTGCCAAATATAGCAGGTTAATTTTAAGTAGATAATTTTGTATGGCCTGTGAACGATGTTGTAAATATACAAATGGCTCTTGGCAGAAAAAAGGTTCTCCATCCCTGCTAAATGAAAGGTGAAAGTTCTCAATAAGGAAAGAAATAATTGTAGGCTGAGATTGTTAAGATCTACCATAAGAATGAGTATTCTATCAATTGTAATGAAGGAAAAAGAAATTTGTGCTAGATTTGGTGTTGTACCTCATGTTAAAGCTACAGCCCCAGTGGATGATAAGTACTTATTTAAGATGGAAAGGCACTAAATTTGTGGATAGAACACATGAACAGAAAGGTGTTTCAATTGAGGGCAATATGTTCTGCCAGGAAGCATTGAGCCTAAATTAAGACTTCAGCAAGGAGTCCCCTGAAATGAATGACACCAGGCCATTGTCTGCAAGTAAGGGATGGTTACACAGATTCAGGAGTACATTTGGCTTTTTATCATCTCATATTATCACAAGAAGAAGAGTACAGTGTAATAAGATATTTTAAGAGAGAAAGACTGCATTCACATAACTTTTATTATAGTACATTGTTATAATTGTTCACTGTTATTATTAACTAGAGGCCCGATGCACGAAATCCGTGCAAGGGGCTTAGCCCCTGCCGCTGTGGCGGCTGCTTCTGCCTTGGCGCCCACGTAGGCCCCCCGCCGCCACATTGCCACCTCTGCTGCGGCTTTGTCCAGAAGGACGTCCGGTCTAATTAGCATATTACACTTTTATTATTATAGATTTTTGTTAATATCTTGCTGTACTTAATTTATAAATTAAACTTTATCATAGGTATAGGAAAAAACATAGTATATATAGGGTTCAGTACTACCCAGGGCTTCAAGTATCCGCAGGAGGTCTTAGAGCATTCCCCCGCGGGTACTACTGTATAACATAAAATTTATAATTTTAACTATTTTTAGGTGTATAGTTCTGTGCCATTAACTACATTCACATTGTTTTGCAACCATTACCACCATTCATCATCTTCAGAACTTTTTCATGTTCCCAAACTGAAACTCTGTACTTATTATTTAAAAACTTCCTATTTACCCCTTTCCCAACCCAAGGCAACCACCATTCTATTTTTCGACTCTGAAGTCAAGTAATACAATATTTATTTGATTGTGATTAGCTTTTTTCACTTAGTGTAATGCTGTCAAGGTTCATTCTCATTGTAGCATGTGTTATAATTTTATTTCTTTTTAAGTGCATTATTCTTTTGACAGTCAAATTACAACTTTGACCTATGGATTCTATTTTTATTTTTTGCTCTTAGGTAAGTTCCCGCTGTGAAGAAGAAAACCTTTTAGCTCGAAGTCGATCTAATGCTCAGAACAAGCATGTGGATGAGAATTCATTGATTTCAACCAAAGAAGAGCCTCCAGTTCTTGAAAGGGAGGCTCCGTTTTTGGAAGGGCCCTTGTCTCACTCAGAACTTGGAGGTGGACATGCTGAGTTGCCACAGCTGACTTTGTCTGTGCCTGTGGCTCTGGAAGTCTCTCCACGGCCTCCCCTTAAATCTGAGGAATTGCTAGTTAAAACACCAGGTAAGATGGGGATGGGGTCTTAGTATGTAAGTGGATATGACTAGAGAAAGCAGGGGATTTTAGTATGTTTTATTTTAGTATGTTTTGATGGAAAGCCAGTGGTGTAAATCTACAACAAAACTACCCACTTTGTTCTGAGAAATCCCAACGTACTGGCTAAATGGATAAAATGACCATAAATTGGTTACACACTGTTAAGAAGACATATTTAAAAACTGCTCTCCTTACTCCATTGTTGCTGTTCATGACTGTTGATCAACTACCGTGTGAGTCAACACCAAGATAGCTGGGTTTTTGAGGAGAGGCATTGCACACTGTGAAACTTATGCTTCAGATACTGGCTCACCAATCCTTGTGTTACATGGGAAGTTGTTTAACTGCTAAACTTATATCCTCATCTATAAAATGGAGATTATAATATAATAATGTATAATGTAATTTACCTGACACATAGGAAGCAGTTTTGTGTAAATATTCTCTTGGAAGTGAATTGCCGATTGGTTTTCACTTTGTTATTCTTTATATATGTGTCACCTGATGAGAGTTGGATCTAACTAAACATACTGTCTAATTCATCTTCTGACTGTTGAATATTGTGGTCAGTAAAAGTTGGGCTGTAGCTTTTTACATTCCCAAGAATACCTTGTGATTATATTCCTTTAAGAAAAGTATCCTAATTGTGTTTAATCAAGTAAGGCAGAATCAAAAAGACTTTAAATAGAATAATAGTTACTATTTCATTACCTACTATGTGCCAAACTCTGCTATTAGGCTTTTAACATAATTTTTAAGAACAGTCCTACAAAGTAAATAAATGTCTTTTATTTATTTAGGAGCAGAACAAAAATTGTAATCCTAGTTCATTTATGCCCAGAATTCAGGCTGTACCTCACTGTACTTCTCCTTTGGTCCTTACTATTATTGAATTCCTCTAAAGGCAGTTCTGCCCTTTTGATGTCTTCCTGTGTTCTTTTGTGATTTACACAAACACACACACACACATCCTCACATTAGTTTGTCTATATTGAGAACTATATTTTATATTAAGTAATATTTTAGAATAAATAAATTCCTACCCTGCCCCTCCCCACAAGATGATGAGAAAAACATTAAAAAATATGGTGAGTCATTTTTGTGTCGTATTATAGATTTTTAAAAATTAGCTTGTGCCCAGTTTCTACATAATCTAATGAAAAGATATATGTATTTCAGGAAATTATGAAAGTAAGCGGCAGAGAAAACCAACTAAGAAACTTCTTGAATCAAATGATTTAGACCCTGGATTTATGCCCAAGAAAGGGGATATTGGCCTTTCTAAAAAGGTATGTTATTTTAGTCAGTTTAAATGCTGAACATATATATAGAAGTTATAGAATGCCAGCATATACTTGATCGATCTGAGAGATCCTATATAGAGACTATTTTGCATTTATGTGGAAATGTGTATCATTTGGTTTTAGGTTTTCATTACAAATGAAAATGAAAAAAGCTTTTAAGATTGAGTAAAGCGTAAGCCAGTCGGAGAAAGATAAATATCACATGATGTCACTCATATGTGGGATGTAATGATCAACATAATTTGATGAACAAAAATAGATCCATAGACAAATGGCAGGGGAGGTGGGGGGGTTAGAGAGCAACCAAAGGACTTCATGCACATTAGCATAATCAATGGACACAGACACTGGGGTGGTGGCGGCTTGCCTGGGGTGAGAATGGCTGGTGGTGGAGTGGGGCATCAATCCGGGGGAAAGAGGAGACATGTAAAACTTTAGACAATAAAAATTAAGATTAAAAACAACAACAAAAAAAGATTGAGTAAAGTTTGTGTTTGTTGTAATTAAACATTTAAACTTAAGGTTTTGAGTTTGCAGTCTTGGTTTTTCATTAGCCAAGAAGGCATCGTTAAATAGTAGATGGAAATAGAAAATTATTTTCTAATTCTATAATGGAGGAACAGCTGGATACTGATTTCTTAAGAAACATCTTGTGCCCCTTAAGTGTGAGGAATGGTAGTTAGAATTTCAGTTGTAGGATGCATAGATTTCCTATTAAAATTTTTTTAAAGAATAACTACCTATTTTATTCAATAATTTGAGTTTTTGGACTTCTTTCTTTAGCTATAGGAAATTCTTATATTTTTAATCCTACACTAAGGCCTCTTAAGTTATTTTTTTTGTTATTTAATATATTTTTATTGATTTTTTTAGAGGAAGGGAAAGAGGGATGGAAAAATAGAAACATCAATGATGAGAGAGAATCATTGACCTGATGCCTCCTACACGCCCCCCACTAGGGATCAAGCCTGCAACCCAGGCATGTGCCGTTGGCCAGAATCGAACCCAGGATCTTTCAATCCGCAGACTGACACTCTATCCACCTAGCCAAACCAGCTAGGGCAAGGCCTCTTAAGTTTTTGTTAGATATTTACCCATCTAGATTAGTGCATAAATGTAAATTTTAATTTATTTGTATTCCAACTCTTTTTTTAATTTCATTTTTAAAAAATTAAATTTTTATTGTTGAAAGTATTACATATGTCCTCTTTTTTCCCCCAATTGACCCCTTCTGTTGTATCCCTTTCCCCCTTCACCACCCTATTTATTGTCTGTGTCCTTGGGTTATGCAGATATACATACAAGTTCTTTGGTTGATCTCTTCCAACCCAACCACCCATCCTCCCCCGTCTTCCCTCTGAGATTCTGCAGTTCTATGCTTTTTTGTCTCTGGATCTATTTTGTTCATCGGTTTGTTTTGTTTATTAAATGAAATTTTTAATTTATTTTGTGTTCACATTCCTCATTTTAAAAACTGCATTATATCCTTTAAATTCATTTATTCTTCTCAGTCTTATGACATGGACTTTTTAATTATTCTTTGCTCATTTCCTGCCCTACAAACCTTCTCTGCAGTTTATACAGCCTTCCATGATATCATGTCTACAACTCACTATCCTCTCTTTGTACCTTACATTCTAGTAAGGCTATGATAATCTCCTTCTGCAGTGCTTTCTCTCCTGGCTTTGTCTTATTCAAATCTTAGCTATTTTGCAAGATTCTGGAAGAGGTAGATAGGAAGGGCCAGGTAAACTGGAATTCAGTTGAATATTTTGTGCATAGAGTGATATTTGCAGTCAGATGATAAATTTAGTAGGCTCTTAACCTCTTGCCTGCCTACCTGCCTGATTGCTCCTAACCGCTTCTGCCTGCTGGCCTGATTGATGCCTAACTGCTCCCCTGCCTGCCTGATTGCCCCCAACTGCCCTCCCCTGCCGGGACCCGCCTCCTTTGCCAAGACCCACCTCCAGGCGGCGGAGACGCCAGGACTGGCCTTCTCCGTGCCACACAGAGCCACGGGACCCCCCAGGCCTCACCACGCGGAGCGGCCACCGGGCCCCGCCTCTGCTGTACGCACAGCCATCTTGTGGTGGTGTTGTGCGAGGGCGTGATGCCACCTAGGCTTTTATTATATAGGATGTATATAGTAAGCATTTGGAAATTCACATCTGTATTTTATCTTGTTTTGTCTTCAAACTTTGGAAACTTTATATCAAGGATGGTATCTATTGTTTTGACTTTTTGTGGCGACTAAATTTTGTTTTATATTCATAACGAAGAAAATTATTTTTGTGGGAAAAAGACATTTTCTTGAAATGGAATTAATTCATACTGTGAATTACTCTTGATGTTTAAGTGTTTTGTCTTAATATTGCTGTAATTTATATTAATTAGAAAGATATTTTATGATTCATTTTTTTAATATTCATAATTCCATCAAGTAAACAACTATATAAAATCTAATAATTATACATACAACTGTACGAATGGAGATTTTAAATACAGGGTGGAATAGAACTGAGAGCGTGAGTCTCTGGGTACATAACCCTTCTCTTTCTCCTCCCACTTTAGAGCTATATTCTGTATCTACGTTTAGAGCCTTTAAAAAAAATCTGATGCCTTTCCCTATGAAGTTTTCATTAAACCAGGATTCTGTATCTATGGCAGTAGACTGTTCAGCTTTTAGTATATACTAAAAAGGGTTTATTTTATGTTGCATTTTACTTATTTGTAGTGTTATGAAGCTGGTCACTTGGAGAATAACTTTGCTGAATCCTGTGGTGCATCTCATTCTAAAAAGTTTGGTGGAGGTGAGTATTTATGAGATTTTAAAAATGTAATGCAAAAAAGAGTGTGAAGCACCTTGTCAGTTAACTAGAAAAGTTACTATGTATGTAGGGAAGACCAGTGAGGTTGAAAGTTTAAAGACGTGTTTGCCCATAATATGCATACTAAAACTATGCATGACTCTAGAAAATGATATCACTTTCAGCTTGATCTGAAATTAGTTAAATGGAATTAGAATTATATTAGTGTAGCCATGGCCAGTTTGGCTCAGTGTATAGAGTTTTGGCCCACGCAGTTGGGGTGTATGCGAGAGGAAACTAATCAATGTGTCTCTCGCATTAATGTTTCTCTCTCTCTGTCTCTCCTTCTCCCGCTCTATCTAAAAATCAGTTGAAAAATGTCCTCAGGTGAGGATTAACAACAACAGCAAAACGAATTATATTAGCGTAAGAAAATGTTAGGAACAGTAGAGAAATATTCGCTTCTTAATTTTCTGTTTAAACAGTTCTCCAGAATGCATCATTATTTTTTTGGTTTTGGTTCAATTTTTGTTTCTATAGGACAGAAAATATGGAATCTTAATTGAGAGGGAAATTATAAATCATCTAAGCCAGTGGTTGGCAAATTGCGGCTCATGAGCCACATGCGGCTCTTTGGCCCCTTGAGTGTGGCTCTTCCACAAAATACCACTTGCGGGTGCGCATGTACAGTGCGATTGAAATTTTGTTGCCCATGCACAGAAGTCGGTATTTTGTGGAAGAGCCACACTCAAGGGGCCAAAGAGCCACATGTGGCTCGCAAGCCATGGTTTGCTGACCACTGATCTAAGCCAGTCTTTGACAAACAGTCTTAGTTTCTTTTTATCACACTACTAGAGGCCCAGTGCACGACATGCGTGCACTGGCAGGGGGAGGTGTCCCCTCAGCCTGGCCTACACAGTCCAGGAGCCCTCGGGGGATGTCCGACTGATGGCAGTTGAGCATCCTTACCGCTGCCATGAAGGCAGGAGAGGCTCCTGCCACCACCGCTGCACTTGTCAGCAGTCAGCCTGGCTTCTGGCTGAGTGACGCTCTCCCTATTGGAGCACACTGACCACCAGGGAGCAGCTCTTGCATTGAGTGTCTGCCCCCTGGTGGTCAGTGCACATCATTACAACCAGTCGTTCTGCCGTTTGGCCGATTTGCATATTACCCTTTTATTATATAGGATAGGATAATCTGAGCATATGCTTGAAAAAGAGAGCTTACATTTGCGCCTAGTCCATTGTGGTTGCTTCTTAAGGGCTTTGGAATCTTTTCGATTATATTGGAATTTGACTCCTGGAACTTCTACTTGGTGATTTTGGTTCAGCACACAGGTGGAATGGACTGCCCTTCATTCAATAATGGATATAATAGTTATAGTTGGAGCATTTACTCTACCAGGTCTCTTGCATAGGACTATTACTGCTAATCCATCTAAAGCAGTGGTTCTCAACCTGTGGGTCGCGACCCCTTCACAGGGGTAAGACCATCGGAAAACACATATATAATTACATACTGTTTTTGTGATTAATCACTATGCTTTAATTATGTTCAATTTGTAACAATGAAATTGGGGGTCACCACAACATGAGGAACTGTATTAAAGGGTCGCAGCATTAGGAAGGTTGAGAACCACTGAAAAGCATTATAAAGAGTTAGGTTATATATATATATATATACTAGGGGCCCGGTGCACGAAATTCGTGCACTGGGTGTGTGTGTGTGTGTGTGTGTGGGGAGAGTGTCCCTCAGCCCAGCCTGCCCCCTCTCACATACTGGGAGCCCTCAGGCGTTGACCCCCATCACCCTCCGATCGCCTGATCGGCCCCTTGCCCAGGCCTGACGCCTCCGCCAGAGGTGTCAGGCTTGGACAGGGGACCCCCATCTCCCCCCGATCACTGGCTCTGGCCCCCGCCCAGGCCTGAGGCCTCTGGCCCAGGAATCATGCCTGGGCAGGGGACTCCCATCTCCCTCTGATCGCTTGCTCCACCCCCTGCCCAAGCCTGACGCCTCTGACCCAGGCTTCAGGCCTGGGCAAGGGTACCATCATATCCCCCCAATCCCCGGCTCCGCCCCCCACCCAGGCCTGATGCCTCGGCCAGAGGAGTTGACCCTCATCACCCTCCGATCACCAATCACCGGATCGGCCCCTTGACCAGGCCTGAGGCCTCCGGCAGAGGTGTCAGGCCTGGGCAGGGGACCCCCAGCTCCCCGTGGTTGCAGGCTCCGCCCCTGCCCAGGCCTAACGCCTCTGGCCTAGGCATCCGACCCAGGCAGCGGGACCTGCAGTGGCAGCGGGGGGCGCCGCGATCGTGGGCTTCGCTTTGGGCCCAGGCAAGGGACCCCTAGCTCCTGGGACTGCCAGCTTCGACCGTGCCCAGCTCCCATCGCTGGCTCCACCCCTACTTCCTGCTATCACTGGCCAGGGCGGCAAAGGCGCCTAATTCTCCGATCATGGCTGGGGGGCCGGCTTTGCCCTGCCCCCCAGCTCTTAGCTCCCCCCCTGGGTTTCCGATCACTGTCAGTGGCAGGGGGCTTCTGGCTGCTTTCCCTTTCGCCTCCCTGCATTGTGCCTACATATGCAAATTAGCCGCCATCTTGTTGGCAGTTAACTGCCAATCTTAGTTGGCAGTTAATTTGCATATAGCCCTGATTAGCCAATGAAAAAGGTATTGCCGTACGCCAATTACCATTTTTCTCTTTTATTAGTGTAGATAAGGCTAATATGCAGATTGTCCCCTCGGGAGTTCCATCACTCACTATGATGTGTGCTGACCACCAGGGGGTGGCACAGAACAAAGGAAGGCCCCGGCCAGCAGCTGGCAACTGGGCCCCGATCAGCCCTAATCACCAGCCAGGCATAGGGACCCTACCCATGCATGAATTTCGTGCAGTGGGCCTCTAGTTGTTAATATTATCTCTTATTATATAGAAGAAAAATGAACATGAAAGAGATGGCAGTGTTGGAGAACTAAATCCAGACTCAACTAAATTCATTGCTACACTACTTTGTTGTTATCCACCCCAGATTTTCTCCATGCCAGTTTTTTGAACCACTTTGATAATTTGTCTGCCAATGACATTTATTGATTATTACCATTCCTGAGATATTAGCCCAGATTTGAGCCCACTGCATCAGATGTGGTCTGCCAGCAAAGGGTATCATGGGAAGATTATATCTCATGTGGTAATAAATGCATACTGCTTCTTTAAAAAAAACCAACTTTCTCTTTTTAAAATATATTTTTTTATTGATTTCAGAGGGGAAGAGAAAGAGAAAATCAATGATGAGAGAGAATCATTGATAGGTTGCCTCCTGCACGCCCCCTACTGGTGATCAAGCCTGCAACATGGGCATGTGCCCTTGACCAGAATCGAACCCGGGACCCTTCAATCCGCAGGCTGATTCTCTATCCATTGAGCCAGACCTGCTAGGGCCATACTTCTTTAAATGTGATGTATGGTTATTGAGTTTTTTAGCAAGTAAATGTAGCAATATATTAGATTATTTTAACCTTGTGTATAATTGTAATTTGTAGGTTTATCAATTTGCTTGCTTGCTTTTTTTTTGTTAATCCTCACTGGAGGATATTTTTTAAATTGATTTTTAGAGAGAGTGGGAGGGAGGGTTATAGAGAACTAAGGGGTGGGAAGGAGAAAGAGAGACAGACAGACAGACAGACAGACATCAATGCGGGAGAGACACATCAATTGACTGCCTTCCTTAGGTGCTGATGCTCCAACCACTTAGCAACAATGTCCAGGGCTACTTGCTTGCTTTTTTTTTTTTTTTCCTGAACCAATTAAAAAATTATCTTTATTGTTGAAAGTACTAAGATGTCCCTTTTGTTTGTTTGTGTTTTTTTTCCCATTGACCTTCTCCACCCCATATCCACCCCTCCCAGGCCTTCAACACTCTATTGTCTTGCTTGCTTTTTTAAAAAACTGCTTACAAAATAATATTAGCTCTTTCTTATACTTTCATACTTAATTTTTTTTGGTAAAACATACAACTTGGAAAAAAAATACACTTTATTGCACTTTATTCTTTGTATATTTCATCTAAATTTTTCTGCTTGTGCCTTAGCCAGTTTGGCTCAGTGGATAGAGCATCAGCTTGCAGCTTGAAGGGTCTCAGGTTTGATTATGGTCAAGGGCACATGCCAGGGTTGCGGACTTGACCCCCAGTAGGAGGCATGCAGGAGGCAGCCGATAAATGATTCTCTCTCATCATTGATGTTTCTCTTTCTCCTTCCTTCCTCTCTGAAATCAATAAAAATATACATAAAATTTTTTTTTTAATTTTTCTGCTTGTGAGAATTTTGGACCTTACCTCTGCCATTATATTACCTCTCTTTAGTCATAGGCTATCAGTTGCGTTGATAGCAGATCTTCATCTCCATTAGGCAGTCCAAGAAAGAACTAAGGCAGTTTTCCAAAGTCCAGGCTCTGTTGATACCTAGGCTAAATATCTTGAAACATAGTATGAAACATCTCTTTAGATTCCTCTTGATAATTCTATAACAAGATTTAAAGTATGTGTAATAGAAAATGAGAGACTGGAATTTCATTTTCTAGATATGTCAGACCACACTTTCACTTTTTATTGTTGAATGGTCATGGTCATAGTACTACTGTATGAATATATAAATATTCTTTTTCCCCTTTCTCTACCCCAAACTTTATATTTATTTTTTGTTAATGCTCACCGGAGGATATTTTTCCATTGATTTTTAGAAAGACTGTAAGGGAGGGGGAGAGACAGAGAGAAACATCAATGTGAGAGACACATCAATTGGTTGCCTCCTGCACACACCCCAACCAGGGCCAGGGATCAAAGCTACAACTTAGGTATGTGCCCTTGACCGGAATTGAACCCAGGACCCTTCAATCCGCAGGCCAATGCTCTATCCACTGAGCCAAACCCACTAGTGCTAAGCCAAATTTTATATATTTCAACTTTTCATCTTAATCTTTAAGTCATAGAGTGATATAATTTACTATCTTTAATCTTGGAAGCCAAGTTTTAGTATTTTGGTCTGACTATATAAAAGTATTTTCTCCTCATCTATAGGATATTAAAGTCCTTTGAGGAACTAGGAAGTCTTTTATTTCAACCATGTAGGACAGTGATTTTCAACCGCTGTGCAACAAGTATTTTTAAAACATGCAATACCTATTTTAGTCAGGGGCACTGACCTCTTTTCCCTTAGATTGTCAAAAAAAAGAAGCCAACAGCCAACACAATAATAGCTGTCTGGTGACCGAATCAAAATTATACCTTTTTTTGTCTTGTACAATCCACAAATAAAATATAAAAAATTTTTGGTGTGCTGTAGAATTTTAGTAATTAGTCTATGTGTGCCATGAGATGAAAAAGGTTGAAAATCACTGTTGTAGAATGGAATTGCTTTAGTAACCTACCTATACAACTTATTATTAAACCTGTATGAGACAGAATTTATACATTTGTAGCTAATTCCCCAACTACTTATATAGTCATTGGTAAGTCTCTTTATCTCTCTGCTCCTGGTTTCCTCATCTACAAAGTTAGAGAATTGAACAGTAAATTCAAGGTTAGTTTTTACTCTAACATTCCGTAATTCTATGAGGGTCCTTTAGTTGAGGATAGGAGTTCTTGCACTTGGGTATCATTCACTAGCAGGTAACACATGTTTTTCTGTCATAGGCACTACCAAGATATTTGATAAACCAAGAAGGCGAAAACGACAAAGGCATGTTATAGCTAAGATGCATTGTAAAAGAGTGAAAAGTGAAGACTCATCAAGAGAAACTCCAGGCTCAGAGGTATTACTCTGTTCCTAATCTTTTGATCTTCCAAAGCAAAGCTACTTTTCACAGTGGAGCCCACATCCCTCTTTCCCTTGAGTTTATTTAATAGTATTCTCCTGAAACAGCTAATGGATATAAGGAATCCTGGAGAAAAAGGATTGCCTAATTCTAGTAAAAATTAGTCAAGGCACATATGGCATCTATAGGTATAACCTTTTTATAAGATCACATTGTATACTCTAGGCGTTAGATGAAATTTCATGTTTCATCATGAAATTTCTAAAAACCAAAGAGCACAATAGCAAGTAACCATATGATCCAAATGTTGCCCTTTTAAAAAGTTGAGACTGCTGCAGTTAGGGGGAACATTCATTTGCTTATTTTTTAAGACCATCAATTGCTTAATTTTAGAATAAAATTTGTAAATATCAGTTTTTAGGAAATAGAGATAGACTTAAAACAATAGTTTGCAGAGCATCATTGTAGTCATTGATGCTATGTCTGGCTTTTATAACTCAGGTTAAAAGAGCCTTAGTACAAGTCAGGCCAGCATCATACATTATAATAAAGATTGTTTCTTTCCAGGACAATTTGAATAGAATGCCTAAGAGGGGCATTATTTAGGAAACACTGATCTTGGAAGGACAAATAAGTAATCAAATAAACTTAAGAATGTTTTCTCTCCCTTAGTGAAACCTTAAAATGGAACAGCTCAAAAAGTTCCAGTGGAACAGCCTCAGAGCAGTTAGTGGCAGGGCATGAGGCGCCCACTACCCGCCCAATCACAGCAGGGTTAGAACTAACATTGCATGCAGTCCGCCCGCGTGATTGGCTGAACATCTGTAAGTGCTTAATGGCTAGACAAATAGCAGTCCAGAGGGAGGGGGTCAGATTGAGGAGACATCAATAATGCAGATATGGGACATTATTTTTTCTCTGCAAGGGAGAACTGATGACACACAGGATGGCTGCAAGTCTCAAGGAGGCTGTTGAAGAGGGCATAGAAAACGACCAAGGGATGCCTGCATCTAAAAAACTGCAGGGTGAACGAGGTGGAGGAGCTGCCCTCAAGGAGAATGTTTGTCAGGTAGAAAATGTCTACTTGCCTTCTGATTGCATGCATATCTTTTCTTTTTCTTTTTTCCTATACATTTCATTGATTTTTTTAGAGGGAAGGGAGAAGGATAGAGAGTTAGAAACATTGATGAGAGAAACATCGATTCGCTGCCTTCTCTACACCCACTGCTGGGGATGTGCCCGAAACCAAGGAATATGCCCTTGACCAGAATCGAACCTGGGACCCTTCAGTCCACAGGCTGACGACGATCTATCCACTGAGCCAAACCGGTTGTCTTTTAAGAGAAGCCCTCTCCATTTTTTGATGGCCCATTCATTATTAGGATAATAATTTTATTGGATGATTCCAGTGCAGTCGCTTCCCTTTGAGGATTTAACTCTTCTCCCTCCCCACAAAAAGAGAAAGTAGGAGAAGTATATAGTGTTGGTGAACCACTTGCCCCTTGTTGCCCGTGAGTAGACGACCTGAAATAGGTCTCAAATGGGAGAAGTGGAGAAGTGAATCTGTGAATCTGTGGTTGCTCACTCAAGATCATTTTCCTGTACCTCACAAGGTGTGAGAATCTTTGGATTTCTAAGGAATTTTCCAAGGGTAACTTTTGCTATAAGATTTGTTTAAAAAACAATTTATTTTTTTTTGCTTTAAAGTACTTAGAGGACCTACCATTTATATAACTTTAGAGACCCTACTGCCTATATTTTTATAATTAGAAAATAAATGTTTATACAGTAATTACTGTGTTTTAAGCATTGTCCCAATCACTATAAATATTACATCATATATTGATTATAATAATCTTATAAGTAGATTATCATTTTTTTAATTAAATCTTTATTGTTCAGATTATTACATTTGTTCCTCTTTTTCCCCCCCATAACTCCCCTCCTCCCAGTTCCCTCCCCACCCTCCGCCCTCACTCCCCACTCACTGTCCTCATCCATAGGTGCACGATTTTTGTCCAGTCTCTTCCCGCATCTCCCACACCCCTTTCCCCCCCAAGAATAGTCAGTCCATTCCCTTTCTATGTCCCTGATTCTATTATAATCACCAGTTCATTCTGTTTATCGGATTATTTATTCACTTGATTCTTAGATTCACTTGTTGATAGATGCATATTTGTTGTTCATAATTTGTATCTTTACCTTTTTCTTCCTCTTCCTCTTCTTAAAGGATACCTTTCAGCATTTCGTATAATCCTGGTTTGGTGGTGATGAACTCCTTTAGCTTTTCCTTATCTGTGAAGCTCTTTATCTGACCTTCAATTCTGAATGATAGCTTTGCTGGATAAAGTAATCTTGGTTGTAGGTTCTTGGTATTCATCACTTTGAATATTTCTTGCCACTCCCTTCTGGCCTGCAAAGTTTCTTTTGAGAAATCAGCTGACAGTCGTATGGGTATTCCCTTGTAGGTAACTGAGTTTCTTTCTCTTGCTGCTTTTAAGATTCTCTCTTTGTCTTTTGCTCTTGGCATTTTAATTATGATGTGTCTTGGTGTGGTCCTCTTTGGATTCCTTTTGTTTGGGGTTCTCTGCGCTTCTTGGACCTGTAAGTCTATTTCTTTCACCAGGTGGGGGAAGTTTTCTGTCATTTCTTCAAATAGGTTTTCAATAACTTGCTCTCTCTCATCTTCTGGCACGCCTATAATTCTGATGTTGGTACGCTTGAAGCTGTCCCAAAGGCTCCTTACGCTATCTTCGTATTTTCGGATTCTTTTTTCATTTTGCTTTTCCGGTTGGGTGTTTCTTGCTTCTTTGTATTTCAAATCTTTGCCTTGATTCTTGCGCTCCTCTGGTCTGCTGTTGGGAGTCTGTATAGTATTCTTTATTTCAGTCCGTGTATGCTTAATTTCTAGTTGGTTCTTTATCACAACATCGAGGGTCTCATTAGATTTCTCGAGGATCTCATTAAGTTTATCGGTGGCTTCTAGACAGTTCTTGAGAGATCTTAAAAGTGTGGTTCTGAACTCCATATCCTCCATTGACAATTTTGTCCTGTTTCTTTGTCTCCGCATTTTGTTATGCTTTCTTGGTGCACCCCCTAGTGGTCTTTGTGCGCAGTTTTGTAGTTAAGCCTTGATTGTTGTAGCTAATACTAGGGGGGATTTGACCTCCAGGCCAAGTGGCTGTGAGAATCAGCTGTGTCTGGAGTGAGAGAACTTCTGTCCTCTAGGGAGGTGCTAGTCTGGCGTTTGCCTGAGGCTATCCGGCAAATGCCTCTGTGCAGGGCTTGGGCGGGGTGGGTGGGTCTCACGGGATCAACAGGGTGGGCCGGAGAGAGCAGTTAGGCTGCTCTCAGTCCTGTCCCCAGGGGCTCTGCCTCTCTGAGTCCCAGCAACCACTGCAAACCTCGGAGAGAAAGCTGCACTCGCTCCGACCGAAGCCAGACAGTCCCGCTTCTCCCGTTTGAGTCAGGGTCCCTAAAGACTCGCCTGGATCTGGAGCTCAGAGTCTGCGACTCCCTCCCGATTGAAAACGCCAACCGCGCCCTCCGCCACCAGCCCGCTCTGCATGCACTCCGCACCTCAGTATTTGACTTCAGCACTGTGCCTCCTCTGAGTGTCGGTATGCGATTCTCTTTCCTCCTAGTTGTAGGACTTCCACTCAGCCAGCGTTCCTGTGGTTCTGGGTGATGTCTGTTCTGTCTTTTAGTTTCACTTTTGAAGTGGTTGTTCGAGGCAGCAAACTCTGGCGTTAACCTATGCCACCATCTTGGTTCTCCCTTCTATTATCATTATTAACCTAATTTTATAATTGAGGAAACAGGCATAGATATGTTAAATAGTGAAGCCAGGATATAAACCCGGGCAATCTGGGTTTAGAGCAGCCGTGGGCAAACTTCGGCCCGCGGGCCGGATCCGGCCCGTTTGAAATGAATAAAACTAAAAAAAAAAAGACCATACCCTTTTATGTAATGATGTTTATTTTGAATTTATATTAGTTCACACAAACACTCCATCCATGCTTTTGTTCCGGCCCTCCGGTCCAGTTTAAGAACCTATTGTGGCCCTCGAGTCAAAAAGTTTGCCCACCCCTGGTTTAGAGTCTTAACCAAACCACTGTATTGTATTGCCTGTCTATGAGATGTGACTCTACTTTATTGTTAAAGAGCTGACTCCACTTTATTGTTTTATGAGCCTTTATTTGACTTGGGTGTAGAGTCAGTGGTTGTTTTGGTTATGATCTCTTTTTATGGTCTTGATTTACCTTTGTAAATTCTTTAAAATTGGGATATTAGTTTGTTTTTTTCCTAATTGAAATAGCTAAAAAATAAAACTAATCCAGGGCAATATAATTTCAACTCAGTTTCTTTGTTCATTTTCACTATTGTACACACACACACACACACACACATACATTTTGATCAAAGAAGGTTGACCATATTCAGTCCAGCTCCCAAACACAGGGTTAGTCCTCAGAGACTTATACCCACAGAGATTATTAACAAAAAATGATAAATAAAATTATGGTGACTCAGTGGTCTTGGCTTGTTTAGATCAGTCTTTGATTAAATCTGTTTTTCTTCCGTAATTTAATTTTTATTTTAAATTTTGTTTTATTGCTTAAAGTATTACAAAGAGTATTACATATGTCTCCTTTCTTCTGTAATTTATTAATAGTGCCTCTTTTTACTCTCAAGTGTCCCACTTAGAAAGATACAATATTTGTCAGTTTTTATGTGTGAATAGTGGATAATGGGGGAGCTGAACATGTGAGACTAGTTCAGACTACAGATTGATTAAGATCTTGAGGTCCCTTCCTAATCTCTAGCTGCCTCTGGCCTTATTCCCTGCTAAAGTTCTACTCACTTGTTTATTTTATGTTAAGTGACCAAGACCTGTTCTATTTCTTTGGGTTCCTAAAGATAATAGATTTACCTAGCCACATGTTCCCTTTCTTCTCTTACAGAATAAGTATAAAACGTTTTTTTGTTTGTTTTGTTTTTTGTTTTTTTGCTAATCACTATGGGGAAACTAGTCAAGATGTTGGAAGGGTAAAAAGTAAGAAATATTAGGAATTTTCAGAATTTTCATAAATCTTCAAATGTTTTCAGAGCAACATATCTAGATAGATCTTACTTCCTAAGGCCCTATCTTAAGTGGCACCCTGTCTTAGATGAGATCATCTGAGAAAGATGATATTTCTGAGCTGGTTCATATCTCAAGGGTTGTTTAAACCTTAATTGGAGCTCATTTAGAACAGTTGTGACCCAAGTCCAGCTAGCTAGTATCTCTTGTTGAATCTTTGCAGTAGTCTTCTTGATTATTTCTTTGCTTCTTTTCTCATCTTTCTACTTTTTAAAAAAAATTTATCTTTATTTTTAAAAGTGTTATAGATGCCCCCTTTCCCCCATTGGTCCCCTACTCCCCGCTCTTACCCTCTCTCCAGGCCTTCACCACATGGTTATGCATATAAGTTATTTGATTAATCTCTTCCTGCCTCCCTGCTCCCCCCCCGCCCCCTTCCTTCTCAGAATTGCCAGTTTGTTACATGCTTTCATGTCTCTGGATTTATTTTGTCAGTTTATTTTGTTCATTATATTCCACATATAAGTGAGATCATGTGATATGTGTCTTTCTCTGACTGGCTCAGCATAATACTCTCTAGGTCCCTCCATGTTGTCTCAAAGGGCAAGAGATCCTTCTATTTTACAACTGCATGGTATTCCACTGTGTAAATGTACCACAGCGTTTTTACCCACTCTACTGATGGACACTTGGGCTGTTTCCAGATCTTAGCTATTGTAAATAGCGCTGCTATTGTAAATATTTTCTTTCTTTTTTTAAAAAAGGTATTTTTTTATTGATTTCAAAGAGGAAGGGCGGGGGAGAGAGAAATAGAAACATCAGTGAGAGAGAATCATTGATCGGCTGCCTCTGCAATCCAGGCATGTGCCATTGACTGGAATCGAACCTGGGATCCTTCAGTCCACAGGCTGACACTCTATCCATTGCACCAAACTGACTAGGACGTAAATATTTTCTTTCTGATTGTTGTTTCGAGTTTCTTAGGATATATTCCTAGATCAGCTTTCTATTCTTAAACTCAGTTTCGACGTAGCAATCACAAGGATCTGTTTTTAAATGAGTCACTGATTTTAGCCTTCCTTTGGTAAAGCTATCTAATGAAACACCTAAAATCTGAAACTCTGTACCATAATCAGTAAGGTCACATAATCAGGCCTTTGCCTCTCTTGTACCTCATTTTCTACCACTTACAACTTTAGTCCCATGACACTGGCTTTCCTAGTGCTTCTCAGACATGCCATGGTTTTTTTCCATTTGTGGACTTTCTATACTTGCTGCTTTCCTGGCCCTTCCTTCACATCACATGACTGATTTGTCTTTCAGAGCTAATCTGAGCAGCTATTCCTAATCACCCAGTCCAAAGTATCTATTTGAATTTTCTTCCTTCAGTTCTCTACAATAATGCTTATCATGTCTGATATCTTTTCTGCTTAAGTTTTTACTTGTATTTTCTATCCTTAGAATATAAAAACCATAAGAACCAGGGATCTTGTGCTACCTGGTAATCATTACATATTGCATGAATGGTTGGTGGGATTTCTTGTTTCTGGCAAAGCTACTTATTAATCTTTGCCTTCCTAAGGGCCTTCTTGGGATTTTTAAAAACCTTTTTCTATAGCTCTAACCGGTTTGGCTCAGTGGATAGAGCATTGCCCTGGAGACTGAAGGGTCCCGGGTTCGATTCCGGATTCCGGTCAAGGACACATGCCTGGGTTTGGGGCTCAATCCGCATTAAGGGTTGTGGAGGAGACAGCCAATCAATGATTCTCTTATCATTGATGTGTCTCTCTCTCTCTCTCTCTCTCTCTCTCTCTCTCTCTCTCTCCCCCTTCCTCTCTGAAATCACTAAAAATACAGTATTAAAAAGAAAAAGACAAAAAAAATACTTTTTCTATAGACAGATCTGTTTTCTTTTTCTTAACAGAACTGTGAGAAACTGGGTGAGCTGCTGTTATGTGAGGCTCAGTGCTGTGGGGCTTTCCACCTGGAGTGCCTTGGATTAACTGAGATGCCCAGAGGAAAATTTATCTGCAATGAATGTCGCACAGGTAAAGTTAGATACAGAAGGATCTTCTTCCAAAGAAGTTTTGAGCTTTAAGTTTTTCATTTAGACACTGTTTTGTTGCAATACTGAGCTAGTTGCTGCAGACGTAGAGATAGCTGCTATGCAGTCTTTGCCCTCAGAAGAGCTTCCAAATTTATAATAAATGTATAGTATAGCATAATGTAGTGCAAAAGTGTTGTAATGGAGATACATTTAAAGTGCTGTGTGAACAAAGATGAGACGGTTCCATAGAAGGAGATACCTGAGTTTGGCTTTAGGAGAAAAAGAAATTTGTATGGAGATGGGAAGGACAGAGGGCCTAGTAATGAAATTAGAGAATATTTGTGGAATAGGAACTGTAGATCAGTGCTTTTAGAGTTTAAGATATTTTAGGAAAGAGGTACTTGTTAGTGACAAGGAAGGCTGCTGGGTTACTGGTGATGATTTATATTTCTTGACTAGAGGCCCAGTGCATGACTTTGTGCATGGGTGGGGTCCCTCAGCCTGGCTGGCAATTGGGGCTGATTTGGGCCACAGGAGGTTGGGGGGTGGGAGGGAGGCTGCAGGAGGTTCCAATTGGGGCTGGCTAGCTTGCGGGGGGCGGCGGGGGGGGGGGGGGCACTGTGCAGGTATGGGAGCACACTGACCACCAAGAGGCAGCTCCTGTGTTGAGCGTCTGCCCCCTAGTGGTCAGTGCATGTCATAGCGACTGATTTTGGTCGCTTAGGCTTTTATATATATAGATGTGATTGGTGATTGCATAAGCATATTTACTTCATGATTATTCATAAATAATACACTTAGGATGTATATACTTTTCTTTATAACTCAAAACTTTTTACCCCCCCCCCCCCCCCAAAAAAAAAAAAAAGAATGTGATATTTTGGGAGAGTTATACTACATAGATTGGGTCAGAACCTAGAAATGTTCAGATGAGACCTGCCTGTAAAGCACTTTCCAAGCTGTACTAAGGATATTGTTCTTTTTTCAGCATTATATGTGGATAGTATAGCATTTAAGTAGTGAAGAAATAAGGGCTGAGTCTTATGTTCATAAATCATTAAAATCGTAAGTGTGGATGATGCTGCCTAAAGAGAAAGCATCTATAGGGCGAGAAGAAGCACAATGACAGTACCTCCCCTTAAAAGGAGGGTATGGAGGACCTAGTCAAAGAATGTCTGTGAAGCCCCGGGAGTGGGGTGTCATAAGCAGGGCAGATGTTGCAAAAAGACAAGATCCAAGAGGTTGCGGAGTAAATAGAGGCTGTTGTATTTGACTGTGATAAATGGTTCACTTTTTGCTAGAGAGTGCCACATTAAATCAGGATGAAGGTGAATGGGTAGCAGCAGACACTATTTTCTTACAGACGCTTGATTTCAATGAAAAAGAGTGCAGTAGCTGAAGGGAGGATAGTATAGGGTCAAAAGGAAGAAATGCTTGAGTGTTCATAGGATGAAGGTTAAGAACTGTGTAGGGAAGTAAATATCCTACCAGGAGAGTGAATAATTGCTAGGGGACAGTCACTAAGAGGAGAGGATAAGAGATAGAAAGGTAAAATAGGAATGCACCATGGAGCTGTGAGAGAGGAGAAGGAAGCTTAAGCAATTTTTCCTTGGCTTGGTGAGAAAGAAAAGGTTTTTCTAACTGGAAGGGAAGAGTGTAAATTTAGAGTAGGTTCTGTGGGGAATGGGACAGAATTAACTGGTGTCTGTAAATAGATGGCCATGTTAGATTGAATTATTTCATCTTTCCGCTGCCACCTTTGCAGGGGAAAGATAGAGGACAAGATAGTTGTGGGGTTATTTTGTCAAATCTTTTTTTTTTTTGTAAGGACATTTATTGGGTAAATCACAGAGGTAGAAAAAGTAATACCTAGAAGAAATGGGCTTAGGAAACAAGTTACAGAGGTAAAGGAAGGTCCCTTGGAGCTTGGGAGTGAGGAAGCTACTGTGCCTGGGGGAGAAGGAAAGAAAGGCATGGGCATGCTTCCCAGAGAGTGCCCATTTTGTCAGATTTTAGAAAGATCTTCTTGCCTTTTGAGCCAATGATCCAATTTTGCTAGTCTATATTATGTGATACTCTAAACAGGTTATCTAAGGCAAAGCTATTTTTTTAAATTGAAATATAACTTACCTACTGTAAAATGCACCCATTTTAATGTATGTTTTGATAAAATTTACACACCCATGTAACCACATCACAGGGGAGAATAGAACATTTTCACCACTCCAGAAAGGTTCCAGTCAACCCTTACACACCCCACCGACCCCCAATTCCAATCCCCTTCCCCAATTCAGATAAATGCTTATCTGCTTTCACATTAGATTTATTTTTGATGTTTCATATAAATGGAATAAAAGTGTATATAGTTTTTTGTTTATGACTTAACAATGTTGATGTGTATATCAATACATTCTCTTTCTTAAAACAGCTTTATTGGGGTATAGTAAAAGAAATTGCACAAAATATACAATTTGATATTAAGTTATGATGTGTAATATCTATGTGTGTGTGTGTGTGTGTGTGTGTGTGTGTGTACACCTGTGAAACTACCACTCAGCATAGTTAGTTATTTTGAGATTCGGCAATATTGTTGCAGGTATTGAGAGTTCATTCCTTTTTTTTTTTTTATCTTTATTGTTCAGATTATTGCAGATGTTCCTCTTTTTCCCCCCCATAGCTCCCTGCCGGGAGCCAGCCCAAAGGACCTGGCATATATGGCATACTGTTCTTAAAATGTTTGCTCACCTTCTTGGCACTATGTGTTTTAACCAAGGTCTCCTCTCTGAGAAAGATTGTTTCCCCAGGTAGGGATTTTCCCCTTAAGTTAGGGAGGGAATAAAACCCCTCAACTAAGTGCCAGGTGGGTAATTAATCACTTTAACTACGAACAATCATGCTTAAGCTACATAATCTTTACTCCCTGGAATGGAGATAAGAAACGCCCTAACCTTTGTAATAGAGATTGATAGGATTGAATCAACTGGTATAAATACAGATGTAACAAGACAGCAAGAGACAGAACTTAGAACACAGAACTTAGGAGACAGAGAGGGAGACAGAACCGAGGCACAGAACCTACACAGAACGTTCTCTAGAGACAAAAGAACTTCGCTGGAGAGAACATGGCAAAAGATCCTGGACTGAACCTGACTACAGAAATTGGCAAGAGAACCTGACTAGAACCTGGTGACTGAACCTGGCTGGAGAACCTGGACAGAACCTGGCTGGAGAACCTGCAAGAGAACATGGACACAGAACCTGGCTGGAGATCCAGAGCAGAACCTCTCTGGAGATCCAGACCAGAACTTAGCTGGAGATCCTGGTAGGCTGCTGATCAACTGAACACTGTCTCCGTGTCACTCCTTCTTCGCCGACTCCGTCCACACCTTTGGGGACCCCTGGACCCGCTGGGGTTGGACCCCAGCAGCTCCCCTCCACCCGGTTCCCACCCCACTTCAGGCTCCCCCCTTGCCCCGCCACTGACTTCGTCCATAGGTGTAAGCTCTTTGTCCAGTCTCTTCCTGCAACCCCTTCCCACCGAGAATTGTCAGTCTGCTCCCTTTCCATGCCCCTAATTCTATTACATTCACCTATCTGTTCTGTTCATCAGGTTTTTTATTCATTTGAGTTTTAGGTTCACTTGTTGATAGATATGTATTTGTTGTCACTTTGTTGTTCATAATTTTTTATCTTTACTTTCTTCTTCTTCCTCTTCTTAGAGAATATCCTGCAGCATTTCATGTAATACTGGTTTGGGAGTGATGAACTCCTTTAGCTTCTTTTTGTCTGTGAAGCTCTTTATCTGACCTTCAATTCTAAATGAGCTTTGCTGGTTAGAGTAATCTTGGTTGTAGGTTCTTGCTATTCATCACTTTGTATATTTCTTGCCACTCCCTTCTGGCCTGCATAATTTCTCTTGAGAAATCAGCTGACAGTCGTATGGGTACTCCCTTGTAGGTAACTAACTTTTTTTCTGTTGCTGCTTTTTAGATTCTCTCTATGTCTTTTGCCCTTGGCATTTTAAGAGTCTCATGCTCTACCGACTGAGCTAGCCGGGCGCCTGTTGCCCTTGGCATTTTAATTATGATGTGTCTTAGTTTGGTCCTCTTTGGATTTCTTTTGTTTGGGGTTCTCTGCGCTTCCTGTACTTGTAAGTCTATTTCTTTCACCAGGTAGGGAAAGTTTTTGTCATTTTCTTCAAATAGGTTTTCAACATCTTTCTCTCTCTCTTCTTGTGGCACTCCCATAATTCGGATGTTGGTACACTTGAAGTTGCCCCAGTGGCGCCTTACACTGTCTTCATATTTTTGGATTCTTTTTATTTTGCTTTTCGGTTAGGTGGTTTTTGCTTCTTCGTATTTCAAATCTTTGACTTCAGATTCTTGGGATCCTCCAGTCTGCTGTTGAATCTCTATGTTATTCTTTATTTCAGTTAGTGTATGCTTAATTTCTGCTTGGTCCTTTTTCATATCCTTGAAGGTCTCACTAAATTTCTCGGAGGTTTCTAGAAGATTCTTGAGTAACTGTGGTTTTTGAACTCTATATCCAGTATTTTGCTCTCCTCCATTTCTTTCCTTTGTGACTTGTTTCTGTTTCTCCACATTTTGGCTGCTTCCCTATGTTTGTTCCTATGTACTGGGTAGCTGCTAAGTCTCCTTGAGTTGATAGAGTGGCTTTGTGTGGTAGGTGTGCTATGGGGCCCAGTGGCTCAGCCTCCCCAGTCACCTAAGGTGAATGCTCTTGGTGTATCCCTTTGTGGGCTGTTTACACAGTCTTGTTGTAGTTAACCCATGATTGCTGTTGGTATCGCTGGGAGGAATTTACCTCCAGGCCAATTGGCTGTGATGACCAGCTCTGTCTACACTGGAAGATCTGTTGCGCAGGAGACACCCTTATGGGGCAGGGCTTGCTGCTTCAGTGGGGCTTTGGTGCTCACTGAGTCTGCCCCTTAAGTGCGTCTCTTATGAATGTGAAGAGTTGTAATCTGGTATGGTATCACTCTGACCACTGGGTATACTGGCTCTTGGATCTCCAAGGAGGTACAAGGTCAGCCACTGTCTTGGGGCTGCCCAGCAGGAGCTCAGAGACATCTGCAGATTCCTCCTCTTTGTATGAGGTTTGGAAGTGCCCAGACGAGACCCAGCTGGGAAGCAAGGAAGGCTGCTGCTGCCAGGCCTTGGGCCTTCTTTTGGAAGCTCTGGGGCTCTCTGACCCAGCTGTAGTTTGACAGATTTTAGGCGGAGAAAGGACAGGCCATTCATATGCAAAAGCCAATGGGCACAGCTTGGGTGGGGTTGTAAATTGGGTGTAGTGGGGTCTTTTGGAAGCAGCAGGGCAGAGCAAACTGCAATGGCTGCCAGTCAGCCCTGCCCTGGAATGGTCTCCGGGTCTCCGTGTTCCATGCCCCATGCAGGAATAATGATCCCTGCGAGCACCTCTGAGAGAAAGCTGCCCTCGCGTTCCTGTCCCTACAGTTTCTCCCCATATGTGTCTGGGTCCCCAGAGTCTCTCCGGAACTGGAGCTTGTATCTCCCTCCTGATTAAAAGAGCAGCACATCCAGGTGCCAGCACTTTCCATGCCTCCACACCTCTTACCAGTCTCAAAGCGCTTTCTTCACCTCTCTAGTTGTAGAACTTCCACTCAGCTTTCCCGCAGTTCTGGGTGGTAGTTGTTCTGCCTTTTAGTTATTTTGATGTGGTTGTGAGAGGCAGCAAGTATAGGTGTTTACGTATGCCGCCATCTTGGTTCTCCAAGAGTTCATTCCTTTTTATTGTTGAGTATTATTTCATTTTATGGGTGTACCACCGTTTGTTTATCTATTCATCTACTGATGTACATTTGGGCTGTTCTCAGCTTGGGCTGTGAAGATTGAGTTCTTTGTATGGATATGTTGTCTTTTCTCTTTTGTAAATACCTAAGAGTAGATGGCTGCATCATATGTTTAATTTTAAAAGAAACCTCCAAATTGTTTTCCAAAATGTTTGTACCATTTTCATTCCTATCTGTAATATATGAGAGTTTATGTTCTTCCACATCTTCAACAACACTTATTATTGTCGGTCTTCTTCATCTTAGCCATTCTGACAGATGTGTGGTGGTATCTCAGTGTGGTTTTGATGTACATCTGCCTGAAGACAAATGATATTGTGCATCTTATGTGCTTATTTGCGGTACCTCATTTTGGTTTTAATGTGCATCTCCCTGAAGGAGAATGATATTGTGCATCTTGTGTGCTTATTTGCTGTTGTCTTTGAAGTGTCTAAGTCTTTATTTTTATTATTTTTTTATTTAGGTTGCTTATTTTCTTACCTACTTAGTTTTAAGAGTTCTTTTTATGTATTCTGGATACAAGTTCTATATCAGATCCAAGTCCCTTTTCAGATTAGTCTCCCAATATGTGGGTTGTTTCATATCCTTTTTTTCTTTTTAAAAAAGTTTTTTTATTGAATTTTAGAGAGAAAGGAAGGGAGAGCGCTAAACATCATGCCCCCTAAATGAGGATGGAGCCCTTCAAACTGGGTATGTGTCCTGATGGGCAACTCAATGGGCAACCTAATCAACTGAGCCACACCTGCGAGGGCTTTTTTTATTTTCTTAATGTTGTCCTTTGAAGAGCAGAAGTATTTAATTTTGATCAAGTCCAGTTTATCAATTTGTTCTTTTTATGGACTTTACTTTAGTGTCATATCTAAGACATATAGCTTACCCCAGTGGTCACAAAGATTTTGTTTTCTTCTGAAAATTTTATAGTTTTAGGTTTTACATTTAGGCCTATGAACTATTTTGAATTAATTTTTGTACATGATGGAGGTAAAGAGAGGTTATTATTTTTGAGGATAGGAAAGTTTACCCTAGTTTTAATAAAGAAGAATAAAAAGAGTCACTTCTTACTGGTATAGGTCACCCTGTTTTCCTACAGTAGGGTGACCACACCATCATTTATTAATATTGGCTACTGGTTATTCAGTATCAGGCAGTAATTTGCTTCTTACCAAATACATTTTTAATTTTTTTCCTAAAATCTCTATTAATTGGATGATCTTTCTATTAATAGATAAGATAGGTTATTTTAATGAGCTCCTATTTCCATTTAAGTGCCAGAGGCAGATTTATGTTCAGTCTCTCAAGCCTGCATTCTTTCCCTTATATCAGTGGTTCTCAACCTGTGGGTTGCAACCCCTTTGGGGGTCAAATGACCCTTTCACAGGGGTTGCCTAAGAATAAGAAACACATATATAATTACATATTGTTTTTGTGATTAATCACTATACTTTAATTATGTTCAATTTGTAACAATGAAAATACATCCTACATATCAGATATTTACATTATGATTCATAACAATAGCAAAATTACAGTTATGAAGTAGCAACGAAAATAATTTTATGGTTGGGGGTCACCACAACATGAGGAACTGTATTAAAAGGTCGTGGCATTAGGAAGGTTGAGAACCACTGCCTTACATTGTATTGTTTCTGAGACAGAGGTAGGTTGTGTATCTTTTTTAATTTATTTTTTTAAATTTTATTTTATTGTTTAAAGTATTACAAATAGTAGTACATATGTTTCCTTTTTTCCCCCATTGACCTACCCCTGGCATCCCCTCCCCCGCCTCCACCCCCCAGTGTCTTGTGTCTGTTGGTTATGCTTACATGCATGCATACAAGTCCTTCTGTTGATCTCTAACCGCCCCTCCCCCCCCAACATTCGCCATCCTTGCTGCTGTAATTTGACAGTCTGTTCAATGCTTCTCTGCCTCTGTATCTTTTTGTTCATCAGGTTATAATGTTCTTTATTACCCATAAATGAGTGAGATCATGTGGTATTTTTCTTTCACTGCCTGGCTTATTTCACTTAGCAAATGTTCTCCAGTTCCATCCACGCTGCTGCAAGTGGTAAGAATTTCCTCTTTTTTATAGCAGCGTAGTATTCCATTGTGTAGATGCACCATAGTTTTCTAATCCACTCATCTGCTGATGGGCATTTAGGCTGTCTCCAAATCTTAGCTATTGTAAATTGTGCTGTTATGAACATAGGGGTGCATATATCCTTTCTGATTGGTGTTTCTGGTTTCTTGGGATATATTCCTAGGAGTGGTATTACTGGGTCAAATGGCAGTTCCATTTTTAAATTTTTGAGGTAATGCCATACTGTTTTCCATAATGGCTGCACCAGTCTGCATTCCCACCAGCTGTGAATGAGGGTTCCTTTTTCTCCACATCCTGTCCAGCACTTGTCATTTGTTGATTTGTTGATGATAGCCATTCTGACAGGTGTGAGATGGTACCTCATTGTTGTTTTGATTTGCATCTCTCAGATGATTAGTGCCTTTGAGCATGTTTTCATGTGTCTCTTGGCTTTCTGAATGTCCTCTTTCAAAAAGTGTCTAGGTCCTTTGCCCATTTTTTGATTGGATTGTTTCTCTTCTTTTTGTTAAGTTGAATGAGTTCCCTGTAAATTTTGGAGATTAAACCCTTATCAGAGATAACATTGGCAACTATGTTCTCCCATGCAGTGGGCTTTCTTGTTGTTTTGTTGATGGGTTTTTTTTTGCTGTGCAGAAGCTTTTTATTTTGATGTAGTCCCATTTGTTTATTTTCTCCTTAGTCTCTCTTGCCCTAGGATCTGTGTCTGTAAAGATACTGCTACAACATATGTCTGCAATTTTACTGCCTATAGAGTCTTATAGGATTTTTATGGTTTCCCATCTTATATTCAAGTCCTTTAGCCATTTTTAGTTTGTTTTTGTGTATGGGGTAAGTTGGTGATCTAGTTTCATTTTTTTGCATGTATCTGACCAAATTTTCCAACACCATTTATTAAAGAGGCTGTTTTGACTCCATTATATGCTCTTGCCACCTTTGTCAAATATTAATTGAGTATAATGGCTTGGGTCAATTTCTGGATCCTCTATTCTGTTCCATTGGTCTATATGTCTGTTCTTGTGACAATACCAAGCAGTTTTCAGAACTGTGGCTTGGTAATAAAATTTTTAAAAATATATATTTTATTGATTTTTTTACAGAGAGGAAAGGAGAGGGATAGAGAGTTAGAAACATCGATTCAGCTGCCTCCTGCACACTCCCTACTGGGGATGTGCCCACAACCAAGTACATGCCCTTGACCGGGATCGAACCTGGGACCCTTCAGTCCTCAGGCCAACGCTCTATCCATTGAGCCAAACCAGTTGATGTCTGGTATTGTGATCCCTCCAACTTTGTCTTTTTTCTCAGGACAGCTGTGGCTATTGGGGGTCTTTTTTTATTCCAGATGAATTTTTGGAGAGTTTGTTCTAGATCTTTGAAATATGCCATTAGTATTTTAATAGGTATTACATTGAATCTGTAGATTGCTCTAGGTAGTATGGACATTTTAATGATGTTGATTCTACCAATCCATGAACATGGTATGTTCTTCCATTTGTTTATGTCTTCCTCTATCTCTTTTTCCAATATCCTGCAGTTTTCCAAGTAATAGGTCTTTCACGTCCTCGGTTAAGTTTGTTCCTAGGTATCTTAATTTTTTTGGTGCAGTGGTAAATGGGATTTTTTTTTTTTCATTTCTCTTTCTGTGAGTTCATTATTGGTGTATAAAAAGGCCATAGATTTCTGGGTGTTAATTTTGTATCCTGCTACGTTGCCAAATTCATTTATTAGGTCTAGTACTTTTTTGACGGATTCTTTGGGATTTTCTATGTATAGTATCATGTAATCTGCAAACAAGGACAGTTTTACTTCTTTTCCAATTTGGATGCCTTTTATTTCCTTCTTCTTGTCTGATCACTATGGCTAGTACTTCTAGTACTATGTCGAAAGGAGTGGTGAAAGTGGGCATCCTTGTCTTGTTCCTGTTCTTAGGGAAAATGAGTTTAGTTTTTGCCCATTGAGTATGATGTTGGCTGTAGGTTTGTCATATAGGGCTTTTATTATGTTGAGGTATGATCCTTCTATTCCCACTGTGCTGAGAGTTTTTACCAAGAAAGGGTGTTGGATTTTATCAAAAGCTTTTTCTGCATCAATTGATATGATTATGTGATTTTTGTCTCTCAGTTTGTTTATGTGATGTATCACATTTATTGATTTGCGGATATTGTGCCATCCTTGCATCCCTGGAATAAATCCCATTTGGTCATGGTGTATGATCTTTCTAATGTATTACTGAATCCAATTTGCTAGAATTTTGTTGAGGATTTTAGCATCTATATTTCATCAATGATATTGGCCTGTAGTTCTCTTTTTTTTGTGGTGTCTTCGTCTGGTTTTGGGATTAGGGTAATGCTGGCTTCATAGAAAGAGCTTGGAAGTGTTCCTTCCACTTGAATTTTTTGGAATAGTCTGAGTAGGATAGGTTTTAGTTCTTTTTTGGATGCTTGTTAGAACTCCCCTGTAAAGCCGTCTGGACCAGAGCTTTTGTTTGCTGGAAGGTTTTTGATCACTGTTTTAATTTCTTCAGTAGTTATCGGCCTATTCAGGTTTTTTGACTCTTCTTGGTTGAGTTTTGGGAGCTTGTATTTTTCTAAGATTAAGTCCATTTCATATAGGTTGTCCATTTTGTTGGAATAGAGTTGTTCATAGTATTTTTTCATAATCATTTACATTTCTGTGGGATCGGTTGCTATTTCACCTCTTTCATTTCTGATTTTGTTTATTTGGGTCCTCTCTCTTTGCTTCTTAGTGAACCTGGTTAGAGGTTCATCAATTTTGTTTATCCTTTTAAAGAACCAGCTTTTGGGCTTGTTGATCTTTTGTATTGTTTTTTTGGTCTCTATGTCATTTATCTCCACTCTGATCTTTATTATTTCCTTCCTTCTGCTTATGCTGGGCTTTTTTTTTTTTTTTAAATATATTTCATTGATTTTTTTACAGAGAGGAAGGGAGAGAGAGAGTCAGAAACATCGATGAGAGAGAAACATCAATCAGCTGCCTCCTGCACATCCCCCACTGGGGATGTGCCCGCAACCCAGGCACATGCCCCTGACTGGAATCGAACCTGGGCCCCTTCAGTCCGCAGGCCGACACTCTATCCACGGTTTCGGCTGCTGGGCTTTTCTTGTTGCTCTCTTTATAACTCTTTGAGTTGTAGGGTTAGATAATTTATTACCATTGTTTCTTGTTTTCTGAGGCAGGCCTGTAGAGCTATGAACTTCCCTCTCAAGACTGCTTTCACTGTGTCCCATAGATTTTGGATTGTTGTGTTTTTATTGTCGTTTGTTGCCATGATGCTTTTTATTTATTCTTTGATCTCTCTGGTAACCCAGTCATTGTCTAATAGCATTCTATATAGCCTCCAGGTGTTTGATTTTTAAAAAAATATATTTTATTGATTTTTTACAGAGAGGAAGGGAGAGGGTTAGAGAGTTAGAAACATTGATGAGAGAGAAACATCGATCAGCTTGCCTCCTGCACACTCCCACTGGGTACACACTGCCCACAACCAAGGTACATGCCCTTGACCGGAATCAAACCTGGGACCCTTGAGTCCGCAGGCTGATGCTCTATCCACTGAGCCAAACCGTTTAAGGCGGTGTTTGATTTTTTTTATTGTTTTTATTGTAGTTGATTTCTAGTGTTATGCCATTGTGATCTCAGAAGATGCTTGATATGATTTCTATTTTCTTGAATTTGAAGAGACTTTGCCTGTGACCCAATATATGGTCAATCCTTGAAAATTACCCACATGTGCACTTGAGCAGAATGTATATTCTGTGGCTTTGGGGTGAAATGTTCTGAAGATGTCAATTTATTCTATCTGATCTAGTGAGTCATTTAGGATTGATGTTTCTTTGCTAATATTTTGTTTAAAGGATATTTTCAGTGGTGATAGTGGGGTATTAAAGTCCCGTACAATGACTGTATTGCTGTCAATCTCTCCCTTGATATCCTCCAGAAGTTTTTTTATGCATTTGGGTGCTCCTGTATTGGGTGTGTATATGTTTACCAGAATTATTTCTTCTGGTTGGATTGCTCCCTTTAGTATTATAAAGTGGCCTTCCTTATCTCTTGTTATGTCCTTCACTTTGAGATCTAATTTGTCAGATATAAGTATTGCTACTCCAGCTTTTTTTTTTCCATTTCCATTCGCCTGAAAAGTCTTTTTCCATCTCTTCATCATCAGTCTGTGTGAGTCCTTTTTTCTGAAGTGGGTTTCCTGTAGACAGCAGATATATGGGTCATGTTTTCTTATCCACTCAGCTACCCTATGTCTTTTGATTGGGGCATTTAATCCATTTACATTTAAAGTTATTATTGATAGGTACTTGTTTGTCGCCATTTTTATTCTTTATGCCTGTGTTCCTTCTTCATTTCCGATTTCTTCTTTTAACAGTAGACCCTTTAGCATTTCTTGCATTGCTGGTTTGGTGGTAATAAACTCCCTTAGTCCTTTATTTGTCTGTGAGGCTCCTGATTTCACCCTCAATTTTGATTGATAGCCTTGCTGGGTACAGTATTCTTGGATTCAGACCCTTACTTTGCATGATTTTCTATATTTCATTCCATTTCCTCTTGCCTGATGTGTTCCTGTTGAGAAATCAGTCGCTAGTCTGATGGGGGATCCTTTGTAGGTAACTTTCTGTCTCTCTCTGTCTGCTTTTAAGATTCTTACTTTGTCGTTGGTGTTTGCCAATTTAATTATAATGTTCCTTGGTGTCGGTCTTTTGGGGTTCATTTTGTTTGGGACTCTGTTAGCTTCTTGGATTTGTGTGTTTTCTTCCCTGTATCAGGGAAGTTTTCTGTCATTATTTCTTCAAGCAGGTTTTCTATTCCTTGCTCAGTTTTCTCTCATTCTGGCACCCCGATTTGTGTTGTCCTGAAGTTCTCTTAAGGTCTCCTCCTGTTTTTTAAGTTTTTTTTTCTAGATGCTGCTCTGCTTGAGTATTTTTTCCTACTTTGTCTTCTAGCTCACTGATGCGGTCCTCTGCTTCTTCTAGTCTATGGTTGATGCTTTCTATTGAGTTCTCTATAGCAGCGATGTCATTTTTTCACTTTTACTTGTTTCTTCATTTCCTCTTGGCTCTTACATATATTATTGAATTTATCTTCCATTCTGTTCAGTGACCTTATGACCATTTCTCTGAATTCTTTTTCTGACATACTGCTTGCCTTCATTTTGTTTACTTCCTTTTCTGGTGCTACCTCCTTTTCTTGCATATGCGGGCTGTTTCTTTGTCTCCCCATGATCTCTCTCCTCCAGGTGTCTGGTTATGTAGCTCTCTCCTGCATTGATTTAAAGGCACAAAATACAACACAAGGCACAACGCACAAGGCAATGAAGACGAATGTATTCACGCTACTAATAACCCCAAATAAAGGTGAACACCAGAGAAAAGAGAATTAGCGGAAAGGAAAAAAAAAGGAGTGCAGAAATGATATTGAGAATAGGAAGAACAGAAAGAGAATAAAAAAGAAGGGGGCAAAAACTATTTATATGAGGAGCAAACTCCAAGAGAACAACCACTGATCCCAAAAAATGCAAACAACAAATACCCAGAGATGAATGCAAACTACAAACAACAACTAATAACAAGTGAGGAGAGGAAAAACAGAAGCAAAAAACAAACAAAAAAGAAACAATCTTACACACAAGCACAAAAAAAAACCCCAATCTAATCAGCAGTCAAGCAAACAATAATAGGACAGAGAGAAAGCAAGGCAAAACAAAATAAAACCAAAAAACCTAGAATAAAAAAAGCAAAACACAAAAAAGGGAAGAGCGAGAAAAAATTTGGATAGTGAAGAAAGAGAAGAGAGAGGTGTGTATGGACTTAGAGCAGGGGATCTGAAATTAGATATTTAAGTAGGATGAATTTTTAACGGGGTAAAAAGAAGTAATAGGGAAAATCTAAAGCAGGAATAGGGTAAGAGAAAGAGGACAACAAAAGGGGGAAGTGAGGAGGACTGTTGGCATAAAGGTAAAGTTGAGATAGAGTAAAATGATGCTAAAGGAAAAATGAAAATAGAAAGTAGAACACTAATCCCAAAATAAAATAAAATAGAAAATGACATTTTTTTTAAAAGGTAAAATAGTGGTAGTAATAATACTGATTAAAAATAAAAATATAATAATTAAAAAGGTAAAATCAAGTGGAGAAAAAAAGTTTCCTAAGTAAAAGATAAAAAAATAAAAATGTGCAGTAGTGAAGGTCATTCACTTCCTCTACTGTTTTGTTTGACATGCTGTTTTCTGTCAGGTAGTCAGGACAGTATTGAAGTTCCTAGGGTTCCACTGCTCCTCTGTGTTGTAAGCCACAGTACTGATTTTCAAGCAGGCAGTATTTCTTTGTTTCTCAGACTCCTTTATTTGTGTTTACACAAGAGTCAATTTGTGATTCAACCCCGGGGTGTCAGTGGATTGACCTCCGGGGCTATAAGTCCTCTCTAGCCAGTATTTAGCTTTTGTTTTCCTGTTGCACTTAGTACTGGTTTGGGAGAATGGACTGTCCCAGAGCTGGTTCTCTGATTTTTACTCCCTGCTCTAATCCCCAGGTTCCACAAAAACAACTTTCCCCTGCAGTTTCTTAGAGTGTTCCCAATTGGGAGATCCTGTATACTGGGCTTAGTACTCAAAAGCAAGGATATAAAGAGAAAAAAAGAGCCAGAGTGCGCGAACTTTCGATTTTTGCCCTCCAGCCCTGCGTGCAACTCTGAATGTTACTGTGCGGGTCTTTTTTTCCCCTGACACTAAGCAGCCGGCACAGTTGTAAAATTTCAAGCTGCCTTTTTGTGCTCAGTCCAGCTATACTTTGACTTTTAGAGTTGCTTTCTGCCAGCAGCCTGCAGATCCCCTTCCACATTTGTGGATCACGCTAGCCCCAACAGCCGTCGATTTTGTGGGGCAAAGACTTCCCTCTAGTTTCCGTTGCACGTTTCTCTCTCCAACCTGGATCGCAGACCTCACCTTTCCCTAGGCGAAATCTGACCTTTCCGTGAGAAGGTGCAGGGCTCATCCGAGTCTGTGTATTTGCGCTGCTTGAGATCCAGTGTTTCTGGGTTCACAGCTGGTCCCTGGGTATTGTGGTTGTAGAGTCCCTGGATGTATAAGCTTTCGATAACAGCCACTCTCCCCTTCAAGATGGTGCAGTCTCCGCGGCCGAGCCAGTGGCTCCAGGAGATTTCAGCAGCAGTGGAGGCTGCCTGGTCTGGCAGTCCCCAACAGTCCTTTGGAGTATAGCTGTCTCTCACCCACAAATATACACTCCCTGTATGACCACACACTCTCCTTTCGTTCTCTCACTCACACACTATCTTACAGTCTGCCTTCCCATCGGAAGCCATCTTCCTACTCTCTGATCTGTGTTTTGTCTTTTATTTTTATTACAGAAATTATTAGACATATACAAAAAGGACATTTATAAAGAATCCCCATGTATTCATCACTTAGCTTCAGTAGTTAACAACTTTTCTTTCCAGGTCATTTTACCTGTATCTTTCAAAAGGTCTAACAATTACAACTTTACAAAAATACACGTATATACTTACCTGGCACGGGAGATAAAGTGATCACGAAGGTGGTTTTCCCAGGGTGAGGCTTATCCACTGCACTCCGGATGTACTGACCCCTGCAATTTCCCCAACTATGGGAAACTCTAGTGCATAATTTGTGGTAGTGGGGGACTGCATTTGTGCTCTCCCCTGTAAAAAAATAAACACCTATATCCAGTGTTGGCAAAATTATACAATAACTATATATCATCTACTACCCAGCCCCATTTTCAAATTTTCCCACTTAACTCAAAGATATTTTTTACAGTGTTTTGAATAAATCCCAAATGAGATCCCTGTATTGTATTTTTTTAAAATATATATTTTATTGAGTTTTTTACAGAGAGGAAGGGGGAGGGATAGAGAGTTAGAAACATCGATGAGAGAGAAACATCAATCAGCTGCCTTCTGCACACCCCCTACTGGGGATGTGCCTGCAACCAAGGTACATGCTCTTGACCTGGAATCGAACCTGGGACCCTCCAGTCCGCAGGTCGACACTCTATCCACTGAGCCAAACCGGTTAGGGCTGTATTTTTGATACATTAATCGACAACATTAACTGTCCCGTCCCCCTCACCCTATTATTTTTTTTCATCATCATGAGGTTTAAAAAATTTTTATTAAAAAAATTTTTTTTAAATATATTTTATTGATTTTTTTACAGAGAAGGGACAGAGCAGGGTAACGATTAAAGAACCAGCTCTGGACAGTTGACCTCCCCAAACCAGTTTTAAGTGCAATAGAGAAAATAAACCCTTGCTACTGCATAGAGAAGCCTTATAGCCTCAGAGGCCAACCCAAAAACACTGCCACCCAGAGGCTGAGCCACAAACTGACTCTTAGCTAAATACAAATTAAGGCAGTCTGGGACACAAATACGGCCTCCTTTAAAATCAGGACTGTGGTTTACAACACGGAGGAACAGTGTATCTCAGGGAAATTCAACGCTCTCCTGAATACCTGGCAGGACTGAGGCGAGCCAGACTGACGAGTAGAAGAACCGAAGGACCTTCACTACTGCAAATTTTTTTTTTTTCTTTTTTCACCTTTTAACTAAGAAACCAATTTTTTTTTTCTTCTTTTTCCATCACCTGATTTTACCCTTTTAATTACTACATTTTTATTTCTAACCATTATTATTACTGCTACCATTTTACCATTTTTTAAAGTGCCATTTTATTTTCTCTTTATTTTATTTTGGGATTAGTGTTCTCCATTCTATTTTCATCGTTCCTTTAGCGTCAATTTTCCCTACCTCAATTTTACCTAAATGCTAAAACCCTCTGCCTCACTTTTCCCCTTTTGTTGTCCTGTTTCTCTTGCCCTATTCCTGCTTTAGATTTTCCCTATTCCTTCTGTTTACCTCCTGTCAAAATTTCATCCTACGTATATATCCTATTTCCAATCCACTGCTCTAAATCCTTATATACAGAGAAGAAGGGAGAGGGATACAGAGTTAGAAACATTGATGAGAGAGAAACGTCAATCAGCTGCCTCCTGCACACCCCTTACTGGGGATGTGCCCTTGACCGGAATCGAACCTGGGACCCTTCAGTCCACAGGCCGATGCTCTATCCACTGAGCCAAACCAGTTAGGGCTAAAAAAAATTTTTTTAATTTTTTTATTGACTTCAGAGAGGAAGGGAGAAGGAGAGAGAGATAGAAACATCAATGATGAGAGAATCATTGATCGGCTGCCTCCTGCACATCCCACACTGGGGATTGAGACCGAAACCCAGGCATGCGCCCCCACTGGGAATCGAACCATGACCTTCTGGTTCATACGTCGATGCTCAACCACTGACCTATGCCGGCCGGGCTTTTTAATTCTGTTTGGTTAATTCTCATCCGAGGATATTTTTCTCATTGGTTTTTTTGTTTGTTTGTTTTGTATTGTATTGTTTTTTTAGAGAGAGAGTGGAAGAAAGGGGGGGGGAGAGATAGAGATATTGATGTCAGAGAGACACATTGATTGGTTGCCTCCTGCACTCTCCAGTCAGGGCGAGTATCAAGCCTGCAGCCAAAGTACTTGCCCTTAAGCAGAATTGAACCCTTGACCCTCCAAGGGCCAATGCTCTACCACTGATCCAAGCCAGCCAGGGGATGAATTATATTTTTATTTATTGATTTTATTAAATTTATTGGGGTGACTGTGGTTAACAAGATTATATAGGTTTCAAGTGTACATTTCTATGATATAAGACCTGTATATTGCACTTGTGTGTCCACCACCCAAAGCCAAACTATCTGTTGTCAACATATATTAGGCCCCCATTACTCCCACCGCTTTCTGGCAACTACCACACTGCTGTCTGTCTATAAGTTTCAGTTGTATATCTCACATATGAGTGAAATCATATGGTTCTTAGCTTTTTCTGACTAATTTCCCTAGCATAATATTCTCAAGTTCCATCCATGTTGTCCCAAATGGCAGTATTTCGTCTTTACTTATGCTCTGTAATAATTCCATTATCTATATGTTACCACATCTTTATCCAATCCTCTGTTGAAGACACTTTGGTTGTCTCCATGTTTTGGCCGCCATGAATAATGTTGCAGTAAACATAGGGGTGCATATATCTTTGCAGCATATATCTTTGCAAATACATGTTTTCGAGTTTTCCGGGTAGATACCCAAGAGAGGGATTGCTGGGTCATATAGTAACTCTTAATTTTTTGAGGAACCACCAGACTGTTTTCCATAGTGGCTGTACCACTCTACACTCCCACCAGCAGTGAATGAGGGTTCCCTTTTCTCCACAACCTCTCCAACACTTGTTATTACTTATGTTGTTGATAATAGTAATTCTAACAGGTGTGAGTGGTATGGTACCTCATAGTTTTTTGTTTATGTTAATCCTTACATGATTTTTTTTCTCATTGCTTTTTAGAGAAAGTGGAAGGGAGGGGGAGAAAGAGAGAGAGAAACATAGATGTGAGAGAGACACATCAACTAGTTGCCTCTCACACACGCCCCAATGGGGGTGGGGGGGAGTGAACCTTCTACTTGGGTACATGCCCTTAATCCAGAATCAAACTTGAGACCCTTTGGTGTGTGGTCCAACACTCTAACCATTTAATCACATCAGCCAGGGCTCTCATTGTAGTTTTGATTTGCATTTCTCTAATAGCTAGTGAGATTGAACATTTTTTCATATATCTGTTGGCCTTTTGTTTGTCTTCTTGCTCACTCTATTTTTTCATTGTCATTTATTTGTTGAGACTTGTCATTTGTCCTACTAACTTTTCCATATTCTAAATTTGATTGATTGCATCTTCGAGGTGTCCTTTTAACTTTCCTCCGTATTTCCTGGAAACTTGTAGTTAGATCTAAAGACTGGGTTAGTTTCAGGTCAGTTTTCTTTCGGCAAGGTGATGTGTACTTCCTATTATTTCCTATTGATGTCAGCAAGCATATATTGTCAGAGTTTACCCCTCAATAGTAATATTAAGATTGAGTTAGTCATGTTGTGAGCCTGATTAGTCTATTATAAAGTTTCTTACTGTGATACTGTGATTTATAATAAATGAATATTTGGTCTTTGTCTAGTTTATGGCACAGAGCTCCTGAAATCCTTGGAATTTCCTAAGTGGTAGTAGTGGTAAAGATGTCATTTGTATGTCTTTTGTTATGTTAATGAGGTGACTTTGGACCCATCTTAGGATGGGGCCTGATTGCCTAAACCTTGTTTGCCATGGCTGTTGTGGCTCAGTTGGTTGGGAATTGAAACCTCGGTGCACTGGTGCACTGGAGGACTGTTAATTCCCAGTCAGGGTACATGCCCCAATTGCGGGCAACCCCCTTAGGGGGCAAGCAGGAGGCCAGACAATCTATGTTTCATTCTCACCCTCTCCCTCTCTCTCTCTAAAAGGCAACTCAAAAATAAAGAACCAACGTTGTGACTCGAGGGTTAGAACTTTCAGTCCTACCTCCCTGACTTCAAAGGAGGGGATAGGGGCTGGAGGTTGAAACTGTCTCCAATCATGCTTAGGGAATGAATTGCCATCAAAACCCAAAAGAATGGAGCTCAGAGAGCTTCTGCGTTGGTGAACATGTGGAGATTCTGGGAGAGTGGTGTGCTTAGAAAGAACATGGAATCTCTGAGCCCTTTCCCCATACCTTGTCCTATGCAGCTCTTCCATCTAGCTGTTCCTGAGTTACAGTAAACCCTCGATTTTTCGGACCTCGATTTAACAGATTTTAGATTTAAGGGACTAAATTTCAGGCCCATATGTCATATGTGAAAATTAGCAGCCTGTTAATTTTAAAGTGCTTTTAACCAAAATTTGCTTATAATTATATTAACAGGTTATTTTGTTGTTATTAATTTACTGTTATTTTAAACAAATTTTAGCAAATAGACCATATGTTGGAAAAAAACACTGTAGTAATTTTGCTGACATAAATAAATATTATATATCTACAATTATAGTCTACATATTTAAATCCAAGAGTCACCGCTTGTAAACAATGTTTGGGGATGATTAGCACGTGATCACACCGCAACTTAAACGATAATTGGTTCTGGTTCTGTTATCTGTGATATGACTTCCTGCAGCAGTTTTGTTTTGTTGTTGTTAATCCTCACCTTAGGATATCTCCACTGATTTTTTTATTTTTATTTTCTTAGAGAGAGTGGAAGGGAAGGGACGGGGGACAGAGACATCTGTGTGAGAGGAACACATCAATTGGTTGCCTTCCATACATGCCTGGCTCTGCAGCAGGTTTAATGTTTGATGTTCCAACTTGAGTTAAGCCCTAGTATGTGCAGTTGTTTACTAGCAGTGACTGTTGAATGCACACATTTACTAGACCTATTCAGTATAAATTTAAAATTACAGTCATACGTATAGCAAACTTTTCTGTGAAATTAAACTTTTCATACATATTTAATTTTAATTACACAAACATGTCTACATAAGTAAAAACAGGTAAACTAACATTTGTCAATTTTTTAACACATGCATTCAGAAAACCTACTTTATTATATAACAGACTTTTGCCTTTAATGGACACCCCCAGTAAGAACCATGTTTCCCTGAATCCTGTGAGCTGCTCTAGAAAATTAATTGAACTCAAGAAGGGGGATCATGGGAACCCTCTGACTTATAGTTAGTTGTTCAGAAGTACAGGTGACGACCTGAATTCAGCAATTGGTGTCTGAAGAGGGGCACGTACATGACAGTTTTGTAGGACTGAGCTCTTAACCTATGGGATCTGATGTTATCTCCAGGTAGATATTGTCAGAATCGAGTTGAATTATAGGACAGCCAGTTGTTTTTGCAAAATTGCCTGGTTAGGTGGGAACACATCCTACACCCAACACCTCCCCCATCCCCAGGTGGAATGTGATGCAGAATTGTGTATTCACTAAATTTTCAGCTAATGGTTTAGCATTGGGTGAATTCTTGAATTGGTATTAATTTGTTACCTTTTTTCTCTTTTCCTAGGAATCCATACCTGTTTTGTATGTAAACAGAGTGGGGAAGATGTTAAAAGGTGCCTTCTGCCCTTGTGTGGAAAGTTTTATCATGAAGAGTGTGTCCAGAAGTACCCACCCACTGTCATGCAGAACAAGGGCTTTCGGTGCTCCCTCCACATTTGTATAACTTGTCATGCTGCTAATCCAGCCAGTGTTTCTGCATCTAAAGGTATGGGTTGTGAACCAATCTAATTGTAAAATCTCAGTTTCATTGGCAATGGATGTTTCCAGATGCCACATGGCATGTCGCTTCATGACCTATCTAACTTGTGTCAGAGTACCAGTATTTTATGTGAGAGACAAGAGAGTAATGGATTAAATAGCCATCACATTGTATTCTATGGAGTGCTAACATTATGTGGTTGTTTTAAATATTGGATTTTGTGTCTTCATCCCCTTACCTACTCCATTAGACCATAGTCTATTCTCCTGAGGACCCTTTATATCTGCACTTGTCAGATGTGATATCATTTAGACATGCATGTAGGTCAGAATTGAGGTTTTTGTTTTGTGTTGATTTGCTTTTTTTTTTTTTTAATGGGAACACCTATCTTGAAAGCCTTTTTCTGCTTCATAGGTGGAAAACTGAGGTTTCTAAAACTATATGTGGATATATATAAAGCAAGAGCTCTTTTTTATTGATTTCAGAGAGGAAGAGAGAGGTAGAGAGAGGTAGAAACATTAATGATGAGAGAGAATCACTGATCAGCTTCCTCCTGCACGCCCCCTACTAGGGATCGAGCCCACAACCCAGGCATGTGCCCTTGACCAGAATCAAACCCAGAACCCTTCAGTCTCTAGGCTGACACTCTATCCACTGAGCAAAACTGGCTAGGGCTTGTTTTGTTTTTTGTTAATCCTCACCAGAGGATATTTTTCCCATTAATTTTTTTTTTTTTTTAAAGAGTGGAAGGGAGGAGAACAGAGAGAGAGAAGCATCAGTGTGAGAGAGACACATTGATTGGTTGCCTTCTGTACCAGTCCTGACCAGGGCCTGGGATCGAATCCACAACCAAGGTATATATATGCCCTTTACTGGGAATGGAACCCTACGTTCCTTCAGTCTGAGGGCTGATGCTCTAAGCACTGAACAAATCAGCCAGGGCGATAACTCAAGTTTTTAAATCTGTTCCTACTGGGAAAACAATCATTTGTTTCTGTTCAGTAATAGTTGGTCTCTTACTGGTTGTCTTTTTTTGTTGTTGTTGTTGTTAATCCTCACCCGAGAATATTTTTCCCATTGAGTTTTAGAAAGAGTAGTGGAAGGGGGAGGGAGAGACTGAAAGACACATCCAATGGTTGCCTCCTGCAGGGGAACCAGGTTCAATTTCAGGTACCTTGGTTGCACACTGGCCAGGGCAGTCTTGCCTTTTTTTAAAAAAAAATCGATCTTTTAAGCAGACTGGCAATACCTTTGGTAAGTTGATTTCCAGGCCCTGTAGATCTCATTAGTCTTAAGCATAATAATTTAACTTGCTTGATCAAATTTGCAGTTTAACCATCAGGTACCTTCCTGTTTTCAGTTGTTATTGTAGATTACATTTAGGTGGTTTGGTAATGGTTTTTAGTTGGTGAAATATTAAGAGGATATAGTTCATCTAGAAGGGGTGGAGGAGTTCATTCAAGAATCACAGCACCAGGTAACAAAAGTAAGCAAGAGCCTTCCTGCCAGCTGTCCTTTTATTCTGATAGTTCACATCCCCACGTCCCATTTAGTTTGCTGGCCATTTCAGGTTTCCTAGGAGTCAGGGCAGTGGTTTGAAAAGGGCTTTCCTTAGTGAGGCAGGCTCACTTACAGTTGTGGGATCTGACTCCTTATGTTGAAGTCACATAGCTCCCACCTGAGCTTTTCTTAGTGAATTGGTTGTTAAAGATCACCTGCCCTAGAAGTGCTTCCTTTTATCTGTGACATTTTCTCAGTTCTAGCAAATAAGCTTGAATAACGCACATTTTAAGTATTTACTCTCTTCATGTGTTTTTTTGCTCCTCCTTTGTTTTCTTGATTCTCATGGTTTTAGGTCGTCTGATGCGATGTGTCCGCTGCCCTGTGGCATACCATGCCAATGACTTTTGTCTGGCTGCTGGGTCAAAAATACTTGCTTCTAATAGTATCATCTGCCCAAATCACTTCACACCCAGGCGAGGCTGCCGAAATCATGAGCATGTTAACGTTAGTTGGTGTTTTGTATGCTCAGAAGGTAAGACATAATTTCTTGATGTATGAATAGTCTAAAAAGAGATTAGTACTGTGTGTGTGTGTGTGTGTGTGTGTGTACATACACACTTTTAAATCCTCAACAGAAGATATGTTTGCATTGATTTGAGAAAAAGAGGAAGGTGGGGAGTTGGGGGAAAGAGAGAAACACCATTGTGAGAGAAAAACATCAATTGCCTCCTGTACACTCCCCAACTAGGAATCAAACCCAAAACGTAGGTATGTGTCCTGACCAGAAATCAGACCCATAGCCGTTTTGTTTATGGGATGATGCTCCACCCAACTGAGCCACTCAGCCATGGCAGATACTTTAATTGCAACAAAAAACTTTCTTCACATCGCCACTACAAGAAATATTGGGAATTGATGTCCTGAATTAGTGATAACATAGCAGAACTTTCAAACTTGGTTTTGTTCCCCCATAAGGAGAGGTTTTGTTTTTATTTTGAATAATGACTTGATTTTTATCAAAATGTTAAAAAATTTAAGCACTAAAGAAAAAGACAGGAAAAAGGAGACAGAATCACTCTTGGGAAATGAGGTGATGTCAAATGGTACAAACTTCTAATTATACTACGAATAATTTGGTGGGATATAATGAACAGCTTGGTGACTGTAGTTAACAATACTGTATTATATATTTGAAAGTTAAGATAATAGATCTTAAAACTTCTCACCACCAAAAAATAAGAAATTGTAACTGTGATGGATGTGTTACCTAATCTTATTGTGGTAATCTTTTCACAGTACATACATATATCAGATCATTATGCTGTATACTTTAAACTTACTCAATCTTATATGTAAACTATATCTCAGTAAAGCTGGAAAATGAAGAAGAGAAAAAGAAAAAAGAATGAGCGAACAATCCCCAAATCATCTCTCACCATCAGAAAAAAAAATTGTTTAATATTAAGTGATATTACTCCAGATACGTTTATATAACTCAATAGAAGCAATTCTAGAAGATGATATCATGGTATAATTGTGTGTTTTTTAAATTTTTACATGAATTGAAATGGAAGAAACAAAGGGAAAGTGGAGAAATTTATGAATTTCCTTACTATTAGGGATATTAATATGTTACTAAAAGGTCTTATAAAGTGGAAGAAAAACTAATTTTATATCTTTTTATATATATTCAATTTAAAAATATTTCTCTTCTAAAACAGAGTCAATATTATCCTTATACAGTTTCTTTTTCTGATTTTTGCTAGTTAAGTGGAGGATTTAGTATTCATTGCTGGTCCACTTACTGTAGTGATTATTGTTCTGAATTTCTCTCTTGATTTTCTGATTGTCTAAGAAGCACCCACAGGTGCTATACTTCTCTATTTGAGACAGTTTGGCATTTACCTGTGTACTAGAAGCACATTTTGGGTTACTTTACCTTTGTACTAGAAGCACATGCTGGCTTATCCTTATCTAATAAAAGAGAAACATGGTAATTGGCGTAACAGCTACCCTTCCCATTGGCTAATCAGCGACATATGCAAATTAACCGCCAGCCAGGCAGCTTAAAGCGAACTTGAATGAGGCTTGCTTGCTTCAGTGACAGCGGAATCCAACGTTCCCCGCCTGCCTTGCCGGCCTCTGAGCTGGCAGTTTGAAACATTGTAACAAATATAGAAGCTAAACAAAACCCCAGAACCCTGCTTTCAGCCAGCCGGGATCTCAGAGCTAGAGTTGATACAGAGTTTCGATTATAGAACACAAACAAACCAGATACCTGCTTTCAGCAGCAGAGGCCTCAGAGCTGGAGCCAGAGCTAAAGCTGGCCCAGAATAAAAAAAAAAAAAGATAAAAAGGAGTGGTTGGGAGTTCAGTCACCCGCCAGCCTGCAAACAGCCATCATCCCCTCACCCAGGCTGGCCAGGCACCCCAGTGGGGACCCCCACCCTGATCCAGGACACCGTTCAGGGCAAACCAGCCCGTCCCCACCCATGCACCAGGCCTCTGTGCTATATAGTAAAAGGGTAATATGCCTCCCAGCACCGGGATCAGCGGAGCCGCGAGGCCTCCCGGCACTGGGATCAGCGTGCCAGGGAGCAGTGCCCAAACCCTCTGATCGGCCCTGCTCTGTGTGTGATGGGGTAGAGCCATAACCTCCCCATCGGCCCTGCCCTGAGTGTGAGAGTGGCGGCGCCCCAACCCCCTGATCAGCCCTGCTCTGTGGGTGATAGAGGGCGGTGCCCCAACCTCCCCACCCCCCACAGGCCCTGCTCTGTGTGTGACGGGGTAGAGCCATAACCTCCCCATCGGCCCTGCCCTGAGTGTGAGAGTGGCGGCGCCCCAACCCCCTGATTGGCCCTGCTCTGTGGATGATAGAGGGCGGCTCCCCAACCCCCTGATCCGCCCTGCTCTGTGTGTGACAGGAGGCGGTGCCCCAACTCCCCTATCAGCCCTACTCTGTGAGTGGCAGGGGGAGCTCCTCAACCCCCTGATGGGCCCTGCTCTGTGCGTGACAGGGAGGAGCTCCCCAACCCCCTGATGAGCCCTGCTCTGTGCATGACGGAGCATGGAGCCCCAACTCCCCTGATGGACCCTGCTCTGTGCGTGACAGGGGCCAGCACCCCAACCCCCTGATTGGCCCTGCTCTGTGCGTGATGGGGTGGCGCCGCAACCTCCCCATCGACACTGCCTTGAGTGTGACGGTGCGGTGCCCCAACCTCCCAATTGGCCCTACCCTGAGCATGACTGAGGGTGGCATCGCAACCTCCCGATCCTCCCTGCTCTGTGCATGACGGGGCGGCGCCCCAATTCCCCAATCGTCCCTGGTCTGAGCCCGACCAGGAGCTGCACCTAGGGATTGGGCCTGCCCTCTGCCACCCCGGAGCAGGCCTAAGCCAGCAGGGCGTTATCTCCCGAGGGGTCCCAGACTGCGAGAGGGCACAGGCCGGGCTGAGGGACCCCCCCTTACCCCCCCGAGTGCACAAATTTTTGTGCACTGGGCCTCTAGTTATAAATGTTTAGGCTACGTGTGTGTGTGTGTGTGTGTGTGTGTGTGTGTGTGTGTTTTAAGACTAGGGTGGACATTGCTCCATTGTCTTCTGGTGTTGAGGATGGTACCAGTTTTCTTACCCAGTTTTCTCATTCCTTTTTAAATTGTCTAAAATTTGTTAATTAGTAACTTTTTGGGAACAATTTCCCTAACTTCATTTTTTTTAAAAAAATATATTTTATTGATTTTTCACAGAGAGGAAGGGGGAGAGTTAGAAACATCGATGAGAGAGAAACATCGATCAGCTGCCTCCTGCACATCTGTTGGGGATGTGCCCGCAACCCAGGTACATGCCCCTTAGCAGAATTGAACCCGGGACCTTTCAGTTCGCAGGCCGACGCTCTACCCACTGAGCCAAACCGGTTTCAGCCTAACTTCATTTTTTGAATATCTACTTACTAGAGGCCCCGTGCACAAATTTGTGCACAGGTGGGGTCCCTCGGAGTGGCCTGCAGAGATCGGGCCCCAGCCTCGCAGCCCCTCCTTGGCCTGGCACCCCCCCCCCCCTTCACCTGCTCCACCATCCCATCTGTGGTGTGATCAGTCGGGGCTGCACCCCCCCACGCCCCCCTCCCCCCCCCCCGGCTCCCTCAGCACCTGGGAGCTGGGCAGCAATTGGGCCCTGCTTGCTCCTGCCATGTTCTGCGCCACCCCATGGTGGTCTGCGCATATCATAGCAAGCTGCGAACTCTCGGTGGAATGACTGCCCAAGGACAATTTGCATATTAGGCTATTATTACGTAGGATTGGTGATGCAATTTTATGAAAACTTGGCTGGTTATAAACATGTTGATGGACTAGTTTTAAAAAAACAAGGAACATGTATAATTTAATGAGAACCACCTTTGAGAAATTTGGGTATGCTAAATAATGCTGCCCTGGCCATTGTGGTTCAGTGGTTAGAGTGTTGGCTGGCTCATCCAAGGGTCTCTCTCTGCTTTGATTCCCAGCCAAGGGCACATATCTGGGTTGCAGATTCAATAGCCGGTCCCCATTTGGGGTGTATGTGGGGAGGCAACCAATCGATGTGTCTCTCTTACATCAATGTTCCCTCCCCTCCCCTCCCCTCCCTCCCTCCGTCCTTCCCTCCCTCCCTCCCTCCCTCCTTCCATTGAAAAGCAATGGAAAAAATGTCCTCAGGTAAGGATTAAACAACAAAAATAATGCTAAAGCCAACAAAAAGTGGAATTTTTCTTTTGCTCTCAAGATTTATCTGACATGACAATTGAAGTTAAAACTCCATCTATTGATTAGGGTTTGGGTCAGGACATAGTTGGCATCCTCAGATTATGATGTTAATATGTAATAAGTAAAGTAGAAGATTTAAGTGCAGTTAATACGTGTAGAAAGTGGAGCTTTGGTGTAGTTAGCAATGTTTCAATGCACAAAGAGGACTATGTTAGCTTTGTTATTGTCCTGTATAAAACTTTATGAATTATACATTCTTTTTTGTTTTTATAATATAAAACTCTCTTGTGAAAACTGCTGCCTATTATTAATCACCTTTCTTTTGTTTAAATAAAGTTAAACACAGAATTTTGGTATTTAATAGCATTTAAATATAACATTCTGTAATTCACCCCATAGAATGTAAACATGTATCTGGGATGCTGAAGTGTAGGCTCCAACTTTTTCATGTTTCTTGAACTTGGGAAGATGAAATAGTTTCTACATTAGACTTAAAAAGATAATTTTTTTTTAATCCTCACCTGAGGATATGTCTTTACGGATTTTTTTAGAGAGAGATGGGGCGGGGGGACAGAGAGAACCATCGATGTGAGGAGAGAAAACCATCGATGTGAGAGAGAAACATTGATTGGTTTGGTTGCCTCCTAAACAAGCCCTAACCAGGGATTGAACTTACAACCTTTTGGTGTATGGGATGACACTCCAACCGAAACACTGGGCCAGGGCTAGGTTTTTTGTTTTTGTTTTTAATTTGAGAGTATGATGAAATGAATGGAAATTGGTTTCACAATAAAAGTGCCCATATGATGCCGATTGTAGCTGATGGAATGGTTGGACACTGAAAAGCTATCGAGTTCCATAATTATGAGTGCCCAAGAAACCTAGTAGTTGCAACAGCAGCTCTTGAAGTGTGATCCATGTACTAGGTGTGCCAGTTAATAATGTGGATTTTTTTTTACAATAGACAGAGTTACACATATGTTGATAAGTATGCAATTTGATATGTATGCTGTTTGGTTGTGTTGACAGCAAGCTTCAAAACTTCATATGTCAGCTGAAACCGGTTTGGCTCAGTGGATAGAGCGTTGACCTGCGGACTGAAAGGTCCCGGGTTCGATTCTGGTCAAGGGCATGTACCTGGGTTGCAGGCACATCCCCAGTAGGAGATGTGCAAGAGGCAGCTTAGCTAATCGATGTTTCTCTCTCATCAATATTTCTAACTCTCTATCTCCCTTCCTCTCTGTAAAAAATCAATAAAATATATTTTAAAAAAACTTCATATGTCAAATTTTCTGAAGGTTTTAACATCATAGATATTTTTATGCTTAAAAATGTCTAATTTTGTGCCCAAAAAAAGAGCATTTTCAGGAAGTTTTAATTTATTACTTTATTTTGAATAAAAAGTTATTGTATACTTTGGGAAGCTAATGGTGAAATGCTCCATCTCAAGATACTTGTGAGCGCTGGTTTAAACGCTTTAAAAGTGATGATTTCGATGTGAAAGACAAAGAACGTCCAGGTCAACCGAAAAAGTTTGAAGACCAACAATTACAAGCATTATTCGATGAAGATGCATGTCAAACTCAAAAACAACTTGCAGAAAGATTAAACGTTGCTCAGCAAACAATTTCCGATCGTTTACAAGCAATGGGAAAGATTTTAAAGGAAGGAAAATGGGTGCCACATCAACTGAACAAAAGACAAATGAAAACCGAAAAGTCATCAGTAAAATGTTGCTTCAATGGCACAAAAAAAAGTCTTTTTTGCTTCAAATTGTGACTGGCGATGAAAGTGGGTTTATTTTCAGAATCCCAAATACACAAAATCATGTGTTATTCCAGGTCAACCATTAACATCGACTGCAAGGCCAAATCGCTTCAGAAAGAAGTCAATGCTCTGCGTTTGTTGGGATCAGGTAGGTGTGATGTATTATGAGCTTCTGAAACCAGATGAAACCGTTAATACCTACAATAAATAATCAGTTTGAACCACGCTTTGATCGTGAAATGACCAGAATGTGCCAGAAGACACGGCAAAGTAATTTTGCTTCGTGATGACACACCATCACACACTTCAAAACCAGTTAAAGACACGTTTAACACACCCGCCTTATTCACCAGACCTGGTTCCTTCAGATTACTACTTGTTCTTATCCATGTCACATGCACTTCAAAACATACGAAGAAGTGGAAAACTGGGTCTATGAATGGTTTGCCTCAAAACAAGAAATGTTCTATTGGGACGGTATCCACAAATTACCTGAAAGATGGGGGAAATGTGTAGCTAGCGATGGCTATTACTTTGAATAAATCACTTTTGATGTTTCTCTTGAAATTACCATGTTTTATTTGATTACAAAATCCGCCGTTATTAACCAGTATACCTAGTATCCCTGAGAAGCAGGGAGTGCCTAGATACCCTTTACTTGGCTTCCATGAGATCGTAACTCTTTTGTAGTAATGTGAAGATGTTACTTGCCTTTTTAACTTTGTTGACATTTTCACTAATGGTGCAAAATCAATGCTGGGTAAAACTGGCACCTGAACACAAATCAAGGTGATGGCTCCAAAACCTTACAACTCTAAGTGTTCATTGTATTCTTTGTTACCCTATACTTGCAGTAAAAATCATGAAAGTTTCACCTAAGACTGTCCTTGATTAAAAGTAAAATATATTTATTTTATTAAATCTCAACCTTCAAGTGAATATTGCTTTAATATTCTGTGTGATAAAATAGGAAGTACACATGTTTCATACTAATGGTCTAAGTAAAAGCAGTCATGCAATTAGGATGCCAGTCTGAACTAGCTGCCTTATTCATAGAAAACCATTTTTAGTTGCATTACTGACAAACTATGGCTCTTCATACTTGCATATTTATTTGTCAAACTTTTTCTTGAAAATGGATGAAAGCAAGCCTGCCAGTTAAAGAAAAACAACTGACAGAAATTGTTGCCAATCATAAAATTTGAGCTCTTAAGTGAAAATTAGAATTTTGGAAAACTACCACCCTGAGCTTAACAGCTTCCTAGTATTTCCTGATGAAATCATGGTGATATTAACAAAATGTGGCCGTTTGTTATTACACAATGAAATAGAATAACTTTGGGAAGATCTAGCTGATTCAGCAAACCAACAGTTTTCATATAACCAATGTGTGATGTTAAAAAAAAAAAGGCATATATAAAAGATCCATTCAAAGTATTAGACAGATCGATGAATTTTAATGTATTAGTACTAAAAGTTTATTGATATGATTTCAGATTTGATATTGCAAATAAAGTCTATCCTTTGAAGTTTAAGTGAATAGTACCAAAGAAGGAATATGTACAGTTACTGAACAAGTTTTTAAAGTACTCCTTTTTTCAACTATTTATCTGTGAGGGATCATTTTCTTTTCCTTTTTTATTTTTAAAATATATTTTATTGATTTTTTTTACAGAGAGGAAGGGAAAGGGATAGAGAGTTAGAAACATCGATGAGAGAGAAACATTGATCAGCTGCCTCCTGCTCACTCCCCACTGGGGATGTGCCCGCAACCAAGGTACATGCCCTTGATCGGAATCGAACCTGGGACCATTGAGTCCGCAGGCTGACACTCTGTCCACTGAGCCAAACCTGTTAGGGCTTCTTTTCTTTTTTAAAAATAAACTTTTGTTTTAAATTGATTTTTAGAGGGGGTGAGAGAGAGAAACATCACTTGGTTGCCTCCTATAAATGACCTGCCTAGGGACCAAACCCACAAATGATATGTGCTCTGACTGGAATTGGAACTCACAATCTTTTAGGTCTATGGGACAACATTCCAAGCAACCGAGCCACCTAGCCAGGTTGAGAGATCATTTTTTTCATGGACATCATCCAAACAACATATTACAACAAATTTAATTTTAATATTTGTAAAAATGTAAAACCTTGAGCTCACTAATAATATTTCGTTTTGGAAAATACATAAAATAGATAATGTTATTTATGTTAACATAATAGATTTGTTAATAAAAATGAATTAATGTTCAATATTTTTATTAATTTCAGTTTATGTTTGGTAAATATCAATATTTTTAGCCCACATAAACGATAGTCTTTGGGAATCTTTGTTTTTTTAGTATAAAGTGCTAATGCAAAAAAGCCTGAGAACTTCTGATCTCACTATCTAAGATTATCTTGGTGTTCGAGTACTGGGAGAGAATGAAGTCTTAGAAAAAAATATTTTTTGGGGGGGCCCATATATAGGAAAAACCGAAGGTGTCATCCAGAGTATTAGGATAATAGTATGGTAAATGGCTAAATTGGAAGGAATCCATTCCTAGAATTCAGCAATGTTTAAATTTTTTTTTTATCCTCTTTCACCAAATGGTACTTTTTCATCTTGTGGTTTCCTTTGATGGTTCATGAGTTTTTCCTCTTCTGTCTTCCTGCCTTTCTCTCCTATACACGTCCTTTACTGCCAGTATAGACCCTCCTGCCTGCTTCCCACCTATCTACTCAGATTAATCCTGCTTATTTCTTTCCTCATATTCTATTATGTCCTTCCTGAAAAGCTGATGTGCTTGCCAACTAATTCTTCTCAGCTCTGATCTTTGACTCTTTTTATTGGGTATTCTTTTTGTCCAGATGTCTTATGAAATATCCTTCTTTGAACACCTAATTCAGATACTTATTGTATGTGAAATACTTCCAGTGTGTCATGAATGCCATATTGGTAAAAGGAAAGTTTTTCTGTTCAGTCCATGTAGTTGGCAAACTATGCTATTATATTGTGACTCAGCAGATAACAAAGCATAGATAGGAATGTTGTAGAAGGTATTACATTATTGGGGCAGTTAAACTTATGTGACTATGTCATTCTTATGTCTCCTGCTAAAATTGTTTCACTCACCCACAAAATGCACAAGAATAAATGAGTTTCAGAGCATAGAGCACAGGCTATATATATTGAGTAAACAAGTTATTCAGACTTATTTTGTAGCAGCAGAATTTTCCAAATGATATCTCACTCTGAATTTGAACTCCCAAATACAACAGATTAAAGGGTAACTTCTATAAGTGAAGCAAGAGTTGGGTCTTAAGCACATGTACCTGGCCCCAACAAAACAAATACCCTAAAGCTTGTTTTAAAAGCCTGCTTTAGGTTGAGAATAGGAAAATAGCACAGGTGGAAAATGTACAAGAATAGTGTCACAAAATTAAGTTTCTCGTAGGATTTTACGAGGTAAAGGAGGCACAGTGAGGTCACGATGGATGTGGATGTATACCTTGCTAAGGTTTTATTCCTCACTAATTCCTTAGGGTGAAACTTCAGAGGTACATGTTTGAGCCTGGCATATTTGGGTCATGCTCATTTCTGGCATAAGATAAGGCTTTTTTGTTTTTGTTTTTGTTTTGGCCTTATCTTTATTGATTTCAGAGAGGAAGGGAGAGGAGGAGAGAGGGAGTTAGAAACATCAATGATGAGAAAGAATCATTGATTGGCTGCCTCCTGCATGCACCATACTGAGGATCAAGTCCACAACCCTGGCATGTGTCCTGACCAGGAATTGAACTGTGACTTCCTGGTTCATAGGTCAGTGCTCAACTACTGAACCACTAGCTAGGCTGAAATTCTTTATCTGCAGCCCTGAGGATTTCAGATTCAAGTATGTAAATTGAGTCACTTTGAGTGAAAATCCTTAAGAAGTAAAAATTTATTGTCACTGCAATACATATAATAAACATTGTCTGAAAACTTGAATGGAGACGGGGGGGAACTTATATGTATCTGAAGTTTATGCAGTAAACTACATTACTACCTGTGCTTTTTGTCACCAATAAAAATTTCAGTGCTACTGCTAGTTCTGGTTATTCATACATTACAAAGAAAGTAGAGTTATTAGAAATAACTCTAATCTCTTACAATATATTTTGATCATTATATTTTATTGTGTTTTTTTTGTTTTTGATCATTGTATGTTATCATAATCTATATCCTTTTTAGCTTAGGTGTTACATTTGTGCATTTATAAATGTGATTTTGAAAAGGTGCTATAGGTGTCATAAGAGTGCCAAACGTTAAAAATAAATAAATACATACATAAAAGCAATTTTAAAAGTTAGACACTACTAGGCAATTTAATCACTTGCTTACAACTCAAACAGATATGCTTATTTATTGTTCATTGTAGAAAACACCTTATCATTGAAGGAATTACAGCTCAACAAGAAAAGTGAATTCCCAACAAAGACAGGACTTGGGGTGATGAATACACAAAAAAGTGTACAAATGATGTGTTACAGAATTGTGCACCTGAAACCTGTATAATTTTGTTAACCAGTGTTAGCCCAATAAATTAATGGGGGGGGGGGGGAGACGAAAAAGAAAAGTGAATCCCCCAAGGCCATATGATCTTAGAGCTTAAGTCTAACAGCAGTTGAAGCTTGTGCTTTTTATACCCTGCTCATTGTTTGTCATTGATACTCTGTTTAGTGTTTTGTCTTTTAGTGAAAAGAAAGAATATATATATATTGTGTATATACACATTTGACTTTTAGAGGTTTGCCTTAACTTAATTTTGCCAATAAGATCTCATGTTTATTTGCTGTTGACCTAACTAGCCTTTTTAGGGGTGTGGTTCAGGAATATTGGAAAGGGAGTGCCCTTGTAGGAAAGTCTTTCTGAATAACTAATTAAATTACTAGGCCTTTGGCTGAGAGATAAATAATTGTTTAGGAACTGAGCAAAAGCTATTTCAGCTGGGTCTTTATATGTAGCCTTGTGATTCTGAGTGCCAAATTTTTTTTATTCTTACAGGAGGCAGCCTTCTGTGCTGTGATTCTTGCCCTGCTGCTTTTCATCGGGAATGCCTGAACATTGATATCCCTGAAGGAAACTGGTATTGCAATGACTGTAAGGCAGGCAAAAAACCACATTACAGGGAAATTGTCTGGGTAAAGGTTGGACGATACAGGTGAGTAAGCATGAAGTAGACAGGCAATCATTTCTTTTATCGTCCTGTTTCTTGGGATCTCCTAGATACAGTGTTTTATTTATATATATATTTGATGCCCGGTGGGGTCTCTCAGCCTGGCCTGTGCCCTCTTGTAATCTGGGACTCCTCAGGGGATGTTAGCCAGTTTCAGCCGGATCCCCACAGACCAGGCCAAGGGACCCCACGAAATCTGTGCACTGGGCCTCTCATATGCATATAACATCTTTGGTTAATCTCTTCCTTCCCTCCCCTCCCCCCTTCACTTTTATACACACACACACACACACACACACACACACACACATTATTTCCCCACATTTCTTTCCGCTACTAATCCATTTCTCCTGTACACTCTTATATCCATTCCCATAGAGTTTTTGTGTCTTTTTAAAAATAGTTTCTTGATTTTGAGAGAGAGAGAGAAAAATGTTGATGTGGATCTACTACCTTCTACATGCCAACGCCACCCCCCGGGTGATCAAACCTGCAACCCAGGCATGTATCCCTGACCAGGAATCGAACTGGCAACCTCTTGGTGCACAGGATGATGCCCAACCCACTGAGACACACTGGCCAGGACCTTAATATACATATACGTGTGTGTGTGTGTGTGTGTGTGTGCACACACACACACACATATATATTTTGTTTTTGTTAATCCTGATTTTTATAGAGAGTGAAAGGTAGGGGGAAAAACAAAAAAATAGAAGCATCAATGTGAGAGAGAGACATTGATTGGTCACCTCCCACATATGTCCTAACCAGGGCCAGGGATCAAGCCTGCAACCTGGGACCTTTCAGTCTGCAGGCTGATGCTCTATCCTCTGAGCCAAATGGCTGTGGCAAGCCCTAATATTTTTTAATGATCTCCCTATTTAAGCAAGGCCTCCCCATTTATTTTCCATTAGAAAAGAAAAAACTAAATATATGTTGCAGTCATCAGAATCCTATATAATAAAAGCCTCATATGCTAAGTGTCTGACGATTTGTTCAACCATTTGACCAGTTGCTATGATGGGCACTAACCATCAGGGGGCAGATGCTCTGACCGGTAGGTTGGCTTGCTGCTGGGGTCGGGCCAATTAGGACTGGGCCAGACAGGCCGGACATGCCCTGGGGCCCTCCCACAGTCCCTCCCCAGCCCCAATCATGCACCAGTAGGGTCCCTTCGTTGTGGCCTGTGCCCTCTCGCAATCTGGGACCCCTTGGGGGATGTCGGAGAGCCAGTTTCAGCCTCATCCTTGCAGGCCAGGGAAGGGACTCCACTGGTGCATGAATCCTCTACTAAATACATATTTTCAGTAGGAAATTCATTAATTTACAAACAAGGAAGATACATTGCTAACATTTTGGTATATTTATTTGCAGACACATCAATACACATACCCTCAAAATAATTGGACTTATATGCAGTTTTTGTGGGTGTTTTTTTTTTAAATATATTTTTATTGATTTCAGACAGAAAGGGAGAGGGAGAGAGAGAGATAGAAACATCAATGATGAGAGAGAATCATTGATTGGCTGCATATTGTACATCTGCTACTAGGAAGCAAACTTGCAACCCAGACATGTGCCCTTGACTGGAATCAAATCTGACCCTTCAGTCTGTAGGCCAGCACTCTGTCCACTGAACCAAACTGGCTAGGGCCTCAGTTTTTGTGTCCTGCTTTTTCTTTTTAAAATTATTTTTATTGATCATGGAATGTACAAAAGGGTATTGTAACATGAATGACTTTAAAGAATAACAAAAGGCACACCTGTGTATGTACCTCCCAGTTAAACAAACAGTTCATTACTGGTGCTTTTGAGTCTTCCTCTCTGAATTCATTCTCTCCCTATCCACAGAGATAGCCACATACTGCAGTTTGTGTTTTCATTTCTTTGCCTTGCTGCATAGATTTGCCATATGTATAATATTTTGTTTGGCATGTTTTACATCTTTATAGAAAGGAATTGTTATATTTTCCTGCACCTTACTTTTTTCATTCACTATTCTCTTGAGATTTATTGTTGTTAGCACAGTACTCTAGTTCCTTCATACAACATAGGCATACAGTGTTGTCTGTGTAGTTCACTTATCCATTCTCTTGTTTGCACTATGAACATTTTGTTAATATGTTAGTGTACATGCACAGGAGCTTCTCTGGGGCATTCTCAGGATAGAATAGCATGGTAGGGTTTTCTAGCTTTAATAGCTAATGTCAAATTATCCTAAGATGGTTGTGGGGGGCAGATTCCTTGATGTCATTTTTCTATTCTTTTTGAAGGCCAAATTATATTTCATGACAGTGTACTATAGTTCTGTCATTCCCTTAACGTTGAGCATTTAAGTTGTTTCAGGTTTTCATTCTTCTAGATCATAGTTCTATAAAGCTTTGTTCATATTTCTAATTATTTTCTGTTATATAATCCATGAAGTAGAATAACGTGAGTATAAGGGAGTGTGTCTGAGTATGGAAGCACATTTGTGCAGACGGGTGTTCTCAGGCTTTTGGCACATACTAATTGTTTTATTTTCTAGTTTGATTGTAAGAATGCTCAAGATCAGACTTTAATGTGGATAGATAGACATTGCTATTCCTTATTCCTGTCCTAAAAGGTAGGCTATCTTCCTAGTGCTTTGCAGTGTTTTAGTTTTCCTTCTTTGTTTTTACCTTTCCCAGGTGGTGGCCAGCTGAGATCTGCCATCCTCGAGCTGTACCTTCCAACATTGATAAGATGAGACATGATGTGGGCGAGTTCCCTGTGCTCTTCTTTGGGTCTAATGACTATCTCTGGACTCACCAGGCCAGAGTCTTTCCCTACATGGAGGGGGATGTAAGCAGCAAAGATAAGATGGGCAAAGGAGTGGATGGGACATATAAAAAAGGTAACCATATCTTTTTTATTTCCCAGATCAACACAGACCTTTGTTGGCAAAGAATTTCTTCTGTGTTACAATTATGTGTTATAATTCATATATGTTCCATTAGCAACTGTGTTCTGCCCTGTGGCTGTAGTTACAGGATTTTGTGGGGAAGTTGACACTCCTAACTCTTTTTTCATTGTTGTTAATCCTCACCTGAGGATATTTTTCCATAGAGTGAAAAAGAGAGGGAAAGACAAAGAGAAACATTGATGTGAGAGAATCACATCGATTGGTTGCCTCCTACAGGGCCGGGGAGGAACCTGCAACCAAGATACGTGTCCTTGACTGGAATCGAACCCAAGACCCTTTGTTCTACAGGCCAACGTTCTATCCATGAGCCAAAATGGCTAGGGCCATAACTCATTTTTTAATTCAACCTTTACTTAAGTGGAATTTCCTTCAGGGAGGTTTTTTGTCTCATCAGTTCTGTGTTTAGTTTGCTGGGAAGAAATAAAATTCACCAAAAATTATGAAGCAAAATAAGAGTGAAAGTCAACATATTATTCCGTGTCAAAAGAGATTTTTATATAAGCTGGCCTAGCAGTGAAGGAGTTGGGGACATGTGGGGCCAGGAGGGGTTGAGTTAACTATGAGTTTTCTCTTACTGTATAATGAGTAAAGATTGGTCTGATAATTCGAGATAAAAAAAATCACCCTGCAGGGCATAGAATTGGTATCTCCTCAATGATAATTATCTTATTCCCGTTAGCTATTCTTTGAAAGGCAATATAGGTATCTCTTGTTATCTATCTATCTACACTAATAAAAGACAAAGATGCTAATTAACCGCACCTTTGCTACGCCCTAAGCAACGCCCACCGGCCAATCAGAGCGACTATATGCAAATTAACCCAACAAAGACAGCGGCTGGCAGCCACGGAGCTGGAGCAAGCAGGAGGCTTGGTTGCCCGGGCAGTGGAGGAAACCAAGCTTCCAGCCTGCCCTGGCCGGCTGTGGCCTCCACTCATGGCAACAAAGTTTCAATTATAGAAGACAAATAAATCTCAGATACCTGCTTCCCAGCCAGCCTCCACTGGGAGCTTGGGTGGCTGGGGGTTGTGGCCAGCCTGCAAACAGCCATCAGCCCCTCACCCAGACTGGCCAGGCACCCCAGCAGGACCCCCCACACTGAAAGGGCTGTGGCCAGCCTGCAAACAGCCATCAGCCCCTCACCCAGGCTGGCCAGGCACCCCAGGGGAGACCCCCACCCTGAAGGGGCTGTGGCCAACCTGCAAACAGCCATCAGCCCCTCACCCAGGCTGGCCAAGCACTACTATATAATAAAAGAGTAATATGCAAATTGACCCTAATAGCAGAAAGACTGGCCACTATGACACACACTGACCACCAGGGGGCAGATGCTCAATGCAGGAGCTGCCCCCTGGTGGTCAGTGCATTCCCACAGGGGGATTTATGCTCAGCCACAAGCCAGGCTGACGGCTGCGAGTACAGCGGTGGTGGTGGGAGCCTCTCCCGCCTCCTCAGCAGCGCTAAGGATGTCCGACTGCAGCTTAGGCCTGCTTCCCGCTGGCAAGTGGACATCCCCCGAGGGCTCCCGGGCTGCCAGAGGGATGTCTGACTGCCAGCTTAGGCCCAATCCCCCCAGGGAGCAGGCCTAAGCCAGCAGGTGGTCATCCCCTGAGCGGTCCCAGACTGCGAGAGGGCACAGGCCGGGCTGAGGGATCCCCCTGAGTGCACAAATTTTTATGCACCAGGCCTCTAGTGTGTGTGTGTGTGTGTGTGTGTGTGTGTATGTGTATGTATATATATATATATATATATATATATATATATATATATATATATATATATATATAAATAGGCCTGATATGCAAAGTGTCCCCTCAGGAGTTGGACCCACTAGGAGTTCGTTCGCTCGCTATGACGTGCGCTGACCACCAGGGGGCGGCGCAGAATGAAGGAAGGCCCCAGCTGGCAGCTGCTAGGGACCCTACCCGTGCACGAATTTTGTGCACTGGGCCTCTAGTTTGAATATAGTTGGATATTGAAGTATATAAGATTTTGTCTGCATGATAAAGAGGGGTTCTAAGTAAGTGAAACTTCCTGGTTAGGCAAGAGAAGATATTAAGCCAGTGGAACTTCCTGGCTCGGAATGAGAAAGATGTGTATAAGCAAGATATTTGGTAAGATATTTGCCTAATATTATTTCAGTGAGTCCTCACTTATCTGTTGGCCATGTGATTTCTTGTATAGATATGGGCTATTAGTACTAATACTGTAGGAGCTTGAGTTTGTAGCCTCAGGTTGTCAGGGACCAAGTGACTAACATTTTTGCCTGAGATGGCCACTGATTCTGAACAAGTTAATAAGAAGAAAGCACATGTGGCCCTAACCGGTTTGGCTCAGTGGATAGAGTGTTGGCTTGTGGACTGAAGGGTCCCAGGTTCAATTCCGGTCAAGGGCATGTACCTTGGTTGCGGGCACATCCCCAGTAGGGGGTGTCCAGGAGGCAGCTGATCGAAGTTTCTCTCTCATCAATGTTTCTAACTCTCTATCCCTCTCCCTTCCTCTCTGTAAAAAAATCAATAAAAATTTAAAAAAAAAAAAAACAAAAAAGAAGAAAGCACATGTGGAAGCACATATTGAAGCTAACATGTTAAGTCAGGAACTTCCAAGTATTTGGTACAGTTTAAGCACATGGTCAGGAGAGCACTGAGCTATTTGCCTGAAAAGGTAAGTAACTTATATGGTCAGATCACAGTTTTAGAAATCTGAGTAGAGTGTACGGCCATAAAAGGTGAGAGGCTGCCACCAGGAATGTGAGTGTTTCAGTCGTTCTGGGTAAAGATGACTAGACTTGTCACAGGGAGGCTTCCATAGGGTGGAGAGGATAATGATTACTGGATAGGCACTAAATAGATAGACTAGGCAGAATATGCTCAATAATAGGTTGAAGGAAGGAAGGACTTTAAGAGAGACTTTCGAAAAATTTAGAGAATTCCAGGCAAAACAAACTCTGCTGGATGGTGATAGAGAAATGGAGAAAAAGAGATGGATCAGAGGTAAGATTTTCTTTAAAGAATTGACAGCATGGGGAAAGCCAGAGAGAGGAAAGAAGGAAGAATTGAAATTCTTTTCAGAATTTTTAACTTGTGTAATCAATAATGAATTAAAATTTTGATTTAAGTGGAGAAGAATGAGAATCCTAAGATTTTGTTGAACTTTTCAGGTATTAACAGTCTTTCAAGCATATGAAAGTACAAGCTTTGAATACAAACTAGCTATGAAGGACTGTCTTTGTATTATTAAACTAATACTTGTAGTTGATATTTACAGAATGAGTCTTAGGAGAAGAGTAGGACCGGTGCTCTAGAGAATAGGCAAGGAAGAAAAAAGAACTTCAACTTTGGATTTTTTTTCCATCGGAACACAGCATGTTACCTGGGACACCTAGGAAGCAGGATGTTTCTGGAATAGGAGGTTAGGACTGAGGAAAGAATTAGGCCTAAAGGCTGTGACTGTTCTAAGCAGATGCAGTCTATAGATGATATACATGGCCTTTTTCAAATCATTTGACTTTTTTGTTGTTGTTTTAAAATTTTCTCTGAAGCTGGTAGTCTGTATTGTACCATTTAGTGATGGATTATGTTTTGTCTTAATGCTGTATCTGAATACCCTGGGGATTATAACTTACTGAAAGTAGAAGTCATATATACTTTAGTTTTCTTTATAGTGTTGGTGATTTTTGCCTAAAACATGAATTTTTCTCCTATTTAAAAGGGGGTGCAGGGAGGTGAAACAACTCCATTCACAGGCTTAGTGACTTGTACTATTGTGTTTTCTTAGCTCTTCAGGAAGCTGCAGCAAGGTTTGAGGAGTTAAAGGCCCAAAAAGAACTAAGACAGCTGCAGGAAGACCGAAAGAACGATAAGAAACCACCGCCTTATAAACATATAAAGGTGAGAAAAGACTTCAGGAGACCCCATCTGAAAGAGAGAAAGACCCTTATAGATTGCCCTCTTCCTACTCTATTCATGACAAGAATTGGAAGCACAAGCCTATATAGTGGCTTTTAGGTACAGATAAGAGCTTGAAAGAAGATAACAAAAAAGTACCAAAGCACATTCCTAGCAATTGTGTGAACTTTATAAAACCAGTTGTATGTTGATACAATCTCTGTTTACTTGGAAAGTCTTCTCATGTAGTAGATTGGATTAGATTCTGTTCACAGTTAACATCTTGCAGTTTGAAAGGGACCAAAGAGCTGTGATAAAAAATCATAAATGGCCCTGAGATAGTGTGGATAATACACATAGGTAAGTCTTCTTGGTAATATTAAAGATTTAGGTGACCAGGATGACTAGGATGCCCAACGTCAGGAGAACTTGTGTTAGGAATATCTAACCCTCAGTGTACCTGGCAAAAGCATCATCACCATTTATTATCTGGGTCCAGTGAACCCTTTGTATTTTTTATAACTTAAAGTCATTTTCATGAATATTTTACAGGAGTAATGATACAGGAATAGTAAATAATAAATTTATTAAACATTTTAGTTAAGTACGTTAAACCTTTTTAAAAACCTTTTAATCAAGTTAGTTTTGGTGCTCAAATATCAGAAAACATGAGAGAAATACTATTAACAAAACAAGATTGCCCAGGTTCTTGCAAAATATTTATGATGATGTCATGTCTGGATACCATATTTCTTTTTTTTGTCATTAAATGCATTGTTTTTGTACTCATTGGTTTTGAGTTTCTCAAGTCTTATAGTCTGAGATTTCACTTAAAAATCAATTTCACCACCATCTTTGGAGTCTAGTGTATTGAAGTAGGGCGCAAATATTCTTTGGGAACTACTTAAACTAAAGAACTATTTGTTGATGATCTGAAATTCAGATATAATTGGATGACCTGGGTTTTTATTTGCTAAATCTAGCAACTATAAACAGACTAGAAAAATGTTATATCTAGTCTTTTATGCTCTCTGGAAAGATGATAGTAGTTGCAAAATAGAATGAGTTTTATTCCTTTTTATTTAAAAAATTTTTTTAGAGAGATAGAGAGAAACATTGAATAGAGAGAACATCAGTTGGCTGCCTGCCTCCTGCACACTTCTCACCAGGGATTGGAGATCAAGCCTGCAACCCGGGTATGTGCCTTGACCGGGAATTGAACAGGTGACCTCTTGGTACATGGGTTGATGCTCAACCACTGAGCCACACCAGCTGGGCTATTCCTTTTTTTTTTTTTTTTTTTTTTAATATATTTTATTGATTTCTTACAGAGAGGAAGGGAGAGAGACAGAGAGTTAGAAACATCGATGAGAGAGAAACATCGATCAGCTGCCCTCTGCACATCTCCCACCGGGAATGTGCCCGCAACCCAGGTACATGCCCCTGACCGAAATTGAACCCGGAACCCTTCAGTCCGCAGGCTGATGCTCTATCCACTGAGCTAAACCAGTTTCGGCGCTATTCCTTTTTTAATAAGTAAATTTTCTTTTTGATCTTTGGTAAACCTCTAAGAAAGAATAAAAGTCATAAAATATCAACCTTTACAAATAGATCTGCTGGGGAAAACAACCCTCAAAACCTAAAATTGGGTCCAAGTGGATTGGACCCTGGTGGTATATTGAGAGTTAAATGGAGTTACTGTGCATGAAGACATAACACTGATGTAGTTAGGCCTCAAAAAAAGGGAAAGTAATCAAGTTCTCACAGTCATAGATGTCAAATAACAGCAAGATAGGCATTTCAGAGGAGCGCATCAACCATATGGAGCCTGGCTGTTGAGGGAGCAGCTCCCCATGAGTGATCTAATCGCAGAATTTAGAGGTCGATGCATTAATTTTTTTTTTAAACAAATGTATTTCCAGGAAAAGGATTTAGAATGGGGGTTGGCAAACTATGTCCATGGAGCAAATCTGGCCTAGTATGGTTGGAAAAAAAGTAAAATATTTCCTGACACATGAAGATTATATGAAATTCAAATATTAGTATCCATAAATAAAGTTTTATTGGCACACAGTCATGCATGTTCATTTACATATTGTCTATTACTGTTTCTGTGCTATGTGGTAGAGTTGAGCTACATTCACTAGAGGTCTAGGGCCTGCAAATGCTAAAATATTTACTGTCTGGTCCTTTACAAAAAGGTGTGTTGACGCCTCTTCTAGGATGAATGTTTACCTTCAATTACATATCTTTGTTCTTACTTTAAAATCATGTATGTGTGTTTTGTTTGATTTTGGTTATTTGTTATTTTGTTTTGTTTTTTGCTTTATGTTAAGAAACTTACTTGGGCCCTAACCGGTTTGGCTCAGAGCATCGGCCTGCGGACTCAAGGGTCCCAGGTTCGATTCTGGTCAGGGGCATGTACCTTGGTTGCGGGCACATCCCCAGTGGGGAGTGTGCAGGAGGCAGCTGATCTGTGTTTCTCTCTCATCGATGTTTCTAACTCTCTATCCCTCTCCCTTCCTCTCTGTAAAAATCAATAAAATATATTTTTTAAAAAAAGAAAAAAAACTTACTTGGGATTGGTCATAGGTTAGAGGTTAGACCAGATGGCAAGAAAGAATTATTGGCCTGCTGGTGTGGTTCAGTGGTTGAGTGTCCACCGATGAACCAGGAGGTCACAGTTTGATTCCCTATCAGGACACGTGCCTGGATTTCAGGCTTGATCCCCAGTAGGGGTCATGCAGGAGGTAGCCAATCAATGGTTCTCTCATCATTGATATTTCTATCTCTCCCTCTCCCTTCCTCTCTGAAATCAATAAAATATATTTCTAAAAAGAAAAATTATCTAAACCAGTGGTCTCCAACCTTTCGGACCTCACGGACCACTGGTTGGCAAGCACTGAATTCTAAACATACCTTTAGGGTGAAACTTTTTTTAAAAAATATTTTTATTGATTTCAGAGAGGAAAGGAGAGGGAAAGAGATGGAAATGTCAGTGATGAGAAAGAATCATTGATCAGCTGCCTCTTGCACGCCCCCTACTGGGTATTGAGCCCACAACCCTGGCATGTGCCCTTGGCCGGAATGGAACCTGGGACCCTTCAGTCTGCAGGCTGACGCTCTATCCACTGAGATAAACCAGCTAGAGGAGGGTGAAACTTTTTTTGAGGGAGTTGTGTCAGGTAAAGATTCCTTGATTCAGGTGAATGTTCAAATGCCCTATGTAGGACCTGGAGTCTCATGTGATTAAGCTCAGCCCTTCTCTTCTATTCCTATATAGAGGTTGATTTACTAGGTTTGTGGTTCCCGTTTGCATATGTTAAGAGTTTTAATGAGGTTTACAGTTTTTACCAGTATTTTGAAGAATCTGGCAGTGAGATGTTTGTCCTTTTAAGTTGTTACAGAGAACTGGATTGAGGACAATATATTTGTACAGATTGTAGACTTTATAATATTGTTAAAGAATAGAAGGCTCACAATATAGTGTTAGAAATGAAACCATTTGAGAATTTAGAGGATGGAAATAATTGATAATTATAGTAATTTCAGATTGATTAGAATTGGTAATCTAATACCTACCATGTATAAAGGCTGCTAGGCTCTGTACTCGAACCTTTACATATAAATTTTTTCTTTTATTTATTGATTTTAAAGGGAGAAGAAGGGAGGAAGAGAGAGAGAAACATCGATTTGTTGTTCCACCCATTCATACCTTTATTGGTTGATGCTTGTATATGCCCTGCCTGGGAATCAAACCTGCAACCTTAGTGTATCAGGATGACACTCTAGCCAACTGAACTTTCCAGCCAGGTTGCATGTATTTATTCTCACAAGTCTGGCAAAGTATGTCTTGCAAGTAAAATAATTTATCAAAATCATGCAGTTCCTAAATAGTCAAGTTTTATGTATGGAATGGGTTTCTGAAATTTGATTGTTCCCAAGTTAAGTAATACTAACTAGGGGAGACTCATAGTGTACAAATCCATCCTTATTATGAAATGACTATTTTTTTCTAAACATTGTTGCTAGTATTTGTAAAAACTAGTGGCTTCAGTGTCACGGCAGCTATTTGACCTTTATGTTTTATCACGCTGGATTTTCACTGGATTTTTCATTACTAGCACCACTACTGAATAAAATGCATGGGTGACATTATTGTCTATTAAAGAGATTTCAAATTATGATAGTAAAATATTCACATATAGGAATTGCAATTTACATATAGGAACCTCAATATTACCCAGATACTTTCATGCCACTTAAGAGTGGCAATTTATTATATAGCAGCTAAAGTGGCACCACCACGTGGCAATAGCAAAAACTAGTTACAATTTACTTGGCCTGTCAGCTTTGAAATTATGATTCTATTAAAACGACAGCCCGGCTGGTGTAGCTTAGCAGTTGAGCATCAGTCGACCCAGGAATCAAGAGGCCACCAGTTAGATTCCCGATCAGGGCACATGCCTGGGTTGCGAGCTCGATCTCCTTTGGGGGGGGGGTGTGCAGGAGGCAGCTAATCAATGATGTTTCTCTTTCATCAATGTTTCTATCTCTCTCTCCCTCTCCCTTCCTCTCTCTCTAAAAAATCAATTAAAACATTTTAAAATTTTTTTTATTTTAATTTTTTAATTATATATATATATATTTTTATTTCAGAGAGGAAGGGAGAGGGAGAGAGAGATGGAAACATCAATGATGAGAGAGAATCATCGATTGGCTGCCTCCTGCACGCCCCCTACTGGGGACTGAGCCTAACCCAGGCATGTGCCCTTGACTGGAATTAAACCTGGAACCCTTCAGTCCATAGGCGGACGCTCTATCCACTGAGACAAACCAGCTAGGGCTAAAAACATTTTTTTTAAAATGACTTAAAAATTTTGTGGAGTTTATATTTTGCCAGAACCGGTTTGGCTCAGTGAATAGAGCGTCGGCCTGCGGACTCAAGGGTCCCGGGTTCGATTCCTGTCAAGGGCACGTACCTTGGTTGCAGGCACATCCCCAGTGGGGGGCGTGCAGGAGGCAGCTGATCAGTTTCTCTCTCATTGATGTTTCTGGCTCTCTATCCCTCTCCTTTCCTCTCTGTAAAAAATCAATAAAATATATTTTTAAAAAAAAATTTTGTGGAGTTTATATTTTGTATGTTACATAAGGCTTATTGTCCGTCAAACTGCCTAAATCTTTATTTCCTCCAAATTTTTTATTGTGGTAAAATACCGGTAACAAAATTTACTATCTTAACCATATTTAAGAGTTCAACAAATGCATTCATATTATTTGTACTTATGGCCAGCATTCACCTCTAGAACATTTTTTATTTTGTAAAAATGAAACTCTACCCATTAAACAATAACTCTCATTCTCTCCTCTTGGCCTTTAGCAGCTACTTCTTTTTGTCTCTAATTTTGATTCTCGGAGTACATTATTTAAGTGGAATCATACAGTATTTGTCTTTTTCTGACTGGCTTGCTTCATGTAACATAATATCTTCCAGGTTCATCCATGTTACAGCATGTTTCAGAATTTTCTTCCTTTTTAGGCTGAATAATATTCCATTATTTGTACCACATTTTGCTTATCTATTCGTCTGTCAATGGACATTTGGTTTGCTTCCATATTTTAGCTGTGAATAATGCTGCTAAATCTTGATGCTTCAAAATCATATGAAATGTGACATGCAACTTTAAGGAAAAGAAATCTCCCTTTTATAGGTCCCGAATTGTCTTGTGTTGACTTGTCTGATGTACTATGTATAGTATGTGTTTCTTTGCCAGGTGAACCGTCCTATTGGCCGGGTACAGATCTTCACTGCAGACTTGTCTGAAATTCCCCGTTGCAACTGTAAAGCTACTGATGATAACCCCTGTGGGATAGACTCTGAGTGCATCAACCGCATGCTGCTTTATGAGTGCCACCCTACAGTATGTCCTGCCGGCGGGCGCTGCCAAAACCAGTGCTTTACTAAGCGCCAGTACCCAGAGGTGGAGATTTTTCGCACATTACAGAGGGGCTGGGGTCTTCGAACAAAAACCGATATTAAAAAGGTGAAGAAAACTTCTTAATTTTCCATTTTTTTCTCATTAATTGCTTAATATGATTAATTCTTCTTGATGACTATGAGAAAATTGATCATAGAGGAAAATAACATAGTGTAGGGATAAACCTTGTTATTATTCGTGCAAAACATATCCTTCTAGAGCAGCCGTGGGCAAACTACGGCCCGCGGGCCGGATCCGGCCGTTTGAAATGAATAAAACTAAAAAAAAAAGACCGTACCCTTTTATGTAATGATGTTTACTTTGAATTTATATTAGTTCACACAAACACTCCATCCATGCTTTTGTTCCGGCCCTCCGGTCCAGTTTAAGAACCCATTGTGGCCCTCGAGTCAAAAAGTTTGCCCACCCCTGTTCTAGAGTTTAGAGGCCTAAGAATAGGTGTTCTTTATCTGTAACGTCCTTAGTATTGATAATGTTCATTGTGTGTGAGGTTGAAAAAACAAGGGAAATTCAGAAATATTATGGCCTTATTTGCTTTTTTTCTTTCTGAAAATCTTATCACCTGTAAGTTAAGAGAGGATAGTGAGCACATCATTTAGAGGTGTAGATCACTTACTAATAAAGTTAAGTGTATTTTTACTGAGGGAAAATAGGTTTGGGTTCATAGAACACAAAGGAAAAGATGATTGCACCTTTTCTAATGAAAATGAAATATCTTCAAACTTGGAAGGACCAGCAAGTTTCTAATAAATAGACAATAAATTGTATAGTTTTTGTGTAGAATAAATGTTATTTGACATTTTAATAAAATAAATCTTATTCTGATTACACTTTCTAAAGAATTTGACTGAATTTGTCTCTAAGAAAGGAAATTAATCTCGGTTGACCTGTTTAGTCATTTGCTAAGGCATTGTGCTGAGGATGCAGTGATCAACAAAGGAGACATGTTCCAGGCTTTCATAAAGTCTACATTCCAGCCCTCACCGGTTTGGCTCAGTGGATAGAGCATCGGCCTGCGGACTCAAGGGTCCCAGGTTCGATTCCGGTCAAGGGCATGTACCTTGGTTGCGGGCATATTCCCAGTGGGGAGTGTGCAGGAGGCAGCTGATCGATGTTTCTCTCTCATCGATGTTTCTAACTCTCTATCCCTCTCCCTTCCTCTCTGTAAAAAATCAATAAAATATATTTAAAAAAAAAAAAAAAGTCTACATTCCAGAGGGGGAGAGACATTGCAGAAATCATCACCCAGGGTAGAAGCAGAAAGGTTTCTGGAGGCATGTGGCAAAAGTCCTGAAACTTGCTTGTCTTTGAAAATATTTTAAGTTGAGACTTGGAAAGTTAGTACTTATTGGTTTAGGTCAGCTGAGTGTTAAGGCATTGCGTATAGAGAAGACAGCATGAGTGAGAGCCAGTGTGACTGTAGTAATTAAGTCAGGGGAACAGTGGTGTGAAATGGGGAAGGGCAGCAGGGCATGTTCTAAGAAAAAGGAACCTTCCTATATTAGGGAAACTGACTTAACTAAAGTATTTGGGCAGGTAAAGGGGGATCGACTATCTATTTCTTTTAATATCAGATAGTTGAAGCATCATATTTATTAGTTTCTTGAATAAACCTTTGTTAAGTGACTAGTTACATACACATGAATTGCTTTGGAGAATTTGTGGAGAATAATGAATATTATTTTCATTATTTTTTTAAAAATAAGGTGTACTTGACCCTGGCCCGTGCGTTCAGTAGTTAGAGCTTCGGTGCACACAACAAAGGGTGTCTCTCTCTGTCTCTCTCTCTGTCTCTCTCTGTCTCTCTCTCTCTCTCTGTCTCTCTCTCTCTCTCTCTCTCTCTCTCTCTCTCTCTCTTCGTCTCCCCCTTCCTCCCTTCCACTCTCTTTCAAAAAAAAAAATCAATGGAAAATATCCTCAGGTGAGGATCAATAAAAAAATAAATAAATAAAAGTAAAGTGTATTTGTAAATACAGTTATGTTTTTTGCCATTAAGTCAAGAGCTCTTTCTTGTTCTAGGGTGAATTTGTGAATGAGTATGTGGGTGAGCTAATAGATGAAGAAGAATGCAGAGCTCGAATCCGTTATGCCCAAGAACACGATATCACTAATTTCTATATGCTCACCCTTGACAAAGTAAGTAATGGTTTGTGAAATTAGTGTTGTCTTAGCCATAGTGTTTGTAGGCATACACTACCTAAAATAGTGTCTTTCCCCATGGCCAGGGTTGATGAGGGTTCTAAAGTAGGTAAGCTTACTCCTTTTTGGCTATACATCCATGGCCAAACGCAACACTGCTTTTACCCATTATTTTAGCTATGCAGTATAAGTTGGGGACTATATCTGTTAGTATTTTTCCTGTAGAATTAAAACTTGAAGCCAGAAAGGTTAAATAATAATTCTTTTATTTTACAGATTGAGAAACTGATTTGTTGCTATTTAATTAGAGCATTGAGGCCATATAAATTGACAGTGGAATTCAGCTTATGAACAAAAGTCAGCTTTTCAATTATAGGAATTTTCTGATGAGTTTCATTTCATCGGTGCCTAGAATTATATTTGGAACTATTCCTAATGCTAGCATTATAATGTATTTATTTTATGTGTATCTGAGCTTCCTCTTTGTACCTGAATATTAGGTTCTACTAGCCCCCCTCCCCCCCAACCCCTGTCTTCCACATAGGATTCTTTCCTGGTGTGAAACTTCATGAACATTTCATTTTTATCAAGTTGTATCCTTATGGTTTGTGAGATCCTCACCTCCAGGTGTTCTCATCTTTGTTTGAAATGGGTCTCAATATCAGTATTAGAGTCTCGTTAGGTGATTTCTGATGGACTACCTAATTTAGTGGATGGGGCAATCTTCTTCTTTTAGGTCCTCAACTTCAGCATATTATCAGAATCACCTAACAGGCTTATTATAGCACAGATTGCTGGGCCTCACCTCATAGTTTCTACAAATTCCCAGATAGTTATGCTGATCCAACAAGTACACTTTAAGAATCACTCTTCTGAAGGCTGGAATGGCTCTGGGTGAGCGTCAACCTGTGAACCAGGAGGTCAGGGTTTGATTCCTGGTCAGGGCACATGACTGGGTTGCAGGCTCCATCCCCAGTAGGGGGCATGCTGGAGGCAGTTGATCAGTGAGTTTCTCTCATCATTGATGTTTCTATCTCTCCTCCCTCTCCCTTCCTCTCTGAAATCAATAAAAATATATGTATTTTAAAAAAGAATCACCCTTCTGGGAGATTCAAACTATGCATAGGAACCTCTAGTATGTTAAAATTCTCAGAAAGTAATGAGCAGTATCCGTTGAATTCTAGGATCGGATCATTGATGCTGGTCCCAAAGGAAACTATGCTCGGTTCATGAATCACTGCTGCCAGCCCAACTGTGAAACACAGAAGTGGTCTGTGAATGGAGATACCCGTGTTGGCCTTTTTGCCCTGAGTGACATTAAAGCAGGTAAGAATCACCTAAGAATTATGGAGCTTAGAACGGAATTTCAGGTTTTATCATCTTAAAATCCCATATGTCCTATGATCTAAAATGAGGTTTGCAAACTCCTGAGGATATATGTAAAAGATTTTCCAGGTGGTACTTGGCATGGATTTTTTTTGTTGGTGGAGGTATGATAAAATATACATAACATAAAATTTACCATTTTTAAGTGGCATTAAATCCATTGACACTGTTGTACAATCATCACCACCATCCATCTTCATAACTCGTCATTTTCTCCAAGTGAAATTCTGTACCCATTAAACATTAACTCTCCATTCTCCCCTCCCCTAGCAACCACCATTTCCACTTTCTGTCTCTGGATTTGACTGCTATGTAATAACCTCATATAAGGGGAATTATATAGGATTTGTTCTTTTTTTGTGACTGACTCATTTCATTTTACATAGTGTCTTCAAGCTTTGTGTATGAATGATTTTAAAAGCATAAATTTCCAAACCTTTTATATGAAAACTAGAGGCTCAATGCACGAAATTCATGCAAGAGTAGGCCTTCCTTCCCCTGGCTGCTGGCACCAGCTTCACTCTGGCACCTGGGACCCTGGCTTTCCTCCATCCACCAGCAGGCACCCAGGACCTGGGCTTCCCTTGCAGCCCCAACTTTGTCCAGAAGGTTGTCCAGCCTAATTAGCATATTACACTTTTATTATTAATTATTATAGATTGGTCTGCCTTAGAAAGCACCAGCAATCCATGGCTCCTTTCTTACCACCCCTTTCACAGTCGTCCCCATCCCCGTACTGCGCAAGCCCCCCCCCCCGCAAAAAAACCCAAAAACCAAATATGCTTTTCTCTGTAATTTAAATACACTGCCTAGGAGTTGTTTTGGCTTTTCAGAATTTTAAAGGTTCTGACAAGTTTCATATTTCAAAAACTCAGCCATTAGTTCTTTTCTCCTGTGTTGCACACTTAAAGTATTAACTGAGGAAGGTAACAAACTCAATTGTCACTGTGCACTGTGCTCTGCTCTGTGATGCTGCTTTTTAAAATGATGACTTGTATCAAGTTTTTTGAATAGATGGCTTCAGAATAAATTGGATAAATTGCTACTTTGTAACTGGAATTATAAAGTGAATACAATAACAGCTACCATTTTTCAGATGCCAGATACTGTTCCAAGCATGTTACCTAATATAATCTTTGCAAAGGTTCTATAAAGTATGTGGTATCATACCTATGTTACTTGGATATTTGGGTTTCACTCCTCTCTCATTCTTTTCTTCATTTTTCTCTCTAACCACCCCAGGATGGGGGAGGGTGGGTATGGTTCCTCTGTATTAATTACTCAGATGTTACTCAGTTATATGACTTTAGTTCTTATATCTGACCTGACTGCTTTCTCTACCACCTTTGTACTCAGAACTTTAGTCTCCATGGGGATGGTTTCCTCTGCCATATCTAGCTACAAATTTCCTCTTCTCTCTTCTCCTCTATCAGCCCAGGTAGCATGTGTGGCAATTCATAGATTTTCTTGTCCTCACTTAACTTCCAGTCTGTATGGGTGTGATGGGAAAATGAGACAGAATGTGCTCAGTGCCATGAAGAGTGCTTAAGGAACTGCAGCCTTGGCAAATGGAATTAGAATTTTTCAGCCTACTCGTCTCCTTACTCATCCAACTTCTTGAGCTCTTCACATACCTTTTATTTTCTGCCTCCCATGTGTGTGATATACTCCCTTCGCCATCCCCAATGAGTTCAGACCTCTCAAGGATTATTGTATGTTGGACTCTTCTAGAATGTTATAAACTTTCCTTTATGTGCACTGATACATTCTGATTTATCCACTTACGTGCTTATGTTCACACAGTGGATGCTGAATGAGCAGATTATTTCAAGGATTTTGCTTATCTTATACTTATGTATAAGCGTTGAGTTGCATTATAAGCACATAAAATTTATGAAAATTGAGTTATATACTTTTAAATCGTTTAATAAGAATAGTGTGATAGAATTACCCATTATTTAGTCCAGTAAATTCACAGTGGGTGTGAGAAGGGAAACATGACTCTGTTGATACCTTGGTCAATCTCAGTTCCTGCAGGTTCCTTGCATTGTGAGGCTTTCACCAGGCTATGAGTGGTTTTAGTATTCAGACCATTTTGTACCCCTAAATATAAGCCAGCTGCTTAAAAAGCTAGCTGCAAATAAATAATCTATTTCTAATATTAAATGAAAAACTGTATTGATTAGACTGACTGGTAGATGAGTCAGTCTGCAATGTGAAATTTAAGATTTGAGAATTTTGACTGAATGATAGTCATCTAAGCCATTACCCCTGCCCAGAGACAACCTCTTGGTATCCTATCTAATAAAAGAGAAACATGGTAATTAGCCGTACCTCCGCTACCCTTCCCATTGGCTAATCAGGGCGATATGCAAATTAACTTCCAGCCAAGATGGCAGCTGGCAGCCAGGCAGCTTGAAGCGAACATGAGGCTTGCTTGCTTCAGTGACGGAGGACTCCAGCGTTCCCCGCCTGCCTTGCCAACCTCTGAGCTTGCAGTTTGAAACATTGTTACAAATATAGAAGCTAAACAAAACCCCAGAAACCTGCTTTCAGCCAGCCGGGATCTCAGAGCTGGAGTTGAAACAGTGTTTCGATTATAGAACCCAAACAAACCAGATACCTGCTTTCAGTAGCAGAGGCCTCAGAACTGGAGCCAAGCCTCAGAGCTAAAGCTGACCCGGAATAAAAAAGAAAAAAGGAAAAAAGGAGCAGTTGGGAGCTTCAGTCACCCGCCAGCCTGAAAACAGCCCTCAGCCCCTCACCCAGACTGGCCAGGCACCCCAGTGGGGACCCCCACCCGGAAGGGTGTGTGACCAGCTGCAAACAGCCATCATCCCCTTATCCAGGCTGGCCAGGCACCCCAGTGGGGACCCCCACCCTGATCCAGGACACCCTCCAGGGCAAACCAGCCAGCCCCCACATGTGCACCAGGCCTCTACACTATATAGTAAAAGGGTAATATTCCTCCCAGCACTGGGATCAGCAGAGCTGCGAGGCCTCCCGGCACTGGGATCAGCGTGACAGGGGGCAGCGCCCAAACCCTCTGATCGCCCTGCGGCTCTGTGTGACGGGGTGGGGCCACAACCTCCCTATCCGCCCTGCTCTGTTCGTGACAGGGGAAGGTGCCCCAACCCCCTGATTGGCCCTGCTCTGTGCCTGATAGGGGGGAGCTCCCCAACCCCCTGATCGCCCTGTGGCTCTGTGTGTGACAGGGTGCGGCGCCCCAACCCCCCCACCCACCCCCACAGGCCCTGCTCTGTGTGTGACAGTGTAGAGCCATAATCTCCCCATCGGCCCTGCCCTGAGTGTGACAGGGTGCGGCGCCCCAACCCCCTGATGCGCCCTGCTCTGTGTGTGGCAGGGGGCGGTGCCCCAACTCCCCTATCGGCCCTACTCTGTGAGTGACGGGGGAGCTCCTCAACCCCCTGATCGGCCCTGCTCTGTGCATGACAGGGGGAGCTCCCCAACCCCCTGATCGACCCTGCTGTGTGCATGACAGGGTACGGAGCCAACCCCCCTGATGGGCCCTGCTCTGTGAGTGACAGGGGGCAGCGCCCCAACCCCCTGATTGGCCCTGCTCTATGCATGACAGGGGGTGGTGCCGCAGCCTCCCCATCGACCCTGCCTTGAGTGTGACAGGGGGCGGTGCCCCAACCCCCCAATCGGCCTTACCCTGAGCATGACTGAGGGTGGCATTGCAACCTCCCGATCCGCCCTGCTCTGTGCATGACAGGGGGCGGCGCCCCAACTCCCCAATCGGCCCTGCTCTGAGCCCGACCAGGAGCTGCACCCAGGGATTGGGCCTGCCCTCTGCCACCCGGGAGCAGGCCTAAGCCAGCAGATCGTTATCTCCCGAGGAGTCCCAGACTGGGAGAGGGCACAGGCCGGGCTGAGGGCACCCCTCCTCCCCCCCGAGTGCACAGATTTTTGTGCACTGGGCCTCTAGTACATATATAAAATTCTTGTATTTGTTAGGCCTTTGCTAATGTGTTTGGAGTTTGGGTGTGTTTTATTTGCTTTCTTGGTTTTGATGACATGCACAACAGAAAGGAGCCTTTTACTACCTTAAAATCTATTTGTACATCTCTTTTTAAAGGTTTACAAATTATTGCTATGTGTATTATGCGATATTCTCTCAACAAGCCTGTGTGAGGTTGCTATTTCTCCATTTAATGGATATACTCAGGGCCCAAATCACTCAGATCATGGTGTAAGTGGGATGTAAGGCCAGGACTTTAGGTCTGTGGTCTAGAGTTCTCTCATATTGTTCTATACTGAGATGTCTTTCCCTTGAGTGCTGCCAGGTGCTTACCTTGGCACAAACAGGTTTTCTTCATACCTGCATTCTCAATGCCTGGCACATCAATGTAAGTTGTCTGTTTGTTTTTGGTAATAAATTAATACACTAGTATTTTGGAACTGAATGGTTAGAAAACAAATTTAAAAAACCAACTTCGGATATTAACACTTCTATAGTATAAGTTAGTTTAAATATTACTTGTTAAGCCATTTAAGTTTTTCTCTTATTAAGTTGTATTAGATGATTAATAATGTTACAGGATTAGAATTTATTAATATTTTATTAATATAGTGGGATTTGTAGTTAATTTTTAATGTATTTTTATTGATTTCAGAGAGGATAGGAGAGGGATAGAGAGATAGAAACATCAATGATGAGAGAGCATCGTTGATCAGCTGCACACACCCACCCCCACTGGGGATCGAGCCCACAACCCAGGAATGTGCCTGACTAGGAATCAAACCATGACGTCTTGGTTCATAAGTTGACACTCAACCACTGAGCCACAGCAGCTGGGCTAATTTTTTATTCTTTTAAAAATTAATAATTTCTCTTAGAAGTCAATATACTTTTTGTAATTAATACAGAAATAACATAATTCATACCATAGATATTAATCTTTTCATGGTCTCTTATGCAGGCACTGAACTTACCTTCAACTACAACCTAGAATGTCTTGGGAATGGAAAGACTGTTTGCAAATGTGGAGCCCCAAACTGCAGCGGCTTTTTGGGTGTAAGGCCAAAGGTACCTTCTAAACATTTGCATCGGGAATAGTGTTGTGGTCCTCCCGCCCTACCCAGGGCAGGGCTGAGTCTTTATTTTAAGATGTCTCTTTGAAATAATAACAGAGAATAGTTGTCATGGTCAATGGCAATTTGCTAAGTAAGCATTCTGATGATCAGTTTGGTGACACAGGAGAGCATCTTTGAGTATTGTTGGAGTGTTTTAAACAATCTGACTTATAACTAGGGATGCCTTTTTAACTAAGAAGCCTGTAAATGGGAATCTTTAAGTGGGTTATTTGCCACATTTTTATTGGTCTCAGCTGATCTTACTCATATTTCCTAATAAGCTACTTATATTATATACTGTCAGTAAACATAGATCCTTAATCTTATCATTGTAACAAAGTATAAACATTGTTGTGAGTTCCTAGTATTTTATATGTGCTCTTTAACTGAATTATAATTCTGTAACTGTTAAGAATTATCTATAAGTCCGCAACCTACTTTTCTTAAATATTATTAAAAAACTCTCCTTGCTGTTACATAGTCTTTTCAATCATCATTTTTAGTGACTGTTAAATTTTTTATATAATGGGTGGACCATAATAGTTGAACATCTGGATACTTCTAGATATCTCTCTCATAAGTAACAGCACACTGAAAATTTATGTTTAATTTTGATACATAGTAGATTATACAGTGACTCTAGTTGGGTATTTCCATGATGGATTTTGGATTATGAAGTCAATATTAAGAACTAAAAAAATTGAAATTAGTATAGAAACCCATAACTAAAGAGAATAATCTGTTTGAGCAGTTACACATGAAGATAAAGAGTATCCAGTAATTATTTTATTAAGGAGAATTATTTTTATATTATGTTGGATTTTGTTTAGTTGGTTTGGTTAAATGGTCTTGTTCCTTCACATCCCAGTGAATTACAATTAAAATATAATTGAATTAACCCAAATTTAATGATGTTACATGCACTGGGAATGATAGTTTCTGCATCCTTAAGGTCAAGGTAGCATTTCACACATGAATCAATAATAGAGAAATTCAAGAGCAGAAGCTTATGAAAACCACCAGGTGTGATGACCAAAAATGGGAGCACAGAGACCTGCTGTGCTAAGATCTGTCTTGAGTGGCGGACATAATTTGACTTAAATAAAAAATGCATAGCTTGTTGAGGCCAAAGACCATGAACTAGATTTTTTGTGTCTTCCAAGCACATGGCTCATAGTAAGTACTCAGGGAAGGTTTAGTGAATAAACTAAGAAATGTGTATGCACACACAAACACACAAAGAAGTCTTCATAGTTATGAAATTAATCTAAAAATAAAACTTAGAAAAAGGTGACCTTTAACACCAGCCTGTGTGTCAACAAAAAGAACGTATCTCTTTAATTTCAATCAGGTAGCAGGGGTAGTTGGTACAAAAGTTAATTAATACAACCACTTACTAGGTACCTTACTATAACACTGTGATGTGTTAGGTGCCTTTTCTGCATTTTCTCTTACATATACAACAGTCTATAAGGACTGTCTCTTCCCAGAGGAGAGACTGAGGCTCAGAGAGAATAGTTAACCTGGTCAAGATCATACAACTAATGTGTCGACAGAATGCTGACTGCTCAATATCTGACCTCTAGAATCAACCCATTGCCACAGAAGAAAAGTCAAAGAAATTCAAGAAGAAGCAACAGGGGAAGCGAAGGAGCCAGGGTGAAATCACAAAGGAGCGAGAGGATGAGTGTTTCAGCTGTGGGGATGCTGGCCAGCTCGTCTCCTGTAAGAAGCCAGGCTGCCCAAAAGTTTACCATGCAGACTGTCTCAATCTAACCAAGCGACCGGCAGGTTGGTGCCAAAATCTCTTTAGAATGTTCCTTGTTCTCAGCCAGAATTCTCAAAGCCCTTCGGTCTTCCCATGCATCCCATGCATAGTATTGAGGGGATTTGGGTCCATGTTCTTACTCTTGGAGTAAATAACAAAGGCTTAGAACCCTATGTTGTAGAGAAGGGAACAGAAATTCACTTGCTATGTATCAAGCGTTTTATTTTATTTATATTTCTGTTATGTTATTTTATCCTAACAACCCATAAAGATGTGACCTTTTCACCTTCCCATGATATAGATAAGGAAACTCAGAATCAAGTTTTGTGAGATGATTTGTCTCATTAGAACATATAGATGTAGGAGCTGGATTGAAAAGCAGGTTTTCTGACTGAACCGCATCCAGCACAGCCAGTGGTGAACCTGAGGAGGGCGGTGAAGGATTAAAGAAAACAGACAAGAGAATATAGTTGGGGCCAGGTGGATCACTGCGCCTGGATGAGGACAGTGACACAACCTGTAAGCCAAATCTTTATTTTATAGTCAGATCACAGAAAGCAAAACAAGGGAGTAGTCAAGATGTTTACAATGTTCTTGTGAGTTCCAAATCTACTTCTTTCCTGTTGTTGCAATTCTTTGAACTCTATCAAGCTTTGTTTTGGCAGCACTTGCTGCACCTCCCCCAGCCCACATCCCTCAACTACGTAGGACTACAGGTTTGGACTATAAAGTTAAGCTTATATACAACCATAGCCTTTGGTTATAATTGTGCTGGGAGGGCTTTGCCCTCCAAGCTGGGACTTATATGTGGCTTTGCCACAAGAGGACTGTGCCCTCTCGTCAGTCCGAGGCTTGAACCTGTCCAAACGCTGCAGCCGCTCTCCACATCTGACCTCAAGTTTACTAAAACATATTCCGTCTAAAGAAAGAGCAGTTGAGACAGAGTGGAGCTTCAGATCATTCTAATCAGTGAGGTGTGGACTGACACACCCTTTTAGACCTCATTACCACACTTCCCTCTGAAGGAGATGCAGATGTGTAAGTTAGATGAGAAAACTGCTTATGCAGATGTGTACCCGGAAATTTGTGGTTGGAGAAGCCCACTAACCTTTGGGTGGTGATTTGGAATTAGCAGATTTTAGGGATTTGGACCTGCCATCTATTTTAAATTACAAAGATAAGAAACCAGTGGAAAGCCATTCTAGGTGAGAAGATTATACATCACTAGTGGCCTGTTTCCTGGAATTGCAGAAAGAACAACTATGGGGTGGGAGTGAGAGGAGTTTGTCCTTCAATATGTGGTTGCTAGGATAATGAAATAATAGAAAATGATAGTCTGGGGGCAGGCCATAACATTGACCTAACACTTCCAGGAAGTAGAAATGGGAAATTGTTTCAGAATCAATTACTCATGGCCAGGGCTGGCACAGGCTGTGATAGAACTGATCTGGCCTATGAGCCAGGAGCAAAGTCTAGCCAGCATAGTTTATTGGGAAGGAGCTGGGGAAGAAACACTGTCCATGACAGAGACTCTCAGCTATCATGAAGTGGAGACAAATACACCTGAGGTTAGCTTTGGGTCTTTTCCATTGATTCTGTGTAGACAACACAGATAAAGTTTGTGCTACTTTCAAGACTTAAAATTGAGCAAAGGTAAGTCTGCTTTCTTTTTTTTCTTTTTTTCCCCACATTTGTATATCTGCTCCCACTTCCTACTAATAACCAAATAAGCAGGAGTTTAAATAGCTGAAATGTCCCCCTTAGAGTTGAATATTTTTTATTTTAAAATATATTTTTATTGACTTCAGAGAGGAAGGGGGAGAGAGAGAGATAGAAACATCAATGATGAGAATCATTGATCTGCTGCCTCCTGCACACCCCTCACTGGGGATTGAGCCAGAATGTACCCTGACTGGGAATCAAACCTTGACCTCCTAGTTCATAGGTCAACACTCAATCACTGAGCCAGGCCGGTTGTGCTAGAGTAGAATATTTAAAGGCTGTATAGGACAAAAGGAGTTTGCAAAATATGAAAGTAATATCCTCATATTTTATCCAAGATAAGCATGTCAAACTCAAAGGCTAACACCAAATAAACAAGGTTTAAGTTTATGTGGGCCGCAAAAAAACAAAAGCTTCAGTTTTCATAGAAACGTAGGTTTATTTCAATAGAAACATGCTGAATACAAAGGGCTGAAATAAATGAGTAATCATTAACATAAAATAATAGAACATTTTAATAAAAATTAATGGTTTTTTCTTGAACTTTAACTACCAGACACTGAATAACTGCACAAATTAATAAGTGTAACACAAATAAACCTATTTTCTTGTTCTCCGAAAGCGAAATATTTCCCTGTTGCGCACACCCAACAAGTCAATACAAGACTAATGATGTGGCAGTCAGCTGCTAAAATATTCACTGCTAGTATTAGTGGAGTGAAATGTTGCGCCTGAGCATAAGGTGCGTAAGGGAACACAATTATAGTAATCAGTCGTTAACAAACGTTGTAGTTCGTTATTAATAATCCTATATAATAAAAGGCTAATATGCAAATCAACTGAACAACCAGTCACTATGATGCACACTTACCACCAGGGGGCAGATGCTCAACGCAGCAGCTATCCCCGGTGATCAGTGTGCTCCCATAGGGAGAGCACTGCTCAGCCGGAAGCTGGGCTTATGGCTGGTGAGTGCATTGGCGGTGGCGGGAACCTCTCCTGCTCTGTGGCAGCACTAAGGATGTTCAACTGCAGGCTTAGGCAGGGAGTGGGCCTAAGCTGTCAGTCAGACATCCCTCAAGGGCTCCCGTACTGTGAAAGGGCGCAGGCCAGGCTGAGGAATATATCTCCCTCTCTCCCCCCCCCCCCCAGGTGCACAAATTTCATGCACCGGGCCTCTAGTTATGTATAAAAGGATATTGTAAAAATTTAAGTTATGAAATTTTTATTAAAACATTTCTTAACATACTGTTACATTGGCTGGGCCGCAAAAATATTTGTTGTGGGCCGCATGTGACCCTTGGGCCACTAGTATGACATGCTTGATGTAAAGAGAGCTTTGGGTTCTTATTCCTTGCTAGAAATAGAAATAATAGAAATAAGGAATTACTCCTGCCTGTATATTTAGTTGATGCTTAGTTGCTACTTGATACTGGCAGTTATTTTTATATGCGGTTGTGCAGAAGAGGAAGCTGAGATCCTGGCGCTGGAGAAGCATGAGCTATCTGCAGAACAGGGCAGTTTGAAATCACTCCTTTGACCTGGTTCCAGAGCCATCGCCCATCTCTTGTTTTCCTAAGCTCTTGTTTCACATCTATGTTTCAGGGAAATGGGAGTGTCCTTGGCATCAGTGTGACATCTGTGGGAAGGAAGCAGCCTCCTTCTGCGAGATGTGTCCTAGCTCCTTTTGCAAGCAGCATCGGGAAGGGATGCTCTTCATCTCCAAACTGGATGGACGTCTGTCTTGTACTGAGCACGACCCCTGTGGGCCCAACCCTTTGGAACCTGGGGAGATCCGTGAGTATGTGCCTCCCCCGGTACCACTGACTCCAGGCCCAAGCACTCACCTGGCAGAGCAACAATCATCAGGAGTAGCTGCTCAGGGGCCCAAGATGTTGGACAAGCCACCTGCTGAAGCCAACCAGACATTGTCACTGTCCAAAAAAACTCTGGCAGGGACTTGTCAGAGGCCACCGCCGCCTGAAAGACCTCCTGACAGAACTGACTCCAGGCCCCAGCCTGTAGAAAGGGTCAGGACCCTTGCTGGGTCAGGGGCCAAACCCCAGTCCTTGGTATCCAGCCAGAAGTCATTGGACAGGCCATCTACAGTGGGAGGACCAAGAACCCAACTATCTGACAAACCCTCTCCAGTGACTGGCCCAAGCTCTTCACCCTCAGTCAGGTCCCAACCACTGGAAAGACCTCTAGGGGCAGCTGACCCAAGGCTGGATAAATCCATAGGTGCTGCCAGCCCAAGGCCCCAGTCACTGGAGAAAACCCCAGTCCCTACTGTCCTGAGACTTCCACCATCAGACAGACTGCTCGTCACCAGCAGCCCCAAACCCCAGACTTCAGACAGGTCTCCAGACAAATCCCATGCTTCTTTGACCCAGAGATTCCCACCTCCTGACAAAGTGCTATCAGCTGTGGTCCAGACACTGGTAGCTAAAGAAAAAGCACTGAGGCCCGTGGACCAGAATACTCAGTCAAAAAACAGAGCTGCTTTGGTGATGGATCTTATAGACCTAACTTCTCGCCAGAAAGAACGGGCAGCTTCTCCTCATGAGGCCACACCACAAGCTGATGAGAAGATGCCAGTGTTGGAGTCCAGCTCATGGCTTGCCAGCAAAGGTCTGGGGCAGATGTCTCGAGCTGTGGAGAGAGGCAGTGTGTCAGAGCCTGTCCTTCAGCCTCCTGGAAAAGCCGTGGCCCCCTTGGAGCACCCCTGGCAAGCTGTTAAATCACTCACCCAAGCCAGACTTCTTTCTCCATCCCCTGCCAAGGCTTTTTTATATGAGTCAGCAACTCAGGCTGCAGGAAGAGCACCTGCAGGAGCTGAGCAGATCCCAGGGCCTCCCAGCCAAGCACTGGGCCTGGTGAAGCAGGTGAAACAGATGGCTGGAGGCCATCAAGTACCTGGACTTGGTGCCAAGAGTGGGCAGTCCTTCAGGCCTCTTGGGAAGGCCCCATCCTCCCTCTCCACTGAAGAGAAGAAGTTGGCAACCACAGAGCAGAGTTCCTGGGCCTTAGGAAAGACCTCACCAGGGCCAGGGCTCTGGCCCATGTTGGCTGGACACACACTGGCATCGTCTTGCTGGTCGTCTGGGAGCACACAGACATTGGCACAGACTTGCTGGTCTCTTGGAAGAGGGCAAGACCCTAAACCAGAGCAAAACACATTTCCAACTCTTAACCAGGCGCCTTCCAGTCACAAGTATGCAGAGTCAGAACAGAAATAATACCAGTAAATGTCAGATGACCAGACCAGCTACCCCCAGGGTTCTTGGAGGAGGGAAATATTATTCTCCTCCCTTATAAAACAGACCCCACTACCTTTTCACTGTTATTCTTTCTTTATATCCCAATACTCAGAACTCTTGTGACATTAGCCAGTGGGGGCTTGTGGTTATGTGAAACATGTATGGAAATCCAAGTGGGTCTCAGCCAAGGAGACAGACAGACTTGGGTCTCTTTCCCTCAACCCTTAAATGGTCACCTTGAAATAAAAAGTCCACTTGGAGTCAAACATGGGATTCAATTCCGCTGGTCAGGTTGGAAGGTAGAGGGGCTTTTGATGCTATTTCTCCATGCCTACAGAGCCCCACTGAAGGCACCTGATAAACCCTTGGGAGGAACTGATACCCATTCAAACCAGTGGCAATTTCTTGAGCATTCATGTGTGCTAGGCCAGGTGCTGGTCACTGATAGGAGATACAGAGATAAATAAGACCTGATTCTTATGAGCCTAACATGCCTGCCTGGGTTTCTAGGCTGTTTTTAAGAACCTTTGACCAGGAAATAACATGAAGTTCTGAGGGGCCCTGGGGCATGGTCCCAGAAATGATTGTATTGAGTAAGTTTCCTCGGGCTCGGTGTGCATGTGTGCATGTGCATGCATGTGTGCTCATGCAGCTGTCTACAGGCAGGGTGAGCTGCAGAGGCCAAGTGAGATTGTTGGCTGGGCAGCCACCACCACTGCTTCTGTCTGAAGATCTATACTTGGTGGAATAGCTGATTGTGGGGAGGCTGGGCTCTACAATGATGTAGCTTTCCCATAGTGTAAGAAGGCAATTGGCAAGCTTATCTTTCTTTTTTACCCATTTTCCTCCTTTTACATCAGTCCACCCTATGCCCGTCCCCCACACACTCAGGTGCTTTCAGATTTCAGAGTCTTGGGCAGTGGACCTAGGCATCTCTAGCAAGCTCTGAGCTAGATCCACCACCAGCTCAGGGAGGGTGCCAGATCCTGACAGAAAATGACTTCTCTTCTGATCCTTTGGTCTCCTGCCTGAATGGAGGGAGTCCTCTTCTTCACTAGTGGATTTCACCACCCTCCCCTGAGAATTGTGCTCTGTGTTGAGAGGACTTGCCTGCTGACTCAAGTTTAAAGGCAGCCATAACCCTTCCTTTATGACTGGCAAGATGTGGTATTTAGAGAAAGGTCCAGTCTAAGAGTTGACTCCTCATAACTGCTGATTATCTGTTACTGCTGCCCTGAGCTGGGGCTCAAGGGCTGGGAAATCTGTTGGTGCTACCCTGCCCTACCATTCACCCAGCTCACTGACTGCCAACAGGAAGTGCTGTTTGGCCAGTTTCTTCCCATTCATCCATGTCTCTTTTGTCCCTAGACCAAATGTGTTTACCTATCTGCTTTGCCAACTTAGCCAGCAGCTTTAGCCAACCAGGCCATCTGGCCCAAATGTCTCCTAACCATTCTGTCTCAGTTATGGCTTTTATATCAACAGGAGTCTGTATTTTGTCCCAGTTTCCTCCTGAGTTCCTAGTGAGGCTACTCTAATCACTCTAAAGGAGGAAATAATAGTTACAGAAGCATTTGCGCTTTATATAAAAATTAAAAAGAATTTGCTTTTATTTCCCAAAGTGGGTCTCTGGGATTGAGACACTTGAACTCAGGCAGAGGCACAAGGCTGGGCAGGGCTGCCCCGAGTTTAGGGGCCTATCCTTGCATCTCACTTAGACCTCGGAATCTCCTCTGTAAATTCCACCTGCCTAGTTCTCCATTTTCATCCTAACTCTCTTCCCACATCATCAGAGAAGAAAAGCTCTTGGTTGAAAAGGAAGAGAAAACAAAGTATCTTATTTTCTTTTTAAAAAATTTTAAACCATGGAAAAGATATTTTTAAAGAAATCCACCCAGAACGTTAAAGTTCATTATATTAAGTATTTATCATGTGTGAGAATAATAAGTATATAACTGCAGCTAGTAGGTCTTTTCCCCTAATCTCTTAGGTTGTACGAGTAGGGTTTGCTTGGTGCCAGTACTGTGCCCTTTTCTCTCCTGTCATCTGTAGTTGCGATCAGAAAAAGTATCCACACTGCACTGTCAGAATCTCCTTTCACTATGTTGTGTGTTAAATTACCGTAGTTCTTTGTTTAATGGAATAAACTGTGAATTTTTTTTTGTGGTGGGGGGTTGTGCAGGCTTTGTAAAAATTTGTAAATGGAGAAGTTCGATCCTAAAATAGCTTCTCTGAAGTAGGCTTTGGTAGGTAATTTTCTTGACAGCCACTCTAGACATGTCTCATGGGACAGGAAGGAGTGAGGGAAAGGTGGGCCATGGTTGACCACTTTATAAAGGGTTTGTTTTGGTCCTTTCCATTTTCCACCACTCACTGAATACTTCCTTCCAGACCTGCCTGGGAAAACAATTGAGTTATGCTTGGTTTACGGGGTAGGAGGCAGTTCTTTATCTAAATGGATGGAGTGCCAGGCTTTCCTGAGTGCCATTTGGAAAGACTCCCAGCTTGAATGGAACCTAGAAATTCAACTGTGAGGCCCCCTGATCTCAGCATCTCATTCTAGATTATTAACATCTAATCATGAAAGCAGTCACTGTACAATTAGAAGCACAATCAGGACTGTTGGGAACTGATATTGCATGATGCTGGGAGTGACTACCCTTGAGGACGCTCCTGGAGCCTGTGCTAAGACCTTTTCTCCAAGGATTGCGAGTTGGAAGTTAAAAGGTAATCTTTTCTCTTAGACATTCCTGATCTTTATGCAGGATGGTATTTTTGGTATTTGGCTAAGGGCTTGGAAACCGGGATCTCGAGAATATGCCTCTAAGCCACTTTCCCAGGAAGCCTTTTCCAGGGGGAAGCCATAGCTTCCATAGGTAGCTAGAGAACAAATACCTCTCCTAGCCCTTTTAAGTCAGGAAAAAAACTATATATATATATATATATATATATATATATATATATATATATATATATATATACTGTTTAAATTCAAAGCCTCTTTGCTTCTCCTACTGAAGCCAACCCATTGTGATAGCAAATAGCTCTCATTGCTACAAAATCATCCAAGTTTTCTAATGTCTGTGTCTCCCTAAAGTTACTGAGTTTGAGGTGATTTAAATCACTATGTTGATCCTCTTCTGAACAACTACCAAACCTACATCTTTGGCATTGAAGAAAATAATTGTATTCTTCATATCCTCTACCCCACACCACAGTCAGGGCATGAAGTGCATCAGTGATTCTTCACAGGTTTGGCAGCATCTACTCACTGGAGCTGGACTCCCAGGTCGCCTGTGAGAACACTGGCAGGAAGTCTGGTCCAGGCAGCTTCCCCTGTGGAGGAATTAGGAGAGCACTAAACATGGACAGATGTTGGCCTCAGCTCCTACAAAACGGTTTTTCTCCTAAGGCTTTTATGGGGGATATTGTCATCTTGGGGTTTGTCGGAGTGGCCCAATGTTGTAACCTCTCTGAGATCGCGGCAGGAAGGGAGCTGCCACAAGTCCCTTTCCTACTAAATAATGTTTAGGCTGTTCCATGTTTTGGACATTCCACATCATTTACAACTAGGTAGCCGCATGAGACTTTCTTCGGCTGTGGCCAGTTAGCTCTCAGCTGAACTTCCTAGGGCCAGATTGCTGTAGTATAAATTGAAATAAGAATAGATAATTGTACACACACACAAATGTAATGATGGTGCTAATTTCCTGGTATAAATAAGCACTGCCAAGGGTTGAGGAACTGGTGACTTGAGAAACCCAAGTTCCTGTTTGGGAGGAAAAGATTTTTATGTAGAACAGTTCTTTGAAGCTGTTAAGAGGAGGGCAGATTCTCGGTGAAGCCTGTACCCAATCCTGGAGTGGTCCACTGCAACCCAGAGATGGAAGAGATGCCATGTCCAGGTGAGGGTGGCCATTGAGTTTTTCAGGGCTGGTGTCACCTTGTCCATAGCCTCTGGTTGGTAGAGAGTTCCAGGTATGGGATCTCCCTCAGTTACCTTCTGCCCCTCTCTACCTCTTTCACTCTCGAGGGAACCTCTATTGCTTATGAAGATTAAAGGTATTCTTTCTTAAGGAAGTGGAAAGTTTAATTAGAAATCTACAGCCTGGAAAGAAATGTTTCCTATCAACATAAGCAAAACACAGCACATGTTAAATTCTTAAGCGGTTCCTTCTCTAGAGCTGCTTTCCCATGACTTTCCAAACATCAGGCTATTGAGGGGCTTCAGGTGTAACACTCTGGAAGTTGAGCAAAGCTTTGTGGACAGGAGGAGAGCCCAGGGAGTAGGAACAGAAATGAATGGTTGTGGTGCTTTAGACTCCCAAAGGAGGGGCACAGAATAAATAGGTGGTCACCAGGTCTGAGGTGGGTGCTGCCTGTGTGTGCATGTAGGTGAGCGTGTGTAGAAGATGGGTGAGTGCAGCACACAGCAGCTCATGGAAGAGCAGATTTCAAAGTCTTGGCTAAGAAACAAGCTGACACTAGAGATCTATCTTTATATTTTTAAGAAAAGGGGTGTGGGGGGAACAGCTGAGGTCCATCACTTTTTTTTTTTTTTTGCTCCTCACCCCCATAGATTGTCAGCTGTAAGTGAAACTTTTAGTGGAAAAGAGGGGAGCCCTGTGCTAGGAGTCCCCATAAACATGTACTGTAATTCTTTGTATATAGAAAAAAATTACTGTAAAGTAAAGTTTAACTTTACTCTTATGGCCCTTGCCCTGTGTTGTGTTTTGTTGTCGATGGGAAGATGTAGCTCAACAGGAGGGAGGGTGGGTTTGGGGTGAGAGCAGAAGCCAGCCCCTGCACTAACGCCCAGGTGGGACACAGTGGAGCTGAGCACTTTTCCAAGCACCTCATGGGAGTGGTATGGGTTTCCTCAGTAGTCATTAGGTGCCAGAATGTCTTTCTTTTTGGGAGTGGCTGGTGTTTTCATCTCTATAAAGGAAGTCATCACCCATGAAGTAAGGGTATTTTGAGGAATTGGTTTTTAAAAAGGAAGTAGAACCAAATGACTTCCTGAGTGTGAGTCTGACCATCTTGGCCAAGTTTTTAGTTCAGAGGCAGGTGCTGGGTACTACAGAGGACCCAGTCTAAGGCAGGAAAGCAGAAACACAGGGGCCAAGCCTCCATACAGGAAAGGGCTGTCATATACTTCCTTTTAGTTGAATAGGAAGTGTCAGCCCTGTTTACAGTTAACACCTGGTCCTCCAAGGTCCAAAAATAAAATCTGAGGCAACTTGGAGTCTGCCTCCCCTTCCGACCTAGTCTTGAACTTCCTGCCCCTTCAGTAAAAAGCCCTTCAGGGAAGATAAGCATTTAGTCAAAGTTACGTTTCCTTCATGATCTTCACAGTCCTCAACTGGGCAGTGGTTACCTCATTTTACAGGTAAATTCAGGCTGAGTTTAAGTCCCTTTTCTAAGTATCTGAATTAGATGCCAATTTGGACCCAAAAGAATTTTGTGTATTGTAACTATGATATTTCTACCATTAAACCATATTGTAGGGTGCTGATGGGAAGCTGAGGATATGAGCCAGAGGTATGATGTGACAGGTGCGGTAGAACCAGTCTGAGGAAGAAGTGCTTGGTCCTTTGATCTCTGGACAGCACTTAAGTGCTTGCTTTGCTCTTCCTAGCACCAAGAAGGAATTGTGAGTTCTGCTCTGTCCCAATCCTAGCCCCTCACCATCCTAAAGCACAGAATAGGCTCTTTTGTTTCTCCATTATCTCAGCTGCAACCCTCGGCTTTAGTTAACTTGGTTTCCAAAGGAAAATTAGGGCTGGGAGGAGACATATTAGAAGTAAGGCCTAAGAAAGGGGCTGAGTGTGATTCACAGTGCATTGATTTTATTTACAAATCAGAAGCCACTTAAGTAATCTGCAGACACAGTGCTGTCCAGGGAAGAAGCCTGGAGTCCAAATCAGCCTTCACCCTCCTGATGACCATCAGTCAGCCCAATGCTGCACGTTCCATGGGCCAGCACAGACAGGTGCCACCTCTGCTGCCATGGGACTGGGGTAGCTTACATGTTTGACCACCCAAGCCCAGACAAGAACTAGGTCCAGCCCCTTGGGGAGTTCCTTTAATTCCCCAGGCCAAGTAAGTGGTGGTTCAGTGATGACAACAGCTGTAGAAGTAGGGGTTTGCCTTCTGGCCCAGGTCCACGCCTTTGTCCTCTGTCAGAGAGAGAGGTAGCAGCTCAGCACCATTCTGTTGGGGGATCAGGTAACAAACGTGAAAGGGGCCGAGAGGAAGTCTCCAGAGAAGCTAGGGAAGTACACACCTGTCATCACCTGGAAGGCGGCCACACTGACGTAATCCTCTGCCACTTTCTGGAAGAGCTCGTCTGGCAGGAAAAAAGGCGATCAGTGAAGGCGCAATGCCAGGAGCCCTGGGATCACCCAGTGACAGCCCTCTAGGCTCTGCTTCCACTGGTGCCCCTGCCTGTTCTGCTGTGAGGCCCAGGACAGCACTCACCCACACTCTGGCCTGTCTTGCTGGATGTTTCAAAGAGCTGAGCTTTGATATCTGTAAAGAAAAGCGACTAAAGCCTCGTATCTGAGAATCGGGTAGACACACAAAGGGCAAGTCTTCTGGACCCCACAGGTTCAGGGAAGCCTGAAAGCTTTCCCAGGCGATCTGGCCATGGTAGCCACACAGTCCCTATTTTCTGTAACCCACCCAAACAGCCACTTCCCTCCCCCACCCCCAGCAACTGAGAAGCAACTACTGTCTGCATAGTCCTGGACATCATGGAAGTCCACACGTCGACGCCGCCTGTCCTCCTCCAGCAAGTCACTCTTGGTGCCACACAGGTAGATCTGACAGCCCTGAAGCAGAAGACGAGGTCAGGGTAATCCACACAGACCACCAGAGCCCCAGCCCCTGGTTCTCTGGTAAGGTCTGGCCACCTACCTCCTCTAGGTTTTGCAGTTCCTTCACCCAGAACTTTGCCCGCTCAAAGCTGCTGCTGTCTGTGAGGTCTTGGTATAGGGCAGACAGGAAACAACCAAAGGTCGGGGGCTAGTCGCTAAGGCCAGCCTGGCACCCACCCCTTGTCTGAGGAGCAGATGAGAACCTCCCTTACCATAGCAGACGATGGCAGCCTTGGCACCTCGATAGTAGATTCGACTCATAGCCTCGTAGCGCTCAGAGCCTGCTGTGTCCTGAAGGGCAGGGGGAAGCTCAGCCTTGGCCTGAGTTACTGAGCTTCTCCCCAAGACTGCAAACTAATACGTCCTCCAGACCCCCATTTTTAAACGGGGGTCTAGTGAAGAGAAATTGCCTGTATAAGGCCACAAATCAGACACGAATAGACAGGACTAAGCCTAAGAATGGATATTCCCAGGACTACCTGCCCAGGGGACTTACCCAAATACCCAAAGTCACTGTCCGGTCTCCGACAGACATCACCTTGGCCACGAAGGCGGCTCCGATGGTCTGCAACCAGGGGAAGCGATCAGGATCGCGGGGGCGGGCTACCTCCCACCCGCGCCGGCCCGCGAGGCGCACTCACGTTCTGATAGGGCCCCACCAGGAAGCGGTCGTGCACGTATCGCTCCACCAGACTCGTCTTGCCCACGTACTCCTTGCCCAGCATAACCACCTTGACGTCCACGCGCTGCCCGCTCATGCTCTCCGGGCCGCCTCACCCGCGTCAGGGCCCTGGGCCCCGCGCTAGGTAAACCCGGATCTCCGCCCGGGCAGGCGGCGCCCAAGCCCCAGTCACTACCGCTCCAGACACGACGTCGGGCTCGCGCTACGGCAGCGCCCGCCTGTCCCCGCTCTTCGGCCCCGGGCGCTGATCCTTCCAAGAGCCCAGGGCCCGGGCGGCCTGGGAGCGTGCTGGGCAGCGCCCTCAACGGCGCCGCACTCCGCCGCCGGGCTCGGACTGACTCCCCACCGAGCTGGGGGGCCGCTCCAGCCCAGGTCTGCTTGCAGCGACGCGGCTCCCGCAGGGGGAGTGGGCGGAGAGGGAAGGGACCGAGGGTCACGTGCTCAGGCGCCGGAAGTGGTGGGTACAGCGAGTCTGCGCCGGAAGTGGCGGGCGGCCCGACAACTCCTCATGGCGGCGGCTGCTGTTGGGCTGCAGTGGGGCGGTGACTGAACTGGTGCCTGGCGGGCGTGCGCCGAGCCCGGCCTGGCCTCCGCGTGCCCCCCAGGCTCTGCACCCCTGATGCTGCTCGGGTGCTGACCCCGCCCGGCCGGGACAATGGTGAAGTATTTCCTGGGCCACAGCGTGCTCCGGAGTTCCTGGGACCAAGTGTTCGCTGCCTTCTGGCAGCGGTACCCGAATCCCTACAGGTACGTAGCCGAGGAAGGAGCAACCCCGCCCCCTCGCCGTTTGGAAATCGGAATGTGGGACCGGGAAGGACTCCACATCGAGTCCGAGGTAGGGGATGGCCGGAACCGTGGCCGCCTTGGAGGCCAGAGGACCCTCTGGAGGAAGTGGCCAGGCCTGCAAGGTGCTGGAAGGAGGAGGGCCTGGGCGGTGGTTTCCTTGAGGCCCTAGTCCAAGGTTCTCTGGGTGGCGAGACAGGAAGAGGCGGCCGCACAGGAACTGGGAGGGGTCCTGGGGTTGCAATTCCAGACGCGCTCCTCCTCTGCCTGTGGCTCGCTTCGGCGGTGCAGGTGCAATAAATCATGAAGGCCGGCCACGCCGGAAAGCCCAGGAATCCAGGTCAAGGAGAGGGCGGGAGTCGGAATTTGCCCTGGGATAGGTTCGAGGGAATGCGCCACAACACACATCACTGCAAGTCTGAGGGAAGGCCTGGCCATTCTGCGCCGGGAGGCTGGAGATGGGAACCGCAGCAGGCAGGCTCAGGGCAGGCTCCTGAGGGTCACCTTCCTCCTGACACCTGCAGCAAACATGTCTTGACGGAAGACATAGTGCACCGGGAGGTGACCCCTGACCAGAAGCTCCTGTCCCGGAGACTCCTGACCAAGACCAACAGGATGCCCCGCTGGGCCGAGCGACTGTTTCCTGCCAATGTCGCTCACTCGGTGTACATCCTGGAGGATTCTATTGTGGACCCACAGAACCAGACCATGACCACCTTCACCTGGAACATCAACCACGCCCGGCTGATGGTGAGACTCCCTTGGTCCCTCAGAGCTCCAGATAGGTATGGCTAGGGAGCCAGTGATGCGGAGGGAGGGAGGCAGTGGCTTTCAAACAGGAACCCATCAAGCCATGAGGGTGCCTTGGGTGTGCCTCAGAAGGGAGCGGATCTGGGCCTGTACCCCACGTGGCTAAAGGAGTAATACTCTTATGTGTCTTACATCATGGATTTCTGTCTAAGAGTCTAGGGGAAAGAGGTTCTATATACCTTTGCTCTCTTGTCTTTAAAACTTGATGGGTGATGGGCACAAGGTGCAATATACAGATCTTATAACCTAGAAACCCACACCTGAAACCTGTATGTTCATGTTAACCAATGTCACCCCTATAAAATTAATTTAAGAAAACAAAAACACTTGAAAATATATGTTTTAAATTAGGCAGCAGTTGCCAACCTTTCGGACCTCACGGACCACCGGTTGGCAACCGCGGGTTTAAGGAACACTCTACAATATCTTCTCACGTATGAATATCCTGAAGCTTTCAGAAAACTTACATTCTCTTTCTCACTTAATCTTCACAGTAACCCTGGGGGTGCGGGGGGGCATAACTCTGTGCAAAGAGAAAAGTTAGGTTCAAAGAGGGCAAGTGCCCTACAAGGCTGCAGAATGAGCTGGCAACTTAATACACTGCCCCCCCCCCCCCCCCCAGCATACTTCCCGGAGGGCACTACCTCTGTTTTCTGTTACCAAGAGAGTGGTCCTGCTGTGAGAAATGTCCTTCAGTCCAGCTGTGAGACAGGTCTTTGAAGGTTTCTATTGGAAGTACCGATCTACTTTTTCCTCTCTCATGAGAGCTGTGACAATTGCCAGATTTCCATTTTTATTTGGACTTCCAATGAGCTCAAGAGCTGCAACAGGTGGAAGACAGGCTGAAAACTCTACTCATGACCAGGCAAAGCTACAAAACCAAATCCAGGGGCAGGATGAGCTGGAAGACCCTCTGCTATTCCATGTGCCTTCTAGTTTAAAGGGTCAGAGGAAAGATTAGAGAGAGCACAGTGACCTTAATGTTCTTGTTCTTCTGTAAATGCAGCTTGGGGTGCATTCAGGGAAATGAATGGATTTTCATTTTATTCTACCTCGTGAAAAGAGGCAGGAGATCAAATTTATGTGAAGTTGGCAAATTGAAAGACTCCCACACAATTGTGGTTGGCCTGACTCCCTGCACAGGTGGTGGAGGAACGATGTGTTTACTGTGTGAACTCTGATAACAGCGGCTGGACCGAAATCCACCGGGAAGCTTGGGTCTCCTCTAGCTTATTTGGCGTCTCCAGAGCTGTCCAGGTGAGCAGCACTGTGAGAGTGCTAGGGCTCTGAGGCCCAGGGCATTTGACATAGAGACTGGGCTGGGGGTCAGTGGGCAGCTCAGAATCCTTCCCCTTCTCATCTTTTGCCAGGAATTTGGTCTCGCCCGGTTCAAAAGCAATGTGACCAAGTCCATGAAGGGTTTTGAGTACATCTTGGCCAAGCTGCAAGGTGAGAACCTCCCAGGCACAGGTCAGGGTCAAGTCCTAGGTGCCCTGACTGGTGTGGAACCTGGGGCTGTCACTGCTCCTCTCTAAGCCTGGGACTCCTCATCTGCTCCTGGGCAAGTACCGCCTTCCCAATGGTGCCTGGCTTGCAGGAAGTGAATGCTGTAGGCAGCGATTAGGTGGGTCTTCTTGGCATCCTCTCAAGCCAGCCTCCTGCCCTTTGCTGCAGGTGAGGCCCCTTCCAAAACCCTTGTTGAGACAGCCAAGGAAGCCAAGGAGAAGGCAAAGGAGACGGCACTGGCAGCTACAGAGAAGGCCAAGGACCTTGCCAGCAAGGCAGCCACCAAGAAGCAGCAGCAGCAGCAGCAGTTCGTGTAGCCAGTGCAGACCCTGTGTGGCAGCACACCACACCACCTGCTGCACTCCCTCTGCCCTCCCCCTGTATTTTATTATTAAAAGTCAACTTCCAGCCTGATCTACTCTCTGGGTATTGGGTTGGAGGTGGTATCTGTTTGGCATCTACAGTGCATCAGACCTGTTATCCGTATCTGAACCAGGCCTGCTTCTTCCTGCATTGGATAGCTGAGGAGAGATTTGCCCAGGGTCATGGACAGCATCAGGCAAAGTGGTCATGAACACTAGACTGTAAGCTCCGTGAGGGCAGGGACCTTCGTTTTGTTCTCTGCTGCATCCCAAGTATCTGGAACAATATCTAGCTCATAATAGACACTCAATAAATATTTGTTGAATTCAATCAGCCCCGGCTGTGGAGTCGGAAAGCTTTGGTTCGAATCTTGACTCCACTATATCTTGGCTTTGGGCCTCAGGCAAGTCCTATCACTTGGCCTCAGTCCCACCTGCAAAGTGGGGAAAGACGGCTTAGCTGTGAGGATTAAAGGGGCACTGCGGCAGTCAACAGTGTTAGTTGTAGTGACTGATCTCATTTCCTCTTTCCCATTTTGTGGCTGGAGTTTCCCCATTTTCATCAGGCAAGACCATGGGCAGGAAATGATGAAAGCCTTTTAATGAAAACACTGTACAGTATCTATGGGGCAAAGGCCAGGGGGCCTTGTCTAGGAAGAAATGTGGAGATGGGCCCAAGAGGCTTCCTGTCCCTGTGGGGACAACAGAACCAAGTGCTACAAAAAAGGCCTGGAAGGGTGGCCCAGGCCTAAGCTGCCTGTCGTGCTGGGCTCAGGGGAGGCCAGGCCCCCTCCCCTCTCCCCTTTCCCCCCGGAGGCACTGCAGCAGCCAGCGGAGGGGCAGGAGGAGCACGGGCTCCCACACCAAGGTCCTTTTAGTCCATTCCAACAGGAGGTGACTGAGCAGCCCTTGAGGCTTGGGGAGGGCTCCTGCCCGGCTGAGTGGAGCAGAGGGTGGTCTGAGGGCAGAGGCACGCTCCGGGGTGGCAAGGGTCATAGCCAGGCGCCGCTGTGTGAGTAGCTGTGCTCCTGGCCCGCACTGAAGCCCCGCAGCAGCTCGGCCTCACCCCCGAACACCACGCTCTCCACGTCCACCTCCAGCTCCTCTGCACAGGGACAGGTCTAGTCAGGAGACCTGGCCCACCGGCCCACCCCACCCTCCGCTTCAGGACACTCACCTTGGTCTGAGTCAGAACGCTCAGAGGAGAGGCCTGAGGAGTCCAGGCTATCTGCCCGCAGCCGCTCCCGTTCACCAGCCCCCGCCGGCGCCCGGAGCTGCTCCAGCTGCTGCTGCAGGCTCTGCTGCTTGCTGCGCAGCTGCTCCTTGAGCCTCTGGGCCCGCTGCTCCTGCTCCTCCAGCTTCTGTGGATTCCAGAGGAGCAAAGGGCTGGGGTCAGCTGCCTGGGGCCTGGGCCTCAACCCAGCATAACTCAGCAGCAGGTCATGGCCACTTGGTGACTGTTCCAGACAGAGGCTCACTAAACCTGGGCTCCAAAGGGTTACCTCCACATCCTCCAGGGAATCGGGCCCTTCTGTCCCATGTAAATGGCCCGTGAGTTCTGTCTAGCTGGGCAGGGGAGGGAGGGCAACGCAATCTCAAAAGAACGTCAGGGTTTAGTCAGGTGGGGCCTAGATAGGAGATGTGGAGTGATGAGTGCTGGTATCAAGCGACAGGGATGGGGTGTGGCAGGGGCTGTGACATGATGGCAAGTGTGAACTCCAGCTGAAGGAGGCAGCCACCTCCAGGTTCCAATCAATCACATGGAAAGAGGCCCAGTGTGGTCCGATCTCTCGGTGTCTTTAAGAGAGCTGGAAAGTCAGATTTTTCATGTCAAATGTCCTCTTAAGTGCTGCCAAGTAGCTAAACTTTTAGGAAACTGTAGACTAAACAAAAGCTACCAGTTTGTAACTCCTGGTCAAGACCCTCCTAGGAACCCTAAGGCTTTTCCATCATTAATTTGCCCCCTCTTCCCCACCACCCCTACCAGAGCTCTGCCAGCCCCGAGTACTAGGAACTCAAAGACCAAGCGTTCTCCCATCAGCCAAAACCGGTTTGGCTCAGTGGATAGAGCGTCAGCCTGCGGACTGAAAGGTCCCAGGTTTGATTCCGGTCAAGGACATGTACCTGGGTTGCAGGCACATCCCCAGTGGAGATGTGCAGGAGGCAGCTGATCGATGTTTCTCTCTCATCGATGTTTCTAACTCTCTATCTCTCTCCCTTCCTCTGTAAAAAATAAAATATATTTTTTTAAAAAAAAGAGTTCTCCCATCAGAGCCCTCGGTGGGCAGGAGCCTGCAGTCAACAAGGAGAGCATGGGGAAGGACATTGGGACTGGGTGTGGAAGGATGAGTGACAGCTGCTCAGGTGAAGATGGGGGAGAAGCACTCAGGCAGAGGGAGGCCGGGAAGCGCACCAAGAATTCAGCTCTTGGTGGGGAACAGGGAGGGGATGAGACTACAAAAGCAGCCAGTGGCAGCAGTTGAGTGGTGAAGGGCCTTGAGTTCACAGGAAGTAAGGACTAAGACTATCCTGTCAGGAGCCATGAAAGGTTTTCAGCAGAAAAGGCACCTGGACAGATCTATGTGCAGCAAAGAAATCCTAAGGCAAGGCGGAAGCGGAACAGGATACAGGGAGTACAGGGCGAGGTGATGGGGCTTCAGGAAGGAGCAATCCACAGGTCCTGCCCAGTCTGCACTTGAGGGGCATACCATCCCTCCAAGACGCAGGCCAGGCGAGCCCCACATGAGAAACAGGCTGCTGTTCAGCTAGGGCCAGTGGTCGGCACACTCATTAGTCAACAGAGCCGAATATCAACATTACAACGATTGAAATTTCTTTTGAGAGCCAAATTTTTTAAACTTAAACTATATAGGTAGGTACATTGTTATTAACTTAATTAGGGTACTCCTAAGCTGGCCTTTGCTAAAAACGTCCTCAATCTGATTGAGGTACGTTCGCTGAGGTCGACCCCTTCCAACTCTCCCATCCACACTCGTCTTGTATACTTGTTTCGTCTATCTCCTTTCGTTCATCCTCTCTATATGTCCACCCCTCACTTCTTCTAACGCCACTTCTTCAAAATAGACTCGCCCAGGCCGAAAACCGACTTCTGCGCGTGGGCCACGAAGTTTCGATCACACTGTACGTGCACGCCCGCACGTGGTATTTTGTGGAAGAGCCACACTCAAGGGACCAAAGAGCCGTATGAGTCTCGCGACCACTGAGCTAGGGTGTTACTCAGGCACCATGAGGGGAATGCAGGCACCTCTGGGACAGTGCAGAGAGTTCCCACACTGTGATTTATTTACTACATGGCATCTCCGTCTGTCACAGCCCAGATACCTAGAATGGCCTAGCAGAGCAGGTGCTCAGTACTTCTTGAAGGAAAGAATGCAAGTCAGGGGACCTGGGCCTGGGTTCTGAATCTGTCCCTCCATTTCTTCCTCTGTCTGAAGAACCAAGAGGGCAAGAAAGGCCTCTTCTATTTCCAAGGCCCCTCCTAATCCCCTTTCCGGGGCTGCCTGGGGCTTTTTTTTTTTTTTTTAAATATATTTTATTGATTTTTTACAGAGAGGAAGGGAGAGAGATAGAGAGTTAGAAACATCGATGAGAGAGAAACATCGATCAGCTGCCTCCTGCACATCTCCACTGGGGATATGCCTGCAACCCAGGTACATGCCCTATGACCGGAATCGAACCTGGGACCTTTCAGTCCGCAGGCCGACGCTCTATCCACTGAGCCAAACCGGTTTCGGCCTGCCTGGGGCTTTGACTCTGCACACACTACCCATGTCCGCCAGGGGGCAGCAGCAAGAGCCCCAGGAAAATGGTGACTGCCATCCCCAGTCCTTTAGGCTTCCTGGCCTGTGGAGCTACCTCCCAAAGTGGCTTCAGGACAGACTGCCCAGAACAGGAGACCTTGAAGGATGGGGAGAGGAAGAGCGAGGACCAGTCCTCTACAGTCTAAGGGACCCTTACACATGACCCATCACGTTATCTTCAATAGGCATGCCTCCCCATACAGAGGAGGAAAGGAAGTCCAGAGAGGTTAAGTGCCTGGCCCAGAGCCTCACAGTTGAAATAGAAGTAGTAATAGCTGTAACAACAACAGTGAACATTTATTGGGCAAATGAAGCTTAACATCATTTGCCCAATAAATCCTGAGTTATTTTTTGCTTTTCTTCCCATTTAACAAAATTAAGCACAATGGGCCCCTCTCCCCGAGCCCTTCCCTGCTTCACCTCTCCACATGTCCTGGTAACCTGGCTCCTGGGTGCAGAGGTAGCTCCCTACCTGGATGTGCATCCTGGCCCGGCGCAGAAGGCTCAGTGTGGTGTATCGGGCACAGTCAGCCCCCAGGGGCATCTGCTGCTTCAGCTGCTCCAGGCACTGCTTCAGCTGGGCCCTCCTGCAGGGGAAGGGGTCTGAAGGGCAGTGCCAGCCCAGCCTTGCTAGCTTGAGGGCTGACAGGGGAGGGAAGACCAGAGGAAGACAGTCCCTGAGGCCCAATGCTGTCAGGGCATGGCTGGGACTCACCTGCGCTTCTCCAGCTCGTTGTGCACAGACCTGCCAATGCCAGAGAGGATGGGGTGAGGGGCCATCAGTTGCTGCCCACACCCTCAGTCCCAGGTTCCCAGAGGCTCGAAATCCACTGCAGATCTCTGCCCCAATCTAGCGCAGTATGGCAACCTTGTGCTGGCCTCGGGCACCTGAGTTGCCAGGTGGAGGCAGAGACTCATGGGGAGCTGGTAGGGGGTGGGGCTGGGGGGCAAATGCTGAAAGAGGCCTGCCAGGTAGCTGTGGAGTGCAAACAGAGGTGACAGTTGAGCTGAGCCAGAAACACAGGTTACTGAAAGCAGGTAGTGGAGAAAGACACTCAAATTGGAGGAAACAGCTTGTGTAAAGGGTGGAGATGAAGAGAGAAAAGGAGGAAGCCTGGGGGGGAAAGTGAGTGATGTGATAGGTGGAGTATAGGAGTGTGAGTGGAAGCCGGACCCAGAACTGCCTTGTTCACATCAGGGGAGCTCAAGAAATAGTCTTTGAATGAATAGAGGGGTGTGTTTGGTGGAAGGGGAGGGGTTTGAATGTCTCCAGAATAGGTACCTGGCCCAGAAGGCGCAAGCAACAAGGAGGAAGTGGGCTGAGGAGGGGCCTGAGCAGGGACAGCGCCCATCCCCCCTCCCCGTCGCCCCTCGCCCTCCTCACCGCCCACTGTCCAACGCGCCAAGAGCTTGGGGGGATCCCTTCCTCTTTCTGTGGACGGGGCCTGGACTTCGGTGCGGGAACAGGGACGCGTATCCGTGCTCAGCCTCTGCCAGAGAGAGCCCGTGTCGGCGTCAGGCTGGAGCTGGCCCCAGCGGGCGCCCCTGGCATGGCACGGTCAGCGAAGGCTTTGGGCGCCAGGACCATATCCCCAACACCCGCCAGCCCGACCGACCGAGGACTCCTCTCCATTTTAAGATGGGGGTGCCCCGGGACTACTGCATTAAAGCCAGGTATGCATCCTCCAAGTTGGGAGCCAAGTCTAACCCAGGCCCGTGTCAGCAAGGTCGCCGCCTGGGGTCCAACCAAGGGTTCCGCCTCACCTCTCTCGCGGCGTTCCAGGAACTCGGCCGCCTGCAGCAGGACCTGGATGTTGCTGGCCACGGATTCCATGTCGGCGACAGCTGGCGGCGGGCGGGCCTGAGTGCGAACTGGAGGAGCGGCAGCACTTTTGTTACAATGTAACTGACACGGTGCAACAAACACAGGCGCCCAGCCCCGCCCCCGGACGCCCCGCCCGCCGGACGGCCCCGCTCTTGGCCCCGCCCCTCTGGAACCGGCCCACCCACCCCCACCGCGAGCTGCCCGCCCCCTCGGACTCCCGCGGTATCGATAGGGACGCCCGCTCCAGGCTCGGCCCTGGGGCAAACCCTCAGGCCGGGAGGTGATGTCTCCCGCCCGCTCTGCTCAGCGACCCCGCACTAGCTATTTGGCGTCCCTGGGCCTCAGTTCCCAACACGTGCTGGTGGCGAGGGCCCGGCATAGAGAACGCGGCTCTAGGAGCCTGTCCTCTCCGGAGGCCCCCAGCCCAGCAGCTGCACGTGGGCGCCGCCGAGACACGGCGAGTGCCTTCGCCCATTGGCGGGTCGTGTCGGGCGGCTCGCTGTCGTCACCTTCGGGGCGGGGCCTGGGAGCCTCCGAGACGCTATTGGCTGCGCGCTACCCCGCCCTCTCTCGCCGCTGGTCCACACATTCGGGCGGGAAAAGGAGCTGGTTTCAAATTTGAAAACCCAGGCAGTGGGGGCGGGGCTAAGCGGGGAGCGGGGCCGCAGTGCGCAGGCGCCATGAAGGGAGCAGGGATCCTGCTCTGCGCCCCGGGGTCTGCGTCTGGCCCGCCGGCCTTCTGCCTCCTGGGGCCCCGCTGGGCTTCAGATTCCTGTTGTGACGAATGGGAGTCGTCTCCCAGCTTGTCCTGCTCACCTACAGGGGAGCTTCTGCCGCTACAAACCGTCAGTAGGGTGCCCGCTTCCAGGCGAACAGCCTGCTAGAGCCCTGAGTCCTGGAGCCGTCTCTCCGGGCACCGCTGCTTCTCAGCTCCATGACTCGGCGAGTGACCTCCCTCCTGTCGGCTTGGGAAGCCCTGCACCCGCGCGGTTGAAGGCACAGAGCCCACGCCTCTGCCGTGCCCAGGAGGTAGGAGCTGCTTATTTCTACCGAAGGGCCACCAGGTGGCGGCTTCTTCCTCTTCCGGAGCCCCGGTGACTCTGACCAGCAGGTGTGGCCGCACCTGCCGGCACAGGGACACTCTGTGGGTGGAGGCAGGAAGATGAAAGCAGGTGTTTGGGGTGTGGCATTTCTGCCAGGTGGGGGGCTGAGTCTGTGAACCGGCAATAGAGAAGGGGGGGGAGGGACAAAGAGGAATCAGATTCTTAATAAAGACATAGAGCTGGGTAAACATCGCACATGGAAGTCAGTCCTCAGTTCCTTGGAGTTTCTCTGAGTCACTCCCAGAGAAATCACTTGACAGGCTCAGCCAGGAACGGAGCCATTCGCCCATCCCTTCACTCACCAAAAATTTGCTGAGCACTTACTGGACCCCAGGAATTGCTGGGGGCCAGAGAATAGAATCATTGGCCAAACCAGACAGGGTTCCTGCCTTTGCAGAGCTCATAGGCGAGGGGGAGAGAGATGGACATAGAGTTACAGTTTTGACAGGTCCTCACGGGAAAAGACACAGCGAGAGGGCATATCTTCAGGAGCATTTGACCTAAACAGGGAGGTCAGAGAAGGTTTTTCTAGGGAAAGGAGGAATAGGTGTTATCTATGTATAGGAAGGATGTAGAAGAATTCCAGACAGAGGAACAGCAGGTGCAAAGGCCCTGAGGCTGAAAGGAGGCTGACTGAAAGGCAGCCACTGTGGCTAGCTAGCATAGAGAGAGCAAGGAACAGGTGCAGGCCGATGCTGGAAGGGTGGGCAGGGCTCAGAACAGGCTGATGTTCCCCAGGTCCCCACCCGCACTTAGTTATGTCTGAAAAAAGGAGTCACAAGGCTTGTAAGTGAATTTCCAATTTTATTTCACTGAAGTCTGCACCCACATAGCGCAGGCACAAACCCACTGGTCAAACATCGGGGACACAGATGGCCTGGTGCGGGGGTGGGATGAAGGGAGGGATTCTGAAGGAGTGAGTCCCTGGCAGAGGAAGGGGGTGAGGCTCACTTCCACAGCTGGAGATGCTCCCACGGGAGGTGTGGAAGTGAGACGGGCGGCATGGGGCTGGAGTGACCACCCTGAGGAGTCTGGGCTTCCTCCTAGGAGCCATGGGTAGGGTTCAAACTAGGGAACAATATGGAGGCTAAGAAGAGCCTGGCCTCAGGCCTCCCATGAATATAGCTCAGGGCCACAAGCCAGGGGACAGGAAGTCATACCTCCCAGGGAGCAGGACAGGTGGGGAAGATGGAGCCCCTGCCCCAAGCCCTTAGATGCCCTTCTAGGCCCCTCTGAGAAAATGCTAGTGCTGGTACCTTCTGGGTACAGGACTGAGCAAAGGACCTCTGGTTCTCCTACCCCCTTAGCACTGACTTAGAATCTCTGTCCCAGGCCCACAGGTCCGACAGGGTCCAGCCTGGATAGTGCAGCCCTGTGGCCACCCTGCCAGCTCCCTATCCCGTGGCCTTGCCTGTCCACAGTAACTGTGGCTATGCTGCCTGCACGTCAGTACAGGTTCTGTTGGAACTAGTGTCCTCTGGGCGCTAAGGAACAAAGCCTACATCTGTGCCCTGAGGGGAGGGAGAAGGGGACCCACACCCTGCTGCTTTGCCCTAGTCAGGACCCCCTGAAGAGGGCAGCTTACAGGAGCCTCAGCTCCAGGCTCACCATCCTCTCCAAGGAGATGGGGTCCTGCTGTCCCCCCAAAAGCCTTTCACCACTTCCCTGCGGGCGAGAGTAGTGGTGGAAGGGGAGGGCAGAAATGGGCAATATTGGATCTGGAGCCTGGCTCAAACCCTGGACCCCTACCCAGCCCCTTCCCTGGGCTCCCTGCCCCAGTTTCTCCCACTTCACTCAATCCTCCTCCCTTCCCAGAGAGTAGCATTCCTTAGTCGTGGAGCTGGCCAGGTCATGCCCTTGGCGAAAGCCCCACTGACTCCCTGGCCCTCAGGACAAAGTTCAGGGAAGTTAAGCTGTGCCCCTCCTCCTGCTATGTCAGCTAACATACCGTGCCCTTGCCCATCTACCAGCTTCCACCAGCTCAGCTTAAATGTCACTTCCTCCAGGAAGTGTCCAGGCTTCCCTCCACAAGACATCTTCTGGAAAACAGCAGTGTTCCCCTGTCCCTCGGGGTCCACCTCTTCCACCTGACTCGGACCGAAGTGACAGAGGAAACCAGTGCTGAGAAAGGAGAGGGGGGGCCTGGCTGGGCCTGGGTCTCCGTGCCCACAGAAGGCTGTTGGTGTAGCATTCAGCAGACCCCCAACTTGGAAGCCACTGCGGGAATGCCATCCCAGGCTATGTGGGCAGCGCAGCACAATGATTAACGTGGTCAAGGGGCCAGGAAGTCCCTCACTTGAAATTGCAGGTGACTAGACCATGAGGCCTGGCTAGTCCAAGTCTCAGAAGTGGCTGACAGTTACCTTGGGGATGGAGGTGGGGGCACCAGGAAGAGGCCTCTGTAAGAGCTGTAATATGTCCACTTATTGATTCCTGATGTCGGTAGTTTCTCTCCTTCTCTCTGTCTTCTTGCTAAATCTTACTAAGAGTTTATCAACTTTATTAATCTTTTCAAAGAACCAGTTTTGGATTTTATTTGCTCCTCTGTTCCTAGCTTCTTAAGATGGAAAGGTAGATAATCCATTTTATTCCTTCTTTCTGCACATTGCTTTAACTGCATCCCACAAACTTCCATGTATTGTAGTTTTGTTTGTTTGTTTTTCTTTTTTTTTAAATTCTCACCTGTAGGGAGAGTGGAAGAGAGAGGGAAAGAGAGAGAGAAATATCGATGTGAGAGAAACACATCAATTGGTTGCCTCCTGCAGGAGCCCTGACCAAGGTACATGCCCTTGACCGGAATCAAACCTGGAACCCTTTGGTCCACGGGCTGACGCTCCATCCACTGAGCCAAACCAGCTAGGGCTTAATACATTCTTTTGATTAGTGTTCTTGTGGTATGTTTTTCCCATCTTTTTGCTTTTAACCTATTAGTGTCTTAATATACAGCATGTTTTTTTCTTGCAAACAGCACATTGTTGTTTTTTTCTCCCCCATGATCTGATAAATTGCCTTTGGATTGTGTTTAATAAAATTATTTTGATATGGTTGAGTTTCAGGTCTATCAGCTTGATTTTTATTTTGCATTCGTTCTGTCCTTTTCCTTTTTTTCCTTCTTTTCTGACTTCTTTTGGATTGAGTTTTTATTATCATTCCATTCTATATCCACAACTGGCTTCTTATCTGCGCCTCTTTTAAGTGGTTACTTTATTTTTTATTTTTAAAAAATATTTTTTTTATTGATTTCAGAGAGTAAGGGAGAGGGGAAGAGAGACAGAAACATCAATGCTGAGAGAGAATAATTGAACGGCTCCTACTGTATATCCACAACTGTGGATCGAGCCCAGAACCTGGGCATGTGCCCTGACTGGGCATCAAACCATGACCTCCTAGTTCATAGGTCATACTCAACCATTGAGCCACCAGGCCAGGCTGCCTTCTAGTTTTTGTTTTTTTAATCTTTATCGTTGAAAGTATTACATATGTTACCTTTTTTCCCCCATTGACTCCCTCCAGCCCACCCCTGCCCTGCACCCCAGGACTTCACCACCCTATTATCTGTATCCATGGATATGCATATATGCATACAAGGTCTTTGGTTGATTACCTCCCTCTCACCCATCCTCATCCTCCCCCGCTTTCCCTCAGATTCCACACTCTGTTCCATGCTTCCATATCTCTGGATCCACTTAGTTCATCAGTTTATTTTGTTAAAGATTCCACATATGAGATCCTGTGATACTTGCCTTTTTCTGACTGACTTATTTCACTTAGCATGATATTCTCTAGGTCCCTCCATAGTGTAAATGTGCTACAGCTTTTTTAATCTACTTGTTTATTGATGGACATTTGGTCTGTTTCCAGATCTTAGCTATTATAAATTGTGCTGCTTTGAACATAGGGGTGCATACATTCATTCTGAGTGGTGTTTCCGGTTTCTTAGGATATATTCCTACAAGTGGGATCACTGGGTCAAATGGCAGTTCCATATTTAATTTTTTTGAGAAAATCCATACTGTTTTCCCTAATGGCGGCACCAGTCTGCACTCCCACCAGCAGTGTATTAGGGTTCCTTTTTCTCCACATCCTCACCAGCACTTGTCATTTGTTGATTTATTGATGGTAGCCATTCTGACAGGTGTGAAGTGATACTTCATTGTCATTTTAATTTGCATCTCTCTGATGATCAGTGACTTTGAGCATTTTTTCATGTCTCTTGGCCATCTGTATGTCCACTTTGGAGAAGTGTCTATTTAGGTCCTTTGCCCATTGTTTAATTGGATTGTCTTCCTTTTAAGTTGTAGGAGTTCCATATATATTTTTGGATATTACCCTTTATCAGATGTTATCATTGCCAAATATGTTCTCCCATACAGTGGACTCCTTTCTCATTTTGTTGGTTTCTTTTGCCATGCAGATTTGTATTTAGATGTAGTCCCGTTTGTTAATTTTCTGTTTCCTTGCCCTAGATGTATCTGTAAACATATTGCTGTGTATGGTGTTTGTGCTCCAGTTTCATTTTTTTGCATGTACCTGTCCAATTATTCCAACACCATTTATTGAAGAAACTGTCTTGACTTCATTGTATGCTCTTGCCTCCTTTGTCAAATATTGAGTATAATGGCTTAGGTAGATTTCTGAGTTTTCTGTTCTTCTCCATTTATCTATATGCCTGTTCTTGTGCCAGTACCAGGCTGTTTTGATTAGAGTGGCTTTGTAGTATAGCTTGATATTTGGTACTGTGATCCCTCCAACTTTGTTTTTCTTTCTCAAGATTGCTGCAGTTATTCAGGTTCTTTTTTGGTTTCATAGAAGTTTTTGGACTACTTGTTCTATATCTGTGAAATATATTGTTGGTATTTTAACAGGGGTTGCATTGAATCTATAGATTGCTTTGGGTAGTATGAACATTTTAAAGATGTTAATTCTACCAGTCCATGAACACGGTATATTCTTCCACTTGTTTATATCTTCTTTTTTCCAACATTCTATAGTTTTCTGAGCACAATCTTTAACCTCTTAAGTGTATTCCTAAGTGTCTGAATTTTTTTCTTGCAATGGCAAATGGGATTGTTTCTTTAGTGTATTTTCTGAAAATTCATTATTGGTATACAAAAATGCCATTGATTTCTGGGTGTTAATTTTGCATCCTGCTACATTGCCAAATTCACCTATTAAACCTAGTTTTTTAGTGGAGTCTTTAGTGTTTTCTATGTACAATATCATGTCATCTATCAATGAGTTTTATATCCTCCTTTCCAGTTTGGATGCCTTTTTTTTTCTTGTCTGATCGCTGTGGCTAGGACTTCCAGTACTATGTTGAATAAGTTCTTACTCTTCATCTACTCCTATATTATCTATTTTTTACAATGAGAATCTAATTGACAGTGTTAATTACAAAAAGCCTGGTTGCAGCAGTTTTAGGGTTACTTTTGCTTTTAAAATAGAAACTCAAATGTTATTGAACTGAGTGCGAAGACACTGAAGATGGCTCTGGACCAGACGAGGACACACTGCTCCAAGGGGGGGCGGGGGCGGGGTGGTCAGGAGGGGAGGACTGCACAGCAGCAGGCCACAGCCTGGGTGGAGAACCATGAAAGCTGCCAAATGGCAGCGCTTCTTGTCAGCTGCTGGCTTTCTTCCACTCTCTGTGCCATCTGTCCCTTCGAGACACCCCAAAGGGAATACCACTACCGACCCCAGCCTGTCCCTGCACCCAATCTCTTCTAGATCATCCTGGAGCCCCCTGGAGTTTCCCTAGGCTGAGGTCACAGCTTCTGCACGGTACCTCAAATTCTCCCGCCAGACCCTTTCACCGAGAGGCCAGAGCAAATGAGAGGTGGCACAGGAACACAGAGCACCTGTCCCAATGACTCCATGCTGTGACACTGGGCCAGCTTTGCTAGACCCAAGGCTGTCTCCCTGGAACAGGGAGCACAGCACCTGCCCGCGGGGATGAGGCTGAGAGCTGGTAAGCCTGGCTATCTGGAAGGTGTTTGAAGAAAACAAAAAGCCCTTCAGGGCAGTCACACAGGGTGGTTATTTCACTTTATTTAGCACACGTCGGTCTCACGCTGGGCCCCACCAAACTGCTCCCCTAAGCCTTACTCGAGGGTCTGCCTTGGGAGGCTCAGAGGTGAACATGAAGGCCCAGGTTGTTCCACAATCACCTCCTCTTCTGCCACACATGCAGCGCAGCACAGAAATCACTGCGCGTGTCCTCAGGCACCACCCGTGTGGTCCGGGAGGGTCTCCAATGTTCAAGGCCACCTACTGGGGCCCCAGCTCAGCTCCAGCCACAGGCCCACTGCTCTTGAGATGCTGGCAATGGGCAAGGGCCTCTGTCCATGGCTGTGGGAACACCAAACCCTTACTCCCCAGCCCTACAGCCTGTCCCTGCTGGGCAAGAAGCAATATGTATGAAAATACTTTAATTATTTCTTTTAAACTGTTAAGAAATAAGGTCATCTTGTTTTTCTTTTACAATCCCAGTTAAAAAAAAAAGTTCACATTAGTGCAGGGGGCCAACACCAGGCCCTCCCCAGCCGAGCACTGGCCACTCAGTAGAAACGCTTGTTGCGCTCCTGCCGCTTCTGAAACACCACGGCCCCCACTACGGCACACACGATGATGCCCAGGAGCGCACACAGCAGCAACAGGAACACCCGCCACCCCGTCAGGGGCCCGCTGCGGAAGTTCCCCGTCGGGTCATCCACGTTGTCTGAGGGAAGAGAAAGGGGGAGTTGATGTGAGTGATAAAGCAGCTGACAACAGGACAGAGCAGGGCAGTGGCCCTGGTGGGGTCCCATCCCCATCCCCAGGTGGAAGCTGCGGCTGCACACAGCTGTACAGTGAGGGGCAACCCTGAGGATCCCAGAGACCAAGGCCTGGGGTGCCTTTCAGCTGATGGACATTGGATTCCTGGGCTTCCCAGGAGCCCAGTCTTCCCGGGGAGACCTAGAATCTGCTTTCACAAGCCCACCCCCACCCCAGTGCAGTGGTCTGAGGTCCCCATTTGCAGAAACACACCCTGGCCAAACACTGCCCTGACTCACACCTGGATGCATTTGGTGGCTCCTAGGGGGTCCCAGGCCTCCACCCTGTCCTTCTGTTCTGGCCACATCACTCCCCTGCCCGCTAACCCGTCAATGATGAGTGCCAGGTCTGTAATTCCAACTCAGGGATACAGCTCTCCTCCCAGACAGGCCTGGAGTACCAACCATGAGCCCACCAACACCCTCCCTTCCCAAAAGACCTGACCCAGTAAGCCTGCTGTCCCGCCACCAGCCCCTTTCTACCCCTGCACAGTGACAATAATGGCTTTCGACTGAACCAGGAGCTCCCAAGCAGAGGCACTTCCAGGAGGCGGCTCAGCCTCAGGGCTCCCGGGGCTTCCAAGCCCTTCCTGCCCCCTTCTTCGCTTTAGTCACTAGACTGCGCGGAGGCCCACAGGCATGACTTCAGGGTGCTTGGGGTGGATTTCTTCACACACACAGGGGCCTCAATTCTCCAACCAAAACCCTCACTCTGTGAGGACAAAGTCATGGCTAATTAGTGCCACAGCAAGAGCCCGGGCTTTGGGGTTTTGCCAAAACTCAAGTTCAGATCCTGCCTTTATCCGCTTGTCCCTGAGGAAAACTGAAGGACCAGTCCCCTTGCCTAGTGGCAGGACCCGCTTTCCAGGCCATTCACTGAGGTCATGCACGTGCACGATCAGTGCCCTGCCCATCACCTACACCAGCAAACTGGCCCCCTGGGGGCTTTACCTGCCATTATCCCAGCAGACTCCAGGTGCCCGCACACTGCTCATTAGCATGGCTTGCTAATCCAAGAGCCCAGGCCACACCACAGCCAGACCCGGCAAAGGCAGAGGGACCACAGGCAGGCACCAACGCTGGCCCTGGCCCAGCCCGTCCTGCACAGGCCCAGGCTGGGAGGGACCGCAAACATACCTTTAGGCGACTTGAGGAAATTGACGCTGGGCTCGATTTTGGTCCAGTCAATGTTCTCCTCCTCGGGGGTGTGCTCTACCATCAGCTGGAACAGCTTCATGGAGATGATATCGTGATTATCTGCAGGGCCAAGTGTTAGCTTGTAAGAGGCCTGAGGCCATGGTCCATGCGTCTCGCTGCCACATAAAGTGGCCACATTCCCCAGGGAGAATCCTGCTCCTGCCTGGCTGAGGGCTCGACCCTGATACATGGTCAGCACCTGAGGAGACCTGGGAATGGCCCAGTCCAGACTGGAAATACCTCTGCTCGACAGTAACTGATCGCCCCATTTCTGAGATTAGGAGGTTGAGGCTCAGAGCCAATGTAAGGGTCCCAGCTGTCAGCTTTGCTAACCTAATGGAAAAGGCCTGGAAAGGGAAGAGCCTAAAGAGCAAGGACCTGGTGCCCAGGTGGGCAGAGCCAAGCAGCACTGGTATGTGCAGCCCCCGAAGGCCCAGGGACACACACTGACTGAAGTCAGACTACAGTTCCCATCTGAGCTCTGCCACCTCCTGGGTGTAAACCTGGGGAAATTCCTTCAACATTCATATTCCAAATGGTCTCCACTGTGTGAAAAGGGAGAGACCACTAGCTACCTAAGCTACATCACGTGACTTTACAGAGAGAGTGCAGGCATCTGGGGTGTGTGTGTGTGTGTACAATTTTAAACAAGGGAATCAGGGAAGGCCCCACGGAGGAAGTGACATCTGATCAAGACGAAGATGAGAGTGAGACACAAGCACAAAGGCCCGAGGCAGGAGGGCACTAGTGTGACGAGCTGGAGGCAATGTGAATGGGGACAATGTAAATGGGGAGTTGGGAGCAAAGAATCAGAGGTGATGGCACGAAGGCCTGGCAGGCCACTGCTGGGACGAATGGTAGCTTGACTCTGAGGGAGCAGAGCAGCAGTGACACCTCATGTGAACTTTAATGGGATCACTCTGGCTGCAGAGCTGGGAGTGACTGTTGGGGCTGGCATGGAAGGAGAGGACCACTTGGGGGCTCCTGCAGTTGTCTGAGTGAGGCAGGATGGTGGCCTGGGCCCTCCAGGTAAAGGAGGAGTAAGAGGTGGTCTGCTGCATTGCAAAGACAAAGCTGGCAGGACTTGCCCATGGATGACAGGTGGCATGTAAGAGGAAAGGAAAGTCTAGAATGACAATAAGGTTTTTAGCCCGAGCAACTAGGACAGAGGTGTCATTTATGTCTTGATCTTCAGTCCTAGCCGGTATGGCTCAGTGGATAGTGCGTCAGCCTGCGGACTGAAGGGTCACGGGTTCGATTCCGGTCAAGGGCATATGCCCGGGTTGTGGGCTCAGTCCCCAATAGAGGACGTGCAGGAGGCATCCGATCAATGATTCTCTCTCATCATTGATGTTTCTATCTCCTTCTCCCTCTCCCTTCCTCTCTGAAATCAATAAAATAAAAAAAATTTTTTTTTAAAAAAGATATGGTCTTCTTGGTGTGGGCATGTAAAGACAGACACCTATTGGGCATCCAGGTGAAGATGTTGAGAGGGTTGTTGATAACACTGTGCTGCAGATGGAAATCTGGGGTCTATAGTGTCCAGATTCAAATCCTAAAGAGAGAGGAGATCACCAAGGACTGCTCACAGACTGAGCCCTGTGTGTGCCAAAACTGACAGACAATGCAAAGAGGAAGAAGACACCAGGCGAGCGTGGAACCAATGCAGGAAGGAAAGTGACCAGCTGTGTCACAAGCTCCCAACAGACCAGGGAAGGTCAAAACTAAGACTTAACGCCCTGTTCCGCCCACTCACCAGACAGGTCACCAGTGCCAGCAGAGGCTCCAAAGTAGTAGCCGGTGGGGAGGCGCACTCCCGTGATGTCAATGCAATTCTTCCACTCATTCTTGTCCTCCAAGTCAGTCATCACCTGCAGCCAATCAGCAGGTAAAGCATGCCCCAGGCTCAGACTGCCCATCTACCCCTGCAAAGCCAGCACAGGCAGAGGACAACCCCACCACCACCACCTCCTGCTCACCGTCAGACGGCCCCGGGAGTAGCGTACAGCCAGAAAGGTGTCATGATCACGGTTGCGGAAGTCAGCCGTGCAGCCTGCCAGCTCGGTCCAGCGGCCATCCTTACTATGGTCGTAGGACAGGGAGCCATTGTTCACCATCACCGAGATGTACGGGAACACACGCTGAGACCAAGACACCGGTTACTCTATGGCCAGCCCAGCTTTTGGAAGTGGCAGGGGCACCCACCACCCCAATCCCTGGAGGCTCCTTTGTGCTGGGAGCAGGGAGAAGTCCCAGCCCTCAGCCAACTGCCCAGCCTTCCTGTCCTGCTCTATGGGAGAGAGCAGGGGCCTACCTCTGTGGCCTCATCATTGGGATACGTGTCCAGGAAGATGGCTAAACCGTGGAAGTTGTCTTTGCTTCCAAACACAGGCCCTGGAATGAGAAAGAGATGCTCTAGTCATGGAGAAAATTGGGGTTGTACTCTGGGTAGCCTAAAGGACACAGTAGTGCCAGTGGGGGCAAGAGATGGCAATCTGTTGGTCTTTCACCCAAGAAAGAGAAGAGCTCTCTAAAGAAAACACCTGGAGGTGGTCTCAGGGGTGTGACAGAGGACCCAAGTTTGAAGCCTGAACTGAGGGGACAGCACCTGGCGATGTGCTCTGCCGTATCAAGTGACAGGACGGTACCCAGCCTGTGAAAAGCAAGTGGCTACCAGGAAGCCCTATCTTCTAATCCAGGGGTCAGCAACTTTCTGTCCAGGTCCAGAGAGGAAAGATTTTGGGCTTTGTGGGCCACATACAGTCTTAGTCAGTCTTCCTTGCTTTTGCTTTTTAAAACATAACCCTTTAAGATGGTAAAAAAAAATTCTTAGCTGGTGTACAACACCAGGCCACCATGGGGTACAGCAGCACCCAGCCCCTCCTCTTCTCAAAGGTCCCAGGCTTCCTCACAGAAGAGCAGCAGCACCCTATCAGCGGAGTGCAGAGTGGAGAATCCTTGGCACAGATGCTCCCACATACGTGAGCGCAGCCCTACCTGACACGAGGCGGTCCCGAGTGTACCACAAGGCAATGCCATCTCCATGGAGATTCTTCTTCCCAGCACCGTGGACTTTGAAGTGGACATGCATCTCCCAGTCTTTGAGGAAGCAAGGCTGGAGGGAGAGTAGAGAGGGTTGCTCTGAGTGCTCTGGGCCTCCCTGCCAGTTGGAGGTGAGCTGGCACAGACCCTGCCCCACTGAGACTAGGCACTCCTTTATCAAAAGCACCCCTGACCCTCCGGCTTTCTCAGCAGGAAGAAAGGGGGCTCCTGGGCCTCCCAGGTAAGGAGAGGGAGGTCCAGACCCTACTAGCCCAGCCAGTCTTCTCCACTTGGATTCACTTTCCTCAAAACCAGCCAAACCCGTCAGCCCTGTTTTCTCTCCATCTCCACTGCTCTTGCCCTGGGATCTTGTGAAAGGATCTATTTGAGAGACATAGTTTACAAAACAGAAAACATATTCAGAGACAAAATAACTTGCCCACAACAGTAAGTGGACAGTCTTGAATCACATCCAGGTCTGTCTGATGCAGAAACTGCGCTCTGTCATCTATACCTCCCATGGCCTTCAGGTCTTCAACACTAACTGCACCAGGTCCTTTCCAGCCTCCCACGCCCACCATCTTCCCTTCTAATCCACCTTCCAAACTGAGGGACTCAAATCCACGTCTGGCTGACTCCAAACCTCAAGGTCTTGGCCAGCATACCTCCTGACCTCTACAGCCCCAGTCTGACCCCAGTGTGGTGGCAGCGACAGGACTGGAGTCTGGAAGGGTCATGCCCTGGAGCCTCTGGGCTACCATGATCTGAGGGAAGGTAGATGCTCCCTGGCATCCAGGAATACCAGGGGCAGAGCTGGGCACTGCTGCAGCAAGGGAAACAGCCTGCCTTACACACCAGGAAGTTACTCATGAAAACTACAGTGTGACACAGACTTTGACAAGAATCTACTTAAGGGAAGTCTGCAGATGATTATGCGAGCAAGTGATTAAACAAAGCCCCATCAGACAGGCAAATGAAAACAAGATATTGTTGACGCATCAGATTGGCAACTATTAAAAAGATCATTATTACCCCTGTGGATGAGGATGAAAAGAAACACACACTCAACCAGCAGGACTGTGAATGTTCCCTCCCGTCTTCTTGGGACAGTTTGGCTCTTGCAGTCTTTTAACAGGATGAGGCAGAGCCGTGGCACTTACATTTAAAGATATCAAAGATACCACTGCAAAACAATACCAATGTTATGTTCTCATTTTTGAAAAAGAAAGGAATTAGTATATGTGTAGAGAGAGAAAAAAATGAAAGGAATATGAACCAACAATAGCAATAGGTGACTCTGGGAGGGGAACTACAGAGAATGCTTACTTTCTATGTTTGAATTTTGTATAATGAATATATTGCCTATGTAATCAGAAAAAACAAAAACTCAAATAAAAAAGACCTTTACGTCCCATCATGGGCGAACTGTTGTGCATTCATGAGTTCATCAGACTCAGTATCCTGGCTCTAGGCACCAAAACCCCAGGAGATGGGGCCCAGCCCCCGCCTCTAAGGACACAGAGCTAGCAGGTACCACAGTAATGTGCAATCAGCCTTCCCTGTTCTTGACAGTTCAACGGCTCTGGGAAAACCTGCACATTCCAGAGGAGCAAATGAGTGGTGATGAGAACTAACTCTCAAGGACAGATGGACAAGGAATCTGAGTCCACACCTGCTGAGGGAGGGGGACGTTCTGGTGAACTAACCTTGCTTTGGGTTGGGGGACCACATAGACAGTAAGCCAAAAATAAGAGCGAACCAGAAAGGCCCTCCCAGGAACTATAATGCAGCTGAGTCCTCTCAATCCCTGAAATTAGACTAAAAAGACTCAGATAGTCCTCAGATTTTTCAAACAAAAAAATCTTACAAATACAATATCTGGTACACTATAAAAAATACCAGGCACATGAAAAGACAAGATATGAACAAAAAACCAGAAGGAGGAAGAAAGGGAAGGAGGAGGGTAGGAGGCTGACAGGAAACCAGATATTGGCCTTTAAAATAATAGTTTCCTATGTTCAGGGAGAAACAAGACAAGACTGAGAATTTTGGTAGATAACAAAAAATGTTTTAAATCATACAATAAAAAATTCCACAACAGCCCAACCAGCATAGTTCAGTAGCTTGAGTGTCGACCTATGAATCAGGAAGCCACAGTTCAATTCCCGGGCACATCCCCAGGTTGCAGGCTCAATCCCCAGTAAGGGGCGTGCAGGACCAATGATACTCTCTCATCACTGATGTTTCTATCTCTCTCCTTCTCACTTCTCTAAGATCAATAAAAAAATATTTTTTTAAAATTCCAAAACAAAAAACACAGTAACTGAAATTAACAATGTAATGAATAATAGGTTTTACTAGATTTATAACAGGTGAAGAGAGAATAGTAAATTTCAGTCCAGTCAGATAAAAATATCCAGAATAAAGCAGAGAGAATAAAAGCATGGCAGATACAAAACACTAGGTAAGAGGCAGAGGAAAGAGTGAGAAAGTATAACTGGAGTTTCAGAATAATTAGCAAAAGAATAAAGAAAAATTTAAAGAGATGGCTAAGCACTTACTAAAACTGACTCTGACACTGTGCCACAAATCTTAAGTCTTACAACCAGAGATTGAAAAAAAAATCAATAAAAGCATTTTTTTAAAAAAGAAGGAATAGATATCAAGTGGCAATATTTCCATTCCACTGAATACATTTAAGAGTACTTAATGGTTTTAAAATGGCATTATTTAAAATATGCTGGAAAGTAGATCCTTTGCAAATATTTAAACCTATGTCAACTTTTTAAAAAATATTTTTTTAATTGATTTCAGAAAGATAGAGGGAGAGAGATAGAAACATTAATGATGAGAATCATTGATCGGCTGCCTCCTGCACACCGCCTACTGGGGATCCAGACCGAAACCTGGGCATGTGCTCTGACCAGGAATTGAACTGTGACCTCTTGGTTCATAAGTGGGTGCTCAACCACTGAGCCACACTGGCCAGGCCCTATGTCAACTTTTTAAAAGTGAAGGGGGTTATATACTTTCAGACAGTACATCAGCAAAAATAGCATCAAGACCATGCTGCAGCCTCCACACAAGACCCCCTCCGGATGGCCCTGACCAGTCCCTCAGGCTTCCCCGAGTCCTGTGCTCCAGCCACCAGGCACGTGGAGTTCTAGTCATCACTGGGCCACTCCTTCCTCCGGGCCAGCGCACCCCAACACTCTAACAGGCACTGTGTCTTATCTCTGCTCAGAAGACAGCTGGTACTTAGTAGTGTTTGCTAATTTGCTGCCCCTCCCAAATGGAGTAAGTAAATGGGGACAAAAGAGAAAAGTCTGGAAAGCATCTCTCCAGCTCAGTAAAGGAAGAGTTGGCTCTTGGTAAACACCGGGCAGAAAATTCTAAGAGTTCCAAGCAGTTTCTTTCAGAAACTATAGGAAACACTCCAGTCCTTTGGGAATATCTGTAGCGCCAAACAGCAGGAGCTGAATGGGAAGGTGGGGAAAGGAAGACTGAAAATTCGATGAAGGCAAGTGCAGAATCCTGTCGGCCCAATGACACTCCCACACCACTGACAACGGAACCACCAACCTACCTACAATCACAATTAGGTTACTTGTGACGGAACCCAATTTCCAACAGTTCCAGCACTATTTGTACCTTAAACACACACACACACACACACACACACACACACACACACCTTAATGTTATACTGAACTAATTTCTATAGAAAACATAAGGCTACATTAACATTTTTAAAAATTATTTGACAGAGGGGAGAACCAAGATGGCGGCATAGGTTAATGCCAGAGTTTGCTGCCTTGAACAACTACTTCAAAAGTGAAACCAAAAAACAGAAGGGACATCACCCAGAACCACAGGAACGCTGGCTGAGTGGAAGTCCTACAACGAGGAGGAAAGAGAAACGCATACGGACACTCAGAGGAGGCGCAGTGCTGAAGTCAAATTCTGAGGTGCGGAGTGCTCCGAGCGGGCTGGCGGCGGAGGGCGCGGTTGGCATTTTCAATCGGGAGGGAGTCGCAGACTCTGAGCTCCAGATACGGGCGAGTCTTTAGGGACCCAGACTCAAACGGGAGAAGCGGGACTGTCTGGCTTCGGTCAGAGCGAGTGCAGCTTTCTCTCCGAGCTTTGCAGCGGGTGCTGGGACTCAGAGAGGCAGAGCCCCTGGGGACAGGACTGAGAGCCGCCATCACTGCTCTCTCCGGCCCACCCTGTTGATCCTGTGCGACCCGCCCCGCCCAAGCCCTGCACAGAGGCATTTGCTGGATAGCCTCAGGCAAAGGCTAGATTAGCACCTCCCCAGAGGACAGAAGTTCTCTCACTGCTGACACAGCTGATTCTCATAGCCACTTGGCCTGGAGGTCAAACCCTCCCTGGAATTAGCTACAAAAATCAAGATTTAATTATAAGACTGCGAACAAAGACCACTAGGGGGTGCACCAAGAAAGCATAACAAAATGTGGAGACAAAGAAACAGGACAAAATTGTCAATGGAAGATATGGAGTTCAGAACCACACTTTTAAGGTCTCTCAAGAACTGTCTAGAAGCCGCCGATAAACTTAATGAGATCTACAAGAAAACTAATGAGACCCTCGATCTTATATTGGGGAACCAACTAGAAATTAAGCATACACGGACTGAAATAAAGAATAATTTACAGACTCCCGACAGCAGACCAGAGGAGCGCAAGAATCAAGTCAATGATTTGAAATGCGAGGAAGCAAAAAACACCCAACCGGAAAAGAAAAATGAAAAAAGAATCCAAAAATGCGAGGATAGTGTAAGGAGCCTCTGGGACAGCTTCAAGCGTACCAACATCCGAATTATAGGGGTGCCAGAAGATGAGAGAGAGCAAGATATTGAAAACCTATTTGAAGAAATCATGACAGAAAACTTCCCCCACCTGGTGAAAGAAATGGACTTACAGGTCCAAGAAGCGCAGAGAACCCCAAACAAAAGGAATCCAAAGAGGACCACACCAAGACACATCATAATTAAAATGCCAAGAGCAAAAGACAAAGAGAGAATCTTACAAGCAGCAAGAGAAAGACACTCAGTTACCTACAAGGGAGTACCCATACGACTGTCAGCTGATTTCTCAACAGAAACTTTGCAGGCCAGAAGGGAGTGGCAAGAAATATTCAAAGTGATGAATACCAAGAACCTACAACCAAGATTACTTTATCCAGCAAAGCTATCATTCAGAATTGAAGGTCAGATAAAGAGCTTCACAGATAAGGAAAAGCTAAAGGAGTTCATCACCCCCAAACCAGGATTATATGAAATGCTGAAAGGTATCCTTTAAGAAGAGGAAGAAAAAGGTAAAGATACAAATTATGAACAACAAATATGCATCTATCAACAAGTGAATCTAAGAATCAAGTGAATAAATAATCTGATGAACAGAATGAACTGTTGATTATAATAGAATCAGGGACATAGAAAGGGAATGGACTGACTATTCTTGGGGGGGAAAGGGGTGTGGGAGATGCGGGAAGAGACTGGACAAAAATCGTGCACCTATGGATGAGGACAGTGGGTGGGGAGTGAGGGCGGAGGGTGGGGCGGGAACTGGGAGGAGGGGAGTTATGGGGGGGAAAAAAAGAGGAACAAATGTAATAATCTGAACAATAAAGATTTAATTAAAAAAAAATTATTTGACAGAACGTGACTCAGGGGAGTTATTGAAATACTGAGTGGATGGCACTCAGCTGAGACCTCACAGATGAGAAGGAAGCAAGCAGGCATGCGAGCCCGGAGGCTGCGTCCCAGACAGAAGGAACAACAAGTGCCAAGGTCCTGAGGCAAGAAGCAACCCAAGAGGCTACAACAAAATTAACAAAGCAAATTACTGGCAATGCCAGGCACCGGGGGCCACATGAAGGCAGTGCAGACGCCCAGAACTCAATGGGGATGTCCACCAGGGAGAAAACAAGGACAATGGCCGACACCTTAGGCAGAGGAAGGGCTGGGGTCAGACAGGCTGAGGCAGGAGCACAGCCTGGGCTGTGACCCAGCCCAAACAGTGGGACAGATGGAAGGAACGGGGTCTTTACTGGGCGTTTTGCTGTGTGTTCTGCACTGACTTTAACATGCCTTATTGCATTTAATTCTCAAATTAAATAGGAGGGTTCAATTCGGACAACATGACAAGCTCCACTTAACTGAGTCTTAGCTTCTTGTTCAGTAAAATGGAAATAACATCACATACTTCACATGGGCTTTAAAGGAATGAAGTGAGCAGGGTGTAAAGCGTCAAGCACAGTTCCTGACAACACAGTAACTTCAACAGCCATTACAGATTATTACTGCCGGGTGTGACCAAAGTGAGGAAGGGGCGGAGGAGGGAGGGGCAAGCTTCAAACCAAACGGGTCGGAGCTGCAGCAGAGCTGGTGTAGCGGCTTACTTAAGGCTCCGCCCGGCCTCCGGGGAACCACTCACCTGGTGGTTCCAGATGGAGCCCTCTTTGCTGCGCTCATCAGGAGTCAGACGCACGTACTGGCTCGTGAGTATTGTGCTGCCTTGGAAGTCCCAGAGGGGCATGGAGCTGGAACCGACACCTGTGGGCAGTGATGGGCACACAGGCGCGTAAAAGGCCATACCAGGACGGGCCTTGCCAGAGGCAGGAAATCCACAGAACTGCCCTGCTCGGAAGACAGGGCCACCCCTTTCCCAACCCCGTGCAGCCTCGCCCTCACCCTGCACTCATTTCCCGCGTCAGGCCTCACCTTGGTAGGGCTTGATAAGCGAATGCTCCCGCTTGAGGTGTTCACTGTTGCCGTCAGTTATATCCGCAGCCACCGGCCGCAGCAACAGAAGAAGAAGTAGAGGTGTCATGGGGCCAGGGCCGGGGCCGGGAAGCCCAGGCCTCCCCGGGCACCGCCGGCCCCAGCCCCAGCGCCAAATCCAACCTTCCGCCGCCATTCTCCGTTCCTCTCCGCCACTTCCGTTCGAGGACTTCCGCCTTCCGGGTGTCTCCTCGAATAGCTTCCGGCCGGAAACCTTCCAACTTAGTGTCACCAGGAGTTAAATGCAAAGCCTTGCAGGCTAGGGGACGGCGACCTTATTTGCTGAGCAGCCCCCATCCTGATCAAGTGCAGTTCCGCAGCCTTGGCCGCTCCGACGTACCTGTCGCCCAGGCTCCGCTACGGGTTCTTACGAGCCACAACCAATCATGGAACAGCACGTTAGGCTTGTGAGCAAATAGGGAGCCGAGAAATGGTTTAGTCGGGGGCAGAACCAGGGTCGTCGTCGAAGCGCGGCATGCTGGAACTTGTAGTTTTGGTGGGCCACTCGCGCGGGCTGGACAAACGAAAAATACAACGCCCTAAGCCTCTGGCCACTGACCGCGTCTCTGGAGTAATATTTCCCATTCCGGGGGTAAAGGATCTCTAATTTGAAGGCAGAGGCCTAAATTCCAACTGCCGTGCCGCCTCGGACTCCCTGAGTGACCTCGGATGAGCCTTAACTGGCTCTGGCTTCACCTGCTCCAGCTTCACGCCTTTGAAGACTTAGAATTCCCAGTGACTTGAAGACATCCACTACTCCCAGTTCCTCAGGCCCATTGGGTTTAACAGGATGGCAGACCTGTACCCTGCCTCGAGACCCCAGTGATGGCTGGGACGCATACAGATCCAAGTGGTTCTGCCTGCTGCAGCAAGAAGTGTCCATGAGCCCCAGCTGCTTTGGCTAGGTTAATACAGAGCTTCAGCCTGCGGACTAAAGGGTCCGGGGTTTGATTCCCGGGTGAAGGGCACATGCCCGGGTTGCAGGTTCAAACCCCAGTAGGGGACGTGCAGGAGGCAGCCAATCAATGATTCCCTCTCATCATTGATGTTTCTATTGCTCTTACCCTTCCCCTCTGAAATCAATTATATCCTATATAAAAAAGCGTAGTATGCAAATTGTCCTCTCCACCACCAGGTAGTTCAACAGGAGTTGGACCAGGGGGCCTGCGGGAGAAGGGAGGGAGGCCAGGGCAGGCGAGATGGCAGGAGGCCCTGGGAGGCAGTGGTGGCAGCGGTAGACCCTGCCAGTGCACGAATTTCATGCACTGGACCTCCAGTGTTTTTAATAGTGTCCATGAAAGGTGCAGGAAAGATGGCAGTGGACCAAAGTTCGAAAACTGGTGGCCCATAGCCAAATAGAATTCTGTTTTGCCTGCTAATGCTATTTCAATAAATGATTTGCCCTAGCTGGTTTGGCTCAGTGGATAGAAAGTTGGCCTGTGGACTGAAGGGTCCCAGGTTTGATTCTGGTCAAGGGCACATGACTGGGTTGCAGGCTCAATCCCTAGCAGGGAGTGTGCAGGAGGCAGCTGATCAAACAGTGATTCTCTCTCATCATTGATGTTTCTATCTCTCTCCCCTCTCCCTCCCTCTCTGAGATCAATAAAAATATAGTTTAAAAAACAAAATACAGCCCTGACCAGTTTGGCTCAGTGGATAGAGCATGGGTCTGCGGACTGAAGGGTCCCAGGTTCGATTCTGGTCAAGGGCATGTACCTTGGTTGCAGGCACATCCCTAGTAGGGGGTGTGCAGGAGGCAGCTGATTGATGTTTCTCTCTCATCGATGTTTCTAACTCTCTATCCCTCTCCCTTCCTCTCTGTAAAAAATCAATAAAGTATAAAAAAATACTTGATTTAACTACTGATATATTTAAATGAGGAGTCTTAAATTCACATTAGAAATCCAAGTTTCCAGTTTCTTAGGAAAAATTGGGAGATCCAACCAAGTTAAGCCCATGGACTGCCCCCCTATAAATGCCGTCCTCTTCTTCAGGCTGGCCACTCATTTATCCCACCTGTCTGGTCCCTCTCCAGTGGTTCTCAACCTTCCTAGTGCCGCGACCCTTTAATACAGTTCCTCATGTTGTGGTGACCCCCAACTATAAAATTAATTTTGTTGCTACTTCATAACTGTAATTTTACTACTGTTATGAATCGTAAATATCTGATATGCAGGATATATTTTCAGGGGTCGCGACCCACAGGTTGATAACCACTGCCTAGACATTTGAACCAACGACCCCTGTTATAGATCACAACATGGGACCTTGGTTGGTTGCTCCTTTATTTTGTTTTAAGAAGCTTCCCTTTTGAATGAATGAACTTATTCAGGATTAACTGATGAGACATCTTTTCTGGCTCATGTATTTTTACTGAGTCAGACATGTACAACAAGGGTCCTCTGCCACTCCTCTCCCAAGGGGTATACCCTTCCAGAGATTTACTTATATCCATACAAACAAGGACATGTACATTCCACTAGACTTCCATGAGGGCCGGGATTTTTGTTAGCTACTGTCACTACTGAATCCCCAGCATCTCGAACAGTACTTAGCATATAGGAGGTGATCAGAGGAAAGGCATCTTTAACAGCAGGGACAGGAAATGCAAAGTCAGGGAGGGTCCCCCGAAAGTATAAGGAATGCAAGCCGTTTGGAATGGCTGGAGAGTGGCGGGCAAGAGTTTGACTGAGGCTTTTAACTCTCAGCTAAGGAACATGACCTCTTTCCAGAAGGCAATCGGGTGGCTTTAAGCATGGGAGTGGCCAATGTGGGTTGCTCTCGCTGTGGTGAAGAGAAGAGACTGGAGCCAGGTAACAAGTTGGGAGATTAGGACCAGATGTGGGAGGGCAAGGTCTGGGCCAGGGAAGTCTCCACAGGAAAGGGGATCAGAAGTCCCACAGGAAGACTAAACATCAGTAACTGATCTTTGGGAAGCCAGAGAGAGAGAAGTTGAGAATAGTATTCTGTGGAATGGAGGTGCCACACACCCATGGCGTGGAGAAAAGTAGATAAGGGCTCAGGGATGGGAAATCCCAGGGTTGCCGGGGTCCCTGAGGGGAATATGTGGTCAGAGTTAAAACTGGCATCCATGGTGAAGAGGGAGGGGAGGGAGCGGTGTCTCTCAGGAGCAGGAGAGGATGACCTTAGGAAGGGGTCCCGGGCAGAGCCTGTGATTGGGCCTTTGGGGGAAGGAAGATAAACTGTTGGCACTTGGGCTGATGGTGGCCTAGGTCCAACTCCTGGCACCCCAAGCACAAATATTCACATCTTAGCATATCTCTAACTTGACATGAAACCTTGGGCAACTCACATCTCTCAGAGTCTAGTTCCATGATCTATATGATGAGAATAATGAGAACCACTCACAAAGAAGTTGTGAGGATCAAATGAGGTCAGGATGGGAGAAAACCCTGTAAATTGTAAAGCCCCCTCTGAAACCAGGCCCAGATCCATGGCACAGCAGACAGGCAGGCAGTCTCCACTCACATCACACACTCCACACCCCCTCAGAGGCACATTTACACTCCTTATCAAAACCACCATGAGCAATGCTCCAGGCCTCCCCAATAAAAGCCCCATATACACACCAAGTCTGAATGAATCCTCTGTCTGGGTGGCCTGGAGCAAGGGTCTGGAAGGAGACAAGAGTCAGGGGTGATTTAACTAGGGTAATGCTAGCTGCTAGACCCTAATGTGTGCATTGGTTTGCGGTTTGTTTCTCGCTCATATGTCACAGTCCAAGACTGCTGTTTCTGGTTGATGAGTGGCTTGCCTTTGGGCACTAATGTAGAGACCCAGGTTTCTTCCTTCCTGTGTCTCCACAATCTCCTGGAACCTCATCATCTTCTGTATCCAGCCAGCTAAAGGGAAAAGAGAGTGTGGAGAGCATATACTACTTCAAAGCCTTGGTCCAGAAACAGCACACATCATTCCACTCATATTCAATTGGTGGGAGCTAGTCACATGGCCATACCTTACAGCAAGGTAGCCTGGGAAATTAAAGTTTAGCCATGTTCCCAGGAAGTAAAGAACAGGAATTTGTGGTGAAGAAAGACTTAGTTTCTGCCACTGAAGGTTTTAGGTCACAGGCCTAGAAAGGGGCAGGGTGTAGAGGGTAGAATATGGAAAAGGGGGTGTCACCTTTTCCTTTAGAGAGAGGGGCCCAAACTGGGGTAATGGGTGACTTAAGGGCTCTAAGTCCATACTTAAAGTAGTGGGTACATGTATGCTTAAGAAAGAGGCAAACTGAGGATTCTGGCTAAAGGGTCCAAGTTCATCTGGAACTGGGCCAGGATGAGAGGACAGGGTGGCACTCTTCAGTTGACAGGGCTCTACCGAGGTGGGTGGGATTTGTATGTGAGCGAGGTGAGTGTGAATGCACGTGTGTCTTTGAGAACCGATGCACCTGGTCCATGTCCCTGCCCAGATGGGCGAGTGTGGGCTTACACATGCCTATGTGCAGGTGTGCCTGTCACATGTACCTGTCCACAGGACTGTGCATTCATGTGACTGAACACCAGGTGATCCTTATGAGGGGGAGCCTGTGTGTTTATGACAGGCACACCTGAATGCTCTGTATGTACATGACCATGCATACAAGGTGTCCGTCTGTCTGCACCATTAGGCACATGCCTGAGAAGTGTCTGGGCACAACTGCCTGGAGGAGGTGTGCTGAGTGTGCACAAGCCCAACCCACAGCACGTGTGAGATAAGTGTGTGCTGAGTAAATCCATGTGTGGATGGATACGCGGTGCACATGTACACAAGCCCATGGAAGCCCCTGCCGGGGTGTCCGGAGTTGCCTAGGTGTGTGAGCGTGCACTTCTGTGTGCCCAGGCATGACCATGGAGCTCCCTGGGCAGGGTCAGGCCAGCTGAGCTCCTCTCTGGGCACACAGAGGCCTCTGTGTGTGTTGGTGCCTGTGTGGGGCGCTGCAAGGTTGTGTTGGTGGTGTGTGTGTGTGTGTGTGTGTGTGTGTGTGTGTGTGTGTAGGAAGAAGCTGTTCGCTCTCTTAGACCTTGCTTTTTTCTGTGGTTCCGTTTCTATAGAGACACTTCCTGTGGCAGAGAAAAGAGGTAGTGAGCTGGTCTTTCAGGATGTGAGGGCCCACAGGAGCGGAGCTGGGCTCTCTCCGCCGCCTGCCTGCCGCCCTGCAAGCTCTGGCCTGCGGCGCTGCCCACAGTCCCCATGGTGGGCACCCCCCGTGGCGGGGCCCGGTGAACAGCAGAGGCATGCCAGGGAAGCCCAAGCACCTGGGCGTCCCCAACGGGCGCATGGTGAGTGTAGGCTCCAGGCCAGGCTCTTGGGGAGGGGTGGGCACACCCAGGGTGGAGCCCAGGAGCTCACAGTCAGGGCTGGGCAAGAAGAGCCTGCAGGCTGCTTGTGGGTGGAAAAAGTTGGGTACAGATAGCAGGTGGTGGGACCTGGTGCCCTCACCCCAGCACCTTCCAGATTGGCCGGCTGGGGACCTGGTCACAGACTTCTGGGTCCAGCCCTTACTGCTCCCTCTCCTATTGCTTTGGAGCTGCTTGCATCCTAGGGTAGCAGGGACACTTGGCATGCCCCTTGGCCCTAAACACCCCATGGTGGCCCAAGCCCCCACACCTCACTTAGCCTCAGCCCTCCCCTCCTCACCCCATGTTCTGATGCCCAAGGTCAAGTAAGGGGCAGCCGGCACTGGGTCACTGCCCTGCAGCTGGACCTATTCCACAGGCTTCCTGCCAGCACGGGCAGTCCTTGGGCAGCCTGGGATGGGTGCAGCTTGTCTGTTCTATTCCGGGGCTACCAGGAAGGGTAGAGGTAGCTGGGCTGTAGGATGTCCTGGCTGTTGCTGCTGCCCCACCCCCTAAACCCCTTCTCTGGCTGCTTGGCCTCTGGGTCAGAGCTGCCCTTGCAGGTCCAGCTCCTTTACTCATGCAGCAGACGGGGCAGGTTGTGCTGGGCCTCCCTTATCTCCTAGAATAACAGCTCACTTGGCAGACCCCTAGCCCCTCCCAACAACCCCAGAAAGGCCAGACTGTGTCCTAGCCCCTCACCAGGCCTCAGCCTAGTATTACGGAACAAAGCCATTGGGTCTGGAAACCTGGGTTCCATTCTCCCTTACTAAGGGGTCCTCTCTGACCCTCAGTTTCTTCATCTGTAAAATGAGAATAGAACAGATATCAGAGGCTTGTTGAGATGATGAAGTGAAATGGTGACTATGAGCCCCCTGACCCATTATGAGGGCTCCATAAATGTCAGCCCAATCCCACCCCTTCATTCTCAGCCCCTCTTCAAGGATCCCCTGCCTCATCAGGAAACTCAGCCACCCCCAAACCCACTGCTGCCTCCTAATTCTCAAGATCTGTTTCCATCTCTCCTTCTCCCAGCATCTGCTTCTTGCCCAGCCCCGGGCGACTGTGTAGGAGAGAGGCAGGTCCCTCCAAGTTAGCCCAGTCGCCCACCTCACTGTTTCTACCATCAAGTTGACTGCAAGTTCAAGAACCCTTGGGCCTCATACTCCTACCCTGGAGGCATGACACTTGGGTGTCCAGGCCCAGGGTACTCCCATGCCCACCCCAGAGGGCAGCGGAGGAGCCCGGATACAGACTTTACCTCTACCCTTCCCTCATCAGTGATGTCTGTTCTGCCCAAAGTCATGGAGAGCAAGGAGGGCACCCAAGCCATGTGCCCGGCCTCCACAAGCCCACAGGCTTTCCTCTCAGCAACTGGCACACGGGTCTACCTTTGCCCTTCCTGGGCCTGTGCTGAATGTTCTGTGCCACCTTGGGAGTCCCGAGGGCTACAAATTGGCCACTTGCTGGTCATTGAGAGCTTTCTGAGGCCATGTTCAGCTGAAACAGGGAGAGACAGACATGCACTGGCATCTGCAGCAGGGGTGAGCAGAGAGAGGCACCTGTGAGCTAGGTATCTGGCTCCTTCCATGAATTACCTCCAGCTAGAGGCTCAGAGGAATAAATGACTTGCTGAGGGCGGCTGGCGGATAGAAGGGGCTGCATTTAAACCCGCCTAGTCTGACTCCATACCAGGGCTCCTTTGCCTCCCCAAACTGCTTGGCTCTGTCGTCCCCCTCCCTCCCCAGCTGCCACCCCACCCGCCATCATTCCCTGCAGAGGCAATTTTATTCCTCAGCCTTGTCTTTCTGCCACTCAGCGTGTCAGGCAACTGCAGTGAAACCTGTCACTTAGAGATGACGCTCAGCCCTCTTCCCAGAGATGTCTTCACGCGGCTCCAACCGCCACGTCACCTGTTCACTCCCTCATTCAATCCCGCCGTAGGGCCTGCTCCGGGCCACCCCTGCCCAAGCCCTCATCCCAGGCCCAGCATCCTGTCCCCTGCCCTCAAGCAGCTCCCAGTCTGGCAAGACACAAAAGACATGAGCACAAATGCCTGAATCAAATTCAGGTTTGGGCAGAGCGCTGGTCAGGGACAGAGAAGGCTAGAGGGGCCTGGGGAGGGAGAACTGACCTCCTCCCTCCCGTGTGCACTGTGGCAGGGCAGGTATCCTGAAAGGATGTGCCAGCTGGAGGAGGGCATGGCCTGGAGAAAGGCCCAGACGTGGGAAACGCTGGGAGGGGTGGTTATTGTGTCTGTCAATCCCCAGAGGCGTGGTTAATCGTCCCCACCCGACAAGGTGACCGGCAAGGCACAGCCCACTCTCCCTCTGGACCAGCGGTTCTCAACCTGTGGGTCGCGACCCCTTTGGGGGTCGAACGACCCTTTCACAGGGGTCACCTAAGACCATTGGAAAACACATCTATAATTACATATTGTTTTTGTGATTAATCGCTACGCTTTTTAAAAATATATATATATATTATTGATTTTTTACAGAGAGGAAGGGAGAGAGATAGAGAGTTAGAAACATCAATGAGAGAGAAACATCGATCAGCCGCCTCCTGCACACCTCTTACTGGGGATGTGCCCGCAACCCAGGTACATGCCCTTGACCGGAATCGAACCCGGGACCTTTCAGTCCGCAGGCCGATGCTCTATCCACTGAGCCAAACCGGTTTCGGCGCTATGCTTTAATTATGTTCAGTTTGTAACAATGAAATTGGGGATCACCACAACGTGAGGAACTGTATTAAAGGTTCGCGGCATTAGGAAGGTTGAGAACCACTGTTCTGGACCATCCATCTCAGGCCCAGTCCCTGAGTGACAGGTGGCCGTAGGGAGGGGCCAAGTCTGGGGTCGGGACCATAGGGCTGGCTCAGACTGAGGGGCCAGGCGCCTAGGGTTCTCTGTGGGTGTCTCTGGGCCTCTGTTTCCCCAAGTTAGAATGAGATGACGGTACAGAGTGCCCAGCACAGAGGACACGCAGTAAATTGACCCTCCCTTTGAGGGTCTGACCTCTCCAGGGGTCCGGGCTCATGAGGAGCCACTGGGCCCTATACCCCCAATTGACCTTGCCCACCTGTGGCCCAAGGGCTGAGGCTCTGGGCCTCCCAGCTCCCCTGGGATGTCTCCTTTCCATCCTGGGAGGCAACTTAGTGGAGGGGAGACCTCAGGCTCCAGAGTCAGGCGCACTCGGGTTCCGATTGCAGCCCAGCCACCTCGCAGCCGCGTGACTTCTGGGGCCTAGGTTTCCTCACCTGTGACATGGGAGTAACAGTAGCTGCCGCACAGGACCAGGATGTGAGGATGGCATGAGAGCAAGGACACGGACTGTCAGAGAGTGCCGGTCACACACGGGAGCTCAGGAAACCGGCCACCCTCACCTCAGTGCGCTCAGAGTCCAGCGGCTCCCCCAGGGCCCATCTCCTAAGAAAAAGTACGGCAGGCTGAGGCCCGACCATGGGTTGGGGATGCCACTGGCCACCACACCCTTCCTCATCCTCTCTTCCCCTTTTCTCCCCATTCACTCACCACTTCTCCTCAGGCAGGCCGGGTGGGGCCAGGCCAGCCCTGCTCAGTGCGAGTTCCCCGGGCCTGGGAGCCTGGGCAGGTAGGAGCCGGGGCATCAGCATGTCAGCGGAGCCCGGACCACCACCGGCCGGCTGCTTTCACATACGGGCCTCGTCTGCCCTTCCCAGCAGCCCCTGCCTGTTGGGAATGCTGAGCCACATGCTACCCAGGGGGAAACTGAGGCCCAGAGAAGGGAAGTTACTTGCCCCAGAATAGTGGAACTGGAACTGGACTCCGTCTCCACCCTCTCCCACCTCTGATCTCCGTCCCTATGCTGCCTTGACCTCAACCACAAAGATCTACAACCAGTGGGGCAGGAGGGGTTCAGGAAGGTGAACTGCAGGCCTCAGAGATGGGGTGTTCATGTGGAGCGTCCCTGGTGGGGGAGGGAGTGCTGGGGCCACCTGGGGCGCAGAGGAGGGCTACTTGGGAGCACTGGGGCAAGGAAGGGTCTTCGTGGAATGGAGTTCGGGTTGGTTCCCTCCTACAACCCAGGCCTGCCCCCTGGATGCTACCAGACTGATAAGGGAAGATGCCCAGAAATGGGTGGGTAGAAGCTGGGTGGGCAGAGGGCGTCGGGCAGCTGGTATTTGGGGGAGACTGATGTCAGTGGGCAGAGATTGGAGAGCTGTTGGGTAGGGGAGCAGGAGAAGATACCAGGCAGAGGAAAGAGCAAAGCGGGAAGCAGGAGTCTGTAGGGGTGAGGGGAAAGGTCTGATAAAGTGCAGGGTGGAGGTGAGGGAGGGGAAAGAGGGAGGCCGAGGGGGGTCATTCGCCAGGCCCACGCAGGGCTTCAGCTATAACTCAGCACCTGCCCGGCCTCCCGGGGCAGGGAGGGGGGCCTGCGGAGGATCTGGGAGCTGGCTCCACCTAAAGACACAGAAAATCAATTCGACCCAGTGCAAACAGACCAGGGATGAGGGCTGGCTCCGGTGTGGGAACCTTTGCCCTCTCTGAGGCCCTGGCCTGGCCCCTGCCGTCATGGGGGCTCTGCCCAGGTTGGAGGACAGGCCAGAGGAGGCCAGTGGGTACAGGAGGGGGCAGGACCAAGTGGCACCCCTAGAGGGGTGGGGAGTCAGGATGGTTCCCAGAGACCTGCGGGGAGGGCTCTGACCGTGGCGATGCGGCTGGGAACAGCTGCAGAGCAGCCTAGGCAGGCGGGTGCCAGGAAGGGAAAGAGCAGGCTGGAAGGGGGGGTCTTCCTCACACATCCCAGCAGTTGGGACTTTCTCCTGCCGTGGTGGGAGATGACTCAGATGAAACCGTTAGGTGGGACCGAGCAAAGGCAGGAGGGGGAGGGCTGGGCGGGGTGCGCTGGGAGCCGATTCCAGGCCCAGCCATGCCTCGGTGAAAACTTTCCCTCCTCCTCCGCAGTATCTGATCCTAGTGCTCCTGGTGGCAAAGGAGGCTCCGGGAGGAGACCACGGTTATGAAACTAGAAAAGGCTGGGATTTGAATCTGTGCTCTCTCCTCTGTGGCAGGACCCACAAACTTGAAAGTGGGAGCAGGGTCAGACACCAATACAACAACAACAATCTTACTGTTGTCAATATTATTTACATATGCCAGGTAGTGTCCTGAGCTCTTTATATATATTTAACGTATTTAATCACAGCAACCCTTTCAAGTCAGGACCTTTATTTGCTCCATTTGTATAGAAGAAACTGAGGCACAGAGAGGGGAGGCACCCTGTCCAAGTCACACAGCACAGATTCGAACTCACACAGCCTGGGGCAGCACCTGCTTCCATGAGTAACATCAATACATCCAAGTGGCCCCAGGGACCCGAGCAGAGCCTGCGCTCCTTCTTTTAAAAAAATTGATTTCAGAGAGGAAGGGAGAGGGAGAGGGAGATAGAGACATCAATGATGAGGATCATTGATAGGATGCCTCCTGCACACGCCCTTTTGGGGACCAAGCCTGCAACCCGGGCATGTGCCCTTGACTGGAATCAAACCCAGGACCCTTCAGTCTGCAGGCTGACACTCTATCCACTGAGCCAAATGGGCTAGGGTATGAGCCCCTTTTGACACTGGCTGCTGCTCAGTGCCAGCCAAGGGTGCCATGCTGGAAGGACTCAGGTAGCTGGGGCATTATAGTCTTAAAGGGGAGACAGACAGCTGGGGTTTTCTGTAAAACTCCTGATTTTTTAAAAATGTTTTTATTGATTTTAGAGAGGGAGAGAGAGAGAGACATTAATTGACTGCCTCCTGCTTGCTCCCTACTGGGGATGGAGCCCAAAACCCAGGCATGTGTCCTGACCAGGAATTGAACCGGCAACCTTTCGGTGCACAGGAGGATGCCCAACCAACTGAGCCACATTGGCCAGGGCCAAACTCTTCATTTCTAAATGTGGGAAACCACTTCAAACTTAAAAGAAAAAAAAAAACATTTTGAGGACCAAGATATTAGTAATGTCCTACATATCTGCAGGCCAGCTCCGGCGCACCTCTGTCTGTGACCTGCGTGCCCCAGGTGCAAGTGGGGGAGAGAGGGGACCGCAGCCAGAGTGGGAGGACAGGGAGCGGCTCCCTGGGGGAGGGGTCTTTGCAGACTTGTTTCCAGTGGGGATGGAAAGAAGGCACAGGTGGTGGAGGCTCCTGTTCTAGGGCCTCGTGAACATGTAGGAGGGGAGAGGGTGGGAGAAATCGGGGATGAGTCAAGCCCTGATGCTGGGAGCTCAGGTGATGAGAAGGCAGGGTGCAGGGAAACGGGTTGGGTGCCCTGCTGTGGTGGTGGCAGAGGTGGCTTCCACTGGGGACCCGATGAATTTGAAGCGCGTGAGGGACATTGGGCGGAGATGTTAGCAGGAAGCTGGCTGTGTGTGTTTGGAGCTGGGGATATGTGGGTGGAGAAAGGGCCCAGGACAGAGTAAGGGAGGGGTAGCAGCCACCTTCCGTGGGTAGGAGATGATGAGGAGGCTGGAGGAGCTGCTAGGAAGGTAGGAAGACCAAGCAAGAGTCATTTGGAAAGGAGGGTTTTCCTGTTCCACTAATGATTGGGATTCCCAGAGACGCTGGAGTTGTGTGGAGGGAAGGAGGGGGATGGAGTTGGTCTCTACAGCAATGCCACTCGCAGTGTGGGCCATGGACCAGCAGTGTCAGCATCACCCAGGAGCTTGTTAGCAGCGGCCCCATCCTGGACCTACTGAACTGGAATTCCTGGCAGTGGAGCCCTCCCAGGCTCTCTCAAGCACACTGAAGCTTGAGGACCACTGCTCTGTATTATAAAATAGTTTCCTGTGCCCTGCCCAAGGGGGTGGGACACAAGGGAGACTCTAGGCCCCAAAAGGAAACAGTTGCTATAAGGAAATCATCAGTTTTAGAGGCATTTCTCCTTCTTCAAAGACAACATGGACATATCGCTTACCGCATGCCGGCCACTGTTCCCGATGCTGCAAATACTTTAAACTGATTTGGTCCTCACAACAGCCCCAGGAAGTGAGTTATTATTATTATCATCATCCCCTATTAGCAGATGGAGACAAACAAGTAACTTGCCCAAAGTCATACAGCTAGTAAGTGGCAGAGACAGGATACAAAGTCTACCCACCATGCTGTATACCTGGGCTTACCCAGCAGGCGCCGGAGGAGGGAGCCAGGGGCGCCTGAGGACACCAGCACACAGGGAAGGGGCACATGATGGAAGGGGTCTGGGGACAGCCTAAGCAACACCTCGAACAAGCAGTGGCCTGGCTGGGAGTGCCCAGCACGGTCCTCCAGGCAGAAGAGAACACGGCTCCAGTCTGTGGACTGGTCCGAGGACTGTTCTTTGAGAATCCAACCTGGGCTGCACTCTGACTTTCTACCTCGGATCTCTTGTAGGTTTTGGCTGTCTCCGATGGAGGTAAGTGACCAGCCAGCGGAGGAAACCTGGCGGAGGGGGGAGGGGTATGTGAAAATGGGGTGGGATACCCCTGCCACTTGCTATCTTTTCCGGGGAAAGGATCTGCACACGGGGTTGGGCCAAGAGGAAGGCTGCAAAGCTCACATCCACTTGTCTATCCCCCTGCAGAGCTGAGCAGCACGGTGGGACCCCAGGACCAGAGCGAGGGCCGAGGCAGCTCCCTCAGCATCCACAGCCTCCCCAGTGGCCCCAGCAGCCCCTTCCCCACTGAGGAGCAGCCTGTGGCCAGCTGGGGCCTGTCCTTCGAGCGGCTGTTGCAGGACCCGCTGGGCCTGGCTTACTTCACGGTAATCCCTGGAGTGGGATCGGGAGGGTGGATGGCAGTGGGGCTGGGGGCATGGGCAGAGCTTCAGGCTGGCCAGTGGGACTCCTCTGTCAGCTGCCTCCTCCACAGCTTTGCTTTGGCACCCTTTTCCTCCTTTCCCAGCGGGCACTTGTTTCTCTCTGCCCTTGTCTCGGCCTCTCATTTTCTCTCTGCTCTGAATCTGGCCCCGCCTGTTTGTTTGGCACTATCATCTGTCTGGCACTATCGGTCTGGCTTGGCCTCTTAGCCCTGAGGCTCTATCGGATAGAGTCTATCCCAATCTCTTTGACCACATCCCCTGACTGGGTCTCTGACCTTCATCCGCCCCAGGAGTTCCTGAAGAAGGAGTTCAGTGCTGAGAACCTGACTTTCTGGAAGGCCTGTGAGCGCTTCCAGCAGATCCCTGCCAGCGACACCCAGCAGGTGCGGGGAGCGGGGAGCTGAGGCGGAGGGAGAGCTGGGACCAGGGCCTGGGCGGTGCCCCTGACCGTTTCCTGTCCCGCCGGCCCCAGCTGGCTCAGGAGGCCCGCAACATCTACCAGGAGTTCCTGTCCAGCCAGGCGCTGAGCCCCGTGAACATCGACCGGCAGGCCTGGGTGGGTGAGGAGATGCTGGCTGAGCCGCGGCCGGACATGTTCCGGGCACAGCAGCTGCAGGTGAGAGGGCGTGGCCTCGGAGGGGACCACGTGGAGAAGAGGCGGGGCCAGGTCCAGGGGCGGAGCCTGAGCGGCGCAGGGTAGGGAATGAGCGGAGGGCAGGGGAAATGTGGTTGTGGGCTTGGGGACAAATAAATAGGGGGGAGGGGCGCTGTTCAGGGGTAGGTACCTGAGGCTGTGGTGAAGGGGGGTCAGGGGCGGGACGCAGCAAAGGTAGGGGCGGTGCTTGGTTGAGATGTGAGCGGGGCCAGGAGCAGGGGCGGGGCCTGGGCCTTGGAGCCGGGTGGGCAGGGCTCGGGCTCCCTCCCTAGTTAGAGACCAGGCCGACCCCGGGAGCCCGGCGGGACGCGAGCTCACCGTCGAGGCGCCCGTCCCCGTAGATCTTCAATCTGATGAAGTTCGACAGCTATGCGCGCTTCGTCAAGTCCCCGCTGTACCGCGAGTGCCTCCTGGCGGAGGCCCAGGGGCGCCCCCTACGGGAACCTGACTCCTTGCGCCTCGGCAGCCCCGACGCCACCAGGAAGGTGCGGACGATGGGCTACGGGGGACAGGGGGCCGGTGCGGATCTGCGGGGTTGCTCGCGGTCTGCAGCGGTGCCAGTGCCTCCCCTGCACCTGCAGAAGCCGAAGCTGAAGCCCGGGAAGTCGCTGCCGCTGGGTGTGGAGGAGCTGGGGCAGCTGCCGCCGGCCGAGGGCCCTGGGGGCCGCCCGCTCCGCAAGTCCTTCCGCAGGGGTGAGAGCGGGAGCTGGCCTCGGGAAGAGTGGGGGCGGGGGTTTGGGCAAGCCATGAGAATGCCCCCGCCTCCTACCTGTCCTCAGCCTGTACGTTTGTGAAAACCGAGATAAATGCAGGTCCCGGGGGCCACCACGTTCCCCAGGCGGTTTGGTTCCCAGGTTAGACCCCCAAAGTCTGGGAAGCTCCCTCAGTAGCGATGCCTGCAGGAACCCAAACCCCGTTAGACCCAGGCAAGGGCGCTCCAACGGGGTCCCCTGGCGGGGACAGGGCTCACAGAGGGGTGGGCGCGGGGAGGAGGCTGCCCTGCTTATTGCTGCCTCTCCCCTAGAACTGTCGGGCACAGCAGCAAATTCGGCCTTGCGACAGGAGTGCCCCGGCTCGCTCAGCTCCTCCGCCAGCCTGGACCTGGGCTTCCTGGCCTTCCTCAACAGCAAATCTGAGGTAAGCACCTGCTGGGGGGGGGGGGGGTGGCAAAGTGTGGGCTAGGGCCGCTTTGTGTGGCCACCACCCCACATCCATCTCCCCAGCTTGCTCCCCATAGCCAGCCCCTCCATCTCCTTACTTTCTACCTGTCCTCACCATATTGGGCTCCTTGGGTGCACCTCCTGTTCAGTCAATGTGTGTGCCCGATGTACACAGTATGTGTGTGTGTGGCGGGGGTGGGGGTAGCAGTGGGTGGACCTGCCTCTGGGGGCCCATGTGCCTAGTTGAGCATACAGTACATGTGTTCCTGTAAGAGGACAGATGTGCTCTTGGGGGGGGGGGTGCATGCGTGCATGTATGTGTCCCAGTGAGCTTACCGGTCTGTGGACCTGTCTGGATGGTACACACGACCTCCTCACCACTCCTGCCCTGAATCAGAGCCATCGGAAGAGCCTTGGGAGCTCGGAAGGTGAGGGTGAAAGCCGGCAGGGGAAGTATTGCTGCGTGTACCTGCCTGATGGCACAGCCTCCTTGGTCCTGGCCCGACCCGGCCTCACCATCCGGGCCATGCTGGCCGGCATCTGTGAGAAGCGAGGCCTCTCTCTACCTGACATCAAGGTCTACCTGGTGGGCAACGAGCAGGTGCGAACTTGGCCTGGTCCCCAGCTCCCTTCCTGATCCTGATCCCAACCCCATTCCTGTCTCTGCTCAGCTATCACCTCAACCCCACTTCCATTCCTAATCCCCTGGACCACTAATTCCAATTCCATCCCATATCCTCACCTGCTTCCTAACTCCAGCCCCTATCCACCCTACCCCTGTCTCATCCCAACTCCAGATCAACTCAGCACCAACTCCTCACTTAAATCAGATATCCACTCTCAGCCTCCAAAAATCTTATCCCCCCTCACCCCCCCTCCCCCAGCCCATCCTGCTTTCCAGCTTCACCCATCATCCTCACTCTGATAGTTTCTGAAGGTTTTTCTGCAGCACTCCCAGCTCAGACTGCCCATCCCTGAAATGACCATTTGGGGGAGCCCTCACCTCCTCTGCTACTAGGAGCACCCAAATGCACCTAACCTATGAAAGCTTTCCTTTAGGTGCAAATTAGCATAGCTTTAAAGAGGGGTCTAGGGGAAAACTCACTTTAAAGTAAGGCGTCCAGTAAGGGGGGTATCTAAAGTAAGACTGCTGCATCCCAGACCTGTCGGGTTTCACTCATCCAGTAGATAAGGCTTAAGGCCCTGCCAGGTGGGTGGGCAGAGAGACCTGGGCTTGGGCCTAAGCTCTGTCCTCCAGGTCCACTGGCTGGAGGTGAGCCAGACAGGATGTGATCAGGGAGGAGGAGTGGGAACCCCCCCCCCCCCCTGAGGGTTTCTGGGGTGAGGTAGGCATTCCTGGTTGGTTGCAGGAAGGTTTCCTGGAAGAGGCAGCAGTTGATGATGATGAGGAGGAGTTGTGGGGGGAGTGAAGGCCTGGAGGTGGGTAAGAAGTTCAGGGCATGTTCAGAGGCCCAGAGCGTGGGAGTGTGAGGGCAGGAGAGGGAAGAGCTCTGCCCCTTCTCTCAAGCCTCCAGAGCAGCCTCCACACCCAGACGGATCACGTCTGCTAAATATAACTTCACCACCCACACTCCACCTGTCCCTGCGGCTCAGCACAGGCCCACGGGGAGGGAGAGGCTGCCTCCCTGCCCTGGGCTGTACAGGTAGCAGAGCCTCTGTACAGTAATCCCTACAGCTACTGTTTATGTACCTACTGTGTGCCAGGCACTGTGCCAGGCACTTCACATCCTCCAGTCCTCACAGCAGACATGGGGGGAAGAGCCCTTTTTGCAGCAAGGACACAAGAAGTGTCCTTAATAGGTGGGGCTGGAGAGAAGTGGACAAATGTCCAAAAAGGGACAAGGCCTGGATAGCTGCCCAAAGGCGGGTGTTGAAGGAGGAAATGCGTCCAGCTGGTCTGGGTGGGATTCACATGCCTGAGGGACAAGGGGCAGCTGTCCAGGAGGCAGACCCTGCCCTGGACCAGGAAGAGGCGCCATATGATCGAGGACCTAAGCCTGCCCCTTGCCCAAGCAACCCCATTACCATTTCGTCGCCCTCCCTGCCTCCCAGGAAACCTTAACTCCCTTCTTTTTGCAATCTGTCCAGCAATCTTGCCACCCTTCTCCCTGGCCTTGGCCATACCAGACTCGGCCTCCAGCCAGGTTCCTAACGCACCCTCATCTGTACCTCTCACCTGCCCATCCGCCCTTCCCTCTAAACTTCAGGGCAGCCCCTAAATAAGTGTAGGTGGTTCCCGGGGACAGCGGGGATAGCGAGGGGTGGGGGAGGACTCAGACCCTGCCTGGCGTCTGCAGAAGGCCCTGGTCCTGGATCAGGACTGCGCCGTGCTGGCGGACCAGGAAGTGAGGCTGGAAAACAGGATCACCTTCCAGTGAGTGCCCCTCCCGCGAGGCCTGGGTTGGGGTCGGTGTTCAAGCCACTGTTCTTCCCTGCAGGCCCTTCCCCTGGTGCTAACACCTCTCCCGGGACTAAGTCCCCACCCCCAAGCTGGCTCGGCTCCCCGGTTCAGGCCCCGCCTCCTCCCGGGGCTGGCGGGTGTGGGTGGGGAGGAGAGGCGGGGCCGGCGCTCCGCCCTTCCGCAGCCCGAGGGTCCCGTGCAGGCTGGAGCTGGCGGCGCTGCAGCGCGTGGTGCTCATCTCGGCCAAACCCACCAAGCGGCTGCAGGAGGCGCTGCAGCCCATCCTGGCGAAGCACTGCCTGAGCGCACACCAGATCGAGCTGCGCCGGGTGAGCAGCGGGGCTGCGGGGCTGGGGCGGGGCGGGGCTGCGGGGCTGGGGCGGGGCGGGGCTGCGGGGCTGCGGGGCTGGGGCGGGGCGGGCGGCGGGAATTGGGCGGCCTGGCCGGCGGGTTGCTGACCTGACCCCGCAGCCAGGCGAGAAGCAGCCGCTGGACCTGGGGAAGCTAGTGAGCTCGGTGGCGGCCCAGAGACTGGTGTTGGACACTCTCCCAGGTAGGGAATGTTGGCCCCAGGCGTGGTCCCCGGGGCTGGCCGACCCAGGAGCAAGGGGGGCTCCAGGCGGGAGATGAACACCAAAGGAGGCGCTCTCTGCCACAGGTGTGAAGATTTCCGAAACTGGCGACACATCTCCCCGCCGAAGCCAGGTGAGCGGGAGGCGAGCGGGAGGCGGAGAGCCCTCCTTTGCCCACCGCACCTCCCCTCCTGGTTGTGGCTCTGACCCCACGTTCTCGCAGCGCACCACACCTGGAACCCAGGACCAGGGCATCCATCTCCCTCCACTGCCGCTCAACTCCCTGGCCGAGGCTCCCAGTAGTGTCACTGGGAATCGACAGACCTGTGACATTGAAGGTGCCTTGGGGATGGTGGGAGCTAGGGACCAGTGGAGTTGGGAGCATTGAGATGGCATCAGGGGGCCAAATGTCATTTGAGCTGGAACAGGAGGTTGGAGGACCAGCAGGGCAGGGATGGGGGCCAGAGGGGGCATTGGTGCAGGGGTCGGAGGCTGTGACCACAGTGTGGCAGCAGGACTGTGGGGGAACAGTGTGTGCAGGCCTGTGTGGGTGGGCCCCTGACTCTGTGGCCACCCCCAGGCCTGGTGGAGCTGCTGAACCGGGTACAAAGCAGCGGGGCCCACGACCAAAGGGGCCTTCTGCGCAAAGAGGACCTGGTGCTTCCAGAATTTCTGCAGCTGCCTGCCCCAGGGCCCAACTCCCAGGAGGCCCCACCACAGACTGAATCATCAGCCCAGCCCAAGAGGGGCCCCTTGGACTCCACCGCCCACTCTGCCCTCTGACAGCCGTCCAACAGTCCAGGCTGGCCGCATGGCACCTGGCGGGCCAAGCATGCATGGTCCCGCTCTGCATGCCCTGTCTGTGCTGTGCGTGTCCCTGGCCCCTTCCTGCCACGGGCAGGCCCGAAGGAAGAGCCAGGAGGGTTCGGAGAGGGGCTCTGAGTAGCCACACCCCACAGCTACCACCACTTGGTCCCTCACAGGCTTGCCCCTCCATCCCTTGCAGCCAGGCCATTGGGGGGAGGTGGGGCTCCCCTTCTTTCTTTCTCTACCCTGTGCAGGCATGCCCATCACAGAGGGGCGGTGTTGGCAGTGCCAGCCTCCCCATCCTGTGCCAAGCTTCAACAGGGAGAAGGAGGAGGGGCAGGCCCCTCCTCAGGGAGCCAGTATGAGTAAGGCCTGGGGGGGGCAGGTGGGGACCCCCTCCCTCTAGCCACCGGACTCTACTGGATATACAGATTTTGCATTTGGGTTGGGGCAGCTAGGTTTGTCCTGGATGTATAATATTGTTATTATAATAATTATTATTATTCTGCCTTGAGGTGTGTTCCTTGTATACCCTGTACCGGTACTCTACCCCCCAAACCACACTGCATCTGTCATCAAGGTCACAGTGCCTAGAGTTCCCCCTGACTTCCTGTTATCAGAACTTCTCTTCTTGACTGTACAGAGTGTGGGAAGGAGAGAGAGAGAGAGAATGAACACACAAGAGGGAGGGAGAGGAAAGGGAAGACCCTCTGGGCAGTTGTGGCTCTGCCAGGTATGATCGTACTATTCCTTGGTTTCTGATCTGAGCACAGTGTCTAGTCACTTTCTGCTTCTTTATGGGACTGAGGGTCCCTGAAGACATGGCTGTGCTTTCTTTGGATGCATTAAAGGCCTTGTAAGGGACACTGGGCATTGTTGCAGGGGCAGGTCCTGCCCCTTGTCTGTTTTAGCTGGTGGTCTTCCCTGTCCCAGGCAGCCAGGGAAACCCCACGCAGGGAAGGGGGACAGGAAGACCTCCCAGAAGAAGGGCCCCAGCCTGTAGGCAGAGAAGCCAGGTTCAGTCCTGGTGCTGTGACAGAGGAAGCAAGGGGACCCAGGAGCTGCAAGAAGGTATCTGGGGAGTGAGGGGCCCTCTTGACCATCTCAGCAGGTTGAGCTCTCATCCCCACTCCAGCTCTTTGCACTTTCTGTCACCTCTGCTGGGAGCTCCAGCAGCACCACCACCCCACCACGTCACTGGAGAGGTGGGGAGGGGGTTGCGTTGCTGGCCCACTATGTGTTTCTCCAGAAGTCAAAGCCAAACCTTCCTATTTAGGGGGCTTCAGCACTCTGCCCCCTCAGTCCATGTTGTTTGGCTCTGTTGACCCCCTAGCTGCTGGCATGGGCTCATGACCCAGGCCTGGCCAATCAGTTTAGTTCAGGGATGATCTCTCACCCAGTTAGAACACCAATCCTGGTCATTTTCTACCATTTCCTGGGGACTTGCAGTAAGTACCTGCAGGGAGAGAACCTGCAAATGAAGGCAACACAGGAGATCAGGACTGAGAGATGGAAGGCGATTCCTGACAAAATTATCTAAATGCCTACATTCCTGCGTGCTCGAAGTTAGCCACTTGTAGACTTCCTCCTGAGATAAGCCCACCCACCCATTCTTTGGATGTGGGTCTACTTGTTATTTCACTGGGGTTTCTAAGGTCTGCAACCAGAGTCCTGCTTCACTGAAGATCTTGTCTTAAAACACCTCAGAGGAGCCGTCCCTCGTCACCTCGCGCCGTGGCCTAACCGCGCGCGCATGTGTGTGTGTGCATGCGTGTGCACGCGTGTGCGTGTGTGCGTGTGTGTGTGTGTCCTCACATTCATATGTTCAAATCCCAGCCCCCAGTGATGGTGCTGGAGGTGGGGCCTTTGGAAGGTGATTAGTATGAGGGTGGTCGGTGCCTTTATAAGAGACCTCAGAGAGCTGCCTCACCCCTCCCACCACGTGGGGGCACATCGAGAAGATGCCATCTGCAACCTGAAGAGAGCTGTCTCCAGACCCCAGCCATGCTGCCACCCTGGTCTCAGACTTCCAGCCTCTGCAACTGTGAGAAATACATTTTCGTTGTTTGTAAGCCAGTCTCTGGTACCTTTGTTCTAGCAGCCCAAATGGACAAAGACATCCTATGCCAAGTGCTCCCCCACATTATTCTCTACCACGTTACCCAGTTTTCTCCCTTCACAGACTCAGCCTGCTCTGTGACACCTATTCACTTATTTATACTCAGTGGCCGACAATATGACGTAGGTGCCTTAAGGGCAGAGACCTCATCCCTCTTTGTCACGTCTGCATCCCCTTGGCCTAGTGGACTGACAGATGATGCCACAGCCTCAGATAGTCCCAGCAAAGGATGCAGGGACAACAGGGCAGTGGAGATCCTGGGCAGGGGACCGCTTAGCACCAGGTCACAGCCTGTGGCTGAAGATGTGGGTAGGGAGACAACCCATGTCCCTTCCCTGATCAGCTGCAGAACCCCTCACACTTCCTGGGCCCATGGCTTCACCCTGTGGCAGGAGACACCCTTCCATGCCCTGGGATAGAGGAGTGGGGGCACCAGGTAACAGAAAGGGTATCTTCTCAAAGTTGGCGGATCCTTAGGCTAAGCCTACCCTCTGGCCGACCTCCCAACTGCCAGTGATGTGCCTGTCACACTGAGGAAGCAAGGAGATTGCCTCATGAGAGAGGGGGTCGTGAGTCAGGCGGATGAGCCTCCCTAAAGGTTGGCCCCTGCGGGGGGAGAAATTCACATCTACCAAGGCCCACAGGGTAGGCACATTCCATCCTTTATCTCATTTTTGTCCTCATAAGAAAACAGCTCCGAGGGTACGAAACCATGGCTGCAGGAAGGGAAGTGACCAGGCCAGGATTCTGCAAGGAGCTTGACCAGCCAGCCCTCAGGCTCTGACTCAGGGACACACCCCAGGAAGGGCCTGGATGCTGTAGAAATTCCTGCTGAGGGGCCAGGGCCCTTTCATGGAGGGGACATTGATATGGCTGCTCTGGGGGGCAGTTTGGGAATTTCTGCTGACCATTTAAACCACACCTGTGTGACCGCAGCAGTACATGGGCATGAGGAAGCCCATGGGCATGAGGAAGCCCATCCCTGCAGGGTTGCTTATGACCTGAAAACTGGCAAACAGCCAATGTGGGTGGTGGGGGCGTGCGATGGGTGGGGAGGGTAACAATACTTGCTGGTGTACCCATGCTCTGCAATGCCACAGCAGGCAAGGAACCCAGTACAGTGTGTCCTGATGTGGAAAGTTCTCCAAGATGTGTTATTATTCATTAAAAAAAGAGAGAGCAATGCATATGTCATGAGACCTTTATATAAACCACAACCACACAGGCACTTGTAAGGGTACAGAAAGGAGAGAGAATGTTCTAGAAGAATACATGTCAAACTGACAGAGGGTAGAGGTCAAAGGAGATTTTCACCTTAGCTTTAAATTTTGTTGTTGTTAACTCTCACCCAAGGATATTTTTCCCATCAATTTTTTTACAATTTTTTTTTTAAAATATATTTTATTGATTTTTTACAGAGAGGAAAGGAGAGAGATAGAGAGTTAGAAACATCGATGAGAGAGAAACATCGATCAGCTGCCTCCTGCACATCTCCTACTGGGGATGTGCCCGCAACCCTGGTACATGCCCTTGACCGGAATCGAACCTGGGACCCTTCAGTCCGCAGGCCGACGCTCTATCCACTGAGCCAAACTGATGGTTTCGGCCCATCAATTTTTAAAAAATATATTTTATTGATTTTTTACAGAGAGGAAGAGAGAAGGATAGAGAGTTAGAAACATCAGTGGGAGAGAAACATCGATCAGCTGCCTCCTGCACACCTCCCACTGGGGATGTGCCCACAAACAAGGTACATGCCCTTGACCGGAATCGAACCTGGGACCTTTCAGTCCGCAGACCGATGCTCTATCCACTGAGCCAAACCAGTTAGGGCCCCATCAATTTTTAGAGAGAGTGGAAGGGAGGGAGGCAGGGGGAGAGAGGGGGGAGAGAGAGAGAGAGAGAGAAACATCGATTGGTTGCCTCCCACACGCACCTGGCTGGGGGCCAGGGATCAAACCTGCAACCCAGATACATGCCTTTGACCGGGAATCGAACCTGCCACCCTTTGGTGCACTAGCCAACAGAGCAACACTGGCCAGGGCCTAGCTTTATTTTTTAAAAGGATGCAATTTAAAAATAATCAACACAAAGGCCTTCCCAAGGCCACCTCTTTGTCCCTTCTGGCCTGCCAGCCCTTTCTCCATAACAAAACCCAAGTCTTCCTTCGGAGGCGCATTTTGGCTGGCCCGGTGTATTCTCTGCACCATCCTCGCTGCGACCCCTCCTCCAGCATGTCCCCTGCAGCAGCCCTGGGCTGAGGGGACTCTTCATTCCCAGAACCCCTCAGGCTCTGAGCCCTCATCCTCTCAGCCCCACCAGGCCCAGAGGCAGGGGATCAGTTGGTCAACCCATAAGCCCTGTTCCAAAGCCCCTGCTTGGACCTAGACTCCCGGTGGTCAAGAGGGTCTCACCGCTGCTTCCTCTCACCTCACCAGCTGGGAAGCCAGGAAAGGAGTCAGTCTGTCTACCTAGCACCAACAGAAAGGAAAAGCGAGACCACACATTTGCTGACCACTCTGCAGCCTCCAATACCACCATCCTATGGAGGACACAGGCTGAGCCAGCAGGTGTGACTTCCCTAAGGACCCCGTGGACCCACGTCATATGACTCCAAGCCTCCAAGAGAGAATCTTGTTCCCTGTCTCTCATCGTCTAACCCAGTGGTTCTCAACCTTCTGGCCCTTTAAATACAGTTTCTCATGTTGTGACCCAACCATAAAATTATTTTCGTTGCTACTTCATAACTGTAATGTTGCTACTGTTATGAATCGTAATGTAAATATCTGATATGCAGGATAGTCTTAGGCGACCCCTGTGAAAGGGTCATTCGACCGCCAAAGGGGTCGCGACCCACAGGTTGAGAACCGCTGGTCTAACCCCACTTAATGGCCTTGGGCTAGAGAAGGGGTTGGTATGAGATGGGCACAGGGTGAGCACAGGGCAGACAGTGACCTAGGCTCTGGGCCAGGGTGGGGGCAGGTAGGGGCAGGGGCTGCTCACCTGGGGCCCAGATGAAAGTGCTGATGCAGCTGTAGGCTCATGTTCCCTGGGCAGCCACCCCTACCTCCAAGGGTGAGCACAAGGTGCCCCCTGCCGAGAGGCCTGGCCTGGTGGTCAAGTGACTCTGACTTCTGGGGGATTAGAGGCTGGAATTCAGCTTCCACAAGGAAGCAAAGGCCCAGAGAGGGAGGAGCACTCATGGTTGATTACACTGAATGAGATGCAGGCTGGGCACAGGCCCATACGGCTGCACAACTGTCAGAGGTGCCATTCACAGTGGGCTGGTCCTGGGGGGTCCGAAAGGAGCTGGGGACAAGCACATGTGTATGTGTCCTGTGACTCCTGCAGGGTCTGGGCGAGGGGTGCTCTGTGGCCATCTCAGCTGCTCTCTCCAGAATACTGGCTTGGGGATAGAGCCAAGGCAGAAGCCAAGGAGAAGCACCATAGAGCCAGCATCCCACCTCCAGCAGAGCCCAGGGTGCTGGCTTCCGGGATGAAGTCCTGGCCAGCTAAGATGGGTGGGGAGGCATAACCCCACCAGCCAAGGAAGCTACCTCTTCCTGTGGCTTCCTTGTGCTGAGGGGCTGACAAACCCAGAACCCAGATGCAGAGCCAGAGCTTGGATCGAAGAACTTAGAATGCAGGGCATTGAGCTACCGGCGGCATTCAGCTACCAGGAGCTAGAGCCCAGGACCTGAAGTCTAAAGCCAGATCTCAGAGTTTCAGGTGTGGAACCTAGAAGCCAGAGCGTGGCCTGCCATCTCAGAGCGTGCTGTCCACAGCCTCACACTCAGGCCTGGTCTCCAGGGCCAGCATGAAGCCCTGGGGCACAGGGCTGGAGAGACATGAGGAGGGAGCTGTAGGGAAGAGGTGATTTCTGAGAAGAGCCTAGAGCTGCCTCAGCTCTTTGGGCCACAGACTTTGGCCTCGTCAGTCAATGAGTGACCTACTCCCGGGCCACCGGGGTCAATCATTACCCAGGGCGCTTGTCCCCCAAACGGAGGCAGGACATTCTCGGGTCAGCTGGTCATGTCCTGCTCTGCAGGACCTAATGTAGCTTTGGAAAATGGGGCTTGGATGGAACATCTCAGGGCCCTGCCTGCTCTGTCGGGCAGCTCAGAGTGAAGTCCAAGATCTCCAAGAAAGGACAAAGTCAAGAGGGCCAGGGGATGGATTGCTCTGTTCCCCGAAGGGAAGTGGCAGGTGGCCCCTACTATGTCATCCACCCCACGGTGAAAACAGGTGACTTGACCACAGATCAGAGAGGACGCAGCCATGGGTGTGCAAGGCACTCACAGCTGTGTCTGTGTGCAAGCGTGCTGGCCTGCCCGCTGGAGCAGAGCGTCACGGCCGGATTCCCAGTGCACCACACCGTGCTGACTCAGTGGGGCTCATATGTCGGTTGAATAAATAACCATGTTGGTGAGAAGAGGCAGGAGTTCTCGGACTGTGCTTATGAGGAACCTTGCCGTGGGATTACACTGCTCGTTAGCCAGTTCCTCCCAAAAACCCAGTTCCTAGACAGATGGTCTGGAATGTTAGTTTTTCCTCCCTTGATTGTCCTCAAACTTGAGGTTCTGCAGGAAACACACCTGCATCGAACTGCGTGCGTGTAAGGAGCAACGGGTCTTGACGGAGGACTGCGGAGACAGCTGGTGGTGCCCGCCTCCACACTTGCTTCGCTCCCGGACACACATGCTTGTTCTTGGCACTGTCCTCTCTGTTCAGCAGCCATGTGGCTCCTAGGGAACTCATTTTCGTTGGTGTGACGAAATTCAGTAACTGTCAGCCTGTCACATGCACATTGGCCGTGCTCTTCACGCATCCCACTCATTACAAGCTGCCTCCTCCCCCAGCACTGGCCCCGGAGGGCTCTCCAGAGTCACTAGCCTGATGTTTTCACCTTGGCTGCCATCTCAGCTGCCCCAGCTGACCAGGGTGTCTTTCAAAACGTGGCGACTCTGGTTTCTGGGGCACTGCTTTTCTGCTGTTCCTCCTGAACCCAGCTGCGGGCGGGTCTCAGTTTCCCCTTCCTCTGCCCTCTCAGAAACGTGGGGGCTCCTCGGGGCTTAGCCCAGCTGCCCTCCTCACTCTCCCTGGGGCACCTTCACAGGGGAAGCCAAGTTGTGCTGCCCTCCCCCCCCCCCCCCTGGCGATGACGGATGCTCTCTTTAGGCCGGGAGGCTGGCAGGTTTTAAAGGGAGAGGGTGGCGTGATAAGAAGGGCATTTTGAAAAGCTGTCTGGCTGCATATTTTGGAGTCTGGATCGGGAGGAGTGAGGACAGCGCAGGGAGAGCATCTGAGAGGCTATTGCAATAACCCAGGTGAGGCCTGGTGGCCCGGAGCTCCTGGGAAACAAAACTGGGAGAGACGGGGGATGGATTAAAGATGATGAGGTAGAGGAGAAGGGCCTCTCACAGATGCCCGCTCCATTTCCTGCTCAAAGGACCGACCTCATGCTGCTCCCTGAGGTGCTGGCGTGCAGGAGGCCCCTGTGAGATAAGGAGCATGTCCTGTGCTTTAGACCCAAAGATCCAAATGCGAACGCCAGAGCTCCTCAGACACAGTCGGCACAGACAGGTCTTGGCATCTTCCCCCCAAGACTCCTCCCCCTGGAAGCCTTCTCTCAGTGTGAGACACCACCAACCACCCACGCTGTGGGCCCAGAGGCCTGGGGAGGCACGTGAGCAGACAGGGCAAAAGTCACCCTTCAGGTGCACCCAGAGTCTGTCACAGGCGGGGAGAGGCAGGCTGTGAGTGGGGAGGAGGCTGTTGAAATGAGCCAAGGGGCCGAGAGGCTGGGGCTGGAGTATGGCCACCTTCCCCGCTGCTCTTAGGCGTCCAAAAGGCAGCTCTGCTCAGCAGCCCCATCCCATCCCCAGAATTTTGGGGGATCATTTGGATGTGTGAACCCACAGCATTTCGTAATGATCACTTGTGACCAATAACTGCCTCCCCTACCGGCCCCTGAGCTCCATGAGAGCAGGGAAGGGAGAAGTCAAACTGCCCGAGATTATTAAAGGGGAGGGGCGTCCAGTCCATCAGGAGCGCCTTGGTACCAGCTGCTCTTGCCCAGGGTCTGACCTCAATAGTGCAGGAGAGACGGGGAGCAGGCCTGTGGATGGGGGTCTCTGGACACACTGTGGGTGTCAGGCCCCCCGGGGTGGGGTGCCCCAGCAGCCTCAGACCCATCCCTAATGGGACTTTAACAGGACCTCTAGTTCCAACAAAAGGACTCAGTAGCAACTGCATTTCCACGGCTCAGTGACACTCCTCCCACCGCTGTATGAATCCGGACCTCACCCAGTTCACTCCGAGCAGGTGGAAGCGGCTCCAGGACACCAAGAGGTTCCTACACAGGGTTCATGACAGAATGCGATGCGACCATTAAAAACCACACCTGTGCTGAGTGTAAAGACACAGGAAAAGGCTTCGGCTAGAAGGGTAGATGCAAAAGAGCACGCAGTCTCTCATAGACAAGGAAATCCGACGCGGGTTTAAAAGGCAGAGAGGTTCCCTCCTTAAGTCCCTGTGTGAAGGGAGCTGCAGGGCGTCGTCCTCTGGAGCACTGTGCTTTGCTTCCCAGCATGCCACCAGTTCTGCTCAAACAAACTCTTTAAAACATTAAAAAAGAAAAAGGGCAGCGAGGAAAGGATGAAAGGCAGTGTTCTAATAATTACAGCAATGTTTCTGAGAAGCAGGGTTATTTTTAATTTCCTTTTGCTATGAATGGAGACTTTTCTGGTAAACACCAGGTGGCTGATTCCTGCCTCGGTTCCCCAGAACCACCAGAACGAGCTATAAGACTCTTCGGCTCATTGTCCTCCGCAGGGCACGCTTCAGAGTGAGAGGGTCGCTGGGCCAAGCTTCATACCAGGACTTGGCCAGGCAACCAGGGCTTGTGGCCACTCTACCAGCCAAGCCCGGCCGCACCTCCGCCACGCCCCCTTCAATCCCCTGTGGGTTCTCTGCGGCCATGTGGTGGAGCTGGGAGGCGAACCCAGGCTTTCTGTGTTCTCTGCTCTTAGCCACTTGGGCAGAGAGTTCATTCTGACCATTACTCCTCAATGCTCGGCAAATTAAGCACTAATTACTTAACCTTTGTCACATTAAAGGGGGAACAGTGCAGATTTCTATCTTCCTTGATGGAAAAAGGCTGGGTCTATGTCACCCTAAAATATGCTCAATGTTGTGGAGGACTTCAGCTCAGGGAACCAATCAGAGGTTGGTGAGCCAACAGAAGTTGTGGACCTGAAACAGGGCTGAGAAACTAGAGGAGGTGGGGCCATTTCCTTGGCCAGGACACCTCAGCCACCTGGAGACAGCGAAAGGGCATGAGAGCATGAAGAGAGCAAACGCGCTGAGGGATTCTGCTCTAGGCACAGAGATGGGTCACTTATCTTATGAATTCGACAATTCACTGGAAAAGCCAAGCAAATTGTCATTTTACCAGCAAGGGACCTAAGGGCTAGGGGCGGTGAGGTGACTGGCCTCTGAATCCCAGGCTGACGCGGGGATTGTACCATTGCTTGGACCAAGAGAGAAGCTAACTTTGCCAATCTTGGCCCAACATAGAGTAGGAACTCAACTAATGTGCTTAGACACCAACAGATGGATAGACACAGGCCAGCGGGCTGGCTAGGTGGATGGGGAGGTGGATGGATGATGGGTGGGTACTAGGTGTATCGGGTAATGATGCGGATTTTTTTAATAGATGGAGTTACACATATGTTGATATATATATATATATATGCGATTTGATATGTCTGCTATTTTGTTATATTGACAACAAGCTTCAAAACTTCATATGTTGCCGAAACCGGTTTGGCTCAGTGGATAGAGTGTCGGCCTGCGGACTGAAAGGTCCCGGGTTCGATTCCGGTCAAGGGCATGTACCTGGGTTGCGGGCATATCCCCAGTGGGAGATGTGCAGGAGGCAGCTGATCGATGTTTCTCTCTCATCGATGTTTCTAACTCTCTATTTCTCTCCCTTCCTCTCTGTAAAAAATCAATAAAATATATTAAAAAAAAAAACAAAAAAAACTTCATATGTCAAATTTTCTGAAGGTGTTAACATCATAGATATTTTTACATTTAAAAATGTCGAGCCCTAACCGGTTTGGCTCAGTGGATAGAGCGTCGGCCTACAGACTCAAGGGTCCCAGGTTCGATTCCGGTCAAGGGCATGTACCTTGGTTGCGGGTACATACCCAGCAGGGAGTGTGCAGGAGGCAGCTGATCAATGTTTCTCTCTCTCATCGATGTTTCTAACTCTCTATCCCTCTCCCTTCCTCTCTGTAAAAAATCAATAAAATATATTTAAAAAAATAAAAATAAAAATGTCGAATATCATGCCAAAAAAAGAGCATTTGCGGGAAGTTTTAATTCATTACTTTATTGTGGAGAAAAGTGCTGCTGAAAGTTATCGTATACTTCGGGAAGCTTATGGTGAACATGCTTCATCTCAAGATACTTGTGAGCGCTGGTTTAAACGCTTTAAAAGTGATGATTTCCATGTGAAAGACAAAGAACGTCCAGGTCAACCAAAAAAGTTTGAAGACCAACAATCACAAGCATTATTGGATGAAGATGCATGTCAAACTCAAAACCAACTTGCAGAAAGATTAAACATTGCTCAGCAAACATTTTCTGATTGTTTACAAGCAATGGGAAAGATTTTAAAGGAAGGAAAATGGGTGCCACATCAACTGAACGAAAGACAAATGGAAAACCGAAAAGTCATCAGTAAAATGTTGCTTCAACAACACGAAAGAAAGTCCTTTTTGCATCGAATTGTGACTGGCGATGAAAAGTGGATTTATTTTGAGAATCCCAAATGCACAAAATCATGGGTTGATCCAGGTCAACCATCAACATCGACTGCAAGGTCAAATCGCTTCAGAAAGAAGACAATGCTCTGCGTTTGGTGGGATCAGGAAGGTGTGGTGAATTATGAGCTTCTAAAACCAGGTGAAACCGTTAATACTGATCGTTACCGACAACAAATAATCAATTTAAACCACGCTTTGATCGTGAAACGACCAGAATGGGCCAGAAGACACGGCAAAGTAATTTTGCTTCATGATAACGCACCAGCACACACTTCAAAACCAGTTAAAGACTTTCAGCAGCACTTTTTCTTCAAAATGAAGTAATGAATTAAAACTTCCTGCAAATGCTCTTTTTTTTGGCACAAAATTCGACATTTTTAAGCGTAAAAATATTTATGATGTTAACACCTTCAGAAAATTTGACATACGAAGTTTTGAAGCTTGTTGTCAATACAACAAAATAACAGACATATCAAATCGCATATATATCAACATATGTGTAACTCATCTATTGAAAAAATCCGCATTATTAACCGGTACACCTAGTAAGCGGATAAATGAGTGGGTGGATGGATGAGTGGCTAAATGGATGCATAACGTTAGGCAGTTGCCCAACTAGGTCTTGAATGGAACCCACTATTGCTGGATCTGACCAAACCATAATCTCTTAAAAAAGAAGCTTCCTTCTCATCCCTCTGTAAATCTGGTCCCCAAATCGGGCTCCATAGTCCTGTGAAAGGGAAACAAGCTTCTGAAAGGCTTCCTTAGACCCCCTCTGACTTTCATATCCTCATCAGTTTCCCAATCCAGAAGCCAAACTTTGATATATTTCCTCTCCCTCCCACCCTCCCCATCACCAACTCTACTGCCCAAGTACCCCTGGGATGTATCCTGTTCTCCCCATCCCTCCTGTTCCCACCTTGGTTCAGACCTCATCATCTCTCAGCCTCTTAACTGGTCTCTCTGTTTCCAGACTCACTCCCTATGACACATTCCAACCCCACCCACCCCAGAGGGACCTTTCCAAAATGCAGGCCCTTCTTGGTCTGGCAAGGGGCTCCACAGTCTGTTAGACTTCACATCCTGGATCTGCGGTTGGGCATTGGAGATGCTCCAAGATTCCACATACACAGCCTCTCCGGTTTGTCTCCTGTTGTTTCCTCCATTACACACTCCCCCTCCTCCAAACACCCCCCAAGACACACAAACCCACAGACACCCAGACACACAGCAAGGCCACAGGATGTTTGGATCACTCCTTGGGGAGTCCTGTCAGCTGGAGCCACAGAATCCCTTTGGGGACTCTGGGAATGAGGCTCCTGAGTGGCTTCAGGGTCTCTGCCTGGGGATAGGGTGTGTCTGTGCCCTCACTGGTTCTGGGTGGTGGTTCAGGCTGAGCATATGTTGGAGGGAAGGGAGAGCCTAACTACAGACTCCCCCTGCAGAGCTGACGATTAGTAATTAACTGGGAGGAATCACAGGGGTGAGGTTAATTGGGGAAAGAGGGAGGGCAGCTAGAGTTCTAGGGACTTTGCCCTTGACCCAAGGGTATAAAGTGGAAGGTCCCAGCTGCTCTTTGGGTCCTTGGGACTTCCCTGAGCAGCTGAGCAGGAGCTGAGACACAGAATCCTAAGGTGAGCCCAGAGTCCCCTCCTCCCAACCTCATCTTCAACTCTTAGTAGGAACAGTTCATTACCCCAGTCCCCCTCTTCCTGCCTCCATAACATCTCAGTACCAGCCCAGCCTGGCTCACTCCCAAAGTGAAAAGGACTTGTGTTCTTCCAGGACTGGGAAATCAGCTCAGGACACCCCCCCACCCCCCATCCCACAGCCAAGGCCCCTTGGGACAATGTTAGGGGTGGGAGTGAGGAGGTGTTGCTGAGGCAGCCTGGGGCACTCCCACCCCAACAGCCAAGAACTCCAGGGGCAGTTTGGGGCGGGGAGAGGGGGGCGCGGGACCTAAAACAAGCCTGGACTTCCCAGACTTGGGGACAGGGCGGGGGCCCTCCTTACCTAAACCAGTCCTGGCCTGAGCCTCATTCATGGGAGCAAGGTGGCAGGATTTGTTTCTTGTTGAGGGGTGAGGAGTAGGAGAAAGGTGGTCTGCCAAGGCCAGTGAGCCCTCCCGAGTGCTTGCCCAGCTGGTCCCTCGATCCAGAACAGGTGTCCATGGTTCCTCACTGCTCTCAGGACGAGCAAAACAGCTGCGCAGCCCATGCCGGGCCCCGGCCCACACCTGCAGCCTCTGCACATGTTCCCTGGCCCCTCCAGCTGCAGGGTGTCGGCAGCTTCTCCCCACACATGGCCCTTGCACACCTGCGGTCCCCTTCTCCTCCTGGTAGTGCCTACTGACGGTTCCTCTCAGTGTGACCCCTCTTCCCTCCTCCAAGGCCCACCCCACCGTGAGACTCTGGTGGCACCCATACCTGTCATTAGAACACTTGTTCCCATCACCATTTTCTTTTCTTTTTTTTTCTTTTATTAAATATATTTTATTGATTTTTTTACAGAGAGGAAGGGAGAGAGATAGATAATTAGAAACATCGATCAGCTGCCTCCTGCACACTCTCCACTGGGGATGTGCCCGCAACCCAGGCACATGCCCCTGACCGGAATCGAACCTGGGACCCTTCAGTCCGCAGGCCGATGCTCTATCCACTGCGCCAAACCGGTTTCGGCCCCATCGCTATTTTCTATCTATTTGAGGGATTATTTCATTGAAAAATGTCTCCCCACCACCCTTTGGATTTCATAGGGGCAGACATTGTGTATGTATCCAGTCACCACTGTACCCCAGCATCTAGGATAGAATAGATGCTCAATCTATTGCTGAATGAATGAATGCCCGAATCTTTGCTGAGCACCTGAGTGTGCTTCCCTGGGTATGGGGGTAGGGAGGTAGGGGGGAGTATTTCTATGGGTGTGTGGGATCACACTTCATGAATGTCTGTGCAAGTGAGTGTGTGGGTGTGGGCGGTAGATGTGTGAGTGTGTGAGTGTCCAGGACACAGCAGTTGTCATTCAATGTTGTTGCAGACACCACTGTGTGTGCCCGGGATGATGTCCTATGGAGAGAGGCTGGGGGGCCCTGCTGTCTCTCCAATCCCAGTCCGCAGGGGGCATGTGATGCATGGGGCGGCCTTTGCCTATGTGCCCAGCCCTCAGGGTGAGTGTGCCCCCACTCCCAGACCCTGCTTGCCCATGGTTGCCCACATCCTGGGTGAGACCTCCACCTCTCCAATCCACCCCTCCTGCCCTCCCTCGGACCCAGGGCCTCTGGGAACTCCTGATTAGCCTTCCTTCCCAGTCCTGCACAGGATCCCAGGGACCTCCGCCTATGCCTTCCCCAGTCTGGGCCCCGTGGCCCTCGCCGAGCACAGCTGCCCCTTTGGGGAGGTTCTGGAGCTCCATGACCCGCTGCCTGCCAAGCTGGCCCTGGAGGAGGAGCAGAAGCCAGGTGGGCTGAGTGGGGTGGCAGGGACACCAGCAGTCACTGCCCCAGCCCTCTGGCCGCTGTGCTCATGGTTGTCCCATCCCCAGAGCCTGGACTGGCCCAGAAGCTGCGCCAGGCTGGCGTGACACTCCTCAAGGTGCCACTGATGCTCACGTTCCTCTACCTCTTTGTCTGCTCCCTGGACGTGCTCAGCTCAGCCTTCCAGCTGGCTGGAGGTAGGGCTAGGGGAGGGGCCTGGGGAAAGGCCCCTGAAGGGCCTCAAGCAATGGTGACTCATGCTCCCCAGGGAAGGTGGCTGGTGACATCTTCAAGGACAATGCCATCCTGTCCAATCCGGTGGCGGGGCTGGTGGTGGGCATCCTGGTGACCGTGCTGGTGCAGAGCTCCAGCACCTCCACCTCCATCATCGTCAGCATGGTCTCCTCTGGCTGTGAGTCGACCCACTAGGGCCAGGGAGAGAGTGTGGGGAGCTGGGTGTGCTGCACAAGGGCTGGGGAGGGGCTAGGAGTGGGAACAGGGGACTGAGGGCTAAGGGCAGAGCCCTGGCAGCTCCCACTCTGTCCTCCAAGGCCTAGCCAGGAGTCTCCGTCTGGGGGGGTGCCCAGGATCCTGAAAGGTAGCAAATGGGGGGCACAACCCCAGGAAGGCTCACCTCCAGAACATCACGCAGCTCTTCATCCCATCCGTGGGAAACAGAAGCAGAGCGATGAGAGCAGGGAAGCTGTGGGAGACACACATATGGTTTCCGGGAGGGAGGTGGCTGCAGGCCGCTGGGAAGGGCAGGCTGCAGCTCGGCCAGGAGCCATGCTCAGGCAGCGGTGGAATTTCCTCCTCCGCAGCGGGGTCTCCGTTGTGCTCTGAGGCCTTTTATCTCCTTGGATGAGGGCCACCCAGATTACTGAGGTTTATCTCCTTTGCTTAAGGTCAACTGATTGTAGAGGTGAATCTGCAAAACCCCTTCACAACAATGTTGAGGTTAATGTTGGATTGAATAATTGGGTACCATAGCCTCGCCGAGCTGACACATGAAACTGACTGTCACACTCATGTCTACATGCCACGCCTAGTTGATTTGTAATGGCAGGTACATGTTTGCATATAGGACACATGCCCTCATATACACATGCCCCCACACATGTTCACACATGGGCATGTGCAGTGTATATTTACATATGTTACATGTATGTAAATCTACAGCACATGTACCTGTGACACCGAGGCTGGGCGGAGTGAGCAGCATGGCAGGAATGCCCACTAGTGGCCAGAACATGGGTAGTGGGTCTGGCAGGAGGTGCCGTGGGGACAGGAACTGGGTGGACACTACCCACTTAGTTAAGAGGCCCTTTCTTCTCCCAGTGCTGGAGGTGAGCTCTGCCATCCCCATCATCATGGGCTCCAACATTGGCACCTCTGTCACCAACACCATTGTGGCCCTGATGCAGGCGGGGGACAGGACCGACTTCCGTAGGTGAGGGGGGAGAGTGGTGACGGGTCTGTGTCTGTGGGGGGAGGGTCGTCCCAGACGCCAGGAGCCCCAGAACAAGCAAACCCAGGCTCCGGCCTACCTTGCCACGTGGCCTCCCTGCCCAGGGCCTTCGCGGGGGCCACTGTGCACGACTGCTTTAACTGGCTGTCAGTGCTGGTCCTGCTGCCCTTGGAGGTGGCCTCTGGGTACCTGTACCATGTCACTCGGCTGGTGGTGGCCTCCTTCAACATCCGCGGCGGCCAAGACGCCCCTGAGCTGCTTAAGATCATCACGGAGCCCTTCACGAAGCTCATCATCCAGGTGGGGGCAGGGCTGGCCGGGGTGGAGGCGGGGCACAGTGAGGGCCCACACTCACTCCCCCTGCCCACATCTTGCCCACAGCTGGACAAGTCTGTGATTACCAGCATTGCCATGGGTGACGAGTCCCTGAGGAACCACAGTCTCATCAGGATCTGGTGCGACCCAGACCCCATGAAGGTAAGTCCCAGGTCTGGCCCCAGGTGAGAAAACTCCCTTTTCAGACAGCTGACAGTTAGTGTCATTATCTTTTTTTAATGCTCCAAGTAGACCTTACAGACCATTAGCCTAGAGAGGGCAAAGATGTGACACTTTGACCATGAGACTGTGCCTACGGCAGATGTTGCTAATCTCTCCCAGCCTCACGCCAGCTTTAGGCAGCCACTACCAATCAATTAGAGTTGCCATGTAATCGATCTAGCCCAGTGGCTCGTAAAGTGTGGACCAGTGGCACCTGTACTACCTGGGAACCTGTTAGAGATGCAAAGTATTCAGCCTTTCCCCTCCACCTACTAAATCAGAAAAAATTCGGGGCCGGGGCCCAGCAGCCTAATTTCAGTAATTTCTCTGGTCTGCTCCATGCTCAAGTTTAAGAACCACTGCTCTGGCTCAACCCTCTGGTTTCACAAATAGAGAAATAGGCTCCAATGGGCTAAGAAACGTGCTGGAGCTTGTCCTGCCATGTGAGGGCGCAGAGCCCAGGTCTCACCGCCTAGGCCTCCTGCTTCCCCACTGGGGAGCAGGGCTTAGTGACTCAGCTCTGCGGATTTGGGGGGCACAGGTATGCGGGGGGAGGACAGGGCGAGAGTGCTATAAGGATCCCCAGGAAAGCAGGATCCCAGGAGCAGGACAAGCGGGCCATGTAGAGGCCTCACTGGAGACACAACAGCCCCTCGTGTCAACATCGGGGCTCCTCCCCTGGACACGCACACAGGCATGCATCCGCTTGCCCTTCTGCACTATTTCTGCTGCTTCCTGGCTTCTACTGCCTGGAATGAAGATCTCTTTGGCTGAGTCGGACACCCATGGGCCGGCCACTACAGCAGGCGAACAAGGAGGCAGCCATAAATGGGAAAATGCTTCAGCTAAAGCATAATCCTCAGTACCTGCTTCCCCTTGATTACACACAAGAAGTAACTCCACTTAGAACAAGATAGAAAGAAACTCAAAGCCCAAGCCTCTCCCCCACCCCGCCCCCCATCATCTCCTCTTGCTACTTGAAGTCACGGAGCCTTTATCCCGGTGTGAATAGAGAGCAACCTTTCAACCTGCCCTGCGAGGTTCCCTGGTCTGAATGGCACACAGCTCCAGCTCAGCCCTGCTGAGTCTCAGAGGCAGTTTGACATCAAAAAGCCCACGCAGGCAGCTTTTATGCTGCTTTGTGGCCTCTCTAACAAGCTCTACCTTCTCACCAGCTCGCAGGGGGCCCTCCCCAAGCTCTTCGGCTCATCACAATCCGCTCTACTTCCTAGCAAAGCCTGGGGGAGAGGAATCACACACTTTGATCTTTACAATAAAATAAGCCGGCACTCCTCGCTGCTCTGAAACCCTGCATGCAGCAGGCCCCTGCAGCACGTCCCACTGAACGGAGCCCTCCCCATGACATCCTCTCGCAGGGCGGGAGGTGGACAGGAGCATCCCACTTTCCACAAGAGGAACCTGAGGTTCATAGGCCTAAAGCAACCTGTGCAAGGTCCCTCGGCTGGGCCGTGGTCCCTGCTCCAGCGGCCACCTGCCTGAGCACTGGTTTCTCAGCCCAGCTCTGCCAGGAGACCCTCTAAGAGCAGTTTCCTTGGCTTGGAGAGTAACTGGCGGGTGGGACTCGAGCTCCCTGTTCTTACTCTCTCCCTTACGCTCTCGGGAGGTGATGTGTGTTAGCAGCTCCTCCTGCACCGAAGACTCGAGTTTTGCTTTGGCCACGGAGTCTCCCTGTGCTCCCTTCCAACCTGTCCCAGTTGCCTCCAGCTTTCACCAGGCTGGACCCGACTCGCCCAAACCAGTCTCCAGGAACCGTGTCACCAAGGAGAGAATGGAGAGTCTGAGCTTGTCCAGATGGTGGGGTGGGGTGTGGGGGAACAACAGGCAGTTTCAACACCTCTTGGCACTCTGGGGGCCTGACACTGTCCTGGGAATCACCTTCTTGTGTGGTCACATTGTGGATGGTCAACCAGACCTGCCTGGTTCCAACAAGTGTATTTTGAGGACTTGCAACCTGAGAAGCAGGGATTATTACATCCCTGTTCTACAGATGAGGCAACTGAGGCTCAGAGGGGTTTGTCCAAGTCCCTGTGATTGAGCTAGGACTAAAATCCTGGTGGAGTTTGGAGCCTGTGCCCCTGAATTTTCATCTTATAGCCTCTTCCAGATGCCACCCTGGTGTCCCACCATTAGTGCCCATTCCCCACTCCGCCCATCGCACCGAAAGGCACCAGGCGACCACTGCCACCCAGATAACCCTCCAGGAGTGAAGTGCTGCTCTAAGGAATTCTCCTCTTCGCCACCAGATGGCGATGCTGGCACGGTGATCCCCCTCCGCGTTCAGAAACAAAGACCCTCAGCTCCCCTTCCTCGGAAGGGAAAGGAGTCTTGGATCCCAGCATTCCTTTGTGAGCTTCATCGTCTCCTTCATTTCCCAGGGGTGCCTCCTGCATGTAGGATGGCTCTTCAGACATTTAAAGCCCAACTCTCTCTTCCAAGATTCCTCACAACTAGCTCCTGGGAGAGGTGGGCAGCATAACGGACCTCACGATGCAGAGAGGAAATGGAGGCCCTGAGAGGCTATGTGTTTGGCCCAGTGTCGCACAGCTTGGAGTGGCTCAGCTGGGGTTTGAGCCCAGGGCTGGCTGAGCTCATCCGTTCTGCTCTTCCCACAGAGTTCACCACCCCCACCGCGTGCCCCTCCCACTCCACCACGCCTCGAGGCCAGGACGGATGGCCACATGATGGGGTTATGCCCAGACCCCCGGCTTGCTAGCTCTTTGTCTAGGCTTCCGCCTCCTCCCTCCTTCCCTTTACAGTCTCTGGACGCCCCCTGTGAGCTCAGCCAGGGCCACACAATCCTAGGCAGGAACCCGAGATCTTGGCCCTCACCCTTGTCCTAACCCAACACTGCAAGCCCCAACTGGGACCCCAGAGAAGCTCTTCTCTTGCTCCAGCCTCCCAGGACCCCATAGGCCCCTCCCACACTCATCTCAGCAGTCATCTGTTTCCCAGGGCTCCAGGCTGGGATTCCCCAGGAAGGAAGATCCACAAAGTCCTCTCCACAAGGCCACGATCCTCAGAGAGATTCGCAGGAACCATTGATCCTGACCTAGGAAGCAATCACTCACACACACACACACTCACACACACACACACACACACGCACACTCACACACACACACACACACAAACACATACACATACACACTATTACCTTCCCAGATGGGTCCAGGGAGGCAGGGATTTGCCCTTACTTGAAGGCACTGTCATGAGCTAAGTCCTTAGGTGAGCTTTGCACACACATTTCTCTTGTCACCTTTTAAACAGCTCTTTTATTGTCCTGCTTTAGAGAGAACACACTCAGGGAGGTGATATGATATGTCTGAGGTAGCTAATATAAGCAGCAGGATTTGAACTCAGATCTGCCTAACAGCAAACACCTGACTCTCCCTCACACCTGGCTCTCTCTCTCTCACCTGGCTCTCTCCCTCACACCTGGCTCTCTCTCTCTCACCTGGCTCTCTCTCCCTCACACCTGGCTCTCTCTCTCACACCTGGCTCTCTCTCTCACACATGGCTCTCTCTCTCACACATGGCTCTCTCTCTCACACCTGGCTCTCTCCCTCACACCTGGCTCTCTCTCTCACACATGGCTCTCTCTCTCACACTTGGCTCTCTCTCTCACACATGGCTCTCTCTCTCACACCTGGCTCTCTCCCTCACACCTGGCTCTCTCCCTCAACCCTGGCTCTCTCCCTCACACCTGGCTCTCTCTCTCACACATGGCTCTCTCTCTCACACATGGCTCTCTCTCTCACACCTGGCTATCTCTCTCACACATGGCTCACTCTCTCACACCTGGCTCTCTCTCTCACACCTGGCTCTCTCCCTCACACCTGGCTCTCTCTCTCACACCTGGCTCTCTCTCTCACACATGGCTCTCTCTCTCACACATGGCTCTCTCTCTCACACCTGGCTCTCTCCCTCACACCTGGCTCTCTCTCTCACACATGGCTCTCTCTCTCACACTTGGCTCTCTCCCTCACACCTGGCTCTCTCTCCCTCACACATGGCTCTCTCTCCCTCACACATGGCTCTCTCTCTCTCACACATGGCTCTCTCTCTCTCACACCTGGCTCTCTCCCTCACACCTGGCTCTCTCTCCCTCACACATGGCTCTCTCTCCCTCACACATGGCTCTCTCTCTCTCACACCTGGCTCTCTCCCTCACACCTGGCTCTCTCCCTCACACCTGGCTCTCTCTCCCTCACACATGGCTCTCTCTCTCTCACACCTGGCTCTCTCCCTCACACCTGGCTCTCTCCCTCACACCTGGCTCTCTCTCCCTCACATCTGGCTCTCTCCCTCACACATGGCTCTCTCTCTCACACCTGGCTCTCTCCCTCACACCTGGCTCTCTCCCTCACACCTGGCTCCTCTCCCTCACATCTGGCTCTCTCTCTCACACATTGCTCTCTCTCTCACACCTGGCTCTCTCCCTCACACCTGGATCTCTCTCCCTCACACCTGGCTCTCTCTCCCTCACACCTGGCTCTCTCTCACACACCTGGCTCTCTCTCCCTCACACCTGGCTCTCTCTCCCTCACACCTGGCTCTCTCTCTCACACCTGGCTCTCTCCCTCACACCTAGCTCTCTCTCTCACACTTGGCTCTCTCCCTCACACCTGGCTCTCTCTCCCTCACACCTGGCTCTCTCCCTCACACCTGGCTCTCTCGCTCATGCCTGGCTCTCTCTCTCACACCTGGCTCTCTCCCTCACACCTGGCTCTCTCCCTCACACCTGGCTCTCTCTCTCACCTGGCTCTCTCTCTCACACCTGGCTCTCTCCCTCACACCTGGCTCTCTCCCTCACACCTGGCTCTCTCTCTACACCTGGCTCTCTCCCTCACACCTGGCTCTCTCCCTCACACCTGGCTCTCTCTCTCACCTGGCTCTCTCTCTCACACCTGGCTCTCTCCCTCACACCTGGCTCTCTCCCTCACACCTGGCTCTCTCTCCCTCACACCTGGCTCTCTCTTTCACCTGCATAGCAGTTCCTACCACTTGCTTGGCTTTTCTAAATGAGCCCATCAGAGACTATTTCCTCCTGGTTCCTTGGCCTGCATTTGGGGCTGGGCTTGAGGGTGCCCCACGGCTCTGGTGTGGCTAGCTGGCAACACAGCTAACTAAGCATGTTGCCCCACACAAGGGAGCACATACCACTAACATAAACGCCGACTTAAAGCCAGGTGTCATGAATAGGTCTTACCTTTATCATACATTTTTTAAATGACACAGTTTGGACTCAAGCCTAATGGAGCGGTAATATCCAAGTGCCAGGACCCGTCTGTGCCCCTACCCTCAGCACCAGGGGAGGTCAGAGGCTGTGGGATGCAGAGTTTCAGGGGGGAATGGAATCAGCACCCATATCAGCTCCGAAGACCAGAATGTGTTTGTGGGGAGAAGAGGGAAGTTGTGGCTCTTGCATTTCGCCTGGGGCCCTGGGAGTAAATCATTCCCCTCTGTGAGGTGGCAGGTCTCCAGCCAGCCCAGCCCACTTTCTCCTTTCATACTCGGTCTGGGGGAAGGGGAAGGTGCACCAAGTTGCATTAAAAAATAATAATAATAACTCCTTAGCCTAACGAGGCTACAAATTAGTGCTCCCTAGACCAGACCGGCCTTCACAGAATTGTACAGCATGTCTTAAAGCGGTTGTCAGCACTTACAAATAGGGAGGCTTAATTTAAAATTATAGAGCTGTGGTCTCCCTTGTAGAATCAGGCCCTTCGGCCATGCTAGGCTGTGTCCCTGGGTGGTGACAGTGGCCTGGGCCTGAGTGGCTACTACCCCGATAGGCCCAGCCCATGGCCGCCACCAGCGCCAGCCTGAGCCCCTCACCGAGGCTACTTGCCTGGCCTGCGTCCTCTGAACTGAGGGGCCTCCCCAGGAGCCCCCATCACTTCACTGATCGTAACGGGGGGAGGAAAGCACTGTGGGGCCTGGACTCTGCCCACCAGTGGGCCCCTGCCCCGCAGCCTTCTCCAGACAAGGAACTGAGCAAGAGGAAAACAGACCTCGGGCTGGGTGCCTCAGATGAGAGGCTGGGGCAAGGATGCTGGGGGAGAGGGAGCCCAGGAGGGGATAAAACACGGGGAAAGGGAGTTTTCCGAAGAGAGCCAGGGGCAGCAGCATCGTGCCAGGAAGAGGTGGGAGAAACAAGGACAGGAAGCCGCCGGGTCAGGAGGCCCTGTGCGCCCAGAGAGAGCCAGTTCAGCGGATGACGGGGCAGAATTGCAGAGGGCTGACCGTGGCCAGATTCTTGCGTGGCAGATATTTTCACCCCCATCTCTCCAGCAGAGGAGACAGGCTCAGAAAGGGCAAGTGAACCACCGAGACCACGTAGCCAGGAGACCCACTGCCGTTCTCCCATCCCCGTCGCTCCCTCATCTCCATCTTCCCCCCAACTCCAGGCTGCATGTTCCTAAATTCCCTAAGTCACCCTCCTCTCCATCTAGGCTCCCACCCCCATGCCCAGGGCAGAGGCCAACCGCAGCCAGACCCTCGGAAATGCCACCATGGAGAAATGTGAGTGCCGGCAGCAGGGAGGGGTCTGGCTGGCAGGGGCAGCGCCTGGCAGAGGTAGGGCTGTCCCCCAGGAGGGATGGCTGCCAACCAGCCCAGCTCCTGAGGTTTAAGGAGACTGAGGTGGGGCCTTGGGCTCCAAGTCCAAGGGGGTGGCAAAGGTGGGGGGCTGGGAGCTGGATGGGGGGGTCAGTCCTCAGCAGCTTGACACCCCTCCCAACAGGCAACCACCTCTTCGTGAACACAGGGCTGCCCGACCTGGCCGTAGGGCTCATCCTGCTGGCTGGCTCCTTGGTGCTGCTGTGTACTTGCCTCATCCTCCTTGTCAAGACGCTCAACTCTCTGCTCAAGGGCCAGGTGGCCAAGGTCATTCAGAGCATTATCAACACTGGTGAGCACCAGGCGGTGGGCGAGCGGGCCCCAGAATGGGCCCTTCCAGATCGCACTAACTCCTGACACTGCCTTGCTGTGCCATCTGGGTAAAGCCCTACCGTATCCGAGCCTCAGTTTCCCCGTGTGAACAAAGAAGAGACTTACCTGGGTGGTTTCTGAGGCCCCTGAGATGCTGACAGCTGGGGAGCGGTGGCTGCCTCTGGCCATGGTTCCATTCCAGCAGGTAACTAAAAAGGTTAGCAGTGGCCTCCGCTTGATTGAATCGGCAAATAATCATCAAGCCTTTACCATGGGCCAAGCACGGTATAGTGTTGGGAGTAAGAGGTGAGGCACACAGCCTAGAGTCCCCCTCTAGGAGGATGGCAATGAAAACCTCATTATGGGGGAGGGGAGAATGAGCCAGGGAGAAGGCAAAACTGACAACACAATAGAGTACAGAAGAGGCTGCTTTGGTCAGCGGCCTTTGTGCAGATGTGACATCTGAGCAAAGACCTAAATGAGAAGGAGTCAAGATACGGGTGGAGGGAACAGCCGTGCAAAGGCTTGGAGGCCAGGACCAGCTGGGCAGGTTTGCCGCACAGAATGGGAGCCAGCGGGCATCCTGGAGAGAGGCAGAGAGAGGTCAGAGAGGTGAGGGGGAGCGGATCATAGGGCCACCGGCTGCGCTCAGAGCCTGGACTTTGTTAAGGATAACGGGGGCAGTGGGGGTTGAGGACAGAGAGTGACACCGTCCGGTGGTTTTTATTGTCAGCTTCATTCTGGCACAGGCAGAGGCCGCATGGCAAATGCTGGAGGGGAGCTTGGAGGAGGGAGGGGGGTGGGACACAGCCTGCCTGAGCACTGGGTCAGGAGGGCTTTCCAGGAGCAGTGATGTCCACCGGGGCCTGAAGGTGGACGTGTACGAGTGGGAAGGAGAGCCAGGCTGAGGGAACCGAAGGTGTGACTGAGCCAGGCTGAGAGGAGCCTGCAGAGGCCCTCCCAGCTGAGCAGGGGACCGGCAAAGGCCCCACTGGAAACGCACCCAAGACCTCCTCCTCAAGGAGGGCTCCCCCTGCGGTCCCAGCCCCACCCTGACCCTGCGGGGCTGGTTTCCCCACAGACTTCCCCACCCCCTTCACCTGGGTCACCGGCTACTTTGCCATGATGGTGGGCGCCGCCATGACATTCGTGGTCCAGAGCAGTTCTGTATTCACCTCGGCCATCACCCCACTCATCGGTGAGTGCTTCTGCCGGGGTGGGGGCGGGGTGGCAGGGAAAGGGCTGAGGGGGAGCTGGGAGACCACATCTTCCCTCTTCCCCCCAGGCCTGGGTGTGATCAGCATTGAGCGCGCCTACCCCCTCACGCTGGGCTCCAACATCGGCACCACCACCACAGCCATCCTGGCTGCCCTGGCCAGCCCCCGGGAGAAGCTGTCCAGTGCCTTCCAGGTGTGCCTGGGAGAGCAGCCCTGCCAGAGAGGACCGTGCTGGGCCTGGGGTGTGGCGCTGACCCTTGGTGGGACGCTGAGTAACAAGCTGTTGACTGCTAACTAGGCCAGCGGCTCTGCCAGCCTCTGCGGCAGCCATGTGGTGGTGCCGCCCTCAGGACCTTGCTGTCTTCCAGGAAGATGTGACTCAGTCCACCAATGAGCAGGGGTGGGGTGTGCACTCTGAGGGAGGGGTGCTGTGAGGGGGGCCTGGCCAGTCTGGGGGATCGAGGATGAGTAGGGGGGACTCGGCAGAGCAGTGGCTGTTCTAGGAGAAGTAGTAATGACAAGCAGGGGCTCAGGTCAGGGTGGGGACCCATCAGGAGGCCAGAACTGCTGAGGCAGAAACTAGGAGAAATCGTTTAGCTCCTGGATTTGGGGAGCATCTGCTGGGGAAGTCCTAGAAGCGGGGTTTGAGGGGGAGATGTGGGGAGTCCAGGGCAGTGATTATTTGCCAACTGGCCCAGAAGTGTTTCGGTGTTTTACTGGGGGCACGTCAACCCTAGTGTGACTTTCCTGCTGCCCAGACCAGGCCGGGCCCTATATCTGTTCCCACGGTCCTGGCTTGGGAGTGGGCCTGTGCCCACCTCAGCCCCTTTGCCCTCTTCTCTGCAGATCGCCCTCTGCCACTTCTTCTTCAACATCTCAGGCATCCTGCTGTGGTACCCGGTGCCCTGCACCCGCCTGCCCATCCGCATGGCCAAGGCCCTAGGCAGATGCACCGCCAAGTACCGCTGGTTTGCCGTCCTCTACCTCCTGCTGTGCTTTGTCTTGATGCCCTCGCTGGTATTTGGCATCTCCATGGCAGGCGGGTGGGCCATGGTGGGTGTGGGTGCACCCTTCGCGGCCCTGCTGGCCTTCGTGGTGCTCGTTAGTGTCCTGCAGAGTCGCAGCCCCAGGCACCTGCCCAAGTGGCTGCAGACATGGGACTTCCTGCCCCGGTGGATGCACTCCCTACAGCCCCTGGACCGCCTCATCACCCGCGCCACCCTGTGCTGTGCCAGGCCCGAGCCCCGCTCACCCCCACTGCCCCCCAGGGTCTTCCTGGAGGAGCTGCCCCCTGCTACACCCTCTCCCCGCCTTGCCCTGCCTGCTCACCACAATGCCACCCGCCTCTAGGCTTCAGCCCACACTGCCACCTGGGGCAGGGAAGGGCCTGTGCCTGGTGCCCGGGTGGGAGGGGAGGGGTGTGTGTCTGTGTACATGCTCCTGCCCTTGAGCAGGCCCTCAGAGGTCTGGGCTGCGTGACTGGGTTGCTGTGTGAGCCTGTGCCAGCCTGCACGTGTGTCCATCATGGTGCACCTGTGGCTCTCTGCAGGCCGCAGGGCACCTGCGATGACTTCCAGCCCTTTGCACATTGTTTGGAGGCTGGTGCTTGTGTACTTTTGTCCACACAACTCCAACGGGGCTGGGTGGGAATGAGGGTGGGTCTGAGTACCTGACTCCCAGCTGTTTGCTCATGCAGAGATGTCACTGGCTGAATTCTCACCCTCTCCCTTCCACTTCCCTTCCTCCATGCCATTCTCCTCTTCCTCACCCAGCTTTCTGCATCACTGCTACAACCCCCTTTCCCAACACTGCCTGATTTTAAAAAAGAAAAAAGGAATTAAACTTTGATTATGCATTTGAAAATCTGTTTGTTCTCATTTGGAGGGGAGGAGAGACCACAGTTAGGGGTTCAGGAGCACTATCTCCCCTCTCAAGACAGCCTGCTGTTCCCTGGGAGAGCCAGCCGACAAGCTCACCCCAACCATTTCCTGGCTCTGCCTTAATGAGTCCAATCCACAGCCCAGACTGCCTGAAAGTCCCCAAGGTCAAGGCCAGTGTTAGCAGGGCTCTCTGCACCTCCATCCCCCAGCCCACCAGGCTGCCTCTGGTTTCTTCTCATCTCTGGACTCACCTACCTCACTGACTCCCTCCCTCCCTCCCTCCCTCTTTCTGGCATGAGATCAATTCTCCCCAAAGCAAGTGACTTGTGGGACTTATGGGGACTACTGTGAGAGGGGACCAGGAGGTTCAAAGTGCACAGGACAAGCCAGGATACAGGGGGGCAGGAACCAGCCACCCTCCCTCCTCCTACCCTTGTCCATCTTTGACAATAAGCCATGTCTCATTTAAACCCACTCAAGTTTTCAATTCCTCTTCTTCTGTAGCCTCCCCCCACCCCAGCTGAGGCATGCAGGGGAGGGTGCAGGGATTGGAGGTGCCAACGTTCCTCCCTCCAGTCCAGGGTATCTGTGGAGCCTTTGGACCCCAAGGGGACTGGAGGCTGTAGGGCCCAGACCTGGCTGTGATGATCTTGGACACAGTCCTCCACCCACCCTCTTGGAGGCAAGTGGGGAAGATGCAAGAGACAGGGAGCCCCAGAGACGCTCCCCAAGCTACCAGCCACACCTGTCACCTGTCCACAGCCCCTGCTAGTGCTTCCTCTCGCCAAGTGGAAGAGGCGAGAAGCACTCTGAGGTGCGGCCTGGGGAGGGGTGTGGGAAGGTGGGGAGGAGACTCCCTTAGGGTTCATCCTGCACGGCTGTGGGGACAGTTTTGTGGGAAAGGATGCTCAGGTCTGAGCTAGAGAGTTTGAGAAGGCTGCTGCCTGGGGCTCTTGCTCAGCTTCGGTGTCCCTAGGGCCCTGGGAAGTCTCCAAGGCCCGCCGCGCCCCTGACTCTGGCCTGGGGAGTCAGGTCAGAGCCTCTGCAGGGCACCCAATGGGAGGGCACCCAGTGGGAGTCATAATCCCAACTCCACCAGGTGACCTTTCTGCAAGGACCTTCCAGAAAACTGGTGTCCTCCTCAGCAACAACTCCCACCCCCACCCCCTGCAACCAGAGGATGAGTCCGCCATTCCCAGGTCTGAGTTTATTTTGTCTCCGCGGCCATCACATGGCTGCTCTGCTAGGTGCCCTGAGTGCGCAGCCAGTGGGTCAGCTCGTGCACCTTCTTGTTGAGGATGCCCCCGTGCACGCCCCGCCGGCCCATGAGCACGAGAAGCGCGCGCGGCGTGTGGCCCACGCAGACCGCGCGCCCATCCAGCCCCTTGGTGCGCGCGTCCAGCACGCCGTCGCCCTCCGCCAGCAGGTGGTCTCTGATGACGCAGCAGCGGCGGCCCGCCACGCTCAGGCCGGCCTGCAGGAAGGTGCACCGGTCCTGCCCCGTGAGCACACCCACCTCCTGCGGCGAGATGGCGGCCAGCAGTCCCCCGGGCCGCGATGCCCACACACAGCGATTGTCCGAGTGGCCCACGATGGCTACGTCGTCGATGCGCTGGTCCTGCAGCACCGCACTGATGTAGGCTTTCCACTCGCCCATTCTGACTCGGCGCTGGTCCCTCGCCTGGCACTTCGGAGGGTTGCCGGGCTGCTCCCGCCTAAAATGCTGGGGGCACTGTGACGGATGCGAGGGCGGGGTTATGACGCTGAGGCTGGCGGCGGAGAATGGGGGCGGGGTTGGACCTGTCACCTGGTGAAGTTCACATTTAGCCTGAAGGAGGAGATTGCATGAGAGTGGAAATAATCCGTGAAAACCAATTCAGATGGCCCATCAAGCACAGTGCACAAGGGTTTAAAAAAAAAAGGTGTGCCCGCAGGCGTGCCTCAGTGCTCCAGCGTTGACCTATGAACCAGGTCAGGGTTTGATTCCTGGTCTGGGCACATGCCCCGGTTGTGGACTCCATCCCCAGTAGGGGGCATTCAGGAGGCAGCGGATCAGTGATTCCTTCTCATCACTGATGTTTCTTTCTCTCCCTCTCCCTCTCTGAAATCAATAAAAAATATATATATATATATTTTTAAAGATGCCACATCAGCCCTGGCCGGTTTGGCTTAATGGATAGAGCGTCGGTCTGCGGACTGAAAAGTCCCAGGTTCCATTCCAGTCAAGGGCATGTACCTTGGTTGCAGGCACATCCCCAGTGGGGGGTGTGCAGGAGGCAGCTGATTGATGTTTCTGACTCTCTATCCCTCTCCCTTTCTCTCTGTAAAAAAATCAATAAAATATTTTTTTAAATATATTTTATTGATTTTTTTTACAGAGAGGAAGGAAGAGGGATAGAGAGTTAGAAACATGGATGAGAAAGAAACATCGATCAGCTGCCTCCTGCACACCCCCCACTGGGGATGTGCCCACAAACAAGGTACATGCCCTTGACTGAAATCGAACCTGGGACCCTTCAGTCCGCAGGCCGACGCTCTATCCACTGAGCCAAACCGGTTATGGCAAAATATTTTTTTTTTAAATAAAAAGATGCCACGTCTGGACAGTGGGGCCTCTCTGCCTGGTCCCCAGAACATGGTTCTCTAATGTCGGCGCTCCAGAATCGCCTGGAAAGCTGTGGTGCAGACTGCTGGGCCTGACTCAGAGTTTCTGATTCGGTAGTATGGCGTGTACCCTGAAAGTGTGCATTTCTACAAATTCCCTGGCGCCGCCGCTGCCGCTGGTCCCAGGTTCGCACTGGGAGACCCACTGCCCTAGCGGCGTTGGGGGGAAGTGAGGGACTCCACTCTGGTCGCCAGCCCTAAGGCTCCACACCAGTTTTCAGATTAAGCATTTCTAACCACGGTTCCCAACCCCGCCGGAACATGTCATCACCGGAGAACTTTAAAACATACCACTGCCCATGCCCCATCCCTAGAGACAGGGGATTTAATTGCTCTGAGGTGGATCTCGGACATAGGTTCTGACGTGCAGTCGAGGCTGAGAATTTCTCTGGAAATTTAAAATATTAATGTTTCATACGAGGAATAATATGTGGAGCCACTCTGCACAGGGCTCAGTACACCGGCTCAGTAAACGTCAGCTGGACAAGAATCTAAATCTCGCATTAGATCTCAATAGGTCCTGTTCTCTAGGGGCGGTGGAGAAGCTGCGCTTACTGGTTTACTGTCTCGGCATTTCCCAGCGGGACCCCTGAAGAGCTGTGTCTTTCAAGCATTTCCAAAGCACTTTATTGCGTGTTTACTCCGTGCCTGGGGACGGACTGACGGACTGACAGCGCTGGAACACATCCTTGCAGTCCAGGATCAGGCCCAGCCATCCTCCCATTCCAGAACCACCGAGGAGGAAAAGAGGAGTTCCTGGGCGGTCAGGAAGCCATGTGCTCACGGATCCAAGTCAGGTAGTTGGCCACATCGGTGTACACACCCGGCTTGTTACGGTCGCCACAGCCCGAGCCCCAGCTGATGATGCCTCGCAGGGTGAGCTGACGCTCTTCGTCCTCCTCCTCACACACCAACGGACCCCCGGAGTCACCCTGGGTGGAGATACACGGCTCAGCGCCCTTGGCCTGGGGTCTGCACTGGACGGGGTGGGGGTAGGGCGCGAAGCGGCCCGAAGGCTCACCTGGCACGCGTCGGTGCCCCCCTCGGGAAAACCAGCGCAGAGCATGCCGGGGTAGAAGGCGTTGCCGTGCATATCAGGGTCGGAGCAGTGCTCGGGAGGGATCAGCGGCACCTGCGCCTCCTGCAGAAAGCTGGCATATTCCTCCGCCCCTGGGAACCAAGGAAGTGCTCACCCCACCACTCCCGACTCGGCTCCCCGCCTGCGCCAGGCTCTTCCAGATCCACCGCCTCCCTCGCAACAGGCCCGGGAGGGAGGCAGCTGCCGGTAACCCCTTTCACAGACCAGAAAACAGGCCCGAGGGGAGCGGGATGCGAATGGGCGATGGGCGGGGCGGAGCAGGCCTCCCCCTTCCCAGCCAGCATCTCAGAACCTCAACTACCCACCCTGTTCGAGCGCAGGCCCGTGTCCCAGTTAGCCGTGCAGCCTGGTGCCCAGTGGGACCCAAGAGGAAGTGTGATGCTCCCTGTACTCGGGAGTTTGGGGGCCCCCAACAGTGGATCCCAGGCCCGGGGAGGGGTGGCTGCAGAGACAGGGCCCTGCACGTCCTCACAGCCCAGCAGGTCAGCGCCTCCCGTCCCTGGTGATACCAAAGCTGCGGGCTTGTCTTGCCCACCCCGGTGCCAGAGGTCTCCCTCCCGCCCCCAGCGGTTCTGCCTACCCTCGAATTGGTGGCCCCAGCCGGCTACCTCGCAGAGCGCGGCCTCGGGTTCGGCGGGGCGAGCGGCGCCGCTCGGCAGGCAAACGGGCCCCACGGCAGGCGACGGGCGCGCGCAGCTGCCGTCCTGTCTCTCCTGCAGGCGCAGCAACGCTAACCCGGGGGGGAGGAGCGTGAGGCCCGCACGCCGGCCTCCGAGCCCTCCTCCCAATTTCCCGGTCCCCGGGGGCGCCCCCACGCACCCAGGTCGTGCTGGTAGGTGACGGGTGAGAAGTCCTCGTGCAGGTGGTAGGCGCGCACGGCCAGGATCTGGCACTGCGCACAGCTCTGGTTGTGGCGGTCCTGGCCCAGCACCACAGTCAGCTCCTCCGGCGCCGGCCTGCGGGCAGGGTGGGAAGAGGATGCAGGTTCAGAGCCGGACACCGGCGGCCAGGAGAAGCGCCCTGCCCCGGAGCCCCTTCCTGGGTCTCAGCTTCCTCCAGGGGAACTGGGGGCGGGGGCCGGGGGAAGAGAGGGCATGGGTTCGGGTGTCGCGCGGGCCTGAGCCTACGCGGGGCAGGCGGTACTGGCCGGTTCTGCAGGCAGTGAGCTGCGGTCAGCACCCAGCAAGGGGCGATGAGGCTGCCGGCGCAGAAACTGTGGCCCCAGTACAGCGCGGCGATGTAGGGGTGCGCGCCGGGCAGCGCCACTAGTCCCCCGACGACGCGTTTCCGGGAGGACAGCCCTTTCCGGAGCCTCTGTCCGCAGGTGGCCCGGCCGGTTCCGAGTTCGAGCCAGGGGGGGCTCCCACGCATATCGTCCCAGGGCAGCTCTGGCATCTCGTCCTGGAGCACGGGGGGCTTCGGCATCGCGCCCAAGGCTGTGGAGGAGCCCGGGCTGAGGACAGGGAAACCCACGAGTGGCTGTAACGTAGCTCGCCCCGTGCGCTCTCTGTTTGGTCTTCCTGCCCCTTCCCAGTTACCTGGGGTCTGGGTCGTGACCTGAGGCTCTGGCCATGCTGAACGCGAGGGTAGGGGGGGCTCCAGGCGCATAAGGGGTCCCCGTGATGGAGACTGGGTCTGGGGCGCTGCTAGGATTGGGGCTTGGCATCGTGCTAGGTCGCAATATTCCCAGCTCAGCCGGTTGCCGCTCCACACGAAACACCACGGCTGGGTGTCATTGTCTGGGTTCCTGTCACCACGGGAGAGGGCCCTATTAGAGCTTGGGGAGCCCCAAAGGGCCCTGAAGAGAGGAGGGGGACGCCCTGCCCGCCTGGCGCGGTACCGGCAGAAGGCATGGTGGCCCAGTCCCCGATTCAGTGCTTGCTCTGTAGTCAGGTTCTGGTAAGTGATCTCCGACGACCAAGACTGACACCGCAAGCCCGAGATCGTGGTCCCAGCAGCGCCTCGGTAGCCGAACCCAAGGCCCTCGTAGCAGTTGGCCTCTTTGTCTGGGGAGAGAGGAGGCTCCCTGCAGCCGGGGCTGGTGTGGTCCCCCTCCCCTCCCCGCCCCTCCTCTCCCCTCCTCTCCCCTCCCCGCCCCTCCTCTTCCCTCCTCTCCCCGCCCCGCCCCTCCTCTTCCCTCCTCTCCCCTCCCCGCCCCTCCTCTTCCCTCCTCTCCCCTCCCCGCCCCTCCTCTTCCCTCCTCTCCCCTCCCCGCCCCTCCTCTTCTCTCCTCTCCCCTCCCCGCCCCTCCTCTTCTCTCCTCTCCCCTCCCCGCCCCTCCTCTTCTCTCCTCTCCCCTCCCCGCCCCTCCTCTCCACTCCTCTCCCCTCCCCGCCCCTCCTCTTCCCTCCTCTCCCCTCCCCGCCCCTCCTCTTCTCTCCTCTCCCCTCCCCGCCCCTCCTCTTCTCTCCTCTCACCTCCCCGCCCCTCCTCTTCCCTCCTCTCCCCTCCCCGCCCCTCCTCTTCTCTCCTCTCCCCTCCCCGCCCCTCCTCTTCTCTCCTCTCCCCTCCCCGCCCCTCCTCTTCTCTCCTCTCCCCTCCCCGCCCCTCCTCTTCCCTCCTCTCCCCTCCCCGCCCCTCCTCTTCTCTCCCCTCCTCTTCCCTCCTCTCCCCTCCCCGCCCCTCCTCTTCCCTCCTCTCCCCTCCCCGCCCCTCCTCTCCACTCCTCTCCCCTCCCCGCCCCTCCTCTTCTCTCCTCTCCCCTCCCTGCCCCTCCTCTTCTCTCCTCTCCCCTCCCCGCCCCTCCTCTTCTCTCCTCTCCCCTCCCCGCCCCTCCTCTTCTCTCCTCTCCCCTCCCCGCCCCTCCTCTTCTCTCCTCTCCCCTCCCCGCCCCTCCTCTTCCCTCCTCTCCCCTCCCCGCCCCTCCTCTTCTCTCCTCTCCCCTCCCCACCCCTCCTCTTCCCTCCTCTCCCCTCCCCGCCCCTCCTCTTCTCTCCCCTCCTCTCCCCTCCCCGCCCCTCCTCTTCCCTCCTCTCCCCTCCCCGCCCCTCCTCTTCTCTCCTCTCCCCTCCCCACCCCTCCTCTCCCCTCCCCGCCCCTCCTCTTCTCTCCCCTCCTCTTCCCTCCTCTCCCCTCCCCGCCCCTCCTCTTCCCTCCTCTCCCCTCCCCGCCCCTCCTCTCCCCTCCCCGCCCCTCCTCTTCTCTCCTCTCCCCTCCCCGCCCCTCCTCTTCCCTCCTCTCCCCTCCCCGCCCCTCCTCTTCTCTCCTCTCCCCTCCCCACCCCTCCTCTTCCCTCCTCTCCCCTCCCCGCCCCTCCTCTTCTCTCCCCTCCTCTTCCCTCCTCTCCCCTCCCCGCCCCTCCTCTTCCCTCCTCTCCCCTCCCCGCCCCTCCTCTTCTCTCCTCTCCCCTCCCCGCCCCGCCCCTCCTCTTCTCTCCTCTCCCCTCCCCGCCCCGCCCCTCCTCTTCTCTCCCCTCCTCTCCCCGCCCCTCCTCTTCCCTCCTCTCCCCTCCCCGCCCCTCCTCTTCTCTCCTCTCCCCTCCCCGCCCCGCCCCTCCTCTTCTCTCCCCTCCTCTCCCCGCCCCTCCTCTTCCCTCCTCTCCCCTCCCCGCCCCTCCTCTTCTCTCCCCTCCTCTCCCCGTCCCTCCCCTCCTGTCTCGGGCTCTCCCCCTCCCCCTCTCTCCCCTCCCTCTCGGCGAGCCTCCCCAGGTGGAGGCGGGCCTTCTGCCTCCAGCTGGACCGGCTCACCCACGTCGCAGAAGCGTCCCGCGTAGCCCTCGGGACAACTGCACAGACGGCGACCCTCCGCCTCGAGGCAGCGGCCGCCGTGGAGGCATGGGTTGTTGCTGCAGACTGAGAGGAGGAGGCCTTGAGCCACCTCTGGGCCCCAAGACCCCACAGAGAGCTCTCCCCCTTCCGGAGGCACACCACCGACCTTCCGCCAGCTTCTCCTCCCTCCTCCCGACCAGCTCCGGACCATTCACTCACCCCGGCTGGCCAGGGGCTTGCAGTGGGCTTGGGGGCCTTGGCACTGGCACTTGGCCACGCCTGCCGGCTCAAGCCTATGCCATGTTTCATTCTCGTGGAAGAACTGGAGAAGCTGGGGCTCGAAGCACTTCTCTGGGGACAAAGTGGTGTTCTGGTCTCAGACAGACTGGGGCCATGCCAGTCTCTGAGGGTCCTGGGACCTGTTCAGGCAGGGCTGCTCCTGCTCCCCAGCCCCTGCCCCCCCACCCCAGCACCCCTTACCTCTCTGGCAGTGCTTCCCCGTGAAGTGTTCTGGACAGATGCAGCGAGGGCCGTCTGGCATGTTCACACAGGTGCCGCCCCGCTGGCAGGGGTTGTGTGTGCTGCAGTGGTCTGAGAGATGGGCACAGTGGGAGGAAGAGGAGAGACTGAGTCAGACCATAGGAGCCAAGTCCATGCCTGAACCTGCTTGTCTTGTCTTTTGGCCTTGTTTCCAGGCCTTCGTTTACCCGCATGCAAAATGGGGCTACCCCCTCCCAGAACTTCTCCCGCTGGAGGGAGGGCCCAGAATCCCAGGTGTGTAGAGTCTGATGAGACTCAGAAAAGTAATGAGGGGGGAGGGGAGGGCCTGGGGCCACCCCAGAGGCTGTGTGTGGCACCTTGCACTTTCTGGGGCTTCAAGCAGTATCCCCATCGTTGGTCCTGGTCAAAGTTGGGGGTAGTAGCACACCTGGAGAAAGAGATAAAGCTCCCTGCTCTGCCCGGCCCACCCTCCCTATCACAGTCCCTCTCTCCAAGCAGGTTTCCTTGCATCGATGCAGGGCAGAGGCCATCTCCCCAGGCCCCTGCCCCCACCCCTTCTGGGTCATCTTACCAGGGCCGGAGGCCAATCCGGCCCCTGCGGGTGCACTGGTGATACAGCTGCCTGCGGTACTGGAAAGGGAAGTAGCAGGGCTCGCCAGTGACAGTGAGAACTGCGGAGAGAACACGCGCTCTAATGACATTCCCTGTGCCAATCTCCCAGGCACCCTGCTCAGGGTCTAGTTGGAAAGAATAGACCCCCAAAAAGATCCCTGTGCTGCCAGTCCCTCTGGTATGACTCAGTTGAGCATAGACCCAGGAACCAGGAGGTCATGGTTAGATTCCTGGTCAGGGCACATGCCCGGATTACAGGCTCAATCCCCAGCAGAGCGCATGCAGGAGGCAGTCAACCAATGATTCTCTCCCATTGGTGATGTTTCTATCTCTCTCCCCCTCTCCCTTCCTCTCTCTGAAACCTTTCACACACACACACACACACACACACACACACACACACACACACACATACACACAATCGCTATGCCTTCAATTTTCCTGCTTAAGAAGTTGGGTCCAAGCGTTAGACAGCTGGAGTGGTCTCAGACTCCAGCACCTCCTAGGTGTATGACCTTGTGCAAGTCTGCAGCTCCCCCCACCCCTCCCCTGCACGCACACACGCGTTAGAAGAGTGCTTGCCACAAAGGAAGGGCTTTGTCAATGCTTGTTGAATGTTGAAGTCACTTGGCCACTCTGAGCCTCAGTTTCCTCATCTGTAAGATGGCAATAATAATAGTACAGTCAAAGCGTTTTAGTTTTGCAAGATGAAGAGTTCTGGAGACAGGTGGTGCTGATGGTTGCACAATATGAACGTACTTAATACCACTGAATTGTACACTTAAAAATGGTTAAGATAGTAAATTTTATGTTATGTGTATTTTACAACAATAAACAATTTAAATGATGATGTAGATATGTTAGTACAGAAAGGTGTTCATAATTTGTTTATTTTTATTATTTTTAAAATATATCTTTATTGATTTCAGAGAGGAAGGGAAAGGGAGAGATATAAACATCAATGATGAGAGAGAATCATTGATTGTCATGCCCTCCACTGGGGATCGAGCCCAGAACCCCGGGCATGTGTCCTGACCAAGAATCGAACCATGACCTCCTGGTTCATAGATGAAAGCTCAACCACTGAACCACACCGGTCAGGCATTTTTATTATATTTTTAAATCCTTATCTGAGGACATGCTTAGAGAGAGAGAGAGAGAGAGAGAGAGAGAGAGAGAGAGAGAGATTGACATTGATGTGAGAGAGAAATATCAATCAGTTGCCTTCCATACGCTTCCCAACTGGGGATTAAACCTGCAACCCAGGCATGTGCCCTGGCCAGGAACCAAAACGGCCACTTTTTGGTACATGGGATCACACTCAACCAACTGAGCCACTCCATCTGGGAGGGTGTTCTTATTTAAATGAAGAATGCCAAGTTACAAACAGCATGCTGATATGGTTTTATCTTTGGACAAATACATTTATGCGTAAAAAAAAAAATCTACTAGAAAGACATTGTCAAAATTTGCAAGAGTGGTTTTTGGAAGAGTGTGGCTTATGACAGACTTTTTTCTTCTTTTGTATTTTTGTACTTTCTGAAGTTTTGACAATAAAAATATATTGCTATTATAATTTCTAAAAATAGTATAGCCAAGCCTCATCATTCACAGATTCTGTATTTGCAAATCTGCCTTCTTGCTAAAATTTATTTGTAAACCCAAATCAGTTCTCAAGGGGCTTTCACAGTCATGCACAGACGTGCACAGAGTGGTGAGAATGTGAATTATTGGAAGCCAGAAGTGCACATTCCCACATGAGTTCAACCCAGGGGTGACACTGCTTCTTGCTTCAGCTCTCCTGTTGGAAGCAAGTGTCCTTTTCATAGGTGATTCAGCGCCACATTTTTCACATTTTGTGCTTTTGTTGTTGACCATGGCCCCATAGTGCTGAAGTGCTGCGTTCCAGTGTGCACGTGGGCTGTGCTGTGTCTCATGGAGAACACATGTATCTTAGATAAGTTTCATCCAGGCATGAGTTACTGCCATTGGCTGTGGGGTCAATGTTAATGAATCAACAACACACATTAAGCCAGGCGTCTTTAAACAGAATCCCACATAAAACAAGGTTTATATATTGAACCCAACTCTATATTTCCTCTAGGAGCAATGGTTCAGTATTTGTGAATTCAGTGTTTACGCTGACTAACAAAACAAAATAAGAATTGACTGTATCTGTTTTAGAGGAACCCCGTGAAATTTAAATGAGCTAGTGCCTGTAAAACACTTAGCACAGCCTGGCATATAGTACCTGCTCAATAAGAATTCACTGTTATTTTGTTGTTAAAGGCACAGTGGCACTTGCTGAAAACCAAACCAGTGACAGGACAGTAAAAGAAGAGAGAAGGGTCTGAGATGGACTCTTAAGAGGCAAATGGGATGAACAGAGAGGAGGAGCATCCTAAGTAGATGACGAGGCAAGGGCTGATCACCTAGTTGGACTAGGCAAGAGGGTGGAGAGCAGTTTGGATGGCTATGGAGTGATGAGGAAAGGAGGCTGAGGCAGACAGGGTTGTATGAGCTAGTCCTCAGTGCCACGCTAAGGGGCTAGGCCTGACCCCACAGGCCAGGCTCACCAGGGCAGGGGCCATCAGTTCACAACTCCAGGTGAATATGTAGTGCCTGGAAGAGTGGAGGCAATGGGGAGCTCTGGTTGGGTTTGAGGAAGGGGGAGATGGCAGACATCCCCACCTAAAAGAGAGTTTAATTAAAAAGCTAGTATATTTTAAGCATTGACCATGCACCTGACCGTGAGCTGAGTACTTTCCCATGGATTTATGACTCATTTCTCCTTCCCAAGACCCCTAAGGTGTTTACTATAACCAGCTTGGTTTTACAGGTGGGGAAACTGAAGTTTGGAGAGGTCGAGTCACTTTCTCAGAGGCATTTGGGCTGCAAATGATGCCTGCTCTTGATCCTTCCTCGCCTATCAAGGCCTCTGGCCTCTGTGTGGCATGGCTGATGCCTGTGAGATATATCGAGGAAAGGAAAAGAATGGGGGAGCATGGGGAAACAGAAAACTGGCAGGTGCTGGACTGGGCACTCAGAAACAGCCCTACACTCAAGGAGCAGACAGCTACTAGCATTCTGGGCCCCTAGAGCCCATCAGCATAGACTTGGCACACAGCAGGCACTCCGGTCTGAATGCCAGCCAGGTGACTCTGGGGACAAGAGTAACAGTTGTGCCCAGGATCCTGCCCCTGGTTCCAAGGGCCTGAGACAGACCCAATCACACTCATTCCCACCCAAGGGTCTCTTCGGAGGCAGACCCAGGCAACTTACCCACTGTGTGTTCATCTTCTACCGGCTTAGGCACCTTGAGGTTTTTCCAGCGTGGAGTCTACAGGAGGAGAGAAGAGGACAGGGAAATTGCCCTGGAAGTCATAGCCTGCCCCTGATCCCATGCTAGTCCCCAGCTTCTTCTCACAGCCCAGAGAAACAGAGCTTTCCTCACAAGACCCAGGCCCCTTCTCCTCCTCCCTCCTCAGGGACCCTCTCCTCCAGAAATGCAGGTCACCCCCTCGTATCCACAGGCTCTGGTGCCTCTCTCCTCCTCCTGGGCCTTCTGGGCTGACCTCACCTTTCCACACAGGCCTTCGGTCACCTCGACCAAGAGGTCACAGGCAGAGGCCAAGCTTGTGACAGGGACCCCCAGGGCCACCCCGCACAATCCTCCTGGTTCCCACAGCCCTCACCATAAGCGCTGGTTCCAGGATCACCACCAGGGACCCCAGGAGCAGCAGAGCCCTCATGGCGTCTGTCCGTCTGTCCACCCGCCTACGCAGGAGTCCAGATCAATAGAGTTGGCCAAAGGTCTCTGAGGACTGGGAAGTGGAGATACATTGAGCTGCCTGGTGGGGCACAGGCTGTTTGTGGAAAGCCAAAGGCAGGAAGTTGGCAGTTGGGGGGTTGGGGTAGGACGACGAAGACCTGGGTTCCTTCTCTCTTTCCCAGATAGTGGGACTGGAAGCAGGAAGAGAGACTTCTTGTGTTCTGGGGATGAAGAGGTTAAGGAGACCCGAGACAAGCTCCCTACTATCGGGATTGCACGGTCCATCTTCTATTGCTGCCTAAATGGAACCATAAACTTCACAACTTAAAACAATAGCCATCTATTAGTTCACAAATTTGTAGGTTGACAGTCCAGCATGATGCAACTAGTTTTTCTGCTCAGGGTCTCACAAAAGTGACACCAAGGCTGAGTTCTCTGGAGGTTCTGGGGGAAAACCCACTCCCACGCTATTCACACTGTTGGCAGAATTCAGTTCCTTGCATTTGTAGGACTGAGGTCACTGTTTCTTTGCAGGCTCTAAGCCAGGGCCCACCCTTAGCTCCTAGAAGCTGCCTGAAATTCTGACCACATGGCCCCCTCCCACTTCCCAAGCCAGCAGCAAAGTCTCCCTGGTGTTGACTTTCATGAGTTGAATCTCCTTTACCAGGAAGAATGCTGTTCCTCCTAAGGGCTCACCTGGTTAGTATAATATCCCTATCTTAAAGTCAACTGATTTGGGACCTTAGTTACATTTGCAGCATTCTTCCACAGAAGCATCTAGATTAGGGTTTGATTGAATAACTGGGTGGGAGAAAGTAAGCATATACCTTGGGGGCCATCTTAGAATTCTACCAACCACAGAAATTGGAGCAATTGAGCACAAAGGAGGGAGATGGGTGGACATATGTTGTTTTTCCTGCCCTGGCACCCTGATTTATTTTATTTTATTTTGGGGGAACCACTCCTCCTTTATTCTCTCATGGGTCTCTAGTGCTGCCAACTCTACCCTCCATTCTAGGGCTGGGGGTGTGGCCTTGGCCTGACCAATAAGAACAGGGTACCTGTGGACCTCAGTGATTGGTTCAGGGAGAAGCATAGACACAAGTTTGTCCCGGCAGAGTCAATCTTGGGACTTTCTCACCAAAACTTTTGGGAAAGGGGCACTTTCTTCCCACTAGAGTCCCTAAGAATGGGAGCCTGGAGATGTTGATGGCCACCTTTGTCTCTGTTTGGGGAAGGCCTGCCTGAGAATGACGCCTACACATAGTTGGAAAGCAGAGCAAACCGAGAAGGAATGAGCAGGTGCAATGTGGGAGGCGTCTCCAAGATGGTCCCCAGTGATCACCTCCTGAAATCCATGCCCTTGTGCATAATCTTTTCCCACAGTGAGTCAGAGCTGTTCTGTGGGTCCAGTAGAATATGGCAGAAGTGATGGTGTGTGACTTCCAAGCCCAGGTCATAAAAGGCATTGCAGTTTCTGCCATGGTGTCTTGGATCATTCACTCTACGGGAAGCCAGCTGCCCGCTTGGAGGACACTCAAGCGGCCCTAGGGAGAGGCATGTGTGGGGAGAAAGTACCAATCTGACCGCCTTGTGAAGGGGCTGTGCTGTAAGTGGATACTGCAGCCCCAGTCAACGTCTCGCCTGCAGCCTCATGAGTGACCTCAAGCCAGAACCATCCAGTTGAGCTGCAGCTAAAATTTACATTTGTTAAGGTATAATTAACATCCCTCATAAAAAGAAGATGCACTCTCCACCATAAAAACCCTTAGCTTTTCTTCCCCCAAAGAAAAGATGCCCAGGCTCAAAAATAATTCTTTCTTGCCCTAGCTGGTTTGGCTTAGTGGATGGAGCGTCAGCCTATCCACTGAAGGGTCCCAGGTTCCACTCCAGTCAAGGGCACATGCCTGGGTTGTGGGCTTGGTCCCCAGTAGGGGGCGTGCAAGAGGCAGGCATTCAATGATTCTCTCCCATCATTGATGTTTCTATCTCCCTCTCCCTTCTTCTCTGAATTCAATTTTTTTTAAATATATTTTATTGATTTTTTACAGAGAGGAAGGGAGAGAGATAGAGAGTTAGAAACATCGATGAGAGAGAAACATCGATCAGCTGCCTCCTGCACATCTCCCACTGGGGATGTGCCCGCAACCCAGGTACATGCCCTTGACCGGAATCGAACCTGGGACCTCTCAGTCCGCAGGCCGACGCTCTATCCACTGAGCCAAACCGGTTTCGGCTCTGAATTCAATTTTTAAAAAAATATTTTTTAAAGGAGCTTTGTACCTATGTTTAAAAAATCTTTTTCTTTTCTTTCACTGATAGCTCCCTTGCCCCAGCCTCCTTCCTATAAAATTCTTCTATGTTGTACAACCCCATTGGAACATACTTCTAGTCGCTAGATGGGATGCTGCTCAATTCATAAATTGCTTAATAAAGCTAATTAGATCTTCAAGTTAATTCTATCAAATTTTGTTTTTTGTTTTTAAAAAATAGACGTAAACTTGACCAGTGGGTGCTGCTGTCTCCAAGGACTCTGAATCCTGAGGAGGCCACATGGGATGATGAGAAGAGTTGCGTGTCTAGCACTGTACCGCCTGTGCCCTGACCAGATTGTCCCTGCTACAAGGCCTGTCAGGATGCCTTTGAAAAACCAGCTTAGGAAGCAGTGAGGAAATTCACATTCCGCATTTCACATCCCACGAGACCTGAGGAGAGGGGCCCTAGGAACACTGCTTTCACTGGCTTCACAGTGTCATTTAGAACCCAAGATCTATCCTTCCTTCCTTCTTTCCTTCCTTCCTTCCTTCCTTCCTTCCTTCCTTCCTTCCTTCCTTCCTTCTTTCCTTCCTTCCTTCCTTCCTTCCTTCCTTCCTTCTTTCCTTCCTTCCTTCTTTCCTTCCTTCCTTCCTTCCTTCCTTCCTTCCTTCCTTCCTTCCTTCCTTCTTTTTTTTGTTAATCCTGACCCAAGGATTTTTTCCCCACTGATTTTTAGAAAGAGTAGAAGGAAGTGGGGGAGGGGAGGAGGAAAACACTGATGTGAGAGAGACACATCGATTGGTTGCCTCCCTCACATGCCCTGTCCTGGGCTGGGGATTGAACCTGCAGCCCAGGTACAAGCCCTTGACCCAGAATCGAACCCTCGACCCTTTCAGTGCATGGGCGGATGCTCTAACCACTGAGCAACAACAGCCAGGGCTCTTCCTTTTTCTTTTCTATGGCGGTTTGTGTACAGAAACCATGTAAACTCCAGTAAGAAGAAACTTCCCTTCCAGTAAATCCTGAGAAAATGAGGAAAACTTCCTCACAAAAATCCCAAGCAGGCCTCCCCTCATGGCTCATTGGCCAGAACTGGGCCACCTGACACCCCTAAATCAATCTCTGGTAAGGGTAGGAGGTCTTCATAATTGGCTTAGACCAGGGGTTTCCACCTTTTTCATCTCATGGTGCACATAAACTAATCACTAATGTTCTCTGGCACACCAAAAAATAAATCTGTTGCCAATGTGACCAAAAAAAAAAAGGTATAATTTAATTCATTCACACCAGATAGCGATTGCTGTGCTGGCTGTTGACTTTTTTTTTTTTTTTTTTTTTTTTTGTACAATCTAGGGAAGAGGTCAGTGCCCTCTAAACAGTCAGGTATTGCATGCTTTAAAAATTCTTGCAGCACACAGGTTGCAAATCGCTGACTTTAGTTAAACATGACTATGTCATGAAGCCTCCACAAAAACCCCAAAGGACAGCTCACTGGCCCTTTTTAGAAGAGCTGCCATGTGGTGGAACCACGCTCCAGGCAGACAGACACTCCCTGTTCCGGACTTCAGCCTCCGTCTCCCTTCACCTGGCTGGTGATTTGTGCCCTCTGATATCCTTTGTAATGAATTGGTAATCTAGTGAGTAAGGGAGTTTCCTGAGTCCTGTGAGCCATTCTAGCAAATGAGTCAAACCTAAGGAGAGGAACCTCTGATTTATTTATAGCCCGTTGGTCGGAAGCACAGATAATAGTCTGGACCGTGACTGGCATTGAAGCGGAGGGCAGTCCTTCGGGCTGAGCCCTTCACCTGGTAACTGCTTGGTGTGGGGAAGCCTCCCTGCACACACATTGGAATCGAGTCCAGGGGCCCTGTGAGCCGCCCAGTGTTCCTTCCCCTCCTCCCCAATGTGGATACAACAAAAGACCATCCCATCCTCAGCTGGGGGTGGAAGGGGCACGTGACCCAGGCCTAGCCAATCAGAACACTGCCTCTCTCTGTCCTCGGAGATTGGTTCCAAATGAACACCTGACTCAAAGCAAACCACTGAGAGGCAAGCCCTGGGTTTTTGCTGGAATCGTCAAGATACTTTCTCTTTTTGTAGAAGTTGCCACATTGGTGAGAAGTGAGCTTGGCGCTGCTGGCAGCCATTTTTCACACCTCAGAGGGAAACCTGGCCGACAGTACAGATAACACAGGTTAAGGATTAAAGAAGACAGACAAGAGAATACAGCTGGGGCTCAGTGGGACGCTGCTTCTATGATGGAGAGACAGCGCCACGGCCTGCAAGCCGCAGCTTTATTTTATAGTCAGAGCACACAAAGCAAAACAAGGGTAGTGGTCAACATGTTTGCAATGTTCTTGTGAGTTTCACCTTATTTTGGCAGCACTTGCTGCACCTCCCACAGCCCATTAGCTACCTAGGAAGGAGCAAGGGAGGACTATAAGGTCAAGCTTAATTATGCTAAGAGGGCTCTGCCCTCCAAGCTGGGACTTGTTTGTGGCCCTGCCACAGGTCAGTCTGAGGCTTAACCCTATAGCCACTCCCTACAGTTGTACACCAAATATTACCAATAATATTCTCCTTCCAGACATACAGTTGTTATTCCAGAAAACTATTTCTGTGTGAACAGAAAGCAAAACAAACAAACAAACAAACAAAACCACTCCCAACTCAGCGGCATAAATTACTATTTTATTATGCTCATGGGTTTTGCAGGTCCAGAATTAGGCAAGACACAGCAGGGATGGCTTCTTGTCTCTGCCACAAACATCAGGGACCTCCGCTGGGGAAGCTGGAATGGCTGGGGCTGATTCCAACGGCCAGGAGCTGGAATCGCCTGGAGGCTCCCTCACTCATACCTGCGGTGCTGGGGTGGGCCTGCCCCTGGGAGCAGAGCACCGACACATGGCCTTCACGTTCCCTTCGGGCTTCTCACAGAATGGCCGCGGGTTCTGAGGGAACCTCCCGAGGGAAGCTTCGGGAGAGCGAGCATTGTCAGAGAACCAGGCTGCATGGCCTTTTCTGGCCTGGCTTTAGCCCTTATGGGCATCGGTAACGTTCGGTTCTACTGATGACAGAATCACTAGGGACAGGGAAATTAGACCCCACCTCTTGATGTGGGGATGGCAAGGGCACATTGCAGAAGTGCCTGTGGGAGGGGAGTTTATTGCTACGCCCATCTTTGGAAAATACAATCTCCCCCTGTGGTGTTGTACCGCACACCCCTTTCAAGTCAGTTGTGGCCACGTGATTTGCCTTGACTAATGCGATGTGAGCAGAAGGGACTTGCTCCACTTCCAGCTGCAAGCTTTCAGGGCTACACGGAATTCACATTTCCTTTCACCAGCTGCTACTGTGGAAGCACAAATTGAAATGGAGCCCTTGTCACCATCAGGCCCTGAGTGACGACTCTGAGTGGATCCTGCCCACTTCCCAACAACCTGCATCAGCCATGTGGTGAACCTGAGAGATAAATTTGTTTTAAGTCTAATGTCTCTGAGATTTAGAGGTTGTTTGTTACTGCAGCATAACCCAGCCTATCCTGATCTTTTTTTAAAAAAAAAATGGTAGCAAACCTTATACACTGCTCTGCGCTTTCCTTTTTTATTTAACAATGTATCTTGGAAATTGTTTATATCAGAGCAGGAAGAGCACCTGCACTTTTTTGTAACAGCTACATAGTATTCCTGTACCAGAAAGAACCAAATTTTACCTCATCGGTCCCCGTTAAGGATAATTAGTGCAGGACAGTCTTGGCTGAGAGTTGCCCCAGTTTACTGCTTCAACAGTGCTTGGGCAGACCCAGCACTCAACTCCCATCCCCATGGGCTGCATAGATCATTCCGCATTCATTCCTCGTTGCACCCTCAGATGCCCCAAGGCCCCCGCCACCCACCCAGAAAATTGTGTCTCCTTCTCAGTTGCGCCAGAACTACCACCAGGACTTGGAGGCCGCCATCAACCACCAAATCTATGCCTTCTACATCTACCTATCTGTGACTCCTGCTCACTGCCCCGACACAGAGCACCCTCATTCCTCTTTCTAATGGTTTATCCTAAAAGGCCTTGTGCCCTGGTCAATGTGCTCAGTGGTTAGAGTTTCGGCCGGTGCATCAAAGAGTTCAATTCCTGGTCAAGAGCACATACCTGTGTTGCAGGTTCAATCCCCAGCCCTGGTCTGGGCGTGTGTTGGAGGCAGTCAAACAATGTGTCTCTCTCACATCCATGTTTTCCTCTCTCTCTATCTCTCTCCCCCCCACCCCGCTTCCCTCTTTTCCACTCCCCTTGGCGGCCTGCCCTTCCCTTTCCATGCGCCAGCTATGAGGAACCTTAGAGATTCTGCCTCCCCTTTGATTTCCATAGTGGAATGCAGGGCCCGTCTTTGCATTTCATAGGTTTCCTCCTAAAGAGGAGGGGTGTTCGGATTCTTGGCACCAAAACAACAGGTGCTCACAAGGCAGCTGAGCCCCTCTCTCCTGACCCTTGATCCCCACTCCTAGCGGGTCCTCCACAGTGTGGCACAGAGTAAGCAAATCTGATCACACTTATCTCTGGCTTAAAACACTCTGACAGCTCCTGCTACCCTCAAATGAAGTACAAACTCTACGAGGCTTCCAAAGACCTCTGTGATCCAGGCCCCTCCAAAGCCTGGACTCATTTCTTGGCCCCCAGGCCCAATACAATGTGCAGGTGAAACTCTACCCCAGTGCTCTGCCCTCAGGGCCCAAACGCATGAGCCCTTACTGTCTACCTCCACAGAACGTTGAATGTGTGCTGGCCCTTGGTCCAGAGGCTCTTTCCCTCCCCACTCCAGTTACCAGTTACCTCTGAAACCTGCACATTCTCACTCAACTCTCAGGTCCCACTTGGACACAACAGCCTTCACTGGATGAGGTACCTGCCCCTTTGTCCTCTTCCAGGGCACTTACCTAGACTTCCAAATGTGTCCTAGGTCCGTGTACCTTTCTCCATATCGGCAATTTTCAACCAGCGGCACCGTGCCGCAAGGATGCTTGAAACATGAAGTACCTATTTAGTCGGGGGCACTGACCTCTTTTCCCTTAGATTGACAACAGCCAGTGCAACAATAGCCATTGGTGTGAATGAATAAAAATGATACCTATTTTTTGTCATATTGGCAAAAAAATGTAATTTTTGGTGTGCCACAGAGTTTCAGTAATTAGTTTATGTGTGCCATGAGATGGAAAAGTTTGAACATCGCTGCTACATATCCACTGCCCTCCTCTTGGTCCAAGCTGCCATCCTCTCTCTACCGGAATTCGGTAGCCTCCCAACTGCTCTCTCTCTGCTTCCACTCTTGCCCCCTTAATGTCCACTAGCTACAGTGATCTTTTAAAATATAAATCGTCCTTTCAAAGGCTTCACATTTCACGTGAGAAAAACAAATGCCTGGCCATGTTCCTTCATCTCATGTCAGACCCCTGGGCCCTGAAACGACACAGGCCCTCCTCTTCCCTGAACACATCAAACTGGCCTTAGGCTCAGAGCCCTTGCACTGCTCGTTACCTCTGCCTAGAACTCTGTTGCCCCCGATCTTTGTGTGATTGGATCTGCTCAAACATCATATACCCTGAGACCATTTCCCTTCACTCACTCTTCTTTGTCTTGTCCTAAAAAGTAAAACAACCAGTAATTTTACCAGCAAAGGGGGTTTATTCGGGAATAGCAGAGACTTGCAATTCAAGACAAGCATGCTACAGCAAAACCATAGGCAAGTTCAAAAAGCAAAGGAGAGGAACATTATTTCATAGAGAAAAAGAAGGAAATTGAGAGAAGTAGTTGTAAAAAAAAGTCCACGCCCGGCCGGCATGGCTCAGTGGTTGAGCCTCGACCTCTGAACCAGAAGGTCATGGTTTGATTCCCCATCAGGGCACATGCCTGGGGTTGTGGGCTCGATCCCCAGTGCGGGGCATGGAGGAGGCAGCCGATCAATGATTCTCTCTCACCGTGGATGTTTCTGTTTCTCCCTCTCCCTTCCTCTCTGAAATCAATAAAAATTTAAGAAAAAAAAAAAAGCATTTTCTTAAAAATAAATAAATAAAGTCCACTTTCTTTTAAAGAGAGAAAAGGGAGAGTTCAGGGTAAGAAAGGACATCTTCCTGCTGGAGTAGTAAAGTAATATCAACTGCCAAGGTGTGTCTCTTCCTTTGAGGTTCCTAATTGGCGCCTTCATTTTGGGGTCTGTAATTAGCCTCTAGTGGTAGGCAAGAGGGCTCCCCCTTCTGGCCTCATTTCAAATGAGGTTTCCTTTTATTAATTTTCAGTCGTAATAGCACTTACCACTCTCTGAGGCCACCCTACTTATTTATTTATTGGATTTTCATCTTTATCCTCCTTCTAGCATGTAAGCAGGGAGCGTGGCTATCTTGCTGACACCACTCGGTGCCAGACACCACTCGGATGCTCTGCATTTGGGGATGAATGAATGGCTAGGTGACAGAAGCCCAGCTGAATCTGGTTCTCCCTTAATCCCTGAGTTTGGGCAAGCCTCCGTCTCCTGGTGTGTGAAGCGGGGATGGAGGGAGGAGGGTGTTGAAGTAGATGGTGCTGATGAGCTGTGAAGTTTCGGCCTTGCTTTCTCACTAGTCTTCGGCCAGGAGCCAGCCGCTGGGCCCGTGGCGCCTCAGCTCCCCACCTGTGTAATGGGTGTGAGCTCATCCCAACGTCTCGGGTTGGCAGCGATGCCTTATAAGGCGGCAGAAGCCGAGGGCGGGCGAGGCCGTGTGGGTGGAGAGAAATCACAACATCCTGCAGCGGGGGCGGGGCGGGGGTGCCCGCGGCGCCGCGCCGGAGGCCGGGGAGCCGCTGGGGAGGCCTGCAGCCTCCTCTGGGCCTCTCCTCGCTTCCTCGGTGCGCCCTGCAGGGTGGGCCGACCCAAAGGAAGACGAGCGGACCGTAGACCCTGGTAGCTCGCGGCCCGGGCGGCCCAGAATGCCCAGTGCGGGTCCCCCGCAAACCCTAGCAAAGCCCAGGCGGCGGCGGGACCCGGGCCACACCCCCCCCTGCTGGCCCAATCAGAGTGCGCGATGAGAACAACTGAACATCCGGCCTCCGGGGCGTGACCCAGAGGACCCACCGCCGTTGTCCCGGCGGAGGCTCGGCCCTAATTGGCAGTTCGGCAACCTACGAAAGCGCAGAAATTCGAACCCAGGGGCCGGACCCCACCGCAAACCACTGAGGAAGGGGTGACGCATAAGTCCCGCCTCCCGCTCCTCGGAGCGAATCCCTGGCTCGGGGGCGGGGCAAGATGCAGAGGCTGTCTAATGGAGAGACGGCGCGGGGAGCGCCCTCCCGGTGATTGGCCGAGTAAAGTAAACAGAGGGTGGGGCGGGGCGGGGCGGGGCGGGGCGGGCCGGCGCCGGGGTGGCCCCCGGAGGGGGCGGAGAGTGCGCGGCGGGCGGCGGCGGCCGGGGAGGCCCGGAGGCCGCGGTGCGGTCACTGCGAGCCGAGCCGAGCCGAGCCGCGCCGATCGCCATCCGGCCCCGGCTCCCGCGCGCGATCCCGGCCGGTGGCGCGGGCCGGCGGCGCCGCAGCCCATGGAGCTCGAAAACATCGTAGCGAACACGGTGCTACTCAAGGCCCGGGAAGGTGAGGCGGCCGGGCGGGCGGCCGGGTGCAAAGAACGCGGGCGCGCGGCCTCTGAGCTCGGCGGGGCGACCCCGCCACCCCATCTCCTAGGGCGGCGCGCTTCGCGCCCCTCACCCCGCGCAGACACGAGTCTTTCCGGCCCCGCGTCCTCCTCCTCCGCACCTGCCCCCAGGAGCTCGGGCCCAGGAAGGGGCGGGGGGCAGGCCACCGCCCTCGCGGCGTGGGGAAAATGAGGGGGTGAACGAGCGGGTCTGGTGTACCAAGCGGAAGGAAGAGGGAAGGGTGGGACCCGAGACCCAGGAGAGCTTCTCTGAGGCCTCTCCCAGGTGAGAGAGGAGAAGATGCCCCGGGAAGGGGCAACCTACCCCCACGTGCCCGGGGCCCGGGGCCCCGCGCACAGCCTGGACGGGCACAAGTTGATGCAGGGTAAAGGTTTGGAGAATGAATGAACGGCCATCGGACTTGGGGAAGCTGCTAGTCACGTATGCTACCAATATGACTGCCACTTGCTCAGCACCCGATGACACGGGACAGAGGTGAATGGGTCACGATTTTTGCCTTCAGGAAGCACACAGGCTACTGGGGCATATAAGCACAGAAATCAGTGGGAGTCAGCTTTGAAAGAAGAGAGCATACTGGGCTGGCAGGGTTGTAAGTGCAAGGCCTGGCAGGGAGAGCTGGTCTGGTGAACCAAGTGTGTGCTGAGCTCCTCATGGCTCCCACCCAACGTGTTAGCAGACACCTTCTCTAGAGGGTCCTGGGAGACGCAGAAGGACCAAACCTGACCCTCACTGCCGGGTGCTCAGTCTGCCCCTCCTCTGCTATTGTCCACCTTGGTGACATAATCAAACACACACTTGGTGCTGTGTCCTGTCCAGGGTGCTGGCAACCAGACTGTACAAGACCCTTCTTTTTGGAACTCTTGGACAGGGAGGTCATGACAGTTTTTCCACTCTTTGCTGAGCTTCTGGCCGAAAGTGCCCTGAAGGAGTAATCTGCTTCACCTTTGTGCCCCTTTTGCAGCGACTCTCCTCCAGGTTACATAGTAAGACTGTGGTTGACCCGGGCTGAGGATACAGGATGCCCCAATACAGCTTATAGGAAGCCCAGAGGAGCCCCCAGCTGGCACAGCATCTGGTACCTTCTGCCTCCCCAATGGGTATTGACCCCAGGGAGGTGCTGCCTGGAAATAGGCATGGCAGGCTGGGTCCTTAGTGCCCAGAGCCTTCCTTATCTCCTGTCCCTTATCGAGTCCGGGGCTGGGCCTTCCTCCCAGCCTCTGGGGGCATCTGCCGATTCTGTTCTGCCTCGTCATCCAGCAAGCCAGGGAGGAGGGGTGAGGAGAGCCTGGCCTGGCCTCCCTCCTATTGCTGTAGCTAATTCAGGCCTCAGGCTGCTGAGAACACTGTCTTGCCTGGCCAGAGAGTATGGGCATCATCAAATAGGCTTCTTCAGGCCGTGGGTGAGGCATAGGAGTTTGGCCAGACCGGGACCCATGCCTCCACTGAGGAATCCTCACCCCACCTGGCTGTGTCTCTCCCACCTACCTGGCTCTAGACAAGTCTCTTCTCTCTGAACTTTAGTAACTTTTTTTTGTGGAATGGTTGGGAACAGGACATGAAAACTGAAGGAAATCCCAATTGTCTCTGAGTCCTGAACCCTGGCCCGTGGACTGGCTGCATCAGAATCCCTTCATGAGCTGGCTGACGGCTTGGGGCTGGGTCTTTGCCAGCTTGCCAAGTGGTTTGGGAGCCTTTGGTGTATATATTCAGTTGACACCTAATAAATATCTGACATATTTGGGGTGGGAAAGGAGCTTGGGTTGTGACCCCAAGGATACGGGTTCCAATCTGCCTCTGGTGCCTCCAGGTTTTGTGATCTTGAACACAATGGTTCATTTCAGGGTCTTGGTTTTCTTATGAAATTGGGCCAGGTCTGGCAGAGCTGCTGAGAGGATGAAGTGGGACAGCCCTGGATATGGGAGGCCTCGCTTAGTCCTTCCTTTTCCAGGTGCCCAGAGACATAGTGAGGTGACCAAGCTGGGGCGGGGAGGAGCCCCACTGACTGGTGGCAGTTCCAGGACAGGATATTTGCGTGTGACTCTGTGCTGCTGCCTTAATGTGGCTGGGAGGAGGGGAGGGAGGAGGAAGTAACTGATGGGGAGGCAGGCGGATGGAGGGTTGGGTGAGGGACCTGCGTGGGTGGGGGAGGAGTTCCCCTTCTAGGGAGGCCTTGCCTGGGTTGGGGTGGGGGGGGTGGTCTGTTGCTTACTCACAATGGAGCAATGACTGGGATACACTGGGTGTGGGCTGCAGGAGGGCTGCTAGTGGGTTTCCCAATGGGTGCCCTGCAACACTTCCTCCTCTGGTCAGCTTGGGTCAGGGAGCACATTGAGGGACCCAGCCCTGCTTCCTCCCGAGAAGGCAGCCCCTTCCCCTTGCACCACCCGCCTTCAGCAAGGCCAGATGGAGATAAGACTGGGTAACCCAGGGGGGAAACTGAGGCCAGGCAAGGGAAAGCGGTAGCTTGAGATTGCCATTGACTTGGAGCTGGGGCCCACCTCTTGTCACAGCCCTACTGGTGTTGGACACAGACTCTCCCAGTCACCCTCGCAACACCTCCGGAAGTGGCCTAGGACCCAAAGTACACATGGAGAAATTGAGGTTAATAGTGGGCAAGTGGTGGGCCTAAAGTGTGAATTGGAGATTCCAACCAAGGTCTCCAAGACTCAGGCCCCTTCCACTATTCTCAGCCTCATGGCCCACAGGCCACATCTGGCTAGCTCTCTTAACATGTTTTATTTGGCTGAAGTGGTATTTAAAAAAATAGGAACCAATATTTCATATAACAGTCTGGATTCCCAGAGCTGGCCACACTGAGCCAGCATTCTTGCCTAGCAGAAACCAAGCAACAGCTGGAGTTGTGCTGCAGCCGCCTCTAGTAGAAGGGGCACGACTAGGTCAGTTCACCCCACTCTCCACCACTCCCTGTTGTCTCCCATCTGGTCCACATTCACCATATCTGCCTCGCTTTGTAGGCATTTGAGCTGCTACCTGGGTCTCCGCAGCTGCAGTTGGGAGGTCACCTAGGTGAAATGAAGCAGGTCTGAGGGCCAGGGAAGCCCCTGTGTGCAGGGGTGGGCATCCTGAGTGCCAACCCTCCTGCTGCCACCTTATCTGAGTCTCTCATAGCCCTGATACAGGGCCCAGTGACTCAGGCTGCCCTCTGGCTCTGGCAACTGTTAGGCATATGTCCTAGAATCTCCCCCTTTGGGGTGTTGATTTACATGGTTCCCGCCCTTGTCAAGTTCTTTTCTATTTTCTTCACCTGAGAAACTATCTGCTAGGTAGCAGCTGAGACTTGCCGAGGCTGCCCAGAAACCCCCTTCCTCAGCGTCCTGGGCTTACTGCCCTCTTGGCTTTTCCAGCCCAGGAGCCCCTAGCAGGAGGATGGATGGGACCATGTATGTCCGGGAACCCAGTGAGGATGTGTTGGAGTTGTAGAAGGAAGGCCTCTACAAGCCTCCTTTAGTGAACTGTGCCTCGGCTGGGCCCTGAAGGCCTCCGGACCACGCTGAGAGTGGAGGGGAGGCATGGCGGTGGCCAGACTCAGCGCCTGTTCGCTCCCACAGGTGGTGGCGGGAATCGCAAAGGCAAAAGCAAGAAATGGCGACAGATGCTGCAGTTCCCCCACATCAGCCAGTGCGAAGAGCTGCGGCTCACCCTCGGTGAGGCCTGGGTGGAGACCCGGGGTGCTGAGGCCAGGGCGCCCTGCTGGTGTCAGGGAGCCTCCCCTGAGACCTTACCCTGGGGCAGACGGGCAAGGTTGGGGGGGTCCAGGGAGCAGATTTAGGCTGCACCACCCACCTCAGTTTCAGTTCCTGGACTTGTGATGGGTGAAGGCAAAGAGCAAACAGAACAGCAGGGGCGGGTGGGGTGAGTGTGGGGAGTAGGGCAGGGTCAGATTTGGGGCAGTATGAGAGCAACAGAGGAAGAAAGGGCTGGGCCCAGGGGGAGCAGAGCTCAGGGGACAGAGGGTATAGTAGAGGCTGGAGCCAGCCCACAGATTGACTTTGTTGGGAACCTTACCCAGTCTGATCCTGGGGGGCCCAGCAAAGCCTTGACCAGAAGGGCCCAAAACCCCAGTTCCTGCTTATCTTGGCTGAGGCCCCAGGTCTGAGCAGTACTTGAGGTTGCCCAGGCCCCCCTGACAACCTACATGTGGGCAAGGAGTATATTGTAGCTGCTTCCACTGCCTGGGAAGGAGATCTAGCCTGGAGCGCAACGGAAGCCACAGCTTCCTCCCGTACTTTCGCCAGGCAGGCAGCAGGTGTGGGCCCAGCCTGGGCCTGGGCGGAACCTCAGACCACACCCAACCCCAGCACTGTGACGAATTCGAGGTGGTGTGAACCAGGGGACAGTGGGGGAGGTGAGGGCCCCGGTTCTAGAGCCACACTCCTGGCTGTGTGACCTTAGACTAATCACTTAGCCTCTCTGGGCCTCAGAGTCCCAAGCTATGATGTAGTAGAGGTTCTAAAAGAGAAAATGGGTGCCATACTTCAGGGCTGGAAGCTGTCGATGGGACCCAGGGCCTGGTGGTGTGGACAGGAATGCCCCACTGGCTAGCTCCAGGTCCAGAACCCAGCAGCTCCCACCTCTGCCTGCAGAGCGTGACTACCACAGCCTATGCGAGCGGCAGCCCATTGGGCGCCTGCTGTTCCGAGAATTCTGCACCACGAGGCCTGAGCTGACCCGCTGCATTGCCTTCCTAGATGAGGTGGTGAGTGCTGCTTAGCCCCAGGCCTAGCCCAACACCCAGGGTAGACAGAGGTCCCAGACCCTGTGTGCTCTGGTGCCCCACACCTGTTACTTCCCCCAGACCTCAAGCCTCTCCACCTTCCACCCTGCAGGCTGAGTATGAAGTGACTCCTGATGAGAAGAGGAAGGCATGTGGGCAGAGGCTAATGCAGAATTTTCTGAGCCACACGGTGAGTGAGCAGTGATAGAGGGATGACGGCAGCGGGCAGAGCTCAGTGATGGGGAGAGGAGTGGTCACCACCTGGGCAGAGATGCCCTGGAGCTGCTCCAGGCTCACCAGGCAGCACCGTGGGCACAGAGCCTAGGAGGGGGGACAAGCAGCCTGCCAGCAGCTCTGCTCTCCCCAGCCTCTAATGTAGAAGCAGGAACCGAGTTCAGTCATCAGACAGGCTAGGGCACCACCAGCCTGCAGCTGCCCCTAGCACTGGCCCGAGATATCTGCCATCTCTGCCCTAGGAGTGAGCAGCTGGCCAAGGGGGGCCGTTCACTGACCTGTCTGTGGCCTGTCCTCAGGGTCCTGACCTCATTCCTGAGGTCCCCCAGCAACTGGTGACTAACTGTGCCCAGCAGCTGGAGAAGGGGCCCTGCAAAGACCTCTTCCAGGAGCTAACCCGGTAAGCCTCTCCCTCCCACAGGCCTAAAATTGCATCCTGAGGAGGGGCTTCTGTGGGTCTGGAAGACTGTGAACAGCTCAGCTGCTCAGCCTCTCATCCCAGCCTTGCCATGCTGTGTGACCTGGGGCAGGTTGCCTCCCCTCTCTGTAGCATCCTCAACTTCAGCACGGGTGTGTCTCCGTCCTAGGTGGGTTAGCAGGAGGGTTGGCTGAGGATGCTGCCTTTTAGGCTGAGCGTGCTATGTGACAGGGGGACTGGTCCATCAGACTGAGAACCTGGGATGTCAGGCTGACCAGTGGGCTGGGCCTTCTCAATAGGCTGACCCATGAGTACCTGAGTGTGGCCCCTTTTGCCGACTACCTCGACAGCATCTACTTCAACCGTTTCCTGCAGTGGAAGTGGCTGGAAAGGTGAGCTCCTCGAAGGTGGGGCCAGGCCGGCCAGGTTGTTGGGGCTGTCATGGGCCTTGGACCCCTGCTCAGTCATTTGCTCCCCAAATCCTTTCCCACAGGCAGCCAGTGACCAAAAACACCTTCAGGCAGTACCGAGTCCTGGGCAAAGGTGGCTTTGGGGAGGTGAGTGGCCAAGCCAGACCATGTAGTGGTGGGGTAGAGTGGGTCCTGGACAAGCCCTCCTCCCTGCCCCCCAAACCTCTGTGCCCCCAGCAAGAGCACAGCTTGTTCCCATTTGCCTCATCTACCCTGGCTGTTAGGTGTGCGCCTGCCAGGTACGGGCAACAGGCAAGATGTATGCCTGCAAGAAGCTGGAGAAGAAGCGCATCAAGAAGCGGAAAGGGGAGGCCATGGCCCTCAATGAGAAGCAGATCCTGGAGAAAGTGAACAGTAGGTTTGTAGTAAGTACAGACAGGAGATCCGCCCTGCCCCCTGGCCATGTACTTGCCCTCCCCACTCACCAGGCTGATCTCTTCCCCCCACCCCACCCCTCACCCCTCCAGGCACTGCTCCCATTCTTGGAGATGCCTGGGAAGGGCAGGTTTTGGGGTGTTGATACCAGGCCTGGGAAGCAGGCTGGGCCCCCAGGAGTGGCACTGAGGATATCTTGGGCGGCTGGCACCAGCCCCGCCACCAGGTGGCCTGTGTTCCCTGCCTGAGGGCTCGGGTCCCTTGGGCCACAGGTGAGCTTGGCCTATGCCTATGAGACCAAGGACGCGCTGTGCCTGGTGCTGACACTGATGAACGGAGGTGACCTCAAATTCCACATCTACCACATGGGCCAGGCTGGCTTCCCAGAGGCACGGGCCGTCTTCTACGCTGCCGAGATCTGCTGTGGCCTGGAGGACCTGCATCGGGAGCGCATTGTGTACAGGTGCGGAGTTTGTCTCCCACCAGGGGCTGTGGCTGGGCACGAGGGAAGGTGCTGGGAAGATGTGGGTGTCTGAGCCCAGGGAAGCGCTGGCTCGAGGCTCTGCACTTGCCCACATTAGGTGGATTTGAAAGGCTCAGAACCCAGGCTCTGGGATCTGGCTGGCCTGGGGGTGAATCCGGCATCGTCACCCTTCTCAGTGACTTTGGGCCAGTCTGATTCCTGCGCCTGACACTGTTTCCTTTCCTGGAAAGCAGAGGCTATAATTCCTGCCTGGTGGGTTGTTATAGGGGCCAAATGAGAGCATTTGGTAAAATACACAAGGCTTGGCAGTGAGGGCTCTGCCCATTACTGTTATTGGTGATTATTTCCTTGGAGCCTCCCAATAGCCCCAGGAGGGAAAGAATGAGCAGCCCCATTTGACAGGAAAGATGGAGTCAGCCACCAAAGGGTTGGGGGGATCTTGGGGGGGGCCCCTCGACACTGGGTGAGCAAGGCTACTAATGACATCTGGGGAGCTTCCCTAGGTAAGAGATGCCTTCCACATGCCTAGTCAGTCCCAGGAGTACTGGCTCCATAAATCCTTTGTCTGCTCCCTCGAACCGGGGTTGCTGCGGGTGGAGGGCAAGGCTCTCTTGTCACCCTGGCAACAAATGGCTCCTACATGTGCTGCACATCGCATCCCAGGAGTTGACCCAACAGGGAGTGGGTAGCCCTGCCTGGCTGCCTGGCACACTGAGCAGCATCTGATCCTGCCCTTCTCTCCCCACAGGGACCTGAAGCCAGAGAACATCCTACTGGATGACCATGGTGGGTGGGGGGGTCACAAAGGTAGGGTGGTGTGGGGTGGAGTCCAGCCCACCTGCTTCATGGGCTCCTCACTTTTTCACCCACATTCAGGTCACATCCGAATCTCTGACCTGGGGCTGGCTGTGCATGTGCCTGAGGGCCAGACCATCAAAGGCCGTGTGGGCACCGTGGGCTACATGGGTAAGTTCTCTCACCGTCCTGGGCCCAACACCTCCCTCCCCCCAACTTCTGTGGAGTCTCCTGTGTCTCAGGGAATAGAAAGAGCTATTGTCCCTCTTTCATAGATCAGGAGTCAAGACTCCGCTAGGGCCCCACATACGTGTGAACCCACTTCATTTATTACTTACTGAGCTCCTATTGGCTGGGCTTGCAGGTGGCAACCAGTGAAGGGACTTAAACCCATGTCCATGGCCACAGCCCTCCACCCCCCTGACCTGCCTATACTCAGAGTGGGAGTGCCCATCTGGGTAGGGGCCAAGATGAGGTCCTGGGTTCCCCTCTGGGACAACATGACACAGTAGGCGGAGCCTGAACTGCAGGTGGTCTCTTACCCGCCCCTTGCTTATTGTGTGTCCTTGGACCAGCCACTCCCAGCCTCACTTTTCCTGACTGTGATCCTCATACCTCCTGCCAGGGTTGCCTTGAAGATGAAGAGGCAGTAGAGTCAACTCACCCTGCCCTGTAGGCAGTGTAGGCATTCAGCAAGTGACTTTCCTCCTTTCCTTGGTCTAATACTAAATCCATAGGTTGCAAACTGGTAGCCTCCCGGGCTTCCTTTGGCCTATGTTTGTGTGTTTCAATCAAATTAGTTTAAAACAATTGGAATTGGTTGCCAACATTGAATGAGCCAGACTGCCTCACATTAAAAATACGGATTTCTGACTTCTTTGAAAAGTTAGAAACCTGCCCTCTGCAGGTGCTCTCCTACTCACCATGGTCCCCACCGGGCCATTGGCATTGCCTACTTGCCTGGTGGGTGTTCGAGCTGATCCCCTGCCTTGACATGTGCTGGACTTCCTGGGGTACCCCTAACTCCTTCTTACCCCTAACTCCTATGCCACCCACCCAGCTCCAGAGGTGGTGAAGAATGAACGGTACACGTTCAGCCCAGACTGGTGGGCGCTAGGCTGCCTTCTCTACGAGATGATTGCAGGCCAATCGCCCTTCCAGCAGAGGAAAAAGAAGATTAAGCGGGAGGAGGTGGAGCGGCTGGTGAAGGAGGTGGCTGAAGAGTACTCCGATCAATTTTCCCTGCAGGCCCGCTCACTCTGCTCCCAGGTGTGGCAGCCAGCGGGAGGCCTGGGCTGGGGCTGGGCACCTCTCCCAAGGCCACCCTGACCACCCCTCCCCTGCTACAGCTCCTTTGCAAAGACCCTGCCGAGCGTCTGGGGTGTCGTGGAGGTGGTGCCTGTGAGGTGAAGGAGCACCCCATCTTCAAGAAACTGAACTTCAAGCGTCTGGGAGCGGGCATACTGGAGCCGCCCTTTAAGCCTGATGTGAGTACCACCTATACGAAGGCAGGACCAAGCCAGGGTGGGGGCTGGTGGCTCTTGGAGTCAGGATACCTTCCATTTGAATGTAAGAAAGCCTAACTCAAACGGCTTAGCCAACAAAACAGATAATTCCCTGGACTCACAAAAATGGAAAGCCCCACCTGGGGCTCCAACTGTGTTGTAGGAATTGTCTCTCCTCCTCCCTCCCCGAGAACTGATCACGGGGCGGTATTTACTCGCAGGTAGCTCTCCCAGGGCGTGGCAGTGGTGGACCCAGCAGCTCGAACCCACAGTCTGCCAGCTCAGCCACAGCCACTCCTGTAGATAAAGAGCACCTCTTGCCCAATGATTTAAAAAGTCCTAAAAGGGAGGATAAAAGGCCTAAGGCTGACACTAATTGCCTTTGATTCCTCAGAGGCCCCTCAGTGGCCACACCCGGATCATATGCCTACCTGCAGCACTGCTAATGGAGGAGACCAGTTCCCCAGGGGAAAACCAAGATGCTGTTAACAGCAGGGGGAAGGGCTGTTAGGGTTGGCGTAACACCTGGTGCCCACCACACCTGGCAGTGCTCACATTCCACCTGTGGACAGAACCCTCCCTCTTGTAGAAGCTCACCCATTTGCTGACATCTCAGTGGGTCAGGCATCCTGCAGGCAGAAATATTCTTGAGTTATCAGACTCCAAGTGGCAAAACCCCAACTCAGACTTACTTATGCCCAACATGGAGTTTGTTGGTTCATTTGGCCAGAAAGTTCCAGAGTAGGGCCCACATCAGGGTTTTATGCTGTGTTGCCAGGACTCCATCTCTTGGCTCTGCTTCAACCTGTTGACTGCCCTCCCGCTAAATTCAGGCTTCTCTGTATGAAGTCACAGGGAAGGTTCTGATTGGCCAGAATTAGGTCATGTGCTTACTCCCCTCCCATGTGTGAGAGGCCTGTGTCTTGTGTTCACCAGGAACACTGGGGAGGCAGGAAAGTGATAGGCAGACCAGGTTGATGCATGATTGTTTATTCATTCAACAAATATCTGAGTGCCCAGATGTGCCAGACCGTGGAGATAATGAAGTCAACAGGACCCAGTCCTGCCTTCATGTTCTAGTGGGAGAACACACCAGTATAAGCCAGTAAGTGAAACATTTTAGGTAACGTGAAGTGCAGCAGCAAAGAATAAAGCAGGCTAACAAGAAGATAAGGAAGATGGGGGGCGTATTTTTAGACAGGATGGTCTCTGAGGAGTTGACAGTTAAGCAGAAGCCTAAAATATGTGAAGGAAAGAACCCTGCCAAGATTCACAGTGTGAGCATTCCAGGGAAAAGGCCTGAGCCAGGCAGTGCGTTCCTGGGGCAGGGACCAGCTTCAAGAACTAATACAGCAACAAGGGGCTAATGTGACAGAGGTGTCTTCCTCTGAGTGTAATGGGGGCCTCTGGGAACATTGAGGCAGGAATGTGAGGTGTTGGGGTGGGCCACAGAGGAGGTGAGTGGGAGGGAGGGACCCACTAGCGGGCTGTTGCCTCTGAAGGACTCTCATGTAGGCCTCACTGACACCCCATGATGTGGGCATTGCTGGGGGTGGCTGAGCCTGACGTCAGCAGCTGCCTCCAGCTGCACTGCCACTCCTACTTCCCAGGCACATCGTCTAATTTAACCTTGAAACCACGCACTGCCCCCAGTCTTTCTAAGTAGAAAATCAGCCCAGCGGCGTGGCTCAGTGGTTGAGCGTCAACCTATGAAGCAGGAGGTCATGGTTTGATTCCCGGTCAGGGCAGGCTGTGGGCTCGATCCCCAGTGTGGGGCGTGCAGGAGGCAGCCAATGATGATTCTCTTTCATCATTGATGTTCTATCTCTCTCCCTCTCCCTTTATGAAATCAATAAAAATATGTACATTTTTTTAAAATATATTTTATTGATTTTTACAGAGAGGAAGGGAGAGGGACAGAGAGCTAGAAACATCGATGAGAGAGAAACATCGACCAGCCGCCTCCTGCACACTCCCCACTGGGGATGTGCCCGCAACCAAGGCACATGCCCCTGACCGGAATCGAACCCGGGACCCCTCAGTCCACAGGCCGACGCTCCATCCACTGAGCCAAACCGGCTTTGGCAACATTTTTTAAAAGTTAGAAAATCAGTGCCTTGGACTTTAACAAGGCACTGATTGTTTTTAACAGCTTTATTGGGAGTTAATTCATATACTATGTAATCCACTCATTTTTAAGTATATAATTAGATCGGTTTTAGCATATTCAGAATTGTACAAGCATCATCACAATCAATTTTAGAACATTTTCATCACCCCCGCCCCCAAAAAAACAAAAAAACCTCGTACCCATTAGCAGTCATTCCCCATTCTCCCCTTCCCCTGGCAACCACTAATCTTTCTGTCACTATAGACAGGGTGTGCTAAAAAAATGTATACATACTTAATAGCTGATAGCTCAATTGATTTTTTTTCTTTTCAGATTTAACCCATTGGAATTAATAATTATTCAAAGTGTGTACAGTTTTTGGGGACACCCTATATTTGCCTAATCTGGACATTTTATATAAATGAAATTATACACGATGTGGTCCTTTGTTAATGGCATCTTTCCCTTTGCATGTCTTTTTTCTTTTCTTTTTCCCTTTGCATGTTTTTAAACCTCATCAGTATTATAGCACATTTCAGTCCTTCTCTGTGACTGCACAATATTCCGGTGTATGAATAGTCCACATTTGTTTGTCTTCATCAGTTGCTAGACATTAGGGTTGTTTCCACTTTTTGGCTATCGTGAATAATGCTGCCACGAACATGCACATACACGTTTCTGTGGGGACACGGGTTTCCTTTTCTCTTGGCTGTGTACCTGGGAATAGAGTTGCTGGCTCATCTGGTAATGCTGTTTAACCTTTGGGGAACTGCCAGACTGTTTTCCAAGGCAGCTGCACTATTTTATATGATGATGTTTTAATTGATACCCTTAATAGTAGGGAATGGAGCAAGCTGTTGAACATCCCAAGACAGAGACCCCTCAGCACTGGATGCAGGTGCCCTCTGCAGGTGCCTGCTGAGATTCAGCTTCTGCTCACCTCACCAGTTGCACACGCAGAGAGCTGTGTGCAGACGGAGGGGGCACTTGTTAGTGGTTCCACCCGGCACTGTGGAGGCTGCTGGCTGTGGTGGGTCAGCTACCAGCAACTGGTCAGGGACGGAGAATGATCCCATTTACAGAGGGGAATTGAGCTCAGAGGGAAGGGACTGCCATGCTTAAGAAGTACATGGGTTGCTGGTTTCTACTCCAAACCAGAGAGCACAACCAGGCCAAGACTGGAGTGGTTCTCAGGGCTGAGCTGCCCTCCCATGCATGGGTGGTGCTCCTATCTGACCACTGCCTTTGTCCCCTCAGCCCCAGGCCATTTATTGCAAGGATGTCCTGGACATCGAACAGTTCTCCACAGTTAAGGGTGTGGAGCTGGAGCCCACGGACCAGGACTTCTACCAGAAGTTTGCCACGGGCAGTGTGTCTATCCCCTGGCAGAATGAGGTGGGACCTACCCAGCTGAGGGGGCGGCGGGTGAAGGGGCTCCAGAGGTCGGCCCTGGGGGCAGTCCTCACAGCTGCTGTCCTATGGCAGATGGTGGAGACCGAGTGCTTCCAGGAGCTGAATGTCTTCGGGCTGGATGGCTCAGTTCCCCCAGACCTGGACTGGAAGGGCCAGCCCCCTGCACCCCCCAAGAAGGGACTGCTGCAGAGACTCTTCAGTCGCCAGGTAACCCCAGTAGTGTCCTCCCTGGGCCCCAGCCTTGCTCCAGGGGATGGTGGGTGGGAGGCCGGGCCAGTGCCCGCATGTGCTGTGAGTGGGCTTCCTCCAGCCGTGCCAGTGGTACCCAGGGTCTCTGGTCTCATTCCCGCCCATCCCCCACCTCTGGCTGGGCTCACGGCCTCTTTTCTCTTTCCAGAGGTGAGCAGAGTAGGCTCCCCGTGGGTTGGCTTTGCTGCCTGGCCTCGGGGAGCCACGGGCAGCCCTTCCATGGCAGAGGCGAGATGTGGGAGAAAGAAGTCCGGTGCCCGCTCCCCACCTTACCCTCCCCACTGCTTTCGTTCCCTGCACCCCGGCACCTTCAAGCTGCTAGCCTTGCTTAGCCATCTGTTTCCCCATGCCCTGCCTTCAGCTGCCCCAGGGAAGAGCAGCTTGATGGAGCCCTGCCCTGGCAAAGCCTGGATTCCACCTGGTCCCCCTTACTTCAGCCTGTAGTTGGCAGCCCCTGCACCAAGGTGTGGCCTGAGCTGCTGCTCCAGGCCCCTCGTGGGAGGTCCCCTCCCCAGAGCATGGCCCACTCAATGATGGCACTGGTGGCTAACAGCGCTTGCCCTGCCTCTCTCCCTGTGTCTTCCCCGCCCTCCAGGACTGCTGTGGGAACTGCAGCGACAGTGAAGAAGAGCTCCCCACCCGCCTCTAGCCCCCACTCTGAGGCCCCCACCGGCGGTTGGCGGTAGCAGCTACTTCGAGTGCTGTTCACAGTTTTGCACAGTGGTCCTCCCCATTGTCCACGCAAGTTGTGGCCTGGGGAACAGCCGGAGCGGTCTCCAGTGTTCTCTGCCCCTCAGCCGCAGTCTGGCTGAGTTTGGCAAGGCCTAGGCTGTCCTTGGGACAAAGGTGCGTCCCTTCAGCTCTTGTCCGTGGAGCTCGGGGCTTTCTGTATTTATGTATTTGTACGAATGTATATAGTGACTAGAGCATTCTGAAGACCCACGCTGGAGCTGGCAGAGGGGCCACTGCCAAACTCAAGGCTCCTCAGGCCCCTGAGCCCCCAGCACTGTGCTCACCGCCGCCGACCTCCGAGTGAGACCCGTGCCTGCCTCTGCTGCCCTAGCTCAGGCCACCACCTCGGGCCCAATGCTGTCCCTTCTCAGCACTTGTCAGAGCTGGACCTGGGGCATGTGCCAAAGTATGAACAGAGATTGGGCTGCCTCTGGGGCCCATCAGTCCACTGCCCAGGCTGTCCCAGAGGGGTGTGCCTCTGCCTTCCAGCTCCCAGGGCACCTTGTCCCTCATGTTGTGCCCTGTCCTGAAGACACCTCTTGCAGAAATGCCCCATGACAGGCGGGGAGAGGGGGTGTCCCTGGCAAACCCTCAAACATTCCAGACTTCTCTCATAACAATAGACACATGTGCCCAGCAATAATCCACCCCTCCCTCTGCGCGTGCGTGTGCGTGTGTGTGTGTGTGTGTGTGTGTGTGAGAGTGAAGGGGGCAGACTGAGGTTGTGTGCCTATACGCCAGGCCCCACCCAGCCCTTCCCAGACTGGATAGCCATCCTGGTCCCAGTGTTGGAGTAGCATGGGATTACAGGACCCTGGTTTTTCCATATTTAAAGCCAATTTTTATTACTCATTTTGTCCAATGTAAGCTGCCATGTGTCTCTATGTGAATACAGTCTGAGCACAAAGCTGGCCTGCTGCTCCTGCCTGCCTCTTTCTTGCTCCTGGTGCTCGGCCGGTCTTCCTTCTTCCCTGGATCTGCTGGAAGTGGGAAGGGATTGGAGGTGGGCCTGGTGGGGGCTGCCCTTCTAGCAAGGGCCAGGAGTTCCCAGGGTGACCTTGGGGCAGCCTCTCCAAGCATTCAGGCCTTTGGGTTTCTTAGCTTCCTACATGGGATGAGGCCTGAGGGAATTGGGTCCCCACCAAAGTGTGGGTCTGGCTTTGCCTAATTGAGAGGCAGGCTCAGCTGGCAATATCCCCTCCAAGGCCAAGGTGGCCTGGCCCTCAATTGTGGACTTGGAGCAGCCAGGGGAGTGAGGTGGAGCTGCTGTTAGAAACACCTGCCCAGTCTGTCTTACCTGGACACCTGCAGTGTGCCTGGCCCAGGGCCAGTGCACGTGCAGTAGAGCCATCCCTCTGCTTTGCCCTTGAAGCAGGGAATGTGGCCAGGCAAAGACGAGACAATGGCAATACTGGGCATTAGGCTGTAGCAGAGGCATGTGGGCATCAGAAAGGGTCTTCTGAAGATAGAAGTTGAACCAGGCCTTTGAGACATTCAGCTGGGAACAGAGGGGTTAGGAGAGCATACCATTCCATAGCATTCAAAGCGCAGACTTAGCAGGGGGGCCGGGGAGGGCACGCGCCAGCCTGTTAACCACAAGTCTGTCCCAGTCTTAACAAACCTGTCGTTGGATAATCTCCCAGTGACCTCAGCCACACACATACCCATGCCCTGTGCCACCATAAGAGTTTGCTTATTGCCTCTGGGCTGGGTACCCCATGCCATAGACCACATGAGCTTTGCTGTTGGTTCTGGGTTCAAGTCCCAGCCTAGTCACTTTGCCAGATGGGAAGATGAGTGTGATACCTATTGCCTCACAAGGCGGCTATGAATGAGAGGTAGCCAGTCACCCCTCCCCTTGAGCCCCTAGGTCACTAACGGGACTGGATACCAAGCTGACAGTTACCTCAGGCAGTCAGAAAGAAAACTCCAAGCAACAACTTAGAAGATGGGGTCTCTTGGGCTATCTCAGGTCTTGATGGTGAGTGGAGTGTGCTCTTCTATTAACTTGAGGGAAACAGTAAGGAAAGGGCCTTGCCAAGCTCTTCCAGCTGGTGAGTGGCTGTTGCAGGGCAAAGGAAGGCAGCTGAAGATGAAGCTGGATCCTGCCCATGAGGTTAGGGCCCAAGGTACACTTTCCTCTCTGCGCCAGGCTCTGGGAGGAAGGGCAGTGAGGAGGTATCAGCATGCAGAGGCTGAAGCCCAGCCCTCGCAGGTGTGAGTGGGTGTCAGGTGGACAGGAAGGACCCTGTGGCACACTACTGCAGTGGGTCCAGATCTCCCACCACCCTTCCCCTTGGGATAGGGAAGCATCCAGGGAACTTCTTGGCTAGGATTCAGCGTACCTTGAAGCGCACAGTGCACCACTGGCAGAGGAAACTCGGAATCACTTCCCAACAAGTCTTCCTGAGCTCACCTGCTCTGAGAGGGAGCTGGGGACTCGAAGATAAGCTTGGAGCTAAGTCTGGTAAGGAGGCAGACATGGGAATAGTGGGAGCCAGTGTGAGCAGGTGGCAGAAATCATTTAAGAGCTGGCAGGGCTGGGACTAGGGAGGGAAGGCCCTTTGGCTACAAAGGTGTCAGAGTTGGTGCCCTCCAGCACACAGGACCAGATGTATCTGGATAGTCTAGGGCCGTGGTCGGCAAACTGCGGCTCGTGAGCCACATGCGGCTCTTTGGCCCCTTGAGTATGGCTCTTTCTAAGCCTTAGGAGTACCCTAATTAAGTTAATAACAATGTACCTACCTATATAGTTTAAGTTTAAAAAATTTGGCTCTCAAAAGAAATTTCAGTCGTCGTACTGTTGATATTTGCTCTGTTGACTAATGAGTTTGCCGGCCACTGGTCTAGGGCCTCTGGTGGTTTAAGATGGCTAAACATGAGGTGGGGTGGGTGAGGTGTGGAAGAAGGGAGTGCCTGGAGCTGAGGTCAGTGAGATACAGCCATGTATGGCTTTGGAAGCAGTAACTTGGGGTCTCATCTGGAAGGCAGTGGAAGAATGCCTGCCCAGCATGTACAAAAGCACCCCAAGTTTCCTTTGGGAAACTCTCCACTCAGTCCGTGTGGTTTCGATGGGGCCGGGTTTGCACCCACTGCACACACACATCACAGACACCTAGAGCTGTGTGACAGGTGGGGCTGTTTGGGATCTTTGGTTGCAAGGTAGAAAGTGTTTTTGTTTTTTAAAGAAAGGATGGGGGGGAGCTGATTGACAGGAAGAAGACTGGGGCGGCTCCAGGGCCTTAGTCGCAGACCCGATTCTCCCAGAAGGAAGATGCTACAATCACGTTCATGTCTGCATTGCTGACATAAACCCAAGGAATCTGAATAACCAGACTAGAAACCTGCCCACTGTGCATCCGGAGAGTAGGGCACTTGGGTTAATAGGTCCACCATGATGACATCCCTGGGACACAATGATTCCTACCCCACCCCCAACCCCCCAAATAGAGAACCTAAGAGTCCTAAGACAGCCAGGTTCTGGCTCAGCCTAAACAGTGAGGCCATCACTAGGGCTCAATTCTGTTGCCGGGGATGAGCAGGGTCCATGGAATCCAGCGCTATGGATCAAGCACTGGGTTCTGCTGCTATTTCCTAGTAGGCATGTGGTGATGTAGGCTTGCTGGAGACACAGTGGGAGCGGCCTTGAGGCCATGAATTCATGGTTGGCGCCACACTGGGGTACCTGCCGGCTCCAACCCCTGCCCACTGCAAGCGTGCAGAGCCTGTCAGTATATGGCCAGGGCCTGGACATGCGTCTGCTCTCCGGGCTGCGGGGTGGGTGGGTGTTGTGTCTAGACCTCAGCTGCTTGGCTGAGCATCCCGTGTGCTCGGCTGATGGTGTGCACTGGGTTTGCCTGCATATGCCAGGCCCAGAAAGCCTGTTGCTAGATGTGCGGCGCGGCGAGCGCATTCCCTGTGCCAGAGGTGCCCGGCTCGGCAGGTGGGTGCGGATCCTCCGCCTTTGGCTCCCGGGACTGTCTCCGCCGCCGCGAGGTGTGGGGGGCAGGGGCCCGCGGCTGGCGGCCGCGCGCGCGCACGCCGGGCTCAGGACGCGCCGTGTACGCGTCCGTGCGCGCGCCCCGCGGCTCCAGCCCCTCGCTCCGAGCCGCCTTCGCTGCCACAGTCCGCTTCCCGGGGCTGCTGTCGCCTCCCCCCGGCCGGGGGCTTTGTCCGCGGGGCCCGCGCCGCTCTCCCGGAGCCAGGACGACGAGCTCGAGGAAGATGCCTGGGCCCGTGAGTACCGCGGCGGCGGCAGCGAGCCGGTGGGCAGGCAGTGCGGGCGGAAGACTGTCCCGGGGCCACCCCCCTTCCCGCGGACGGCTCCGCGCCCGGGCCCGGGTCGCCGCCTTGGACCCCGGCCCCGGCCAGCCCCTCTCCCAGCCCCCACGGCAGGGAGGGAGGGAAGGAGAGGGAGGGCGCCAGTGAGCGAGGGAGCCGGAGCGGGGCGCGAGCAGCCACTGGTTCGCTTGGAAACGGTTGTCACAGCAACGGGGTTTCGCTCCTCGGTAACGCGACTGTGGGGCGGCGACACCCTCTCCCAGCCCTCCCCCACCCCATGCGGGGCCTCAGCCCCCGGGCACAGGAGGAGAGGGGATGCGGGGACTACCCCTCTCACGGTTGGGGCGGGGGACTTAGCCCCTCTGGCCCGTTAGGTTGTGCCTGCCTCCACAACCCGTCGAGGGTGGGGGTGGGGGTGAGCGCACCTTGGAGCAAGATTTGGCTCCCACGTGGCTGCAGTCGTCGCAGCGGGGCCCCTGGGGTGGCAAAGGTAGGGGGGCCCTGGCAGGAAGAGGCATGGAAGCTGGATCCGGATCCCGCCACCCCCACCTGCCTTTGAAATGATGATGTTTCTTACCAGGGGAGAGGGCAGAAGCTGGAATCTCTCGTCCTCCTGGCCAGGGCATGTGCCAAACGTGGCTTGGGCCGGTGGTGGGTCTGTACTACTCATTCCAAGCCACCTTTCTGCAGGGAGGGGTGCGAGCAGCGTGTGCAGGGGCAGAGGAAAGGACTTTGCTGACCCGGGCCAGATGGGAGCACCCCAGCCCATTGTCTGGATCACAAGTGTCCCTATCTTATCTGAGCACAGAGCCCAAACTGTGCTGGGTGGCATGCAGGTTGGCCGCAGGCTGGCCAGTGCCACATGGAGATGCCCTGACCCAGGGAGCTCCTCTGGACAGAGAATGGCAGCAGAGTCAGAGGAAATGACCTCTGGCTCCCACCCAACCTCCCCTCAGTGTCAATGTGCTGGGGAGAGAAATGGCCCTCCAGCCAGCTCTCCTGGGTCTGACTCAGCAGATGCCATCCCCTACTGACCACAGGCCTCGACCACAACCGCCACCCCTGGCTTTCCCTTCCCACCCAGGGTGGTGTCCTGGGCACCAGAAGTGACCATTACCCTGGGCATTGAGACGTTGGCATAGATGTCCATGGATGAGTGGTGCCCTGAGCCAGGCCCAAGTCTCCTTCCCACAGACAGTAGGCCTCTGGAATGATTCACAGGCCCTTTCGTTCTCTTTCTGCTTGGGGGTGAGGGCTCTGCATCCATTATTCCTAATCCGTACAACAGTTTTGCAAGGTAAGTTTATTACCCCATTGTAGCATTGAAGATTCCTGAGGCTCAGGGAGGTAGTGACTTGCCCGAGGTCACACAACCAGTCAGAGTGGAGCTAGGTTTCCAGGGCTGGTTCTGCTGGCATCACCCCTCTGCCTGCTACACATCTCTTGTGAGCCAGGCAGGAAAGAACTGTGGAGCTTTCTAGAGGAACATCCTTAGCCTTCTTTCACATTCCTCCAGTGAGCAAATGCGGTCTTTCCTGCCTTGGTGCACCTTCTTCCAGAAATAGCCAGATTTTGCTCCCTGAGGTGCTCCACAGGACTGGTCTGCTGCCAGGCTGGCTCCCACCCACCCTCCCTCCATTTTCTCTCTCTGGGGAAGACCAAGCAGTGAGGTTTGCCTCAGTATCCTGGGAATCTCCCAAGGTTCTAGTTCTTAGTTTTTGGCCTGATCACAGAGCAGCTGTGGGAGAAGGAATTTAGCAAAGAATGACCTATGTAGTGCTGGCCCTTGTGGGTGCTCAGTCTAGCTCCGTGGTTGGAGACCCAAATGCCCTGAGGGCCCAGGGTGGGGAGTGCCAGGGAGCTACTGAGCTGCAGTCAACGTCACCATGTGAGAATGTGGACTAGGTGTAACCAGACTGTCCAATTTTCAAGATGAGGCAAAAATCCAGACTTTCATGTAAAAACTCCTGGTTTTTAAATGTTGGCAACTAAATATTTTTTAAAAATTGATTGTGGACCAACAAAACACGCCCATGAACCTTGTTCAGCCTGTGAGTCACGAGCTGCGACCCCTGGCCCACAGTGAAGTGATGGCACTTTTTGCCAGACCATGCCAGGCTTGTGTAGATGTAGCACCATGGTGTGGTTTCCACATATGAGCCTCTTGAGGCTGCAAGATGCTGGCATTTGGTTTGTCACATGCAGCTCTGTACTCTGGTCGTGAAGTATTTTCACCTCCCTCGTCTGTTGTGTTCCTCCATTGGGCTGCCAGGCAGGCTTCGTCATCCCTGTCCTGCAGGTGAAGTCTTCAGCTCAGCCATGAGAATAGCTGGCATAGGGTCACATGGACCCAGCAGGGCAGGGCGGGGAAGAAGCAAGATTTGAACTCAGGGCTCCCCCAACAATGCTCTGTGTGTCACCCCAGGCCGCCCCTCAGAAAGAGTGGATCCTCATCTCCCCCTTCATTCCCCAATTTGTAGTCAACTCTCCTTGGAGGGACAAATCTGAGTATAGTAGATACTGACCTAAGTAAGGCCCCTGTGCCCAGAAGCCTCCTGGGGCTCCTGTCTCTGTTGTCCCATTTGCAGTTCCCCAAGCCTGGGGTTCATGGCCCAGTACCATGATTAGGTCACAGAGATGCTGCCTACAGGTACTGGTGCCAAGCTAGTAGCTGGCCGAGCTGGAAAGGAGGTTGTGGCCAGCTCCATGCTTGGCTGACTTTGGCAACTGGGACAATTCCCATCATTTCTCTCTGGCCTGAGTTCATCTGTCTTGGTGTGAGAGGAGTGTAAAAATGTCACCAGTGCCTTCTTGCCAGGACAGTGGACTTTGCAGTCACTGGACTTCACAGTGTGGGCCTAAGGCGGCCCCAGCTTCTTGTCTGTCGAATGGGGATGGCAGCAGCCACCCTCTGGGTGTCACTGAGATACTGAATACAAAGAGGCTAGCAGTGAGCCTGGCATGTGCAAGGGCACACAGGACATGTTAGCAGCCTCTTCCTTTTCTTTTCTTTTTTTTTTGCTATAAAGCATTTTTAACTTTCTTTTTTATTGAATTATTGGAGTTACATTAGTTAATAAAATTATATAGGTTTCAATGTACAATTCTATAATACATCACCTGTATATGTGTTCACCATCCAAAGTCTGATCTCCTTCCACCACCTTTTATCCCCCGTTTACCCTCTTCTACTGGCCACTACCCCCTGCAGCCACCGACTTCCACCCCATCCTCACTCCTCACACACACTCGGCTCCCTCTCTCCTCTGTCCCCTGGTCTGAGTCCCTGTCCCTTCACTTGATTGGTACCTTTGGCCTCACATGCAAGGAACCTCATGACCCAGAACCCCAACTGCTTGGGGTCTCCTCTACCCACAGCAGAGAGTGGCAAATGCTTCCATGCATATTTCCTCTATGAGGACAGAGATGTATGGTCCTCAGCTTGCTTATAAAACAACCTGCAAGGACCAAGAGCTGGGCGATGGCCTCTCTCTGTGACATTTTGATGAATGGCCCTCATTCCCCAGGAATGAATTGGATGCAGACCCAGCTCTTGAGGCATTCCTTGTCCCTACAGCTATAAGACCAAATAGGTAACCGGACGCCTCCAGTCACTCCTTCGGCAAGTGGTTTTTTAGCTACTGTGTACCAGGTGATAAGGACAGGTGCAGCCTCTGGTGTTGGACATAGGCCTATAGAACACTGTTATATCATTGGGCTTCTTATCCAGCCTTGGAGGTGAGGTGGCTCAGGGCTGACTTGTCCCGGGAAGTGACAAGTGAGGCTGTGAAGTTGAGTAGTGAGTGCTGGGGCAAGAACAGTAAGGATGTATTACAGGCCCCTTGGCGAGAGAAAGCAGAACTGTAGGCAGTACAGAATGGAGCCCTCAGAGGTAAGGCTGAAGAGATCTTGGCAGGAGCTCATCTCAGAGGCCATGATCTAGGTTAGTGGTTCTCAAAGTGTGTTCCCTGGACCAGCAATGCCAGCACTTGCTGGGAATTTGTTAGAAATGCAAACTCTCAGGCCCCCATCCCAGACCTGGGGGCGGAGCCCAGTACTCTGTTTTAACAAGCCCTCTATGTGGCTCTGGTGCTTACTCCAGTTTGAGAGGTTCCCATCTAACTGTGTTAAAGAGCTGGACTGTCTCCTGAGACAGTGGGGAGTTGTTGGAGGGTTCAGGCCAGAGAGGGCCCTGGGAAAATGGGCAATGTGGAGAGAGGGCAGGCTGGGCAGGAACACAGCACAGAAGTAGAGACAGTGGTGGCAACCATGGTAATAGGGGCCTACGTGAGAGATGCTGGCAGCCTGGCCAAGGCAGTGGCAGGGGAACCAGAGGAAGTGGACAGATGAAGACACACTACACTGAGGGTGAAAACAACAGGATTTAGTGGATAGCGTAACTGGTGGGCCCTTTGCTGAGATAAAGGACCCAGTAGCAGATCTTTGGGAGCCGGGGTTCTTCAACCTACAGGGGTACAGTAGGTCCAGAATGAGACATCTAGGTGACCTTGGGTGTCATTTAATCTCTTTGAGCCAAGTGTTCTCATCTGTCAAATGGGAAAAGTGCTAACGGTTCTCAGGATGACTGCGAGAACGGCCCGTGGGATCCAGCCCTTGGGCAGGAACGCCTTGGGGACACTCACATCTCTGCACCCCCAGCTCAGAAGCCTTGAAAAGCACTAACATTTGTTGAGCGTCTCCAAGCCCTTTGCACAAATTAGCTCCATCTTCACCGTGGTCATTGAGGAGGACACTGAGGCGACATGGAGTTCAAGAAACTCACTGCCCTGGGTCTCTTTTTTACGCCCTCCTGTGCTGCCAGTGAGCATGTGGCCTCAGAAAACTGTGCAATCCAATGTGCTCACAAACTCTACAAATAAATCAAGATGGAATCCTTAAAAAAATGTTCAAATAACCTGCAAAAAAAGGTAAGAAAAGAGAAAGAGGAAACGAAACAAATCATAAAATGACAGACTTAAGGATGAGTCCATCTGAACGCACTACTCCTAGCACAGCCAGAGGCAGACACAGAGCAGGGATTTGGTGTGAACAGTCTGGAGAGGCGGGGGAAGGTCAGTGTGTACAAGAGGCTGCAGCAGGTCTGCTGGAAGCATGACAGAGGCCCAAGGAGCAAAGAGCTTGGGGAGCCCTTGAGCAGCGTGGCCTGGTCAGGAAGTGAATTTGGAAAGGCCTACAAGGATGTCCTGATGGTGATGGACTGAGCACCTACTATGGGTGAGATGAGATGGCCTGAGAGGATACTGGGCAGGAGCCAGGCCTCGGGCAGGGTCTCACGCACTAAAACTGAGCGTTGGTGCCAGAGGGTCAGCTCAGCTGTAAGACTTCCTCTCGTGGACACACAGTGGCCTCGTCTAAAATGCAGCAGTGGTTCCTGCCTCCTGACCGAGGGGCCACAATGGCACTCAGCTGGTCTTGGCCTGCCCCAGGCTGTTCTAGTGCCCAGCCAGCCACACTGGGCTCCTGAGGGCAGGGTCTCTGTCCTTTTCTCCTGGTTAACCTGGAGCTGCCATCAATTTCTCCTCCACCATGTAGCCTTTTCCCACTCTTGAGCTGTGGGCTGAGGGCCAAAAGGGCCAGGGCCTTGATGAGAAGGAGCAGGAAGGCACATTTTGGCGACAAGCTGGCCAGTGTCCCCGTGGCTGCCAAGTCCTCATGTACAGGTGCACACGCACCTGGCTTTTCATATACAGTTCGGTTGTCATGTAGGGAAAGGTGTTTTTTTTTTTTTTAAATATATTTTATTGATTTTTTACAGAGAGGAAGGGAGAGAGATAGAGAGTTAGAAACATCGATGAGAGAGAAACATCGATCAGCTGCCTCCTGCACACCCCCCACTGGGGATGTGCCCGCAACCCAGGTACATGCCCTTGACCGGAATCGAACCCGGGACCCCTCAGTCCGCAGGCCGACGCTCTATCCACTGAGCCAAACCGGTGCTGGCAGGGAAAGGTGTTTTGACACAGACTTTGCATTCAGACTTGGGCTAAATCTTAGATCCCCCCCCCCCTCTTATTAGCTTTGTGACTTGGAGCAAGTTCATTTCCCTGTCTGAGCTGGTCTCATCTATCAGATGGACTCCCACCCCCATGAGAAAGTGCTGGTGAAGATCACACAAGATTCTGCATGAAAAGAGCCTAGAACAAGGCCTGACACACAGTAGACAGGCCTTGGTAGCTAGTTCTATTTCTAAATTCAGCTAGACATCACCTCCAGCCACAGAAGTGCCCTTTCTGACCCAGAGCTGTTCTTGCTCTGCAGGCCAAGGGGCCCCCTAGTTAGTATCAACTTCCTCAGAGCATTCCTGAAAATTCCTGTGGGCTCAGGAAAAGGAGAACAACGGATTTATTTAACTCCCAGTGACTGGCAGCATCGTGTTTTTATCAAGGCTGCGTCGCCATGGCAGCCTCATGGCAGGGCTGTGGAGGGGGTGGGTGGAACTATTGTTCCTGCCATTGTCTGTTCCGGAATGCAGGCCCAGGATAACGGGACTGGCACAGGCACCAAGTGGCACATGGCACAGGCAGCTGTTTCGTCTGACAAGAGCCCTCTTGGGGTGGCCTGTGCCCTGGCTCCCCCCCAGCTTCCTGCCAGACCAGTCTGAGATGGCTTGATGTGGAGCCCCCAGGTTGGGGCTCAGGCCCACCATGGCCCCCAAAGCTGGATGTGTTCCTTGGACATGTTGAGGATAGGGGTGTCCATGGGGCTCCTGGGAGAGGCCTCACAACATAGCTCAGGCAGCACTCTTCTACCCCAGGCTAGGGTGTTGTAGTCAGGCTTGGATTTAAATTACAGCACGGCCACCTGCTATCTCTACACCTAATTGCTTCCCCCTTCCTTATCTTTAAAATAGGACTAATTACAGTTACCCCAAAGGGTGCTATATGAAAGCCCCTGAGTAAAAGGCATTCAAGAAGGGCTCATTTCTGCTCTGCGGAGGTGATGAACAGTCGCCTGCCATCTGTCACTCTGCCGTCAGGGTCCCCTCCCACATACCTCTTAGGATGCCAGGTTCCCCTCCCAACCCTGGCTGTGGAGAGGAGTTGGGAGGAGAGGGGCCCGTCTGGAGTGATGCGGGACCAGGTGGTACTAAAGACTTTTCCTCCCCTCTGGGGAAAGGGGAAGGAATTGAGGGGAAGCGACCCAATGTCCTGGAGCTAGAAGGGCAGGGCCAAGTGGGACTAAGCAGGAGTAGGAGGTGAAGAAACTGGGATCTGGCTGATGGAGGCACATAGAGGAAAGGAAGAGGGAACAGCTCACGCTGGGAGGGTATTCGGCGCGGACAAAGGCAGATAGATGCAGCGGGAACTACCCGCCCCGAGCTCCCGCTAGAGAACAGCGACCATCGGGAGATCGCGGTGCGGGCTGGGATGTTCCATGCTTTGGGCAGCCAGGGGTGGGAGCGGGTACAAGACCTAGAGCGCCTGGGGCTGCTAGACACATGCACAGGGCTGAAGATAGGCGCCTGTGGTTGGTTGTGTGCCTCTAGGTGGGCCACCCTTTCCCCGCCGCCAAGCAACCAAGCGGGGCTCGGGGTGCGGGTGGCGGGCGAATCTCCCTTGCGCAGAGGCCCAGTCTGGCCTTCGCGCGCCCCCTGCTGGCCTGCCTGGAGTTCCCTCGGCTCAGCCGCAAGGCCGAATCTCAGGCCCGGGAAAACCCTACCGGGGAAACCTCGAGGTGTGACGTCACCCTCGTCGGTGACGTCACCGGCCTCGGGGAGTGTGGGGGTTCCGGCAAAGGAGGCATCCCCGGGACTGTACAGGGCACCGGCAGGGAAGTCATCGGGGGCTGCAGCGCGCCTTCACCGCGCCTTATGTCTGTCCCATAGGTCCCGCGCGGCCCCGGGTGAGGCCTGCCCGCTCGCCCGCCGGCACCATGGGAAGGAGCGGGCACCGGTACTGCTGCCCCCCGCCGGCGCGCGCAGGACTTGAGCCTCGCCGCAGGCAGCCCCCGGCCGCAGGTCCCCAAGTGACGCTGGCGGCTCCTGGGAGCGTGGCGCGGGCCCGGGGCCACGTAGAGGAGCCCAGTGTCCAGTGAAGCTGCCGAGGACCCGCCGCCCGCGCCGCCGCCATGGTTATGTCCCAGGGCACCTACACGTTCCTAACGTGCTTCGCTGGTTTCTGGCTTATCTGGGGGCTCATCGTCCTCCTGTGCTGCTTCTGCAGCTTCCTGCGCCGCCGCCTTAAACGGCGCCAGGAGGAGCGACTGCGTGAGCAGAACCTGCGCGTCCTCGAGTTGGAGCCCCTCGAGCTTGAGGGCAGCCTGGCCGGGAGCCCCCCGGGCCTCGCGCCTCCGCCACCACCGCACCGCGGCCGCCTGGAAGCGCCGGCGCACGCGCACCAACACGTGCACGTGCACCCGCTGCTGCATCACGGGCCGGCACAGCCCCACGCGCATCCGCACACACACCACCACGCACTGCCGCACCCGCAGCCGCCGCACCTCTCCGTTCCGCCCCGGCCCTGGAGCTACCCGCGCCAAGGTAAGTGCCGACCTAGGCCGGAGCGATCGGGATGGGCGGGGCCTCGGCCGCGGGCTGACTCGTGGTCTTCACTGGACCGGTGGCCCCAACCTAGGAGGGCACGGGCTCGGGCTGGGCCTGGCGTTGGCTAAGGTTTCTGCGGGAGGCTGGAGACTTGGCTAAGGTTTCTGCGGGAGGCTGGAGACGGGTGGTCTCACACCTTCGGACCGCTTCCCACTCCACAGCAGAATCGGACATGTCCAAGCCTCCGTGCTACGAAGAGGCGGTGCTGATGGCCGAGCCGCCGCCACCCTACAGTGAGGTGCTCACGGACACCCGCGGCCTCTACCGCAAGATCGTCACGCCCTTTCTGAGCCGCCGCGAAAGCGCAGAGAAACAGGAGCAGCCGCCGCCCAGTTACAAGCCGCTGTTCCTGGACCGAGGCTACACGTCGGCGCTGCACCTGCCCAGCGCCCCGCGGCCCGCGGCGCCCTGCCCTGCGCTCTGCCTGCAGGCGGACCGAGGCCGCCGGGTCTTCCCCAGCTGGACCGACTCGGAGCTCAGCAGCCGCGAGCCGCTGGAGCCCGGAGCTTGGCGCCTGCCGGTCTCCATCCCCTTGTTTGGGAGGACTACAGCCGTATAGAGGGGTGCCTGGCGACCCGAGCCCCAACAGTAGACTCCTGGCCTGACTGAGAGGCTTTTTAAATACTTCCCTTTGGACTGCGGGGGGTGGGAGGGATTTCTTACCCCATTTGTTACATTTTGAGGATAATAAAGGTGTGTGATCTGTTTGGTACAAGCGGAGGGGACACCCACTGCTTGCGTCCAAGGTTCTGGTGGCCAGGTGTGCCTGGGCCTTGGCAGGAGGATGCAGAACTAAACCTGAGGTCAGCCTGCTTCCCCCAACAGCCTCAGACCCCCTCTTCCCTGCCCATGAAATCACGGTGAGGTGCCCATGTGGCCTTACAGGTGGGAAAAGTTGGGAAAAGGGGTCAAGGGCAGGCGGCCCAGCAGCAGGCCCAAAGGGATCTGGATTTCTTTATTAACAGACATGAGCACGACCCGTTACAGAAGTTTGTGCTTTCCAAAAAACAGTTACTGAATGTGAAAAAGGGACCCAAGCAAAGAAGGGAGTTGGGGAGGGGCCACCCAAGCCCTGGGTCCCACCCATAGCCCTGACCTGAATTGGGCCTAAGGCCTCCAGCCTGGGACCCGCCCAGCAGGAGGGGGCAGGAAAGGGCTGGGAAGCTGAGCTGCCCCAGCTAGGCCTGCTACTTCCTTAGGGCCAGGTGGGTAGAGGTCAAGAGACGGGCAGGGAGGGGGTCCCAGGGAGCCAGAGCCCGCGAGCCATTTATTGCCATGTTTTCAAATTCGTGCAAAATATCTGAAGCCCTGGACAAAGAATACAAAGTGATATTTTTCCAAGAAACATAAAACTAGGAAAAGAAGTGGGGGACATTTTCCCACCAGAGCTCCCCCCTCACCAGGCCCCAAACAGGGTGAGGCCTCCACCCTGGCCAGCTGAGTGAGCAGGGAGGGCTAAGCGCTACAATCTGGACCGGGTTGGGAGGGGATGGAATTTGCAACAACATTTCAACTACCAACAGGAGGAAAACCAGTCAACTGTACAAGTCTCCTATCAACTTTTTTTTAAAAAAAGAAAGAAAAGCTGTAAAAGTCAGGCCCTTTGGGCAAGGAAGCGGCCAAGTCCCCGGACAGGGCCGGAATCTGGAGTGGGTGCCAGGCGGAGCGTCTTCGAGTACAGGCGCAGCGGGCCATCTGGGCAGAGGCCAGCGCAGGTGGGTGGTCTTGGCAAGGACAGCCTGAGGGTGGGCGCCACTGCTAATCGCCACCCTCGAAGCCCTCCTCCTCTTCCGGGACTGGGTCTGCATCCCAGCAGGTGATGTCAATTTCTATGGTGTTAGGAAAAGAGGGCAGTTAAGGAAATGGCCAGCAGATCCACGGCTGTATCCCCCTGGGAACTGTGCCCGCCCACACTTAAACCCAGCATCCCCATCCTAATTCTGACCCATCATCCATACCCACACTACCTGGAGGCTTATTGTAGAACACAGGAGGCGGAGCCTTTGCACACAGATCTTCTGATTGGGCGAACTCCTCCTCCTGTGATTGGCTGAAGTACCCCTCACTGGCCTGCGGGCAGGAAAGCACCGGGTTACTGTGGCCCCACCCTGCAAGACTAGGGCTGACCTACCAGGCTTGAGACAGTTTCTCCAGCAACCAGTGATTCCATCCATGGTTACCAAGAAAACAGACACCTGACTTGGGAACAAAAGCAGAGCTGGCCCAGGGAAGGGGAATGGAATCCAGCTTCCTCCTAATAATGTGGGTCACAGAGAAAGGGGGTACTGCTGCAAGCCTAAAACACTCAGGGTCAGCCCCCTTCTCAAGCCCTGACTTCCAACCCTACCACCAGGCTGCCCTGCCCTACCTGCGTCCCCTCCTTCTGGGTGGTCTCGCCATTGGTCAGTAGGTGGGGCTCCGGCTCGGGCTCGGGCTCCGGCTCGGGCTCCTGATCCAGCTCCTCTAGAGCAGAGGGTGGAGTAGGGGCCTGGGGAGCAGCCAGGGGCACCCCTTCTACTTCCTCCTCTGGGTCACAGAAGGTGGCTGGTGGCTCAGGCAGCTCATCAAAATTGAGGAGACTGGCACAGACTTCACCTGCTGGTGGCAGTGGCTCCTGAGCCCCCTCATCCAGCAGGGGCACCTCCGCCAGAGTGACCTCGGCACCTGAGGGTGCTATCAGAGCGCTAGGCTCAGCCTGGGGTGCCGAGGCACCATCCCCATTGTCAGGCCATAGGTCAATGAGGCTGGCAGTGGCAGGGGCGACAGTGTTGGCAACAGCGGTGTCAGCAGCAGCAACGCCATCGGTTTCAATGGCAGCAGCTGCCAGGGTGTCGGCTGCAGTGGTGTTGGCTATGGCAGGCTCTAGAGGGGCAGCCAGGACAGCCTGCTCAGGAGCCACCATGAACATAAAGTCCTCTATGGGGCTGCCTTGGCCCTGGGGAGGCTCCCGTGCCTGCAGGGACTCCTCCACGGGGCCAGCCCAGGCCTCAGGGGCTGCAGCTCTGGCCTCCTTGCTGGTCCCTTCGCCCTCCAGGCCGGGGCCAGGCTCCTGGGTCTCTGTTACAGAACAAATGGAGGAGACAGATGTGACCAGCTCCATCAGCGAAGGCCATGGACAAGCACACTACCTACCCTGTCATGCACTGAAAATCTGACGACCTCCTGGAAAGAAGGCCTCCATTAATAGCTCCATGCAGAGCACCCTCCAGCACCCACTGGGTTCTGCTGCCCCTTTACCGAGTGTCTGCAAGCCACTCAGCAGCCTTGGGAGGAAGGCCTGGGTCCTACTCCATGGAGAGACACGGAGGCTCAGAGGGTAGATCTGACTGCCACACCAGGGCTCCTCCCTGCCACGGCCACCTCCAGGGCAGTACAGTTTGGGTGATGGGTGGCCCAGGCGCCTGGGGAGTTGTTACCATGGTCGCCTGGGTTTTTCAGCACAGGGACTGGTGAGAGGCCCAGTACAGCTCGGGCCCCTCGCTTACCTTGGGTTTGTGGAGGTGGTGGTGGCGGTGGTGGAGGCTGAGAGGACGTGACCTCATCCAGGGCCCGCTCGATCTGCTCAGAGACAGGGGTGGAGGCTGTGCTGGAGTCAGATGGGCTCCGGGTGGGGATGGGGGTGGGTGCCATCCTCCGGTGGCTGTCCAGGTGGCTGCCTGTGGAACAAACCCCCACGGTTAATGAGGGCCAAGAAGCCAGGTGGGACCAGGATTGTACACCTCAGGGCCTGGCCAGCATCTCTTCTCTGGAGTCTGGGTGGGGGGCTGGGAGCTCCCCAGGCTCCCCAGGGTCCAGACCACAACTCCAGACCCTATAAGCCAGGCCCCTGGGGGTCAGTGCCCCTTCAGGGCCAGGGAAAAGAGGCAGGCAGTACCTGCTCTGGGGACAAACACCAGAGATCAGTGGTCAGGCTGGGGAGTAAGGGCAGGGGTGCTGCTGGGAAGTGGGGCCCTTCTTACCCCCCTGCCGAGGCCTGGGGCTGCTACCTACATGGGAGGGAGGAAGAGAGGTTTGGGGTGCGGTGACAGGTGATATAGGGAAAGGGAGTCCGTGGAGGGGAGGAGGAGGAAGAGGAGGAGGAGGAAGGCCCACTGTCCGATGCCTTTATGAAAGGGCAGTACGGACGACCTGCCGAGAGAGACAGACAGAGAGAGAGACAGAGGACAAGAGAGGGTCAGTCTCCCCCACCCCGGCCCCAAGGCCTCACCCACCCCAGAGCTGGCCCTGGATATCCAAGCTGCCTTTGGCCAGGGCGCACATTCAGCCAAGCTGGGCTACAGCCTCAAGCACCAGCCACAAAAAGCAAGAAGCCTGCCCAACACAGCCAGCCTCTGCAAAACACACACCCATGGACAGCCTGCCCCAGCCCTGAAGCCCCAGCACAGGCCAAGCACACACAGGGTCAAACACTCAGACCAGCAGACAGAGCAGAAGGGTGCTTCTGGGGAGGCAGAAGCTACAATGAGAACCCTGACAGGGAACCTGAGTGCAAGCTCCAGGGCTGCCTCACATGCACCATAGCCCTCAGGTTGGACCTGGTTTAACCCCAGCAGGGCCACTCCCTACGGCCAGGGGCGTGCCTTAGCCCATGCCAGAGCTGCCTAGATGGCCTCTAGCTCTGCCCACTGCTCAGCCAAAGCCCAACATTGACCATCACCTCCCCAGCCTTCTCAGTCCTGCCACCTGGGAGGCAGTGGGTGGGAGCACGCTTGATGAACAACCTTGCCTTCTCCAAGGGTCCTTGGGTAAGGCTTCTCTTCCAAAAAATAGTGTCAAAGAGGCTCAGGGCCAAAACCTGAGTGGGGGTCAGGTGGGCGTGGGACCTGGGACTACCTGGTCTATGATTGAAGGGTGAGGGTACATCGCAGCTGCCCACAGAGGCCGATGCGACTCGTTCCTGCTGCTTGAAGAACTCCCGTGGGTTGTCAGGCCGCTGGGCAATAATGGCCGCTGCCTCCTGGGGGCACAAGGGAAGGGTCAGAGACAGGCTGGCCAGACTGAGGCACTCCCTGATGGACTCACCTGCCCTGTCCCCCAGCTCTCACCTCTACCTCCGATTCTGACTTCTTCATCTGGGTCTCTTCCTCTTCATCCCTCCGGTCACCCTGGGAAAAAAAGGGACAGTGTCCTGGGCACCCCCACCAGGAGCTCTAGCCCCACGTTTCCTCCATAATCTGGCAGGAAGAGGCTTGCAGGTGGCACCTCTGCTCCCTTTACCACCATCACACAGCTCCTTCTCTCCATCCACAAGGCCCTCAGCCACCTCATCTCCAGCCTGGACAGATGCCTGGGCACCCAGCTCAGCTCCTCCTGCTCCTTCACCCCAGATCCCCAGTCTTCCAGGAGCACTCCCTGCTTTGCAGCCAACTTTTTTCAAACCTCCTACCCCAGTATCTAGCCAATAGCGCTGTCTGGATTTCAGCTTCGTGACTGAGGCTTCCTCATTAACCTCCCTCCACCCCTGACCGGGCCCACATTTCCCTTCCCCTGCCTGACATCATCCCTGTCACCTCCCCAACAGCCCCCTTATACCCTGACCTGCCCACACTCCCCGAGATGTAGACCTAAGGTCCTCAGCATGACATAATAGTTTTCATCCCTGGAACATGCATGCCATTTACCACTTGGTATGGGAGATGAACCTCTCTCCTCAGACGCCCAGCCCCCACCCCAGGTCCAACTCTTCCTGCTTCTGGCCTCAGCTTGGGCACTGCCTCCTGGGGAAGAGGTCCCTGGCCCATTCAGGTCCTTTCCTTCTTTGGGTCCCCACCAGGTGTTCTAAGCACACACCACAGGTTACACTGTGTCGGAAACCTCCTGTTTCCGGGGTCATATCCCCTACCCTTCGCGGGTGACACAGGATGAGAACTCAGGTCTGTGTGTGTGGCCAGCATGAGGTTGAGTTGGCACATGTCTGCTCAGCTGAATTCACTACACCAAAGCCTCTTCATAGTGCCCCCTGCTGCTCCTGTGGCAAATGGGGCAGGAGGGACTGAGGGGGGACAAAAAAGTGGCAGGTGCGGTGGTGAAGTAGCCAGGCTCCTGTTTTTGAGCACATGCATAACCGATAGGGTGCATTAGAATGCCCTTCAGTGTCCCCCTTCAAGAGGGTTGTCACTCAAAACTTCGTGTCTTCCAGAATGAAGTCTAGACTTTTCTGACCTAGCTCTACCTTCCCCAGTTCCCCTGCTCCTCAGCCCACTGGGCTCCAGTCAGTCTCCCATAATGAATACCCAACCAGCTTTATCGGATACTCTGTCCCTGCCAGTATAACCTCCCTAGGTTCCTCTGCTTCATTTGGAAAAAAAAAAAAAAGACCAGAGTTGGTTTCCCACCTACCAACGACGTGAAAAACACTGAGACAAGTTAGGGCTGTGGGCAGGAAGAAGCTGCCGCTGCGCCTGAGCATCTGCAGATATACAGGAGCTCCCGGCAGCCCAGGCACAGAGGGAACTCAGGCAAGAAATGCAAGTCTTATCAGAAGAGAGGAAGCATTTTATAGTTCTAAATTCCAAAGTTCCTCACATGGGATCTTCCTAGAGGACCTGAACTTGTAAGGCCACTACACTGACCTGTCAGAACAGCCACTGTCACTATCACAGGAGCCACACATGAAGGGGTCAGATGGGACTATCAAATAATGGTGCAAGTTCCTTAAGATTGTGCCTGAAATGTTGATAATTAGTGCAAGATAAGTGATCAGCTCAGAGGGGACACTATGCTATTCTTCCTACTTTGTGGGTGTGAAATTTCCTATAAAAAGAAGCTTTTTCAAAAAAAGCCCTTGCTCTGAACGGACAAACTAAATGTGGTATATACAGTGGAATATGATTAGCCTTAAAAAGGAAGGAGACATTCTGACACATGGATGAACCATGAAGAAATTATATCGAGTGAAATAAGCCAGTCACCAAAGGAAAAATTCTGTATGATTCCACTCACGTGAGATACCTAGAAAAGTCAAATGCATAGAGACAAAGTAGATTGCTAGGGGCTAGGGGGAGGGGAGAATGGGGAGTTAGTGTTTAATGAGAACAGAGTTTAAGAATGGGAAGATGAAAAAAATTCTGGAGATAAACCGTAGTGATGCTTGTACAACGTGAATGTATTTAATGCCACTAAACTGTATATTTAAAAACGGCTAAGATGTTACATGTCATGTTATGTGTATTTTAAAAATAAAATCTTCGGTTAATTTCATCTTGTTCATCTTCACCACCATATTTTTAACACCTGGCACAGGCAGGTGGTGGCAAGGGTTTGTTGAATGAATGAGGCTGGAGTTTACCAACTACACATTACCTCCACCCATCCAGAGGCTGGCGGGATTGGTGACCTATGAGAGCCACTTAATGCCAATGCCTGCAGGATGTCCTGCCCCTCCCTCCCAGTCTCCTGTGGATGTGGCACTGAAGCTCCTTTGGGTCCCCAAGGCCCAACATCTGCCCATCATAGTCCCAACCCAGACAAGTACCACCCACCTCCCATCCTGAACTATATCGCACCACTGAATGACCTGAATTCAAAGCATGAGGATTTTCAAAGGGCCAATCCACAGGCCCTATGGGACACCCCAATGTTTGAGGTTCAGACAGCATCGCTGGAACAAGGGGCTGTTCTGAAGGAGACACTGCACTCACAGTGTATTGTTCAGAGCACCAGCCAGATTCATTTGTGTGGCTCTTCAGGAGTAGTGTTGGGGGACCAGGTCTGCAGCCCTAAGTGCAGAAAGCATGTCTAATCCATCTGAGCCCCTCAAGCCAGGCAAGGGAGCCTGGTCAGTGAGGGTCTGGGTCAAGACAGATTTTCCTCTTTCAGACTAAAGTAGAAGCTTCTCCAAGCTTTACTCAGCTCCGGGCCAGACCCCACGTGATTGAGTGGCAGATCTGACCCTTCACGGCAGCCCATGGAGCAGTACCCAGAACACCCAGCACTGTCTCCCCAAGAGGCCCGGGAGCACAGGGCCCACCCTCATCTCCCTGACCAGGAGGCTGGAAGCCCTGGTTAAGAACTTACAAAGATAGACTGCTCATTTAACCGCCTCTTGGCCTCCTCAGCTTCTAAAGTCTGCTGTTTCCTCCTGAAATGATAAGTGAGCCTAAGTGGGCATGCACCCTTACGGAGGGCCCACAAGGACCTGCCTGTGGCAGGGCGGGGCCTGCAGCAGGGCGGGGCTGGGCACACCTGTGCTCTTCAATCTGCTGTTCCCTCTCTCTGTAGCGCCGTTCCCGCTCCTCCTGCTCTTGCCGCTCCTGCTCCATCCGCTCTTGCTCAAATCTGAGCCTCTCATCCAGGGCCTTCTTCCGCTCCTCCTCCTTCCTCAGCTCTTCCTCCTTCTGCAATCGCCCGTGCCAAGGCAGTGTAGACCCTGAGCCTGGGGTCCCCCTGTCCCACCAGGCCATCCCCAACCCAGGGCCAGTGAGGTCTGGGTTCTGAGAAAACATGAGTCCCCTGGGCATAAGTCTCACTCTTTCAGCTGGGGGAGCACACGGGATGGGACACACTATTGATGGGGGACTTGAGGAGAGAATCCCAGGGCTACCCCATGGGGTCAGGTCAGCTCAGCCTGCAGGCTGGGGCTGGGGTCCACACCTTAGCCTGCTCCCAGAACTGCTCACGGTTAATCCGCTTCATCTCCACAGCTGCGTCAGTCTTCTGGTAGGTGGTGCCCTGCAGAGTCACATGGCCTGGTATGAGCTCCGAGAGCAGGCTGAGAGCTCCTGGAGTTCCTACCAGAAAAGGCTGAGGACTGAGAGGGCGGGAGTAGGAGAGCCCTGGGGGGCCAGCTGGCCTCAGGCACACTGACCACCGGCTCAGCATTCTCATCCTCACGCAGCCGCAGCCGGTGCAGCACAGGGCTGGAGAGCCGTGCCAGACCGTTGGAAAGCCGCTGCCCAATGGCGCCCGCATCTATGTCTTCCACGCTGCTGGCATTCACAATCACATCGACACCCTGCAGCAAGAAGGTGTGTTCAGGCAGTATGGCTCCCTCCCATCACCACCATCAGCATACAGACCCTGGGTAGCTGGTCCAACCCCGGCTCGCACCTGGAAGAATTCAGCCACCTTAGCCACATGGCTGGCACAAGCACATTTTCGGGCATCAGGCACATCTTCACCAACCTGCAAAGTAGCCAACAAAGAGGGGGTTGAGAAAGGACAAGGAGGGCCTGGGCTCTCTTCCCAGGGGTAGAGCGGGGTTCCCTCCAGAGGTGTCAGAGGGTGGAGGGTAACTGTTCCGGGGTCTCAGCTCCCTTCCCAGCCCACAGCTGCATACCCAGTTGATGAGCACGTATTTTGGCAGCGCAGCCTGGGAGTCCTTGACGCTGCAGAAGCCGTACATCACCTTCTGGTTTTCAAAGTGGCCTGAGAGTTCCTGCAAGCCCCCGTCTGGAGGAATTAGGAGGCATCAGGACTCCCATCTCCTAACCCTTACCCCACCGAGGGCCTGGAACCCAAAGGAAAGACTCCATTTGTGGGCTCTGCAGGCACGGCCCCTCCCCCCTCTTCCCTCCCAGAGCTCTGTGTTGGTGTGAGAATGAGTGGCAGGCAGGCAGTGGCTTTGCCTCTGAGTCCCCAAGGCCTGATTTGGGGTAGGACTGAGGAAATGCTTGTTCTTCACACATCCTCATGACATACTAGTAACTTTGGGCTCTAGAGAAAGTGAGGGCGATCCGGGCCATCCCTACCAGGTCCCCTCCCCATAGCTGGGGACTCTGGGCTGTGTGACTCCTCCTCTCTGAGGCTGTCTTCTCCTTATCAAATAGGAAACAAGGCTGCCTCCCTCCCACCCTAGGGAGCTGAGGGATGATCAGGAAGGACACCTGCCGGACAAGCGTGGGTCTGCTGGATGCAGGCAAGGAGGTGACCAGGCGCCAGGTGACCTACAGCCAAGCGGGTGGGGAAGAAAACAACCAGAGGAGCGGGGAGGAAGGGCTGGGAGAAGACAAAGGAATGGCTGGAATTCTTACCTCCCGATGCTGCAAGCTTGAGGTCATCTGAGCCATCCTCATATGTGTACAGAGCCCTGGGGAGAGGGAGTGGTGGTTCTTAGAACTGTCAAGGCCCAGGCTGCCAATTTTGGGTGGGGACAGCTCAGGGAGGAGGAGGAGGGACAGAGAAGGGGCAGGACAGGAAGGGGGCTCTGCCCCAGCACTCACTGCCTGACAATAGGGCTAGGAACCATTTCTGGAGGGGGGACGCCCTGAGACCTGGTAGAGGGGCGCCTGGGTTAGAACAACGGGGGTCGGGTAGAAATCACTGTCCACGTGTCACGTCCTGGGAGCTCTGGTCCTGGCAGCCTACAACTCAGCCAGCGGGTGTGACATGGAGATTCCAAGGCGATGGTTCCTTGGTTACTGTTCCCTGGCTACCATGCTCCTCATCCCCCATTGGCTGTTGCCAGGCGTGTGTCTGGGTACCCATGGCCCCTCCCCTCACAGCAGGGGAAGGGGAGGAGAAAGAACCTGGTGCTCACTCTGATCAGGGCATCCCCTGGTAACCATGGCAACCCAGCGACTGGCACATGACGGGCCCACTCCAACGGCAGTCTCCTGAACACAAAGGACCCCAGGGACACACCCTCAGCCTGAATCGGTGTCTCACTGAAATGTGGGTGCGGTCACCCAGATCCCTCTGGCCCGGACCGGGGCCCCGGGCGGTTTTACTCTTCCTGGTCTTCCAGCCCCTAGGCCACCTCTGCTGCCGCTGAGGCCCCGGCCTCCTGGGACTGCCAGCCTTTCCTTTAGCCTTAGCTTCACCAGAAAGCTGACTTAGCAGCCTTCCTAGCTTTTTTCCTCTTTCCTAGCTTTTTCTCCCAAGTGGCAGTGGCACAGCATCCATTTCACAGAAGGGAAGGCAGAGATGTCTGCTCCTGAGGACCCCCTTGGGGAGAACAGGCCTGGGGCAAGGAAGGGCCTTGTTCCAGAGGCTCCAGAGGGCTCAGTCCCTTCCCCATTTCCCTACTGCCAAGGCAGAAGGCAGGGGACTGGGAGGGCGGTGGGAGCACAAGAGGTCTGGACAAGAGAAAGGGAGAGTCAGTGGGGACAACAGGGAGAGGCGGAAGAAAGAGAAGACAAAAAGAAAGGGATAAAGAGGAAATGAAGGAGAGAGGAAGGGAAGGGAAAGAAAAAGAAGGGAGAGAGGGAGGAAGCAGGAGAGCAAAAAGGAGGGCCTGGCCTAGCCCCATGAGGTCAGCACAAGTCACTGCTAAGGACACACACCCACACCCCAATTCCCAGGATCCCTCCCTCATGAAAGGGACACAGGTGGGCTGTGAGGCGGGGAGCTCTTGGTCCAACTGTTGCCCGGGCCCCCTTGCTGGCAGCTGCTTCCCAGAACAGCTGTCCCACCACCTGTCCGGCTGCCCTAACCCACCACTGGGAACAAAGGGCCCTCAGAGAAACAGGATCTGTCCTTCCCAATTCCACAGATGAGAAACTGAGGCAGAACTCCGAGACCCTGGTCCCCAGACACTGCCTTAGGCAGCATACTGCCCAGGGATGAATGTCAGCCTCTCGAAGGCTCTGCGGGCCCTTGCTACTCCCAGGAACGCCTGCCCTGCCCCTTCCGTCCGCAGTCCTTGCCTACCTGACTTCAGGCATCTTTCTCACTCGGCCACAGCTCTGACCAGGCAGAAACCACATCTACGTTCAAAGGCTTCAGCAGGCCTTCGGTCCTGAGCTCTACCCACCCGCCCTTCCAGCTGGGCCTCTGCGTCCACACCACACGCTCGGGTTAACCTCGGTGGCTCCCTGATGCTGACCACAGTTCTGAATACTTCCCACTCTGGAGACTTTGTGTACACGGTTCCCTTCGCAGGAAGGCTAGGTCTGTTTCTCCACCCATGCCCACCCTTGGCAGAAATCCCTCGGGGTCCTGATGCCAGATCTCCAGGAAGCTGTGCGCCGCCCCACACCACTTAGCACATCCCAGCAGGGATGGAAGAGGCATCTGAGCCCGCCCCAGATCTCACTACACCAGTGCTTCTCACATACATCAGAGGCAGCCTGGGCCCGGACAGCACAAGCAATCAGGAGTGGGGGAACCGGGACTCTACACATCTCACCAGCTCCAGCCCCTGGTGACAGACATTGCCTTGAACCTAAGCTTCGTGAAGGCGGATATCTGACTCAGTCAGCCAACACACTTCACTCTCTGGGTTCAGGATCCAGCACACAATAGCACCAGTAGGTATTTGTAATATTGACACAAGCTCTGAGAAACCATCTAGGCCAGAGAAACTGGAATGAGGTAGGAGCCGGAATATGGCAGCTCCAAGGAGAAATGCTGAGGTCAGCTGAGGCGAGAGGCTGAGGGCAGGCAGAGCCCTCAAGACAATGGCACTCTCAGATGTTAGAGATGGAAGAGCCCTGGATGTCCCAGGTATGGTTGAGCCCAATTCCCTCTTCTTCTTTTCTTTTGTTTCTTCTTCTTATTATTTTTAAAGTTTTTATTGACTTGGGAGAGGGAGAGAAACATTGATGAGAGTGGAACACTGATCGGCTGCCTCCTGCACGCCCCCTACTGGGGATGGCGCCTGCAACGGAGCATGTACCCCAATGGGGAATCGGTGCATGGGAAGGCACTCAACCAACTCACTACACTAGCCAGGGGCCCCTCTTCTTATTTTCAAGAGGATCAGAGAGGAATGAATTCTTGTGTGGTCACACTGAGTCATGTCACATCCAGGGCAACACTGGCTCTTCCTGGGTCCCCTGTCCCCGTGACTGGGCAGTGGTCCATTTCAAAAGAAGTGAGCTCGCCCCACCACCCTCACCACTCAGAGGCCAGGAAAGGGAGAATAATGACAAGCCCCCTTTCCCCAGGCAGCAGTTTTATCCAAGACACCTTCCTCTGGCCTCTGAGTACAGGGTCTGCTCCTAAGTCCTGAGACCCCACTGCATCCCTAGCTCAATGCCGGCAGCTGGGGGCATTCATGCCACCTCCCCCCCCTCACTGTAGGATGTCATTTTCACCCCTTTTTACAAAATGCTATCTAGGCCCTTGGGAGTGAACAAATGTGTGCAATGCAAGGGTACATGTGTGCATCTGTGTGTCCCACACAAAACCCAGATGGGAAGTGACGCACGCCAGTGATGAATAACTAGTTTTGGCCACATGGATACTGCTCGGTGACGGGAGCTCAGGGCTCTACTGAGCAAGAGGTGGGCCAGCAGTGGTTTTGGTCCCGCACTAGGCCCCCAGAGTTCTGCTTTTGGGAGGTTAGGGGCAGTGATATGGTGGTAGACAGTACCCCTAGACTGAGGGCGAGGGGGGCATTCTGAGATGGACCACGCCCCTCCCCAGGCAGGGCCCATAATATCCCAAGGCCAGTGCCTCCACCAGGCCAAGCTGGCCACTTGCCCTGAACTCCTCCCATGATCTCAGCCCCCAGGAGCAGGGCTGGGACAACGGGCTGGCCAGCTACCCACTTATGCTGGCCTATGCTGGCCTCGCCTATGACTGACCTACAGAACATGGGAGCTTGTCTCCCGAGTCCATCTCTCCAGGCAGGCCTGGCTACCGGCCAGTGCTGCAGTACTGTGGCATGGACGCCTGGCCACTCGTCCCCTCCTCCAGCCCCCAGGTCAGTATTCCTATGGGAATGCCCTCCCTACTTGGGTAAAGCCAGCCAAGTGAGGTCCCTCAGGCCTGCCCTCACTCCGTGCCTTGGTATCCTGCCGGCCAGCGGGAGTAGAGGTCTGGGAATAGAATGAGCACCTCACCCAAGAGATGAGTATTTTGGGGGTGAATGACTCCTGAATGGGGCAGTGTGGAACCCCTTGGCTTTCTTACCACCCAGAGCAGGTGGTCCACCCCGCCCGGCTCAAGCTGGAGACAATAGCTGTGGACGGGGAAGAGGGCAATCCCGCTCCTCCCCCACCAGGGAGCTGAGAGCCCCTAGCACTGGCCGCGGCGCCAACGGTTCAGAAGATCTGCTCAGCTCCTCATCCCTTCCTGGGGGCTCCCTCCAGGCTTGTGCGCCTGAGGGCTTCCTCCCAGGGTCCCCAGACGGCCCGCTCGGCAGGCAGTTCGGCCCCCTTGGCATCTCCCAGTCCAGCTGCCCGATCCCTGAAATCCCCTTCACCCTGCCCCCTCCGCGGCCCCGGAGAACGGGAGTCCCTGGGCTGTTGCCATGTGGCCATGAACATCTTTCCATCACACCCCAACTCCGAGAGGCCCCCCCGGTGGGCGGGGCACCGGCCCCCAGCCCTCTCCGCTCCTCCCCCGCCCCAGCGTTCCTTTGTGCTGCGGCCATCCGTCCGGGCTGGGCAGGGCAGGCTGAGCTGGCTCCGCTAGCTGGGTCCCCGCCCCGTCCCCGCCCGGCCCGTGCCCGCTCGAAGGTAGCGAAGGTGCCCTTGGCCGGCCTTGCACACCTGTCCCCCGGGCCCGGGCCGGGGGATGGGCTCCTGCCGGGCCACGAGCCCGGGCCACATGTCCGGACCCCGCGTCTCTCCGGCCCGCGTCCGGCCACCTCTCCCACACCGCTCCGGGGGCGGCCTCGGGCGCTCGGGGCCGGCAGCGCCCCGTCGGGACCCCCGGCCCCTCCCCCGGCGCGCACAAAGGCAGCCCCTTTCGGAGCTCCCGGGCCGCTGCACCATTTCGGGGTCGCCCCCACCTTTCCCGCAGCCGAGCGGCGGGCAGATGGAAACAAAGGCGCGGCGGCGCGGGGACAAAGGGGCCGGCGGGGCGGGGGCGGGGGGCTCACCAGTCGGCTGCGCTCTCCTCCCGGATCACCTCCTCGTACGCCGCCAGCAGCTCCAGGCGGTGGCCGCTGAAGCTGACGCCGGCCATGCTGCGGGGCGGACTGAGGCCGAACGACAGATGCACAGACGGACAGACAGAGGAGGAGGGAGGGGAGGAGGGAGTCACCGCCGTCGCCGCCTCGGAGCCTCTGCAGCGCTGCGAGCGGAGAGAGCCAGCGGCCGGGGGAAGGGAGCCGGCCGGCGGGGGGCGGGGGGCGCTGGCTCCGCCCGGCTCGTCCCTCCGCCTCGGTCCTAGCGCCGCCCCGGCCCGGCCCAGGGGGAGGTCCGCCCCCCCTTCCCGGCCTGCCTCGGGCGCCCCCGCGCCCCTCACCCAGCGCCCTTGCGCCCGCGCAGATCTGCCCCTCCGCTCTCCAGGCCTGTCCCACCCGCGTCCCAAACCCTCACCTCCCGTGGCCCCAGCCCAGGTGCTCACCCTCTGCCCCAGCCCCAGCCTCACCAACTCAGTTTCATTCTTATCAGCTCCCGGTCCCACTCCCACATCCACTCCCTTCAAGCCGCCCCAGCCCCATTCCTTGCTTAATTTATCTCTCTCTAGGCCTCATCCCCATCCCTGCTCCACCCCTACCCCCAGCCCCCAGCCACAAAGCACACCCCCCCATCTGCTACCCAGCCCCACCTCTGAAAGGCCCATTCCTAGTCCACCACGGTCACTGTCCATTGCCATCTGCATCCCAACCCCAAATCCAGCCCCATTTCTTCCCATCCCAGCAGCTCCAGCCTCATTCCCAACTCCACGCTTAACATGCACCTCCCCCCCCCCCCCAATTCACGAATCCCCATCCCTAGCTGCACCCTCCTCAGTCCAGCCTATCCTGTTCCCATTCTGATCCCAGTTCCCAAACACACCCCTCCATCCCGGCCTCCTTGACCATTCCCAGCCCCAGCTCACATCATTACCCCAGCATTGCCATCCTCTTCCACCACCTCTGCCCCACCCCTACGCGGAGCCCCCCTCCCGACCAGCTGCCTCCTGGGCCCTGGAACCAGCCAAGGAAATCCTTTCCCTTGTCCCTGAGCCTCAAGCCTCCCAGAGTAGACTTCCTTCTGGAAGTAGCATCTGACTTCTGAGTTGGCCAAGACGAATAAGAGAGTAAGTAGCGTGTGATTGGTCTCCAGCAGCGGTTCCCAGTGCTTGAGAGAAGAACCCTCTTAAAATTCAAAACATTTTCCCAGGCCCCTGCCTGGGAAACTCTGTGCCCACTATGCCCATGGACCCCTGGCCCTGGCAGTTTCTCCACAGCCCACACTTGGAACAAGGTCCGAGGATTTGGGAGAGGGAGGAGACCCCCCCGCAGGGCTAAAGGGAACTGGGACAAGTAGGCAGAGGGATGTTGGGCCTCAGCCTGAGGCACACAGCTGTTGTGATAACGTCTGCATGGGACTGCAGCACACCACATACCCTCGTCACTTCCCCTTCCACATGTAGCGGCTAGCCTGGCCTGGAATTTAGTCAGAGTCGCTCCTCAGGCTATAGCCAGCTAGAGGGTGTAGGGCAGGAGTCAGGGAGTAGGTGTCCTGGACAAGGAGGAAGTGTATCCCGTGCAGTAGCATCCATGGTCAGGCATCCTTGTTACATAAAATTCCTTAAGGCTGAGAGACTGGAGAAAGAGGCTGACAACTACATTATATTACGAGTTTATTAAGGGAACTTATAGATGGGATGCATCTTGGGCGGCGGCAGGATGAGGTGGGTACCCTGTGTGCCGAGGGGCAGACACTAAGGGGTTACTCATACAGGAAAGGGTAGGATGGATGGGGTATTAGGGTGTGACCCGCCCCAGATAAGAGGAAAATGCTTGCTTGTGGGCAATGGTCTATTCCAGGAACCAGGACAAAGTGAAGCATAGGGGAGCGTTGATCGGACAGTCTCTGAGGGGACTCATGGGAAGTGACCTCTGTTCTGGCCCTGATCTAGCTGGTTCCAGCCTGAGGGTCCAGCAGCAGTCACCTCACTGAACAGTCAGAAAGCCAAAGGGTTCAGTGACTGATCTGGAATCGTTAAGAAAGGCTCCCCTGGGGCTGCTGAGCTGGCAGGATGTGGGCCTAGAGCTGGCTGAGGGGTGTCTTTGCCAATGATGGGGAGAGCCTCCTGAGAAAAAAGCCAGCACTGAGGAAAGTCGCGCAGAGAGATGAATAGAAACTCCTAATAACACCCATGGTACCAGATCCCACCAAATCTGAAGTCATTAACCTTTTCAGTTAAATGAGATAAATTCTCCGTTTCTAATGAAACTAGTTTGAATTGCAGTTGAAAGAGTCCTTCCTGATCTACTCATTCCCCAAGTAATGGTCACTTTTGTCAGTGGCAAGAAGGTGAGTTGACCTTCTAGTCCAGGGGTCCTCAAACTTTTTAAACAGGGGCCAGTTCACTCCCTCAGACCGTTGGAGGGCCGGACTATAGTTTAAAAAAAAAACTATGAACAAATTCCTATGCATATATCTTATTTTGAAGTAAAAAAACAAAACGGGAACAAATACAATATTTGTATTTGCATGTGGCCCGCGGGCCGTAGTTTGAGGACCCCTGTCCCCCAGGCTTTGATTGGCACCCAGGCTCGTCCTGGTGCCCCCCCTGAGCACTCTGTAGAGACCCCACTGCACAATGGCCCCACCTCCCAAGTTCTCCTCAGGCTCCCAGCAAGCTGCTTGTCCTCTCAGCTCCCCTGGAACTCTACACACACCCCTGGACCCCTCCACCACCACCCCCCCCACACACCACCACCAACTGGGGAGGAGCCCCACCTCCACTCTCAGGGTTGGCTTTGGACTCAGTGTGGCTGCTGCGCCCCTTAGCCCACGGCCTCAGCTCCCTTCCCATCGCATGGCCGCATGGAGGGCTGCGGGGCGGGGCTGTGTGCATCTGTGCGTGTGCATCTGTGCGTGTGCATCTGTGCGTGTGCACCTGTGCGTGTGCCAAGGCCAGCAGCACTGAGGCAGCACCAGTCACCAGTTCCTGCCTCTGTTCTCTGCACCTGGTGAAACAGTTGCTTGCCCTCCACTGCCTCTCCCTGCTGACTTCAAATGCGCTCCAGCCGCTCAGAGCTGGAAAAAGCCTCTCTCCTGCTGGCTGTCTTTCCAGTTCCCACTCAGACCCTGCCCTGGGCTCTGCCCCCTCAGCTGGGGAGACTGATCCCCAAGGGTGCTAATGGCCCCCCTGCCTGACGCCGGGACATTTCCCAGTCACCATCGCCCAGCCTGCGCCCAGCTTTGGAACACCGTGATCCCTGCGATTCTGTGGGGACAGGCTGAGGTGCAGTGCGGAGCAGACCCTCTGATGCTTGGCCCCGCAGACCTGGGCCATTCTGGCTGGTGGTTCTGGACAGGCTGCTTTCCCTCTCTGAGCCTCCCGTCCCTTACCTGAAACATGCCATTGATGCAATTTCTCTTAAGTGCATTTTGAGGATTAGATGAAATTGAGTGATTGCTCTGTGGGTGCTGGCAGAGGTGACCATTCAGAACAGGTACCCCATGCTTGCTTTTACTTCCATCTAGGCGAGCCCCTCTTTGAGGTTCAGCCCCAGCTCTCTGCTCTTCACTTTCCCCTTACATTCTCCCACCTTCCCTCTTCCCAGCTTCCCCCTCCACCCCTCTTGGCACTCAGCTGAGTGAGTGGACCACAGCCCAGGCTTCAGAGAGCTGTCTGCACTCTCTTGACTGCACACTCCTTCTACATCCTCCCCCCTCCGCCTTGTCCCTCTAACCCAGGCAGTGGCCCAGCTCTCAGCTAAACTGATCTGGCCAGATGTTACCTTGTTGCGAAACGCCTTTGGACGCCTGGCTTATCTGCCTGCTTGACACTGTTGGCAGTTTCTGGAAACACTCCTGCCCAGCCCCAGCCACCCCACCAGACCACCAGGCCGACAGGCCCACAACTCTCGTCTTTGGCGGCTCCTGCTTCCTCTGCCCAGAGCTGTGATGCTGGTGCTTCCTGGGCTCTCCTCTCTTATCTATGCTGGGGCCCTGGCTGGCCTCACACTGCACTTGGCCCACGTTTATTATTTTTTTAAATAGGATTTTAAAAAGAAATCTTAGTTGCCAACATTAAAAAACCAGATTTCACATAAAGGTCTGGATCTCTGGATGCTGTTAATAAACTGGCAGATCAGGCCACAGCTGGCATTACCATGTGGCAGCGCGAGGCTGAGGCGGAGGGTGGCTGCCGGGGAGAAGCCTCTCCCCAGAGGACTCCCAGCAGCACTCACCATCCACCCCTGTGATCTTACTCGCTTGTATCCATGGAAACCAAGTGTGGACTGAGGGCTTCATGGTTCAAGAGAAATGGTAGAGAACACATTTCGCTGTGGAAGTGGAAGATACTGCTTAATATGCTCCGGACGTCTGTGTTGAAAGAAAACCCGTATCCCTCCTGCTTTTCTCTTGGTAGACCTGCCTGGGTCCAGCTCCCAGCGTCCACAGGCATCCGTTAGAAACATCTGTGATGACTGCCCCAGAACTGTCCCAAACTCATTCCAGAACTGAACCCAAGGTGAATCCAGACTTGAATCTTCAGCTGCTCCCTGAATGTCTCCTACATGTTTCACAGGCACCTCATTCAGTCTTTCAACAAACATTTTTTGGCCTTTCACTATGCGCCAGGCACTGACAAGACATCATTAAAATAACACAGGAAGCCCTGTACTCATTGCCCAGGGTCCTCAAGAGAACAGACCCTTCTCTTCTCTTAAAGGGGAGGGGCCCAAGTTATTGAGAACACCAACTTCAGATGTTCATGCCAAGGAGCCTGACGGACAGGTGGCCATGGATACGCTGCGTGGTCCTGGCCTAGTTTGGGCCCTCTTCAGTCCCTTTCCAGTCCAGGCTTCGGGCCGGAGAGATGACAATCCCCCTAGGGTGGTGGAGGGCACCAGTAAGAAGCAAGAGCCCCCACATAGGTAAGGCCAACGCCAGAGTCTCCAGGTGTCCAGGTACCAGGCAGAAGTGAGCCTCCCATTTCAACTCTTCTCTGAGCTCCACACCAGGCTGGACCAGGATCCCCCTTCTGTGAGTACCGTGGCCCAGCATATGGAATCCCCCTTCCTCTCCTCTGGCTGACCAAGAGCCCTCCTTGTCCCCATCACAAGGACCATTAGGATGGTTAGCCCTAAGAAAACCAGCTTAATCTCTACCCTGATACCTGCCTCAAATCCCACCACTCCTCATGCATAGGGAGGAAGCGCACACAGCACACAACTGGATACAGGTTTATTGTGGCACTGGATGTGAACAGGGGCCGGTGTGGCCAGCACCGTGTGCAGTGGTGGTGGAGGGAGTGAGGGAGATAAAGGGGGTGAGGCAGGGCCCAGGGAACCCCAGACTCGGGCCAGGGGTCAGGGTTGGGGTGACCTTTGCCAACCCGACCCAGAAATCTGGTGGGATAACTCCAGAAACAGTGACCCCTTCAGCTGGGCAGGGAGAGGCAGCCGTGGGCTGGAAGGGCTCACACGTGGGAGAAGGCATGGCTCTTGCAAAGGGGTTTGTCCTTCTTAGAGTAGAAAGTCTTTCCTTCCAGGTTGATCTGACATATCTGGGGACAGCCAGGGTCCAGTCACTTGGGGTTGGAGTAGCCGGAAAAGCCCCTTCCCGACCTCTCATGAATCCCAGAGGCAGGCAGTGGAGGAAAGCAGGTGGAGAACAGGGTGCAGGGGACCCAGGACTGAGGGGGCACTCACCGCGCACACAAAGCACGTGTCATGCCAGCTGAAGCCCAGGGCCTCCAGGAAGCGGTCCCCGGCGTCGATCTTGAAGTCACAGCCTCGGCATTTTGTGCCAAACATCTTCTCATAGTCTGGGAGGGATGGAGGCAGAGAGGAAGGAGGAGCTGGGTTCTCACCTGCCTTGGCCACGCCCCTTTTGCCTGGCCCTGCCCCTTATTTCCTTTTTAAAAAATGTTTTTATTGATTTTATTGACTTATTTTTTTAAATATATTTTTATTGATTTCAGAGAGGAAGGGAGAGGAAGAGATAGAAACATCAATGACAAGAGAGAATCATCAACCGGCTACCTCCTGCACACCCTCTACTGGGGATTGAGCCTGCAACCCAGGCATGTGCCCTTGGCCAGATTTGAATCTGGGACCCTTCAGTCTGCAGGCCAACGCTCTATCCACTGAGCCAAACCAGCAAGGGCGGTTTTTTGTTTTTTGTTTTTTTTTTTTATTTTAGAGAGAGAAGGGAGAGGGATAAAAACAACGATGAGAAACATCACATCTATTGGCTACCTCCTGCACACCACCTAACAGGGATTAAGCCCGCAACCCTGGGCATGTGCCCTAACCGGGAATCAAACCTGGGATCTCTTGGTTCATGGGTCAATGCTTAACCACTGAGCAACACCAGCCGGGCGGCCCTCCCCTCTATTTCTTACCTCGCTCACAGTAGGGCACCCCTTCTTCCATGTAGAAGGCCCTGTTCCGAATGGGTGTCTTGCAGGCTGTGCAGGTGAAGCAGTGCACGTGCCAAGTCATCTTCAGGGCATGCATGATTTCCTGGGAGGAAATGACAGTCAACTGGCAGCTCAGCCCACTCCTTCCCACGGTAAATGTGACATCTCCCTCCCACTCCCTATCTCCTACCCTGAGGTCTCCTGGTGACGTCCACTATGCCTCTGACTTGACATGTCCAAAGCTCAGCTCCCAATATCCGTACCCCTAACCTGCTCCTCCCACAGCTGTCCTCATCTCCATTTTTGGCAACTTCATCCTTCCACCTGCACAGGCCAAATTACCTGCTCACACCCTATATCAGGTCCACTAGGGAATCCTGTTGGGCCCACCTTCACCATGCATCCAGATCCTGACCACTGCACACAGCCTCCCTCATGCAGGGTGTGAGCCTTGGACATCTCTGGTGAGGTGACCCCATAAAACCAGCGTCTGCACTTCTCCCTCTGCTCCTACAGGCTGATGTTAACCTGAGCCAGGCCACATCCCCTCTGCTGGAATCCCTGCCTGCTCCACATTTCTCTGAGCAAAAGCCAGACCCCTGTGAAGGGCCCAGAGGCCAGCAGGTCTAGCTCCTGTCCCTTTGCTGCCTCTACATACTAGTAGACTCTCGCCCATGGTCAATGCACCACACACCATCTTGGGGCTTCACACCAGCTGCCCCTCTGCCTGGATTGCTCTGCCGCCCTGTTATCTGCAAGGTTCAGCCCTCACCAGCCCTCCCCTCTTTCAAGTTTCTGCTGAAATGTCACCTTCTCCATGAGGCCCACTCTGAGAACATGGGTTCACACATTTATTTAAAAATGGACGCCGAAACCGGTTTGGCTCAGTGGATAGAGCGTCGGCCTGCGGACTGAAAGGTCCCGGGTTCGATTCCGGTCAAGGGCATGTACCTGGGTTGCGGGCATATCCCCAGTGGGAGATATGCAGGAGGCAGCTGATCGATGTTTCTCTCTCATCGATGTTTCTAACTCTCTATCTCTCTCCCTTCCTCTCTGTGAAAAATCAATAAAATATATTAAAAAAAAAAAAAAAAAATGGAGGAGTGGCCCTCACTGTTTGCTTCAGTGGATAGAGCATCAGCCTGCAGACCAAAGGGTCCTAGGTTCGATTCCAGTCAAGGATTTGTATCTTTATATATATATATATATATATATATATATTTTATTGATTTCAGAGAGGAAGGGAGAGAGAGAGTTAGAAACATCAATGATGAGAGAGAATCATTGACTGGCTGCCTCCTGCACGCCCCCTACTGGGGGGATCGAGCCGACAACACGGGCATGTGCCCTTGCCGGAATGGAACCTGGGGCCCTTTAGTCCACAGGCCAACACTCTATCCACTGAACCAAACCGGCTCGCGGGCCGGATCCGGCCCGTTTGAAATGAATAAAACTAAAAAAAAAAAGACCGTACCCTTTTATGTAATGATGTTTTTGTTCCGGCCCTCCGGTCCAGTTTAAGAACCCATTGTGGCCCTCGAGTCAAACAGTTTGCCCACCCCTGGGCTAGGGCAAGGGCATGTATCTTGGTTGCAGGCTCTCCCCTAACCCCCCGCCTGGGCCCTGGCCGGGGCTCGTGCAAGGAGGCAACCAATCAACGTGTTTCTCTCATATCGATATTTCTGTCCTTCCCCCTCTCTTCCGTTCTCTCTAAAAATCAATGGAAAAATATCCTCGGATGAGGATTTTAAAAAATAATAATAAAATAAAAATGGAAGAGTGTGGGCCAAGCCAGATCTGAGTGTGGCCAGCATCTAGGTCTCAGACATACCATCTCTGCCCTCCACAACTTCTATGTCACATCTTACATCACATCACAACCACCTGGGCAGGACTCACTGACCAGAGAAAGCAACATGCCCCCAAAAGACAGCAGAAATGGGTTTTGTGCCCGTCTCCTTGACTCCAAAGCTGGCTCTTCCCACTGCCTACAATAGGACAGGGGCTCCAGCAGGATGTGGGGGCCCACAGCTGGGCCCAGTGGGTGCATGGTAGGAAGGCAGGCTTCTGCTGGTATTCACAAGGACCTGTGAGCAGTACTATCTATTTTACCCCGTTTCCTAAATCTGTCTGTTTCTCCCACCCCCATGCCCCTGACCTCAGCAGCCTCAGCACCCCCCTACCCCCCATCTAGGTGTCTCTCCCTGCCTGGGAGGCTTGGTGAGGCACACCTAACCTCACCAGCACCCCCAGCTCCAAACTCCTAACACAGCCCCTGCCACCTCTTCCACCTCAACTCACACTTTCCCGGGTGTCGCCTTATGACACAAGTTATTCCTTCTGCCTGCAGCACTGTCCCTGATCCTTCTCCAAGTTAATTCCTACACATTTAAAAAAATATATTTTTTATATTGATTTATTGATTTCAGAGAGAGGGAGAGGGAGAGAAACATTAATGAGAATCACTGATCAGCTGCCTCCTGGGGATCAAGCCAGCAACCCAGGCAAGTGCCCTGACCGGGAATCTCCTGGTTCATGGGTTGACACTCAACCATTAAGCAACACTGGCTGAACTAATACCTACACATTTTAAGTTCAAGTTAGAGGCCACTCCTTCAAGTGTTTACTGGCCACCTCCTACATAAGGGCACAGTATGACGCATGAGCAGCCCAGGCGGTGTTGAGCGTCAACTTATGAACCATAAGTCGGGGTTCGATTCCCAGTCAGGGCACATGCCCGGGTTGCAAGCTCGATCCCAAGTGTGGGGTGTGTAGGAGGCAGCCGATCAATGACTCAATCATCACTGATATTTCTGTCTCTCCCTCTCCATTCCTCTCTGAAATAAACAATATATTAAAAAAAATTTTTAAATAAGCATGAACAAAATAGCCCATTCCCAGCCCATGTTCATACCTGGGGAAGACATGGTAAAAGGACTGGGGGTAGTGAGTAAATTGTGCAGTGTCTAGCCTGGTGGGAAGGGAGGGCATCAAGAAAGGTGTTCCTGAGGAAATCATGAGTCCCAGATGAGAATGAGGTAAAGAGAATGCTAGTGTTCCTGCCAGAGGACACCTGTGCAAAGGCCCTGAAGGGGCGGGGGGTGGGGGAGACAAGCACCTGTGGCTGGATTACCAGGGTGAGGGAGGCTGGTGGTGAGTGGTGAGCCTTGAGCATGGGGTCCCAGATCAGAATGAGTTCTTTCTAATGTGTCCCCCCATTCTCCAGAGCTTCCCTCCAACTCCAATGGAACAATTTAATTGCCCTGTGCCTCTCCCCATTCTCCACACTGAGCTCTGAGGATAGGAAGTCTCTAGCGCTGGGCACAGGCAGGGTACCAGCCCATGGCAGGTTGGGGAGGTCAGCCTCCTGTCCCATCGAGTGTGAGGGTGCGCCCTAGGGTCTACCAGGCCCTGGAATCCCTGCAAGAGGGGAGCTGAGGCTGCAGGGCACTCTGTGGAACCACCAGCCTGGGCAGGGCAGGAGCAGTCTGCCATCAAAGCTCACTCCAGAACCCAGGCCTCAGCTCCTCATCTGTGGCCTGGGTGATAAACCTGCCCACCTAGGACTTGGAGGGAGGGGTCGGGGGAGAATGCAGTGTGACACCAGTAGAAAACCCAGATGCCCAGCTCAAGAGATCCTGGGATCCAGCCCATTTTCCAGAAGAGTCAAATGGATGTGGCCTATTCTGGCAGGGAAATGGGTGTGATCTTGGACAAAATTCCCTCATCTATCAGAAAGAAATAACCAAACTGACTTCATAGGATTGTGAAGCTGGATGCCTACACACAGTAAGTGCCACATGACCTGTCACTATAATGACGAAGACTGATAATGTCCCATTCTCCCATCTAATGATGGAACCTCTTTTTGCTGGGCACACAGCTGCCCCACATGGACTGTAGCCTCCCTTGAAGCTCAGTGGGGTCATATGACTGAGTTCTGGCCAATGGAATGGAAGCAGAGGGCTGGGTGGCAGCATCTTCTAAAGAGAGCTGACATGGGCCTCCCATCCCTCCCTCCCTCCCTTCCAACGTCATGCTGGCTGGAACATGAAGATTTTGGCTGAGCCCGAAGCCATGGACTGTAAGTGGTAAGTAAACCTGTGCAGACAATGGCCGAATAACAAGATCTAGGAGCCTGGATCCTTCTACCAGTCCTGGGCTGCCCACCTCTGGACTTTTTTAAAAATATGCTTTTAATTATTTCAGAAAGAGGAAAGAAGGGAGAGACAGAAACATCAATGATGAAAGAATCACTGATCCACTGCCTTTTATACGCCCCCTCCACACTGGGGATCAAGCCTGCAACCTGGGCATGTGCCCCGACCTGGAATCGAACTGTGACCTCCTAGTTCATAGGGCGACACTCAACCACAGAGCCACACCAGCCAGGCTGGACTTTCTTAGGCGAGAAATAAGCTGCCATCATTTTGAATTCTCTACCACTTGCAGTCAAGGTAACCTAGTATGAGCATCACCACAGAGCTCTCTGGCTACGGCTGGCAGCTCTGCCTCTGGACCCAGAAATAAGAAGCATGAGTCCAAGCTGGAGTCAGCTGGGCCTGAGGCTGTTCCCAACTCGTTCCCCAACTCTGAAGCGTCTTGCTCCTGAGCTCTGAGGAGTTTCCGTAAGTACAACAGTAACCCCCTCAGCTTGTCATCCCTGCCTGTTCTGTACCCTTTTCCCTGGCTCTGCCTTCAGCCCGATACCCTCCGCATTCCCCTCCCCAGTGTGAACTCCTGGGGACGGGACACATGCCTATCTCTTCACAAGGTGTCCCCAGCATGGGGCTCACTGCCACACTTCACAGAGAGAACTAATGAGGGAAGGCCGGCAGCCCATCACCTTGAGCCATGACACGTGCTGACCCAAGTCCCAAGCCAGCTCCAGTGGCAGCTCGGTTGCCCTGCAGGACACCCGGCCAGGCTGTGCTGAGTGTGTAGTCTCAGTGGTAAGACTAAGATTTTGAATCACAAGTTTTTGAGTGTGCGTTTCTGGCTTTGCCACTCAATAGTCCTGTGTCCTTCAAGCACACCAAGTCAGCTCTCAGAGGCTTCATTCCCTCATACGTTAGGGGTGCAGACACTGAGGACCAGCCTCTCAAAAGACTGTCACAAATAACCCCCTTCTCTTTTGTCTTCTGCTCTTACGAGTTTGCTCTGACGCCCAGGTGCTCAGCTCTAACTACTGAGATGAAGATGCACATTCCTGGTTTTTCTTCCAGAGTTAAAAGGCAAAACTTCATTAAAAAAATACCATTTGCCCCTCTGCCTCCTTCCTGTCTGCAGCAAGAATATAAGGCTGGGGCCTTGCACAGTCACCTGGCAACCATGATAGGGTCAGTTTGGGGACAAACGTCTATAGGCTAAGAGCAAAAAGGCAGGAAAAGCCTAAAGGCGTCCTATTCCAGCCCTGCAATTTTTGACTCCATCTCTGCAGTGGGCTTTTCTGTCACTGCAGCCAAGTGCAATGCCACAGCCACAGCTTGTTTCAACCTGATCCACATGTACTTCCCTCCTTTGGGGAACATTATGCTAGTTTTAATTCAGGGAACCAGTCTTCCCCCATTCTCGGCCAACTCCCGCTCCAGGGCCTGTGTCACCAGGCCAGGCCAATCAGAGACACGGGACTTGGGTCAGGGATGGGCATGTGACGCAAGCCAGGCCGATGAGCAGCAGCACTGGCACTCTTGATGCATCAACTGGCCCAGAAGTGAAGCTGACATTCACTCTGCAGTGCTAAGCTGGGGAGGTAACCTGGAGCTGCTGTGGCTCCATTTTTGCTGCCTTCCAGGGAACAGAAGCTGGGAATGAAGCCAGCAACGAAAACAGGCAAGTAGTAGGAAGTCCTGATGACCTCGGACCTGCCATCAGCTGGGCCTGGAATTTAGCACCCCTTGGGCTTGCCAGTTATTTGAGCCAATACACCCTTTTTTGTTGTTGTTAATACTCACCAGAGGATATTTTTTTCCATTGGTTTTTAGAAAGAGAGAAAGGGAGGGAGGGAGAAACATCAATTGGTTGCCTCCCGCACACCCCCAACTGGAGACCAAAGATCAAACCTGCAACCCAGGTAAGTGCCCTTGCCCTTGACCAGGAATCGAACCCACAACCCCTTGTTGCATGGGCTGGTGCTCTAACCACTGAGCAACCTGCCAGGGCTGAGCCAATACACTCTTGCTCAAGCCCTTTTGGGTAGGATTCCGGTCATTGTTAAAAGGATCCTGGCTAATGCAAAGTGAGACCAAAAGAGCAACCCATTTATTATGCTGCTACGGATCGAAATGGCTCATGCAGATAGAGCCCCTCAATGCCAACAGGGTCAGACGCACCTTCCCACCCACCTGCCAACCCCACTCACGCCTGTGATCTTTTTCTTGCACTTGGCACAGCTGGGTGCGTAGCGCATGTCATAGCAGGGTGGGCAGAAGATGGCACCCTTCTCCTCGAAGAAGCCGCCTTCTTCAAGGACCATCCCACACTGGCTGCACACAAACTCCTCAGGGTGGTATGCGTGGCCCAGTGCCACCAGGTAACGGCCCCTGAGGGGGAGGTGCGGGCAGTGAGAGGGAGAGTATACAAATGAGGTGGGAGCGCCTGGCCCCAGCCCAAGCGGGTTTACTGAACACCAATTCTGAAGCCTGAAGGGGAAGTTCATTCTCTGCATTTCCCAAGGAAGGGAGAAAATAGGCTTGGGAGATGACTTGCCCAGTCACACAGGGAGAATAATGAAGCTGTATCACTTTATGACATGAATGGGGCAGTGTTGGAATAGGGAGGAGGGTTATACCGCGTGGGGCTGCTGGCTTGGGCCCAGTGAGATGAACATGAGGAACTAGGGCCCTGCAGGGCAGAAGGCCCAGAGTGTCCATGAGTCCTGAAGACCAGTGGGTACCTGAGGGGATGCTATCCTGCTTGCCCGCTCCGTCTGGCCTGGGGGGAGGTCCACAGGTCCCATGCTCTGCAGAGCATCAGAGCGACAGGAGGCAAGAGCAGGGGTGAGCTGAGAACTAGAAAGCCTCTAGAATCTGGTACTTTGATTCTGGGGGGAGGTTTGGGACTCTGTTGGACCCCAGAAGCAGTGCAGAGAAGGAGGGACCCCTGGCCTGTCTGCAGAGCAGAGGTTAAGTAGAGAGAGACCAAGCAAACAGGAGGGAGAGAGGCAGAGGGGCAGGCCCTTCTCTGCCTGAGAGCAGTCAGTCTACGGGTGAGCTCTGATGCATCGCCGGCACTTCCTCCATTGCACTGGGGCCGACACTGATAAAGACTGATGTGGGGAGGGGAAAGTGATGCAAGATTCAGAATGTGAGGACCCAGGTCAGGTCCCTACCCCCACTCCAAATGGGAACTGAATCTTTATCCTGTGCAATGGCAGCTGAGATGAGTGGAGAGACAGATGGGGGAGCAGCGGTCAGAAAGACACTAGGATAAGGCATCAGGACAAGAAAGGAACAGGGCACCCACCGGATGACCTTGTGGCACTGGTGGCACACAGGAGTCTTGCCATTGCTGCCACCGCCCCCTCCTGTGCCCCCTCCAGCAGCTGCCTGCACGATGGAGGTGCGGTTCTGCAGGGGCGTGGGCGTGGCGGGCTGGCTGTGCCGGGTCAGCACTGTGCTCGTCTTGTCCGGGGCGTAGCGCTCAGCAAATGCAGGGTCCACAGCCCAGGGTGGGCGGCTGGTCGGGCTGGGGGTGGTAGGGCCTGCCAGGGCCAAGGAAAGTGGCTCCGGGGGGTGCCCAGTGACCCCAAGTGACAGGGATAGAACCCAGGGCAGCTTGGGGGGACCCACCACCCCCATCACCTGGAGGCCACCCACCCTTCCCCAGACCCAAGCCCACTCTCACCAGGCCAGGGTTCCTGGGGTGTAGCTGAGGCTGGGACTGGGGCTTCTGTCCTGGGCACCTGGCTGCAAGATCTGCCATTCAAGGCACTGCACAGCTGGGTCTCCTAACAAGACCCCACCCCCCAACCTCAGTCCTGTTGGCCCCGTGGGAGAGGCCTGGGTGCATGAGAGCTGCTGGGCCGGACTCCAGGTCCCATGGGTAGGGCTGGGCCAGGCAGCTTCTCCCAGCCAGGATGCAGCAGGCCTGTTTGTTGCACAGGGCTGGGAGGTGGAGCAAGGATCTTGCTTCCAGGGCAGCTCTTGGGACTTCCTCCTCCCCAAGATCCAGCTCTGAAGGCAGGACCCTCTTTGTCAGGTACCACCTCCCACCGAGACCCAGACTGGCAGGGCCCACACTGGGTCTAAACAATCTAATACCCCACACGCAAAATACAAACCAAGCCCACAAAGACAGAGGCAGAGAAAGGAGGAATGAGTGTTTATTTCCATGCCCAAGCCAGGACAGACCTGGTAGACAGCAGTACCAGAGGGCACAGAGGGAAGGCAGTGGCAGATGAAGCCGGGCCTGTGCCAGGTGGGCAGCCAGGGCCAGGCCAGCAGGAGGCTCAGTACAGGAGCAGACAAGAGGTGGGCCAGGTAGGCAAAAGCTGGAGGCACCAGGGGTGCCCTGGGCAGGGGGAAGAGAAAGAGAGGCAAGAGAGGACAGCTGGCCAGCCAGCGCCGGGCTACGACTGCACGTTGAGCACGTGGGCAGAGCGCTGGTGGTGCCAGTCCCGGAGGCGGGTGTAGCGTGGGCTCTGCAGCTCCAGGACATACTTTTCCCTGAGGGGCAGAGAGAGAAGGAGGAGGAAGTCGAAGGAAGGAGAGATAAAGGGAAAAAAGAAAGGAGGAAGGAAGGGAAGAAAGGAGAATGGAGCCCTGGCCGGGGACCCCCAGGAGCAGATACAGGGCGGTGGCTGGAATGGGAGAGGCAGCAGATGGGAAGAGGGACTGGTGCCTGCCCTTTTACCTGGACTTCTTCAGGTGCTCCTCATCCGGGTCTTGCACTGAGAAAGCAGAGGCCGGCACTGACCGAGAGGAAACACAGGGCTAGCCCAGCCCTGAGCCCTGGCAAAGGGTCACGGGGGCCTAGCCAGCTCTGGCTGAGCCCAGGTCCGGCTGGGGGCCAGGAGGAGAGTTTGCCCTGCCCCGGGCTGCCACTTACTGAACTCGGTGCCCGTGAGGTGGGCCAGGATGCGGAAGGAACGGGATTGGCCCGTTCCGGGCCGTGGCCGCCAGTCTTCCGTGTCTTCCATCAGCCGCTGCTTGCTGGCGTCTGGGACCAGCGGCCGGAGCGGCTGTCTGTGGGAAGGGTGTGGCTCAGGACCTCAGGCCAGGGGTAACCAGTGGGGTAGCCCCTCCCTGGAATTTGTGCATGTGGGCTATAGTGATGGGAGAGTGGGTAAGGGCAAGGCCAGGACCCTGCTGGGTAAATGAGGGGGTAGGGTAGATAAGTGAGAGGGAGCCAGGGTAGGAAGGGGCCACCACCCAGAATGCCAACAGGAAGGAAGAGAGGGACAAGCAGAGGGGGCTCACTGACTTGTCAGGGGTCTGCACCTGTGAAGGAAATAGACAGATGGGACAGGTAAAGGAAAAAAGGGACAGATACATGGGAAGAAGAAAGATAGCACGGGGTCAGAGTGGCCAGGGGCAAGGCTGCACTGAGTGTCTGAGGCTCAGTGGGCCCAACACCACACCCTAACCCCGGGATGCCAGCAGGGGCCGCTGCCTGGCTCAGAGCTCCCAGAAGGGCAGTGCTTGGGCAGCAGCCATATCACCCTAGGAGGGACCTTAAACCTGCAGCCCCCGCCCGGGCCGCCAGGGGCCACTGCCACACAGTGCCAGCGGGGCTGGGGTGCAGAGCAGAGAAAGCAGCAATGGGTGGGCTTAGCGGGTGGACTTAGCGTGGGTGGTGGGCGGGCAAAGCTGACATACCCATTCTGCTGTGGGGTGCTGTCAGCCAGCAGGGGTGCCCCGAAGGGCCGCGCTGTCTTGTTGAGGGAAGTGCTGGGTGCAAAGGTGTACCGCGGGGGGTCCGAGGCAGGGGTCAGGGCCTGGGCGGAGGGGGGAATGGGAGGGGGCCTGGGCCAGAGCTGCGGAAGGGGCGCCCCCTCCCACCGGTGCAGAGGACAGTGGTGCTCCAGCCCCGCCCCTACACGTCTGGATGAGGCTTTAGTGGAGGGGGTGACTCAGGTTTCAAGGGGCCCATTTGGGAGCAATGATTTCAGCCCACCAGTGCAGCTAGCAGCACAAGCCTGGTAGAGGTATTGTGGACAGACAGGCAGAGATGCATGGGGCAGCCCTGACCCAACTCCCAGTTCCCCACACTCTCCCAGACTCCAGCTTCTGCCCCTGACCCCTGGAAGGGGGTACCAAGGCGGCTGTGCAAGAAAAGCAGGCCAGCCGGAGTCCAATCCCACCCGCCCAGATGGCCCAGGCCCTGTCGCCTACCTTCCGAGGTTTGCTCTGAGCCGGCTGGGCCCTGGAGGAGAACAGGAAAGGGTGACAGAGAGCCAGGACCAAAGGCAACTCACCTGCCAGGGGGGTCAGAGCCCTTATACCTGCTGAGACCCAGGCTGAGCTGCTCCCCACAGGCTCGGATCTTGTTTTGGGCTTCAATGTGCGTAAGGCCTCCAGCATTCTCGCCATCGATACTCAGCACCCAGTCGCCAACAGCTACCCCAGCCTGTGCAGCTTTGCCTCCAGGCGTGAGCTGTGAAGAGGAGGGTCAGGAGAGCACAAAGACTGCCAACCAAACTGAGGCCAACAGCAGTCAGCCTGCCTGAGCTGCCCGCTTCCAGACACAGAGGCCTCTTCATTCAGCATATTGTGGGCAGCTGCTGGATACTAGAGATCTGGGAGGGGTGGGGCTCACCTGAGCTTCACAATCACCCCGTCTATTTAGTTATTCACCTCCATGACCCTCCCCACAGTAGACTCTAGAGCAGCCGTGGGCAAACTATGGCCCGTGGGCCAGATCCAGCCCGTTTGAAATGAATAAAACTATTGAAAAAAAAAGACCATACCCTTTTATGTAATGATGTTTACTTTGAATTTATATTAGTTCACACAAACACTCCATCCATGCTTTTGTTCTGGCCCTCCGGTCCCTCGGTCCCTCGGTCCCTCGAGTCAAAGTTTGCCCACCCCTGCTCTAGAGACTGCCTTGATGTCAATATGCTGCCACCCTCAGGCTAAACCCCAAACTTCTCAGCTCCAACTGGCCTCTTGCCCAGGCTGTTCCACCTACCAGACATGTCCTCTGGCTTATGCATGTGGCAAGTTCCTCCCTGACGCCCTGGGTGCTCTCACTGACCTCTTGCGCTCCCAGCACCCTGTGCCGGGGCCACCACCAGGGATCTGCCGGGATCCCCTGAGAGCCAGGAATAGGCTCCATCTTCTTCAAGTTCCCAGTGAACAATGCATGCCTGAGGGGGCCCATGTTGTCGCTGTGGCTTCTTGGCTGTAAATGTGTCACCTCAAGCCCTTCAAGTGCCACTCACCCTCTGTCCAATCCTTTGGGCTCTGGTTGGGGACCCCTGGTTACTGTGGCAAATGAGGAGCAATAACAGGATGGGAGGGTCACCCAGTGTGGGCTGAAACCATCAGGGATGACTTCTGAGAAATGGTGGGTCTTGGTGACAGGAGTGGTATGTGCTGCCCAGGGGGTGAGAGTCCACTTATGAAGGACTCCAAGGCAAGGGGAAGGAACCAGGACTGGGCCTTGAGGTTAGGAGGTTCCATTAGCAGTTTGAAGGCCTAGGTTATGGTTATTTCTCAGGTCTCCGATAGACTTGGCCCTGATGAAACCCACTGGGCCCTCAGCAGGAGCAACCCAGTTCATGGGTCTAAGCTCCCGGGATGCCTGGCCAGAGGATGCATTGAGCCTGGCATTGAGCAGGTTCTGTGGGGAATAACTAGAAGGGAGATTCATACTTCGCAGCTGGGGGTTGGAGGGTTTCAGAGGTACAGGCTGCCCAAAGCCCCAGGAGGCTCCTCAGGTGTGCAGGTACACAAACTGAATTGAAGCAGAGAGAGGGGAGGCAAAGAGACCAGATGCAGAGACTGACAACACTGGAGTAAGGGAGAGATGGGTTTGATGGCTGTTTCATGCTTGGGAGGTTGGAGGGGTAAGGCATGGATGACTCCTTCTTCACCTGCTAAGTGGTACGAACACAGCTTACATTTATTGAGCATCTAGTATTGCCACATACTGACACTGAATCCTCCAACAACCCTGTGGAAAGGAGTCTGAGATTATACCCACTTCATACATAGGAAAACAGAGAAGTTAAGTAACTTGCCTCAAGTTGCCCAGCTAGCAGGAGGTAGGGCCCAGACCCTACTCTAAGGCTCTGCTACACCAGGCCAACTCTGGTGAGTTTTAGGGCCCAACTCAGAGGTCAGCCTACAGGAAAAACTCCCTGATTCCTTGGCTGGGTTTGGAGCCTGGATTCCCTATGTTACCTTTAGTTCAATCCAGCCCCTTACAATGGGCATAGGGAAGTAACGCCCTTGAAGGGAAGTGACCTATGCAAGGTCATGGTGAGTCAGTAGAAGGGAAACCTGGTCCAGCCACTCCCTACCCACAGGGTTGGCTCCTGGGAGATATGGACTGAGCCTGAGGTGGGGGTCTTGGGGTGGGCAGGAGCAGCTGGCTCCCAGAGTTCCGACAACTTCCTTCCTAACAGTGGGAGTGAGGACAGGAAGCACATGAAGGATAGGGGCGTGGTCAGAGAGGTGGAGAGAAAAGCACGAGAGCTGGGAGGGCAGGAAGGGAGTGGGGGATGGCTGGAAAGAGAAGCAAGAAGGCCAGAGGGACCAAGGAGGGGAAAAGAGCCAGAGGGGCTGGACACTGCATGGGGTAAGGGGTGAGTCAGCCTGAGGGCTCCACTGAGCAGCCCAACCCCCCAGTCCCAGACATTACCTCATCTCCCAGGCCTGGGACCACAGCCAGCCCTAGCCCCTCCCTCCTCCCTCCATGCTGGGGTCAGGGGAGAGGGAGAGGGCTGCCCAGCTCATAAAAGACCACCCCACCCACCCACCCACTCACTCACTAGGGCCCAGGTCCAACTATAAGGCTGGGATTAACTGTTGGCCTCATCCACATGCTAGGGCTGCTGACAAAGGAGCCAAGAGTACCCCCAATAGGCCACATCTGGAAGTCCAACCCGCAGGCTACTACGCTGCCCATCCCCACCAATGAAAAAACTGAGGCCCAAGGCTCCGCAGCCACAGTGGCCAGCACTTTTCCAGGGAGGGGGTGTGGGGTAGGTTTTCATGGCTGGCAAGGCTTGAGGATTGTATAGGGGTGGGTGTGTACGGTAGGAGGACCACTGCCCTTAGCTACCCTGCTGGCAAGGCAGTTGTCAGGGGAAACCGAGGAAAGGTTTGTGGGAAAAACAGTGACTACCTCTCTGCGCTAGCCATCAAGCCCAACACCCACAGACAGACTCCACCTTACAGCTCCTCTCAGGCTGGGCAGTGCCTGGACAACCTTCTGACCCCCTCCGGGCGGTGCTTGTCCTGGGCTTCCTGCCATCAGCTGCCTGTCCACTGGGTGCCTGGGTGGGCCCCTCTGGGCAGGCGGATTGGGCACAGAAATTCCCCACCCCTCATCACCCCTAGACCACAGTCAGAGACACCGGCCCAAGGGCTGGCCTCACTGTCCCTGGGCAGGCAGTTTGTTCTCTGTACACCACAACTGACCCTACAACTGGAGCCATGGCCTGGTGGTCACCAGCTGAGGCACCCACCAAGGTGGTTCAGGGGTCCAGACGGAGGCCAGCCATTTTTAGCTCTGCAGGGGCCTGCCACCAGTTGTTCATCCCAGTGTGGGGCTGCATTCTTGGGCTTATAAGGCAATCCCCCTGCCGCAGGGAGGAGCCAGCCTGCAACTCCACCCCCACCAGGGCAGGCTCTCAGGGGCTGAAGTCAGAACCCTAGAGCCCATTCCACACCTACTTGGGGTCAAAGGCCACTGCAGCCTGAATGGGACCAGTGGATGGGAATGGAAGTCCTCAGGTAGGCTGGAGAAACAACCCCACCCACCCACAAAAACTGCAGCCATCCCAGGGCCTGAATTCTAATCCCTGCTTGGCCAAGAAATCTCCAAAGGAGCCCTTCCAATTCAGCCCTGAGGCCCCTCATTTGAAAAACAGGTGATAATGGCTATTTCCTGGGTGGCAATGAGGTAGTAGTGAGATCCTGCAGTCAACACCCTGCCTGTGGCCTGGCAACAAGTATTGTATTGCTCCCTCAAGCAGCTTACACACTTCCTAGAGACCTCAGGCTCCCCTTCTGCAGAATGGGCCTCAGAGGCGGCCCCAGGAGCTTTGTGGAATGGCACCAGGTAGTGCAGTGCTGGGGAAGCCTCTCCTAGCATCCACCTAGTTAGTAGTCCTTGTAACAAGTCCCCCCCCCCCCCCCCCACCTCTGGACCTGGACACCTCCTGGGTTTTGGCCCTGGCTCCAATTCCTTCCATCATCCACAGGAGACCTGAGCATCCAAAGACTCCTGGTATAGCCCTCCCCCAACCTAGGCTCACCCGGGAGATGGAGAGGGGCACATTGAAGTCCTTGCCCCCTTGCAGCCGAAAGCCCCAGGGGGCTGGTCCCTCCAGCACCACCTTGAAGGAATCCATGGTGCCTGCCCCTGAGAGAAGAGAAAGGTGAGTAGCTCGCACGGTAGGGCAGGTAGGCACAGCTCGGAACACCAGCCTTGGACTGGTGCCAGGCAGGCAGGGACAGACGCTGAGCACACCCAGATCACCAGTAGGCAAGCACCTAGTCAGGTTTGGCTGTGCTGCTGCAGACAGGGGCAAACCCCATCCTCCCAGGGACTGGGAGGGTGAGGAGAGCCAGCATCCAGGCTGGAAGTTCTGTGCATCCAGAGCTAGTGGCGCGACCTTCCCCCAAGCCAACTTGGAGTCTCGGACAGCGGGGTGAGTCAGGGGCCGGCGTTCCTCTCCCCCGCCCCCAGGTCCCGGCAGGCAGGCCGCGGCTGGAGCCTGGTCGGGCTATATAAGGCGTGTAAGCTGACACTGTGCAGAGCCAGCGGAGGGAGCACCCGGGGGCTCGGGACTCAAGGGGGAGGGGTGAGAAGGGAGGCGGCTGGAGCGGGTCCTAGTCATTCCGGGACTAGTCGAGGCTCCTGGGAGCCATGATGGGACATCCCTAGGCGCTAAGGGAGGAGGGGGAGGCGGCGAGGGCGCGATCCCGGCGGAGATCGGTGGGGGTCGGGACCCCAAAGCGTGGCCAGTAAGGGAATTCATCCCGGAGCGCAGCGGAGGTGGTACCTTCCATAATGGCCTGCTACCATCCAGATGTGACTCAGTTTCCCTCTGGCCCACCGCCCGAGTCCTATGCCGCGACCGAGTGCCAGGCGCAGGAATCAGCGCAGGCGCCGATCCTCCTAGCCGCAGCCGGCTTCGCCGCAGGAAGGCGGGGGCGGGGGCGGGGGCAGGGGCAGGAGCCCGGGCCCGCGGGAGGAAGCTCAGCGCTGGCCACGACCCCTAAAGCCCTCTGTGGTCCCTAGAAGCCCCCGGGTCCCTGCCTGGCCCAGCCCCAGCTGCCCCTGCAGCCGCCTGTACCTGTTCGGCCCCGCCGGGCCACTGCTCGACGGCGGGCTCCCAGGAGCAGCCTTGGGATCGGCCGCCGTGTTCTGGCCCCGCCCCCGCAGCCGCCGTCCGCTTTGAGGCCACGGAAAGGGGCGGTGTCTGAGGCCACGCCCAAGGAAAGCCCCTCCCGCCGGCGGCCTCTCCCGCCACGGGAAGCCCCACCCAGTCCTTGGCCTCGCCCAATCACGAAGCCCGATCACGCTTCGAGCGGAAAACAAGGCCCGCCCAGGTCCCCTCCGTGGGGCGGGGCCTTGGCTTCGTGAAGCCGCTCGCCCAGCCGCTTGCGCCTCCTGCTGGCCGAGTGAAAAGAAAGCAACCTTCGGAGACAATGGTCTCTGAACATTAATTTCCTCCTCGGAAAAATGGGACCATAATACCCGCTTCGCAGGGCCGCAGTGAGGACAGGCACTGTTTGGGGTAAGGCTCAGATATCGGTGACTCCAGGATTTCTAAATCGGAGGGACTTGGTGGGGGGCACATATCGTAGCGGAGTTAGTTGAGGGGGGAACAGGGGTACTTGAAGCTAGGTTTGGAGAACACGGACTCTACGAAGGCAGAAAATAATGGCAGGAGCGGACGGAGACGGAGGGGACCCTGGGCTGGCCTGAGCCTGACCTGTGCCCCTGCCCTCACTCCCTCGCCCTGACCCCGGGGCAGTCAGCAGCCCGCTGCCCTGCGACCACGGCTCAGCGCCGACACCGTGCTGTTGAGATGGGCTGTATCCTGGTACCAAGAACAGGCAGCACCTCCGCTGGGAGTAGAGTGTCAGAGTCCCCACTTGGCCGCCTCCCGCCACGCACCTCCCAGCGCAGGTGTGGGGGGAATTAAGCCGGAAAGGAGGGTGCGGGCGAATGAACAGGCGTCCACCCCTTAGCTGCTTCTAGGACATGGCTGTTCTCCCTCCACCATCCTCACATCCCCCTCTTCTGCCTCATGCCCCTCACTGCACAAACTGCTCTAAGAGTCTCGTGTTTAAAACCCCCTCTTGAACCCTAGCCGGTTTGGCTCAGTGAATAGAGCGTCGGCCTGCGGACTGAAGGGTCCCGGGTTCGATTCCGGTCAAGGGCATGTACCTTGGTTGCAGGCACATCCCCAGGGGTAGGCAGCTGATCAGCTGATCAGCTGATCGATGTTTCTCTCTCATCAATGTTTCTAACTCTCTATCCCTCTCCCCTCCTCTCTGTAAAAAACCAATAAAATATATTTTAAAAAAATAAAATAAAATCCTCGCTTGACCCCACCTCCCTCTCCAGCTATGGCTCTTTTATTCTCTCCTTGAGAGTGAAATTCCTTGAAGGAGTTATCTGTGGTCCTGTCTCTACTTGTTTTCCTTCCGTTCTCTCTTGAACCCACTCCAGGCAGGCTCTTGTCCCTCCAGCCCTCTTCTCAAGGTCTCCAATGACCTAGGCCCGCCATGGTCGGCAAACTGCGGCTCGCGAGCCACTTGCGGCTCTTTGGCCCCTTGAGTGTGGCTCTTTCTAAGCCTTAGGAGTACCCTAATTAAGTTAATAACAATGTACCTACCTATATAGTTTAAGTTTAAAAAATTTGGCTCTCAAAAGACATTTCAATCATTGTACTGTTGATATTTGGCTCTGCTGACTAATGAGTTTGCCAACCACTGACCTAGGGTTATCAAACCCACAGCTTTCTCAGCCTGCCTCTGCCTCTGCCTGGGAGCACTGCCTCTTGCCCCACTGCTGTTCCTCTCCACCTCCTTTGGAGGCTCTGCATCTGCCTCCCAACCTGGCCATCAGTCTTCCCCCTCTACACTAACTCTCTCAGACCCCATCCCGTCCTGTGGCTTTCAATAACGCCGACATGCCAAGGTCTCCCAAGTTGTATGTCCAGCCCTGACTTCCCCACGAACTCCGGACTCTACTACCCAACTCTCCATCTAATCTCTACTTGGATGCCTCCTACATATCTCAAATCATGTCCCAATTTAAACTAGTGATGTTCTCACCTCCCTACTCCTTCCCCGTCTCAGTAAATGGCACCACCACTCATCTGCCTGACCCAATAAAAACTACGAAGGTATTCTTCCTTTCCCTTCTCTGCACTACTCCAGATTCTGCACATTCCACCTGCAGAATGTGTTCCACAGCTAGTCGCTACGGCCACTAGTGTTGTTGCCACATGCCTCGTGTCTGGAAACCTTAATAGTCTCCTCACAGTCTCCCTGCTTCTGCCCTTGCTCACTCCAGAATTTTCTCCTCCCAGCAGCCAAAGTGATATTTTTAAAGCAGAAATCATACCACATCACACTCTGCTTTTAGCATCCCTAAAACATTGCACCTAAAATAAAACTGAAATCCTTAAAAGGCACATGACACTAATAAACTGGTTCCACCTCCCACTACTTTTTTCCTTGCTCACTTCACTCCAGCCCCGGTGGCCTCCTCATTGTTCCTGCAACGTGTCAAGCATCTTCCTGCCTGAGGGCCTTCTGCTTGGAACACTTTCCAGCAGGTATCTACTAAACAACAGGCTCTCTTTCTTTGTTCAGGTCTCTCTGCTCAAATGTTGCCTTGCGGAGCCTTCCCTGATCACACTTTCTAAAACAGCACCCCCTGACACCTCACCTGCATCACACACTAGTCCCTTATCCTGCTTTATTCCCCCAGGCACTTACTACCATCCGACATTATATTCAGTGTTTTTTCATTGCCCTTTGTTCCCATTCGAATGTCATTCCAGTGAGAGTAGGGGCTCCTCTGTCTTGTCCACCATTTCCCCAGTGCCTGTACACAGTGTGAACGAAGGAAGGATGGAGAGAGTGAAAGCAAATACGCAGAGGAAGAGAGGGCAGCCTGGGGGTCCAGCAGTCCTCCAGCAGAGAGGACACTGACATCCAGTTCCTTGGACCTCTTGTGCAAGCTCAGGCCGAGGTAAAGCCATCAGAGCTCCTGGCAGAGGCAGCCCCTGGGTAGGAACAGGCCCTGGGCTAGGACACAGTGCCCCCTGGTGACCAGGACACTTGCGACTCCAAGGCAAGGCCCTGAAGTCCTGGTTTCTAAAGACTTTCTGTTCCAATCTGGTTGGAACCTCAGAGCAATTGCCATGAAGCAAAGAGGCTTAGATTTAAAAATTTTAAAAATTATATTTTTATTAATTTCAGAAGAGAAAGAGAGAGACATCAATGATGAGAGAGAATCATTGATTGGCTCCCTCCTACACGCCTTCACTGGGGATCGAGCTTGCAACCTGGGCATGTGCCTTGACCAGGAATCGAACCAGGACCTGGTTCATAGGTCGACGCTCACTGAGCCACGCCAGCCAGGTGAGGCTAGGAATTTTTTTTTTTTTAATTGATTTCAGAGAAAGAGAAAGAAACACCACTGGGTTGCAACCTGGGTATGTGCCCTGTCTGGGAATCAAACCCGTGACCCTTCAGTGCATGTGACGACACTCCAACCAGCTGAGTCAGGGCAAGAGGCTTAGATTTTTAATAAAGAAAAGCATGCCAGACTGGGTGCTCAGAGACCTGGGTTCTAGTTCTGGCCATGTCCCTGACTCTCTGGGTAACCTCCAGTGTGAACTGAGACTTGCTCAGCTAGCAAGGGGTGGCTTGCACTGTGGGGTGAAGGGGTCCCTACTGCAGCCACCCTTTCGAGGAGCCTCCTCTCAGCTGCTCTATTGCCGGCAACCTGATTGTTCATGAAAAGATGTCATCAGGAGTGTCCATAAGTGGGGCCAAAATCTGCCCCCAAATCATGACTTCAACATTTTTCCAGGCTTTGACCTCTGTGGCCACGTACACCCTGGGAGAGCGCCGCACAGAACACACACGTCATCCCTCAACCTCCCTTCACACATGACATTTCGAGACGCATTTTTTAAATATATTTTTATTGGTTTCAGAGAGGAAGGGAGAGGGAGAGATAGAAACATCGATGATGAGAGAGAATCATTGATTGGCTGCCTACTGCACGCCCCCCGCCCCCACACTGGGGATCTATCCCACAACCTGGGCATGTGTCCCGACTGAAATCAGACTGGTTCATAGGTCGACGCTCAACCACTGAGCTATGCGGGCCGGGCTCGATATGCATTTTAGATGCCCAGAGTCTAGCATCCGGTTGCACTCTTTTTTCTTTTTGTTTTTTGTTTTTTTGTTAATCCTCACCTGAGGATATTTTTTCCATTGCCTCTTAGAGAAAGTAGAAGGGTGGGAGAGAGCGAGAGAGAGAAACATCAATGTAAGAGAGACACATCAATTGGTTGCCTCCCGCATTCGCCCTGACCAGGGCCAGGATCAAAGCTGCACACAGATATGTGCCCTTGACCAGAAATTGAACCCGCGACTGCTCAGTCAGGGCCAGTTTCACTCTTAAATCCCGAGTTGGTGGGAGAGGTCTGCGGTGAGGATCGTAGTTAGTCTGTGAGATGTAGAGACAGAATTGGCTCACTTAGGGTTATGGTTCCTAATCCTGGACCCACACTGCAATCACCTGGGGAACTGACGCAACCGCCCTGCTGGACTGAAGCCCAGCCCGTGGGTGTGGGCCCAGGCATGGGCATCTTTTAAGGACTCCCAGGTGATTCTGTGTGCACCCATGGTTGAGCTACACTGTGTCTGAGGTCAGCGCTCCAAGCAGAACTCAGGCAGAGGAGGAGGGAAACCAAGTGAAGGAGGGCTGTCAAGTACTGCTGAGAAGTTGGGAGAGTCCGGGTCACAAAGGGAGCCCAGGTTGCTTTTGTTTGGGGGAACAAGGAGGTTGGTGAGCGGATATAATGGATGTAATGAAATAGTGGGCACCACTGGGAGATGAGTAGGTGGAAGGGAGAATGGGAGGTGAGAAAATGGAGATCAGAGGACTCAACAACTCTTTTGAGGACTTTCTCTGTGAAGAGGAAAAGAGAAGTGGGGAGATGCTAAAGGAGGATTCAAGTTCAAGGGAAAGTTTCTTTTATAGTTGTGAAGTTATAGAGCATGTTGGTGTGGCTGGAAATGATCATGATGACAATGATGGAATTAATGGGTGGAAGAGAGAGGGGACAGCTCTGTTTGCTGAGCTGGGAGGTGAAAGGAGCTGGGGTTGGAGCACAGATGTCTTGGGAAAAGGGTACTTCTGTCATAGGTCATGAGGAGACGGTGCAGATGTTGGTGCACTTGTAGGTGAGGTGGTGGGAGGTGGGGGGTATTCACCTATTTTTTTTAAATATTCTAAATAGACATTTTATTTTGTTAATTATTTTTTATTTTTCAATTGCAGTTGACATTCAGTATTATATTAGTTTCAGGTGTGTGAATGGACAGGGATGAAGGGGAGATGTGAAGGTCTTGAGGAGGAGAAAAGCAGCTACTCTGGGATGGAGGATCTCTGAGCAGCATGGAGAGCCAGCCTATGTGAGGTTTGAGACCACTCTGGTAAAAACAATGCAATCAGCCTGGTTGCATGAATTTCTCTGGCCGTGGGCAGCTGCCAGGCACAGAAGAAAGTTGGGCCACCCAAGGCCCGGCTTTGCTGGACAAAGATGGAAGGAGAGAGGTGTGGGAGGGGGTGACTCCATTGGTGGAGCACAGAATCTAAGTGGGACGAGGATAGAGTAGTGGACAGCAGCCATGCAGGTAGTCAGAGGTCACTGCAGCTCCGGGCAGTGGGGAGGAGCCGCATGTGCCATGCTAGAGGAAGTGGGCCGGAAGGAGAGGAGGAGGTGGCCAGAGGCAGATGCTTGGAAATAAGATTGTGTCACTGTGACGTGACAATGGAGACTTACTGTCATGAAGACAAAACAACTGTCGGTGTGCCAAGGGTGTTGGCAGCTGAGGCAGAGTTGTGGTCAGGAGGCCAGGTCCTCAGGGACAGGATGCTTGTGTACATGAGGCCCCAGGGTTGGTGACAGGAAGTAGCATGAGGGGAGGACAATAAGGAAGGCACTGAAGTCTTTAGGAGCCGTGCTTAAATCCCTCTGACTGGGGACTCCTTGAACACAGCAATGTTCCCAGTGCCTGGCCCAGAGTAGGCGCGTGGTAAAACACGCAGCCAAGGATTAATGAATGTATGCCTAATGTGTAATTTGATCTTTAGCCTTGACAGTTGAGGAAACTGAGGCCGGGGTTCGCTAGTGTCTGAGCACTTTTGCTTCTCAGCAGGAGCAGGGTTTTGGGATGTGCACACATGATGAAGTCCCTTCCACCCACCCCTCCTGCCACCCCCATCACCTTCTCCCCAGCTCCGACTTCCCAGGCTCCAGTTGGGCTCCCTCAAATTTGGCCTCCACACTGCTTCTTCCATAGTCCGATTGTTCCTCCACTGAGAATGAGACCAACGCAGGATGGTCAGGCTTCTCAGGCTCCACCACTTACTCCCTCTTTGCCCCTTAAGCCTCTGTATACACACTTTTCCCTTCCTCTCTGTGCCCAGTGTGCCCGCCCTTGGCCTGGAAGCCCTGGGACTCCCTGCCCGCCCGGTGCAGCCCTCCCTGCCCTTCACACGCCTCACTTCTCCTCTGCCCGACTGTCCGCCCCTACTGCACATGGAGCCATAATTACCTGCACCCTGCCCACCTGCTGGCTTGGACTTGCGACCACTGGTAGCAGAGGTCAGGTCCAGGTCATCCATGTCCCTAGAACCCAGCAGAGGGCACTGGTGTCTGCTGCAAAGCATGTGAGGGAGGGTCTGTGTGCCTGTGTGGATCCCAAGTGCCACTACCAGGAGCTGAAGTGAGGAGGTGCGGGGTATGGACCACAAGGCAGGACCAAGAGGGGAGCTAGAGGCTTTATTCTCAGCAGACCTGTACACTATACACTGGAGGGCTGGCAGGGCTCTTGAGGGGCCTCCTCAGGCCACCTGCCTTGGCTCCAAAGGCCAGAGCGGATGCAGGGTTGTGTCCCCAGATATCCATTGTTTGCCCACCCTCTTGTCCCAGGCCAGGTTCCCCCAGGTGTTCAGGGCCTATCGCAGGGAGCTGGGACCTTCTTCCGTTCTCGGCTCAGCAGCGTCACCAACTTGGCCTTGAAGCCTGAATGGGCACCAGAGCGGCCAGAGACCCCGGCCTCGTCGCCATTGTCATCAAGGTCCAGCTCCAGCAGCCGTCGGTACTGGGCCTCCAGGCTGCTGTCATGGGCTGGGCCAGGCCAGCCCAGGTCCTTGCTGTTGTGGTAGATGGGGCTGGCTGGGGGGCTGAAGCCACCAGGGCCCTCCTGCTCAGGGTCCCCCAGGTCGGGTGGTACAGGGCCAGCTTCTAGGGCACACAGATTCTCGTAGAGGTGCTCAGCGCCGGCCAGGGGCCCGCTGGTCCGCTTGCACACGGCAGCGTACAGCCCAGACTCCAGGGGCAGCGGGGGCAGGCTCTGTGGCCCAGGATCGGCCAGGAACACCCTACGAGAGTCTGAAGGCTCAGACCCTGGGGGCAACTCCCGCAGCTCTCCAGGAGGCTCAAGTGAGGGCAGGGAGGTGGCCCGAGGCAGGGGGCAGGGCCGAGGCCCCACCAGCTCAGGCAGCCGCTCCTTCTGGCGGGCGATGGCCGCAGTCACGACCCCGCACAAGTCTCGAGCTCGGGGGCTGCTGAAGGCGAAGAGGCCCTCGCCTGAGTCACAGCGGCGGCCAGCTTCGAAGGAGAACACGTCCTGGTCATGGGTGACATGGGCGGGTCAGCTGCCAAGGGGTTCCCCCATCTCCCACTGTCCCCTAGTCCCCTCCACTGCAGGCCCAGTGCCTCACCTTGTCGGAACCAAACTTGCGCAGGAAGTGGTAGGGCCAGGTGTAGAGGGCCTGCGGGCTGCCTGGCTCGCTCAGCTGGATGGCATCTTGGCCCAGCAGCAGGATATAGGGCCCCTTCAACTGGCAGCGGGCAGCTGCCTCTGTCCTCTGCACCACCACCGGAAATGTGCCCACTGCAAGCAGAGGGTGCAGACGCTACGGTCCCCCAGAGGCCCCAGCCCTGGGTGTGGTGGCACTGAGGCTGCCCTGCCCCTCCCTGACTCACCTTCCTGCCAGGAAGAGTAGATGGAGTTCTCTTCCATGGGGACCAGGCCCCGCTTGGGAGCCTCCGCCTCCCCTGATCCGGAGGAAAATTCCCCTGTGGCCTGGGGAAAGGGTCAAGGTCAGAGATTAGAGTCTCCCCGCCGCCCCCACCCCCACCCCCCGGCCCCCCCGGCCCCCAACCTCTTCCTGCATCCTTTTCATGTGGAGAGATGTTACCTGACACACTGCACAACCCTGGGCACCCCTCTGAGCCGATTTCACTCCTGTAACCTTATTCTTCCCCCTGGGATACTGAGAGCGGTACGTCAGCGACACACAGCAGGATGGCCCCTCACCCTTGCATTAGGCTAGGGACCAGGCCAGCCCATGTGTGTCCCCCACAGGTTAGAGTGGTGAAGGGGCTTTGGGGGTGCAAACAAGTGAACTGGCCATTCACTCCTCCCCCAGTCCTCTGGCTCCATCTCACCCCTCCCTACCCCTAGTTCCTGCATGTAATTCACACTGATCTCAGCACCTCAACCATGACCACCTGGCCCATGGTAGCATGGCCAGGGCCAAATGCTGTGGGTTCCTCACTGGTCACCTTGCTCCTATTCGTTTCTTTTTCTTTTTTTATTGTTTTTAAATAAAAAAACTTAAATGCACAATATAAAATTTACCATTTTAATCGTTTTAAAGTGTATAATGCAGTGTTTTTCGTAAAGTCATCAGGTTTGCAATCAAGGTTGTGCAATCATCATCTTTATCTAGTTCCAGAACTTCTCATCACTCCACATTAAAACCCTGCCCAGCCCCTGGCAAACACTAAGCTGCTTTTGGTTCTATGGATTTGCCTAATCATACAAGAGGTAGTCTTTTGTGCCCAGCTTCTTTCACTTAGTTTAATGTCTTCGAGGTTCATCCACTGTGAAGCACTTCTCACTACTGCATTCCTTTTTATGGCTGAGTAATGTTTCATTGTATGGACAGACACATTTGGCTTATCCATCATCAGCTGACAGACATTTGGATTGTTTGGGCTTTTGGGAATAGTGCTGCTCTGAACATCGTATGTTTTGTTTGAACATGTTTCAATTCTCAAGAGACTTGCTGGGTCATATGGTAACCCTTATATTTCACTTATTAAGGAACCCACCGGACTCATTTCCTTTTGGCCCATTACAGACCCTGTGAAGCTTTAAAACTCAGTCCCTAGTTCAACCCCACCAAAGGCTTCTCCTCTCACTCTTAATAAAACCCCAAACTCCACATGTGGCCCAAGGTGGTTTCAGCTGGCTTCCACCGGACTCTCACCTCGCCTCCTCCTGGGCCCTCCCACTCCTTGCCCTCCAGCCAAACCAAACTTTTCTCTGCCTCAAGGCCTCTACCGCACTGCGCTCCCTCCGTCCAGGACACTCCTTGGACCTCAGTGCCTGGGACACTCTCCTCAGATGTTTGCCAGGTGGGTTGTCCTTCAGGACTCAGACCTACTGTCCCCTCATGAGAGGCCTCCTTAGACCATCCTGCCTAAGGCCCCCTGGTTTACTCCTGGTCCCACCCCTGCCTTTCATTTTCTCCATAGCATGTATGGCCATCCGATTTTTCTGTGGTTTCTGGGCTGTTTCCCAGGCTCATAGGTACTTGGCAGGTGCTTGCTGAGTGACAGGATGTGAGTGAATACGGAATGAATAAGAGGGAGGTGAGCTGGTCCCCCTGGGGCCAGACCTCGGTGCCCGGCCCGCTTGCCCTGTGCTCACCGGGAAGGCCAGCTGGCAGATGGGGCCCATCCATGCCTGGCGGTGCTGTGCGGCCAGCAGGTGGCTTCTCTCCGTGGTGGTGAGCAGGAAGGCACCAGTGTCCCGGGGGCAGCTCTCACCATCAGCTGGCAGCACCGACACGCAGTCGGCCAGGCGGATGACCCGCCGCTCTCCCCGTCGGCTAGGACCTGCAGACCTGTCACCTGCTGGCCCCGTGCCACCATCCCGGACTTCCCAGCTCTCCAGCCGTGCCACGCCTGATGGGCCACCTGCGTAGAGCAGACCCCACACCTTCCGCCAGGACTTCTGTGGGCGGTGAGGATGGGGGTGAAGACCACTGCAGCTCACTCAGCAAACACTCCTGGTCACCCAGGCTGGCCTTCGCCTCCCCCAGCTCCTCAGGCCCTCGGAGGAGGCGGCCTTGCCACAGCCAGCCCAGCAGGGGGAGGAGTCTGTGCTTGGGGTCAGTCAGCCCTGGGTTCAATCCACCCCGCACTTTCCTAACTGGTACCTCCTTAAGACTAGTGTCCTAGTCTCTCGAAAGGCCATGGCAATGTGAGCCTGGGGCTGCCACTGGATTATGTCTGTAAAGTCTCCAGTGGCTGAAACAGACCACTTGACACTGCTGTTCTGTTGGTGCCCAGCCCCACCCCCCCAAAGGTCACTTGGGCCACAGGACAAGGACTGTGGTGGGAGGGAGGCCTCATTCTCATGATGGCAAGGAAGGAAACATGCAAATAGTGTCAAGCAAAGGAAACAGACCGTTTATCTGCCTGGGCAGCAGCTGCAGCTGAGCTGTGGGGGTGCAGAGCCTGCTGCCTGAGGAGAAGTGAACCCCCTACTATGTCCCATGACAGGCTGGGAGGAGCCGAGCCCTCTTCTGCAGGGTGGGGTTCCACCTCTGGGGTCTCCTTCAGCTCATCCCCTGGCCCTCCGAAGGGTGGAAGGCTGTTGGATTAGCAAGCCTCCCGGCTCTGCCCTGCCCCGAGGTTTGTGTTCTTAGACCCTCCTGACTCTTGGCTTCCCCATCTATAAGTGAGGCAGGGTCTCCCCAAGGCCCACTCAGGCCCAGCTCTTCTGCTCAGGCAGAGGATGGGCCTCTCTCCCATCCCCACGTCTGGGGTTAGATCCCCCCACCCTGATTCCCATCACCATTCTCCCAGGTCCAGGTGTGGAGGCCCAATTCCCCACCTTGCCAAACTTGACGTGCTGCTGGTACAGGATGCCATCCTTGACGGGGGTCTCCAGAGGCTCCATGGCCGCGGAGGGCCGGAGGGCCGGAGGGCCACCACTCCGAAGGCCTGAGGAGACTGGTGACAGGCCGAGGGGAACTCCTCACACTTCCCCTTCTGGCCACTTCCCCTCCCTCTGTCCAGAGAGGCAGCTGCATGACTGGGGGAGGGGAATCCCTTCTTCAGTAAAGGAGCTAGAATAGGGGGTGGGGGCATCACATATTTCCACCTTAGGGTTGCAGCTGGCCAAGGTGCTCAGGCATGCCTGGCAGAGGCCTCAGACAGCCTGAGGGCAAAGACCCATGCCTGCACCTGGGTCACTGGGTGTGAGTGAGCGTCAGGCCCACAGGCTGGCCCCCCAGTCATGGGCTCTGACGCCTTCCCTGATCCCTCAGGGGGCAGTTGTGCAACCTGGGACCTGCATTCCCACAGCAGACTGGCGAACTTCCTTTCCTACTTGCAACCCTGGTTGGTTGGCTTATCCTTCTATCAAAATATTTTTAATATTCATTTGCTCCATCTTCACAGCCCCTAATGCTAGCCTGAATATCTCCCTTTGAATCACCACCCCACCTGGGCGCGCTCATGTCTCCCCTTTCTAAACCTTTTCCGGCTTCCCACTGCCCTCAGGTCTAGCCTGGGCTCCTCAGCCCAGCACGCAAGGTGTTGAGTCCTGACCCCAGCGCAACCCCTCCAGGGCACCCCTCACCGTGTTCCTCTGGGTGCCAGCTGCTTACTCTGGGAGGACTTCCCTCACCCCTCCATGCTGTCTGAGTGCACAAAGGCCCCAGCAGTATGCCCAAGTCCTCATGTGTGGCTCTGGCCACCTGAACGTAGGTGGCATGTCCCCAGTGGGCCCCTAGGGAGCTCATATGTTCTTTTTAGGTTTTGCTTCCTGCTGGGGGCCTTTTTTTTTTCTTTTTTCTTTGCCTTGCCTTGCTGGAGGCTGAATGTGGGTCTGAATTCTGAAAATAGCCTCATGTCATTCATTCAAAGCCACCTCTGGAAAGGAATGTGTAAACAGGCTGAGGAATATAATTTGGGGGTCACATATGGAGTGTGTTGCTTCTCAGGCAGGACATTTTTTCCAAGTCCTCCTGCACCCGGCTTTGTGCCAAACATGGACCACACAGGCCGGAGCCCAACCTTACAAACACAACCCTTTGCATTCTCACTGCCATTTCAACAATGAGGAAATCAAGGCTCAAACATTAAGTAACTTGCGAAGGCCACACACCAAGTGACAAACATGGCTTGAGCAACTGCTGTCCTGCTGGGATAAGCATGTGGCCTTGCACATGAAGTGTCTGACCGTGCCGGTCCTCTGCCTATCCCTTGCCAGATGTTGAAATCCTGGTCCATTTGTCAAGATACTCGTGACTGCTGCCCAGCGGAGAGCTTGGCACAGAGCATATCAAAAACTGCTTGTAGCCTGAGTGGCAGTCCTGTGGCACCGGCTGCTTCTCAGCAAACAGAGTGGAGGGTTCCATACCAGAACAGGGGACCTGAGGCAGGAAGTTGCCTCTCAAGGGGCCCTAGGAGCTTTGCACAACCGACAAGGAGGCGGCTGGGGCAGGGCTGGAGGTTATGACAGTCAATCAGACACACAAAAACCCAGTCAAGGATTTTGCCTTGTCTGCCAGTGTGGTGCCTCCGAGTCATAAATAAAGATAGATGCCTCCTGCCACAACCAAGCCATCTGGGTGTTGGGGAGAGACCCAGGGTCTGCCTCAGAGGGCTCTAGAGGTCAGAGGGTGAGGTGGCCAGGAAGTAATGGGCAGACAAGGTGAAGCACAGAAGCAGGGCTGGGGCTGAGACTAGAGAGGCTTGTGCTTTAATGGCAACTGGGATAAAGGGGAACAATCATAGTAATTCCAGAGGCACAGAGGGCAGGCAGCCAGGCCCAGCCTAGCCCAAGCCAGCTGGGCCGAAGATGCTGGCTTCTTGTCCAGGGTCTGGTGTGTGGGAGGCAACTGGAACCCAGACTGAGGCCTCTTGGAGAGGGATGACAGACGGCTAGAAGTCCATGGAGCTGTGAGCCAGGTAGTCCTTGCGGCCGATGTTGCTGACCTGTTTGGTCTGCATGGCCTCGAGTTTGGGGCAGTCAGTGATCCGATGGCCCAGGCCCCCGCAGAAGGCACAGCCTCGTTCATCTGGGGGCATAGGGAAATGGAGATCAGCATGGTGACAGGGCCAGGTTCTGTGCCCCAGACCTTGTCCCCCCACCCAACGCCCCCATCCACTCATGTGCAGTGTAGACTTGTTTCCTGGTGTTCCTGTCATGCCCCCCGCTTCGCAGTCACCTCCGATGACCAGCATGGACTCGTCCCCACAGTGCAGCACTTGCAACACAGGTGGCACCTTCTGCTTGGCCTCCAGTAGCAGGGCTTTGAGGTCCATCAGCACTGACTCATCTGTGGGGGCAGTGGGGAATCATTAGGTCCAACCCTGGGCCCCGTAACCAGGACCTGTAGGACGTGGGAGACAGCTGTGGCGGCCTTGGCAGTACACTCACCGCAGGCCTTGTTGATGAAGGTGGTGGCGATGCCTGTGTTTCCTGAGCGCCCAGTGCGGCCTATTCTGTGCACTGCAGAGAGGAAACAATCTTTGGCCCACTGCCCAGGTCTGGGACCTAGCCCGCACCCCAATCCCACAAGCTCCCACCATAGTTCTCAATCTCCTCAGGCATGTCGTAATTGATGACGTGCTGGATGGCAGGGAAATCCAGGCCCTTGGAGGCTACGTCTGTGGCCACTAGAACATCCTTCTTGCCCTCCCGGAATGCCTCGATGGCCTTGGTCCGTTCCTCCTGGTCTGGGGAGGGTCAGGCGGGAGCTGTCAGGGTGACAGCAGGAGCCTGGGGAGTAGTGGTAAACCAGCCAGGCAGGAAACGGGTTAGGTGAGGGCTGCTATAGCAGCCAGGTTCAGGCATACACATATGCCATCCTGACCTTTGCCCCCATGGATGGCCACGGCCTCGACCCCCTTAAGCAGCAGGTACTCATGGATGGCATCCACATCTGCTTTCTTCTCTGCAAAGATGAGCACCTGTCCAGAAAGGCCACCTCGTCACAGGGAGTGCCTCCACCCAACGACCCCAACCTTCCCCAGCATCCTGCCCCTATTGCCCTCTCCCCTCATCTTGGGGGTCCTGGGCTGCACTCACGGGCGGGGGTGTCTTCTGCAGGCACTCGAGCAGATACACCATCTTGGCCTCCTCCTTCACATATTCCACCTCCTGCCACCACAGGAGCTAGGTCAGGTGATCCTGAGGACAGGCTCACCAGCCACAGTGCTGCTGCAGAGGCTGGGCCCCCCAATACCATCTAGGTGATTAGAAACCTCGTGCACCAAGGGCTGGATACCCTAAGAATGTTTCCTGCTAAGGGTTGAGGCTTTGAATGGAACCCCTAGTGCCCCCTAGGTGGACCACCCACCCTGCTCCAATCAGCTTCAAGGGAGTCTCCTAGACCCAGCCCTCCGTGGTGAGACTGCCCACCTGTATGACATCTAGGCTGGCGGCCCCAGCGCGCCCCACATTGATCGTGACAGGCTTCACCAGGGCACTCTTGGCAAAGTTCTGTATTTTCTTAGGCATGGTGGCACTGAAGAGTAGGGTCTGTCGCTGGCCCTGAGAAAGAGCTGGGGCTGAGGGCACATGGGGGCTGAGGAAGCTAAGCAGCTGGGACAGTGGGTGGGCAGCCCTGAGGGTGCAGGAGTACCCTGGCCAGGCAGGGACGGGTACCTTGAAGTAGGAGAAGATGGTGCGGATGTCACCCTCAAAACCCATGTCAATCATGCGGTCAGCCTCGTCTAGGGCCAGATAGCGACAGATGTCTAGGCTGACCATTTTCTTTTGCAGTAGATCCATGAGGCGCCCAGGGGTGGCCACCATCATGTGTACACCACTGGGGACCAAGAGAGACCTGAGGTCAGGCCACCTGCTCAGCCCTTCTTAAAGGCTGGCACTGTGACTCACCCCACTCTGACCTCCTTCCTGTCTCTCCTCACCTGTCCCCTCCTCATCACTCCCACCACTTTGCCCTGGGTTCAGCATACATTTCTACTGGAGCAAGCTGCAGCCTTCTCAACCAATGCTGTCTGTATTCCGGAGCTCTTCCCACCCATGTTTTGACCTCTGCCATTCCTTCTCCTGGGGGGCTGTTCTGAATCTCCAAATAGCCTCAACCTGCACTCCCCCAGCTCCCTCCATAGGCCTGGAAGGGCTCACTTTACTGGCATACTGAATTCAACTGTTCTGTATCTTCCCTGAGACTGGGATGCCTATCAAGCAGGCACTGGGTGTGACCTGTCTTGTGACCCCAGACAACTGGTGATATCTACTGGGGACTGACTGCACTGTGTGGAAGAGCAAGGGTCCAGCCCTGCCCCAGTGCCTTAGCCTCCTTGCTGGACTACATACTGAATGGCCCTAACCTTTCTGAACACTCCAGGCCCACCACCTTTGTCTTTTGCCTGGAATGCCCCAATCCTCTGACTTTCCAGATGCCTCTGTTCCAGTTACTATGTTCCCATAGTCCCTCACCACATCCCCCTGTCCCACCCCAGCTGACCTCTTGCATGAGACTGGGAGCTCTTTTAATTAGGCCTCTGCAAGGATCTGCAGAATAGCTAAAGTTTATCTAGACGCTTTGGGGAGGCCCTAGGATGAGGGGTGCTTATGCTCACTGTCGGATGGTCTCCATCTGCTCTTTGACAGACATGCCCCCGATGCAAAGTGCGCAGCGCAGGAGTGGTGAGCTGTCCTCCTGCAGCAAGCGGCAATAATACTCCAGGATGCCGTGGGTCTGCCGGGCCAGCTCTCGCTGCAGATACAGGGGCAGGGGCTGGTACCAGAAGACAGTCTCACTGGTTCCCTGCCCTCCAGGCCAGCCTATTTTACCGAGGGACAGATAATGAGTCCATAGGGCCCTTCACGCTTGGAGAAAGGTAATCTCTTTTCTTGTTCCAGGCAGAACATGATGACAGGCAAAGTGAACACCAGCGTCTTGCCTGAACCCGTGAAGGCGATGCCTATCATGTCACGGCCGGATAGACTGTTGGCAGAGGACAGGTCTGCGGGTCAAGTTCAGCAGAATACAGCAACTGCCCATCACTGCCCTCCTCAGGACCCCCAGGTCCACACTCACATGGTGGGGATACCCTGGATCTGAATAGGCGTTGGGTGGTGGATGCCTTTCTTCTTCAGGCCTCTCAGGATGGCTATGGAAAACAACCCTGACATCATCTTATGTCTCACAGGTGCTTTATCAGGCCCCAAAGCCGTAAAACTGCTACCATTCCCCTCAAGTTACAAATGATGAAATAGAAACAGGGAGAGGGAAAGAAAAGACAGAGAGACCTGTTCAAAGCTCCTAGGCTAAATGGAGACAGAATTCACCCCCAGATCTGCCTAAGGCCAGCCTCACTTGTCCAATTAAGCTTCCTAGTGGCACAGAATAGTGAATATCTTCAGCTGGCACAACTGAAAAAAGAGCCTAAAGAAACCCCTCCTCAAATCCCCCCAGTCCCCGCTGGCTATGCTGCTGAGCTCAGTGGGAACTAGGACACAACCTTACAGACATTTAACTACCAAGTGTGATGTCACTCCCACTCCCAGGTACCTGCAGGAAATTTCATTTCCTTGAAGCTCTTGATGGGTGGTGGGATACCATCTCCTTCCACCAGGATGTGGTATTTTTTCCGTACACGCTCATGCCGCTCTTCAGACATACTCAGGATATAACGGGGAGGTGTCCAACTGTGAGTGGTGGTAGGGGTCAAGAGAGGCCCTGGGTATAGCTGCCTTTGGCATGTGCCTGCCAGTCTCAGCCACAAACTATTCCAGGTAAGGGTAACTGCTCTTCCAGACACTATAAAGTATACCTGGTTTTGATTGGATCATCATATGTGATTCCCTTGGCCATCTCCTTCACTGACATCAAGGCTGAGAAGAGAGACATGGCTCAGGGCTGGCTTCTCCTTCCCAGAGGCCAGGCCACTTCCTCCCTGCCCAGGCTACAACCATACCTCGGCCCTCAGCCACACTCTCCAGGATCTTCTCCTCTTCCTTCAGCTGCTTTTCCTTGGCAGACTCCTTGCGGGCTGAGGAGAAAAGCAGACAAATGTCAGAGACACCAAAGCAGTGCACCACGCTGAGCCTCCCGCCACTGCTGGGCCCACCTTCAGCCTTCTCTTTGAGGTGCTGGTGCTGATCCAGGAGGCTGACATTGGACTGAGGGCCCAGAGGGATGTCGTCCTCATCTCCCCGGTGGTCACTGCCACTGTCCTGCTGCTCCTCCTCCGCGGCTCCCTTGCGTCTTCGCTGTAGCAGCTTCTGGAGCTGAGGGTCCAGCAGCGCCCCTCAGAGCCAAGCCCGACACAGAGCTGGGCATCGCGCCCAGGAGCTGCGGCAGGATCCTGGCTTTGGGAGAAGATCGTGCCCCGAGGTGCAGAGCTGCTCTACCCCTCAGATTAGGTCGCCAGTCCCTCGGGTTGTGCCTGAGGCCACGCTCCCGTGTAGATCCCCTCACTCCACAGACCACTGAGAAACACCCACCCCTACTCTCACTCCTCCTTAGACCCAGGCCCTCACCAGCAGCTGTCGGCGCTGTCGCAATGGCACGTAGGGCACATAGTCCTCGTCGTCCTCATCCTCCGCCTCGGAACGGCTTCCTGCGGCAGTCGCCTCGTCGGTACGAGCCCGCTGCAGAGACCCAGGAATCAAGCCCGGAACCCCTTCCTCCCCATCTTCACGGCGGCTCGCCACCCAGGGGACCCCAGCCTCTCTCCCACCTTCCGTTCCGGTTCCGAATCCTCCATCCTTTTCTGTACGCATGCGCCCCACAGCAGAAAACCCCGCCTTACCTCTGAGATCCAACCAAATGTGAAGAAGCGGACGTCGGCGCCTAGCAACGACCTCTGAGTGACGGATCGCGCCAAGGGACAAACTTCCTCCTGAGCCGCCGTCTTGTGGGGCGGTGTCTACGTTCTCCCTGTGGCAATGCAGCTGGCAGGGCTGAGGGCGAAAGCATCAGGCAAAGCATTGTGGGATACTGGAGGATTTGAAGCATGAGCTAAAGGCTCACACCGAATCCAGTAGCAGGGGCGGTGCCCCGAGTGAAGACCGTCGCTCAGAGCATGACGTCATGGCGCACGCACGCCGGCGGTCACTGCGCCCTCTAGTGGTTGGGGAGCCCAGGGGCCGGGCCTCCAGCCCCCGCAGGGCCGAGCGGGCAGGGTGTGGCTTGCCGAGTGACTTAAGCACTGCCGCTCTGACTGGTGTCCTCTTCTGAGACACCTATGTTCCGAGTAGTGAGTGGTAAATAAAATACTGATGACGGTGGTTTTCAACTGAGGGTCTGTACCTGTGTGTGTAAGCTATTATTGTTGTAAATGCTGTAATAAGAGTTCAGAGTGAACCTGAGGCGACTTTGAGGTGACACTGATTGGATCTGAGCTTCCAGGGAAGTGTGGAATCTCAGAGCAGGGAGTGGAGGAGAGGAAGAAAGAGGGCCCAGAAGGAGTGATCTGCCATGTGCAAGTGCAGATTCCTAGGGAATAAAGAGATCAATTGGCCCACATGGAGCAGGGGGAGCCAGAGCAAGGGTTGGGGAGGTAAATTGGGCTCAGAGCATGCAGAGCAGTGACTGTCAGTAATTTCGGCATCGGGGACTGAGAGGAGTGATGGGTCAGTGCTGTCCTTGTGTGCTGGGCATTGTGCAGTGCTGAAGCAGATAAAAGATGAGTAAGATGCAAACCTGGCTTGTGAAATTATGGATTAGTTGAGGAAATAGAAAATATAACCAGTCTTGAGGTTAAGGAGAAGTATCAAGACATGGTGGAATCATCGCAAAGGCAGAGCAAACTGATTCTCATATAGTAAAAGTGTCTTCTCAACTGGGATGTGAAGAATAAGTAGGAATTTATGACGGAAGGGTAATCTGCGAAGAGGCAAGTATGTGAGCAAAAGTCAGGAGATCTAAGGGTGTCAGGCCTAGCTGGAGACTGAGGTTGTAGGGATGGCTGGGTGTATGCTGGAGGCAGAAGCCAGGCACAGGGGGTCCAAAATGCCACTTACAGAAGTCTTTTATCTGTAGGAAAAGTGCTGCTTCAATCAGACCTGCAATTTTCAAATAAGGCAGAATTTTATTATTTAAAAGTCTTTATTTTAAAATATATTTTTATTGATTTCAGAGAGGAAGGGAGAGTGAGTTAGAAAAATCAATGATGAGAAAATCATTGATTGGCTGCCTCCTGCACATCCCATACTGGAGATCCAGCCTGCAACCCGGGCATGTGCCCTGACGGGAATTGAACTTTTGGTGCATGGGACAATGCTCAATCCACAGAGCCACACCTGCCAGGTGAGGCAGAATTTTAGATAGCTGTGCCAATTCAACTTGAGGGCAGGAGGCTGGTGCAACAGTTAGAGAATAAGAGGAACACAGGTAATACATACACAGAGAAAGGTTTTACAGGAGTGTCCATACTTCCCTGGGGACTGGAATCGTGAGCCTGTGGGCAATGCTGTTTCACTTCTTTAGAAGAGGAAGCTGGAACTGACTGCTAGCCAATGGTGGGGGTCAACTAGGTGGAGGGGTGGGGTGGGGTGGGAAGAGGGAGCAGTTTCTGATCCTGCTCCCAACACTACATAAAGGTACTTAGTCGCCCTAGCTGATTTGGCTCAGTGGATAGAGCGTCATCAGCCTGCGGACTGAAGGGTGCCGGGTTCGAGTGTGATCAAGGGCACATGCCTGGGTTGTGGGCTCGATCTCCAGTAGGGGGCATGCAGGAGGCAGCAGATTGATGATGCTCTCTCATCATTGATGTTTCTCTCTCTCCCTCCCTCTCCTTTCTTTCTGAAATCAATAAAAATAATTTTTTTTAAAAGATACTTAGTGATTATGTTGCTACTGCCTCCATCACTCCCCACATGAGCTAAAGTTAAGAGTTGATTTTAGTCAAGAAAACAACATTGGGGGTAACAACAGGTGTGTGAGGCATTTTTAGCAAACCTATTATATTAAAATTTGAATTTACAAACCAGATCTAATATGGGAGATAGTTTGCTTTACTTTACAGAAGGGTTTATTTATTTATTTATTTTTTTAAACTAACCTACCCACCAAGGTAGGGAATTCATACTCTTTTTTTTTTTAATATATTTTATTGATTTTCTACAGAGAGGAAGGGAGAGAGATAGAGAGTCAGAAACATCGATGAGAGAGAAACATCGACCAGCTGCCTCCTGCACATCCCCCACTGGGGATATGCCCGCAACCCAGGTACATGCCCTTGACCGGAATCGAACCCGGGACCCTTCAGTCCGCAGGCCGACGCTCTATCCACTGAGCCAAACCGGTCTCGGCTACAGAAGGGTTTATTATCCTCTTAATTGTCAAGTACTTAAGCTACATGTCTTATTAGCATTGGAAAGTCAGATCCAATTTATAAAAACTCCATCTACTCCCCCACCCCCCCAACTTTCCCTGACAACCTCAAACACCCAGGCTACCAGTGCACCCTCCATAAAGGCCTTAAGCTTTCCCCAAGCCCCTTCTCACATCAGCTATCCACAGACCAAGTCCCATTCCTCCCATTCACCCATCCTACAGGGGAGAAAAAGACAGTGTGGGGAAGGGACTACTCCCATACAAGGCCTCACAACAGGAGGAAAGGGCACAGAGACCTATGCTTTAACCCTAGTCAGCCAGACTGAATTCATTACAGTCACTTTCTTGTCTTAGCTTTAGTTTCATCTATAAAATTCCCACTTAACAGTCCACTTGGAACAGATGCAAGAATTAAGTGGAAACAATGCCAAGCCACTGATAACACAGTACATACCTAACATGGTTAATGACAAAGGCCACCCCATGCTTCTGATTACATCCTTCACCTCACCCCTGACCCAGTCTAGCAAAAGACCAACACACCAACTCTGTGTCCAAAAGTTGCTTTATCTTTCGGCAGGAAAGATCTTCACAGTATCAAAAGTAAAGAATTAAAAAACAACAACAAACAAACAAAAACAAAAAAACCAAACACAAAAAGAGCAGTGTTGGGCCAGCAGTACCATCAGCCCCTGGCCCACAGGCCAGCCCAGCCCAGCCCCCGGGCTCTGAGTGTGGAGGCTGCATAGCACCAGGAGGCGGCTCTGTGGAGGTCCTGAGGGGCCCCAGCCCGGCAGGGCATCCGCTCAGCTTTTGGTTGGTCCAGGATGGCGGGAAGCAAGGAGGGTCTTGGGCAGGTGGGTGGGGATATGGAGGAAGAAGAAACTGTAGACCTTCAGCTGGCAGTTGGGGGTCTCAGGACACCTGAAGAAGCTGGACCCACAGGGGCTGAGAAAACAGAAGAGCATGGCCACATGGTGAGTAATGGCCTTCCCATGCCACATGGGTCTCCATGGGTCCAAGGTGGAGGGAGGGAACAGCTGGCTCCTACTTTTGCTCCCACAGACTTCCTCAATCACCTCTAGCAGAGGATGGAAATGAAAACCCTGCCAGGAAACAGAGCCCCAGTTCTGTTTATCAACATGTGAAATGTCATCCTAGTTCTCAAGGAAGGTGGGGCCATCCCTAAGGAGCTCATGGCCCCCATGGCAGGCAGCACTCCCTTCCCCCAGGTCAATGTGGAACAAGTGCTCTGGCATGTTCTCTGGTGGGTACAGGCAGGGGAGAGGCCGCCCCTGCACTCAGACTCCTGCTTTGAGGAGGATAAAGGTCAAAGGAGATGGGGGGAGGGAGCATCTTTTGTCTTGGGAAAGAGATCTCACAGGAGGGCCTGGCCCAGGGAGGAGCAATGGAAGGACAGAGTCCTCGGGGTAAATGGCTGCAGAATAGACAGGGTTGGTGCCTCTGGAGAGCATAGCCCGCTGGGCTGTCACTGTGGAGGTGCAGGGGCCAGGATACCAAGCCCCCAGTCCAATTCCCTGTGCCTCAGAGCATGAAATGGTCTGGTGGGGACAGAAGCTGGCAGAGCATCGGGAGAGGGTGCATGTGACACTTGGGGGTTTGTATACCTCACTGAGCTGTGCTGGGAGTGGTTTTCTTGAGGCTGAAGTTGGTCCAGTTCACAGCAACTTTCTGACGTGTTTGCTTTGCAGAATCCAAACAGAATCTGTCAGGTTTGGGAGATGACACAGAAGAAGCACAATCAAAGATTCCCCTGCCTACTGAACCCCTCTCCTAGACCCGTGTGTTCTGGTCACTAAAGCAGCGAGGTCAGCTCTGCACAACCTCTCCAGCTCCTAGGCATTGGGGTCTAGTAGGTATGGGAGTTGTGCTGGCTGGGGGGCTATCAGGATGGAGCACCCACAAGCCCAGGGGACAAGATATGAAAAGAGTTTACACTGCCTTAGGATATGACATCCCCCTCACCCTGTATTTTACTCTAGCTATGCTAGGTTCCCTTCCATTCCCCTAAGGACATGTTTCTTTCACCCTCAAATCTCTGTATGTGCTGACTCCACTGTCACAAATATCCTTGTTTTCCTTGGCCCACTCATTCCTATTCCTCAAGTTTCAGCTTGGTTATCACCTCTTCTGGGAGGGCTGCTCTGGCTGCCCCCACCACTTACTTCTATAGCCGCACTTATTGCCAGACTGTAGGTTTATGCTCTCGCCCCATCTAGACTGTTTGATTCATCTCTGCCCCATAGCTCAGTCCAGGCAGAGTAAAGGAAGTACAAGTGAATAAACAAAGTGAACAAAGCCAGAAAAGGCCTGGTTCTTGGGGTCTGACACGCACACCTCCTTCATTCAGTCCCTTGCACCTTGCCAGATGCCCAATCCTGCCAGGTGGCTTCTTTAGTGCGGAGACTGTGCGGAAAGCCAGGAGGGCTGGAGAGGCTCTCCATCCCAGGGCTCAGGGCTGAGGGAGGCCCTTTCTGAAAGGCCTGGGTGCAGGAAGGAGAGCAGGCAGCCCCACACCTACCTCTTGAAGTATTCCACCTCCCGGTCAGTCTCATCCATCTCCACCCCATCCATGTCCTTGGGCAGGAACACATCGTCTAGGAAGACACAGCCAGGAGGGCTCAGTGCCCACATCCAGGCCTCTGGGTCAGTGCTGCCCACACACGAGGACTGCCCTCCACCCCGTGGGCTGGCAGGGTGGGGGCCAGCCACTGTTCCTGGTGCACTCACCCAAGGAGGAGGCCGACTTTTCCTGCTTGTTGCGGCTCCGGCGGCTGCGGCCCTTGCCCTGCGGCAAGCTCTGTGGCCTTGCTGGGCCTGAGGGCTGCACAAACTCCTGTTGCAGAGGCCGTGCCTTGGCCTCACCTGGCCAGTTTCGCCAAGAGCTGCCCTTCTCCTTGTCGGCTTTTGGGCTGCTAGCCCAGCCTGGTTCTGGCCGGTTTCCCGGGCTCCCCTCTCCGGCCTCAGCACAGCAGCCCACTTTGGGAGGTTCCAGGGTCTTGCCTGGCTGCTTGGGGCTGGAGGTCTGGCCCTTAGCACCGGGAGCCTCCAGGCTGGCTGAGGACCTGGGGGCTGGAGTTGCCTCATTCTTCTTAGCCTGACCACCCTGTCTCTTGCCTTTCCGCGGCTTCCCACCTGAGGCCACAGGCTCAGGTAGCTCCTGCTTGCCACTAGGGACTTCCTTTGGGTTTGGCTCGTCAGAGCTGGTGTTGCCTGGCTTGGGTGTTTTGACCCAGATCACCCGGGACAGGTTGGGCACGGTGTTGAGTCTCCTCACTAGCCCATTCTCTGGGATGATACCAGGAGGAGGGCCCCTCACCTCTGTCCACAGTGGTTGGGGGCCTCTCATTTCTGCCCATGGTGGGGCTGAATCGCTTGGAGCTTGTAACATGTGGTTCTGAGGGGAGCCCAAAGTCAAAGGGGACAGGTCAAGGTTGACGTCAGGCCGGTGCCCTGAGGAGCCATTGAGGTTCAAGGCGGGTAGACTCTGGGTCTCAGGCTCAGCAGCCCTTTCCTTAGAGAAGCCATTGCTGTCCATACTGAGCTCACACACACTGAAGCTGGCACGGATGGAGTCCTTGACAGTGTTCTTGATCTCCTGCAGACGGCTGCTCAGGAAGCTGTTGACCCGATCCAGCTCCTGGTCAGGCCACTCCAAAAACCTCTCCCTGGCAGGCCTCAGCTCCTGGCTTCCAGAAACACCACGATTCACCTGCTTTAGAGATTCTGCTGCCAACTGGGCTTTCTCCTTTTCCTGCCAATACAAGAGGCAGTTTCAGCAGGGGCCTGGCAGCTACTAGGCAAAACATGACACTTGACACACTAGCCTGGGGCCCAGCTCAGCCACTGATTGGCTAGAAGCAGGACCTCGAAATCCTGGCCTGCTTTCCCACTCTGCAGGAGTAATCAAGTGCAATCAGACAGGTATACGTCCTGGTGGTGGAGGCAGTTAGACCCAGAGGGCAAGGTTTTTCCAGCTTGTTCACCCAGAATCCCAGTGTCAATCCTAGGGCCTAAGAAGGCTGGACTCAAAGGGGTAGGAACATAGTTCACTGAATCTTGCCTCCCAGGCCTGTGGTTGAGCAATCCACTTATTTGCTGAGTCTCAGTGGACTCATGTGCAAAATAAGGACAATAATTTTGGAGTGAAGACCAAAGTGGGGACCGATGTGAGGAAGATAGCTGTTATAGAGGCATTCCTTCCAATTCTGCAGGTTGTAGAGGAAAAAAGCTATGCCATCATACAGATCTTTCAGGAAGGAACATGTGGGGCTGTGAGATTGACATGGTAGATCAGACTGCTTTGGGTGGTCGAGAATGTGTGCCCTCCCGATGCTGTATACAGGTGCCACTGAAGAGGGCCAAGCTTCAGTTGGCCTTCAATAATCAAGACCACACCTAAAGCGTGCCCCACAGCATACAATGGACAGCCACATGGGGCCCCTAGGGCAAGATGTAAAAGTAGCCCCTTTGCCCAGGTGAGGCCCAGGGGGCTCAGGGAGGCTAGACCCTGCCAATCAGTGCTGACAGAGCCAGATCTGGAGAGTGAAAAGGAAAGTATGTGGGCTTTCACCCCATCTCTCTGCCCAAACTCAAAGCACCAGCAGAACCAATGAGGCCTTTACAGGAAGATAGGAGACAGATGTCAAAGGCTTATAGGAAGGTGGTGGACTGGTATTGTGCCAGAGGCTGAATGACCCACAATTTCACATATTTCCAGTTGATTTGGGATTGAAAGGGAAGAAGCAGAAAAAGGAAAGTGGGAACATGCCACCACCTCAGAGTCAACTTAAAGAGGGTACCCTGTGCCCCAACAGGCATACATTTATTTATTTATTCTCTCATCTTTCTTGAACACTGACTCCACAACTAACTAGGACCACAACTGTGGGACCTTGGACAAATCACTTACTTTCTTTGAACCTTATTATAACCATTTGTAAATTTGGGAGAAAAATGACCTACCTATACTTAACAGGGTTGCTATGAGGACACCTGAGAGGGTGTGTGTCCCTCTCCCTGGGCACAAGTAAAGTTGTACGCCTTGATAACCATGATGCTCAGATGAGGGAGTACTTCAACCTGAAGGAGTGTTTCCAGTATATATCATGGAGTTCAAGGCCATGGGCAAAGCGCTGAGGCCATGGGGAATGCACAAAGGATTAGAAGGCCCTTCTCTTCACTCCTGCCCTACACCAGAACACCTTTGCTTTTGTTAAAAACTGAGTTCTGGGGAAGTGGGGTGAGGAAGGAAGAGGAGGATATAGAGGGGATAAATGGTGATGGAAAGAGACTTGACTTGGAGTGGTGAACACACAATACAGTGTACAGGATTATGTGTTGTGGAATTGAGCACCTGAAACCTACATAATTTTGTTAATCAGTGTCACCCCAATAAATTCAATAAAAAGAAAAAAAAAAAGAAAGAGACAATCAAGATGGCAGCATAGGTAAACACCTGAATTTGCTGCCACGCACAACCACATTAAAACTACAACTAAAAGACAAAATGACTATCATCCAGAATCACGGGCAGGCTGGCTGAGTGGAATCTCTACAACTAGAAGGGAAGAGAAAAGCGCACTGAGTCTGGTAGGAGGTGCAGAGGTGTGGAAGTGCGGAGATATAGAAGAGCGTGCAAAAGGGGCTGGCAGCTGGGTACGCTGTTGTCTTTTGTAATCAGGAGGGAGATACAAGCTCTGAACTCCAGTTCCGGGTGAGAATTTGGGGACCCAGACTCATATGGAGAGAAACTGGACTGTCATGCATCAGGCCAGAACACGAGGGTGGCTTTCTTGCAGAGGCTGCGGAACACAGACCCCGGGACCTCTCCGAGGCAGAGCAGACTGGCAGCCATTGCAGTTTGCTCCGCCCTGGTGATTCCCTGAGACCCCGCCTCACCCAATTTACAACCCCACCGAAGCTGTATGCAGAGACTTTTGCATATAAATGGCCTGGACTTTCTCCACATAAAAACCTGGGCAGACTCAGTGAGCGCCAAAGCCCCACTGAAGCAAGTCCTGCCCCATAAGGGTGTCTTCAGCACAGAAGTTCTCCCATTGTAGACACAACTGGTCCTCACAGCCAATTGGCCTGGAGGTCAATTCCTCCCAGTGATACCAACAGCAATCAAGGCTTAACTACAACAAGACTGTGCACACAGCCCACAAAGGGGCACACCAAGAGTGTCCACCTCAGGTAATTAGGGAGGCTGAGCCTCTGGGCCCTATAGGACACCTACCACACAAAGCCACTCTATTAACACAGGGAAGCAGCCAAAATGCGGAGACAAAGAAACAGGTCACAAATAAAAGAAATGGAGGAAAGCAAACTACTGGATATAGAGTTCAAAACCACAGTTATAAGGTTACTCAAGAATCTTCTAGAAACCTCTGAGAAATACAGTGAGACCCTCAAGGATATGAAAAAGGACCCATTAGAAATTAAGAATAGGTTCCCCGCTCGCTCCCCCGCACGCTCAGTTTGCGCTGTTCCCCGCTCGCTTCCCCGCACGCTCCCCCGCACGCTTCCCCCTCCCGCCCCCCCCCCGCGGCACACTCCCCCGAAAAAAAGAAAAAAAAGAAATTAAGAATAGAATGACTGAAATAATAATATACAGAGATCCAACAGCAGATTAGAGGATCCTAAGAATCAAGTCAAAGATTTGAAATATGAAGAAGCAAAAAACACCCAACCAGAAAAGCAAAAGGAAAAAAGAATACAAAAATATGAAGAATGTGCAAGGAGCCTCTGGGACAACTCCAAATTATGGGGGTGCCAGAAGAAGAGAGAGAGCAAGATATTGAAAACCTATTTGAAGAAATAATGACAGAAACTTCCCCTACCTGGTGAAAGAAAGAGACTTACAAGTCCAGAAAGTGCAGAGAACCCCAAACAAAAGGAATCCAAAGAGGACCACACCAAGACACATCATAATTAAAATGCCAAGGGCAAAAGACAAAGAGAGAATACTAAAAGCAGCAAGAGAAAAACAGTTAGTCACCTACAAGGGAGTACCCATACGACTGTCAGCTGATTTCTCAACAGAAACTATGCAGGCCAGAAGGGAGTGGCAAGAAATATTCAAAGTAATGAATAGCAAGAACCTACAACAGCTGTGGGCAAACTACGGCCCCCTGGCCGGATTCGGCCCGTTTGAAATGAATAAAACTAAAAAAAAAAAAAAAAAAAGACCATACCCTTTTATGTAATGATGTTTACTTTGAATTTATATTAGTTCACACAAACACTCCATCCATGCTTTTGTTCCGGCCCTCCGGTCCAGTTTAAGAACCCATTGTGGCCCTCGAGTCAAAAAGTTTGCCCACCCCTGACCTACAACCAAGATTACTCTACCCAGCAAAGCTATCATTCAGAATTGAAGGTCAGATAAAGAGCTTCACAGATAAGAAAAAGCTAAACCAGTTAATCACTGCCAAACCAGTATTATATGAAATGCTGAAAGGTATTCTTTAAGAAGAGGAAAAAGAAGAAAAAATTATGAACAAAGTGACAACAAATACATATCTATGAACAAGTGAATTGAAAAATCAAGTGAATAAAAAATCTGTCGAGCCCTGACCGGTTTGGCTCAGTGGATAGAGCGTCGGCCTGTGGACTGAAGGGTCCCAGGTTCGATTCTGGTCAAGGGCATGTAGTTTGGTTGTGGGCACATCCCCAGTGGGGGGTATGCAGGAGGCAGCTGATCGATGTTTCTCTCTCATCGATGTTTCTAACTCTCTATCCCTCTCCCTTCCTCTCTGTAAAAAAATCAATAAAATATATATTTTTTAAAATCTGTCGAACAAAATAAACTGGTGAATAGAATAGAATCAGGGGCATAGAAAGGGAGTGGACTGTCAATTCCTGGAGGGAAGGGGGTGTGGGGGGTGCGGGAAGAGACTGGACAAAAATTGTACACCTATGGACAAGGACAGTGGCGGGGGGTAAGGGCAGGGGGTGAGGTGGGAACCGAGTGGAGGGGAGCTATGGGGGGGAAAAAGAGGAACAACTGCAATAATCTGAACAATAAAGATTTATTTAAAAAAAAAAAATTGCCGAAACCGGTTTGGCTCAGTGGATAGAGCGTCGGCCTGCGGACTGAAGGGTCCCGGGTTCGATTCCGGTCAAGGGCATGTACCTGGGTTGCGGGCACATCCCCAGTGGGAGATGTGCAGGAGGCAGCTGATCGATGTTTCTCTCTCATCGATGTTTCTAACTTTCTATCTCTCTCCCTTCCTCTCTGAAAAATCAATAAAATATATTTAAAAAAAAAAAAGATCAGAAAATTCTTATTAAAAAATAAATAAATAAATAAAAGAAAGAAAGAAACTGAGTTCCTTTTCATTTTCAGAAGAATTAGTTCTGCTGCTAAACAAAGATGTCTCAAAACTGGTATAGAGGGAGTGATATGGAACCGCATACAATTTGGTAGTGAGAAGCGGGAAACACATTTTCTGCTGGGCACCATGAGCTCACAGGTTGTCTCATTTAATCCTCAAAACTGCCCTTGTTGCATAATTATCCTCAATTTACAGATGAGGGCACTCAACTTTGGAAAGAATAAGGAACTGGCTCAAGGTTACATGGCTAGTCAGCACATCCAGCTGTGATCTGCAGTTCTTGTGTTTTTCAGTCCTGTCTGACAATCATTTCATGACCATTGACTCTGAGGCACTAAACTGGGCTCTGAGAATACAAGTGTGCAGAAAAGAGTCTCTGCTCGTTGACTTGAGTGTGCTTGGGGAGATGGACACACAGGAAACAGGCTGTTTAATTCTGTGTGACAGTGACTTCCTGAGTAACAGTGACAAGAGCTATGGGGGAAAAGCACAGAATGCTCTAGGAACCCAGACTGGGCCATCAGGGACTGCTTCCCAGGGGCAGTAGTATCTCCCCTAGCATAAAGGGTGAGGAGGATTATCCTGGAGAGAGTGAGGCAAGCACTTTACAGACAGAAGACAAACAGAAAGGCTGGAAAATTGAAAAACACAAAATCTTTAGGGAGTGTACAGCTGGAGCCCAGAAGGGACAGAGGTGAAGCTGGCAAGCTAAGTACGGGCTAGATCCTGAAGAGTCCTGGAGGCCATGCTTGAGTTTGGGTTCAATCCTGTGGCCACATTCAGACATTGAAGGCTTTTTAAGTAGTGGCCACAGGTGGAGAGAAGTGGATGGTTTGAGCTACTTGGGAGGTAGCATGGCCAGGACTCAGTGATGGGTGGGGAGAATGAGATGAGTCATGAAAACAACCCTGACAACCACCTTTCTGCCACAGCGGCTACAATGACCAATTGTTCACTGTGCTGAACCTTTTCTGCGCATCACTCCATTTCATCCTCGCAATAATCTGAGTTAGGTTCTACTGTTCTTCTCATTTTATTGATGAAGAAACTGAGGCTTGAAGGTTAAGTGATTTGCCCAAGGTCATACTGCAAGGGTGGCAGAGCCAGGTTTCAAACTGAGGTCCAATTCCAAGGCCCACTGCTCCCGATCACCACAATGCATTTCTCCCAAGATGGCACCCAGGTTCTGATTCAGGCAGCTGGGTGGATAGTGGTGCACCCAACTAAACAGACAATGGAGGAGAAGGAGGAGGCCTCTTGGAGAAAGATAAGCTGTTTTGGACGTGCTGAGTTTGAGTACCTGTGGAATGCTGTGAGGAGGTGCCTGGTAGCAGTAGTGGACATCAGTGTGAAGTGCAAGGAGGAAACAAGTGGCCAGACCATACGGGGAGGCAACACTATCTAAATGCATTCTCTTTCCCAGGGATGTGTCCTCAAGCAGGAAGGTCAGACAGAAGAAGAGGAGCTCACAAAGGAGACAGAAAAGAGGGCAGAGAGGAAGGTGGAAAACGTGAATTTGGCATTCCCATTGTCCTTTTCTGTACCCCCTCAACTGAGAATGAAGTGCCAAAGAAAAGAATGTTTGAAGAGGAGAACAAACACAAAATGTGTGAGATGTTGCCTAGTGGACAAAGAAGATGGAACAGGAAAATATGACTATTTGGCAACAAAGAAGTCACTGGTAGCTCTCTGGTGGGGTGCGGGTGGAAAAGAGGTTGTAGTGAGATGGGAGAAGTAAAGACAGTGAATACAGAGAATATTTTTCAAGAGATTTGGCTATGATGAGAGGAAAGAGATGAGTGGGGTGAGACAGGCTGAATGCTCAAGAAACAGTTTGCTTTCAAAAAAGAGTACTGGGGGGACTCTTCCCCCTCCCCACGTGGGAATCTGTACTTGTTCTTCAATAAATTTCCACCTTTGCTATACCAAAAAAAAAGAAAAAAGAAAAAAAAAAAAGAGTACTGGGCACAGCGGAATGCTGATGGGAAAGAGCCCAGAGGAGAGGCTGCAGGTGCAGGACAGGAAGTCGATGGTAGCCTGAAGAGGCAAGAAAGGACTGCATGGGCCTTAGCTAGGAAAAAGGGTAACTCATCCTCATGATAAGTTACCCTGGGGCAGTAAGATGTTGAGAGCATGCCTGTCCACTGGCCTTGGTGAAACAGAAAATAAGGTTATTTGCCAAAAAATAAGGTGTGGGTGGGAAAAACCTGGAAGTTAGAGAAGAATGGAGGTCTGATAAAGGGGCTATGATGAATGATCAGAAGAAAACCAGAGGCCTGCTAGGCAATACAGGGGCTCAGGCAAGTGGGAGACCATGCAGCCCTGGTGCCACAGATAGATTCGAGTCAGTGCTCTCCATGAGAATAGAAGGAAAGAGATGGATTGGGTTCAAACCCAGGGCTGCGGTTTTCCTGAGTGAATGTTAATGGAAGGGCAATGGGACAAGAAATTGAGAGTATTGGTAAGAGAGTGAGTAAATGGTCTCACCTGGTCTGGAAAGGGGAGAATAGGGTACGCAACAGTCTTCAGTGGATAAAGAGGAGTGGCTAGGAGATTGCAGATGACAAAGGCAGGGGTCAGTTCCAAAGGAGCAGGGGAGAGAGTCATGGTCTGGAAATGATCTAAGGAGGCAGAAACTCACTTGGCTTTATTTGTCTCCTGTGGCAGGACAGAATGAGCACTCTATTGGATGACTACTAGGGAAAGCTGTGTTTTCGGTGAATAGCCAGGTTGTAAGGCTAGGAGATAGATGGAAGGAAATGGGGAGGAGGCTCACATATAAAAAGATAATGACCATGATGGCCTATCACATGGCATTGCAACTGGCTGCTTCCACTGTATCCTGGTCTCTACTGTGCAGTGAGTTTTTGAGTAAGTGACTGGTGTGTGATAAATGGCAGACTAGAGGGATATGCAAGGTGTAGCAGGAGTACAGTGGGAGAAGTTACCTGAGCAAGGCTGCAAAAGAGGAGACATCTAAACTGAGCTTGGAAGGAAGTTGTCAGGGGAGAGAAGAGAGCATTATTGGTGAAGAAAAAAGAATGTGTGGCACACAGATTTATGAAAAGCACACGAGGCCTAGGAACTGCAAAATGTGCCCACTGATACCTAACTGTCTTAAGAGGCCAGGAAAGGTCAAAGAGGCCGGGCTGCCCACAGGACACTTCTGGCCAGGCAATGCTGGATGGGAGGGAAAAAGTGCTGACCATGTTCTGAAGGCAATGGTGGGCCCCTGCTTCAGGGTGCAGGACAAAGGTCCTGGTTTGTCCTTTGGGTTGGAAAAAGATGGAGAACCACTGTTGCTTTCCAGAATACCAGGGCTGTTTGACCACCCAGGACCTGGAGCCAGCTGGATGTCAAACCCAATCTCCTCAACTGCTGGGCTCTCAAGTATGGCACTGTGCAGATGCAGCCGGGAGTAGGCAGGCAAAAAGGTAATGAGGCGGCAGGGGACCAGCCATCAAGCCCTAGGGCTCGCCTGGCATCAGGGCTGCCCGGGAAAAACTCACTGGCCTTAGCTTAGATCATTCCCATGGCTTCAATTACATCTCCACGTTGGCAACTCCCAGCCCCACACCTCCATCTCCACTTGGATGTCTCGTGAGAACCTCTGAGTTAACATGCCCCAGCTGAATTCCTGTCTTCTGCCAATCCCATCCTTGCTCAGTGAAAGGCACACCATTCTACCAGTCACCTAAGCAAACACTTGGGAAACATCCCTAACTCCTTTATCTGTCTTGTACTCAAATCACCAAAGCCTGTCACTTCTGCTTCTTCTGAAAATATACTTCTCGTCCAGTCCCACCATCAATCCTCTGTACTCTGGCTCTCGGCTTTCTGGTCTGGAGTATCACTTCACCAGGCTATCTTCCATACTGCCACACAATAATCTTGGAATACAGAATCAACCAAGTGCATTCTTGATTAAAGCCCTCCAGTGACTCTCCTCAGCTGCAGGATCAAGTCAAAGCTCTTCAGCAGGGCCCACAGGCCCTTCCTCACTTCCACTGTCTGTCCTTCCTCTCCGGTTTGAGCCCTGGCTGCACTACTGCTGTGAAAGTGTTACGCCCACTGCCAGGAGGGCCCTCCTGATGAGTTTGTATTCACTCCCTGTGACTCAGTTCCAGAGTCAGCCTCTTGGTATGGCCATTTCCAGCAAGCCCTAGCAGGATGGGGGGCTTCCCTCATCCCAGTATGTGTCACACACTAACGTGCTCGTCAAGTTTTGTGTCAGTCTCTCCAATGGACCGAACTTCTCCAGGGTAAGAACTTAACAAATGCTTTGGGTTTTTTTTTTTTGTGTGTGTGTGTGTGTGGGGGGGGGGGGGGGGGGTTGCAGCATTTACAGTGTTTACCGAATGATTAAGTGAGTGACTGACTAAAGCAAGTCCCGGGCTTGAAGGAATCCAGCAAGCTGCTTCTGAGGCCAGGACTCATTTGTCCTCTAGTCACTGGCCCCCAGTCTCCCTGACCCTGATGCCTCCCAAACTCATTCAGACCTTCCCAGAGCAGTGAGCCACACCAAGGTCCTTGGCAGCCAGCAGCATTCATGCCCCGGAAGTCCTGGGGGTTGGGGCAAGGCATTCCTCAGGAAGAAGAGGTGATAGAGCTGGGTTCCCCCCCCACACCCACCTTCTTTTTCAGCTTGTGCCGGGCCCGCTTGGCGGCCCTGGCGCTGTTGGGGACTTTGGGCTCCGTGCTGTTGATGAATTCCAGCAGCTCATCCACATCTCGGTGGTCCACGGCGGGCTCCCCAGGGATCCCGCCCAGGGCGCCCCCCTTCATGGGCAGCTCCTCTTTCCGCCTGGTCAGCCTTGAACGGAGCTTCTCTCGGATCTCGGTATAATTCCGACTCGTCGGGGCAGCGGGTGGCTGGGGGAGGGGGAGGTGCTGACGTTACACCCTGGGCCTGGGAAGCCCGTAGGACTCCCACCCGCTGGCACCAAACATGTGGTAAGAAGCGAGACAACTATTCTTTCTACCAGAGCAACAGAGGCCAAATGGCTTCACCTCAGCCAGGCGGTGTGAGGAGGTAGTAGGAGATATGTGACAGCATTGGGAGCACACTGGCATGGGAGCCAGGAAAGCAGGTTTGAGCCCAGGCTTCGTCACTTGGAAGATGTATGACCTTGGGCAGGTCACTGAGTCTTGTGAGCCTCAATTTTGTCATCTCTAAAATGAGGATAACACCTAGCTGAAAGGTGACTAGCAATGTAATTACTTTCAATTCTTCTGTTCTCAACTGCTCTGCCCTAGCCGGCAGCCCCTTCCTCTTCACCTTAGAAGACTTCTGAACTGTTTCCTCCCCCTGTCCAGAGACAGCATGTATTCTGCTCTGTGCCTCCTTCCTGGCACCATTTGTGTACATGGCCTGTCCCTCAGCTGGCTCTCACACTTGGGGGACTCTGAGCCTTTGCTTCCATTCTGCCTTCATTGCACAAGTGTTCACTTCTCTGTGATTATGCCATACACTAACTCATCAGAATTATAGCTTTCCTCTCTGCCATTTCCTTTCCTTTTGCCTAAGGGAAAAAAAATGTCATCTTAAGAGAAACCACAAAAACAGCAAAGTTAGCAAAATGTTTAAAAATCCCTACCTCACCAATTTGCTGTAAGGATCAAGTGAGCAGACACAGATGCAAGGACTCACAGGGTCCCAGCGAGGTTACTATCCCCTTGAGCAAGGGGTTTCTGGGGAGAGCAGGCACTCCCCTGGCTCACCTTGGCTGGCCCCGAGCCCTCTCAGGCATAGGCAGGTTCACTCACCGCATTGTGGCCGAAGAACTCACAGTAGCAGCAGTCACAGAACTTCCCATCTCTCTGGTGCGTGGAGGACGAGGTGCAGGAGCTACGCTCTGAGCTGCTGTCCTCTTCTTCGCCTAGCCCCTCATCTGCCTCGCAGGGCTGGGGCAGTTGGCAGGCCAGGCCACTATGTGTAAACTTGTGCCCCTTGCACCCGGGGTCTCTGCTGATGGGGGAGAAAGACAGGCCCAAAGGTGAGAGAGGGTGTGGCAGGAGCAGGCTACAACAGGCACCTGGAGAAGCAGCCCCGCCATCAATGTCCCACTGCCCTTAAGCTGCCTCATCCCACAAAGGTCAAGGCAGTCGGGCTGCATCAATGCCACTCATAATTACGGGGCTAACACCCTCATTGTCCCTCAGGGCCCAGCTCAATGGCACTGTTCTGGAAAGGTCCCCAATGCCTCTCCTGCCTACACCCACCATGTGACCCTCCCGGACTCTGAAGGCCCCGATTACATCTGTCTCCATCCTACCATCTATCACACTTTACTATAGCAATCTATTTGTCTCAGATCAACTGTGCACTCTCCAAAGGCAGGGACTATTCCACTTCTATTTTTGGGTCCCAGTGTATAGCATAACAGCCTTGCACACAGTGGGTTCTCAGTAAGTAATCTGAACAGATTAGTGGGCTGGTGGCTCCCCTGGAGCATCCAAAGGAGGTTAACAGGGTAAGTCTCCTTTCACTTATGCCCGAGTCTGCACCAGTAGGCAAAGCTGCCTTAGCCATTGGGCCTCGAGGTTGGGAAAAATGGGTCTTGTGGGCCATAGACTCCAAGAACTTGTTTGTGCCAGGTACTGTATTCAACACATTATTTCTAACTAGAGGCCCAGTGCACGAATTCGTGCAAAAGTGGGGTCTGGCCAGCCGCCCTGATAGGGGTGATGGAGGTCAATTGGGGGTGGGCTGGTCGGGAGGAGGGGCTGCGAGTGGTTGGCGGCTGGCCCTGCCCCTAATGGGTGAGGGATTGGGGGCCGATCAGGGGCTGGGCCGGCCAAGGGGGGGTGCCAATCGGGACCCAGATCAGGCTGGTTGGCTGCCACAGTGCACATCATAGCCACCAGTCGTTCTGGTCATTCTGGCTGTTTCGCTGTTTCAGTTGCTGGGCTTTTATATAGATAGATAGATAGAAAGATTACTCCCCCAAGGCACGCAAAATAGGTGTTGCAGTGGAGGAGACAGGTTCAGAGTGCTTCACTGCTCTGCTCATGGAGTGACCAGGACTCAGCCTGTGTCTGTGCGCAAAGTTCATGCTCTTCCACTGCACTGCTGACTCTGGATTTCAGGAAGCACAGGGCATCTTATAATACAGACTGGAATCAGCAGTGGGAGCCAGGTGGAAGGGCAGGGCAAGGGGCTGGGAAGAGGTCTGGCTCCAGGGCAGGTTAGTCCCATGGGTGGAAAAGGAGGAGCATGAGCTATTATCAGTGGTGCTTAAAGAAACTTAATCCAAATTGACCACGCTTCAGCTGCTACATTAGCAAAATTACAATGCTCAGTACCCCCGAGAATATGGAGAGATCAGCACTCTAATACTGGTGCCATGGCATTATGGAGAGCTTTTTGGAAAGCAGTTTTTCAGTGTATTAAAAACCCTTCTTGCCGAAACCGGTTTGGCTCAGTGGATAGAGCGTTGGCCTGCGGACTGAAAGGTCCCGGGTTCGATTCCGGTTAAGGGCATGTACCTGGGTTGCGGGCATATCCCCAGTGGAGGATGTGCAGGAGGCAGCTGATCGATGTTTCTCTCTCATCGATGTTTCTAGCTCTCTAGCTCTCTCCCTTCCTCTCTGTGGAAAATCAATAAAATATATTTTAAAAAAACAATAAAAAAAAACCCTTCTTAAAAAACCCAAAACCAGCCCTACCAAGTTTGGTTCGGTGGATAGAGTGTCAGCCTATGGACTGAAGAGTCCTGGGTTCGATTCCGGTCAAGGGCACATGCTTGGGTTGAGGGCTCGATCCCCAGTGGGGGTTGTGCAGAAGGCAGCCGATCAATGATTCTCTCTCATCATCGGTGTTTCTCTCTCTCTCCCTCTCCCTTCCTCTTTGAAATTAAAGAAAAAAAAAAAAAGGGAAAACATCCTGACATCCTTTAAACTGAGAACTTTTTTTCATTCTGAGAGATCTATTTCAAGGAGAAAAATCCAAGTCAGAAAAAGCTTTAAGCAAAGGCATCTTTAGATATTTTTTTTAAATATATTTTATTGACTTTTTACAGAGAGGAAGGGAGAGGGATAAAGAGTTAGAAACACCCATGGGAGAGAAACATCCATCAATTGCCTCCTGCACACCCCCTACTGGGGACGTGCCTGCAACCAAGGCACATGCCCTTGACCAGAATCGAACCTGGGACTCTTCAGTCCACAGGCCGACACTCTAGAGTCTAGCCACTGAGCCAAACTGGTCAGGGCAATAAAAATATATTTTAAAAATATATATTAAAATGTTGGGGAAGCCCTAGCCAGTTTGGCTCAATGGAATCACTGATCGACGCTCAATAGAGCGTCGGCCTGTGGACTGAGGGGTCCTGGCTTCGATTCCAGTCAAAGGGCACATGCCCAGGTTGTGGGCTCAATCCCCAGTGTGGGGTGTGCAGAAGGCAGCTGATCAATGACTCTCTCTCATCATAGATGTTTCTATCTCTCTCCATCTCCCTTCCTCTCTCTGAAATCAATAAAAAATATATACTAAAAAATGAAAATTAAAATGTTGGGGGGAAAAATGTGGAATGACCTAAATTTCAGTGACTAGAGAATGGTAAAGTGCACCGTGGAGAATATCCTCCCACCCGTGAAGCTGAGGCTCAGAAGACCACACAGGAGGCTAAAAATGCTAAGTGAAACCGCCGACCATACAGACATCATCAACGCATGTGGAAGAGATGAGGGAAAACTGCTACAAGTGGTGGGATTTTAAAGTGGGCAACTACAAATGTATAACAAACACAGATCTGATTTATAATAAAAAATAGACATCTTCGCCAAAGAACTGTATCTTTCAAATATATATTAATATAACCTTTCTCAATAACTAGAGTTACTTTAGGACTCTACCTTAAGGACACAATTCCCAACTCAAACACAGATTTGGGTGCAAGGATGCTTATAACAGCCATGTTTATAATGGTTTAAAAACTGGAAATGCCTAAATGTCCAGGGGTAGGAAAATAATTTAAAAAAAAATCATGCTAGAGCTGTACAATGAGGTATTAAGTGCCAACGGAAAAGTGTTTTGAAGAATTTTTAACTGGAGAAATCATCAATAGTATAATGTTAAAAAAAAAATCATTATACAAAAATGTATAGTGTCCTGGCCAGGTTGCTCAGTTGGTTAGAGCATCATCCAAATACACCAAGGTTACGGGTTCAATCCTCAGTCAGGGCACATACTAGAATCAACCAATGAATGAATAAATAAGTGTAACAACAACTCGATGTCTCTCTCTCTTCCTCTCTCTCTCAAATCAAATTTTTAAAAAGTATGTCAAACAGAGACCTAATTATTCTACATAGAGAAACATCAGGGAGACTATACTGCAGCATTAGAAATTTATCTTTTCATTGAGGACATTTTTTCTTTATAGACATTTCTAAATTTTTCCAAATTTTTTTTCTGGTTAATCCTCCATGAGGATATTTTCCAGATTGCTTTTCAGAGAGAGTGGAAGGGAAGGGGAGAGAGGATGAGGGGAAGGGGAAGGCGGGAAGGGGGAAAGGGAGAAACACCGATGTGAGAGAGAGACACTGACTGGTTGCCTCCCGCACACGACCCAATTGTGCCCCAACCTGGGGCAGGGAGTGAACCTGCAACCCAGGTACGTGCCCTTAACCGGGAATCGAACCCTCAACCCTTCAGTGTGAGGGCCAATGCTCGAGTCATGGAGCCACACCAGCCAGGGCAATTTTCCCAAGTTTTTAAAAAATAACAAATACCTATTTCTTCTATAATTGTAAAAACTATGAAAAACAACCACCATAAGCAGAGCTACCCTCTAAGTTCTGCCCCAACGGCAGCCTTGGCAAAGTTTTCCAAAACTCTACGCCCAGTCAGCAGTGAGTTTGTCCTTCAGGCCACTCACTCACCTGTGAGTGTTAAGAAGCTGCTGTGAGCCTGGTGGTGGGAGCAGAGGCCCACTGCAATGCCCACTACAGGGGTGGCTGCACCCCGAGAAAGAAGGAGGCATCTTCAGGAGCGGCATGCTGGTGGAAGGCAGGTGGGGGCTCTGACATGCCCCTGGGGTGTGTGGGGCGGCAGCAGCAGCAACAGGGCATTCTGAAACCTGCGCAGGGAATGGTGCTGAGGGGGTGGTGGGCAGCAGGTGTGGGTGGGATGGTGAACCAAAGGATCCAGAGTGAGATGGGATCAGTGACACTGGCTGTGGATGGTGGCCAGTGGGGCTGTTGGGTGGAGCAGTGAGGTCTGAGTGCCGGCGGTGCTCCGAGATGGGGAAAACCTCACCTGTGGGCACATGGGGGAGAAAGGTGTCAGAGTAGGGGCCCAGACCCCTGGGAGGAAAGCCCAAGGACCCGCTGCCCCAGCACCCTGCTTACTGCAAACAGAGGGACGTATTTGGGCACAGTACCTCAGCACAGTAGACCCATGAGCTTTTGGGAATGTCTAGCAGTGCTACCTTGGGCTGGAGAGGTTTCTCTGCAGGCAGCAGCTCGGCTGGACAAGCTTGAGAAGCCCAGGCCTGAGGGAGAAGGCATCAGGAATGCCAGCCCCATGGAAGGCCATAACCTCTACTGTGGCACAAGCAGGGAAACGTATTCTGTCTGTCAGGGTCTCTCTAAGACCTGCTTGCTAGGTACTCCTCAGACCCAGAGCAGGATCTGCAGGAGCCAGCAGAGCAGCAGGCTGAGATTCTGTCTCTGGGCCATGAAGAGTGAGACTCTTTGGTGGACCCAGATTTCAGAGAAGTAAAAAAAGGCTTTCGTGACTTTGGTTTATGCACCAAAATAACTGGAAATATGTACTGCTCAACTCTCAGTTGAGGGGACAGCACCCCTCTGAAGAACTCAGCCCCTCCACTTACAAGTAGACAGCAATCCCATATTTACACAGTACATCAATAAGCCATGATTTTTTTTCTTTTGGTCTCTGAGGATTACCTCAGTGTCTAAAGAAGGCACATAGGGCTACGAAATAGGCTAATAATCATGGCAGCTTGCAGTGTCATCCTCTTGTGGATAGAAGTGGAGCCTTTTATACCCACCCCCTAGGTGGAGAAAAGGGAGCCTAAGAAGACAAAGGCACCCAAGTCCTCTGTGCTGCTGTAGGGGTCAGGTGTTCTGTGATTTAGGTCCTAATGCCCTAAGGGCCCTCCCAGACTTCATCAGTGCCCACCAGGTCCCCTTCTGGCTCTAATGGGAACAGCTACCAGAGCCAATGACAGCAGTGTTTTTTATCTTCAGAGTCCTGGGGAAAGGAGTGCTCCCCTGCTTCCACTAGAAGAGCTCTACACTTACTTAATTTAATAACTGATCTTCTGGTTTGTTTGAACAAAGTGGTTAGGAAAACACAGCTGTCTAAACTTCTGAAGCCTGTCTCTTTCCCGAGCTGGGACACTCACCGGGGATGGAAGGAGGACTCCCAAGTGAGCTGCCTGGAACAGTCCCGCTGGAGTGTGGGGAGTTCCAGAGGCCCGAGAGCTTATGTGCTGACAGGAACGAGCTGGGATCCCAGTCCCCTGAGTTTCCATGGCAGGATGAGGACGAGGATGAGGATGATGAAGAGGATGACGAAGAGGAATGAGAGTCACCCCCACAAGACTGTGATTTGCAGGATGTGTGTGACAAGGATATCTGGAGAAGAGGTAAGAAAGAGGCTCGTGATGAAACAGCAAACATCAGAGCCAATCCTTGGCTGCCTAAGCTTACCCAGGAGAGCTTTCTCCTCTCGGCCAAAGCACAATCCCCACAGCTCCAGGTGCAAGGGCAAATGTGGGCCAAGTTGCTCCCAGTGAAGTAAAGTGTGTGGATGCTGGTGAGAGACTTGGGGGAAGGGGAGGGATCACAGGGAATGCCTGTTAACTGTGGGCCTTCGGGGAGTCCAGAGAGCTCCCAAGGAGAGAAGGGTCTGTAAGTCAGGAGTCCTGGCAAAAGAGAGGGGCTGGAGGGGAACAAGAAACAAGGATGGTCTGATTGCTGATTCAGGAGATTGAAGACTTAGATGGCTCCCAGCACCTTGGAGGCCTTCTGAGGCACACTATAGACCAGCCATGGGCAAACTACGGCCTGTTTGAAATGAATAAAACTAAAAAAAAAAAAAAAAAAGACCGTACCCTTTTATGTAATGATGTTTACTTTGAATTTATATTAGTTCACACAAACACTCCATCCATGCTTTTGTTCTGGCCCTCCGGTCCAGTTTAAGAAACCATTGTGGCCCTCGAGTCAAAAAGTTTGCCCACCCCTGCTATAGAACCTCAAACTGACTTTTGCCCTCTATGCCATACTGGTTGGCTTTCAAGCTGCCACAGAACTGAAGGCAGCATGGCCACATGTAAGGAGTAGAGGTCCCTATCTATCAATTCCTATGAGCTGTCCCTCACATTTTACCCAGACTCTCCTCAGGGGCCAGTGGGCTGCCTTACACCTCTCTTCTTCCCCTGCCATGTGACCCTAAGCCACTAATGCTGTGTGGGTACAGCCCAGCGGTCTCTCAGCACCTGGGCATAAGGGCCATCCGAGGAAAGCCACCTGAGAGGACAGGGAAGGAACAGTTCAACACCCTGACTTCTTTGGGCGGGCAGCCCTCCTGTACTCAGGAGCCCCTTCACAGTGGTTACCTACCGCCACTGCATGCTCTCGACCTGTCTGCCTTTCATCTTCCTCCATGCTCCTTCGGCAACTCTGGCAGACCCATAGAGGCATCTCTCCTAGGAGATTCTTGACGAGCTTTGGCATGAAGTCAGGGGGCAGCTTCTCACCCTGCAACACCAGTCCGTTTTGGGAAGGGCCTTCTTCCCAGCCTTTGCGTTCCCGATGACACAGCAAGCAACAAGTCTGCACAGACTGGCTGGAAGAGGGGGGAACCTGTCCAAAAGACAGAAACAGGGTTTCCCAGGAGGGGAAAGGCTGCTTAGAAATAATATTAGCAATACTAATAATGTCACTTATTATGTGCCATGCACTGGATTAGGCACTTTACATAATTTTAGCCATTGTAAAAGCTCTGCAAAGTAGGTGTTATTATTCCCATTTTTAAAGATGAAGAGACAGATTTTAAGAAGTTAAGTAAGTTGCCAAATGTTGCAGAGCTAGTGAGTGGTTGAACTAGGATTTAAATCTCAGTGAGAGTGACTCCAAAGCTCATGCTCAAATGCCTTAATGTTCCAATGTCCCCAAGTCTTGAAGTTTAAAGAGAAGATGTCCCTTCCTTGTCTGAGATGTCCATGAGAGGCCACAATCCTTGTGTTGTCTGTGCAGTCTACACACAAATCCCATCTGGAAGGAAAGAATATTTCAGGTAATGCAACATGTGGAAAGACATGTGGGTTTCCTGAAGAGCTATGTAATTCCATTAGGATCACAGCAGCATTTTGGAGGAAGGGTTTGCATAGCTAGTCAAAGGCATCAACTGAATTGAAAACTGAGTTGGAGGGAAGATAAGGCAGACCCCTGGTGCTTCTGAGAGGCAAAGGTGTGGTGAAAAGAACCTGGGCTTTGGAGGTCAGACCGACATGTACTCTAACACCTGCCTGACCACATGAGCTGGGTGACCTTGGGCAAGTTATTTAACCTCTCAAGCTCCAGTTCCTACCCACCTTGCAGAGCTGTGTGGCTCAATGCATAAAAAGGGTAAGTGCCTACCCCTGTGCATGCCCATAGGAGAGTCCCAATACATAGTAATTCTTATCTGGACTTTTCTTTTCCCCTTCTAGGAGAACTTGACATATGTATATAGGTTTTCTTTCACATTGAGGGGTACTGACTAGGAGGTTAATTGGATTTAATGACCCTAATTAATGGCTTTCCTATGTCCTACAACTTTGTAGTCCCCTCTCACTCTGACACTGGGCATGGTCACGTCACTTTCTTTGGCCCACAGGATATTAGCAAATGTGCTGCCGGCATAAGCTTGAAAAAATGAATGCATTGCTTCCTTGCATGGCTGGGCTTGCTCACTCTTGCACCTCTGCCATGTCATGAGCATGATCAGGCTAGCTGTTGGAGGGACATGAGGGACGTGTGAAGAAATCTGAGTCTTTCTAGACAATTGGCTGGCAGATCAGATACATGAGTGAGCACAGCTGAGATCAGCCAAGCCGGCTCCAATCTTTAGAAATACCCAGTTAACCCATCTATTCATGAGAAGTAATAGATGCTGCTGCTTTAAGCCACTATGTTTTGGGATGGTTTGTTACATGCAACTGTTAAAAGATAACCTTCCAAACTTACCCACCACTAGGTAACAGGTGTTTGCAGAGGCCAAGCAGAGGAATAATAAAGATTATCATTCTCAACCTACCAGTAAAATTAATGCCATCATCTTTTTCTTTTTAAAATATATTTTTATTGATTTCAGAACAGAACACAGAGGGAGAGAGGGATAGAAACATCAATGATGAGAGAGAATCATTGATTGGCTGCCTCCTGCATGCCCCACATGGGATTGAGCCCGCAACCCGGCACATGTCCTGATCGGGAACCGAACCATGACCTTCTGGTGCATAGGTCAACGCTCAACCACTAAGTCATGTCGGCTGGACAATGCTATCATCTTTTTTCAAATAAAATCACCTTCTAAGAGTCAGATGGAATCAGAGTATCCTTAAATCTGTCACATTACAATTACTCTGACTTGGTCCCTGATTTCTAGGGAAGAAAAGGGACCAAACAGTAGTACCAGGGACATAAGGAAACACTTAGGGAAGTACAAGGACCTTTGAAAAGAGTACCAGAGACACAGAAACCTGACATGTGCAACTCATATGAGATATTAAGAGCCTACACCAGTGATGGCGAACCTTTTGAGCTCGGCGTGTCAGCATTTTGAAAAACCGTAACTTAACTCTGGTGCCGTGTCACATATAGAAATTTTTTGATATTTGCAACCATAGTAAAACAAAGATTTATATTTTTGATATTTATTTTATATATTTAAATACCATTTAACAAAGAAAAATCAACCAAAAAAATGAGTTCACGTGTCACCTCTGACACGTGTGTCATAGGTTCGCCATCAATGGCCTACACGGTCTCTGCCAAGGGAACATTTTAATGAGCAAGGCAGCTGCTCAGTAGCAATTACAACAGGGTACTGCCTCCTAGAATCCACTGGTGGTATCTCATGGAAAGGGTGGAAGGTGGATAGAGGAGAATGATGGATGGTCAGAGAAATTAAGGCAAAAAAGACCTTTTTTCAAAGTGTACCCAGGAAACTTTCCATGTCTACAGTAAGCCATAATAACTGCAGAGGAACAAGGTGAGGCCAACACCCACATTCCTTCCCTATAATGATGGTGACCACAGTCTTAAGGCAAACACCTGAACATGTAATTTTAGTACAACAGAGCTTCTTTTCAGTTAGGTGTTAGATTCTAAAGTTACTATATTAGATGAAAATCTTTTATGAGTAAATTTATTCTTGAAATTCTCTATATGGCCTGTGAAGTATAGCATATGTGTTTTAGATATGACCGAGAATTCAAATGTACAATATACATTATAACAATATAAGATTAAGTGGGGTTTTTTTCTGTTTTCTATATATATATGTATATATATATATATATATATATATATATATATATATATTATTTTAGAGAGAGAGGAAGGGAGAGAGAGATAGACAGAAACATTGAAGAGAAACATCATGTATTGGCTGCCTCCTGCAGTCCCCCTACTGGGGATTGAGCCCACAATCCAGGCAAGTGTCCTGACCGGGAATTGAACCAGTGATCCCTTGGTTCATGGATTGATGCTCAACCACTGAACCACACTGGCTGCTCTTTTCTTTTTTCTTTTAAAAGCAAATACAGAATTCTTGTAAGTTAAATGTGTTACCAATAGACTGCATTTAATGCCAGAATAGGTGTGGCAAGTGCTAGGGTGTAGCGGAAACAATACTGGCTTTAACATCCTGGGCCTCTATCACTTACCAGTTGTATGATGCTGGACAAGTTATACTTAATCTCTGTCTCCTCATCTGTAAAATGGGGTTAAGTCTGAACTTGTACAGTCAGCAGTGAGCATTAAATGTGACAAAGCACCTAGTCTGGTGCCAGGCCCATAATATGTTGCTCAACATATGGTACTAATTATGAACCAGATGGGAGCAATAGAAAACAGTACTTAAAACCAGGACTAGGGTGGAAAATATAGAAATACAGGTCACTGTATTTTACAAGAATGCAAGTATTTCTTACATGCCATGACTCTAAGGTGACTTGTTAGACATCTTAATCTCTGCCCTCAACTCCATGAAGTCATTCCTTAAATTCCCCAAATACTCTGTATTCTCCTACCTCATGCCTTTGCCTAAACACCATTCCTTCCCATGTTTACCAATAAGGAGTTGGGCAGGGCTTAAATGCCCAGCTTAAATCCAACCTTATCCAAGCTTTCCTAGAGAGTTCCTCTTATAATTTACCTCCCTTCACATATCCCACAGCACACTGTGCCTTGGTTATAGCATCTGTGCCTTCCACTTATTTTATTTACCTACCTCTTCCTTCCCTAGAAGGCAAGCACCAGGTCTGGTTCTTGTCTGGTTCCCTCACAATGCAACACAGGGCCTAGGCTCAGCTGGGCACATAGTGGCTAAATCAGACCTGTTAAATGTTCCCAAGGCAATATTGCTGGCAGGCAGCTTGGTGAGATACTGCTTGAAATTATTGCTTCCCACAAAGAAAGGCCATCTCCCTACCCTGGACCTTCACCCAAATGGTTCTAATCCAGCGGTTCTCAACCTGTGGGTCGCGACCCCTAAAAAAATACATCCTGCATATCAGATATTTACATTATGATTCATAACAGTAGCAAAATTACAGTTATGAAGTAGCAACGAAAATAATTTTATGGTTGGGGGTCACCATAACATGAGGAACTGTATTAAAGGGTCTCGGCATTAGGAAGGTTGAGAACCATTATAATCTAATCTCAAGTGTGAAAGAATATAAGATTGCATTCCTTGGAGATTATAATGAGATGCCTCTGTTCATGGAAATAAAGTGATTTTCCCTACAGCCAAATTGGTACACACAATAAATGAGATTAGCCATCAATGGAAGTGAATTTATAGGACAGTTAAAGAGAAAAACACAGAGCCTGGGAAGCTAATTAACTTTAACTGAAGTAGGGATGATACCACCTACATTGCATAAAGTTGCCCAGAGGATTAAGTGACATTAGAGATGCAAAGCTTACCTCAAGGGATCCACACAGTAGACACTCAATCTATTATCTAGGCCCCTGGGCTATTGTGTTCTTAATAAGTCTACACCAGAAACTAGCTTATCCACTGACCTGAGTTTGGTACACTTGAGTCCTTCTTTCTAGGCAACCCCTAAAACTGTCTTAACCCTCAGCCTTGGTGCCTGCACTTGGGTACAATGCCTGGTGGAACCTGAGGACTTTTCTATCTGACATTTTCATCTCTAATTGCCAGAGGGTGGTGAGAACCCCAAGCTGTGGAGATGTTATATTCAGTCAGTACTACCACTGTTCCTTCACATTTTTGCTTTGGCAGAGAAAAGCTCTTGGTTCAGAATTCCCTTTGACTGCAATCTCCTGCCATTTTCCAAATTCCTGGAACTTGTGACCCCTTATACCCTGAAGTCAACCCAGGCTTCCAACTAATTGTTCTCAAAATGTGTTGTTAGCACTTGGCACAGTATTCCCCCTCAAAGAATATGACCAATAAATATTTATGAAATGAATGAAGCATTCAACCATTTTTCTTCATCACAAAGGCTGATGGAATTGATTCTTAAACCCAGCAGCCCTGGGCAACAACTAGACCTTGGCAGACACAGGTCTAGACTTAGGCGGGGGGTGGGGGGGGGGGGTTAGAAAGCGGTTCTAGGGATTCTCTTGAGTTGGGATTTGCTCAAACAAGCTCCAAGATAATTCTATCTCACTCTCTGAGCAAAACCAGAATTTCTGGAGAGTGTGGGGTTACTCACACGGGATCCATGTTATAGCACGCATATCCCCAGAGCAGTCAAGGAACCAGGTGAGCCCTAGACTATAGCCACTCCCAGCCCAGGGGGTTCTTATGTGCAGCCATTAAAACCAATATCTCTGTTCCCTCATCTGACCAGGCCCCGAGACTTTTCATCTAAGAAACATTATGCTAGGCAGTCTAGTTTTTCCTGAATAAAAGAGATAAAAATCAAAGAAAGGAAAAGCCACTCTTTTCATAGAACACCATTTCCACTTAAAAGAATGGCTAACAGCCGAAACCGGTTTGGCTCAGTGGACAGAGCATCGGCCTGTGGACTGAAAGGTCCCAGGTTCGATTCCGGTCAAGGGCATGTACCTTGGTTGCGGGCACATCCCCAGTAGGAGATGTGCAGGAGGCAGCTGATCGATGTTTCTCTCTCATCGATGTTTCTAACTCTCTATCTCTCTCTCCCTTCCTCTCTGTAAAAAAATCAATAAAATATATTAAAAAAAAAAAAAAAAAGAATGGCTGACAAACTGATTATTTGAACTTAGGTTCTGTCAGACATTTTCTTAAAAAAAATAAAAATGAGCCTGTTACTTCAAGAAAAACAATTTATTTATGACCAATGATAAAATTCAACCTTTCAAGCAAAACTTAGAATTTTGGAAAACCTGTATCCACCATCATGAGCTTGGCAATTACCCAATACTTAAAGGCTTTACTGATGTAACTGGAATTGATGTTAACAAATCTTATCTATAAAATGAAATGGGAAAACATTTGGAAAATCTGCATAGCTCAGTAGACCTATTTTCCAAAGGATCAAAGCATGATGTTAAAGAATCACACATTGCCCTGGCCAGTGTGGCTCAGTTGGTTGGAGCATCATCCCGAACACCAAAAGATTGCAAGTTCGATCCCTGTCCGGGGCGTGCATGAGAGGCAACCAACCCCCCTCTCTCTCTCTCTAAAAAACAAAAACAAAAGCAAAAAAAGTCAAACATTGGTCAAAAATCCAATAACTTTAATGTAAATGAGTATTTACACTTCACTGATATGGTCACAGATTCCATACTGCAAAGAAGAACATCAACTATCATCTGGAAAGGCTATTAAAATACTCCTCCCATTTCCAATTCCTCATATAGGTATCTATATGAGACTGAATTTTTTAATGTATTTCAACCAAAACAATATATTACAAAAGTCTGAATACAGAAGCATATATAAGAATCCAGCTTTTTTATATTAAGCCAGACATTTAAAGTTTTGCAAAAATGATAACAAGACCATTCTTCTCACTCATTTTTTAAAAATAATTATTTTTTCATTAAAAATTATGTTACTGTAACAGGTATAATATTGCTATTCTCAAATGAATTAGTAACTAAATATTTTTACTTTCTCAGCTTTAATACTTAAATTGGTAGATATCAATAGATATAACCAACAAAAGCTCTTCGGGTCCTCAATAATCTTTAGGAATGTAAAATGGCCCCAACACCAAACACTTTGAGAACTGCCAAAATGCACAAAAAGCAATAGTGATAAACAATGATATAGTTCTCAGCATTACCTGGATAGCTCTTTGGGGGCATGAATAAATTTCCACCCCAGCCTTTTTGTCCATAATTTAGGGATTAAAGGGGAATAACCTGGGTCACCAGACAGCTGTCAAGGACTGCTCTGAAGCTGGATCAAATTTCTAGCACTAAACCTGCTTCTATTCCTCTCACGGATTCCTTATACAGTATGTCCACGAGTACCTGTACATTTGTAGAGGGTTCCCCAAGACACAATGCTGTATCTAAATAGAGGTTCTACAGCAGCTTCCAAATTCTATTCTGAAACGGCCCGTTAGAGCACTCTACTCTGACGGCACCGGACTTCAATAGCTCTCCTGTAACCAAGGCAGGCAGAGGACAACAGCAGCAGCAAAAATTCCCTTCCAGAAGCAGAGAAAATAATGAATTCCCAGACTAGAAAGACTCATCAGCTCAGTCATCACCACTTACTCTTCTGTTCACTCATTTATTTCCTCACTCAACAAACATTTTAAGGGCCCCTACCTGGTGCCAACCATTGTACTAGGTGCTGGAAAACATAAAACTATATAGAGCTCCTGCCTTAAGAACACATGCTTAAACCAGGCAGGCTCATGCACTGTGTTGTCAATGTTCCCAACCTACCTGGATGCCTCATTCGTTTGAAGAATCAGGCAAGAACATAAATTAAAATAATATACAATTAAAATACACAAAATACACAAATGAAAAATAAACAAACAACCAGGATAGTGGGCTTCTTTACTTAATGTAAGCTTATTATTTCCTTTTTGAATACCTATCCAGTTTAATGATCTTCCTTTAGCTCCCCTTTCCTATCTTGGTCTTTCTTTAATCTCCAGGCTCCTTTCTGGTTGAGCTTACTACCAAGGCACTCTCTGGCCCCTGGCATTCATAACTTGGCCCCAGCTAACCTCTCCATGCTCCATTTCTACCTGAGAACCTTAGGCTCTATTCATACTCAGCCCGTCAGCACTACTCCTTGGCAAATTCCTACTCATTCTCTAAGATCCTGGTTAAAGGTCAATAAAGATTTGAAGGACCAGATAAGTAGAGCTAATTATGTTAGTATTGTACCTATTATTTTGTACTATAGACATATTCTCTATCTGTCCCCAAACTCCTGGAATGGGAGCTCTTTGGGGGTAGGGAGTGTACATTGGTCACTTAAGTGTGCCCAGGAACCTAGGGTTGGCTTGGACCTGACACAAAGCAGGCCTTTACTGAACAAATGAACAGCCCTGACCAGGTAGCTCAAATGTTTAGAGCATTATCCTGATAAGCCAAGGTTGCAGGTTTGATCCCCAGTCAAGGTACATACAAGAATTAACCAATGAATGCATAAATAAGTGGAACAACAAATTGATGTTTCTCTTTTTCCCTCTCTCTCTCCCCCCTTCCTCTCTTTCTAAAATTAATTTTTTTAAAAAAGGTGAAATAAATGAACAAATGCTTAAAGCCCATCTGGCTCATGTCTCAGCTGACTACACAAACAGAATCTAAGACACAGCTGAACGAGACATGCTATGTTAAAGGCATGACTGCTTCACTCCAGGCCACTGATGAGGGCTTCACTGCAAAGAATCTCAGACCATTCTTTTTTTTCCCCAGACCATTCTAATGCTGGCAATCAGAGCTGCAGTTAATTCTCAGGAAGCTGATATCACAGTACCTCAGTGCCCTGGAGCTTTCACTCAAACTCCCACCCAGGCTGTTGACTCAGGTCCTCCCAGGAGGCAGAATGGTTGTTTCATACCATAAAGTCAGTTTGTGGAGAATCTACTCTTGTTATACAAGGTGAGTCAAGGAGAGGGTAGTGAGTATCTCTGACCTCCATGGCCTTCCCCCCCCCCCCCCCCCCCCTGCAAGGCTAGCTCATCCATCGAACCTACCTACTGGGTGCAATCAGGAACAGAAAAGCTGTTGTTCACTGACCTGGAACTGTATTACCTACTACTCTGTAACCCCAGCACAGATATCTCATGGGTGGAAGAGTATGAATTTTGGAGGCAAGACTGTTGTGAGTTCAAATCCCCGTTCTGCCATTTTCAGTATGATCTTAGATGAGCTTCAATTTCCTCATTTATGATAATAGAATAAAACCATACTTCACAGATTTGTGAGGACAGAAGGAAATAAATTATGTAAAGTACCTGGCCTGGGCCTGGCACACAGTAGGTGCTCAATACCCGTTAGTTTCTTTCCTCTTCTGTCCTGGAAGAAATGACAGGGAAACTTACTAAGTGAGACTTGTCCAATCCAAAGTTATTACTTGAAGCACAGGACAAAGGACTAGACAGGTGACCTTCAAGGCCTCTTTGAACCCCTCAGAATATGTTCTTTAGCTACAACTTTCTAATAACCTTCATTGTTTCAGGTCCCTTCTTTCTACCTTAGTTTCCCTATATTCATTTCAGAATGGAGGCAAACAACAAGGAGAGTTGGAGATCTAAGATTATTGAGTAGGGACTAAAAAGGAGATGGCCTATAGGACTGCAGCAGGGCAAAGAACCAAAGGGTGCAAACACAAGGCCTTTCCTGGGACATAAGTACAGTCCTTGTCTGCTCTGCACACCTTGCCACAAAGAACCATTATCCACAAAGCGCTCACTCACACTTCCCTCTACCTCTTCCTTTTTAGGATCAGTTTGGGTGTTATATCTGCCTAAGTCCATAGGCAGAATAAACTGCTTTGCTCTGGAATGCCCTAACACTTGTTTTACATATATCTTGAATAGAGCTTATCACAGGTATCCCAGTTGTTGAAATCTACCTCTCCACAACACTATGAGCTTTCCATGGGCAAGGCCTGTGTCCCATAGTTCAATGCATCCCAATCATTCAGTAGAGGGGGCAGTACAAAGTAGGCATGGGTCACTCTAGCCGGTCTGGCTCAGTGGATGGAGTGTCAATCTGCAGACCAAAGGGTCCCAGGTTCGATTCCGGTCAAGGGCACCTACCTTGGTTGCAGGCTCCTCCTCGACCTGGGCCCTGGTCAGGGCTTGTGGAGGAGGCAACCAATTGATGTGTTTCTCTCACATCAATGTTTCTGTCTTTCCCTCTCTCTTCCACTCTCCCTAAAAATCAATGGAAAAATATTCTCACGTGAGGATTAACAAAAACAAAAAGATAGGCATGGGTAAATGTTCTGATACATAAAGGAAGATTAGCAGTTGCAGAATATCAGTAATAAGAAAACAACTGAAGAAGCAGGGAAAGTTTGTTTTTTGTTTCTTTAAAACTAAGGCTGTTTCTATTCCTGCTCCACCCTAGGATGCCCCATTCTTTAAAGATATTCTAGGTCTCTTGTCACTCTCCCATGAGTTGGGTGCTTCTTGCCTCTGGGTCTCTATTATGCTTCCTTTGTTTAGACAGTTTCTCCCATTTTGTCCTCAGGAGAAACTTCTCCTCAACCTTGAAGGCACTCTGAAAAGCCTACCACGTCTGTGCATCCTCAGCATCCAGCATCCATAATAATCATAGCTACCACCCGTGCTCAGTGCTTGACATGCAGTACTGGCTAAACCCTAACGTGGGCCTGGCATCACTGTCATTTTATACATGAAAAAACAAACCAAGAGACTGAACTAGCATTTGAACCTTAATGTAGAGGAAGCAAAGTTCTTCTAGCCTTACTGCAATTATTATACACTATAGGCACAGTGCACAAAATTCATGCACTGGTTGGGCGGGGGGGGGGGGGCAATCCCTCAGCCTGGCCTGAGCCCTCTCACAGTCGGGGAGCCCTCAGGGGATGTCCGACTCACGGTGTCAGTCAGACATCCCTAGCACTAACCCCCCCCTCCCCCAGGCGGGAGAGGCTCCCGCCACCAGGGGGCAGCTCCTGCATTGAGCATCTGCCCCCTGGTGGTCAGTGTGTCATAGTGACCAGTCGTTCTGCCATTCGGTCAATATGCATGTTAGCCTTTTATTATATAGGATGTGTTCTCTAGACCATGAGCCCCTACGGACAGGGACCATGTCTGATTCACTTCTGCACCCCCCGTTTGCCCAGTGCTTGGCACAGATCAGGTGTCTATTTGTGTTTGCAGAATAAATGCGCACCCAGGTCAAAGAAGAGGAAGACTGAGCACGGTGTGTGCAATGAACCTACATGCATGACTGCCAGCCTGGTCCAGCAGTAGGAGCAGGTAACAACAAAGTGGTAGGAACTTACTTCTTCCATTATAATTTAGTTTAACTGCCATTTTTTGAGCAAATAAGGACGATGCACAATAAATACCCCAGAAATGAATTAAAACATCACCCCGTCCTTACAAATTCTAGGTTCAGTAAGTAAAGGTTAGGATCTTAATAGTCCATCTAATAATCAGATATTGAGCTTATAGCTCTGGGATGTTTTAAAGAAATTAAAATTTTAAAAATCTTGGCAAGTAAGCCTTTATCTTCAAAGGCCTTTTGGCATTTTTACATAGTGAATTTTTATAGGCTTACAAAGAAGAACCAGAGGCAGCAGGAATCCCCCCTCAGCATTATTTCCCCCTACATGCAATGAAAATGTCCAGGCGGTGATTTTAAGGAGGAGGTCCCTGGGTATGTATGTCCTGAATAAAGACCCTAGCACAGAGGTCATAATGCTTGCTGAGTAGATTAAACATAATGAGATGGTTTTTTTTTTTTAATATATTTTATTGATTTTTTACAGAGAGGAAGGGGGAGAGAGAGAGAGAGTTAGAAACATCGATGAGAGAGAAACATCGATCAGCTGCCTCCTGCACATCTCCCACTGGGGATGTGCCCGCAACCCAGGTACATGCCCTTGACCGGAATCGAACCCGGGACCTTTTGGTCCGCAGGCCGACGCTCTATCCACTGAGCCAAACCGGTTTCGGCGTATAATGAGATGGTTTTAATAAAGACACTGACTGATTATCTGCTCCAGTCCCTTGAGGAACCAAGTTTTAAGCTCTGAGCAGTGGGGGAACCATATCTCCAGAGTCCCTTTAAACTAGGTTGGGCATAGTCTCAGGGGATGCTATAGGGAGAGCAGAGATGGGAAGGGCAGCATGAGTTCAACCCCCACTAACTGCTGATTTACAGTCTAGCAAGTCTCCTGGGGGTCTACTGAGCGTGCACATCTGGATTACAAACTGAATGGTCCAAGAGAAACCTAAAGACAGCCAGCAGAGCTGGCAGTGAGAACACTGACTTTGGATGGGCATGTGGCACAGCTCCTGTCGCACACTACCTCTGACTCCTGAGCTTGTGTGAGCCTTGATGTACTAGGTGCTATGTGGGTTGCTTCACATTCTCTTGCACAGTTGCTGATGAGGCTTAGAGAGGAGAGGAACATGCCCAGGGTCACAAAACCAAGAGCCTGAGCTTGGAGTTCACCCCAAGTCTATAACACTGAACACTATTTCTTATGCCTACTTCAACTGCTTTGCAAGTTTTTTCCCCTTTGCTAATAAGGCAGTAACTGTCTTCTTGTGAAGTAAGGGAGGATTTCGGTTCTTTAATTTTTTTTTTTTTTTTTTTACAATATACAAAATAAATCTTTTACCAGATGGATTTGGGTTCTTAGTGAACAGATCAATGTAGTTTAGTGGCCTGAAACAATTGGAAGTAGACTTTGGGATCCCAATTAAGCTCAAGATACTGTATTTAAATATGTACAAGTTATGTAAATGAGTGGAGGGGATTTGATGAAACCAGAGTGGCCTATGAACCTTAACTCAGGAAGCAAAGCTTATTACAATTACTATACACATGTTCTCTAGACCCTGAGCCCCTTGTGGCCAGGCACTGTGTCTGATTTGATTCTGCATCCCCAGATAGCCCAGGGCCTGGCACAAATCAGGTGCCCTTTACATGCTAAAGAGGGCAGACCATTCAGAGATTGCAGATTACTGCCTTTGTGGAAATGTGGGTTCAGCAGCAGCAGTTGCTACAGCAGCAGACTTCTAGAGTTTTAAGAGATGGCATAAATCCAGTTTGAGTTCAAATCAAAACAAAACCAGAAACAAAACGATGTGTGACTTGGGGCATTAGAACCTGACTGTGGACTGGAAATGGCCCGATTTGCCACCTCGGGCTTCAGCAGCATAGAACACTGAATTCCACTTTACTTATCCACTCTGTGTACATAAGACAGGGTTATAAATGGCAATGGGAGCAGAGATCCTCGCCTGTGGGCAGAGCAATGACTGATCCTTTCAGCAGGTGCTTTTCCCGGGGCACAAAAAAACTGCTTCTGGCATACAGAACCCCCCCTCCCCAGCAAAAAATTTGGGCACAATCAGAAGAGAGTTTGTCAATCTGTTTCGTCTCTTTGTGGCCACAGAGAAAAAAAAAAAGCTGTGTTAAATCCCCCACAGGACACCCTTTGGGGGCGGGGGGTGCACTGAGACCTACAGTGGGAGATTTGGGCAAATGTTTAGTTGTTTTGAGTTTCTGTTTCTTCATCTGAAAAATGGGATAACAGTATTTATATCCTTCAGTTCATTCATTAACATTTGTTAATCACCAAGGATGGAGTACAATGGTGATTGAGATGGTTCCTGCACACTCAGAGTTTATGTAGCAAAAGCAGACCAATAATTATACCAAGTTAACTCATCACATTTGTGCTAAATGCTGAGGAGATACAGGGGTGGTGGGAAGATTAGAAGTAAGGCATGTAAATGCCTGGCATGAATGAAATGGAAGGTTAAGCAGTGGAGTAGGTAAGAACATGTTGGGAATGTACCATGTTAGTGAAGGTTATAGCTCTTAGGAAAGATGCATCCTAAATAAAAACTAAATGATTAAGCCATCATCCAAACTTTCTGGCCATGAATACTTTAGACTGGCTAAATGGCAGGGGACCCTAAAGTATTATTGTATGGTTTGAATGAGGGGAGAAGACAATAGAATAGCTCCCTGGCTCTCCCTTCCCCCACTCTCCCCTTCTGGATAACAGCACTCCCAGAGAGGGAAAAGAAAAAGTTAGGAGGGGAGGCAGCTTCAGGGTCAGAAGTCAGACCAATGGAGGGTGGGTTCCAACCTGGGCAGTCTCATTCCTCTGGAAGCAGTCGCAGCCCAGGGTAGGGGATGGGGGTGAAGGTGGGGCTTCTGACACTCAGTAAGTAGTGATATTTTCATTAATTAAAAATTTTATTATGATCTGACATACAAAGGAGACCAGCATCAAAATTGGGTTATAATAAGCACAGGTTCTCAACAGATTCCTTCTCTCATTCCCTAGTTCTTTCTCCTCCATGTCAGAAAGGCCCTGGCTAGGTGTGGAGGACCAGGTAGGTGACACGGACTGTGCCCCTGTGGAGTTTACAGTCCAGTGTAGGAACAGACACATCAACAACATGTTTCATCACAGAATGGGGAGTGAAACCAGAGGAGAGCACTGGGGCTGTGGGCACAGAGGGGGTACCTCACACAGCCAGGGAGGTGCGGGCTTTCTGGGAATGGTACCCCAAATGGCATCCCCACTCACATGCACAATTCCAGAGACTCTACTAGAAGGCTGTCAAGAGCCATGCCTTCTGGCTGCACCAGCCTCCCAGAGTCCCCTGCTGCTCGATGCAGTGTCTGCAGAGCCAAACGCATCTTCAGCCACGCCTCAGCCTCATCCGGCGCCGCATGGACCCTCCAAGACTCCTGCAGGAGCCTGCCTTCCCTGGCAAGCTCAGCCAAAAGACCAACTCAAAACTCCTTTGTCAAAGCAAGCTTAGGGCGAGCCACCCGGCCCCAGGTGCCACAACCCGCCCGGAGCACCCGTGGCTCCTGCCACCCGGGCCGCTTGGCGAACACTGGCAGGGTTACCTCCCATTAAACCCTTTGCCCAAAAGAAAGTGACCTTCTTCCAGGAGGCCAGCTGGAAGCTTTGGCGAGTCCTCTGCCTGCTCGCTCTCGGCAGAATTCGCCAAGCCCAGGGACCTGAGGGGCAGGGCCGGCGTCTCGGGGGTCAGGTGTATGGAGAACAGGTAGGCCCTGCTGGGTTCCCACCTCCGTGCAGGAGCCTCACCAGAGTCCCGCGGGCAGCCTGGCGCTCTGCTCCCACCGCCCCGCCGGGCAGGCGAGGAGGGAGGCCCCGAGACCGACGCCGGGGGCACAGCTGCCGAGGGGCAGTGGCTGCAGGCAGTGAGGGGAAGGGGTGGAGCCGCTCTCGGGGGGAAAGGGAAGAGGCTGCGTGCAGCCTTCCAGGCCCCAGCGCCCCGAGATGGCCCGTGGGTGGGTGGGGGCTCAGGTGGGCCTGGGGACAGCGAGGGCAGAGGGCTGAGCCGTGGCCTCCGGGCCGGAGCCTGGTACCCGGGTGGGGGTCCCGCCAGGACAGTTGGCTTCTGTTCCGGCCGGGAGGCGGCGGGGGGGGGGCAGGCAGCGTGGTCTCGGAGCACGTCGGGCCGTGCCTCGGCTTTGGAGAGAGGGGTCCAGCCTCGGCCCTGGGGGTACGATGGTCCATCCCCAAACCCGTTCCGGCTGCAAGCAAGAGTCGGAGCAGCCGCACCCGCTTCGCTCGCGCCTACCTGCGCCAACTTGGGCTCGTCCTCCTCCCTGGTTCCATCGCGGACGGGCTCCGCCGGCGCTTCGGGGGGCCCTGCACCCGCTCCGGCTTCCAAGCTCGGCGGCGGCGGGGGCTCGGGCACCTGAGGCTTCTGCGGCCCTGCGGCCCGAGCCCGCTCGCGCCGACCCGCGCCTCCGCTCAGCCTGCTCCGCCTCCGAGTCATGCTGCTGCCCGCGCCTCTCCCTCGCTCCACTTGCGCCGCCGCCGCCGCCGCCGCCGCCGCTCCCCTCTCAGGACAACAGCCAATATGGCGGCGCCCGGCTCCCCTCGGCCGCTGCCAGCAGGTCAGAGGGCACGAGGAGTCCGCGCCGCCGCACTAGCCCCCGAGGCTTCCGGCGCCATTTTGAATAAGGTCAGCACCCGGAGTTCCGTGGGAGAAAGAACGTGGTGGGGAGACGCCCTCCCGGTCTCGCGACGTGCGCGAGGAGCGGGTGCCCGCAGTGGCCAGCGCACTGCCCGGCCCTTGTCGCGTCATCCCGTAAATGGATGGAAGGATGGATGGATGGATGGATGGATGGATGGATGGATGGATGGATGGATGGATGAATGGATGAATATCTGCATTGCAACGGCACTTTCACACCCATCACCTGACTTCTCACACTCACAGAGAGGCAGGTGCGGCCGTTCCCATGTGTAGCGGCGAAAATCGAGGCTACAAAAAGCAAAATGCTCCACGTGGTCCAGGGCTCGTGGGCGGCCTGAACTGAAACGGACGAGAGGCTCGTCCAAGGCCTTTATTTGCAATGTATGGCCCCCTGAGAGTCTAGCGCTCGGTGCCTGGGACACGGGACTCCGGCCGGGTCCTTCTCCCCAGTCTGGTGGGGAAAGTGGACACTTAACACAGTTACAACCGGGGTGATAAAGGCTGGGTAACCGGCACGTACTAGCCAGTGCTTCAAAAAAAGGAGAGGACTGTGAGTAGTACACGAAGGAACATCTTTAAAACATATAATAATTGTGTATTGTTAAAAATGTTTCCCCCTTTTCCTTCTTTTTTGAATATATAACACATACACACGGTAGATTTTTTTAAAGTTGGTTTTTTATTGTATTTTAATTTTTTCCACCACCATTTATACCCCCATACCGTTCTCCACCTTCACCCTCTCCCTTCTCCCCTGCAATCACCATACTATTGTCCATGTCCATGAATTTTTTCTCTTTTTTTTCTTTCCCCCCAGCTGTCAGCCTGCTATCTATGAGTCTGTCTCTATTTTGCTTGTTAGTTTCAGTTTGTTCATTAGATCCCACATATGAGTGAAATCATAATGGTATTTGTCTTTTGCCACTTACTTCACTTAACATAATGTTCTCCAGGTCCATCCATGTGTGGCAGAGGGTAAATTTTTCCGCTGAGTAGTATTCCATTGTATAAATGTGCCATATCCAGTCATTTACTGATGGACACTTGAGGTCCTTCCAAATCTTGGCTATTGTAAATAATGCTGCAATGAACATAGGGGTGGGTGCACATATTCTTTATTTTTCTTTTTTAAAAAATATGTTTTCGCCGAAACCGGTTTGGCTCAGTGGATAGAGCGTCGGCCTGCGGACTGAAGGGTCCCAGGTTCGATTCCGGTCGGGGGCGTGTGCCTTGGTTGCGGGCACATCCCCAGTGGGAGATGTGCAGGAGGCAGCTGATCGATGTTTCTCTCTCGTCGATGTTTCTGGCTCTCTGTCTCTATCCCTTCCTCTCTGTAAAAAATCAATAAAAATATATTTTTTAAAAAAATATGTTTTCATTGATTTTAGAGAGGAAGGGAGAAAAATAGAGGGACAGAGAGAAATATCTCTCGGCTGCCTCCTGCACGCCCCCTACTGGAGCATCCAAAGCATGTACCCTGACTGGAATTGATCTGGTGCCCTCTTGGTTCATGGGTCAGTGCTCAACCACTGAGCCATACCGGCCTGACTGCACAAATTCTTTCAAATTAGTGTTTTGGGTTTCTCTGGGTATATTCCAAGTAGTAGAATCACTGGGTCATAAGGCAGTTCCATTTTTAATTTTTTGAGGTATCTCCATACTGCTTTCCACAGTGGCTGCACCAGTCTGCATTCCCACCTACAGCGCACGAGAAGGGTTCCCCTTTATCCACATCCTCCTGGAGTGGAGTAGAGATGAGGTCCAGCGTGAAAGATCTGATGCCCAGGGTGAGAATTGGACCTTCCATGAGGGTGATGGTGCCTGGGCACAGTCCCTACTACTGTAAAATGGTCTCTGTAACAACTAGGCCCAGAGGGCCTGGGAGAGGTCAGGGCAAAGTCCTACACACTTGTTACAGAGACCACTGTGCAATAGTATGAACTGTGCAGATTTAACAGCTATGTGTTCTAGGATGTAAATAGAAAATTGCTAGTAGAGTAGATTGTTTTATTGGAGTGACTGGTAATTGCTCCAAATCACTAATTAAATGGGCAAGAGCAATTGAACCCATGTTACAGGGCCACGAGGGAAAACCATAAAGGCAAGGAATGAAAACGGCAGACAGTGTTGAAGAACTTGATCTTGCCTGGGGTGTTTGGGAAGCAAATCTCCCAAAGGGAGGAGAGACTTCCTGTTCCTCCCTACCCCATCACGCATCTGGCCTCCAAGTCTTGTTGATTCTGCCTTCAAAACATTTACTCCAACCCTAGCTGGTTTGAAAGCTCAGTGGTCAGGGCTTAGGCAACCAATCGATGTGTTTCTCTCACATCGATATTTCTCTCTGTCTTTCCCTCTTTCTTCCACTCTCCCTGAAAATCAATGGATAAATATCCTCGGGTGAGGATTAACAACAACAACAACAATAAAATATATGCATTTATTCCAGCAAGAAGAAATCTCTGTTCATAAATTCACCTGAATATATAATTAAAGTTTTCTATAACTCAACTTAATTTCTATTTTGAACTCCCATTCTGCTGAAGTGGCAGAAACTTGATCTCAACTAATTGAGGGTTTTACCCCTTCTCTGGGGTTATATTTAAGGCCCTGAGCTCTAGCAGTTTGGTGTGTGTGCGTGCGCGTGTGTGTGCGCGTGTGTGTTGGAGGATCGAGTTTTCAAGGTCTTCCATACACACAGGCATTCATAGAGATACCTTTGGTCCCCACTGGTTACTGGCGATACCTGGCTGTTCTCAATCTCTGCTAGAGACCATAGCTCTCTCCTTGCCTCATGCCACTCTGGCCTGTGGGAATCTTGCTGAGATTACCTAAGGTCCTTTGTGCCTAGATATATCTCAGAGACATCTCCACACTGGATTTTGCTGCTCCCCATGGCAGCATTCCAATCTCTTGGATTCTTTGCTCCTTCCTCGGGCCCCTCTCTGCTCTCATCACTTCTCTCCATCTACCTTCTCTTCCTTCCTTTTCACCAGACCCCTGAAGCCCTCATTTTGGGGTTTCTGGTGGACCCAAATAGATGGCACTGTCTTTCTGACTAAGGTTCTAAGCATACTGGAAGATGAAGCCAAGTATAGGCAGGCAGAGTCTGGATTATTCCCTTATTACTGACAAAGACCAAGCATTTGCTTATTGTGGGCTTATACTAGTATATTACTGAGCCCCTGAGTTCGGCAGACTCCCCCACACTCCCTGTGATGGCAGTGCTTGACTGGTAGGCCTCCCTCCCAGAGCCCCTGGAGGGGCAGTGAATTTGTACCCCTGCAGGCAGGCATATCCTAAGAGAAGATGAGCAGAGCTGAGCGGAGCCTGTACCATATTCTCCCCAAATACACTGATCAGATGAGTTACTCTCTCCCAAGTGCAGAAGTATCTTGCCAGTGGCACCTCTTCATCTGGACCAGTTCTCCCTATTCTCTTGCTCATGAAGTTTCTTGCAACTTTTTGGCTGTCTGAGATTTCACTCCTTTCCCTTAAGTCTTTTTGAAACCAAATACAGAAGTACTTAAATCTTTTCTTTTCTTTTTAAAATATATTTTATTGATTTTTTTACAGAGAGGAAGGGAGAGGGACAGAGAGTTAGAAACATCGATGAGAGAGAAACATCGATCAGCTGCCTCCTGCACACCTCCCACTGGGGATGTGCCCGCAACCAAGGTACATGCCCTTGACTGAAATCAAACCTGGGACCTTTCAGTCCGCAGGCTGACGCTCTATCCACTGAGCTAAACCGGTTAGGGCTAAATCTTTTCTTAATAAAGATTTGGAAAATAGACAAATGTAGATAGAATTCACCTTAACCGGTTTAGCTCAGTGGATAGAGTGTCGGCCTGCGGACTGAAAGGTCCCAGGTTTGATTCCAGTCAAGGGCATGTACCTTGGTTGCGGGCACATCCCCAGTGGGAGGTGTGCAGGAGGCAGCTGATAGATGTTTCTCTCAATGTTTCTAACTCTCCCTCTCCCTTCCTCGCTGTAAAAATCAATAAAATATATTTTTAAAAATGTAGATAGAATTCTATAATGAATTCCCTTGCAGCCATCACTCAGCTTCCACAGTTATCAACTCATGACCAGTTCTAAACCATCTATAACCACTCCCCAAAACTCCTGTATTATCTGAAACAAGTCCAACACATTCCAGAATGATTCCTACTTTGTTTTCTGTCCTGTCACATCACACTCCTGAGGGGCAATGAGCACAGAATGGACCAACTATTTGAAAGAGGGTGGGGGTGAATTACTAGAAAAAAGAAGGGAACATTATGAAAACATTATCCTGCCATAGTAGTTAGGCTGTTTCTATTTTCTTTGTTACCATTGGAGTTTAAGACTCATCATTTATCTCTGGCAGCTCCCTCATAATTATTCTCCTTGCTTCTTTTCTCCCTCTGGATTGCTGGAGTTTCTTGAAGTAACCATCTGCACCAGAATCACTTGGAAAACTTGTTAAAATGCAGATCACTGGGCCTCTCGCCAGCCCCGCTGAATCAGACTCTATAGTGGGTTCCAGGTGATTTTTTTTTAAGCAGCCCATATGATTCTGAAACACAGTGATATTGAGAACTGCTGTTCCAGTCGAGCCTTCATGCTGTCCCCACATTGTCTTCAAGCACCATCTCTCTCTCTCTCTCTCTTTCACACAAACACACACACACACACACACACACACACACACACACACACACACTGAGGACAATCCAGGAGGCTCCCACCTACAGGATAAGTTTCAAGTTATCAGGCCTGGTATTTAGGGCCTGCAGCAGCCTCTTTCCTTGCCTCTCTCTTCCTTGAACCCTGGGTTCTAGCCCCATCTTACAACGTTGGTACGCTCAAACACTTTTTGTATTCTCTCCCTCACCCTCCTAGATCTGACAAACTTGTACTGGTCATTTGTGGGCCAGTCTAAAGGTCTTTTATTTGAAGCCATCTGTAACTCACTCCTCTGTACATGGTAGTTGAAAGGCGTGGGCGTCAGATGTACCTTGCAATCCAAGCACTGCCACTTGCTGACCATGTGACCTTAGGAAAGTCCTTGATGTCTCCGGTTTCAGTCTCACTATCTAGAGAATGAGGATAAAAGCAGTGTCTCTTAGGACTGTGAGATGTAAATGGAGACCTGAGCACCATTGGGAGACAAAACTTTACCTTTGTCCTCTTAGGGCAGCGGTTCTCAACCTGTGGGTCGCGACCCCTTTGGGGGTTGAAAGACCCTTTCACAGGGGTCGCCTAAGACCATCGGAAAACACATATATAATTACATGTTTTTTTTGTGATTAATCACTATGCTTTAATTATGTTCAATTTGCAACAATGAAAATACATCCTGCATATCAGATATTTACATTACGATTCATAACAGTAGCAAAATTACAGTTATGAAGTAGCAACGAAAATAATTTTATGTTTGGGGGTCACCACAACATGAGGAACTGTATTAAAGGGTCGCGGCATTAGGAAGGTTGAGAACCACTGTCTTAGGGTCTCTGGCTGGGCCTGAGAACTAAATTGACAGAGGATAGATTCATAGGAGAGAGGTATACAGATGACCCATGGGGAACATGGGGCTGCTTATATGTAGATTTTTCCCCATAAATATTGTAAATGTATTTTCCTTATGATTTTCTTTTTTAAATTTTTTAAATATGTATTTTTATTGATTTCAGAGAGGAAGAGAGAGGGAGAGATAGAAATATCAATGATGAGAGAGAATCATTGATCAGCTGCCTCCTGCTTGCCCCCTACTGGGGATTGAGCCCACAACCCCAGGCATGTGCCCTTTACTGGAATCGAACCTAAGACCCTTCAGTCCGCAGGCCAACGCTCTATCCACTGAGCCAAACCAGCTAGGGCCCTTATGATTTTCTTAATAACATTTTAAGGGAGGAGCCTGCAACCAAGGTACATAATAGCTTATTTTACTGTAAGAAGACAGTAGTCTTCTATAATACATATAATATACAAACATGTGTTAATCAACTGTTTATGTTATTGGTAGGTTTCTGGTCAATAGTATGCTATTAATAGTTAAGTTTGGGGGGAGTCAAAAGTTATACACAGATTTTGAAAAAAAAATATGTTTTTATTGATTTCAGAGAGGAAGGGAGAGGGAGAGAGATAGAAACATCACTGATGAGAATCCTCAACTGGCTGCCTCCTGCACACCCCCTACTTGGGATCAAGACAGCAACCCAGGCATGTGCCCCTACAGGAATGGAACTGTGACCTCTTGGTTCATAGGTCGATGCTCAACCACTGAACTACACCCACTGGGCTATACACAGATTTTTGACTGTGTGGTGCAGTCAGTCCCACATTGTTCAGGGTCAACTGTATAGATTTTTACCTGTACATGGGAGCCCCCACAGGAAAATGAAGATCTGGAGAAGTGGCCAGGGTCGGTTGAATGAAGAAAGGCTACTGTAGAAAAGTAACACATACATGTGGAGATTAAAGATAAGAGTTTTTTTAAAAAAAAATGTTTTTATTGATTTCAGAGAGGAAGGGAGAGGGGGAGAGAGAAACATCAATGATGAAAGAGAATCATTGATCAACTGCCTCCTGCACTCCCCACACTGGAGAATTAGCCCAAAACTCAGGCATATGCTCTGACTGGGAATTGAACCTCGATCTCCTGGTTCATAAGTCAACACTCAACCACTGAGCCACGCTGGCCAGGCCAAAAGATATTTGACTTCCTTATTAAGTAAATCACAGATGTTCAGCCCTAACCGGTTTGGCTCAGTGGCTAGAGCGTCTGCCTGCGGACTGAAGGGTCCCAGGTTTGATTCTGGTCAAGGGCATGTACCTTGGTTGCAGGCACATCCCCAGTGGGGGGTGTGCAGGAGGCAGCTGGTCAATGTTTCTCTCTCATCTATGTTTCTAACTCTCTATCCTTCTCCCTTCCTCTCTGTAAAAATCAATAAAAAAAAAATCACAGATGTTCATATTTTGGCAGTGGTTTCCAGATTAATCTTTTCTTTGTGTGTGTGTGCTTTGCCGGGGGGTGGGGGGGGGGCGCGGGGGGGGCACCAGAGGATATTTTTCTTTTTAGAGAGAACGGAAAAGAGAGGGAAAGACAGAGAGAAGCATTAATACGAGAGAAACACATTGATTGGTTGCCTCCTTTACGAGCCCCAACCAGGGCCCAGACAGGGGAGGAGCCTGCAACCAAGGTGCATACCCTTGACCAGAGTCAAACCGGACACTAGTTCACTCTATCCACTGAGCCAGACCAGCTAGAGGTATTGTAATCTTTTGATGGTGTCATGTTCCTTGATTTTTTTTTTAAATATATATTTTATTGATTTTTTACAGAGAGGAAGGGAGAGGGATAGAGAGTTAGAAACATTGATGAGAAAGAAACATCGATCAGCTGCCTCCTGTACACCCCCAACTGGGAATGTGCCTGCAACTAAGGTACATGCCCTTGGCCGGAATTGAACCTGGGACCTTTCAGTCCACAGGCTGATGCTCTATCCACTGAGCCAAACCGGTTAGGGCTGATTTTTTTTTTTTTTTTATGTTCCTTGAAGTCTTATGTTGCTGTCTTCACATTTGAAGTAGCAGTCGCCTCCTCCAGGCTTTACTCTTTGCCTTTGGGAGAAAATTACCTTCCATCAGCCCTCCTAGGGGTTCTGAGGCTCTCAGACCTTCTATGGATATGCCTCCTCCACACCCTTGCTCCATCTAGTGGCAGAATTCATAAGCTTGTGTGCCTTCTCTCAACCCTGCTATGTCCCAGACCCTGTGCTGATAGCCTCCCTTTTGCCTTTCCAAGGGTAAAGCTGAAGCTCAGGTTTGTGATCTCTCCCTGGCTGGCTGATTAAGGCCAGTTTTCTGTACTAGCTGTCTGCCAAAGCTTTCTCTCACCACCATGAGGAGCACACACACAGATCGCGCCACAGGACGGGCTGTGAGGAAGTGAAGCACACAGGGCACTGGCAGTGTCTGTGGGCCATTTGGGGGGCATCCACAGGCAAAGTATCCCCAGCAGCTGGTGTGCAGGCTGCTGCTGCTTCTTCTTCTTCTTTTTGTGCTCTGGCTCATTGAGTCTTGCAACTCTTTTTTAAAAAATATATATATTTTATTGATTTTTACAGAGAGGAAGGGAGAGGGATAGAGAGTTAGAAACATCAATAAGAGAGAAACATTGATCAGCTGCCTCCTGCACACCCTCTACTGGGGATGTGCCCGTAACCAAGGTACATGCCCTTGACTGGAATCGAACCTGGGATCCTTCAATCCGCAGGCCGACACTCTATCCCAGCCGTGGGCAAACTATGGCCCGCGGGCCGTATTCGGCCCGTTTGAAATGAATAAAACTAAAAAAAAAAAAAGACCGTACCCTTTTATGTAATGATGTTTACTTTGAATTTATATTAGTTCACACAAACACTCCATCCATGCTTTTGTTCCGGCCCTCCGGTCCAGTTTAAGAACCCATTGTGGCCCTCGAGTCAAAAAGTTTGCCCACCCCCTGCTCTATCCACTGAGCCAAACCCGTTAGGGCTGTGCAGGCTTCTTAATGAAGTTTGTGATATAGTTAGTGGGATCCCTATTCCTCTAATTCCCTCTGAGTGTCTTATCTGCCGCTCTCCCGGCCCATTCCCACTCACCAGTCATGCAGCTCACAACTCAGTACTCTGGATGAAGCAAGAAAGAAATGGGCTTCTTTGGCAGAGTTCTGCACTGCTGGGGAAGCCAGGTGCTCACTCACATGCTCTTCCTTTATCCCACTGGATAAATCACCAGCTGCCTTGGGTTACAGATGATGCAGGTAAAATCAAACTGTTCCAAATGCATTTTGTTTTGTTTTGTTTTTTGCTCCACTTGCTGGAACTTCTCCTCTGGAAACCTAGACTTCCACAAAGGTTCTTTCATCCATGAGTGATTGCCTAAGACAGTATTCTCCAGAGAGAGGCTGACTCCTTCTTTATCATACCCCCTGGATATACACAACTGTCATTTCCTCCCATTTATGTAAAGTGTTGCAAAACAGCTTCAAGCTTCTTCAACCAATTTGCCTACTCAACACTTCCTAAAATTTATACTACAGAAACTTTGGTACTGGTACTGTTGGCAATTAATTTAAAAATTTTAAAGACTGAGCAGGACAAACAAAATATACTGCAGGCCACCAGTCTGCAAACTCTGATTATAGTCTGCTTCTAGTTATATAAGTTGTAGTATAAGTATATTCACTTATGAAACAGGAACATCATCAATTGGTTGACTCCTGCACACTGGGGATCGAGCCCGCAACCAGGGCATGTGCTCTGACCAGGAATTGAACTGGCGACCTCTTGGTTCCTGGGTCAACACTCAATCACTGAACCACACGAGCCGGGTAACTTCTGTTGTTTTAAATTACCAACTTTGAGGTAATTTGTTATGATAGCCACAAGAACATACTGTTTTTCTCATTCGTGCTGCCAGCTCTATAAAAACAGAGGCAGTGAATTTCACCTCTTTGTTTGGGTCTTTCCTCTATCTGTAGAAAAGTAGCTATGGCAGAGAACAGAATGCCAAGAACTGAGTTGAACTGGCCAGGTTTTAGAATGGCCTACCCCTTACTGGCTCTCTTCTCTAAAATGAGACATGTGCCATTGCCTCCAGAGTGACTGTGAAGGACCTATGTGGAAATGGATGGGGAGCCGCTTCCACTGTGTGTGTGCAGCTCTCCCATGGCTTTTGTTGCTCTTTTGTGACTTTCTTCCCTACAGAAGTGTTAGAATAAGGTCCCAACCCCAGGGGTCCCTCTGAAAAGAGTGGTCATTCTGGGGTTAAGTGGTCATTCTGAGGCAAGTCCTAAATAAGAAATAATAATTTGGAAGGCCTCCTGCATGCTCCACACTGGGGATCGAGCTGGCAACCCGGGCATGTGTCCTGACTGGGAATCGAACCATGACCTACTTTTTATAAAAGGAAACTAACTGTTGATACAGTTAAATATACATATTTTAAATATACATATATGTATTAATTTTAGAGAGAGATGAAGGGAGAGAAAGAGAAACATTTATTTATTGTTCCACTCGTTTCTGCATTCATTGGTTGAGTCTTGTTTGTGCCCTGATCTGGGATGGACAACTGAGCTACCCAGCCACGACCAAGGAACAGTGATATTTATTGCAGCATTATTTGTAAGAGCAAATAATTAGGGGGAAAGAAACCTTAATCACTTTCATTAGAGGAATGCTTAAAAAGTAAATACAATCATATTATGAAATACTATTTTTAAGAAGAATGAGATAGACTTCTCAATGATGAGGAAATGTGAACACATTCCCACTAAACCTCCCTGCTAGGGCCAAGTGAAACAAAAAGACTCTCAAAGGGGTGGGGGGGGGAGCGGGCGGGGCGGGGAAACCTCCAACTTCTAATGCAACTTTGTGGAAGCACAATAATAAACGGCTAACTCCGGTGAGCTGCCAAAATACACCGAAATTTGGGTAAAATTCAGGAAGGTCACGAAGGAAAGGGTCCAGACCCCTGCTGATCTCACATTTAGTGCAGACCTCTTCAAAACCGGGCTGCTCTGTCCCAAGAAGCCCTATGGCCCTTTATCCTGCCAGCCACTGGGGCACGGAAGTCACTGGGTCCAGCGAAGAGCCGGGATCCGGCTCAAAGGCCTCGTGGAGGAGTAAACACTAGTGCTGATGGTAGGAGTCCTGAAACCATACAGACCGGATTTAAGAGTGATAGAAGTTTGGGGGGCAAAAAAGTGGCAAGGGGGGACCATGATTTTTCTTTTCTATTTTGAAAAACATCTGATGATAAATCTGAGCATTGCTTGTGTCCTTTTTTTCAAAGCTGAATTTTTAAATACAGAAGCAAACCCATAACGGCAGATGCTATGCCAGGAAAATCAGAGATCCCAGGTTCGAATCTTGTGCCTGCTCATAATTCGCTCCGCAACCTCAAACTGCATTAGTCTCATCATCTGTAAAAAGGAGATAATCACCAGTCGCCGAGCCGCGACGGGAGCCCGATGGAGAGAAACTTTCCACTTTGTGACTTCAATGCCAATTCGGTTCCAGGTAGAAGCCGCGCCCAATCACGTACTGCCGCGCCATAGCCGCGAGGCATCTCGGGATTTATAGTCCAGTTTCCCGCCCCCCACCCCCACCCCGCCCCGGCGGAACTCGCTGTCCCGATAGGCCCCGCGGCGGCGGCAAGGGTACGTGGCGCGGCCAATTGCGGCTGCGCGGCCAGGTGAGGCAAGATGGCTGCGGAGCTGGGCGTGCGGGTCTTCAGGCCCTGGCTGGGAGCTGGGCTGGGTTGGGTGGTTCGGGCCCTTCTGTTGCTGCTGTGGTTTGCGGCCCGCGGAGGCGCGCTCTACTTTCACATCGGGGAGACAGAGAAGAAGTGCTTTATTGAGGAGATTCCGGACGAGACCATGGTTATAGGTGCGGAGGGAAGGGGACAGTTGGGAACTAGTATGTGGGAGCGGGGCGCGGGGCGCGGGGTGTGGGAAGGTCAGCAGCGCTCCAGAGCCGGGAGCAGCCGGCCTCGCCGTGCTCCCCTTGCCGCGGACCTGGAGTCACCGCTGACCTGGAGTCACCGCTGACCTGGGCTCGCCCGGCTTCCCTCCAGGAAACTACCGGACGCAGCTGTATGACAAGCAGCGGGAGGAGTACCAGCCAGCCACCCCCGGACTGGGCATGTTCGTGGAGGTGAAGGACCCAGAAGACAAGGTGAGCGGCCCCTTTGCCCCGCGGAGCCCTCCGCTCTGCACTTCAGCGCTAGACCAAGCAGGCGCGGACACTTCCCCTCCTGGTTTCCACATCTGCTAAGTTGGTAAAAAACAGTTGGTTATGTGGGGAAATCCAGACTTGGCTTAGACTGTTGGAATACTGGCTCTCCTCTCAGCCTCATACTGACTGCTGCATGACTCTTTCCCTAAGCCATTTACTAGTGTGTGTAATGCAAGTTCATCTGTTTTATAAGTGTGAGGATTAATTGTGGTGCTGAGAAACAATTTTGCCAACTCTAAAGCTGTGACATCTACACTTCAGGGTTTCATAGAACAGTGTACTTTCCAAAAAGAATGAGCAGCTTTAAGTTTTGACAGCGATTAAAAGAAAAAAGAAAAACACACCCTCAAATCCCTTTAGCTGTCACCTAAAAAAATGAATGACACCAAAATCATTGAAAGGGCATGAGCTATGAATAAAAGAAAACTCTTCCCAGGAGCAGTCACATGCCAAGCTATGCCTGATTTTTTTGCCCCTATTCCAAATAGTTTTCAGACAAGCTTTTGGCAACTGCTTCTGAGCAGCTTTGGACCTTTTGGTGTTGTGGGATGTCTACAGCTCTGCTTGCTGATTTTTGAGGCACTTAAAGCCTTAAGCACCATCCAGCTCCATGCAATGACTCTGACTAAAGCCCTTTCTCTCCAGGTCATTCTGGCCCGGCAGTATGGCTCTGAAGGCAGGTTCACGTTCACGTCCCATACTCCTGGCGAGCATCAGATCTGCCTTCACTCCAATTCCACCAAGTTCTCCCTTTTTGCTGGAGGCATGTTGGTAAGTGGACTCACATGGGACCGGCCCCTGTTTGGGACGGGACTGGTGATACTGTGGGTATGAGATGAGGATGTGGAGCTCTTTGCATATGTACCTTGGACAGAGCATCAGCCAAGGCTTATTCTTTTCTGTGTGTCTAGAGCCCCATAGAGCTGGACACTGAGGAGGCTTCATCAGTGTTGGCTTAATGAACAATTTAAGGAAGGTGGGTGGACTGACTGTCAGCCCTTGGCATGAAGAGGGAGCAGAGCTACCTGATTGTCTTTCTCTTCCTTGTCTGTTCACAGAGAGTCCATCTGGACATTCAGGTGGGTGAACATGCCAATGACTATGCAGAAATTGCTGCCAAAGACAAGTTGAGTGAGTTGCAACTACGAGTACGACAGCTGGTGGAGCAAGTAGAGCAGATCCAGAAAGAACAGAACTACCAGCGGGTGAGTGGCTAGGCTAGGATCAGTGGGCTTCTTCTCTGAAGCTGCCTACTGGCTCAGCCAGGAGTTACATGTCAGATTTATTATGAAACATACCAGGTTGTCTACTTTGCAAATTTAAAAGGTGGGATGGCTATTATTAACTCTTCTTTGTATTTGAGGAGACAGTCTCTTAAAGCTGTTACTGCCCTAGGTTACACAGTTACAGAGTGACAGCAGGAATTGATACCAAAACTTGGGTGCTATTTCCATGGCTCTAGGTGATCCCAGGGGTTTCAAACTCACCTGTGTCCAGGAGTAAGCAGGTTCCATTAGTGGATCTATGACCATAAGGATTGGTAGGATAGTAACCTGCCTAACCAGGGACAGCTACTGTTGCCAGCCAAGGACAACCTTGTAGAAATGCTAGCTGGCTCTGGGTTTTAAGAGGAGCTAGAGGTCCAGGTTTTTGTGTGAAAAATTCATTGGTTTTAAATGTTAGCAAAATACTGTGTGAGCCAAACAACACACACGTATGGGCCAGGTGCAGCCCCTGGACCACCAGTTTGCAACCTGTGCCCACAATCTTCAAGGAGCAGTTGGGAGACCTGAGCAGAGAGGACTCAGAGCAAGCCCATTCCTGGGCACTTCAGGACAGCTCTGTCCGATGGTGATATCACACTACCTTACCTCTCTAAGCACCAGGGTAGGACCTGGGAGGTCTGTAACTGACAGAGCAAAACAGACTTAAGTTACCTGAGGTCCTCTGGCTAGTGAGGGTGAAGACAGTCCCCGCATGGGGTGGCTCTTTGCAGCATTTGACTGGTACCTGTGCAGAACTAATTGGCCCTGGGCCATATTCCATGGAGGTAACCCAGCAGTTCTAATGGACCCAGGTGGGGCCCAGCCAATTCAGGCTCTTCTTTCATTCTCCCCTCCCACAGTGGCGAGAGGAGCGCTTCCGGCAGACCAGCGAGAGCACCAACCAACGGGTGCTGTGGTGGTCCATTCTGCAGACCCTCATCCTCGTAGCCATCGGTGTCTGGCAGATGCGACACCTCAAGAGCTTCTTTGAAGCCAAGAAGCTGGTGTAGCCATCCTTCCTCCCAGGCTGGGGGAGAAGAGGCCTCCTGGAACTGATTTCTCTCTGGCAGGAGGACTGATTCCCAGCCATGGATGTTCTGGAGGGAAGAGAGGTCACACGCACCCCAGGCACAAGCTAAGGGGAGCAGCTCAGCTGGCTAATACTGAGCAGGTGGTAGGGCAAATGCCTGCCCTCTCTCCTGAGCTCTGGGCCTTTGCAGTAATCTCCTAGGGGCTATTGAAGCCACTGGGAGCCCCACTGGCACCTCAGAATCACAATGTTACTGATCAGGGATGTGAGGCTGTTATCTGGGGTGGCTGTGGGGAGGGGAGTGGGTGGGCAAGCCAGTTTACTTTTTGTCTTCCTTGCTAATTTGGGGTTTTAGGCAGGTTGGGATATAGCTGCGATTCTCTGCCACCCTGAGAACCTCCTTGGGCCTAAATCCAGCCTGCTGATCCAGGGTGTGTGTGTCAATTGAGGGTGGGATAGAGGGGGTTGCAAAGTGGGAAAATGGTCCTGAGATTGACTCCAGGTTTTTCACTTGGGTGTCCTTTTTGGGGCTTGAGGAACTGGGATCAGGGCAAGCAGAGGTCTTGGTGCTGGCTGGGGATGGGGCCTGCAGAGTCTTAGTTACTGATTTCATTTTCAATAAGTCTAGGTTTGTTACATTGGTTTCCCAATAAAAAATTTAAAAAAGACTTCTTGTCCAATGTAAAGTTACTCTACTATCAGTGGGCATAACACTTCAGGGAATGTCAGTTCTTCCAGTGGGCAAAGCACTTCACATTCCAAGATGAGTACCCACCTTTGAATGTCAATCTTTGTTTTTTAAATATATATTTTTATTGATTTCAAAGAGGGAGAGAGAGGGATAGAAACATCAATGACGAGAGAAACATCATGGATCAGCTGCTTCCTGCATGTCCCCTACTGGGGATTGAGCTGGCAACCTGGGCATGTGCCCTGACTGGGAATTGAACTGTGACTTCCTGGTTCATGGGTCAATGCTCATCCAAATAGTCACACTCACGAGGCTGAACTTCATTCTTTTCATCCTCTCCATCCCTTCCTGCAGCAGAGGGTAGTGGTTTTGCCCAAGGATATCCAACAAGTATATTGGGTTGGGGTTCAAATTCACACCACTTCCTCTGTGCCAGCTCCCTCATGAAGTGCCTCCCTACCTTTCCAGAGTAGGTGGACTCAGAATAGGCTTGTCATGGTGCTGCAAGGAAATACCTATTTAGAATGCAGTTCTTTGAACAGGAATGCTGCAGGTGTGGGAAGGACAGAAATCCCTGGGTAGGTAGGGATAAGGATATTGATGGGCTTAACCCAGTAGCGTGGAATCAGCTGCCTCTTGCATGCCCCCTACTGAGGATGGAGCCTGTAACCCAATCAGGGAGTTTCTCCTATTATTAACGTCATGTATTAGTATGGTACATTTGTTAGAAATTAATGAATGTAGCCAGGCTAGTGACTCAATTGTTTGAGCGTTGTCCCATGAACCAGGAAGTCACAGTTTGATTCCTGATCAGAGCACATGCCAAGATTGCAGGCTGATCCCCAGTAGGGGGCATGCAGGAGGCAGTAGCCATAGATGCTTCTCTCATCAATGTTTATATCTCCTCTCTGAAATCAATAAACAATTTTATAAAATATTAATCTAGTAATACATTATTATTAACTAAAATCCATACTTAATGCAGATTTCCTGACTTGTTACCTATGTCCTTTTTCTGATCCCCTCTATGAAAGTCTGAGAAACTGTCACCGTCAAGAGAAGCCCAAAGAGACAACTAAATCTAAATCTATTGTGTCCATCTCTCTACCAAGTTTATTTTTTCCTTTAGTCCTCACAGCAATCATGTAGATCAGGCACGGTATATACGTATACTTAGGAGAGGGAACAGAGATTGTTTTGCCCCCACACATAGCTGAATTGGCAGAGTCAAGTTTCGAATCCAGTCCATCAGTCTGTAGTGCCTGGCTCCTAACTCCATGGGGTATCTCTTGAACGCAAGACTAAGCCCTGAGCTTGGCTTTGCGGTCCTCCAAGCTTGTTGCAGAGGAAGAATGCACCTGAGTTGACAGCCAGGAGGCCCAGACGCTCCTCGCCTTCCCTTGGGAAGAGGAGGAAGATGCAAATAACTCCAGGGCGCCGGTTTGAAAGTCCTGCCCCAACCCAGTGACTTGAGCCCCCCTCGGGCCTTAGTATCTCGGGATGTTAGGAAGCGGGGGCAGTTAGCTGTCCAGTGGTAGCCGTGCTCACGTGTTTCTCCACAGGCGGAACCTTTGTCGCCACAGCTCCGGGGAGCAGACGGCGCGGCCGGAGCGGAGAACCCGCAGGACCGAGGGGCTGGGCGACGGGTAGGGGCGGGGCGGGAGGCGGAGGTGCCGCGTAGGCCGAGGAGGCCGGCCCGCCCGGCTGGGAGCTCGAGCCCCATGCGCGGCCGCCTCCCCCCACGATGTTCCCCTCCCGGAGGAAAGCGGCGCAGCTGCCCTGGGAGGACGGCAGGTGAGCGGCGCCGGCCCCGGGCCCTGTCCTCCGGGTGCCGATCTTTACCGGCCGCGGGGCGGAATCTAGGAGCCGGAGGCCGTCGCGACTCGTCTCTGCGGGGCTCTCTGAGGGTCTGTGGTTCTCATCGTGGGTCACTGGGTCTCGGGAGTGCGTGTCTGTCTCCGTGTGGGTCTCTGTGGCTTCCAGTCTCTGTCACTCTGCAGGGCTCCGTCACCCGTGGGTCTGTTTCTCCGCTGACTTCCCTTTGTGAGTTCCTGGTTCTCTCTTTGCAAAGTCGTGTTCTCAGGAGTTTCTCCTCTGGCCACTCCCTATCTGAGTGCTGGTCAGTGACTCCGTTGACCTCTCTGAATGGATCTCTGTCTTTCTGTCCCCGGTCTAGGAGTCTGTGTTCCATTTCTCTGTTTCCACCTCCCCATCACATCCATGTAGCGGAGACCCTCCCTCCTTCGCGCTTCCCCTTCCTTTCTGGGCCACCCAAGGGAACGCGCCGAACAGCAGCTCTGCCCCGCTGCCCGGCTGCCCGCTGCCCGGCTAGTGGGCCTCCTCCCGCAGCGCTGGCGCACCCGCTGCAGCCGCACTTGCACGGAGCCTGCCCCGGGTTGGGTATGGCCTGGCCCAGGCCTTAGCTAATGTTTACCACTGAAGCAGAATCGGGGAGGTGGAGCTTTTTAGTTGTCTACATTTGGGAGGACACTTCAATCTTGAGATGTGACCCCAAAACTCTTCGCACCTAGAACACATAGTGAGTCTTTTTTTAAAAAAATATATTTTATTGATTTTTTTACAGAGAGGAAGGGAGAGGGATAGAGAGTTAGAAACATCGATCAGCTGCCTCCTGCACACCCCCTACTGGGGATGAGCCCGCAACCAAGGTACATGCCCTTGATGGGAATTGAACCCGGGACCCCTCAGTCTGCAGGCCGTCGCTCTATCCACCGAGCCAAACTGGTCAGGGCACATAGTGAGTCTTTACCCAGCGAATGACACCTCCTTCCCTTTAGATCTCTTAACTTGGCCATGTGCCAAGTGGTTCTGGGATATAGTGGGCACAACTCTTTATCTTTGGGGATTTTTCAGAGTTGGTGTTGAAGTAAGAAGACAGGACTATAATAGAAAGAAAGCCAGAACTGTGGAGTTAGCCCTGGGCAGAAATCCTCTTTAATCGCCATGTGACCAGAAACATATCACTTAATCTTTCCGACTTCAGCTTTTCCATCTCTGAAACCGGGAAGAGAGCTATATGAGGACTGAAGGAGACAAACGTAAAGTCCTTGATACTGTGCCTGGCACAGAGGAGGTATCTTCCACTTACCCTTGCCATTTGGAGGTGCTGTCATCAGAGCATTTGAGTATTCAAAGCTTATATCACTACGATTTGGGTGAAACAAACACTGTGTTCTCAGAAAAAGTTACTGATGTCTCTTCTCGCTTTTGACACAGGGGTGCAAAGGTCCATGCAACAGATGCAGGCTAATGTAGCAATGAAGAGTGCTGGCTGCGGAGCCAGCCTGCCTCGGTTTGAAACTTCTCTTTCCTAGTCTTGGGCACAGACTGAAGAAGGAGAAAAAACCTCATCTGGTTTGCCCCTCAGAGCAGGGTGGCCCGGGCCTGGGAGCCGATGGGACTACAGATCTGGAGTTTGCCATCATGTGGCATCAGGGCAACTTCTCAGTGTTGTCCACTGTCCCAAGGAATTGGGATTTGGCTCTGAATTAAGCCGTTCAGCACTTTAGACTTTTAACAGCTCTGGATGAGAGTACCCAATGGGAATGTGATGCTGGTAGGAAGGAAGGGAAAGTTAGACCAAGGAAACAGCATGTGAAAGGGCATGGAGTGCCCAGTTCGTGCCATACCCTGGGTAATGGTCATTGCTTCTTCCCCTGAAGGTGGGATGGTTCCCCATGTCCACCTCCCCGGTATCCACCCCATCCCCAGAAAGGGCTCAGAGGGAGAATCAGTAGAGACTCCAGCCTTCCCAGGCCACTGGCAGGATTGGGTTCTGCTCCCCATCGGAAACCCCCACCACAGGACAATGGGGGGTAAGTCAGAAGCCCCCTGTGTGGGTGTCCTACCCAGCCATCTCTCTGCTGTGTGTGGGACCTGGCTTCAGGACTGCTGGCTTTCTGGTTGGCAATTGTGCCACTGTAGAGAGGCAGGACTTGGTGTGGCTCTAACTGCATAACTTAAAGCATGCCCTGGCTGCTTGAACTCTTCCTGTAGCTCACTTCGCATGCCCTCTGCTGTGTGTCTGGTGCTGCAGCCACAGACAGGAACCTGATTATTTATGGGGAAGACAAGCAGGGACTTGGGGGATTACAAACCTCTAAGTACTCCAAAGGGTGAAGTACCAGATGCCATGGAAGCATAGAAGGGGCATATATCTCAGTTTGTATACATGAGAAGATGGTCAGTGCTGGCCATGACATTGGAGTTTGGCCCTGAGGGATCAGTGAGGGGCTTTCAGACAGATACAATAGGAAGGGCATTTCAGGCAGAAGCATCAGGCTGTGTGAGGGCTGGAGCAGGAAGGAATATGGTGAGCAGAGGAGCTCAGAGTTGGCCAAATTATAGCATTGGATGAGTGGTAAGGGGCAACGAGATGGGGCCAGGTCACGGGGGTTTGACTGTCAGACCAAGGAATTTGGTCTTTTTCTTGTAAACAGAAGAGGATCATCCATGAGACTGAAGAGATCTGAGCTGGGCAAGGACCAATGAGACCCGAGCACAGAAGAGAGGCAGTAGGTGAGGAAGGGTCAAGGGACACTTAGGAAGTAGAATCTATAAGCCTGGTAGCTACTTGGTAACTCATAGAGGTTATAGACAGGTTGCTTTGCTGATTACTTCATGGGGAGTCCTGCAGAGGAAGCCTCCCTTTTCTTGGATTCCCCAGCTCCTCCTTCACTACCCTCAGGAACTTCTAGAGAGAGAGGCAAAAGAATCAGGTGAATTACACTTGTTTTTTTGTACTTTCTAACCTAAAGGCCAATCTCTCTCAGCACTACCTCAGTGTTTAAGATGCCAGCTGTCTTCCCAGTTTCTGAAATGAGCCCGGGTACTAGCCCAAGCCCCAATCTTTCTTTCCCTACTCCATCTCTCAACTCTTGTCACATGGGCTGCCTGTTGGACTGAAGCTTTGAGACTTGTTCAGTGAACTGCCACTGTCAGTTTGGGCCTTGCATTGGTTTGGGGGCAGGCCTGATCTTCCGAAAATAACATTGGGTTTTTCGCTGGTGATTGATGCCAGCACAGACCCAGATCTTGGGGAGCTTTCTGGTGTAAGAAGCAGGATGAAGCCAACGTTTCAGCAGGTGGTGAACATACAGGGTGTGGAAGGCAGTGGGTGAGATCTCTAAGTCCAGGCTTCTGCCATCAGCTCAGGTCGGGAACCCCTGTCCTGGGGAGGGGCAAGTGCAAGATACAAGGAGCCTTATCCCAGCCTTCATGGTCTGGCTAGGGCTCATTCACAGAAAATAAGAAAGCATCAAGGAATGGGCAGCTCTGCGACCTAGGAGTGGTCGGAGGGCTTTCTGGAGGTGGGGGCATGGGCTGTATTCTGACACATGCTAACAGCATGAACAAAAGCATTAAAGTTGCTTCTGCACTAATTCACAGGTGCTTAGGCAGACCAGCCCTACTTGTGGAGAAGCCAGAGAAGGGGTCTGTGACAGAATCCCAGACCAGACCTGCCCTTCTGACCATCCCTGCTCTTGTCCCAGGTCCAGGCTGCTTCCCAGCAGCCTTCCCCGGAAATGCTCCGTCTTCCACCTCTTCGTTGCCTGTCTCTTACTGGGCTTCCTCTCCCTGCTCTGGCTGCAGCTCAGCTGCTCTGGTGACATGGCCTGGGCATCCAAGGGACAAGGGCAGGAGACCCCAGGTCCACCCCGGGCCTGCCCCCCAGAGCCGCCCCCTGAGCACTGGGAAGAAGATCCATCATGGGGCCCTCACCGCCTGGCAGTGCTGGTGCCCTTCCGAGAACGCTTTGAGGAGCTCCTGGTCTTTGTGCCCCACATGCATCGCTTCCTGATCAGGAAGAAGATCCCACACCACATCTACGTGCTCAACCAGGTGGATCATTTCAGGTAGGGACTACCTGACCCTGCTCCCCCTCTCCAGGGGCCTCACCTTGTCCAGGCCTTTCAGGGCCTGCTCCCTTTCCTGGCAGCAGCCCAATGCTGGTGGGCCTCAGACCTGTGAAGGGCACCTGGGTCAGTGGCAGGAGGGAGGGAGGTGGGACCCTTCTCACTGGGGGTGACAGAAATCTTTGGGGAAAGTTTGGGGCTGGGGAAGGCCCTGATCTGATTTTCATTTTAAAATGGGAGTGCTGTACATGGAGTAGATTATACCAGGACAAGAGGAGGAGCAGGGAGAGCTGTGGGTGGTCACTGCAGTTGTCTGAGATGATGGGGATTTGGCCAGCATGTAGAAGGAATGGAGGAAGCACAGACAGGGCTTGCCAGGGGATTGGTGGTAAGGATTAGGCGAAGGGAGTGTCAATACAATGGCTTTAAAGTTGTTCACAGTCTGGCATTATCCTGAAATCTTTGCACTTACCAAAATCTTTTCTCCATAATCACAATCGAAGCATCTCACACTCTACCCCACCTTTCCTTCCAATTCCCTCCCTCTGGAAACTCCCTACAGTTCCTGGACACCACCAGGCCCTGTAGTCCAGGATGCTCCCAATTTTCTTTCTTTCTTTCTTTCTTTCTTTCTTTCTTTCTTTCTTTCTTTCTTTCTTTCTTTCTTTCTATTTTATTGGGGTGACATTAGTCTACATGAACATATAGGTTACATGTGTGGATTACTAATTTACAAAATCTGTATATAGGACCATGTGCCCACCACCCCCAATTTTCTTTTTTTATTTTGAGAATACCTTTATTAAAGCGGGGGACAGTGAAACAAAGGAAGGGCTTAGGGTAGAGGAAACAACAGGAGAGAGAGAGAGAGAGAGAGAAAGAGAGAGAGAGAGAGAGAGAGAGAGAGAGAGAGAGAGAGAGACCCAACGAAGTGCTCTGCTTTGGCTCTCTAGAACCGTTATAGGACAGAAGTGGGCCACGCTGGGCTGAGTAAATTCACTGGTCCTGGCCAGTTTTTCTCAGTGGCTAGAGTGTCAGCCTGCAGACCAAAGGGTCTTGGGTTCAATTAAAGGTCAGAGGCACGTACCACAATTGCAGGTTCAATCCCTGGTCCCAGTCAGAGCACAGATAGGAGGCAACCAATCAATGTGTCTCTCTCTCTCCCCTTCCACTCTCTCTAGGAATCAATGGAAAAAATATCCTCTGGTGAGGATTAACAGCAAAAAAAGTTACAGTGAAAGAGGTGGGCCAAGGCAGGCTGTTTTTTGCTCACTGAAGTCTAGGACAGGAGAAGCAACAGGAGATAGCCTTGGTGATCTGCTTGGCTCTCTAGAAACATTATAGGAAAGAAGTGAGCCAAGGCAAGGTTGGTTATCTCACTGAAAAGTCAGAGAGGAGGGGGTCCTGTAGACAGTTCAGGGTGTAAGCCAGGGATGGGCTGCCGCTGCCATTGCTCCTCTGGTTGCAAGTCTCATGGGATTCTTAGAGTTTAGGAGAGAAAAGTAAAGATGCATACCTGAGAGGGAAGAAAGGTGAGTGTGCTCCAGGAGAGCCTGCCGATGCTCCCAATTCTCACTGTCCACTCTCCTTGTCCTCACTTTCTCCTGACCTAACTTGGATTCCATGGCTCATTGTTAAAATCACTCCCCTGCACATATCTCAATTCCCCTGCCTTTTTCTGCCTGGCACAACTTCTGCCTGGTGAAACCTGACTGTTTCATTTACACCTGCTCCTGGGCAGCTGATGTGACTGGAGACATTGAGCCCTGGCCCAGGAAGCTCCTCAGCCCTGCCTGAAAGCCTCGAATTCCTCTAGTCTTCTGCCTTTCCCCTCTCCTCATCCATCCTCCCCCCAACTTTGCTTTCTTTTTGAGAAAACAGAACCAACTGGAAGAAAACTTGTGCAAGTCCCCAACCCCTGGCCCTGTGGATCAGCTTCTGTGCATAGTTGCTTTTGATGCCTTGTCCCAGCTCTGCTGGGGCCAGCTCTTCCACTGGCACTAGCTCCCTTTCTCGTCTCCTACTCAAGGACATCATTCCAGCTGTGGGCCCTTTTCTGTCCTACATGATCAAGTTTTTCTTCCTTTCTGGGTCATTTGCATCAGCATACAAAATTGCACATCTCCCACAGCTATCACCTCATTTCTCTGCTCCCCTTTATAGCAAAACTCCTCCCACTTATCCCCTCATTGCTAAAACAGCTTTCACTGACATCACCAATGAACCTTGTTAATCATCCTTCATCCTGTAGACTTCTCGGCAGCATTTGCCAAATGGATTACTTCTTCCTTCCTCAAACACCTCTGTCTGACTTCCAGGGCAGCCCTCTCTGAGTCTCCTCCTTTCTCACTGACTGCCCTCCCCTCCTTCTTTCCAGGTTCTGCCTCAGCTCCCTGGTCTCTCGGTCTCAGTGCTCTTGAGTGTCTCCTTGCTGGCTACAGTCACTCCCTGGGGGATCTCATCCAGGCTCAGAGCATTAGGTCCCATCTCTACTCTGGCGACTCCAGAGGCTATACTCCCAGCCTAGACTTCTCTCCTGAACTCCAGACCTGCACATCCATCTAGTTGCGCAGCTCTCCATTTGCTGGTCTCGGAAGCACCTCAAGCTTAACTTGATCAAAGCTGAATTCCTGATATCCCACCTGGCAGACCAGCTTTCCCTGCCTCCTCCCCGACCAGGAAATGCCAACTCCATGCTTCCAGTTACTCAGCCCAAAAAGCCTTGGAATCATTCTCCACTTTTCTTTCTGTCTCACATGAGACATCCAGTTTGTCAGCAGAATCAATCTAGAATCTTCCCACTTCTCACCGTCTTCACTGCCACCTCCCTGAGCTAAATCACCATCATCTTTTGCCTAAATTATTGTAATGGCCTCTCAACTCACCTGTATGCTTCCACCTCGGTCCTCCAGTCTCTTCTCAACACCCCAACTAGAGTGATCCTGTTGCACCCTAAGTCACAGTGTGTCATGCCTCTGCTCTAAGCCGTCCAGTGGCACCCCATCTCTTCACGGCCAAAGCCTAAGCCCATCAGGGGCCCGTCACCTTCTGACCTCATCCTCTATGCCCCACTCACTCACTGCCTGGCCACATTGGTGCCTAGGCCTTGCTAGGCACTCTCTCCTCTGCTCAGAGCCCCCTTGCCCTGATTTCCATAGGGCTCATTCCCTCCAGCCTTCAGGTTTCTACTCACCCTTCACCCTGTTACCCTGACCACCTGTCTTAAAGAACAACTGCCTCATGCTTTGACCTCCTGCTTTACTTTTCTCTACAGCACTATCTGGCTTTTTAAGTATTTATTTGTTTATTTTTGTCTCCTGTTATTCAAATATCAACTCCTTGAGGGCAGGGCTTTGATTTCTCACTGTTAAATCCTATGCTCTCAACAGTTTCTGGCACATAGTAGGTGCTCAGTAAACATTTGGGCAATGAATGGAGGAGCAGACGTGATGCTGGATAGCTCCACAGTGAAATCAGTGTCGGCCTGGAGGGCAGCATAGGCCCCAGGGTGGGTGGTGTAGAGGACGGGCTCTCCTGCAGAGTCTGGGGGAGAGCCAGCTCGCTGCCCGTACCCTGCCCAGCCTTGGCCGTTCTGTACAGGTTCAACCGGGCGGCACTCATCAATGTGGGCTTCCTGGAGAGCAGCAACAGCACAGACTACATCGCCATGCACGACGTGGACCTGCTCCCTCTCAACGAGGAGCTGGACTATGGCTTCCCTGAGGCAGGGCCCTTCCACGTGGCCTCCCCAGAGTTCCACCCGCTCTACCACTACAAGACCTATGTCGGCGGCATCCTGCTGCTCTCCAAGCAGCACTACCAGCTGGTGAGGCCCAGCCAGCCTGTTCTGCTGAGCCAGGGAGCTCTCACTGGGTGGGGGCACTGACAGGAGGAGGGCAGTTCTGTCTGGGGCGCAGCAGGGAACCCAGGAGCAGCCAGAGACAGGAGAGAAGAGCAGGAGCAAGCAGGTCAGTTAGGGTGGATTCAGGCGCAGCACAGAAAGCCCGTGAAAGTTGGCTTCATAAAAGTTGGGTTTGGGTCTTAAAATGGGTGTCTGGTTGGGGCTGAGAGGAGGGTGTTGCTTCCTGGGTGGCCTGCCCAGCCTCTCAGACAGTGTCACTAGGGCACCATTTCTCTCTCCTCATTTCTGCCTTCTTTAGGCAGGATTTCTTTCCAGATACTCAGGGTGAGGGGTGGTGGTTGTGGTTGCAATCTGTACCTGTCTAGGCCCACGTCCACTGGAAGAGGGAGCTCCCTCTCCAACAGCCAGACAGGAGTTCCCAAACCACACCACACAGGCTCTTGATTGGCCTGACTTGTGTCCTGGGCCCATCCCTGAGTTAGTCACTGTGGCAGGGGGCGGGGAGGGGGGAGCAAGGAGAGGAGAAGAACTGAGTAGCTTAGACCTGAGTCTCCTGCTCCTCACAAGACTAAAGCCAGCTTTATGTAAATGAAGTCCCTAATCTGGTAGCGAAAATTGGTATCTGCCACAGAGCCCAACTGTTCCTCTCCCACACAGAGGAAGAAGCCAGGGCTGAGCCCAGAAGAAATGGGGAGGGGCAAGCAGGAATTGGTACTTCTGCCCTTTACCAGCCACCCAGAGAGGTGCCCTCCTGCCAGTCAGATATTTTGGGGAAACAAATCATCTCATACAAGTTCCAGGCACAGGGGCTGGCATGTGCTGATTGTCCCCCCAATACTGCAGAGGTTGTGGGAACTGTGAGCATCAGTGTCTGCTGAAAACTTCCAGGGGAGGAGGAAAGGAGGCTGGGTACTTCTGAGAGGTAAGAGACCAAAGAGCACACTGGGCGGATGAGGCAAGTGATGCTGTCTGTCTCTGTGTTAGTGCAATGGGATGTCCAACCGCTTCTGGGGCTGGGGCCGTGAGGACGATGAATTCTACCGGCGCATCAAAGGAGCTGGGCTCCAGGTAACACCCCCAGGTCCCCTACCACCACCTCAGCCATCGTGGCCACCCTGAGGCTCCCTTCTCTGCCCTCAGCTTGGAGATCCTCAGCTGGTTCTGATCCTAGTCCTGCCCCCAACTTAGCACACCTCTTCTGCATAATGGGAATGCAGGCCCTTGCCTGTGGCCTGTGGCAGGCAATGGGACCCCAGAGGACTAGTGGCGAGGGCCAGGGCTCCAGGAGGAGCAGCCTAACCCAACTTCCTTTGGCCTCCTCAGCTATTCCGCCCCTCGGGAATCACAACTGGATACAAGACATTTCGCCACCTGCATGACCCAGCCTGGCGGAAGAGGGACCAGAAGCGCATTGCAGCTCAAAAACAGGTGCTGACTGGTTCCCTGATCAGGCATGGATAGGCGATGACATGGGGGAGCCAGCAGGCCCAAGCATTTCACCAAGTTCTACTTGGGTTCAAATGGCCCTACCCACTCCTTTTTTGCCCAGCTCAGTCGATGGCATTTTGTTTGGGTACCCTTCCCTGGTTGGTGGTTGCTATGGGACCTGAGACCTGGGTCAGATGACCCCCACGCAGGCTGGGTGGAGGGTACTCAGCTGAAGGTGCCAGAATCCCAGGCAGACCTGCAACCCAAGAGTTCCCATCCCTCAAACAGCTCTTCTCTAGGAGCCATACTAGTCAACTGAAAACCCCCGCTCTCCTGCTTACTGGGGCATACAGCTGTGGGCGAGCCTCTCTTCAGTGGGGTCACAGAACCTCTGATGATGAGGTCATCGGCATCCATATACAGCTGGCACCCACAAAGCCCTGAGTATGTGCTCTCTCCCCTTTTCCTTCCCAGGAACAATTCAAAGTGGACCGGGAGGGAGGTCTGAACACTGTGAAGTACCGTGTGGATGCTCGCACAGCCCTGTCTGTGGGTGGGGCCCCGTGCACTGTTCTCAACATCATGTTGGACTGTGACAAGGCTGCCACCCCCTGGTGCACATTTGGCTGAGTTGGCTGGACAGTAAGGAGGCTTGTACCTACAGGCAACACTGCTATTCAGGCCCTGGACAAAGCCTCAGGCCCTGGGCCCAGCTCCAGTAGGATGTGGAGTGGTCTGCAGGCTATGTGTTTGCAGCAGCCTGGCCCCCAGAGGCAGGCTTGAGCCAGGACAAGACACACAGGGTGCCTGGGATGCTGCTAGCAATAAACAGTGATGGAGAGAGGCTGGGATGTGGCTCCCAACCGGGACTCTCCGCCCTGCCTCTGCTTGCCCTGCTCTGCCCTCCTTTGCATGCTGAGACCTGAGGGCTTTTGTTCCTTCCTCCAGGACCGCCTCATGCAGAGATATGGTTTAGAGGCCAGGCTGCTGATATGAGTGGCTACGGCCATTGGGAGGCTTAAAGTGCAGAAACCAGAGAGCAAGCCCCACAGAAAGGGAACAACTGAGAGCAGCTCTAGCTGGTTGTCACCATGTAGGAATGTGGGCCTGTGTTGTCAGATCTTCTGCTTTTTCAAAAGAAACTAGAAGTCTGGATTCTTAAGTGAAATTGGTTAATTATTAAATGATAGCAACTAATTGAAACTTTTAAAAAGTATGGCAGTCCAAACAAAATGTGTTGTGAACCACCAGTTTGTCACTGTGGCTGAAGGGAAGGGGATAGGACAAAAGATGACATCTCTCTTTGTTATAAGCTGGCAAGGAGTTGGGTTAGGGCTGGGGATGGCAAGACCAGGGGAAGCTCAGGTGGGAGAGAAGCCAAAGACACAAGGTTCCTGCCACCGCCCACAGCCCTCTAGGCCTTGTTTCAGGGCAGTGTGACCACCGCCAGGCTCTAGTGAGCTCTGACTCTGGGAAGGGCACTTCACCTGCCTCACTAAGATGGACTGATCCAGAGGACTGGACTCAGGGCAGGCAGAATGTGTCGGCAGTGGCTCAGTCATGGCTTGAGGGAGTGAGGGCCGTGTTTCTGACGCCAGAGGAAGAAGATTAGAAGTGGGAGAATCCCTGGGGTGTTCCCACAGCACAAGCGATCACCCAATGCCAAAGAGAGGTGAAGGAGGGGAGTTGAGGGGACTGTGGAATTGGGGAGTGATCTTGCAGGGAAGCCTGGGGCCAATGAGAGAGTGGGAGGCCACGGGCCCTGCAAAGTAGATCACTTCTTTAAGGCATTTGACTGCCAAAGATTGGCGGCAGAAGTCCGAGGGGACTGGGACAGTTAGGCTAGTTGAACAAGTAGGACACCTGGAATGCTGGAGGAAGAGATTGAGGTCCTACAGTTCAGGAGGGTGGATTCAATAGCTCTGCTCCAAAAAGACTCCTCTGAGCTGCTGTGTGCAGTTGTGTGGGTTGTGCACTCTACAACCTAAGCATAAGCCAAGAGACTTGAGCCAAGATGAGCAGAGTGAAGCTTCAGGCTCCATATAACTGTTCACGTGGATAACAGAGGGTCTTTGTGATCCTAAATTGGTCTTACCCAGTGATTCAGCCCCACAGTGAGGGGCACGCAGGCTGCAATTACAGTGCAAGGGTGGTGAGCAGGACTTACTCAACTTGAGGTCCAGGAGAGAGGAATAGTGCGTTTTCTGTATGCCAGTCTCCCGGGCAACCATGGCTAAATCATCCTGGACTTAAGTAATGTGGAGGCAAAACTCCAGCCTCTTGGAGCTGGTGGGAATGGATGTGGTATCATAGCCCTCAGCTCTGTACTCATCTGGCACATAGGAAGACCTCACAAAATGTGGGTGTTCCTTTATACCTGCACCAAGGATGTAGAATGAGCAGAAGAAAAGCAGGATCAGCTCACTCAGCCTGGGCTGGGGCACAACTCCGACCTGGGGCCCCACACTCCGCTATGGCTGCTGCTGCCACCTCCAGGAGAGTGGGAGAGAGCTGAGCAATGGTTTGCAGGGGGAAGAAGCAGGCAGCTCTACTGCTTCCTAGTGCCTTGGTTGCCTCCTCTGTGGAGTAGAGCTAACATCCCTGACTCGCTGGCCAGATATGGATGAAATGAATCCAGGATGAACTGGCACCTGCTGAGCATTCACTGAGTACAACATGCTAGGTCTTATTGGTTAATCTGTCTTGTAGCTGAGGATGGTGGAGCACAGAGAGCTAAGTAGCTTGCCCAAGGTAAAAGAGTTGGCACCTAGTGGAACTTGGCCTTAGAGCAGATTCCTTCACTCCTGGCCTGCACAGCTGGTCCCATGCACAGATGTTCCTTATCCTCCAGACTATTCCTCCTCTCTCTAGCCCTCCCGTGGGGAGGGGTAGCCAACATGGTTTGATGTCCCTCCCACCTCTGAGAGGAAACTAGGGCCATGGGTGAGATACAAAGTGTCTGCCCCATGCTTCCTCTGCTGGATTAAGATGGGGATTTGGCTGCTGGGTAGGTCCCTTGGAGCATCAGTGGGACCAAGAGCGTGGCACTGTGCCTGAGGAATGTACAAGGTGCTTGGGGAAGGTCTCCAGGAGGCGTGGGCTTGCTGGTGGAGTCAGTTTGCTGTCAGATGGGAAGAGTTCTGGAGGGATCAGCATGTGCCAGGTAGAGAGATGAAGAGAGCATGTTATGTTCAGGGATCTGGAAGGAGCTCTGGGTGTCCCTGGTTTGCCAATACAGTGCAGGAGTGTGGGGGGAGGGGGGAGGGGGGGGAGGTGGTGGCAGCAGAGGGAAGGTTGGGTGGACCATGAGGATCTGTGTATGCCACATTGAGCAACCTATACTGTATTCTCTGGGTTCAGTGTTTTCAAGCACAGAGAAATTTTTGAGCAGGGAGACCTTTCTGAACCCACAACTTTAATGTATTGAGACAACACTCTAATCAACTGAGTTATCCTGCCAGGACACCACTGTCAATTTCTTAGTTTTGACCAATGCACTATGGTTAGGTAAGATATTAACCATAGGGGGAGCCGGGTAAAGGCTATACAGGAATTTTCTGTAATATCTTAATAATTTTTCTGTAGATCTCAAATATTCCCAAAGGAAAAACAATTTTTTAAGATAAGATATATGAGGAGCATAGCAATTGCTCAGCTGATGATAGAATCTTGCCCTTCCCTTCAGGCTGACAGTTGAGAATTTCCTCTGCTACTGCATCTGTCTGAGCTATGCCCCCTCACCCACAAGTAAGGTTGAGTTGAGGACTCCTCAGGCTATGATATTGGACCAGAAAGAAGTAAATGGAAAAGGTAACTATTTGTTGTCTGATAGTGCAGCACCGAGTATTTCCTTCCCAAGGAAGGGATGTAGGAGATGTTTTTCCTTAATGATTACCCCCAGTGTCCCCTTGTCCGTTCCTTCATAGAGACCTTCCTGACTACCCATTCTTAAGAGTTCACACACAAACTCACACATACATCATCCCTTTTTATTGCTCTCACAGCTATCATCATTAACTGAAATCTTACTTATTTACTCTCCCCTGTTCCTTCATCTCACTAGAACTTCAGCCTCCTGAGCTCAGGACCTGTGTATCTTGTTCATTGCTATGTCCTCAGTACCTAGCACTGGGCCTGCTGCCTCATAGGCACTCAGTTTTAATGGAATTGATTGAATTGAAATTCCCAGGTGGCAGGTTGCAGCCCACAGCACCAGCTGCTGTTGGCCAGGCCTTCTCTGCCCTAAGGCTGATGTTTTGCTCTCCTGTCCTGTCCTGAAGACCTGGGGCCACCTCTTCCCCACACCTGACTTTATCTTCTTTGTTCACTTGCCCTTTCCATCTTGTTTACCTGTCTGCCAGCAGCTGCTACACTACCTGCCAGCATTAATTCTGCTTCATTTAAGCTCATTTGCACCAATTTCTTTTTTTAGAACAATCCACGCAGTCCCCTGAAGAGCAGCACATGCTGTGGGCGGCCCTGCTTCCCTTTTCCTGATGAGCACAGAGCAGCAGTTTCCTTCCCTCTGAGCACTCACTGAAAGCGCTTTGCCAGAGCAGGAGAGGCCTAGACTCAGAGATGCTCATTTCCTGTGGACCTGAAGCCAGGGGCACACGCTGTGGAAATTCTGAATTTTAAGGGGATGGAAAGGCCAAAGTGCTTTGGGGGCTGACCTGCTTCCTGAGGTGACTTTTCCTCCCTCACAGCTGTAGGACCCAGCCCACATCCTCATCACTGGGCCTTTAGGCCTCGCGGTCCTGGGGGCTACAACTCAGGAGAGAGTCTGTTCTGCTCCCTAGAAATTGGAGTGAGAAAGAGGTTCAGGAGTAGTGGCCCCACCCAGGGAATGTTCTCTCTTACCCTTAGAGCTGGCAACACCAGAGGCTGCAGAATTGCCCTTTCTGTGCAGTGGCCTAGAATCTCAGCCCAGAATGGGAAAACACAGACTTTCTAACACATTGTCACATCCACCTCTCACTTTCTGCTGCTGCAGAAGGCTCAGCATAAAATGAAATCATGTTGCTTTTCATAGAAATGAAGCCAAGGCAGGAATGTGGGCAGGCAGAAACTGAAGGGCCAATGAGACTTATCTGGAAGAAGAGAAATTCCTGGGGTTGGGTCAGCCAGGGTAGTGGAACTGGAACTTTGGCCTCAGCCAGAGGAGGTAGTAATCCCACCTCCACCACTAATTCACTGCAACCTCAGGCAAGTCGCTGAACCTCTCTGAGCCTCAGTTTCCACATCTCTAAGGTAGAACTTTTCATACCTGCCTACCTTGCATGGTACATATCTGGTAGTGTACGGTATCTGACACATAGGGAGTACCCAATAAGTAAAAGCTTTTATTACCATTTACAGGCTTTAAAACAGTGAGTGACACCATCTTTACTGTGATTCAGAGAGTCATATTGCCTCATTACTTAACCATTCCCTCCTAAAAGTGCACTGGGGTTTGCTGAGGACTTGGAGGGCCTCTCAGAAAGACACAGGCATTCCCACATCTACACATGAGGGACCTGGCCTCAGACCTTGAATTCACTGAATTAAAATTAATTGCTATTAGCCAGATTGTGCTCCCTATAATGTAGTGTTTTCGATTTTAAAAAAAGCACAAAAGCCCTAGCTGGTTTGGCTCAGTGGATAGAGTGTCAGCCTGCGGACTGAAGGGTCCCCACTTCCATTTCAGTCAAGGGCACATGCCTGGGTTGTGGGCTTGATCCCCAGTAGGGGGCGTGCAGGAGGCAGCCAATCAGTGATCTCTCTCATCATTGATGTCTCTATCTCCCTCTCCCTTCCTCTCTGAAATCAATAAAAATATATTAAAGGGGGAGTGGGGGGGGGGGGAGGGGAAATCCACCTACAACAACAGAGAAAGAAATGCTTGATTTCTGGGCTCTGTCGTGGCACTGGATACCTCCAGAGAACTGGCGCTGTGTTCCAACACTTAACTGTTCCAGGTTCTGTTTCCTACTATATGGCCCCTTTCTTTCTGCTGCTTCCTGCTGGCAAAGGAAAGTTGATGACAAGACTTGGGCAAAAGCAAAATGTAGTTTTAAATTAAATAATACATTAAGAAAATGAGCTATGTCTAAGGAGAACAAATTCAAGTGTGATCTGGGATCTACAGGTTCGCCATCCAGTGGTTCTAACCCTGGCCACTCACTAGAATCCTGTGTGGAGCATTAGAAGCAATAGCCCAGCCGGAGTGGCTCAGTGGTATGAACCAGGAGATCACGATTCCCAGGTTGCAGGCTCAGTTCCCAGTGTGGGGTGTGCAGGAGGCAGCTGATCGATGATTCTCTATCATCATTGATGTTTCTGTCTCTTCCTCTCTGAAATAAATAAAAATATATTTTTTAAAAATTCAGGGCCTTTAGCCGAAACCGGTTTGGCTCAGTGGATGGAGCGTCGGCCTGCAGACTGAAGGGTCCCAGGTTCGATTCCGGTCAGGGGCATGTGCCTGGGTTGCGGGCACATCCCCAGTGGGAGATGTGCAGGAGGCGGCTGATCAATGTTTCTCTCTCATCGATGTTTCTGGCTCTCTATCTCTCTCCCTTCCTCTCTGTAGAAAAGCAATAAAATATATTTTAAAAAAAATTCAGGGCCTTTAAACAATAAAATTAAATTTTAAAAAAATTTCAGGGCAGGGTTACCATGGGGGTGAGGAAGGACAGGATGCATATGGGGAGAGGCCGACAGGGGGCCTTAAAGATTTTCTTAGTTTTCTATTTCTTAAGCTGATGTTTGACATACAAGGAATCATTCTATTATTTTTCATACCTTATATATACATATATGTGTCACATTTATGACATGTAAAGTATTTTAATAAAAAAATTGCAATAGGAACAAAAAGAAGACCATGGATATCTGTGGTAGTTATGAGTAATGAAAATGCACATATTAAAAGCCAACAGCATGCTGTGTTGGTAAGGATGTGGAGCAACTTGGAATTTCATGCAGGCGAGTACACGTGCAACTTATGCCTGCTGTCTTCGTAACTAGCCCTCGTTTTCATTCTCAGAAGTTCTCCAGATGGAATCGACTAGCAAGAGGGCCCTGTGCTCTCAGTGGTAGCAGCTGCCCCTGTTTCTTGTCCCAGGGCAAACAGAAATGCTGAAGAGAAACAAGGTGAAACTTCCTGATTAAATAGTCACTCCTACTTACTTGGAAAGCCTCCCTTGTTCCTCATCTGTAAATTAGGCATAACTTACCTTATGGGTTTGCTGTGATAATTCAATGAGATTATCTATGCTCAGGATGCAAGAAATGGAAATCTCCCTTCTTTTTCCAAATTAAATGAGGACAGTACCAGCACCTGGAGGGACTCTAATATTACCCTGGGAGGCAGGGAGCCCTACCCCCTTTCTGTATCATCTAAGGCTCTCCCAGGCTTACAAAGTCCCAAGAAGGTCCCTGTAGATTAAAAGCGATCTAAAGACACATCTACCAAATGCAGTGTGTGGACTTCAGGTGGATCCTGATTCAAACCAATCAACTAGAACAGATTCCTGATAAAATCAGGAAAATATGAGTAAGGATTGAGGATTAGGAGATGGCAAGGTGTGATAATGGCATTGTGTTTGGGCTTCAAAAAATTTCTCCTTCCCAAATAGCTATTCTCTGATCTCAAATAAAGGCATGCTGCTTCTCATTTTGATACAGCCTAAAATATTTATGGATAAAATCTTATAATGTCTAAGATTTGCTCTAAAATAATCCAGTGGTGGGAGTTGAGGGGGGTGGATAGAGATTAAACAAGAGTGGTCAGGAGATACTCATTGTAGCTGGCTGGTAGATACAAGGGGCTCATTGTTCTCTTCCTTCTATTTTTACCTACATGTGAAATTTCCCAGGAAGAAGAGAAAAAAGGGAGAGGAGAGGGAGGGAGGGAAGCAGGAGGCAGGAAGACTCCCCCGCCCTCCATGCAGGATAGAGCTCCAGCTCTCAGAGCACAGTGCAGCTCTGTGGTGATGCCAGCAGCCCTCCTGCTGGAGATCTGTACTAGCCAGCATGAACTTCAGAAGAAAACCGTTCTACACATTATGCCAGCCTCACCAGTCCTTCGGGAGCCACACCCACCCGAGGACTGCAGTATCATGAGTGCAGAGTCCACTTGTCTTTTTCCGTCCGTCCCGGGAAACCAGGCACAAGAGGTGGGGCCACTTGCCTTTTTCAATCTCCTGAAGGACCACAGCAGTTTCTCTTGAAATACACCAAATGTTTTCATTCCACACCTTCTGGCACAGTCTGGCAGCTCTTGAGAAGGAGCTCAGATCTGAAAACAAAAGATCCTGGCCATCCCCTACCCCAGCCCAGGCCCCTCTGGCCTCCTGGAAAGGGGAGGAAGATGGGGTGGGGTGGGTGGGCTCATATTTCCTGGTAATACCTGTTCTTCCCCCGTTCTCCCTCCTCCAACCAAATACAGACCAGGAGACTTCTTGCTATAGAGGTGCCATGATATAAGTTAAATGCCCATGGATCCCCATTGTACAAGTAAGGGGAACCCTCTGGAGAGGCCAGGTGCTGTACGAGAGCCACTCCTTCCCACTCCCTCCATCACGAGTTCCTCAATCAGCCTTGGCTGGGTAACTCAGTTGATTGGAGCATCGTTCAGATAAACTAAGGTTGTGGCCAAGTCAAGGTACATGCAAGAATCAAGCAATGGCCCAGCCAGAGTAGCCCAGCGGTTGAGTATGAACCTATGAGCCAGGAGGTCACAGTTCAATTCCTGGTCAGGGCACATGCCCAGGTTGTGGACTGGATCCCTATAGGGGGGCATGCTGGAAGCAGGTGATTGATGATTCTCTCTCATCATTGATGTTTCTGTCTCTCTCTCCCTCTCCCTCTCTGAAGTCAACAAAAAAGAAAAAAGAACCAGTGAATGCATTAATAAGTGTCTCCCTCTCTCCCTTCCTCTTTCTCTCTAAAAATCAATAAATATTTTTTAAGTTCCTCAATCATCCACTGGCTTTTACTGCCCCCTTGTGGCCATTTGCTTCCCATAGCCATCCCTGCAATACAAATGTCCTGCCTACCCACCTTGCACTAAGCCAGTTTTCATTGAGGAGCAGACATTTGGCTTGTTAGTGGGAAAACTTCCTCTTAAATGAATATCTTCCAAACAAGTTATTTGCTTTTTAAAAACGTTACTGGTTAAAAATTTCACAATTAAAATTTAGGGAGAAAAATATCTTACAAAGTGACTGGTTATAGGGAAAAGCCTGCCTCTATATGGGTAAAGGAAGCTCTAATACCATAAGAAACAATGCTCCTGCAGACACGGTGCTTGTTCCTGGCAGGATTGTGGCTGGATCTAACTCCTAGGAGTCTCTTTAGAGCCCAAGCCACTCAGTGACACCCCTGGTGACAGCGGGACAGATTTAGAAGCCAAGTCTCATCCCAATCTTGGGCAAACAAGCCACTTGCCGCTATATCCAGTGGTACTGAGGGCAAGGTTTTAGACCCCAGCGTGCAGAGGACACAGGCAAACAATTTGATGAAACCAGTTTGTGGCCCACTGCTTTCTTCCCTGTGTGAACTGGTTCTCAGAACACCAATGAGCAAGTCTGTCCCCAGCTGTTCCAGACGTCTAACACCCGAGCAGAAAGAGCCAGGCCACTGTGAGCTGTTCCACTTACTCCCAGAGGCCCCGTCCTCTCCGCCAGAGCTGTAGTGCAAATGCCTGCGTTTTGTTTGTTTGTCTACTTTGTGATGTAAGTGCCTGGTTTATGCTTTTGACTGCCCAGGCATCACGGTGCCAGCCACACGGCTAGAAGAGCCAGGCTGCTCTCCATCCCCAAAGTTCCGTTGTTTTAGAGATCTTTGGTTTGACTTTTGTCATTCTCTTCTTGCCTTTAAATATTGCTCTTATGCTTTACATTCACTAATAAAGAGTGAACCCAAGAAACCCTAGGCTCCCACCCTCAACACCAATAAAAACCAAACCCCGAGCGCTCTCTCTCTCTCTCTCTCTCTCTCTCTCTCTCTCTCTTTCTCTCCCTTCCCCCATCCACCTCTTCACTGTGGAATCTCCAGAAACTGTGAATAATAAACCTTGTTTTCTTTTTGAAAATATATTTTTATTTATTTCAGAGGGGAAGGGAGAGAGATAGAAACATCAATGATGAGAGAGAATCATTGACTGGCTGCCTCCAGCATGCCCCCTACTAGGGATTGAGGAATCGAACCTGGGATCCTTCAGTCCACAGGCCAACCCTCTATCCACTGAGCCAAACCAGCTAGGGCAAACCTTGTTTTCTTTTATTCAAAGTTTCCTGAAGGTTATTGCTGAAGGCATCTTGCAATTGTGGTATACTAATGCACACACTAAGACCAGCTTAAAACAATAACTTTGCCCAAAGATGCCTTCTCTCTGATTTCTGACACACAATCAGCACAGTGTGCCTACAAGCAGTGTTTTCCCATGACCCGAGGAAAGCCTGCCTTTCTGGCTCATGCTGCCACAGCAGTCTTTAAAGGACTGAGTTAGGGAGACTGGAGCCTCAGGAGGGAGCCCACTGTAGTGAGACGCTCAAGCTGGGCAGCTGGAGAGTCCCAGCTTCAATAAGGGCATGTCCTCTACAGATGGCCAAAAGACATGAAAAAATGCTCAAAGTCACTGATCATCAGAGAGATGCAAATTAAAACGACAATGAGATATCACCTGTCAGAATGGCTACCATCAACGAATCAACAAATGACAAGTGCTGGTGAGGATGCGGAGAAAAGGGACCCCTCGTGCACTGCTGGTGGGAATGCAGACTGGTGCAGCCATTATGGAAAACAGTATGGAGTTTCCTCAAAAAAATAAATATGGAACTGCCGTTTGACCCAGTGATCCCACTTCTAGGAATATATCCTAAGAAACCTAGAACCACCAATCAGAAAGAATGTATGCACCCCGATGTTCATAGCAGCACAATTTATAATAGCTAAGATCTGGAAACAGTGCAAGTGCCCATCAGTAGATGAGTGGATAAAAAAGCTGTGGTACATTTCTACCATGGAATACTATGCAGCAGTGAAAAAGAAGAATCACTTACCCTTTGAGACAGCATGGAGAATATCATGCTAAGTGAAATAAGTCAGTTAGAGAAAGATAAGTATCACATGCTCTCATTCATATGTGGAATCTAAGTAAGAAAATAAACTGATGAACTGAGTAGGTACAGAGACATAGAAGCATGGAACAGAGTGCAGAATCTCAGAGGAAAGGAGGGGGAGGGTGGGTGGGTGAGTGGATGGGTGGGAGGTAATCAACCAAAGACCTTGTATGCATATATGGATATGGATAACCCATGGATACAGACAGTGGGGTGGTGAGGTCCTGGGCAGTGGATGAGGGTAGGCTGGATGGGGCTGATGGAAGAGAAAAGGGGACATATGTAATACTTTCAACAATAAAGATTAAAAAAATAACTGCATGTCCTCATGAAACTAATTACCCCCAAAGCCTCTTTCCTCATCTCTGAAAGAAGGACACCAGCACCCACCCCAAGGAGTGTTGGGATGATCCGGATGGAAGATGGTTGAGATTTGCACATCGCACCACTGCTCAGATGTGCAGAGAAATGTGGCCAAGTGCATTTTCTTCACAAGTCACAGGGATTGGCTAGGGGTGCCAAGATGTTAGCTCAGCATTTCAACCTCCTCTGCTCCAAACTGTCTTCTGAGTTCTTTCAACATAAGAAACACTCGAACTTATAGAGAATCTCTATGGGTTTATTTGAACCAAAATGGCAATTGTCAAATCTCAATAGATTGAGAAAATGCTCTGGAAAATGGCAGTTTACCACTTATTTTATAATCAGAATCAAAAGGAAAGGTGTAAGAGGTTTACCTGAAATCCACTGGTGATTGCTTAGGGAGGCAGGAGAAAGCAAAGGGGGAAATCTTTGAGATTGGATAAAAAGTAAAACAGATATACACATGCTCCTTTTTTAATTTTCTTGTTGTTGTTGTTAATCCTCACCCAAGGATATTTTCCCATTGAAACTTTTTTTTTTTTTTAGAGAGAGTGGGAAGGAGGAGGAGGAGAGAGAAACATTGATGTGAGAAAGACACATTGATTGGGTGCCTCCCGCACGGGCTCCGACCAGGCCTGGGGATAAAGCCTGCAACCAAGTTACGTGTCCTTGACCAGAATCGAACCCAAGACCGTTGAGTCTGAGGGCCGATGCTCTATCCACTAAGCCAAACGGATTAGGGCCTTACTTTTTTTTAAATTGAATTTTAGAGGGGAACACTTATTTATGCATTCACTGGTTGATTCTTAAATGGGATCAAATCTACAACCTTGGGGTATTGGGAGGACTCCCTAACTAACCTTATTATGTGATGTGACCAAGAAGATGCAACTCTACTATATGACCTATATAATTATGGTTCAAGATCGGGCATTCATACTAGATGGCTATTGTTGTGTTGGCTGTTGTCATTATTTTATTTGACAATCTAAGGGAAAAGAGGTCAATGCCTCTAACTAAATAGTCAGATATTGTATGTTTTAAAAATTCTTGCGGCACACCAGTTGAAAATCGCTGTTTTAAATGTATCCAACGGAATATAAATGTTAAAATCTTTCTTAAATTCATGAACAAGCTCTTCTTCAACACTTTGAAGTTTTACATTTTTTCCTTTTTCTCCTTGAATTTGTGTTTCCTTTCCAAGTTCTCCATATCTTCATTATAAGGCAATATATTTTTAGGCTTCAAAGTCTTTTACTGACCATCTTATACTTAGGTATAACAAAAAGTATATTATTGAAATTTACTTCATTTCCTGTTGACCATAAATCCTAAGTGTTAAATAATTTTTCTGAATTGAATTATTGATAGAAAGAGAATTAGTACGCAATTGACCAAAACAATATAAATATAAGGTGGGGTTTTTGTTTTGTGGTTTTTTTTAAATATATTTTTATTGGTTTCAGAGAGGAAGGGAGAGGGAGAGATACAAACATCAATGATGAGAGAGAATCATTGATTGGCTGCCTCCTGCACGCCCCACAATGGGGATCAAGCCCGCAACTGGGGCATATGCCCCGACTGGAATCGAACCATGACCTTCTGGTTCATAGGATGATGCTCAACCACTGAGCCATGCTGGCTGGGCGAAAGCAGTCTTTTACTGAGGTATATGTTGCTAAAAACAATTGAACTGTTAATAGCAATTCTTTTTTTTATAACAGAAGTAGAAACTATTAAACATTTTATAAGATGGAGACTGTAATTAGAATAAATATTTTATATGATTTGACAAAACTGGTTTGACTTCATTCTTGAATAACAAAGAATCTGAAAGAAATGTCATAGAACTATCATCTATGCGTCTCAGCCACTGTGGGGACAATGCTGGCATTCTGAGGGAGTGCGTGAGCTCAGCATCACTAACTCCAAAGTGCTTGCTGTCCGGAGGCATGTTCCCCGGCTGAGGGCTCGTTGGGATGAGCACTGAGAACAAGGGCTGCTCCCCAGCGATGTCTATTTTCTACTTGTGTTCTTTGCTTTGCTCCAGGGGAGCTTTATTACTTAGGTAAGATTGATTAAATCATTGGTGACTCATCCTGCTATTGTCATGATTAGCTAGTTTGTTAATAATAATAATAAGAGCCCTAACCGGTTTGGCTCAGTGGATAGAGCGTCGGCCTGCGGACTTAAGAGTCCCAGGTTTGATTCCGGTCAAGGGCATGTACCTTGGTTACCTTGGTAGCTGAATTGATGTTTCTAACTCTCTATCTCTCTCCCTTCTTCTCTGTTAAAAATTAACACAATATATTTAAAAAAGAAGAGAAAGAAGAGAGGAAAGGGTCGAGCAGATATTAGCATGGTCTCTTGGACAGCTTCACCAGGAAGCTAAAGCTTCACGCTCCTCAGGGAACCACAGGTCCATTCCCTGAAGATCACTGAAGGGAGGGACCAAACAAAGAAAGGATGATGTACATGGCAAGTCAGGTTGACAGTGTGGCAGGAAGTTAGACATGAGCAGAGCGAGGACGATGGGTCAGGTACAGAAGGTCATCAGGGCGGAAAGCCCTGGGTGCCTAACCAAGGACAAGTGTAGGGTGGGATCTTGCCTCAGGGTGACCTTTCCTCCCCTAGCATATGGCTGCTCATGGGGTTTGGACCCTCTGACCATCCTCCCTAGAGATAACATCTAGGGCTTAATTGTATTTCCGCTCCAGGCCCAGAAAAGCAGCAAAACTAGACAAGTGACCCCAAGGCTGACCTCAGGTCCAGCTGCATTGAATAATGACCTCCTTCCCTGGTGCTGACTAATCAGTCAGTGGAGACCTAGACCCTGAAAGAACACACCTGGAAAGCTGCTGGATATTCTGTTGAGATCTTCCCCTGGGACCTCCTCTACAATCTCCACCCTTAAAACCCTTAGGACAGAGGGCCTGTTAGGTCTGATGAAATAATTGAATCGTTACTCCTTCCCCTGGGAACTGGCTTTAGACCACTTCACAACTGACATTCCCTTTTGCTTAGACCAGCGACGGCCAACCTTTCGGATCTCATGGACCACCAGTGGTACACGGACCACTGGTTGGTGACCCCTGGTTTAGACCACATTCCATTTGCTAAAACCATTACCTTTCCCCTCCAGATTTGCCCAGGATCTGGACATGAACAGAGAATTCCCCACCCAAAAACCTGCCTAGAGTCCTTTAAAATCTCTGACTCCCACCCTAGCTAGTTTGGCTCAGTGGATAGAGCACCGACCAGTGGACTGAAGAGTCCTGGGTTCAATTCCAGTCAAGGGCATGTACCTTGGTTGCAGGCCCCACGGCGAGGTCAGGAGGCAACCAATAGATGTTTCTCTCTGTCTTTCCCTCGCTCTTCCACTCTCTCTAAAAATCATTGGAAAAATACCCTCAGGTGAGGATTTAAAAAAAAAAAATGTTGAAAAACAAACAGATAAATAATAAATAATAAAATAATTTAAAATCTCTAACTCCCTGACCCTGGGTGCTGGCACCATTTTGGGGCTCAGCCCATCTGGTCTCCAGATGACCTAATAAATTTATAACCCCTTCCCACATTTGGTCTCGTGGGGTCCTACTTCAGCAACCCTAGCATTTGGTGCAAAAACCCGGGAGGGTTCCATGGGGAAGGGGAGCCATCAACCTGGCTTCAGTCACCCTGAGTTTTCTCCTGGGAGAGCTGCTGCCTACAGCTGGTCCTGGGCTTACCTCCAAATCCTACTTGGATGACTGACTGCCGCCTCCATTCGGCCTCCCTCCCCTATGGGCCCTCCCGAACCAACCAAGGAGGCCCCAGGGGCTCTCTCCCCTGGTGAGTTTCCATGCCTTCCTCACTGCCAAACTCCAAGAGCCCTTCCTTTACCTCTATAACTTATTTCCTAAGCCCATATCTTCTATGAATTACTTCTACTACCTCTGTGATTTTCCAAATAAGTGGTCACTTACAGTTTTGAGTCTTGGCTCTGAATTCTTTCCTAGCCAGAACTCAAGAACTGAGGTTTTTAAACCCGGTCCAGTCTGATCCCATGGGTCTAACACCTGGTACTATTCTGAAGCCCCCAACAGTAGGGAAAGTGCTTGGCTGTCAGTCTAGCCTGGGGAAAAGATCATTGGCAAGTGCTCAAAGTCTTGGATAGTTAAAGTCCCGGAAGAGTTCCCTCTCTCCTTGTTCCCTCTCTCTCTTGTTCCACAACTATGCTCGCTGGTCTGTTCCCTTTCTATAGCCATGTGGCCTTAAGGCGCCACATGACCCATTAATTTTATATCATCAATAAAGCTTTCCCACAAAACCCCATTGTCCCACGGGGACCTCAGGAAATTCTTTTCTTCGAGGCACCACAAGAACTCCACTTACACCAATAACAATCTTACTACTGGTCTGAAAGTTTATGTGCCTAACATTTCAAAAAGGCCAATATTCAAAACATCAGAGTTTGGAGTAAGGAGAAGACACTTAACTGAGAAGATGGGGGTCTTAGAGGTTCCTTAAATCCATCTTAAGAGAGTCCAGACTTCACACTTTTATGTCAAATGAAGGAAAAATGGGAAGGGCAAGAGGTCATTGAGGACCACAGACATCTGGGCACCAGCAAGGACCTAAGAAAGAGTGTGAAATCTGAAATCTCTTTGTTTCCAGTCTGTTAACCCCTGCTGATCTAAATCCAGTCTTGAGGCTTCTGCAAATCTTTGATAAATAATAATTATTTTTTTACATATTTAAAAAATGCCTCGGGTGAGGCACCTTCTGGCAAGGGGGCTGTTTTTGTGTTTTGTTTTGTTTTTTAATATATTTTTATTGATTTCAGAGAGGAAGGGAGAGGGAGAGAGAGAGACAGAAACATCAATGATGAGAGAGAGGCATGGATTAGCTGCCTCCTACACGCCCAACACTGGGGATGGAGCCCACAACCCTGACTGGCCTGAAACCCGGGCATGTGCCCTGGCCTGGAATTGAACCAGGATCTCCGGGTTCATAGGTTGACGCTCAACCACTGAGCCACACCGACTGGGCACGGGGGCTGTTCTTAAAGAAAAAATAAACCTCAAGCTGCAAGCAGAATTCCTCTATAATGATTAGCATGTCTATATGCAAGAACACAGGCTTGAGCAAGACGGGGTCAGGGAGGCTATTTCACTGGCACAATCCAGCCTTCAGCCCCTCTCCTTCCCAGAGGTTAGTGGGGGAGGTTACACCCCTCTAATCACAAGGCTGGTTCTCCAGGCAACCAGCCCCCATCCTTAGGTGGGGCTCGAAAGTCACTTCATTAACATAACAAAAGACACAGTGATCACTTTTATCCTTTAGGAAATTCCAAGGGTTTGGGGAGCTCTGTGCCAGAAACTAGGAGGAAGATCAAATATATGTTTCTTATTCTAAATCACAACATCACATCTCCCTTTCTCATCTAGGAAGTACAGTCCCAGCAGCTGCCTCCAGAAGCCCCCACACCCACTACTCTGACCTCCAGTTGTCTCACTTGGACAGAAAGCTCAGCCATCCAGACTCCTGTCAGGTGACCCAGAGCTGACAGGTCCCCTAGAGGTCATCTAACATGCCTCTCCCTCCCACAGAAAGAAACCGATGTCAGACTTGTGGCCATGTGGGCTAGGCCAGAACCCAGGCCTTTCACCTGCTCCATCCTGGACCAGTGACGCCTCTCGGGCCAGAGCATGGGGCTGGGACGCTCACCTTTATCCAGGGACTTCTACCAGCCAGGCACTGGGACACATTTTTTCAGGTGTGTTCCCCTAAACCCTCCTCACAGCCCTGACAGACATTTTACTCAGGAAGACACAGAGGCATGGAAAGGTAAAAAGACCCAGTCTTTCTGACCCAGTGCCTTGGCTTTTCTCCCTGCAGCACAAAGAAGTGTAATATCCTGCTCCTCCTGCAGTTTCCTCCCAAGTTCCCTCTTCTAGTAGCGGCAGATTAGGTAGTCTTTCAGCCTCCAGCCCAGCAGTGCAGGGGTCATTTTGAATTCTTCCTTCTTCAACCTGGCAGCCAGTCTGTGGGCACAGAATCCCGCTCTGGCAGGCTGGAAGAAACCGCGAAGGGCAGGCAGTTCAGCTGTCTATGCAACACTTAGATTTCCTCTAAACGGCTGTGGTGAAGCCATTGCCCAGGTTCAGCCTAGTCTGAACTCGGCCCCCACATCTGTGCCAGGGGCTCGCCTCTTTCTGATGTTACCTGTTGCATCTTGAAATGGTTATGAAGTTCCAAAGTCAGCCTTAGGTCAAGCTGAAACGGGTCTACGTGTTCCCTCCCCTCTCCACCCCCACACTCACATTTTCACTGGTCCTAGTTGTTTTTTTCTTGGGATTCACAGAACAGACCTGCCTACTCTCCTCGACCTTAGCCCTTTAAATGTGAAGGCTATAATCTTGTTCCCAGAAGGTAAATATCTCCCTTTGCTCCAGCTGGTCTTCACAGGACATACTTCAAGTCACTAATCAGTCTGGCCTCTCCTCCTAAAACACTCCAATTTATCCAAATCCTTTGGTACAAACTCAGTGCCTATGGGGGCCAAGCAAATGACATCAGTGAGTGCGATGGGTGGAGTTAATAGGGAGTGGTGGGGACTGTGGCAAAGAGTAAGAACCCATCTGTTGGAAACAGTCACTTAAGTTTCAGGCGATTGTTGCCCCATAGAAATGAGACCCCAGTATTGCCAGATCCCTCATTTTCCAGGAGAAACAGAAAAAAAATTTTTTTAATATATTTTATTGATTTTTTACAGAGAGGAAGGGATAGGGATAGAGAGCTAGAAACTTCGATGAGAGAGAAACATCAACCAGCTGCCTCCTGCACACCTCCTACTGGGGATGTGCCCGCAACCAAGGTACATGCCCTTGACCGGAATCGAACCTGGGACCTTTCAGTCTGCAGGCCCACGCTCTATCCACTGAGCCAAACCGGTTTGGCGAAAAGAGAAAATTTTGATTTGTATTTGAAATGTCCTGATTTTTTAATCTCAGTAATTAATTAAAACACACACACACACACACACACACACACACACACACACACTGTGCAGGCAAACAAAAACCTGTGGGCACTATGCAACTTCTGAAAATGTACCACCTAAAACTGGATTCAACACTCAGAAGTAGTGGGTAACCTGTTCTGTGCACCCTAACTTGTGAAAGCTACTCCCTCTCTCTCGATGTCCACTATTTCAGGTCTTCACCGTCTCTTGCCAGGCCCAGGCCCACTGTCCTGACCAGCCAGCCGTCTCTACCTCTTCAGCCCTGCTCCTCACCACCGCCCAGTGCGTGCCATCACCCAAGACCCTGCTCTGAGATCCACTATGGCGAGACCTCAATCAGCCAGGCCTGGCTCCTTCTGGAGAACATGCGTCCTCAGCCTCCCTTTTTCGTTTTTATTTTTCCTCCCCTCTTCTGTTGGAACTGGGGCCCCTCCCTTCTACCCACTCCTTCATACCTTTGCTCAAGCTAGGCTTTCCTCCAGGAATGCCTTCCTCCTTCCCCACCTACATCTTATCTTGGCTCAGCTTCCCTCCTCCTGAGGTCTCCCCTGGCTGTGTCAGCCCAAGGTGGTTTCTGCCCCTTATACTTTGCCAATACCACATCTGTAATATGGGGAGAAGACAGACTGACCTCAAAGAGTGTTTGAGGAATAAATGAGGTGACTCATGTCTAGGGCTGGGAGCAGCAGTGGGCACACAGGAAGGGCTAGTGAACGTGAGCTCTTACTACGAATACCCTGATTAACACTGAATCCACATGCCATCTGGGGCTCTTTCACATTTCTACTCCGGTATTTCCAGCTAAATGATAAAAGAATCCTGGGCACAGAGACCTGCAGACCTGGGTCAGAATTTCATCTGCCCCACATTTTACCCTGGTGAAGTCACACAAATTCCTGCTGTCACCGCAAAGGGACCAGGCCCGGAGCAGGTCTGCCTCAGGACCAGCCTGTAGTGTGTGGGTTCTTGACTTTGTGCAGGAAAGATTTCACAACATGAGCCCAGGTGATTTTGAGTACGTTCATTGAGCCGGGGACAGTGAAACAAAGGAAGGGCTTAGGATAGAAGGAGCAACAGGAGAGAGCCTGGGTGAGGCTACTTTGGCCTCTAGAAACAGTATGGAAAGAAGTGCGTGGCCCTGGCTGGTTTGGCTCAGTGGATAGAGCATCAACCTGTGGACCGAAGGGTCCTGGGTTCGATTCTGTTCAAGGGCACGTACCTTGGTTGCAGGCTCAATCCCAGCCCTGGTAGGAGCTGGTGCAGGAGGCAACTAATCGATGTGTTTCTCTGACATCGATATTTCTCTATCTTTCCCTCTCTCTCTAAAAGAAAAATCAATGGGTGCTCGCTTCGGCAGCACATTTACTAAAATTGGAATGATGCAGAGAAGATTAGCATGGCCGCTGCGCAAGGATGACACGCAAATTCGTGAAGCGTTCCATATTTTAAAAAAGAGAAGAAAAGAAAAGAAAAGAAAAATCAATGGGAAAATATCCTTGGGTGAGGATTAAAAAAAGAAAAAAGTGTGTGGACTCGCTGAGAAGTAAGACACAGTGGCAGAAGTGGGCCAAGGCAGGGCTGCTTTTAGCTCACTGACAAGTCAGGGGAAAGGGGGCCTTGGAGACAGGTTCAAGGGGTAAGCCCGGGAGGAGCTGCCACTGCCCACTGCTCCCCTGGTTGCAAGTCTCCTGGGGACCCTTAAAGTTTAGGAGAAAGAGTGAAAAAGTACATGCCCGAGAAAAGAAGGGGTGCAGGTGTACTCCAAGGAGAATGTGTGCTGGGTCCTTTGTCGTGAGGGTTCTTACCTGTTTTCTAAAGGGGATACCTCAGAGGAGGATCCTAATGGAATAATCAAGGTGTCTCCTTCAATATGCTGACTCACCAAAATGAGCTTATAAAGAGGTCAGGGTCATTCTCTGGTCAGTTTCACCTTCAAAGAACATTAGGAAAGAGGGACCAGACAAAGCAGGTCTGCTCTGGAGGTCTGGAATACTTAAACCATTTGCTCTTAAGTGTCCTTGTTAGGGAAGACAAGATCTTGTGACTTATTCTCTGGCTGTAAATAGCTCAACAAGTTTGTTCAGCTATCTGTCTGTTTCCCCAATCCACCTGCCAAGGAATTTTCCTAGTTTCTTACTATCTTGCTTCACCAAGGCTTGTGTCTCTGTCTGTAAAACGGAGCTAATAGTTCCCACTTCTCAGGGTTGTGATAAGGACCGAATGAGGCAATGTCTGCAAAGAAAACTGGGAAGAAATGCTATAAGAACATGTTTCTGGAGGAAGAAATTTGTGATCAGCCACCGAACTGCTGGAGTCAAGGGCAGGTGGGCCTTTGAACAGACCTAGAATGTTCTTTCGTTAAACGTTCGGCAAATAGTTCTTGAGCAGCTACTCTGGGCCAGACACATGCAGTTACTGCAAAGATGAAGGTCCAGCCCTCAAAGTGAAAACGGTAAAGTCACCCCTCTCCTTCCCGCCCCCGTGCCCTCCACTCGGTCCCAGCCTCCTGACTCTTCCCAGATTCTGCCCATTCCAGCCAGTCCTCTCACTGTGGCCTGGATGACCTTCCTACAACACAGCTATTCCTTCACTGATTTCTGCATTACCCAGTTATTTATTCAGTAGTTACTGGCTCTGAAAACAAAACAGACCAGAATCCCTGCCCCCTCATAGGTGTTACATTCTAGAAACTCATTAGGTAAGGTATTTGCTTTAAAAACTCCACTGACTTGCCGAAACCGGTTTGGCTCAGTGGATAGAGCATCGGCCTGAGGACTGAGGGGTCCCAGGTTCGATTCCGGTCAAGGGCATGTACCTGGGTTGCGGGCACATCCCAGTGGGAGATGTGCAGGAGGCAGCTGATCGATGTTTCTCTCCCATCGATGTTTCTAACTCTCTATCTCTCTCCTTTCCTCTCTGTAAAAAATCAATAAAATATATTAAAAAAAAAAAAAGAATTCTTTATAAAAAAACAAAAAAACTCCACTGACTTTCAGTTACTTATGCCAGGGTCAGAAATCTTGAGCTTGGCCTTCCGGGAGTTGATGATCTTGCTCCACTCCCTTTCAGTCCCTCCCCACTTTCCCAGGAAGAAAGGCTCCTGGGCTCTGGGTGGGCTACTCCCCCTCAGACCGGAGCCTTTGGGCTGGCTGTTTCCTACTTCTCCACAACTCCAGGTAGAGGCAGCTGGAGGTTTTCTCTGTTGGGGGCTGTTGGCAGCCTTGCCCACAGCCTGAGTCAGGGAAGGGCCTCTCCTCCCCATGAGCTTTGCCACACTCACCTAGAGCTCCCCAAAGTCATTTTCCTTGTTGTCTCCCTTTCTCTCTCTAAAAAAACAATAAAAACCATATTTTTTTTTAAAGTGAGAAATGGTTTGACTGTGCTGAATTTAAAATTGTTGTGAAGGAATTAGTTTACTTTAATACAATTTATTCCCCAAATCCCTTATTGACCCAAGGAAAAAAAATCACCAGTGTTGGCAAAAATTCTAATTAAAGTATTTCCATTCAGGAAAACTATGGAATTGAAATGCCCTCTACATGTTGAAGACTCATATATTTTTTTTTAATATGTTTTATTGATTTTATACAGAGAGGAAGGGAGAGAGATAGAGAGTTAGAAACATCGATGGGAGAGAAACATCGATCAGCCGCCTCCTGCACATCTCCTACTGGGGATGTGCCCGCAACCCAGGTACATGCCCTTGACCGGAATTGAACCTGGGACCTTTCAGTCCGCAGGCCAACGCTCTATCCACTGAGCCAAACCGGTTTCGGCGAAGACTCATATTTTTATATATCTCTGCCTGAAGTCCAGATTCAAATCAGCAACTGCCCCATGAAACATGCTCACTTAGGCATCCCGAAGCCTCATCAAATATATATTCCCAAAGGCAAACTGCTGACCTCTCACCAAATTGTTCTTCCTCTCAGACACCTGTCTAAGATTGGGACCATCGCTCATTTGATTACTCAGGCCAAAAACTTGAGGCATCCTCTCCCTTATCTCTCTCATCCCCACACATAATCTAAAACCAAGTCCATCAACTCAACATTCAGAGTATCTCTCAAATCTGTCCTCTTTCCAGCTCCAATGTCCTCGCCTAAGTTCACATCTCCCACAAGGGATTAACCCAACTGGTCTCCCCGAAACCATTCTTGCATCATCTGTTCCATCCTCCACACTGATAGTTAAGCAAACCAAGACCTCTCTTCCAGTAAGAGGTAGACTAGATATCTTTGATAAAACCTCCTGCAGAAAATAGCTAAAAGAGTTGGTCAAATGTTTATAAAATTCTCTCTCTCTCTCTCTCTCTCTCTCTCTCTCTCTCTCTCTCACACACACACACACACACACACACACCCCACATTCTTAATAGCATCTAAGAGCTAACTAGATAGTGAGTGAGGGAATGTTGTGCCATGGTCCAGTAGAGGACAGGATTCCAAAGAGTTGACCCTGAGATTTGAGGCTGCTGAGAGGTCAAGTTCACTTCTAGTGGCCTTGCATGGCTGGAGACAAAAATCGGTCAGGGGCCTGTCAAGGTTGGAGGACTGATAAACCACACCCCACATTAGTCTCAGCCCCCAAAAGACTGTACCCCAGAAATAAAGGTGAACTGAAAGCATATCAGCCTGTTCCTGAATGGCAGTCCAGCTGTGAGTCATCAAGGTGCTCCGGAAAACATCATGCCCTAAGTATGAACTAAGATGATCTCAGTTTGCTCATCCCTCCAGGCACCTGGCAAAAGCAATAGAAAATTCTCTCTGGTGAATGACAAAACAAACCCATTTAAATAATCTCTGCAAATAATTTCACACACAATATTTACCACACGGACACACACACACACACACACACACACACACACACACGAGGAAGCAAGATTCCTTGAGCTAAAACCATCAGAAACAATAGTCAACAGAAATAGAGCTGGAGGAACTCCAGACTAAAAAAAAATTACACTTACTACGTCTAAGATGTTAAATGCCAAAATTGAAAGCTTCAACAGGGAGCTGGAAACTATAAAATTACATAGTATATGCAAAAAAGAAATACAATAAAACTAAAACCCAAAAGTTATAGCTCAATGGGTGGGCTTAACAGCAGATATGACATGGCTGAAGAACTAATTTGAGAAATGGAAGGCTGGTCAGAAGAAACAACCTAACCCTGGCTTGATAGCTCACTTGGTTAGAGTGTCATCCCAACATGCCAAGGATTAGGGTTCAGTTCCCTGGTTGAATTGAACCAAGAAGCAACCAATGAATGCATAAGTAAGTGGAGCAACAAACTGATATATCTCTCTCTTTAAAAATCAATCAATCAATAAATAAAAAGAAGTGGCTCAGTTGGTTGGAGTGTTGTCCTGTGTACCAAAGGGTTGCGGGTTTGATTCCCAGTCAGGGCACATACCCAGGTTGCAGGTTCGATCCCCAGTGGGGGTGTGCAAGGGAGGCTACTGATCAATATTTCTCTCATATCAATGTTTTTCTTTCTATATGTATCTCTCTATCTCCGTCTCCCTTCCTCTCTCTATAAAATCATTAAAAAAGGGTAAGAGAGAGAGAGAGAGAAAAAGAACAATTTAATAAGAAGTATGGAGAGACAGCCCTGGCTGGTATGGCTCAGTTGCTTGGGCATCATCCCATGCACAAAAGGGTTGCCAATTTGATTCCAGGTCAGGGCATATGCCTGGGTTTTGGGTTCAATCCTCAGTTGGGACAAGTGTAGGAGGCAGCCAATCGATGTTTCTCTCTCTTTCTCTCCCTCTCCTTTCCTCCTCTCTCTAAAACTCAATAAAAACATATTTGAAAAACAAGAAGTATAGAGAGACAAAAAGATGGGAAATACAGAAGAAAAGGTTATAGATATGGAAGTTACAATGAGAAGATCTTACATATGTTTAATTGCAGTCCCAGAAGAAGGGAAGGAAGAGAGATGGGAACAGAAGCAATACTAGAAAAGATGATAATTGAGAACTTTCCAGAATAGATGGAAGATATCAATCTATAGATTTAAAAACTCAAATGAATCACAAGCAGAATTTTAAAAAATCTACTCCCTGATCCATCATTGTGAAAATGTAGAAAATCAACGACAAAGAGAAAAATAGTGAAAGCACCCAGAGGAAAACAATAGGTAATCGTGCCAGTTGTTTACCTCTTGCCTCTCAGGACTAAGGCCATCCTTCTATAATATGCTCTGTGATGCTGGGGCTAGGATCTCAAACCACAGTTCCCAGGCCCCCTTGCCAGCTGACTTCCTGTTGGATTCTGCCAAAGGGAAGCCTAAAAGGAGATTAGGAGGGAGAATGGGATCCCTTCCTGTCTGCTTCCTGTAGGCTTCAATTCAGGACTCTCCAGCTCTCCGGCTCCTTTCAACATGCCTGGCACCAGCTACACTGAACCCCCTCACAGGTAATAGCCCAAGCCAGCAGGGCCCTTGGGGGGCGGGGGGGGGGGTCCTCCTCCAAGGCCCTAGATCAGGGGTGGGCAAACTTTTTGACTTGAGGGCCACAATGGGTTCTTAAACTGGACCGGAGGGCCGGAACAAAAGCATGGATGGAGTGTTTGTGTGAACTAATATAAATTCAAAGTAAACATCATTACATAAAAGGGTACGGTCTTTTTTTTGAATAGTTTTATTCTTTTCAAACGGGCCGGATCCGGCCCGCGGGCCGTAGTTTGCCCACGCCTGCCCTAGATCCTGTTAACCTTATCTCTTTTTTTGTTGTTAATCCTCACCTGAGGACTTTTTTACATTGATTTTTAGAGAAAGTGGAAGGGAGGAGGAGAGACACAGAGAGAAACATCGATGTGAGAGAGACACATCAGTTGGTTGCCTCCCGCACATACCCTGACCAGGACCAGGGACCAAACCTGCAACCAAGGTTCGTGCCCTTGAGCAGAATCGAGCCTGGGATCCTTCAGTTTGTGGGCTGACACTCTATCCACTGTGCCAAACCGGCTAGGCTAGCCTTCTCTTCCCTTTATCCTCCTAAGCCTATGAGTGACAGCTGCTTCCTTTAATTACTATTTGGGCACCATCCTCATTACTCTTTCAGGCTTCCAAAACCTGCATATACAATCCGCCTTGTGTATTATATATCTCCTTTATTTGAAAAATTACTGGTAGTATGGCTTGTATTTTCCTGAGTAGACCCTAAGTAATACAGAACCCTTCAAAGGAGACACAGTGTGGTAGATAGCGTTACTATACCCAGTTATTTGCCACCAATCTCTGTGGAAGACCAGGACTTTACAATAACTTCAATGAACTAAAGAAAAATGACAGCAGACTTTGAATTATACTCAGAAAAACTATTCTTTAAGAAAAAAAATAAATGCTAAATAAAGACATTTTCAGACAAAAACAGAGAATAATGATCTGAGAGGAAGATCATGGATGCAGGAAGGAATGAGAACAAAACTGTGGTAAATATGTGCATCAATCTAGCAGAAGATGGACTGTTATAAAAGAAAAATAATAGTCTGGCTGGTGTAGCTCAGTGGTTAAGTGTCAACACATAAGCCAGGAGGTCATAGTTAGGTTCCCAGTCACAGCACATGCCTGGATTGTGGGCTCGATCCCCAGTAGGGTCATGCAGGAGGCAGCTGATCAGCTATGTTTCTCTCGTCATTGATATTCCCATCTCTCTCCCTCTTCGTTCCTCTATCTGAAATAAATAAAGATATTTTTTTTAAATTAAAAGAAAAATAATAATATCTGTAGAGTTTTATAGACAACTGTAGCTTGGAAATCAAAGCAGGAGTGTATGGAATGAAAGTGTTCTGAGGCCAGTGATGAGATACACTGACCTCTCGCAGCCCCTCATATGGCCAAGAAGGCACACATCTCTGTGTTATCTTTCCCCACACTGCCCGGCCTCAGGCACACACAACCCAAAGGGTGTTCTATAACATACCTGGCCAGTACTCTTCACAAAGTGAAGTCACAAAAGCTAAGGAAAGACTGAAGACCCATCACAGACTAGAGGAAACACAGGGGATGTGACAGCTAAATGCCATGTGGGATGGTAGGCTGAATCTTGAAGCCCTAGTGGAAAAACTGGTCAAATCCTACTGCAGTCTACAATTTGTAGTGTTGCTACTAATGGGTCAGGTGCTGTTACTGTACTGCATTCTGTATGATGCTAATACGGGAAGGTTGAGTCAAGGATATAATGAACTCTGCTATTTTTGTAAGCTTTCTCTAAGACTGAAACTACCTACACTAATAAAGACAAAGATGCTAATTGACCGTACCTTTGCTACGCCCTAAGCCACACCCACCAGCAAATCAGAGCAACTATATGCAAATTAACCCAACCAAGATGGCAGCCGGCAGCCATGGAGCTGGAGCAAGCAGGAGGCTTGGTTGCCCAGGCGATGGAGGAAGCCAAGCTTCCCGCCTGCTCTGAGCAGCTGTGGCCTCCGCTCATGGCAACAAAGTTTCAATTATAGAAGACAAATAAATCCCAGATACCTGCTTCCAGCCAGCCTCCACTGGGAGCTTGGGTGGCTGGGGGTTGTGGCCAGCCTGCAAACAACCATCAGCCCCTCACCCAGGCTGGCCAGGCACTCCTATATAATAAAAGGGTAACATGCAAATTGACCCTAACAGCAGAACGAATGGGAATTACTGGTCACTATGACACACACTGACCACCAGGGGGCAGATGCTCAATGCAGGAGCTGCCCCCTGGTGGTCAGTGCGCTCCCACAGGGGGAGCTCTGCTTAGCCACAAGCCAGGCTGATGGCTGCCAGTACAGTGGTGGTGGTGGGAGCCTCTCCTGCCTCCTCAGCTGCGCTAAGGATGTCCAACTGCAGCTTAGGCCTGCTCCCCGCTGGCAAGTGGACATCCCCCGAGGGCTCCTGGTCTGCCAGAGGGATGTCTGACTGCCAGCTTAGGCCCAATCCCCCAGGGAGCGGGCCTAAGCCAGCAGGTGGTCATCCCTGAGGGGTCCCAGACTATGAGAGGGCACAGGCCGGGCTGAGGAGGACCCCCCCCCCCCAGTGCACAAATTTTTGTGCACCGGGCCTCTAGTTTCTAAATAAAACAAAAAAAAATCACCTAGAGCAGTGGTTCTCAACCTGTGGGTCGCGACCCCTTTGGCAGTCGAACGAACCTTTCACAGGGGTGGCCTAAGACCATCCTACATATCAGATATTTACATTACGATTCATAACAGTAGCAACATTACAGTTATGAAGTAGCAATGAAAATAATTTTATGGTTGGGTCACAACATGAGGAACTGTATTTAAAGGGCCAGAAGGTTGAGAACCACTGACCTAGAGGCATTGACTGTTAACATTTCTGACACATTCTCTGCCTGTCCTCTTTCTTGTATGGGTGACATTTTGTGTTCCATTAAGGAAGATCATGTAGACACATGGTTTTACTCTACACCAGGCTTCTGGAAAAGTCACATTAAAGTCTCACAACTGGCACCATCACCTTCGTTTCACAGATAAAAAAGTGAAGGTGTGGGGCAGGTTAAAGGTCACAGTAATAAAGGCCAGGACTCAATGTGAGTGAGGTCCCAGATGCCAAATTCCAGAAACACACTGAAACCCAATTATTTAAAAAATTATATTTTTTATAGATTTTAGGAAGGAAGGGAGAGAGAGATAGAAACATCAGTGATGAGAGAGAATCATTGATCAACTGCCTCCTGCATGCCCCACACTGGGGATCAAGCCTGCAACCCAGGCATGTGCCCTGACCAAGAATTGAACCCATGACCTCAAACCACTGAGCCACGCCAGACAGGCTAAAACCCAATTCTTTTCTTTTTTTAAAAAAAAATATATGTTTTTTTATTTCAGAGAGGAAAAGGGAGGGAGAGAGAGACAGAAACATCAATGATGAGAGAGAACACTGATCAGCTGCCTCCTGCACACCCCACACTGGGGATCGAGCCCGCAACCTGGGCATGTGCCTGACTGGGAATCAAACCAGGACCCTTCAGTCCGCAGGCCAACGCTCTATCCACTGAGCCAAACCAGCTAGGGCTAAAACCCAATTCTTAAATTCTGCTTGTTCACACACACATTCACTCATCTGCTTGTTCACACACACATTCACTCAACCACAGAGAGCACCTCCTGAGGGCTTACAGGAGGCCATGGCCCCACTGTCAACCTACCTCCATTCTAAGTTTTGTGCCTGTAGCCCAGGGCACACAGCCTGCCTGGGTGGGACAAGGTGATGCACCCCTGCAAGGAAGGCCTCACTGCCCTGCTGCAAAGAGCGTGTCTGGCTGACAGCACCCAGCTGTTAGCACCTTCTGGTTCCACCTTTCCTTTCAAATGGAGGTCCTGCTCTTTTCTAGAGGCCAGCAACTGAGCAAGGTGGTGAGGTAAGGGCCTTTTCTGCCTTATGGGGGGTGGGGGGCGGTGGGGGGGGAGGAGTGATCTCAAGTAAGCAGTTAGATCTGCAGCTCCATGCAGAGCCACTGGTGGCACCTCTGCCCAATCCTGCTCCCTCCCTTTTCTTTCATAGAAGTTCCCCTCAGTGAACGCTTGTGCTTCAAAGGATGAACCTGTAATAAGCTGCTTCTTTGGCTTGTGTCACCTTCCCACCAGCTCATGTTGGTGAACTAACCCAGAGACAAGGGGTGGCCTTCGCCCCCTCTGGTGCCCTCTTTGTCCCTCTGAGCCTAGTAAGGCCTCTGGGCCCGGCAGCTGTGTGCAGAGTAAAAGGCTGGTCTACACTCCCTGGTGCCTACACCACACACAGTCCTGTGTTCATCCTGCTATTGGACCTGCCAAGGGCATGGCAAACATGTGCTTCGAGGACCTTGAGGACCCCGTGTGTGGCCCAGATCTTGGAGGAGGTGGAGCAAGTAGGAGGGCATTGCCACCCTGGTAGGCTTGGACAGAGGGAGGGGTGGGGGTGTGGCAGTGCCAAGTGGAGGAGGGTGTGTGCCAGCCTGTCTGGCTCTCCTGGGTGGGGTTGGGTAAATGTTTGGGTAGAGGTGGCAGCAGCACATGGCTCTGTGAAGAGGGCCTGCTTGCAGTTGGGGATGGAAGCCAGCTAGGTGGGCTGTGTGGGCACATCTACTCGGCGGAGGAATTAGAACAGAGCAGGGGTCTGAGAAACCTCTGTCTCAGCAGAAGATACAGGGGAAAGGGGGCCGACTTCCAGATGGCCAGGGCCAGCGGTGTCTCGTGAGCCAGGATCCATGAGGGCTATGCCCTGCTAGGCTGGCTCGCTGGGCATGGATAGAAGGAGAGGTGAGGGGCCCGCTGGGCAGACACATAAGTGGGGGGGTGTGTGGAGGGCAGGTCACTGAGAGCTCCAAGACCAGGCCCTAACTGCTCAGGCCTCTGGCTCCTATGCTCCCTGGGAAGCACCCCTCTTTTGGCCCCGAAGCAGGGGACTTGAATCTCTCAGCCGTCTTTCCGCACAGGCAGAAGCCCCATGGGTAACCCCAAAGATCACTTCTCCTGGCCTTCCCTTGAGGGAAGAAAGGAGCAAGCTTCCTGGTTCTCTCTCAGGAGAGGAATGTCCGTGGGCAGGTGGCACCGTGCTGGTGAAGGGCAAAGCAGAGAAACTACCCCCTGCCGCCTGACACAGGCCTTGCCGGCAAACGCTGGGGGTCTGAACTCTTCAGCCTTGTTTTAGGCAATTGTACCTGTGAAATCACCCCCCCTAAAACAGATGTACATTACAATTTAAAATGTTTGCTTACACTGAATATTGATGAATAAAATATCATAATGGCTAGTATTTGCCTTAAAATAACCTGGGACGCCCTAGACAGTTTGGCTCAGTGGATAGAGTGTCATCCTGCAGACCCAAGGGTCCTAGGTTCTGTTCGGATCAAGAGAATGTTCTTTGATTGCAGGCTCCTCCCCGGCCCGGGCCCTAGTGCAGGAGGCAACCAATTGGTGTGTTTCTCTCACATTGATATTTCTCTCTGTCTTTTTCTTGCTCTTCCACAATCTCTGAAAAATCAATGGAAAAATATCCTCGGTGAGGATTAAAAATAATAATAATAATAACCTGGGATGCCCAGCTGGTGTGGCTCAGTGGTTGAGCATCAACCCATGCACCAGGAGGTTGCCAGTTCCATTCATTGTCAGGGCACATGCCCAGGTTGCAGTCCCCAATAGGGGATGTTCAGAAGGCAGCTCATGGATGTTTCTCTCCCATGGATGTTTCTATCTCTGTCTCCCTCTTTCTTCCTCTCTCAGAAATCAATAAAAACATATTAAAAAAAAAAATAACCTGGGAGTGGGAGAGGGGCTAGGGACGTGAAGGGAGTGTTTATATAGAGATGAATAAAATCATAAAGCTGAGTGATGGGTACATGGGAGGTTTTTCTCTACCTTTGTGCATATTTGGAAATGTCTGTAATTAAGATTTAAAAGTAACCTACGTAAAGACCTTGCTAAAAAATAAAAAGGGCCACCACCAGCACCTTTCACTTAGCTCTGAAATGTGAGAATCCAAGCTCACTTCAGTGTAGTTTTTCCTTTCTTTTGAAAAAAATTTTTAATTAACTGTGGTGGAATACACAGAACATACAATTTACCATCTGAACCATTTTGAAGTGTGCAGTTCAGTAGTGTAGGCACATTCACATTGTTGTGCAACCGATCTGCACAACTGTTTCCTCTTGCCATTGACCTCCCCACCCCATACACCTCACCCAAGGTTGGAGCCCAGGTCTCCCAAGTTCCAGAGCAAGTCCCCTGTTACCACCCTGGGTGGCAGCTGGCCCTGGGCTTGGTTGTGGGGCAGGCCAGGTTTCTGGTGACCAGCCAGTGGGCCAGTCGGCTGCCTGGACTCTCAGAGCAACTGTCACACTGTAGTCTGGGCTGGCTCTTGCAGGTCTGAGCTCTCTGCCCGGGGCAGGCATCTGAGCAAGTCCTGGCAGCTCTCAGTTTCCTCCCCACCTGAGGCCTGGGGCTGCCCTGGTCACCAGGGAGGCTCAGGAGTCCACTTTCACCCTAGGGTGTGGGGCACATCTGCTTGGGTGGGTGTGAGGGCAGGCAAGCAGGGTCCTACTGCCTCAATCCTGACAGCCACAATGCCCCGTGGTGACACAGCTCTGGGTTTAGAACAATCTTGAAGCTGCTGGCAGGAGCTAGAGTGGGCACCAGGAGTTACCTGTTAGCCTGCTCTTTGCAAGATCTGAAATCCTCTCCAGAGAGCCCAGCTCTCCTCCCTCCTCCCTTGGGCGGGGCCTGGGCAGCTCCAGGGGGACAGGAGAGTGCAAGGGAGGGCAAGTGGTGAAGGGTGGGTGGGGGGCACAGCTGTCAAGTCCTTCCTTCATTGGGCTTATGCCATTTTATCCTCACAGTAATTCTGCCTGTTTGCAAATGAAGAAATGGAGGCTCAGAGAAGCCCAGGATTAGAGCCAGGCTCTCCTTTCTTCACCCTCATCCTCCAGGATAGAAAGCAGCCATAAGGTGGTTGTTTTTTTGCAGATGGTGGATTGGACCTGAGCAGGTGAGCTGGCACATCATGGAGGAGGCCCTGGGGGGGTCTGAATGGGGACTGGAGTCCAATCCTGTGGGCTCAGAACTCCCTGTCTCCGAGGGGTGACAGACAGGTGACCTAGAAATGCTGGTGACCTGTGACAAGGAAGAGCTGCTGAAGCAACACAGGATGCAGGCTGCAGTTGGGGTTCTCCCAACAGCCAGCACTGACAGGTGAGGGCATGAGGCAGTCCTCTACATGCAGCAGGGGCCAGGCTGGGGAGGGAGCCCGAGGGCCAGCCCTGAGGCTGGGGCGATACATCTCCAGCATAGAAGTGTGGGAGCAGAATATGTGGGCTGGAAACTGCCTTCCGGGGCAGAGTGGGTGATGGCTGGGTGGTAGGGAGCCCTGGCACACTGCTGCAACAGTCAAGGAGAAAGGTGATGAGGCCAGAGGTAGTGGCCAGAGCCAAGGAGGCAACTCCTGTTCTCCACGGTGGCTCCACGATTTTACAGTCTTGGCCACTAGCGGGCAGCATGGTGCACATACTACCCAGCCCAGGAGACAGGCTGACATGCGTGTGTGCTGGGGTGGGGACAGCACCCAGCCTCCCTGGCCACTTCAAGGCAAGCTCCATGGCAAGCATTTTGTTCTTCTGACAAACCTTCCACACAGGCAGAAGCGGGAAGGAGAAACTAGCACTGACAGGTGCCAACCAACGGCCAGGCCGGGCCCGGGGTGCTTTATAGATGTCACTTCACTTCATCCTCCCAGACAAATTATGATCCCCTTTTTGAGAAAACAAAACAAAACTGAGGTGCAGAGAGAAAAATTAAATTGCCCAAGGTCAGTTGATTCAGGAAGTGGGTGCATCCAGGGAGCTTGGTTTCCCTTCCCCTGGCCTGGTGCCCAAAGTGCCTCACCTCCTGGCATCTGGGCAGGGTGGCTCCTAAGCCAACTCCACAAGTATGCCAAGGCTGGGGGAAGGTAATCCAGGCAGGGGTGTCTGTCCTGTGAGCCCAGCAAGGTGAGCAAAGTTCACTGTGTAAAGGTCCCCCTGCTGCCCAGGCAAGTGTTCAGAGGGCGACAGAGGCCTGGCTTCTGCTGATTCTGACTGCCCACTGCTGCCCAGCCCATCTTCTTTTCTCAGAGGCCTCAGAAAGGCACATAGGAGGCAAAGGGCCAAGAGGACAGAGATGAGAACAAGAGGCAGCCTGCACAGAGAGGAGTGCAGCTAAACAGAGTGAGCACCAGTCTAGGCAGCAAGAGACCAGCCTCCAGACCAACCTTGCCAGGAACTAGCTGAGGCCTGGGGCTGCTCTGGTCACCAGGGAGGGCTGGCACGGGGGTTAGCAGGGGTGAACAAAGGCTCCCTCCCACCAGGGTGACGTAGGGAGGGCATTCTAGTGTTTTGGGGAACAGGTCATGTCCCTTCTCTAGACCTCAATTTTTCTATCAGAGGAGGATGGACTGAGGGCACCCAAGGGCTCAATGTAACGCTCTATGGTTTACGCCCTAAGGCTCATACTTGTGAATATGCATAGGAAGGCATGAGAGAGCAGGGTGCATAGAGGGGGCCAGGGAGACATTGATGGGGCAAAAACTGCCTCTCCCCTGGGGCAGCTGATCCCCAACTGTGCATTCCCTAAGGCAGGGGTGGGCAAACTTTTTGACTCGAGGGCCACAATGGGTTCTTAAACTGGACCAGAGGGCCGGAACAAAAGCATGGATGGAGTGTTTGTGTGAACTAATATAAATTCAAAGTAAACATCATTATATAAAAGGGTACGGTCTTTTTTTTTTTTTTACGGTCTTTTTTTTTTTTTTTAGTTTTATTCATTTCAAACGGGCTGGATCCTAGTTTGCCGCCCACAGCTGCCCTAAGGACAACCTCAAAGGACTCCAGACAGAGGGAGCATCTGTCAGGCCAGCTTACTCCCCAACTTCTGGGGAGGGGAAGGGAGTGCTCTTAGCAGCGTGGAGTCTGGAGCCTGTGTAGGAGGCAGGGGACAGGTAGCATGGTCTAGGCTGGTGGGGCCTGGGTACCTGAGCTTTTTTTAAAACGTTTTTATTGATTTTTAGAGAGAAGGAAGGGAGAGGGATAGAAAGATAGAAAATCCATAAGACAAAAACATCATCTGCACGCTCCCTACAGGGGCATGTACCCTGACTGGGCCTGGAACTGGAACCAGCCACCTCTTAGGGTTCATGGGTCAATGCTCAACCATTGAGCCATACAGGCCAGGCTGACTTTTGTTTATTTGAATGACAACCCTGCTAGAGGGATGGAGCCAGGCTATTCTCTACCCCAGCCTCCTGCACTCTGCAACCCCCACTTTGGAGAAAGCCCTAGTACAGGTGGGAGACAAGCTCCCTGCCTAGATGCCAGGGTTTGTCAGCCTCCCTCCTGCAGCTGCCCTGCTCTGGTGTGCAGCCACTTTCTACGTATTCCATCCAGCCAGGACCCTCCTACCCTCTCCCCTTCTGTCTTTGACATTTCTGGGTTCCAGGGTGTCTTCTTATTCCTTTCCCTCCTGCACACTGGCCTGGAGGCCAGAAGACTTGGGAACAGTCATAGTGTTTATAACAACAGAAAAGGGAGGAGCCGAATCTGAGATGTCATAGAATTTACCCCCCGCCCCCGCCTCATGTAATTTTTGGCCAAAACAAGTCAATTCTTTCAAATCCTCTCATGAACAACTCCCCTCTCTTCCTCTCCCCAGTGCCCCTGCTCTCCATGGCCAGTTTCTGTTCCCTGAGATTCCTCTAATCAGCGGGCATCCTGCCTGGCCCACCTCACAGGCCTGTGTACCCACCCCTTCACAGTTCCCTCTCTCAGCACCTCGAAGGCTCCTGACCCTATTTCAAGAGGCCTTTCCGGTCTGCTCCAGTGTGCTGCCTCTGCTCCCTCCTCCCGCTGACCTTTCCCACCCCCAGCCTCCCACCTGCAGCTGCCCTGCTCTAGTGTGCAGAGTAGGGCACACCCTGAGCTCACTGGGAAGTCTGCCTTTGCGCCACCGTGCTCGACTTCTCCAGCCACAGATGCTTGCTCCCGACCCCTTCCTCCATGGGAATGCTTTCTGCTGTCCTTCAAGTACCATCGCAAAAGTGTGAACGAAAATGGGGTTTGATAATAAATCTGACAAGTGCAGTGACCAAAAGAGACCTCACAGGGTGATCTGACCATAAATTTCCAACTGGTCAGTTCTTAGTGGGTAGTCACATCCCAGGCATATACCTTTTCTGGTCAAAGGCTTATCTTTGCCTTAAGCAAGCCCTGTCCGCTGTTTCTGTGCATCTTTAACACACATTTGACATGCCTCTTTTTCAAATCCCTTGGAAGGATAAACCAACCTCAAGAAAGCATGTAATTTTGTCAACTATCCTGTAATCTAATCCTTGCCTTGCTTTCCCCCACGTTCATGTAATCTGTCCTTAATTCCAAATGTATAAAAGAAACTGCAAAACGGTCATTCTCCGGAGCATTTGTGATCTTGCTTCCCAGCGTGCCATCAGTTTGGGATCACATAAATTATTATAAAAATTCTCTAGATATTTGGATGTTCTCACAGTGACAAAAGCCCCTTCTCCAGGGAGTCTTTCCTCAGGTCCCCCAAAAGGTCAAGTGTGTTCTTGCTCTGAACCTTTATCTTGTTAAAGGAAAAAAGCACAAGCCCCCAGTGGTGTCACTCCTGCTAAAAGCCCATAATACTGTTGACAAAAGAATGTCCAGCCTAAGAAAAAGTTATGAGTTTACTTGAGCCAAAGTAACAATTGCCAGGAAGCAAAAATCTCAACGGATCAAGAAAATGCTCCAGAGAATGGCAGTTTTACAGCTTATTTTATACACCAAAATCAAAGGAGTAGACATAAAGGGGCTGTTTGAAATCCATTGGTGGTAGATTAGGTAGGCAGGAGGAAGCAGAGTGGGGAAATCTCTGAGACTGGATAAAAAGTAAAACCAGAGAGACACTACTTTTACAGCACATAGAGATGGTATATGGGCAACAAGATAGCAATGAAGGGCCTGCTGGTTTGGCTCAATGGATAGAGCATCGGCCCATGGACTCAATTCTGGTCAATGGCACATACCCTGGCACCCTGGTCAGGGACTTGCGGAAGGCAACCAATTGATGTCTCTCACATAGATGTTTTTCTCTCTCTCTGCTTCTCCCCCTCCCTTCCACTTTCCCTAAAAGTCAATAGGAAAATATCCTCAGGTGAGGATTAACAAAAAACAAACAAAAAACTATGAGGGTTCTATGGTCTCCTGCTCTTGTGGGAGACTGTCCCCTGATGGGTCTGAAATTCCAAAGGTCTGTTATCTTAGATGCAAAAAGACAATAGATGGGCTCACTTAAAGATTGACCTTTGTCAAGGAAGCTTTCAGCACAGAATGAGACCCACTATAACTTGCTTTTAGTTAGGAAGTTTTAATTTCAGACCATCCTATGCGGTTACTTTAGGTCTCTGAGTTTGCAAGGCCCACCATGCAGGCCTCCCCCGAGCTTGTCAGATTTAATATGTGGCCCTCTTCTCATCCACAATACCTAACCTAGATTTAATACCTGATCTAACTGCTGTTTCAACTGTTGACGTAAGAAACATTAAAACCTGTAGAGAATTTCTTGCCCTGGTGGGTTAGCTCAGTTGGTTAGAGCATCATCCGTACACCAAGGTTCTGGGTTTGATCCCTGATCATGACACATAAAAGAATCAAACAATGAATGCATAAATAAGCAGAACAACAAATTGATGTTTCTTTCTCTTGTTCTCTCTCAAATCAATCAATAAAAAAACAAATCTGTAGATAATTTGTATAAGAGTTTATTTGAGCAGAACTGACAACATATTCTGGGGAACAAGATCTCAAATGCTCCTCAGAATAAGTTTCCGGTTTCTTTTATGCATTTGAGAGTAAGGAGGGAAAGTAAAGAATACATAAATGTGGGAGAAAGCAAGGCAGAGATCAGATTACAGGATAGTTAACAAGATTATGTGCTCTCTCTTTTAAAAAAAAGTTAAATCTTTTTTGTTGAAAGTAGGTCCCATTCCCCCCCCCCCCCCATTGATCCCTTCTAGCCCGCCCCCACGCTCCACCCCAAGCCTTCACCACCCTATTGTCTGAGTCCATGGGTTATGTGCTCTCTTGAGGGCAGTCATGTATTAGAAGGGGTGATCTGAAATGAGGCATTTCAAAAATGTGTTAATCTAGATGCACAAAAACAATGGATAGGGTTGGCTTAAGGCAAAGATAACCCTTTTACTAAAATACTTATATGTCTGGGGCGTGACTACTTACCATGACCTGCTCAGTTAGGAATTTATGATCTGATCACCCTGTGAAGTGACTGTCCATAAAACCACTTTTCATCCACACAACTTCTCACAGAAACATAATCTTAATCAACCAGTATGGGATTTCCTGGGTTTCCAGGTCAAGAACCAATAACATAATCTGTCACATAGGTCCTCTCCATCCCCCCTAGAAAGAGAGACAATCTATATAATAAAAACCCTTCCTTTCTCTTCCCCCAAAGCAAAGATGTCCTGGCCCAAAAATAATCCTTTCTTTTCTTTCACTAATAGCTCCCTTGCCCCACCCTTCTTCCTATAAAAATCCTTCCATTTTGTACAACTTCTCAGAGAACACTTCTAGTTGCTAGATGGGATGCTGGTTTGTGAATGGCTTAATGGCTTAATAAAGATCTTCAAATTTACTCAGTTGAACTGTTTTTTTAACAATTTGTAACCCTACCAGGCTGGGGTGGGGGGGGGGGGCTCTTCAAGGGCTGACACCAAAGTATCTACTTAAATAGTTCTCCGGAAAGTAACCTCACAGGGTGATCTGATCATAAATTCCTAACAAAGCAGGTCATGGTGGGTAGTCACGACCCAGGCATGTAACTTCTTTAGTAAAAGGCTTATCTTTGCGGTAAGCCAGCCCTGTCCATTGTCTCTGTGCATACAGGGTAACACACCTTGGAAATGTTCCCTTTCAGACCCCTCCTTCTGATATGTGCAGTAATCGTATCCCTACCTTGCTCTCTCCCACCTTTATGTAATCGTCCTTACTTCCCCTCATTAATCTCAAATGCATAAAAGAAATTGTAAACTGTTATTCTCAGGAGCATTTGAGATCTTGCTTCCCAGCATATGTTGTCAGTTTGGTGCAAATAAACTCAATAAAAATTCTCTACATGTTTCTTAAGTTGACAGGAAATTGGCAAACCGGTGACCCATGGCCCAAATCTGATCCACGGGTGAGTGCGCGACGTCTTTATTTTTTAATTGACAAAATCTACATACATAAAATCAAGCATTTAAAAGTGTACAGTGCAATGACTTTTAGTACATTCACAATGCTGTGCAACCACCACCTCTGGATTTTCCTCATCCCACAAAGGAAACCCCATACCTTTCAAGCAGTCACTCATTTCTCTCTCTACACAGCCCCTGGCACTAACTGCTTTCTGTCTGTGTGGATTTCCCTGCTCCTTATATGTGGAATCACACGTCTGGCCTTTTGTGTCTGATTTCTTTCACCTAGTATAGTTTTTTGGAGGCTCATTCGCTGGAGGGGCCGGCAGCAGGTTACGCTGCTCTCCGCAATCGCTGCAAACTCGCTTTGTATCCATGCATGTATCAGCACTTCATTCCTTTTGAATAATGTTCCATCGTATGGATATACCACAATGTGTTTATCCATTCATCAAGTGGACAACTTGAACTATGTCCACCTTTTGGCTATTATGAATAGTCCTGCCACACACATGGGTGTACAGGTACTTGTTTGAGTCCCTGTTTTCAATTTTTGGGAGTATACACCTAGGAGTGTAATTGCTGGGTCGGAAGGTGACTGTTTCACTTTTGAGGAAGACGCAAGTGTTTAAAATTTTTCAATCTGAATGCCTTTAGGTATCATTTCTGCCTCTGTCTCCATTTCTTCTACTGTCTTACATCCAAGTGTTCGACTCAAATTGTTTGGTTCCTGAAGGCATCTGGATTTGCTGGATTTCCACCTCAGGAGCACTGTCTTGCTCAGCCTCCAAAGGGGATAATATTTACCTAAGAGAACATGGCGAGGATCAGGGAGGTGATGGACTGAACGCGCCTCTTCCGAAGCTGCTCTGGCGAGAGACCGCGAAGACAGGAGGAGGAGGAGCGGGGCAGGCGGAGCGCGCTTTGGGGGCGTCGTCCGCGCTCGGGGAAGCGGACCAGCCGGGGTCCGAGCGGGCGGGCACAGAGCGGCGCCGCGCAGGGCGCAGCCGGCAGGGGGCCCGTGGGGCCGGGGCGGGGCTCAGGTTGGCCGGCAGTGGGCGGGGGTGTCCCCTCGTCCCCTCCCCTCGCCTCCCGAGGCCCCGGCCACGCTTTGGGCTGGCGGCGCGCGGGTGAGTCAGGCCGGGTTTTCCCTCCGCCTCTGGGGCATGCGAGCCAGCGCCACCGAGCGCGTCCCTCCCTCGTCAATCCGGCTCCGGCGCCCGCCCGCGTTTTCCCGACGCCTGGCACCCAGCCGCTCCGGCCGGGCTCGCAGTCTCCGCAGGACCGGCGCCCTGGAGGGAGGGTTCAAATCCGCGCGAGGGAAGTGCAGCGCGCGAGGGGTGCGGAGCGGTGCCAGCATGGTAAGTGGGGCGCGCCAGGGGCCGGGGCTGGACTCGGGGGGTGGGGCCGTTCGCGAGGTCTCCCTTTCCCGGCGACCTTGGCCAAGCCTCAGCCCCGCCGGCCGAGGTCTCCGTCTAAGTGGGTGGGGGTGCCCGGGTGCGGTGTGCGTCCAGGTGTCCCCTGCTCCGGGCACCGAGGCTCTGAGGCTCGGGATCGGGGACCCACCCACACGCTCCGCTGGCGGGGCCGGTAGCAGGTTACGCTGCTCCTCGCAATCCCCGCGAACGCGCTTTCCATGAATCGGCGTTCGGGACCCCTGTGCCGCGGCTCGGGTGGGGCAGATGCCCTTGGCAAGGGAGCCTGACCTCGGCCTCTGTCTCCCAGCCCCACCGCTGCGGGCGGGCCCCAGGAAGGCGCCAGGAAGAGACTGCCCCTCCCGTCCCCCAGGTAGTTAAATGACGCCCCGCAGTTCTGGGGAGCCCTAGCCCGCCTCTGCCAAAGCTTTCCCGGGGCAAATTCCGAAAGGATGCCTACCTCGTTTGCTTCTCCTTCCCCAGGAGACCCCTCTCCCGCCCCCTCCGCAATACCCGCTTCGTCCTTCAACCCCTCTGCCCTGTACAGGCGGAAGCTGCCAGCCTTTCTCCTGGGCCCCCAACCAGGGATGCTCCCATGTCTTGGCGGCCAGAGCCACGACACAACCTTTGGCCAAAGTGAGGGCTGATCTAGGGCCAGCCGAAATCGGGGTTCTGGCTCTGTTCAGAAATAGAACTGGGGCCCCTGTCTTTCACGGGCCACCACTCTCCCCCAAGAACAGATTGGGGTTCTCCTCCTTTGCATCAGGGGCTGAGCCTGGCTGTCCCTGGCTGTCCCTCTGCCTTGGCCACCATGCCTTCTCCCTGCTTGGCCTGGGGAGGAGGCAGAAGCAGAGAGATCACCGTCCTGGACTAGGTGATGAGCCTCCTCCCAGGGCCCTCCTGGGCAGGGCTCTTGTGCTGGCTGGCTGTGTGTGGGTGTGTATGTGCCAGACTGTGAATGAATTCGACCAGCCTGCTCCCACTACCGCCCCTAGAGCCAGCAGCTTCCAGGGCTAGAAGTCCCCAAGCAGCAGTGCTGCCACTATTTCTTCCTGATCCAGGGGCAGGCCGGAGGGATTCCAGGCTAAGGGGACTGGAATCCAACCCAGCATGGTTGCGCAGGCCCTTTGGGAGAAGCAGCTGTAGGGGCTGGGCAGGCATGCATACCCAGCAGTGAGTGCCCATGGGGGGGCAGTGGGGACCCCTGGCTGGGATAGCCTGATGCAGTGCTGAGGACCTTGCCCAGGGAGTTGGGATGGCTGTCGCTATGGGTTCTTGGGCAACTTGCTTCCTCTTTCTGGGCCTCAGTTTCCCTGTCTGTAAAATGGAGTGACAGTAACTGCTACTCTGCCTGTCCTCACGAGGCTTTCATGGAGATGAGATGATGGAATGAAAGGGCTGAAGAAAACTGTAGAGTCCCGTGCAACTGTAAGACGAAGCATCACTCCTGCCGGGGTTGGACTGTGCCTCAAGTGTTGCAGGGTGTCCAGGGTATGCCCCCTTCCTGGCCCCTCCGCATCCACTGCCCCCTCTTTTGGAACAGGGACATTCCAGTCCCATTCCTCAGGGGCAGCTGCAGACACACCCCTCAGCAAAACTGATTCCCCAGCAGGTGGTGGCTCACCCCCCTCCACACCCCCCCTGATGGGCTGTCAGGGCTCAGGAGGGGCTGATGCAGCAGTTAGGAGTGGAGCTTCCTGCCCACTTGGCTCTGGAAGGCCCCACCCAGAGGAGATGCGTGGTGGGAGCCTGCCACTCCCTTCCTCCTGTGCAGCGGAGTGTGGCCTCAGGCGGTCATTTCAACTGCAGGGCTCAGTTTTCTCTTCTGAAGGGGGTGACACCACTCCCCTCCTGTGCGTGCTGTGAGCCTGTGGTAGGCCCTGTGTCAGGCTGACCCACCAAGGCACCCACTAAAGGATGCCAGGATGCCTCCTTGATGTTCTGTCTCTGCTCCATCGCCAGGTGGTCCCCCAGGCCCATTCTCCTGGCTCTACCAAGGGTGGTCCAAAAGAGATTCCCTCTGTGTTCAGGACTTCCAGTCTGCTGGCTAATCTTGGGGCCAGGGGATGGGAGGAGTAAAGGCCCTGTTGGGGCCACCTGGGGCCTGTGCAGAAGGTCTGGCCCAAACCTAGCCTGTAGGGTTATGGGGAGCTTTCAGCTCTGGGCAGATCTCTGGGCCCCAGAGCAAGCAAGCCCAGGCATTTAGAGGCATCTGGCTTTAGGCTCTGATCCCTCCCCAGTTGCTGTCTCTCCCCCACTTCCCCACCAAATCCTCTCCAGCCCACAGCTGTCCTGTTCTGATCAGGCCAGTCCCTGGGCTTCCAAGCAACAGGAAGGTGTGTGTGTTGCGGGTAGGCAGGGGAGGTGGAGGGACCGTTCTAGGAAAAGGTATTAGCTGGTAATGCAGCCAGAGAAGTTACTTATGAGGGGTGGAGGGTGGGGGCCTTAAAGAAAGACAAAGGAAAGGGGCTGTCTGTGCCTCTTCCTCCAGCTCCATAGCTGTTTCTAATTGCTCAAGTCACTTGTGGAGGGAAGCTGGCCTCATGCCTCCCTCACCACCTTCCACCCCCCCCACCCCCATCTAGCCTCTGGGCAGGGAACTAGATGGTCTCTCCTGCAGAGGAATTCCTGTATTATTATGTATATGTGTCCCAGAGAGAGTAGTTCAATGCCGTGTGGTGACCTTGAGCGTGACTGTCTGCTGTTGGACTCTCCTCGCTGTGTCCTCTAATATAGGAGCCCCTGTGCTGCTGGTGGCACTGACTGGACTGCAGTATAAGAGTGGCTGGCATATATGCTGTTATGGCCATGTCTGCCTCTCTAGACCTGAGACTCTTTGTGGGGCTCAGGGGATGTCAGTTATTGCTCCTTGAGACAGGAAGTGAGGATCTGCCAAAGGGAAGGTGAGATGGTGTGTATTTGGGATGAAGTGAGCTTATTTGGCATCACTGTCACCATCGTCCATCGTCATCTCCCTCCCCCCTCCCTCCCCTTGTTGCACTGGGTTTACAGTTCACAAGACCTTTTGCCTCTGTTGTGTCTGTGACTGTCACAGTAATCTCATAAGGAAGGCAGGGCAGGCAGGGTCTTTCTCCCCTTCAGAGATGGGGAGACTGAGGCATGGTGAAGAGAGGTGCCCCGTGGAGAAACAGTGTGAGAGCAGGGCAGGAGACCAGCTTGTCTGCTGTCCCACCTCCCTGACAGGAGTTCAGTGCCCTCTCAGACACAGTGGTACCTGTGGCCCGGTGGGTTTGTTGTGGTGAAGGGTGTCAGATTGGGAGATCGATGCTTCCATTCCGCCTCTTTGGGCCATGGGTGACGTCCTTGGCCGTTTGGCAGCCATGGTGCTGGTTCACCGGTGCCCTCACCCTGGCCAGCTCTGTGCCCTTGGGCAAACCATTTCACCTTTCAGAGCCCTAGTGTCCTTACCTAAAAAATAGATAGGACCTAGGTCACAGGACTCAGTGAGACCCCTGCGTTGCCGTAGGTGCTTAGCACTTGTGATTCCTTACCTGGGCGAGTCCCCGGACCCTGTGTGGCCTGTGACACCCCCGGAGGTGTTGAGGGAACTGGGGCCTGGGAGGGAAGGGTTGGGAAAGGTACTTTTGCCCAGGGAGAGGTGGAGGGCCACACGGTGAGGGGGCAGGGCTGAACCCTCCTTCCCTTTTACTCCTAGAGAGCTTTGTCTCCCGCAAACACAAAACCTGGAAATGGCGGAGGAAGATGGAACCTCCTAACCACCATTGTTTAGGATGGGAGTGGGTGTCCCGGCAGCATACTGGGGAGGTTCTGGGGGACTCACAGCTGCAGCGTGCCTGCTGGGGTCTAACTGGGAATGGGAGCAGCTGGGGGGGAGGCAGAAAAGGTGGCATTGGTCCATCCGGCATGCTGAGCACTGGGCCTAGCACAGGGGATCCAGCCGGGCACTAGGGACAGGTCCCACCTCCACTGTGTGGTCCCAGCACAGGAGCCTAGTCACTGGGTCTCCCACCAGTAATGTTCATGTGTCTGACCAGCTCAGCTCTGCTCTGGTCAGCCTGCGTAGACCCTGGCTGCTGACTGGGCGCTTTGTTCTATTATCTTAGCCCATTCTCTAGGCATCCCTGAGTGATGAGTTGTCATGGCCATTGTACGCATGAGGAAGCCAGGCCCCCCATGGTGACTGGCTCAATGCAGGGTCAAGATTTAGAGACACCCCTGCCCCCATCCTCACACCTGGTGGTGGGCTCTCTGGGGCATATGAAAGGGCTGGCAGGGGCTCCAGCTGCCCCTTCCCCTGCCTCTCACCATGGCCCAAGGTGAACACCTGTTCCGGAAACTGTGGCCATTGTTCCCTCCATCCTTCCTCCCCTCGGGCCCTTCCTGTTTGTATCCCTCCCACTGCCTGGTGCAGCCCCGCCCATGCCAGGTGCTTCCCTTGGGGAACTCACTCTCTGCAGGAAGAGGGCTGAACTGGGTTTCCCCTCTCCCAAGAAAAGAAGAAGGAATGGAGTATCTGAGGCGGCTGTGCCCTCTGCCTACTTTCCAAATTGTGGGGGGTGTCTAGCAGGAGAGTGAACAAGGTCAGAGTCAGACGGGCCTGAGTCCTCAGCTGGCCCAGTCCTGGGGAGGGTCCTATCCTGCTGTTTCAGTGCCTCCCCTCATCCATACCTCCCCCCCACCAATCACACACCAGCTTCTAGCTGATGCTGGGGTACCGGGCAGGTGGCTTTAGGGCCTGTGCCCCTTCTTCTTGCCAGCCTAGGAATTCTGTGCTTCATTCTCTCCATATCCATATCTGCCTCTCCTGGGCCTGGGCCAGATGGGGAGCTGACACAGAACAAGCACCTGGTTTTAGGGCATCAAGGGCGGGTGGGCAGCAAGCACCCACCTGCCCCTGATGGAGCCTCTTGATCTCTAGAAGCAGCTGCCTGTGCCGTGTTGAAACTTCATGGACACAGGCCCAGGCCCTGCTGGCATTGCCATGGGCAGCGTGGGCAGCCTGTTGGAACGGCAGGACTTCTCCCCTGAAGAGCTACGGGCAGCACTTGAGGGGTCCCGAGGCTCCCGCCAGCCTGATGGGCTCCTCCGGAAGGGCTTGGGCCAGCGTGAGCTCCTCAGCTACTTGCACCTCCCTAAGAAAGACGGCAAGACCACGAAGCGGGCTGCTCGGAATGAGCCTGCCGACTATGCCACCCTCTACTACCAGGAACATCCCCGGGCCGGTGACTTCAGCAAGACCTCGCTGCCCGAGCGGGGACGTTTTGACAAGGTGCACCTCTGCCCAAACCCCTCCCTGGGGTGGGAGGGTGGGATGGGAGCTTGGGGCCTCCTGGGAGACCTTGGTGCTGGGGCAGGGCTTGGACCTGAAAGTCCTGCTATGGACTAGCCTGGTCATTGCTTCCCAGTGGCAGGCACCCCGTGTCTGAAAGGACCCCCAGGGCTGCGGGAGCATCGTGGGGCAGTGCTGTTAGCTCAGGGCCTTACCCTGCCCTCTCTTCCTGGCAGTGCCGTATTCGCCCATCGGTGTTCAAGCCTGTGGCAGGCACCGGGAAAGGCTTCCTGTCCATGCAGAGCCTGGCGGCCCACAAGGGCCAGAAGCTGTGGCGCAGCAACGGCAGTCTGCACACTCTGGCCTGCCACCCACCCCTGAGCCCAGGGCCCCGGGCCAGCCAGGCACAGGCCCGTGCCCAGCTGCTGCACGCCCTCAGCCTGGACGAGGGCGGCCCCGAACCCGAGCCCAGCCTGTCTGACTCCTCCAGTGGGGGCAGCTTTAGCCGAAGTCCTGGCATGGGCCCTGGCCCCTTCAGTTCCTCCCTGGGCCACATTAACCACCTTGGGGGCTCCCTGGATCGTGCCTCTCGGAGCCCAAAGGAGGCTGGGCCACTGGCCGGGTTGAACTGCCTGCCTGAGCCCCCACCGCCCTATGAGCTCTCTTGCCACACGGCCGAGGAGGTGGTGGCCATGCTCCCCGACACCTGTGAGGATCTCAAGAGAGGCCTCAGTGACCAGGATGGCGTCAATCACTTCACACAGGTGAGGGCAGCCTCTGCCTGGGGTCCTGTTCTATCCCTGGGCAGTGGAGTACTGGGCAGTGTCCTCAGCCAATTCCCCCACATGACTCTGGACATGAGAGGAAGAAGGAGATGCATCAGCGCCTCTCCCCCGACCCCGCGACCCCGCGTGGTGGGATGTCGGGTTCTTGCTGGGGTTCCCTGTGCAAGAGGGAGGGAGAGACTCCCTGGGCGGGAGGGCGGGAATATGTTGGGGACACTTCACCTCTGGAGGGCATCCCAAGGTAGGGCACGTGTGGCCAGGGCCTTGGGCCCTGGTCCTGTGGTTTTCGGGTACAGGACGTTGGCTGTGGCTATTAGGGGCCTCTTTCCCTTGGCAGGTGCTGGAGGAACGCCAGCGGCTGTGGCTGTCTGAGCTGAAGCGCCTGTACCTGGAGCGGCTGCACGAGGTGGCCCAGAAGGCTGAGCGCAGCGAGCGAAACCTCCAGCTACAGCTGTTCATGGCCCAGCAGGAGCAGCGCCGCCTGCGCAAGGAGCTGCGGGCACAGCAGGGCCTGGCCGCTGAGCATCGGCCTCCAGAGGCTGACCCCAACACTCGGCCAGAGGAGGAAGCACGATGGGAGGTGAGAGACCGGGCTCTCAGGAACTCTCCTGTCCCCATTTCTGCATCCCCCTCCTCTGCCCACCCCAACCAGCCTTGCTGGGTGCTCACCCCTACTGTGCCCCTTCCAGGTGTGCCAGAAGACAGCGGAGATCAGCCTCCTGAAGCAGCAGCTGCGGGAGGCCCAGGCCGAGCTGGCACAGAAGCTGGCCGAGATCTTCAGCCTAAAGACACAACTTCGGGGCAGCCGGGCACAAGCCCAGGCCCAGGACGCAGAGCTGGCCCGGCTGCGCGAGGCTGTGCGGAGCCTGCAGGAGCAGGCCCCCCGGGAGGAAGCCCCAGGTAGTTGTGAGACTGATGACTGCAAGAGCCGGGGGCTGCTGGGGGAGGCAGGAGGCAGTGAGGCTGGGGATGGTGCTGAGCAGCTGCGGGCTGAGCTGCTGCAGGAGCGACTCCGGGGCCAAGAGCAGGCGCTGCGCTTCGAGCAGGAGCGGCGGACCTGGCAGGAGGAGAAGGAGCGGGTGCTGCGCTACCAGCGAGAGATCCAGGGGGGCTACATGGACATGTACCGCCGCAACCAGGCACTGGAACAGGAACTGCAGGCACTGCGGGAGCCCTCCACGCCCTGGAGTCCTCGGCTTGAGTCCTCCAAGATCTGAGGCCAGTGGAGAGAGCTGACAGAAGCACCGTCAGAAGAAGGCTTGGGCAAGCCCTCCCTGAGATGGCCGGCTCCTTCCTGACATTGAAATGGGGCAGAATCTGCTGAAGCCAGCCAGGGTCGGGGAGGCGCATCGAGAGGAGGGATCCCAGAGGGGCTGTGGGCTGGGTAGGGTGCCAGCAGCAGGAGCCAGGTCCGGGCCCACCTGGCTGAAAAGTACCCCTGCAGGACCCAGCCTGCTCCTGGAGTAGGTGTGGCCCTAGGAAAGGGAGACTGGGAGATGAGGCGCTCAAGATGTAGATGGGCAGGCATGAGGAAGGAAGGCTGGGACAATAGCATTGGCCTCCCCCAGAATAAAACCACGTTTTCTATGAGGAGGCCCTTGGTGATACGTGGGGCCTGTCCCTGGCCTGGATCAAGGATGGTTGGGGTCGGGGGGCTGTGGACCTGGGCTATAGCTCCTCCCAGAGTCCTGATCAGTGGGAGGTTGTGCCCAGTCCCTGTGTGCACAGCTGCTGGGCACATGTGTTGGCAAGTGGAGGAGTCATCCTCCTTGCCCCAGCACCACATGGTTCCTTAGCTGCCGTGTGGGCTGAAATTCCTTTCTTCAGCACCAGTGGGATTTTTCAGAAGGAACAATGCCAGGGAACCCAGGAAAACAAAAGGGCAAGTCACCCAAGGCGTTGCTAGAACATGAAACGTTCCCTTGGTGGAAAGTCTGAGCCCCAGTGCCCAGGCCCTGCTGGGTTTAGGGCTAGCCTAAGACGGCCTCTTCTGGAGCTCCCCAAGGCTCCTGTAGGGACCTGTCCCGCCCGGAACCCACCTCTCACCTTCCTGTCTGGCTGTGGTTCACCACCCCTCTACACAGGGATGGGGCTTTGGGAAGGTGCAGGAGACAAGTAATGGAGCAGAGAAAGCTTGTGGGTCAGTGGGTAACGGGCCTTTGCCACTGCAAGGATCATGGACATCTCCCCATAGGCATGGAGGACCCTGTAGTATTTCCAAGCAGGGTGAATGTGAGCTCATTTGTACTCTGAAAAGCAGCCCCTGCCTCTCAGACACCTGGCTTCCTCTCTGGGCTTTGGCTCCCTCCTGGAGGCTGGCCTGGTGCACAGACCCAGACTGGCTGTGCAGGTAGCCTCTCCCCACCCCTTGCCCTTGTAGTGAAGCTCGGCGCCCTTACAGGTGAATCATTGTGACTGCTGCCATGCATCGAGAGCTTCTCTTCTGCCAGGCACTGTTAGGCTGCCAGGGCATGGGGGCTCAGGTGTGAATCTTTCTGCCCCAGGGGAGGCAGTACACAGAGAGACTTCTCCCCTCCCAGTGTCTGTTCTGCTGGGGCAGGCACAACCTCAGAGGACTTCTCAGCAGAGATTCCCCAGTTGGCTCCCAGTGGCCGTGCCCTGCCCTCCTTGCCAAGCCTGGCAGCCACTCAGGCCCCAGCAGGTGGGGCCTGTGCATGGGGTGTGGATTGGGCTGTAGAGTGGGCCAGTGTGCCCTGCCTTTTCAGGGTGGAGAGGGGTGTGTGAACTGACTGCCAAGGGGATGGTGTGTCTGGCCCTGTGAGTGGCAGGTGTGTGTAGATGTGCTGTGGGTGGTAGGTGTGTCTGAGGGGGTGTGTTTGGGGCTCCTGGGCTGCTTCCTGCCGCTCCCTCTGCTCCATTGCTTGCCCCCTGGCTCCATTCCCTTTAGCTAGTGGAACCTGTGACCAGAACAGACCCCTGTACCTAGCTGAGACCTATCTAGGCCCATCCCTCAGCCTGGCGAGGGAGAGGGAACACCTGGGTTAGGCATTTCAGTTCCCCATAGGCCTTAGTACCCATTTCAGACCCTCCCAAACCAAGGTTTCTGGGCCAGAGGCCCCCCTCCATTCAGTGCTGACCTGAGTCTGGGCCACACCCTCCTCAAGGCCTCGAGCAAGTTGGGCTGGGTGCCCACATGCCCCACAATGGCCAGGGCCCACTTTTCCGTGTACCACCTCTGCAGAACAGCTCCTCACCCAGCAATTAGAGATCTGGGCCTGCCAGTACTGCCAGTGGGGAGTGGGTGGGCGGTACCAAAACTTGGCAGCTATGCCAGAAACCAAGACCAGGCCCAGATGCAGGGGGAGGGCCCAAGGGAGCCAAGCTGGGGTGTCTCAGAGGAAACTTGATCCCTATTAGCTCATCCCTGCCTGGCGAACCAGTTCCCAGTCCCCAAGCCAGCTTGGTGGCTCTAGGGCTCTGGGACCAGACAATTACAGGTGCCACTGTAGTGGCTACTGCTTCAGGGCAGCTCTTCCCTCCTGCCCCTGGCAGGCCGCTTGGGACCCCTCCACCAGCAGACTAGGCCCAGGCGTCCAATTCTTCAGAGCTGTGGTGAGCCCCACCCTGGGCTCCCTACCCCTGGTCCCTCCTTTTCTCAGCTCAGTATCTGCTCCCTGGGCCCCTCAGCCTGTCACTTAAAGCCTCTGGCAGTCTAGCCCCCTGAGTCACTGAGAGTGGTGCCCCTTCCGACCACAGCAGCCCTCTGGGCCTTCCTCCTATAGGCCAAGCCCCCTCACTGTGCTCAGATCTTGTCTCATTAAGGAAGCCTTTTTCTTTTTTTAAATATATTTTTATTGATTTCAGAGAGGGAGAGGGAGAAATAGAAACACCAATGATGAGCGAGAATCATTGAGCAGCTGCATCCTGCACGCCCCCAACTGGGGATCATGCCCTGACCAGGAATTGAACCGTGACTTGGTTCAAAGGTGGACGCTAAACCACTGAGCCACCTCGGCTGGACAGGGAAGCCTTTTCTGAAATCAGAGGGCAATGCACCTCCCTGTGCCCACAGCCCCCATATGCCTCTCCACCAGCTCTTTCTATGCTGCTGGAATTGTCCCTTTACCTCTGGACTGTGGGCCTTGCCCAGCCAGAGCTATGTCTTGTTTTTGATGTTTGTTTTGTAATATATTTTTAATTGATTTCAGAGAGGAAGGGAGAGGGAGAGAGATAGAAACATCAATGATGAGAGCGAATCATTGATTGACTGCCTCCTGCACATCTCACACTGGGTTCTGAGCCTGCAACCCGGGCATGTGCCCTAACCAGGAATCAAACCGTGACCTCCTGGTTCATAGGTCGACGCTCAACCACTGAACCATACCGGCTGGGCTCATGTCTTGTTTTTATCCCTAGAGCTGCTCTGGCTCCAACCCCAGAAAGCGCTGGGGAGCTTTAGAGTCAAGAGGGACCAGACCTCTCCCCTGACTGACATGAGTTTGAACTGGGGGTAGGTGGGAAAGGTTCCTGCTCCTAGAGTTCATTCCCCCACGGGCATCAGATGTGAACTAGGTTTGTCAAGCTCCAGGGTGCCAGAGCTAGGTGCCATTCACTGCACAGTGATGTATTGCTGCCTCCCTCAGGGCCTCCTGGCGTGGTTCCCAGGTGAGGAAGCTGAGGTGGCCATGGCGTCTGCCTTCTTGGCCCTTTCCCCGGTGGGTGGAGGAAGGAGACAACACACATGCCATGTAGTGCAGTGCAAATACAGCGATCAAGTCGATAGTGAAGGAGGCAGAGGGAGCATGAGGAAATTTCTCTGAGACTGGGGGGCTGGGGCTGTAGGTATTAGTGATCCTTTCTCCAAAGACGATGCAGGCCCCACAGTGGCAATCCATCACCTTGTGGATTCAGAAAAGAAAAAGAATGTGTGGTTTCCTGCAACAAAAGTGAAATATGTCACGTGAGATGAGGTGGGAGTGCCATGGGAGTTCAGAGGAGAGCGGGCTCACTTATCACTCCAGGTGATGGAGTGGAGGTGACAAAGGTTGGCCAAACTTTGGTTAAGCTATTTTAATTTTTTTATTTTTTGAGGGAGAGGAAGTGAGAGAGAGAAACATCCACGCAATAGCACACATTGATCGAAAAAATATCCTCTGATGAGGATTAACAACAAAAAAACCCTTGATTGGCTGCCTCCTGCACCCCGCCCCCCCACTCCATCCCCCCTCCCCCCCAGCTGGGAATCCATCCCAAAACTCGGGCTTGTGCCCTGACCGGCAACTGTTTGGTGCATGGATGAAACCCAACCAACAGCCAGGGCTTGTTAGGCTCTTCTGAGCGCTTTTGGACTAGGTCTGACCTTGGAAGGTGACCTTTCTTGTACAGTCCAGTTCTAGCAAGAATCCTTAGCTTAGCCAGAATTGCCCATCCTCTATACTACATCACCCTGCACATTGAATTTGGTTCCTCATCCTCCACTGGTCACTGGCCTGTCTTCCATGAGAATCCTGTGGTCTATTTAGCCAGAATGCCCTGAGGTTTTCTCTTAGTAATTTTCTTTTCTTTTTAAAACATATATTTTTATTGATTTCAGAGAGGAAAGAAGAGGGAGAGAGAGATGGAAACATCAATGATGAGAGAGTATCATTGGCTGCCTCCTGCATGTGGCCCCATTGGGGATCAAGCCTGAAACCCTGGCATGTGCCCTGACCCGGAATCAAACCTTGATTGATTGTTGAGAGTCTCATAGGTCGAGACTCTCAACCACTAAGCTACTCTAGCTGGGCTTTGTAATTTTCCACCCACTGACCCCCAGTCTGGTCCTTGGCCATAAATTCTACTTTTCTTTGTTGTGTTTGGAGTTGAGCCCACTCTCTGTCCCCTACTACAAATCTCCATTGCTGTAGTCCTTCTTGAATAAAGACTTCCTTACCATTCTAACAAGTGTCATGCGTAAATTTTTTTCTTTCTTTTTTTCCCTTTTTTTGGTTAATCCTCGCCCGAGGATATTTTTTCCATTGACATTTTTGAGATAGTGAAAGAGAAGGAGGGGGAGAGAGAGAAAGAGAAACATGGATGTGAACGAGACATTGATTGGTTGCAACCAAAGTATGTGCCCTTGACCGGGAATTGAACCCGTGACCACTTGGTGCTCAGGCCAGTGCTCTAACCATTGAGAACACCGGCCAGTGCATTTCTTTTTATTTAACAGGGGTAAGCTTCTCTGAAGAGTGGAGTTGGGATTTCCTCAGGAGCAGCGTGGGATAAGGGCATTTAGGACAGGCCTGGACTTGGACACAGGGAAGTGTGGGGCAGGCCTGGGGGAGGGCTCTGTCTGACATAGGAAGACTTCATTTCCTGTGACTGTGGGTGGGTCCCAACCGCAGCCAAAGGGAAGGGCCAGAACCAGGACTAGCTTTATGTGTGTGTGACCTGTGTGGTCATGTAGGGTCCCACACACTGAAGGGCCGTACACTTTGGTGCAATGCTCTACTATTGCCATCTTGAATTTAATGATGTTTGAACAAGAGGCCTCATGTTTTCATTTTGCTCTGGGGCCTGCAAATGATGTAGCCACTCCTGGCCTGAACCAAAGCCTTGCAAGGAGGGGCAGGAACCGGGAGAAGAAGCGGGGACTTGTTAGGAGCCGCCTGGAGGGTGAAAGGAAGAGACGGCCTGAGCAGGCTACTTGAGCTCCATGGGATGAGACCTGACGCTCCCAGGTTCTTCAAAGGGCAAGCAGTGGGTGCATCACGGGCTGCTGCCACCACCCACCAGCTCGAAGGGGAGGACTCGCTCTGAGGGAAGGAAGGCTGTATTTTCAGGAGAGCATTCCAGGGCTTGCCATCTAGGTCAAGAAACTTTTTTTTTTTTTTTTAAGCATTTATCTAGTGTGTTCTTTGTGTATCTGTTTCTCTTCTCCCATTTTAAGGTGTAATTTACATACAGGAAAACTCATCCTTTTTAGGGTTCAGTTTTTAGAGCTTTGGCAAATGCAGAGTTGTATAACTAACCCTACAATCAACATATGAAATAGTTCCAGCATCCCCCTCCCCCCAAATTCCTCTGTGCCCCTCTGTAGTCAGCCCTTCCAGGGGTGGGCAAACTTTTTGACTTGAGGGCCACAATGGGTTCTTAAACTGGACGGGAGGGCCGGAACAAAAGCATGGATGGAGTGTTTGTGTGAACTAATATAAATTCAAAGTAAACATCATTATATAAAAGGGTACGGTCTCTTTTTTTTTTAGTTTTATTCATTTCAAAGGGGCCGGATCCGGCTCTCAGGCTGTAGTTTGCCCACGGCTGCCTTAACCTCTACCTGCCCGCCCCGCCCCCTCTCCCCCCAACCAGTGACCTGCTTTCTTAATTACCTTGTGTTTCTTTCCCCCCACTTTTTGTGAGCCTTATTTAATCCCACCACATATTAAGAACATATTACAAAGTAGCAAGTAAAACAATATGACATTGATGTAAAAATAAAACCGCTTCAATGGAAAGAATGAAGAGCCAGAAATAGATTCCATATTGCAGAAAATTCTAATAGGATGACGGGCTTCAACATGAGAAGGTAAGAAGGATTATTCAGTAAGAGGTGCTGTGGTAACTGGACAAAAATGTGGGAAACCGTCAGACGTTGCACCTCCACGTGCAAACTGAAATGGACATGTAAATTGGGGAGGAGGCCTGGAGGGCTGTACCAAAGAGTTGAAATTTTAAAAACAAATCCTAGGAAACTAGGAAAAGGTTAAACTATTATTGAATTGGTGGAGAACAGCTGTTTTTCTGCTCTGAAGCAGCCCCTTCTCCCAACGAAAACAAACACAATCCCAACGGGTACAATTGACAAAATCAACTATGTAATAAACCTTGGTGCGCGCTGTAAAGTGACGCAAGGAGAACCACATCCTGGGGAAGCAATGACAAAGGGGAAACTGCCTGAGGTGGCAGCCTGGCATTCAAAGTCCTCAAAGAAGCCGGGCTTTGCTCAGACCTAGCCTAGCTGGCAGGTCCGGTCTGGCTCCCGGGAGGAAGTGGGAAGGCCCGGGGCGCTCTGGGAAACCGGTGGGGTCCAGTTGGCTCCGCGGCGGAGGCGGAGGCGGCCTGGGCCTCAGCGGGGGGCCCCAGGCTAGGTTCACTCAGCTCTCCGCCCCCAAGCTCGCGTGGGCCAGGACCACCCGGGCTTGGTGTGCACAGGCCGGGCTCTCCAGAGGTGGGGCTCTGGACTGCCCCTTCTCCGCGTGTTGCAGGAGGTTTTGGAGCCATTAGGGTATTAGGTACCTCAGTATTCCTGAGCATTTAAGGTGTCCCAAGTACATGGTGTTGAGGATACAGCAGTACTGAGTGCAACGTCCTGCTCCAAACGGAGCTTTTATTCTTAAGGGGAGGTGTGTGAGGGGCCGGAAGACAGAATAAACAAATAAACACACAAGATAATTTTAAGTCAAATGCTATTAAAAAAAAAAAGTGGTTTGTGCAAGTGCTATACAGAAAACAAGATTGTGCAAGGGTGCTTGGGGGTGAAGGCTGGGGAGAAGGCTGGAGGGTTGAAGGGGGAGGTTGCCCTGGAATGAGACTGACACGGAGAGGGAGCAGAAAGTCAGGAAAACCAAAACCGAGACCAAGTCCTGTCTCTTGGGCGGGTTTTTTCCCCCCTTTTTTCTTTAATTGATTTCAGAGAGAGGACAAAGAAACAATGATGAAAAAGAGGCATTGATTGGCTGCTTCCTCCACGCCCCCTCCTGGGGACGGAGCCTGCAACCCAGGGGTGTGCCCTGACCGGGAACCCAGCCGTGACCTCCTGGTTCACAGGTCGCCGCTCCCGGCGGAGACACACCGGCCGGGCTGGGCTCGTTTCTGGTTCCCGTCTCCAAGGCTTGTGGACGGGAGCGGGCCTCCTCCGCCCTGCCGCTGAGAGCAGCCCCCTGCTCTGGGCGGAGTGTGAATTCAGTCCCGGCCTGGGTTTGGGGTCACCCTTCCTCTTCCGGACAGTTGTGCAGCCCGGTCTCGCCCCCCCCCCCCCCCCGTTCGCCCAGGAGGGGCGACCGATGGGCGGGGGGGCAGAGCAGGGACTGGGTACCCTCACCCCAGCAGTCTAATCCTCTTGAATGCCCAATGAGTAGGTTAAGTCCTGACTTAGGGACAGAAAAAAAGTGACTTTTTTATTTTTATTTTTTTAAAAATATATTTTATTGATTTTTTTTTTTTTTACAGAGAGGAAAGGAGAGAGATAGAGAGTCAGAAACATCGATGAAAGAGAACCATCAATCAGTCGCCTCCTTCACATCCCCCACCGGGGATGTGCCCGCAACCCAGGTACATGCCCTTGACCGGAATCGAACCTGGGACCTTTCAGTCCGCAGGCCGACGCTCTATCCACTGAGCCAAACCGGTTTCGGCAAAAAGTGACTTTTTTAAAAAACATCATTTGATGTGTCAAAAAGAGCACCAAGGAGCCGTCGCAGGAGAGCCTGTCGGACCCTGGCCGAGGGGTGGTCTCCTTTGAGTGAGGGCAGAAGGCGGGGGCGGAGTTGAACAGTTATCGGTTTAGGGCTTCAGAGCGCGAAGCGAGGCGCTGGGACCGAGTTGTGGAGGGCGGTCGGGCGGGCCAGGCGCGTCTTCCCGGTAGGGAAGCCGCCCCGCCAGCCATGCACCCCCAAGCCTCCCGGGCCAGCGAGCGGGTGGGTCCGATCCCTTCCCGCCGACGCGGAGGGTCGAGGTCCAGCTGCAGCCCCGGGCTGCAGCGGGTGCGGCTTCCCGCCTCCACTCGTCTCTGTGGGCGACTCCACTCTGGGCGCGCGGGAGGGTGAGGCTCGGCGCCCAGGCAGAGAGTTGCGGCCCTGCGGGACGGCCACCCCTCCGCGAAGCTGCGAGTGGGCGAGTCCGGATCCACGGAGCAACCGCTGCGGCTTCCGGTCCGATGACAGCGGCGCCGGAAGCCGGGGCCGGGGCTGCAGCAGCAGGTGAGAGCCGCCGTGTCCGGGCGTGGAGGTGCGGGCCGCGGGCAGCGCGGAGGGGCCCGCGGACGGCAGCTCGGCCGGGCTCCCAGGCCTCGGGCCTCCCCTGAGGCTCCCCGACTAAGTCTCCGCCGCAGTCCGCCCTTGGACTTGTTTGCTCCGTGTCGTGGGCCCCGGCCCAGAACTGGAGCCCCACAGGCTCCCAGGACACGCGAGGAACCGCTTCTGTCGGGGGAATCGCTCGAACACAGACGCCCCGCCCTAGTGCGACGGGCTGGGGCCCGGCTGGGCTGAGCGGCCAGGCAGGGCATTAGGTCAGGGTCTTGTGGGGCATGAGTAAGAGTCTGACAGTCATTTGCGTTAACGCAGGTGAAACTCCCAGCAGGGGCTGTATTCCAGGGAAAATAGTGGGCTTTTTCGCCCCCTCAGTTTTGGTTAATGACAAAAGAAAGATGGAAACTTCCACCAGCCCTAGCGGGTTTGGCTCAGGGATGGAGCGTCGGGCTGCGGACTGAAGGGTTCCAGGTTCCTTTCCCAGTCCGTGCACATGCCCGGGTTGCGGGCTCGATCCCCAGTAGGGGGCGTGCAGGAGGCAGCCGACCAATGATTCTCTCTCGTCACTGGTGTTTCTCTCTCTCCCTTCCTCTCTGAAATAAAATAAAAAATGTATATTAAAAAAAAAGAAACTTCAACTAGAGATCTGTAAGGAAGAAAAGGAACAGGGTGAGATGATAGAGTGAATGGGTGGGGGTGGGGCAGAGGGGTACTGGGTCTAGGAGACCATCTCTGAAGGGATGAAGTTTGAGACTTCAAGGAGCCAAACAGGGAACAGATTTGGGAGAAGAGTGTTCCAGGCAGAGGGAACAGCCCGTGCAAAGACCCTGAGGCAGAAATAAAGTGAATGTAGTCAAGGAAGGGAAAGATGGCTTGTGTGGCCCGGCCGGTGTGGCATCCACCTTTGAACCATGGGGGTCACCTTTTCCATTCCGGTCAGGGCACATGCCCGGATTTCAGGCTTGATCCCCAGTAAGGGGCACAGGAGGCAGCTGGTTGATGTTTCTCTCTCATAGATTTCACAGATGTTTCTCTCTCTCCCCCCCCCCTCTCAAAATCAGTAAAAACATTAAAAGCAGGAGAAAGAGAGAGAGATGAGCAAGGATTGTAGAGTGAAAACAGTTGGAAACAGAATTTTCTCACCATGATTCAAAAACCCCTGCCCTCACACCGGCCTGCACACTCCACTGGGCACCCTGGCTGGGGGGTGGAGCTGTGGGCAGATATGTTACGCTGGGCAGTTCTGAGCATTGCTATATGATATGGGTGTGGTAAGGGGGATCCGGGAGCCCTCCCCACTGTGTCCCCCAGGTGGGGCTTGACACTGGACCCCCCTCCTGCCCCCAGGCAGAGGCCACCATGGAGCAGTGTGAGAGTGTGGAGAGAGAGGTGGACAAGGTCCTGCAGAAGTTCCTGACCTACGGGCAGCACTGCGAGCAGAGCCTGGAGGAGCTGCTGCATTATGTAGGACAGCTTCGGGCTGAGCTGGCCAGTGCAGGTGGGTGTCCATCCCCCCCTCAACCCCAGAGCCCCCTTCCTGCCTCCCTGTGGGCCTAGGATACCCCAAAGCTACTTAATAACAGGGTGACTTTTCCTGCTCTATCATTCCTTATATATTTATTCCTTGGCATTCGACTATAAGAAAGAAACTTTCCCTTATGTAGTTATATAGTTATATATAGTTATTTATAATTAGAATTCTTATTCAATGGGTTATACTGCATTATTGTTATACATTTTGATGCTCAAATTGTGTTAGATTTGCCCAGAGGTATTCCCTAGTTCCTATGTCCTTTTTAAAAAAAAAATTGAGCTGATTCACATAAAAAAAAAAACCTTTAAAGGGTACAGTTTGATGATTTTAGTGTATTTACAGAGTTGTACAAACATTATTACCATGTAATTTCAGAACATTTTTATCACCCCCAAAAGAGACAATAACTCCTCCATTCCTCCCTCTCCCCTAGCCCCTGGCAACCACTAATCTGCTTTCTATGGATTTACCTATTCTGGACACATCATATAAATGGAATTGTACAGCCCTGACCGGTTTTTCTCATTGGTTAGAACAGCTGCCTGTGACTGGAGGGTGGCAGGTTCAATTCCCAGTCAAGGACACATACCTCAGTTGCAGGTTGCAGGTTCACCAGCCCCCATGGAGGCGCATCAAGTGGGAGGCAACCAGTGGATGTGTTTCTCTCACATAGATGTTTCTTTCTCTCTCCTCCCCTCTTCCCTCCCACTCTCTTTAGAAATCAATGGGAAAAATATCCTCAGATGAGGATTAAAATAAAAAAATAAATAGAATCAGACAATATGTGACATTTTGTATTCTTTCACTTAGCATAATGTTTTCAAGGTTCATCCCTGTTGTAGAGTGAATAGCTACTTCTTTTTTCTGAGCTGTGTCTTATGATAACTCTGTTAAACTTTTGTTCCCTTTAAAAAAATAAATTATAGCCTACCTCCTTAGTCGGCAAACTGCAGCTCGCGAGCCACATGCGGCTCTTTGGCCCCTTGAGTGTGGCTCTTTCTAAGCCTTAGGAGTACCCTAATTAAGTTAATAACAATGTACCTACCTATATAGTTTAAGTTTAAAAAATTTGGCTCTCAAAAGAAATTTCAGTCGTTGTACTGTTGATATTTGGCTCTGTTGACTAATGAGTTTGCCAACCACTGGCCTAGCTGATGTGGCTCAGTGGGTGAGTGTTGACCATGAACCAGGAGGTCACTGATTTCCTGTCAGGGCACATCCTGGGTTGTTCTCACCTTCTTGATAGTGTTTTGTGAAGCACAAAAGTTTTTTTTGTTTTTTTTTTTATGAACAAATGGTACTCTTTATTATTATTTTTGTTTGTTGTTTCTTTGTCATTTTTTAATCTTTGTTGTTGAAAGTATTACGTATGTCCCCCTTTTCCCCCTATTGACCCCTTCTAGCCCACCCTGCCCCTGGGCCCAGGCCTTCACCACCCTATTGTCAGTGTCCATGGGTTATGCATATATGCATACAAGTTCTTTGGTTGATCTCTTCCCACCCACCTACCTCCCCTGCCTTTCCTTTGAGGTTCAACAGTCAAAGCACAAAAGTTTTTAATATTGATAAAGTTCACTTTATTTTTTCTTTGGTTGCTTATGCTTTTATTGTCATATCTAAGAAACCAATCCATGATCATGAAGATTTACACCTCTGTTTTGTCTAAGAGTTTTTTTTTTTTTAATATATTTTATTGATTTTTTACAGAGAGGAAGGGAGAGAGATAGAGAGTTAGAAACATCGATGGTAGAGAAACATCGATCAGCTGCCTCCTGCACATCTCCCACTGGGGATGTGCCCGCAACCCAGGTACATGCCCTCGACCGGAATCGAACCTGGGACCCCTCAGTCCGCAGGCCGATGCTCTATCCACTGAGCCAAACCGGTTTCGGCAAGAGTTTTATAGTTTGGGCTTTTACACTTGCTCTTTGATCCATTTTGAGTTAATTTTTGTGTATGGTGTAAGGTTCAGCTTAATTCGTTTATGTGTGAATATTCAATTATCTCAGCACTCTTCTTTCACCTCTTTGTCCTTTTTTATCTTTTAAAGTTATTACTTGTTATTTTTTTCAGCATGCCCTTATTTTCTGGCACAATAAGATATTACCTGGAATCAGTAATTTTTGCAAATAGCCATGGTTCTTTTGGTGGGAAATGGTATTTGGAAACGATCATCTAGGTTGTTACTGAGGTGTCATTGTTTTTAGTTTTTTTTTAGCAAATGGATCTTTTTCCTTCCTTCCTATCCATCCATCTGTCTTAGTATATTGTAGGCAATGCATTTACAATGATGCCTTCAATTACAATTCAGTATCACAGGGTTCTTCTCAGACTTCCCCCATGCATAACTGCATCTCTCTTCTCCAACAGTGAGAAGGCTGACTGCTGATACATTTCTCATCTGCTCAATTTCTATAATATAGAGAAAGTATTTTCAGAATTGCTATACTTAGTACCACTGAGAAGAACAAATCTACAAAGTAGAGTCTGTTTCCTTTTTATTTCTTAAAGAATGCGTGCAGGTGGTGTGGACTAGAAGGGGTCAATGGTGGGGTGGGGGGAGGACATATGTAATACTTTCAACAATAAAGATTTTTTAAAATGAATGTATGCACATGGAAAAGACTTCGAGGTCAAAAAGGCTGAGAGTGAAAAGTGTCTCCCTTTCACCCCTGATTCCCGATTTCTGTGTGCCTCTCTCCAATAGTCATCCCATTCTGTTTCTCAGGTGCCCTTCTATGCAGCATCTGTGTGCACACGTAGATGTCATGTGGAAGTGTTTACTCCCCCTCCTTTTTTTCACACACAGGGAACATAAAGCACATAGTTTCCTGCACCTTGCTCTTTCCCCCACACAGTCTGTCTTGGGGAGTATTCTGTATCAGTACATAGGGATTCTGCCCCATTCTCTTACCATTATGTGGTTGTGCCATGCTTTTTTTTTTTTTTTTAATTGATTTAAGAAAAAGGAAGGGAAAGAGAGATTGATTGGGTACCTCCTACGCACACCCTGACCGGGGATCGAACCTGCAACCTGGGTATGTGCCCTGACCAGGGACCGAACCTACAACCTTTTGCTACACAGAATGACACTCCAACTGAGTCACACCAGCCGGGGCGGTTGTGCCATGCTTTTGATGGAATCTGTTAACTGTGTAGAAGAAACACTTTTCTTTTGCTGGTCCAAAACTCATTACACGGTCTGTGCCCTTGGTGAACAGGTGGCTGTGGCTGCAGTGTGTTCACAGGGAGAGGGTTTCTTCTCAGATGGGGATTTGTCAGGACTAATGGTTGTCTGTGGGGTCCTTGGCAGTGGAAATTGGGGGATTCCAGGTTAAAAAGGCTTTGGTTTCTTAAGAGTGTTGCTTTGTTCTAAAGGACATGAGTCCTGAGCCAGGAATCCCTGAGCTTCCCTGGCCCACCTGGTGTCCTCTAGTTGATAAAAGGCATTAATGTGAGGACAATGTTTTAAGGTTCAAAGCCTTCTCACACAGGCATCTCACTCAAGATAATCAAGAGCCATCAGTGTGGTGGGGAGGAGCACAGACTTTTAATCTATCACTGCTGTGTCACCTGGCAAGGTACTGCCTCAGCTGTAGGACAGGACGTTAATAGTGCCCACTGCACAGCACGAGGGTGAGGATGAAATGAGCCGAAAGGGAGCACTTACCATAGTAGGTGCCAAATCATCTTCAGTTCACAGCAACCTACAAGCTGGTGCTGTCTCCCCCATTTTATAGATGAGGAAATGAAGACAGAAATGAAGTCGTGCAGTTTAAAATTGACAGGACCTGAAAGAGAAGCTGAGTCTTTTTTAAAATATATTTTTATTGATTTCAGAGAGGAAGGGAAAGAGAGATGTTGGAGAGAGCCAAGGATGAGAATCATTGATTGGCTGCTTCCTGCACGCCCCCTACTGGGGATGGAGCCTACAACCCAGGCATGTGCCCTTGACCAGAATAAAACCCAGGACCCTTCAGTCCGCAGACTGAGGCTCTTATCCACTGAGCCAAACCAGCTAGAGTCAGAAGCTGAGTCACTCTGGAGTTCAGGGCTGCCTCCTGGGCCTCTGTGAGTAGATGAAACAGGGACAAGTTCTGTTCCTGTGTCCTGACTCACTGCTAATGTTTCTTTGCAGCCCTCCAGGGGACCCCTCTCTCAGCCACCCTCTCCTTGGTGATGTCCCAGTGTTGCCGGAAGATCAAAGACACCGTGCAGAAACTGGCTTCAGACCACAAGGACATTCACAGCAGTGTCTCCCGAGTGGGCAAAGCCATTGACAGGGTGAGCGTGTGGGCACCTGAAGTGGAGACAGGGACACCTGGATTTGGTACATCCTAGGGCTTATCAGGAAAGCAAGTGTGGGGAATGCGAGTGCTGAGTCACAGGGCCCTGTCTCTCGTCCTTGTCAGAACTTTGACTCTGAGGTTTGCGGTGTAGTCTCCGATGCAGTGTGGGACTCCCGGGAGAAGCAGCAGCAGATCCTGCAGATGGCCATTGTGGAGCACCTGTACCAGCAGGGCATGCTCAGCGTGGCCGAGGAGCTGTGCCAGGTAATGGCTCGGTGGGGAAGGTGCTGGGACCTGCCTGTTCTGTTTTCTACTCAATAGTTGTTGTTTTTTTTTAATAATACATTCCTGTTATTATTGAAATAAATTTATGTTAGAAAGGAAATCAGGTCTGCTGCCATAAATAGAAGGGAACTCGATGAGCCCTGGCCAGGGAGCTTAGTTGGTTAGAGAGCGTTTTTCTGATACACCAAGGTTGTGGGTTTGATCCCTGGTCAGGGTACATATAAAAATCAACCAATGGCCGAAACCGGTTTGGCTCAGTGGATAGAGCGTCGGCCTGCGGACTGAAGGGTCCCAGGTTCGATTCCGGTCGGGGGCATGTACCTGGGTTGCGGGCATATCCCCAGTGGGAGATGTGCAGGAGGCAGCTGATCGATGTTTCTCTCTCATCGATGTTTCTAACTCTCTATCTCTCTCCCTTCCTCTCTGTAAAAAACCAATAAAATATATTAAAAAAAAATCAACCAATGAATGCATAAATAAGTGGAACAACAAATCCATGTCTCTCTCCCCCGTCTCTCTAAAATCAATCAATAAATAAAAAAATTAAAAATAGATACAGTGAAAAGTGAAGTAATTAATTTCTAAGTAGGGTTGGTTGCCAGGCAGTGTTCTGAGTCAAGGGGGACTAGTAAAATGATTAGTTTCTTAAAAAGGGAGATTAGTAAAATGACAGAGTAGCACTGTTAGGTGTTAAAGCACACTGGCAGTAAAAGTAAAGTATCCTTTCTCTTAAAGTAATTAAGAGGATTGAAAAGGAATAATTTCTCACCACGCTACTCACACAGGGACTGGAAGGGACTGTCTCCATTACCTGGGTGAAGGTATAGTCTGCCCTGTGGGAGGCCAGTGTGTGGCACTCAACTTCCCAAAACTGAATTGGAAATAAGAGGGGCCAGGTGGGTGGCAGGAGACCACAGCTCCTCATGCAAGGTCTCCAGCCTGTCTTAGACAGATGAGGTTTTATTAAACAGAGAATTTTGGAAACAGTGATGGGATCCAGTGATGGGATCATGCTCTCCCCACAGGAATCTACACTGAATGTGGACTTGGATTTCAAGCAGCCTTTCCTGGAGTTGAATCGAATACTGGAAGCTCTGCACAAACATGACCTGGGACCGGCGTTGGAGTAAGTGGGCCTTGGAGTAAGCAGGGAGCAGGGCTTGTCTGTGGTCTTCACCTCACCCAGTGTACTTGACATACCTCCAGCTCTGTCTTGTGGCCTCACCTAGGCTTTTGGATCTCACCCCTCTGTCCCAGCTCCCTCGGGGCTCTTCTTTCACCCCACCAGCTCCATACTCAACTGGCCCCTTTCTTTCCAGATGGGCCATCTCCCACAGGCAGCGTCTGCTTGAGCTTAACAGCTCCCTGGAGTTCAAGCTGCACCGACTGTACTTTATTCACCTCCTGGCTGGTGGCCCTGACAAGCAGCTGGAGGCCCTCAGCTATGCCAGGCACTTCCAGCCCTTTGCTCGGCTGCACCAGCGGGGTAAGTGCCTAGGGTAGTAGATGCTGCTGGGCTCTGGCAGATGTCAGCATTTACCCAGGGTGCTGCTCCTAGCCTGAGAACTCTGAGCCCTCCTTCATTGTCTCCAAGGTGAACTCCAAACATAAGGCTCTTCCTCCACTGTCTCTGTCACACTTTTTAGCTTCATCTCAGAACCAGCTCCGGTCCCCATCACCAGCTTTGTGCCATACCCACACACACAGCATCCTGGGTTTATGTGTGCCATGCCCCGCCTGCCCTCATGCTGCTCTGCCTCAGCACCTCCTCTGCAGGTCCCTGCCTGAGCCCTCTTCCTTCACATGCGGATTTCTAAACCTCAGTGATTGGTCTTACCTTCCAGATGTTCCCCATCAGTAACCACCGTACTGCTAGTAACTTTTCTTTAGCTCCCTTCATATTTATTACTTCACATTTTACTAAAAGGTAAACATGAAAACCAATCAGTGTTACTAAATTTTAGCTAGATGCCTCTTGAAAGTTTTTTAGAAAGAGATATTAGCTAGTGTTCTAAAATAGACATGAGTGCCACCCCGAGATTTGAGATTCATTCCCTGATGCAGTTGAAGGATGAGAAGAGAACCAGGGTGATGCCTGTCCTGGTCCCACATAGGCAGCTCCACTGGGTTTTAGGGAAAACCAGTTGTGCCTGAAGACATTTCAGTCCCTGCCTGGCCAGGCCAGGCCCCCCAGAGCCTTGGTGTTCAGCCTGCTCCCTATCCTGCTTCCACAGCCGTACTGTCCCTGGGGCTGGGTACCCAGCCCTGAGGAGCGGCTGCCTCCTGTGCCCTGGTCCTGCATGTGCTGAGCTGCGCCTGGTTGCCTTGCAGAGATCCAGGTGATGATGGGGAGCCTGGTATACCTGCGGCTGGGCTTGGAGAAGTCGCCCTACTGCCACCTCCTGGACACCAGCCACTGGGCTGAGATCTGTGAGACCTTTACCCGAGATGCTTGTTCCCTGCTGGGGCTTTCTGTGGAGTCGCCCCTCAGTGTCAGGTACAGCCAGCCCTGTGGGCAGGGCAGAGTGAGTGGTTGGATTTCAAGGGAAACAATTTACCCAGGCTGGGCCATGTGCCGGGGACAGACCTAAACTGGCTCTCTAAGTCCATCTTCCAGGTAGAAACGACTTGTGTCCACAGTTGGAGAAACTGAGATTAGGAAGAGTTATGGTCCAAGGTCACCATGAAGTTAGTAGCAGGGTCAAGGTTCCCATTTTGTAAGGTCTCTTGAATGAGGACCCCATTTTATCTGCACCTCACTGCTGGATTATCACAAGACCCTCCGCACAAGCCTTCTCTCAGCCTCATCTATCAAACACCACTTCCTCTCTGGTAGATCTGAGTAACCGAGTTACAGGTTCTAAGAGTTTTCACTCGAAGGCTCCGTACAGTAATGCTCTTCTCATGACTCCTCAGTGACCTAGGATTAGAGGTACTCACTTCACAGAAGAGAAAACAGAGAGAGGCTCAAGACATGAATTAACTTAAAGGGCATATGGACCTGACCCCAGAGCCACTCCCTACACCATGGTGGATTGTGTCACGGTGCATTTACTTTGACTATGGAATCTCATGCTCCACTGTGTGGTAGACTCTGATTAGAGGACAGTATTTCCCAGCAGGAACACCATCTGCCGCTCACACAGCACAACAGCCCTCTGCATCATAGCCATTTAGCACCCAAGGCTCCAGCCGGTTTGCTCCCACCCCACCCAGATCATGGTGAGGTCTAAATCTGTCCCGTTTCCAAGTGCCCCAGTTGATAACCAGTGATAGGGGTGCATTATGACAACAGAGTGGGGCCCTTTCAAACAGATCACTGTCCCCATCACATCAAGGGCTTTTCAGTGGTTTGGATGAGTAGATACCTGCCCCCTGGATCTTCCTTTTATCTCTCTTGTATGTTCTCAAGTTTGAGGGTGCATTAGAATGACACGTAATTACATATGTGGCACTTTATAAGCAACCTGATTCTCAAGGACTGATTTGACCATGTGCCAGCTTAGAACCCTGACCTGAGTCCCGTGCTGATGGCAAGTGTGCAGGTCCTTTGTCTGTCTGCTGGGTCTTGGTCTGGCCGCTCTAGCCCTTGCTTTGTTCTGCAGCTTTGCCTCCGGCTGTGTGGCACTGCCCGTGCTGATGAACATCAAAGCCGTGATTGAGCAGAGGCAGTGCACAGGGGTCTGGAGTCACAAGGACGAGTTACCGGTGAGCCCTGGCTGAGGGAGGTGCGGGCAGAGGCACTGGGGACAGCCACGGCAGGAAGCGGGACTCATCCCTTGGCTGGCCTCCCCAGATTGAGATTGAACTAGGCATGAAGTGCTGGTACCACTCAGTGTTCGCCTGCCCCATCCTTCGCCAGCAGACGTCAGATTCCAACCCTCCCATCAAGCTCCTTTGTGGCCACGTTATCTCCCGAGATGCACTCAACAAGCTCATTAATGGAGGAAAGTAAGTTCCCTGTGCTCTGCTCCTTCTTGGCTTGGCTCTCCTGCTAGCCAGCTTCTCAGACATTCTGGTTCTCCCCGCTTTGCAGGTTGAAGTGTCCCTACTGTCCCATGGAGCAGAACCCAGCAGATGGGAAACGCATCATATTCTGACTCCTGCCTGCAAGGAACTTTATTTAAAGATGTTTCTCACCCATGAGACTTGCCGTCTCACTGGAGTGGTTGGCTTCAGTGGATTGTGGTTCATTTCAGAATTGCCTGAGCGCCACAGGAGGGGCCAAGGAGAGGAACCAGCCTGCACTGGGCAGCTGGCTCCTTGACTGCAAGGGCAGGGAGATGCTGGCCTGTATTCCTGCTGGCTCCGTTTATATTTGCCACGGACTCAGTAGCAATGGACAGAGGACTTGGGTGGCGGCAGCAACTGTCCTTCATCCCTGCCCTCAGCCAGGTCTTATTGCCATACCAACGCCCTATCCACTTCTCCCGCTGTACAGCCTTACAACTGCCTGTATCCATCATCCACCAGTAAATACTCTGGGGTAGAACCAAATGCCATTTTTTTATAACTTTGAGCAAATATATTCACAGGCCTTCTCCTTCCTTTGCTGCAATTATATGTCCACTGCACACAGGTACTGACATGGCCTGGCTGCTGCTGCTGGTGGTGGGACCATGCCAGCCACAGTGCCCAGTCAGGAAGAACCCATTCTACATCTCTGATTAGGCAAAAAAGCCGGGAGATTTCAGTCCCTGGGGAAGGTGTTTTTACATACATAAAATCTCATTACCTCCGGGTTCAAAATCAGGGCAGGGGGATTTGGGAAGATTAAATGACTTGTACAACAAGGCTCACAGCTTGTCAAGGAGAGCTTGGAGTTTAAACCAGATGAAGCTCAAGCTCTTTCCAGTTTATTCCAAGGCACCTGAAGCGTGGTTGCTATGTATACTGAGTCCTGTGCTGGGCCTTGAGAGCAGGAAGATACCTTAAGTCTAAAATGTTTGAAGGGACTGGGTTACCAGGGCCATTATGCTAAGCAAGAAAGATGGCCTGGGGTTTTGTATTTAGCTGCATAATCCTATTTAAAATGTCCTGTATGGGTGGGTAAATTGCTTCCATAAGCTTCCCAATGGCACTAAGACTTAAGCAGGAAGAAGAGGGATGGGAGTGTCCCTAACAGAGGCTACAGGTTTTCATGCCACGGGGTCTGGGCTCAGCTGCCTTATCTGTAGCTTCCACCTACTAGGGAAGTGAAAGCTCGGGAGTGACGAGCAAAGTTTGTTCTCAGCTAGAGTCTAGCACCAGCCCTGGCAGCCAGGCATTAGCACTGAACACTCTTAAAGTCCTTGGGGTCCTCTGGCAAGAAAGTCTGCTTCACTCTTTCCTGCCCACCAACTCTTTGGCTCCACTAGCAGCTGCTGCTTTAAAGAACACCCACAGAGCCCTGGCTAGTGTGGCTCAGTTGATTGAGCTTCGTCCCACGCACCAAAAGGTCCCTGATTCAAGTCCCGGTCAGGGCACGTACCCAGGTTGTGGAACTGATATACAGTTGGGGTGTGTACATGAAGCAACTGATCAATGTTTCTCTTTCTCTCCCCCCTTCCTCTCTCTAAATCAATAAAAACATATTTAAAGAGAAGAAGAAAAACCAGCCACAGACTCATCACATTTTAGTCTTAGCATTTACTTCCTTCACACCTCATCTTGAAACTGACTGCCAGGAAACTCAACAGGAAATAACACTGATGGAGAAGATGGATGCTGCTGGAGCTGCCTGGGAAAAACACGTGCCTCAGAAGACTAGGAGATGCTGTGAGTGTGAGCAGCAGAGGGCAGCCAGCTGGCTCCCTGCCAGCCCAACAGTTTCTGGAGCAGGGGCCCAGGTTGCTGCCCAAGTCCTTCACACGGGCGGGGGCAGGGCCTGCACCTCCTCCAGGCACTCGTCATAGGTCTCCTGGTACTCCTCATGGGGCTTGACCATTATCACGCAGGTGGGGCGCTTGGAGCCTGCGGCTGCACCCAGGTCCTGCAGAGGAAAAAGGGCTGTTTGGAAAAAAAGGCCGCACGACCTGTATGCCAAGGAGTCACAAACGTATGACCCACCGGCCTCATCTGGCAGATAGACATGTGCTATTCAGTCAGCAATATCTTTTAAAACAGTTAAAATTGGTTGCCATCATTTACACTCAGCAAACTTTCAAGTAGTCCAGCAACACTGGGCCTACATTCCCACATGGCAACTGTGAAAGGGCTCCAGCCCAGCCGGGGCTGTCCCCTTAGGCAGTTTCCTGCCATCCCCCACTCCCTGTGCCCCAGACCTGGCTCCTGCTATGTGAGGATAAGGAGCCAGATCCCTAAAACACCCCCTCTAAAGCACTGCACCCACCTAACAGGACTAACACAGGTGCAGCATGTTAGCTGACAGAGCATGTCCACATATACGTTCTGTTTCATTCTTACAGGCCACAGAGGAGGGGATTCCCATTTTACAAGGAAATGTAAGTGCTGAGCGATAACTTACCAGTAGTCACCTGCTTAGGAAGCAGCTGAACCAAGAATCTACCCAGGCCCATCTTAACTCCAAGGTTCACTCTTTCCACTATGGCCTGCGCCGAGACTCCATCCCAGACCCTCTCCTCTAGTGCTGACCAAGATCAGAGCTGAGGGTGCTCCTTACCGTCTTAGAAGGGATATAGACATAGGGCAAATTCCGGTCCTCACACATAACTGGGAGATGGCAGTATACTTCAATGGGCAACGTGTCTCCTGCCAAAATCATGATCCTGAAATGACAGAAACAGTCATTTCTAACTTGTTCATTCTCTCTTTTAATTGAAAGTCCACCTCTGGACTGGGACAAAGATAGGATGGCTCCGGCCCTCAAGGAGTTATTAATGTGGGTCGCCCAATCTCTGAAAGGGTGCAAATCTGTGTTTGGTGACTGTGTTCCTCTGGGGAGGTGATCTCTATTTCTTGGCAACAAGTGCCACCAAGTGTGGCAAGTGGTATCATACTGGGACAGATGAAGGATGGAAGGGACCCCTAGGAGTAAGAGCTCAGCTCTCTTTGGAGTACAGAAAAGAGTCAGGAAGCCACACTTGAACAAAAAGCTGAATGATGACTATCAGGAAGCCCATGGAGGAGCAGGGGGCAGAAAAAACATTTAAGGAGGAGAATTAAAATGGCACCAGATATACAAAGGCAGGCTGATGGCAGCCTGGGATGGCTTTGGAATCCAGAATGGGGACAGGGGCAGAAAAGAAGGCTAGAAAGATTGGCAAGGGCCCCACCCAAGGACCTTGAGTGCCAGACTAAGCATGGACCTTGAATGACAGAGAACCAATGAAGGCTTGCCAGAGAATCCTCAGCTGGGGCTCCTAGCTGGCAAAGTGCCAGGCTCTGGTAAGGCCCTCAGGAGCCCTGGAAACAGAAGGAAGAGTCTGTGAGATGCAAACAGCTGGAAAGAACTCTTGTTTTAAAGCACCGGGTCCACATTCCTAGTTTTCCTTTTGCCTCTTGGACTCTCCTCCTCTGCAGGCTCCTTTTCTTTGAATAGCTTTTATTTATTTATTAGAGGCCCAGTGTAGGATTTGTGCATGGGGGCGGAGGGTCCCTCAGCCCAGCCTTTGGCCTGCACCCTCTCCAATCCGGGACCCCTTGGGGGATTTCTTGCAATCTGGGACCGCTGGCTCCTAACCGCTTGCCTGCCTGCCTGATCTCCCCTAATTGCTCCCCTGCTGGCCTGATCGCCCCTAACCGCCTCTGCTTCACCCCACACCCAGGACCCAGGATTCCCTCCTCCTTCAGGTCACAGGGACCTGGGCTTCCTCCCTCTGGCTGGCCACAGGCACCCAGGACCCGGGCTGGCTTTGCCCTGGCTGGCTGCAGTCACAGGGGACTGTGGATGGGTGGCTTTGCCTGGGCTGCAGCCGCAGGCACAGCCATTGGCCCCTGGGACCACCGCTTGTTCCTCTCCAGGGCCACAGCCTGGCTGGTCCCCATTCCTCTCTTTCGAGCTCATATGTGCTTCGCTGGTCCCCATTCCTCTCCCCAGTGTTGAGTTTCTGAGTCATTAAGGCATGACAGAGTGAGGGTGTGACGACCATTTGCATATTAGCTCTTTATTATATAGGATTTTTATTGATTTCAGAGAGCAAGGGAGAGGGAGAGAGAGAAACATCAATGATGAGATTGATCAGCTGCGTCCTGCACGTCCCCTACTGGGGATCAAGCCTGCAACCCAGACATGTAACCCAACCTGATCAAACCATGGCCTCCTGGTTCATAGGTCAACACTCAACCACTAAGCCACACCAGCCAGGCTGAACAGCTTTTAAATGCTGGTGCTCCACCCTAGCTGGTTTGGCTCAGTGGGTGGACCGTCAGCCTGTGGACTGAAGGGACCCAGGTTCAATTTTGGTCAAGGGCACAAGCTGAGGTTGTGGGCTTGATCCCTAGTAGGGGGCAGCCAATCAATGATTCTCCCTCATTATTGATGTTTCTCTCTCTCCCTCCCTCTCCCTTCTTTTCTGAAATCAATACAAATATACTAAAAAAAATAAAATAAATGCTGGTGCTCCTCACAGCCTGGTCCTTGACTGCCCACTCAGTACCTTCTTGCTGACCCCATCCGTGGTCATGGCATCAAGTTCCATCTAGTATGTCCTGACAACTCCCAAATTTATTCTCTCCAGCCTGGCCCTCTCTCTTTTAAGCTTGTAGCCCATCTGGCCATGTCTCTATTTGACAGTCATGCTGGGGAGAGGGGTCACAAGTCTAAAAGATACCTCAAAAACTTGTCTAAAATCAAACTCATGATCTTTCCACACAAACCCAGCCCCTCCCCCATAGTTCACTATCTCAGTGTGGGCCCTTTGTCCGTTCAAATGGAACCCACACCCCCTCACTCCATGTCCAAAAGTCCTCTCAGATATAAGCACTTTATTCTCTCCATCTCCAACCTAATCAAAATAACCTTCACCTCTTCTAGATTACAGTAGCCTATTTCAGTGTCCCCATCTACTCTTGAGCCTGATCCTATCCAAAGTTGATGCTCCCTGGCTTTAATCCTTAATGCCCTTCCAAAGCTCTGAGTACAAAAACCAAACTTACCATGGTTTACAAAGCTCCGCGAGAAGGGAGCACTTCTGCCCACCACTACCCTCTCCTGCCCTGGGGCCTACTTTCTTCTGGCAAAGCCCCTCCCCTCCAAACCAATTCCTGGGGAAGGTGTTTTTACATACATAAAATCTCATTACCTCCAGGTTAGAAATCAGGGCAGGGGGATTTGGGAAGATTAAATGACTTGTACAACAGGGCTCACAGCTTGTCAAGGAGAGCTTGGAGTTTAAACCAGATGAAGCTCAAGCTCAATTCCTTTATCTTCAGATCTCAGCGGCGCCCACCGAGGTCAAACTCCCCAGTAAGCATCAAATCTCCCCAGCAATTCATCTCTTGAGAACCTACAAGGTACAAGACACTTCTGGGGATAAAGTGGGGTATGGCTTTATCCTATTCTCATAGAGCTGACTGTCTGGCCTAAGTGGGAGATACAAGGAATACAAATGCGAATGAGTTTCAGATTCTGATAAATGCCAGGAAAGAAGATGGAGGGCAATGAAGTCTCTCACTGCATCCGATACTTTTCCTTCATAGATAGCCATCACAACTTCTAGTTTTGGATGTGACCATCCGATTAAAGGAATCGTCTCCCCATAGTACAGTGCCTAAAAGGAGTAGACAGTGAAACAGTCGCTGAACGAAAGAAGGTGGGTTCTACCCTAGCTCATTTAGCTTATTCGATTTGCTTCCCCTGGAATTCATTTTCCCCGTGGTGTCCCTTAGCGCTAGGGTAAGTGAAGTGAGGGATTGTTGCAGGGTATTTACTGACTGCTTGATTATCTCCTAATAGAGTCAGAGTACTTTTACCGAACGCCTACTAAATAGTAAGGATGCCTTCATTAACGTTTAAAATGCAAAATCCAGCAGGAGGGGGTTCTTACCCTTTCTCGCCTTTGTTGACAAACTTCTGAACTTCCTTCACTCCGCGCCAAATCTGCTTTTGTTTCACGGCTGCAATGACATAAGTCAGTCACGGGGAGGGGAGGGGAGCGGGCCTCGTCCAGCAACCCGCACCCTCACCGGCCACCGCGGCCCACCGCACCTTTCTTGATGCATTTGTAGAGTTTCCGAGTGAGTCGGCGAGAAGCCAGGGGCTGTGCGATGGGGTTCAGATTCACCAGCAGCTCCTGGTAAGTGCGCTCCCCGGAGCACGCCTCCGCCTGAGCCTCCCGCCCCTCGGGATCTCCCTTTATTTTGGTCATCGCAGCGCCAGTGGTACGGAGTCCCCAGTAGAAGATCCACGCGGCCCGCGCTGCAGGAATCACTTCCGGATCACAGCACCGGGGAAACCCACAGAACACCACAGCCAATTAGGAAACGAGGTCTCGGACTCAGACCAATCGTTGACGCTCAACCTCTTATATGCAAAGCTTGGGGGCGGAGTCTAGGCCGCAGGGGCGGGGCCATCCCCCTAGAGACCACGAGGAGCGGATGAGGGGCGAGGTTCGGGCCAAGGACCGCGGTCCCTGAGGAAACCTGAGGCTCGGGGCGGAGCCCGGAGGGAGGCGGGGCCCGGAGGGAGGCGGGGCCCGGAGGGAGGCGGGGCCCGGAGGGAGGCGGGGCCCGGAGGGAGGCGGGGACGCAGGGGCGGGGGTTGGGAATCCGCTGCGGCTGGTCGGAGTTCGTCATCACCAGGACTCCCTTGGAGCTCGAGCACGTCTGAGGGGACGTGATCGTTGCAAAAACCTCCGAGTCTGCGACTCGGAAGCTAGAATGCGAAGTCAGCCCATTGCGGTTCCAAATCGCCTCAGAATCTGCCCCCTCAGGTGGACAGCGCAGCCGGGCAGGTCCCCGTCCTGAGCTGGTCCTGGGTGTTGTGTCCCCGGTGCCCAGGTGCAGGTAAAGCCTGACGCCGCTAACGGTTTTCTTCGTTCTCGCACCAGGTCTAACACACTCTCTTTCCTGGCAAGCGATGGATGCCCCACTCGCTGAAGCGCCGCGGTCTGGACGCCGTTCCCCAGAGAGCCCGTGGCCCGCTCCTTCCCGCGGGGATCTGCTCACATGTTACCCACGGGAGGGGGTCCCCCATGACCGCCTCATCTACAGTTACAGACCCGCCTCTCCCTCACCCTCATTCCCTCTAGTTCCCACTACGGCCCGGCATCACGCACAGAGGACACCAGGGAGACAGCAGAGCGAGGAGGAAACCTGCGCGGCCACCGTGGGCGCCGCACTCCGGGGTGTGGTGGGGCAGCTCCGAGTCGGCCTCCCGTTTGCAGTTATCATAGAGGATTAGTGGACAGGGACACAGGGAGGCCAGCAGGCCTAGGCTGGGGTGGATCTGAATATCTCCGACTTATTTCTCTCACTGTGTCTTAGAACACTGCATGGAAATTAGTTAGATAATTGCTACACATTAATTGCCTTTGGTTATGGGAGGGAAGGCCTGCCTTTTTTGTGGTGGCAGAACAGGCCTGTATGTGGGACTTCAGAAGTCTGCAGGTGGCCGTGGGACACAGTTAAGCCAACTTAAAGACTGACCTTTTGAAATCTGACTTTTTGCAACAGCATTGATGGACCTGGAGATGATTATGCTAAGTAAAATAAGCCAGTCAGAGAAAGACAAATGCCATGTGATCTCACTTATATATGGAATCTAATGAACAAAATACACTGAAGAACAAAATAGAAACAGAGGCGTGGATACATGGAACAGATTGACAGCTGTCAGAGGGGAAGGGATTGGGGGACTGGATGAAAGAAGGTGAATGGATTAGCCAAAGAACATGGCCCGTGAACACAGACAGTGTGATGATAGTCAAAGGGAAGGGGGAGGGATAGGTGGAGGTGGGTAAGTGGGGAGAAATGGGGGTGGGAAGAGGCTTTGCATGGGTGACGAACACATGATGCAGTGTGCAGATGAGATTTTATTGAATGGTACACTTGAAACCTGTATGGTTTTGCAAACCAATGTAAATCCAATAAATTCAATAAAAAGACAAAAACAAAAAAAAAATTGACATTTTAACTCTGTACCCAGTCATTAAATTGAAAAATAGATTTTTTAAAATTTAGTATTTTAATAAGAAGTAGGTTATAATTCATCCTAACCTTTGACCCCAACTAATTTTACAAATAGGAAAATATATCAGTTGAACAATGAAAATATGTTATATAAGCAATAAAAAATAATTTAAGCCCTAGTTGGTTTGGCTCAGTGGATAGGAAGGATCCCAGGTTCGATTCAGGTCAAGGGCATGTATCTTGGTTGCGGGCACATCCTCAGTGGGGAGTGAGCAGGAGGCAGCTGATCTATGTTTCTCTCTCATCAATGTTTCTAACTCTATCCCTCTCCCCTTCTCTCTGTAAAAAATCAATAAAATATATTTTAAAAAAAGGAGGAAGGAATAATGTTTATGTGCCAAGCACATTACATGTGATATCTCATCCATTGCTCTCAAAGAATTCCCTCATTATTTCCTGAGGCTTATACAGGTGAATAGCTCCATCCATCTCACACAAAGCTGGATTTGAACCCAGGTCTGCTAATCTCCAAGCATGTGCTCTGTTCATAACCTGTGACTTGGCGTTAGACCTCAGCTCAAAGGTCATGAAATATGTCCTTAGTGAACCACATTATGTATTTCTAACACCAGTCTTATAGATCTGTGCCAGATCCAACGTGGTTTATGTGGTGTAGGTATAATATTTTCACTTGGCATAATATTTTTAAGGTTCATCCACGCTCAGTACTCATTATTACATGGCATTCCATTGTATGACATACCACATTTTATCCATTCATTTGTTGATGGACACTTGGGTTTGTCTCCAGCTTTTGACTCTTATGAATAGTGCTGCTATGAACAAGTTTTCATGTGGACATATGAAAGCATGAGATGATTATGCTAAGTAAAATAAGCCATCTTCAAGCATGTCAAACTCACAGCTGGTGGGCTGCATGCCCGCTGGCCGCCAGTTTGACATGCTTAGATTCTCTTGAGTATGCACCTTGACATAGATTTTCTATGTAAAATGGTAACACTATGTTTCCCTTTAGGGGGAACTGCCAGGCTGTTTTTCCAAAGTGGTTGTACCATTTTATATTTCTACCAGCAGTGTCCAATTTTTCTACATTCTTACCAACATTTGCTGTTACCCGACTTTTTCATTAGTATACAGTAATCCTAATAGGTGTAAAGTAGTATTTCATTGTGGTTTTGATTTGGATTTTTCTAATAGCTAATGATGCTGTGCAACTTTTCATGTATTTATTGGCTATTTGCATATCTTTAGATAAATGTCTGTTCAGATCCTTTGTCCATTTTTAAATTGAGGGTGAGCTTTTTTTTTTTTTTAAATATATTTTATTGATTTTTTTTTTTTTTACAGGGAGGAAGGGAGAGAGATAGAGAGCCAGAAACATCAATGAGAGAGAAACATCGATCAGCTGCCTCCTGCACATTTACTGGGCATGATCAGCTGCCTCCTGCACATCTACTGGGGATGTGCCCACAACCCAGGTATGCCGGGAGCCGGTCCATGCTTGCTGTTTCAAGGGACCTGGCATATATGGCATACTGTTCTTAATATGTTTGCTCACCTTCTTGGCACTATGTGTTTTAACCAAGGTCTCTGAGAAAGGTTGTTTCCCCAGGTAGGGATTTTCCCCTGAAGTTAGGGAGGGAATAAAACCTCTTAACTAAGTGCCAGGCGGGTAATTAATCACTTTAACTATGAACAATCATGCTTAAGCTACATAATCTTTACTCCCTGGAATGGAGATAAAAATGCCCTAACCTTTGTAATAGAGATTGATAGGATTGGAATCAACTGGTATAAATACAGATGTAAGAAGACAGAAAAGAGAGAGATAGAACCTAGGCACAGAACCTACACAGAACGTTCTCTAGAGACAGAAGAACTTCGCTGGAGAGAACATGGCAAAAGATCCTGGACTGAACCTGACTACAGAAATTGGCAAGAGAACCTGACTAGAACCTGGTGACTGAACCTGGCTGGAGAACCTGGACAGAACCTGGCTGGAACATGGCAAGAGAACCTGACTAGAATCCGGTGACTGAACCTGGCTGGAGAACCTAGCGAGGGAACTTGGCTACAGAACCTGGCTGGAGAACCTGGACATAGAACCTGGCTGGAGAACCTAGCGAGGGAACATGGCTACGGAACCTGGCTGGAGAACCTGGAGAACCTAGCAAGAGAACATGGACACAGAACCTGGCTGGAGATCCTAACCAGAACTTCACTGGAGATCCTGACCAGAACTTGGCTAGAGATCCTGGCTAGGCTGCTGATCAACTGAACACTGTCTCCGTGTCCTTCCTTCTTCGCCGACTCCGTCCACACCTTTGGGGACCCCTGGACCTGCTGGGGTTGGACCCCGGCACAGGTACATGCCCTTGACCGGAATTGAACCTGGGACCTTTCAGTCCGCAGGCCAACGCTCTATCCACTGAGCCAAACCGGTTTCGGCTGAGGGTGAGCTTTTTAATTGAATTTTATCAAGCTAGATGTGTATTCTAGGAGCTGATTTTAAGTAGAAGAGAAAAATAAAATTATATAGTTTGTACAATTTATTGGAAATCTGTTTTAATTCATTCCTAGGCCAGTTATGTCAATATTGTATGGCCAGTATTAGTCAAGTTGCTCTTCCCTATATGTCTGCTTAGTTTTATTAGCAGCAATTGGTGTCTCCCCAAAACTGAATTCTGACGTTCGGGCCAGATTCTAAGGAGAGGGACCATCAAGTGGTGGATGGAACTTTCCTCGAGCACAACTGCTTGGGACATACCTTGCTGTGTAAAACTGAGAGTTTAGAAAAGTCAGCGTGGCACTTCAGAAAAATGTGGTGCGTGTTTTTTTTTTAGTGTATTTATTTGATAGAGAGGAAGGGGATGAGAGAAAGAGAGAGAAACGTTGATTTGTTGTTCCACTTACTTAATGCGTTCATTGTTTGATTCTTTTTTTCTTTCTTTTAAATTGATTTCAGAGATGAAGGGAGAAGGAGAGAGAGAGATAGAAACATCAGTGATGAGAGAGAATTACTGATTGGCTGCCTCTTGCATGCCCCACACTGGGAATCAAGCCCAGAACCCAGTATATCCCCTGACAGGGAATGGAACCGTGACCTCCTGGTTCATAGATTGACACTCAACCACTGAGCTACGCTGGCCGGGCCAGAAGGTCAGTTTTAAAAGGAACATTTCCCCAGGAGGTGTGCCATGCCAGCACGGCCAAGGGTGATCCCGAGTTGGGGGGTGAAAGGATTAAGAAAAGACAGACAAGAGAATGAAAGCTGGGTCTCAGTAGGATGCTGCTCCCTGATGAGGAGACGACAGCGCCCACAAGCCGTGTCTTTATTTTATAGCAGATGCCAGGAGGCAAAGTAGGGGTGTGATCACATTGTTTACAGCGTTCTCGTGAGTTTCAACCTCACTCAACTACATGCACCCGAACTCTAGCACAAGGCACGTGGGGCCACGTGTTTGGATCATAGGTTCAAGCTTACAACCACAGCCGTTGGCTATGATTGTGCTGGGAGGGCCCTGCCCTTCCAGCTGGGACTTGCACGTGGCAGAGAGGACCCTGTCCTTTCATTAGTCCGAGGCTTGAACCTGGCCAAAACACTGTAGCCGCGCCCCACAAGGAGGAAAAGATAGGCAGGAGGTGACAAAGGAAAATGGTGGGCCAGGCGCTAAGACCAACATAAATCAGCAGGTGATTTGGCTGACCTGGGCGGGGAGAGGATGACTGGAGCTCGTTCTGGAAAGGCAGAAGCCGGCAGAGGGACTAGGCGAGGTGGGAGGAATTGTGCCTGGGAGGAAGCTCTGCTGAGTCAGGGAGCAGGCTCGGATTAAGGTGTGGGGTGTCGGAGCTGAGGAGGCTTTTTATCATGGGGGTCGAGGGAAAGAAAGGACTGGATCTGAACATCTGGCCCACGCTTCACTAGGCCAGACACAGTATTTGTTGGGATCTCCATGCAGGTCCAGCTGGGCGCTGATCCTCCCTTGGAGGGAGCCGAGCCCTGCGCGTGCGCAGATCGCCCCGAGGGCGTGCCGGAAGCACTACGGTCGGGTCTGGAGACGGAGCCGCGGGGCTGAGAACCTCGTGGCCCTGCCCGCGGGGCGTGGGTATCAACTTGCAGGAAACAGGATTTGGTGAGGCGGGGAGGGAGGAAGTTATTCCAGGCAGATGGAGGTTTGCGCTGCCAAGGTGATCCCGCAGCCGCGGATGTGGGGCTCCGGCCAGAGGAGGCGGAGATGGCTCAGGACGCTGGGAGGAGGCGACTGGCGGGGCGGCCACCGGAGGAGACACTGAGTCAGAAGAGGGGCCGCGGTGGGCAGGTGCTGCAGCCAGAGGGGCAGAGCAAGGGACAGTGGCAACCAGTGGATGAGTGACCGGCTCGTGGCCTGTGCTGGGTTTTCACCCTCTTTCCACCCATTTGAGTGCTGTCCCGATTTTCAGTGAAGAAAATTGAGGCTCAAAAAGGGGAAATGGCTGGTTCTAAATCTCAGAGTTGGGACGCCTGGCAGCTGGGATTTGGGTTGGGCCTCTTGATTCCAAAGCCACATCTGGAGCTCCTGTATTGGAGTTTAGGGGGAGCTGATGGCCCAGAACAGGGCAGGGCAACTTTTCCTACACAGGATCCGATGGTATTGTCTGCTGTGTGAACCAAGAGGCAAAATCGAGGGTATTATGGAGGTAAGTAAGTAATATAAGAGGAGATAAAACATTTCTATACATTTTTATTGACAGAATTAAAAACTTTATTTTTACAGACACTAAATTTAAATTTCCTAGAATTTATAAGTTATGAAATACTATTCTTTAAAAACCAGTCTTTGTTTGAGGGTCATACAAAACCAGACAACTGGCCAGATTTGGGCCATGGGCCATAGTTTGCCAATCCCTGGATTAGGTCTGTGCTGTCCAATCTAGTCGCCACTGGCCACATGTGGCTACCGAGCCATTGAAAATTATCTGGTCTGGAGAGCATTTGAGATCTTGCTTCCTGGCATGTCATCAGTTTAGCTCAAATAAACCCATAAAAAAATAAAGCATCTAGTCCGAATTGAGATGTGCTGTAAGTGTAAAATCCATGCTGGGTTTCAAAGGTAGTCTAGAAACACAAGTAATATAATTTTCTGTGTTGGTTACATTTGAAATTATAATATTTTGGATAGATTGTACTAAATAAAATGTTTCATTAAAGTTAATTTCACCCGTTTCTTTTTACCTTTTTACTAATTGTCTAATACTCTTCCCCCCCCCCCCCCCCCTAATTCTTTTTAAATGTGGCTATTAGGAGATGTTATACACGTGTTTGCATTTGTGGCTTGCATTGTATCATATTTCTGTTGTGTAGCCCTGCTCGGGACTGAAGCTTGGGGGTGCCGATATTAGAAGGTAGGGCCTCTGGGAGACGATTAGGTCATGAGGATGGAACCCTCATGAATGAGATTAGTGCTCTCATAAAAGGGACCCCAGAGAGCTCCCTCACTCCTTCTACCATGTAAGGACAGAGCAAGAAGACAGCTTCTGTGAACCAGGAAGCAGGCTCTTATTAGACACTAAGCCTGCCAAAGCCTTGATTTTGGACTTTTCAGGCTCCAGAACAGTGAGAAATAAATGTTTGTTTATAAGCCACTCAGTCTTTAATATTTTTGTTATAGCAGCTTGAATAGAACTCTCCCTTCCTGTGCCCTTTGGTTTCCTTCTCTGTTAATGAGGGGTTTGAGCTTGATCATTGAAAGCGATCTTCTCTTGTATTAGAAGAAATGGACAAAAGAGGCCATGCCTCTGGAGGCAGGTTAACCAGGAAATGAGAGACTGTCACCTGTGGTGGGATGGTTTTCTCCTTGAGAGAGGCGGACAGTATCTGCCTACCAGTTTTCTTGCCCGGACTAGCACTCAAGGCCATCCACCGGGTGGTTATGGTCCAGCTTTCCAGCCTCACTGCCCATCTCGCCCTATGCACGGAGTTGGGATTGTAGCCACACATGGAGGCAGTTCTGCCTTCTCCTCCTTAATCTCCTTAATGTCTCACACTGACCCTCTTTTCCATCCCTACCCTTGGACTATTGCTGTCCCGGTACCCACTGATTCCTGTTTCCGGTGGATAAAGGGAATCCTGTGTTGTTGGCGTGTAAAGCCGCTGCCCAATGGCAGTCTCAGCTCCTGTGTATCACGTGGGGCTACTTACAGTTTCCCAAACAGTCTGCTCTCCCTGCCCACACCCCCTTTTCCCTCCCATCTCTGCCTGGAGGACCCCCCCCACCCCCCTGCCATGTAGTCTTCATGGTGCAGCCTGGGTGCCTGTCTGTTCTAGGGAAGTCTTATCCTTCCTACCCGCCTCCTTAGCTTGGTTCAGTGCCTCCCATGTGTGCCTGTCCTCCTGTGCTTCCCTGATACAGCGTTCATCTCACCCTTTGGAGAGAATGTTCAGCTCCCAGGGCAGAGTGGCCTCTGATGGTGGAGGCCAGCTTCTTACCCAGCACAAGTGCTTGGTGACGTTCCCTGAAGGGATGACCGACGGAAGGAAAGCTTTCCTCTAGTGCAGTGGTTCTCAACCTTGGCTGCACATTAGAATCACCTGGGAATCTTTTTAAAATCCTGATTTCTGGGCCTCATCCTCCGGAAATTCTGTTTCTTTGTTACTAATGTTGTGGCCCCACCCCATCACAAAGAAACAGAATTTCCGGAGGATGAGGCCCAGAAATCAGGATTTTAAAAAGATTCTCAGGTGATTCTAATGTGCAGCCAAGGTTGAGAACCACTGCTCTAGTGGGTCCCTTCATTGTCATTAACATGCAGTTGTTGAAAGCCTATTGTGGTGAGGACTGGGCAGTTGAGTGTGCCCCTTCCAGGCCTGGACCATGAAGACTCCCACACTAGTTCCTCCCCAAGTTTCCTCTGCCAGCTGCAGATGACAAGGCCCAAGGGGATGGTAGGGCCACAAAATGGAAGGGCCTGGGTCCTTAAGTAATCACGTGGAAGGGAGTCGCTTCTCGCCTGTACACCTACGCTGGACTGTTAATCTGTAAGGAACATCTTCTGCAGTGTTTACCTCTGCTTGTTACCACAGTGTAGCCACCCTGACTGATATTCCTGTCATGCAAACCTGAGTGCAGGTGACAGAATAATGAAGGCACATTCTGGACTAGATGGCAGACCCAGTGGGGGAGGTGAGGGAGAAAGGCTGACACAGCTATGTTCCTGGCCTGCACAGGTGGGTAGATGTAGAGGCATTCTCTGTGGCCAAAAACACCAGCAGAGGGTCAGGGCTTTGCGGAATGTCACGTGTTCCATTTGGGACATGCTGAGCTTGAGGTGCCTTGGTGATAGTTCAGTAGAGATATTTATGCCTGAGGGTTTCGAGTTCAGAAAATAGTCTTTCCAAAGGGGTGTGGACATGTCAATAGCAGTTGAAGACAAGGTGTGAATAAATGAGTGAATAGATGAATTGTTACATAACCAGAAACTGAGGCCCTAAAGCATAAACTAAAGGGCCTCCAGGGCTGATATTTTGAGGAGGCACTGCTGCCTCTCAGGGGAACTGGGCATTTCTGTTTTAAAGGCTTTTCCGCTACTGGCCTGCAGCAGTGAGTCCTAAATCTGATCCTACCCCAATGCCCAGTGCCAGAATGCTATATATGTACAAGTGAGAATCCAATCGCAGGGGCCTGGGAATGTGCAGTTTTAAAAGCTATGAAGTGGATTGTGACAGGAAACCAGACTGAGCCCCTCTTTGTGCCTTGTCCACTGTATGAAACCTTGCGGGCTGGGCTCCTAAGGAGACTGGGAGGGTTAGGTCTGTACGTGAAGCACGTATTCCATCGAGGTCTGATTCCAGAAGGGTGTCCTGGGCATCCCTGATTTGCCTTTGTTGGGCAGAGGCTGCCTCTGACACTCAAGCTGGGCACAGGTGGCTGTCATAAGAAGGTGACCTTGGGGGCTGGGGGGCGGGGCACCAGCCGCTAGAGCTTCTTCAGAACTTTGAGAATTGATTTGAGACATAGTAGGGGGGAGCTCAGCAGAGGAGGTGTCTTCCCGTGGATGCTTCTATTTGTTAGTGTTGGTACTAGTCTTAGCACCTCTCATTTCTACCTGCTACCTGCCAGGCACTTGGCACACATTCTCTGATCCCTGCAGCAGTGCTGAGAGGCAGGTGTTGTCATCCCTGTTTGAAAGATGGAGAAGCTGAGCTTCATGGGGACTAGTTAGGGACTGACACCTCATCTGCTTTCCACCAATGAAAATTAATTTAGGAGCCCAAGAGTAAGATGACAGGACCTGGTGGGGGCTGGGGTGAACTGGATGGCACCTGTCCCATCCAGCTTCTGTGGATATGTGGGACTGTCAGCTAACAATTTTCCAAAAGTAAGTGGAAATAGAACATTTTTTAGAAATATTATACTTCATAAATGTTGGTAAATAATTTTTTTTAAAAAATATATTTTATTGGTTTTTTACAGAGAGGAAGGGAGAGAGATAGAGTTAGAAACATCGATGAGAGAGAAACATCGATCAGCTGCCTCCTGCACACCTCCCACTGGGGATGTGCCCGCAACCCAGGTATATGCCCTTGACCGGAATCGAACCTGGGACCCCTCAGTCCGAAAGCCCGACGCTCTATCCACTGAGCCAAACCGGTTTCGGCAATAATTTCTTAAGATGTTGAAAATGCTGTGCAGGGCAAGCAAGCACATCTGAGCCAGATTTGGCCCATAAGGAACCAGTTAGTAACCGTAGGTCAAGAGATCTTTTATTCATTCTGCAGGTATGGAGGTGCCTTGGGGGTGTCAGGGTCAAGGGGACAGACCTAATGCAGGAACTCATTGAGCTCATGGTTGGTATCAATATTGTGTGGTCCCTACTCTGAGAGGGACACTTCCTTGGGGCATCACAGACCACTTCCTGGAGGAAGCAGAAGTCTGATGAATGTTGTATTAGTCAGCTAGGGCTGCTGTAACAAAGCACCACCAGCTGGGTGGCGTACAACAACAGAAATTTATAGTCTGGAGGCCAAAAGTCCAAAATCAAGGTGTTGGCAGGGCCGCATACCCTCTGCAGGCTCTGCTGGGGAGCCTCTATCCTAGCCTCTGGTGTCGCTGGCAATCCTTGGTGTTTGTTGGTGCTACAGACTCAAAAATCATTTATTGAACCCTAGCTGGTTTTGATCAGTGGATAGAGTGTCGGCCTGGGGATTGAAGATTCCAGGTTCGATTTTGGTCAAGGGCACATGCCTGGGTTATAGGCTCGATTCCCTACTGTAGGGGGCGTGCAGGAGGCAGCCAATCAATGATTCTCTCTCATTTTTTTTTTAAAATATATTTTATTGATTTTTTACAGAGAGGAAGGGAGAGAGATAGAGAGTTAGAAACATCGATGAGAGAGAAACATCGATCAGCCGCCTCCTGCACATCTCCTACTGGGGATGTGCCCGCAACCCAGGCACATGCCCTTGACCGGAATCGAACCTGGGACCTTTCAGTCCGCAGGCCGACGCTCTATCCACTGAGCCAAACCGGTTTTGGCCTCTCTCATCATTGATGTTTCAACTCTCTCTCCCTTTCCCTTCCTCTCTGAAAAAAAATCAGTAAAAATATATTTAAAAAAAATCATATGTTGAAACCCAATCTCCAAGGTAATGGTGTTTGGAAGTCAGGCCTTTGGGAGGCAATTAAGTTTAGATGAGGTCATGGGGGTAGGGCCTCATGATGGGATTAGTGAGTTTATAAGAAGAGACCAGAGAGAGCGCCCTTCTTTTTCCTCTCTGTCAGGTGAGGACATGGTGAAAAGATGGCCATATGCGAACTAGGAAACAGGCTCTCACCAGACACCTGATCTGCCAGTGCCTTGATCTTGGACTTCCCAGCCTCTAGAACTTTGAGAAAAAAAAGAAATGTTTGTTGTTTAAGTTAACCAGTCTATGGTAATCTGTATTAGCAGCCCGAATTGACCAAGACATGTGGACGCATCACTCCAACCTCTGCCTCTGTCATTACATGCCATTTTCCTTGTGTATGGCTATGGGTATCTTTTTTTCTTATAAGGCACCAGTCTAAGGGCCCACCAACTCCCGTTTGACCTCATTTTAACTTGATTACATCTGCAAAGATCTTATTTTCAAGTAAGGTCATATGCATAGGTACCAGGGGTTAGGACTTGAACATATTTTTGGAAAGGACACAGTTCAACCCACACATATATGTAGAGTAGGAGGAAGAGTATTCCAGGTAGAGGGAACAGCAGGTGCAAAGGTACCTCCAGAAGGGTGCAGGTGAGTTCTGGGAAATAAATCAGCACAGCCAGAGTGAAGAGTGGGCATAAGGTGTGGCTGGGGTGGCTCATGCCAGGCCTCATAAGTCCAGTGGAGTGGTTAGGTTTGGCTGGGCTACAACTAGAGATATACCCCCAGGCTTAGTAGCTTGACAGTACAGATTCCTTTCTTGCTCATGGCAAGTGTGACATGGGTTGAACAGCTCTCCATAATGTAGCTCTACCATCAGAACATGTGGTCTCCAGGGGAAGGGAGGTCTGGGGGAGGCCCTGGCCTCTATGCCCAGGTGCAGAAGTGACCTTTCTACTCACAGACCACACAGCAAGGAGGTCTGTTTGGGTGGGGCATGGATTTCTGTGACCCCTAACTGGCTCTCTCACCCCACCCGTATTCAGGGTTAGGATTTCATTCTCAGAGTGGTGGGAAGCCAGCCAGGGTTTTCACACAGTGTGACAAGATCTGACTTGCGTTGTAAAAAGTTTCCTCCGGCTGGAGCCAGAGTTAGCCCTGAAGTGGAGGAGCTGGAGCTCAGGGAGCTGAGTGGGCAGTGGCTTGCGTGGGAGTTGGCTACTGCAGTCACCTCATATTTGTAGTTAGCTCCTGCAATTTCCACTTTGCAGGCTCAGCCAAAAAATAAATAAATAAAAATAAAAAGTGAGAAAAATGAATTCATGTAATTTTAAAAACTTTGAAAATGCACTTTGTCCCTGTCCTCTTTATTCTAGACTGATGATTGTACACATTTTTATACATATATTGCCTGACAGCCTGGACTCCTTGTTGATTTGAGAAACTCACTGTCATGGAAGAAATCCTTTACTCTAGTTCTATAGCTGGGACCCAATAATAAGAGTAGAGATCCTTGTGTCAAAGGGACTTTCTGCTGCTTCCAACATCCCAGTTCTCTGCTTCTGTCAGAAATACCCTTGGATGCAATATAAAGGCATTCTGGGCGAAGACTGATCCCCACTGGTCTGCAGTTCTTTATAGTTTGTAAAGTATTTTCTAAGCATTGCTTCATTTGAGCAGCAGAATTAAATCTGACACAAGATCTAATTCAGACCAAGGAACTCAGGAGCTCAGAGACTCCTTGGCCTACAGTATCCTGGAGCCCTGGAACAATACGGAGTTGGAAATGCTGGCTTTGTGGCCAGTTTTAGATGTGTGATTTCAGCATTTTCCTCTATAAATTATAAGTACACACAAAATTATTTTGAATCTCCAATAAAGCCATGTTGGTGAAAACATTTTGCAAACTTTGAAGCATGGTCTGAATGTTGTTAGACTTGACATGTTGTTGAGAGTGTTTCTCAGGTGGTGCTAAGAGAATCCAGGTGGACAAGGGCAGATTAAGTGAATTTGTGTCCCCAATAGTTATGCCCTGTGGCTGCATTTAGACTATTTGAACTTAATCACCTCAATTATCTTCATTGCTTGGGTAGCTGCACCCATCATCTCCTGTGAGTCACGTCCCTGGCCCTTAGGTCTGTGGGTGGGTGAGGGCTTAGGTGGAGATGGCGTGGTGAGTCTGTTCTGGATTTCACTGCAAGCCAGAGCAGTAGATGACCAAGGATTTATGGAGATATGTGAGTTCCAGTTACGGAACCAAGTCTGAAGTGGTCAGGTGGGCCTTGGGGTGAACCAGAGGGCCTTTGCTCATCTGGGGTTGGGTGCCCAGCTCTAGCTGATTGATACCTTGGGAGGAATGTAGTGTATTTTTTCCAAATGTAAGATTGTCACATTTTTCATTCTCCTGGCAGCTCATTGGCTGGCTGGACTGGGGCGTAAACCGTGGCCCAAGGCTTTGGGCGTCAGTGTTCCCATTTATAAATTGAGGATGGTACCACCTTTCACAGGGCTGTTAGGAGATCAGATCAGAAAACAGCAGCCCTTGCCAGAACCGGTTTGGCTCAGTGGATGGAGCTTCGGCTTGCGGACTGAGGGGTCCGGGGTTCGATTCCGGTCAACGGCATGTACCTGGGTTGCGGGCACATCCCCCAGTGGGAGATGTGCAGGAGGCGGCTGATCGATGTTCCTCTCTCATCGATGTTTCTAGCTCTCTATCTCTCTCCCTTCCTCTCTGTGAAAAATCAATAAAATATATTAAAAAAAAAAAAAAAAAAAAAAAGCAGCAGCAGCCCTAGCCCGCCACACCGGATCTGGCCGCAGGGATCCAGCGGGCAAATGTCAGCTACCTGTGTTCTGTTGCTCCTGGTAATTCCCGGGCTTCAGAGGTTGTGATCTTGGTCCATTTGGGACCCTTCACCCATATGATTAAAAGGAATCACGGGGTTATGCAGGCCTTTTAAATTTGGTTGTCAAGAGATAATACTAAGGGTTTTTGTATATTAGAAAAAGAGAACTAACTACCCCACCCCCCAACATCATGACTTTGAAAATGTTAGTGGAAAATTAAATTTCAGCAAAAATGAGTGAACTAGTGTAAATGAAAAATTTTAAGTTATCCAAAGTATAAACACAATGCTAATCGTCAAGGTGGTGTGGGGCGGCCTGATTGGGGAACACCATGGTGCTACCGTTTCCCTCGCCACATCCTCGTCAGCATGGTAGGCGCCAGATCTCTGCAGGACTCGTCCCAGCCCGCGGCTCCCCGCTGCGGGGGGCGGCAGGAAGGGCGGGAGCGCGGGGCCCGGAGGACACCAAGGTCAAGGGGAGGGCGAGCTGCGTCGCCATCCCTCCGAGCCGAGGACCATGGGGGACCCTATGCGCCCCAGCTCGGCAGCCGGGGTTCTGCCGCTTCCAGCCGGGCGATCTTGGTTTGCGAGACTTGTTCGAACCTACTTCCCTCTTTGGGGAAATGGAGCGGCCGAGACTGTCAATGCTGGGATTGGGGGCGCCGGAAGGAGAGAGACTGCGGCCTAACAGGGCGGAAGGTATGCCTGGGGCCTCTCAGCCTAGGGCAGGCACGTCGTTCAGTCAGGCAACGCTCCGCAGGGCCCAGGCTCGCGCGGGTTCTAAAATGAGGACAAAGCCCGCCCGGATCTAGCGTGCGCGCGCCGACGTGGCCAATAGGACGCCGGCGCAGGGTTGAATGACGGACGGGCACAGCCAGTGAGCATGCCTCTTGTTGCGAGGTGGGCGCCCCGGCTCCGGCATTATAAAGAGCGCCACGAGTCGGCATTGTCAGGCGGCGGTACCGTGCGGGCCTAAGCAAGTCTTTTGGGCGGTGGGTTCCGTGCAGCGGTGATCGAGGAGGAGCGCGCGAAGTTGCGGCAGCTCCGTTGGCGGAGGGAGGGGAGACCGGGCAGCGCGAGCTTGAGCGCGGCGGAGCCTCGTGGCACTTTCCCGGCGGGTGGGGACGAGCGGGCCTCGCGGCGTCACCGGCGGCGAGGTGAGCGGCCGGGCCGCGGGGCTGCGGGGGGCAGGCGGCGGGAGCCGCGCGGGTCTGACGTGCTGTGGCCGCTCGTTGCAGGGGCCGCCGCGCTCCGGTCTAATGTCGGAAACCGGTGAGGAGCAGCTCATGGAGACGACGGGCGCCACCGAGAACGGGCACGAGGCCGCCACCGAAGGCGAGTCGCCGGCCGGGCCGGGCAGCGGAGCCGCGGCGAGCGCTGGAGGCGGGAGCGCGGCACCTCCGGCGGGCAACCAGAACGGCGCCGAGGGCGACAAGATCAACGCTAGCAAGGAAGAGGAGGACGCGGGGTAGGTGCGGCCAAGGGCCGACCGGACGCCGCCTTTGTTCCGGGGCCGCCTTTTGTTGGCGCCACGCGGCAGGGGGAGGGGCAGGCGGCCGGGGCGGCTCGGGCAGCGGACCTGTTCTCCGCGCCTACCCGCTCTGCCGCCGCTCGCGCTCGAGTTTGTAGGAGTTTGTTGGGTCGATTTTGGCGCCGCCCCGGGGCCTCTCGCGCGGCGCCAGGGACGGGCCGGGCGCCCGGAAGGGGAGTGCCCTGGGGCCTCGGGCCCAGCAGGTCCGGGCCGCGGGGGCGGAGTTGGCGCGTGCCCGGGCCGCGGACTCCTTCCTCCGCCGCCGACCGAGGGCGGAGTTACGGTCTGGGCACCCGGAAGCTGCTGGTTCCTTGACAGCGAATTTTTGGAAGTGGCGGGGAATGGCGGAGACGGTAGCCTTTTGATACCTGGTTGTTACACAAATTGCTTTCCGTTGTGAGCGCTCAGAGCCTGTACCCCGGCCAGGCTGTCCTTCCTTTCCCTCGCCCGGTCGGGGTTTGCTGTCTCCTGAAACTTGGTTAGCGTCAAAGTTGAGTTTGGGAGAGTAGTAGAGATTTAACATCTTCCAAAGATAGAGCCCTTAGGGGCTCAAGGGAGAGTCTTGTTCCAGGTTGTGGCTTTATTTCTGATCTCAGTGAAAGCTTTGCTAGGGCCAGTCCTCATAAAATCACAGCTTTCTTATAAGACTTGTGGCTATGTGTCTCACCCTACCATTTCAGAAAAATGTTTGTTGGTCACCTGAGCTGGGATACCAGCAAAAAGGACCTAAAGGATTATTTTACCAAGTTTGGAGAGGTCGTTGACTGTACAATAAAAATGGATCCCAACACTGGCCGGTCAAGAGGATTTGGGTTTATTCTCTTCAAAGATGCAGCTAGTGTGGAGAAGGTAAGCTGGGTACTTTATATAAGGAGTAAATTCTAAGGACGCTACTCTTGGAGAGTGCAGCTTGTGTGTTCTGCACATGGTTGAGGGCTTGAGAAAAGCAGCTCCTTGTAGTAGGGTAGTGAGTGGGCTGGAGTGGTACAGGAAGATGAGAGTGGACATGTATTGCCTTCCTCTGCCTATTCTGGACACTGAAAACACTGTTGTGAGGACTGGAGGAGAGTCCAAGGTTGTTATGAGATAGGCATTCTAGCTTCATTTTACAGAAAACAAGCTAAGGTTCAGAAGCTGAAGTAGAAAAGCTCACACAGGTGGCTCAGTGTGGTGGAGTAAGGATTCTGACCCCAAGCAGCCCTTCAGTCACTGCGGCTTTACTTCTGGAGATAGGCCTTAAGCTGGAACTGCCGAGGCAGGAGGAGGGCGTACAGGATAACATGGGAAAAGTCGGGTGGTGAGGACTGATTTACAGGTAAACCAGTTGTGCTTGACATTTGATGGTTGGGTGGAAAGTCAGGTTGGGGTTAGAGTTTGGAGGGGATGAAACATTTTGTGTACCTGTGTTGGGGTTCCATGGCTCAAAGAGAAGAGCCTTGTATAGAGTCATGCCGCTGAGTTAGAACCCAACTTCCTTCTGTGGGAACAGGTCCTCGACCAGAAGGAGCACAAGCTGGATGGCCGTGTCATTGACCCCAAAAAGGCTATGGCCATGAAGAAGGAGCCTGTAAAGAAAATTTTTGTGGGGGGTCTGAATCCTGAAGCCACTGAGGAGAAAATCAGAGAGTACTTTGGCGAGTTTGGGGAGGTGAGTGGCCTGCCCTCTGCCCTGAGGTGGCCTTCCTGGTCCATGACAGCCTTGGCTGACTCGAGGAGCCCTCCTCAGCCAGGCTGCTTTATCGTCCTCTGGCCTTCATGGACCTTTTTCCCATCCAGTTCCCTGTGAGCCCTGGGGAGGTACTGGTCCTAAGCTTTTGCCTGTGTTTACAGATCGAGGCCATTGATCTTCCAATGGATCCAAAGTCAAACAAACGACGAGGTTTTGTTTTCATCACCTTTAAAGAAGAGGAAGAACCTGTGAAGAAGGTTCTAGAGAAAAAGTTCCACACCATTAGTGGAAGTAAGGTAAAGTGTCTGCAGTTAATGTGTGTCTGGCCTCTTGCTGAGAGAGGTCTGCCCCTTGCAGGTGTGGCTAAGGGGTTGGGCTGCCTCCAAGGGCTCTCCAGGGTAGTGAGACCCCATTGTTTCTCTGAAGGTCTGCTGCCCTGATTGGGGGCAGATGGTTCTGGCCTTCAAGGAGCTCTTAGCCTGGCAGTAAAAACAGAGTAGTATGCTGAGTAGTCTCTTTAAAGCTAGAGCTTAAGATGGTCTGAATCTAGAGTCTAAGATTTGCAGTTCTCAGAAGATTTTGGAACTTAGCCGTTCACTGATTTCTTTCCCTGGCAGTGAAGCCCTGCTTACTATAGAAACTGCTGCAGAGCTTTTCTATCTTATTGCTTCCAAAACCAAATCTTTATTCTTCTCCATCCCCTTTGGATACTGGCTTAGTCAAATCCATCCTAGCAAGATCCTTCCCAAAGAGCCCCCAGGGTCCTGGCTCATTTATACCCAGGGCCAGTTTGCCTTCGAATGAATAGAAGTGAGAAATATAGCTGTTATCACACCTGAACTCTGGTCTAGAGAGAGGGTAGTATGGCTTTTTTAAGTATTTTCCAGGTGGCAGTTGCCTGTTGAGGGTGTGGCAGGGTGTGACAGGCTCTGTCTGTGCTGGAGTGGCAGCCAGATAAAGTTGGACAGGTAGGGTGGGGCTCCTGAAAACTTCGGTACCCTGGCTGGGAATTTAGAAAGATTGGATTGGACTCTTAAATTTCATGTAAAATGAGATTGGATCCTAGGGGACATTTGGAAAAGACACCATCCATTAGCTAGCCCAGTGGATAGGGATATCGCCAGGCCCTTTTTTTTGCCATAATGAAAAATGGGCAGGAAGAACCTAGAGGGCAGTACTAGTCACTGCTGGGAGTGGGTCTTGAAATACTTTATTTAGTTGTATTTCAGTAGGATAGAAAACATCAGATTGCATCACTGGTGGGGGTAATTTGCCAGTTTTATAGGAGTATGCTTACATGGGGACAGCTTATGTGGAATGTTTTTTCACTGGTCTTAGTTGGGGGCAAAGTATGTGTCAGGGTACTTTATTTTTTTATTTCTTCAAATTATAAGAGAAAGTTCATTAGGAAGTTAGAGGTAGTAGAAGTGAGCTAGTTGGGCTGTGTAGGCTCAGAAAACAAGTTAAAAAAGCAAAAGAAGGGCCCTTGGAACTTAGAGGGAAAGGAAAAGGCATAGGGGGTGGTGGTGTAGGTGTAGAGCGGGACATGAAAGCTAGGGAGGGAGAGCGTTTTTTTTTTTTTTAATTTTATTTTTATTGTTGAAAGTATTACAGATGTGTCCCCCCTTTTAAAAATTTTTATTTTTAAAATTGATTTTCAGAGAGGGGGAGGGAGAGAAACATTGATATGAGCGCAGAACATCAATTGGCTGCCTCCTCCATACCCCCACCGGGGATTCAGCCAGCAACTCAGCAACTTGGGCATGTGCCTGGACTAGGAATCAATCAGCAACCCTTCAGTGGACAGGACAATATCCTACCAACTGAGCCACACCAGCCAGGGTTTTATTTTTATTTTGTTCTTTTTTCAGTGTACTTCTAAAAATACACTTCTAATTTATTTAAACAGGAGCACTGGACGGTTCCTGACCCTACCTCCACCCACAGTGGGCAGGTTTTTGAGCTAAGCAGACACAGACTCTGGGGGACATACATAGGGCTTTTGGCCCATCCCAAATACAGACCAGTGGTTGGGGGAGGGATAGCGGTAGCAGTTTGGCTTCAGGCAAGCTCTGCCCTGAGCCTCAGTGGCTTTCTTCCTCTGTAAGTTGGAAGTCAGGGTCACCACTATACATTTGAGTAGGATGCTTCATTTTTTTTTTTTCTGTAAAAAAGTAAAATCAGAAAATGTACTTATTCTCTGGCTCTCATCCGGGTAGCCTCTGACCTCCCTGCCTAGTGTAGGACTAAGGTGGTAGTAGACCTGACAGTTGGTGTGTTTTGCTGTCCTGAGCTGGCATTGGCCCTGCTGTCCCTCTCCCAATTGTTAAACATGGAGCTGTCCTAACCCTGGGTTTGTATCCATCATTCCCAGTACATTTTCTGGGGGAAGGTTTGAGCCAAAAAGGCTCTAATGTGAATCTTGGTTTGTTTAGGTTTTAGTTATGGTTCTCAGAACTTCTAGCCCAAGTGTGGTTTCACACCCTACCATATTTTATTATTAAGACGGACCAGGTCTGAATGTGCACAACGACCTTCATTTACAGTCTCTCCCCCCAGAACTTGTCCCAGTGGCCTGACTTCCTGTCCTCTTGGCTTGTAGTGTGAAATCAAGGTGGCTCTGCCCAGAAAAGTCTATCAACAGCAGCAGTATGGCTCTGGGGGCCGTGGAAACCGCAACAGAGGGAACCGAGGCAGTGGTGGTGGCGGTGGAAGTGGAGGAGGTGAGTGGAGCACGGATGAATATGGGCCTGGTTTCCCTGCCTGCATGGAGCTTCCATGCCTGTCTTGGGGGCTTACTCTGGTCTCTGGTGTGGCAGGGTGGGCAGGGACAGGAATGGCTCTCCTGGGTCCGGGCTGTGCTGCTGCTGCTGGTTGGAGTGGAAGAGCCCATATTTCCCATGTGGTCTGGGGCCCCAGGGCAGTGGAAGATTTATATTGTACTTTGAGAGGGGAGGGGTAAGGAGCCTGATGGGCTCTCTGGCTGTCCTGAGTCTTGGTCCACCCATGGGTGGGTGGGCGGGCAGAAGGTAGGGCAGGGCTGTGCCAGGCGCTTTATCTCCTTCTGCCCTAGGCCCTCTGACTCCAAAGCCTGAACTCTATCTTTTTTAAGGCCAAGCTGCCAGAGAGGATTTGGGTAATCAGGGTGATTTGAGTAGAATGAGTTCCTGCCTCTTTGGCCCTGAGAGAAGTTAGGTTCCGTTCTGTCTTCCTCTGCAGCTTGGGTCTAAGTGCAGAGTCAGGTTAGGGCTCTGTTATATCAGGGCAGCAGCCCCTTCCTTGGCTTCTGCTTCTGAGTTGCCATAGTAACCCCGCCACCCAAAGGGCAGGATTTCCTCCATCCTAGCTCCTACGTGTGCTAAATGGTCCATGGGCCCCTGTGCCCTGCTCCCCCCACAGGTCAGAGTCAGAGTTGGAATCAGGGCTACGGCAACTACTGGAACCAGGGCTACGGCTACCAGCAGGGCTACGGGCCCGGCTATGGCGGCTACGACTACTCGCCCTATGGCTATTACGGCTACGGCCCCGGATACGACTACAGTAAGTAGGAGAGAGGGAGGCCCCATCCAGTCACCCACCTGGGAGGCAGGACAGAAAGTGCAGGGGTCACTGGCAGCAGGGGCTTTTGGAGTCAGACAGGCTGGGCTTTGTAGCCTGCCCCAGGGGTGTTGGCTCTGGTGAGGATTTGAGCCAAGCGCCTGGCACAGGAATAAATGTTCAATAAATCTAGCTGCTATCATTGTTGTTCTTGTCCCTAGGTCAGGGTAGTACGAATTACGGGAAGAGCCAGCGACGTGGTGGCCATCAGAATAACTACAAGCCATACTGAGGCTTCGGCAAGAGTGCCCGTCTGACCGCACACGCTTTGTTTGGATATTGAGTGAACACAAACAATTATGTACCAAATTTAACTTGGCATACTTTCTATGGCCTGTCCCATGTGCATCTTATTTAAAATTTCCCCCCTGGAAATCACTCTCTTGTTTACTATTTCCAGAGCTCTAGTTGTTTTAGGCAGCGTGTGGTGTCTCAGAGGCCAGAGCGGCTTTGTGGGCTGATTTTATTACCGGGTTACCCAGAACCAGGTGGGAGGGTCAGTTTCCTGCTGCCGCTCTGCACCCTGGACCTGTGGACCCTGGTTGTAAAAAAGTCTATCTTAGGAAACCAGTGTCACCTTTTTTCACCTTTTAATTTTATATTATTTGTGTCATACATTTCCTGTAATGGAAGTGTTAATTTTACTGTACTTTTTGGTACCTTTTGGGAATCTAATGTATTGTAAGGTATTTTACACGTGTCCTGATTTTGCCACGACCTGGATATTGAAGCTATCCAAGCTTTTGAAATAAAAATGTAAAAACCCCTAAGCCTGGGTGAGTGTGGGATATGCGGTGCATAGGACTTGGGCCCCTTTAAAGGAAGGAAATGGCTGGAGGTTTAAGGCAGCTGTTCAAGGGGGTGAAGATTGTGCAGTAGGAATTCTGAGACACCTTAGAACACCTTTCTTAAAACGGGGTTCTGTCTTCCAGGACAGTGAACCTACAATCAAGGATGCCCCCTCCTGGCTGAAATGTAATAGCCTACTCTGGCAGCACCTATTTGCTGCTGGATTGGAGCACCTCAAGTCTGGTGGCAAGAGGAGGCAGCAGGCTGTGGGACTGGCTCTAGGTGGTCGGAGCCTGAAAAGGAGTTTTGTTTCCCCTCACTCCTAGAAGGAACTGGCTGGGGAGGACGTGGCTGCTCTTGCCCTCTTGCCTCAGCCAACAAATGCAAACAGTTGGAGATTTTCTGGCAGGGGTGTGTGGAGAGAGTTCAAGTTAGCCAGAGCCTCCCAATGTTGGAAGTACCCTATGGGAAGGGGACATTACTTGAAACAAAATTTACAAAAAAAAAGCCTGGTTTCCTGGGGGGTACAGAACGGTTCAGGAACCCAGTTGTGGCCTACTCACCTAGTAAAGGACATGACAGGGCAGGGCTACCAGAGGGCTGGGGCCTTAGTGTCTCACAACTTCTCACCTTTTCTTCCATGTCTGAAAAAGACCCCATGGCCACCCAAACTGGTTAACCTTTCTCGTCTGCTAAAGGCTCCTCCTGCCTTCAGTGTCTAAGCTTCTTGGATGGCAGTTTGGAGTTGGGCTCACTGGATAGGGCCATGATCCCCCACATGTGACCTATATATATGTGGCACCAGCCACAGGATCAGCAACAATATTCCCAAAGGATAAAGCCTGCCCTCAAGTTTCCCAAGACCCAGATTCAACCAGAGGCTCCTATAGGAAACCTAAGCTAGTGTGCCTCACCTCATCCAGCAAGTTTTATACCACTTCCCAATCAGCTCTGGAGCCCTGGGGGCAGAAGTGAAATAGCCCAGAGGTGGAGGACAGGGAGGGGTGGTTCTGATCTCCATCTAAGAGAGGGGACTTTGCCTATTTAGGGGGCCACCCCTGCCCAGAGCTTTGCATGCATAGCCCTTGGGGGTGGCTCAGCTCCCACCTCCCCAATGCTTGGGAAGCCCCACCAGCACAGGCAGAAATAGAAGTGACCTAGGCCAGTAAGACCCCCCTCTCCGCTTGAGCTCCTTGCTTCCTGCACTGTCCAGAGGATACCTAGCTCGGCTGTTCCACCCCCTTCCCCTGAGTACACTAGACCATTGTAGCTGCTGGGCTGGGTCCTGGGCACATGGTCAGCTGGACACGGGGCTTTACGCTTACCTGTTAGGATGGCATCCAGCTTTGCCACCACATGTTGTACGTTGTCCAGGCTGAAGCACATTGGGGGCTTAAACTTCAGGACATTCCTCCCAGGGCCGTCAGTGCTTAGCAAAATGTAGTTTTCCTTCATCCTGTAGGATAGGACATACCAGAGCCTTGCTACACCACCAGCCCAGGGCCCTTCACATGGTCTTCCAGGCTTTCCTGCACCTGGCTTTGGCCACTTGGCTAGGTTTCCAGCCACACTGCTCTTGGAGCCCTTCACAGGCCCCCCCGCCCCTTGCATGGGGCACTGGCTACCCCTTGCAAAACTTTATTCCCATCCTTTGTGCCCTGGTATGAATGGCTCATATGGACCTGGCCCTGAGAAGGGGCATAGTCTTAACTGCCCCTGGAGTTCCAGTCTAGTCTGTAGTCCCTGCGTTTCCCACTTCATGTATGGTTTATGTGATGTGTATCGCTTGCTTTGTAAATGTATGGAAAATGTCCAACATTACAAAGTGGTACAATGAATTCCATCCCCTTATCTAGTTTTAGTAACTTCCCCTGCTTTCTGCACACAGGTAATGTAATTTCCAGTTCTTTTTAGGAGGATGACTTTACCATACTTAATACTATCTTTGATATGTAAGACAGTCATTTGTAATATTCCACATTTATACTTTTAACCTAGGAAGCTGCCCTGGCCAGGTAGCTCAGTTGGTAAGACTGTTGTCCTGACATGCCAAGGTTGCAGGTTTGATCCCTAGTTAGGGCACATAAAGGAATCAGCAAGTGAATGCATAAAAAAGTGGAACGACAAACCAGTGTTTTTTTTCTCAGTGCTACCCCCCCCCCCCCCATCCCACCTAGGAAGGCATTTTGGCTACTGAGAGAAGGGGTCTAACATGATTGTAGAAAGATAGAGCCGATGAGGGAATCATTGATCAGCTGCCTCCTGTACACCCCCCACCAGGGATTGAGCCTGTAACCCAGGCATGTGTACTGACAGGGAATCAAACTGATCAGGTTCATAGGTTGATGCTCAACCACTGAGGTACACCAGCCAGGTTCCATTTACATTTTTTAAAATTTATGTTAAGTCTCGTTAGGAGCCATGGTGTCCCAGACTATGGCAGTGCTAGAAAGAATAGGCCTGGCCTTAGCTTGTTAGGTTCGGTAGATAGAGCATCGGCCTGTGGACTGAAGGGTCCCAGGTTCAATTTCCAGTCAAAGGCACATGCCCAGATTGTGGGCTCGATCCCCAGTAGGGGGTGTGCAGGAGGCAACCAATCAATGATTCTCAACATTGATGTTTCTCTTCCTTTCTGAATCAATAAAAGTATATTAAAACGGAAAAAGAATAAGGTCTGGACTTCAAATTCAGGTCTACCACCTACTAGAGATAAAACACCAAATTCTTGGTAACAGATTCCTAGCTGAATTGGAGAAATCACAAGTGGCTATGAGATGGAGGAAATCAGGCTGGGCCTCAAATCTGATTCCTTCCAATGGGCCATGCTGGCTGGATTCCTGAGCTGAGGCTGGGGTGGGGTGAGCATGGGGTAGCTGAGTGGGCAGATGTGTCTGACCAGCAGAGAGAAGGCAGGGACTGGATAGTCACTTAGGGGAGGAGTCAATCTCAAAAAACTTCATGGAGGGGAAGATTTTTTTTTACATCCTTACTGTTTTATGTGACTTCCAAACGCAGAATGATACACATTTCCCAAGGATTTTTTGAGGTGGGGGAAAGGATAGGCGTGAGGAATGGAGATAAAAGGGGAGAAAGGTGCTGAGGCTGGAGTCCTACCTGGATTCAAGTGAAAAATGTGATCTGGTTTGGGCAGGGGGCTTCTAAGTCCAGAGATGATGTTCCATCTAGACATACCCACCCAGACGAGCAGGAGTCCTGTCCATCCCCTGTCCCTGGTGTGGCCCTGGAGAAGCTCTGCAAAGGCAACTTGCTTGAAGAAAAAGTACCTGGATACCAAATAGTCAGCTTCTTCAGTGGCTGGCATCCTTGTGGCCTCATCTTTGATCAAATCCACACCAATAAAAAGTCCGACGCCCCTGGAGCAGAAGGTGACATCTCAGGAGTCCAGGCCTGAGGGACCACGGGCCTAACACTTGTCCACCAGGGCTTGTACCTCTGTCTCCTGGGGACAGAGTCACAGGAACTGGTGGTGGTGGTGGTGGTGTGTGTCTAGGAAGTAATTGCAATGGGGAAGGGCCCTCACTTTTGACAGAGGAAAGATAGAGGGGCAGGGAGTCAGAGCTACTTGATCCTGACTTTTCCCCTCCCTAGAAGTGCCACTTTGGACAACAGCCCCTCTAGGTGCTTCACTTCTTTCCTTGTGGAGACTCCCACCATCCCAGGTGGTTAGGAGGTGAAAGAAGAAATGAATCTAGGTCTCTTGCAGGTGCTTCGTTAGTGGGCGGTGACTTGCCCCAAGACTCACCTGATGTCCCCGATGATAGGATGCTTGGCCTTCTGCTGCTGGAGGAGCTCCATCAGGAAGCTGCCCACACAGGCAGCATGAGCCTGCAGCTGTTCCTTCTCTAAGACATCCAGGACGGCCAGCCCCACTGCACAGGACACTGGGTTGCCCCCAAACTGAGCCAGGGGCAAAGGGCATGTCAGATGTCCAGCAGAGAGGGGGGGGGGGGGGAAGAGAGAGAGAGAGAGAGAATCAATGATGAGAGAATTGCCTCCTGCACACCCCCTACTGGGGATAGAGCCCACAACCCGGGCATGTGCCCTGACCAGGAATCAAACCATGACCTGTTTCATAGGTCTGTGCTCAACCAGTGAGTCACATCTGTCGGCTGTAATTTTCCTTAGTTCCCTCTTTAATTCCAAATGCACAAAAGCTGCAAAATGCTATTCTTGGAAGCACTTTTCTCATTCTGTTGAGATCCTGCTTCCAGGTGTGTCCTCTGGCTCAAATATTTCCCCCTTCTTTGTTATTTTAATTTTTCAATTACAGTTGACATTAAATAGTCTAACATGACATTAAATATTTTAAAACACAGTGGTTAGACATAATTTTTTCTTGTTAAGCCTCACGATATTTTTTCCATTGATTTTATTTTTTTAATAAGTATTTAAGGGAGAGGGAGAGAGAAATATCAATGATGAGAGAATCATTGATCAGCTGCCTCCTACATGCACACTTCTGGGATCAAGCCCACAACTGGGCATGTGTGGGAATTGAACCGTGACCACCTGGTTCATGTGTCCATGCTCAACCACTCTGTCACACAGGGTGGGCTCCATGGAAGGGACGGGGGAGGGAGAGAGACATCGATGTGAAAGAGCCACATCAACTGGTTGCCTCCTGCAGGTATCCTACCTGCAACCTAGATACGTGCCCTTGATGGGAATAGAACTTGAGACCCTGTGGTTATCAGGCCAACAATCTAACCACTGAGCTATGCTGGCCAGGGCTGACATAATTTTGGCTCAATTTTTTATAAAAATTCTCTTCACTTTTTGTTGTTAATCCTCACCCTAGGTATTTTTTCCATTGATTTTTTTTTTTTTTTTTTTTTTTTAAAGAGAGTGGAAGAGAGGGGTAAAGACAGATAAACATCTATGTGAGAGAGACACATTGACTGGTTGCCACCTGAACGTGCCCCGACTGGTGCTGAGGATGGAGCCTGCAATGGAGGTACGTGCCCTTGACCAGAATCCAACCTGAGACCCTTCAGTCTGCAGACTGGCACTCTAACCACTAAGCCAAACTGACTGGCACAGGTTCAGATGTTCTTACATTAATGTGTCTCTTGTTGACCAAAACATTATGCTGTGCATGACTGTAGTTCAATACAATTTGACAAATGTGTAAAACTAGAACCTTCACAATGAGGACACAACACATTTCCATCACTTTCCAGAGTTGTATCCCCTTTCACTACTGGCCCAGGCGACTACTGATCTGATTTCTATCATTACAGTTTTGCCTTTTCCAGAATGTCATGCAATGAGATTACAGAATATGTATCCCTTTGTGCCTTGCTGCTTCTGCTCAACATGTTTTTGAAATTTATCCATATTGTGTATTAGTAGTTAGTTCATTTTGTTGTTGCATAACATTCCACTGTATGGACATACCACAATTTGTTTATTCAATCTCCTGTAGATGAACCCTTGGGTTATTTTGATTTTTTACTATTAAGAATAAAACTAATATTTATAACAGTTATTTTGTAAACATACATTCTCATTTCTCTTGGGTAAATACCAGACTGCTGGATTATATAAATATATAGTTGATTTTTATAAAAAACAAAGTTTTCCAAAGTAGTGGTATCATTACTTTCATAGATTTATGAAATTCCAGTAGTTTCACATCCTTAAAAATATTTGGAATTGTCAGTCTTTTGTTTGTTTTTTAAATGTTTTCTCATTGGTTCTGGAGAGAGAAAGGGAGAGAGAGAAACATCAATCCGCAGCCTACTGGGGATCAAGTCCACAACCCGGGCATGTGTCCTGACCGGGAATTGAACTGACATCCCTCCTGGTGCATGGGACAATGCCCATCCAACCGAGTCACCCAGGCCAGGCTTGTCAGTCTTTTTAATTGTAGTCATTCTAATGGGTGTGTAGTGGTATCCTGTAGATTATCTTGAAAATTTGTATGCATAGCCCCATACTTGAGATCACAAAAAGCTACCAAGGTGATTCAGCTACGAGGCAGCTTTTTGATAGGTTAAAAACAAATTATGTGTGGAATGGACAAAGGATACATTGAGGCTATATATTGTATATTATTTAACCATGAGCTCGCTAAAAGGTAGTGTGTCTTTGGTGTAGAATCATGACCTGCCCAAGATGCTCAACTAGCACAATAGATAGGCCTTTCCCCCAAGATCACCCCAGAGGGACAATAGAAAGAAAATGAACAAAAGCTTTGACACAGTTCTGGAAATCTAGAAGGCCATGCATATGTGTAGGGATATGCTCATGCCCAATGCTAAGTTCATGTTCAGGAAAGATCTGAAAAGGCTTGAGGCTCCGAAGGAGGAGGAAGGAAAGGCTAAGGCAGAGTTGTCAAGTGCTTGGCTGAGTGTGGAAGCACACCCTAACCCAGCCGTGGGCAAACTACGGCCCGCGGGCCAGATCCGGCCCGTTTGAAATGAATAAAACTAAAAAAAAAAAAAAGACTGTACCCTTTCATGTAATGATGTTTACTTTGAATTTATATTAGTTCACACAAACACTCCATCCATGCTTTTGTTCCGGCCCTCTGGTCCAGTTTAAGAACCCATTGTGGCCCTCGAGTCAAAAAGTTTGCCCACCCCTGCCCTAACCCTAACCCACACCACAACACATCAACCCTTGTGAAAGGCTGAGAGACCTCTTGGTTCCGGGCATTTAAGGAGATGTCTGCCCAGTCATTCAATAATTACTAAGCTAACCAAGCAGAGACTATAGTGGCTACTCATAACAAAGAACACAGATTTACAGAATTAGTTCAAAGAAGGCATTATACAAAGAACAAAAAGCAACAACAAACTACAAGGAGATACTATGATTTCCGAAGTTGCCACATTATATTATTTGTGCACCAGAGGGGTCTCTTGGCCTGGCCTCTGGGACCGGGCCTTAACTGGCTCTCTGACATCCCCTGAGGGGTCCTGGATTGTAAGGGCGCAGGCCAGGCCGAGGGACCCCACTGTTGCACGACTGTAGCCAGGGAGGGACACAGGAGGTTGGCCAGCAGGGAGGGACCGTGGGAGGGCTCCAGGGCGTGTCCGGCCCATCAACTGGACACTTAGCATATTAGGCTTTTATTATATAGGATGTTCAGTTTTCAACAAAAAACCTTAAACATGCAGTGTTGATGAAAGAAAACGTCCAAACCTGTAGAATATTTATTTTTAATTTACTGATTTAAGAGAGATAAAAACATTGTTCCACCTAACAATGCACTCACTTGGTTGAGTACCACACTGGCCCTGACCAGGGATCAAACAAGTAACCCCAGTGCATCAGAGTGATGCCCTAACCAACTGAACCACCCAGCCAGGCTGTAGAGAATTTTTATGAGTACTTGAGCCAAAACTGACAAGACAAGCAAGATCTCAAATGCTCAAGATTATGACAGTTTTGGAGTTTATTTTATGTATTTGAAATTAAGGGAGTATAAGAAAGATTAGATGAAGGTGGTTTTAGGGATTGGATTATAGGGTAGTTAAGATTATGTGCTCTCTTGAGGGTGCTTAAGGGTTATTCTGGCATTTTAAAGGTGTCTGTCTTAACTTAGATACACAAGAACAGTGGGGCAGGCTTGCTTAAACCTTTGCTCAGAAGTTATAGGCAAAAAGAAAAAAAACTTATAGGCCTGGGTGTGACTATCCACTGTGAACTGCCCAGTTGGGAAATTATGATTAAAAAAAATTTTTTTTATTGATTTCAGAGAGGAAGGGAGAAGGAAAGATAGAAACATCAATGGAGAGAAAGAATCATTGAAGGCTGCCTCCTACACGCCCTCTACTGGTGATTGAGCTCGCAACCCGGGCATGTGCCCTGACTGGGAATCGAACCGTGACCTCATGGTTCATAGGCTGACGCTCAACTACTGAGCCACACTGGCCAGGCAGACATTATCATTTATTACAGCACCCCCTTTTTGTCCACAAAAGAAAGAAGGAAGCATGGTGCATATGGGTAGGCGGAGAGGAAAAGCAAACAATAGAAACTGTCCCCGAGGAAGCCCAGATTTTGGCCTTATTAGACAAAGGCTTTAAGTGTTATATGTTAAAAGAGCTAAAATGCAAAACATGAAAACAAGGTCTCACCAAATACAGCAGTGGTTCTCAACCTGTGGGTCATGACCCCTTTGGGGGTCAAACGACCCTTTCACAGGGGTCGCCTAAGACCATCGGAAAACACATCTATAATTACATATTGTTTTTGTGATTAATCACTATACTTTAATTATGTTCAATTTGTAACAATGAAATTGGGGTCACCACAACATGAGGAACTGTATTAACCCTTTGCAGTCGTTTGTCTACTCTCAGCCACCAAAGCTTTTTTACCGTTCCAGTCGTATGTCTGCTCTCAGCCACCACCGCAAGGAACCGTATGAATCTTAACTCTATTCATTCATGTATCAGTTCATAATTTCTCTGAAAGCTCTTAAGTGTGTAAGCGACCTTGTCACGAACCAAAACATTGCCCCTACAAATCGGAGATATCGAAACTCAATATAAACAAACGCGGTCGTTCCACACTCGCCATGCAAAACACTGTGGAGAGCCAGTCGCCTTTTGAGAGTGAAGAAATCGACAAGCTTCGGAGATACTTCGCAGAATTTCAAATAAAGCTTTACAAATTACGTTTAACTGTAATTAGGCATTCTCGCTTGTTAAGATATTTCAAAATAATACTCCAAAATGGCAAAAAGAAAGTTACCGAAAGAAGTGTACTGCGAATCTGAAAGTAATGATGAAGAGTTTTATTTTGGCACCTTGAATACTGACTCTGACGTAGAAAGTGATAACGTTTGTAGTGATTCTACTAGTAGTGACGTAGTTCCAAAAAAGAATTAATAAATCTTGTTTATCCTTCATAATCTTGCATGTTATGTATCACTGCTCTTTCAATGGAAATTAATTCCGACCAGTACGACGCCCATGTCCAAATTTAATACGACCGCAAAGGGTTAAAGGGTTGCGGCATTAGGAAGGTTGAGAACCACTGAAATACAGAATATCAATAAATAGAAATTAGAAAAAAGAACCAGCCCTAACCGGTTTGGCTCAGTGGATAGAGCGTCGGCCTGCGGACTGAAGGGTCCCAGGTTTGATTCCCGTCAAGGGCATGTACCTTGGTTGTGGGCATGTCCCCATTAGGGGGTGTGCAGGAAGCAGCTGATCTATGTTTCTCTCTCATTGATGTTTCTAACTCTCTATCCCTCTCCCTTCCTCTCTGAAAAAACAAAAAACAAAACAAACAAACAAAAAAAGAACCAAACTAATTCTGGAGTTGAAAAGTACAGTAACTGAAATAAAAAATTCACTAGAGAGGCTCAACAGCAGACTGTGACAGACAGATGAAAGGATCAGCAAACTAGAAATATGTCAATTGAGACTGTCCAGTGTGAAAACCAGAGAGAAAAAAGAATGAAAACAAAAAAAACCCACAAAAAAACCCAGAGCGTTAGAGACAAGTGAGACACAATTGAGCATACCAACATATGTCAATGGGAGTCACAGAAGGAGAGGAGAGAGAGAGAAAGGGGCAGAATGAAAAATAGAAGAAATAATAGTCAAAACCTTCCCAAATTTGATTTAGAAAACCAAAATCCAACAACAACCTATACATCCAAGAAACTCAATGAACCTGAAGTAGAATAATGAGTTCCATATCTGGATACAACATAATCAAATGATCAAAAGACAAAGAGGGTAGGTAGAATGGGTGAAAGTGGTCAAAAAGGTACAAACTTCCAGTTATAAACATAAGTCCATAAAATAAAATACAGCATGGTGACTATAGTTAAAAATACTGCTTTGCAGCCCTAGCCAATTTGGCTCAGTGGAAAGAGTGTTGGCCTGTGGACCAAAGGGTCCTGGATTCAATTTCTGTCAAGGACACGTACCTCGGTTGCAGGCTCCTCCCTGGCCTGGGCCCTGGTTGGGGCTTGTGCAGGAGGCAATCAATGGATGTGTTTCTCTCACATCGATAGTTCTTTCCCTCTTTCTTCCACTCTCTCTAAAAATCAATGGAAAACATCCTCAGGTGAGGATTAAAAAAAAATACTATATTGCATATTTTAAAAAACATATTTTTAATTGATTTTAGAGAGAGGAGGGGAGAGGGATAGAGAGACAGAAATATTGATGAGAGAGGAACATCAATCGGCTGCCTCCTTCATGCTCCCTACTGAGGATTGAGCCAGTGACCTGGGAATGTGCCCTGACTGGGAATTGAACCCTGATCTCTTTGTTCATGAGTTGGTATGTGATTGTTCTACATGTCCTCAAGAAAAATGTGTGTTCTCTAAATTCTTGCAGAACTCTGTAATGTCTCTTTAAAATAAATTATTTTTTACTGATTTCAGAGAGGACAGGAGAGGGAGATAGAAACATCAATGATGAGAAAGAATCATTGACTGGCTGTCTCCTGCACACCTCCTATTGGGGACTGAGCCCAAAACCTGGGCATGTGTCCTGATGGGGAATCAAACTAGCAATCTTTTGGTGCATGGGACACTCAACCAACTGAGCACTATATATTAAAATTAGTAGGATACAATGTAAAAGTTGTGCTTTAAGAGGAATAGACAGGCTTAAATATTTATATTAATAGAGAAAACAGCCTGGCCAGTATGGCTCAGTGGTTGAGCATAGACTAGGAAGTCACGGTTTGATCCCCAGTGTGGGGTGTGCAGGAGGCAGCTGATCAATGATTCTCTCTCATCATTGATGTTTGTATCTTTCCCTCTCCTCTCCCCTCTGCAATCAATACAAATATAATTAAAAAAACAAAAAATAAAAATATATTGGAAAAAAGGGAAAAAAAGAAAACAGTTAAGTATCCATTTTAGGAAATAAAAACAACAACAACAAAAAACCACAACAGAACAAACCCCAAAGAAAGCAGAAGGAAAGAAAAGGACTCAAAGAACTATTATTGTAAAAGTAAAGGGAACATAATGATAAAGATTAAAAAATATTAAGAAAGTATTAACAAGAAATATAGATTGACAATTTTGAATACTCAGATGAAAAATTCCTAAGAAAATACAACCCACCAGAACTAACTCAAGAAGAAATAAAAAGTTTCAAGAGTCCTATGTAACTAAAGCCCTATGTAACTAAGTATGTGTCTGTGTAATTATACATGTATACACAAATGCACACATAAACCCCCCCCCCCAATAAATAAAAGTACTAGTAATTCAATCAAAACATGGAATAAAGAAAAAAACCCAGGCATTTCACAGAAGAAGCACATGGCCAATAAACATATGAAGAGATGCTTCAGGTAAGTTGAAATCAGGGAATGGCATATTAAAAAAATTCCCTGATTTGAGGGGCTACAACTTTATACCCCATTTGACTGGCACAAATTAAGAGGTGTTGAAGAGGATGTTGACCTACAGAATCTCTTATACCTGCTGGTGGGATGTTAACTTGTGACCTACTTTGGGAAACAGATGTCATTATCTCAAAATGAAGGTGAACATGACCAGCAATTCCACTCTTAGGTTATTCCTAAAAAAGCCTCCTGCACATGTACAACAGAGTTTATAAAAATGGTTCATATCAGCACTGTTCACAGTAGCAAAAACCATGAGTACAACTGCAAAACACATCAACAGGATTGTACAAATAAACCAAAGTAGTTTATACAATGGGATAATTATAAAGCAGTCAAAACAAATGAACTTCAGTGACAAGAGATGGGGATGACTCTTAGTAATATAATGTTAGGTGAAAAAACACACAAATCCCTAAAGACTACATACATGCAGCATGATACACTTATAAAGTTAAAAAAATGAGAGTAACTAATGAATAAGGGGTTCAGAGTGATGGCTACTTGGGCTGGGGGAGGCAAGGTCTGGGAGCAACCATATGGATAAATAGATGCAGGTTATTGTCAAGGTCCTAACTTTTATTTGGGATGATGGCTTCTCAGATGCTTGTCTCAGAATGAAAGTAACCAATTAACTGATGAACTAAAAGAGGACTCTGCGAGAGCAGATGATGATCTTTCGTGAGCCATGGACTGACTCCATAATCTATGTGCACTTCAAGTCAGACAGACACAAGCACCAGGCTCTGGCTCCACTGGGTTGCTTTCACCTAACACAACCCACTCCTTACTCCTCGCAGGGCCAATTCCTCCTCATCCTTCCACATCCATAAGAATCCTCCCCTGCTCCTTCCATTCCTCTTCTTCGTCCTCTTACCTGCATCCCTGAGCTCTCCTGGCACTGTGAACACAATACTTCCGTTAAATCTTTCCACACCATGTGAGCAGGGGTTTATGAGCCCATCTCCCCTCTGAACAGTGAACTTGTTTAGGGCAGAGGCATCTACCTACGTGTCTGCTGGGTATGTGGTGAGTTTGCTGAGAGCACCAGCCTTCGTCCTTAATAACCTCTGACAAATCTCAACCATCCTGCCCAATCTTGACATGTTTCAGGCCCCCATTCAAACTGACTCTTTTTTGGGAGGTGACAGTGTGTTCTTCGTTTCCTCAACTTTCTGTCCTTCCCTATTCTTCCCTGTAGCCCGTGTCCAGATTTGGGCTCCTTCTCTCTTGCCTGGACCAATTGCCTACCTGTAGTCTTTCTCCATACTGAGAACTTCTAAAGCATATTTCAATCTTGTCTCTCACAGACTAAAACCCTTCCCTGGTTCCTCACAGCCCTGGGGATTAGTCCAGACTCTCCGCTCTTCTACCATGAGGCCACCTGCTGACCACAATGCTCCCATCACCCACCACATAACTGCGCTCTAGGCACCACTGAACATGCCGTGGCTTCTCCTCCAACCCGAGGAGCCACTTCACTTAGGGAAAGCTCAACCCTGCACCGCACCTCCTCTCCACTCCTACTGCAACACGAACGCTAATCCTAGGCCATCACCCACACAGGTCCTCATGCATTTTCATCAGCTTCTAGCACAGGGTCTTGTACACAGTAGGCAGCTTCTGCTGGAAGGGAGAGTTTTCTTTCTATATATTTTATAAGGCATGATCTCTTGCCACAGCTCTTGGGTTGATACTAACTTTAAAGAGGTTTGGCGTTATTATCCTCTGACCTGCTTTAACCGTTCCCCGGCCCCCACCCACCCCCACAGCATCTTAGACATCTTTGTGGTGGCTCAGTGCCAGGTCTGTGGCCTTTGCTCAGATTGTCTGGGGCCTATCAGAACCCTCAGTGCTCCCCGGAGCCTTCACTCACCGTGTTGAAGTACTCGACACCAGTGGCTTCAAATGCTCTCGCCACAGCTTGGGTTGTGGCCACGCAGGCTACAGGGTGGCCATTGCCAATGGACTTGCCCATGGTGACAATGTCAGGGACAAAGTCTTCCCCCTGCAGCTGGAAGGCCCAGAAGTGCTTGCCTACTCGGCCAAAGCCCACTTGAATCTCGTCTGCAACAAAGACTCCTCCAGCTTTGCGGATGTGCCTGTGGCAGAGGACAGGAGGCTGACGGCTGATGGGGACGGCTGTGGTGAGAGGGATCAGAACAGGAGCTGGGAGGTCTTGGGACTCTGAATCCTGGCTCTGTGAACAGTAAGGTTGGGGCCTTGGGCAGATGGCTGGCCTTCTAGGGGCCACTATTTTTTCAGGGGCTTTGAAAACTCCGGCAAACAGGTGAGATGGAGGTTGTCATTTGGAACAAAGGTTGGGAAACCGCATTACAGCCCTGGCCTCCCTGGAGCTGCCCCTCCTTACTCTGCCACTTCCGGGAAGTAGCCAGCAGGGGGAACGATCTGCCCGCCCACACTGGGCAGAGACTCAGCGAAGAATGCGGCAATCTGTGGACAAGAGGAGATGTCAGGAACACTGACCTGGAGGTGCTGAGAGGCAAACAGAGTCCTGCTGATGCTGGCTCAGGGCTGGCTCCACGCAGGATGAGTTACCATCACTGTTGCACCCCTAGTTCGGGCTCCTCATCACATCTGAACGTCTGAGACTCTGTTTTCTTTCAGGCCTCAAACCAATTCTTACAACCTGGATGCCTCCAGACTCCTGTACTTAGCATGCCTCAGAAAAAATCCACTGATTTCTCCCCCACAAGCCTGTTTCTCCCCTGCCCCCAGCTGGTGACTCCCAACTCTCCCATCTGCCCCATCCCTGATCCAGCCCCCTCCTTTATCCATTAGTCAGCACAGCCTGACTTGCTCTGTATCATCTCTGCTCCCACTCCTTGCCATCCACCTGGACACTTCTGCCTCCCACAGATCTGCCAGTTTCTGCCTTGGCCTCCTGCCAGTGTCTTCAAACTGGATGCCTCTTCTAGTGCATCCTCCAACTGGCCACCAGGGTGATGCCTCAACTCAGACACTGAGCTCATCTTGTTTAAAACCCTTTAATGACCCCTTCTGCCTACAGTAATGACTTCCAAACTATGTTCTGCCTTAGAGCTTCTTTAGAAGCTCCAGCCGGATGAGGGAAAGGTCAATGGGGTAGAAAACCGGCCCCCCACCCCTGCTGCCACCAGAGCAACCTCTTTTCTGGTTTTATATAAGTAGATGTAGAGCATCTGAAACACACAGACCAGGCTTCCCAGATCTGGCTCTGCCAACCTTTCTGGCCTTGTAGCCTGCTTGTCTCAGCTCATGTTACTGAAATCAGGCAGCACCTTCTCGAAGGACCCTCCTTCACAATCAAAACCAGCCCAGCCTGGGCCCCAGGACTCCCAGCACGCCCAGGACACATCTCTGGTCCAGAGTCTCACCGGGTTCCCTGTATCTAGCACCAGCTGGCGACAGAGGAAGTGATATTCACTGTTGGCTGGGCTAGACCCATGTAAATGCAGTTACCTGCCTGCCCTGCTCCTGTGCACTGCTGACCACACGTTTCACCTCACTGGCATAGGCCTCAGCCGGATTGGGGTGGTCCTCCCGGTAGAGGCCCCGGTATGTGTCTGGGAGAGGTGCCTGTGGGGAGTGACAGCGCCGTGTCATATAGGCTCGGGGTGGTCCCGACCTGTTGCCCCCTTGGGCTGTGCGTACCACATGGACCCACTCCTTCTGGCCATCCAGGTCCCGGAACTTGTAGGGGCTGATGTCGATCAGGGAGCTCAGGTGACCGTGATAAGCACTGGGGGGGAGAAGGGAGGGTGGGCTCAGGCCCAGGTGGCGCGAGTCTCTGGCCTGTCTTTGACAAGCATCTACCCTCTTCAGGAGACACACCTTTCTGCCATAGCCCCCGAGGCCTAGGGCTGGGGATGAGCACAGGCTGTGGGGTCAGTGAGACTTCCTGTGAGGCCGCTTCCTGGCCGTGTACCAGGGGCTAATCACTTAGGCTCTCTGGGTCAGTTCTCTCCTCTGTACAGTGGCTTCTCCTCAGGGTTGTAATGACCTTAGATGTGCTAAGGCGCTGACCCTGGGCTTGGGCCTTGTGCAGCGCATACTCACTACATGGGAGCCCCTGTCGGAACAGTTTTAATACCTCAAATGTGGGGCCAACTCTTAACCCCTCACAAAGGTTTCTCAGCTCCCCAGAAGCTGCCCTCCTAGAAGAGACCAGGGAAAAGAGCCCCCTGGCATGTGTTGGGGAGTCTCTGCAGCGATGGTCCCTCATCCTTCCTGCCCAAGGCACCCAAAGTTAGAGCCTCATTGATCCCCAACAAGTGGTGGGCCCAAGCTTCTGGGAACGGCACTTACTGGTCTAATACCACCACGTCCCAGTGTCCTGTGTACTGGCGGGCCAGCCTCAGGGCTAGGTCATTGGCCTCCGACCTACAACAGAAAAGATGGGCATGGCTCAGACAGCTAAGGGCTTTCCCTCCTGGGGGCCTGCTTCCTACAGGGAAACCCAGAGGAAGGTGGTATCCTGCCAGCAGCAAGAAGATTCTTGGGACACCATTCATTAGTCATTAGGTACAAATTCATCAAATGCCTTCCTTCTGTGTGCTAAGACCAGGGGCAAAAACGGTGAAACAGACAGACCCTGATGCTCCTGGAACTTACATTCTAGTATGTGTCACGAAAGCAAAAAAAAAAAAAACAACCCAAACAAACCACACACACACACACACACACACAAAACCCCCAAAACCCAAAAACACCAAAGAGAGAAAGAATGCTCACTTGATAAGTGCCTCAAGAGGACCAGATGGGACCCTATTTAGATAAGGGGGTGCTATGGGCTGAAGTATGTGTTCCACAAAATTCATATGTTGAAGTCCTCAGAATGTGGCTGTATTTGGAGATAGGGCCTTTAAATAGACGATTACATTAAAACAAGGCCATTAGGGAGAGCCCTTATCCAACCTGAGTGAAGTCCTTCTAAGAGGAAATTTGTACATAGAGATACCAGGGGCTCATGTACACAGAGGAAAGACCATATGAAGACAGATGGCCACCTGCAAACCAAGGAGAGAGGCCTTAAAGAAACCAAACCTGCCGACACCTTGATCTTGGATCTGGCATCCAGAACAGTGAGAAAACAAATGGCCCCCGGTCTGGGGCGGCCTGAGCTGACTAAGACAGGGGGTCAGGAAGGGCCCTACGAGGAGGCAATATCTGCACTAAAGCCTCAGGGGGAAGTTTCCAGGCACAGCAAGCAGCACTTAAGAGTTTTAATCAGAGAAGAGACATGATTCAGCTTCCATTTGAGGAGGAAGCCTCTGGCTCTGTGTGTCCAACGGAGTAGAAGGAAATGAAAGTGGAAGCAAATCCCCTGAGCTTGCCAGGTTTAGCATGTGGCCCCTTGCCCATCCACAGTAGTCATAAATTAAAATAAAAAGAACACACTATTTACATGAAAAAAAAAAAAGTGGAAGTGAGGAGACTAAGGAGGAGGACACGCAAGTGAGGGTAGCAGTGGCCATGAAGATAAAGGGAAGTGGATGGAGTCACCCTGGAGGGAGGTGAGGCAGGACTGATGCAGGACTGGGAGGAGGGTTTCTGCCTTGAACAGAGATGCAGATGGCTCTGCCATTTACTAGGCAAGACAGGGTGCGGGTGGTAGTGAGGGCATGTCCTCGTGGGAAGGTCTGGGGTCAGTGTCTAGGAAAGTAAGGGAGAGCTGGGGCCATGGTCCCACTCCGGGTGTTGGCAGAAGACAATCATGTTCTTATTGTCTTTTCGACACGTGAAGCTGATGTTCAAGAAGTCAAGGGGGTGGTTAGAACCATGAGGCTGGAACACATGGGAAGCATCTGGGCTTGAGAGACGAGCTTGGGAGTAACCAGCACGTGGCTGCTAGGTAATCCCATGGGAACAGAAGAGATCATGGGGGAGAGGTTCAGAGAGGACCTGCCCTGGGGCACAGAGAGGAACTGGCAGAGGAGACAGGAGAAGCAGCCAGAAGCTAGGGAGAGTAAGGAGTGCACAGTGTCCTGGAAGCTAGACCAGAAGCATTTCTAGAGAGAGTGGTAACTGTCAGCATTGCTGAGAGAGTAAGACAAAGGCGGCAGAGAGACCACTGGATTTGGCAGCATGGAGGTTGCTGGAACCCACAGAGTAAATCTGGTGGAGTAAGCGAGCAAACGTCCCTTCTTCTGCTGCCAAGGCAGCTTCGACTCCTGGCCAGCTCCCTGCGCTTCCTAGAGAGGCTCCAGTTACGGCTTCCATTCCCTGGGCAGGTGGCTCTGGGCAAGCTAGTTTCATTTAAACTGCTGCTTCCACACACATACACACATCCAAATCCTTTCCTCCGGTGTAAACATGAATTTTTACATTTATTTGATCATATATAGAATTGTAATTTATATTTTATCTTAAGGAATATTATATAAAAATGTATATCCACTCATGTATTTTTCTTACAATTCTGAAGAATTGAAAAGTATTTAAAAAAATAAACTGTTTCCTTATCTATAGAATCAAGATGTAAATTCCACTTCCTAGAAATTATTGGAGGGGACTGATAAACGTACTATGTAAGTGGCAATGATAATGATAATAATACTTACTATAATCTAAATGCCTCAACCTACGATTTGTTGGAATGTTCGCTCCCAGGATGCTGGTTCTATGTACATGTCATCATCACCTGCCACTTCTGTCTCCACTGCCACTTCTAGTGTGAGCTGCTATCACCTACCACCTGGCTGCTGAAATGGCACTTAATGGTGTCCATTTTTGCTCTCCACCAGCCCTGATGACATCACCTGCCTGATCAAAATCCTCTGACTTCCCAATGCTCTTAGGATAAAAAGTTTATTTGGCTGATAAGGTCCAGGATGATGGGCCCTGTCTCCCTCCCCAGTGCCTGCTCACACCTTCTCCTCTCCCTCACTGGCTGCCTTATAGTTCCTCCAGTGTGCTGGGGTCCCATGACTCTTCTGCTGCAGAGCCTTTGCACAGGCTGTTCTGTGTGGTAATCAACCCTGATAAGAACACTTGTGGGGCTGGCAGCACCCTTCCTCCTCATCTACTCATCTCCTAGTCAGCTCTTAGTCTAATATCACTTCTTCAGGGAAGCCTTTCCTTTTCCTCTCAGAGCAGGCAGGTCTGCTTCTATACCTCATTATAGCCTACTAGAGGCCTGGTGCACGAAATTTGTGCATGGGTAGGGTCTCTAGGCCTGGCTGGCAATCAGGGCCTATCGGGCCTTCCGGCTTTTGGCCAGGGCCTTCTTCCTTTGTTCTGCACCACCCCCTGGTGGTCAGTGCACATTATAGCGAGCAATCGAACTCCCGGTCTCCTGGTCGAACTTCTGAGGGACACTTAGCGTATTAGCCTTTTATATATATAGATACTTTTCCTCCAGGCAATGACCCCTCTTGGTAATTTTGTATTTCTTTAAAGAATTATTTGATGTTTTTGCTTCTTATTGAGCAAGTAGGGATTGAACACTGTGCCTGTGTTTTCCTAAGGAAGGAATAAAGGAACATGTTACCTCGGTAAATCCTAACTGGGATCCTGGAAGGGAGGTAATGACACCTCTTACTAAGAGACCAGAACACTGGGTTGACAGAGTAAGCACAGGGTCTACAGCTGGGAAGTCTGGCACCTGCACAGTGGGGGCTACCTCCTCTGGTCCACACTCGGTCGGCCACACTATGCTGCCCACCGGTGAGCAACTCTCTTCATCTTGCTAGGGGGCCAGCTGCAGTGCACTTACCCAGAATTCAGGAAATAAAACACACAGAGTTCCTCTGGCAGGGTCTCCGACAGCTTTTGTGCGAAATCCAAGATGTTGTCGTGCAGATATCGGCTGTTGGTGTTGAGCACCTGGTTCTGTTCATGTGCTGCTTGGACCACGAGAGGGTGGCAGTGCCCAACTGGAAGAGGGCCACCTCCATCACACAGCTGACTCTGCTCATCCTATCCTTCCAGCCCTCCCCGATCCCCAATCTGTAAACCCAGTCAGGGAAGACACAGTATTGGAGGAAGAGGTGGAGAGGAAAGAGGGGAGCCTGAAGGCAGAGGCAGGAGACACATGCCCGTTCTGGAAAGGGAGATTGAGGAAGGATTCTGGCGGAAACCCTATTTAGAAACCCACGTCTTTGGTGGGAGGTGGTTTGCTATATGGAGGGGGATGGGAGTGTCTTTCCGTGGGCTTGACCTCATCAATCAGAGGGGGCTGGAGGTAATAACCGCCAAAGGCCAAAGATGATGCTAACGGCAAACATGTGTTGGGAGCTCGCCAGGTGCCAGGCACACGCAAAGCAAATTACAAGAATTAACTCAGTTAATCCTCCAAAACACTCTCAGGTGGATGCTTGGCATTATCATGTCTATTTTGCAAATGAGGAACCGAGGTTAAGAAACTTGCCTACGATTACCAAGTTAATAAGTGAAGGACAGGGTATAAACCCAGGCGTTAGAGCAGGGGTGGGCAAACTTTTTGACTCGAGGGCCACAATGGGTTCTTAAACTGGACCGGAGGGCCAGAACAAAAGCATGGATGGAGTGTTTGTGTGAACTAATATAAATTCAAAGTAAACATCATTACATAAAAGGGTACGGTCTTTTTTTTTTTTTTTTTTTTTAGTTTTATTCATTTCAAACGGTCCGGATCCGGCCCGCGGGCCGTAGTTTGCCCACGGCTGCGTTAGAGCCTCTACTTTATTAACTTCCAAGGTGCCTGCTCAGTCAGACTTGCTTTCCTCCCATTGGCTCTGGCAGCCCAATCTGGATAACTCAATTCCTACTTCAGTTTTCTTCCCCAGGACCTGAGATGGTCACTGGGGCTAAAGCCTTGCCATGACCCCAGCACTTGGCCAGGGGAGACCACTGCTGGTCGTGGCTGGACTGGCTGCTGCTCTCTCAGCTTGCCATCAGTCCCAAGTGGAACTGGACTCCCAGACAAGGGTCTCTGACTACTGCCTGGTGTAGCCCAGCTCCTACTTGGAAACTTCTACAGCTACACCACAAAGATTGGGCCCCGTCTGCTCAGCTCAACCCCCGTTCTCCACCCCTCTCTGCACCCCAGGATCACACCTGGACCAGGTTCACAGCCTGGGCCTCCTCTCCGGCCCAGCCAGCCGGACTGATGGTACTGACCGTGAGCCACATTGTTGATGCAATCGATGTATTCTGCTCCCTGTTCATCATACATGTACTGCCCTTGGCCCCGGACAATCTTAATAGGGTCCTCAGGAAAAAAGAGTCTGCAGGAAGAGCTGTGAAGACAGGCAGAAAAAGTGGACAGCCATGTCTGAAGCCTGAAGGGAGAGTCCACCCATCACAGGCCTCCACCAGCCCTTCCAGTTTCTGGAAAGGGCAAGGAAAGCTTGAAGGGCACCGTGTTGCTTCCCTGCCTCCAGTTCCCCCACATAGGTGAGGACTGGAAAGGAGGAAAGGCGGGCGGGGGGTGGGGGTGGAAGCAGCTGCTAAAACTTAAATTGTTTTTTAAGTCCTGTTAAAGTTACGTGGCCTCATTCATTTCCGCCTGTGTCCACATCACCAATCTGTGTCCTCGGATCCCGGGAAAAGGTGGCCGCCCCAGACCCCTGGGGCTCCCCAAGGCAGTGTTTCTTTGCTGGGGTGGGTGTGAGGGAGCCACCCCCACTCTCAACGGCTGTCAGTCCAGTTACCCTGCTGCCCTGTGGCCGCCAACTCCAGGCCCCGCCAGAGGCCGCCTCGCGCCACGTCCCGGCGAGAGTCCCCGCACAGGCTCCCTCCGCTGCCAGCGAACCGCCTCCCCACCCGCTGCGTCTGAACTTCAGCCCCTTAATGGGGCGCTCGCGGGACGGGGCCCAGGCTCGGAGGCAAGAGGCCTTCTCCGGGGGAAACGGGGGCCAAGATCTCGCCTCGGCCGCGGGGGTGGGGCCTCGGGCCCGGAGTCGAGGGGAAGCAGCCGCCCGCAGGGCCGAGGCTCGGAGACTAGCAAAGAGGGGCTGGGCCGGCGGGCTTCGCGCAGGACCAGCGGGTCGTGCGTGCGCGCCACCCGCGCCGGCGTCGCGTTACCTGAGCAGCCGCCGCCTCCGCGCCAGCGTCGCAGCCTTCCCATGCGGGGCCGGATCCGCGGCCATGACGCCGGGCGGGTGCGCGGAGAGGAGCGCGGGACGGCGCCGCCCCCTCCCTCGCCCCGCCGTGGCCCCGCCCCTCCGCGCCGTGGCCCCGCCCCGCGGCCCCGCCCCTCCCGCTGCGGCGCCGCCCCCTCCCGAGGCCCGTTTCAGGTTGGTAAAATCTTTCGGGAACGAGCCTGGCAGACTTCCTACAGCCAAGTCATCCCGTGGAAACCGCCGCGCGGGAGCGGACGGTCCGCAGGTGCGTTCGCCGCTGCTCCCCTAGCGGGATCGGGGCCCCGGACTCAGTCACTGAGTCGCCTTCCCGGTGCATAAAGTGGGACTCCAGGCCAGTGACCGCGAGCGGTGTCCGTGCTAATGGAGTCATCAAGTGCTCAGGCAGGAGGAGCGTTGGGAGGACTCCTGATCCTCATAGTGAGCACGAGGCCAGGAAACCAGGCCCGGAACGGGAAAGGACTTTGCTCTCAGACACAGCACGTGTGCCGCGCAGGCTGGACTCCAGCGCAGGCCGGCCTGACTCCCAGCCCTGGGGGTGAGGGGTGGAAAGCTGGCAGCCCTGGGGGTGAGGGATGGAAAGCTGGCAGCCCTGGGGGTGAGGGGTGGAAAGCTGGCAGCCCTGGGGGTGAGGGATGGAAAGCTGGCAGCCCTGGGGGTGAGGGGTGGAAAGCTGGCAGCCCTGGGGTGAGGGGTGGAAAGCTGGCTTAGCAGAGAGATGTCCCCTCCTGGGGTGGGGCACTGGGACTCTGCGTGGATGAACCCTGGAACAAGGGATCACAGCCCTCTGCTTTGCTCCCTCAACGCTGATTCCTTGATTTCTTCCCCCATAAAAATGTAAAATGTTTATTAGAGCATTTATTAAAGAACATTTGGAGTTTCTTTTTCCTTTTTATTGTGGAAACATATACATAACATAAAACTTACCATTGTAACCGTTTTTAAGTGTATAATTAAGTGGCATTCAGTACGTTCACTTTGTGCAACCACACCACCATCCACCTCCAGAACTTGTCATCTTCTAAACTGGATAGAGTTTCTTACTTTTAATTGTAAAGCTGAATTGAACCTTATGTATGATTGAAAACAAAATTCCTCCCAAATTAACCAAAAATTCTTCCCACTTATAGGGGAGGGGGATTTGACCCTCAGAAAAGAAGTACAGGCCACAGGCAACAGTTCTGGGGCTCATCTTTGGCTTTGTCTTGAGCCCAAATACGAACCTGTCTTGTGCCCAGGGCAGCTCAGAGGAGGTAGGTTGGCTCAGAGCTTTTTTAGTCTCAGGGTTGAGGGCGAGAATACTGCAGCCAGTCCCAGCCCTCATCTTACTCACTCTCCAGATGTTCAGGGTCAGGTGGCAAATCAGTTGGAGGTCAAGCCAGGCCTCCCAACTGGGTCATTTCCTGGGCCAGGGGGCAGGTCATCACCAGGAAGCCACTCCTTCTGGCTCAGAAAAGCCCACTCATTTCTGCCTCTGGCTCCAGGCTAAGCACTCCTCTATCCATTATCTCATGCTCAGCCTTCTGGGGGCTATTGGAGGCCAAAAAGGGCAGGGAATGGGAGGAAATGGCTGAATCAAAATTTGAACCTAGGGCATGGTGTTTCTCAATGCAGGCAGCACTGGCATTCTCACTGAGATGATTCATCATGGGACGGGACTGTCCATGCCTTTCAGATGTTTGATATCCCTAGCCCTGCCCACTGAATCCGAGGAGTATCTTCCAGTCATTGTGACACCCAAAACTATCCCATGTAGTATCCTAGGGATCAGGAGGAGGGAGACCCTACTCCTCTCATGAGGTAGGAATTTTTGTGGTTAGTTTAGCTGCCATGGCACACAGTGGGGCTCAATAAATGTGCTTCCCTTTCTTCTGGAAGGGGGTAGTTCTTGTCAGGGAGATGTGAAACCCTTGGTCCTGGATGCTCTGCTGTGAGGCAGGGCGCTCACCCATGTCTCATGTGGGACCTTGAGCAAGTCATTTACTCTTCTCCAGCCTCTCGTCTCTACTCCAAGCTCTTGGAGCAATCTGTACCCTCTAAAATGAGAAGTTTGCAGACCTGAGGATACACTGTGAGGCCACAAGGGGGCAGCAATGGGCCATAATGACCTTGCCCTACCCAAAGGAGCAGGAAAGGGACCTCTGGTGCCTGAGGAAGGGGCCACATGTGGCTTCTAAGAGGATCTGCCCACCAATCCGCCAGCAGCATGGCGCTGCCTAGCAGACTCTGGGCCCTGACAAGCAATTTCAGAAAGACAGTCCTGGTTGTTTATCCCTAGGCTGAGGGCTACTCCTTCAGAGCCTGTTTCCCCACATGTAACATGGAAATAGTGACATGAGTCACATAGGCTCCCTCCTTCGCAAGTGGGGGGATCCATGAGGTACCTGAGTGGAGGGCGGAGTGAATTTACAAACTGTAGAGTGCAGTAGATTTGTGAGGTTATGTTGGAATGCCCAAGGACACTTGGACAGCTTGTGATGTCCATCAGTCATCACAGCCCCACTGTGTTTCTCTTCCTTTTCACACTACTGGCTTCCCCGGTGACCAAGACGACTGGCTGAGCAGTGGGCCTGCCACTTATTGCCAGCAATTGAGGGAGACAGAGGTGAGGACTTGACACATTCCTCCTCCTTAGCTGGTGTAGGGCTGGGCCTCTTCTGCTCAGTGAGGAGGCCACAGAGTAGGGGCCAGGGGGACTACTCAAACCATGGCCCTCCTTAGGCCCCAGGCCTTGGAGAAGACCTAAGATGCTGTCACGCAGGCCTTGTCTACTAGTATACCACCCCGGATGTGCTTGGTTTTGTCGTCTGTGAAATGGGCATACTTGCTGGGTCCCTCTCTCAGGGTTGTTATAAGGACAAGCTGGAATAAACGATGTAGAAATGCTTTGCAAGACTATGGCCTTTGCTTGGTCTTGGAATGGGTAAGGGGAGAGAGAACTCAGACTCTTGGGAGCTGCCAGGTGCCTGCCCTGCCCTGGGTTCTTGTATCCCATGCAGTTGGTCCTCATTAACCACCGTCAGAGTGTAGGCATCACTGTCCCTTCTTGTAGATGAGGTGGCAGGTTGGATTTTCTAAGAGGGCTGCAACAAGAGCTACCTCACATTTCCTCCTTAAAATAGGAATGTTGACACTTTTCCCTTGAAAACTTTACCACTGATTGTGGCAGGAAGTGACACCATATGACTTCTGAGGCTTGGCCATAAAAGGTGACACAGCTTCCACCTGGTTCACCATGGAACACTCCTCCTGGAATTCAGCATGAGGAGCCAGACCACGGGGGATCGGTGTTCTGCCATCTGACCTCCCAGCTGACAGCCATCAACCACCAGGTGTGGGAGAGCTTGAGCCACAACCACCCCGCTGAGCCCATTAACCCCAGAACTGAGAGACAGGAATATAAAGGATCATTGTTTTAAGGCAACAAGTTTTGGGATGACTTTCCATGTAGCAGTCACTGGTCACTGGCTCAGGGATGTGACTGTCCAGAAGGCTCGGCTGGTACGTGGCAGGACTAGGCCTGTGTCTGTGTCTTCCAAACTTAACCCCATGACCCTGAGCTACTCCCTCTGGTTTCTGGGGTGGGTTTCTCTGGTTTCTTTGCAATGGCCAGGCTGAAACCTTAGCCAGAGGTGCCCGAGGGGCAGTCTGCAAGGACAGGCTCAACCAGACACAAATTCATGGTTTATTACACACAGCAATACCTATCTACACAGAGAGGGGAGGCAAGTCGCTGGGCCAGAGCTGATGGCTGGGACCTTTGTCACAGGTGGGGAAGCCTTTCCTTGGAGCGCGAGGCTCAGGTCGCAGGCCCCCTGCTCGGGCCAGCTGGGAACCACACCGGGATTCTCTTCATCTGTACAGTTCACCCGGAAGACCACTTTCGGCTAGCGGACCAGAGTGCTCCTGGGTGGGAGACTGGGGCCAGTGAGACCCAAGCTCTGAGCTAGAGGCCCATCTCCTCCGGCGGCAAAGTCTCATCATACCCCTGTTCTGGGGTGGGGGGGACAGACAGGAAGCAGCAGTCACTCCAGCATGGGCCTTGCCATCCTCCACACTTGGTCACCATGGGGCTCCCTGCAGTTGGGTCCATGTGGTGGTGATCACAGTGCTTGGCCTGTACTCCTGGCCAGAGGACATGTGTTCTCAAACAGGCTGGCTTCCCGAGGCTAATGAACTGGGTGAGAGCTAGACCTGCCTGGGGTGCTTTCTACAGCTCCCAGGACCCAGCTGCAAGTGCTGGGTGGGAGGCTTGTCCTTCCTGGTGAACCCAGGGTCCGGGAGGGTGAGCAGCTGGCTCTGGCTGAAGAGGCTGGAGCAGCTGCAGGGCCGTCCATCCCCAGGTGCCCCCCCGGGGGCTCTGGAGCTTCAGGGGACAGGCTCTTGTAGGGCAGCTGGGCAGCCAGACGCTCTGCTAATCAGGTGACTGAAGGCCCAACCCGGCATCTTTGCAACTTCGTCTGAGCCAGGCACCAAATCCTACGGTGGCCCCTCAAGTACACAATTCCCTGATTGGTCTGTCCACGTTCCTGCCAGCTTCACATGCTGATTGTTCTGGGGCTGGGCCGGGCACATGCTCAAAGGTTAAAGGCCACAGGCAGTGCATCCCATGAAAAAAAATCAATATATTACTGTTTTGTTTTTACAAAAATTAAAAATGTCCACATGGATCTGTACAGGCAGTGAGCTGGGTTCTGATCACTGGAAAAGGAGAGAAAGACTGAGGTGAGGAGGGGCCATGAGGCCCCTGGGACCCTCCCAGGTCTGGACCTCATCCATCCTGCCCATTTCCCCAGGAACAGGCAGGCCCCCCTCCCCTAGTCCCGGGCTCCTGGCTTCTACCCCTCTCGGGGGCAGCCTGGACCAAGTCCCACAGGGCGCTGACGGCTTTGCACTGGCTGGGCCAGATGCTGAGTGAGCCCCATGCAGCCAAGGGTGGGCTGTGCATAATCACCCAGGATTATGGCCCCAAGCCTCAGGTCACATGACGGGAGAGTCAAAACTAGGCTTGTGACAGGTAAACCTGGCTATTCAGTCACTGTAGGGAGCCGCAGAGGCCCACCTCCAGGCCCTTCTTGTCTCCCAACTCCTCCCTGCTAGTCCCGGAGATTTCCCTACAAGGTACCTTATGCCAGCAGCCAGGCACGGGCAGCCCGTCAGTGCCCTGGAAAGGAAGAAGGTTTCAGTGATGGGGGCAAGGGCTGGTCAGCTCTCCACCCTGGCACACTCTTGCCCTGGGTGAAGGGATGACAGCCCAGGGAGCTGCCATGTGAGGTTGCCGGAGCCCATTGAAACAGGACCCGAATGCCTGCCCGGTCCATCCAGGCGACCCAGGCACGGGTCAGACCACTCCTCACTGCACTTGTCCTGAGTGCATCCCCTGGGGCTTTGTTGGGACACCTGTGCCGAGGGCAGAACCGGGAGGACCCTGGAGTACTGGGCTCATGCTGTACATCTGCTGATAATGGGGGGGGGAAGGGGAGGCGCGACCTAATGGCCATGACCTGGTGGCCATGACAGTGGCTTTAGACCCTCACCCCGAGGGCCTGAGAGTTTTCAGGAGTTGAGGAGGATATGGACAGTTCAGGAAGTGGGATCCCCCTCTGTGTGGCCCATCCTGGTCTCTGTGTCTGGATCTGAGCCGCGGGGTCAGGAGGAGGCCAGCAGGGTGAAACCTGGGCAGGGGGTTGTCTGGAAGCACCAGCCATTACTGCTCAGCAATCAGACACAAGTGGGGGGTCGTGGGAGATGGTCCTTAAGCGGCCTGGAAGATGGGGAACTGGAGAGGGACAAAGGCTGATCCTCTAGTCCCTGGGGGACCCTTGGGCAAAGACACTTCACTCTGTCCAAGGCACACTGACGTGCATCAGCAGGGGCGCAGGCTGGGGCCTGAGGGTGGTGGGGAGGAGGCAGGCAGGATGGGGAAGGGGGGCAGATGCCAGCACAGCACAGCACACAGCAGGCCAGACCATGTACCGCAGGGCAGGGCCCGCTGCCCCTCGCCAGGCCCTTCGAGCCCGGCGCCCCTCGCTTGCCTCCGCATTTAGGATTTTCCTGTTTCAAAGACAAAGACTTCATGACTTGGAAGGAAGTCTCGGCCCAGGGGCTAGATCTGCAGGGCCACCCTGTTCCCTGCTGCCCTTGGTACTTTCTGCATGTGCTCACTGCTCAGATCTTCATGTCTTTTTCTCATGGCCTCTTCAAAGCCATCTGAGGGTGGGATAGTCTGAGGGTGGGACAGCACCCCCACTGTACGGATGAGGAGACTGAGGAACAGGGGGCTAAGTGACTCACTCAAGGTCAGAGGACTGGGCCTCTGGGGGTCCCCGGCCCTGACCTTCCTTTGGTAGGTGGCCTCTCCCCATGCCCCTGGCAAGGGGGGCCAGGTATGAATATCTGTCCAGGTTTAGGATGGAAACTCAGCTGTTTCATTTTCCCTGTCTTTTCTGAGCTCCACTGAAATAGTCTGACATGTAACCTCTGCTGACTTCTAGAAAAAGGAAACTGAATTTCGGTTATTTTAGGCCCTGGGTCGGATGGGCCATCAGGGGCTGTGGTGACACAGCAGGAAAGGAGGAGGCTGTGGGAGCAGGGAAGGGAGGGGAGGGGCAGAGGGACAGTATGGGGCCAACCAGGCAGAAAAGCCTTCTCCTGGGTGGGACAGATACCCAGAGAGGTAAGGGCGGTCCCACCCTTCTCTATGGACAAGGAAGTGGAGTAAAGAGGGGCAGTGACGCTGGAAACAGACTCTGCCCCGCGGGGTCTCCCCTTCTATAGAGGGGATGGGTCGCAAGTTGCACCCATGGTGGGGTCAGGACTAGAGCAGGAGGGCCCTCTGGGATGGGAGTGACAGTGATGGCGGCCCTGGCAGTGGAGGCAAAGATGACATGAAGATGCTGCAGGAGGCAGCAAAGACCTGGGCTGGGGCTCCCCTCCTGCTCTGACACATACCACGGGGCATGGCTGGTCCAGTCCTGGCGGTCCTGGCTCGCCCTTCTGGCCCTTCACTCCTTTCCGGCCGGGGATGCCTCGCTCCCCCTGCACAAGAAGGGAGACGGGGGTATGGCCATGGCTGCCATGCCCAGCATGCCTCCAGCACCTCTGAGAGATGGGCCTGGGGCTGGCAGCCAACCTGCCCTGCTGCCCCCATCCCAGCCTCCACCCGCTCACCCCCCTCTCTCTGCCTGCTTCTTGCCTCCCATGTCCTATCCACCTCTTCCCTCCTCTTCACCTGCCTCCCTCCTTCTGTCCTCTTGCCCCATCTCCTCTCCAGCTGCCCCTATTTTCTCTCCGCCTACCCCACCTTCTCTCCACGTTCGCTCCGGTCGCCTTTCTCTCCTCGGGGTCCAGGGAAACCCTGACAAGGGGATTAAAGGTTAAACCTGAAAATGAGGTTTGAGGTTTTCCTCTCTTATCTGTCCCTCTCTGCCCCTCCCTCCATATTCGTGGTACCAACTGGCCCAGTCCCAACTCCTAGGCAGGCTGAGGTAGGGACATGCGTGCCTTGAGGACACCGGCACTGCTTCCTCTGAATTAGAGCCCTGTCGGAGTCTGTGGATGGAAGCCCCAGCAGTTTGCCACGTCGAACAGGTGGGTGTGGCTTTGAGTCGACACCTGAGCTCTAGGCCTCCCAGAAGGCAGCTGTGGCCATGGAGTCTTTAGCTCTACCCTGACGACCTCCCTGAGTCCAGATGTCTTCTTCTCCTGACCCTTTTCATCGATGGAACAAGCCCCGCCCAGTCAGAAACTCAGAGTTCTTCCTTTTCCTTGTCTGCAGTTGTTCCTCAATGTGACACCTCCTAAAGTCTAGGGTAGACACCATAGCCTTGCAGCCCTGTATCTGGTCACCATTTCCCTTCTAAGAGCTACTTGATTTTCCTGGGAACCCCCTCCTTTCTCATACTTCATTGATTTCACTCCTAGCTCCAGGATGGAGCATGTGATCAGGCTGGCCAATGAGGGCACTGCATTTTTCTGGCCAGGTGATATTTCAGCATTGACCCAGTTGATGAGACATTTTCTAAAAGAGAGTGAGCCCAACTGCCATGGCCCAGTGGCTGAGCATCCAATCGAACCAGGAGGTTGAGGTTCGATTCCAGGTCAGGGCATATGCCCGGGTTGTGGGCTCCATCCCCATTGGGGGCGTGCAGCAGGCAGTCTATCAGTGATCCTCTCCTGTCATTGATGTGTGTGTCTCTCTCTCCCTCTCCCTTCTTCCCTGAAATCAAGAAAATATATTAAAAAAAAGAAGAGATAAATAGTCTTTCTCCAGAATTTGGGCCTGGAGAGATGCAGGTCTGGAGCTACTGGCTCCATCTCACCATGATGCGCACACAGAGGAATCATACAAGAGACGCTGAGAGGTTGTGTTGTGTTGACACACTTGGGCCCTGGATCCATGTGCTGTACTTCTGGATTTTTCAGTTATGAGTCAGTTTAAACCAGTTTAAATTGTGTTTTCTGTCTCTTGCAACCAACAGACACTTGATCCAGTCTTGGACTAATACTTCCCCTCCTCTCCTTCCCACAATACTTCCTTAGCAGAAGCCTCATCGTTTCTCACCAGGATATTGCAACAGGCTCCTTACTGCTCTCCCCACTTCCCGGCTCCAATGTATCACCCATCCATCATCTATTCATCCATCCACCCACCCATCCAAAAAGCACCTACTCTGGGCTGTGCATTGGACTTGGCACTGGGAATGTAGGGGACACCAGGCAGCTGTAGTCCCAGCCCTGGGAAAGGGGGTTACCAAGCCAACCAGATCATGCTACCGTACGTGCAGCATGAGGGCAAAAGCTGCACACAGGAGGACCTGATCACAGTGAGTGGTGAGATACTTACATCTAGCCCTGGCTCCCCGGGTCTGCCCTGAGGAGAGACAAAGAGAAGGTGTGAGGGAGCATAGCTGCTGGAACTTTCAGCCCTGTAAGTTGTCCACAAGCCTGAACTCTGGCCCTGAAGTGCAGGGGTTGAACCCCCAGGGCCGAGTGACACCACAGTGTGCAGCCATAGGTGGGGGGGAGGGGCATTTAAAAAAGGTGGTTACCTTCTCTCCTTTGGTTCCTGGCAGCCCAATAAGGCCTAGTGGACCAGCTGGCCCCTGGATGAAAAAGTAATGAATTAAGAGGCATGATGGTTATAGGAATTAGCACCTCTAACGACAAACAAGGCTCATGACACTCACAGGCAGGCCGCTGGGGCCTCTCTCCCCTGACTCGCCCTTCTCTCCCTTTGCTCCATCCAAGCCCTGGAAGTGAAGGGGGACACAGTCAGGGAAAAGGGTCAGACAGATGGAAGGCCAGGAAATCTTTGGGCCTGTGGGGGCCCAGGTGTGCAGGGCAGAGGGACAGATTCCAGGCTCCGTCGGGTCTGGCCTGGGTTCCTTTCTGTGCAAACAATCAGAATGAGCTTCCGTGTGAGCATTTTACCTTTTCCTGAGTACTCATGGTAGGTGGTTGTGCTCACACCCATTTCACAGATGAGGAAAGAGAGGCGCAGAGGGGGCAGGGATGGACCTGCATAGCATAGCAAGCAAGTGGCAGGACTGACTACCAACTGAGGTTCTGAGCTCCATCCCTGACGGCGTCTGCCTCTCCTACACATAACCTGGGGAGGCCTTGGGAAAAAGAAGAGCCAGAAGCAGCACATCTGGCTGGCCACATGCTCGGCCCACTCAGCCCTGGGAGTCCATGACTCTGAGTCCTCAGGTTGGCCTCTGAGCTGGAAAAGCAGAGATGGGCTCCCTCAGGGGAGGGCAAACAGTGAGGCCAGCTGCCTCCCCCTCTGTGTGGCTCCTGGGGCAGGGCACACTATGGTTTTAATTTCAGGGCAGAGGACACAACATTATGTAATACACACCAAACCCAAGACTTCATGCCAAGGCTGTGGGCAGTGGAGAGACAGATGTGCATGTGGGGGGCATAAGGGGAAGCGGCAATGAGGGGGAGGTGCAGAGAAAGGGGAGAAACAGCGAGGAGGGAGAGCAGCGGACTGGGGCCCAGGCAGGAGGAGAAGGGGTAGGAACAGAGCCCCAGGTGTGGGCACGAGGGGCACCAGCCTTAGGGGACTCAGAACACTCAGGCCCTGGGAGACGCAGGGCTGGTCTGAGGCCACGCGTGGGGCCCTCCCTTGGCCCACTGGCAAGGCTTTCTGAAACTGTCCAGGCTGTGAGTCTGCAGCAGGTAGGGGGTTTCACCCACACCCCAGACTCACCTTGGGACCCTGGATTCCCTGAAGACCCTGGAGGAGGAGGAGAGAGCAGATCAGGGCCAGGGCCCTCTTGCAGTGGCCACGAAGGCTTGCAGGCCACTCACTGGCTCCTGTGGCCTTGACCTCAGGGCCTCCCAAGCCCAGATCCTGGCTCCGCCCTCCTTGCCTACATGTCCCCCTCCCCCCGCCCCCAGGGAATTCTGCCCTCCCCTGTCACCGCTCCTAGGCCTGGGCCCACCACCCTCTTCGCATCCCAGCTGCTTCAAGCCAAACATTCTTACCATGGGGCCTGGGGGACCAGGAGGGCCGGGGGGCCCCGGCTCCACTATGAGCTGGGCCTAGGAAAGGGTCAGAAGTGGATTAGTTACAAATTGCCTCGTCATCCCTCACCCACCCACACGTGAGCTCATGGGACATGTTGGAGGAACACTCCCTGGACAGCAGGCCCTGAGCCATTGCTTCTTGCTGCCCCCGCCTTGTGGGGGGCCCAGCGCTGGCATTTAGGTTCTCAGATGGGCCTTAGGTGGAGGACACAACTTGAGGGTCCCCCTCCCCTGCTACCCTAGGTGTGGTCAGGCCAGGTGGCCCTGCTGTTCTAAGACTTGGGCCTCCAGCTGTCCTGGGCTGGGCATTGGGGGGAGACCCTGGAATTCAGCCCTCCCCCTTACCAGGCTCTCTCGTAGGCTGTCAGGTGCCGGCTCTCCCTTCTCCCCCTTGGGGCCGTGGGCACCCTGTAGGACAGGATGACCTTGACCCCTTTATGTCCATCACCAGATCACCACCCACGGTGATCAGTACCTCCCCTTTCCTCCCCCATAAGGCTTCCATCAGCAGAGACTTGCCAGGTTGGCCAGTGCAGCTTAAAATAGTTTCCCTAGATCGATGGGCATTCAGAAAGCAGAGTGCAGCGGTGCACATGGAAGTTCCTGTGGCACAGGAAACCCAGCACTGGCTCTCTCGCTGAGCGAGCCTGATGGATGGACAATGGACATGAAGTGGTGGCACCTGGTAGCTGCTTAGCCTGTCAGCTTTTCCAATCCATCCACGCCAAGACCAACTATCACAACGACAATGATGGTGACAGCAGGCACTTATTGCATGCCAGCCACCATTCTCAGAGCTGTCTGTTCCCTCACGTGGTGGGAAATTACCACCCCCATGTTAGAGGTGCGGAAACGGAGGCCCAGGGGGTGAGGTTGCTTGTACAGGGTTCTTGTCAGTAAGAAAGGAAACAGGATACAAACGCAGGCAGCCAGAGCCGTGGCCTAACCACCGCCAACTCACTTCCAGGGACAGGGCCTCCTTATCTCACCTTCTCAGTGGCCCCAGGAGATGGCAGCAGGCCCTTCTACAGGCGAGGAAATGGGGGCTCGGGGAGTCTGAGCACGTGGGCTGGGAGTCAGCTTCCTTTCAGCCCTACGGCCCCGCTGGGCTGAGGCTGCAGGGCCCCGCCGCCAGCAGGCACACCTTCACTTTGGGGCCCCCCGTGGGGCAAGTAGGGAAGGTGGGCCCACCCAGCCACTTACCGGAAGGCCAGACAGGCCCATTTCGCCTGCTTCCCCTTTGGGTCCAGTTGGCCCAGCCTCTCCTGGGTCTCCTTTTGGCCCTTTGGGACCCTGAAAGCCACATGAACAAGGGGTCAGTGCAGCTCAGCAGGCATTCTCCCTTCCCCGACTCTGACAGGTCCCAGAGCTTTGTTCAGGTCAGGCCAGACCCCCAGTTTCTCATTGTGGGACCCCACCTCCAGCCCAGGTGACAAATGCACCCAGGGGCCTGGACAGAGACAGGAAGAGGGCACCCCGACACCTACCTCACTGCACACAGGGGTACAGGTGGGGTGGGGGTGGAGCATGAGGGCCTGGGCAGCCATGAGGGGGCACTATGGGGTTCCAGGTCAACCCTGTGCTTACCTCTCAGGAGCCAGAGATGGGAGCCCCAACCCCTACAGCCAACCCACCATCTACAGAATCACCTTCCCACCTTGCATTCCCTCACTCCACCACTGTGTAACATCCATGATGTGCCACACACTAGGGGCCTGGTGCTACACACATACACAAATGCCACATGACACCATGGGACACTGTGGTGTCTACATAGGATCACATGTGTATACTTACAAAGGTACTAATAGTGACAGTAATGCTATTAGCTCACATTTGAAGACTCTTTGCTACATGGCCCCGGGCACTGCTCTAAGTGTTTCCCACACACAGTTATTTAACCCTCACCACAGCCCGTTGCCACCCTCGCCTGGGGAGGAGGAGCAGAGGCTGCCAGGAAGTGAGCAGCTTGCCCGAGGCCTAAGGGCAGAGCCAGCCATGAAGGGGCACTGTGGGGCTCCAGAATTGCACACAGATGGCATATTTTGTTCTCCAACTCTGTACACACACACACACACACACACACACACGTACACACACGTGCTCACACACACATACACACGTGCACACACACACACACAGCATGACCCCTGGCACCAGTATCACCAAGAAAATGAAAGGCTCAGAGACCTTTTCTCCATCGATTCCGGGGGCACCAGGCAATCCGAGCTCACCCTGGAAGGGAACAGACAGCAAGAGGGGTTATAGTGTCCCATGGTCCCCGAGAGGGGTCTGTGGCTAGGCTGCCGCCCCCAACCAGCGCACCGTTCCTGGTCAAGTCCCTGCAGTTAGATCTCCAGGAAGGCACCCACTGGGTGCCCAGCAGGGTGCCAGGAGCCGGCCACCTCCACTCCTCCATGCCCTCAGCCCCTACAGGCGGACGTAGCCCAGGCTGTAGGTTACATTTTGGAAGCTGAGGCCCCAAGGGTTAAATGACTTGCTCCAGGCCACACAGCCCAGGGACAATGGGGGAACCAGACCCTGTCTGATTTCACAGTCTTGGGCTCTTTCTCCTGAGCCAGGTGGGCAGGGTGTAATGATGCACACAGGCCATAGGAAAGACCATGTCATCTATGGGACTTTGTGATGCCATGAGGGGTTTCCACATGTGAATCAAACTCCCAGAGTGCAGTGTAACTAGGGCCTGGGAGAAGGCACCCTGCTTGGCTAGAAAGTAGCCCCTTTCTCTGAGCCTGGAGGATCCTGGGGTGACAAGCAGAGGGGGCAGGTGGGCTCTGGAGACAATGGGCTTGAGGGGCCACACAGCTGCACGTGTACTGACCTTGGCTCCGGGGATTCCTGGAGGCCCTGGTGGGCCGGGAGGACCCTGTGTGCAAAGGTCAGGCTGGTCAGTGTTAAGCAGGGCCTCCCCGTCACTGCTGGTCCACCCCTCCACCCCGGGGGGCCTGTCTCTGTTTAGCTGGGCTACAGCAGGGTCACGGACCTTCCGCAGCCGATTCCCACCCACCCAGGTCAGGCCCCAGGTCTTGAAGGAGTCCTGGGAGGAGGCACCAAGCGTCAGGCCAGATATCACCGTGTCCACTGCCATGGAGAACCCAGAATCCCTCTGCCCTCAGAGCTTGTTTCCCCAACATTAGATTTCTTCACAACACGGCCCTGCTCAGGATCCTGCGGTGCCTCCCTATTGCCTCTGAAGCTGCATCCCCAGCAATGGCCCAGTACTGCCTTTTCGACTTCTCCTGTGACCTCCCTGACCGTCAGCTCTGTTGCCTGTTGTCTCCTGCCCCGGGGAGTTCCTGGTCACACAGGTAAGGGATGGCATCTTCAGTCTCCAGGTCTAACCTGAGTCCCAAGCTGCTATCTTGACCCAGGCCTCCAGAAGGCTGCCTGCTCACTAAGGCTCATCATCGCCCTCCAAACTCACGTCCCCTCCCAAAGGCTGCACCCATCCAGCCCCTCAGCCCCCAAAGTTCCAGTCCTCCACCTCCTCTCACCAACCTCTTCCTTCTTGTTAGAGGCTCCATTGAGATGTCCCGTCTTACATCTTCCTTTATTCCACCCACCTCCTCTAGGCCACGCGCAGCACCTACCTTCCCGGTGGCCTGCCTGCCTCCAGCCGTCCCCACACCCACTCTGTTCACCTTCCACACCATTCCCCAATATGTGTTTTTTAGCATTTGCCTCTCTGCTCAAAGAACCAGCTATGGCTTCCTGCTGCCCATCCAATGGAGTCATCCTCCCAGCCTGGCACCCTGCCTCCCTGTGCTCACAGAACTTCTCCCATGCGGCTCCTAGCCAGCCTGGGTCACACCATGCATGTACATGCCCTCGGGCCATGTCACACCACACCACACCATGCAGGCCTGGTGGGCCACAGTTACCATCAGCTTGTACTTCTCTGAGGCCTGTGGGGAATAACTGGAATTGAAGCTCAGAGGGCGTTAGGTGCCATCCAGTCTGGCCTCTGATGGTCTCTCCCTCACCCCAGCTCCCTTCCCTAGCACCCAACCTCTCTTCCACTGGTTATGGGTCCCAGGTTTGCTGGGCAGGGCTCACAGGTTCCATCTCCCGAGCGAGGCTCTGGGGCGGGCCTGGCTACTCTCATCCTCCCCCAATGGGCATTAGAAGACCCGGCCCTCTAGCCTGAGTTTCCTGGGAAGGCCCCAGGAGGCCCTGCTGGGGCTGGACACAGGAGATGCTCTGCCCCTGCCCCTTGTTGCTTTGACCCCAAGGGAGCTCGGGGCGACATGAGCCACATCATAGCAGCTCTCTCCGTATCAGCACAGCACCTGGTGACGCTGGGGCCCTTGTGTACAGAGTGTGGACTAATACACAAAGGGAGTGGTTATTCCCTTAGGAAATGAACAGCAAGGCCCTTCTGGTCCACCAGGAACACTACCTTAAGGGCATCCAAGATCCTGCCATCGTAGTCAATCACCACCGTGTCTCCTTGCTCACCCTTGAGGCCTGGGGGACCCTGGGGCGGGAAGAAGAGGAAGGTTTCAGGGCGGAGCTCCACTGGCCGGTGAAGTGGTAGTCGTCTCTGTATGTCATCCAAGGAGCCCAGGAACTGGGGCCACACGCAGTCCTGGGCCCCGGCTCAGCTGTCACCTGGGGGCCCAGCGGGGCTGGTCCTCAGGCCTGGCCCCCTGGCATTCACTGCACTGGCACCCAGGCTCACTGACAAAACACGGTAGGAGCCAGGCAGGTGCCCGGAGGGCAAGGGGGCCTGTGGCCAACTGAAGAACAAGCCCCGCCTGGTCTGGGGTGGCAGCACGTGGCTTTCCTGTGGGAACGGAGGCCCACTGAGGCCCCAGCCCTGAACCCGCGAGGGAAAGTGGAAGCCTAATTTGATGTGATGTTGTTCAGGTTTTTAAATGTTGGCAAACAAACAAACACAGACACCCAAACCCTCCAAGACACTCTGGAGGCCTGTGCCTTGGTTTCCCGACCTCTGGTAGGGGCTGCGCACACCAGGCACTGACATGCCATTCATTCCTGGTGGGAGCACACACCCACCCAAGCACACGGCCACGGGTATGTGTCTCCACCAGTGAGTGTGTGGCTGCTGGCCCTGTCCCCACCCTCTGCTCCTCCCCTCCCCACCCGGGCACCTCTCTGCTTGGAGAAGAGTGAGCGGCCATGAACACTCTGGGTCAGGCCTGTGGCCAGCCCCTTGCCCTGGGTGGAGAGACCCAGGCGGGGGTCCCCTGCTGGCTGCCTCCATGGTCATGACCTGCATGGAACTGTACAGTTTACACTGACTTCCCACACTGTGTGCTTAATCTAATCCCGGCCACCTGCAAGCCCCGGCCGCGGGCTGAGACCTAGTTTTTGGAGGAGGAAACCGGCCTCCAGGAGCACCAGGAGATGTGACTGCTCGGGCCACAGAGCAGGAACAGGGTCCAGGATGCCAGCCTGAGGTGTGCTGACAGGCATTGGCCTCAGAAGGCCTGGGGCCTTGGGACCAGCTGGAGCCGCTGTGCTCCTTTCTGGTGACAGGAACAAACCTCGATGTGGGGCTGGGAGAAAGGCCAGGACCCCCCAACAGGGTGGGGGCAACACCATATGTGACAAGTGAGGGTCTATGTTTGAAAATGCCGAGAAAAGTCTCTCGGAGGGCAAGCACCACCTGGGAGAGAGGAACAGGAGGGGATGTGTCTTGACATCCATATTTGAACATTTTACGGAAAGCATGTACTACGAGATTAAAAATGAAAAAAAAAATCACAAGTGAATTAATATAAAAAAAGACTCCGTTTCTGGAGCCTCACTGCTCTTCGGGGGCCTTTGGTGACAGGGACTTTTAAAGTGACAGGCCCCGCCCTAGCTGGTTTGGCTCAGTGGATAGAGCGTCAGCCTGAAGACTGAAGGGTCCCGGGTGCGATTCCAAGCAAGGGCATATGCCTGGGGTTGTGGGCTCGATCCCCAGTAGGGGGCGTGCAGGAGGCAGCTGATCAATGATTCTCTCTCACCACTGATGTTTCTGTCTCTTTCTCAATAAAGAATATATTTAAAAAAAAGTGGCAGCCCCTGGATCTTCTGTGGGTGGCTGGAGGAGAGACTGCTTACCCGCAGCCCTGAGGCTCCATCGGCTCCTTGCTGGCCGGGCTCCCCCTGTGGAGGCGACGTGGTTGCAGCCAGGTGTACACAGCCAAGCCAAAGGCTCCCCACCTCCTCCAGTCCCCTCTTCCCCACAGGGCGCAGGGCCTCATGTGTGGCCGCAGAACCCTCTGACCCCAGAGATAGGCCACTGAGGCCCAGGAGCCCAAGGCTACAGGGTGCCTTAGCCTCGTAGCTCACCCAGACCCATGCCCCCCGCTGCCCCCCCTCAGGTCAGTCTCTGACTGCCAGTCCAACGAGACCTGAGACCCAAGACCTGAGGGCCCAGGCCCTCCAGGGATTCCCAACTTAAAAGGCAAAAGGGAGGTGAACCACAACTCCTCCCCGTGACAGGGTGCTTCTCTGAACGGGGCCTGCAGAAGCCGAAGGCGAACCCGCGTGTTGCTCAGTCACCTTTGTCCCTGGGACACCGTCCACGCCCTTCTCTCCCCGTGGCCCCACGCTCCCCGGCTCGCCCTGCAACAGACATTGAAAATGGAAGGAAGCAGCGGGCGGGCTAGGGCTGCCTGGGGCTGCTCGCCTCTGCAGCAGTTCCAGGAGAACACGGCCGAGCCCACCTGCAGAGGACAGACCTCAGGGCCCTCCCAGTCCAGGGGACTCAGGACCATGGTCTCCTTCCGCCTGAGTCCTGGGGCATAGCCGGGGCAGCTCAGGGGCTCAAGAGACATTTTGGAGGCAGGCGGGCCAGGATTTGGTGGCTGTCACGAGGGGCTGGGGAGCCAGGATAACATCAGTTCCTGGCCTGGGGACAGGGCAGAGAGTGGGGCACCGAAGAGGGAACCAGAGGACTGCAGGGTGTGAGGGGAGATAGCCTGTGAGGTGCCAGGCCCGTTGACAAGTGGGACCCAGGGTCCTCCAGCTGCCCCTCTGTGGCCTGTCCTGGGCATCAGCCTGTGCTCCACCATGTGAAAGGGCCAGGAGGGGCTTCGCCAGGCAGACGGAATGTGCAAGCTGGGAGGCAAGAGGAGCTCGGGGGAGGCATACCTTGGGCCCTGGAGGTCCAGGGAACCCTGGTTGGCTTGGCGTCCCGTCATCCCCCTGAGGAGAGAGTGGTGGAGGCTGCAGCCTCAGACCTGGACACACCAGCAGCACCCCTCTGTCCTCCCCAGCACAGCTGTCCACTCCTGTCACCAACACTGGTCATACCGGGACGGGCAGCTTCTCCCTCCCCTCCTCGCTCCTCTGGGGGCAGGGGTGGGGTCAGGTCTACTTCTGTCCCCTGCGCCCACCAGCCCAGGGCCAGCCCAGAATGGCCTCAGCAGGTGTGTGCAGAAGAAGTGGGTGGGCAGGTGAAGGGGAGGGAATTCGTCCTTCAGTCAGCAATTAGCTGGTGAGCACTTTCTGTGGGCCAGGCAGACAAGGTCCCTGCTCGATGGGTCAGAGGAGGCTGAGGGCAAAGAAATCTCCAGAGAAATACATCGCAGCGTGACAGGAAGTAGAAGTGCCAGGCAGGGAATTTAGGAGGACGGCAGGATGGAGAGGGACTCGGGGAGGGTGTGTCCCAGTAGGTGGCCAGGGGCAGTTTCTCAGAGGAGACCTGCAGGAGGAGGAGGCCCAGCATGGAAGAGGCAGGAGAAGGTCACTCTGGGTCAGTGGTCCCAGACCTGAGCGCACATCAGCATCACCTGCGGCTGCTTGGACAGAGCACGGTCACCCCCAGTGTCTGTTTTGGTGGGTCTGGGGTGGGCCCCAAACATGCTTGTTAGACAAGCCCCAAACGATGCTGATAGGCTGGTCTTGGGACTACAGTTTAAGAACCGCTGTAATGCACCCTGAGGCAGGAACAATGTGATGTTTGAGGAAGGGAAAGAATGAGTGAATGAGTGAATAAGTGAATGAATGAATGAGATCCTGGCTTCAGACACATACCTTTAGACCTGAGGCTTCAGGTCTGCCAAGGAGCAGGGCACCTTCTTTGTGGGGGCTCCCATTTCTGCCCCGTGCCCAGCCCCTGCCCTTCTCTCCAGCCCATCCCACACCCCCACCGAGAAGCCCCTCCCAGGCCCCCCTCACCTTCTTTCCAGGAATGCCGGGCTCACCCTGAGGGCAGACAGAGGGGGTGCAAGAAAAAGGTCAGAGACATTGGGCTGCCTGCTCCTCTGGAGAAGTGGCCCCATGATCCACGCCCAGGGCAGTCCAGTGGGCCCGGCCCCTCAGAGAGGAGCACTTGGGTGTGGGGCTGGCAGTCTTGGACTCCACTCCCAACCTGGTCCCTTCCAAGCTGGATGACCTCAGGCAAGTCACTGCTCTTGAAAACGGGAGTATGATGCCCCCAGCCTCAGAGGGTCACTGAGATGAGAGGATGCATGAAAGCCCCTGGCTCGCAGCAGGTGCTCACTAAATGGAGCTCCTTTCCTACCCTTCCCTCCTGCTCAGTCCAGGGACTCCAGCTCCTTCAGGGAGGACCAGAGCCTGCCTTCCCGCCCAGCAAGCACTGAGCTGACATCTGAGAGGACTTTAAAAGCTAACGTGTTTTATTATTTGATCCGTACAACCTGGTGTGAAGGTAAGGCAGAAAGATTTATCATGCCCCCATTTAACAGACGAGTAAACTGAGGCCCAGAGAGAGGCAGTAACTCGCCCAAGGTCACAGAACTCTGTCTCCTAACCCTGCTGCCTGGGCTTCCAGGGGCGTGGGGACAGGGACTGAGGAACACGTACCTTGGGTCCTGGAGGTCCCTTTGGGCCCTGGAACAAGAGAAGAGAAGGTGTTAAAGGCGATACTGGAGGTTGCTCCTATCTGTCCTCATCCTCATTTTACAAAGGATGACACCAAGTCTCGGGGAGGAGGCAGGGCTGTCACTGCTTCCTGACTTGGATAGCTTCTCATCAGATCTCAAGCAGCGATAGACAGCAGGCTCCCTCCCAGGGATGCAGGGCTGTGAGAATTCTGCTGGGGCTGGAGGCCTGGCCAAGCCTTCCCACTGCTGGTGGGGACAAGAGCTCGGGTGTATGTACACGTACAGCTGCACACACAACCTGCGTGTGTGTGTGTGTGTGTATGTGTGTGTGTGTGTGTAGGAGCTGCCAGGCCTGGAACCACAGTTCTGCCAGGTCAGGCCTTTGAAATGCTCTGGGTACTGACCGTCTCACCGTCTTGTCCAGCCTCTCCTTTGGGACCCTGAGGACACAGAGGAGAGAGATGAGGAAATGCAGGGACCCTACGGTTAGCTGAGTTGGTGGGTCTGGGTTGGCGGTAGAGTTAGGGTTGGGTTTTGGCCTGAACTGGGAATAGGGCTGGGGTTGGGTTGGTTCTGGGACCAGGGTTTGGGGCTTTGGTAGGTGCAGGACCAGGTCCTGGGTGGTCCAGCTCCATGTCCTCTTACCACTGGGCCTGGTGCTCCCCGGGGTCCATCTTTTCCTGTGTCGCCAGGAGGGCCCCGAGCCCCAGGAGGCCCAGGGGGCCCTGGAGGCCCAGCAGCCCCCTCCTGCCCTTGGTCTCCCTGGAAGAGATGAGGCCTGGCATGACTCTGAGGGTGAGGGAAGGGGTTCTAGTATCTAGAGAGAGGCCCCTCAGATGGACAGCTCAATGCCTTCCCCTTTCCCAGCCCTTGACAGGCTCAGAGAAAAGGGCTTTGTTGTTAGGCCTGTTGCCACTTTTTGGTGACCACGTGAAGGGACAGGCCCCTAGAGCTCAGCTTAAGGGGCCAACAGGGCCTTTTACACTCCAAGGAGTGTGCCATCTCCTCACCTGTGGTGTTCAGGTGAGAGAGGACACACGGTGGGTGTGAGAGAAGGCACCTGAGCCCAACTGGTTCCCTTCGTACAGAAAGGGGGTTGCAGGCCTCCTGGGAGACCTTGGCTGGGCCACTCCTGCTTCATTAGGTGACAGAGGTGCACCCTTGGGCATCTGTCCCAGAGAAGTGAAAGCTCCTGTTCACACAAACGCATGGATGTTCATAGTGGTCTTATTCGTAAGGGCCCCAAACTGGAGACCCAGATGTCCTCCAATGGCAAGATGTCCAACCACCTGGGGCACCTCTGCCACGAACATTGCTCAGCAGCAAACAAACAGGAACAGAGCACTGACACGAAGCCATGTGGATGCATCTCATGGCAATTACGCTGAGGGAAAAAGCAAATCTCAAAAGGTTATATAGGTTGTGATTGCAGCTACATAACATTCTGAAATGGGAAAATTACAGAGAGGGAGCATAGATTAGTGGTTCTAGGCGTTAGGGATGGGGCAGAGAGGGAGGCGGCCAGAGCTATAAAAGAGTAGCCTGAGGGGTCTTTGTGTGGTGGTTGCACGAATCTACAACAGTGACAAAAATGCGTAAGACTAAACACACAAGCGATGGGAGAAGTCTGAGTAAGGCTGTCGGACTGTATCAATTTCCTGGGTAGGAGATGGTACTACGGTGCTGCCAAAGTCACCTTTGGGGGGGACTGGATGATGGGTATATGGTTACATATGACAACTGCATGTGAATTTACAATTCTCTTAAAAAAAAAAAACAAAGGCGACAGAGGGCCACACTGTCTCTCATGCAGCACCAAACCCCCAACTCTCAGGCGGAGGTTAGTACTGGGTCAGACCTCAGGCAGCCAGAGCCCTCACCTGGTGGCCCCACCTGCAGGGAGGGAAGACCACAGTGCCCCCGGCACTGCCTGCTGCCCAGCACTGGCACGGCAACGGGACACACCGGCTCCCAGGGCAGCAGAGCCTACCCTTCCTGTAACCAGGCCTTTGTGGAGTGGACCCCGCTGTGAGCCCAGGGCTGATAAGCCAGGGCATCCTGGGGTTCGCTCATCCAATCATCTGGCCGGCACCGCTGAGTCCTGCTTTACAAACGGAGGGCCAGGGTCAGAGCGGGCAGTCGTCTAACCAGGGTTACGGGGCCAGGAAAGGCCGGCGAGGCAGTGGTCTCTGTTCACCCGTGAGCTCCATGACAGGAAGGAGCTCCCCTCTCCAGCAGCTGCACCTCAGACCTCACTCACTAGCTTTCCCAGTGAAAAGCTTAACGGAGGCTCTCAAAGGCCACCGTGTAGAGCTCCTCAGCCTGACACGGCCAGGTCCTGACCAGAAGGATCGGACTCCAGCTCCGGGGCCCATGCTGGCGGCCGTGGGCCGGGACTCTACTTATCGAGGCAGAAAATGGGTTGAGACACCTGAGCAGGTCCTAGAGAGGTTCTTCCATCCTGCGTTCCTTGGGAAATGAGGCCGGCCAGCTGCCTCCTCCTCCCGCCGGGATCGGATGGCTGAGGTCTAACCCTGGGGATTTGATGAGTCGAGGGGAACACGCAAGCCAGCAGCCCAGGCAGGCCGCTCGTCCAGTCTACCTTGAGGATGCGGCGATTGTACATGTGATGGTCTCTACTTATAAAGCCTGGATTGAGCCGTGGGAAAACCATCTACAGCAAACAGGTTGTGTGGTCAGAAAGGCAGGAGGGTGACTAGGAAACCACAGGGCTATTTCTGGAGGCAAAGCCGCCTCCCCAGCCACAGAAGGCAGCCTGAGACGGGGGTGGTGGACCACGTGCTCACAGGGGCCGCGACGCTCCCTCCGTCCCGCAGGGTCCTCTGCAGGGTGACCTTGCCACTCCCCACCAAGAGCTGGGGCCTGTTTGTCCCCGTCCCCCACTGACTCTGAGCGAGCCCTGTGACAGATGCGACCATTAGGATGCAGGGGCGGTGATGCTGTGTGTGGCTCTTCACAGAGCTGAGCTTGGGCTCAGGGCTGCTGACCCTACAGCCCTCCTCTTCCTGGGGTGCTGGCTGTCCTCAGGAAGGTCAGTCTCTGGTCTGAGACCAGTGCCAGCCCCCTGTCTGCCCATCCACAGTGATAAGTGCTATGGGACGTCTGGCAGAGACTTCCCATCTGTGCCAGACCCAGCGGCCATTTAAGTGAAACCGTGAAGCAGGATATACTGTAGGTGGGAGGCGGGGCTGCTCACTGACCTTCTGTGATAAGCTGTAGGGCATGCTTTATCTATCTATCTATATATAAAAGCCTAAGTGACCGAACGACCAAACAACGGGTTGCTATGATGTGCACTGACCACCAGGGGCAGACACTCAACACAGGAGCTGCTCCCTGGTGGTCAGTGCACTCCCACAGCCAACCTTCCTTGGCCAGCCAACCTCCCACGGTCTGTCACCCCTGGCCAGCCCTGATTGGCTCCAATTGGGACTGGGCCAGATGGCCCTGATGGGCCCCAATCGCAGGCCAGGCTGCGGGACCCCACCCATGCACGAATTCGTGCACTGGGACTCTAGTTATAATATAAAACAAACTGTGTAGGTGGGGGAGGGGGTCTTGTTCAGCGCATACCCGGGGTCCAAAGTCTCCTGGTGCACCCTGGGAACAAAAAACAGGGAGATATGTCACCACCGCTTGATGACTTCACATATATCCAGCTTTGCGCTCAGAGTGTCATGTACATGGTCTCAACCACTCTACCAAAAATCATATGCAGGCTCTATCCTCCCCCGCACCCCCCCCCCCCCCCCCGCCCCGCCATTTCGAATGAGGAAATGAAGGCACAGAGGGCTAAGTAGTCTGTTCAAGGTCACACCACTAGCAGATCCCAGGGTGGTCTGTTATCTATTGCCAGCCCTAGACATGGCGGAACAGAGATAAGCCGCTCCCACTGTGCCCTCTTATGGCACCAGCACAACATGGAATCCCCGAACCACGGAACAGTCAGGAATGATAACTACTTGATTGTTTTAAGTCTCCCAGTTTGGGGTAGTATGCTATGCAGCCATAGAAGCCAGGACACCAATTTCTCTCTGGTTTCAAAGTCCCTGCCTTAATCATTTCCACGACTCAGTGGCATCAGCCAGAACCAGCGGGAATCCAGGCCATCACTGCACCTGCCAACCGCACGAGGGTCTCATTGTCCACAAAAACACGCAGACTGTTACCTCGGACAGTCTTCCCATGTCTCTGTGAGGCTGGTTTACATTTACAGATGGAGAAACTGAGGCCCACCGAGCGGGGCGACTTGCCGAACGCCACACAGCTGGTGGTAGAGGCGGAATGCAAACCTGAGGCTCCAAAGGCCGGTCTTGTGCCTGCTCAGCTCTCACAGGGGACTGGAACACTGGCCACGGGAACTAAGTGACCCCCAGTGGAGTTGGGGTGTGGACGTGGCCCAGCCCAGCTCTTCCCTGGAAGTGCCCAGTCTTCCTACACCTGCGTCGGCCCTGGGACACACACATTTCCTCTCTCTCCTACTCTCTAATGAGGCACTCAGAGGTCTCAGCCCTCCAGGGCTGTGGCTGTGGCATTTAGCACCAAATGCCAGGAAGCCCTTCTGGTAGGGGGCTGTGCGGATCCCAGGGGCAGCTCTCTGCCACCTGTTTTCCTGGCAGGCGTCCTCCCCACAAAGAATGCCATCCACAGTCATTGTTTAACCCCCCTGGCTTTCCTGGCACCGCCCCCTTCATAATTAATTACTGGGCAGACTGCTTTGAGTTGTTATGCTGTGGTGTCTGGAGAACTCAGGTTTAACCTTCCGGGCACTTTACATGGTCCAGTGTAAGCCTTATAACCATTACAGGAGGTAGGCACTACTTGCCCCACGTTATAGATGGGGAAACGGAGCTCCAGGAGGGGCTGTGACATGCCCGCAGTCACACTCTGGAATGGGGTTTGGAGGCAGGTGTCTGGCATCCTTCCTCAGCCTCCTGTGTCTGGACAGCCTCCAGCATCACTTACCTTTTCTCCCTTGGGGCCGGGAAGTCCCTGGAGAAGGAAGGTGGAGAAAGAACAGCAGTGAGTGAGGAGGACGAGGCTGGTCCCTGCCGGCTTCCCTAAGGCTTTGCGTACAGAAGGGCCTGTGAGGCTGAGCAGAGCTGGGGGCGGCCGAGTGGAAAAACACAGGACTGTCAGTCCTTAAGGAGGCTGCCGTGCTGACCCCAAGGAAGCACCACATCTCAGTCCTCAGCATGAGGGACACGGGGGACTGGAGGTCACTGGCATCCCCTCTGGACAGAGGCACATCTGCTAGTCACTCCTCTCAGGGCAGAGCCCGCCCTGCTCAGCACCTGTTGTGCCGGTGCCAGTCAGGGGCCCCTGCTCGTGGAGTCTGGGGAATGTGCATGTGAGCGGCTCCACGCAGGCCCTGGCGGCTGCCTTCACCCTCTGGCTACAGGGGAATGTTTTTCTCTCAGTCCTGCCCAGTTACCAGGCCTTCTAGGAAGGTCAAGGCACAAGGCACACTGTGGGGCTCAGAGTCCCTGGGGTGAGGGCTGGCACAGTTGGGCAGGGACTGACCGGCTCCCTGGCCTTCATCCCTCCCCAAACTGTCCACTATCCCTTCAACCAGTAGTGGGTTTGCTTGTTCACGCGTTCAACAATTCGCCCACCCAGGTTCTTTCCTCCATCCTTCAATAACGCACACATTATGAGTCAACTGTTCAATTATTTGTCAGTTCATTCATTTCTTCACTCGTCTGTTCAACCACCATCATGCACCCATCCACCTATCCTCCATGCATCCAACTGTTTGTGCAATCATTGGTTCATTACCTACTTTGACTGTTCTTCCATCCATCCATCCACCCACCCCAGTATTTATTTAATTATGTTGTCACCTGTGCATCTTATTAATTCTGCTGAGGACGCCTGTGGACCGCAGGCTCCTGACCCGGGTGTAGAGAACTCCTCAGCCTCATGCCCACCATGAAGGTACTGAGACTGCCTGGGGATGCTCTGTGCCTGGGCCTGCTGGGAGGGGCTTGTATGCTTTGAGGGCTGACCAGCCGCTGGGACAGCGCTGTCTGCAGTTCTTCACATGGCCATCACAGTGGGGAGGGTTAATGTGCCTCTGATAGGCAAGGAGCCTCAGGCTTGGGAGGTGAAGAGGCCTCCCCAAGGCTGCACAGTCAGCAGATGGTGGAGCTGGACTTGAACTTAAGTGTGATGCCCAAATGGCTTCTCTTTGCACTGAGACAGGTTCTCAGTGGATCTTTCTCGCTGGCGCCCCATGGTCACCCCCAACCCCACAGTGCCCACCATCCCAGGACCACCCATCCCAGGACCACGTAGAACGGGCCTGTCATCACTTACTGGCTTTCCATCCAGACCCAGTGGTCCCTGGGAAATGAGAAAGAGAGAGCAGAGGTTACACACGGGAAAGGTGTCATGATCTAGAAGACACTATTGAGTGACAACAGTCCAAAGCCTGTGCCAAGCCCGTGGTCTGGGTATGTTTCACACAGATTTGGGGTGGGAGCAGCTGGGTGTTGTTTGCTGCTCCCTTCCTCGGGTCTAGGCACAGAGCCCCATTTCTCCTCCACAACCACCCCCATCTCCACCCATGGGCTTGGGCAGGTGACCGCATCCCCTCAGCTGGGGTGGTCGGTTCAGGGACTTTCAAAGGTGGCACTTTTGGGAAAGAGGGCTCTTTCCACCGGATGGAGCTCCTGGGGCACCAGTGGCTTGAGAAAGAGGGGACAGAGAGGAAAGCAGAGCTGAGAGACGGAGAGACAGGGCAAAGGGCTGGAGCTGAAACCACCGGGCACTCTTCTCTTTGCGAATACATTTTTCCCTTAAGCCAGCTTGAACTGGCTTCTGCCACTTGTAATTTGTTTTGAACGGAACATATGTGTTCCCTAAGCCCCAATATGATGTTAGGGGGTGGGGCCCCTGGAGGGGATCAGGTCATGAGGGTGGAGCCCCCACGAATGGGATTAGTGCCCTCACAAAAGGGACCCACAGAGCTCTGTTCTGCCTTGTGAGGACACAGCGAGAAGCCTGCCATCTGCAACCCAGAAGAGGGCCCTCCCCAGAATCTGATCTGGCTGGCCCTGATCTCGAACTTCTAGCCTCCAGAACTGTGAGAAAGAAATTTCTGTTGTTTCTAAGCCACCCATTCTGTGGTACTTTGTTACAGCAGCCCACACGAACTAAGACATAACTAGAAGAGTCCTGAAGGTTCTTTCAGCTCTGCATTGCTGTGGCCTTCACAGGTGAAAGTCAAGGCTGAAGGAAGCAAAACACAAGGGCGAGTCCTGAGAGCTGGGGCATCTCACAGGCCCCTGCGGGCTCTGTGGTGTCTGCAAAGGGTCAGTGACCACGGCAAAGCAGCCCCACCGAACCCCCTCCACACACCTAGCAAAGCCTCACTGAGCGCTACCCTCCCTGTGGGGTGTGCAGGAATACAAGGGGGAAAAGGGGTGTTGTAGACCAGCCCGTCTGCTCCCTGTAGACCTTTCGATAGCTAACATCCCCTCACCCCATGCACACTTCACCCTCGACTCCAGCAAATGACCTAGGCAGCTCCACTCCCCCGAGCCTGTTGCACACACTGATGCCTCTGTGCACCATCCTCGGCTCCGCCACCTCCTCTTCCACGAAGAGGCTTTTCCACGTTCCAGACTCAGACCATCTGTCCCTGTGCCCACCACGTAGTCTAACTGTCCCACGTGAGACACATGCTGTTAACGTGGGGTCTGCACAGGCCCTCCAGTAGATCCAGGAGAAGGGTCTGCTCCCCACCCCCAGTGTTCGGATGAGGCCTGGCCAGAACATGTGCTCACCAGTGTGTACCGAGTCCCACCAAGGAAAGGTGAACCATGTGCAAACGCGCACAACACCACGTGGAGAGCGGGGGCAGGGCAGGCAAAGAGTCCCGCCAATTCCAAGCAGGGAGAGGGTCTGTTGGCTTTGAGGAGACTGGAAAATATTAGGGAGCTCTACCCTAGGAAAGTAACGTTTGGGGATTTGAACATAGCAAATGGGTGTGTGTGCGTGTGTGTGTGTGTGTGTGTGTGTGTCACTGTGGGCAGAGAGAACAATCCAGCAAAGGCAGGGAGGAGGGAGCGTGCTGGGGCGGTGAGCGGAGGGGCAGCTAGCCTCAGCATGGCCTCCGCCCTGGTCTCTCACAGCGGCACAGGGGTTTGCCCTGCACTCCCCGTGGTTCCAACAGTGTGGCTGCACTCCTGGCCCAGCACTGGGGTCTCCTGTGGCCAGAGCCAGGCTCTGCCATTTGGCTGCCCTGTGTCCCTGGTCCCCCTGAGCTCTCTCCTTCTTTCCCCTCTGCTCCCTCTGCTTGCAATGCCCTTCCCTGCCCCTGCCCCTGCCCCTGCCCTGGCCCCTGGTGAGAGGGACTCCTCCTCGGAGACACTCTCTTGTTCTAGAAGACTTTCCTGGCCCTGCCTCCGTCCTTGGGTCTGGCACAGCCTGGAAATTGGTACCCCGCCTACTGTGTCTAGTGGTACATGACCAGTTTCCTTGGCTCGACCTCTAGGCTGCCCTGAGCAGCCAATCTCAGATTCCCCAGCCCGAGAGTGGCCACCCCTTGATGCACTCAGACCAGGGCCTCACTCCAGGCAGGAACCTGGGCAGATCTGAAAATTGGCCTCTTAAGAGCTTCTGGCCACCAGCCTCACTGTGGGGGCGAGTGTGGATGTGGGGGTGATGGCCTGGGGAAGGAAGGAGTGGCCTATTCCAAATACTTGGGGGCCCAGGCCCTGGGGGCTCCTGTTCTTGGTAAACCCCAGCCACAGTTCAGGTCCCATCATCTGAGGTCCATCAGTTGGCTGGTCTCCTCTTGGGGGCTCCTGGCAGTTCTAGCTCCTGGATTCACATGCCAAAGCCCTCCTCCCTTCAGCAGTCCCCTAAAATGGGCCCCGCCCCTGCCCCCATGCTCAGGCCCTGCTAGGCCTCCTCAGGGCCATGGCCCCATGGGGGTTTCTACCCTGACCTCTCATGTAGGCCCAGCCTCTGGCCGCCACAACACACACGGGGCCCAAGTCCCCTCCGGTGTGGCTGAGTGACCCACACACCTGGTCTTAATCATCACAACAGCCTGAGGCAGGTGTTACCACTGCCTCCTCTTGCAGAGCAGGAAACGGGCCCAGCCAGGGGAAGACCTTGCTTGCCCAAGGCCACACAGCCAGGAACAGGCGGGGCTGGGGCTGGACAGCACTTCCGTTCTGTGTTCTCTCTGCACTTAAACCCTGCGGTGAACTCCCTGAAGATCAGCCACTCTCGCCCCTGCATGCCTCTGTCAGACCTCCCTGCTCCCTCCCACCGCCTACTGCACCTCGCCTGCCCAGGTGTCCCCAGCCACCTTGCCAGTGTGGCCGCCACCAGAGACTCTGTGCCCAGGCCCTGGGTGCGTCTGTAACTCCTACTGAACTGAGCCCAAATGCAGCCCCAAATCTGCCCTCTATAAATCTGCATGGATTGCAAGACATGGATTACAAGGTGCAGCTTAGAACTAACTAAGGCCCTTTCCTCTCCGTGTGCCAGGAGGGAAGACACAGTGGGCCTCACAGCCATCACGTCACCGGCAGTGGATGGGGCCTCAGGGCCTGGATGGTGTGACGCGTTCAAGGTGCCCCTGATCAAGTCCAGTGCAGGGCACCCTGCCCCTGGGGGCCACAGAGAGGGAGACTCTCCATGAATGCTCCTTATTGTAGACTTGACCGAGGCCTCCGTACCGCCGTGGCCCCTGCCCTCGCAGCAGCCCCGGGAGGCAGGCACCATGGCCCCATCTCACAGATGAGGCAGAGGAGCCAGTGGGTTGTCCAAGGACTAAAATCAGCCCTGCTCTCCATGCAACGCTCCCTCTCCTGCAGCACAGGGTAGAGGGGGTGACAGATGGCCGTCCTGGGGGACTTGTGGGACAGAGCCTCACGGGCCTTGCCTTCCTCCAGGGATTCCTGGAACATCTGTCTCCCCCACGAAGCAGATCCTCCCCAGGCAGGGCTAACTGAACCCTCTTCCACCCGACCTTCTGCCAGAGAGAGTGCTGGGTCAGACAGACAGGCCTGCTGCGTGGCCCTGGGAGAGCCAGTCCACCCTTCTGAGCCTCAGCCCTTCTCCCCAGCAGGGATATTCCTGCTTTGGCTTCCCTCCCTGGGGTCTAGGCACAGAGCCCGACACATCTCGGTCCCTGTGCGGCCAGCTGCGCCCAGGACTTTTCAGGATGTGAGAAGCAAACAGGCCTGGGGCTGCACTGGAGGAGCAGGTCAGGCAGGCAGAGCCCCCCAGCCTCCCCCACCCGCCCTGCTGCGCAGCCCCTACCTCCCACAGGGACCAGAGTACCCTTGAGCCTCCGTTTACTCATGTAAGATGGAGGTCATGCCCATCTCCTCTCAAATGACAGGTTCCCCGGGTCCCAGGCAGTCCCAGCTTCTTCTATGTCCTCCTCTCAGACCAACCAGAGACAGGGGACCCTACAGCAGGGATGGCGAGCCTAGGACACGCGTGTCAGAGGTGACACGCGAACTCATTTTTTGGTTGATTTTTCTTTGTTAAATGGCATTTAAATATATCAAATAAATATCAAAAATATAAGTCTTTGTTTTACGATGGTTGCAAAGATCAAAACATTTCTATATGTGACACGGCACCAGAGTTAAGTTAGGGTTTTTCAAAATGCTGACACGCCGAGCTCAAAAGGTTCGCCATCACTGGCCTACAGGCAAGCTGACACAGAATGGGGTCTGCACTGGCCCTGGGGATGGGAGTGCTGGGGAGTGACTCTGTGTGGCCCTCCAAGTGGCCAGCAGGGGGTACCAGCTCTGCCTTCCTACCTACGTCTGCTCACGCCCTCACACCGCGGAGTATTTCCTGAGCAGCATTCCACAGGCCGTCCTTGGAGAAAAATTAATAAGGTGGCAAAAGAGAGGAGGTTTCTCGGTAGAAGTCTGGGACGTGGGGTATACGGGCTCCACAGCTGGAGCATCTCAATGTCCCTCAGGAAACGGAGCCGGGGAGGAGGCTGCAGCAGAGGGCTGTGCCGAGGGCCCCCATACCGGCCGGTGGCTCCAGCCTCCTGACCCACCAGCGAGTTACCTGTTGAATTGAACTCAATCAATAAACTGGCCGTGTCTGGATGCAGACGGCAGCCAATGCTCAGACCAGCGGAGCTGGGAGAAGGTCCTGCTTTCTGGTTGTAGTGAATGGTGATGGCTCTGCCAGGGGACGGAGGCCTTGAAATGCACCAGGAAGGGGCCCTGGATGAGGGGGCTTACCAGGATTATCAGTCCAGGGCCCAGTAATTACGGCCCAGATGTTGACAATTCATCAAATTACAAGGCTGCTGGGGCCCGGGGCCTCGGCCGGGTTGTGCACATTCCTGAGTGAAGGCTCTCTCATTAGGGCCGCCAGCGTATAAGGGGTGGTGGGGGTGGTGGGTGGGGGACAGGCCCTTGGGGTGGACCGGTTCCATGTGGTGCCGATTTCTCAGGCCAGGCTGTTTGCACACATGCTGGCCACAGCAAGACGGTGGGGCGGAGCAATTGTCCAGATGTGAATCCTGCCTTTGGGGACGGGAAGGAAGGACCCTCTCTTCTGAGGTCCAGCCTGGCTGCAGCTCGAGCCCCAGTGCGCAGCCTGGCACCCGGCTCCTCCCAGGGACCCCTCCCCGGGGCCTGGGGCACTCTGCAGGGGGGCTCTGCAGTCACCTAGTGCGCCCCACCTCGCAGCAGGCGAGGGGACTGTGGGGCTGTAGCGGGGACCCGGGGATCTGCCCTTCACTCCCTCCTCGGCCTCGCACGCTGCCGCCGTCCCACGCCTCATCTGTACAGCGAAAGGCCGGGCCTGGAGCCAGGTTTGGTTTGGTCCATGCCGTTAAAACAACAAAAACAAAAACAAACAACTCACCGAAGTAGTTGCTACATTTTAAAATCGTGACAGTTCACATAAACATCCGGAGTTTGGACTTTTCTGGAAAAGCTGAAGCCCTCGTATTCCGGGGCCTCCATGCCTGGCAATGTCTGCAGGGCCAAGGTCTCCTTCGGCGGGTCCCGCCCAGGCCACAGGCTCTGCCCTCCCGACGCCTGGCCCGCTGCCCCATGGAGTGACGTGCCAGCGCAGAGGGGCACCTGGGTTTGTAACCCTTGGCCTAGAACAGTGGTTGGCAAACTGCGGCTCGAGAGCCACACGCGGCTCTTTGGCCCCTTGAGTGTGACTCTTCCACAAAATACCATGTGCGGGCGCGCACTTACAGTGCGATTGAAACTTCGTGGCCCACGCGCAGAAGTCGGTATTTTGTGGAAGAGCCACACTCAAAGGGCCAAAGAGCCGCGTGTGGCTCGCGAGCCGCAGTTTGCTGACCACTGGCTTAGAACATCTCCAGGTCCCTTCCGGCGCTACGGCTCTGAGGCCAGCAGCCAGCTGGCTTCTATTTTGGGAGAGAGCACGCTCTGCGCTGGAAGCAATTACCCGTGTGGCCACATTATACATCACGGCTAGAAGAGGTGGTGCGATGCCTTTGAACCCGTCCCCCAATACCTGCTTAAATTACACATTTGCCTGTTACATAATTACCCTGTCAGGTCTCAGGAAAAACTGTTCTTGGGTGGGGTGGAGGGGGTAATGGCCTCCCCGTGGGTGTGGGAGGGCGGAAGGTGGGCCAGTGAGGCAGGCTGTCTGTCCGTCTGAGCGGCCTCAGGGCCGATGTCTGCAGCTCGGGCGGTCTGATGGGAGACACCCGACGTAGCAGACAGGCCGGGCACCCGTTTTGGTGGCCACCTGTTGGGATGGCGATCTAGCAGGACGGGGAAGCAGCTACTAGAGGGTGACAGTCCCCGGGTGACATGATGAAGACAGTCTAAATAAAGAGAGGCAGCCGTCCTGGACAGCACAACTCAGAAGATTCGACTGAGAGCTGGCATTTCCCGGACACAGGGCACAGGGTGACCGGGGCAGCTGGCAGCCAGAGACACGGAGGTTGTCTGCAGGGACCCCGCTGCCTGGCCATGCCCAGGCCACACCTCTGCTCTGCACCTTCTGCCCCAGCCTCAGTCTCTGGGGCCCTCAGCGCCTCCCTCCGGCCTCTCTCAGGTTTGATGATCAGGCCTCTCTGAAAGCTGCCCCCGGGGCCGCGGGCCCTTCTTGGTTTCCACAGACAAGACAATTGTCATCCACTGGTAATGAGCCTGCAAGAGCGAAAGATTTCATGTAAATCTTGGATTTCTAGCCTCTCTTGAAATATTGGAAGACGTAATGATCGATCTGCATGGGCTGAACTGGGCACCAGCAGTAGATGGCGCATGTGCCCCCAGTTCAGCCCAGGCCCCACCGTTCCCCACACCCAGCCTCCCTCACTTTTTTCTTCACCTGGCTGCCCCTGCAAGGCAATAATGAGCTTGTGAGCCTGCAATTCTGGCTCTGAACCATCTCTCTAAGCTGTGGCCCTCTCTCTGGTCCCCCATCCGCCCCTGCCTAGGACTTGGCTTCTCTCCTGGACCAGCCTCCGCCAGCCTCCCTGCCTCTGACCCACACGGCCAGCCTTCCTGACTCCGAAGTCACGGGGACGTCCTGAATGCGATACCCCTGCCCTGCAGATCTCACAGCGAGCGGCACAGCTTCTCTGGAGCCCTTTCCTCCTCTAGAAACTGGGTGGGGTGTGGATGAAATGACCCCCAGAGCTGACTGTGCCTGACCTGGAGCGGCACCCAGTGGGACGGTGAGTGACTGTAATTCACTGGGCCAGTTCTGGGGGGAGAGTCCAGGAAATGGGGTGGAGCTAAAAGACACACTCCTTTGCCGTGTCATCTGGACGTTGCCAACACGGAGCACAGCCCTGCCAGGTGGGCACCATCATTATCCCCATTGCACAGATGAGAAAACTGAAGCTCGGAGAGGCCAAGCATGGCCAATGAGGCTGGGGGTTCGACCCGAGTCTCAGGCCTGAGCTCTGAGTGCCTCCCACCCCACCATCCCCCTGGGGCACACCCTCCCCCACCGCCCTTGGGCAGAGCCTCCCCCCCCCACGTCTCCTTGGAGACTCACATGCCACCTCTGAGAAGCCTTCCTCACCCCCCTCACCCCACAGCACAGCTTCTCAATTACAGACCCACTGCTGTCTTCTCGCCACCTCCCCAGCCACTGCCTGTGCCTGAGGCTCCAGTGCCACCACTGGCCTGGCTCTGAGGGGTGCCTATGAGTGTCCTCCCCAGGCCCCCCACGCTGGGCTTTGCCATCCCGTCCCCCTGAGTGTGGGTCTGAGCGGCCCCCAGAAGGGAGGCCCCGTTAGTGGAACAACTCCCCGCATCTTGGGAGATGACACACCTTCCTGATAGGTGGGTGTGCAGCCCTGACTTGCACACCTCCAGGGACTGGGAACTGCTCCCTGGGCAGCCTGATGGGTTTGCAAAGTTTTTGTTTAAGTCTGCCTCTCCCAGGCTGGGTGTCACTTCGAATTCCCTCCACCGTGTGGCCCCTGGGAAGGCAGTCACCTGGCCCCATGCGGCTGGGCTCCCAGGGCTACCCGCCTGTCGCCTCCACCCTCACTTCTGCTCCCTCGCCAGCCTGGCCCGTCTTGGGGGTGCCCTCTCTCTCCGACCTCTGCCCCCCCCCACCCCCCACAGCTCCCCACTTGTCAGCACCTACCCAGCTTCTGACCTTGGCTCGTCCCTCCCTTCGGCCCCCTGAGCCCCTAGGCTGGGCCCCTATAGTAGTTATAGTTCACAGCAACCTGTACCTTCCTGGCCTTGACCACCATGCACAGGGAGGTGGCACTTCCCATGAATTCCGATTCTCTCTCCAACCCAACCACAGCCTCCCCGGGGGGAGGGCCCCTAGACATAGTTCTCGAGATGGTCTCTCAAATACCAAACAATGTCCCTCATATGTAGTGAGAAGACAACAAGTATTTGTTGAATGAACTCTCAGGCGGACGCCTCTATGAACGAACGTGGTTTCCCACCGGCTCCAGGGCCAGCCGGGGAGCACCAGAGGGCGCTCTTGACCCGGGGAAGCTGCTCTGGGCGCCGCTGACTGCTGCGTTCAGCCCTGGGCCTGGGAGTGCAGCCAGGACGCTGGGCATTGGGGACACTGGCTAGAGAGGGACTCCTTCGGCCTCCAGGGCGCCCCCTGCTGGGGTCAGCGATCATCTTAGTGGCAGGAACTGTCACAGAACCCAGCCTGTGTGCACAGCGCTGGGCTTCCAGCTGCTGAAGAGAGTTAGGGACGTGCCTGCGCTCACACAGTCTACAGAGCCCCAAAGCCCAGCTCTCTCCACCGCATGGACAGGGCAGGGTCCAGCCCCGGGCTTCAGGAGAAGCTGGATGGGTCAGCTTCATGCCAAAACACCTGCTTTCTCGCGAGTCTATCATCCGGAATCCCTGCCTTTGCCTCAGTGACCAGTGCGGGTCTGTGAGCCCCCTCTTCATGCGATAGGGGAGTGTGTGTGTATGTGTGTGTGTGTGTGTGTGTGTGTGTGCTTTGCTGCCTGGGGCAGCGGGAAGAGGTCAGCCCACAACCAGTCTGGAGGGTCCCATTCTGCAAAGAGGTCGTCACAGGCACCCAGAAGGGCTGGACGTGCTCTCCTAGAGCTGGACTTGGGAGCAGGCACCGCGGAGGCTGAAACGGGCTGGGGGAAGAGGGAGAAGCTGCAGGGGGTGAGCCAGGCATCCGGGGACGGAGGGCAGCCGCAGCGCAGGCCTCCTGTCTCTCAGCTGCCCCACACTCAAGGGGACGCTGGGGACACAGCATGTGCTCCAGGCAAGAGGTCCGAGTGAATGAACACCTGGGAGGAAAGGCCAGCGGGGTGGCCCTTTCCTGAGGGCCTGGCTGTCTCCCTGGCTCCAATCTGGGGCTTTCGCTTCGGGAAATCTGCTTTCATCCTGTTCCCGCTCCACCGGGATCCGGAGAGCTGGGGAGCGGCGCTGCAGGGGTCAGATTCAAATGAGATGTCGGATGTCAGACCCTAAAAACAGATGAATCTAGGATGTCCCAGGGAATCATTTAACTCATTACATTTTTACAATCAAAGCTGTTTTTGAAACCACGAGAGTGCAAGAAATTTGAATGTGTGCTGCTCTGTGGTCCTTCTTTGTTCACTTGATTAATTCCAAACAGTCAAACTGAGTCATTCATTTCGAAATTGGTCCCAGGTTGAGGCCCTGCCGCACGGGTCACATTTCAGCTCGGAGCTGCTGCCGGCCCGGGGCCCAGGCTGTCGGGGCTCCTGCCCCATCACTGCTCCGAAGACACTGTGCAGCTCCCCCACCCCACGACGCCTGCGCAGTTAGCCAGATGGGTCCTGGGCGCTGTGCCGGGTGGCTGGCGCTGCTGGGCGGGCGTGAGGAGTGCTGGTTCTGGTCCCTCACCTTAATGCAGGCTTCAGCCACCAATGATTGCAACCTCCTCCTACCTGGACCCTTTACTACATGAAATGCCTTTCCATGTTGTCCTCCTGCCAAACTCCTACTCATCCCTCAAGGCCCTTCTTCTGTGAGGCCTCCCCTGTCCCAGGCAGAGTTAGCGCTCTTTCCTCCGCGGGCAGCAGCCCTGTCTACATGCACTACAGCCCTCCCCACTGGGGGACAGTGGGTGGGATGGGTGGGTGACAGGCTTTTATCTGTGGTCAGAATCCCAATCCAGGTGGCCAGGCCCAAACAGCCACTTAATCAAGTAGTTCAGAACCCAAATCAGTGGGGACCTACGAGCACTTGCAGAAATGATGTGTGCTTCCCAGTGTCCTCTCAAGTGTCACATATGGGGCAGCTAAGAGACAGGAGACCTGTGCTGCTGCTGCTGCCGCCCTCAGTTCCCAGATGGCTCGCTCACCCTCTGCAGCTTCTTCCTCCTCCTCTTCTAGGCAGGTGGTAGGAGGACAGACCACCATCTGGGCCATAGGGGTCTGCAGGAGGAAGCTAGGCCCACACATTTGCCACTGTGAGATCTGGGAAAGTGGCATGGCTACTATAAGCCTCAGTTTTTCAATCCGCGAAACGGGTACAAGTCATAATGCACAGGGATGGGATGTGCTTTGAAACTGAAGTGCTGTATAGATCTGATTCCTAATGTTTTCATCCAGGCCAAGCCTCACACTTTGCAAAGGTGGACACAGAAGCCCAGAAAGGCTAAGTGACTACCTAAGGGCAGGGGTGGGACCTCCAACACAACTGTGGTCCCCTGTTTGGCTCTGCTCCACTCAGCTGCTCCTTGATAGGACAGGACCTGACATTTCATCATGAGGGGGATATTTTTCTTCCTAATTTCTAGTAATGACTATGACACAGGTGTATGAGTGAGGGACAGCAGAGAAGGTGGAATGGATAAATGGATTCTTTCTTAAGTTAGACTTGGTTTTTTTCTGTGTGTGTGTTTTTGGAGAGCAAGAAAGGGTCTTAACAACTTCATAATGAGGTGGACAGCAGTGCACAGGGAGAGAGCTCCAGGGCCAGGTAAGAAAAAGGCGAGGAGGAGAGATGGAACATTCATTCTAGACCTGCTTACTGGTGGCAGTTCCTGTGATGGAGGAGAGACGGCAGCCTGGGTGTTAACGGGGCTTTCTCCTGCCAGTGGGCTTGTGTCTCAGCCAAGCCCTGGCAGCCCCTGAGCTCAGCTTCCTTGTCTGTCAAGTAGGGCCGACACCATCAGCCTCCCAGGGGGAGAGCACGTGAGAGCGTGCACACAGCAAGCACTCAGTAGGTGCGCTTGCTTCCTGGCATGATGGAAGGGCTTTGGGGGATGGGAGGGGATAGTCCTTTCTTCCGGTTCCTCTGGAGGGAGACTCTCTGAGCCCTTGGCTCCATGCTACGTCTCTGGGGACAAGTGGTTTCTATAAATACAGAGCCAGGGTTTTCTGGCCTCCCACCTCTCACTGTGGCCTCCAAGATTCTACTCGATGGAGCCCTGGAGACCTCCCTGGCTTTTCCTTCTAGCATCTTCCCATCACGTGCTCGCTCACCCCAGCCACACTGGCCTCGCTGGACACATGAAGCTTGGTCCCAACTCATTACTTGTGCACTTTCCTCTGCCAGGAGCTCTTTTCCCCTCAAGATCACTGCATCTTTTACATCATTTAAGTCTCAGCTCACATGCCATCTTCCCCAAGAACCTTCTGATTATTCAATCCATTTCCAACGTAAACCGACTCATCCACGCAGCCAGCACTCGCATCACCTCCCTGCTTTATTCTCTTTCTGGCGCGTGTTATGGTTTGAGCTACCTTGTTGGTTTATTTGTTTACCTGTTTGTTGCTTCTCTCCTCCCCACTACAGGGAGAGGCCTTGTCCCTCTTGCTTGGTGCTGGCCCAAAGACCCAGAAAAGCACCTGCACAGTCACTGGTGGATGAGATGGCACACCCACTCCCCACCCCAGGGCCACAGCTGGCATGCGCCGAGTTCCACGATGCCCATGCACCTCCGGCCTCACAGCCGAACACCTTCCTCACTGTCCAAATGCAGAGAAATCTTAAGCCCTGGAAAATGTTACCCAATACACATTTTTTCCAGGAAATGTTTAAATTGCATTCTGAAAGTGTAAAATAAACCAGAAAACCACTAAAGTTCAATGTTAAGAGCTAGAAAGGTCAAATGCCAAAGAGGAGGAAAAGTGAGGCTTTTGCTTTGTAAATAGGAGATGATGTGAGTTCTAATGTTTCCTGGACAAAAGTCAAGGGATAGGCAAGATGGAGTCCTGCGTGAGAGACAAGTTTTCTCATCTTGTGCATAAGCCAGAGTTTGGAGACAAAAATGGGGATTGTGACAAGAAACCTCCAGGAAATTCACAGTGACACCTGATCGTTCCTCCCTCTCTGTCCCATGGCAAACTGGCTGGGTTACACCCCCCACCCCATGGCTCCCCAAGGACTGCGACTGGGTCTGATTCATCTTTGTGGGCTGCAATGCACAGGGCATGGCATACCTTACAGATCTGGTGAACAGAGCCAAGCCTCCTAGTCATGAGATGGCTAAATCACTTTATCAATGTAGGTGCTGATTACTGCTCCAAAATACAAGAATGCGGTGCCAGTGCTCCTCTGCCGGTCCCATCTTGGACTCACCATGTTCTGAGCTCAAAATTCCCCTGTGCTGCCAGTTCCATTGTCTGCAGTCCCTGGACCAATTGGGATTTGAAAGCTCTTAAACCTGCAGATTTCCTCTTTAAATGCTGTGCCTGCAATTCCAAACGCTACCACCAGGTGGCAGTTAGAATTACAGAAGCCTTCAAAACCAGTTTAATCTCTAAAACTATACTTCTAATGAAAACACACCCTAAATTAAAACAAGATACATACATACACACATCTATTTCTTAACTTATCACATTGGCATCGATTTAAAAAGTATGATAATACCCACAGTTGGCCAGGGTTTGGGGAAACATGTAGCATTCAGACGCTGTTGGTGGGAATGTAAATTAGTGCAGCCTCCTGGAGGGCAATTTGGCAATACACATCAAAAGCCTGAAACATGTGCAAACCCTTTGGTCCAGCAATTCAACTTCTAGACATTTATCCTAAGGACATAATCATGGAAGTAAGTCTAGATTTATTCCCAGGATGTTGACTGCAGGGTGAAAAATTGTCACTATCAATACTATAACTTGGAACCTGGTTAAGTAAATTATATATGATGAAATACGATGTAGCTATTACATCCTATAAGAATTCTTAATGATGTGGAAAAATCTCATGATACATTAAGTGAAAAATATCAGCTACAAAAAACATGTCCCCGGTAATCACAGTTTTAGACTAAGAAATATAGACACAAACTTGTGCATAAAAAATGCTGGAAGAACAAACGCCAAAATATTGACAGGACTAGTCTGTGGGTGGTAGGGTCACGGATGACTGCCTTTTCCTTTTCTGTGCTTTTCTCTATTTTGGTAAGTTTTTATAATAAACACGCTTCTATTGTCATCGGCAGAGAGCCATTAATGAACCCCTGTGGCAGGAAGGACGGGCCAGCCTCTGTGCAAGATGCCTGTGGACATGGGACCCCAGCCCGTGTTAGTCTGCACCCCACCCCACAGACGTGGGTGGCTCCTACGTCCACCTCCCCCGCCCCCCACTATCAGGCCCACATGTGGACCTGGTTTCCGCTGGTCTTGCTCAGGGGAGGGGCCAGCCTGGATTAATCCAGAAACGCAGCCGGCAGTCTCCACCATGGCCCTCTTGGACTCTTTTCTTGCTCTTACTTCCCCGTAGGACGTGATTTGATTTAGGCACAAACTACAAAAAAAAAAAAAAAAAAACAAAAAAAAAAAACCCTCCCTGAGGCTGGTTTGAAGTTCACCAGGTAAACCCCTTTTTTGCAACTGCAGGGCCTCAAAGCTGTTTTCTTCGCCAAACGCGGCCAATATTTGCTGGTGGGTCGCAATGATTTCCCAAGCTCGTCTTTCCTCCACCCTCCAGCTCTGTGGGTGTGATCTTCCCATGTTCCGAGAGGCCGAGCAGCCGGCCCAGTGTGCACAGCTGAGCCAGGACCCGACTGGGGTCTGACCGCCGGGGAGGCCCTGTGACACTCAGCACACGAGGTGCCTCTGAGGCGGCTCCGGCCCCTTACCCCGGGAACTGGCCCAGCCTCTGGGATGACCACATGCAGAGGCCTGTAAACAGACCCCAGGCCGAGAGCCAGGCCCTCCACTGGCCAAGAGTGGATTTCAGCTCCCAACATGAGCCCTGAGAGCCTCCTACCCTCCTGTCCACATGGGCCCCCTTTCCCTGCTGCGGGGCAGCCAGGAGGGGTGTTGTCCTCACCCTGTGGCCTCATGGAAGGGCCGGCCCTCAAGGCAGGGCTGCACGGAGGGTGCTTGGCGGCACGCAGTGGGGGGCAGAGGCTGGCTCCTGGGCTGGAGGCACAAACGCGCCCAGCGATGAGCAGGGCCAGCCCTGCCAGGGAAAAGGCCCAGTTTGGTGAGGAAACAGTGATGGGCCTGCAAACTGGGGCTGGGCAACCTCAGGAAAAGGGGTGACCCAGCCCTGGGGGTGTGACACTGGCTTCCTGGTGGTGAAGAGCTGGCGGGGCCACAGGCACTGACCAGAGCTGCCAGCAACAGCGCCCTCACCTGCCTCCTTCCCAGAAAGCTGCTAACTTCACACCAGATGGTCCCACGGCACGCACGTCTGCCCCCGGCCTCCTGACTCCCACATTCAGAGCCCCGTCTCTGGCCCAGGCTGGGCACCAGGCATCTTACACACTAGCCCCCCTCAGGCGAGATTCCCCGCAGTCCTGTGCCACCCCATGACCTGGCGACCGTCGGCTGTGACCGGCAATGTCTGGGTGCTCCGGGAGTGACCTCAGTTTCCCTGAACCCCAGCTCCCCTCTTCACAGGGAAGGAAATGGAGCCTTAGGGCAGCCAAGTGGTTCAATCCCTGGATTCAACCCTAGGCTGCCTCACTCCACACCCGGACTCCTGCCTGTGGCCCACAGAGCCTGCCCCCTCATCAGCCAACGTCCTCTCTGATGCCAGGGAGGGAGGGGTCCTGGGTCACCATGTACTCAGAGGAGAAGACAACAGGTGCCGAGGGAAGAACCCCTCACCAGCCTCCAGCCACCACCCTTGGCCCTTATTATTATTGTCATTAGTTATTATTTTTAACTCTCAGCCCAAGGACACAGGCATCTACAGTCAGGAGTCAGCTGGAGTGTAAGGGTGCGAGGTCGCCTGGAGGGCGGGACTGGAGGGTTCTGGCAGAAAGCTTTCAGTCCTGAGCTGCTGGATCGAAGAGTCCCACGACCTGAGGCTGAAATATTCCAGCAAAAGCCTGTGGTTCGGAGGCTCTAGCTGCCATGTAGGACCCTCACTCCTCCCTGTCCAGGGGGCTGTGGGGAGGCTGGGGACCCGGGCCCCAGGTGCTACCTGGCTGGTACTTCACCGGAACCAGGCCGCTGCCGCTGGGGGAGCTGACCCCAAACGCTACTCTGAGCCCAGCGTGGGCCACTCTGAACAGGAGATCAATGATCCCAAAGGCCCCACTGAGTCCCACGGGGTCTGGCTTGTGATGCATTTTGTATCACTGTCACCTCCGCAGTCTCATTTACTCCCAACTCCAATGGTGTGAGGGAGGCCTGCACCACCCCACTTCACCGAGCAGGAAACTGAAGCTCAGACAGGTGAGCGCCTTCCCCCAGGTCACCCAGCTCGGAAGCCCAGCATTGGAATCCAAGCCCAGTTTCCCTGATGCCTGGGGCTGACTGCCCTCCACAGCCTCTTGGGACCCCCGGACTGGGACCCCCATCTTGCCTCCATCACCAGGGTCTGGACAGATCTGGCCATTAAAGAGGCCTCTGAATTAGTCCACGTTTCCCTCCCCGGCCTGAGGCCCAGGACAAACACATTTCCCCACACCCGTGTTCGGCAAACCGCGGCATGTGAGCCACATGCGGCTCTTTGGCCCCTTGAGTGTGGCCCTTCCACAAAATACCACGTGTGGGTGCACAGGTACAGTGCGATTGAAACTTCATGGTCCATGCGCAGAAGTCGGTATTTTGTGGAAGAGCCACACTCAAGGGGCCAAAGAGCCGCATGTGGCTCGCGAGCCGCGGTTTGCCGAGCCACAGTTTGCCGACCACTGCCCCACACGATGGTCCTGCCACACTCTCCTTCCACAGGCTCGCCCCTGTGCTGATGCGTCTGGACTTCTATGCAGGACTCAGCCCCGGCAGCTGCCTTTCAACCTGCTTCTTATGTGGCCCGCACCCAGCCTGGGCTGGGACGTTGATTCCAATATAAGCTACGTTTTAGGTTTAATTGTAAAAGACCTGGCAAGTGATGACATCACAAAGACCAAACTGGAACTAAGGTCTTCCGCCCCCTAGGGGTGACGGACAGGGTGGGCGGGACGGGAGTTCTGGGAAGAGGGTGCTCCATAGCCCAGGGCTAGGCCCTGCGAGGGGAGACAGACGGCAGGAAGAGCAGTGCTGGGGGGGCTCAGGACAGCAAGGCGACTTCTCAAAGCGCTTTGCCTTGCCTGCAGGGCAGCTGGAGCTGCGGGCTCCCCACCAGGCCAGCCCCGCAGATCAATAGATCAATGCTAATCCCTCCAAGAAAGACCAGTCCCTGAGGAGCAGAGAGAGAGAAGTGCAGACAGTTAAATAAAGGCTCGGAGGAAGAATACTGGCTTGAGAGAAAAGGGCAAAGAGAGCAAAAAATAAACGGCAAATTACCGGGTAGCCATCTCGTCCTGATTGCCCCTGTGGTAATTAATACGTCATTAATAATCAGACTTTCGGCAGAAAACCATATGGCAGCACTTAGCACTCAATCGGGCCCCACACCGCTCCCCCCCACCCCCCCCCTCCCATGTTCTATGGGTTTGCAGCAGAGGCTGCCGGTGGGTAACTGATGCCTTTGGGGAGACTTAGGGCTCTGACAAGTCTAGGGGATGGAGCACCCCGTTTCCTGCTGCACTGGGCCAGGCTGCAGGGGCCACCAGGGCACACATCCACGCGAGTCCTCCCAGGGCAGCCGGCACACACATGGTGAGGGCCACAGGGGCACACGGGGCTCCCAACGGCGCTGTCACAGCCACCAATGAAAACGCTCCTAAACTGCCGAGAGGCCTAGAGTCCGATGAGGGCTTCCTGCCGGCTGCCACTGGGCGGGGGAACTGAGGAAGGCAGGTTCGAAGCCAGAGCTATGGCAGGGAGGCATTTACTGCCCGGATGCTCTGTCCTGGATGCCTGCCTGGCCGCGTCTCACAGGGTGGCATCCAGCTCAGGTTGCAGCCTCAGGATCTGCATTTTGTTTTGTGCACTTAATAGTTCAACCGCACGTTCACAACCCCCAGCTCCACAGCCCTCTGCATTATGCACTTCGGCTACCTTCCCTGTGACGCCAGGAATGACTCCACTGTGGGAAACTGCCTGTGGCCATCAACCTACACACTCCTGCTGGCTGGCTCTCGGGCTCAGCGGGGCGCTGCTAGGGCCGAGAGGCCCGGATCCCGAAGGGTGCCGACCAGGAAATGAATCATGGTAAGTGGAAGTAGAAAATAAAACAGTCATCCGAAAGGAATTCCTTCGGAAGGTGCATTTTGACTCCGGCAGGCTCTCAGTGTGCTTCTTGAATGGAGTCGCCAGGATTGGTTGGGCTCGGAAACCCCAGTGCCATGGCTCATAGACTGGTTGCGTTTCTTGAAGAAGAACTGGGTTTCTGGGTGGATGATCCCCGATGTTCAATGCTGCCTCAGCCACCAGTGCTTCCCCTACACCTTTCTCAAACCCAGTGCCCTTATGGCCCGCTGCCCAGCCCGGGGAGCCAAATGGATTTTGGCAGAGAGAAACGGAGCCCGGAATCTAGTTACGAAGCCCAACTCATTCCTGGCGTAACTGCTGGACTCCAGAGCCTTTTGTGCCAAAGCACGTGAGACAAAAACCACAGAAACAGACGCACTGCTGCAGGGCAGTTACAAATGTGGGTGTGGCGCTCGCCTTCTGTGCCCCCTGGAGCCAGGGCCTGGGTGAGGGGCAGCCAGGCTGCTGCCCGCTCTCTTGGAAGGCAAATGGTCACAGGGGCAAGTGGAGCCTGCTGAGTTCTGCGCTTGCGTGCATCTACAAATTTAAAAAGATACGACCCCTGTCTGGACTGATTTTTTTTTTTTTTTTTAGGACACACCTCTCTAACTAAGTATTATTTTCAAGGAAGTGCCACAGAGAGAGAACAAAATGTCTTATCTTTCAGGAGCAGAGAGCATAATCCAGGGCACTTACTGGAGGACCTGCAAAACACAAGCAGAGAGGCCACAGTCAGAACCAAAGGGAGAGAGGTCCCCGCCCCGGCGGGCCCGCCCTCAACAGTTACTGGCCTCCCCTCACCAAGGCTGAGACGCTGTCATGGGCCCCAAAGCGAGCGGCCCGGCGAGGGAGAGCCTGTGCCCTTGTGGGGCTGGGGTGGGCGTGTGGGGGTGAGGACAATCCCGCACACACGTATGGGTTAACACACTCCTCTCAGGAGGCTCTGCTGGTCCCTGCGGGGGCCACCCGTGTTGGATCTTGGCCATCCAGAGAGGAACCGAACCTTGTTCCTGCCCGAAGGACAAATTTTGGGAGAGACTTGGGGAGAAAACATTTGGGGCAGAGGGACGAGCAAGCATAGGGCTCTGGGATGTGTGGGGCTGAGCAGCCGTGTGGACGGTGCCGGGGGCCCAGGTGGGGGTGAAGGGCTCCGGGCTCGGGTGCACAGGGCACTTGGAGGGGATGCATTTAGAAGCTCAGGTGCTGCTGGTGCCGCCAGCTGGGCTTGTCTCCGGAGACGCGGACTCATGAGAACACGCATGACACCGACAGGCGTCCTCACCTTCTGGTGTGCAAAGCACTTTGCATATCCATGATGCATCTGACCTTCTGGACAATTTGTGAGAGGAATGATGAACACTCCCATTTGACAGGCGACAACAGAAAACAGTGGCTTAAGGCCACGTAATTGGTTAGGTGCGGAAGTCAAAACCCTCCATACTTTCCACTAAGCCATGTCTGCTCCCCGCCGACCTGGGACTACGGTCTGGAGAGTGAGGCCGCACAGGGAGGCACGTAATGGGACGCAGGGGTGAGTGCAAGAGGCAAGATCTCGGATTCAGAATTTTCCTTGGAAGAACAGGTATTGAAGAAACAATTACACAGGTGAAGGCACAGGATTGGATCGAGGCTGGACCCACTCAGGACGGGAAGCTAGGCTGAGTCCAGAGGGCGAGGGGTGAGTCCTGAGAGAGGAATGGGGAGAGAGGAGCATGGCAAAGATGGGAAAGCTCACAACACGCCAAGATCACTGGGCTTTGGGGGCTGCAGCAGGAGAGGGCTGGGGAGAAGGCAGGGCCAGACAGAGCACCGGGCTTTGTCTCCACATCATGACCCAGGGGGGTGGGGGGTGGGGTGGGGCCCTGAAGGACTGGGCATGGAGGAGTGATTCGAGGGGACGGAGTGGGCAAGGGGACACGATGCAGCTGCTCCTGTGTAGGCCACGCAGCCTGGACTCCTGCTGGCAGTGGAGATGGGGAGGGATGCATCAGGAAACACTTGTGAGGACAGACAGGTCTGGGTCTTTGATTTAATGGTGGAGGTGGGGGTGGAAGGGCACATGGGGCATGGAGGAAGGAGAGAGGTGAGACAAAGATTTTTGACTTGAAAACTGATGTATGATGGTGCCAATACCCATGAATGGAACATGGGGCTGTGCATCCCCTGAGTCTAACTATGGCCGGGGCAGGGCTTTGGTCATTTGGACACCCACACAGCTGACGTCTCATTTTCAGCCAAAGACCTTGCTCCCTGTTTTACAAAGAAATGAGAAGCTGCTGGATGGACGCCCCGTCCTCTTCCCGATGCCACACGCACACACCTGCCTGCACCCGGGCCTGCGCCCACCTCCCTCTCGGCCCGTCACAGGCGGGCCCACCTATCGGGAAGGTCCTTCCCACAGCTCTGAAATGTGCTCCAATTCCTGATTTTATTTCATAATTAAAACAATTTTTTTTCAATTACAGATGACATAGAATATTGTATTAATTTCAGGTGTATATAACTTATGAAGGATCACCCTCGTAAGTCTAGTACCCACTTGGCACCAAACACAGTTATTATAATATTGCTAACTATATTCCCCATGCTGGACTGTAGACCCTGTGACTACCCTGCAACTACCAATTTGTCCTTTTTAATCCCTTTACCTTTCCCACCCAGCCCCCAAACCTTCTGTCACCTGGCAACCATCAATTTGGTCTCCGTATCTATAGTTTTTTTTCTCTCCTGTTTTGTTTGTCTATTTTATTTTTTAGAGTCCACATATAAGTGCAATCCTACAGTATTTATCTTTCTCTGCCTTATTTCACTTAGCATAACCCACTCTAGGTCCATCCATGTTGTCACAAATGGCAAGATTTCATTCTTTTCTATGGCTAATATTCCATTGCATATTCGTACCAGGTCTTTTTATTTTTTAAATTTATCTTTATTGCTGAAAGTTAAAGATGGCCCCTCCCTGCTTTTATCCATTTATCCACTGATGGCCACTTGGGTTGCTTCTGTATCTTGGCTATTGTAAGCAATGCAGCAATGAACATAAGGGTGCATGCATGTTTTCAAATTAGTGTTTTGGGTAAGTACCCAGCCGGGTCATATGGAAGTTCCATTTTTTAAAAAAAATATATTTTATTGATTTTTTACAGAGAGGAAGGGAGAGAGATAGAGAGCTAGAAACATCAATGAGAGAGACATCAATCAGCTGCCTCCTGCACATCTCCTACTGGGGATGTGCCCGCAACCCAGGTACATGCCCTTAACTGGAATTGAACCTGGGACCTTTCAGTCCACAAGCCGACGCTCTATCCACTGAGCCAAACCGGTTTCGGCGGAAGTTCCATTTTTAATTTTGTGAGGACTCTCCATACTGTTTTCCATGGTGGTTGCACCAACTTGCAATCCCATCAACAGTGCAGGAGGGTTCCCTTTTCTCCACATCGACAATGACTGCTTGTTGACAGCCATTCTGGCAGGTGTGAGGTGCTCTCTCATTGTGGTTTTGATGTGCATTTCCCTGATGATTATGATGGTGAGCATATTTTCACCTGTCTCTCAGACATCTGTATATCCTCTTCTAATTCCTCTGATCGAAAAGCATCCTTTGCTTCCACACCCTCCTCTGTTCCTGCTCAGTTCTCCTCTCTCTCACAGCCACATTGCAGGAAAGAGGTGCTGGGAGGTGGGTGGTGTGACAGATCACTCAACCAGTGAGGGGGTGGTCCAGGCTAGAAGCAATGCCATGGGACCCCAAACCATGGCACCATTCCCACTCTGGGGGGCCAGAGTGTGAATGGCAGCATTCCAGACTGGTCCTATAGCTGGTGGAATAGGCCACATCTAGCCCATCCGATAGACTCTAAAACACACCGAGCCACCCCCCCTCTCGGGCCCGACTGGCACCATATCGCCAGGGCACCAATGCCTCGCAGGGGCACTACCACACAGCCTCCTGACTGACGCCTTCTTCTGGGCACCCCAACTCCACCAGCTACAGGTGCCTTTAAAAAATGCCCACCCCTTCCCAGAGTTCAGAATTGCACATGGAATAATATCCAAACTCCTGCTCTCCTGTGTGCACCTACTCTTGTCAGTGCCCACACGCGGCCACCGCACTCCACCTGCTCTCTAGGTTCCCCAAGGGCCCGCTGTCTTTGGCCTCAGGACATTCACATCTGCTGTGTTCCTGCGCTCGGCAGGCCGTGGTTCCTAACCACCACCTCGGAAAAGCCTTTCATGAGCATGAAGTCTGAAGACGTCTCTTCACCCTTGGCCCCACTGAATTCTATCAGCTCCCTGCTATTTCCTTTCCAGCACCAATCACACTCGTTAGTGATTAACTATTTATTTGTGTGTTGTTTATTATCTGTCAGCCCCATCAGCAAGGCAGCTCCCTGAGAGCTGGGCCCCATCTGCTCAGCTCCCCGCCATCTCCCCTGCCTCGCACAGGGCCTGGCGGGCACATGCACTTAGTAAATGCGAGCGGAATAGATCAGGGGCTCCCGGCAGGCCATCGCCTCTGCTACCCCCTCCTCATCTCACTTCCCCCCTGGGGTTGTGTTGCGGCTGCAGTCGCCTCTGGAGACGGGATCTGGGGCCTGCAGCAAGCGGGGTACACAAGATGCTGGGTGGGTGGGTCGGGGGGAGAGCCTGGCTCAGGCTGTCCAGGGGTCCCTGCTTAGGGAGTGAGGCTGGCTGGAGGGCCCCCATCCAACCATGTGGTGGTCCCCCGACTGCCCAGCTCATTTTGCACACAGCTTTCAAACATGTGTTCCAGGCATTGGCTGGATCTGCTCACTTTGCTGTCAGGAATGTGGGAGCAAGTAAATAAGAGCCAGATGACTTGGGAAGTGAATGAAATGAGTGAGAGAGTAGAGGGGTCAATGACTGTGGCCTCTTTAACTGAACTGATGTGGCCGGACAGCGTTTCCCACTTGCACCCTGAGGTTGGGAGGGCGCACGCGTGGCTTGTTGACAGGTAAGCAGAGGTGTGTAGAGTTTCTGCGGCCTCACTGTGCCCACCTTGAGCTCTTGCCTCCTCCCAGGATGATCATTGCCTGAGTGTTTCCCAAATGGAAAAGCAAACTGGGAAGAATATTTCCCACTGCCTGGCAGGTGCCCAGCTGCATGCCGGGAGCTAAGGGCTGGCCTGGGTGCCTGAGGCTACCAGGTCACTGTCCATGCTCACAGCCCACGCCTGCTGCTCTGTGTTGCACCCGGACTCCTGATGCCCACTTTTCCTGCCCCCTGCTCTGCCCAGGAGGCCCTGGCTCTGACCCAGGCCTCTGTCTCCCACAACAGGCCCTGGCTCCTGACTTTTGAAAACCCAAACCTACCCCAGCATGAGGACGACCTTCAGTCACACCTCCAGGGTTTCCCCAGTGGAGCAGAGTGAACCGAGATGAAATGAGGCTTGGGGGTTGGCAAATTCAGAGCCAATAATGAGTTAGTGAGCCAGGCACTTAGCCTAGGCCTCAGGCCCTGGCTTTAATTCGACCGATTCCATCAGGGAGTGTGGAGGCCTCAGCACCCTGGCTCTCTGGGCGAGTGTCTGTTTTCCCTGAGGCAAAGGCTGCTCCGGTGAGGTGGGGAGGTGCCTCTGGATTGCTATGAGGACAGAGGGAGATACTGTGCATGCGTTAGGTCCTCAGGACAGCCCTGGCAGGGAAGAGGCACCCAGACACACGCAGGCTGGGATTCCAGTCACGCGCAGCTGAACAACGGGGATTTGTCCTGAAAACCATGTTGATAGGCGATTTCGTTGTTGTGTGAACATCGCAGTGTACTTACTGGCTCCCAGGCTACAAACCTGTACAGCATGTTACTGTACGAGACAACATGAGATTAAATCAAGCACGAGGGATGATGCAATCAAGAGGCCTGGTAAACTCGAGATGGAGGAGGCTGCTGCTGGTGTAACACAGAAGCTGTTCCACAGCAAACTTTTAAAAAATATATAAGTAGAAAGACTACACTCTGAAATAACAGTGAAACAGATAGTATATAGTAAATGCACCAACCAGTACCTGTTGTTAATTATCACGATCAGCTCTTCGGTACTGTACGTAGCGCCTGTGGTGCGCTTTTATACAACGGGTAGCGCAGTAGTTCTGTCTACACCAACATCACCACAAGCAACTGAGCAATGTGTTGCACTACAATGTGTGGTGACTATGATGTCACTAGGCAATAGGAAATTTCCAGCTCCTACTTCACCTTATGGGACCACTGTCCTATGTACGGTCTGTTGTTGACCAAAATGTAGTTATGTAGCGCATGGCTCTATAACATTCTCTTTCTCTTTCTCTTTCTCTTTCTCTTTCTCTCTCTCTCTCTCTCTCTCTCTCTCTCTCTCTCTCTTCCCCTCCCCCCCCACCACACACACACACACACACACCCCTAAGATTGTAGGGAGAAGAGAAACACAGATGCAGTTTTCCATCGTTTGGCTCCATGTTGCAGAATAGACCCTGACTATACAACAGGTTTGAAGAATCTCCTGTTTAAATGACACCTCAGACAGGCCTCCAGCATTTTGGCTCTGATGGCATGGTCAGGTATAAGACCCTGGAATTCAGGGTCTAGCAGGGCAGCCTGGGTACGGAGGGGGTTCCAGCAGGTGCCCTGCTCAGAAACTGTGCTGCTTAGAAGCCTGAGTGGGAAGTAAACATATTAGATAAAAAACTCCCACACTCTTTTGAGATATAATTCACATACCATTGAAATCCACTTTTTAAAAAAAGTATACACTTCAGTGATTTTTGGCATAATCACAAAATTTTATCCTTCCTTTCTTAAAAAATATTTTTATTGATTTCAGAGAGGAAGGGAGAGGGAGAGAGAGATTGAAACATCAGTGGTGAGAGAGAATCATTGATTGGCTGCCTCCTGCACACCCCACACTGTGGATCGAGCCTGCAACCCAGGCATGTGCCCTGACTGGGAATTAAACCATGACCTGCTGGTTCATAGGTTGATGCTCAGCCACTGAGCCACGCTGGCCGGGCCCGCATATGCCCTTTATAATCTTCTTCTTGAGGCTGAGGATTGAACCTGCAACCAAGGTATGTGCCCTTTAATGGGAATCAAACCCGAGACCCTCTGGCCACTGAGCCAAACCGGCCAGGGCAAGTTCTGGCTATTTTGGATTCTTCGAATTTTCATATGAATTTTAGGATTAGTTTGTCAATTTCTAAAAAGAAAATCCAACTAGGATTTTTGTAGAGTTGCACCAAATCTATAAATCAATTTGTGGAGTATTGCCATATTAACATTGTATCATCTTCCAATCCATGGATATAGAATGTCTTTCCATTTATTTAGGTCTTCTTTCCTGAGTATTTTATTCTTTTTCATAATTTTGCAAATGGAACTGTTTTCTTGATTTCATTTAAAAATTCTTCATTGCTAGTGTTTAGACATAAAATGTACTTTTGTATAACGATCTTGTATCGCACAATCTTGCTGAGCATGTTTGTTAGCTCCAATACACTTTTGGTGGATTCTTTAGAATTGTCTATATACAAACAAGATCATGGGGTCAGTAAGTAGGATAGTTGTACTTCTTCTTTTCCCACCTGCATGCACTTTATTTCTTTTTCTTGCCTAATTGCCCTGAACAGAACCTTCAATGCAATGATAAATACTAGTACAAGTAGCAAGAGTGGACATTCTTGTCTTGTTCCTGATCTTAGGGGAAAAGCATTCACTATTTCACCATTAAGTATAATGTTAGCTATGGGTTTTTCATAAATGCCCTTTACTAAATTGTGGAAGATTTTTTAAAAAATTCTTATTTGTTGAGGTTTCTTTTTTTTTTTAAATCATGAAAGGCTGTGGATTTTGTCAAATGCTCTTTTCTTCATGTATTAGAATGATGATGTGGTTTTGCCTTTTATTTGATAATATCATGTACTAGTGCCCCAGTGCACGGATTTGGGCACATTGAAAGGATATTAATTACATGGTGACTGGCAGGGCGGGACTGGGTGAGATGGGCCAGATGCGCTCTGGAGCCAACCTCCTGTGGTCCCTCCCTGGCCAGCCGCACCTGGGGCAGTGCTGGGGCTTGAAGGGCCTCTGTGGAGTGAGCAGGGTCCCTCTGGCAGGTGGAGTCCCTTGGCCTGGCCTGCAGGGTAGGGCCAAAACTGGCTCTCCAACATCTCCTGAGGGGTCCCAGATTACGAGAGGGTGGTTCTTGGGTGATGCATGCTGGAATTGGGCTCCCTCCTCTCTGGTTCCGGGGTGCGTCACCCGAGAACTCTGCCGCTACCAAGTCACTGGAGCTCAGCAGCTCCTGCATTGAGCGTCTGCCCCCTTGTGGTCATTGCGCATCATAGCTACCGGTCGGATGGTTGCTTAGCCTTTTATATATAGACTAGAGGCCTGGTGCACAAATTTGTGCACCAGTGGGGTCCCTGGGCCTGGCCTGTGGGATCGGGCCGAAACTGGCTCTCCAACATCCCCTGAGGGGTCCTGGATTGTGAGAGGGCGCAGGCCAGGTCGAGGGACATCACCAGTGCATGATCAGGGCCAGGGAGGGATGTGGGAGGTTGGCCAGCCGGAGAGGAACCGCGGGAGGGCTCCAGGGCATGTCTGGCCCATCTCACTCAGTCCCAATCAGCCAGACCCCAGCAGCAAGCTAACCTACCAGTTGGAGCATCTGCCCCCTGCTAGTCATTGCTTGTCATAGCGACTGGTTGACTGGTTGACTGTCTGCCCCCTGGTGGTCAGTGCACGTCATAGCGAGCAGTTGAGCAGCCTTAACATATCATCAGCATATTACGCTTTGATTGGTTGAACAGCGACCGGGTGACCGGACACTTAGCATATTAGGCTTTTATTATATGGGATTACCTTGATTGATTTTGGATGTTAAACAAATAAGTCCCATCTGTTCGTGGTGTATAATCTTTTTGATTTATTGATGGATTTATTTGTTAGTATTTTGTTGAGGATTTTTGTGTCTATATTCATAAGAGATATTGGTTGGTAGTTTTCTTTTTTTGTGATGTCTTTGTCTGGTTTTGGTGTTAGGATAAATTTGCCCTTGAAGAATGAGTTGGGATGTGTTGCCTCCTCTTAATATTTTTGGAAGAGTTTATGAAGAATTAGTATTAATCTTTCTTTAAAAGTTTGTTAGAATTAATCAGTAAAGTCTCCTGATTCTGGGCTTCTTATTATGGAAAGCTTTTGAATTATTGATTTTCTCTCTGTCTATTCTTTTTTTTTCTATCCATCTATTCATATTTTTAATTTCTTCTTGAGTCAGGTTAGGCAGTTTGTATCTTTCTGGGAATTTTTCCATTTCATCTAGGTATTGTAATTTGTTGGCATACAGGTGTTCATAGAATTCCTTTATAATCCTCTTCTATTTTGTTAGTGATATCCCTTCTGTTATTCCTGATTTTAGTAATTTAAGTGCCCACTATTTTCTTCTTGATCAGTCCTAGGTAAAGGTTTGCCAATTTTGTCGATCTTTTCAAAGATTCACTATTGGTGTTGTTGATTTTCCCTGTTGTTTTTTATTTTCTATTTTATTTCTTTCCACTCTAATTTTATGGTTTTCTTCCTTCTGCTTGCTTTGGTGTAAGTTTGCTCTTCTTTTTTAATATAGGTATTTACAGCTATACATTTCCCTCTAGGCACTACTTTAGCTATATTCTATGAGTTTTGGTATGTTGTGTTTTCATTTTCATTCATATACTAGCAATACTATTTTTTTATTTTCCTGTGGTTTATCCTTTGAGTTATTGGTTATTTAGAAGTGTAATATTTAATTTATCCATATTTGTGAATTTCTCTAATTTTCTTATGTTATTGATTTCTAATTTAATTTTTTTGTGGTTAAAGGACATATTTTATGACTTCAATCCTTTTATTTTTTTAAAAATATATTTTATTGATTTTTTACATATAGTAAGGGAGAGGGATAGAGAGTTAGAAACATCGATCAGCTGCCTCCTGCAGGCCTCCCACTGGGAATGTGCCCGCAACCAAGGTACATGCCCTTGACCGGAATCGAACCCGGGACCCTTCAGTCCACAGGCCGACGCTCTATCCACTGAGCCAAACCGGTTAGGGCTTCAATCCTTTTACATTCATTGAAGCTTGCTTTACAGTTTAAAATGCGCTCTATGCTGGAGAATGTTCCATATTCACCTGAAAAGAATGTGTTTTCTACTGTTGTTGGCTGAAATATTTTATAGATGTCTGTTTGGTCTTGTTGATTTATATGTTGTTCATTTATTATATTTCTTTGTTGTTGTTGTTTTGTATGTTTGTTCTATTTGTTATTGAAAGTGGGGTCTCCAACTATTAATGCTAAGCTGTCTATTCCTTCAATGGTCAGTTTTTGCTTCATGTATTTGGGGGCTCTCTGTTAAGGTGTATATTAGTATATAATTTTTAAAATATCCTTTTATCATTATAAAATGTCCTTATTTGTCTTAAAATTTGTTTTGTCTGACATCAGAATATATCATTTGCATGATATATTTTTTCTCAGCATTTTATTTTCAACTTACTACATTTTAAAATCTAAAGTTTGTTTCTTATAGTATATACTAGAGGCCCAGTGCACGAAATTTGTGCATGGGAGGGGTCCCTAGTGGCTGCCAGCCAGGGACTCCCTTCCCCAGTTGCCGGTTGCCGGCTGCTGGCCGGGGTCTTCCTTCGTTCCATGCCGCCCCCTGGTGGTCATTGCACATCATAGAGAGTGATCAAACTCCTGGTCAGTCAAACTCCCAAGGGGACACTTTGTATGTTAGGCTTTTATATATATAGATAGTTGGATCATGTTTTTTAAAAATACAATTAAAAATTTAAAAATTATGTCAATACACACATAAAATTTATGACCTTAAATATTTTAAAATCTACAATTTAGTAGTGTTAAGTATGTTTATATTATAATATATTCAATCTCTGGAAGTTTTCCATTTTGAAAAATTTAAACTGTACCCACTAAACAATAACTCTCCATTCTTCCTCCCCTCAGTCCCTGGCAGCCACCATTTTACTTCCTATTTTTATGAATTTATTACCTCCCTCAGTAAATGAAATAATACAATATTTGTCTTTATGTGACTGGCTTATTTCACTTGGCATGGGTAATGCCCTCAAGTTTCATCCATATTGTAGCATGTGTCAGAATTTCCTTTTTAAGAATGAATACATGCAGGAGACAACCGATTGATGTTTCGCTCTCACATTAATGTTTTTTTATGTCTCTCAAAAAATTAATTGAAAATGAATAATATTTCACGGTATAGAAATACCACATTTTGTTTTTTCATTTGTCTGATGCTGAACTTTTTGGCTGTTGTGAATAATACTGTTAGGAAATTTTTGTTTGATACCCTGGTTTCAGTTCGTTTAGATATATACCCTCCAGTGATATTGCTGAGTCATATGCTAATTCTATTTTTAATTTTTTGAGGAATTACCACACTATTCTCCGGAGTGGCTGTGCCATCGTACAGTTCCACCAACAGATTCCAAGGATTCCGATTTCTCCACATCCTTGCCAACACGTGTTATTTTCTGATTTTTTAAAAAAGTAGCCATCCTGCCGAAACCAGTCTGGCTCAGTGGATAGAGCGTCGGCCTGCGGACTGAAAGGTCCCGGGTTCGATTCCGGTCAAGGGCATGTACCTGGGTTGCGGGCACATCTCCAGTAGGAGGTGTGCAGGAGGCGGCTGATCGATGTTTCTCTCTCATTGATGTTTCTAACTCTCTGTCTCTCTCCCTTCCTCTCTGTAAAAAATCAATAAAAATATATAAAAAAAAAGTTGCCATCCTAATTGGTATGAGGTAATAGCTTTCTGTGGTTTTCATTTGCATTTACCTAATGATTAATGATGTTGAATGTTTTTTTTATTACATTACTTCTTTATTGATTCTGCCAATCTTTGACTTTGATTGAATTGTTTAACCCTTTTATATTTAATGTAATTGTTCATAAGGTAAGGCTTATGTGTTTGAATTTGCTATTTAATTTCTATGTCTTATGTATTTTTTATTCCCCTATTACTTCACTACTGCTTCTTTTTTGCTAAGTAGATGTTTTCTAGTGTAACATTTTCATTAATTTTTAAATTCTATTATTTTGGAGTTATTTTCTTAGTGGTTGTCCTGGGGATTAAAATTAACATCTTAATTTAAGATAATATGGTTTTGATTGGAAATAATTTACTTTTAATTGCTTATAAGTACTATGCTCCAATATAGCCCTGTTCATTATCCTTTACCACTTTACACATTATAAGCTCATAAACACAATTTTATAATTATTGCTTTATGCAATTGACTTTTTAATTAGGATAGAGAAAAAAGTTGTAAATAAAAATACACTTACATTGTCTTTCACATTTACTTATGTAGTTACCTTCATTGAAATTCATCATTTCTGTGTGGACTTAAATCGCTCTCTGGTGTCCTTTCATTTCCGACTGAAGGAACCTGTTTATTGCTTCTTGTAGGTCAGATCTGATAGTGATAAATTCTTTCCATTTTTGTTTACCTGGGCATTACTTAATTTCCCCTTCATTTTTAAAGGATGGTTGATTATCAAAAGCCTCTCTGAGGAGGTCACATTTGTGCTGATTCTTTTTAAAAAAACATATATTTGTACCGCTTTCCGAGAGGGAGAGGGAGAAAGAGTTAGAAACATCAACGATGAGAGAGAATCATTGATCCGTTGCCTCCTGCACGCCCCACCCTGGGGATCCAGTCTACAACCCGGGCATGTGCCCTGACCGGGAATCGAACCGTAACCTCCTGGTTCATGGGTCGACGCTCAACCACTGAGCCACGCTGGCTGGGCTTTGTGCTGATTCTTGAATGACAAGAAAGAGCCATGAGAGTGTGTAGGACAGGGTTACTCAGCAGACCTGAGTGGTCCACAACCTGCACATCCCAAAGAAAGAGCTGATCCTGGCCGGCTGCAGGGAGATCACCTTCCACTCCTGGGAATATGTGCTAACAGGAGTGTCTTCCAATACCTGGGGCCTGGGGCCATGCCAGGCAGTTTACAGCAGCAATGTGAGTTACGGTGGAGTTTCGGCCATGCTGTATCCGTTTGACCTTTGGAGGGGCTGGAGACTGAACAATGAAGGTCAGCCACATGGGCACTCAATAAAACCCTACACAGCAAGTCTCAAGTGAGTTTCCCTGCTTCGCAAACATCGAACATGCTGTCACACATCATTACTGGGAGAAGCAGGGCTGTCTGCGCAACTCCATGGGGAGGGGAATATTGGAAGTTGGGGCCCTATGTTCCTCTTACGTTTGCTGACTTTAATCTGTACCTTTTTGCTGTGCTAAATCATAATCAAAAAAACAATTGGGGAAGGTCCAGGCCATTCTTCTTTCACGTATTTCGTCTGCTTCTCTTGCTTCTCCTCTTTGCTTTCTTCCTTTGACTGAATAATCTTAATGGACCCATCTTCAAGTTCGCTGATTTTTTTCTGCCAGCCCAAACACTGTTGAGCCCTGTTGGTGAATTTCTCATTTCAGTTACTGTACCTCAGGGTTTCTGTTTGCTTCTTTTTTTAAATACTTTCTCTCTCTGTATTGATGGTCTCCATTTGGTGGTACATATTCTTGGGCTTCCCTTTGATTCTTTAGACATGGTTTCCTTTAAATATATTTAAAACAGCAAACATGATTCTTTTGACTAGCATTTCCATCTGGGCTTTCTCAGAGAAGGCTTCTATGGATGGCTTCTCCCCTGTTTATTGCCATACTTTCTTGTCTCTTTGTATGTCTCACAATTTTTTTTTTAATTAAAAACTGGGCATTTATAGTAATTTAATGTGACTACTATGAAAATTAGATTCTGCTCCTACTCTTTTTTAAAAAAAATTTTTGTTTTATTGCTTAAAGTATTACAGAGAGTATTACATATGTTTCCTTTTTTTTCCCCCTTGACCTCCCCCCCCCCCCCGTATCTTGTTAATGTTTATCCAGTAAGTCTCCCACTTGGTGCCAAGGGGCTTTATGTAGGCGGGAGTGACACTCGGTGCTCCGCCATCACGGCTCTGCTGCGCCTTCACTGCCCGCTGGAGCAGAAGTGAAAGATCGACACCCTCAGGCTTTCCCCGAACATGCGCACACCCCTTCACAGGCACGTGCCTTCGCACGGCGTCGGAGCTTTGCAGAGCCCCTTCAGGCATCTCATCACCTCCATTTTTGTTTAAGTGTTTGTGTCAGCTTCTTGTTTGTTCCAACGGGTATCACCCCTTCAATTGCCACTGAGTGTTTCAGGCAAGCACTCTAGCCCAGGGGTGGGCAACCCCTGGCACACGTGCCAAACATGGCACGCCAGTAACTTTTGCTGGCACGCGAAACCCTCTCTTATAATCTTCCATTTACAATTTTTTTCTTAATATCGACTTTTTTATTTTTCAGATAAATTCAGTGTAGGTGCATCTTAGATAAATAAATAATTTTACATAACAAATTATCTTAAAGACCATAGACATGGATTGATGGGAGAGGGGAAGAGCAATTTCTATGCCTCTGCCTTAACTCTCCCTGCCTTCCTAGGTCCGACCAGTGTTTTGGTTTCATCCACATACGCTTATGAATCTTTGTTCTCAGTGATGAATTTTGTTAAGTCTCGTAATAGTAGCCTGACGGATGAAAGTAGTAGCTCGTGCATATCTCTGAAGGTCATGAAATATAAACCTGATGTAAAATCTCTGTCATCAGTGATGCAGCAGCAAAAGTCCCACTGATAATATCAAATGGAGTCATAAAGTTTTCTGTCGGACTATCAGTGTACATGTATACATTAAAAAATAAATGTATTTTTCATCATCATACACTGTGTTTTTGTTGCTCGAATGAATTTTATTATTTCTTCAAGGTTCTTCACATACGTACACCTTAAGAGATATCAAGTAGGCGTAACATGTTCTCAAAAAATTAGGGTTGGCACGCAGAAGAATTTTAAGTCAGAGATTTTGCTGGTTTTGGCATGCACTCACAAAAAGGTTTCCCACCCCTGCTCTAGACACAGGGCTTTCCCGATGAGCATGCTCTGCAGCAGGTCAAAGAAAGGCAAGTCCTGTGCACAAGCTTTCCCAGGGAGTTTACAGACATGTCAGATAGGGACAATCTTCTGAAAATGAGCATCTGGGGACCTTCAACCTGCCTGTCTCCTTTGATGGCTGCTGCTTTCCACAGGTACTGTGGTTGTCAGGCTTATGTTTTTGTTTTAATTTTTATTTATTTATTGATGAGAGAAGGGGGGAGAGGAAGGGAGGGAGACAGAGACAGAGCGAGAGTGAGAGCAAGAACGTGCACGCAGGAGAGAAACATCGATTTGTTGTCCACCCACTTGTGCATTCAGTGGTTGATCCCTGTGTATGCTCTGACTGGGGATCAAACCCGCAAACTTGGTGTGCTGGGGCAAAGCTCTACCAACTGAGCTAGCTGGCCAGGAAGGCTGATGTTTTTTTTAAGGGTATGGAACTGAGCAGATGGGCAAGTAAAATGTTACAAACACTGCTGTTCTTAGCAAGATTTATAATTTTTTCCTTGAATAAAGGGGTTGTTGCAAGTTTTCCATTAATTTCCATAGTTGGAGAAAGGTCCATTTTTCCTAGTTTTCTTGCTGCTTTTATAAAGAAGCAGATTTTCAGAGGTGCTTAACCCACCATTTTAGAAGTTTTCCCACTGGATTTTTAGAAAGGGTTTCTTGGGTTTAGGGTGGATAAAAAACCCTAGCGCTGAGCCTGCTGATCTAAGGCTGGGAGCTGTGAGAGTCTGTGAGTGCCTCCATTTGTCTCCACTGATTTAGCACAGCATCAGCCAAGCAGCATTTGATTGCTTCCTCCTGGTTTCTTCCCGCATCCTCAGCCTTCATCCTTCACTGGCCCACCAGTCCTTCTTTCCCTCTCCCTCCTCTCTGCCCGCCCCATTCCTGTCAGCAAGCTTTTATTAACCATCTCCCGAGGGCCTGTGGGTCCAGCCCCAGCTCCTGCCCAGAGGAGCCTCTGCTCTGGTGGAGGGGAAAGACACGTTTCCAGAGGAGACAACCACAACCAGGCTGTGCTGGGACAGAGGGAGGTGTCTGAGGCTGGCGGAGTCAGGGGAGCCCGGGGAAGCTGAGGGGGCAATGGAGGTTCTTGGGGCCAGGGGGTCATCTAGAAGGAGAAAGTATCTTGCTCAATAGCCCTGGAAAGATGACCCCAGAGGGCAAGAGCAGTGCCGGGCTTCCCCAGCTGCGAATGGGCCAGTGGGGAGACGAGCATTCATTCCATTGGGACAGGTGCACAAGCACTGCAGGGCCATGGAGGCATTCTGCAGGCAAAGGCCCCTCTGCAGCTAGAGAGCACCCATCCCACGGGCGAGCAGGCGCGGCTGTCTGCAGGTCTGCAGGTCTGCAGCAGCGGCAGGAAGGCATCTCGGCAGACACTGTCCACCAGGCAGGCTCCCGGGACACAGGAAAAGGTCTGGTTTTACAGGGGAAGGTGCCAAAGCCAGGATGTGCATGTGTGTGAAACTGGAAATAAACACCAGGCACAGCCAAAGCTAATCAGAGGGGAACATCTGCTTGGGGCTGTTCACACCATTCTCGACAGGCAGGGGATCAGGACACCGCCTGGGAAAGGGCGGCCAGGGGGCGAGGTGCTGCCCACCCCTTGTCCAACGGCGTCCTTAGACAAGATACTTCTTCCTTTGAAGCCTCAGTTTCCTTATTGCAAAATGGGGCGAATAACAGATGCTTATCTTGTAGTGTCTGTGAGGATGACAAGACTTGGGGAACTTGAAAGGACTCAGCGCACAGTATCAGGGGCCCAGTAAGTCCTTATCTCTCTGTGGCTTTTCGGTTGCTGTAAACTGGAGTCATAATTCTAACGGGTTTTGAGTAAGTTGAGTAATATTATACATTTCCCTGGAAAAAGTCACTTTGTATTCCTCACCTCCTTCCGGAATGGACGTCAGGAGCTTACAATAAAAGGCAATAAAACACTTTATGAGGACGGAAACAAGAACTGAGTGCTGAAATGCGTATCTGCAGGCCCGTGGGGTGTGTGTGTGTGTGTGTGTGTGTGTGTGTGTGTGTGTGTGTTTACACACAAAATCTAGAGTAAAGGAAGCCATGGCAATCAAACATGAAACAGCCTTCAGCTTCTGGAAGTCAAACACAGAGAACCATGACAGCATTTCCTACCAGGGCCCTCTAGCGGCTTTATCTGGGGGCCGCTATAGAAGGAACTAGATAATGCAAGCATGCAGCACAGCGGGGAGGAGGCCCACGCCCAGCGCCAGGGAGGAGTCGGAGGCTCAGAGGGAGCCTGGTCAGCTCCCTGGCCCAATCGCTGGGGTTCCCCTTGGTGGTGATCCCCTCTGGCATCACACCATGCCCTCCTGGAGCAGCTGCTGAGGGGCTGAGCATGCGCTCATGCATGCACGCATTCACTCCTTCACTCACTGTTTGCGCATTTACATTCCCAGGGCCTACTCTGTGCTGAAAAGTGAAGACTTTGGAGATGCTTGCACTAGACTTAAAGAATACTGAACTTGGGGTTTGAGTTCAGGAAGAGGAGATGGCATCCCGGGGAGGGGAGGCCAGGAGTGCAGGGTCAGAGTGGGAGGGCCTCAGACACCCCTGGTGAGGCTGGAGGTGGGGACACGGGGTAGGGGTGATGAGAGCTGCAGGAGCTGTGGGTGAGGACAAGAAGGGGGCTCTGAGATGTACTGTGAGAAGACTGACCAGGATTTGGTGTGGGAGAGGGGAGGGAGGGGTCCCGGATGATGCCCAGGTGTCTGCATAGGGAAGCGGAGGTTGGAGGTTTCTCCCTGCGTTGGGGAGCTGGGGAGAGCAGGCTAGCGGAGGAGCTGGTTCAGTGGGCCAGGTCCAAACTCCAGAGGAGATAGCGTAGCTGGAGACACGAAGGGGGTCACTGTCAGTGTCATGGGGGTGCCGTTGCGTAGGAGTGGGAGAGAAGAGAGAAGAGGGCCAAGAGCAGATTTATTTAAGGCAAATGGGGTATATAGAAAAGGCCAAAAAGAAGGGGGTCAGAGATGTGGGAGGAGACACAGGCCAGAGCTGAGCTGGGAATACAGGGTGGGGACGTGGGGGTGGCCAACAGCGAGGATCAAGGAAGATAATGACGGCAAAGCATCTGCTGGCATGACCATCAGATGACGTCAGCGGAGTGACAGTGAAAAGAGACCGGAGGGGCTGGGGTGAGTGGAAGGCGAGGTGGAAGAGCCAGGACAGGGTTGGTGTGTGGGTGCCTCTGAGGAAGCTTCTCTGTGTGTCTTGGGTAGGGGATGTGCAGAGCAAGTGTGTTTGGGTGAAATGAAGATGGCAGGAGGGGAGGTACGCACGGACAGGTGAGTCTGCAGGTCGAATGGAGGAAGGAGGAGTATCTTCCTGGTGCCTCTGCCAAGGGCAGGGCAGGCCAAGTCCGGGGAGGGACAGGGGCACCAGGAGAACCAGGGACAATGGGCTGGTGGGATCACTCTCAGCTCCCGCAAGGCCGGGAGGTTGTTTCAGAGTGAGACTGGGGATGACGTTTCTGAGGTTGACACTAAGATTCAGAGGGTGCCAAGGACATGGGTGGGACAGTCACTGGACCTGTGATGCCAAGAAGCCAGGGAAAGGGATACTGGGCACTGTGGCCCCCAGGGGCAGTGGCTGGATTGGAAGGGAGGAGACGAGCTGGCCCAGGACCCAGGGTCCTGAGTAATGAGGTGCCATGGGGACTGGTGCATCCAGCTCAGTCCCTGGCCAAGGGCAGACTTCTAGGCCTGAGCTTAGGAACTAGGAGAACCTGGGACTCACCGGGATCACCTCTTCTTCCAGGCTTGCCACGCCGTCCAGGGGGCCCTAGACAGGAAAACAAGGATAGACTCGTTGAAAAGGGAAGCCGTGGGTTTGGGCACAGTCCGCCTGCTGCTGGCCACCCACCCACCCTGCAGCTGCATCCTGGCAGCAGCTTGCCTGCCACCCTGCTGGCTGACAGAGAGGAGAGGTGTGGGGAGAAACCCATCCCTCACCCCTGCTCCTCCCACCCTTCCTCTGCGGGTTGTATACTCACCCCTCACTCTCTCATTCAGTTACTAATCATCTGCTCATTTATCCACTCACAATTCCTCCGAAATAAAAAAAGATTTATTATCTGGAAACTCTTGAGGTAGAAGAGTTTGCAACTGAGAAACTTCCAAACGAGGAGAAATATAAGGCCGAGGGGGAGAGTTATCTTATGAAAGCCCTGACCAATGCTTTTTAATCTCCACGGCGATACAACAACAGGGACAGCACATCACAGAAAGACACCAGCATGGCATTTCAAATGCTTGAACTCGGCAATCAGGCGCTATCCTACCCATCACTGTCCTGCCGGGGCTCGCTGGAACCCTCAGCACTTCCCAGCCCCGCCAGCGTGGGCACATGCTTCTGTTCTCGGGATTTATTGCCGAGAACGCACTTCTTTTCTGTATGCAGCTCTCCATCCACATGGCTGGAGCCTTTCTGGACGGATGATGGGAACCATCTTGCCTTTGCCTTCAGCCCCTCTGCCCTCCTCATTCTTTTATTTTTTTGGGAAAGGTGTGCAGAAGATGCATGTACTAGATTACAAATGAAATGGCACTTTATACCCGTCTCTACCCTGCCCGCCCCCTGCGTGCCGGGAGCTGTGGTGGGCCCTGATGGACACAGACTGTGGCTGTATTACAAGGCACTGCCCTTTCCTGTGAAGGTCACCCCCCTCCCAGATTCCCAGAACAACCACTGAGGAGAGACAGACTGGTCATGAGTCCGGTCCGATGCAGGGTGGTTGTATGTATGCACACGCCTGTGTGTTTTCCCTTTTTCCTCCTCCTGTCTTTAAGTGGAGCTCATTGAGTGCCCCTGATCCAGGGGTTGGGACGGGGCAGTAAAGCAAAAGCAGCCCAGGTCAGGGGGTCAGTGGTACTTCCGATTTGTTAGGGGGGAATCCTGGATGGGGAGGAGGGAGGACCTCTGAGAACGAGTGAGAGAGACCTTTGCAGGGCAGGCTGAGGCGAGAAGGAATTTCTGGCCAGCACTGGGGGCTTGAGATCAGGATGGTTAAGCAAAATTAAAAAATTAAAAACATGCTATTTTCTTGCACCCCTATGTTTGTAATTAAAGAAAAGTTATTGTGGTCAAGAAGGCATAACAGATTTTACCGTATTTAACCATGTTTAAGAGTGCAGTGCGCCGGTGTTAGCATGTGCCCGGTGTTGTGCGCAGGTCTCCGGACTTCTTCATCTTGCAAAACTGGAAACTCTTTATTCATGAACAGCCCTCCCTTCCCCCGCCCCCAGTCCTCCAGAAACCACCATCCTACTTTCTGTTTCTAAGACTGTGCTTGTTTTAGATATCTCAGATGAGTGGAACCTTGCAGGATCTGTCCTTTTGTGAGTGGCTCATTTCACTTAGTACAATGTACTCAAAAGTTCACCCATCTTGGTAAAGTGACCATTTCCTTCTTTTTAAAGGTTCAATAAATATTCCATTTTATGTACACACCACATAGTCTTCATCCTTTCATCCCATCTGGTGGTGGATACTGAGTTGCTTCTACCTCTTGGCTAGTGTGGACAATGCTATAAACATGGGGGAGCAAGTATTTCTTCAAGATGCTGTTTTCAACTCTTTTGGATAAATACCCACAAGTGGGATTTCAGGGTCATCTGGCAGTTTTATTTTTAATTTGTTGAGGCCCGTCCTAACTGTTTTCTATAGTGGCTACACCATTTTACACGCTTACCAACAGTGTACGAGGGTTTCAACTTCTCCACATCCCCACCAACATCTGTTATTTTCTGTTTGTTTTTTTGGATATTGGCCACCCTAATGGATATGAGGTGATATCTCACATTGTGGTTTTAATTCGCATTTCCTTAATAATAAGTGATGTTAAACATCTTTCATATAACTGTTGGCTATTTGTACATCTTTTTTTTAATATATATTTTATTGATTTTTTACAGAGAGGAAGGGAGAGAGATAGAGAGTTAGAAACATTGATGGGAGAGAAACATCGATCAGCCGCCTCCTGCACATCTCCCACTGGGGATGTGCCCGCAACCCAGGTACATGCCCCTGACCGGAATCGAACCTGGGACCCTTCAGTCCGCAGGCCGATGCTCTATCCACTGAGCCAAGCCGGTTTCGGCTGTACATCTTCTTTAGAGAGATGTCTATTCAAGTCCTTGGCCCATTTTTTAATTGGATTGTTTGTTTTTATCACTGAGTTGTAGTTCTTTTTGTTTTCCTTTGGTTAATCCTCACCTGAGGATACTTTTCCCATTGACTTGTAGAGAGAGTGGAAGGGAGGGAGGGAGAGGGAGAAAGAGAGAGAAACATTGTTGTGAGACACATCGACCAGTTGCCTCCTGTACCTGACTCAACTGGGGCCGGGAATTGAAGCCAAAGCCCAGGCATGTGCCCTTGACCGGGAATCAAACGCAGGGCCCCTTGATGCCTGGGCCAGTGCTCCAACCACTGAGCAACACTGGCCAAGGCTGTAGGAGTTCTTTGTATATTTTGGATATTAACCCCTTATCAGGTATATGGTTTGCAATTATTTTCTCTCACTCTGTAGGTTACCTTTTCATTCTGTTGTTTCCTTTGTTGTACAGAAGTTTCATTTTTTAATTTTTAAAATTCTCACCCAAGCACATGATAGAGAGAAGAAAGAAGAGAGAGAAACATTGACGTGTATATGTCCCAACCAGGGTTCGAACCCACAACCCAGATATCTGCCCTGACCAGGAACTGAACTGGCAACCTTCTGGTGCACAGGACTATGCTCAACCTGTTGGAAGCTACCCACTGTCTTCACTATCAGAGAAGTGTAAACAAGGAGCCGGAATGCTGGTGACCCTTGAGCCCTGGCAAGGGCCAGAGCTATGCACCGATTGTTTAGTTGAGACAATGGTGGCTCAAGCAATTTCCTGACCAAATAGTCTCAGAATAAATCTTTACTAATATTTACTGACCTTTAAGATAGTCTGTCTGTAAGCGGAATTGCCTGCCTGACTAAGGGCTATATGTGTATCCAAAATTGAATAAAAGGTTGGCAAGGCCTGGGCACCAGTGAAGTCCTTCCTCTAGAGTTGGACTCTCCGCCTGGCCCCCATTATTTCCAAATTATTATTTCTTGTCTCGTCTCTGTCATTTGTGCGCGGCCCTTCTCCAGATCCCGAACCACGAACCACGTGGGACGTGGCTCACACATCAACCAACTGAGCCACTCAACTGGGCTGTGCAGAAGTTTTAAAGTTTGATGTAGCCCAATTTTTCTATTTTTGTTTTTGTTGCCTTTTAAATCTTTGAGTTCTTTTGTTTATGGAGCAAGGTGAGGTCCCAATTTATTCTTTTGTCTGTGGTTATCCAGTTTTCCCAACACCATTTGTTAAGGATATTATCTTTTGTGTAGCCAGACTTGGCACCTTTGTCAGAGATGATTTGACCACGTAAGGGATGCAAACCTGAGCACTGAGAGCAGAAATCATGCTAGTTGCCATCTTTGGTTTCCCCCGATACCAGACGCAGCCGTCAAGTGTCATGCTGGAAACGCCCAGGTCCATGTTGACTTGGTAACAAGATTCTGGCCCCCATAACAGACAACAGCTCATACTGAGAGGGACCTGTAGCTGATGAAGGGCCTCCAGGCCCACCACACCCGCTGAGGCCTGCGGCTCCCTTCCTCCTGGTGGGCTATGGAGGCCCCTTTATTGGAACCTCTTTCCAGAACTCTGGGAGGAGAATTGTGGTCAAGTGATTTGAATCCTCCAGACCTTCAGCCTGAGCTCCCCGATGTTGCCTGGGCCCCAGAGCCATTGTGGAGGTGCTCTTGAATGGAAAAGTCAGGGGAGATCCCCGGATTTGAGCTTCTAAGACCAAATCATTAAAACATCTCTCCCAAATATAAATTAAAATCACAACGAGATATCACCTGTCAGAAGGGCTATCATCAATAAATCAATAAACAAGTGTTGGTGAGGCCCTAGCTGGTTTGGCTCAGTGGATAGAGCATCAGCCTGTGGACTGAAGGGTCCTGGTTTGATTCTGGTACATGCCCAGGTTGCGGGCTTGATCCCCAGTAGGGGGCTTGCAGGAGGCAGCCAATCAGTGATTCTCTCTCATCATTGACATTTCTATCTTGCCCTGTCCCTTCCTCTCTGAAATCAATAAAAAAATTATTAATAAAAAAAAAGTGTTGGTGAGGACATAGAGGAAAGGGAATCTTCATGCATTGTTGGTGAATTTGTAAATTGATGCAGCCACTATGGAAAACAGTATGGAGGTTCTTCAAAAAATTAAAAATAGAACTACCATAAGACCCAGTAATTCCACTTACCTGAAAAAACCCAAACCACTAATTTGAAAAAATATACACATCCCTATGTTCACTGTAGCATTATTTACAATAGCCAAGATATGGAAACAACCCAAATGTCAAGCGATAGACAAATGGATAAAGAAGATGTGATACATATATACAATGGAATATTACTCAGCCATAAAAAAGAATGAAATATAACCATTTGTGACAACATGGATGGATCTAGAGGGTATTATACTAAGTGAAAGAAGTCAGACAGAGGAAGACAAATATTGTTTGCTTTCACTTCGATGTGAAAGCTAAAAAACAAAATAAACAATACAGAAACAAACTCATGGATACAGAGAAAGGAACGGATGGCTGCCAGATAGGAATGTGTTGGGGGTTGAGTGAAAAAGGTGACGGGATTAAGTAGTACAAATTGGTAGTTACAAACTACCATGGGATGTAAAATACAGCATAGGGAGTACAGGCAATAGTAGTGTAATAACTATGTATAGCACCATGTGGGTAGTAGACTTACTGGGGTGATCACTTCATAAATCACCTAAATGGCTCATCACTATGTTGTAACCCTGACACTAATATATTGTATGTCAACTGTAATTAGAAAAAAAAATGTTAAAAAACATTTCTGCAGATAATTTTGTTTTACAAGTATCAGACCACCCGGACTGGAGGGATCTGCCTGCTCATTTCCAGCCTGGCCTGACAAAGCCCTCTGTCCCTCAGAGGAGGAGTCAGGTCCTGGGCACACCTCGTGGGCCCAGGGGACATGGTGCCCTTGGCGGGCACTGACTCCCCAAGAGGCTGGCCGGCTGCGTGAGCTGGGCCAGCACCGCGAGCCACGTTGTCCTCTGGGAATTAAAACCAGGGCCCCTTGTTCAGCAAATACAGCTCATTCCAGAGGGGTTTGTGACCCCGCAGGCATCCTCCATCAGCCACTACACTGCAGGGAGCCCGATGGTCCCGTGCCCGCTGCTTGTTGGAAAGCCCCAAAGCAGTGTGGAGAAGCAGTGCCACAGGCTGCCGGGTTGTAGAGCAAATGTTTGTTTAGCACCAGGATGTTTGTTTAGAACCAGCAACTCCTGCTGCTGGGACAGGTCCCTACTGCCCCAATGACCAGATGACCAGACCTGGCCATCCTGCCTTGACACCGTCTCATTCAGTGACCAAATGAACAGAGCCATGGCAAGGTGAGAGGGGAGGGAGCTGGCAGGTGGTCCCAGCCGCCCATTCACTGAGTCTCACACGTGAACCCCGATGTTCTCTCCAACGGAGCCGACAGTCCCGAGCAGCCACGCAGCCCCTGACAGTGTTTAATAAAAGCAAGAGCTTGGCGTTATTGAGCGTTTCTGCTCGGTGGCAATCTCAATTCCATGTTAACTCATACACGCCTCAAACCCGAGGAAGGCTGCTATTAGTATCTCCATCTTATAGATGTAGAAGCCGAAGCACACAGAGATGAACTGATTCTCAGAGTCAGACAGCTGTCGTGGGCGGGGCCGTGCAGCGGCCGCCCCCTGCCCCCTGCCTCCCGCCCAGGCAGATGCTCACTGAAGGGGAGCGGTTACAACAGTCCACCATGTCCATAACCGCTTCTTGGCACTTATTATTATTTTTTCAAAATATCGGGTACCCTACCAAATGGAAGGGGCCCAGAGATGGCTGTCAGAGGCCCATGCATTAAAAGGCCGCATGCCACTGCCCACACTGGGGGCCCCAATGACTTGTGCCTGCTTTGGACATGCGTGCCTCACACCATCCGAAATGCCTGTACTTTCCAGGCTGGTTCCTCCCCTGAGTCTGTAGGAGCTTTAATAAAAGCATTTAAAACTATATCAAGGGGTCCAGACCCACTATTCACGTTGGTGGCGCACCGGACCCAGACTGGGGGGTGGGCGAAGAGAGCCTGGGGAGGGGGCGGCCGCTGACAGGTTGGGAGCCTGTGCAGGCCCCGTGCTGAGTGCTTCTGTGGCCACGTGAGAGAGATGTGACATGACTGGCCCCACTAACAGAAGAGAGCTGAGACCCAAAGGTGAGGTGCCCTGTCCTAGCTGAAGAGCCAGTCAGAGCCAGGAGTGGGGCCCTGGGCTGCCAGGGCTCTTGCTGGCACCAATGCTGTCCTCCTAAGTGTGTCTGTTTGGGGAAATGGACCATGGTGTAGGCACCAGGACTGAAAATCAGAACATGTCTCCCAGAGGTCAGCTCCCTGGCTGGCTGAGGATGGAGGACATGGGCTGGCACATGGCACTGCCTGTGGGAGGCACTGGTGGGAGGGGCCTGTGGTCTGGGCAGCTGGAAGGCCAGCTGTGTGCAGCCACCAGTATTCCCTAGACCCACCTGGCCCCTAGGGCTCCTGCCTGTGGTGACACTGGGGACTGCCTGGGGCCATCTCCCATTTACTCAGAGGCCACAGCCTGGTCAGAGATGCCCAGGTGTCCCCAGACACAAGTGGCCCCTGTCCGTCTGTCCCGAGGTCCTGTGCCGCTCCGGGTGGGCTATGGAACTGCCTGACTCTGAGGGGTGCTGGCTGGGCAGGGGCTTGGGGAGCAGGGCCTGGAAAGCTGCAAGCCTCCTGCAGAGCGGCAGCCCCTTCTGTGGGCCCAGGTCCTGATGCAGCTGGAGGCCAGGCTTCTGCAATGGGAGGGTCGTTCCCAGAGCTGGAATGCTGCGGGGAGCAAGGAAGGTGGCCCCTGTTGGCGAACCTCCCGTGTGCCAGGCTTTGTGCTGGGGGCTGTACAGATGTCTGCTCATTTACTCTGCTCAGCGCCCCTGCCAGGGAGGTGGCATCCACCTTACGCTACAGATGAAGTAAAGAGGCTCAAAGGAAGGGACTTGTCCTGTCACACAGCTGGCGTGGAGCAGAGCTGGAACGCAAACCTAGCTGTGTCTACTTCCAAGCACTTGCTTTGCTTCCTTAAAAGAAATGAGGGCTGCCTGGACTCCCCTCTCGCCGGATGCCATCGTCTGGCCAGAGACCCCTGGGCGCCCCATCCTAGGTCCACCAGCTCTGTGAGCGGGGAGGGCCAGGGTTATTTTCCAAAGTGCTTGGGGGGGGGGGCGGGGGAGGGTGCTCCACCACACCCCAGTTTCAGGTTCAGTGGGGCTGGAGTGACCGGAGAGTTTGCATTTTTATCACGTTCCCAGGGGATGTGCTGTTGCTGTGGGTCTGGGAAACACACTTGAAACCACTTGGCTTCCTTTCTCTCTCCCTTTAAATATGATTTTCTTTCTTACAACATATTTCAAGCCTCATGTACTTTACTTGGTGCCAGTTGCCTTGGGTGTTCAGGGGCTGGGAGGCTGGAGCCAAGCTGTGAGTGTACAATACCCAAGGACACCAGTTCTGGGTTCATAAACCACCAGCAATTATTTCTACTGCTGCTGCCACGAGGGCTACTGCGGTGTGCACTGCCGGAGCACGGACCGTGTGCCAGGTCACATCAATCCTAATGTGATTTTCACAGCTACCCTCCAGCTCATTTTATCGAGGAGGAAACTGGGACCAGAGAGGGCAAGTCACTGGCTTGAGGTCACACAGCTTCCAGCAGCAAGACTGAAATTTGGCCCCTGGTGGTCTGGTGCCAGGGTTCACACTCAGAGCCACAGGCTGTTCTGCCTTAGGACTAGATGAGATGGAACAGAAGCCCCTCACCACAGCCCCTCACAGTGGAAGCTGGTTGAATGGCCTAAACCAGAGCTCTCAGTCTACACCCAACCCCATTTCTCTGTCTGAATCCCCGTCTCTGTGAACAGCATCGCCCCCTACCAGCCCCCGGGAGTGTGGGTGGATCCATCCCATCCACGCTTCCTGAGCACCGCCTCTAAACACGAGAGGCGCCAGGCTGCCACCCTACATGGCTGGCCACGCCTCGGCCCTGTCCTGGTGTTCTCAGTGTATGACTGTGACCCTAAAACCACCCCGTGCAGTGGGTACTATTATCCCCATTTTACAGATGTGGAATTGCAGCACCAAGAAGTTAGCTCACCCCAAATCACAGAGTCAGGAGAGAAAGAACAAGTACGGCCCCGGCAGCTCTGTGGACCGATGGTGGCAGCCTCCTCCCTCCCTGGCTTCCCAGTTTCCTTCATTCTCTCCCCACAGTCAGGCAGCCCTTCTGAACCACAGATCGGATCCTGTACTTCCCTGTAAAGCCACCCCCAAGCTCCTCACTGTTCTTAGGACAGTCTGAGCTCCTTGGCCAAGGCCGTTCCAGGCTGACCCAGACTTCCCTCTCTGGCCTGCTCTGCCCAGCCCCTACTTATCTTCCATACATCACTCCAGGCCCACTTTTTGCCAGAACACCTGGCCCAGATCACATCAAAATCCCAGAGCTGTTTTGCTCATGTCTTCAGTGTCCATTCTCTCCTTTCTTGCCAGAAAAACTACTCATCCTTCAAGATCCAGCTAAGACATGAACCCTCCTCTGGGATGTCTTCCTGGATGCCCACTCTATGGCCACAGATATTTACTTGCACTTGGTGCAGTGGGATGGAGCCGTCTGCCCATCTGTGAGCCCCACAAAGCAGGGACCACATGCAATCGCCCTTGGTCCTCGGAGAGGCTGGCCCGGGCTAAACTGAACTAAGGTGAATGGTCATCAGTGACCACGCCAAGAGGCTCTGGATTCTGGGGTGTCCATTGGCGGCTGTGTCTGAGTCTGATCATTGCTGGAAATTAGGAAAGGAAATGAGATCTTTTCTTCTTTTTTTAAAAAAATATATTTTATTGATTTTTTACAGAGAGGAAGGGAGAAGGATAGAGAGTTAGAAACATCGATAAGAGAGAAATATCTAAGAGAGAAACATCGATCAGCTGCCTCCCGCACACCCCCTACTGGGGTTGTGCCCACAACCCAGGTACATGCCCTTGACCGGAATCGAACCTGGGACCCTTCAGTCTGCAGGCCGACGCTCTATCCACGGAGACAAACTGGTCAGGGCTAGATTTTTCTTCTTTATGCCTGTTGTCCTCTGCCCACTGGGCTGGGAAAATGCCAGTTTATGAACCAAGGGCAAGTGGCTATGGGTCTTTCAAGCCAGGGCTGTTGGAAACCCTGGGGGCAGACCTTGCCCGGGTGAACTGCTTCTAACCATTCTCTGGGGAGCGCCTGCGCCCCCAGATAATTAGCCGCATGTGTGTGGGGGACAGGCCTGGTTTATTTCCCAAGGATTTATGAGAAGGGGAGTATTCTCACTGACCTCCGTTTCAGGAAAGGCCTCTTTCTGGAACACTTGCCGAATATCAACAGTAAAGCACATGTGCTCGCAGCAAGCCTGCCTGACAGCGTCATTCCCGCCATGTGTTTCTTGTCTCGTTCGCATTTTAGCATTCGCTCTGGGGACTGCATGCATTTCTGAAGGTCCCTAAACACAGCTCCAAGCGGAGCACTTATAATTTACCCTTCATGAAAGCCATCACTGCTCTTTCCAAACATACTTGGAAGTGGGTTCAAAGTTTATTTAGAGAAAAAAAATACATTTTTAATAGACAGAAAGAGAGTGTTTGTGAATTCTTTTTCCCAAGCCCTCCTCCTTGGGACCTTGGGAACGACTCCTTCGGCTCACAGACACTGACATCCTCAGAGGGGACCGTGAACGTGTGAACACGGGTCATCTGTCCGCTCAGGCATTTTTCCAGTTTATTCTCTGTTTATTCACCTGTTATGCTGTTTCTCCCTCCACCCCACCTTCTCATTCTCTTCCTTCTACTCGTGCACTCTCACCTCATCATTGCCCATCCATCCATTTATCCTGCTGTAGAAAAACTACTCAATACATAGTTTTGGGTGCATGAATGACTTTATTCATCCAGGCAATCAAATATCTATCTGTATATTTATCATTCATCCACCCATTAGATTATTAATCTTTGTTCATTCATCCTGAGATCCATCCATCCATCCATCCATCCACCCAACATTGACCCACTCTGTGCCAGACTCAGGGGACACTCAAATGAGTACATCTGGTTCCTGCCGTTGAGTGGCTCACAAGGAGCTGGGAGATGACATGCAAACAATCAATCAAAATGGACCGTGGGAACTGATTGTAGAGAGATGTGCAGGAGCTGTGGGGCCCGGAAGGGGCATGGATACTGGGAACGGTTCAGTACAGAAGGGGAGATGGAGCGTCCACAGATAAAAACCTGCTCGTCTTCCCTGTCTCCAGAACCAATGTGGCAGCAGCTTGGGGTGAGTGGAGTCAACGGCCACTCCAAGGCCTGAAATTCCACCCATGCCTTGCAGCCATTTTCTGTCAGAGACAACCTCCAAGCTGGAACTGCTCAGATATGGCACCGTCTTAGTGATCCTTACAGCAATCCTGTATCTCCATTCTGAAGAGCAGGAAACGGGCTCAGAAGAGGGGAGGAAGCTAAGACGCGGCAGAGCCTACATATCAGAGCTTGAGAACTGGTGGTCAGTCTGTGTAGCCTGCTGCAGCCATTGGCTGGTGGGTGGCCCTCTGGACAGCACCAGCCACTGACCTATCTGTTCCCACTCTGAAGTTTCCAGGGTGCTTGGGCCCCAGGCCTAATTCCTTGGGGTCACGGTTCTTCCTGCACCCACCTGTCCCAGAGCTAACCGGACACCCTGCAGGAAAGTGGTGGTCCCTGTCTGGGAGGCTGAGTGCTCAAAGGACCCCAAGAAGCCCTGCTATTTCAGTGCCTCTCTTCTCCTGGCCCCAGGCCCAGGGGCTGAGCACGAGGGCCTTGTTCATAAGCAGGGACCACACATGCCAAGTTCCAGGCTGTGGCCAGGCCTCGGGCTCTGGACTGGGCAGAGAGTGGCCGTGCTCACAGAGATCCTGCAGCCACGGTCCTCAGCGCCGTGATCCTGCAGAGAGCGCGTCCCGGGAGCCCTGCCTGGGTGAGGACACCGGTGCAGCCCCTCCGCGGGGCCTCAGGAAGGAGTCATTTTACATTCAAGCCTTCACAGAAGTCTTTCATGTTCTGTGGTGCATGTTCAATTAATTTATTTTTTAAAACCCAACAACAAAATAGCATTTGGTGAAGACACACAAACGTAACCAGCCCTAATCAGAGCTAGTTCTAGATGCTTATCTCTGTAACTGAGGAACCTGTTAAAAAGAGCCTGGGAGTTAAGGATGGGAGATAAATGTGTTCATTTATCTCTATTACTCCAGAACCCTGAGCTCTGAGGGCAGAGCGGTCAGGGGAGGAAGCATCAGCAACAAAGTTTAGGAAGTGGGGAAGTAGACAAATGAGGGGTTACTGTGTGTGCGGAAATGGGACAGCTAAGATTTTAAGCTGGGAATGGAAAAGCTCAAGAGCAACCTACCTGCGCTGAGAACACCCAAAGCTCAGGAAGCTGCAGACCTGATGAGCTAGGATCTAGACCAGGGGCCTCAAACTATGGCCCTTGGGTCAAATCCGGTCCACCACTGACTTTTTAAAAAATTGATTTTTAAAAAGAGAGGGAGGTGAGGGAGAGGGAGAGGGAACGAGAGGGAGCGAGAGAGAGCAAGAAGAGGAAGAGGAAGAGAGAGAGAGAGACAGACATTGATGCGAGAGCAAAACATTGATCAACTGCCTCTGGGAATCAAGCCCGAAACCTGGGCATGTGCTCTGACCGGGACTCGAACAGGTAACCCTTTGGTGCACGGGATGACGCCCAATCAATTGAGCTACATCGGCCCGGTCCCACCACTGATTTTTGTAAATAAAGTTTTACTTATGGACTGTCTATGGCTGTGTTTGCGCTACAACGACAGAGTTGAGCAGTTGTGACAGAGATGGTATTTGCCTCTGATCTGGACAGCTGCCCTTTCTTGCGCTGGGGGCTCATTTTCCGGAGAGAGGGGAGTAGAGTCTCTCGCTTGCAGGACGCCAGCCGCACAGTTGAGGAAGGCGTGTCATCAAGAGGAAGTCGACACACGCATGTGGAGGCCCCGGAGCATTCCTTCCTCAGCGTGGCTCTCAAGACCAGGCGCTGGGTCTTTGCTTCCAGGCAGGAGACGGGGAGGCTCTTCCCCGGGAATCCGATGAGCACAGGAGGAAAGACCCAGCCAGCTCACGCCCTGGGAAGCCACGACTGACTAGCCTCGCCTGTGCCCACCGAGCTGCCAGTCAGCTTTCTAGTTTCCACTCTGGAAAATGAGCCAAAGGCACCAGACGTTTGAGAAACCCTCTCGCATGAAAGACAAGGGCAAAACAGGTGGCGAGAAGTAACTCAGAGGACAACGGCTTTCAGAAACAGAAAATTAAAATCCCCCCACACCCCACAATTAAATGTTCAGAGAGAACAGCGGATATTATATCCATGAATTTAGATCAGGATGCTATTAAAAAGGAATATTCAGAGAACATTTGCACAAAATTTCTTGCAAATTAAAAACATGATAGCAGCGATTAAAATTTCATTGGAAACAGAGTTGCGAGAGAAAGGTGGGCCAAGTCTCCAAGTCAGAATGAACAGATGCAGAAAATTGGAAAAAGAGGTGGAGCTAGGTCAGGACATCAGGAGCAGTGCAGGGATGGTCATCCCCCCCCCCCCCCCCCCCCAGCTAAGGAAACCTAGAGAGAGAAAAAACAGAGAAATTGGGGAGTTGGGGGGGAATCATTACATAATTCAAGGAATTTGAATACATTGAGATTTCTTCCTAAGGGTCCAGCTCAGTGAAAGAAAACAGACCTTGGTAAAGGCACTTCGCCTCAAAGTCTCACAACACAGGGTTTAAGGAGAAGATCCCAAACTACCAGAGAGAAAATAGCAGGCTTCCTGCAAAGACCTGAGAAAAAAGGAAGGCTTGGTCTTCTAATAGAGAATGCCTAAAACGGGAAAAATCAAAGTTGCAGCATATTCATGTTATTTAGAGGAAGGTGATCATTTTTAAAATTTATTTTTTTAAATTGATTTAGATCAGGGAGGGAGAGGGAGAGAGAAATAGAAACATCAACGATGAGAGAGAATCATAGATCAGCTGCCTCCTGCACGCCTCCTACTGGGGATGGAGCCCGCAACCCGGGCATGTGCCCTGACCCAGAATCAAACTATGACCTCCTGGTTCATAGGTTGATGCCCAACCACTGAGCCAGCCACACTGGCTGGGAAGGGAGGAAGGTGATAATTACCGACAGAAGCCCTGCTATTTGTCAGGTGTGTGTCAGGGCCTGGGGATACATGGGAGTGAGACAGGCCCAGCCCCACCACCATTACAGGCTAGGGGGAGGCAGACCCTGCCTCACCGATGATGAGCCAGATTATAAACTGGCAAGTGCGGTGAAGGAAAAGTACAGGTGAGCACAACCTGTCCGCTGGGCTCAGGTTCCCTGGGAAACTTATGCTTGAGATGAGGCCCGAGAGACGCCCGGAGCTGCCTGGGCAGCGGAAGGACAGTGTTGCTGGCAGGAGGGACAGCAAGGGCAAAGGCTCTCTGTGAGAGACGGCAGGGCTCAGCCTTGCTCCCCATCCCAATCCCCTGAAGGGCCCTGTGAGCAGGGCTGGGCCTCACCTCCGGCGTTTCTGATTCAGCGAGTTGCAGGTGGGACCCCAGAATCTGTAGTTCTAACAGCTCCAGCTGATGGGGATGTTGCTGGCCCAGACCTGCATGGTGAGAAGCGCTGACCTAAATGTCTGCAGAGCCCAATCCTACTGGGTTTGATTTGTACCCTTCAGGCCAGCAGTTCTCAAACAGGAGAACCATTAGGGTGTTTGTGTTGTGTGCAAATTTCCCGGCCACCCCAGAGATTCCAATTCCTGGGGCTGGGCTGACCCTGGCAATGTGTATTGACGTGAATGCCCATGGTCCCAGGGGGCCACTCGAGGCCTGGGAGTGGGGGACAAGCAGACAGCTCTTGCAGTAATGCAGGCGTGAGATGATGGGGCCTCACCAACCAGGCAAGGGACGGAGGTGGAGAGGGCAGGATGGACTTGTGAGGTGAATGGCGGGGCTGAAAATGGCTTGGGGACAATGAAAATGGAAGGGCGGCTCTAACCTTGAGAGTCTGGGATCAGGCAGCCAATGCCAGGATTCAAGTATCGGCTGGACTTCCTGCTCCCAGCCCCCTCAAACTAGCCTGAAAGTTCACTGCCAAAGTGATTTTTAAATTTTGTGAAACAATTCCCAGGTGAAAACTGCCGTATCTCATTTCCCCTGCAGATGACCCAGCCAAGTGGGAAATCTGCTGTATCTGCCTTTAGAATCCACCAGAGTCAGCTTCTGTTCCTAAGACAACTGGGCGAAGCCTCAATTCCAACTGTGTCCCACCAGATGGAGTGGGTTGGGCCCCGAGCCCCTCCTGCCAGCCCTGGGCTTTCCAAGGCCAGGCTTCCCCTGCCAGCAAAGAGAGAGAAACCACAGACCCCACAGCGCACTCATGCCTCTCCCCCCACCCCCTCCCCAGGAGAGACCTGCAATTTCTTGGCCAGAACAGGAGCCAACAAAAGTCTAAAAAGGCCCCACACTCATGAGGCCACATGGACCCTGTGTCAGGCCTGGTCCCTGGTCGTCCTCCCTGGGGAATTTCAGTCCACCCACATTTGGACTGAGGACGAAAGGTTCAAATGAAAGGCGTTCGACAGCTGCCCCGGAGGCTCTCTGCCCACATGACGTGGAGCCATCAGTAGAAAGTTCCAGGAATTGAAGGCCAGTGCCACTTCCCCTGGCTGGCTGGTCCCACGTGTGTGTTTGAGGGGAGAGGTGGTCCCTGCAGGCTTCTCAGGGGCCCCGGGGACCCTGTACTGCTGCCCTCCCAGGTGGGGCCTTCGGGACTAGGGCCTAGAGACTCGGGCCTCCCTCATATTTTCAAAGGCCGCCTCTCCCCATTTATGAAGTACCGACCCCCGGCCTCTCCGTGCACTGTGTTCCTGTGGGCTTTGGCTTTCGGTTTCTTCCATCCTCAATCCTCAGAGCCACCTGGCAGCATGTTCCCTCGCCCCATCATCCAGGTCTCAGCTCAGGGGGCACCTCCTCAGTGGGGCCCTCGCTAAGTGACTCCCCAGGATTTCATCACATCAGGTGGTGCCTGCCCATCCCATGCCCTCCTCCTGCTAGAATGTCAGCTCCCCGACAGGACAGATCTTGTCCAGCTTATTGCCTAGTGCCTGGCATCCAGTGAAGCTCAGCAATATTTGCTGAACAGCTGACATGAGAGAACGAAAACCGTACAGAAGTGACTTGCCCCAAATCACAAGCTAGCAGAGGCCTGTCTGGCCTGGGCACTGGCCCAGCTGTCACATTGCCTTCCCTGCCGCTCCCCTCACTGGGTACTGCCTGGGCAGCTGGGGAGCGTCTGTGTGGCCATTGCCTCTCAGGAAGGCCTCCCGGTCGAAGGAACCTGGAAGGCAGAAATGCTGCTTCTGGGTTTATCTTGCAGAGACGGTAGCAGACCCTGGAAATCAGGTCTCAAAGTGCAGGAGTCGCCAGCAGAGGCTTTGAAGCCAAACCGACCTGGGCTGGCTCCCAGCTCTGCCACTCCCGGGTCAGGGTGAGGGGGGTGACCCTGGGCAGGCCACCTCATCTCCCTGAGGCTCGGGTTCCTGGCCTGGAAGCCCAGGATCAGGTGGCACCTACCTTCTCCAGTTTTTGTTTGTTTGCTTTTTGTTAATCCTCACCTGAGGATATTTTTTCCATTGATTTTCAGAGTGGAAGGGAGGGAAGGAGGGAGGGGAGAAGAGAGGGAGAAACATTGATGTGAGAGAGACACATCGGTTGGTTGCCTCCCACACGCACCCTGTCCAAGGCTGGGGTTCGAACCTGCAACCCAGGTATGTGCCCTTGATTGGGAATCAAACCTGAGACCCTCTGGTGGGTGAGCTGATGCACTAACCACTGAGAAACATGGACCAGGCCCTTCCCGAGTTTTTGTGAGGCTTATACAAAACCTGGCGCATCAAGCACTGCATACAGGCCTGGCACTTGGTAGCATTGCCATAAAAATGAAAGTGGCCGCTCTGCCTACCAAGGGCTGAGGCTTGGGGCTCACAATCCAGCTTAAGCCCCTGTTCTCAAGGGCATTCCTGGCCACGTGCCCCTAACGCTCAGTACATGGCTCTCAGGAATCCGTGATCCTCAGGGGTGTGTGGCTCTGAGGACTGAGACAGCCATTGGCGGGAGGGTGGGGCAGGCACAAATGCTGCAGGGCACGGCAGTTTGGACGCCTGCTCTCCGATTCTCCAGAGCTGGGACATCTGCACTGTTTTTCATCTTTTAATCCCAGCTGTTATCAGCTGCTGGGAAATAGTTGAGCCCAAATCTCCAAGCTGGGAGAGGCTTCTTCTAAATTCCACCAGGAGAACAAAGAGTTCCAAAAGAATGACACAGCTGCCCAGACTGGCAGCCGGGCGGCCAGCCAGTAGGGCCAGGCTGGGAGGAAGGCATGTGAATTGGCCAGAGGATGGGCACAGAGGTGAGCCAGGGACCAGCCCGGGCTCTGTGGAGTCAGGGGTGGGGATCGGGGACATCTTCTCTTCACGGCCTTTGTGTTGGGAAACTCGGCAGCCTCCTGATGGCGTGAAGTTCCGGGTCCAAGCCCACGGACGCCAGGCGGAAGGCGTGGCTGTGTTTCTGCCGGGTGGCCACAGCTCAGAGCGGTCGATGGGCCATTTGTCGCTGCCCCAAACCTCCTGACCATCCTCTTCACTTCTGGATGCTTCCCCATAGCGTACACCCAGCCTTGCCACACTGATGACAAACTTTGCTGCTCTCTTGGGGCTGGGCATAGACTTACATCCCACCCGTCACCTCTGCTTCAGAGCTGAGGACGGGACAGGGCGCATTCTGCAGGTAGAGATCGCGGGATTCTGAGCCCGCAGCCCAGGAAGCTTCCTGGTCTGGCGGGAGGTCCCTCTCCCTGGGCGGGTGGCTCTGGGAGCCTCTCCTGAAGCTCTGTTCTCCGAGGGACTTGGAGGTCCTTACTAAACTTTTCTTTTTCTTTCTTCTTCTTAAGCCAGCTGGGCTGGATTCTGTTGTCTGCAACTATGAATCCTGACAAGCTCCTCCAACGACCGCCTGGCCGAGTTTCCAGCTCTCCTGCCGCAGGCATACATGGGTTGTGCAGGGAAAGGACACAGGCCCATTCACGGAGACGTGGCTCTAAGAAGCCTTTCTTTACGAGGAGAAAACAGTGCAAGCCCCAGCGTAAGTGGTGACTGACACTCAGTTTCAGGGAAGCTGTGGCACACTGGGTGGCATTCTTTATCTAAAGAGGGCAGTGACTATGTAGTTACAATGGACTGTTTCCAGACCCTCCATTTTTTTTTTTCAAGAGAAGCCAGAAATTAGGATTTTTATGTGAAATGTCCCACATTTTTCATGGTTAACTTACATTTTATTTTTTAAATGTTTTTATTGATTTTAGAATGAGAGGAAGGGAGAGGCAGAAAGATATAGAAACGTCAACGATGAGAGAGAATCACTGATTGGCTGCCTCCTGTATGGCCCCTACTGGGGATCTAGCCTGCAACCCAGGTATGTGCCCTGACTGGGAATCGAACCAGTGACCCCTTGGTGCTTGGGACGAAATGACAATTCACTGAGCCACACTGGCCGGGCCGTTAACCCACATTTTAAACACATAATGAAGGCCAAAGCATATCAGGAGCTCAACACCTTCAAGTCTGGATTTGGGCTGTGATCGCCCCTTCGTGACCAAGCTTACAGGATCAAGCTCGAGTCCTTTATCGTGGCCTTTAAAGCCCTTTGCACAAGTCCAGCCTCCTTTCCTCCCACTCTCTCCCTTTCTCCCGGCCCCCACCCTGCACACACAGACCCCTCTTCTTATCCAGCTGCTTCCCTGCCCAGCCACATCCTTTTCCCGACCTGGCAAGATCACCCCAATGATCAAGTCCTTTATGAACTACATCCCTGTCTCCTGGATCTGCGGCATCCAGCCTTGGGGCTGCCACAGTGCCCTCTGCGTCATTTCATCTGGATCCTTCTCACCCTGTGTCGTAACCATCAGGGTCTCTGTGTCCCCAGCTCAGTGCCAGGAGGACGTCCATCTTTAGAGGAGGCCTGGGCAGTGGGCGGGTCCTCTGAGGAGGTGGCTGCCCTCGGGGTCTCAGAGGGCGTTCATCCTAGTGGAATAATGTGTGGGGTCCAGATTAGGGAATCCGGCATGGGGAGGGCAGACCCATCTGCTTCTTCCTGCCTCAGTGACATGGGAATCCCTAAGCCTGGGCGGAGGCCATGAGGGTAGCCACAGGACAGCCCTCCTCCCAGAGCTTGGAAACATCTGTGCACCTTCAGGGAGACTTTTCCCTTTCATCTTAGAGGAGCAGCACGTGGACGTGTCCCCTGTCCTCCATCCCATGCTCTGCGGGAGGGTTTGAGGCTCTCAGGCTGCAGGCTCAGCCAGCCTGGTCCCTTCCCTGCCTCCCTCTTTAACTGCAACGCCTTCCGCCTGTTCCCGAGTGGGTGGTGATGCCTTTCAGTTTGCCCAATTCTAAGCAGGCTCACCTCACAGTTATTAAGCTCCTACTATGTGCCCGGCAGAGGGCTTGGTATGCCTGTATCTCTGAGAAGCCTCATGGTGACTCTCTGACATGGGTCTCTCGCCTGTGTTACAGAGAAACTAAGGATCAGGGTGGCAAAGCCACTTACCCAGGGCCTGCGCCTGAACACCCTCCTATCCACCGCCAAGCCTGCCCTTTCCAAAAGATGCGATGCCCATCTGGGGGGTAGGGATGGGGAGCTACCACGCAGCACTGGCCAGCCTCTTCAAGGCCCTGCTCTAGAGCTGAGCTGCAGTGAGCTCATGGGAACAGGCCCATGTTAGCACTTCAAAGAGCCGCAGCCCCGGCTCACGGCTGCACATGTGAGCCCAGCTGGGGAGCTGCACCTAGACAGCAGCTGGTTGCTCCCACTGGCACGGGCCAGTCTGAGGGAGAGACACTTCCCTAGCAAAGCACTGCTGAGTTTTGTCATTGACCTTCCATCTGCACGGAGACACTCAATCTAACAGATGACACAAACCAAGCGTCTGCCGAGTCTGGGTATTTCCACACATGTTGCCTCCTGTTCTCCTTCCAAGTTTTAGGAGGTGGGGATGGTCTAACAGATAAGGTGACAGAGCCCAAAGAGGTGCTCTTTCTGAGGTCACGCACTCAGAGATGGCGCCGAGACTCACACCCAGGGCAGCGGACCCCCAAACCCTGCCTTCCCCCCACCCACAGCCTGGCTCAGCCTGGGCATGCTCCCAATTTCCTTCAAAAGAAAACCTGTCCCCTCAGGGCAAGGCCCAGTGCTGCTCATCACTAAAGATGAGCAAGATGGGCAGGTGAGGTTTTTGCTTCCTGATGGCCAGCCATTGTCATGAACCAAGAGAGGTTTTCAGAAGCAAACCGTGATCTAATTAAATGAAAGGTGGGATTTCATAGAAATGCCGAATTTTGAAGCTTCTAAGACCTTTGAATGAAAATGATTTGTTCATAAATATTTTGGAGTAGACAACATCATTTCCAGATGAAACTGTGTTTTGTGACTTAAAGTGATGGAGGGATTTTCTGTTCCCTCTGGGTGACCAGGAACCTCAGGGGCATGCGTTTTCATCCTGTGCCCAGGGAAGAGCACCCCCCCAGCAGGTGTAAGGAACAAGGGAGACAGAAATAAAGATGGCAGCTGCTTCGCTCTCATGACTCCGCTGATTCCATGAACTGGGTATGGCGGGCACATGCTGGCTATTCCCTCTGAACCGCTGAGCCGGAGCAAGTGGTCTGGTCTATGTACAAGAGCCGGAGGCCCTCGTGCTGGAATTTGCTAGCCCTTCCAGCCACATATGAGACTGCATTTCCAGCATCGCCCTAGTGAGGAGAAGAAAGCTAAAAAGGAGTTTCTGCCAGGCCTGTTGTCGGTATAGATGACAAATCAAAAGGGCATTGGGAATTACCATTTGGACATGGTGTTTTTTAAAAATTTATCTTTATATTGAAAGTATTACAGATGTCCCCCACCCCCGACCGGTGAATCCTCCTTCATTCCCCCAGGCCTTCACAGCACTATCGTCTGTGTCCATGGGTTATGCATATACGCATGTAAGTTCTTTGGTTATAGATATGGTGTTAATTTGCAAGGTTATTAAAAAAGCCAGTTTTCCCATAAAATTTGAGCTACAATTCATCTGTCATGTCTTTGCAAAGAATTCCAAATGATCTCTGGTATACAAGTAATGGCTCCATCATCACCCTTTAAGGTGGCTGTACGTGCTATCTGGTTTTGGGCTTTGTCTTATCCTATACACGCTGGCAGGCTGAAGAGGAAAAGAAGCCGCCCGCGACACAAGCAGAATGAGCCAAGAGAGGCAGAATGTGGGGCTGTGAGGGTGGTAAGGTGAAGCTGGGACCTGGTACAGCCTAGTCTTAGTGTGTTGGAGCTGCTATAACAAAAATGCCATAGACTGGGTGGCTGTAAACAACAGACACTTACTTCTCACAGTGCTGGAACCTGGGAAGCCCAAGATCAAGGTGGCAGCAGATTGGGTGTCTGGTGAGGGCCCACTTCCTGGTTCATAAATGGTTGTGTCCTCACATGGCAGACAAAGGAGCAAGGGAGCTCTGTGGGTACTCTTTTATAAGGGCACTAATCCCATTCCCAAGGACAACATCCTCATGACCTAATCACCTCCCAAAGGCCCTACCTCCTAATAGCATCATCTTGGGGGTTAAGATTTCAACATACGGGTTTGGGGAGGACACAAACAATCAGACTACAGCAGGCTAGCACACATTCCAGGCATTCAGTCACATCTACAAGAATCAGTAGTTCCTCTAAAAGTTAAACATAAAGTTACCACGAAACCCAGCAATTCCACTCCTAGGCATATATCCAAAATAACTGAAAACAAGAGTTCAAACAACTTCTTGTACATCAATTTTTATAGCCGCTTTGTTTACAACAGCCAAAAGGTAGAAACATCCCAAATGTCTATCAATGGATAAGATTCAGCATATGCATACGTGGGCTATAACTCAGCTATTAAAAGGAATGCAGTCCAGCCCTAGCCGGTTTGTCTCAGTGGATAGAGCATTGGCCGGCGGAGATTTGGGTCAAGGGCACGTACCTTGGTTGCAGGCTCCTCCCCGGCCAGGGCCCTGGTTGGGGTTCATGCAGGAGGCAACCAATTGATGTGTTTCTCTCACATAGATGTTTCTCTCTGTTTTTCCCTCTCTCTTCCATTCTCCCTAAAAAAATCAATGGGAAAATATCCTCGGGTGAGGATTAACAACAACAAAAAAGGATGCAGTCCAGATATACACTATGGCATTGATTACATTTGAAAACAGTATGTAAATGAAAGAAGCCAGACACGAAAGGCCACATATTGTATGATTCCACTGACATGAAATGCCTAGAACAGGCAAATCCAGAGACAGGAAGTAGATTAGTGGTTGTCTAGGAGCGGGGAGGATGGGGAGTGACTGGGTGTGGGGTTTCCTTTTGGGATGCTAGAAGTTTCTGAATTAGATGGGGTGATGGTTGCCTAACACTATGACCACTGTGTTTAATTAAATTTAATACCATTGAATTGTTCACTCAAACTGATTAATTTTGTGATATGTGAATTTCACCACAATAATTAAGGAGAGAATCTGCTAACAGTTCATCTTGCCCTAGCAGCACTGCCTCTCCCAGCACAGTCTCTCTTTCATCTCTGACTTAATGGTGCTTTAAAAAACAACAAAAAAATTAAAATAGAGGAAAGCTGGCTATGGTAAGAGGGTAGAAGGGAAAAAACACAAAGCAGAAATAAGTGCAGCTTTTGAGCAGCGGGTGTTGCAAGCCCTCTGTTGTAGCAAAGGATGGTTTTCACGTGTAAGAACAGAATACTCCTGCAAAGCCAGCGGCTCAGAATGGCACCAGCAGGAATCCTGCAGATGCCACCCCCTGCAGTGGAATTTGACTTCCCATAGGAGTGAGGCCGGAGGACATCAGGAAGTCAGCAGCCTGAAGGGAGCACCTGTGTGGGGGGGCCCCGCTCAGAGGGGTCTGAGGGTGGAAACAGGTAAGTGTGGGGAAAGGGCTCCAGGCTGCCTGTCCCCTCAGGCTCTTCCCAGGGTCCTGTGCTGTGCCCTTCCCTGCCTCTATTTAATCCCCCTGGCCGGAGCAGCTATTCCCTCCAGAGTTTGTGAGGTTGTTTGTGAACAGCCTTCACCCACTTTTCTGAGCTGGAGGCAGGCTCTAATGGCAAAGCACAGATATCACCTCTCCCCACTTTTAAAATTAGTTCCATAAAACGAAGTGAATTCAAATAAATGAGGCCCTTCGACAAGCTGGGCTGGCTGCTAGTCTCTGCACAGATCTAGAGGGGGAGGGAGTTAGGGGAGTATATCCTTCCAGATGTGTGAGTCCCTCTCTGGAAGTATGTGGGTTCTGTAGGCTGAGGCATTGCAGATTGGGGCACTGCAGGCTGGGGGCACTTGAGCTGGGGCACTGGAGGCTGAGAGAACTGCAGGCTGGGGCACTGCAGGCCGGGGGCACTTCAGGCTGGGGCACTGAAGGCTGAGAGAACTGCAGGCTGGGGCACTGCAGGCCGGGGGCACTTCAGGCTGGGGCACTGAAGGCTGAGAGAACTGCAGGCTGGGGCACTGCAGGCTGAGAGCACTGAAGGCTGGGACACTGCAGGCTGGGGCACTGCAGGCTGGGGCACTGTAGGCTGGGGCACTTGAGCTGGGGCACTGCAGGCTGAGAGCACTGAAGGCTGGGGCACTGCAGGCTGAGAGCACTGAAGGCTGGGGCACTGCAGGCTGAGAGCACTGAAGGCTGGGGCACTGCAGGCTGAGAGCACTGAAGGCTGGGGCACTGCAGGCTGAGAGCACTGAAGGCGGGGACACTGCAGGCTGGGGCACTGCAGGCTGGGGCACTGCAGGCTGAGAGCACTGCAGGCTGAGAGCACTGAAGGCTGGGGCACTGCAGGCTGGGGCACTATAGGCTGGGGGCACTGAAAGCTGGGTCACTGAAAGCTGGGGGCACTATAGGCTGGGGGCACTGCAGGCTGGGGCACTTGAGCTGGGGCACTGCAGGCTGAGAGCACTGCAGGCTGGGGCACTGCAGGCTGGGGCACTGCAGGCTGAGAGCACTGCAGGCTGGGGCACTGCAGGCTGGGGCACTGTAGGCTGGTAGCACTGAAGGCTGGGTCACTGAAAGCTGTGGGCACTGTGGGCTGGGGCACTGTTACCTGGCATAAGAGGATTGGAGGCTATATCTCTGCTCAGAGACTGGGGTTGCTCTACAGACCCTCTGCCTCTAGGCACAAAAGCATCACTGTCCATCATTAGTTTCTGGTTAATGAAAGGGTTTCAATGGATCATGGAGGAGTCAAAGTAATAATAAGGATAATCACAATATCTGCCATTTATTGAGCAGTCACCATGCAAGGGTACTGTGCTAAGTGCTTTGCATGGATCACTACTATCCAGGCTTCAAAACAACTCCATTGTCCCCATGTTGTCACTGAGGAAACAGGCTTGGGGGGTACGTAATGTACTTGGGGCTGCACACTTGGGGGTAAGGGAGAAGGGCAGTTCTACCAGGGCAGTCTCACTCCGGGGGCCATGACTGTCTATGCCCAGGATCCTTGGTGTTGGGGCAGCAGGATGGCGCAGGGAGTCAGACAGACCTATCTCAGAGCCAGCCGCCACGGCAGGAACAGCGACCTCTTGCCTGGTCACTCTGAGCTGGATCTTTCCAGAGATGCAGGGAGCTAACAAAGGCCGATCAAGCATCCAATGCCCCAGGCTCAGGGGAGCTATCCCACCCTCCCTCTCAGCCTCAGCCACGGGACTCACAGCAAAGATGGCTTCCCAAACTGGGTGTGCAGTGACTTAGGTCCAAAGGTCCTAAAAAGTCAGGCAAACCATGCATAGCTGAAATCCTCCTGGGAGAGCCTGAGGAAGGTCCTGCCGGAAACAATACCAGCCTCTGAATGAGACCACAGGCTGCTCCTCCCAGATGGTTGCTACCAGGTGTGCACTGGACCAGATGAAGCAGCCACTTGTGTTTGGTGGAAACCATGTATTTAAACCAGGGGTGGGCAAACTTTTTGACTCGAGGGCCACAATGGGTTCTTAAACTGGACCAGAGGGCCGGAACAAAAGCATGGATGGAGTGTTTGTGTGAACTAATATAAATTCAAAGTAAACATCATTACATAAAAGGGTACGGTCTTTTTTTTTTTTTTTTTTTTTAGTTTTATTCATTTCAAACGGGCCGGATCCGGCCTGCGGGCCGTAGTTTGCCCACGACTGATTTAAACCCTTGATGTTCCCTTGGGACCATACAGAACAAACACAACCACTCCCCAGAAAGGCTCCTGAGACATGAACCGGCAAAACTACAACTCCAGTCCCCAGAAGCATCTCCATGAGCTGTGTTCCTCTGCCCTCCCAGAAGCCTCCTCTAGCCCTGCCTCATCCAATAAGTTCCTTTCCTCTATACCGTGGTTCCCCAATTGAGTCCTTAGGGCAAGCCTCCGAGCAGATCAGGATAATCACCTCCTTTGTTGAAGAGGTTATACCCCTGTTATTATAGCCTCAGATCCTGGACTGACATGCAGGCAGTTGAAGCCATAATGGTTTTCTCATCCAAGCCTTTATTCTGCAACCCCTCTGGGAGTCAGCTTGTCCATATATGTACTAGTAAAGTGTGCACAGGTAGAAAAACAACAACAACAAAACAAACAAAAAACAAACAAACAAAAAAGAAAGAAAGAAAGAAAAAAGAAGGAAGAAAAATAGAGATAGATTTCCAGAATTAAAGATGAAAGCTCTTGGACTGCAAGGCCTGAAGAATGGCAAATAGAGTTAAGAACCCACACTTCCTCAACACATCATAATGAAATTTAAGACTGTCAGAGAGAGAGAGGGGTCTGACAATCTCCAGAGAGAGCAACCCCATGACGAAGGGACAGCTCAGACTGAAACCACTTGCATCGGCTGCAAGATGACAGGGAGCCACAGTTTTTCTTTTTCTTTTTTTTCAATATGTTTTTGTTGATTTCAGAGAGAAGAAGGGAGAAGGGGAGAGAGATGTCAATTATGAGAGAGAATCAGTGATCGGCTGCCTCCTGCATGCCCGCTACCGAGCATTGAGCCCTCACCCCGGGCATGTGCCCTCACAGGGAATCGAAACCTCTTGGTTCATGGGTTGATGCTCAACCACTGAGCCACACCAGCCATGAGGGCGCCATAGTTCTGAGAGTTCACATGGATCCTCAACTTTTGAGTCCTGAACCTTGAATTTTACATCCAGAAAAATGGCATCCAAGTGAGAGGGAATGACCAGGACATTCACAAACACAGAGTCCCGGAAGGTTTGCCACATGAAGACCCATGTGGGAACTAGTCCTGAAGGAAGAACTCAGACAGGAGGAGAGATGAATGGAGATGGCCCAAGACACAATCCAGGGGTGGTCAGATCAGATTCCCAAGGAAAGGCTGCATCGTCCCCCCCCCCCCCCCCGCATTAGCTAAGACCAAGAAAGGAAACTGAGGAAGCACATCCTCAGTCAGATGGGGGTGGAGGGGACATTGGGGATCTGAGGGCACAGTAAAGTTCTTGTCTCGACAGAGGGACATACAGATAACAATTTCATTTATAAAAAAGAAGGATCAACAAAACAACAAAAAAAACCACATAGAAAAAGCAAGAGACAGGGTGAATCCATAAACTTCTCAGTAAAAAGGCAGAGACCGTTGACTGGATGAAAACCAAAATCTAGCTGTGGGTTTTTCACAAGAAAGACAAGTAAGCCGTAAATCCAAGCAGTAAGGGGGGAGGGGCTGTGCGTGGGGATGGCTGAGCTTTGTCGCAGCTGCATATGGGTCCCCGGGAGTTTGTTATGCAATCTGGTTTACTTTTGTAAATGTCTGAATTTTCCATTATAAAATGCTTTTTAAGAGAGTACGTTTTAGACCTTGGTTTCTTTCTTTCCCCAAAGTCCAAGACAGCTGTAAATTGCTAATTTTTCCATTGTGCCCAATCACTTTCAAAAATGGCCAAAGAGATGAGCTTATGGGTGCTGGTTTTGTTGGAAAGTGATGGAAAGGTGCCCCCTGCCTCTGGGAATGCCCCAAATTTCTCTGTAAGAAGATCACTGGAAATGGTCCGGGATGAAAGGGAAACTGTGTCCTTCAAGCAGGGTTTCAAAACTAAACACAGATACACGCACACATTTAAGCATCATGGACTTGCGCATAGTTCTATGTGTACACCCTCACACACTCCCCCAAATCTTAATGCTGAGCTTACCAATAAGAATGCCAACAACGGTTGCCTCTCGATGGTGAAATCACACAAGGGTCCCTTTTATTATTTTCCTTCCTCCTTGAAAAGATCGTGTGCCCCAAGCTGTGTTTGTGTTTGTGTCGTAACAGCTAACGAGTTTTCCTGTTTTCCCGTCATTACTACTCAGAGTCACATGCAGCGGCCAGTAGGAGCCTCTGACGGCGGCAGACAGGCAGCGCTTCCTCCCTGGCCGAGAGAACTGCTGCTGAGAGCAAAGAGCCCAGCACTGGTCGCCTGGGAGGCAGGCCCCTTGGCAAGGCATGAGTTTCACCAGTTTCTGAAATATAAAAAGTCATTGGTGGATCCCATCAGGACCTATGGGGTCTGTGAGTCAACAACCATTGGGTGGGCAGGGACGGAGCCCAGCAGGGAGGCCCTGCTCACAACCCCCTCTTCCTCTGCCCTGTCCTCACTGGGTGCACCGGACAGAGTTCCCCAGAGAACTTCTGCCAGGATGAAGAACGTTTGCTTCACTATCTGCCCCATGTGGGAGGGGAAAGCCACACGTGGCTACTGAGCACCTGAAATGTGACCAGAGCAACTAAAGAAATGAATTTTTAATTTCACTGAGGTTTAATTTAAATAGCCATGGATGAACCTTGAAAACATTATGCTGAGTGAAAGAAGCCAGATAGGAAAGGGCACACATTGTATGATTCCATTTTATAAGAAACTAGAGGCCCGATGCACGGAATTCATGCAAGAGTAGGCCTTCCTTCCCCTGGCTGCCAGGACCGGCTTCTCCCTGGCACCTGGGCCCCAGGCTTCGCTCAGGCTTCGCTCCGGCCTCGGCTTCATCCAGAAGGACGTCTGGAATGACGTCTGGTCTAATTAGCATATTACCCTTTCATTATTATAGATGTCCAGAACAGACAAGTCCACAGAGATAGAAAGTAGAATAGCAGTTACCAGGGACTGGAAGAGGGGGAATTGGAAGTGACTGCTAGGGCTTCTTTTTGGGTTGATGGGGATGATCTGGCCACAGAGTGTGGAGATGGTTGCACAGCATGGTGAATATATGAAAAAACCATTGAATTGTACACTTTAAAATGGCATATTTGATGTTATGTGAATTATATCTTGATTTAAAAATATTAAAAATTTTAAATAGTGCCCAGCCCCATTGCACACAGCCCTGGAGGTGGGCGGGAGGGGGACCATGGGGACTCCAGGCTCCTGGTGGGAGTGAGCCCCCATTCAGAGCTGTGACTCTCCAATGCAGAGGGTCAACCACCCCCATTGGCACCGGCAGGATAGGCTGATCCCAAATCCTATCCAAATCCACGTGGGAGTGGTGGGGAGCATGTGCGAAACGGTGCTTCACTAAACACACAGAAGGTGGCATTGTTCCCCTGCCTTTCGTCAGGCAAGTCTGGAAGGGACTCCTGGTGGGGGCTCTGAGGAGGGCTTACCGAATTCTCAGCACAGCAAGGCCCGGGTGATTGATGCCGAGAAAAACATTTTCACCAGCCCCTCATCTGGTTTGTATTAAGAGATTTCCATGCTTGGGTTTTTTTCCCCAAGGTAAAAACCAACGATGAGTTGGGAGCAGAGAAACAGCAGAGGAACAACAGTGGGGACAGGCAGCTGGGCGCGGGTGGGGGCTGGGAGCTGGAAAGACGTGAGGAGGTGGAGGAGGCCGCACCCATCAGCGCCGACTGGTAATCCAGCGATGACGGAGGCACTGTGACTGGCTTCCTTAATCACTTCATTAAAGTCGGAATGCATTTGGCAACAAAACAGGTGGTCCCGATGGCAGTGCCCCCCCCACCCCCGGGTCCCCATCTGGCCTGGTACTGTCTCTCCCGTTCCTGCCTTACCTTTCTCCCAGCACTGTCAGCATCTGCTGTAACTAGGGCTTCATTTTTGTTTTGTTTTTGTCTTCTCTCCCCTGATGTAGCAGGCAAGCCCCGGGAGGATGTAGGATTGTGGACTGACTGTGTGAGTGAAGGAATGACTGACCAAGTCCTCCTCTTGCCTTCCCCATCTCCGACCTGGGTGGGGTGTCTGTGTGGCTTCAGCCCCTCTAGTGGCTCTGATGGGGGTGAATCTCTGTCTGGCTTCCCACCCTCCACCCTCCATCCTCCACCCCCAGTTCCTCTCTCCTTCCCAGGCTTGGAGAGGGTGGGTGGGAGCTGGGGTAAGTCCCCCCCTCTCCCCTCCCCCAGTGAAGCCAGTGTGCGCCCATACTGGGACTTGGCTCTAATGGTGTCCTCCTGTCTTTCCCACTTCCCAGGTCCTCAGACTCTCTGACCTTCCTCCCCAGGCACCCTCTAACCAGGTTACACAGCTGAGCTGGCTGAGCCCACAGACATGCTGTTCCCCATGCCTAGAAAGACCTTGAGCACTTTCCCACTTAGCCAGCTTCTACTCATGCCTCAGGGCACCCATGTCACCTCCTCCAGGAAGCTTTCCTGGTCCTGCCCTTCTGTTCCTCCTATTCTCAGCCCCACTCTGCTTTGAAGCATGTCCTATTTCTCCATCATTAGCTCAGGCAGAGAGAGCTCCTGCAGGGTCCCAGCACCCATCACGGCAGGTGCTTGCAGAGGGTTTGCTGGGTAGACGTGTGAAGGCGAGGAGTAGACAGAACAATGCCCCAGAAGCCAGCACAGGGAGGGGGACAGAGTGAGCAGAAAACAAGGCTGGATGAATGAAGGGAGGGGTGGTGCGGTGGGCTTCCCCACCCTCAGCCTCTTAGGCTTGTGCACGGCCTGCCTGCTCTGCCTCCCTGCCCCTCCTGGGAGGGCTCACTCACTGTCCCAGGGCCCTGCCTTTCCAGGCACAGACCTTGTCCTCCAGCGCTCAAGCTTCTCTCCCTGACATGGGCCGTGTTAGCACTTGGAGCCTCAGTAACCGGCCTCAGAGTGCTTGGTCACTCACTAAGGACTCAGGAGACTACAAGTGGACAGCTCTGGAGGTGGGGCAAGGAGGGTTCTGACTCTAGATAAAGGAGAGGAGGAGAAAAAACCTTAGATAAGGACTAAGAGAGGGCGGTTCTTAGCCCTGTGCCATCAGCTTACCAGCTGCTTTCTACTTAGAAGCAACCTTTGAATGAGCAATAGCGTGTGTGCACAGCCTGGGTGGTCCGGCAGCAAGCATGGCCTGCGCGCCCCTTTGTGCCAGTCTGTGTGGGGCGCTGGGGACACATCTCAGCAGGCCTCTACCAAGGGGACAATTGGTGCCCAGAAGGAAGTGCATAGGCCACCAGTGTGGGTGACCAGATCTGGTCTCAGGAGTCAGGAAGTGTCAGGCTGAGGTCTGACGGACAGGGTGGGGTTGGGATGAGGAGCCGTGCAGCCCTGAGGCAGGGGAGGGTGTGGCCTGTGGGGAGATCTGAGAGGAAGTGCGTGCTTGGAGTGTGGGGGAGACAGGAGGCTGGCAGCACAGTCAGGGACCAGATTTGGGGTCATGTTGGGAATTCTGGATTGTATCCTGCTGGGAAGGACTGATTTCATGTTGCTCAGCCTCTGAGCTGCATTCTGAGTCCCAGGCTGTGAGGGACAGAATTGTGTCATTCCCTCCCACCTGACTTTCCCAGTTTATATGTTCAAGCCTTAATCCCCAATGGGCCTTCAGGAATGTCACTAAGGTTAATTGAGGACAGACGGATGGAACCCTAATCTGACAGGACCTGTGTCCTCCTAAGAAGAGGAGATACCAGAGCGGACCCTGGGAGAAGGTGGCTGTCCATAAGCCAAGAAGAGAGACCTCACCAGAAACCAACCCCGACAGCACCTTCATCTTGGACTTCCAGCCTCCAGAACTGTGAGAAAATAACTTTCTGTGGTTAAAGCCCTTCAGTCGGTGGCGTTTTGTGATGGCGGCCTGAGGAGAATGCTGCTCAGGCCCTCGACAGACCCTTTCCTTCATGCTTCCCCCTCGGTGCCGGCAGCCCAGAGGTGGGCGCTGTCCTCATGCAGGGCTTTGGGTCTTTTCTCTCTCAAAAGAAGAGAGAGATAAAATGGCCACCTTTTAAATGAGCAAGATGAACATACTATTAAACACATTTAATAAATAAAAAGAGACAGCAGCTAATGAGGTAAGAGTGAAGATGGGGAAGGGAGGAGATGGACAAAACCTCAGTGGCCTCGGGGATTTAGAATGCTTATTCTTAAAATGTTTATAAAGAGCAATCCTTCACTAAAGGAAGGTTTTAATCAGTAGGGAAAATATGGAAGCACAGTTCTTTCAAACTCTGGCTTCTTTCTAACACACAGTGAAGACAGGTCTCTTCACCGTTCCCTCCAGGAGCGGAATGCATCCCAGCTAACACAGAAGGGCCATTGGCTGCCTTGTGGCCTGAAAGACAACATGTGCTAAAATCTCTTAAATACATAATATAATTTTATTTTGCTAATCCTCACCTGAGGATATTTTGCATCCCCCCCACCCCTTGATTTTTAGAAAGAATGGAAGCGAGGGGGAGAGACACACAGAGAGAAACATCAGTGTGAGAGAGACATATTGATTGGTTGCCTCCCGCATGTGCCCCAACTAGGGCTGCAACTGAGGTCCATGCCCTTGACTAGAATCCAACCTACAACCCCCTTCAATCTACAGGCCAATGCTCCAACCACTGGGCCAAACCGGCCAGGGTAAGACATGTTCTATTTTTGAGGCTGTCACTCTGATGGCCGCTAGATCCTCATTATGCCAGCCTGTCTGCTTGTCTGTCCTCCCCACACTAAATATTTTGAGGAGAAAAATAAAGGACAATGTTTTCCATTTAAAAAATAAGAGTGTAGCCCTAACCGGTTTGGCTCAGTGGATAGAGCGTCGGCCTGCAGACTGAAAGGTCCCAAGTTTGATTCTGGTCAAGGGCATGTACCTTGGTTGCAGGCACATCCCCAGTAGGGAGTGTGCAGGAGGCAGCTGGTCGATGTTTCTCTCTCATCGATGTTTCTAACTCTCTATCCCTCTCCCTTCTTCTCTGTAAAAAATTAATAAAACATATTAAAAAAAAAAAGAGCTGGTGAGGCTGAGGCAAGGCGCATTGGCACACCAGTGAGCGGAGGGATATGTCTCTTTAAGAAGTAATTTAGCTATATATTTCAAAATCTAAAATGAACATACTCTTTGATCTGGTAATTCCACTTTTAGGAATTCATCCTAAGATCTACTTCCACATGTGCACAAAAGCCTGACGTATGAGGGGCTATTCACTGCAGCATCACGTTTAATAGAAAAAGACTGGAAACAACCCAAATGCCCAACAACGGGAGACTGGTGAGGTGAATTATGACATACTCATGCAATGAAATTCTCCGCAGCCTTTAGAAAGAATGAAGCAAAATGAAGCCATAAAAGTACTAAAAGGAACCATAAATTTCTTTTATAATCTCTGATTTGAGAGGCCCTTCAATATGACACAAACCTCAGAAGCCATAAAATAAAAGATTGATAAATGTGACTACATTAGACATTTTTTTGCATGATCCAAATATTAGCAAAAGACAAACCAAAAGCAGTCACAGGAAAAGTACCAAACTGAGAAAATATTTCCAACTCATATGGCAATTTCCGTAAAGCATTCCCGCAAATCAGCCAGAAAAAAATGAACCATCCAACGGAAGAATGGACCGAGGGTACGATTGGATCATTCACTGAAAGGGAAATAGTACTTTCTCTGAAACATGAAAAAATGCTCAAGCTCAGTCAAAGAGAACTGCAGATTAAAACTCCCTGGGGATACCGTTTCTCGTCTCTGAGAATGATGTATATGAAACAGTGCCATGGTGGTGGGCGGGGCCTGGGCAAGCGTGTTCTCTCCCAAGACTGAGCGGGGTGGGCATGGAAAGCCATGGGCCCTATGGTGTCACAAACACTTTTTATACCATTGGAATCTTGAATGATAAACACCTTGCCTATTAAAATTAGCAGAGTGCAACCAAAGGAATGAGGATAGGGGATGATGTCCAGGTCGTCTTGAAGTATAAGAGGCAAGGTGCCGAGCATGCTACAACATGGATAGACTTTAAAGGTGAAAGAAGCAGGCACAAAAGTCCACATATTACGATTTCATTTCTATGAAGTGTCCAAAAGAGGCAAATCTAGAGAGAGAGTAAGTAGTCTAGGGCTGGGGTGACTGCTCATGGTACAGGCCCTCTTTTTGGCGGTGATGTGCATGTTCTGAAATTGACTGTGGCGATTGCTGCACAACTCTGTGATTACCCTGACAACCATGGACTTGTACACTTTAAATGGATGGACCGTATGGTATGTGAAATCGAATCTTAATGAAGCGGTTATTAAAAAAAAAAAAGACTTTCGGCTGCACTGAAAGGGAGATGGGGTTTGCTTGCTGTCCCGGGCGTAGCACAGTGTGTAGTCTATAGTCACAGGCCAACCCAGGGTCCCTACAATAAGGCTGACGAGGACAGGGTGCAGACAGGGCACTGGAAGCTCTGGGAGGTTAAATAACTTGCCCAAGTCACACCAAGAAATCAGTGCTCACCCAGCACACAACACAAGTCTACAGACTCAGAGCCCAAGTGCTCATTCCATGGACGCTGCCCTCCAGGTTACGGAAACCAATAGGGAGCCACGGAGCAATCTGGTAATGAGCACATGCTCTGTGCTTCAAGTGCAGGCCCTGGAATGGAGGGGGCCTCGGCCTCCCATCAGAGCGCTGTGAGCCATTGTCACCACCACCCTCCTCTTGCTCCCCTCGCCATCATCACCGTCATGCCCTGTTCCCTCCACCTCCTGCAGGAAGAGCAGCCGCTGCTAACGCTCTCCAGCCCTTATGACATGCCTGACACTTGGCATCCATTGCCTTGTTAATCTTCAGGAAGTTTACCTCCAAGCCTTCATGACAGGCCTTGTGAACATCCACACAGAGCCCAATGTTTCCAATCTTCATGGGGAAGGTTTTACAGAGAAGTTGAGTGAGTTAGGGCTTCTGGGAGAGTGGTCAAGAAGTCAGGGATCTCAGGCAGGGAGGACATTCATGGCCAGCTAGCTCAACCTCCCAACAAGTGTGGAAGTGTGTCTGTCTATCCATCTGTCCACCCATCCATCCACCCATCCCTCCATTCATCCACCCACCCACCCACCCATCCATCCATCCACCCATCCATCCATCCATTCATCCATCCATCCATCCACCCACCCACCCACCCACCCATCCACCCAACCACCCACCCATCCACCCATCCATCCATCCATTCACCCACCCACCCACCCACCCATCCATCCACCCACCCACCCACCCACCCATCCATCCACCCAACCACCCACCCATCCACTCATCCATCCATCCACCCACCCACCCACCCACCCATCCATCTATCCATCCATCCATCCATCCATCCATCCATCCACCCACCCACCCACCCATCCACCCATCCACCCAACCACCCACCCAACCACCCACCCATCCACCCATCCATTCACCCACCCACCCACCCATCCACCCATCCATCCATCCATTCATCCATCCACCCACCCACCCACCCACCCACCCACCCATCCATCCACCCACCCACCCACCCACCCACCCATCCATCCAGTGTTGATTTAGCACCTACCCTGTTGTCAGGCAGTGGATACTGCTCCCGAGACACAACGGTGACACATGAGGCCAGTCTAATGGGGTCCACTTGAGCAGATTTTCTATAATAGCCTTTCATCCTGTTTTTGCTTAGTTCTTATGCAGGGGAAACTCACCACCTCGCAAGGATTCTCATTCTATCTCATGGAACACTTGCACTGTTCACCCCCTTTATTTTCTAGTTGAAGAATCGGAGGCCTAGGGACAGGAATGATATGGCTGAACACAGAAGTGGCAGGGCTGGGTACCTGACTTAGGGCCATTTCTTCCAGCTACGAGCTCTCTGCGCTTCGGCCTGTTGTCTGCAGATACTATTTGAGGTACTAAAGAATGAAAATTTCTTAAGAAGTTGACATTGATGACCAAAACTTCTATTTAGCATCTCGAATGCACAGCACACTAATGGCTGAGTCCAAAGTCAGACAAAATCAAGTTCTCTTTTTGTCTTAAAAATTTTTTTTAAATAAAAAGATTACTTCTTTTCCCCCTGGGAGATGAAACTGTCACAGACCACGAGAATATGTGCACCCACTTCTCCAAATAATCTGAGATACTCGGTATAAAATGGTCTACCACAGAGCCTGACGCTAGCAAGTGTTCAACAAAAATGAGGATGAGTTTTTTAAAAAGGGGCTTTGAATAAAATTGAAGTGTTGCCTGAATTCTGCAGAAGAATGTGGCAATGCACCAAGCAAAAGACTAATTCCCTTTACAGGATGCTGACTGCTCCTCCGTTCCCCTCTGCTCCTCTGTCCCTAATTGCATTCAGCATGTGTTCCCTCCCCGGTGACCCAAGCTTCCCAGCAGGAAGTGACCTTGAGGCCCGCCTTCCCAGAGACCTGCTCTCTGAAGTCCCCGGTGATGCGACCCCTCAGATGTGACCTTCCCTTCTCCAGGCTTCCTGGTTGGACACAGCCTGCAGGAGAATGGCTTTCGTGTGTTTTAGCAAAGGCCAACCACTTTTGAGCTCGCAGTATTAGGCCCGAGCCCCCAGAAGCTGGCCAGTGTGGCTGCAGGACTGGGGTAGGGGCAGCCTAGCCTCTGAGACCTGGGGTCAGGCCAGGGAGAGATCTGAGGCCTTGCTGGGAACAACAGACACTGGGGAATTGCGTGCCTTTGAGGTTTGAACTGTCTGCTTGGGCTCTTTAAAAGGAAAAATATTTTGGAATTTGGTCTGAATGATTCGACAAGGCCAGGCAACCATCAGAGGCCAGCCTTGATTCTCGGCTAAGAGTTATGCAAATGCTGAATTGCCCCCTCAATTTCAAGATGTTTGCTCCAAATATAAAGAAATGGAATTGTCAGCTGAAGTCACAGTTTTTAATTTTGCTTAATGTCATGTTCAATGTAAAATATGTGAATGCATGTATGTTTAAACATGATATGCCTATGTCAAATTTAATATGTATAAAACCCCCCACATATATATCATATTTACATATATATTTTTAAATGTCTTTCTTTTTTAAACCAAAATCTTTATTGATTGATTGATAAGACAGAAAGAGAGAGAGGGGGAGAGAGAGAGAGAAACATCAATTTGCTGTTCCACCCAATTTATGCATTCATTGCTTGCTTTCTGTATGTGCCCTGACGGGAGAATGAACACATGAACCTTGGCATATTGGCACAATGCTCTAACCAACTGAGCTACCTGGCCAGGGCAAAATGTCTATTTCTTTATAATAATATAGATCCAGTGGGAAAAAGAATAAAGGGATAAAATAATCCATGATTCCATTATCTTTAGACTATGGTTAAAATTTAGTGCATTTAGTGCTTGGTCAGATGTCAGTCAGTCTGTCTAATGAAAGATTTCTAATTTGCGTTGGAAGAGTACAGGGTAACTGATAGGGACAGGAAGCACAGAGGTGCAACCATGAGCAGAGGGAAAAGGGCCTGGGCTTTACAGCCACTCAGACCTGGCTCTGATGCCAGCATTGCAGTAATTCTTAGTGTGACCTTGGACAAGTCATTTGACCTCCACGAGCCTCCGTTTCCACCAGTGACCCAGCTGATTTCTGGGGAGAAGATGGGGCAGAGCTGTGATGGTTCCCAGAAACCAAGCTTCTTGCTTGGGGGGTGGAGGGAGAAAGGAGCCGGGAAGATGAATGGAAGGAGGGGGGAGCAGTGAAGAGGGGTCTTGAGGAACAGGGGTGGGGTTAGGGGTGAGGTTATGGAAGCAGAAAAGCTTTTCCTGAGGCCAGGGCCTCCAGTGAGCCAGACCCCCCCTCCCCCCCCCGCCACACACCCCCCCCACATCATCCCCCAAAGTCACAGGGCTTTGGCGGCAGCTCCAATTCCACAGTTCTCTTCTGTGGTCCCCATAAACTGCCCAATGTCCTGGCATGCCAGCTTTCTGACACGCAAACCACGTCTCCCAGAGATAGCCCCTCCTGCCCAGAAATGGCCCCAAATTCTTTGTCAGATCAGGCCTAGGGAAAATGTAGTCACTGTGAATTTCATGGAAGGTGGAACAAGAATAGAAACTGATAAATTATTTTCAAGGAACTATGAGTTTCTTTATCAAGACTGCAAAATCGTTCCCCCCTGGGAGCAGGCTAATTTAAAGTGGCGGCAGCTATTAAGGGGTGACGCACATTGCCAGGTTCCCGCTCATGAAAACCACACAGTCCTGGGGGACTGGATGGGCCTCATGTGGGCGGCGTGGAGTCCTGCAGGGGAGCTAACCTTCTGTCAGGCAGAGGCAAAGAGCCTGAGAGTGAGCGGCATGCAGACCTGGGTTGAACCCCTCACACGGAGTGCTGGCTGTGTGACTCTAGACAAACACGCATCGAGCCTCAGTTTACCCATCTTAAAAATGGGCACAATACGTACCTAGCTGGGCCATAGAGAGGATCCAAATGACAAATGTATTAGGAACTCATGTGCAGTGCACGCTTGTGCAGGTGTTCAGGAAGGGGTGTCTTTGTCATACTCAGGGCAGCTGTCACCACCTGCTGCTGTGTTTCTGCAGTGAAATCCTTTGGGGAACCAGTAACCTCTAAGAACTACAGATGCTCCAGGTCCCTGGGCTAGAAATTCGCCATTAGATGGGAGAGAAGACATCAGGCACCTGGGGGTTTGAATAAGAACATGTGCCGGGTCTTTATTTGGGCTTAGAGGGCGGTGAAGACTGATGGAAGGAGTTGTTGATTCTCAGCTTCGGTCAGCTACCATGGCTTGACCACAACTCTCAAGGACACACTCTGGTCCCATCTCTGCGATAGCCAAGCAAAGGCTGCCTGGAGCTGCTGGGAGGGCTGCTTCTGGATCTTTCATCATTCTTACACCACATGCGCCATTTTTTAAAACTTATGTTTTTCTTTAAACTAGCTTTTTAATTTACGTAAATGTTGGGAAATAAAACTTCTATGGCTACCACCGAAGAAAAGCCATTCTCCCGCGATGACTGTTAAAAGTCACACACAATGAAAGCTACACAATGCAACAGTTTTAGCCAAAACCCTTGCCTGGAAGTGCTTAGCCCAAGGTCTGTTCTCTGTGCAGAAAGGGAGATTCGCAAGTTTAAAGGGTGTTAAAGACCAAAGTGAGAGGCTCTCCTGGACCAACGGGAAGAAGTGAAAGAGATTTGAAAAAGGGCTTTCTTATGTGGAATCCATGTCTCTTGATATTGAAGGGATGCCCTTGTGCCCTGGGTCCACGACACTGCCCTGGCACAGGATGCTCTCGGATTCTCATGCATCCTGCATCTCCTTGCCACTGTGGGCTCCATCTCTTTTCTACATGGCTCTTCTCCCCAGCTCGTCCCCTCCACTCAAACCTTGGTCCCTCACCCTCATCTCCCTCACACACCTGCATGTAGCCTCTACCAGAACCTCCGTACTAAGCACTCCCATCTTCCCTCCATCTCCAACCCTGACCACCCCACACCACTCCTGGGGTCACCCACTCCACACTGGACCCTTGTCCCCCCGGGGAACCACGGTCACCTCAAAGACAGGTGCTTTCACATATGTGCACCCACCAGTGTGCACTAGCTCTTACTGTCCCCTTCTACAGATGGGAAAGTGAGGCCCACAAGATAAGCTGACTGGAGAGGGTCCCAAAGCTGGTTCGGTGCCAGGCAGGCTCTGCATCCTGACTCCTGCCTTCCTTCCAGGGGTCTTCCCACCATGTCTGGAACTCCCTCTGCAAACCACAAGCTGAAATAACACAGGGAGCCACAGGCACTGCCTAGGAAACATGAAGTGGGAGATAAAGGGGTTTTGATATTTACACAGGGTTCCCCTCTTCTTCCTCCAAGGGTGTGGGGCCATTATCACCTACAGGGAGGAAACTTCCTAGGTCCAGCTTCTTCTAGTTGACACAGTTCCTGCTGGTGTTGCAGGAACATGGATGCCCCCTTCTCTAACTGACAGTCACTGGCTCAGGGCAAGTCTTCAGAGCTGCTCCTCCTGTCATTTCTACCCAGAGCCCATGGTATGGAGGGATCCCTAGTTTGGAGCCAGGTTAATGAGGGTATGAATCATAGCTCCCCATCAACTTGGGGGCAGCTTAAGGGCCAAGAAGGGGAACGATAGGAGATTCTGTGATGGGTTCCCAGCTTGGAGGAACCCCAAGGGTGGAGGGTGTGTCCTACTGAACCCCGGGCCTGCCATGCACCTCTGGGACTGACACAGAATCCAGGTTAAGCCACCACTGACCGCACGTGGGGGTGTTTGTGGCCTGCAGAGCAGCTGTCCTGTTCCCTTTTGCCATGGGCAATTCTGCTTTCCTTGGGAGAACAATCCCTTCCCATTGCCAGTTCAAAGGATTTGGTGAGTCACACCCACCCTGGCTTCTGGCATGTGACTGCCTGGCCCACTCTTGTTTATCTGGCCACACCAAGGAGGCTCAGTCATGGGACATCTGCAGGAACAGTTAGGAAAGACAGACTTCCTTTGGTTGAGGTACAAAAAGTGAGGTAAGAGCTTCAAAGGTCCCACTTCCTGAAGATGAAGCCAGCATGGAGCACAGCAGACCCCGACACTGGGAGGCACGGGCTCCCAGTGCCACTGATGAGCACCCAGACCCACCTGCTGAAGGGAAATCAATGGCCCAGCCTTTTCTTTTCCTATTGGCTCTAGCCATTCTGAGTTAGGTTTCTTGTGACAGGAAACGAAAAATGTCTTAAAAGGTGTAGATTTTTAGAACCCATGTGACACAACTGCCTCATGCTAAGCATCTGTCCATCACCTATAGCTACAGCTTATCAAGGTTGCATCCACTTTTAATTCTGTCATCTGCAAACACTATCACTGCATACTGCTGCTTCAAGTTATTAGAAACAATGCATGGAGTAGGCCACAGAATAAAACCTATAGTCCAAAAGAAGAAAATTACCTATTAGCTCCTGGCTGACAGTGGCTCACCCATCCATCCATCCACCCATCCACCCATCCATCCATCCATCCATCCACCCACCCACCCACTCACACATCTACCCATCCACCCATCCACTGATCCATCCATCCATCCATCCACCCACCCACCCACCCACCCACTCACACATCTACCCATCCATCCATCCACCCATCCACCCATCCACCAATCCATCCATCCATCCATCCACCCACCCACCCACCCACCCACTCACACATCTACCCACCCACCCATCCACCCATCCACCCATCCACCCATCCACCCATCCATCCATCCATCCATCCATCCATCCATCCAATGTTTATTGAGTCCTACTATGGGCCTGTCTTCTGATTAGGCTGCTATGACTATTAACCAATCAGCTATGCTCCCATCCCAACTCTAGTCTAAATGACTTTTTCTCAGACAAAAAAATTATACATTCTATCAACCCATATGAAGTAGAAATGTATTGGGATTAAACACACCCTTGATTCACAGTCATGCAAGAGACTTGCTTAGGCTTATTCCTGGTGGACCCCGATGCTCTCTGTCAGGTGGTCACAGAGCATAGTCCCTTTGCTTCCTCATCTGTCCCAGGTAATGGTCCCAGGCCCCCATCTGTCTAGGATACATCTCTTTGAAAACAGGCTAGTTCTGATACTGCATCCCACCCTCTCCCTCAAAGACACAGCCATATTTTCATGATCATATTGGCAAGTTCTTTCCATGCTCTGGGCCCAGTTCACCTGGGTCTAGAGCAGCCGTGGGCAAACTACGGCCCGCGGGCCGGATCCGGCCCGTTTGAAATGAATAAAACTAAAAAAAAAAAAAACACAAAAAACTGTACCCTTTTATGTAATGATGTTTACTTTGAATTTATATTAGTTCACACAAACACTCCATCCATGCTTTTGTTCCGGCCCTCTGGTCCAGTTTAAGAACCCATTGTGGCCCTCGAGTCAAAAAGTTTGCCCACCCCTGGTCTAGAGGCTCAAATTCATGAGATGGGATTCGCCAAGTGCCTTTTGCACCTGCTTTGGGACAGGGACTCTTACCACCTGCTCCACAGCCTTTGCTTCATGTCCCTCCTCACTGTTCTCCATCACACGTGCTCTACCTGAAGCAGAAGTGGTAACCCAGACCCGAGTCATCCTGACCTCGCTGCTGACGTAACTCCTGCATCTCGGGTCCCAGGTCCCAATTCTGGCTCTTCTTACTTCTTGTGCCAAAAAGACTTTTAAAAGCTGAGTGTGTCTTTCTGCACATGTTTGCCATCCCCGAGCCTGTTGTTTCCTGGGCCACTACCCTGGCCTTGCTCTTGTCTATCCCACACGCGCATACCCTTTCCAAGTCTGAGACATCCGTCCATCCCCCATCCTGGAGAGGAAGCCCATCTTTTTCTTTCAAAAATCCTGACATCTGCTTCCCCAATGTCCAAGATATGAATCTTCTGGTTTGTGGGATGCCAGTTGCAGCTCCCTCCGAGGTGAGCTGAGGTGGAGGGAGAAGGGGGCCTATGACTGTAGCACCATAGGCAGTCATGCCCATTCCTCACAAGCTAGGTCTCCCTGCCCCTGTGCCTCCCAGCTCTAGTGCCTAGAGACAGTGGATTATGCTTCTAGAAGGTTGAGGGAGGCCCTAGAAAATCAGCTGGTCCAGTGGTTGCACCTTTAATTAGCAGAGTCACTGGGGAACTTTTCCTGTCCCCACCCCAGAAACTGAGCCAAGGGGAGTGGGGTGGACCTCAGGCACCTTGATCTATAAAAAGTGCTCCTCAGCCCTATGACTGCTGATGACCCCATTGGGAGCTCCCTGGTGTGTGAGATGGTTGGCACCTGGCACAGGGCACCAACCACTTGGGTTCCAGGGTAAGCTCACAGGGCCTGCCTGAGACACAGTGTTCCCATTGCCTTGTGCTGACTGCAGGCTTGGAAGCCTGGGCTGGGGGCTGCTTATTTCCACAAGCCTTATAAATGCAGCCTGGGCGTACTGAGCAACGGGGACCATCCAGGCAGGCCCATAAACTGATGCACAAACAGATAAATCAATGAAGCCATAAACCATTGGAGCCATAACAATCTCTTTACAATTGCTCTTTGGGAGTGGGTTTTGCAATGTTGCTTTGTGGTAAGTGTGTGTGTGTGTGTGTGTGTGTGTGTGTGTGTTTAAATAAGCAAACTTATTTTCTTGGGACTCCATCCAAGCACATTAGACAAATAACTGTGACCTAGCCCCGGCTGCACACAGGAAACCCTGCTCAGGCAGACTATGGGAGAGTGCAGTGCTTTGATGTGCAGTGCAGGGGCACCCGGGGGGAACCAAGGCCTCTGTGAAAGCCCCAGGCCCCGCCACCTCTGGCTTAGCTTCCTAGCTGGCCTCCTCTTCCCCCTTGCTCATGAGGGATGGATCTGACCAGGTGCGTTCTTTTCCTGAACCCTCCCGTGTCCTCTAGATACCTACGGTTCCAGTACAAGTCTCTTGGCAGGTATTAAGGTCTGGCCTGGGCCTGCTTTACTGCTTCCCGGTCTCTACCACATGGCCTGAGCTTTGCCCACTGGCCACTCAGCATTCTCTCTGGGTGTGTGGTGCCCTTTCCCTCCTGGATGGCTGTGTAAGCTCTTTGCTCTTTTCGGCAGACCCTTGTATTTCCTGTTCTCAGCCTGGAAAGCCATCCCCTTCATTCTCCGAGCCCAGCTCTGACGTCACCTTTCCCCCAACCCAGAGTCCTTCCTGACCCAACAGGCCAGGCTCCTCTGGGGTTTGCCTGCTCATGGTCTCCCTGCCACGCTAGGAGCTTACTTGCGGGCTGAGTGGAGGAGTGAGGCAGAAAGGAGGGCAGCAAGGGCTTTGGGGCCAGACATACTGGGTTCAAACTGCACTTACACCCTCCCCAGCTAGGTCACTCCTCACAGCCTTCGAGATGACCCTGTCAGTGACAAGTGTCATCTGCGGTGTCTGGTGCCTCTCTCTATTAGAGCAGGTATCCCATCTGTGAAAGATCCATCTCCCCTCCCGGCCCCAGAGTCCTGGGGGCAAGGCTGGGTCTGACTCATCTCTTCCTCTGCAGCTGGCCCAGACGGTCACGCAGGAGCTCTGCTGGCTGCAGGAGCCGCTCTCAGCCCAGCTTGGCTGTCTGGTGTGTAGAAGAGTCCCTACCTGTACTGGGGTTCTCTCTGTACCCCCTGATGGTCATTGCCTCCTACATCCTCGGGGCACTAGGTCCCCTGTCCCCTGAGCCTGTGCTTTCAGCCCCACCTTCCCACACCTTTTCTGCCCCTCTGGCCTGAACCTCGTTGGGCCCTTCTAAGCCATTTTCCATCCCGCCTGGGAGAATGCTTTCGGACCACCTCCTCCTCAAAAACCCGTCACTGCAACTAGAACAAGTCCCCACGTCTCTCTGTCTGATACCCAATCCCCTTCTAGAACGAAACAGTGCCCTGCTCCCGACCCATGGTGCAGCCCCACTTCCTGCCTCTCTCCTTCACCCCAGAAGCAGGGTCTTGCCCTCCTTCACAGACCTCTTTAGTGCCAGCAGTCTGTGTGCAAGCCTTCCCGGCCAAGCCAGCTGGGCTGTGCTCTCTTTACCTTTGCTTTCCTGGCATCTTGTCCAGGTCTGGCATGGAGCGGGCACTTGGTGTTTGTTGAAATCAAATTTTATACCGTATGCACTTAAGACCCTTCTCTGAATGGGTTTTGGTCTGGCTGTTAAGCAGTTCATTTGCTATCAGACACAATGCAGTCAGTTGTGGTCAGGTCAAAATTTTTCCTCTGGCCAAATCATTATCTGGGGGTATCGCTGGCATATAAATCAGCACTATCTTGATCTGCTTGGAAACCACTGACGGCATTTGCTCCAAGTTGTTTGATGATGTCCAGATGTGGGCGGCTGCACTGATGTGCTTTTTCTGTAATTAAGTTGACAGGAGCTCCACGTTTGATAGGGGCCTTGGCCTTGAGCAGCTCACCCCTCCGTGTGCCCGTTTCTCCTGTGTGGCGGGGAGGGAGCGCCCGCTGGCTTATCGGCAAGTTCACACAAGAGGTGGAACACTGCCCATTTTCCTAAAGCAGTCTACAGTCTAAGTCACGTATCCTGCACATGTATATAGGTTTCTGAGCCCACTGTAGACTGCGTGTGCTCCTGGCGGGCCAGGGCAGCTGGCTTCCTTGCAATGTTGACGGGAGGAGACCCAGAGATGGAGATTAGATCCTGCTCTATAAGCTGGGAGCCCCGGGAGGCTGGTGGCCAAATCCAAGGCACCGGCTCCAGAGGGCTCATCTTATCTCGTTATGAACAAATGCAGGCTGCCATCCTACCTCTGTGTTTCTTCTTTCCAGTGCACCATCCAAATGCATCCTCTTCTCACCTGTGGGAACCCTTGCTCCCAAATGCAGAAAACGCCCGGGGCACCGGCAGGTAGGTGCACAGCAGCATGTAGTCCAGGGTTTCCAGGGGTGTTCCTACCACCTCCAAGCCCGGCTGGTCTGGGCACTGTGGGGGGTGGAGAGGGACAGGACCCAGCCGCTGTCCCCAAGGAGCTCACGGCCAGGCCAGGGGGTGGCCATGCCCACAGAACTGCCTACGGGAGATGACACAGCGGGTGGAGGCATAGTTTCCCACATGGGAATCCAGAAAGGCTTTATCGGGAAGGCAGTATTTGAGCAGGGCCTTGAGGGTGAGAAGCACTTACATATGTTGGGAGGGCAAGCAAGGAACCACCAAGGGGACAGTCTGGGACAATATATAGGGGCAAGTAAGCCAAGGTGAACTCATTTTGTTTAGAGTTTGGTATGTGAAAGGCGTAAGGAACCACTAAGTCCACACGTCAGGGCAGCAGGTTAAGGAGGGGGACCGACTGCACCGTAGTGTTTGGAGCAGCGGAGCAGCCGGGCCATGGGGGGCATCAGGAGCCCGACTCACACAAAGCAGCACAAACCACAGGGCAGGCGGTGACTTTCCTCCAGGAAGACCCAGCACGTTGGCCTCACTCCAAGCCAAGTCTGGCTGTTTATTTGGACACCAAGTACTCTTTATTGTTCCTGGGCTGTAAGGCCACGAACAATAAAGCTGTAAGGCTTTCCCCCAACAAGGCCTTGCCTGCTGATTCCCACCAGCAGACACACATACACACACACACCCTTGGCCCATGGAGCTGCTCCTCACTGCAGCAAAACCCTGACAGGTGCAACCTGGGAGGGAGAGCAGTCACACAGCCAGGGGCAGGCGCGGGAGGAGAAAGGGGAATGGAGAGCTGCTCATGTGCGTATGAACCTTCAGGGTTTAAAAGGTCCCACCACAACCAACTCTGGACAAGGCCACCAGTGAGGACTGTGGCTGCATCTGTCAGGTGCCTTTTGCTCCTTGGGGGGTTGGCTGAATGAACTCAGCACAGGCTGGGTGGGGACAGCATCGGCCATGGGCACACATCCGGCGGAACTCAGAGAAAGTGACTTGGTGAGTGTGCATTTTGTCCTGTCCAGTGGAGAATGGCTGGCCTGGCGGCTCGGAGCCCTCTGACCGCTGCAGAGACAAAACATTCCCCACACCACCCTCCCGTGCTTGTGCAGACACCTCGGTTCTCAATTCCGGCTCCCGGCACCTGAGGCCAGGGGAGGCCGCGGACTTGGAAACCAGAAGGATACGCCCCCATCACAGATCAGAAGAGAAACTTCAGCTTAACTCCGTTCCTACTGCCCAAAACGCTCTCAAATTACAAAAATGCATTTGGTTCAACAGGGTAGAGTGAAAGGTGGAGCAAAACAAACGACCACGTCATGGGCAAGAGAAGTGTTCAGAATGCAGGGCACGGGGCTCCTCCCCTTCCTAGATGTGGGCCCCACACTCATTGATTGAGTCAGTCAATACGGAAATCCAGCCATCGCAACCACGCAGACACACACAGAATAAAAACCAACTAGCAGCCCAGGAAACGTTCCGCCAGTCCCAGGACCAAGACCAGAACCTAACCGATGCCAAGCGTCCCCACAGCAGAATCCTAAATCAGCGTTCCTGGGGTGGCCATGACATCTCTCATGCACGGCCCTCGTGCGGAGGGTGGTGTGCGGAGGGTGGTGCTGAGCCAAAGGAATCAGGACGTGTACACGGGACACCTGCCAGAAAGACGGCATGGGCCTGTGCGGGGCCAGGCTGCTGCCTGCCACCCTGGGTGGGCTTCCTTCTCCTTGTGTTTCAAGTGTAAAAGGAAATGCTCTGTGCGTACGTGGTGAGGAGTCAGAACCTGAGATGCACATCCAAGTCTCTGCACTTTGCTAGCCTAAGTGGGTTCAAGCAGCATCACCAGGCAACAGCCCCCAAACCAAAATAGGTGCCAGCATCCCCCACTGCAGCCAAGAGGGGTGAAATGACGAGCGCACTCACATTCACACAGCTGGTCCATTTTACCCTAAGATCTATGTTAAGAGACAGTGGAACAGGAAGAACAGCTAACAAGGGCTAGAGATGAGCCTTGTTTTTCTAGCTGTAGGTGATGATGGGGCAGCTTTGCTCAAAGGCCTCCTGTCCCCTTGGCTGAGCTCAGGTCTGGACACTGGATGGCCAGGGCGTGAGCAGCCAAAGTCTCCATCTGAGGCACCATCACTGCCTCCCTGACCAAATGACCCTGGCACCTGCCTTGCCCTAGCTCACAGCTCTCCCATCCCACATGCCCCATGAGGGAAAGCCCAATTCTGTGGTCCCTTCTGGATGGTGGGTTTCCTACTGCCATGGAAACGTCTTCTCCTCATCTCTGAGCCCACCATCTCCCGGCCCTCAGCTGAGCCTATACTGTCCTCTCCACACAAAGCCATTCTCCAACCCTTACCCCCCTCACCTCGCCCACCCCACTGCACCAGGGGTTCCATTAGCCCAACTGTGAATCTGAGGGTGACAACAGTTCCAGGCATTAATTTTACAGCTATTACCAATACATCCTTCTGATTCAACTTGAACTTGAGAACCACAGTTCTGAAGATCTAATAAGTTGGTTCAGAAGGAGTTTAGAAAAAAAATCAAATCTGCCCAACTCTATCCTAGAAAATGCAGTGCAAATTTTAGATTAGAGGCTGCACAATGATAGCCAGAGGCCAGAGCTGACCTACAGACATGCTTTGTCTGGCCTGCAGAGTGTTTTTAAGACATGTGAATTGGTTGCCCAGACTTAAAAGTCCGATTCTACACACAGCTCTGGGTTTCTGGATCCTTTTTAAGAAGCAAGGCGGTGGGGCAGCCGAGGCTCCTCCTTTGGAGATGGGAACTGCGTCAGGAGGTGAAGGTGGGCACTGGAGGGTGGGCGACCCTAGGAGGGTGGGAGGCCTGGGGAGGGCATTGCTCACGGGAGAAGTGCAGCTGAACATTCCAGGTTCCGACACGGACCTGGCTTGGCTGTGAGCCCTGGCGTAATGTACAGACTTGGCAGGAGAGCCACTTCCCCCACTTTTCTGTTTCTCATTAAAGCTGTTAGGCAAAGGGTTTCGTTGCTGATTCTGGTGCCTGAGTTAACCCTGGCCTTATTCAACAGACCTGTGCAGCCAAGAGGAAATGAAGGAGGAAGAACAATGATGCCAAAAGGTTAAAAAAAAAAAAAGGGACTAAGAAACCAGAGAGGCATCTACGGGAATAAAATATTGGGGGACAGGGTGGGGTGGAGGATGGGAGGGGAGTCGTGCCAACTGCAAGGGCGAGGAGTAACATAACTTAAGGTTTCTTAGAAGAACTGGTTGAGTATGGTGGGAACAAGAAATTAGCCTCCTTGGCCCAAAATATAGGCTTAAAAAAACCCTCAAACTTCTGATGTGGGTTTGAGTACTGGGGCTGCCACTCACCAGCTGGCTCTGTGTCCACGGCTCCTGGTGGCCTGGCCCCGCTCCTAGTCTTGGCTTTCTCAGCTACAGAACAGGCACGTCGCAGTCATGAGATAGGGTTGCCGTCGGGATGAGAGGAAGGCACAATGCCAAAGCCCGCCAAAGAGACCCCACTTCCCCTTTTCTGCTTTAAGTCCCGGCTCAAATGTCCTCTTCCCAGTGGGGACCCCAGGCCCCTTCCCCATCTCTGTTTAATATTGCAACCTGCACACAACAGATCCCAATCACCTACATCTGTGTTTTCCCATAGCACTTGCCATCTTCTAAAAGACTATATAACTGGCTTATTACTGTCATCATTTATTTTTGGTCTCCCTGCTAAATGGGAGCTCCATTGGCCACGGTTTGGATTTGTTTTGTTGATTTGTGTATCATCTTGCTGTATTGGTAGGCACTCAACCAATATTTATCGAGAAGTGTGCCCTCATGACATCTTTAATTTCCACTTCCTAGAAGCGGAAATAGAAGCTCAGAACGGCTGTGGGACTTGCCCAAGGACACACGGCTAGTGGATGGCAGAGCTGAAGGTTTATTTGTATAAAAGCAAGCTCTCTAGATGCAACCGAGCTCCTCCCCCAGCCCCCAGTGTACGAGTCATGTCCTGTTTACTTCCAGGAGATAAGCACCTTTGGATGAAAGAGTGCCCAGGAAGCTAAATGAGGAGTTAGCAGGGCGGGGAGTGCACGGGAAACATCCACAGGCCGCCTCATGTGACATCCTCAAAGCAACCGCTCGGCCTGTACCTTCCCCTGCGGAGGCCAGCACGCTGCCAGAGGGCCCTCGCTCCGTCCACCTGCCAAATCAACAGATGAGCCGCGGCAACTGTATCTCCTCCTCGGATGGAGTCCCCGCTGGAGGACGGTGTCAAGGACAAAGTGGACCGTCCTGCGGCCAGTTCTGCAGGGCATGGCCGGAAGCTGCACTAGACTGATGGCAGGACACTTGTGCATTCACCGAAACACCTGGGGCCGGTGCCGGCAGTGGGGGCGAATTAGTCCAGGCGAGCCACTACTAAGGTAATTTGAACAAACAGGATCCCATAATGGGCTGATGTTTCACACCTGTCAGACTCAACACTACCTCCTCCAAACATGGAACCAGGCAAAGGGGGTGCATTCCTCCATGCTGGTGAGGGAGGGATGGACCTTGTGGTGTTCAAGAAGCAAAATTCTAACCCCTCCCCCATCTTCCAGGGGCTTAGTTTCCCCATAGCTGCCCCAAAGCAATCCAGTCGTTTCTGAGATCGGTTTAAACAAACTTGCTCAAGTCGAGTCACAGTGCAGCCAGAAATCTCAGTTGTCTTAGAGCAGTGGTTCTCAACCTTCCTAATGCCACGACCCTTTAATACAGTTCCTCATGTTGTGGTTACCCGCCCCCCCCAAACATAAAATTATTTTCGTTGCTACTTCATAACTGTAATGTTGCTACTGTTATGAATCGTAATGTAAATATCTGATATGCAGGATGTATTCTCATTGTTACAAATTGAACATAATTAAAGCATAGTGATTAATCACAAAAACAATATGTAATTATATATGCGTTTTCTGATGGTCTTAGGCGACCCCTGCGAAAGGGTCATTCGACTGCCAAAGGGGTCGCGACCCACAGGTTGAGAACCGCTGTTTTAGAGTCTCTCCTTTCCAGCCATTAGGCCCCATGACTACCACCTCACCTCCAGGGGGTGCCTTTTCCCACTCCACCCATCTCCTTGGTGGTCTCCCCTCCTCCTGGGCCCCTCACTGCCTCCTGCCTGCAAAATTCCTCCCCAGCCCCCTGTTCATCTGGCAGCAGATTCCATCCTGTGGATGGCGAGAGCCTTTGGGGCCGCTGCATCAGGGGGTATAGGGAGAGCAGATGGCAGAGCAGGAGGAAGGGCAGGCTGCTGAAGGAGAGGATGGCACTGGGGGGCAGCGAGGGGTCCGATGCATGTGGCAGGAGTCTGGGGGCCATGACGAGACTGAGAAGGGAGGGCCGGACTGACAAGGGCTTTACCCACAGCCGGAGCCCTAGGAGTGCACATGTGCCCACACACCCCATCGGCTCCAATATCAGGGTGTACAGGCACCCCCTGAAGCCCACGGCCGCTTCCCTGCAGCGGGCGGGTCTCATCGAAGGAAAATGCCACCATCAGACCTGTGCCTCAGAAGGAAGGGTGTGGAGCCAGAGGACGGTGTGGAAACAAGAAGGGAGGGCTGGGAGCCAACCTGCAATATTGCAAAGGTCTCTGTAAATTCAGAGATCCGAACAGTAAAACCAGTGCAACGGGAGGCCAGAGCTGGGGGTAGTTAATGCCGACCAACACCGGAGGGAAAAGGCAGTGGCTGCCATGGAGTAGTCCCCCGTGAAGATGAGAATAAGCAGCTGGCAAATCTGCCGGGGTGGGGTAGGGCAGGGAGTTCGCTCCCAGGATGGGCCTGGTGGAAAGCATTTTTTGGTGCCTCTGGGGTCAGGCTCCCCTCCTGAGTGCCCACACCATACCCCTCATTGCCAGCTCTCAGGTCGGGAAGAACAGGGACTGAGCATCGGGGAGAGTGAGGACACCGGAGGTGGGGCGACCCTGGTTCAGCCACACCTGCCCAACAGGACTGGATGCGCGAGGGACTGCGTGCGAAAGCCCACACCCCTCCTATTCCACATCCCCAAAGCTCTAAGTACAGTTTATCTCCCATCCCAACAGGCACATCTGGAGGCACACCCAGCCTGATGTGCGGCTGCTCATAGACTTTATTTATCCCCCTTACGGGGCGTAGTTTACATTTCACTGCAGAAATGTCAGCAGTTATGGGGCCCCATGTCTGGTTATGGGGCTCTGCACACACATGATATTACCTTTCAAAAATGGGACACTTTGCCGAGACTGGTTTGGCTCAGTGGATAGAGCGTCGGCCTGCGGACTGGGGGGTCCCGGGTTCGATTCCGGTCAAGGGCATGTACCTGGGTTGCGGGCATATCCCCAGTGGGGGATGTGCAGGAGGCAGCTGGTCGATGTTTCTCTCTCATTGATGTTTCTAACTCTCTATCTCTCTCCCTTCCTCTCTGTAAAAAATCAATAAAATATATTTAAAAAAAAATGGGACACTTTGAATTCTGCACACATGGAGCCCCAAGGGACTGGATACAGATTGTGAACCTGTAGTTGGGAAGGATTGGTTAAGTCCTGCGGCAGCCAAAAACAAAGCTCAGAAAGATCGCCAAGACGTAGGGTTTAGTGAAAAAACAAAGCGAAACAAAAAGACAATAACAACCCCACCCCTCAAACAAGTTATTAATTTAACCACGCAACAAAGATTTGGCAAGTTAACTAACAAATTAGGCGCTATTCTAGGCACTAGTATTAGGAATGTGAAAAAAAGTGCAAAAATGCTAAACATGAGCTATACACACATCTGGGCATATATGCATATAAATGTGAGGGAAAAGGCCTGATGTGCAGCTGTTCATAGACTTTATTTATCCCACTTACGGGGGGTCCTACAGGAAGCTGGTAATTGTGGGACCTCTGGGGAGAGGGACCCCGCAGGGATGAAGGTGGACTCTGACATTTCGGTCTTGTTATATTTTTAAGTAATAAGTGCTATAGCCTGAATGTTTGTGTCCCCTCCTCCCAATTTGTATGTGAAAACCTACCCCCAATGTGATGATGCTTGGAGGTAGGGCCATTGGGAGGTGATTGGGACATGAGGGTGGAGCCCTCGAGATGGGATTCGGGTCCTTATGAAGGGGCCCCAGGGAGCACCCTTGCCCCTTCCAGCTGCCATGTAAGTGCACAGGAGAAGACGGCCATCTATGAACCAGAAGTGGCCCTCACTGGGCACCCAATCTGCTGCCACCTTGATCTTGGGCTTCCCAGGCCGCAGAACTGGGAATAATAAATGTCTGTTGTTTATCAGCCCCCTAGTTTATGGTCTTCTGTTATAGTAGCTCAAATAGACTATGACAATAAGCAAGGAATCATATATTACTCCTGCAATTAATAGAGAGAAAAGACTAGACTTATAAAGACAAAAATGAAACAAAGATAAAGAAGCCACTCATCTCGTCCAACCTGCTTCTCTTACAGACTGGGAAACTGAAGCACAGGGAGGCCCCCCGGCCTCAGGTGGGAACCGGAGCCCAGCTCCACAGGCTGTCATCCGGGGCTCGCGCCTGAACCCACGCTGCCTCCAACGTGACCCCAAAGAATACAATGGATGCAAAGATGCTCTGTGAACTGCGACGAACTGTACGCACAGGCCACTCTTTGGTGGATAGAAGTCTATATTTGGCTTTTTTCTTGCTGAAGTCCTTCCTGCCACCGAGGAACCCCTTGGTTTGTGGTCTGTAAGAGCCGTGGAAAGGGACCCTGGAGAGCAGGGGAAGGTCCACAGGTCACATGCCACCAGAGTCAAAGCAAGATGAGGCCGTAGCCCATTGGTGGGATCATGACCCTGGGTGGCCGGCGGCCTCTGAGGGGAGCCCAGCGTGGCGCCGAGGCATGACCTGAGTGGGGTGGACGCTCTGACGTGTAAAACTTCACAGCCTCAGATTGCCCCCCTTCATGCAAGACTGTCTGTGGGCTCCTTTTCTCTGCTTTTTATTTTTCTCCTAAAGGGAAAAAAACGTTGTCACCCACATCTGATCGTACGGTCCAAGTTTTGATTTTGCAATTGTAGTTGATTTAATTCATGATTCATTATTTTTAATGTAACATATTAATTTTTTACATCAAAACATTTTATTCCAATGTTTTGAAAACAAGAAGGAGTGAATGAAAAGGGACATTTGACTCAGGCTGGGGGAGGGTGCGGGTCCTGGCCCAGGGGACTGGGACTCTGGCAAGTTTGGGAACCAGCCCTGGTGGGAAGGACACATGAGGGCAGGGCCTGAGTCTGCAGATGCGGAGGGATGGGCTCCACCTGTGCCTCCCTGAATGTCCTGTTAAGGACATAACATCAGTGATGGCGAACCTATGACACGCATGTCAGAGGTGACATGCGAACTCATTTTTTTGGCTGATTTTTCTTTGTTAAATGGCATTTAAATATATAAAATAAATATCAAAAATGTAAGTCTTTGTTTTACTATGGTTGCAAATATCAAAAAATTTCTATATGTGACACGGCACCAGAGTTAAGTTAGGGTTTTTCAAAATGCTGACATGCTGAGCTCAAAAGGTTCGCCATCACTGATATAACGTAAGTGCTTGAGACTGGGGAGACCCTTCTGAGCTGTGGGCATGGGGACTGGGATCAGAGAGAGGCAGGGCCGAGACCACACCCTGGGGACACGTGGGCATGCCTGGTTAGGCTCACTCCAATCTATGACCCTATGAAACAGGGCCATTTCAGATTAATGTCCTGATTTTATGCTTGAAAGCAGACTAGGCCCCTCACTTATTAACTCAAACCATCTGAGCTGGTGACACTGCTTTTAAGAGATAATTAGGAAGTGGCTTTTCCAGGCCACTTTCAACTGGAGGGAGAGGACAGTAAAGCTGTGGCCTGCTCTCATCAGGACTCAGGGGAAGTGCATGGGCCACAGCGGGGCTGCCAGCTTGCCCCATGCCCTCTCTCCACTAGGAAGGCCAGAGGATACACAGCAGGCCTCCCCTGCCGCCCCCAGACAGCTTGGGGAAGGTTCCTGCTGGGAGATTAGCACCTACGGGGGCATGTGAAGGGGGCCTGGGTTAATAATTACCCGGGCAGTCCCTCCCATTGCCCAGAAAGTGCATGGCGTGGGGACTGCATCTCTCCAGCACGAACCAAACAGAGCGTGCCTTAGTGGGTTTCCTTGATCAAACTGGCACTTTCCCTCTCCCGTGGGGAATCCAGGGACTACCTGAGGGAGGTGTAGTCTTGACCCTGAGTTGCCCAGTGACAGTCTGACCAACACAGAGAAGCCTATTTGGAGGCTTCGACTGCACGGAGTCTTCCCAGAGGAGAACATGGTTTGGCAGAGTCCCTGTGGGGCTGGGTTTCTAAGCTGAGAGGCAGAAGCCCAGAGAGGTTGGATGTCTGCCTGAAGTCACACAGCTGATAGGGGCAGAACCACAATTCCAGCTGTTTGGAGGCCAGCTCCTGATCAGAGGCACCCACCTTGCCTGGAGGGGAAGTCAGGTTGTCAGTGAAAAGCTCAGAAAATTGTTAGCTTCCATTGGATTGTTTCTGAATCAGTTCTTCTGAGAAGGCTCTGTAGGTCTAGAGCTTATGCCATAACAATGCAAAGAGGCTAACGCTGGGAACCCCATCGGCTCCCTCCTCCTCATGTGAGGGGGACTAATGAGGGCAGGGGTTGGGGGAAGAAGTTAACTTGGGGAGGTGGGGACCTGAGGGGGGCATGGATACCCCACTGGTGATCAGCATCAAAGACCTGTGGGGGCTCAGCCCAGCTCAAAAGGTCGGTGGTGGGGGAGGTGTCGTGCCAGCTGGTGCTGCCCTGGGCTTCACTGAGCCTCATGGGAGCTGTACTGCCCTCACCGAGGTATCAGTGTGTGTAAGCTCCTTCCACTCCCTGGAAGTAGGAAATGGGGTCTTGACCCCCAGAGGGGTGTGGGATGAAGAAAAGAGCTCAGATCCAGGACTCAGGTAGACAGCAGATGGAGAAGCCCAGCCTGGCTACAGGGTTTGGAACTATCTCATCTTTACCACTGTCTATCCCCCCCACCCCCATGCCCCCTTAGGTAAGAGGGCCTGAAGGGGATGCTTGTCAGCTGTGAGTCAGGAGGGCCTGGCTCCTTGGCCGGCCAGGAAGTGAAGTGATTCCAGCTGGCAACCAGGGCCTGCAGCGGGGTGGGGAGGAAGGGGGACAGCAGGACAGGCAGGCACACATGAGTGCAGACCTGGGAGGGAGAGCCCTCACCAGGCAGCAGGCCTCAGCTCCTGTCCTGGCCGCTGAAAACGGACAGGAGCCTCCCAGGTGATGCTGCCGGGCTGGGACCCACACTCTGAGAGCCACTGCTCTAGGCACAACGCTCCACTCCAGCTGCAGCCAGCTCTTCCCACAGGGACGGGTCCTGCCTCACCCCTGCCCCACCTGATTAGATTTCTACAAACAATTTGAAAGTTCCCAGACCCTCAAAAGAACCCACCAAATCACATCAAATGGCACATAAAACCTAAAATAACACTAACATATAGTAAAAGCAGGAATGCACAGAATAAACCGAGATAGAGCACAGATGCTCACAGACACAGTTCAAAGCGCTGGGCCTGATGCTGGGGTGGATGCTGAGTGCGGCTCCCAGGGAAGGAGCTCGCGGGGCGGCTCTCGCGTGGGGTGCGCGCTGCTCTGTAATGGCTGCTGCAAAACCAACGCTGAACGCTACTTCCGCTTTTCACCTTTCCCAGTAAAAGTGGAAACCCTCCTCGGATTTCTTTCCACTGGTGAAAACTGTTACTAATGTAGTTCTTGCGTAGCTAAGTGGCAGAACATGAGCTTTCGAAAAGCGGGGACGCCGGTAAATCTCTACAAAGGACTATCATTCAGCCACAAAAATGAACGAAGTGCTGACCCAAGCTACCATATGGGTGGACCTCCCAAACCTGATGCTAACAGGAAGAAGACAGTACACAAGGGCACATGCTGCATGCATCCATTTATATAAACGTCCAGAAGAGGTAAAGCCAAAGAGACAGCAGGCAGGTCAGTGGTTGCCCAGGGCTGGGGGAGGGGTGGACGGGGCCAGTGCAAGGTGCTGGGTTTCCCTTCAGAGCGATGGAGAAGTTCTGGAACCAGATAGTGGTGGTGGCTTACAACACCAGGAGTGTGCTAAACGCCACCAAATTGTACACTTTCAAATGTCCCCAGGCAGATCTCACCTCTCTGCAGAGGCCCCTCATATTTGAAAGGGAAATGAGGTGAGAAGACCCAGCGGCAGGGTCCGGGGAAGCTGTGTTGTTTAGAAAGAACAGTTCTTATTAATGATGAGAGGTGTCAACCCAGACACATCAAACACACAGCGCTGGTGACCGCAATGCAGTTAGCCAACGAGCCGGCTTCACACGCCGCCCCTTACAGCTCCCACCTATCTGGCTACTTCCCCATAAACCCGTTTTCACGAGGTGTTGGCTCCTCAGTCTTGACATGAGACGAAGCCCCAGGAAATCCTGGCGATGTTCATCCGGGTTGTAAACGAGGCCACAGCTTTTCAAAGGCCGGCTTCTCTTCCCTGCGCTCCCGGAGCCCCCGACTGGCATTATGGAGACCATCTGGACGGCTTGGAGAGAAGTCCTTTCCAGGGGCCTGGTGGCCCCAAACCAGGGAGACAGGTTGCTCGCATCGTGCAGGGCCCAGCACACCTTCCCCTCCCTCCTCTCTCCTGGCTGATTAAACACCCACCCGCGGAGGTCTGTGTTTTTGGATGGGGAAACGGAGGCTCAGTGAGGATGTGACAGTCATCCGGTAGAAGGCCGGGCTGGGATTAACCCTCAGGTGTGTCTCCTGTCAGGGCAGAGCCTCCTGGAGTCATCTGGGTGCTCATTGGGGGCCTGCAGCGGGGGCCTCCCCTGCACCCATCTGACAGCAGCCCAGCCTCGCGCCCTGACTACAGTGGGAAGGTCTCCCTACAGTCTGGCCCTGGGAGCCACCCTCATCCGACCCCGAGATAAGTATCTGTGTCTTATTCCACAGCATCAGAGAGCCCTGCAGTGGTCGGCAAACCGTGGCTTGCGAGCCACATGCGGCTCTTTGGCCCCTTCAGTGTGGCTCTTCCACAAAATAGCAGCTCTTCCACAAAATACCGACTTCTGTGCATGGGCCACGAAGTTTTAATCGCACTGTACGTGTGCGCTCACACATGGTATTTTGTGGAAGAGCCACACTCAAGGGGCCAAAGAGCCGCATGTGGCTTGCGAGCCGCGGTTTGCTGACCATGGCCCTAAGCAGTCTGCCTCTGAGGCCTCCCCAGACTTTAAGTGAGGGCAGCTTCACAGGAATTGACCGATTAGGAATAGGAAACAGTAAGCAGAAAGAGAACAATACACAAAGCCTCCCTGTGCCCGTGTCCACCCACACCCATACCACGCAGTGCATTTCCACCAGATCCGTCCTCCCAGGTTTGCTGTTTCTTGAGGTTTGCCTGCAGGAGCCCGTAAGCTGCAGCTGGATATCCAGTTCCCTGTCTCAAGTCTCCCTGGATGAAGCATACGTTACAGATAATTATTCAGAGGCCCTGAGATGGAGGCCTCCTGCCAACAAGCAGGTCTGGCTAAAAGTACAAGAAGTGTTTCCCATCTGGCGCGGAGCTCCCCTGGGAGGCTCAGGCTCCGCTCTGCTGCGGCACGGAGGCCCGAGGTGGCACGGGATGCACTGCATTTCATCTCATGTTTTCCTTCTTGGAAGGTGTCGAAAGGCGAGATGTGCCTTGTTGGAAGCGTGTCCCCTGGAGCCCAGAGGGGACTTGCTCAGGACACAGGACCTGCCCTTGCTGAACGTAAACATGCCGGCAGTAAGAAGCCTTCAACTGCTCTTTCCAAGTCCTGAGAAGGCCCCTGGGGCCATGGCTGATGACAGCTGCTTGAGGAGGGGGCCTGTGAGATGTAGCATTAACAGAGCCTGGAGGCGGCCACTATCTTCTCACTTGTCTCTCCCATTCTCTTCTACATCCTTCCAGGTAAGCGACTGAGATGGACCCTCTGATGTAGCCAGTGACCAGCCAGCTAGTGGTCTCCCTGCCTCCGGCACAGACCAGCCATCCCATCCTCCATCACTGGTATCTGATCCTGCTGCTTCCTTTCACTGAAACCCACAGAATGGGAGAAAGTATTTGCAAATCATATATCTATCTGATAAGGGACCTATATGCAGAATATATAAAGAACTTAATAACCCAACAATGAAAATACAAATAGCTCAAATAAAAAAAAGACAGAAGATTTGAATAGACATTTCTCCAAAGAAGATAAACAAATGGCTAATAAGTACATGAAAAGGTAGTTAGCATCATTAGCCATCAGGGAAATGCACATGGAAAGCCAAAATGAGGTAGCACTTCATACCTTCTAGGAGGCTAGAATAGAAAAGACAGGTAATAGCAACGCTTGGTGAGATGTGGAGAAACTGGAACCCTTTTGCTTACTGCTGTGGAAACGTAATATGCTGTAGCAGCTTCAGAAAACAGCCCGGCAGGTCCTTATGGTTAAACAGAGAGTGACTCTATGATCAGCAATTCCACTCCAAGTTATTTACCCGAGAGAAATGAAATATATGTCCACACAAAACTTGTACACAAATGCTCATAGCAATATTATTCATAATAGATAAAAGGAGGAATAACCCAAATGTCTACCTACTGAAGAATGGCTAAATAAAAGGTGGTATATGTCCATACAATAGAATGTTATTTGGCAATAAAAAGGAATGAAGTATTTATACCTGCTACAATGTGGGCGAACCTTGAGAGCCTTATGCTAAGTGGAAGAAGCGAGCCACAAAAGACCACATACCTACTCTAGGATTCCCTTTCTATCAAAGTCCAGAACAGGGACATCGATTGAGACAGAAAGTGGATTAGTAGTTGCCTGAGGGGCTTCAGGGGAAATGGTAGGCGATCATTTGGATTATTACTACTGGGTGTGGGTTTTCTTTTTAGGTTGATGAACTGTTCTAAAATTTGTTGTGGTGATGAATGCACAATTTTGAATATGCTACAAATCACCAACGTGTACACTTTAAATAGGTGTGAACTGTATAATGAGCGAATTATAGCTCAATAAGGCTGTTACAAAACAAAACCCATCTGAAAGGCCAGGCCAGCATTTGCATAGTGTCATACTGTGTCCCTCAGGAATCTCAGGGCACGTTCATCCAACAACACACCTACTTCGTATCTGTCTTTCTTCTAAAACATTAAAGAAACTGCATCCATGGGATACATCATAAAAAACAAACAAAACAAACGAGACTGCTCACAGGCCCATACCGAAAGCTGAACTGCCCAGTGATCGTCAGAATGTGAGCAATTTTTAATGCAGGTAGAAGCACAAACAAGTGCGAAGTACAAGTTCTCTGACTTTTTTAATCCTCACTGAGGATATTTTCCCATTGATTTTCAGAGAGTGGAAGAGAGAAAGAAATATCAATGTGAGAGAAACACATCGATCAGTTGCCTCCTGCATGTGCCCCAACTAGGGCCCGGGCGGGGGAGGAGCCTGCAACCGAGATACATGCCCTGGACCGGAATCAAACCCAGACCCTTCAGTCTGCAGGCTGACGCTCTATCCACTGAGCCAAACCGGCTAGGGCTCTCTGACTTCTTACTGCAGTATAAGGCCACAGGACGCAGAGCACAGTGAGACCACAGAGCTGATGCTCATATGGACAAAGCAGTTCTGGCTGGCCTTCTGAAATAGGTGGGGAGAAGCCAAACCACCTTTCTCAGGACCACAGTCCCTGTCCCCGGGCATCTGACAGCATGCCACCTGCCTCCCCCACATGTCCCTGGAGCCAGATCACTCATTGATAAGAGGATGACTGCCAACATGTGCCTTGGACAGGACTAAGGGTCCAGTGTCCCCACTCGAGGTGAGTGGCCCATGGGATCTGCCTGTCTGCGTGGGGATTGGGGACTGAAGTCATGGGTTTGGCCATGTGGCTTCTCATTTATTTCAGGAAAGCTATTCTGAACTAAATAACTTTAGAATGTTTCCTGCCCCATATGAGCAAGGTTTGGAAGAAAGGTTGTGTCAAGAAAGCTTCAGTCTCAAAGACCTAAAGTGATATCAATTTGTAAATGTAGGTGACCAAACCAGACGAGAGAGCTGTGAGTAGGCAGTAAACAAGGCTGACAATCGGAAGAGCTTGCACTAAGCACACAAATGGAAAGGGGTCCCATGGCAGCAGGCCACGTGCACACCAGCTGAGCAAAACAGCAGCGTGCTGGGGCCCTCAGCCCCCACCACCCTCTCACCTGCTGCCACCTCAGCTTGAAAGCAGCTCCAGGACGGGTCACAGCCACACGGTGGCTTTTTGCCCCTGCACAGGTGTCAGTGGGACCCTCCTGCACACAGTGCACTGGCGGTTGAGGAGGAGACGCCACCTTAGCAGAGAGGCCCTGGAAGGGTACGGCCCAGGGATGTGACCGTGCAGGGAAGGAAAAGGCGTGAGTTTAGACAGTGCCAGCAGCGTCCGGGCACAAGAAAAGCACTCCTGGAGTCCAGGCATGTCACTGCAGCTATTATGGCTCCCCGCTGCACAGAATGCTTCTGGGGCTCACCCCCTTCATCTCGCTGGGGGCTCGGAATCATCTCCTGAGGCTCAGAAAGGACAAGAGCCTGAGGACCCACAGTGGGTGTATGACCAACAACAGCCTGAAGTTGGGTTTTTAAACTCCCAGTTGTGTATTGTCATCTAACTAAAAAATTTGTTGAATGGGTCACAAACATTTTTTTTTAAAATATATTTTATTGATTTTATACAGAGAGGAAAGGAGAGAGATAGAGAGCTAGAAACATCGATGGGAGAGAAACATCGATCAGCCGCCTCCTGCACATCTCCCACTGGGGATGTGCCTGCAACCCAGGTACATGCCCTTGACCGGAATCGAACCTGGGACCTTTCAGTCCGCAGGCCGACGCTCTATCCACTGAGCCAAACCGGTTTCGGCGGGTCACAAACATTTTGCTCAAAAGATGCCCCAGCACCAGTCAGACGATGTGGGACCAGGGCCAATGCACAGGGAGGCAAAGACTCCATCAAGACCCTCTTTCCTCTTTTCAACCACTGTCCCCTGCGCCTAGGAGAGGAGTGGACCTGCCACCACCCTGCCCACCATGGTTGGGCAAGGACAGGACAGGACAGGACATCACCCCTTTGTCCCAAGAAAGCAGGTGCACAGTGTGGCCCCAGACCATCAACACTTGTCGTGAATGACCTGGGAGGACAGGAGGGATGGGGGCTCCGAGGGAGGAAGCAGAGAGGGGACCAGACCTACCCGAGGGACAAGGGCTGGGACAGCCAGGGAGAAGCCCAAGGTTCTGATACCGCAGAGCCCACAGTCAGTATCTGCTCACGTCTGGCTGTCCTGCGAGGCTGGAGCTCCCTGAGGTCAGGCTCTCTGCAGGGTTCACCCCAAGCCTGGTGTTTACTCAGGGCTGGCATAGAATGGCGCCTGGCACATGCTCACAAAGAACCTGCTCCCTGCTGTGTGCTGCCCCCCAGAAAGGCTGGGGCCGGCCTCCACCCCCCTCTCTCCTAGCTCACCTCCCAGAGATCTCCAAACGATAAAGCTGTGTTTACAGGACTGGTTACTATTTTGCTTCAAGAGATGAATTCATTTCAAAAGCCTTGGGGTTCTGGCCTGCACATGGTGTCCGGCTGTTCAGAGGACCATGTGGCCTGAAGGCTCACAGCTCTGGAGACAAAGGAAAGAAGCCTAAACGAATGTTTTTCACTCAAAACTCAGTTCCTCGGTTCCTGTGCCCATTTTGACAGGGAGAGAGAAGGATGGCAACCTTACCCTCTCAGGCCACAAATGGGGAAACTGAGGCCTAGAGAGATGAGTGACCCGAGGTTACAAGCTGAACAGCAGCAGGGCTGGAATTTCAAGCCCCCAGGCAAGGGCCGAGGGGATGGCTGAGCTGAAGTCACGCTAAGCTGCTGGGCTCTCAGCTCTGCCGTGCGGGCTTCCGGTGCTCCCCCCGAGGGGCTCTCTCCCCTCCCCTGGCTGGACTCAGCTCCTGCCAGGACTGCCTGGCATGGACTTCAAAGGAGTAGGACAGCTGAGCATCTGGGGCTTCCCTGGTGTCCACTGAACAAAGGTCAAAGATATATGGCCGTGGGGCCACCTGTCCCACGGATGGAGGCTTTCTGGGACGCAGCGCCCTGGAGCTGCCTGCCAGCTGAGCCACCCTGCCCTGCGCCAGCTGTACACCCAGGCTCCAGGAAGGGTGCGCGGAGCTTCTGCATCACATGGCCAGGCTGGCAGGACCGTCAGGGGCCCGGGCTTGGTGTCCAAGCCTGAGTTCAAGATCTGGCCTCGCCATTTATAAAACATGAATATTTCTGAACGCCCCTTTCCTCATTTGTAAAATGGGCCCAATAATACTGACACTTCAGGGCTGTTTGTAGGAATTAAAACAGATGACTCACATGAAAGTGCTGGGAAAAGGGAGGGCTCGATAAATGTACTCCCCTCCCCCTTTGTGGTAGTTCAGGGCAGTAGCTCTGTGCTGAGGGGGATGAGGGAGGGATGGAGAGACGGGAGCTCACTTAGTCGGGGGGCCGCAGTGAGGAGGGGCTTGGGGGCTCAGCCTGGAGCTTTCTCTGAGCACCGTGTCAGGCATGCAGCTGTGCTGGGGTGTTGACAGCACATGGCTTATGTCAGAAAACCTGGCTTGAAGTCCCAGCCTGTGATATCAGACAAGTCAGTTTCCCCTCTGTGCCCTGGTTTCCTTGCTTCTGAGGTAGAGATAACTGTATCTGCCCTATCCAATTGTGGTGAGGATTAATGCCCCCTCTCCCAAATGTCCATGCTCTAATCCCCTAAACATGCAAATACATTACCTCACATGATAGGAAAATATGCAAATAACGTCCCTCCAAAATTCATGTTGGCCCAGAACCTCCGAATGAACTTATTTGGAAACAGGGCCTTTGCAGGTATAATCAGTAAAACTGAGGTCATACTGGATCAGGGTGGGCACTAAATCCATATGACTGGTGTCCTCATTAGGAGAGAGAGACACACAGACACACAGAGGAAAGGCGGCAATGCGAGGATGGAGACAGAAGTGGGAGTGTTGCGGCTATAAGCCAGGAATGCCAAGGTTGGCTGGGGCCCGCCAGACGCTGGAAGAGGCGAGGAAGGACTTGTCCCTAGAGCCTTCGGAGGGACCCAATGTAATCACCTTATGAGAGAGAAGCAGGAGGTCAGAGAGCAGATGGCGATGTAATGACAAAATGAAGACTGTAGTGATGCAGCCACAAGCCAAGGAATGTAGGCAGCTTCTAGAAGCCTCCAGAAGGAACCAGTCCTGCTGACACCCTGGTTTTAGCACCTTAAGACTCATGTGGATCTCTGACTTTCAAAACAATAAGACAATAAATTCATGTTGTTTTAAGTCACCAAATTCATGGCAATTTTTTTTTACAGCAGCACCTGGAACAAATACAATGAAAGGAAGTCACCTGACAGTGCTGGTGTACACTGGAAGGGTCCAATTCCTGATGGGCCTGTACCAGGCCAGGCCACTCTCCCTTCTGGGGTGGCTTGTTAGGAAGTGCAGGCTTCAGACCCCTCTCCATATTGGCTGAGGACAGTCTCTGGGAGTGGTGTCTGGGAGCCTGTGTTTTACCTGGTGACTCTGATGTACATGCAGGCTAGGGGCCCCCTGGGGGCAAGGGGAGGAGTCCAATGACCCTCATTGCTCTGGCAATGGAGTTTGGGGCAGAGTTTTATACTCAAGTGCCACAGCTTTCCCTAGACCCCAAATGTGGATTTTTTTCCTTCTCCCTGTCTTCATTTTAATTGAATAAATATTCTACATTTGGTCCTGGGAATGAACGAGGAGTCTGGTGAAGGAAGCAAATGTGGTTGACAGCGTTGCAGTGGGTTGGTGGAAGGGTAGTGGCTGCGGCCAGACCTGTGGGTTCTTGGGAAGGAGGAATCAGCTCTGCAGGGGTTGGCAGGGAGGACGTCATGGAGGAAGGGACCCTTGAGTGGAGTCTGGAAGGAGGAGATGACTGTCAGGAAATCAAGGGGAGGGCATTCCAGGAGGAGAGGCAGGTGTGGACAGAGCCACTGAGGTGTGAACCAATGTAGGGCAAGTGTGAAAACAGTAAGAAATAGGACTGGCCAGGCTGGGCAGCTCATGGAGCATGTGGGCTGTGCAAGGAGCTTGGACTTCACCTTGGGGGCCTCTCTGATGGGGGTCTAGAAGGACTGAGATTGGGCCAGGGTGTAAAGAGCTTAGGCTGCCATGATCAGATTTATGTTTCCTAGGCACTGTTAGGGGGTCCTCGTGTGATGATACCTGTGGCTTCACAGAGAGAAGCCAAAGTCATCGCAGCACAAAATTAGTGATGACTAAGCTGACCCTTCATCAAATCAGCGCCTGTCTTTGTCTTTGTTAAGCTGAGCTCTGTGTGTTGTAAATGCACCTGCTGTTTGAGGCGGTTATCTGTGACTATAAATAATATGATGCAAATCCAGTGTAAGAGAAATTGCAACCTTGTCAAAAGACGCAGACTTTCATGAAGGCTCTGAGTGATGGAGGAATGCCTGGGTCAGATGCCCAGACATACACAAATGGGGCTGCCTCTGGTGCACTGAGCCCGGTAATGACCAAAGAGACAGAAGCCAGGAAAAAGGACATGAAGACCACTTCAAGTGAGAGTGATTCAGACAAAAAGATCAAGCAAGCCTTATGGGGTCTGCTAAACAGATGAGTGAAGAGAAACTGGAGAAACAGCTGCAGTTTGTGCCAGTCACTGGAATGTTTGCTCGGTCATGGTAAACAGGGGCTCGGCGGTCACCACACAATGGCACGGGGAGGGGGACCTGGGTTACAGACTTAAACACTCGCGACTGGCTGAGCGAGAGCGCTGAGGAGTGAGGCAAGGCCACTCTGGGAGGGAGACCCTGAGCAAGGGAGGGCACACCGGGCAAGGCAGGTGGAAGGGGCTGCTCCCGTGCCTTGAGCATGGATGCTGGCACCTAAATACAAACAGACGAAATGCTTCTCCTGAGGGAACTCATGAAAGGAAAATGCCAGCTTCCCTAGGGCCTGGCTGCAGAGCTGTACCTTCCAGCACAGAGAGTTGGGAGTCAAAGGCAGGGCCGGACCGGACCCGCTGGAGGGACACGGAGCAGAGAAAAAGAGACAGAGAATCCTGAGGACACTAATTCGTCACTGGATCCCACTGGGCCTGAAGCTAGCCCCACCCGAGGGCTTTGAGCCAGCACCTTTCCTCTGTGCTTGTGCGAAGCCAGCCTTTCTCACTTGTAACCGAACCAGCTGTGTGTGTCTGTACCAGCACTTCAATGGTACGCAATAGACATAAAGCTTATTGCTGGCTGTTATGATTACAGTCATTGTTATTTAATGCACCAAACCAGAATTGTTTTATTAAGTAAAAGCCAGTTAATTAAAAGAAAGGGTATGCAGTGACTGCAACAACACATGCTCCATCACACATCAGTTCCCGTGTTCTGGAATATTCTCTCCCAGTCTCACAGCATGTATGGCCCCTTCTCCATCTCCACTCACTCCTTACCCAGTGCCTGCCCCCCCCACCCCCCACTAGTCATTTCTGCCGCTGGTTAAGCAAGGTTAGTTCAAAATTTGTATCAATTATATCTTTTTTTAAAAAAAAATATATTTTATTGATTTTTTACAGGGAAGAAGGGAGAGAGATAGAGAGTTAGAAACATCGATGAGAGAGAAACATCGATCAGCTGCCTCCTGCACATCACCTACTGGGGATATGTGCACAACCCAGGTACATGCCCTTGACCGGAATTGAACCCGGGACCCTTCAGTCCGCAGGCCGACGCTCTATCCACTGAGCCAAACCGGTTTTGGCATCAATTATATCTTGATCTCTTTGGAGTAAAGATACTTTATGAGACTGCAATGGCAAAGCCAAGAGCAATGTGAGGGAACAAGGAAAACTGCAGAGAGTCACTACAGAGGCCAACACTTGGTATTGTCAGTTGCTTCCGTTTTTTTAAACCCATAAACTATCCATTAATTGCCAGATCTGAATTATAGGATAATTAGAGTGGCAAGAAGTGAGTAAGGGAGTGAAAACTACAACTTACTGAGGTAGCCTACGAGTCAGACATATATCAAACTATTACCTTTTGCTAGACATTATACAGCTTTTCAAGCATTAGCTCACTTAATCCTCCTGTCTCCCCCGTTTACTGGAGAGGAGGCTCAGACCTGGAGGGGAGAAATAACCTGCCCAAGGTCGCTGGCTCGTAATGGTTGAGCCACACTTGAACCCAGGCTCCGATCCACCACCACGTCTGCGTCTCCCTCACGTATGCACAGGTGCTCCCTTCGGAGAATTCCAATCATCGTTTCAGTGGTGGCAGCACCCTTCGAGGGCAGGAGTATTCTTCCCGCTCTGTAGGTGATGTTCACTCCGCCAGCGAGACGCACAGGCCCCGGAGCCTGGTCCGCCTGCCTCCTGAGTCCCCGCCGTCCCCATGGCATCCCACGTTCACAATGTGCCAAAGGCTTGAGCATTAGCTTTGCCCCCTGGAAACAAAGGCCCAGACCCCCCAGTGGCTGAGGCCTGGCAGTTCCGAGTGGTCCTTGGTTCTCCTGGCTGGGGTGCCTCGCAAGTGGGCAGCCATTGTTTGAAGCCACTTCCCTGAGCACAACTTCGCTCAACATCTGCAATACTTTCCAGGAGAGACAATCTGAGCCAAGGGAAAGAAAAGAACACATGCTTCTGTGAAGAAAACCTGAAGGCTCCTTCTAGCCTTTGGGGCAACTCAGACAGTGACAGATGTGCGAGGCCACCGCCGAGGCCTCCAAACCACAGGCTTGTCCAGCTTCTCACAATAAAAGGCTCAAAGAAGAAGAGATTTCTCTGTAGGACGTTCAAATGGGTCTTTTCTTGCCTTTCATGTGTTTCCCGGAAACAGAGAGGCAAAGAAGACGGAGGCTCAGACTGGGGGGTCACGCTCCCCGTGTCTCCCTGTGGTGCTCCGCTCACCCTGCCCCTATTCCCGTGGCGAAGTCCGAACCAGAAGACACAGCAGCCGTCCACGAGAGCCCACTGTGTGCCAGGCAGGTCTGCCGCCAATGCTGGGGTTCTCTCTCCGGATCCCCATCGGGTACCATGCCCATCAGAAGGAGGGGCCAGACTGCGGGGTGTTGGCGCCTCAGTAATGCACTCAGTGTAATCATTGCCATCACCATTCATTCATTCATTCCATATAGAAACGAAGGACTACCGTCCAGTAAGGGACACGGATGTGGACGTGGTGGTCGGAGTGGAGGCGAGCACCGGATTTGTGGTAGCACCAGGAGCGAGGAATCAACTCTGCTGGGTGTGGCACACTTCAGGGAAGAGACCGTAAGCTGTGTCCGCAAGGAGGAGGGGTTTTCCAGGAAGAAAAGGGCATTCCCGGTAAAAGGGCAACGTATGCAAAGGCAATGAGGTGAGAATATGAGGTAAATGTAAATAGGAGGTGTGGATAGGGTGTGAAGCAGCAAGAAACACAGGTCATTTCTTACAGTGGGAGTATGGGGTGAGGGAGGGCATGAGATGAGCCTGGACCAGCCCCTCTAATGGCTCCTGGGAGCCAGATCCCCACCACAAACAGTAGGCACTCAATAAATAGGCAGCATGGGCACAAAGATCGCCGATAACAGACCCCTTTTTTCCTCCATCCCTCAGAGACACAGATGCTCACATGATATTGAGGATGGGGAGGCCCTGGGGTTCACACAGACCATGGCCCACACCCCTTGGAATTCTCAGAGTGAAGGCACCAGCTGTAATGCTTCCTCTCCTACTCAGGAAAACACACTTGCGGCTCACCTTGACCTTGTTTTAATTTATAAAAGAGCAATAAATCATTCACAAACCTGGTCCATTAGCTTCTATTGGTACCACAGTACCAATGGTGCCCTGACACGCGGGTGCCTCTGCCATGGTGGTCCCTCTGAGCTCCACCCCCTGTGCATCCCTGAGCGCCTGCCTTTACCTCCCCCACAAGCACTGACCACCAGCACCCTGGGGTCAGAAGGGCTGGGGTGGCCGCAGAGAGGCCAGTTCTATGTTTGCTCTGGGAAATGAGGATGAGTAAACCTCGGCCCTGCTCCAGGCCACCTGCACCCTGATGTGTCTGCTGCGTCGCTTTGTGAGTCAAATACATTCCCCCTTTTACTGGTTTAAATTGCTCCGTGTTCCAAGGCTTCTGATTAATACAGCACCGTTCTTGTTTAGATTACTCTCTAAACATATTGTGATTTTTTATTTTCTTTCTGATTCAATAGTTACTTAGGAGAGTGTTTAAAAACCTCCAGATGGCAAAGTTGTTTTTTTGTGTTAATCCTTACCCGAGGATATTTTTTCCATTGATTTTCAGAGAGAGTGGATGAAAGGGGAGAGGGAGAGAGGAGGGAGGAAGAGAGAGAAACATTGATGTGAAAGAGACACATCATTTGGTTGCCTCCAGGGATGGAACCTGCAACCCAGGTGATCAGGAATCAAACCCTCGACCCTTTGGTGCATGGGCTGATGCTCTAACCACTGAGCCACTGGCTAGGGCTAGATGGCAAGGTTTTTTTATAAAAATTTTATTGATTTTTTACAGAGAGGAAGGGAGAGAGATAGAGAGTCAGAAACATTGATGAGAGAGAAACATCGATCAACTGCCTCCTGCACATCTCCTACTGGGGATGTGCCCGCAACCCAGGTACATGCCCTTGACCGGAATCGAACCCGGGACCCTTCAGTCCTCAGGCTGACGCTCTATCCACTGAGCCAAACCGGTTTCGGCCAGGTTTTTGTATGTTTAGTGCTTTTGTTATTCATGCCTGGCTTATTACGTTGTGAAAAGAGGGAGAAGAGGAACAAGTATTTCCTCTCCCCTGCATTATTAAAGAAAAAAAAATAGTAAACTAATCCAACAAGCTATCACACCTAAGGCTGAATTACGGAAAGCACCCCATCAAAGCCAGGTGAGGGTGTACCACCACCATTACTGGACAGTTTCTGGAAGGCTACAAGAAAGGAGAGGGTGCTAATGTGGGAATGGAGCATGAAAAATAGAATTATTTACACATGATATGGTTTGATCCCTCAGATCCACAAGAGCAAACTAAAAACCACTAGAAGTAATGAGCAAACATACTAAAGCAAACGGATGAAAATTTAATATACCAAAATAAATAGCATTTCCATACACAAATAATAACCAGTTAGAAGGCATTTAGAAAAGTGTTCCATTTACAATAGCTACAAGAAAAGGATAAGACACAGAAGAGCAAACTCATCAAGAAATCAAAGGAGGAGGGTGGGGGCGAAGGGGGGCCTAATATATGCTGATGAAAAATGATTTCGCTTTGGGTGGTGGGCACACAGGGCAATATACAGAGCTTGTAACATAGAAAGCCACACCTGAAACCTATGTGATCCTACTAACCCATGCCACCCCAATAAAATGGGAGATGTCTGTAATACCCTCAACAACAACAAAAAGAAATCAAAGGACCTGTGAAGACAACCTGAAATGGCACTATGACTCTCCGAGGGACACTGGGAAGGCAAACACTGGGAGGCATCCACGTTCCTGGAGAGGTAAGTAGATGCTCAATCTCCGTAACCTACAAGGTTGATGACATACCAATAACCATATCTACACTCTTATTCTGAAGCTTAAAAATATAAATTGGGGTTTACCTGGAGAAAACACATGAAATAGTTTTGATAATTCTGAAAAAGCAATGACTGAAGACTCGCTCAACTAGAAAAAAAAATTTTTTTTTAAATCCTCACCCAAGGATATTTTTCCATTGATTTTTAGAGAAAGTGGAAGAGAGAGGGAAAGTCAGAGGCAAATATCAACGTGAGAGAAACACATCGATTGGTTGCCTTCTGCATGCATTGCCCCCCCACCTCCCGCCCCTACTTCCCCAGGCCTGGGGAGGAGCCTGCAACCGAGGTATGTGCCCTTGACTGGAATCAAACCCAGGACCCTTCAGTCCATAGGCCGATGCTCTATCCACTAAGCCAAACTAGCTAGGGCAGAAATTTAAAGCATGTAACAAAGGTATAATGTAAAAAAAACATACAACTTCACATCCAATGTTCACAGATCGGGAAACTTAACATTGTTAAGATAGTAATACTTCCCAAAGCAGTTTGCAGAGTCAATTCAATAACCTATCAAAATTCCAATGACCTTTCTTTTCCTTCCAGAAACAACAAAGCCAATCCCAAATTCATAGGGAATTGCAAGGGGCCTGAATAGCTAAAACAATATTGAAAAAAGAAGACCAAGTTAAACAACTCACATTTCCCGATTTCAAAACTTACTACAAAGCTATAATAATCAAAACAGTATGGTATTGTCATAAGAATAAACATATAGACCAATGAAATAGAATTAAGAGCCAGAAAAAAACCCATACATCTATAGCTAATTAATTCTTGACAAGCTGCGGGGGTGGTGGGGAACTGGATATCCACATGCAAATAATGAAGTTGGACCTTATCTCACACCACAGACAAGAAGTAACTCTAAACAGATCCATGACCAAATATTAAAGCTAAGACTATACAACTCTGAGAAGAAAACATAGGGCTAAATCTTCATGACATTGGAGTTGGCAATGGATTCTTAGCTATGACACCAAAAACACAAACAACAATAAAAGTTAAATAATTAGACCTCATTGAAATGAAAAACTTTTATGCACTAAAGGACATTATCAAGAAATGGTAGAAAATATTTTTAAAATTTTTATTAAAGTACAATACACATAAAAGTGCACATATCACAAATGGTATTTAAAGCTTTTAGCCTTCTACCCTTTTATGAAAAATTTTTTTGGATTTTGTATTAGACTTAGTGATTATAATTTTAAATTACTGTCAATGTCTCTCATAGCTTTTAATGGGTTTAATTGATTTTGGAGCCTGCAGAGTTCTTCCTATCTGGATCCTGATCTTGATTCCTTTCTTCCTTCATGGGTGTAGATGCTAGAGTAGCTTTCTCAGAAATAATAACACAGTGCCTGAGACACTGCATATCTGGAAATGTTTTTCCATATCCATCCACAAATGACAACACAGCTGTGTATGGAATTCTTGAACATAACCCTTTCTACCCAAATTCTGTGGGGACAGTCCCACATATCCTTGGAACTGTGGTGAAGTTTGAGGTTATTCTGCCTCAGGGAAGACCTAGGGTGGCAGTGCTAATGGTCTGGCTGGAGGGAGTGAGTCTGGAGGGGAGGGTGGCCAGGGAGAAGCTGTTGCCTGGACCAGGATAATGTAGTGTGGTTAGAGAGGGATGATGGGTAGAGGTATATTGGAGGTAGAATTAACCATAATAATACTCATTTTTAAAACTCTCACTTAACCCTCACAACTGGTGGTAGTATCATTCCCATTTTACAGATAAGGAAACTGAGGTTCAGAGAAATTAAATAACTTGTCCAAAGTCACATAGCTAAGTAGGTGAATAATGGGCTCTGGAGTGGGAATGCTGAGGGTGACCCTGGTATGTGGATGGGGTGGGGCCGATTACTGACATGGGAGTGCAGGCGGGGACGGGCTGATGGAGAGAGAAGACTGCCAACATCCAGGCCCAGCACAGGCGGCCCCACAACCCAAGGTCTGGCCTCATCTCCTTCATCTCCCTTCCCTCCTGGAGGGGAGACCTCCCCATGAGAGGGGAGTCTTCAGACATAAGGGGCTTCATGTGTTTAAGCACCAGCATAGGGCCTGCCGACAAAGTGTGTTTGTTGATGAATCCCGACCCAACAGAAACATTCCAAACACAGTATCAGCAGTGTTTGGTCTTGGAAATGAGGCTTGTGCTTACTAGCACTGGGACAAGGCAGAACCATTCCTCCCTGATGGACAGCTCTCTGGACACACACATACACATGCATGAACACAAACACACATGTACAGCATAAGAATCCAGACAGAAGCACATCAACATGTCCACAAAACACTCACAGACACACGTGCACACACGGACAACTAACTTCAGAGGCGTGACCCTGGGGACCGTTGCCTTCAGATTAAAGCCAAAAAGCTGTCTTCCTTGCTGTGTATACCTTTCAGTTTTTGCAACTATTTTTACAGGTAAAGAATCTATCCTCTCTTCGGTAGCAGAACTGTGCTTCTAATCACTGCCCACGGCGGGAAATCAGGCCTGAGGCATTCTGGATTCTCCGGTCGGAGCGAAAACCACAGCACTGCCTCCCCGGCCTGTCCACATTCCCCCAGTGAGATATCATTATACAGCAGAAAACCACGGGGTCTGTATCAGCGGGAAACCCAACCCCCGAAGATAAAGGGACATTTGAAAGAATGCCCAGTAACACCAACATCTGATTAGATGGTTTTTATAGGTGGTTATGCGCCTGCCCCCTTGCTGCGCCCCTTCATCCAGGCCAAGGAGACTGGGTTCATTAACAGAACAGATGTGGCCTGTCTCTACCATCAGGATAAAGATCACAAAATACCCGCAGAAACAAGGACATTCTGAACTGGGGCTGCAGCAATAACACTGAGTTGGGCCCAAAGAAAATTGCATTTTTTCCTTCCAGTTCAATTAACAAACATTTATTCAGGGCCTGTTATTTATTCGGCTTCATGTTTCAGTCCTGGCCTTCTCTGTCAAGGCCTTCCCCTAATCGGGGTCAGCCCCGATGAAGCCGCCTTAGGAAGTCAGTCCTGTGCGGGGGACCCAGTGTCTGGAGGGCCCAGTATGCTTTGCTCACCGGGGTAAAACCCTAGCTCTGCAGCTTAGGAGCTGTGGGACCGTGGCTCAGTTACTTAACCTCCCCGTATCTTGGTTTCATAATCTGTAAACTGTGGGCAATGCCAGCAAGTCCCTCAGGATTGTGATGCCTGAACGAGATAGTATACACCAAGAATGAGACTTTCATGCACGCAGTAAGCAGTAACGGTTGGCTATTATTCTCATTACTGACATAATGACAATTAGTATCAACTTAGCTCAGCCCTCTTCCCTGGGCTCCAGGCTCAGTTTTCTTGCCCTGTCACACTTAGACTTAAAGTTCCTCCATGGATTAAGCCCTTACTTAATTTTAGCCCTCCTGGCCAGACCTGATTCTGCTGCCCTGTAACAAGAAACTGGAACCAGCCACGGTGCGTCCATCTTAACCAAGTCTGGATGCCCGACCCAACGTGAGTGCTGCCCAGTCCGGTCCGCTGCCCTCAGGGAGAGCCTCCTCCTGGGTACCAGACAGCTGGCCAGCCCTTCAGCTCCACAGGGAGCCATGCTGCCCAGTCTCAGCTCATGCCCCACCCAAGCCCTTTGGGGGTAGCAGGATGGAGACACGTGGGTGAGAGAGAAAGGATGTGAAAAGAAGCCTCGGGCACACATATCAGACTTGGTTTTGGGGTCTGTTGGTGGCCTCGTCCTAGATCCTTGGTCAGGGATAGTAACCACATTGCCTCAGTGTACAGGGCTGCAGAGATCCAGGTATTGTACAAAGACTATATCATGTGATTACAGATTTAATGTCTACCTCCCCACCCCCGAATGTATGCCCCAGGACAGCAGGGAACCTGCCTGTCTTAGTCACAACTTGGTGCTTGGAGTGTTGTCAGACCCATAGTAGGTGCTCAGGAAACACTCATAGGACGACTGATCATACACCATCGCCCCCACCATGCCTGCTCCCTGCCCCCTCCCACCCAGGCCTGGCCACTCGTTTTTAAGGCAAGTGGCATTGACCACTGTGTCCAACTTGGCAGTGGCCACACCAAAGGCCACTGTCTCAGGATGAAGGGCGAACAGCAGAGCCAGGCCAGCTCCCGACCCTTCAGTGCCAGGACTGCAGTCACTGATCATGACACTAAATATTTACCGAAAATCTGTTCTGTGCCGGGCATGGGGGTAGGCACTGTTACCCTGAATTATCTCATGTATCTGCAGAACCCACCGAGGTAGGTATTAGCATCATCCCCTGCCATAGATGAAGGAGGCTGGCACCAGGAGATATGCAATGGCCCAGGTTACAGGCTTTCAGTGGCGGAGCTGAACTTGAACCCAGATGGCAGGGTCCAGACTCGGTTCCCCTCTCTGGTGCTCTGCTGCCCCTCATGCATGGGGCCAACCCCAAGTGCTGGAGTGTGGCAGCCTTTCCCCCTGCCTGGCTTGCATCCTCAGGGAAGGCTGAGTAAAAAATTCTATTGTCAGCAAGGCCGAGTGTCCACTCCAGCCCATCACTTAGGCCAGCGGTTCTCAACCTGTGGGTCGCGACCCCTTTGGTGGTCGAACGACCCTTTCACAGGGGTCGCCTAAGACCATCCTGCCTATCAGATATTTACATTACGGTTCATAACAGTAGCAACATTACAGTTATGAAGTAGCAACAAAAATAATTTTATGGTTGCGTCACAACATGAGGAACTGTGTTTAAAGGGCCAGAAGGTTGAGAACCACTGACTTAGGACCTGGGGGAAACCATGCTCTGCTCCTCAGCTTCCCTCAGGAAACAGAGGCCAGAGCAGCACGTCTGTGGGGCTGCTGCACAGATTAAGCGGGCGGCACGGGGCTCATACAGAATAGGTCCTACTTCCTGCCTCCCTGTCGTGAGATGCTACTTCCCTTTTGGCGACAACACAAGGGGAATGTGGGCTGTGTCCCCTGAAAGGGCAAAGAATGTCCCAAATAATGGGACACACTGAGCTCTGAAGCGCCGGCGTTGGGTGGTCATCACGCCCTCCCCCCCCCCCACCCCCGCCCCCGGTAAAGGGCTGACCTCATGGGGGCCTTTCTTGTTTTCATTTTATCTGTAGAACATGAAACAGAGTTCCATTCCCAGGGAAACCCCCCATGGAAGCAGCAATAAAAACAGAGCGCCCCCTCCCCAGAAGGGGGTCACAGAACCTCAGCCCCAGGACAGGGCAACTGGAATTCTTTGTTTATTGGGAAGCTTGAAATGCTCTCTGCCCTCTTGTTCCCATGTTCTCTGAAGAAACAGATTAGGCTGGGAAAGAAGGGTCTGGAAGTGTTAAGAATTCCCACAGAACAACCCAAGCCATTTTTGAAGTGAATTATCAACAGCAACAGCCATGATCTCACTTTTGAAGATACAGGTTGACCTAATGAGCATGTTCCATAAGAAAAATATTTTTCTCCAGGAGAACAGGCGTGTGAGAGTCGGCCCGCGGACTCTCCCAGAAGTGCCTGGCTTTCCTAGAAGATTCTGTCCTTACTTGCTGTGTGAGCTTTTCTGTTCTTTTTAACACTTTCAAAATTACAGTTTACATTCAGGTATACAGCATAGTGGTTAGACAACCGTTTACGTTACAAAGTGTCCCCCCTAATATTGCTGTGTGACCTTGCTTGGGCCACTGAGCCTCTCTGAGCTTCACTGCCCTCATCTATAACATGGGGATATTTAATATCTGTGTTGGAAGCTGAATTTGATGGTGGATTACGGTCTCAGGACAAGACAACCTCTCCCATCAAGTCAAATCCTTTTGCACAGGTACCCACCTGCTGTCATTTGTTAATAGGATCGAAGACTCACTGCATTAGGGGACAGACAGCAGGCGAGTCTGAGGCAGAGAGGGCATTGGGGAGAGAGCACGTGGATGGGACAGGGGCCAGGTGACAATTCCTCCTCCCCTCCAGGACTCAGTCTCTCTCTCTCTCTCTTTTTTTTTTTTTTTTTTAAAGAACTTTAAATATTATTTTTCAATTAAAGTTTACATTCAATGTTATTTTGCATTAGTTTCAGGTGTAGAACATAGTGGCAAGACAATCATATACTATACAGAGACCCTCCTGCCACCAATATTTCCAATACCCGCCTGGCACCATGTCAGTTATTACAATATCACTGACTATACTCCCTTGCTGTAGTTTACATCCCCATGACTATTTTGTAACTATCAATTTGTACTTCTTAATCCCTTTACCATTGTCACCCAGCCTTCCAACCCCCCTCTCACCTGGTAACTATCAGTCTGGTCTCTGTGTCTATGACTTGGTCTCAATTCTGTTTGTTCATTTCTTTTGTTCTTTTAATTCCACATATGCATGAGATCATATGGTACTTGTCTTTCCCTGACGGACTTATTTCCTTTAGCTTAATACCCTCTAGGTCTATCTATGCCAGCCGTGGGCAAACTACGGCCTGCGGGCCGGATCCGGCCTGTTTGAAATGAATAAAACTAAAAAAAAAAAAAAGAAAGACCGTACTCTTTTATGTAATGATGTTTACTTTGAATTTATATTAGTTCACACAAACACTCCATCCATGCTTTTGTTCCGGCCCTCCGGTCCAGTTTAAGAACCCATTGTGGCCCTCGAGTCAAAAAGTTTGCCCACCTCTGATCTATGCTGTCACAAAGGCAAGATTTCACTCTTTTTTATGGCCAGGTAATATTCCATTATATATTTGTACCACAGATTTTTTATCCACTCATGTATTGCTAGGCATTTGGGTTGCTTCCATATCTTGCCTATTGTAAATAATGCTGCAATGAACCTAGGGGTGCATATATTATTTCAAATTAGTATTTTGAGTTTCTTTGGATATATACTCAGAAGTGGAATTGCTGGATCATAGGCAGTTGCATTTTTAATTTTTTGAAGACCCTCCATACTGTTTCCCATAGTAGCTGCACCCATCTGCATTCTCATCAACAGTGCATAACCGTTCCTTTTTCTCCACATCCTCACCAACAATTGTTTCTAGATTTATTATTGATAGTCATTCTTGCCAGAAGCCAGTCCACCCTTGCTGCTTGACACAATTGCTGCAGGGAAGAAACGTCTGCACAGATTATGTTTCAAGGGACCTGGCATATATGGCATACTGTTCTTAATATGTTTGCTCCCCTTCTTGGCGCTATGTGTTTTAACCAAGGTCACCTCTCCGAGAAAGGTTGTTTCCCCAGGTAGGGATTTTTCCCTGAAGTTAGGGAGGGAATAAAAACCCTTAACTAAGTGCCAGGCGGGTAATTAATCACTTTAACTAGGAACAATCACGCTTAAGCTACATAATCTTTACTCCCTGGAATGGAGATAAGAAACGCCCTAACCTTTGGAATAGAAATTGATAGGATTAAAATCAACTGGTATAAATACAGATGTAACAAGACAATAAAACACAGAACTTGGCTATGATGATCATCTGAACGTTGCCTCCGTGTCATTCCTTCTTCGCCGACTCTGTCCACACCTTTGGGAAGCCCTGGACCTGCTGGGGTTGGACCCCAACACATTCTGACTAGGTATATCTCATTGTGATTTTAATTTCCATTTCTCTGATGATTAGTGATGCTGAGCATCTTTTCATATGTCTACTGTCCGTCTGTATGTCCTCTTTGGAGAAGTGTTTATTCAGGTCTTCTGTTCATTTTTAAATTGGATTGTTTTTTGCTTTAGTGTTGAGTTGTATAAATTCTTTATATATTTTGGATATTAACCCCTTATCAGATGTATCATTGGTAAATATGTTCTCCCATTCAGTAGGTTGTCTTTTGTTTTGTTGGTTTCCTTTGCTGTGCAAAACCTTTTTTGTTTGATGTAGTCCCTTTGTTTATATATATTTTTTTGCTTCCCTTGCCTGAGAATATATATGTCAGGAAAAAATATTGCTAAGAGAAATGTCAGAGGTTTTACGGCCTATGTTTTCTTCTCGGAGTTTTATGGTTTTGAGTCTTACATTTAAGTCTTTAATCCATTTGAGTTTATTCTTGCATATGTTGTAAGAAAATGGCCTAATTACTTTTTTTTGCATGTATCTGTCCAGTTTTCCTAGCAATATTTATAGAACAAATTGTCTTTATCCCACTGTATGTTCTCTTTCATCAAATATTAACTGAGCATATAGTTATGGGTCTATTTCTGGGCTCTTTTTTTTCTGTTCCATTGATCTATGGTCTGTTTTTATGCCAGTACCATGCTGTTTTGATTACTATAGCCTTGTAGAATAGTTTGATATGATATCTCCAACTTTGTTCTTTTTTCTTTTAAGATTACTGTGGCTATTTGTTTTTTTTTATGTTTTTCATATCAATTTTTGGATTATTTGTTCTAGTTCTGTGAAATATGTCATTGATAGGTTGACAGGAATTGCATTGAATCTACAGATTGCTTTGGGTAGTATGGACATTTTAATGATGCTAATTCTTCCTATCCATGAGCATAGTATATACTTCCATTTATTTTTATCTTCTGAAATTTCTCTCTCTCTCTCTCTCTCTCTCTCTCTCTCTCTCTCTCTCTCTCTCTCTCTTTCTCCTCACCTGGGGATGTGTTTATTGATTTGAGAGAGAGAGAGAGGGAGGGAGAGAGAAACATTAAACGGTTGCCTCCCATACATGCCCCAACTGGCAACCAAACCTGCAACCTAGGTATGTGCCCTGACTAGGAATCGAACCCGAAACCTTTTTGGTGCATGGGATGATGCTCCAACCAACTGAGCCAGCAGGCCAGGGCTTGAATTTGTTTCTTCAGTATCTTATAGTTTTCCAAGTACAAGTCTTTTACCTCCTTGGTTAAATTTATTCCTAGATCGTTTTAAAAATTATTTTAATGCAATTGTAAATGGGACTGTTTTCCTAGTTTCCCTTTCTGATAGTTCACTATTAGTATGTAAAAACGCAACTGATTTCTGAATATTTATTTTGTATCCTGCTACTTTAGTGAATTCCTTTATTAGTGCTAGCAGCTTTTAGGTGGACTCTTTAGGGTTCTCCATATACAGTATATCATCTGCAAACAATGACAGCTTTCTTTCTTTCTCTTTCTATTTGAGGACATAGACTTAATCTCAGGACCCTCCACGCTCCCCAGTTCTGAGACTGTGTAAAAAGTTGGCTAATCCTGGTGCTACATCTTTAAACATGATTTAGAAGCACATAGCATTTATTTATTTATGTATTTATTTTTAATTTTTTATTAGAAGCACATAGCATTCAAATAACATGTGGGCTCTGTATGCTCTGTAGGGGGAAAGTCCCAGCTCTGTGCTGGGAAAATGCTGTCTAAAGGAAATCACCCGGCACCTTCCAGGTGCAAAGGTTGCCCACGTTCTCACTGGAATCCTGACTCTTCCCACAGGAGCTGCATTTGTCCCAAAGCCACTCCAACGGGCGTTTCTGCTGAAAATGAGACAAAAGCCAGGTTTGACCAGAACAGAGGTTCTGAGCAGCAGAAAGCAAAAATCAAGTCGGAGAAGACCTTCGGTTCTGGGGACTGAGGAACAGAAGGGCCAGCAGGGAGTGGTCCCATGGATGACTCACACAGAGGCAGGCCATGCCCAAACACAGCCTAAGTGCCACAGCTCCCGGGAGGCAGGTATGGGGGGCAGCGGGGGTGGGGGGGGGGTGGGGGGGGGCGAGGGGGGGGAACCTGTCAGCCCCCACCCCTCCTGAATCCATCGTCTCCCCCCACACCCATGGTTACAGAAGATGCTAGGAAGAGGAACATTCTGTATTCCTGTGTCATGCTTTGTCCTTCAGCAATAGAGTTGGAATAAATTACAAGAGAAGCATTACCTGAATATGTTACCATAATCGCATGAAACAGCACTTGTAGTATTCATAATTAAATTGTGATTATATGTAAATACAACCTGAACACATGTATCAAGCCTGGGCACATTCCTTCTCCTCATCTGATCCTCAGACCTGCAAGGTGGTCCTGGAGATGCATTTATCATCCTGGTACCATGAGGAAACTGAGGTTCAGGTAAGGCTGCTGCAGGGAGGGGACGTGGCACCGTGTCCCACCATGTGCTCACCGTGAGTGTCTGAACTGCGGAAACTGAGGTGGGGGAGGTATGTAACTGTGGCCCCGCACTCTCCTGAGGTGCAGGTAACCCAGGAAGGCTGAGGACTAAGGTGGAAAAAGCTCATTTCATAGATGAGGACACTGGTGCTTGGCAGAGTTAAGTGACTTTCTCAATGTCACATGACAATGAAATCCCCAAGGCTCCCTGCCTTCTCTCCTCTAGAACTTTCTCCAAGGGCTGAGTTGGAGGAAGTCCATGCTCACTCCCTGTCCCCAGGCAGTGGCAAGTGACTAAGCCAAGCTGCTTCACCCGCAGGCAGGCACACATTCATTCATGCATCATCCATTCACTCCTCCGCTCACAGTGACTGCCCCTGGGTTAGGTGTGAGGCAGCTCTACAATCCTCCCCAGGACAAAGGCTAGGAAAACGCCTCCTGAAGCTGCCTCACTGCACCGGGCACAGGATGCCCTGTGAATCTAAAATCGCCTACCCGCTCGGGACCCTGGAGTGTGCGCTCAGTGGACACACACAGAACAGCGAGGCCTCAGGGAAAATCCTTGTATCCAGGTCCCAGTGTGCCCCTGCTATGCCCTTCCCTGGGGAAGACAGTAAAATATGCACTCCAAAGGGAGAGAGAACATGCAATGCTCTACCCTGGGGCTGAACGAAGAAGGGCAGTGCGAGGCCAGCACAAGACCACAGCGCCCTGGAGCTCGAGTATCTGGGCGGCTGTAGCCACCTGCTCTACAGGTCAGGACGAAGGGTTCTTGACTCTCTTCCTTATAAAAGTAACAGCTCCGCAACGAAACGAGCAGTCCCGGCCATGGCTCAGGCTCTGGCCCTGACGGCTGGGCCACCCTGGCAGGATGCTTAGCCCCTGAGTTCTGACAACCCCAATGACTTAATCTCTCTCCCTGACTCCCCCGGGCCATCTGGGGAGTCAGTGAGATCACAGGTGTAAAGGGCACAGTGGGGAGTTCAGTAAACGAGGCAGGGCCCCCCTCTCCGGCTAGAAGACCACAGCGGGTCCTGGCCCGCAGCCCCTTCTCAGGAGGCAGCGTCAGGGTGGAAGGGGCAGGGCTGGGGTCCAGGAGGGAGGGTTGCTACTCTCTCCCCACTTGCTACTTTCTGCCCTGGCTCAGCTTATTCCTTCTGATCACCAATTCCCTCCTCTGCAGGGGGGGGGGGGGGGGTAGAGAGGAAGACCTGGCACGAAGATGAAGAAGACCAGAAGAGGAAAGTGGGGAGGAAGCTACCTGTAAAGTCTAAAGCAGGGGTCCTCAAACTTTTTAAACAGGGGGCCAGTTCACTGTCCCTCAGACCGTTGGAGGGCTGGACTATAGTTTAAAAAAAAAACCATGAACAAATTCCTATGCACACTGCACATATCTTATTTTGAAGTAAAAAAACAAAACGGGAACAAATACGATATTTGTATTTGCATGTGGCCCGCGGGCCGTAGTTTGAGGACCCCTGGTCTCAAGCACTGTGTGAAGAGCTGCTGTCTCCCAGTCTCTTCTCTTGCCTCAGTTTCCTCCTCTGCACAGGGCTGTTTTGAGATGGGTGAAAATCAAATGAGATGACAGGTGTGGAAACAGCACGCATCTGGCCTGCAGTGGGTGACCCATTAATGTAGAGTCTGGGTCAGCAGGCAGCCTGGGAGGGTCTGGATGAAACGCTGAATTCCAGGGGGGCCATCGGCCCTTTCAGAGCACACTGGAGCCCACCGCCAGCACCTGCCTCCAATTGCAGTTCCCTCTGGCTCAGGCTTATTTGGAAAGATGCTTCGCTACCAGCCAATCAGGAAAGCATGCTAGGTTTGTGTCCCAAAATCATAGTGGCACAGTGGCCACGGGGGATGGTGGGGGCAGAAAGCCAGCCCCCCAGAACTTCCCACTCCTCTAAACACGCCACCCCAGTAGGCCCCCACATCAGGGTCTGGAGTTCTGCTCCCAGGAGGGAACCCCCTCCTCTGTTCTCTCCACAGCTCGGAGGTGCAGCCAGGGGCTCACAGTCCTCGCCCTTCCCTCGATGCCATTGCAGAACTCCTGGTTTAGCATGGTCAGGAATGGCAGCAGACACAGTAAGAATCAGTTGTTTAAAAAAATTTCTTTTTTAATCTTCATCTGGGTATATTTTTCCCATTGATTTTCGGAGAAAGTAGAAGGGAGGGGTGGGGAGAGAGAAAAAATCCATGTGAGAGACACATGGACTGGCTGCCTCAAGCACGTGCCCCAATAGGGGGTGGGGAGCGAACCTGCAATGCAAGAATGTGCCCTTGACCCAGAATCAAACCCGAGACCCGTTGGTGTGTGGGCCAGCACTCCAACCACTGCGAACACCAGCCAGGGCAAGAATGCGTTGGTTTTTTTGTTTGTTTGTTTTTAAAAATATATATATTTTATTGATTCTTTACAGAGAGGAAGGGAGAGGGATAAAGAGTGAGAAACATCGATGAGTGAGAAACATCGATCAGCTGCCTCCCGCACACTCCCCACTGGGGATGTGCCCGCAACCAAGGTACATGCCCTTGACCGGAATCAAACCTGGGACCTTTCAGTCTGCAGGCTGACGCTCTATCCACTGAGCCAAACCGGTCAGGGCAAGAATATGTTGTTTTTAAATAAATAGTGTCTTAATAAACAAAGATCTATTAGAATATTATCCATCCTTTGAAAACTGGAAAGAAAAAAATTCCACCCATAAGTCCATCAACCCACCAGAACTGTTCGAATTTTCGTGAGTTCCTTTCTAGTCTGGGAGCTCTCATCTGAGCTCGTGCCTTTCTGAGTCTTGTGTTCCCCACCTCATCATCCAGGGACTCACCTCTCCCACACTGCCCCTCATCTTCATAAATACCATTTCTCACAGATGCCCACGAGGCAGGCCGGGACACGGGGTTCTCGTGTGTGCCCCCATGTACACTCGACTGCTGCACACAGGCCCTGCTGATGTCTGCTGTCACGCTCAGCGCTGAGGTCGGGGCATCGGTCCTGGTCTTCCTCGGAGGCATCCCTTTGGGGACTGTCAGAGTGGTAGAAGCCATATACCCCCACCCCCCCCTGCGGTGCGGGACTCTGCAGCTTCCCTACCAGACGGGTTCGGGATCAGCCACTTAAAAGCAAACTGTCAGCCCTGGCCAGTATGGCTCAGTTGGTTGGGCGTTTTCCGTGCACTGAAGGTTTGCTGGTTTGATTCTTGGTCAGGGCACATGCCTGGGTTTTCGGCTTGATCCCTGGTGTGGTGAGTGAGAAGAATGGATGTTCTCTCACACCGATATTTTTCTTTCTCTCTCTCCCTTCTTCTCTCTCTAAAAATCAATAAAAACTAAAAAAAAAAAAAAAAAAAAAAAAAAATACAACAAACTGTCAGACAAGCCAGGGGATAGGAGCAAATATTTGCAAGACACATCTGATAAAGGACTGCTATCCAAAATGTACAAAGAACTCTTTAAACTCAACAATAAGAAAACAAACAATCCAATGAAAAGATGGGCCAAAGGCTGGAACAGATACCTCGTAAGAAGGTCCACAGATGGGAAATAAGCACATGAAAAGATTTTCCACATCAAATGTCATCAGGGAAGTGCAAATTAAATCAACGAGACAGCACTACACACCTATTAGAATGGTCAAAATCCAGAACGCTGACAACACCGAATGCTGGAGAGGATGTGAACAACAGGAACTCTCATTTATAGCTGATGAAAATGCAAGATGGTACTTTGGAAGACAGTTTGGAAATTTCTTACAAAATTAAACATAGTCTTACCATACAATCCAGCAATTACACTCCTTGGTATTTACACAGAGGAGTTGAAATCCTACACCCACACAAAAACCTGCACATGGACGTTATAGCAGCTTTACTCCTAATTGCCAAAACCTGGAAGCAACCAGAAGTCCTTCAGTCGGTGAATGGATATACAAAGTGGGGTATAGACAATGGAATGTCATCCAGGTCTGAAAAGAAATGAGCTATTAAGATCCAGAGACAGAGAAGCATCAAACAGACCCTCAAACTTCAGAGGGAAAGCAGGGGCGGGTGGGGGAGGGACAAGAGACCAACCAAAGGACTAGTATGCATATAAGCATAACCAATGGACACAGACACTAGGGGGGTGAGGGCACGTGCTGGGGGGTGAGGGTGGCCGGGGAGAGGTCAATGGGGGCGGCGGGGGGGGGGGGAAGGAGGCATATGTAACACTTTAAACAACGAAGAATTAAAAAAAAAAAGAAATGAGCTATTAAGCTATGAAAAGACTGGAGAAAACTTAAATGCATATTACTAAGTGAAAGCAGCCAATCTGAAAAAGGCTATATACTGTGTGATTCCGAGTGTGTGACAGTCTGGAAAAGGCAGGACTATGGAGACAGTGACAGTGGTTGCCGGGGGTTAGGGGAGAGGGAGGGACGAACAGGCAGAGCATCTTGGAGTATCTTTAAGGCAGCATGATACTATATTGGTGGCTATACCTCATACGTTGGACCCAACACATAGGCTACAAGAGTGAGCCCTAAGGTAAACTATGGACTGTGGGTGATAATGATACGTCAATGGAGGTTCATCCATTATAACAAATATACCACTTGGTGAGGGATGTTGATTTTGTTAGGAACCTAAAACTGCTTCTTAACAAATCTATTAAACACACACACACACACACACACACGGCCCCCAAAACAAACAAACAAACAAAAAACAGACAGTTCCTGGAGGATTTCTTTTCCTTCCTGGGCCATAAACTGTGATTCGGTGGCACCTGCAGGGTCCTGAGGGGTAAGCTGTCTCTGGGCTTTGTGGGCAGAACCACAGCACCAGCCGGCCCAGTGCCCTGGGAGGTGAGGCCTCTGGACAAGCCCTGCTCCCTTCCACAGATCCTCAGTCAAGTCCACAGGTGCCCACCTGAGCTGTCTCAGTCCAGCGCCAGGCCACCTCTGTGCAGGGTGGGAGGTGAACCACAGCCCTGAGATGCCAGAGGGAGGCCGCCCACCTGCATCAGCCGGTGATGACCTGAATCCTGCCTGCTCCCATGTCCCCAAGGGGCGGCCCAGGAACCCTGGAGCAGCCTGACTCTCAGTGCAGACTCTATCAGCTACCTACCAGCTGTGTCACTGATTTCATTCAGGAGACCCACTCCTCTGGCCTCCTGTCCTGTATTGGAACTTCAGGGAGGAAACTTTGCCCGTCGGAAAAGATGAGGACCTGTGCTCACATTGTCCCACGGGGATGGGAGGGGTTATTGCAAAACCTGATGAGAAGGCACAACCAGCTCCTCAATGAGCAAGGCTGACCTGGCATTAGGCACTAGGGAGTAGTGGGAACTGTGGCAGAAGGAGAGCTCAAGTCCTGCTAGAGGGGGCCCTAGGCCCTGCTCCAGCCAGTCACAGCCACGTCCAGATAATGGCCCAGCATTGCCAGAGCTGCCTATTTTACACAAAAGCCACAAACTCAGATTTCGATGCAAATTTTACCCAAATTAAAAAAACAACCTGAATTATGAGTGAGCCAAAGAATATGTCTGTGTCAGGCAAAGGGTGAGCCAGAAGGTAATCATGATGCCAATGGCTATTGTTCCTGAATATCAAACATGGTATGTCTGTCCATCAGTAACACGGACTTGTATTTTCTCATTTTATCAGCAGCACAAGCATGCCAAATAGGTATTATTATACCCATTTTATAAATATGAAAACTAATATTCAGAGAGATTAAGTAACTGGCCTAAGGTTCAACAGACATAAAATAGCAGACCTGAGTTTTAAATTTAGGTCAGTCAAACAAAAACTTCCTGCTTCTGCTGCCTTTCCTTCTTCTTCTTTTTTTTTTAAATATACTTTATTGATTTTTTACAGAGAGGAAGGGAGAGGAATAGAGAGTTAGAAACATCGATGAGAGAGAAACATCGATCAGCTGCCTCCTGCACACCCCCTACTGGGGATGTGCCCGTAACCAAGGTACATGCCCTTGACTGGAATCGAACCTGGGACCCTTCAGTCCGCAGGCCAACGCTCTATCCGCTGAGCCAAACCAGTTGAGGCTGCCTTTCCTTCTTATCAGATATGGAACAACCTGCGTGTCTATCAGCAGATGAAGGGGTAAAGAAATTATGGTGCATCTATAGCTAACAATGGAATATTATTCAGCCATAAAAAGAAAATTCTGTTGTTTATGACAACATGGATGGACCATGAGGGCATTATGCTAAGTGAAATAAGTCAGACAGAGAAAGACAAATACCATATGATCTCACTTACATGCAGAATCTAAACACACACACACACACACACACACACACCTGAGCTCATATTTACAAGAAAGAGACTGATGGTCCAGAGGGAGTTGGGGGGCTGGGAAAAATGGGTGAAGGTGGTCAAAAGGAAAAAAATTCCAGTAATAAAATAAATAAATTCTGGGGCTATAATGTATATAGCATGGTGACTATAGTGAACAGTACTCTATTTTGTATTTTAAAGTTGCTAAGAGAATAGATCTGGAAAGTTCTCACACAAGAAAAATAAATTTTGTAACTATGTGCGGTGACAGATGTTAACTAGGCTTATTAGTGGTGATCAAGTCCAGTATATACAAATACCGAAGCATGATGTTGTACACCTGAGCCCAGTATAATGGTCTGTCAATCACATCTCAGTTAAAACCCCGCACGCACCCTGAGCATTAACCATGTGCCAAGGTCAAGCGGGCAGACCCTTCTCCTTCCTGCCCCTTTATCTGGCTTGGCTTTGACCACAAGTTTTGGGAAGAAACTGTCTGCCATCTACGCCCTCGCTGGACCCTCCATGCAGCAGTGGAAATGATGCCTGTGGAGAGCGGTCGGGACAGGATTTGACCGCCATGGCCCACGTCCCCCCCTGGCACAGTGGGCACAGTGTCCTCACTCTCTCAGGCTCTTGAGTAGACACGGGCAGGGCAGGCCAGGCCCTGCCAGGCCCCACCAATGGCAAGTCGCCCTCGGGGCTCTGCCCTGCAGCCCAGCCTTTCCAGAAACGCAGCAGGCATTTTCACCCATCACAAGCCTGTTTCTATTCTCAGTGGCCTCAGATCTCAGAAAGCAGAGGAGTAAGAGGAACCAGAAGTCCCGGCACAGCGACGCCCGAGGCCACCAAGCTTCTGCGCCCGGCTCCTGAGGCATTTCCTGGAGCGAGGCCTCCGGCTTCCCAAACCGACTTCTGTCCAGGCCCGAAGGTGCTTGGGCAGCTTGGGGCTGGCACCCCTGCCAGACCTGAGGGACCCCTGGGCCAGAGCTTTTGCTTTTCTAACTGAAGAGAGAAGAATGTCAGGAGAAGCCACCCTGTTCCACAAAACATTCCAGATACTTTTCCTGTTGAAAACCTCAACCAGCGGGACGCCGTAGGGCCAGGACACGACCAGCCCCACAAGCCTCCATGCTTCTTATTGTTTTTCCAAAACATAAAGCGATTAAGCCTAATTACATAGAGTCAAAATATAAAAGTTGAACACAACTTTCAGTAGTTGCTGGACAGAAACCATAAACACCGAGTTTCTCCTGGGAGGACAAGCGACTTCGGGTTTACACTGAGGCCTCAGCACCTTGGCCCCTGGAGGCTGGCGGAACCCGTGCACGCCAAGCTCAGTGTGAGGCCGTGGCCCCAGCGCCCTGGCAGTGACAGGGCAGGGGCAGCCTCCGGGAAGCTGCTTTCCATTCCTTGGAACTCGGTGCGAAGAGGACGAATGAATGCTGTGGACTGACAGTCCGGCCTGACCTGGCCGATGGCGTCTGGTGGCCTGTAGTCTCTCTTAGCACCGAGGGCTTTAGCCCCAGAACTAGGGCAGCAGCCATTTCTCCTGCCCTTGTGATGTCAGCATCAGACTGGGCAGCGGAAGGGATGTCTCCTGCTCCTCCAGGGCACTGCCACTCCCTTGGCCTGTGGCTATTTCAGAGCTTCATTTTGTTCCAGAACCAGGCTCAGCATCTGGATTTTAACCCCTCAGCTGCTGGAATGAGGGCTCGGAAGCAGAGGTTGTAAGCCCCTCAGTCTCAGAAGCTCCATCGGGGTTTGAGGGGCCTGCCCCGGCATCTTTATCACCACCCAGCCACCTCCCTTCCTACACCCAGGGGTCCCCAGGGCCAGCATACAGATGGGGTGGCCCCGCAGTGAGCGGAGGCCCCACTGCACTGTCCCTCACTGGACTGGCGTCTTCTCACCGCGCTTGGCAGAGATGCCCAAGTGTGCTCTCTGAGTGGGAAGGGCAGGCAGGTATGCAGAAACGTGAGCCTGTGCTGGGTGCCTGCATTTCAGTGGCTGTAACCTGCACCCAGCCTTGGGAGGTGGGTGTCACCCCCATTCCACAGGTGGGGGTGTGTGAGCCCCAGGAGGTGCAATGATGCCCCGCCAGGCAACCAAGGGCAGAGCTGGGGCTAACCAGGCCTGCCTGCCTCAAGCCCAGGGCTCCTGCCACCACACCACCCCAAAGTGAAATGCCTTCCTTCTCCCTTCCTCTGGGGTAAGTTGTTCTGCTCCCTGATCATCTGAGCCTCCTGGCAATCCAGGCCCGGGGGGCATCCGTGCTGAGAATGCCCTGGTTCCATCTTCTTGGTGGGGCCACGTGGCCTCTTGCTTAGACAGTGCAAAGCTCCCACACTGTCTCCTGCAGCCCATTTCCACACAGATGCCAGAGGGAGCCTTCTGAGTATATGGCCCTGACCATGCTCCTGCCTCCCTGCTCCTCCCTCTGGGGCTTCCCCATGGCTCCTCCCGGGTGCGGTCCAAGTGGCTCAGCCTCTAAGAGGCTCTTGCAGGGCCCGGGGGCTCTATTGGAGCGTAACAGCGGTGGGATTCAGACGGTCTGATTTCAGAGCTTCTGGCCTTTCCTGAAAGGCAGTGCTTCCCTTCTAGACTGCAGCGTGCCGCTTAGCAGGCCACATCCGCTCCTGTGCCCACAGCCGGTGGCTCACGCAGGGCACCCAGCAATGACCTGAGCTGGGGCTGCTGGCGGACCCCATGTTTCCCAGGAGCCTCTGCCGTCCAGGGACGGGGAGGCACCAATCCAGAGCAGCTCACTTGACTCCAAACAAGCGCCGGATACAGGCTCTGCTTGCCCAGCGGGATAAGCAGTAATCTTTTCGTCTATTCCTGGCTCCTGGAGATTTGCTTCTCTCTGGGGAAATTACTTTGGGGTCATAGTGAAATTTCTGTGACAGCTAATAAAGTAACCTTTCTGTTTCTGGAACCAGATCCTGGAGCCCTGCAGCCCTGGGGGACGTGTATACTGTATTTTTTCTCTTCCCTTTTAATCACCAGATGAAGTGGGAAGGGGTGAGCAGGGTGAGGGCAAGAACTCCCAGCTGAGTTACCTCCTGGACCATTTGCAGACATGGAGCCTGGGGAACAGTGTGTCTCTACTGGGGCCTGCAGTGACCTTCAACTGCATGTGTCGTGTGTGTGTTGGGGTGGGGGGGTGATTCAGAGTGGGCTGATGGTGGCGCTGCCAGGTAATCTGTGGGCAGGTATCTTAGCTCTCACTCAGTTTCCTCCTCTGTATAACGGCACTAATAGGACTCATCTCCCAGGCTTCCCTGGCAGCGCCTGAATTTCTGATTAGGAAAGGCCCAGGGGAGGGAGGCGCCTGGGTTCAGGGTGGGGAGGTGGGAGCTGCATAGAAGGGCACTGTTTGTACTCAGATTGCATGTTTGGGGGTGGTTCTGGGGAAGACACCTCCGGCCCCCACAGCTTCCTGGTCCTGTGAGGAGGAATGAATCAGATCGTGTTCGAGAATCGCCGAGCACAATGCTTGCCACCTAGTTAGTACAGAATATGCTGACTGCCATTTTTTGTTGTTCTTTTTGTTAATAATAGGATATGACGCAGCCCCGGATGAGTTCACAGAACACGGGGAGGCAGCCACGCGACAGGCCATTATACTAAACAGCATCGCGACAGGCCAGGCCTTATGGGAAGACACAGACGGCCTGTTCAGTTCTGCTGGGCCACCCGGGGCCACCTTCCCAGAGCCGGTGACATTCTCACTGAGCCTCACAGGATGCACCTGGGCTCAGGCGGGCCTCAGGCAGAGGTCAGCGTGGATGAAAGGGAGAGTGCGTGACAAGTGTCGTTAGATACGAGTTCCAGGCCTCAGAACAAAGGCACCAGGATGCTGGCTGAGCTGCTGCTCCTCTTATGGTGTCATCGTGTGGCCTCTGGTGACCCAGCTAAGCTGTCCTTGCTGAGCAAAGGGGTGGGAACCAAAGCCTCATTCATGAGGCTCATTCCATAGTCCACCTGTTTAGAGCACAGAACTAACAGCTAACATCTACTGGGCACTTACCTATGAAGGAACTGTGCCAAGCTCCTGGCAGGCTCAACTCACATTCCTTGAGGGGTGACACCCCCATTTTGCAAAGGAAGAGACTGAGGGTCAGAGCCTCGCCTCTTCGTGAACCCTTGTTTCCCTCCCCAATGTCACAATGTTCTTAAGTGGTAGAGGGGGCACTTGAGCCCAGGAGCCTGTCACCACGTACAATGTTGTTACTTCCCTGCCTTCCACCTCAGTGGAGCATAACCTTGCTCTTTCATCTCATTCCTGGAGGGAGGTGGGGGTGGTGACTGATCAGAATCACCTCTGGCTCTTTTATGATCCACCAGGAATTGCAGGTGAGGAGCTGAGCACAGAGCCCGGGGGCACCAGGAACTGTCCTGCTTCTATGGCATCCTGGGCTCAGCATGAGCCCCACACTTAATCATTCCTAGTGGTAAATGGACATGTGGTGGGGAGGGGTGGGGGTGGGACTCCTGGCCCCTGCCTCAGTGTCCCTGTTGGGACTGTAGCTGAGCCCCAACTGCATCATCTGCTCAGCATGACCTGTGACCTATCTTCTGCTGCCCTGCCCAGAAGTGAATCCAGCCTCTGAACCTACAGCCCTGGTCTTGTTCTGAGTTCCAAGGGACCAGGCCCTGAAGGTGCCCACTGTCCCCCCTGAGTCCCCTCAGCCATGGCTCCATGCTCCACCATCCCTTAACTGGCCCCTCTGAGGGCAGCCCTATGTCTCCATCAACCCCAGTACCAGCTCCCATTTTCATCAGCCAAGAGGCAGAAGTCAAGAAAGTGACCCAGTGCTGGGGGCAATGGGAGACTGGATCCAGGGCCCTGACCAGCAAGTGGCCCCAGGGGGAGGTGGGATGGTGGGGTGGGTCTTAGCTGAGCTCATCGCTGGGGGGGCCTGGTCTAAGTGCCCACTGTGGACTCAGAGGTCCCCGATGGCTGCAGTGAATAAACCCAAGTCTGAAGTTAACCCAAGGCTGCTGGTCAGGCCTCAAAAATCTCAGCCGACGTGTTGTAATCTCCTGGGGGAGGACCAGGGCCAGAGACAAGCAGAGGCACAATGTGGCAGCTGCTCCGCCCTGAGACCTTCTGCTCTGGTCCGCACCAAAGAACTGGGCCTTAAGTGTGAAGAATGCGAACAGTACCTAGAGAACCTAACAGGCAAGCCCGCTTGCTAAAACAGTACAGCTTTAAAAATCACGTCGGCTCTGACCTCTTCCTCAAGTTACTGCTAAAAAGGTACTTGGGTTTCATGGGCAGGAATGCATGAGTGCCAAACACCTGGAGGAACCAAAAGGTAAGAGCCATTGTTTTGTTTATTTAATTTACGATCTGAAAATATTTGGGGAAGAAAAGTATGCATAAATGAGCTCTCCAGTCCGATCTGGGGCCTGTTACATGAGCTGTTTTACCTGTAGGTACTCGGTTCATCATGTGTGTCTGATCTGTGTTTATGGATACCGGCTCTGTGCAGACTACAGAGTAGGCAACATACAGCTAATATGCTGGTTCCTTACCCACAAACCTCTTGAAATTCCTTCTGTGTCCGTATTTGTAAATATCTTATGTAAAACAGATGGACTTATAAAACATGTGCACTGGAATCTGGTTTTATTATATTTATTTATTTATTTATCTTTAATTTTTAATCCCCACCCCAGGGTATGTTTATTGATTTGAGAGAGAGAGGAAGGGAGAGAGAGAGAGAGAGAGAGAGAGACAGACAGACAGAGACAGAGAGAGAAACAGCGATCAGTTGCCTCCCATACTCACCCCACAACCTGGGTATGTGCCCTGACTGGGAATGGAACCCACAACCTTTTTGATGTACAGGGACAAAGCTCCAACAACTGGTTTTATTTTTTTAACATATGCTATAAAATGCTTCAGAAAAATGATCTGTGCATTTGAAAATGGGGGAAAAAAAGATTTCTTGGTGCACTGACGAAACAGCGAGAGTCAAGAACATGGGAAATGCTGGCACTGGGAGCATCTACTTGGAATGCTTCTCAGGTCCAAACAAGTTGCCTGGAGTGACGGCTCTCACCCTTTACCTGCACGTCTGATCACCTGGGGAGACTTTACAAGTTCTGATGGTCAGGCCTCAACCTTTCCCAATGATACTAAAAGCTCTGGGTCAGACCCAGGCATCACAGTTTCCCAACACCCGCCACTCCCCGGCCCCGAAAGGTTTCACGTGTGCACCTGGGGCTGGAACCCTCTGCACGTCCAGGCTGCACCCTGAGCAGCTAAAGCACAACCAGCCGCAGTGCATCTCTTCCAGTCCCAGTGGTTCCCACGTGCAGCCAGGGCTGGGAACCCTTCCCGTGGGGATTTGGGAACAATCCTAAGGGACCTGACTGCTGAGCAGGCCTCACTTGACGGGAACCTAAGACAGGCCAGGGGCTTCAGCACCATCATCTCTATCCAGATTCAAGTCTGGCTCCCAGCTCACCACCATCTTCTCTGACACTTGTGTGACTCGAAGCCAGTTCGGGAAGTGCTCCTTAGCTTCTGTCCCCTGTACTCTGGGTACACCCAACACTCCTCTCCATCCCCTAGGGTCCCAGCTTGAGTCTGGTGGTCCCTGGACTTCTCCCTCTGCTCAGCCTCCCCGCTCTCCCTCTCCTTTCCAGTTACCCCCATTCTACAGCTGGAGGAATCTTCTTAATGGCAGATCTAATCACATCGACCTCAAAGCATCCTGCAGATGTGGAGACACCGGCAGCCTCATACACTGCTGGTGGGAATGCAAAATGGCATAGTGGCTGTGGAAGTCAGCGTGGCAGCTTCCTAAAGAGTGACACACGCATTCACCACACAACGTAGCGATTCCACACCTACACTCACCCCCAGGGAGAAAGAAAAACACGTCCACACAGACTTGGACGCAAATGCTCAGAGAAGCTATATTCATAGATCACCAAACTGGAAATACCCCACATGTTCACCACCTGGCCAGTATATATATTGGACATATATACATACATACATACATACATACATAATATAATCTAGTGCAGTGGTTCTTAACCTTCTGGCCCTTTAAATACAGTTCCTCATGTTGTGACCCAACCATAAAATTATTTTCGTTGCTACTTCATAACTGTCATGTTGCTACTGTTATGAATCGTCATGTAAATAACCGATATGCAGGATGGTCTTAGGCGACCCCTGTGAAAGGGTCGTTCGACCGCCAAAGGGGTCGCGACCCACAGGTTGAGAACCGCTGATCTAGTGGGTAAAGTCAACAGAATACTACTACACACAACAACATGCATGGACCTTGGGAACAGGATGCTGAGGGAAAGAAGCCAGACACACAAGACCATATACTGTATGATTCCTTTGTTTAAAATTTCTAGAAAAGACAAATCTGTAGAGACAGAAAGCAGGTCAGTGGTTGCCTGGAGGTGGGGCTAGAAATGGGAACTGACTAGAAATGATTACAAGGGAATCTTGGGGATTGTGGAAAGGTTCCTAGAGTGGGTTGTGGTAGTCGCACATCTGTATAAATGTACTAAAAACCTGTACGAAAGCAGGACTGTACACTTACAGTGGGTGAATTTTATGGTGTATAAATTATAATTCAAATCAAACTATTAAAAACACTTCCAGTGTTTCACACAGGATGGTGACTGAACTCCCTGCCTGGCCTGTGAAGCCCTGCCCTGCCTTTCCAGGACCATCTCCCCCAAACCCCCAGCCTCATGGAGCCCTCACCTGTCCCCAGGTGCAGACCTGGCCCCAGAACCTGGAATTCTTTGTTACCATGGTCAGCTTCTCCACCCGGCAAACTCCTTCTCAACCTTCAAGACTCAGAGCAAATAACACTTTGTCTGAGAAGTCTGCATGCCCCCATCCATTATCACGCTTATCAAAATATCATTGTTTGCTTGCCCATCAGTCTCTCCCATCAGAGCGATACTTTTTAAAATCAGGCTAATGGATTATGAAATCAACTTCAAGTGCTACAACTAGCATTAAAAAAACCCAAAAACACACACAAAAAAGCCAAATAGGATACAGAATATTCCTGCATAGTAAGCACACTGTTCCACAAAACTACTGCTGCACTTTTCTATGTACGTGTGATATGTGTATGTGTACTGAGTCGCTCATTTCCTACCATGGGCTGGGGTTTAAAAAGTCTGAAAAACACTTCTTTAAACAAGGAGTTCCCTGAGGGCAGGGGCTGTGCTGTGTTTCTCAGTGTCCCCACGGTCAGCAGCACGGCTGGCACCTAGAAGTCCTCCAATAGGATGTCTGCTCAATGGCGGAGCGGTTCTGCCCTCACGTGAAACTCCTCCTGCACTTGATTACGCATCTGCTTGTGTCTGTCTATACATCCTCTCCCATGACACGCACACGGTTTTTAAAAAGCTGTTTGCTGGCTGGCAGTCCGCATTCCCCTACAGTTAGACCGGCAGCAATCCCTGCAAGAAGTCCAGATGATTACTCTAAGTATGAGTTTAAAACTAAGTAGAAATGTCAAACACATTTTTTTGAGACTTAAGATATACAACATGAAAATAATAATGCAATAACTATTAAGTCAAACCTAAAAGTCCGGACAGAACTGGCTACGTAATTGGTGGAGGCCAGGGCCAAGTAAAAATGTGGGGCCTCTTAATCAGAAACTATTGAGAATGTAAGATGATGACAGCAGAGCATTAAACCGAGGGGGCCCTCTGAGTACAGAGGCTCCTTTACGTGTGGGGCACCTGGTGTCCGTCCGCACATGCTGCCTGGCCCTGACCCTGTATCACAACACAGACCTGGTGGGGCAGGGGGTGGGGCTTGAAAGTGCTTTCACACTCTGTTCCTTTGCCCAGATCACAGGAGGCCACCTGCCCCACCATCATGCCAACGAGGAAAAAACCCATCCAATGTCTGACAGTGGCCCCAAAGCACCCATAACAGAAGAATCCGAGCTTCACAAAAGAAACCCTGTGCTCCCTCTCTTGCACATGACTGGGCAGAGGGCCAGTCAATCAGCTTATGCCTCAGTTTCTCTGCCCTGAATCTCCACCTACTGGGTTGGGACCTTTCAACCTGAGCTGGGCTGGCCTTCGGGGCCGTCCAATTGATGCCATGTCCTGTGGCCTGGTCAGTCCCCCAGCCAGGCCCTGCCTTTCTCCTTTTCTCCTTGGCCAAGAGCCCCAACATTATGAGAAGAGTCTGACCTTGGTCTCTCTCTTCGTCTTATGTGAGCTGGCAGAGGTGGGGGCGGGGGGTGCATATGGTCAGGAAAGAGAAAAGGGCACGTCTCAGGCACAAAAGTATAATGCAAGGTCCCATGTGCTGGTAATTCCATGAAGAAAATTGCCTTTGACGTGTTTGTACAAACAGGTCTGCAAACTTAGATGGGAACATTTTTTAAAGATCACCCTCCCCTCCACATGACTTAAAATGCTGTCGTTTAAATTATTTGGAGCTTCTTTTGAGAAACTTTCTACCTCTAAGTCTGTCCAAAGCGATATCCCAGAGTGAAGCCTTCGGGAATCCAAGCTTATAGGCCTGAGCGTCCCCCTCACTGAGAGATGGGGTCGGGGTCCCAGCGGGGGGATCACCAGCTTGCTTGTGGAGATTGGGGAAACCCAGGGCCCCTCAGGAACCTTACAGACCCAGCCTTGCTTAAAGCAGCAGAAGCTGCTCTCTAACTAGCAGACTTCGTGCAGTGGCCCAGTCTATAAAGCATCAGGGCGGAACAGCTCGGGCTGTTGCTTGGCATAAGGAAGCCAGGTCCAACTTCCTGCATCCCCTTCACCACCCCAACCCTTCCCGGCTCACCCCTAAAATTCAAGAGCCCCGTCTGAGAGCCCCTGGTCTATTCTGTTCCCCACCCCATTGCTATTTCGCAAGCAAAGGAGGCCCACGTAAAGTGGCCTCCCACCGTCACAGGGACCTGCCCTCCAGGCCGGGATGTTTCCAGCACCCCGGGCTGCCTCTCTGTTTCGTTTTAGTTGCTGGGAACGTCGGGGCCCTGGCAGATTTGAAGCAGCTTGTGAGCCTGTGTGGTCCCAGTGGAGTCTCATCTGTGCCACTGCCTGCACTGTGTGGCCTCCGTCCTCAGTCGCAGGAAACGCGTGTGCAGGTCCACACCCCACCCCACCCCACCGGCGGCGTTTCCCTGAAACCCATTAGAGGCACAGAAGTGGTGCCCATGTGAAAACACTTAGCCTGTGCCATTTGGGTTCGAGGCAGCAAAGGAACCCCACATTTCACGGGAGCTGGAACTTGAGAGGCTTGAGGGCTCTACCAAACCAGTGCCAAGCCCCCTGTTTTGGAAGGTGAGTCAACACCAACCCGGCAGGGGCCAGCTGCCTTGTGGCCACGTGCCTTCTGTGTTCAGATTCTGGCCAGAGTTTTTAAAATTTAAACACAATCACATTCTTTTTTCTTTTTTTAAGTGTACAGTTCTATGAGTTAAGACATGTAAGGATTCTTATAATTGCTACCACTTACAGGATAAAGGACATCGCCAATACCCCCGCCCCCCCAATTCCCTCAGGCTAGCCCTTTGCCGAGACCACCCCCCTTGCTCTAACTCTCGGTGACCACTGCTTTGCTCCCTGTGATTATAAATTCGCTTTTTCCAGATGTGATATAAATGGAATCATATACTACCGTAACCTTTTGAAACTGATTTCTTTCCACTTAGCATAATCCATTTAAGATTTATCCAAGTCATTGCAAGCATTCCTTTCTCATTGCTGAGTAGAATTTCATTACATGAATGAACAAGAGTTTATCCATTCACTCACCAAGGAACATTTGTCCGTTTCCCGCCCCCCCCCCCCGCCCAGTTTTCAATAATTATGAATAATGCTATGAACATTCATGTAGAGATCTTTTGTGTAAATATGCATTTTCATTTATCTGGGATAAATGCCCAGGAGTGGGATGGCTGGGTCATTTGCTAAGAGTGTGTTTACCTTTCTAAGAAACTGTCAAAGTGTTTGCAGAGTGGCTGGACCATTTTGTATTCTTAGCAAAACACTAGCGTTTTAGTTGCTCCACATCTTCAGCCACACTTGGCATTGTTAGAATTTATTTACCCACGCTAATAGGTATACAGTGGTATCTCCTAGTGGTTTTAATTTGCATTTTCCTAATGTTAAGCATCTTTTCATGTGTTTATTTGTCATCCATATATCTTCTTTGGTGAAGTAACTTTTGCCCAACTTATTGGTTGTTCGTTTTCTTATTGTAGAATTTTGCAAGTTCTTTATATATTCTCAATACAAGTCCTTTGTTGGATATGTAATTTTTACATATTTTACCAGAGTGTGAAGACGGTCTTCTCATTATATTTAGGATGTCTCTTGCAGAACAAAAGTTTTAAGTTAAAACTTAACAATTTTGAAAAACAATGGATAATGCTTTTGGTTGTCATCTCTAAGAACTCCTTGCCTAAACTAAGATCATAAAGATTTCCTCCTCTGGTTTCTTCTAAGAGTTTTATAGTTTGTGTTTTATTTTTATATTTAATCCATTTTTGTTTAATATTTGGATATGGTATGAGGTTGAGATTCTTTTTTTTTTTTTTTTTTACATACAGACATCCAACTTTTCCAGCACCATTTGTTGAAACTACTGTCATTTCCTCAATGAAATTTTGCTCCTTTATTAAAAACCAGTTTACTCTATTTGCATGAGTTGATCTTTGGGCTCTCTATGCTATTGCACTGACCAATGTGACTGTCCTTTCGCAAATATTACTGTGTCTTGATTAGTGTGAATCCTTCAACTTTGTTCTTCTTTTTCAAAACTGCTTTCGCTATTCTCGTTCCTTTGCCTTTCCATATAAATTTTAGAATAAGCTTGTTGATATCTACAAAAAAAAATCCTGTTTAGATTTTGATTGCTTTAAATCTATAGATCAATTTGGGGACAGTTGACATCTTAACTGTATTGAATCTTACAACTCATGAGCCAAGTATGTCTCTCCATTTATTTAGTTTTCCTTTGATTTCTTTCATTAGCATTTTGTAGTTTTCAGTATACAGATCTTGGACATATTTTGTTATAGTTATACCTAAATATTTCATTTAGGAGGGAGTACTATAAATGAGGCTGCTTGTTAAATTTCAGTTTCCAAATGTTAGTTACTAGTGTATAGAGACCTGATTTTTAAATGTTGACCTTGTTTCCTGTGATACAACTCATTTATTAGTTCCAAGAGCTTTTGTTTGTTTGTTTGACAGTTCTTTTGGATCCTTTTATGTAGTTAACCATGCCATTTATGAATACAAATAGTTTTATTGCTTTCATTCCAACTTGAACGCCTTTTCTTTTTTAATATATATTTTTTATTGATTTCAAAGAGGAAGAGAGAGGGAGAAAGAGATAGAAAAAACATCAATGATAAGAGAGAATCATTGATCGGCTGCCTCCTGCATGTCCCCCACTGGGGATGGAGCCCACAAACCGGGCACGTGCCCTTGAAAGGAATTGAACCCAGGACCTTTAAGGTCCACAGGTTGATGCTCTATCCACTGAGTCAAACCAGCTGGGGCAGCCTTTTGTGTTTTCTTGTTTTACTGCACTTGCTAGGACTTCAGCACAATATTAAACAGAAATAAATGATCTCCCTGATTTGGTTTCACGTTAAAGGCATTCCCTTCTATTTCTTTTCTATTTCCCTTCTAGTTTGCTAAGAGGTTTTTTCTTTTTTTTAAAAAAATAGTTTATTGATTTTTAGAGAGAGAGGAAGGGAGAAGAGAGAAACATCAATGTGAAAGCATAACATCAATCAGCTGTCTCCTACATGCCCCCCACTGGGGATAGAGCCCGAAATCTGTGCATGTGCCCTGACGGGGAATCAACCAGCAACTTCTCTGTGCACGGGATGATGTCAAACCAACTGACCCACACTGGACAGGGCGAGAATTTACTTTGAATGAATATTGAATTTTATAAAATGCTGTTTCTGCATCTACTGGTATAATCATGTGATTTTTCTTACTTAGTTCTTAATATGGTGGACTTCATCAATTGATTTTAGCATGTTGAACCAGTGTTGCATGGCTAGAAACTTTTAAGTATGGCATTTTACTTTCTACCATGTTTTAAAGCTGTTTAAGTGTGTGTGTCTCCCCATGAAGATATGGCCTGCATTTTATTCACTTAACTCAGATTCAGCTCACGTGTTTTGAATGCCCACTAAGTGACAGCACTACTCAAGGTAAGTTCAATACATCATCCTATTTAATTTTAACAACAGCACCAGGAGGTAGATATTATCATCCCCTCGTTACCGAAGGCTGGAGAAATTAAGAGGTTTATCTTATTCACACCTATGTCTCCTAATTCCACACCTAGTATTCCTACTGCTGTAACTGCAGCCTCTTTTACCCCATAACAACTTCCACGTGGTGATGGTACACAGCAGGAGGGCAATTAGACAAATGATTATGCCTCCTTGCGCACACTTGTAAAAAATCTGCTTGCTGGGTTCCAGCATAGCACAGGCTTTCTTAGACCTTATTAAAAAAAGTTTACTACTAAGACCAACTTACAGCAATCTAGCCCTAAGACAAGAACATGGAGGTAGCAAGTTTTTAGCTATTGGAGAAAATGAAAAGAGCAACTCCAATTAAAGGCTTCAACATTTACCTCTACCCTTTAACTCAGGTGACTGTGGAGGAGGATACAAAGCTAGAGAAGGCTGGGTGAGCTGTGTGATGAACAAATCCATCAGGCACAAAACTCCTGAGGCCAGACAGTATGAGTCCTGGAGGTGCTATGGGTCCTTAAGGACAAATCATTACAAACTAGTCACGTTTTGTTTCTCAAAAGTGAGGTAAATGTCATGCACACAGAATAACCAGAAGGCCTCCCATCGCACACATCTGGACTGAGGATTACTAAGCAGGCAGGGGAAGGAGTCTCTGTGACATCTGGTATACCAAATGTAGAGCTGCATTCTGAAGAAGCTGCTGTGTTCAAGTATCTACCCAACAACCATGTCTTCTCTCATCTTCTTCCTCACCACTGAGCCCAGTTTGGTCAAGAAGGCCCAGGAGATGCCTCATATTTTATAAAAGGTAGGCCCTCAGCCCAGAGCAAGACCCAGGGTTGATTCATGCTTGGTTCATTCTCCTTGGATGGGCAGGCAATAGTTTGGGCCAGTGGTCGGCAAACTGTGGCTCTTTGGCCCCTTGGGTGTGGCTCTTCCACAAAATACCAACTTCTGCGCATGGGTCATGAAGTTTCAATCGCACTGTACGTGTGTGCCCACATGTGGTATTTTGCCGACCACTGGTTTGGGCTAATGAGACAGAAGATGAAGTCTTCTGGGGAGGACGACCTCCCTGAAAGAAGGACAAAGCTCCATGGAACAAGGCCTTTTGTCCCACCTCTTCTTCCTTCCTGGTACAAAGACGTAACCCCTGGAGATGGAGTGGTTATCTTAGAGCCATGGAAAGACAAGTATGAAATCCAGAGCCAACCCAGTAAGGACCATGGAGCAGAAAGAGAATAGGTCGCTGATGGCATTGTCAAGCAGCCGAGTCAACTCCAACAACTACCTCCCTCCAGAATTCTGGCCGTGTGAAAACAACAACAAAGAATACTGGTTCAAGGCATCGTAAGTCAGGTTTTCTATTAGTTGTAGCCAAAGCATTCAACGTAACCTTCCAGAGCCAGCTTCAACATACACCTCTGGCCCCTGAGATCTCAGCATCACCAACACATGTCCGCTTTTCCCCCCAGTTTGGGTCCCAAGCCCATGGGGCTCCTGCTCTGAGCTTGGAGGCACCATCAAAGTAATGCCTCCCTTCTCAGAGACAAAGAGCAAGTAACATTTATTGAACACATATGATGTGCAGGGACCGTGCTAATTTTTGTGTATACTTTATCACCTTTAATCCTCAAATGAGGTAGGTACTGTATTAGCCCCATTTTACAGACGGGGAAATTGAAGCAGGAAGATGTTAAATAATTTGTCTTATGTCATGCCACTAAACTGTACTCTGTCTTATCATCTCATTTCATGTGCCTCTCATTTAAAAAATAAGAGACATGGAGAAAAAAATCTGATACATACCCATACATATTTCAAGCAGGAAGTTCAGGGGGAGAGAACAGAGGAAAATAACTATGAAAGAAATACTCAACAGACTTCCCTGAGTCTCAAGCTCAAAAGGTCTCACTGAGTACCAGCTGAAACTAATAAAAAGAGAATTTGGGGAATTTATTGACATTTTCTTTATATCTTAACATATACATATATTTTTATAGGTGGTCACATATTGGGTCACAATATAATTTCAAAATCAGAAAGTATATAAGTTGACCAACAGACTATATAATTAGAAGCAAATAATAAAATCTTAAGTGTAAAAATAACTTAGAAATAAGAAAGACTCCTATTTAAAAATAAAGGTTGGATCCAAAAGAAAATAAAAGCTTCAAGCACAGGGAAATAAAACATATATATATATATGTATATATATATATATATTTTGAAAGCCTAATCAAAAATAAATAGAGCAAGCCCTAGCCGGTTTGGCTCAGTGGAAAGAGTGTCGGCCTGTGGACCGAAGGGTTCTGGGTTCAATTCTGGTCAAGGGCATGTACCTCGGTTGCAGGCTCCTCTCTGGCCCAGACCCTGGTCCGGGTGCGTGCAGGAGGCAACCAATCGATGTGTTTCTCTCACACTGATATTTCACTCTGTCTTTCCCTCTCTCTTCTACTCTCTCTAAAAATCAATGGAAAAATATCCTTGATTGAGGATTAAAAAAATAAAATTAAATAATTTTTTAAAAAAGAATGTGGTGAAGGAAGACCTCACTGAGAAAACGACATCTGCAGAAAGACCTGGAATGAGGGAGTGACCCACTGGTGGGAAGTGTTTCTAGAAGAAGGGACAAAGGACTTGGGATAAGGGTTAGGAGTATATGCCTACCCACAATTCATTTGTGGTTTTTAAAGGAAAGGAGCAGAGAGATACAAAACTTTAATAAAATTATTTTTAAAAAAGAATAAATAGAGCAAAATCACTATACTTAGAGATTAGAGGTATGGGGGACTGAAAAACATTGTAGGAGAATATTATATATAACTTAAGATATTTAAAAAAATAAAAACAGATACTACTAAAATTAACTAGTCCTGGGTTCAACTAGTTTTCAAAGCATGCTGCTTGAACCATTTAAGGAACAGACAATTTAAAATTAATCTTTTTCAATATATATATTTTTTTATTTTTTAAATGTATTTTATTGATTTTTTACAGAGAGGAAGGGAGAGGGATAGAGAGCTAGAAACATCAATGAGAGAGAAACATCGATCAGCTGTCTCCTGCACACCCCTTACTGGGGATGTGCCCACAACCAAGGTACATGCCCTTGACCGGAATCGAACCTGGGACCTTTCAGTCCGCAGGCCGACGCTCTATCTACTGAGCCAAACCGGTCAGGGCTTTTTCAATATTTATTAAGTGTATACTATGTTAAGGACACATGGCCAGGAACTGAATTTTTAGGGGTAACCTAAAGACAGACATGGCACCTGCCATCATGGTACCCAAAGTCTATGAGGAAACAAGAATAAACAGAAAGTCACATCAATAATTATAGTAACCCCCAGTCACTCCATCACCCGCCTGTCTATGCTCCCCACCAATAGAGGTCACTGCTATAAAGATGTTCAAAGGACTATGAAAGAGAATAACCATGGGGAACCTAGATTATGATATGTAAGTTGGTAGTTTGGATAAGGGTCCTCAAGGGATGAGTCACACTGAGCTAAGTGAGATGGTGCAGGAAGAAACCTGGAAGGTAGAGGGAGAGCATGTGCACAAGAGCATGATGGGACAGAGGAGAGCTCCTCTTCCCAGTGAAAGGGTTCAGGTTTGCCTCTCATTGACAAGAACTGGTGTGAAACATTGCAGGCCAGTGTGGCTGGAGCAGAGAAGGAAATGAGGAACAACCACATTCAGCATCTAGTGGGCAATGTTAGGAATTCTGATAAGAAATCAGGACAGCGCCGAAACCGGTTTGGCTCAGTGGATAGAGCGTCGGCCTGCGGACTGAAGGGTCCCAGGTTCGATTCCGGTCAAGGGCATGTACCTGGGTTGCGGGCACATCCCCAGTAGGAGATGTGCAGGAGGCAGCTAATCGATGTTTCTCTCTCATCGATGTTTCTAACTCTCTATCTCTCTCCCTTCCTCTCTGTAAAAAATCAATAAAATATATATTAAAAAAAAAGAAAAAAAGAAAAAGAAATCAGGACAGGGTTTTAAACCCGAGTATGGTGATCTGACTGTGTACTTACAAGATCACCATGTAACACCAACTCTTCTCAAGTTTTCCAAAATATAGAGGACAAGAGAATACTTGACTCATTCTATGAGAACAGCTTGACTCTGATATAAAAGCCAGACTAAAATATCACCAGACAAGAAAACCACAAGCTGATAGCCTTTGTAAATATAGATATAAAAGTCCTTTATAAGACACTAGCAAACTGGCTCTGGCCAGTATGGCTCAGTGATTGAAGTATCAGCTTGCACACCAAAGGATCATGGGTTCAATTCCAAGTCCAGGGCACGTATCTGGGTTTCAGATTTGAACTGGGACTCAGTCAAGGCCATTGCGGGAAGCAACCAATTGATGTATTTCTCTCACATCAATGTCTCTCTCTCTCTCTCTCTCTCTCTCTCTCTCTCTCTCTCTCTCTCCTCTCTCCCTCCTTCCCTCCCATTCTCTCTAAAAATCCTTGGGTAAGGATTAACAACAGCAACAAAAAGATACTAGCAAACGGAATCCAGTAGCATATTAAAAAGATTATACATTCTGATCAATTAAATTTATACTGAGAATGAAAGGTGGTTTAATATACATAAATCAATCAAGGTAATACACCACATTAATAGAGCAAAGGGCAAAAAACCTGTTGATCATCTCAATAGATAAAAAAAAAAGAAAAAAGAATGACAAAATTCAACACCCTTTCATGATAAAAAGCAACAACACTTAATAAACTAGGAAAAGAAGGGAAATTCTTTAACATGCCTGCTTTTGCCACTTCTAATCAACATAGTATTGGCAGTTTTGACCAGAATAATTAATCAAGAGAAAGAAATAAAAAGCATCCAAGCAAGAAAAGAAAAAGTAAGATCATTTCAATTCAGAGATGACATGATCTTTTATATAGAAAATCTCAAAGAAGCCACAAGAAAACTTTAAGAGCTGATAAATTTAGCCAAGTCGAAAGATCAATACAAAAAATCAGTTGTGTTTCTATGCACTAACAATAAAAAAATCAAAATAAAATTTAAGAAAATAATTTCATTTAAAATAGTATCATAAAGAATAAATACTTAGGACTAAAGGTACCCAAATAAGTGTGAGGCTTGTACAGTGAAAACCACAGCCGAACCGGTTTGGCTCAGTGGATAGAGCGTCGGCCTGCGGACTGAAGGGTCCCAGGTTCGATAACGGTCAAGGGCATGTACCTTGGTTGCGGGCACATCCCCAGTGGGGGGCGTACAGGAGGCAGCTGATCGATCTCTCTCATCGATGTTTCTAACTCTTTATCCCTCTCCCTTCCTCTCTGTAAAAAAATCAATAAAATATATTAAAAAACAACAACAAAAAAACCCCCCAAAACCACAAAACATTGCTAAAAGATGTTAAGAAGACCTAAATAAGTGAGGAAATCCTGTGTTCATGAGTTGGAGAACAGCAATACTCCCCAAAGTGATCTAAAGAGTCAATGCCAATCCTATCAAAACCCCAACGGCCTTGTTTTCAAAAATGGGAAAGATGGTTCTAAAATTCATATGGAATTGCAAGAGTTCCTAAATAGCCAAAACATCTTGAAAAATGAAGAACAAACGTGGAGAACTCATACTTCCCATTTTAAAACGTACTACAAAGCTATAGTAATCAAGCAATGTGGACCTGGCATAGGGGTAGCTGTACAGATCAATGAACCAGAATTGACAGTCCATTAAAATATCCATAGAACTGTAGTTATTTGATTTTTAACAAGGCTGCCAAGACCATTCAATGGGGGAAAATCAGTTTCTTCAACAAACGATGCTGGGAGAACTGAACATACACTTGTAAAAGAATGTAGTTGATGGGCCCGTATGTCACAACATACACAAAAATGAACTCAAAATGGATTAAGGGCCTAAATTTAAGAGCTAAATTGAACTATATTTTCTTAGAAGTATTGGCAAGGATGTAGAACAAATTGGAACCCTCATATACTGCTGGTAGGAATATAAAAGAGTCAACCACTTTGGAAAACTTTGGCAGTTCCTCAGTAAGTTAAACAGAGAATTACCATCTAACTTAGCAACTCCATTTCTCCATTGAAAACAGGTCCATCATTTGAAAACAGATACTCAAACAAATAATTGTACACAAATGTACATAGCAGGTCTACTATGAACAAAAAGTGGAATTAACCCAAATGTCCAGAGATGGATGAATGGATAAACAAGATGTAGTATATTCAAACAATGAAGTGTTATTTGGCCATAAAAGGATAAAACTTCTAAACATTATGCTAAGTAAAAGAAGCCAGACACAAAAGGCCATATATTGTATGATTCCATTTATATAAACTATCCAGATTTGGCAAATTCATAGGGACAGAAAGCAGATTAGTGGTTGCCAGGGCCTGAAGGTAGTGGGATGGGGAGGGATTGCTTAACAGGTACAGGGTTTCCATTTGGGGTAATAAAAGTTCTGGAACTAGATAATGGTGATGGCTGCACAACACTGTAAATGTACTTACTGTCAGCAAGTTGTGCATTTTTAAATAGTTCCAATGGTAAACTTTTATGTGTATTTTACCTCAATAATAAAAAAACAACTTATATGGTCTTTTACTGATTACAAAACTTAATAGACATTTTATATATTAAAAAAAATCACTGTGGCTGTTATGAGGACAATGGGTGGAGCAGCCCAGGGAAGTGCTGCAAAGAGGGAGAGAGGAGATGGATTTATAAAATGTCAGGAGATCAGAGAATGATTCTGGACTTCTGTCCAGATGGGGAGGGAGTACATTTGGGGATATCAAGTCAATACGTCTAAGAAAATATAGTTCAATTTAGCTCTTAAATTTAGGTCCTTAACCCATTTTGAGTTCATTTTTGTGTATGTTGTGATGTACGGGTCCATCAACTTCATTCTTTTACAAGTGCATGTTCAGTTCTCCCAGCATCATTTGCTGAAACTGATTTTTCCCCCATTGAATGGTCTTGGCAGCCTTGTTCTGATACTTAAAACTTTATGGACCAGTGTCACTTATGAAAATAAGTATGAAACATTAGCAATGAAGCATTAGCAAATTCAATTTAAACATGGAATCAAAGAATATGTCAATCTAACCTAAAGAAATAGTTCAAAACACTGAGGTTGTGCATATAGTGAAAAAGTTCATTGCAATGCTATTTGTAAAGGTGAAAAATTAGAAGCCAACCATACTATCCTTTTTAAAAAAAATCCTCACCTAATTATTGATATTGTGTATTGACTTGAGAGAGAGAGGAAGAGGGAAAGGAAGAGAGAGAGAGAGAGAGAGAGAGAGAGAGAGAGAGAGATCAGTTGCCTCCCTACTCACCCAACTAGGGATCAAAGCTTTTGGTGTACAGGACAAAGCTCCAACCAACTTAGCCACCAGGCTGAGGCCAGCCATAGTACATCACAGGAGGGTGGTAAAAATAAAACATGAAATGTCTTTTGAACAACTGCATAGAATTTTTCTCAGAAAAGGCTCATTAACACATTGAGAGAAAAACCAAGATAAAAGGCAATTTATAAACTATAATTATAATTATGAGAATAATTATGCTTATAATTAAAAAATGCTAGAAGGAAATGTATAAAAATTAATGATGGCTATTAGGATATAGAATTATATGTAATTCTTTCTTTTTTTCTGTTTTCCTCATGTAGTTATATTACTTTTATCATGTAAAAAAAAAGTATGGCTGGAAGAGAAAAAGAAGAAAAGGCAAGTTAGGTGGCAAGATGGAAGGGAGAGAAGGTGAAGGGTCTGAAGGGAGGCAAAGGGGGTCAATCAGCCTGGGGACCCTTGGAATGTGGTGCTGACAGGGTTAAATGGTCGACCCAGATATCTAGTTGGGGCCATGAGCTGATGGTGACGCCTTAACCTGCAGTGAGGACACAGTTTGCATGGCAGGTCAATGAGAACCTTTATGAGGAACTGTCAGACGCAGGAGGCTGCTCCTGCCCGCCCTGTGTCCAGCACTGCTTTCCCTGTGTCTGCCACTGGGAGATAGTCATGGGAAGAGGGGACCCCGGCTGGCCTGAATCCTGTGATTCCCTCATAGCAACTGGCCGTTTGCCTCCTGGCCAAGACTCTGATAGGAGGTTTCTGGCTCAGAGTTGCTACAGACCCAACAGCATCGACTTTGTCTTTCAAGCTTAGTTGAGTAAAACTGTTTTATATGCTTGGATGCAAAAAGCACTTTTTTTCCTCTTGAAATGAAGGCATTAAAAATAATGCTCATTAAAGTCAACTCAGACAGGATAATTAAAGGCACAGCTGTCCCGGACTAAACACAGCTTTCAAACTCAAAAGATGCCGTACCTCCCCCACCCTCTCCCAACTTTTTACTTACTGTTTTTCCTAATTAGAGAAGTGGCCTGAGAGACAGGGAAGCTTTTGTTGTCTGGTCTTAATAAGTCGCGAGGCAGATTTATAGATAGCGTGCCCTCTCCCACAGCTCCGGAGATAAAAGCACTGACATGTGGTCGCATCCAGTGCTGTTACGCACGTGATGTGACCTGAGGTTCACCGACTGCGTCCAAACAACCCTTTCACTAGAGTCAGTCCAGCAGTCATCAAGCCCCGTTTATGGATACCTACTGTAAGTCCAGCACTGTCCGGGCACTGAGATGGTCCCAAAGAGGATCGAAGTTTGACCTCTACCAACAGGTTGCTACACCTCAGCCAATACCAAGATACGTGAGTCCAGATTATCTTCATCACAAGATCCATTTACCATGAAATGGCAGCCTCTCAAAGCAAACCCCAGAGAATGAGCAAGGCTTCTATGGTTATAATGATATGCCCTCATGATCTTGCAATAAAATAAGATATAACAGATCCTCAGCCCCTCCCACTCCTGCAACCCCCTATACACCAAACTGGGTGACAAGCAGGCCCAGCTGGTGGTATGCAGGATGATTTTCAGATATCAAGTATGGCTCAAATAGCTAGCTGTCCCCAATGTTTGTTTCCCCCTCCTCCCATAGCAAGACAAATTTTAGAACAGCATAAACCTACATTTCCCAGGTTCCTCTGCAGGCAGGTGCAATCACCTGACTAGTTTATGGGCAATGGCACACGAGTGGAAGTGATGTGAGCAGCTTCCTAACATGATCTTAAAGAGAAAGTGCATGTGCCTCCTTGTCTTGCTTCCTGCAGGCTGAATCATGGCTCAACGGTGAGAACTGGAGCAGTCACTTGGGGCTGCCAGGTGGGGCCCTGAGATGACACTGTGCTGTTAGAGCCACAGAACATTAGGAACCTGAGTCTCCAACACCTCTGAGCCACTGTACCTGTGCCTGTACTATTACATGAGAGGCAAATACATTTCTATCTTTTTTAACTACAGTATTTGGGGAGGTCTATGTTATAGCAGCCTAACCTGTACCTTTTTTTTAAAAAAAAATATATTTTATTGATTTTTTACAGAGAGGAAGGGAGAGGGATAGAGAGTTAGAAACATCGATGAGAGAGAAACATCGATCAGCTGCCTCTTGCACACCCCCTACTGGGGATGTGCCCGCAACCAAGGTACATGCCCTTGACTGGAATTGAACCCGGGACTCTTCAGTCCACAGGCTGATGCTCTATCCACTGAGCCAAACCGGTTAGGGCCTAACCTGTATCTTAACACACCAAAAATGGCTTAAATGAATAGATCTATGAATAATAATAGCCACCATTTGCTGCATATAAGCCATGGGCCATGCAATGTGCTAGATGCTCTCAATATACATGATCTCATCTGATTCCTCACAACATCCTTTAAGGTAGTTACCACTAGTCCTATTTTAAAGATGACAAAACTGAGGCCCAAGGAGGCGGGCGCATTACAATGAAGTGGTGACAAAGCCAGGGCTCAAACTCAAGTCTTTGAGCTCTCAGCTTAGGGCTCCTCCCATCACCATGTGCCAGGGAGATGCTTTAACTTAGGTACTTTTTCTTTCTACCAAATTGTTCTTGAGAACATGCTTTTTCTTAAATAAAAGTTAATTCTTAGTACGAATAGCATAAAGAATTATAGATCTCTATTTTATTAAAATCAAATCCCATCAGAACTACATTTTCAACTTCTATTACACTGACTTTGTTTTCAAAGCAAGTTCTTCCATTAAAAAGGGGAAAAAGTGAAAACTTGAAATCTACTGAAGAGTTATTTGCATTTTAAGAACAGGTATTTCAGTCTCCTAAAGGAGAAACATAAGATCACTTATTTCTGATTCTTGATACAACTGTTTACCTAAACATCCCAAGAGAATCAGAACCAATGAAAGAGTTCAGTAATATGGTGACTTAAAAAACTTATATAGAAATCAATAGCTTTCCTATATAAAAATAACAATCAAGTTATAAGATATAATGAAAGATCCTAATTCTATCCTATTTTATTCTATCCTATCCTATTCTAAAATACAAGTCACCTAAAAATAAATTTAAGAAGAAATTTTAAGTATCTACCTGAAGAAAAAGCCCAAATCTTCTAAGAGATAAAAAGAAAAAAGACTTGAACCCTCAGAGAAGCACACCATGTTCTTGGACAGGACAACTCAGCATCATAAAGGTGTCAATTCTTCCCGTTAACCTACCAATTAACATCATTTGGGTAAGCTCACCTTAACCTAAAAAAGGGTCTAGGCCAGTGATGGAGAACCTTTTGAGCTCGGCGTGTCAGCATTTTGAAAAACCCTAACTTAACTCTGGTGCTGTGTCACATATAGAAATTTTTTGATCTTTGCAACCATAGTAAAACAAAGACTTATATTTTTGATATTTATTTTATATATTTAAATGCCATTTAACAAAGAAAAATCAACCAAAAAAATGAGTGTCATAGGTTCGCCATCACTGGTCTAGGCTGTAACAAAGAATAAAAAGCGTTTATTTGAGCAAAGGATTTCAACCCCAGAGGCACATATTCAGGGAACAACTTAAATTGTACTCCAAAGAGAACAAACAAAGGTGGGATTTCTAAAGGCAACCACAGACAGTCCTCATTTGGGTCCTCTATGCAAATGAAGGATGCTGGTTAGTGAATGGGATTGGTTCCTTTCCTGGTGAAGAATGCAGATAGTCTGGTTGTCATGGTAAAGAGAAAGTAAAGTTCAAGATGTGGTTACACAGTTGGCTTAAAATTTTAAAAGTTGTGGGTGGGCGGAGCATAAGGCAAACTTCTTCATGGCCTCCCAGTTACATTTTAGTTCCCTTGACATAAATGACTCCATCTACACATACAAATACCAACAAGATATTTCCTTGAATTAGGCAAACAAATTCTAAAGTTCATATGAAAAGCTCAACATGCAAGACTAACTACGGCAGTTTTAAAAAGGACTACATCAAAATAAAAAGCTTCTGCACATAAAAAAAAATCAACAAAACAACAAGAAAGCCCACTGCATGGGAGAACATAGTTGCCAATGTTATCTCCGATAAGAGTTTAATCTCCAAAATTTACAGGGAACTCATACAACTTAACAAAAGGAAGATAAATAATCCAATAAAAAATGGGCAAAGGACCTAAATAGACACTTTTTTGAAAGCGGACATACAGAAGGCCAAGAGACATATGAAAACATGCTCAAAGTCACTAATAATCCGAGAGATGCAAATCAAAACGACAATGCCATACCATCTCACACCTGTCAGAATGGCTATCATCAACAAATCAACAAACAACATGTGCTGGTGAGGATGTGGAGAAAAAGGAACCCTTGTGCACTGCTAGTGGGAATGCAGACTCCATACTGGAGTCTCCTCAAAATGGAGTTTCCTCAAAAAGTTAAAAATGGAACTCCCATTTGACCCAGTAACCCCACTTCTAGGACTATATCCCAAGAAACCAGAAACACCAATCAGAAAGGATATATGCACCCCTATGTTCACAGCAGCACAATTTACAATAGCTAAGATTTGGAAACAACCTAAGTGCCCATCAGCAGATGAGTGGATTAAAAAACTGTGGTTGCCCTAACCGGTTTGGCTCAGTGGATAGAGCATCGGTCTGCGGACTGAAGGGTCCCAGGTTCAATTCCAGTCAAGGGCATGTACCTTGGTTGCGGGCACATCCCCAGTAGGGAGTGTGCTGGAGGCAGCTGATCGATGTTTCTCTCTCATCGATGTTTCTAACTCTCTATCCCTCTCCCTTCCTCTTTGTAAAAAATCAATAAAAATATATTAAAAAAAAACAACTGTGGTACATCTACACAATGGAATATCACGCTGCTATAAAAAAGAAGGAACTTTTACCATTTGCAACAGCATGGATGAAACTGGAGAGCATTATGCTAAGCGAAATAAGCCAGTTGGAGAAAGATAAATACCACATGATCTCACTCATATGTGGGATATAATGATCAACATAATTTGATGAATAAAAATAGATCCAGAGACAAATGGCAGAAAGGGGGGGGGAGGTTAGAAAGCAATCAAAGGACTTGTATGCATGCATATTAGCATAATCAATGGACAAAGACACTGGGTGGTGGGGACCTGCCAGGGGTGGGAATGGTTGGGGGGGTGGTCAACTGGGGAAAAAGGAGACATATGTAAAGCTTAAGATAATAATAAAAAAAGATCAATGGATCATAATAAAATCCCCAAAATAGAAAAAATTATGTGCAAGAATTTAATTTATGAGAAATGTGATGTCTTAAACCAATGTGGGAAAGACGGAATGGTCAAAAAAAGTTGGAACAACAAGGTAACTATTTGGGAAAAAAAAAGCTGGATTCACATTACATACTTTACAAAGGATAAATCCAAATAGATTAAAGATTTAAAGGTAAACATGAGACCATGAAATCATTTAATAGAAATCAAGGGAAATTATTTTAGAGATACAGGGTGGTGAAGATCTTTCTATCCAGTATGCAATAGCCATAAGCGACAAGATTGATAAAATTGATATAAAAAATAAGAATATCTGGATATCTAAAAACTACCTAAGCAAATTCAAAACACTAACAATACACAGGGAAGAAATATATTCAACTCGGACCACAAAGAGCTTATGTCCCATATTTATATAAAAGAGCTACTACAGATTGTTAGGGAAAAGTCCAACCATCTAATGGAAACAAAAGCTACTATGGAAAAATTTAAAGAAAAGATGTCCAACCACACTGATAATAAGCGTGTGGCCAATTAAAACTTCTCTGAGATAGTATGTTTTACTTATGAGAATGGCTGAGACCCAATAACCTGATAACACACTGAGGTGAGGGTATAACCAGGAGCGTAGAATGATGCAACCTCGATAACAGGCAATTTGTCAAAGTCCATCAAAACTAGCAACGCATGTATCCTTGGACCCAGGATACCCATGGGAAGTGACGGATATGTGAATTTACTCCATGGCAAGAGAGTGTCCATAGGGGTCTGGCTACAGCAGTGGTTCTCAACCTTCTGGCCCTTTAAATACAGTTCCTCATGTTGTGACCCAACCATAAAATTATTTTCGTTGCTACTTCATAACTGTAATGTTGCTACTGTTATGAATTATAATGTAAATATCTGATATGCAGGATGGTCTTAGGCCACCTCGATGAAAGGGTCATTCGACTGCCAAAGGGGTCGCGACTCACAGGTTGAGAACCGCTGGGCTACAGGAACCAGGGCACATCCATGCAAAGGATATTATACAGTGAGGAAAAAAGATTGAGGAATCTCTTTATATGTCAATAAAGAAAAATCTCCCAGGTGGATTGCTAAGTGAAGGAAGCAGATGCAGATCAGTGAGTGTTGTATATTTGTGTGCTGTAAAAGCATAGGAAAAGAGACACACACAAATGTCTGCTTTTATATATATTTCTGGAGGGCTATTGAATACAACTAAAGCACTGGGGTTCTGTGGGGAAGATACCTGAGCGTCTGGAAAATGGTATACACCCCACATACCTCAACACTTTTCAGCCACACGAATGGAGCAGCCGTTAAATAAAACAAGTTGGAGCACTTTGGACCCACACACTTTCTGGTGCTTCCTACGTATACAGTGCTGTTATAAGTGCTATAAGGAGACTGTGATGTGGATTTGGAACTTTGTCCAATTCTGGTAATCGCAATATTCAGTCTTAAGCAACCAAACTTTAGTTGGACATGAAATCTCCTTACTTAAAAAGTTTCAACTTTGATAGAATCTCAGGGCACAGAGCTGGTAGGATTCAAGATTGGTGCAAGGTATACTTTCAGCTCCTTTGTTCAGGCAACTAACTCACTACGATGAAGATGAAGGCAAATACGATGATGATGTGGATGGATGTTATTCCCACTTTATAGATGATGACACTGACGCACAATGAGGTGAAACAATCTGCCCATAGCCACCCATGTTTTCTTCACTTATCAGGATTCCAGACTGGCTCTCAAAGTCTCCTTTACGTCATGCATTTGTTGAACTAGTGATATTAAAATAAAAAATCATCTCCAATCTTCCAAGAGCTTCCATTTAGGAGCAGGAATATAGGCACTACGGCCAGGTAGGTACAGAATATGATAAGAGCCATTTTACACTCAGAGTAAAGAGACATTTACCTTTGCCTTTGCAAACCCTCTCCCCCTCTTCATATAGTGGAGCCCAATAATTAGTACGTAAGAACACAACATTTGGGTAGTTAAGTAACAGCCCTGAAAAGTGATCACAGATGAAGCTGAAAGGACTTCTTTTAAACACGCAGCCCCCCAGTCCCACCTCAAGTACTAGGTTAACAAATCCAGGCCACATTTGAGAGAATTGCTAACAGGAAATAAAAAACCTCATTATAGTACTTCATTCAAATAAGTTTCTAAATTTAAAAGCCTATAAAAAGCAGCTCAGATCAAAAAGTGAACAAACAGCCACTTTCCTTACGGTTATCGAAAGTACTAAATGCACTAATAACCTAGGTCCACAGGCCTGCCTGCTGGCACGACGAAGCCTGTCCCAGAGCAGGGCCACTCAGCCCTCAAGCAGTGCCGCTGGGTGGGGACCTGCATGGCTCGGCCTGGGAGAAGCCAGGAAGGACGGGCAGCCTGCAGAGTTTGGGCAAGTCGTTTAGTGGGCCTCAGCACCCACATCTACGAAATGGAGATACCAATACTCTCTGCAGAACTGCGAGGCTCAGATGAGCAAATCTATTAAGGATTAAGGAGCCTGGGTCCCAGCAGGGGCTCAGCGTCAGGTATTACCTTTCTTCTCCACAGACCCCTGGTGACAACACATTCTCACTCCTATGAAGGAGGGAAGACCTGGGTAGGCGAAAAGTCGCAACATCACTGGTCTTTTGCCTTATTGAGTGTACTCATTTCCTGGTGCTGATACACATAAAGTACTACAAACTGGCGGCTCCAAACAATAGAAATTCATTTTCTCCCAGTTCTCGAGGCCAGAAGTATGAAATCAGGGTATTGGCAGGGCTGTGCTCCCTCTGAGACTCCAGGTAGAATCCTTCCTTGTCCCTTTCAAGTTTCTGGTGGTGGCCCGCAGTCCTTGGCTTGTGGCTGCATCACTCCAGTCTCTGCCTCTGTTGTCCCATGGCCTTCTCTCTGTGTGTCTGTCCTCACATCATCTTCTCTCTAACAAGGACATTAGTCATTTTGGATTAAGGGCCCACTCTACTCCAGTGTGACCTCATCTTAACTAATTATATCGGCAATGATCCTGTTTCCAAATAAGGTTGTATTCTGCAGTACTGGGGGTTAGGACATCAAGAAATAGTTTTGGGGGGACACAATTCAAGAATGGGAGCAATCTTTTACTGAGTCCACCACTGTAAGGGTGACAAAGGAGACTGAGGGCCCATACTACACCTTTCTGCTCAGAGTCTCTCTGGGGAAAAAGGATGCTGGCACAGTGACAGTGAGAGGGGTACCATATGCGGGAGGACCAGGGCTGCCATGTACACCCGTGTGACCAGGGCAAGTCACCCACCAGTGTGAGCCTTGTTTCCTCCTATGTAAAGGGAACAGTGATAACGCCTGGCCCCCTTGATAAACACTAGCACATACTAGTACACAAGCACAGAGCATGCATGGAGTACATTTTTTTCTCAAGTCACAGAAGCACAGAATTTGATAGCCATTAATTCTTGATGGTGGAAAGCACCACCATCTACCCAGCTGATCAAGTGGGAGACGAGGGGGTCATCCTAATTCTCTTCTGTTCCAGTCGCCGTATCCAAGTATGACGTCATTCCCTCCTTCCCCTCCTTTTCACGCGTCTCCTCCCGGCCATTCCAGTCAGACCACACTGTGTGGCCCAGACCCCAGCATCTTTCCTTGTGAGCGAACAGCTGCAGAATTCCCACCAGGCCCCACATGGCTGTCAGCTCAGAGGGGCCACGGGAAACACAGACCCTACACATCACTCTCCTGTCTGAAGCGCCTCCGCTCAGCACACCCTCCCATCAGGAGAAAGTCCATACTCCACTTACAGCCATTCTAATCAATACATCATTGGTTTAACCTGACAAAATACTTCTCGTGTGTATTTAGAAGAATAAACAGACAAGAATAGCTAAGCCATTTAAAAGAAAAATAACAAAAAAGTTAAGGCGTATTACACAACCACATGAATTAAAACAATGTGGCACTGGTACCGGCTTTGAAAGAAAGATGTGCATGCACCAAACAATTTTGAGTACAATTCAGGAGAAAAACAGATTGTTGGGATAACAAGTTATTTGGAAGACAGTTAAGTCAGATCTTTTTCTCACACCATAAATTAAAAAAAGAGTTAAGTAAAAAAAATGAAAAGAAGACTTCTATATGTCATAGAAGCTTTTATACTATGGCAAGCATGTATTCCTTTTATAAAGAAGGAACATACAATAAAGGCAGAAAAAACTGTCTATAAACTAGAAGAAAAGAGGGGTAAACACTGAGCTGATTAATATCAGGTGGGACATTCTAAGCATAAAAGCAATGAAAGAAAAACTATCAGCTTTGATTAGCTTAAAAATATCAAATTATGTATGTTAAAAAACCCCCACAAAAGTTACAAGGCAATGACAAAGTGAGGAAAACATTCATAATAAAGATAATAAAGGGTTGTCATCCTTAAGATATTAAAAAAATCTTGCCAATGGGTAAGAAAAACACTAAAACTCCGATTCCTCGCCCCAAAGGCAATTCTAAATAGAACCACAGTGGTCTAATAAACATATGGCTGATGATTATAATAAAACACAAGGCACCCTTTTTTGAATGTTTGGTAACACTGAACCATTAATTATCATTAATGGTAAAAACAAGAGAAAAATTCCGAGATGTCCTAAATTAAATTACAGCAGGCCAGAGAGTGAGAGAAAGTGATAAGAGGAATTAAGCAGCCAATGGCCACAGGACAACCAACAAAACACGGCTCACATTCCTGGCTGTCCTGGAGCTTTGAATCAACTTCTGTGGTGACCACTAGATACACCGCACCCAGCCTATGCACGGCCTTTAGGACTGTCACCGCCACCAGTCAAAAGTAGCACGTGTTTATCCCTCCCGGACTGTGCGCCTATCCTAGAACCTCTCCGCTTCGCCATGACAAGTGGTGAAATATTAAAAATAAAACTCAGCAGACCCCCTTCGTCAGATGCTAGGGAACAAACTCACTGTTTTGAAAATTGGTAAATACTTGGTGGGGGGGATCCATCCTGCTGTTTTTACGTGAACTCTCTCACAGGGCAACCACAGTCTCTCCTTATAGAATCATTCCAGCTAACAGATAAAGAATAGCAGGATTAGAATATCACCGTTTTTACAAATCCCTAAAAAAATAATGGATCTGGGCAATAATCATCAATGGCTGTTAACATCACAAAAGACTTGTCCTGGTGAGAGCACACACTACCACTTAGTTAAGTATTCTTACCCCAAAACCAAACCTGAATCTTATCAAAACCTATAGATCTACCCACCAATTTACAGGAAACACAGGGGCAGAGGAACCTCCAAATGACACCACAGGAATGCAAGCATCACAGTCCAGACTGTGGGGAACTGCAGGAAAAATGACGAGCTTCTTTGATAAATAAGTTGTAAGGCACAAGGAAAGAGAAGGAGGGAGAATCTATAGATGGAAACAAACTTACTCGACATAGCAACCAATCACAAGAGATGAACCTCATCTGGATCCTGAACCAAACTATTAAAAATTATGAAACAAGGGGAAAACTTGAACACCAATGGGATATTTAATTAACATTAGGTACTTGTTATCTTAAATTTTTATGTGTAATAACTGGTATTTTGGTTATGTTTTCATAAAATGTCTTTGACTTCTAAATATCTGTACTGAAATATTTACCCCCAAAATTATGATACCTGTAATTTGCTTCCAGGTGGTTAACAGATGGGAGTCTAGCTGTAACAAAATTGGTTATGACTTGATAACTGTTAAAGCCAGGCAGTTGGTACCCGGGGTTCATACTATTCTCTCTACTTCTGTAAAATGTTCAAAATTTTCCATAACAAAAGATGTAAACAACATTTAAAATGGTATTTTTTTTCACAACAATGGAATGCCATGGAGAAATGCTCATGATAGGGCAATGATGGAAAAGCTACACACCTAATGCAGAGTGTTCTCTCAATCTCGTTAAATACACATTAAGCATTTTGAGGCAAAAAGAAGAAAATTCAACATAATGCTAATAACAACTGTTATCTCTCTATGGTGGTATAATGGGTGGTTTTTATTTCCTTCTTTATATTTTCTGTTCCTACCATTAGTAGGCCCTAGTTTATAAGCACAGAAATGTATTTCAAACAGCATTCAACTTGGAATTTGCCAGGGAAAGCCAAGTTGTTATGTTCATAGTATGTTTATTTCTGCTTTGGCCTAATCACTCCCAACAGTCTCTCGAACTGCCATCAAGCCAGAGATGCTCACCGCGAAGAGAATTCCCAGACTTAATAAAATAAACAGCGTAAGCAGACCTAATACAGAAGCACCTTTCTCAGGCCAAGAAAGCGTTAGAGAGCCCACAGTTCTTTACCCCGAGGGAAGAGGAACCAAGCAGAAAAAAAGGCATTTGTAAAGGTGAGCACAGCAGTGACCCTCCCCATAGGGGAGGCTGGCCCTGGAGACAGCAGGGCAGGCTGTGGCCCTTGACCATTAGCCCCCACAGGCATGGGGTCTGAACCAACCCCCACAAACCCTGTAAGGAAAGTCCTGTCAAGTGAAAAAAATTAATCCTGGCAACCAGTCAATCCTAACTAGGAAACAGCTTGAGCGATCAGAAGAGGCTCAGGGAGGGGGTGACATAGGAAAGGACTTAGTTCATTGGGTGTGACCACTCTCCTCCCTTTAAGATTCAGCTTCAAGATTCAAATTGTTGAAAAAGCCCAGCTGCCAAAATGCTTTGCCATTCAGTCTACAGAGACCTACCTCTACCGAGCTGCCTTGTGTTTCAGTGAAAATGACACCTGTTTTCTTTCTTTAGGGGGACGGAGGGGAGGGGGGACTATTTTTGCCCTTCACATTGTACAAACGGTCTTACCAACTTTACCACCCGTATGCCATCAGGAGCTCTGGGGAAGAAAACGTAAGTCCTAGACCTTGCTGGTGTGAGGTTGTTTTCAGTCCAATGTGGGAGAGATCTCCCCTAACCACCTTCTCCCTTCTATGATATTCAAGTTTTGGGGGCCCGTGGAGGGGTGTCTCAGTTCATACCAACATATATTTTTTTTAACTTTTAAGGAAACAAATAAGAGAGATTCCCATGGGAAAGTCTGGATGTCACCACCATTAAGAGAGCCGCTGTCACAGAGAGGCGGGTGAGCAGGAACACGCCACTTCACGGTTTTGGCAGCAGGACCAGGTGCCTTCCGTGCGATTGTGCAGAGATGAGAACTGGCGGCAGCCCAGGAGCTGAATTCCTGGTGCTGCCTCACCCCTTGCAAGTGGCTCACTTCCCATGACCTTACAGCCAAAGGCACTCTCCAGAGAGCTGCAGTGCATGTGCCGGGGCTGGTGGCTGCGGAGAGTCAGTCCAGGCCATTTCCTAGCCACCTCTCCTGACTGTAATGGCTGTTTCCGCCACAAGGGGCAGCAGCGGCAAAGATGGCCCACCGCCCACAGGCTGAGAAGGGCTGGGGAGAGGGCGCCAAGTGACCTGCCACTCACAGGCCTGTGCCTCCTGCTTTCCCCAACTGGGCTCGGAGCAGACCCTGGGCCTGGTTAGCCACAAGGCGATCCCACTAGGGAACTGTTACTGCTCTCTGAAAATACACAACCAATTTTTAATAGCTTGGACAACTGTGGGAATGCTTTTAGGTATGCTAAACAATTTCTCTACTTCGGAGAGACCAGGGTAGCCAACACGCAACAGTTTACACAAAGGTGCCTCATCCAGAAGTCCCTGCAAGCTCTGCAACCTTGGGCAATTTGGCCTCACCTCTGTGGCCTCAGTTTCCTCATCTGTAACATGAGGAAGATAACAGTATCTACCTCACGGGGAGTTTGTGAGAGGGTGACATGAGGGAATGGGCATGAAGTAGTCTTGGTAAGTGCTGTGTTCTCATAAATACTAAGGGCATTCCTTGTGCTCCTCCTCCTGCCCCCCCCGCCCCCCCGCCTCTCCCCCCTCCCCCCCCCGTCGAAAATAACAGGAGTGCACACTAGAGAGCACACACAGCTAACTCTACACCCATTATTGTTGTCCTTAAAGGAGCTGTCCCACAAGTTCCCACCCCAGCAATCGGACAACATCCTGCAAATCTGGTTTTGAATTGCTGCGTTTGCTCAGTGCTGCATTCTTGGCACCTAGCACAACCCCTGGCACATAGTAGGAGCTTATTTAATATTTTGGAAGGAAGGAATTATGATAAAAGCAGGCATATATTCAACACGTGCTCTGTTCCATGCATGGTAAACATCTCCACATAATTTCACTCTGTTTTATTTCACAGATGGCATTGAGACTCCAAGAGGTTAAGTCAGACTCTCCCCGCCCCGCCTCCCCCAGCAATCAGGCCCAATCCCCAAACAACTTTGAAACAAAAGCAGCTGAGGCATTTACCCGGGTCAGTAATGAAAATTCAACATTCTTCTGTCATTGATATAACTTATAGGGAGCTTTTCATATTGATTCCTTTTATCTTTGCTATTTGGGGCTAAGATAAACCTGTAGGCATTTAACTTATTTCAGTCATTTAAAGAAATAAAGAACAAAAGAGTAGAATCTGTATGAAATCAGGCACAATAAGAGGAAACATTTTTAACAAAATATAATGCTAAGAGCCTCAGGTTACTATAAATCACCCCCATTGAGCTCTGAAATCCCTAAATTACTATTGTTGTGCTAGTCAACATTCCCCAACCATAACAGCTGATGAAAACACAAAATCAGGCCAACTACAAAGCTGGAACATTTTTTAACTTAATTTCAACTCTGCATTACTAAAACAACAAAAACAAAAAACTCAAAACCTTCCAGGATTTAACAAATTTAACTACAAATTACCAGTCATATCCTTTCAACAATGAAATGCTGTATAAAAAGAATGGTTCTCAAATCAAATTTCCCAGATTTTTCATGAACAAATGTCCCCCTGGATCCCTCTTCAGAACTAGAGCCAAAATGGAAATGGATGTGAAAATTAGCGAACACTTACCAAGAGCAGAGACTGCAGAAAGGGAAGGAAGAAGCGGGAAGGCAGTGTTTGCTATTTATTTGGAATAATTAGCAAAGCAGAACCAGCTGGAGGCTGGCCCCACACACCTTGCCCAAATGCTGCTGGGAGGAGGGGGAGAAAAATGTTCAAAGGGCCTAGAAGTGGATGGTTAGGTGCCATTTCACGCCTCACTGCACAGCTAAATAAAGGGATATATTCTTTTTTAAGTGTAATGGAACTTTCGCAGCCCTGATGGGCTGTTTTGCTCTGGGGAATCCCGCTATTTTGAGAGCCACACACCTTTTAGCCAAGACAAGGGTTTTCACATCAGTCTAGGTAACACGCGAGTAAAAAGAAGAGTTCTGCCTACTGTCCCTGGAGGATAAACAAAGATCCTGAATGTTTAGTGTTCGGGAGCACTCTGCTTTTAATTAGTTGCATGGAGATAAGTTTATTTTCTCAGAAAAGCCCAAGATGTCCACTTGGCTTTCTTTTCCTTGAGCTGAGGCTGGGAGGTGGAGTAAAACCGTTGTGTCTGGAAAGGGGCAGTAGAAGCACGAGGGGGAAAGGGCAGGAAAAGAGGGGGGAAGTAACACTAATAAACACGCACGAAGCACTTGCTACTGGCAGCCACTGTTCTGAATGCTCCGCAAACATTCACTTAGGTGTGGCCCTCACAGTGGGCATTGTTAGTTTCTCTGTATTACAGGCAAGGAAACCGAGGCAGGAGAAGTAAATGAGGCTCCGGCTAAGAGGGGGAGGGGGTGGGTGCCCGCAAGCAACTTGCCCAGAGATGCTTTCCAAGTGTGCAAGGCTGCATCGTCCGCCCCCGCCGCCAGCCCTTTCTGTCGTGTAAGCACAGGGGGTCTGGATGGGAGCAGACGTTTTGTTTATAAACAAGGAAGAGCTCAAACATCTGGGCCTTGCTTTGTGGCCCAGGACACTGTGCAGGTCTGGGCCCTTTGGCCTGCCCAGGCCACATGGCGTAAATAGCAGGGGGCCTCCCCTCTCTGGGGAAACCAGCCCGGCAGGAGAGGTCAGGGAGAGGAGCATCTCTCATTACAGGAGATGCCCAACAACTGGTGGGGCCAGGGTGCAGGCTGAGGGGCAGCGATCTGACGCTCCTGGTCTGCGTGGTCCATTAGCAAATCATGTTCACATGCCCCCCCTACCCCCACACACCCTTTGTATTGTGGTAACATATACATAACATAAAATGGACAGTCTTCACCACTCGAAGGGAACAGTTCTGTGGCATTAAGTACATTCACACTGTTGTGCAACCATCACCACCATCCATCTCCAGAACTCTTTTTTACCCCAAACTGAAACTCTGTATCTATTGAACAGTGACTCCCCATTCCCCTTCTCCTAGCCCCTGGGAGCCACCACCCCACTTTCTGTCTATGTGACTTTGACTGCTCTGGGCGCCTCATGTAAGTGGGGTTATACCCATTAGTCTTTTTGTGTCTGGCTTATTTCACTCGGGATAACGTCCACATGGTTCATCCGCGTTGTAGCATGTGTCAGAATTTCCCTCTTTCTAGGGCTGGATAATATTCCATGGTGTGTAAACACCACATTTTGTTTATCCATCCATCTGTGGGTGGACACTGGGTGCTTCCACGTTTAGTTACCTGTTAGACACAGTCAATATCTTCTCCCTGGTGTACTGCTCGCGCTTACATCATGTCGCTACTTATAAGGCACTGTCCTCTGGGGCGGTGGGTGGGGGTGGGGGGGGGAGGGGCGGGGAGGGGCAGGTGCAGGTTGTGGCTGTCACTCAGCCCTGACTGTGGAAATGCAGGAGTGCCAGCCTGTGCTGCTAGAGCTTCTCCCTTGTTAAAGAACATGGGATGAGGGATTTTTAAGGTACATCTCCTATGTTTTAAAATTGTTATTTCAAATGCTTTAAAACACTATGCCAGCCAATCAAAACTGACCTGGAAGCTGGGTTTGGCTTTCCGATCCTTAGTGTGACCAAAGCCTTATAACAACTCCATGCAATAGGGTTTTCAGACAAGGAAGCATAGCTCAGAGAGGTTAAGTGAGTTGCCCAACGTCACACAGCAGTGGGTTGTACTTGAACAGAAATCTTCAATCTCCTTCCAAATGCCACTGGATGTGACAAAGTGGGCCACATTTCATGCACTGTTGTTAACATGAGTGAAGAAATAGCTTCAAGCCCTCAGAAGAGTTAATTCGATTTAAAAAGCATATCCAAAGCCCAGCCAGGTGGGGGTCTTAGGAAGAGCTCTTGACCTCCTAGTGGCAACCCTCCGCCGAGCACTTCCACATTCACAACCTCGTACAATAAGTTAACCAGGACCCTGTCAAATGACGAGCTTCTTAGGCCAGGTTCCGAGATCCTGCAGCCAGTTCAGGGATGTCCAAGAGTCAGGTTCTGGGAACAACAGGCTCTCAGTAGCCTTGCTGGTCCAAAGGCCAGGGATTCTTGAGCTTGACCCAGCTCCCTAAAAACCCACTTGCTGGGCTCCTCCCACAGCAACAAAGGGTTAAACAGTGCATCTGTTTTCTCTCTCAAGAGGTCAGAAACCCAGACATGGGTTTAAAAGCATTCTTCACGGCCACAGATAACCCTCCTGACATGGCCTCCGGGCAGGCCAGCTGTGCAGCCCTGCAGGGACAGGGCAGGGGCACTGCTGACAGGGAGTGCCTGAGGGCAGGAACAGGAGGCCTCGTCCTGCGTGGGTGTGCTTCCTGGGCCCCTCTAGCATGTTCTAGTATGTTCTGGGGAACCTGGTGCTGGGGACACAGCAGTGAACAGAATGGCAAAAAGCCCTGCCCTCATGGAGTCCACATTCTAGTGGGATGGGGGTGGGAACGCAAGGTGATAGCGCTAAACATAGAAATAAGGAGGTTATCCACAGCCTTAAAGGCGCTGAGTACTGTGAGGGATTCGGCGACCAAAAGTAGAGAGATTTGTGATATCAAATACATTTTTAAAACTAAAACCACTTTACCAAGATATAATTGACACACAAAAAGCTGTGGCTATGTAACATACCACTTGGTTTTGGAGATGAGTATACAGCTGGGAAACCATCACCACAATCTATGCCATGAACATACCCACCACCCCAAAAGTCTTCTCCGGCCTCTTTCTTTATTATTATTTGTGTGGGTGATAATGATGCTTCACATAGAATCCACCCTCTGAGTAAGGTTTTAAGTGTAGGATACAGCGTTGCTGGCTGTGCTGCTGGACAGTGGCTCTCAGAACCTCTTCCCGCTAGTCACTAACCCCTGGCACCTCTGACAGCACCTCCCACCTGGCACCCCTGGCAAGCACCACCCCGCTCTCCGCTTCTCTGAATTTGACTATTTTAGATTCCTCTTATACATGGGATCAGGTTAACATCTGTCTCTCTGTGTGATATTAAATACTAGAGGCCCAGAGCACGAAATTCGTGCACGGGTATGGTCCCTAGTCCTGCCCTGTGATCAGGGCCATCTTCCCCGGCTGCCTGCAGCTGGCCCCGCCCCCTGCTGCCAGCCCCGCCCCCCGCTACCACCCACCCAGTTCCCTGTTCCCCCCTGGGCAATAGGAGCCTGATGGTCAGGGGATGGGACGGAGAGATTGGCCCCGCCCACTCTCTAGTCCCGCCCCCGCCTCAGGTTGCCCTCTGTGTATAGGGTGACCAGCGGGGCAGGGACCTTGGCCTGGCAGCACCCACCCCAGTTCTCCATTCGCCATCAGGCGATTGGAGCCTGCCGGCCAGGAAAGGAACCAAGAGGTGGTCAGTGTGCCTCATAGTGACTGGTCAAGAGGTCGTTCTGGTCTTTCTGCCCACCGTTAGGGTCAATTTGCATATTACCCTTTTATTATATAGGATTAACCAGTGACTGACATAGGGGCCCTAGTGACTACCCAGTCTGTTTCCAGCCCATCTTCCCAATCCACTTCAGATCTTCGCGTAAATCTGCACTTAGGGAAACAAAACCGAAAACCTTTTGCGAGAGTCTCTTCTCTCACACCCAAGCCTTCTCCTCCGTCCTGGATCCCATCTCAGTGAATGACAGCACTCGTCTGCCTCCCATGCTGTGATCCTCAGAGGCATCTTAACGCCACCCTCAAAGTCACCCACCACCCTCCTAAACGCTTCTCCATCCCCTCTCTTGCTTTGCCTCCATTTCCACATCTTTACAATCGGAACAGTAACAGGACCCACGGTGGTTGTGAGGACTACCGGAGCTGATGTACTGAGGTGCAGAGAGCAGCGTTCACAGGCCATTCATAGTAGCAGCACCAGTTCCTGCCACTGTCCTCAGGGGCATAGCAGCTGGTCGTTTAAACGCTGTTTTGCCTTTTTTCTTTCTTCTGTAGCTGTCACAAATGAAGGGCTAGTCACGCTGAGGTTCCTGAGGCCGGAGGGACCCAGCGCTTTCTAACAGCTGTAGGAAACAGGCCTGGGCACCTGGCCCCAGTGCTTTCCTGGGGCTGGAGTACACCTGATGACGCAGCACCCTCATCCCCGCCCCAGGTGGGGTCCCCTCCATCTGGGTCTTACAAGCCCTTGGGCCAAGCACATTGCTGTTTCTTGGGTCCTTGCAGCTAGGTGTGGTGGCCTTGGCCACTCTGGAAAATGTCAGAGCCGTGGTCACAGACCATCCAGAGCTGAGTGTGTGGGATCCATAACATTTCCACCAGCAGAGAGGGGCTGTGTCAGAGCAGCTCTCACCCTGTCAGGCTGGGCCAGGTGGAGGGCAGCCATGACTCAGGGGGAGCTGGTAGTGATCCGACATGCCGAGTGGGACAGTAGAACAGATTCGGAAATCAGGAGATGGTGTGTGTCCCTATTCTAGCTTCTCGACCATGGGACAAGCTAGAGCCTTAGTTTCCCTGGCTGTAAAATGGGAACAACAGTCCCTCTCCTGGGGGGTAATTTTGAAGAACAAATAAAACAATACATGTGATGCCAGACCGGTTTGGCTCAGTGGATAGAGCGTCAGCCTGCGGACTGAAGGGTCCCAGGTTCGATTCCGGTCAAGGGCATGTACCTGGGTTGCGGGCACATCCCCAGTAGGAGGTGCGCAGGAGGCGGCTGGTCGATGTTTCTCTCTCATCGATGTTTCTAACTCTCTATCCCTCTCCCTTCCTCTCTGTAAAAAATCAATAAGATATATTTTTTAAAAAACCCAAAAAAACCCCAATACATGTGAAGAAACATACATAGCCCACAACATACACTACCATTGTGAGAAGGTTAAGTTGGAGAAGCTCATAACAAGGTGAGCTGGGACACGTGGACTCCATTAATCTGGTCAGGGCCTGAGCCACGGCCCTTTATTTTAGTGTGTTACCTCACTTCGCTGCTCCTGGCTCCTCTCCTGAACCGAGGTCTTTAGAGTCACAAACTAACAGGGCCTTTGGGAGAGAGAGAAGGATCTAGGAACGCTGACCTCACACTATCCAAACCTCTGGAGGGAGACCCTTCCACCCCCGGGGCCAGCAGCCTCTCAGTGACAAACACCCCCTGAAGTCTGTTCTGGGCTGGCTTTGAGCAGGGGGTTGGGGACAGGTGAAGAGGTGGGAGATGGGGGGATGGAAAGGGGTGTGCGTGGGGTGTCCTCACCCTGCTCCCTGTCTCAGGAAATGGATTCTTTAGACCTACAAAAAAGCAATTTCCATACAGCCCGACACATACTGTGAATGGGGCTGCTGTCTTGTTTATGGGGTGGGACGTCAGAGAAAACTCCAGAGAAGAGGTGACAGTTGAGCTGGCGTTGGGAGGATGTGTAGGAACCCCCGAGGGCCGTGTCCCAGTGTTGCAAATCCACACCCGCTGTACACCCGCTTCGGGACGCCTGCCAGGGCCACATATTTCTTCTCCTATTACTGATTTAATATTTCTCTTTACATCGATTCACGTTTTTTTCACTCAGTTATTTTAAAAGCAAATGTTAGACACTACAGTAAACAGAAAACCAGTTCCACATGCCTCAAATAGAGAGAAACCCTAAAAATAAATCCCAGGAAAGGAAGTTATTAAATTACAAGCAGACAGTGCAGCTTGCTGGAGTCGGGGAGTCTGAGGCCCGCACTCTCCGTGTGTGAAAAGGGGGATCAGCGAGAGGTAGGGAGGCACTCAGGGCTTACAGGCACCTGGCACCTGGCACCTTGCGAGACTCAGAAAGAACCAGAGGGGGCGACATTCTCCAAAGTGGGCTGCTGGCATTTAATGCCCCTTGTGTGCTTTCCCCTTCGCAGCCTCTCCTGGGGGCACCGCCCTCACTCTGGGAGAGGGTGCAGTGGCTGGAAGAGGAGGGGGAATTAAGGGCCGTTTATGTTGGGGGAGCAAATGGACAGAGCTCAGCACTCCCTTTTCCTGAGGCTTCCTGGACTCAGGCACAGCCCTCAGGCTCCACGGCATCATTTCCCTTCATCTTTCCCCGCGTCCAGTAGGAGAGACAGGCAGTAGGTGAATATTGTTGTCTTGGCCTCACGCTTCAGATGCTTCAAAGATTGTCTCTAGCTCTGCCTTGGAAATCGGTGCACGCCTCACTCCTCCATGCCTCCGAGCTGGCTCACTGCTGGTGCATGCGCATGCGCACACACACACACACACACACACACACACACACCAGGGTGACCAGCAGTCCCAGGAGAGCAGGCGGGGCTGCCTGTGGGGCCAGGTGTGCATCCACACTCCCTCAGATCTCAGGGCGCCCCTGCTTGGGTTGGGGAGCCCAACATTCCCCTCGATGGCGTGCTTGGGGACAGGACTCAATGCTTTAAAAAAGTCCCCAACTTTTTTTTTTAATTTAAAAATATATATTTTTGAGATCAACCAAAGGACTTTTATGCATGCATATAAGCATAACCAATGGACACAGACACTAGGGGGGTGAGGGCATGTGCTGGGGGGGTGGGGGTGGCCCGGAGAGGCCGATGGGGGGAAAAGGAGACATAGGTAATACTATATGTAATACTTTAAACAATAAAATAAAACTTTAAAAAACCCACAAAAAACAAACAAATATTTTTTGTGATAAGATATGCGTAACAACATTTACCATTTTGACCATTTTTAAGTGTTAAAGTTCAGTGATATTAATTACATTTGCCTTGTACAACCATCACCATCATCCAGAACTTTTCATCTTACAAAACTGAAATTCTGTACCCATTAAACAATATCACCCCTGCCCACCAGGCCCTGGCAACTTCCATTCTACTTTCTGCCTCTGGATTTGACTATACTAGGTGCCTCCTATAAGCGGAAAAAAACAATATTTGTCCTTTTGTGACTGACTTATTTTACTGAGCAGAATGTCCTCAAGGTTCACTCATGTTGTCGCATGTGTCAGGACTTCCTTCCTTTTTAAAGGCTGAATATATTTCATTGTGTGTACTAGTATATGATACATTTCGTTCATCCATTCACCTGTCGATGGACACTTGGGTTGCTGTCACCCTTGGGCTATTGTGCTGTTATGAGCTTCTGTTTTCACTTCCTCTGGGTCTATACCCAGAAGTGGATAAATTCTCAAGTTTAAACATGATTCAGAATGACCCTCATGACTCCTGGGACACCCCATGAGCATGCCCCCTGTTCATTTCTCCTGTCCACTGCATCCCTGGTCCCAGCCTCGTCTGCCAGGGCAGTATTTATATCCTTACCCTTAGGGAATGTGTGTGTGTTTTTTTTAATATATTTTTATTTCAGAGAGGAAGGGAGAGGAAGAAAGAGATAGAAACATCAATGATGAGAGAGAATCATTGATCGGCTGCCTCCCGCAACCCCTTGCCCCACTGAGGATCGAGCCCGAAACCCAGGCATGTGCCCTTGACCAGAATCAAACCCAGGACCCCTCAGTCCACAGGCTGACGCTCTATCCACTGAGCCAAACCAGCCAGGGCTTAGATAATGATTTTATAAGCCCCGCCACAATCTACAAATTCTATACACACATGCTGGAGATGAAACCTACATTCTAAAGTCCCAGGAGTAGGTCTTGGGTGAAGAGCAGGAGGTGGGACGATCTGCACCCAGGGTCCTGCGAGGGTCCACCCAGGGACCCTTGGGAGAGCTGAGCACAACACAGGCAGCCATGACTGGCGAGGTGTCCGTCCACATCTCTTCAGAGAGCCCCTGCCTGGTGGCAGAGCAGCCATGCTGCCCATTTCCCGGCTGAGCTGGTGGCAGCTGGTGATCAGCAGCCTCGGTATCGGAGAAGCCCTAGAATGGGTAGATCCTTCCAGTCCCAGGAGCAGCGATGGACCACAGATGTGTCTCCTCCAGCCAGCCTGCTGTGCAGGGGCCCAAACGCTAACATGGTTTTAGTTAATTTTTCTTAGACATCTCTCACTGGCCTTCCTTATGGCAATCATCATAATACAGTTCATTCATTTAAACACATTCCCCCAATTTGTCTAACAGTGCAAGTGGTCACTCCAGGCAGCCGAATTGGCCCCTTGAAAGCTTCACCTTTCACATTCCGAGCACTCAAGCCTCCATACCCAGAGACTGGAGGCTCAGCGTGCAGACATCTGCCTGACAAAAGCAGAGCAGCTGTTGGGCCAAATGCATAAATTAATGGAAAGTCCTGGTTGATTAACATCTGGCTCAGCCCTCCCTCGGGCCCCTCCCTGGGACTGTAGCTTGCTCTGAGCTGACAATCCAGGCTTTGTGTCCCCCTCCTCTGGGTCAGCTACTACTGAGCTCTTGCCCTCCTACCCCCCACTTTCTCTGCCCTGTGTCCTTCCTTAGCAGGAGCCAGTGTCTGCGGGCCAGGCGAGCAGGCTGAGGTTCTGCAATTACAGACCCCTGAGACCCAGCCCACCAATTACTGTCTGATTACTGTTTCCCTCGCTCTAGAGATGGCCTAGAAGACTATTCCAAAACCATAAACCTGGGCAGTGCCCTCCCAGGCCGTGAGGACCCTGGCTCCCCACTCAGACCCAGAGCCGGGCTTCAGTCTGGAAAGAGGGACAAACCCCAGAGGATGCCAGTGTGGGCAGATGAACGAGAAGGTCTAAATCTAAGCTCGTTAACAGGCCAGAACAGGGGAAAGAACACACAGATGCAAAATGGGGGACAAGGCCACGGGGGAAACGCTGGCTCATGAGACATAAGCATCCCCTCGGCAGGAAATGACCCAGTGTTCCTATTGCCTGGAATTGTCTGGACTCCCACAGAATACAGTGGCCTTTCCTTCATGACACTGTTCAGAGGGGTCAACCCCCCGCTGGACCCCACTAAGCAATGGTCCACTCCAAAAGCCCCACTGGGAGGAGCCAGCCTGAGGTCTGCAGCGGGCACTTGGGAAGTGTCAGGAGCCTCCCCTCAGAAGCTGGTGCTTTAGCCCTGCTGGTGTGGCCCAGTGGTTGAGGGTCGACCTATGAACCAGGAGGTCCCAGTTCAATTCCTGCTCAGGGCACATGCCCTGGTTTCAGGCTCCATCCACAGTAGAGGGTGTGCAAGAGGCAGCCGAGCAATGATTCTTTCCCATCGTTGATGTTTCTATCTCTCTCTTTAGCCCTTCCTCTCTGAAATCAATAAAAATATATATTTGGGGGTGGGGTTGGGGAGGGGGGGGGGGTTCTGTGCTTTAGTCCATCCCTGGCTGTCCTCTGTGGTGACTGTTCTCAAGTCTTTTTTCCACACTGACTTACTACGAAGATCTAACTAGACCTGAAATGGCTTTGCAAACCATCAGTTCCATGCACGCAAAAGATGGTTCTGGAAACCTGTCTACTCCAGGGACCAGCTATCTCAGGACCGCTGGGGAATATGAAAAACCCTGTGGCTCCTCGTCAGTCCCTGGCAGAAAACAGGGAGCCTCTCCAGGGGGAGTTTGAGGAGAGTTTAATAGAGAAATTTACCAGCTGGTGCCTAGGAATGGTGCCGTTCCCAGCCTGTATTAATTATAGCTTTTATATTTTATTATGCTTTGACATCTTCTGATGCTTTGCTGGCCAGGGAGAGACTGCCCTTGTCAGGGTTAGCTAATTCCTAGAGACGAGCGAACACTTTGTCTCCAAGCACACCTTTCTCATGCAAACCAACCAACCCAAAGCCCATATCTTCCCCACTTCCTTTTTCTAGCTCACACACTAACCAGGATGCCCCCTAAATCACCCCAGACAACTAGGGACCATCTCCATAGCCCAGAGCCTGCTGAAATCATTCAAACGATGGAATCCTAAGCTTGCTCAGTTTGCCTCCGCTGCCTCATCCCACCCTCCCTTCCTAGGAAAACCACAAGACAGGCTCTGCCATGCCTTCCCTTGTCCCTTCTGCCTTCTGACCAAATCTGGTGCTTCCCCGGGTGGCCCTCGAAGGAGTGGGGTGTCCCCTTCCCTTGGGAACTGTGAGTAATAAACTGTTATTCCAAGTCTTATGTCTCTGTGTCTGGTATTTTACCACCCCCAATAAAAATAAAAACCTCAGGTACATTTTAAGCAACCCAAAGACTAAAGGGGCAGGTAGAGGGGGCAGCTATCTGAACCTGGAGAAAGAGAAAGCCACGTGGAGAAGCTGTGTGAGAGGAGCTTAAGGACCATCTCCTTGCTTGAGAGGCACAGTTGGCCACAGTGACCTTAGCAAGGTCAACTGTGATCCCACAGGCCTTACAGTCGGCCTCCTGGGGCCCAGAGCAGGGTGGACAGAGCATGGACGGGTCTGGAGAAGCAAATGGCACCTGCCCGGCATACTTGAGCTTCACTCCAAGAAAGTTCCATAGGAATTTTTCTTAAATGTTTTCCAGATATTTCTGGTACATGGCCAGATATGGGACATACGTTATGAAATGTAAGGTACTGTCAATTAACAACATTGACAATGGCAATGGCAGCAGCAATAGCTACCATCCCCAGAGCAAGCCTGTGCTGGGTGCTTATTATGCATAATTCCTAGTTTCCACAGCAAACCTTAATTATAAGTGTTATTATTCTCATCATGTGTAGGTGGGAAAACGGGGCTCAGGCTGGCTAAGTAACTTGCCCAAGATCACACAGCTTGTGAGTGGGGGAGCTGGGATCCTGAGTTCGACTCAAAAGTTTCTCATGTTCCTTCTCACATTTGCCTCTGAACAGTCAAGGCCACAGGCTGATTAACAACACGCCTGCACCCCCAAAACCTCACTGACAGAGCCTCTCAGAACTCTTACATTTATCCAGCATCACTATTAGGTTATAGTTGCTTTAAAAAAAAAAAAAGTGCTTTGAGAGCTTTGAAAGAAAAATGTAGAACAACCACACAAAGTTACTCATTTTGCGTTCAAACACTTTCTTTTCTCAACTGGATCTAACCACTTCTGTTTCACTGCAACCGAAAGAAATGGTGCTCGGCTTTGATGTACAGACACCACCCCCACCTCGCCCCAGCCAGAGGACGGGGGTCAGTCCCCACCAGGAACGTGGACTTGCTTTGACAAAGCCTTCAGAACAAGAGTTCTTAACCTCGGGCTTCAGCAAATCCTCAAAACTCCAAATTTACATGTGAGATTTGGCATGAATGGGCACTTTTGTCCACGTCTTCAGCTTTCATCAGATTTTCAAAGGAGCCCCTTGAAAGTCAGAATTTTGTATCAATTTCTTTCCTAATTAACCTTAAGGGTTACCCTGCCTAGTTCTTTTCTTTCTTTCTTGTTTTCAGTGAAACTATGACCTGCTCCCAAACCAAGCAGTCAGTGGAATTTAGTTCACAAATATTTTATAATATAGCAGTAGGCGACATAAAAATAAATTTTAAATAGCTCTCTCCCTTTATCTTATTCACAACTGAATAATTATTTTATTGGATTCCAGGTCTGGGGGTTTTATTGAAAATATTTTTGTCTAAAAATTTGCTATCTTTTCTTCCCCGGTGAGATGTAAAAAAATTTATATTGAAACAGATCAGTGGGACTTACCATAATTCTTTCTTAACCTTTCTAACTGTAGAGGAATGTGGCATATAGAAGATTTATATTGTGGACACTTTTTTTTAACTTGATAAATATTCATCAGTTCACTCAGCACATTTTTATTAAGTTAAAACACTGATGTAGGTATGGAGGATTCCACTGGAAACCTAAGAAAATCAGATGCTCTCAAGAACTTCCATGCCAGTGGGGAACACAGACTACAAATCATAAACTAGATGACAGGTAGGTAGACAGGTAGAGAAAGAGAGAGAAGGTGGTGATAAGCACTCTATCAGTATGCCATGTCTGCTGTAATACCCACAGCTTGGTTGTGAAAGTAACTGGGACTTATTCTCTCACAGTTTTGGAGGCCAGAAGTCTGACATCAAGGTGTCAACAGGGCCACGTTCTCTCTGACGGCTCTAAAGAGGACCCTTCCCTGCTTCTCCCCTGGCTTCTCGTGGTGGCCGGCAATCCTAGGTGTTCCTTGGCTTGTTGATGCATCATTTCCACCTCTGCCTCCATCATCACATGGTGCTGCTGGGTGTATCTACATTTCCCTCATTTCCCATGGACACCAGTCCTTAGGTTAGGCCTGTCTAATCCCCGTGACGTTATATCAACTTGGTTACCTCTGCCAAGATCTTATTTCCAAATACGGTTCCATTCACACGGAGCAGCAGTTAGGACTTCAACATATCTCTTGGGTGGGTGGGGGTGGGGGGGTGGGGGGGGCACAACTTAACTCATATGTGCCATGAAACAAATTAAGTGGCTGCATCAGAGACAGAGAGTGATGAGTGCCAGCGTGTGGAGGGCAGGCTCTTCGAGGAGGAGGTACCATTGGAGCAGAAACCCAAATAAAGTGAAATAATAAGCTACGAGGACACCTGGGTGAAGGGGTCCAGCAGAGACCTCGAGGTAGAGGCACCCAGTTACGTTGCACCTGCACTCTTGACTTTTAGAAACTGTAGGATCATAGATGTTTATTGTTTAAGCCATTAAGTTTTGTGGTAATTTGCAGCAATCGATAACTAATAGAGTCACCTTGCAGTGGCCTTGCTGTTGTATCAGTTTTCTGTTGCTGCAAACACATTACCACATACTTGGCAGCATGAACCTTAACTCACAGTTTCTGTAGGTGGACGTCTGGGTCCTCCGCTCGGGGTCTCACAGGCTGAAACCACAGTGCTGGTGGGACTGAGCTCCTTTTTGGAGCTCAGGAGCCTCTTTTGAGCTTACATGACTGTTGGCAGAATTCGTTTTCTTGCATGGTAGGACTGAGGCCCCCATTTTCTCACTTGCTGTGGGCTGGGGGCCAATCTTAGCTCCTAGCAACTGCCCACAGGTCCTGTCAATGGGGTCCCCTCCAAAGGCCCTCACGCTTCAGGTCCCTCTGACTTACTCCGTCTCTGACTTCTAGACCCAGATTGAAAGGGCCTGTGTGATTAGGTCATGCCCACCCGATATCTCCGTTTTACTGAACTCAAAGTCAACTGATTAGTGGCCTCAGTTACACCTGCAAAATCCTTTTTCCTCCATAATCCATGGAGTATTATCCCATCATATTCACAGGTTCTGCCTACACTCAAGGGAAGAAAATACAGAGCTGTATCGCAGCAGGCAGGAATCTTGAGGACTATTTTAGGATTGTGGCTGCCACACCCATCTCCCACTCACATCACTGCACACCATCGGTCTGCAAGTGCAGGTGCCCCAGCCAACAATGTGGGTGGGGCTGCTTGACCACCTGCCTCTTTGCTACTGACCCAGCAAGAATAATGGCTGAGGGGCAGGGCCCATGCGCTCATGTAGCCACCATTCTAGGGCCTTTGTGTGTACCACTTCATCTAGTCCTCCCTCCAGTGCAGGCGTTATTCCTGTCTCTGCTACACAGACTAGGAAACTAAGGCTCAGATGACTTCAATTACTTCTCTAAGCTCTCGAATACCGAGTGGGAAAGCCAAGATTTGAACCCAGGGTGTCAGAACGTCAGGATTCCAGTTTTAGCTTCCTTACTTTCTACCTGTGTCACCCCACTCCTCTGAGCCTCATTTGGCCCCTCCATGTAGTGGGGTTAACAGAATTTCTGTCCCTCCCCTCTCTCAGGCTGGTCTGGTTCTCTATGCAATCATGGCTGAACTGCATCTTCTAACACAGGGGTGGGCAAACTTTTTGACTCGAGGGCCACAATGGGTTCTTAAACTGGACCAGCGGGCCGGAACAAAAGCATGGATGGAGTGTTTGTGTGAACTAATATAAATTCAAAGTAAACATCATTACATAAAAGGGTACGGTCTCTTTTTTTTTAGTTTTATTCATTTCAAGCGGGCTGTAGTTTGCCCACGGCTGTTAACAGCAAAGGGCCATAAAAGGCTGAGAGATTGTGGCTGTTGACATGACTTTTAAACACTTTTATTTTCATTTACTGGAAGAACTTGTTTTCTAGGCAACCCAAGGATTGAGAAAACAACCAAGCCATTAAGTCATCTTGAGGGCCACAACGCTCTGAGCGGAGGAACAGCAACTGTGCTTTGGGGGCGGCTTCCATCCACACGATGGCGGGGGCAGCGTAGTTGGGCGGGCTCAGACCAGCAGGAGCGAGCACCGGCCGCCAGTGATACCAGTACTCACGCAAGGCAGAGTCACCCACGTAACCCAGCAATCCAACTTGTCTACAAACAAATGGCTTGTTTAAATGAAAAGCAGGCAGTGTGCACAGAACCAGCCCCAAAAGAGTATCATTCATGCCTCCTTATTAGGCCCCACTGGTCCAGAGGGAGGATGGCTAATCATTGTGTGCTGCTCAGTGGGGAAGCAAAGATCTTGAAGGACACATCTGAAGGCTCCTCTCAGAAACACAAAACAGTGAGAACCCTCTTTAAGTGAAAACATGGATGTTTACAAGTGTCGACCTATCCCCCTGCCTTCCCCCTTTTCCTAAGAGAACATAAAAGGTGAAGGGAAATGCTGGAAGTGCGGTAGCTAAGTCATTTCTTTCACAAGGTGGGAGTGTCTGGGATGCCGATTCTAGCAGGGGAAGCTATGCTCACGGCAGTCTTGTGAAGTAGGACTGGTCGTCCCCATTTCACAGTAGGGGAAACTGAGGCTCAGAGAGAATAAACATGAGAAGGCAGGTGCCAGTTAGAAGAACAGTCACTTGGACCCCTTGTTTTGGCTGGAAGGCTTCAGGGCATAGACATAGCTGGACATACAGTCAGGGTCGGGTGGGGAGTAGGCAGGGAAGCCTGTAGGGCTCAGGGTCTGTCCGGGTTGGACCGTGACAAGCTCCATGGCCTCTCACTGAGCATTGGAGATGAAAGCTCTTTCTGAGCACAGTTTGGAGATTTATGTGAGAGATGGGGAGACACCAGGGTTCGGCCAGAAGAAGCAATGGGAAGCCAAGAAGCCTGGGGGAATTCAGTGAGGGTTTGGGATGCAATGGAAACAAACCAGGGTTATTGCAGCTAACGGAACAGCTGTCCCCCTGAGCTACCGATCTGAGTGCTGCAGAAGGGCTCGGCCTCCAGACGTAGGACAATAGCATGCTTTTCTTATATAACCTACATGCCAGTTTTTTTATCACCCAAATGCTGCGTGTCTTCCTAGCTCTGGTCCGTTTTACCTGGAAGTGGCTCTTTCCTTCCAGCATCCTCCAGCATCCAGGCCCACAGCCCGGGAACATCTGGATGGACTCCTCTAAAAGGGGCCCCATCTGGGCAGCAAACCTTTCCCTTGCTAAACCCCTCCCTTCCTGTGTCCATGGAGAGAGTGTCTGGAGGAATAAAATTAATGTTTTTAATTAGTATTTGGAAAAATACCTAAAGACATTTTATTTTATTTTATTTTTGAAGCCAAATATACTCAGGTTTAAAGAGAAGTCGCTACAAAAGAAACTGATGTGGCTTCTGAAGGTGCTGGTGCCTTCTGTTTGTCCCCTTCAATCACAGAAGACATTGTCACAGGCTCCCCCGGTGAACACGGGCACAGAGACCCCAGGGCCCTGAAATGCAGGCTGGACAGAGACTGCCAGAATTTCTGGATTTGGGCACTGTACTGGGCATCAAGACATCATTAGTGTTCTAAGAGGGATCTCTCTCCGAAACACCGGGTTTCCCTGGAGCCCTGGCTTCCTCAGGCCATAGCAGGCCGAGGGGGACAGCCTAGAGCGGGAGCGCCAGTCTCGGTGACCTGCGATCTTCACCAGGATAGCCACAATCACCCCGGTAATGACGGCGACGGCACTGCTAATGACCACAGCCAGTCTTCACTGAATCCTTAACCACACTGCCAGGCCCTTTCTGTGCACTACTTAATGTAGAGCTGGTAGTCTTATTATTCCCATTTTAAGGATGAAGAAATGAAGGTTCATAGCGGCAAAGCCACCTGCCCAAGGTGTCAGAGGAATTGGGGACAAAATATGCACAACTGCAGGGCACTGGCTTCCCGCTCGGCCTTGCTGCAGGCGTCCTCACTTACCTTCCACTGGAGGTGCCAGCTCACCCAGGGCCTGCGGTGGCAGGGGGAGGCCACCCCCCACCCCCACACCAGGTACCTTCGACTCTTTATTACATTCCAGAAAGAATTCTGGCTCCTTCAGGCCTGAGGATGTGGGACCAGGAAGTGGTCAGAAAGTCTGGGTAATACCATGTTGAGGTGACATAACTGGGGACCAGTAAAGAAATCTGAATTTGGACTGAAATGATAGGATGTTTGGGATTTATATGCATCTTAGGTGTGATAACAGCATTGGGGTTATGCAAGAGAGAAAAAGCCCTAAGCCTTGAGAGACGCACAATGAAATACTTGCAAGTCAAATATAAGGTTGTTTATAAAATACTCCAGGAAAAAGGAAAGGGGGGGGGGCGGGTAGAGGAGATAGATGAAACCAGATCAGCAAATGGATGGTAACTTGAAGCTGGGGGACAGGTTCACGTGAGATCATACATAAGACTGTTCTCCACACCAAACTAACCTGAACTATGCCTCTGTCGTACATCCAGACCCAGCCTCCCCAGACTCTAGTCCTGCTGTCCTCCCAGGTCACCGCCACCCCAGAGTCCTTGCTGCTGTTTTCCCAGGAGGCGGAGGGAGCTCTCAAGCTGGACCCTGGTGCCTCCTTCCCCACCTCCACCATCTCAAGATCGCTGCCACACCACTGCAGCCTATTTAAAAGGACGGGGCCCATGAGCATTCTCCTATGTAAACATTTTTTATTCATGATCCCATAGTGATTTTTCAATCTCCTGCTTTGAATGACATGTCTTTGTATTGTCTCAAATGCAATCAGCAGCAGTGTCTCGGTTATCCTCCATCCTCCAACAATCCAAACCCCAAAGGAAATGTCACAGTGGAAATTCCCCAGTTAAATCAGTCTAGTTTTCACATATCTAGTCAACAGTTTGTAAAAAGTCTGCCTTTCACAGGTTTTAAGCAGGTTTGGCTGTGAACCCATCTTTGTGTAAGATGTCAGGGATATTCACAAACATTCTTTATAGCAACAATAAATGTGACCATATGCAAATGTTAACTCAATATGGATCAAAGACCTAAACTTAAGAACTGAAACTATAAAATCTTAGGAAAAAACATAAGGGAAATTTTCATGACATTGAATTTGGTAATGATTTCTTAGATATGACACCAACAGCAAAGACAACAAAGGAAAAGCTGAAAAATTAAAAACATTTGTTAGCATCAAAGGAAATTATCAATAGAGTGAAAAGGCAACAATCAGAATGGGGGGAAATATTTTGGAAGCATGTATTTGATAAATGATTAATATCCAGAATGTATAAAGAATGCCCACAACTCAACAATAACAAACACAATTAAAATGTGCAAAGGATTCAAATCGGCATTTCTCCTAAAAAGATAGACAAATAAGCACATGAAAATATGTTCATGTCATTAGTCATTAATGACATGCAAATCAAAACTACTTCACACCCCTTAGTATGGCTATAATTTAAAAAAAGAAGAAAATAACAAGTGTTAGTGAGGAAGTGGATAAATCAGAACCCTTGTGCACTGCTGGGAGGAATGTAAAACGATGCAGCTGCTGTGGAAAACAGTTTGGTGGTCAAACATAGAATTACCATATGACCCAGAAATTCCACCCTTAGGTATTTACCCAAAGGAACTGAAAGCAGGGACTCAAAGCAGATACTTGTACACCAATGTTCAAAGCGGCATTGTTCACAATAGCCAAAAGGGTGCAAACAACCCAAGTGTCTGCCAGCAAATGAATAGATAAACAAAATGTAAACTATATAATTTCAGTCCATTCTGGCTGCTATAACAAAATACCACAGGCGAGGTGGTTTATAAACAGCAGGAATATATTGCTCACAGTTCTAGAGGCTGGAAGTCCAACAAGATTAGGGCCAGCAAGGTCAGGTCTGCTGAGCGCCCTCTTCCAAGCTGCGTATGGCAGCCTTCTCCATATGTCCTCACATGGCAGCAAGGACAGAGGACACTCTCAGGCCTCCTTTATTCATGAAAGCTCTGCCCTCATGACCTAATCACCTCTCAAAGGCCCCACCTCCTAATACCATCACCTTGGAGGTTAGAATTTTTAAAAAATATATATTTTTATTGATTTCTGAGAGGAAAGGAGGAGAGAGAGATGGAAACATCAATGATGAGATGGAATCATTGATTGGCTGCCTCCTGCACGCCCCCCACTGGAGATCGAGCCTTCAACCTGGGCATGTGCCCTTGACTGGAATCGAACCTGGGACCCTTCATTCTGCAGGCTGACACTCTATACACTGAGCCACACCAGCTAGGGCAACAGAGCTTGCCTTTAAAAAGATACTTTTCTACTGTAGTCATAAACTGCACACAGGAAGAAGAAATAGAGATTCCATAAGGCCCACTTCCTTCCTTCTATTACAGAACACATTTAACTGAGCACCAACTCTGTGCTAGCCACGAGTTTTCAAAAGGGGTTGGTTTTCATTCTTTCTGTTTTGGGGGTGATTCTAATGACAAACCTATTGAAAATAAAGCAAAGCAAATTAACCAACGAAAATGAAGAGTAGTTTTTTGTTGTTGTTGTTGTTAATCCTCACCGGAAGATATTTTTTTCACTGATTTTTAGAGAGAGTGAAGGGGGTGATAGGGGGAGAAAGAAAGTATATAGGTTATATACTAGAGTTGCATCTTATTAATCATGTTGCATTATAAGGTTGCATCTGGTTGGTTAATTCTTGGTACCAGAAATCCTTATATACGTATAGGCATCTGATTTTTTAAAAAATCACTTTGGAGCAAAAAGAGTAGGTAATTACTACTACTACTACTACTACGACTACTATTGTATATCAATCAAAATTAACCTATTTTTTGTCAGATCAGCAAAAAATAAAACTTTTTTGGGCGTGCAGCAGAAATTTAGTAACTAGTTTATGTGTGCTATGAGGTGAAAAAGCTTGAAAATTGCTGGTCTAAAACCAAAGGTGGACACAGATAACGTAGGCAGGTAACACCAGTGTGCGGCTTATTACCTTTGCTGGTAACAAAGGGTGGGAGCGACTGGGGTAAAGTGGGGCACCCAAGGTCCCCCCCTCCCCCCAAAGTCATTCTCACTAAAAACAAACATGTTGATTGTTCGGCCATGAAAGGGAATGAAGCACTGACCCATGGTGCAACGTGGATGAACCCGAAGGTATGCAAGGTGGACGGAGCCGGTCACAGGAGGCCACCTATTGTCTGATGCCTACATGGCCAAGGTAAGTTTGTATCCAGAATAGACACATTCATGCAGACAGAAACAGATGGTTGCCAGGGGCTGGGGAATAGCTGCTTAATGGGGACAGGGTTTCCTATGGGATGATGAAATGTTTCTGAATGAAATAGGTGATGTTTGCAAAATCGTGTCAATGTACTTAAAGCCACTGAACTGTGCACTTCAAAATGGTGAAAGTGGTGAAGTTTAGGTTATGTGTATTTTACCACAATATAACAAATCATTGTGGTCCAGCCAGCGTGGCTCAGTAGTTGAGCGTCGATCCATGAACCAAGAGGTCCCGGATTCAATTTCCGGTCAGGGCACATGCCTGGGTTGTGGGCAGCAAATCGATGTCTCTCTCACTGATGTTTCTATCTCTCTATTCCCTCTCCCTTTCTCTCTCTCTCTAAAAAAAAAATCAATAAAAACATATTTCAAAAAGATCATTTTGTAACACCGTGCAGGCCAAGGAAGGCCACACTTGGCTGCCCATTTCCCACCTCAAGTCTCTACACATTGGCCGCCAGGCTGTCACACAAGAACTTGATCCCAGCCAGGCCAGATCAGCCCCCACTCCCGACAGGCGAGGTGCTTCAACATCTCCCCACCTCTGCACACACGTGCCCTCCACTAAATATCTTCCTGCCCCCCAACCCCAGGACAAGCTCCTTCACCCCAGCTCAGGTGTTTGGTCCCCTCGGGGCCCCCCCCCTCCCCCCCATTGCAGGGGCTCCTGAGAGGTGTCCAGCCTGGGGGTCAAGGCTCCCTGCATAAGAACACCAGCTCCAACATCTTCTGTCCTGTGACCTTGGTTCAGTTACTAAACTCTGTGCCTCAGTTTCCTCATCTGTAGAATGGCAATAACAGTGTTACCTACCTCACAAGGTTAGAGAGCGGATTAATGGCATGATTCTTGTAAAGTGCTTAGAAACAGTGCCTGGCACTTACAGTAGTAAGCGCCCCATGTGTGTTAACCATCAAGTAAATCTTTTACTGCTGGTTTACGTGTAGATCTCTCAGCCTTAAAATAGAAATTCCTCGAGGGACGGGCCTCTGTCTGATGGGGGATGCGGGTTTCAAGCATTTCACAGAGACGGCACTGAGTAAATAAAGCTCTGATCGTCACCGTGAGGGAGAGATGAGCTCCGGGGCCCGGAGCTCAGTGATCCATGGTCTTGAAGTACAAGAAATGCCTTCCATGCCAGAAGCCCTCCCCTAGCAATCTATGGACGCAGCCCAAGCAGCTCCACCAGTGGCACTGTCCTCCTGCCCACGACCCTCCTGCCAGCATCAAAGCGCCACTATGAGGACAGCTCCTGGCGACCAAATGCCAGGCCCCACAATCCTGCTGGCCACTCCGGCAGCTCCCATGCGTGGAGGGTCCCAGAGAGCTGAGTGCAAGCAAAGAACTTTTTCTATTGGTCCATCTGGTCCTGGGTGGGCCAGAGGTGGCCGGCAGGTCTGGCATGAGAGGCCACGGGGGCTGCAGGTGCAGATTCCAGGCCCTTCCAAAGCCTAGCCGCCTACTCTGGGGGCAGTCCTCGCCGGACTGGGGGGCTGAGCACACCCGGCCCTCAGCAAGGTCTTCTTCAGGGCGGGCTAAGGCCAAAGACTGCCATCATGCCAGGCCACAAGTCACTGCCAATCTAAAACCTATGTCTTTCACAAATCCTAGAACAGACTTTTATTAGGTACGAGCTGCCAGTGTGAATGTACTGCCCCTACAGAAGAAAGTGCAATTTAAGCCCCTCTTTCCTGTGTGTGGGAACACCATGGTTTGTTTTGGCAATCTGGTCTGTTTCCAATCCAGCTGTTAGAGAAACCACAGCAGGGGGGAAAGAGATAAAGGGGTGCAGATCAGGTCTGGTTCTGAGATGAAGGGGTGTGGATCAGGTCTGGTTTTGCAATACCCCAGAGGGTCTCAATTATATCAAGAGGAGGTTGTGCAGATGTTATAACATTCTTCGAATGAAATTGCTTTCGTTTGCCTAGAAGGACACATTCAGTTTTTTATTCAGTTGATATTTCTAGAGGGTGCCAGAGCCAGACATTGTACTGCCCTTCATGCAGAGGTGAGGGATAGGAGCGGGCTGGCTCTACGACACAGGTCACAAGCCAGGAAAGTGACATACATATAGCCCTGGCCGATTTGGCTCAGTGGTTGAAGGGTTGGCCCAAGGACTGAAGAGTCACAGGTTCAATTCCCGATCAAGGGCACATATCTCCGTTGCAGGTTTGACCCCCCAGCCCCATTCAGGGCATGTGCAGGAGGCAAACAGTCGATGTGTCTCTCTATCTCTCAATCTCTCTCCCGCCCCCCCCCCCCACCCCCCGCGCCGTCTCTTTTCCACTCTCTAAGGATCAATAAAAAAAAAAATACACACACACACAAATTAGAAATTATGACTTTGAGAAAGAGGAGGCTGCTGTAAGGAAGCACACAGACAGTGGCTCACACAACAGAAATTCCTTCAGTCACAGTTCTGGGCACTGGAAGTACGAAAGCAAGGTGTCAGCAAGGTTGACTGGCTTCTGGGGGGTTTGATGGCACTGCGGAGTTTCTTGATGTGTAATCCTGATCTCTGCCTTCACGTCCTCGCTGCGTTCTCCCTCTGTGTGTCTGTCCCTTTTTATAAAGACACGGTCATACTGGATTAGGGATCACGCTAACTGACCTCATCTTGATTGTCTGTGAAGACCCCATTTCTCACAGGTATTGGCGGCGGCGGGGGGGAGGGGTGCGGCGGGTAGGAGTTCAACACCTTTTTGAGAGACACAATACAACTCATAACACGAAGGTTAACTGGCAGCCCATTAAAGCGTGGCTGAGGCCCAGGAGAAGCATGATGGAGGCCAGGCTCGGGGGCCGGACTCAGACTCAGGGCCGGGGTGTCCGATCATTGGAACTGGACCATAGAAGGACCTGAATGAGGAGGAGCCTGACCACGAGGGCTCGCACACCTCCTGAGGCAGCGGCCCCACAGGGAGGACACCAGGGGCCAGGAAGCCTGGCAGGCTGTGACCTTGTGCTAAGTCTCACAGCCGCTGAGGACCCACAGTTAAGCTGGTTCCTTAAGTCCATAGATGCCGGGCCTTCAGACCCCCACTGAGACTCCTGGTGGGACATGCCCACCCAGCAATGCACCCACAGCCTGCAAAGCAGAGGGGCGGCCAGGTCAGCCAGAAGATTTGAGAAGCTGCATGGGAGAAATAAAGAAACAAAGAAAGACAAGTAGCAAAGGCCTGCTTCCTGAGCAGGACTGAGTAACCACGCCACTCCCCAGGGCTGAAGCCTGTCCTTGGCAGCGGGGCTGAGCCTGCTGGGTTCCAGTCCTGGGTGGGTGGCTCCTAGCGTGCCTGGATGACTGACAGTTCTTGGAGGCCCCAGGCTCTCTGGGCGCCCCACGCCACTGTGGCCTGCACACACAAGCAGCAGCTGGGGCCTGAACTCAGGGTCGTGATCAGGAAAACCCGGGGATCCCAGGCACATCCTCCAAACAGATTTTGGGGTTCCAGGAGCCATGGAAATACGCACTCCCATCCATCCAATGAATCACCATCCCGTCTCTCATGGGCAAAGAGGAATGCCTGGGCCAGTGGGAACGGAGGCTTGGTGGGAGGTAGGAAGGGGGGTCTGACCCCAGGCAGGAGACCTGTATGGTTGCTCTTTGTGACATTAATGCAATTACTATGGGATAAAGCAAGGACTTGATACTGCTGTTACCAATTCTCATTAACGATGACAAGATTTACTTAATTTACAAGATTTTATGCTTGCACTGCTTCCCTTACACTGCAAACCTTGGTTTCTGAAGACACTAATGTAATTACTTATGGTTAAATATGTATATTTGTATATATAATCATTTCAAAACAACAATTCCACTTTTATTAGCAACCAGAAGACTACTGAATGCAGTTTAGGTTTTATTTGTGGTTGTTTTTGTCTCTGTCCCACTTGGATTACACAAATTGTTTCAAAGTCACTCAAAAACAATTCTCTGTGAGGTTATGCCATTAATTTTGTATACAGAGCTGTTTGTTTCTGTTTGTTTTCAGTGTTAGGAGATGGCTTTTATTCTTTTTTGTTTAATTTGGGTTTTTAAGTTATGTACAATGTTTACATGGTTCCAAAGCCAACTTATGAAACAAGGTACATTGTTTGGTTTGTAAATCTGTGTTTATTCTTTTATGGTTTCTTTTTCAAGATTTAAGCAAATATGAATATGTACATCCAGCATTCCCCCCTTTTAGTTACGTAAAAGGCAGCACACTACATGCACGGCTGCGCCTGGCCTTTTTCAGTTAGCACTATATCCCGACGGTAACTTGCAGTGATGTACAGAGACCTTCCTCATCCCCTCTTACAGCTTCACATTACCCCCCTGTGCCAACGTGCCACAGTCCCCGACCAGCCCCTTCTGGGTGGAACCTTGGAAGATTTCCCACCGTTGGCTATGTAAAGAGTGCTGGAAAAAAGAAAAGAAAAAAGAGTGTTGAAAATTATAGCCATGCTCATGTAACGTTACTCTTTTAAGAAAACTCTATTTTGAATCCTGTCACACTGTGAACCCTTTGGCCGGTCATTTAATGTTCCATCTTCAAGGTTCTCATCTGTAAAATGGGAATAATAATAGTATCTAGCTCACAGTTCAAAAAGAATTCACTTGCTTAAAATACCCGCCACAGGGCCTGGCACAGAGTAATAGTCAATAAATGTTTGCTGTTTTCTTTCTTCCATTTTGTTTTATTTAGCCTACTACTTTAACAGTTCACTGTATGGCAGGAGAGAGAGAGAAAGGAGAGAGAGAGAGAGAGAGAGAGAGAGAGAGAGAGAGAGAGAGATTTAGTTATTTAGTTATTTAGTTGGCTGGTGGGGTGCTGAGCTCTACCAGAAGTACTGGAGCCATTGCTGTTGGAGCACACAGTGGAGGTTCGCCTGCTCAGCCTGCGGATTAGAGGCTGTAGGTCTGGCCTACTGATTTGTCTACCCCACGGATCCCTCGCCTTATGGGAACCAGTCCCCAGTTTTCCATTATCAAAACAGGGAGCTGCACCCCAGCCATTAGGTGAGCACATGACCCAAGCTTGGCCTCCCAGGATCTCAATGATTGGTTCTGGAATGGTCATATGACTTAGGCCTGGCCTCCCAGGGTCTCCATGATTGGCTCAGGGATAGGCACATGACTCTCTGCAACCAATGAGAATCCACTCTGGAGCTCACTAGGGACTATAAGAAGAGAGACTCTCTTCAGGATGCTAATCTCATTGGATGTAAGCCTGGAGCCGCCAGGGGCCAACGCATGGCAGGAGGGAACAACACAGAGATGGCCTGCCCAGCCCAAAGAAAGGCTCGCAGCAGGCACTCCCCAGCCCTGGACCCATCCCCCTGTGCCAGGCGCTGAACAACTCCCATCACTGTCACACTGACAGAGGATTTCAGTTAGGTGAGCTGAAAAAAAATCCCTTTTCTGTTTAAACCCTTGAGATGTTGCTTCTGGGCATGTCCTCAAAATTGTGACTCAAATAAACTCTTATAAGACTTTTCTATAGGCTGGATATTCTTTGGTCAACACATAAATTAATTCAAAGTCCATCACCACACTTGGTCCCACATCCTGGGGCCACAGGTCTAGGGCGACAGTGTGGATGGACCTGCGGATGATAGCCAGCTGCCCCCACACCGTACAAAGAGGATGCTGTGGGGACGCCGGGGCGCGGGGCAGCAGGGAAAAAATCCATGTTGGGAAGAAAAATACCCAAGTCCAGGTACTGACCATATATTCCCAGCCTCAGAATACCAGTCGCACAGGTTACGATCATCCACAAATGCGTAACACTGGCTGTCAAGACAAGTTATAACTCAGCATTTTCAGAGCTTGGCTTAATAATTAGGAACAAAGCCAAGTGAAGGGACCAAGACCCATTTGTGTTTTCTGTTGAAGTTTTAATTTTTAGAGCTATTTCCCCCCAGAGTCCAATAAAAATAAAATCCTTCTCTTTGAAGCAAAACATTTTCATGCAGAAGAAAGTTGCTGTCTGTTCTAATGGACACCCAAGAGCTGTGTGCTGGGCAAGCTTCTTGGAGCAGCTGAGTTGCAGATGTGGAGGAGGGCTGGGCGGGCTCAGTGCCCAGCCAGCCCTTCTGGGGATGTCTGCTTGGGGGGGGGGGGGGCAGGGAACATCAGATTGCCCTAGGCCCCTTCTGCTCCTCTGTGTGCCCCACCCACAGCACCCCATCTCAGCCTCCCTGCCCATCAGCCTCCTCTGCAGGCTGCCCATCTTGGTGGGGATGGGTCCAGGACTGGGGAGTGCCTGCTGTGAGCCTTTCTTTGGGCTGGACAGGGCCGGCCAAGGAGTGGCACAAGTCCAGAGTCAGTGCAGAGTTATCCAGGGGCTGGGGGCCCTAGCTAGCCTGCGCAGGGAGGGGGTGGCGAGGGAAGGGCAGGTCCACAAACATTCCACAGCCTTCGGATGCCTGGAATCCTTCCTCCTCTTGTCCATTCAGCTCCAGTATCCTCAAACCCCTGCCAATGTTGAGTATGCACCCCTCCCCCCACTGCTTCACTGAGGAAACAGGCCACAGGGGCGACTTTCTCAGCTTCCCAACACCCACCATCCTTCTTGGTGGGCTTGGACCCCACCTCTTCCTGCTTCTTCAGGACTCTCGACACCAAACTCACTGCAGCCCTGTCTCCTGCTCTCCTGGCTGCTCTGAGCTCCTTCTCTTAGAACCCCTCCCGCACCTGTGCCCCTTCCAGACGTTGTCCACTCAGCCTCATCTCTTCCCCGCCACACATACCTCCCATCACTCCTCAACCCACTCTCCCTCCAAATAACGCACCCCAAATTTTAACGTGACCTCTTGAATGCCAAACCCAGAGGACATGTTTTAGTGCTTGGTGCCACCTGACCCTGGTGACCTGCTCACCCGGGGCCTCCATCCCGGCTTTCCTCTCTACAGCCTGGCCTGCCCGTCCCATGCCTTCCCCTTAAGCAGGTTCCCTTCATCTTTGTGGGTTCCTTATGCTGGTGCCATCTCCCCCCCACCCCCACCCCTCCACCCCCCACCCCCAGATCCCTGAGCCTCCGAATCTAATTCCCAGGATCCTGGGCACCTCCACTGTGACATTCCCCGTTGACGATCCTCTCTTCCACCAGCCTGCTCCCCTCTCCTGCTCCTCATGGCCACCCTCACCAGCAGCCGAGACCTCCCATGCCCCCTGCCTCTGTCCCCTCTCATAGGAGATGAAGCCCCAGCCCCAGCAATTCTACTCCAAACACCTGCACAAGAATCAGCTGCCACCTCCTCCTCTTGCCCCAGACCCCTGAGCAACCTCCTCACTCACCCCCAGCCCCTGCCCGAGGTCTGGCCCCTCAAATCCATCCTCTGCTCCACTGAAGGGCCAAAGCACTCAACGCATGTCCTTCCTGAAAACCCCTCATGGACCTTCCTGGCTTTTAGGGTACCTTCAAACCCCGTGATCACAGGATAAATGATCTAAACACTGTGACCCTCTTCCCAGCCTCACTGCTGGCAAGCATCACTTCTCCGCCTGCCCCTCCACCCTGACCCCCACCCCAGAGCCTTGCCCAGAGACACATCTGTCCACAATAATGGACACTTTCCACGCGCACAGCCACCGGATGGCTCGGCTCTGTGTACAGGAAGACCCGCTTCGCCAGTTCTTACAGCAGCAGCACATCGTGCGCCCTCATTCTTTCACTTCGCTGCTCATTACTTAGCATCGGGACAAGTGTGAGGTGCAAGGATACCTGGTGGGCAAGGTGGGCACGGTCCCCACCCACATGGAGCATTTGGGGGAGAATGTGCTTAGAAAGCAGAGTCTGTACATGTGTACAGACTCTGCTTTCTAAGCACATTGACTGGGCGCTTATTTCCCTGAATGCTCCAGGCTCTCACTTGCCAAACACAGTTTTCTCTAGACTAGAGGAGACATTGACCGGTCCTCTCCCAGCGTCTACTTACCCTTCTTAAGTTAGGTGTCGCCGCCCTTCAGAAGCGTCCTGCCTCCTCAGGCCTGGATTGGCTGTCCCTCCCGGTCTCCCCCAAATGCTCCATGTGGGTGGGGACCGTGCCCACCTTGCCCACCAGGTATCCTTGCACCTCACACTTGTCCCGATGCTAAGTAATGAGCAGCAAAGTGAAAGAATGAGGGTGCACGATGTGCTGCTGCTGTAAGAACTGGCGAAGCGGGTCTTCCTGTACACAGAGCCGAGCCATCCGGTGGCTGTGCGTGTGGAAAGTGTCCATTATTGTGGACAGATGTGCCTCTGGGCAAGGCTCTGGGGGATGCGCTCACCCCTTGAGGAGGCCATGATAGGATGCGTCTAGGCCTGGGGCCAGCACCGGCTGGGACACAGACTCCAGTGGTGAGATCTACAGCAACACACCCACCTCCCATCTATCCATCCAGCTCCACCCCCACCCTGCCAAGAACAGCCAGAGCATCTAGCAAGACACACAGTCATTTATTCCTGGGTAAAGGTAAGCCCCTTAATATCTGTCAGTCGTATTCTGCTATCATATCTCCAATGTCTAGAATGGTGCCTGGCAAAAAGGTGTGTGATAAAGATTTGTTACAGAGATAGATGAGTGGATAAAAACAAACCTGTACCCCTACCTGGTGGGAGGAGTAAAAAATGCTGACATCCCAGCATCAAAGACACAGTAGAAAGGGTCGGAGTGCTCCCTAAGGGCTGTCTCTGCGAGTACTGGCAGGAGAAACAGCCCACGTGCCGAGCACTCATAGCACTAAGCAGTGTGCAGGGAGGATGCCAACAAATGTTTCACCTCAATTAACAGGGGAATCTGTTCAACCTAACACCCAGCCTTTCAACATGGCCCTGTTCCCGTCCTCTCTCCTGCCAGCCCAGGCCCTCAGGGACTGCAGTCCCCCTTTTTTTGAGTAGCACACTGCAGTCTGCAGATCTTTTTCAGCTTTTATCATCTTCACCTCCCCCCCCCCCCCCACTGCCCATAATGCAGATGAGGAAACTGAGCTCAGGGGAAGAATGTGTTAGAACAAAGCCCAGGCAGACTGTGAAGCAGGCAAGTGGCTGCTGTAAAAACAATCTAGTCTAATGGGGGGGCTGAGGCGGGGGGCAGCGGGCGGGGAGACACAGACTGAAAGGCCTCCTGGGACCAGGCAGGCAGCATGGTCCAGGTATAAGACAACGGGGAGTGGCAGGGGCTGTGGTGAACTAGAGGCGAAGGCTCTGCAGTGCTACACAGCTCTGGTGGCCCTGCCATGGGGCAAACTGGGCTCTGTACTGCCTGGTCTTCAGTTTATCAGGAATCAGGATTTTGGAATACAGTTTCCTGACTTTTAATACATTATACTGAGTGGATCCATGCCCTGTTAAAGAATGTTTATCTCATTGATCATTGATGTGACCCATCACTGTATCCCAGAGCCTCACACAGGACCTAGGGTCCACCGGGCCTGTCTAGGTAGATGGATGGATGGATGAGTGGATAGTTGGATGGATGGATGCCAGATGGTCAGATGAAGGTATGGATGGCTGGGTGGATGAATGTCAGATGAATGGGTGGATAGATGGTCAGAGGGAAGTAGAAATGAAAAGGGAGGGAATGCATGTGTGATCATTTAAGTTGGACAGTCCCCAACTTTGCTGCCAGAGCAGAGGGCTCGGTGGAGGGACCTGGTCACTGGTTCCCCAGTAGCAGTGCAGAGAGATCTATTGGTTACTCAAAGGCCTCGTCCAAACTCCCATACACCTCCTAGGAGCAAGCACTCATGTGACTCCTATAAATGCTCCCTCATCACCGAAGAGCTGACAGGAGACACACTAAAGCTAAAGGATAAAACCTGGGTCACTTTGGACCAGGGCTCAAGGCTGTGTCAATACACTTGGGAAGGAGACATCTTTAAATGTGACAAAGTGGCACGAGCCACACTGTCTCCATGATTACTGAAAGAGCAGAAAAGATGGGAACATGTAGATGTGGGAGCTAGGTGGACCAGGGTTCAAAGCTCGGTTCAGCCTCGCTCTGGCTATGTGACCTTAAACAAGTCCCTTATCCTGTCTGGGCCTCAGATTTTTTTGTCTGTAAGATGGGGTGATAATATTGACATCAAACCATTTTTATGAGGATTAAGTGAGATGGTACTATGTTATCTGTAAGGCCTTAGCATAAAACCTGGTTTATAGATGACAATCAATAACGGTTAGTTCCATTTTATTCTATTCAATCGTCCAAGTGGTATGATAAAAAGAAGACTTTATAGGAATAAAAAAGTTATTATTAAATTTACTCCCCAAAACAGTTCAAGGCCGAAACTTAAGAATGAGGCAGTTCAAGTGTCTGTCAATGGATGAATGGATACACAAAACATAGTATATAAAAAGGAATGAAGTATTAATTCATACTCAAATGTGGACAAACCTCGGAAACATTCAGTGAAAGAAGCCAGACACAAAAGGTCACATGTTGTATGATTCCTTTCATTTAAATATCTAGACTAGGCAAATTCATAGAGACAGAAAGTAGGTTAGAGGTTACACCAGGGGCTGAGGGTTTGGAGAAATAGGGAGTTATTGCTTAACAGTTACAAAGTTTCCATTTGGGGTGATGAAAAAGTTTTGGGAATTGACAGTGCTGATGGTTGGGCAACATTATAAATAAAATGAATGCCACTGAATTGTACACTTAAAATGGTTGAAGTGGAAAATATATTATACCACAATAATTAAAAAAAGAATATGAACTCTTAACCAAGTAACAATTCTCCTAGTTTGCCTAAAAAAGACGAAAGAGTTACATGACTTCATGACATATAAACCTTAAAATCTTTCAGCATTAACTAGATAAAGTTGTCTTTTGCCCCTTGAGACCTAAAATGTGTTTTCAGTTTATGAAATGAAATTTGGAAACATGACCTGGATGTTTTGCTTTCTGTAACTTGGGAGCAAGAGAGGAAGAAGAGGAAAACTCAGCAGGCACATTACTGCCTTTGGAGGACAACCAGCCATGGGATAGGATTTTTCTGCTCTCCCATTAAAATATATATCCTATATAATAAAAGGCTAATATGCAAATCAACCAAATGGCAGAACGACTGGTCACTATGACACCCACTGACCACCAGGGGGCAGACACTCAATGCAGGATCTGCCCCCTGGTGGTCAGTGTGTTCCTACAGGGGGAGCACCATTCAGCCAGAAGCCAGTGGTGGGAGCCTCTCTGCCTCCGCGGCAGTCAGACATCCCTCGAGGGCTCCTGGACTGCGAGAGTCCACAGGCTGGGCTGAGGGACGCCCCGCCCCGTGAGTGCACGAATTTCGTGCACCAGGCCTCTAATATATATATATATCTCCACATGAATTCCAGTTGGAACATATCTTACTTAACAGGGACAAAAGTTTGGTCCCAGTCGTCTACCCCGGGACTGGGAAAGGCATGGCCACCTTCCCCATGCAGCCGGGGATCATCTGAAAGCTTCACACACCCTACCCTAGTCCAGCAAGGACAATGGGGCCACTCACAGCCATCCTCAACCTCAAGGGGTGTCCACTAGTCTTTTGAGAAAGAATGTACCCAAGGATAAGCAACAAGCTAATACTTGAGGACAATGGGCATTGTTGGAGGGCAGAAGGGGGTCTGGGGCACTGTCTGTGATCCTCGGGCAGTCTGGTGACATGGTCAACACCATAAGTCATAGTCCAGGCAGACACCCAGCACCCAGACAGGGGCACTGTCCAGGCTCCAGAGTCAGTGCACAGGGACTGCTGATCACTTCTGCTGAAGGGCATCCTTCCTTATGTCTTGCAGTCTCCCCCACTGTCTGCAAATAGGAAGGTCCATCCTGAATCCTTGGACACCAAGCCTGGCTTTCACGGTATAATTCTCACAGAGATAGTGTCAATAATGGATGGTACACCCCAAACCCTGTATTTTCTGTCCCTAGCATCACCTCCTATCCAGGCCCAGAGCTGAATTTTTTAAAAAAAATATGTTTTTATTGATTTCAGAGAGGAATAGAGAGGGTGAGAGAGAGAAACATCAATGATGAGACTCATTGAGTGGCTGCCTCCTGCATGCCCCCCACTGGGGATCGAGCCCGCAACCCAGGCATATACCCTTGACCAGAATCGAACTCAGGATCCTTCAATCCATAGGCCAGTGCTCTATCCACTGAGCCAAACCGGGTAGGGCCAGAGCTGCATTTTTAAAAAACTCCATGTTGTGGACAAGCTCCTAGCAATTCACGTGGCCCGGAGTGGAAGATGGCTTTCACTGGAACTGGCCCGGAAGAGCAGCTCCAAAGCTCTGTTCCTGTTTAACCACAGACAGAAATGTCCCTCCTCGGTGTCCCGGGAAGCATTAGGGCGGGTGCTTTTATAGCCGTTTCTTTCATTCGCTGCCACGCTTTATCAGCACATGTAATTATTTCCATGACCAAACCGACAGTGCATGTGAAACTCAAAGCGACACACAGAAAACCCGAAGTGAGGCCTGGAGTGAAGCACCATGGGAAAGACACTTTTCTCAAGGTGGGCAACACACGCCCCAGACCCCGACCTACCTGAGCCAGGGCCACACTGCGACACGGCCCTGCTCCCGGGGCCCGTGGACTGTGAACACGGCGGTCACCCGCTGAATTCGCCGTCACCCGAGAACCTCTCCCGTCCGTGACGGTGTGCCTGCGTGGTCTCTAACAAGGACCTTGAAGATGCAAATACCCAGGGGAGTGAGCATCGGAAGGAAAACTGGGTCTGTGTCACAGGGCCAGGATCTCTGGGGAACAACTGCTTTTAGTGTGGCAGTACATCCGTCAGGACTGGTATCTCAGAACGGGGTAAAATTAACAAAAAACAAAGAGAATGCATTGCCTTTCTTGACTGAAAAATCCATGAGATTCAGGCTGGATCCAGGGGCTCCAATGACACCATCAAGAGTCTCCCTCCCCGTCTTGCTGTTCTGGTTTCTCTGTGTGTGTTGCTTTCCTCATGGTGGGAGGGGGGAGGGATATGCATCCTGAGGCCCCCGCAGCGCCAATTCCGCTAGTTCCGCAACCCAGTGTAAAGATACCCTGTCTATCCCAAAGGCTCCAGGAAAAGTCTAGAACCTGCTTTTTGGGGGGCTGACTGGGTTAGGTGCTTATCACTAGATGGTGGAGTCAGCCCACTCCAATCCATAGCTGGGGACTAGAGAAGGGGGTTTTGCCCAAAGGAAAACCAGGATGCGGTCACCAAAAGGAGGGGGACAGATGCAATACTGTCCAGCACAGGCCAACATCCTGGTGATGGTTGGGCCTTGACCTGACCGATCCCTGGCCCTTCTCACCTAATGGGGACATCTGACCACACCTGCCGATTCTTCTGCAGACCTTCCCAGCTTCTAGGCCAGCCTGGCCACAGGCAAGCAGGCAGCGGCTGACTCTTGCCTCCTTGACATCACAGAACAGGGTTTATTTCTTCAGAGTTCCCTGTCCAGAGTCTTACAGACTGGTGTGGCTCAACAATGGACTGATTCATTCACTCACTCACTCACTCATTCATTCATTCATTAACCTAACAGCTGTTTGGGAGCCCAGGGCTCTGCTAGACTCCATTTCCGCGTGTATTGCCTTTTCAATCCACGTAACTCTGTAAGGTAAGTCTTCTCCCCATTGTCATGTTGAAGAAACCAAGGCAGAGGTTGAATAACATGACTAAGCTCATCGGTGAGTAAGAACAGGCTACAATAGTGGTGGGGACCCCAGGACCCTAAGGCTTTGCCTAATAAAATCAGTGGAAAAGAGAAAATGACAATGAGTCCAAGGCTCACAGGAAAAGCCTCATCAACATGGAGAAAGACCTCCCAATAAAGGGGGAGAAAAATACCCCAAACGGGTAACAGTGGAAGACGGTGTCGGCCTGCGGTAATGGACAAACACTGCATAGGCAGGCTGACAGAGGTGGTGTCTGGGAGTTCTGGAGAGGAAGAAAGCACAGTGGGAGGGGTGTGAGGTTGTGGGGTGAGGTAGAGTAATCAGAGAGGACCTTCTGGAGGAGGTGAGGTTGGGAGGACTTTGAAGCAGAGGGCAGATTCTGGGCTGGAGGATGAGAAGCAAAGGCATGTAGTTGGGTATGGGCATGGGAGTCAACATGTGCGGGTGCACCTTCCTAGCGTCCCTCCACGTTCTGTTACTGGCACTCCAAATTCCTCTGGAGAGCCTCCGGGGAGGCACCCGTTGCCATGCTCAGCCCACGTGGGTTTCGTGGGGTTGATCTTAATCCTCTTCCCAAGGGTGGGCATCTGACCCAGGCCTGGCCAAGCAGCTACAGTGGCGGGTTTGTGGAACATGTGGCTATGGCCAGACCTGTGGTGGTCCTTTGTGGGATCCTTCTGGGACCACTGTGGTTGTACTGCTGGTAGGATGGGACCTGGAGCTGGCAGGTCCTCACAGGGGAAGAGCTGCCTGGGAATGAAACCAACCTGGGAACGCAGAGCCAGGGACAGGCAAACACACCAAGATGATGTCAACTGCCCCTGAAACCAGAATTCCCCAGAGCCCAGTAAACGTCCTTTGATGCTTAAGCCTGTTCCAGTTATGTGCTCATCACCCTGGTGTAGGCACACAGCCCCTAGGGGGCAGGGAGGGGCTGCCAGGTGAGTCTGCAATGGGGTATCTCCATTCCTGAGCTTGGGGGCCAATGATCCAGAGGGGTTCAGGCTAGCCACAAAGGACTTGAGCCCCCAAATGTGGGCTCAGGCTCAGAGCTGCCGTCCAGTGTTCCCTCAGCCACACACCTCTGCTGCCAGATGTCCCGGTCAATAAATGGCTGTCATGAGGGTGAGGGAATGGTTCAGCCACACTGCTCCTCGGCAAACCTGGTTATGATATTAAATGACGTGTTCCCCTGCTCTTATCTTCATTCATCCTCAGACTGCTGTGTCCACAAAGATGGCCTTGCTCGTCGCAGTCCCCCAGGTGGGAGGGGGGAGACTGCCCCGGCATTCAGGCCAGTCAGGGAGGGGAGGGACTGGTCTGGGAGCTGAGCCACACCCCAGAGGCACCATGCAGGAGGTGTCCAAAGCCAAACTGCAAAGGTGTGCTGGTCACTAGAGGTGCAGACCACAGGCGTGGGGCAAGCGTGGCTGGTGGGGTGGAAGCAATGAGGAGGTGGGTGCTGAGCGTGGTGGCCGCAGGGTGAAGGCCCGTGGACCTGGGGCTGGTCTAGGCCGAATCTCACTGGCCCTGGAGCTTTTCCTTCTGTGCCAGATGAAGGAGCTGGCGGAGTGTCCTTGAGGGAATGCCTGAGCCCGACAGCTCTCTAAATGTTTTCACAAACACCAATCTCTCCCAGCTTCCTGACTTCCAATACGAGGAGCCTTGGCCTCCTCCACTTTTCCATCTGTCGTCCTGAGATCAGCGGCTGACCCCCTCATCTCCCGCCTGGGCGGCTGCCAGGCCCTGGGGCCCACCTCAGCCTTGCACCAGAACAGCTCTGACTCGGCTTCTATTTCCAGGAGGCGGCTGGATGACTGGTGTGTCACAGCTTGCACCAGGCACATCACTGAGTACAAACCGTCCTCGTGACTTGGTCACCAACTGGGGTGAGGTGGGGGAGGGGTGCCTGGCCTATGCAAACAGCTGTGGCCCCAGTGAGCTACAACTGCTGTACCTGCTTAGGACAGCTTTCCCCGTCTCCCCTGGGACCTGGCTACAGGCTGCTGCTGCTCAGAGCCCCTTCTCAGCCCTCTTTGCAGCAAACCTGGGATGGCTGAAGGTGGCTTGGCCCTAGCCAAACACAACCTCTCATTCCTCAGATAACCAGTGGGACGAGACAGATTGCACAGTCCCCGACTGACAACCAGAATGGGGAGGGCCCTGGCATAAAGTCCCGGCTACAGCCCACACACCTGAGGCATATGTAAAAGCTGGCTTGGGTGTGTCACCTATTGACGTGGGTGGAGTTCACCTAAAGGACCTTTGGAGGTCCTGTCCCAGCCGAGGCCTGAAGTCACCCCTGTGCAGAATCGAGAAACTGAGGGCTTCAACTAGGGGCTTTACAGCAGGCACGTTTTTGGCTGAATTTGTTTACCTGGTGGTTGATGAAGTCTTATCCCTTTAAAAATAATCAGGTCATTAAGAGGAACCTCTGATAACCTCATGTCTTGGGCAAGGCTCCTGGGGCCAGCTCACTTTGTGGCTGCCTTAATCTAAAACATATGGGGATGGAAATGGCCTTTTAGGCGGAGTCTTGGAGAGACAGAGCAGCAGGAGTGTCCCTCCACCTAATGCCACATGCATTCAGCTAAAAGGCCCCAAGATGCCCTGAGAAAAAAGCTCCAGAAACACACACAAGCTGGTCCCTGACAAGTCTAAGCTCCTGAGTTGCAGCTTACAAAGGTATATGCACATGATACTTCTTGGGTCATACAGTAACCCCACAAAAGTGGGGCAGTGGCTATTATTGTCCCCATTTTACAGCTGGAGAAACTGAGTCTCAAGGCATTGAAGGTACTTGCCCAAGGTCACATGAAAGTGAATGGGTGCTAGGAATTGAATGTTTATGTCATCTCAAAATGCATATGCTGAAACCCTAACACCAATTTGATGTTATTTGGAAGTGGAGGCCTTTAGGAGATAATTAGGCTTAGATGAGGTCATGAGAGCGGAGCTTAATGATTTGTGCTCTTATAAGAAGAAGACTAGAACTCCTGGTCTCTCCACCATGTGAGCGCACAGAAAGGATGTGGAGAGAGCGGGAATTCTAGTCTTGTCCTCTTCTTGCCCCATTTTCAAGTGTACAGTTCAGTGGCATTAAGCACTTTCACAGTGTTGTGCAACCATCACCACCAATCATCTCCAGAACTTTTTTCATCATCCAAACGGAAACTCTATACCCATGAAGCAATTTTCCATTCTCAACTCCCCCAGCCCCCGGCCCCTACCATTGTACTTTCTGTCTCTATAAATTTGTCTACCCGAAGCGGCTCATAGAAGTGGAATCATGCAGTATTTGTCCTGTTGTGCCTGGCTTCTTTCACTTAGCATAATGTCCTCAAGGTAATCCATGTTGTATCATGTATCAGAATGTCCTTCCTCTTTAAGCCTGAATAATATTCCATCATGCATTCCGTTTACCTATTCACTATATCACAACTCATCCTCATCACTGGTGCCAAGGAGCTGAACAAGAAGCTCCTCCTTCCTTCTCACCAACTAGGCCCAAATGGCTTGTTCACTTGTCAGTGTGGTCTCGGTCCACCGTCTCTGCTTCCAGGAATGATTCCTGCAGAAACACATGTGGACAGGAGGTGCACTGCCTAACGGTGGCGGGCAGCCGGTTATTTTTTTACATCCTAACTTACCGTTTGTCAGGGACCAGTACTTTTGTGAAATACAATAAAATAAAGTAGAAAATGAAATTTAGAAAACCAAAAACATGAAAGTACTAGCTCATTTTTTAAAACATAAGATTCAACAGACATAAAAATTACTGGTTAAAATGCTATAAAAGTTTCCAAACACTCCCAATTTCTATCCCAATCTTGTTACAGACCCATAACCAGGTCCAGCACTCATTCAAAAACCACATTTTGAGTAGCACTGCCTGGAACATTGCTTAAGAGCAAAAATAAAAACATCTAAATGACCACCAGGAACATGCTTGTTGAGTATACTTTGGTATATCCATATTATGGTTTAGCAATAAAAAATAATGAAGCATATGAGTTAGCAATTCCACGCCTGAGTACATGACCAAGAGAAATGAAGACATAAGTTTTCCAAAAAAACTTGTACAGGAATGTTCATAGCAGCTTTACTTATAATAGCCAAACAGTGAAAACTCAAATGTCCATCAATAGGTGAATGCATAAACAAAATGTGTTTATGGCCTACACTAAAATATTATTCAGCCATAAAAAAAGGAATGAAATCCTGAGACATGCCACAACACGGATGAACCTGGAGAACGTTATGCTGAGTGAAAGAAGCCAGATACAAAAGGACACATATTCATGATTCCATTTAAATGAAATGCCCAGAATAAGCAAATAGAGAGAAACTGAAAGTAGATTAGTGGTTGCCAGGGACTGAGAGTGACAGAGGGATTGGAAGGTGATGGGGTTGATGAAATGTTCTAAAAATGGTTATGGTGAAGGTTACATAACTCTGTGTATCTACTTAAAATCACTGAATTGTATACCTTAAATAGATGAATTACATGGTATAGGAATTTTAACTTAATAAAGCTAGTATAAAAATAATGCAGATTTCTATAGCTATTACTGTAAAACAACTGAATTATTTAAAACCAACAAAAAATCCTAGGTCTAGATGTTTTTATTGGTGATTTCTTCCAACTATTTAAGAAAGGAGCAACACTACATCTAACCCTAATTATTCCAGGGAACAGAAACAGGGCAAACATTTCCCAACTCATTTTATGAGGTCAGCATAATCTTGATAACCAAAACCTCACAAGAGAAGAAAGGAAAAGTACAGACACTCTTTCTATCAAGACAGATACAATATCCCCCAAAAAACTGAATCTAGCAGCATATTAAAATAATGTATCCCACCCAAGTGGAGTTTACCCAGGAATGCAAGGATAGTTAACATTCTAAAATCAATCAGGGTAACACTATTTTGACAGAAAAAAAGGAAGAATTATCATATGATAACCTTATAAATGCAGAAATATCACTTGACCAGTTTTAATACCCAACCATAACTTTTCACAAAACCTCTGAGCAGACTAAAAGAAAGAAAGTTTAATCTGACTGATAGCTACTAAAAACCTAAAGCAATGGGCATGCTTACTGTGTCCTCTGAGTTCAGTTCTGAAAACAGGGTGCCTTCTATAGGAATGGTAATAATTCTATCCTGCACTATTGAAGGCTTTTGCCAAAGCAATGAGTCAAGAAAAGAAATGAAAGGCATAAGAACAGGAAACCAATAAAACTCTATAGACAATATGAGAGTTAACACATGAATGTGGCAAGGATGCTGGAAACAAGGGCAACATGAAAAATCATCAGCAGAAACAGAAAGCAGATTTCTAAACTGTTATTATTATTTAAACCAGTAAATTGGTAGGAAGGAATCTAATAAAAGTTTGCAAGCCCTCTGCACTTAAAAATGTAAAATGTTATGCCATGTTCATACATTGGAAGCCTCACTATTGTGAAGATGTCATTTCTCCCTAAATTAATTCTATAGTCAACAAATCCCATTCAAAGTCTCAGCAGCTTTTTTTTTTTTTTTTTTTTTTTTAAAAAAAAAAACAGAAATGGCAAACAGATTGTAAACCTTATATGGAAATGCAAAGGCCAAAGAATAACCAAGACAATCCTGAAGCACAAAAACACTGAAGCTTTGGTAACTAAAATAATGTGGTCCTGGCACAGGGATTAAAAAAAAAAAACAATGGAACAGAAAAGGCAGTCCAGGCGAAGACCTGCCCAGCCACCAGGATGGCTGAAATAAAATAGACAGAAAATGCCCACTACTGGCGAGACTGTGGAGAACCTGGAATTCTGGAATTCTCATCCACCCTTGGGGAGACGATCGCCATCTTTGGAAAAGGTGTATTTACTGAAATTGAACATCTGCACACCTTATGCACAGCAATTCTTCTGTACAGTGTAAACATACAGAAATGCACACATATTTTCACAAAACACATACAAGATGGCTCATAGCAGCACTGCTCATTATAGCCCCAAATCTGGAAATTATACAAATGCCCAACAACAGAATGATGAATAAAGAAATGAATGATTCAAAACTACACACAGCAACATGGATACATACACTGCTCAGCTGAGGACTAAAGAATCTATACCATGTGCGTCCACCCATCTAGAGCTTAAAACAGGCAAAGCTGGCCTTCTGTGTGTGTGCACGAGGTGGCCGTGGGAGAGTCTCTGGAGGGCAGGTCATGTGCTGGTCCTTGACCTGGACACAGGTGTGCTGTGTCTGGCAATTCATCACACGGCATTTAGGAAATGTGCTCTTGCCTGTATAAGTTTTATTTTGACACACAGTGAAAACAAATAATGAGGCAGACATCAGAGGTATGAATATGTTGATATCAGAATGAGAGCGTATTAAGTGTGTGTGTATTCACTGCCTTTCCACTGCCTCCTGTGGAAGCACTTTAGCTTACCACCCCTACCCCCACCCCCACCCCCCACCCCCACCTCCGTCACCGTGGCTTCAGAGAGGCTGATGGGAGAAAGGACAGGAAGGCCAGCATCAAAAGGAGCTGGGAACAAAGCGGGAGACTTTCACATTGCAGAGTGAACATGATTGGGAAAGTGAAAATGACTGATGTGGAGAGAAACTGGAAAAGGTCCAGGAAGGCAGAGGAGGAAGGACCAGCGCTCTTGGAGGAAAAGGCTGTTGGGGGAGGAGAGCAGGCCAGAGAGATGCAGGGACCCCCCCAGCTGACTGCCTGGAGTCAGGGTTTGGTGGTGATTTGAGCATGGCCGTGGGCACCTGGAGCCTATTCAGGTTGACTGACAAAGAACGGTACTTTTAAGTTGTGAAGACAAAGAACAAAGTTCAGGATACCATGCATCGTTTTATTTCTGAAGAATTTAAAAGTGGGTATTTGGTTGCCCTGGCCCGTGTGGCTTGGTTGGTTGGAGTGTCATCCCTACACCAGAGGTGGCGGGTTGGATTCTCAGTCAGGGCACATACCCAGGTTGAGGGTTCAATCCCTGATTGGGGTGTGTAGGGGAGGCAACTGAGCAATGTTTCTCTTTCACACCAATGTTTCTTTCTCTTTCTAGAATAACAAATAAATAAATGTGGGTATTTGTTTAAGTACAGGAAAAAGTCTGGCGGAATGTGCACAAAAGTGATTCAAGATTTACATCTAGTTCATGGGACGGCCGAGGGTGGGGAGGTGGAGGTACAAAGCAGACTTTTTTTTTTTTAACTTTAGAGCTATGGGTTTTTCTGTGTTTTTTGTTTTGTTTGTTTTGTTTTTTTTTGAGTAGGGACAGTGAGTTAATTTTAAGCACGGTTTACTTTTACAATAATAAGTTGTAAAGACTGGAAAGGGGTCCCTGGAAGGAGTGAAAATTGATGAAAGAAATACCAATAACAAGATATGCAGATGAATGGTGTGGAGGAAAACTAGAAAAGGTCCCAGCAGAAAGAAGCAAAGAAGTCAATTTGAAATGACTTCTGATGAAAGTGAAAGAAGAAAGTGCCAAAGCAGAACTGCATCTGAACATCAAAAAGACAACAATCATGACCACAGAAGAAACACACAACTTTAGCACAGGCCATGAAGACGCTGAAATGGGAAAAGATTTTGCTCATTTTGGTTTTAGTCATCAATTCAAATGGAAACTAAAGCCAAGAATTCAAGGGAAGACAGAGACTCAGAAGGGCAGCCATGATAGCGTTAGAAAAGACCGCTAACAGCAAAGATGTGCCATTAGAGACCCAGGCTGAGCTCATCCACACCCTCGTCTTCTCACTTACTATGTGTGGATGTGGAAGTTGGACAGTGAAGAAGGCTCATAGGGAGAATAAGCGGATTCACTGGAAACATGGTGTTGGAGGAAAGCTCTATAGATAGTGAACTTCCCAAAAGACAAACAAGTGAGTCCTAGAGCAAATTAAACCTGAAACATTGCTGGAAGCAAAAATGAAAAAATTGAAGCTGTCCTACTCCAGGCGCAACAAGAGCAGTCAGGGTTCTCTGGAAAAGACAATGATGCTGGGGAAAATAGAAGACAGCAGGAAAAGAGGAAGACCAAATATGAGATGGGTGGACTCCATAAAAGAAGCCATCGGCATGCTTCTACAGGAGCTGAGCAGGGCTGTGGGGAAAGCGCACTGTGGACATCACTCATTTGTAGGGTCACTGGGAGCATGTAACACAGTGAGGTGGGAAATGAGCAGCTCACTTCCTAAGTGAAGCCTCGGAGACCAACTCAGTCGGCCTTAGGGGATTCTGGCCAGAGGGTTTGGAATCATCCCACAGCCAATTCTGAGAGGCGCACAGTCCCTGCCCCCCGTGAGGATGGGGCAGATCTGGGTTCATGCATCACTTCTCCATCCCCCACTCACCTCCACCTTCTTCCACCGAGACAATCTCCCTACATCCCGAGGTACCCTCTCCCTCCTGCAAGCAGTCTCTCCTGAGCATCTTCCCCCTCCACACATACAACGTCCCCCTCCTTACTACCTCCATGGTGAAGGGGCCAGTGTCCCAGTGCAGAACTTGACCCACACAGCCCCCTCTACTCCTAGTCCCGGATGGAGCACCTGGATCCCTAGTGGGGAAAGAAAGAGTTCAGAATGTACACTTTAGGGCACAAAGAGGAACAGAGAGGCACTATTTGCCCTCCTGGAAATTAAGCCCAAATCCTGCCTCAGGGGTGGCGGGGGAGGAAGAGGACAGTCACTCCCAGGCACCTGCTCCTGGTCTTCCTCGGGAGACAATCCCTGTCCTCTCAGAGCACCCCCCACACAACATACAGAGAAAATGCTAAGAACTACCTCCCTCCCCGAAGGTCACTGCAAGGCCCACGGTCACACGTCATAAAGATGCTGTCCTGGAAGCACTTGGGCCCACAGGGTCTGTCTTTATCCTCAGCTGTGTGACAGCCAGTTCCACCAACGGGAAGTGATGCTCAGGGTAAAGTCACTGTGCAGTCCTTCTATGGTGGCACAGCTCAGGCGCATTCTCTGAGCTTTGCTTCCAAGTCACCTGCTGCCCACCCACTCAGGGGCTCAGGTGGCCTTGTCTATAAATTTTAAAATATATAATTAGTTATTCCAGAGAGGAAGGGAGAGGGAGAGAGAGAAAAACTTCTATGATGAGAGAGAATCATTGATCAGCTGCCTTCTGTACACTCCCTATTGGGGATTGAGTCTGCAACCAGGGCATTTACCCTGACTGGGACTCGAACCATGACCTCCTGGTTCATAGGTCAACACTTAACCACTGAGAAACACTGGCCAGGCAGCTATACATTTTTTAAAGATACATTTTCCAAAAAGCACTGCAAGGGAAGAGGGATGCGTGAGCTTCTAACAGGGGAGGTGGTCCAGGCCCTCCTTGATCCTGGTCATGCAGTTGTCCTTTGTCTGATGGAAGTTCTTTCCTAGTGAGCTCTGTTTCCCTTGGAGCCTCAGCCTCCAGGAGCTGAACTTCTTTCTGTGCAGGCCTGTGAGTGAGCAGGCGACAAGGGGCAATTCTGAAGAAATGACCAGACAACAGGCCACTTCAAACCCATTAGGGTCATGAAAATCATGACCTGGTGGGAAAGGCAGCTCAGCTGGCATTCAGGCATTCAGTCCTATTTCTAAAGATGGGGCTGAAGAATAAAAAAGAATAGTGGGGCGGGGAAGAAGAGGCTGGGATCCTGAGGGAAACCCCAAGACCACCCAAATGCTGACTACAGATCTTCTATGAGGAAAGAGTTGCTCTCCTGCCATCTGTGAGCAGGAGGTTCACACAGGGATTCTTGCATCAAAGAAACTAAGAGTCTCAGCAGAAATGACATTCTTTTCTGTGGAGGAGGCAACAAAAGTAAAGTGCCCCATCCTATGCTGTCCTTGCTCCCTTAATGCCCACGAAATGATCTGTGTCTGGCTCTCCCACCTCCTGGGGGCCTAAGGGTAAATAAACAGACTTTATTAGATGCCTACTGTATGCCAAAAATGTTCCGAGGCTACACTGAGATCGATGTCCCCCATACATTGATCTGAGTGTATCCTGAAAACAAAGCCATCAGGTACATAATGCTATTCCATTTTACAAATGAGGAGTCAGATAAGGTGTCTGAGGTCACATAACTGATAGGTGGCACAACTGGCATTCACGGGCAGGCTCACCTGCATCCCAACCCAGACTGCGAGCTCCCCATTGCATCCCGGCACTCAGGTGGGGGGGTCCTCTCTGGGCCTCTCAGCCCTGCAGTGGAAGCCCCCGGGGCAGAGGGGTGGACACTGGGTCCAGGCCCACCCAGAAGGACTCTCTCTCCTGAGACCCTGAATCTCGGGCAAGAGACACGCATGGAACAGTCGGTGCAGATGCTCGGCTGAGGCTTCTACTTGGGGGCTGCCCACCCTTTCCTGCAGCCTGGACCTGGGAGCTGCCCTGCACGCTGCCCTTCCATGCCTCTTCCTCAGCGGGCACTTCGCCTCTGTGAGCTCCTGTGTTTCTTCCACTACTCCCCCTGTCTGTCTCAATCTGCCTGAATGACTTTCTGTTGCTAGTGACCAAAGAACGCTCATCTGTTCGCCATCCATCGGGTCTCCCTCCCTCGCCTCTGCTCTCAGAACAGCGCAGACGGACAAGGCCAGCCCTCTAGCCGCCTCCCTCCTCCCGCACCAGCTGGGCCGTCCCAGGCTATAAACACTTAGGGAGGATGAAATGAGAACACCACGTGACAGAGTGGCCTGGAGCAATCTAGATTAAGAGATAAAGGAAAAGTGGGGACATTTCCATGTGTTTTGGTCATAACCAATCCTATCTACAATTTAGCAAGGGCAGCTCTGTCTATGCCACCAGCCCAACAAGGATAAAAGGCACACAGGAGGATGGGGCAGCAGGTTCATGGCAGGGCATGCCCATGCCACCTCTCAAGGCTGCGGATAGCTCAGCTTTGGGGTGGCACACGGAACCTCTGTGAGGCCTTGGGAGGAAACACCGAGAGGCTCAGTGGTCAAAGGAGAGAGAAGACGTGCAGAGGCGAGGCTCCCAGACCAGGGAGCAGTAGGGGAGTGCCCTGGTCTACACAGCTCCCAAGCCCTCCTCAGTGTAGGCAATTGAGCTGCAAAGGGTTGAGAAGGCTTTTCAGGAAGAATATTTCTGCACCATTTCCCTGTAGGAAAACATTTCTGACCGAGTGGCAAGTCCCCCAAGCCATCAGGCAAGACCGGATCTGATTCACGGAAAAGGGACCTTGGCCAGGGCCAAACCAAATGCTAATGACTTCCAATCATTGGCCTCCGAGCCAGCTCAGAACTCAGCAGAGCCAAGCCCTGGCCAGAGTTAAGCCTCAGATGATCAAGGAGAAAAAGCCAAGAGGTAAAAGCATGGGAAAACGGAAAGGAAGTAAGGAGAAAGTCTAACCGCAGAAGGGGCCAACACCTGAGTCAAGAAGCTGCCCGGTGCAGGCTGGCGGGCTCCTGGACAGTGTGGGATTCAGGAAGGACAATGTCACGGTGGCAGCTTTTTACGGCTTTTACTACCCCTCTCCATAACAGTCCTCTTACAGACTTGTGACTATGACTCCACAACTCACCCAAACATATTTATAAAATGAGCTGAATTCCATGTGCGCCTTTAGTGAGGGCATAGTTTGTCCTTTCTTCCCCCACCCCCATCTAACACTCACTGGAGGGTCTGGTATGAGCCGGGCCCCATGCAGACATGGGGGGAAATGTCAGGGTTTCACAGGTTGGGGATGGGGAGTAACAGGCAAGTGAAGCGACCTCAATTCCAATATGGACTGTTTCGAGGGATACCCAAAGTGTGGTGGGATCAGAGTGGAGGGGGCAATACATTGTGCCTAGAAAATGGGGAAAGTTCCCAGAAGAGGTGAGATTAAAGCTGGACCGTGAAGAATGAATATAGATTCTTCAAGTAAAAAGCCAGGAGGGGAGACTGTGGAGGGGAGCTCAGCAGTGAGATCCATCTGGGCTTGTGTCCCTACAGTCAGACGCCGTGGAAACTCAATGCCCCGGAGAACGGGTACATGAAGTGCTCTGAGTTCTGCCCCGCCGCTATGAGCTACAGGAGAGCCCTGCCCAGGTATGTCCATCCAACCTGGCTTGGTCTGGCAGGGAGCCCACCTCCGCAGCCATGAATGTCAACGTGGGCACCAGAACAGCAGCTGCACTTCTGGATCAGCTTTATGAGAAAAGGAGACTCGTCACTGTGCCTACACTCACAGCCCGAAACCTCCTCTAGAGGCTGCAGCTGGGAATGCCACAGCAGCACCGGGCAGCCTGGATCTCGGACCCATCACTGTGGTAGATCGGTGGGCGTGTGCCCGACCCTCATCAGCAGGATAGGAACGGAGATTATGCCTCTGGCCCTCGCTCTGCGGCTCAGGCTGTCGCTGCGAATCCCTCCGTTCCTTCAGCATGAGCTCGTAGATAAGCACGGCACAGACAGGACACTATGTCTCCCTGGTGATACCTGTGGCCCTCTTCAGCCCGAAGGATACGTTACCCTTGAGAAAGGAGGAGATGGTCCTGCAAGCTGACATGGGCCAGACCTGATGTGATGGGTCCCCTCTTCTCTTTCTGCAGAGTGCTAGGCGCACGAAAGGCCTAAAAAATATCCTTGATGTACAGATTGTTATTGGTAATTTTTAAAGTCAATTGTATGATGACCTTTCTTTGCACTTAAAAACTAGCACAATGTTTTCTGTACTTTGAAGTGTTCCAAACACTATATGACTATATTTACTATTTCTGACTCTCTTTACTCCAGATGGCTGGTTAATTTTGTAGAGAAATTAGAAACCACAATCATACACATGCTTTCATATGTTATTCAGTATGACAGGTAACTTTTCTTCAATCTTTTTCTATATAAAAATTTTACTAATAAAATATTTTGGAGCAAAAAAAAAAAAAAAAGACAGGAGCGGAGAGACATTTCAAGCAAAGGAATGACACATGGGTGCTGACTGAGAAACAGTCACTCCATAGGGTGCAGGAAGGTAATATGATGTGAGAAATGGGTCAAGAGAGGAAAGCAGGAATTAGATTGAGGAAGGCCAACACAGACTGCACATTTGATCCTGAAGGCCATGGAGAACCACCGAAGGCTTTTAGATCGCACATTGCTTTGCTCCAATCCTGAGAAGGCATGGAAAGGATGAAGGGTGATGAGAGTCTGAAGAAGGCAGTGGTGGTGGGGATGGTAGAGGGAGGGCTCAGTCAGCACATGAAAGACAGGATAAGAGAACTAACGGCCTGGAGAGAGAGACGAGGGAGGAGGAGAACCCTGAGAGAAGTAACAGAGGAGGTAATGGAACAACTAGTTCCCTTTGTCATCTGAGCCACGGTGCCCTGATATGTGGTCAAACATTAATCTGGATGTTTATGTGAGGATTTCTGGAATGATATTAACATTCAAACAGGTGGATTTAGAGCACAGCAGATTATCCTCCATAATCAGTTGAAGGCTTGAATAGAACAAAGAGAATTCCCAAACAAGGGAGGACTCTCCAGCAGACTGCCCTTGGACTTGATCTGCAACACCAGCCCTTCCTGGTTCTACAGCACATGGCCTTTGGACTCAAACTGGAACATTGGCCGTCCTAGGTCTCCAGCTTGCTGACTCACCCTGAAGATTTTGGACTTGCCAGCCCATAATCACATGAACCAACTGCTTAAAATAAATCACTTTTTTAAAAAATGTATTTTTATTGATTTCAGAGAGGAAGGAAGAGGGGGAGAAAGATACAAACATCAATACTGACGAGAATCATTGATTGGCTGTCTGCATGCTCCCTACTGGGGATCGAATCCGCAACCCGGGCATGTGCCCTGACTGGATTTCGAACGGTGACCTCCTGCTCTTATGAGCCACGCCGGCTGGGCATAAATCACTTTTTATATACATACATCTTTATAAAGATATATCTTTTTAAAAAATTGTTGACACTGCCCTAGCTGGTTTTGCTCAGTGGATAGAGCATCGGCCTGCAGACTGAAGGGTCCCAGGTTCGATTCCAGTCAAGGACACATGCCCAGGTTGCAGGCTCAATCCCCAGTGGAGAGGCAGCTAATCAATGATTCTCTCTCATCATTGATGTTTCTATCTCTCTCTCCCTCTTCCTTTCTCTCTGAAATCAATAAAAAAAGTATTTTAAAAAAATTGTTGACACTATTACAGATGCCCCCATTTCCCCTCCTTTGCCCACCTCTACCCAGCCCCCAATGCCCCCTCCCAAGATATATCTTTATAAAGTTACATATAATTTCTTTATGTAAGATATATTTATTGGTTCTGTTTCTCTGGAGAACCCTGACTAACAGGGTGAGGAACAGGTCTGCCAGCCTCCAGAGTAAGGAAGGAGGCAAAAACCACAGCCCACTGCTGTCTTCATGACCACCCCCAACATACGTGTGCTCAGAGTCAACACACAACCTCTTCGCTGCCTAAGAATCAACTTGCTGTTCTGAGGGACACTGGCGCATCTTGGGATGCCTGGCTTCTCATCACACAAATCTTGGCGTCAGTGTCCTTTTCCCAGAGAAGCTTCCCCTGGTCTCCCTTTCTAAAGAATATCTTAGCCCTCAGCACCCCTTTAGCCCTCTACCAAAGGACCCTGTTCATGCCGCCATAGCTCCTCTCATGATTCACAGTTATCATTTATTTATTGGTTTACCATAAAAAAATTTATTGTTTTAGTTCGTTTGTCTTCTCTACCCTAACCCAGACACCTGGAATGGAAATTCCATCAGAGCACAGATTTTCTTTTGTTCACCTCTGTGCCCCCCAAATATAAATATTTTTTAATGAAGAATAAAACCTACACTTGGGGTTACTGTGCCATTATTAAAGAGTAGTTCAGCCCTGGCTAGTGTGCTCAGTTGGTTGAACGTCATCCCATGCACTGAAAGATTCCCAGTCAGGGCACATACCCAGGTTTCGGGTTTGATCCCTGGTCAGGGTGCATGTGAGAGGCAACTGATCGATGTTTCTCTCAACATTGATGTTTCTCTCTCTCTCTCTCTCAAAAAAAAAAAAAAAAAATCAATAAAAACATATTCTTTTTTTAAAAAAAAGAATAATTCACTGAAGCCCAGAAAAGTTAAATAACTCACACAATTCTAATTGGCAGATCCAGGTTTCAAGTCCAGGCCTGTCTTATTCCAGAAGACCTGCTTTCTATTATTCTCCTATTCTTCTATTATTCTCTATTGTTTCTGTGTGAAACAACCTCTACAGTGCACCTCTCAGCTTTAAAAGATCCTCTAGAAATACAGTGTTTACAAAAGACAAACATTTTTGGAATACCTGTGAGGGTCAGGTATCCTGCTGAGTGGACAGTAGACATTAAGTCAGATGGAGCTATTTCCCAGGAGATCAGGAGGTGGGCAGTATAGGTGTGTGATCCAGGAAGACATCTGGACAAGGCTGTGTCCAGCTCAGGGCCAGAAACAGAAACTGGTCAATACCTTTTAGCTGTTTTACTTGTTGTGCTGGACTATTCAGAAAATGTGCCTGGCCGGTGGGGCTCGCATGAACCAGGAGGTCGTGGTTCTATTCCAGATCAGAGCACATGCCAGGGTTTCAGGCTTGATCCCCAGTGGAGGGCATGCAGGAAGCAGCCGATAAATGATTCTCACTCTTTCTCTCTCCCTTCCTCTCTGAAATCAATAAAAATAAAAATATATTTTAAAAAAAATGAGAAAAATGCAAATAAGAAAAAAAAATGAAGGGCACTTATCATGCAATCACCCCCTGTTCACATTGTGATGTTATTTTGCTTTACAATCAGCTTTCTCCCTGTTGAAAAGCTGTGGCTATATTTCCCCTATAAAGGTTTCTCTGTGTTATTTTCAATGTTTTTGCTACTACAAGTGATGCTCTGATAAACATCAACGTACAAGCACCTTCACACAGCTGTCGGAATATATAGAGCCTAGGAGTGAAAGTGCTGGGAGAAAGTTTGTACTTTTCAAATTTTTGTTTATATGCCAAACTTCCCTCCAGAAAGATGGAAACAATTTAAACATTATCAATCTGATTGCTGAAAACTGATATCTTGCTGGGTGTTTCTGCAATTATTCATGACATGGACCATCTTTTAAAGTGCCCAGAGCAGTGCCTGGAGCAGCACAGGTGCTCTGTAAGTATTCACTGAAGGGAAGTGTCACCATTTGTATTTTTCTACTGGGGATTCCATATATTCACATCTTTTGCCTATTCTTCCACAGAAGTATTTGGCTTTCCTTATTCTTTTGCGAGAACACGTTTTATCTCAGGACTATGAACCATGTGTTTGTTATTTATGTTGAACTTTGTGTTTTACTTGCCCTTGATTTGAACTTCTGTGTGCTTTCCAGTAAATTTTTAAAATATTAATTATCCTCCTCTTTTCAATTCCTGCTGGAATTCTATAGAATTTAATGAATATAGTGGGCTCCCTCTGGTGGTCACAAGAAAATCCCTGGTTCCCAGTGGTTAGTCCGTAGTTAAACCTCGAGACTTTTATTTACAGGACACGGTACATTTTATAATTAACAGATTCCGAGTGGCTAGACGAAGCCTTAAGAGAAGACTTCTAATTATTTTCTTCCATTCATCAGTGGGCCTACAAAGTGGTTCGAAAGGCCACTGTCCAAAACCATGCTTATAGGTCTTGCCTGCCAAATCCCTCTTTGGGGATTTCCTGTGTCTACTGGGACAATCACCCTTCCCCCAGGCTTGCAGCCTTGGGCACCTCTGTCCACTCCCAAGCCCATCCATCCTGTTTGTGAGTTCTGTCCACCACATGGTCCAGGGACTGTGACAGCTACTCCCTGTCATCAATTCTCATGGCCCTCATTCAAGTTCTCGTGACCTCTCCTCCAATGAAGTCATTAGCAGACAGTAATCATCTCTCCTTCACGTGCCCAGCACCATTCTAGGGTCAAGGGACGTGATAGGGAACAAGACGAGGTCCCCACCCTGAGCACCCTCTCAGTGAGTTTCTCTGCTGGAACCAAATCTGCAATCCTGATCTGAGGTGATCTCTCCCTCCCTTTAGTCTCTGTAGGACTTCCCTCTTCAAACTCTTTCCGTTCTCAGCATATTATAATTCTTCTTTCTGTGCTGTCGTCCTCCAACAGCCAGATCTGCAATCCCTCTAACAGTCTCCCTTTAACAACCTTGGTCAAGATTGCCCCCAGGACAATTACAGAATAGGTACAGAGAGATGAGTGAATGAATGAATAAATGAATGAACAAATATCTATGCATGGTAGAGAGGAAACTGAGACCATTCTCTAGAGAATTCTAGCCCTCCCCCCAAAAATCAGACACACAAACTATTCCCTTCCACTTTGCACAGCCTGACATGAATAGCTTAACTGTCATTACGCTACTTAAATTTACCACAAACTCAAGTCAACTAGGATTTAACGCATAAAAAAAGGTATCATTTAAAAAATGTCTACAAATAAGAAATAATTGGAAGGGGGATAACAATTTCCAGCGTCAAAGTACTAGGAAAATGCACCCCCTTCACTAAGCTCTTTCCCAAGCCAATGGCCAGAACAAACAGGCTGAATGCAAGCGGCTTCTACCAAGTCTGCTCTGTTCTGTAGCATTCCCGCAAGCTGCCGATGGATGTATCACGGTCTATGTCATTTCCGTGTTGTGCTCTCCTAGGTAGATTTTCACTCCTCGGCTCAAACTCCCAAACACTTTGCAGAGCAGTGAAATTCTAACTCTGATTACTCTGTCTATCAATTTCTGGAAGGTCAGCCTGCACTGCAAGCACAGTGCACTTCATGTGGAAACCATATGCAATGTCGCTGGTCTATTATATAAGGGTACAAAAAAGGCACAACAAGGAATTGAAGGGTATTACCACAGTGATGAAACGTTCTGAATATTCCCAAGGCAGGTCGAGCCCGGTTAGGAACAGTGAGTCGTGTGAAGGGGCAGCCGCCCTGGGCTTTGCACATGGTCTCTGGAGGCCATGAGTGCCTCCCAGGAGTCCCCAGGCCACACGGTCTCTTTTCTTTCTGGTTCTCTCGCTCCAGTGCTCTGTCACCAGCCTTTTCTCACCCACGTCCCAGAGGACATTCCAATAAAGCCTGCCAAGACTTTGTTTTTTCCCCCCAGAATAGTCCCAGCCAAACGCCAACTCTGAATTCCCTCTCCCTACCTCTCTGACAGCCCGGGCTGACGTCAACGAAAATGAAGAAGGCAACAGGCCGCACAAGGTGGGTCAGCACTGGCCTGGGGGCAATGGATCTGGCTTACGAGTGACCACACTGACTCTCCAGAAGCAGTGCCAGGCCCTGTTCTGAACCCTCTACATGTATTTACTCATTCAATCCTTGCAACAATCCTTTAAGGTAGATGCGAGCAGAAACCCCATTTCACAGATGAAACACTGAGGCACACAGAGGATAAATTACTCGTCCGAGGTCATGGAGGTAGTGACAGAAAATTTGAACCAGGCAGTCTGGGTTGAGCGTCCAAGCGCTTTCCCACTGGGCCATGCTGCCTGTTGGACAAGTTCAACAGCAGGAGAAGACTTGTGTGGTTCCGTGGCTAGCCAACTGTCTCTGAAGCAGGACTGAAATGGTCACCTCCCATCTGTGTCTACCCAGCTGTATCATTTTCTCTTCTGGGAAGAACACACTAAAATTCTTAGGGTAACCCCCCCGCCACCCCAATTCTCAGCCCACATTCTGGCAGCATCAACACCAACCGCTATCCAAGAAAGGTCACATGACCTAGACCTAGCTGATCAGTGCATCCATGCTCCAGGCACCGTAATTAGTTCAGGAATAGGCACCTGCCACAAACCAAGAAAGTCCAGGTCAATTCTGGGATGTTTTATTAATTGTGGTAAAAATACATACAAAATTATGTATTTTTACCATTTGAACTTTTGAAAAGTGCACAATTCCATGGCATTGAGTACATTCTTAATGTGTACAACCATTAACACTACCCAACATTTCCAGCAATTTCCCCCCTTCCAAACAGACACCCTGTACCCGTTCCACAATAGCCCCCTGAGTTACTTTGCGAGGGCTGCCATAACAAAGCACCATAATAGTCTGGGTGGCTTCAACAAGAGAACTTTATTTTTTCATAGTTCTGGAGACCGGAAGTCCAAGATCGAGGTGTTGGCAGGGTGGTTTCCTTCTGAGGCCTCTCCCCTTGGCTGGTCTTCCTCTGTGCATATATGTGTCCTAATCTCCCCTTCTTATGAGGACACCAGTCATATGGGATTGGGGCCCACTTTAATGACCTCATTCTAACTCAATTACCTCTTTAAAGACTATATTTCCAAATACAGCCACTTTCTGAGATACTGGGGGTTAGGAATTCAACATGTGAATTTTGAGGACACATTTCAGCCCATAACACTTCTCCATTCCCTGCCACTGGAACTTTTGGGAAGCAGAGCACTCTGTCTGTTGGGGTTGCTGAGAAGGAGTGATCTACCCATGGAGCTGTTTGGGGCCACCTTCAGGCCCCCAGGAGAGACTGTCTGAAAATGACACAGAGAAGAGCTTAGAGATGGAGAGAGAGGCCCTGAGCCTGACACACCTGATTCTGGCTCTGCCTCTGACCTTTTCATTTCCAGTTACATGAGTTAATAATTTCCCCTCTTTTGATTTATTAATGTAGCATGGTCAGAACATTAGTGTTCCAAGGTTTCTAACTAAAAGAGTTAGTTAATGCAACCACCTTTCACACCAGAGTGGCCCACATCTCCAGGACGTGCAGGATGGGACACATGGCAGCTGTTCACGTGGATTTAGGCTCTGAGGTGCCAGCCCTGAGCCGTCCTCTGGAACTTCAGAGCACAGTGAGGCGGGGTGTTGCCGGAGTCTCCCACAGATCAGGCTTCAGGGCCATCCCCAACCCCAACCCCTCCTACAAGGATTCAGGATTATTGCTCTGAGGGCCACCTTCCCCAACACACGATGGGCTCCCGTCCTCCAGCCCAATGTCGCCGGCCCTGCAGCATGCCTGGCTTGTGATGGGCTTCAGGACAAAGCACGGGGAAGCAGAGGACAGGGCGAGCAGCAGCCCTCCTTCCCTCCAAAACTTCCCCGGAGGACGGTCTTTAAGAACATGGGACAAGAAACAATCCAGTGTCCCTGTGGGGTCTGGTCACATTCCTCAGAGGACAGCCCGACAACCAGACAGGATTCCATCATTTAACCCAACAAGGCAGCACCTGCCCTCCGGTATTGGACTGAGTCAGACCATCTCACAGAGAAATTGCAAACTAAAAAAAGCAACACAGGGACCACAACCTCTGATACCATTTGTTTAAAAACAGGAAGGGAGCTACTGGCTGAAATGTCCATAAACTATCTCAAAAATCAGGCTGTCTGGCCCTAACCACTTTGGCTCAGTGGATAGAGCATCAGCCTGCGGACTCAAGGGTCCCAGGTTCGATTCTGGTCAAGGGCATGTACTTTGGTTGTGGGTACATACCCAGTGGGGAGTGTGCAGGAGGCAGCTGATCGACGTTTCTCTCTCATCGATGTTTCTAACTCTCTATCCCTCTCCCTTCCTCTCTGTAAAAAATCAATAAAATATATTTTTTTAAAATCCGGCTGTCTGTACCATAGCCACTAGCCACACATGGCCATTTAAACTAAAATTAATTAAAATTAAGTAAAAATTCAGTTTTTCAGTTTCAAGGGCTTGATAACCATGAGCAGCTAGTGGGGCCGCCAACTGGACGACTGGATGGTGTGCAGTTCTATCATCTCACAAAGTCCTATCAGCCAGTGCAGCTCTGGAAGACTTCAGCTACCTGGTAACAGCCCCTGGGGAGGGGAGCAGGAGGATGGGAGCGGGGGTATTTTTCACATGTAATCTTTGGTAGTACTTGATATATTTTTTTTTATCACATCATATATTATTTCCTACTGAAAGTTAAACATTTTAAAACTTCAAACATTTTTAAGCATTTAAATACACAGGGAACATAAGAAGGTGTTGGAATACCTAAGGGACAAGGCTCAGTTGCATTGTCTAAAGCAGTGGTTCTCAACCTTGGCTGCACGTTAGAATCACCTGGGAATCTTTTTAAAATCCTGATTTCTGGGCCTCATCCTCTGGAAATTCTGTTTCTTTGTTACTAATGTTGTGGCCCCACCCCATAACAAAGAAACAGAATTTCCGGAGGATGAGGCCCAGAAATCAGGATTTTAAAAAGATTCCCAGGTGGGTGATTCTAATGTGCAGCCAAGGTTGAGAACCACTGTCTAAAGCAGTGGTTCTCAACCTCTGGCCCTTTAAATACAGTTCCTCATGTTGTGATCCAGCCATAAAATTATTTTCGTTGCTACTTCATAACTGTAATGTTGCTACTGTTATGAATCGTAATGTAAATATCTGATATGCAGGATGGTCTTAGGCGACCCCTGTGAAAGGGTCGTTCAACCGCCAAAGGGGTCACGACCCACAGGTTGAGAACCGCCGGTCTAAAGCCTGGGCGTGTCTGTGGAAGGCAGAGAAGAGTTTAGGGGTAGCTGTGAGAACAGGCAGCCTCAGGGCCTCCCGGGGAGCAGCCACACTCGCACCTCATTCATGCTCACACCTGATCCGAACTCGGTGGTGCAGGAAGCTCCTCTGTCCCTCCCATTTCAATCCTCTCAGAAACCTTGTAAGGCCCTCAGGACGATTATTATTCCCATTTGTTTTAATTTCCTAAGGCTGCTACAACAAATTAGCACAAACTGGGTGGTTTAAGATGATGGAAACTTCTCATCTCCAGTGCTGAAGGTCAGAAACCCAAAATCAATGCGTTGGCAGGATGGATTCCTTCTGGAGGCTCTGAGGGAAGACTCCCTCCCACACCCCTCCAGCCTCTAGTGGCTGCGATCACCTTCCACGGTCCTGGCTTGTCTGATCTTGCCTCCACCCTCCCATGGCCTTCCCCTCTGTGTCTCTGCGAAATCTCTCCCTCCCGTATCTTACAAGGACAATCATCACTGGATTTAAGGCCACCCTAAATCCTGGATGATCTCATCTTGATATCCTTGACTTAATTATATCTGCAAAGACCCTGTTTCCAAATAAGGCAGAGTTGGGGAGCGTCCGGCCCGCGGGCCGTATAAGGTCCTCAAAATCATTTGGTCTGGCCCTGCCAAGGCTTTAGGGGTGAGTTAATTAAATGTTTGACCAAATATAGCAGGCTAATTTTTAACTTGATAATTTTGTACGGCCTGCAAATGATGTTATACATATCTAAATGGCCCTTGGCAGAAAAAAGATTCCCATCCTGAAATAAGGTCACATTTATAAGTATGGGGGTTAGGACTGGGACGTATCTTTTAGGGCAGTGATGGTGAGCCTATGACACGTGTGTCAGAGGTGACACGCGAACTCATTTTTTTGGTTGATTTTTCTTTGTTAAATGGCATTTAAATATATAAAATAAATATCAAAAATATAAGTCTTTGTTTTACTATGGTTGCAAAGATCAAAAAATTTCTATATGTGACCCGGCACCAGAGTTAAGTTAGGGTTTTTCAAAATGCTGACACGCCGAGCTCAAAAGGTTTGCCATCACTGTTTTAGGGGAACACAATTCAGCCCACTACACCATTTTATAGATGAGGGGTGCAAGGCTTGAGGGCCTCTCACTTGTCCAAGGTCACAGGCCTACTTCAGGGCCCAGCCCTGCCAGTCCCCCTCCACTGACTCAGGCAGGAGCAACAGCCTGGTCCTCCTCTCAGCCTCATGGCTCCCCAGAGTGTCGCTTCACAATGGGCAGCACACACAGAAGAGCCGCCCCCTACTCCGGCCTCGATTATCGGTCTGCTGCATCCTAGGATCTGACAAAAGATTACACTGTCCTCCAGGCGTGGGAAGGAGCCAGGCCAGGGGGATCTGTGGGGTATCTAAAATCAGATGGGACCCAAGCTATGGAGGGTGGTCTGTGTGTCTGGACTCCAGAAGTCTGCAGGGCAGATCAGAGCCAGAGAGAAAGGGAATGAGTTAAGGCTTCTGGTGTTGGAGAAAAGGCCTCTGTTGGAGAACGTGCCAGCCTCTGGGGTTTTGCATCAATGTAGGGCTCTGGTCCAAAGGGCTCAAGGGAGTCCTCCAGCTCAGAGTGACAGGAGGGAAAGTAGAGCAGGCATGGGCATGAGTGTGCATGGGGGCCTGGCCACACTGACCACAGCTGCCAGATGGCTTGATGGCAGCCACGAGCCCTCGACAACATCAGCACAGGGCTGCCAGCAGGGCCCTTCTCAGAGAGCAGGGAAGGTCACTGTCCTCTTGTCAGTGGGAACTGGAGGCTTTGACCAGCCTTTCAGCCTCCATAGTTCTCCCTGAGACCCTCTTGGGTCCCCCAAGGAAAGACAGGACACAGGACTGCCTCTGGGTCATGGGCTTTGACCTGTATTTTCTCTATGACTTCAAAAAGCCTATAGAGGCCACTCTAATATTGTCATCATTTTTTGGTGAAGACCCTATAGTTAATAAGTGGAAGACCAAGGTTTGGACCTGGCTTGGATTTATTCGGGAGCTCCGTGCCCCATCCCTGCCTCCTCCTCCCAGTCCATCTGTCATATGTATTTGGGACTTTCAAGCTTCCTGTCAGCAACCCACAGCATGAAACCCAGTTCACTTCACCATCCAGGTCATGCCTACAAATAGAAATAGCTGAAACAGAAACTTCACTCCAATAGTTTTTATTCAAGTCTATGCTAGTTCAAAATTTCAAAACACTGCTGTAACCCACGGAACTGATTTCATATCTTATGAATGCATTGTGCCTCCCAGTTTAAAAAACATCCACAACACTCAGAAAAAGCAGGGGAATCATTCCTATTTTATATATTTTGCAGATCATCCAAAAATTATTTGTGGGTCTGGATTTTTTGCCCCATTGAAAACACAGCTTCTGACTTACTGAACAAATAGTGATGTCATTACCTGTCATATCCTTTCCCTCCTATCAAAACCTTGGGGAGGTCCTACTACTAAAAGCTAGCTCAAGATGGACCATCAGGTCCTCTCCTGCTGGGCCCCCAGAGACTGAGTTTTCACACCAGGAGGCCCACCCTTGCAGACATCCTGGGCATCTCCCAACCTTGAGATGTTATCAGTGAGCTTCGTTTCTGGACCAGTGAAGGAGGTTGGGAAATACCATGCAACTTGGCTAATGGAAGGTGTGACAATAAGGTTAAGGGCCACTGGCTCAGCTGCTATGATCTATGTTCTGTCACCTTGTCCAACATGGAGAGAAGCCTGGGAAATATTATGACTTTCCGCTCATTCACTGCTTTACACACCATCCTGCGAGAGGTTAATGCTAACCCTAAAAATGCCAGGGCTGCAACTACACACCTAAATTCTCAATCATCGTCTGTGCAAAGCTCCCATGAGGACAACCAGGAAGACCTGATATGAATCAGGATTTGAGCCACATGAGTTAGGAATCAACAAATCCCAGTTCTATTCCCAGCCATACTAGTCTACACCACCAAAACCCAAGAGAGATATGATTATTTGAATAATTCAGACCATGTTTCCTGTTTCCTTCATCTACCTCCACCAAAAGAAATGAAAACCAAAAAAAAACCCCACACAAAACTATTTGGCCAGATTATTTATCACAACCCTCCCCCCAGACCTCCCAAGGTTTGAAATAGAGATAAGGTCACAACGATAATACCCTGTGGCTGGTTCGTGCCTGTTTTTCCATCTTCAGAATGGAATGGCTGGTGCTGTCCCAGCATCTAAGCCTTTATTATAAGTCATCTCTAATGGTTCTCAGCTCCCCCGCCAATACCACCATCGCCGTCAAACCGAAACAGTGAATCATGCTGTGATCTTTGACTAACGACATGTCTGCCAGGGAAGAGGTAGGAAGAAAGGCCCATGATGGGCCACAAGGTACAACATACAGCCTGAGACCCAAGGCAATCATCTTGACCATGTCCTCGGTAATTTTGAGCAGACAGAGAGAAGCCAGGCCTACAGAAGTCAGGAGCCAGCAAGGATCAAATGTCCACTTACCCGGAGGGCAGACGCATTCCGATGGCGCTTCCCGAACAGTCCGGAGCTTGACTAGTCCCTCCAACTTCTGAAACAAGAAGGAAAGGGAGGAGAATGAGGATGAGCTTGAGAACAGAGTAGAAAAATCAGCAAAAACCAATGTATCAAAAAAACAGAACAAAAACTAGATCGACAGTGATGGGGGTATTTTTGAGAACATTTTTAATAGGTCATTAAATTCTACAGACAGTTTTGGAATGAGAGAAGAAACAAAAATAAACATCGAGCAATTACTCGGGAGTCCCTGAAAAGAAGGCGGCACAATTCTGCTTTGTTACAACATTTTCAAACACAAATCAAGGAAAGCCAAAACGACCGTGCAGTCCGAGTGAAAGTGGGAGGCTGGGTAGCAGCTTTCAGTACTTGGATCACACCATCCGCCCTGGAAGCCCCCAGGCCCCCAGCTCAGCCCCTCCCAGCCCACCGAGCTCAGACCCGCTGCCCAGACCCAATCCACCAGGATGGCACTTTTTCTTTCTTCTTACCTGTGGGGATGCTTGCCCTAGAAAATTTGGTTGGTACAATTCAACAAAGATCTCTGCAGATGCCCAGCCCTGTGCTCAATTTAGGCGAAGGGAAAGAATTACCACAGAAATCAAGTCAGAAGTCACAGCTTTACTATTATGATAGCTCACAGTACAGCTTGGCACCATCACTGCCCGATTTGACCCTAGGAGTAACCTCTGTGGCCCAAATTATTGTTCCTGCCTCACTGAGGGGACACAAGGCACACACAAAAACACAAAACAAACAACAGAACAACAACAACAACAAAAAACAAGATGAGAAATTAGTCCCAAATCCCAAGTCTAGATTTAGGAAAGTGAAGCAATTGGCCCATAACCCCCAAACTAGCCTAGGCTTGAGTCCTGACAAGAATATGCAAAGTATTAACTTTTCTCTAGGAAAAACAAAACAAAACAAAAACCAATAAGCCCCTCTAAAAGCAAAACAAAGAAAATCCCAAATGTGTTAACCTTAGTGGAAAAATGCACTATGACGGGCAGAAGGAGTACTTGAGTTTCAAACATGAAAATGTAATTTTTAAAGCACTGCTTGTCAGATGTGAAAAGGGCACCCTGGTCTTGAGCCCTTGAGGCCAAGCCTGAAATTTTCACAGAAAACGGGACTCCAGCCAAGTCCTGTATTGTCTCTGGCTGGAGCAGCCCAGCACCAAGACCCGGAGACAAAAAAAACCAAAAACACAAAACATAACCAGGTTAGCTCCAGCTGCCTGCAAAGCCTCTATCCCTGCCTCCAGTCACCCTCATTTTCCAGATGGGCAACAGACAACAGATAGAATTAAGGCCAAGTTTTGGGGGAGCATGCGGATGTGTGATCATGACGCCTTGGTGGAGGGGTGTGAAAGCAGTGCTGCCTTTAAATGCATCCAACCTCTCCATCCTCACCGCACCTCTGGCCCACAAAGCCTCCAAAATCTTAACGTGGCCAGGTCTGGACACCAGGCTCTCAGCCCCAATTTGGTTCCCCACCTGCCATGAACTCCTGCTCTATGCTGGAGCGACCTGCAAGCAGCCCCCATCCCCCAGAATGCCTCCCACTCCAACCCACCAAAGCTTCTCCAGGGCTCCCACTCAGCAGCAGCCAACACCACCCAGCCCTGGCCTGGTGCGCGGGTCCCTGGAGCACCGCAGCCACGTGGGGCCTCAGAAGCTGCCTGGGCATGTGGACAAGGGTGGCACCTCAGAATTCACCTTCTCCCCACTGTATCTGCAGATGCTATTATCGATTTCAAAATTTACCTGGAAAAAGAATCCAGCCTTCTGGTTTAAGCCAATTTGTTAGTGGCGCTCTCATCTGTATTATCGCTGCTGGTTAGACTAGAAGTCACACTAATCCCCTCCCCCCTTTCTTAAACAAAAGCATTTAATGCTAAAACAAAACAAAACATGTAGCTTTTAACAATTGCTATCTGATCTGGGCCTCTGCCCTAAAGGAGGTAGGGGCAGTGGGGCGGGTTCTATCAAATACTGATAGGAAACACAATTACTTTTAAGCTACTCTTATGTTAAAATAAAAAGCTGACCAGGAAACTATTGATGAAAGGGTAAAAAAACATGCCTTTCTGTTAATGCTACCAGAGGGATCATAAATTACTGGGATTGAATTTTTGTCCTGTCATGTATTCTAACTCCTTTTATGCATTCATCTTTCTGGATCAGATGTGGTGAATTGGCAAAGTTTTCTCTCCTAACCCTCTACCCTCCCCGCCTTCCAGGCCCCTAACTTTCTGTGCATTTGTAACGGTCCCTACTAAGAACACAGAGGGAAATGTTTGAATTAGAAACCCAATCCCACAATCTTTATTTCCATGTGCTTTTTTTTTTTTAATTTTAAGAAAATATTCTTTTGTGTCTAGGTTTGTAAGAAATGACTTTAAAGCTTCTACTTTTTATATTCAGTTATCTGGTAGTACCCCTTGCATCTGCAAACAATATGGTCCTGGTTTTACATATGCAAACAAGTCCTGACTCCAAAAGTAAACAAAGGATGAGTTTCTGAGAAAAGACGAAGACTTGGGGAGCATTCCCTCCAGAGTGTGGGGGAGAAGGAAGAGGAGGGAGACTTGAAGTTTTGAGGGAAGAATGGCAAGAGCAGAGGGAAAATTAATCAGGGAAAATCATGATTTTTTAAAATAGCATTACATGGTCAGATGATAAATTTATTAATGAGCTGTTGGAGTGCTAGTCTGGAACATTTCACCAGATTTTCTATCACATCATCAAATGGTTACATTTTGATGAAATATGAATTAACATACAAAAAAAGATGTAATGATTTATTTCTGTAAAATGCTCCAAATAAAGCCACAAAGACATTCCGATCCTTTGACAGAAAATTACTGCTTTAGGGAATATACCCCTAAGGAAATAAGTCAACAGAAGCAAAAAAAAAAAAAAAAAAAAAAGGTATTCATGAGGAAGTTATGTCCCAAAACAGTGGGAGGGACTGTGTGTCCCCTGATGAAACTGTCATATCTTCATGAAATAGCGTTATGAAGACTATGTAGCAACAACGAACAATGTTTATGGTACAATAAATAAAATGTCTACACCAGTGTAAAAATTCAGGCTTGCGGTGGCAGCAACTAGCAAATACCACTCACTTTGGTGTTGGAATTATGGTAATTTACTTCTTTAGAAGTTCTTTCTGTAGTTGTAATACCATCTTCTCAGTAAAAATAATAAAATAAAATAAAATAAATAAAATCTTGGAAGTAGAAGAAGAGCCTAAGTGAAGCCCTGAAATCTCCCTGATGAGGACAAGTTTTGAATAATGGACAGATGACTCTGATTCCTCAGGAAGATCCAATTCCAGTCTCAACGCTGCTAATGTGCAACACAGACCTTAAAACAATGGTTGTAACTGCACTGCATATGTTCAGAAAGTTAAGTAGGGGCATCAAAAATATTAAATGACCTCAAGTGAAATTCTAGAGATGAAAACTATTATGGCTGAGATGCAAAAAACAACAACAAGGTATAGGGGATTAATGGGAGATTAGACATTGCAGAAGAAAAGATTAGTGAACTGGAAGTTAGCAATAGAAACTATCTAAAATGAACACACAGGGAAATAATTTTTTTCAAAAAGAAAGAATAAGCCCTAGCTTGGCTCAGTGGATAGAGCGTCAGCCTGTGGACTGAAAGGTTCTGAGTTCAGTTCCAGTCAAGGACATATGCCAGGGTTGTGGGCTCAATCCCCAGTGTGGGGCATGTAGGAGGCAGCCAATCAATGATTCTCTTTCATCATTGATGTTTCTATCTCTCCCTCTCCCTTCCTCTCTGAAATTAATTTAAAAAAATAATTTTTTTAAAGAAAGAATAACATCAGTGAACTTGGGATTTCAAGTGTCCTAATATACAGGTGATTACAGTCCCCAAAGAACAGAAAAATAATATTTAAAGTAGTAATGACCAAAATAATTTTCAAAACTTGAAAACTATAAACTCACAGATCCAAGAATCTCAATGAAACTCAAGCACAAAAACATGAAGAAAACTACCCCAAGGCATATCATAAATTAAACTGCCTAAAACCAGTGATAAAAGCAGGCAGAGAAAAAAGACATATGGGCAAATGAACTCTCATACATTGCTGGTAGGGATGTAAAATGATACAATGGCTTTGAACAACAGTTTTGCAGTTTCTTATAAAGTGAGTCATATGCCTATCAGATGACCAATCATTCCACTCCAAGGTATTTATACCCAAGAGAAATTAAAGCATATTCCATATGAAGACTTGTACATGAATGTTCATAGCAGCTTTGTTTGTAACAGCCAAAAAGTGAGACCAACTCAAATATTCATTAACAGGTGAATGGAAAAACAAACTGTGGAATATCTTCATAATAATACTTGATAACAAAAAGAATGAACTAATGATATATGCAAAATTATCAAACAAAATTTCAATAATTATATTGAGTGAAGGAAATCAGACCTCTCTCCCCCCCCCAAAAAGAATGCATGATTCCATTCATATAAAAATTCTACAAAATGGAAACTAAGCAATTGTGACAGAAATCAGTACCATCTGGTGGCAGGTGGGGAGGGACGGAGGAGAGAGCAGTCAAGGAGGCCAGAAGAAACCTTTAAGGGTGATGAATGTGTTCACTGCCTTGATTGTGGAGATGGTCTCACAGGTGTGTGCCTGCCAAGACAAATCTAATTGTGCATTTTAAATATGTGAATTAATTGTATGCCAAATAAACCTAAGAAAGCCAAATAACAAAAACCCCCAGTCACGGCTCCCACAGGTTTGGCCGGGATTGTGGAGCTGGTGTCCTGGGCTCACCACACTAGGCTTCAGGTTCCGCCTCAGTGCCAGGTAAACCTTGCTACAGTCAGGTGGGTAAGAGCATCTAGCCCTGCCCACGCATTTGGCAGGAGCTCAGACACTTTTCTCTAAGGAATGTGGGCTTAACCGGGGACTCCCACTGGCTCACGGAGTCACTCTGTTCCGAACCACATTGGCAAACATTTCCTTAATGGTCCCTGCTCAGTCCCTCAATACCTTAGTGTGTTTTGAAAGGGTTGGCCTGCAAACAAAATGCAATTCTTCAGAAATCCTTAATTTGTGTTCCCATTCATTATTTTACAAACACACTTCACTTCCCATCGAACCTGCCTTCGGAGATTTTCCACCCTGCTCTGACAAGGAAACCCCACCATAGAAGTGGATGGTTTCCATCATGGCTTTTGACCCATCGAGGAGAGGCCTCAGGCTGCTCCAGTATATGGTTTCCAAGCCTTCTCCACCCCATGGCCAGTCTTCTCCAGAGACCCAGCCACCATGTCTGGCCTGTTTAAATCCCAACACTGAGTGTGGCCGGCATGGCTCACTGGTTGAGCATTAACCTATGAACCAGGAGGTCACAGTTCAATTCCAGGTCAGGGCATATGCCCAGGTTGCAGGCTTGATCCCCAGTGGAGGGTGTGCAAGAGGCAGCTGATCAATGTTCCTCATCATTGATGTTTCACTCTCTCTCCCTTCCTCTTTGAAATCAATATATTTTTTAAAAAAATAATAAATCCCAACACTGAGTTCCACCTGCTTCCCACTGACACTGCTCTCTCGGTCCTGTCCACAGTGTCTGGGGCTTCCCCTCATGTGTCAAGTCTGATTAGATGGTGTTAGGGGCTGAATCATGACCCCCCTAAATTCACATGTTAGAGTCCTAACCCCAGTCCTTCAGAATGTGACTGTATTTAAAGATAGGGTCTTTAAGGTGGTAATTAAATAAAATGAGGTAGTTATTGATATCCAATGTGACGGGTATCCTTATAAGAAGAGGAGATTAGGAGTCTGACATGCACAGAGGAAAGGCAATGAGTAGACACAGGGAGAAGACAGCCACCTGCCAGCCAAAAAGAGAGACCTCAGGAAAAACTAACTCTGCTGACACCTTGATCTCAGCCTTCTAGCCTCCAGAACTGTGAGGAAAGAAATTTGTGTTGTTTAAGCCATTCAGACTATGGTACTGTGTTAAGGCAGCCCTAGCAAACTGATTGAGATGGGGTCTCCCAGACACCCTACCCACCTTCACTTACCCACTTCAGATCCCCTGCCTGCCCCAAGGGGAATAAATTAAGAGGAGATGGAGAGGACCTGGAGGACTGGGATGCTGGGCTGAGTGAGGAGATTTCGCCTTATTGGCCTGGGAGGCATTGAGGGTTGATGAGCAAGGGGAGGGACACCAACTTGAGAATATGACCTGCCTGGGACATGGAGTGGCAGGACTCAGACAGTCAAACAAGTAACTATTTCAAGAAGGGCCCCACCAATGGGACTGAAATCAAGGGGCTAAAAGAAAGCCCATCAGCGGTTCCTGCAGACTGAGTGGTGAGGCATCTCTTTCCCGCTCAGATCATTCAAGGCCAAGCCTTTATAGGGGAGCCTCCCCACAGGAGTGGGAAGGAGGAGGAGGAATTGTGCCTGGGGAAGAGCCCTAGCACTGAATGCTAACAGTCCTGGCAGCCATCAGATTGCTAGGATTAGCAAAGTGCAGAGCAGGCAAGAAGGGAACTGGCAGCTCCTCCCGGGAAGAGTGCATCACTTCATTCGCAGAGAAATGAAGTGCAGCACCCTTTTTGCAGATGAGGAAGTGGAGGCTTGGAAAAGCCAAGTTATTGGAGGCAGGTCCAGACTCAAACACAAGTCTTCTAACTCCAGAGCCCACAGCATGAGCTGTGCGGGCCCAGTTGGGGAGGCTTTTAGGAGGACTTGGCAGGGACAACTTCTGTGGTGAGGCGATGAGGTCAGGTCTCCCCCTCCCCGCTTCCTTCAATGGTTCCTGCATGTGCACAAGCACACACCTACATGCCCCATAACTCCCCCCCACACATTCATATTCATAGACACACTCATGCACATATGTACACACATAATATTAACTCACACAATGCACTCACATGTGTGCACACTCTCACACAGATGCACTCACATGTGTGCACACACAATGTACTCACTTGGGTATGTGCACATGCATGCTGACATGTATGCACACTTGATCTCACACGTATACACCCTAACACACACACTCTAGTCCCATTGCCATGTGAACTTATCCTTCATTTGCACCACCACCTGGGTCTGGAAACAAGATGCTGTAGATGATAACAGCCCATACATCACACAAAATGGCCAAGTTAAATAAATGGACAGACTTTGCTTTTTCTATGTGATGATCCTCTTTGGAGGCACAAAGTTGAGTATATTTTATGTAAACTGTCTTCTAAAACACAAGAACACATTCTAATTGCTTTATGATTTGTTTCACAATTCAAAGTTGGAAGCGAATTCAGTTTTAGAAGTTGACATTACCCATTTGAAAGCACTTTTCCCTCACAAATTTTGTGGCTACATCAGAAATTAAAGTTTTCTCATTTACCAGTGTGAACTGAAACAGATGTGTGTGAGGCCTCTGGTTCACCAGGTTACTCACAAGCACTTGGGGAAGTCTGTACCATATTGAGTAATCACAAAAATGGACAAACCTATTAATCAAAGCGAATTTACTAGGAGTTTGAAGCTCTTTCACAATGAAAAAGCCATATACTAATTTTCAAGAATAATTAGATTTTTAGCTTGGTCGTAAATGTGAAATTTTTTCCATTTAAATGGAAAACTTCCTTTTACTTAAATGAAAGACAGAAAAAATGGGGTTATGAAGCTGATTTGCTCTTTGCTTTTCTTCAACAAGTCACATTTCCCCATCATTGACTTGGAGACAGGACATATGTTCACACCTTTTTTACTTCTGCATGGCCTTCATAGGCTGGCAGAATCCCAATGCTAAAAGGATCTTAAGGTCAGCCGTGTAACCACGGGGCTTCCTCTCCAATTAGACACAGACATTCCTTCTGGGCTCAGTCAAAGAAAGCATTCTAATAAGAACAGCCATTTTCAGGATTTGTATGTGCTGAAGCACTTTGGACATATCAACGTGTTTAATCCCCACAGAAACCTTAGGGCAAGGATGATAATCCCATTTAACAGATGGGCAAACTAAAGTTTGGAAAACCAGCCATTTACCCAAAGTCCCACAGCTGGGAAATGGTACAGGTGAGAGGTGACCCCAGGTCTGCTTAAAGCTAAAGTCTTGCCCTCCACCCTACGCGTCTGCCACCTACTGAAGACGTCCACAGACAGAAAGAAGCTGCTGCTATTGCTTCTCTTTTGGGGGGCGGGCGGGGAGCGGGGCAGGGGTGGCATCTGGCAGGGCAACTGTAGAAAGGGAGGGGGACTAGGAGTCAAGTTACCCAGATTCAGGCCACCACCTGGGACCAGCCATTGTCCCACTCTGGGAAGGGAAGGCCACCTCACAGGGGTGGGGGGCTGGGCTGGGGCTGTTATGTAACAGGGAAATGTATGTGAACCCTTTTGCTCAGGACAGGCACAAGGTAGGGACCTCATCGTTCCCCCCCACCCCTAATCCTCTAGGAGTGCACTAACGTGCCTTTCTTTAAAGCGACATCTGCAAACTTATTTTTTCTCCCAATGGATCATGCTTATTCCTAAAATATGTTTCCGGATATGATGAAAGGATGTCTTCTGAGTGCCTATGTCAACAATTAAAGATTAATCCTTATCCTACACATGGAGAAAATCGAACCAAGAGAGCTGGAGGTTGTGTGTGGCCTCCGGAGAACGTCCCCTAACTGAGTTACATTTGTTCACAGAATTGGAAGTCACAGCAGGACCCAGCGCAGTGCACGGCACTGCCAAATGCTGCTCAGGAAAGGGTTCTGCACCAAACCAGCAAAGGAGCCTAATTCTGAGACATCTTCAGAGTTTTTCCAAATCTTATTTTAAGGCTTTGTTGGTTATCAATTGCTTTCGGCTTTAACAAATCCACCTGAAATAAAATTTCAACCGAAAGATGGATTGAATCTACTTTGCTCAGCATAGAGCTTGAAGCATAACTTCACAACGGCGTGACAGTTTCAGACTACGCCAGGAAGATAAACATGTATGTCACGGACAAGCTTAGATGTTCCAAAATCAAAACAAAAACATGAAACCCTGAAGATATTCCTCTATGGACAGTTACTCTATGTCCTAAAGCAGTGGTCGGCAAACTCATTAGTCAACAGAGCCAAATATCAACAGTACTTCTTCAAAATAGACTCGCCCAGGCCGAAAACAGACTTCTGCGTATGGGCCATGAAGTTTCAATCGCACTGTACGTGCGCCTGCACGTGGTATTTTGTGGAAGAACCACACTCAAGGGGCCAAAGAGCCGCATGTGGCTCGAGAGCCGCAGTTTGCCGACCATGGTCCTAAAGAATAACAGAAGAGACTTTGCCCACGAAACCATTGGCTGTCCCGTGATCTATGCCAACAGAATCATGGAGGGAGCCTAGATGCTGTGTTGACAGAGGATGCAGATCCCATCGGTGGGATCCTCTGCAGTCATGAAACAGGACCATACAGATTGTGCAGCACCTGCAACAATGTTTTGTTTTGTTTTGTTTTGTTTACTGATTCCAGAGAAAGAAAAGGAGAGGGAAAGAGAGAGAGAAATATGCATTGGCTGCCTGCTGCACACCCCCGACCCAGGCATGTGCCCTACCCAGAACTGAACGGCAACCTCCTGGTGCATGGGGATGATGCTCAACCAACTGAGTGGAGTCACACTGTCCGGGCCTGCAACAATGTTTTTGTTTGGTTTTGCTTTTGGTTTGTTAATCCTCATGAGAGGATATTTTTTTCCATTGCTTTCCAGAGAGAGTGAAAGGGAGGGTGGGAGAAGAGAGAGAAAGAGAGAGAGAGAGAGAGAGAGAGAGAGAGAGAGAGAGAGAGTGAGAGAGAGAGAAACATTGATGTGAGATCTCACATCAATTGGTTGCCTCCCGCACACTCTCTGACCAGGGATGGGGAGCAAAACTGCAACCCAGGTGCATGCTCTTGACCAGGAATCGAACCCTTTGGAGCACCGGCTGATGCTATAAGCACTGAACAACACTGGCCAGGGTTGCAGCAATTTTGTTGTTGTTAGGTTGAAATATATACAAGCAAGGGATAAATGGTGTATACGCTGCAGTAATAGTTAGCTAAGTGTAATTCTGTCTATGGATAAGAATTGAAGTGGATGTTGCCAAAAGTTAAATAATCCTTGTTTTAGAGTGGTGAGATTATCAATAACCTAATTGTGTTAAATCAATATTACATCTTGGTTCTTTTTTAAGGAGGATGGGGAAGGGTTGCTGAGTTGGCGTGCCATTTCCAACACTGGAACTAACATCCTCAATAAAGGAGGTGGTCACATGTCAGGGGCAGCAGCCCTGGAGAGCTGAGGAGCGTGTCAAGGGGCAAAGAGAAAAGGGTCTACATCTGCCCTGCAAAGAGCAGGTTTGAAAGAACTCTCTCACCGGCACTGAGCAATGCCTCCTGGTGGGGTTAGAATTAGAGAAAGGAGAGAAGCCTGTAGAAATGTGGTGAAGGAGAGGGCTTCTCTGAAAGTGGAGGATTATATCGTCACCAGGGTCCCTGGAAGGAAAAGACAGTGGGTCCCAGTGCTCAGAGCTCACCACCCTCTGCTGTCCTAGAGAGACCATCTGGCCTCCCTTCTCTACTCTGAACCACGACTCCTCCTGACTGCCTGGGCCGTGTTCTCACCTCACGTGTAGAGAACTGAGGCTCTGAAGGGCCGACGGCCAGCCCAGGCTACACAGCAAGCAGGCAGCCGATGGCTGCCAAAGACCGAATGCGTGTGTCCCCACACATTCCTATATTAAAACCTAATCCCCAAGGTGATAGTGTTAGGAGGTGGGGAGTTTGGGATGAGTGCCCTTATTAAAGGGACCCTCTTCTGACATGTGGGGACACGATGAGAAGACAGCCCTCTATGAACCAGGAAGCAGACTCTCACCACAGCATCTGCCTCCAGGACTGTGAGAAATAAATGTTTTGTTGTTTTCTTGCCACTCAGTTGTAGCAGCCTGAATGGACTAAGACAGTGGCCTTCTGACTCCTTGTCCAAAATGTTTCCTCTTCCAAATTCAGGCCTCCCAAAGCCACCATGACACACAGCTTCAGGCAAGGCGGCGGCAACCCCCAAGCACGCGCATCTCTCTGTTCCAAGATGCCAGGACTCAGGGTGCCCTAAAGACTCCTCAACCAGGCCAGAGGAGTGGGGCCTCCTTACTCATGAGAACACTTCCCGGGAAGCCGATAAAAGTGGGCAGAGGAAGGTGGGCCTGGGACCAGGTGGCCCTGACATGGGGCACGTCCACACTGCTGTAGGCTGGACACTGAACTCAAACAGAGGGTGGAGAGGACATGCCCATCCTTCCGTTTCCTCCCTTCTATGGCATCCTGTAAACCCGAGGGAGCCCAGGCCTGGCTCTGTGTGCCCCAAGCATGTCACCGCCTCCATCTCAGACACATTTCTCCCTCTGGACAATAACCTCTGTCTTCCACATTTCATGAGGCTGTTGTGGGGAAGTTTTAAAATTTTTAAGTTATTCTGTAACTTATTAAGTTCACGTTTTGTAAGTGCATTATATTCAGAGAGAAATACAGATTTCAATACTGCCTCAGATAAACCCAAATTTATCAATCCTATATAATAAAAGCCTAATATGCAAATTGTCCCCTCAGATGGCTGTTCGACCGGGAGTTCGATCATTTGCTATGACATGTGCTGACCACCAGGGGGCAGCGTGGAACATGGCAGGTGTCGGCAACAAGGTGCTGGCAGTGGGCATCAGCGAAGGCGCTGCTGGCTCCAATGAGCCCCAAGACGTGGGACCATGGTGGGATGGTGGAGCAGGTGAGCGGGCAGCACCAGGCCAAGGCAGGTGCGAGTGGGGACCCGATCACCCCACAGAGGGTGACCAGTGGTGGCGGGGGGTGGAGCTGCTGCCCAGCTCCCAGGCACTGAGGGAGCAGGGTTGGGGGGGGGCGTGCCCCCCACCCCCACCCCGAACAATTGTCCCATAGATGGTGACCAGCGGCGGTGCCCCCCTTTCCGCCCCCCCCCCCCCCGTAATTATGTTCTTTTCAGTGTGCATGAATCCGTGCACCGGGCCACTATTATATATCTACAGAACAAAAACTGACAACTTACTGCCTGTCTCATTAGATCAAAAAACCTTTACCTGGATTTCAAGACATCAGGTAGGAATTCCTCCAGAATGTGGCTCCAGCTTGTTGCCCAAGCCCCTCTCTCATTATTCCTTGGATGGTCATCTACCAGCCCCGTGTCCTCTCCTCCTTCTAATAACAGCACTCCAAGTTGTCCTCTAGGACCATTCTCTACTTCCCGTCCTTTCAGCACTAGTAAGGTTCACACGTGACACAGGAACACCCCCCTGCAAGCCTGGCAGATCAGAGGCTGCCCCACTGTCCTGTGGCCAGTACAGGTCATCCATATTGACCCTCAGAGTGAATCAGGGGGCTTCCGCCAGGGCTGTTGGGAAAGAGAAACTCTAGCTGCTGGCAGCTACTCTGCCACTTCCCGGGAGAGTAAGGGCATCTTGAGAAATATGGAGCCAGTACAGAGAAACACAAAGTCAAGGTGCCTCTAGCTGTGCCTGAGCAGCATTTCCCTGGACTTCTCAGCTACTCAAGCTAATAAATTCCCTTTAATTTAAGCCAGTCTGAGTTAGGGTTCTGTCACATTGCTATTTGAAGGAACGAGGACTCAAAGGCATCTGGAGAGGCTGACTCTCATGAAATGATACTAGTGAGGGTAAAAGGGACATTCTGCTCTGGGGACCATGACCCTAACTGTACATGCACTGGCAGGGGACTTGGAGGCCATGGCGAGATATGGCCACTGAGAAAGCCAAGGGGCCTATGGCTGATGGGGGTGCAGAGAGGAGCGGGAGCAAAGCTGCCTGTGCACACCTAATGCGTACAAGGCCCCATACATGGTTTTGGGTGTACTGATCCCCTTGGTCCTCAGAGTGACTGGGCCAGTTGCCTCCAGTCCGAGCAGCCTCTTCCACTTGCTGCGGTGTGATGAATAAGTATTACTGTGCCCCTGCCTGATGTAGGGGAAGGTGGAAAGCAGGGCCTTAGAGTGCCATTCCCAGCGTGGAGGCCACTCTAGCTAGTCACTATGGGATCAGAACAGCATCTGCTTAAGGGCTAAAGACCATAAACTGCAGAGCATGAGACTGGACCAGAGAGAATCCCAAGCACAGCAACCTTGCCTTTGACTACGGCTGGAGGCAGAGTTGGAGAGTGGACCCTGAGGGGAACAGAAATTGTTTGGCTGAAGAGTGTTCCCAGAGCATGCAGCTTGGGAAACACTGCAGTGGAAGGGGGTTTGGTTATGAAAATTGTGGCAGGTCAATGGATACTGCTCCGTCCTCCTCTGGGGTAATAACACTTTATGGCATTAACCGAACACCTAGCCATTCTCAGTCTTCTTTCCTCGAAAAGCCACAACATGCCCAGCCTCAGGGGATGAATCAAGACTGGCCAAGTCCATCACCCTTGCCAGTGACAGGATAATGGTGATCATGGGCCCTGGCTCTGGCTATAAGGGAAGTCTGCTCGCTATGAGGGAAGTCTGCCAAGAGGCGCTGGGAATCTCCCCCATGACTCAAATGCAAGAGAAAGCCTATCAAGAAGATGACTCTTTTTCCTGCCTCCTTCCCTTCTACCTTGGCTACTCTTGTGTGAAGACTCATGCTTAGAATTGCAGCACCAATCGTGGTCAGGTTACTAAACTAACCCAAACTCCTGAATGACTTCCAGGCTTCTCTGGTTATGCAAACTAATTCAATGATTGTATTGCTTAAGGGACCATACTCAGGTATTGTTACTCATCATCAAAAGCACACTTACTGACCAACACTTTCTTCCATGTTATCTTCTTTGCTTGTCACTACCCAGGCCATTGTGACCAGCATATTGGGAAGAGGAAGTTGAGACATAGGAAATTGAAGAGGTTAGATGACAGAGTAAATAAAATGGTGGGACTGAAACCCTTCTCTGCCTGCCAGTATACATTCATTCAGTTCAGGTTCTCCAGCTTCAGGAGCAATGCCATGCATCTTCAAAGCCAACATGTAGGATTTGAAGATGGTGGCGTTGGTAAACACCTGTACTTGCCACCTTCCACAACCACATAAAAATTACAAGTAAAATACAGAGCAACCATCATCCAGAACCACTGGAAGCTGGTTGAATGGAAGTCCTACAACCAGAGAAGTAAAGAAGAAGCACACTGAGACTGGTAGGAGGTGCGGAGACGCGGAATGGGCTGGTCTGGCACCTACGTGTGCTGCTTTTTCAATCGGGAAGGAGATTGTCTCTGAGGAGGCCTCCTAGAGGAGCAGGGTGTCCCAACCCCACACCAAACCCCCATCCCAGGATCCTAGAGCTGGAAAAAGAAGTCCCTATGGGCAGTAAGAACTACAGGCTTGAAAACCCCTGCAGATTGGGGCTCCAGAACACAGAGGCTATTGGAGACCCAGGTGTTACTCTTAAAAGACTGGCACCATGAACTGAACTTTCAAGATCTCACTTTCTCTGAGCCCCAGCACCAGCGCGAGGCTCTGGGGAACACAGACACATATGAGGAGGAACTGGATTGTCAGGCATCGGGGCAGGAACTCAGGGGCGGCTTTCTCCCAGATGGAGGTGCTCTCAGGGATGATTGTTCCTGTGCTGGGGCCTCCCCAGTGGCAGGACTGACTGGCAGCCATTTCTGTTTGCTCCACCCTAGTGATTCCCTAATACCCTGCCTCATCCAATTTACAAACCCACCCAAGCTGTGTGCAGCAGCTTTTGCATATGAATGGCCTGTCCTAGTTCAGGCTAACATCTCTCAAACAAGCTGCAGCTGGGTCAGGGAGCCCCAAACCTTTCAATAAAAGACCTAAGATCCCAGGACCAGCACACCAGCCTGCCTTGCTTCATAGCTGGGCCTCGCGTGGGCACTTCCAAACCTGATAAAGAGGAGGAATCTGAAGATCTCTCTGTAGCTCCTGCTGGGTGGCCCCAGGCAGAGGCTGACTTTGCAGCTCTCTGGAGACCCAAGAGCCAGTGTACCCAGTGGTCAGTATCAGATCATACCAGATTACAATTCTACACATCCATAAGTGACACAGCCAAAGGGCAGACTCAGTGAGCACTAAAGCCCCACTGAAGCAAGTCCTACTCCAAAGGGGTGTCTCCTGCACAGCAGCTTTCCCACTGTAGTTGCAGCTGGTCCTCACAGTCAATTGGCCTGGAGGTCAATTCCTCCCAGTGATACCAACAGCAATCAAGTCTCAACTACAGCAAGACTGTGCTCACAGCCCACAAAGGGGTGCACCTGGAGCTCCTAGCTCAGGTGACTGGGGAGGTTGAGCCACTGGGTCCTATAGAACACCTATTACACAAGGCCACTCTATCAACTCAAGGAGACACAGTAGCTCTGCTACATAGAAACCAACACAGGGAAGCAGCCAAAATGCAGAGACAAAGAAACAAATGAAAGAAATGGAAGAAAGCAAACTACTGGATATAGAGTTCAAAAAACCCCACAGTTATAAGTTTACTCAAGAATCTTCTAGAAACCTCCAAAAAAATGGAAAAGGACCAGTCAGGAATTAAGTATACACTGACTGAAATAAAGAATAATATACAGGGATTCAACAGTAGAGTAGAGGATTCTGAGAATCAAATCAACGATTTGCAATATGAAGAAGCAAAAAACACCCAACCAGAAGAGCAAAATGAAAAAAGAATCCAAAAATATGAAGCTAGTGTAGGGAGCCTCTGAGACAACTTCAAGCATACCAACATTCGCATCATGGGGGTGCCAGAAGAAGAGAGAGAGCAAGATATTGAAAATCTATTTGAAGAAATAATGACAGAAAACTTCCCCTACCTGGTGGAAGAAATAGACTTACAAATCCAGGAAGCAGAGTCCCAAACAAGAGGAACCCAAGGGGACCACACCAAGACACATCATAATTAAAATGCCATGGGCTAAAGACAAAGAGAGAATCTTAAAAGCAACAATAGAAAAGCAGTTAGTTACCTACAAGGGAATGCCCATACAACTGTCAGTTGATTTCTCAACAGAAATTATGCAGGCAAGAAGGGAGTGGCAAGAAATATTCAAAGTGGGGAATAGCAAGGACCTACAACCAAGATTACTGTACCCAGCAAAGCTATTATTTAGAATTGAAGGTTAGAAAAGAGCCTCACAGACAAGAAAAGGCTAAAGTAGTTCATCATCACCAAACCAGAATTATATGAAATATTGAAGGGTATTCTTTAAGAAGTAGAAGAAAAAGATAAAAAATAAGAACAACAAAATGGCAACAAATACATACTTATCAACAATTGAATCAAAAAATCAAAATAAACAAGAAATCTAATGAACAGAATAAATTAATGAATAAAACAGAATCAGAGGCATGGAAATGGAACAGATTGATGATTCTCAGAGGGAAGAGGGGGTGGGGGGCAGGAAGAGATTAAACAAAGATCTTATATGCATACATGCATTACCTATGGACACTGACAATAGGATGGCCAAGGCCTGGGGCAGGGTCGGGAACTGGGTGGAGGGGGGCGAGGGGGAAAAAAGAGGAACATCTGTAATACTCTCAACAATAAAGATTTTTTTAAAAGTCAATATGTAAAAGTCCAATTTAACAATTAAAAAATGTTTGTGAAAAGAATACCCTGACAGTTGGCTCAATCTAATCATGCTGCTATTATTATGAAGCTCTCCCAAACTGCCCCCCCCCCCCCCGCCCCACCAAAAAAAGAGCAGAGAAAGTGAGCATGCCAGGAAGTATTGGACAGGAACTTTTTCGGTTTGGGAGCCAGGAAATGTAAAGGGCACAAATGTAGTTATCCATCTCCAGCCACGGGACTGAAAACTGAGCCTCTTTATTAAAATGTCCACCACAGAGCAGTCCTGACAAGTGGCAGACTGCTACAGAGACTGAAAAAGCTACCATTGATTCTGGGTTTTATGGTAACAACCAATGTATCTAGTTGATGGTAGGGAAGGAAAGTGCTTGAATTTTACCCTTAGTCTCTGGGTTTTTCTTGTTTTCAAACTGACTGGTCTGAACAATGGAAGACCAATAGCCAACAATAAGTCCACTGTAAGCTGGAAATGATTTCTGAATACAACTAAATGTTTCTTTCATTCTCGAATTAAACTTTTTACTGTAGTAAAAGTCAAGCTTTTATAATATTGTAACTATAGGTATAACTATTGGGGGTTGATTACTTAGGCAGCCTATTTAAAGCACCTTAAAAACAGATATCAGATGCTTGTTTTGCATTTATATTTTTGGGTCATACTAAAGATACTATTGTTAATGATTCTTGCTCAAAAATCCTGTTTTTATGTACTGAAAACCGTTTCTCTTATTTTGTAGCATGGAAGGATAATCACAAGTTAACATGAATATTCCCTTATTGTAGCTTCTGGATCTACATCGTCAGGCACACCAGCCAGTCCCAAATAAGTTATTTCATAGTTCTGTTCCCAAGGGAACAAACACAGTGGGCCCCATATCAACAGTGGCTTTTGTTGGCTTATTTAAAATAAATTTTTTTCTGACTTTAAAGTGGCGTGTGGTCGGTAAGGATTTCTCTTCTTTAATTTGGATGTGGTTTCTGCCTCCAAAACTCTGAAAACAAACTTGTTGGTAAAAGGACAACCTGCAGGCACTCACACACACGGCTACTTCAGCTCAAGCTTAAAAGAGGCTTCACTGAAAACAAACTAGAACTGAAAAACATGTTCAAGTACAAATGTTCTTTCCTGAAGCTATTTTCAGTTCATTTGTCTTTTATATCTAATAGTTAAAAAAATATCTTCCCATCTATTTAAAGCCAATTACCAGCTCACCATTATGTGCCTCCCACAGCCCCTTCATCTCTGCCAGGGACTGTTGGGGTCACCAGGCAGGGTGTGCACATTCCCCAGGCAGTGACATCTGGGAGAAGAATGGGTAGAAGCAGAAACAGCTTGGCCCTGGGAGACAGACACCTTTCACAGGGGCCACTCAAACAGCCAGAAGCTCAACCCCAAGTTCATTCACACCGTGGCATCTCTGCTGCTCCATTGGGATGGAAAAACTGGCCAGTTAGTACTCTGAGCACATGCCGCGCAGATACCAAGTTTAGTTAGTTAATTGTAGGATGTGCTGAGATGTGTACATGCTAATGTCAGATTGCTGAGCTGTACAGCAAATCTGAAGTGGAAATCCCAGGATTCCAAAATGTTCCCTTTGCCTTTCTAGTGGGGGGGGGGGGGGGGGGAGAGAGAGAGAGAGAGAGAGAGAGAGAGAGAGAGAGAGAGAGAGAACGAACTTTGGTTGCTCTGTGCCGCAGGAAGCCACTGCTCTCCCTCCAAATTCAGGACTTTTAGGATCCATCCACACTCCTCAGTCGTGGCTGCTTTCCCAGGACCCCCCGCCCCCATTAGAATAAACACAATTTACAAGTTCTTTGCAAAAGGTTCTCCTGGGAATTCTGATTTACTCCATCTGGGCTTGTGGTTTATTTTTATGCTCAGAGGGGTCTCCTATCCAAAAGAATAGCCACAGTTCTAGCACTAACAGGTAGAAACTTCACTGACCTTTCATAAATCAGTTCAACACTCTGGTCTCTAGGGATTTGCCAAAAGATAATGGGCTGCAATTATGAAACCATCACCAGGAGTTGCCAAGCAGAACCCTGGAGAGATTTCTGAAGTCTGCAGACACTTTCCAAGACAAAAGAGGAAATCATTTCATGAAGCAGCAATGTTGCCTAAATCCAAGCAAGAAGAGATGTAATGCTGGCTTAAAGTGCTAAGAAATAGGTGTGGTGAACTAGGAGGTGTGGTGCAGTCTTCTCCCATTCCCCCCAAGATTCCCAGTTCACTCAATGATGGATAGACCGCTGAATACCTTACTTAAAGATCACAGCTCTGCACAGTTCCGGGGGCTGGTAGTAACAGACCTGTCCTTCCTCTCCTCTACCCTGAAACATGTGCTTTTCATACTACAACTGCCCTTTGGGCAGGGCACTTGGGAGCCACCTTTCCCAGGAGGAAGAGGATGGCTGGAGCAGGAGGTCGCAGGAGGTCGCAGGAGGCAAGCTGGGCTCAGCCAGGGAAGGCTCTTCCAGCGGTTCTCAACCTGTGGGTCGCGACCCCTTTGGCGATCGAACGACCCTTTCACAGGGGTCGCCTAATACCATCCTACATATCAGATATTTACATTACAATTTATAACAGTAGCAACATTACAGTTATGAAGTAGCAACGAAAATAATTTTATGGTTGGGTCACAACATGAGGAACTGTATTTAAAGGGCCAGACGGTTGAGAACCACTGAAAGCCTCTCTAGTTCCATGGGGAGAAGCACTGCTGCACAAAAGCTGGGGGAGGGCTTTGAGGACCCAAATGTGGCTCCTGCTTTGAAGGCACAATGCAGCAACTGTAATAGAAGTGTCAAGAGTCTTATAGGCTTTCAAGAAAACTCAGATGTATTTGCATCGCCCAGGTGGCAGCCTGAAATTGGCACCCAGTTTTCTGGCCCAGACTGTTTCTCTTCCCCTCACTCTACCGGTCTCATGTGGGCATCCCTGCAGGTCTCCGTGGCACGGAGTGCGCGATCAGCTGCAGCAGCTCCAGAGCACAGCATCTCCAGGATCGAGCTGCCTTAAAACAAATTTTTCTGGGAGGTGCAGGGTGCACAGGCCGGGCTGACCAGATCCCTTCAAGGTCCCAGCCCTAGGATCTGTCAGGGGCTTTCCTCCACCGTGGCCGCCTGCCTGCTGGGGGTCCCACGCCCCTCCAGGTACACCAGCGTTGGGAAAAGCAGCTGCTACGGAACAGCAGTTGCTGCCAATGATGAGAATCACCCTCCAGACACTTCCCCCTGAGCCTCTTCATTATGCCGGCACAGATGAGTAGCCTTGCGTCCACCTGAGGCGGGAAGCAACCTGAGGTCAGAGCGCACACACTCGTGGATCCTCTCTCTCCCTCTACTCGTCCCAAAACGGCCCTTCTAACACACTTTTCCCACGGCCGCTAGCCCTGGAATGCGACCTTGAGGCTGGAGAGGAGACAGCAGGACCCCTTCGGGGCCGGCACTTTGCTTTGCCCAACCTCAGCCCCTCGCGCAGGCCACCAGGGTGGACTCGCGTGCACAGAACTAGCGAGCGAACCCTGCTCGGGGAGACGGCCACACTGCCCCGGGCTCCCAGGGCACGGACACTCCCCCCAGCCCCATGCACACCCTTCCTGGGATCGCCCCCAATGCTCCTCACCTCGCGCAGCAAGCGCTCCAGGTGCGGCTCCGCCCAGGTAGACAGGGCGCCCGGGGGCCCCGTGCGCCGCAGCAGCTCCCGCTCCTCCTCGAGCGCTGCCACCCGGCCCTGCAGCGCCGACGCCTGGACGCCCAGCAGCAGACAGGCGGCCGCTGAGCCCATGGAGAGCAGCAGGCACAGCGCGCTCACCGCCCAGGCTCCCACCGCCATCGCCGGGCGACCCCCGCCGCCGCCAGCCGGGCCGCCCTTCCGTGCGCTGCCGCCGTCGCGCTCGCCCGGGCTCATGGCGCGATCTTGGCGTGTGCTGTCCGAGGGGGCGGTGCAGAGCTGGGGTTGAAGACTGAGCGCGCCGGGAGCAGGCAGAGAACCCGAGGCACGAGGTCGGCCGGGCGCAGGGCTTGGCCTCCAGGCAGCAGCGGATCGCGGCGCACGCCCCCTTCCCCTCCGCCGGCAACTCCACAACAGCCACTTTGGGCAGTTTCCTCTATGCAGATAGTCTCTGCCAGAAAAGGAGCCGGGACCCACCCAGGGGAGGAGCGGCCCGGCCAGCCCTGCGCGGCTAGGGGGCGGGAGCGGGAAGGGAGCTGGCTCCTCCGAGCCCCCCTCGCGTGCCTGGCGGACCCTGCGTGCAGCGCGCACCTCCGCCCTCAACTGTCCCGGTCGCCGGGCTGCACCCACTCCCGCGCAGGCACCTCTGCGACCCCCCAGTATGAGTTCCCACTGCGATCCCAAGATGTCTGAGATGCGCCCAGAGACTCAGAGCGCCTTTCTGCAGCCCACCCCTGGCTGGAGCATTATTCATGCCTGGCGAATATTCCCCTAAACTTGTGTATTAACCTTTCTGACAATTTTTTAAAAGCTCAAAACTTCAAACCCTGTGGAAAACTTAGCGAGTTCGTCCTAGATGGCGCCTTAGCGCCGCTTGGTGGCCGAAAGTGATCGCAGCGCGCTCACAGACACAGGGTGGAGATTGCGACAAGCAGAAAGAATTAATCTTAGAATCTTAATTTCTCTACATTTATTATGTGCCAGGCATGTGGTGCTGGAAACAAACATTGTAAGACGTTGTCCCTGACAAGGCCTTTCAAAATGACTTGTAAGCCCTCCTAGAGAGGGCTTCCATTTGAGAAAATTGAAAGTAAAAATGGAGAAGATGGAGAAAAAGAACTCCAACTTTTATTGAGCCGATGGTTTATCTGTAGTAGAAACACAACTTGGCCAAAGCAACAATCAGTATGGACATTAATCTATACTGTGATTTTGCTGCAAATTTACATCACAAATTACGTTAGGAAAGCCTGAATGACAAGTGGCCCTAACAGTGTTTTCAAGAAAGAGACGAAAGGCTGGAAGTCAGGTGGGATTCTCTGCTCCCTCAGATTCCTACCAGTCATATTTATATCATAAAATGGGTCCCAAGTAACTCTTCCACAAACTCCTCTAATACTCAAATAAAAATCATAAACTGCTAGCTTAGATCTTTGTGATTTGGGTAACTCCACAACTGATTTTGAGAAAAAGACCAGTTATATCTGTCTTCCCTTTCACTCTCTGGGTATTTTTAGATTATTTCTATGGATAGATTACTTACCTTTTAAAATTGTTAGGTGAATTGGGGTTATGTTTAGGTGGTTAAAGATAGGTTTTGGCGCCATGCCATAATCTAGTGTAGACCCAATAAATAGTCTGAAACATAATTGCTAAGCAAACTAAATTGTCTCCTCTGAAGAGGCCAATACCATATTACATGCTAGCACTTTATTCTTACTTCCAAACGCACAGGTAAATTACCCAATACTACTTAATGTTACTGCACTATGTTCACTACATTCCAGAAGCGTCTGCATATCAAGTCAAGCTCATTATCTGGAATATCCTGCTCTCAGATATTTGACAAAGCTCTTCCTTATCCTTAGTTCAAAGTCCCCAGGTCTTCAAATCCCACTGCCTCCAAAAGACCATCCTGTACTGCTCAATCAAATGTGGCTACACCTGATTCCTCTTCAGTGTTATTCAGTGGCTCAGGGCATTTATCACTATTTGAAGTTATCTTTTTATTAACTGCACCCCCTTTGTCTTGTTTATCATTGTTTTCTCAAAGAACAGATCAGGATCCGGCACACTGTAGGTGCTCAATAAATATTTGTCAAGTGAATTAAGAAAAGGTGAAAATATGTTTACAAGGCATTTTAAGAGGCAAGGAAAGAAAACCTGTCTTATGTCTGCTAGGGTCCTGGAAAGAACAGACAGCTGAAGACAGTCTAAAATTAAACATATAGACTCTTTACAAAGTGGGGCAGACTAAGGGAAGCCAACAGGGGAGGCTGATGAAGCACCCTGAGGTATCCACAGTGGGAGGCCACTACCAGCCCTAGCTGAAGGGCCGAGGGGAGTAAAGTGTTGTGGGAACTTTGTGATCTGCTAAACAGGAGTTGTGGCCTTTGGTCAAGGGATATGATTACTTCAAAACCATAGTTTGGGAAGTTGGGAGCTGGGATATAAATACTCCTGCTTTCTGATCTGTTGGCCTCGCACTGACCAAATCCATGGGATAAGCAAGCCCAGATAATGCAGTGCAGAGGTCAGCCCCCCAATGGCACAGAGGAGAGCCCTGGGGATGACGAACAGATCTGGAGAGGGCGGAAGAAACTCCACATTACCTAATGTGTATGTAGCACCTGCCAAGGTCACTCTAGCTACTGCTGTCTCTGAATGGCTAACCTGTCAGCAAGAGGCACTCATCTTCAGGGTGACCAGCAAACCACTTGGTGGGAAATTAACCTCTCTGGACTTTCTCCATCCAGGAAAGTCCAGCAGTTTGCCAATACCTCACAAGGATGGGTAGCTATTTCAGGTGTGGGCTTGTCTTTCCTGTCTGCAGAGTTTCAGCTGGCACCACTATCGTTAGACAGCCTGATCCACAGGTATGAAGTCCCATACAATAGGTACTCACTATACAGCAAAGTAGCTGTGGGAGTGAGTCCATGACCACGAGATTCACTGGTTGTATTACATCCTGCAGCAGCCAGCCTCAGTATACTGGACTGTCTTCTGAAAGCACACATGAAGTGCCAACTCAGGGCATCAAGAGGCAAGATTCTAAAAAATGCCATCTTTGCCTGGCCAGCGAGGCTCATCAACCAGGAGGTTATAGTTCCTGGTCAGGGCACGTGCCCGGGATTCGGGCTTAATCCCACTGGGCAGTGGGCAGGAGGCAGCCAATCAATGATTCTCTCACCATTGATGTTTCTCTCTCTCCCTTCCTCTCTGAAATCAGTTAAAAAAAATTATATATATATATGACACACACACAAAAATAAGGATGGAAAGAGATGTACTATGCTAATATTAAAATCAGACAATATCTATTTGTGCTCATTTCACATGGTTCCTATGGGACTAAAATCCAAAGAATAGAAATATAATTTGCAGACTGTAGAATTTTATATAAATCAATATAGGAAATAAACTGTGAAAACAATAGCTATTATATACCAGCACTTTGTAAATTATTTCATTTAATCCTCACCACCACCCTTGGGAAGTTAGGTATTAGTATTCCAACTCATAGATGAGACTAGAGAATATGTATCTTGTCTACCTATAGAGGTAGTATCAAGGTTGATTGCAATCTGACTCTGTAGGCAAGCATCTTCACACCAACATTACTCTGTACAATTATGAGGACACACAAAATAATTTAAATGTTTGTAATTTGAAAAATATAAAATAAAAAGAAATATTATTTAATATTAAACTCTATCAATGACACTTTCAGTATCATTTAGGACTGTTCTTTGTCATTCATTCTCAAAACTGTACTTGCCATGTGCCAGCAGCTTTTAAAGTTAAAACACTGAACTTGCATTATTTATAATGGAAAAAACTTAAGTCACTGGGAATTCCTGCATATCTGCAATTAATCTTCAATTCAATTCATTGCATGGAACTGCTGGTCAAAGTAGCTGAAAGAACTAGGCTTATATCTTCCTCAAAGGATATTTAGGGTGATTTCAAGGCTTCATAATTACTTCTGTTAATTATGTAGATTTTGCCCCAGAATTGTAACATTTAAAACCAAACTAAAATCAGGAGGAGCAAATATAAGAAAATGTTGCCGAAACCGGTTTGGCGCAGTGGATAGAGCGTTGGCCTGCGGGCTGAAAGGTCCCAGGTTCGATTCCGGTCAAGGGCATGTACCTGGGTTGCGGGCATATCCCCAGTGGGAGATGTGCAGGAGGCAGCTGATGGATGTTTCTCACTCATCGATGTTTCTAACTCTCTATCTCTCTCCCTTCCTCTCTGTAAAAAATCAATAAAATATATTTAAAAAAAAAAAAAAGAAAATGTTATCTGAATCGCAGATATCCTTGATTGGTAAAAAACCAAATTTCTTTTAAAATTCTATCCCTTACTTCGTTTCAGTAAAATATCACAAAAACTACAATGACAGGGGCCAAAAATATAATTGATAGTATAGTAATTCCCTGTGCCACAAAGAACAATTAACAACTGCGTCAAAGCACTTATATAAAACAAAATACCTATTTTTTCTTGGGGGGGGGGGTGGCACTGTTCTCCAAAGGCACTGTACTGCCAGGTCAACACACCGTCTCCCTGCTCTAAAAACCCACTTAATATGTTGTCCTTGGATAGAGGACATATGTTAAACTGACAAGATATGTACACTTGATCTTAGTCAAAAGGCCGAGAAACAATGTACCTTTTATTAGTGGGACTACTAAACACCAGGTAATCTGCTTTACCTTTTTAATCACCCTATAACACAGATATTAAATAATTCCAAGTAAGGAAGTAACATGCTTTTCCCTAAACATAGGGAACTGGGATAAAGTTGGAACCATGCCAGTAAGCCTGAGCTCTAAATTCACTGAATTGATACATCAAGGATTAATGATAGGTAAGAGACATAAAACAAAAAAATGGATGGATGCTTATTTCAACTAGAGGCTTTTTAAAAATCCAGGTTTTGTTTTTTTTAAAAGACAATCTCTCACAGGTGTGTATAACCTCAGCCAGGTTGTCAATCTGAGGTTCAGATTGAATACTGTGGTTAAATGTTATCAGCTACTATGACAAAGCCCTTCATGAATTTTTCACCCAAGGCTCTTCCATTCATTGACTGTTGTCTGGATCCATTTTTGAATTGCAACATAGTATATTTCTAACATCCCTTTTTTATTAGAAGGAATTCTATAAACTTCCTCTCCTTACTTATCAGTTCACAGAATAAATAGGAAGAGAGGAATGGATACCACTGTGATGAAATATTGCATATGGGGAATTCTCTAAAGATAAATGACCTACCTGGCTAGCATGGCTCAGTGGTTGAGTGTTGACCTATGTACCAGATCACAGTTTGATTCCTGATCAGGGCAGATGCCCAGGCTGTGTGCTCCATCCTCAATAGGGGATGTGCAGGAGACAGCTGATCAATGATTCTCATCACTGATGTTTCTCTCCCCCCCCCCCCTTCCTCTCTGAAATCAATTTTATATATATATATGTATATAGGGACCTGAGCTCAAAGAAGAGGGGGAGGAGAGCTGGCAGCAGACACTCAGATAATGATCCCAGGGGTACCACACTAACCACTAATCATTTCTTCCATCCTACATAGTTTATTGGTGTTTCACTTTAAATCCTAAAATTCTAGGAATTAGGCTAAGAATTAGCAAATCCCATTTGTGAGGAATCTAAGTACTTTCCAGAAGGGAAAAGGGGTTAGCAATGATAAACTTGGTGAAAAATAATCTGGAGGCCTGGCCGGGTGAGTCAGTTGGTTGAGGCACCATTCCATATACCAAAAAGGTCACGGGGTTCAGTTTCTGGTCAAGGTACACACCTAAGTTGCAGGTTCAATCCTGGGTTGGGGTGTAAACAAGGAGGCAAGTGATTGATGTTTCACTCTCCTCTCTCAAACCAATAAATATATCCTTGGGTGAGGAATTAAAAAAAGGGTATTTTTCTTTCTTCCTATATGCCAAGATCAGCTACTCTGAGAAAATGAGTTTCTGATGGAGGCTGTGAACATTAATTTTGGAACTTGAAGCACTGAGCAAGCCTAGATAGTACAAGCAGCTTCGCTAGCACAGGGGCACTGGTAGAATGACAATGAAGGGGGAAACAAAGGATGGCAGGCATCTATTGATCCCTGTATCAACACTGCTACATTCAGGAAGGAGCTTTTCATTACATCTAATGCTCCTTTAAGAAAAACCTTATCACATATAATACAATGCAACTATTCAGTGCATCTACATTCATTATATGTAGATGGCATCAGAGGCCTAAACATAATTTATGGAGTGATTTCGTAGTAAAATTTATTTCAGCTTTCTTAAATGCCTAGTCAACTTTAAGAACATAGCCTTATTATACTGGCAAATGCCCCCTGTGAATAATGTAGGGAACCAAGCCCTACATTATAGGCCTACGTTTCAATATTTGTCATTCAAGAAAATTCCATGCATTTTGTATAAAATATACGAACAGGTGAAACTCCAATCTCTGTGTAACACACTTACAAAATGGGGATACTTTTAACAAAAAACAACCTGCATCTCAACAATCAATTATAAATTCTACAACAAAAAATATTTCTATCTGGCAGATTGAACAGAACCAATAGTTTTTGTTTTACTAAATTAAGTAACGTTTACCATGTAGTTTTAATGTGGAAACAGGTAATAGTAAGAAAAAATACCTATAGTCAAATAAAAAGTTCACCATGTTAAACCACCAATCAGGGTCTAGAAATTTCTGCATTTCTTCTCCAAATGTTTTCCAATCAAATAATTCCTTTTCTCTAGTAGAGATCAACACAACTACATATTGCTTAATAATAACCTCAATTCTCATAGGCTGAGGTTTAAATATTTACCTCATTTGATAAGGAAACAGATGTGAGACATTTTCAAGACTCCTCAAGATTTGGCATTAAAAACTAGCACCTCAGTCATTAGAATTCCGGTTTCTATGTTTGTGACTCACTAAATAGCTACTGGAAAACAGGACTTTCAAGCTGACTTTCTAGTTAAGATTTTAATCTTAGAGGAAGTATGTATGTGGTTTTTTTTAAAAACCTATCATAATAGACAAACTGGATGGTTTAATACTACTAATATCTCCCACGGAGACAAAACACAATACTTACAATAAAATGCCAAGAATAAACATTTCCTATGGTTTCTGATTTCCAATACCTGGCTACATAGAGTAATTAATACTTATTACTTGTTGAACAATACAGGAAAAACTTAAATATAAGAAAAGTTCCGAATTCGAGGTAAAGAATATTCATTCATTAAGAATAAAGTAGTCAAGATTTCCTTTTACTCAAAAAACAAACAAAAAACAACACACACACAAAACAAAACTTTAAAAGCCTGCCTCCATGTATAAAAGATAAGATCAATCACATTTATCACTGGACACAAAAAATAGTCAAATGTCTTTAAAAATGTTAATCTCAAAAAGAAAAATTAACTTTTATATTTCATTCACTATCAAGACCATACTTGCTTATTAACAAGATAATTATACTATTGATACAAAACATAGTGTATTTACACTTAACTGTACAAAATAATTTAATGCTTACAAAAATATTAGAATGTTTAGAGTTGACAGACACAGTCTTAAGGAATCTCTGCTACAGAAGTATACAGTTAAGACCACTGATTTCCTTTTCATTTGTTTTTTAATAAGTCAAAAAAGGGATGCTGCAATGCTTCATCTAAGGTAATTCTTTTCACTGGATCATACTCTAACATTCTTCGAACCAGGTCAAACAGTTTCTCGTGTTCTTCATCATGACAAAGCATAAATTCCTGAGGGGGGAAAAATGTTTTTATTTTAGAAAGGTATTTAAAAATAGCTGAAACATTTTTTGAACTTTTAAATCATTTTTTCTTTTACCTTTAATGGTTTGCAGCGTCTCCTAACGTATCTACCAGCAGAACTATGTTCATCCCAATCTAGCTGGTTATGGTGAAAATACTTGCGTTTTCTATAGGAAGAAATCTGGATTAGTAAAAATAACAAAAGACCCCCATGTTTACCCTGCCTACACCAGAACAGATGAAAGTATAAGCATCTCAAGGTACATATTTCTTAAAATCTTAACAATAATTATGTATCAGACAGCTCATAGAATACTTCCGTAATCTTGTACACAGAGAACACCATCAGCTTTAAAAACAGAAGCCTCTGGATCCATTCTTATAAATTCTGATTTCCGTATTGAAGTGGGGCTGGAAATCTTTGAAGAACTCCATGGATGACTTCTGAGGTGCAGCTGTGTTTGAAACTCACTATAGTGCCTTGTGTAAGGACATATAGCAGACTTAGCACCAGTTTAGAATTCTAACAGATTGCTATGACTCCAAAATCAGGCTCTTTTTACTACTCTATTTATTGTTTGTATATAAAGTTAGGAAAACAATTATGCAGAGGTAATCTTCAGTGTCAAAACCACCACTTTGTTTACTAGATCACAGGTAAATACTGTCATTACTTTTTAAAAACTTTATGAAAACTTCAAAATATGCAATCCTTGGAAAAAGCAATAACCATGAAGTTGAGTTTTTCTGTAGTTTGAATATAGGCTATTGCACGTACTCAACAAAGGTCTTTAATCTTAAAGCATACCTTGTTTTCTGAATCATGTGTGTTGGTATAGGTCCTAATATTCTTTCCATCATTGCCAGGTGCTCTTTACTGTCATGAGTCTGAAAAACGTAGGGGAAAAAATTTAGCATTTTTCATTTCTGTGTATACACAAGAAAGAAAACCATAAGAAAACAGTACTGACATAAAAGGACTAAATTAGAGTTTATACAATTTACATTACACTCTCCTTCAAATAGGGAACAATACCAAAAGAGTTGTATTATCTGGTGCAAACCCCAAAAAACAGTCTTTCTGAAATGAACCTGTATGGCTCTGTATTGCAGAGAGGTATAATTTGTTTAAAGTAAATTGATCAGTTTTCTTATTTATTTGTATCTCCTGCACTGCTTTTAACTGAGGAATTACTGGGGAACATTATCAAAAAATACTGTGTCCTTAATTTAAGCAGTTGCTTAACCAAAATTAACCTCCATTACCCAATGAATAGCAACATATTAATAACACTTACTAATACTAGGCAATAAAAATATAGTCCCAATAATTCTCACAACAATCCTGAGCTGGTATATGGGAATATGAATTTCAAAGAGGTAAACATACTAGCTCAAAGTCACAGAGCTCAGAAATGAGGAAAGTTGAGCTATGAACCCAAGTCAAAACTCATTCTTAAACTATACATTAGCAGAGCTCTTACTGAAGTAGTACATAGAAAAATGTCACAGTTAAAATGTGATGTTTCTAGAGCAGAAATTGGCAAACTTTTCCTGTAACAGACCACATAGTACATATTTTAGGTGTGGATTGTCACAATTGCATATTCTTTTTTGTGTTTTAAAGAAGGCATCAGGCAGGATATAGTTTGCCAACCCTTGTTCTGAAAGCAGAGGTGGTGTGTAATGCTTTTTTAAAATCTATCAACTGTTGTGCCTGGCACACTGCTTTCAAAACATTAAGTACTTAATTTAAGACAGGAATAAACATAATAGCTCCACATTTTAATGAAGTTCCTTAGTTGAAGAGTATGTTGTAGGGTGAAATCGAATATAAACCTTATCTCAAACCAATGTTAATAATCTGCATTTCAGAGAACCCCAAACGAAAGGAATCCAAAGAGGACCACACCAAGACACATCATAATTAAAATGCCAAGAGCAAAAGACGAAGAGAGACTCTTAAAAGCAGCAAGAGAAAGAAAGTCAGTTACTACAAGGGAGTACCCATACAACTGTCAGCTGATTTCTCAACAGAAACTCTGCAGGCCAGAAGGGAGTGGCAAGAAATATTCAAAGTGATGAATGCCCAGAACCTACAACCAAGATTACTTTATCCAGCAAAGCTATCATTCAGAATTGAAGGTCAGATAAAGAGCTTCACAGATAAGAAAAAGCTAAAGGAGTTCATCACCACCAAACCAGTATTATATGAAATGCTGAAAGGTATCCTTTAAGAAGAGGAAGAAGAAGAAAAAGGTAAAGATACAAATTATGAACAACAAATACACATCTATCAACAAGTGAATCTAAAAATCAAGGGAATACATAATCTGATGAACAGAATGAACTGGTGATTCTAATAGAATCAGGGGCATAGAAAGGGAGTGGACTGACTATTCTTGTGGGGGGGAAAGGGGTGTGGGGGATGCGGGAAGAGACTGGACAAAAATCGTGCACCCATGAGGACAGTGGGTGGGGAGTAAGGGCGGAGGGTAGGGTGGGAACTGGGTGGAGGGGAGTTGTGGGGGAACGAATGTAATAATCTGAACAATAAAGATTTAATTAAAAAAAAAATCTGCACTTCACTTAAGACCTCTGTAATTTAAATTACAAACTCATTACAAAGACAGCAGGTATTCTGCTTAACTTTTTCTTGACCCTATCATTTATTACCATAATATCAGACATGACCGCCTTGAACCAACCAATAACCCTGATTCTAGATATCAAACTTGTCTATAAACTCAGAGTAATTTTAACAGTATCTCTATGGATTAAACAGAAGCAGTGAGCACAAACACCCTGCAATAGCTACCCAAGTCTAAACTCATCATAGCTTCTCCTCACCCTATTTGATGTAACTTCAACCTTATTATGAGCCAGAATCTCGTGAACTCCCTTCCCCTGCCCACAACCACAAAACAGAACGCCCTAACACCCTGACCACATCACAACTTAAACAAGTAAAAGTTTTCATAAAAGGGACACATTATCCCTCCTGGGCTTTTTTGGTAGTAATCTCCAAATAAAGGCCAAATGGCAACCTCATAAAATCATTTTCATTTTAAACCAGTCTACATTTGTAAATCACTAATCAGTGGTTCTCAACCTGTGGGTCACGACCATCGGAAAACACATATAGCATATCAGATATTTACATTACGATTCATAACAGTAGCAAAATTACAATTATGAAGTAGCAACGAAAATAATTTTATTGTTGGGCATCACCACAACATGAGGAACTGTATTAAAGGGTCGCAGCATTATCTTAGAAGATAAAACAAATACCTTTTTATGGAGAATAAATCCATTATGAATCAATCAGTCCTTGCCTACTGTCACAATTTTTCTATTTATGCAAGACTGATGCACCATTTACTCTTCCCTCACAAAAATATGTTCCTTTAAACCAGTACCCATTTAAGATACTATTTCTACCAGTACCCATTTAAGATACTATTTCTTTGCCTGGCCAGTGTGCCTCAGTGGTTGAGTGTCAACCCATGAACCAGGAGGTCACAGTTTGATTCCCAATCAGGCCACATGCCCGGGTTGTGGCCCAATCCTCAGCAGGGGGTGTGGAGGCAACAGATCGATGATTCTTTCTCATCACTGATGTTTCTATCTCTCTCCCTCCCTCCCTGTTTAAAAACATTTAAAAAAATAATAAAAAAGATACTATTTCTTTTCCTGACACGACCCTCACACTCTAGTTTTCTGACAAACTCCTACGCTTCCTCTAACAACGGCTTGAACTCCCTACCACTTTAGTGATGCCTTCTCTAAGAAAATTTAACTGTTCCCTTTTCCTGGATCCAATTATACTTTCTACATTGATCCATTACAGCAAATACCACATTATACTGTAAGTTTCCTCATGTCTCTCTCTTGTATGATTTCCTAGAATAGATATTGTCTTTTATCTTTATGAAGCCAAGAGTGTAACAGATGCTTAATAAAATACTATTGTTCCGGAATTCTTTTATATAAAAAAGTGCCTTGTTGCCTGGCATGGCTCAGTGGTTGAGCACTGACCTATGAACCAGGAGGTCATAGTTTAATTTCCAATCAGGGCACATGCCCAGGTTTTAAGCTTGATCCCCAGTGTGGGGTGTGCAGGAGGCAGCCGATCAATGATTCTCTCTCATTATTGATGTTTCTCTCCCCCCCTCTCCCTCTCCCTTTCTGTCTGAAATCAATCAATATATATATTTTTTAAGAAAAAATAAAGCCATAGGTTAGTCAATGCAACCAGAACTGAATTAAAACTGGCCACAGTAGCACTAATATAAATTTATGATTATCTGTAACAAAAAATGGAAACATAAGACAGTATGAACATCTGTTAAAAATTCCAATAATATGTAAAATGAACTGACCATTCACTAAGAGTTTTTCATTCAACTATGGTTTTAGAGAAGGATAACCATTTTGCAAATATAAGTTTTAATCTTAAGAATGGCACTATGGCAACTTTTCACACGGAAGCCAAATTTTACATGCCTTTAAAACTTAACATATTTATTAAATACATACCTGAAAGACCGTGAACCCAAGGTAATATTCAATAAGAATGCAACCTATGCTCCAAACATCACAAGGCTGAGACCAACCTAAAGCTATTTAAAAACAAAAACAAAAACTTTAGTATGTAATAATTTTTAATTGCCAATTTACTAGATCCTTCTGTAGATGAGTACTCTCTTTATATAGCTCCTTTGGGAGAATATGACAGTAAGTTCAGGGTTTATATTTTGAGTTTTATTTTGTAATCCTCACCCGAAGACATGCTTTTATTGATTTTAGAGAGATGGAAGGTGGGGTGAGGAGGGGGAAAGGGAGGGAGGGAGAAACATCGATGTGAGAGTTATCAATCACTTGCCTCCCATACGCCACCTGACAGGGCTCGAACCCAGAATCTGGGTATGTGCCCTTGCCAGGAACTGAACCCATGATCCTTCGGTGCACGGAACAACATTCCAAACAACTGAACCACAATGGCCAAGGCTACATTTTAAATTTTATATCAAATATTATTCTGTATGTTCTTAGTCCTCCATATCCTGATATCAAATTATAGCATTTAACCCGGAGGAAGGGCATTTAATATATATGAGAGGGACTAGAAAATATTTCCCAAATATAACTACCAATTTGTGGAAATATTCCATAATCTCTGAATTGCTTGTGCAATGGGAGTACTATTACACCAGTTCATGGTTGTTCCAGGAAATTTTACATTTTATTAATGCAAATATAATTCGATATTTATCCCCAGAATACAATTATTAAGCCCTTATCAATTATCATAAGCTTGATGCCTGAGTTTACTTCTTCCATTAAAGAAATAACATAGTTTGACATAAATGATATACGAATCATAATGAATATTATATGCAGTTTCACCTATAATCAGGATTATATATATCAAGTCATTTAAAGTTCACACAGAGAGGGACCTATATATGTACTTTCAAGCTGTCTATACATGATCACATATACTTTCTCCTTCAGGATTCTCATATGGCAATACTATTTTGGAAAGAAAATACTCAAACTTCTTTTCTATATTTAATTGGAAAGGAGATGAAAAGAATAAGCCATACAGATATTTTAATCCGTTAAAAATCAAATAATTAGTAAACAATAATGTATAAATAAAACCTACTTTAAAAGACATTTCAAGTACTTTTAGTAACATCACTGAATTTAAAGGTAAAGGGAGAGAAATAATACATTCAAGGGCCTTGACTATGATTTAATCATTTTTGTTAACCCTGACAATGCTTACTTATCACTTGAAGAAATGGATAATGGAGCATGATTTCTACTTACGTGCCCATACAACATCTGCAAATAACAGAGCTTGGACTTAAGATGGAAGTTTTTTACCCCAGGTGACTGTAACTGCAGCACACTGCTCTAAATCATCCCATTCTGATGTGTCAGTTCTCATACTCTTTGGAATTCTACAACATTCTCTTTCACTAATCTCTCTCAAAGTTATTACCAAACACCCCAAACCTGAGATTAACTGACCTCAATTGTGGCACCTGACTACATCTTCCTCTCCTACCTAATTCTGCCTTAATCCTCAGGATAAACACTCCACAAACACATGGAGGACCCTTCTAATCTCCCAATGGGGTCTTTTTTGTCAAGGTCAGTAATACAATTTAGAATTTATACAAACTATCCCTATCCTGGCCACACTTAGAACGTCATTATTACTGAAAACTACTATATTTTATCCAAGCTAGGAGGCCATTAAGTGTAAGACACACCACTGTTGTACATACCAATAACAAAGAAATGTCAATTGTTTTGCGTCCTCCCCACATTCTGAATTTAAGTTGATAAAAGCCAGGAATTTACCCCCTTCTGAGCTCTAAAAAATATTTTACTATCTAACCGCAGTTGGACCTTACTTATGGCCAAGTTATAAACTTATTCCATTTAAGTAACTCCCCAAAGCACCTGATCTGAACTTTCCCCACTATCTCCAAGCCCCCAAACACATCCCTGAATTCCCAGCTCTATTAGCATAACCTGGCCTCTAACTTTTCCATTTTGATGCATACTCCCTTACTGAATTCCATTACTTTAAACAGGCTCCTTAACTCATTTTATTTTCCAGCCTTTATCATGTGCAAAGGCTTTCAAAGAAGCTCTCTTTTATGCTAGCTCTTTCTTTTCCTCTTGACTTTCCTTCACCCTACATTTAGATGTCTGCTAACCAAATTAGCATTTTTACCAGCACCATGCTTTGATGAAACAAAAATAGATATATCACTTCAAAATCACATTGCTGTGATGTACTTAGCCAATACAGCCTGTCCTTATAATCTCAGAGGATTAACTTGCTCAAAAATAACCACCACCTGAAGTGTCTTCACACATGGTATCATATTTTTCCCACTTAGGAAAAAATATTTACAGTAATTCCGATTCTTTTTATGAAAATAGCAAAGCATTTCCTGTATAGTGCATCACCCCAACCCCTGGCAAAGCTTAAAGAACAAAAACCTCTTCTTCAATTACAGTATCAGGAAGTCTGGTGTCTACTAACCCAAAATGACCTCTGGAGCTCTGTAATGCCGTGTAGATACCAAAGTACTATGATGTTCATCATCGTATGTTGCACTTCCAAAGTCAACAACTTTGATATCTGTGTTTTTCAGCGTGCGTTCATCACGTTTCTAGAGAGAGACAGTTGAGTAAACATGAAGATCAATAAAGATATGAAATCTTTTATAGCACTATACAAAAGGCTTGCATTATCTTTTTGGAATTTCAACATAGCCCCATGAGAAAGGCGAAGAAAGATTATGTTTTTCGGGTTAATATAAGAATAAGCCTCAGAAGTAAAATTCCTCATCCAATGATCAACAAGCTAAATTATTTTTAAAAGAACCACTAAAATTAAAACAAGTTTTAACTTACCATTTTAGAATTATATTTGACTACATAGTCAGACTTCACAAATAAAATATTTTCAGGCTTCAGATCTGTATGAGTTAACTTATTATGATGCAAAACTACAAGAGAATAAAAACACATTATTAGTTTCACTTACAAATTTAATCTGTATCGGGGAGAAAAAAGAATTAGTAGTGGACACAGGGGTCAAGAAGGGTTTTATCTTAACAATATACAGTTTTAGTGACTGCTTGTGTAACAAAAACTTTAAAATTTTGATGTTTAGCCCTAGCCAGTTTGGCTCAGTGGATAGAGCGTCGGCCTGCGGACTGATGGGTCCCAGGTTCAATTCCAGTCAAGGGCACATGCCCGGGTTGCAGGCTCAATCCCCAGTAGGGGGCATGCAGGAGGCAGCCGATCAATGATTCTCATCATTGATGTTTCTATCTCTCTTTCCCTCTCCCTTTCTCTCTGAAATCAAAAATATTTTTAAAAAATTCTGATGTTTAAGGATTTATCAAGTATACTTACAATTTATTGATTGGCAGATCTGATAAGCCATCTGCCTGATGTGGTCAATTTGAAATGGTAGAAAGCTATTTTCTTTAATGAAATCATAGGTACTAAGTCCCAGCAATTCAAATACAATACAAACATGACCATGGTGATCAAACCATTCTAGCATCTGGACGCATCGGCTAAAATAGATTAAAATAAAAATAATTCAGTTCACAGAATTCTGATTATTTTATATAACATGATGGATCATACTTCACGTTTATACTTACAAAACACTGTTGGGGTCAGTAGTATTTAAATGCTCCAATACTTGGATTTCTGAACGAGCTGCTTCACGGTATCGACCTACATTTTTAACGATTTTCACTGCTACATGTATGCCATCCCTTAAAAAAAAAAGTTAAGATGAAAATGGTAAATGTAGAGAAGCAGGATGAAAACATGCTGCCTCTAAAGCATAATCTTATTAAGTATCACTTACTCTAATACTATTTTTCTAAAATATAATACCAAATTCCAAAAAACATCTTTTTATACAAACATTAATGAAACAATAAACCTCAAATAGAATATGCTACTGCTCAAATCATTTTCTCATTACTAGGCTTGACACACTGTGCCAGATAATGTACAGGTATGTGTTAATGATGAAAAAGGCAGGACTTGTCCATGTGTACCCAATAGCCCAAAGGAAGAGATATGACCAACTTATGGTAAGGTTAGAAGTGCTTGGTATGAGGTACAATGGAATAGAGGAGGTAGAGCCAAACCACTGGGGTTTAAGGGAGCTTAGACTTCTTCAGAGAAGAGGTGATATATCCCTGAACCTGTTTGTCAGATTTAGTAGGGAAACAGAACATTTGGCCAAACAGACACCATCAATGAACCACGAAGTCAAGAATATGTTCAGCACATTCACTAGTACTAACAGGGTGAATTAGCTATAGTACAGAGCAGTGAGATTCAAATTGGGGCACCTGTAACTTCTTAAGTAGAGTCAGGAGTGATGTGAGGAAATGGATTTCCAAATCTTCAACTTCCTTTTGTTCTCTTTTCTAAGTCTGATCATCCAGATGATGAGCTAGAACTCAAGCTCTACTAATTTACAAGAGAAAGGAAAACCCCACGTGCCCCTAATTAGATCAAGATATGTGCCTTAGACTATAAAAAAACCTTTGAGGCAAACTTTTCTATTGTCTAGGCACAAACCTTTTCCCAAGTTTGGTGGTTTCCAATTCACTGCTTTCCACAAAGTCCCAATGACGTTGTGGACTGATAAATCATTAAAATTTATTATTATTATTTTAAATATATTTTTTATTGATTTCAGAGAGGAAGGGAGAGGGAAAGAGAGATAGAAACATCAATGATGAGATGGAATCATTGATCAGCTGCCTGCTGCACACCCCTATTGGGGATCGAGCCTGCAACCCGGGCATGAGCCCTTAACTGGAATCGAACCTGGGACACTTCAGTCCGCAGGCCGACCGACGGTCTATCCATTGAGTGAAACCGGCTAAGGGCTAATAAATCATTAAACATTATTTTGGCACATATCTCAACTTTAAATACTATTGATTGGATTATGTTGGTTAGATAAGAGTCTTGTAGTCTCAAAAGTTTTTAAAAAGACATTAAGAGGACAGTTGATAAAATCTGAATGAACTCTGTAGATCAGCTGGCAAAATTTGAAAATATAATATATAAAGGAAATACTGTAAAATGTTCACATTTGGGGATTGTGGATGAAGCATATAGTCTGAAGATATTTTAAAATATTTAAAAATTTCAATTTATGTTCAGATTTTTGTTGCCAAGAAGATAGGGTGATAATAAAAAATATTTAGAATAATGTTCTGTGTGTAAAGTGGAAAGAAAATAAGTTCAAGGATAAAACATTTCCAGGGGCTAAAGAAGGGTCTGTTCATGGATGGTGGTAAGTATCCAGTTGTTATAGCATTTAGATTCCCTCAAAGTCATTTAAAGAGATAATTTTAGGGGTCAATTTAGAAACATGCAGTTTCACTAAATTATCTTAAGAAGTTCACTTACAAAAACGATTGCAAACCACAGAACAGAGGTCCTGAAGGACAATGTTAACACATTTCATACCGCTCAGGAGTTTTCTCATGTTTCGCGCGCCATCTGTTAAGGACCGCTCACGAGTGTTCTCGTTTTTCATACCCATGGAAAAAGGAGCGAATCTAGATGCTTATGTAAATTTTGTTTGGTCTCTCTTCATAGAGGAAAATGTTTCACACAGTACCATACATTAAAAAAGTACTAGGAACTTTAATTGTTTTTGTAAATAAAAAATGTTATAATTATTGAAAAACAACACCTAAAGTGCATTATGATGATTTAAATAACGTGCAGTTTGCCCAAAAACGTGCGGTCCCTGGTGTATGTCTTAGAGATTTCTATGCGGTACACAATGTGTTAAAATGAGGCAGAGAGGGGCAAATCACATTCCGTAGGCTTTAATATAATCAATCAATCTCTCTCTCTCTATCTCTATATCAAACCCTAATATGCAAATAGACCAAATGGTGGAACAACCGGTCGCTATGATGTGCGCTGACCACCAGGGGTCGCATGTGGAACATGGTGGGTGTCAGCCATGGCAGGATGGGGGAGCAGGTGAGTGGGGTCGCCAGACCAAGGCAGGACGGCTGGTTGCTGTCATTGGGGCGAGCCTCTGGTGGCTATTGAAAATTCTTTGCTCTAAGGCACTACGGTCCCACCCTGCGCTCACAGATGCTGCGGGCGCCAGCTCCCTCGGTGCCATCATCGGGTATGAGTGGCAGCTGCAGGCCCCGATCGCCCCTCAGGGCTTCTCTACCTCCCCCTGCTCCTGAGGGGCAATTGGAGCCGGCAGCCGCCTCTTGCACTCGCTGCTGGCCCCAATTGCTCCGCGCTTTCAGCCAGTGTGAGTGGGGCTGGTGCCGTCAGCATGTGGGAGCAGTGGCGGTGGGAGCAGGCCTGCTGGTAGACAGGAGACTGGGGCTGCAGCGGGAGGGGCCAGATGGGGGTGCAGAGGATGGGTTCCTGTGCCCACTGCAGCCTCATGGGCCACAGTTCCTTTCAAGGTGCAAATATTCATGCACTGGGCCCCTAGTGTCTTTATAGTTTAAGAAGTTAACTCTAACATGAAAACTGGGAATAAAGGTTTTTGAACCAAAATGAGACATGCTTTATTATCTCTGCAATTTAAAAGTAAAGCACTCTGAATTTCTTACACAGCACTAAGGGCCTAAGTTCTGGGAAACTCTCTTTACCTGAACATGCACTTTAATATCAATAAACTCCATCTCATAGAATTTGTAAGCATTCTTGATCAAAATTCACACTCATGGTAAGTAAATCATGCACATAGTTCAAGAAATTTTGAATATTTATACATTAAGAAAACATGTGGCTATCACTTAAAACATCACTTCATCATTATGGATCCTTCCTCACCAAAAGTATCAGAATGCGCAAGAGAGAAAAACCAAACTTACATGCCATGATCAATGCATTCTACCACTTTGCCAAAGGCCCCTTCACCCAAAGTGTCCACGATTTCATCTAAAGTGAGGGGGAAGAAAGAGTTAGTATAAGAACCTGAGTACTAATCATCTAGTTATTTAAACAATGAATGCTTAAGTGTGGAATACTTTCAAATGATTCTCTATCAAAGCATAACTAAGTTTTCAGCACTCAAATTATTTTATTTTCAGCTGCTACAAAGACAATTAAATAGAGCTATCTTTCTTGATCTAATCTCAAATTTCACTGATTATTTTGGAGCTTTAGAGTAGAAATATTTAAATACTATAGAAAAGAAATACAAAATAACAAACAAACCCACCAAGAAAAAAAAAACCACCAAAAAACAAAGAAGCAATGAAGAATTCTTTAGCCCCCCGCTGACAATCTATTCTTAAAAAGATTATTCTGTCTGCAAAGTTTAAAAAGTGTTGAAAAATATTCTATACATCTTGCTCTTAGAACGTCTCCACTTTGACAGATCAGGTGACCCTCCTCATCATCCTCTATACTCCTGGATCTTTTCCTTCGGTGGCTCTTCTGGAACGGCAAGTGGGCAGCACCAAGATCGTCCAGCCAATCAATATATCAGAGTGAATTCAGGGCAGAATACGCAATTCATTTCATTCAGCGGGGAGATATTCAGGCATTCAGATAAGCACCAGGCCACGAACAGTTGGCAGGAGCAATTTCAAATTCAGTCCCCAGAAATTCACAGGGCACAGTTTATGTTACAGAAGAAAAACATGGCAAGGAACAGATTTTCAGATAAGATACTTAAAGTGGCAATAGAAAAAAACAACACAATTGTCTCTTTAAAATACTGATTTAATTGAAGTCTGAAATTAAAGAATGCAATGTCATGTTCTATTAATCTCTTGCTATAAAATAGCATATGCTGCGAGTTGAAATGTCTAGTTTGTCAGAAAAGTGTTTTAAAATGTCCAAGATTAGTTGAAATTATTTAGCAATATATTCAAATATACATAACTAAAATAAAAGGGAAAAATAATGGCTGGTTAATTTCAATGTTCAATCTAATCAAAGCTAGTTTTACTGAAGAAAAGTTGGAGAGGAAAACAGTATTTCAAAGATTACTGATCAAACAACTCGAAGTGTTAAAAAAAAAAAGGGGGGCAGGTTTTTAAAAATACATTTCCCATTCAGCACCTATATTCAGAACTTCAATGGAACTAGCTGCAGACAATAATGCAGTGTGCTATGGGATGATAATATACAGGGCATTTAGGCATTCACCTGTGCAATTTTCCATATTTGCTTCTAAGTATCAGAAGAGGGATTTCTTTTAAAGTAAAAAAAAAAAAAAAAAAATTCAAAATGAAAGATGGGGGTTCATTATTTCATAAAATTATATTATAAAACATAACAATATTTTTAGTATTAAAATCAACAAACTTGTGATGTGGTCTATGGGAAATGAAATGATTAATACGGGCAAATGAGGACTAACTAATAAATACAGATTAGTTATGAGCATTTGGAAGTTTCCTTTAAGGATTCAAGTAATATAAACAGAATATACAATATAATTCAAGTATTAAACTTATTGGCTCATTAAGAACTTTATACACAAATAAATATCCACCCCAATTAAAACAAAATCACTCATACCGAATGTGATTGATGACTTGAACAGTGCCTATTATGCTTCCTTTTAGGACTGCTTCTCCTGCTCCGGACTGAAGATTTACTGCAGTGAATTCGGTAACTGCTTTCAACATCTCTGTGATAATGCCTAGGAACGTATCTTTCGCAGTACTCATTTCTGTATTCATCAATGTATCTCCTGTCCCGATAATCTCTCTCATTCAAGGATCTTGCTTCTAAATAATGACTGCAAACACATTAGAAGGTTTCAAATTATTCTCTTCATTCTAGAGTAATGTAGTTCAAACAAAACATTTTCTCAAGAATTCCTGGTTTAAACAGCTAACTCAATAAAAGAAAAAAATTCAAATTGATGAATTAGAATTTATACTTATCATAAAACTTAAGAAATAATTTTACTTTAACCAATAAGCAAATGGGTTCCTATTTCTCTATTATATAGACTGCTGTTAAGCACCTCATATCAAGGAACAAAGCTTGAGCCAAATCATTCCATTATGTTCAGTGTTTACTTGATAAATGTCTCTGCCTTCTGGAGAAAGTTAAAACCAAAAATTTACAATACTGCATCAGATTTATGACATATGCATCTGCAACTAAGCTTTTTTTCCTCACACAGCCACACACCATTGGGGGCAGGCAACACAAGATTCCTTTCTCTTCTAATGTGATTTTTAAATATCTCTGGCACACAGAGAATTCTTTCATAAAAGGTGGTATATTAGATCTAGAAGGAATCCTAAATGTACTGCAGCCCTTTCATTTTACAAATGATAAGATCCCTAGAAGAAAATGATTTGTAAGGATTGCAGAACACATTCTAACTGATTAAATGGACGAATTTTACCACACACATCACCTATCCCATGTCCTTTCCTTTTTGTATTTCTAACTTCCTGTCATTCCTTTGAAAAATAGACAAAAGTAGCTTTTAAAGATTGCTTCATGTGCCAAAGACATCTAGAGTATATCCCCTTCAAATGAGAAAGGGATCTTGTAATTGCTTGCCTAGAATTACAAGAGACCCACCACCCTACTCCCTTTGCATTTCTAATATCCTATTATGTCTGCTTGTAGTAAAACACACAAGAATTCTATATAGAAAACAGCTTCATTTAGTGCCACAGTGGTTAACTTCTGAATCTACAGATCCCTTTGAAAATCCGAAAGATCTGGGCCCTATTTCACCAAGAAATGCACCAATGAATAAACAAAACTTGGTAAGGAATTTCAGAGATCATAGACCTCAGCAAGTCAATGTATCCCAGTTAAGTAGCCTTGATAAGATGGAAAGAAAAGGACATAGATTCAATTGGCCCAGTTTCCCGCCCCCCTCTCTACCTGGGTTGAGTGTCCTCTTCAACAGAGTGCGAAGCTTCAAGAGGATGCACATGGAGCACTGAGGGAGAGAGGGGACACCTGCCCAGTCAGACAAATCAGCTAAAATAATCCTGACAAGCAACGGAGTGACAGATGTTGACTAGGTTGCCCTCACCAACCCCTCTACTTTCCCCAGAATATGCTGTTACTCTTTTCTCAGGGGGCTGGTTTAGGCAGAAATAAAGAGAGGCATCTCTAAAATTGCTACCCAACAGAACTGGCATCACATACAGGCTACGGAGATGCAGAAGCCCCCTTTTCCCTTTCCCCAAAGTCTTAAGTTTTCCCCATTGGAAAAACAAATCAGGATATTAAGGTAAGGCTGTGGGTCTAGGTCAGGGGTCTAATCAGTTGGCTTGGGTCTATCACAGAGAGATCTCACTAGAATTTACTATTCTCTTAAAGGTATCCTTCCTATAAAAGTCCAAAATCTTCCTATCAGAAAAAAACACCAATAATCTTTAACTGGAATAATACATGAAATTAGAGCTGCTCATAATCCATGAACAATCTATAGAATAACAAACATGAGGTGAAGTAATACCATGAGGATAAACTAAAAAGATGAGGACCTCTTTAATCTGTAACAACCAAGGCTTAGAGAGTATATAAACAAGGTGTATAGAATTATAGAGGCTCTGCGGAGTGAACAGGATGAAAAGATTTAATTTCTAAAAATGTTCACTAAATGCCCACTGTAGTCCTTCAAAATAGCCAAGACTAATGAGGCTATTGACATTTGTTTGTATTTGCACACAGGTCCTGTAGAAGATAATATATACATAAGCCCTGCCAACAAATGGACTGTTTGTGATTACTCACATAAAAATAAAGCACAACAATGCAAGAAATACTGAAAGGTTGCATATTAGTGCTAAGGGTCATAGAAGGGAAAGCACTCAAGCTTCTGAAAATGGTCAGGGAAGACTTCATGATAAAGGAAGAGCTACATCTTAAAGGGAAGTCAGGGTCTGGACAAAGTGGAAAGTAGAAATGACATGGGAAAGAATGGGATATTACCATTTTATACATTCATAGAGCACTTCTAGCCACAATGGCTTAGAGAGGTGAGTTTGTCTATGCATTACTCGGAAAAAGGAGACAATTCAAGCAAGAGCAATTTTCACACAGGGAAACATAGGCAATTAAAATTCAGGGGTCCTCAAACCACAGCCCGCGGGCCACATGCAAATACAAATATTGTATTTGTTCCCGTTTTGTTTTTTACTTCAAAATAAGGTATGTGCAGTGTGCATAGGAATTTGTTCCTAGTTTTTTTTTAAACTATAGTCCAGCCCTCCAACGGTCTGAGGGACAGTGAATTGGCCCCCTGTTTAAAAAGTTTGAGGACCCCTGAATTAAATAAACTGGGAAGAGACCATCCAACATCTTGCATGCCAGGCTAAGGACTTTAAAATTTAAGGTTTATCAAAGGGTGGTTGGTTAACAGCAATATAAAATAATGGAATTATTAAAAATGAAGATCACTGGGCCCCAGGGTCAGTCTCAATCTAAATCTTGTAATATTCATTTTAAACATAACTCCAAGATGATTTTATTCACACTAAAGTTTGAGAATCATTGATATTGTGTTAGAAAGACATTAAAGGATTTTTACCACAATATATAAAGGTGGTATTTACAACAGCCACTTCCCTCTTCCTAATACACTGTGCATAACTGACTGGTTTAAATTTGTGGAAAGGGATACCAACTGACAGGCTACTGCCAAAAGACAAAGTAGAAAGAAAAGCCACTTTGCAATACATAAAAAAGGTAAAATAACTGACATACAGTAAGTTTTCATAAATCATTAAGAAAAATACATTTTAGTAGAAAAACATGCTAAGAATACAAAAAATAATGTTCAAGTAGTCAATAAATATGACAGTGGACAAATTCACTAGAAATTAACAAAAATCACACAGAACTCCATTTTTGGCATTTCAAAATAGCCAAAAGTGGTGAGGGAAAGGAATATAAGTTGGTATAAAATTTTAAGAAAAAGACATTAATATGCAGCAAGAGTTTATACCCTTTAACTTGAAAATGTCCCTTAGAATCTATTTTCAGAAAATAATCAGAGGCATGATTTGTATATATATTTTAAGAACAAGTAATTAGAAACAATTTATATCCAAACAATGGCAAGTTACCTTCTTTATACTTTTCTGCATTTTTAAAAGATTTTATAAAACACACTCTTTTAAAAATATTAATCTTCAAAAAGACTATTAAAATAGTCTAGATTATGGAGAGCAATCACCATCAGACCTCTCCAATGCCAAAGTCGAAGAAGCTACTGGCCTGGTGGTTAATTGGATTTAGTATCATGTTTCCGTAGTTAATTATGAACATGAATGAAGTTTATCACTGAAATCACGACGTAAACAATGTATAGTAAAGCTGAGTGATTAGTATTATTATGATGTTAAGCCTTACAGAGTATTTTGTATTTCATTAATAATAGGGTATAGTCACTTTTCTATTATACATTAATTAGCTCAGGTCATTAAAATCCTATCAGAAGCTACCCCCTTCCTCCCAAATAACAGTATAAGTGTGAATGATCAGCCTGCACTACCATCAAGCTCGCTGTTCTACAGAACAAGTCTGTTTTAGGACGGAGAAGGAAAAAAATTACATACTGTTTTTTAAAGTAACCCCAGCTGGCTAATTTAGAAAGCAATCCAATGGAACATCTGCACAAAACAAGGAGAAAACATAGGACCAACAAAACAAATGAGAAAAGAAAATTAATGGAAGACAGGATGATAGAAACTCTATTCACCTAGCCTTTTTTAAACTTTTAAGAACTTTAAAATTCCTTAAATTTTCTATTATCTCCAAATTTTACACCAGTAATAATACACTAAAACAAAACACGTTATTAGAAATTTTTATTGAGACCCTTTACTAAATTACTGGCTGCTACCTGTACAAAGGAATGGTTTTTATAATAACCACACTTCTAAAACCCCCAAATATATCCACTACTGGCCTTCTCTACAAAAATAACCTGCTAAACATAGTCTAAGCGACAAATCCGCAATGTACTTTAACATACCCAAATAGCATATGCTGTTTTTTTCATCTGGAGGTATAGTCTCCCTGTCCCGCATCCATTGAACATTAAAGGAGCACCCTAACATACATATCTCCCTCATATATACAAGTTTAAGGCACTGAGCGTCCTATTATCAGTATTAACTTTTTGTGTCTTACCCTACATTACTGGCAGCCTGAACTGAACTGTCCCCACCGTTCCCAGAGAGACATACACCGATATAAGGGCAGAAAAACTGTTTTTCATAGCTTTAGCCTCAGCACATATAGTGTCTAGCATATAATAGGCATTCAATAATTTGTGAATATTTGATTGAATTATAAAATAATTGACAGATGAAAACTACATAAGTTAATAATAAATCACTAAAACTATTAATGTTAAAATGCTACTAGTTCAATTTACCAATCAGATTCTTTAAACTGGTGATGTGGTTCACAATGTCTGTTCTCTTGTGTACTACTGTGGGATCTCCTCTTCCGTTTGTGGCTTCCACTGTAGCTTTCATGGCTCCAGCGCTCTCTACCATCCCAATGAGGGCAGTGAGTTCTTTTGGAATGCCGCATCTGTTAACGGAAACAAGTGAGTTGTGGAGATTATATAGGATTGTTTAGCAAATAAAATAATATACATTAATGTTATCCTATCTAATAAAAGAGAAACATGGTAATTGGCATACGACCGCTACCCTTCCCATTGGCTAATCAGCGAGATATGCAAATTAACTGCCAGCCAAGATGGCGGCTGGCAGCCAGGCAGCTTGAAACTAACATGAGGCTTGCTTGCTTCAGTGACGGAGGTAACCAAGTTCCCCGCCTGGTTTGCCGGCCTCTGAGCCTGCAGTTTAAGAAACATTGTAACAAATATAGAAGCTAAATAAAACCCCAGAAACCTGCTTTCAGCGAGCCCGAGCCCGGGATCTCAGAGCTGGAGTTATACAGTGTTTTGATTATAGAACCGAAACAAACCAGGTACCTTCTTTCAGCAGCAGAAGCCTCAGAGCTGGAGCCAGAGCTAAAGCTGGCCCAGAATAAAAGAAAAAAAGGAGCAGTTGGGAGCTTCAGTCGGCCTGAAAACAGCCCTCATCCCCTCACCCACACTGGCCAGGCACCCCAGTGGGGACCCCCACCCTGAAGGATGTGTGACCAGCTGCAAACAGCCATCATCCCCTCACCCAGGCTGGCCAGGCACCCCAGTGGGGACCCCCACCCTGATCCAGGACACCCTTCAGGGCAAACCAGCCAGCCCCACCCATGCACCAGGCCTCTATCCTATATAGTAAAAGGGTAATATGCCTCCCAGGACCGGGATCAGCGGATCCGAGAGGCCTCCTGGCACTGGGATCAGCGGAGGTAACCAAGGGGGCAGCGCCCAAACCCCCTGATCGCCCTGCAGCTCTGTGTGTGAAAGGGGGCGGGGCCACAACCTCCCTATCCGCCCTGCTCTGTTTGTGACAGGGGAAGGTGCCCCAACCCCCTGATCAGCCCTGCTCTGTGCCTGATAGGGGGGAGCTCCCCAACCCCCTGATCGCCCTGTGGCTCTGTGTGTGACAGGGTGTGGCGCCTCAACCCCCTGATCAGCCCTGCTCTGTGTGTGACAGGGTGCGGCACCCCAACCCCCCCCCCCCCCCCACGGGCCCTGCTCTGTGTGTGACGGGGTAGAGCCATAACCTCCGCACCGGCCCTGCCCTGTGACAGTGGTGACGCCCCAACCACCTGATCGGCCCTGCTCTGTGGGTGATAGAGGGCAGCGCCCCAACGCGCCCCCCCCCCCCCCCCCCCCGTGTGTGTGTGACGGGGTAGAGCCATAACGTCCCCATTGGCCCTGCCCTGAGTGTGACAGTGGTGGCGCCCCAACCCCCTGATCGGCCCTGCTCTGTGGGTGACAGGGAGCGGTGCCCCAACTCCCCTATCGGCCCTACTTTGTGAGTGACAGGGGGTGCTCCTCAACCCCCTGATTGGCCCTGCTCTGTGCATGACAGGGGGTAGCTCCGCAACCTCCCCATCGACCCTGCCTTGAGTGTGACGGGGCAGTGCCCCAACCCCCCAATCGGCCCTACCCTGAGCGTGACTGAGGGTGGCATCGCAACCTCCCAATCTGCCCTGCTCTGTGCATGACAGGGGAAGGCGCCCCAACTCCCCAATCGGCCCTGCTCTGAGCCCGACCAGGGGGCTGCACCTAGGGATTGGGCCTGCCCTCTGCCACCAGGGAGCAGGCCTAAGCCAGCAGGTCGTTATCTCCCGAGGGGTTCCAGACTGCGAGAGGGCACAGGCTGGGCTGAGGGACCCCCCCTCCCCCCTCCCCCCTGCACAAATTTTTGTGCACCGGGCCTCTAGTTTATATACAAATACCCAGAACATGGGGTCATATGGGCACTAAAATCTTTTGTAGGCAGTTTCCCAAGGCATGGGGTACTATTCCACTGGCATGTCAGATGATTTTAAGTGTGATGAAGGACTTTACACTTAGGACAGATCTAGGACTAAATAATGAATCACACTGTGAGACCTTAATGGATTTTCTTTCAATTCTTCTGGATAAAAATTCTCAGCTTGGTGCTTGTCTTCAACTAACACCTCCTAATATTTAAAAAATATAAAAAGAACCAAGGTTCAGTCTTCGAGCCTTCAATCGTATCTAGCCAGAAACGAATAACTTTTTTTGGTTTTATTTGTACCATTACCTTATTAAAGTAAATCAGTACCAATCTGCTAATTAAGTTACTGATATGATTCCTTTTAAACATGGACTAATAAAAAGGGAAATACTATTACAAGTGTCATGCAGCTTTGGCAAAATTCTGCAATACAAATAGCTTCAGTCAGAGAAGCACTTAGGGATACTAAATAAAGGTAAGTGTTAAAAAGTATAGAGCCACAGCCCTAGCTGGTTTGGCTCAGTGGTTTAGAGGCAGCTTGCGGACTCTCTATCAAGGGCACATGTACCTTGGTTGCAGGCTCACTCTTTGTCTCTCATTTATCTCTTCCTTCCACTCCCCCTCCTCCCCCCCAAAATCAATGGAAACAATAGCCATTGAGGATTAACGAGAGAGAGAGAGAGAGAGAGAGAGAGAGAGAGAGAGAGAGAGAGAATAGAGCCATCAATGAAGCTTATTTTTAATTTTATTGATTTTTTTACAGAGAGGAAGGGAGCGGGATGGAGAATCAGAAACATGGATCAGCTGCCTCTTGCACACCTCCTACTGGGGATGTGCCCGCAACCAAGGTACATGCCCTTGACCGGAATCGAACCTGGGACCCTTCAGTCCGCAGGCCGACGCTCTATCCACTGAGCCAAACCGGTTTGAAGCTTCTTTTTCTCAAACATGCAAGAGTTCCTCTCTCTAAATCTTTTGACCCTTCAATTATCAAAACTGTATTTTAACCACATTAGAAACTCTTTAAAACAGAGGTGGTTAAGCGCTCTTAAATGACATCAAGCAAAATTACAACATGCGATTGACATAGTCATTATTATGACCGCCCATTATTATGCAATCGTTGCAAAACTTATGTGTTTGCTTTAATTTTTTCCCATCCACTATCAGTCTGCCACAACCAGCTCACCTCGAACGAGGCACACTTCTCAAATAACCAAAGTTATCAATATGCAAATATTAAAATTCAAATAAGCATCTTAGGAAAACCAAATATTTTTATTTCCCTAAACAAGCTCACTACTTTAAATTTAGTTCTACTGTTAGGAAGTGTCCCTCTCTTCGCCACCCCCGCTAACGTTCAGAAATATTTTCTCAGGTTAAGAGAAGAATCCTGGACTCACACTCTATGGATAAGGCTCCTCCTGAGTACACACAAAAAAGAAAGATTACCTAGAATTATTAAACGACCTCTAATTAACATAGAATCCTAAGTGCTAGGATCACAAGATATTGTTCAAGTAAAACGCCAAGTGTCAGGAATGCAGATCTGCTGCAACAATGGTATGCTCCACCGAAAAACGGTGCCGCACGAAGGACAAACCTCTGCACATTTCTACCCTCAGAAGCACCAGCTAAACAAACCAACACCGGGACGTGGACTCGCAGTTCCTCGGTCGCCCGGCCCCACCGCCAGACTTTGCCACCGTAACAGACAGGAACTAATGTTACACCCTGGAAAACCCGGGTCCCGAAGGGCTTGAGCTCCGACCACACAAACCCGAATGGCGGCTTCCCCAGGGTCTCCCGACCTGCCTTCCGCCTCCCCCGCGGAGCCGAGCCTCCCGGGCCGCGAGGCGAGCAGCCAGGCCCCCCGGGAGGAGTCGTGGCAGAACCGCGGTCTTTCCGCCCAGGACATTAAATCTACCATAACACCTACGCACCCTTCGATTTTAATTTTTTTAAAATATATTTTTATTGATTTTAGAGAGAAAGGAAGGGGGAGAGATAAAAACATCCACGAGGAGAGAGAATCACGGATTGGCTGCCTCCTGCAAGTCCCCCACTGGGGATCGAGCCCACAACCCGGGCATGTGCCCTTGACCGGAATCGAACCTGGGACCCTTCAGTTCGCAGGCCGACACTTTACCCATTGAGCCAAACCGGCCAGGGCGCACCCTTCGATTTTAAACCAACCGGCCGAGTTGTGTCCGAAGGAACCCCAGGCGCCGAGGCCCCAACCCGGTCGTTTCTCGGACACCTGACTTCGACCCCTAAAAAGAATGGGATGCCACTCAGCCCAGCACATCCCACCCGAAACTTTACCTCTGCTAAAGCCAAAGGCCCTTTGCCGAGCAATGAAGCCAACCCACCGTCTTAACTCTCCAGCCTCTGCGCCAAAAACCTTGCAAAATGGCGGCAGCGCCGTCTTCCTAAAATCCCCAGGCGGCCTTCAGCTCCACCTCCGCCACGCAATCGCGCCTGCGTGACAAAGCCTCGCGCTCTCCCGCCCCGCCCTGAAAGGGGCGGGGATACGTGTGACGTCATGGGCGCCCCGGGCCCTTCACACTGCGGCTGCGCGGGCCAGGTCCTTACCGCTCGAGCCCAGGTGAGACCCTCGCGACGCCTCAATATGTTTTTGTTCTGGGAGATCCCGGCTGCAACTTGGGAAGAAAAGTCTGTTTCCTGCCCTAAGCCTGTGGCTTGCGTTTCCTCCTTTTGCGGGGAGGTTATCCTGAGTGCGGCATCTCTCGGCTGAGCCAGCCATGGCCCCGTTTCCTGCCCTCCCTCTCCAGTGGGCCAGCGCCAGCGCACTTTGCCCGCCGGCCCTCAGCCTAGCCCAGGACCTCAACCCCAGACGGAGTCCACAGACGTGCCCTGTGGTGGTGCTGGGGCCATTTCAGTGAACGTGATATTTGTCCAGCCCTTTTGGAGCTTCCAGTCTGAAAATGGATTGGGAGAAATAAAGAGGGTGACTCAGAAAACGAGCTCAGGGGTGCTCATCTTTTTAAAGGCCTGCGTTCTTTATCAGAATAACACAACAAAAAATGACGTTTCCGGACAGATGTGGAAGCTGGATGTTTGCCTAACAAAGTTCTTCCCATCGTCCCTGTGGGTCGATTTTATTTAACCAAGGCAGAGTGATGTCTGCGAGCTAGTGAGCATCCATTAAAGGGATTTACCTGGAATGTATTTTGCAGTTTTAAAAATCCACAGACATTTCCTATTGTGAGTGTGTAGTGTCAAATGTAAGAAACATACAAACCTGTAGAGAATTTTTGTGAGTTTATTTGAGACAAACTGACCACAATTGTCAGGAAGCAAAATCTCAACAGATTGAGAGAGTGCTCTGAGAAATGGCAGTTTTGCACCTTATTTTATGCATTATAACCAAAAGAGGAGGTGTACGTGGATTACCTGAAATCCACTGGTGGTAGATTAGGGAGTAGGGAAAAAAGGAAAGCAGGTGGGGGAGAGGAGGATTACTGGGATTGGATAAAAAGTGAAATGGTAGACGCATACTAATTTACACAGGTGGGTATAGGATAGTTATCAGTCAACAATTAACTCAATTAACAATGAGGGGATTTGTGGTCTCCTCCCTGGTCTGATGGTTGTGCCCAAAGGCTTCCAAAAAAAGTGATGTTATTTATAACATACCTTTGACATTCCAAAGGTATGTTATTAAAAAAACACACTAGAATTCAATTGAACTTTTACTTTATAGAAAATGCAAGCCAGAAGAACAAGTTCATTGACTATACAATTGTAATGAAATATTCCAGAATGTTGAAAATGATTTAGGAAAATAAGTATTTTATTAACAAATGAAAAACAAAAATAAAACACAAAGGAGAAACTGTTGATGATTTAATGAAACCTAAAGAGAGATATGAAATAAAGAGTTCTGGTTGTATTGAGAGACATGCTAAAAGGATTATTCATTTGGGGTCTTGGAATTGAGTGCTTTGAATAAGTCAAATGGGGTATATATTAATAATTGATGAGGTTAGGTAAGAAATATATGAGGGATCACTATTCTCTCTTTTCCTTTGTATATGTTTGGAAATTTCCATGGTTAAAAATAACCATGGAAACCAACAAAACCATGATTGTGGTCTCTGAAGTCTCTTCTTATCAAATAACTTCTCTTCTTTTGAGAGGTAATGATCTTGAGCAAATTACCTGGACACTCTTTGTCATAGTTTGGTTTACCTTTGAGAGGAATATTGTATTAATTCCTGCCTCTGGTGTTGTCTGAAAAAAAAATGTATTATGCAAATAAAACTTTTTCAAATTATTGAGCACTTGATAAGTCTCAGTATTTATAACTAATCACTATGCTATTATTTTAATAATTTATTTCACCAGGCTAACTTATAAATTGTAATTGATACTTTGGTTATCTCTAATTATTTTACTTCACATCTATCTGGCTTTTGACATTTTTCCCTGAAATGAGAGTTCAAGCTCTAACAACTTTCTGAATAGCTGAATGGATGGTAAATTTTCTGAAAGTTTACTAGAGAGTAGATTTTGGGAGTTCTCACTGAACACACAAAAAATTGCAACTATGTGAGGTGATAGATATGTAAACCTCGTTATACCTGCGTTTTCCATTTAAATGTGAAGTGTAACGAAATGGGGATAAGGGTTTTGAGAGGATTAAGTGCTTAGAACAGCACCTGGCCCATATTAACACTGTTTATAATTGCATGTCTACTTGTCTTTTGAAAAAATATACATTTTATTGATTATAGAGAGGAAGGGAGAGGGAAAGAGAGAGAAACATCCATGATGAGAGACAATCATTGACCATCTGCATCCTGAACGTCCCTCACTGGGGATCGAGCCTGCAACCCGGGCATGTGCCTTGACCACGGAATCGAATCGTGGCTTCCGGAGCCACAGCGGCTGGACCGTCTACTTGTCTTATGTGCATTTTTCATATCTGCTCCAGGCAACCAGGAAGCTTCTGCAGAGTTAAGACAGGTGCCCCCTTTTCCCATTACAATTAGTGCCTCACGGCCCAGGCCCCGCCCCCAGCCCGGTGGGCGGGGCTCGGCGCCGCCAGTTCCTGGGCGGGGCTCGGCGGGCGTGCCTCCAGGCGCCGGCGCCGTGAGGTAGGACGTTACCCGTTGACGCAGCCGCAGTGCCGCCGGGCCTCCGCTCGGACCCCCGCCCCCATCCTCCGCCTCCCTCTGTGTCAGTGGTCTGGGCCGGGCCGGACCTCGGGCGGCGGGCTGGACCTGCGGCGGCGGCGGCCGGGCTGGCAGGGCTAGAGGGCGTGCGCGCGGGCAGAGCTCGGCAGGCCGCGGACGCTCGGCGCTGCCCCGCTGCCAAGGGCCCTTGGCATCCTTCGATGAGAGGCCGGGCGGTTCCGGGCTGCCCGGGTCGCTCGCCCAGGTGAGGGGACGGGACCGGGTTCGGTTGTCCAGTGTCTCGGGACCTCAGCCGGGTCGGAGGCGGGGAGGTTTGGCTTCATCTCAGCTGCCTGCTGTGGTGTCGACACATTCGCCGTCTTTTGCTCTCCGTACCTGCAGCACCAGGACCTGAGACCGGTGTCGTAGGTCAGTGGGAAGGCCTGGAAGGGCCAGGACCGTCGCTGGCGGGGTTTGGGATGCCGGAATGGCCCCGGCGGCTGGGGAGGAGGAGGCAGGTGGGCGGCGCCCGCTCGCGGGTGTGGTCTCCGCGGGAAGGACCGTGCACCTGCCGGCCGCGGCGTCAGCCCCGCGAGCCCTCGGACCCTGGGTTGTGTTTTGTATTCTGAATTGGTGCTTGCTGAGCCTGCACGATGGCAGAGAACGCGTTTCAGCGGAAACGTTATCTTGGTAAAAGGGAGGTGAAAGGAAGTTGATTTTCCTTTTCAGAGTGTTAGCTGTCTCCTACCCCCCACCCTTCCACTGCGCTGGCTTTCCTTTTTTGCCTGTAGAAAGTTAGGGACGCTGGTTAAAGGCAAAGAGTTCTTGTAAATTTCCTCTGTAAGGAAACCATGGTACTGGAAGTGTCCAAGTGTGTAAGTTTCAACTGGTTTTATGTTGCTGCTTTCGCTTCATTCACGGCAATGAAGCTGATGTATTCTAAGTTAACTAGACCCATCAAGTATAAAAACAGAGGAATAGCCCTCACCGGTTTGGCTCAGTGGATAGGGCGTCGGCCTGCGGATTGAGGGGTCCCGGGTTCGATTCCGGTCAAGGGCATGTACCTTGGTTGCAGGCACATCCCCAGTAGGAGGTGTGCAGGAGGCAGCTGATCGATGTTTCTAACTCTCTATCCCTCTCCCTTCCTCTCTGTAAAAAAATTAATAAAATATTTAAAAAAACAGAGGAATATACCAGAATATTTCTTTTAAAAATATATTTTTATTGATTTCAAAAAGGGAGAGAGAGGGAAAGAGAAATATCAATGATGAAATAGACTCATTGATCAGCTGCCTCCCTGCATGCCTCCCACTGGGGATGGAGCCCACAACCCGGGCATGTGCCCTGACTGGAATCGAACTGTGATCTCCTGGTTCATAGGTCAACAACCACGGAGCCACGTGGTGTATTTATCTTATACAACTATTGAGTGGTATGTGATGTGCATATATTACCTCTGGTAGTCATCATAGCAATCCTATCATGTAAGGCCTTTTATTCTCATTTTACAGATGAGAGAACTAAAGCCATAGCCTAGAAACAACTCGTCCAGATGCTCTCCCTCCTGGGAGCATGCCTGTGCCTTTCCCTTTCCCTTCCTTCCCTTCCCTCCCCTGCTTCCCCTCAGGCACCTTAGCATTAGCTTTCTCATGCCCCAAACTCCAAGGGCCCTTCTTTTAAGTCTATAACATGCTTCCTAAGCCCATTTCTTCTAGGAAGTACTTTTTTCCACTTCTGTAATTTACTTAATAAATGTTATCTTAAAGTTAAAAAAAAAGAAAAGGAAAAGAAACAATTCGTCCAAAGTCAGAGCTGTGATTTAAACCATGTGTTTCGGCTCCTGGTTACAGCCCCTTAATCAGTGTTATGTGCAGGTTGGTTTGCATTTGTTAAGAAATGTGCTAGGTGCTGGGAATAGGAAAAAGGACTGAGGAGCTGCTCTTGCCAGCAGAGACCAGCAATTTGAGAGAACTTTTTCAAGGCCACACTTAGAGAATGTTTTAAAGGTAGGATTCGACCTCTAGAACCATCTAACGACCAAAATCATGCTTTTTCCATAAGTCCCGTAAGTAGTTTTCAAATATTTGGTAGGCCATAGTTTGGAAATTGTGGTCTTATTCTAGATTTTCAAGAGTATTCTAGGAGTATTTTTTATTTGGAAACTGTAAAGAATGAAATATAGTATTGAACTAACATTAAATACTTTCATGTAATCAAATAATTTAATCTGAAATGGTAAAATTTCTCTTAAAGCCAGAATATCTTGTATAATTTGTTGAAACGTTTTTTGTTCTTTTTTAGGTTTGTTAAGATGAAACACTGCAGATGGGCCTTCTGAAGATAAGGAGAAGGAAAAACAACATTGAAGACTCTGGGAATAAAAACAGGTAAATATTCGGCTAAGTTAGGAAACAATATAATTCCCAATTAAAGTTCAGGTAGAGGAAATTTTCTGACTTTCTGTTTCAGTTGTGTTTTGATCTGCTTAAATGGTCAAGGAATGAGGGTTGGGTGGGGGTGGTGTATAACTTGACCTGCCAATCATTATACTTGACTTTGGAACTACTGATACCTGACAGTTGAGTCACGTGCTGAGCTTGTGTATTGGAAGAATAAGGCCACAGAAAGTTTTGGCTTGATTTTCTATCAAGTGTCACTGTTCTTTTCTCTCTTTTGCAAGTACATTAATCTGCCTGTGTATAAAGGGTTTAAAAAAGAAATGAAGAAAATTGTTTGACTTTTTGTTTGTTCTTCATAGAATAGTATGTGTAGTTAAAACTCAAGTATTTTTTTTTTTTTTTTACTATGAGTTCTATGGAGAATAGTAGAAGGCATGGTTAAACATGATTAAGGAACATTTAATTCATTGATAAATATTTAACAAGTACCGTATGTCAGGCATTATTTCAGGCTTCTAGTAATAGAGTGGTCTAAATGGCCCTGAAGAGTGCTAGAGTAGTGAGTTTTTTTCTAGAAGGTAATATTTTTGTGACCCATACATTTCCATAATTTTATATGCAAGGATGATTTTGGTTTATTTAAAAGACTGGGAAAGCAGCACTATGCAGCCCTATGGTAGATGTTTGTGTTTATAATAAATCTTTCATATTATTGTAAATAATAAAAGAAGGTATTCTATTAGTATTACTTTAAGGTACAGTGGGAAACTCAGATTCTTACAGACTTCATTTTAGCATGCTGTTTTTCATGTTAAAGATAGTGATAGAATTTCAAAATTTCATTGGAGATTAACAAATTAACTCTTCAATTTGAGGAAATTTGGGGGAATTTACATGTGACAGATGTGTCATGTTAAATAGGCATTCTGGATGATGAATTGGAGAGAGGTGAGCTTGCGACCATGGGGATCAAGTAGAGGCTATTGTAATAAGACCAGATGGCAAATGAGAGTCAGAAGTAAAACAGGGCAAATGGGAATTAAGGGATGGAGATGACTATACAGATGCAAAGAAGATAGAATGGGTAAGAATTATTGGGTTGAAGGAAAGTAGAGTCAGGGTACTTCCTGGTTGCTGTCATGTTCAAGCACATAATATTTAATAAATACTTGCAGGGTAAATGAAATGAATTACCTGATATCTGGTTTGGAAACTGAGTGGATTCTGGGGCTATTTCTGAGGGAGAATAGGAAGAGCAATAAATTGGGAACACGGTTGGAGGAGATAAGTTTAGTTGGGAGCTATTGTATTTGAGGCCTCTGTGATTTCCACCAAGAAATGTCATTAGGGAGCCCTAGCCAGTTTGGCTCAGTGGATAGAGCATCGCCTGTGGACCAAAGGGCCCCAGGCACGATTCCCATCAGGGGCACATACCTTGGTTGTAGGCTCCTCCCCAGCCCGGGCCCTGGTTGGGGTTCATGCAGGAGACAACCAATCGATGTGTTTCTCTCATATCAGTGTTTCTCTCTGTCTTTCCCTCTCTTACACTCTCCCTGAAAATCAATGGAAAAATATCCTTGGTGAGGAATAACAAAAAAAGAAATGTCATTATGTAGTTGTGTATATGAATCTGAGTTAGGAAGACCCATCTTGAGGTATAAATTGTGGAGTCTCCATTTATAGGTGATAATTAAAAGCAGTACGAATGGATGAGATCACTCAGGGAGAACATGTGAAGTGATAGAAGAGAAGTAAGGATGGGGTACACTAATTCTTAAGGTTAAGGTAGAAGAAAAACACACTTCAAAGGAGATGGGTTGGGCAGGGAAGTAGGAGAAAATCAGGAGAGTCGCAGAAGTCAGTGAAAGAACTGAGTTTGGAGAAAAGGAATGAATATTAGACATCTTTGAGACATCAAATAAAATGAGGACAACAGAAGTATCCATTGGACATATCAGTCAAGAAGTTGTTGACTTGAGCAAGAGCAATTATATAGGTGGAGCCAGTTCACACTTGGTAAATGATGAGGAAATTGAAATACCTAATGTCATTTAATCTTTCAGAAACTTTGGTTTTAAGTAAAATAGAGAGTAGCTAAAGAGATGTATTTGAGAGAGGGCTTTTGTTTTTTAAAGGTATGAGTGATATGAATACATTTATAGTACACTCTATTTGCTGGGACAAAAAGCCATCAGAAAGAAAATATGAAGATAACAGAATAAGGAAGAATAATTGATATAGCTGATCACTGACTAAGCTGGAAGGGATGCAGGTCAAAGGTACTTTCTATAGACTTCTACTGAGACAGGAGGTAGGGAGGTAGTGATGATTATGGATACAGATAAATTGGTAGGAGGCAGAGTGGAGGTTGCTTCACAAAGTCCATGCAGGAGACAGCCACTTAGGAAGAGGGAAATTATTCGCTCATGGGATTGGTAGCCTTTTGATGTGGGCTTGCTGACTTCTGATCTCTTGGTAAGAAGGAAGAGGGAAGAAGAGTGGGGGTAGTTTAGCTTAAGATGACAAGTATGAACCAGATGAGTAGAGCTACTTTGCTTATCTTCCTTATACTTTATATTAGTTATCTATTGCTGAGTCACAAATTATCCCAAACCTCAATGGCTTAAAACATTTATTATCTCAGAGTTTCTATGGACTCAGAACTTGGGAGTTACTAAGCTTATTACTTCTGACTTAGGGTCTCAAGAGGTTGTAGCCAAGATTTTGGCTGGGACTTAGTCATCTAGGGACTCAATTCGGGCTGGAGGAATTGCCTCCATGATGGTTCACTCACATGGCTGTTGGCTGGAGGCCTCAAATCCACACCACATGGACCTTCTAGGGCTTCTTATGTATCCTAGCAAGGCAGCTGGTTCCCCCAGAACAGATGACCCAAGACAGAGAGCAAGGAGGAGGCCATGATGCCATCTGTGATCTAGTTATACATCATTGCTTCTGCCATATTCTTTTAGAATTGTATCATTCAGTCCAGACCACATTTGGGAGGGGAATTACGTAAGCTCCACCTCTTGAAGGGAGGAAGATCAAATAATTTTTGGACATATTTTAAAACTACCACATACCTTCTATCAGTTGTCAATTTCCTTAGGGGACAAAGCCCTTTAAAAATATGTAGTTACAGCCTTTTTTGACCAGGTGAGAGGGAGGTGCAGAAAAGTGGGGAGTGGTTCAGTTAGTTGGTTTTGGCTTACTTCACAATGTGGCCTTTGCTGTTAATCAGTCTCTCTAACACATCAGTCTTTATGTGTTATTGCTTGTGATTATCTAAAAAAACCGCAAAAAACTGCTGATCTTTGATTTAATGGGCCACCCTGTTAGGAGAAAAATGTCATAGTGGGCAAAATATGAATTTATTATACCAAAAAATGAATTTTGGTAACATTCATATTAGCTCCTAAACTAGAATCTAGAGTTGGGAGGAGGGAACTAATTTTTCATAGAAAAGAAATGGAAAACCAAGAGATTGTTACTGATTTCAGTGAACATAAGTGATGAGAAGCAATATAACAGACTCTAAAGCCAGATGATCTGTCTAGGCTAGGTTATGATCTTAGATGGATCCTGACCTGTGTTTGTGCTTAGCTTCTGCCATAGTTTTCTCGTCTGTGATGGTTAGATGAGTAAACACATGTAAAGTGTTTGGAACAGTGCCTGGCACATAGCAAGCAGTAAATAAATGTTAGCTAGTGCCATGGGAGCTCTATTTTCATGGTGAGCTAATTCCATGGCATTAACATTTCAAAGAGTAAGATAATCCACCTAAATGTTTAGAGCAGGGGTGGGCAAACTTTTTGACTCGAGGGCCACAATGGGTTCTTAAACTGGACTGGAGGGCCGGAACAAAAGCATGGATGGAGTGTTTGTGTGAACTAATATAAATTCAAAGTAAACATCATTACATAAAAGGGTATGGTCTTTTTTTTCAATAGTTTTATTCATTTCAAACGGGCGAATCCAGCCCGCGGGCCGTAGTTTGCCCACGGCTGGTTTAGAGTCTAAACCAGTGGTTCTCAACCTTCTGGCCCTTTAAATACAGTTCCTCATGTTGTGACCCAACCATAAAATTATTTTCGTTGCTATTTCATAACTGTAATGTTGCTACTGTTATGAATCTTAATGTAAATATCTGATATGCAGGATGGTGTTAGGCGACCCCTGTGAAAGGGTCGTTTGACCGCCGAAGAGGTCGCGACCCACAGATTGAGAACCGCTGGTCTAGACTTTAAACTACTGACCTTATTGTACTTTGTGAAGTATGTTTCTATCTAGCTCCATATCCATTAGAGTATTGTATCACATGTCACCAGTAGTATTGTGTAAGTCATATTCCCATAAAATTTCCTAAAGCAGCCTTTTAAAAAATTTTTACATAAAAGTTCAATTTCAAGTGGAGCAATATTCTTAGCTCACAGGAATTGGCTATTAAATGAATCTGTTGGATTCTTTGCATAACAACATGCTAATAAAAAATACTTTCTTTAAGCTTGATACGATGAGAGTGTTGGTGAACACATGTGACCAGTTTCCTCCTCCCTCTCTCCCCACAGCCAAAGACCTTACCTATTGTTGGGTGGGTAGATTGAAGATATATTAGGTAAGGTTTTCTGACTGAATGGACTTACGGTAGATGATAAGAGAGGAGCTTAAGGGCCAGATACAAAAATGAAAATACTTTTATTATAAGAAACCTTTAGAATTTTACTTTGCTAATGCTTTTTAAAATTATATTTATTTGAGAGCGAGAAACATCTATTTGTTTCCCACTTATTGATACATTAATTGATTGATCCTCTTTTTAGTCCATCTTTTAATTTTTTTGAAAAATCCTGACATTACAGAACTAAACTGAAATGTATTAATATTCCACTCTTACATTTCATGACAAACAAAAATAATCATGAGCCAAAAAACAACAACAAACAATACAAAACAGGGAGAAGCTTATAAAACTAAATATGGATCTCAGCATTAACAGCTGAACAGAGAAAGGAATTAAAATGCTTTAATTAAAAAAATCACGAGTGGTTGATAAAGTGTGTAGAACAGGGGTCCTCAAACTACGGCCAGCGGGCCACATGCAGATACAAATATTGTATTTGTTCCCGTTTTGTTTTTTTACTTCAAAATAAGATATGTGCAGTGTGCATAGGAATTTGTTCATAGTTTTTTTTAAACTATAGTCCAGCCCTCCAACGGTCTGAGGGACAGTGAACTGGCCCCCTGTTTAAAAAGTTTGAGGACCCCTGGTGTAGAAACTGAAAATTTACAAACTGTTTAAAACCTGGAATCGCTGGCTGTTCAGAAACTACACATGGATCATGAGTGGTGGATGAACAGCAGAAAAGGGATTATGGATGAATCTGCATTGTTCTAGCTGCTCCCCATGCCACCTGTCTCTGAAGAAAGCGTGACATTGATTAGATATTGAGCCAGGCTGATGCTGGCAGCAGATCCAGTGATGGTAACCTGCCCATCAGTAGATCCTTCCACTGGGTTCGCAATTTTGATCTGCGCCCCAGACATTTGATGGATCTCATTGATTTTGGCGCCTTGACGCCTGATTATGCAGCCAATCAAATCATTTGGAATGGTGAGTTCATGAGAAGTAGTCTGAGCAGATGCATCCAACCTGCCCAAATAGCCTTTCACCTCTAGAGAGCTGGATTCAATTCCATTGAATCCGGTGTTGCCATGCGTCATGGGAAAATGAGACTGTTGCTGTGGAATGGTACACTTCCCTTGAATGGTATAGGCTTGACCACCTGCAAAGATACCAGAGAACTGGACGGCTTGGGCCAGTATGGGATGGTCACATCCTTAGGGGGGACTCCAACATGATCACGCAGATCTGTTTCACACACTCAATGATGGATTGCGGAATGCCAGCAATAGTGATGGCCTGCTCAGTTGAGTTGGGGAGCATATCCCCTGCCACCTGGACCTGAGCCCCTGTACGCTCTCTTATTTCCTTGATCTTGCAGCTACCTTTCCCAATGAGAAAGCCACATTGACTAGCAGGGACCACCAGCCACAGGGTGACTGGGGGTCTACTGGCAGCTGTGCTGTTGGTCATAGAGCTGCTGATGTCCTCTTCCAGTTTGTCAGTGATCATAGCAAAGGCTTTGCATATGGCATTAGTGAGTCCAGTCAAAGTGATAATTCTCTCAGGACAATTCCCTTCTGAGATGTTGATACATGCACCACTCTCCTTGCGCATCTTCTTAACGGATTCTCCTTTCTTTCCCATGATACTGCCAACTTCCTTTCCATGCGTAAGTAGGCGGATGGTGAGAGTGACATTTAATCAACCTTAAATCACACCAGTGCCCATATCGAGCAGTATTCTGGGGAGCTGGACTTTGAGTGGTCAAGTCTTTGGTCACTGGTCGGGGGACAGGGGGAGGGAGGGTGAAAGCCAAGAACTGCAGGCATGAGGTGACTGAGGGAAAAGGGGAGCAGGTGGGAAGGGGAAGGGCGGGAGGCCAGGGTCCGAACAATAGGGGAGGGCGGGAAGGCGAGGGTGGGTGGAGGAGAAAGGTGGAGTGGAGGAGAAAGGGGGAAAGAGACCCTGGGGCAGGAGAGGGGAGAGGGCGCAGGCTGCTGTTGCTCCGGATGCTGGGCTGCTGCCTCTGCTAGTCTGGGCCATTGATTGATACTTATTTGTGCCATGACCCAGAACTGAACCCGAAATCTTGGCGTGTCCGACACCACTCTAACTACTGAGCTGCCCAGCCAGGGCAAGTTTGCTAATGCTTTTTAGTGTTATGGCTTTCTGGTATATTTCTAATAAAAATGGAAGTGATACATTGAATTCTTGACTAAAAGAATTAAAAGAAACTTCAGAGTGTGTTTTTCAGCCAGTACAAAAAGCAAAACAAAACCCCACAACTAATCAATGTGTAGGATATAGAAGTGAGATGATTAAACCTTTTCATTTATGGCAATCTCTGTTGATTTCTATATTGCTGATCATGTTAAGGAATATCCTGGTGGTAGTAATTCATCTGGCGGACTATTAAAGGTGGGTACCATTTAAATATCATGTTTTCACCCTGGCTGGGTGGCTCAGTTAGTTGGAACTTTGTCCTGTACACCAAAAGGTTGCTGGTTCGATTCCTTAGTCAGGGTGCCTTCGTGAGGCAACTGATCAATGTTTCTTTCAGGTCAATATTTCCCTTTCTAAAAACCAATAAAAACAAAACAAAGCATATCCTCAGGTGAAGATAGATAGATAGATCAATCAGTCATCAATCAATGTTGTGGTTCCTGGAGATTTGGAGAAGTTGAAGTCAGTGGTTTTTTTTTTAAATATATTTTTTCAGAGAGGAAGGGAGAGGAAGAGAGAAACATCCATGATGAGAGAAAATCATTGATTGGCTGCCTCCTGCATGCCCCCTACTGAGGATCGAGCCCACAACCCTGGCATGTGCCCTTGACCAGAATTGAACCCAGGACCCTTCAGTCCGCAGGCTCTATCCACTGAGCCAAACCAGCTAGGGCAAAGTCAGTTCTTTTTATCCTGTTTGTAGATATGTTTTCTACAGCTTTTTAAGAGTTTTATTTTCTTTCTTTAAAAACATTTTTTAAATATATTTTATTGATTTTTCACAGAGAGGAAGGGAGAGAGATAGAGAGTTGGAAACATCGATGAGAGAGGAACACCGATCAGCTGCCTCCTGCACATCTCCCACTGGGGATGTGCCCGCAACCCAGGTACATGCCCCTGACCTGAATCGAACCTGGGACCCTTCAGTCCGTAGGCCGACGCTCTATCCACTGAGCCAAACTGGTCTCGGCTCTTTAAAAACATTTTTAAAAAAATTGATATCAGAGAAGAAGGGAGAGGGATAGAGAGATAGATACATCATTGAATGGCTGCCTCCTGCATGGCCCACACTGGGGATTAAGCCCTCAATGCAGGTCTTCCTCTTGGGTTCTGACCCCCTGCACCAGGAGCCTCCTCATGCAGATGTTCTTGTTGCTGTGCTCAGGCTCTGGCACCTTGAGCTGGACTTCTCCTGTCGTGTCCCCCACCATGGATGCCCCTTTCCTTCCACTCAGGCTCCACAGTGCTCTGTACATATGGCCTCCTCATGCTGCTAAGGCTTTGATACCCTGAGGCACTGCTGCTGTTCTGCCTCTTCGTCACACAGGTGGATACTTATTTATCCTTGTTTACCTCTGACATCCCCTCTAGCCATGAGACTCCTGTCCCTTTCTTCCCCAGGTACAGATGCTGGCCTTACTTTGCCTACCTTGTGGCTTTTAGATGAACCCTTCAGGAAGGGGAGAGGAAGGGGAAGCAACCAGTTTGTTTTCAGGCCATTATTTGCTCTCTGAAGGTTATGCAGTAGGTTCTTACATCAGTCTCTAGTTCCTCTCCACTAAGGAATTGGTGGTGTCCACTTACACAATGGGGCTCAGCCCCAGTTCAGCCTGATTCTGTGTCCATTGTGTGTTGACATCCTTTATACTACAATGTCCATGTCTCACTTTAGGGCCTTTATTAAGCCTTACCCTTTACTTCTGTACTTGTTCAAAGTATGTTCTCTTAACTATTGAGCCTTTATCTGTTAATTTCTCTTAAGTTTTTGCATTAGCTGAAACTGGAAAAATGTTGGTGAAAGCTGTGACGCTGCAGTTTTCTGCCTTTGCAACCTAATACCCTCCTTTTACATTCTCTTTGGCTGTGGGTTGTTACAGTGGTAGGTGATGGAGATTGGGGATGGAGAATCGATCTTTTTGGTGAATAGATCACCTCCCCTTGGATTTGAGTCAAAACAGACCCCCTTTTCATGTGGAAAGCTGAATGCTGGGACATATCCCTCCTGGAATATTTCCAGGAAGCAGTAGAAGATCTTTTCACCCCCAGTGTTATGCTGGTGATACATCTGTAAAATGATAAAAATATGTATGAAATAGGTACATATGTTATTGTGTAAACCATTATATGTGAATGTTTGGTTTTAGATTAAAGGTGTTTTCAAAATGTTTCCTCCTTTAAAAAATTTTTTTAGTCTAAAAAAACTAAAAAAGGGAGAAAGAGAAAGCTCATATTTAAAATTAGCTCCCACATTTTAAGTTGCTGGTTGATAGAATTTTCAAAGCTTTGAAAAATTTGAGAACATTTTTTTACAGTTTTTTTTAACCGTATTTAAAAAAAAATATATTTTTATTGACTTCAGAGAGGAAGGGAGAGGAAGAAGGCGAGAGAGAGAGAGAGAGAGAGAGAGAGAGAGAGAGAGAGAGAGAAGTATCAATGATGAGAGAGAATCATTGATCGGCTGCTTCCTGCAGGCCCTACACTGGGGATTGAGCCCACAACCCTGCCATGTGCCCTGAATGGGAATCGGACCATGACCTCCTGCTTCATAGGTCAAAGCTCAACCACTGAGCCATGCCGGCCAATCTCCAGTTTTATATTGTGAGATATAGTTTACATGTAACATTGTATTTTCTTAAGGGTAAAGAGGATCTTTGGAAATACTTGATTATCTTTGCAGTGTTCATAATTATGGACTTTTACTAGAGGCCCGGTACACAAATTCATGCACGGGTGGGGTCCCTCAGCCTGGACGGTGGTTGGGGCTGATTGGGGCCATCTTGCCCAGTCCCGATCAGGGTCGATCAGGGCCAGCTGGCCAGGGGGAGGTATCATGGGAGGTTGGCTGTGGGAGTGCATGGACCACCAGGGGGTAGCTCCTGCATTGAGCATCTGTCCCCTGTTGGTTAGTGTGCGTCATAGTGACCGGTTGACTGGTTGTTTGGTCACTTAGGCTTTTATATATATAGATAGAAATGTGGACATGTTTTGTTATTTATTGTATTTTTGCATTTTTATCATTGAAGGAACAGAATGTGATTTAATAAACTTTCATATTCATTAAATTCACCTTTTCCCCCCTTACATGATTTTCCTTGCAGATTAATAATTCTCTGATTCTAAATTTAACCTTTGAACTCTTAGACCTTTAGATGCTGCTCTGGAAAAACTTCAATAATGGATCAAAGGAAGAATGACAGTATTGTTCCTAGTATCACCCAATTAGAAGATTTTCTTACAGAACACAATTCTAATGTTGTGTGGCTCCTCGTTGGTAAGTAAAATGTATTTTTTTGTATATTACTTTTTTTAAAATATGTTTTTATTGATTTCAGAGAGGAAGGGAGAGGGAGAGAGAGATAGAAACATCAATGATGAGAGAGAATCATAGATTAGCTGCCTCACGCATGCCCCACAATGGGGATTGAGCCTGCAACCCCCATGTTCCCTGACCAGGAATCGAACCCAGGACCCTTCAGTCCGCAGTCCAACTCTCTATCCATTGAGCCAAACTGGTGAGGGCTACATTACTGTTTTTTTGTTTGTTTGTTTGTTTTTTATGGATGGAGTAGCAACTTCCAAATTTTACTAGCAAGCAGTGATTGGCCTTATGATATTGAAGGGGGTGGGGACATGTCACAATGAAAAGGCCATAGTTCTTACGTTCTTTAACGCTAGAAGCATACTTTCTCTTCACATACCTCTTGCCTTTCTGAATGGCCCACAACAACCTGACACAGTGATTTACAGTAAAAATTACTACAAAATGACTTTAAACTTAAAACATAATGAAATGTCATCAAAATAATTTTTTGAAATAATTGTTCTAGGAATAATTTTTATGGACACATCATAGCACTTGCTACATCAAAGCTATTACCATCAATCTAAGCTACCCTGTGAAATGTTGGATCTGTGACTGCCTTGTTTCATCATATTAAATATTTTTTTTAAAGTTAAGAACTTAATTTGATGTTGCCAAAAGGTTATACATGTTAAATTGGTTTACATTACTTTGTCCTAATTTAGAAAATAGTTATACTTTAAAAATAGATAAGTAAAAAAATATTGTTATCAGAAAATGCTTTATTGTGTTCTACCTTTTGTATATTCATGATCTCGTTTTTTTTGGAATATTATAAATTTTGTAAGTGATTATAAACTTCATGATAGATTGACAAATGGTCAAACTTGGAATATCATTTATTGTAGTGTATTCAATAAAAGTAGACATTCTTAAATGGTTATTGTTTTATCAGTTGTAGTAAAATAGTATAAGATGTCCTGTTTAATATAGATATGCCTTTAAGTGGGCTAAATTCCTACTTATTTTCATTATTTTAATGTTTTTATTGATTTTAAAGAGAGAGGAAGGAAGAGGGATAGAGAGATAGAAACACCAATGATAGAGAAAAATCAGCTGGCTACCTCCTGCATGTCCCTACTGGGGATTGAGCAAACAACCCAGGAATTAAACCAGTGACCACACTGGCCAGGATCTATTACTTTTTTTTAAAATAAGCCTTTATTGTTGAAAGTATTACATATGTCCCCTCTATCCCCCATTGACCCCTCCAGTCCCCACCCCCTGACTCCATTACTTTTTAGAAAGCAGAGTTTATTGATTTAAAAAATCAATGACTTTTCTCTGATTTAAGAAATCATTTATTTTCTTTCTTTTTAAGTGATTTTAGCCTTTAGTGAATAGCTTGGAAATGAGCTTGTAGCTTGATAAAGGTGGATGTTTTTCATAATGTTCAGAATTATGGGCTTTCTTTTCCAGAACATCTTTACATATATTTAATAAAGAAAACAGTACAAAGCAGTGAAAAAGGAAACAAGAAAAACAGAAGGCTCTAATGCAGTGGTTCTCAACCTTGGCTACACATTAGAATCACCTGGGAATCTTATTAAAATCCCGATTTCTGGGCCTCATCCTCCGGAAATTCTGTTTCTTTGTTATTAATGTTGTGGCCCCACCCTATAACAAAGAAACAGAATTTCCAGAGGATGAGGCCCAGAAATCAGGATTTTAAAAAGATTCCCAGGTGATTCTAATGCAGGGGGTGGGCAAACTTTTTGACTTGAGGGCCACAATGGGTTCTTAAACTGGACCGGAGGGCTGGAACAAAAGCATGGATGGAGTGTTTGTGTGAACTAATATAAATTCAAAGTAAACATCATTATATAAAAGGGTACGGTCTTTTTTTTCAATAGTTTTATTCATTTCAAACGGGCCGGATCCGGCCCGCGGGCCGTAGTTTGCCCACGGCTGTTCTAATGTATAGCCAAGGTTGAGAACCACTGCTCTAATGGATCTGATTGGAATCTGTGCATTTCTGGCTAATGACTAAAAGAAAGTGAGGAAAGGTGGATGAGGTAGCTCTAACCTCTGATTTTAAAACCCAAAGTATTAAATTGAAGAGGACTTACTACCATATTATCATTTCCGAGCGTGGTAAATGATCTTTTATCAACCAAGTTTTACTAAGATATTAAGGTGATTGAAAGTGATATCCTTTTGTACTTTTTTCTCCCAACAGCTACCATTTTGTCCTGTGGATGGATTATTTATCTCACATATTATAATTCTCGGAATGTTGGTCTTATTTTAACCTTGGTTGTCAACAGATTATACAAACATGGCTATATCCATATTGGTGAGTTGGAGTAAACCTGCATTATTTTCTTCTGTGTAATCTTAGGTATATATTATACATTTATATTTTATAAACAGGTAGTAGCTTTAGAAATTTACCATTGTTTCATGAAGGATAAACTAAGCTACTTTGAATTTCTCTCTTACAGCTCTCTATAACAGGTTATGCTCTTTACCTCATTCTTATTTGTTAAAGTGTTTCCATAGTTACTCTTTGACATTGTTTATAAAATATACTCATGAAAATAATTTGAAAAAATGTAGACAGATATAAAATATGGAAACAGAAATTTCTCTCAATTCCATCTAGAGCAGTGGTTCTCAACTTTCCTATTGCCGTGACCTTTTAATACAGTTCCTCATGTTGTGGTGACCCCCATTTTCATTGTTACAAATTGAACATAATTAAAGCATAGTGATTAATCACAAAGACAATATGTAATAATATATGTGTTTTCCGATGGTCTTAGGCGACCCCTGTGAAAGGGTCGTTCGACCCCCAAAGGGGTCGCGACCCACAGGTTGAGAAAAGCTGATCTAGAGAAAGTTTCTAATGCCCAGTGAATTATTTGCTCTTTTTTTCTTCTTCAAGTAACCCGTACTTTAAAAACCTCTAAGTTGGAGTCATATTTCATTTTGTGGCCTGCTTTATTAGTTTAGTTTCTAACTACTTATAAGTGGGAGGTTTGCAGCTAGATGGGAGGGTGTACTAGGAAGCTATATGCTCTGGAAAGTTCCAAACCCGTGAGAAAGGAGGAGGGGGCACTGAATAGAACCATTCTAACCTTCCCTGGAGTTGAGTACCTCTTAGTGGACATGAACTTCTCTCAAACATAAATAATCTTCCATTAATTTGAGGCAGTGACTGGTTCCTAGAGTAATGGAGAAAAATGGTGAATTACTCACTGTTGTGGGTTTATTTAATGGCTGTGCATAATTAAGAGAATTAGTCGTATGAAGCAGCTATTAAAACTAATGTTCTTATATGGTTTTTAGTAACTCAGTCCATAGTGATGATACGTGTGGCACTTTTTCAGGAAAAATGATAGAAATTAGTAAGGCTGTAAAGATATCAGGAAGGGAGTCAGGAGAGAACATTTAATTACTGAATGAATTGATTGCTAAGATTATTTTAAGTGTTAAGAGCTCTACTATCTATCAAAACAATTAAATTAATTGCTGTTTTTTTTGTTTTTTTCCTTATAACAGGCTCTTTCTCTTTCTCTGTTCTTTCTGGAAAAATCATGGTTCGTGAAATCTATTACATTACAGAAGACATGTCTATTAGGTAAAAAGCAAAAACAAAACCTAAAACAAATAAAAGAACCTACTTTAAGCTTGAAAAAATTTTCTAATTATGATACTTGTTTTAATATTACTTGGTTCTTCAAATAACACCATAAGTCAGCCCTGGCTGGTTTGGCTCAGGGCTAGAGCATCAGCCTGTGGACTGAAGGGTCACAGGTTCGATTCCAGTCAAGGCACATGCCTGGGTTTCGGCTCGATTCCCAGTGGGGGTTGTGCAGGAGGCAGCCGGTCCATGGTTCTCATCATTGATGTTTTTGTCTCTCTCTCCCTCTCCCTTCCTCTCTGAGATCAATTAAAAAAAATTATATATATATAAAACAACAACAAAAAAACCATAAATCAGAAATAATTTTTTCAGTAAATCAGACTTAATGAATTAATGTTTTAAAATGTTTCTAATCATGGATTAATTTAGCTAAAGTTTAGACTGGCAAAATGTTTACCTAATAGCAGTATATAGAAATCAATAATCTCATTTCATTGCAAGATGAAAAATTGAGGCATTAAATTACCTGATAATTTCTGTTGTAGAATTCATGGTGGTCATTTGTTATATAAAATAAGGATCAGATATGTTGATAATGCTCACCCATTGGGTTCTTATTAGGTAGTAAGTGTTTAGAATTGTTTAGCATCTGTTAACAATTCTAATTTTACTTTAAGAAGAAAACACAAATCTTAATGTATTAAGAATTAATAATATGTTTGATATGTTCTCTCTTCTGTAAGCCTTGTAAGAAAAGCTTGCTCTGTTGTTATTATTTTAAAAAAATATTTTTATTGATTTCAGAGAGGAAGAGAGAGAGAGATAGAAACATCAATGATAAGAGAGAAACATTGATTGGCTGCTTCTTGCATGCCCTCTACTGGGGATCAAGACTGCAGCCTGGGCATGTGCCCTGACTGGGAATTGAGCTGTGACCTCCTAGTTCATAGGTTGGTGCTCAACCACTAAACCACACTGGTTGGGCAGCTTACTCTTATTTTTGTGATCTTCTTAAAATTTGTTACTTAGAATTTGGAAAACTTTGAATTATTTGAGAGATGCCAGGGTGTGGCACTACTTATACTTCTCTTGAAACAGTAGAGGCATCTTCTTTGTGAGTCTAAAATTATTCCAAATTAAAAGTAAAAAGTTAAAGTTAAAATTGGAGCATGAAGCGATATATCATTACAGAAATGAAAGATTATCTTTAAAAGTTTTCTCTAGTGTGCTAATGTCCCCCTTTTGAGAGTTGGCCTTTTATTTATGTAGTTTTTACAACATTAAAAATATTTATAAAATAAAAGGGTTTTCTGTTAGCACTTCATTTTCCTATTGAATGTAATCCAGTATTACATTTTACCTGAATAGAAGAATCTAATTTAAACCTGTGCATATCCTCTTTTACTTTATTAACTGAAAGAGTATGAAACATTTAGGTATGCCAGTGTTCCATTGAGAATTTTTGTTTCCTTATTCATTATCAATTGCCTGCCTTTTATAATAATTAACTAAGAATCAAGTTAAGTAAATTCTTACTTGTTTTCACTTTTGTAATTTATCTTGCTTAGAATTCAAGATGGATTTATAATTTTTCGGTGGTGGAAAATGTATAACCCAAAGCAGAAGCAGCATGGTGAGTTTTCTTTTTTTTTTTATTTGTTTGAAATTGTTGATGACATAATCATTTTTTCATCTGTGGTTATTATAATAGACCAGAGGCCCGGTGCACGAAATTCATGCAGAGGGTGGTTGTCCTTCAGCCTGCCCTGCACCCTCTCCAATCTGGGACCCCTTGGGGGATGTCTGACTGCCTCTTGCAATCTGGGACCGCTGGCTCCTAACTGCTCACCTGCCTGCCTTCCTGATCGGCCCTAACTCTTCTCCCTGCCTGCCTGATTGCCCCTAACCATCTCTGTCTGCCTGCCTGATCACCCCTAACTGCTCCCCTGCTGGTCTGATCGCCCCTAACCACCTCTGCCTCACCCTGCACCCCGGACCCAGGATTTCCTCCTCAGGCCGGTCACAGGCACTTGGGACCCAGGATTCCCTCCCTCTGGCTGGCCGCAGGCACCCAGGACTTGGGCCGGCTTTGCCCAGGCTGGCTGCAGCTCCAGGGGACTGTGGACGGGTGGCTTAACCTGGGCCGCAGCCTCAGGCGCCCGGGACCGCGCCCGGGGCAGACGGCTTGTCCCTCTCCTGGGCTGCAGCCTGGCTGGTCCCCGTTCCTCTCTTGCGAGCTCATTTGTGCCTGGCTGGTCCCCATTCCTCTCTCCTCAGTGTTGAGTATTTGAGCCATTATGGTGTGATGGCATGACAACCATTTGCATATTAGCTCTTTATTATATAGGATAAAAATGTTTTTAAAAGCTTTGGACTTGACAAAACTCTGATTTTATCACCAGTTTACTAAAAATCCTTTTAGTAGTCTTCCTCTTGCCTGGTTAAATTGGTTTACTTTAGCTGATTATTTATTCAGAGTCATCCTCAGTAGGACCCTTACCCACATTTCTAGCCTTACTGCATATTACAAAAGTTGGCTTGACCCATACTGGTGATAAATGGTCTTCTCAGCACCCTTTAATCAGTCTACCAAGACACTTTTCTACATTTCAACTTCGGTGTCTTTATTCATACTTCTACCAGACATGTCTACTAATTATCATTTATCTGGTATGAAAAGGATGAACAGAAAAAGGGAAACAGACTCTAGAATTTCTTCTGGTTCTGCTTTTATCATCAGAATTTTACCATCTCAGAATTTTCTTCCCAGTTGTTTCATGGCTCTGTTAGTGTTCTGGTATGTGGCCCTAACCCTCCTACTAGACACTAACCGGACCAGAGGCTTCAAGGAGGGTAGATCTTGTCTTTACTCTTTCAAATAGCTAGGCTTTGGAAAGTCTGGCCAGTGTGTAAGGCACAGGCATAGTAAGAGGAGTAAGGGCAGAACAGGGATATTCGATGGGAGCCACTGTGCTGTGTTCCATAAAGACGTTCAAGTTGACGGTGACTTGGGCCAGAGCCATGACAGTGGTTGTGGATCTATGTTGAAAGAAAAGCTGATAAATCTAAGGCATGAAAGAAAGAGAGCAATTGAAAGGATTGACTTGCTGTTGATAGGATGGGGGATATTGTAGAATAGCTTTGGGGGGAAATCAGATATTTGGTTGATGTATCAAGTTTGAGATGTCTGTTAGACAACGCATTGGAGATGTCTGAGTAGGTTGCTGGACATTTGACCCTGGCATTTTGGGGGGACATATATATACATATCATATTTAAACTACAGCTTAAGCTACTAAAATGAAAGTTAATAACAATTTTCTTTACCCATAAAAAAATTAAACTCTTCTAACTGGTCATATCTAATTTTAATTGCCTTAAATTGAATTTGTTCTGTAGGGACAAAAATGGACAAACATTTGAAAAGTCTCAAAAAACACCTGTATGATTCATAACAAAATAAGGCACTGACCGTGGTACCTTTCTGTTGAGCCTCTTGGTTAACATGTGATGCTCTGTGTTGGATTATTTCCTCAGCAGAAACAAGTGCCTATCTATCACTTTATAGGTGGATTTGTAAATTTCTGTTGTTACTTATATTTAATGTAATTATGTCTTTTATTTGAAATGGTTTGAAGTGTACGGTTCTTAAAATCTTTATTTTAGAATTAAGTAGTTTTTAAAAACAAACTAGTATTTTATGAAAAATCCTACTTTCCATGAAGCACAAGTTTATTTATTTATTTATTTTTAATTAAATCTTTATTGTTCAGATTATTACATTTGTTCCTCTTTTTCCCCCCCATAACTCCCCTCCTCCCAGTTCCTGCCCCACTCTCCGCCCTCACTCCCCACCCACTGTCCTCATCCATAGGTGCACGATTTTTGTCCAGTCTCTTCCCGCATCTCCCACACCCCTTTCCCCCCCAAGAATAGTCCATTCCCTTTCTATGTCCCTGATTCTATTATAATCACCAGTTCATTCTGTTCATCAGATTATTTATTCACTTGATTCTTAGATTCACTTGTTGATAGATGCATATTTGTTGTTCATAATTTGTATCTTTACCTTTTTCTTCCTCTTCCTCTTCTTAAAGGATACCTTTCAGCATTTCATATAGTCCTGGTTTGGTGGTGATGAACTCCTTTAGGTTTTCCTTATCTGTGAAGCTCTTTATCTGACCTTCAATTCTGAATTATAGCTTTGCTGGATAAAGTAATCTTGGTTGTAGGTTCTTGGTATTCATCACTTTGAATATTTCTTGCCACTCCCTTCTGGCCTGCATAGTTTCTGTTGAGAAATCAGCTGACAGTTGTATGGGTATTCCCTTGTAGGTAACTGAGTTTCTTTCTCTTGCTGTTTTTAAGAGTCTCTCTTCGTCTTTTGCTCTTGGCATTTTAATTATGATGTGTCTTGGTGTGGTCCTCTTTGGATTCCTTTTGTTTGGGGTTCTCCGCGCTTCTTGGACCTGTAAGACCATTTCTTTCACCAGGTAGGGGAAGTTTTCTGTCATTATATCTTCAAACAGGTTTTCAATATCTTGCTCTCTCTCATCCATTTTTGGATTCTTTTTTCATTCTGCCCCTCCGGTTGGGTGTTTTTTGCTTCCTCGCATTTCAAATCATTGACTTGATTCTTGCGCTCCTCTGGTCTGCTGTCGGGAGTCTGTATAATATTCGTATTTCAGTCCGTGTATGCTTAATTTCTAGCTGTTTCCCCAATATAACATCGAGGGTCTCATTAGTTTTCTTGTAGATCTCATTAAGTTTATCGGCGGCTTCTAAACAGTTCTTGAGAGACCTTAAAAGTGTGGTTCTGAACTCTATATCTTCCATTGACAATTTTGTCCTGTTTCTTTGTCTCTGCATTTTGTTATGCTTTCTTGATGCACCCCCTAGTGGTCTTTGTGCACAGTCTTGTAGTTAAGCCTTGATTGTTGTAACTAATACCAGGGAGGGTTTGACCTCCAGGCCAAGTGGCTGTGAGAATCAACTGTGTCTGGAGTGAGAGAACTTCTGTCCTCTAGGGAGGTGCTAATCTAGCCTTTGCCTCATGAAGCACAAGTTTAAATACTGATGTGATGTTTAAGTACATTATACTTTGAACATTTTGCTACTTATATTTTAGTATAAATGTATGGCTATATTAGGGTAAAGTTATACTTTTACTCTGTAAATGACACTTTTCTATTCTTAATGTAAAATCTTTAAATTATTGCATTAGATAACCAAAATCTAGAAATTTACGTTGTTTTTCGAATGCTAAATTAAAATGCTGTAGTAACATTAGCTTTTTTCTTTCTTTTACCAGTGTTTTATATATATTTTAAATATGATCCTCTTTATCATAGAATTCTGGTTTAAAGTAAATCATTTAAATTACTTTAAGTGTGGAAAATGAATTGACAAAACTTTAACTAAAGTTTTTAAAAAGTTGACTAAAAACTTTTGTGTGTATGTGTGTAATTGATGTCTTTAGATCCAAAGGCGGAAACGAGATTATACATCACAGTTAATGACTTTGAGTTTCATGTCTATAATCGTTCGGATCTTTATGGACGTCTTCAAGAATTATTTGGTTTGGAGCCAACACTAATCCCCCCCAAGAAAGAGGATGATAAAACACGAGAAAATGGAAGAACAGGAACCCAGTCCAACATTGAAAGGTTCATTGTCACACTTGAATTTTATTAATCTGCAACATGTAAACATTCACTTTTTCATTTCTGGTATATAGGAAAGTGATTGACTTTTATAAGTTATTAACCTTGTATCCTGCAAACTTGCTGTAATCACTTGCTAGTTCAAATAGGTTTTTTTGATCAGCTCTTCCAAACTTTCTACATATACAGTTATGTTATCTTCAAACAAAGAAAGTCTTATTTTCCCCTTACCATTCTTCATACTTTTTATTTCTTGTTTTACTGCAATAGCCATGATTTCCAAACTTGAAAAGGAATGGTGAAATAGGACATCCTTGCTTTGTCCCTAGTCTTAATGGGAGAGCTTCTAGATTCTCACCTTAAGTATGATGTTAATTAGGTCTTTTGTAGATACTCTATATACAGATGAGGAAGTTTCCCTCTATTCCTAATTTACTGAGAGATTTTAATCATAATGGCTGTTGTATTTTGTCAAATGCTTTTCCTGCATCTGGTGATACTATCATTTGATTTTTTGTTTTTAACCTGTTAATGCTAATTGATTTTTGAATGTGGAACAGCCTTGCATACCTAATAGTTTGTTTGTTTTTTAAGTCGATGATGAGGATATTTATTCTGAATTAAATATTTAATGGATATTATGTCCCAGGCACAGAGCTGAGGTACTGGGAATATGACAAGTCTTCTATCTTGTTGGAAATTATAGCCAAGTATGGGTAAAATAGGCAATTTTCGTGCAAGAAGTATTATCTCAGGGACAAAAGTAGATTTCACATAGAAGGATCAGGAGGGCTTCGACCTGAAGGGTGAGCCAGTTAGGGAAAGGTGGTGATGAAGAGTCTTCCATAGAGAAGAAACATCATATGCAATAGTGAAGTTACTTACTGAGGCTGCAATGGATTATTTGAGGTGGGGATAATTTAGATTAAAATGGTTTAGCAGGATCAGAGGCTTTCCCTCAAGTCAGTAATGCTATGATGTGATTGGAGGGAGGTAAGGCTGGAGGCGGGGAGACCAGATGGAAGGATGTTGTAACATTTCATCAGCTGGGTTGGTAGCAAGGGGAAGGGGGAGAAGTGGATGGAGCAAGACAGACTTAGGCAGATGAATCCATAAGACAGTGGTAGATTAGATGTGGAGAATGAGGAAGAGGGATGATCAATAGTGAATCCAAATTTCTAATGTAAGCAGCGATTATGCTTAGGCAGGGAACCCCAGGGAAAGAGGAGGTTGGGGGCTGGTGATGAGGTCTGTTTTGAATTTAGTTTTAAGCACTGAGGGTCACCTTCGTGGAATTGGTCTCAGAAGTGCCATTTAGGAGATAATGGGTTATTGAAGAGATATGCCTCAAGTTTTCATCCAAAATCTTTAGTGAATTGCTGTGAACTTTTCATTCTTTAAATTTTGTGTACTTTGTGTGTGGCCAATATTTTTCTCATTCTTTGCCTGTCATTTCACAAAGTGGTGAGAATAGGGAAAGAAAAGGATCAGCTCAGTTGAGATTGAGCCCACAACCCAGGCATGTGCCCTGACCAGGAACTGAACCATGAGCTCCTGGTTCATGGGTCAGCACTTGACCACTGAGAACACTGGCCGAGCATTGATATTGTTTTAATATTGATTTGTTTTAATAATAGTTTTGGCGGTCTTCTAAAATGTCACATTGTAGTGTGGTGAGCAGATGGTAGATGTAATGACAGCATCTCATAATTGACACTTTTGACATTAAAGCTTGTCATTCTAAGAACATAGCTTTGTTATTACAGCTTGATCTAAAAACAGACACATGGTGGAGTGCATTCAGTGAGACATTTTAGGGCTATTAGTCTTCTTTTAGATGGTCTCTGTTTCATTTACTGGAGCCGTCATTAGATGTATCTGGAAAGGTACAGCTGGTATTAATAATGTATATTTCGAGTAGGTCAACTGTATCCTCAGGTATTTAAGACTTTCCTATATACTTCAGTTTTTATTTTTTCTTCTTAGAGTTAAAGTAAAAACAGAATCTCAGGACCCCACATCTTCATGGAGATCGCTTATTCCAGTTATAAAGGTCAACGTGAGCACAGTAAGTAATTCTACTACAATTAATACTTGGTGGGTTAATAACAGAACCTTTTATTTTTTGCAAACATTATTTTCACTTAAGAAAAGAAAGTAACTTTGTACTTTCTGGGTTCCAATTTTCATAAAGTGTGAAAGAATTCTTTTTTTTCAATAAACCTTTATTGTTCAGATTATTACAGTTGTTCCTCTTTTTCCCCCCCATAGCTCCCCTCCACCCGGTTCCCACCCCCCCACCCCTGCCCTCACACCCCCTTCCACTGTCCTCATCCATAGGTACACGATTTTTGTCCAGTCTCTTCCCGCATTCCCCACACCTCTTTCCCCCCCAAGAATAGTCAGTCCACTCCCTTTCTATGCCCCTGATTCTATTATAATCACCAGTTCATTCTGTTCATCAGATTATTTATTCACTTGATTTTTAAATTCACTTGTTGATAGATGCATATTTGTTGTTCATAATTTGTATCTTTACCTTTTTCTTCTTCTTCCTCTTCTTAAAGGATATCTTTCAGCATTTCATATAATACTGGTTTGGTGGTGATGAACTCCTTTAGCTTTTCCTTATCTGTGAAGCTCTTTATCTGACCTTCAATTCTTTGCTGGATAAAGTAATCTTGGTTGTAGGTTCTTGGCATTCATCACTTTGAATATTTCTTGCCACTCCCTTCTGGCCTGCAGAGTTTTTGTTGAGAAATCAGCTGACAGTTGTATGGGTACTCCCTTGTAGGTAACTGACTGTCTTTCTCTTGCTGCTTTTAAGATTCTCTCTTTGTCTTTTGCTCTTGGCATTCATTTTAATTATGATGTGTCTTGGTGTGGTCCTCTTTGGATTCCTTTTGTTTGGGGTTCTCTGCACTTCCTGGACTTGTAAGTCTATTTCTTTCACCAGGTAGGGGAAGGTTTCTGTCATTATTTCTTCAAATAGGTTTTCAATATCTTGCCCTCTCTCTTCTTCTGGCACCCCTATAATTCGGATGTTGGTATACTTGAAGTTGTCCCAGAGGCTTCTTACACTATCTTCATATTTTTGGATTCTTTTTTCTTTTTGCTTTTCCATTTGGGTATTTTTTGTTTCTTCGTATTTCAAATCTTTGACTTGATTCTTGGGATATTCTTGTCTGCTGTTGGATCTCTGTATATTATTCTTTATTTCAGTCAGTGTATGCTTAATTTCTAGTTGGTCTTTTTTCATATCCTCCAGGGTCTCACTAAATTTATTGGCGGTTTCCAGAAAATTCTTGAAAAACCTTATATCCGTGGTTTTGAACTCTATATCCAGTAGTTTGCTTTCCTCCATTTCTGTCATTTGTGACCTGTTTCTTTGTCTCCGCATATTTTATGCTTCCCTGTGTTGGTAGAGTGGCTTTCTGTGCTAGGTATCCTATAGGGTCCAGTGGCTCAGCCTCCCCAATTACCTGAGGTGGACACTCTTGGTGCACCCCTTTGTGGGCTTTGTGCACAGTCTTGTTGTAGTTAAGCCTTGATTGTTGTAGGTATCACTGGGAGGAATTGACCTCCAGGCCTATTGGCTGTGAGAATCAGCTGTGTCTGCAGTGGGAGAACTTCTGTGCTGAAGACACCCTTATGAGGCAAGACTTGCTTCAGTGGAGCTTTGGTGCTCACTGAGTCTGCTCTCTGAGTGTGTCCCTTATGGATCTGAGGAGTTGTAATTGGATGGTCCAACTCTGACCGCTGGGTACAGTGGCTCTTGGATCTAAGGAGGTGCTAATTTAGCCTCTGCCTGAGGCTACCCAGCACGAGCTATGAGGAGATCTGTAGATTCCCCTTCCTTGTTTGGGGTTTGGAGGTGCCCAAATGAGGCCCAGCTGTGAAGCAATGCAAGCTGCTGTGGGGCCTTGGGCCTTCTCTTGGAAGTTCTGGGTCTGTCTGGCCCAGCTGCAGTTTATTAGGTAATTTTCAGATTGCAAAGGGCCAGGGCATATGCAAAAGCCTCTGCCGCAGCTTGGGTGGGGCAGGGTCTCAAGGAATCAACAGGGCGGAGCAAGCAGCTATGGCTGATCCTCAGCCCTGCCTTAAGGGGCCCCGCGTCTCAGTGTCCGGATAATCGGTAATCGCTGCAAGCACCTTTGAGAGAAAGCCGCCCTCGAGTTCCGAGTTCTGCCCGCTGCCAGACAGTCCAGTTTCTCCCCGTATGAGTCTGGGTCCCCAGAGACTCACCCAGAACTGGAGTTCAGAGCAGTCAGGAGCTTGTGACTCCCTTCCAATTCAAAAAGGCAGCCGCGTCCTCAGTTGCTAGTCCTTGCTGCATGCGCCTCCGTACCTCTGCACTTTACTTCCACACCTCCTCTGAGTCTCAGTATGCTTTTCTCTTTCCTTCCAGTTGTAGAATTTCCACTCAGCCAGCCTTCCTGTGGTTCTGGATGATGTCCGTTTTGTCTTTTAGTTGTATTTTTGAATTTGTTGTGGGAGGCAGCAATTTCCGGTGTTTACCTATGCCGCCATCTTGGTTTTCCTGAAAGAATTTTTTTAACACCAATATCATTTTAGCATAAATTTGTTAGACCTGAAAGGGTATTTATTCACAAGTGCTTAATTTTTTTAAAAACCAGGTCTAAATTGATCAGTGGAGTAATTTAAATATAGATAGTGCTAAAGTGGAATCATCTACTTGTTGCTTGAAAATGTTTGTTATTAGGTCAGTTAAGGAAAAAAATATAGCTTTTATAGTATGGCATACTATCTTTTATCTTTTGTAGGGTCGCCTGGCCTTTGGAAATCATTACCAACCTCAAACTCTGTGTATCAACTTTGATGATGCTTTTTTAACTTATACTACAAAACCACCTTCAAGTCACCTTGACCAATTCATGCATATTGTGAAAGGAAAACTTGAAAATGTTCGAGTCATGCTTGTTCCTAGTCCAAGATATGTTGGTCTTCAAAATGATGAGTAAGAACATTTTACGTATGTCTCATATAGATATCAATTTGATTTTTAGCACCCTTTTAATTTCTGTTACAAGCTGGGCATTAATTAAGTACATTTTTCTAATAAATTAACAGTATAGTCCTGCTTTATAAGGCAAGTGGATATACTATCCATTGGTAAACTCTAATTTTAAATATTTTTCTATAGAATTATGACTAATTTTTTTACCCTTTTCTTCCTTTTAACTGTATTTGAAAAACTCATTTTGGGAAATTAAGCCCTGGTATTTGATGTTTACACATTACAGGTAGGTTTTTATTTACAGAAGGAATGGATAAATAGTAAATTCAACAAATTCATTTTAGTTGAGTACCATTCAGAGTTAACGAGAAAAGTTGAAAATGGAAACAAAATTACTCTTAGACATCTGTTGAAGTTAGGATGGTACAGTTAGGATGGAACTTGCTTGGTATGCAAGTCCTGGGTAGTTTTCAACAGTTCTCTCTCATGATTGATGTTTCTCTCTCTCCCTCTCCCTTCACTCTGAAATTAATAAAAATATATTAAAAAAATAAACATTGTCCTAACTGGTTTGGCTCAGTGGATAGAGCGTCGGCCTGCGGACTCAAGGGTCCCAGGTTCGATTCCGGTCAAGGGCGTGTATCTTGGTTGCGGGCACATACCCAGTAGGGAGTGTGCAGGAGGCAGCTGATCGATGTTTCTCTCTCATCGATGTTTCTAACTTCTCTGTCCCTCTCCCTTCCTCTCTGTAAAACAACGATAAAATATATTAAAAAAATAAACATTAACCTTAAGATTTAATATGTTTAAGAAGAATATTGCTGAATTTGTGTTATTATTTAATGACTGCCAAGTTTATTTTGATGTGGAAGGAAGATACTGTGGTGTATGACAAAGTAAAAAGTTGTTAAAGCAATGAAAGATGAATATTTTGTGGGAAAGCAATTGCAGAGAAACAGTCAATCCAGAATTTGAGTTCGAGATGTTTGCTTTAAATCTGATTCAAGTTGAATAAGTAAATATTCTTGGAAATAGGTCATGTAAAGTTGTTAAAAATAAAAATGACAACATTTTTTCTTATGTAATGTTTTGAAAGGCTTATTTTATTTTACAGATATATAAAGTGATATTTCTTCAGTTTTGTAGTGTTATTAATAGAAAATGATTGAATTTAAAGTTTAATTGTTGTAAATACAGAATATAATTATTCTATTCTGATGAACATTGTTTTTCCATTGTATTTAATTAACTTGGTCTTAAATTGATTTCTGTTATTCAGAACTTAAAATGAAAACGTGAAACAATTCTTTTCTTTTTTCCCTATTGAACCAATCTACTGATTAAAAATATTTCAGTATCATTTCATTATTTAGTCTAACATAGAATTCAACTATGGAACAATTTATTGTCTGTGAAAGATGGCTTACCTTTTTAAGATGCTACCCTTGATGCGTTTGTGTTTTTGTTTGTTTGTTTTCACCTGTCACCACCATTAATTAGAACACTGAACTGTTTGTATGCTGGAGTTGTACTTAGTTTGCCTTGCCCCTTCTTATAGGCCACCGAGATTAATGGGAGAAGGCTTTGTGGTGATGCAGTCAAATGATGTTGACATCTACTACTACATGGACGAGCCAGGTAAGACTTTTTGAAAGTATAGTTCATAGCTGCAATTCTATTTCTTCTATGAATGGGATATTAATAATATTTTAAGTCTCTTTACTTAGGATATAAATAAGTTTCAATAAATATTGAGTGCCTGCCTAAAAAATACCTGTGTCGTTGTTAAAAGTTGAATATGACTTTAGTATTTCAGACCAAAATGATATTGTAACCTTTCCTTCAAATTCCATGTTATCAAATATACCTCAAAAATTGTGAATGCAAATTACCATGAGTGAAAACCTTTGAGAGTAATGATGATGGTTAAGGTAATTCATGTTAGTTAGGAAAACAACTCACAGTATGTTAGACTTGAGGCTAAAAGTTTCAGGATTAAAATCCAGCTACCATGCTTCATGGATGGTTTCCATTTTATAAAAGTTACTGAACATTGGATTTTAGCCCCCTTTTTTTCCTGATCTTTCTCCTGGGGTTTTATAAGGTCAAAATATTTTAAAAGTAAAAGTAGGATGCTGTTTGCCTTTTTCACCATGTTGATATTTTCACTGATTCTTTACTTGAAACAATAGCTAGGGACAGACTGGTTTTTCAAAATTAGGATTTTGAAAAAATTTGAGTCTGCAACTGTGAGTTTGGTAATTTTTCTCATAAGACCACCAGTGATGTTAACAAATGTGATTTTTAAAATGTTTAATTGCCGGGAGCCGGTCCATGCTTGCTGTTTCAAGGGACCTGGCATATATGGCATACTGTTCTTAATATGTTTGCTCACCTTCTTGGCACTATGTGTTTTAACCAAGGTCTCTGAGAAAGGTTGTTTCCCCAGGTAGGGATTTTTCCCTGAAGTTAGGGAGGGAATAAAACCTCTTAACTGCCAGGCGGGTAATTAATCACTTTAACTATGAACAATCATGCTTAAGCTACATAATCTTTACTCCCTGGAATGGAGATAAGAAACGCCCTAACCTTTGTAATAGAGATTGATAGGATTGAATCAACTGGTATAAATACAGATGTAACAAGACAGCAAGAGACAGAGAGAGAGACAGAACCTAGGCACAGAACCTACACAGAACGTTCTCTAGGGACAGAAGAACTTCTCTGGAGAGAACATGGCAAAAGATCCTGGACAGAAACTGGCCTCAGAACCTAGCGAGAGAACATGGCAAAAGATCCTGGACTGAACCTGACTACAGAAATTGGCAAAAGAACCTGACTAGAACCTGGTGACCGAACCTGGCTGGAGAACCTGGACAGAACCTGGCTGGAGAACCTAGCGAGGGAACATGGCTACAGAACCTGGTTGGAGAACCTGGAGAACCTGACTGGAGAACCTAGCAAGAGACCATGGACACAGAACCTGGCTGGAGCATATGTGTTAAAAGATCAATACAGAGTCTTATTTCTTTAGACTCAGTATGGCACATCTTCTTAATCGAAAGATCAATACAGAGTCTTCTTTCTTTGGACTCAGTATGGCATATCTTCTCAATCTAAGTTCTGTACTATCCACCGTCTTACCCTACTTATCCTCTATAGGGGGGTCTGTAGCACCCTGGTGGAGTCCTATCCGTCCCGAGTGCGGGACGCTTACCTAGGGGTCCCTGTTTGGGCGCCATATGCCGGGGTCCAACCCCAGCAGGTCCAGGGGTCCCCAAAGGTGTGGACGGAGTCGGCGAAGAAGGAATGATTCGGAGACAGCGTTCAGTTGATCAGCAGCCTAGCCAGGATCTCCAGCCGGGATCTCCAGCCAAGTTCTGGTCTGGATCTCCAGAGAGGTTCTGGTTAGGATCTCCAGCCAGGTTCTGTGTCCATGTTCTCTTGCTAGGTTCTCCAGGTTCTCCAACCAGGTTCTGTAGCCATGTTCCCTCGCTAGGTTCTCCAGCCAGGTTCTGTCCAGGTTCTCCAGCCAGGTTCAGTCACCAGGTTCTAGTCAGGTTCTTTTGCCAATTTCTGTAGTCAGGTTCAGTCCAGGATCTTTTGCCATGTTCTCTCGCTAGGTTCTGAGGCCAGTTTCTGTCCAGGATCTTTTGCCATGTTCTCTCCAGCGAAGTTCTTCTGTCCCTAGAGAACGTTCTGTGTAGGTTCTGTGCCTAGGTTCTGTCTCTCTCTCTGTCTCTTGCTGTCTTGTTACATCTGTATTTATACCAGTTGATTCAATCCTATCAATCTCTATTACAAAGGTTAGGGCGTTTCTTATCTCCATTCCAGGGAGTAAAGATTATGTAGCTTAAGCATGATTGTTCATAGTTAAAGTGATTAATTACCCGCCTGGCAGTTAAGAGGTTTTATTCCCTCCCTAACTTCAGGGAAAAATCCCTACCTGGGGAAACAACCTTTCTCAGAGACCTTGGTTAAAACACATAGTGCCAAGAAGGTGAGCAAACATATTAAGAACAGTATGCCATATATGCCAGGTCCCTTGAAACAGCAAGCATGGACCGGCTCCCGGCATTTAATAATGAAATTTATTAATATTTTAAAAAGTATGTATGTTGTAGTGAACCCATGTTTTCCAAATGATCAATGCATGCTACTGCAAAGTCAGGCCATGGATAAAAGATTTATTCAAAGTGCAAGAGAGATAGTATATTTTAATGCAAGAAGTTCAGTGATATGGCTTCAGATTCCACATTTGAACCTTTAAGAAACTACTACTTGTTGAATTTTGGAGTAGTGTCAAAGAATACCCAGAACTATCAGAAAAAGCTATTAAAATACTCCTTCCTTTTCTATCCACCTATTTGTATGAGGCTAGGTTTTCTTCAAATCCTTGAACAACAGACTTAATATAGAAGCAGCTGTGAGAATTCACATTTTTTTTATTAAGCTAGACATTAAAGAGATTTGCCAAAATAAAAACCATACCAACATTTCTCAATAAATTAAATTTTTTTAGAAAATGTGGTTATTTTTATTAAAATATTTTTTATTAAAAATGAAATTAAAATTTCATCTTTCATTAAAATATAGTTATTTTTCATATTATTTTCATTAACATTTATTACTATCAATATAATGGGCTTCTTATTTAATAAAATAAAAAATTTAAAAATTGATCAATTAAAATTTTTAATACAGTAGTATTGATAGAGATAATATAAAAATACCCACTTTAGGGTCCTCAATTAAAAAAAATTATTGATTTCAGAGAAGAAGGAGAAGGAGAAAGAGATAGAAACATCAATGATGAGAGAGAATCATTGGTCAGCTGCTTCTTGTGCACACCCTCTACTGGGGATTGAGCCTGCAACCCGGGCATGTGCCCTGAACAGGAATTGAACCGTGACCTGGTTCATAAGTGGACGCTCAACTACTGAGCCACACCAGCCAGGCAGGTCCTCAATAATTTTTAAGAGTGTAAAGTGTTCCTGAAATAAAAAAAAAATATGTTAGAACTGCTGATCTACAGGAACATTTTAATGGTTATTTTAAATAACTGCCTTTATGTTGTATATTCTGCAATGCAGGACTTGTACCAGAAGAAACAGAGGAAAATATTGAAGGAGAATTGAGTAGTGAGGATTGCAAATTACAAGATTTGCCTCCGTGTTGGGGACTTGATATAGTTTGTGGTAAAGGAACAGATTTCAACTATGGGCCATGGGCCGATAGACAGAGGTACTTGAATAAATTATATTTCTAATAAGTTTCAAATGTATTGAGCTAATACTATATTTTTAATTAAAACATAATAATTTTCTAAGCTATTTTATTATGGCAGGGTAAGATATTCATAGACATTTTAATCCAAATAATAACTTGTGTGTAGAGAAATTGGTTTAATCAAGTTCACTGCAAAGGAGGAGTTAACTCATTAGAAAAATGATGAATGAGCAGCACATTTATTGGTTCTTTTGTTTTTCCTTAAGTATTTAATCAACAAATATGCCAGTGATTGTTGGGGTGATGCAGATTCAGAGCTAAATACATAGATAGTTTAGTTAGTGGGTGAAAAAAGAGACAAAAGAGGTTTATTACAGGCTGTAATAGAGATGAGTAAAAACTCTTGAAAAACTTAGAAAGGTACTGACTTGGTTTGCTAAGGCTCCCATAACAGAATACCACAGACAAATTTCTCACAGTTCTAGAAGTTAGATTTCTGAGATTAAGGTGTTGGGCTAGTTCCTTATGAGGGCTATGAGGGAATGATGTGTTTCTTGTGATAGCTGTCTTTTCTCTGCATCTTCACGTGGTCTTCCCTTTTGTGTGTCTTTAAGTTCTCTGTCCAAATTTCCTCTTCTTAGAAGAATATCGGTCATGTTAGATTAGGGTCCACCAAAAACATCTCATTTTAACTTAATTACCTCTGTAAAGACCATGTCTTCAAATACAGCCAAATTCTGAGGTTAGGACTTCCACATAAGAATGTTTAGGAGTACGCAATTCAGCCCATAAAAGGTACATAAATCATTTTAAAGATTTAAGAAGAAAAGAATTGGGGGAGGCTTTTTGGTAGAGGGAACATTTGAGTTGAGTTTTGAAACATTAGTGTTAGCCAGGGGAGGAAGAATTTTAAACAAAGGAGAGGACATTTACCAGTAGTGATGAGGACACATCCAAATTTTTATGTAAATAGACGTTGCTTAGAGTTAGTTCAGCAACTTTGCCATCTGGACTATTGATATACTTGTAGAAAGTCTTTCATTTCTCACAGTAGAAAACATTCTTTTGTTTTATTGAGAGGAAATTATAGTAGGTGTTTGTGATTAATTTTTTGTATTTTGTCTATTTTTAAATAATACATATCAAGTTCAAATATTGATTTTGGTCCCTTATTAGAAATCATTTTGTTGGAATAAAATGTCATTATTCTTTCTACCTTCTTATATAGAGATTGTTTATGGAAGTTTTTCTTCCCACCTGATTATCAAGTTCTGAAAGTTTCTGAAATTGCACAGCCGGGGAGACCAAGACAGATCCTTGCCTTTGAACTGCGAATGAATATTATTGCAGATGCTACAATTGACTTGCTGTTTACCAAAAATAGGGTAATTATTGAAATAATATAGAGAAAATAGTGCTTAAAATTTGAATATTATTTTCCAGAGCAATTTTTGGTGACTAGTCCTATACTGAGATTCATTTCTATGAGCTTCCTACCACTGTGCCCCCAATAATTGTATATATACTATTTTCATTAAGTGCCAAATAGTAGACAGAAATTAATCAACAAACCTTTATGCTATAGTCTGGTTCATTTTCTCCTTTATATCAGCCCAAGTTGTTTTAGTGTATTTTTTTGTTAACCCTCACCTGAGGAGATTTTTCCCATTGATTTTTAGAGAGAGAGTGGAAGGGAAGGAGAGAGGGAGGGAGACAGTAAGAGAGAAAGAGAGTGAGAGAAATATCGATGTGAGAGATAAATCATTGGGTTACCTCACTCGCCTGACTAGGGCTAGGGATCCAACCTGCAACCTAGGTATGTGCCCTTGACCAGAATCGAACCTGGGACCCTGTGGTACATGGGCCAACACTCTAACCACAGACCCACTCTGTGCAGGGTGTGTTCTTAGGCATTTTGAATACCTTTTTAATATCATTGCTGGTTATATTTTTGTCTCTGATAATAACTAAAAGGTAAAGATGGGAATGTAATTATAATGAATATTTTATGTGACTTTTTTTGGTTTTGTTAGGAAACAAATGCTGTGCATGTCAATGTTGGTGCTGGCTCCTATTTAGAGATCAATATTCCTATGACAGTCGAGGAAAATGGTAAGCTGCAGCAAGTGCCTCTCTGTTCCAAATGATTAGTAGGAAAATAATATATAAACAGTAGTTTGTTAATCCACTTAAACTAACATAATTAATGGGGTTTTCTTTTTCAGCTTTTTATTATATTTTGTGTACCTGTAGCTATCAACAGTAGATAGTACACAATTAAATCATTTGTGCAGCTAGAAAAGAGAAAAATTTTTTTAAAGTAAGTTAAGTCTTATAATTTCATGCTTTTATTATCTCTCTATCTATATATGTAAGAGGCTAAGTGACCGACCGTCCATCCGACCAGTACATATGACACACACTGGCATTCCTATATAATAAAAGCCTAATATGCTAAGCGTCTGGTTGTCTGGTTCGCCATTCAACCAATCAAAGCGTAATATGCTAATGATATGCTAAGGCTGCTCAACCATTCGCTATGACGTGCACTGACCACCAGGGGGGAGACGCTCTGACTGGTAGGTTAGCTTGCTGCTGGGGTCCGGCCATCAGGACTGAGCCAGATGGGCTGTACACACCCTAGAGCCCTCCTGCAGCCCCTCCCTGGCTGGCCAACCTCCCGCGTCCCTTCCCAGCCCCAATTGTGTACCAGTGGAGTCCTTTGGCCTGGCCTGCGCTCTCTTGCAATCTGGGATTCCTTGGGGGATGTCAGAGAGCTGGTTTTGGCCCGATCCCGCAGGCCAGGCTGAGAGACCGCACTGATGCACGAATTTATGCACTGGGCCGCTAGTTTAAAAATAAACATTGCCTTGCGCATACACGATACATATAAAGCTCTCACTGGCACCAATTGCATGTGTGTGTTTTGATATGTCATTGTTGATTGTGAATTTAGTTGTTTTTGTTGTTTTTATATCATGTCTTTGTTGTTTTTATATCATATTATTGTTTATTAATCAACTTATATATTATTTTCATATACATTTTACTAATTTTCTTTAATCTCTGACACTTCTATTTTAGAGAAAGGGCAAATAGTGATATTAAAATATTTCTTCTAATTAATATTCTTTCAATGAGCATGAATCTGTGCACTGGGCCACTAGTACTCTATATTTCTCTTTTGTAAGTGAGCATACTTTGCTTAGCATATGTTTTTCCTGTTTCTTCATGAGAGCAGGTGCTCTGTCTTTGTTTTCACTGTGTAAACCTGATGCCGAATCCAGTACCTGGTTTGTGGTTCATGGCCAGTAATTGACTGAATGGCTAATAGTCTTTGTTTCAGGTAATAATAGTAGATTTTTGTCAGGGAGTAAACTGGGTACTTTGAACAGCAAAACTTTAAGAAAGGAGACGGTTTCATATTTCAAATATTAAATAAGGCCCTGATAGCTATAGTTTCATCTGAGCTGAAATAATCTAATTCATTATGCACTTAAAATTTGGCTCTGATAGAAGTTAATCAACAACATGACTACTTTGTGTTAAATTGACCAAATATTATATAGCTGTCTTCATTTTTTCTGCCTCTCATCCTCTTATTACATTTGTAATTGAGAGTAATTAAAATGAAATTCTTCTCTATGCAGTTTCTTGAGCATGCAGAGAATAGCAACTTACCCATATTTTTAAATTACTAACCAGCAATGTTATGATTGCTAAACAGAGAGTAATTTTTATACTATTCTTGACTCTCTGTGCTTGTGCCTGCCACTCACTGGATTAATTGTGTCCATAAAGAGGGAACAATTGGGGTTGCCCACTGAGATAATTAACTGAAAAAGTGGCTGAGAGAGTATGTCTTTTCCCTGTAACCTCTGTGCTGTTTTAGTGAAGAACAAAACCTTATTTTAGCTAGTTCTAAGAGAATAATCCTACTGTGTCTTGAAGCAGGTTCTCTAGGACAGGTAGATTCAGTGTAGTCAATTGAAAAGAAGCATCTCTTAGGATAGCCTTAATTACCAGTCTGTACCAGGGAAAAGGCAGTTGGGATTGCACAAAATTGAGAAGGGTTCATCTGAGGGAGTGTTGCTACCATTTGAAACTGATGATGCACATAGGAAGTAAGATTTATACAAACAATTTGTACACAATTATTGGTGCACTAGGTGAAGGGCCCCCTGAGGGCTGTTGGGTTTGGAGCACACCTATTAGGAATTCATGGGAAGAGCCCCAGCACACAGGCTATGGAACTCAGAGTGAGGGAAGGGTCTAAGGAAAGGCTGGATGGGGTCTTTGGTCAAAGTGAGGTGGCTTTTTTAAAAAAAAATTTTTTTATTGATTTCAGAGGGAAAGGGAGAGGGTGAGAGAGATAAAAACATCAATGATGAAAGAATGCCCCCTGCATGCCCCCAACCGGGGATCGAACCCACAACCTGGGCATGTGCCCTCAACCAGAATTGAAACTAGGACCCGTCAGTCCTCAGGCCGAAGCTCTATCCACTGAGCCAAACTGGCTAGGGCAAGATGAGGTGGTTTTTAAGCATTTTCTGAGCGGGAAATAGGCTTAGGTCTGAGACAAGAACAAAATAGAACTCAAATACATGTACAACTTTTTTCAGAGATTCAGGTGCTTGGAAAAAAATAAAAAAGCCCAGAGCAGAATGCATGTTGGAGTAGCCATATAATAATGATCACAGAGTTCATGCTTCTGGAAGGGCAGCCCATCCAGAAAAGAAGTGATATACTCTGAGCTGCTGCTTTTGTTCAGAACAGGCTGCATGGTTTGGTGTAACTGTCACTGTATAAGGAAGAGCTGTTGTACAGAAACTGTCATTGTATAAGGAGTGGTTGAAAAAGATGAAAATAGGTATGCTGGAGTTAGTGGAAGAAGAGAGGACATGGGAGCCATTTTAAATAGTTCAAAACTGTCATTTAGAGAACAGAATTGTAGTTTTGCACTAGAAAGCAAGTCATGATAGACATTATATGAATATGAAACTTTCTTCCCTCAGAGGTGGACATTTGAGAAAGGTCACCTATGTGGTTGCAAGCTCCCTCCCCATCATTGGGGTATATTTAAATAACAACTGACCACCACATTTCAGGGATTTCTTCTTTGGGTTGTGGTGCGATTTATTTCCAGTAGATTCTTAATTTTTATGTTTTCACTTATTAGGTTACACTCCTGCAATTAAAGGACAACTGTTACATGTTGATGCCACTACCAGCATGCAGTACCGGACCCTGTTAGAAGCAGAAATGCTAGCGGTAAGTCTGGGGCATATGAAGATATATATAGGTGCATAAAATATAAATTTGGTTTTAATTTTTTAATATAAAATTGTAATGACCAAGAAGTCATCAAATGGTCCATCTTCTTATTCAAGAACCACCAGGTGTTCTTTGGCCCTAATTTGGAAAGAGAAGTAGATTCCCAGTGATGTAGAATCCCTGGCACTCTCTGTTATTCTGCTCCTAGTATGGGGGATCTAAACAAAGGCAATTAAATGTGGGGTTTTGGCCTTTAAAAATATGAACAGTTGTTAGGATATTGTTTTTAAACTTCACTGTATGGCTAGACTAATTCTCTCCAATGTTGTAAATAAGATTGTGGGTTTTTTTTAAAAAAAGGAATTACTTTAAAAATATGTATATTTTTATTGATTTCAAAGAGGAAGGGAGAGGGAGAGAGAGTTAGACAGGTCAATAATGAGAGAGAATCATTGATCAGCTGCCTCCTGCCCACAACTGGGCATGTGCTCTGACCAGGAATCGAACCGTGTCCTCCTAGTTTGTAGGTTGATGCTCAACCACTTAGCCACACCAGCTGGGCAGATTGTTTTTTGTTTTTTAATATATTTTTATTGACTTCAGAGAGGAAGGGAGAGGGAGATAGAAACATCAATGATGAGAGAGAATCATTGATTGGCTGCCTCCTGCACGCCTCCTTATTGGGGATCAAGCCTGCAACCCAGGCGTCTTCCCTGATCGGAATTGAACCTGGGACCCTGTGGTCCACAGGCTAATGCTCTATCCACTGAGCCAAATCAGCTAGGGCTGTTTTTGTTGTTGTTGTTTTTTACTATATGTTTTCTGGCCCCTTTGGATTCTTTCTCAGGGTTTAATAATTCATTCTGCTTTTTACTTGATGAATAAGGTGAAAGGAAGAAAATCTTAATACCCTGGATTGCTGCATAGTACAAAGAGAAAAAATAAGGAAGTACTTATGACCAAAATTTTAGATTGGGGACTCAGTAATCAGGCAGATAATTATTTTTTGTTAGGATCAACAACAATAACAACAATAATAGAAGCCAATGGCTGATAATCAGAGAGGATTCTTTTACCCAGTATTATATTAGTCGGTCCTTAATTGTTTGCCTAAACAAGCTATTTACATGATATATATCTAAATTAAGAGGAAGCGTTTGCAATTAACCAAGAATATATTGAGTACCATAAATGTATATTCAACTGGCATATTCAGCATTTTAATGATTGCTGAGCTCTAACTGATAAGTACTGCTGTGCAAAATTGCTGGTCTTAATCAAGCAGCTCTTGCCTTTGCAGAATTGTCCAGCTTTGGCAGGTGGAATACAGACCTGTAACCATCACGCTGTCAAATGGGAACCCAGGAGGCTCTGGGGCCAGACTTGTGTGTGACAGTATCCGTTGCATACACTCTCTGCGCCCGAACCTCTCACTGACCAGGTTGGGCATGCAGAGGAGTTAAGGGTGTTTGCTGTTATTCTGAGTTTAACTCGGGTACAGTGTTGAAACTGTAACCTGATGGTTCCTCAAAAAAAATTTTTTTTTTTTACCACCTCATGTCTTAGTATTTCAAGGAACTGGATATAACCATGGCTACTGACCTTCAGCCACAGCATTATTAAAATCTCAAAGGGACCTTCTGTTCTGCTCAGTAGGAAAATAGGTTTTCATTACTCACCAGTGTGTGTGAGTTTATTTCTGATGCTCTTCACATTGGGTCACATTTTAAACTCTAACATTTTGCCTTGACATTGATTTTCAGTTCCACATCATTGCCAGCTACCCCCGAGTATGGAACATGCCCCAGACGTGGCAGTGTGAATTAGAGGTATATAAAGCCACCTACCACTTCATCTTTGCACAGAAGAACTTCTTCACAGGTAATTTTCTAATGAAAAAAAAAATGCAGTGAGATTCATTATAGGGAACTGCTTTCTAGTCATGTGAGTTTTACTTTTAGATTCAGCCTGGGGATTTGATGACACAATTCAAACTTTTTTACTTTCACACTTTTGGGGCCAAGAAGATCAAAGGGAAAATTTAAATATAGATATCTTGTGCTCTCTTCCTACACAAAAAAGGAAAATATGAACCCAAAATTGAGCTAAAAAAAAGAACCCATCTTAGGCTGGGCTGGTACTTTGATTCGGTCTAGTGGGGAGTATGATGGGGAAGGTGAATCAATTTATCTTCCTGAATTAGGCATCAGCATGCCTTCATGGTTTTGTTTCGATTATTGTAATCTACAAACAGTATATTCAAATAGTCAAAATGCTATGTTTGTATTGGGAGCCCCTACTTTCTTCTTGGCATGGACAATTTAGTTGGTGTTGTCATTAGTCAGAAAATTCCTTCATTTGTTGCAGCATATTACAATAGCTACTCATATTTATTTCCTGAGTATGCAAACATGTCTTGGTCTCTGAGTAACATAAATATTTCTGTATGAAAATAAGTTACGTTTATTGAGACTTCCTGTGACAAGTTTAGCTAAACAGAGTTGGTCTGATTTGTCAGGGTTGGTGGCTGTCCCAGAGCACCTAATATTTGCTTGATTGATTGCTACAATCCTTCTCCCTCCCCCCCTCCCTCCCTCCTTCCCTTTCTCCCTCCCTCCCTCCCCCCCTTCCTTCCTTCCTTCCTTCCTTCCTTCCTTCCTTCCTTCCTTCCTTCCTTCCTTCCTTCCTTCCTTCCTTCTATTCCTCTATCACTAGTTAGTAGAAGAGACATTTAAGAACAATTATTCAAATAGAGACCCTGTGCTCTCTCTATAGTATGATGCTGTTATTCAAGATGGTTAGAGTTTTCCTTCAGAAGAGAGGGTAGCAAAGTGTATTTATTTTAGATAAGATGAATACTTTGAGTAAAAGTGCAGAATCAGAAACGTTTCTGAGAGAGAAAAGTGATAAAATCAGCTGGATGAATGATGAATTTGTATTGTGGAGTTGGTTAGTTCCAGAGATGGCTTTTGGGCATCTCCCAGCTGCTAGATATTGTGTTACAGAATAGTTAGAAGGTAGGGATGTGTCCCATTTGTTAGGTAAGATGGCATGTAGAAGTAAGTAGAGATACTATAAGGTATGGTGAACTACTGTGTTTGCTTGTTAAATTAAACAAAAATACAGTTAAGGTAAAATTAATAAGTGGAATTTTCTCTATTCATAGACCAAGTTAATAGCCATATGCCTTTTGTTGTTGACAAATTCTACATGTTACTATTATTAATTTAAATTATTATAACTTTTGATGTTAAATGTATTATTTTATTAAGAGGAATTTCTAATATCTTGCACAAACTTATGTACATTGAATTTTAAATGAGTTCCTATGATATTATATGAGATAAATTTGATTTCTGATATCATTATTGAATCTAATATTTTTTAGTATAAATTTCCATTAAAATTAAAAAAAATTCTTTAAGTATTTAATTTTACCTATTAATATTATTATAATATATTTTTTAATCCTCACCTGAGGATATTTTTTCCATTGATTTTTAGAGAGAGTAGAAGGGAGAGGGAGAGACAGAAACACCAATGTGCGAAAGACACATCGATTGGTTGCCTCCCGCATGCCCCCCGACCAGGTCTGGGAGCCTGCAACTGAAGTACATGCCCTTGACTAGAATTGAACCTGGGACCCTTCAGTCCACAGGCCAGTGCTGTATCCACTGAGCCAAACTGGCTAGAGCTACCTATTATTATTATTATTATTATTATTATTATTATTATTTTGTAATCCTCACCCAAGGAGTGAGGAATATTTTTTCCATTGGATTTTAGAGAGAGTGGAAGGAGTGGTGGGGGAGAGAGAGAGAAAGAGAAACATCAACGTAAGGAGCTTTTATCTATTGAGGTTAAAATAAAGATACCAAAGGATAGGTACACTAATTGTAGGAACACAATTTTGAAATGAACAACCAGACCATACAAATTAGCAGTACAACAAATCAACAAAAATAACTGACTGTAAATTCTTAGAAGGCCAAGTCTGTGTTTTGTTCACCAGAGTCTAGAACAGAGTCTAACACACAATAGACACTCTGTTGGTATTTGTTTAATGAATAAAACAACAGGAAAAATGGTCAACCCTATTACACTTAAGAAATTAAATTAAATGAGGTGGCATCTTCCAGTTACCAGTTATCAAGCTGCCCTTCCCCCACCCCCCAAAAAAGAGACAGAAATGGGGAGGGAGAGAAAAAGATAAAAAGAAATATACAGCCCAGTTGGGGTGGCTCAGTGATTGAGGGTCAACCTATGAACCAGGAGGTCAGAGGTTCAATTCCTAGTCAGGGTACATGCCCAGCTTGCAGGCTCAATCCCAGTAGGGGGTGTGCAGGAGGCAGCCAATCAGTGATTCTCTCTCATCATTGATGTTTCTCTCTCTCTCCCTCTCCTTTCCTCCCTGAAATCAATAAAAATATATTAAAAAAATATATAGGAGAGAGTACAACGAAATAGTCGAGCATACATTTCTCATAGGAGGATATAAGATAGTATAAAATCTACATAGAAAAAAAACCAGAAGGAAATGTATCCTCAGTGTTGGATGTGTGGGTAGTGAATAACAGATGATGTTTTCCTCTTTAATCTTCTACAGTTTCTTTAATCACCTTTTAATATTTCAGGATAAGAGTTCTTTTTAGTTATAAATGAAAAATAGATTTTTGACTGGTGTTAGAATTTTTACAATTTGTTTTCTGAATTTCACTTAATTTTAATTTCTGTCTCCCATCCTGATAACTTTAGATTTAATTCAAGACTGGTCTAGTGATAATGCTCCAGATATTTTTTCATTTGTTCCATATACATGGAATTTTAAAATCATGTTTCATCAATTTGAAATGATTTGGGCTGCTAATCAACACAACTGGATTGACTGTTCCACTAAACAACAGGAAAATGGTAAGAACTTTAAAAAAATTAGGTTGAGTATTTTGTTCATTAAGACAAATACCAACAAATTGATATTGATTGTATAGTTGTGATAGATACTGGAATTTTCCCCATTATTTTGTGAGACTCTCAGAGAAATATTTCAGAGTTTGTATTGGACTAAACATATAGACTAAATTTAATTTTGTTTAGGTTTAAAAGTTTATTGACGTTAAATGAATTTTTTTTTCTTTTTTTGTAGTATATCTGGCAGCCTGTGGAGAAACACTAAATATTGATTTCTCTTTACCGTTTACCGACTTCGTTCCAGTTACATGTAATACCAAGTTCTCCCTAAGAGTACGTATAGTTGGATGCATTGTTTATCCCACAAAGTTTGTTAGTAAGTTGGATTTCCCAAAGCTTATCTTTATTTCTACCCCCGCCCCCCTTCTCAGCCCCCCACCCCCACCTCATCCCTCTACCTCTGTTCCCTGGCCACCTGGAAGTAGTTCAGCTTTCCTCCGTTGTTCACTAATGTTTGTGGCACAGAATGGCCCTTGTCCCTCTTTTGTAGTTGACTATAGTGTTCTGCCATTCCCCTGAGTTTTCCAGCTTTCCCTAAGAAGTGGGGCAATAAAGAAACAATTCCGAGTTGATTATTTCTTAACCTTTGAGGCTGATCTATGTTCTTTTAAGCACCCATTCTAGCTCTAATGTTTACTATGTCTATGCACTAGATTTTATACTTCCCTATATGTCATTCCTCATTGTAATCACCTACAAACTCAAGCAATAGCCACAAATACCTTTCTTATTTTTATCTAAAAGCCAGCTCATATGCAGTCAGAATTTTGTGGAACGCCTAGTTTTAGGGCACAAGCAGTCAGTAGTCGTTGTAGTATTGATGGAGGTTCTGTGATAAAAAATAACAACAATAATAAAATCAGCTAATACCTGTTAATCATTTTGTATGTGCCAGACACTATTTCCAGTGCTCATCTGTAGTCACTCATTTTATTCTGAGAACAACCCTCTTGAGGCAGGTGTTATTATTATCTGCATTTATGGAGTAGGAGACTGAGGAGCTGAGTTTAGTAACTAGTTATGTAGCTAGTGAGTGGCTGAGGTGGAATTTGAACCCAGGGAACAAAGCTTAGGGTTCTATTCTTTTAAGCACTCTACTGTGCTGCTTATTAAGAAACTATGCATCAGGATGAAAAAGATTAGGGAACCTACTAATAAAAGGACAGAAGTGAAGCTGAATGAAGATCCTTTGATATACCAATTCAGAATTCCTAAAAGCCAATTGAAGAATCAAGAGTTATTAGAATTAAAAGAGACAATCATGTTTTAAAAATTAATAAAAATACAGAACATATTTCACTTGAGCTTATATTAGTGAGACAATTTTTTATTTTTTACTGAATTATATGTGAAATATCCATGTATACCCATTGAAGATATCTTTTTTTTGTTTTTGTTTTTTGTTAATCCTCACCTGAGGATATTTTTCCCCATAGATTTTTAGACAGAGTGGAAGGGATGGGGAGAGACAGGGTGAGAAACATTGATGTGAGAGACACATAGATTGGTTGCCTCCTGCATAGGATTGAGCCTGCAACTGAGGTTTGTGCCCTTGATCAGAATCAAACCTAGGATCCTTCAGTCTGTGGGCCGACACTTGATCCACTGAACTAAATCAGCTAGGGCTGAAGATAATCTTTTTACTGTTTTGTGGAAACTATGATGTTTATTATCCTGACTTTTTTCTCAATATTGTAATCAGAATTTAGTTTTACTCTGTAAAATCTTACTCCAGTTATTCATCTGACTGTTCAGTGTTACATCTGCCATTTGGAATTTATGGTTTCTTTTAAAAAAAAATTATTCTCAAGATTATTATGGAGAGGTTTGGCTGTAAATAGTATCTTAACATGTTTATGTACCTATTTTATTACTGTGGGTTATTATAAATTATTTTTTAGGGAGAAGACGTTGATCTTCATCTGTTCCTACCAGATTGTCACCCTAGTAAATATTCATTATTTATGCTGGTAAAGAATTGCCACCCAAATAAAATGACTCATGACACTGGTCTTCCTGCTGAGTGTCAGAGCAGCCAGAAAACAGTTAAACCCAAATGGAGGAACCTTACTCAAGAAAAGTGAGTACCTAACAGGAATGACTTAAGTATTTTGTGTTTCTATGTGGAGAAACTGTTCTTCAGAGTCTTTCCAAGAATAATAATAACTTTGATTATCTGTACCTATTGTATGTATATAATGAAAGGAGTAAGTACCTGACTAGAACTTTATTCTTTACTCTTAAAGGGCTGGTTGGGTTGAATGTTGGACTGTTCCAAGTGTCATGCTTACAATCGATTATACATGGCATCCAGTTTACCCACAGAAAGCAGATGAGCAGCTAAAACAATCATGTAAGTGTTTTTTATATAATTTGTACTTTAAAACATCTGGTGTTATGACTGATAATCATCAAAGATACAAAAAAAATGCATTTGTTCTTTTGACATAATTGTATACATTAAAATCTTTTAAGGATTTTGGTGTAATTATAGCTAACTTTTATTGAGCATTTTCTATGTATTAATTAGTAGGCCAAGCTGTTTCCTGGCTTGCATTATCTCATTTGATCCTTACAACAACTATGAGCTAGATATTGACATTCTTTTTTTTTTTTTTAAATATATTTTATTGATTTTTTACAGAGAGGAAGGGAGAGGGATAGAGAGTTAGAAACATCCATCAGCTGCCTCCTGCACACCCCCTACTGGAGATGTGCCCGCAACCAAGGTACATGCCCTTGACCGGAATCAAACCTGGGACCCTTCAGTCCACAGGTCGACGCTCTATTCACTGAGCCAAACCGGTCAGGGCTTGACATTCTTATTATCATTGTAGAGTTGAGGAAATATGCTCAGAAAAAGCAATTATCTAATTTTCTCAGGTCTGTCCCTCTAGAAGCAGCAGAGCTGAAATAACAACAATGTGTATGTCAAACTACATATTTAAAGTACTTGATTTTGTGAAGTGTTAGTTTCTTTAATGCATTTGATAACTATCATAGTTATCCTGAAGCTTATGCGCCTTATAATTGGGGTCCAAAATGGAATTAGAGTCAAGTGATTATTCCTTTGTATTATTCCAGTGAGTTACGTTTTAAAGAATAATTTTCAAAATTGTTCTTATGTATGGAGCTTGGTAACATCGCACTGTATTTGAATAGCTGTTTAAAGGAAAACCAGTGTACTTTAATGCCCAAGAATAATTAAAGCCTAATCATGACCCAAATTTATGTTGCAGGGACTTGATGTTAACAGGAATTTTTCATTGAGTCTGTGCAGTCTGATTCATGTATTTCTGCACATATTTCAATGAAGTCTGTTCTATTTTACATTCTTAATTATTAGTTTTTCAGGTTTGTTTTCATTTATGCTATATGTATTATATCAGAGTTAATTGCTTTTGTATTTGCCTTGAAGAATTTCTAAGAGGCCCTTTCCTCCCTTCACCAAACTTTTTGTTTCCGAATTTATCCCAGTGTCAGAAATGGAAGAAACAATGCTGTCTGTGTTGAGGCCATCCCAGAAGACGTCAGACCGAGTCATTTCTTCTCCCTCTACTTCTTCCCGCCCACCTGTTGACCCCTCCGAGCTGCCACCTGATAAACTGCATGTGGAGATGGAACTTTCCCCAGACTCTCAGATAACTCTCTATGGGCCGCTATTAAATGCTTTTTTTTGTATAAAGGTATGATTTTTTTAAAAGAACTTGCATATTTTTAGATATATGTAAAGCAGTTAATATCTAATTGAAATTGAGACCATTTGCAATAGCCAGTTGGATGATTTCAAGTGTTGAGAATATATTATATATGTTGAGAATAGATTATATAATAAAAGTCTAATATGCTAAGTGTCTGGTCATCTGTTCAACCAATCAAAGCATAATATGCTAATGATATGCTAAGGCACTCAACTGTTCGCTATGACATGAACTGACCACCTGGGGGCAGATGCTTTGACAGGTAGGTTAGCTTGCTGCTGGGGTTCAGCTCATCGAGACTGAGAGAGATAGGACAGACATGCCCTGGAGCTCTCTCTCAGCCCCTCCCCCAGCTGGCCCCACCCCCGATGGACCCCCATTGGGGCAGGCCAGCCAGACCCCATCTGTGCACGAATTTGTGAACTGGGCCTCTAGCGTGTGTGTGTGTGTGTGTGTGTGTGTGTGTGTGTGTGTGTGTGTGTGGCCCGGTGCATGACATTCGTGCACTGGGAGGGGGGGCTTCCCCTCAACCTGGCCTGCGCCTGGGGAGCGCGACCTAAGCCAACAGTTGGACATCCCCCGAGGGGTCTTTAGTGCTGCCGCTGCTGCACTCACCAGCCATGAGCCCGGCTTCTGGCTGAGCAGCGCCCCCTCTGTGGGAGCGCACTGACCACCAGGGGGCAGCTCCTGCTTTGAGCATCTGCCCCCTGGTGATCAGTGTGTGTCATAGCAACTGGTTGTTCTGCTGTTTGGTCAATTTGCATATTAGCCTTTTATTTATAGGATAGTGTAGATAGTACTAGACTCAATTATAAAATTATTTATTAAAGTAGTGTACTCTTCAATTTATCATTATTTTGAGCATTTAGCATGTTCTAGGAGTTGTGCTAGCTGCTAGAGATAGAAATATTATTGCATCTGCTCTCAAGGAGAAAAGTTAGGAGGGTTAAAGCAGGACAGACGTGTGGAAAAACTTTAACACATTCTACTTAATGCAGTAAGTATAAGTTAATCTCTTATCTGAGGGGAATTGGTACTAGGAAAAGTCTACTTCAAGTGAAACCATTAAAAATGGACTTTATTTCATGGTAATTAATCAAAGGTTTGTTTGGAGCTCCATCTTAACATTTGAAGCAAATATATGTAAGTAAGTTTATTTCAGAATATCACAAATTTAGGTTCTGAAGAAATATGCACTTATTTTTTGAGTAAGGACTAAATCAAGTGTTAATTAATTTTGGTATAATTCTTTCACTAAAATTAAATGACTACAGTATGAGAGCACTTAGACGTTGTTGTCTTTAACATGCTTATGAAGAGAGGCTACTTTAAGAACAATAGGTGAGGACTTTATCCGTTTTCTAGATGTCTCTCTTATCCTTTTGATATTCAGCTCATACTTTTAAAAAGTCACCAGAAGTCATCAATAATTTTTACTGATTTACTCTTCTGCATAGGTAATTAAGCCTTCCAGATCCTCACTTAGCACTGAGAGTTTTACTGGAGACTTGAGCAGTTATCCAGTGAAACTGACATTCTTATTATCATGAAATTTTGCATTTTCCCAAGATTTTTCAAATTCATGTTGGCTGTTTACTACATCTGACAACCAAAGAGAGACTAATTATCCAAACCCTAATAGTCACGGGCAGTGGCGTTCCGTGTGTGAGTCTAGTTTCATCAGTGCTTCCTTACACACTCCCTTTTGTGGTCTCATTGCTGCAGAGGCTGGGATAGCGAATGCTTAGCTAGCAGAACCTGTAACACACAAGGTTCTGGGAAGGTTTGGGATGGTTAAGGCTGGTCAGGGAAATACAGTCAAGATTTGCTAGCCAAGACTGGGAGGAGAAGTGCTAATTGAATGGTTTAGAAGGTACTTGAAATCTCATGTCAAGCAGATTCTAAGTAGGACCTGTATTATTTAGAGGCAGGAAACAGAAGAAAAAGCACTGGTGTTGTGAGTCAGTAGTTTGGGATTTTTATAGTCCAGGCACTATATGAAAAGATAGTAATTGACCTGATGTCTGGAATCTTAGCCAGAAAACAAATGTCAATAACCAGAATGCAGAATTTACCAAACATTGACTTGTTTCTAATATAGTTAACAGTGTTAACAGGAATATTTTAACAACTTTTGATTAATACTGACAGATCAAATAGACAAAATACAAAATAAATGGGAAGAAAAATATTTTAATTAAAAATAAAATTTGATGAAAAGAAACAGAATATTATTAGTAGTGGGAACACTAATTAATGCATAAGAAACCAGGATGAACTATGTGAAAGGAAGTTTTGGTAACTGTTTTATAACATGTTTTGTCAGCAATAACCAAAATTGGACATTCTTATTAAACTGTTAAAACATTCCTGATAAATATTCCAACTGGAATATATGAATTGTAGTATTTAGCTAGTTGGATGTAGCCAAATTGATTTTCAGTGAAGTGATCTGCTTCCCCCAAAGGATGTCTCTGAGTATTATTTCCTCTGCACTCTGAGAAGTACAGTTGACAACTGTTGAACCTTATAAATCTCCAAAGATTTCTTCTAAGATGTAGGTTGCAAGTTTTTGCTCTAATTAGAGGTGGTATTATCATGAAGCTTTACTACATAAACTTCTGTAACTTTTTGTTTGTTTGTTTGTTTTTTGCTATAGAATATTTATTTGATAAGCAGCCAAGTAAGCATATGTCTTAAATATGTGTATCCTTTTTTCCATTTTTAAGGAAACAGACCAGATGCTTTTAATAAAATAAAATAGGTTAGGGAGATGCTTAGTTTACAAACTTTAGGCTGTAAGGTGAAAAGTTATTGTTACATATCTCTTTTGATAGCCATTTGTTCTTAATATTTATAGGAAAACTATTTTGGGGAAGATGACATGTATATGGATTTTGAAGAGGTTATTTCAAGTCCGGTTCTGTCTCTGTCAACATCATCCAGCTCTGGATGGACTGCAGTCGGAATGGAAGGTGATAGAAAGGAAAACGAAAGTTCAGCCAAGTCAATTCATCCTCTGTCCTTGCGTCCTTGGGATATTACCGTGCTTGTGAATTTGTACAAAGTTCATGGGCGTCTGCCTATTGTAAGTGTTTACTTATCAAAATAGTCTGGAATATCATGTGAAATTCACCCAGCATAGGAAACTGTATATGTGCACACACATATAACTATAGAAAAATTCAGATTAAAAACGTCTAAATTTATCCTTTTATCTCTATAAAGCTAGCTTATTTTCTTCAGAATGTGATTACTTGCTCATTTATAATTTTAGTCTTCCTCCTTTCACTTGTGTTTCTTCTTTGTTGTTCTGTGTAACTTCAGAACATTTGACATGTTTATAGTTAGCTTGAAGGATATTCTAGGATTTTACATTTTGTTAAGTCTTCATCTCCAATTCCAGACCAGTTTGGGGCCTCATGGTGGACCTATTACAAAATCAAGATTCAAGCTTGACCCTGGAGGTGGAATTGTGCCCCTGCAGTTTCGGATCCAGCATTGAATCCTGGTTCACTCTAAGGATGACTTGTGGGCCTGTTGGGGCTGACATGGAACAGGATTATATTCCCCAAAGAACCCATGGCCATTGGATCCAGGCCAGATGTGGTGGGTGGCCCTGAGCTTTGGGCTGCCTACCGGCTGCATGTCATGTGCCTAGGGCTGCACAGCAGAGGCCACCTGTGTGCTTAGTGGACCTAATGTCCTTACTGTGGTTCCAGTAACTTGTGTTTGTCAGTAAAGCACTGTTTCTCTTTTTAAAATTCAAAATCTCCCCTGACTGGTTTGGCTCAGTGGATAGAGCGTCGGCCTGCGGACTCTGGGGTCCCAGGTTCGATTCCAGTCAAGGGCATGTACCTTGGTTGCTGGCACATCCCCAGTGGGGGGTGTGCAGGAGGCAGCTGATCGATGTTTCTCTCTCATCGATGTTTCTGACTCTCTATCCCTCTCCCGTCCTCTCTGTAAAAAAATCAATAGAATATATTTTTTAAAAAAAATTCAAAATCTCTTAATCATATAAATACAGTTTTTATTTTTTTGTACTTCCCTGGTCTTTGCCTTTTTCTGTATTTTGATTATGGGGTTTTGTTTGACTTTAGCACGGAACTGCCGATGGTCCTGAGTGTCCCACAGCTTTCTTGGAAAGACTGTGTTTTGAAATGAAAAAAGGATTTAGGGAGACCATGCTGCAGCTTGTGCTGTCACCCCTGAGTGTGTTCGTCAGTGACAACTATCAGGTAATGTGAAAGTGAGTCGTGTAGAGATTTAGAAATTTCTTGTTACTGTTTATAGGGTGAAAACAATGTGTTACATGGAGGCTACTGCTCTGTAAACTAGAAACTTTTCATTTAACCATAGTAAGAAGTTTTGTATGTGTGTATGGATGTATGAGAGTTTTCCAAGAATCTGTTTCATTATCTTTCCACTTTCCCTGTTTATGTGGTCCCAGACAATTATATATTATATCCATTGTTTTTAGAAATGTAAAGAAATACTTTATAACTTTCTCATTTATTTATGGAAGGGAAAAATGTAGAAATATTGGTGGATTCTGCTGACAATCACAACCTAAGTATTACTATCAACCAGTACCATAAATCTTCAAAACATGCATATCTCCATGGCCAATGATTTATTTTTTTCATCTGACATACCTACAGGATACTTTGTTAACGCTTTCACTGTATCCCTGGGGCTCTTTTGGAAGAGAGCCAATGATATTCATCAAATGGGAATAATTTATATTCCTGGGTAGATTGTCACTTCATAATTATTAATTTTTAATGACTGATGGCTTCTCTTTCTACCATTACTTTAGGGCTCTTCTCTACTTTTAGAAATATAAATGGATTAATACAAGGCCAGGGAAATATGTAAGTGGGAAGGTGAATCTGATACCTCAAGACTATCAATGGATAATAACTTACTGTGGAGTCTGTGTAGTAATTGATCATCTTGTTTCTAATAGCCTTCTCCCTTTTCACTGTTTTGCCATAAATGATTATATTTTTCTACATAGAATTTTAATTTATATTTTCATATATACACAATATACTACATGCTTCTTTTGCCACAAAATGTGCTTCCTTTTTAAAACTTTTATTTCAAAATAATAATAGAGTCACAGGAAATTGCAAAGTTAGTACAGTGAGTCCCCATATCCCCTTCCCCCAGTTTCCCCATGTTGACCTTGTTCATAATTATAGTGCAATATCAAAACCAGGAAGTTGACATTGGTGCAATGGGTGTGCATAGTTGTGTGTCTACTCACCCCATATAGATTGTCACTGAAATCAAGATGCAGCACTGTGCTATCATCAGAAAGATCTCACGTGCACAGCACTTTTATTTTAGCTTGCTGCAGGAACCTTAAAAACAACTCTTGTTCTTCTCTCTCTAATTAGCGGATCATTAGAATTGGTTGATTTTTATTTTTTTTTAATTCTGGGAGGTGAGTGTGCGGAGAGGAAACCCATCTCCTTGTTTTCAATCTATTGAGGAAATTAATAAAGGTGAAGGGAAGTGTCTCCTGATGGCTGAGTTCTGAGAATCTTAGGTAAATATTTGGTTTCTTATGAATACCTGATGACACTTGAACTTTTATTTCCATCACTACATTCTCAAAAGACTGGACCAGATATAAAAAAACATTTTATTGAGCTCATTATGAGAGGTCAAGTCCCACAGACTGGACTTCCCCACCCCTGATCTAAAGCGATGGATGGATTATTGTGTCAGGTTTAGGAAACTACACATTCTACTTCATGGTCATCTTATGACACATATTGGTTTCCTAGGCCTCCTGTGGCAAAGTATCCCACTTCGGGTCTTGAGACAACAGAAACTCATTCTCTCACAGTTCTGAGCCTAGAAGTCTGAAACCAGGTGCTGGTGGGCCATGGTCTCTCAGAAGGCTGCAGGAGAGAATATGCTTTGTCTCTTCCTAGCTTTTGCTGGTTGCTAGCCGTCCTTGGCATTACTTATCTTGTAGACACATCACTCAAGTTTTACTTCCATATTCATATGGCATTCATGTGTCTATGTGTTCCCAGTTTTCTCTTACTAAAACATGTGTAAGAAGGAATCCCTACTCCAGTGTAATCTCATTTTGACTTGATTGCATCTGCCAAGACCCTAGCCTGTGTCCAAATAAAGTCACATTCACAGGTACGTGGGCTCGGGACTTGAACATAGCTTTTGGGGGATACCATTTACCCCATAACATGATGCAACCCATAATACAAATTTCAAATATAACCTTTATTAGTGTATTAGGGAGGCTACACCTTTAGGACAGGCCAATTTCCATATGTATTTTTAAGCTTAAAAAAATACTATGAAAAATTTTATACTGAGAATTATGGATTCTCTGTGCCAGAAGAAATCTTTACTGACCATCCTCCCCAACTCCCTCAGATAAAGCAAGGAAACCGAGGCCTGGAGAAGTTAGGCGATTTTATATACTGTTACACAACTTAGATGAAAATAAAATAAAACATTTTTTACAAGTTCTAGAGGTGTATTATAGTCATAATTTGAAACTTCCTTCTAAGAAGTCCTTATGAATTAGATTTTTTAGCCTTTCTCCTTAAAACAATTTTTTTAAGAACAGATTTCCACAATGTGTTGAAACAAGGAACACTAACTCTCTAAGCTGGCCTGCACACACACACTGAGAAGGCTGCCATAGTAATACTCACTTGGGAAATATCTGTGAACTGTCTCAGTGTATAGCCATGTGTTGGTGTCTCTGAGAAGACCTGCTGTGAGGTCCTCTGTGCAGGTACTCGGTCAGTAGTATCTGCTTTTGTGGTCACTCAGTTAGGTGCAGTGGGATACCTGATGACCAAGGCAGAAATGGTCTTTACCCTAGTCAACTGGTGGAGAGATAAATATGGAGGGAATTACCATTAAGATAAATACTTTCAAGTGTTAAAAGTGTTGCAAGGAGAGGTGTGAGGTGCTTGGTAGCGTATCATGTTCTTGAGACAAGAACATGATAAAATATGCCTTTACTAACAGAATCTGTATGGAAGTCGGCTTCCTGCCCTAGTTCTTCATTTTATGGTCTTAATGATCTTCATTGTTCCCTGTTATTTTCTTCTTTTTAACATTTTAATCTCATTATTCCTGCCTTCCCGCAAGACATTGTATTTCCTGCCAGTCAGAGTCTGGGTTTCTTTTTCTTCCTCAAGGCAGGGACCACTCAGAGCGATGTTCTCTGTAGGACTTTGCTGTCTTGCTTTGTAGCTGGGCTTTCATGGATACTGTCACGGCAGAAGCTTTACTCAGACTTTCATGGGTAAGAGGCGTGTCAGGAGCTTGTGAATCCTGAAGCCTTATTGTCCAGATAGCATGTTTTTTACTGTTCGTCTCTGGGGAAAAAACAACTAGAAATCATAATGCGATTTTCTTGTATGTATTTCTCACTCTCTTGTTCTTGTTTCCAGCAGCGACCCCCTGTAGATGACGCACTCAAGGAAGGTCATATCAATCTGTCCGGTCTCCAGCTGAGAGCACATGCCATGTTCTCAGCAGAAGGTCTTCCTTTGGGAAGCGATTCCCTAGAGTATGCATGGCTAATTGACGTGCAGGCTGGAAGCCTCACAGCTAAGGTCACGGCACCACAGGTACAAGTGTCAGCGTACTATCTGCTATGTTCTTTTCCTTTTCCTCCACTCACCCACTTCCCCAAGAGCAAGTTTTTGAATGTCCATTGCATTTCCACTAATGACATTCTGATTCCTGCCATTCACAATTTTTTTTAGGAATAGATGAATAAGAAACAAATTTCATTTTTCTGAGACACATGAAATTGATGAGTGTAATATTGTATAGCTCTACATAGTACTTTAAAGAATTTGAGACTTTCTTTGGGAAAAACTTAGGCTGAGCTATATATTGCACATATATGTATTATTAAGCTTATATGATTCTCCACTGTTGGAATAATATCCTTTTCTCAGTATATAGAATAAGTTTTCTAAAAATTTTGCTTCTTTGTGTATTTCTTAGCATTTACGATATTAAGGATTAGGTAGCACAGTTCTTTACTTGTCATGTCTCAAAGCAAGATACCATCATTTGTACCTGCTTATTAGTGATGTGGGGTACTGGTTTAAAAAATAGATAAGAATTTACTGGTGAGTAAGCCTGGCTTAGAGGGCTAGTTAAGATCCTTTGGATAATTTCTCCCTCCCTTTCATCATCCATCCCACTGTGTCTTTAGAAGACTCAGAGGCCTTAAAGATTACTTCTAGAAATGGACCACTGAAATTTAGTAGACTAGTCATTTTACTGTAACATTTCACCTGTTGAGCCATATCTTTATGATAAAATCCATGCTTATCTGGCATTTCAAAAGACTGAAATGTGGCAGAAATGTACATACTCAATTTTAATAAAAAGTTACAGAGTGGGTATGAAACATAATTGAGAGGTTGGTAGTAGCAACAAGATGAATAATGAATCGAAGTATCTTCTATATCTGAAGTAAATTGTTGGGAGACAGCAAAAATTAGGATTCTAAAAATAGGAAAATGAATGAATTGCAAAGGGATATTTTCTATAGAAATGGATACAAAAAATATAATGGAATGTATAAAAATGGACAAAAAATATTCAGTGCTCTCTGGCCTCATAACTAGCCTGTCCTTAATATCCACCATTTCCTGTCTCTCCATTTACAAGTAAAAACTGAAGCATATAACAAAAGCTTGTTTTTTAATGAGCTATGCCGATCCTGCAAGACTAGATACGATTCCTTTAACCTAAGGAATGCTAGACTCTCACATGTTTATAAATTGCATTTCTTAGAAAATGAAGTATTTTCTTCTGCCTTAGAGTCTTGGCATCACTGTTTTCTGTGAGATTCATGATTCCTTAGGTGCTTTTAATGTTTATGCCATTCTTTGTTTTAAAAGCAAAATTCATGTTTTCCAATAGTTTAAATTATGTACTTTTTAGGGGGGATAATATGTATAACCAAGTCTCAGTGTGTTTACTAACTCTAATCAATTATAGAATTTGGGGTTTTTTAAAATCTAAAGATATGATGAAGAGTTGCTATATGGTTACTTAAGCTTTTATTTACATAAACAAACATGATCTTCAAAATACCTGATTTCTCTAAATCGTAGTTCAATATGATAATTAAATACTCAAATTTCACACCAATTCTTGATTATTAGGTAGAGAATTCTAGGTGTGAGGACTCTGATTAGTCATATAAGAAGGAAGATATGACCTTGAAGAAAAGTACTTTAGAAGTTGAATTTTTCAGTTGAAATTAATTCATTTTGGAAATGTATTTTGTCATTCATGAATGTAAAGTAACATGAGTTTATAAATGATGTCAAGGTAGAAAAATCATGATATTGACTAACAAGTGGATTATGTAGCAGCATGTATAAGACAGCGCTTGGGATCTTTCAAGCTGTGTTAATATTCTTTTTATTTTAAAATATATTTTATTGATTTTTTACAGAGAGGAAGGGAGAGGGATAGAGAGTTAGAAACATCCATGGGAGAGAAACATCCATCAACTGCCTCCTGCACACCCCCTACTGGGGATGTGCCCGCAACCAAGGTACATGCCCTTGACCGGAATCGAACCTGGGACTCTTCAGTCCACAGGCCAATGCTCTAGCCACTGAGCCAAACTGGTCAGGACTGTGTTAATATTCTTAATTAGCTTTTGCGCTCCAAGTGCTTGTTAAATGTGCTAACATGTTGTCAAACTGTACTGCTTATTTTGCAGCTGGCTAGTCTCTTGGAGTGGGGTCAGACATTTGTTTTTCATGTGGTGTGTCGAGAGTATGAATTGGAAAGACCCAAGTCAGTAATAACATGTCAACATGGACTTGATCGTCGGTTCTGCGAATCCAAGGTATGTTGACAAATTGGATAGCAGCGTTACAAACATTTGTGGACTTTTTAAAATGACCGATTAAAATATCAGCTTTAAAGCAAATGCACATAGGCACAAAGTAAACACTTTAGTTCAGTTTTTTAAATTAATAAAATTACTTTTGAAAATCATAGCCAGTTGTTATTTAGTTGTAAGTATCTAAAATATGAGATAATTGCCTGGCTGGTGTGGTCATTGGTTGAATATTGACCTCTGCTAGGATATCATGGTTTGATTCCTAGTCAGGGCACATGCTCAGGTTGTGGACTCAATCTCCTGTAGAAGGTGTGCAGAAGGCAGCCAATCAATGATTCTCTCTCATCGTTGATGTTTCTCCCTCTCTCTAAAATCAATTAAAAAATAAAAATAAAATATGAGGTAATTATTAAAACATGCATTCACAAATAAATGGAGATATGAAAGTTATGTCTTATCTCTTACATGTTTGCTGTCAATACTCATATTGCATTGAGTCTTTGGGATTGGCTCTATATTTGTGTAGAGAATTAGAAACTGAAGCCAGAGGAAGTTCAGATTCCTTGCATGACACTGTTTGCAGACTCCTCTCTTCAGTGTGATTAGCAGTGTGGGGCATTTGCCAGTTTTCTTGACTTCATTTATGCTCTTTCTACAACATTGCATGACCTTGACTCGGTCATTACAGCAACTTTAAAAGGTGCTGTGACAATGACAGGCAGACTGTTATTTTGTAGTAAATACTGTTCCTTATGAATTTGGGGGTGGGGAGCATTTGGAGGGGGCAGGGAGAAGTGTGCCCATTTCAGAAAACCCAGAAAACTCTGGTTTCAAAAGGGAAAAATAATTTACCCTATTCTATAATACAGAGATGACTATTGTTTAGTTTTTCTATTTTCTCTTCTGTGAGTCTTTCTTTATTCTTTTGCTATACAAAGTATATTTGTTTGCTAATATATTACTATAATTGAATGTGATTCATCCTGCTTTTAATTTTATGTCCAAAAAAATCTGTAACCCATGCTTATTTACCAACAATAATGGAAATAGCTACAATTTGTGATAAAAATTAGTTTTTCCTGCCTAGCCAGTGTGGCTCAGTGGTTGAACCACTGAGGTTCAATTCCCAGTCAGGGCACATGCCTGGATTGTGGGATTGATCCCCAGTAGGGGGCATGCAGGAGGTAACCAATCTGTGATTCTCATCATTGATATTTCTGTCTCTTTCTCCCTCTCCTTTCCTCTCTGAAATAAATAAAAACATTTAAAAAATTAGTTTTTCCTGTTCTATGCACATTGCCAGGCCCCAAGAAATTAGTTCCTTAATCATTTATCAGACAGTTAGTTTCTTTCTTTTTTTTTTACAATATATTTTATTGATTTTTTTACAGAGAGAAAGGGAGAGGGATAGAGAGTTAGAAACATTGATGAGAGAGAAACATCAATTCAGCTGCCTCCTGCACATTCCCCACCAGGGATGTGCCCGCAACCAAGGTACATGCCCTTGACCGGAATCGAACCTGGGACCCTTCAGTCCTCAGGCTGACACTCTATCCACTGAGCCAAACCGGTTAGGGCCGGTTAGTTTCTTTTTTTTTTTTAATATATTTTATTGATTTTTTACAGAGAGGAAGGGAGAGAGATAGAGAGTTGGAAACATCGATGAGAGAGAAACATCGATCAGCTGCCTCCTGCACATCTCCTACTGGGGATGTGCCCTCAACCAAGGTACATGCCCTTGACCGGAATCGAACCTGGGACCCTTCAGTCCTCAGGCTGACACTCTATCCACTGAGCCAAACCAGTTAGGGCCGGTTAGTTTCTTATGGATAATTCACACATGCTTACAGGCGTCTCCTCCCTTTTTTCTTATTTATTTATTTTTATTATTTTTTTGTTAATCCTCACCCAGGAGTATTTTTTCCATTTATTTTTAGAGACAGAGAGAGAGAAACATCGATGTGAGAAAGACACATTGATTGGTTGCCTCCTGCATGCAGCCCCATCTGGCACCGGGGATTGAGCCTGCAACTGAGGTAAATGCCCTTGACCAGAATCGACCCTATGACCCTTCAATCTGAGAACCAATGCTCTAAGTACTGAGCCAAACTGGCTAGGGCCCTTTTTTCTTTTTTAGACTCAAAACTTTTATGTCACATTCAGTTTTATTGAGGCATAATTTACATACAATAAATTCACCTTTTTTTTTTATACCACATGTAAACAACACCTCCCTCCCCTATGGACTGTATATTTCTACAAGTGTGTGTGTATTCAATATACAGGCATGCACATAGGCTCGCACATAAATATGTGTATACATTTTTTAAAATAATTCTTCATTGTTGAAAGTATTACATATGTCCCCCCCCCCCTTCCCCCATTGACCCCCTCCTGCCCATCCCCGGCCCTTTGCCCCAGGCCTTCACCCTATTGTCTGTGCCCAATTTACCCTTTTAAAGTTGTACATTTCACATTTTGACGAATGTGGTAAATATTGGTGTAACCACTAGCACCAGTGAAGACCTGGAACATTTCTATCACCTTCAGTTCCTTCATGCCCCTCTGCAGTCAGCTACTCTGCCATGCAACTCATATGCTTTCTGTCATTTTATTTTATTACTAGAGGCCCGGTGTATGGATTCATGCACATTTAAAGGAAATTAATTAGAAGGTGGTGGCAGGGTGGGACTGGGCAAGACAGGCTGGATATGCACAGGAGCCAACCTCCCAGGGTCCCTCCCCTGCCGGCCACACCTGGGGCGGGGCCAGGGCTCAAAGGGCCTCTGTGGAATGAGTGAGTTCCCTCCAGCAGGTGGGGTCCCTCAGCCTGGCCAGTGGGGATGGGCCAAAACCGGCAGTCCAACATTCTCCAAGAGGTCCTGGGATGTGAGAGGGCACTCTGCAAAGTTGCTGTCGCTCGGCAGCTTCTGCGTTGAGCGTCTACCATCTGGTGATCATTGCGCATCATAGCTACCAGTTGGACGGTCGGACGGTCGCTTAGGCTTTTATATATATAGATTATTATTTTTGTTGTTGTTAATCCTCATCTGAGAATAGTTTTCCATTGATTTTTAGGGAGAGTAGAAGAGAAAGGGTAAGACAGAGAAACATCAATGTCTGAGAAACCCATCAATTGGTTGCCTCCTGCATGAGCCCTGACCAGGTTCTGGGCCGGGGAGGATCCTGCAACCAAGATACATGCCCTTGACTGGAATTGAACCTGGGACCCTTTGGTCCACATGCTGTCACTCTGTCCACTGATCCAAACTGGCTAGGGCATGCTTCCTGTTATTTTAGATTTATTTGTTTTAGGTCTACTTTGTGTGGAGGAAATATATTCTTATAGTGCACTCTGCCACTAACAAGCAGTTATGTGCTGTTAGGCCAGTACTTATTCAGGTCTGCCATTGCCCCGGGAAGCTCATTGAAGTAGATGGCGGGTATGTTTTTGTCCAACCTAGACATGACAAGTCTGTGTGTTAGGAGTAAAGCTAAATTAAATCTGTGTGGCTTGTCCTAGACAGTACCATAAAATTCACAGTTGATGTATTTGTGGTTATGTATAGAACAAGTATGTATATATGTGTATGGAGGACTCATAAAAAATCTTCAGCTTTAGACTATACATTTTTTATAAACCTCTAACACTGTTTACCTTGATGATTCCTTTTGGGTTTCAGTCACAAGTTATATTCTGTCCATTTAAACTTGCTACTTGGCCCTTTTAAATGAAAATCATACATAGTTACTTGTGATTAGTTTTCTAATTTGGAAAGACTTTAATTGCTGATGATTTTGCTTATCATTATAAAAAAGTGAAATTTAACATACTGATTTTAAAAAATACACATGTGATCAGAATTTTGTTTGTGTGTTTAAATTGAATTAATCATTCCATCTTTTTCCATTTTAGTTGAGTTGTATTCCTGGCCCCTGTCCAGCTTCAAATGATTTGAAATACACCATGACTCGTTTAGCGGTAGATGGAGCTGATATTTATATTGTGGAGCATGGCTGTGCTACAAATATAAAGGTACATGTTTGTCTGTTTCTTGGCCAGTGTAGTTCTTTTTCCTTTTTACCAAACCAGACCTCTATTTCTTGAAATACAACACACATTTATAATTTGCCATCTGACCAAATACTACAGAATTCGAGGAGATAGCTGTTTTCAACTCATTCATGGTCTCTTCCAGTATTACTTTTTAAAGGCATACTTTCCTGCTATTTTACTCTAACTGAATTATTATAACATTACTTTGTGGCAGACATAGAGACTAGTAGCTTTCTTTATGGCAGGGAAGTGGACTGGTAATGTTTTTCAAAGATTGGATTTTGAATGCTTATAGGTGATATATATATATATATATATATATACACATATACATATATATATTTTTATTAAATCTTTATTGTTCAGATTATTACATTTGTTCCTCTTTTTTCCCCCCTATAGCACCCCTCCACCCAGTTCCCACCCCACCCTCTGCCCTTACCCCCCCACTGTCCTCATCCATAGGTGCACGATTTTTGTCCAGTCTCTTCCCGCATCTCCCACACCCCTTTCCCTAATGGAATAGTCAGTCCATTCCCTTTCTATGTCCCTGATTCTATTATAATCACCAGTTCATTCTGTTCATCAGATTATTTATTCACTTGATTCTTAGATTCACTTGTAGATAGATGCATATTTGTTGTTCATAATTTGTATCTTTACCTTTTTCTTCTTCCTCTTCTTAAAGGATACCTTTCAGCATTTCATATAACACTGGTTTGGTGGTGATGAACTCCTTTAGGTTTTCCTTATCTGTGAAGCTCTTTATCTGACCTTCAATTCTGAATGATAGCTTTGCTGGATAAAGTAATCTTGGTTGTAGGTTCTTGGCATTCATCACTTTGAATATTTCTTGCCACTCCCTTCTGGCCTGCAAAGTTTCTGTTGAGAAATCAGCTGACAGTCGTATGGGTATTCCCTTGTAGGTAACTGAGTTTCTCTTGCTGCTTTTAAGATTCTCTCTTTGTCTTTTGCTCTTGGCATTTTAATTATGATGTGTCTTGGTGTGGTCCTCTTTGGATTCCTTTTTGTTTGGGGTTCTCTGTGCTTCCTGGACTTGTAAGTCTATTTCTTTCACCAGGTAGGGGAAGTTTTCTGTCATTATTTCTTCAAATAGGTTTTCAATATCTTGCTCTCTCTCATCTTCTGGCACCCCTATAATTCTGATGTTGGTACGCTTGAAGCTGTCCCAGAAGCTCCTTACACTATCTTCGTATTTTCGGATTCTTTTTTCATTTTGCTTTTCTGGTTGGGTGTTTTTTGCTTCTTCGCATTTCAAATCTTTGCCTTGATTCTTGCGCTCCTCTGGTCTGCTGTTGGGAGTCTGTATAACATTCTTTATTTCAGTCCATGTGTGCTTAATTTCTAGTTGGTTCTTTGTCACAACATCAAGGGTCTCATTAGATTTCTTGTAGATCTCAATAAGCTTATCGGCGGCTTCTAGACAGTTCTTGAGAGACCTTAAAAGTGTGGTTCTGAACTCAATATCCTCCATTGACAATTTTGTCCTGTTTCTTTGTCTCCACATTTTTTATGCTTTCTTGGTGCACCCCCTAGTGGTCTTTGTGCGCAGTCTTGTTGTAGTTAAGCCTTGATTGTTGTAGTTAATACTAGGGGGATTTGACCTCCAGGCCAACTGGCTGTAAGAATTAGCTGTGTCTGCAGTGGGAAAACTTCTGTCCTCTGGGGAGGTGCTAATCTAGCCTTTGCCTGAGGCTATCTGGCAAATGGCTCTACGCAGGGCTTGGGCGGGGTGGGTCCCACAGGATCAACAGGGCGGGTGGAGGGAGCAGTTATGGCTGCTCTCAGTCCCGTCCCCAGAGGCTCTGCCTCTCAGAGTCCCAACCGCTGCAAACCTTGGAGAGAAAGCTGCCCTTGCGTTCTGACCGATGCCAGACAGTCCTGCTTCTTCTGTTTGAGTCTGGGTCCCTAGAGACTCACCCAGAACTGGAGCTCAGAATCTGAGACTCCTCCCGATTGAAAACGACAACCGCGCCCTCAGCCACCAGCCTGCTCCGCGCGCACCTCTGCACCTTTGTATTTTCCGCACTGCGCCTCCTCTGAGTCTCAGTATGCTGTTCTCTTTCCTTCTAGTTGAAGAATTTCCCCTCAGACAGCCTTCCTGTGGATCTGGGCGATGTCCATTCCATCTTTTAGTTGTATTTTTGATGTGGTTGTTCGAGGCAGCAAACTCCAGTGTTTACCTATGCCGCCATCTTGGTTTCCTCAGGTTTTATATATTATGGTTCCTGCCTGGCTCCAGAAAACATTTGTTTACCACCTCTGCTTTGTGCATTACTGTTTAAAATCAAGCTTTGTTAAGATTTTATTACTTATTATTCTAGCTTTCTTTCTTCCTTCTCTTGTTTTTCTTTGGACCATGTTCTATGTTCCTTTTATCCTTTTCTTAAATTGAATGTTTTTATTCTGTTACATTTATTTTTGCTATTGCTCTTTCCCCCTTTTCCCTTCCTTTTCTTCTCTTTTATGCAACTTGAAATAATTACCTATTATGTAGTTTATTCTAAGTTGCTAAAAAAATACAGAAACTAGAGTTTTGTTCCATTTTCTTCATTCAACTTTAGATGGGTGCAATCCGGGTTGCAAATTGTAATCTCCACAACCAGTCGGTTGGGGAAGGAATAAGCGCAGCAATTCAGGACTTCCAAGTGAGACAGTACATCGAACAGCTGAATAATCCCAGAGCTGGCCTCCAGCCTGCGATTCTGCGGAGGGCCTACTGGCTAGAAGCTGGCTCGGCCACCTTAGGACTAATCACTGTTGATATTGCACTGGCAGCTGATCATCATTCTAAACATGAGGCACAGAGACATTTCTTAGAAACTCACGATGCCAGAACTAAGAGGTAAGTGAAATTTAAGATGAAAATTGCTGGATAATTATAGAGGAAGTTTTACTGTTAGAAATGGAATCAGAGTATTTAAGTGAAGACCTAATATGATTGTGTCCCTACATGGTAACTCATTGACTTTCAGCTTTTTGGGTGCCTTTGTGGATATTTGTTTCCAAGGAGTTTTGGGAGCACGTGTATTAATTTCTGATATAACCAGAAAAGTTATTGACTGTGTAGGCCATTAATTTATTAGTGTTTTCTGGAAAGTATAGTTCTTTTTTAAAATAATATTTTTACTGTTTTCAGGGAGGAAGGGAGAGGGGGAGAAAGATAGAAACATCAATGATGAGAGGGAATCATTGATCGGTTGCCTCCTGCATGCCCCACACTGGGGATCAAGCCCGCAACCCAGGCATGTGCCCTGACCAGGAATCAAACCATGACCTTCCGGTTCATAAGACGATACTCAACCACAGAGCTACACCAGCCGGGCCATATTATCTCAGTTATTAATACTTCATTTTGGAGTACTAATTACAAAGTATTTGTAATTTTTTCCTCTAAAATAGAGCATTATTTTGATTTGATTAAGAAATAATTTTTTTTTTTTTTATATTTTATTGATTTTTCACAGAGAGGAAGGGAGAGAGACAGAGAGTCAGAAACATCGATGAGAGAGAAACATCGACCAGCCGCCTCCTGCACATCCCCCACCGGGGATGTGCCCGCCACCCAGGTACATGCCCTTGACCAGAATCGAACCTGGGACCTTTCAGTCCGCAGGCCGACGCTCTATCCGCTGAGCCAAACCGGTTTCGGCAAGAAATAATTTTTTACTTGGCCCATATTTATAATATTTTGGTTGTATTAAATTTGCCATGTGAAATAGGCTCTGAGATGCCCAAATCTATTAAACATAATCTATACTAATAGTTTTGTCCATTTTTTAGATTAAAGTTTAAAATTTTTAGTCCTTTTGAGAATATTTACTGTTTTTTTTAAACTGGATTTAAATTATTTTTATATTTGCTTCTTCTTAGTGCTTTGGTTTATTTTAATGTATGCTATATGTCTCTTATTGTTCCTACTTATTTCCATCTCACTTACCATGGTGAGACTGTTGTTCGTTTGTTTGTTTGTTTAAAATGGCAGAATGATTAAAAAGACATATCACAGTAAAAATGAACCTCTGTGTTTACCGTGTCTCTTACAAATATTAATAATTAACTTATGTGTTACTAATTATCTGCTAAAAAGTTTTTCTGTTCTTAATGAGTTTTTGTTCCATTGCTGTTTCTCATTTTTTTTTTGTTTGGGATTCTGTTCAGGCTGTGGTTTTTGTGGCCTGATGACACCCTGAGGAATAAGAGGTGCAGGCACAAGTGTGGCTGTCTTGGTGGCTGCAGATTCTTTGGTGGCACAGTGACTGGCCTAGATTTCTTCAGGCTTGAAGAGTTGACACCATCCAGTAGCTCTGCATTTTCAAGCACGAGTGCAGAGTCGGACATGTACTACGGACAGTCTCTGTTGCAGCCTGGGGAGTGGATTATTACCAAGGAAATTCCCAAAATGGTAGATGGTAATGAAATGTGCTAATCTTTTTCATCTTTATCCCTATGCCATCTGAGAGGAGTTCATGGTTACTGTGTGCAATTCAATTTTTTGAGCCGTCTCGGGGGTAGGATTTCATAGCCTGCCTTGTTTTGCAGGTGATTGAGCTAAAGCCAGGTAAGATGTGAGTTTTTCAGATTTATGCAAGGCAAAAGTAGGTCCGCTATTCATCCAGACATATTCTAAATATTTCCTTTTATGTCATCATTTTCCTGGGAGCCAGCTTCCACAGATACACTTAGGAATAGTTATGTTTTAAAGTAACGGTTGTTTTACCAGTTCACTTCAATAGGAAAACTTAGCAATAGAAATATTTATACCATTGGTCCCCCTGTTATCAATTATTTTGGCAAAATATTCTTATCTCTAAAATTAAACTTGTCAAGAAGAGAAGTATGGTCTTCCCATAGAGTCTGTAGGATAACTGCAAATATATGCATTTGGTATGAGCAGTGAATGGTGTATTCACTGGATATTAGTTTTAGATTTATCTTGTATCTTTGCTCTGAAGACTTCAGATATGATTTTTCTTCTGGGTTTCTTAGTTGTATATTCCTACAATTAAGTGTAATAATTATTGCTTAAGTTTCTATGCTGTCAACAAATGAAATGTAGAAGTCTTAATATTTCACCAATATTTAGTCTTGTTTCCTTTGTTCATTCAAAACCATTAACTTAGCACTGCCTTAGTGGAAAGAGCTGGACTACATATCTATATATGCCTAATTCCTGTTTAAGTGACTTTTCACTGAATAATAAGATAGAAGTGTGTACACATTATTTTAAGGTTGTTTGACTTTTAGCAGTTTGGCTTATAAGAGCAGATTATCTTATAAAATCAGCAAACACCGAAACTTCTTGACATGGGAAGGAAAGAAAGTTGCTAAGTACAATTTAACTTCAGTTAAATTGTCTTCTTATACTATTACCTACTTACATTTGAATAATGTTGTTTTTAAAGATTTACACAGGCATTTTCTCACTTAGTCCCCAAACTACCATGTGAGTTGCATATCATCCCGGTTTATAGTGAATAAACTGAGTCTCATCACTGAGACTAAGGTGCGTGAAGTCTATAGCCACGTACATGCCTGAGCAGAAGCTAGAATCAGCCCCTTCCCATCACGTAATCTCATAGGGCTCTTATCACAGACCTGAGGATGTGTTCCCGATCAAAGAAAACATGATAACCAAATGCAATCATGTATGAGCCTAAATTGGATCCTATACTGGAGGGGACAGAATGCTCTAAAAGACCTTATTGGTTTAGCTGAGAAAATTAGAAATCATGTGGTAGTAATCTCTATAAATGCTAAATTGTTAAGTCAGTAACTATACGGGGGTTATGTATTATCCATAGGAAGTAAGCCCTTGAGTATCTAGGGTAAAAGACCACAATGTCTGCAAATTTCTTTCCAAGGGTTCAAAAAGTATTATGTATATTATATGTAAATAGAGTAAATGGGGCAAACTGTTTAGGAAATTCCAAGTAAAAGATATATGGTGGCTTTGTGCTTATTCTTGAAAGTTTTCCAAATAAAAGTTAAAAAAAAAGGAGACAAAAACTCACTGTCTGTGGATTCTGGATCCACACTTAGGTAGATACTTTGCTTTATGAAATTATATACTTGTGCTTTTAAAAAATGATTATACTTCAAAACAAGAAATTGAATTAAGTTGCCATGTTATTCATAAATTGCTTTTGAAATTACTGTGTTCACATAACCTGCTTTTGTTGGTTGGTGTAGGTCATATGAACAGCATGAAGAGGAAAGAATGGGAGAACAAATCAGGAGGAATGGAAGTGGAGAGGAAGACTCAGCACCTGAGCTTGCAGGTCCCCATGCGCTGTCACAGCTCGTCCTCGTCCTCAGATGACAACAGCAGCTCCAGTGCGGCCCAGCCTTTACTGGCTGCGGACAAGGAAAGCCCCTCTTCTGTGGCTGATGACCTTGTGCCTCAGAAGGAATTCCTGCATGGAATGAAAAGAGATGACGGCCCAGTGAGGTCAGTTACCAAGTAAATGCGGGAACCTGCTCACAATAGGATTATAATTGCTTTAAATTGTGACCAGAAAACTTCTTTTCTCTCACCTCACCTACTGTAGAAAATGTTTTTCTCCTCTTGAACAAGTTTTTAAATGTCCATTTGCTGTTGTCTCTTTGATTATAAAAGTAGTACATATATATTCATTACAGGTATTAGGAAAATACAAAGAAATATAATTATAATACATATTTCTTATTATTTGACCTCTCGGAGTGAACTCTTGTTAACCTTTGGGCATTATCCTAGCCTGGTGAATATTTTTGTCCTCCTCTTTCTATAATGGTTGACTCCTCATTTCTTGAAACACACTTTCCTCTTGACTTGAGGGCACAATTTAGGTCCTCCCCCTTCCCCTCAGCTAGTTCTTCTCAGGCTCTGTTTCCACGCCTTCCATTTTTTTTCTCCCTTCTTTTTCTTCCTCTTACAGTGGCCATTTATGAAATGTTGCTGTCCCTCAGAACTCTGCCCTTTTCTCCATTCTCTATACTGTCTCCCCAGATGGTCTTTGTTTGGCTTCAATTAAGATCTGTAGCTCACATCTTTAAACTCCAGGCAAAACCTTTGTCTCTCTAAGCCCAGTTACCTTCTTGATATATCTACTTGGATGTTACACAGTGACCTCAAGCTTGGCATATGGCCTTGTGCCTGTCATGGCCAGCTTGCTTTGCTTCAGTAAATGGCACCTCTACATCAGTTGCCAAAGTTAGAAGTATTAGGGTTATCTGTGACTTTTCTCTTTCCTTCAAGTTCTCTCAGTTAATCAAAGGTCTCTGGTGCATTTTCTTGGACAAGCTTTTAAAGGATATGAAAAAAATAACACCACCTAATGAATAGATTAAATTTCCATGGATTATGGATAGATAATATTCATGGGTTTCTTTAAGTTTTGTTATTGTTTTTGTTTTAAGCTTCCTCATTTTTGGGAACTATATGGGATATGAACACATTGTTTTGTTACTTTGTATGGCTATTTTATTGTAAAATTTTAGATTTTCTTCATTTGTTTGTAAAATAAATGATTAAAATGACTAAATGGATTTTATAATTACTTTTCTTTACATTTAGAGTAAATGATATGATAATACAGTAAAGGTAATAGCTTTGTTTTCTATTTTAGTATTCCTACAGAAATTTCAGGAAATAGCCCCGTGTCTCCTAATACTCAGGATAAATCAGTAGGTCAATCCCCTCTGCGGTCTCCCTTGAAACGACAGGCCTCTGTATGTTCCACCCGACTTGGAAGTACCAAGAGCCTGACTGCAGCTTTCTATGGGGACAAGCAGCCAGTCACAGTTGGAGTCCAGTTTAGTAGTGATGTCTCCCGAAGTGATGAGAATGTACTGGACTCACCAAAGCAGAGAAGAAGTTTCGGTTCCTTTCCATACACACCATCAGCAGACTCTAATTCATTCCATCAATATCGATCAATGGATTCCAGCATGTCAATGGCTGACAGTGAAGCCTACTTTTCTGCCGCTGAAGAATTTGAGCCTATTAGCAGTGACGAAGGCCCTGGGACCTATCCAGGTAGAAAAAAGAAGAAAAAGCAGACCCAGCAGATTGATTACAGTAGGGGTTCCATATATCACAGTATTGAGGGACCACTCACTGGCCACGGAGAAAGCATTCAGGATCCCCGAACTCTGCCATTCAAAACTCACCCCTCCCAGGCTTCATTCGTTTCTGCACTAGGTGGCGAAGATGATGTTATAGAACATCTGTATATTGTAGAGGGTGAGAAAACAGTAGAGAGCGAGCAGATCACTTCTCAGCAACCAGTGATGAGTTGCTATCAGACTTACCTTACTCAGTTCCAGGTGGTCAACTGGTCAGTGAAGCACCCAACCCACAAAAGGACCTCCAAGTCCTCCCTGCATCGGCCCCTTGATCTGGATACACCAACCAGTGAAGAAAGTTCATCATCATGTGAACAGTTCTCTGTTCCAACTTTTAAGGTATAAATCAAATCATTAGTTTTTACACTGATATATTTATTTAGAAAAATGGATTTTGAAGATGTTTTCACAATTACTCAATCATTTTAGCTACCTTTCTGAAATCAAGGTTTCATGTATAATAGTAGGTCTCAGGGTTAGTGGTGGGAATTATAAAGTGAAGTATATAAAATTGAGGAATAGTTAGATTTGATAGTCACAATGTTAGTCAATAAATGTAATAGTTTCTATATACACTGTACTCTTAAGATTAAGATCAAATCTGTGAATCCGTATTTTATGTCTCTTAAAAATAAATTTTGAAATTGTTTTTTGTTAGTTGGTGTTCTAATCCATAACTGCTTCTCTGCACATTCAGTTCCATTCACTTGAAATTTGATGTCTTATAATTTAGTATGACTGGCTATTGGCCACTTCTGTAGTGTATTCTGTAAATGGCTTTTTAAAGAAGAGTTAAAAATAAGTTAAAGTAAATGTAGTAAGAATAGTCAATATGAAAACTATTTTATAAAGTTATACATTTATAAGAGAATTTTTTATGGGTTTAGACCAAAATTAAGCATATGGAATCTTATGGAACTGATTACATATACATATGCATTTATTTAAAGTGTTTTAATGTATTCATTCTTAATTCATATATTATTTACCACCGTGTGCCCAACATATAATGAAGGAAACTATGGAGCTTATAGTTTAGGGGACAGAGACACAGTTAATAGATAAATGGATAAGTATATGATTACAAATTGAGAAGAGTCTTATGAAGATAATCAAAGAATACTGGGATGAAAAATAATAGATTGTATTGACAAAACAACACTTAAACTGAGGTAATATTTAAACTGAAACTTAAAGGATAAGGAATAGTGGAGGATTAGAAAACCTAGGGCAATTACATTCAGGGCACAGGGATCAGCCTCGCTGAATTGCTAAAGAAGGAAAGAAGTTAGTTTGCTTGAGACCTGGAGAGGTAGCAGGGATCTGCTCCTGATGAGCTGTACACCTGAGTAAAGGTGACAGAGCAGGCATCAGTAGTTAGAATTTTATTTTAGTTTCATTGAGAAACTTGCAAGAGCTGTAAGGAAATGTGATGTGATGTGTAGTTTGTGGAACTGCTACTAAGTGGAACTGAATTGTCATTAAGAGAGGAAATGGGGTGACCATTTACTTAGGAGACTGTGGCAGCAGTCTGTGCAAGAGATGACAGGTTTGGGCTTAAGTAATGTTGGAAATGTGATAATGGAGTTGAATATCCTTACAGATACTGAGATATATGTATGTGTGTGCAATATATATTGAAGGAAATAGGAACATTAGTAACAGTAACAAAGTTTTGGTTTTAAGATTGTGCTCATTTCTCTTCTTGCCAAGATAAATTGCTCATGCTAAGATTTCAAAATGTTCTCTTTATTCCATGTGAAAATGTGTTGGTATATGAATGTTCCAGTATAAAACTGAATGTACTTGCTGTGCAGAATAGTACCTGAGAGATTAGAATTATTTTATTATTTTCAGTAAATCTATTAGATTTGACTAGGCAGTCTGGAGAAAATAAGCCAAGTAATTCATATCTTTAGATCACTTTAAAAATAGAACATAGGAAGTAAGAAAGTTATTTTTCTCCATTAAATCTAACTAAATGGCTAACATTTAAAAGGGTTCAGTTTGGTTGTTCAAGTGTATTGTTTATATTATTTACGTTTCATTGATATTACAATCCAGCTTTTTCTATAATACAATGTTTCTATGGGATTCTTTCCCACTTGAAAGTTGATTTTCCCAGGAAGACTCTAAAATTAGCTTAAAGTTAAGCTTAGTGTAAATGGTGCTCCAGAAGACAGACTTGGAAGCACTCCCATTTAAGTCTTGTTGGATAGTCTTTTACTCTCATTGCTGAGTTCTACAGCCCTGCCATTTGTCTGAATAAACTGAAAATGAAATTGCCAAATAAATATTTTCTATGATTTTTTCAATTTGTCTGAAATATTTATAGCATATCTGTGAAAATCATATTAACAAGGTAATCTGGATATTCACAAATAATCGGTCTATAGCATAAAATTAGAGGATAATTAATATTAAAATTCTACTCTATAAGCAAAATTTTATATTCTAGGTTATCAAACAGGGGCTCACAGCTAATTCTTTACTAGACAGAGGAATGCAACTTTCGGGATCAACTTCAAAGTAAGTAAAAATTATATACTTTTAAAGAGTAAAGTGTTTTTCTTGATTATAAGACACATAAAGTTTATTCTAAAGAATAACCATTCTTTAATTGACTATAGACTTTATTTTATGAATAAACTAGGGGCCCAGTGCACGAAATTCGTGCACTGGGTGTGTGTGTGTGTGTGGGGGGGAGAGTGTCCCTCAGCCCAGCCTGCCCCCTCTCACATACTGGGAGCCCTCAGGCGTTGACCCCCATGACCCTCCGATCGCCTGATCGGCCCCTTGCCCAGGCCTGACGCCTCCGCCAGAGGTGTCAGGCTTGGACAGGGGACCCCCATCTCCCCCCGATCACTGGCTCTGGCCCCCGCCCAGGCCTGAGGCCTCTGGCCCAGGAATCATGCCTGGGCAGGGGACCCCCATCTCCCTCTGATCGCTTGCTCCACCCCCCGCCCAAGCCTGACGCCTCTGACCCAGGCTTCAGGCCTGGGCAAGGGGACCATCATATCCCCCCAATCCCCGGCTCCGCCCCCCACCCAGGCCTGATGCCTCGGCCAGAGGAGTTGACCCTCATTACCCTCCGATCACCAATCACCGGATCGGCCCCTTGACCAGGCCTGAGGCCTCCGGCAGAGGTGTCAGGCCTGGGCAGGGGACCCCCAGCTCCCCGCGGTTGCAGGCTCCGCCCCTGCCCAGGCCTAATGCCTCTGGCCTAGGTGTCTGGCCCGGGCAGCGGGGACCCGCAGTGGCAGAGGGGGCGCCGCGATCGTGGGCTTTGCTTTAGGCCCAGGCAAGGGACCCCTAGCTCCTGGGACTGCCAGCTTCGACCGTGCCCAGCTCCCATTGCTGGCTCCACCCCTACTTCCTGCTATCACTGGCCAGAGCGGCAAAGGTGCCTGATTCTCCGATCATGGCTGGGGGGCAGGGCAAAGGCGGCCCCAGGGCCGCCTTTGCCCTGCCCCCCAGCTCTTAGCTCCCCCCTGGGTTTCAGATCACTGTCAGTGGCAGGGGGCTTCTTCCTGCTTTCCCTTTAGCCTCCCTGCATTGTGCCTACATATGCAAATTAGCCGCCATCTTGTTGGCAGTTAACTGCCAATCTTAGTTGGCAGTTAATTTGCATATAGCCCTGATTAGCCAATGAAAAGGGTATCGCCATACGCCAATTACCATTTTTCTCTTTTATTAGTGTAGATTACCACAGATAATTCAGCTGTTTGTCTGTGATGGCTTTGCCTACATTATAAGCAATCAGTGGCATTTCTTTTAGCATACTATGCAAGCCAACACTGGCATAACAAGACTGGAAACTAGTAAGAATTCAGAACTGAAGTTTTTATATTTGGAAAAGCTCCACAAGTAAATATAATACAGCCCCCCCCCCCCCCCCCCGCCCGGCCCACACACACTTGATATATTAACCATCTTTGATCAGTTTTTACTTTAGTACCTCAATGTTCTGTCTTTGAAAAGTATTTGGGAGATGAAATGTCTAGTCCAGTCCCATGAAATTTTCAGTTGAAATAAATGTAGGTTTAAGCAGTCACTCATCTTAAGGAAGCTCCAACTCCTGCTATTTTTCATAGTCTTTGTAATATGTACTTTGCTGGTTACATTGTACAGAACACCATATACTCCTTTGGAAAAGAGAGCTGTTGACAGCACAGATGATGAAACAGTAAAGGAAGAGTGGACCCTGGATCAGCCCATCTCTCAGACCAGGACAACAGCCATAGTTGAGGTCAAAGGAACTATTGACATTGTTCTGACTCCCCTGGTGGCTGAAGCTTTAGACAGGTATTGATTTTGTCTAAAACTATTACTATTATTTGATAAAATGACAAATGTATGTTATATTATGATTAGTGTATGTGATATCCTATATGATAAAACCCTAATATGCAAATCGACCAAATGGTGGAACAATCAGCAGAATGACCGACCGCTCGCTATGAAGTGCACTGCCCCCCCTGCACCCCCCGCCCCCCTTAGAGGGAGACGACCAGCTGCAGCAATCGGGGGTGGGGGGTGGGGGGTGGGAGGGGCGGGGCCGGCGAGCAGGCAGTGCCAGGTCGCCAACCAAGGTGGGTGCCAGTGAGGGCCCCCCGACGGCCCTACCTACCGGTTGCACCACAGATGGCCCTGATCGCCAGCCAGGCCTAGGGACCCTATCTATATATTGGGAACAGTCTCTTAGATTTAAAAATTAAGGCTACTCTAACACTGAAAAAACAGGATGATGCAGCGATGACATGCATGGACACTGGCTTGCACGTTTTGTGGTCAGCCCTGATTCTGACAGTTATAACTGTGTGACAAAGCCAATTCTCCCTGCTTTAGTTTTTCCACCCATAAGATGGGGGAAATGGTACTATTGCCTCAGAAGAATCATGTTATGTACTACTTTTATTGATCAGGGCAAAAAAATGTAGCTGCCCATACAATAGCAAGATGCCTTTGACCTGTATGAAAAGTATGGTCACTGGTGCATGCAGTGTCCTGGATTGTGAGAGGGATATCCGACTGCTGTTTTAGGCCCAACATCTCCCGAGAGGTCCCGGATTGTGAGAGGGTGCAGGCCGGGATGAGGGAGCCCCCTCCCAAGCACGAATTTAGTGCACCAGGCCTCTAGTATGTTCATAAAGAAGAATGTTGATGATGGCTATTTGATTGAACAAAAATGAAGATATGTTTAAAAATGTTTGTTTCACTTAGTTATCATTTGTTACTTTTCAGTCCAAATAATTATATTGCAATATTATAAGAATTATATTGCATTATAGTTTTCATTTTTTTTGCTTTTGTGCTGATGAGCATAAAATGATCACATACCCAGTACCTAATTATTATGTTTTTTTTTGTTTGTTTGTTTGTTTTAAATATATTTTTTTTTAATATATTTTACTGAGTTTTTACAGAGAGGAAAGGAGAGAGATAGAGAGTTAGAAACATCGATGAGAGAGAAACATCGACCAGCTGCCTCCTGCACACTCCCCACTGGGGATGTGCCCGCAACCAAGGTACATGCCCTTGACCGGAATCGAACCTGGGACCTTTCAGCCCGCAGGCCGACGCTCTATCCACTGAGCCAGACCGGTTTCGGCTATTATGTTTGATATTACTATTATCTAGTTTATTTAGGGAGACAAAATGAACATGAATAAACTCTAGAATATAATGTAATGGAACAGATTCAATAAACTAAAGTTTCTCATTTTCTGTTTCTCCTCCTGCAGGTATATCGAAGCGATGGTTCATTATGCTCACACCCGCCATCCAGCTGCAATTGTGGATGACCTTCATGCCAAGGTCCTCAGGGAAGCTATGCAAAATAGCAGGACTACCTTCTCAGAAAATGTAAGAATTTTTTATCCAGTAAAGTATGGCAAACTGAATATTTTCATGTGCATATAATATTCAAACTTGAAAAAATGGAATGTATTAAAATTTTATTAGGCATTTAAATTGGAACACATGAACATTTCTAAACAGTCTTTATATGTCAGTGGCTCCATAAGAGATGGCGTATAGAACTATGCTATAGATGAAATAGTAGTCAATTATTTATTAAAATGTGGCTTTATTTTTTTTTTATTTCAGAAAGTAGCTTAATTTCAGGCTTTTCCTAAAGAGTGTTGGTCCCAAGTGAACAAGCGCTCTCTAGGACTGGTGCATTTGTTTTCTAAGAAAGCAAGCTGCATATTATTTTGACTTTCCTCCATGATTAGATAACTTGTCTCCTAATATTTTTGAGATTATTTTTGTTCACCTCAATGAGCCAAGTTACTGTCCTCTGGTGTGTCGTATTCCATTTATGCCATGGTCCAAGCACGAAGCCATTTCTTAGTAGTCACTTCCTGATCCTCTTTTGGTGACTCTCCGCTTGACTTTCAAATTTATCTGGGTCATATTTGGACCAGGGCCCAGAGGCAAAGTGCAAGTGAGGCTGACTGTTTTTAGTGATCCACTTATTCAAAATATATACTGAAGCTGCCAACCTGTTTGAACTTTAAGACTAGGGGTGCTAACCCATGGGCATTACGAGCAGAGTGAATGAGCAGGTCGCTGTTGCAGATGATGTGGAAATTATGAAATGTTTGTGAAATAATAATTCTACTTGCACTCTTTTTAGTTATCTTCCAGACAAGATGTTAGAGGAACAAAAACTGAGCACACTACCATAGGAATGACTAACCAAGGACAAGCACAGACAGATCTTATCATGAAACAAGATAATGTGACAATTAAAGGTCTTCAAGCTAATGTCAGCATACCAAAGGTAACAATTTAATATTTTTAAAAAATTTTCTGAAAGAAGTGGACATATATTTTATTCCCTTGATGACGGAATGTAAAAATTAATGTAATGTAAATAAGTTTACTTAAGTAGAATATTGGGCAAGTTATACTAAAATATTCTAAATTCATCCAATAAGAATTTAATTACGATTATTTTATGAGATTCTGTATTTGTAAGCTTTGTCTTCATAACTCTCAGACACTTAGATACACTATTCCTAACAGTAGTTTTGCCATTTTTCTGTGTATCTTATGTTTGATAATTTTTACTTTTCAATGACATTTATGCCATTTTCTGTGTTAGGTAAACTTATGTTTGTTACAAGCCTCAGTGGAAGAATCTCCAAGTACAGCTTCCAGTAGAAGCATGACTCACATGTCTCTGGTTGCATTGTGTTTTGACAGAATTGCTACACAAGTTCGTATGAACAGGTAAAAAAGATTTCATTAATTTGAGCCATGATTATCTTGCTGGATGGAAAAGCAGGCCTTAATAATCTTCTTAATACATAAAACTGGTATTGGAATTTCAAATCTCATTTTGTAGGTATTTGAAAGTTTGTACTGTTTTTATTTATACTATATTTTAGTAAACACTGAAGAATTTGTTATGAATATTGGTTTAATTAAAGCAGTTGAATGTTTCGGTTTTTTGTTTTTGTTTTTTTTTAAATATATTTTATTGATTTTTTTACAGAAAGGAAGGGAGAGAGATAGAGAGTTAGAAACATCGATGAGAGAGAAACATCAACCAGCTGCCTCCTGCACATCTCCCACTGGGGATGTGCCTGCAACCCAGGTACATGCCCTTGACCGGAATCGAACCTGGGACCTTTCAGTCCGCAGGCCGATGCTCTATCCACTGAGCCAAACCGGTTTCGGCATGTTTCGGTTTTTAAAAAATGTTTTTTATTGATTTCAGAGAGAGAAAGAGAGAAGGAGAGAGGGCTAGAAATATCAATGATGAGAATCTTTGGTAGGCTGCCTCCTCCACGCCCCCTACTGGGGATCAAACCCGCAACCTGGGCATGTGCCCTGACCGGGTTCTGAACCATGACCTCCTAGTTCATAAGTTGATGTTCAATCATTGAGCCATACTGGCCAGGCTGGAATGTTTTTTTTTAAGCCACTTATTAATTAAACTAGGGGCCCGGTGCACGAAATTCGTGCACTGGGTGTGTGTGTGGGGGGGGGGCGTTGGGGGAGAGTGTCCCTCAGCCCAGCCTGCCCCCTCTCACATACTGGGAGCCCTCAGGCGTTGACCCCCATGACCCTCCGATTGCCTGATCGGCCCCTTGCCCAGGCCTGATGCCTCCGCCAGAGGTGTCAGGCTTGGACAGGGGACCCCCATCTCCCCCCGATCACTGGCTCTGGCCTCCGCCCAGGCCTGAGGCCTCTGGCCCAGGAATCATGCCTGGGCAGGGGACCCCCATCTCCCTCTGATCGCTTGCTCCACCCCCCGCCCAAGCCTGACGCCTCTGACCCAGGCTTCAGGCCTGGGCAAGGGGACCATCATATCCCCCCAATCTCCGGCTCCGCCCCCCACCCAGGCCTGATGCCTCGGCCAGAGGAGTTGACTCTCATCACCCTCCGGTCACCAATCACCGGATCGGCCCCTTGACCAGGCCTGAGGCCTCCGGCAGAGGTGTCAGGCCTGGGCAGGGGACCCCCAGCTCCCCGCGGTTGCAGGCTCCGCCCCTGCCCAGGCCTAACGCCTCTGGCCTAGGTGTCCGGTCCGGGCAGCGGGGACCTGCAGTGGCAGCGGGGGGCGCCGCGATCGTGGGCTTCGCTTTGGGCCCAGGCAAGGGACCCCTAGCTCCTGGGACTGCCAGCTTCGACCGTGCCCAGCTCCCATTGCTGGCTCCACCCCTACTTCCTGCTATCACTGGCCAGGGCGGCAAAGGCGCCTGATTCTCCGATCATGGCTGGGGGGCAGGGCAAAGGCGGCCCCAGGGCCGCCTTTGCCCTGCCCCCCAGCTCTTAGCTCCCCCCTGGATTTCAGATCACTGTCAGTGGCAGGGGGCTTCTTCCTGCTTTCCCTTTCGCCTCCCTGCATTGTGCCTACATATGCAAATTAGCCGCCATCTTGTTGGCAGTTAACTGCCAATCTTAGTTGGCAGTTAACTGCCAATCATAGTTGGCAGTTAATTTGCATATAGCCCTGATTAGCCAATGAAAAAGGTATCGCCGTACGCCAATTACCATTTTTCTCTTTTATTAGTGTAGATGTTGTTCCTGAACTGTTTAAATGTTTAAATGTTAATCATACTCTCTCTCTTTTCTGTGAAGAGGTGTGGTTGAAGAGATTTCAAACAACACTGAACCTGGTCGGACATCACAGTTTGATAGGTATGTCCACGCCTCTAAAATGCAGCCACAGTCGTCTGGATCTCTCAGATCAAACACTGGAGCAGAAAAAGGCAAAGAAATTGCTGCCAAGTTAAACATTCATCGAGTTCATGGGCAACTCAGGGGTCTTGATACAAAAGGTAGGATTTTACAACAAATATTTTTTCTGTGGCATGTATAAATATAAGAGGATTTTGCAAAAGAAAACATTCTTTTCCTTTGAATATTGCTACAATTTTAGTAGTTTAAAAGAAAGGTATTTTCTGCGATATATTAAACACATAGTATTTAACTATTCCTTATTCACATTCTACATAGAACAGAAGGTAAACTTTGGTAGGGAAGTAAGTGATATGGCCCCAAATTAGGAACCCATCTGATTTCTTCATTATGTCTGCTGCTCATTAGAGAGTCTGGTGTTTATAGTCTTTCTTACTTTTTTAAATTGTTGTGTTGGCACAACTTTATTGAAAATTATTAATTACAATATCAAAAGTAGGTAACCAAGTCTGTAAAATACAGCAGCAACAAGAGTGATAGCCATGGCTATGCCTCTTAGAGTTCCTGGTGAGGTAAGAGAGAAAACTAGACATGTCACATACCATTTCAATATTTTTGACATAACTCTGTGCCTGTGCTCATTTAGAGGCTAAGTGATCTCAGATTGTCAGAGATTGAATCCAGAAAGAAATGAGTTTATTAGTCTTAATTGATATGGTTGCTATGCTAATCTCCATCTGGGATAGGTGACGAGTCCCGAATGAACAAGGCATTTCCTTGAATTTGCTCACTGTATTGTGTAGGCTCTGAAGGTTCCATAATGGCTGTCTGTGTTCTGGATCTGTGTAACTGCTGAGGCTTTCTCAAGGCTTTCCAGAGAAAGAGATTGTTCCCGACTCCCTGAGTTCTGTAGTCCTAACACTGGTGCAGAGTACAGCAGCTAGTATAGAAAAAGATTTATCCTCAGTTCTGTAATTGCACTGTTAGCCAGTTTGTACTTTGTTGTTGTATAGACTGCAGGCAGTAACTAAATATAATTTTGAAAGGGACACTACCCAGATAGAACTTACCAAAGACAAAACTCCTAAAGAAATTTTAAGGAGATCATTGTGTAAAGTTGTAGGAAAAAAAATAAATGTCTTTGCTTATAGGTACATAAGATATCTTTGAAAAGATACTCAGTAAATCTAATGAAATATGTTACCTGTAGGGAGGGGAAATGTATGTCTTGAGGTTTTACTGTGAACCCTTTGTACTCTTTAAGTGAGTGTATTACCTAATCAAAAAAATGTATAAATTCAAGTTAAGTCCTCACCTAATACAATATTTCAGAAAAGGTTTTCATGGAATTAGACAGATAAAATATAAATGTAAAGTATAGTATTTTCTTGGTGGAATATTTTATAGCTATTAAAATAATAATTTTAGCCCAAACCGGTTTGGCTCAGTGGATAGAGTGTCAGCCTGCGGACTCAAGGGTCCCAGGTTCGATTCTGGTCAAGGGCATGTACCTGGGTTGCGGGCACATACCCAGTAGGGAGTCTGCAGGAGGCAGCTGATGGATGTTTCTCTCTCATTGATGTTTCTAACTCTCTATCCCTCTCCCTTCCTCTTTGTAAAAAATCAATAAAATATATATTTTAAAAAAAATAATAATTTTAACAATAATAATTTTTAATGACTTGAAATTATGGTTACTGTTGCATAAAAATTGGGAACAAAGCTGGGTTTGTAAAATGATCTCTAAATAGCTAGAAGGAAACTTACTCCGAATGTAATAAGCCGGTCATCTATGGATGATAAATTTACCAGTGTTTTTTTTAAATCTTTTTTGTTATGTTTTTCTGTATTCATTAACTATAATCAGAGAAATTTTAAAAAGTAAGGTAAGAAGTAAGAAAAAAATGCCAGGAACTTGGGATGTTCATTTCTACATTGCATTTGGTAAGCAGTGGAATATTGCAATGACTGTGATGAATTGTAGTTATATAGAATATGTTAGCATAAAGCCATTTTTTAGTAAATGCTGTTATTATATTAGAAAATAATGTTTTTTCTAAAGCTGGATAATTAAAATAATTTTTATTTTATAAAATGATGAGAAAGTATTTAAAAATAGTGTATTATGAAGCTGAATTATGCAGAAGCTTTTTAGCTTTAGATTTTTAGAGTACCATGTAATCTTTCAGAAATGAATTCATTCTGCCTTTGGGCAATTATTTGTTAATTCTGGATTCATCTTTCCCCCCCTTATTTCAATGTGATTCTGGCAATTTGTAAGCAGTACAAAGTTAGGCAGCATTATTTTTGAGTTGGTGCATTTGTTTATTTTTCTTTTTGACTAAGATATCTTTTGGACGTAACCACTGTGCCAAATGTTTACATTGTTTGTTTTAAAAATATATAAAACCTCTATCTTTAAAAGTGGTGGTTTTGTTCTCTTTTGGTGATAGATATCGGCACCTGTGCCATCACTGCGATTCCCTTCGAGAAGTCCAAAGTCTTATTTACTCTGGAAGAGCTGGATGAGTTTACTTTTGTGGATGAGACTGACCAGCAAGCTATTCCGGATATAACTCGAATGGGTCCCAGCCAAGAAAAATGGGGTTGGATAATGTTTGAATGTGGACTTGAAAATTTAACCATAAAAGGTAGGTTTTTAAAAAATAATTCTGCATAAGTGGGTACAGATTGGCCCCACATTGCTGAAATACTTTACACTCATGACTTTCAATAGTCTGAATCAGCAAATTCAAGCTGAAAATGTGGTAGCTGGGATTATTTACCAGGGGTGGATGCCCCATCCCGATTCCTCCATTGTGTGATCCAAAACTAGCAGAGCATCTAGACATGTAAAAACCTCAGTGTCTGAGCAGAGCAGAGCATTCTTGGCTCAAGTCAAAGCCACCCAGCTTTTGAAAGCTTGTGTCTTTGGAAACTGGATCTTTGATTAGCAGAGCTTTACCATTTAGGATGAAGATATTTCAAATCCTTTATTCAGTGAGACAGAGTCTGACTTACAATTATGTGTGTTTTCTTATACATTATTGAGTAATATATTAAAATATGAAGGCTGACTTGTGTATAAGACTTTTAGATTTAGTCCTATCCTATCTAATAAAAAACAAAAAGTGTAATTAAGTGTACCTCCACTACGCTTCCCATTGGCTAATCAGCGCCATCCAAGATGGCAGCTAATTTGCATACTGCAGGCAGGGCCGGACAGCGGGAGCCGCAATTGCCAGCCTCCATCCAGGCCCCTGTGGGGCAGCCCCAGAAGCCGCCTGTCCGCTGCCCGTGACCCTATCGGGTCCAGGGCCGCAGGCCAGCCCCCGTGTGCAGACCCGGAAGCCACCTGCCCGCAGCCCGTGACCTATCGGGTACCAGGCTGCAGGCCGGCGCCCGTGTGCAGCCGCAGAAGCCGCCTGCCCGCGTCCGTGTACAGCCCGGGAAGCCTTCTGCCTGCCACCCGTGGCCCGATCAGGTCCAGGGCTGCAGGCTGGCGCCCGTGTGCAGCCGCAGAAGCCTCCTGCCCAAGCCTGTGTACAGCCGCAGAAACCTCGGGCCGGCGCCCGGCGCCCTTGTGCAGCCGCAGAAGCTGCCTGCCCGCGTCCACGTACAGCCCAGGAAGCCGCCTACCCGCCGCCCGTGACCCGATCGGGTCCAGGGCCGCAGGCTGGCTCGTGTGCAGCCCCAGAAACCGCCTGCCCGCACCCGTGTGCAACCCTGAAGGCCGCCTGCCCGCGTCTGTGTGCAGCCGCAGAAACCTCGGGCTGGGGCCTATGTGCAGCCGCAGAATCTGCCTGCCTGCTGCATCCCACCATGATTCACTGAGTTATGAGGCCAGAGAGCAAGGAGAACTTCCGCCCCTGAGTCAAAGTGGGGAGCGGAGGACACGGCCTCTCCTCCTAAAGTCGCCAAAGGACAGGACCTAACCTAAGCCACATCCTCTGAGACAGCCCAGCAGGCACCACTGACCCTCCCTGCAGGCCGGGCCCCCCTCCCTTCCCCTGTCCCTGCACAGCTCCCATAGCTCCCCACTGGCTGAGTCAGGCACAACAGGTTTGCAGCCACAGGAGCGATTTAGCAGCTAATGAAAAATTCGAGAACGAACAAATGAAGCAGCTGCTGCAGTGGGGAAAAGACATTCATCAAATTCTTTGTCTCTGAGAAACTGAGGCAGCCAGCACAGGCCCCTGCACAGGATGAGACTTATGCTTCTAAAGAATCGTCCAGAGGTTAGAGGTGAGGGGGTGCTGCCTTTCCCTTCTCGGAGCTCCCCCTCCTGGTATTCTTAACACCCAGAGACCCCTCCCCAGTCCAGGCAGGAATGTTCCACGCTTACCGCCTCCACAAAGCAGAGAACAGAGGCATTTTTTGACTTTAAGCCTCTAAACCAGTGGTTCTCAACCTTGGCTGCACATTAGAATCACCTGGGAATCTTTTTAAAATCCTGATTTCTGGGCCTCATCCTCCGGCAGTTCTGTTTCTTTGTGATGGGGTGGGGCCACAACATTAGTAACAAAGAAACAGAATTTCCGGAGGATGAGGCCCAGAAATCAGAATTTTAAAAAGATTCCCAGGTGATTCTAATGTGCAGTCAAGGTTGAGAACCACTGCTCTAAACAGACTTGACCACTGTGGGCAAAGACCTGCAGCTGCGAGGGGGCAGTTTCTGGGTGTCGAGGTCCAGAGCGTGGAAGACCTCCTGGGGGAGCAGTGGATCTGGAAGCCTGTGTGCTGGGTCAGAGACACCCCTGCCTCCCACCCTCCCCTGACCTGCACATAGACGTGCCTGGACTGGGGTGAGGAGGAGCAGGAAAACTAGAGGGAAGGAACTCTGAGTGTTTGTTGGTGGCCAAGTAAAAAGGACTGTGACCCTCCCCTCCCACTGAGTCACTCCCTAAGGCAGCAGGAGACGGAGGGTCTGAGAGCAGCCACACAGCTTTGTGGCCGTGACCCAGGCACCAAGATGGTGTCCATGCAACGGGGCTGAGGAGGTGTCAGAGGACCTCAGCCCAGAAAGCCCAATAGCTCTTTGTGTGAGAGAGAGAAGGTGGCAGGGAGGGAGGGAGAGAGCGAATTGGACTCAAGAGGCCTCAAGGCCCAGATGAGGAGAATATACCAGGGATCAGCATGGACGTGAGCTCTGAGGTGAGGGCCAAGGGCAGCTGGGTGGGGGCCGGCCCAGACAGAAGGCTGAGGTCCAGACGTCCTTGACCTGCTCGGCTCTCTGGCACCTCCGCCTGAGATATACACTGTCTGACATGGAAGCACAACTCCAGAGAGGGGGGTGGGGAACCTAAGTTAAATATTTTGTTTTTGTTTTTTCACTTGGCAGAATGGGGGCTGAAGCTGAAGTTAGGTTTGGTTACTAAACAATAAAGAAAGCAACATTTCTCGCACACCTGACTCTGTGGTCTGAGTTTGCTGCTGCCTATAAACAGAGAAAAAGTTGTAAAATGAAGTGCTAATCTCTAGGGTTTAGGTCAGACTGAGGAGTAGTGCCACTCAGCCAGAAGCTGGCTCATGGTGGGCCAGTTCAGAGGTGGTGGCAGGAGCCTCTCCCACCTCCGTGGCAGCACTAAGAATGTCCAACTAACAGTTTAGGCCCGATCCCTTGGGGGCCTAAGCCTTTAGTTGGACATCCCCCGAGGGTTCCCTGGCTGCCAGAAGGATGTCTGACTGCAAGCTTAAGCCTAATCCCCCGGGGAGTGGGCCTAAGTCAACAGGTGGACATCCCCCAAGGGGTCCTGGACTGCAAATGGGCGCAGGCCAGGCTGAGGGATGCACCCCCCTCTAGTATAATAATAATAGTAGTTGTATATTTATAGATAAGGGCAAGTTTTGGTGAGAATAAAAGAGATCTTTGTGAGATTTTAATTTTTATCTTTATGGATACAGTAGAGTACATCACTGAGATACCGAGTGTTTTAATAAATACATTCTCGTATTTATATAGGAGGAAGACAGTCTGGTGCTGTTTTGTATAATACTTTTGGAACGATGGGCAAAGCTAGTGTCACAGAAGGGGGTGGAGTGCTGACATCCAATAATTCTTCTGATTCTCCGACCGGCAGTGGCTATAACACCGACGTCTCTGATGATAATCTTCCTTGTGACCGAACAAGCCCTTCTTCAGACTTAAATGGAAATTCTGTTTCCGATGAGCAGGTTGGTAATAATGCTTTGGAAACGTGAGCAGGTTTCTAATAATAATGCTTTGGAAACATAACATAGAAAATGACATACCAACTCAAATTTAACTTCTGAGGTATATTTGCTTGTCTTTTTGTAGTTTGGATTTTGCTTAAGTCAGGCATTTTGATGATTACACTTCTACTAGAGCAGCGGTTCTCAACCTGTGGGTCGCGACCCCTTTGGGGTTCAAACAGCCCTTTCACAGGGGTCGCCTAAGACCATCGGAAAACACATATATAATTACATATTGTTTTTGTGATTAATCACTATGCTTTAATTATGTTCAATTTGTAACAATGAAAATGGGGGTCACCACAACATGAGGAACTGTATTAAAGGGTTGTGGCATTAGGAAAGTTGAGAACCACTGTACTAGAGTATAATTTTTGTAGGCACCAATGCCTAAATATGTTTATATCTATCATAGTACCTAGCATAATACTGTGTTCATATTAGGCACTTAAAATATCTGCTGAATTAATGAATTAATAGAATTTCAAAAAAGCAGGCTTTGTTTTTATATTGTTTGAATGATTTTAGCAGAATCACTTTTTAAATAATTAGTTTTGTTACTGGTAATATTTCATGTAAGTTCTTAATATTTTTGTCAATATCTGCTAGTTTCATTTAGGGTCCTGAAGAATACCTTCAGTGTCACTCATTTATTTTTATTAGGGTAGAATTTCATAGTGATGAGTATAGGAACAGCAATAATGAAAATATTTAAAATTCTAGATTTCTAAAGAGTTGTGTCACTGATTGGTGACCTGGGGCAAATTATTTTCCCTTTCCCGAGTTTCTTCATCTCTAAAGGAGTATTGTAAGGACATTGCTCTTCTAAAGTTGTGAAGATTGGAGGAGACAGTACACAGGAAAGGCTTAACTCAGTGTCTATCACACAGTGAGAACTTGGTAATGTATGTGTACTATATGTTACATAGACTCCTAATGGAATCTGAGGCAGCTTTATCTTGAAATACTTAAATATTTCTGCAGCCAGCAATTTTTTTTTTTATATTTTATTGATTTTTTACAGAGAGAAAGGGAGAGGGATAGAGAGTTAGAAACATCGATGAGAGAGAAACATCGACCAGCCGCCTCCTGCACACCTCCTACTGGGGATGTGCCCTCAACCAAGGTACATGCCCTTGACCGGAATCGAACCTGGGACCCTTCAGTCCACAGGCCGACGCTCTATTCACTGAGCCAAACCGGTTTGGCAAGCCAGCAATTTTAATAAAAATACCAGGTGTGGGGTAAATAGCTTCTCATCAGTTCAGATCAGGTTTTAATGCCACATTTACAGAAAAATATTAGATTTTATTATTTTAAATCTTTATTGTTGAAAGTATTACATAGGTCCTCCTTTTCCCCCCATTAACCTCTTCCAACCCTCTTCCATACCTTCCTCCCCCAGACCCTCACCACCCCATTGTCTGTGCCCACAGGTTATGCATATATGCATACAAGTTCATTGGTTGATCTCTTCCCACCCACCTTCCCCTGGCTTCCCTCTGAGGTTCAACAGTCTTTTCAAGCTTCTATGTCTCTGGGTCTATTTTTGATCCTCAGTTTATTTGGTTCATTAGATTCCACATATGAGTGAGATCATGTGTTACTTATCTTTCTCTGACTGCCTTATTTCAGAATGTCATGGATTTTAGAAATGCAAATTACGGAGTGCGGACTTATATGTAGTGCCTGCTGACTTTAAAATCACTGGGGCCTATAGTTCACATTGTTCTGTAACACTTAGGACTCACAGGTGTTTTGTGTGTATTCTTCATTCCTTAATCACCACACAAGAAAATGCCAGTCTTTTCTTTATCTTGACCAATGCTATCTAAAAGTGAATCCAGAGACTTTAAGTAGATGTTAAAGGCAGGAGACTTTTTTTTTTTTAATATCATGCTTCTGACCTGCCTATATTTTGAAGGGTGGTGATTATACATCTAAAAGATACTCCCATTTCTCAATATAGCTTTAGATAATAGCATGTAAGATAACATAAGAATTTTTTGTAGAGTGTTATTTATTTGAAAATGTGTTACAATAGTATTTATTATGGCTCTTTATTTGGAAGTTTGAAATATTCTGTTAAATGGAAAAGGAAATTGATTGGAATAGGAAGCAGAAGACCTTAATTCTACCACCCACTCTGCTCAAGAGTTGTGTGGTTTCTAGCAAGTTACCTCTTTCTCTCACTTTCCTCATCTAGAAAAAATAACTTAATGCCCCTAAACAAAAAGTTTTGGGTGTTCTATTATTTAGGATGAAGGAGTTGAATCTGATGATTTGAAGAAAGATGTGCCTCTTATGCCCCCACCCCCCGATTCCTGCAGCATGAAGCTGACCATCCAGGAGATTTGGTTTAGTTTCGCAGCTCCCACCAACGTGAGGTCTCCCACTCATGCATTTTCTAGGTAAAAAGTCTGAAAAGTGTACTACTGTCACTTGGTGTTTCTTTATTTAAATGGCATGCAGTTCTGTTTCATGCATGTTTTGAATTACTTTTTGGATATATCTAATATGAGGGCTGCCACCTCTTCCCCATCTTTCCTACCTCAGACTCTCTGTTGACCTTACTGTCAGCTTGTTTGACCATTTTTCTTTTCTAGGACTTAGTTTTACTTTCTCATGTTACCCTGCCATTAACTTATTTTTTTCACCTCTAATAAGCTTTTTAATATTTTTTCTTTTCTATTATCTGTTCTCCAAATATCATGAATTATGAAGTTATATCTTTATAATTTATCTGGTGATCAAAAGGAAAAGTAATTTGCCTAAATAAAATAGCTGCTAAGAACAGTAGAGATGGAAGATCATTTGAAATAAAATCTTGACGCTCGTTTTTATAATTTTCTAAAATAAATCTGAAGGCAGCTAAACCTCTTAAGCACTGCGACCCCCGCGGTGGGTGCGTGGCTCGTTCCCGTTGACCAGCTCAAGTCGTCCTTGAACAAATTGGAAACAGAGGGAACGCTGAGACTCTGTGCTGTGATGGGATGCATCATGACTGAAGCGCTAGAGGTAAGTCTTCATTACATGGAGATACAGAATTTATTGAAGACGATCCTGACCATTTATCATTGTTGGGAAACATCTAACTTGTGAGTACTTAGTGACTGGATGTCTTTCATTTGTACTATCTTTAATACATCATTGTAAGCCTGTTATCTTTGCTTTGTTTCAGAATAAAAGTATGCATTTTCCCCTAAGAAGTAAATACAACAGACTTACAAAACTGGCTCGCTTTCTCCAAGAAAACCCTTCTTGTTTACTGTGTAATATACTCCACCACTACCTGCACCAGGCAAATTATTCCATCATTGAGGATGCTACAATGGTGAGTGACTGAAACCATGTGTTAGCTCTGAAGTAGCCTCTGTTCTGTTGAGGAACCATTGACCTGCAGGATTTGAGATGCATATGGGAAGTCCAGAGGAGAAATACGGTTAGAAATACAGGCTCATAGACAACAGCAGGCTCAGATTAATGATTTGGGAGTTGACAACATGAAGGTGTTAAAAGCTGTTGACGTGGATGAGACTTCTAGGGATGGAGGGTTGAGTAAGAACCTGGTCAAGGATGGATCCCAGAAGAATACCAGTATTAACACATTGCGTACCACATAGAAATCTCTAAGCCAGCCGTGGGCAAACTACGGCCCGCGGGCCGGATCTGGCCCGTTTGAAATGAATAAAACTAAAAAAAAATAAGACTGTACCCTTTTATGTAATGATGTTTACTTTGAATTTAGATTAGTTCACACAAACACTCCATCCATGCTTTTGTTCTGGCCCTCTGGTCCAGTTTAAGAACCCATTGTGGCCCTCGAGTCAAAAAGTTTGCCCACCCCCTAAGCCATACGCCAAGCGCCAGTAACTTGAGGACGAAGACTATTCGAATGACCAAAATACAATGTAACTGCAATGCTTTATGGGTTCGTGCAATTATATAGTTTTTTGTAGATTGACCTGCACGGTTTCCACCAATGAGATCGCTTCATTCGATGTGGACTCTGCTGCGCCAGCACGGCCAAGGGTGTCTCTGAGTGGGGGGGGTGAAAGGATTAAGGAAAGACAGACAAGAGAATAATAGCTGGGTCTCGGTGGGACGCTGCTCCCTGAAGAGGAGACAACGCCAGAGCCCACAAGCCGTGTCTTTATTTTATAGCAGATGCCACGAGGCAAAGTAGGGGTGTGATCACGTTGTTTAAAGCATTCTCGTGAGTCTCAACCTCACTTAACTACATGCACCTGAACTCTATCACAAGGCACGTGGGGCTACGCGTTCGGACCATAGGTTCAAGCTTACAACCACAGCCGTTGGCTATGATTGTGCTGGGAGGGCCCTGCCCTCCAGCGGGGACTTGCACGTGGCAATGAGAGGACCCTGTCCTTTCATTAGTCCGAGGCTTGAACCTGGCCAAAACACTGTAGCCGCGCCCCACAGTGGACAAGACAGTGTGTTGACATCTAAGGTCCATAATAGATGGCGCGTGAAACATGAGAAAACTCGTGAGCGGTACACAATGTGTTAAATAGGTGGAGAAGGTGGATGGAGGTACACAGAGTGCTGAGGAGGGAAAGGAGAGCCAGGAAAGAATGTCTGGAAGCCAAAGTATAGTGAGTTGCAAGTAAGAGAGTAATCACTACAGTCAAATATCATAGCAATGTTTAATAAAATAAGGACTCATTTGTGATGGGGGGATATTATGTAATTGTACAAAATAAATATACTATCTCTACCCCTTGAAAAGCACTTCAGAAGGTGACACATACCTAGGGGTGTAGAACTGGAGGAGCTTCCTTCTCCTCGCCAAGCTCTGGTCAATAGAGAATACATGGGAATCTGAAGCCAAATTAGTGGTCAATGTATCCATATTGGTAATGGCCAGTCAAGCTCCTATTTACCTCCACTGCCAGAATCTCCAATAAGTCATGGATATAAAAAAGGTACTTGGCCTGAGTCTGGTAGAGTTTCTAGTTTCTACTGCCACCTGAGAGTTGAGGACTGGGAGTCCCCAATGTGAGACTAATTTACCCATGGTGCCGTAGGCAGAGACGGGAACAGAGAGAATGACTGCATTTCCATGGGTGCTCTGCCCAGGTATGCTTTCCATTAAGATGAAGGACCACTTGAGCCTGGGAATGAAAGGGCAGATGCAGAAAGTAAATGAGGTTCTTCTAATACAGGGAATCGTAGGAAAGGGGATGGAGAGGAGTTGCATATTTTCTCCTCAGGCTAAGGCTCTAATAGGAAAAAGAGCCAAGTTTTCTTTCTTACAATCATAACCATGTGAAATCAAATATATTCTAAATTTTATCATTGTTAACAATACATTTAACTTTCAAAGCAGTTACAAATCCAGCTACATCCAGCATTTACCTATAGAAATTTATTATTTTTAATTCTAAAAATAATCTCTGGAGGGAATAATTTCATTCCCTTTTTGCTTAATGAATATCCCAGGTTGTTCAAAATACATTTGATTCTTCAATTGGCAAAAGATAAAGTGGATTGAATGCTTCTTCAGAAGAACCCCATTCTTATACCTGCATTTAGTCTTATTTCCCTGGAGCTGCTGTACTGTTCATGATAGGAGAAGCAACCTTGTGTTTAGAGATTGAGTTCTGTTGTCAGCTTGAAACACTGACTTTCTTGTGTAACCTTGGACAAATTACTTAACATATAAATTCTGGTTTCCTCATTTCCCAGTGGGGGTTCTGAGAGTTAAATGAATAAATATATGCAAAGCACTTAAATGGTAACTGTTATTATATAGTAAGGTGACTTCTAACGACATCATTGTTGTTACAGGGTGATGGACTTCCTGCCTTGGTAACCTTAAAGAAAGGGTTAGTTGCCCTGGCAAGGCAGTGGATGAAGTTCATTGTGGTGACACCAACCTTTAAAGGAGTCAACTTACATCGGCCAACTCAGCCCTTGAAGCCCCAAGCAGCTGTGGACCATGAACACGAAGATGGCTTTGGGCTGGACAATGGAGGTGGTCTTCAAAGTGATACCAGTGCTGATGGAGCAGAATTTGAATTTGATGCAGGTAATTTTGTAAATATTTTAGCTAGTTATTATGCACTTGGTAACCTAGTACATGTGATAATTTTAATGATTTGTGTCCCAAATTTGATATTTCTATTGTCATGGTTTAATTATATAAGTATGGTTTGTATTAGTCCAAATAAATGGTAATAATGTTGGAATCTCATACAGATTTGATTCTCAAGTTTAATATTGTGAAATATAGTAGACTTCTTCTCCTAACCTATCCAGTCTAAACAACAGGTATCTTTGTATAACTAGAATATTTTGAGTTAATCACATTAACCTCTATTTAAAAATTATATCTATCTCTTTATCATCTTGCCCTGTGCCTTTATTTTATTATTTTTTTTATATTTAAAGAATACATATTTATGTTTGATATTGAGGTACTCACTGAATAAGGTAAAAATAAATTACAATGGTTGATAAATAACTGTGGTATGATAACTAATCAACCTCTGGGTCACTGCTTAATTTAGAAAGCATAGTCTTCTAAATATGATCTCAAAAACCTCAGCAATACATAATACCACGGTAATTACAGTAAATGTGTACATTGCAGTGAGAAAGAAGGTCTTCTCAAAGTGATCTGGCACCATGCATTTTATAATAGTAAACTTTCCCACCAGAGATGTCACGCCTCTCTACTTGTCCTGTGCCTTTAAAGGAGCCTTTGAATTTTACTCAGTGCTTGTTCAGATCTGAGTTTATGCAATATTTGGAGGCCTGTACTCAGCCTCAGATTCTGAGAACCTGATGGCTGTGCCAGAACACAGGCAGTACCCCTGTGTTTCACAGTGTATAGGTGGGGCACACGGGGGTAGGAGGGTGTCACAGCTCTTTGTATGGAAAATTAATAATGCAGGCATAAACTCCATGTTTCACATACAATTGTAAACTGACTTTTGCCCCACCCTATACATACTTTAATGCTTTTTCAAAGTTTAATTATTATTATTATGAAATGTACCATGCACTGCAATTTATCTTAGGATAATTTGAAAAAATATTAGAAGTACCATGGGCAAAGAAAGCAGTCTTAAAATTAGAGCTTTCAGAACATCTATATATATAAAAGGCTAATATGCAAATTGTCCCCTCGGGAGATTGACCGGGAGACCAGGAGTTCGATTGCTTGATATGATGTGCGCTGACCACCAGGGGGTGGCGCAGAACAAAGGAAGGCCCCAGCTGGCAGCCAGCAGCCAGGGAAGGAAGGCCCTGGCCAGCAGCCGGAAGGCCCCAATGGCCCTGATCACAAGCCAGGCCTAGGAACCCTACTGTGTACAAATTTTGTGCACTGAGCCTCTAGTTGATATATAATCCTTTACCCAGTTTTTCTTTTTGGTTTTCAAACATTTTAAAATTATATTTAAGAAATGAATGTTTTATGAGTAATAGGCTGGATTTTATTATTTATTTTGATAAATTTCAAGTCTGTACAAAAGTTGAAAGAATAGTGTAGTAACTATCCCTTTTAATTAATTATCTACAAATGCCTGTGTTAATCTGTGAAAATTCTGTGCTCTCTTGAGCTGAGTTGAATTGGTTTTTGGTCTCTTACCATTGGGTGGCATATTTGAGATTGAATAGAAGCTGTTTATTCCTTTTTTGAGACTTAGTGAGAAGATTGGGGTTGGAAGAGTAACATAAAAATTTAAAAAGGAGTGAATATTACAGAAGATTCCACAATGAACTTGTCAAGGAGTATCTACGGCTGAGAGTAGGGGCACCACCAGGAACACTGGAGTTGATGCTTAAGGAGCATGTCTGACAATCTGCAGCCCTTTTCACTTACTCTTTTCACTGATTTTAGCCACAGTCAGCGAGCACACGATGCTGCTGGAAGGAACAGCCAGCCGACCTCCCCCCAGCGGCTCTGGGCCTGTGACTGGCGCTGAGATAATGAGGAAACTCTCCAAGACTCACACCCACAGTGACTCTGCATTAAAGATAAAGGTTCATTATTACTGTTTTTAGTTAGTGTTAGTTAGATTTGCAGAGAATACCTAACTTTTGCCATCTCAAATTCAACTATTAGGTATCCACCCTAAAGATTTAAATTTAGTAAAAGTAGTATTTTTATATTGAAATTAACTTTATATTGATTAGTAACTTTTAGTGTGCACATTTCTTTGAAAATTATATCATCAGTAGTAATTAATATTGAATAAGGACTACTTTAACTACCAGGCCTTAGGGCTCTCTTTTAAATTTATTGAATATTCAATAAAATACAATATTGAGAATATTGATCATCTTATAATTGTGCATGATCAATATACAGTTTGAGTGAAGCTGTTTTATGTTTTCAGAGATGTTGTTTTGTTTGGTATTGAGTGAACCGCAGTAAGCAGTAATGGCAAGGGTAACAGCAGTTGTAGTTCTTAGCCGTCACGTTTGTGTGTGTAAGGAAGAGCCTGTGTGGTTTCTCTGCAGGGCATCCACCCATACCACTCCCTGAGCTACACCAGTGGAGACACCGCCACGGATTCTCCAGTGCATGTAGGCCGTGTTGGGATGCCAGTGAAGGAGAGTCCACGGAAGGAGAGCCTGCTCAGCTACCTGACCGGGAGCTTCCCAAGCTTGCACAACCTCCTGGAGGGCACTCCTCAAAGGAGCAGTGCAGCTGTGAAAAGTAACTCCCTGACGAGAACAGGTGTGGCCTTGGTTTTGACAATTACAAGTTTACTTCTGTGGGAGAATTAAAAAAAAAAAAAGGTTTAAGATTTTTAGATATATACTTTGGATGCATAACTAATCTTTCATATTGCAACTTATCTCTGAGAGAGTATTTTGGGAAACTTCTCTTTGTAACAGGTTAGTATTTTCTTGCCCTTAGTTTGCATTTTTAAATTGTAGCATTTGACAGCCAAGGTGTGATGTGGGTTGATGTCTAGACCAGACAAAAAATGAATTTTTCCGTGGTATAATAAATAAGTTAGTTATTAGTGCCTCAATATCCAAATACCAGTGCCATACTATGAATTTGAGAACATCTGCATATATAGGTATTTTAATGTGACTTTTCAAAAAAAATTACATAAATCACATTTTCTTCTCCTTAGTTACATAAGTAATATTATACTCAGTAAAACTTTATTTTCAGGAAATACAGTGGCTACAGATATGTTATCTGAACACCCCTTGCTATCTGAGCCATCATCGGTGAGTTTCTATAACTGGATGTCCAATGCGGTGGGTAATCGAGGAAGCGTGGTGCAGGAATCTCCTGTCACAAAGTCAGGGCACAACAGTCTTCCAACAGGTAAGGACTTGTCACATTATTTTGCTTAACCATCTAAGGGGCACCTGTAAAGTTATTGCAAAATCCTGTTTTTCAGAGAATGATTAAAAAAATCTCAAATGCTTAAGTATTGTTTTAGTTGAAATTGACCCATTTATGAACTGCCTTTGATAATTTAGCAGCTGAGGGAGTCATAAGCAGTCACTCAATGTTTCTGGGGAAAGTCAAACGCGAGAGCGTTTATAATTTAAATAATTTAAAACTTCCATTTAATGTGGCTGGCTTAATTTCAAAACACCAAAAAGGAGGTAAATAAAAAATACAGTGTATAATTACAACAGCGTATACTTACAACACAGAAAGTATTTTCAGTTTATCCAGATTTCTCTGGGACATAATAACTCGCATTCTTATGCTCTCTGTGGTTACTTAAATATTTAATTAAATCTAAAGGAGTACTAAGAAGAATAAAGTAAGGTTCTTGCCCTCAAGGAGAGAAACAAATCGGGGCAATTTATTAATTTTTAAAAGAATATGTATAAGTAGCAAGAAGACCAGTAGGGAATTCACAAGGAAGGATTGGTGGCTATCTCCTGAAGTAAAAGTAGAGTCATCTCTCCTCTTGTATTTTGTGTGTGTGTGTGTGTGTGTTCAAATTTACTAGATATATGTTTGTTTGTTTTTTAGTAAACAATTTTTAAGAGAAAGAATATGTGAGGTAGCCTTTGATTCTAGTCATCGAAGGCAGCTAAAATTAATCTCTGTAACAGCTATTGGGATATGTAGTAAATTCTATTCAGACAGAAATTACGAAATTATGAGAAGTGGTTGACACATGACTACTTAGTCCTTTTTCTTGCTGGTGTGTGGACCATTTTTGAACCTGGAGTGAAGTGGTGAGCAGGTGATGAATTCTAACTGCACCTTAGTCCTCAGCGTCAGCCTTAGCTGAAGAAGATGGAAGAATGTGTTTGCCCGGCTGTCAGCACTTTGCTGGGGCTGGTTTCCCTGTTGCACAGAGTTTAAGTTTCAGGAGAGCCAGAAAGGAACATTTCCTGTCTATCAGAGGCCCTTTGTCTGGAGGTTAAAAAGAAAGGGAGGAAGAGGAAAGAAAGTGCCAATTATTGTCGTTCCACCTTGGGGAATGTCATTGGGAGGAAGTTTGTATGTGCTACTTGGGACATGATAGTCCGCCTCCTGTCGCTGCTTTCTGTGGCCCAGCTGCTTTCTGTACCTCTGCTTCTGGGTGTCCAGCTGAGGGGTTGGTAGAGGCTCTTCCAGATGTAGAAGTCTATATATTCTGGGCTGGCTGGCTGTCATGAAGACTTCATGTATGAGGACAACGGATATTTTCTAAAACTTTAGTTTAATTTCACTTTTTATTAATCACATCTGTAAAATAACCTAAAAGTGCTATTTTTTTCTCTTTAATTTAAATGGTCTGGTAATACTGTTCCATACAGGCTTTGTAAGTTTACTTTGCCATGCCCCTTTATGCCTTTTATTTTCCAATACTTTAGATTTCATTCTTGAACATTTTTCCTGTTAGGTGTTGCGCCCAATCTTCCCACAATACCCTCAGCCTCAGATTTCAACACCATCTTGTCTAGTGACCAGAACACTCTGGATGGGACCCCTTCTCAGCACAGTATGAGTCAGGATGATGTGGCAGGTGTAGAAGAAGCCAACCAAGGTTTTCCTGCGGTTCAGCTGGCTGACGCCCAGGTGAGCCAGCCTGTTCCTCCCAGTTGTTGAAATCCTCTTAGGCAACACTGAGCAGCTGGAGCATCTCTAATTCACCTTGGAATTTAGTGAAAACCTTTGTTCTGTGCTTGTCTACCAGAGCCTTCATGCAAAAAAGGAGGAGCTTTCAAAAAGGTCATGGGCTAATTAAGCATCTATAGCAGTGATGGCGAATCTTTTGAGCTTGGCCTGTCAGCATTTTGAAAAACCCTAACTTAACTCTGGTGCCTTGTCACATATAGAAATTTTTTGATATTTGCAACCATAGTAAAACAAAGACTTATATTTTTGATATTTATTTTATATATTTAAATGCCATTTAACAAAGAAAAATCAACCAAAAAAATGAGTTCGCGTGGCACCTCTGACACGCGTGTCATAGGTTCGCCATCACTGACCTATAGTCATTAAACAGAAGAGTGGCGTAGTTGTTTATCTCATATGATAACGTTATTTGGAGATATAGATTGGCTAAATATCATGACTAGAAAGATAAATTTAATCATACCCTATTGTGTTCAATGCTATGATAAGACTTTTTTTGAATGAGCAGTAGGGAGCCATTGAAGATTTTAGAGCAGAAAAATAATGTGACAAGAACTAGACATGGGTAGCAATGTGCTAAATGGATTGAATTAGAGAAACAAGGTGAAAAGATGAGTTACTGAAACAGTTCACATGTGGTAATGAGCTTAGATGGCTGTGGCTTTGATAAGGTAAAGAAGAAATATTATGAAAGTCTTATTTAATGGCTTAAATATTGAGAGTACAAAGCAAAATCTTTGAAATCTTTTTAGTTCCTCAAGTGACCAGAGACAAGTGGGAGAGTGGGCCACAGGCATTAACAGGTTAAGTATAATTAGATTATATTTATTACAGAAGACCTTTTTGTGTTTCACCCTACACACATGAACTGGGTTAGGATAAGAAAAAACGCTGCAGTAAATGATGAATTATATAAATTGCACCAATATGAATGTGTTATGTCTTTTAGGTTGTTTTCAAGCCTCTTCTGAGTCACACAGGGATTCAGTCCCAGGATGCGATGCCACTGTGCTACCGCATGTACTTTGGCGAACACCTTTCATTTTCAGGGACACTGGACTGTCTCCGAGCAGATATCGTGGACTCAGACACAGCCAAGGAGAGAAAAAGCAAAAGGGCAAGAAGGTGTCTTGTGTTATTGTTGTTTTCATGTAAAATTTTGTACAAGGGTAATAATACCTATTTGTTTTTAACTTTGCTTCCTTCTCATGGTAATGAGAAATTAATTTTAGTATCTTAATGAGAAGACAATTTCCATTTAACCAAAATAATAGCCACATTAACAGGTTATGAGGCCTGTTTTTAGGCCTCTTTTTGAACCATGTTAGCACATCCATGAGAGTGAGCCACATACATGTGGTGATGTAGACACGTAGAATTTATTTACTGTTGCACTAGTTAAATTTTTATGATCTTATGGATTTTAATTTTGTACTTTTATTTAGAATTTATTCCTGGCCTCCTTTCTGAGTTGACTTGTCGCAGGTGGTATTTTCTATTAGGAACAAAATAGAGGTCATACAGAGGCTAGCCATCAGAAAAAAGACACAGGAATGCCAAATGTAGAGTGGAGAGAGTTAAGAATCATCTTTTACTATCATTCTTTATTGTCATGGATAGTTCTTCAGTTTCTTCACCGTTTGTATAGGAAGTAATATGCCTACTAATAAGATTTGTCTAATATTTTGAGAACTTGAAGTTTACTTTGGGTATATCTTGCTAAAGTGTATGGGAATAATAGAATATGGGCATACGTAGCCTTTCTGATATGAGGTTGTTTGTGACATGCTTGGTTTCATCCAATTTGTGCTTTTGCAAGGTAAAATGAAAGCAAAATGCACATGTATCTAACATAGAGCTAAGTGAAATATATTTTTCATTTGAAATACTCTACTTAAAATTTTAAATAATTTAACAAAATTGGCTTTAAAAATTTCATGACAATTCTATGTAGATAAATAGAGCCTTCTTTTAGTTTGTTTTAGGTTTAAATATTCGAGGATTTTCTAATGACACAGGAACGTGGCAATTGCAGTCTTTTCTATTAAGAAAGTCCTTGCTTTTCACATTGTGTGGTACCAAGCAATGACTATTCAAGCTAAAAACCTTAATGATTATTAGGATTACTTTTGTTTTTTGATCTTACAAAATGTCAAAAAATTAAAATCTTTCTTACTGTTTATTATAAATATATAGAAAATCATAAATATAGTAAAACTAATATTTAGTACATTGTAATTGAGAATATTTTGAAATTAAATTCCCTTCTGTAAAACTCATCAAAGGGTGGTTTGAATAGTTCTTGCCTTCTTGTCATGTGACTCACAATAAAGAATGAGCACCTTTTATGTGCCTTGGCAAAATGTCCTACTTCACTAAGTATTGACCAGTTTCCAACATTTTATCCTTTGCATTTTAATGTCATGTAGCATTGTCACAAGTTCCTTTTACTGTGTATTTTTTTTTTTTTTGCCAGAATCACTTCCTCCTGGTTGCCCTCATCCTTTTTGTTGCAACCAGTTTCCTCTTCATGCCAATAAGTGTGACTTCCCTGCGCTCCTTTGGCTGCATATCTAGTTTCTAGAACAGCAAAGTGGCAACATCTCCATGGTCAGCTGTTTCTTCTATAGCTCCATTTACATTAAACTGAATTTCACTACCAGCCTTATAATTTTTTTTTGTTTTATTGCTGCATTTTTATCCTTGCTGTAAATTCCCTGTTCGATTATCATAATCTTTTTTTTTTTTTTTTTAATGTCACAAGGAGGCAACACACTATATGCTTCCCTGTCTGGGTGTGAATGCATAACAAATGTTCATTGACCAATCACTGACAGACTTTGACAAAGTGATATGATTGGTCACTGATCACGATGCCTGTCCGTTATTTATGTAGTGACTCATGCACTGAAGAGCTAGCAGCAAGTTTGTGCTTTATGCAATTGTTCACAGTAAATTTTGAACCATGTTGTTAGGGAACTGGTGTTATTTAAACTATGATAACAAATCCCTTCACATTGGAATCATCAGTGTGGTGTAACATCGTTGGCAAGAAAAATTGTTTTATCTCTTCACTGAAATCATTAACATAAGGCTAATTTTGACTAGTCAACTTATAAAAAGTTGACTTAGTGAAAAAAGTAAACTTGATTTCATGCTGAAAAGTATTTAAATGACTTATAAACATATTATCTTGGAGATTATTTTGCTAATAAATTAATAAAGATTATACAGTCTAGAAAAGAGGAAATAAAAACCTTGTCATTTATTTTCACATTTTTAGGCAAGGGCATGTAAATCTTCCTCCACTTGAGTTCAAACCGGCATTAATGTTGGAAACCTTTAGCATCAGTGCAGTCATGATGGAAAAGTCTGTGTGCACCCCTCAGAACTCCACCAATGCTCTTTCTTTCCATGATCTTAACAAGCGTTACTACAATACCTTCCACTGCAACTTCACCATTTCCTGTCAGTCTATAAGCCAGCACGTGGACATGGCTTTGGTTCGTCTCATTCATCAGTTCAGTACAATGATAGATGACATCAAAGCGACTCAGACTGACATTAAACTGAGCAGATACACAGCTGGATCAGCTTCACCAACACCTACCTTTAGAACCAGAAAACATCGGGATTTCCGCTCCTCTGACTTCAGCCGCAGTTCCAGAGGAAGTCTTAACGGTGGCACCAGAGTAAATAATGCAAAGAACAAACGGACCAACCCTGAGAATAACAAAAAGGAATCTCGAAACAAAAACTCATTGGGAAGATCTGAGAGAAGAACCTCCAAAGTGTCTAGGAAAGGCTCCAAGGACGTGGTGGATCACATGGCGATCCCCATGGATGACTCTGACTCCATTACCGTGTCAGAGCAGAGTGAACCCTCTGCCGAGTGCTGGCAGAACATGTACAAACTGCTGAACTTCTATTCTCTCATCTCTGATCCAACAGGAATACTGGAAAAATCTTCAGACGCATTTGGACCAGCAGGTAATGGATGTTTCATATTTTTTAAATTGCTGTTTAGAATTGCAAACATATTAAGAAAGGCTTTAGGTTGTTCATGATGTTTTCTTTTTTTGTTTTGTTAATCCTCACTCGAGGATATTTCTCCATTGATCTTTTAGAGAGAGTGGAAGAGAGAGGGAAAGACAGAGAGGAACATCCATGTGAGAGAGACACATCCATTGGTTGTCTCCTGCACGTGCCCTGACCAGGGCCTGGGCCAGGGAGGAGCCTGCAACCAAGGTACATGGCCCTGATCAGAATCAAACCCGGGACTCTTTGGTCCCCAGGCTGATGCTCTATCACTGAGCCAAACTGGCTAGGGCTCATGAGGTTTTTTTCATGTGATGAGTGGATAATTGAGATGCACAGCAGTTGGCAGTCAGGAGAGAATAGTCATGTGGTCAGAACTCCTGTGCCCCATTTCCCACCCTCTCTAACCTTGTGCAAGGTGCTCCGGTAGAGCCACACACACCTGCTGTCAATAACTGTTTGCTTTCAGTGTGGCCACGGGAAGATGTAGAAATACTTTAAAAGTCATTTTGATAGGGAAGAGGAGGAGGAGAGCCGGTCAGGAAAAGGAAGGAAAGAGAAATAAGTGTCCTTTCATTCCACAGTTTTCATGTCTAAACTTGTGTGTTTCTGTTTACTTATGAAGGCGTTCGGAGCCCGACAGAGCCAACCTGTAAAGTGGTGTTTGAGAATGAACAGGACAATAACAGTGTGACAAAAACGCAGAGGAAGCGCAGCTTGGTGACAGCGGAGCCCCAGCACGTCACCCTGATTGTGTTCGGGATCGGCATGGTGAACCGCACACACCTGGAGGCGGACATTGGTGGGCTCACAATGGAGTCTGAGCTGAAGAGGATTCATGGCAGCTTCACACTGAAGGAGAAGATGAAAGGTATGGCACGTTCCCATATTGCTGATGCTTTTCTGAGAACTGACTCCATCTCCCCAATTCCTGCTTGGCAGTTCTAGAAAACCAAACTTCCAGGTAGATCAGAGAGCTAATTTATGTAGTTTCTTTTTCCTATTTTTGTTTTATAAAAATTTCCAAATGTTCTGCACTAAGTATTACTTCTGAGATTTAAAATGTCATTAGGCTATTTAATGCCCTTTAGACTCTGTACTGCATGATTGGCATGTTAAACTGAATATTTAGCATTATTCCAATTTTAACATATTATATACATATATGTATACATGAACACAGAAATAAAACGTCAAGGAAATTTTAAAAAGTAGTTTCAAAATATAGTTTAAATTTTATGTAACTTTAAAGTTATCCTTTGTCACTGAACATTTTATGAGTAAAATGCAAATTTAATATGAAGTGTAATTATTATAATTCATATAATTATTTTTCATCACATTTAAGATGTTTTACATCAAAAGATGACTGAGACATGTGCCACTGCACATATTGGTGGGGTTAATATTGTGCTGCTTGAAGGGATCACACCAAATATACAGTAAGTGTATTGATTTTTATTCTTAAATTTGTTTGTTATAGTTTATAGGAAACTTAAAATTCATTGGATAAATCCCACACTTGCTGAATTTTGAAATTTATATACTTAATGTTTCAGATATTATGATTTCTGTCATTAAGAATATCACACAATGAAATGTTTTAGAAAAGTGATTTTGCCTTTCTGAAAGTGGTTTTACTACCTCCTTCACCCCTCTTTAAAAGTAGACTCCTGGGACATTGTAAGATTATGTATCAAGAAAAATGATCACTAGTGCAAATTTTGGTTAAACATAAGATATGCAAAAGCTGGCACAATTCAAATAGTTAAATAAAACAAAATTATAGTCAAAGGATATAGACTGTCTTGGTTTTATGTTAAGCAATCATTACCCATATTCATGTTGGGTTTTAAAACTTCCTCTTGCCATTTTTGCATTTAAACTGTAATGCCTTAGAGACCCTTCTAATAGTATAGGTAAGCTTCTTATAGTGACAACTAGAGGCCCGGTGCACAAAAATTCATGCACTCAGGGTGGGGGGTGGGATGGGGACCTTCAGCCCGCCTGTGCCCTCTTGCAGTTTGGGAGCCCTTGGGGGATGTCCGACTGATGGCTTAAGCCCACACCCTCTGGAGAGCAGGCCTAAGTTGGCGGTCAGACATCCTTAGCGCTGCCACGGAGGTGGGAGAAGCTCCTGCCACTGCTGCTGCGCTTGCCAGTTGTGAGCTGGGCTTCTGGCTGAGCAGCGCTCCCCCTGTGGGAGCACACTGACCACCAGGGGGCAGCTCCTGTGTTGAGTGTCTGTCCCCTGGTGGTCAGTGCGTGTCATAGCAACCAGTCGTTCCATCATTTGGTCGATTTGCATATTATCCTTTTATTATATAGGATGGTCTTTGGTTGATTACTTCCCATCCATCCACCCACAATAGGGCTAGGGAAGGACCGTACGAGGGCTCCAGGGCATGTCTGGCCCGTCTCACTCAGTCCCGATCGGCCGGACCCCAGCAGCAAGCTAACCTACCAGTCGGAGCATCTGCTCCCTGGTGGTTAGTGCATGTCATAGCAAGTGGTTGAGTGGCCTTAGCATATCATTAGCATATTATGCTTTGATTGGTTGAATGGATGACCAGACGACCAGACACTTAGCATATTAGGCTTTTATTATATAGGATGACAATCCATATCACTTTTCTTTTGACTCTGTCCTTTTCCTTATAAGTTCTATTCTTGAATCTGTTTAGAATTATTACCTTTACACATGATAGTCTCATCTATTATCAATACATTAAACCACTTACTTGGTTCAAACAATTTGGGATTATAGACCTTCATTCCTAATTTCCTTCCAATGGAGCAATTTTATGTTAAAATTACAAAATGTGCTTAGGTTAGATTTTGAGAATTTGCTTTTAAGGTTATAAATATATATATCCTACAATGGTCCTAGAAAGCCTCTATCATGTTAATTACTGACTAAATAGGGGATTTGGTTCAGCATTGTAAAAATTACACATTAGTCATAGATTGGCTAGTTACGTCTATTAATAATATTTTAAACATGGATAATGTGATAGCTGTATGGGGGAATATTTTCTGAAATAGATGTGTAAGTCTTGCTGGAGAATTTGTACTTGAAACCTTGGAATGAAAGAGAACATATTTTATTTTAGCCGCCTGAATGTTCCAGTTTGTATTTCTTAAGAAGTCTTTCAAAAGACCAGGGAATCCAGTAGTTGGGAGAGACAAGATCTTTCCTGGTCATTCACTGTGGGAGAGGGGCTCTCATGTAACAACAGTTATCTTAGGAAGCACCTACTGTGGAGTTTCATAGAAATTACTTTACAATTCTGTGACCTAGGGTGGCTTTATCCCCCTTAGGGAACAATAAATTAAGATTCAGAAAGATCAAAGTGTTTGCCTAAAATGCTTCAAATGGTATAGTAAGAAGGAAGAGAGGCCTGAATCCCGCGTTCTGGCACCTCGCCATGTTGCTTCTGTAGACAGTCCTCACAGACCTCAGGCTCCACATCCCCTGTTGACGAAATTAAAGTACCATGCTCACCAACCTATTCAGAAAGTAAAACAAATTTCTTTACATGTCCTATATGTTTTATTTACTGTCCTATTGGATCCCTTGTCTCTATTTTCTATTAGCTTTTAAGACAGTGGTTCTCAACCTTCTGGCCCTTTAAATACAGTTCCTCATGTTGTGACCCAACCATAAAATTATGTTCGTTGCTACTTCATAACTGTAATGTTGCTACTGTTATGAATCGTAATGTGAACATCTGATATGCAGGATGGTCTTAGGCGACCCCTGTGAAAGGGTCGTTCGACCGCCAAAGGGGTCGTGACCCACAGGTTGACAACCGCTGTTTTAAGAGAAGGGCATAAATAGTCACTAAACTTGCAAAAGCATATTTATCGAACAGACTTTCTAAGTATTAGATAGCCTTTAGGAAAAAAAAATAGGAAAGATCCCTTAACTTTTATATTTGAAAAATAAAAGTTATTACTCACTGCTAGATTGTAGTAGTGTTAAGTGTTCCTGGACTTATTCTTTGGCTTTTTATTTCCAATTTCAAAGAAAAGGAAAAAGAACTAAAAAAGTAGTTTAAAAGGTTCTTTGAAGGAAAATTGTAAAAGTGGGAAATAAGAAAAGCTTTCCAGATGATCGGTCATGTTGTAACTGATTTATGCACGAATGCTTATCTGCTTCCTTTTTGTTTCCTGCTTCCTCTTGAATCTTCATCTGTAGACTGGAGGATTTTCCTACATCTCCTACAAGCACAGCCAAACAAGAGTTTCTGTATGTCATATTATTCTTTTTCATGGGCTTTGTGATTAACATAGCACTGAATAGTTTTAAGGATAATGTTATCTGCATGGCTATGAATGTATGTAGTTATTATTATTTTGTAGTTTTAACATAGACCCTTTTGTAAATTAAAGCTTACTGGTATTCAGCAAACACACAGGTAACGGCTACCTTTTTGCTTTGTTGTTGAACGATTGTAGCACTGTAGGTGTGCATTGCTTGTGCTCTTTTTAGACATGTTACTGTCAAAATTTATATTATAACATATCCTTATTAATGTTTGACGTGATAGTAGAAGCCAAAGTGTTTCACTTTGCAAAAGATTTTTCACTAATTGCAAAAATAATTATTAAAACTAACATTGAAAATATCTACACATCTCAACCTTATGGTCCTGTTTTAAGATGAGGAGCGTTTATTGCTCTGTTGACAGATTTTATATATGACTTTTCTATATGTGCTTCTGTATTTTGATTGCCTTGATTTGACTCATGTATATCTGATATTTTGTAGTAGTGAGCTATATTGAGTGCTATATTTAAAAATATTCATCACATGAGTCTTATCACTGTGACAAATTAATGTGTTACTTAGCACTGGTTATTTCTTTGGGCATTTTCTGTAAAATTTGAATATGCTGAATAAATATTTGAATCTGTATATTAAGTTCCATGCTGGTAAGATTATCATACTTGGTGAGATTTGTTTCATTGCGTAATGATAACAGGCCATAGACAAAATATCAATTACCAGCCCTTCGTTGAGATTAATGTGATCTTTATCTCTTTATCAGCCAATTAGAAGTACTAAAAAAGAATAAATTCACTAATTTTAAATTAGAGAAATTATTGTTTTCTAGAAATCACTCTTCCATATTAATGCCATTTTAATAGGTATTGGAAAAAAAAAAAACTACCAGTAAGTCCACTTTAGTAGTCATAGTAGCTGAAGAGGATTTATTGTTTCCCTTTCATCACTGAGTGCTTTGCTAAATCTATTTATTTTTCAAGAATCCTTTGCTCATTTGAAAGATAGCATTTATGTTAGAGGCCATATTTTTACTATCTGGGCCTTTCCTGGTGCAGTTCATTGACAGGTACCTTTCCATTGTATGCCAAAGACTGCTTTGTCATGGTTTCTGCACATGTGACCTATCACATGCTATCTGAGTAATTCCATAGTTGCCGTGTTGAGAGCCATTCTTCTGCTGTACTTCTTTCTGCTTATTCATTTCACAAGATTCAGTGAGTGCTTATCACATTCAGGGGACTGTTCTAGCCACGGGAAAGAGAGCATGAGAGATCAAGAGAGAGAATATTTCTGCTTTATGTCTATATCAGTAAAGCGTAGCAGTTTTTAAATAAGTAGTAGTTACTTGTTATGAATTGGACTTCTGTCATTTCTTTGTTACTCACTGAAAATAGAAAATTCAAGTTAATTTCTTCCTTCCTGTTAATTTCTCTTAGTATACTTTAATATATTAGATGATTATTAATTTGTTTCGATTTTAGGAAGTATATTGCATTTTTATCTTTTCATATTCAGTGTTTGTGCTTTCTTAGTGGTTGTATAGATACTAAAATAAGTTGGAGGAGAATAGTGGAGTTCTGAATGGAGAAAAAAAGTGAAAATGAAATTTTGTGTTGCATGTATGTAATGTGTCAGTGTTCATGCTTTTACTTACACAAGATCCCAGACATATGTTCTTCTATAAAGTCTGTATTAAAATAGAATATTTGGTGTGTCTAGCAAACATTGTAAAATAAATGTATTTCAATATTTATAGAATACTTATTCAATGTATGATTTAAACACATGAAAAAAATATTAATGTGTTTAGTTCAATGAGTAACTTAAAAGCACTTGTCTTGCTCTCAATACTACTACTTTTCAAAATTTATCTTTACTTGGCTATATTTTAATAGTCTTCCTTTCCTGTTGCTAGAACTGTAGTAAAATGCAGTATCGCCAAGTCCCAGGCCCTCTACAGTGCCCAGAGAGGGTTGAAGACGAACAACGCTGCCGTGTTCAAAGTCGGAGCTATCAGCATCAACATTCCACAGCACCCCGCCACCTTACATAGCATGATGGTTCGGAGTTCTCACCAGCTGTCGAAGCAGATCTCAGACCTCATCAGACAACCTTCTACACTGTAAGTTATTCCATCGAGTTTTGTCATTCTCTACAATTCTTTGCTGTGTGAACAGCAATGTGGAAGAAGACTGAGCATTGACCATGATAGACACAGGGGCAGGTGGAAAGTAACCAAGCATGATGGTAGGTAGTACTGGATATTATATGTCACAAGTGCCATTGTCAGTGTTCCATTGGGCATCAATAAAGCTTAAGAGCCCTAGAGATATGTGGGCAGCATAAGAGGTATTAATAAAGAGCCAATTGGCAAATTCTAGGAATGTATCAATTCTTGTTTACTCTTAACTCATTGAAATTTATGACTGCATAGATTTCAAAAGCTTCAGTGCCCATTTATGTGCCATTCATGGTTTTGTGCTGTCCTTTCTGTACGTGGTTCAAGGCAGTGTATGATCATACCATACAAATGTTTTAAAAGGCAATAATTTGGACCTTGGCATGTTACCCTTTATTCCCTGTGTCTGGAGCCCTTATTCATGGGTCTGTATCACTGCTCTCCAAAGCTATAACTAATGAATAACTAATAAATATATGATAAGTAAAAGATAAAAATATGTTCTTATTATTTTTCCCATCCTGGTAAAAAAAAATTAGTGGGTTTTTTTTGGTGGTGTCCAAAAGCAGTGATTTTTCCAGTTGTTCTATCTAGATCTTTAATTCTGATGTAATATTCATTCCTATCTAAAGTTGCCTAAGTAGTAATAATATGAATGTTTCTTCTGTCAGTGGAATATGGAATCCAGATTGTGTCACATAAGCCTTAGTTTAAAATACTCTAAGGAATTTTTCCTTATTAGAATGTATTGCCCCGAAAGTGTAATAGTTAGAAAAATCAGACTCTGTAGTCAGACTGAATGAGTTCAAGTCCTGGTTTTACCACTTTCTGGCCATATTTCCTCCTTTACAAAGTGGAGATAATAGCGTCCACTCAAAGGGCTTGTGCGATCAATGAATAAATGATATAAAACACACGAAGCACTGAAAACAGTACCTGGCACAGATAAGCACTCAATTATTGTGGCTGTTGGTGTTATTATTGTTATTAATAATGGTAGCAATAGTAGGCCACAGTAGTAATAGTCTTACAAGCAACAGTAGAGTACACAATGCTAAAGTCATGGAATTTGGAAGCAGACAAACCTGAGTCTAAAGTCCAATTAGTTTTACATTGATGATATGAATGGCCTTGGTGTTATAGCATTCCAATTTATATTGTGATTATTTCTTTTTGCTTGCTTCTTTGGATCATCATTTTTAATGGCTGTTTTTAGGAAGTCTCAATATGGTCTGGAATTAGAAATAAAACATCTATTTATAGTATATTTTTGCTATTTTTATTAAGAACTCCAATAATTTTATATAATAAAATGGTAGACATTGTGTTTTTTTTAATTATTATTATTTTTTGCTTTGTAGCGCACAGCCTGTAAAAGAAGATGTTGCAACTCCCCTACCTTCTGAAAAAACGCCAACGAGTGTTAATCAGACCCCCATTGAAACAAATGAATTTCCTCAGCTGCCGGAAGGCTTAGAAAAGAAGCCTCTGGTCCTGAAGTTCAGCACCATGTTGGACGGCATTGCCATTGGAGCTGCGCTGCTGCCCTCCCTGCGGGCTGAGTACAAGATGGGCAGGATGCGGAGCCATGGGATGACAGGTAGCGTCTGCTTCCAAATTCTGTCTCAGAATGTAGTATTGGTTTTATAATTAGCAGTTGTTTGATGAAAAGATATATTTGGTTGTATAGATATTATATGAAAATTTTAATCAGAACACTTTTAAATTTCATTAGTGATATTCCTCAGTCAAGTAGCAGCTATCAGTACACCTCCCTTAATAGCAAGCATGTACCCTACTTTCATCTGAACTCTTTAGACTTATTGGACTATGGAGGCCATTTCTCCAGTTAAACTTTAAGTTGAATAAATTTCTACATCTGTCAGTTTTGTATTGCCTGAATAACATGGTTTAGGTTCAGATTGGGCGCCTTTAGCTCAAATTAAAAGTAATTTGACTTCTTCAAAACAGCTACTTCTATAAGATTTTGTGATCCTCATATATGCTGACCAAAAATGCTTTGCTGTTACATTTTTATCCTGAAATGTGTCATATATAAGTTTAAATTATATGCACACAGTTTAAAGAATAATGTCTGTTACACATTTAAGAATTAGAAAATACCAATACTTTGAAGTCTCTTTCAAGGATTACCACTACCAGATAACATTCCTATGGCTGCGCAGGGGATAACCACTGTCATGAATTTGTGTCCCCAGTTTTTTGCTTTTCTTACTGTACATGTAGATACTCATAAGTGACTTAAAGTTTATTTGCTGTTGCCTGTTTTGAACTCCATTTACATGGAATCTTCCCACTAACATATCTTTTAACTTGGAATTTTGTTTTTGCTATACATTTTGTTTGAAGTTCATCTATTCATTTTTCACTGAAATACAGTAGTAGTTCATTAAGTGATTATATCACAATTTATTTATCCATTCTGCTATTGATGGATCTTTGGCCCATTTTACAACATTGCTATTACAGTTGATCTCATATACATGTCCTGGTGTACAGTTTCTCAAGGGTGGTTATTGGGAGTGGACAGCTAGACTGGGGTAAATGCCTCTACACCTCACTGGGAAATACAAACCTTTTCTGAAGTGCTTGTGCCTGCCAGCATTTACTCCCCCACCAGGTGAGATGAGAGTGTCCTTTGTTCCACATTCTGTCAATACTCCTAAATTTTTGCATCTCTGGCAAATGTGGAATGGTACTTCATTGTGGTTTTAATTTATATTTCTGCAATTACTAATGAAACTGGTTTTTTATATTATTAAGAGGCCCTTATATGTTTTCTCACATGACATTTCTGTTGATGATTCTCATTTGTTTCTTGCCCATTTTAACATTGGGTCATTTGTATTTTTCTAGATTCACAGTTAATTCTTTATATATTTTGTATATTAAAATCTTTGATATTTTATGTTTAACATATATTGTCACCCAGTCATAGGGTTATCATTTCACTTTGAGTTGTCTTTTGATCAATAGATACTTTATTGTCATTGAATTTACCAATATTTTCCTCTATCATGTGCATTTTTAAATTGTTTTTTGTTAATCCTCACCCAAGAGTATTTTTTCCATTGATTTTTAGAGAGTGGAAATGAAGGAGGGAGGGAGGGAAGGAGGGAGAGAGGGAGAGAGGGAGAAACAAAATATTCATCAGCTGCCTCCTGCATGCTCCATGCTCCTGCATGATCCAGCCTGCAACTCCCCTTCCACCATCTTCCCCCGCCGACCTGTGTCCTAACCTGGAATCGAATTGGTGACCTCTTTGTACATGGGACTATGCTCAACCAACTGAACCACACCAACTGGGCTCTATCTTTTATGTCTTCAAGAAATTCTTTTCCTTCCAGGATCATGAAAATATTCTATATTTTTTAGTAAATGTTTTAAAGGTTTACTTTTTATATACTTCTTAATCTATATGGAAATGATTATTATTTTTCTTTAATTTGGTGTCTGGAGTAGTATGCACGACCAGTTATCTCAGCATCATCTATTGACTAATCTGTTTTTCCCCCAGTGGTGTATAATCCAGTTCTGTCATTTATTAAGTGTTTATGTATGTGGTATCTATTTCAGAGTTCTCTGTTATGTTTCATTGCCCTATTTGCACCAATATCATATTGATAACCTGGCTTTTCCTTGTTTAGGAGTTGTCTTGGTTATTTTTGGTTTGTACTCCTTCGTACACATTTTATAATCCATTTGTCAAGTATATATATTTATATACTTATATATGTAGGGAAAATAGTCTATTTAATGCTGTTTGAGTGGAGAAAATTGGTAATGTACAGAACACTATCAGTAGACTTGGTTGGTTGGAAAGGAGCACATGGGTATATGTTACACAGTATACGTGACAGTCAGTGATAGAGCTTGATTTTAATAAGGCATCTACTACTTCTTAATTCATTTTTCTTGCACCTATTTGTTATAACTCTTCTGTAATAAGGGTGATTTCTTTTTGTCTTCTATGAAACGAAGAATATTTTAAGTGTTTTTCTAGCACCTAACACAATGTTGGGCACCTATTAGGCTTAATAAATAATTTTTGCTGGCTTAATAATACTTACTGACTGACTCTTTATAGTAACCATACATACAGTATATTGAAAATATAGGAAATACGAGCACATTTAAATATTTTTTCCATATCTTTCAATGTAGGTTTTGGGATATGCATATACTTTTCTTAGGCACCATTTTTGAACAAAGTAAGGAATGAATGGGTGAGTGAGCACCTGAATGAACAAACAATAACTTTTCTTCTTTCTTATAGGTGCACAGACCAGGTTTACATTTGAGCTGCCAAATCACAGGTTGCGTTTTACTTCAAAAGTTTCTGCCACAGATATGTCTACTATTCCTCCTTCTGCCAGTCTTAACCTGCCTCCTGTTACTATGTCTGGGAAATACATCATGGAAGAGCATGATAGTTATTCAGATCAGGTGTGGAGTATAGATGAACTGCCTTCAAAACAAGGGTACTTTTTACAGGGAAATTATCTACGTTGTGTGGCAGAAGTAAGTTTATTTTTTAATTTTCTTACTCTGTAATTAGAGGCCTTCAAGTTTTAGGTGTATCAAAATATGTAGTGATCCAAACTTTTAAGACAAATTGTTAAACCATTTATTTCTACAGAATTCTCTACTGAATCTGGTATGTGTATGTGTGTGTATGTCCCTCCCTCTGTAGGTTAACTGAAGCATGTTTTTTTATTAGTCATCTTTGACCTCATTATTTCTTACACTGGGTTTCACATCCATCTCTGCAATATTTTCATGGTTCATCTAATCTAATAAAATACAAATAGGGTAATTAACCGTACCTCTGATACACTTCCCATTGGCTAATCAGGGTGATATGCAAATTAACTGCCAACCAAGATGGTGGCCGGCAGCCATGCACCTGAAGCAAGCAGGAGGCTTGCTTGCTCCAGTGAAGGAGGAAGCCAAGGTTCCCTGCCTGCTGCAGCCCGGCTCTGAGCTCTGAAAGCAACAGCTCCGAAACTATGTTTCAATTATAGAAGCTAAACAAACCGCAGATACCTGCTTTCAGTCAGCCAGGCCTCAGCGAGCAGGACCGCAACAGTCTTTTAATTATAGAAGCTAAACAAATCCCAGATACCTGCTTTCAGCAGCCGAGGTCTCAGAGCTGGAGCCGGGCCTCAGGGCTAAAGCCGGCTTTCAGCTCCAGTGACAGCTATAGAAGGTAAATAAATCCCAGAATTAAAAAAAAAAAGAAAAAAAGGAGAGGTTGGGAGCTTTAGTCGCCCGCCAGCCTGAAAACAGCCCTCAGCTTCTCACTCAGACTGGCCAGGCACCCCAGTGGGGACCACCACCCTGAAGGGGGTGTAGCCAGCCTGAAAACAGCCATCATCCCCTCATCCAGGCTGGCCAGGCACCCAAGCAGGACCCCCACCCTGATCCGGGACACCCTTCAGGACAAACCAGCTGGCCCCCGCCCGTGCACCAGGCCTCTATCCTATATAGTAAAAGGGTAATATGCAAACTGACCTTAACAGCAGAAAGACTGGGAATGACTGGTCACTATGACACACACTGACCACCAGGGGGCAGATGCTCAATGCAGGAGCTGCCCTCTGGTGGTCAGTGCGCTCTCACAGGGGGGAGCTCTGCTCAGCCACAAGCCAGGCTGATGGCTGCCAGTACAGCGGTGGTGGTGGGAGCCTTTCCTGCCTCCTCAGCAGCGCTAAGGATGTCCAACTGCAGCTTAGGTCTGCTCCCTGCTGGCAAGTGGACATCCCCTGAGGGCTGCCGGGCTTCCAGAGGGATGTCTGATTGCCATCTTAGGCCAAATCCCCCGAGGAGCAGGCCTAAGCCAGCAGTTGGTCATTTCCTGAGGGGTCCCAGACTGTGAGAGGGCACAGGCTGGGCTGAGGAACTCCCCTTCCCCCGGGGCACAAATTTTTGTGCACTGAGCCTCTAGTTTTGTTATAATGACATTTATTTATGGTTCCAACAATACAACAGTGGCAATAAAAATAAATATTAATATAGATAAAATTTTAATTTTAAAATTATCAGATTACATAATTAAATTATAATTTCCATTCATTTTCAAATGATTTATTCCTATTGGCTACTGTTAACTTATTTCTTTTAACTGAGGGAATGGCCTGTAATAGCCAGACCAGTAAATTATTGGAGAATCTGAATATTTTTAATCCTTCTTCAAAGTATTGATTTCAAATAGTATGTAGATAATTGTCCACAGAGTTTGGGATTACTTATGTGAGCAAAAATGTATTTAAAACTAAGTCAGTCAGTCGTGTCAGCCTAATACTCTAATTTTGTTTGGCAGGTTGGTTCTTTTGAACATAATCTCACAACTGATCTACTAAACCACTTGGTGTTTGTCCAGAAAGTGTTCATGAAGGAAGTTAATGAAGTGATACAAAAAGTCTCTGGTGAGCTGATATGGCACTTTATAGTACAGAGCATGTAGCAGCAGGTTTTGTTCTCGTGGACTGCATGGCCTATGGGTCCGTGATATGAGCATTGAGCATGTCCTTTGGATATAATTATTGAGTGACTCCCTATAAACAAGGTGTGCCTTTTCTGGCTTTACAGCCTACAGGTTCTTTTGCTTATTACTTTTCTCGTATGTAACACATACATTCATGATTTATAAACTTCACAAAGCTTCTTTATGCTTACTTTAAGAAAGAGAGAGAGAGAAAGAGAGAGAGAGAGAGAGAGAGAGAGAGAGAGAGAGAGAGAGAACTTTTTGTATGTCTATTGACCAAACCAATCTTAGTCATTTAGGAACAAAATTTAGATCAATATTAAGATTGCCACCTTATTCTATTCCCGATGGTGATTATATGCTGGCTACATGGTAAATTGTTTATAACAACCCATACATTTTTACTATCTCTCAAGAATAGATTACTATTGAGCTTCTTAATCACAGCTTTACATTTTAATAAGAAATACATGTTTGATTTTTAAAATGTTCAATTGAATTTTATTTCACAAGATGAAGTATTAAGAGGAGTTAGGGTAGAAAACAAGTTGACTCTGTATAATTGTTCTTGAGGCTGAATATTTCCAGTATGAATATAATCATGTCAAAATAATAGCTGGACCACATCTATAAATTTAATTTATAATGAGGTAAAGAACTGTGGAGTTAATGTGACTAACATAATAGTGTTTCCTATATTTCTATAAACTAAAATGATTATGTAGTACATTTTGTAAGAGGTGGAGCATTTGCTTTTAAATTTTAAGAAATTTTTTCAGGCACCAGATAAAACATATTCAAGATAGTGATAGATCAACACAAGACAAGTAGAATTTTTATGAATAGACTTTTTTTTGAGGTAAAATTGACATATAACATTATATTCGTTTCAGAAGTATAACATAATTTGATATTTATAACACTATGAAATGATGACCATAATTAATCTAGTTACCCTTTATCATCATACAAAATTTTCATTGTTTTTCTTATGATGAGAACTTTTAAGATTTACTCTCTTGGAAACTTTCAAATATGCAGTACAATATTATTGACTAAAGTCACCATGCTGTACATTACATCCCCAGGACTTAGTTATTTTATATCTGGAAGTGTGTACCTTTGCCCTCCTTCACCCATTTTGCCCACCCCCCAACTCTCTTCCCCTGTAGCTACAAACCAGTCTGTTTACTGTATTTGTGAGTTGTTGTTTTTTTAGATTCCTCATTTAAGTGATCTGGTTGACTTACTCACTTAGCATAATACCCTCAACATCCATCCATATTGTTACAAGTGCAAGAGTTCTTAAAAAAAAAGAAAGCCCATAAAATATTACATTTTTATCTTAAGCAAACAAAAACTGCTCTTTCATCTGTTTTTTTTCTTTAACAGTTTTTTTTTTTAAATTGATTTCAGAGAGGAAGAGAGAGGGAGAGAGAGATAGAAACATCGATGATGAGAGAGAATCATTGATTGGCTGCCTCCTGCATGCCCCCTACTGGGGATCGAGCCTGCAACCTGGGCATGTGCCTTTGACCGGAATTGAACCTGGGACCCTTCAGTACCCAAGTCGATGCTCTATCCACCAAGCCAAACTGGCTAGGGCAATCTGTTTGCTTCTTGGCTCTTTTGATGCATCTATGGTCCTTAATAGGAAAAAACTTCCATCCCATCTGTATGCTCTCTGGGCGGATGATGAACTCAACATACAAACAGAAAGGTGGACCATTTTAAGATAGGATATTGGAAAAATAAGCATGCAAAGAAGTTCATAAAAGGAAAGACAAGTAGATATAGAAGTTATATATTAAAATATTAGAACGTTATTCCCTGAGTGTACCACATTGCCTGGGCAACAAATGGTCTATTAATAGGAACTTAACCTCCAAGGTGTCCTGTACTCATTTAAAAAACTTAACACAATAATCTTTGTTGTCACACTCTTTATTGTTAATGTGTATTACCTTATTTTTCATTTCTCCACCTTTATTTTTTCTTTTGCACATCCTATATAATAAAGAGGCAGTATGGAAATTGACTATCACTCCATCATGCTATCATAAGATGGCCGCGCCCACAGCGGAGGCAGGGTTCCCATTACACAAGATGGCGGGCCCACAGCAGAGGCGGGGTTACAATAATGAGCGATCAGCAGGGACCTAAGGCTGTGTAGCGCTGGTCTGGGGGACCTGAAGCCACACCCCCGGCCCAGAGGGGCTTGACAGGGGACCTCAGGCCGCGCCCCCCACCCGGCGGGTTTGAAGGGGGACCTCAGGCTGTGCCCCCCGCCCTGGCACCAGTCCGGAGGACTTCAGGCCGCACCCCCCACCCCATCACCTGGCCGGGGGACCTGAGGCCGTGCCTTCAGCCCAGTGGGGCTTTATGGGGATCTCAGGCTGTGCCCCCTGCCCCAGGCTGGGGGACCTGAGGTTGTGCCCCCCTCCACCCAGCAGGGCTTGTTGGGGGTGGGGCCGGCTGGGTCTGGGTCTCAGGCAATTTTGAGGTGCACACAGGTGGGCAGGGACTTGACTCTGGGTCCTGCAGGAGGAAGATTTTTACTAATTTTATTTCATCTCTGACACTTCTATTATAGAGAAAGGGCAAATAGCAATATTAAAATATTTCCTCTAATTAATTCCCTTTTAATGTGCATGAATTTCATGCACCAGGCCACTAGTCAAAATATAAACAACAAAGTTCACATTTTTGATTGAAGAAATTAGTCCAGTTTACTTTTTTGCCTCAAATACATTTTTTGGCATGTATAATCACATTTGGTTTTATTATTCAGATAATGTTTTAATTTAGTCCTTATAAAATGTGCTTAAGAAGTGTCTATGGAAGTAGCATTATCCCTGGCTTATATACATCTGCCTCAGTTAAAGTAACCTGCTAAAAAGATTGGTTTAATGCTCAGTCAAAAGAAAATGTTTTATGTGTTGTTGTTGTTTTAATGCACAAAATAGAAAATTTTTCTTTTAAAGAAATTATCCTAATCTCTCAATTTTTTAACCTCTTTTAGGCGGGGAGCAGCCAATTCCTCTCTGGAATGAACACGATGGGACAGCGGATGGAGAGAAGCCTAAGATTCTACTCTATTCCCTAAACTTGCAGTTTAAGGTGACATAGCAATAAGAATGTTACTCTTAGAAGGATTTTTCAAATTAATTAATGCGTGCTTTTTATGGAAAATTCATATGAGACATAAATATGCTAGCTAGAGAATAGAAATGAAGTATAGCCACTGAAGAAAATGCTTTATGCTGAAGCCGGTTTGGCTCAGTGGATAGAGCGTTGGCCTGCGGACTGAAAGGTCCCAGGTTTGATTCCGGTCAAGGGCATGTACCTTGGTTGCGGGCACATCCCCAGTGGGAGATGTGCAGGAGGCAGCTGATCGATGTTTCTCTCTCATCGATGTTTCTAGCTCTCTTTCTCCCTTCCTCTCTGTAAAAAATCAATAAAATATATTTAAAAAAAGAAAAAGAAAATGCTTTATAATTGTTTGACTATAATCTAGGGCAGTGGTCGGCAAACTGCGGCTCGCGAGCCACATGCAGCTCTTTGGCCCCTTGAGTATGGCTCTTCCTAAGTCTTAGGAGTACCCTAATTTAGTTAATAACAATGTACCTACATATATAATTTAAGTTTAAAAAATTTGGCTCTCAAAAGAAATTTCAATTGTCGTACTGTTGACATTTGGCTCTGTTGACTAATGAGTTTGCCGACCACTGATCTAGGGCCTTTTCCTATTTGCATTTTTTCAGTGTGCACATATTTCTGCATTTTAAAGAGCCTTGGATGTCCTTCCATGCAGAATGTTTAGATCAACCAGCAAGAAATATTTTGTGCACTTGTTCAATTAGCAGTAATACCTTGATAGAAACCTTCATATTTCCAATATTTAAGACATTAGTGTTCTTAAAAATAAAATTATTCTTACCAAATACTTATTTAATTATAATGTATTTATAATTAGCCCATGAACAGTCTAGATTTTTAATACAAAATACTGAAATGAAATTTACTAACTAAAGAGAGTCCCTACTAATGAGAAATTAAAGAATGTTGGCTGTTTTATCAGTTTATTAGACATCGTATGTGTGTTTTAAAACATTCCATTTTATTGTATCGAAAGGTTTCATTGGAGTGGGTGGACATTGTTGACTTAAGAGTCCTTTTTTCTTCTGACATTTAATCTGCTAGGGTATTCAAGTCACAGCTACAACTCCATCAATGAGAGCTGTGAGATTTGAAACTGGGTTGATTGAACTGGAACTTTCGAACCGACTTCAAACCAAAGCCTTACCAGGAAGCAGCAGCTACCTGAAACTATTTGGTAAATGCCAAGTGGATTTGAATCTGGCATTAGGACAAATTGTCAAACATCAGGTGAGTGCAGAATGTGTTGACATTAGAACTGTAGCTTTTATATTTTACACATCAATTTCAACTACTTGAAATATCACTATATTTATGAAAATATTTTAAGTTGCTAAAATTTCTGGTTATAAATTCTAATGAAAATTAATTTATAAAGGTCTCTACAATTTTACCTTGGTATTTCATTGAGTATTTTGGTGGTATATTGTTATAGTTTAGTGCAAATGCAACCATGTGAAACTTAATCCAGTATCTTCACAAGTATGTGCTTATAATTTCTCTTTATTTTATTAAACATTGTTTTTATTTCAATGCTTTGTGCTAACATTGGTGAGTTCTTAAAATGTTACTAAGTTTTGCCCTAACTGGTTTGGCTCAGTGGATAGAGCCGACGCCTGCGGACTGAAGGGTCAAGGCCATGGACTCAGTTGTGGGCACATTCCCAGTATGGGGCGTGCAGGAGGCAGCTGATCGATGTTTCTCTCTCATCGATGTTTCTAGCTCTCTATCTCTGTCCCTTCCTCTCTGTAAAAAAATCAATAAAATATATTTTTTAAAAATGTTACTAAGTTTCTCAGTTGTGCTGTAATATTGGCAAGTTTTGCATACTGAAATGTTAAACATATATGTTGTAAAACATATATATAAACATACACAGCAGTAAATCAGACTGTATTTTATAAAAATTAATATTCACAACTCAGAGTTTTTAGTGTTTTGTTTTTATTTTGCTAAAAATTACGTAGATTTTAACCTTTTCCCTTCTGTGATTTGAAGAACTGATTAAATGAATATCAGTCACACTTTCAAAATTGAGTTGCCTATATTAAAGAATATGTGGGAGGAATAAATGAACAAAAATTTCTTGTCATCTTTAGGAAAACAGTTAATTTGTTCAAATAAAAACATTTTGAGAGGAGCGAGGATCTCATTATCGTAAAACATTTAATACATTGTTGTTCAGAATATGGACCTCATCCTCAATTTTGTACAAACTTTGTTTGACTTTCCATTTAGTTCTTAAATACCCATTCATATTTTATATTGATTTCAGGTGTTTGTAGTATAGCATAAGGTATATATTATTGGTGCATGAAATTGAGAAAAATATACTATAGTTGTTTTGGTGCACAATACCATTAATGATGTTAAAACTTTTAGTTTCTTTTATTAAAACACTTTCCATTATTTGATTTTATTGAACTTTTAATTTAGGTTTATGAGGAAGCTGGTTCTGATTTTCATCAAGTTGCCTATTTTAAAACAAGAATTGGATTAAGAAATGCTCTCCGAGAAGAAATCAGTGGCTCTTCAGATAGGGAAGCTGTGCTTATTACCTTGAATAGACCGATCGTGTATGCGCAGCCGGTGGCCTTTGACAGAGGTGAGAGTCAGGCAAGACTTTTTTCTTGGATTTAGAATTGTTGGGGATGACACCAGATAAAAATCACTGTAATTAACCAGTGTAAATCTAAAATGGGAGTATCCCAACAGTTTCTTGCTTATTCCCTTCAGTTTTTAAAGTCATTTTACTTGTTAAAGTTATTTGCTTTCTACATGGATTGTAATGCTGAGTTTTTTAGTTTGGGTAACTAATGTACCCATTTGGTTTGCTAATGTCTTTATTTGCTTATACTCTAAATATTGATTATGTACTGTCTAGAAGTGGAATCTGAATACGGAAAACAGTATCCTGTCCTCCAGGAACTCTCAGCCCTGTGGGAGGAGCTAAGTGGACTCATAGCAGAGTTAGAAATCCATGTTCTAGGGCAGCAGTGCTCAACCCCTGTGGGTCATGACCCCTTTGGGGGTCGAATGACCCTTTCACAGGGGTCTCCTAAGACCATCAGGAAACACATATATAATTACATATTGTTTTTGTGATTAATCACTATGCTTTAATTATGTTCAATTTGTAACAATGAAATTGGGGTTACCACAGCATGAGGAACTGTATTAAAGGGTCGCGGCATTAGGAAAGTTGAGAACCACTGTTCTAGGGGGTCAGGGAGTCTGTACCTTCACCTGTGCTGCTTAGAGGAGACACCAATTCTTCAGATTCAACTTGGAGTTAAGAGATCACCAGGGAGACAAGGAAACGAAAGCTTGTCTTATTTGCCTTTGCATCCAATGGTCTATAACAGTCCATGGCATATATAGCAGGAACTAAATAAATATTTGCCAAATGAGAGAGAACCTGAATGAGGGAATATGAGTATAGAGGTCTAAGAAAATACAGCAGCAGCTTTCCTTAAAGGAAATAATGGAAATAAGGCTGAGCAGATAGAGTGGGTCTAAATAATGCATATTGGGTAAATATGTTGGAACTGTGTTTTAAAAGTAAGAACCATTTAGCAAGCTGTTTAAGATTTAAATTGGTGGTAGGTGTTATCTGGTGATAAGATCAGTTGGTTGGAAAATTCCTTTTGGTAATGTCATGGATAACATTTTATTTTTCTACATCCAGTGCCTGTTTATTTCATTTCTCATCTTACCAGCCTCTCGTCAGCTTTCAACAACTCCTTAAAATACTTTCTACTCTGTGTTCCTGACTGACACTTGCTTTTTCTTTTCCTCTGGCCCTTCCTTCTTCATCTCCTCTTTAGGCTCCCTCTGTGCACTACATTCAATAAAGATTTTCCTTAGAATTCATTCTTGCTACACACTCAAATGTCTTTGACCCCTTCTCTAAAATTCATCTTTTCAATGTGTACTCCTAGTATTCTACATCTCTCCTCTAGGAATTTTTAAACATTAGTAGCAGTAAGCTCTGCAGGGTCAGGGACCGTGACTGCTTTCATTTTTTCTTCCATCCCAGTGCCTGGCTCATAACAGGCATTTCACAAACAGTTTGTTGAATGAATGAATGAATGAATGAATGAATGGACCTGGATTGTCTTCTTCCTTCTGCCATTTTTCAATTGTCTGCTTTTTGCTTCTTAGTTTCATTTGTCAAGTTGACTATATCATCTTAGATCCTTTTTAATCCTAACGCTACTATTTTCTGGGAATAATTTTTACTAATTAGTGGGATTTTGCAGCTATTGGGGTTTACTTGCCATATAGCTTTAGTTTTTTTAAAGAAATTTTCTTTCTTCCCTGCCAAAATCACCAAAAGCTGTGCTGTTTTGGCTGAACTATAAGGCTGCCTATGACAACTGGAATGAACAACGAATGGCTTTACATAAGGACATTCACATGGCTACAAAGGAAGTAGTAGATATGCTCCCCGGAATCCAGCAAACCTCTGCCCAGGCCTTTGGGACACTCTTTCTGCAACTCACTGTGAATGATCTGGGGATTTGCCTGCCTATCACAAGTGCTGTACAGGTACAGAACTCAAGTTCTCATCCAACACTAAGAACCAGGCAACTCTACTACCATTTCTAGGTATATAGAGTATCAGAATAGATTTCTTAGGAGAGCAGTTTATAACTTGAGTTTAGTAAACAGCAAGTAAGATCGAACTCCTTCAACCATTATTCATTCATCTACAGTATTAAAGGCGCATCTCATGAGATTTGTGCACTCTGATGTGCCTCAGCATAGTGATGAGATCGATTCCCATCTGATAACTTTTATATATATATGTTATTGATTTTTTACAGAGAGAAAGGGAGAGGGGTAGAGAGCCAGAAACATCGATGAGAGAGAAACATCGATTAGGTGCCTCCTGCACAAGCCCTACTGGGGATGTGCCCGCAACCAAGGTACATGCCCTTGACCGGAATTGAACCTGGGACCTTTCAGTCCGCAGGCCGACGCTCTATCCACTGAGCCAAACCGGTTAGGGCCCATCTGATAACTCTTAATTTTGACCTTGACCAATAAGCAACAAGAATTTTGTCTTCATAACTTTTGGGACTAATTCTTTTGGGACTAACACACATTTGCATGCACATGTGCATGAGAGAGAAAAGGTTATGAAACCCTGTCAGACCAAGAAGTTGCAATTAAACAAAAACAGAGGCCTTTATTTTACTGTTATAGTTTATCTTAAATAATCTGTAAGCTGCTGTTGAATGAATTTATTTTTTAGTAAACTCTAGGTTGCCCTAGCTGGTTTGGCTCAGTGGATAGAGTGTCGGCCTGTGGACTGAAGGTTCCCATGTTCGATTCTGGTCAAGAGCACATGCTGGGTTGTGGGCTTGATCCCCAATAGGGGGTGTGCAGGAGGCAGCCAATCAATGATTCTCTCTTATCATTGATGTTTCAATCTCTCTCTCCCTCCCTTCCTCTCTGAAACCAATAAAAATATATTAAAAACAAAACAAAACAAAAACTCCGGGTTGAGGATTGACACCATGTGCTATGTTTGTGTCTCAGGAGTTGAATGGTAACCTTTAATCACATGATGTATGGACACAGGAGGGCCCCACACACCAAGGGTGATGGTCAGAATGCAAAGAACAGACTTTTCCCACACGAAAACAGAAGCTTGAAATAGAAAAGCAGATAATTAGACTTTTGCAAATTTAGTTTAAAACAAAAAGCACATGGAAATGCATTTCACTTGAGTAATCTGATTTTTAAAGTAGTCATCTTTCTAAGCTACTTTCCAGTGAAGCTTTCTGGGTTTCCCCCTTTATGGATTTTTGTTTCCAGGAATCCTATGAGAATTTCCCAATTTAAAAGTTGTCACCTTTTGTCTTGTTTCCTCTTTAACATGTTTTGCAGTCCAATCACAGCGGAGACCTGGACACTGGCTCTGCCTTGGTGCTAACCATTGAAAGCACTCTCATCACTGCTTGCTCTTCTGAGTCTCTGGTTAGTAAGGGGCATTTCAAAAACTTCTGCATCCGTTTTGCTGATGGCTTTGAAACATCGTGGGATGACTGGAAGCCAGAAATCCGTGGGGATCTAGTGATGAATGCCTGTGAGTGTCTTTTATTTTCTGTATGAACTTGAGAGTTTCTAAAAATTAAAAGAGAAAACAAAAACAACCTACTGGTATGTCTTCACTTATGAAAGTAAAGGATGTTCAGATATAGGAATATTATTGGACTTTGTAAAATGAGGGCTGCTTCTATTTTTAAAAGATTGGAACATTTTTGTGAAAAACTACAACTTTCAGCAGTGTTGGTGAATAACCAGGTAGCCATTCTAGTTGATGGTTTAGCATTCGAAGGTTTGCTCACTCCCTGATTTTTTCTATAATTGACTCATAAATGACCAGATAAAGCACCTTTCTTCTGTGGAGATCTTGAAAGAAAGTATAAAATCCAGTTCATCATGTAACAGAACAGTTGCAGATAACTAGGAGCAAGAAGACTGTCTTGATTAATGCCGACATGAATAAGTCCACACATCCAGATTTGTGGGATACAGAGCATAAATGGTGTGATTCCTTCGATTGCATAACATTCAAGGTTGGGAATAACTAAAGCTATGTGTGTATGCTATTTTGAAGGTTAGGGGTTTATTTTACCCATTTTAATATTTTAAATATTATAACCATCTTAAAGCATCATTAATCTGAATAAAGAAGGTAAATTATATTTGAAGAATGAAAGGTTGTGAACTAAAACTCCTCAGCCAATCTTATAAATCAAAATTAATGCTTGATTATTTCTCAGAAGGTGGTATGCCATTGTTTATGCAGTTTTCCCCCTCTGCAGTGGAAGAAAATCTTCTGTCTAGTTCTGTGTGTTTTTTTTTAGTTTATGACTTTGTAGTTTTTTAGTAATAGTAAGTATACTTACATAAACTAACGTAATATTTTTTTTTTAAAAAGAGTTGAGTATAGGGAAGAGAAATAAGAACAGTAGGAGTATGCTATTAAGTGGTTCTCAACCTTCCTAATGCTGCAACCCTTTAATACAGTTCCTCATGTTGTGGTGACTCCCAACCATAAAATTATTTTCTTTGCTACTTCATAACTGTAATTTTGCTTCTGTTATGAATCGTAATGTAAATAAATATCTGATATGCTATATGTGTTTTCCGATGGTCGCGACCCACAGGTTGAGAACTGCTGCCTTAGGATATCTTTTTTTAAAAAAATTTTTTTTATTGATTTCAGAGAGAGAGAGAGAGAGAGAGAGGAAAGAAACATCAGTGATCAGGGAGAATCATTGATTGGCTGCCTCCTGCACGCCAGCTACTGAGGATCAAGCCCGAAACCTGGGCATGTGCCCTGACCTGGTATTGAATCATGACTTCCTGGTTCATAGGTCGACACTCAACCACTGAGCCATGCTGGTTGGGCAGCTTTACAGATCATTTTAAAATTCTGCCCTGGACCCTGGCCGGTTTGGCTCAGTGGATAGAGCGTTGGCCTGGGGACTGAAGGGTCCCGAGTTCGATTGCGGTCAAGGGCATGTACCTTGGTTGTGGGCATATCCCCAGTGGGCAGTGTGCAGGAGGCAGCTCATCGTTGTTTCTCTCTCATCGATGTTTCTGGCTCTCTATCCCTCTCCCTTTCTCTCTGTAGAAAATCAATAAAATATATTAAAAAAAATAAAATTCTGCCCTGGAAAAAAAATGATCCAATTAATTTCCTCTCTAGGTGATAATGTTTTTTTTTCTGGGGGGCGAGCGGAGGGGAGAATGTAGTAAAATTAGAATGGCTAATCTAATTTTTAGAATGCAGGAAGAGTTCAAAGGACCACGTAAGTAGATAGTAAAGGTTAGACTCTTTTCATTAACATGAACTTAAAAAATTACATAAATCATGAAGTTTGAAAGACTCCAAGCTCTCTGTTAACACCTGGGTAGCATTCGCTCATGAGAGTTGAAATTGTCATTTTGGGTTGAGAATAGTGGTTGGTCCAACCTGGCACTTTGTCTCTGCCGCAAAGACCACAGGAACCCTGGGTAAGAGCCTAGTTGATTTCCTGCTCTCACTTTCAGGATTCAGATCTGCTCCTAAACATCTTCATATTCCATATTAATTCATCATGGCTCTGTATTCTATAAATTTAAATAATCTTTTTTTAAAACTTAATTTTAAAGATTCTCTCCATTTCTAGGAAGTGGAAATTTCTAAAGTTTTTTTTACTCCTCCCCCTTTTTTAAATCCTCACCTGAGGGTATTTTTTTTCCCATTGATTTTTAGAGAGAGTGGAAGGGAGGTAAGGAGTGGGGGAGAGAGAGAAAGAGAGAGAAACATTGATGTGAGAGAGATACATTGATTGGTTGCCTCCTACATGTGCTCTGACCTGGGATGGGAACAAACCTGCAACCAAGGTGTGTGCCTTTGACTGGGAATCGAACCCACAATCCTTGGGTCTGAGGACTGACGCTCTAACCATTGAGCTGCTGACGCCCCCCTTTTTTTTACTTACTAGTTTTTGCTTTCACTTGGCCACTTATGTTAGTCAAATTTAAAGGGTTTCCTTTTCATTCTGGCATTCTTAGATTTGAAAGGGTAATCTAGGTTTCTTTTGCTCTGAATTATGACCTTGACTATAAAGGTGCATTGGGTGATCTTTTACCCCGAAACAAGATCTAATTATTTCTTGTTTTATAATTATGTGTGAGGCACAGGACTGTATGGTTGAAAAATGTAATTTAGATTTTAAAGTCCTTGGCGCTATCTTAAAAATGAAAACTACATAATAAAAAAATTGTCACTTAACAAATAGACCCTTTCTCCCAAAATAAGTTTTCTTACAACTCAGATTTGGGTAACATTTGAATACCTGTTTAAGATACAGAGTGAATCTCAAAGGACATTTCATTTAAAATGGATGTATATACTGTTAGGTTTAGATTGAAATTTGGTTTCCATTAAGGCTTACTGTAAAATGATTTTGATTCTGTCTTTAGACTTTACTTTGTTTAAAAGTTGTTTCAAGGATGGTATGTCTCTTACTGTTTAAAATTGTTGATTTAGTTAATCTCATTTTTGAAGCTGACATTATCAATTAACGCTAAGTGGTAGTAAATGTTTCAGAGTTCAAGTCAGATATGTTCCAGGGTAGGTCTATTACCATATGAGTTTGACATCATAAGGAAAAGACAAGACTGATAAATCATGTCTGTGACCTAAAGCAACCTTAGTTGTCATTTTTTAAACCATTTGCATTCTTAAAGTACCATTCACTCCTGATGGCACAGATTGTCATAGCACCCAGAAACTAGAGCATCCGAGTCTGCCAGGTGTTGTCACTCAGATAAGGAAATCACACACAACTGCAGCTGAGTTCTTAAAATTATAGAATAAAATACTTTGAGATATGAAGTAGATACTACACGTCATTTGAGGCAGCCTTTTCATTCTATAGATTAGAAATGGAAACCTAGAGAAGCCGGTGATTCTATTCATATGTAGGTGATGCTCTTTGGGTGAAAAATTGCAATACGAAATTTTATCACAAACTTAATTTCGTTGCAAACCATTTTGGGGTGCTCTTTGTGCAGGTGTGGTTCCTGATGGCACCTATGAAGTGTGTTCCCGGACTACAGGACAGGCAGCTGCTGGTAGGTTCATATTTGGAATTACTTTTACTACATGTGTCAGGGAGAATCCTGCCTTTATCTGTATGTACTTTCAACCTTTATATTAATAGTGAGAGTATCTTTTAACTAAACTTATTCTGGTCAAGGGGACACTTTGGAGAAAGAGGGAACCGAAAACCCTGGGAAACCAGATAGGAGGTAATCCAGAAGGAATTAGCTGTCTTAACTAAGATGATAGCATGTATAAATTTTTATTATTTTGCTTGGTATAAATTAGGGTAAGCTAAAGGGAGATATCTATTGAAGTGCTCTTAACTGTTGAGAGGGTGGGAGCTGTTGAGGTCAGTAGATTTCTTTCCTTCCTTTCTGTTCCTCTTGTCCTCCCCAAGCCTAGCCTCAGTGCTCATCCTGAGTGATTGTCCTAGAGAGCAGCAAGGGGATGGGCCCACTGACAGAGGACTGACAGGTCAGGACATTTCCAGAGTAATGTTAGAGAAGGAAGGGGGATGACTGAGGTGAACATACGTGTGGAGAGAAAGGTCACACTAAGGTCTTTGTTAGGGCTGTTGTGTGTGTCAACAAGCCACTCAAGCTAACTTAACCCAAAGGGGGACCAATTAGCAGGATATCTGCAGACCGTGGCTAAACTTGGGACTGGCTGTCTGGTGAAGAGAAGGAGCCAGGTGAGTTGAGGGACGCTGGGAACAAGATCCATGTCAGCAGGACTCCAGCTCTGTCTTCTCCACGGGCACTTTGTTTTCTCACTGAGGACCCTTCTGATGTGGCGGGAAGCGAGGCTGCTGGCAGCTCAGGAGCCGGGGCCCTCATCACCAGGGAAGACCAGTCTCACTAATCTGGGGGAGGGTTCTTATTTTTCCAACACTGACCCTCACCCAGTCTAATCATCTAATTAATTCTGGTTACTGAGGGAGGGCCATGCCAGTTCTCACTCTAGCGTGTGAAGTGGAGAGGGGGAATCCACAGTCCCCAGGAGTGGGTGCTGCACCAAGGAGACATATGCACACTGGACGGTTGGGGACTCAGTTCCATGGGCCGTGTTCTGACAGACATTGGTGTTACATAGGCCATCATCCACTTTATTCCTGAAATATTTAAATAGCTACACTCAAGACTGCCCAGAAATGTCACTTCTGTATTCCCACAGAGAGCAGTAGTGCTGGGACCTGGACACTGAATGTGCTGTGGAAAATGTGTGGCATCGATGTGCATATGGACCCGAACATTGGCAAAAGGCTGAACGCTCTGGGCAACACTCTGACCACACTGACTGGGGAGGAGGTCATAGACGACATGGCTGATCTGAACTCCATGAACATCGGTGACCTGTCGGACGAGGACGAAGTGGACACTATGTCTCCCACTGTTCACACTGTACGTACACTCACTGCGGGACGTTTCCCAACTGGCTCTTACCTTGAGATGGGCTATTACTAACTCAGTGTTACTTATTATATTGTGATTGCTAATTGTGCAGGAAGGAAGGGACTGGTGGTTCCTGTGTCTACATTTCATAACATTGTTTTTAATGTCATAATAATGTCTTTTAATTGATTCCTTGTTCCATAATAATGTCTGTCAACCAACTTGTGCCTTAACCGACAGGTGACATACTAACATTAAAAGTGCAGCGGATCCGTAGTGACAGAATGTAAATTAGTGGTTTCTTCAAGCTGGGAGCCTCAGGGGGCTCCTGAGGGGACTGGAAGAGACTGCTGATGGTTACAAGGTTCTGTATGGGGGTAGTGAAAATATTCTGATAGATTGTGGTGATGAGCATAACTTTGTAAATATGCTAAACACCACTGAATTGTACAATTGAAATGGGTGTATTTTATGCATGTAAATGATAGCTAACTAAAGATGTTAAAAAATGAAGCTCAAAAGCAAAGTATATACATGCACACAAAATATATATAACTAGAAATATGTATTTCTATCTCTGCTGTACATTTTATAGTATCAAATTATTTGATAGTTAAAAAGAAAGTCTCTGCTTTCATTCTGGTATTGATTAAAATATCTTTCAACTATCTTTTAACCATTGTATCATGAAATACTTTTGTTCTTGGAAAGACATTTTTTTTAAAAATTGATGTTACTGTTTATTGTTTAGAGTTCAGATGGAAGTTCAGTAAGTGGAGATGGCCACAAGCTCACCTTTGGGCAGCGACTTGTAAACCACCTGCTAGGCCTGACGCCCCCACACCAGCGCTATTCTGTTCCTGCAGAGTACTTGTGTGAGCCAGAGCAGGGGGGCTCCCCACAGTCAGGCCAGGCCCATTTGAAAGTGTGCAGAGCTCACTCATGGGGAAATGTAGGTGGTAACTAAATAGATTTCTGTGAAAATGAAGGGATATCAATCACTGGAGAATTCCAATCATCATACTTAATATAGATGCCTTTGATTCTTGCATGCTTCTTTGATTTGTGTCATTTTTGTGATAGTGTAGATTTGCTGTGTGAACACAGGGTGGTACTAACATTTGTGCTTTGATTTTTTCAGGAAGCTGTCGAATATCGAAGACAAGGAGCATCTTGTAGCCAGCCGGGAGATCTGAGAGGCAGAAAAATGATGAAGCGAATAGTGGATATCAGAGAGCTGAATGAACAAGCCAAAGTCATAGACGATCTTAAGTATGTACCATACTTTTTCACTTAATGCAGTCCTCCCTGATGATAGAATCATCAGGTTTTAAATGTGGAGAGAGAATGTGTGGACCAGTACAACTCTTTTAGTTTATAAATGAGATGAGCAAGGCCAGGGAAGTGTGGCAGTTTGCCTGACATCCTGCATCCATTAGTGATCAAGTTAAGCCTGAAATCCTTGTCTGGTGCTCTTCTCGGGTCTACATTTCTGAGCAGTTTATGACTGACTTCATATCACATATATGTATCTCTACATGTACATGTACACTTACACGTATCTTCACATGCCTATATAAATATATGCATTAGTATTTCAGAAATTCAGATTTTTGAAAGGGGAAACAAATTGAGCATTTGACATGTTAATCTCAGTTTAATCTCCACTGCATTTCTTGAGGTTAGATGGCATTATCTAAACTTTCTAGTTGAGAAAGCAGGTTAGGGGGAGATAAGCATTAGAATTTGAACTTGTGTGGTCTGAACTCAAAAGTGCATGCTTGTTTTGCCTGCCTGCATTAGTGTTTCTCTAGGTCTGAGGTGGGTGTGGGGTAAGTCATGGTAGTAATTTATTTTCTGTAGCTGTGGCCTGCTGGATGGTACTAATACTTTCTCTATAAGACTTTTCTTCTTGGAAAACATTGAAATTTTTGTTTTCCCAGAGGTGATATTCATGCCTCATCTTTTCTAATCTTTGTACACCTGTAGCTGTGTTGTTGTTGTTTTTGCATTGAAGGACTTTATACAAACGTATGTATTTTTGTACAGTGAAAGGTATTACCTAAGAACTTGTATGCCAGTTAGTTATGATACAGTGATTCACATTTTCCTGTTGACTCACATTATAGTTTGAGTTTTGTTCTCGGGGAGAAAATGGCTTGAAGCAAATACATACTTTCTCTCCTAAAATCTTACTTAAGGCTTAAATTATAGGTAGAATTTTACATACAGGCATTCTTCTGCAGAGTGGATCCACAGCTTTCGTAAGATGGTCAAAGAGACTCTCAATACAGAAATGAGTAAGACCATTTCCTAACACATTGGATGAACTTTGTTATAGTTTGCTTGTTATGAGTGTTAACTTCATGGGGGATTTTGACTTGTTCATACATAATCTTTGATATTCTGAAAAGTGAAAGAATGAAAAAGGAGTAAGTGAAAATCATCTTACTTTGTAACTTCTTTATATTCATTGCCATATTTCTTTTGCATCCAGAAAATTAGGTGCAAGTGAAGGAACCATAAACCAAGAAATTCAACGTTACCAACAATTAGAATCTGTTGCTGTGAATGACATTCGAAGAGATGTTCGTAAAAAGTTACGGAGGTCCAGTATGCGAGTGAGTCAGAATTTACCAAGAATTTTATTAAAATAGACATTTTCTTTTTAGTTTAGGAGACTTTCTGATGAGACTTTTATTGTTCTCTTTCTTCCTCCATTGCTGGTTTGTACACCTTCCAACTACTCTGTAGCAGGCACTGTTTATAGCACTTTATGTTTAACAACCCATTAAGTCCTTACAACCACCCTATGAGGAGCTTGTAGCATTTTCCCCATTTTAAAGATGAGGAAACTGAGATAGAGAGAGGTCAAGTAATTGACCAAGGTTATACACCGGCAATTCCCATGGAGCAAGAATCAAACCCAACAGTGGGACTCTGCAGTCTGTACCCTTAGTCACCATATTCTGTCTGCCTTTCATGAAGTCAACTTTCTCTTTAGTCTCCACTTCAAATGTGAAGTCTTTGAGATGTCCATTCTACCCCATCTCATTCCCCACAGCTGACTTTATCATTTGCTTGTATAGTTGCCTTTATTAGAGTTTGAGTTGCTTAAAGAACAAGTTATTTATCTTTGAATCCACTACTTACATTTTCTGGGATTTAGTTCAATTGCTGAATAACTGAAACAAATATATAGATATGCTATACACATATAACAGGAAGTAATTCTAAAACTTATTCAAATGGAGGTAGGTTGCTTTGGGTCAAGGTGGTCTGGTTAATGGAAAATTTACTTTTTAAAAAAAGATAAATGGGTTCTTAACCATTTTTTTTTTTTTTAATGAATAGCGGAACCCTTTTTTTTTTTTTTTTTTACCAGAATAAGGTTTTGGATGGCACCCACTACATACAAAGAGATCAAATCACAGTTGCTGAATCAGAGGAAGGGGGAAAGGCACAAAGATCCATCATTTATTGGCTTGAACTTTCTTTCCTTGTTCAACCCCTGGGTTCCAGGCAACCTAGTTTGAATACTGTTCTAAATTATTGACTTAAATTAAAGATAAAATCCAGTTTGAGTTTTATTCATCACTGGCTTCTGTTACTAATAAATGGGTAGTGAAAATCTATAATGCATAATTCTGTATTTAAAAATTTTGCTGCTATGTACCTAATAATCATACAGTACAGTGGGGCCTTGACTTACGAGTGTCCCGACTAACGAGTTTTTCGAGATACGAGTTGTCTCTCGGCCAATTTTTTGCTTTGAGTTGCAAGCTAAAACTCGGGTTACAAGCCAGCTTCAGATACCCCACCACTAGTTGGCGCAGCGAACGTCACAGTGATTTGACATACAAGTAATTTGAGTTATGAGCTCCGTCACGGAATGAATTAAACTCTTAAGTCAAGGCCCCACTGTATAATTAAAATATGCTTGCGTAGTATTTATAAGGTAGCTTATACTTGGTAATTGAAAATAAAACTAGGTAGAGAGGATTAAGGAAATGAATGAAACATGTGAACACCTGTCTCCCTTAGCATTTCCCCCTCACTTCCCAGCAAGTCCTCTTGCATTACCCATCACTGTATAGGAATCCTTTTCATATCTAGCCCCTGTCACTCATTGGGAGAAGAGGGATTTGGAGGCCAGGAGAGTGCCAAATCACCACTTCCTTTCCTTTGCCATAGTGTCGTGTCGCAGGAGCCCTTGGGTGGTACTTGAGATGAATGGTGTTCTTTTCCTCTTTCCTTGTAATCCTCATTTCCTTTTTTCTTTCCTTTTTAATTGTTTCCTTTCTTCTCACTCTGTTTCTGTACCCCTTACCCCTACTCCCAATCGTTTTCTTTTTTCTCTCAGGCCAGCTGGAGCTAATATTTCGTAGCTCTCCTAAGGGACATGAGTACCAAAGTAGCTGCCTCATGCTCTGCTTTGATTCATCTACATTGTTAAGTGACATTTAAAGTCACTTGCCATTGACCTGGGGATACAGCTTACTGGTTTATAGTAGTTTACAGCCACCCTTTTTTCTCTCTCATTTCATTAGGCTGCTTCCCTGAAGGATAAGTGGGGGTTGGGTTACAAACCGAGTTACAACCGATCAAAGACCATTTCGGCTTCTGGAAGACCACCTCTTAAGCGAATGGAAAGGGCAAGGTAATGTCTATTCCGGCCAACAAACCAAGTGGTAACTTCTGACTCCTTTGCCAAGGTCCATTATTTATCTGCTGTGTTCTAATTGTGGGAATTACAAAATTATGATAGCAAAACTGGACGTAATTAGTCAAATACCAGTAATACTGGATACTGTCAAACTAAGAAGTTTATTTAAGGAATTTCCTTATCACATTTGTGCCACAACCATGGTGTGCTTTCCAGGAATGAAGTACATTGCTTTTTAGACAAGTGTACATATAAACTTACAGACTATCAAAAGAAGTGAAAATGTGCCCATTAGTAGCTGCTGCTCTAAGTTTGTCATTTTAGAAAATGTTTGAGTTCACACACATTTAGCATGTGAAAGAATGGAAAATTTTACATATTGAAGAAAAATACTGTTTTACTAGTAAATGAGCACTATAAAGTAAAAATTTTAAATTCTTTTCTGTATGGTTTAGTTTTAGAAAATTTGTGACAACAAAACATAGACTTTTTTATGGGATGCTAAAGGTTAAGAAATGCAATACCAAAAGTTGAATCCTTGAGTAAGGTAAATATTTAGAAATAGAACATAACGTTATTAGTAAGACTTTTATAAATCCAGTTTTTTTAAAAAACACACAGAATGTTAATGTTTTATAACTTTCTATTTCACTTGCAGTTCTCGAGTAGGAGAGACTGAGGAGCTTCCAGAAATCCGTGTGGATGCAGCATCTCCTGGGCCCAGAGTAACGTTCAATATCCAAGACACAGTAAGAGAGGAATTCCTGATTAGATACACAGTGCTGATAATTACAAAACTATAGTAGCCAGACAATTTTAAAGTGCTGATTCCTACCTATGACTGTTGAAGCGTCTGTACATTACCAAACAGCAGGGCACTGCCCGGGTGCAGTGTTTTGCATGTAGAATAAAGATCCCAGCTGCTTGCTCTTAGGTAGAAATGTTGAATAGTTTTTCTTTCAAACTAGGTCTTATTCACAAATGTAAATGTGGACTGTTTATACTTTATGTATTTTATTATTTATATATTTAAGTGTATATCTAAAATAATAAAAGCCTAAGCAACCATCGAAACCTAATGGACAACCGAACAGGCTGTGTGGGGCGACTAGGCCGGCAGGGGGGTTAGTGAGGGATGACCAAACGACTGAGCAGCAGGCTGCATGGGGTGGCCAGGCCAGCAGGGGGGTTAGTGAGGGGCAACCAAACAACCCAACAGCTGGCTGCGTGGGGCAACCAGGCCTACAGGGGTGCAGTTGGGGGTGACTAGGCCGGCAGGGGTGGAGGGGCAGTTGGGGGAGATCAGGCAGGCAGGCAGGCAGGCAGGTGAGCAATTAGGAGCCAGTGGTCCCAGAGTGTAAGAGGGATGTCCAACTGCCGGTTAGGCCCGATCCCGAGACAGAAATTGGCAGTTGGACATCCCCTGAGGGGTCCTGGATTGGAGAGGGTACAGGCTGGGCTGAGGGGGAACTCCCCCCACCCCCTTGCACAAATTTTGTGCACCCGGCCTCTAGTAGAGAGATAATATCAGAAACCAGAAATGAAAAAGTCAGCTTCAAAGTAATATTCTAATTTCATAGCATATTAAAAATGTTTGTTTTGTTTTTTGTATATTTGTTTACTTTTAAACCATTGTTTTTTATTTTGCGTGAGTTTTTTATACATTTCTTATTATTTTAAGTTGAAAAAAACAGTATGGGGAAGCACACCGAAGTCCAGCCCTCCTGGGGAAGGGTATTTTCAGGTACTTCTTAAGAACAACATAAATTCTGCTTTAAATGAATTAACCACCTGAAAAATCTGCTTTCAAAATTCCTTCCTCTCATTCCATACTAAACTCAGACATCAGAAATATTTTACATAAAGGTTTAAGATTGTTTAAGTTAATAAGCTCTTGCATAAATATATTTTAGTTTTATACTTTATAGTTTAACATTAATTATTTAATCTTCAAAATTAAAAGGCTAAATCAACTTACTGAATCAACTCAACCAAACTGTAAACCAAAAAATTCAATTTTATTACCGTTATTTACTAATCCCCAAGTGAATCTCCTTTTCCCACATTAAACTACAAAATGAATATTTTCTTTAAAAAAGATAGTTAACTATTTCTAACTAAAATCAAATTTATCTTAGAAAAACAAATTAATCAATCAATGTTACTTCTTTTGAGTCATTGCTATAAAAAATGTATACAAACAATCTAGAAAATTATTCTTATGCTCAAAACAGAATGGAAAATGTATGATGTAGTCATAATTTATAAGTCAAATTAACATTTTTTTAAAATTAAATCTTTATTGTTCAGATTATCACAGTTGTTCCTCTTTTTTTCCCCATAGCTCCCCTTTTTGAGCCAGATATTTTACCTAAATATGCCATAAAAGTAAAACTGAATTTAAAAAATGTGCCTACATACCAGTTATATGAACCTTTGTTTAGAAATTTCCATCAAGTTACTTTAAAAAACTGGCACTTAGCCCACGTATATTTTGTTTCCCTTTCCTGACCTTTTATACTAGATTTCAATATATATCCCATAGTTCCACTGAACTTAAACTGAATTTTGGTTTAGAACTACTAGATTGTAATAACAGTGAGCTTGGTAAACATGTCCTTTTTCTAAAAATGATCTTGGAAATAAATCATTTACAGTGAATTTAATGGAATCTACTAATTAAGTTGATATTTTTTCCTGCCCAACATTTTAAAATGGATATAATTGACATATGACATATTAGCTGTAGGTGTACAGTCTAATGATTTAACATATGTATATATGGGGAAATGATTGAGTCTTAAATAAATTAATATTTGAATTGATTCAAGTCCTATTTTTAAATAGCAGTGTATGCTGTTTATAAAAAATAGTATATACAATTACAAATTACAAAATAGGTCATTAGGCATGGTTGAATAGAAAATAAATATAAAACAAAGGGATATTTATGCATATAAATTTTTACTATAGTTTAAAAAATTTTAAAGTATTTAATGATAAAATCTGAATTTATATATTTAATCAATAGCATGTATATAGTAAAGAGTGAACAAAAGCTGAATTCTGTAAATGTTCAGAATTGTGAAATAGGTACTTTGAATTTCACTAGGTATCTAATATAGTAGCAGCAATAAATTGCTCAAATCTTGCACATTACACATGATAGAGGCTTATCAATTCTCAAAGGATAGTCAAGCAACTCTCCAAATTGGGAATTGAAGTAGGTCATAGGAGGTTTTGCTGTTTCTTTGACCTACTTAAATGCAATAGCCACAGGGTGCAGTCTTCAATTAGTGACAGGGTATCTAGTTACCCTAATATATAATAGCAATATTAAGTTTAACTGATTAATGTGTTTATTTCTGAAACTATTTGTTTTTGTCAACCATTTGGGCCTCATTTGTACAGGATGTACCCAGCATAAACCCCTACAAGGGATTTAACTACATGAGAACGCATCTCTGCCATCACTACTGCCCTCTTGCCCTATGATTATGGCTGATCATTGCTTCCTTGTCTCCACAGCATGCTTAACTTTCGCTTCGTACTAATTAATATGATGATATATGTATATCTGAGTGAAGTTTCACTCTAGTATGTCAGTGGTGTGACTTTCTGTGGTTTGATCTTACGCTTCCTTCCTTGCTGCACCATTTCATAAGATCATAAATCTGACCTTTCTTTCCATTCACAGTGAGGAAATTTGACTCTGAGACTATTTTTAAATGCTTACACATGTCTTTTTCTTTTTTAATCGAGAAGAGATTCATAATGTGAACCTGATTCATGTTTCCTCTTTTTACAATCAGTTTCCAGAGGAGACAGAACTGGACCTTTTGTCAGTCGCCGTCGATGGTCCTTCCCATTACTCATCCGCCAGTGAAGGGTCCCATTCCGTGTTCAGTTCTCCCAAAACTCCAGGTGTTACTTTCCAATCTGAAGACAGCCGACGGGATGACAGTTTGTCTTCTACAAGCGAAGATTCCGAGAAGGATGAAAAGGACGAAGAGCATGAGAGAGAAAGGTTTTATATTTATAGGAAACCCTCGTGAGTAGCCTTTTTGTGTTAAGATCCTTGGGTAGCATTTCTGAATTTAGGACCGAGCTTAAAGCATTATATATAACTGTTTACTTTCACAGAAAAACATATTAATGTGCCTAACGGAGTCAGACTAAGAGACATGACCATGGTTTACTAATATAGTTTAGCTCTGTATGGCATTTTTTTCTTTTCCTATACTTCTGCCTTTTAATAAAATCTGAGAAGATTTGCAAAATTCCATCTCCTCCCAAATGTAGAGTGTGGTGCACTCACTCATATTTTGCCTCCTCCACACCAGTGATTGTGCCTGTGCCCTCGGAACCCAGCACACAACCGGGCACATAGTAATAGCTCTCAGAACATAATTGTTGAATAAAATGTGACTGGGATACACTTAAGAAAAACTTCAGTTAGTATGAGCTGGTTGAGTATTTTGTGTGAATTTATAAACTATCAGTATAATTTATATGCAGACCGTTGTTCACATTGCATGTAGAAGAGTAGTTTGTTAAAAACTCTTCCCACTTCACTGCAGTGTGATGATCAGTTGTTCTTTCAGCAGACATACGTCTCGTAAAAAAGCCACAGGCTTTGCTGCTGTTCACCAACTGTTCACAGAGCGTTGGCCCACAGCTCCCGTCAACCGGAGCCTCAATGGCACAGCTACTGAGAGAAATATTGACTTTGAACTTGACATACGGGTTGAAATTGATAGTGGAAAATGTGTGCTTCACCCAACCACCCTCCTACAAGAACATGATGATATAAGCTTGAGGAGGTAAGAAACTGATCAGACGAGGGTACATGTAATTTCATTTGTTAGAAATACTATTTATCCCATATAATAAAAGCCCAGCAACCTAATGGCAGAACGACCGGTCGACCAGTCACTGTGATGCGCACTGACCACCAGGGGGCAGACGCTCAACATAGGAGTTGCCCCCCGGTGGTTAGTGCACTCCCACAGTGGGAGCGCTGCTCAGCTGACTGGGATGAGTGGTTGCAGGAGGAGCTGCTCAGAGGGCGGGTCCACAGCCACTCAGCTGACCCGGATGAGTGGCGTTCCCACAGTGGGCCGATCCCCACAGGCCACGCCCCCCCACCAGTGCATGAATCCTGTGCACCAAGCCTCTAGTGTAGTATAAACAAACTCCCCCACCCCCACAATCCAAAATGCAGATTGAAATTGATTTAATCATACTTAAGAGGTGTGAATGGTTATTTGTATAGTATACTATTTCTTTAGTCAAGTGTATAATATTATTTGGCAACTAGAAATGGATGTCTGATTTAGATTCTAAAAAATTCTTTAGTTAAAATAGTTATATCTTTGAAATTCTCCTTTAAACAAGTTTGAATTTCTTGGTTGGTCTCTCTCCTTGTATTGGGCATGCTTGTACTTTAGAGAGCAGTGTAGTACTCAGGAATGTTTGGTTATTGAGAGTTTTGATGAAGTCATAAAGATGTAAGAAAGACTGGATTACATAGAAGCACGAAGGGCTTCTGTGTGCTGGGATGCTGTCCCGGGTATAACTGCAGCTTTACCATTGGTGTCATTCAATGAGTAAATGGTGCTGTAAACAGGCTTGATGTTAGATTATTTTTTCTTTGATTTTTTGTTTTGCTTTTCTTTCCTAATCTAACAGAGAATTATAAGAAGATAATGATTGTGTGGGTGGGTGGGTGGGAAGTTAGATAGCACCAGAGGGCGGATGCTGACAGTCCTTGAAGCTGAGAGAAGGATGGTGGATTCATTATACCATATGTTTACTTTTCTTATGTTTGAAATGTTCCATAATAAGAGGTCTTTAAATGGTCTATTTATTTAAGGAGGCTTTTATAAAATTACAAGATACAAAGTTAAGTTCTTACAAAAGTAGTAGTGATGATAAAAGGTGACTTTATTTATTTTGGGTTGAACCACAATAACTTGCTGGTATTCCACTGGTTTTACCTCTGTAAAAGGCAATTTCATTTGGTTCAACCTACTGTGTTCATGTGACAGTCACAACCTTAGGTGAAAGTAAAGGTAACGGTGCTGTGTATTAGGGATCATAGAGCAGAAACATTACTGTGCAAGGCATTAGCTGCTGTAGCTGGAGACACTGAGCAGCTTTACTTTCTCAGCTTCATTAATGAGGGATGACATTCCATTTACTGTATAAACAAGAGTTTGATTTTAAACAAAAGGAAAGGAGAGAAATGTCATTTTTTAAAAAAAGATAAACATTTTTTGTTTATAGAAGTTATGATAGAAGTTCCAGGAGTTTAGATCAAGATTCTCCTTCAAAAAAGAAGTTTCAAACTAATTATGCTTCTACCACCCATTTAATGACTGGCAAGAAAGTCCCATCATCGCTGCAGACAAAGCCGAGTGATTTGGAAACAACAGTCTTTTACATCCCTGGAGTCGATGTAAAGGTACAAACATCATGTCTAGGGTGTGGGATGAGGTTATTAGTACCTGTGTTTATTTTCTACCAGACATGCACTTCCTTCACCAGTTATATGAAGCTGAGCTCTTCCAAGGTTTTTCTCTAGCCTGTGAACATCTGAAGTGCAGGCTGTCACTTCCTTTAGACAGATTTCACCACAAAAGTTGGGCAGAAAGAAGTTAATTTTATTTTCCATACATTGATATTCATAACATGTTTGCTAAGGCTTGCCTAGTGCAACTTTATTAAACAACTGTTTTTTAGATTCTAGAATCACAGAATCCTATAATGTTAAGCTAGAAATAAGTTAAAATATTATCTGGGGTGGCCTTTTTAGTTTTGAAAATGGAAGAAAGCTAAAAAGTGTCATGGTCACAGAGCTAACTTGTAAACACGGGACCTGGGTCTTCTGACTCCTGGGCCCATGTTCATTCTACACATTTTCCTGCATTTCTTGTTTATTCTCATCTGCATAATTTTAACTTTGAAAGTCTGTTGTTGTTGTTTTCTTTTTCTTTTTTTTATTAGTTAAGGTATTACAAATGTGTCCTCATCCCCCCCATTAACCCCCAACCTCCCCCCCCGTCCCCCCCCCCCCCTGCCCCGCACACTCATGCTCCCATCCCCCTGTTGTCCATGTCCATTGGTTTGGCTTATATACATGTATACAAGTCCTTCGGTTGATCTCTTCCCCTTACCCCCGCCCTTCCCTACTTTCCTTCTGGGGATTGATAGCCTGATCGCTGTTTCTCAGTCTTTGGGTCTGTCCCTTTTCATCAGTCTATGTTGTTTTCTATAATCCACAAATGAGTGAGATCATGTGGTATTTATCTTTCTCTGACTGGCTTATTTTGTTGTTGTTTTTTTCAATACAGTTGCATTACAACTCCAAGACACTAAAGACTGAATCACCTAATGCCTCCAGAGGGTCTTCCCTGCCAAGAACACTCTCTAAAGAGTCCAAGCTTTCTGGTATGAAAGATAGTGCCGCCTCTCCTCCTCCTTTATCTTGCACTATCCAGAGCAAGACTAACACCTTACTTCCTCCCCAGCCCCCACCTATTCCCTCAGGTATTGAAGAAAAATGAACTTGACTTACTTTTTTCATAGCTTAATGTTTAGTTATCACCTACTTGCTCTATTGAGACTTTCAAATTCACATGTTTAAGAAAAGAGGAAATAGACTTAATAATGACTGTACAAAATTTATAGATGGAACTGTAAGCCAACTACTTTGGGCTGTTTTTAAAATTGTTATTACCTTAAAATATCCATTGTTAAAATAAACTTAATATACCAAATACTTAATTTTTTTTAGATCTATGCATATTTAGAAAAAGTTGTAGGTCCAGTTTAGGAGCTGATGATCTGGATGGAAACATCAGACTTACACAAGATTGAGTATACTGGGCTTGACCACATTATTATCTATTATTGTGTAACATATTACCCAAACTTGGTGGCTTCTAATCTCAAACATTAATGACTGGCAAGAAAGTCCCATAATCGCTGCAGACAAAGCCGAGTGACTTGGAAACAACAGTCTTTTACATCACAGATTCAGTTTGGCCTGATAGATCTTTACAAAGTTGCTGTCAAGATGTTGGCAAGGGCTATGTCATCTGAATGCTTGGCTGGGTCTTGGGCATCTGCTTCCGTAATGTCCCAGTGCACATGGTAGGCACACTGCGCCTTAGTTCTCCCCCATAGATCTCCCCGCTGGGCTCCTGGTGTGTTCTCCTAGCAGGGCAGCTGGCATCCTTCGAAAGCAGTGAAGCAGCTCCATCTCTTATGGCTTAGCCTCAGAAGTCGGGTATCCTTCCTTCCACAATGTCTATTGATCCTACAGCTCAGCTCTGCTCAGTGAGGGAGGGAACCATACAGGGCCATGAGTGCTGGGGAGCCAGGACCGTTGGAAGCTATTTTGGAATCTGGGTATCACACCATGTGAATACCACCTTCCCTGAATAGAATTTCCAAAATGGGGAATGTCAGGCTGGATAGTAATTATTTGAAACAGTTTCATTTGGGAGATGGAACTTGATATATAAATCATTTACAGTGGCTAGTAATCATGATAATAATGCATTCGTTTTCTACCATTTTCAGTTGACAAGGCACAGCTATGTCCACTATGTGCAGGAGAGAGATGACTATTCCCATTTGATAAATAAGGAAAGTTAAGGCTTATAGAAGTTGAATTTCTTTCCTAGGTTTACAAAACGAATATATGTTGGAGTTGGAAACTTAAGCCAAAGTTAGCGAAGTCTGAGATAGCTGTTATACTCATTCTGCTGATGTGGAAATATTTAGTTAGGTAGAAGGAGAGAGATGGCAGCCCATGTAGGGAAGCATTGTAAATACGTGCAAGCTGAGGACAGCAAGAACATAGGGAAGCCTGAAAATAATGACTTTTTCTTCATTTGCCACAAAATATTGTCTGTCTGAGTTCTCTGTATCTTCTTAAGTGGACAAAATAATGCTAATGAGAAATTCAGCAAAGTATAAACTTGAAAAGCTGAAACAAACTTTGTAAGCTAGAGCAAGTAGGAATAACTTGTGTTACTTACATCATTAGTCATCTTTGTATTCCAACATTAATATATCATTTCTATCAACCTGTTCTCTTTATTACATTCTTGTACAGTTTTATGTATAAGGTGCTTCACTGATTAAACAGTCATATATTTAGAATGTCTCACAAAATTATCATATTGTTTTATTAAATTCAACTCACATTCGTCAATATTCTAGCCAAAGGAAAAGGAAGTGGAGGAATCAAAACAGCCAAGTTATATGCCTGGGTAGCACTTCAGTCACTGCCAGAGGAAATGGTCATCAGTCCCTGCCTGTTAGACTTTCTAGAAAAGGCTCTGGAAACTATCCCAATCACACCAATTGAGAGGAATTACACAAGTGAGTATCCTCCTTAGGGATTTCCTTTTCTATCATAATACACTTTGGGATCCTAGTACTTAGAAGGATTTTATAATGGCATTATAATATATTCAGTGGTAATATAAAAGAATTATAGAATTGAGAAAGAGCCTGAGAGATCCTCTAGTCCAGCGCTTCTCAACCTCTGGGTCGCGACCCCTTTGGCAGTCGAACGACCCTTTCACAGGGGTCGCCTAAGACCATCTTGCATATCAGATATTTATATTACGATTCATAACAGTAGCAACATTACAGTTATGAAGTAGCAACGAAAATAATTTTATGGTTGGGTCACAACATGAGGAACTGTATTTAAAGGACCAGAAGGTTGAGAACCACTGCTCTAGTCCTTATTTACAAGTAAAGAAACTAAGTCCTGGTGAGGTTGTAGGATTTTCCAACTACCATAGCCAGTTCATGACAAAATCACATCCCTGTGCCCTAAGGTGTCTCTTAGCCTGGAGAATCCTTGGGGAAAAGGTGTAATTGCTATTTCTTTGGGGTGTTTGGTGTAGCAGCAGGGGTGGGGGGGTTTTCAGGGTTCAGGGCAGTGGTTCTCAACCTGTGGGTCGCGACCCCTTTGGGGGTCAAACGACCCTTTCACAGGGGTCGCCTAAGACCATCAGAAAACACATATATAATTACATATTGTTTTTGTGATTAATCACTATGCTTTAATTATGTTCAATTTGTAACAATAAAAATATATCCTGCATATCAGATATTTACATTACGATTCATAACAGTAGCAAAATTACAGTTATGAAGTAGCAACGAAAATAATTTTATGGTTGTGGGTCACCACAACATGAGGAACTGTATTAAAGGGTCGCGGCATTAGGAAGGTTGAGAACCACTGGTTTAGGGGGATGAGTGAGAAGTTTGACTGGGAAAAGAAGTGTGTTATGATGGGCCCCAGAAGCAAACATTGCTGTGTGTTTATAACTCTGAACTTAGTACTGTCCCTTGTCCTAATGATGAAACTTAAAATTCACTATTTTAATAGCTGTCAGCTCCCAAGATGAAGACATGGGGCATTTTGAGATTCCAGACCCTATGGAAGAGTCAACAACATCGTTAGTGTCATCCTCCACATCTGCTTACTCTTCCTTCCCGGTGGACGTCGTGGTCTATGTCCGCGTGCAGGTGGGACATTTCACTTATTCTTGTTGTAGAGAAAAATGCTTTTCTTACGTTTATTTCCCTTTCCCAACATTATTTCCCTTTCAAGTTTTCTTCTCTTTTGTATGTATCTTGGCTGACAGGTTACTGAAACCTTGGGGAAGTACATGTATAGTTTTGTATGTTTTTACTTTTCTGCTGAGGAAGGTTTTCAGAATTAGGTCTCATACTTTTGTGGCAAAAATAAAAATATATAAATTAAATCCTTTTTTTAGCATTGTATGCCTTTTTTTAGTATGGCATCTGTGCTACTTGCTATTATGGTCCTTTGGGGGCAGATATAAAGGTAATTGAGGTATAAAGTCACAGTAATGCCTTTGTTAGATTTCTCCTAAGAGCTATGTAATTTTTACTTAATGTTTTATTTTAAAATGCAGTCCTGTCAATAGACCTTTGGGAGCATATGTTAGAATCTGACTGAGTCCATTTAGTAAGAGGATTTGAAAACTACTTGTACCTAAACTTGAGGGTTTAGTTTACCCTCAATTAAAATCTAATGATCAATCTCAAGAATAAAAGAACTGCTAGTGGTCATCTGTTCAGATCATTTTCTACAGGAACAATTTGGCTAAAAGAGCCCCGTCTGGTGTTTTGCACTAGCTCTTTTCAAAATCTGATGAAAACGTGTAATGGGGTGAGGGCTTGAGAGCCTATGAAACTTTCATTAATGTTAGTCTTTTTAAATTTTAGTATAAAGGATATTACTTCCTGTACTTGATTATGAACAAGTATAATGTGAATATAAACATCTTTAATGGTCTGAATTATCTAAATATTTATCACTCAGATATAGCTCCTCAAATACTTAGATTTTTTAAAAATGATACCATTTTGTTAATGTCTCATGTCTGCTTATAAAAGCTAGTACATTAAACACAAAATCCTTTCCTGTGTCAGTAAATTTGGTATATGTGGACCGAAATGGAAATGTAATTTTTAGAATCCAATGTAAAATTGTTTCACCTAGAACATTTTTATTTTTGGCTTTCTGCACTTAAGCCCTCACAGATCAAGTTCAGCTGTTTACCAGTATCAAGAGTAGAATGCATGCTGAAGTTGCCATCCCTGGACCTGGTGTTCTCTTCAAACCGGGGAGAACTGGAGACTTTAGGAACCACATGTCCTGCCGAGACTTTGTCCCCTGGAGGTAATGCCAATCAGAGTGGAGCAAAGGCCTCTGCAGGCAAGACGGGAACCCCAGGTAAAGAAACCTTTTTTTATCTACCAGTGTAGAGCCAAGTACTTTTTTTTAGATTTATCTTCATTGTTGAAGATAAATGTCCCCTTTGTTTGTCTGTTTTTATTTCCCATTGACCCCTTACACCCCACGCCTGCCCCTCCCAGGCCTTCACGATTCCACTGTCTGTGTCCATGGGCTATGCATATATGCATATTAGTTCCCTGGTTAATCACTTCTCACCCACCTCCCACCCCTGCCTTCCCTCTGAAATTCGTCTGTCTGTTTCATGCTTCTGTGTTTCTGGATGTATTTTGTTCCTCAGTTTATTTTGTCCATTAGATTTACATATGAGTGAGATCATGTGATACTTACCTTTCTCTGACTGGCTTATTTCACTTAGCATAGTACTCTCCAGGTCCATCCATGCTGTTACAAATAGTAAGAGTTCTTTCTTTTTTACAGCTGCGTAGTATTCCATTGTGTAAAGGTACCACAGCTTTTTTATCCACTCATCTGCTGATGGGCACTTGGGCTGTTTCCAAATCTTAGCTATTGTAAATTATAACTCTATGAGCATAGGGGTGCATATATTTTTTTCTGATTGGTGTTTCTGGTTTCTTAGTATGTATTCCTAGATGTGGGATCCCTGGGTCAAATGGAAGTTCCATTTTTAATTTTTTGAGGAAATTCCATACTGTTTTCCACAGTGGCTGCACCAGTTTTCATTCCTACCAACAGTGTACTATGGTTCCCTTTTCTCCACATCCTTGACAACACTTGTTGCTTGTTGATGGTAGCCATTCTGACAGGTGTGAGGTGATACCTCAATGGGTTTTAATTTGCATCTCTCTGATGATCAGTGACTTTGAGTATTTTTTCATGTATTTTGACCTTCTGTATGTCCACTTTGGAGAAGTGTCTATTTAGGTCCTTTGCTCATTTTTAAATTGGATTGTTTGTCTTTCTTTTGTTAAGTTGTATGAGTTCCTTATATATTTTGGAAATTAACCCCTTATGGGATGTATCATTGGGAAATATGTTCTCCCATGTAGTGGGCTCTCTTTTCATTATGTTGATGGTTTCTTTTGCTGTGCAGAAGCCTTTTATTTTGATGTAGTCCCATTTGTTTATTTTCTCCTTAATTTCCTTTGCCCTAGGACAGTGGTCGGCAAACTGTGGCTTGCGAGCCACATGCGGTTCTTTGGCCCCTTGAGTGTGGCCACGAAGTTTCAATCGCACTGTATGTGCGCGCCTGCACGTGGTATTTTGTGGAAGAGCCACACTCAAGGGGCCGCAGTTTGCCAACCACTGCCCTAGGAGATGTACCCATAAACATGTTGCTACAAGAGATGTCTGAGATTTTGCTGTGTATGGTTTGTTTCTTCTAAGATTTTTATGGTTTCAGGCTTTCATTTAAGTGTATGGTGCACGTTGATGGTCTAGTTGCATTTTTTTGCATGTACCTGTCCCATTTTCCCAACACCATTTATTGAAGAGGCTGTCTTGACTCCATTATATGCTCTTGCCTCCTTTGTCAATATTAATTGAGTGTAATGGCTTGGGTCGATTTTTGGGTTCTCTCTTCTGTTCAATTGATCTATATGCCTATTCTTGTACCAGTACCAGACTATTTTGAGTACAGTGGCTTTGTAGTATAACTTGATATCTGGTATTGTGATACCTCCAATTTTGTTCTTCCTTCTCAAGATTGCTATGGCTATCCAGGGTCTTTTCCATATAAATTTTTGGAGTGTTAGTTCTAGATCTATGAAATATGCTATTGGTATTTTAATAGGGATTGCTGAATTTATAGATTGCTTTGGGTAGTATGGACATTTTAATGATGTTGATTCTAGCAATCCAAGAATATAGAAGAAGGTATATTCTTCTACTTGTTTGTATCTTCATGTATCTCTATTTTTTTAGTGTCTGTAGGTTTCAGAGTACATGTCTTTTACCTCCTTGGTTAATCTTGTTCCTAAGTATCTTAATTTTTTTTGTTGCAATGGTAAATGGGATTGTTTTCTTCATTTCTCTTTCTGAGAGTTAATTATTGGTGTATAAAAATGCTATCGATTTCTGAGTGTTAATTTTGTATCCTGCTATGTTGCTGAATTCATTTATTAAATCTAGTAGTTTTTTTTATGGAGGCTTTAGGGTTTTCTGTGAATAATGACAGTTTATTTCCTCCTTTCCAATTTGGATGCCTTTTATTTCTTCTTCTTGTCTGATTGCTGTGGCTAGGACTTCCAGTACTATGTTGAATAAGAGTGGTGAAAGTGGACATCCCTGTCTTGTTCCTGTTCTTAGAGGAAATGGTTTTAGTTTTTGCCCATTGAATATGATTTTGGTTGTAGGGTAGGTTTGTCATATATGGCCTTTATTTTGTTGAGGTATGATACCTCTATTCCCACTTTGCTGAGAGTTTTTATCAAAAAAGGGTGTTGGATTTTGTTGAATGCTTTTTCTGCATCAATTGATATGATCATGATTTTTGTCTTCCAAACTGTTTATGTAATGTTTATGTAATCACATTTATTGATTTGCAAATATTGTACCAGCTTTGCATCCCTGGAATAAACCCCGCTTGGTTATTGTGTATGATCTTTTTAATGAACTGCTGCATCTGATTTACTAATGTTTTGTTGAGGATTTTAGCATCTATGTTCACCAGGGAGTCTCTCTGGTTTTGGAATTAGGGTAATGCTGGCCTCATAAAAAGAGTTTAGAAGTATTTGAATTTTTTAAAAATAGTTGGAGGAGAATCGGTGTTAGTTCTTCTTTGAATGTTTAGTAAAATTCCCCTGCGAAGCCATCTGGACCAGGGCTTTTTTTGCTGGGAATTTTTTTTATTACCGCTTCAATTTCATTAGTAGTTATCAGCCTATTCAGGTTTTCTGATTTTTCCTCATTGAGTTTTGGAAGATTGTATTTTTCTAGGAATATGTCCATTTTGTCCAGGTTGTCCTGTTTGTTGGAATATAGTTGTTCAGAGTATTTCTTTTTTTTTTTTTTTTTTACAATCCTTTGTATTTCTGTGGGGTCAGTTGCTACTGCACCTCTTTAATTTCTGATTTTATTTGGGTCCTCTCTTTGTTTCTTGAGTCTGGCTAGAAGTTCATCAATCTTGTTTATCTTTTCAAAGAACCAACCCTTGGTTTTATTGATCTTTTGTATTGTTTTTTTAAGTCTCTATGTCATTTATTTCTGCTCTAATCTTTAATATTTCCTTTCTTCTAATTACTCTGGGCTTTTCTTATTGTTCTCTTTCTAATTCTTTAAGTTGTAGAGTTAGGTAACTTATTAAAAGGTTTTCTTGTTTTTTGAGGTAGGCCTGTAATGCTAAGAACTTCTCTCTCAGGACTGCTTTCACTGTGTCCCATAGATTTTGGGTTGTTGTGTGTTCATTTTCATTTGTTTCTGGGATATTTTCTACTTCTTCCTTGATCTCTTTGGTAACACATTCATCTATATATATAAAAGCCTAAGCAACCAAATGTCTGAACGACCAGTTGACCGGTTGCTATGACACTCACTGACCACCAGGGAACAGATGCTCAATGCAGGAGTTGACCCCTGGTGTCAGTGCGCTCCCACAGTGGGAGCACCACTCAGCTGACTGACAGGTGCTAGATGCCAGGCTCACGACTGGCAAGTGCAGTTGTGATGGTGCAAGCCTCTCCCACCTCCGCAGCAGCACTTGTGAGTGGCAGCGGCAGCAGGTGCAGCGGGGCTGGGATGAGCAGGAGTGGTGTGGCGCCTGGCCTGGGCTCGATCTCCTCCCTGGCTGCCTGCTGCTTCGGGAACTACTACATCCCTCAGGTGATGTCAGACTGCCGGTATCAGTCCGATCCCTGCAGGCTGTGGGGATCTAGTTGAAACCGGCAGTCCAACATCCCTCGAGGGGTCCCGATTGCAAGAGGGCGCAGGGAAGGCTCTAATTGTTCAATAACATGCTATTTAGGATCCAAATACTATTTAATGTCCTATTCAGATGGCCTCCCATTATTTATGTTAAAAGCATAGTGGGAATCAGCCTATCCACACATGGTAAGTTTGCCACTGACACTTGGTTCTCTAAGAGAGAGAGAGATCTTTACTTTTTGCATTTTTTTTTTGCATATGTGTAGTGGTTCTTTTTTTTTTTTCAATTACAATTTACATTCAATATTATTTTGTATTTCAGGTGTTCAGCATAGTGATCATTCTGTTATATATGTTACAAAGTGTTCACCCTCTATTTCAAGTATATACCTGGCACCATACTGAGCTATTACAATGTTATCGGCTGTTTTTCCTGTGCTATACTTAACATCCCTGTGACTAATCTGTAACTACCAATTGATACTTCTGAATCCCTTCACCTTTTTCACCAAGCCCAACCACCCTCCCTTCTGATCTCTATATCTATGTGTCTGTTTCTGGTTTATTTTTTGCTTCATTCTGTTCTTTAGATTCCACAGGTAAGTGAGATCATGTGGTATTTGTATTTCTGTGAGTGACTTATTTCACTGTACATAATACCCTCTAAGTCCATCCATGCTCGTTGGAAAAGGTGTAACTTTCTACATGTGCTCTGTTTGCACTCTTTCCTACTGGAATGATTGGGCTTGTGAACAGTGTGTCCAGTTCCCCCCTTTGCTTAAACCCCTGCTATTTTGTGCCTTTTCCTTGGCCTGTTTGAGTGTCACAAAGGAGAGTAGAAACAGGAGGCTGTGGAGTTGGCCAGTCATACTATAAAGAAATGTTTCAGAGTATTCAACCTGGTTTACCAAGTAAATTAATTGCAAAGTATATCTAACACCTCATTTTGTTTTCAAGGATTAAATTTATGAGTGCATGCGTGAGTATTTATTTTTATTTTCAAGTCATGTTTGGTGGCTCTTGAGACTATTAGTGGCAGGATTTTTAAATTTTCTGTGGCTGATAAAGATTTGGGATGTCTGTGTTAATGGCAGGTTCATCAGGACTGGGCAGCCCTCTTGGCAGAAGTCGGCACAGCAGCAGTCAGTCAGATCTGACCACTTCTAGCAGTAGTTCCTCCGGGTTGAGCTTCACTGCCTGCATGTCTGACTTCTCCCTCTACGTGTTTCACCCTTACGGAGCTGGAAAACAGAAGAGTACTGTTTCTGGCCTCACGTCTGGGTCAGGAGGCTTAGGTACACTTAGCATGTTTGCATCTTTCTCAACTTTAGAGCACTTTTCAAACTTTGATCTTTTCATAAATCATGATACCTTTAATAATGGATATAAAGCAAGATCAGAAACTTACTAATTTTTCCTTTTGATAATATATATCCTGCCTCTACAAATAAGTAGAGATATGCAGTAAGTAATTTGGGTAAACGATTTATACAAGAATTGTAAAAATCAGAATATTTTATAAGTGATATACACAGCACAATAATATCCTTGGATATAGGTTTATTTGGATAAGAAATTCTATTCTACAAATAGTAAATTTTTTAAGGTGTTCATATTGTGTTTGTTAATTTAAAATGAGACTGTTAGTTTTATTATTACTATTAGAGAACTTAAATTTCACTGGCATTTTACCAATAAAAATGCTCATTAGATCATTCTGCTTAAATTTTTACCTCACTTTAAATCAGGGGTCCTCAAACTTTTTAAACAGAGGGCCAGTTCACTGTCGCTCAAACCATTGGAGGGCCGGACTATAGTTAAAAAAAAAACTATGAACAAATTCCTATGCACACTGCACATATCTTATTTTGAAGTAAAAAAACAAAACGGGAACAAATACAATATTTGTATTTGCATGTGGCCCGTGGGCCATAGTTTGAGGATCCCTGCTTTAAATGATTTTAATTGATGTGTTTAATTCCAGTGTTTTGGATAATTTCATGGAATTAGATAGTTGTGTGTATATGTATATGTACACATGTATGTTGTGTATATGTACTCATGTAGGTGTGTGTGGGTTTTTTTAAAGGGAATGTGGACGAAGACCCCACTTCAGTCACTGGTCGAAAAGACTCACTGAGTATAAACCTTGAGTTTGTAAAAGTGAGTTTGTCTCGGATAAGGCGTTCAGGAGGTGCCTCGTTTTTTGAAAATCAGTCTGTAAATAAGTCTGCAAGCAAAATGGACACCACACTAATAAATATATCTGGTATTCAATTTTATAGTTTTTAAATGTAAATGTTTGTTTTCCAGAATTAAATAAGGGGCTCCTTTTTAAGTGTTTAAATATTACATTTATTTAATAATATGAAGCTTTTAATGGTAAAGGAGAGGAATGACAGTCCAGCCTAGTGTACACTTTCAGTGCAAGTAATCAATGTTAGAAATGTTATCTACACTAATAAAAGAGAAATATGCAGATTGACCATACCTTCATGACACCCACCAGCCAATCAGGAGTGAGTATGCAAATTAACCCAACAAGGATGGTGGGCTAATTTGCATACACAGGCGTGGAGCAGCCGGGGGTGGAGCAGGATGCTTGCGTTGTGGCCATGGCAATGAGGCAGGCATTCCGCACCACCCTAGCCTCTCTGGGCTTCTGGGCAGCATGGGAAGGCAGAAAGGCAGCTCTGGCCAAGCGAAGGCAGTGCTGGCAGCCAGGGGAAGAAAGGCCCATTCTTGCACAAATCTTAGTGCATTGGGCCTCTAGTTTCTAGATAAATATACAGAAATATCACCCAAGGGCTAAAATGTGCCTCATTGAGTCACCTAAAACTGCTCTTCTCTTTACTTCTCTACCATAAATTGGTAAAATTTCTAGTGTTTCATTTGATTTTCTAATTGTAAATTCTTAAAACACTAAAGAGGAATGAGTTAAAAATGTTCCACATGCATTTAGTTTTAAATATTTAAAAGTGATTTAGTCCTGGCCAGTATGGGTCAGTTGGTTGAGCATTGTCCCACTCACCAAGAGATAATCTGGTTTGATTTCCAGTTGGGGCACATGCCCTGGTTGCTGGCTTGATCCCCAGTAGGGGTGTGCAGGAGGCAGCTGATCGATTTTTCTCTCTCCTTGATGTTTCTCTCTCCCTCTCCCTTCCTCTCTAAGAAAATCAATAGAAACTTTTTAAAAAAAGTGATTTGCCCATAGTTACAAAGCTAGTTATGAAGCTAGCAGTGCACATGCACATGACTCATATGCTGGTAGCATCGATTCTTTGGGCAGTGAAGCCATTAGAAGTTTTTAAGAAATGGGATGACAACATTGTCCCCAAAGATAACAGACTGTATTGTACATTTAAAAATCTATTGAGTTTGGCTCAGTGGTTAGAGAGTTAGCCCCCCAGACTGAAGGGTTGCAGGTTCAATTCTGGTCGAGGGCGCATACCTTGGTTGAAGACTTGATCCTCGGCCCAGGTCGGGATGTGTGCAGGAGGCAGCCAATCAATGTGTCTCTATCACATTGATGTTTCTCTCTCTTTGTCTTTCCCCCTCACTCCCACTCTCTCTAAAAATCTTTGGAAAAATTGAGAGGATAAATCTCATCTTAGGTGTTCTGACCATAAAAAAAAGACAAAATTTTATATGGATTACAAAATAAACGTGTGTGTGTGTGTGTGTGTGTGTGTGTGTGTGTGTGTGGTGGGTATTTTAGAAATAATTCATGGCAGCATGAAAAATGGGAGGGAAGATGTGTGGGGAGGCTGTTTAATTAGACACAGCAGCAGGGGCTGAAGGCTGGACTGTGACAATAATGAAGAAGAGGGAATGGTGTCTAGAGAAAGAGGAGAGAATCTACAAACTTGAGGACAGAGTGTGTGCAGAGCAGCAGAGACAGGATGCCTCACACTTTCAGCCTATGTGTCAGAAGGGACAGAGTGGTAGACAATAAAGGAGGAAGTACCTCCAGGGCATTTAATGGAAGGATGGGGTAGGAAGCTGCTGATAAGCTGTGAGATCAGAGGGAAACTGAAGGCAGGTCTGGGGGACCCAGGTGTGAAGACCCTCCTGAGGCCCTAGAGGAGGAATAAGGAGGGCAGAGCAGGAGCTGCGTGACCAGCATAGGGCCTTCACACTGACCAGCCCTGCTCTGGCAATGATCACCAACCTTTCAGACCTTGTGGACCACCAGTTGGTGACCATTGCTCCAAAGGATTCCTTAAACCAGCGGTTGCCAACCTTTTGGACCTCATGCACCACCAGTGGTCCGCAGACCACTGGTTGGTGACTGCTGGTCTAGCGCAGTGGTCGGCAAACTGCGACTTGGCAAACCGTGGCTCGCGAGCCACATGCGGCTCTTTGGCCCCTTCATTGTGGCTCTTCCACAAAATACCGACTTCTGCACATGGGCCACGAAGTTTCAATCGCACTGTACATGCACGCCCGCACGTGGTATTTTGTGGAAAAGCCACGCTGAAGGGGCCAAAGAGCTGCATGTGGATCGCCAGCCGCGGTTTGCTGACCACGGGTCTAGAGGAAAGCAGCAGTTCCCCCACACCACCACTTGGTTTGAAGTCACTTTTGAGGAAGTGTGTATCCCAGTTTATCCCATGATTCATTCGCCACATTTTAGAAAAGCCCTGTGTTCAAGTTGAAAGCTGTCTGTAAGACTGACCTTTAGAACCTCTATGAGAATTTATTGATAAAGTGTAATTCCAGTTTGCCTTTACCTCAACAAAGGAATGGAACTGAAGTGCTAGAATCTGCTACTTTTCTCATTTATGGAAGGAACATATTATCCCTTACTAATCATGCTGTGCAACTTTAGATATTTCATGAATTGTAGCTATTATAATTTAGTTGTGTAATACCATATTATACCATGTAGAAAATATTAAAGGTTTTGGAAATTTGTACTAACACATTTTTTAAATTTCTGTATCAGCTGTTTGTGACATAGGTTCTGCTTCCTTTAAATATGATATGCGCCGGCTCAGTGAAATTCTGGCATTTCCAAGAGCCTGGTACAGGAGAAGTATTGCAAGACGTCTCTTCCTTGGAGACCAAACTATAAATTTGCCAAGTAAGCTCACTATGTAATTAGAGTTACACTTAGTTTGCTTTTAATTTTGGTTGCAATAGTAATAAGATCCATGATTGACAACACAAACTTTGTCTTACTTGGTAAGTTGTGGCATGCAGTTCATTCCCTCATTCAAGCATCTGCTGATCCCCTCCAGTGTGCCAAGCATGGGAATGCATGAGCAGGGTCACAGAGAACTTGCCCTCTCAGAAACTACATTCTGCTGACATTAACAATTATTTTATAATCTTAATAAAATCTGGAAATGCAGAAATACATGTAACCATTAAAATCATGATTAGATAAGCATGGAAAATAGAAAGTGTTGGGGACATGCTACCATATTGCCTGTGTTTTTCTCCTGGACTTAGATATTGTATAAGTGAAAGGTAGAGTTAGCAAGATACAGTACAAAATATACAAAACCTGGTCTTGGTCTATTTCCTCATCTGTAAAGTGGGAGCATAATACCTCTTCAGCCATTCTCATAGTGTTTCTGTGAGAAATAAACTAACGAGCTGGAATGTGCTCTGCACACTTGTCAAATAGAGAACTAAAAGTATGTAATGTGCTTAGAGGTGGTGGAGTGTTAAAATTTATTATTTTATAGCATGCCAGTTTTACCCTGTTAATTGTTTTTGTTTCCACTTTTCTGTTAGCGTCTGGCCCAGGGACACCTGATTCCATCGAAGGGGTGAGCCAACATCTTTCCCCAGAATCATCAAGAAAAGCTTACTGCAGGACCTGGGAGCAGCCGAGTCAGTCAGCCTCCTTCACCCACATGCCTCAGTCACCCAATGTGTTCACTGAGCACATGACAAACAGCACCATGTCACCAGGGACAGTGGCACAGAGCCTGAAGTCCCCAGCTTCCATAAGATCCAGGAGTGTATCGGATTCTTCAGTTCCCCGAAGAGGTAACACTGCCCTCTTTGTTATCAGTGGTCCTCCAATGACTCCAGGATAAAAATCTCAATTAGTTACTCCCAGATTTCTGTCTCACCTGCAGGGAAGTAGACTCTTGCAGGTTTTTATGGAAGATGGAGGGGAGGGGATCCAAATCAAACAACACACACTTCAAAGTATCTGAATGCAGAAGAGATAGCTGGGTGGCTCAGAGCTTTAAAAGGGGGTAGGGAAGAGGAGAGAGCACATGGTTAGTGTGGTGCTTTGCAAAGGGGTAGGGAGAGAGGAGGGAGCACATTGTTAGTGAGCTCCAGATAAGATAATACAGTTATTTTTTAAAATTGTTTTCAATTAGTTTATACTCATTATTTTGTATTGGTTTCAGGTTTACAACATAGTGGTTAGACAATCACATTGCTTTACAAAGTGTTCTTGACTATATTCCTTATGCTGTACTTTATAGCCCCATTGCTATTCATAACTGTCAATCTGTACTTCTCAATGGTACAGTTATTTTTAGAAGTAAACCAAACCTACAATATTGTAAAAGATGTTTGATATTGAAAAAGTTAATTTTTGTATTCATTCATTCTTTTATTCACCCATGTTTTTTCAACTCTTATGTGCTCAGCATTCTACTTGAGTCTGAACATTTAAAAATGAGTGATTTAGTTCATGTCGCAAGGTAAGATTAGGGTATAATGAGCAAATGCAGGACTCAAGACATGCGTGAGTCTGTACGACACAGAAGACAGGCATGCAGCAGCCTCTGTATCTCAGAATGGTCCCTGCTTTCAGGTCCTCTGTTAGCCAGTAGAAACTTGGGATTTCCTTCTCTGCTGAGAACCCAGGGTGATGAAAGATCTGTGCTGCTGTATCCTGTGCATACTGGAATTTCCTCCTGTAACAAGGAACTCATAGATAACTTTCTAAGCTTCCAGAAAGTGCGACTTACAGCACCTGCTAAAGTCAGTAAATGGTAACTCTTTTAGAGGCAGTGTGATAGCTATTTAACATTTGGCTATAACACAAGAATATCATTTCAATCTTTGGATTATAGTGGTAAGAGTAGTTTTTGCTTTGTAATCACTGAGCATCTGTGAACAAATGTGCATATGATTTTTTTTTATTTTTAGACTCACTTTCAAAAACATCAACTCCTTTTAACAAATCCAACAAAGCAGCAAGTCAACAAGGGACTCCATGGGAAACACTTGTCGTGTTTGCTATCAACTTGAAGCAATTAAACGTCCAAATGAATATGAGTAATGTAATGGGAAATACAACGTAAGCTCTTCAGATACAAAGAAAATATATTTAATCATTACTTGTAATTTTTCTTATAGTGTATTAAAGTAATTCAAAACCTTTCTCTAATGCTGAAATGTTTGAGACAGTGAAAACAGTAGATAAAAGATACGAAATTGCTTTATACTGAAATGGCTAATCTACTCATAAAGATACTATACTATAAAACAATATGAAATGTATGTTTTAAAAAGAGAAAAAATTATAAGTAAAACAGCATAATTTTCTAGCTAAGCAAAAAGCCTTATAAATATTAATATTTAAACATTTACTGGTTTTTATAATAAACTTAAAAAAAAACTTTTTTGAAATCATCTAACTCCTGTTTTAGTTTGTAACACTGGAAGCCATATGTCTACTTAATAATCCTTTTCTTATTTTAGTTGGACAACGAGTGGTTTGAAGAGCCAGGGCCGCCTGTCAGTAGGAAGCAACCGTGACCGAGAGATCAGCATGTCCGTGGGGCTGGGAAGATCCCAGTTAGACTCTAAGGGAGGGGTTGTTGGAGGGACCATCGATGTCAATGCACTGGAGATGGTTGGTATGTTGAATTTTACAACTGAAAAATATATTGAAAAAAAGTTTTAAAACTTTTGATGAGTTTTTCCCATTCAGCATTTCTCTGAAAAATAATTATTTCAGCTCATATTTCTGAACATCCAAATCAGCAGCCCAGTCACAAAATTCAGATCACGATGGGCTCCACTGAGGCCCGCGTGGACTACATGGGCTCCAGCATCCTCATGGGCATCTTCAGCAATGCTGACCTCAAGCTGCAGGACGAGTGGAAGGTGAATCTGTGCAGTGCCTTGGATTCAAGCATAAGTGATAAAAGGTATTCAGGAAATAGGACCTTTCAAACTTTGTATGACTGCTCTGAACATATTTTCTGTCATTCAGTGAGAAAGCACAAGCTTTTATATTTTGCAATTAATGTGAATGAAAAAGCTTGGTGGGGAAGGGACTTTTTCTTGTACTTTTAAACCATGTACTTCTAAACCATCTTATATAAGCTATATGATAAAGACTCTGTTTTATATTCTAGTGAAATTTTTGTCCATGGAGATTTGAAGTGGGATATTTTCCAAGTAATGATATCAAGATCAACCACACCAGACCTGATAAAAATAGGAATGAAGCTCCAGGAATTTTTCACGCAACAGTTTGATACCAGCAAACGAGCTCTGTCTACCTGGGGACCAGTTCCTTATCTTCCACCTAAGACAGTGACGAATATCCTAGAGAAAAGTTCACAAGAGCAGTGTAAGAAATAGAACTAAGGCTTTGTATGTGCTGATCTTTCAGTGAATGTGTTGCAATTTTCATTAAAGTCACATAGTATCTGTATGCCATGCTTAGAGTGATCCATATGCTCTTCTCCAGTTCACTCAGCAACATACCTGATTCCCACCCACATGGGCATTGAAGCCATCATTTGAGAAGTAACCATTTCTTATCTCCTCCCCTTGCCACAGCTCATCTGAATCATCCATATACCACATTCCTGAATATAAATTATGACAATACCATGTTCTGCTTAAAAGCACAAGCTGTGGAATCAGAATATCTGAGTTTGAATTTATTAGCTGTGTTCTCCTAGGCAGATTATTATTTTCACTCAGTAGGTCAATCAACAAATATTTATTAAACATGCTCATGTGCTAAAGCACATGGCATAGATCTAGTGGGCAAAGTTCCTAGCCTCATGAAGTTTACATTCTAATGGGAGAGACATCCCAAATTTAAGTTACTAACTAAAATGCAAGATAGTTTTAGGTAGAGAGAGGTGCTGAGAAGAGGAATGAAGCAGTGGAAGGAAACAGAGAATGAGTGTGTGAGGATGGCCATTTTAGAAGGGGGCTCCCGGAAGCCTTTTCTCAAGTGAAAGATCTCGGCTGAGGGCTGGGAAAGAGCGTTCCAAGCACAGGGGCCTGTGGAGAGTGCAGGGCTCCCGCAGCAGGAGGGTACTTGCTTTGAGGGTCACGAAGGCGGTCACTGTGTAGAACAGTGGCAAGCAGTTACACACTGGACCTTAGCTCAGATAGCTAGGCCACGGATAAGAGTTTTAATATGATGGGTAGCTATTGGAGAGTCTCGAACAGATTTGATATTATTTTACTTTATCTTAAAATATTCCTTTGTAAAGCATCACTCTGGCTGCTGTGTGGAGAATAGACTGTAGGCAGTTAAGGATGGAAGTTCAGAGAGCAAGTGTAGTAATTACTACCATTACACACATACTGACCTTACCATAGTAAGGAGGCGCTGTGGGAGTCCAGGCTACTGGTGATGGTGGCTTTAACTAGGTGATAGAAGTAAAGTGGCAAAAAGTTGTTAGAGTTAGGATAATTTTTAATAACTTTTTATTATCACAGAAGCAATACTTGTACATTAAAAAAAAATAGAAAATACAAGCAAAAAATAAAAGCATCCTATTCCATCAAAAAATCATTCCTGTGACCACCTGAGAGCATGCACCTTCAGATATTTTTCTATGCACCTATATATGTATATGTTCTTTTTACCAAAATATTGTTCATACTGTTTTATAACCTTTTCCATTCAACAAGCTCCCACTTTCCATTTTGCTATTTTAGCTCCTCTAGCCTGTGACCACATTCCACAACTGACCTAAAATTTGTCCAAACCAGTATATCACATTCAAGATCACAGGTCAGATCTGGTTATGTATCTTTACTCTCTTTTAATTCAGCATAGTTCTTTTTTAATGACCTGACTTGAGAGGCTTGGCCAGTTATCCTACACAATGTCCTGCCTTCTATTTTTCAGTTGCTTCCTTGTGGTTCCATTTATCTCCTTCCTCTGCTCCTTTTATTTCCTTTAAACTAGAATTGGTGTCAGGCATATACAAATGGAGGGGGGTTTTCCTAAAATGCCTTTCCTGGATTCTTGAAAAAGTCCTTGTCATAGAAAACAAACAAATAGACTCATAGAATTGTTTTAGATTAAAGGAAACTAAAGAGACATGCCAATTACCGTAAATACAGTGCATGGCCCCTGGTTGGATCTGGAGCTGTGGAAAACAGCCAAAAAGGACATCACTAGAATAAATGGGAAATATTAAGGTGTGTTACTCAAATACCTGAAATACCTGGAGGTCTTATTCAGATGCAGATTCTGATCCATAAGTGTGGGGTGGACATAAGAGCCTGAATTTTAAACAAGCTCTGGGTGATTATGATGGTCCTCAGACCTCACTTTTGAGTAGTAAGGGTACAAAAGAGTAAAAAAAGAAAATGTACTAAAATTCAGGAGGTCTGTTTGATATCTAGGTCTTCTAGTTGCTGGTTTAGTTAACCCGTCCTCTGCTTCACTTGAACAGGGTCCAAATGAAATACCTAGTTTACAGTTACTGTGAGAATTGTATAAAATGTCATGCAAGTATTTGTAAATTATTACAGCAGTATTAGTTGCAATTATTAGCAAGTTACTACTTTCCTTAGTTGCATCCATCCTTATGCAGCATCTTTCCCAAGACTATATGCTTATTAGCTTCTGCTTAATGTTAACCAGGGTTGGGTTGTTGTTTTCATCCCTTACCTGAGTCACTGCAGCTGCAGAAAGGAGCCCTGCTGCTCCCCAGCTCCCTGCCATTGCCATTGCAGATGTGCCCATGGCAGGCACTCAGGACAAACCTGTTTGGTTTTCTTGCAGTGCTGGACGCTGCCCACCATCGACACTGGCCTGGAGTACTGAAGGTGGTATCGGGATGCCACATATCCTTATTCCAGATCCCATTACCAGAAGATGGAATGCAGTTTGGAGGATCGATGAGCTTACATGGAAACCACATGACACTAGCTTGTTTCCATGGTCCAAATTTCCGTTCAAAATCCTGGGCCCTTTTTCACCTAGAAGAACCAAATATTGCTTTTTGGACTGAAGCTCAGAAGATCTGGGAGGATGGTAAACTGACACATTTCAAACTTTTACTCTTTTCATCTTCTGATGTGATAATACATAGCAGAGTAACTTTTCTTTCTCATATCTTTGATCTGTTTTCTCTTATAACATTTCTGAAGTCCATTCTATTTGTTATTATGTACCTGACATGTCAAGGAGTTCACTGCCAATGAGTCAGTTTCTATAAAGTCTGGGATGTAAAAGACTTATTTCTGAACTTGCTATCTATTCTTTTTCTTGCTTAAGCAATTAAAGTTTCTGTTACTGGCTGTAATCATAATAGTACTTATTGTAAAAATTTCTTACATAAACATGAAAAGAAGAGATACAGTGGCAGTATATGGAAATGATCTGCCTTCAAGACTACAATAGGCAAGGCTCTGCTTTTACCTCTGTTTACAGTGGTAGACCCAGTTCCTTTCAGCTTTAGTTTTTTACTCAGTGGTTTCTTAATGATGACCCCTCCCCCCCCCCCCAAAAAAAATGGTTGATGCTTTTTTCTTTTTTTATTGTTTAAAGTATTACATATGTCTCCTTTTTCCCTGATTGACAACCCCAACCCCGGTCCACTCCCATCCCCAAGAGCAAGCCCCCACTGCCCCAGTGTCCGTGTCCATTGGTTATGCTAATATGCATGCATACAAGTCCTTTGATTGATCTCTAACCCCCTCTCCCCTGCCCCTTGTCTCTGGATCTGTTTATGTTGATAATTATGTCCCACATATGAGTGGGTTGATGCTTTTCATGTTACTGGGGATAAATCCAGTAATAGCTAAAAGAAAAAATATTTGTGATTTTATTTCTCACTTATTTACTCATTTTCTATCTGTTGCTCTAAGCACAACTCTTTTCTTGCATCTAAATATAATTTGTTACATTAAGAAACTTTTTTTCCTCTAGGCTCTAGTGATCATTCTACATATGTTGTACAAACATTGGATTTTCATCTGGGTCATAATACCATGGTTACCAAACCATGTGGCGCTTTGGAAAGTCCTATGGCAACAATAACCAAGATAACAAGGCGTCGCCATGAAAACCCACCCCATGGAGTAGCGAGTGTGAAAGAATGGTTCCATTATGTTACAGCCACAAGAAATGAAGGTTAAAAGTTTGATTTTTTTGGAGATATTTTGTTTTTTTCCTAATTTGGATTCTGTTGACTGTATAGAATTTAAGTGGGGGGGAAACTTTTCATTTCTTCAATTAAACAATTTTCATTTTACTCCTGCTGATGTAAGTAACAATATTAATGCATAGTTTCATCACCCTGGTAATGCAATATAGACTTAAATTATTTTAGATGTAACTGAAAACAATCAAAGTAAAATTGGCTTAAATAACTGAAATTAAGTTTACTTTAAGATAATTGGAAACCTATTTTGATACTGTTAAACATTAGAGATTTGGAGAAGTTATGACACAACTAAGTACTAGGATGCCACAAACTTAAGGTTCTCAATGGATGAAATAAAATGAAACTAAATAATATCATTCCTATGAAGTCATAAGTTTAAAGAGTGGTTTTGATGAGTTTTTCATTTGATTTGATCACCAATCTTAATAATGTGGTCATGAAAATTTTTATTTTGTGGTTGTTTTATGTTCAAGTTTATAATATTGCTTTTACTGATTTCATTTGTATTAGAAAGCTGACTAGATTGAGAAATAAGACTTGAATGTTTTATTTAAAAATGACTTTTCAAAATGGAAAGGATGATGACATGGGCCCATGGAAAATAGTTACTATGGAATGGGCAACCCCAGGGATTAAAGACTGTTCTGAGAATAAAGGGGTATAAGGAAGCAAATTAGAAGAGTGTGGATGTATTAACTGTTCTACCTTCTAAGTACACATTTTAGGGAAGGGTTCCTTTTTGGCTGGGATACTATGGAGGGGCTGTCAGCATACTGAACTGCCACCTGTGTACCTAGAAAAGTGCTAATTTTATAAGACAACCATAATGTAATCATAGCACATACATTGGGGAATATCAGGACTTCTACCTGATTTCAAGATCAGGATCATATTTAATCACAAATTCTGTAAGAGTGAAGTATTCAATGTATGGAGATTAACGAAACTCTTAAATTCAGATATGAATTTAATCCTATATAATAAAAGCGTAGTATGCAAATTGTCCCCTTGACTGGGAGTTCGACCATGGGGTGGGGCCGGCTGGGGGAAGGGAGGGAGGCTCTGGCTGGCAGCAGCAGCTGCTAGGGACCCTACCAGTGCACAGATTTCATGTACTGGGCCTCTAGTTGAGAATAATATTCATTTTAAAGTTTCAAGAAACAAAAAAGCAAAATGGATTGGATTTTTGGATTTATTCAAAACTATGTTATAAAGCTTCAGTCTTGAGAAGTGATCTATATCACTATATATGTGTGTATATAAGTATAAATATAAATCACTACATATAAATTAACATAGCTCTATATTTATTTATATGTGTCTATACCCCTGTCTATATATATATATTATTCTCAAGACCACAACTTTATGTGGTTCTATTTTTTATTTTTTATTTTCTTTTTTTATTTTTTCAAATGTGAGTTGATTTTGAAACTTTTGAAATGATAAAAGTTCCTGTATCATAGTGCCATGAAAGCTATAGGCTTATCTATGTCTATTGGTTTAATTTGATTGTTACTGTCTTTATTATTATGCATGTAGAGCTAAACCTACTTCGTAACGTTGATGCTAATAACACCGAGAATAGCACTACTGTGAAGAATTCCAGTTTGTTGAGTGGATTCAGAGGAGGTTCTAGTTACAATCATGAAACAGAGACTATCTTTGCATTACCAAGGATGCAGCTTGACTTTAAATCTATTCATGTTCAAGAACCACAGGAACCTTCATTACAGGGTATGTGGAAGAACAATCTTTAGTTTCTGAAGTTACTAAGAAAATTCTAAAGGAACTTAGAACTGTTTTTTATTATTTGTGTGTAATATTGTTATAATCTGATTATATAATTATCTATATCTATATATAAAAGGCTAATATGTTAAGTGTACATCTGACCAGCTGTGACGCGCACTGACCACCAGGGGGCAAACACTCAAGCAGGAGCTGCTGAGCTGCAGTGACTTGGCAGTGGCACTTCTCGGGGTGATGTATCCTGGAACCAGATAGGAGGGAGCCCAATTCCTCGCAGGGCCATGCGATTCCACCTTCGGCCGTGGGTTATGTTGTTGCTGGGGTACTGTCGGCCCTAAATCTGGTTTACTGCACACTTGTGTTTGCATTCCGCACCCTGTACAACAGCAACTTTGCAGAGTGCCCTCTCGCACTCTGGGACCCCTCGGGAGATGTTGGAGAGCCAGTTTCGGCCCAATCCTGCAGGCCAGGCTGAGGGACCCCATCTGTCGGAGGGACCCCACTCACTCCACAGATGCCCTTCAAGCCACGGCGCCACCCCAGGTGTGGCCAGTCGGAGAGGAACCACGGGAGGTTGGCTCCAGGGCATGTTCAGCCCATCTTGCCCAGTCCTGCCCTACCGGCCACCTTCTAATTAATTTCAATGTGCACAAATCCGTACACCAGGTCACTAGTGTTATATAAAATAACATAAATTGATTTCCTGGGTCAAAATGATTGATGTTCTTGCCAGCCATGTAACCTGTGGCAAATAATTTAATCCATTTGTATCTCTTTCTCCTCAGTAAATTGGAGGATAATAACTGGTTCAGAGGGTTTTTATGAGGAATAAATAAAAAATTATATTTATGTTAATATAAAATGTTTATTAAACCATCATCATTCTGTGAATCACATACAAAAATACTCATTTCTTTCTTGTTGCATTTCAGTGGATGCATTTACACAGACACATGTAAATCCCTTAACAGAAAGAGAAAGGGATTTATTTAATTAAATCTTTACCATAAAGGAACTTTGCCCTTGCAGATGCCAGCCTGAAGCCGAAGGTAGAATGTAGTGTGGTGACAGAGTTCACTGACCATATTTGTGTGACTATGGATGCTGAGCTCATCATGTTTCTCCATGATTTAGTGTCGGCTTATCTTAAAGAGAAAGAAAAGGGTAAGTAGCATATTCTTGTTTTGGGGATTATGTTTTTTTCTTTCAAGCTTCAGGAAAGGCAGCTGTCTGCCATTTATATGGATTTTTAATGATCTAATGATAAATGAGTACAATGTGTCTCCTTCCTCTATGAATTGCAAATATCAATAAATAAATGAAATGAATATAAATAATCTATTAGTAAGACTATGTAACAGATTGACTGTCTGCTAGGCACACACAACACTCTAACCATGCCTCACGTTGAATATATTTTGTACTTCACAAAATATTTCCTATATGTATGGATATTATCAGACTTTGTAGGAGATTCTCACAAAGTAGTAAAAGGAAAAACCTCAATGAAGAAATACTACTAGTCAAGTGAAATGACTAGAGAAACTACATAATAAAGGAGCGTGTTGCCTATTACTTATGATCACTAATTTATAAAGACTTCGTCTTTCATAAAACATTTGCATGTTTACTATATTGAGTGAAAAGGCTGCTTACATAAAAAGCTTCTAAGTACCACTGTTCAAATATATGTATCACATTAACATACTAAAACCATTGAGTTGTACACATTAACTGAGTGAATTTTATTGTGAATTATATCTCAATAAAACTGTTAAAATAATAAGTCATCCACCTACAGCTGTTCTTTAGGAAACCTACAACTGTCAGTCCAGTACCCTAGGCCTGCTAATCACATAAATGTTATCATTCTTTACCACTAGTTTTAGGCCCACAAATGTATGTAAAACATACACTATTACTCAAAAGTAAATTACATTATTTCTAATTGTAAGGTAATACAATAACTTTGATATTGGCTTTCTCCAAGCAAAGCAATAGCCAATTATTGGCACTTATTTAAGGCTTATTTAAAATATTACTTTAAAGAATATTTGTATTGATTTCAGAGAGGAAGGGAGAGGGGGAGAGATAGAAACATCAATGATGAGAGAGAATCATTGATTGGCTCCCTCCTGCACACCCCCTACTGGGGCTCAAGCCTACAACCTGGGCATGTGCCCTTGACCAGAATCGAACCTGGGGCCCTTCAGTCCACAGGCTGACTCTATCCACTGAGCCAAACCAGCCAGGGCTAAAATACTACTTTTTAAGAAATGTAATTAAATGAGACTTTGGCCAATTCACAAATAAAATAATGGAACAAATTATTCTGTTCATATAGTGATTTAAAATAAACTTATAAGATATATATTTGCATATTAATCTATTATTTTCATTATAGCCATTTTTCCACCTCGGATTTTATCTACTCGACCAGGACAGAAAAGTCCAGTCATTATACATGATGACAACTCCTCTGACAAAGACAGAGAAGACAGCATCAGTTACACCACTGTGGACTGGAGAGATTTTATGTGCAACACGTGGCATCTAGAGCCCACTCTTAGGTAAATAGTGGGTATATATATTTACCTATATTCTATGGGATTATTAGGAGAAAAGGTTATAAATTATGTATTAGGTTATTAAATATTTTGTATTGAAAAATATATTTAGAAGTTAGCCAGTTGTAATCTTGACAACATCTGACTGCTGTTTTTGCTGTTCCTTTCTGCTATTGTAAGTGTTCTAGGAACAGACCCTGGGGATAGCTCAGTACTGGTTAGCTGTCCACTGTGTGACATTCTGTTAATCACTAAAATGTGAGAATAACTCTGCTGCCATAATGGCTATTATTTTTTTACCCTCTCACCAAGATGTTATTTTCAGGTAACTGAGGTAGGTAGTTATAGTAAACTTTTGTTACGTAGTTTGGGAAGATGTAGTAGAAGTCATATATCATTAAGGACCGTATAATTCTTACATATGTCATGACAATGTAATAGAGTAGACCATGTCACAGTGTCCTTTTGTGTGCATAGGAAGCAATATAAAACCATTCCTGAAATGTCAAATGTAATGCTATCAGCTTCTGATTCCTTTACTGAGTCATGTTCTACAATCATGATCCCAGTGACATCAACTTGTTTTCATATCATAATTTTAAAAGTATTTTCTAATTTTAATTATTTTTATAATTGCTGCTATAACCAGCAGTACTTGCTTTGTATGTCCTTGTTTGTGATTGACACTCACAACCCTATTATTTTTCCCTTTCCTTTCATCTGCTTTGTTAATCAAATTATCACTGTTTGATTCATGGAATAATGGTATCAAAAAAAGTCCATCATACTCAACACTATGCAGAATGACACAGATTTCATTTAGATAAGCTTATTATTCAGACATACTTATACCAAAATAATTCTAAACTAACAAAATATTCATTATACAGTGGACTTCTGTATAAGTAGAAAGTGAATCATACAATGTGTTAGTAATTTGTATTCAGTGAAATTTGTTGTAACCAAATTGACAAAACACTTTAGTATTAATAGCACATAAACGCATGAGAAATAGTAACAGTGTCAATACTCAAACAATATTAAAATATTGCAAAAGTCCTAATGCAGAAAACTGTTTAGAAAATCTGTTTTTTATTTGTAATTCTAAATAAATATAATTGACTAGATAAGTCATCACCTAACGTTGATAAGTTGGTTCTATGACTTTAAGGGAAACAACTTTAATGAAACCAGTTTTACCATAGGCTACTTGATATAAACAAGAGTTATGTTCCTACAAGTTATAACAAAATGGTGTTATTCAAAGACCTGTTGTATCTTTTAATTTAAAATGAGCATAAAATAGTTAAATTTTTCATAAAATATATTCCTTACTTTAGCAAACTACCACAAGACTAAATATGGTGTGGTAGTGGGTAGCATGGTTAAGAGCGGTGGCTCTAAGCCCTGCTTTCTGGCTAAGTGACATTGCCCGAAGGATTTAATAACTGCTGTCTCAGTTACCTCATAAAAAAAATTTGAAAATGGTATTACCTACCTTGTAGGTTACAATTCTTAGATAAGCTAATTAACACAAACTGCTTGTAACTGTTAAGAGTTTTAACAGATCAATGTTTAGTTCCTCCCTTTCCCCCTAACTGAAATAGTGGGAGAGAGGCAGCTGGAAATAAAAATGATAGTTCTAATACTGGTAATGCTGGTGACAGAGAATGTGGTTTGGAGGTCTGGCACCAGTGGCTTTCTACTACAGTCCAGGTTTGGACTCACCTGCAGGGTCTCAGTGCTGCAGCGCTCGCATGGGGCAGGACTGAAGTTGTGCAGTCAGCAGCACTGTGTACTCACCTAGCCACAGGCAGCTATGAACTGTCTAGGGCTCAACTATTTAAGGACCTGTCTTTGAAAAATCCTATGGCATAAAGGAACAGATCAAAATGAATGGTTTCTAAGAGAAGGTAGGGAGGAGGGTACTACACTACACTATTCAGTTCCTCCATTAATTCGCCAATCAGATAACTCATCAATAAGGGGGCAAAAAGAGGCCAGGAGGGTTTCCTTGATGGCTAAGCCTCTATATCAGCGGTTCTCAACCTGTGGGTCGAGACCCCTTTTGCGGTCGAAGGACCCTTTCACAGGGGTCGCCTAAGACCATCCTGCATATCAGATATTTACATTACGATTCATAACAGTAGCAACATTACAGTTATGAAGTAGGAACGAACATAATTTTATGGTTGGGTCACAACATGAGGAACTATTTAAAGGGCCAGAAGGTTGAGAACACTGCTATAGAAAGAAATACCAAGAATAGGAAGAAAATGGTTCTTCTTCTAACATGTTTAGCACACAGCAAACACTATAATTTTACCCCCCCCCCCATTATGCCACATACTTGAACTCTTATTTTTTTCAGCTTTATTGAGGTGTAATTGACAAAACAAAGATATTTTAAGTGTATGACATTGTGACTTGATATACATATATTTTTGAAAAGCTTTCCCCCACCAAGTTAATTAACATCTTTTAGAATAAACCAAATATCCTTTAAATGTTTAAGATGACTGTGTAACTTTGGGCTTAAAATAATCAGAATGAAATTCACTAAACTCCATTACTGTGTATATGCTTATCAAGGATCCTTATAATCACACTTTTTTTTTAATGCTATTATAGTGAATCCAGGAATTGTAGGTTAGATTATTCAAATGTACCTACTGAAGATATTTTGTTTGAGCACATTATGGAGGCTTACTGATGTGCTTAAACTTACCTTCAGGTCTGTGCTGGGACACTGTACTCCTAATTATTTTTTATAATTATTTTAGATTAATTTCTTGGACTGGAAGAAAGATTGATCCAGTAGGCGTTGATTATATTCTTCAAAAATTGGGCTTTCATCATGCCAGGACTACTATTCCTAAATGGCTTCAAAGAGGAGTCATGGACCCACTGGACAAGGTTCTGTCAGTTCTTATAAAAAAACTTGGTACTGCACTACAGGATGAGAAAGAAAAGAAAGGAAAAGACAAAGAAGAACACTAAAAAGTAACTTGATCTGTGAACAAATTATTACACCGGAGTGCTTTTTTGTATATTAGTTATTTTAAATATGACTTTAAAATAATTCTAATTTTATGGCCATTATGTTGAAGGTTTGTAAGTTAACCTGTTTGTTCTAGTTCCACCATTCTGTATACAGTGAAATATATTGCATGATAATGTAAATTCTGTGAAAAACTAGATTAAAATATATATCTACTCAGTAGGGTTTATAATTGTTATGTGCAATATGATTCCTGCATCCTAAAATATTTTCAGAATAACTGTGAATTTCTTGTTATTGGCCATACTTTTTGAAAAAATCTTGTTCATAATGTGATTATTTTGGTCATTAATTGCTTTTTCTTTTTAAAAATGTAGACTTGTATAAATACCTATTTGTATATAGTTTGAGTAATTGTGATATGATTAAATACCACTAAAGTATTGTTTGTAACTATTGTAATAAAGTCACAATAATTGGTTTCAGTCTGTTCTTCCTTTGACAGCTTATTCTTATAATTAATAGATGCCCACCCTATGTTAGTTATTAAATGTTTTCATAGAAAATAATACTTATAAAATGAAATCTGTATAAATATTAGTCAAAAAAGGGTGTAGCCAGAGAGAGGCATATCAGACACTTCAGAGATATTAGGTGTAGTTCTATTTCTTAAACTAGTGGTCAACACATAGCTGCTTGTTTTTATTGTAATATATTCTTTATGTACATGTTTATATTCTTTTGTGCATATGAAGGTAGGTGTATAGTACATACATTAGTATAATAAAAAGATTTTAAAAGAATAGCAAAATCTGCCGAAACCGATTTGGCTCAGTGGATAGGGCGTCGGCCTGCGGACTGGAGGGTCCCAGGTTCGATTCTGGTCAGGGGCATGTACCTGGGTTGCGGGCACATCCCCAGTAGGGAGTGTGCAGGACGCAGCTAAATCAATGTTTCTCTCTCATAGATGTTTCTGACTCTCTATCTCTCTCCCTTCCTCTCTGTGGAAAATCAATAAAATGTATTTAAAAAAAAAAAAGAATAGCAAAATCTATCTATCTATCTATCTATCTATCTATCTATCTATCTATCTATCTATCTATCTGGCTAATATGCTAAGGGTCCGTCCAGGTAATGATGTCACATAGCAACACCCAGTTTCCTCTCCCTAGCAACTAGTCTCCTTGCAGTTTCTTCAGCCCAGAAATATGACTTGCTTTATATCCAGGTGGAAACATTTTACACTTTAACCAAATGTCTGTGAAGCGTTTTCCCATACCTCATCTCATTTGATCCTCACAGAAGTCCTGGAGTAGGTGGATAGGAGAATTGGTGAAAGGAGAATTGGTGAAAGCCTATGTATTTTCTTTTCATCAGCCAAAAAATGGGAGATTTAGAAAGCTTAGAAACTTGAACCGACTGAAAAAAAGAAATGGTGGGCCTTGAAAATGACTTCAGGTTTTCTCACTGCGTAGAATATAGTCAAACACTGCCACATTTAAATATTTTACCCTTTGTTCTCCCTGTGTGATCTACAATAATAATCCCTTTGTGTTGGTATTTACTGCTGTGCTGCTGACAATTACCTGAAAGAGAAACTGGGGTGCTTCACTGGGCTGGAAAAAGTTTAGCTAAATCAGAAAGCAGGTCTAATTAAGCAATTTTATTTTATATCTATAAAAGGCTAAGTTGACTTGCACATGTGTGATACATATACCAGAGCCATAAAGCTCTGGTGCCAATCGCACGCATGTGTTTCGTTCTGTCATTGTCAATTATGAATTTGGTTGACACTCCTATTATAGAGAAAAGGCAAATAGCGATATTAAAATATTTCTTCTAATTAATTTCCTTTCAATGTTCACAAATTCATGCACTGAGCCACTGGTCTAAAGTAATATTCAAAAGTAAATATTCTTAATCACAACTCATGTTTGAAATCAGCCAAATCAGTACAGTCCATTTAAAAGTTGGGTAAACAATAGATTTAAAGAACCTAGAATTAGAAAACACCTCAAGAAAGCCTCTGGTTTGGAATATTGAACTCAAGTAGATAAGGCACTATTCTCTCAGATTGAAAAACAACAACAAAAAAACCCCACAACCTTCCAGAAGAGCCAAGGAACTTAGCCATCCAAGGTCATGATGGGGCAGATGGACAGACAGACACACAGTGTTAGGGGAATTAAAAATTGTACTCTGTTGTCACACAGCAACTTAGTAATACAATTAAACTAAAATCCTAGTGGCTAGAGTCATAATTTTGAATTCTTTCTGCTACATCATCTTTTTTAACTATTATCTGCCTGATCTCTCTGTATTCTCCTCAATCACCTCCACAGTTGGGGGCTATAGGAACATTATATCTATTAGTCACACTTACCAGAGAAGCAAATTCTATACCTACTTTGGATCTAGTGTCTAAGATAATACTGCCAGAAAGATACTTCATAAAACAAAGTAGATAAAAATTAAATAAATTATTCCTTACTTGAGCCCTTCAGGTATTAATTCTCTGCTTCAAAGAAACAGTTATGCCAGTAAGTTCTAAATGTTAAAACTTTTCAATGGCTTTAAATATTATTGATATATGAGTTACCAAAAAAATGATTTAAATATAAACTTACAGTATTTCTGGCACTTACAGTGAGAATGCTATAAAAAGAAAAGGGCAATTTAAATTTGCAACCAAACTTTCTGTGGCTCTGTTGGGCAAGGCTATGAGAAAATCATATTTGTGCACTGCTAGTGGGAAAGTAATAGGAACATTATGGAAATTTCAGGAGAAGAAAAAGAAAAGGGACCGAAAATACATTTAAAGAAATAATGGGTAAGAATTTCCCACACCTGGGAAGAGAAAGGACATCCAGATCCATGACGTCCAAAGGACCCAGACCCACAACAGCTGAATGAGAATAGAGGTACACGGAGACACATTATTATTAAATTCTCAAAAGTCAGAGATAAAATAATTTTAAGAGAATTATTAAACAGAAAAGGGAGAAGGTATATGTATAGGAACCCCTTGAGACTGTAGGCAGAATTCTCATCAGAAAATTTTCAGGTCAGGAGAGAATTAGATGGCATATTCAAAATATTGAAACAGATAACTGTCAAACAAGAATTCCATACCTGGCAAAGCAGTCCCTCAGAAATGATGGAAGGATAAAGCCTTTCTCAAACAAAACCTGAAAGAGTTCATTACCAGCAGACCTGCAAAAATGCTAAAGAGAATTCTTTACTTGAAAGTAAAAATATATATTAAAAGAAACCTAACCACAAAAACATAGAAAGGGAGTGTAACTCTCACTAGTAATGATAGTGATAGATTCTGCAATATGGTAATAGTTTGCATAATTCACTTACAACTCTAGTTTAAAAGTTAAAGTAATAAAAATAACCTTAACTACAAAAATGTTATTAATCACACAATTTAAAAAACATGTAAATTGCAACAGCAATGGATAGATCAGGCAGCATCAATAAGAAAACAGGGAGAGAACCAAGATGGCAGCATAGGTTAACGCTGGAGTTTGCTGCCTCGAACAATCACTTCAAAAGTGAAACTAAAAGACGGAATGGACATCACCCAGAACCACAGGAACGCTGGCTGAGTGGAAGTCCTACAACTAGGAGGAAAGAGAAACGCATACGGACACTCAGAGGAGGCGCAGTGCTGAAGTCAAATACTGAGGTGCGGAGTGCATGCAGAGCGGGCTGGTGGCTGAGGGCGCGGTTGGCGTTTTCAATCGGGAGGGAGTCGCAGACTCTGAGCTCCAGATCCGGGCGAGTCTTTAGGGACCCTGACTCAAACGGGAGAAGTGGGACTGTCTGGCTTCGGTCGGAGCGAGTGCAGCTTTCTCTCCAAGGTTTGCAGAGGTTGCTGGGACTCAGAGAGGCAGAGCCCCTGGGGACAGGACTGAGAGCAGCCATAACTGCTCTCTCCGGCCCACCCTGTTGATCCTGTGCAACCCACCCGCCCCGCCCAAGCCCTGCACAGAGGCATTTGCCGGATAGCCTCAGGCAAAGGCTGGATTAGCACCTCCCTAGAGGACAGAAGTTCTCTCACTGCAGACACAGCTAATTCTCACAGCCACTTGGCCTGGAGGTCAAATCCCCCCTAGTATTAGCTACAACAATCAAGGCTTAACTACAAGACTGCGCACAAAGACCACTAGGGGGTGCACCAAGAAAGCATAACAAAATGCGGAGACAAAGAAACAGGACAAAATTGTCAATGGAAGATACAGAGTTCAGAACCACACTTTTAAGGTCTCTCAAGAACTGTCTAGAAGCCGCCGATAAACTTAATGAGATCCTCGAGAAATCTAATGAGACCCTAGATGTTGTGATAAAGAACCAACTAGAAATTAAGCATACACCAACTGAAATAAAGAATACTATACAGATTCCCAACAGCAGACCAGAGGAGCGCAAGAATCAAGTCAAAGATTTGAAATGCAAAGAAGCAAAAAACACCCAACCGGAAAAGCAAAATGAAAAAAGAATCCGAAAATGCGAAGATAGTGTAAGGAGCCTCTGGGACAGCTTCAAGCATACCAACATCAGAATTATAGGGGTGCCAGAAGATGAGAGAGAGCAAGATATTGAAAACCTATTGGAAGAAATAATGACAGAAAACTTCCCCCACCTGGTGAAAGAAATAGACTTACAGGTCTAAGAAGCGCAGAGAACCCCAAACAAAAGGAATCCAAAGAGGACCATACCAAGACACATCATAATTAAAATGCCAAGAGCAAAAGACAAAGAATCTTAAAAACAGCAAGAGAAAGAAACTCAGTTACCTACAAGGGAATACCCATACGACTGTCAGCTGATTTCTCAACAGAAACTTTGCAGGCCAGAAGGGAGTGGCAAGAAATATTCAAAGTGATGAATGCCAAGAACCTACAACCAAGATTACTTTATCCAGCAAAGCTATCATTCAGAACTGAAGGTCAGATAAAGTGCTTCACAGATAAGAAAAAGCTAAAGGAGTTCATCACCACCAAACCAGGATTATATGAAATGCTGAAAGGTATCCTTTAAGAAGAGGAAGAGGAAGAGGAAGAAAAAGGTAAAGATACAAATTATGAACAACAAATATGCATCTATCAACAAGTGAATCTAAGAATCAAGTGAATAAATAATCTGATGAACAGAATGAACTGGTGATTATAATAGAATCAGGGACATAGAAAGGGAATGGACTGACTATTCTTGGGGGGGGAAAGGGGTGTGGGAGATGCAGGAAGAGACTGGACAAAAATCGTGCACCTATGGATGAGGACAGTGGGTGGGGAGTGAGGGCGGGGGGTGGGGCAGGAACTGGGAGGAGGGGAGTTATGGGGGGGGAAAGAGGAACAAATGTAATAATCTGAACAATAAAGATTTAATTAAAAAATAATAAATAAATAAATAAATAAAAATAAGAAAAAATAAGAAAACAGCAGATCTGAACAACACTATAGACCACACAGACCTATCATATATGCAGAACATTCTAGCCAACGGCAGCAGAATACACATTCTTCTCAAGCACGCAATTACCTGCGTATTTGTGGGCGGATATTACTTCTTGCTGTAATGAGGTATAATACCATCAATCCTACTATGTTTGTTTCCTTTTTGGTGAAAGTGACTTAACTCTTTAGAATCCTGTCCATATAAAAAAAAAGTAGAGGGCACTAAAACTTTGTTATAACAATGTCACTCAATTCCTTCTGGGTTAGTGCCAAAACTTTTTTAGTAATTTACTATTAAAAATATGTTCAACAATCTATCAGCTAACACCTCCATGAGAGCCTGATTCAACTTTTACGAGAGCAAAGGACTGAAAACACCCACAGATGAGCGCCATCAGTCCTCAACACGTCCACCTGTTCTCACGAACATCCTGTGGAATCTCAGGTCGGTTATTCTGTCAACAAGCCTTCCCAGGCGCCTTGTTAGCGCTATGAATGGGGAAAAAGCGAAGGGCTTCCTTGAAGCCACGGTGGATAAGGAGGCCCGATGGGGGTCACTGTGGACAAGGAGACCCGCCTTGTCCAGGCTCCGTGAGGACTGGGGGCGCCAGGGCGCAGAGTGAGCGACAACGCCGACCGGCGCCACCCCCACCTCACGCGCTGAGCGAGAGGCCTGCGCCAGGGCCGCCGGCTCACGTGACATTCAGCGACTTCTCACGCTCCAGACAGGCGCATGCGCAGAGGCGGAGGCGCGGCCCAGGTGCGTAGACGGTTGGCGATAGGGCGGGGTGGGACAGGGGCTTCACCGGGGCCTGGCCTCCGTCAGGGCCTCGGGGCCACCACCTGGAGACGGCTTTCGAAAACCGCAGCGCTGGCCGCGGGGCTCTCACGTACAGCGTCCTGCGGGAGAGGCTGAGGCCAGGTGGAGAAGCAATGGCTTCGGCCGGGGAGCCTCGGGGCCTGCGGCCCGGCCTCAACTGCCCGCCTGCGGGGTTGGGCCGGCAGGGCCGGAAGGACTACTTCGGTGGGTGGTATCTGGGCCCGAAGGGAGGCCAACAACCGGAGGCCAACCTCAGGCGCCGCAGGTCCCCGGGGGCGCGGTTTCCTCCTTCTTTCCTCTGGTCTCCGAGGGCTTCGGGCTTTCCTCTTGGGCGTGGTGCGGGGGCGGAATGAGCCGGCGCCAGCGGCGTGAGGCCAGTTGGAGATGCGGCCCTGCGTACGTCATTTTCTGCCAACTTTGTCTCATTCGTAGGTGAGAAAATGTCCTCCAATAATGGCTGGTTTCAGAAGAGCTCCCAGGTCCCTAGCTTTGCTCAGATGCTGAAAAAGAACCTGCCGGTTCATCCGCCCGCCCAGACGGTCACCACGCCCGCAGCACAGTCCTCGGAAAGTGACAGCCTGTCCCGCATGGCTTCCAAGGTCACACCAGTGACGGGTACGACGTCTTTTTCACCTGCAGTCGGGCCTCAGCTTTTTCAGGCTGAGCTTTGAGCCCCCGGTTAAATGTTTCCTGGACATGTGGCTGCGTCCCTGCGGCCCGGCGCCGCCGCCCGGAGCGTGCATTCCGGCCCCCAGCGCTGTGGGAAGCTTGCGGAAACCCTCCCCCTGGGCTGCTAGTCATTTCGACCCCTTGGCGGTGCAGCCCCGTCAGGTGTGCCTTGCCTTATGGAGATGAGGCTGTCACCCCTTCAGAGAGGGGGCCGGGCCGAGACTGGCTTGCGGTCCGCAGATCCCTTGGCATCCATAGTGTTCCGTACACAGCAGGGACACACACCCTTTACAAATTGGACCGATCTCAAGGTGAAAGATAATGTAAAATAGGCCATGGGAAACCAAAAACGAGGTTCTTGCCCCAGATGTGTGTTTTCCTCCATTGTAGGCCTCAGTGACATTGCATGTAAAAATGGCTTAACGGTTCTCAACCTGTGGGTTGCGACCCCTTTGGCGGTCGAACGACCCTTTCACAGGGGTCGCCTAAGACCATCCTGCCTATCAGATATTTACATTACGATTCATAACAGTAGCAACATTACAGTTACGAAGTAGCAACGAAAATAATTTTATGGTTGGGTCACAACATGAGGAACTGTATTTAAAGGGTCAGAAGGTTGAGAACCACTGGCTTAGAGAGTCCCTGAAGACCTTGACATGACTAAAATTTTGCGATTCTTTGATAGCACTTAATGACAGTGGTAGCCCTTCTTTCAACATAGCCTTGGTATTCCAAGAGATTTTATACATTATACAGAATGACAGGCTGCGCTTGGCATTTGTGCCAAAATTGTTTAGGAGAAACTTATATGGAATGAAAACCACACATGACTAAGTTTGTGAGGGACAATGTCTTATTTTTTTTTAATGCATCAAATTGACAAGCGTAAACATTTATTTTTAGGTAATTTTCCAGAACCATTGCTTTCCAAAGGTCTTTCATCTATTTCAAATCCCGTCCTTCCTCCAAAAAAAATACCTAAGGAATTTATAATGAAATACAAACGTGGAGAGATCAACCCTGTGTCAGCCTTGCACCAGTTTGCACAAATGCAGCGGGTTCAGCTTGACCTTAAGGAAACGGTAACAACAGGCAAGTGAATGCCGTGTCTGGTTATTACAGGATGGGAAAATATTATCCTAGTAAAAGCAGAGCATATAAGTGGCACTGAATTTCTATATTCACATAATGTCGGGGTTAAATGACTACTATTTTTGGTTGGTATACTTTAGAAAATGTTATATTAATATTTCTTTAGCCTTTTGGAATCTGCAAGTAACTCACATACAAAATACTTATAATCATGGGATTTTAATTTTTTGTTTATGGCTGGTTGAACTGAAATCTCATCAGCCTTGTGTATTATACACAGGTGTAAATACTTGTAAACATGCTTTTTAGGGATGTTAAGTATTTGGACTCTGATTATCTTATTAGCAGGATTCTGTGATACTGATGCCTAACAAAAATTATGGCCAAATTTGGCTTCTGAAAGTCAAAGATCAGAGGTCAAAATAACACATGATTGGTACTCATCAGCAGTCCTGTCTGAGACTATTTTCTCGGTTCTCTCTAAACTGCCCAGTAACCAGAAGACTGGTACCACACTGTGCCTGTGGAAGGCTTCAGGAATACAAATCAGTAAAATGCAGAATGCAGCTTCTGATTTCATCACCTATGACCAGAGACTTGGAAGAACTTTAGGAAAGTGGAGGATAAGAGAATAAGTGCTCTTAAGAGGCGTTGACAATTTTTAAACATGTCTGTGCAAATAGGGTCTTAATGTAGAAGGGAGTTTTCCTAGGTTTCTTTGTTATGGGGTGAGGCCACAACATTAGTAACAAACAGAATTTCCGGAGGATGGGGCCCAGAAATCAGGATTTTTAAAAGATTCCCAGGTGATTCTAATGTGCAGCCAAGGTTGAGAACTACTGTCATAGATGATGGAAGGAAAGCAATTTTCCCAAATGCAATCAGGAGTTGCTTGTAACCTTGATGTACTTCTTCAAAAACAACCAACAGTTAATGAAATATTTGAGAAGAGAAGATAAAGGCTTATGTGGAGTGACATTATACTTGGCCATCTCTAATGAGAGTGGAGATTGAAGTTACCTAAAGTCTGAACATTTGAACTGGGAAATTCTTTGGCCTGTAAATTTAGGAAATGATTCCATTTTATTTTTTATCAGGCAAATATGAAATCTAGTAAAAGTAATTGTGTAAAGGTAATCCTAGAGATTTTGGATGACAAGACATCTTTATGTTTCGGTTTTCTTTGTTAATTCCCCTTCCTCCAACTGCCCTACAACTCTGATGGGTTGAGTTGCTTACAGTGACTCCCTGATAGGTGTCCAGGATTTCTTCAAAGGAATCCTTTCTGTTCTGGAGCTTTTAAAAGTATCAGGGGGGAAAAAAGTATCAGGGCACCCAAAGAGGGAAAGAAATTAAATTTTATTGGTATTGAAGTTTGAAAGAAGAAGGTGTTGCCAGAGGCTCCACATTTTGCCTGTAATTTGTTGTTTGATAGATATATGGATGCTTTTCATTCCCAGGCATTATTCAGGACACTGCCACTCCATATATGGCCTGCACTGTAAAGTTGACCCTATGCTTATGCTGAGTCTGGAGCCAGCTGTGCTACTTGAAGGACTCCTCAGAATTAGTTCAGGGACCCACCCAGCTTTCCTTTCACCTGTATTGGCCCTACAGAAAAACTGATGGGCCGAGGTAGCTAGTTTTCCACAATTTTGTAGTTGGATGTTTTCCTGTGTAACAGACATCTTTTGCAGCATTTATTCTGAGTTCTTTTTCAAGGTAACGTTTTGGGACCATATTTTGCTTTTTGTGCTGTGGTGGATGGTATCCAGTACAAGACTGGACTGGGACAAAATAAAAAGGAATCTAGATCCAACGCAGCCAAATTAGCTCTTGATGAACTTCTACAGCTGGATGAACCTGAGCCAAGAAATTTTGAAACATCAGGTAAATTACTCTTGATTATAAACTATTTGTAAAATTTATTATTTTTAGAAGGAATAACCTGAAAGATTTTATATTAATGGAGAGTTACTTCGCAACTGCAGTCTTTGTAGCAGGATTTGAATAATTTTCTTCCATTGCTGTCTGATTGCTGATGTATTTAACCATAGTGTATATTTCAGTCCCATAAGAGAAAAACATGTTGCTCAACTGTCTGATAACTTGTCAGATTGTCAGTGGGTTTGATTCCCGAAACTTATTTTTCTATGCAAATATTGGATTCTTATATTTAACACTGTGCATTTAATACTTAGAGGTTTTTAATGCAATTTTTGTGAAGTTTGCCTGTGTTAAATTCAGTAATACTAGAATTACTTGAGAAAATAATGGCCTAAGGTAGCATAGCAAGAGTGTAAACTCCAGAATTAGATTGCTCAGGTTGGAATATTGACCCTGGACAGACAAGTTATTTGCACTCTAAGCCTAAGTTTTCATCATTTGAAAAGTGGGGACAATGATAGTACCTACATCCTGTGGCTACCATGCAAAGCCTTTAAGCAGTGCATGTGAATAGTATATGATCAAATGGTAGTTCTTATTAAATATCAATTTGAGGAATATGTTAATGTGTTATATATGTTAGCATAGTAAGCAATTTTTGTCATGTTTCATGTTAGGTTACATTTTGGTTTACCCTTTGGTTTAATGTCATGTTTTCTTCTTTTTCCTGGCTTTTCTAACTTTCGAACCAAATTGCAAAGCTATTGCAAAAAATGGGACTAAAAACTTTGAACATTTTGAATGTAGTATTCCCCTAGAAAACACTCTAGTAAAATAGCATTAAAATACTAAGTGAGGTGCTCTTCCTTTGGGGAGTACGCCTGCACCTTTCCAGGCCCTTCTCTCCACCTACCTCCACATTACATTTACCCTTCTCTCTCTTAAACTCCAAGCACCCTTCTTTTGCTTCTGTAACTTGTTTCCTGAGCCCATTTCTAAATAAACTTTCTCTTATAGTTTGAAAAAAAAAACCAACTAAGTGAAATAAGCCAGTCAGAGAAAGACAAGTACCATATGATTTTACTCATACATGGAATCTAATGAACAAAATGAACTAATTAGCAAAATAGAGACAAATTCATAGATAGAGAAAGGCTGACAGCTGTGGGGGAGAAGTTAGGGGAAATGATGGGATTGAGCAAAAATATTATAATTTTTACTTATTAAATTTTTAAAAATTCTTTATTAGTTAAGGTATTACAAATGTGTCCTCATCCCCTCCATTAAAGCCCCATCTTCCCCCTTGCTCATGCTCTCATCTCCCTGTTGTCCATGTCCATTTACTTACTAAATTTTTAACAGAATATTAATTTTAAATGTTTTACATAGTATTACTGTAAATAGAAAATTGTTCTTAAGCATCTAAAACAGGGTTTCATTTTAACCTGTGCTGTGCCAGCACAGCCAAGGGTGAACCTGAGGAGGGGTGGTGAAGGATTAAAGAAGACAAAAGAGAATACAGCTGGGGCTCAGAGGATCTCCCATGCCTGGATGAGGACACAGAAAGATCCAGCCTGTAAGCTGAGGCTTTATTTTATAGTCAGAGAAAAACAAGGAAGTGGTCAACATAGTTACAATGTTCTTGTGAGTTTCACCTTATTTTGACACACTTACTGCACCTCCCACAGTCCATTAGCTACCTAGGAAGGAACTAGGGAGGGCTATAAGGTTAAACTTAATTATGCTAAGAGGGCTCTGCCCTCCAAACTGGGACTTGTTTGTGGCCCTGCCACAGGTCAATCCAAGGCTTGATTCTATAGCCACTCACTACATAACCTCTTTTCAGAATGTCACATATTTACAAAGCAAGCTCTATCCTATATAATCTATCTATATCCTCCTATCTAATAAAAGAGAAACATGGTAATTGGTGTACGACCGCTACCCTTCCCATTGGCTAATCAGGGCAATATGCAAATTAACTGCCAGCCAAGATGGCGACCGGCAGCCAGGCAGCTTGAAACTAACATGAGGCTTGCTTGCTTCAGTGACAGAGGACTCCAACGTTCCCGCCTGCCACTGCAGGCCTCTGAGCTGCAACTCTAAGCAACTATGTAACAAATATAGAAGCTAAACAAAACTCCAGAAACCTGCTTTAGTCCGCCGGGCTTCAGCCAGCAGGATCACAACATTGTAAGCAAAGGCCAGAAACCTACTTTCAGCAGCGGAGGCCTAAGAGCTGGAGCCAAGCCTCAAAGCTAAAGCTGGCCCAGAATAAAAAAAGAAAAGAAAAATAGGAGCAGTTGGGAGCTTCAGTCACCCCTAGTCTGAAAACAGCCCTCAGCCCCTCACGCAGACTGGCCAGGCACCCCAGTGGGGACCCCCACCCTGAAGAGTGTGTGACCAGCTGCAAACAGCCATCATCCCCTCATCCAGGCTGCCCAGGCACCCCAGTGGGGACCCCCACCCTGAAGGATGTGTGACCAGCTGCAAACAGCCATCATCACCTCACCCAGGCTGGCCCGGCACCCCAGTGGGGACTCCCACCCTGATCCAGGACACCCTTCAGGGCAAACCAGCCGGCACCCACCCATGCACCAGGCCTCTACCCTATATAGTAAAAGGGTAATATGCCTCCCAGCACCGGGATCAGCGGAGCTGTGAGGCCTCCCGGCACTGGGATCAGCGTGACATGGGGCAGCGCCCAAACCCCCTGATTGCCCTGCGGCTCTGTGTGTGACAGGGGTGGGGCCACAACCTCCCTATCCACCCTGCTTTGTTCATGACAGGGTGCGGCGCCCCACCCCACCCCCTCCCCCACGGGCCCTGCTCTGTGTGTGACGGGGTAGAGCCATAACCTCCCCATCGGCCCTGCCCTGAGTGTGAGAGTGGCGGCGCCCCAACCCCTGATGGGCCCTGCTCTGTGCATGACAGGGTACAGAGTCCCACCCCCCTGATTGGCCCTGCTCTGTGCGTGACAGGGAGTGGCGCCACAACCTCCCCATCGACCCTGCCTTGAGTGTGACAGGGGACGGTGCCCCAACCCCCCAATCGGCCCTACCCTGAGCGTGACTGAGGATGGCATCACAACCTTCTGATCGCCCTGCTCTGTGCATGACAGGGGGTGGCACCCCAACTCCCCAATCGGCCCTGCTCTGAGCCCGACCAGGGGCTGCTGCACCTAGGGATTGGGCGTGCCCTCTGCCACCCGGGAGCAGGCCTAAGCCAGCAGGTCGTTATCTCCTGAGGGGTCCCAGACTGCGAGAGGGCGCAGGCCAGGCTGAGGGACCCCCCTCACCCCCCTGAGTGCACAAATTTTTGTGCACCGGGCCTCTAGTATATATATAAAAGCCCAGTGACTGAACATCAGAACGACCAGTTGAGCAGTCACTATGGTGCGCACTGACCACCAGGGGGCAGATGCTCAACACAGGAGGTGCCCCCTGGTGGCCAGTGCGCTCCCACAGCAGGTCGATTCCCGCAGGCCATGCCCCCCCACCAGTGCACGAATCTGTGCACCGGGCCTCTAGTCCTATATAATAATAGAGGAATATGCAAATTAGCCTGGACACTGTAATGTCATGACCGAACAGCAGGGACCTGAGGCTGCATGAGCCTGGCCTGGGCGAGGGACCTCAGGCCACGACCCTTCCCTGTGGGGCTTGACAGTGGACCTCAGGCCACACCCCCCCTTGGCAGGGCTGGATGGGGGACCCCAGGCCACGCCCCTCACCTGGCAGGGCTTGTCAGGGACCTCAGGCTGCATCCCCCTGCCCCAGAGGCAGGCTGGGGACCTTAGGCTGCACCTCCCACCTGGTGGGGCTTGATGGGGACCTCAGGCTGTGCCCCCCACCCGGCAGGGCTTGACGGGGGACCTGAGACTGCACCCCTCACCGGGTGCCAGGCAGAAGGACCTGAGGCTGTGCCCCCCCACCCCCCCGCCCAAAGGGGCTAGATAAGGGTGGGGCCAGCTGGGTCTGGGTCTCACCCAATGGGGGTGGGGCTGGCTGGGTCTGGGTCTCCTGCATTTTAGAAGCATGTGTAGTTGGTGGGCAAGGACTTGACTCTAGGTCCCGCAGCATGCCCCAGACTCTGACGAGAGAGATTTTTTTTTCTTTTTTTTTTCTTTTAATTAAATCTTTATTGTTCAGATTATTACATTTGTTCCTCTTTTTTCCCCCCCAATAACTCCCCTCCTCCCAGTTCCCGCCCCACCCTCCGCCCTCACTCCCCACCCACTGTCCTCATCCATAGGTGCACGATTTTTGTCCAGTCTCTTCCCACATCTCCCACACCCCTCTCCCCGCCAAGAATAGTCAGTCCATCCCCTTTCTATCTCCCTGATTCTATTATAATCAACAGTTCATTCTGTTCATCAGATTATTTATTCACTTGATTCTTAGATTCACTTGTTGATAGATGCATATTTGTTGTTCATAATTTGTATCTTTACCTTTTTCTTCCTCTTCCTCTTCTTAAAGGATACCTTTCAGCATTTCATATAATCCTGGTTTGGTGGTGATGAACTCCTTTAGCTTTTCCTTATCTGTGAAGCTCTTTATCTGACCTTCACTTCTGAATGATAGCTTTGCTGGATAAAGTAATCTTGGTTGTAGGTTCTTGGTATTCATCACTTTGAATATTTCTTGCCACTCCCTTCTGGCCTGCAAAGTTTCTGTTGAGAAATCAGCTGACAGTCGTATGGGTATTCCCTTGTAGGTAACTGAGTTTCTTTCTCTTGCTGTTTTTAAGATTCTCTCTTTATCTTTTGCTCTTGGCATTTTAATTATGATGTGTCTTGGTGTGGTCCTCTTTGGATTCCTTTTGTTTGGGGTTCTCCGCGCTTCTTGGACCTGTAAGTCCATTTCTTTCACCAGTTGGGGGAAGTTTTCTGTCATTATTTCTTCAAATAGGTTTTCAATATCTTGCTCTCTCTCATCTTCTGGCACCCCTATAATTCTGATGTTGGTACACTTGAAGCTGTCCCAGAGGCTCCTTACGCTATCCTCGCATTTTTGGATTCTTTTTTCATTTTGCTTTTCCGGTTGGGTGTTTTTTGCTTCCTCGTATTTCAAATCATTGACTTGATTCTTGCGCTCCTCTGGTCTGCTGTTGGGAGTCTGTATAGTATTCTTTATTTCAGTTGGTGTATGCTTAATTTCTAGTTGGTTCTTTATCACAACATCGAGGGTCTCATTAGATTTCTTATAGATCTCATTAAGTTTATCGGCGGCTTCTAGACAGTTCTTGAGAGACCTTAAAAGTGTGGTTCTGAACTCTATATCTTCCATTGACAATTTTGTCCTGTTTCTTTGTCTCCGCATTTTGTTATGCTTCCTTGGTGCACCCCCTAGTGGTCTTTGTGCGCGGTCTTATAGTTAAACCTTGATTGCTGTAGCTAATACCAGGGAGGGTTTGACCTCCAGGCCAAGTGGCTATGAGAATCAGCTGTGTCTGCAGTGAGAGAACTTCTGTCCTCTAGGGAGGTGCTAATCTGGCGTTTGCCTGAGGCTATCCGGCAAATGCCTCTCTGCAGGGCTTGGGCGGGGCGGGTTGCACAGGATCAACAGGGTGGGCCAGAGAGAGCCATTATGGCGGCTCTCAGTCCTGTCCCCAGGGGCTCTGCCTCTCTGAGTCCCAGCAACGGCTGCAAACCTCGGAGAGAAAGCTGCACTCGCTCTGACCGAAGCCAGACAGTCGCGCTTCTCCCGTATGAGTCTGGGTCCCTAAAGACTCGCCTGTATCTGGAGCTCAGAGTCTGCGACTCCCTCCCGATTGAAAACGCCAACAGCGCCTTCCGCAGCCAGCCCGCTCTGCGCACTCCGCACCTCAGAATTCGACTTCAGCACTGCGCCTCCTCTGAGTGTCCGTATGCGTTTCTCTTTCCTCCTAGTTGTAGGACCTCCACTCAGCCAGTGTTCCTGTGGTTCTGGGTGATGTCCCTTCCGTTTTCTGGTTTCACTTTTGAAGTAGTTGTTCAAAGCAGCAATCTCCGGCGTTAACCTATGCCGCCATCTTGGTTCACGAGAGAGATTTTCATATACATTTTACTAATTTTCTTTCATCTCTGACACTTTTATTATAGAGAACGGGCAAATAGCAATATTAAAATATTTCCTCTAATTAATTCCCTTTTAATGTGCACGAATTTCGTGCACCGGGCCACTAGTAGTAGCATAAGATTAGGAAACCCAGAACTGTGTTTGAGACTTGGCTAATGGGTATTTGGGCTAGAGTTGGCAGAAGTATAAAGAAGAAAGTAATCATTCTTGAATTGCTGTTGTTTTACAGAATAGTAAGGTACCTGCTCTGTGGAGCAGTGACTTTTATGTTTCCTTATATTTTTGTTTACTTACAGGTCCTCCTCCTATCCCTGCAGAACCTGCTGCTTCACCTGAACCAGCATACGTTTCAAAGGTGCATTATGGTAGGAAGTCCTTAATGGTATTCCATTTTAGCAGAGTAATGCAATTAAAAATGATAACATATAATTAAAATATGCATAAATATGAAAATATACATCAGTATTTTATCATTAAAACCTGACATACTTCCACAAAGAGGAAAATTTCATATGCTGCTAAAAATTAGAAAAATGGGGAATGGAGAAGAAAGATGGGAGAAATGCCTTTTTCCTAGGAGGAGATAGTTAGTTTCATGTAACTGCTTTTTTGAGAATTCTTTGCCTTGGTGGGCTTATCATTAATGAAAACCAATGGCTTTTTGGTGCTTGATGGTTGGGAGATTCATGTCAAATAGTTTATTCACATTTTTTTAATGGTAGTTACTTGTCACTCAAGGCCCCCCCCCCCCAAAAAAAAAACAAAACACACTACAATTGCAGTTGCAGTTACTCTTTGTGTGACCTAGGAATGGTTACTTTTCTATGCATCTAATTTCTCCACCTGTAAAATGGTCATAATAGTAATTACATCATAGGGTTATTAAGAGGAGTGTAGCCCTAATCAGTTTATAGAGCACTGGCCTGTGGACTGAATGGTCCCAGGTTTGATTTCAGTCAAGGACATGTACCTTGCTTGCGGGCACATCCCCAGTGGGGGCTGTGCAGGAGGCAGCTGATCGATGTTTCTAACTCTCTATCCCTCTCCCTTCCTCTCTGTAAAAAAGTCAATAAAATGTATTTAAAATAAAAGACAGGAGTGTAAAGTATTTAGATCTGGGCCTGGCATATGGTAGATGCTCACTAGATAGTAACTTTTTCATGTTCAACATTGTGTGGTGGTTACTGTATACAGTTCCCATTAGGTTATAAATCCCCTGCATAGCAGGAAAGTATTCTTAATTTCTACATTGCTTACATAGTAGTAACACTTCAGATTTTAAAGTTAGAGTATTTGTAGAATTAAAATGAAAAATAGTCTCTTTTCTATATCTGGAGATTAGGATTTGAGAACAGTTTTATCCTGAATGCTTAGTTTTCCATTATTTTTGTAAAACAGAGGCTTTGCACATTTGCCTGCTTGTATGGAGTGGAAGGTCAGGCCAGAGAAGAGAGGCACATTCGCAAGGACTAGGCCTAATGGTCCTGAGAATCAATGAGCAGAAGGGCAGTGAAGGGCCCCATCCAACAGCAGTGACCTTTTAACATGGCAAGGAGCTCTGGTCTTTCTTTTCAGCCTCTGTGGACATTTTTAATGAATAGTGTGACAGAATTCCAGTTCAATGGTTGGCATAAAACACAGATTACTAGGACCTTGAGAAACAGATCAATCTGTGAGGAAGAAAGAGTATGTGGTTAACAGTATGTGTAAGGAAACACAGGAGTAGAGTCAGGTTTTCTACGAGTTGGTGTCAGAAAAAGGAGAACAAACACCATCCTTCAAGCATATGTTTAAACACAGGAATGGATGATATCACTTTTGAAGAAAAAGATTCTCACCTACAAAAATGTGAACAGCTCCTTTTGGGCCAGTTATAGAGGTTATCACTATTTCATAGCCTGTTTGCTTGGCCATATTTCTAACTGTACCATATCTTCATAAAAAACAGTGATATTTTGGCTTTGATGACAGGTTCAGCTTACATAGTAGAGATTACTTGAAATTAACAATTTAGAATCAGATATTTTAATTGGCATCATCTGTTATTTTATTGTCACCCTTTATTTCCAGTAATTTGTGAGAACATTTTATTCCCGCAGTAGCCAGCACACATTTAGAGGGAATAAGGAGCATTGACTTTACTCCTTATTCCTTCACATGCACCCTAGTAAGACACACATTTACTAAGATCTGCATATGTTAACAACTAGAGGCCCGATGCATGGAATTTGTGCAAGGGGCTCGGCCCTCACAGCCCCGCTTCGTCTGGAAGGTCATCTGGAAGGACGTTCAGAAGAACGTCTGGAAGGATGTCTAGAAGGTTGTTCAGCTGTCTGGTCTAATTAGCATATTATGCTTTTATTATTGATAGATATTCATTAGTTCTTTAACACTGAGTAAGATCAAAAGGTGTATCTGTATTGCTAACTCACAAATATTCCTTATCTTATAAAATGTTTTAATGCGTAGCAAAACAGCTCTTGGCAAACATAATTCTTGTTCTGTCAGTTCTAATTGAAGTATATTTTTCTATTCTTTATGATAACACAAAATAATTGTTTACTGTTTAGGATGTGATTAAATATAGCAGAGTACGTTCATTCTACAGAACTAATAAGAGAATGAGGTGTGCAGCACTAAGTAAACCCTTGAGTGATGTTCAGAACCAAGAAAATACAAAAAGTAGTGTTTTATGTTTGAAATTGATTTATACTTACAGATTGTTTTTCAGAATATTCATAACAACCTGGTAATAGTGGTTGCATTTGGAGAAGGAATGATTACTTTCTTCTATATACTTCTGCCAACTCTAGACCATCAAATACCCATTAGCCAACTCTCAAACACATTTCTGGGTTTCCTAATCTTATACTCTCTTCTGAATGTATATCTCTTGTATTGCTATTTCAGTTAAAAAAAATAGTTACATTTTAAAATGCCACTAAATTGAATACTGCTTCACTTGTCTCTCTTGGTGGCAAGCAGAGCCAAGTTCCCGAGTCCTCCTCATTCATATTTTTTACTACAAACCAGATTACACACCAAACATTGATGATTTTGACCAATTTGAGTGAACTATATGCTAGCATGCAATTACAGTAATAATTTGCTTCTCCATATGTATACTCTGATTAGATAAGAGAACATATCCAGGAGTCCATCCTCCCCCCCCCCCCCCAGAATTTTATTTTGTAATTAACTATCTGACTATTCTTTCACTTTTTGATAATGTGACTTTACCTGTTTTTGCCCAGAATGGAGCATTAACAATATTGCCAACAACAAAAAATTCAAGTTTTAAAAAATATAAACAAAAACAAGTAAATGACCTAACTGAAATGAGTTGTATCCAGTTAGCAGAATATTAGCTGAGAATGCAAACATCACACTTTCATTATGTGTGCCTACATAATAAAAGTGTATACACACACACACACACACACACACACACACGTTTATTCTAATTCTCCCCTAGGGCATGCTTTTATTGATTATTTTAGAGAGAGAGAGAGAGAGAAATGGAGAGAGAGGAATATCAATGTGAGAATAAAACATCTATCAATTGCCTTTCACACTCGCCCCAACAAGGGATTGAACCCACAATCATGACATAAACTTTCTTACATATATTTATAAATTAACTTTTTCAATTGTCTACACTAATAAAACACAAAGATGCTAATTGACCGTACCTTTGCTATGCCCCAAGCCACGCCCACCAGCCAATCAGAGTGACTATATGCAAATTAACCCAACCAAGATGGCGGCTGGAAGCCATGGAGCTGGAGTAAGCAGGAGGCTTGTTTGCCCGGCGATAGAGGAAGCCAAGCTTCCCGCCAGTAGCTGTGTGCTCCACTCAAGGCAACAAAGTTTCAATTATAGAAGATAAATCCCAGATACCTGCTTCCAGCCAGCCTCCACTGGGAACTTGGGTGGCTGGGGGCCGTGGCCAGCCTGCAAACAGCCATCAGCCCCTCACCCAGGATGGCCACACCCTCATGGGGTGAGGGTCCCTGCTGGGGGGCTTGGCCAGCCTGCAAACAGCCATCAGCCCCTTACCCAGGCTGGCCAGGCACCCCAGCAGGACCCTCAACCCTGAAGGGGTTTGGCCAGCCTGAAAATAGCCCTCAACCCCTCACCCAGGCTGGCCAGACACTCCAGTGGGGACCTGATCCGGGACACCCTTCAGGGAAAATCAGCTGGCCCCCACCCATGCACCAGGCCTCTATCCTATATAATAAAAGGGTAATATGCAAATTGACCCTAACAGCAGAACAACTGGGAATGACTGGTCACTATGACACACACTGACCACCAGGGGCCAGACGCTCAATGCAGGAGCTGCCGCCCTGGTGGTCAGTGCGCTCCCATGGGGAGCTCTGCTCAGCCACAAGCCAGGCTGATGGCTGCCAGCACAGTGGTGGTGGTGGGAGCCTCTCCCGCCTCCTCAGCAGCACTAAGGATGTCCGACTGCAGCTTAGGCCTGCTCCCCGCTGGCAAGTGGACATCCCTTGAGGGCTCCCGGGCTGCCAGAGGGATGTCTCACTGCCAGCTTAGGCCCAATCCCTCGGGAGCGGGCCTAAGCCAGCAGGTGGTCATCCCCCGAGGGGTCCTAGAGTGCGAGAGGGCACAGGCCGGGCTGAGTGTACAAATTTTTGTGCATCGGGCCTCTAGTGAGATTATAATAGGATAATAGAAGTCTCTTGGAGAAAGCACGATGTTTAAATTCATACTGCATTTGATTTGTTTTTCTAGAAAGGAGACACATGCAATATGCAAAGATTTCTCATATTGTTAAAGAAACATTTAATCAACTAATTTCTAGTCATTCAGAATATGTGAAATGTAGCAATTCATTGGCTGCCTTTGTAATCGAAAGAGGTAAGTCCAAATATTTGGGATGTGTTGGTGTGTAGAAAAACTATTAATGATCTGAACTATACTGTTGTAATATTTTAATTATATTTGCTCCTATTGACAGTGGTGTTTATTGATTTGAAGTGGCCTTTTCTAGTAGGTGCGGGTTATTAAACACAAAGGTTCTTAAAGGTAGACATAAAGTATACTGACCAGTAACCAAAAGACAACTACAGAATGGTTAAATGCCTAACATTTTGAATGATAACTCCACAATTTAATAACCTGAAATATAACTCCCATTATAACAAACATTGAGAAGGGCTCTGTAAGAACCAACATACGTTTTTCATTATCAAGTCAGAAAAGATTAAAATATGAAAAACCATGAATCCTCTGGTTTTTCTTGTGGATATCATGTGTGTTTCCAACTACATTTTATCTTTTATTTACTCTAATGCTATAAATTGATCATTAATTAAAAGCATTTGAATTCTATATTCTGAATAAGATATTAAAGATGATATAAAACAATTTGAGATTTGGTTTCTATTAAGTCCAAGATGATAAAAGTTAAAAACTGTTTTCTATAATCCAAAAATGCATGAGAATTCATAGATAGGAAAGAACTGATTGGGTTAAAATATTTGGGAACAGGGGAGACTTAAGCTGGATCTTTAAGGGTTAATAAGTTTGGATAAATAGAAGAAAGGAAGACATCTTTCGAGATAGAGAGACTGACACACACACAGACAGGAGGGAAGAGAACAGCAGTGAAACACTATGCATGAGACAGTGACAGGGAAGTTTGTTGCAAGTGCAGAAGAATATGAATGAGGCATGATGCAAAAGTTAAGTTGGTAAGATGTTACAAGATTATGGAGTGGCTTAAAAGTTGGATTTAATGAGGTTGAAAGTAAACTGGGAGAAATATTTTTGAACAGGGATTGATAAATGTATCCCAGTTGTTGGGAACGTTAGTGTCAAACTCAGCTCTGCTACTTCAGTGACTTTGGGCAAGTTATATACTTAATATCTCTCTGCTTCAATTTCTTCTCATTTCTTAAAAATAGAAATCATAACTTTTACTTCACTGAGTTGTTAGGGTAAGATATGATAATGGAAATAAAGTGTTAGCCTAGTACTTAGTGTTTAGTAAAATTTTTATAAATTACATTTGGGATGATTAAGATAATTGATATTTAAGTAATAATAGTCAACACAATTCTTAAAAAACATTACAAGGATCGAATCTGAATTAGGAAATCACAGCTAAGATGGTTGTGATGGTGTACCTACATTAGAGTTGAGATAGACATGAACATGAAGAGAAAAAATACTTTAAAAAATTATTTGAAGTTTTCATGGGAGAACGGTGTTTTCATATACACAGGGAAGCTGATGTGAAGTTGTGGGAAGAAGAGAGTGGGAGAGAAGAGTAATCTGGCTTTAGAATAACTCACACAATCAATACATACTTGAATATATTATTAGAAACCTCAAATGGGTGTTTCTCACTTCCCAGCCAGCCCATCTGCAGCGGACTTGATCTCACATTCCCTGTGATGGCAATTTCATACTTTTCCTGTGTTCTCAAATATCCCACAACCTCCCTTCCATTCTTACTGTCACCTACTGGCCTTGCCTCATGGTTTTTAATTGGGTCTGTAAGAAACTATCAAATCCAGACTTTATTCTGTCCTCTGCCACCATATCTGTGTACTTTCCTCCTCTTGTATCCACCTTTTCTCTACTGTTGGAGTGGAGGAGGGCTCTCTTCTCCTAAAGACTAATCCCTCCCCTTAAATTCTGTTTCCATTCTCCTCCCATCTTGATGAATGCCATTTTAAGGTATCCCTTCTTTTTTCTGCATCCTCAAGCTTTAGTATCTGCATGAAACATTTCGGGTCGAATTACAGAGCTGAGAAAAAGAGCTGAATTCTTGGCCACACCATTGCCCTTTATAAGTCAGAAGTTACATCACCATCCTATAACTTCCCTTTTTACCACCTCCCACCCCTTACTGCATGGAGCAGCTGCACTATCCACTCCTGCCCCTCCTCTAACATTCTCCATCTTGGTAAATGGCAATCGCCCAGTTGCTGAGCCAGACTAAAAATCAAAGTCATCCATTCTTTGTCCCCTTTCCTAACACCCTAAAATTGATCTCTAAGTCCTTTTGATTATATCCCCAAACTATACATCAGATCTGATAATTCTTTCCCCTTTAACCCCCATCATTTGAGACTCAAGTTATCTTTTATCTAGATTACTGTAACAGACCTCCCTTAATTTAGTTTCTTGGACCCTACAGTGAAATCCCCACACAGAGGCTGTGACCCATTGTGGTGTTTGCTGCCTTAAGTAGATTTGCCATAGCTTTTTAGTGAAACTCACAAACTCCTTAACATGGTTTTTGATGCCTTTTTTTTTTCTAACATTATCATATGCCATGCCCTTCACTACCCTCTACCAAAGCAGCCATACTGTCTCTCTCAGCCCAGGGTCTACATGAGCTACTTCTTGCCTAAATAACTCTTTACCTCACCCCCATGCTGCTTATTCCTCATCCTGAAATTTACATTTCCTTTTCAGAGAGAGGGATTCTGCAGCTGGCCTGCAAGAGATGATATTTCCCTCTTATTCTTTACATCAGTCCCATGCTTGTTTCCTCCAAGGCCATTGTCACAATTTGTGGTTTGTTTAGTCTTTTCTTCTGTCTCCTATTAGAAGTTTCATGAGGGTGTCTGGCTGAGCTATTTATTCCCAGCACCTAACTTCAGTACTTGTTAGTACTGGTTAGGACCGCAACAATTTTTTTTTTAAAATTTAATGGAAGTCCTTTAGGTAGTTGCAAATGGGAAACTGAACTTTGTTTGAAAGACTAAGAGGAGAGATTTTCTGAAAGCATCAACACTGAAGTAAAAGACAGAATGAGCAGGATACTCAGAGGAGAATATTTAGAGAAAAAGAGCAATGAACTAGTGATCAGGCTATATAGAAAGACCCCATGGTTAGGTGTGAAAGGAAAAAAGAACCAGTGTCTTTTCTGAGCATAGTGTCAAGAGAATCTCAAACAGGATGCAGCAAAAGTAAATGGAACAAAACTACTGGAAAGAACATAGGTGCTTGTTTCTTAAAAAAAACACACACAAAAAAACCAAAAAACATTTCAGTAGAGCAAAGAAATAAACTAGAAATTGGTTTGTAGAGAGTTTGAGTAGATTAAAAAAATGTTAGAGGTACTATCTACAATCTGCTTAATATGGTAATAGAAGGGCAAATGAAGTCTCTTAGCAAGCTCAATAAATCTAGATGAAGTGTAGATGCATATTGAAAAGCAAAGAATATCTGGTGATTCTGGTGCTCTTGGTAAAAATTGAGATGAAAATCATAATAAAAAATATGCTGTTTAATTGAGCTATTGAAGTATTGTTAAATTTTTGCTTATTAGAAGACTCAAACTTGTATTTGAAATTGTAGAATTATTTTTCCATTTTTTCGGTCAGTATATTTTACTAATTTTAAAATGGTAAGCTAGATTTTGAACCTAGGGAAGAAGGAGGTCAGAATAACCTGCTGCTGTACCTGCTCCCCTCTAGCTGGACGGTACGAAGTCGTGGCTCTCGGCACAGGTGAGTATAACTACAGCCAGTGCATTAAGCCGGATGGAAGAGTGTTGCATGACACGCATGCTGTTGTTACGGCAAGACGGTCTCTCCTTAGGTAGGTAACAGACACAGTAAATGCTGTCAAATACTAATGCTCTCAATCCATGTGAATATGTCTTTATTTACAAATGGAATTTGACTTATATTTGAGCCAAGGATGTGACAGTCTCTTATTTATCCAATGATCTGATTATTTCCATGACACTTTTGGAAACCTTGTCATAGTAACTGTGATGTAGCTTTATTATCAAGACCTTATGATTCCAGTATTAAGAGTCCTACAACCTTTTAAAGGATAAAAATATCATCTTTATTACCAATGAAAGTAATTGGAGAGTATTGCTTTAGATCTAGGCCAAGTATGATTGGCAGTATTTCACCCCTGAATAGTCATACTTATCCAAAGTAGCACCAGAAATGGATGGGTTTCCATTCATGAGGGCTGTGCAAATTTACCATGTAACAGAGTGTATATAAGGGCATCTTTAGACAGGCAGATCTCAAAGAGAAAGAGAGAAAGGGGATGAGAGGATCATGCCTAGTTTCTTTCTCCAAACTCATCAGTCACTCCATTCCTTACAAGGGAATTGATAGCAGGCAGGAAGGAGAAGCCAGGAATGTTAATGATTGGAAATCCCTTATGAAACAGAAGAAGTGGAAAGTAAGTGTTACTCCCACAGTATCCACCAACTTTTGGTTCGCTTATCCCATTAAACTTACTTTACATATAACATTTTAATGGAAATTTTCACATACTCATAAGTGAGAATAGGATAATGAAGTGCTAGAACAGAGGTGGGCAAACTTTTTGACTCGAGGGCCACAATGGGTTCTTAAACTGGACCGGAGGGCCGGAACAAAAGCATGGATGGAGTGTTTGTGTGAACTAATATAAATTCAAAGTAAACATCATTACATAAAAGGGTACGGTCTTTTTTTTTTTTAGTTTTATTCATTTCAAACGGGCCGTAGTTTGCCCACGGCTGTGCTAGTGTCTTTTTTGTTGTTAATCCTCACCAGAGAATATTTTTCCATTGATTTTTAGAGAGAATGGAAGGGCAGGGAAGATAGAGAGAGAAACATCAATGTGAGAGAGTCACATGGATTGATTGCCTCCTGAAAGAGCCCCAACCAGGGGCAGGGATTGAGCCTACAACCAAAGTACCTGCCCTTGATCGGAATTGAACCCGGGACCCTTTAGTCCGAGGGCTGACATTCTATCCACTTAGCCAGACCGGCTAGGAGTGGAGCATTTTCTTTTTCTTTTCTTTTTATTTTTTTAAACAAATTTAACTATATGACTTTATCTGAAACACTTAAGTATGTATCTCTGATTATAAGGAAGGAATCCTATAATCTTAAAAGGAAAGTTTGGGGGGACTCCATTAAAGCAATGCAGCACATTGTCCTCCCATCCCCTTAGTGCTATTCATATTATTTGACCTCTTTAAAGATGCCTCTTCTGGATTCATTTCTTTCCATGGTTGGCATTGTTATGTACTGATGCTTAATTTTACTATCATTTACATAATTTTTCTATCATTTACATAATAGGATTAAAATCATTTTTAATAAGCAGAATAGTGTTTGCCCCTGATTTGATTAGTAGTATCTTTTAGGAGATCTGCTTCACTTCTTAATACAACTGTGGTCTTCATTGTATTAATTAGTTATAAAAACACAACTATGCTTTTGTGTTTTTGTCTTCAAAATCTGAGAAAGGAAGGAGGAATTGATAGGAAAATGGGTCTTTTGCAGGATATGATAGCTGAGGACTCAAATATGAGAGTAGAGTGGTAGTCAAGGAAGAATTTTGCTTTAAGGCAGGTCATGGGGCAGACTGGGCTCCAGTTGAGGACTTCTCAAGGGACTGATTCTTCATTAAATAAGGTTAAGATTATTTTAGGAGTTATTATCAATTTAAAAAATGTTAACATACATGTCAACATATTCCTATGTGCTCATGACACGTAGGAATATGATGCTCATTAAGATAATTACTTTTAAATTGTACAACTTGATAAAGTTATAACTCATTTTTTTTAGGTACTTTTATAGACAACTTTTACTCTTCTACAGCAAAAATCCTGCTATGATGGAAAAATCAATTTTTTGTACAGAACCAGCTTCGAATTTACTCACTGTCAAACAGAATATCAATGTTTACCTCTATATGAACCAATTGCCTAAAGGGTCAGCCCAGATTAAGTCACAGTTGTAAGTATTACAGAAGTTGTTTTTAAAAGCGATTGGGATGGCCATGTCAAGTATTCTGAATCCCTTCAGCAGTAGCACAAGTAAAATTGTATCTTACATATTTCCCTCCAGCCTTGATGTGTTATTTGTAGACTACAAGAGGCCACAAATTCTGTCTCCCTCCCTTCCATTCAATCTGATCTATTACTACTAATTAAATACGGATGTACTTCAGCACCCCTGCTTTTCTGTGCTATTGAAAATCTTCTCCTTTCTAGTTGGAAGAATTCATAAACTTTAGAAAACTATGAATTTATGCACTCTTCACATACTAATACAGGAGTTAATGAATGCATTTTGTTTTTCTGGTGAGTGTATGGCCAAAACTTCATTACCTTGATGAATGGGTAGCCTTACCATGAAAATTAAACAATACAGAGAAACACAAAGAAAGTAAAATTCTCTTGAAGTTGACCATCTGAAAAATTCTTTTACTAACATCTTTGAAAAGAAGGGCAATGAGTGTTCCTGGAGAGAAACTTAAAGAAAAATAATTTTAGATTTTATTTTTTTAACATTGTATTGGAGATTGAATAAAAATAGTATTCTTTTTTTAATTCCTTTATTTTGTAGTTTTAGAAAAATTTCATACAGAAAAAAAATAACTCAGAAACTATGGTAAGGACAAAAATATTAGGTTTTCCTTTGATTTTAAGATACAAAGAATGGCAATAATATGAAATTTATCTTTGTTGGAATATCTAAATGTGGTTATTTTCTGTTTGGAACCAGGTCACTCCATTCCTACCTTGCTTTTGGTTTGCATCTGTTATTGGAATTAAATGTACACTGGCCAGCTAAACATGTTTAAGAACAATTCTTAGGTATATGTAACTTTTATTTTGTCAGCTTTGTTTTTTTAAAGGAAGAAATTTTCTTTCTTCAGGCGTCTTAATCCACACTCAATATCTGCATTTGAAGCCAATGAAGAACTCAGTCTCCATGTTGCTGTTGAAGGCAAAATTTATCTGACTGTCTACTGTCCTGCAGATGTTGCCAATAGAGTAAGCAGTATGTCCTCAAGTGACAAACTGATGAAATGGGAAGTGCTTGGTGTACAGGGGGCACTGCTGAGTCACTTCATACAGCCAGTTTATATCAGCGGCATAGTTGTTGGTGAGTGGACTCAGTACCTCCTGGTACTTTTACAAGGAAATACACTGTATTTATCAGTATAAAATTCGGTTGTCCATATGTGATGTTATATTTAAGGGGAGGGGGGGGGGGACCAGATCCACTGTTTTGTTGAGCTTTTCATTTCATGGTAACTTAGAGTCACACAAGGGACTTTTGTCACCTTATCAGAGGCTAATATTTAATATTTTAAGTTAGCCAGTTAGATGTATTCTGTCTTGAACTTTTACTTTAGTTTGCACAATACTCAATCTTCCCCTTTCTTTTGGAAGCTGTTTCCTTGAACTTCTCAAATCTAATAGCTTACATTTAGTTATCCCTGAAATAAGAAATTCATTAGGTGCCCATTTTAGTTCTTTCCTACCCTTTTGCTTTCTTTGTATATTTGGTTATGATATTTTTTTTTAAATATATTTTTATTGATTTTTCACAGAGAGGAAGGGAGAGAGATAGAGAGTTAGAAACATCGATGAGAGAGAAACATCGATCAGCTGCCTCCTGCACATCTCCCACTGGGGATGTGCCCGCAACCCAGGTACATGCCCTTGACCGGAATCGAACCTGGGACCTTTCAGTCCGCAGGCCGACGCTCTGTCCACTGAGCCAAACCGGTTTCGGCATGTATATTTGGTTATGATCTTGATCCTCTGCAAAGGAAGTAAGTAGAACACAATTTTTCTTTGGTGGGGGATATTACAGAATGCTGTATTTATATTTGAATGGTTTTCCAGACATTATTTCAGTGACAAACAGTTTTGGGGCTCATTTCTATAGTTTTCGTAGAGTCTTATTTGTTTCCACGATTTAGGTTAAATACTGTCATTATTTGGCTATTTTTTGCTTACTGTTAAACTTTGGTAACAATTAGGTGTGTAAGCTTTAGATAGCCACCTTGGTAATATCTTTGTTTTTAATTGGTGCTATTTCTGTTAATTTTTTTTTATAGTTCTGCATATTTTATACCCTTTGCTTTAGGAACTTCTCTTGTAGGGAATGTTTCTTCAGTTGAATATGTATGTAGGATATTCTTGCCATTCAACATTTCATGTAATATTGGTTTGGTGGTGATGAACTCCTTTAACTTTTTTCTTATCTAAGAAGCTCTTCATTTGACCTTCAATTCTAAATGATAGCTTTGCTGGGTAGAGTAATCCTGGTTGTAGATCCTTGCTATTCATAACTTTGAATGTTTCTTGCCACTCTCTTCTGGTCTGCGAAGTTTCTGTTGAGAAATCAGCTGACAGTTGTATGAGTACTCCCTTGTAGGTTACTAACTGCTTTTCTTGCTGCTTTTATGATTCTCTTTTTGTCTTTAACCCTTGGCATTTTCATTATGATGTGTCTTGGTGTGGGCTTCTTTGGGTTCCTCCTTTTTTAGGACTCTCTGTGCTTCCTGAACTTATAAGTCTATTTCTTTCACCTGGTAGGGGAAGTTTTCTGTCATTATTTTTTCAAATAGGTTTTCAATATCTTGCTCTCTTTATTCTCCTTCTGGTATCCCCATGATGCGAATGTTAGTATGCTTGAAGTTGTCCCAGAGGCTCCTTACTCAAATCTTTATATATTTTTCTTTTTGTTCTTCTGATTGTTTTTTGCTTTCTAATATTCCAAAGCATTGATTTGATTATTGGAATCCTTATGATCTAATCACCTTGCTAAGGTTCTACTTCCAAATACTATCATATTGGGACTTAGGTTTCAGCCTATGAATTTTGTGGTGACACATTTAGTCTGCAGGACAGTATGTAATAATATGTAGTATTTTCTTTTGAATTTTTGTTTTCTATTCACTATTGACACAATGACTATTCCACAAATGTTATGTCTTCCCAGCTTTTTTCTGTGTCCAAGTATATCTTTAACTAGCCTTCATTTTTCAGTATCTTTTATTTTTAATTTTTAAAAAAGTATTTTTATTGATTTCAGAGAGAAAGGGAGAGGGGGAGAGAGATAGAAACATCAATGATGAGAGAAAATCATTAATCGGCTACCTCCTTCACGCCTCCTATTGAGGTTCAAGCCCACAACCCAGGCATGTGCCCTTGACCAGAAGCAAACCCAGGACCCTTCAGTCCGCAGGCTGACCCTCTATCCACTGAGCCAAACCAGCCAGGGCATCAGTATCTCTTGATTTGGAACATTCAAAGGAGTGCTTAGAAAAAAGGTGTCAGAAACAACTCGTGTTCTTTTTAACTCATATTTCTCAAATAGTCATAATGAATGTGAGTCCAGGGTCTAACTCAACATCTCTAATGATGTGGACACAAAACTTTATTTGTGAAATATATCTAGTGGTATTATATAAAGCAGTGATTCTCAACCTTCTGGCCCTTTAAATATAGTTCCTCATGCTGTGACCCAACCATAAAATTATTTTTGTTGCTACTTCATAACTGTAATGTTGCTACAGTTATGAATCGTAATGTAAATATCTGATATGCAGGATGGTCTTAGGCGACCCCTGTGAAAGGGTCGTTTGACCACCAAAGGGGTCGTCACCCACAGGTTGAGAACTGCTGATATAAAGATTATCTTGTTTTAACAACCTCTAACGCTCTAAGACAAAAGAGATCTGCTGTAGAATTACTGATTTTTAAATAGGAATGACTGTTCCCTAACTTCTATATTAAGTTTGATGCAGCCCTTTTATTATACTAATAACATTGTATCTTTTTGAGTTCTCTTCAACAGTTATTTTAACTGAGAACTCTTAAGTTTTTGGTATTGCCCACAATTTAAACCAGAAACAGTGTTTAAAAAATGTGTTGTGAAACCAGAACATTGTGGTACTGGAGCACTTGTAATTTGTGGCCTTTAGATGTGGAAAAATACTGCCCTTTCACCAGCTTTTTCTCAGCCGTGTTTACCTGCTGCAGTAAGTACTGATTTCATGCTGGAGTCTGAGAAAGCAAGACCGAAGGAGCTAATTCTGTTTGGCAAAACCTGTAAAAAGTACCAGTTTCCTTCTGGGTCAGCTCTGACTCTGTGCTCTCATTCACTGGAATTTGAATTTGTTACTTTTCATAGAAAGTTCTTTTTTGAATGGAGATTCTGACTGTCCTTACCTTGCCCAGCTACAGAATTAGCTGCCAACGAGTAGAAGTGAGAGAGGGAAGGTTGCAGGATGAAGGATAAGGAAATGGACGTTAGACTCTTTCCAGTCACTTTTCTGTGTGTTTTTTTGGTGTGTGTAATCTCTGATGTTGATAGTATTTGTTCTGTTTTTGCCTTCTAGGTGATGGGAATTGCAGTGATACTAGAGGCTTAGAAATTGCTATCAAACAACGTGTTGATGATGCGCTCACTTCAAAACTTCCCATGTTTTACTTGGTTAACCGACCTCACATTAGCTTAGTGCCCTCTGCATTTCTGCTTCAAACGGACGTGGACTATAGGTCCTTGAGTCTGAACTGGGCACAAGGGGACATTTCACTGGAGATTGTGGATGGCCAAAGTGGGAAGATCACTGAAAGGTTAGCATAATTCATTTCCTCAAAAACCACATTACTTTTGCAAAAGAATACATTTTAATACAAGTTTGAAATGCATACATTTCTAGAAAAAATATTTCTAAAACTGGTACAAAAGAGGGAAAAACCTAAATAGATTATTTTTATGTGTAAGTTATCAAGAAGGTGCCCTAACTCTTTCTCAAAGAAAGCACCATTCTGAGGTGGTTCAGAGGAATTTTATAAACCTTTAGAAAGCAGAAATTTCCAATATTATCTAAAAAGATGGAAACCATCCAAATGCTTTTATTAGTCAAATGTATCATTGATACTTAAATATGATAGAAGATTTCTGCTCCTCCTTCCAAAAGTTACAAATCAAGTTCACTTTTATATCCAAGCAAAATTGCTTAAATAAAATATTAGGAAGCAGAATCAAGCAATACATTAAAACAGTAATGTATTTTATATAACAATATCAATTGGTATTTTTTTCTAGGAATGTGTGGGTAGTAATAATAAAAATAACACCATGTTAGAAACTCTTATTTAATGTATTTTGTCAGATTAACTGATCTAGGGGAAAATATCACATCTCTATAAATTCTAAGGAGGCATATAATATAGTTCTACAACTATTCTAGATAACAATACTCAATAAAGCAGGAATAGATATTTTTGTTAAGGATCAAATGTATCTTTATTAATCCAAAAGTATCATCATAATTGAAATTTCAGAGGCATTTTCATTGACATCTAGACAAAAATGATTGCTTACTGTTATTTAACAGTAAACTTAATGCATTTGGATAAGAGAAAACAATGAGATATAAAATACTTGAAAGGAGGAGGTAAAATTACTATCTTTACATATGGTATCATTTTATACCTGAAAAGCCCAAGAGAATCACCTGAAAACTACCAGAACGAAAATCATGGTGGAAAATTCATATAGAGTGGTCAGTAGTTTTCAAACACATGAGTGTATGTTAACTGCCGTTGCATTTAAACTACCTCAACACTTACTGGCTTAAAAACAACCACTTATTACTGCTCACAAGTCCTTAGGTCAAATGAGTTGATTTGGTTGGGCTTCTCCAAGCATGCAGGGTGAGCTCTAGGTTAACTGAAGGTCCACTTGGTCCTTGTGTTCTCTCAGCCTCTAGGAGACCAGTCCCAGCTGGTTCACATGGTAGAGGAAGGAATCCCGAGAGAATGAGAACTCAAAGCCTCCTGAGGCACCAGCTCAGAACTGACACATGATCTATTCTGTTTGCCAAAATAAGTCACAAAGCTAGCCCAGATTCAAGGGGAGGGGAAATCAAACACCACTTTTTGAAGGGTCAGTCTGAAAAATGGTATTGTTAAAAGCATGGAGATGGAGAAACGAAGGATTTGGGCAATTTTTATAATCTGTCACAAGAGCCAAGTAATGAGAAGATATAATGAAGGGAAGGAGTTTCAATAGCAAAAACGTTCATGATATATAAAAACATAGAAAAAATATATCTACATGTGCATACATGCCCATATACATGGAGGATCAGGAGGTTGGTATATATATTTTACTTTTTTAGTGAGTCAAAGTTGACATACAGTGAAATGCACTGACAGTTTCATGAATTTTGACATATATACATACTTGTGTAACCATCACCCTGGTCAAAATGCAGGACATTCTTATCTCAGAAAATATTTCTGTGCCCCCTTCTGGACAGTTCTTAGTAGAACCACTATTTTAATTTGAATCACCATAGATTAATTTTACTTTAAGCAATAAAAATTTACCAAGTATCCATCTTCTACTTTAATTTTAATTTGACACTATAATAACTTAAAATGTAATTTCATTAAAGAAATGAACTTTAGACAGTAATTATATTAAAAATATTTTATGTAAAAAATTTCACTATATGTATTGCACATAAATTGAGGTAAATATCTGTCTATTCTATGTTGATTTTAATCCCTACAGTTGCCCTGCATAAATTGTTGAATAATGATTAGTGACTGCTTCATTTCTTTCACAGTTCTCCATTTAAAAGTGGTGTGTCCATGGCAAGTCGGCTGTGTAAGGCTGCAATGCTAAGTCGATTTAACCTGCTTGCTGGTGAAGCTAAGAAAGAGGATGTACTTGAAGCTAGTACATATCATGCAGCTAAGGTAAGTCCTTAAAGGAATGCAATTGATCATAGGAATATAATTTAAGACAAAAATAAGGTAGTAACTTTATAATATGTAGCAAAAATTGGTTGACTAGTTCCTGAATATAGGATAGTGCCATGTAGTGGTAAACTTATTTTTTAAATAAACATGCCAGGAACTGGAAATGTAAATAAGTATTGTCACTTAAAGTAGCCATGGGGTATGTGCTTCGTATAATGTGTACTTTGACATTGCTCAAACCTGCTGTCATGCCCAGAGAAACAAAATGAGAACAAAGCTTCTTCTGTACATGATATTAACTGTGCTAACTAGAGAAGTTAATTATTCTAAATTAACACATTATTATAGACAAATTAATTTTTCTGTCTTAATTTTGTGAAATAGCTTTAATTTCAGCAGGTGATTTGGGCCTGAGTAAGTAAGTGGTGTAGATAACCTTTTTCTTTCTTTTTTTTTCTTTATTGTTTCAAGTATTACTATGTCTCCTTTTTCCCCCGTTGACCTCTCCCTGGCCGCTCCCACCTCCTCACACCCCTACTGTCTGTGTCCATGGGTTATGCTTATATGCATACATACAAGTCCTTTGGTTGATCTCCTACCCCCTTCCTCCTTTGCCTACCCTCTGCGGTTTGACTATCTGTTTGATGCTTCTATGTCTCAGGATCTATTTTTGTTCATCAGTTTATGTTGTTCATTATATCCCACAAATGAGTGAGATCATGTGATATTTATCTTTCTCCTAATGGCTTATTTCACTTAACATAATACTCTCCATGTCCATCCATGCTGTTGTGGATAGTAAGAGTTCTTTCTTTTTTACAGCAGCATAGTATTCCATTGTGTAGATGTACCACAGTTTTCTATCACTCGTCTGCGCTTGGCATTTAGGCTGTTCCCAGATCTTGGGTATTGTAAATTGTGCTGCTATGAACATAGGGGTGCATATATCCTTTCTGATTGGTGTTTCTGGTTTGTTGGGATATATTCCTAAAAGTGGTATTACTGGGTCAAATGGCAGTTCCATTTTTAATTTTTTGAGGAAACTCCATGCTGTTTTCCACAGTGGCTGCACCAGTCTGCATTCCCACCAGCAGCGAAGGAGGGTTTCTTTTTCTCTGAAGCCTCTCCAGCACTTGTAGTTTGTTGATTTGTTGATGATAGCCATTCTGACAGGTGTGAGGTGGTACCTCATTGTTGTTTTGGTTTGCATCTCTCGGATGATTAGTGACCTAAATGAGTGGAGAGATATACCATTTCATGGATTGGAAAACTCATTATTGTTAGGATGTCATTTCTGTCCAAATTAATCTATGCATTCAATGCGAACTCCTTAAAAAATGCAGCAAGCTTTTGTGTAGAAATTGGCAAGCTGGTTCTTAAATTGATGTGTAAATCCAAAGGATATAGAAGAACTAAAACAGTTTTTAAAAAGAATAAAATTGGTAGACTCATTACAAAATCTGTCATAAAGGCACAGTAATCAAGACAGTGTATTGATATAATGATAGAGACAGATAGATCAATGAAATAGAGTAAATCCACATACTTATAGTCAGTTGATTTTGTACAAAGATGCTAAGGTAATTTAATGGGAGAAAGAATAGTTTTTCGACAAATGGTACTGGAACAACGGAATATCCATGAGTAAAATAAAAAAAAAATTAATTTAGATTTATACTAGTCATGCAAAAAAAAAAAAGAACCTCAAAATTGATCATAGATCTAAAAAAGCTAAAACTATGAAACTTCCAAGGAAAACATGAGAAATATTAATATTCTTAGATTAGGGAAAATTTTCTTAGATATGACAGCCAAAAGCACAATCCACAAATAAAATTTTTTAAAAAATTATTTTAGATTAAATTTAAAACTTAGCTTTAAAAGTCATTTGGGTCGATGTTCAACCACTGAGCCACACTGACTGGGCAGTAATTAAATATTTTAATTTTTAAAATGTCAAATTGAAAAGACAAAATTAGGGATACTTATTTTTCATAAGCCAAATTCTGCCTATGTTCTATAATTCAATTTTTTTTCTTCCTATAGTGTTTGTCTGGATCCTATCAAGAAGCTAAAACTTTGTTGAAATCCTACTTACAGCAGCATGGCTATGGCGCCTGGATTGTGAAATCTCCCTGTATAGAGCAATTTAGTATGTGAATTAGGCAATCCATTGTCACATTAAAAATCTTTTCTTTTTTTGGTGTGTTTTGACTAGTAAATTAAAAATATATTGGTTCAGCTTTCAAAATCAGAATCTTACAATAGCAGTGTCTAGAGATAAATGAAAATTTGTAAATATTCATGTCAAAGTACATTGAAGCATTAGGGTTTTGAAGTTTCAATTTTTAGAAAAATAATTACCTTATTCATTATTGTAGCCATTTTGTATTTATTTTTACAAACATAAAAATAAATAAAGCCATTACCCTTTTTGCAGTTCAAGAGAAAATTCTTTCTTTTAAGTTTTTGTTTTAGAGCTATTCATTCAGCAAAAGATATTCAACATTGTGTCCTGGCATCTCACTTAATTTTTTTAAAATATATTTTTTTATTGATTTCAGAGAGAGGAAGGGAGGGGAGGGGGAGAGAGAGATAAAAACATAAATATGAGAGAGTATTATTGATTGGCTGCCTCCTGCACTTCCCACGCTGAGGATCAAGCCTGCAACCCGGGCATGTACCCAGACCTGGAATTGAACCGTGACCTCTTGGTTTATAAGTTGACGCTCAACCACCGAGCAACACCAGCCAGGCTCACTTAATTTTTTTAAATTAATAATTAAAATCCAAGAATACAAATAATAATTTTTACTCATTTGTTGGTTAATTCAACAGACATTTGAGTGACTAATATTTGCAATCACCATACTATGTGATAGTAAAAAGCAGTAACTAAAACCATTTCTTATGTCAAACTGCACATGTAAATGCAGAAAAATGTTAAACATGTTAGGGAATAATTTGATAAATGAGTTAATCTGATAAATAGAAGATTATCATAAATGCTTTAAATTAGATTGCTCATTTTCAAGTGTCCTATAAGATCCATTCAAATGTGAATTAATTCTTTATAATACGATCAATAAAAGATTGTTTAGCTTTATATTTGTTTATATAATTACAATGCTTAGATGAGAAGGGAAAGTTTAGTTACTCTTGAGTTAGAATATGTATCTTTAGTGAAGCTATGCATTTATTTCATACTTTAGCCTCTTCAGTTTATTCCTTAGTTTCAGTCACAGGTGAATTAATTAAACATTATTATTTCTCAGACTTTATTCCTCTTAGCTTGAATCTTTATCAAATTTACTAGAGGCCCAGTGCATGAAATTTGTGCATGGGTAGGGTCCCGAGGCCTGGCTGGCAATTAGGACTGGTCGGGGCCTTCCTTCCCCCAGCTACCTGCCAGAGTGTTCCTTCATTCTGCACCACCCTCTGGTGGTCAGCACGTGTCATAGCAGACGGTTGAACTCCTGAGGGGACAGTTTGCATATCAGCTTTTTATTACATAGGGTAAGCTTCATGCCACCCCATAGGAACTGTGATAATCTCTTAGGAAGTTGATGTAGGGTTTTGGGCAGAGTTTAGTTGATGAACATTGAAGTCATTCTGGAAAGATATACATGTCTTTCAGTAGACTAGATTCTATACTTACTACTATAAGGTTGAACCATGTAAAACTGCCATTTTTTGATAGGTTAAAGAGGTCAAATATGGGCAGTTTCATGTGGATCAACATAAATATACTATTAATAATTTCCATTTTCATGAATTAGATGATATTTATTGGTTATTCCTCCAAATTAGTATTTTCTTATTAAATATTTTCAGTGTCTTTTCTGAATTATTTCCTTCCACAACTGATTTCCAGCCTTTATTTCTATTATTTTTTGATAGTTAACTTGCTTTTGAAAATATAAGATCTTTCACCTTCTCTTGGCTCTTCACATTTATGGGTATTTTGCTTTAGATGGACTCTTAAGACATGAGGAAGAGTACCAAGTGGTTAATACTTGCCTCTGAAAGTTTTGCCTAAATAGTAAAGGCCCTATGTTAGACACTGCCATGAAAATCAGTAAAAGACAATTTATTTTCTCAAGAAATTTAGTTTTAAGAATAAGGAAAAGTGAATATACCCAACTGTTTTTATAGACAATCTAGTAAGTATCCCTTATTTATTCAACATATAGTCACAGAGTGTCTCTATGTGTTATGTCTACTCAGTTATTTGTACTGTTTTGGTTTAGAGAAAGCTCATATCTAGAGAGGGGTATCAAGGGAGATTATGTAAAGGATGAAGGAGATGGCATTTAGTAGAAAGCCGTCATTTAGTGGAAAGGACAGGAGATGGCTTGAAACCCATTGGCCTTTATGACTGTTAGAAGTTACTCAATCTCTCTTAACTCAGTTTTTCATTTATTGCGGGGATGAAATCGATACTACATCATTATTTTTCAGGGGTGGAGGCTTAATAGAAAGGGCTGTAAGCTACCCTTCATCGAAGCAGCAATGCCTACCTTCTTTTATCTATTATGTATTGGGTTGCATAAGATGTTTTACTTGAAGAAAAGTAAACTACTAAATTCAGACTTCTAAACTTTTAATGTTGTTCAAAAACCACTAAACTAGTTGCATCTAAATTGAAGTCCTTTTTAGTTCTAAGGTTCTGTTACCTGAGCAAGCATTGAAGAATAGTTAAAATTTGTAAGGATGTAATAAAGCAAAGATTAGAGGGGAAATGTCAGTCTTTGAGGCTAGAGTATAGAACTCTTGCTGGAGAAGTTGAGAATTGAATCTAGCATTTTTTCTCATTTCGGGAGGCAGAAGGGAGTTCTTGAAGGATTTTGTGTAGGGAAATGACATACATTCAAATGCCACGCCACAACATTTTTTTTGTTTACTTATGGAAATTTGCAAGCATATAAAAGTAGAATAGTAAATGAATCCCCATGTACTAATACCTATCACCAAACTCAATAATTATTAAAAAATGGCAATCTTGTTTGATATATATCTTCCCAAATTGGTTTATGTTAGAACAAATATCAGACATATTATTTCTTCTGAAGATACTGTGATTTGTATCTCTAAAATGTGAGGACTCTTTAATGCACACATATGTATAGCCACAATTCAGCACACCTGAAAAATTAATAGTAATTCTCCCATTATCTCATAAATTGTAGAATGTTAGAACCAAGATAAAAATTACATATATTAAAATTTGTACTTTTGTTAAGTATCTAGTAATCTATATGTTTCCTCACATTTTTTTTCTCTTAATTTGGTTCTTGAAAAATGGGTTTTTGTTTGAAGTATCCCACAAATTCATTTTTGTCGCCTACATTTCCGTGATGTCATTTAACATGGTCTTTTGTCCTTTGTATTTCCTGAATCCAATAGTTAAATCTAGAGGCTTTCAAAGTCTAGTTCAAAATTTTAGCAAGAATATTTCATAGTTAAATTATTGGCATGAGTGATGGATTATGAATGGAGATTTTAGTGTTGAGTCCCTTCAACGTTTGAGGAGTCTGTGTGGGGCCAGGGACAGACAGAGCCCTGGACAGTCAGATCTCAGCTTAGGCCGCCTGTTTTTACCCCCAAGTTCAGTAATTCCATTTTCTTATCTGTGCCATGATATTAAAAATTGTTAGAAAACAATATTCTGAACTTTTTAGTAAAAATATATAGTTGTGTTCATCATGTATTAAGGCAGTGCCTATACAGGATAAAACAGACATTTCATCTGTTATAGAAATTTAGACTTTAAATTGGGAGGTATTTTTAGATAATTTTATTTTGCACATGAAATGATGTGAGCATTATTTTAAGAGAGCCTTAGATGAAACTTGTGAAAAATAATTTGATCATAATGTATATGTGAAATATGTAAAAATGCTTTGAAAATATTGATGAGGATTGGTAGGAATTGTTGTCAGACTTTATAACAATTAATGAAGGATCACTGTGAGTTATAAACGCAAGTTTATTTTCTTTGAGAATGAGCTGAAATTGATAGTTTCTTTGATGTGAGAAAGGAGAAAAAATACTAAGTAAACAGGAAGGATAAGAATTTCCTCTTTAACTGGAGAGCATTATGCTAAGTGAAATAAGCCAGTCAGAGAAAGATAAATACCATATGATCTCACTCATTTGTGGATTATAGAGAACAACATAGACTGATGAAAAGGGACAGACCCAAAGACTGAGAAACAGTGATCAGGCTATCAATCCCCAGAAGGAAAGTAGGGGAGGGCGGGGTTAAGGGGAAGAGATCAACAGAAGGACTTGTATACATGTATATAAGCCAAACCAATGGACATGGACAACGGGGGGATGGGAGCATGAGTTTGTGTGTGGGGGGGAGGTTGGGGGTTAGTGGGGGGGATGAGGACACATTTGTAATACCTTAACTAATAAAAGAAAAAAATTAAAAAAAAATATTAACATAAAAAAAAAAAAAAGAATTTCCTCTTTAGAAATAGTTTGATCCTGATACATCCTATAAACTGACTTTAAATACAATTTACTGCTCTGTCACTCCTTGTGTTATAATAGTTGTCAGATATATTTGATTTTGGGTAGTGGTTTCAGTGGCACCAGAGGAGCACCCTCTGTCACTTCTAGTCCTAAGGAAGAAACCCACCACAGAACTCTGGTGGCGCTGGGGTCCCCCTTACCTGTGCATTTCTCAGTGTCTTCCTGGGCAAGATGAGAAGACTGCACTACTCACCTATCCCCAACACAGCCTCTCCCTGGGGAGTCTTCTATGGGGAGGCTCTGGTGCTTCAACATCATTGAAAGAGGCTACTTGGGAGTCTAAGCATTTACTCAACTATTAATGCCATTTGCAAGTTCTCATTAAATTCTGAATCCCAGGGAGTTTCAGTAATCTCAGTTAAATCAGCCCAGATATGACTTATTTTCCACCCCCATTGGCTAAACACTCTATTCCCCAGCAATGTTGAGATCTTAACAAGTCCCATTTTAGGCCTGGAGGCAATGAAAGCTGGTGAAGGTGAGTTCTGGGGAAAATTGCCCTCAATTTGTGAGTTATTGGAATGCTTTTAAGGAGAGGAATTTTTTTTCCTCAGAAGGGACACAACTAAAGAAAATAAAAGGGGCAAATGAGTATTCTCTGTGTCTGCATCCTACATCTTAGGGCCTCACTCCTTCCCACCCTTAGTAGGAGAGGCCTGGAGGGTCTAACTGCATTTCTGCATTTCTCCCCATGGCAGTATACCTCTGCCATGTATACTCTATTACCACTGTAGAAGTGGACTATTTTTTTGTATTTGAGTTTATTCTTCATTTAACTTTTAAAACACTACTATAGTTGCATATTAAAACAAGTAGTGAGTATATTACAATTACAGTCCTTCACTCATTCACTACAGTAAATAAAATGCCAGCAGTGAGTGTGATTCACTGGCCCCAATAAGAAATCTGACACTGCCCTAACCGGTTTGGCTTAGTGGATAGAGCGCTGGCCTGCGGACTGAAGGGTCCCAGATTCGATTCCAGTCAAGGGCATGTACCTTGGTTGCGGGCACATCCCCAGTGGGGAGTGTACAGGAGGCAGCTGATCGATGTTTCTCTCTCATCGATGTTTCTAACTCTCTATCCCTCTCCCTTCCTCTCTGTAAAAAATCAATGAAATATATATTTTAAAAAAATCTGACACTGAACACCACCTCTAGGATGATGTCATCATCCTTTTATGCTTCTCCATTGTAATGGTTCTGTCTTTCTTGACTTGGATCAAAGTCCACCAGTTCTACCTGGTCCATTTCATCAGTCTCTTCTACTTCCTTTCAGGTAGGAGTTTTTCCAGCAAAGAGAGTTTATCAGGAGAGAGAAAGCCATTCTCAGGAAAGTTTACCTTAAATTTGATGATTAGGTGACCCTTTTCATGTGGTCTATGATGAATTTGCATGCCTTCATTTAACACACATTTGATATCTTCATGCTTGACAGTCTGACCTGGATGAAGGGTGAAGACTATGGTTCGGTTGTCAGGAATAGCTATTGGCTTTTAGAAGCCACACAATGCTTCAGCCAGCTGTACGTCCATACACATGAAAAGGTCTTCTCCTTGTCGCATAAAAACAGCATGGTCTTTTTTTTTTTTTTTATGCCCAGGTTGTGGGCTCCATCCCCAGTGTGGGGTGTGCAGAAGGCAGCCAATCAGTGATTCTCTCTCTATCTCTCTCTTTTTATTTTTAATTAAATCTTTATTGTTCAGATTATTACATTTGTTCCTCTTTTTTCCCCCCATAACTCCCCTCCTCCCAGTTCCCGCCCCACCCTCCGCCCTCACTCCCCACCCACTGTCCTCATCTATAGGTGCATGATTTTTGTCTAGTCTCTTCCCACATCTCCCACACACCTTTCCCCCTCAAGAGTAGTCAGTCCATTCTCTTTCTATGTCCCTGTTTCTATTATAATCACCAGTTCATTCTGTTCATCCGATTGTTTATTCACTTGATTCTTAGATTCACTTGTTGATAGATGCATATTTGTTGTTCATAATTTGTATCTTTACCTTTTTCTTCCTCTTCCTCTTCTTAAAGGATACCTTTCAGCATTTCATATAATCCTGGTTTGGTGGTGATGAACTCCTTTAGCTTTTCCTTATCTGTGAAGCTCTTTATCTGACCTTCAATTCTGAATGATAGCTTTGCTGGATAAAGTAATCTTGGTTGTAGGTTCTTGGATTTCATCACTTTGAATATTTCTTGCCACTCCCTTCTGGCCTGCAAAGTTTCTGTTGAGAAATCAGCTGACAGTCATATGGGTATTCCCTTGTAGGTAACTGAGTTTCTTTCTCTTGCTGCTTTTAAGATTCTCTCTTTGTCTTTTGCTCTTGGCATTTTAATTATGATGTGTCTTGGTGTGGTCCTCTTTGGATTCCTTTTGTTTGGGGTTCTCCACACTTCTTGGACCTGTAAGTCTATTTCTTTCACCAGTTGGGGGAAGTTTTCTGTCATTATTTCTTCCAATAGGTTTTCAATATCTTGCTCTCTCTCATCTTCTGGTACCCCTATAATTCTGATGTTGGTACGCTTGATGCTGTCCCAGAGGCTCCTTACATTATCCTCGCATTTTTGGATTCTTTTTTCATTCCGCCCCTCCGGTTGGGTGTTTTTTGCTTCCTCACATTTCAAATCACTGACTTGATTCTTGCGCTCCTCTGGTCTGCTGTCGGGAGTCTGTATAATATTTGTTATTTCAGTCCGTGTATGCTTAATTTCTAGTTGGTTCCCCATCATAACATCGAGGGTCTCATTAGTTTTCTTGTAGATCTCATTAAGTTTATCGGCGGCTTCTAAACAGTTCTTGAGAGACCTTAAAAGTGTGGTTCTGAACTCTATATCTTTCATTGACAATTTTGTCCTGTTTCTTTGTCTCCGCATTTTGTTATGCTTTCTTGGTGCACACCCTAGTGGTCTTTGTGTGCAGTCTTGTAGTTAAGCCTTGATTATTGTAGCTAATACCAGGGAGGGTTTGACCTCCAGGCCAAGTGGCTCAGCATGGTCTTTTTGATCTAAAACAATGATATCTCCTGGCTCCAGTCTTGGTTCTTGATCTTCTTCACCATGGAATTTTATCTTCTGGCCATCTTTCATGCCTTTATCATTAAGAACTTATAGAATCTTCTTCTCTCGAACTATCTTCCTTCCATTGCAGCTTTTGTATCCATCTTTAGAACTGATCCATTCCCCATGGCCCTGGTACTTCATGCATGCAGATTGAATTTGCTGAACCATTCCAGGTTCTATCTGGTGATTTCTTATTTATATTCCAGTACCTCAGCAGTTGAGACAGCACTCTACTGTTCCTTTCTTATCATCTCAGCCTACATATTTGTCACAAATCACATCCTTTTGCAGAGCTAGTTTTCCTGTTGCACCATTATATAAATCTAAGGTTATTGAGAGCTGATGACAACGTTTTTACCTCTCCTTTCTCTCTCTACCTTCCTCCTCCAAAACAAAACAAAACAAAACAAAACAAAACAAAACAAAAAATGTATAAAGATGTCCATGAGAGAGCCAAAACCACCACCTGCTCCACCTTCCTTTAATTGCTTGTTCTCCTCCTCTGTCACATAATTCCCTTTTCTTTGCATCAGAAAGCACTTCATAAGCTTGAGGAATCTGTTTAAACTTCTCGCCTTCATTTGGATTCTTATCAGGTGGTGCTTCAAGACCAGCTACCTGTAAGCCTTTTTCTTCTCTTTTTTAAAAATATATTTTTCATGATTTCAGAGAGGGAGGGACAGGGAGAGAAAGAGATAGAAATAATTATTTGAGAGAAGCATTGATTGGCTGCCTTCTGTACTGTCCACACTGGGGATCAAGCCCGCAAACCAGGCATATACCCTGAGCTGGAATCAAACTGTGACCTCCTTATTCATAGGTCAACACTCAACTACTGCACCATGCCAACCAGGCTGTAAATCTTTCAGTTCTTCCCGGGTGGCATTGGGTTTGACCTCTAAAACATCATAGTAAGTGGTTTCTTTTACCATTTTTGACAGCTGGTGAGTGGGCCAAGGCAAGTGTGGAGGAGCTGGAAAGAACACATTGCTCTAGAAATGGAATATTTAAAAACTGCCAATGAGGACTTCCTTGGATGTTTTTAAGTGTATATTCATAACTTTAATTTTTTCCCTTTCTTCTGTGTCTAGACCATGAAAAGAATCTAGGTAATAATCGCAATTTTCATAACTATTGTTGCTGTAACAATTAAATGTCATGGCCTTGGATCTCGCAACACCTTGCCCTCCTGCATTTCATTCTATGCCACCATTGATGATAATTAGGATGCTATTGCAGTCCATAGATTTCCCATGTCATACTATCATTGTGGTCCTTTACTATATCAACAGTCCTGACCCAGGAGCCTATGTGAGAGTTTATTTCATGGTGCTTTTTCTGGTACAATTACTGTGTCTGCGTCAGGAAACAGCATACTCGGAATAATTCAAGGACGGTCTCATAAAGAGATGATTTACCAAGCTAGGATACAGGGAAACTATGAGGAAGAGTACAGTACTTGGAGCTGGTAACAGAAGTGCACCACGCCTGCTTGAAGGGAGGAGTGGAAAGAAAAGTTAGCAGAACCCAGAGGGAAAAAATCTTGAGAGAGCTGCCTTGGCTGAGAGGCACAACCACTCCATGGGGAAAATCGGGAATCTCTTCTATCCCTCCCACTCCCCACCAGGGCTCCCCAGTGGCAGGACCCAGTGGAGAGCCAATAGGCCGGGAGACTCCTGAGGGCAGAGAACAATGTGTAAGATGTTGGGAAATGGATGGAGAGACACATCAGTTATCTGAAGAGTTTCAAGAATGTTTGTGTTAGCATCTTGTTTATGGAGATAGAAAATCGTATAATTTGATGAGGTTTTCTTAGACTAGAACTAAGGAACTGATCAGGTCATGGTAGGAGAAAGCAAGAGCTTTGAGAAGCCCATTTCCTTATTCCACATACCTTCCTGGAGAAGACTGACTTTTGTAGGCATCTTAGCTGTCTTGTGAGGTCACAGGAGTAATTTGAAAATATTTTAGTGATTATTCTGTGCTTGTTGTTATTCATCACCTTTATTAAATAATTTTATGAATTGAACTACACATATACATTATATTTAACAATTCAATATAAAAATAAATACTTTGGGATAAATAATTTATATTTTAGAGCCCTTAGGGCTTACAAAAAGAATCTTAAAAGATCCATATTTATCATCTGAAGACGAAGAATAATTACAAAAGGTAACAAACCATACATCAAAAAATAAATATAATTTTTAAATATTTAAATAAATAGAAAGCCTGATACATTTTAAATGGGAAGCACTTAAGTCAGTGTTGAGAAGATTCTTTGACAAAAGGTAATCCACTTGTTCAGGAATTCTACGATGGTCACCGTCTCATCATCATAGTCACATTTGAATCTCGTTTCAGGTCCCTAAAACACAAAAATTATAATTATTTTCTTAGTTAAGGTTGGTTTACCTTAGATATAATTATTCTCGATGTATTACAGGCTTATGGCCTTTATTTTCAAGGAGTTAAACATATTAATCTCATTTTCTTGAAATGATCAAATTGATATGCTGAAATTATATGTAACGACACCAAATGATAGTAACACACAAGCTGAGGTTGTTAATCCTGTCAATTTTAAGGAACACAATATTTTTCTCCTTGAATTATATACCAATAAGCATTTTTTTGTTGTTAATCCTTACCCAAGGATAGTTTTTCCATTGATTTTTAAAGAAAGTATAAGGGAGGTGGGTGCGAGAAGAGAGAGAGAGAAACATTGATGTGAGAGAGAGAGACATCAATTAGTTGCCTCCCACACATACACCAGCTGGGGCCAGGGAATGAACCTGCAATGGAGATACATGCTCTTGACTGAATCAAACCCATGACCCTTTGGTTCTTAGGCTGATGCTCTAAGCATTAAGCCACACCTGCCAGGTAAGCATATTTTTGTTGTTAATCCTCACTTGTGGATATTTTCCCATTGATTTTTAGAGAGAGTGGGAGAAGAGACAGAGAGAGATACATTGATATGAGAGAAACACATCAATTGGTTGCCTTCTGCACAGGATCGAGCTTGCAACTGAGGTACATGCCCTTGACTGGAATTGAACCAGGTACCCTTCAGTTCGTGGATGACGCTCTATATCCTGAGCGAAAGCAGCTAGGGCCAAGTAAGCATTTTAAATGAAAACAGATCTAAACAAATATTTCATTAAATGCATGCAAAATCAAGTTTTTAACCCTCCTTTCCTCTGTGTGTAAATCTATATCTATAGGTTACATGTGTGCAGTACCAGTGATATACACATTATACTTTATTTTTTAAACCTCAAGTCTCCTGTTATTCTATTTAAATGAATCTCTTCATGTTTTCCCCTAAACGAGATAGAGCCAGTCAAGAGTAAGTTAGGACAAGCTTCTGTTTGGGGGTAATTTGTGTGAAAAACAGTTTCATATATAGCTATTAACCCCCCCCCCCCACCTCAGTATCAGTAAAGGACCAACTTTTGAAAGTTCAAACAATGGAAGTTTTATTTTGTGGACTGACTTTGGAAATGAATTTCCTTTGCCTTTAGCTGACAAAGTAGGAAAATATTCTGATATATAGTAAGATAAAAGAGGGCTTTTTAATTTTGAAGTAATACCTATCCTGGGAACATAACCAAGTGAGATAAAGTATTCATTCCCTTTAAATAAACTGTTGAAGTGTTACTTACTTTTTTACATACAATTGAATATTATAACCTCTTAGTGAGATTTTTAAAACATCAGGCTTTTGAAACTCGGAGTCTCTGATTTTCACATAATTTTCTCTTAATTTTGCATCAAGAACTTAGAGTCAGTTCTCTGATATTGGTAAAAAATTTTAGAGCATACCTTTTGACATAGATGAGAAACAGTCTATCAATGTCTAGATGACATTGCTCTCAATGTATTTTTAAAGAATTAAATGAAAGGAACAGCCTACTAATGACTTCTGTTCGGAAACAACTAGAGTTAAGATTTTTTAGGACCTTGGTTCTACTATCATTAAAATTACACTGTTTATTTAGGATACCTATTAACTCATGACTTTTGTACTTTGGCAGATTGGATGAAAAAAGAGAGACATGAATCTCTTTTACATCACCTGAGTCCCTTGTATATTTCATGCTTCCTCTGCGTTTAAAAATACTTAAGGTTTTGAAAGTATGGCCTCGAAATAAGGAGTTAATTATCTAATTCATTGGCTATTTTAATGGTTGCTGATTTTTAGACCAGTCTCTTAGTCCTTCTACCAGTGGTAGGGAAACCCCATTTAAAAGGCCTTTTAGATAATCAGTGTTGGTAATTCTGGAAAATGACCTGAAGGAATTAAAAAAATATATAATGAAAACTGTGCTTTCTGTGACATTCAGTTCAGTGTTTTCTCCTACTCTCAGTGTTGTGTTAATGTGAGAGGTGACTGCAGGGCCACGGGCTTGTCCCTGTGTGGATGGTGGGTGGAAACCTTCTGGCTCTTACCCTTATACCTTATTCTTCCCAGCTCCACAGTGTATCACCTAACGCACAAATGATTCATGCTCACAGTGGACTTAAAATGTATGAGCACTTCACAAACACCAAAAACGCTGTACTACTCTAAAATGCCCCTCCCTTCCATGTATTTTCTTTCCAGATGAGCAAGTGAAGTATTGCCTTACCTTCAGGTTCTGAACGAGTACATTGACATTGCTCATTAATTCCGTGATATTGCTCAAGCTTTTCTCTAACTTTAGCACTTTCTCCAGAGGTTCATGTTCTTCTATTAGACACTGCAGATGTTTCAATTCTGTGGCCTGGAATAATAAAAATATTATTAGGTTAGTTTGCCTTGACTCAAAGTCAATCAGAACATAACCTCAAATTTATTTTATTAAGAGTAGCAGGACGTGGTTTTTACCACTCTCTCTGTTCTCAGCATTACTATCAAGCTGGACCAATAGAGTTTACATGATAAGACTGGAAAAAACTAGAGTTCAGCTACCCACGATTAGAATTAATTGTTAGTTAACAAATAATCATTAATTTCAACTTAATTTGGTTTTGCAAAAAGGCAACATTTCTGCACCTAATTGTAAGTCACATATATAGACTGAATTATTAGGACCAGAGTAGGAATGTGGAAGTATGGGTCACAGTCTATGATTCTAGTGTTTCATGGTTCAAGAGTTGAGAATCATGGAATGTTAGGACAGAAGGAGATCTCGGATGCCATCGGTCACAGGCCAACATTTTATACATTAGCCATTGTAACACTGCATAAGATTGGCTTTCAAAATAGCAAGTCACATATAACTGCATCTTAATTGTTTACTTTTCTATAATAAGTACAGTAAGCATTTTTAAAAATGATTTGTACCAACCAAATAAAACATTGCAATATTTGAAGTATTTTTGAATGGGCCTTCTGATTTAGACATGTACACATGATAGTATTTCACACTTCTATGGTACATTATAATTTCAAAGTGTTTTCTCCTAAATAAGTCCATTTAAGTCTCACAGCCACCCTTTGAGATAGGCAATGCAGAGTTATCTCCATGTTACAAATAAGGAAAGTAAATCTCAGATTTTGTGTTCTCCCAAGGCCACATGACCAGGAGGAGCCAGGATTAAATTTCAGTTTTATCTTTATAGCATTAACCCAGAATCCTTTGAATTAAATGTTTTTATCATTTTCTGAAATCTTTTAGAAACATGGAATGGTTGTAAAATGAACAAGTGAATGGAGTTTATCACATCACTTTGGTTTCAAATAGATCTTGAGTTGTCATTTAGAAACTGTTAGATTTCAAAGAATCTACCATCCTCTTAACTATGCACCCATCTCATGTTTCTAACAATCTTCAGAGGGAGAGGTAGCACTGCACCACACAGGTCTTAAGACATTTTCATCTGCTGGCCTCTCAACTTGCTACTGCAGGTTCTACAAGTTCAAGGCTGGAGTTTTTGGCATGGGCAACTTGGAGTTAGTCCCCTTAGAAAAGTCTAGAGTCATGGTTGGCAAACTGTGGCTCGCGAGCCACATGCGGCTCTTTGGCCCATTGAGCGTGGCTCTTCCACAAAATACCACGTGCGGGCCATGTACAGTGCGATTGAAACTTCGTGGCCCATACGCAGAAGTCAGTTTTTGGCCTGGGCGAGTCTATTTTGAAGAAGTACTGTTGATATTTGGCTCTGTTGATTAATGGAGTTTGCCGACCACTGGTCTAGAGCAGTGGTTCTCAACCTTCTGGCCCTTTAAATACAGTTCCTCATGTTGTGACCCAACCATAAAATTATTTTTGTTGCTACTTCATAACTGTAATGTTGCTACTGTTATGAATCGTAATGTAAATATCTGATATGCAGGATGGTCTTAGACGACCCCTGTGAAAGGGTCATTTGACCGCCAAAGGGGTCATGACCCACAGGTTGAGAACTGCTGGTCTAGAATCTTTAAGTTGCTAGAGGTAAGAGGTATGTGTCTCTGATTCAGCTGGAGGAGATCACTAAGTTATTTCCTTTTCATCTTTTAAAAGAGTAGCTTGAAGTATAACTTGAATAAGTAAGAGGCAGATCAATGGAATTATATCTATGATCCTTTAAATCCCATTCTCACCCGTCCTCCCGGCCCCCGAGGCTTTTCCCAGCACTGGTTTTGCCTGTTCTCTGTTGACCCACGTAGCTGTTAGCAGTCCTCTCTTAGCAATAGGGGCCTGGATAATCTATGGTTATCTAGCTACCTGAATCCCAAAACAACCAAATGGAGCTTTTAAACTTGGAAAATAAATCATCTAGCGTAAGTCTCTAGGCCTATTGGCATAAAAGATGTGTAAGTCCACAGTTGTACTTTATACTCCCCAGGGAGAATTTTGTCTTTACTATTTACTACTAGTAACAGCAAATGCTTGTATGGTGCTCACCATACGCCAGATACTTGTAGGAGTCCTTTACATTTACGTATTAATCCTCACAGAACTATATGAAGTATGAACAGTTATTCACAGATGTAGACAAGAAACAGTCACAGAGAGAGCCTGGTAACTGCCCAAGTTCACAAAACCTAGGACATGGTAGAGCTGAGATTTCAGTTCAGATCTGGCCCTCAGGTCTGTCCTATGGATTAGTGCTATGTTGCCTCTCAAAGGCAGACTCTTAGAGATTTCTCCTAGGACACAGGATTTATTTTAAAGAGGGCTGCTCTGATGTCAGTTTCAGTAATTTTCATGGTAAAAGTACATAATCGATATCTGTAGAGTTTTACATTTTCAAATGAAGCAGTAAATTCACATAATCTTGTTTTAAAACTGTCCCAGCAATGAAATGAGAATATTATTTTCTTCCCAATCCCTTTCCCTCCAAACACAAACAAGAACATCTAAAAAATATATAGGCAAAGCCATTTTACAAAAGCCCCATTATCAAACCTGGATATATATATTTAAAAATATTGAAGTTACTAATACTTTTTCTCAGGTGAGATGCCATTAATACAATCAGTGTGCTAATTTCCATTTTACTTTGCATCTTAATAAAACACAAAATGAACTTAGAAAGTTGTACTTACATTCCTGGGCATGTAAAACTTAAACGTGAGCATCATGGGGAGCTTGGAGTTCTTGTAATTCTGAGAAAACACAACAGACTGTTATTACAAAGTGCACTCCAGGCAGAAAAGTTAAAGGGAGTCATTTTAGCAAGCAAAGGATATACATACGCTGACTCTATTCAGAAGCTGCTGCATATCCAGTATCAGGTGCTCCAACTGCTGCTGTGTTTCCTGGCTGGAGCTCGAGGTAGGTGCACCGTCTGCGATGAATGCGAGAGTTAGTACAATACAGGACAAGAAGTGCATCTTGTACATTGTGGCAGGAGGTGAGGTTGATGCGAGTAGTGATAAGAGAGCTGATAGAGAGCTCTTGAGCAAAAGGAGCAATTTATACTGTTAATTCTGGAAAAATACCATGGGGGTGTCAAAATATTTTACATATTACACATATTTTCAAAGACTTTACCTGTGTGGCAAAAAGCATTACCTTTATTTTTCCTCTTCTGATGACTCTTTGGAATTTCTTTAAACCCCCGTGAGCTGACTGAATGGATGTAGGTGAAATCCCTCTTGGTTACATTAGCCCACACTTCTGTGGCAGTTCCAATGCATATGCCTCACGCCTTCTGTATGAAACAGTTTTTCCTCCTCTTTCATTAAGGGGGCGGGGAGACAAAAGTGGCTCATGAAAATGTTCTCTTTGTTGTAAAATGATGCTGAACATGTGGCTCACCCTGTTGTGGTGGACGAGAGCTGGAGCAAATAGTTGAAAAGAATAAATGTTTAGATTTGTTGATTAGACAGGAAGAATATTGGTTTCCTGTTTCAGGATGGTTTGGCCTTTTTATCTACACAATGCCTGAGCTAATGCGTACAACATGATAGATTACTTCTTATAAAGCTAGAGAAATACTAAGATTAGGATACATATCATGGTCATTGATCTTGAGATACTGTTTTCTGCTGTTTTAATTTGAACATGTTTTTTGTATCTGTTTAAATCTCCTACTACCTGTTGTACTTTTAAAAAACATACAGTGTTCAATAAATAAACATTCAAAACACATCCAAGGGTACTGACGTGTGTGTGTGTGTGCGCGCGCGCACGTGCGCGTATGCGTGGCAAATTTATTTTTGCTGGGCATCAAAGGAATATAACAAGAGTTGCAATGTTGCCACACCCAAGAATGCTTTTCTTCGTCTTGGTTTCTCAGGGACCACTTGAGCTATTAAATCCTCCCTCCCCCACGATGTATATTTCCTCTCTTTCTCTCTCTCTCTCTCACACACACACACACACACATGTACACACACACATACACACACATTGCTTATATTTCTTTCAATATGAGACAGAAAATAAAAGCATAACAATAGGGATCCCAAGTTTGTCTGTCTGAAGGAATCTTACTGACAGATTTTTGCATGCCATTGCACTTTCTTTAGGAGAAAGATACTAGGATCTGGCCAGCATCCCCTGTACAATACTGGCCCATTCAGTGTGGCTGGGTTCAGGAAGGCATGGTAGTAAGTAACCTAGGAGGAAATGTGGGGTGGGTGTGTTTGTGTGCTTTGTGGAGTGAGAGCAGTCCGTGGAGTAGGGGTACCTGGGCTCATTTATTACAAGGTGATGCTTGTAATACAGCAGCAGCCAGAACTCAGTAACAGAAGTTGTTAAGAGGGATATTCACGATCATTCCTGGAGCATCTTTATGAAAAAATGAATAAACTATTACAAACAACTGTGACAGATAAATACAGAAAAGGGTTTTCATTCAAAAGTACAGATGCTAGTTTTATAATAGACTTTACATGTATCTTATGTAAACTGATCCATATGTTTCTAGTTTTATGTTTTCACCTCTACTAGATTTTCATTTATCCTCTAAAGTTCCTGGGACACTGAGTGTAACATAATCATTATGAAGTAAAATCAGTATTTTTTAGGATATTCAGTGTAATGTACTGTCTGAAGGATGGGATAGGTCTAGACTTCTAATTTCAACTGGGGAGAATCCATGATACAGTTCTCTCCTTTCTCAAAGAGAAAGTAAGTCCTCCATTTTTTAAAAGGTGTTTTTAAAAAATTGGTTTTTGTAGGAGAGAGAAAGGCAGAGTGTGAGAGAGAGAGAAACATTGATGTGAGAGCATAACATCAATTGGCTGCCTCCTGCATGCACCCTAACCCTCTACTGCGGACTGAGCCTGCTACGTGGGCATGTGCTCTGACCAGGAATCGAACTGGCATCCCTTCAGTGCATGAGATGACACCCAACCAACTGAGCCACACTGGCTAGAGCTAACTCCTCCATTTCTACTATCATACTTATTATATGTCTAGTCTTTATCTAGCACTTACAATGCCCACAGAGGGGAAAGAAGAAGCTCAGTGTGCCAGCAGCAGTCTAGTTGAACCTTTCAATGAACCTGGTGAGTGAGGCTTTCTATTTTGCACATTAGAAAACTAGAGCTCAGAGAAGTTAGATAACTTCTTCTGGGTCATTTAGCCCTTACTGCAGGAAGGGGTAGAATGAGGATTTGAAACCAGAACATTCTGACTCCAAAGTCCACTCTCTTACCATTTGTATTCTTTCTGAAAGAACCTGAGGGCAGACACTCACATAGATAAGTGTAATCCTGGATCAAAGGCCATTGAGGCCTCAAGAGAAGTGGATGGAAAGAATTTTAAAGAAGAAACAGGCTTTAAACTGGGTTTTGACTACATGACCAAACTGTGGCCATGTAACTTTAGGGGTGGGGAACTTTTTTCTGCCAAGGGCCATTTGGATATTTATAACATCACTAGAGGCCCAGTGCACGAAATTCGTGCACGGGTGGGATCCCTAGGCCTGGCCAGTGATCAGGACCTATCAGGGCCGTCTCACCCAGTCCTGATCGGGGCCAGGGTGGACAGGGCTTGCCAGCCACTGAACAGGGCCTGCTAGACAGGGCCTGCCAGATGGGTGGAGGGACCATGGGAGGTTTGCCGGCCAGGGGGAGAGACTGCAGGAGGTTGGCTGGCTGTGGGAGGTTGGCTGTGGGAGCTCACTGACCACCAGGGGGCAGCTCCTGTGTTGAGCACCTGCCCCCTGGCGGTCAGTGCATGTCATAGCATCTGGTCGTTTGGTCGTAACAGTCGCTTAGGCTTTTATATATATAGATTTGAGGGCCATATAAAATTATCAACTTAAAAATTAGCCTGCTATATTTGGCCAAACCTTTAATTAACTTTCTCTTAATGCCATGGCAGGGCCAGACCAAATAATTTTGCAGGCCTTAGATGGCCCTCAGGCCAGATGTTCCCCACCCCTGCTTTAGGATTCGGGGGTGGGGAGGCAAGCAAGGTTAGGCCTCTAAGGCAGTGGTCGCCAACCTTTCGGACCTCATGGACCACCAGTGGTTCGCGGACCACCGGTTGGTGACTGCTGCTCTAAGGAACACTTAACAAGTGCACTTGCAAAGAACAGAGAAATGGTGCTGTTTATTCAGGCATTAGGCAATATTGGAAGAATAGAAAACATCTTAGTAAAATTTAAACAATTACAGTTCCTTAGGTGGAAAATAATGAAGGAAAGCCAGATTAGAGGCACATGATTTTTATTTTTTTAGAAGAGAAGACATGGGTTAGAGACAAATGATCATGATTTTTTCTTTTTATTATTAAAAAATGCAAAATACCTGTTTGTGCCTTTCAAACCAAAACCACAAAGTTAGCATTACTTCTAAGGGAAAGGCTATTTAGTGATCTTGTTTCGCTTCTCTAAAGATTTCAGTGTCTTATCCCAGCATCATCAGCTCAGGCTTTTACCCTTCCAGAGTGGAAGAATTTGGGCCCACACATTTCTCCGTGTGGGGGCTTTTCCAATGATGCCTTTGATGTACTCAGTCTTGATACTTATATTTCTCCAGCTATTTCCATTAGAGAATGGGTCAATGTGGAGACATTTATGGGACTCTGTAGAAATATTATTGCATAACTGGTACCATTATGGAGGTTGGCCTTATTTCTTTCTTGAAATGTTTGGGGAGAAAGCTCCCATATGATGTAGATACTTTCACTTTTTAACGTGTCTGACACATGAGCTGGCCTTTCTGTCTGTAGTGGTGACAGAGTCAGCAATAGACTGCTAACTACCCAGTGTCATATCCCTACTTCCCCTTTGAAAATAATGTGTTTTTTTTTCTGTTCAGTAAGAAGTTATTTTAGTTGCTTATTAGCATCATTTGTGACTCAGCCTCTTTGACTCAAGAGCAGCCCGAGTTCTGTGAAAAGGAAAGCCTGTCCCTGGAGTTGTCTGTCAAAAAGCTGGTCAGTGAGTCGCATGCACTGTCCATCAAAGCTGACTCCCCAGGACTCTGCTTCCTGCAAGATTCTTCTTCCCAATTCCCTTCCACAACTTTGTAGAACTTTAACTTGGTCTGGAGCTGGATGCCTTTATTAATAATGCATCTCTTATCAATTTCTCTGTAGGCCTCTTGGCTTTTCATGGTAAGTTCCCTCCCTTTAACATTAGGACACAGTGTTGGGTGATTTCTGTACCATCTTGAGAGAATTCAGCCGGGAGCTTGTTTCCCAAGTCCATCTAGTCTTTTTTTCTGTGAAAAAGCTTAATGATGTGTTAGAAATATCTCATATTAAGTATTCTTCTAAAACATTAGTTTTAACAGTTGAAGAATTCTGTTGTGTGACTGTATTCATTGATTGGAATTTACATTAATTCCAATCATTGACAAATATGAATAGTACTATAATTCACTAATATCATTTTTTTTAAAAATATATTTTATTGATTTTTTACAGAGAGGAAGGGAGAGAGATAGAGAGTCAGAAACATCCATGAGAGAGAAACATCGATCAGCTGCCTCCTGCACATCTCCTACTGGGGATGTGCCCGCAACCCAGGTACATGCCCTTGACCGGAATCGAACCTGGGACCTTTCAGTCCACAGGCCGATGCTCTATCCACTGAGCCAAACCAGTTTCGGCCACTAATATCTTTTACACATAAATATTTGTGCAAGTTTCTGATTCTCCTCTTACATTAAAATCCTAGATGTGGAATTACTGGGCCAGAGAATAGGAACATTTTAAGGTTTTTGATGCTTATTCAGAAAGTTAATAACAACCTTACACTCCCTATCACTGGTATGAGCCTTTTTCTCTACTGCCAACATAGTTCCCACATTATTAAACAGGGGAGGGGGCACAAGGGAGAAAAAAAGAGCACATGGTGAAAAGTATACTGATTGGTGGTTATGATAATATTCTCAGGTCCACCTTTGGAATTGGGAATTAGTCAGACCTGGGTGCGAGCCCTATTTATCACTCACTGGCTATGGGACTTTTAACAAATTACTTATCTTCCCTAAGCCTGTTTTTTTTTTTTTTTTCATTTCTAAACTGATGGATGGACTTCACTGGATTTTATGAATGACAAATCAGATATGTAGCTTAAATGAAAGCTCACAACACTAAACTCTCAACTTTGAATGAATGCCTTCTTGACCTGTTTCTGATATGCTACACTTTCCCCCTTTCCATTTAAAATATTTTTTAAAAATGATAACATTTGCTTTGCATAATTTCCTGATATCATCTATGTTTACCAATGTGCCTAATTTAAGGTTGAAAAGAAGACAGGTGGAAACTTTACCATGCCAGCATTGCCCAGATTAAACTCGGGGAAAAAAACACCTAATTAATTGACCAAATAATTTTTAAAATAACGTTTTAAAAATATATTTCTTTTTTTTCATTAATTTTTTTTAATATATATATATATATTTTAATATATTGTATTGATTTTTTACAGAGAGGGAGAGAGATAGAGAGTTAGAAACATCGATGAGTGAGAAACATCGATCAGCTGCCTCCTGCACATCTCCTACTCGGGATGTGCCCGCAACCCAGGTACATGCCCTTGACCGGAATCGAACCTGGGACCTTTCAGTCCGCAGGCCGACGCTCTATCCACTGAGCCAAACCGGTTTCGGCAATATATTTTTTATTGATTAAGATATTGCATATGTGTCCTTGTCCCCACGTTACCCCCCCGCTCATGCCCTTCCCCTCCCTCCCCCCCCCCCCCCCCCCCCGTTGTCCGTGTCCATTGGTTAGGCCTATATGCTTGCATGTAAGTCCTTTGGTTGATCTTTCCCCCTTACCCCCACCCTCCCCTACCTTCCCTCCAAGGCCCGACAGTCCAATCAATGCCTCTCCGTCTCTGGATCAGTCCTTGTTCATCACTTTATGTTGTTCATTATATTCCACAAAAGAGTGAGATCATGTGGTATTTATCCGCTCTCCAGTTCCATCCATGCTGTGGCAAATGGTAAGAGTTTCTTTTTCTTCTTCCTCTTTTTAAAGAATACCTTTCAGCATTTCATATAATGCTGGTTTGGTGGTGATGAACTCCTTTATTTTTCTTATCTGTGAAGCTCTTTATCTGACCTTCTATTCTGAATGATAGCTTTGCTGGATAAAGTAATCTTGGTTGCACGTTCTTGCTATTCATCACTTTTAATATTTCTTGCCACTCTTTTCTGGCCTGCATGGTTTCTATTGAGAAATCAGCTGACAGTTGTATGGGTACTCCCTTGTAGGTAACTGACTGTCTTTCTATTGCTGCTTTTAAGATTCTCTCTTTGTCTTTTGCTCTTGGCATTTTAATTATGATGTGTCTTGGTGTGGTCCTCTTTGGATTCCTTTTGTTTGGGGTTCTCTGCGCTTCCTGGACTTGTAAGTCTATTTCTTTCACCAGGTAGGGGAAGTTTTCTGTCATTATTTCTTCAAATAGGTTTTCAATATCTTGCTCTCTCTTCTTCTGGCACCCCTATAATTCTGATGTTGGTACACTTGAAGTTGTCCCAGAGGCTCCTTACACTATCTTCATATTTTTGGAATCTCTTTTCTTTTTTCTTTTTCAGTTGGGTATTTTTTGTTTCTTTGTATTTCAAATCTTTGACTTGATTCTTGGGATCCTCTTTTCTGCTGTTGGATCTCTGTAAATTATTCTTTATTTCAGTCAGTGTATGCTTAATTTCTAGTTGGTCCTTTTTCATGTCCTCCAGGGTCTCACTATACTTATTGAGGGACTCACTAAATTTATCGGCGGTTTCCATAAAATTCTTGAAAAACCTTATAAACGTGGCCTTGAACTCTATATCCAGTTGTTTGCTTTCCTCCATTTCTGCCATTTGTGACCTGTTTCTTTGTCTCCGCATTTTGGCTGCTTCCCTGTGTTGATAGAGTGGCTTTGTGTGCTAGGTGTTCTGTAGCGCCCAGTGGCTCAGCCTCCCCAGTTACCTGAGGTGGACACTCTTGGTGCACCCCCTTATGGGCTTTGTGCACAGTCTTGTTGTAGTTATAACTTGGTTGTTGTAGGATCACTGGGAGGGATTGACCTCCAGGCCAATTGGCAGTGAGAATCAGCTGTGTCTGCAGTAGGAGAACTTCCGTGCTGGAGACACCCTTCTGGGGCAAGACTTGCTTCAGTGGGGCTTTGGTGCTCACTGAGACTGCACCCTGAGTGTGTCCCTTGTGGATCTGAGGAGTTGTGATCTGGATGGTCTCCCTCTGACCACTAGGTACAGTGGCTCTTGGATCTAAGGAGGTGCTAATTTAGCCTCTGCCTGAGGTTACACAGCAGGAGCTACGAAGAGAACTGCAGATTCCCCTTTCTTTTTTGGAGTTTGGGGGTGCCCAGATGAGGCCCAGCTGTGAAGCAATGCAAGCCGCTGTGGGGCCTTGGGCCTTCTCTTGGAAGTTCTGAGTCTGTCTGGCCCGGCTGCAGTTAGGTAATTATCAGGTTGCAAAGGGCCGGGGCATTCATATGCAAAAGCCTCTGCCTCAGCCTGGGTGGGGCGGGGTCTCAAGGAATCAAAGGGCGGAGCAAGCAGCTATGGCGGAGCCTCAGCCCTGCCCTAAGGAGTCGCGAGTCTCAGTGTCCCTGTAAGGCTGCAGGCTGCAAGCACCTCTGAGGGAAAGCCGCCCTCAAGTTCGCCCGCTGCCAGACAGTCCAGTTTCTCCCCGTATGAGTCCTGGGTCCCCAGAGACTTCCCGGAACCAGAGTTCAGAGCCGTCAGAAGCTTGTGACTCCCTCCGGATTCAAAAAGACAGCCGCGTCCTCAGGTGCCAGACCCTTTCTGCACGCCACGAGCCCCCGTACCTCTGCACTTTGCTTCCGCAGCTCCTCTGGCTCTCAGTGTGCTTTTCTTTCCTTCTAGTTGTAGAATTTACACTTAGCCAGCCTTCCTGTCGTTCTGTGTGATGTCCGCTTTGTGTTTTTGTTGCACTTTTCAATTGTTGTGGGAGGCAGCAATTTCCCGATGTTTATCTATGCCGCCATCTTAGTTTCCCCTAAAAATATATTTCTTTATTGATTTCAGAGAGGAAGGGAGAAGGAAAGATAGATAGAAACATCAATGATGAGAGAGAATCATTGATCGGCTGCCTCCTGCACACCCTCTACTGAGGATCGAACTGGCAGCCCAGGCATGTGCCCTCGGTTGGAATCGAACCTGAGACCCTTCAGTCCGCAGGCTGACACTCTATCCACTGAGCCAAGCTGGCCAGGGCTGACCAAATAATTTTTAATCATTCTGTATCATTCTAGATGTAAGGTGTAACAAATGTTATTCCATAACAGATCAGTCCCATCTAAGGGGATCCTGTCCATTGTAGGAAAGGAACAATCATTTTCACTCTACCTTTTTGGGTGCTTGGCTGAGATCAACCCCTTCCCCCCAAAGCTATAATAAAAGAGAGATTAATAGGTGAAAAAAATGAACACTTTTAATAACATACCTACCTACCTACAGAACTCCATAAAGATTGAGACTTAAAGTCAGCCAGACCATTGAGACTTATACACCGTCCTCAGCTAAGGAAAGGGATAGGGGTCTGTCCCTTCAAAGGGGGAAAGGCAGTTCATGGGAAAGTGAAAGAGGAAATGCTTGGTAAACTACCCTGCAGATAAGATTTTCAGGTGACAAAGTTGTCTCCAATAGCTCTCTTCCTGATTCAGGCCCCCTCTTTAATATAAATTTCCTTTATAAATGTAAGTTTCCCTTATTAAAGGGTTAACTTATTATTCTGTTTTCAGGGCTTCTCCTATCTGAAGTTTCTCAAAATAGTCAACTCAAGATATAATCCTTGTACCAAAGAGGCATATTTTGAGGTGTCATATTCTGCAATTTTTCACTGCCAAACTTGACCTATTTGATCTGTAGAACAGGCATATAAAAGGATGCTTTCATATAAGACAGTGAATACAAGGAAATGAGTAGGCAGTTAATTGCTAAGGGTAAAATTTTCAAGCTTCTGGCATAACTGTAAACATAGATCAATGGAATAGAGTTGAGAGTCTAGATATAAACCCTTACATTTATGGTCAATTGATTTTTTGACAAGGGTGCCAAGACACTTCAGTGGAAGAAGAATAGTCTTTCAGCAGGTGGTGCTGAAAAAATTGACTATCTACATGCAAAAGAATGAAATTAGACACCCTCCTACTTCACACCATACAAACATAAACTCAAAATGAATCGTAGACCTAAATTCTAGAGTTTAAATTACAAGACTTAGAATAAAACATAGGATTACATATTTTTAAACTTTGAATTAGACAATGGTTTCTTAAATATGTCACTAAAAGCAAAATTAACAAAAAGAAAAAAATTAATTGGACTTCATAAAAATTTAGAACTTACATGCTTCAAAGGACACCTAATGAAAGTGAAAGATAACCCACAGAATGGCAGAAAATATTTACAAAGTATGTACCTTGTAAGTTATTTGTATCCAGAATGTATAATGCAACTCAACAACAAAATGACAACCCAATTTAAAAATGGCCAAATGAAAAAACAGGCCAAATGATTTGAATAGACATTTCTCCAAAAAGATGTACACATGACCAGAAAGCACATAAAAAGATGCTTGTTATCATTAATCATTAGAGAAAATCAAACCAAAACCACAATGAGATGCCTCCTCAGACCCATTAGGATAACTAAAATAAAAAAGACAATAACAAGTATTGGCAAGGTTGTCAAGAAATTGGACCCATGATGCATCATTGATGGAAATGTAAAATAATGGTACAGCTGCTTTGGAAAACAGTTTGGCAGTTTTTCAAAACATTAAAAATTGAGTACTATCTAGGCCCAGTAATTCCATTCCTAAGTATATACCCAATAGAAATGAAAACATAGCTACACAAACGCATGTACACAAACGTTTACAGCAGCATTAATCAAAATAGGCAAAAAGTGAAAGCAACACAAATCCCATCAACTGATGGGTGGATAAATAAATGTGGTATGTCCATACAGTGGAATATTATTTGGTGGTAAAAGTACTGAAGTACTGATGCATTCTACAACACAGATGAACCTTGAAAATATTATGCTAATTTCAGGAGCCTGATCACAGAAGGCCAAATATTGTTTGACCCCCATTTATGAAATGTTCAGAAAAAACAAATCCATCATGCCAGAAAGCATGGTTTCCAGGGGCTGGGATTAGGGAGAATGCAGAGTGACTGCTAATAGGCATGGATTGCTTACTGAGTGACGAAAATGTTCTAAAGTTTGATGGTGATGATGGTTGTACAACTTTGCGAATATGGTAAAAACCACTAACTTGTACATTTATGATATGTAAATTATATCTCAAAGCTGTTAATATTTCTTTCTAGCTTCACAGTTGTGGTTGAAAGATAGGCAGTATACTTTTGGTTTCTGGCTGCACTGAAATAAGCAAAGTCCACAAATGAAACTATCTTTCTCTCTAAGAATTGCGTATTTAACCTGCATGCGTTAAAAGCTGGAGGGCTGGGGTAGGGGATTGGTATTAGTGAGCTTGGGAGTAAACCCATTTTCTCCACTCCAGTGTTTAACCTCAGAGAGGTTAACTCTCTGAGAAAAACCAGTTCTTTCCCCAATTTTAAGTCAGTGTGAGATCTAAGATGGAAAAAACAGAGATGAAACCACAAACCCATGGCACAAAAGATAGAGTTAGAGATTCTATGAAAGAGCAGTCACAGAAACAGCCATTATCTTTTTAGAAAAATTTATTTTATTATTGAAAGTATTACAGATGTCCCTCTTTTTCTCCTAATTGATCTCCTCCACCCTGCTCCCCTTCCCCCCCAATCCAGGCCTTCACCGTACTATTGTCTGTGTCCAGGGGTTATGCATATATGCATATAAGTTCTTGGTTACTCTCTTCCTGCCTCCCTCCCCCACTCCCTCTGAGACTCCTATCTTTTAAGATATATTTTTAATTTTTTAAAGAATTTTTACTGATTTTCAGAGAGAGAGGAAGGAAGAAGGACACACAGAGAGAAACACTGATGTAAGAGCAGAACACCAATCAGCTGTCTTCCGCAAGACCCCTGCTGGGGATCGAGCCAGAAACCTGGGTGTGTGCCCTGGCCTGGAATTGAATTAGCAACCTTTCGATGCTTGGGATGATGCCAAATCAACTGAGCCTCATCGGCCAGGGCTATGCAAAATCTTTTTAGTTTTGATACAGTCTCCCTTGTAGATTTTTGCTTTTGTTGTCTGTGTGATTGGTGTCACATCCGAGAAATCAGTGTCAAGAAACTTTTCTTCTAGGAGTTTTGCAGTTTCAGGTTTTATATTCTATGTATTTAATCCATATGAGTTGATTTTTGTGTCTGGTGTAAGATGATGGTCTAGTTTCATTATTTTTCATGTCGAGCTCCAATTTTCCCCTACAGACTTTGTTGAAGAGATTATCCTATCCCCATTGTATATTTTAGTACCTTTGTTGAAAATTAGTTAACTGTATATGCATGAGTTTATTTCTGGGGTCTCTCTTCTGTTCCACTTGGCCATATGTCTGTTTTAATACCAATATCATATAGTTTTAATTACTGTAGATTTGTAATTTATTTTGAAACCAGGCAGTGTGATGATTCCAGCTTTGATTCTTCTTTATTTGCTTTGACCATAAAAGTCCCAAATGAATTTTAGGTGGTTTTTTTTTTCTATTTTTTTTAAATTATTTGATGGGGATAACATTGAATCTGCAAAATTGCTTTGGGTGGTATGAATATTAATTAATATCAAGTCTTCCAATTCATGAATATTGGATGTCTTTACATTTATTTGTGTCTTCTTTAATTTCTTTTACCAATGGTTTGTAGTTTTTCAGTATATGAGTCTTTCATCTCTTTGGTTGTTTATTCCTAAATATTTTATTTGTTTTGATACTACTTTGAATGGGATCATTTTAAATTTTTTTTTCCAGATAGCTCACTCATAGTATATAGAAATGCAACTGATTTGTGTATGTTGATTTTGTATTCTCCAGCTTTACTTATTTATTTAATAGTTCTAACAGTTATGTGTGGAGTCTTTAGGGTTTTCTATAGGTCATGTCATCTGCAAAGAGAGATGATTGTACTTTTTCTTTTATTATTTGAATGGCTTTTATTTCTTTTCCTTGCCTAATCTCTCAGGCTAGGACTTTTAGTATTATGTTGAATAGAAGTAGCAAGAGTGAACATCCTTGTCTTGTAAGTAATCTTAGAGGAAAAGATTTCAGTTTTTTGCTGTTAGTATATATGGCCTTTATTGTGTTGAGATAATTCCTTCATTATTTCTTTAAATAAGCGTTCTGTCCCTTTTTCCCATCTTTTTCTTATACTCTGTAATGCACATAATGATTCATTTGATGATATCCCATATGTCCCTTAGATTTTCTTCACTCTTTTTCATTATTTTTTTTCATTTTTTTCCTCTGACTTAATAATTCCAAATGAGTCCTCTTAAGTTTTCTGATTCTTTCTTCTGCTGAAGCTCTCTGTTAAATTTTTCAGTTCAGTTATTAAATTCTTGAGCTCTTGAATTTTTGTCTGATTTCTTTTTTATGGTTCATATCTATTGGTATTCTCATTTTGTTCATGTATTATTTTCTGAGTTCATTGAGGCACCTGTGTTCTTTTGTAGTTAATGGAACTACTTTAATTGAATTCTTATTCAGAAACTACATGGATCTCCATTTATTTAGGGTTGGTTACTTGAGATTTATTTTTTTCTTCAGTTTTGTCATATTTCTCTGAATCGTTGTGCTCCTTGTAGCTTTGCATTGGTGTCTGCATATTTAAAGAAATAATCACACCTCTCCTAGTCTTTACATACTGGCTCTGACAAGGAAAAATCTTCATCTGTCATTCTGACTAGAGTTTCTGGGAGCCTCTCAAACCTTTGCTATGGATGTGCCCACTCCACTCCTCTTTCTCCTTTCTGGGGTATAAATCTGTGGTATTATTTTGGTTTATCTGTTTGTCTTCAACCTTCCAGGCTCAAAATTATTGAACGCGCAACAAATTTATACTATAGGTCATAGACAGAAAGGGTCTTTCTGGGAAAGATCTCTATTTTCTTTCTTTTATGCTGTCGGATGGGCCACCTTTAGTCCTAGCTTATCACTTTCTTATAGGGTTTTAGTAAACAAGAAGCAGGTGGTTCATTCCAACATTCCTAATTTTTCCTATTATTTCTCCAAATGTTATGCCTTTAGTAGGCATATGTCTGTTCCCCAAGGTAAAACAGTTTTATCAACTGTTTCCCCAACACATTTCTAGAACTTACCAACCAGCAATAATAGCAGGGTGTCCGTTGACATTGGTTTCACTTTCTCCGCTTAACAATTTTCATATTGTGATTTAGGGTCTGTCTGAAATTTGTAGCATTTCAGTTTCAGATACCAAATTCTCTGTCAAATAGGATACCCCCAGCCATAAGTAATAGAAGCTCTGCTTCAAATTGACCTGGACACCAAGGGCATTTATTTCATACTAGAGGCCCAGTGTACAAATTCATGCACCAGGGGGTCCCTCAGCCTGGCCTGTGGGATTAGGCTGAAACCAGCTCTCCAACATCCCCCGAGGGGTCCCAGATTGCGAGAGGGTGCAGGCCAGGCCAAGGGACCCCACTGGTGCATGATTGGGGTCAGGGAGGGACGTGAGAGTTTGGCCAGCCGGGGAAGGCCTGCGGGAGGGCTCCAGGGTGTGTCCGGCCCATCTCGCTCAGTCCTGATTGGCTGGACCCAGCAGCAAGCTAATCTACTGGTTGGAGCATCTGCCCCCTGGTAGTCAGTGTACATCATAGCGACTGTGACTGTCCCCTGGTGGTCAGTGCACATCATAGCAAGTGGTTCAGCAGCCTTAGCATATCATTAGCATATTACACTTTGATTGGTTGAATGGTCGACTGGATGACTGGACACTTAGCATATTAGGCTTGTATTACATAGGATACTAAGAAATTTAACACTAGGATAGATTCCAGAGCCAACTGATTCAGCAGCTTAGAGATGCCATTAAGGACATAATCTCTGCTGCCACAGAGTCAGCTTCCTGCTAAGACTTGTTACTTTCAGGATCATAATATGGCTACCAGCAGTAATTAGAAGAAAAAAAAAAGTACTTCCCTGTTCATATCCAGCAGGAGAGAGTGAAACTAGTTCCTTTTTCAAGAAACTTGAGTCCTTGACCCAAATTGGCTTAGGTCTGCCCATCCCCTTATTAGCCAGTTCCAAGGGAGATAGTCTTATCATTATTGGCTTACACTGATCTTCTGAGATAGAATGGATGTTGGAGCTCCATTCTCCTCTATAGCCAAGCCTATTCCATTGTGCATTTATATACAAATGAATACCTCTTCTCCCAATACCTGCTAAGCTTTTCCCTGTGCTCTCCTATACCTAAAATCTTAGAGTGAAAATTATATTGCATATATGAGTAGATATTGGCAAAAATATTGTTTGACCAAGATATGCATTTGTTATTTCAGTTTTGGCTCAAGTCGTTGTTCACAACAACACTTTAATAATTCAATAAAGCTAGCTGGATTTCCTGTATCCTTTAAAGTTGAAATTAACATAACTCACATATAGTGCTTACACAAATAAGATTTTATTTGAGTCATATAAGGAAATTGGGTACATGTACTTGCTTGTATTGGCTTAGTGGCTTGATAGTGTCAAGGTTAATGTCTGTGATTCTCAACCTAATTTATATAGTATATCTGTCACCTCATGGTGACAAAATAGCTGCTGTAATTCCAGACATTGAGTTTATATTTTAAGCAGGAAGAAGGGAGAAGGATAGTAGGTGACTATGGAGAAGGGGTCTGGGTAAAACAAACACAATGTCAACCGCATACTGCAAACTGTGTAAAGTATGTAAGCATATGCAGTTCAATGAAGAGTAATTTGTTTTCTTCCAGAAGCTAGAAATGAATTTATAGGTGGTGATGGGCATAAGGATGTACATGTGCCCAATCCAGCTACCCCACCCACCCTGTAGGAGTACCTACTTGTGGCAGCTCTCCTGAACTTGAGAGACCATGTACTACCCATGGCTCCATGTTACCTTGTGGTTTTCAGCCCAACTTCCTGGGGTTCCTGTCCAGAGGCATCCATTGGTTTGGAGAATTGAATTGCAATTGAGACTGCAGGAAGCTGCGGTTGACCTATTTTTTCATGACCCATGATAAATAGACTACATATTGTTATTCTTGTAACTTCTTCACAGTGTCTGCAGAGGTGTAAGAGATTCATTGAATCTCCCTTTCCTCCTCTGCTCTTAAAAGTGGCTTTTGTTACTTTAGGGTTGGCAAGCTCTGCAGATGATGGAGAGAACTTTGCCTGAGCTTCAAGAGTTGTTCCCTACTTTGCTTCAACTTCTTTATCTTCTCTCTTGTCATCTCTATAGCTTACTGGACAGTGGGTGAGAAGAGGCTGCAGTAGAAGGAAAAAAGACTATAGCAAGGGAACTTCACTTTGACCTTCATTAAGTCCTGCTCGGCTCCCATAGCATCTAGGAGCCAGATGCAGAAAAGGGTAAGACTGGAGACCTACTTTTCACCTCTCCACCATTCCCCAGCCAGTTCTGTCAACTGAGAAAAGATTGAAGCCCTGCTGATGACTCAAAAATAGTTAAGCCTCCTTGGAATCCCAGAGCTACTTGGAACCAAGGCAATACGTAAGAGGTAATTGTCTACTGTTGCCTTCAGTTCCATTCTCTTCTCTGTTAAACGGAGCATCACTCTCCACTACATGAACTTCCTTCCTGAGCCTACTTCTAAAATCTTGCTGTGGAACAAACCCTTCGCCTTATAGACCCCAGTGGTTCTATTCTAAGGCCAAGAGAGGTAGAAAATTACTCTATATTTCTGAGTCTAGGGAACTGGCTAATGGTTTTTCACAATTAGAATTTGAGGGAAAATGATACACATTTTCATTTTTGATTGAAACTGGACACTCATACAGAGAAGTGATAATACAAGTAGAAAGTCAACACCAGGACAGGCGTGGACAGCTCACTCGGGTACACTGCTCCCTGAAGTAGCTGGCACTTCTCTCAGGAGCAGTTGTCGCTATTTGTAGTAGAGTAAGCTCCACCTGCAGGAGGCTGTGGCTCACTGTGCTGTGGTGGCTCCTGTTGCTAACAATGAACTGACCTTAATTTCCTGGCTGCTTGTTTACTCATGGCTTCCACCCTACTATGGTGTCTGTTTCCTGCCCCTACTTGCCATCTCTTGGTTTCTGTCTTGGTTTCTGTCCAAACCGTTGTCTGCTGGTTGTAGTGCTGAGTGTTCTGAATTCAGACTCCCCAGGAGTGTGGCTCAGAGCAGGTTGGCCCATCCTTATCTCTGTTAGACACAGTACCAGGTTAGGAGGAGCGCACATGAATGCTGGGTGAGGGCTGGTGCAATGATGACTGTCTCATCTGATGGTGCCATCAACTTTAACCATGGTGGTGCATCCTGTGTTAACATTGTGATGACGCAGATCAACAAGCCTCTCTCAGAATAGGTATCAGACACTTCGAGGCTTCCCCAGCAGGGCCAGTGCATGGTCTGGCCACGTACAGCAGGCGTCTGGCATGGTCTGGCCACGTACAACAGGCGTCTGGCATGGTCTGTCCACGTACAGCACTTACCTCAGCCGTGGGAGGACTTCCTGGGAGAGAAGACAGTAGAGAAGCCTTGGAGAACAGTAAGAGTTGAGTGAGGAGGGCAGAGAATACCAGGGAGAGGTGATAGATGGCATAACAGCAGAGATATGTGGAACATCATGTCCTGTGCAGGACACTGCAAGAAGCACATGTTACTAGAATGTAAACATGGAGGCAAGACGTGGTAGGTGCATCAGAACCAATTTATGAAGACCCTGTTTGCCAAGTTAAAGGAAGTCACTGAAATGTTTTAAACAGGGAAGTATAATAACTTTTCCTAGTTCAAGCGTAAAATAGAGGTTTAAAGAGAACAGAATTAGCACATATCCACTGGTTAGGAAGCTATTAAAGAGGGTGAGGGCAGCGGGAGAAGATAAAACCGGCAAAGCTGGATCATTGAGTTGATGTTGTGAGTGTGCTCAGAATGACTCCCAGGCATGCACAGCCCAGGAGAGTTCCTTTTAACCAGAGTTTAAGGACTTAATACAAAGACAGTTTTGGGGGAAAAGATGAGAGGTACTGAGTTCAGTTTTGGACATGTTGAATTTCATGTACCCCAAGTACACATCTGTGGCACGTGCATCGAAGTTCAAGTGTCATTTCTTGCAAAGAAAACTTCTCTGACCAGTTACAGGGCACAAGCGGGTCTGCACCTCATGACATCTGATGCTTTGTTGTGCTGACCAGTCTCTTCCAGGGATGGCGAACCTTTCGAGCTCGGCCTGTCAGCATTTTGAAAAACCCTAACTTAACTCTGGTGCCGTGTCACATATAGAAATTTTTTGATCTTTGCAACCATAGTAAAACAAAGACTTCTATTTTTGATATTTATTTTATATATTTAAATGCCATTTAACAAAGGAAAATCAACCAAAAAAATGAGTCACGTGTCATCTCTGACACGCATGTCATAGGTTCGCCATCACTGGTCTATTCAATAACTAGTTGTATATTTAACAGGTTTATGTCATCTTCAGGAGGACCAGCTGTGTTTGTCTAGGCCAGAGCACTGAACAAACACTAGGTGCTTTTAAGGAACTACTAGTAAGAGTTAGAATAGCTACAGCCGGGTGTTCTGAGAAGTAACACTTCTGTGCGTGGTCCACGTGGAGTGAGTACAGGGATGCCAGATTTAACAAATAAAAGTCAGAATCCCCAGTTAACATTGCATTTTAGATAAACAACAAATACTTCTGTAAGGTAATTATGTCCCAAATGTTGCACAGGATTCATTTGGGACACAGCCTGAGTGAGGGGCTTTTGACTCTGAACTGTGTGACTGCAGAGTCCAGCTCTGTCTGCTTGGCCACGAGGAGGAAGCTCGGCTCCTACTCTGAAAGCGTCATGGGGATTGCACCAGCACTGATTCTCTTACCCGTTAGTGAAAGTTTTGGTTTGTTTCACCGTATGTTGTTGTTGTTTTTTTTTGTTGTTGTTTTAAAATTCCTTCTTTGATGGAATGTAAGTTAGTTTATCCTGGGTGTAGACCAGCAACCAGTGGGTTCCAAAAGTTTTGTTAGAGTCTTCTGGGGCCTCTCCAAACACAAGGGTAAGCTAACTCAGCCTGGACTTTCTGCAGTATCATGCAGGAAAGTGAGTTAGAGGACTCTCCTGGGTGGGAAGGCTCCCCACCCACATCTGTGGTATTTTGAGCCACTCAGGAGCTGTGGCCCCATCAGATGACAATGTACGTCAAAGACGATGCTTTATAGTATATGAGTTTCCTCACCAGTGTTCTGAATTGTTCTGGAAACAGATAACAATGTGGTTCTAGCCATTTTCCTGAGCAGTTTTTAGGGCTGTCCTGTGCGGTTAATTTGATCTGTGGAGCTGCTGCTGCCTTACAGGTTTTGAAACATGGGGTTTGCTTATCTATCTGACTTCCCTAGATGATAACATTTAGGCTCTGGTTCAAGGGGCAATAGCAGGCTTTTCTTGCAAGACCTAGAAAGGCTCTCTTGTGCTCTCTCTCACTCCCTGTCTGTCTGTCTGTCTTGTATGCATGTATGTACATGGAGAGACCCATGTAATTGTTTACTAGGATATTAATAGTGATCATTATTGAATAATGTAAATTGGGAATCATTTTTCTTTTTCTTTATATCTTTCTATATTTTTTTGAAATTTTGACATAAGCAGTATTACCTTTATAATAACAATAAATACTACTCTCTTTTGGGGAGAAAAACAGTTTCAGCCTTCCCTTTCCAGCCGTGGATTGTCCTCATATCTGATACTCTTCTGTTTCTTCTTCCTCTTATACAGAGAAATAGGATAAAGAAAAAAGGAGAGAATCTTCTAAAAGATTATTTAATAAAAAGGCAAAAAAATCAAAGCAAACAGCTCTTCAAATGAAAATGTAATTATTAGTCTAATCTTCACAAAAAGGTTTAAATTATAAGCAATGAAAACATAAGCTCAGGATTTGCTATTAGGTTTTATTCAAGAGAAATTTGCAGCAGATGTTGAGACTTCCAGGTGGTAAGGAATTTCAGGGCAGAGAGCACCTCTTAGGACCTTGCACCTCAGGCTTGGGTGTATGTTACTGCAGGCAAGACTAAGGAACCTCATCATTCAGTTCCTAAGGGTTGATTCTTACTCCATGATATAGGCCTATTTTCCAGACTGATTTCTCCTCCCTGCAACCCCCAAACTGCTGCTGCCGTTTATAAGAATTCCTGTAAAAAAGGTTATGAAACCTTTTAACCTCTAGGAAATAGATGGAATGCAGAAGAGGTGGCAGGCTTCCCTGGAGCTAACATTTAAGTTAAACTGTATTTCAATTTGTGTGTCCCTAGTCTAGGCCAGGCACAGCAGTCAGAGTCACAGTCACAAAGCAGTATTCTTGCTGCGTTTCTACCTGCTCGGCAGAAATTCCTCCCAGCTAATTCTGAAAGGCCCGGTGGGAGGTCACTGGTGTTTGCTCACTCACGCTTGTGCCCACGTGGTACTTTCCATTCCTGCCCTCTTCCCGCTCACCTTGAAGATGTCCATACTGTCAGGGCCCTATTGGCTTCTACCGAAACTCTGGAAAAATCCTCTCCTCTCCTGATTTTCCTCTGGGAAAAAAAGTACTGTTTTGGTTTCTTAAGGTCTACAGAGTTTAGTGAAACAGCTCTTTTAGTTTGTTTCACACTTCCTCTTGGCCAGCCTGGAGGATGTAGATTCCTGTGTATATCTGGACAAGCTCTTTCTTCCCCAGAAGGCTCTCAGTCCTTCTGGCAAATAAGCCTGTGTGTGCCACCCTGCTGCCTTCCAGACATGTTCAGAGAGACCTGAATTCCAGGGTGAATGTGGCATAAGGTACCAGACCACCTACTTTCTATGGGTTTCCAGTTGGGATTCCAGATATAACCAAGTCATTAGAGGGACAGCAGAGTCAAACTCAGGCAGCATTGGAGCTGCTAGCCCTTCCCTGGTACAAATGGTCACAGCTGGTCCTCTTTTTAAGACAGTGTTGTGAATGGTCCCAAACAGTTATGCAGGCAAGAGGACACGCACACCCACTGCCCCCGGGGAATGCTGGAACAGAGCCCTGACATGGCCTGACCGTAAGTCTCTCTGAGGCCCCCTGATGTGCATGTCTGGTTGCTGGGGAGGATGGAGTTGATTTGCATAGGTGCCAGGCTATCTCCTAGGAGAAGAGGGGGTGGAAAGCCTCTCCAAGTTCAGTTCATTAGAACCTTTCTGATAGATTGGGATGGTTCTGACTGAGATGTTCCTGTACTTGGAGGGATGGGCACACTGTGAGGGGAGAGGAGCCTGGCCTAATGGGCGCATAGGCCAGGGGGAAGATCTATACCGTGAGTCTGAGGCTGGAGGGCCTCCCCAGGGAGCACTCTGGCCTCAAACCCAGCCTTTGAAATAAATACTGGAACTTGTGGCCTGTCTGGCTTTCTCCTTGAAGCCCAGGGAGTCAGCACCTCAGCCTTGGCATGGTCTAGATCAGCCGTGGGCAAACTACGGTCCGCGGGCCGGATCCGGCCCGTTTGAAATGAATAAAACTAAAAAAAAAAAAAAAAAAAGATCGTACCCTTTTATGTAATGATGTTTACTTTGAATTTATATTAGTTCACACAAACACTCCATCCATGCTTTTGTTCCGGCCCTCCGGTCCAGTTTAAGAACCCATTGTGGCCCTCGAGTCAAGAAGTTTGCCCACCCCTGGTCTAGATAGACAGCAAGGCCATCAGTTCCCCAGGAGATCATGCCTCTCCGACCTGTGTGGGACCCATGGCAGCAGCCAAACAGACACTCCTCACCTGGTGCTAAGACTCAAGACTGACCGTGATGGACGGAATAGGCACCTGGCTGCCTAGGGTGGAGGACTGAGGAAGCAGGAGGGGTTCAAGATTGAGATACTGGACTTGTTGAGATAAACAATGAACTGCTAAAATCAGAGCTCTGTGACTGCTTTTGTGCCTCTACATTGGTAAAGCCAGTCACATGGGTTATGTGAATAGGAGGAAAGGGCTCACTCACCTTTTGTTAGTTTTAAGATTATTGTCCACTGTAATTCAGGGTTCAAATGAGGTTTCAGATTTATATTTTTATATTTAATTCCTAAAATGTTCAATAATCCTACATTTTAAAAGTAGAAGTTACTGTGATTGTTTGCCCTACCCTGGTCTCTTTAATTATCTGGACCTGTTCACACAGATCTCTGGAATTAGTCCAGACATCCCCTCCTTGGCTGGTGCCGCTCGCCGGTTCTTGCCTTCTGCTTCCTGGTTCTCGGATTTGAGACTCTCTCCAGACCTCAACTCTCTGGATCGGCCAGGCCTCCTGACTGGATCTGTTCTGGGCTAGCAGAGACACTCTTTTTCCAGCCTGGTCTTTGGGAAATGCCCACCTTCCTTCTGCCCTCAGCACCCACTCTGAGCTGCCCCCTTGTCAGTGGAGCAGGGTCAGCGGGAGCCAGAAACTGAAGCCAAAGCTTTCACCCTAGCCCCACCTGCCTATTTCACTCGCTGAGTTACCTGTGAAAAGTGAGGGTTGAACTAGGTGTCCCCGCTGCGTATTATGAATTAAGGAACACTGTTTCTTGTGCTGCTGGTGTTTGTAATGACCGAGATGCACGTACAAAAGAAACAGTCAGCCCTCGCCAGTTTGGCTCAGTGGATAGAGAATCCACCTGCAGACTGAAGGGTTGCGGGTTTGATTCTGGTCCCCCGGCCCTGGTCAGGACACGTTCAGGAGGCAACCAATCGATGTGTCTCTCTCACATTGATGTTTCTCTCTCTGTCTCTCCCTCTCCCTTCCAATCTCTCTAAAAATCAATGGAAAAGTATCCTTGGGTGAGGATTAAAAAAAAAGAAAAGAAAAGAAACAATAATTTCCTTCCCATTAAAGTGAAGTTTTGCCCTGGAGTACTCACAGTGAGTTTATAGCTCTCAGTTCTGGCAAAACCTTAATGATGTGGACTTTTTAAAAAGCTAAACCCTTGAAAAAAAATGGAAAACCAACAGGTTACAAAGCATTGTATCAAATATTGGTAGGTATTTCCCCTTCTGAAAAGGGGAGATGAAGGTTGAATAGAGAGTTGGCATAATGGTGGGGAAAAAGCTGAAATCCTGGTAAAATTTTTAATTTTACCTTAAAAATCTGGAGGTTTTTATTCACATCAACTTGATAATACAAGCAAAAACAATGGAGACATTTGCCCAAGATTTGGTCTCCCTACCTTTATTCAAATGACTGTCTTTACGACTTTCCATATCTCAATAAGGGAAAAACTGAAAGTAGGGAGGTGTGTGCCCCGCAGAAGCTGCAGTCATTCCTTCCATCACTGAAAATGAGAATGAGCACGCAGTTTGTTTTTCCACATTCAGAAATTATACTTTTTAAAAAGCTCGATTTTTAATGGCATCAGATTAGAAGCAGTCAACAAAGGCAAGGACATTTGCTATGGAGGAAATGAAATTCCTTCTTTAATCACAGACCAAAGGAAGCATGATCTTATGGTTTGATCGTGTCAGGAATCCCCTGCCCATTCTCATGAACATCTCTGATAACAGGCTTTTTTTTTTTTTTTTTTTTTTTTTTTTTTTTTTTGTCACACAAGAAGGTGTATCACACACACACAATCATGCAGAGGTTTTTAAAGTCAAATCCTTCAGAGGCTTTTTAAGTTAGAATCGCTTGCATCCTTCTTTGAGGTTCTTTTGACAAGAATTAACAAACTATAAAAACTTTCTAAGATTTCAAACCTGAAAAGATTGTCTTTAATTTTTTTTTTCAGTAGACAGGTGTACTTTTTATCTTTAGTGAAATCACGAGTAAACTGAAAGGAAGATTGGGTTGGGGTTTATGCAAACACAGTTTCTTCCTCTCTCCCTTCCTACTCTACTCTGCCTGTGAAAGATGTACACCTTTGCCTTTGTATATTCCACCCCTTCATCCCCAGAGCACTGCTAGTCAGTCAGTCCTGGGCAGTTCTAGCATTCATGTGTAAATCTTAGATGGAATGAACAAGGTCAGCAATGTTTCCTAGGGTCCGCCTATATAAGCAGTCTCCAAACTGAAAAATGTAAAGAGACTCACTGTTCATTCAAACCAACATGAACAGAATCATTTGGACCTATGTGGCTACACCTATCAAGAAATATTTATTATTTACATATAAAGCTGAACTAAGTAAAATGTACGGTGGATATACCATAGGCAGCATCCTGACCCTCAAAGGCAAGGTTGATAACAAGTGAAGGTAATACAACTACCACTCAGCAGGTACTTACCACATGCTGGCCATATATATTCTCATTTATTTTCTACAGCCACTTGAATAATGAGATATTATGATGACAATTTTATGGTGAAGGAAACTGAGCCTAAGAAACATTAAGCAGTTTGCCCAAGGCTGTACAGCAAGCATGTCAAACTCAAAGGCTAACACGGGCCAAATAAACAAGGTTTAAGTTTATGTGGGCCACAAAAAAACAAAAGCTTCAATTTTCATAGGAACGTAGGTTTATTTCAATAGAGACATGCTGAATACAAAGGCTGAAATAAATGAGTCATTGTTAACATAAAATAATAGAACATCTTAATAAAAATTATTTTTTTTCTTGAACATTAACTTACCAGACACTGCGTATCTGCACAAATTAGTAAGCATAATGCAAACAAACCTATTTTTCTTGTTCTTCAAAAGCAAAATATTTCCTGTTGAGCACACCCTACAAGTCAGTACAAGACTAATGACATGGCATTCAGCTGCTAAAACATTCGCTGCTATTATTAGTGGAGAGAAATGGTGTGCCTGCGCATAAGGCGCTTAAGGGAAATGCAACACGATTATAGTAATCAGTCATTAGCGAACGTTGTAGTTTGTTATTAATAATTATGTACAACACGATATTGTAAAAATTAAGTTATGAAATTTTTATTAATACGTTTCTTACATACCATTGTATTGGCTGGACTGCAAAAATATTCCTTGTGGGCTGCATGTGGCCTGTGGGCCGCGAGTTTGACATGCTCGCTGTACAACATAGGCTGTTCTTGGCTCTTGAGGAACACACACTAGATCAGTGATGACGAACCTATGACACGCATGTCAGAGGTGACACGTGAACTCATTTTTTTGGTTGATTTTTCTTTGTTAAATGGCATTTAAATATATAAAATAAATATCAAAAATATAAGTCTTTATTTTACTATGGTTGCAAATATAAAAAAATTTCTATATGTGACACAGCACCAGACTTAAGTTAGGGTTTTTCAAAATGCTGACACGCCGAGCTCAAAAGGTTCGCCATCACTGCACTAGATCATACTCTCCTTGAGCCTAGGCGAGGACAGAGGGTTTCCCACCTGTGTGCTTGAGAGTAGATATAATAATGCATGGGGACCTCAGATGGAGGGGAAATAGAGAAAACAATGGAATCACTTTTCCACTTGGTCCAGGAGGTTGGTGTCCTGGAATGACTCCCTAGAGAGAAATAAGGGGGAAGCAGGTACTAATGGAAGCATAAAATATCTATGATTGGTTTTCTTTCTGGGAGCAGGGTATTTACAAAAGAAATACAGCCAAATTAAAAATTCAAACAATACAAAAGTATATAAAATGATTCCACCAGAGAAGACTGCTGTTAATGGTTTGTGTATATACTTCTAGATTTTCCCCACATATAAATGTATAATTATTTAAAAACTAGAGGCCCATGTACACTAGTAGGGTCCCTAGCTGCTGCCAGCTGCCGGCCGGGTACTCCCTCCCTTCCTCTGGCCGGCCCCACCCCCTGGTTGAACTCCCGGATGAACTCCTGGTTGAGGGGACCATTTGCATACTTTGCTTTTACTATATAGGGCTAGAGGCCCAGTGCATGAATTTGTGCACGGGTGGGGTCTGGCCAGCCAGACCCTGATCAGGGCAAATTGGGGTCAGGCCTGTTGGGAGAAGGAGATGGTGGGAAGTTGGCGGGCTGGCCTGCCCTGATAGGGGCCCAATCAGGGCTGGGCCGGCTGGGGGCGGGGGGAGAGGCACGGGAGATTGGCTGGAGGGCCCCATCCCCAATTGGTGGTGGTGGGGGTGCAATTGGGGGTGGGGCCAACCAGGAGGGAGGGGCCGCGGGTGGTTGGCTGGCCAGCCCTGCCCCTGATCGGAGTGGGGGGCCCATAGGGGATGGCACCAACCAGGGGGAGGGGCGGTGAGCCGATGTTGTTGGGGGGTGCCAATTGGGGGCAGGGCCTGTCAGTGGGAGGAGTCACAGGTGGTTGGCTGGCCAGCTCCACCCCTAATTGAGGTGGAGGGCCGATCTGAGGTGGGGCCGAGCGGGGGGAGGGGCTGCAGGAGGTTGTCCGGCCAGCTCCGCCCCCTATTGAGGTAAGCAGGGGGTGATTAGGGATGGGGCCAGGTGGGGGGAGGGGCTGTGGGAGTTTGGTCAGCCAGCCCCATTCCTGATCAGGCCGGTTCGCTGGCCGCAGTGGGCATCATAGCAACCAGTCATTCCGGTCATTCCAGCTTTCTGATCACTGGCTTTATATATATATATATAGACTAGGGGAGCGGTCCCTCAGCCTGGTCTACACCCTCTCCAATCCTGGACCCCTTGGGGGATGTCCTGGGAATTTAATCATTTTCTTATTGATTTTGATAAATTTCTTGTATATTAGGGATAGTTTAGCATTTGTCCTTTTACATATTGAAAATATTATTTCCTAATTTTTTTTCCAGTTCCTCATTTTCTACTCTTCCTCCTCTTCCTTTCTCTTTCTCTTTCCACTATGTAGACATTTTACATTTTTATGTCAAAAAGTTTCTATGACATTTGGACTTCATATTTTTACTAGAAAGGCTTTTCACAGTCCCAAGAACATGCAAGTACCAATTTATCTTTTCCTCTAGTCCTTTATTTTTTTCCCCTACTCAAGATTTGATCAATTTGAAAACTTGAATGCATTCAAAGTTAGTGAGGAATCCAACTTTTTATGTAAAAATCATCTGTTTAAAAAATGTCTGCTTTTAAATATGTAAACCAAATAAACCTGGTGGCCAGATTTGCCATGGACTGTCAGTTTGTGACTTTAGTTCCAAAGATTCCTCATAAGAAATTAAACAAGATCAGATTATTTCTGTTCCATTGCTGATGGAGTAAGTGGTGTAACTCAACAGGGAAAACTGTTAGAGAATAATGACCTTCAAGCTCTATCTCATGAGGAAATGAGGATAATTACTTAACCTCTCTCAGTTTTCCCATCTGCAAAATGGAGCTAATAGCAGGCTTCAGGGGGCATTAATTATGTTTGGCCTTGTATGGGGTCTGGCACATGGGATAAAGCCTTATGGAGTAGTTATTATGAGAGGCTTTAGAGAATTGTAAGTATGGTTTCTGCCACTCCCATGGCCAGCTTCATGGCCTGTTCTAAGTTTGTTTCTGAAAGGACCAATTCAAGTGGAGAGTCCATTAAAGTCCAGTAGTGCTGAGGGGTCCCCGGTTTGTGTGTGTCAGTGATGGACTCTGGAGACATGCAAGGAGCAATAGACATGGTTTTTACCCTCAGGAAGTCTCCAGTTTGGTTGGGGAAATTAGATTTTCACTCAGCAAACAAATGAAAACACAAATAAAGATGTTATTATTAAGTACCAACTTGATCTAGACAAGATGTGTTTTAGCTCAAGAGGATAAAGTTGTAAGGGAAAATGGAACTGAAGGCCTAGAAGAAGGTGTAGGATTTGGTTGTGCTGAGAAAAGGGCATTGCAAGCTTGAGAAACAGCATGAGAAAAGATATGGGCATCACCCTGAGTAGTTCATCATGCTGGGCTGCAGATGATGGGGCAAGAGAGGGTGTGAATGGGGACAGAGAGGCAGGGCACGGTCAGGGAAAAATTATGGGACTATGCTGGGCAGACACATCGAACTCCAAACAGGGTTACAATTATGGGCTGAGTATTTTGGAGGAAGAGGCACAGGGCTAAGTAGTCATGGAGAATGGTGAGCATTCACATCAGAGTGGAAGTTGTGACCCTGGATGAGAGTGTAAAGTCAATAATAGGTACCATTTACCATCACTAACATTATCAGTAATATGTCACTAACATAGAACAGTTCCAGGAGTGTTTTTTTTTAATCTCATCATTTAAGTTTATCACTTAAACATTACATGTTCTCATTTTATGGATGAAAATGAGGTACAGGGAGGTTAAGAGACTTGCTCAGGAGGAGAGATGTCCTCAACAACATTTTGGGATCTTTTTCAGAAAAGCCACATGGAAACAATACAGAGGCCACATTTTAAAGGAGAGATGCCAGGCTCTCACCCTCTTTTGAATGCATCTTAGTACATGCAGGTCACTAGGGGCCACAGTGTCTTGGTGACGCCTGTGCCCTCACCATGTGATGGACCCAGCAGCCTTTCAGGGGATTGGAAATTAGTGAAACAAGGCTCACTGAGCAGAGAAAGTGTATGGAGGTGAAAATTATTCACTTTTGACTAATTGATTTTCTCTGCTCATTGAGTCATGAGTGCTTTGTACTGCCAGGAGTGTGAATAATTCCTTCTCTCCTTTTTTGACTACTAGGTGCTTTCTCTCACTTTTCCTTTTCAGTTTTGGGGATTTTTTTAGATTTTAATTTACTACCAAGCAACAGGGGGAGAGAGAACCATTGGTTTTGATAACTATCTAACTTTTAGGTAAACCAAGTCAAAGAATAACCAAGAATCTTGTCCAAGACAACAAAATAACAAAATTAATCTCTGTTAACAAAAGGACCACCATGTCTTAACATTCCTCTTCAGATCTGTATTTTACGAGCACATTTTAAGCATTAGTTTCTGGGATATTGTGCTAATTTCCTTCCTGAGAACCAATAAATGTGCTTTTATTTCTCAAGTCCCTACAAGCAAAACAAGTCATTATCTTGATACTACTAGGCTAGTTAAATGGCCACCTGGTAAAAAGTGGAGAAGACAGGAAGTCTAACAGATGATTTGTCCTAAAGTTTACCTCCTCAAAAGACAGTTATGGGAAAGTTCTTTCCTATAATGAGCGGAAATCTATCTTCTGGAACATCAGCTCATGAATCTAAGACTGTACCAAATCGAGTGTTTAAGCACATGCCCCCCAGCGCAAGCCTGGTACCCACTGTTCTGCAACCAGGAGAGGGGAGCATGGCCTCTGTGACTGTTCAGATCACACTTTTCTCCTTCAGGTTTTCAGGGCAGATAGAACCAGATGTTTTAGTCTGGAATATGAGCAGCCACTTTCTGCCAAGCAAACAAATTCTTCTATACAGTATATTTTTTTGGTATGTTTTTTAAGACAATAAAAACATTTATTCATTTATTTGATTGCTATGGTTTTCATGAAAATACCTCTTTTTGGTTTGAAAGAATTCATTAATATTTTTTGATAGATGATATGTCAGCCAACTGTTGTGAGCACATCCATAATATATCTCTGATTTCTCAGCTTGTCTTCAGCCCCACTACAGCCAACATGCCCAAGCCACTCACTATCATCTGCTGCCTGGACCACTACAGTTGGTTTCTAGCCACCAGAATATTTTAAAATAAAAATGCACTTCTTAGTTGTATCCTGCTCAGGACAAAAGTTACCAGACCCCTCATGTCCTGGCCTTGGCCTACCTTTCCAGGCTTGGCTTGACCCTGCCCCCCGGTCCCTCTGGCACAGTTGGTGTCTTCTTCCTGGAAGACGGCTGGCCCTGGTGCTTGGCTCCTCCTCAGATCTCAGCCCAGTGTCAGTGCCACAGAGAAACCTTCCCTCAATGCATGTCCTCAGTGGGCCCACCATTTTTACTTCATGTCTCTGTCCTACTTGCTGCTTTTATAGTGATTGTATTAATTTATTTGCTTGGTTCTTGTTTACTATTTGCTTTTCTTTCTAGAAACATTGAGAGCTCTTTGCTAGCGGGGCCGCCTCTGTGTGTTCACTGCCATGTACCTAGCCCTTGAGAACACGCCGGATCACAGCAGGCTTTTATGTCCGTGTGTCCCAGAGAGGACCTGCAGTGCACTCTTGCTAGTTATCTTTTGATAATAAAAGAATAGTGTGATGTTTGGTTGTTGTCAACAAGCTTGACTTTGATATGACAACCAAGACTGGGTGGGTGGTGACACAGGTAACTGAGACATGCCCATGTGTCATTTGAGACACTACTCTTAGACTAAAATGCTCTAGTTTAAAGAGTCCAGTGATACTTCACATCAGTTTCCAGGGGACTGTGGAAAACCCTGGTGTTTTCAGAAGAAGACAACCAAGGGCAGGAGGGGTCTGGAACCACGAAGTTGTAGAAGAGGCACAGAGAAGGGGGACAGAAAGCGAAGGTTTTAACGTCAGCTGGGGACAGTAATATAAAAAATAAAATGAGATGAACATCAAAGTTCAGTTATAATGAAGAGCTATTAGATTTGTTCTAAATTGTTCCTGAAGGAGAAGATCAGAAAAAACATATTTCAGATAATCATAAAGAAAGTCTTGCACACTTGTCCAAAAAACAAAGATAAACCTACTTGTAAAGAACTAAGCTTTTTGTCCCGGCAAATGTTCAGGGAAGACCAGTAACATCTTCAAATTTATTCATGTGAAAATTCTTACACATGGTCACTTGTATAGAATAAACACTCAATTCATGTTGTTAAATAATTATAACTACATGAAGTGAGGGATGTGTTAATTAGCTTGATATGGAAATCATTTCACAATTTAAGAGTATGTCAAATATCACTGGTGCACCTTAAATGTACATGGTTTTAATTTGTTGATTATAAGTTCAATGACGCTGGAAAAATTCATGTTTGGTAAATGAGAGAGTGTACTCCTGTGTGGGGTTTTAGACTGTGTGGCCGTGCAATTTGAGAAGAATGCTGAAACTCTGACTTGTCCAGTGCTGGCTCTGCATCGTGTGGGAGATACACAGGGGAGTCCTTGCTTTAAAAGTAGCTGAAAAGATCAAAGAACTGCTGGAAACAATGAGAAATTGCAACCAATTGCTGTAATGGAGGATTTTAAAAATGATAAACACTCCTGAGCTGGGCAGAAGTTTTCTTAGAGGAGGTGTATGAGTTGGTCAGAGGGACATGCCCCAGGGGCAGGTGGGAACGAGGCAGCCAGCACAAAAGGAGCCAGACCAGGAGTGGGAGCTCGATGCAGAAACACATGGGAGTTTTGTAAATTATTAGGCAGAGGAGGGTCTGATTAGAGTGTATGTGAGAAACACCACCTAATGGATCCATAGAGGACAAAACAGCTGTGCTTTTCACATTGGGGTGCCCTGCCCTCACATCCACACACCCAAATGTTCACGGAGCATTCATTTTACTTGAAGTTTTTTGGGGAAAGATAAGTAATTGAAGACATTATATTATGTCAAACAAATAGGATCAAACCTAAGACTTCAGAGAAATGACATTCTTGTTGCAGAATGGCCTTGGGCTATGCTCTGGGGCTACCAGGGCTCTGGAGTTCTTGGTGGCAGGTGGTTCTTAGGTGGAGCAGTGTGAGCCGCCTGCCAGAGAGGCCACAGGGCAGAAGATGGTGCCCAAGGACTAACAGGAGAAGGCGCTGCTGTGAAGCTGTGCTGGTCTCTGGCTGGAGAGGCAAACACGGTGCTGGCTGGCTGTCGCTGGTCATCTGCTGGGGAGACAGGCAGGTAGACAGGTAACTTCAGTATATTGAAGGCAGAGGCTAAGAAGGATGCAACAAAGACCAGGCCAAGAGTTGTGTGCAGCTGTTGCTAACAGGAAAGGAGATATGTGACTAGATGCCCCCAGCGGTGGCTGTGACTGAGCACCCGTGTGTATGTAGTACAACTGAGAACTCATGGCAGGGAAGAAAACAGCACATGAAAAAGACAAACACCCACTTAACGAACTGTTGTTTGCACCCACACCGTCTGACCTCGCTCTGCAGCTCGCCCACCTACCTGTGCACACGAGCTCATTTCCAGTGGTGGCTCTAAGATCCAAGTTCTGATAGTTTTCAATTTTTAACTTACCCTGCCCGTTGAGAATAACACCAGTCAAAAATTCCAGAATAACCTTTTCAGTAAAGAACACAGAAGTCTGTAGCTCTTAATACGAATAAGAATAAAGATCTTGCAGAAATGGAATGTACCTCGCTGTGCTTGGTACTTGAACTATACACACGACATAGGTTTCAGTCTACCTTTCTTACAGAGCAATGGTCGGCACACTCATTAGTCAACAGAGCCAAATATCAACAGTACAGCGATTGAAATTTCTTTTGAGAGCCACATTTTTTAAATTTAAACTATATAGGTAGGTACATTGTTATTAACTTAATTAGGGTACTCCTAAGGCTTAGGAAGAGCCACACTCAAGGGGCCAAAAAGCAGCATGTGGCTTGCGAGCAGCAGTTTGCCGACCACGGTTATAGAGTAGTCTTTTATATTCATAGAATCAAATCAAATTGGATTGAATTGAATACTGGTGGCATACTGATAAAATGAAGTCATTTGCTGTTAATCATATTTTTCAAAGAATAGCCATAAGTAATGAGCTATTGCTACTAGCTGACATTTATTGAATGTTTAGTAGATGCTAGCCAGTGGTTCTCAACCTGTGGGTCGCGACCCCTTTGGGGGTCGAATGACCCTTTCACAGGGGTCGCCTAAATACATCCTGCATATCAGATATTTACATTACGATTCATAACAGTAGAAAAACTACAGTTATGAAGTAGCAACGAAAATAATTTTATGGTTGGGGGTCACCACAACATGAGGAACTGTATTAAAGGGTCACGGCATTAGAAAGGTTGAGAACCACTGTGCTAGGCCCTATTCTAGCTCAGCAGTGCAAGAGATGAATTCATTCAATTGTTGCACTACCAAATTTGGTGGATCTCATTATTATCAGTGTTTTGTGGATACGAAAACTGAAGCAGGAGAGGTGAGGGTATTTGTCCAAGGGAACATAGTTAGGAAGTAGCAGAGCTGGGTTGTTTAAGAGCTTAAATGCTTTTTGTGATGTCTGTCTGATTTTGGTATCAGAGTGATGCTGGCCTTGTAACATGAGCTTGGAAGTATTCCCTGTGCCTCACTTTTCTGAGAGTCTATTAAATGTTTAGTAGAATTCTTGAGTGGAGAAACTGGGCCTGACGTTTTATTTATGGGAAGGTTTAAAGTTATGAATTCAACTTCTTTACTAGTTTTGGATTATTCAGTCTCCTATTTCATCTTGCAGGGTTTTTACTAATTTGTTTCTTTCAAGGAATTTATCCATTTCATCTGGTTGTCAAATTTTTTGGCATAAAGTTGTTTATAACATTTTCTAATTGCCTTTAACTCATATTAGTGTGTTTTTTCACTTGTGAATTTGGTAATTTGAACTTTCTTTTTTGCCTTGGTCATTATAGCTAGAGGTTTATGCGTTTTATTGATTTTTCTAAAGAGTTGGTTCTTGGTTTCATTGATTTTATCTACAGTTTGTTCATTTTATAGTTGATTGATTTCCACTCTTATTTGCACAGAGTATGTAGTATTCTCTTCCTTGCGCCTGCAGTGAGGAGACTAGTGAGTTCATTTGCACCTCTGAGGAAAATCTGTGTTTAATATGACTTGGACTTTTATGGTAACACATGGTGCAGTTCTTTGAAAATAAATTAAGAAATTACTTTCTGATTATTCGAGGAACTGGGATTCTGATTACTTTAGGGCCACGTGCGTACTGTTTTCTGATGTTTGGTTTTGTTTTATCCAGCTTTATTGGAACCTGATTGACACTGTATATGTGAGATATACATCATGATGATCTGAGAGACACCATGATAAGATGGTAATGCATCCATGACCCCACATAGTTGCTGTTTTGGTAAAGAGGATATTTAAGATCTACTCTTTTAGCAACTTTCAAGCATAAATACAGTGTTCTTAAATATTGTCACCATTCTTTACATTAAACTAAATGTTTTAAAGGTTGGAATGAGAGCAAATGACAAAAATTAGTGTGGGAGGGAGGGAGACTTGGGCAATAAGCTACTGAAGAAAATTAGGTCTCTCAATAAACTCTTTTTTTTTAAGTCTTTAAGAAAAGTTGGGTTTGGGGTAAAAAATAAAAGTTCTGTGTCTATAAGAGGGATGATCCTAGCTCACTCTTTCTGTTATTATTGGTTTTTAAAATAAGCATTCTCCAGAGAAACAGAACCAATAGGAGATAGATGGATAATTAATAAGAAATTGCCTCACACAGTTATGGAGGCTAAGAAGTACCAAGATGTCCAACTGAGAGCTGAGGTGTAAATGCCAGTCTCAAGGCATGAAAAGACCAATGTCCCAGGTGATTCAGGCAGGGGGAATTCCCTCTTACTCAGCCTGTTTATTTTATTCAGGCCTTCAACTGATTATATAAGGCCCAGCCATCATAGGGAGGGTAATCAGTCTACCAATTCAAATCTCATTCAGAAACACCCTCACAGACACACCCAGAATAATATTTGACCAAATATCTGGGCACCCCACAGCTCAGGCAAGTTGACACATAAAATTAACCATCACAGCAATTTTGCTATTTTCATAAATATTGCCCATAATACTTGCAGAGTAGATTTAATCCAGGTCCTCATCATATCCCACCTAAACTAATGGAATAACCTTAAAACAAATCTCACGCTATCCAATTTCTCCTTCATTGTGTTTATTCCCTAAACTACCGCCAAAATTATAATACTTTTTAGTAGCACAGAAGGATGGTGTTTTCAACCCCATCCCTTTGCCAGAGCACGTGGCACCCAGGGTCTCTTTGAGGCTGCAGGACTCAGTACCATCTCAATAGTGTGGGCATGAGGATGTCTCATCATCTTCCATTCCACTTCCCCACGCGGGAATACCTTCTTACGCTACCAACTAAAGGGGTTTGTTCACCGTTGTGCATCAAAGCCCAAACAAACATAAACAGGAGTTTGCAGCAAAGAAAGTAGAAGTTTATTAGTTGAGGAAATGGGACCAAGCCCAGAGTCACAGGTGAGCTAGTGCTCAAAGACCTGGCTCCCCGATGGCTTCCAGGGGATGGATTATACAGGGAAAAATTCATTACTCATGGTGGCTAAAGGAGTTAGGGTCATGGGCTCTACTAATGGGCCAGGGTAGGGAGTTCATCATTGTATCAAGTCCTGATGTCAGCCATGACATCATTATGGGCCTGGGGCTGAAACACAACTAAAGTCAAGATGTTATCTTTAGCTTGATGGAAACTGTTTTTGTGGTCAACAGACCTGAGGCTTTGTCCTTAAAACGGTTTGATACTGAGCAAAATCAAATGTCCTTGAAGCTTGATGATTAAGGAAGGGAATGGAGGAACAGAAAGGAGAAAGGGTCATGTTACAGAAATGGAGTTTCTGTGCGGTTACACTTACCTACCCTTCTGATGATAGATCACTGCAATACAACATAGCAGCTATAGGTTGAACCACACGAAAATGCCGTTTTTTAGGCCAAAGATGGGAAAGTGGCAGAATGCAATGCAGTTAGATCCAATAATATGGAAGTATATTGAACCTTCTCAGGAGCGAGCCCTGGTCTCGTTCATCTCCGTGCACCCAGTGGTGAGCACAATTTTTGGTACATCACAGGCTCTAAAAATTGTACACTGAATTAATGAATCACTTCACACTCAATATGTAAAAACTTTGGAGTACATAGTAAAGTTTCATGATCTTAGATTTGGCTCTGACTTTATACACATCACTTTAACTTTTTATTAGAATGATGTTCAAATATTCAAGTCAGAAAGGCAGTTATTCTCAGAGTTAAGAAGTATTTCTAGTTTGTCTAGACACTTAAAAATGCCTGAATAAAAGAAAACAAATAGAGGATATCTTAAATTTAACTTGAACTAAGTTTTACTCCTATCACTTGAAAACTATTCCACTACTTGTGGCCAAAAACTCCCCTTTGAAAGTAGCACTTGGGGTTTATTGGGATTTTTGGGTGAATTTTTTTTCTGGCTTTAGAAAAATGCTAAAAATATAGCTTATTGAACTCATGGGAAAAGTGAGCCATTGTGATCAGATAGAGCCTGTTCAATCCAAGAATGCACTGGAAACATTTTTTTTTTTTTACGTTGACAGGAAATAGAAAGTTCTTCAGCAGAGGATCCCCCAGGGCTAATTATAATCTACTTGTAGAATGGAAGGGCTAGCAGGGACTTTGGGAGATCAGTTTATCTTCTGTCTTCCAGTAGTACAGTCTTTTAACCAGCCCCAATGGGTAAGAATGTATCCTATTTTTGAAAGGTCTATAAAAAAATAGACATTTTAAATCCTAATGCCTCTTATATACTTAAATAAGTAGCATATTCCCCACAGCGTTTGCCAGTACTATTATTAAAGTAACACAGGGAGTGTGTAAGACATATTAAGTGGCTATAATTAACTTTGAATAATTAGGATGGCCATTACAAAAAAATAAGCATCTTTCTGAGACTGAGAAAGTTAGTTTCTCTCAATTACAAGAAGCAAAGTGTGTCTACTTGTCTATGTAATGATTAGAACCGGATGGTACACATGAAACACTGGAAGACGTCTGGACTGTAGACCCCCTCGTAGATGTGGGTTTAAATTCTAGCTTCCCTGCAGGACTGTTGTGGAGATTATACGTATTGTTCATAAAGTGTTTTTGCACTTAGCCTGCCCACTAGGTGCCCTTTGGAAATAGTTCCTACAGATAGCACTAGCCCTCAGCTTCAGCATGAACTCATGCTGGCAGAAGGAGGGAATGGTGAATGTCCTGTCCCATTAATCTGGGAGGTGACAGGTTTGACCAAGGGGAAGGTCTCATTTTCTTACACTGCTCTTGCTAAAGCCCATCTTCACAAATCAAGATTGCTCCAGGAGACTGATCCACCCTCTGCATTACCTGGGGAACCTTCTGAAGTATAGATTCCTTTTACTTGCTGTTTTTTCCATCACCATTTATCCCCTCTATGCCCAAGTCAGACCCAGAAAATCAGCATCTCTGTGGGTGGGGAAAGAAGGAAGGGATCTTGCACTTAATTATTTAAAAACCAAAAAAACCCCCCTCAGAACCCTAGGTGATTCCTATGATAAGTCCGTGAGATGACCTCTCCATTCCCTCCAAGATTTAGATTCTGTGATTCCAATCACACCTCTGAGTGAGTCAGAGCTCATAATTATTATGCAAAATGAGGTAGTTTGTGGTTTCCTGTCTTTAGATTATGGTAGAGGGAAGTAGCACATGATAGGTATTATCTGATGAGTTAGTGGAGATTTGCTCTAACACAGAAAAGTGAAAAATTGCCAATTAAACCTTTCAGCTTTAATCCTAATATTAGATCCCTAATATTCTGATGAAAAAAGTAAACAGAGCTGACTGGATTTTAACATGATGGGTATATTCTGTGTCATAAAAAACTGTGACAAACAAGGAAAAACACCCAGGGAACAGAGCAAGCCACAGTCCAGGGAGCAATGGAGAATTAAGGTCAAGGTAATAAAAGGTCAAGGTATAAAATTATAGCTGAAAAGCTGTTGTCTTGAGACTGAATCAGTAAAGAAAATAAGCCTTTGTAAATTCAATTTGAAAAAAAAAAAAAAAAAGCATAAGGCCTGGCAGGACCGGAGTTATATTTTAAATGGAATTACGGGGTATGATTGCTGTCTGAAGCCCATCTGGTCCAGGGAAATGCCGCTCATTTAGAGTTTACCCACGTATCTGATTCAATCAGGGAGAGAACTCCACACTCTGGGAAGGAAGCAAGAGGGTTGCCTTTTAGGCCATAATTGACACCCACAGAATGAAGACATGGGCAACTGATAAGGTCGCCCCTCAGAAATGTGCCCCTGCAGTGCCCATGTATGCAGAGTCAGCTCCTTTGTGCCTGGGGTGCTGCTGGCCATACCACACATTACCTGTGGGAGTACATGTGTCCCCTGAAGACCTTAAGTCCTGGCCAAACAGAAGCACCACACCAAATTTTCAACCAGCTGTGTAATTTATTTTTTTAAATTCTCACTAATTTATATAACCTAGGTTTCCAGCTACAGGGTAAAGTGCCCATGTAGGGCTACTTGGGGCCCTTAATCAACAGAGCACCTGATTCTGGCTGTACAGCTCTGCACCATCTCAAAGCTAGAAAATGCAGTCCTGTCAAGTGCCAGTCCACACCTGGACGCCCTGTGTCAGGGTTGAGAAAGTTGAGGTCAGGTGGCCAAGGCTTCTCTACAGGAAGAACTTTCCAAGGGCTCCATATCCTGTCCTGTTTTCTACTCTCCAAAACCCATTAACCTCTTCACCCTCTGTGTAGATGACACAGACAAGGAAATGATCAGGTTCTATTACTATTTATAACTTTCTGATTCATTCTCTGTCTCAGAGATCTGTGGGTGTTTACTACTGTTTAGTAGCTTTCTTTCATAACAGAAAGCCCAGTAAATCTCTTCTCAGACCACAGCTAGGTACAGGTGCACCTCGAGTCCTGTTCTGCCTCAGTGCACACGATTGCCTTCAAAGAAGGTGAGGGCCATGGGAAGAGAAAGTTCTCCCTGGGATCTAACCACCAACAGAAAAGGACTCTCGATTACAAGTGAATAGTATTTTCAGTTTCGGCTCCTAGCTTCAGGACTGTGTGTAAAGAGGCCCACTTCATGGAAGCATTGAAGTCTAGTTGTAGAATGATTTGGGGGAAAACAAAGCTGTTTGCTTTTCCTCAGTGTCATGTCCATGGCAACAAGGAGAGGGAGACCTGGCTTCCTGGGAGCTCTGTCTTGGAAACAGGTGCTGAGTTTGAAGTCCTCCCAGATAGCTTGAATCAGCACTTCCGGCCCTGTTTCCTCTTGGAGAAAATTAAGAGTTTGTCTTGCAAGCTCACCTCACTTTCTCTTTCTTTTTCACACTTATACTGCACCCCCTTGTCCCACTGAGCTTCCCTTACCTGCTTCTCACCCAAGTTCCCTTTGCTGTTCTCCCTCATCCTTTAAGAACTTCTCAGATGGGGTATGGATGGGGGTGGCAGAGAAAACAGGCTCCTCATCTGATGCAAGTCAGGGGGGAAACAGTCAGGGAGAGCCGGGGACTTTTGGTTGTAAAATCTGACTTACCTTGTGACGTGACTTTTAAGGAGAGAATTCACCAAGACTTAAGGTAGAGCGAAGTCCCAAGTGGACAAAGGACGTCCACAGCCAAGGGCCATTTAGGAAGCAGAGGCTCTGAGGACACCTCTGGCTGATTTCACATGGGGTCCGCTCTGCCGCACCTGGTCTTGGCAGGGCTCTCCAGTTACACCCTCTGTGCTCAGATTGATTGACGGTGTGGATGACATTTAAAGGAAAAGGCTTTAAAAAAAGCTATTTCAAATAGTCCACAGAGAGGATAAAGATCACAACAGAGACAGTAGCTTTCTCCTGGGATGTAACATGGCCCCGAGTCCTCACTTGCTCTGCGAAGTTGGGCTGGATGTCAGGCTCATGGGAAGCCCCCCTCTGTCGGCAGCTCACTGGCTTTCCTCCCAGGGCCACCTTTGCAAGAACAGCTTAGTGTGCCCACCCCTTGCTCTCCTCTGTTGGTCTCAGCAGGAGTCACCTCAGTGATGCAAACAACAAATCTTAAGTATATTCATTTTGGCCACCTAAATCCAAATACATTCAATATGATTTTAATGCCCTGGAAATAGGGGGAGATAACTTGGCACAGGATATGGCCAAGCTGCCAAGACTCTGTGGGTCAGCATGGGATCCAGAATGCCAAGTGCTGAGGGGTGGAGGGGGGTCATATCCTTCCCGTCCAGACTTCCAGTACTTCAGATTGTGAACTTGTTTGGAAATAGGGTCATTGCAGAAGTCATTAGTGAAGGCGCGGTCATGCTGGAGAAGGGTGACCCCTCCTCGAGACTGACTGGTGTCCTTGGAAGAAGGTGGCCATGTGTGAAGCACAGGCGCACGGGGCGGACACCACATGACACAAAGGCAGGGACAGCAACCACATGACACAAGGCAGGGACAGCAACCACATGACACAAGGCAGGGACAGCAACCACATGACACAAGGCAGGGACAGCAACCACATGACACAAAGGCAGGGACGGCAACCACATGACACAAGGCAGGGACAGCAACCACATGACACAAGGCAGGGACGGCCACCACATGACACAAAGGCAGGGACAGCAACCACATGACACAAAGGCAGGGACAGCAACCACATGACACAAAGGCAGGGACAGCAACCACATGATACAAAGGCAGGGACAGCAACCACATGACACAAGGCAGGGACGGCAGTGGTGCAGATGTGAGCCAGAGCATCAAAGACAGCCAGTGATCGCAGAAGCTAGGAGGCAAGGAAAGGCTCCCTACAGGTTTCAGAGGGAGAAGGCCCTGGTGACATCTTGACTTTGGACTTCTAGCCTTAGAAATGTGCGACAATTGCCTGGCTGGCATGGCTCAGTGGTTGAACATCGACCGATAAACCAGGAGGTCACAGTTCAATTCCTGGCCTGGGTTGTAGACTTGATCCCCACCCCCACCCCCCCACCCCACCCCCAGTGTGGGGAGTGCAGGAGGCAGCCGATCAATGATTCTCTCTCATCATTGATGTTTCTATTTCTCCCTTCCTCTCTGAAACCAATAAAAAATATATATATTTTTTAAAAATGTGAGACAATAAATTTCAATTATTTTAAGCCACCAAGTGTGGCATTTTGCTATGACAGCCCAAGGAAACTAATACACCCAAGAAGGCAGAGGTGAATTGGGGGTGACACAAACCTAGCACCAAAAGAGAAAGGTCTGGACAGCACTTCCAGCCCTGTGGCACTGGGCAGACATTCCCCAGTCACTTGTGACAGGTGTCTCAGCTGGTGAGAAGTTAGCCCCAGACCCATACTGCAGTGGCACCTGCACATGCCCTGTGCCCTAACTACATGCGAATCCTTAGAGCTTGAGACAGTTTTCAGTCCTAATGTCAATTTATGGATTCGCAATGGAGTCTCTAGTGTAGGGACTATTATCATCTCCACGTTCCAGGTGAGGAAATGTGGGTGCCAAGCAGTGAAGTCAGATTTATGGCTGTTGAGCAGAAGAGCCAGGCGTCAGCTGGAGGGTTCACACCTCTAAGCACAGATGTCTTCCAAGGTCAGCAGAAGGGCCACCCTGGAAGTGAGAAGCCACCCCCTCGCCGTGTGTCTGTGGAGTTGAGCAGGGGCGGTCTCCCTGACTCCTCCTGGGAGAAGGAGTGTAGGCTCCAAACTGGGGAAGACAGTGCCGTCTGTGTTTTCAATGATGTGGGTTCACTCCCTCGGGTCTCCAGCAGCAGGAGACGTTCCCATTAAACAGGAAAGGAATAGATGTCAAAGCAGTTCCCAGTGACAACCACATTGGATATCTAAACATTCGTGGAGTTCCACAAAGACAGGAGTTCTGGTGAATCTGTGTAGTCCCCATGCACACATGAGGGACATTTATAATTGTACATGTTGCCTTGTCATGGGGAGGAAAACTTCCATCTTCAACTTAGTGTCTGTGCAAACTAAACCCTTTACTTACACGTGTGTGTGTGTCTGGTGATGACAAGAATGTATCACAGAGCAGCTTCGCACTTTGTACATGCCAAACACTTTTTCTCCTCTGCTACCTGTGTCCTGAGGCTGGGCATGGTAGCACACTTTCATGTTGCGGTGTCACTTCTAGCCCTGTCTCTCCAGGTCATAGCACAGAAGTTGAGTCCCTGGGTGGGGACAGGGTTGAGGGGGAGTGGTTCCGGAGACCATTCCCACACTAGCTCACCTATGAACAAAGGGATTGCAGACCACATAAGGACATGCCACGAATCTAAACTAAATATATTTCCAGCTTAATTTCCCCTTAGCCCAGTGTTTCTCCACCTTTTATTCATTCACTAGAGGCCTGGTATACAAAAATTTGTGCACTGGTGGGGGAGGGGGCGTGGGGAGGGTGTCCCTAAGTCCCACTTGTGCCCTCTCACAGTCTGGGACCCCTCAGGAGATAACTACCTGCTGGCTTAGGCCTGCTCCCAAGGTGGCAGATGGCAGGCCTGGTCCCTCGGTGCCTGCCCCGCCTCCCTGGGTCATGCACACGGCAGGGCCGATCCGGGGGTTGGGGCACCGCCCCGAGTCGGGTCACACACGGGACGCCCCAGGCAGGTAGCACACGGGATGCCCGGGTGGGCCGTCCGATTGCTGCTGCCCTGCCCGGCCGCCCCGGGTCAGGTCACACACGGGATGCCTGGATGGAAGCCAGGCAGGCTGGCCGATCGCTGCTGCACCACCCGGCCACCCTGGGTCGGGTCGCACATGGACGCCCGCCGCCCCGGGTCACAAATAGCAGGTCCAGATGGCAGCGTGGGAGGCGGGATGGCGCTGTCCCGCCCTGCCTGCGGTATGCAAATGAGCCGCCATCTTTGTTGGCGGTTAATTTGCATATCGCGCTGATTAGCCAATGGGAGGCATAATGAAGGTACAGTCAATTACCATCTTTGTCTATTATTAGATAGGATTGCCTTTTTAGACCTTTTTTCCTGGTCCCTCCCCCACCATGATATTTTAATACCAAAGAGAAATTATAGCATATACATTTAGGCAATGTCTATATCTGTGTTTTATACATAAAAAGAATAAGATGTTTTCCCCCATTTGGGAACAATGTACCCTCATTGAGAAAGCACATCTTATTCAAATACCCCCAAATGTTCATGCCATTTTGATGCCACTCAGCCCAAGGGAAAATGTGATGGGGGTAATTGTGGGGGGACAAAAACATGATCATGTTGGGCACACTGATAGAAACCCTCCCAGTTCCCAGGGAGGGAGCAATTCAAGTGAAGAGTCCCAAGCCGAGCCTCCTTTTTCTTCCTGGTCAGTACACCCCTGCAGGCATGATGCAGCCTTTGATGCCGACAGGTAAGACAATCACAGGGAAGTCAGCACTCTGTCCCTTCAGAAAACGAGGCACGTGGCCTAATACCGTTCTCATCCCTCAGAGTTGGCTGCCTGCTCACCGCAGGTGTAAAAGATCAGAGAACCCGACTAACCGAAGTCCCAGGAAGACTGGGAAACCTGCAGGTAAACTAGTTTCTCCTCCTCTTATTTCAAAATAGAGTGGCAGCACAAGAGCAGTGACAATTGTTTCATAATACAGCGCTATATTCTTTAAAAGATGGAGTTTTATTGTAAAGTGCTCATTTGTCTTGCAATGGTGACTGAAAACATTTAAAATTACTAAACTGTCTATATAGTCATCAATATAGTACTCTTGTTACTGGTTTTGAAAAACAACTTTAAATTCATTTTTTAATGGTTTACATCTTGACAGGTAATCAGAAAGCATTCTACCTGTAATCAGCACTTGTAAATGTTGGACACTTGGCACTATAAATAGACTTTACTGATTTTCACATTTCTTTATGCTTTGAAGGGAAAGTGAATTTGAAGGATGAGTGTGATTATAAAACATGGTGTTTTGAGACTCTGTGGGGTCTCATAGAGCTGGTCAGTTCATCTCAGGGGCTGTGAATGCTGCTTGATGAAGCTGTTTGAATTGTGAAACTTGGGAACATTGACGTGAAGGGCTACTCAACATGTTTTTACAGACTTAAAATAGAAAGACAGGTTTTACTTTTTTCCCATGTAGGAGAGAATGGAACATTTTAAAATTGAGAAAGTTAAAAAGAATTCCAAGATAAAAGAAAGTGAGACATGAAATTTCTAAGTGCTTCTGGGTCTTTTAGTCACAGTCTCCAGTCATTTCTCATAAGGTGCTTTTATCTTTGGTACCTGGTGCCCCTGTTCATATAGGAAGCAATCTTGTTTACAAGGGTTTAGCTTAGAAAATGGGTAACAGTTACCAAGTAACACTGAGTACAGAGTACGCTCATCACAGACAGTGCCTGTACGTGCTCTCCACAGGGATGTGCCTGCAGGCCTTCAGCTCACTTGGCTTCCTCGAGCAAGTTCCCTCTCCTCAAAAAGATTGTTATATATGGATCAAGTGAGATAATATGTTACAACAGTTTAGAACTTGTCCTGCAAGTACAAAGAATTGCTACCATTATTGTTGTGAGTTGGAGTATCATGAAAAACACAGAACTTCTTCCCCAAGCTCTTAGGATTACCCCGCAGGGGTCTACTCGTATATTTTCACCCTCAGCTCTTAAATACAGACAGGGATTCTCAGCTTTTGCTTTGCCTGTACTGTACATAGTTGTCAATTAATTGCATTGTGACTGTACTATATTGAAACTTCCTGTTTACTTGTCGGTATCCTATAAGCTAGAAAGGCAGCTTGTCGGTCTCTTTCATGTCATTCATCACTCTGCCCAATGTCTAGCATATGTCACTTAGCACCCAGTAGGTTCTTAAATATGTACGAAATGAACACAAGAATATATGGTGATGGTGTCATGATAGAGAGTTATGTACTTAGATTTCTTCAGGTAAAATGTTTTTCCCATGTGGTTTTAAAACCTGTCTCAATTATGACCTGAGGCCTCCATGACTCATTCAGCCTCCCAACCAAAAACACCAGGAGTGTTAATTACAGTAAAAGGCAATGTTCACAAAGAAAAGTTGTCTACCTACAGTAATAAACAGAAACCACCTACCATCTAATTTCATTTTGGCCCATCAACCACCAAAGAGCAGGAATTTTCCATTCCCACCTAAGACGTCTGCTGTTTAGTGTCTGGAAGGTATTTGGATTGGAGCAAAGACAGTGATCTACCACGTACTCATAAAGGCTTTCTTGAGGCCACAGTGTGGAAGACATGTGCTGTTCATTGTGGACAACAAGAGGAATGGTAGTTCTTGCCCCTGCTCCAGATAACTTGCTCCCACGTCAAGGAGCCAAGTCTATGCTGGAGAAAGGAAGACTGACTCAGAGTGTCTGTGGGACAGCAGGCTTTTGGTTATGGCTCTTGGCTGATGACTTCTGGGGGCCCCTCCTGGAGGAAAGAATAATAACTCTGGGCTGATTTTTTAAAATTTTAGCTTTAGAATTAAGAATTGTTTAATTCTTAATTTTATTTGTCTGGATGGAACATAAAAGGGTTGGGGTAATTCAGAAGAAAGAGCCTAGTAAATTTCTTCAGATTTTTGCTGCTTTGGGTTTTTTTTATTAATATATATTTTTTAAAGAGAGAGGAAAGGAGAGGGATAGAGAAATAGAAACATCAATGAGAGAAAAACATCATCAATCGATAAGCTGCCTCCTGCATGCCCTCTATTGGGGATTGAGCCCACAACCTGGACATGTGCCCTTTCCAGGAATCAAGTCGGTAACCGTTTGGTTCATGGGTTAAGGCTCAACTACTGAGCCACACCAGCCAGGCAGATTTTTGCTTCTTAGGCATCGCCCTGTAGCTGAAAGAAAATTGGGCCTAGGTCCTTCCTGTCTCTCTAAGGATGTAACAGTTCATAAGCATCATGCTGGTTTTAGGAAGCCAAAGGAAGACTTCATTCTGGTCAGAACTTGAGGGAGTAATGGAACTAGGTGCTCTCACTCTCTATAGTCCTTTTTGCCCCATGGTGTTATCTCTACCCTGTCTGAGCAGGACAGGGTGAGGCAGGTGGGAGCTGAGCGCCCCATGGCCAGGCAGGAACAGGTTGACAAAGTGAGGGGGGCTGAGAGGGGCACCACTGAAGGTGAAAGACCTGAAACGGTAGACTCTGGGAGCAGTGAGACCATGATAAGAGCAGCACGGATAGGTGGAGACAGCATGATGAGTGGTTCAAATTCAAGGCTACTATCCTGTAGCAATTGGGTTGGAACTAGGCTTGGTGGAGCAGTTTCATTGAGCTGATCACCTTCTCATAAAGGTGAAGCAGTGGCTGGGCCTCCTGCCTGGCTTGGCCCTGCCCTTTGGGGATTTGAATCGCCTCTACATTGGTTAGACCTGCTTTCTTCCTCACTTGTCACTTCATGGTTACAAGGTGGATAGTGCAGCTCTGGACATCACACCCATGTTAATTGAAGACTGTGCGAAGGACAGGGAGAAAAGGGTAGCATCAACATATTTTCTCTAAGGTCTTGTTGCAAGAATGGAGTCAGGCAATGCCTGGGATTCTACCAGGAAGACTGAGAAACCAACCCTCTGGTTTCTGCATCCTCTGGAACAGACAGTGAGCAGAGGGCTGGATTTGGGTGTCGGGGAACCAGTGTGCAATAGCTGTCACCATCTCAGAAACACTCCTCACCTTGTGTACTCTCCCCACCCCACCCATTATAATAAATTTTCAAAAGAATAGAATACTCAAGGATGTTTCTAGTGGAAATGGTCATCAAACTCTTTCAAGTCCTCATTTTTCACCCCCCAACCTGCTCAAATGCCAGGAAACCTGTTCTCTTGTTTTATCACCTTTTTGTTTTGTAGCAGAAATGTTTCCTCTCAGCCCACCTCTGATTTCAGCCACAGGTTTGGGGACAGTTGTATGCATGTCATTAATCTTACAGGTCAGACACCCACCATAACCTCTCTGCTTCCCACCCTGAGGGTCTTCAGCAAAACCCAGGAAGCTCACTGGCTTGTCAGGTGAGCACCTCAGAGTGTAGCAGGGTTTGCTTTCCTGCGATGACCCTCCTCCAGGGGGTGAGCAGGAATCAGCAGACACCTAGCCTTCTGTACTTGAACATGCAGTTACAGAGGCCCTCTAATGCTTCTTCATAGGGTCCCAGCTAGTTACCCGCAGTGGACACCAGCCCTATAAATTCCTCTGCCCTGGTTTTTCTTCCCCTGCCTAACTCTCTTTTCTTCCTCACTCCTGTGTGGTCACCACATGCATACATGATGAGGCCAGCACCCATGTCCCTCATCTCAGGCGCTACTTGGGGGGAACCCAAACTAAGACCGTCTCTCTATGGGAACTGCTTGACCATTTTTACCAGTGGCTTCTCCAAGGGACCTTTTCTGTACATATTCCCCTTTAAAGGGAAGGTGAGTTCTCTACAGAAACTAAACATCCAAGTGTGTGAACTGTAGTCCATTGTACAGATGGGAACATACCTCTGTTGGTAGAAACAAATATGTCAGAGGTTCTTCTCTGAGTCCATTAATGAACCAAGGAGTTGAGTGATTATTGTAAGTGTGTGTCCAGCAGAATCAGCAATGGTATATAGAAGCATTTACAAAGTAGTCAGTGTGCCCAGTACCTGGTCCTTGAGCTAAGGATCCACAACTGAGCAGGCAATTTCTGCTCTCAAATTGCTCATGGATTACAGGTGTGATTTGGGGAAACTCAGGTCAACACTTAATGTGTAGTATGTGCTGTATGAATCCACACCTCATGGTCACTGATGCAATAGGGGATGGTAACAAAAAGACATAGGGATTTGGATGACTCCAAGCTTCCTAGCCTGGGTGACTCGGTGGATGGGATGTCATTAACCAAGATAGAAAATGCAGGGCAATAGCAGATTTGAAGAGAAAGATGACCTGTTGAGTTTTAAATATCTAAGTCATTCAGGTGGGGATATCTAGTAGACAGAAATATGGGTCTAGAGCAGCAATTTTCAACAAGTGTGCCACAAGAAGAAATTTTAAAACATGCATACCTGACCTCTTTTCTCTTAGATTGTCAAGTAAAAATATGATAACAGCCAACAGAATAGCCACCTTGTGTGAATGCCCTGTCTTAAACCATAAATATATAGGTCATATAATAGAGTTGCATCTTATTGGTAATGTCACATGATAAGGTTTGGTCTGACTAATTGTTGGTACCAGAAATCCTTATATACAAGTATAGGCACCTGATTTTTTTTTTTAAATACTTTGGACCAAAAAGGGTATGTAATTACTATTATTATTTTGTTTTGTTTTGTTAATCCTCACCAGAGGACATTTTTTCCATTGGTTTTTAGAAAGAGTGGAAGGGACGGGGAGAGACACAGAGAGAGAAACATCAATGTGAGAGAGACACATCAATTAGTTGCCCCCTGCATATGCCCCGACCAGGGTTGGGGATCCAGCCTGCAGTCAAGGCACGTGTGCCCTTGGCCAGAATCCAACCCAAGACCCTTCAGTTTGTGGGCTGACGCTTTAACTACTGAGCCAAATCAGCTAGGGCTATCATTATTAATTTTTTGTAAATTAATCAAACTTATATTACTTTTTGTCAGATTGGCAAAAGAAAAATATATTTTTCAGTGTGCTGCAGAATTTTAATAATTAGTTTAAGTGTGCAATGAGCTGAAAAAGGTTGAATATTGCTGGTCTAGATACAGGAGGAGAATTCATCACTGGCACGCAGATTTGGAAGTTAGGGGTACATAAAGTTAACCTACAGGAGTAAATGATATCAACAGGAAGTCCAGTGGAGGAATAAGGAAGGGTTAAGAGCAGGAGCCAGCAATGAGACTGAGGAAGTCAGACCAAGCTGTAGGAGAAGAATCAGAAGGCATGTTTCTCCACCATTGAAGCCCAGAGAGGATGCTTCAGATGAAGGTGTGATTACAGCCCAATCTATCCTAAGGAAAGGTCAGGTAGGGCGATAAGGACAGGCCTTCAGCATTTGTGACCTCAGAGGTGGCCGTTTCAGTAGAGGGGTGACAAAGGACATGTGGTCCTTTATTTTACTCACCTCAACCTGGGTCTCCTCAACAGCCATGAAAGTGGGACATCGACATTCCCTTCGAGAGCCTCTATTGATAACATTAGCTTCTTCGAACAACCAGAGCCAGATTTCTTCCCCTTCCCCTATTCCTTCTCTGTCCTCCTCCCCAAACATACTGAGATTCTCTTCCTCCTTGGGGCTTATTATTATCTCCTCCCTCACATTTCTGTTTGCCAGACAGAAGCTGCTGCTCTTTCTTGGCTTATTTTCTTATTTGCTCTCACTTGAACAGAAGCTTTCTGAGCGGCCAGTTTCCAGTTTGTATGAATGAACTTCTCAATAGCAGTCTCATTGGATCCTCAGTCTCCCAACAAGGCCATGTGGCACTCGCCAGGATATCTAGTTAAAAGCAAGTTGATTGAAAAGGCAAGTTAGTAGAAATCAGAACTGGTTGCAAAACCCTCTTTGCAGTCATTTGTTTTGCCTCCTTTCAGGCAGTGATGCTTGCTGTGCTGTGTAGTGACGCTAGTCCCACGTCTTGGGAGGCTTGGCTCAGGGCAGAAAAGTCACCAAAAATAAACTGAAAATTTCTTTACAAAATGGGAATGACGTAAAATCAAAAGTCAATGTGATGTCAAGCACAATACAGGTCCCAGCAAGCTGTTCAGCTCGAAGGCAGGAGCCCTGAGAGGGATTGATGGGAAAACTGCTTTGTGTGGTGGGAGCTGATGGTGAGAACATTGTCCTTAAGCTTCAGAGAACTATGTGGAAGCTGGTTTGGGGATTTAGTGAGATGATTATAAATTGGTTCTGGACATACCAAACTTAAGATTCTGATCTCGAGACAGGTCTGGATGGAAAAGTCAGCCAGGATGTGTCAATGAGGAAGAGAAAGCTGAAGAGAAACTGAGGCAGTAGACTGGTGAAATTACTGATATAGAATATAGAGTGATGTTAAAGGTTGGGAGAGAGTACAGCTATCTGCCCAGTGCCCGTGCCCCATCTTCCTTGGTAACAGAATGCAGACTTTTAGCCAAGCACATCACCTCCTGAAATAAAAGGCTACACTTCTCAGCTCACCATCTAGCTATTGGTCACATGAATTTCTGGCCAGTTATTTGCTGTCAGATGTGCTGTGGGACTTTTAGACAGATCAAGCCCTTTGTCTCCATTTTTTCTTCCTGCTGCTTGGAATGCAGAGGTGACGGCTGACTCCAGCAGCAATCACATTGGCCAGGAGGTGGCCTCAAAGAAGTCACGTGGAATGGACCAAACAGTAAGAGGACCTGAATTTCTGTTGACTTCATGAGGCTGTATATACCAGCTCTGGACATTCCATACTACATTTTCCTTTTTGCAAAGTGTATGTAGGGTCCTAAAATTGGGGAATTCGGGGAAATGGCTAAATTAATAAGTTAAATTATTAGATTTAAATAAAAATTTTGCATTATTCAACAATTATTGCCTACTATGTGAAGGGCATTGTGCTGGGTGCTGAAAAAGCAAAGTTCCTAACTTTATGGAGCTTATGGCTTAGCAGGAGATATCTGAAGTATTAGGTACAACAAAAAGATATAACTGAAGCAAGTGGAAGCATTAGAGAAAATTCATCTCAAGGTCCCCGCAAAGTCCCAGAGGAGGTATTTTTTGAGGTGATATGTGAATGTATCAATTCACCAAATTGACAGGCTAGGAGAGAGTGTTTAAGGTAGAAGGTTTAATGCATGGAAGAGTATGAAGAACATGGCATCTTGCCAGAATGTGTTTTATTTAAAGTGAAGAGGGAAAATGATCATGGAGAAAGGCACAATGTATGGAGTGATTTGACTACTAAAACTCTCCAGCCTGGACCAGCAGCCCAGTGAGCCTCGGTTTCTTTAGTGGCAGAGCCCCCTAGTGGTAGGAGGGCTTCGTCAGCTGGCAGGAAGAGGCAGGGTGGGTAGACAGAGGAGCGACTGGAACAAGGCAGAGGCCACAGGTCAGATAAGAAATCTAATAGAAGTGTTCTGGCAGGTGGTCAGGAGAGGCTGCCAGTGAGAAAGTTGGGGAAAGCCCTGATGGGCACAGTGTGGGACCTACTTTTGCTGCCCATCTATGTTGGTCAGTTCTTTTGGATTCCATGGGACAGAGGAGTATTGCTCTGTTTTGTTTAGTTTTGTTTTGAAGCCTGGTGGGGGTGGTAATAGGTGTTGTCATATTGAGCCCCTGCTCAGCCACCCCTGTCCCCTGCACGGCCTTCTTATCGGAGGACAGGTCCACACAAGCGCACACTTGGCACAGGAGATGGTGGAGGGGTTCAGGGCCACTTGGAAGCCCCGTGCAGGGCATTTGACCCTGAAAAACATTTTTTAACTGATTTTAGAGAGGAAGGGAGAGGGAGAGAGATAGAGCCATCAATGACAAGAGAGAATCACTGATTGGCTGCCTCCTGCATGCCCCACACTGGGATCGAGCCCACAATCCCGTGCATGTGCCCTGCCCAGGAATCAAGCCCTACCTTCATGTTCATAGATCAGCACTCAACCACTAAACCATGCCAGCTGGCTATTTGACCCTTTTTAACTACTTTGGAGGCTCATGGCCTTGTTATTGTTTATAATTCATGCCCATATAATTCCAGTGAGATGAGGACGCCTCAGTGACTATCACATTCAGGGAAATGTTTAAAAATAAAGAAGAATGTAAGTGTAGAAACAATGTTGAGGGAGGAGCAGAAAGAGCTGTGGCCCACAGTGATTGCCACAAATGAGCATTCCATTTAGTTGTCAGTTTCCTTGGAGCTGTGGAAACACTGGAAATACAGGGTATTCTGTGGTTTGCATTGCCTAGAAGGAGGAAATGCAACTGTCCTTCAGAGATACATCGTTTCTGGGATGGGACGAGGTGTTAACTAATGATGTGGTGGTATCATTTTGCAATATGTGAAGTTATCAATTCAGTATGTTGTACACCTTAAATTTACACAGTGCTATATGTCAATTATATCTCAATAAAGCTGGGAAAATTTTTAATGATTTAAAAGAGAGAGCACATGGTTTACATAGTTCCTGGCCTACTATTCCAAGAGGAATTTATTCTAGTGATTCTACTAGTAGGCCAATAAGTAAACACTGAATTGAAAGGCATCCAAATGCATTGTTGCTTCTCTTTCCTGGGAGTTTGCAGACCTGTTCCAATACCTGTTAGGTACTAGATATGATGAGTGTTCAGTGGAATTGATCAGTGGTTCCCCACCGTCAGTGGGACCCCTAGTGGGCCATGGAGTTATTGCAAAGTTGTCTGAAAATCTGCATTCTAGATGCATAATTTTAGGAGAGGAAAAAATTGTTTTGTGCAAATATAGCAATTTAAAAAAAAATATGACCAAAACTAGTGAAATACTAATGCATGTACCATAACTACTGACTTCACACTAGCTTTTGGTTATTATAAATTCTCTTAATTAGATTGTAACGATGCACTTACTAACGTTTTGATATTACAAGTAGGTCCTTGTGTTTAAGAAGTGGCAGACTGTCTAGCTGGTGTGACTGCTCTGAGCAGAGAAGACTACCCCCACCCCAGTCACTACTCTCAATAACTGGTTTTCACTTTGTGAGATGAGCTCTGAGGCCCCCGTGTGCTCAGATACTCTTTGTTCAGTAATCAGCTCTGTGGTTTTCAGGAGGCACCAAAGAACTTCAGGGCTTTCCACCCTGAGCACTTTGTTCAGGAAGCTTAAGCAACTTGTTGTGGTTTCAGAAGTGGCACGCTTGAAGTTCTGGAGTTGGCACAAACTATTGCTCCTGCTCAAACGGGTGGTAGAAAGAGAGGCCACCATAGGGCTGGTGGCCCAAAAACCGAAGCTGTGGTTGTCTCCACAGACAGCTGCTCTGCAGCAAGCTTGCCGTCACTCCCCATCCCTTTCATGTGGGCAAAGAAAGAACTTATCAGACACAAAGTCTCTCTTCTCTTGTAACATTTGGGGTGAGAGGAGAGGAAGTTAGGCAGTAAATCGGGGCAGAATTTACAACAGTGAAAATCACGTTTTTGTTGAGCTCTCTCCCTCCATATGGGCGACTCCATACTGCTCCAGAGGGCACACCCATGCCTGTGTGCTAGCTGATGCTCAGACTGCACGTGAGTCCCCAGCAAGGGGACAGCACTGCTTCCTGTGCTCTGGGTCACATGGCTCAGCGCCACCATTTGAGGACAGGAGGATGGCCTCAGGATTCCAAAGCTAAAGTGGGGCTAGCAAAACCTGTGAGAGCAGCAGCTACACATAGTATTCCAGCCACGGCCACTGCAGTGGTTCCATTAAACAGGCCACAAACACCTTCCCCAGAACTGACTTGCACAGTTGCTAAGGAAAGTACAAAGGCCACAATTGTTTTCAGTTAGAACCCTAAGGGTACATGTAAGAACATATACATTTGAGTGTCTAACCAGGAATGTCTCTCCCACTGTCTATCATGGCTCCTCACTTGTACTATTGGAAATTTATTTCTGTTAGTTAACAGTATTTTTTGTGTTCCAGAGAATGCAAGCGTTCTGGTGGGTGTACTTGGTAGAACGAGAAAGAGGAAGGGTTTGGTGACAGGCCGGCCATGTGGTGCCTCTCAATGGTACCAGGTGCATGGCCCTGTTCTTCTTCCTGGTCCATTACATTTTTACACAGGAGCTGTTCTCTCTAAAGTATTGGGCTGGGGGATACCTGGTGTCAAGGCCAATGGGGACCTGGCTGTCGTCAGCATTTTCAGATTCCAAGAACTTGATTTTCTCAAAGTTAGACAGTAACTTTTTGGCCGATTCAGGATTCATGGTAGAATCCCTGGCCCTGTGTTTTGTGGGATAAACAGAATGCTGCAGCCAATGAGCAGGGATTCAACAAGTATTTGTTGGGTGACTGTTATGTGCTAAGTCCTTCACTAGGCATCAGATACGCAAGGGTGAATACATAATTCTACAAACGGAAAGGAACGTGTGGTCCAGACATGAACCAGATATTCACAAAAGAAAATTTCACATTGTCAATAAACATCTAAATGTGTGTGAATCACTAGTAATGAAAAAAATATAAGTTAAAATGGAAAGTAATTTTTGTGTGTGCGTGTTTGACAAAAGTTAAAAACAATGGCTGTACTCTGTGTTAATGGGTGCAGGTAATTTTCCTACACTAGTGATGAAATACCACCTTTCTAGAAAAGTTTGGCGATGTGTAGCGAAATCAAAATGCCTACCTTTTACCTGGCAGTTCCCATTTGGGAAATTTTTAAAACGTAAATAATAGAAAAGGGCCTCAAAGATGTGTGCTCGAAGATGTGTATACAAAGATTTTTATTGAAGTAATGTTTATGTCATTTACAATTTTGCTAAATAACTTATGGTGAAGTCTTTTGATAGGGTGCTGTGCAGTTGATGTGTACCTGCATTAGGATAGCAGTCTGCAATGTACTAGTACAGTCAAGTGATAATAAGAGAATGCTGCATACAGTCTAATTCTATTTGTGTTTATAAAAAGGGTACATACTTATATGCATAGAAAGAAATTAAGAAAGATCCTCCAAGATGATAAACACAGACTGATCTCTCATTTTTATACCTCTCTGTAGTCCTTGAATTTTTTGACAATGAGCTTTAATTACTTTTATTATCTGATAAAGGCATTAAAATATAAATATCAAGCACTCTGACCTCAAGGATATCACATGTGTACACACAAGCATGTGTGTCCAAGCTGGCATGTGAGTTGCCCACCAATTCTAGAATCTGCAGAATTGGCAGAGCTCAGGAAGCTGGGAGCCCACCTTTCTTTTCAAAGCCCAAAGCCCAGTCCCAGGAGAAAGGCAAGGGAGCCAGATGAGTCCTCCCTCCTTCAGCCACTGAGTCCTTTTCTCAGCATTTTCCTGCTTAGATAAGTTAGATTCAGGTAATGTCATTTTCTTGAGCAGGAAAGGAACTGAAGTTTATCAGAAGGTTCCTAACTCCAGGTACTTGGTTGTACACTCACATCTCCTCCACTGGCCCCGAACTGGCAGGGCCATAATTCAAATCAAGTTCTTTGATTCTAAAAACTATGCTATTTCCATGGGTTCCTTAATGTTTGCTTCTGTGTGTTTGTGTGTTCACCAAGATACAGATTCCTGCTTTAGCATGAAATAGTTTGTGCCTAAAAATTTGCACTTAAATGGGTCTTCCTTAGAAGAGGCCGATAGTGGGCGTATTTTTCTCATGCCCTAGCCTTTTTCAATGGGTTACAGACCTGCACACTCATCCATCTATTTATCCACCCAAAAACCCATCCATCCATCATCCATCTATGCATGCATGCCTCCATTCATCCATCTATCTATCCATTCATCTTGCATCCATACATGCATCATCTTTACATATATCTTCTTCATTCATCCATTCTTCTACCTAATATTTGTCAAGAGCAGCATAGGTTTTAGAGTTTAAGAGCATGGTCCCCCTTCAAATCCAAACTGGCCCCCTTCAAATCGTGGCTCTACTTACTGGCCGTGAGATGATAGGCAGGTTAATTAAATGCTTAGTGCCTCCATTTCCTGTCAAATGGGGGCAATAACATGACTCATAAAATTGTTGTGAACATGAAACGAATTGTTCAATGTAAAGAACTGAGAGTTGTACCTGGCATGTAGTAAGTACATCTCCATCATGCTATTTACTATGTGCCAGATATTACAATTTTTGTGTTGTCCTTCTCAAAAATAATTATGTTCCAAGGACAGGACTTGAGTGCTGCAGCTTATGCTGACCAGGAGTTTACGATTGTCTTGACAGTTCTCAAGGACTCCTCTCTCTTTGTTTCTTTGTCTTTAAAGTAGCAAAAGTTAATATGTTTCGGCTTCAACTCATCACAAAAATCATTTATTCTTAACTTCTATCTTCATTTAGTACACCCTTATGTTTTCTCTGTGAAACTTGTGTCTCTTGGGCTATTTTTTTAAATTAATTATTATTTTTTATTTCAGAGAAGAAGGGAAAGGGAGAGAGGGGGAGATAGAAACATCAGTGATGAGAGAGAATCATTGATTGGCTGCCTCCTGCACACTCCACGCTGGGGATCAAGCCCACAACTCAGCATGGAATCAAACCGTGACCTTCTGGTTCATAAATTGATGCTCAACCACTGAGCCATGCAGGCCGGGCTCTCGGGCTATTTTGAGATTCCCTTTGAAAGTAGAGTGGGGATGCTCGCTGAACTGGTGACTATTTTCCAGAGGAGGATCAAGCCCGATTCCATGTATTTATCTTCAAAAGGGATTTTGTAGGTCTGTCCTGACAGCCTTGGTGTTTCCCTGCGGGCTTTAGCTTGCTCTCTGTTCTTTGGTGTAGTCTCCTCCATGGGGTATTTTTGGCAACAGAGCTCATCTGGTTCAGTCTCCTTTCATTTCTGAGGCCAACCAGTGGTTCATACCAGCAGGGAGGACTTTCACAAACACACTGTCCCAGGTTGTGTCACTGGTGTCTGGCAGAGGGAGACAGATCAAGGCATGTTATCTCAAGGGGCATCCTACTTTCCAGTCAGTTAATCACTGTTGCTCCTGTCAGTAGCACCTGGGGTGAGAACAGGTGCAGGCCTCTTGGACACCACCCCTGCTAGGAGGGGCAGGAGGGGCAGAGGAAGGAAGGCTGGAGGTTGAAGCAACATGTGCATTAAGGAGAAATCAAATCCCGTATCCCTGCTATGCAGTATGGAGAAGGGCACAGCATTACCTGCATTCTATTACTGCCTCAAACCTTGCATCTGAATCTAAGGGCGAGGAAACAATCAGGCACATCGAAACTGAGATATTGTTTTATTAAATACATTTTAATTTGATTTTTTTTTTAGAGAGAGTAAGGAAGAGAGAGAGAGAAACATCGATGTGGCCATGCACTGATGGACGCAGAGCAGGTCTCAAACTCCTTGTCCACGGCCACACTGTGCTCCGCAGGTAAAGGAGAAACGGTTTTCCTGATCCTGAAGCCCTGGTTAGAAATGATCTCAGTAGTGGAAATGAATCTCATTTACGTCCATGACTGAAAAAGCTGAGAAAACCTTTGAGCATTTATATCTTTTGCTTTTCGCTCGGTGTGGGTGACAAGGTCCTGCCGTTCAAATCGGGTGTCTGCATTGTTTCAGTAGGTGGCAGCATGTCCTCTCCTTTCAAGGGTGTCTTCTGAAGAGCATGTCTGCAGTGAAAAGCTTCTGTTGGGAAATTAAGGGGTGTTAATCATGATTAAGGTCAATGGTAAATACTCCCTGTGACCACCACAAATACATTGCTCATGGTCACAACTCAAGTCATTTAACGGGTTTTGACGCCCCAACAATAACTTTAGAGCAAAAGCTTATGACACTTCTACTTGGAATTCTACCCAACCAAGGGTAGATGTTCTCTCTCTCTCTCTCTCTCTCTCTCTCATCTCTATCTCTATCTCTATCTCTATCTCTATCTCTATCTCTATCTCTATCTCCTTCTTTCTCATTTCTCTTAATAGTTCAATTTGGAAAATTGCTTAAATTAAGATGATAGGGAACAAACACACAGCAACACAGACTTTTCTTCTCCAAATCGACTGTCTCTCAGCCTAATAGAAAGATGGTAATGTGGTCAGAGCCAGTTTAAAAATATAATTGTAATCGTGTTATTTTTAACCAAGGTACCACAACCTAGAATCTTCCTTTATGGCAGCTGCTGGGATTTCCCTTCTGTCTACCCACTACCCCCCATCATCCCTCCCATGCCTTCAACTCTCTAGGAGTGCCTGCATCATTCATCTGATAGAGAGGATTTTTTAAGACACCTTTTCTCTCATTTATTTTCAACTTTTCATTAAAGAGTAACATACATAGGGAAAATGGTAAAAATCATAAACTCAATAAATACCACATTTTAGGTCAAGAAATACAACATCACTTCCTTTCTCTCCCATTGCCATCCACATCTCCCACCATTCCTCCCCAGCATGAACACAGTCTGCCTTCTAATACAGCTGGCCCTGAGCAACACCAGTTTGAACTGTGCGAGTCCATTTAGACACAGATTTTGTTTAACAAATATGCACAGTACTGCAAATATATTTTCACTACCTTATTTTCTGAATATCATTTTCTCTACTTTATTGTAAGAATACAGTATCTAAGAATAATATATATACATATAACATACAAAAATGTATTAATCAACTGTCTATGTTATCAGTAAGGCTTCTGGTAAACAGTAAGGTATTCATAGGGGAGTCCAAAGTTATATGTGAATTTTTGACTGAGCAGGGATCAGCACTCCTAATTCCCGTGTTTTTGAGGGTCAACTGTACTATTTATTAGTGTTTCCTGTTTGGGGATGTTATATAAATGGGATCATAAAGTGTGTATTAATTTGTGTGTAGCATCTTTTGATACACATTATGTTTCTGTGATGCAGCGATGTAGCTACTATTAGTTTGTTTGTTGCTGCATTTAGCTCTATTGTATGATTATTCCACAATCCATTTTTCCTTTTTTCAACAAATAATTAATTGTACTTGAAATATCTCCAAGATTATCTTTTTATTTTAAAGGATAAGTATATTTCTGGGCGCTATCATCCTTGTTAGGGCCACAGAGAGAATTAAATTATTGTGGAAGGGAATTAACTTGGGAAAAGTACAATACATGTACTTATAATTTTATAGTACATATTATCTCTCTCTCCTGGTCATAAATGTCAGCATGGCCTTGATTCTCTCAGTGGTTCTCAGCCCTGGTTACACTGACTAGAATCACATGGAAAGCTCCACAAACACCCTTCTCCAGGCACTCAGACATTCTCATTTTATGTTAATTAAATACCCAGAAGTATTTTGTATAAGCTCCCCAGATGCCTCTGATGCATGCCAGGGCTGAGGACCACATGCCAGTTTGTTGACACCTGTTAGGTAATTCATTTGAACTGAAGTCTATCTCCACACTGTACCTCAAAGAGTTCTCTTTCAGATTGTTTCTGTAATCACGCCACTGCCTCAAACCTTTTGCATTACTCCTCATTGAACCTCACTGAAAGCGAGCAAAAGAGTCCACTGAACAGAGGTCTCCTTCCTATTTAAAACTAGTGGCCTGGTGCATGAATTTGTGCACATTGAAAGGAAATTAATTAGAAAATATATTTTAATGTTGCTATTCGCTTTTTCTCTATAATAGAGGTGTCAGCCAAATTCATGATTGACAATGACAGATGGAAACACACATGTGATTGGCGCCAGCGAGAGCTTTATGTGTTTTGTGCATGCGCGAGTCAACTTAGTTTTTTTTAGATATAGAATAAACTTGCTTAATTAGACCTGCTTTCTGATTTAGCTAAACTTTTTCCAGCCCAGGGAAGCACCCCAACTTCTCTTTCAGGTAATTGTCACCAACACAGCAGTAAATATCAACATGATGCAGATTATTATTGTAGATCACGCAGGGAGAACAAAGGGCAAAATATTTAACTGTAGCAGCGTTTGACTATATTTGCACAGTGAGAAAACCTGAAGTCATTTTCAAGGTCCACCATTTATTTCTTCTTTTCAGTCAGGTCAAGTTTCTAAATCTCTGTTTTCTGGCTAATGAAAAGAAAATAGGATTCCACCGAGTCTCCTATCTACCTACTCCAGGACTTCTGTGAGGATCAAATGAGATGAGGCATGGGAAAATGCTTCACAGACATTTGATTACAGTGTAAATGTTTGCACCTGGGTATAAAGCAAGTCGTGTTCCTGGGCTTCAGAAACTGCAAGGAGACTAGTAGATGGGGAGAGGAAGCTGGGCGTTGCTATGTGATGTCATTACCTGGTGCCCACAGAGACTGTTTCTGGCCGGCCCTGGGGTCTCAGCAGTGTCAGCTGCGATTTGGTGGGCTGTCGCTCCGCGGTGGTGGTGGGGCCTGTGTCCCACTTGGGGGAAGCCAGGTGTTACTTTGTCAGCCAGGTCTGTGCTGCTGCTGTTTCTCTGTAAATGGCAAGTGTGTATCACATCAGCTCCTGCATTGAGCATCTTCCCCCTGGTGATCAGTGCGCATCATAGCAACCAGTTGGACAGTGGGAAGGACACTTAGCATATTAGCCTTTCAGATATATAGATTGCTGTCTCAGCCCAGCCTGCATGGCTCAGTGATTGAGCGTCGACCTACGAACCAGGAGGTCACAGTTCAATTCTTGGTCAGGGCACATGCAGGAGGCAGCCAATCAATGATTCTCTCTCATTATTGACATTTCTCTCTCCCTCCCTGATATCAATAAAAATATTTAAAAGATAAATAAATAAAACAAAATTGCTCTTTCATCTGCTCCATTCATGCCGCCCACCTCTGCCTCTTGCCTTCCTCTGCTTATGTTCCCATAGAATTTCTTCATAGCACTTCATGTCTCATTCAAAAAGAATAAAGAAAGGAAAGCTAAAGAGAGTGAGAGAAATAATTTGCAACATGCAAGGAAGCCTTCTTGAAAAGAATATTTTATTATGAACAGAGAAAAAGACATGTTTAGAAACTCATAATGAATATTCTGAATTTTCTGTTTTTGTAAGGGGAGGAAGATTATAATTCTGAAGACTTCAAGCTGTAAAACTGGAAAGCATTAAGATGGTTTATCTACAAGTGAGAGAACTCTAGACAATAGAAATCCAGGACCTTTCTTTAGAAAAATATTTTTTGCTAAAATTTTAATAATATATGGGATAACGTTTCCTTTTTAATCTTCCAAATTTTAGATTGCTGAAGGCCAGTTTTAAAAATAAGAGGTGTGGTTACATCTAATAAGAGGATGGGGGGATATATGCAGAAAATACATGCTATCCAGAGATCAGGAGAAGCTATAAGGGAAAAAGCAATAGTGCAGCACTTACATAATAAAGAGAAGGCAGATTGTGTGTTGGGAATTAAAGCCCTGTGGGGTTTTAATTAGAACTCCAAGGCCAGCCACTGCAGAACCACTAATTCTTCCTAAAAATATTTGCTGAGTTCTTTCTATGTCCCAGGTATTGTTCCAGGTGCCAGATATATAGCAGTGAACAAAACAGACCAAATCAGCCCATGTCAAGCTCACCTTCTAGTGGGGGCACAGACCATAAACACATAAATGCCTAAAATCTGTATGCCTAGGGTGGTACGTATTATGGAGAAAAATAAAGCAGGGGTGTTGGGGAGGAGAGTTTCAATTTAAAATACAGTGGTCATCAGAGAGGACTGGGTGGAGAAGGTATCTGTAGAGCATGGACATGAAGGAGGTGAGGGATGGGCCACGTGCACATTGGCAGGGGCATTCCAGATGGAAGGAACAGAAAGTGAAAATGCTTTAGGTGATGGTGTTCCTGGGGTATGGAAGAAGGAAAGAGTGACAGTGTGTGTGGAGTTAAATAAGAAGAGTGAAAATGAGGTTGGAGAGGTGAGGGGTAGAGGGGATGTGACCAAGTAGCCCCTGTAAGACTCACACTTTACTCTGATAGGGATGGCAGCCATTGGAAGGTTTTGAGCTGAAAGGTGATATATTCTGATCAGTTTTCAAAAGGATCATTCAGGTTGCTTTGTTACAAATCAATTTTGGTGAGGGGCAAGAACAAAAGCAGGAAAACTATTCAGGAAGGTGTCACCATCATCTGCATTAGAGCCTTTGGTGGCCTCAGAAAAAATGCAAGTTAAAGATGGTGATGAGTAGTTGGATTCTAGCGATACTTTGAAAACAGCTGGCAGTCATCACTGGCTTGGGCGGTAACTGGATTCCATGTGTAAGAGAAAGAGATGCCAAGGAGAATTTCAGTGCATAATCATATACTTTGTGTTTAGTTCAATTCAATTTCATAAATGTTTTCTTTCTACTATATATTATCTACTATATATGACACACTGTGCAAGCAAAACGCAATTCCGTCTGCCAAAGGAAACAGACATATAAATCACTAAATTTGTATACATCGTATTAAGCCTAATAATCAAAGTATGCTCAAGTTCTGAAAGTGGGGAGAGATTAACGCAGTCACAGAGAGAAAGATGGTGATGGAAATCCTAGAGGAAGTGATGATTCATTTAACTGTTGACAGACACATGTGGGTTTCCTGGTTATAAGGAAGGGGCAGAGGAATGATATTCCTGGGAGAGGTCACTGCATGTACAAAGGCTCAGAGGAATGAAACAGCGTCAGGGGGGTGGGTCTAGGGAACTAGAAGTAGATTGGTTTGGCTGGTGTGTGAAGTTCAAGGGGAAGAGAGGCCCGGAGCTGAGGGGAGCACGTGATAACGGGTTTTGCATGCCCTGCCTCAGGCCTAGGCTCTATTCCAGCAGAGAGTGAAAGGTTTTAACAAGGAAAAGTTGTGATCAGACTTGTCACTGGTGGCCACACGGAGATAGATTGGGAAGAAGAGAAGGCAAGAGGCTAGAATTTCAATCAAAAGTCCTTGCGTCCATTGCGGGAGCCAGCATTAAGGCGATGGCAGCGGGAGTAGAAAAGAAAGGCCCAGTTTAAGAGATAGAAACAGCAAAGCCCAGTGACCAATTGGTTATAGCATATGAGAGGGAAGGAGGAGTCTGGGAGGCTGGAGAGTGTGTTCCCATCATTATGATTAGGGAATACTGGAAAACAGAGAAGGTCATGAAAGTGGGGAAAGTGATTAGATCACTTTGACATAATGAGGTGAAGGGCCTGGGAGATATGATGGAAATCTCCAGAAAGAAGGTGGATATATGGGTCTGTGAATTAGCAGATTTGGTGGGGGCATTAGCCTATTATCTATAGATTTGTTCAATAACATATAGAGGGCATTCAAAATGCAGGAACTCATCCGACTGTTGAGGGAAAAGATTTAAAGAGAAAGATAGCCAAGGACAGAACCCTCAGGAACATTGAGCTCTAAGGGGAGGATCCGGGAAAGCAGCCAATAACCAACCCCATGGATATGCAGTCAGAGAGGGGAGACAAGGATCAGGAGGAAGAGTTGCCTCCACAGTCAGGGAGGACGGAGGGGTGATCAAAGGTAGCAAAAGCCATGATGATCAAGTGAGATGATGACTTAGACACTTAGGAGAGCTGGGTTATTTGGAGGTCATTGTTGACCATAGAGAGGGCAGTTTTTATGATATAGAAGTAGGGGTGGGAGGGGCAGAAATCAGATTATGGTGTTTTGATAAGTGGATAGGAGGTAAAGAAGTATAGACACAGGCATAGACTCCTCTTTTAACAAGCTTGACTATGAACACCCAAATCTTTCTTCTCCTTGTGAGGCATGGTCATGCCCAACTATCCTGTGTCCTGGAGTAGAGGGAGGCAGATGTTGAAGCAGGTGAGTGTTTAGACCTAAGAGAGAAGTGGGAAAGTGACCCCAGGAAGCCAGATAAGGGAGGCCTGGCTGTTTGATGAGGTCTTGGGACCGATGGAATAGAAGTAGGCAGTGTAAGAACTAAGAGATGAGCAGGTGATGGTTTCATGTATGTTGAGACTTCACACACAGAGTGCTTCCAGGTGATCAAGTCTGGCACCTGGGAATGGAAACGTCCAAGGATGGAGTAAAAGATGCAGACATTGGAAACTGAGGCAGTTCAGGTTCTGGAAAGCTACAGTGTGGGTGGACTCTTCATTGTGGGCACTGAAGTCATCCAGTTGGTGGATAACATTGGATTCAAGGAAAAGAATGTGCCTGAGTCCTTGGTGAACATGGAGGAGTGTTCACTAGATAATAGTCATCAATAAGAAAAGTGGACAGACAAGTGAGGAGTGAGGTTTGCTCAAAAGTAATGGACAATGGGAAGAATATCTTCAATTCTACCCAAACCTGCCATACCTTTGGGAGGGTTGCAAAGGTCATGGTATCCTAATGGTAGGAACAGGAAGCGGAAAGTGCCATTTCAATGAAGCACATAAGGAGAGAAGATCATTTTTAGCATATATATGTGAAAATTATAAGTTTCCAGAAACTAATGATCCATTTTATTTTCTGCTAAGACTATTGAATTAAGGGTTTCCAGGGAATCACAGAAGACAGTGTGCTGACTGAGTAGTATTTAATATGATCAGGTCTTAAATAAGAAGCTATGAACATAAACATTTAAAACCAAATATATAATAAATAATCATTAAATTATAAAGTACATATTCATATTAAAACTAAATTCTCAGATGCAAATGTCAATACAACAGAGCAATATATAGATAATAATGCTACAATTCTCCGCAAGGGTCCAAAAAAAGACACTTTCAGCTAAAGGAGTGGAAATCATGACTCATTTCCCTGAACTCCCAGGACCTACAGCAATGCTTTTCTTTCTTCCTCTTTTAATTTTTTAAAAACATTTTTCTTGTCCCCCCCAGTGAGTGTTGCTACAAATCCTATTGAAATAACGTTGATCAACTGAACATCAGATTCAGTAGAAAGTTTGACTCAGAAGTATGGTCAAATGTTCCTCTAAGAGTATTCAGAATTTTAGGGACTCAGGCACATAAAGCTCTAAAAATAGAGGCAGAATAGGCCTTAGACATTGTCCAACAGCCTTATTCTACAGATAGGAAATAGGAATCCAAAAAATTTAAGCAAGTGACATAGCCAGCAAGAGTTTGGGCCTCCTGTGTCACCATTGGAGGTGAACAGTAATGGTGTGGGCCAGCCGCAGTGGCTTTAGAGGGCTGGCTAAGTCTGGAACACAGAGCGGGCAGGGCTCACTTCTTCGTCCTCTTTATTCCGATGCATTGCTGTTACTTGGGATGTTGTGAGGATCCTGCCCAAGTCTCTGAACTCAGGTTCATGAAGGCTCTTGGCCAACAGCCCACTAAATTATTTTTACTTTGAAGGTGAAAATCTCTGGTCAAAAGGACTAGAACAGAGACTTATTAACAGTAAACACACCAAAATAAAGACATTATTTTAAATATAAAATCACAGTGTCAAAGAAGTAAAAAACTAGAAAGCCAGAAACAAGAAAAAAGATCCCCTCTTCGCAGGTCAGCTTTGAGCCTGTTTTCCAGTTTCACCCGACCTGGCACCCAGCCTGGCACTGCTTCACACCGAGGCAGGCGTTAGACGCACAGCCTCATCCTTCTGCACGCATCTACAGGATTCCTTTGCAATAACATCTTCAAGTTTAAAACAGAGTACTCATTCCTGATGGTCAAACATTTCATGGCAACCTGATGATATAAATGGTTCTTACCATATCTTTTAGAACTATAAAAGTACTTGTTTCTAAGACACTTTTAAGTAGATAATGTTTTTTCTTAGAGGATAAAGCATTTCCCATACAACACCCCCTTGCGTACTCACAGCCATTTTAACAACAAGGTTCTCAAATAGCTTATAACATCCCAGTGAAGATTTATTCTTCTAGAGTTTCTAACCTTCCACCTAAATGAACTGCTGGAGCAGAAATGGCACTTGGAGCAGGTCACCTGTTTTTGCTACATGGTTGGAAGACTGGTATGTTTATGCTCAAGTCTGCATTCTGTGTAGACAGGAGTCCTAGGCTCTTGATTTGTAGCCTGACTTTGATTTTCTACAAGTGACACTTTGCCTTTTGGAAAGCGTGCAGACACAAATTGTCATTTTTAAAAGGAGAAAATAGGAAAAGAAAGGAAGAAAGGAAGGAAGGAAGGAATGGAGGGAGGGAGGGAGGAAGAAAGAAAGAAGACAGAAAGAAAGGAGGAAATAAAGGAAGAAAGGAAGAAAGGAAAGAAAGGAAGAAAGAAAGAAGGATATGGGCATTTGAAGTTATTAGCTCACTACAATCATTGTAATGATTTCAGGGGAGAGCCAGCCACAGGATTTTAAAAATTCTATCTGGTTCCAGAAGACCATCTGAAGGATGTCCCTCGATAGGTTTTAATTGCCATTTTCATAAGCTCAGTGTTAGCTCATAAAGGGACTCAAGCTGGGAAGGTACAATTACACCCACTTAAAAAAAGACTGAGTCTATTTTATATATTCATATCTATCGTATTTAAATATTTGATAAATCCCAATGAGGAAGTAAGACTTTTGTGTAGGCGTCTGGTAAAGATATCCTCCTGGTACATAAATAAATTATATATTTATACGTTAGACATTCTGAGATAAAAAGTAAACTTTTCAGCTATACATTTTTAGACACTCATTTTTCATTTCATTAAATTACTAGAGACTTCAGCTTTCCATTTTGACCCTATGCTTCTTATATTTTTAGCTTGAATTACAGCATATCAGTTTTAACTTATGATTATCAGAGACCTCATTCTTGTGGTAATCAAGATCAAAGTTAATACAAAATAAATATATTCCCAAACTATATTTTCAGTTAAGAACTTTAGCTTCTCCCCAACCAAGAAATGTGATAGTTGGGCAGGTAAGTAAAAATTTTAGAAATCATCAAAATCCATAACATAGGAAATCAATAGATAGTTTTTTCAAGTTGGGTAAGCACAGACCAGGTGGATTAAACTGAAGTATTGCATAGCAACATGGTGGAAATAATCTGGACTTTGAACGGAGTTTACCCTCTTCACTAATATATTGTATTCCTGTCGGGAATACCCAGAAGTGAGTGTCCCTGCTGTGTTAGAGTACGTCACATAGTGTCAGCTGCAGCGAGGCCCCAGGAACCTTCCACTCCACGTGCTCTAGGAGAGGTGCTGATGGATCATCTGTGGAGACAGTGCACCATGAGTAACCCCGCACAGGATGCCATCCGGATACAATTGAGGTAGGAAATCTAACATAACTTAAGTGGTACCTTTTGGATGAGTGATTTCAGTCTTTCTAGGAATTCTTTGGGTGGTTTTTTCTCATAAGAATCACATGAAGGGCACACCTAGAAATCAATGAAAAAGTAACATTCTTCTTTAAAACTTTTTTCCCATTGAATAAAACATTCATTTAAAATTTGTTTTTTCCAATTAGAGACATAAATCATGTTCACTGAAACATTGGGAAATGCATAAAATTGTTCAGAAAATAATAATGGGGAAAATCACTTACTGTAATCCCACCCTCAGAGATAACCACAGCCATGTTTTGATACATACCCTTCCGGTGATTTTTTTTTCTTTGCATTTCTATACACTGATTGGTAATTTGCTTTTTACATATTTAAGATAATATGAGCATTCCTTCTGTGTTAAATATTATTCAGTGTTGCCCTAGCTGGTTTGGCTCAGTGCATAGAGCTTTGACCTGCGGACTGAAGGGTCCCAGGTTTGATTCCGGTCAAGGACACATGTCTGGATTGCAGGCTTGATCCCCAGTAGGGGCTGTGCAGGAGGCAGCCAATCGGTGATTCTCTCTCATCATTGATGTTTCTATCTCTCCCTTCCTCTCTGAAATCAATAAAAATATATTAAAAAATATTCTTTAATGTTCAAATATGGTACACAATGGTAGCTTTGTATTCCAACATAGGATTGAACTATTACTATTTTGAGACACATAGATTGCTTCTAACATTTTGCTATTTTATAAAGTGCTTCAAAGAACATCTCTGAATAGTTTTTCATATACATCTTTATATATTTTATTTGTTAAATTTCTAGAAGTAGAATTACTAAATTAAAGGGATGAAAAATTTTAAGGCTTTTAATATACATTGTAAAAAGTTTTATTTCTATTCACATAGAGAATTTTTACCATTATCAAGTTAAAAGTTTTTATTGATAAAAAATAGGATTTCCTTGCTTTAATTCCCACTTATTTGATTACAGGGAGAGTGAAGAATTTCTCATATTGGTATTATTCACATATTTCTTTTTTGAAAATATTTCTTGGTTTATGTACTCTACCGTTATTTGGGAAAAGTACATTGAGAGCCCATACACCATGCCAGTGCCTGGTATTTAGCACCTATAATGCCCGCCTGATACTGTAGTGAGAACACTGGACTGACAAGAGGAAATATAAGTTCTGGTTCTTGTTCTGGCTCTTGCTGTTTGTAGGGGAAACACCACTTAGCCTCTTTGTTGTCCCTTTCCCATCTATCAAATGAAGGTGCTTAACTGGATACTTCTAAGCTCAGTGCCAGCACTACCATTTTATGCATCTTTGATACTGGATTTCAAGGACATGCTCAGCTCCTTTCTTTCTGAGGAAACTTTGAGAGGGATACTTTTCACATTGCGATCTAGCCAAGCAACCGCAATAAATAAAAATATTTTGACAATGTAACTAAGATTTCATTTGAATCACATGTGAAATTTCTTGAAGGAGAGAGAACTGGTAAAAAAAAATTGGGGGAGTAATTTATCTTAGGTGTTTACCTAGTGAATTTGGTTAATGCTTACATCACTCATGAGAGGACCAGCATTGCTCATGAGTTGGCAAAAGAAGGGCCATACATGAGGGTCTCAGGGCCCCTCAAACTGGGAACTGTTGGAAACCTCCAGCCACATAATGGGGCCCACCTGTTGAAAAGAGTATGGACTCTGTGATTGCACAGGACAGTAATATTCTTTAAGAGAGGAAGGCCAAGTTTGAGATTTATCCTGATCTCTGGCAGGCTGTCGTTTTCCATATAGGAAAGCTAGGATGTAGCTCCTGTCAATTAGAATACAAGTTACATGTGGCCACAATCAGATTCTCTGCCCAGTGACTCTCTCACCATGGGAAGTTGTATTTTGTACTCCAGGGGCCGGGGACTGTCAGCAAGTTCCAGTTGGGTTTCTGGGCACTTTCAAGCCTGTGGACTTATGAGGGGATGACTTCGTGTCTTAAAACAACACTGCATATAAAGTGCAAGTTGCAGAAAGACACTGAGGCTCTGGCTAAGGAGTGAGCGAGTGCGTGTGTGTGTGCGTGTGCGTGTGCGTGCGTGTGTGCGCGTGTGCGTGTGTGTGTGCACGCGTGTGTGTGCGCGTGTGTGCGTGTGTGCGTGTGTGCGTGTGTGTGTGCGCGCGTGTGTGCGTATGTGTGTGTGTGTGTGTGCATGTGTGCGTGTGTGTGCGTGTGCGTGCGTGTGCGCGCGTGCGTGTGTGTGCGTGTGTGTGCATGTGCGTGCGTGTGCGTGCGTGTGTGTGCGTGTGCATGTGCATGTGTGCGTGTGTGTGTGCGTGTGTGTGTGCGTGTGCGTGTGCGTGTGTGTGTGTGTGAGATAAGCCATCGGGACAGATAAAATGGAAAACAAAGGTCAGTCTTACGAGTCTCTGTGTCTGTTTTCTCCCTTCATTTGTGGGAGGCAGTTTCCTCATCAGCTGTTTAGTTAACACGTTGATCTTGTTGTCTCCTGTATTCGTTGACTTCAGTTGGACCTTCTGAAAACATGAAAAAGCCGATCGCTCACAGTGTCTCTGAAAGGAAACAATTTGTGGATATGTTAGCGAAAGTTATTCAGAGAGTAAGCATGTCCTTCCCAATCCCCCTTTTTACTTGTAAGACAGTGTCTGGGTCACACCCATTTCAGAGGCAAGTGGGGAACGACTTCACGTCCCACTTCACCTGGGGCTGAGGAGCCGGAGGGAGCCCACTTTCCCCAGTCCTTCCCAACGCCTGAGGTCTGAGTGGTGGGCAGGAGCTTCTGTTTTGTGAGGGAATTTTCTAAGTTATGAGGCTCTAAAAGTCACACTGACCTGTGGCAGCGTGGTGTGAGTTATGCTGTGGTCTGATTAAGAATCTTTTCGTTTGTATTCTGTTTGGCTCTGATTTACATAGAATGTCTAATAGCAGCATCCAATGTTGCCCAACACCTGGCATAGAGCCTTGTTGCTAGTGAGTGCCCAGGAAATACTCATGGAGTCAACAAATGAAGCGAAGGGGTTAAAGCCCCTCCTTTGGGGAAAGGACTTGGGCACCTACTCCTGGTGGCATCGTTCTCATCTAAGACTCAGTACTCTTGCCGTAGACCATGCTTGGCTTTTCTAAATCGCTGTTCAGACTCCCACGTCAGGCAGGGAAGGCTTCTGCCTGAATTGCCCAGCCAATGGGAGGGAAGAGGGTTTCTCAGGCAGTTAAGAGAATAAGTCAAAGTCTCAGAGAACAAAGAAGTGGTGGACAGAATGAAGATTGAAATGTGTCTCTTGATTTAGCCAAACAACTAGTTACTAATGAATAAGTCAAAGTCGTAGAAATTGCACTGACAGTGAAGCCTATTGGAAGAACAAAGTTTATACTGACCTGTCAAAAACATTTTAATGCTGATCTAAGAACCTGTATCCAAGTTTCTTCTCTCTTTCAGCCACTGTGTATATATGATGCCACCCTCCTCCCCCAAGCTGCCCTGTCTTCACTTAACCCGTGGGTGTGGAGGCACTGCCATACAACCAGAAACCCCAGCCTCTGGGTCCCTACAGCACTCCTGAGTCTCAATGGACGGTCAGCTGAAAATAGCGGCTGGCCCGCTTTGCATTTTCTAACCCCTCTGCGCACCGGTATGGATGTGTTGATTAATAACATGCACTGAAGACACAACCCCACCGGCTCGCTTTGCATACAGAGCCACAATCCGAGAACTGGCTTATCTGGTTTCCTTCTATCAGAGCTGCTTGCCTCTCATGAGGGCAAGGTAGTGTCCTTCCCATGTTTGCCAAAATGCTTATTTAATAGAAACTATTTATAAATGTTAATTATAGCACTTTTTTTTCCTTGAAAACCACATTCTTTTGTTTGTTGAAGTTTTTTCTTTTTTCTTCTTTTTGACCACAACCGGCTTAACTTACTGGAAAAAATAATATTCATATTTAAAGAGGTAAATTTTCCAGCTGAAACTGAAAACGCTAACTGCTTCATCTGTGCTGATCTGAGAAACCAGCATTTCTCACAGAGGCCCATTTTGCTGAGTTAACATTTACATGTGTGTTGAAAGGAGATCAGATTCCGAAGAAGTAGAAGGGCCCCACCAAACAAGCCCCCCTGAGCCACCATTGCCAGGAGTGGTCCGGACCAGTGGTCCTGGACAGCCGCTCTTGCCGATGGGGCCGGGCTCCCCTTCCTGCCCTTCCTGTGGCGACAGACTACAGGGTTTGGCTCTGTGCTTGCTGCAAGTAGCCGCAGAGCTGTCCTTGGCGATCATGGCCAGGACCGGGAACTGCTGGATTTGACTCCAGATGCACATCCAAGGCAGCCTTGGAGGAAAAGAGGTGGAAGAGCTGCAATAAGCGTGTGCTCACTGCTTAGAAGGGGTATGAAGAGAGGAATCTTGTCCAGGTAGCCCAGGAGCCCTGCTGCTCACTTGAGGGGTTTCCTGGATGACCTGACGTTCAGGTGTGGCACCACCACCTGGGAGCAGGTGCTTGGATATCCCATGCTGTGCCTTGATGCAGCTAAGTGTGGCTCCCCTCATTCTTTAACACATGAAAACACGTGGGCTCAGTTGTCCTACATGCGTTTTGCAGAATAGAGGGAGCAGTGGGTTAGACGCCAGAGTCACGAACCACTCCTGTCCTCAGCCCAGAGCAGTCCAGCAAATGCTGCTTTTGCCAGGAGGTGCGCAAGGCTTTGTCCTTTTACAGTTGAATATTTGAAAATATTTGCCCTCTGACAGCTTATTTTTAACCTACTTATTTTTTTATTTTATTTTAAAGAAAGCCCTGACCATTCACACTGGGAAGTCTTACTAATTGGACAAAATAACCTTTGCCCCATACGCAAACTAGGTTTAAGTCAGGGTTTCTCAGCAGCAGTACTGGCACCCTGGGCTGCATAATTCTTTGTTGCCAGGGCTGTGCACTCTAGAATATTTAGCAGCATCCTGGCCTCTATCTACTTGATGCCAATAGAACCCCCCTCACACACACACAACTGTGAAAGCCAAACATTTCTCCAGACATTGACAGATGTTCTGGGGGGAAGGGGAAGGTTATCACCTTCCCCTTCAGAACCACCAGTAGAATTAGAAAGAAAAAGGAAGATGCCTGGCCAGACCAATTAGAGAGCTTAGATAATGAGTACATGGCAATATTTATCTGCAAAATATAGATAGATTCCTTTTCATAAAACTTTTTAATCTTTGTAAGTCTCTTATAGAGCCTGCTTTGATGCTAGCTCTGAAAAACTTGATGTAGCACTACAGTGCCTTGCACTTTCTTCTTCCTTCCTGAGTCTGCTGCCAGCATAGCTTACCGATCTGTTATACCATCACTCACTGGAATCATAGCCAAGGCTGCTTGATCAGATCACCAGATGCATACAGGGTCACCGAGACCAAACCCTCACTTTATGATGTAAGAGAAAAAGCACTTCTCTTTAACAAAGTTTATGAAGAAAGTACCCACTAGGTCAACTCAAGCCATAAAGTACGATATCTTTCTTATTTATTATTTTGCAAGTTATAGACTGTAGCTCAAAAATTCCAGAAAGAATCATAACCACAGCAGTTCAACAAAGGGCGTGAAATGCTGAAAAATGTTCTATGTTTTGATAATTAGGACATTGATTAAGACATGTTCTTACTTATTGGAAAAGTCTTTCCAATAAACTGAATGTGCTACTTTCATTTTAGATGCTGCTTATTAGAAAAAGGCCTAGTGAATGAGAGTGGTTACGTTCAGAGCTAGAGAGTGAATTTTAGAGAAAAGCAATAGTTGTGACTCATTCACTTTCTAAACTTTTACACAGAGTCATTTACCATAATTGTTTTCTTTGCAATGTATCTTCGTAAGTCTCTCCCTCTGTAGTGTCCTAATTACTGGTAACACTTTTACAGTTATTCTAATTTATGCAGTTAAAGGTCCGTGACAATGAAAACATCTCCCCAATTGCATTTATATCCTCAGAGTATCAAACCTGAAGACTGGGCAAGGACCAGTGAGGACCTGGTGCACTTGAACAATAGGCCTCTTCTTCCCCGGACCTAATGGTTTAAATGGCTCCAGAGAATGGGATGAGTTGCTGAAAATGGTCCTTCCACAAGACCTCACTGAAGGCCAATGGAGAGACCCTTCAAGGCCAGGTATATGGGAAGTCTATTCTACAGGACGGCCTGCCTTTCTACACTCCATGCTATTCTGTAATCTGTTCTTCTTTCTCTTTCTTTTTTTTTCTTCCTTTCCTTCCTTTCTCTCTTCCTTCTTTCCTTCCTCCTTTTTTTCTTTTCTTTCCTTTTCTTTCCTTTTCTTTTCTTTCTTTCTTTCTTTCTTTCTTTCTTTCTTTCTTTCTTTCTTTCTTCCTTTCTTTCTTTCTTTCTTGTTATTAAGAGGTGAATTCTGCTTCTTATGGTGTGTATCTGTATTTCTTAGACAGGTTTACAAAAGGGCTCAAGAACTTTCATGCACAAGGGCTCTTACAGTGTAATTAGTGAGTCATTGTTCAGAAACTGATCATAGCATATATTTATTTTCATAGATTTATTCTGTCTCACCAGTACTACTTAGATGTGCTCTTAGAGATATTTGGAGAAAAAAAATATAATTTATAAGATATATAGCATTTTATTGGTTGGCTTGTTGGTAAATTAATGAAAATAGAAAAAACTATTTTATCAATTATTAAACCTTCAAATTCATTGAAATTAACTATATTCCTAAACAATCATGCTAGTGCCTTTCTTAATTGGATTTAAAAGCTTCTATTAAACATAACTTCACAAATTCAACTGGTCTTACCTTTACATCTTCTGGAGCTGGCAGAAATTCAGGGTCCTAGAGCAAAAAAGCAGAAGAAAATGAGTTCTGAGTTATTTTGATAAGTCAAAAAGCTTCTTTTATAGTAACTGAAGAATATGATTTAAATTTTGTTGTGACAAGTGCAGCCTTACCAAGTCATTCACATAATTTTTCAGCTGATCCACAATATCAATAAGTTGACGCAATCTGATCAAGAGGCGATCTTGCCCTTGGAGGCTGGATCTACGGGCCACCACCCCTGAGAAGATGACCATCAGGCAGAAGACTACCCACTGCATGTTGCCAGGACTGGGTCTCAGAAGCGCCAGGAGGGCAAGACCTGGGTCTCAGTTTTCACCTCCGTTTGACTGTGAACAGGTTGTCAGTGGAGCTGCGTATTTATTCATCCTTCAGGGAGAGCTAACGCCCTCCCATCGCAACCTGGAAATCTTTGTAAAGTGGATGAATGTGAGTAACCCTTTTTCTTTTCCACTGGCTAGGTGTGCGTGTGCATGTGCGTACACGTGGGGGCAGGGATGGACGGACTCCACGAATGTGCTCCATCTGCACCTCAGACAGGAAAAGAGAGATGGGTGAATTCCGACTTTCATCATGAGTCGAAAAGTGTGCATGGTAAACAGTAGGTGCTACCAAACATCAAAGGAATAAACAAAAACACTTTGATCTCTCTCTCTGCCTCCCCTGGCCTCTTACCTGGTCTCTCTGACAGTCATACGGGCACTTCAGTAATGACTAAGGTGGCTGCCTGTGGAAAGCAGGACTTTTTCTTAGGGTAATAATTATGCCTCTTGACTGAAATCACACAGCATTCCATCATAAAGGTAGGAGGAGAGCTACCTTTAGGAAATTTTAAATATCAGGGGTATTTTCCAAATTAGCAAGAATACTTCAGGTTTTTTATCAGGCTAAAGGGTTTAAAGTAGAATTTGCTTCCAACTCTTCCCCAAAGCATCTTCAAATAACATTTATCTCGGCTTCTAGGATTTTACTTAATCTGATTTATACGTGGAATAAATGATTTTTTTTAACATTTTTTTTTTATTATTATTAGTTAAGGTATTACAAATGTGTCCTCATCCCCCCCCTTTAACCCCCAACCTCCCCCCCACACACAAACTCATGCTCCCATCCCCCCATTGTCCATGTCCATTGGTTTGGCTTATATACATGTATACAAGTCCTTCTGTTGATCTCTTCCCCTTACCCCCGCCCTCCCCTACTTTCCTTCTGGGGATTGACAGCCTGATCGCTGTTTCTCAGTCTTTGGGTCTGTCCTTTTTCATCAGTCTATGTTGTTCTCTATAATCCACAAATGAGTGAGATCATGTGGTATTTATCTTTCTCTGACTGGCTTATTTCACTTAGCATAGGAATAAATGATTTTAAGGGACTGTACAGAAATTCAATCAAAATTTCACTCTAATTTTATTTTTAAAAATAGTCTCATGTTCATCTATTCTGTATAATTCTTCAATTCAATGAATGAAGGTGCTAGTACTCCTGTTCCAACCAAGATTTGTTTTTACAAAGAGCAAAATTTAAAAATACCCCCAAATGATTTTTTTTCTCTTTGTGTGGTGCTACTTTTTTCTGATAGATATTATTTCCTCTGGCATGAACAGTACACTTCGAACTATAACCAGCTAGAGGTGAATAAAAGACTCAAAGTCCAGGAGTGGTTTGGTCAGGCTCCTCTCGCTGCTGCTCCTGTCCCTGCTACTCTTTGCACTTGAGGAGGTTAAATAGAATATTATAACCAAAAGTAGTGCCAGTCAGTTAGGCCTTACGAACAAAACTGTTGACTCCAGACTTTATTTATTCCTCTATCTCATTTTATGTTCACAGCCATACTTTGTTCTAGAATGCTATGCAGCTGAGATAAATTGGAGTTTGGACTTGGTTTACTTTTATCACAGGCTGTCTGTTCAGGAGTGTTTAGGTTTGGTCATACAGAGTAGATAAGACTTCGTACTGTATGAACAAGAAGGCCTCCCCGTAACCATTACATTCTATAGGGGAAGGTTCTGTGTAAACCTCTGAAATGCGTAGGGACCAGGGGTTACCGCTGGGCACCTCCACGCTGCCTTCATCATCTCTGCACATGCTTCCCTTATCTGGCAAAGGGATGTGTGTCTTCTTGAAGACCTAACCACAGTGGTTAGGAGCTCACCTTCTAAGTCAAAGTGCTAGAGTTCAAGCCCCGACCCTGACAGTTAATAGCACATATGACCCTGGGTATATTCTTGCAAAAAGAAGATAAGTGTAGAGTCTAATCATAGGGTGGTGGTGAGGCCTAGCTGGACATTCCAAGTTCAAGGACTAAAGTACAGCCCGTGATCAGGTCCCAGGAGATCTGTGTGCTGGTCAGGGATGAGGGTTAGAGGATAATTGACAGAAGCCTAGATAGACAGGCCAGGACAGGTTGGTATTCAGGCAGAGCACATGGGTGCGGCTGTACTGCTTGGAAAAGGTTTCCACTGCCTAGAGAGATACTCCTCCCCACTCTGCAGTGCCTCAGCACTGCCCGAGACACCCAGTCGACCCTCTCACTTCCCAGCATGTTGGGATTGCCAGGATCCTACACAATCCCAGACTTTTCCAAGAATCAGACACGCTGCCTTAAGTGGCCTGTCAGTTGTTGAGCACCTGGAATATCATCACCGGTGTAATGGCCTGAACAGAGGCACTTAAAGGTGTCCATGTCCTAATTCCTGGACCTCTGACTCTTGATACCTTCATGGTCACAGGTGTGATTAAATTGCAGATCCTGCAATGGGAGAGTACCCTAGGTTGTCCAGGTGGCCCAGTGTGATCAGAAGAGGAATGCAGGAAGATCAGCATCTGAGGAGGTATGATGACAGCAGAGGGCACAGTGGCACGGCTGGAAGGCAGGGAACACGGCAGCCGGGAAGCTGGGGAAATGAGCTCTCCCGCAGAAGAGTCCCTGCACCCAGAGTCAGCCTTGCCAACACCTGGCTGTGAGCCCCAGAAAGCCTCGCTTGGACTTCTGGCCTCCAGAACTATCAAAGAGTAAATCTGTGTTGTTTTAAATCACCGGTTTTGTGGTAATTTGTTACAGGCAATAGGAACGTAGTACCATTAGGTATGAACTTTTTACTCTTGGAAAAAGGGTGGGAGAGAGCAAGGAAGATAAGGAGGATGTCTCCTTAGAGCTCAGCAGGCTTTGCTCAGGACTGGTGGTATGCTTCAAAAGGATGGAGCCCAACTTGCATTTTGCTTGACTTTATCACTGTGTTGAGATGGATCTTCGAGTGGAAAGAAGGGGGCTCAGGTTTATCTGAGCCGTATGTTCTCCACTTAGTAATATTAATCTTATTATTACATTCACAGCATCATCACATTGGGGTCTTATTCGTTTTTTACTTTTTAAATCAGAACAATTTTAATTATCTAGATTCAGTCAGTTCTGCCATAATGCTTGTATTGAAGATGAGAATTTATTTCAACATGACCATGACCAGGGAAAAGTTTGGGTACAACAAGAATTTTGGGTTTGCTTCTGCATAGTTTCTCTTGCAAGAAACTCGAGGTAAATGCAGAACCCACATCCAGCTGACCCAGCATGAGGGTGCACAAAACACCCACATGCCTCAAATACCCACCGGCCTCCCCTGTCACCGAGCGTGCGACGAGCCACAGCCATCCACATCTGGTAGCACACGCTTGCCCCAAGGACCCTCATGTGCCATTTCCCAGTAGCTCACAAGCTGCAACCCTTCCAACACTCAGTTTCCTGAGCCAACTTCAGGTCTTGTTCTAGATTATGGGCCATATTTATTGTAGTACTTATGTGTTGCTTAATCATTTGCTATATAAAATAGCTGTCTTTTTTTTTTTTTTAGTAGATTCCTATCATCTCCCCAACACATACACATCATTCTTTTTATGTGTGTTTGAGTGAGGGGCCTCCATCCCATTTCCCCCATAAGCTCTGTGGTCATTATGGTGCAATTTTGTGCAGTGCAGTGATTGTTAGAAAAGTATGTCTCATGAGAACAAAAGCCACTGACTTTTGTTTGGAAGTGGTCACACTTACGCCCGAACAGCGACCCGCTATATCCAGGTAAAGAGCAAGGCTAGGATAAAGGATTTATTCTTAAGGATGGAGAGAAAAGGGGGTGATGGGGGAAGGGAGAGGGAATAAAAAACAATTTCTTTCCTATTTTTACACACAGGCCACCCAAGCTCAGATATTTCCAACCCCTGTGCTCTGTGCTTCCTCAGCATGTGCACCTCTGTGCTGAGCCAGCAGCCCAGGCCGTTACAAGGGCCCCCGAGGGGCAGCTGTCTGATGGAAGCACACTGCTCATGCTCAGCTTCCGTGTTACTTGGGCATCTTGGAGCGAGGTGGTGGGTCTGCTGTCTGCATTCTTTTCCGGATTAGAACGCAGGTCATCACCACGAAAGCAGAACACTTTAGTCACCCGCTTCATGGACATATTTCAAGCACTTTCTCTAATGGACTGTGCTACAGACCAGCAGGAATGGGCCAGGGGACTGGAGGGCAGCCTGGAGAGCAGGGAGAGGAGCTGACGTCTGAACGTGAATGATGCTACTTCGCAGATTTGCCTGAGGAGAGCTTGGGCCATGTCTGAAACTGTGCTGGATACTAACTGTGCCAAACTCCCTTTCCCTGACTTCACGGTTCTTCCAGGGATCCCTGTGTGTCATATACTTCATTTCTGTTCTCACTCACTTTGGCCCTCATGGCTAGAAATAGGTGCTCTGCATGGCAAACTCTGGGAAGAGAGGCCTCCAGTGTCTAGAGCAGTGGTTCTCAACCTGTGGGTCGTGACCCCTTTGGAAGTCGAACGACCCTTTCACAGGGGTCGCCTAAGACCATCAGAAAACACATATATAATTGCATATTATTTTTGTGATTAATCATTATGCTTTAATTATGTTCAATTTGTAACAATGAAAATAAATCCTGCATATCAGATATTTACATTACAATTCATAACAATAGCAAAATTACAGTTATGAAGTAGCAACAAAAATAATTTTATGGTTGGGGGTCACCACAACATGAGGAACTGTATTAAAGGGCCGTGGCATTAGGAAGGTTGAGAACCACTGCCGTAGAGTGATATTAACTTATTATAATATGTACCCTCCTGTGTACCAAAGGCATTCAGACAGGTGGCTTGTCTCTAGGCAACTGTGACACTCACCAGTGAGGCTAGAGATTAGATGTCCTTTATTCCATGACCAGCAGGCACAGGGGATGGAGGAAAAGAACGGGAAGATCCATAGTGTTCCACCAGATTCCCCCTGACTCCTTTCCCCGAGAAGGGACAGGTTCTGGCTCCCCCAGCCTCCTGTCCAGGATTAACCACCAAAGAAATCCTATTCCCTCTGGACAGGCCCACACCTGGGCGATGGGTGGCTGTAAACATCTTCAATCTTGGCCCTGCAGCCCCCAACCCTCGGTCATTAAAATAAGTGCAGTGCTGGCCTTTGCTATGTCCCCTTCCTGAGGTGTCTGCTGAGTTCCTTGTCAGTAGCAGCCCTCGCGTTCTCCCAGGGCAGCAGCGAGATCGCAGGGAGTCCGTCAGCCAGATGCACCCCTCATTCTGGATATTTCCTTCTGTTTCCAGGAATGAGGATCATTTTTGGAAAATTACTACTTTTCATTTTTATATTTATAAAAGTTATGTGTCATAAAACAAGGAATTCAAAGAACGTATCATTGTATAAAATAAAAATAAAAAGTACTCCCTTTTCCTCCCTAATTTTCACTCCCTGGGGACACTCCTGAGAGTTTACTTTGTGTTATTCTAGACTTTCTTCCTATGTATATAGGACCATATAGAGCAGTGGTTCTCCACCTTCTGGCCCATTAAATACAGTTCCTCATGTTGTGTCCCAACCATAAAATTATTTTTGTTGCTACTTCATAACTGTAATGTTGCTACTATTATGAATTGTAATGTAAATATCTGATATGCAGGATGGTCTTAGGCGACCCCTGTGAAAGGGTTCGACCACCAAAGGGGTCGCGACCCACATGTTGAGAACCGCTGATATAGAGAAATATATGTAGATAGAGATGGAAGGAAATAGAATTATATATGGAGATAAAGATGTATACAAAAAGCCATATTAGAGATAATAGACATAGAAAAATGTGGGTTTTTTACATAAAAATTAATCTTACTGTACATATTCTACAACTCTCCTTTTTCACTCAACAATATGTCAGGGACAGCAGTTCACACAGTAGTCAGACATGGGGCTGTTGCATTTAAATAGCTGGATTAATATGCCAGTGTAAGGCTGTCCTGCTGACAGCAATTTAGGCTCTTTCCACTTCTTATCTCCTACAAACACTGCTGCAATGAGCATCACACACATCTATACTTTAAGCACACTGGAAATATATTCCTTTTAGATACACAGCCCCTACTTCATTTCCTAAGTGGAAGATCATATCCTTTTGAACATTTGATAGAAGCTGCCCAACTGCCTTCCAGCATTCCTACCAGTCTGTACTCCTGCCAACAGAATTATCTTTGACCATCTATTGGGTTGTTTCCAATTTACTTGTAAGAGCTCGTATTCTATTAATGATATATTAAACACATTAAAATTATTTTCTCTGGGGTGTCTTTTATCATACAGAGATTTTACATTTTTATGTTATTGTGTCTGAGAATCTTGTTTTATAGCATGAACTCCTGTTTCACCTTCCATAATAGTAAATGGTAGAAATCAGTTTAGCATTCTTCTTACTTGAGGAATTCTATATATATATATATATATATATATATATATATATATATATTTTATTGATTTCAGAGAGGTAGTGAGAGGGAGAGAGAGAGATAGAAACATCAATGATGAGAGAGAATCATTGGTTGGCTGCCTCCTGCACACCCCTTACTGGGGATTGAGCCCGCAACCCAGGCATGTGCCCTTAACCAGAATCAAACATGGGACCCTTCATTTCACAAGCCAACGCTCTGTCCACTGAGCCAAACCAGCTAGGGCTTACTTGAGGAATTCTAATGCCAAGGGTAACTATGAATTCAGGAAAGCTTTTAAATGAATTTGCATTTAATTCATCGCATAGCTACATACTTTTTGAAAGATTATTACACATGTATGGTTGAGTGTGATTTAATCAGTTTATAGACAATGGCCCTTGCAGAGATGGATTTGTGGGCCCCTGAATGCCATTGTTTTAGAACAAAGTTGGATATGACATAGAATTACTATAGACATATAAAAAATTGTACACCATACCTGGAAACAGGGCATTGCAGAATCCTAAAATGGCATCTGAGCCATCAATCACCAATTGTGTTCACTAAAGTTTTGGTGCTGTTTTATTTTACTTGAATTCTTTTAATATGGATTCTCCATGTACAATGCGAGTAGCAGCTCCATAGAAGCAAGAGCGGCCGATTAGCAAAGGGAAGCAAGGAGAACACAGACTGAGCTTTGCTCACTGGGCTCCAAGGCTGCCCTGAAACCAGTTGCTCCTGAGAGACTCCTGCTATTGACAAAGAGGATGGGGTCTCCCCGTCTGAGAAAAGACCTGGACCAATCAGAGAGGTAATAATATTAATAATTATTAGGCCAGACACTTCTAGAGCTAAGTGCTCTATAGACACCATCGCATTTAAAGCAACAATGTGAAAAATAGAACTATGATTCTCTGTTCACACAGATGAGGAAACCAAAGCACAAAAAAGTTAAATGACACATCGATGTGACTGAGGGAACTGCCTGCAGAACCAGACCACCCCTCTCCTAACAGCACGGCCTGTGTCATTCGTGAAACCCCAGAAAGGGATGAGAACACAGTGGTGATGTTTCTGCACGCAGATTTGGGGTAAGGCAAGGAGTCCTTTTGCAAAATGATTCCTGGTGTTATCCAGAACGTAAATGTATGTCTTGGTTAATTAACTAAACAGCTTCTGATCTGGGTTGGAATACCTAATTACCTTTTATTTATGTTACCCCGTGACAACCTGGTTCAATGTGAGAGCTGACAACAATTTTCTGGCGTTTTATATCTATGGAAGAAGTGAATAAACTCCTGCTATCATTTGGATCTGGAATGTGAGTGAAGTGCTGTTGAGTCAGCTCTGACTCCTGATGGCCCCGTGAGTGCGATGGTCACAGTGTCCTGCTCTCAGCAGCCCTGCTCAGCTCCTGTAGACTCATGCCCAGGGCTTCTTTTATTAAGTTAATCCTTCTCATATTTGGGCTTTCTCTTTTCCTGCTGCCTTCTATTTTCCCAGAATTATTGTCTTTTCCAGAGAACCCTGCCTTCTCATGAGATGCCCCGAGTAGGACAGCTTCAATTTTGTCATTTTTGCCTCCAGCGATGTTTCAGGCTTAACTTGCTGTGGGACCCTCTTGTTCATCTTTCTAGCAGTCCAGAGTCTCCTTTTAGAAAAACATTATGTTTCTTGACTAGCGTAGGCAAAATCAATCAGGAAATAGCTGTCTTGACAATTTAATGGCCAAAGTATGATTAAGTCATTTACATTTATTTAATCAATTATTATTGGTTTGCCATATTTCCTAAGCCTTCTCGTGGTGATGAGAACATCAGACCACTCATCAACCTGCTCCCATCAGCTCCCAGGACTCTAGCATGGACACGGGAAATCCGGAAGGCAGAAGAAGCCTGCTTATACAGAAGTCAACTAAAATCCTCCTGACAGTAAGAGATGGATGGCACACTGTCTGGGGAAGTTCTGCCATCTGTGTGTATCAGCTGCAAGCACTAGTGTTGTCACAGGGATAGGGGCTCTGGGCCTGGACTTGATTCCACTCAGCTCTCACAGCCCCTGCCCTGGTCGTTGCTGCTGGGCTCAGAGAACCATATTCAATGAGGTTGGTGTTCAGGGCAACATTTAGAGTGGAGACCTTGGAAATGTAAGGAGCAAGGTGGCTGAAGGTCAACAGTAATCATTGAGAGCAGTGACCCTAGCAAAGGCCACAGCCCAGGTGCATCACAGCCTGGGGGAAACTGTAATAAAGGCAATATCTGCTTAATATCTGGTGAGAAGACAATTTAGGAATATCCTATGTTTACCTTCTGAATCTCTAAGGGGCTGTTTTCCCTTAGAAGGAGCTCTCCTACCTGTTGTCATTGTTCTGGGTTCAAAGCTCTATGAGTGGCCACAGCCACGGCCCCCCTGGAAACCTCCACATAGTCAGCTCCTCCAAACCTGAGCCTCTCTCTCACATAGTGAGCAGGTTCCACCAGGAAACATGCTGAACAGTTTTGTGTGGGATACCGAGTAGACCATTTCTATTTTCATTCATTTCCCTCATCTGCTAGGTTTTCTATGGATAATCCAGGTAGAGGTTGTTTGGAAAGCATATGTGTCCCATACACTTGTAACTGACATAAAATAATAGTTCATTCATTGAACTTGTCATTTCGTGGAGGCATCCTGAGGAAAAGCTCAAGGAGGGTGTCATGGGTGAAATGCCCCAAGTAAGGTGACATTTCAATATGGTGCCATTTTGACAAGGTTAGAGTAATTGATTGACAGACACCTGTAAGAGTTTTGGGAGACTCATTATCTTAAATGTGACAATGAAGTGACATTGTTGCCCTTAAAAGGCTCCTTGGAGGGGCTTCTCTATAGGTAAAGTGATGGGAGCTGGCAAGCTTTGTGCCCGATCCAACCCCTTTTTCAATCAGAGAAAATCCTCTAACCTGTTTCTCACGTTGGGTCCTGCAGAAGATGTGGGTTGGAAGAAAGGTTAACCTGCTAGAAAAACAAAGTTTTAAAGTGACCGATGGGGCCACTGCTTAACCAGGGCTGCCTGTCGTGCCCAGGTCCTGCCTCCAATAGGGACGCCATGCCGGGCCCATGGGGCTGGCAAGCCCACTCCTGCATGGTGGCGCAGGCTGCTGACAGATATTGGCAGGCCACATTCCGTGGGCACATTCTACGTGCCAGATGTTACCCCGAGTCCTTTATCTTTTAGTTATTACTGTATTTAATCTGTTCTTGGGAAGCATTTTTTTATGTTGACATCTCTGAAACCAGGCTGCCTCATATACTCAATGACAACTTAGATTCAAACAAGTATAGTAAGCCACCGAATCCTCACATTTGTCAGGTAACTACTGTTGTCATCCACTTTAAAGTTGAGGACACCGAGGCACAGAGAGTTTAAGAAACTAGTCTCAGGTGGCACTTACGTGTGGCGATGTGCTGACCACCACTAGGACAACAAGGCTGCTATTGAGGAGGTGATCTGGGTGCATCCTGCCCACACTGGGGACAAGTGACTTGATGTGGGAACCGTGAGGATGTGAAATCATGTGTAACTTGTTGGGGAAAAGAAGCTGAAGACGGACATTCCTGTCCATTTTCTACCAACTCTGCCCTCTCTGACCATCATTCAGAAATTCATCAGTCTGTTCATGAAAAAGACGACAGTGTTTCTGCCTAGAAAGAATATAACTTACGGGAGTCCCTGAAAACTGGCCTGGCTCATAGCAGGGGCCCATAAATGTTAGTTCCCTGACTTTTCAGGGTCAAAAAAAAGCTCTCATGTGGATCAGACTTTAAAAGTGTCATGATGGTGGCTCCCACTTCTGAGGTCAAACGTATTGGCTCAGTAGAAGCATAAGCACTGAGGAATATTGTGGAGAGAGCTTTGACAATTCCAGTTGATTTCTAAACAGATATTTGAATGTAAAAAAACTTTCCTGACTCCTTAAGAAGTAGCCTGGCCAGTATAGCTCAGCGGTTGAGCATTGACCTATGAACCAGGAGATCACAGTATAATTCTCAGTCAGGGCACATGCCCTGGTTTTGGACTGGGCCCCTGGTATGGGACATGCAGGAGGCAGCTGATCGATGACTCTCTCTCATTATTGATGTTTCTCTCTCTCTCTCCCTCTCTGAATTCAATAATATATATATATATATATATATATATATATATATATATATATATATAAATGAAAGTGTTTAGGCAAAGAAGGACCATCTGTGCCTGTTACTATAAGCACCTGGTGAGCCTTGTGTGAAGATGAGCAGAGTGAGCAGCGATGACCTCCTGCAGAATGACTTGACTGTCAGATGCATGAATAAGAGCCAGACCAGCAGGGGAGCTCGACACACTTCCGCTCTGTGTGTGCAGGGGGTGGGGAAAATACACGCTTTCCCTGTCACCAGGGAGAACAAATGGGCAAATGACGTGCACCTAGCATACGTCACCTAAGAGGTCTGTGGCTTAGGAACATGCTGAGTCAACCTGCTACTTGAGAATTTACATCACCCTGATAGTGGACTTCCCCAAAAGTGGAATTCGGAGCAATCTCACATCCCTACCTGGGGAGAGCAGAGATTTCCTTTTCCCCTCTCTGGCGGCCCGCTTTGCGAGGTGGACACAAAGCAGAACTCATTCCCTCCACCCACATTTTCCTTTACATATCAACAAGAAAAGGTTTTTCCTACAGCTTAGTCACTGGTGGATTAAACAGCATTCTGAAAATTAGGAGGCAAGGTGACTAAATTGCTTTCAAGGAATCTTTTGCTTTATCTCGAAGTTAAGTATTCTTGAAGGTGTTATTCAGCGTGTACCATGAGAGTGCACCCATCTGAAAGGCAACATGGCTTGCAATTGCCAACAATAAACAGAAAGCATTGCATCGCTGGAAACCATGGATCAGCCTGTGTGTACTTGCTGTTTCTGCAGAGGCTGTCGGGTCACTGCCAGTGGAGACACGAGACAACCCTTTCTACACATGTGCCTGAGAAATGAAAGTGTGCTGGCCTTTATGTGCGAAAACGACACTGAATGTGATCAGACAGATGTGCATCTGAGGTTTGGTTTTCAGTTGCACTGAGTTTGCTCTCTATAATTTCTGTAGTACATTTGCTGCTCATGACCATGACTTTGTGATGATTAGCAAGAGTCAAAAATATAGACTTGGCTTATGAAATGGTTTTGTCTTAGAGATCTCACTCCTAATTAAACCCATGAGCATGCACTTAGCTGCGTATGACTGAAGCTTCATTGGACATCATCTGGACTTTGAGTTTGGGGAGAGGTTGGTAAAACACTCAATAGTGCAGGACATGAGTGAGATACAGAAGTCATGCAATATAGTTTCCTTTGAACTCATCTATCCGATGAAACTGAACAGGGGGAATTGTTATGCAACAGTAATAACACCAGCCATTAGGCATGCTGGTGGAATTCCTCTATGGTTTCAAGACTGTCCTGCTCATGGCTTTCTTCCCAGGGCCCGGCACAATGCCTAGTACAGAAAGGCACTTAATAGATATTTGTCACCTGCATACATGATTGATTGATTGATTGATTGAGTGAGTGAACGACTTCATTAACTGATTGTTGGCATGTGCTAGAAATATAATTGGATATAGCCAGAAACCAATCACCAACTCAACCCTGATTTTTGCAAATAGGAGATTTAGTGAGCACCAAAATGGGAAGAGTCCACCCACAGTCTATTAACCTAAGCATCACGAAAACAGATAACTCAGGTTCTGGAAAACAGACGGTGACTCCTCTACAGCTACATCCACCCCCAAAAGGCGGCAGGTGTACCCTAGATAAGACAAACTGTTTCCATTCGTGAATCAGAAGCATGTGTTAATTAACAAAGAAGCGGTCACTTGAGCAGAAAGCTAGGCAAATGTCTGAGCAGTTAAAAAAGAAATTTCCTGCAGAAAAGCAATTCTTTTGATGATCGCTTTAAAAAATAATTTATGTAGTTTCTTTTTCAGTAGCCAGGCTTGATCTGCGATCTGCATGGGGCAGCAATATTAGCCTTTAGTAACAGCCGGAATGGTAAGGAAATGACTCAGCACAGTTGTGAGGCCAGGTTATTGGAGGCAGAGAGAAGACTGGCCTCCATGAGCACCTGGTTTAGACGCTGCCATCAGCAGAGGTGCGGGCCAGGTCCGGAGGATGTGAGACTAGGGAAGGCATTGGCTTGCCCGGGTTTCTGATGAGGCATTAAAATTTGTAATTCACACCTGGCTTGGCAAGGGCCACTGGTTTCTTTTGAAGTGAAAGAGATGAGCTAGTTGCTTGGGAATAAAATGGCACTAAACTTTCTTTGAGCTTGTATTTCATCAAAGTCTCACAGAAATAAGGTGATGATCTCAGGAAAGTGGAGTATGTATCATATGTTAAAAGAATGTGCAAAATTAGATCATAACAACCATTTCTCATGAATGATTTGGTGCCACGGACTTGGACTCCAGTTATGAATTTGCATATCCTATGTGCTTGGGTCCTGTGTGCCTGTGCACAGTGAGGGTGTCTTTGTTCATTTAAAAGCCATTCATTCAAGTATTTATTATCAGCTAGTCATATGTTCGCTTCTCTTTGGTTTTTTTTTATCTGTGAAAAAAAATGGGCTGGTTTTCAGCTGGGTTTTAGTGGGCAAGTATTTTAGCAGGGCCTTCCTAGCACATATGGTATTTTTGTGTAATTGGAAATAACATAGCTCCCTTCTGAGCAGAAGAATTATTTTCAAAGGTTCCTCGTCCTCTGAGGGGAGGAAACCCTATGCCAGGAGACAGGAATGATGAGGGGAGAGAATTCTAGAGTCCAGCCCCTCCCCAGGTGTGCCTACCTGTGGAGGTTAGTCTCAGATGAAGCCTCACAAATCAGTTTGGGTTTTGTTTAGCTTGTGGCGATTTGGACCAAGAAATGGGGAGAGTCCCCTCAATCTATGTGAGCCAAAGAATCTCTATACCAAAGTCTCTGGTCTCAACTGTCCATCTGCCAAATGAGGGGCTTAGACTAGGTTTCTTTATTGTCCCCTAAAAAATATGTATTTTATTTAAATAGTAGAGAGGTCACGAACATGGGCTTTGGAGTCAGACTGCTTGAGTTTGAATCCTGGCTCTATGATTTAAGAGCAAGTTGACCTTGGGAGAATCTCTCTGAGCCTCAGTATTTTATTTGTAAAGTGGAGATGATAGTACCTAGTACCTGATTCATAGAGTAAATATGAGAGTGAAATGAGGTAAGGCATGTAAAGCACTTAGCACAATGTCCAGAGTAAGTGCTCAATAACCACGAGCCATGATGATGATGTCATCGTCTATGTGACTGCAAATCTCTGGAAAACTAAGACAGCCAATCCCCATCTTCTCCCTAATAGAGTTCCGGCATCAGTCATCTCACTAGCACTCAATAGTTTATCTCCATTTGCCACTCAGCCCATTACAACACCCTCTAGGTCACTTATCTAAAGTAAATAAGGGCATGCAGTTTATAAGCTTTGACAAAGCTACTGCCCCTATTCCTAATACTACTTAATGATCTACAGACATTTTTTTCTCTCTCTCAGAAGAGCCAAGTGGCAGGCAGTTTTGCCTGAATCAAATAATTGGTGTCTGTTGACACCTCAACATACTCCCAAAAGTAGCCTGTGGAGTCTTAAGAAATAACCCCTCAAGCAGATGAATTATCGAAGCACCTAAAATGCAACACAGTGTATCAGTTAGCTAGTAACCAACAACCCCAAAAGCAACCCCCACTTATTATTTCTCATGTGTCTATGGGATGGCTTAATAGCTCTGGTGATCTGGGGTGAGCTTAACTGATCTTGGCCAGGCTCGTCCATATGTCTGTGATCAACTAAGTTCCCCTTACTATGACTCTTCACATTCCTCCAGCCTAGCCCACTTCTGATGGTGCTGGCAGGGGTCCAAGAGAGAATGGAAACAGCAGGTTTCCAGGTCTAGTCTGTGTCAAGTTTACTACTGTCTCATTAGCTAAAGCAAGTTATGTGGCCAACCCCTGAATCAGCATGGAAAGGTGCCAGGAGAAGAGATGGTTAGAGAGAGGTGTGCAAAATTGGGGCTATTGCTGCAGTCTACCACAGATAGTACATATTATTTTACAGGTTTCTAGCTCATAAACCCATCTAGTAGTAAGCTTTATTGTTTTAACATTCAGTCATATATATAATTTGTTCCTTCAGAAATCAGTTAGCAGAGTCCTCCTAAGGTGGATAAAAAAAATCAAAAGCTAGGATGAATTTATCCCTGCTAGAGAAGACTGGAGCATGTAGCTAAGTCAGATAGTGTGGAAGACTGAGTCCCCCACGTCCCTCCCCCACAACACACACACACTTAGTGACACTCTTCTGTCCTGGCTGCTGTAGAGAACTGACTCAGAGAGGACACAGGGCACCCATGAAAAAGCTGACCTCAACTGGTTTGCGAAATCAGTTACAGAGCCTGAAAGTCCTCCACCATGTGAGTCGTCTGTTAGAATTCTCATTTGGACCTTAGCATTGGAATCCATAAAAATGCTCTCAAAATTGGCAAATACACCTTCTAATTTAGTTTATGTCCCTAAACCCTGCCTCAGCAATGCGATGGCTCACACCCTGAAACAACCCTCCGCATGTGTGAAGGCACCGTGTGGTTTAATATTTTCCTATAGGACCTAGTTTCCAGCAATACCATCATTTGGTTCCCTGGTTTTCTCAAACTTGCAGCTCTTTGCCACACCTGCTCTTAAATGTGGTGACAGGTATGGTCAGCTGGGATGGTTCCCAGGCCCTACAACTTGTCCCCCCTCCCCACAGCCTCCCACCCCACCACACACACACACACACACATTATAATGACAGGTGGCTAGGAAATGACTCAGGAGGTGGAGTGTGGAGGAACCAGAGGGGGCTTTCAGCACAAGTGTGGGAAGAAAGAACTTGAGGGTTTCATATATAAGAGTGCTCATCCTTCGCACCATGGCGGACAGTAGCAGAGCCGTCCCCCTTCCCACAGCCGCTCCAGGATGCATGTGTCTAATTAAGACACATCTCCTTCCAAATTCATCCTCAATGTTCACTGTAACAAGAGATGGCCTGTAAACTAAAAGTAAGCACCAGTGTGGTTAATTCTCCCCTGTCTCGCTGCTCCAACTATGGCCACCAAAATCTATTATATCTCTATTAAAGGCAACCCCCCAACTCCAGCTTGTGTAAGTCATTCTCTGATCGTGGGTGTTTCTCTCTGACCAGTATTCCCGTGTGCACTGTATCCAACCTGGACTTCTGCAACTCCCAGACTTTCTTTCACCTCCAATGCGCTTCAGCCTACTCTATTTCTAATTTCTAAAAGTGTGCTTCATGCAAGTAGTAAGGGATTATGAACAAAAATGGTCTAAAACGAAATATGACTGGAAAATGTTAAACCAGGCTCCTTTATTGCAGGACTTTTCTGTTTAATGTGCTGTCACGTCTGTGACTTCCCAGCAGTGAGCGTGTGACCACACGGACTCTTCCTCAGGGAGGATCCATGGAATGAGCTCCACAGGGCCCCCTCTGGGAATGCTGGAAAGGTATGTCCCCAGCATAGATGTGGAGCATCCCTCCCAAGGGATGCAGCTAGCCAGAACAACCCTCCCCCCCAGGTTCTCCACCCAGTCACCGGGTCCTAAGGGGCTCACTTCAGCTGTCCGCCCTCAGAGGCAAAGGGGAGAGCCTATAAAAGACCCTCAAAGTTTTTGGTAGTGCTCTCGCATGAAAGTAGGGATACTTCCTATATTTTCTCTTCTGATGTTCAGAATCTAGAGTTTGGGATCATTCATTCAGTCAGCAAATATTTACTGAATACACACTTTGTGCCAGGAAAACAGACCAAGAATCCAGCCCTCATGGAGATTATATTCTGGTGGGAGAGACAGATAATGGTGGATAATGATCTGAACTATAAGGTGTGTTACTGATAATTGTATAGGACAGAAAGAGCAGAGGAAGACTCAGAATTTGCGGGTTGGAGAAGGTGGGATCAGTGAGTTGTAAGTAGTGGAGAACTGTTGGAGTTGGGGACTAGAGAGAATAAGCTGGAGAGAGAGGAGGTGATCAGAGGGCAGGATGCCTGGAATTTAGGTCATAACAGGATGAAAATGATTGATAATGACATGGTATAATAGGACGTGACCATGAATGTGAGTGGGCAAGATCTTTGAAACAGGTCAAGGAACTTCAAGCCAACGTATCAGCAGGATTATCTATACGAACATTTAAATCACCAAGAATTGTCAGGCGCGAGGTCAGAGGAAGTGAGTGACAGTTAACTGAAACCTCAGATTTCGGAAAATGAGGGAAAGGGACCCTGGTGGGTGGGAGGAGTGTGAGGACTGAAAGGGCAGACTTGCTGGTGGCATGGGCCTCATGACATGCAGTTCAAAGCAGCTGTTTTGTTTTCAGGGAGGATGAAGCAAGAATAATCTGGAATTAGCAAGAGGGGCAAGTCATCTTGGCTTCTTCCCTCTTCGTCTCTTGCACCTTCTACAGTAGATCCTTCCAGGTAACTATTTCAGAGGTCTATCGAGTTGTGGCTTCCTTATCTCCTAACCTTTTTTTCTTATTGTGTACATTAGGGGCCAGGGCTGTCATTCTCACCCTGACTACAAATGTTCTTTCACATTATCCCAAACCCAGGCCTTACTATGAACTACACTGATTTCATTGTTGGGGGTGCGGGGAGAAGTGACAGGCATCTGTATTTTTAAAGTTCTTGGAGGATTCTAAAGGCCTGACAAATGAACATTGTCCTTTGAAAGGTTTGCATCTTGGAGGCCTATGCAATGTCATGGCGTGGGCCATAGCTTCCTCACATCCTTGAAAAGATTCCTGACTCCAGAGGTTAAGATTATGCCTCCTATTTTCCTGATGACAAAACTTCATCTTCACTAATTCTTTAAAAAATATTTTTTATTGGAGATGGAGATGGGAGTTGGGAAAAGGGAGTTTGTTAGAATCTGGGAAATACAATACCAAATCAAGTAAAATGATGGTGTCTTCCCCAAAATGTCAGCAGGGCTTTGAAACTACCACGAAGTGGACTCTATGAGGCCAGCTCGGATTGCCTCTGGCCTCCCTTCCCACCCTCTGAACGTGTGAACTGCATGGTCAGGCTCCGGGCCCTCCCTGCTGGTTTCTGCGTAGGAGTGCCGCTCGCACCAGGCTCACTCAGCACCTGCCTTTCATGATGTGAAAACTGCACCTCTGCCGTGTGAGCATCACCTCACATTGTATAATTTTTCTCACCAAGTGGAAAAAAGCAGTTTCAGAACACGCATTCTGCCTCCTCTGTCCTCGTGGAGCCAGGTGGGTAAAAGAAGGGGGTCATGGCGTTGGGGAGCCCTGGGGCAGATGCCCCTCCGAGGCTGCAACAGCCGCCCCGTGCTGTGCCTGTGGGGTCCACGCTCTTGTCCTTGTGATTTGTGAGTTTGCTCGCTTTGTGTAAAAACGCTTGCCAATGTCAATGTGCTGGTCCTGGCTCCTTCCCCGCAGGCCTGCGTCCTTTGCTGAGAGGCGGGAGTGGCTTGGAGCCTGTGCTGTATGTAAGTGCAGGCATCATCTTCACTCAGCCACCCTGTGTCCGTTCCAGGGGACTCTGAGGTACCCGATTCCAGCCAGGACATTTGGGCGCAGTTGGGTAATGGGAAGCCATTTGTAACTTGTTAGGAAAGGCAGATTGGGTGAGAGCAGCAGCCACAAGACACTCCTGAGTGCATCTGCCTTGGCCGAGCAGCCCAGCTCCAGCCCAATGAGTGTTAACACCGGCTGGTCCTGCACGTATCAAGGGAAATCACAGAGCAGATAGTGCCCGTGGCTTCGCCCCCCGTGTTCCTCTCTCCCTTTTCTCTTGCCATCATCCCACACTCTTCTCCCTCTTCTCCTTTTGCTCACAGTCCTCTGCGCAGACCTCACAGGCAGGCACGCTCGCCTCATCCTCCTGACTCACATTCTCACCTCACCCACACAGTCGCTTACTGTAGCTCCTTTCATGTCCATTTCTGCCCAGATGTCCTTGTTTTCAGCTTTGCCTGATTCCCAGCAGCACAGCCAATGGTCTGCAGGGCTCCGGAGTGCAGAGCAGCCACCCAGCCATGGCTGACCTGTGACTCCCTGCAAGGCTGTGACTGGGGTCAGCTCTGGAAGAGCCTGCGATGGCATAGGTCAACCCCGAGGCCTCAGCACAGGTCTCCAGGAAGCCCAAGTGTCTCCTTAGCCCACACAGCATCTTCAAGCTCCTGTCGGGGCCGCACTGTCTTTAGCAAATCAATTGAGTTGATGCTGAAAGTTAGGAACTAGCACTGTTTGCATCTCAGCCGGGCAGTCAACAGCTGGGTTGACTCCCCTTAGATGGGGCATGTTCCCTGTTTGCTGCAGCCCCACTTCCCCTCCATCAACTTCTGCCTCTTTACTTGCTCATGGCAGGTGTCAGCTCACAGGGCATCTGTGCTGGGCCCCTACTTCACAGCCCAGCCTGACAGAAATCCCAACCCCAAAAGATACACTATGCTGGTGGTTGTGAAAACCCCAAACACAGGGCAGCCCCGGGACCCAGGCTGCCCAGGGAACCAGGCTGCTCGAGCTTTTTGGCACAATGCAAAGAGCATCTGCTCTGGAAACCAACTCCCTGGGACTCAGTCTGAACTCAGCACTTGCTAATAGTTTAACTTTGGATGATCCACTACCTGCTAGGAGCTTAAATTTTCTTCTTTATGAAATGGAGGTATTAATCGAAACATTGTTGTGAGGATAAGGATATACTGCATATCTATAGACTTGTGAGCCTGGCACAGTAAATGCCAGCTGCCATTACCTATCCTTCTCCTTTCTGGTCCATGCACTTCCTGAGTGCCGGTGAGGACACAGGCACACGTGTCAACAGCGGGGCACAGACTGGCCAGTCACGATGAAGCCAAACCAACTCCAGGCTGTTCCAGAGATTGCTGATTGCCCCCCTGGAGCTAGGTAGGTAGCAGTTCTTATCCTAGCAGATGGCTCCTTGAAGTGCCTGCAGCCAAGACCCTGAAACTCATCACCTGCTCTGTATCTCTGCTCTGCTGGTGGGCCACGTCAGAGAGGGCAGGGTCTGGACCAGGGCAGGGGTTGTAGAGAAGGAAAGGAAGGCACCTATTTGAGAAACCTGCAAGGACTGGAATTGGTTGCTATGTAGAATATGCTGATTTTGTGTTCTGTCAACTTAGCTGCAATTATATTTTCCAGAACTTCCTTCTCTGTGTGGTTCTGGTCAGGGGTGACCACTCAAGGCACTTGGCTGTGATTTGGAAGGTGGAAGTAGAAGAGCAGCCCTCATGCCATCACTGATCTGCTGGTCACCTGGGCAGCGCCAGCCCACAGCTGGTCTAGCTCTCACCCGTCTCCTCCTTCAGCTTCCCCAAGTGCTGGGCTGGCACGTAAACAGCTCAGACTCGGGCTCCTGCCTCTTCTGCTGGTCACCAGGGTCAGATGCAGGGAGAGACAGGCATGAGTTCCAAGGTTTCCTTGTCAGTCTGAGCTTCTCCTTGTGATTCTAGGTTTTCCTCATTCTTCCTCAAGTATGGGCATCTCTCCTTCCTGTCAGCCCTCCTGAGAGCGCCCAGGCCCACCACCAGGTGGTCTGCTGGGATTCCCTGAGGTGGTTGCCATGAAGAGCCAACGGCTTCCACAGACTCCCACAGGGCAGCTTCCATGGACTCCCACTACAGCTGCTTAGTAGGGGTTTTTCTCTGATTTTCTCAAGCCTTTCCTTCCCTAGCTCCCACCATCATGGTGGGAGGTCCAGTTCCTATGATGAATTCCTTAGTCCGTAATGTACACAGTGTTTCTGCTTCTACACTGGAACCCTGACTGACACGGAGAGTAAAGGAAGCAAGGGAAGGTTCTCGGTCCCTGTCTTGGAAGAACTTGATGGATGGATGTGAAGAATGTCCTAAGACAGCTAGACACATATCTAAAGCACGGACTCCCCCAAAGGCTCTCAAAACAATGGCAGACGCATTGGATGAATGCAGAGAACCCAGAAGTCTAGGGCAGCTCTCATTCCCAGCCCACACTCACTTCATCAGGGCTTCCTTCTCAGGTCACAGATTCATCTGCTTTACTCTGGTTGTGTGAAGAGGGTTATGTAGAGGTGGACACATCCATCCCCACTGTCCTCAGAGGAAGAAGGCCAAAAGCATTTGTCCTAGAGCTGGAGGAGCAGAACTTCTGTACAATCCATTGGCATATTGGCTTCATGTTTTTATTTGTCTTTCCACATGCCTCTTGTATGCAGTTCCAACAATGCCAATAGATGGAGAAGGTTTGCATCACAGGGTGGCTTTCGAACCTAAGGAGACGAAATATGATGATGCATTTTGGGAGAAGGAGCTGCAGTGGAAGGAAGCTTTTACTACCCTTTTGCTTCTTCCCTGGAAGGTAGAGAACATGACTAAGAAGAAATAGCTAATGTAACTGGAAATGTCGGGCTCATTTTCAGGGTCCATTTCTCAGGCCTGTCACCGTGCCTCCTTAGTTTCCTCCTCCTGCCCATCGGTTACACTGCCGCCACAGTTCCGCCCTGTGTGGTGGGGAGGAGCGGAGCGGAGAGAGATGTGCTAGGAAGAGTTGCTTTGCTTTGGGTCGAAGCAGATCTAGACCTGAAGCTCTGAGGCAAAACTCAAAATTACCGTGTGTGTTAAAGGTAGCTTTTTTTCTGAATAGATGGGAAATGAACTTATAGTAGATGGGCGTTTTCTAAATACGTAAGATAATGTATTATAACTTTGTCCCTAGAGTATCAGAAAGTTGTTTCATCAGCTGGTTGTTATCTGAGAACCCATAGTTCTTTGTTTTTAACCTAAGGAAAAGCTACAAAACCAGAGGGCAAATGAGTACACGCATGTTCATCAATCACAGAAGACTTTTTATAGCATTTTGGTGACACATGAATTGAGTTGAACTACTACTGAGAAAGGTAAAATCTTTCTATTATCTGACCACCTCTCAGCACCTTCCCTGCTGCCACACCCCCCTCCTATAGTTAAAACACTCAGCAGCCACAGGAATACTTTTTTTAAAAAATATATTTTACTGATTCCTTACAGAGAGGAAGGGAGAGGGATAGAGAGTTAGAAACATCGATGAGAGAGAAACATCGATCAGCCGCCTCCCGCACACCTCCTACTGGGGATGTTCCCGTAACCAAGGTAAATGCCCCTGACCGGAATCGAACCCAGGACCCTTGAGTCCGCAGGCTGACGCTCTATCCACTGAGCCAAACTGGTTAGGGCCACAGGAATACTTTTAAAACATGTCAGGTCCTGTCACTTCCCTGCTCAAGTTCCCTAGTGGTTTGGTTTTCTCTCAAGGTAAGAACTTAGTCTCTGCAATGGCCACACCACCATGATGTGCCCTGTTAGACCTCTGACTTGCACTTGCCTCCAATACACTGGCCTCCTTGCTGTCCCTTGCATAGACCACCACACTCCCACGCCAGGGCCTTTGCGTGAGCTGTTCCCTTTGCTTAGAACAGTTGACCAACTTCCTCACATCAAGATTTTGTATAAAACTTACCTTCTCTGTGAGGCCGCCATGACAGCCTTATTATATAGCAAATTTCTACCTGCTACCTCACTTTTCATCCCCCTTACTCTATTTTATTTCCATTGTAGTGATCAGTTTCTAATAGTCTATATAATTTACTGATATGCTGTGTCCTCCCCTTAGCATGAAGCTCCATGGGGGTCAGGTATCTTTGACTTTTTGTACATTGAAACAACCAAAGTGCCCAGAACGGTAGCACAGAGTAAGGGCTCAAACCTAGCTGTGGAGTTGAATTGAATGCTTACACTAGATAGTGAGGTTCAACAGTTGTAGTATATGGACTTTCTTGTCTATATTCAGAATCAGAAATAAATGTACAGGAAGATAAAGAAAGTTATCTGTGGTTGAAGTTATCTGTCACATATGACATGATTTAAACGCTTGCAGCTTTTGTGTTCAGAGGCAACAGACACTATTCACCAGGGGTCCTCAAACTATGGCCCGCGGGCCACATGCAAATACAAATATTGTATTTGTTCCCGTTTTGTTTTTTTACTTCAAAATAAGATATGTGCAGTGTGCATAGGAATTTGTTCATAGTTTTTTTTTTAAACTATAGTCTGGCCCTCCAACGGTCTGAGGGACAGTGAACTGTCCCCCCGTTTAAAAAGTTTGAGGACCCCTGCTATTCAGTCACACCAAGGTCATAGTGACCTTGTCATCCTAACAATGATAGAAGAAGCCATCTAAAAATATCAAAAGAGGCAAACAAAGCATTTTTTAGAAGGACACTCGAGCATCCCTGGCATCTGAAATCAGTTACCCTTTATGGACAACATTTAACATTTAAGGATAATTCAGACATATTAGACTTTAATAGCTATTGAAAGCTTCCAATGTGGTCAGCACAGCTTGAGTTGCTTTATGTGCTTTAAATCATTATATCCTCCCACAAGCCAACAAGCAGACACTATCATTTTGCAAATGACGAAATGGAGATACAGAAATGGTATTCAACCTCCTCAGGGTCACACAGGTAGTCAATGGACTGACCTGAATCTGGCTGCCACCTGAGAGTTTTCTTTGATGAGCAGACACATGAGAAGAAAACTCAGAGTATTTTTGTTGGCCTATTAGTAGTTACAACATGAGCACTCTCACTCTCTTTTCCCAACTCTTTCCCTCTTAAAGAGGAATCTCTGCTTTCAGGCTGGTTCCTGGGCTCCCCTATAGGTAGATCTTCATAATAAAATTCTGATAAAAGACAAAAGCCTGCTTGTCTTGAGTGCACGGTGTAGTGTTTCGAGAAGATCTTGAAGAAAAATTGTGGAGCTAATTTGGTATCAAGGCAATATTAGGTCAAATGGGAAAATGAGATTTTAAAGAAATTGAGCTAAGTGTTTTGAAAGTAGTCCCTCTACAGCACATTCAGGAGAGACCATCATAAGGATTAAATAGTGTTAATGTACTTTTTTGATTGCCAGACAGTTATTTCTTTGAATGGAAGGCCATATGAGGTTGGGTTACCAACTGGCTTGCCTATATGCATTATGTGATGAAAGGGAGGAAAATCGATAACTAGTTCCACCATCTCCCAAGCTTCAAATCCCAAAGCAATCAGATGCCTCCTCTATTAGCTATCTATTGCTACATAGCAAATCCTCCCCCCCCCCAAAAAAAAAATCTTAGTGAGTAAAAACAATAAGCACAAACCATGTCTCACAGTTTCCACACACACACACAGGGACCTCCCTGTGAGACCTCTTGCGTGGTGGCTGGCTTCCCACAGAGTGGGCAAACCAAGGGAGCAGGCAGAAGCTGCACTGTTTTTGTGACCTAGCCTTGCAAGTCACACGCCATCGCTCCCCCATGCCCTGCTGGCCTCACAGGTCAGCTCTCATGTGAGAGGCATGTACCAAGCCATGCATACCAGGAGGGGAGGGTCACTGTGGGGAGCAGGTCGTCTTAGAGACTGACAGCGACACCTCCCTTTTCCTTTCTCCCCAAATCCAGATGGTCCTTGGATACTGAGCGCCCTTCTTTATGGCTTTTTAATTTCCCAGTCTCCACTATTCAGCTCCCACATCCCATCTTGACTATGTCCTGCATAATGGGATGGACTCTTAATTGGCTTTCCTATCTCCAATCCAGCCCATATTTCTTTTTCCATGTCTGTTGTTCTTTTTCACCGGGGCTTGCTCTGTTACTGTAGTTATGCACATTTCTATCCATTTGTTCTCCACTCTAGGTTGAAAGGCTTTGAAGATAGTGACTGTTTCATGCATTTGCTTATCTCCACAGCTCCTAAACTGTTCCTTAGAGAGGGTGAGGCACAGAGAGGACAGACCCAGATAAACGCTACATTTGAATCCCAGATCTTTCAAGCCTGGAAATCTCAGATAAGTTCTTCAACCTCTCTGAGCCTTTCTTCTAAAAAGCAAGTTAATCATAATTATTAATGCATAATAATTTTAGTAATTATGTAATTATTAGTAATAAGTATTATAATTGTTAATATCACCTGTTTTTCAGAGCATGAGAATTGGATAAATTATGTGTATAGAGAACTTAGCATAATGTTTTATATGCATACTAAATGCTTAATAAATGGTAGCCATTAATATGTCACATAGTTGGCATTTAGTAATTTTTGCATAAATTAATACTGAGAAAGGAAGTGTTTGGCAGGAAGGCCCTGACTCTGAAGGTTCTTTCTCGGGCAGCAGTGCCCAGTCGGGCAAATCATCCGCTCCAATATCTTAGTGGCTAAATCAATAAGCACAAACTATGTCTCACAGTCCCCCCCCCACAGGGACCTCCCTCTGAGACCTCTTGCATGGTGGCTCCTGGGATGATGGAAATACTCTGTGAGCACTGTTCTGTAGGGCAGCCACTGCCATGTGTGGCTGCCAGGCACTTAAAATGTGGCCAGTGTGGGGACATGTCCTTTCAATTAGCTTAAAGGTAAAGAGCCGCATGTAGTGAGTGGTTACCAGGGTGTTCAGGACAGCCTCTGGTCCAGAACTCTGCAGTTTTGTGATGATATGGTAGGTGTCCCGCCGCAGTGCTATAAAAATTGCTCGGTGGCAGTCTGAAGTTGAGCTCTTCCAGACGGAGCAAGGAGTGTGTGGTGATTCTTCACTCAAGGATCACTGACTGATTACACCCTTCCTGGGCCCGTGAGCAGGTGTGCTGCAGCGTAAAAAGGTGTGACTTCTGTTTGGGGAAGGGATGATGATCTAGGGAAGTCAAACTGCGTACAAACCAGAAGATACCTCAAGGTAATGAAACAAGTGAGAGAAAATAATTAGCGCACAATTGCTTATTCTGATCTTATTGTCAACTGAAACCATTTTTATTACAATCTCATGTTCGTACATCACCTTCCACATCTTCACCATCCCATCCCCAGACCCTCTGGCTCATATTCTGTTTAATCCTCACAAAGCGCTGTGGTGTAGTATTACCCAACCTCCATTCTATAGATGAAGAAACAGGCTCCAGAAGGCTGGGAGCCTTGCCGAAGGCCACACTGTAGTCAGTGGCGGAGCAGGGCTTTGCGTCCAGGACCACCGCGATCCAGCCTGCTTTGTCCACATCCCACTCTGCTGCCGCATTCTTTATAATGTGTCCTTCGCGATGCTCGCTTGGTTCTGAGTGTCTGTGCGTCTTATTTTCCCCCTCAATATTATTTTAATTATACAGTTACATATGTTCATTGGAGAAAAAATTTAAATATAGAGAAAAAAGAAAGAGAAAGGAAGATGGGAAGGAAAGGGGGGGAGGGAGGGAGGAAGGGTAGGAAAAAAGGAGGGAAGGAAGGAAGGAAGAGGGAAAAGTTTAAATTTGGCCTTAGTTTTAACCTTCTTTACCCATTGTGAGAGGAATCACAATATGATTTACTACCCAGCCTCTCTCCTATGGGGAGAGGGACAGCACAGTGCAAATTGTAAGCATAACTTTTCTTTACAAGGTCAGCAGGTCGTGTTTTTTCACCTGTGCCCAGTGGACTGTTAGAATCTGAGAGGAAGATATTGGTTATCAGATTCTAGGCCAACTTCCTCATGTTCAGAGGAGAGGCCCAGGAGTTTGCAATGATAATTCTCAAGAAGGTAAAATTGTCCCTCACCTTACAGCTTATTTTTCATTTTATGGAATTCCTGAATCCATTCGTTCACAAATTCAGTGACAATCGGCAGCTGCTACTGCCATCTGTTGGTGGTGGGCAGAGTTGAAGCATTTCTACATAGGTGCATAAATTAGTTCATGCCTATGTAGGTCCTTAAATTGAATCTTCATCACAGGCCCAAGGAATCAGGTAGACCTTTGGGTTCATAACTTTGCCATGGCTCAAGTGAGAAGTGTGGCCACTTTCATTCTTGGTTTCCACTTGTAAAACGGGGTACTATCTAGTTCATAGGGATTTTGTAGGAATTCATTAACAGATATGTTCTAGTAAATGCTGGCCAACATCTCAGTAGCTTAACACAGTCTCCTATTAACATTGCAGTTCCTTGCTCACATAACAGTTCAGAGTGGTGCTCTGAGTCACCAGGCAGCTGTCTTCCAAGTGGTGATTTAGGAGAAAGCTGCTTCCATCTTATAGGTCTACCATCTTCAGCTCTGGCCTCCAAGGCCACTCTGGGGCCCCACATCCACCAACAGAACAAGAAGGAAGGACATGGAGGTTTTGAGGGCCCAGGACTGTAGCTGTATACTTTACAGCTGCACCCCTTCTATTGGCCAGGACTCAGTCTCGTGGTTGTATGTCATGGTCCAGTGGTCTCTGCCACAGACATTATTTTTAGTAATAGAAACATGAAGTTCTGGATTTTCTTTGTGTATTATAGAATATTATTCATATTTTCCTCAGTGTTTAGCATGACACTGATATGGATCTAAAAGGCAGTGTGGTGAATGAGCAATGGTCTTGGAGATGTGGCTTCCAGCCCTGTATGATCATGGACATGTCACTCAGTATGAACCCCAGTCCTTATCTGGAGAATGGTGGGGAGAAAGCCAGCGGTATGAGTGCAAGTCTGCTCCACCCCGTCTCCCTGGGTCTAAAGATTGACAGCTTTTTGCACAGAAGTAATACAAAACAAAACATGCAGCGACCCTCAGAATAAACAAGAGATAGAACAGGTGTTGCACGGGCTTACGTGGGAAGATTTCCAGCAGAGAAATAGCTTTGAGCCCATTCTCGGAGGAGGTGATAGTCCTGAAAGAAGGAGTGAGGTATAGAGTGGTCTACAGGAAGGCCCAAAGAGGACCATAAATAAGAATTGTGGGGAAGAGCAGGGTAGGGAGAATAGCCAGCTGAAAGAGGATGTGCTGGAGCGGGGCTGGGCATTTGAAGATGTGGTTTGAGAGGTACAGGGAAGGAGACATTAATGACAGGCTTCCAGGATTAGGAGGTCATGTTCATGCAAAGGGATCTCAGTAGGGAACCAGCTGTGGTTTTTGTCTGGGAAAAAAATTTGTCAGTCATTATGAAAAGAAATCTGATTCGATCGTAGCATGTGACGCGACAGTACCTTTTATTAAATTGCTAATTTCTGAAGTCCGAATGCTCCCTAAATAATCTTCCAAATATATGAGTTATCTGAATTCTGTACCCGTTTCAAAGAAAAAAAGAGCTTTAGGTGGTAAGGGAGAAAAGATGAGGATGTGGGAAGAAGCAAATCATTTTATGTTGAAAGGGAGCCCTCATTTCACTGCTTTACTTTATTTTATCTTTAAATTGAGGATAAATATGTAGGTAAGACATGAGTCAGAGCAGGCTCAGAAAGTACCTAGAAGCCTTCAGCATTTGAAGCGTGCTAGCTAGTTTCATGTGGGTGAGTATGGTTTTCAGGAAGACACAGTGAAAATAGAACTTGTTTGTTTAGGTTTCGCCATTCTCTAGGGGTGCGCACAAGGGTGTTCAGTGAACAGTGAGGGGAAGCGTTTCTTCTGGGGCTCAGCTGCAGGGTGTCCTGTCTGGAGGGGGTGGGGGGGTAGGGCTGGAGCTGACCCTGAGCACAGGACGGTTCTTCTCTGGGCCTGTCTGGGAGGTGCCGTCTTGGCAAAGGGAAGCATAAGTGGCAGTGGGTCCAGGCCTCAAGCCAGGCTCCCAGGAAAGGACCCCTCCCTCCTGAAACAGGAGAGGAATGAATGGTCCAGGGCAAGCTGTTGATGACACTCCTTTCGGGCTAATTGGCTCTTGAGAAACACTATTTTGTTTTAAGAAAATGATTACATTTTAGATGGGGAGCTATCTGTTATTTACTACATATTAACTGTTTTTGTTTTTGTTTTTACACAAATGAAATATTCTCCTATCAAATAACCTCATGCCCTCAGCCAGTCCTCAGCCTTCTCTGGCTCCGAGCAGGTGTGATTTTCTTCTCTGTAAAATACAGAGCTAAATTATATAACCTCCGAGGTTTCTGCCTGATCTGACCTGATAAATTCTGATTCAAACAACTTCCTCTCCCGGGTGCAGTAGCACCCAGCCTGAGGTTACTTTATTACCTTGTTCTCAATCTCTCTCTCTCTCAGAACAAATGGGAAAAAAAACCCGCCGCCCCTCGAGCATGTGCCTGTGGGAAGAATCCTCATTTAGCACCCAGCCTTGTGGGGCCCTGAGCTCTGCCGCCCCCTCGAAGGCGGGGTTCACACCTCATGCTTCTTAGAAACACCTGTGTTTGCATTGTGGCCACACAACAGACTGTCTGCCTGCACTTCCCAGTTTGGCGATATTTTATCTGCTATCTGTTCTTATTCTTCATTCCAGAGAGTCCATGTTTTTAAACGGGTTCTACTTCTTTCTCAGGAGGCAGTTCCCCTAAAGCAAGACCATGTCCTACATCTAAACAGAGCCATTTCATATGCAGTGTCCAGGACAGTGGATGTGCTAGACAAGGATGGTGAGAGCTGGACAAATAGGATAGGATGGTAGAGCTGACTAATATGTACCCATTAGCCAGGCGTGGCTTTTTAAATGGAAATTAACTAGAATTAACTATGTATGGGCCTGGTAGGTACTTGAAGCACGGGGGGGAGGGGGGGCGGGGGGGGGGGGAGGGGGCACTCTGTAAAGTCCATGATTTTCTAACCACTTTGTTCTACATCTGTAATTAATACAGAATAATATTGAATATAAATTGTAATTGAAAAATAAAAAATAAATTTAAAAGATGCAGTCCTCTGCCATCCTAGTCACATTTCATGTGCTCAGTGGGCACCTGTGGCTCGTGCAGAAAGTTCGGTTGGATGGTGCTGCCTTAGACATCAGCTGTCACAGAAGCGCATTCCTAGGGGATGTCAGGGAACTTGGAAACCACTAAGACACTCCTCTGTCAGGATGGTTCAGATCTTTCCAGTACTAAAGATGCGTCACCTTATAAAGTGGCCTGTCCCACTTTTTGAAGTTCTTCCTTAAACAGGGTCAGAATCGATGTCCCCGTAACTTCTGCTCTCTCTCCAAAAGCAGTGAGGGTGATGATTCTCCCGCCTGGAACTGCATTAGAGCATCGATGCCACCACGGGCCTCCTCGGACTTCCTTCTCCCAGCTCATGCGTGTCACATATTCTGCACGAAAGTTTTAAAGCACAAAACAGTCACCCCCCACACAACAACCGGCTGCCAAACAAAAGTCACATCCAGTGGCTTGCTGTAGTTCCCAGTTTGAAAGTGTTGTGAGAATAGAAAAGGAAGCTAGACGCTCTAAAAACAAATGGTCTGCTTCCAAACAGTGTCTAAAGAGAGGGCGCTCTTGATAACTGTCTAGTAAGAAAGGGTGACTGCCTCTCCATGGGGTTCTGTGGGAACTTTGTAAGGGAGATACTGCATTAAGTGCTAGCAACAGGCACTCATCGAACTGTGGGCTACCTGCTGGGCCACAAAGAGGATTAAGACATTGTCTTAAGCCCTAGTTGGTTTAGCTCAGTGGATAGAGCATGGGCCTGTGGACCAAAGGGTCCCGAGTTCAGTTCTAATCAAGGGCATGAACCTTGGTTGCAGGCTTCTCCCAGGCCCAGGCCCTGGTCAAGGGCTTGTGCAGGAGGCAACCAATCAATGTGTTTCTCTCACATTCATGTTTCTCTCTGTCTTTCCCTCTCTCTTCTACTCTCCCTAAAAATCAATGGAAAAATATCCTTGCTTGAGGATTAACAAATAAACCAAAAAATAAAATATATAATAAATAAATAAAACCTTTAAAAAAAAAAGACATTGCCTTCATTGTCTTTACTGCCCCCCTCAACCCCAGTCACTGGCAGAGAGGCCTGGTGATGTGAACAGTCAGTTACCACTCCAGACAACTCCCCGGCGTACTTTGGCATGTTTCAAAGGAACCAACAGATGAGTCTTGGAGTTCAAATGGCCACAAGCAGTTGCTGTCACAATAGAGCAACTTCTGAGGATCACTGGATAAGGAGACCCACAGACCAAGCCTCCTAAGGAAGAAGACTGTGACCACACCAGCCTGGGCCAGCATGAGGCCTGGCACTGCATAGGGACTACATTCTCACCAACAAAATAACTGCTACTGGCCCCATCCATTCAGTTCAGTGCACGATCAGAAATAATGAGGTCACCAGGCTCCATCACCAACCATGCCCTAACATCCAGAGCTAGGTCCATGGTCGACTATGTATGTATGTGCATATACATGTGGATATACATACACACACGTATGTATTCACACACAGACAACACAGAGGCAGGATTTTATGTAGAATTATTTTATATATGTATATGTTTAAGTGTTACTTTATATGTTATGTTTCTATATTTTAATGGTCTTATCATTTGTACATAAATGTGTATCCTTATATTGCATATTTCTAGTTGTACACACTTATATGTAATATTTCTCTATAACATGTATGCATGCAAATGTATGCATATGTACAAATGAGAACATAGCTGGAAGGAACTTTTCATGGTGGTTACCTTGGGGCAGTAGACATAGGCTCTTGGGGATGGAGTCAGGAAGGATGCATCTGTATTTCATTTTATGGTCTTTATTTCTTTTACTATCTATTTACTACTTTTAGAACAACAAAAACATTGTTATTACTATTTGGTTATACTGAGGACTCATCATCGAACATGAGCTCCAAGTTCACATGGAGTTAAACATCTGCTCCAGGCTCGACTCATCCAGGCACCTCACCTTCGGCCCCTTAGATTGCTCTGTTTTTTCCACATCTGCTAACCTGAGAAAATTAGTCCCAAGGTAGGATCACATGAGATGCCATATGTGACAAGTGACAGTGCTTTGCAGAATGTAAACTTGTAAATGCAGCTCCACAGAACGCAGCTGACAAAGAGCACCCAGTGCTACCCAACTAGAGTGTCAGGTCTGTCCCCCTCACAGGCCTGTTTTTTAAAAAGGATGTGCATGTGTGTGATGGGGAGGGGTGGGCTCTGATGGAGTGACCGGGCATGTAGTGGAGCAGGAAGCAAGGAAATGTGAGGGGACAGTACAGGCCAAGGCCTCAGAGGACAGGCGGGAGGTGCCTGCCAAGGGTGCTCCTCTCTGCCCCCAGCCCTGAGCTGCCATAATGCACCCCTGTCCCTGGCCGTGTGGGAACATCTTTGCTGGGACAATGAGGTATCATTCTAGAGAGATTCATGAGAATACAGTGAATTCATGTCCTTTCCCTTCCTCTGCCAAGTCCTTTATTGACTCTCTTGAATCCTCTTGTTTTATTACTAATTCAACCAACAAGTGTTGAGTGTTTCCTCTGTGCCAGGCACTGTGCTCAGTCCTGGGGATATGGGATGACTACAGGGTCCCCACATCAGGGCATTCACTGTTAATAGTGGGCAAGGATAAGCCCTGGCTGGTGGTGTTCAGTGGTTAGAGAGTTGGCCCACCTACCGGATGGTCTTAGGTTTGATTCTGGTCAAGGGCACATACCTGGGTTGCAGGTTCAATCCCTGGCCCTGGTCAGGGTGTGTGCAGAAGGCAACCAGTTGATGTGTCTCTCTCACATCAATGTTTCTCTCTCATCCTCTCTCCCTCCCCCTCCTTTCCACTCTCTAAAAAAATCAATGGGAAAAAACAAACAAAAAACAGTGGGTAAGGACATGGAGAGAAACGCTGCGGCCCCATGTGTCCTCTGCTCTGGCAGGAGACATACCAGTGCTCCAGGCAGTGACTGGTGTGCAGAGAGAAGAGACATTGAGGGACAGGTAGGAATATGCCAGACAGAGGACTTTTAGACAGAAAGATCCAGAGGAAAGTGAATCATTGGGTTTGGTTGAAACAAAGTGAGGGCAAAATGAAAAGGCTGGGCAGGGCCAGGCCAGGTTGTAAATGACATTTGGTGTCGTGGTAGCAGCTTGCAATCTGTCCAGTAGGCAAGAGGGGACATGAAAGATGAGAGTCAGTTCATTTGATTTTACATCTGTGAAGGAAAACTTACATTTCTACACAGTTACTTACCTTTAACAAACAACTTACTCAGAATGAGGACCTTTTCAACCTACTCATTTCTGTCTACTTCTCTCAAATAGCTGATTGTCCATTCAATATTATTAGACGTAAAGCACAGAAGAAATTATAAACCTGTTTGGGAATCAAAATCCCCAGTTTGATGAGTTGATGAAAGCTAAAATTTTCCTCCCATAAAAATGCAGATACAAAATATTGTGTATGATTCCAGGGAGTTCAAGGAACTCCTTGAAAAATTCCCAAGCTACGGGACGTGTAGACAATCAAACGGCAGTTTTGTTTTGATGGGGTTTTCTTTAAACAAAGGAATTATGTACAGAGTCTTAGGTACTTGCTGAAAACCTCAGATTGGGCTAAAAAAAAAAAAATTCAAAATCTGATTTCAGTCATATAGTCTGAGGTCATCTCCCAAATGCAGAGTGAGATGTTGAATTTTTTTGAAGTCTTTGTGATTAAAAGAACCTGAATTCATGTTAGTATGGAGAGGCTCAGCTATTTTAGGATGGCTGAACAGGCAAGGAAAGAGGAAACAATCCTATAAAATAAGGCGAGCCCATCTCGTGTGGTTCAGTGGTTGAGCATCGACTTATGAACCAGGAGGTCGAGGTTTGATTCCCAATCAGGGCACATGCCCGTGTTGCAGGCTAAATCCCCAGTGTGGGGTGTGCAGGAGGCACCCGATCAATGATTCTCTCTCATTGATGTTTCTATCTCTCCCTCTCCCTTCCTCTCTGAAATCAATAAAAAATATATTTAAAAAATTAAGGCGAAAAACAATTCCATCAGATGTCAAATTTCCAAAAGCCCTGTTTTAATTCTCCACGGAAATACTGGAATGAGTCTGTGACCATTTCCAGTTGGGAGGCTGGCTGCCTTTCAGAAGACAATGGGATTCCTCTGTTGACCTAAGAGACCCTTGAAATTGCAGTCCCCTTTGCACATGGAACTCAGCTCACATCTTCTAGAAATGGATAGAAAGTTCGGCGATCCATTTGTAGAAGATGTGAGCCGACCCAGGACCTGCCCTGAGGAGGAAGCTGGGGGTGGAGTGGGTGGGGGCTTGTGTATTGGAACTTTTTGTGGCAGAAATGCCTTCTGAAAACCCAAATAGGATTTTGTTGTTGTTGTTTTTTGGTTGGTTCTGGTTATTTAAACAATAAAACTCCATTTCATTGAACGGAGGGTGGAAGGAAGGAGGGTGAGCACGCTGCAAAGGAGTGTGAAAAGTACTTGTGAATGGCATGAGTGGGGAAGGCAGGCAGGTGAGGGGAGCCCTGGCCCTCCCCTTGGCTGAAGTCCCAGCAGGGACAGTGCTGCTGGAGGGGCTGGGCAGCAGACTCCTGTTTGGGTGGTGGAGTGTGTTCAGGCAGAGGCTGGGCGAGCCCTCCAGAGCTCCCTTGGCACTCAGACAACAGAGCGTTCAGAAGTCCCTGTCTGCAGAAGGAAGCGATGGTGCTGGCTGTTCAACTTGGCAGAAATCCCCAGGCAAGGGCTGCATGGCTCTGAAGCCACATTGCAATCAACGTTCAAGGGCCAAGTCACCAGAGAAAAATGTGGTCCCAGACCAGACTGCTAGAACCCAGAGCAGTCCCACCAGCCTCAGACTTCAGGAGCAGCCACCAGCAACCTGCCCAGGGGCAGAAGCAGAGCAGCCAGATCTCAGAGCCAGCACATGGCCAGGGATGCCCAGAGAGCATAGGAAAGCCCCTGGCACACTGGCTGCTACCCAAAAGGGAGAGAAAAAATTCTGAAAGTCTGAGCATTTATTAAGACTTGAATCACCCAAAAGAAACCATTTAAATCAGCTATGACTGGTGGTATGTCATATTTGAATAGACTGAAATTTAGACCCAAAGGGGACTGTTTAAATCACTAATTATTGTTGGTGTGTCTAAATGTCCTCTCCACCCAGCAGGACAGGGCTCATGGGGAGGATGAAATCAGCCATAGGAATGAAGAAGACACATTCTCTTTGCAATTGGAAGTGTGCCATGAGTGGGTTTGGAGTCCTGCTACACAATTCTGCACAAATGCAGGATTATATTTTATTTATTACTGTCTTTGAAAAATGAGAGGGAAAGTCCAAATTTTAATTAGCAGGGTTTATAGTTTTAAATGCACTAAGCAAATATCAGTACATGTGCTTAATTATTGACCTTTGTGTTACAAAGACCCTTTATTGTGTGTGTGTGTGTGTGTGTGTGTGTGTGTGTGTGTGTGATACATACATGTATATATTGTATTCTGTATTTCCTTTTTTTTTGTTACATTTCCTGTGTGCTGAGCTGGGGTATTTATTCTTCTGAATGATGCAATGGGTTAACGAGATAATAGGAAGGAAATCTTTGAAGGTACAAGGACCTTGACACTACAGTTTGTTTCGGTTTGATTAAACAGATGGAATTCCACGCAAGCGGAAAGTTGTGAAGGCGGCACCATAGCTTCTGCAACATCGGCGACCAAGTCGGGTAAGAAACTGAAGTGAAAGGTGCCACAGTGGTTTCTAGCATCTCACCTTCCACCAACAATACTCTGCTGCTTGAGCCTTCCTGCTCAAAATCCAGGTTCTGTAACAATCAGAAGAAGTGGTATTTTTACTTGTGAAATGCTGTGGGTGATTGCCTGGAAAACAACTCATGCAGCCTTTGAACATTTCCCTCTCGAAGTCATTCTTTGGTGAACATGCAGAGGAATCACTGGGAACTACAGTAAATGTGGGAGTTTTATTCTGACTAAAAGCAACTGATGTTCTTCATTTTGTATACAGATGTTACGGTGATGTCAAAAATCAACCAAAGTTTTAAGTCTAATATTTTGGGAAGGTTGGTGTGACCTAATTTTGGTTAACTGGAAATATTTACAATTAAAGATGAATATATTTGAAGTGAAAAAATGCTTAAAGGACACTGTCTTTCCAACTAATCTTATAATATTGAGACAAGAATTAGTGAAAAACAGCAATACGAAGATCCCAATTTAACTTTCTTCTTTGGTTTTGAAAAGGATATAAATCTTGGTAACGTAACAAGAGTAATCTTTTTTTTCTGCTTGGTTGCATTTTTTATAGCATGCAGCATTGGAGAAATCATTACTACAGTCGATATTTTTGACATCCTATTAAATTTAGATACGTTATTTTAAATGAAGAAAAGGTATCCAATTTCAAGCAGAGAAAATGGGCTTAATGTTAGTAGGTGTCCGAGGTATGAAATCTGCAGAGAGAATGATTAAAGGACTCAGGTTTGAGAAGACTATTTAGCGGGTTTCAATCCCAGCTAGGAAAATCAGGAAAGAATTCTGATCAGAAAAGAATTCTGACTTTTGGCATTTAACACTTGCACCATATAAGCCAGAGGTTCTCAACCTGTGGGTCGTGACCCCTTTGGCGGTCAAACGACCCTTTCACAGGGGTCGCCTAAGACCATCCTGCATATCAGATATTTATTTACATTATGATTCATAACAGTAGCAACATTACAGTCATGAAGTAGCAACGAAAATAATTTTATGGTTTGGTCACAATATGAGGAACTGTATTTAAAGGGCCAGAAGGTTGAGAACCACTGATATAAGCTCTTGATTTCCCTTTGTTTCTTCTGTTTAGTGGCACCAGTGGTTTGTGGCCAAAGAAAGTGCAGACTGCCTAATTCTGTGCCTCACCACCTCACCAGCCTGGCCTGGCACTGGCCACAGTCAGAGACAACTGGGACTCCTACTGGTAAACTGGGCTCCAGGAAACCACTTCAATCAGCCCAGGTCAGTGCTGTGAGCAGAATCAGAATTGCTCTAGGACAAGTATGTCAAACTCAGAGGCTAACACAGGCCAAATAAACAAAGTTTAAGTTTATGTGGGCTGCAAAAAAAAACAAAAGTGTCAATTTTCATAGAAACATAGGTTTATTTCTATAGAGACATGCTGAATACAAAGAGCTGAAATAAATGAGTAATCATTAACATAAAATAATAGAACATTTTAATAAAAATTAATATTTTTCTTGAACATTAACTTACCAGACACTGAATAACTGCACAAACTAATAAGCATAATGCAAATAAACCTATTTTTCTTGTTCCCCGAAAGCAAAATATTTCCTGTTGCACACACCCAACAAGTCAGTACAAGACTAATGATGTGGCAATTGGCTGCTAAAATATTCACTGGTAGTGTTAGTGGAGAGAAATGGTGTGCCTGCATGTGAGGCACATAAGGGAAATGAATGCAACACGATTATAGTAATCAGTCATGAGCGAATATTGTAGTTTATTATTAATAACTAGAGGCCTGGTGCATGAAATTCATGAACTCGGTGGGGAGGCGGGGAGGTCCTCAGCCCGGCCTGCGCCCTCTCACAGTCCGGGAACCCTTGGGGGATGTCTGACTGATGTCCGACTAATCTGTCAGTCAGACATCCTTAGTGCTGCTGTGGAGGTGGGAGAGGCTCCTGCCACCACCACTGTACTCACCAGCTGTGAGCCCGGCTTCTGGCTGAAGGGCACTCTGGGAAGGCACTCTGGCTGAAGGGCACAAATTCGTGCACTTGGAGTGTGTGTGTGGGGGGGGTCCCTCAGCCTGGTCTGTGTCCTCTCGCTGTCTGAGGGCCCTCTGGAAACGTATGACTGATGGCTTAAGCCTGCTAAGCTGGCAATCAGACATCCTTAGTGCTGCCTCAGAGGCGGGAGAGACTCCCGCCACAGTCACTGCCACTGCACTCACCAGGAGGCAGCTGGTGAGGGATTCACACTGACCACCAAGGGGCAGCTCCTATGTTAAGCGTCTGCCCCCTGGTGGTCAGTGCACATCATAGTGACCAGTTGTTCCGCCATCAGGCTGAAACCGGCTCTCCGACATTCCCTGAGGGGTCCCCGATTGCAAGAGGGTGCAGGACAGGCTGAGGGACCCCACCAGTGCATGATCGGGGCCGGGGAGGGATGTGGGAGGTTGGCCAACTAGGGAGGGCCTGAGGGAGGGCTCCAGGGCATGTCCGGCCTGTCTCATTCAGTCCCATCAGCTGAACCCCAGCAGCAAGCTAACCTACCGGTCAGAGCATCCGCCCCTTGGTGGTCAGTGCACATCATAGCGATTGGTTGACCAGTTGACTGTCTGCCCCCTGGTGGTTAGTACACATCATAGTGATTGGTCAACCGGTCGACTATCTGCCTCCTGATGATCAGTGCACGTCATAGCGAGTGGTTGCACAGTCTTAGCATATCATTAGCATATTGTACTTTGATTGGTTGAACGGATGATCAGATGACTGGACACTTAGCATAATAGGCTTTTATTTTATAGTATTATGTATAACAGGATATTGTAAAAATTAAGTTATGAAATTTTTATTAAAACGTTTCTTACAAACCATTATATTGGCTGGGCCGCAAAAATATTCGTTGTGGGCCACATGCAGCCTGAGGGCCTCAAGTTTGACATGCTTGCTCTAGTACATGTACTGGCAGCAGAGAGGAAGTTACCTGGGGTGGGGGTGGAGGGCTGATTGCCCTGGGTTTCATCCAAGCTGGGAAAATCACTAAGCTGTCTGCATCCTGTCCTCCATGTGGAATGGGAGGAAGGATTCAGCATTTCATGTAGGAGAAGATGGTTATAAATATTAAGCAGGTTAAAATAGCTAATGTGTTAAGCTCAGTGCCTGGATTTTAGAGGGATGTCTAAGGTCTCCTTCCTACTGTTTCTACTAATGCCAATGAGTGAGCACATGCTCACTGACACTCTCACATAATCCCTCACTGAATGCAAGGACCCCCCCGCTCCCCCGCAACCTGTCTTGCCCCCAGGAGTAATTCACATAATTCTGATGCATTATCTGAACCAGATCAGTTTTATGATATTTGTACTCATCCAGAGAAAAATCAAATGTTTTTAAGTCCTTCCTAGACTAATTCAGAAATAAGCTACAATGGGCCCTTCTCTTCCATGGGCTTTAATTTCCCCACCTCCTTCTCCCACTTGATGATGATGATAATGGTAACAGTCAACATAATGACAGCTGTTACTCACGGAAGACCTGTAGTGTACCAAGGACTGTACTAAGTCCTTTACCACATAGTCCTTCCTACACTTCAGAGAGGTGTATATTTTATCTACACACTAGAAGCCCGGTGCACAAAATTCGTGCACTTGGAGTGTGTGTGGGGGGGTCCCTCAGCCTGGTCTGTGTCCTCTCGCTGTCTGAGGGCCCTCTGGGAACGTATGACTGATGGCTTAAGCCTGCTAAGCTGGCAATCAGACATCCTTAGTGCTGCCTCAGAGGCGGGAGAGACTCCCGCCACAGTCACCACCACTGCACTCACCAGCCATGAGCTGACTTCTGGCTGAGCGGCGCTCCCCCTCTGGAAGCTCATTGACCGCCAGGGGGCAGCTCCTGCTTTGAGCATCTGCCTCCTGGTGGGCAGTGTATGTCATAGTGACCAGTCATTCTGCCTTCAGTCTATTTGCATATTAGCCTTTTATTATTTAGGACTAGAGGCCCAGTGCACGAAATTTGTGCACGGGCGGGGGGGGAGTTCCTCAGCCAGGCCTGCACCCTCTCCAATCTGGCACCTCTCGGGGGATGTCCGACTGCAGGATTGTGCCTAAACCGGCAGTTAGACATCCCTCTCACAATCCAGGACCACTGGCTCCTAACCGCTCGCCTTCCTGCCTGATCACCCCTAACCACCTCTGCCTGCTGGCCTGATCGCCCCTAACTGCCCCTCCCCCACCAGCCTGATTGCCCCTAACTGCCCCTCCCCCACCAGCCTGATTGCCCCTGACTGCCTCGTCCTGTCGGCCTGATGCCCCTAATTGCCCTCCCTTGCAGGCCTGATAATCCGTAACTATCCTCCCCTGACAGCCTGATTGCCTCTAACCACCTCTGCCTTGGCCCCCGCCACTGTGGCTTTGTCCGGAAGGATGTCCAGTCTAATTAGAATATCACCCTCTTATTAGTATAGATGGCTTTCTTTTTTAAAAATTTCTTTATTGATTAAGGTATTACATATATGTCCTCAAATCCCCAATACCCCTCCCAACCCCCCTCCCCAACTCATGCCCTCACCCCCCTTGTTGTCTGTGTCCATTGGTTAGGCCCATGGTTGGCAAACTGCAGCTCACGAGCCACATGCGGCTCACGAGCCACATGCGGCTCTTTGGCCCCTTGAGTGGGGCTCTTCCTAAGCCTTAGGAGTACCCTAATTAAGTTAATAACAATGTACCTACCTAAATCGTTTAAGTTTAAAAAATTTGGCTCTCAAAAGAAATTTCAATCGTTGTACTGTTGATATTTGGCTCTGTTGACTAATGAGTTTGCCGACCACTGGGTTAGGCTTATATGAATGCATACAAGTCCTTTGGTTGATCTCTCCCTCTTACCCCCACCCTCCCCTACCTTCCCTCTGAGGTTTGACAGTCTGATCAATGCTTCTCTGTCTCTGGATATGTTTTTGTTCATCAGTTTATGTTGTTCATTATATTCCAAAAATGAGTGAGATCATGTGATATTTATCTTTCTCTGACTGGCTTATTTCACTTAGCATAATGCTCTCCAGTCCCATCCATGATGTTGCAAATGGTAAGAATTCCTTCTTTTTACCGCAGCATAGTATTCCATTGTGTAGATGTACCACCGTTTTTTAATCCACTCATATGCTGATGGGCACTTAGGCTGTTTCCAAATCTTAGCTATGGTGAATTGTGCTGCTATGAATATAGAGGTGCATATATTCTTTCTGATTGGTGTTTCTAGTTCCTTGGGATATATTCCTAGAAGTGGGATCACTGGGTCAAATGGGAGTTCCACTTTTAGTTTTTTGAAGAAACTCGATACTATTCTCCACAGTGGCTGCACCAGTCTGCATTCCCACCAGCAGTGCACGAGGGTTCCTTTTTCTCCGCATCCTTGCCAACACTTGTCATTTGTTGAGTTGTTGATGATAGCCATTCTGACAGGTGTGAGATGGTACCTCATTGTTCTTTTGATTTGCATCTCTCGGATAATTAGTGACTTTGAGCATGTTTTCATATGTCTCTTGGCCTTCCTTCTGTCTTCTTTCGAAAAGTATCTATTTAGGTCCATTGCCCTTTTTTTTTTTATTGTATTGTTTATCTTCCTTTTGTTAAGTTGTATGAGTTCCATGTAAATGTTGGAGATTAAAGACTTATCGGTGATAACATTGGCCAATATGTTCTCCCATGCAGTGGGCTTTCTAGTTGTTTTGTTGATGGTTTCCTTTGCTGTGCAAAAGCTTTTTATTTTGATGTAGTCCCGTTTGTTTATTTTCTCTTTAGTTTCCATTGCCCTAGGAGCAGTATCAGTGAAGAAATTGCTTCGGCATATGTCTGAGATTTTGCTGCCTGTGGATTCCTCTAGTATTTTTATGGTTTCCCATCTTATGTTTAAGTCCTTTATCCATTTTGAGTTTATTTTTGTGTATGGTGTAAGTTGGTGGTCTAGTTTCATTTTTTTGCATGTATCTGTCCAATTTTCCCAACACCATTTATTGAAGAGACTGTCTGGACTCCATTGTATGTTCATGCCTCCTTTGTCAAATATTAATTGGGCATAGTGGTTTGGGTCAATTTCTGGGTTCTCTATTCTATTCCATTGATCTATATGTCTGTTCTTGTGCCAGTACCAGGCTGTTCTGATAACAGTGGCTTTGTAATACAGCTTGCTATCTGGTATTGAGATCCCACCTACTTTGTTTTTCTTTCTCAGGATTGCTGCAGTTATTCAGGGTCTTTTTTTATTCCAGATGAATTTTTGGAAAGTTCGTTCTAGGTCTGTAAAATATGCCATTGGTATTTTAATGGGGATTGCATTGAATCTATAGATTGCTTTGAGTAGTATAAACATTTTGATAATGTTGATTCTACCAATCCATGAACATGGTATGTTCTTCCATCTGTTTATGTCTTCCTCTATCTCTTTTTTCAGTGTCCTGTAGTTTTTCGCATATAGGTCTTTTACCTTCTTAGTTAAGTTTATTCCTAGGTATCTTAATTTTTTTGGTGTGATGGTAAATAGGATTGCTTTTTTAGTCTCTCTTTCTGTAAGTTCACTTTTTTAACAGTCCTTATTGGTGTATAGAAATGCCATAGATTTCTTGGTGTTAATTTTGTATCCTGCTACATTGCCAAATTCATTTATTAAGCCTAATATTTTTTTGATGGAGTCTTTAGGGTTTTCTATGTACAGTATCATGTCATCTGCGAATAAGGACAGTTTTACTTATTCTTTTCCAATTTGGATGCCTTTTATTTCTTCTTCTTGTCTGATTGTAATGGCTAGTACTTCCAGTACTATGTTGAACAGGAGTGGTGAGAGTGGGCATCCCTGTCTTGTTCCTGTTCTTAGGTGAAATGGTTTTAGTTTTTGTCCATTGAGTATGACGTTGGCTGTGGGTTTGTCATATATGGCTTTTATTATATTGAGGTATGATCCTTCTATTCCCACCTTGCTGAGAGTTTTTACCAAGAAAGGGTTTTGGATTTTGTCAAATGCTTTTTCTGCATCAATTGATATACTATGTGATTTTTATCTCTCAATTTGTTTATGTGATGTATCACATTTATTGATTTGCGGATATTGTACCATCCTTGCATCTCCGGGATAAATCCTACTTGGTCATGGTGTATGATCTTTCTGATGTACTGCTGGATCCGATTTGCTAGAATTTTGTTATCTATGTTCATGAGGGATATTGGCCTATAATTCTCTTTCATTGGGTTGTCTTTATCTGGTTTTGGTATTAGGGTGATGCTGGCTTCATAGAATGTGCTTGGAAGTGTTCCTTCCTCTTGAATTTTTTTGGAATAGTCTTTGGAGGATAGGTTTTAGTTCTTCCTTGAATGTTTGGCAAAACTCCCCTGTGAAGCCGTCTGGCCCCAGGCTTTTGTTTGCTGGAAGCTTTTTGATGACTGCTTCAATTTCTTCCATAGTTATCAGCCTACTGAGATTTTTAGAATCTTCCTGATTGAGTTTTGGAAGGTTGTATTTTTCTAGGAATATGTCCATTTCCTCCAGGTTGTCTAGTTTGTTGGAATAGAGTTCATAGTATTTTTTAACAGTCCTTTGTGTTTTTGTGGGGTCTGTTGTTATTTCACTTCTTTCATTTCTGATTTTGTTTATATGGGTCCTCTCTCTCCGCTTCTTGGTGAGCCTGGCTAGAGGTTATAGATGGCTTTCTTGATACTGAGGATTTTCTTTTCCAAGACAACATTCCTAAAATATCTGGGACTCCCTTAGAATCAAGCTTTCTGGACATTCTGGTTCTGCCAGCCAGAGGCCCCCTCACCCGAAGGGAAGGGATCTGCCATCTGCCATCAGCAAGAACATGGACCCCAGGCCTGTGGCCTCGTCTGTTCAGCCACATTGTATCATCATACTTCCACACCCCTCCCCCTGGCCTGGGACACAGGGAAACACACATTGGCTCAATTATAGCTGTTCATGTTGGCCCAGCGGGGTCCTTAGTTCTTCATGTCACCTTCTCTTAGCCCAGAGCTCTTGGGTAAGACCCTCGAACGTCTCTTGACTCTGGCACCTCCTCCAGTATGTGTTTCCCTGCATATAACATGATTGGTTCCACACCTCCCTCAATGGCTTCAGTGTACATCGGCAATTTCGACAGGTGTGCCAAAAGAATTTTTAAAGCATGCAATACCTGACTGTTTGGATAGGGGCACTGACCTCTTCCCTTAGATTGTCAAATAAAAAAATGACAACAGCCAACACAACAATAGCCATCAGGTGTAAATGAATCAAAATTACACTTTTTTTTCAAGTCAGCAAAAAGTTAATATATTTTTTGGTGTGCTGCAGAATTTTAGTAATTAGTTGATGTGTGCCATGAGATGAAAAAGGTTGAAAATCCTTGGTGTACATGAATCCCTCTCTGTACCAAACGCTCACATAAAATAATCTCTCATTGAATGCTCATAATAATGTTCAGATATCATGGATAAGGCCATGACTGAGGTGCAGAGATAGCAAATAGTTTTGCCCAAGATGACCTGGTGGTGACAGCTGGGGCTAGGACCAGGGTCTTTTGACTTTTAGTTCAGGACTTTTTATACAATGCTGCTCTGCTTGCTGGTCTTGTCAACAATTAATCTATTTTCAGGAATGTCAACAATAAGACAGTATGCTTTTATATCTCTTAACTGCTCAGTTCTATGGAAAATGATGATTTTTATAATGATATTTAGCAGTATTCATACACAGTAGCATTTAGCAAATTTATTACGTTTAGAATGCTAAGGAACATTAAGTACTTAAAACATTTTAAAAGAGTGATTCACCACCATTACTAAGAAAATATGAAGTGGGGATGATTCACTATAGAAAGTTTAAAAGAGACTTCGAAATACACAATGTACGAATCATAAATTATTTTTTGTTTAAAAGAGAGAGCGAGAAAAGAAAAAAAACCCTTTGTGGTTGCTTTTCTTACAACTAAATATCATTTTACTAGAAAAGGGGTTGACCAACCTATTGATTCATCCTGGAAGGATGCTTTTGCTTGTTTTAGATTTATAAAAAAGATCTCCTGTTCATTTTAATAGTTTCATTTTCTTTTCTTCTTTGCCTTCTTATTCTTGTTCTCTTTCTCCTCTTTCTTCTCTTCCTTCTCCTCTATCTCCTCCTTTTTTATGATTTTTGTTTTTGGAGAATATTAAAATTAATTCATACAAAGAAATCACATATTGTACTACAAAATTAATATCTATCAGAATGAATTTTGTGTTTGGGTCTGTTTTTCCTTCCTCCTTGCCTATGGACAATGCCTGTGATGTTCCTCCAGGGGAGATGGAGGTGTTAGAATGGCCTGCCTCTACATGTGGAGCGGGAGACAAGTCAGTGTGGAGACAACATGAACTCCCTCTTCTGGGAAGTCTCTAAACTTATGTAGATTAGGGTATAGTTCAGAATTCTCTAGAGAATTAGAACCAACAGGATGTATACATGTTTAAAGAAAGAGAAAGATTTATTTTAAAGCATTGGCTCACATGATTGTGGAGGCTGGCAAACCCCAAAGCTGCAGGATAGATGGAGAGGCTAGAGACGCAGGGGAGAGTCAGTGCTGCAGTGCGCGTCCAAAGGCGATATGCGGCAGAATTCCCTCTTCTTCAGGAAGGTCAGTCTCTTTCCATTAAGGCTTCAACTGCCTGGATGCAACCCAACTGTGTGATAGAGTACCAGCAATCTGCTTTACTCAAAGTCTGCTGATTTAGATGTCAATATCATCTAAAAATACTTTCACAGGAACATCTAGAACAGTGGTTCTCAACCTGTGGGTCGCAATCCCTTTTGGGGTCGAACGACCCTTTCACTTGGGTCACCTAAGACCATCAGAAAACACATATATAATTACATATTGTTTTTGTGATTAATCACTATGCTTTAATTATGTTCAATTTGTAACAATAAAAATACATCCTGCATATCAGATATTTACATTACGATTCATAACAGTAGCAAAATTACAGTTATGAAGTAGCAACGAAAATAATTTTATAGTTGGGGGTCACCACAACATGAGGAACTGTATTAAAGGGCCATGGCATTAGGAAGGTTGAGAACCACTGAGCTAGAATAATGTTTAGCTAAACTTCTGGGTATCGTGATGTAGCCAAATTGCCACATAAAATTAACCCTCACAGAAGGCCAGCTGCTCCATGTAGAGAGATTTGCCCCGTGTCTCATTTTCAACCTCGTCAGAATAAGTAGAGTGTCAGACACAACTCTTCATCTCTCCCTGGCTTAGCCAGAAATTTTTTTTTTTTAATGTTTTTATAAACTAAGACCTGGTTTCCTACATTTATGGGAATTTAGAGGGGAAATTGTTGCCTCAACTCCAACTGTGTTATTACAGATCAGTAGCAATTTTCCTTGCTGGCAAAGCTGGTAAAATTATTTCCTTCGAGTTCTGAAGATTTGACAGTTCCTCTCCTACTAGTCGGAGTGAGCAGTGGTATAAATCTATGGGATTAGTAGAGTCACTCTCCCAGGAAATCTTAGTTCAAGTTCTCTTGCTTTCTTTAAGCTTTTAATGTTGACTTGTTCCTTACTCTGTCCCCATTCTGTCCTGGAGATGTAACAATAACCCAATAGCAATTGAGTGGGACTTGGGGAAAGCAGAGGCTGTGGGCCCCGACTCCCCACAATCCTAAATAAGACCATCCTCCCGGGCTCCGACCTGCAGAGCCACAGAGCCAGGTGATCCTATCCTGACTCTTTTTTCAGGAACATTTTCACAAGTCCTAAGATTTATTCTCATGGAACATACATGGGCCCTTACCCATCCCTGAAAGCAATCACTGTGGCCCAGGAGGAGCTGAGTTTGTAGAGACTCAGGTGTGAAGGATACTTTGCCTGACGTAAGAAGATAAGGAGTTGGTGAGTTTGTACTCTACTTTTCCAAAACATTATTAGGAAATAACTGCAAAGTGAACCTCGAACCCATTAACATCACTATATTATCATATTGCTACTTAGCTAGATGCCAGTGGCCAGTAGCTCCTCTGAGCACGCTCTTGTGTATCGGTGTCTAGTCTGCTGGGAGTCTCCCCCATGATAATGAATCTCCACCTCCCCTCATCCTTTTATATGGTTTAGATCTAGATGTGCTACATAAAAGTCAGCTCAGAAGGCAAGTGTTTATAATAAGTCAAAAGCAGTGATTATAATCTCCCATTGACTGAGATCACATTATAATCAGAAAGAACACATTCTCCCTGTGCTTAGAGCTTTGAACAAGGCACGCTGAATGAAAGAGATGTCTTTAGGAAAGACATAAAACGCAGAATATCCAAATTCTGATTTTTCTGAGGACCCCATCCTGCCATGATTCTCCAAGATTCAGCAAGAAAGATGTTGTGGTTTCTTTTTAAAAAAAATATATTTTATTGATTTCAGAGAGGAAGGGAGAGGGAGAGAGAGAAACATCAATGATGAGAATCATTGATTGGCTGCCTCCTGCATGCCCCACACTGGGGATTGAGCCCACAACTTGGGCATGTGCCCTTGACCAGAATCGAACCTGGGACCCTTCACTCCACAGGCTGACACTCTATCCACTGAGCCAAACTGGCTAGGGCAGGAAGAAAAGTGTTTTAAAGGTTATGTGTGTAGGTATGCACATGTATTCCCAGAATAAAAGACATGAAAAATTGCAAATTCCTCACACAGTTCAGAAGGCATCCTGCGTCACACCTCTGACAGCTCTCATGCTTAAAGTGACTTTTGTGAATGTCCCTGAGCTGGTGGATGCTGGTCTCATTTGATCATGGTCGCTCTTACCGCTTTCACAGTGAGTAGTCATGAGATTTTTTTTTTTTTTTAAGTAAAAGAGATGGAAGGGAGGAAGGAAGAGAAGGAGAGAGAGAAAGAGATTCATTGCCCATTGATGCCACAAATGAAAAGGAAGAAAGACTGGTGGTGAGGCTAATCTTTCTGGGGCGTTCCTGCATGTCAACAGTGCCCCAGATGCCAGCAGCTGCTCTGGCACCTCTCTTCCCACTGCTTCCCTGCTGTCAGAACTGAGCCCAGTGCCAAGCGAGCCTCAGCCAAGGGAGGGCAGAGGGGGTGAGGCAACCACCTTTCCTTTTCTCTCCTGGCCTCTGGTTTTCCACCTTGCAGTTTCTCAGAAGGAGAAGGTGAAAACATACAGAGGGAGATGACACCAGCTCCCTTCCCCATGACCAGATCACATGGCAGCTGAGCGTGACACCACAGAACCCATGAAACCAAGGCCCCACCATTCAAGACAGACTCTTCCGCACTCCTGGTCCGTGTGGCTGCGTGGATGCTGGACTTTCCAAAGGGCCGTTGAGCAAACTTCCTGGCGGCCCAGGACCTGACATCCATGATGCACACGCAGCCTGCCCTCCCTGAACCTGTCCTGACTGCCCTGTCTCAGCCGCTGCCCATGACGCGGCACCCTTTTCCTCTTACTCATCAGCCAAATCCATGGGTTTGTGATGGCGAGCAGCCTTGCTTAATAATGAGAAGAGGCCGGCCCTGTGGTGGCAAAGGCAAAATGAATCACAGTGGGAAATGTCATCCCCCTCCCTTGGCATGATGCCATCATTTAAACCATCTAAATATAGAAGCTCTCCAGTTTGTAAAGCCCCAAAGAGAAAAACTGAGTCTGAAACTCTCCTTAATGGTGCCAACATTTAACAACAAACTCCGTCCTGTTGAATCTCAGCTCATTGCCCAGCATATTCACTGACTTGCTTTTCACATCAAGAGAAAAATATTTTTAAACTCTCTTTAAGTTACATAGCAATGCCAAGCTTAACAACAAAATATATTCCAAAAATCTAGAATCACTACTCAATATATTTGCTGATTATGTTTTTAAAGACTTAAAGATATAGTTGCAAGCAGAGAATAATGTTATTGGATGGAGTTCATGATATTTTCTGTAGATGTGTGAAATTGCTACTCAAAGGTTGATGGGAATCCTCTTTCTTTACGGCATCGGTTTGTGGGGTGTGTGGGTACAGCAGACGCCCCACCCCTCACTCCTGCTGTCCCCTTCCATTTGCAGATGGCCTGTTCCATCCCCCTGCTGACCTTTCTCTGCCCCTTTACTTATCTGGGAGGAATGTTTGCAAACGCCGCAGGATTCATCCCTCCCCAGGCCCTTGACAGTGTGGCTGAGCCACTTCTTGCCAAGAGGTGGGTCCATTTCTACAGACCTTCAGTCAGGCTGGCCTGGGATGTCCTTTACCCCCAGAATGCAGTGCAAGCGATGACTGTGGCTTCTGAACCTCCCAACCTCGAGTGGCCTTGCACCTCCTATTCTAGTCCCTTCTTTGCGGCCTCTGCATTGAGAAGTCCAGACTAGATATCTTTTTCTTTTTTAATATATTTTTATTGATTTCAAAGAGGAAGGGAGAGGGAGAGGGATAGAAACATCCATGATGAGAGAGAACCATGGATTGGCTGCCTCCTGAAGGCCCCCACTGGGGATCGAGCCTGCAACCCGGGCATATGCCCTGACCAGGAATCGAACCTATGACCTCCTGGTTCATAGGATGATGCTCAACCACTGAGCCATGCCGGCCAGGCCAGGCTAGACTTCTTAACAGTGAGAGAAGACACAAGAGAAGTGCCCAGCAACAGCCAGAACCAACCACCAGATTTGCAAGAGAGCTCAGACCATCAAGCTGCCCATGACTACAGCTATGCGTGTGGCCCAGCAAGGGCAGCAGAAAGATCCCCCTGGGTCCGGTGCAAATTGATGACCCACAAATTGATGTACTTTTAATCAAGATATAATTTACATACAACATGGTGAGTTTAAGGTACACAGTGTTTTGATTTGACACATTTATATATTGCTATATGACTACCACCATAGCTTAAGCATGCCACATGATTACCATTTCTGTGCGCGTGTGTGTGTGTGTGTGTGTGTGAGAAGGACATTAATGTGGAGTCTTTCAGCAGTTTTGAAGTGTATACTCCAATTTGTTGGCTATAATCACTATGCTGAGCATTAGATCTTCAGAACTTACTCACCTTCTAGTTGCAAGTTTGTACCCTTTGACCAACATCTCCCCAGTCCACCTGTCCCCAGGCCCTGGTAACTGTATTCTATTCTCTGATTTATGAGTTTGGCTCTTTCAGATTTCACATATAAGGGATATCATGCAGTTGTTATCTTTCTGTCTGGCTTATTTCACTAAACATAATGCCCTGAAGTTCATCCATGTTGTTGCAAATGACAGGATTTCCATCTTTCTTGTGGCTGAATCATAGTCCATTGTATACATGTGCTACAACTTCTTGATCCATTTTTGCCTCAGCACACACCGGGTTGCTTCCATACCTTGACTATCGTGCATAATGCTGTAATAAACACGAACATGCTGATATCTTTTAAATATTCTGTTTCATTTCATATATAATCAGAAGTGTGATTGCTGGATCATATAGCAGTTGTATTTTTAATTTCTTGAGGAACCACCACACTGTTTTCTGTAGGGGCTGAAACCAATTCACATTCCTACCAACAGTGCATAAGGGTTCCCTTTTCTCCACATCCTTGCCAACACTTACCTCCTGTCTTCTTCTTCTTTTTTTTTAAATTCTTCTTTTCTTTTTTTCTTTATTGATTAAGGTCTCCTGTCTTCTTGATGGTAGCCATTCAAACAGGTGTGAGGTGATACCTCATTGTGGTTTTGGCTTGCATTTCCCTAATGATTAGTGATATTGAGCATCTTTTGTGTATCTGTTGACCATTTGGATATCTTTGTTGGAAAAAAATAACTATTCAGTTCCCCTGCCCGTGTTAAATTTTTGTTGTTGCTGTATAAGTTCTTTATATATTTTAGATATTAACTCCTTATCTGATGTATGGGTTGCAAACATTGTTTTTAATTCCACAGGTTGCCTTTCATTTTGTTGATTCTTTTGCTGTGCAGAAGATTTTTACTTTGATGTAGTCTCACTTGTCAGTTTTTGCTTTTGATATCATATCCAAAAAATCATTGCCAAGACCAATGTCAAGGAGCTTCTTCCCTATGTTTCCTTCTAGGAGTTTTACAGTATCAGGTCTTATGTTTAAGTCTATAATCCATTTCCAACTAGTTTTTGTGAGAGTTGTAAGACAGGGTCCAATGTTATTTTTCTGCATGTGATTATCCAGTTTTCCTAGCACCATTTGTTGAAGAGGCCATCCTTTCCCTCTTGGCTCCCTTCTCAAATATTCACTTACCATATATGCAGGGATTTATTTCTGGGCTCTCTAGTCTGTTCCACTGGTCTGTCTGTTTTTATGCCAGGACTATACTGTTTTAATTACTACAGCTTTGTAATACAATTTGAAATCAGGAAGCATGATGCCTCTGGTTTTGTTCTTCTTTCTCAGGGTTGCTTTGGCTTTTCAGGGTCTATTGTAGTTCCATACAAATTTTAGGATTGTTTTTTTCTGTTTCTGTAAAAAAAAATGCCATTAGATTTTGATAGGGATTGCACTGAATCTATAAATGGATTTAGGTAAAATGGACATATTAACCATATTAATTCTTCTTATCCATGAACACAAGATATCTTTCCATTTGTGTCTTCTTCAGTTTCTTTTTATCAAAGTACTATTCTTTTTATTGTACAGATTTTTCACTTCCATTCTTTAAATTTATTCCTAAGTGTTTTACTGTGTTTGATGCTATTGTGAATGGGATAGTTTTCTTTATTTCTTTTTTAGATATTTCATTATTAGTGTATAGAAACACAACTGATTTCTGTATGTTGATATTATATCCTGCAACATTACTGAATTCATTGATTAGTTCCAGCAGTTTCTTAGTTGAGTCCTTAGGATTTTCTGTATATAAAATCATATCATCTACAAATAATGACAATTTTACTTTGTTCTTTCCATTTTGGATGCCTTTTATTTTATGTCTTGCCTATTACTCTATCCAGAACTTCTAGCACAGTTTTGAATGGGAGTGGTAACAGTAGACCAGGAATTTATTCATTTCCTGGTTTTGTTCCTGATCTTTGAGGAAAAGCTTTAAATTATTCACCATTGAGTATGATGTTAGCCGAGGGTTTATCACATATGACCTTTATTATGTTGAGGTATGTTTCTTCTACACCCAATTTGTTGAAGGTTTTTATCAAATTGTATTTTGTCAAATGCTTTTTTTCTTATCGAGATAATAATATGATTTTTATCTTTCATTCTATTTAATGTGATATATCTTGAACCATCCTTGCATCCCAAAGATAAATCCTACTTGGTCATGGTGTATGATCCTTTTAATATGTTGTTGAATTCAGTTTGCCAATATTTTGTTGCGGGGGGGAGGGGGAAGTTTTGTACTTAAATTTATCAGGGATATTGTTCTATAGTTTTCTCTTTCTGTAATCCTTATCAGGCTTTGGAATCCTGGTAATGCAGACTCATAAAATGAAGAAGATTAAGTTTTTGGAAGAGTTTTGGAAGGATTGGTGTTAACTCTTCTTTAAATATTTAGTGGGGTTCACCAATAGAGCCATCTGCCCCTGGGCTTTTCTGTGTTGGGAGGTTTTTGATTACTGATTCAATTTCCTGACTTATTATTGGTCTGTTAAGATTTCCTATTTCTTTCTGATTCAAACATGGTAGATTGTATGTTTCTAGGAATTTATTCATTTCCACTAGCTTATCTAATTTGTTGGCCTATAATTACTCATAGTAGTCTCTTATGATCCTACGAGTTTCTGTAATATCAGTTGTAATGTCTTCTCTTTCCTTTATGATTTTATGAATTTGGGTCTTCTCTTTTTTTTCCCCTTAGTCTAACTAAAGATTTGTCAATTTTATTTATCTTTTTGAAAAACCAGCTCTTAGTTTCATTGATCTTTTCTATTGTTTTTCTGATCTGTATTTCATTTATTTCCACTCCGAATTTTGTTATTTCCTTCCTTCTGGTAATTTGGAGCTTCATGTGTTTTTCTTTTTCTTGTTTCTTGAGATGTAAAATTAGGTTGTTTGAGGTACTTCTTTTCTTAATATATGCATTTATCGCTATAAACTTCCCTCTCAGAATGCTTTTGCAACATCTCTTGAGTTTTGGTGTGCTCTGTTTCCATTTTTATTTGTTTTGAGATTTTTTATTTCTCTTTATCTCTTCTTGACACACTAGATTGTTCAGGAGTCTGTTGTTTAGTTTCCACATGAGCGTAAATTTTTCAACTTTCCTCTTGTTGTTGATTCTAGTTATACCACTGTGGTCGGAAAAGATAGTTGGTATGATTTCAGTCTTTTTAAATTTTCTAAGACTTGCTTTGTCGCCTATTATATGATCTATCCTGAAGAATGTTCTACTGCTGATGGATAAAAAATCCTATAAGGCCCATTTAGTCTAATATATGGTTCAATTCCAACATTCCTTGTTGATTTTCTGTCTGGTTAATCTATCCATTGCTGAAAGTGGGGTTTTGAAGTCCCATACCATTATTATATTGTTGTCTATTTCTCCCTTCAGATCTTGTCACTGTTGCTTAATATATTTAGGTGCTCCAATGTTGGGTGCATATATATTTACAATTGTTGTATCTTCTTGATGAACTGACCCCTTAAAATATGGAACAATTAATGAATTTGCATGTCATCCTTGTACAGGGGCCATGCTAATCTTCTCTTTATTTTTCCAAGTTTAGTATATGTGTTGCTGAAGTGAGCAAAACCCACAGTTTTGTGAACAGATAAAATTATTGTTTTAAGCCACTACATTTTCAGGTGGTTTTCAAACACAGTAGATAATTGATAAAGACTTAATCTGATTGATGAATCTAGGAAGAGAGGCTGAGAGTATACAATTCAACCCCTTCTTCAGTCTCCTTTTGGGAGGAAGCAGCTCTCTGAGAATCCATGTTCTTTTGTCATTCACACAGTAAATCTTCAGGATTTAAATGCACTGATATATATTTTTTCCAAGTGCTAAATAAAGGGCCAAGTCAATATTTGGCTGAAATCAAGGCCAAAACCAAGTGAGAAAAAGAATAAGTCTGAAAAATAATTTAAATTTAGAATATTATCATCATTTTAGTAGTTACCCAATTAAAAGTTGGTTAGTGAAGTTAAATGTATTTTAAATATTTTAGCAATGTATTTCTTTTTTCCCTTACAATCTTTATTATGTCAAAATTGAAAGTAATTTGTCAAGATATTGAATTTTTCTCCTCATGAAATTTTAAGGTGGCAAAAAACATTTACAATTTATTCTCACAAGATGTGAAAAATTCTCAAAAAGGACTTTTTATTGAGAGCACAGAGTGTCCTTGTATGGGATTTGTCTTGACACTTTTCTGTTACCTATTTTTTTTATGAGTGTAGTTTTCCTGATTATCAGAAGGATGCTTTGTTCTAAAGACTTCTTTTGTTTCTGTGTAGTCCTAAAACAATTTTTTTAAGGTCATTTTTCTTTGTTTTTCTTGCTCTGTTTGTCTGCGCCACTTTTATCTGGACCTTCTCTTTCCTTTATCTAGGTTTTCCTTTTCTGATCAATTTTGATTCAGCTCCTATCTTTTGCCTAAGTGTGAGACCCTGTGGAAGGTGGGAAGGTGCTATTGCTAAGCCTGTCAGCCTGGCTCCGTGGTCGGCAAACTGCGGCTCGCAAGCCACATGCGGCTCTTTGGTCCCTTGACTGTGGCTCTTCCACAAAATACCATGCGGGTGCGCACATACGGTGCGATTGAAACTTCGTGGCCCATGCGCAGAAGTTGGTATTTTGTGGAAGAGCCTGTATTTTGTGGAAGAGCCACACTCAAGGGGCCAAAGAGCCGCATGTGGCTCGCGAGCCGCAGTTTGCCGAGCCGCAGTTTGCGGACCACTGGCCTGGCTTATTACAGGCCCCTTGCCTCACCTGCTAGTCTAGGGACAAACCCCTCAGAATGTGATTTTATTTGGAAGTAGAGTTGTTGATGATATAGCTAGTTACCCCGGAGTTGTACTAGAGTGGAGCCCTGCTCAGTGTGACTGATGGTCTTGTGAGAATATGGCTATGAAATCAGAGATAACACATGTGACGACAATGGCAGAAATTGGAGTTATGTAGCTGCAATGCCAAAGATTGGCCACAGACCCCAGAAGCCAGGAAAAGGCAAGGAAGCATTCCCTCACTGGTATCAGTGGGCATGCAGGCCTGCAGACACCTTGATTTCAGACGTCCAACCTCCAGAACTGTGAGGCAGTAACTTTCTTTTGTTTTAAGCCACCCTGTTTGTGGTACTTTGTTATGGCCTCCCTGGGTAACTAATATCCTAAGTCTATGGTCAGCAAACCGTGGCTCGCGAGCCACATGCGGTTGGCCCCTTCAGTGTGGCTCTTCCACAAAATACCACGTGGAGGTGCGCACTTACAGTGCAATTGAAACTTCGTGGCCCATGTGCAGAAGTCAGTATTTGTGGAAGAGCCAGTATTTTGTGGAAGAGCCACATTGAATGGGGCCAAAGAGCCGCATGTGGCTTGCGAGCCATGGTTTGCTGAGCAGCAGTTTGCCGACCACTGCCCTAAGTCAAGGCTAAGGGGCTTCTTAAGTTTGTGAGCAATGCATCTGGTTTTTGCACTCACAGAAAGGCATAGTATAAGGAAGCCCACTGACCCCACGGTGAACACAGAACCCAACACCCAAGAATTTGGAAACAGCTAATGTGGACTAATGTTTACATATACAGAGTCCAAGTCTTCTATAATCTAATTAACTTGGTTATACTGATGCTTTTGGAAGCTTTAGGAACAGGGGTACAGCCCTAGATGGTTTGGCTCAGTGACTAGAGCGTCGGCCTGTGGACTGAAAGGCCCTGGATTTGGTTCCGGTCAAGGGCACATGCCCGGGTTGTGGGCTTGATCCCCAGTGCAGGACATGCAGGAGGCAGCCAATTAATGATTCTCTCTCATCATTGATGTTTCTATCTCTCTCTCCCTCTCCCTTCCTCTCTGAAATCAATTAAAATTTAAAAAATTAAAAAACAACAGAAGTGCAGTCAGTGTGCTATAGAGTTCATGTTTATCTGGCCCCAAATGCCCCGGAGTGGCCCTGCGCCCTGCCCACAGTTTCTCTTTGTGGTTTTCTATAAGTGTACATTATTTTCTGTTGTGAAAAATCGTGGCTTCTACAGGTTGTGTGAACCTTGGGGGCAACTCCTCTCTTAGAAAACAAGCCAACAAATCTCAAACAACAATTTTTCTTTGTTAATTGTAAAAATAAACAGATTCCCATTAGAGAGAATCCTGACTTCATTTGTTCCCTCCTAGAACAAGGGCTGCTGGGGGAGGAAGATTGATGGTGATTTTGCAGGTCTCCTTAGAAACAGCATCGAAGGTGAGGCCTTCACTGTGCTTAGAGATCCACATGAAAACACTCTCTGGTAGTTTCTATGAGTGCAATACAAGATAGTCCTGCTGGAACTATACCTGCATTTGAAGCCATTACATGGGCGTGGTTTTCTATGGGTCATTCCCTATTGAAATTGGAGCTAGATGAGAGTTGTAGGGCTTTTTCTTCTTGCCTCATTTAATCAAATTTTCCTCTCCCTTTTTAATAGTCTCTAGAACAGTGATTTTCAAACCTTAGTGTGCATGGGGCTCGCATTCATAGACTGATTCAGGGACCAGGTTGGGTTCAGAAAACTGTAGATCTTTATTTATTTACTAGAGGCCCGGTGCACAAAAATTTGTGCACTTGGCAGGGGTGGGGGGGGTCCTTCAGCCTGGCCTGCGCCCATTTGCAGTCCAGGACCCCTTGGGGGATGTCCACCTGTCAACTTACACCCACTCCCCGGGGGATCAGGCCTAAGCTTGCAGTCAGACATCCTTCTAGCAGCCAGGGAGCCCTCAGGGGATGTCCAACTAAAGGCTTAGGACCCCAAGGGAGCTGTGATGAGGAAGCTGGGGTGACAGAGGAGCCACACTGTCCCACCCTGCTGCCCTGGGTCGGGTTGCACACGGGACGCCAAGGCGGGCCAGTGGATTGCTGCTGCCCTGCCCGGCCACCCCAAGTCGGGTTGCACACAGAATGCCCGCCGCCCTGGGTCACAGATAGCAGGCCTGGATGGCGGCAGGGCAGGCAGGATAGCGTTGTCCCACCCCACCACCCCAGGTGGCAAATAGCAAGTCCGGATGGTGATGGGGCAGGTGGGATGGCGCTGACCTGCCCTGCCTGCAGTATGCAAATTTGCCACATCTTTGTTGGCAGTTAATTTGCATATCATGCTGATTAGCCAATGGGAGGTGTAGCGAAGGTATGGTCAATTACCATGTTTGTCTATTATTAGATAGGATTGTTCTGTAACCAACCCTGGGACATGTGTCTGACCATTGCCTTTCACTGCCTCTATCTTCTTTCTTTTCCCACAATCATCTGGGGACAGAAGAAGCAAGCTCCACCCCTCCCCTTTATATCTGAAATGCCCCCCTCCTAGAGTAAAACCCTAGACTCTATTTGGCCAGTCTGTCCTGTGATATGCTAAATGGGGAACTGAGATGGTGTTTGTGATTTTATTTCACACATTAATTAATGAGGGACCCAGTAAGATAATATTACTGATTCACAAGCACACACATCTATAGGTCGTTAGGAATGTTGAAATGAATTTGCAAAGAGATGGAAAACTGGTTAATATCCACAGGGCCATAATCACTTATATTCCACATGAAAATTTTCATTTGCCTTTCTATAGACAAGCATTGTTTGCATTACTGTAAGTTTTCTAAGACTTACTAAGTTACCAAATAGCTTAAAGACTGGTCTCAATCCCTGTAGAACTAGACAACGTGGGAGCATGTGGTGTGCTAGGTAGGACCCCAGTGATATTTTTCTTCCTGTTTAAATGTCTTTCAAAATCTTCTTCATACAGGCAAGGGCCTAAATTTCCTTATCAGTAAAATGAGAGATTTGAACTAGTGACTCCTGAGACTCTTCAATTTCAATGTTATCACTGGGATGCCTTGGCCATTATCCATGTGTCTACATAAAACTCATGGAAACTTTTTTTGCTGTTATGTCAAAACTATTGAAGTCATTTGTGTTAGTCAAACTCAGCCATATCTGTGAGTGTATCCTCTGTCTAAAAATAAGATCAAACACAAATTCTGCCTCCCTCTCTCTCTCTCTCTCTCTCTCCCCCTCTCTCTCGTGTGTGTGCGCATGCGCGTGCACTCGCATACATGCACTTGTAAATAGAAGCAGAACCTGACCACAGGTAGTGTAGGTGTATCTGTTCACTGTCTCTACCAAATATGACTTAGAGAAGATGCTGCTAACATGGTTAATATGCTAAATCAGGGCAATACTGTTGAGATTTCATAGATGGTAAAACTTGGAGAAGCAGTGATTAAAGATTTCTCTAATTCTTGTAGACTTTAGACTTTCCTGCCGGGCGCATACAGCAGATCTTTTCAGATTGCTTTGTAGTCGTGGAGGAGGTTGCAGTAGTGTTGGGGATGTCCCCAGCTGGTGGAGCTGGTGGAGACGTGGAAGAGAGTAGGAATATACTGACATGTGATTTTGTTTGTTTACTTCATCCCTCCTCTGTTAGACTAAGCTCTAAACTTCAAAGCAACAGAAAAGAGGGACAGAGCCTCTCTAACTTAGTAACTTAACAAATGGTTGTTGAATGGGTAATTGAACTAACTCTTCTTTCTCTGAACGTAGAGCACAGGTATCCTAAAAAGCTCTCAACCTATTTAGTGCTTTAAAAATCTACCATATTTGAAGGTGTGAAAGCATGAGTAATGAGTACGTGCAGCTGATGTTTTGAGGATAAATATTCTACTTTGTAGATTTTATCAGGTAAAACCCCATTCAGTTTAGAAATCAGCATCAAAATTTCTTTTTTATGTAAATTTGTTTATCCTCATTCCAGTGGTCTTATTTTAGCTAAAACGATATTCTTGATGATAAAACATAAAAACGATCACATTTCTTTGTTTCAATCTTTCTTTTCTTTTATCCTAGTCATTTCTGTAGAGCACTGGGTAGCATTTGGGAGGGTTTCTGGTAATAACACACCTACACAGAGGTGCTGCAGGAAGCAGAAAGTCCATACCTGATACCCTCAGTAACTACGCTTGATGAGTCATATACGAACTTAGGACAGACGATGGTTACTGAATGGGGAAGATTTATGTCCCAAATATCTTTTTCTGTACCAATAACATAACATGGATTCAAGGGGCAAAAATATGCGAGGCCTAGATTTTGAACAAACACACACATACATTTTATGCTTGTTTACATAGATACACACGTGGTTGCATATAAGGCTCAAAGGGTGGGCATGGGTGGGATGTTGAGAAAAAATCACTAATGTAACCAGCGCCTTGTATGTGAGAGCCAGATGGCATCCATTCCTTTTATTGTTACAATAATCTTGAGAAGCAGCTTCCAGGTGAAGAAAATAAGACTCTGTGTAAGTGGCAGAACTCAGTTTGAAACAAGTTTTGCCTGACTCCAAGCTAATAGGACGTAGAGTGAGACTTCTCCTGTTGTCCCTGAACTCAACTAGGGCCCCAAAGATCAGAGAGCTGCCAGTACCTGGAGCCAGCCCCGTTTTCTGGGAGCTTCACTAGCGGACAGCCTCTACCACCCCTTCCAGGCCCCGCCAGCCCTGCAGGTCCTCCCCGAGAGAACTGAGGGGGAAAGGGGCATAGCTTTCCACTCCCAACAGCGAATGGAAAGGGAAAGGGGGGCAGGGAATGAATTTATTCTAAAGATCAGGGTGCCTACAAGAAGAGAACAACTTTTTCATCTCCATAACAGGATTTGGTTCCAGAGTGGACATGTTGTTGGCCCCCATGGGACCTGAATACGGGGCTAAGAGATTTGGAAAGAGAGGGCATGAAGAGCTCCCAGGACCCAGTTGCCTGTGATCTGTCCGTTTCCGTTAGCAGACAGATCCCATGTTTGCCTGCTCACTTCAGTTTGTGGGAAGTTAAGAACTGGGACTTTGGTTTTGGGCAGTGTAAGCAGTGTGTGTGTGTGTGTGTGTGTGTGTGTGTGTATGGGTGTGTTGGAAAGGAGGATGCTGGCAAAAAGGCCCACGCATGCAGGTAAATGCCAACAACCAGGGCTCCCTAGAAGTGATGATCAAACCAGCCAACGATAGCCAGGGCTTAGAGGAGCTGCACCGGAATAAGTGCCCCCTTCTCCACCCCCTGTCCTCCCTCATTTGCAAAGAATGCTGGGCCTCCTCCTCAGCCTGTGTAGATCTTGAACAGAAGTGCAGTCATGGTCAGTTCAGAAGAGGTCTGCAGCTCGGCCCCTCCTGGAATGGATGCCACCCCAACTGAAGCACAGGTATGAGAGAGAGGAGAGATGGATACCGATGCAGATCTAGGCTGAGCTGGAGAAAGAAGATGAATTGAGTTTGAGAACAGGACTGAATCTTAAATGTCAGAATTAGATTGTTCTAACAACCAAAATAGGCTGAAATTTTGTAAAAACTGGCCAAGATATTGTTCAGCTAATATTAGGGGGGGGGAGGGAGGGGGAAGTCATTTAACACAATTACCAGGAGTTAGGAAAATATAACTCTTTTGTATTTATACCTCTTCCAAACAAAAGTTAAGCATAGTGGCCCTGGATAGGTAGCTCAGTTCGTTAGAGCATTGTCCTGATATGCCAACGTTGTGGGCTCAATTCCTGGTCAGGGCACATGCAAGAATCAACCAATGAATGCATAAATAAGTGGAACAACAAGTGGATATCTATCTATCTATCTATCTATCTATCTATCTATCTATCTCTTTCTCTCATCAATAAGTAAATTATTTTTAAAAATTAAGCCTAGTCACCAAACCAATTACTCCATAATTCTTTCCTCTGTGTAACTCTGATGAGGGTGGTGAGCCACAGGCATATCTCTGGCCCCTCAGGGCCCTTTCAAGACTTCCCCAATTAACTGGGACTCCTCGAAACTGGTGAGGTGTCCGTTTCCTTTAGTTAGTTCCCCCTTATGTGTTTCTGCCTCTGTTGGGCATCTACCTCCCATTAACCTGACTTCATGGGAAAGTTCCTGGCTGGCTTTGTCACAGCTCTGAGATGGAGAGAGAGGATCCCAGCACCCTCTGCAGGACCAGTGGGTCAAATCCTTTAAAATACTCTCAGTTCAGGCATGGTGCCTTTGCAAGATGCGCCATCTCAAAGCATCTCGCCTGCTCCCCTTTCCCTGACCCCTAACACCCACATACTCACAGAGTCGCCCAAATCTTCAAGTAGCAGTATCTAATTTAATTTTATTGGACAGTGATCATTGTGCTAGATTGCTTAATGAGCTCCAGTTCTCTGCCTCTTCCTGTGTCCCTGCTTTTTGCCATAGTCCTTGCAATTCTTCCCACTAAGGGAGCAGAATGTATTTCCCACCCCTTGGCTTTGGGTTTAGCCATGTGACTTGCCTTGGGCAATAGAATGAAATGGAAATGACAAGGTACCATTATGAGCCTAGGACTTAAGAGTCCTTGAAGATGACTTTCCACAGACATGTGAGTCCTCGTTTTGGTTTTAAGCAGCTGAATTTTGGGATGAGGTTTATAATGGACTAAAAGCTAACTGATTAATCATTTTTAGTACAGTGAAGAAAAGTGGTAGAATTTAAACCAGAAAAAAAAATACTATTACTTCTACAATAATTTCCCCTTTGTTTGCATTCGCTAGCTTAATGAGTGATTCAATTAATTTGGATTTGTGTTGTTTGCTGCAATACATGTATCTGCTGGCATAGTCTGAGAAGATGCTGAGTCTACACTTATTCTGTAGAGCTTGGGAGGACTGCTGGGTCATTGCTGACAGCCAGGACTTCTGCAGACATCGTCACAGCAGAGGGTGCAGACACCCTTCATTTGGAAAGTTGCTAAGTCGGCTCGTGTGCTGCAGTCCAGTTCATTTATGAGTCACTTGTTTAGAATTCAGAGCGCCTTTCCCCGTAGAAATAGTAGTGTGAGGTTTTCGGCAAACATACAACAGCCCATTTAACTGCATGCTCTAACTGAATGACACAATTACACCACAGAACTCAGGGAAAGCACTTTAGCTTCCAATGTTCAGGTCTCCTCTCTCTCCAGTCCCCTTTCTCCTTGTTTGCTCTTTCCAAAGGAAGAAGAGCAGCCGATTGAGTAAGCCTGCTGTTTATTGGGTCTCCTTTCTGAAATGTATCCATAGGCGATGAGGGCCCGCCACTGCCTCTCACCGTGTGGTCCTCTCCCGCATGACTGTTTGGGGTTCGTGGACTTGGGATCTGCTGTCTCTCTCTCTCTTCCAGACATACCTGACCCATGTTTCGTATTTGCAAAGGCAGCAGGAAATCCCACTGAGTCTCAGGTCTAAGATGAGTTCTCCGTCATAGAGTAACCAAAACCTTTAATCAGGGAGTTTAAAAAAGGGCCTGTGCAGGTTCATACACCAGTGCTTCGCTCCTCTCAAGGGGCTGGTGATCCTCGCTGGATACGTCATCAGTCAGAAGGCTGAGGGACCAGAGGCAGCTTAGAATTCCTGAGATAGATCCAATCCCTCTGGTCATGTTTCCTGTGGGAAACTATTTATATCTTTTCTTGGGACAATCCTTCCCATGTCCCAAGTCAGGAGGCGGGCTCAGCTCGAATCAACCTCCTCTAGTGTCTTCCAGGGCAGATCCTCCCACTTCATGGAGACTGGTATTTTGGAAGTATCTCTGTTTTTTTCATGGAGGAGTAGTGGTCCTGTTTTGTTAGAAGATGATCATAAAAGTTGATTTTGGAGAAACTAAGAGAGGTAGTTGAAAGTATATGTGTGTTCTACTTCTTCAAAATTGGCATGAAAATTAACTTACTGTTCTCAGTTCAGAACTCAAGGATCTAACTGCTCCCTGACCATGGCTTCAACTGATACAAACTTCCAACACAAGCACAACATCCTTTCTGAGAGGTGTCCGACATTCTTTGAGAGCATGTGAACTGACACTACTGTTTTATTCAGTTAAAACAAATTCAGTTTATTCTGTCTCGTTGTTAAAACATCAAACTACGGTGGGGCCTTGACTTACAAGTTTAATTCATTCCGTGACAGAGCTCGTAACTCAAATTACTCGTATGTCAAATCAATTTTCACCATTACAATGAATTGAAATGCTGGGCTGATGTTGTGGCGTTCACTGTGACGTTCACTGCGCCAACTAGCGGTGGGGTATCTGAAGCTGGCTTGTAACCCGAATTTTAGCTCGCAACTCAAAGCAAAAAATCGCCCAAGAGATGGCTCGTATCTCGAAAAACCCGTTAGTTGGGACACTCGTAAGTCAAGGCCCCACTGTATTTAGCATAGACATATGACCTTTCTGTTTTACAACTAGAATTTTCATTTTAAATTCATTCTGAAAGATATCTCTCTCCATAGTCTATGTCTCATAAGAGTCTACTGTACTAAAAAGAAAGATCATGTAAATTAGCATTTATTTTTCCTATAAATTTTATGGCCAGTGAAGCATATTATTGATAGCTGCTGTCCTGTGGGGAGGGGGATCAAGGACATTCTGAGAGAAGCAGGGACAAACCCGGGAGAGAGGGAGCCCTGGCAGAATTGGATCCTGGCTCCATGTGCCAAGGGCCAGGCACATCCGTGCTTCCACGGTTACACGCATGACTCAGCTCTCTTTAAAACAGATCAAAATACTCTTCTCCTTGAGTTACAGAAGCGGGCATGTGTCTAGAGTCTGGCATGACTTTTGGCCACCCCACACATGCTCTAGTGAGAGAGCCACCAGCATCAGGAGGAGGTGGGACCAGGTCAGGCAGCTCCTGGAGGAGGGGGGCTCCGGCTCCCACTCCTCTGTGACAACCCTTCTCCTCAGCTTTGGCGGAGGCTCGGGCACCATCCTGGCCCCAGCTCCCCTCAGTGTTCACCTGAAATGCGTGGGCTGTTGCTTTCTTTCAAAATTCATAGAAAAGCTACTATTAGTAGTGATTACAAGTCCTAGCAAAATCTCTTAAACTGCTTATGGAATCTGGGATGTAGTATTATAAATCTAAAGAAACTAATAAATATTTCAGTACAATTTTCTTATGGTTGTTGCTATAAACAACAGCTCCTGCGGAGAAGAAATGAAGGCTGTGGCCATCACAAGTCAAACAGCCTGATATGTAGAAATGTTCAGGTTTTCTCTGAAGGCTGCAACAACCTTAAATCCAAGTCTTTCATGCATATTATATGTATTTCCTAATAGACACATCCCCACTTCCTTCAAAAAGGGAGGCAAGGAAACCAAGATGGCGGCATAGGTAAACACTGGAAATTGCTGCCTCTCACAACAACTTCAAAAATACAACTAAAAGACAAAACGGACATCGTCCAGAACTACAGGAAGGCTGGCTGAGTGGAAATTCTACAACTAGAAGGAGAGAGAAAAGCACACTGAGACTCAGAGGATGTGCGAAAGTGCAGAGGTACGGAGGCGCACGTGGCAAGGGCTGGCAACTGAGGACGCGGCTGTCTTTTTGAATCGGGAAGGAGTCACAAACCCCTGACTGCTCTGAACTCCAGTTCCGGGAAGTCTCTGGGGACCCAGACTTATACGGGGAGAAACTGGACTGTCTGGCAGCGGGCAGAACTCGGAACTTGAGGGCGGCTTTCTCTCAGAGGTGCTTGCAGTGATTACCGGGACACTGAGACTCGGGGCCCCTTAGGGCAGGACTGAGGATCAGCCATAGCTGCTTGCTCTGCCCTGTTGATTCCCTGAGACCCTTCCCCACCCAAGCTGTGGCTTTTGCCTATGAATGCCCTGGCCCTTTGCAATCTGAAAATTACCTAACAAACTGCAGCTGGGCCAGACAGACCCAGAACTTCCAAGAGAAAACCCAAGGCCCCACAGCAGCTTGTATTGCTTCACAGCTGGGCCTCATCTGGGCACCTCCAAATCCCAAACAAGGAAGGGGAACCTGCAGATCTCTTTGTAGCTCCTGCTGGGTAGCCTCAGGCAGAGGCTAGATTAGCACCTCCTTAGATCCAAGAGCCAGTGTACCCAGTGGTCAGAGTGGGACCATCCAGATTACAACTCCTCAGATCCATAAGGGACACATTCAGGGGGCAGACTCAGTGAGCACCAAAGCCCCACTGAAGCAAGTCTTGCCCCAGAAGGGTGTCTTCAACACAGAAGTTCTCCCACTGCAGACACAGCTGATTCTCACAGCCAATAGGCCTGGAGGTCAATTCCTCCCAGTGATACCTACAACAATCAAGGTTTAACTACAACAAGACTGTGCACAAAGCCCACAAGGGGGTGCACCAAGAGTGTCCACCTCAGGTAATTGGGGAGGCTGAGCCACTGGACCCTATAGGACACCTAGCACACAAAACCACTCTACCAACACAGGGAAGCATAAAAAATGCGGAGACAAAGAAACAGGTCACAAATGACAGAAATGGAGGAAAGCAAATGAGTGGACATAGAGTTCAAAACCATGATTATAAGGTTTTTCAAGAATTTTCTAGAAACGGCCAATAAATTTAATGAGACCCTGGAGGATATGAAAAAAGACCAACTAGAAATTAAGCATACACTGATTGAAATAAAGAATAATATACAGAGATCCAACAGCAGACAAGAGTATCCCAAAAATCAAGTCAAAGATTTGAAATATGAAGAAGCAAAAAATACCCAACCAGAAAAGAAAAAAGAAAAAATAATCCAAAAATATGAAGATAGTGTAAGGAGCCTCTGGGACAACTTCAAGCGCACCAACATCCGAATTATAGGGGTGCCAGAAGAAGAGAGAGAGCAAGATACTGAAAACCTATTTGAAGAAATAATGACAGAAAACTTCCCCTACTTGGTGAAAGAAATAGACTTACAAGTCCAGGAAGCGCAGAGAACCCCAAACAAAAGGAATCCAAAGAGGACCACACCAAGACACATCATAATTAAAATGCCAAGAGCAAAAGACAAAGAGAGAATCCTAAAAGCAGCAAGAGAAACACAGTCAGTTACCTACAAGCGAGTACTCATACGACTGTCAGCTGATTTCTCAACAGAAACTATACAGGCCAGAAGGGAGTGGCAAGAAATATTCAAAGTGATAAATACCAAGAACCTACAACCAAGATTACTTTATCCAGCAAAGCTAACATTCAGAATTGAAGGTCGGATTAAGAGCTTCACAGATAAGAAAAAGCTAAAGGAGTTCATCACCACCAAACCAGGATTATATGAAATGCTGAAAGGTATTCTTTAAGAAGAGGAAGAAGAAAAAGGTAAAGATAAAAATTATGAACAGCAAATACATATCTATCAACAAGTGAATCTAAAAATCAAGTGAATAAAAAATCTGATGAACAGAGTAAACTGGTGAATATAATAGAACCAGGGGCATAAAAAGGGAGTGGACTGACAAACCTTGGGGGGAAAGGGGAGGGGGGGGTGCAGGAAGAGACTGGACAAAAATCATACACCTATGGATGAGGACAGTGGGAGGGGTAAGGGCAGAGGGTGGGGTGGGAACCGGGTGGAGGAGAGCTATGGGGGGAAAAAGAGGAACAACTGTAATAATCTGAACAATAAAGATTTAATTAAAAAAAAGGGGGGAGGCAATATAGTGATTCCTTGATATTTTATGCCAAAGGTCATGGTAGTTTATCCAAACAAATCTTATTTGAATGTAAGAGAAATGCTCTAAAAATCCAGTCTTTGAGATTAAGTGATAAAGACCTGAGACGGGAGGAACTGGAAAACCATCACCTGCCCCATGCTGACCTGGCTCCGAGGACCCTCCTCTCCCCAGGAACACAGGGACCCCGACAGCACTGCCCGGCAGGTATGTGTTGGTTCATTGCCTGGAGAGCCACCCAGATGATGGGATTATTTATAACTGGTCGCATGGATTATGTTTTAGAATATTTTTCCAGTCCCTGCTGGGTTGAGAGGCATCATATTTCAGTGGAAAGGACAAGAATGAACAGACTGACAGACACAGAAAGAAGGAGCAAGGGACAGTGAAGGGAAAACGGATTCATGATGACACACAGATGTAAAATTCCCTAGTTAAGAAAAGTGCAGCATTAAAAAAATATGTAGATAAAGAAAAGTACTGTTTGGTACTTTTCCATTAATTTTTCAAAGGTCTTGACCTCCTAAAGAAAAATTTCTGACTAACAGGGGTTTTCCTCACCGCTCAGTTCCTTCTTCTTCTGTCGGGACCAGCGAAACAATGGTCCTATATTTGGCCCTTAGACCGTTGCCACGGAAATGAGAGGGGCAGACTCTCCGCCTTCTGGCTTCACTGTGGGATCCAGCGAAGAACATGATTAAGCTGTCGGAGAACCTCTCTAACTACAATTTTACCTGATAAGTAAAAGTTTCCAGAAAAATGGTGACACATATGGGAAAGTAGATTGTTTAACTCACTCTGAGAAATCCCTTTTGATTCATAGACTGTCTACATGATCGAGACAGAAGAAACCATCTCTGTGTTTGCATGGGGAGGACTCAGTTAACACAGGGAACCTGGGGTCCTGAGTGCTGGGGAAGCAAAACGCTAAGTGAGGGCACAGGCAGGGACAGAGGGAATGGGAGGGAGGCACATGGGTGCCCTTTAAACCATTTTAAAGGAAAATTATATATCCTATTTGGGGGAAAAATCACAGTGTCAAAGAACACTGGCTTTTCACAAGTGGACCAAAGATGGAGCCTGGGGATCTCGACTGCAACGGACTTGAAGCTTGATTTGTATCATTTGTTCCCAGCAAATGAGACCTGGTTTCTCTGGGCAAGAACTCAAGCAGTCACTCTGAACCCATCGGGCAGTCCAGTCCACATCATAGGCCTCTAGTGAGTGCTATTGGATTGAGCAGGTCTGCGGTCTCCACACATGGCTGCAGATGGAAGAACTGACTGGCAGCTGCCAATAGTTAGACAGTATTTGGAAGACTTTCCCGACATTGGTGGGATGGGAAAAAGGAGTTGCCATTTGAAAGGATTACACCCTCTATCTTCCAGTTGGGGTTTTAAAGTTCTTTTAGTTAAAAATATTCTAGCACCTATACTTGCTGTTGGGCATGTCAATCATCACCACCACTTTGGAGATCAATGTGGAAATATCTAAAAAAGTTGAAGATGCAGATTTTATACAACCCACCAATTTCACTATGAGGTGACTGCTATAGACTGACTGAATGGTACCCCCCCCCCCCAATGTATGTGACTGTATCTGCAGATGGGTAATTAAGGTTAACTGAGGTTGTAAGGGTGGGATCCTGAATCCATAGGACAAGAAGAGATAGGGAGATCACTCTCCCTCTTCCTGCCATGTGCACATAGCTAATAGGTGACCGACCATGTACAAGCCAGGAAGAGAGCAGAGTGCGCACCAGAACCTGAGGACGCGGGCACCTGGTCTCAGACAGCTGGCTTCTAGAACTGTGAGAAAACAAACTTACATGTTTAAACCACCTGGTCTAGGGTGTTTTGTTATGGCAGCCCAAGCTAAGACTGGCTCACCTAGGAAAGACCTTATACAGGTGTATGAGGGAAATGTAAGGATGTTCATTATAGTGTTGTTCCTAATGGTAAAAATAGGAGACCAGTCTAACTTCCTGTAGAGAAATAAACCATTCACATAACAGAATTGTATAAAGCAGTTGAAATGAACCTATATTAACATGTACCAATGTAAATAAATCTCAAAAATATAATGTTAAGTAAAAAAAAAAATCAAGCCGTAGAAGAATATTTATACACCGGAAACAATAGTCTAAAATCTTAGGGATACACAACTGTGTGTAAAAGTACAGACAGTTGCCTGGAAATGATACTCACCAACTGCTTCTGAGAAGAGAGGGGAAACGATAGGAAACAGAGGAGCTTTTGCTCTATCTGTAAATGTTTTATTTCTTAATAAGAAATGAGATTTGTGCCAATGTCAGCAAATGGTTTGCATCCTTTAAGTCTGCCTGGTAAAGGCATGGTGCCTGTTACATTATTTTCTGTAGGTTCCACATATTTCATAAATAGATGCTTTTTCGTGTCATCTGGGTTTTCAGCAGGACGACAGTGCTTTTCAGATAGATCTTTCTGTGTACGCCGTGATAGGAAGCCCAGAGAAGTTTAGGTGACTTGGCCAAAGTGTCCAATCTTGTTAAACAGTGACCTGAGGATTGGAAACTAGTTTTCTCTCTGTTTCCATAGCATGTTCTGTATGTGCAATAGAGACAATTCCCCAACTTTATCATCTAAGCCTGAAATAATCCAAATCATGTCCAACTGCTGAGAGCACTTTGAACCCATTAGACCTCCCCTGTCCCCCACATCGTTTCCACGGTTGATGGGTTACCTATTTTACTTACTCACAGGCATCCGCCCTACTGGGGAGTGCTCAGATTTTTCAACTTTTGAAGAAAAGGATATAAGAAAATAAGACTGCTGATCTGGAAATTTTCTGAAATAATTGAGAAGTTGGCAGAAGCTTAAAAGTGGAGATTTTACTGATTATAATTAATTTTGGCTGAAAGATTTTAATTAGGACATTACTATTCTTTGTAAGATAGACTTTTAATACTGTTCAACATAGATGTATGGCAGGAGAACTAGTAGTTATTTATACTCAATTTCCAAATTAATCCAAATAATTGCATTTTTGAAAGATGGATGGCATGAGGGTTCCATGAATAGTATGGAAACAATGGGTAGGAAATATTCAAGGACATTACGATTAACTTTTATTGCTACAATGACTAATCCAGACAAACATAAGCATGTTTCACACATGCTCTTTATCATGTTTTACATAGTTGGGGTAAAGAATTTTGCAGCATTAATTAGGTAGTGTCAACCCCCTTCAAACACCTGATGAAATTTTTAAAAAATATATTTTATTGATTTTTTTACAGAGAGGAAGGGAGAGGGAAAGAAAGTTAGAAACATTGATGAGAGAGAAACATCAATCAACTGCCTCCTGCACACCCCCTACTGGAGATGTGCCCGAAACCAAGGTACATGCCCTTGACCGGAATCAAACCTGGGGCCATTCAGTCTGCAGGCCGACGCTCTATCCACTGAGCCAAACTGGTTAGGGCCTGATGAACTTTTTTAACCTACATTTCATGAAGAAGTAGGTAAGTAAAAGGGCTTAAGGAGGAGGACTGAACTTATTCTGAGAAATAACAATAAAATACAACTTATAGATTATTCCATGCTACATATTTACCAAAAATACACAGTTTTGGGGAGGTGCACACACTGCATGCTAAGCCAGCCATAGGTAAGAAAATGTTCTCTACTCTTGCTCAGGTTAAATTGAAGTCTTTTTTCATTTTCTGGGTTTTGCTGATCCTCTACAGTGCATCCCAAAGTATTCTCATCTGTGGCTTTCATCATCAGAGTCCTTCTCTCTTTGCCAAAAAAAAAAAAAAAAAAAAAAAGAAGAGCCTCAGCCTCCTGCTTGTCTGATTGTTCAAATTCATTTAAAATCCTATCTTCATAAGAGTATTCCTAAAATAATCTCTTCTTTCCACTTGCTTGACAAAGTGTTTGTGTGCCCTGTGTCCTCTAGCCAGATGCCTCTATGATGCTCTGTGCTGGGTTGGTGGAAGGGATGTTGTAACTAGTCCTTTGGGCAGGAGGAGGGCCTTTTTGATTGAATTAGAGTGAAAACACAAAGGCCATGACACTTCTCGCATCTCACCATTGAACACTCCTCAGGACACAGCAGTTCAGGGGTGTTCACTAAGGAATAGTATGGGGTTTCTACTCACATTTATAGTTTCTTTAAAAAAATTTCATAATTCGTATATAATTTGATATTTGATTTAGCCACAATATATTTCCAAGAGAAGTAAAAGGTACTTACATATATCTAATAAAAAGACAGAAAGAAATAATGTAATACAGTGTACCTATGTATGTTTTCATTAGCTTAACACTCATTTAAAGGACCTTATTCCAGAACATAATTTATTTTGACTATGGGTGTTCCTTTGTTTACACATAGTTAGTTCTTTTGGATATGTTACTTTCCCCCAAACTGAGTCTATAGATTTGTGTTATTAACTCTTTTGTTAAGTGAAAAAAACAACTGTTCCATTCTCAATGAAACTTGTGTATTTGGAGCTTGAACAAATTAAGTAAGTCTTCATTTTTGAAGCCTTCAGAGCCCAAATGTGACTTTCTATACAAAAGATGTTAAGAATACAGTGTAACCAACACCCTTCCTTCCTTTTTGATGTAGTAATGTAGAATGCTTATTAGTGTCACTTGGGCACCATATTTATAAATATGTAGGCAGATTATATAAAATAAACTTGGACTTATATTCCTAATTTATTTTCATAGTAGCTTCTTAACCTAGTTTTTAAAAGCATTTGAATTGTTTACTTCTTTTATTTAAATTATAAAACTTATGTTCATAAAAATCAAACCATACATAGGTATGGTGAATAAAAAGCATACATATTCACCCTCTCCAAAATCTTCAAATAATGTGCTTCCTGCCTGATAATTCCATGGCTTACATTTTTAATAGTGCCAGTTTGGTTTAAGTGAAATTTTTGACTTTTCATTAACATAACTAATTAGTTACCAAGGAAAGGGATTTAAGAATAATACAATTTCTATAATTTTTTTCAAGTTATGCTTGATAATTGACATCTTTAACTTTGATCTTTTTAAAAATCCTTCAACTAACTGATATCGATTAAATAAGCATAAATCAGAGCACACCTTCACTCACCAAACTGAGGTAAGCCCTCAACGCCCTCTAGTGGTGTGACCTCCATGCTCCATCTCCTGTGACAACCCACTGATTTCAGTGGGTAACATTCTGAATGTTAGAATTGTGCTTCCGTTACATTCATTTACCAAATATATAAACTTATACGTAAAACTTTCTGGTTAAAATAAGCCATCACCAAGAAAGCAAGGGACAATGATTTTGGGAGGCAATGCCCATTATAAAATACAAGTAATAACTTTTATCACTATGATCTCTGATCTTAATATTATTTGCTCATCTTGACTGTCTAATGTTGACTCCCGCATGACTCTCTGCTATTGAATTTACAAAGACCAATTACAAAGACTATTGTTTAATTTTTTAAAACTATCTTTTTCTTTGATTTCACTTCTCCAGATTTATCACTTTTCTTACATCTGACCTCACTCACTTTTCTGATCAAGAAAGATTCACTTTGCTGCTTCTCTGCCCATGAGAATATGGGCTGTCGCCTCTTCTGGGTGAAGATAACACCTGGACAGGAGTGATGAGAGCCGAGCAGAGGTTCAGAGCCCGGGGGTTGAGGGGGAACAGCAGGCCTCACAGTGTCCAGATGAGCCATTGACTGTCCATGTGATAATGAATTGGTCACTTAAACCCTCTGTCCTCATCTGTGAAATCAGAATGATGATAACAGTGCCCAGTAGGCACAGAACTTAATAAGAAATCCATGTGAAGGAGGGAGAGCGGTGCCGAACACACAACAAGCACTCAGTAACTGTCACAGTGATCTGTGAATAAAAATGAGATAGAATGAAAGATTTGAATCCAACCTCTTTTATCCAAACCAAATACATCTATTCACTAGAAACAGGTTGGAATTGGAGGGCAGCCAAAGTGTCTAGAACTTGGAAGTTTTATAGAGAGCAGGGATTCGAGTGAAGTGAAAAATATGGTCCAAGACCCTTCCTCCCCCATCACGCCAACTCCCGAGTTACAGGTGTTCAGGATGAGACTCCGCAAGACCTAGCAGAAAACAGAGAGCTGGCAAAAGCTTAATTACATAGCTGCACAGTGCCGCAAAGACTGAAGTGTGAGTTCAAGTCAGGAGGATGGGGTCAGGGGGTCAGGACATATACCCTGGGCTTTCAGTCAAGATACAGAAATATTACATCCTTGAAGTGAGGCGGCCCTTTCTCCACATCCCCTCCAACACTTACTTTTGTCTTGTCCATAATAGCCATTCAACTGCTGTGAGGTAGTATCTCATGGGGATTCCGACTTGCATTTCCCTTATGGTGATGTTGAGCATCCTTTCATCTACCTGTTGGCCATTTCCATGCTTTCTTGGGAGTAGTGTCTGTTCATGGCCTCTGCCATGTGGTATGTGTGTTTTTCAGGTGAGGCAATTAAAATTGCATTTTCTACAAGCCTTTCTTGCTCCACAGACCATTAGTTGGGCTTAGGAAGAGTGTGTGTCCCACAAGTGGCATCCGTCACCTAGGATCAGGATCAGAAGCCTCAGCACTTCTGCCCAGCAGCTTGGTGTCAGAGTTGCCAAGGACAGTCGGGAGCAGAGATTTACTCCTACAGGGAAGGAAGAGTGGGAGATCAGTTTCAGCAGTGAGCATGGGGTTCCTGGGCCACGGTCCCTCCCAGGGCCCACACAGGGCAAATGGCCTACACACACCGCACCCCTCTGGTTGTGTAACCTCTTTCTGAAGGGGACAGATACAGCAGGGGGCCTGCCAGATGCCACATGACACATGGTTAAGCAGAACAAGGAAGTGCACATTGAGTCTGAACCAGGGAGAGAGGTTCTCAGACAAGGCCACAAGTCCAGCACAGCTGTGAGGACTCTCTCTCCATAATGAGGTGTTCCAGGCCCAAGCCCCATTGTCATGCGGCCCAGTGGGGGTCAAAAGACTGTGCTAGGGACTGCCTTTCCCAACAGATTGGCTCTTTCATAGAAAACAAAGACAGATTGCAAGGCACAGAATTAAATGAATTAGAAAATATACTTATCCTGAGAGTTTTTAGTCCATGGGGAAGCAGCATCATGGAAATAAAGATAATTTCTCTTTTTATTGATTTCAAAGAGAGGAAGAGAGAGAGACACACACATTGATTTGTTGTTCTACTTGTGAATTCATTGGTTGATTCTTGTATGTGCCATGACCTGGGACCAAGCCTACAACCTTGGCATTTGAGGATGCTGCTGCTAACCCAGCCACGGCAAAGACACAGAATTTAGAATCCATGTTTTATTTAGTATCTGTGGGTAATTGAGCAATTTTTAAATTTAAGTTCTCTAAACTTTCATTTTCTCTTGTACAGTTGGAGCTAATACTATCAGCTTACAAGTTGTAATATACTAACTAGATAATAGCTAAAATCCCTGTCTGAGTGATACAAGTACTGCTTTAAATTTCTTTATAGGAAGAAAAGTAGCAAATAACAGTTACCAGACAGTTTTATTTAATACTATACATATCTGAATAGCTGCTGAAAAAGAAAATTTTCAACAGTTTTTAAAGAATTGCAGACACATACCCAAATAACAGGGAAAGTATGACTTTGTTGCCAAATGCCTTTGCATGTGAGGCTAAGTTAATTAAACTTAAAACAAAAATGCATAAGTCTTTGGACCCTAGGCTCTAAAAATAGCAGTTGGAATTCATACTATTCTTGGATTCATGTTTCAAGGAAGTCATTACATTTTGTTCTTGATTTCATATATTTAACAACATATTTGGAGAAACATGTAACTTCTCACATGGTTTAGACATCATCAAGAGACCAATTTGTGCATATAAACTGCAAATTGAAAGTGAATATTCAGATATTATGGGACTGTATAACAAATACAAATTTGTTAACTTTTAGAAGGAACAAAAACAGTATTAATAAAGACTGGTCTTCTGCATCATTCTCAAAAATTCGTCCTCATTTATTTCTCCATCCCCATCACGATCAGCTTCATCAAGCATTTCCTGTAAAACAAAACATAAATATGTGAACTCTATTAAAAATGAATGACACAAATGAATATTCAAATGTATACTCAAAATTTTACTTTAAATGTATTTATGAGTACAATTAAGACATTTAAATTCTAATATGTAAATAATTGTATATAATTATACATGTAAATTATAGTTATAAAATAAATAAAATTTACCTGAAGTTCATCATCTGTTAAAGTTTCCCCTAGTTCCTTAGCAACCCTCTTGATATTGTTTAATGTTATGCTTCCAGTAGCATCATCATCAAATAATTTGAAAGCCTTTAACAGTTCTTCCTTTTCATCTTTTTCACTCTTGAAAAACAGAAACAGCTAAATGTTATTAGTCTTTCACTTATTTTCCTATGAAGCTGGTCTTACAGGTCTGTGAGGTGCAGAGCAGCAACGTACCACGTAGCTGAGCTCTGACTTTACTAATTGCTCTGCCTTTTAAAATTGTGCCAATGCACTCACATCTGCCCTCAAGGTATTTACACTCAGAGTCTAAGGAAGTGGAAGAGGCACAGGGCGGTAAAGAGGATGTATTTCTTGGTGACCAGTAACTAAGATCCATTACAAAAATGTGAGCTCCAAGAAAACAAGAAGTGTCCCCCACAGAATAGTGCCTGGCAAAAACAGCTACTCAGTAAATGTTTGTGGCATTCCAGGCTTCGCCTTGCTGGCCCCATTCTATCCACCCATATATCCTATTATTTCCTAACAAAAATCCTCTTCTCCACACTGGATGGTCTTCATGATCACTAGCCTGAAAGCATATTTAATCTTGTTCTTCTTATCTAAACCCCAACCATCCTTAAATTCTTCTATGAAACCTCTCATTGTATTTCTTTGAAAAACACAATCACTACTATACCATTTTTAGACTCATTATGGCAAAAAAATCTTCAAAACTAATGGTGCCATTTCCTTCTTTGTCGATTTCAGCTATCAATTTTTTAACTTCTTCTTTCTTTGGTTCAAATCCTAAGGCCCGCATAGCAATCTGAAATTGGAAGCAAATAAATTATATGCCATGATCTCATTCCTAGCTTTAAAATTACCTTAATTACTAGATTTTCTCTCTCGCGAGAGCGCTCTCTCTCTTCTATGGACAAGGTATAAACCTAGAGAGTAAGGTCAGCATATATTTTCCCCATCACCATTTATCCCCTCTATTCCCTCTTCCACCTCCCTCCCCCCAAAATCGCCACCCTGTCGTCCATGTCCATGGGTTCTTTATAAAACAGGAATGAAATGCTTAACAAGATATTGCTTTGCCAGTGTGAGGCGGATGTCTGCACTAAAGAGGGAGATAGATGTCTGCATGGAAAGGACTGTATATCGAGCTTTCAGATGGCTACTGCTAAAGACTTACAAGATTGGCATGAATATATGGTTTTTTAAATGTTTTAGAATTAGAAATAACTTTAGAACCTTCAATTCTTTTACATCTATGGTTCCAGACCCATCAATATCAAATAAATCAAAGGCCTCTTTAATTTCTTGTTTTTGAGTTTCATTTAGTTCAATTTTTGCTGTTTTTTTCTTCCATTGGTCCGAATCTGTGTGGCAGTTGGATGCCTGTAAGAAATACACACGTGAGTGAAAGATAAGCTTTGTAACCGGAAAAGTTACCAGAACCAGAATAATGGATGAAATTGATGAACTAACTAATATAATGACCGTAGTCAGGTATCCTCTTCCCTACTGTATAATGAACCTCAACAATTCTCCCCTTTTCCCGTTACTAACATTTTTGCTTTAGTTGTTAATATGTTGGTGGAAAGCCTGGTTCTTTTTAAAGTTGGGTCCAATTAGGTTTTTCCTTCAAATTAGTGCCTTTAGAAAGGAGATGGGGCAAAGGAAGGCATGCTAGAGGGGTTGTAGGTATGTCGGGATGCAATCGGCCCTACTTGAAGTCTCTGAAAAGCACTGTTGAAGTGATCTTTACTTCTATTACACCTAAATGTCTTATCAGAAAACGTATTATGTGGGATATGCTTGATTGGAACATAATTCTCTTTCCCACCTTCTAGCATACTTTCCACAGGTTGAGAAATGAATAAACTACATTTTCCGGGTGAAAAACTACTACAGGGATCTGGGTAAGAATGCATGTTGGGCCAATTATCAGTATTCAGGGAAGGTGTGTGTGTGTGGAGGGGTCATCTTCCTGCTATTTGCCATTTTCTACTGGCAAGCGAGGTTGTCATGGGCCCCTCCTGCAGCCTTATTTCGGCATCTCCTCCCCAGCTTCGGGGTAGGAAGCAGCAGGACTTTGCGTCCTGCGCCTCCAGTGGCCGGCTTCGCGCGCTAACGGCGTGGCGCTGCTGCTTCCCGGCCCGGGCTGCAGGTCACTGGCCTGGCAGCCTTGGATCCCCAGCTTCCAGGCAGTGGCAGAACTCCTTGGTCCCCGGTCAGTTCGTTTTTCAGAGTTCAGGACTTTCCTAGAGGCCCAGGCCCTCCGGCTGTTTTTAGCATCTTATTCTTTGTACTTAACTCCTTTCTGGCTAGACAGGGAACCTATCGTAGACTGCAGGTATTCACGCTTGATGGGGTTGATGAGGGAAAATGAATTGGAAAACCGCTCTTCCTCCCTAGAGCCGCGGACAATGCGCTTATTGAGCAGCGAGAAGGGGTTCTATTTGACACTTGAGGCTCATGAAAAGGAGGAGAATGATACATTTCATGAGCTAAACAAAGTTCCTTCCTTGCTCCGGGGAGGAACCTCAGCCCCAGCCCCAGGCCCAGCAAGAGGTTGCAGCTGTGAACTCACCATGTCCCCCTCCGGCGCCTTCAGCCAGGAGCCCCGGCCGCCTCCGCCCACTCCGCAGTCCAACAGTAGCCTCCTCTGCTCCCAAGCCGTTGCTAAGGCCGCGGTCGCTAACCTCAGGCAGCCCCGCCCACTCAGGCTAATGATTGATAGCCACATCACCCAATGGCCAGAAGGGAAGGCCCTGAGGCCAGCCCCCTATCTGCTATCTACCAATAGCGTTACTCTCTGCCTGTCTCGTCTACCGTTAAGCGGCCTTTCCAATTGGTTTCCTAGCGACCACCTAGCCGGCCGGCCCCTTTCGCACATGCGCAAACTGCGTGCGGGGCGGGGGTCGTCGTCGCCGGCGTGCTGGGCGTCCCTGTGCCCCCCAGAGCCTGTCTGACCGCAGAAAGCGGGCCCGGAGCAGCGCCGTGGGGCTGGAGAGCAGAGCGAGGTTAGTAGCGAGGTGCTTCCAGCGGCTGCCGAGTCTTTGGTGGCGTCGTGGGGAGCCCGTGTTTGCTTTTCCTGCGCTTTGCACAGGGAAGGGGTGAGAATGGAGGGCCCTCGAGGCCCGGATGCATTGGTCCAGCTCTGGTTCACCGCCGGCGGGGTGTGGAGAGGCGGAGGGGATGCACCGCTGGACCTTCCTCGGCCGCCGCGGGGCTGCGGCTGGGTCGTGGGCCACTTTCCTCCTCCCTTGTTCGCAGGGATTCCGGCGTGGTGGGCCCCGAGGTTAGGGGCGTGGGGCGGCGGCGCGGCCTGAGGGAGCGGGGATGGGGGCTGCGTGGGTCTCGGAAGCCCTGGAGCCTCCCTGCGGAGGACTGAGGTTGTACCTGGGTTGCGGTGTGTATTTGCAGGGAGGGCTTCGTTCCCACCCAGGATCGCTCTCTGACATCTATACCCACACTCACCCCCCGTCATTCTAAGTCTTGGCTGAACCCCAAGATTTGGCCGGCGGTCCAACCACATCCCGCCTAGATCCACACTCTAATCGGACACAGGTGACCCGATGATCAGTAAAGGCTTCGGGTTTGATTCCCGTCAGGGCACATACCTAGGTTATGGGTCCATAACCATGTTTCTCTCTCTCTCTCTCTCTCTCTCTCTCTCTCTCTCTCTCTCTCTCTCTCCCTCCCTCCCTCCCCCCATTCCCCCCCCCCCCCCGCATGTCATATAGGATGTAGGATGCCATCTATCTGGTGAGCTTCCAAGGAACCAGGTGTAGAGTATAGAGATGAATAAAAGCTAGGAACCCACAGATTGGTGGCAGAGATTGCACAGAGAAAAATGCAATGTGTGTAAGCCAAGATGCTAAGTGCTTTAGTAGGTTTGTGTGTAGAAAGTGCTTTAGGAGCACAGGAAGGAGGCACTAATCCTGCCTGGGACATTGGAGAGCCTGTTTTAAAAAATGTGGCATTTGCCTTTGGTCACAAAAGATATACAGCATCTGCCAAGGTAAAGAAAGGGTAGGATATTCAAATCAGAGTATAGCAAGTGCAAAAATGAAAATAAAGGTATATTCTAGTGTGGCAACATCTTGGGGATCATAAGGAAAGTTTGAAGACGAGTCTTACAAATTAGAGTGAGGTCAGATGGTTGGACACCTTTGTAGAGCTAGGGGATCAAGACGTTATTTTCTAAGATAAGCTGGCGTTTTTAGGCAGAGGAGTGACCGGATTACACGTGTGCTTTTCAATGGAAATTCTAAGAACCATGTGAAGAACTATGTTTGGAAGCAATCAAAGGGCCTCAACAAGGCACCGCATACAAACCATGTCCACTCCAAAGGTGCTGAACCTTACACTTGTGGTGCAGGAATGCTGACAGCAGCATGTTTAATCTTGTTTCAGATTTGTACTTACATGTAAGGTCGTAAATATGGTGAAAATCTTTCACTCATCAATAGTCAGACAATATCCTGGGTGTGTGGAATACTTCTGTGACTAAAGTTGCCCTCCTGGGAATTAGAGGGAGATAGTCCAACAGAGGGAGATAGTCAGTAAGTAATAAGTAAATAAGGTGAGGCCATAGATTCCTTGGGAAAGAACATTCCCGAACAAGGAGCACAGAAACACTTGCAAGTGTTTAGGAACAGAAGGGAGGTGGAACCAGAGTGGTCAGGGTGGTAGAGGAATAAGAGACAAAAACAGAAGGGAGGAGTGCACATTATTAGGACAGTAGAGGCCTGATGCACGAAATTCGTGCAAGGGACTCGGCCCCCCACCGCCGCCATAGCTGCCTCTGCCTCAGACCCTGCTGCCGCCGTGGCCACCTCAACCCTGCAGTCCCAGCTTCGTCCAGAAGGTCTCCTGGTCTAATTAGCATATTAATTACCCTTTTATTAGTATAGATTATAACTACTTTGACTTTCACACCAGTGTAGTGGGAAGGCTTTGCAAGATTTTGAGCAGAGGAGTGAAAAGATCTGAGTTAGTTTTTAAAAGGGACTCTCCTGTGTCAGACAGGGGAGTAAAGACTTTATATTCCAAATGAGAGCTTTTGAACTAGTGGAGTAATATCACCAGACTGTTGTACTGAGAATAGAGTGGAACTAGGCAAACTGTTGGTTTTGACATGATGAAAAAAAAGCTAATGATACCTGTCAGAAAATAGTACTTTTTTTAAAAAAATGCAACTTTTGAAAAGCATGTCTTAGTATTCTAAGCCAAGTACCTCAGACAAGACTAGACACGATTTTAGAACAAGAGAGCTTCTTTGGGTGTGAGAATCCCAGGGAAGTCCTTGAGCCAGCTGCTCTTCTTGCACACTTAGGAAGTTAAAGAAACACTAAGCTGGCATGTGAAGTTGTTAGGGATCGCAAGGATGAAATAGAAAGCTGTTTGTGGAAAGCATGTGCTGGTGTCTAGCAGAACATAGTCAGATTGTGTCCGTTCAATGTCAAGAAAAGTTGCCAGAGGTACTTTGCATCGTTGAAATTATCTATCTCACTGTCCCCTTCACCGTCTTTACCTTTTTCACCCTCTTAGAAGATGAGGAATTCTTGTTTGAGTTTTTATTTTATGTTAATTATAGCAAGTTGTAATCACTTCAAAATAATTTAAGAGCTCTTCTAAACTTAGAAATGCTAAGACTTTTTTTTAATTACCAAAACTTGGAATAGATTCTTCAAATGTTGAGACAGATTGTATGAATATGTATTTTGATATCAATTTTTGCTTGCAGATTAGTTGAAATAATCTCATGTCTCATATGGAAAACCTTTTTTTACATAAATTAAATACAGACTAAGTTTGAAATTGCCCATGACTTTTTCCTTTTGCTCTAATTTCTTTATGACTTTTGCACTCGCATAGCAGTATCTTGTGACTTAAACATAGTATAGAAAGGAAACCATAAGCAGAGGCTCTCTGAAAAAAATGAGCACATCCATATTAGGAGTATGGCAGGCTTGGGAGAAGGGAGGAAGGCTTGGAAGTGGGAGATCCTACAGAGACAGGCTGGATTACTGTCATCCTGGATAGAGGGGCAGCCAGAGGGCAGTATTGTATAGTAGTTAATAGCATGGGACTTTGACATTAGACAAGCCTGGATTTTAGTCCATACCTGCTACTTACTATTTGTGAGATTTTGTATATGTTAGTTAACTATTCTTCATTTTTCTCATATATTTGCATTTACTACCACCTCCTTCAACTTGCTGACTCACATTATTCTTCAAGACTCATTTCAGGCATTGCCTTCTTCTGGAAACAGCGTCTGCTGCCTGCCTGATCCACTTCCCTGTGGGATGGAGTGTTCCTCCTCCGGCACCCGTACCTTTTATCTCTAATATCATCATACTACTTTATCATTGCACAGACTGCATTTGATGGAAACTGTACCTACCAGAAACTCCTCAAAGGCAGGGACTATATATCTTAGTCTTCTTTTACAGCATTTATAACCATGAATTACACTCAATAAGATTTTGTTTTATTTGCAGACGATGACTTATAGAGATGGCTCGCAGGGTCATAAACAAAAAAAGGCACCTGGGACTTCAGCAACTTTCAGCCTTTGCAGACACAGGAAGAACTTTCCTAGGCCCAGTGAAATCAACCAAGTTTATTATAGATGAAGAGAGTCATGAGAGTGTGGTAGTCGGTTCAACAGTAAGGCTTCTTGAAAGTTTGGATTTGTCCAGTGCAGTGGGGCAGCTTCTCAGTGAGGCAGTTCAAGCGCAACATAACACGTACAGGACTGGGGCCAGCACTCTTCTGCTTCTCGTCGGTGCTTGGAGCAGTGCTGTGGAGGAGTGTCTTCATCTGGGCGTCCCCATGTCTTTAATCGTGTCAGGAATGTCAGAAGGCTTGGACTCTTGCATTGAAGAAGTCACTTCCCTGCAAGTACCTGTCCACGATGTCTTTGCCCACATAGACAGCACAGAGGTATGTTCCGAACTTGAATCGTTGAATGTCAGTTTGTGTCCCTTTCTACAAATTCCTTCAAATACTGGTTTGATACTGAAAGAGCGTGATCTCAAAGATGTTGCCTCTCAGTCACTGACCACCTACAGTCTTTCTGGGAGACCTGTTAAATCAGCTAAACTTTTTAGACCTCAGGCTACGGTTGATGCAGATAAAAACACGTCACAAACGCCTCAAACTCTGAGAAACAGTCTGCTTGCAGGCGGCCGCTGCAGGCAGTCAGTGCTGACCCACAGTCGGCATTGTAATCGGGAGGCTAGTGATCAGTGGGCAAGCAAACATGGTGCAGCTGCTCCCCAGACTGACAGCTGTAGTGATCTGGGAGAGTTGGCGGCGGGTCTGAGCCACGGAGACCACAGCAGCATGAGATTGGTGGAAGGAGCTGTATGGCTGCAGCACCAGAACACAAGCGTGTGCCAGGGCAGCTGGACGATGCCATTTACGTTCGACATTTCAAGAGTCTTCACTTGCTGTTTACCAGGTTTACCCGAAACCTTTTCTTGTGTGTGTCCAGGATATGTCACTGTTGTATCAATGTTTAGTGCAACTGTGCTCGAGGACTTACAGAATCAGCCTCTCGGGGTCGTTCTCATCGAGGGTGACCTCACAGAGAATTACCGCCACCTGGGATTTAACAAGTCTGCAAATGTTCAAACAGTGTTAGAAAGCATGAAGAAGCTTCAACAAGACAGCTCAGAAGAACTGTGGACAAGTCATGTATTACAGGTATTAGTCAAGTTCAATGTGAACCTTGTCCTGGTACAAGGGACTGTATCCGAACACTTAACTGCAAAGTGCGTGCACACTAAGCGGTTGGTGATTGGCTCGGTGAATGGCAGTGTGATGCAGGCTTTTGCGGAGGCCTCAGGAGCCGTGCAGGTGTCCTACATCGCACAAGTGAGTGAAAACTCTGTGGGCAGGGGGGTCTCTGTGACCTTCTGGAGAAGCAGCCCCTTGGATGTTGGAGATGGGATCAGCAGAATGGCAATTTTGTTGAAAACAGAAGGGATTAATTTGGTTACAGTAGTGCTCACTGACCCAGTCACTGCACAGATGCAAACCAAAGAAGATAGGTTCTGGACTTGTGCCTATCGTCTGCATTATGCTCTTAAAGAGCAAAAGGTCTTCCTTGGAGGTGGTGCAGTTGAGTTTTTGTGTCTTAGCCATCTTCAGATTCTCATGGAGCAACCTCTGAATAAAGGAGACCAAATCTGTTCAGGGGGTCTTCATAATACTTCCTCCTGGCTGGCCTCATCTCTGGCACTGTACAGACCTACTGTGCTTAAATGCTTGGCAGATGGATGGCACAAATACCTTTCAACTGTCGTTTGTAACACTGCCAATTACTCCTCAGAATTTGAAGCCAGGACTTTCATTCAGCATCATCTGCAAAATGCCACAGACTCAGGCTCACCTTCATCTTACATCTTGAATGAATATAGTAAACTAAATAGTGGAGTTTTTAATTCAGGCATTTCAAATAAACCGGAACAGGTTCCAAGAGTTTATGACATTGTTACACCAAAGATTGAGGCGTGGCGCCGAGCTCTGGATTTGGTACTGTTAGTACTTCAGACAGACAGTGAAATTATTACTGGATCTGGGCACACACAGATAAAATCACAGGAGTCAGAGGGCTTTTTATTTTTGTAGTGTTATTGGCTAAGTCTTTGGGAAATAATCTTTTTAAAAAATCTTTATTGTTGAAATTATTATAGATGTCCCTCTTTCTACCCCCCCCTGCCTCCCCCCCCCCCCCACCATAGCTCGCCTTCACCTGGTTACTACCCTGCCCTAGGCCCTCGCCACCCTATTGTGTGTGTCCATAGGTAATGCATACATGCATATAAGATCTTTGTCTACTCTCTTCCAGCCCCCCACACCCCCATCCTCTGATAATCATCAGTCTATTCCATTTCCATGCCCCTGATTCTATTTCATTCACCAGTTTATTCTGTTCGTCCGATTTTTATTCGTTTGATTTTTATATTCAATTGTTGATAGATATGTATTTGTTGCCACTTTGTTGTTCATTTTATTATCTTTATTTTTTTCTTCTCTTCTTAAAGAATAACCTTCAGCATCTACACTAATAAAAGACAAAGATGCTAATTGACTGTACCTTTGCTGTGCCCTAAGCCATGCCCAACAGCCAATCAGAGTGACTATATGCAAATTAACCCAACCAAGATGGCAGCCGGCAGCCACGGAGCTGGAGCAAGCAGGAGGCTTGGTTGCCCCAGTGATGGAGGAAGCCAAGCTTCCCGCCTGCCCTGAGCCCAGCTGTGGCCTCCACTCATGGCAACAAAGTTTCAATTATAGAAGATAGATAAATCCCAGATACCTGCTTCCAGCTGGCCTCCACTGGGAGCTTGGGTGGCTGGGGTCTGTGGCCAGCCTGCAAACAACCATCAGCCCCTCACCCAGGCTGGCCAGGCACCCCAACAGGGACCCTCACCCTGAAGGGGCTTTGGCCAGCCTGCAAACAGCCATCAGCCCCTCACCCAGGCTGGCCAGGCACTCCTATATAATAAAAGGGTAATATGCAAATTGACCCTAACAGCAGAAAGACTGGGAATGACTGGTCACTATGACACACACTGACCACCAGGGGGCATATGCACAATGCAGGAGCTGTCCTCTGGTGGTCAGTGCGCTCCCACAGGGGGAGCTCTGCTCAGCCACAAGCTAGGCTGACAGCTGCCAGTACAGCGGTGGTGGTGGGAGCCTCTCCTGCCTCCTCAGCAGCACTAAGGATGTCCGACTGCAGCTTAGGCCTGGTCCCCACTGGCAAGTGGACATCCCCTGAGGGTCCTGGGCTGCCAGAGGGATGTCTGAGTGCTAGCTTAGGTCCAGTCCCCCAGGGAGCGGGCCTAAGCCAGCAGGTGGTTATCCCCTGAGGGGTACCAGACTGTGAGAGGGCACAGGCTGGGCTAAGGGACCGCCCGAGTGCACAAATTTTTGTGCACTGGGCCTCTAGTTTCATATAATACTGGTTTGGTGGTGATGAATTCCTTTCGCTTTTTCTTGTCTGTGAAGCGTTTTATCTGACCTTCAATTCTAAATGTAGCTTTGCTGGGTAGAGTAATCTTGGTTGTAGGTCCTTGGTTGTAGGTCCTTGGTTGTAGGTCTTTGCTATTCATTACTTTGAATATTTCTTGCCATTCCCTTCTGACCTGCAGAGCTTCTATTGAGAAATCAGCTGACAGTCGTATGGGTACTCCCTTGTAGGTAACTTGCTGCTTTTAAGATTCTCTCTTTGTCTTTTGCCCTTGCCATTTTAATTATGATGTGTCTAGGTGTGGTCCTCTTTGGGTTCCTCTTGTTTGGGGTTCTCTGTGCTTCCTAGACTTGTAAGTCTATTTCTTTCACCAGGTAGTGGAAGTTTTCTGTCATTATTTCTTCAAATAGGTTTTCAATATCTTGCTCTCTCTCTTCTTCTGGCACTCCTGTAATTTGGGTGTTGGCACACTTGAAATTGTCCTAGAGCAGTGATGGCGAACCTATGACACGCGTGTCAGAGGTGACACGCGAACTCATTTTTTTGGTTGATTTTTCTTTGTTAAATGGCATTTAAATATATAAAATAAATATCAAAATATAAGTCTTTGTTTTACTATGGTTGCTAATATCAAAAAATTTCTACATGTGGCACGGCACCAGGGTTAAGTTAGGGTTTTTCAAAATGCTAACACACTGAACTCAAGAGGTTCACCATCACTGTCCTAGAGGCTCCTTACACAATCTTCATATTTTTGGATTATTTTTTCATTTTGCTGTTCTGGTTGGGTGTTTTTTGCTTCCCTATATTTCAAATTGATTTGATTCTTGGGATCTTCTAGTCGACTGTTGAATCCCTGTATATTATTCTTCATTTCAGTCAGTGTATGCCTAATTTCTGACTGGTTCTTTTCCATTTCTTTGGCATTCTGACTAAGATCCTTGAAAATCTCGCTTAAGTCCCTTAGAGGTTTCTAGAAGATCCCTGAGTAACCTTATAACTGTGGTTTTGAGCTCTATATCCAGTAGTTTGCTTTCTTCCATTTCTTTAATTTGTGACATGTTTCTTTGTCTCTGCATTTTGGCTGCTTCCCTGTGTTTGTTTCTATATCTTGGGTAATTGCTAAGTCTCCCTGAGTTGATAGAGTGGCCTTGTGTAGTAGGTGTCCTATAGGGCCCAGTGGCTCAGCCTCCCCAGTCACCTGAGGTAGATACTCTAGGTCAGTGATGGCGAACCTTTTGAGCTCGGCGTGTCAGCATTTTGAAAAACCCTAACTTAACTCTGGTGCTGTGTCACGTATAGAAATTTTTTGATATTTGCAACCATAGTAAAAGACATATTTTTGATACTTATTTTATATATTTAAATGCTATTTAACAAAGAAAAATCAACCAAAAAAATGAGTTCGCGTGTCACCTCTGACATGCGTGTCATAGGTTCGCCACCACTGTTCTAGGTGCACCCTTTTGTGGGCTGTGTGCACAGTCTTGTAGTTGAGCCTTGATTGCTGTTGGTGTCACTGGGAAGAATTGACCTGCAGGCCAATTGGCTGTGGCGACCAGCTGTGACTGCAGTGGGAGAGCTGCTGTGCAGGAGATACTCTTACGGAGCAGGACTTGCTTCAGTGGGGCTTTGGTGCTCACTGAGTCTTCCCCTTGAGAGTGTCACTTATGGATGTGTAGAATTGTAATCTGGTATGGTCTGACACTGATCACTGAGTACACTGGCTTTTGGGTCTCCAGGGAAGTGCAAAGTCAGCCACTGCCTGGGGCCACCCAAAAGGAGCTACAGAGAGATCTTCAGATTCCTCCTCTTTATATCAGGTTTGGAAGTGCCTAGACGGGAACCAGCTGTGAAGCAAAGCAGGCTGGTGGTGGTTCTTGGGCCTTTTATTGATAGGTTTGGGGCTTCCTGGCCCAGCTGCAGCTTGTTTGACAGGTTTTAGCCTAAGTAAGGACAGGCCATTCATATGCAAAAGCCACTGCGCACAGCTTAGGTGGTGTTCTAAATTGTGTGGGGCGGGTTCTCAGGGAATCACCAGGATGGAACAAACAGAAATGGCTGCTGTCAGCCCTGCGACCAGGGAAGTCCCAGCACAGGAACAATGACCGCTAGGAGCACCTCCGTCTGGAAGGAAGCTGCCCTCGAGTTCCTGCCCCGATGCCAGACAGTGCAGTTTCTCCTCTATGTGTCTGTGACCCCCAGAGCCTCGCACAGCACTGGAGCTCAGAGGAAGTGGGAGCTTGTAAGTTCAATTAGTGTGCCAGCCTTTTAAGAGGAGCAGCTGGGTCTCCAGCAGCCTCTGTGTCACTGAGCCCCAATCCTCACTGGTTTTTACAGCCCGTAGTTCTTACTGTCTGTAGGAACTTCTTTTCCCTGCTCTGGTACCCTGGGCTGTGGGTCTGGTGTGGGGCTGGGACCCCTTGCTCCTCTTGGCAGCCTCCACAGAGGTGATCTCCCTCCTGATTTAAAAAGACAGCCCATGTGGGTGCCGGACCAGCCCATTCCCCATCTCCGCACCTCCTACCAGTCTCCGCACCTCCTACCAGTCTCAGTGTGTTTTCTTCTTTACTTCTCTAGTTGTAGGACTTCCATTCAACCAGCTTTCCAATGGTTCTGGATAGCAGTTGTTCTGTACTTCAGTTGTAATTTTGATACGGTTGTGGTATGCGGCGAGTACAGGTTTTTGCCTACGCTGCCATCTTGGTTCCTCTAACTGGGAAATAATCTTTTGTAACATATCATGCTAATAATAAGTTTTCTAGTAACCAAGTCATAGTGCCTAAAATGTTCGCTATTCCCAAGAAGAAAATAATCACTGTCAATTCTGTACAGGATCTGAGGCGTCACCCAGCTCACTCACTAACAAGTTAGCCTGTTGCTGCTTTATGGGATGCTACAGAATACTCGAGACACTTGGTCAGAGACAAGGACTTTTATTATTCACGTCAAAAGCAATAGCCAGAGCTTCGAGTTGGTCTGTGTCCGTTGCCCACTCCCTTGTCCCATCGAGGAACACAAAGGACCAATGGTGGAAGCCTGCGTGTGCCATCAGTTGAGTTACAGGAGAGGAACATGAGCTTGGGAGAGTCACTGCTTGTATCATAAGCAGAAACCATCCTGTACGCTGTCCAAGGGGAGCTGTTACTCTGTAAACGCAAGCCTGAGGCACGGACCGGGTAAAGGTAGGTCCGGTCCTTGCGTTCATGGCGTACATAGGAAGTATGCAGTGTTGCTCAGAGCCCATAATGGGTAGTCTCTTCCAATGATTCACTCCTCAGCCTGAGATATTCTGGGACAAATTTGGATTTTCATGTGATTATGCCACTCTGGCTGCTCTGATTAATCTGACAAACAGGTTGCTTAGTCAATACCAAATCCATTTGATTGGTCTCGTATAGCAATTAATTAAGGCTACTATGAACAGCATGATGAAGCCAGTCTACAGTACAAACCTCAATCATGTCCCCCAGGGTCTTAAGTCCATGGACCAATAGGCATTTTTATTGGCTAGAACAGGGGTGGGCAAACTTTTTGACTCGAGGGCCACAATGGGTTCTTAAACTGGACCGGAGGGCCGGAACAAAAGCATGGATGGAGTGTTTGTGTGAACTAATATAAATTCAAAGTAAACATCATTACATAAAAGGGTACGGTCTTTTTTTTTTTTAGTTTTATTCATTTCAAACGGGCCGGATCCAGCCCGCGGGCCGTAGTTTGCCCACGGCTGGTCTAATGAGTGGGAGGTGGGTGGAGGGGATTCCCTAACAGCTGTGCTTGGTTCTTGGCTGCACCCTGGGGAAAAACCTGAGAAACCCTGTTGGCCTGCTGGTCAAGAGTGTAGATATGTGAGATACACTGAATATGTGCAAAGCACATGCCTAGGAAAACCAAGACCCCAAAGGCCAGGACAAATCATCCCTGATGGATAAGTGGAGTTGATTTTGTGGGCCTGAGCCCTCTTAGGAGAGAGAGCAATCACATGTGAGAGGGGCTTAAACCACATCCTGGCAGCAGCACTGAGGGACTGGGTGCGAGAGCCAAAGGATGAAGGTGCCATGGAAAGTTGTTCCAGCCCTCCTGGGAAGGAAGGGTTACAACTGTTGATCTCGTGAGGCTCTACAAGCCAAACCAGGACCCGTGCTGCAGAAAACAGGTTTTTATTCAATAAAAGGAACAGGAATAATTTAGCAGTTGGCCAAATATGGAGATAGCTCTAGAGACAGTGAGTAAATGACCTTATGACAGGATTTTATTCAAACACTGTAAAGACAGTTTTTGTTTACATAGTAAGAAAGAACTTAGTAGAGTCTTAGTAAAGTCTTTTTGGTGGTAGTGGGGGGCGGGGGTGGGCGTCAAGGAACAGCATTGGTGTGCTGGCTCCCAGAGGGATTGAGTGCTATGAATCTGTCCAAATGGTCTCAAGAAACTTTACTTGCCAAACAGGGTTCTGAATGGTGTCTGAGGTTATCAGCCACTCCTACTGGTAGAGGTAGATAATGCCACAGCCAGGTAGATAATGGCCATAGTCAGGGCCATGGAGACAGGCTTCTAACCACCAGAATGTCATTTAGTAGTCCCCCCTTGTCTACAGGGTATACGTTCCAAGACCCCAGTGAATGCCTGAAACCGTGGATAGTACTATATATGCTTTTTCCTTAAAGCAGCAGAGGTCAGACCAGGTGGGCAAGCCCTTACTTGGCATCTGACTTAATCGTTGACCAATTTTATTGGAAGTTCTGGCACCTTCATTCTTCCTAAATACTTTTAATTATTTATCTCCACATAGGCCCCATTCTTTTGACCTTTTTATCTTTAACCGTGAATTGCCTTTTCTTCTTACTCTAGCCACACTTCCATCCTGGGATTTTTTTTAAACACCTGCATCTTTTATTGCTTCCTATTACTCTTGAAGAACATTTTTAGAGGAAACCCTTTGTCTCTTCCCACTGCCACATACACCAAGGTAATTATTAGAACATTTGGGGCATGGTTTTTCAAAGCCTCTTCTCTGTGTGGATGTACATATGTTTTTTACAGTCCATAATGGGGGCCATACTAAACGCACTGCTGTATAACCTACTGCTGTCAAGTAATGTTAAGAAATTTCTCCAGTATCATAGAGTTCAGTAAAATAATTTCAGTGGCATTGTATTATTCTAGCACAGTAGCCCACTATAATTTATTTAACCCATTTCCTATCAGACATTTAGTTCAGTTCCAGCTTGGGCGCTATTATAAACAAGGCTATAAAAATGTAGTTATAGCTGAATCTTTCCTCTTATTCATAATTATATTCTTTAGATAAATTCCTAGAAATAATGATTCAACAGGTGAAAAGACGTTTTAGCTTTCCTGCCAAATTCTTCTTCCAAAGGTTCTGCAAATGAAAGTGTCATTTCCACAGCCATTGTCAACACTGGATATAATTAAAATTTTGTCTGGAATGTGGGTGAAAATACAATCATATTTTTATAAAAATGATGATGAAATTTTTAAAGATTTTTTATTGATTTTTAGAGAGGGAGAAATACCTGTTTGAGAAAGCAACATGGATTGGCTGCCTCCTGTATGACCCCTACTGGTAATCGAGCCCACATGTCCCCTGACCAGAATCGAACTGGCAACCTATTGGTGCACGGGATGATGCCCAACCAACTGAGCCACATTGGCCAAGGCTGCAACCTCATTTTAATAAACCTCTTTGATTATTAGTGAGGAAGAAAGAGCTGTCGTGTTTCTTTACATTTTTTAATATTTGTAAAATTTTTATATTTTCTTCCTTTGGTGTTATGTTTAGAAAGGTCTTCCCAACTCCAAGATTATACTGCAATCACCTATACAGACTTCTAGTATGGTCTTATTCATCTTTCACATTTAAATATTTAGTCCATCTGGAATTTATTTTAGTGGACGGCATGAACTCTAAAAGAACTTTTTCCAAATGGTTGTGCAGTTGTCCCAACATCATGCTAGGGTTTTAATTACCCACTCGGATATTTCTTAGTGAGGAGGAAATACCAACAGAAAAAGAGATATCGTGTCCTCAGTCGCTAAGAAACATTCTTATGCCTTGCTAATGATGGATTCATACCATTCAGTGTTCTATCTTTCTTTTCTGCTACCATAGCATTATATTCTAGTGAAAAAAGAATACGGTAGAAACGTCACACTAACAGTGAGGATAAAAAAGGCAGCGCCCCTTTATGACATTTTTCCTGTACAGCGATTGAACATCAACCTATGAACCAGGAGGTCACAGTTTGATTCCGTCAGGGCACATGCCTGAATTATGGGCTCGATCCCCAGTGTGGGGCATGGAGGAGGCAGCGGATCAATGATTCTCTCTCATCACTGATCTATCTCTCCCACTTCCTTCCTCTCTGAAATCAATAAAAAATTTAAAAAACAAACCACACACTTTTGCTTCATAAGGTCCTCAGAACTTTACTGAAAAACCTAGAAATTTTTTTTCTTTTGACCTGTAGGTGGCAAACTTCCACTCTTATGCTCTCAAAAATTTGACCTGCTCATTTAAGGCCCACAAAATGAAAGGTGAGATGATTTTAGTTTGGGTAAGCATGACTATAAGAACCGGAAAAGTAAAAGGCAGTTCCTTTTACATTACTGTAGGTTTGGAGATGTTTGGCAAAGACCTGGTCAGAGCCCCATCTCTGCTGTTAGCTCGCTTTGGCTTGGGCAGGTCTCTTGCCCCTGCTATCTCACCTTTAAGTCAAGGTTGAATGAAGTCTTCCCTATTTACTTTCCAGCTCTAAGTTTATGATTCTTGTTACCAATTCTTGTTACCGTGACAGATTTTGAGTGATAGTGAAACTTACTTGAAAGGGGGCAAAAATGTTTAAAAACTGCTTCTTAAAAGATTGTAATGATAAGACCAGACCAAAATTGATTGCAAAAGCTTTAATGCATGATGTTTATAATGGTGGGGTTTCAAAACTAGCCAATTATAGATTCAAACCATTGTAATGACTTATTTTATTGCCAACCAGGAGTAATACAGTAGAGAATGGCATAACTTTTTAGTGATATGAAAAAGTATTAACTTAGATCTATCATCATTGCAGCCATATCTATGGGTTACAATGGGTTCAAATGTAGAATATGAAATATAAATCTGCAAGAAACCAGAATATAGAATATAAAACCCAAAGAAGCCAGAATAACATGGATGGGAGATAAATTACTTTCTATTAAAAAGGAGAAGAAGCTATTGAACACAAGATACATTTTTCCATACTACAAGAATAAAAACATTTCAAACCACAGGGAACGCTAAATGGGACAAACTGTTAGAAACTTACTATTATAAGTGTGTGTATATATAACCAGGTAGCAGTTGGAGTCTCTATGAACTTGAGTAAACTGGACCCAAATCTTAAATCCAGTAACTCTGCTATCATAAGGCCTCCTGAGAATTTTATTGTGCCCCCAAACACACACACACACACACACACGCACATACACACTTGCTCTTGCTTCTCTCTGTTGTCTATGTTTTAGTGGGATTCCATTTTTTTCCTTTCTTTTCACCACCCTTTACTTTTCCAACTTTAGTGTCTACAGCTAATCCACTCATTCGTGTCAAGCCCTTCATGGGCTTAAAAAAGTACTTTGTTAAAGATCTGAGTAAGTTGCAGAGAGGGCAGATGTCAGTGTGGAGTGCTGACCTGTCCCTGTGTCCTTGCTGCCCCTCCTTTCCCTCTTGCCTCTCAGAGCCCTCTTCCTGCATCATCCCAAGCATCCCCGCCTCCAAGACTTCTCACATCCACCCTCAACTACAAACTCCCATTTCCCAAAAGGAACAGCTCTTCCTAAGGGGCATATTAGTAAATAAAATTTCCACCATGTAATTTCATCTCTAAGGTTGGCATTTAATTTCCACTTGGAAAGGGGAAACAGTTTATACAAAGAGACATGGGAAAATGTGCTTTGGTCCTACGATGAGGTTCATAATCAAACAACTTTAAAAGCAGCATTCCCTGCTAGTCAGAGTAGAGAGTGTCTGAAGGGCAAGGCTCAGTGCTGGAGAGCCTGTGGGGAAGCATGCATTCCAGACATTGCTGGAGGAAATATGCAAGTCCATTCAGCTGTAAACTGTTCTGTACAAAATCGTCCTAGTATTATAAAAAGGGAGGCAAACCAAATATTCCACAATGGGGAGTATTACACAAATATGATAGATTACTAGGATGGAATGAGTTCTGTGCTGTTAAAAAATGTCAAGTATGCGTTTTACTTCAACACATGACCAAGTTTATAGTGACAAGTGAAAAAACAGAACTTGAGATAATACTAACTCTATGGCTATGTGAAAACAACGAAGACTGGAACCCAGAGGAATGTAAATAAATTCAATTCTTATTAATACATAAAGTTAAGTTCCAACTTTTAGAAATGACAATTCTTATTAGTTTTAATTATTCTATCTTGTATTTTTATATCTCTATATAGTACGACCAATTATTCAAGTCCATTTGAGCTTATTCTAACAGTTGGAACCACATCCGAAAGGTGTTTTTTTTTCTTCTGGAATTGCTTTAAGTCAGGTTTTTCTAATGCACTAATTGACTCTAGGAATAAATTAGGTTATCTTTAAAAGTTTTTTAGTGTATGGTATTCTAAAAAATTCCAGATCAGCACTGCTCAAAACTGTCAAGGTTATGAAGAAATCAAGTCTAGCCTGAGAAGCAGCCACAGCCAAAAGGAGCATAGGGAGACGTGGTGACTGAGCGTGGCGGGATCCCGGAACAGGAAAAAGTCATTAGGCCAAAACCAAAGAAATCGGAGTCAAGTATGGACTCTAGTGAGTAACTATGTATCAGTATTGGCTTATTAATTATATTGTACCATACTAATAGAAGACACTAATAATAAGGGAAACTAGGTGGAGTATATGAGGATTCTCTGAGTCATTTTTACACCTTTTCTGTACATCTAAGCTATCCTAAAATTAAATTTTTATTAAAATTAGTATGTTCAGACAACTATAACATCATTTAATGTATTGAACTAACACACTAAATAATTGAACTTCGTTTACTGTTAGTGCCAACTGATAAGGTGAAAAATTACCAGGTCTTATCTGTAATAATGCAGTAGACCAGTGATGAAGATAGCCTTCAATAAAGAGAGCGGTCCATTATTAAGAGCTGAGGATGTACAGAATACTATACCAACCACAATCCCGGCCCCAGGAGCAACCCACAGAAATGCATGCCAACGGCACAAGGCCAACTCCAGAGTCTAACAAAATGTTCTTCTCCATGTGCAGAGCTGTTACTGTTATACTACAATAGTAGTGAAGTCTATTTCAGACTATTCTGAGGTTGCATTTTCTGATTTTTTTTCCTTTTCTATTTTGTTTGTCATTTTTCTTGACAGTTGCATTTTTAAATTTTTCCAGTGCATTTATCTGGTGATGTGAAGAAGACTCTTTGTACACTGTCTACTATGAGTGAAAGGCACATTGGGAATTGCACAGTATATTGGCCACATTGAGACGGGTTTGATGTCTAAAAAAAGTAGACCTGTTTCCTGTGCTAACCTCAGAGCAGGAGGTGGAAAAGGCTGCTTCCCAAAAGGTTTCCACTCTGTACTAATATCAAATTTAAAGAAATGAGGCAGATGTAATATATTTTCCCCCTCATCACTCCAATTAAATATCCATTACAATAGTTTTTATTAATGTATTAAAAATGTTTTAAATTAGCCCTAGCTGGTTTGGCTCTGTGAATAGAGCATCAGCCTGTGGACTGAAGGGTCCCGAGTTTGATTCTGGTCAAGGGCACATGCTTGGGTTGCAGGCTCGGTCCCCAGTAGGAGGCGTGCAGGAGGCAGCCAATTAATGATTCCCTCTCATCATTAATGGTTCTATTTCTCTCTCCCTCTCCCTCCCTATCTGAAAGCAATAAAAATATATTAAGTAAAAAGATGTTGTAAATTAGCATTTGTGTTTTCTTGTTAAAAGCAGTAGAAGCCTCTGTTGATGAAGTCATTTATTTTCTTGTAAATAATCATTGGTTTCCTGCAGTATTTCTAAAACTGCCCTATGAGAAGCACATGGGCCACTTGTCAAAATGTGGATTCCCAGACCCTCCCTCTCAAGATTCTAGTTCAGGGTGTCTGAGGGCCCAGGAAAACCTGTCTTTTAATTAGCGCCTCTTTCTGGTCAGGTTCAGTCTGCCAGTTAGGTAAGCTGTTGGTAGTAGTTCTTAACCCTGGCTACACAGTAGAATCATGGTGAGAATGTTCAACACTACTTATGCCCAGCCAGGATTGTCATTATCCGTGGTGGGGCGCCAGTGTTTTCTAACTCCCTCTGATGGGTGCTTGTGTGTAACCAACATCAAAACCAGTTGTCTTGTGTGTGTGTAACCAAAATTAATTAGAAAAATGTGTACTTTACTTCTTAGACTCGAATAAAGAAAATATTGGGTACTGAACATAGCACATGGATCTTACAAGCAGAAACAAAAAAGACATGCTAATGGGACTGACTGCTAATAGGTACAGGTTGTTTGGGGGCTGCTGGGGGGAATGGAAATGTTCTGGAATGAGATAAAGCTGATGATTGCAGAAAATAGAGAATAGAGTAAAAACCACTGAAGTGTACGCATTAAAGTGGGGAGTTTTATGTTGTGTGAAGTATATGTCAATCTAAAGATGCTACTAAAACAGAGAAAACATATGGTTTAACCTTTTAAAAAAATTTTTAGAAACAGACATATACAAACCAGTATTAGAAATAGGGTTAGTGGTTATGTTTGCGGGAGGGGGTGGGGGGTGCAAGAACAAGGAGGGCTCTGGGTGCTGGCCGGGTTCTTATTGCATGAACTGGGCGGTGGTCACAGGGGTGAGTTTATCTTGTGAGCATTTTTGAGCTGCGCTGTATGTTTATGATTTGTGCTTTGGGAAAACTGAGTTATCAAGAGATGACCAGATATGCAGGCTCCTGCATTGAGAGCACCGTTAAGAATCTATCTTAACTTATAATGAAAGCACATCTGAGGAGACATCAAGATAATGTTTGACAGTAGAGGCCATTTGGTATTGGAGTTGTTTACCAAAGACGCTACAGAAACCCTGTCCCCGGAACTCTCTGAAAACGAGCCTCGCCGTAAAATCGTTCTGTTTTGAGATGCCATCTTATAGTAATTGGCCAGATAATATTTTGAGACTTAATCCACTTCTTTGAGACTGTGTTTAGTTTTTAATTCTTTTTCATTCTGGGAAGTAAAAGGTAGAAAGAATGAAAGAAAAACAGAACTTCAAATTCCCATAGCAGGATACTTGCCAAAGAGAATTAGCTAATTCATATATTTTTAGTTATAGCAAACCTTCTTGTAATCTGTTTCGCCAGTCGTCAAACTGAATTTCCTAAGCTCAGTTTAATTTCCTTTCTTCTATATTGTTGCCAATAACTTTTCCTTAATTGCTGTTACTATGCGGACCATCCCAGACTCTCCTTCCTCTCTTCCTTGTTTATTGCCTTTCCGGGCTCCGTGAATTTAGTTGGTTCTCACTTTCTTTCTTCATAGGCTACAGGGTTTCATCACTTTATTGGTCTTTTTTTTTATTTCTATAGCTCTATTCATACTTTTAAGACCTTTGGTTTCCAGAAATGACTACAATATTGTGAGGTTCTGGAAAATCTCTGCTTCCTTTTGTCATCGTGTTTGTGTGCTAAAACAATACGGGTCAACGTTGGCCCCTCTGGTTCCAGGGTTACGTCTTTAGAACTGAGTCAGTTGAGCATTGCCCCTGATTTCATAAGCTATGTGCATGCAATCTATTCCCTTGAAATCTGTTTGTGCCTTTCCAGAACTCCTCCTCATTCCATTACCCACTTGTGGATTTGGCTTTGTCTTCTTACATCTAAGGTTTGTTTATTTTATAAAGAAAACCAACATCATTTAAAATTTGCTTTGTTTTTAATAACTAGAAGGAATTTTTTTTTTGATTCTCTGTTTCAATCTCCTCATTTTATAGATGAGGAAAGGAAGGCCCAGAGAAATCTATATGGCTAATTACTGATAAAGCCATTTTTCTTCCACAGTTCTTTATTGTTTTATTGTACTTAATTTGCATTTTTTTTCTAAGCAATATTTTTAACTCCTAGGCACACTGAGCCATTCTGGCTTTTTTCCCTCCTATTTAATTTCTTTAAAACTTTTTAGTAAATCATTTAGCTTATTTTTCGTACCAGATGTTCAAGATAACTAGTTCAGCACCATTTAGTACATTATTCTATTAGCACAACTTTAAGAACTTTCTCAGAGCAAAACATTTTTCTCTGTGTTATTTTTAATGCATTTTTTCCTCCTTTCTTACTGAATTTTCCAAATTGAAACACTCCAAGAAAAGGTCCACGTCTTCACATTCTCACACTCCACTTTCTTTTGTAGGATAATACCATCTGCGGGGTATTGAGCTCTGGGTTAATTGTTCCCATTTTACTGACGTCATAACTGAGGCACAGAGATTTCTCTATGGCAGAGTGGGATGAGACCTAGGCTTCCCTATTCCTGATCCAACTTTTTATGTATTTCTTTAATAAATTTTATGTTTATGGGTTGCTAAGCAGGGAATTCTAGATCGCAATGAAATGGATTTATAGCCTACAGTTCTGCCGCAGGAGGCAAGGCAGAAAGCCTCAGACCTCATCGAACGTGGGAGGCAATGAGAAACTGGCTCAGGCCTGTCTCCCTGAAGGCAGGGAAGTGATGAGAATGTCCTGGTCGGGCTCCTCTCAGGCCTCCATGCTCTCCTGTTCCAGGAAGACCAGAGGAGGATCCGCCAGACTCAGGATGGTCTGCAGTCCACACCCGGGCTGCTGGGACATCCGCACCGTCGCCAGGGCGCCAAGGCAGAGCACCTCGCAGGCGACCTCCCTGATCGGCAGTCACAGGTCCCTCGTCCCTCCTCATCAGCAATGACACTTTCTTTATCCCCTTTCCTGTCTGTGAAGTAAAGCTGTGTGATCCGTCTTCGTAGAAATTACTCACTGCCTGTTCTTCTTAACTCACTACCTTGTCCCAAATTATCTACTAGTTTCCACTATGCTACCGGGAACAAGAAGAAAAATTAGGAGTTGTACATTGCTGGGTAATAAACTACCCTCAAGCCTAGTGGCTTCAACCAACCACCATTTACTGTTTCCAGTCTGCGTGTTGGCTGGCGCTCCTCTGCTGGTTTTGCCTGGGCATTCGGCTGCAGGCCCGCTGGGCAGGAAAGGACATGGTGGCTTCAGGCACTGACTGTCAGTAGGACCAGCCACTTGGTTCTCCCACAGCCTTGTCCCCAGGAAGCTGGACTGGCTGCCCCACACGTCTGTCTCAGGGCAGCCTTTCCTGAGAACCAAGGCAGGAGCTGAAGGTCTAGTGAGGAAGTCATAGAACTTCATTTCTACCACATTCTTTTGATCAAAGCAAATAAGAACAGCCAAGGTTCAAGGGGTGGGGGTAGACTGCTCTTATTAGGCATTGCAGAAAGCGTGTGCCCATGTTTTTCAATCTACAACAATGCAAAAAACTAAGTACTTTCCACTAAATAGATAGGTTCATTGAAGCCCAAACAAGCTATGACTTCACTCTTTGCTCAGATAAGAATGCCAGTTGACTAAACATCTTCTGTTCTAGTCACTGTGACAAAAGCACTCTAACACTAATAGGTCTCAAAGATAGGAAATGAAGGAAACTACTAAAAGTTGTCATAGCCCAGAAAATATTTGCAAGAGGAAGTAGAGGTACCAAGTCTTATTTCTATCGGCAAAGTGACCTGATAAGTGTGGTTTCCAAACCTCAGAGTTATGTCAATTTCATTCCAAGCCTCTTTAGTTAATAATAGAAAGAAGGAAAATAAAAAAAAAAAAACAGCCAAAGATTTTGTTCCTTGAAGGGAATTAGCGAATTAACTCTGAAGTAACACTGGTTGGCCAACATTCACTGACAGGAGTTTGTATTTCTACCTCCTCCCTTGCATAAATGGGGAAAGTGAAATGAGATCATTACTATGCTTTATTGGATGCCTGGATTCCCTTTGTCTCTAAAAGATATATAGTTGCTACTATTATTTTATTTAAGGCTTCAAGAATTTACATGGTTTAATGATAGACATTCTCTTTTTAAATATATTTTTATGGTCAAAGTAGGTGCTTGATAAACTTGCTTTAAAAACTTTCCAAACAAAATTATCATTGCCATAGTCTATGGGGTAAAAATTTGGGACCTCCACTTTCTGTTTGTTCAGATGTTGGAAATGAGGTAGCACAATTACAACAGCCAGCTATTGCTGTGTAACAACTAACCACAGAAATCCCAGTGGCATTTAACAAAAGCCTTTGTTTTGCTCATGGATCTGTGAAGTGGCTGGGCAGTTCTGCCTCATGCTGCAGGTCTACAGACAAGTCAGGACAGCTCTGTTTAATGCATGTTTATTCTGAGGACCAGATTAAAGGGGCAGCAGCTACCCAAAGAGTATGTTCATGGTGAAGGCATAGGTGCAAGAGAGTATGCAAAAATATGCAAGTTTCTTAAGGTCTGGAGTCAGAACCTACAAAATGTCACTTCTGCCCAAGGCAATGAAATAGCAAGGTTCATCTTCAATAGGAGAAACTGCTGAGTCACAGGTCAAGCTCCAAGTTATAAGGGATGAAGAATTGAAGCCAATAATACAGTCTACCATAAGAGTGTTTAAAGAATCACTCCTTAATCCCACCACCGTGAACAGGCATATGTCTGGGTGAGGCTTCTCATACTTGCTCAACAGGACATAAATTCTTTGGCTGGCTGATTGTTGAAGTTTGTGATTCTGTCCTCAAATAATAACATGGGATGTCTGCCTGTTCATTATCTAGCAGAGTATATCTTTGAATTCTGTGTTGCTTCAAGGTTATAAAATCTCAGTTTAGAAAACCATATTTGTAGAGGATTTCCTAATGGGTTATCTTCCTCAAAATGGTCTTTCATACCTGGATCAAGTCAGGTTGCAGAAAAGTCTCTATCATGTTGGCCTCTTGTAAAATTGCTTTTATGTAACTAAGCGTGGCTCACAGAAACAAAGATTTTTCTGGGCTCCTCCTGAGAAATTGGCTTATTTTTATCTTATAGTTATTGTGATGTAACCAAGCATCTTTCCATTCTTTTACTGGCAGCTAGGAAGCGCTAGTGGAGATTTGTGAGCCATGTCTGCTTTATGTATAGCATAGCCATTGTGTGTCAGGCTTCCAGCGAGTTAGCACATGTAAGTCCTTAGAAATTCTTGGAACATAGTGCTATATATGTTTGCCATCATCATCATTATCATCATCATCATCATTATTGATAATAGTGGGGTAAGTTGAATATAAATAAAATTCAATAAAATAAAAGAACAGGATCCTAACATCTGATGTATGTCATTTTGGAATAAAAAGTGCTGAATTCATCTGTTGCTTTTTAAGACTTTTGTAATCAAATTACCTAATTGATAAGCAGGCCAAATATTGGATGGGGAAATTTTATTTTCCTTCAGCTTAACTAATATTTTACTCATTAAGTTTAAGCTTGTATTGTTTGGAACAAAATAAATTTCCATGTCTTGCCAAAAACACTGAGAATGAAATAGCAGCAAAGAATGGGGTAAATATTATTAAAGGATGGGCAAGGTTTTGAAACTGCCTTGTGGTTTGGTGGGATGGGGGTTGGGGGTTGGGGATGGTAAGAAGTCCAATAGGGAACTCTCTTCCTTACACTAGCTAGTTTGGGGCCTAAGCAGAAATTTCACTTTCCTCCCTCGTTCAGTGGGAGAAGGAAGGAGAAGGTGGAAGTGAGGGACCAAAGTCAATTAGGACTGATAATCTCACCAATGAAGGTGTGTTCCCACAGGGTCTCCTGTAGGGGACAGACCAGTGCTCCCATGTTGTCCCCACAGAGCTGGTGCCTTGACGGTGCCCACAGCCTAATGACACAGAGAAGACAAACGGCTGTTTTGCCGACAACCAACAGGCAAATCCAAGAACACAGACTGCCAGCCCCCAGCCTTCAAAGTCACGTCCAGAAGGAAGGATTCAAATAATCCTCTGCTAAATAGAGCAAGAAGTAAGGGAAAATGTCCCCACTAATTTGCGGCTAATTCTGTTATTCAGAAGAACAGCTTTGGGGAAAGAAAAGAAGCTGAAGAAAAACTTTTAAAAAGAAAAGGACAGGACATTCCATGCGAAAGACTTGTGAAAAATTCATCTTGGAAGGAGACAATCAGGGTGAAAGTTCAGGTAGCAGATTGGGAAAGGGTTATCCTCCAAGACAAAGAGTATGTTCATAGTGAAAAGTCTACAAATATTTCATAGCTCAGTGAAGGGAGTATAGGGAAAAGGCAGTTAGAGTAAATGTAGATAATGAAAAGGATATATTAAGTGTGAATGAATTATCTTAATTATAGATTAATTAAATTACATGTAGATAGTTGTTTTTTTAAGACAAAAATAATACTGTTCAATTTTTATGGGCTACAATTGGCAATCTCTATTAAAATTACTATAGGAGGACTTTATCCTTTGTGTCATATGTGTATAAAATCCTATGTGTGTAAAGGGACATGTGCATGAGATCATTGATTGCAGCATTGTTTGTGATAGTAAAATATTGGAAATGACATAAATGCCTATTAATTGGAGACCAGCTACATAAATTATGACAGCTCATGCATTAGAATATGCAGCTATTAACTCGAATGAGGTAGATCTTTATGTAATAACAATGCAAACTCTCCAAGATGTTTTATAAAGAAGGTGTGGGAGTGAATACGACCATTCATGTAAAACTGTGTATTTGTGTTAACTTGTTTATACACACACACCTCTGGAAGGACCACAAGAAAATGGCAGGAGTGACAGCTTCTAGGTGGGACTGGGGACCAGGTAGACAGGGATGTGGGGAGGTTGTCACTCTGTCCCTTGAGTTCCTTTTGGGGTTGATGTCATATGCATTTAAATTCACTAAAAACAATAACATCATTAAAGAAATAGTGAATTCATCTGAAACAGCAAGGAGCAAAATTGACAAAGGTGCAAGTAATCTGTGATGTGGAGGACAAGCTTGAGAAAAATCCACAGAATGTAGAGGGAACAATCAGACAGGCCAACGAGGAAGACACGTCTCAAAGATTCAGCCCACAAATCGTATCACCCAAGTATGTGTACTGTGCTTCTAACTGTGTAAAGACAAAGCTACACATGCAGACACATCGGGTTCATATATGTCAATATCTACTTATACATGTTGTAATTGATAATCAACAAATAGCACTGTGCTAAGTGTTCTCGGTGTGCTGTTATTAATTATCCAATATCAATAATATGGGGTAGGTCATTAGCCCCACTGTACACATCAGGTTCTGAGGCCTGGAGGTTGGCTCCGCATCCCCCAGTCACACAGCTAGTGACCGCTGAGATTTGACTCTGAAATCTGCCTTCTCAACCGCTAGGTCACGATGCCTCCCTGTCGTGTAGGGACTACATGGGGGGGCTAAGCAGCAGTCAGTCAGTCACTGGAGAGTGAAACTGGACTTTTTACTTTCTATATTAGCATGTTCATATCATTTATAGTGTTGTCATAAAGTACTGCTTTTGTAATTTACCACCAAAAAAAAAAAGTAGCTATAAACTGCAAAGGGGTATAAAACATTAAACAAATATCAGAGACTGCTCTCCCTAACTCTTATTAGCAGAAGTTTTGTCAGAAACCATGTGTGTGTGTGTTTTTAAATCTACAGAGCCTACAGCCCCCCTTCCTGCGGTTACGGAGGTATTTAGGGTTCACACTGGTGCTCTTTGGTTGGCTAGTCTGTACAGCTCTGACTGCAGGCGAATGTCCACCTCAGTCCCTGGGGCACTCCCCAAGACCGAGTGCCAGGACTCCCTGTCCTCCAGCCGTGGCCAGCACCTGGCTCCCAGCTGTGTCTGTAGGTGGGCCCCACTGCCATCTCATTGCCGGGTCAGCATTAGAACTCGGGCCTGCACTCCCTGGTTCTCTTGGCCAGGACACTCTTGTATCTTTTTCATCTCAGTGACACGATACCAGCATGTCTTCATTCAGGCTGCCATAACGTAATCGACTGGGTGGCATATAAACAACAGAAACTTATTTCTCACAGGTCAGGAGGCTGGGAAGATCAAGACCAAGGCCGACAGATCCAATATCCCAAGAGAGCTTCCCACTGAGCCTGCTGTCTTCTCCCTGGGTCTTCACATGACAGGAGGGACAAGGTACATCTCCCTGGTCTCTTGTACAAGGGCACCAATGCCATTTGTGAGGGCTTCACCCTCGTGACCTCATCCTCTCCTAAAGGCCTGACTTCCTAATAACATCACATTGCAGGTTAGGATTTCAGCATGTGAATTTGGAGAGAGACAAACAGTCTATAGCAAACAGCATAGCACATTTATATAATGAGCCTTATGATAGCCGTTGCAACACTGCATTCCCCCCAATTTCAGAGCTGTCCAGATTGAAAGCAATGCCAAAGGGCAAAGTCAAGGTCACAGCCCTTCACTGCTCACAATCTCTACATTATAATGCCATTCTTATATTCCTTTACTACATTTTTTAGAAAAGTACACTGTACTCCTCTATACCAGCACATGTAAAATAGTGTGACTGCTATACACACACATACTGGATGTCATACTAGGCGTTCACTGTGTTAGTCATGAGGCACACAGATAACTGAGCTCTCTGTGGCATTTCAGCTTCGGACCAGGCATTGTGTGAAGAGCTGTGTTCCTTGTACCCTAAGATTTCTAGTTCTGACAACATTCACTCTTTCATGGCAATGGGTTATCACTTAGAACGACACCATGGGCTTAGAGGCAGCACTTATAATTACTAAGAATAAGCAATTATAAAATCTCAAGAGCATCTTTCCCTCTCAGGAACCCAGTAGATGGTGGCTGAATTAACAAACACAACTATTCCTAGTTTAGTCAGGTTTATTTAGATCAGCTGTAGGCAAACTACGGCCTGTGGGCTGGATCCGGCCCGTTTGAAATGAATAAAACTAAAAAAAAAAAAAGACCGTACCCTTTTATGTAATGATGTTTACTTTGAATTTATATTAGTTCACACAAACACTCCATCCATGCTTTTGTTCTGGCCCTCCGGTCCAGTTTAAGAACCCATTGTGGCCCTCGAGTCAAAAAGTTTGCCCACCCCTGATTTAGATACTAGAGGCCTGGTGCACAAAATTCAGGCACTCGGGGGAGGGGGGGGTCCCTCAGCCCAGCCTGCACCCTCTTGCAGTCTGGGAGCCCCCAGGGGATGTCTGACTGATGACTTAGGCCCGCTCCCAAGCCGACAGTCAGACATCTTCAGCACTGTCGCAAGGGCGGAAGAGGCTCCCGCCACCGCCACTGCGCTCGCCAGCCATGAGTCCTGCTTCTGGTGAGCAGTGCTCCCCCTATGGGAGCACACTGACCACCAGGGGACAGCTTTTGCATTGAGTGTCAGTGTATGTCATAGTGACTGGTCATTCTGCTGTTCAGTCGATTTGCATATTAGCCTTTTATAATATAGGATAATGACCCCATATGTGGACATGCAGTGAGGATGCAGAAATGATAGGGTGTAGTGCTCATCAACATAGGTACAATAACAGCTTCTGTGTATCTGTATGGAAGTGAGATATCTGTAATTTCATTGACAGTTTCCACCCTCTCACCGCTGAGCTGTCAGGAGTCCATGGGGAGCTTGGCTGGGACCAAATCCAGTGTCCCAAGCATGCCCGGGCACATTTGGACAATGCGTCTGCTGAGGATGGTGTGGTGCAGATAACGGTGTGGCCTATACATAACACAGGTACACAGAGGAAGGGTTTCCTCTTACTTTCTCCAGTAGGTCCTTTACCGCATGTTTGTCTCTGTGTGATGCCAAAAGAATAGAAATTACTAAAGACCGTGGGACAGAAATGAGCCCGTGTTGGCCTGGGTTCCTTAGTATTTCAGCCTAATGAGTTAATCCTGTATTCCAGCCTTTTAATTTTTAATTTTTTTTTTTTTTTTTACTTCTGGAATCTGATGCTTATTTAGCTCCCTAACTACAAGGGATAACTTTTTAAGTATAATATTACAAGAAGACACAGACAAGAAGGCATTGCACACAGGGTTTCCTGTTTATAGATTTGCAAAATATTTTAGAGCCCTGATTGAATGATTAATGGAGAAGAACAAAATATATCTAAACAATGAGCTTGCCAAAAGTTTCTACACAAATGCGTTGGTAGCTTGCTCCCAGTGTCTGACTCAGAGGAGAACACTGTAGTGCGTTCATATACACAGAGACGCAATCTGAGCTGACGAGCAATGGGTGCAAGTGCTTGCGTCCATCAGGGAAGAAGTGCGAGTGTTAACACTCTAGTTAAGAGATTTTTCCAAAATATAATACCAGGATGCTGAATTGTTTAAATGACAGCACATTATGCTGTCAACTTGTCCAGTGACACTTTCAGCTTCTCTTTCCTTGTAATTTCTACTTCAATTCTCTGTTCAGTTTTTCCACCGGTTTTTGAAAATAAATATGCAGGAAAATAACCAAAACAAAACAAAATGCCATCATTTTCATCTTTCTAACCTCAAGCAGGTGCTGACTTCTCCTCCTATTCGCAGTATTTCTGATGTGTGGAGTGAAGGGATTTTCTGATTCTTCTCTGTATTAGCAACGCTTCAAATTTCAGTGTTTGGGATTTTTTTCTCTAAAGCACAAATTAATCTTTTAGACTCTTTCTATATGATAGTTTCTAATCCGAGTGAGACTGTTTTATCTATCCACAGACAATTCAAAGATAATTCAAAGTAGTATTCAGTACCCATTATCAACAAAAAAGAGAAAAGGAGAAATCTGCATTTCCCCCCTTCTCACTTCTATAGCAACTATGACAAGAAGTTCCTTAAAGCATTTAGGGAGGAAAATGGAAAGTAAAATAAAAAAGAAAGAATAAAAAGAAGTAGACGTTGTTCAAGCTCAGAAGATTCTTGACTTTGATGAAGTTGTAATATAAATAGTTTAAGGGAACACAGATGTAAAGCAATTTTAAATGTTGGAAAACAAGCGGCATTTCCATGAGGCTGCTACTGGGGCCTCTACCGATGCCAGTTCCAGCTTCAGAGCCATCGAGCCAACCTGTTCTTCTCCAGCTTAAGTTTTGTGCTATCTCTTCTCCCAAGTTAACAAAAAAAAAAAAACTGTCACCAAATGAACACTTTCTCAGATATACTATTTCTCAGCTCATTTTTTTTTTCTTGTTGCCAAGTTACAAGGATAAACAAGTACTTTCTTCTGGGTTCCATGTCGGAAACTCTGTCTAGTAGATAGGATTGCACTGTTTTCTAAATAATAAAACGGCTACCTTGGAATTATGATGTTGTTCAGTTAGGTTGAAAATGTTAAGCATTTCTTATTTTGCCTTTCAGTAAAACTAACAAAATACTCTACATTGGAAATTGTTGCTTTAGATCGAGGCTGGTGTGTTAAGAAAGATTAGAAAACACAGTGTAGAGATCTCATTTTCTAAAAAGTGGTTTTTCTCCCCCAGTGTTTTGTGATTACCAGCTGTTTTTATTGTTGTTGTCAAAAGGGCCACGAAGTGAAATTCCGTGGCATGCTGTTCGCCCCTCAGAAATCTCTTCTTAGACTTCAGGTTTCAAGTTGTTCCCGAGTCATCTAAGAGAAAAAGGTCAGTGGTCATGAAAAATGAGTTCTTCTCTTAGCGCTTACGGACAACAATCTCCGCTGGGAAAAGAAGACAAAGAAAACAAAACAAATTGTCAGATGGCTGTGGACACGGGTGTCTGGTCTGTGTTTGGCCCGTGTCCCCTTCCCAGGGGTCCTGCTTAGACAGTACTACAGCAAGCACACATTGTGTATATTAAACACGCCAAGAGGAAAAGCCAAAACCTGAAGTGCAGTCCGCTTCCAGTAATCTGCGTGCTTATTAATATTTTTTCTGGTTTATCAGAAAATGTTTCACACCAGGCGGGGGATCTAGCTGATTCCCGTGTTGTTCCCCCCTGACTGTTGCTTTGGTGTTTACTACGCTATCATAACCTGATTTTCTATTATTAGCCTAAGTTAAAATAAGAAAGAGAGAAGTAAACCCATTAAAAAAACATACTGCATTAGAAAGAAAAAAAGGTTTTGAGGGTTAAATGCAGTTCCTGTTCCAGGGGTAGATAGTTATGAGGGGTTCTCAGGTCAGAGAACTCTCACCAGAACAGACCTCGTCCACTGTTGATTATTGGTCCTTAGTTTATCTCGACTCTGCTTTTGCTCATCTCGAGGAGACCAGCATGGAAGAGCCAACACCATGAGAGGGTTTCATATTCTACACTAAGTCCCTTCCTCTAAAGGTCCTTTTGTCCTGAAGTTGGTCGTCTTTAAAAACCCATCAAGCCCTAACCGGTTTGGCTCAGTGGATGGAGCATCGGCCTGTGGACTCAAGGGTCCCAAATTTGATTCCGGTCAAGGGCATGTGCCTTGGTTGCAGGCACATCCCCAGTGGAGAGTGTGCAGGAGGCAGCTGGTTGATGTTTCTCTCTCATCGATGTTTCTAATTCTCTATCCCTCTCCCTTCCTCTCTGTAAAAAAATCAACAAAATATATTTTTAAAAAAACCCATCAAGGTGAACCTCCCTTATAATCCACATTGAGACTGAAGAGTGGCAGAATATGCCTCCCCCATAAATATGCCACTTGGGCATAAAGAGTACTTTGAGCTAAAGGCACTAAAAACAGTAGATGCAAGAAGGGTGCTCTGACTCCCCTCCTCTTCCTGAAAGCAGGAGATAAAACTCCCCCCATGAAAGATGCCCTCCTGTCCCAGGAGGGAAGGGACTCTCATCACCAGAGACAGGAGCTGAGGCCAAGAGAAATCTGGACAAACAGACCTGTTACAATAACTCAATTTGCCTTAGTCTCCCCAGGCATTTTAGCTACTTTCCCACACTTGCCTCTCTTTGTTCAACCTGGTGTATAAACACTTGGGCCCAGCCACTTCTTTGGGTCCTCATTTTCCTGGGAAGGCTCCATGTGCATGCAAAAATCTGTGTCTTTTTCTGCTGTGAATCCATTTTATGTCAACTTAATTCTCAGGCCCCACTGGAGACCGAAGGGGGGAAAGGTTTTGTCTCCCTACAATGTGAGCATTATAGCACAGCTCAGATTCTTTTAAACTACTTTTCTTTATAGCTTGCTGCTCCTCTAATTTAGAGCGAGTATTCCTAAGATTGGCAGCATGATAATCACAGTGCACCTCTTCCCAATGATTCTACCTACTTTCTGGTTTCTTGCTGTTACTTGGCTGCCTGCTCTGGGTGGACATTTAAGAGGGAGGCACTCAAACAGGAAATGAGATCAAGACTTTCAAAGGACACACCTCAACAAAATGAAATGTGCATACATTTCCCATATGGATGTTGTTCGTGCTGATAGTCACAATGTCTGTTAGTAACCCATGATGACCTGCTTAATATTTTTGTTACGCAAAAGGTTTTTTTCTCTTGAAAAATCACTGTTAATATTTGAATAAAGAGGAAAAATGCATGCTATTTATATATTTTAAGCAAAATTTTTTTATTTATTTTACCTCCTATAACCTCCTCCATCTCCTCCCACCCTCCCTCCTCCCAGCAATGTGGGCAATTATTTTTAATAATACTAAAGTTTTTCCAGAATATAGCGCTTACTCCTCTTAATTCTCATTTAAAGGATCCAAATATCCTGAACTATGTGACAGGAGAGAAATGGAAAGAATTTTTGGAAAAGTAAGTACTGCATATGTTATATAAATCCCTGCATTTCTCGTCATCACTTGCAATATTAAACTGAGTGTGCAGTCGGGTAAGCTAATAGAAAACACTTGGTTTGGAATATTTTATTGACTTTGACTAAGAGCACAATTTGCCTTTATTATACTTACATTGTTAAGAACCACATGTAATAAGCCAAAAAGTTATGCTTATATTATTTTTAAAGTTGAAATTAAATTATAAAATTGTAACACTTAATAAAAATAAAACACATAGGAACTTGGAAGAAAATTAAATAGAATAGGAACTAAAATAAAAAAGTATTAATCAATTTTGTCATAGAGACAAACAAACATAGCAAGGCAAAATTGGCATCACTAGCCAAATTGTATGCATCTTGAATTAATTTGTGGTGTGGAAGTTAATGCAGTTCTTCAAATGTCTTTCTTTCTGTCTCTCTCTTTTTCTCTTTCTACACACACACACACACACACACACACACACACTCCTTTGCCCCAGTCTAACAGAGAACATTATTCCTTGATTTATTTATCTTCAATAGATGTGTTCTGAATGCCCTTTACGTAGTAGCTCCTGACTTCAGGGTTCATCAAGTTAAGTAAGAACTGGTCCTCCAGGACCATACTAGGCTAGTGGAAGAAATAAATTATGCACACAAACAATCATAGTACATAATAGAGTTGAATAAACACCATAAATTAGGCATTCGATGGTAGAGATGTCATTTTGCTTGGGGAAACCAGCAATCTCATGGAAATAGTGTCATTTAGTGTGGGCTTTGCAGGATAGCGAGGTTTTTATAGAAAAGACTTGGGAAGGCTGGGAGGACTGATGTGAAGCCGGCAGCGGGAGCAATGACAGGGCACGGCCACACGCGAAGAGGTTGTGGGTGGGTCCTCTCAGCTGTCAAGTGAGAAGTGCGAGGGGGGCAGGCGAAGGCTGAGGAGGCACGTGAACCGCCCGTAGAAAATTCTCCTTTATTCCTCAGGCAGTGCATCTCCCAGCGCTGGAGGAAGAGCGTGGCATGCTCAATAATAGTTCAGAAAAAAATGACTTTTAAAGGAGACAGACTGTGGTTTAGGCTGTAGATGCAGGATTGATTGGGGGTATTCGCATGGCCCAGAGAAACCAGGGGGCAGTGGACAGGGAAGGGTGGACACAGAGCCAGAGGTGTTTCAGAAGCAGGGCCTTTAGGACTGGGTAGCCAGAAGCACTTGGGAGCTAAAGGTGTTCGTTATCCTTGGTCACAGCAGGGAGCGGGAGGTAAGATTGAACCAGCTGAGGTGGAAAGGTCACAGGCTCCATGGGTGGGGGCTGAAGGCTGAAACCCAGCCCTGGGAGAAACCAACTAGAGGCAGGGACCCAAATGCCAGCACGTCCATCTTCTCCATCCTCCATGCAGGCTGATGCCACCCTTTCCTCGTAAGAGCTTTCTCATGGGGTCAACATGGTCACGTCTGTGTCCAGAGGTTTATGTCTAACCAGAGGCCAGAGCCCAGCAACTGACCAAATTTTTACCCCGTAGACTTTGGCAATGATAATTTTGCTTGGTAAGTTTTTAAAGCAAATTGCTGGGTCCAGCCATTCCCCACGAGGCACCGCTGCCCCTCGCAGCACACTGATCGCCCTCGAACCCCGGCCAGGCCAGAGGCGGAACCTGTGTGACCACGGCCACGGAGCAGGATGGGACAGTTCCTGAGGAAGCAGGGCTGGCGGACAGAGAGGTTCTGGGAACACGGAACAGAGAAGCATCCACTGAGCCTGGTGCTGACACTTCCCAGCAGATTCTCTTCAGCTGCCCCCAGGGTTTCACCCCTCCAGGCAGCAGGGCCTGCCCTTCCCCGACCCACGCCCCCTTCCTCGCCGCTTCCCTGTGCTCCCGGGCTGTGTTCCTGGTCTCCGCCTGGCTGGCTCCTACCACTTACTTCACAAGGTATGGTTTCTGCTCAACTTCATTTGGGGGAATTTTTATATTGATGCGTAAAACTAACTTTTTGGATCTAAAAAAAATTTATTTGTTTATTTTTCTCTCTCAAAAGCCCTGATTTTTTTTTCTTCCCTAACTATTGTTTCAGCTGTGGGTTTCAAAAAATCTGTTTTTGAAACACAAAAGCTGAACGATAATTCTTCCTTTGTTTTTGCATTTCTGTTTTAATAATTCGAATCCTCCCTGAGGCCATGGATGTCTCCCACTAAATAACAGAGCCTCTGAAACAAGGCGGTTTTCAGGAGAGAGCGCACAACCCTGCCCCAGCCACGGAACAGCAAGGCCAGGGCTGGGGGAGCGCGGGCCCCATCTTGGAGACGCTTGATGGATGGGAAGTTTGCTAGAGAGGACGTGTGCCAGGAAGGCGATGGAAAATGAATGTGGAAAGAAATCAGGATGAGAGTTTGTCGAGTTTCAGTTTCAGGCTCAGTCGGGGAATCCCTAGATCACACTGCCCAGCCTGGGGCGGCCCTTCAGAGGCAAGTCCGGACTTGCAGGATCTGGACCCTGGGAAGGAGAATAGGATGCAGCAGAATAGGAGCGAGCCCTGGCCAGTTCTCCCAGTGGTTAGAGCATCAGGCCCTGGAACTCGGACCTTGGGTTCAATTCCCGGTCAAAGGCATGTACTTTGGTTACAGGTTTGGTCCCTGGCCCGAGTCAGGCACAAGCAGGAGGCCACCAATCAATGTGTCTCTCTCACATCGACGTTTCTCTTTCTCCCGCCTCCCTCCTTATACTCTCTAAAAAATAAAAATCAATGAAAATTTTGCATGAGGATTAAAAAGAGAAAAAAAAGAATAAAAGAGAAACCACTCCCAATTTGCCCGACATTTAGACTAGACCGCACTGAACACTTGCCCTGGGTCCCGAATGCCTACTACTAGTGCAGAATTGCAAAGGTGAAGAACTTGGTTCAAAATATATCTGGCAGCTCAATAAACACAGTAATATGGAACCCGTAAAAGGAAAATGTTAATTTTCTTCATTCTAGGAAACACAGCTGAAGAGGGAATATTGTTCTGGTTTAGAAACCAGGCTTAATGACATGGTTGAACACGAGCTTGGTGATTTGAATAAAAAGTGCAGCTACCCAGCGTGTTCCAAAAGCTCACCAGAGTCGACCGAGGCCTGGCCACATTGTTCCTTTTGGCTTCAGATATTTGGGTCAAAGAAACATTTGCAAAAAACAAACAAACAAACAAAAAAAGGAAATAACAACAACAAAAAACTTTTAGGCATTTTTGTAGCTTGGTGAATAAATATTCAGAATTCGTCTTCCAATTTTTTGGTCTTTTAATTGAGAATTCATTATCGGTCAGTCAGCTCTGAATTAGTTTATGGTTAACTACCAATCATGTTGTTAACATTTACTGAGTGCTGACTGTATGTACTTTACATATAATAATTTATTAATTCTCATAAGAACTGTGTGAGAGGGATACTATAGTATTCCCATTTTACAACTGGTTAAAAATTAAGCAAATATTGTGTACTAGGAACTAAGTGCTTCATATGTAGTATTTCATTTGATGCTTTAAAATAACTATGAGATTCTATTATTTCCCTTACTTTACAGATGAGCAAATTGAGACTCAGGTGAATTTAAGCTGGAAAGGGATGGGGGAGGGATTTTTAACCCAAGTCTACCTATTAGCCCAAATTTCTGGCACATGTAATATTGAAAAGCTAGAAATAATCTGTATGTCCAATAATAAATAATTAGTTAAGTAAATGGTACATCTATATAATAGAATACTATACAGACACTAAAAATGATGCTGAAAATATGTCATATTAATATGCAAAACAAACTTTTCAGATGAAGAAAGGCAGGTAAAATATGCACAATATGATTTCATTTTAAAATATATGAAAATATAAGCATATATACACTTTCCTAAAAAAGAATATAAAAGCAAAATGAAAATGCAGGGACTCTTGTAAAGGGTATCAGGCCTGACTTATGTGGCTCAGTGGTTGAGCATCAATCTATGAACCAGGAGGTCACTGTTTGTTTCCCAGTCAGGGCACATGCCTGGGTTGGGGCTTGATTTCCCAGTGTGGGGTGTGTAGGAGGCAGCCGATCAATGATTCTCTCTCATCATTGATGTTACTATCTCTCTTGCTCCCTTTCCCTTTCTCTCTGAAATAAAAAGAAGAAGAATAAAAATAAAATATATATATATGCCTAAGCAACCGTTATGACTGGTCAACTGAACAACCGGTCACTATGACACGCACTGACCACCAGAGGGCAATGAAGAGCTGCCCCCTGGTGGTCAGTGCACCCACAGCCAACCTCCTGCAGTCCCTCCCCCAGCTGGCTGGCCCTGATTGGCCCCAGTCAAGACTGGGTGAGATGGCCCTGATCCACCCTGATCACTGGCCAGGCCAAGGAACCTTACCCATGCACAAATTTGTGCACCGGGCCTCTAGTGTGTGTGTATACACACACACACACACACACACACACACACACACACACTGAGTGGCTAGATTATTATGACCACCTGATGTTTGTAGGCAAATTAGCTATAATTTTACGCTGAAGTTGCTAGAGGGTCAGACCATTATAAATAGGGAAGCAGGTTGTTTACCATGACAGTAGAAGTGATTTTTTTCCTGAAGATATGGGTAAACAATGTGATTTAACAGCCTTTGAAAGTGGGAGATTATATATACACACATACACAAACTGGTCAGATTACTATGACCACCCCATCAGTACTTCGTTGGGCCACCTTTTGCCTTCAGTACTGCAGTGATTCTTCTTGGCATTGACTCCACAAGATGTTGAAAGGTGATGCGAGGAATTGACACCATGCCTGATGAATAGCACTGTCTAGTTCTGTGAGATTTGATGGTTGTGGAACCAGCTGCCTGATGGCTCTTTTAACTTCGTCCCACAAATGCTCAATTGGATTGGGATCTGGTGATTGTGGGGGCCACCTAAGCAAGGTAAAGTCTCCCTCATGTTCTTGAAACCACTCCTGCACAATATGAGCACCGTGGCATGGCGCATTGTCTTGTTGGAAGAAGCCATCTCCATTGGGATACGCCATCTACATGATAGGATGAACTTGATCAGCAATGATACTTAGGTATGTTGTGCTATTCAGATGTTGTTCCACATGAATTAAAGGGCCCAAATCATGCCAGGAAAACATGCCCCAAGCCATAACACTGCTCCCACCAGCTTGAAGGGTTATACTCATGCATGTGGGGTGCATGCTTTCATGCCGTTTCTGCCAAATAATTCTCACTCTGCCATCTGCATGATGCAACTGGAAACGTGATTCATTGGACCACATGACTTTTTTCCAATGCTCGACTGTCCAATCCTTGTGTTCCTGTGCGAATTGGAGACATTTTATCTTGGTAACTGCAGACAGCAAAGGTGTTCGAACAGGCCTTTGGCTTCCATATTCCATACGATGCAGTGTACGGCTAATTTGCCTACAAACGTCAAGTGGTCATAATAATCTGGCCACTCAGTGTGTGTGTGTGTGTGTGTGTGTGTGTGTGTGTGTGTGTGTGTATTTAAAGGGTATTAAAATATGCCCATTGGTATAAGGATATTTTGAGCTGATTATTTTGAGCAATAGCAGACACGGGAAGCTGTGAAACAGAGTAGAAGCTACTGTACTGTTACCTTTGTAAAGGAAATTTCCATCTGTAGGTGTCTCCCTCTCAGTTCCAGGATGAGACATATGACTGAATCACAAGAGAATCCTGTCATTAGAGAAGGCAGACTGCAGAACAAACCTTGCCCTCCTTACCTTGCTTTTCCTAGTCACCTCCCATAACTGGCCTCACCCCCAACATCTTTCGTTTGTTTTTAACTTAAATTGGTTTTTAAGGTGGTGGCTTGGGCCATCTGAAGAGTTACTCATTTTTCTTCCTTCTCTCCTATGTGTACATGAGGTATACATTTTTGTTATTGTTGTTAAATCCTCACCTGAAGATATTTTTTCCATTGATTTTTAGAGTGTGGAAGGGAGGGAGGGGGAGAGAGAGAGAGAAATAGAGAAACATCAATGTGAGAGAGACACATTGGTGGATTGCCTCCCACACATGCCCGGACCAGGGCTGGGGATGGCCTGCAACCCAGGTACCTGCCCTTGACGGGGGATTGAACCTGTAACCCCTCGGTGCGCCAGCAGACACTCTACCACTGAGCCACACCAAAGTATATATTTTAATAAACATCTGTGGGTTTTTTTTTCCCTTACTTTTTGTTGTTTTTTCCTTTTTAAAATGTCTTTATTACAGGGGCCTCAGCCAAAAAAGGGTAGAGGGAAATTTTTTTTTCTTAATTTCAAGATGGTGACAGCAAAGCATTGAACCAAGTGAGAGAAAGCTTGAAACACAGGCCGACAGGGCAGGGGTCCAGTGGGAAACAAAGGCAGGTGGAACATAGGCAGGGCAGACATGGCAGTTTGAGCAGCCTAATCACAGGAACAACCAAGCAGCAATAGCAAGATGTGTTTGGACTCAGAGTGGGAGGCATGTGAAACTAGGGAGGCATGTGAAACTAGGCAACAGTAAGGTGAACTGACACAGAGGAAATGGAAAAGTCCAGGTCCCTTGCTGTGCAAGAACAATGAAGGAATCAATCAGGTGGCGACACAGGTAGATATAGAGCAGGCTTGTAGCACATATACGTGTATCCCTAGATACAAGGCTTCATGGGCCACCCATTATTGGTCCCCTTCCCTGTGAGGGGAGTCTGAATCTGTTTGTAATAAATTTTTCACACTTTTGCTTGAATCTTCTGGTCTGCGAAGTTCATTCTTTGGCGTGATGAGACATGACCCTGGGGGAAAATCCTCGGCTCACCATTCCGGTTATCGCTAGTCCAGGATCCACTGAGTGCAGGGCTCTGTGCGACTGCACAGCTCACACCCCCATGCAGCTGGCCTCCGTTATAAATACTCTATGTCCTGCTCTCTACCACCCCCAAATACAGCACTTTGGAATACGATTATTTGAGCTGAAGGCCATTGAGATGCAGCTGACACAAGGAGGACTGTCTGCCCTCCTGCTTCCTGTCTAAACGCAGGGCACAAGTATCCCCATGTGAAGGTGGTGAACATTTCCATTTGTAAGTGCTCCTCTCTCCAGGAAGAGAACTATGACCTTCTTTGCTTAACCACCCTTACTGAAGGAATCTCTTTCCCAGACAGCTCCTAGTCACCTTCCCACAATTTACCACTGGTAGGGTCCCAAACCCCCCTTTCTTTTGTGGCACTTCTCCACAGTTTATCACCCTTTGTTAAAATGGTACGTAATCCCCCAGGTTTTACTGCCTCTTTGGGTTTTCACCTCTTTTCTGTGAAACCCATTTACACATAAATATATTAAGATCAATAAACATATAGTTTTTCTCCTGTTAATCTTTCTTTTGTTAGTTTAATTAGAAGGCCCCAGATGCAGAACCTGAGAGGTAGAGGACATTTTTTTCTCTCTCATACTTTTGTCAGTATTGCATTGCTTGTAAATCTTGCTTTGTTAATAAAAATAATAACAATAAAAATAAGGGCTCTTACAATATCCTATCTGTAGACCCTTTGATAAAATTCTCTAAACCAGGGATGAGGAACATCTGGCCTGAGGGCCATCTAAGGCCCAATAAATCATTTGGTCTGGCCCTGCCAAGGCATTAGGGGTGAGTTAACTAAATGTTTGACCAAGTATAGCAGGCTAAGTTTTAAGTTGATAATTTTGTATGGCCCACGAATGATTTTACAAATATCCAAATGGCCCTTGGCAGAAAAATGGTTGCCCACCCCTGCTGAACAAATGAAAATCAAATCTCATGACAGGGAAGAAAAGTTCAAGAACCATCGATGAGTGATGAAGCTTACATTTACAATTGAATCTAAATGGATGATGATAGTTCAGTGGGGATGACACTCTTTTAAGGATTTTGAAACAGGAGAGAGATTCTGTGAAGGAAAACCTGGTAATAGTCTGGGATTGAAATCCTATAATGATCTCATCCAAACTCAAGATTTGGGCAATAGGGAGGATGTGGGTAGTTAAATGTTCTAAAGAGTTTATTTCAATGGAAGGAGGGGATAAGCACTGAAGGAGTAATCTGGATGACGCAAGATTTCATCACACTACTCAGAACGGTGGGTGTGCAATTTTAAACTTAATTATTTCTGAAATTTTCCATTTAATATTTTGGACTACACTGGATGGTGGGTTACTGAAACCGCCAAAAGTGAAACCACAGATAACGGGTACTGTGGAAGAATACCAACCTCCACTTCATAGGATAGTTGTACCACATTTTAATCGACTACAATATACATTCAGTTCAACCAAAGGTTATTCATAAGTTATGTGCACGAGGTTCTTAACCACGGCAGCATTTGTGACAACAGTAAAAGACCATCTGAATGGCCCCAAATAGTGGATAGTGAAATAAACTGTGCACATATCCACTTAATAAAATTTAATTTTAAAATATGAATTGTGTAAATAATATAGAAAGATAGGAAATGATAATGTTAACTAAGGGGAGTAGAATATAAAAATATTCCTAGACTCTGATTGCAACAGGTCAAAAAAGGACATTAGCCAATGAGCAGTTATAAGAAGGAGCACAAATAAAACAGGAATCATCGATGTCTTAGGCTCGTGGAATGTGGGTGAAGTCTTTTTTGTATTAATTACTTTTGTTGTCATACAGTTGCTTAAGCACTAGATGAAAACAAAGTCTTCAAACAGAGGAACAAATGGGTGGAAGGGAAGAGATCAAACTATTAGACAACCCTTGAGGAATTTTGCTGTACAGGGAAGCAGAAAATGGCTAGTATGGGGGAGGGTGTGGGGTCAAGGCCAGGGCGGGGTTCTTTTGAAGATCGGAAGGAGCTACATGTTTTTATGCTGATGGGCATGACTAGTAGGAAGGAGGAAAAGGGATGCTGGAGGAAAGTCCTTCAGCAAAGGAGAGGAAATGTGCGCCAGCGCTCAGTGGAGCTGGGCAGAGGGCGGGGGCCAGGTGGAACATATGGGAGCAGACACAGGCAGGCAGGCTGGCTGTTTGATGGTGGAAAGTTGAGGTAATTCTGTTCTGATTGATTCCATTATATTCAGTGAAATATGCAAACAAGGAGTCAACTAAGAGTGGAGGTTTGTTGGAAGTTTGAGAAAAAAGGAGAGGTGCGAAATGGCCTCAGAGGTTGAAAGAGCTAATAGGTCAAGGCAAGATGGTAGAATTTCCTGAGTGAACCCAGGGTCTCCTTGCGGGTTGGGCAGTAATAGGCCTTGTTGATGTACCCTGGCAGGGCAGCCTGCCTCAGCTATGTAATGTCAAAGCCTTGCACACATAGGCTTTCCTTCTTCTATGACTCTGGGTTCCGTTTCGGTACCACAGATTGCTGTTATCCTTCCTCTTCATTTTGTGTGTGAACAGTGATGTTGAAAGAACACTTTTACTTGAAGTATCAGCTTACACTTACTCTCTGAAGATGTCATTTACACAAGAACATCTTCTCAGCCCTCAGAACGAGCTGACTCTGTGCACTGACGCCACCGCCCAGCAGAAGCCATGGCCTATGACTTGTGGGTGTGAAGTAGATTGTGGATTCTCAAGAGATTTGATAGCCTTCATCAGCTGCAAAAAATAGGGAAATATGTATCATTTTGCTCTGTCTGAATGATGTAGTTTGAGCTTTTTAAAATTTGTTGGCTTAGTGAAGATAGGACCACACAAATCGCATGACTAATTCCCCTCAAAAGTTAGGTTCTTTTGCCCTGGCCGGGTAGCTCAGCTGGTTAGAGCATTGTCCCAATACGCCAAGGTTGTGGGTTCAATCTCTGGTTAGGGCACATGCAAGAAACAACCAATGAATGCATCAATAACGTAGAACAACAAAATCGATGTTTCGCTCTCTCAAATCAATAAATTTTTAAAAAGTTAGGTGCTTTTTGCAGCCTACACACTGATGTCATAGAGAGTATTAATACCAGTGAGGTGGACAGGATTGCATGTTGGGGTTTAGTTTAAGTGGATCAGGAAATAGGGGAGAGAAATGAATAGGAAACCTTGAGGGAAAACCAATACATTGGTAGGAAAAACAAAGTTAAGCACTAAAAATAATTGACCAAGAAAAACAGTTAATGTATATTTTATCTTTTGTTCCTTTAATAATGTATATTACATACAGAGAATGATGAGTAGAAAAGAACAATTGAAAGGTAAGTGTGATTAACTGGGATTTCCTTTGTCTTCCCCCAAATAGCCAGCTTATAGGGACCGCTGTGCTCCACTGCTGTGCAGAAGTGAGCATCTTTCCCTTCCAGACTGAAAGTCAAAATGCTTTTATAGCCGGCCGCAATGACTGCTTGTAAATCTGGCAACTTACACCAGTGAGTATCACTTTGAACAGTGGTGATTTAGGCACTTTCTAGATAACATTGAAATGACTTCCTTAACATTGAAATGACTTCCTTAACATTGAATGACTGTTTCTCAGCACTTTCCACACCTAAGCCCAACAAATCACAAAACAAGAAATATAAATGCCCAACAAACTCATGAAAAACAGTTCCATTTCAATAATAATTTTAAAAATCTAAATTAAACCACAGTGAACTGCCATTTTTTTTGCATGCCAAGTTGTCTAAAGACTGTAATTAAGACAATTCCTAAAGGTAGAGGGAATGTGGAAGAGACTTCCCTATGCTTTTGGGAAAAGTATAAATTGGCGCAACTTTTTTCAAGCCAACTTGATAAAATGTACCCCAAAGTCTTAAAACATTCATTTATTTAATCAAAAGTATTTATGAGTGTCATGAAGGGCTGGAAATTATGTGCATTCCATCAGTTTTTAGACATTGCATTAATAATTACAAGTGCAATGCATCCTGTAAAATGAAAATCAGAAGGAAATAAAAACAAGGAATTATTCTTAAGAAAATAATCAAAATTATGTGGTAAGATCGTTTAAACAGTGAGAACTACCTAAGTGTCTACAGACAGTGGATTAAATAAATTATGGTATATCCATACAGTGGACTCATATTATGACATTAAGAGTAAAGTTATAGAAAAATAGTTAACATATAGAAATGTTCATAATACACTGGTAAATGGAAAATAATGTTTCAAAAGTGTGTTCAGTATGATCAAATTTTGTAAAAACAAACAAAAATAAAACTATTTCTATATCTCTATCCTTACCCATGTATCTATGCAGGATATGTAGTCCCTCCATATCCACAGTTTCGCTTTCTGCAGTTTCAGTGACCCATGGTCAGCCACAGTCTGAAGATATAAAATGGAAAATTTCAGAAATAAGCAATTTATAAGTTTAAAATTATGCACCTTTCTGAATAGCATGATGAAATCTTGTACTGCCCCTCCCAGGACATGAATCATACCTTTTGTCCAGTGTTATCCACCCTCTATAGGCGACCCTTTCATTACTCACTTGGTAGCTGCCTGGGTTGTCAGATTAGTTATCAGGGAGAGGGAGAGATCACATTCACAAAACTTTTATTGCAGCATATTGTTGTAATTGTTCTATTTTATTTTTAATCTCTTATTGTGCCTAATTTATAAATTAAACGTTATAATAGGTATGTACCTATATATAGGAAAAATCAGTGTATGAAGAGTTTGGTACTGTCCACTGTTTCAGGCATCCACTGGGGGTCTTGGCAGACATCCCACTCAGATAAGGGGAACTCATGTACTAGCAAAATGGTAGCAATGATAATTGCTACATGGGGGTATTCTTGGTGCTTATCTTCATGAACATTCACATAGTTGTGAAAACTAATAATAATATTAGCTTTTCAGACAGCATAGTGTTTTGGAGAGTTTAAATTAATCAAGTACATTTGCCTATCATAGAAGGAATATTGGGAAAAAATTGAAATTTCCAAATCCTGTCAACTGTTCCAGCTTTTGAAAACATCATTACTCATTCCTTCTGTATTACTTTTGTGAGAAGACCTTAACTTTAAGAACACTAATTTGAGATGAAATTTGTATCCTCCTAGTGACTAGGGCCTGAGGTGTTTAAATGACCTTTTTAATCCCAGGGGATGACTGCTGTAGGTCAGGCTTGAGGTCACTGGCTGAGGAGTTACAAAGTCATCGTTTTGGCTGAGAGGATAGTAAACTTGGGCTACAGACAAAGCTGCTGCTCTTTCAGTGATGAAAGAAAACAAATACTCAGTCCTCTCCTCTGAACACACATGCTGGCTATAATCAGCCAGTGTTGGTGGGTTGGAGTTGATGATCATTATAAATCTAGTACGCCTTGCGGTTGACCATTTATGGTCAGGTTGAAGTTACTGATGTTTGGGAACATTTCCGGGGAAATAAGCATTTTCAAGGACAGATAAAGAATCTTAAAACTGTGGAGATGGAAGGACTTTATGGTGGTCCTTTCTTCTGGATCTAGAAAGGCTAACAAAGGAAGAGTCCGTCGTATGGATGCTCTATTGGGAGAACTGAAGGAAGAGTGTTGCTCTAACTTCCTACTAGAACACACTGGTACTCAGTCTTTGAATAAAAGAATCTGATGACACACAGGAACTTGCATGATGACTGCAATACATGGTTATGGTAACCAGTGTTGCCCTTTCTTGAAAATATCCCCTTGTGATGCAAATGTCCCAGATGTGATCTGGTCAAAGTTCAGAGGACTTGTAACCTCCTATCATCTGGGCACAATTATGAAGCCCCATTATTTGGTAGCTTGTTCTGCAATTATTTGCCCTATTGGTGTCTATTAACCACGTGTTGTTGTTCAGTGTACCAGCAGCTCACAGACAATTAGAGGTATAGATTTACTTCAGGATTGCAGGCTTGGCATTAAGCCATTGAGTATTTAACTTGCATGTGATCTTTTTTACGTGACATTTTTCCAAGTCAGTTTCTAACACCATGCTATCCTTGTCCAATTTATTATTTTAAAAAGAAAACCTCTGATGTAAAACTTCCCTTGTACCTACGTTATTACTAATTTTATGTTATTCCTTTCCAACATGTAGGGAGGATTTTAATTTTTAATTTTATTATCAATGCCACTAACTACTAGTGTGTAGTAGTCTCAGCTTCGTGATGCTAAAATTTTGGTGAGAATGCCACCTGTTTGAAGGTGTGAGCACTGTTAGTAGGAATATAACTCAGTACAGTCACTTTGAAGGCGAATTTAGCAGTGTCTCTAAGAACTGAAAAAGCAGGGACCCAACAAATCTATTGTTAGTTATAACTTTGGAGAAAAACTTAAATATATGCACAGTGAGGCAAGTATGAAGATGGTTAGGGTAGCCCTGGGTGTAACAGCGAAGACCTGTGTCCACCTTGCATGTACACCAGTCAGGGATGCCTCAGTGGAATGGATGTATTACTCTGGAATTCTCTATAGCAGTTAAAATGAGAACAATGCAGCTCATACTTAAGTAATGTGGAAAAATTTCTAAGATGTACATTGAGTGATAAAGCAAGGAGCTGAAAGATAAGGACAACATTATGTCTACAGCATTATGCACATACACACACCCCTACAAAACAATGCTAAATCTTTCCTATGTCTACACACATGGGTATAAATGCACACAGGTGGATTCGGAATGATACATACCAAATAAGGACAATGGTTTCATCTGGGGAGAAGAAGCAAATGACTGGGATTGGGGGTAGAGTCCATTATCTGTAATGCTTTCATTTTTTAGAAAGATACTGTATTTGTGGGCTTCTGAACTAATTAAAAATGAATAATAAAAAATGAAAAGAAATCTAATTCAAGTCATCAATAAAGATGTTTTAAAAAGAAAATAGCCTTAAGTTCATCTTTAAAAATATTCCTTCATTGCCCTAGCCTAGCCTGTTTGGGTCAGTGGATAGAGCGTTGGCCTGCAGACTGAAGGGTCTCGGGTTTGATTCCGGTCAAGGGTACATGTCCCAGTTGTGGGCTCAATCCCCAGTGGGGGGCGTGCAGGAGGAAGCCCATCAGTGATTCTCTCTCATCATTGATGTTTCTTTCTCTTCCTCTCCTTTCCCCTCTGAAATCAATAAAAATACATTTAAAAATATATACATTCCTCACTTTTAAAGAAATAATACCTATAGAAATAAGAAACCAATGATAAGACTTAGCAGCATGAGAAAGTCCAAGAGCATCTTACCAATGGATGATCCTTAGTGTGCGCTGTGGACATGTTGGGACTGGGCACCAAACCAGCCCATGCTCCTGCTGTCCCTGAGGTGGCCTGTTCCTGGTCCTTGTCCTTCCTTATTCTGTATGTGTTTCGGTTTCACCTTCCACAAAGAACTGGAAACTAAAATGCCCAAGAGTCCCACTTTGAGGAGCAAGGCAAAACCCGATGAAGGGATACTTGCAGAGATTTTCTCTCAAGATGCAAGTGCAACCATCACGTTTCTAGTGGGAAGGATAAGACAGGGAGTGTGGAAGGTCATATGGTGACTGTGTGTTTAATATTTCTGAGGAATTGCTACACTGCCAGACCTTTTTCTACTTTAGCAAAACCTTTTTATGTTTCCACCAGCAATACATGGAGTTTTCAATTATTCTACAAAATGTTATTTTCTGTTTTTTAAATTATAGCCATACTAATGGGTATGAAATAATAGTTCATTGTGATTTTGATTAATATTTCCCTAATGAGTAATTGTGTTGAATATCTTTTCATGTATTTACTGTCTTGTACATTGTAGCATTGTAGAAAGTTTTGAGATTAAGTCTTCCAAATCTGTTCTTGTTCAAGATTATTTTGGCTATTCTGGATCCTTTGCATGACCATATCAATTTTAGGATCAGCTTGTCAATTTCTTCAAAAAAAGGAAGTTGGCTGCCCAGCCAGCGTGGCTCAGTGGTTCAGTGTCAACCTATGAACCAGGGGGTCACAGTTTGGCACATGCCTGGGTTGCAGGCTCGATCCCCAGTAGGGGGCATGCAGGAGGCAGTCAATCAATGATTCTCTCTCATTACTGATGTATCTATCTCTCTCTCCCTCTCTCACTTCTTCTCTGAATCAATAATATATATATATTAAAGGAAGTTGACATTTTGACAGAGAATGCATTGAATCTGTGGACCATTTTGAGTATTACTATCTTAACAATAGTAAGTCTTCCAACCCATGAACATGGATAACTTTCCATTTATTTACATCTTCTTTAATTTCTTTCAATGTTTTGTAGTTTTCAGCTTACAAATCTTAAACTTCTTTGGTTAAATTTATTCCTAAATATATATTTTTTAAGATATTGAAAATGAAACCATTTGGTGCTGGGCTCTTCTTTTGGGGAGTGTTTTATTACTTGACATGCATTCTCTATTACTAGTGATACTGACATTTTTAAAATATTGTTTTGTGGCAGCTTATTATATAATCAGTTCAAATACACTCTGAAAATTTAATCAGATTAAATTGCATTGGCTCTTCAATCATCTCATCCATCAATTCCAAAATGTTTTATATTTAACAGGTTTATAGTGCCTTTTAACATCTGGAAGGGCAAGTTTCTCCTTATTACTCTCATGATTTAAAAAGTAAAATCATGCCCTGGCTGGGTAGAGCAGTTGATAGAGCATTGTCCCAATATGCCAGTGGGTTTGATTCCAAGTCAGGACACATACAAGAATCAACCAATGTTTCCTTCCATAGAACTTCACAACTATGATATTTCATTTGTATTTAATAGGCAAGAAAAGTTTGATGAGCCTCTTCTGAATTTACTTTTCTAACCTAATTTCCAGCTGTTGTCTCAAAGCAGTTTACTATTGGGAGGGCACGGAGCCACTAGCCCAGGGGTGGGCAAACTTTTTGACTCGAGGGCCACAATGGGTTCTTAAACTGGACCGGAGGGCCGGAACAAAAGCATGGATGGAGTGTTTGTGTGAACTAATATAAATTCAAAGTAAACATCATTTCATAAAAGGGTACGGTCTTTTTTTTTTTTAGTTTTATTCATTTCAAACTGGCTGGATCCGGCCCGTGGGCCGTAGTTTGTCCAAGGCTGCACTAGCCTGTAATTAGTAAAGGCTGTAAAATTTAATTCCTACCAGAGGGAAGGGTGTGATTATCGCAAAAGCACTCCTAACAATCTGAGCAGAGCCCTTCTCCAGTGCATGCCATCTGCCATGGATAAGCCGAGGACCAGGAGGGCTGGTGGTTTCCCTCACTGAGTCCGAAAGCCCGAAAAGCAGGGGAGCCTGGACGGGCCTCCCAGTCTGAGGCTGAAGGCCTAGAATCTTTTTTGTCCATTTAAAAGGTTTTATATTTGCCCCTACAATCTAAAAAGTGAATTTGTTATTCTCATGTTTATTTATCCAAATGAAGTTTATAGTATTTTGTATAGTTTTAAAATTGTGTTAGAATTGGAACTAGTATTGTTTAAAAATTTCAAATATGGTTAGAAAAATTTTACATTATTTTACTATATGCTTCCATTCAGGTACATTTATGGAGTTTTTTAAAGCTGTCACTAAATTTTTGTACTTTTCATTATTTAGATTATGAGCAATTATTATTAATTCCAACATAACTTATCTTGATATTATGAGGAAAATTTCTCTTTATAGTTCCTAAATAGTCATCACTGGAACCTAGTAGTTTTTTTTTTAATAATGAGTTTTATATTCATCATCTTACAAAATTTCTCCTATTGGTTCCATTTTTCAAAGTTATCGTTATTTTCCTATTCATCCTTGTAACTGGGTAAATTGAGAATGTAAGTAATTTGAGTGTTCATGGTTCAGCCCAGAGCGAGTTGATTGCATCAAAGAATAGTGTGTCTGTGTGTGTACAAGTGTGTGTTGGGAGGGGGCTGGGTAAGAACTTGAGACAACTATCTTAATGATGTCTCCTTGGAATTAATACTGTTTGTCTTGGAAACCTAGATACCCAGAGCTGAACTAATTATTTCTTGTGACATCTCCTCTCCTGGTTTTGGTCGGAAACCAGGAGAACTAGGAAACAAGGGGTTATTGTGCATGGAATGCAGTTCCACAAGATCTGTGGGCCATTAGCATACACATTACTTAATCGTTTGTATCTAGTCCCAAAATTTCTGGATACTATTGTGCATAAGTGTAGAGGAAAACAAACCATTTCCATCTTTGTGTCCTTTCAGGTTGTGACCTTTGACCAACCTCACTGTCCTGGGCAAGTTGTATCAAAACTTTCTAGTTGATAATTGATGATTATCTGTTTCTTAAAATGTAGCCATAAATATTTTTGTGAGTAACATATGGAATGGCATGACAACAGATATAAATATCAAACTGGAGATAGGATGACCACCAGGAGGCATGGCCCTGGCACTACTGCATTCTTTGTCCCTTTGCCTCGTCAATCACTAGTACCTGAGTTACACTGTAAAAACTGGACAGTAACAGGAGTCTTTAGCAGATAATAAATAATCTGTGCAAAATTGCTGGGTCAAATCTTCCTTTAAGCAAAATACTCTATAATAAATTCTGTTATATTCTATGGAATTGCCTGCTTTATCTTTTGGTCTGAAGTTACCTTTTCATTATGGTGGCCATTACACCTTTGCCTCGCTGTCAGACATCCTGTTAAAAAATATTTGGACTTAGGTCTTATTATCCCTTTGCTCTTAGAAGACTCAGGTTTCTGCAACACAGAAATCTGCTTTATTTCAAGATAATTGGTAACCTGATGAGTATGTTGAATGAACTCAAAAGGAGTCTGGAGGCTTTGGCTAGAAATAAATGATAAAGATTTATTCAAGGGTCTTAGGGTTTACAAACCAGAAACACAAGTAGGCAAAACCCAGAGTATTCCAAACAAGAGAAAAAAGCTAAGAGTTCTTATAATAAATTAAAACGTACATGCTTGAGAAGAATCAGTCCTGCGTTGTTAGCCTCTGGCCTGGTCCAAGATGGGAGTCCTCTAGATCAGTGGTTCTCAACCTTGGCTGCACATTAGAATCACCTGGGAATCTTTTTAAAATCCTGATTTCTGGGCCTCATCCTCCGGAAATTCTGTTTGTTACTAATGTTGTGGCCCCACCCCATCACAAAGAAACAGAATTTCCGGAGGATGAGGCCTGGAAATCAGGATTTTAAAAAGATTCCCAGGTGATTCTAATGTGCAGCCAAGGTTGAGAACCACTGCTCTAGATGACAGATTGTCTGGATAATGGAAGTCAGGTGGTCTGGATCCATGAACAACCTTTCCTTAGTCCTTCAGGGGGTAATCAGAAGGTTATCTGGAGGATTGAAGACAGGGGACTGGAAAGTGCAGGAGTTTAAGTTCCCAGGCTAGTATTCCTGTTGTAATTTAAAATAAATTACTTTATTTTAGTAGTTTCGCAGCTTGATTGTAGTGAATCCATTTTATTTCTTCACTCTCTTCTTCAGGTGCTACAGTAGCAGTAAGCATTCCTTAGGTTGCCTACGGAGATCACCTGGAAGGGAGCTGTCTTAATAGACTGTCAGTGCAGATAAAATCTGCCCGTTCTAGAGAGAGATGTCAGGGAACATACACCAGCCCCGAGGAGAGTATGCCTGGTTTTAAAGCTCCAAAGAATCGACTCTTACTCCTAATGAACACCCTAGAAATGCGTCTAGAGCTAAGCCCCTCTTGGAGACTTAGGACCAAATGCACTCATGAATGCTCTTTTGAAACCAAACATGTTCCTAAATAGAGGAACTTCTGTATCCTCACCTCCTCCTGGAAGCTTTCCCCAACCCTACCTGCCCCCAGGCCGACTTACCTCTGCTGAAATCTCACTTCATTTTCCTTCCCTTGACACTCCCTAGTGGCATTTGTGTTGCTCATGCCCCAGGGTCTCCCTCACTGCACCAGAAGGTCCCACCTCATTGGGCATCTCCCACCGCACTTACCAAATGCTTTGCGCAGAGTGGGCGCTCAGTACATGAAGATTTATGGGTGGATATTTTCCTAATCTGTAGTGCCTGCTATATTCTATGGAAAGCTACCAAAATGCTACTCACTTTATTTCTGTAGTCAGGATTTTCCCAAAACTACCCGGTCTCCAAGACATGCCTAACGATTTAGCAAGGGTCAGTGACACTTGGAATAAAGACATGAGCGCCAGGCCATCACGGTAAGGAACACGTAGGCTTGTGTTCTTATTAGGTTGGCGAAGAGAACCTTTCCTCTTAGCAACCCAGCGCGCTCCCCTCCTCAGGCCTCTTTCTCTCCTTTGTTGGTAAATGACTTCAGCCTGTGCCTTCAATTTTAACAGTTTGTGTCCCGCGCGCGCATAGCCCTCTCTTGTGGTGATTAGAGACATTCAAACCTATTCTGACACAGGACCCCAGCCCGATTCTGACTGCTCTGCTTCTTGGGGGTGGACAGTGTTCTCTGCACCGAAACGCTGGCCCTGGAAAAGAACGGGGAGCAAGTGGCATTTAAACTTTAAAGACTGAGTCACGGCCGGCTGCGCAGCAAGAGCTCCTCGGTGCGCGCAAGTACCCAGCGCGGTTCGCTGGCGCGGGGCTGGGCTGGGGCGACTTCGGGGGAACCAGCCGGGTGGAGCCCCCGCCGCGCCCGCACCTCCCCGCCCTCCCCGGGGCCGACCTCGCGCGCTTGCGTGCTGCGGCCCGGCTAGCCCGGAGCGGGCAGGGGGCGGCGCGCCGGGAGGGCGGGGAGCGGCCGTGGGGGCGGTGGGTGCCGGGGGTGGAGATGTAGAAGATGTGACGCGCGGCCCGGCCGTGCCAGACGGTGGACGCCGTGCCCGCGGCTGCAACCGGACCCCGGGCGCTGCAGCGCAGGAAAGCGGCCCTCCCGAGAGTGGCGGCCGCGGAGACTCGGAGCCCCAAATCCCCGGTCCCGGGCCGCCCGGCTCCCCGCGCGCCAGGGCCGGCGGAGAGGGCAGGGCCGAGTGGCACGAGGCTGGGGGCCCGCGGCCGCGGCCGCGGGCCGCCGGGCGGGAGGCTGGGGGGCCGGGGCCGGGGCCGCGCCTCGGAGCGGGTCGGAGGCCGAGGCAGGGGCCGAGGGGCGGCGGCTCCCCGCGCGGCGCCAGGGGCTCGGGGACCCCGACAGGGCCCCGGTGGGGCCATGGCCGCCGGGAGCATCACCACGATGCCCTCCCTGCCGGACGACGGCGGCAGCGGCGCCTTCCCGCCCGGCCACTTCAAGGACCCCAAGCGGCTGTACTGCAAAAACGGGGGCTTCTTCCTGCGCATCCAACCCGACGGCCGCGTGGACGGGGTCCGGGAGAAGAGCGACCCACACAGTGAGTGGTGGCCCACCCCACCCCCATCTCCTGGGGCTTCCACTCTGCTCCATGCCAGCCTCTGCCCCAGCCCTGCTTCCATCTCCTGGGGTGCCCCATTCACCCAGACCCCGCTTCCATCTCCTGGGGTGCCCCATTCACCCAGATCCCCGCTTCCATCTCCTGGGGTGCCCCGTCCACCCAGCCCCCGGCTTCCATCTCCTGGGGTGCCCCATTCACCCAGACCCCGCTTCCATCTCCTGGGGTGCCCCCTCCACCCAGCCCCCCGCTTCCATCTCCTGGGGTGCCCCATTCACCCAGACCCCGCTTCCATCTCCTGGGGTGCCCCGTCCACCCAGCCCCCGGCTTCCATCTCCTGGGGTGCCCCGTCCACCCAGACCCCGCTTCCATCTCCTGGGGTGCCCCTTCCACCCAGACTCCGCTTCCATCTCCTGGGGTGCCCCATTCACCCAGACCCCCGCTTCCATCTCCTGGGGTGCCCCATCCACCCCAGCTCCCCACTTCCATCCCCTGGGGTGCCCCATCCACTCCAGCCCCCCGCTTCCATATCCTGGGGTGTCCCCTTCTCTCCACTCCAGCCCCCCGCTTCATCTTCTGGGGTGCCCCCCTCCGTTCCATTCTAGCCTCTGCGCCTCTTCTTTTCCCTCGGACCCAGTGGGACTGCGGTTTCTTTCCGCGCGGCCCTGGACGGTTTCAGGTTCACCGCCCGCCACCTTCTCCCCGGGGCTGCGGTGTCGTGTTACGCGCCCCCCTGGTTTTAGGGGTGCCAGTTTCTCCGTAAGCCCGTCCGCAGGGCGCGCGGCCGGCTCCCTTCTCGCGGACAGCTTGTTGCGCCGGGGATGCCAGCGGCGAGGAGAGGTGTGTCTCGCCCCCAAGTCCCGACTCCTCGGTCGCACGTGCGCAGCCCCGCCGGCAAAGACCGAGGGGACGCGGCCGAATACACGTCCTTTGTTGGGAGAGCACCTTTCCGAATCGCGCCCCTAAATCCCGATCCGGTAGGACCCAAGCAGTTGGCACGCAGCTCTCTCTCACCCATCCATTTCTTCTCTCCCGCCCCTCCCCGCCCCCAATTGCCAAAAACTAAAAAAGCGAAATATAGAGATTTGGTTAATAAAATGCGACAGACCTTTGCTTCAATAGTGAGAAAACCTACAAAAACTGACCTTCCACCCGCAGTGATTAGCTTCGGGCCCTGAGCCGTGGCCAGTCCCTGAAGCGGGGATAACATGTAGTTTGCATCAGGGTTGAGGAGCCCGTGAGAGCTTATGTATTTGCCAGACTACACTTTTGTGTGCTGTAAAAATAACCTGCTGTGGTTATAGAAATCGCCGAAATCACTGGTTGTCAGACTTTAGGTTCCTTCCGGGAACCACCTGGAGGGGTTGTCACAACACATTGCTGAACGACTCCCAGTTGCGGACTCCTTAGGTCTGGACGCCAGCCTGATCATTTGCATTTCTAAGGAGTTCCCAGGGAATGCTGAGCGGGGACGCACTTTGATGGCACTGGTCTAGAGCAGAGGGAGAAAAGGGCATGAAATAGGCTGATTAGCAACACTGCTGGAATTTCATGTGATAGAAACAGGGTCCGGAAAGATGTTAGCAGTTATCCTGTAGGTGTAGGTAAAACACCTGTGCTAAAAGCTGGGCGCAGGCTTCCCTCCCTCAGAGGTTTCAGATGGAATCTGATACCCTATTTACCTGAGAAACGGCCAGCAGGAGCCTAGAGCTCCACTCTGTAGTAGTTAAGGTCTTTATCTTATGGAGCTAGTGAATGTCAGTCACTCTGGAATGAGGGTGGGAGGACCACTGGGGCAAGCAGAGAAAGCTGTGCAACCAAACCTGGCTTTACAAAGGACTGGGAAATTTGCTTTTATTTTTATTGATTTCAGAGAGGAAGGGAGAGGGAGAGAGAAATAGAAACATCAAAGATGAGCATCATTGATTGGCTGCCTCCTGCATGCTTGCCACCGTCCCCCCCCCCCCTTCCCCCCCACGGGCTGTGGGATGTGCCTGACCCAGAATCCAACCGTGACCTCCTGATTTATAGGATGAAGCTCAACCACTGGGGCACTCTGGCCGGGCAGGAAATGTCCTTTTAGAGTAGTTGGGTTTTTATGGATTCCAAAGTAGTAATAAGCAAAAAATGCAGGTCTTTATTTATTTTTTTTTCGGGCCTGCCATAATTTAAAAATCTTATCAATCACTTACATTATCAGGTCAAACGGAAAGATGTTTGTAAGCCAATATATGGGTTAGTGCTGTTTCTCTATCTTGGTAACTTCTTTGTTTGAAGCCTGTTCCACAGTTGTCTGCTGGGCTGGCTCAGCCAATGAGGGTAAGCTGCATATACGTCCCAGTCAGTTTACTATTTTCCAGTAACACAAACTGTTCATAGTAAGTAAAATAAAATAAATAAAAAGGAGCCTGTTATCTGACTAGAAGACAGAAAAGCTCTCCTCCAGATTAGGTCTGATTGGGTCTTCCCTTTACCTCTTTTCCCCTGAGACACTGTCTGAATCAGTTTTTTTCTTTGAAGCCTTGGGTGCCCTGTTTCCATTAGAATAACACTTAGGGGCTCATGAGTTAGGATAATTTGGAAGTGCATACTATGTCACCACCTCTGTAAAAACTACTGTTTTCTTCCCATTGGTGGATTGGGCTGTCATATTTATAATCTATTTTAACCAATGGTTCTCAAACGGGGGTGATTTTGCCCCCAGGGAACATTTGGCAAGGCCTGGAGACATTTTTGGTTGTCATACCCCAAAAGGTGCCACTGACATTTCACAGGTGAGGCCAGGGACACTGTTGAACATCTGACAGTGCACAGGTACCTCCCTACCCCTCAGCAAAACATTTCCTGACCCAACTGTTAACAGTGCTAAGGCTGAGAAACCCTGCCAACTTGAAAACTAGCTAAGGACAGATGGTAAAAGAGTGGAGTACTCATCTAGGTATGTGGTGAGTACTGATTTTTTTTAAAGACCACCTTTTATCAGGCAATAGACTGACAAGAATACAAACCTGAAAATGATGAATTTAGGCCACTTCTGTGTAGCTCAACATGGACATAAGTTTAAGTTCAGCATATTTTGCTGGCAGGTCAGTAGCTGACCAAAGCAGGAGGACTTAAGAAAAAACGTGTGTAGACATGCTATAATATGCTCTCCAGCACATCTCCAGGCCCCAAAGCAAACACAGCTGACCAACATACATGAACACATGTTAGTGGTTGCTGCAGTTTCCCATGGATTATGGCTCAGTTGTCTAGACCTGAAAAACCCATGGATGGCCCCATTCCTGTGTTATCAAGTTGACCTGTAAGCCCGTCCTTGAAGATTGATTCCTTTGGGATTAAAGCTTTCTGTCCTGCTGTCTCCTAAAATGCAGACACCTCTGAAAGGAAGAGTTTGGCTGTTCTCAGATTTTAATTTTTAGTGTGACTTAAATTGTGATGTAATTTCTTCCCCAAAAGCTGACCAGAAGGACTGGAATTTTGGAGGGATGCTTTAAGGACTGGCATACATGTGGGGTGCTGGTGAGGTGTGGGCGCTGTGGCTCAGGTACTGAAGAGGGGACAGAGGCAGACATGAAGAGGGAGGTAGTAGATGACTGAACCCAGTGTTTCTAACATCTTGGTGTAGCTGCAGCTCATCTTTGCTTCATACCCGGGTGCTCACTTGCATTGTTGCACTCAGAATGGCCCATTTTCCTGCCCTTACTCCTAGTCCTGGGGAACCTTCTTTGACGTGAGGGTCCTGGCGAAAGCAAGTTCTGGTGACAGTCTGCTTCCCCAGCACGCGTGCTGCATACCGCCTTCCCCTGGGCGTCCTGGGTGTTCTGGTAGGCCTCTTCCAAACGTCCATGGGGATGTGCAAGGTGCAGTGCATTCTCTACAGCAGTGAACCCTGTGATGACATTCAGAGGAGAGAACGTTTTATCCCAAGTAGCATGTACAACATGTGCTGGAGTAGTGAGATGTATGCTGCTTGTGTAGCATTAAATATGTTCCAGATGCTCTTATTGAGGGAAAAGTGAAGGTGGTTAGAAGTGATCTACCCTTGGGCTTCTCCCAGGAGGTGACTGCCTGTGGCCACACTCCTCTGCCTCCAGGCCCAAGAGTTCACAGAGAGGAGGAGAGCTGAGGCCCCGCCCACTCCGCACTCCTATGGACCGGATGGATCCTGGTGGCCTGACCCCCGCTTGCCCTCTGCCATGGTGCGGTCTCTGTGCAGCCCCGACTGTCAGCACATGCACTTGTGACATGCAGAGGGAGGCCTCAGACCTTCTGGTCACCGATCTCATTTTGTAGAAGAGGATATCGGGGTTCACCTGCCGATTTTCTCTTGGGTCCTCTGAACGAGCTTCTTGCCTACCTAGCCCCTTGCCTCATTGCTCGCTTCCGTTCAGTCAGAATGAGCACCCTCTCCGTCCCCCTTCGTGGGGCCCTCTGTTGCAGGGCGCTAATAGCAAGCCCCTCTTAGTCCGCAGGTTGCCTCTGGTTGGATTCCTGGGGTAGTAGATGAACCCATCTCTACTTCTCTTCCTTTATGTAAAGGGCACCATTGAGATCATGACACTAGATTCTCTCCCCCCACCTTTTTACTGGTAGGTCATACCTGGCAAGTGGATCCCACTGATTTGCCTTAGCAAACGTGGCATTTACTGTGATGCTATTTGTGTGCAGTAAGCAAGTGAAGTAAGAATCTAATAGCTCATCTGATGGTGGGAATCATGTAATCGGTGCAGCAATAAAAGGACAATTCATGAGTCATAGCTATTACCACACCTTAGGAGCCTTGAAAGATGAGTGTGATGCCAAGTGACTTCAGCCTAGAGGAAGCAACATCCCCTCCTGACATGCCTGCAGGCTGTCGCTGTGTTTATAAAGTGGCCATTATGTAATTAGACTTTGATGGTGGTGTCACAACGGACTTCTAAGTACTCTCCTTTTGATTTATGATACCACTTTAAATGGATGGCCATGATTTGTGAGTTCAGTTTAAAAACAAAAGGTTGCAGATGTAATAATCAAAATAAGAACCATCCTTTGTACATTATCATTGTAATATTGACCTATTCCTCTTCATGGATATTTTCAGAAATCCCCACTAGTGACATAAGAAAAGGCGATTTAAGGTCTTACGTTATTAGAATCGTTATTGACAAGATGCCTGTACAACAGGACAGTGACTACACATGTGCCGTGGCCTCTGCGTGCTTGTCCAGTTCCAGTGTTTGCTGTTTTCTCACACGCCCTGCTTGGGCCCCCTCATCCTGAAGCACACAGGCGTCTGTAAGAAGGCTGGCCTGGGAAGAGATGAGAGCAAGCAGATCGCGCAGTGAGGCCCAAACCTAAAACTCATTATCACGTTCTATCCAAAGAACTATACTTTGTTCGGTTTTGTTGTTGAGCTTGTCATTTTCTGCACTCTGGGATCTGGCTTTGCACTTGACTTATATGTCATCAGTGCTCCTAATATTTAATGCTTGGTAGTTTGGAAGATAATGCAGAACAACAGTCATCAGGGTAGAATTTTCATTGTGTCGGTAGGAAGTGCAGCATCCCTTGTTGTATCTGTTGTTAGGTCGGCTCCTGCATTCTCTTTTGCTCTCAAACTCTCCCTCTAAGCCAGGTGATTTACATCCACAGACCGTGGAAGGGGACCTCACCCACTGAGCCATGGACTATGGTTCTTAGAAGCCAGACGAATCCCTTCTGAAGGCCTCAGGGATATTTTTAGTTTGAGGAAATTTGGCCTGGAGGCAACAGACAGCCAATATTCAGTGTTTAATTTATGTCTCATCCCATCAGTCACTCTTCCTGCACAGGGGGGCTTTTGAGTTGATCACTGTGTCCTTAAAGCTTACTCATTCATTTACAGAAATCCAGTGTGTGTGTATTTGTATTTTCAAAGGGCTACTTACTTCCCCATATTGACCTACCTTCTACATTGAATTATCCCAAAGAACTCCGAAATGAAAGGTTCACAGATTTTGAAGATATTCTGGAGATCAAAAATGAAGAGTAGGTATATGAATATTAAGTGTTATGTTCCCAGTATAATTGAATTGTTGACAGGAATTTTCCTGGTTTAACTTATAATTAAGATATACATTAATTTAACATTTATAATCAAACAATAATCAAATTAGCCAAGAAAGAGGTGTGTTTTTTTCAAGGGATTTTGTATTCAGTAGTCATGATCTGGCTACATTCTGTGGCTGGGTTATTCTCTGTTCATAATGTGGGCACCTTCGGTTGGGAGCCCTGACTTCTCCATATAAATATTGTCATAAAAGGCTTGTGCCTTTTACTCAGGGAGTGTCACTAAATGTCAGTGGGTGATGAAAAGGCTCTGTGTGGACTTCCTGTGGAATAACTACTCATGGGCCAGGCTGTGTACAGCTTTGTGGAGGCTTATCATTCTCTTGGTGTAGTAACAAGTACATTGAGACCCTTGGTCAGTCTTAATGAAGATGATTATATGTAACAAAGTTATATTTGCGAAATATTTGGGAATCTCAGAGACTGGCTGTTAGCATTTCTTAGGGTAATTTATAGAAAGATGAATCATTTCTCAGGATAGTGGAAAACTCTCATGAGGAATTCTGTTTTCTTTAAAAAGCGTTTCAGAGTTTTATGACATCCTGTGTGATGTCAAGTTCCTCAGGTATGCGTGCATTGCTCATTCTTTCTTTGTGGCCATTGTCCTGGAATCCTGCACAATCCTCCTCAAATTCATCAGCTTTTCTCTTTTTAACTCTAGACTCTACTTAAGTCATTCTGGGCGCCAGCATGTTCCAGTTCCATTACATGACTGTATCCAATTTGTCACCTTCGTTCTGACATTTGGCATTATATTGTTGGCCCCGTCTTAGGAATTCCTTGGCTCTGTTACACCACATCAACCTGGTTTCTTCTCTCCCACCCAGCTGCTTTCTGGTCTCTCCTTTTGGGCTTTGGCTTTCCTGTAGCCCACGCATGTCAAACGTGTTATTTAAATGAGACATACGGCCCACCGGCTGCGAGTTTGACATGCTTGCAGTGTAGTCAGTTCACTCAGAGTCTTTAAATTCAACATGTGCCCAATAAATGAGCCAAGTATTTGAACTTCCTTTTTTTGTGTTGTTAATCATCACCCGAGGATATTCTTCCATTGATTTTTTAGAGAGAGTGAAAGAGAGGGGGGTGGGGGAGGGAAGAGAGAGAAACATTGATGTGAGAGACACACATTGATTGGCTCCCTCCCACACGTGCCCAGACCAGGGCCAGAGATCGAGCCACCAACTGAGGTACATGCCCTTGACCGGAATCAAATCTGGGACCCTTCAGTCCAAATGCTGATGCTCTATCCACTGAGCCAAACTGGCTAGGTCCAAACGTCCTTTCTGACCTTCTCACATTCTCCTTCCTCTCAGAGCCTTTAATCAGGCTGTTTCCTTGAACTCGAAAGTCCTCACAATCCTTTTCTCTCCTGTTAGTCAGAACTGTGCTTTGGGCCCCATTCTTTCACACCATCCCGTGGTCATCTTTCCTTCCGTGCATGCTATCTAAAAATTCAAAGAGCTTGATGTGTTTTGATTTCATGTCCCTGTATTTAATTGGAAATTCCTAGTTCGTAAGGATTTTTTATAGAGAAGTTCAAACAGCATTACCCAGCAGTCCTTTACTCCACTCCTCTGAGGGCCTGAGATGAAATTACTCATCCCAGGAGCCCTTGGCTCCATTGCTGAATGAAGGACCAGGAGGAGACCCACGAGGAGGTTCACTTTCTGTTTGTCGCGTGAACTATAAATAATAAGCTTAAGTACTTCAGTTTGAGGCATGAAAAATGGATACATTGAATGTGGCATCACTGTAGTTCTCTCTGCAGACACCTTGAAGCAATAAAGGTAACACAATCATTTGTTAGGATTACTTTTTATTATGGAAGGTTTTCTTTTCAGCTATTGAATAACATCAGTATTTCTAGCCAATGCCAGAGCTAGTAATAATCCTCTCATTTGGGAATGAAGGTCTAAGGAATTCATACTTGAATCAAACAAATCTGTAAATCTCTCAAGTCTCAAACCCAATGTTGAATCATTTGACAAATTGGGATTAAGAGCTGTCTGGGACCATTGTTAGTATCCTTTTTGGCTGTGAGGAAATGACACAGATAGTTTCACCCTACAATTCATTCAGATTTATGAGCCAGCCAGTATTCATCACAACAATCTGAAAACTCTTAAAAGGACAGAAATTGTGTGACAAAGTGAGTCACAGTCTTTGTGATGTGATGTCTGCAAGGATGGGTGGGAGAAATCGCACCGTGACTCCCCTCTAAGCTGAATCATTTTGCAAATAGAAAACAATTCGTAGGTTTTTAGGTGGTTATTACATAAATAGGAAAGGAAGAGAGGAACAGAGCCAGATAATACCTTCATTTAAAACATTACTTTTTGAAATGTTATCACTTGCTAAACAGTCAGTTTTGAATTGGAAATGAAATTAACCTCTCTACTGCCTAGTAGTATATATCTCTTAATCTAACACATGCTGTACATCTTCTTTATATATTTTTATGTGTATTTAAATTAATTTTGTTGCTTTCTTGCCTAGATTTTTTTTTTTTTATTCTCCCATGTCATTGACCTTTTTCCTCATGGCTATTTCTTGTCTTGGCTCATTTGAAGATGGTGTGTGTGTGTGCGTGTGTGTGCGCGTTGTGGGGAGTGTCATTCACTCACTGGCTGGATGACCACTTAAGTTGGATGGGGACCCAAGAGAAGAAGGTCCCTTTGGTCCTAGAAATTGTAGTTCTGGAGTGGATAATCTTGCGTTGTGCATGGTTAGGGCTCCTTCGTTACTTTTCATCTTATTAAAAACAAAAGTTTGGAGAGCCTTTCTCTGAGTCAGATTTAATCTTTAAATATAAGATTGGTTTTATTTTCTTATCTTTTTTGGAGTAAGACATTTTTCAAAAAAATTTTGTGAAAAGAGAAATCTTTTACTTTGAGTGTGTTTCTAAGTGTAGAAGTTCTTAAATACATTACTCTAAACTCAATAAATTTATAATGGGAATGTAATGCAAGTGAAATTGGGAAGACAATCTTGCTAACTGGTTTCATAGAGAATGCTAATTTCTTCAGGCGACATACACAGCACTGTTGGTTTAAGAAATAATGAATGACAGGCACACCTTCAGCTGTTACAGGATGGGGTGTAGATCATTTTGGAAGTAGGTATTAAGGAGGCTGTGAAATAGTCATTGGTTTTGTCCAGCCTTGGCCGGACACCTAGGGAGATTGCCCTGGTGACTAGCAAAGTCCCTGTCCCTCGCAGTAGGGAAAGAGCCAGTTGTTTCGCCTTCACCACTCTATTCCTAGGACTTCAGTATTTACTGAACAGTTATTGAATGAATGAATGAATGAATGAATGAATGAATGAAGTTTTTGAAAACATGCTGTGTGTCACCTTTATAAATAATATGTTTAATCTCGATTACAAACTTCTGAAGCAAGTATCATTGTCCTCATCTTACTGAGAAGAACAGTTTTTGCTCTTGGCTTTCAAAACATGATCTCTGTCTGTGACAACAGCACATAATGAATTGTAGGTTGCACACTTCTTAGTGTTTAGAATACAGGTTCATGGCCAGAATTCCAGAAGGACAGTGTGGCAGAAATTTGAACAGAAATAGTGATTTTAACAAATAATTTAAGCTCTCTTCAGAGGCTTTGCCACCTTTCCTCCCACCCCTTTCCTACATTATTTTATTACTTAGGAAAAAAGATGTCACGATTTTGTATAAAACAATTCTTTAATATTTAGGGGTTGCTTTCTGAAGAGCTCAGAGATTTTTAACTGGCACATACAAGAACAGAAAAAAGTAGGATGTAGTTGAGGATAAAAATTATGTAAGAATAGATACAGAGGCAGAGCTGCCTCAGACAGATTGTCAAACTGCAGCAGGAAGGCCGGGGAGGGTTGGGGGGCAGGAGGTAGGGGGGTAAGAGATCAACTAAAGGACTTGTATGCATGCATATAAGCATAACCAGTGGTCATAAGACATTGGGGGATAGGGGAGGCTAGGGGTCTGTCTAGGGCGGGGGGATAAAATGGACACATATGTAATACCCTTTGTAATACTTTAAGCAATAAATTAAAAAAAAAAGAATGAAATGAACTTTGAAGATGGGTCTGGAAGATTAAAATGCAGAAGGAACTAGGGCATGCAGAAATGCAGAGAATAACTGAAAAGTTTTGTAAGCAAGGTGTGTGGTTGTTGTTTTTTGCTTAATCTCCCACCTTTTTTGTTCAGCCCTGCAGCCCCCTTCACATCTGGGAGCTCAAAGACACTGGCAACAGCATGGTGATTACAGAGGGGAAGAGGATGAGAGAGTTAGGAGAGGATATAGGCAGGATAAATGGTGATGGAAGGAAACTTGACTTGGGATGGTGAACATACAATACAATATACAGATGATGTATTCTAGAATTGCACGCCTGAAACATATATAGTTTTATTAACTAATGTCACCCCCATAAATTCAGTTAAAATATATCTATAGTATATAGTTAAGCCCTTTCCAGGAACTTCAAGATAGGTTCACCGTTTAAGGGCATGTGGTGTACGATGAAAAACTTAGACCTTTTTTATTTTAATCTTCTTAACCAAGTGAGATTGTCAGTCAACCAATAATGTTTGAGTTTCTACTATGTGAGGAAATAAAGCTCAAGATAGACAGGGAGATGTCAAGAGAACACTTAGACACATCCAGAAACACGTCTAGAATAAACTCCTTCCTTGAAATCATGTGCCCGCTTTTGGCTTCCTGTATTTATAAGTGGTATCTCTGTCTTCCTTGCCAGCAGCTCCATCGTGGAATACATTCCTAGTCTTCATTTCCCTCGTCCTCCCTTCAGCCTCGTGCATGTCAGTTCTGGTGACTTGCACACGTGTGCCGGCTCAGCATTCTTGCCGCAGCTGCTCTGGTTCTGTCCTGACTGCTGCAGCTACCTTCTGACTGACCGTCTGTATTAGCTGCAGCTGCCATAGCAAAATCCCACGGACTGAGGGCTCCGACAGAAATATGTTTTCTCACAGTTCTGGAGGCTCGGAGTCCAAGATTACAGTGTCCACAGGTTAGGTTTCTTCTGTCCTTGACTTGCAGATAGCCATCCCTCTGTGTACACACGCAAAGTTCCTATCCTTGCAAGGACACCGGTCAGACTGGGTTAGGACCCATCGTAACAGCCCCATTTTAACTTAATCACCTAGGCCTGGGTTTGTTTTTAAAATAGATCCCACATGTATGTATATGTCTTTGTCACTTAGCATAATTCCCTCAAGTCGTTCACGTTGCCTCCAATGGCAGGATTTCCTTCTTTTTATGGCTGAATAATATTCCACTGTATACAGATACCGCATCTTCTTCATACATTTATTCACTGATGGCCACTTAGGTTGTTTCCATGTTGTGAGTAATGCTGCAATGAGCATGCAGGGGCAGATGTTTTTTGAGATAGTAATTTTTGTTCCCTTTGGCTAAATACCCAGAAGTGGAATTGCTGGATCATATGGTGGTTTTATTTTTAGATTTCTGAGGAACCTCCTCCACACTGTTTTTCATTAGCTTCTTTCTTCTGGTTCTTTTCCTTCCCCTGACATGTATGTGCAGGTTAGTTTAGCTTCATGAGGATTTCGGAAAGCAAGGATAATGGTCCTATTCCAGAAGAAAGGACATTATCAAACAAACAAAAACGACTCCCACCCAGATCACAGTGCTCCTCACACGTGGAGAGGTGTCAGCTGAGGTTGCCTGTGGTCCCGGGAAGGGTCACCGCTGTGCCTGGTCTCTGCCAGCTGCCGTCTGCTCCACAGGCCTCCTGTTCTCATCACAGCTGCCCTGGCCTCGGAGCCTGATGGTTAGGACCGGCCATGGAGAGGCGTGGAGGCTGCAGTCTGATCACATAGGACAGGCTAGTGTTGTTGAGTCCTATTCTGGTCTGTGGTTGGAAATGTCTGTTGCTCATCCTCTTTCCTTGTGGAGGAAAATGTCAATGATCAGCAGCAGCACAGCAGCAGCACCAGGAGCACTTCAGTGGGGCGCTGTCCGGACCCCCTGCCAAGTCCTGGGGGGCAGGAGGAAGGGAAGGTGGCCAGCAGATGCCAGTCTGCCTTTCTGAATCCACGTGGGCACTGCTGAGAGTTACCTGGGATATGAGGGCATGGGGTTGGGGGGGGCCATGAGCGCAGTCCTTCCCTGCACCGCAGATGTCCTGGGCCTGCTCCCTGGACACTGGGTCTCCTGAGTGAGTCTTGTTTTGACTCTATGTCCTCAGGGGCAAGGTGCCTCCCCCCTGGGAAGCTGAAGGCCATGCCAGTACCACCCAGTACACAGATCTCAGTGTGCCCATTTAGAGCAGAAATGGTACCAAATGGCAAACTATCTGGTGACTTAGTTGCTGTAAACAAACAAACAGACAGACAGACAAATGTGGTGAGCTTAGCGTGGCTGGCACAGTATGAGTGGGTACATTTTCAGGTTTGGGAACTCTGAGGGACTTTACATCTGTGTGATCCGTGTTTTCTTTGAAGTAGGAGGGAGAGAGGTGTGGCTGTGGGCGTGGCAGCCCGTGGAGCATGGGGCCAGTTTATGTGGCTGCTGTGGAGACCTGGAAAGTGCCCACGGTTACTGAGCACTTCCTGGGGGCTCACCAGAGGGTGGGGACCCCACATTCCTAATCACACCTGTCCGGATGACTGTGTCATTCCCAGGTGCATTCCACTGTGTCTGTTCAACTGGAAGTGTGGGAGCGGAGAAGCTGGCTGGCTCTGTTGGGCTGGGCTTTAGAAGTGCTGGGATGAAAAAGCAGGAGACTTGAATGATGCCTCTGAGCTTAGGCTGATCAGGAAGTGACGCCTCAGAGGCTCGGGATTGGTGGTAAACGCTGGGTCACATCCGTGAAGTCATAGGCTAACGAGCCAGTGGACGGCCAAGAGGGTGTGTTGGGCTGGTGCTTAAGGGAATGAACATCTCTGGACGATGACACGGCCATGAGAGTGGGCAGTGCAGGTCGCTGGATTGGATAAACCGAGAATCTGAGGCCAGGCTGTTGGTGGATCTTCTACGTGAATGTGAAGTCTTTCAAGATGATGACAAGATGTCAGGTGCCAGATCCAAAGTTTTCAGTGAGTGACAGTGACCCGTCAGTGGAGGAGGAGAGGGGATGAACCTTGAAGGAGGAAAGACTTTGGTCTGGGATCGGGAAAGTAATCGTAGATGCCGTTAGGGAAGCCAGGAAAAGACTCCACACACCCGCGGGAAGAGGCCTGATCCCAGTTGAAATGGTGGTTCAGAAGACTTGGCTGGATCCCAATGTGGGTGCAATGGCCTGTGGTGACCAGCAGCCCTTAGCGTTTGAGTGTTGTGAGGGGAAAACATCTTTTGGCAGGGAGTCTGTTTTCTATTTTTAATAACATCAGTGTTGGAACACGTGATCTATAAAGCGTCCTCCTTGCTTAAAAGTTCTTTTCATGAATCTGAACAAAAGGCAAAGCAGGAGTTAGTCTCTTATATTGCCCAGATGGAAGACTAGGCCCGGACCATCGCCATTCCCTGAGAGAGAGAAAGTAGAATGCTTTAGAAATGCTTGGGGAAAATGCGTCATTATAGCAAAGTTGCACAAAATGAGCCATGTTTTATGTTTCTGGTCTCAGAACACTTTACTCGGGAGGCCCAGACTCCCTTCCAGGCCTGAGGGAAGAGGTTTCAGTTCAGAGCCTCTCCAAGAGAATCACTGGTGGGTGCCTTCCTAGATGCCCGACTTCTCTCTCACGTAGACAGCCTCCACAGCTTCTGGAGGAAGCAGGCAGAATGAATGGAGCCAGGGGAGCAGACAGGGTAAGGGAGGCAGAAAGTAGAAGAGAAAAAGGAAGAGAGAGAAACAACCGAACACCCACTCGAGAACACGCAGGGAAGATTTCGGCTGAAACAGACTTTCATATTCAAACTAGTTGCGTGGGGCGCTTGGCGCTGTTTGCGGGGAGCGCTTCCAAGTCTGACAAGGTTCGAAAGGAGCAAAAGAAAACACAGTGACGTGCTTTCCTGGCCCCGGGGAGGGGAAGACATTCAGTAATTGTGATTTTAGGCTCCTTTTCTGGGAGGGAAGCGTGAATACTAGAGCCAGAAGCTATTTGCTTTACTACTTGCGCGCTCTCGGGACATTTCTTTACCTTTATAAATTATAGCAATGAACGCTTTGTCCTTTTATTGGAAGGAAGAAGAAGATGATATTTTGTGGGAGGATAAGCCTTCTTACCTGTTGGCATTATCTATCCCCTGCTGTCCCCCACCCCCTCCATCCTCACACAACTCATTGCTTGGACCAAGGCACAATTTTAGCATCAGTTCAACCAGCTAGTCCTTGGAGAATGGCGGATGAGGAAGTGACAGCGTGACACGCTTCACAGGCTTCTGTGAGGTTCAGCACCCAGAGAGAGAGGAGGGTGTGGCCTGCTGACCTGTGAGCCCAGGTCCCGAGTTGACCATGGGCTCTGCTTCTTTGCCTTTAATGGAAAAGTCTGCACTAGATGGTTTCTAAGAGCTAAACTCTAAGGATGCCTGAATCAAATTCTGCTGGAGGTTCAAAGAATGAGTTTTGGGGAATGGCTGAAAATGTCCTCAGAAGTAGGCATGTCCCTGGGAAAAGAGTATGTACCCAGAAAAGAGGGTACTTCATGCCGGGTACTCCTTCCTTCCCCCCTCCCTCCCTCCCTCCGTCCCTCCCTCCCTCCTTCCCTTCCCTCCTTCCCTTCCTTCCCTTCCTTCCCTCCCTTCCTTCCTTCCTTCCTTCCTTCCTTCCTTCCTTCCTTCCTTCCTTCCTTCCTATCACTTCTCTGTTAAGGTCATTCTCATGGCTTCATCTTTCACATTCATGCAGGTGACAGGTAGCCCTGGGTCTCTTCTGTGCCTTTCTAGTTGTAGGATCTTGGGTAAGTTCATTTCTTTACCAGTTTCCTCATCTGTCACGCAGGGAAACTATATAGTAACAGCTACTGTGTTAGTGTTGTTGTAAGTGTTAACATGAATAACAGGGCAGAGTGTTTGTATATGGCAGTGTCAGATAGCAATCCTTGATGGCTGTTAGCTGTGGCTGTTGTGTATTATTCCTGAATCTTCCTGACACACGTGTGTCTCACCTGTCCTCCAATGCTTTGGGTGTGTTACGAAGCAAACATCTCAAAATGTAATTGCCTGACCTAAACATGTGGTTATTTCTCATTCCATGGATTGACTGATTCAGCAGGATGGTTCTTCTGCTAGTAATTTGGGATTTCTCATACAGCTACAGACACATGGTGGCTGGGACAGGACTCTCTCAAATGGCTCCATGTGCCTATCTGTCATCCTGGGTGCCTGAGACTCTCTTTCTCCCTGTGATCTCCCCATGAGACTAGCTTGGGCCTCTTTACATAATGGCTGGATCTCAAGAGCAGAGGTACAAACTCCAGTGTCAAAGCACTGTTTACATCATGTTTGCTAATCTCCATTGATCAAATTCAGTCAATGTGGCCCAAGATTAGAGTCAATATGAGAGGAGTTACACGAGGTGTGACTGACAAGAGGCCTGGTTGACTAGAACCACCAAAATAAATCTACCACATCCAGGGCCCTAGTTCCTACTGTCTGGAAAATACCTTCATGTGAACGTTGCTCTGTGAACTTGAATCTACTAACTTCACTTCCAATCAAATGAGCAGTTCATTGTTCTCTTTGATGAGCTTGGAGCTGATACTGGGCCATAAATTTCATCAATTTCCTCCCCAGATTATTCTACATCAGTTTTCATATTTCTAAGTGGAAAACCTAAAGACATCTTATTTCTCCTTCTTGTTTTTTGTTTTGTTTTAAAAACCCAAGTCCAGCCCAGCTGGTTTAGCTCAGTGGTTGAGCTTTGACCCATGAACCAAGAGGTTTGATTCCTGGTCAGGGCTCGTGCCCAGGTTGTGGGCTTGATCCCCAGTAGGGGGGCATGCAGAAGGTGTTTCTCGTCAATGTTTCTATCTCTCCTTGTCCCTTCCTCTTTGTCTAAAATCACTAAAAACACATTAAAAACAATCCAAATCCAGACTTCATGAAACCCTGGCGTTTATTCCTTGGTTCTGCACCCTCAATGCCACCCTCAGAGTCCATGCCCTTATTATCTTACACACGATAAGATACCTTTCAGATAAGTTTTCTTTAAATGCCATTTTCAGTCTGATGCATTTCTTTTCAAGAATGTGCAGTCTACTCATAGTTCTTACTGCATGAAACCTAACCTTCCTGCTTGTGTTTCTGAGGCTTTTATTTATTGACCCTACTCCACTATCACATATTACCCACCCTCCAGAATCAGAGCATGAGGAGAGAAGGTACCTAATCCGAGAGTCTAAGTCCTTCCACATTGCAAATATCTTAGAACACAGAGGGAATGGAGGAGCCAAAGTGGCTGCAGGGCAAAAATCCCGAAGAATAGATGTAGAGTGGAAGGGGTTGGTTGTTGCTACTTGTGTTTTCAATAATTAGGTAGGTGGTGAGGGGAATTGGATGTTTCAGTGGGATAGAAATTAGATCCCTTTAATGGAATCCCTCAATTTTTAAAAATCTTGAATTGTCTTTTGTTCATTGCACTGCTCCTGATTCAGTTGGCTAACACATCCGCACAGTCTGGTTTCACTGCTATGGGCGGTGTGGGGACTGTGTTCCAGTGCCCTGCTCCCCACTCAGGGGGTGCGTCACAGTGTTTGTCAGATGAAGAAAAGAAGCACAACTTAAGTTAAATTCATCTTTTTTATAAACAAAAATGGATAACATCAACAGAGTCAAATAAAAGGATGCATGATCCTATGTATGAAATGGAGATACAGAATGCAGCTTCATGAATTATTTTTTGATGACATTTGCTAGACACTCAGCAGAGGGTGGGATGCCTGAGGGCCTAGCTGGTCACACCACACCGTGAGCAGACCTGTTTCTTCTGTGGATGGAGCATACAGAATGCGTTAGGAATTTGGGGAGGACATTGAATGACGAGGTTCCTGTTCATGTGAGGAGACAGCATGTTAAACTGACAGACACAGGAAGGCATTCACTCCGGAAGTGTAAGGGCATATGCTGAGATTCACTCCGGAAGTGTAAGGGCATATGCTGAGATTCACTCCGGAAGTGTAAGGGCATATGCTGAGATTCACTCCGGAAGTGTAAGGGCATATGCTGAGATTCCCAGGCATGGTTTTGGTGCTGCTCATTTCCATTCCGAAGGCATTGTCTCTTTGTGGGACCCGTGGCAGTGCGCAGCCTCAGCATTTGGGATACTCTGTAAGGAAACAGCAGGCATTTTCAAAGAACCTCCCACCCCACCAGCTTCCAGCCCCAGCGTCAAGTGCCCTGTTTTAAAGAACTGAACTCCGAGTGGTCCACATAGCTTTATTAACTTGGACTTCACCACTGCTGTGTTCTGGGCTAGAGCTGTGATCCCGTCTTACTGAGACCTGTTTTATCCCCTTGGATTCTCAGCACAGCGGAGGGCAGTCCCTGCTTCTTCCTGGCGACTTGGAGGCGGAGGAGCTGGTTCCAGCCTCCCGGAGCCAGGCGGCTCTGCCATGCAGGGTGCCCGGAGGGAGAGTTTTCCTTGGGAGGGCCTCCTCAGGAGTCTTGGACATGGGCCTTGGGCTCTTGGCTGGAACCAGGGTTTTCCAGAGCGGAGGCTGCAGTAATGCTCGTCATTGATTGAGGGACATGCTGTCCGGCTATTTTCATGAGAGTCAAGCAAAAACCGCTCTTGTCTTCAGCCGGCTCCGAAAGGTATTTTCCTAACGATTGCCCCAGTCAAATCGAATGATCAAGAGAGTGCAGCTCAATGGCTGGAACACTGGGCAGCTGCCCTCCCCCTTCCCAGTGTTCTGTTTTCCTTGCGGCTCTGTTTTCTGTCCTGGAGCAGCCTGAATTGTGTGATTTTTGTAGATGAATGTGAACTCTTCGATCCAGAGGGAAGTGCAGGGAACACAAACAGCCCGTTGAGTTGGCATTCACCCCCAGGGTTCAGTGCGCCGCCAACCAAGCTGGTTGCCACGGGGAGAGAAAACTCAGGCTCTCGCAGGCATCCAAGAAGCATTGCAAAAGGACAGAAAGAAGTGGCAACAGGAGGCTGCAGTCAGGCCACCCTCCATCGCTTGGGCATGTTGGATGCTTGTTTGAGGCAGCTTATGTTTTGCTTGTTAATATTGATCTGAGCTGCTTCTCATTTCAGGGTATTCCGGCCAGATTTCCATCACATACTGTGTGTGTGTGTGTGTGTGTGTGTGTGTGTGTGTGAGAGAGAGAGAGAGAGAGAGAGAGAGAGAGAGAGAGAGAGAGAGATTAAATCTCTGCCCTGGGCTGGTGCTGAGTGGTGGCGGCCCCAGGAGCTGGGGTGTGTGTTCTGCAGCTGAGCACAGACCCCACTGTCCCCTCCCCCTCTGGGTCCTGTCCCCAAGCTGCTCCACGCTGCATGAACCTGGCATGGCCCCTGTAGGCCTTGGAGCTTGTTACCCAACTTTTCGCACAAGAATCTCCCCAAGTTCCTTGAATGCTGAAATCCATTTACTCTGAGACAAACCAAAGGGGTGGGTAAGGATGCTTCTAGAATTGATTTGTACATAGAACTGAGATGTAGAAGCCTCGGGAGTTGTTTTCCAGTGAAAGCATTTCTCAGCTTCTAGCAGTGGCCAGCCCTGACTGAAGGTCAGGCGTCCCACAGTCTGTTCCGTACCAGGATATGACTCCCTCCCAGGCCTGTCTGCGTTGCTTTCCACAGACAACAGAGCGACCCTCTCACACCTGGGGCTCCCACCTCCAGTCCAAGATGCTCAAGATTTCTCCTAAGTGGCACAGACTCCTGTCCACGGGGCTGGAGGGCCTGTTTGTCCAGTAAACAGTGTAAGAAATACAGAGAAATGGGCAGTGGTCACATGTTCTGGGGGCACCGGAGCAGTTCTGGAGTTGTTTGCTAGTGAAAAACATAACAACCTGTAGACATTCAGCCATCTGAGGCACAAAAAAATCTTTTTCTTGTCTTTACATAACCCCCTTCCACCACCTAATTCTTCAATAATGCGACAACAGGTGCAGAAGTGATACTGCAGCTTCATCCTTCCCTCCTCTGTGCCCATGCCCTCGCCTTCTGGCTGGCTTGGAAACTGAAGTTACAGTAAAAATATTACCCAGAGCAGTCTGTCTTCTTTACATTCGTTGGTTTGTATTCTTTTCTCTCCAAAAATTCTGTGCCTCTCAAACATGTATTTCAAACGTCAGTTAGTAATCTAGGTCAGATTTTGAACGTCAGTTGGCTGACGTTTTGTAATTAATTTTTTAAAGTTTGAGGTAATTGAGGGTCACATGCAACTGTGAGAAGTAATACAGAGAGATCCCGCTGACCTTCTCCCCAGTTGTAACATCTTGCAATCCTATGGCATCACATCACAGCCAGGGTGTCGACAGCGACACAGGCGAGGTACAGACCCTGGGCTGCCCTTTCGTAGCCACATCATCCCCGCATCGCCCCCTCTGGCACCCACCAATCTGGTCTCCATTTCGATGATTCCATGGCCGATTTATTTATAGAAACATCTGTCCAGCGGCTGGCCTCTGGGAAGAAAAGGCCATTTAACACTCTGCAGAGCTCATGACGCCTGTGGGTGGAAGCCGGTACTTACAGATGCCTGCGTTCCCTGTTGCTTTGTGGCAACAATGCGGGGTCCCAGGCCCAGGCGACCGAGTGTCAGCATTGCAGCTCTCCTTGCCAGAAAATGCCCCGCCAAGGGCTGCGGAAATTTTCCCGCCTGAGCGACAGGATCCCCATGAGGCAGGCCAAGAAGTGCCCTTGGGGGCAGAGCCTTTCTGGCCTCGGCCTGACACTGGAGAGTCCGATGCGTCTGGAGCCCTGGCAGCTGCAGAAAGAGTGAGGCAGGCGTTTTCTCTGCCTGTCAACCTGCTGTGATGCTCCTGCGGATGCTTCCTTTTCTCTCTGTCGTTGAAGTTCTGTTTCCCCGTGTGCAGCTCTGCCCTGACCTTGCGTTGCCCCTGGAGCGTCTGGAACATCACAAGATGCCAAATGTCTTTCTCTCTCTCTTGCTATCGGTCTAATTAGCGGATGCCACCGTAGATGTAGACACCTTTGCCATTCTTAAACAGCAGCTGTGTTAGAAGGACCAGGAATCGTCTGATGTCCTCAGTATTTGGCTTTCACACTTGCTCTGGTCTGCAGCTCAGGCAGCCCAGACGTGCATTTGGGGACTTGACGTATGAAATCCGGAAGAGGTTGTATTGGAGGAAACTGCTTTCTATAAGTTTTTATGGATTGGAATTGCTTGTAACAGCTCTGTCGTCGGCATAAATCAACAGTACATTTTCAATTATTTTTTAAATTGCAGAAATTAAATGTTATGACTTAGACGTATAATAATTATGGCAAGAAAATTTGCATTTCAGACATATTATATTACAGTTATTTATATTTAAACTATTTTAGCCCAGCCGGTGTGGTTCAGTGGTTGAGCATCAACCTATGAACCAGGAAGTCACAGTTCGATTCCTGGTGAGGGCACATGCCCGGGTTGCGGGCTGGATCCTCAATAGGCAGCCAATCAATGATTCGCTCTCATCATTGATGTTGCTGTCTCTCTTTCCCTCCCTCCCCCTCTCTTCCCCTCTGAAATCAATACAAAAATATTTTTTTAAAAAGAGAATAATTTTAGATTTACAGAAGAATTGCAAAGATTTTCAGAGCGTTTCCGTCCCCTTCACCCAGCTTTCTCAGAGCTTAGCTTCTTACATAATGGCACTTTGTTTTGGCACGTTGGTCAAAACTAAAAAACAAAACAACTAATACTGGTCCGTTACTGTTAACTACAGACTTTATGTGGATTTCGCCACCTTTTCCACTAATGTCCTTTTCTATCCCAGGATCCAATCCAGAACATCACATTGCATTTAGTCTCTTGATATTTAATGTAGAAAACTACCATCTGCAGAGAATAACAATTTTGTCCATCCGTTTCCAAATCTGTGTGTAAGCAGCTCTCAGGTGTGTGTATACAGACCTTCCTGCGGGGGCCTGGCCTGACCACCGTGTTCCAGGCTCTCACTCCGTAAATGCTGGTGCTCCCAGGAGCCTGTCCTTGGCTCTTGAATTTGCATCTGCTACACACTCTGCAGCCATTGTGCATCTCCCTGGTGGGTTAGGTGCAGCCTGTGTGCCCAAGGCAGCCAGTGTGCTGTGGTCACCAAACCACACAACTGCCTAATCTCATTGTGGTTTGACAGCTTTTGTTTTTCTTTTCTGAGCTCCAGATCCATGTGTTTGGAAATCTCTATTTGTGCTTTCCACAGGCTTTCAGTGTGTCTTACTGGAGCACATCTCATTGTCTTCTCCTGCCAACTTGTCCCTCTTCCTGGATTTCCTGTCTCAGTAATGTCCCAGGTGGGTTTTTTTTTTTAACATATTTTTATTAATTTCAGAGAGGAAGGGAGAGAGAGAGAGAAACATCAATGATGGGAGAGAATTTTTGATCATCTGCTTCCTGCACGCCCGCTACTGGGGATGAGCCTGCAACCCGAGCATGTGCCCTGACCAGGAATTGAACCATGACCTCCTGGTTCATAGGTCCATGCTCACCCACTGAGCCACACCAGCCAGGCATAAATCTCTGTCTCAGTGTTAAGACAGAGAGACCTGGACTCATTCTTCACCATCCCCCTGTCCTTGCCTCCCTCATTCCCTTTGTTCCCTTCTCTCCATCCCAGCTGTTTCCCTACACACTCTTATCCTCCCATCCCTTCTCCTTAAACATCAAACTCCTTAACATGTAAGCAGAGCCTCTTGGTGTCCCTTCCGCCCTCTTCCACCCTCACACTGCTCGCCGCACCTGAGTACCTGCCGCTCCTGGGCTGCGCGGCTTCCTCGCCCCTTCTCCTTTGGAAGTTTTACATATGAGGGTCCTTTGCTGTTGTTTTCCTCTCTCTTTTCCTGACAAACTCCTGTGGATTCCTTCGGTCTCCATCAGTTGTCACTGATCCTAGGAAGCCTTCCATCTCCCTGGGTTAGGTGTACCTTACGAGTGCTCACAATAGCTGTGTACACTTCTCTGGTGGCACTTATGGTACTGAACCCGTCTAGTGATTTCTCTGTGTGCCATCCTCATCTCCTCAGCAACACTGGGTGTCCTCCAAGGCCAGAAAGATGCTGTGTTTTCCTCTGTGCTTCCTATCGCTAAGCACAGATCCTGGCGCATAGCTGTTACTAGTGCATGTTTATTGAATGAATGAATAAAGGTATTTGCCGTCCATGGAAATGCTGACTTAACTGTTTCCAAAGTCTGTATTTTTCACAAGGGACAAACCTCTCTGGATGTCCGTTTCCTTACCTGTAAACGAGGAGGGTGCGCTGGACGCTGCCTGAAGTCCCTTTCAGCTCCTGCAGTCTGGCATTTATGATTTTAAGATTCATCATCCTTGAGCATATTCGAAAGGCAGCCATGTAAATTCTGAAGAAAATTCCAAAAAAGGAGTTCTGTTTTGAGCCATGGCGGTAACATTGAAATAACAATTTGGCTTTTGGGTTACACTGTGTCACTGCGTGTGTCGCGTGCAGGGATCTGAGCACTTGAACATGTGAGTGGTGTCCTTATGGTGATCGGAGTCTCTGTGCCTTTGCTTACGTACCCTCAGTCACTTTGAAGAGACTAAATTCTCGTTTGCTGGGATTTTCAACTAAAACTTAAGACAGATGCGCCTCAGGGACACTGCAGCTGGGACTGAAGACTTAATTGCGCAATGAAGGGGCTGATTGACCACTAAGATCTCGCCTAACAGTGAGATTAGGCAGTTGTGTGGTTTGACCGCTTTTGTTTTTATGCTACAACAGGAAAAAAAAAGTGGAACTTTAAGCTTGGATAGGACACTATTTATTTTTTATTTTCATCTCTTACTGGATTTAATTTTAACATTAGAAAGCCACCAGAAGTCTTTGTTTATCAAAATTGTTGACTTTTGTGTATCCATAAACTAAATATAGTGGGTGGTCTCCAGCTTGCTGAAATGACCTGGGTGAAACCTTGTCTGAAGTCCCATTTATTTTTGGTTTTTTAGTGTAGTTCTTTAAAAAAAATTTTTTTTAAAAAACTTAAAAAATGTAAAATACACCACAGATACAGAAACCACATAAAACAGATTTGTACTTTAATGAATTATTACAGGTGAACATTCTTGTAACCATAACTCTGGTCAGAAAACAGAACTTTTGGCCCTGTTGATGTGGCTCCGTGGTTGAGCATTGACCTATGAACCAGGAGGTCAGGGTTTGATTCCTGGTCAGGGCACATGCCCAGGTTTCAGGCTCCATCCCCAGTAGGGGGCGTACAGGCAGCAGTCAATCAATGATTCTCTCTCATAGATGTTTCTATCTCTCTCCGAAATCAATAAAAAGATATTCAAAAAAATAATAAATAAAAATATGTTTTAAAAATAAAATACCTAGTGGCACATAACTGAAATGCAAGCTGAGTGTCAATCTCCTTCTTTAAAAAAAGAAAGAGCCTAGCCCAGGGGTGGGCAAACTTTTTGACTCGAGGGCCACAATGGGTTCTTAAACTGGACCGGAGGGCCGGAACAAAAGCATGGATGGAGTGTTTGTGTGAACTAATATAAATTCAAAGTAAACATCATTACATAAAAGGGTATGGTCTTTTTTTTTTTTTAGTTTTATTCATTTCAAACGGGCTGGATCCGGTCCGCGGGCCGTAGTTTGCCCACGGCTGGCCTACCCGGTTTGACTCAGTGGATAGAGCATCAACCTGCGAACTGAAGGGTCCCAGGTTCGATTCTGGTCAAGGGCACATGCCTGGGATGCAGGCTTGATTCCCAGTCAGGGGTGTGCAGGAGGCAGTCAATCAATGATTCTCATCATTGATGTTTCTATCTCTCTCTCCCTCTCCCTTTCTCTCTCAAGTCAATAAAAATATTTTTTAAAAAAGAAAGAAAGAAAGAGAGAAAGAAAACAGAACCTTTGCCCACAACCCCAATGCCTGTGTCCCCTGTCCCAATCCTGGTCCCTGCCTCCCATGTAAAAATGTACAGGTTTTTATTTTAATCACTTATTTGAATTTAAGTTTCATCCCACTGCTAGGCGTCCTTAAATACTTTAGTTTTGCTTTTTCAAATATGTGGGTTTTAAGCCATTTTAGTCTCAGGTCCTCCTTCCATCCTTTTTCTCCCTTGTAACTGATTGGAGAGGAAGTCGGATTACTGGACCTGTAGTTGCTCAGGCTGGATTAGGACCTGGCCGTGTAGAACAAGTGTGGTTGTTATGTGCCTCAGTCCTGGGATGATATTCTACCTGCAATACCATCCCCCGTGTCTCCTTACCCTGGACCTTGTTCGTTAGCTCATCTCCTACTTGACCTTCAGAAGTCAGCCTAGACTTCACTCCTCCTAGACAGACTTTCCACCTGATCATCCCTGTGTCCTTTTCTGTAGTCTCATGACACTGAGGACATCACTGCAATTGCTACTTTAGCCGTGTCAACATAAGAAACATTCAACCCTATAAGTAATTTTTGTGACTTTATTGGAGCCAAACTGTCAACAATTGCCTGGAGTAAAATCTCAACACATTGAGGTAAAGCTCTAGAAGATGGCAGTTTTGCACCTGATTTTATACATGACAATCAAAAGAGAAGACATAAGTAAGTTACATGACATTCATTGGTGATAGATTAGGGAGGCAGGAAAAAGCAAAGCAGGAAACCTCTGGAATTGGATAAGAAGTAAAATGATACATCTTTTATTTATTTATTTAATTTTTTAAAAAATATATTTTATTGATTTTTTATAGAGAGGAAGGGAGAGGGATAGAGAGTTAGAAGCATTGATGAGAGAGAAACATCAATCAGCTGCCTCCTGCACACCCCCTACTGGAGATATGCCCGCAACCAAGGTACATGCTCTTGACCCGAATCGAACCTGGGACCCTTCAGTCTGCAGGCCAACGCTCTATCCACTGAGCCAAACCGGTTAGAGCATGATACATCTTTTACATAGGTGGGTACAGAATAGTGAATAGTCAACAAAGAACATGATACAAATAACAACGAGAGGATCTGTAGTCTCTGCTCTGGTGCTTCGGTTGTGCCCTGAGGGGTCCGGAACAAGGAAGTTACCCAGACATTCCAAAGGTGTGTTATGGTAGATACACAAAAGACTAATACACAGGCTCAGTGACAGTAAAGATTGACTTTTGTCAGGGAAGATTCTAGCCTAGGACATGACTACCTGCCATAAACTACTTTTAGTTAGAAAGTTTTAATTGCAGACCATCCTTTGTGATTACTTGAGGTCTCTGAGGTTGCAAGGCCACCACGCAGGCCTTCCCTGAGCCTGTCAGGTTAGCTTGTGACCCATTTTCATCCCCACCTATTTTCCCTTCCAAGCTGCTTTTCATCCACGCGAGCTTCCTCACATATGCCTGTGTGCCTGGCATGTGAGAACCAGGTACAGAGTTGGACAGCTCAGTTCCTTGCCCTCAAGAAGCCCCTGGACAGGGAGGGGCAGACAAAGATGGTGTAAAACTTCTGAGCAGAGGAAGCAGGCCCCGGAGAGTGTGAAGAGGTTCCCACCCTCAGCTGAGGGGTGGAGCAGGAGAGACCAAGCACAGAGGCTCTCCAGAATCGGTGATAATGAAACCGGACGACCAATGGGTTCAGACTGCCTGCCATTACTTGAGCCGATTGAGCAGACAGAGTTGAATCATATCTGAGCTTTTATTCCAATAAAGCCGGCAGCATGGGAGAGCACCAGCTCATCCACAAAAATTTGTTCTGCATACTCCGCTGCTCATCAATATTAGCCGCTGCTCATATTGGGTAGGACAAAGACTGCATGGGGGGCGGTGATGACACCAAAAAAAAAAAAAAGACTGCATGGGGAAGTAGGCAAAAGGAATAAGAATGGATATAATGGCTCCTGGTTACAGGCAATGTGGGGCAACAGGTTGTATGCAACGTGAATCATATCTCAGATTGTTTAAAAATAAAGGGACCAGGAGCACCAGTAGTTCAGAACCAGAGGCCATCTTAACATCATGGTGTCTTTGGAGAAAACTTTTCAGCTGTATTTAATTTGAACAATTCAAGTCCACTAGGCAAATAAGCATTGAATAGCTTGCTATGGTGGCAGAGTTAATTTTTTTTAGCAGTTTCCAAACAACTATGATGTTAAAAGGAAAATAAAGTCTCAGGTGAGCCCTGGCCTGTGTGGCTCAGTTGGTCGGGCATTGCCCCATGCACTGAAAGGTTTCTGATTCTATTCCCGATCAGGACACATGCCTGGGTTACAGGCTCGATCCCTGGTAGGGGCCCTGCAGGAGGCAGCTGATCAATGTTTAGATCTCACATGAATGTTTCCCCCTCTCTCTCTCTTTCTCTCTCTCCCTTTCTCTCTCTCTAAAAATCAATTTAAAAATCTTAAAAAATAAGTCTCAGGTGAATGAAACCTACCTGATCTAAAATAAAATTTTAAAAAGTTAGGTCAAGTTGGTTGATAATGTTATTCATATATTCTATATTCTTATTTATTTTTTTAGTCAATTTTTGTTTCAGATATTTCAGAATTCTATTAAGAGGTGCTACTCAGTTAAGATTATTATGTCTTCTTGATGTGTGAGATCCTCTTACCATGAAATAACCCTGTTATCTTTAGTTATATTACGTGCCTTGAAGTCTACATCATTTGATGTTAAAATAGCCATATCAACATTCTTACATTGAGGGTGTGCATTTTATATTTTTCCCACATTTTTACGTTCAAGTTGCCTGGATGTTTGTGTCTAAAGTGCTTTTCTTATAAACAGCACAGTTGTTTCGTAAATTTATTTGGCCCCAGGACTGTTTTTTTATGTAACCTCTGTTAGCCAAGTACATTTTGGGGAATGCTGTTCTAGGCAGGAGAATTCAAATTGGAAATTTGCAAGGAGAGCAAAACAGAAAATTTTAATTTCATTTTTATTTGAATTAACTAGATGCCTTGTCTATGTGACATTATCATTATATTAAAGTAATATCTATTTTTTGTTTTCCTACAATCTACTTTAAAAAAAATTAAGCAGTAATCTAGCCAAGTAGAGGCTAATTGCACATAAAAGGGAAAAAATTCCCCACTCTGTCACTCCTCCGCTCTCTGACACTGTAGTGAGAAGGGGGTCAGGAGGCGCTCTCCTGTAGCGGACTTGCATCTCACTCTCATAGCATTTAATTGATAACCATCCCCCAGACCCCCGCCCCCCGCCCCCCAGCCAGTCTTCCAGAGTGGACTGTCTGGTTGCTGGGGTGTCTCCTGTATGTAGTTGCATGTAGTTGGCTGCTTTTCCTATGATGCTACAAAGGTCACTTTTCCCATTACTTCTAGTCAAACTACAACTTCAAGCAGAAGAGAGAGGGGTCGTGTCTATCAAAGGAGTGTGTGCCAACCGCTATCTCGCTATGAAGGAGGACGGCCGGTTACAGGCTTCTGTAAGTAATGCTTTCTGTTTTTGTAGCTTCTTTCTTTATTTGCTTTTATGCTCGGTATGTACTGATGTTGGTATTTGTTAAATCTTTATTAAGGGTTTTACAAGCATTATACTATTTAATATCCATACGTACCCTATAAAATGCGGGTATCATGCTCTTCATTTCACAGATACCAAAACTGAAGATCGGAGGGAGTAAAAAAGTAAGCAAGCAAACTCAGCTCCTCTGAGGCAGCTTTCACTCCAGTGTGAGGCCTCGCTCACTGCTTTTCCTGCCTTCTCTGCAAAGCTTGAAACTACAGTGTTGTTTTGTTTTTAAATCCTTATATTGCGCAGTTGTTTGAAGACCAGTGGGATGGACATATACACTTTTGAGCATCAGTGTTAGGGTTCTTCTGTCAAATTTGACAAACCCTTGCAGCGTGGAATGCCATTTGAGAAGGTGGACTCTGAGCCTATGTCTGAATACTGACTCTGCTGCTGATTAGCTGTGGGTTCTTGGGCCAAGGATTCTGAATTAGTTCCCGTATCTGTAAGATAGAGGCACTGATGATCCTTCCTATCTCATTGTTTTTGTGAAGACCATAAGTTATAAATTAGATAACTTATATCAAGTGTCAACATCAGGGTCTAATACATAATAGGTCCTCAGTGGTTACTTTCTAGAGCAGGGGTCCTCAAACTTTTTAAACAGGGGGCCAGTTCACTGTCCCTCAGACCGTTGGAGGGCCGGACTATAGTTTAAAAAAAAACTATGAACAAATTCCTATGCACACTGCACATATCTTATTTTGAAGTAAAAAAACAAAACAGGAACAAATATAATATTTGTATTTGCATGTGGCCCGCGGGCCGTAGTTTGAGGACCCCTGTTCTAGAGGATGGATTTGAGGCAGCGAAGATTGGTGGAGATGGGCCAGTTCAGGCAATCGATGATGACACCTGGCAATAGCAGGGCAGAGAGGCTGAGCCAAGGACTGGCACCTGAGAGGGAAAATGTTTAGGAGTACAGAGAGGGAAAAGTCAAAGATGGCCCGTAGGTTTCTGGTTTGGATGAGAGGGTGGATGGGAAAGGGGGAAGGGGAAAAGAGCAAGTGCCGGGGAAAGATGTAGACCTATTTCAGTTGAGTTGCCGAAGGGAAACCCGGTGAGGATGTTCACTGCATGGTTGGATGTATGGGTCTGGAGCTTAGAGGTCGGTGTTGACATACGGCTTTGGTGTCATCAGCATCAAGGTGGTAGTGGAATCAGGGGAATGGATGACGTTTGTAGGTGAAAAATAGCTCTAAAAGATGGACTGCTTGCTTGGGACATTCACTTTTTCCACTGTTCTTGTCTTTTTTTCTACCAGTCTGTTGTCAACTCAAGGGGTGATGTAATACTTTGGGATGCAACCAAAGTAGCATTTTAAATATTTCCAGGACAGTGAAGCAGCAGGTAATTTTAGATGCCCTTGATCTTGTAGGGGGAGGAAGAGGGGTTTAACCCTAGTCTTCTCACCTCCAGATGTGACAAGTCATACATGGTGTGAATCACTGTGGCTTTTACAACAGTGTTGGTTTGGCTCCTGTCAGACAGTGAAGATGGTGGAAAGAAGGAGGTGTACACACTGGCTATGTCATAACTAACTATGGATGACCCTAGTCAAATGCTTTTAAAGCTCTAGCCTTTTCTAGGACTGTCTTGATCTGGCTCAGGGAGAGATTTGAGAGTGTTACCCTGTGGTTTTCTACTCATTAAGATTAAGACCCAGTAACTTGATAATGATGGCTGCCCTGTAAGGTGGCCATTGAAGGGCTTGTTTATCTGGAGAACAGTCTGGAGTGGGTATGTTTGTAATGATAAAAGGCTCCATGTTGTCAAAAGAGATGAAAACAGAAGCCACTCTGCTTTCAAGGGCATCTCTGAAACTACGGGGGTCCTTAGAAGAAGAGATGCATTTAAGACCAGGGACCTAAAAATGGAACCGTCTCTCATTCTTCCAGAATTCTCTACAAGTTAGAATTCAGGGAATTCTGATCTCTTTTCTTGGTAAATAGGCATTAAGCTTCCAAAACTGTTGATTCCGTACCACCGGAAGCATAAAGTGCTCTAAAAGAAATTTCCTCCTTTCTTCCTTAGCTAACCAGGACCTTCTACAAGATTAAGGTCACGGTCTTTTATTTCCTCTGAAATGTGTTTCTGTCTCCTTGGATGTGTGTTAATTCTTCCCGACACAGCAGTAAGAGTGAATTTAGCAATGCTTAGGGATTTACCACACACTCCTCTGTAGAGACAAAGCTGCAGCTGTTCTACATAAATGGGAAATTCAGAATTTATCGGTTTCCTCTCAGGAAGGCATCATGGTTCCAGCTTCCATTTTAGGATCTATACTTGGCAAGTTCACGGTTAATCGCTAATCTGACCACTCCATTTGGGTGGCCGGCTGCCATGCCTGTTCAGCGGCAATCCTGTCTCCTTCGTGTCAGGCTGGGTGGGCTGTGTCAATCTTCGGATGAGAAAGTAAGCACACACCTCAAACCAAGGCGGTGCTGGTGGTGGCTCAGTAAGGGGCGGAGTCAGACCCAGAGGCGTGGAGCTGTCAGCAGTCGCTGCTGTTGGTGTCAGTCCTGTGTTGTGACCAGAAGCACCCCCTGGGCGTGCAGTGGCTTCTTGAACTGAGAAACTGCAGTTATGAACTTGCACTTGACAAAGGCATGGTTCTTCCTGCTCTTCAACTACCCGGCCCCATTCCGCCTGCTGTGTTCAGGGCTCATCCCTGTGTGGGATCCCGCAGAGATTTATAAAATATGCCAGTTCCCCTCAAAAAGAGAGCACTCTGGCTACATAAAACATTTGGTTTCTAAGTCACGTCAGGTAGGTCGCCACCAGTTGAGTGCATGAAAAATTACTAAGTTGTGTACCATTTTTTTCCTCCAACACCTTCATGTATTAATGGTATGAATGCATTCAGGATAAGGATTTCTCACTGTTTGCAAACATTTCTTAAGGGTCTCTCCCCCATCCCCCTTCAAAGCTAGAAAATACAAAAGTTCAAAGAGTAACTATATTTAACTGCCAAAGCCTATATTTGGAGGCAGACATGGAGTAGTCTTTAATCCACAACAGACTCCTTATTCCATTCCATAGCAGGAGAAATTCTGTTGCTATGAGCAACAGAAGTCCAGAACAAATATTAGGATTTATGATTTCTTAAGTGTTCACAAAATTGTAGTAGATTTTTTTAAAAAAATTGCATATAGTGAGGCAATTGTAGTTTTAAGTTTAAATCACCGAGCAACCTCAATGTTAGCATTGAACTGAAACAATCTGCCTGGTCTTTATCTGCTAGGAAGTCCGACATTGTTTTCTGTAAAGTGTGAGAGACTGCTAACCAAACAAGACATTTCAGTAAGTATTCGAGTATGTGTGACCTGTGTTGATCCATAATAGTGAAATATGAGAAATCATTTATATTCTCTGAGGATATACGATTAATCACTGTAAAAGTAAAATACGTTTTTTTTTTTACCTGCCTGTAGAATAACTTGCTTACTTGAGGGGCCTTCACTATGAAGCCTACATGCAAAGCAGGGAAACTAGCTTTTTGAGGGCTCCCTTATCTAGATTGACAATATATACTGATCAAAATTGTCAGAAAAATGCAACAATTAAGGAGGAATGTATATCATTTAAGAGAGAAAGTACAATTAAATGCAAAGGTTACTGCCTAATAAGAATTATTGCTTCTTTTAGAAACCAATCTTATAAAATGTTATACAACATATATATTTTTATTTTTTACAAGATTAAGATAAAATTTCCTTTTAACTTTTCACAGTTTGTGTGTTTGAGTTTGTTCTGAAATAGTCGGTATTAATACTTACATCGTCTCTGTTTTTAATTATCAGAAGTGGTGTAAGCACAAGCATTTTTGGATTCATGTTGCGCAAACTCCCTCCTAAGCCAAAACTGCAAAATCAAAGTACTGTAAAAGAACAAACAATCCAAAAACAGAGCATGGGGAAATGACCAGAAGGTTCAAATCTAATATGTAGCAGCAGGCGAGACTCCTGAGGCACAGGGAGGGCGAGGGCAGGGAGCACTGTGGAGTGATCGTCCCCCCACTACCACACTCTCTTCTTTGGAGGGAAGTCACTGTACACGGCCCACACTGAAGGGTGCAGGGTTATGCGCCATCTCCTTGGAGGAGGAATCTACATAAATGTTTTGGGATTTTCTCATCTGACACGCAGACAGCTTCTTACCATCCCTATGGCCACCACTGCGGTCTGAGTCTCCACTCCCTCTGCCTGTGATACTCAGCCCACCTCATACAGGTGCCCCGGCATCGGCCTTTGCCCAGCGTGGTCTTGGCAGCCAGAGTAACCCTGGGAGAATGTCAGGTCATGCCACTTTGCTGCTCAAAAGCCTACAGTGGTTTCCCATTTTCCCAGAGTATTTACAATAGCTTCTAATCTCCTATCTCGTTTCCTCTCTGACCTCATGTCCGCCTCCCCTCCCTTCATGCACCCGGGCTTCCTTGCAGCCCCTCACACGCTGCAGGCCTGATCCTGCTCCAGCTGGCGCTGGCTGTCCCCTCTCTGTGCTCGAAATGCCCTGCTCTCATGTCTGGATGGTTAACTCCTTCACCTCCCAGCATTTGCTCAAATGCCACTTTCCCAGGGGAGCCTCCTGTGACTGTGCTATTTAGTGTTGCAACCGTCCCACTCCCGCCCCCTCTCGTTCTCGCTTTTACTCCTTCCACAGGATTCATTCTAATCTGGCACGCAAGTCCCTCACTGACGTTCATTGCTTATTTGGTGCCTCCACCTGCTAGACTGGAGTGGCACAAAGGCATGGTCCTCAGTGAGTTTGTTCACTCACCAATCCCAGTGCCTAGAAGACAAAAACACACGTTAAATAAATGCATGTATTATTGGAACCGTGTGCTTTCTATATCTTAACATTATTTTTAAATTAAAATAAACCAAAATAAAGGAAAATTTGACTTGATGAAAAGGTGTGAGAAGTGGCTACTTAGTCACGTCCTCTGTGACGTCATTCCTCCAGAGGACCCCCCTTTCTCTGAGGTTTGAAGTGGTGAGAAGTTGAACACTGGGAGCAGGAAAAAAGCTCTGTAAACATGTTTATAAAGGTTAGGGGAACTTCTATTGCATCAATTTTTAATAGAAACATTGAGGTCACAGTCACCGAAGATTTGTAAACTGAGAAAGGAGAGAATTGAAATTGTACTTATATGGTCATGTGAAACCCCTGCTTTTCCTGAGAGCCAAATTTTGCCCTACGACCCATTTGAAAAAGCACCGCAGTTTGTTTTCAAGTGCGTAGCAGTTGTTTAGTAAACGTACGTGCCTGGACGTTTGGCACAGAAGCCAGCTTTCCTTCCGCCCGCGCTGTTTTTGTAAAGGTACAAGTAGCCTCTGTGGAAACAGTTTGTGGGTTCCATGATGTAGTGCCCACTTAATCCCTGGTACTGTTTCTCTTCTCTGAAATAGTAGGAACTGGCAGAGAAGGCAAATATTATTGGCATGGCACCCATCCCCGTAGGCCAACCATTTTAAGGAGTGCCAACAGCAAGGTGGGGCGCCCTGGAAGGTGACAGAACACCCCAAATGAGCGTATCAGTGTCCTGACGACTGAGGAGTTAGCCTGTGTCACTCCATAACAACCTTCCCTGTTATCTTTATGATCGGTATGACTTTTCCTTTCACTCTTTACTTCCTTTCACTTCCACTCCTGGTCTCAAACCTAGAATTGGGAAAGAGGGAGGTTTTTTATCAGTGGTGCTGAAAAATGACAAAGGAACACAGGTTAACATCAGTCATCACAAGAAGCGGAAGGCATTTCACCAGGGGCAGAGTGGAGGTGTGGGCTGTGGATGCCCCACATGACTGCAGGGTTCCCTGCTACCACCACCGGGCCTTCCCCAGCCGCAGCCCTGGCTGTGACGGAGCTGGCTCCTCTGCAAGGCTTCCTGGGTTTTATTTGTATCAGAAAGACTTACGTTGCTTTACTAACTTGTTGCAAAAAAACCTGGATGATTTTGCTTTTCAGTTTTAAAAAGTTTAATGAGCAAAAGCCAAGTAAGCATCCAATAAAATTCTCACTGCTGCAAGCCGCCGACAGGACCTGCAACCCACCCTCACTTTAACCGCCTGAGATGTATGCGTTCTCTGTTAGGTCTCTCTCAGAACCTTTCACTTTGGTTATTACACCAGCTCTTTTCATTGTTTTGCTTATTGATTTATGATTTTTTCTCTCCTGTCAGTTTGTGCCATTGCTCAGTTGATCTTGGAACCAAAGAATCTGGGAAAAGATTCAAGTCTTTTGAACGTGGGTTTTCCCAGTCCTGAAGTTTCCTAGATTTGAGTATCCAGACAGAAGTGGCAACCTGGTGCACTCATTAATGCAAAGCCATGGGCTTGTGCGCATGCTGTATTTATATGTGGAGATAGAAATAGGTGTAAAAGTATATGCCTTTCTTTATGATTTTATTCATCTACCTATAATTGAAATATAAAAAATAAATTATTTTTCCTTACTTCCCTTTAAGTGAGCAAATCATTTGTTGATTCTCCCCACTTCCACCCAGAGGTCAGTATGTATCATCATTGCTACCATGTGAAATTGAGTTTTTAAAATAGTTTGATTTTTAGAGAGAGAGTAAGGGAGATGGAGAGAAACGTCAATGTGAGAGCACAACCTCGAACGGCTGCCTCCTGCACAACCCCTAACAGGGATGGAGCCCACAACCCTGGCATGTGCCCCGACCGGGAATCTAACTAACCAGCAACCTTTTGATGCGTAGGATTGATGCTCAATCAACTGAGCCTCGTTGGCCAGGGTGTGAAGTTGATTTTTGAACATTTACCTGAAATCATGTGGCAGCCTATCAGACTTGATGACTTGGAATCGTATCACCAGATCTAACTATTTGTTTAGCTGGCTATTTTCTCCCCTCGATAAATAGTTGGATTGAAGTCAAAAGGCAGAGTAGTTCCCCCTCCCACAAGAAACTGCCAGAAAGGAGTATGTTCTCCATTACTTGTTCCTCATTATCTCTCAGTGTTTTGAGAATGCCAATCATATATGTTTCAATACAATTTGGGGGCGATATATACATTCACTATTTCCTGTGCAATAAACTATTCTTTTATGCCGTTGAAACAATATTAGCTACTGGGAAAAATATAATTTAAGGAACTTTTTCTTGCCTATGGGAAAGTTACCTGTCCAGCACTGTTTCACGAGAACCCTGATAAGTCAACACGACCCAGTTGGTAACCTGCCTCTGGATTGGATGAGCATGGCTGGACCATAAACCCCTACTGGAAGCCATAGCTTTGGGTTTCCCCAGGTGTAGGGGGGAGGTTTGGTACTGGGTGTACCCCTCTTTGTGGAGAGCCCTGAAAGCTATGTGTGTGGGGTACTTAAATTCCGAGCCAGTGTGGTTCCTACACTACCTGTGTGCCCTTGCTGCCTAACACATTCCTGCCCATGGGGGGTTGCAGAGAGGGCCTGTGGCTGCCTCCATCGGAGAGATTAGCTGGAGGCCCTCCTGCATCCTTCTGCGGGTCTGGGCTGTGTCAGAGCCTGGCCTGCCGAGTCTGGCTGGTTTGACTGTCCCGCTGAACCCAACAGCACTGCTGCTGGTTGAGCAGATTGGGCAGTGAATTGTCAAAACATTTAATATGCAGAGTAAAATAATAATAGCAACAATAACAACTACTTACTCTTCCTTTATTTTTCAGAAATGTGTTACGGATGAGTGTTTCTTTTTTGAACGGTTGGAATCCAATAACTACAACACTTACCGGTCAAGGAAGTACTCCAGTTGGTATGTGGCACTGAAGCGGAACGGGCAGTATAAACTTGGACCCAAAACAGGACCTGGCCAGAAAGCCATACTTTTTCTTCCCATGTCTGCTAAGAGCTGATCTTAAGGGCACCATCTGATCTCGTTTCACATGAAGGAAGAGGTATATTTTAGAAATTTGTTAACGAGAAGAAAAGAAAATGTGTGCAGCTATCTGCTCAGTTTGGATAACTGGTCAGATAACCTTTGATCTGATAGTAAAGTATTTAACCATTGCCTTAGTAAAGAAAACAACAAGAATTCCTGGAAAATGTATAAATTTCCACCTTTTATATAGCATTTGCTTTTATCCAGTGACGCTTACTTAGAGCTACAATCTTTCCATACATTCACTCCATTCGAAAAGAGGCTTTAAAAATGTGTGCACTTGCAAATTTTCTTCATGGAAATCATACACATTAGAAAATTAAAGTCAGAGATTTAGTTAACCCAAAATGTGCACCATTCTTAGAATATGGCACACATTAATCTACATGTACAATTTACTAAAAATTTTTGCACATGTAAATATGACTTAGTCCACTCCCGTCATCATTTTGTAACTGTCTGGCAGTTCCCTGTGATAGAGTTTGTAGAACAAGCCGGTGTAAACAGCTGGGAGCTGGTCCATGGTCAGGTCAATCTTCTCGAAGCCTTCCCTGTGCCCGTACAGGAGCAGCCGCGCGGCCCTGCTGGTGACGGGCGTGGCGTTGGCGGCCTTGGCCAGCTCGGTGAGGTCCATCCACTCACACCGCAGGCACTCGTGCGGGCACAGCTCGATGGTGAAGGAGCGCGGCTTCAGGCGGCAGATGATGTACATGTCCGACTTCCCGAAAGCCCCGGGGTGGCTGTGCTGCTGCCGAATGCTCAGGAGGGACCTGAATTCTGATCGTATACCAGTTTCTTCAAAAACTTCTCGAACTGCTGTGTCTCCTGCGTGAAGAAAAGATGTACAAATCAATAAGAATCACATTTTCAGAAGGTAATCGTCAAGGATTTTCAGTTAGAGAACTTTATCTAAAGGTTCAGAAGCAAAACTTTAAGAAAGTGAAGTTTTCAATAAAAACTCTGACACCCTGAAATACCAAAGTATTTTCTTACCACTGTACACCTAAGAAGCTTTTAAAATAGTGAATATTTCTTTGGCTGCTACTGGGGGGGCCTATCCACCTGATGTTTTTGGGGTCACATATTTTTAACTTCTTCCTGCTCTATTTCTCAAAAGGTGAAAACATAGGTTGCAAAGCTGCGGTTACTGTTCCTACATGTTTCTTCGTCGTTACCTGTTCCTGACCATCCGCCCATACTGCCTGAATTTATAAATGTCGGTGTGGAGAAAAGTGATCCCTCCTTATGAACGTGTAGGGCTGCAGAGTGCGGAGACTGCGGAGGGACTCAGACCTCTCCTGGTGATCGGGGGCAGGTGTGGAGGACAGTCAGGCCTCCAAATCTCAGGAGGATGCCTTTGCAATCTTTTTGTTGTTCTCCACTAATTATCCAGTCCGGAGAATCCCAATTGGGATTTTGGGCAGCTCCTTTGTTTGCTGAGATTCCAAAGAATTTAGATTCATTCCTCCAACACCCAGATGCTGCAGTCACTCCATCAGAGGTTTTTAAAAACTTGCAGTACACAGAACTTTGTAATACAACAAGGTTTCCACATTTTAGAAGGGTGACCTTCTGATAACACACAAAATTATGGGGCAGGATTTTCACTGCCATTAACATATGCTGGTGGCTGCTTTTTCTAACTATCCAGATGATCCCCCAATGGCTTCTTCTAATTCTGTGATGCTGCCATTATCTCCCAAAGAGGCACAAGAAGCCCTGAAAATAGCTGCCTTCCTCATCCAGTTTGCCGGGAATTATCATAGTTGCATAGCTTTTTGTTCAAATGCCCTTTAGTACCCGCCTTTTCTTGTTTGTCAAGCAGTAAATTATATTTGCCTTGTTAGTAGTCTTGCTGGTCTTACTGGTGAAGAACAGGCAAGGAAGAAGAGGGCAAGGAGACTGTCTCCAAGTCCATGCGCTCTGCCATGGATGCTCCCTAAGAAATGGCTCTGGAAGTGTGTGCAGGAGGAGCAAGGTGCTCTGAAATGTAAGCCATCGGTCTGCCATTTTTTAATTACATGCCTACTCCCCTTATAATTGAAATTTGCCACAGGTTGCACAGGGCTAGAAATTATATTTTTAAATTAAAAATGTATAAGAATTTATGCTAAAAAGGGAAAAATTTCCTTACTAAGAAAAATAATTTTCAGTCTGGTATAGAATCCATATTTGTTATTAAATCTATTAAAGACTGTGGCACTAGTCTTAGCTTTTACATGTCATTGGCTGGTATCACTTAACTATCGGTTAAGTGTTCTTTAAACACTTTGAAAACTAAACATGGGGGTCCTGTCTAGTTCTCAGTATCACTAGTCAAGATTTGGGCCTTCAGTTCCCATCTAGCCTGTTTCCATGTCACGGATCACAGATGGGGACAGTTGGGGAGTCAGCCCTGTTCAGCAGTCACTGGTGCGGTGGACCCCAAAGCAGAGTGCCTGGGTAGTCTGATCAGTTTAACTTGAATCAGCGGAGCAGTGGCTAGACGAAAACCGAGTGGGCAAGTAGGTGCTTCTGTGTCCAGGGTATGAGAGAGCCCTTCTGCCCCCAGATGGAAATCTCTTCTCCAAAGATCTTGCCATGAATCTGAATTTTTATTTGGATAAAGTGCTTTTCTCTGTTGGGCCTTTGTTATTCTAAAGTACTGTAAGCTAAACTGAAATACCATTTACTGTGTTACAAGTTTGAAGAACATAGGAAAAACCAAGAGGGTTATGTTTTTACCGTATTTTTGCTGATTGAGAGGTATGTTTAAATACGTCATAGCATTTTGTTTAGTTGTAGAACAATAGTGAGATGGAGTTTATATTTGTTATTTCTATTTTGTGATATTTAATGAAGGATTAGATGGAAATAAAATAAAATCATAGAAAAATTGTGCAGAATGTGGGCTTTCCTAGTGATTCACTCTGACTCTGGGCCACAGATGAACCCAGACCAGCGACTGGTGCAGTCCTCAGGCTATGCAGGGGGTTGTCCCTGGCAGGGATAACGGGGTTTTTTAGGAAGGCAATGCCTCTATTTTTAACCTTTGTACTCCTAGGGTAGTATATTAAAGCCCTATATTAAATGGATTGCATTCCATTTTGTATATGCTCCTCTTGATTCTTTTTAGACACTACAGACAATAGTGCTTCATTTACCTAGTAACACAGAATGAAGGTTTGCAAACAGATGTGTTTCCCAGTTAACCAGTGTTTACTACTTATGAGCCAGTATGAATGCTTGCACGTTGGTGATGGCAGTATTCCTAAAATAGATTATGTTCCTAAATATAGGGTTTAAAGAAAATAAATAATTCTTGGATGATTTGGCTTCATCATTAAAAATATCTATTATTGTATTGTATTGTATTACAGAACAGAAATGCCTTTGGATAGACATAGTCGTTCAGGACTCTGTCAGTTACCATTTCCAGCTGCTTTCAGGGTTTTATCAATCTAAGGCAAAGCTTTAATTTATACTAGAAAGTATGGTGAATGACAACTGCTGCTTTTTCCTTCATTCCACACGGTTGAGGTGTATCTATGATTTCTGGGTAGGTGGATTGTTGTGTCAACCACAAATACATGAAAAGTAGTAAATTCTTAACTACTTGGACTTGAAGGGTTCTGGAGTACACTTAAACCTAACTATTTGTCTTGGAAATGTGTTTCTTCGTGTATATTTAAATATAAGTCTATCTGAAATTCTGAAGATCCATAAAAATGAACTCCAGTTCATTGGCGAGGAAGCTACCCAAACCTCCTGCAGACAGCTTCCTGCCCAGTATGGGTTGGGTGAGGATGTAACATAAGCTTAACTAATTCACATGCTCTTATACATCACATAAGGAAAGTGGAAGATAATTAGGTGTTCGAGGATAAATGGCTTTACCTCCCAGCACTCACACCACTACCAAATTCCCTTTTATTTCCACAGAAGACCCACCAGAATCTGGGTCAATAAGTATCTAAAATCCAGAATTTGCTATGAATTTATTTGAATGTAGTAAATGTACTTACTAGTTGTTAAGAGTTGGCTGTATACTATATATAGAGCATTTTAATCTGTGTAACATTTTTATAAATTAAGTTTCAGGAATATATACATTTCTATATAAAATATCCAAGGATTATTTAGGAAATTGTGTTCACATAAATGTTGACTAAAGAGAACAGGGACATGCAATCTTGAGGGGAAAGTTGTGGAGAAACAGTACTGGTATCCACATGAGTTATCTATTGATTTATTATGACAGGGGCTGTATTTGACCAGCGGGGTAAGGAGGAATAGGTAGGAAAACTCAGTTTCTATTCTTTCATTTATGTCCTATACAATCAGTGACACTGAGAATTCTTAGCTTTTTTCAGATTCCCCTGTCTCCCATATTAAGCTCAGGAGCTTGTTTTACGGAGATCTGTCTCTCATGTGAGATCTTCTCTATGAGATATTTTACTCTGCTTTGGCTTCTGACTAGTCACAATAATTAGTAGATAAATTTTTCAAAAATAGAAGAATTACATCACCATGGTTCTATAAATGACTTTATAATACTTGTTTTAAAGTTCATGTAAAAGTTACTATTCATCCTTGTGTGATGACAGAGTCAAGAATTTGTGTTTTCTCATAGTTTAATTCCAACAATTTTAGTCATATCCCAAATAGCCCTCAATGCTAAACTTTACTGATGCATATCCATAGCTTCTCACTTTCAAACAATCACTCTAGAAGCAGCCCTAAAGGGAAAAACAGGTGTGTCCTCCTGATGGCATTTTTTAGACTAATGGAGTATGCATGTTTTGCTGCTAATTTTATATCCGCCCTGAAGTAACCTCTCTAAAATTTTCTTAGTCTAAACCAGTTAGAAAATTTAAAATCTTATTCTTAACTATACAGCAAAAAAAGTAAAACATGAATTTCCTTCACATTTTCAGGCCAATTGAAAATATGTAAGATACACACCGATATCTTCTCCAGGCTCCGAAAGGCCTCCTGGGAACTTCCACATGTTTTTCAACTGCAGTGTAAAGTCAGAAAATAACATCAACACAGCTTTTATTCACTAACACACATATATGGTGACCCACAATATTTACCCATATTGGTCAAGGTGGTTGAGAGTTTATTTTTTGGTAATTGCATGTAAATTTTTCCAGTTTCCTTCCTCATTACTCTTTTTCTTCTTTTTTGGGGGGACTGGTAACTTATGAATTATTTTCCCACTGTTTTCTTTGGGAAATAGAAGTGGTTTTGTTTGGTTAATGTGATAAATTCTGTATGAATAAAACAGTGAAGGGAAACATCTACTGAATTAGTGTAATTTTAAAAAATTTGCTGCTAGTTAACTATTAACAAATAGAGGAATCTTACAGATGCTGCTATAAATAAGTAGAAAATACAGTAAAAATGTAATCACTGAAGTACACTACTTTTAATTTCACATTTATTTTCTGTATTGTGTGTCTAATCAGATATATTAACCTTATGATTTTTCTTGCCCTGTGTGTTAATGATTTCATGGGTAGTGTGAATAAAACTGATTAAGTTTGTGGGGTTTTTTGTGCACCTTCTTTGGGGGTGGGAAGATCTGATCTTGGAATGGAGATAAACATGGGGAAAACTGATTAAAAATAATTATGAAAAGGCATGGGACAATATGCTTATGGCTAACATATTTTTTCCTGTTAGAAGTTTGTTACACCTACCCAATCACCATGATCAAAGCTGAAGAATGAGAAATTAGGACATACTCATAAAGGCACTACAGCTTAGAGCCAAGACACCCTCTACTCTTCATTCATAAAACAAGTTCATGGACCTTTTTATGGTGTGCTTTGCGGCCCTCTCATTTCCTGGACGGGTGCTTCTTAAAGTGTGTCATTTCCCAACTATGCTAGGTTGGAGAGCAGTGGCATGATTCCCAGAGTTTCCACAGACAGCTGATTATGTGGGCTCAGAATTCAGGCTTTCCACCCTTCTGTGTCTGGCTCAGACTTGAGGTTCATTTATAATGCATATTATGTTTTATTAATGTAGGAAGATATCTCTAAGGATGTCTACATTAATGCACTGTCTTCGGGGAGTTCTATTCTGAAATGGTTCCAGAAGCTATGTTTATATGGAAACGCTGCAATCTTCTCTCCAATAGGATACGGGCCTTTACCACCATAAATTCTATTTCTAACAAGAGATATAAATACTTCCTCAAAACAATAAAAGCCAATTTTTTTTTAAACTTAGACTTGATGACAATAATTGGAGATTGATTCTTGATTACATTTGGAGATATGAACTTATTGGAAGGGGGAGATATGAACTAGATAGAAGGACTGAAAACATCTCATACAAATTTGATTTTCTTTATTTCATAAACCTTAGCTATGGAAAAATTAAGTTTATTTCTATGCTGGTGAGTAGTTTTTTATGTTTTCTGGCACCATTTAGCTTTAAAGAGCATGTTTGAAAAAAGCTTCCTCCATCTCCAAAAAAGCTTCAGCCTACAGTTAATCTAAGTGGGAGGTAGAGAGGCCTTTGTCAGGTGGTTTGAAAACCTGGTTAATGTAGATCTGATCTATGGAGAGATGAGTATATCTCCTTTTTTAATATTAAAGAATACTCCCCATTAACTGGGTTGAGCAACATAATAACAACAACAACAAATACTAGGTAATATATATTACCTAAATGTTTTTATAAGAATTATATACGTTTAGCCCTGGCCAGGTAGCTCAGTTGGTTAGACCGTCATCCTGATATAGCAAGGTTTCAGGTTCGATCTCCAGTCAGGGCACACACAAGAATCAACCAATGAATGCATACGTAAGTGAAACAACAGACTGAGGTTTCTCTCTCTACCCCTCTCTCAAAAATCAATAAATAAAAAAAAAAAAAGAAGAATTACACACATTTAAACTTTACAGTAATCCATGAAGGACTATTCCCATTTTGGAAGTGATAAAACTGAGGGCATAAAAAGACTTAATAACCTGCCTGAGGTGACAAAGCTAGAGTGTAGTAAACTTGGTTAAAATCTAGGCCTTCTGATTCTATCCATCTTTCAATAAATTTTAAAAGTTGTTTAGCTATTTTCCCACTAATCCTTAACTACTGTTTTCTGCCTTTTTCTCTATCTTTTGCTCTTTTCTTCAGACCTCACTGGAACATTCTATGTAATCCAACCAGAATTTGGACTGTTTGGGTTACATTCATTCCAGGGCTTGTGAATTTGAACTGTGACCTCCAGGTTCATAGGTCGAAGCTCAGCCACTAAGCAATACCAGCTGGCACAGAGCCACTGTACTTAGATAATACATTAGCTATTGTATTATCCTTACCAATGAGATAGAAGCTGCCATAGAGATCTCTTAGTAAGTTTATCCATTGAACAAAAATTTATTGAGTGCTAGGGGGCCGGGTGTACAGAAATTAATGCACAATGTAGCAAGCCCATTCTCTTTCTCCCCATACCACTGTATTTTTCTTAACATCACTGCCTTATATATTATTCTCTTGTTGATTATTCTCATCTTCCCCATTTGAATATAAGCTACAGACATAGGAACTTTGCTTTGTTCACTAATGTTTGCTTTGAGTTCAGAACAGAGCCGACAACGTAGTCAGTACAGGAACTCGGGAATGCCAGTGAGTAAGTGAACAGGTCCCTGCCCTGGTCTTGGCTTTTTTAGCACCCAGTTTACAGATCAAGCCACTGTTAGACCTTTTATTTCTCAAAATCATGGGGCGGATGAAGTATTGGACTATATGGTTAGGGAAGGAGAAAGAATCCATTTTAAGTATCACTTTAGCTTTGTGTCTGTGTGCATATGTTTGTGGTGAGGGTTAAACTCTGCTCTGCAAGAATGCCTTGACAGCAATGCCTGGGCAGAGGGAGGTGCTAAAAGGAGAACTGTCTCAGATGTCAGAAAGAATGCTAATTAGTTGTTTATGGTTAATGGCTGTTATTTATGCTTAAATTCCACCTAACAATATAATTACAGAAATTAAATATGGTTTAGTATCACACTTTATATTGTTTTATAACAACACTGAACTCTACATGAAAACTCAGTTTTCATCTTTTGTTGCTCTCAGATGGTTCTCTGCTTATAGCTTAAAAAAAATTGAAGCCCTAGCTGGTTTGGCTCTGTGATTAGAATGTTGGCCCTCAGACTGAAGGGTCTCAGGTTCAATTCTGTTCAAGGCACATACCTTGGTTGTAGGCTCAATCCCGGCCCTGGTTGGGGCATGTGCAGGAGGCAAGCAATCACTGTGTCTCTCTCACATCGATTTTTCTCTCTCTCTGTCTCTCCCTCTCCCTTCCACACACACACACACACACACACACACACACACACACACACACACAAAATTAACAGGAAAAATATATCCTTGGGTGAGGATTAACAAAAACAACAAAACTGAAGCCCTAAAAAGGAGTATCATTTCTATGTAACCCATACAGAATCCAAAGTCTTAAGTAATCTAAATTTGTCTCCAGTCTCTGCCAGTCCCAGCTGCGCAGAAGCACAGTAGGAATATGAAAAGCATTGCTTTCTCACTCTTAGAGGACCAATTACTGGCAGGTTTGCAAGTCAGCAAATGAAGAGTCGGAGCTCAGTGTGCTAGGGTAGCAGTTCTCAAACTTGACCATGCACCCGAGTCACCTGGGTTTGTGAACATGAACTGCTGAGCAGCATTCCCAGTGTTTCTGATTCAGGAGGTTGGATCGGGGCCTGGGAACGTGAATTTGTAATAAGCGGATGCTATGATTGTCTCTCAGCTCCAAACTCACCCTCTGCTCTGCCTAATGATGCTGGAGCTGGGATCCTGCTAACCAGTTTCTGCTTTGCCAGGGGACTCCCTTTTAGGTTCCATCAACAGGCGTGTAAGGCAGTGGGAGGAAGAGACTTATTGAGGGCCAGGCACAAAATACTTTATGTACGCAATAAATTTCTGTTGGTAAAGCTTAGTTTGAGTCAGAGAACCTGCCTTAACTAAAACTTTGAAAGTTACTTATAACTATGAGAATGCTTTTAGATCGCATTTCTGAGAAATGTGTGATACTTTCAGCTATCATTGCCAATAGTTGTTTACAATTTAAAAACATATATGCTGGGGAAAATTTTTGACTTTGTCCATGATATTTACTGAAGTCTCTGAAAGCATTAAAATAATTATTCTCTTTAACCTTTATACTCCTGAGTGAGCATGAAAACATTTGTTTCTTAAAAACCTTTGTTGGTTTTAGTTGAATAGACTTCTTATTTTTGCGTACAAGGCTTTTTATATTCTGTTCCCAATCTAACTCTTAGGTCACGTATTTTTCCACTGCCTACACTCCTGGCCACAATGAAGTTTTTGCTATTCTTTCCACAGTGTGCAATGGACTGAATGTTTATGTCCTCCCCACCTCCACCCAATTCATATGTGAATCCTAATTCCCAATGTGATGATGGCATTATAAGGGGAGTCTCTGAGAGATGTCATAAGAGCGGAGCCCTTGTAAATGGGCATAGTGTCCTTATAACAGAGATCCCAGAGAGTTCCCGTGTCCCTTCTGCCATGTGAGGACACAGTGAGAAGACAAACACCTATGAACCAGGAGATAGGACCTCATCAGACACCAACTCTGCTGGCGCCTTGATCTTGGCCTCCCAACATCCATAACTATCCTATATAATAAAAGACTAATATGCAAATCGACCAAATGGCAGAATGACTGGTCACTATGGCATGCACTGACTACCAGGGGACAGACACTCAATGCAGGAGCTGCCCCCTAGTGGTCAGTACACTCCCACAGGGGGAGCACCGCTCAGCTGGGCTCATGGCTGGTAAGTGCAGTGGCGATGGTGGGAGCCTCTCCCCTCTCTGTGGTAGCACTAAGGACATCCCCCAAGGGCTTCTGGACTGTGAGAGGGCTCAGACCGAGCTGAGGGACCCTCCCCTCCCCGAGTGCATGAATTTCGTGCACCGGGCCTCTAGTGAGAAATAATATTTGCTGTCTAAGTCACCCATCCTATGGTATTTTTGTTATAGTGGTTAAATGGACTAAAACATCAAGTCAGCTCCTTTCCAAACCCTGTGCCCTTATGTATAGAATTCTAATTATCTCAGTCTGCTTTTTTTTCCTGGTAAGCTCCTATTCATTCTTTAAGATACAACTTAAATATCACCTCTTCTGATAATTCTTTAGCAACTTTTTAAAGGCAAAGTAAATTGTTACCATCTGTTGTATGACTGCTTTCCCAAATGGACAGTGAGATGCAGGACATCAGGGGTATTGTCTTACTAATCTTTGCATGCTCAGCACCTGGTTCGGAGTAGGAGCTTAATGAATATTGGATGAATGAAAGAATGTCTTGATAGTCTGTTAGAAAGAGAATTGTCTTCCCTATTAAATACAGCCATTAATAATTTTCCAGTAGCCATAAAATAATAGTGGGCAATAGTGAGGTTACCCCGACTTTTCAAGGCCTGCATAAGCATTTATGGATTAAATGAATAGCCAAATGATCCATAAGTGCTTAGGAATAACTTTTAAAATACCTTTCTGTAATTCCTTGAGCATATAAAAATTTCTATATTTTATTTTTCTCTAGTGAGAACTGAACATTTAGAAAGCAATTTATAAACAGAAGTAACTTACTTTATTTCGATCTTGGACAACCAATATTTTTCTAGTACTTTCATCAAATACAGCTCCTATTGGGGGAAAAAATAAAAGATAATTGAAAAATATTAATTTCATTCATCTTAGACTCCTCTCACACTCTTATCGGTGGCCATTAAAACCCTGCCCAACCTTCCAGACCTAATTCAATACCACCTCATCCATGAAGATGTACTCTCTCCAGCAAGAAGCTGGTGGCTTGGTTACCCAGGTTCTTGATAGTTCTAGCTATGCTGCCTAGTAGGATAATCATCTGCAGAGCTTCTCCACATTGTCTATTCCTGAGGGCACACAGTTAAATAAATTAATATTTCTATCCTTTTGTAGTATTGATTTAGTGTCCAAACAATTTTAAGTGCTTACAAATATTTACTGAATTAATGAGTTGACTTTTCCATTCTCATTTTTATTCCTCACATCACTATGTATAGAACATGGGTTGTGGCCCCTAATGATCCAAATCTCAAACATGTCAATATTAGTTCAAGACCTTCCTGAAGCCACCTAAATTTGTTTACCATGTATGTACACAGCTTTATAACATACCAGTATATTGCTTAGGGACACTTGCTTTATATATGTTTTAAGTTCTAGTCCATTCCTTTCATTTATTCATTCATGATATGCATGGCCCAGCACGCTAAGTATTTGGCTAGGTGTTAGGACTCAAAAATATTTTTTTCTATTTCTCTTTGGGCCATCCTGTGTCTTTATGATACTTTAATCTGTATTAGGTTCCTATAAATTCTATAATTTAAAAATATTTGTATTTACATAATGTGAGAAGATATTACTAAAAAGATATTTTTGATATTTCCATCCAGTCTTTCAATATTAACTGAGTTTCTATATATATCATGTATAGGTTTTATATATAGTATATGAATTGAGCTCCAATTATGTGTCAGGCACTTTTCTGACTGAGAGTGATAGGGATATGGTGAACAAAACAAAATTCCCTATCCTCAATGGGGTTCACAAGGTGTGTGTGTGTGTTTGTGTATATCTGTGTAAGAGGAGATGGCAAACAAGTCAATTATATAGAACATGAGAAAGTGATACATGTTATCTGGAGATAAAATATAGAAGGGGTAGGTATGTGGAACACAGGAAGAGCAATTTTCTCTGAAATGAAAACATATTTTAGTATTTTTAAGCAATAAGGAAAACCACTGAGATATAATTAATATTAATATTGGCTTCTATTAGAAAACGTAAACTATAATTTAATTGGACTTTACAAAGGATAGGATGCCAAAGAAAGACCAAGGAATCCTCCTCTTAAGTTTTAATAATTTGTGATTACTCAATGAATTCACTATAAACATGAGCAAAATATTCCAAAGACAAACTGAACAGTGCTAAAGCATAATGTGAGCGACCCCTGCTGACCACAGTACAAAAGTTAAATCTAAAGAGCTCAGAGCTTTAACAGGTTATTTAGTATATTATTGTCATTGGTCAGGAACTGTGCCAAGTGCTTTCTGTGCATTATCTCAGGTATTCCTCACAACAACCTCATGAGTGGCAACATTTTGACTGTCCACGTTCAGGCTGCTCTAAGACTGACATCCAGTGGGCCTGGTTTGCAGCAGGCATTGTCATGGCAACACAGCCCCTTCACCACACTATAGCTGTGTTCTCAGAGGGTTTCCATCTAAAGATCTATCCAAACACTCATTCAAGAAATAATTACTGTGCACTGACTTTATACCAGACACTGTCTTTAACCTGAGGAGACAGTGGTGAACAAGAGATAAAATATCTGCCTTCATGGAGTTTATGTTATTGTGGGGGAAACTAAGTAAATGAAATAATATAATCACAGATTTTGATAAGTCCTGTAAAGGAAAACAGCTAGATAAAGGGACACAGGATGATGGGACTGACATAAGAGAGGACTCTTTTTAAAAAATATATATTTCTTTATTGACTTCAGAGAGAAAGGGAGAAAGAGAGATAGAAACATCAATGATGAGAGAATCATTGATTGGCTGACTCCTACACACCCCCTACTGGGAATTGAGCCCGCAACCCAGGCATGTGCCCTTTGCCGGAATCGAACCTGGGACTCTTCAGTCCGCAGGCTGATACTCCATCCACTGAGCTAAGCCGGCTAGGGCGAGGACTCTTGTTTTAGACAGAAAGGCCAGGAGTTTTTTTGAGGAGGTATTTGAGCAGAAGACTCAGCTCTAAAGAGCGAGATGAAGCCCTAGGGAAGAGCATTCCGGAAGAGAAGCCAATTGGGTTTAAAGGCTCTGAAAGGATGAAAGAATTTTCCTCTATCCACTTAGGTTCTGGATCTGGGGCCTTTGAATGGAATTGACAGAAAACAGATTAATAGAGAAAAATATACATTTTATTTGATATTAATATTTTTATGTGGCCTGGAGTAGGAGTGGAGCACTTCATAGAAAGAAAATCCCCAGAAAAGTAGTTACCATTTTAACAAAGAGAAATAAATTGTGGGTTTGGACTAGGGGAGGTAAATTATGGGAAAGGGGCTAGAAAGCATCTGGGGGAAACTAACAGAATACAAAGGTCATGTCAGTGTTTGTCCAGACTCCTCTCAGTGTCAACTCCCACCTCCGGTGATAGAATGCTCTCCTCCTCCTGATACAAGAAACTTATGGTCTACTTTTAGGTAGAAAGGTGGCACAGAACCCTTCCTACATCTGCTGTTTTTCCATTGTCTTTAACTTAAAATACTAATGACCCAAAGTGGCATATTCGAGGTCCTAATCCCCTCTACCAGCCACCCCCACTGTTGTTGCTTATAGCAACAAATGTCAACTATTTTCTCTTCACCTAAAAACTCCGTACCTTTCCAGACCATATTCTTACATTATCTCGTCCCCATCCCCAATAGCCACTTCAAATCCTACTTATTCAAGATTTTTGTCAGGTTCTAGAATCTCATTCCCCAAGTTCTTGTGGTAGATCTTAACTCCAATATAAAATATAGTACGTAGATAGAAACAAGTCCTTCGTAGAACACTCTTTATGCAAATAGTACCAATTCTGTAATAATAAGTGGAAACTCTTAGTCTGTACCAATGAATGGACAATCATTTGTATGACTTTCTAATGAAGTCACCTAATGAAGGCTATCATCAAATTTTTCAAGCAGTCTTGTGAAGCAGAACCAGATGGAAAGTTTCTGAGTGCCTGTGCTTGAGACCATGGACAGAGAAAACATTGGACATCCTTGAATAACTCCTTTAAATGATGTCAAAGGTACAAGCTACCTTTAGAACCTCTTGTAAATTATATGAAGACAAATAAAATTATTATTATTGATTACATTACCAATTAATATGTATTACTGCTTTCATTTACTTTAGGTCTTGAGGATTCTTTACCATTTTAGTTTTTCTGGAAATCTAGGAATGTTCTTAACACTGATTCTCAAAGAGAACAGCAGCAGCAGAGAACTTATTAGAGAAGCAAATTTTCAGGCCCCAGACCTTAAAAAAAATTCTTGGGAGTCATTCCCAGCATCTGTTTTACAAGTTTTCTAGGTGATTATTCTGAACACCACAATCTGAGAACCAACTGTCTTAACCTAAATCAAGACTTTTCTCAAGACTATGTTGCTGGCCATAGCCGGTTTGGCTCAATGGATAAGTGCTGGCCTGTGGGCCAAAGGGTCCCAGGACAACCAACCGATGTGTTTCTTTCACATGGATGTTTCTCTCTCTCTGTCTCCCCCTTCCTTCTTCTCTCTCTCTCAAAAAAAATAAAAAGTCTGTCTCTGAAGCTAATCAGTAACTTTGAAATACTAGAATATATTTAAAGTATGTTATTTTAAACAACTGTTTGGCACACTAAATGTAAATGTCTTTAAGAAGTAATGTTCAAACCATTAAAAAACTGGTTTGCTTTATCTTAAATTCAACCTATGTTATCATAAATTTACATAATTAGTACTAATATGTTTTACCATAATGAATTTATTCCCTGGTCCCCATTCAGTGTTACTATTTGAGTAGTGAAGTTCACACGGGTGTGAAACATGTTCAAACGCATCCTGTGGAAAACTAAACACTGAACTTGCTTGTGCTCAGAGCTGCCACGTGCTGATTCACAGGGCAGACTTCCTCTAGTCAAAGCACTAGCAATAGTCCCAAGGATAATCATTTCAACAAAATTTTCCACAGGATACACCATCGCTCAAGCTGCACGAAGTAAGAAATTGGGGGAACCTTTAAAAAGTTAATGCTGACGATCTTGGGTTAGAAACTGACCCGCAACTCCCACTTGATGTGTCGCATATCCTGGGAGTCTGCTGGGCCCTTGTCCCAGCCACAGGGTCAGCGTGGATGAGTCCGCTTCCGCGTGGTGAAAGCAGAAGCCCAGGGCGGCGGCCGGGGCAATGAAGCGGCTCTGCAGGATGGGCACGTGCAGCCAGACCGCCGCTCTGCCTTCCGATCGCCACTGCTGTATGGCAGCTAAAATGGAGAAGATAAAATAGTGTCAGTGGTTGCCAGTGAGAGGAACGCAATAAATTCAAACCATCTTAGGGTGTCACCTCCTCCAGGAAGCCATTTTAAGCATCTACTTCCCTTACTAGTTAGCTATGGGGGATGGGGGTGGGGATTCCAAAATGTCCTGGTAACACCAGCAGCGCGGGAACTACCATGTTTTATGATCATGACGACCTTGTTTATGTGATTCTCCCACCAGACCGAATTCCTTGTGAATAGGCAGTACAGCGATGGCCTTTATATTCATATCACCAGAGACAATGCTTGGCACATAATTGATGATCAATAGTTGTAGAATGAACAAAAAAACTGATTTAAAATGCCATTTTAATGTTCCTTTTAACACCTACGTTTTAATTTTTTTTTTTAGAATAACATTACTTTTTTTTTTTTTTTAAATTTCCAAGTAATGTAGGACCTGGGGAGCAACATGACAAAAATTAAGATCAGTTCCCTTACGCCGAAACCGGTTTGGCTCAGTGGATAGAGCGTCGGCCTGCGGACTGAAAGGTCCCGGGTTCGACTCCGGTCAAGGGCATGTACCTGGGTTGCGGGCACATCCCCAGTAGGAGGTGTGCGGGAGGCGGCTGATCTGTGTTTCTCTCTCATCGATGTTTCTGACTCTCTCTCTCCCTTCCTCTCTGTGGAAAATCAATAAAATATATTAAAAAAAACAGAAAATCAGTTCCCTCCCAAAGGGTCCGTGGGCCTCTGTATTCTCAGCAGCAGAGCCTCAGGCGGGCCCATGTTGCCATGGCAACTGGAAGGCCTGTCACAAGTCTTAATCTTTATAAACGAGTATTATGGGCTTCTATTTACTCTTTAAGAGTTCTTTTGTCATTTAATTTTTTTAATTTATAAACTTCAAGATGATAAAATATAACTGTTTTTAAATAAAGTATGCAAGGCCTAGGAAGTTCTGTAGTCAGTGCGGCTAACACAGTGACACACACAGGGTGCATAAGATCCTCAGGTGACTTTGGTTTTTCTTTATAGGAAATGCTATTCAGTTTTGTTTTACTCAATAACAGTAGGACCAGCAGTAGCTCTAGGAAGCAGTTCAGTGCAGTAAGAATAGATTCCAGAGCCCCGGGAAGTTAGAATCTCTCTGTGCCTCAGTACCATCATCTTTAAAGTGAAGATAATATTGTACCTACCTCCCACGGCTGTTATGAGGATTAAGTAAGTTAATATTTGTAAAGTTCTTAAAACAGTGTCTAGCACTTAAAGTAAGTGCAATAGAATTTATTTTAAAAATAAAAACTACTGGACAAAAATCGTGCACCTATGGATGAGGACAGTGGGTGGGGAGTGAGGGCGGAGGGTGGGGTGGGAACTGGGAGGAGTGGAGTTATGGGGGAAAAAAAGAGGAACAAATGTAATAATCTGAACAATAAAGATTTAATTAAAAAATAAAATAAAAAGTATATGGTACTGCCTAACTGGTTTGGCTCAGTGGATAGAGCATCGGCCTGTGGACTCAAGGGTCCCAGGTTCGATTCCGGTCAAGGGCATGTACCTTGGTTGCGGGCATATCCCCAGTAGGGAATGTGCAGGAGGCAGCTGATCAATGTTTCTCTCTCATCGATGTTTCTAACTCTCTATCCCTCTCCCTTCCTCTCTGTAAGAAATCAATAAAATATATTTTAAAAAAGTATATGGTACTTCTGAGTTTATAAATTTCATATAATTTATCTTTGATCACCACATCTATCCAGTAACTTGGGCTGACATTATTCACATAAGCAACCTACGGGGCTAATATTTTCTGTGGTGAAATGCCTACATGCCTGCAGAAGCATGTGGCAGAGCCTGGAACTTGAAACCTGGGTGTGTGACTCCAAACCCAGCCCCCTTCCTGCTTCGCCTGCTGAGGGCACCTGAGCTTCACCTGTTCCGTCACTGACAATTGACAGTGTGTGCAGTACGTACCTGTATCTGCCCACACATATGTACACCTTCTAGGGAATGAACATCGACTCTTCTACTGGTGGTACTGTTGGAGTCGGCGATTATTCACAAGCAGGAGAGAAAACGAGAAGTAGTTTGGGAATAAAGAGGATTAAAGAAAGAAATAGGAGCACTCGAGATCTTGCTCCCAGACAGAGTCTGTTTGGTTCAAATAAACTCCTATAGAAATTCTCAAAAAGCAAAAACGCAGCTCGATTATATCCACATGGATGCTCACTTGCTATATTGCTCAACAGGACAGATTATTTGGAGCTCCCGCTAGCGCGAGGCTCTTCCCCCGGCTGCATCTGAAGTATGGTAGCAATCATCTCAGGTAGAAACTATAGTTTAACTTTAACCCCGCTGTTTGGCTTCTGTACTTATTTGCTTTGTTTAACAATAGGAAAGTTATTTTGATTTTCTGAATTATATAAATTATCCCATTGGTTGTGGTCATACTGGTCTTAGAAAGCACATCTTCCTTTGCCTGGGAAGGACAGCACGATTATCCCAAGGTCAGAGGGCTCCAGTTAACGTGTCCCTGTTGACTCAGTGTCCCGGAGACCCAAAAACTGTAATTTAGATCACATGCTTAAGTCTGACCAGGTTCCTCATTCCAGACCCGAGGGCTCTAGATAATGTGTTCCTGGCAACTCTGTGATCTAGAGACCCAAACCTGTAATTAACATGCTGCTTCTGCTTCTGTAAACTGCTTTTTTGCAAACCAGGTCCCTCATTCCAAACCTTGAGATGTAATCAATACCTTTGTGATCTTTGCCTATATAAGTCTGGTGTTGCCACCATCTTATCACTATGAGATTTGGGGAATGGCCCCTCCATAGCCCAGGCTTGCAATACATGTGACTCTTTAATTCGACTTCTTGAGGCATCCTTCTGTGATTCCCGGGGTACATTACAACACATTTCCATGGTCTACCTTCAATCTGATATCAAGGAGCCTCGGGGCCGTTTGGAAAACTGGCTGCTCACCAAATCAAGGCTCCTCCTTTCAAACTTTCCTCTTTATCACTGCGCTCAAGGTTAAGAGAATGGGGAGTTTTCTCACTGAAGACGAGCCACCCACGCCCTCCCTGATTAATCGCAAAAGCTTTGTCCTCCATGAAGCAACAGGCAAACGCTAGTTGCTGACGGCGCAGCCCCCGATCCGATTTGAGTGCAAATATGACCACTGGGAACCTCTGGTCCACTCACTGTCCACCACGTGTACGAGAGTCGGGGCAAAGCGCCCGGCAGGGCAGTGAATAGTAAAGTGACGATCCTGACAAGACCGCGAACCACCGTCCGAAGCACGTCCTGTTCTGGATCCAACTTAACCCTCAGCGACCCCAGGCGCAGCCATGACCCGGTTTTACCAAAGAGGAAATGGAGGTTTACGGGACCTGCCGAAGGTGAAGGTCACACGCTAGAAGGTGGGCCAGAAACTCGGGCTGCTGATCGCAGAGCCTGTGACCGACACCACTGCCTCCCCAACCGTCCCGGAGACCTCCCAGCAAAGGGCCCGGGAACCAGGGAGGCGGGACGGATCACGCGCGCCCTCCCGGCTCGGTGCCCGACAGGCGGAGGCGTGTGGGTCCCGGTGACTTCGACGCGACCCGGGGAGCCCGGGACCCTCGGCCGAGGAACTTGCCATGGAGGCCCCTCTGGAAGGCGGCGGCGTCCAGGCGATCCAGGGCGCCCAGCCGCACCGAGACGCCCCCGAATCGGTCCACTTCGCCCCGCAGCCAGCCGGCTTCGGCGGGGGAGTCCCGCGCACCACTTAAGCCGCCCGAGGCCCTGCGGGGCGCAGCCGAGAGCTCGGCGCCTCGGGCCCCGGCCAGCAGCGCGCGCAGGTAGCCCCCACGCGGCAGAGGCCACATCCCCGCGCCGGCCCACGCGCGCCGCTCGCTTCGCCCGCAAAGCGCCCCGCCCAGGCGCCGCTCGCCTCGCCCCCAAAGCGCCCCGCCCAGGCGCTACCGTAAACCCGAGAAGAGAGACGCACACGCGTCGCAGAGTTGAGCTGGGCTTAACCACTTTGCAGCGCTGTACCCAGGAGACCTCAAAGTCCGGTCCACCTGCTCCTCTCAGGAGTGTGCCCGGCTCCAGGAAAACGGGGAGAAACTTTCCCTCCACTGTTCCCCTCCCCACAATAGTTTAATTCAACGCACCGTATATTCAGGGATGGGGAAGACGAATGGGTTACGAAAAAGTCCTGTCTTTCAGGAATGTGCAATCTAAGGGACGCTTCCATCCACCTAATCCGTTTTCCTTTACAGAAAAGTCTCTCCGACCTCTTCAAAGCCCTCAGGTTCTGAAGACGGTTGGTTTCCCTGCCTCACCTTTGCGCTTCACTCTGGGAATTTCGGCGCGAGGGGGCGGAGCCTCGCTGACTTCTGCCCCGGAAGTTTTTCCCACAGTAAAGCGCGCACGTTGAGCCGGCTTCACTTGCTTCAGCTTCCAGGCTGCCTGTGGAGCATGTCTTCCAAGAAGAACAGAAGACGGTCCAACCGGAGCTCCGGCCGGAGCTCCGGCCGGGGTTCGCCCTCGCCCGCCACGGCTCGCTCTCCGGCGGGGGCCTCGGCTGCTTGTCCCGAAGCCGGTTTCGCGGCGGCGACTGGGACCCTGGCGGTGATCAACTTCCTAGAAAAGGGTGAGAGCGGTTGGGAGGGCGGCCGGAGGCGGAGGGGGCGCCACCTGAGGGGACGGAGACCAGGCGGTGGGCCTGGAGGCGCGGCGCTGGGGAGGGTGGGCGAGGCCGGGGTGTGAGGGCTCGGGGCCACGCGCGCCCCGGGCCGGGCACGAGTGCCCTTTTCGTGACTGACTCAACGGTCCCTTTTGTAAGTTGCCTGGAATTGCCAAGTTGCACTGCGGACATTGACAAAGATGGACGACATATTTAGCGGCACATTGCGCCTTCGGGGCGGAAAGGTGGCCGCTGCGTGCACGACCGCACGGGCTCTGCTCCCATTGCGTGTCCCCGGCAGGTGTAGTCCCCGCGGACGCCCTGGGGTGCGGGTGCGGGGTGGACTGTGCCCATTCTGTAGATTCCTCAGCTGCACGTTCGAGCCCAGGTCGCAGCTCGCAGGAGCTGGGAGGACGGGTTTGCCTGAAAGGTCGTTGGTCGGCCAAGCCCTGGAGAGTGGGGCGGAGTGAAGCGGGGGCAGGAGGCCTCTGTCCCCCGTGGACCCCACAAGCAGCCCCAGAGCGAAGCGCTCGTCCCAGAGTCCTTGCCTCCCGGGGGCGGGCGGGGAACAGCGCGTCCTGTCCCCAGGCGGGTCCTCCCGTCCGCTTCAGTGCGCTCCCCGACCCCCTCTCCCCCCCCCCCCCTCCGGTCCTGAGGCCGCTCTGCCCGGGGCTGTGCCCCCTCGACCTCCTCACGTCCCCCGGAGCTGCCTGGGCCGCTGACCGCGCTTGACCTCCCCGCAGCTTCGTCCAGGAAGCCACCATGTCCTCCACCTGGAAGCACTTGACTTCATTTGACGCCTCGTCAGGCTTTTCTAGTTTCCCCTCGCCCTCTGGTCGGTGCTTGGTCGGTTTCCTTTCCAGGCTCATCTTCTTCCAAATGGCGGAGTTCCTCGCCTGCCCGGCGGGTGCAGTTGGTTGGAGCATTGTCTTGCACCCCAAGAGGTGTGGGCTCCATTTCTGGTCCCGGCAATGATTCGTGTTCCCCCCTCTCGCCCTTTCTCTCTCTCTCTCTCTCTCTCTCTCTCTCTCTCTCTCTCTCGTCACTCCCTAATCAATAAATATATCCTACGGCGAGGATTAAAAAAAGTTGAAGTTCCTCAGTTCTCAGTCCTAAAGCTCGTCTTGTCTTTATAAATCTTTCTTTGGCAGGTTTAGTCACTGCCCAGAGTTTACCCATCTATGCCCTCAGCCTTTTCAGATTTATATTTCTAGTTTATACTATTTCTCAGTCTTGATTTACTTGTCCTCTAGACCAGTGTTTTTCAGCCTTTTTCATCTCATGGCACACATAATTAATTGAAATTCTTCGGCATACCGAAAATATGTTTTTCGCCAGTCTGACCAAAAAATCGATATAATTTTGATTCACTCACACCAGACAGCTATTGTTGGGTTGGCTGTTGTCATTTTTTTAAAATTTGACAATCTAGGGAAAAGAGCTCAGTGCCCCTGACTAAGTAGGCATTGCGTGCTTTAAAAATTCTTGGGGCAGGCTAGTTGAAAATTGCTGCTCTAGACCAATGCTTTTCCAACTCTACAGGAAAGGTTTTAAAATTTAAGATATGCCACAGATCAGCACAGTTTTAAAATACAATAAGCTCGGCTGGCGCGGCTCAGTAGTTGAGCATCGACCTGTGGTTGAGGTCAGGGTTCAATTTGTGGTCAGGGCACATGCCTGGGTTTCAGTGTGGGGCATGCAGGAGGCAGCCAATCAATGATTCTCTCTCATTGATGTTTCTATCTCTCTCTCTCCCTCTCCCTTCCTCTGTGAAATCAATAAAAATATATTAAAAATAAAAATAAAAGCTTTTAAACATTTATTCTCATTTTCTGTGCTTATCAGGAACCAGAAGCAAATAGTTTTCCAACTACAGTTTAAATAGCACTATATTATATCTCTTCTCTTGGATTTTTCAAAGGTATTTCAAGACTGACCTCAAGAACTCATTCAGAAACCTAGGAGTCATGTATGACACCTCTCGTCTCCAATATTCAGTCCACCACCAAGTCCTGCTTATCACCTAAAAATTTCCCACATTGCTGTTTTTCACTCTGTTCCATTGCTTCCGCCATAATCCAGACACTTACCCTCTCTCACCTGGACTGCTTACTACACCAGCCTTTCCACTTACTTCCTGCTCTGCAGCTGGAATGGTCTTTGAAATGAAGATCCTGTCATGAACCCTCATTTCACCCCTCAGTCCTCTGTTGCTGTTAGAGTAAAGACCAGCAACTTGATATCACCTGCTGCCCTGAATGGTCTTGACCTTCCTTGCATGGCTTGTCTCCCATCACTCCCTCTGCCTGTCCTCTTCCCTCTGATGCACAGAACTTGCTTCTGCCCACGATCTCTGGACATGTTGTTCTCTGCTCAGAATTATCTTTTTTCCTCTTCATTTAGTTAATTCCTACTCTTCCTTCAAATCTGAATTGAAGCAATATTTCCTTGAAGAAGCTTTCTCTTATTCTTCCAGATGAGATCAGATCCCACATTAAAGGCTTTCTAGCACTCTGTGTCATTTTTTTTTATTGCATTAATCTTTATTTATAACTATGCAGTTATTCAGTGTTTTTTTAAAAAAATCCTCACCTGAGAATATGCTTTTAAAAATTTATTTTTAGAGAGAGAGGAAAGGAGAGAGAAAGAAACATCAATGTGAGCGAGAGAAACATCGCTTAGTTGCCTCTCATATGGGCCCCAACGGGGGATGGAACCTGCAACCTAGTTAATGTGCCCTGAACTGGAATCAAACCAGCAACGTTTCAGTGTACTATATGATGCTCCAACCAACTGAGCCACCTGGCTAGGGCTCAGTGACTGTTTATAACTCTGTTATCCTATTAGATTATCAGTTAGAAAAAGCCAAGGACTGTGTCTACTTCTGAATCCCCAGTGTCTAGTGTAGTATCTGTCCTATAGTAAAGATTTGATGAATGACCGAGTGAAACCTGGATGGTTTTGTAAAATTACTTTTACTGTCTCATTAGTCAGTCTGGCACATAAGTGCTCAATAAGCATGACGTCAGTTACTGGGGACAGTGGATGTCTGCCTATTTACCGATCTATATTTTTAAATGTATTTTTATTGATTTCAGAGAGGGAGAGAGAGATGAGAAACATCAATGATGAGAGAATCATTGATAGCTGCTTCCTGCACGCCCCCCACTGGGGGGTCAAGCCCACAACGTGGGCATGTGCCCTTGACTGGAATCGAACCCAGGACCCTCCAGTCCGCAGGCCGATGCTCTATCCACTGAGCCAAAGCAGGGCAAGACTTTTATTTATTTATTTATTTAAAAATTAAATTTTTATTGTTCAGATTTTTACAGTTGTCCCTCTTTTTTCCCCCCTTAGTCACCTCTACCCGGTTCCCACCCCACCCTCTGCCCTTACTGCGCCCCCCCCCCCCCCACTATCCCCATCCATAGGTGTACGATTTTTGTCCAGTCTCTTCCTGCATCCCCCACGCCCTTCCCCCCACCCCGGAGAATAGTCAGTCGTCCACTCCCTTTCTATGCCCCTGGTTCTATTTTAATGACCAGTTTATTCTGTTCATCAGACTATTTATTCACTTGATTTTTAATTATTTTATTTATTTATTTATTTATTTATTTAAAATATATTTTACTGATTTTTTACAGAGAGGAAGGGAGAGAGATAAAGAGTTAGAAACATCGATGGGAGAGAAACATCGATCAGCCGCCTCCTGCACATCTCCCACTGGGGATGTGCCCGCAACCCAGGTACATGCCCTTGACCGGAATCGAACCTGGGACCCCTCAGTCTGCAGGCCGACTCTCTCTCCACTGAGCCAAACCGGTTTCGGCTGATTTTTAGATTCACTTGTTGATGTGTAGTTGTTGTTCATAATTTGTATCTGTACCTTTTTCTTCTTCCTCTTCTTAAAAGGATACCTTTCAGCATTCCATTTAATACTGGTTTTGTGGTGATGAACTCCTTTAGCTTTTCCTTATCTGGGAAGCTCTTTCTCTGACCTTCAATTCTGAATGATAGCTTTGCTTGGTAAAGTAATCTTGGTTATAGGTTCTTGGTATTCATCGCTTTGAATATTTCTTTTTTTTTTTTTTAAATATATTTTATTGATTTATTTTACAGAGAAGAAGGGAGAGGGATAGAAAGTCAGAAACATCGATGAGAGAGATCGATCAGCTGTCTCCTGCACGCCCCCCAGTGGGGACGTGCCTGCAACCAAGGTACATGCCCTTGACCGGAATCGAACCCGGGACCCTTGAGTCCGCAGGCCGACGCTCTATCCACTGAGCCAAACCGGTTCGGCGACTTTGAATATTTCTTGCCACTCCCTTCTGGCCTGCATAGTTTCTGTTGAGAAATCAGCTGACAGTCGTATGGATGCTCCCTTGTAGGTAACTGACTTTCTTTCTCTTGCTGCTTTTAGGATTCTCTCTTTGTCTTTTGCTCTTGGCATTTTAATTATGATGTGTCTTGGTGTGGTCCTCTTTGGATTCCTTTTGTTTGGGGTTCTCTGCGCTTCCTGGACTTGGAAGTCTATTTCTTTCACCAGGAAGGGAAAGTTTTCTGTCATTATTTCTTCAAATAGGTTTTCAATATCTTGCTCTCTCTCTTCTTCTGGCACCCCTATAATTCGGATGTTGGTACGCTTGAAGCTGTCCCAGAGGCTCCTTATAGTATCTTCATATTTTTGGATTCTTTTTTCTTTTCCGGTTGGGTGTTTTTTTGCTTCTTCGTATTTCAGATCTTTGACTTGATTCTTGTGATCCTCTAGTCTGCTGTTGGGAGTCTGTATAATATTATTTCAATCAGTGTATGCTTAATTTCTAGTTGGTCCTTTTTCACAACTTCGAGGGTCTCACTGGACTTACTGAAGATCTCATTAAAGTTATCGGCGGTCTCACTAGATTTCTTGAGTGTCTCACTAAGTTTATCGGTGGTTTCTAGAAGATTCTTGAAAAACCTTAAAAGTGTGGTTTTGAACTCTATATCCGGTAGTTTGCTTTCCTCCATTTCTGTCATTTGTGACCTGTTTCTTTGTCTCCGCATTTTTTATGCTTCCCTGTGTTGATAGAGTGGCTTCCTGTGCTAGGTGTCCTATAGGGCCCAGTGGCTCAGCCTCCCCAATTACCTGAGGTGGACACTATTGGTGCACCCCCTTGTGGGCTTTGTGCACAGTCTTGTTGTAGTTAAGCCTTGGTTGTTGTATCACTGGGAGGAATTGACCTCCAGGCCAATTGGCTGTGAGAAGCAGCTATGTCTGCAGTGGGAGAACTTCTGTGCTGGAGACACCCCTCTGGGGCAAGACTTGCTTCAGTGGGGCTTTGGTGCTCACTGAGTCTGCCCCCTGAGTGTGTTCCTTATGGATCTAAGGAGTTGTAATCTGGATGGTCCCACTCTGACCACTGGGTACACTGGCTCTTTGATCCCTAAGGAGGTGCTAATATACCCTCTGCCTGAGGCTACCCAGCAGGAGCTATGGAGAGATCTGCAGATTCCTCTTCTTTGTTTGGGGTTTGGAGGTGCCTAGATGAGTCCCAGCTGTGAAGCAATGCAAGCTGCTGTGGGGCCTTGGGCCTTCTTTTGTAAGTTCTGGGTCTCTCTGACCCAGCTGCAGTTTGTTAGGTAATTTTCAGATTGCAAAAGGCCAGGCCTTTCATATGCAAAAGCCTACGCACAGATTGGGCGGGGCGGGGTCCCAGGGAATCAACAGGGCAAAGCAGGCAGCTATGGCTGCTCCTCAGTCCTGCTCTAAGAGGCCCACGTCTCACTGTCCCGGTAATTGCTGCAAGCACCTCTGAGAGAAAGCCGCCCTCGAGTTCTGTCCACTGTCAGACAGTCCAGTTTCTCCCCGTATGAGTCTGGTCTCGAGAGACTCGCCCGGAACTGGAGTTCAAACAGTTGGGGAGCTTGAGACTCCCTCCCGATTGAAAAAGACAACCATGTCCTCAGCCGCCAGCCCTTTCCGCGTGTGCCTCCATACCTCTGCACTTTACTTCCACACCTCACCTCCTCTGAGTCTTGGTATGCTTTTCTCTTTCCTTCTAGTTATAGAATTTCCACTCAGCCAGCCTTCCTGTGGTTCTGGGTGATGTCTGTTTTATCTTTTAGTTGTATTTTTGAAGTGGTTGTTCTAGGCAGCAAACTCCGGTGTTTACCTATGCCGCCTTCTTGGTTTCACAAGAGTTTTTTTTTTTTTTTAAATTAAATCTTTATTGTTCATATTATTACATTAGTTACTCTTTTTTCCCCACCATAACTCCCCTCCACCCAGTTCCCACCCCACCCTCCGCCCTCACTCCCCACCCACTGTCCTCATCCATAGGTGCACGATTTTTGTCCAGTCTCTTCCCGCATCTCCCACACCCCTTTCCCCCCGCAACAATAGTCAGTCCATTCCCTTTCTATGCCCCTGATTCTATTTCAATCACCAGTTCATACTGTTCATCAGATTATTTATTCGCTTGATTTTTAGATTCACTTGTTGATAGATGTGTATTTGTTGTTCATAATTTGTATCTTTACCTTTTTATCTGGCCTTACACTATCTTCGTATTTTTGGATTCTTTTTTCATTTTGCTTTTCCGGTTGGGTGTTTTTTGCTTCTTCGTATTTCAAATGTTTGACTTGATTCTTGCGATCCTCTACCTTTTTCTACTTCTTCCTCTTCTTAAAGGATACCTTTCAGCATTTCATATAATACTGGTTTGGTGGTGATGAACTCCTTTAGCTTTTCCTTATCTGTGAAGCTCTTTATCTGACCTTCACTTCTGAATGATAGCTTTGCTGGATAAAGTAGTCTTGGTTGTAGGTTCTTGGTATTCATCACTTTGAATATTTCTTGCCACTCCCTTCTGGCCTGCAAAGTTTCTGTTGAGAAATCAGCTGACAGTCGTATGGGTACTCCCTTGTAGGTAACTGAGTTTCTTTCTCTTGCTGCTTTTAGAATTCTCTCTTTGTCTTTTGCTCTTGGCATTTTAATTATGATGTGTCTTGGTGTGGTCCTCTTTGGATTCCTTTTGTTTGGGGTTCTCTGCGCTTCCTGGACTTGTAGGTCTATTTCTTTCACCAGGTGGGGGAAGTTTTCTGTCATTATTTCTTCAAATAGGTTTTCAATATCTTGCTCTCTCTTCTTCTGGCACCCCTATAATTCAGATGTTGGTACGCTTGAAGCTGTCCCAGAGGCTCCTTACACTATCTTCGTATTTTTGGATTCTTTTTTCATTTTGCTTTTCCGGTTGGGTGTTTTTTGCTTCTTCGTATTTCAAATGTTTGACTTGATTCTTGCGATCCTCTGGTCTGCTGTTGGGAGTCTGTATAATATTCTTTATTTCAGTCAGTGTATCCTTAATTTCTAGTTGGTTCTTTATCACAACATCGAGGGTTTCACCAATCTTCTTGAGGATCTCACTACATTTATCGGCAGTCTAACCAGTCTTCTTGGAGATCTCACTACATTTATCGGCGATCTCACCAGTCTTTTCGAGGGCCTTTTAAATTTATCGGCGGCTTCTAGACAGTTCTTTAAAGACCTTAAAAGTGTGGTTTTGAACTCTATATCCAGCAGTTTGCTTTCCTCCAATTCTGTCGTTTGTGTCCTGTTTCTTTGTCTCGGCATTTTATGCTTCGCTGTGTCGATAGAGTGCCTTTCTGTGCTAAGTCTCCCAATTACCTGAGGTAGACACTCTTGGTGCACCCCCTTGTGGGCTTTGTGCACAGTCTTGTTGTAATTAAGCCTTGATTGTTGTAGTTATCACTGTGAGGAATTGCCCTCCAGGCCAATTGGCTGTGAGAATCAGCTGTGTCTGCAGTGGGAGAACTTCTGTGCTGGAGATACCCCTCTGAGGCTAGACTTGCTTCGATGGGGCTTTGGTGCTCACTGAGTCTGCCCCCTGAGTATGTCTTTTATGGTTCCACGGAGCTGCAAACTGGATGGTCCCACTCTGACCTCTGGGCTTCCTGGCTCCTGGATCTCTAGGGAGGTGCTAATCTAGCCTTTGCCTGAGGCTATCCAGCAAAAGTCTCCCTGCAGGGCTTGGTTGGGGCGGGTCCCAGGGGATCAACAGGGCGGGGTTAGCAATTATGGCTGCTCTCAGTCTTGCCCTCAGAGGCTCTGCTTCCCAGTGTCCTTGTAATCGCTGCAAGCCCCGCGGAGAGAAAGCTGCCCTAGGGTTCTGAGCGATGCCAGACAGTCCCGCTTCTCCCATATGAGTCTGGGTCCTTAGAGACTCGCCTGGAACTGGCGCTCAGAGCCTGAGACTCCCTCCTGGTTGAAAACGACAACCACGCCCTCAGCCGCCAGCCGGCTCCGCATGCACTCCGCACCTTAGTATTTTACTTCAGCACTGCGCCTCCTCTGAGTCTCAATATGCTTTTCTCTTTCCTCCTAGTTGTAGAACTTCCACTCAGCCAGCCTTCCTGTGGTTCTGGATGATGAGCGTTCCGTCTTTTAGTTGTATTTTTGAAGTGGTTGTTCAAGGCAGCAAACTCCGGTGTTTACCTATGCCGCCATCTTGGTTTCTCCCCGCAAGACTTTTTTTTTTAAATAATGAAAACTAATACCTACTCCATAAAACAACTTTTTAATTTTTAATTTTTAGTTAGTACTCATATTTTCTGGATCCTCAAAAGATTTGGTTTTAAGTTTATTTGTTAAAGTAAGGGTTGCTACAGTGGTTTCTTCAGGGTACAGTAAGTGTATTCATGTGGTTATGTGGATAAAAGATTTTTATTGCCTTCAAAAGAAAGCATGCCTTAACTTCAGTGACAAAATAGTACAAAATCATTTTTTTTTGTTTCTTGGTAGATGACAGAGTTCCTAAAAAGTTCCAGAATTCCCTTGCTCAACTCGGACTTGGCACTATGAAGTCTGCAAATATAATTATTGGCCGACCAGTGCTGCTTACCAGTTTACATGGAAAACAAGAGGTAAGAGTCCTTTTCATTTACTTAGTTTGGAAAGATTTGAGAGTTGTTTTTTTTTTTTTAAATTGTAATTTTCAGAACAAGCAGGGAAAAATGAAAAACTATATTTTAAAGACCCTCACACCAATGTAAACTTTCCCCTCCTTTGGTGTCTATGATTACAGTGAGAATATAGTCCTAAATGTCATAATGGAGAGAGAGACCTTTCCTTGGGAGGCCTTCCCAGTCTGTTACTTTTCTCTACAGAAATACTGTTTTGGGGTATGAAGTCATCTCTTTTTTATACAACATTTGATTACCCTCCCTGGTTTCAGCTGTGTTTCTCCTTGTTGGTGTTTTCAGCAGCTTGGCTTTCTTCTTTGCTGCCGGCCCCTGCCCCTACCTCTGCCATGTCTTCTCTACTTCATTACTCAGTGTTCTCTCATCCACCAGGGCTCTCTGGAAAGGTTTTGAAATCTCTTATCTGCTGGTGTCACACCTCCCATTCTTTTCATAGTTCTGGGCTTATATTTTTAAAAACTTTACTGTGTCTTGTGGACAAGAAGGCACTAAATATATGAACTCAGCCTCTGTCTGGAGCTTAACATTTGTCTGATGAGGTCCATGTTCCCTGGAACTCTGCTGGGGTCCTTACTATTTCTTGGGTGTAGTTTATGCTCTAGGCTGGGTTACCTGATGGTCAGCTTGCCTTCTGGATTTTATCTCATTTTCTTCTCACCTTGGTCTCTTTTTCTAACCCCACCTCTCAGATCTTTCACCATTTTCACTGTGGGGTCATTCCTGATCTTTGCAAAAAATGTAATATGTATAAAACTTTTTTTTTGTAACTTGTGTCAGATTGTAACCCCTTTGGGGGCTGGCAGATCCATGTACTTGGCTATGCTTAATTTTCTGCTTTATAAATTACTGATATTCTGTGAATGTTTATTATCTCTCCTGGCAGGTCTGTGTGGCCTGGCCTGTATCAGGATTTCCTGGAGGCAAGGTTGGCCTGAGTGACACAGCACAGAAGAGTATGGGTGTCAGAGTTGGTGATGCCATCCATGTCCAGCCTCTTTTGGGTGCTGTGATACAGGCTGAGGAAATGGACGTGGCGCTCAGGTTTGGCTCTTTTCTTTGGTGACTGAATCAGTGTTGCCTAGCAGAAATATAATGAAAGTCACAAGTGTGAACCACATATGTAATTTTGCCTTTTCTAGTAATCACATTTAAAAAGTAAAGAAATTAATTATAATTATATATTTTATTTAATTAATGTGAGTAAAGTCTTATAACTATAAAAAACTATTAATAAGATATTTTTCATATCTGTTTTTTAAACTAAGTCTTCAAAATCCAGTGTGTACTAGTGTGTTATAGTTATAGCACATCTCAGTTTGGACTGGCCACATGTGACTGGCTAGTTGCCTCCTGTATTACACAGTGCTAGCTAGACGAGTGCTATGTAACTTAGGGCTAGGGACTCTCTCATTCCTCTGATTAGAGTGTGCCGTGACACTTTAGGTGAGAGAATTATTGCTAATGGGTATTTAACTATGTTTTTCATCTTGGTCTGCAGTATACTACTCAGGGCTTCTTGTCTTTTTTACAGCTATAAAGAAGGGAGTAGGCTACTGTGAGTAGGCAAGAAATAAATTTTAATTAAGGCTGCCAAGCAAAGTACCTGATTGTGTGTGTGTGTGTGTGTGTGTGTGTGTATGTAAAATATATTTTTATTGATTTCAGAGAGGAAGGGAGAGGGAAAGAGAGAGATAGAAACATCAATGATGCGAGAGAATTATTGGTCAGCTGCCTTCTGCACCCCACACTGGGTGGATCGAGCTCATCTGTGTCCTGACTGGGGATCGAACCATGACCTCCTGGTTCGTAGGTCGATGCTCAACCACTGAGCTATTCCGGCTGGGCTGATTGTATATTTTAACTCATTGATTATTCAATCTAGTGAGAGAGTTATTTCTATCAGATTTTTAAATATCACCTCACCAAAGTCTAGTTATTTGAAGCAGCATATCAATATAATTAAAGCATATCTCCCATCCTCTTGGGTATTCTGTATCTAATAGGATTTTGATTCAGTTTGCATGTAAAAATCTTATCGAAATTTGTTTTTAAAAAGCATCTTTTGAAATTTTAATATGACCCTAGTAACAGTTGGGGACTGATGTTTATATTAATGTAAGAATCACAGAACATTTTCCAATCTAGCTTGATTTTAAAATATTTTCTTCTCTTTTGCTACTTTTATAGATGCCAAGCCTGAGCTTTGGCATATTTTTTTTCTTTAAAAACAGACAAATGTTTTCAAAGCACTTAACAAACATTTAACAAATGATGAAAAGCAGAAAGGAAAAGAAATATAACATGTGTTGAGCACCAGCTGTGTACTAGCACATACATGTGCATGCACACATCTTTCCTTTTTTTTCCCATTTAACCCTCTAAACATCCTGCAAGGTATCTTTACCCACCCCTTTTCACAGATGAGGAAATGGGCTCAGTAAGAAGGCAGGAACTTGCTTGCTCTTGTGTGGGTTGGTTAGAGTTACTGCTTGGATTGCACAGGATTCTTCTCCAGACTGACTTCAAACAGGGCTGCAGGCACAGCACTCATTTGACTGGAGTTTCGTTGATCACTCTTGAGGGCATAGCACTCTTAGGTGATAATGATTTCCTGTTATGGAGGGAATATATAGGTTTTCCATGGAAGCTTGGTTTTAAACTTTTTATTTAAAAAAAAATCTTTTGTTTTAAACGTGGCAGCAAGAAGAGCTTAGACAAGAAAATTTCCAGTAAGAAAAATCATTAATTTTAATCTGCTGCTTAAATCCTTCTGTTGTGCTGTAGCTAAAACATTTCATTAGTAAGTTTAGAGCTCCTTCTAGTGGAAATTATTTTATTTGCACATATTCATTTATAAAAGCAAAATTGGTTGTTTTTGCTGTTCTTGTACATATATATCTCCTATTCAGACTTTAATAAATGGAAACAATTTAAGTATAACTAGGTTCAGAGTTCTAGTAACAAGTAAGTTTAAGCATTTATGGATACATATAATTTCCTCTTTAGTTTATATATACATTTGACTCATTAAATTTTCTCCTTGTATTTCTCTTTCTCACATGAACACACAGTCGATTCTCATTATTTGTGGTATTGTGTCCTACAAAATTGTCCCCAAAACTGAATTAGCAAATACTGAACCATTGCTCCTAGGAGTGTGTGTGTGTATTTAACATATATAGATATAAATATGCAAGTATATATATTTTATATAGGTTATAATATTAAATCCTTAAAACAACTCATTCTGGTATATCCTATTTTCTTTATTTTACAAAAGAGAAGAGGTAGTTCAGAAGTGAGGCCATGTCACTAACAGCTGCCAGAGTGAGGTCCCAGAGCTGGAACTTTCACTATACATTGCACTGTTCCCCATCATCTCCAGTTGCCATCCTCTGGTCATCTGTGATGAGAGTTGAAAGAAGAAGGTGTCGTGTGACTCAGATTTTTTGCCTATTTTACGCACATCCATGAATGACTGGGAATCCTCTGCTAATACTGGTTTTGGGGTTACAAATAAATTTTAGCAAGTAGGTGAATTTGCACATATGGAAACTGTAAATAATGAAGATCAACTGTATTGGTTTTGTTACTGAGAAAGTTGAGGACATGGCTTAGATCTGACCCAGAAAAGCCTGCTAAAACAGCTTTCACTGGGCTCGATCAGTGGAAGGGTCTACTGATGTCTGGCAGAGTTCACAACCGAAGGTCACGTGGGCTGCTTACAAATGGAGGAGGAGGAAAAATGCACATCTTCTCCAAGGACATGGTTCTGTACAAGTGCCATGATTTTTAGGGTTGCCTGCTTCCTGTACTCAAACAAGTGTCCTTCCTGGCAGACATAGTTATCAGTCAAAAAAGGGTTCCCATTTTTCTTAGGCATGCCCTTTCTCTAGAATAAACTTTCATTGTACCACTCTCCTTTTACTTATTTCTACCTCTTCAGATAAAGTACAATATAGGGTTTATTTTTTCTGGAAGATAATTTATAAATTATACAAAGGAAATACATTAAGTTATTAATAAAAGCCCTTCGCCAAGCTAGGCAATTTTGGTAAGGGGTTAATGATGGTCAGCATTTCAAATGTTTCTGATTGACAAAGAATAAACATTTTTCATTGTAGTTCATTGTACATACACATCTATCATATATACATAGAGTGCACATATGCAACATGTACTTGTATAGAACAAGTGTATAGATGTTTGTGTGTAATAATGTCTTACAAAGCAATATTTAACTTTTCTACGTTTGATATATTCTGACACTTGTATTCTATTAAAAAAATGCTGGGTAGGATTGACAAATGATTAGGATCCACTTGTGGGAAGTACCCTATATTTGAAGAACATTGATTTATGCCACTAGGACATCAAACTATAAATGAGATTTTTATGGCTTTAAGAACTAGCTGAAATTTGTAAGTCATTCCAAGATTGTGTAGATCATTTCCAGGTTGTAAACTAATTATGCTTTTCATTAGGTCTGCATTACAACTATGTATGTGTTATATTAGATTTAAATTTCTGGTGTACTTAATGTTTATTTCTATTTTCCCCACCCCAAACCTTTACAGTGACAAAAATGTGGATATTAATGAAGAACAATTGGCTGATTGTCTTCTGAGAAAACTAGGTGAGACAAATTTTAAATATTTTTTTAAATTTTAAGAAGCAAGGCAGCAGCATATACGGCAATGTGTCTTTGAAGTGTTGTCTACTTGATAGTTTTCTTCAAAACAGCATAGAGACTATTCTCCTCAATGAATTAATGTCCTATTAAGATAGGGATGTGGGATTCTTTTCCCCAATTAATTGATTGGCAGTTGAGCAACAAAGAGAATATACAGCGTGTCTGTGGACAAAGTCCTTGGGAGAACCGAGACTTTGAATCCTTGAGCTCTTGCTCTTTCCAATGAGAAATGTTATATTGTTTTGTTGGTTTAAGTGTGCCATTTTGGGTTAGTTTATTATCAAACACTAGTGGCCTGGTGCACGAAATTTGTGCACAGGGGGAGGGGTTCTCTCAGCCCAGCCTGTAACCTCTCCATTTGGGGACCCCTTGGGGGATGTCCGACTGCCGGTTTAGGCCTAATCCCTGTGGGACCGCTGGCTCCTAACTGCTCACCTGTCTGCCTGCCTGATCGCCCCTAACTGCCTCTGCCTACCTGCCTGCTCGCCCCTAACCTCTCTACCTGCCTGCCTGATCACCCCTAACTGCCTCTGCCTGCCTGCCTGCCTGCCTGATCACCCCTAACTGACCTCCCCTGCCGGCCTGATCTTGCCCCCAATGGCCCTACCTACCAGCCTGATCTAGCCCCCAACTGCCCTCTTCTGCAAGCCTAGTTGCCCCAACTGCCCTTTTCTGCCGCCTGATCTTGTCCCCAACAGCCCTCCACTGCTGGCCTGATCTCACTCCAAACTGCTCTCCTCTGCTGGCCAATTTGGTTCTGATTGGTTGGTTCCTATATCAGCATCAAAAGCTCTGCCTCCTAGACAGCAATTGGTTCTTTACAGCACCCACATTTGGGTCTGATTGGTCGGTTCCTATGTCAATCAATGTCAAAAGCTCTGCCTCTTAGGCAGCCATTCGCTTCTCATAGCACCCAGATTCTGTTCTGATTGGCCGGTTCCTATGCCAGTCAGTGTCTCTGGGCCTATCAACGGGACCTGATCAGAAAGGTGGGCTGATCAGCAGTCCAGGTGGAAGCCTGGAGAGAAATGGAGGCATGGCTGCTGGCCAGACTGGGAGTGAAAGAGAGAGGCAAGTGCTGATCAAAAGCTGCCACAGAGGCAATGGATCAGTCTCTACTTCTCTCTTCAGGCCTCTCTCTGGCCCTGATTCACAGCCCCCTCAGCAATCAGTGCTGGGGCATCGTGACCAGCACTGGTTGCCATGGCAACCCAGCACTGACTGCAGGACTGACTTCTGGTTGGTCAAGCCTCGGTTGTGACCGGTGGTTACAACCCAGGCTTTTTATATATTAGGATAGATTGTCTGGCTATTTGTTAATGTAGCTGATAGAATCTTCCCCATTTCAGAGAATCATCTTGTTTTTCTTTGATCTCCAGATAGTGCTCCCTTATTAGGGGAATATTAGGGCCTTTATTTTTCATAGCAGTTATTTTATTAATACTGCCTTCTTTGATTTAGTCTTTTCAGTCAGGTAGATTGTTAATTGATAAAACAAATGCTATTTAAACATTAAATGGGTGAAAACTTGTGCTAATATATATATTCGATAAATTATTTTCTAGATGACAAGATTGTTTTACCAGGCAACTTTCTATACATTACATTCTATGGACGACCATGCATGTTGCAAGTGTTGCGAGTGAAAGGTGCAGATGGCATGATACTGAAAAGGCTTCAGAGTGACTCTGATACTGATGCTCAGGGAATGGCCTCAAAACGATCCAGCATAGAAGCCAGTACCCTCGATATGTCCTTACAGTTAAGCCAGTTGGATCTGAAAGAGCCTCTGGTCCCACCATCAAGCAGTACTCCCTGCAAACCAGTAGATGACAGAAAGATAAATAAAACTGGTGACAGTTTGTCAAATGTCACACAGAGTCCTGGTGGCAGCATTGGGCTTGGGCCAGAGGAAGTTACAGGTCTTGAATGTAGCTTTGCGTCTGCCAGAGGAGGAAATGAGTACCTTATCAATGAAGAGAGATTCCTAAAGCCAGCCAATCTGGGAGCAAAGTGCAACACTGATACTTTCTACTTCATTTCTTCAACAACGAGAGTCAATTTTACAAAAATTGGTGCAAAATCAAAAGAGCAAGGCAACCAGTTCAAAGTAACTTACGACATGATAGGAGGCTTAAATGGTCAGCTGAAAGCAATTAGAGAAATAATTGAAATTCCTCTCAAGCAGCCTGAACTATTCAAGAGCTATGGTATGATTTCTTCATTGTATTGTACCCAAAAGTATTCAATTCAAACTCAAAAAGTTAGCTCATTCCACTTATCTAATAATTGCTCACCCTCTTTTCCTGTTTTTCTTTCCTGAGTGGTAGGTATGGTAGGAGGTGTGAGTTGCTTTGGGAAATGCCAAGTGAGATGTTCTTAGGTTGTAATGACTTAGTTATAGCCTTGTTTCTTTTAACACATTGTATGCGGGAAACGTATTTATACGTTTTACGTATTTATATGTTCTACCAGTGTAGTAGAGCACGGGACACGTATTAATACGTTTTTTATAGACTAGTGGTAGAATGCGGGTAACGTATAAATATGTAAACTAAAGTTATCGTAATTTTGCCATTTGCACAATAAATTAGCAAAAATGGCCCGCGCCACCTATTAGCGCGCGATAAAAACTACCCGCAAACAATGTGTTAATTGCATACTTTCACAGTTGTTTGTATTGTATCTAGAATAAGTTTCTTGTCAGGTTAGATCAGCTGTAATGAGTAAAGAAATAAGCCAAACATTCAGATATGCTGCGTTGAAACTTTTCAGGAAATGTAGCTGTGTGCAGATATCTGCATTGACTTGGTTCCTAGGAAACTCAAGGTTTCCTCTGTGTGGTTGTTGCCCAATTCTCTGCATATATTTGGTGCATACTATCTCTTTCTCTGCTTTTCCCTCTTTTATGAACCTTTATCTACACTAATAAAAGGGAAAGATGCAAATTGACCATACCTTCACGAGGTCCACCAGCCAATCAGCAGTGAGTATGCAAATTGACCCAACAAAAATGGCAGGTTAATTTGCATATGCAGGCACCAAGTGGCCAGGGGTGGGGCGGGATGCAGGCGTTCCGCACCGCCCCAGCCCCTTCGGGCCTCTGGGCGGCATGGGAAGGTGGAAAGGTGGCTCCAGGCCAGAACAAAGGCAGAAAGATGGCTCTGGGCCGGAGCAAAGGTGGTGCCAGCAGCCAGGGGAAGGAAGACCCTTTCTTGCACGAATCTTTGTGCATCGGGCCTCTAGTATGTATATAAAATGAACCCTTGGATTGACATTTCCCTAGGAATGCATGTATGCTGAAAATTGGGATTGGTGGCTTGCTTTATGAGCTTTTTGTTGTCTGGACTTTGTTTTGATAATGTGGAATGGGGCATGACAACAGTGTCCAGCCAGTTTTTTACCAAAGTGCCCGGACAGGTTGGATCTATAGAGAGAGAAACAGTCATTGCTGGAAGTCAGTGTTTGGTCTAGTTATACGTCTTCTCTGGCAGAATAAGGAAGATCTGACTCTTTACTTTGTGATGCAAGGTAAATTTATACTTTTAACTCATGTTTTAAGTCATATGACAACACAAGAAACCTAGTAATGCTGAATCCAGTGTTCTCTTCTTTTTCTTCTAGGAATTCCTCCCCCTAGAGGAGTGTTACTGTATGGCCCTCCAGGTACTGGAAAGACAATGATTGCCAGGGCTATTGCTAATGAAGTTGGAGCCTATGTCTCTGTAATAAATGGTCCTGAAATTATAAGCAAGTAGGTGCATAATTTATTTTTTTTAATTGTTTTATTGCTTAAAGTATTACAAAGAGTATTACATATGTCTCCTTTTTTTTCCCGCCCTTGACAATCCCCTGGCCTCCCCTACCCCCCAGTGTCTTATGTCCATTGGTTATGCCTATATGCATGCATACAAGTCCTTCGGTTGATCTCTTATCCCCCCCTCCCACCCCTCAACCCTCCCCGGCCTTCCTGCTGTAGTTTGACAGTCTGTTCAAGGCTACTCTGCCTCTGTATCTATTTTTGTTCATAAGTTTATAATGGTCTTTATTATCCATGAATGAGTGAGATCATGTGGTATTTTTCCTTCATTGACTGGCTTATTTCACTTAGCATAATGCTCTCCAGTTCCATCCATGACGTTGCAAATGGTAGGAGTTCCTTCTTTTTTATAGCAGCATAGTATTCCTTCGTGTAGATGTACCACAGTTTTCTAATCCATTCATCTACTGATGGGCACTTAGGCTGTTTCCAGATCTTTGCTATGGTGAATTGTGTTGCTATGAACATAGGGGTGCATATAGCCTTTTTGATTGGTGTTTCTGTTTTCTTGGGATATATTCCTAGAAGTGGAAACAAGGGGTCAAATGGGAGTTCCATTTTTAGTTTTTTGAGGAAACTCCATACTGTCTTCCATAGTGGCTGCACCAGTCTGCATTCCCACCAGCAGTACACGAGTGTTCCTTTTTCTCCACATCCTCTCTAGCACTTGTCGTTTGTTGATTTGTTGATGATAGCCAATCTGACAGGTGTGAGATGGTACCTCATTGTTGTTTTGATTTGCATCTCTCGGATGATTAGTGAGTTTGAGCATGTTTTCATATGTCTCTTGGCTTTCTGAATGTCCTCTTTTGAAAAGTGTCTATTTAGGTCCTTTGCCCATTTTTTTTTTTTTATATATATTTTATTGATTTTTTACAGAGAGGAAGGGAGAGAGAGATAGTTAGAAACATCGATGAGAGAGAAACATCGATCAGCTGCCTCCTGCACATCTCCCACTGGGGATGTGCCCACAACCCAGGTACATGCCCTTGACCGGAATCGAACCTGGGACCTTTCAGTCCGCAGGCCGACGCTCTATCCACTGAGCCAAACCGGTTTCGGCCTTTGCCCATTTTTTGATTGGATTGTTTATCTTCCTTTTGTTAAATTGTATGAGTTCCCTATAAATGTTGGAGATTAAACCCTTATCTGTGATAACATTGGCCAATATGTTCTCCCACGCAGTGGGCTTTCTTGTTGTTTTGTTGATGGTTTCTATTGCTGTGCAGAAGCTTTTTATTTTGATGTAGTCCCATTTGTTTATTTTTCTCTTTAGTTTCCAATGCCCTAGGAGCTGTATCGGTGAAGAAATTGCTTTGGCATATGTCTGAGATTTTGTTGCCTTTGGATTCTTCTAGTATTTTTATGGTTTCCCGTCGTACATTTAAGACCTTTATCCATTTTGAGTTTTTTTTTTTTTAATTAAATCTTTATTGTTCAGATTATTACATTTGTTCCTCTTTGTTTCCCCCATAACTCCCCTCCTCCCAGTTCCCGCCCCACCCTCCGCCCTCACTCCCCACCCACTGTCCTCATCCATAGGTGCACGATTTTTGTCCAGTCTCTTCCCGCATCTCCCACACCCCTTTCCCCCCCAAGAATAGTCAGTCCATTCCCTTTCTATGTCCCTGATTCTATTATAATCACCAGTTCATTCTGTTCATCAGATTATTTGTTCACTTGATTCTTAGATTCACTTGTTGATAGATGCATATTTGTTGTTCATAATTTGTATCTTTACCTTTTTCTTCCTCTTCCTCTTCTTAAAGGATACCTTTCAGCATTTCATATAATCCTAGTTTGGTGGTGATGAACTCCTTTAGCTTTTCCTTATCTGTGAAGCTCTTTATCTGACCTTCACTTCTGAATGATAGCTTTGCTGGATAAAGTAGTCTTGGTTTAGGTTCTTGGTATTCATCACTTTGAATATTTCTTGCCACTCCCTTCTGGCCTGCAAAGTTTCTGTTGAGAAATCAGCTGACAGTCGTATGGGTATTCCCTTGTAGGTAACTGAGTTTCTTTCTCTTGCTACTTTTAGGATTCTCTCTTTGTTTTTTGCTCTTGGCATTTTAATTATGATGTGTCTTGGTGTGGTCCTCTTTGGATTCCTTTTGTTTGGGGTTCTCCGCGCTTCTTGGACCTGTAAGTCCATTTCTTTCACCAGGTGGGGGAAGTTTTCTGTCATTATTTCTTCAAATAGGTTTTCAATATCTTGCTCTCTCTCTTCCTCTGGCACCCCTATAATTCTGATGTTGGTACGCTTGAAGCTGTCCCAGAGGCTCCTTACACTATCCTCGCATTTTTGGATTCTTTTTTCATTCCGCCCCTCCGGTTGGGTGTTTTTTGCTTCCTCGCATTTCAAATCATTGACTTGATTCTTGCACTCCTCTGGTCTGCTGTTGGGAGTCTGTATAGTATTCTTTATTTCAGTCCGTGTATGCTTAATTTCTAGTTGGTTCCCCATCATAACATCGAGGGTCTCATTAGTTTTCTTGTAGATCTCATTAAGTTTATCGGCGGCTTCTAAACAGCTCTTGAGAGACCTTAAAAGTGTGGTTCTGAACTCTATATATCTTCCATTGACAGTTTTGTCCTGTTTCTTTGTCTCCGCATTTTGTTATGCTTTCTTGGTGCACCCCCTAGTGGTCTTTGTGCGCAGTCTTGTAGGTAAGCCTTGATTGTTGGAGCTAATACCAGGGAGGGTTTGACCTCCAGGCCAAGTGGCTGTGAGAATCAGCTGTGTCTGCAGTGAGAGAACTTCTGTCCTCTAGGGAGGTGCTAATCCAGCCTTTGCCTGAGGCTATCCAGCAAATGCCTCTGTGCAGGGCTTGGGCGGGGCGGGTCGCACAGGATCAGCAGGGTGGGCCAGAGAGAGCAGTTATGGCGGCTCTCAGTCCTGTCCCCAGGGGCTCTGCCTCTCTGAGTCCCAGCACCCGCTGCAAACCTCGGAGAGAAAGCTGCACTCGCTCTGACTGAAGCCAGACAGTCCCGCTCCTCCCGTTTGAGTCTGGGTCCCTAAAGACTCGCCTGTATCTGGAGCTCAGAGTCTGCGACTCCCTCCCGATTGAAAACGCCAACTGCGCCCTCCGCCGCCAGCCCGCTCCGTGCACTCCGCACCTCAGAATTTGACTTCAGCACTGCGCCTCCTCTGAGTGTCCATATGCGTTTCTCTTTCCTCCTAGTTGTAGGACTTCCACTCAGCCAGCGTTCCTGTGGTTCTTGGTGATGTCCATTCCGTCTTTTAGTTTCACTTTTGAAGTAGTTGTTCAAGGCAGCAAACTCCGGCGTTAACCTATGCCGCCATCTTGGTTCTCTCCATTTTGAGTTTATTTTTGTGTATGGTGTAAGTTGGTGGTCTAGTTTTATTTTCTTGCATGTATCTGTCCAATTTTCCCAACACCATTTATTGAAGAGACTATCTTGACTCCATTGTATGTTCTTGCCTCCTTTGTCAAATATTAATTGAGCATATTGGTTCGGGCTGATTTCTGGGCTCTCTATTCTATTCCATTGATCTATATGTCTGTTCTTGTGCCAGTACCAGGCAGTTTTGAGAACAGTGGCTTTGTAATACAGCTTGATATCTGGTATTGAGATCCCACCTACTTTGTTCTTTCACAGGATCGCTGCAGCTATTCGGGGTCTCTTTTTATTTCAGATGAATTTTTGGAGAGTTCCTTCCAGGTCTGTGAAATATGCCATTGGTATTTTAATGGGAAGTGCGTAGAATTTATAGATTGCTTTGGATAGTATGGACATTTTAATGATGTTGATTCTACCAATCCAAGAACATGGCATGTTCTTCCATCTGTTTATGTCTTCCTCTATCTCTTTTTACAACGTCCTGTAGTTTTCTGAGTAGAGGTCTTTACCTCTTTAGTTAAGTTTATTCCTAGGCATCCTAATTTTTTTGGTGTGATGGTAAATGTAATTGTTTTTTTAGTCTCTCTTTCTGTAAGGTCACTATTGGTATATAGAAATGCCATAGATTTCTTGGCGTTAATTTTGTATCCTGCTACATTGCCAAATTCATTTATTAAGTCTAATAGTTTTTGGATGGAGTCTTTAGTGTTTTTTATGTATAATATCATGTCATCTGCAAATAAAGACAGTTTTACTTCTTCTTTTCCAATTTGGATGCCTTTTATTTCTTTTTCTTGTCTAATTGCAATGGCTAATACTTCCAGTACTATGACGAACAGGAGTGGTGAGAGTGGGCATCCCTGTCTTATTCCTATTCTTAGGGGAAATGGTGTTAGTTTTTGTCCATTGAGTATGATGTTGGCTGTGGGTTTGTCATATATGGTTTTTATTATGTTGAGGTATGATCCTTTAATTCCCACCTTGCTGAGAGTTTTTATCAAAAATGGGTGTTGGATTTTGTCAAATGCTTTTTCTGCATCAATTGATATGACTATGTGGCTTTTTTCTTTCAATTTGTTTATGTGATGTATCACGTTAATTGATTTGCGGATATTGTACCATCCTTGCATCCCTGGGATAAATCCTACTTGGTCATGGTGTATGATAGTAGGTGTGCATAATTTAATAGGATGAACAATATTATTAAATACTAGAGGCCCATTGCATGACATTTGTGCACTTGGGGGTAGAGGTTTCCCGCAGCCTGGCCTGTGCCCTTTCGCAGGGGAGTGAACCTAAGCCATCAGTTGGCTATCCTTAGCGCTGCCGCGGAGGTGGGAGAGGCTCCTGCCACTGCTGCTGTGCTCTGTGCTTGCCAACTGTCAGCCTGGCTTGTGGCTGAGCAGTGCTCCCCCTGTGGGAGCGCACTGACCACCAGGGGGCAGCTCCTGCATTGAGCATCTGCCCTCTGGTGGTTAGTGTGCCTCATAGTGATTGGTCATTCTACCATTTGGTCAATTTGCATATTACCCTTTTATTATATAGGAGGATACTTCTTAAATTCTTTTTTTTAGGGCTCAGTAGTAAAGATTTAATTTAGTTGCATGTAGATTACTGTATTAGTTGAGCTCTTTAATATCTACAGGTCAGGCATAATTGCATTTTTATGTATCCTGCAAAACCACAATAAAGTACTAGAAATTAAAAACTTACATTATGATGATAAACTCTGCCTATGCTGTTATTATTGGTAATAATGAAACAATTTCAGAGATAAGATTTATTACTGAGCTCCAGTTATAATGGTTTGAAGAATGGAATAAATGTCTAGAAATGAAACAGGTCCAGAATCTTTATTAGAAAGATTGAAATTATATTAGGTAAACTCAGGACAGTAAGGAGACCTTACTCATTGAATAGTTCTGGTCTTTAAATAACCAACAACATTTAGTCTTACGTTTATCATATCACTGTAGCATTAATTTATGAAAACTAAAATTGTTAATAATCATAATCAAGTAAAAACATCAGACCTCAGTATAACATACTTATTTTTTTAAGGAAATACTACACTTACTTTGGATTATTCCCTCATTTAATCTTTCTTTTAGTAGATAAGTGGGAGTATCTTTTCAATTAAAATAAAATTCTGGACCAAAATTAGCTGAAATGAAAAACCAAAATATATGAGCCATCTGTGACTCCAAAAACTATTTGTCTTTAGTGTTGACTGCATGCTTTGCAATAATTTACAATTATTTCTTTTTCTCTACAGATATAGGTTCTATGCCAGGTAGAAGAAAAAGAAAACTGAACCTCACAATTCACCTTAAAATATTAAAAATACTATGCAAATTTAACAACACTGGGTACTTTTATTATATAGAACTTAATAATTAACAAAAATGACTTCCATTCTCGTGGCACTTTTATAAGAGGATTTAATTAAAAATAAAGTTGAGAAGCTTTCTATTGAAAAAGAATAAGATAATGGCTACAGTTTTGAAAGGACAAAACTAACTATACTAATCTGGTTGCAACTGCTATCTTGTTTCCTCATTAATATATTCTAAAACAAGAAACATGTCGTGCGTTTATAGAGTCTATCATTTGATGATTTCAGGACCCTTGTTATATCTCCATCTAGAGTAACCAGCACTATTAATCCCATTTAGATGTTTTTCTCTTCATATAACTGTGTTCCTCACTATTAGTAGTTTCATAGAAGCCTGTTTTATTCTTTTATGTTACATGTAGATAACCAATATAAGCCACCCAAAGTGAAAGGGCTGTCAATCCAAAAGCCATTACAGATTTTTTGTGTCTTGTTTTTAATATATTTTGATTGATTTTAGAGAGGAAGGGAGAAGGAGAAAGAGAAACACCAGTGATGAGAGAGGATCATTGCTTGACTGTCTCTTACATACTCCACACTGGGGATTGAGCCCACACCAAGGCATGTGCCCTGATGGGGAATTGAACCTTAACCTCCTGGTTCATAGGTTGATGCTCAACCACTGTGCCATACTGGCCGTGCAGGTTTTATAGGTATATTGAAGCGCTCTGGATTCACAGCTCAAAATAAGGTTGTTGTGTGGACCCCTCTGAGCCCTACATTTCCAAAGTCTTTCTCTTTGGGAGGTTCCTTTTTAAAGGCTAGAGGCTCAGGTGCTGAGACATATTGGCTAATGATGATTTGTTACCTGTTGCAGGGTCACCTCCTCTCAGTGCCCAAGATCCTCTGCTTAATGTGCTTTTTAAAAAAATGGTTGCTTAAATTTAAAAATGGTTGCTTAGTATTCTGTCTGGATGTTTCACATGTTGAAATGTTTTAGATTTGTTCTTTCATTTATATACAAATTAAGTTTGGAAAATAATTTTGGAAAGTTAATTTTAAGTATTCTGGAAATATTTGGAAAGTTTGAGAGTTGTTCCTTAAATGTATTTTATTTGTTACAGATTCTATGGGGAAACTGAAGCAAGGTTACGTCAGATATTTGCTGAAGCCACTCTGCGGTATTCTATATTTTTTTTGCTTGAAATTAGTAGTTAAGGCTGTGTTAATCAAAGTAGAGATACCAGCACTTTATACTAAGCATGAAAGAATAGTACAAAACTAGTAGTGGTAGCACTAGAAATAGGTTGTAAATCTAATGACATTTTCTCTCATCTATTTCTAATAAATTCCAGTTATTAAAGAAATAAGTCATGGGGATGTGATGTATAGGATGGTGACTATAGTTAATATAACTATTTCATATTTGAAAATTGTAAAGTGAGTAGCTCTTAAAAGATCTCATCACAAGAAAAAAAAAGTGTTGTAGCTATACATGGCGACAGATGTCACGATGACTAGACTTATGATCATTTCACAAAATACAAATATTAAATTACGTTGTATACCTGGAACTAATATAATGTTATATGTTAATTATATCTCAATTAAAAAATACATAAGGGAAAAGAATTAAGCCATTGTTATTTGATATCATGAGACTTCCTGAAGATTGTATTATAGTAGCTCTTTATGCTCAAAACTTTATTTTGTTATATACTTTGTTTCAAAGGGACAAATATTTTGCTCTTTAACAATAATTCTTGTTGAATTCTGTTCCTCAAATTAGTCTACCATGTTATATTACAAGAAGCATTAGAGCATGGTCTATAACTTGGTCTAAAGTAATATTATTTATAATATGGCTATGCTCTATCATTTTTTTGGCATTTAACTTACCATAATATTGCTCTCTTATCAAAAGAACTTCAATTTTTAAAGTACTTTTTTCCTAGTTATAGTAGATGAAATAAGTAGTCTGTGGTGCTAATACTGAAGGTTTGAGAACCAGGGCATACCTTATTGTTTGGTATATTTTTATTGTCATTGTTATGTTCCTGGCAGTTGAGGTTTCCTCTTATGAGAGAATTCACATCTTTTTTTTAAAATATATTTTATTGGTTTTCCACAGAGAGGACGGGAGAGGGAGAGAGAGCTAGAAACATCAATGAGAGAGAAGCATCGATCAGCTGCCTCCTGCACACCTCCTACTGGAGATGTGCCCACAACCAAGGTACATGCCCTTGACTGAGATCGAACCCGGAACCCTTCAGTCCACAGGCCAACAGTCCATCCACTGAGCCAAACCGGTCAGGGCGAATTCACATCTTTTTTTTTTTAGATTTTTTTTATTTTTTATTTTTTTATTTACTGCTTAAAGTATTACAAAGGGTATTACATATGTGTCCATTTTATCCCCCCACCCTAGACAGTCCCCTAGCCTCCCCTATCCCCCAATGTCTTATGTCCACTGGTTATGCTTATATGCATGCATACAAGTCCTTTAGTTGATCTCTTACCCCCCTACCTCCTGCCCCCCAACCCTCCCCGGCCTTCCCGCTGCAGTTTGACAATCTGTTTGAGGCAGCTCTGCCTCTGTATCTATTATTGTTCAAAAGTTTATAATGGTCTCTATTATCCATGAATGAGTGAGATCATGTGGTATTTTTCCTTCATTGACTGGCTTATTTCACTTAGCATAATGCTCTCTAGTTCACATCTTTTTATAGGAACATTGACTATCATGAAAGTTACTTACTTACTTACTTACTTACTTACTTATTTATTTATTATTTTTGTTAATCTTCACCTGAGGATATTTTTCCATTGATTTTTTTTTCGAGAGAGTGGAAGGGAGGGGGAGAAACAGAGAGAGAAACAAGGCAGTGTTATTTGATATCATGTGAGAGAGACATATCGATTGATTGCCTCCCATAAGGTCCCTGACCAGGAACAGGGATTGAGCCTGCAACCCAGGTACCTGCCCTTGACCAGAATCAAACCCAGAACTTTCAGTCTGCAGGCCGACACTATCCACTAAGCCAAACCAGCCAGGGTGAAAGTAATTTTTTTTAATAGGTAAAGTAACAGAGAGCATTTCTAATTTTGCTCCCTTGGACTTTAAGCCTGTTCCCAGGGACAACATCTCTAGCCTCTGCTTCTGAATTGAGGCATAACAATGCAGTAGGCATTAGTGGGCAAGTTCTGCCTAGGCGTAGACTCTCATCTCATGAGCAGTACACTGTTCTCAGTGCTCTTCTTTTAATTGAGGGCAGATCCACTAGAATGTACTTTTGGTGAGTTAATAATTTGGGCTAGAATTCATCTAAGGTTTTTCAGTTTAACATCCTGTTGCCTTTGTCTTTAATATTATTAACTAAATCCTAAATGTGACATGTCACATGTCAAATTTAAAAATTAAATGTATATTAGCGAATTCATTTTTACTTATTTGTTTTTAGGCATCCATCAATTATTTTTATTGATGAGCTGGATGCACTTTGCCCAAAAAGAGAAGGGGCTCAGAATGAAGTGGAAAAAAGAGTTGTAGCTTCACTGCTAACACTGATGGATGGTATTGGTTCAGTAAGTACAGCACTAGTATTGATTCTGTGTAGGAAGGGGTCGATTCTTAATCATTTGTGTATATATAGTAGCAAAAACTATCAAATTATTGAATTGTGGAGTATTCTAGGGTAAGGAAAAAATATTAGCTATAAACACTAGAGCAGGGGTCCTCAAACTTTTTAAACAGGGGGCCAGTTCACTGTCCCTCAGACCGTTGGAGGGCCGGACTATAGTTTTAAAAACTATGAACAAATTACTATGCACACTGCACATATCTTACTTTGAAGTAAAAAAACAAAACGGGAACAAATACAATATTTGTATTTGCATGTGGCCCGCGGGCCGTAGTTTGAGGATCCCTGCACTAGAGGAAAGGGCCACAATATAATTTTCTTTGGCAGATTTCTTAGTAACTGCTAGGATAGTATAATCTGACATTTTTTCTAGCATGTAAAATAATATACAACAATGGATTTCTTCTGTAATAAATGTTATTAACTTAAAAACCTGAAACAGAAATCATAAGAAAGATTTAGTGATTAAATTTTAGGAGAACTTATAAAGAAATTTCTTGAGTAAGTCTGATATACACATGTATAAATTGATTCTTTGGGGGCAAGTGAAAATAAAGAAGGTGAGAATAATGTATTGTGCAACATTTAAAAGTAATTTACCTTGTTATCACTCTGATGGCATATACATAATGTTGACAGTCATTTACCAGAAGAATACACTTATGCAGAACTTGTTTTTTAGAACCTAAAGAAATTTTTAAAAGTATGTAATTCCAGGTCCTCTTTTTGCATATTAAAAACTGGACTATTAGAACTTTTTGGTTTTTACTTCCTATTGGTAGAAATTGAACATGCAAAAATAACGTGAAGGTTTAGTATTAAGTCTCTATTATTTGCTAACAATGTGTTGTAATTTTAAGAGTAACACAAGACAAGGGTTGCTATCTGGGGGAGGCTAGATGACCACCTGGTCTCAGTCTTGGGGCAGCACCTAAATGTGATCATCTTGTCTCACTCAGGTTTGGTTTTCAGTTTATAAAGCTGGAGAATACAATGTTAGTATTTCGGAGATGGGTTGTGAGGACTGACAACCCACAATAACAACACTCACAAGACTGATATATAAACCGGGGTACCAGTTTGTTTGTTTATAATAAGAAATATAATTATTGCGCTGACTAAGTATCAACTTTACGGATGACTCTATTTTCACCCAAAAGGTATATATATATATATATATATATATATATATATATATATATATATAGAGAGAGAGAGAGAGAGAGAGAGAGAGAGAGAGAGAGAGAGGGGGGAGCGCGCGCGCGAGAGAGCGCTGTATTATAATTAGAATTCTTGGTGAGTAGGAAGTCAGATGTAAGACTGTGTTGGAGTGTCTTAATTACTGAGACACAGCTGCCTTTTCTTCTGCCCGTGGGAAAGGCCTGCTGTGGATTGGTGTTCTTGCCTTTGGGTAGGAATGGAAGCATGTGACATTGATGTTTTAGCCTGAAGATGTTTAAGGGCCTGTATTTTTGTCTTCTAAATTCACAATTTGTGGATTCATTATAATCCATGCATTTTCTGTTGGCACATGCAGTGTAACTGGTTAGGTTTGAATTTTCTTTGAATCACATTTCAGTTAAATTTGTCTCTGTGAGGTTACACTTGGTTCTTCTGAATAGAATGTTGGATAATTTCTATAGGTGGAAGATCTTTTTTTTTTTAAATTCTCACTCGAGGATATGCTTTTATTGATTTGAGAGAGAGAGGAAGGGAGAGAGAAAGAGAGAGAGAGAGAAACATTAATGTGAGAGAATCATCTGTGGGTTGCCTCCTGTATACCACCTGACTGGGATCGAACCTGCAACCTAGATATGTGCCCTGACTGGGAATAGAACCCACAACCTTTTGGCGAATGGGACAACGTTCCAACCAACTTAGCCACCCATAAGGCCATGATCATAGTTCTTTATAATTTCATTCTCAGAGAGTTAAAGTCCATACATATTCAAGGTGGCTGGTACTCCGGTGTTGGTTATATTGCTGTCTATGTTTTTAGAAATTTAAAAAATTATCAAATTTAAAATAGAGTCCATTTGTGAAGAAGATCTTTTTGAAAACTATAAAAGATCTCTTCTATTTGAATAATCTGTAGGCCATAATCTCTGGTTTCAAGTAGGGGAAAAGGGCAACTAAAATATTTAAATTAAGCCGAACCGGTTTGGCTCAGTGGATAGAGCGTCGGCCTGGGGACTCAAGGGTCCCGGGTTCGATTCCGGTCAGGGGCGTGTGCCCTGGTTGCGGGCACATCCCCGGTAGGAGATGTTCAGGAGGCAGCTGATCGATGTTTCTCTCTCATCGATGTTTCTGACTCTCTGTCTCTCTCCCTTCCTCTCTGTGAAAAATCAATAAAATATATTAAAAAAATATTTAAATTAAAATAACTATATGATAGGGTGTTATATATGTTATTATTCATAGGAACAGTGTCGGTAAGATGCTAGATGTGGGAGAGACATACTTGTGATATATGAAAGGTAAGTATTGGAAAACTAGGTGAGGGATCATTTAGGCTAAGCTTTGGAAAATGTAGGGTGAATAATAAAAGTGTAAGGGATAGGACTTAGCAGCCTGGACAGTTGGATCCATCCATCCTTGCCTATATAGTGTGTGTGTGTGTGTGTGTGTGTGTATTTTACTTGTAGAAGAATAATTAGTTTTTATTTTATTTTGTTAGGAAGGAAGTGAAGGACAGGTATTAGTTATTGGGGCCACAAATCGTCCTCATGCTTTGGATGCTGCACTCCGCCGACCTGGACGATTTGATAAAGAGATTGAGATTGGAGTTCCTAATGCTCAGGACCGGCTAGATATACTTCGGAAACTGCTTCGAAAGGTACCACATGTACTCACTGAAGCCGAGCTGCTACGGTTAGCAAACAATGCACATGGATATGTTGGAGCAGACTTGAAAGCCTTGTGTAATGAATCAGGTGAGATTGATTTGCTATATAGTTATATGTGTTGTTGGACTTAATAACTCTGGTTTATTTGCATACTGATCATTTATATCTCATTCCTTAATGAAAATAGGTTTAATTCCTAATCATAAAGTATATATTTATTGAAAAATGTCTAGATAATTCAGGAAATTATAAAAAATAAAGAAAAATCACCCTTAACTGTACCTCCTAAAGATAACCACTATTATAGTATACTAGGAGCCCTGTGCGTGATTCTAAATTGAACGGCGCTGCCCAACCTGGAGTCGCCAGTTCGGCCCTGCCTCCCTCTCCGGCCCTTGAAGCAGCTGTGGCCGCTGCTGATCAGGACCTTCCCCAGGGCAGGCATGCGGAGGCCCCTCAACCTCCTCCTGTCCTGTTGACCTGTTACGGTATCCTGGTTAATTTGCATATTTCTCTATTATATATAGAGATATGCTTTCAGACTTTTCTTAAATTTACACTCACACACACACACACACACACACACACACACACACACACACATGAATGTGTAACCGGATTCATTAATGGCATTGTTAATGACTACAGCATTTATTAACATTATGCTATGGAAATTAGGGAACCTGCAAAAATCATAATTTTTCTTAAGAATCAGCTTTGTATTTGTTGAACTGCTATAAAAGTACTTAGTGAAACCAGAGTTCTATGCCTCAGAGTATGTGGTAGTGATATTTAAAGTGATATTTAAGTCTGAAAACTTAAGGGCATTATTATTCAGTTGGCTCTTTGACTTTAAGAACTTCACCATGTCATAACTGTAGTTACTATGGGAAACCCTTAATACATTTTCATATTTGGGCAATTTTTCAGAGTAATTTCAACCAATAAAAGGTATTCCAATTTGGGCAATTTTTATAAGCTATTGAAATATTTATAAGCTTACTGGCAAGTAAGAATTTATTGAAAAATATCTGCTGGCCTTTTTTTTTCTTCCTGTATTTAGTTTTTGGTAATCTCTAAAGGCTGGGCACATATCTCAAAACATCTCTGGTTTGCCAGTAATCTTATATTCTTACATTTATTTCTTTTTCTGATATGGGCATTTGTTTCTAAGTCCTTTCATATTTTGGAGGAATTTTTTTCAGTTGTCGATTCTCTTCTTGTAGTTTGTGACCTATCCAATATTTTAAAAAAAGTTTAACTCTTGCCCTCACTGGGTGGCTCAGTTGGCTGAAGCGTTATCCCATACACCAAAACGTTGCAGATTGAATCCCCAGTCTGGGCACATACCTAGGTTGCCAGTTCAAGCCACATTCGGGAAGCAATCGATTGATGCTTCTCTCTCACATCGATGTCTCTCTCTCTCCCTTCATCTCTCTCTAAAATCAGTTAAGAAATATATCCTTGGTGAGGATTAAAAAAATAATAATAATAATTATAAAAAGTTTAACCCTTGAGATAATGGAAAAAATTGAATTTTTGAGTTGGAATTTTAATTATTTTAGAACTTTAGTACAGAAATATGGTTACTTTTACCTCTAAGTCATTGATTCATAGCTAATCTAATTTAGTTGGCTTTGAATACCCTTCCATTAGTGTATTGGTACTTCTGATCTGGCCATATTGCATGTATGAAAAGAGCTTGGAGAAGGAAAAATGAGTGGGAAAGGAAAACTTGAAAGATATACTTAGGAGTTTTTCAATATCTTACGTTTGGTGAAGAAAGTCAGTTTTATTTTATTCTATTTGATCATTATGATTTCCATGAAAAGGACTCACAATAGGGGGAGACTACAGGTTATGTAGACACAAGGCAAATATAAATATTCTTCTGGTACATACTGGTCTAGGACAAAGCCTTTTCTGTCTAGTTTTAGAGGTGCCGGTGTACAAAATTCGTGCATGGGGAAGGAGGGGTCCACTCAACACAGCCTGCACCCTCTCCATTCCAGGACCCCTTGAGGGATGTCCGACTGCTGGTTTAGGCCTGATCCTGGCCCAGCAGTTGGACATCCCTCTCACAATCCGGTAACACTGGCTCCTAACTGCTTACCTGCCTGCCTACCTGATCGACCCTAACTGCCCGCCCCCCCCCCCCCCCCGCTGGCCTGGTCACCCCCAACTGCCCCTCCGCCCCGCCGACCTAGTTGCCTCTAACTGCTCCCCCACCGGCTTGGTTGCCCCTTAACTGCCCCCCCATGCAAACCTGGTCGCCCCCAACTGCCTCACCTGCCGGCCTGGTCACCCCCAACTGTCTCCCCTGTGGGCCTGGTCACCCCACACAGCCTGCTGTTTGGTCATTTGGTCGCCCCTCACTAATCCCCCTGCCGGCTTAGTCACCCCATGCAGCCTGTTCGGTCATTCGTTCGGTTGCAATGGTCGCTTAGGCTTTTATATATGGACTAGAGGCCCGGTGCACAAAAATTTGTGCGCTTGGGGGGGAGGGGGAGTCCCTCAGCCCAGCCTGTGTCCTCTCGCAGTCTGGGACCCCTCAGGGGATGACCACCTGCCGGCTTAGGCCCGCTCCCCAGGGGATTGGGCCTAAGATGGCAATGAGACATCCCTCTGGCAGCCCGGTAGCCCTCGGGGGATGTCCACTTGCCAGCGGGGAGCAGGCCTAAACTGCAGTCGAACATCCTTAGCGCTGCTGAGGAGGCAGGAGAGGCTCCCACCACCACTGCTGTACTGGCAGCCATCAGCCTGGCTTGTGGCTGAGCAGAGCTCTTCCCATGTGAGAGCGACCTGACTACCAGAGGGCAGCTCCTGCATTGAGAGTCTGCCCCCTGGTAGTCAGTGTGTGTCATAGTGACCAGTCATTCCCAGTCTTTCTGCTGTTAGGGTCAGCTTGCATATTACCCTTTTACTATATAGGATAGAGGCCTGGTACACGGGTGGGGGCTGGCTGGTTTGCCCTGAAAGGTGTCCTGGATCAGGGTGGGGGTCCCGCTTGGGTGCCTGGCCAGCCTGGATGAGGGGCTGATGGCTGTTTGCAGCTGGTCACACCCCCTTCAGGGTGAGGGTCCCCACTGGGGTGCCTGGCTAGTCTGGGTGAGGGACTGAGGGCCATTTTCAGGCTGGCGGGTGACTGAAGCTCCCAACCTCTTCTTTTTTTCTTTTTTTTTTAATTCTGGGATTTATTTACCTTCTATGGCTGTCACTGGAACTGAGAGCCGGCTTTAGCTCTGAGACCTCGGCTGCTGAAAGCAGGTATCTGGGTTTGTTTGGGTTCTATAATTGTAACACTGTTGTGGTCCTGCTTGCTCCAGCTCTGACAGCTGAAAGCAGGTTTCTGGGGTTTGTTTAGGTTCTATAATTGCAACATTGTTTCTTAGAGTACAAGCTCAGAGGCTGGCAGCGGCAGGCGGGGAACCTTGGCTTCCTCCTTCACTGGAGCAAGCAAGCCTCCTGTTCGCTTCAGCTGCCTGGCTGCTGACTGCCATCTTGGTTGGCAGTTAATTTGCATATCTCGCTGATTAGCCAATGGGAAGGGTAGCGAAGTTACGGTTAATTACTATGTTTCTCTATTAGATAGGATGGTGGTTTTGTCCGTGGAACTGAATTATCTAGTGACCAAGAAGGAGATGTATCAGTGGATAACTTTGTTTCCTTCATTCCATTAGGTGATAATGAAGTGTCTGGGTTACAGGTGTATCTCATTTTGTTGTGCTTTGCTTTTTTGCACTTCACAGATGTGTTTTTTACAAATTGAAGGCAAGCTCCTTCAGCAAAAGGATTGCCACTCGCTTTATTGAGATACTGGCTTTATTGGGGTGGTCTGGAACTGAACCTGTAGTATTTACATAGGCTTTGCTTTGGACTTGCCCATCTAGGCAAGGAGTCATTCTTCAACATCGTTTATCAAGTAGTTTCTGACTTTCTTACGTACACACTCTAGGCAGCTCTTGGTACATGATGGAAGGACGAGATTTGTAAACACACAGTGAGGTACATACTCAAAAAGCTATGGAAAATGTAGTGACTTTCCTTTGGGGAAAGGAAATGCTCTGGTTATATAGCAAAAGTGACATCTGAAAAGAAGCTTAAATAAAAAGTAAAAGAGTTCTACAGGTAGAATGAGGGCATGAGAAGGTGTGGAAGAGAAAACAACACCCTTTCCTCCAATCCTTACACCAGCCCTATGATCTGAGTATCATTGGCTCAAGAGGTCTCAGCTGGTATGTGTCAGAGCTGGGGTTTAAACTCTAGTCTATTCATCTTACTCTAAGTCCATGCTTATAATTAAGTCATATACCAGACTTTTGTTAGAATGGTATAAAGCTTTTAAATTTACTTTATATATGAAACTAAGGGAAGGATCAATATATATACAGCAGAAAATATCCATATTTTTTCACAGGTAAGTATAGTCCAGAAATTAAGTTGTATCCTGAGACTTTCAGGAGAGAAGTGAAAATGTAAGTCACATACCAGATGTCAATAGGACCATCTACTTTCACAGGCACTTTACTACCCCAAGAACTTTAGGGAAATGGCAAGAAAATTTGAGAAATTCTAGTCCTTACAATCTTACATTTAATTGAAAAGGCTGTGAGAGGATCAGAGATGGGGAGGAGAGAACCCTCTAACCTAAAGATAAATAGATACCTTAGAGTTGCACACAAAATTAGAATCATTGTTTTATTAAAAAAGATTCCTGGTGGCATCTTGATATTTGGGAGCAATATCATGATTTCTGGTACATAATAGGTGCCCAAGAAGTATTTCATCTGAAGTAGATGTGAAACTGGGAGACATGATTACCATCCTACTCCCCTTGATAAAATGTTTATTAACCTAAGACTTGAGTTTTGGTTTTAGTCCTCTGGTGAGCTTCATCTCCTTCTCTCCTCTGCTGCCTTCAGAAATCCTTGCTCTGTGCAGAGGAAACAGTGGTTACTGTTTATAGGAGCTATAAACAAGTTGGACTTGCTCTGTGCCCCCTCTTATAATTGCTGCTGTTCACTTGAGCATTTCTAGTCCTTATTGACTTTCCACGGACAAGGCTTCTCAGTTGCTTTAAAACAGTGCTTTTCAGGAGGCATTTTTCATTGTTCAAAATCATGCTGTGCTTAAATGGACAGCTTGAGAATGCCCACTGGCATATCTGGGAAGTATGGCATATTGACCTTCAGATCTGTGAGATTTATTCCTCTCCACAGGATCCTAGTTCCTTTCACATGTTCCCAATTGGAGCAGAGGTTCTCAGACATTATGTGGTCAGAATCATCGGAAGAAATTAGTAAATAGATGGCCAGTGTGCCCCACTTCCTGAGTTTCTGATTCAGTAGGTCTGGGTTGCTTGCCTGCGAACATCTAACAAGTTCCCACCTGCTGCTGCTGCTGCTGCTGGTGGTGTTCTGGGGACCACACTTCAAGAGCCAAGGACATAGGACATTGGTTCTTAAACCTCATTATGCATCATGTTCACCTGGGAAGCTATACACGCGTAAGCCCCCTCCCCATGCTTGATTAAGGGAGGTGGGGAACTGGAAACAGTATTTACATTGTTTCCCAAGTGATTGTGAAGCAGCCATTTCTGCATTTGCCTATTAGCGGTTTGAATTCCTCATTTAGGCCTATGGTTCTGTGAAGCTATAGGTAGTATTAATGTTGCTGGTCTGAGAATTCCACTCTGAGAACCACACTGATCTAGGCCAAACAACTCTATGAGTTTTGAAGATTCTCCATAACTGATTTAAATAGCTGGATGAAATTTAGGAAATGTAATTCTCTGATTACCTTTGATAGTTTTTAATTTCTTCCCGGAGTTTTTACATGGCAGTAATGTACTATTCCAGACTATATCATTTAACTCCTGCTCTAGGAAAAATGAGCATCCATGTTTATCCTGCAAGTGTGTATAATGGTTTTGAATAAAACTTGAATAAGACAATTCTGAAAGATAGAAAATCCACAATTAAGGAAACAGTTAAGAATTAATAATAGAAATAAACATATAGATGTATGTTTTCCCTGGAATATTTGCTTGCTTATGGTTTGTGGATCTCTGTGCTCTGAGCTTTTGGGTTTTGGTTGTCGAATGGTTTTCCTTTTTCTGGGTTGCCTTCTAATCAGGGAACCTCTGCCCTTTTTAACAAAAAAATGTGGTGCACAGATGCCTAGCAATCACATACAGTGAAGTGATTCCAAGTTTCACAAAATCCACGTGAACTATGTTCCTGATTATTTTTGTAATGTAAAGGTTGTTTGCAGGAAGACAGTACAAAAGGTCAGACTCCCTGTGGTTGGTATATGTTTGTGTGTGCAAGCTTTTTCACACCCTCCTCCATAGCCTGGAAGAGGGACACTGCCTCTTGCAATGTGCTTACTCTCAACTTTCTCTTCTTTTCAATGTTACTAAATAGTTTCCCTAACTTTTACCTTTGTCTCAATAATGATATGAAAGTTGGAAATGCTACAGTAGAGTTGCTTTCAACATTGGGATCTCTTATTTGAGTAGATAGAAAGGTAATGTTGACACTTGGGTGTGAAACTTATTTTCAAATGTTATGTTTCCTTTATTATTAACTTTTGCACTAGAGCATGGTTTTATATGTCGTGACTTGTCCAAAAGCCTAATGTTTTGTAGCTCACCTTTTTAAGTAGAAAGCAGCTGCATTTTGAAATGTTTTATCTCACAAGCTATTTACAAGCTCAACTCTGACACATCCTGACATTGAATGTCTGTGTTTGTGTTCCTCCTGGGATTAGGCTGCCTTTCTAATGAATTAGTTACATAGCCTTTTATTAATTCTCTCAAAATTTATAATGTTTTAAATTATCAACCTAGATAAGCATACTACACTTTTTGGAAAGCATGAAATGTTAATTATGTAGCAGAGACATGAATTATATAAACTCTGCTGAATGTTTGAAGATGCTTAGCAACAGTGTTGTCCAAATACAGGGATTTATTATAAACTTGTCCCTTCTAAGGCTGCCTGTGCCATTTCAGGAGAGTGAGTATAAATAGAGTTGTTTTTTTCAAGAGGTGGATTCAGATATTTTGTTTGCAGAGAAAGGAAGTATTTGCTTCACTACTCTAAGAATTTCATCTTTAGCATCCTTGTTGATTACACATCATTTCATCATGTTCATACCAAATACTTGGCCTTTATAAGACAGCATCACCAAACAGGAAGAATGAAAACTCATATTTAAACAGTGATTTTATCATTATTACACTTAAACAGGTCCAGTAACAATATTAAACCTAATGACTGCAGACATTTCTTGAATGGAAACTTTTACCTGTCTTATACCAGAGTTCTGAGATATTTATAGCTGTTAGTCCTCCCTCCCACCCATTACTCACTTATTTTAAGGGGAATTTATGGTGGATCTACTATGTACAAAGTACTTAACTCTTATGAAAGTTTCTCTTTCTAACATTTTCCACCAAGGTTCTCTTTCTAACCTTTCCCACCATGTTTGGAATTCTTCCAATGGTGTTTTCTAAGAATTAAAATATTGATTCTGTGAAAATTCAGTATTTTAAATAAAATCCAGGAATATAGTGGGGTTTAGTGGAAAGCTTATGGTGTAGGTCGGTGATGGCGAACCATTTGAGCTCTGCGTGTCAGCATTTTGAAAAACCCTAACTTAACTCTGCTGCCGTGTCACATATAGAAATTTTTTGATATTTGCAACCATAGTAAAACAAAGATTTATATTTTTGATATTTATTGTATATATTTAAATGCCATTTAACAAAGAAAAATCAACCAAAAAAATGAGTTCGCGTGTCACCTCTGGCACGCGTGTCATAGGTTCGCCATCACTGGTGTAGGTTCACATGCTAGCTGCCTTTATCAGCTAGCTGAGAATCTTTGGGCAAGCCATTTAACCTCTTTTTGTTGTTGTTAATCCTCACTCGAGGATATTTTTTCATTGATCTTTAGATAGGGCAGAAGCGGGGAGGGGGAGAGTGCCCTTGACCCTTTAGTCCACAGGCCAACACTATCCACCAAGCCAAACCGGCTAGGGCGTCATTTAACCTCGAACTATGTTTCCTCACCTGCTAAATAGGGATAACATATATTTTTAAGAATTCTTTGAGGTTTCAAAAAAAGTCTGGCAGCAGATGTCATTCATTCAGGCCCTTGGTAAGTAGGACCTTTTCTCTTAAAAAAAAAAAAAAGAGTTTCGTATTATGTGTATTTATACATTTCTCTGGTAGAAGCTTATTTGAATTTTGGCAGTATTCCTGGTATTTTATGAAGTATTCGTGGTTATTTTGGTACAAGAGACATTGGGGAAATCTGTCAGAATTCTTTGCCTTGCTAGAGTAGTGATTTTTACTGAATCTGGATCAGTGAAGATCTTGCGCATCAATAAGAATATGCAGGCTAGAGATAGATGTGGCTTTTTTGGGGGGGTGCCTCCCTGACAGATTTTCTTGCTAAATCAATCAGTCACAGTCTCTCCCCTTCCCTGCTTTCCTCATTGCACATGAGTCCACTGTAGGCCTACAATAGAGCAACAAAACTAAATTTATATGTTTTATAAGGGAATATGTCTTCATTCATTGTTTTAGCTGGATAAGTAACCAGTAATTATGTACTATGATCTATATATATAAAAACCTAAGTGACTGGCTGGCCGGCTGACCGTCCTGTAGCTATGACATGCAATGACCACCAGGGGGCAGACACTCAATGCAGGAGCAGAAACCACAGGCATGGAAACATGGAACAGATTGATGAATCTCAGAGGGAAGGGGGAGGGGGAGGAGGGAGGGTGGGAAAAGGTTAGCCAAAGATATTATATGCATACTAGAGCCCTGATGCACGAAATTCATGCAAGAGTAGGCCTTCCCCCTGCTGCCGGCACCGCCTTTCCTCTGGCACCCAGGACCCAGGCTTCCCTCTGGCCACCGGCAGGCATCCAGGACCCGAGCTTCCCTTGCAGCTCCGACTTCGTCTGGAAGGTTGTCTGCAAGGACGTCTGGATGTCCGGTTTAATTAGCATATAACACTTTTGTTATAGACTAGAGGTCTGGTGCACGGATTCATGCACCAGTGGGGTCCTTCTGCCTAGCCTGTGCCCTCTCGCAACCCGGGACTCCTCCGGGGATGTCGGAAAGCCGGTTTCAGCCTGATTTCCACAGGCCAGGCTGAGGGACCTGCACTTAGGCTTATAGACTAGAGGCCTGGTGCACATATTTGTGCACTGGTGGGGTCCCTTGGCCTGGCCCACACCCTCTTGCAATCTGGGATCCCTCAAGGGATGTCGGAGAGCCAGTTTTGGCCTCATCCCACAGGCCAGGCTGAGGGACCCCACTGGTGCACGAATCTGTGCACCAGGCTTCTAGTATCTTATGAAACAATGAATTTTCTCCTCAATTTTATAATTCTGAAATATAGTTATATATGTGGTGTTAGGATTTTTCCTACTGCATAATATTATGGATATTATGTAAGAGATGGATTTTTTTTTTTTGTCAGTGAATTGAGTATCTTAGTATTACTTTTGCTGTTCATTTGAAATGACTTGGTGCTGAGTGGTTTGTTTAGATAAAATAGGTAGGTTTGATTCTGTTTAAGCTCTAAGTGCTATGTACCATTTACTTTGCTAGTGGAAAATTTTTTGAGTTGTCTTGCCAAGACTGGAAAAGTATAAAACTTGAAAGGTTTTCTATCTAATCAAAACAATAAAAAACTAAAATCAGTGTATCTAAATAAAAGTTATTTCTAAGCGTTATTCTTGATTCCTCTTTTCCTTTGTCAAATCCTATCAGCTGTATTTTCAAAATTTATTCAGAATTTGAGCTCTTAAAAATTAAAAAAATTATTTTTAACTACTCATTGTTCTTTTCTAGACTATTCATTATTCTCTATCCCACCTCCCACTCCTCTATTCTTTCTAGTCTATGCTGCAGGCCTTTGAATTGCAGGTTTTGGAGACAGCAGAGTCTTGGTTAGAGATAAGGATTTGGGAGTTGGCAGCAATGAGATGGTGAATGAAATCACTTAGAAAGAATAGAGTTTAGTCATCCATTCATTTGTTGAGCCAGGCCCTGCACTGGGTGCTGGGGCTACCTCAGTGAATAGTAAGACAGTCTGGATCTCTCAGAGGCCTTGATGCACAGGGAAATGCTGGGTGTGACAGGTAATTATAGCACAGTGTGTTGGGTATTGCTGAATGGTAGGGGAAAGTTTACAGTGCTAATGAGAGAAGGTGGGGCACCACCATCAAAGGCTGGGCTGTTAGAGAAGATCTAATATGGAGACTGAGAAGTGGCTAGAGCAGTGGTTCTCAAACTTCCTAATGCCGTGACCCTTTCATACAGTTCCTCATGTTGTGGTGACCCCCAACCATGAAATTATTTTCGTTGCTACTTCATAACTGTAATTTTGCTACTGTTATGAATCGTAATGTAAATATCTGATATGCTATATGTGTTTTCCGATGGTTGCGACCCACAGGTTGAGAACCGCTGGGCTAGAGAGATGGGAAGATAACTATGAAAGGGGTGACTTATGAAATGGGGGAGAATTCAGGGAGGAAGTAATTAAAAATAATGTAGTATTAGTTACCACTGATGGAGTATTTGCAATGTATCAGCCACTGTTGGAAGTTCCTAACATGCATTAATGCATTTCTTACAGCCTCCTTATAAGATTTCATGTTATAGATGATGGAACTTAGGTCAGAGAAGTTAAGGAACTTTCCCAAGATCACTTAGGAAATAAATAGTGGAGTGAGAATTCACAGTATTAGAGACCACAGTGACATTGAGTGGGAGATCATGGGTTGCCTTCAGAGAGTAGTTCTAGTCTAGTCCTTGACTTGCTGCTAGATGGCAATAAATTGAGGAATGATTGAAAGTTGTGGAAACTGATAGTGATTGTCAATTAATTTTTAGTTTTAATGGTGAGTTATTATTTAGAAGTTTTTCTTTTTACCTTTTATATAAAGGAATAAACATAGTTGGCCTGCCCTCCTTTTCAAAATCAGACTATATTCCTTCATTATTTTCCTAGTTCCTCTCACCTGGGCAATGCTCTGGTACACCAAGCTGTAGATCTTTAACCTTTCTTGGCATAAGAATTGTGCTATAATCAACTATTTTTTTTTTTAAACTCAGAATGTTAATAATGTTGGTAAAACAGGTAAGAAAATAATTTGATATTAAAAATTTGAAGCTAAAAGTTATATTTTTAGGAAATTTGTTGAAGTTGGCAAAGTAAATTAATCCTGATGTTTTTGAACTTTCTACCCTCAAAAATCATATAGTACATTCCTTTTCACAGATGAGGACAGACTACAGATCTATCCAGGCTCAAGCTGTCTGGGGCGTCTTGGCCAAGATTCATGTCCTGAGACTAGTGTGCTTTCTAGCAAGTGCACCAGTACGTTTAAAAGCAACTCTTGAAAGTGGTGGGGATTCGGAACAGACCTGGCTCCTGTGATTGCTTGAGGTTACACCAGTGACTTTTAATGTGTAAAAAGCAAGAGCTTTTAGTGCCCTCTTTGAGGGTTTTGTACTTGTTTCTTTTCTGTGAAGGAGCAGTGAGAAATGGAACTCTTCCAGTGACATATCTAGTTTTACTTATCACCTTGTCTATACTTCATACAGAGTTGAAGGAGAATAAAGACTCCAGATAAACCAGAAATTTCCTGGAGTTCTGAAATTTTGAGGAAAGTACAATTTCAAAAGGGAGCCTTAGATTTTATTATACTTGCTTGTACACTTGATGTTGTTGAGTATATTATTAGGAAATTTTATGCTCAACTTTTATAATTCAAATCTGAGATCCAGATGCCCATGTTTCCTGTTTCTTCTTGATATAATTAAGTATCATAGGGTAGGCAGTAATTCTAAAAAAGTGTTATTTCTGGAATCAGTTGAAGTTCAATATTTTTTTATTATTAATTAAATCTTTATTGTTCAGATTATTACATTTGTTCCTATTTTTACCCCCCATAATTCCCCTCCACCCAGTTCCCACCCCACCCTCCTCCCTCACTCCCCACGCACTGTCCTCATCCATAGGTGCACGATTTTTGTCCAGTCTCTTCCTGCATCTCCCTCACTCCTTCCCCCCAAGAATAGTCAGTCCACTCCCTTTCTATGCCCCTGATTCTATTATAATCACCAGTTCATTCTGTTCATCAGATTATTCACTTGATTTTCAGATTCACTTGTGGATAGATGTGTATTTGTTGGTCATAATTTGTATCTTTACCTTTTTCTTCTTCCTCTTCTTAAAGGATACCTCTCAGCATTTCACATAATACTGGTTTGGTGGTGATGAACTCCTTTAGCTTTTTCTTGTCTGTACAGCTCTTTATCTGACCTTCAATTCTGAATGATAGCTTTGCTGAATAAAGTAATCTTGGTTATAGGTTCTTGGCATTCATCACTTTGACTATTTCTTGCCATTCCCTTCTGGCCTGCAAAGTTTCTGTTGAGAAATCAGCTGACAGTCGTATGGATGTTCCCTTGTAGGTAACTGACTTTCTTTCTCTTGCTGCTTTTAAGATTCTCTCTTTGTCTTTTGCTCTTGGCATTTTAATTATGATGTGTCTTGGTGTGGTCCTCTTTGGATTCCTTTTGTTTGGGGTTCTCTGCGCTTCCTGGACCTGTAAGTCTATTTCTTTCACCAGGTAGGGAAAGTTTTCTGTCATTATTTCTTCAAAAAGGTTTTCAATATCTTGCTCTCTCTCTTCTTCTGGCACCCCTATAATTCTGATGTTGGTACGCTTGAAGCTGTCCCAGAGGCTCCTTACACTATCTTCGTATTTTTGGATTCTTTTTTCATTTTGCTTTTCCAGTTGGGTGTTTTTTGCTTCTTCGTATTTCAAATCTTTGACTTGATTCTTGCGATCCTCTGGTCTGCTGTTGGGAGTCTGTATAATATTCTTTATTTCAGTCAGTGTATGCTTAATTTCTAGTTGGTCCTTTATCAGAACATTGAGGGTCTCATTAGATTTCTTGTAGGTCTCATTAAGTTTATCGGCAGTTTCTAGAAAATGCTTGAAAAACCTTAAAAGTGTGGTATTGAACTCTATATCCAGTAGTTTGCTTTCCTCCATTTCGGTCATTTGTGTCCTTTTTCTTTGTCTCCCCTTTTTTTTATGCTTCCCTGTGTTGATAAAGTGGTTTTCTGTGCTAAGTGTCCTCTAGGGCCCAGTGGTTCAGCTTCCCCAATTACCTGAGGAGGACACTCTTTGTGCACAGTCTTGTTGTAGTTAAGCCTTATTTGTTGTATCACTGGGAGGAATTGACCTCCAGGCCAATTGGCTGTGAGAAGCAGCTATGTCTGCAGTGGGAGAACTTCTGTGCTGGAGACACCCCTCTGGGGCAAGACTTGCTTCAATGGGGCTTTGGTGCTCACTGAGTCTGCCCCTTGAGTGTGTCCTTTATGTTTCCACGGAGCTGCAAACTGGATGGTCCCACTCTGACCTCTGGGTACACTGGCTCCTGGATCTCTAGGGAGGTGCTAATCTAGCCTTTGTCTTAGGCTATCCAGCAAAAGCATCCCTGCAGGGCTTGGTTGGGGCAGGTCCCATGGGATCAACAGGGCGGGGCTAGCAGTTATGGCTGCCCTCAGAGGCTCCACTTCTCAATGTCCTGGTAATCGCTGCAAGCCCCTCCGAGAGAAAGCTGCCCTCGAGTTCTGACCGATGCCAGACAGTCCCGCTTCTCCCATATGAGTCTGGGTCCCCAGAGACTCACCCAGAACTGGAGCTCAGAGCCTGAGACTCCCTCCTGATTGAAAACGACAACTGTGTCCTCAGCCGCCAGCCCTCTCCGCGTGCGCCTCCGCACCTTAGTATTTTACTTCCGCACTGGGCCTCCTCTGAGTCTCAGTATGCTTTTCTCTTTCCTTCTAGTTGTAGAATTTCCACTCAGCCAGCCTTCCTATGGTTCTGGATGATGTCCGTTCCGTCTTTTAGTTGTATTTTTGAAGTGGTTGTTCGAGGCAGCAAACTCCAGTGTTTACCTATGCCGCCATATTGGTTTCTCGTGAAGTTCATTATTAGTTTGTAATAAAGAAACTTAATTGCACTTTCAAATATAACATAATTTAGCAAGTATTGAGTGTAAAATTATGGGATTCCATATGTGTGTGGCTACATGATGTTTGTTGATTGAATCTGGAGCATATAATATTGAAGAGCATAATTTAGAGTAATTGCTTTTGTCCTGAAATGATTATATCTGAATGGTGATGTGGAGCTTGAGAGGGAATGCCTCATACACTGGAAGGACTGTGTTGGCATTAGGCTTGCCTGGGGCATTTTGCCTTTTCTTCTCTTCATTGCATCTTGTTTTCTATTCTCAGCTTTGAGAGCATTGGAAAATAAAATGATGAAGACAAAATGACACAGTTATTGTTTAATTAGTTACACCTGTTTTGTTTTTTTTTAAATTTTTAAGAACAGTGAAGTTTGCTTCTGTTTTTGTTTACATTTTAAAAACTAACGTTAAACTTAGCAAGGGAAGGAAATGTCATAGATTGCTTGCTCTAAGCCAGCGGTTCTCAACCTGTGAGTCGTGACCCCTTTGGCTGTCGAACGACCCTTTCACAGGGGTTGCCTAAGACCATCGGAAAACACATATATAATTACTTATTGTTTTTGTGATCAATTACTATGCTTTAATTATGTTCAATTTGCAACAATGAAATTGGGGGTCACCACAACATGAGGAACTGTATTAAAGGGTCGCGATGTTAGGAAGGTTGAGAACCACTGCTTTAAGCTATATTCCTTGATCATGTACATGTGTCCATTTACTTCTCTGGTTAATTGTTTACTTCTGCTTTATAAAAATATGTGTATTTTTAAATATTTAATTTCTTGGCATAAATTCTAATATTTCTTTGTGAGGAATGGTTTATGTCCAATAGTTTTACCTTAGCACCACAGGATTTTAAAGCTGAAAAATAATTGACAATATAGATTTTAATCTTTCCATTTAATAAATGAGATGACTGATGGCCAATGAGGCAGTTTTTCTGAGATATTGGCAGGTATAGGACCATGGAGGATTGGTTGCATTAATAGGATGGCTCCAGGGATCTTTAAAATTGCAAGCTCTGATATTCATTTAACATCTCAAGGCCTATGGCTGACAGCTTTTTGCATATCTGTAACTTCCACATTGTTCTTTGTTCCTTTCTGGCAGTCTACTATACTTTATCTTCTCATATATCTACAAACAAATTAATAAAGTTGGATTTAGGTTTATTTAAAACATGTTCTTAAAACATGTCCTTTCATATTTCTAAGAGTGACCTCTTTAAGGACAGGGGTTTTGTCTTGTTCTACAGGGCCTCCTAGTCTCAAATGTTAAGCTAATTCTTGTCTCTAGGCCTTTGTTTATGCTGTTCTCTCTGCCTGGAGTACTCTGCTGCCTCTTTGTCCTTAAGTCCCATGTTATCAGTTCATATCAACTCATTTTTCAAGTCTGACTTCTTGTACTTGGATAGACCTTGTAGTCTCTCATCATTTGTGAAATAAAGGAATATACTAAATGATTTCTGCAAGGGTTTTCTTACACTGTCACTAATCCCCACTAAATTGTTAGATGTCCTTGATAGGAGCTGAGATGAGCACCTCTTAGACTTTCATCCATTTTTCTTTCCTAATATGTGTATTGTATCTGTCTCTGTCCTTGTAAGTACAGCTTTAGTAGCATCCCACGAATTTTCATGTTATATTTCATATATTTTATGTGAGTATGTTTACCTATTCTTTGGATATGTTAAGTTGTGCTGTGTTTGTCATAGAATCAATCTTTGTACTTTACTCTTTCTTAATTATTGAAAACTCAAGTCTTTTTCATCTTTTGCCTTTTCTGTCTCCTCTGGGAACTACTGCTGTTTTCTTATTATCCTAACAGACCTCGAGGTTTTGCCGAGCTCTTAAATTCTGTAGTTTGTATTTGAAAGTGCAGAGGTTTTGTTGTTTTATAAACATGTACTTATAACGTATCCTTTTAAAAAGCATATATTTTCTGCTCCTTTAAAACCCCTTCTTTTTTTTTCTTTTTTTAAAATATATTTTATTGATTTTTCACAGAGAGGAAGGGAGAGAGATAGAAAGTTAGAAACATCGATGAGAGAGAAACATCGATCAGCTGCCTCCTGCACATCTCCCACTGGGGATGTGCCCACAACCCAGGTACATGCCCTTGACCGGAATCGAACCTGGGACCTTTCAGTCTGCAGTCCGACGCTCTATCCACTGAGCCAAACCGGTTTCGGCAAAACCCCTTCTTTAAGTGAAAATAATTGGTCTCCTTTATTATCAAACTTTGTGCTTACATGACATAAGTGTGGCTGGAAAATTATTAGACCACTTCTCTTGTTTCAGTTTAGTATTTCAGTACTGGTATAAGTAAGGTGTCTGGTCTACATTAGAAATATTCTCAAGTATTGCCATATAGTTACTTGGGACATGAAGAACAGTAAGATTCTTGGTGTTTTGAGTACTTTCATTTATGGGAGATTTTTTTTAGAAACTGCTTATATTCTTTTAGGGCACCAAGGTGATATTGAATACAACACAGCACCTTATTACTGAAGTTTTTTTTTTTGTTTTTTTATTCTTTTTTTAAATTTTTTTTATTATTATTATTAGTTAAGGTATTACAAATGTGTCCTCATCCCCCCCTTTAACCCCTAACCTCCCCCCCCACACACAAACTCATGCTCCCATCCCCCCGTTGTCCATGTCCATTGGTTTGGCTTATATACATGTATACAAGTCCTTCTGTTGATCTCTTCCCCTTACCCCCGCCCTCCCCTACTTTCCTTCTGGGGATTGATAGCCTGATCGCTGTTTCTCAGTCTTTGGGTCTGTCCTTTTTCATCAGTCTATGTTGTTCTCTATAATCCACAAATGAGTGAGATCATGTGGTATTTATCTTTCTCTGACTGGCTTATTTCACTTAGCATAATGCTCTCCAGTTCCATCCATGCTGTTGCAAAAGGCAAGAGTTCCTTTTTTTTTACCGCAGCATAGTATTCCATTGTGTATATGTACCACAGTTTTCTAATCCACTCATCTGCTGATGGGCACTTAGGCTGTTTCCAAATCTTAGCTATGGTGAATTGTGCTGCTATGAACATAGGGGTGCATATATCCTTTCTAATTGGCGTTTCTGGTTTCTTGGGATATATTCCTAGTAGTGGGATCACAGGGTCAAATGGGAGTTCCATTTTTAGTCTTCTGAGGTAGCTCCATACTGTTCTCCACAGTGGCTGCACCAGTCTGCATTCCCACCAGCAGTGCAGAAGGGTTCCTTTTTCTCCACATCCTCTCCAACACTTGTTGTTTGTTGATTTGTTGATGATAGCCATTCTGACAGGTGTGAGATGATAACGCATTGTCGTTTTGATTTGCATCTCTCGTAAAATTAGTGACTTTGAGCAGGTTTTCATATGTCTTTCTGCCTTCTGTATGTCCTCTTTCGAAAAGTGTCTATCTAGGTCCGTTGCCCATTTTTTTGTTTATCTTCCTTTTGTTAAGTTTCATGAGATCCCTGTATATGTTGGAAATTAAACCCTTATCGGTGGTATCATTGGTAAATATGTTCTCCCATGTAGTGGGTCTTCTTGTTGTTTTTTTGATGGTTTCCTTTGCTGTGCAAAAGCTTTTTATTTTGATGTAGTCCCATTTGTTTATTTTCTCTTTAGTTTCCATTGCCCTAGGAGCATTATCAGAGAAGAAATTTCTTCGGCATATGTTTGCGATTTCGCTGCCTGTGTATTCCTCTAGTATTTTTATGGTTTCCCGTCTTACGTTTAAGTCTTTTATCCATTTTGAGTTTATTTTTGTATATGGTGTGAGTTGGTGATCTAGTTTCATCCTTTTGCATGTATCTGTCCAATTTTCCCAACACCATTTATTGAAAAGACTGTCTTGACTCCATTGTATGCTCTTGCCTCCTTTGTCGAATATTAATTGGGCATAGTGGTTTGGGTCGATTTCTGGGGTCTCTATTCTATTCCATTGATCTATATGTCTGTTCTTGTGCCAGTACCAAGCTGTTTTAAGAACAGTGGCTTTGTAATACAGTTTGATATCTGGTATTGAGATCCCACCTACTTTGTTCTTCTTTCTCAGGATTGCTGCAGCTATTCGGGGTCTTTTTTTATTCCAGATGAATTTTTGGAACGTTTGTTCTAGATTTGTGAAATATGCCGTTGGTAATTTAATGGGGATTGCATTGAATCTATAGATTGCTTTGGGTAGTATGGACATTTTGATGATGTTGATTCTACCAATCCATGAACACGGTATACTCTTCCATCTGTTTATGTCTTCCTCTATCTCTTCTTTCAGTGTCCTGTAGTTTTCAGCATATAAGTCTTTTACCTCCTTAGTTAAGTTTATTCCTAGGTATTTTAATTTTTTTGGTGCAGTGGTAAATGGGATTGCTTCTGTAGTTTCACTTTCTGTAAGTTCACTATTGGTGTAAAGAAATGCCATGGATTTCTTAGCATTAATTTTGTATCCTGCTACATTGCCGAATTCATTTATTAAGTCTAATAATTTTTTGATGGAGTCTTTAGGGTTCTGTATGTACAGTATCATGTCATCTGCAAATAAGGACAGTTTTACTTCTTCTTTTCCAATCTGGATGCCTTTTATTTCTTCTTCGTGTGTGATCGCAATGGCTAGTACTTCCAGTACTATGTTGAACAGGAGTGGTGAGAGGGGGCATCCCTGTCTTGTTCCTGTTTTTAGGGGGAATGGTTTTAGTTTTTGCCCATTGATTATGATGTTGGCTGTGGGTTTGTCATATATGGCTTTTATTATGTTGAGGTATGATCCCTCAATTCCTATCTTGCTGAGAGTTTTTATCAAGAAAGGGTGTTGGATTTTGTCAAATGCTTTTTCCGCATCAATTGATATGACTATGTGGTTTTTTTCTCTCAATTTGTTTATGTGATGTATCACGTTTATTGATTTGCGGATATTGTACCATCCTTGCATCCCTGGGATAAATCCTACTTGGTCATGGTGTATGATCTTTTTGATGTACTGCTGGATCCGATTTGCTAGGATTTTGTTGAGGATTTTGGCATCTATGTTCATGAGGGATATTGGCCTATAATTCTCTTTTATTGTATTGTCTTTATCTGGTTTTGGGATTAGGGTGATGTTGGCTTCATAGAATGAGCTGGGAAGTGTTCCTTCCTCTTGGATCTTTCGACATAGTCTGAGGAGGATAGGTTTTAGGTCTTCCTTGAATGTTTGGTAAAACTCCCCTGTGAAGCCATCTGGCCCCGGGCTTTTGTTTGCTGGAAGCTTTTTGATTACTGCTTCGATTTCCTCCATAGTTATTGGCCTATTGAGATTTTTAGATTCTTCCTGGTTAAGTTTTGGAAGGTTGTATTTATCTAGGAATATGTCCATTTCCTCCAGGTTGTCTAGTGTGTTGGAGTAGAGTTGTTCATAGTATTTTCTAACAATCCTTTGTATTTCTATGGGGTCTGTTGTTATTTCTCCTCTTTCATTTCTGATTTTGTTTATTTGGGTCCTCTCTCTTTGTTTCTTGGTGAGCCTGGCTAGAGGTGTATCAATCTTGTTTATCCTTTCAAAGAACCAGCTCTTGGTTTTGTTGATCTTTTGTATTGTTTTTTTTGTCTCTATGTCGTTTATCTCCGCTCTGATCTTTGTTATTTCCTTCCTTCTGCTTACAGTGGGCATTTTTTGTTGCTCTCTTTCTAATTCTTCGAGTTGTAGAGTTAGGTCATTTATTCTCATTGTTTCTTGTTTCTTGCAGTAGGCTTGTAGAGCTATGAACTTCCCTCTCAAGACTGCTTTTGCTGTGTCCCATAGGTTTTGGATTGTTGTGTTTTCATTGTCATTCGTTGCCATGATGTTTTTTATTTCTTCTTTGATCTCACTGGTGACCCAGTCGTTGTTTAATAGCATGCTATTTAGTCTCCATGTGTTTGATTTTTTTGGATTGTTTTTGTTGTAGTTGATTTCCAGTTTTATGCCTTTGTGGTCTGAGAAGATACTTGATATGATTTCAATTTTCTTGAATTTGAAGAGACTTTGTCTGTGACCCAATATATGGTCTATCTTTGAAGATGACAAATGTGCACCTGAGGAGAATGTATATTCTGTGGCTTTGGGGTGAAATGTTCTGAAGATGTCAATTAATTCCATCTGATCTAGTGAGTCATTTAGGATTGATGTTTCTTTGCTGAGTTTCTGTTTAGAGGATTTGTCCAGTGGCGATAATGGGGTGTTAAGGTCCCCTACTATGATTGTATTGCTGTCAGTCTCTCCCTTGATCTTCTCCAGAAGATTTCTTACGTATTTGGGTGCTCCTATATTGGGTGCATATATATTTACCAGAGTTATTTCTTCTTGTTGGACTGCTCCCTTTAGTATTATGAAGTGGCCTTCTTGATCTCTTTTTATGTCCTTCACTTTGAGATCTAATTTGTCAGATATAAGTATTGCTACCCCGGCTTTTTTTTCACTTCCATTGGCCTGAAAAACCTTTTTCCATCCCTTCACCATCAGTCTGTGTGCGTCTTTTTTTCTGAGGTGGGTTTCCTGTAGACAGCAGATATATGGGTCATGTTTTCTTATCCACTCATTTACCTTATGCCTTTTGACTGGGGAATTTAATCCATTTACATTTAAAGTTATTATTGATAGAAACTTGTTAGTCGCCATTTTTGTTCTTTACCGCTGCGTTCCTTCTTTGTTTCCTGTTTTTTCTATTTACAGCAGACCCTTTAGCATTTCTTGCATTGCTGGTTTGGTTGTAATAAACTCCCGTAGACCATTTTTGTCTGTGAAGCTCCTGATTTGACCCTCAATTTTGATTGATAGCCTCGCTGGGTATAGTATTCTTGGATTCAGACCCTTCCTTTGCATGACTTTGTATATTTCATTCCATTCCCTTCGTGCCTGATGTGTTTCTGTTGAGAAATCGGTCGCTAGTCTGATGTGGGATCCTTTGTAGGTAACTTTCTGTCTCTCTCTGGCTGCTTTTAAGATTCTTGCTTTGTCGTTGGTGTTTGCCAATTTAATTATTATGTGCCTTGGTGTCGGTCTTTTCGGGTTCATTTTGTTTGGGACTCTGTGAGCTTCTTGGATTTGTGTGAGTTTTTTCCTCCCTATATCAGGGAAATTTTCTGTTACTATTTTTTCAAACAGGTTTTCTATTCCTTGCTCAGTTTCCTCTCCTTCTGGCACCCCTATTATTCGGATGTTGTTTCGTTTAGCATTGTCCCAGAGTTCTCTTAGGCTCTCTTCCTGCTTTTTAATTTTTTTTTTTAGAAGCTGTTCTGTTTGGGTATTTTTTTCTACCTTGTCTTCTAGCTCGCTGATACGGTCCTCTGCTTCTTCTAGTCTACTGTTGATGCTTTCTATTGAGTTCTTTATGGCAGTGATGTCGTTTTTCATTTCTTCTTGGTTTCTCTTCATTTCCTCTTGGTTCTTCTTCATTTCCTCTTGGTTCCTACACATATTGTTGAATTGGTCTTCCATTCTTTTCATCCACCTTATGACCATTACTCTGAATTCTTTCTCTGAAAGGTTGCTTGCCTCCATTGCCTCTATTTCGTTTACTTCCTTTTCTGATGATGCCTGTTTTTCTTTCATATTTGGGTTGGTTCTTTGTTTCACCATGATTTCTCTTCTCAAGGTGTTTGGTTATGTAGATCTCTCTCTGTTGCACTGATTCAAAGGCACAAAATACAACACAACAAGGCACAACGTACAAGGCACCGAACTAAATGCATTCACGATATTAATAACCCCAAATAAAGGTGACCCCCCCGAGTGAAGAGAATTAGGGGATAAAGAAGAAAAAAGAGAAAAATATTAGAGAGAAAAATAAAAAACAAAAAGGAGTGCCGAAATGAGATTGGGAAAAGGGAGAGAAAAAAAACACACAAAAAGACCAAAACAAAACAAAACAAAACAACAACAACAAAAACAACAAAAAAAAAATTAAGAGAATGAAATAGAGGTGGGGAAGAGGCTATTTGTATGGGGAGTGCGAGGGATTGGAAATTAGATATATAAGTAGGGTGAAATTTAGACAGTGGGTAGAAAGAAGGAATAGGTAAAATCCAAAGCAGGAATAGGGTAAGAGAAACAGGACAACAAAAGGGGAAAAGTGAGGAAGAGAGTTTTGGCTTAAGGGTAAATGTGAGATAGAGAGAAATGATGCTAAAGGAACGATGAAAATAGAGTGTAGAACACTAATCCCAAAATAAAATAAAGAAAAATAAAAAAAATAATAAAAAATAAAATGACCCTTGAAAAAATGGTAAAAGGATAGCTATAATACTGGTTAAAAAATGTAGTAATTAAAAAGGTAAAATCAGGTGATGAAAAAAATAAAAAAAAGATAAAAAAATAAATAAAATAGGTTCTTAATGAAATGGTGAAAAAAGAATTAAAAAAATATATATATAAAAATATTCGGAAGTGAAGGTGCTTCAGATCTTCCACTCTTCTTTTTGGCACGCCTCAGTCCTGCCAGGCATTCAGGGGAGTGTTGAACTTCCCTGCGATACACTGTCCCTCCGTGCAGTAAACCACAGACCTGATTTTAAGGCAGGTTGTATTTTTTTACCAGACTGCCTTTATTTGTGATCGCAAAAGAGAGTTCGTGGCTCTGCCTCTCGGTGGCAGTGTGTCTGGATTTACCTCCGAGGCTCTAAGTCCTCTCTATCAGTAGGGTTTTGTCCTCTATGGTATTTGGAACTGATTCGGGAAAGACCACTGCCCAGAGCTGGTTCCTTGCCACTGTCCGCTGTTTCCCAGGCTCCCCAAAAAGAACTTCCCCTACAGGCTCTGCGAATGACCCCAACTGGGGAATTCCATGCGCTGGGTTTAATAATCAAATGCACGGATCTAAGGGGAACTGTAACAAGAGCCTGATAGTTGTGCGAATTTGCAAGCCTCCACCTTCCAGGTCTGCGCACAGTCTCCGCGCGCAGTCTCCGCGCGCCCACTCGCCCCTGGCACCAAGCAGCCAGCAGATTGGCAAAGTCCAAGGCTGCTCCTTTACATCCAGTCCAGCTATGGGCTCATTTTTCGCGTTCCCTTCTGCCAGCAGCCCTGTGGGGCCCCTTCCCCACTTGCGGGTCACGCTGGTCCCAAAGGCTGCGGACTCTGTGGGGCGCAGATTCCGCCCCGCACGCGCGAGCTCGGTCCTCCCTCCAACCCGAACTGCAAACCGCACCTTTAGGGGATGTCCAACCTTTCCGTGAGAAGAAGCAGTGCTCGTCTGAGTTCACGCAGTCACGCTGCTTGAGATCCCTTGTTTCCAGGTTAGTAGCTGGTCTCTGGATGCCGGCAACAACCACCCAAGATGGCGCAGTCTCCGCTGCTTAGCTGGCGCACCAGGAGAGGCTTCAGCCGCAGTCTCCAACCGTCCTTTTTTTTTCCCTGGGGGGTTCTCAGTCTTTCCTAGCTGCAGACAATCTCTCAGCTGAAAATCCTCTACCTATTCGGGCTGAATGTTACCCGTTTCCGCTGCTCACCCTTATCTGCTCCAGGACAAGGCACAGGACACGTCCGCTTATACCTCCGCCATTTTTTCGATCCTTACTGAAGTTTTATTTAGTTTTCTATGCTATTGCACCATTTAGCTAAAAAGAATGTTGGACAGCAAAACAATCTAATTTAACATAAATTTTTATTTTTATGTCAAGAGCTATAAAGTGTCTGAGATTTTTTTAAAAAAATATATTTTTATTGATTTCAGAGAGGAAGGAAGCAGGAGAGAGAGATAGAAACATCCATGATGAGAGAGAATCATGGATCGGCTGCCTCCTGCAAGTCCCCCACTGGGAATCGAGCCCACAACCTGGGCATGTGCCCTTGCCTGGAATCGAACTCAGGACCCTTCAGTTTGCTGGCCGATGCTCTGTCCGCCGAGCCAATCCGGCTAGGGCAGAAGGGTCTGAGATTTTTACCGTACTTGCAAGCTAACAAGTTTCACAAATGCTTGCAGGAGACACAGTATTCCTGGTCATAGTCAAAGGACAGAATATTACTGACAGCAGCAGAAGTAGCCAGAGCAGCGGTTCCTTGAACCTCAGTTTTTACAGAACGACTTAGAGAGAGGCCTGGGTTTCAGCCCCTAGTGTTCCCTTACAGGTCTCTTCCATCCTATAATAGAACATAACACTGAAGCCTGGCTTCCTCTTGAATTCCAAAACTACATTGCCAACCTGCCAACTGAATATTTCCTTTAAGGTGTTTTGCCAATACCTTACCAAACTTGTAGCTCTGGTTTGAATATATTGACAAGAAGTTCAGAAGCAAAAGATGTTATTATTTTAGTATTTTATCCTATTAAAGGAAATTCTCCAAACAGATTATTTTGATGAACGGTTATGGTCTTTTTTATGTGTATTGTTCTATTTATTTCACAATTATAAAGTATCTGTCTTTTCCTGTTTCATATCAGTTTGTTGTATTTTCCCTGCCAAACTAAGCATTTGGAGTTTTGCCTTTATCCCCCACATTCTTCCATATTCTACTCCACCTCCCACCCCCATATATACACACAAGCACAACACATTAGAAATGCTATAATTGCATGAGGTTTTAGGTTGTTATTATTTTTAATGGTAATGGTTCAGTCTGTATTTATGGGGTAAAAGATAAATCTTGTGTTACTTTTCTCTTTGTAGGTCTCAATGCCTTCCGGAGAGTCCTAAAGAAACAGCCTAACCTCCCTGACAGCAAGGTGGCTGCGTTGGTGAAGATTACTCTGAAAGATTTCTTGCAGGGAATGAATGACGTCAGGCCCAGTGCCATGAGGGAGGCTGCAGTTGATGTCCCAAGTGTAAGTCATTTGTATCCCGCATGCAAGCCATACTGTTTGAATTCAACTCTGAAAGAAACTGAGACGCCAGGGAAACTACCTTCCTAGGCTAAACTTAAAAAAATGTTTTTTAATTGAAATTTTTATGGGGGTAATTGTAGATTCAGTACTGTTCTAAAAAATACTATAGGGACATCCTGTGTATCGTTTATCAAGTTTTCCCTGATGGTAACATCTGCAAAACTAGAGTACATTATCACAAGCAGGATATTTATATTGTCTTAATCACTGATCTTATTCAGATTTTCCCAGAATTACTTGTATTCGTTTATGTGTGCGTGCACATGTGTATATTTACACCTATGGAGTTTTATTACATGTAAAGGTTGTGCATCTTGCCAGAATCAAGATGCTAAAAAGTTCCACCACCACAATGGTCCCCTGTTTTGCCCTTTTACTAGTATAATCACACCCACCTTGTTTCTACACCCATCTCTAAAATGTTGTCATTTCAGAAATGTTATATTAATGGAATTATATAGTATAGAGCAGTTTGAGATTAGGTTGTTTCTCTTAATATTATTCCCTGGAGATGCATTCAAATTGTTATGTGTATCAATAGTTTGTTCCTTTCTATTGCTGAGTAGTAGTGTGTGGTATATGTACCATAGTTTAACCACTCGCTTGCTTGTTAAAGGATATCTGGTCTGTTTCCATTTTGGGGCTATTATAAATAAAGCTGCTATGAACATTCTTGCACAGGTTCTGTGTGAATGTAACTTTTCATTTCTCTGGAGTAAATGCCCAAGAGTGCAGTTGCTGGGTAGTATACTAATTGCATGTTTAGTTTTATCAGAAAATGTCAACTAGGCTAATTTCAGAAAAAAAATATCTTCTAGTTATGATGCCTTCTACTAATGATGCTTGAGGGATTGTGGAGTCTTTTTATATTTAGTTTATCATAGATAGTCTTTGCAAAGTTCTCAATCCAATCACCACAAGGGCAAGAAGTTACCTTTTCTGCATGGATCATCTGTTATATCCTCCATGTCCCAAGTGGGCCTGTTATATTAATATTTTTGGAAAGTGAACAAAGCATTGGTAGTATTGAGGTACAGGATGGGCCATTAAGCTTTCCTGAACTGTATCTCTGTGCTGCTCAAGGAGAGTTAACAGATTGTTCTCTATCAGTTTTAGGAGTGTTCTGATAGAAGTGGGGAATTTTGGACTGTTCTTTCCTTTTGCCTCTATAATATCACACCATTTAAATTTCTCTTTTGCGGTAGTCCTATTGCTGCTGAGACACTCTTTAAAAGTTCTGACATTATAGCAATTTGAAAACTTAGAGCCTTGTTAGAGAGTCAGATATAATTTTGAACCTTTTGCCTCATTGTATATAGATTTGTTAATATTCATTTTCTTGGTCATTAACATTTTTTAATCGTAAGCTAAAAAATAAAAGACTCAAAAGATAGCAAGTCAACAGAGTAGGCTGTGGAACCGTATAGTGAGAAGAATTCAATGGATTTTTTTCACTTTTAAAAGTGACCATTCCTTGAAAAATGTGTTTTATGGTCAAATAGAGGCCTGGTGCACAAGATTCATGAACTCAGGGGGGTGTCTCTCAGCCCGGTCTGCGCCCTCTCGCAATCCGGGGAGCCCACAGGGGATATCTGACTGATGACTTAGGCCCGCTCCCACCAGGCCTAAGCTGTCAATTGGACATCCCTGGCGGGGGCATCCTTAGCGCTGCTGCGGAGGCAGAAGAGGCTCCTGCCACCGCCACTGCCCTCACCAGCCATGAACCCAGCTTCTGGCTGAGAAGCGCTCCCCCTGTGGGAGCACATTGACCACCAGGGGTCAGCTCCTGCGTCGAGCGTCTGCCCCCTTGTGGTCAGTGCGCGTCATAATGACCAGTTGTTCTGCTGTTCGGTTGATTTGCATATTAGCCTTTATTATACAGGATTAGAGGCCCAGGGCACAAAGTTTGTGCATGGTGGGGAGGGGTGGTCCTCAGCCCGGCCTGCGCCCTTTCGCAATCTGGGACCCCTTGTGGGGATGTCTGATCCCCATGGGGATTGGGCCTAAGCTGGCAGTCGGACATCCCTCTCGCAATCTGGGATGCTGTATGCACCAGTGATCATACTTTTCATACAGGTAAAAGGCATCTTGCTGTTGTATGGGCAGCTACATTTTTTTTGCCCTGATTATAAAAAGTAGTATATAACATGATCCTTCTGAGACAGTAGCACCATTTCCCCCATCTTATGGGTAGAAAAAGTGAAGCAGAGAGAAGTTAAGCAATTGGCTTTGTCACCCAGTTTTAAGTGTCAGAATCAGGGCTGACTACAAAATGTGCAAGCCAGAATCCATGCATGTCATCACTGCATCATCCTGTTTTTTCAGTGTTAGAGTAGCCTTGCCAAGTTTTAATTTTTAAATCTAAGAGACTGTTCCCAATATATAGAGTAGGGTCCCTTGGCCTGGCGGGTGATCAGGGTTGATCTGTGGGGCGGTTGGGAGGCTCCCCATCCCCTGTTGTCACCAGTCGCCAGTTGCCTCCCTCTGCGGGGCAACTAGCGGGCGGGGTGATTGGGGGGCCCCGTTGGCACCCACCTTGGTTGGCAGCCTGCCACTGCCCACTTGCTGGCCCTGACCGAGGGCAGCTCCTGTGTTTAGTGTCTGCCCCTGGTGGTCAGTGCACATCATAGTGACTGGTCATTCCACAGTTCAGTCGATTTGCATATTAGGGTTTTATTATATAAGACTAGAGGCCCGGTGCACAAAAATTTGTGCACTTGCGGGGGAGGGGGAGGTCCCTCAGCCCAGCCTGTGCCCTCACAGTCAGGGACCCCTTGGGAGATAATGACCTGCTAGCTTAGGCCTGCTCCCGGGTGGCAGAGGGCAGGCCCAATCCCTAGGTGCAGCCCCTGGTTGGGCTCAGAGCAGGGCCGATTGGGGAGTTGGGGCGCCACCCCCTGTCATGCACAGAGCAGGGCGGATCGGGAGGTTGTGATGCCACCCTCAGTCACGCTCAGAGTAGGGCCGATTGGGGGGTTGGGGCACCGCCCCCTGTCACACTCAAGGCAGGGTCGATGGGGAGGTTGTGGCGCCACCCCCTGTCACGCACAGAGCAGGGCCCATCAGGGGGGTGGGGGCTCCGTACCCTGTCACGCACAGAGCAGGGCCCATCAGGGGGTTGGGGAGCTCCCCCCTGTCACGCACAGAGCAGGGCGGATCAGGGGGTTGGGGCGCTGCCCTCTATCACCCACAGAGAAGGGCCGATCAGGGGGTTGGGGCACCGCCACTCTCACACTCAGGGCAGGGCCGATGGGGAGGTTATGGCTCTACCCCGTCACACACAGAGCAGGGCCCGTGGGGGGCGGTTGGGGCGCCACCCTCTATCACCCACAGAGCAGGACTGATCAGGGGGTTGGGGTGCCTTCCCCTATCACGAACGGAGCAGGCCGAATAGGGAGGTTGTGGCCCCGCCCCCTGTCACACACAGAGCCGCAGGGCGATCAGGGGGTTTGGGTGCTGCCCCCTGTCACGCTGATCCTGGTGCTGGGAGGCATATTTCCCTTTTACTATATAGGACAGAGGCGTGGTGCATGGGTGGGGGCTGGCTGGTTTGCCCTGAAGGGTGTCCTAGATCGGGGTGGGGGTCCCCACTGGGGTGCCTGGCCAGCCTGGGTGAGGGGCTGAGGGCTGTTTTCAGGCTGGCGGGTGACTGAAGCTCCCAACCGCTCCTTTTTTTTTTTTTTTCTTTTTTATTCTGGTCCAGCTTTAGCTCTGGCTCCAGCTCTTAGGCCTCTGCTGTTGAAAGCAGGTATCTGGTTTGTTTGCATTCTATAATCGAAACTCTGTATCAACTCCAGCTCTGAGATCCCGGCTTGCTAAAAGCTGGTTTCTGGGGTTTTGGTTAGCTTCTATATTTGTTACAATGTTTCAAACTGCAAGCTCAGAGGCCGGCAAGGCAGGCGGGGAACGTTGGAGTCCTCCGTCACTGAAGCAAGCAAGCCTCATGTTCGCTTCCAGCTGCCTGGCTGCTGGCCGCCATCTTGGCTGGCAGTTAATTTGCATATTGCCCTGATTAGCCAATGGGAAGGGTAGCGGTTGTATGCTAATTACCATGTTTCTCTTTTATTAGATAGGATAAGTTTGGGAAATGGTGGTGTAAATAAAATCAACTGTATTTCTTTGCTGCAGGATTTCTCAGTTTTTTGATATAGAGACTAAAGTGTCAAAAGAGCTGTTATGGAAACTTATTTGACCATGGATTATGTGGAGCAGGGACTTGTGCATTTTGCAGTGTGGTAGATTTCTAATAATGACCACAAATTCTTCCCATCACTGTGTGCTTGCCCTTTGTACTGTAGCTTTGTAGTTCCTGTCATAAAAGAGATAGAGTTAAGTTTTTTCCCTTTTGAATCTGTGCTAGGCCATGTAACTTGCTTTGGCCAATAGGATATTAACAGTCATGATGCAAGCAAGCTTGAAAGTGCTTTGGTCTTGCCAGCTCTTGCTGCTCTTTGAGACCCTGCATTAACCATGTGAAGAAGTCTGTACTCCTTTCCTGGGGGGTGAGAGATCATGTGGAGTAGAGATAAGCCCTACTACCTGAGATCCTCTTAGTCCAGCCGTCCACCCAGTTGTCAGACATGTTGCCACATTAGACTATCCCACCCCAATCGAACTTTGCTCAGACCAGAACCCCAGTAAACCCTCAGAATTGTCAGAAATAATATGTCTGTTGTTTTAGCCACTAAAAGCTAAGTGATACACTTGTTAACTTAAAGAACACAATTATTTTGTAAACAACACCCAAGAGATAGGAACATCCCCTGGGCCTTCCTGCTAGTTTAGGCTACTTAAGGTGGTTTTGAATTCTTTTTGAAACATTTTTAAATTTACTTAACTGAACTTACAGCCTACCTTTGGGGTTTTTCCAAAAGCTCTGTAGGAGAACATGCTAATTTAGTTAGAATAATTTGACAAATAGGGTTATGAAATAGTGAATGGTTAATGTTGGGTTAGTAGAAACTTTTCATTTCTTTGGAATTTATGGTCTAAAGTTTGAGCACATTGGTATGAATACTTTTATTTGCAGTATTTATCTTAATTTTATTGGCTACTGTTGTATAGTATAATGGGTCAGGTAGATGCCTAACCATAAAATGCCATATGTGAAAATTTCAGATGATAGGGTTATAAATCAACTACACCATCCAAAAACACTTTAGTTTTTTAAAAAATTTAGGAACTAGGGAAACATACAGTGAGATTTTAAACTTCAAACTGCTGCCAATGGAGAATGTGTTTAAACAGTGGCTGTCAGCTCTTGGACCTGCTGAACTGATTTATTCATCACAGGAACTGGTACTATAACTGCACTTTTAATTGCGCTAATGAAAGATTTTTTCCTTTATTTTCTTTTGATACAGTATTTACAATCCATGGACTGGTGCCATTTTCCATTTGGCACTTTATGGTTTGGCATGGGGCCATGGTGTCCTGTGATGTTACTCATGAGCTCCGGCGTGGTTACCCCTGGTCAAAGGACTTTCTTATATTGCTTTTTATGCTCACTTCAGATTGTAAAAAATTTCCTGAGAAGTAAACATTTCTATAATTGGATTCCTAAACTTCACCCTTCTGATTTCTGGCTACTACATCTACAAAAATATCTCCAAATTATTTCTGCAGAACGTTTAATGCTTATTTTGCTATAGAAAACCTGCTTCAAGTAGCTATTTAATTGTGAACATTTAATAGTAAATTGAGCATTCAACATCTTTTGAGAAAAGATTTTTAGTGTGTGAAATTAAAACCTTGAAATCACACTTGCCTATTTATATTTAAGTTTGAAAGAAATGTCTTAAGATGGGAATATTGCCAGTTATAATATAATACATTATTAATTTTAGGAGACCGTAAGTGTTAGCCACTTACTTAAATTAATGTTTCCCCTTTTTTTTGGACATTCTGAAATGGTGATTATACCACTTGGTATGTTAAAAGTCAAATGCATTTTACAATTAATTGGTGATTAAAGTCAAATGTATTTCTTTACCACAAGAATTCCTAGAATCTTTGAATATTCTAATATATAATGTGAAAGCTCAATTTTTCACTCAGAGATAACAACTGTTAATATTTTGTAATAGTTCCTATAGATTTTTTTCTGTGTATATAGATATTTTAGTATAGGATATCATTTTATATTCTGCATTTTTCACTTAAAATTATATGGTAAACATTTTATTTTAAAATTTATTGGCTAATATCTTTTTAATGACCAAATAATAGACTTAGTTGGATAAACCGTAATTTGTTTTACCCTTCCATTCTCAAATATTTAGGTTTTTTTATTTTTCTCTAAAATGGTTATAAACATGATTTGTGTCCAAATCTTTGCATTTATGATTCCTAGAAGTTGAATTACCAGACTAAAATATCTGCTTTTTAAAGCTAAGTTGTTTTTTTCAAAAAGATTGTTCTGATTTATAATCATGTGATAAAATTTTTAAATTACAAAGAGCTTAAAATCTTATTTTATTGTCACTTTAGTCCTTTTCCTTTTTACTATCTACTACAGTTTATTTTCTTGACTGAAAAGATCCTCTTTATTATTATGAGGAATGCCTTAGCAGGTTTGGCTCTGGATAGAGTGTCATCCTGTGAGCCAAAAGGTCCTGGGTTCGATTCCAGTCAAGGGCACGTACCTCATACCTCGGTTGCAGGCTCCTCCCGGTCCCTGGTCAGGGCCCGTGCAGGAGGCAACCAATTGATGTGTTTCTCTCACATCAATGTTTCTCTCTGTCTTTCCCTCTCTCTTCCACTCTCTCTAAAGCAAAACAAAACACAAAATACAAAGAAAACAAAATTACTTATTAGGAATAATACTGGATAATTTTAAGATGCATAGAGAATTTAAAAAGAAAATGAAAAATACCTATAATATCTTCTCCTTCCTATAAAAATGTTTAATTTTTAGCAAAAGGGTGTAGCTTGATAATTTTTTAAATGGATTTTAAGTTTTATGAGAGCAGAGGTTCTTTATATTTTTATCCTTAGTACCTAGCATATGACTAGCACATAAGAGATGTCCAATCAATATCCAATCAATATTGTTGAATGAATGAGTGAATATAATTTTTCATGAAAAAATGTATTAGATGGTCCATTTCAGATATATCTGAAAAAGTATGTCATCTTTTACACCAAAATACAGTATACTCGATTATCACCCACATTCTTTAAATTTTTTATATTTTATAAAGCAGTTGATTTCTGTAGTGAATTTTAATCCTTACTGTTTATTCAATGAATATAACATTTTGGAATTATGATGCCTGTAATAGTGCTAAGCTCTCTACTCTGGAAGGATATAGAGTAGTCCTTTATACTTTCTGCAGAAACATGTTATTTCCTTAATCTATTAGGAATTTTCATTAAGGTAAAGAAAAACTATGCTTTCAATATGTGGTATTTTTACATTATTATTGTATTTACACCCTAGCAATTATTACTGATAAATAGCAATCTGACCAAATATATACCAATTAATTGTCATTAAGCTTAATTCATTTATGTATCTTAACCTCCCCTTCCCAATTCCCAGGCTTTCCCTATTTCATTTTATGTAGTTTTGATTTATCTCTTATTTGGAAATAATCCATCTTTATACTTGTGATGCTGTCTTTAGATTGCAGTTTTCAGAATTTGGATACTGGTTCAGAATAAGCTAAACGTCAAGAAAAAGATGGAGCTTTAATTTCATGTGAACCTACTTTTGTAAAGTGAACTGCAACCGGAACCTCAGGACTGACTATATGGCCCCAAACCCCTTTGTAAACTTGGGTCCAAGTTAAACCTCCTAGTAGTCAGCAGTCACATTAAGTGTATACCACATGTTATTAGTTAAACTAACACTCCTTATTTACTCCCATTTTAGGAAGTAGCAAACTTTTTAATTATATGAATAATCAAAAGGCTTTCTGGTTCACTAATTACATATTCAAAATTTACTGGTGTATTTTCATTTGGCACCTTTTCAGATGAGAGGAGATCATCAGAATGTGACAAGCCAGTTGAATTTCATAGGATGAGCTCATTAGCATTACTTTTCTGGTGCAGAGATTTGAGTAAAATAGTTTAATTGACCATAATTACTCTTCACGTACCCTCAGGATAATTAGAATTTGAGTTTCTGTATTTTAAAAACACTGTATTCTATATTTTCTTTACTTTTTACAGATTCAAAGGGTTGGGGGTTTCTGTGATGCTTTCCTAAACAACAGATTGCTTTTTTTGGAATAGATATTACAACCTGTGGAAATTCTATTAATTCCACATTGGTTCTTGGCAGGGCTTTTGAAATGGGTTTCTTTTGATTTGGGTTCTTGTTGTCTAGACAGAAGAGTGTCTTCTATCACTCCCAAGATCCCAGTCTTCCCTGCCAACTTCTCTTGTACATTTTTATAGTTTCAAGTAATAACAATTGAACAGGAAAGCACATTTGGGAAAGTAGATTACTTTTAACCAGGAAATACTCTGTGCCAAAATCAAGATTGTAGTTTTAGCCTTATTACATATTTTAGAAGTTTAACTCTTTTGTTCCACTTTTCTTTTTATACCTTACTTTTCTCAGACTTCTTTTATAGGAGCAGAAATGAAGAGAGACAAAAGTTGTTGGAAGAATCACCATTTTCTGTTCTCAGCTCTGATCCTGGTTAACTTATGTGAAATCAAACACGTTCTTTTAAATATAAACGGCAAACTCTTAATTTGTGGTTTTTTATGGGTGTCTTTTGAATTTATAAGGAAATTTTTAATAATGCTGCACTTGTGTAATTGATCAGAACTCAAAACTTGATGAGTGTTTGCTAAAAACATGTTTTCCTTTGGAGTAAAGGAGATTATTGGTAGGGTTAATGTGGTTCTTTGTGGCACTACACTTCTTCATATCCCCTTCTACAAGAATGGAGAAATTAATTGCACACTCATCTGATCTCACCTGTTAGTCCTTATGTCCCAATACTTCTTAGAGTGATATTTCCAAAAGAAATTAAAGCCATCAGTATAACTACCTGTTGATCATCTCTAAGATGAAGTCTAAGTTTTTTAAAGTTGGTATCCTTAACCTGGCTCATGCCTCCTTCACTTTCATCTTACATTAGTATTGTTAAACCATTCTGTTGGTGGCTCTGGCACCAAGTCAGACTGGACCTGGGTTCAGCAAGCTCGGTTCTTAAGTTCTGGCTAGGAAAGGATTCAGAGCCAAGATTCAAACTGTAAGAGAACTTCCTATATAATAAAGAGGTAATATGCTAATTAGACCAAACAGCAGAGCGACTGTCTGGATGACCTTCCAGATGAAGCTGGGCTGTGAGGGCTAAGCCCCTTGCATGAATTTCTTGCATCGGACCTCTAGTCCTATATAATAAAAAGGTAATATGCAAATTGACCCTAACAGCAGAATGACTGGTCACTATGACACACACTAACCACCAGGGGGCAGACACTCAATGCAGGAGCTACCCCCTGGTGGTCAGTGTGCTCCCACAGGGAGAGCTCTGCTCAACCACAAGCCAGGCTGACGGCTGCCAGTACAGCGGTGGTGGTGGGAGCCTCTTCTGCCTCCTCAGCAGCGCTAAGGATGTCCGACTGCAGCTTAGGCCTGCTCCCTGCTGGCAAGTGGACATCCCCCGAGGGCTCCCGGGCTGCCAGAGGGATGTCTGACTGCCAGCTTAGGCCCAATCCCCCCAGGGAGCGGGCCTAAGCCAGCAGGTGGACATCCCCGAGGGGTCCCAGACTGCGAGAGGGCACAGGCCAGGCTGAGGGACCCTCCGGAGTGCACAAATTTTTGTGCACTGGGCTTCTAGTTTATTTATAAAATCACAAAGGTAGAAGAAGTAATTTGTAGAAGAAATGGGCTTAGGAAGCAAGTTATAGAAGTAAAGAAAGGGCTCTTGGAGCTTGGGAGTGAGGAAGGTAATGGTAATGTGCCTGGAGGAAGGGAGAGCACACTGGTCCTGAGGTCAGCCTTGGTGTAGCTTGTCTAGTTTTGCTACTTTTCTTGGCCTGGAGCTGAAATACAGCTGAGGCCTAGTTGTTAATCTCTAGGGAGGCAGGGTTAGGGGGTCCAAACTGAATGACCAGCCATATACTAGGGGAGGAAGGTCACCTTGGTGATGAGGTCCCACTCAACAATTGTCTTTTGCTAGGCATCCAGGGCTTCTCACCCTGGTGACCTTCTGTACCTAGCCCAGTACCCCAGGTAAACTTACCTGGTCAAACTGGTACAGCATAGCCCAAGGCCTCAGGCATACAAAAATACTCTTAATCAGGTGTAATATTTAAAAGGCCCAGAGGTTATCTCCAAGATGCCTGACAAGGGCCACTCCTAAAGACTGGCCTTTTTTTTTGGAATGGGCAGGGTTTGAGCAACCCAGGCATTCTGAATCAAACCTTTCTTGAACACTATCACCTTCCTAAACTCCATACTATTTGGATTTTATTAGTTTTTCCCTAATAACCTTTGTCTAATTAAGGATCCCATCTAGGCCATCACATTACATTTAGCTATCTGTCTCCTTAGAATTCTCTGGGCTGTGACAGTGTTTCTTACTCTTATTAGTTTTTTAATGGCCTTGACAATTTTGAGGTTTGCTGGTCAGGTCTTTTGTAGAATGTCCCTTAATTTGACTTTGGCTGTTTTTAATATGGTTAGTCTGGAATTATGGGGTTTGGGGAAGAAGACCACAGAGGTGGAATCCATTCCCATCAGAGCTTAACAAGGGTATAATATTAAATTTGAACCTTTAATTATCTAATTTAAAAAATTTCCAGCCCCTCATGAGTACTAAACTAGAATTTAGGCTGATGTGTGGCCTACATGCAAAATTTGTTCTCAGTGGCTCTTAATCATCTTTAATCTACAACATTCCTCTTTTCACTGGTGTCAATATCTCTAATGTCCACAACTTTAAATTTATCTAGAGATAGTAGGGAAAGGCAGTCAGGATGTAGAACAGTAACCCATCAAGTGATGGATCAGGGAAGCTAAAACAGGTCCCTTTTACTAGATGAGAATCTGGAATAAAACGTGGTCAGGTCCCCAAGTATGATTGTTATCATTTTCATATGCATCTCTTCCCCAAGATGAACTAAAGGTAAGTATTAGGGGCTCCAAATGGTTCAACCTCATTCATTCTCTTCAGTTGGCCTTACTCCCACTCAGTGTTCATTGTCCCTGCAAATGTCAGATTGTCTAGAAAGCTGTATTCTTCAAGCATGTTGTATGCTCTTGTAGTGTCCTGTATTTTTTTCTAGTTTTAAAATTAAGTAATTATGAATATATTTGGTTATTGTCTGCCTCTCCTTCCAGACTGTAAGCTCCACGATGTAGAGACCATGTCAGTCTTGTGCATTCTTCATCCCTCACTCTGTATATATCTGAGTGAATAAGTGAATAAATGAGTAGATGAATGGATATTTGATATTAAAACCTCTATCAACTACAGCTGTAGGAGTCGGATCTCTTGTTGATACCTGTAATACCTGAAGCCCCATACTTATCAGAACTTATATAAAAGATAAAAAGTTAGCCCTGGCTGATTTGGCTCAGTGGATAGAGTGTGGGCCTGTGGACTACAAGGGTCCCAGGTTTGATGCTGGTCAAGGGCATATGCCTGGGTTGTGGCCTCAGTCCCCAGTAGGGGACGTGCAGGAGGCAACCAATCAGTGATTCTCATCATTGGTGTTTCTATCTTCCCCCTCTCTTCTGAAATCAATAAAAAAATATTTTTTTTTGAAAAAAGATAAAAGTTACACAACTTTTACCCCAGAATAGATAATTTTTGCTCAACTATCTACCACCTAGGCTTGTGCAGTTCTTGAGACTTTCTTGACCTTTCTCCTTGAATATGCTTATGATAAATGTCTAATTTCTCTAGGCAACTTCTTCCTCCACAATTTTCTTTTAGCATCATCTTTCGGGCCTGATTCTCAAGCTGAAAATCCTAGCTATTACATGTAGCACCTTTAGCATCCAGGGACAAGTTTAATTATGGTATAAGGAAAAATCTTTTGTTCTTTTTCTAAATATTCACCATTATTAAGACTGCTGTAAGGACTGTTTTCTGACATCTCCTTTATTCTTTGTCAGGGCGTTCTTATACCTCTGCTTTCAAGCCAAAACATCAGTGACAATCCTCTTTCCCCAGCATGTTGGCTCTCTGGCCAGTGTTAGTTATTCGCCCCATGTGGGAACTTCCTTTCTGGTCTGTATCTCAAGATACAGAGTGAGAACTACTTAAGAATTTACTTACATGAATTGCGCAGCTTTTTGACAGAGAGAGGGGCCTCTTCTCTTTGCCTCCTGTTTAACAAAAACTTGGAGCATCTCTAGGGCCAGTTTTGGCAGGAGAGGGTTTTTCTTTCTGTATATGCAAATATTTGTTGTCAACCAACCATCAGAGGAAATAGAGGAAAGCGTTTGAATTTACACCCCAATTATTTGGACATATCTGGGCTAGAAAATGTCATGCAAGGCATGTGTATGTCTGTATGCTTTCACATGTTGGTGACACTTTACACTAGCTCTGAGCCTGCTGCTATGTTGCTAACTCTCCTAGTTTTCTCATCTCATGGCCTACCAGGCTGTTCCCCTGTGATTTCTACCCTTCTGCTGCTTTCTTTTGAAGATGATACAGAGAAGTATATGTTTGGCCATTAATTTATCCCTTTACCAAACCTTGAGCATCTGTAATGTATGGGGCACTATGTTGGGAAGGTCCTGGTGGTACATACTTTTATAACAAAGAGCCTTTTCATTTGATTATCATTCACACATACCACAAATTTCCAAAAAGAAATAATCAGAACAAAATTTATTTAAAATTTTTTACTATTTAAAATGATTTTTCTGGGCCTTTTATATGATTTATTTCAGTTTGGGGGCATTTGGTCATGGGTGATTTAAAATTTAATCACCTATGGGTGATTTAAAATTCACTTGAGGAATGTGTTGCTTCTTTAGCACCTGGGAGTGGGGGCCAATCGGTAGAAATCCCTGTTTTTTTCCTCTGTTCTTGTATTCTTCATTTCCTTTATCCACATTCCTTTATCTTTTCCCAGTTCTGCTGTGCCTTAGTAAGAATGGTAGAGGTTACTAAGCAGTTTCTTAAATAATCAATGCATTTTCTGCTGATCACAGCTGCATTTCATAAATTAGAAAAAATATATTTTAATGAGATACAAAGAATTTTTAGGTGAAGCTTTATCATTTTCATGATGTGAGTTTTAATTTTTTTTCAATTATTACTGCTGTTTTTCTTTTTTTTTTTTTTGTTTTTGTTTAAAGTTTCCATTTTTTTATCAGATTTTTTTTTTTTTCCTGTACTTGTTCATCTGGCAAAAGTAGTTTTTTAAAAGCTCATTTTAGAAATGTTTAACCATTTTAAGGGTGAATTAACCATTTTAAGTTTGTGATCTAAGGGAAGCTTATTTATTATATGTGTAGATAAGGTTTGACTTCATACATAGCCAGCTTTCTGAGAACAGCTCATAGTAAGTTTGATGGTAATATATAGTGATATTTTAGAAATTAAGTTCAGATTATAATATAATCATTAAACTGATTATGAAATATTTGTCTTTAAGTTGGTCATGTTTTCCCTGTTCCTTGAGATATGTGCCTTTTTTTACTTGAGTAATTCATCTTTTTTATCTTAATGTTTTCCCTTATAAATTAGGAATTAGTAGGAACATCTGGCTCTGATAGTTTTTTTTAATGTTTTATTGAGGTGCTTAATATGATTTATTAAAGAATAAGGTCACCCAGATCAGTGGCAATTTGCAATTAGTGGGGAAGTTTTGGTGTGCAGTTTCTTACATTGTTTCTCATCCACTTTTTTTAGCTCCTTGTGCTCTTACCTGTGACATTGTTATGCAAAATGGAAGGAAACAGGCAAAGGGGAAAAGCTGAGTCCAGTGAGAAAAGACAAGGACAAAATAGCACACTCAGCCCCTCCCACCCTCTGTGCAGGGTACTGCTCCATGTTTTTACTTGCCTCATGTCCCACCCTTGACTTTTCAGACTCCTCATGTAGTTGGGGTTTGAATTTTGAATAAAGTTTTTATTTTTAATCAATTGTGGATTGGCAGTGTAGATGGTTTGGGACCCTATAGTAGAACTGGAGCTTTGACTTGATTTTTTAAGAATTCTCCAAAGAATACATTTTTAAAGCATAAGGGAAAATACTTGTCTTTTTACTATATAAAGCTAAAGGCTTTCACTTATTTTCAGTTAGATCTAAGAACACATTTGAACATTGCTGCTCCCTAATTTTGCTTTATGGAAATCTTTTGCTTGTTTTTCCTTTTGGATCTTGGAGGTTAGATTTTCTCAACTTACTTCTTTCTGCATTATGTAGTATCTTTAGAAATTCGGTATGTTTACGATTTCAAAACAAAATCAATGTACTTTAAACATTTGAATTGTTAAAAAGCTATTTTATGGCCCAGCAGAGAATTTGGAACAGGTGCCAACATACTTGCTTCTGCCTGGCTTCTTGTCCTTATGTTAGAACTTGTTAGCATGAATGAACAAAATGAAAAGTTGCAATATTTTCGATAAAAATAACACTTTAAAAAGAATTTTTGTTCCTGGCAGTGTAAAACTTGGCACCTAGCAAATAAGAGGACTCACAGATATATAAAGACACTGTCAGCCCCTCTGGAACTACTGAATTCCTCCATCATAGTAATTCTCCCAATGTCTGCAATCCAGTTCATTAACTTTTATTTTGTCCTCTTGGAACTTGTCCATAAAAGTTTTTTTTTTTTCCTTTCTTTTTTAACCTGATCATCAGGTCTTTTGGCTGCTATGGGTGTGTAGTTTGAGTTGAGGTTTTTTTTTGTGTATTGTTGGATTCTTGTCCAGAAAGTACTATAAGATGTTGGGGGTGGGGGTCGTTTTCCTTGGGAAATTTATCTCACTGCTCTGTCTCTGCTTGTTTGACAGCTGTTCCTTCACTTCTAACTTTATTACTAATTCAAAGAGTTATAAAGCCATGTGTGAGCAGCTGTTCACTGTTTCATTAGGACAAAATAGAAAGAAAGGACCCAACTATTATCAGGAGTGATTTAGGTTAGGTTGTAGAAATAATTTTCTGGCAGTTATGATATAGTAACTTAGTAAAAAGAGAGAGTTGTAGAATTTTTTAAAAAGAGCATAAAACAGTATTTGTTGAAAGATGAGAGAAGTTGAAAGATGAAATACTGACTGAAGATGGGATAGTGAACCAACTAGTTTTGAATTCCTGTTCTAGTTCTAGGATTTTATGATTTCATGCTGGAGTTTATTCTCTTACAGACTAACTTTTCCCATGACTTTCTGTGTTTAAGACTCTTCGTGCAATTGTAAGCTTTTTAAGCTGATTTATATTTATTTTTGAGTTGATATCTTAGCTATAGAAAAACTTCATTTATTTAGCACCCAGGTGCTGAATTAAAATTTAAAACTTGTTTGCTTTTAGTTAAAGAAATGTAATAATCAGACAAAGGGAAAAAGAATAGAAAAATTTGGTAATTAAATATTGCTCATGGGACTACAAATGAGATGGCTTAATCCTTATCTTTTGTCACTAGTCCTTCAGAATATAATTATTATAATCATGTTTCAGACCTTTAAATAATACCTAGCATGTGTTAAATAGGTACTGTGTGCCTGGCTAAAAGTGCAGCTAATTTAATAGATAGTGTACTGTTTAATTCTCACAATAATCCTGGGAATTGTATGAATATGAAAAATGTATGAATATAAAATTGTGAATACATTAGGATGTCATTGAAAACACATACACCCATGCATTCGCGCACATGTATTTGAAAGGTTGTAAGTATTAACAATGGTTACTTTTAGGTGGTAGGAAAACATATAATTCTTCTATTGTCCTTTATAATTTCTGTATTTATTATATATCAATTATCTTTATAATCATATGAGATGGGAATTGCCACTATTATTTTCACATTCTGACACGTTGGCCATGTCTTACATATGTGCAACAATTTCCAAATCGCTATCCTCACCATCTCACATATTTAGGAACTGTAAAACCATTTTAAATATTTTTTAGAAGTTTTTGTATTAATTTGTGGAAAGATATTTTATGTTTTTAGACAAAGTCTGTGTCTTTCTTATTCCTCTCTAGATTACAAAATTTTGAGACTATTATCCTTGTGCCTTTACTGTTCCTAAGACAGGCCCAGCACATAGAAGATATTTTTCTTAAAGTTTATTTAATTTATTTTACTCGTAAATTCCAACTGCAGTGCAATAATTGAAAACAAATTCCTTAATTTCCAAACATTTTTTTGTTTTTGTCTTTTAATGTAACTCTATTATACACTTGCCCAAAGTCTGAGTCCTGGTTGTTACCCTTGATTCCGTATGCTTTTTCACTACCTCTCCAAATCTAATTAATTATTGTTGAAATGGATGAAGTGTTCGGGATAATAAACTGGCATTGTGTATGAAGAGACCTTAAAAATGCCCATGTCCTTTAATCCAATAATTCTTACTTTATGAAATAAATGCCAGGAAAGCAATTTAGAAAAAACATTATATAATCTCAGGATTATGGTTGGTAATACAGCGTTCTCCTGGTTCTGTGGACAAAAAACCATAACATGCAAGTTCATTTGGGAAAAGTAATCTTTTTGTGATATTAACAACAACAAAAAAAAACACACACAAAAACAACCTTCTGTTTTCTTAGATTTGTAGATTGTTTTCTGACTTTTCTTCTTCATTTCCTCTTGCCTCTTAAATGCAGGTGGTGCCCAATACCCACATCTCTCTTCTCATGGTTGGCAATTTTAATGGATCTCATGGATTCTTTTTTTGTATGTAGAGATTTCTGAAATCTGACATTCCAGGCCTATCCTCTCTACAGTGCTCCATTTGTGATGCTTACATTCAAAATACTCAGTTTTCATCTTTTGAATATCATGTAACTGTGAAAAAAATCTATCTTGTTTATTTTTCCTCCTGAAGATCATTTTTCTGTGGTCCATATTCTACCAACCTATCTTGACATCTTTTCTTTTCAGTTCTCCCTCTTTCTTATTCCACCCTCAGAACCCTCCACTGTAGACCTGCATTGTCTTTCTGGTGTATCTTCATTATCTACAGGTGGTCACCTTAGTTTAAGCCGCTTTTTTTTGTTTTTAAGGATGTTTGTGGTTGGTCTGTAATTAGTCTCCCTGCACACTCTATCCTCAAATGACTTTTGTCAGAGAATCTTTCTGATGCACAGATCAGACCACATCACTTTCTAGATTAAAACCTTCAAAGACTTCTTATGTGAATAAAGAGATTCTTAAACTCCTTCATCTAGTCTTCAGGCTCCTCTATTACTATATGGCCTCAATTTAACTTTTCTAATTTTACTTCCCACCCTCAAATTTTTTTTCTCTTATTTTTGTCATACTTTCTTCTGAGTCTTACATCATATTTTCACATTTCTAGATCTCATCTAGGCTTCAAAAGTTGAATTTCAGATTTGCCTGCTAACTGGAAGGAATCTTTCCTTCCTGGGAACTCTCAAAGGCCTTTTCTGTTTCTTTGCTATTGTGCTTAGGATCCTTTCCATTGGACTATGGCTATTTCTGGGCATGTTACTGGTAGTTGTTAAGTTCTTTAAAGTTATTCATGTTTTATTTTTCTATTTCCTAATTAGTTCTTAATGCATATTAAGTAAATAATATGTAAGGAGCTCTCTTGTTGGGGGGGGCATTTCATATTTGAGGAAAAGGAACAAAAATTTGAGGATATTTCATCAGTATGCCAGACAGAAAAGATTATATATTCCATAAGTACCTACAGAAATATATTTTCAAGTATTTGCTGAAAACGAAAATAAATTAGGTGTATAGATAAGACTTTGGGTCACTAATACAAACCATTTGCAAACAGATGAAACCTAATTTTAAAAGCCATCTAGAATAGACGATAGACTTAGCAGTGTGCTCAATCATTTAAGCAGTTATTTATATAAGATTCGCAAGCAGAAACATTTTTTTTTTCTGTAGTATTTCTGTAATATGCAGATTACATTTTATGTACTTTTAATTAATCTTGATATTGTTGGTATTTCTTTTAGGATCCTCCTGATTTTTAAATGGTCTGTTCCTTCTCTTGTACTTCTTTTGTTGATCTTTTTTTTAAGTTCTCTGTTCTGGAAAACTTATGTTTAGAACATGTTCTGTTTTGCAGGTATCCTGGTCAGATATAGGAGGACTGGAAAATATCAAACTGAAATTGAAACAGACTGTGGAATGGCCCTTGAAACATCCGGAGTCTTTCACCCGAATGGGTATTCAGCCACCTAAAGGAGTTCTTCTGTACGGGCCACCTGGTTGCTCTAAAACGATGATTGCAAAGGCTTTGGCCAATGAAAGTGGACTGAATTTTCTAGCAATAAAGGTATGACATTAAGTTTTTAAATTGCTAATTTCTATTCTAGTCCCCTTAGAACCCATCCTCTCATTCCTGCCCTTCAGAGAACATGAGAAGGCAACTTAAGGAGTAGCTGATTTGAGTTTTATAGCAATGTAGTATAGGGAGATGAGAGATAAGTAAATTAGTTTCATCAGCAAATCAGGTGGACAGTAGAAGACTGCTTTATTTAGTTTCTTGATTCTCAGTATTTCTTACACTCATGTGTAATAGAAACCAGTCGTCTTTAGTTTTTACATTTTTAAATTATACTGATCACTTTTGCTCATCTAAGACTTAATTATAAATAAATAATAGGGGCCCGGTGAATGAAATTCGTGTACGGGTGTGGTCCCTAGGCCTGACTGGTGATTAAAGCACGAGCAATCTGGTATAGAAGGGCATGTCCCAGCTGACCTCCGGGCCCTGGGCAACACCTGGACCCCCGGGCCCCAGTGTGCCCCCTGTCTGCCTGAGTCATTGGGCCCCTGCCTGGCTCCCTTAGCGCCTGGGAACTGCCCCCCACCGCTGGTCGCTGTCTGCAGGGCGATTGGTGGGGCTGTCGGGCCCCTGCTCACACCTGTCTTGGCCTGGCACCTCCCACTCACCTGCTCCACCATCCCACCACGGTCCCGCTCTCATCGGGGCCATCAGGGCCTGCTGCCAGTGCCCTGTCGCCGACACCTGCCGTGTTCTGTGCCACCCCCTGGTGGTCATTGCATGTCATGGCGAGCAGTCGAACTCCCGGTCGAGGGGACAATTTGCATATTAGGCTTTTATTCTATAGGACTAGAGGCCCGGTGCACAAAAATTTGTGCACTCGGGGGGGAAGGGGGGGTCCCTCAGCCTGGCCTGTGCCCTCTCGCAGTCTGGGACCCCTCGGGAGATAACGACCTGCTGGCTTAGGCCTGCTCCCGGGTGGCAGAGGGCAGGCCCAATCCCTAGGTGCAGCCCCTGGTTGGGCTCAGAGCAGGGCCGATTGGGGAGTTGGGGCGCTGCCCCTGTCATGCACAGTGCAGGGCGGATCAGGAGGTTGTGATGCCACCCTCAGTCACGCTCAGGGTAGGGCCGATTGGGGGGTTGGGGCATCGCCCCCTGTCACACTCAAGGCAGGGTCGATGGGGAGGTTGTGGCGCCACCCCCTGTCACGCACAGAGCAGGGCCAATCGGCTTGGGGTGCTGCCCCCTGTCACTCACAGAGCACGGCCCACCAGGGGGTTGGGGAGCTCCCGCCTGTCACTCACAGAGTAGGGCCGATAGGGGAGTTGGGGCACCGCCCCCTGTCACACACAGAGCAGGGCGGATCAGGGGGTTGGGGCGCCGCACCCTGTCACACTCAGGGCAGGGACGATAGGGAGGTTATGGCTCTACCCCATCACACACAGAGCAGGGCCCGTGGGGGGCAGTTGGGGCACCGCCCTCTATCACCCACAGAGCAGGGCCAATCAGGGGGTTGGGGCGCCGCACCCTGTCACACTCAGGGCACGGCTGATGGGGAGGTTATGGCTCTACCCTGTCACACACAGAGCAGGGCCCGTGGGGGAGGGGTTGGGGTGCTGCACCCTGTCACACACACAGCAGGGCCGATCAGGGGGTTGGGGCGCCGCACGCTGTCACACACAGAGCCGCAGGGCAATCAGGGGGTTGGGGAGCTCCCCCCTATCAGGCACAGAGCAGGGCTGATCAGGGGGTTGGGGTGCCTTCCCCTGTCACGAACAGAGTAGGGCGGATAGGGAGGTTGTGGCCCCGCCCCCTGTCACACACAGAGCCGCAGGGCGATCAGGGGGTTTGGGCGCTGCCCCCTGTCATGCTGATCCTGGTGCTGGGAGGCCTCTCAACTCCACTGATCCCGGTGCTGGGAGGCCTGGCGGCTCCGCTGATCCCAGTGCTGGGAGGCATATTACCCTTTTACTATATAGGGTAGAGGCCTGGTGCACAGGTGGGGGCCAGCTGGTTTGCCCTGAAGGGTGTCCTGGATCAGGGTGGGGGTCCCCACTGGGGTGCCTGGCCAGCCTGGGTGAGGGGATGATGGCTGTTTGCAGCTGGTCACACACCCTTCAGGGTGGGGGTCCCCACTGTGGTGCCTGGCCAGTCTGGGTGAGGGGCTGAGGGCTATTTTCAGGCTGGCGGGTGACTGAAGCTCCCAACCGCTCCTTTTTTACTTTTCTTTTGTTTATTCTGGGCCAGCTTTAGCTCTGAGGCTTGGCTCCAGCTCTTAGGCCTCTGCTGCTGAAAGCAGGTATCTGGTTTGTTTGGGTTCTATAATCGAAACACTGTTTCAACTCCAGCTCTGAGATCCCGGCTGGCTGAAAGCAGGTTTCTGGGGTTTTGTTTAGCTTCTGTATTTGTAACAATGTTTCAGACTGCAAGCTCAGAGTCCAGCAGGGGCAGGCGGGGAATGTTAGCTTCCTCCGTCACTGAAGGAAGCAAGCCTCATGTTTGCTTCCATCTGCCTGGCTGGCAGTTAATTTGCATATCGCCCTGATTAGCCAATGGGAAGGGTAGCGGAGGTATGGCTAATTACCATGTTTCTCTTTTATTAGATAGGATATATAGGATGATTGTAAATTTGATATTTACATACATAGAATTTTCAAAGAAACCAGATACTTTATATGGTAAAACTAGGTTCCTTAAAATAACACTTCCAGTCAGAATGTATGTACATTCTACTCTGAAGTACACACACTCACACACACACATTTGTTCACTGCCTTGTCCTATTACTTGGGATAGATAATCCTATTTGATATGTAGTTTTACATTTACTTTATGACCAGATATTAATGTCTATTAAATGTGATCACATATCCAGTTACTAAATATATATACATAAAACCTCAAAATCATTTCTGTGGACTTTACTACAAAAATATGTATTTAAATATTGTAGATAGCAAATTCATTTCAGAAGAGGTACATGATAATGGTTTTTTTAAAAAATTTATTTCTTATTGATTTTAGAGTTGAAGGGAGAGGGAGAGAGAGATAGAAACATCTATGATGAATAAGAATTTTTTTAATATATTTTATTGATTTTTTACAGAGAGGAAGGGAGATGGATAGAGAGTTAGAAACATCGATGAGAGAGAAACATTGATCAGCTGATCATTGATCAGCCTCCTGCACACCCCCCACTGGGGATGTGCCCGCAACCAAGGTACATGCCCTTGACCAGAATCGAACCCGGTACCCTTCAGTCCGCAGGCTGATGCTCTATCCACTGAGCCAAACCAGTTAGGGCTTATTTTACTTAAAATTTTTTGTGGAGTGATATTTAGTTAAGTTTAACCTATTTACGTTTAAAGCATCAGTATCTTCATAATCCCTACTGTTTGCACACTTACCTTTGTTTGTGTGGAAGATACTGGATCATGAAGATTTGGAGAGGATACCATGTTATGCTGAATCACAACCACAGTTTTCAATGTTGGAGTAATGAATTATTTTGAAAATTCCCGTTGCTTTTTCTATGGTTCCTGTCCTCCTACCTTGTGGTAGTGGACATGGCCATTTTACTGGCATTTTCTACTCTTTCCTGTCGCCTCCATTTTTCTATGCCTACGTTGTCATGTAATTGCACAATTACATATGATAAACTTTGAATTTTTCTTGTCTATTCAAAATAACCTTATTTTATAAGGACTTAGCTCATAGTTATTTCCACTTGAATCTCACTTTTCCTGACCTAACATAACATTCCAGATGCTACCAGGACTGCTTTCTGGCCTATTCTATGATTACTCAAAAATATATTTAGTACTGTTTTTGAATATGAAATTTTTCATAACTTGAGATAGTTTCACTTTTGTCTTTTTCCAATGTGAGAAAATTACTCAAAGTGTTCTTTGAGAGGTTTATCTTAGATACTGTTCATTTAAAATAACCAAGTGTTCAGCTTTTTTGTTCGTTTAATTTCATTTATTTATTTACGAGAGGCCCAGTGCACAAATTTGTGCACCAGTGGGGTCACTTGGCCTGGCCTGCGGGATTGGGCCGAAACTGCTCTCCCACATCCCCTGAGGGGATCTGGATTGCGAGAGGGTGCAGGCCAGGCCAAGGACCCCACTAGTGCATAATTGGGGTTAGGGAGAGACACGGGAGGTTGGTCAGCCAGGGAGGGACTGCAGAGGGCTCCAGGGCTTGTCTGGCCTGTCTTGCTTAGTCCCAATCGGCCAAACCCCAGCAGCAAGCTAACCTACCGATCGGAGCGTTGCCCCCAGTGGTCAGTGCACATCATAGTGAGCGGTTGAGCGGCCTTAGCATATCATTAACATATTATGCTTTGATTGGTTGAATGGCATAACAGTTGACCAGACACTTAGCATATTAGGCTTTTATTATATAGGATTTATTTGAGAGAGAGACAGAGAGTGAGAAATACTAGTTTTGTTGTTCCATTATTTTATGCATTCGTTGATTGATTTTTAATCCCTGACCAGGGATTAAACCCACAACCTTGGCATATTGGGACAATGCTCTAACCCAGCAGTCGCCAACCTTTCGGACCTCACGGACCACCAGTAGTCCGTAGACTACTGGTTGGTGACCGCTGCTCTAACCAACTGAGCTATCCAGCCAAAATTGTGCAGTTTTTTAATTTTTTAGTTTTTTAGGTCACACACACAAAAAGTAAGTGATGTTAAGAAATTTTCTGCCCTGACTGGTTTGGCTCAGTGGATAGAGCATTGGCCTGTGGACTGAAGGGTCCCAGGTTCGATTCCAGTCAAGGGCATGTACCTTGGTTGCGGGCACATCCCCAAGTAGGGAGTGTGCAGGAGGCAGCTGATTGATGTTTCTCTCTCATCGATGTTTCTAGCTCTCTATCCCTTTCCCTTCCTCTCTGTAAAAAGTCAATAAAATATATTTTTTAAAAAAAAGAAAAGAAATTTTCTTAGTTCATACTTGCTTATAGATTATTATATTCTACTTACAATTTTTTTTAATGTGGATTTTTATTCAGTGTAGAGTTTAGTGTAGTTTCACAGTATTTTTAAATTTGGTTGGAGGATATATTTAATGAAGATGGGTGTTCATCTTACCATTTTTTTTCAGCTTTCTTATATGCTTAAATTTTTCAAAAGTAAAAGCTGGGAACATGAAAAACTAATTTGCTTTTCTTAGCATTTTCATTGATCCTTTCATCTTGGTCTGATTTTGTGAGAAGAGTTAAAGTAGCTTTGTCATATGGCTTACGTATGAGATGAAGTAAAAACATTTGGGAATTCACATTGTATTATTTCTAGTTTTATCTTTGTATGAGGAAAAAGTTGCCTTTTGGCTCCAACATACATGTTTGTTTTCTAAGGGTTTTCAGTGTTATAATTTAAGTGTGAGTTTAAAGCAGGTCTTATACGTTTTTAAAGTGATCAGAAAAAAGTAGTTAGATATAGGGATTTTCTAGCTTGTTGGGAAACACAAGTGTTTTAATACATTGAAAGGAGAAGTTCCCTAATACTTTTCGCAGTGATAATTATCTTTAATTCCCAAGTTAAAGAATTGAAAGACTTTAAACAGTTCCTTCTCTGAAATGAAAGTACCCTCTCTTCCTCTGTGCATCTTTTCTACACAGTGATTAAGAGATATACACTCTACTCAGAGTTAAGACTTCACCTTGGCCAATTGTCTGGGCCCTTAACATCCTTTGGCATCTATATGTGTTTTTGTGCAGACTTGACATATGCTTCAGTTTAGGTTGTCATCTGGGTCAATTATATCAAAATATTTTCCAGTTGAAATTTCCTCTCTGCTTCTCTCTTGCTTTTGTCTGGAGTGCTATAATAGATTAATTATCCTGGTATAGTTGGGGCTGCTTTACTTTATGCACAACTGTTACTGATTCTGGAAGAAGGGTGGTTAGGTCTCTGACAGGGATTTTCAGCAAGTCCTTTATTAACTGTATTGGTGAGTAAAAAAATGTAATGAACTTAGTGTATCCTTGACTTTTTGAGGAAATTTTCTTCTGATACCTGTCTCAGAGAGGAATTTTACAAAATACATCCTATGTTCAGGAAAATCTGTAATTTATTCAAAGCAGTGCACAATTTAAAGTAATTGATTTTGTTTATTTAACCAGATCCCCTATCATTCTGTTATCAAAGATACAAGTTATCTTGAAGCTTTTGTTTGTAGGCTAGTCTATAAATCAGAGAGCTTCCATTTTGCAGACATTACATGGAAAACTGCATAGACACTTCTTTTATATCCTGAAAACTTTAAGATTGGTTTCTAGGGTTACATATACGGAAATGATGCTTAAGAAGGTGAAATGACTTTTCCAAGGTCAAACTGCTGGTGATAGAACTAAAATTTGATCTCAGGACTTTCTGACTCTAGAGCCTGAGCTCTGAATCCATTGTATTATAGGATCGTGTGTGTGTGTGTGTGTGTGTGTGTTTAATAAAACTAATTTCCAGTGCTTTTTTCATTAATTACACCAAGTTACTGGAGAAGGTGTTTCAGGCAGTTTCCATAGGGCAGCTTCAGAAAAATGGAAAGATGGATGTTTCTGAGACCCAGTTTAAAAGTAATTTTGTTTCTCTTGAACAAAGAAAACTGAGAAAAATAGCATAGTTTTGAAGTGGTAGTTGGTTGAGTTAATAAGAAAAGTTTATCATTGGCAAAGAAACAGGAACCTGACCAATAAAATAGAAGTGCATGGAAAAATACTAGTAGTTGAATAAAGTGGAGGTTGACATTTATATACTTGTATGTGATCTGTGCCTTTGAGACTGAGTGTGTTGCAATGAAAAGCACTAAGCTAGGGTTCAGGTGGCTTTGGTTTGATTCCTAACCCTAGTACTAAATTTTTGCTCTGTAACCTTAAACAAGTTCTCTTAAGTCTCAGTTTTTTATCTGTTTAGGCTTTTTGAGAGGACTAGATTAAAAAGATAGGTGAAAAAGTTTTGGAGGGCATAACTACCCCACTCCTTAAATATGGGCTGCATATGATTATTACTTCCTTCCAACCAAAGAGTTCAGTATGGAAGCTGGGGTGGGGAAGAGCTGCTTTCTAGTGGAGAAGTCTGGCAAATACTACCTCAACCAGGTGATCAAGGTTCACATCTTCAGTGATTAGTCATGTTGATAGTATGTGCTTTTTGTATTGTGAGGAGAATGGAACTTCACTGCTTTGGTCTTCTTCCCAAGCACTCATAATTTGTGTCTAGCTATGAGAAAAAATTAGGCAAACTCAAATTGAACAGTCTGTAAAATACCTGACCAGTACTCCTTCAGCTGTCCAGGTCATCAAAAACAAGGGAAGTTTGATAAACTCAGAGCCAAGAGGATCCCAAGGAAACATGACAACTAAATATAATGTTAGGACTTTCTGGATGAGATCTTAGAACTGAAAAAGGACCTTAGCTAAACACTAAGAAAATCTGAATAAATGTGGAGTTTAGTTAATCATGCATGAGTATTGTGGTTTTTAAAAAAATGTATTTTTATTGATTTCAGAGAGGAAGGGCGAGGGAGAGAGAGATAGAAACATCAGTGATGAAAGAGAATCATTGATCGGTTGCCTCCTGCACAACCCCTACTGGGTATTGAGCCCGCAACCAGGGCATGTGCCCTTGACCAGAATGGAACTCAGGATCCTTCAGTCCACAGGTCGATAATTTATGCACTGTGCCAAATTGGCTAGGGCAATATTGGTTTAGTAATTGTAAAAGATGTACCATACTAATATATGATATTAATCATGGGAAAACTTAGTGTGTGGTGGGAGGTAGGGTTGGGCATATGGGAATTCTTTATACTGTCTGCTCAATTCTTCTCTAAGTCTTAAACTCCCCTCTTCCCAAGAAAAAGTCTATTAATTAAATAAATAGAGTTTTAAAGTCACTATCACAGATCTGGGCAGATTATAGACATTCAGTGAATGTAATTGAAATTAAAAGCCGGCTCAGAGTGGTGTCCTGCACCCTACAGGATGAGTGGAATGCAGGGAAGGAAAAGCATGGGGAAGATTGTTGATTCCTTTCATGAGGACAATGGAGGAGACCTTTCCAGTTCTTTATCCCTCTGTTCCTGGTGGTAGTGGAAAGTTACTAAGAAAAGCCCTGTGAGGAAGTTGGCTGGGGAACCTCCTGGGTTTGGGCTGCCCTGAGCTTGCCTGTTTCACTGCTGTTCTCTGTTGAAGCCTATAAAGATGTGTGTTGGTTCTGGCCCCATACCCAGACCCCATATTCTAAAGAATACTTTCTTTTAGAGTTTTGGTTATTTTTTCTTTCACCTTGGGTACAGTTTCTAATTTAGAGTCTCACCAGGAACTGTGTTCAGTTCTGTGCCTTTTGTGGACCTTAACTCTTTCTTTTCCTTCTATAGGTTTGCTGTCATGTGGACTTGTCTAGAGTCTGAGACCTTTTGAGTTTCTATTTAATTTCCTTTAGAGTTTTTATTTTTTAACTTTAAAAATCCCCTTGACCTCTCCCAATAATGTTGTATAATGTGCCCCATACACTTAAATTGGCAATTATTAACATCAGTAGTAAATAAAGACATATACTTAATTTTATCATTGTTAGAATGGCTGTTAGGGAATAGTAACCTATTATTCTTAAGACAAATAGTGTACTTAATATGCCATTGTCAGTATAACAAACTTCTATAGAAGTTAGATTGGATTTACTTAAATTTGGCAGTTTTTTGTACACTGTTTAAGTTGACATAGTAAAGTTGAGACACCAATATGTTGAAACTGTATGTTAATAAAATGTTTTTTTTTATTTGTATCAGTTGATAAAATTGCTATATGAAATATATGTCTTGATATGAAAACATCCTATTACATTTGGCTAAAATAAAAAATGACAATAATATGAACTATAATAACAAAACCTTTAGCAATTGGAATCTAAGAGAACCAAAAAAAATTTAGAAAGAGAAGAATGCTTTCAGACTCTTAAGAAGTTTATTTAATAATAGAGAAGAAAACTTTATTATTGGGTTGGTTTAATTTTTTTATTCATAGATTCCAGCTGAGAGAGACCAGTTATTCTTTTCAATCTTTTTAAATAGAATTTAATTGGAGTTGAAATAAATATTACAGATTTACATTTATAACAATTTAAAAATATCTGTGAATGTTTTACATTGCAACAATAATTTCAGTCTATACATTAAGCACCTTCTTTGTGTCAGGCATTGTCAGTGGTAAGCAAAGATGCATTAGATGGTTCCTTGTTATCTGTCAGCCCATAATTTAGTGAGAGAGACACTTAACTAAACAAATGACATAATGAAATGGGTAATATTTAGAATCTTGATGATTAATTGTATGTGAAAATTGAGAAACAAAGGGAGAACTCGAGGTGAATTTTTTTTGTTTTTGTTTGTCTGTTTCCAATGACTGACAGGTGGAAGTACCGTAACTCTGGAAAGAGTATGTGAGGAGTATGGTTGGAGGTGGGGAAGCAAATAATAAATTGGGATTTAGACATGTGGAGTTTGGGAATGCCTTTATACTGTTTTAAAAAATTTTTGTTTTGTTTTTGTTTTCTTAATATATTTTTATTGATTTCAGAGAGGAGAGAGAGGGAGAGAGAGGAGGAGGAGAGAGGGAGGGAGGGAGGGAGGGAGGGAGGGAGAGAGAGAGAGAGAGAGAGAGAGAGAGAGAGAGAAAGAAAGAAACATCCCCAAAGAGAGAGAGTAATTGATTGGCTGCCTTGTCAATGGCCCACATTGGGGATGGAGCCTGCAACCTGCCTGGGCATGTGCCCTTGATAGGAATTGAACCCGAAACATCTCATTCTGCAGGCTGACGTTCTACCCACTGAACCAAACCAGCTAGGGCTAAAAAATAAGTTTTTAACTGATTTTTAGAGAGAAAGGATGGGAGACAGATAAAGAGATAGAAACATCAATGAGAGAGAAACACCATCGATCGGCTGTCTCCTGCACACTCCCTACCCAGGATTGAGCCTGCTGGTCATGTGCCCTGATTGGGAATCAAACCAGTGACCTCTTGGTTAATGGGTTGATGCTCAACCACTGAGCCACATTGGCCAGGCTGAGATGCCTTTAAAACTACATGGCAGATGGATCCCGAAAGCCATTGTAAATATGGATTTGTAGCTCAAGAGGATGGTGATTTCTAGAGATAAGAGTGTGGAAGTTGAGACCCAGTGTTTAAGATCATAGATAGTAAAGAAGATTGAGACAAGAGAGTCAGGAATAACATACTAAGGGTTTTTGTGGACATGTGGTCATGTACACTTTACTGTTAGCTTAATTGGAGTCAGCATGGTGTCCTCAGTGTAAGTTCTTAAAATTTCTTTGTTTTCTTCTGAGTGAATGAATTATGGAGAAGGTTTATATTATACTTATTGAGACAAACAGCTTGAATTATCTTCCCTTCTCTGTCAGCCTTTGTCACTTTTTAGTAGAAACTTGCCCAAGGCCTGGTATGTAATGCCTGTTTTCAAATTTTTTGAAGTGCTTTTCCAAAATGGCCTTCTGTATGTGCTGATGCTGGTTTTTTTAAAATTAATTTTCAAGATCCTGTACTTATATTACATATATGTAATTCTATCTCATGTGAGTTTGGAGTTTTTATGAGCATATTCCATAACATTTAACTATAGTTAACACGTAGGTTAACTTGCCTTCCCTAGACATTTCAGAACTTATAAAAACTTGATTTGAATTGTAATAGCCAAAAGCAACAGGCAGGTGTCAGACACATTTAAAAAGCCCTTGGGAAGACTGGAAGAAACCCAGTAGATTAAAGGGACAAAATTGCAAGAGTATGAGGTATAAATATTGCCCTTGAATTTGTGACTGATATGGTGTAAAATAATGAAACAGTAAAAGATAAGTCAGGTTAGTTCACACTAGATTCAACAGCCTGACAAATATTTTACATGCATTTATGCTATTTCTGTTGTTTTGTAAACTTGAACACTTGATCTCAGCCATGGAAACATGCAAAATAATGCTACCCTCAACTAAGCCAGTATAGGGTACTGGTAGTTTTCTTTTTCTTTTATTTTTCTTTCCTTTTTTGGATTCCAAAATCTAAAATATTTACTAGTTGGCCTTTTACAGAAGAAATTTGCCAGTCCCTGTTTTAAATGGTATCTCAGTCCATTTAGGTTGCTATAAAAAAATATCATAGATTGGGTATTTATTCCTCACAGTTATAGAGGCTCAAAGTCCAAAATCAAGGAGCCAGCAGATTTGGTGTCTGGTGAGATCCCACTTCCTGGTTCATAGATGGCTATCTTCTTGCTGTGTCCTCACATGGTTGAAGGCCCTTCTGGTAGTTTTCTTGATCACCCTTATCAGTGAAGCATATGGTATCTAGACAGGTGGAATGTGGTAGGACTGACACACCATAGTTATCTGGTAAGTAAAATTGGAAAAGAAATAACCTTATCCAGTCTCATTTATCTGATCTATTCTAGGGATTTATGTATCACTTTCTTTTTCTTTTTTTTTTTTTATATATTTCTTTCTTTTTTTTTTTTAATATATTTTATTGATTTTTTACAGAGAGGAAGGGAGAGAGATAGAGAGTTAGAAACATCGATGAGAGAGAAACATCGTTCAGCTGCCTCCTGCACATCTCCCACTGGGGATGTGCCCGCAACCCAGGTACATGCCCCCGACCGGAATCGAACCCGGGACCTTTCAGTCCGCAGGCCTACGCTCTATCCACTGAGCCAAACCGGTTTCGGCTATGTATCAGTTTCTTAAAGAGTTAACTTAAGAGCAAATATGGGCCTCACAGACCGTACTATATGTACCCATGCTAGCAGCTAACCCTAACACTGTGCTTGATATAGGGTGAAAATGGGGGCAACGGGTAGACAGAGAACAAGATGTTTATGGTCACAGCTTTGCCTTTGTATTGATGTGAAGTTTTTGGAACATGGAATGGCTTAATTTGTTGAGGCACAAATAACATCTAGTGAGAATAAGCATGCTAAAGGAATTAATTTAATTATAAGCATATTTTTATTTATTCCCCCCCCCCCCCTTTTCTTCTTTCATGTATGTATTTGCTCTTTCCTCGTGGTTATATTTATAAAGAACTAAACAGATGTTTTCTTCTCATGCAGGGGCCTGAATTAATGAATAAATATGTTGGTGAATCTGAAAGAGCTGTTAGAGAGGTAAGAACATGATGCCGCAAAGTGGAACTCTGCACAGGAGAACCATACTTCTGTCCTCTGTATGATTTCCATTTTGCTTGGGTTACAGATTTTGAAATTTTCAAATCTAAATTCTAGTGGTATATTTTTTCTTTAGGCAAATATTATTTTATTATTTAAAAATGCATTTTTGACCACCAACAATATTTTGTTTTTAAGTCTCATAGTAGTACCATCCTTTAATTTTACCAAATAAAGATTTTTTAACAACTGCCAGCATTTTATTTTAGAAATGACATGTGTATACTTACAAAGAACACATGATCTCAGAATGAGATTTAAATCCTTTAAACTAGATAGTCCTTTAAATCAAGTAAGCTTAGTATATGAAAATGCCACTGTATTCTCCTATTTAGCCTGTGCCTAAGTGATAGGCCACTCCTTCATATTGCGGAAGCTACATGTACTAAATTCATGTAAAATCAAGGTGCTGGATTTTGGTAACAGCAGTTTGACCACAAGTCTTGACTTTCCCAAGCGGAGGTGGGCCTGCCTCACATAGGCACCCTCTATCCTCACAGAAGCTAAGCAAGGACAAGAACACACAAATAGCAGTGGAGTGGATGGTCTCCACTTGTGAAGTTACCTGAGTGTTACAGATTGGGACACTTTCTTTTTATCTGAGAAAACATTTTAAGTTACTTTTTTCCTTTTAAAATATAGGTGAAGATAATTGTATAAAACATTAATTGATAATGACAACACTATCATTAATTAAAATGAAATAAAGTGATCTTTATAAATATTAATGCTTTGGTAACTGTTTTGTATTTTTATGGTCATGATACTTGTGACAAGAAAATGGGGGCCTAGATTTCACGTAACACACGTTTGGATTTCTTTCTGTCTGTGCGGGCTTTTTCTAACCCATTTCCACATGTCACACTCATGGCTATCAGGCCAGTCACTGGTGTTGATAGTTTGATTGACTTGTGGTATAACCAACCAATGACCTTCCAAGTTTTGGCCATTTTTCTTGTCCCATAAACTATTCCTTTCCCATAAAGTCTTCAGTGACATGAACAAGGTGCTTGGTTTGAGTTTATGGGTATTGTATATGCTCAGCTATGGTTGATTTTGCACATGTATGATTTTTCTTTTAAATATGTGTTGATTATAGTTAATAATACCTGCCACTTACTGAGTTCTTAATATGTTTTAGGCATTGTACTAAATGCTTTGCATTATTATTATTTTTTATTTAGTTCTGAAAAGAATCTTCTGTGACTGGCATTTATTATTATCTGCATTTTATAGATGTAGAAATAGAAGTTCAGAGAAGTAAAGTTATCTACTCTGAAGGTCATACAACTACTGAAATGGTGGAGTTGGGATTTTAGCTGAGATTGTTTGATTGCTTAATCACATTACCTTCTACAGGCAGACCTCTGGATACATATTGTTGCCTTACCTTTGTGCAGTGTGTATCCATCTATTATAGGTTGTAGACAAAATGATTGGGCTGATTGTCTTGTACATAATAGATTCAGTTCTAAACAGTTTTCAAACTAAAACCAATGACAGGAGTTTTTTGGAGTTTGCTGATCTTTCCCTAACGTGACACTTTTCTTTCCACCAGATCTTCCGCAAAGCGAAAGCGGTGGCTCCTTCCATTATTTTCTTTGATGAACTGGATGCCTTAGCAGTTGAAAGGGGCAGGTAGGCAATATTTCATAGGACTACTGTTAAACATTAGCAATCACAGTGTAGAGTAAATAGCATTTCTTATACCAATTTTATTTATTAGTACATTTGGCATAAAGAAAACATTTTTCAATTCATGTGGTTATTTTCTCTTATACCCATTAAATTACTTCATGAATATAATTTCTCATATACCCATTAAATTATTTCATGTATATAATTTCATATACAATTAAGAAAAAAGCCATACGTTGATATCCATTTGGGACATTTGAATTAATTTTTATAGTTTATTATCTACAGGGATCCCTAGCACTATCAAAATTTGAGTTGTTATAAATATGTGATTAAAACTATAAATAAAGCTCAATTAAGCATAATATAATGATACAGTAGACCTCAATTCCAGTACAAGATGTTATTACACAGATGTTAGTATTTCTGAATTAATCATCTTTCCAAAAATATAAATTAGGTACAGTAGAATAAAAATTAGTATTAATAGTTTTGTTCCTGAATTTCAGGCACTGAGTATAATTATTTATATTTTAAATATATAATCATATAGTCGCACACACACACACACACATATATATGTATACATATCACAGAACTATTTACAAGTATGACTTTTTTCTCTACAAATGTTTAGAGGTCCTTTAAGGAATATGTGCAAGTACTTCATGTTGGAGAATGTTAATCTGTATTCTCTGTGCATAACTTCCTGATGTATATATTGATTATAAAAGTTCCCTGATGGTAATTACAGTGATGGCAGAGGGCACCATGTAAGCCTCAGGAGTAAATTCAAGAAGAAGCATTGCTATTCTCTTCCTTTCTGGGTAGTCTACCCTGCCTCACCGGATGAGAATGTAAACTCATTAGGAAACTTGTTAGGCGGGAGCCTGCCCTGCTTTCCTGTTTGATCTCCTGTAAATACCCACCAATCTTCTTTATTTTATGAGTTAAAGTACTTGGGCCCTTTTTATTACTTCTGAAGTGAGATGACACAAAAGGTTGCAAATAGCTCAAGTTCACCTTAACTGCAAGAGAAGAAAAGGAAGCCAGAAAAGTTAGCTGATGCAGTGTGACCTGCCATATTCATGTGATGTTGGGGACATCTGTTTTTGGAGTCTAAAAAGGAACAGGGTGGGATACATTGTTAAATGTGAACCAGATGGGAGGTAGAATATGTAGCAGATTCTCATAAAATGCTTTTGAAATAAAATGGTGTGAGAAACCAGACTAGGCACTTGGCAGAAATAACCTGTTTTTGCAGGCAATTTGGTCAGTAGGACTTTGCTAATGTATTAGAGATGATAATGATTTGCAACCTCCAGATATCATTTCCTTTAATAGTGTTCATTGTATTCTGTACTGTGTACTTCCCTCTTTCCCTGGCTCCTTCAAATCAAGTACAAATGAATTCTGTGCAGTTTTCCTTTGTATAGAAAACTAGAGGCTCCGTGCATGAAATTCGTGCACGGGTAGGGTCCCTAGGCCTGACCAGAGATCAGGGCTGATCGGGGGCCTTTAGGCTGCCGGCCAGGGCCTTCCTTCATTCTGCGCCACCCCCTGGTGGTCAGCGCACATCATAGCGAGCCATTGAACTCCCAGTCTTCCGGTTGAACTCCCGAGGGGACACTTTGCATATTAGCCTTTTATATATACATAGAATTGGGGTCAAAAGTTATTTGACATTTCAGAAAACAAAGATGAGATTGATAAGCAAATGTAATGCTAATGGGCCAAGGTTGAGCGTTTTGGTTGTACTTTAGTTGTGGTGAGCCTCGTGCGTTTGTTTTTTTATAGCTGTAAGAATCTTATAGAATGATATTCTCTTTTCATGGTGGTTGTTTGTTTGTTTTTCCTAATTTGTTGATGGGCCACATTGCCTAGAAAATGATTGTTTTATCTAATTGATTGCTATTACCTGAACACAAAAAATGAAACCTCCACAAAGGTATCTATCAATAGCTGTTTTAAGCTATTAAACCAAGTAACATTTTCAAGCTATTAAACCAATTTTATGCATTGTTAAAGAAATGGAAACATGGAAAAACAGAGAAAAATAAAAAATTCCAAACTAGGAGGCATTTCTACATAATACTGGGCTATAGCAGTGATGGCGAACCTTTTGAGCTCGGCATGTCAGCATTTTGAAAAACCCTAACTTAACTCTGGTGCTGTGTCACATATAGAAATTTTTTGATATTTGCAACCATAGTAAAACAAAGATCTATATTTTTAATATTTATTTTATATATTTAAATGCCATTTAACAAAGAAAAATCAACCAAAAAAATGAGTTTGCGTGTCACCTCTGACACGCATGTAATAGGTTCGCCATCACTGGGCTATAGAATAGTCATTGCTTTCATTTGTTCAAACAGTAACATTAAGATCAAACCCATATGGCTAGTCTAAGAATGGCAGTGTGTAAGAAAGCTGTTTCTTCTTATCAAGGTTTTAATTTCCAAGTTTAAGATGTCTTACAAATTCGGCAAAGAATTATGATGTACTAGTATACATACCAGTCCTTACTATCCCATGCATGTTAAACCAATTATTTTACATACTATTTGCTTAGCTTTAAAATAGGTGTGCTTTCAGACAGATTTTTTTAATATGTACTTATAAAAGTGTCTAATTACACCACTATTTTCTCCTTTTTGCCTCATTTAAATTTCTTTGGGACTTGAAAAATAAATAAGCGTTATATTTATTTCTCTTTATCTGTATACTCATTTAAATTATGGTTGTTTTGAATAAGATTTTTTGGGAGTCCTTATTTCATGTTGGGAGTTGGAGGAAATATAAGATCCCTTTTGCAAAGTGGCTTCTGTGATCTCCCTAACATTTGGGAAAATTGAAAATGGTGTTAAAGTAGCATAGCTCTTTTGAAAATAGGGAGGAATTCAAGCACTAAGATTGGGAAGGGGTTACTGGGCTAATAATATTAGCTAACACTCATTTAATGCTTATGAAACTATAGACTTTTAAGTGCTTTATAGGTTTAAAAAAATTTAAAAAGCTCACAAAAGGCCCCTGTATTAATGCAAAGTAGGTTATTATACAATTGACAATTGGCTTTGGTACTCTGTTGCATCTCTAGCTACCTTAAGTTTATATATTTTTCAAGGTTATAGTGGGGAGAGCAAACTCGGCAATAATTCATCAGTCAAACTTGTCTTAGGCAGCATTGGAGAGGTGTAGGGGGAGCCCCATGTACTGTATTGTCTTGGCCAGGCGTCCTGTGACTGAGGACATGGTCACTGGCCTACCTGAAGACTCCTAGAGCAACCTCCTCTGTCACTGATCCTGAATCAAGCTCATCAACTGATTGCCTGGTAGTTCCAAACTGCAGGCAGAACTAGAAGAGATTTGGAACTGGAAACATATCTCTGGAACTTAGAGCCACCAGCTGGAGAGGCCCATATTGTTTACTTAATTAACTTCCAGATAACTGTGACTTCCTTTGTTTGGAGTGACTCCCTTTGTCACAGAACATGTTGTGTGACCTTTTGTTGTATTATCTTCAAACTACTAGCCCCGTGCATGAAATTCGTGCACATTAAAAGGGAAATAATTAGCGGAGATATTTTAATATTGCTGTTTGCCCTTTCTCTATAATAGAAGTGTGAGAGATAAAAGGAACTTAGTAAAATGTATATGAAAATAATATATAAATTTATTAATAAACAGTAACAAAAGGATATAACAACAACAGAAGCATGATATAAAAATGACAAAAACATGATATGAAAACAACAAAAACATGATATAAAAACAATAGTGATGCAAACAATGACTGATAAAGTGATTAAACTTATTCTAATATCTCCCTGTACACCATATTAAGAGTGAAAACACTTTCAGAGTGCTTGACTAATTTCCCTTGTGATGAAGTACTTAGAACTTTAACTGTAACGTCACATGCTCTTCAAACTCAAGAGAAAGCAACATATAACTAACTGACCATGTGTGAAAGCGGGTTCGGGTAGGAATATGCCTACTCTGTCTAGAGTTTGTCCTTGTGATTTATTAATAGTCATCACAAATGCTGGCATCACGGGAAACCGTCATTGAATCAATTTAAATGGGAAGCCAGTGTCAGATGGGGACAAATTAATTCTTGGAATCAGAACAACCTCTCCCTCTGCAGATCCTGTTAATACTTCAGCTTCGATAATGTTAGGTCGTAATCTTTTGATAATAAATCTGGGACCATTACAAAGACCCCATTTACTATTGAGATTTCTCAATAGCATGATGATTGCACCCATTTTCAATTTTAATTTATGACACGGCATTCCCGAAGGAGTAATGCTATTAAGAAATTCGATGGGGAAATTTTCCTTTTCAGCATCATCTGTAGAATCAATGAAATCATCACTCAAATATATGTGAAAATCTCCATCGAGTATATCCAAAATTTCTTCATTTAATATTTGAACATGCTCATTTTTTGGACAAAGAATTGCATGTTTAGATATATTTTTAATATTATCTATAGATATAGTATTTCCAAAGGTAGCTTTAATAATAGATCCATTACAGATCATTTCACAGGGGATTTCAATATCCATTCCTAAATAAAAACTATTAAGTTTGCCATCTCCAAGTTTTACTAACCATCGACTATAAGAAGAATCCTCTGATCTCTTATTTGTTGTAAGAGACAACTTTCTGAAACATCCCCAAACATTACAGTACTTTAGATCACATAGCATGCAGTACAGTACTGAGACATTGTCGAAAATCCCTTCTAAGAAGGAGAACTTTCCCACCAAATACAACATTCAGACTCATAATTTCTCTTAGTAATCTGTCTATGGCATTTATAGCATGACTGGATGCCATGGTGCATTCATCAATAATGAGAAGTTGGGCATTTTTAATAGTTTTAGCAACTTCACTCTTTATATTGAGTCTAGAAATTGAAGTTTCACTTAATGGAATCGGTAATTTATATTGGGAATGAAAGGTGCTTCCACTGAGAAGTAAATCTGCAGCAATTCCTGTAGATACTGTGGGTAAAACAGTACCACCACGACCTCTAATATAATGTATTAAAACTTTATACAGATTTGCAGGTGAATAGGATTCCTACCTGGCAGGCCCCTGACAGCAAGCTGGCCACCTGTCGATTCTGTGAGGAATGGGGCTCCCTCCTCCCTCCTGTCAGGGTCCGGGGTGCAGGTGAATGGGGTTCCTGGCTGGCAGGCCACTGACAGCAAGCTATCCAACAGCAGATTCTGTGAGGAATGGGGCTGCCTCCTCCCTACTATCAGGGTCTGGTTTGAAGGCCGGACTCAGTACTTCCATGCTCTGCTCCGAGGGTGGGTTCCTGCCTGAAACTTTGCCCTCTGGGAAACAGCTGGGGGAGGGCGCAGCCCTTTCCAAGACGACCCCTGCAGGACTGACTTCCTTCCGGTTGGTCGTGACATGATGTTACACCCAGGGTTTTTATATAAGTTGATCATCATAAAAACCCCAGGAGGTGTAGGTCGTAGTCCCACCTCCATTCTGCAGGTGAGACAGCTCAGACATTTAGATGTGTAAATACCTTATTCGGTCATGTGTCGCTAGTAGCAGAGCTGGGATTTGAATTCAGATATTTCCACTCCAGAGCAGATACTCTGAGCCACTTTTTGAGTTGACTACCACACCACAGATTCCAGGACTCCAGGTCTAAGTAGTTAACTAACTTACCTTTCAAGCTTGTATTTAGTGTGCATTTTCTCAGTGACTTACATTAGTAATGACCCTGCTCATCTAACTGGGCTGGTGTTAGACTCCTTTCAGAAAGCACACAGTCATTCACCCATTCAGTAAATATTTATTGAATGCTATTTCAGCAGCAAGCTTGATGTTGGGGATAAAACAGTGAATAGGACCTAAGGCAATTTTCTTAACCTCTCTAAGCCACAGATTCTTCATTTGCAAATTGGAGTTAATAGCAACAAATTCTAGGTTGTTGGAATTAAATACATGTAAAGTGTTTCCCATGGTACCTGTGATTTTGTAACTGCTTAAAAACTTTAGTGTTTCTTATAATTTCTGCATAGATTTTTTAATAATAATAATTTCATATAGATAGGAATACAGTGCTAGAGATAAAAATGTATCCTGCCCAACAGAGTTTATATTCTAGTGGAGGAAACTGAAGCATTTTGGAAATGAGAAAAAGTATTCTGGAGGTGTCAGGTACTATGACATTTAGTTAATCTAAGATGCCATTGGTTGAAAGACAGGTTATTATTTTATGTACCATTACTGAAGAAAAGTGCAGCTTTAAACTATAAAATGGTGCTGAGAAATACCAACTCCAGGATACATCTTGATTTCAAAATTTTTAAATATGAAAAATGTTTGTGGTCTAGAAATAGAAGAAAGTATTGTTATTTGTGTGAAAGAGAAGATGATCTCTTCTATTTTATAAAACTAATGCTACTATATAAAAAACCATTTGGGGTATTGTTTTATGACTAGAATGTAAAAAAGATGGTTATATGAAAAAATGGAAAGGATTAAGTTTTCAGTCAAAAACTGACAGACTAAATAGTATCTTCTGTGAGGTATTGGAGAATCTGTGGTATCAATGACTGTTGTCTTGTATGGCTGTTTCTGCACTTAATAGTCCAGAATGGGTTTCCACTTGGAGTGGTTGGGGAAAACAGTAAGGAGTTCTGAACTAGCTTTCCTTGTAAATGAGGATTCCAGGCTTAGCAGCATTCTGAGAAGAGCTCTGGGTTTTAAAATAATGGTCAGGAAATGGGGTGGCCTCTTTTGCAGCACATTCAAATTTCAGGTGAATGCATGACACTAAGCGCTGTGGAAGAAATTTTTGTAGGCATTGTTTCTCTAAATGACATTTTTCAAGGAGGATTCTGAATTGTTTTAATGTGATTTTTATGGTGGTTTTAAAATTTTCATAAAATCATAAAATTTTATAGCTGGAAAATTTCTTAGAAGTCATCTAGTTCAAGTTTTTATTCTTTAGAAGGAACAAAAGCCCCTAAAATTTAAGAGAAAGGCACATAACTTCTTTGTGGCCTGGACAAGACTAGAGCTCATGCCTTCTGATTTAGTGCCCTTTGAACATCTTCTTACTATCAAGATTTGGGTGTATTTATACCTGGATAAAAATTACCTAATTATATAAAGAACATTGCTATGCTTAACAAACTCTAACAAAAACTACTTATTAAAAATTCTAAATGTTATTATTTTATATATTTCTTTCAAGTTTCTAACTTCAGTGCCTGTTTTCTGGTATGCATAGTTTTCAAATTAGTAAACTTTTAATATTAAACAGAAATGCTGAAGAAAATAGCAAAAGAAGAAATGGGAAGTGTGTAACTTTTTAAAAAAAAATATATATTTTATTGATTTTTTACAGAGAGGAGGGGAGAGGGATAGAGAGTCAGAAACACTGATGAGAGAGAATCATCAATCAGCTGCCTCCTACACACCCCTCACTGGGGATGTGCCCGCAACTAAGGTACATGCCCTTGACCGGAATCGAGCCTGGGACCCTTGAGTCCGCAGGCCGACGCACTATCTACCGAGCCAAACCGGTTAGGGCAGTGTGTAACTTTTTTTTTATTTTAATAGTTTCATGACATGTAAGAGAGTTCTATGAATATTTAGTGTTTTGTTTGTGCTAAGTACTGTAGCATATAGAGTAAAGGTCTGACTTTTCAAGGCAGGGCCTATTGTAGCATTGACTAGGAACTGGGAATTTTTTGTTGTCATAGGACAGGTAGTTGCTCTTGTTCTATCTGTCTTGCCTTTAAAAATGAAAGTTTGGTTGTGTTTTACATCACCAAGAGAATCGTCATAGGAAATGCTTGTGTTCAGAGTAGTATTTCTTTGGCTAGCCCTTTTTAGATCTTTTATAGGTTTCTTCCAAGCCTGAATAATGACTATGGGAGGTGTGAGAGAGAGATTTTTAAAAATATATATATTTTTTATTGATTTTTTTACACAGAGGAAGGGAGAGGGAGAGAGAGTTAGAAACATCGATGAGAGAGAAACATCGATCAGCTGCCTCCTGCACATCTCCTACTGGGGATGTGCCCGCAACCAAGGCACATGCCCCTGACCGGAATCGAACCTGGGACCCCTAAGTCCGCAGGCCGACGCTCTATCCACTGAGCCAAACTGGTTAGGGCAAGAGAGCGAGATTTTAAGAAACATATTAAGATGCCCACCATTTGGAACTGTTTATGACATTTTGAAATGTATACTAAATAAACATTGAAAATTTTAAATTGGATAATTGAGATGTTGTCTATAATTTATAAATTATATGAATAGATGATAGGGCATTTTATTTTATTGGAAGAGTTGAAAAGGAAATGAATATATAATTTTTGTGAAGTATGGAGTATTGAAAAATAAAAATCAGTGTACTAATGACTACATAGCAGTGATATTTCTGTTAGTACAGATTTTTGGCTTTGGCGGGGGGCATACATTCTCTACTGAAACTCTTCATTCTTTGCTACTGTAGTGCAAGAGTCTCTAGTGAGTATGTGATCAAATAGGAAAACAGTCGGCTGGCCAGATTTAGTCTGTGACTATAGTTTGCTGGCCTGTTCTAAGATATAAAGTCCCTTTGGTCCATGGCACCATATGACTTTTGAATCTGAATAATTTAGAAAAATGGCTTGACCTCTTATGGGAAAAGAGGGTTAATGTTTTGGGAAAGTCTAGCTTCAATTTTCTACAGCTGAACATTTCCCCCCATTGTCATGTTGCCTATCTCTAGCAGATAATAAAGTTTTATAAAATCATTTCATTATGTTAGTGATTACACATTTGTTTTAAAACTTTTTCTGGGAGTTGATTTCCTAGGATGTCAGTTTTATGGGTTTTGTTTCCTACTGCAGCTTTGAAATTCAGCCAAGAATATTTCTCAGCCCATAAAACATTTTCACTGTGCTATTCTCTGGCTAGCTCTCAATGATTTGTGGAAATAAAGGGCAAGGCAGCATGGGTAATGGGAATCCAAAGAATTCCCTTCACCTCATCATCCACATTATTTACAGCCACTGTTTCCTCCTACAACAAATAGCAAATTGGACAAGTATGAGTTCACCACTTTCTGTTTAGAAGTGTCCTATTGGAGGGTATCAGTAATGAGTTTCTGAATACCGATATTTTTATAAAAAATAATGAATTAAATATCTTTACTTAGGTGCTACCTAATACAATCACAGAACCATAGACTTCTGAAGTTAGAAGGATTTATATAATATCTAATATAACTTCCTCATTTATACATGCCAATGATTATGAAGTCCTTAAGGGGACATTAATATCTTTATCCTCTTATCTCAGCTTTCTAGAGCAATGTCTTCCAAAGAAGCACCACACATTCATTTTTCAAATAAGGCAGTGATGGTGCAGAGAACCTATAGATTGGATTCACTAAGTTGGTTGTTCTCAGAATCTGAGCTCACCATGTTTTAGTGTTATTTTAAAAAAATTAAACACTGGGACTGTCTTGGGGAATTTTGTGGCCTGCGTTTATGTGCATAGAAGCATCACTGTCTTCATTCTAAAGAAGCCTTTGTAAGGTTTGGAATACATTCACCTGTCAAAGACCTCTGAAAAGAATTAATGAAGTACTAAGCAATGCTTTTTCAAAAAAATTCTAGATCATAGGCCTTTGGGATATAATTAGGTTTACATGAGGTCATGTGGGTGTGGCCCTCATGGGAGGATTAATGTCGTTTAAGAAGAAATACCAGAGACCTTGCTTTCTATTTCTCTCTGCCATGTGAGGACACAGCAAGAAGGCAGTCATCTATAAGCCAGGAAGAGAGCCCTCACCAGAACTCAACCATTCTGGCACACTGATCTTGGACTTCCAGCCTCCAAAACCATGAGAAAATGAGTATCTGTTGTTTAAGCCTCTAGTCTGTGGTGTTCTGTTATGGCAGCCTGAGCTAACTGATACACATCCCTTCTAAAATACTGGTGTTAGTATTCTGTTTGTTATTAATGTATTAATTAATTTATTTTTTAAATTGATTAAAAATTTTTTTTAATATACTTTTATTGATCTCAAAGAGGAAGGAAGAGGGAGAGAGAGATAGAAGCATCGATGAGAGAGAATCATGGATCAGCTACCTCCTGCAATCCCCCTATCGGGGATCGAGCCCGCAACCTGGGCATGTTCCCCTGACCAGAATTGAACCTGGGACCTTTCAGTTTGCAGGCCGACGCTCTTTCCACTGAGCCAAACCGGCTAGGGCTGTTATTCATTTATTTTTCATCACTATATACTTCCTGGGTGATCTTTTCTACTTCCATCTTTCCAGGTACCATCTCTATGGCAAGACTTCAATAGATATATTTCTACATCAGACTGCTTTCTTTTATGTCTAACTCTTAAGATGTCCCACAGGCACTGCAAACCCAACATGTTTACAGTTAAAGTTCTTTTCCCCCAGTGACTCCATGGAGACTTTCGTTTACCAGCCTTATTGATTGTGTCGCCTTAATATTTCTCATATATATCCACTTCTTTCTCTTTTGTTAAAAAAATTATCTTTATTGTTGAAAGTATTACAGATGTCCCCTATCCACTTATTTTTAAATAAGCAAATCTTTCTTCCCAAATCTTTTATATTTGACAGTTGTGTAGCATGTCATTATTGGAGAGAAAAAGAAGACGGTTGATGATGGAGGAAAAAAAATGATTTGAATAGAGTTAGTTTTGGGATATGATAATTCAATAAGTAATGAATTCTAAAGTATGCATTTTATATTTTGAAACTTTTTTTGTTAGAGAATATACAATATTTTTAAAATAATGGAGTATTTGGAGATTGGTAAACAGATTTTTAAAACTGTTTTTAAATGTCAGTTCTTCAGGTGCTGGGAATGTAGCTGACCGTGTTTTGGCTCAGCTCCTTACGGAAATGGATGGCATTGAACAGTTAAAGGATGTGACTGTTTTGGCAGCTACTAACCGCCCAGATAGGATAGACAAGGTAAGAAAGAAGGCTATGTGGGTGTTGTAAATTCAAGAACTGGATCATTTGATTGTTTTTTATGTCAAATTACTTCCTAGTCAGTTTTTCATTTAGAGAATACTGAAAGCTTTTTAAAAAATATTTAAAAAATTGATTTCAGAGAGCAAGAGAGAGGAGAGAGAGATAAAAACATCAGTGATGAGAGAGAATCATTGATCGGCTGCCTCCTGCATGCTCCCCATTGGGGATCCATTCCCGTAACCTGGGCATGTGCTGTGATCGGGGATGGAACCTCCACCTGGTTCGTAGGTCAACATGATACCAGTTGGCTGAAAGCTTTTAAACTAAAGGAAATGAAGAGAACAGAGAAAAGTTTATGTTATTATTGTTTATGATTTTTGTATTAATGAAACCCTTTGAATTTCCCCTACCCCATGGTTACAGAAAACTTTCAATATATTTCCCTAGGGAATTAAAATTCTGTGATTCTCTTGTTTATTTCGTCTGATGGTTTTTGAGAAGTTTTTAACATTTCCAGTCATATTAAGATAAATTTCTGGCTATTTAGTACTAGACTCAAGTTATTATTAACAACTTTCCTGAAGTCCTGGCCTAACCACTGATTTCAAAATAATTAGAATAAAAATGACAATGGATTTTACTTCTGTAATAAATCCATTGCTTAGCCTGTAGTGTTAAATAAGCTATATAGGTGCAAAATTAACCTTTTCAAGCTATTGCTATCCCTCCCCTCCAGGCCATAGTTTAATGTAGAGCCAACTAAATTTTAACTGACTAACGTATACTAAATGTATAATTTTTTCAACAAGGATTTAAATTGAGGGTAATAATTTACTCCTAGAGCTTGAACCAATTTCTCCTTTTTTGTTAACATGACTTTATGAGCTCCTCCCATCCTGTGCACGTGTACACAGACTTTTAGTTATAAAAATGAGGTTTAAAAAATGATCCTTTTGAAGATATAAAAGGAGCTTTGATGTGGAAAGAAAGCCTTGCTTTCGTTTACTTATGTATTTTGCTATGTGACAAAGACCCTTTAGTCGCTACAGGTAGGAAAGCTTTAGACCTGAATAAGTCATTCTTTTTCTGATGCAGTGTTTTATAAGAAGCCAGGTGAGTTCTGAGCATTTGTGGGATCTGGGTCAGTGCCCAGCCTTCTCTGATGCTTATAAAAAGGTAGGACTGTGTGTGACCAAGGGTTATAGAAAGTGTTGAAAGAGCCCATAAAGATGACCTAGTCCTACCTTTTGATTTCACAAATAAAGGCGCTAAATCCAGAAAAATCATCGTTTTCCTGTTAAGACTACATTATGTTTTTATATTTGTCTCCCGGTGACTTCATGGCTGATGAGTTCTAAAATTTATTGGGTTTCCTTCTCTGTAATGCCTAATCTAATAGCGGTTTTCTTTGGTTCCTTAATATTGTATGTCCTCAGTGTTAGATACATTTCTTGAAGTAGGACATTAAGTTCTAAATAAGTTTCTCTGGGTTCCTCTAAAGTTGTATGACTCAGCCCGGTTGGTGCTTGTGTTAGTTCTCTTGCTGTATAACAAGTCACCTCAAATTTAGCAGCTTCCCACACCACCCATGTATTAGGATGTCTGTAGGTAGGTCAAAATCTGGGCATGGCATGACGGAGCTGTCTGCTCAGGGAATCACTACAGGCCAAAAACTAGGTGTTGGGTGGACTACTAGTACATTCTCATCAGGAGCTGGTACTCTTCTTCTAAATGCACATGGTTGTGTGATTGAAGGTCTAGGGACTGAATTTATTTACTGGGTCAGCTGGGAGCCACTTTCAGCTCCTGGAGACCTTCCATGTATCCCCTTCCCATCTTCAAAGAAAGCAGTGGGGAAAATCCATATCTTATACCTCTCATGGTTTAAATTTCCATTGCCAGGAAAAGCCACCTGTTTTAAAGTCTCACCTGGTCAGGTTAGTCCCCGTTTCTCCCCCGCCCCCCAAAGGGAAATCTCTCCACCTCCAAGTCAACTGATTCAGGACCTTAATTATATTTGAAAAAACCCTTCACAGTAGCACCTAGATTAGTGTTTGAGTGACTGGGAGAAGGTGGGTCCACCAGGGGGTTGTGGCTTGCTGTACTAGAATTCTTCCTACCACAGTGCTCTTCAGCTTCTCCCCGCACCCCCATCCCTCCACTACCTAATTTCTCTTCTAGGCACTAAGAGCAAATTTTAACTCTCAGAGACCAACTTATCCTTACCTGTTATATGACTGGTGACAAACTAGCTCCTTTGAATTGTCCTTGTTCTGTGGAATCTGCTGTCATTTCAGATGCGGCATTTATCTGCCTTGCCTTATACGTCTTCAAATTATACATGTGATCTCTCTTAAAATAGAAAAGGATAAAATAATTAAAATTCCTTTTTGAAAGGATACATTTTTTTCATGTTCTTCATATGTGTAATACTTTGTAAATCTGTTCTTTAAGACAGCGGAATTGTTGATTTATGTTTTGCTTCTATTTCTCTCTGTAAGAGCTAAATTGAACACCAACTGTGTGTTTTGTAGTAAAATTTATCCTAAATTTTACCTATACTTGGTACAAAAGACCTTGAGAAATTTTTAAGACAAACCTAGAGATGAGAAATTATTCTTGGGCCACTCTAAGGTTTGGGGCCTTTCTTCAGGCTCATCTTAGAAGAAGTCAAAACCCCCAAAGTAGATGACTTCCATTCTCTTTAGGATACTGTAGTCTGTAGATACCTTGGATCTCTTGGAGAAAATGCTTAACCAGATTTTGCGCAGAACTTTTCTCCAAAGTGTGAGATTGAAGGGATGGAAGTGGATCTTCTTTTATACATTTTAGATTTTTTGCACTGTGTTTGTGTTTCTTACCTGCTAATAATATTAGCCCCAGGTAGTAGGTGGTGTTTCATTAGTAGCAACTCATAAGTGACAGTCTTCAACATTGCAGAGTTTGAGAAATTGAAATTAAAGTTTGGGAAATATCTTACCCGAATTCTAGTCATATTTTTGATCCTTTATAAAATGTTACCTTTAGTACCTCAGTTCTAAAAACACCTCTAACTGTCCAAAATAAATGTTTTAAGAGCCAGTATTTTTACACATACTGCTAACATTTCTTGATTTAATAACCTTTGCTTCAAGAGGCTTCAAAGAAAACTGCAAACATATATGTATGTGTACTTGTGTGTATGACTTTGTTTATACGTATACATATAATCACATTATATATACACACATACATACATACTTTGATTAGTTTTTTAAACTAATCCTCACCCGAATATATGTTTATTTATTAGAGAGAGAGAGAAACATTCTTCGGTTGCTTCCTGTACACATCCCAACCGGGGATTGAACCTGCAACCTAGGTATATGCCCTGACCGGGAATGGAACCTGCAACCTTTTGGTGATGGGATGATGTTCCAACCAACCAAGCCACCCAGGCAGGGCATACTTTGATTAGTTTCTAAAAATTGGAAGTCCATGTTTTTTTAACCAGTTAATTTTGGATGAGCACATTTAAACTAAGATGTTGAAAGCATTTGCTAAATAGATACAGACTTATTTTTAGGGGAAAGCTAAAGATCTTTAATTAAATATTTAAATTTTTGAAAAATTATAATGTTTACTTTGTAATAGATGAAAATAAAATTACTGGCAGGAAAACATAAAATTAATAAATGGGAAAAAGTTATCTTTAAGTTCATCAAATGATAGGCTATGCTTTTAAGTGCAGCTTTGAATGCAGTTCATTGAAACATTGCTTAAAGGTTCTGTATCCTGTACTTGTACAAAGTAACTACTTTAAATAATTAGAGATTTTTGTAAAAATATTTTTTTAAATATATTTTATTGATTTTTTACAGAGAGGAAGGGAGAGGGATAGAGAGTTAGAAACATCAATGAGAAAGAAACATCAATCAGCTGCCTCCTGCACCCCCCACTGGGGATGTGCCCGCAACCAAGGTACATGCCCTTGACTGGAATCAAACCCAGGACCCTTCAGTCCGCAGGCCAACACTCTGTCCACTGAGCCAAATGGGTCAGGGCTGTAAAAATATTTTAATCCTTTTCTATTTCAGGTAGAATTTCATATTTGTGTGGAATATGGCTTTTTTTCTTAAGTGTACTTTTGATACTACTTAGATGATATAGAGTATGTCAAAAGTCTGCTTCCTTCCCAGATTTTTTTCCTTTGAAGAACTATTATAGAGTATTTCTATATTATGTAATCTTATATAATAAAGCAGTAATATGCAAATTGACCATCACACCCTCACACACGTTGGCCGCCCCCATGTGGTCACAAGATGGCCGCCACAGATGGCCTGCAGAGGAGGGCAGTTAGAGGTGACCAGGCCTGCATGGGAGGGTAGTTGGGGGGTACCAGGTCTGCAGGGGAGAGCAGTTGGGGGCGATTGGGCCAGCAGGGGAGCAGTTATGCATCGATCAGGCTTGCAGGGGAGTGGTTAGGCCCTAACCGTTAGGGGGTGGTCAGTCTGGCAGGCCGAAGCGGTTAGAGGCAATCAGGCAAGCAGGCAGGCAAGCGGTTGGGAGCCAGCAGTCCGGATTGTGAGAAGGATGTCCGACTGTGGGATTGGGCCTAAACCAGCAGTCAGACATCCCCTGAGGGGTCCCAGATTGGAGAGGGTGCAGACTGGGCTGAATTTCGTGCGCTGGGCCTCCAGTAGTACTATAAGAAAAAAGATTCAGCACATGTGTGATTAGAACATGGCGTCCAAAATGTGCCCTGAATGTGCTAGTAGAAACAAAACAGTCTTAGAGACAATTTTTAAAAAGAACAACAACAACAAAAAAAACCAATTTCCTGTTAAACTAATAAATAGACATAGTTTTCACCACCTGTATTGTCTGGAGGAAACTGTAGTAGGAAGAGAACAGTCAACAGAAGAATTAAATTAAATGTCATGGGCTGATGCTGAAAGGTAGAGATTTTGTTTTTAGCCTAAAACTGGAAAGGGGGGGAAAAGGGCCAATCTCGTGTCAAAGAAATAATACATTTAATCCTAACTTTGGCTACATTTAATTAAAGTGTTTGGCCTTGTAAATTAGCTAGCATACTTTATAATTCTGTTGCCTGTTAGCCCATAACCTCTATGTCATAACCTCTTAAGTTAGTATATTAAAACAGGGAGAATTCCTGGACTGTCAGAGGAGTGAAATTGATACCATCATGTGACCCATATGTTGTGCATATTTAGTGTCTTTTTTGGACAATATTTCAGTTTCATGTAGTCTGGGGAAACTAAAGTTAGAGTTTCTTGGGAATTATGGTGATTCAGCAAAGGAAGTGAGACACAGCACAAGAATCACATTATTCTGCTTCCTATTATGTCGCATTTACATGTCAAACCCATTAGCTGTGCTGTGGTCTCTGGTGGTATCTTAAAGTCTCTGCAGACCTTTTACCCTTCCACCCCCTCCTCCAGTTTACAGATGAGTGAAGAGAAGTTGCAGCCTCAAGTGTCCATTTTGCATGAGAATGGCAGGAATTGAAGGGCAGATGAAGATTAATGAGATTGTGTGATGTCAAGTAGACACATTGATGATGGTCAGGATTTCCTCAGCATCAGGAGACTTTAGAACAGCAAACAACTAAATTATTATTGATGCCGAAGTGATAGTTAAGTGTCCAAACTCTAGGAGTTTATATTGTTCTATGTTAGGCTGTTACTATGTTGGCCCCTGTAGAAGAGGATAATGTCCAATCCATGACATTTCATGCATTTGTGTTGAATATTAAGGAAAAATGTTCATGTCATCTTTTCTAGGTGTTAAATAGCCTCAAATAGTTTAATTTCATGAATATTTCTAAATTTAGGCCCATGGTCACTTTTAGTACTTATTCCTAGTATGTAATAGGCTCTCAATGATTATTATTGTAAAAGTATTATCCCTAATTTATAAATCTAGTTTTCTCATATTAGTAAATTTGTAGAATTTTAAATATCGTGCTCTAAGCCAGCGGTTCTTAACCTGTGGGTCGCGACCCCTTTGGGGGTCGAATGACCCTTTCACAGGGGTCGCCTAAGACCATCGGAAAACACATATAATTACATATTGTTTTTGTGATTAATCACTATGCTTTAATTATGTTCAATTTGTAACAATGAAAATACATCCTGCATATCAGATATTTACATTATCATTCATAACAGTAGCAAAATTACAGTTATGAAGTAGCAACGAAAATAATTTTATGGTTGGGGATCACCACAACATGAGGAACTGTATTAAAGGGTTGCAGCATTAGGAAGGTTGAGAACCACTGCTCTAAGCTATCTATGGAAACAGTTGCTCAATTGAGGAAAATTTTGGAAGTTATGTAGAAGTCTTGAATAATTCAGGGTTCAGAATTATTTGCTAACTTAATATGTTTAAGTCATGGAAGTAATAAACTGGCATTAATTTTCCTTTCAGTTTTTCTGAAAGAAGAAATGTGCTTGATGAGTTCAACATGATACAATATTTTTATTTCTTAAATATTGCAAATTAAAAGTTGGTTTTATGGATATCTTTGTAACATGGAAAAAGTTAATCAGCATATTTAGAAATGTCAGCAAATGAGAAGCTAAATATATGTAGCTCCAATTTTCAAATGAATTGCATTCCAAAAATTTCTTCAGAAAGAAGGTTACAAATATGTTTGTGGACAATTTTTCCCTTTACCCTTCCTAGTTATAAGTTACAAGTCCTGTCTAACATTGCCTTTCTCAACTAAATCAGAACTGATAAACGAGCTACTTGCCCTAACAGACATAAAAAGTGTAAATGAATGATAAATTTTTTATTTCCTGTAAGTATTTAAGGCAAGGATACTTATTAATTTTTAATAGTGTTTATCAAAATGACATGGAGAGTCTTTGGAGGTTAGATGGTGAGCTGTAGTGTGGTCAGACCTAGGAGGCTGCCTCCAAGGTCATCTTCCAATTTCAGCTTTACCATCATTTTAGAGTACTCTCTGAAGTAGTTTTACTGTATCTTCTATGGCAGCAGCTGGAATGGTTGTAGGTTTGGGGAGGGAGTTTAGGAGAGAGGAGGGAAGTGAATCAAAGGTTGTATGCATCTATGGGTCCTGTCTTATTTCAATGTTGATAAGATAAAGACTGTATATCCCAGGGGTCAGCAAACTGGTCTGTGGGCCAGATCCAGCGCACTACCTGTTTTTGTATACCCCATAATCTAAGAGTGGTTTTTACATATTTAAATGGTTGAAAAAATTCAAAAGAAGAATAGTATTTTGTGACATGTGTAATGATAAGAAATTCACATTTTAATCCCTATAAATAAAGCTCTGTTGGAATACAGCCACACTGATTTGTTAACGCCTATGATTGCATTCACATTGCTCTAGTAGAATAGATACAGTGGAGACTTGTAGCCTGTAAAGCCTAAATTATTCACCATTTGGACCTTTATAGAAAAAGCTTACTGACCATTGGCTCTGTCCTTGTAAGCTTTTAGAAGTTTAGTAAAGTCTCTGATGTGTATTGTTTGTACATGTGCTACAAAGTTTCTAACAATTGTTTAAATATAATTATTGCATAACTTTTCTGAAAATAAATTATATGAGTCAATAATATAATGCTTGGACAAAAATACACCCACATTAGTAGGAAGACTACATTAACTTATTGTTCTTTCAAGTATTTTATCTTTTCTTGAAAGTTCTTTTAATATTTAATATTTGAAAATATATTTTATAGGACTAAATAATTATTCTTTCCAACAGAATGGCTCACCAAGGTCTATAAATCTAGAAATGCAGTTTTTTTATTATATGAATAATATAAATATTCGTATATATTTTATTTATATATATATATATATATATTTCCCCCCTGAACTATTGTCCATTTGTTTCTTTCTCTAACAATTGTGGCATCCACAAATGTATACCATGCGAGGTTATGGTCTGACTAGCAGAGAGTTTAGTGAGGCACATCATGCCTTTAATTTCAATGCTGTACTTCTGCTAATGCATTCCAGGATTGTGTTAGTTTATTTGCCAGCTGCATCACACTATAGACTGCTATTGAATTCAAAGATGCACCTGAATATTAAAGTTGCATTGGTTTTTGTTTTTATGTACTTGTAGTTCGAATGCCCTTTTTAGTATTTGTCATCATTGAGATTTTCAGGCTTAGATAGTTAAATTTTAAGAAGTTAAATTTTGTATTTAAATATCTTTGTTTGATAAATAATATTGGATGGTGTCAATATGCATACATACATTTAGTCTTCTGTTAGAGAAAGAACAATAACAAAATATAAGGTGTATTGCCTTTGGTAACCAAGTTCTGAAACTACTTTTTTTCAAGGCTGGAGAGAACTTGGAAGGCTCGATAGTCTAGTTACCCTTCTGATGCCTTGACCCCATTAAACAGTTCCTACCCATCATTTCTCCATCCTTTGCTTATTCACCCACACTGATGGGGAACCTATTAACTATAAACTAGACCACTTTATCTGTCTCTCAGACTATTAGGAAGTTCTTTATTCTACTGAAACAGCAGCTGTTTTTCTCCCTACAGCTTCTACACAACAGCCTGATTTTATTCCAAGATACTATAAAAAGTTTTTAATCCCTCTTCTATATGGTTCTTCCTTATTTTTGAAAACTGTTTATGTGTCTTATCTTTACATTCTACCTTTCCCACCAGTTTTTTCTTCTTTAGGCCTGATGTCATATTTAGCTCCATGTGTTACTCTTATTCCATTATTAGCATTCTTAATCTTTTTGTTCCCCCTGAACTATTGTCCATTTGTTTCTTTCTCTAACAATTGTGGCATCCACAAACGTATACCATGCGAGGTTATGGTCTGACTAGCAGAGAGTTTAGTGAGGCACATCATGCCTTTAATCTCAATGCTGTGCTTCTGCTAATGCATTCCAGGATTGTGTTAGTTTATTTGCCAGCTGCATCACACTATAGGCTGCTATTGAATTCAAAGTCACCAAGAACAAAACAGAAACAAAACTAAGAAGTCAAAATCTTTCCTCAGTTTTCTGCTAAGCAATAACTTCCCTGCCTTGGATTTGTGCTATTAATTTAAGTCTTTAGAAGTCGAACCACGTCGATCACATTTAGAGGTTTTCCTTCGAGTTTAGAACCTCCTAGCTTCTACTTTTCATATGCGTCCCAAAGATTTATTTTCCCTTAGTTCAGATGGTTTCCCAGTAGCATCCATGGCAGCAGCTGCAAGGGCATCAGGCCTTGGGAATAGAAAAATTAATTCTTACGAAATTCATTTTATTAGTCTTGATTGATCTTTCTAATTTGTCAACTGTGGGATCCTGTTTCTGCCATTTTCTATGTGTCTCTTATACGCATTGATAGCAGTCTTATACGCATTGATAGCAGAGGCATTATATATATTAAATATTAATGAGAATTTGTGTAGCTTTCTGACTTTTGAAAAATAGTTTAACATATATAGTCCAGGACCCCCAATTGAGGTGAGCTTCACGGAACATTTAATTGGCACAGAGATAGGGATGTTTTTGAAGAGTTACCAAAGAGAGCCCCTGAAGAGAAATGGGTGATTAAGATTGTTTTTGGAGGGCCGAAACCGGTTTGGCTCAGTGGATAGAGCGTCGGCCTGCGGACTGGGGGGTCCCGGGTTCGATTCCGGTCGGGGGCATGTACCTGGGTTGCGGGCATATCCCCAGTGGGAGATGTGCAGGAGGCGGCTGATTGATGTTTCTCTCTCATCGATGTTTCTAACTATCTCTCTCCCTTCCTCTCTGTAAAAAATCAATAAAAATATATTTAAAAAAAAAAAAAGATTGTTTTTGGAGGAAGACCAGTTGAAAGTGGAATTTACCTTAAGAATACATATTTGGGTAAAAAAATGCTTTCTATTTTCTCTGATGGAAGTAGATAAGGTATTCCATCCCATGAAATTTAGATAAATTTCTTAACTCTAAGGCTTATATATATTGTTATAGTATATTCAACATTAATCTTGTTTAAACCTTATAGGTATTTAAAACATTTTCTTTTAGCTTTAAAACGGGGCTGAAATATGTAGTTAATTTCCTCATCATTTGCCTCCACTTTGTGTGTGTGTGTTTGTGTGTGTGTGTGTGTGTGTGTGTGTGTATAGTTGTGTAATTTTCATCTTTGAACATTGTGTTTTGGGCAAAACTGTTTGCATACCTTAGTAATCAGCTGAGTTTTCAGAGTGTGCATACATTGGAGAGGGGCTTTTGCATGGTGTAGGCAGCATGATTGGGGAAATGAGTCTGGAAGACAGTGAGATTGGCACCTGATGCTAAAAATGATAGTGACTAGAATGTTTCATGCAAAATGTGATAGGCCTGAAATTGACAATGAGAAACTGGCAAGGGAGGAAATGAGACAGAGTGAGAGATGCAGGGTAGTGGTTCTGATTCTAGCTCTCTTCTAACACTGTGTTCTTTGAAGTTATTTAGCCTCTCTGTGCCTTAGTTTCTGTACCTGTCAAAAATATACTAAGTAATCCCTGATAATATCATTTACGTACTACAGTCTTTTTTTAAAAAAAGTTGTTATTTATTACAGAGAAAGGGAGGGAAAGGGAGAGATAGAAATATCAATGATGAGAGAGAATCATTGGCTGCCTTCTGCACACCCCTTACCGGGGATTGAGCCTGAAATCCGGACCTGTGCCCTGACTGGAATCAAACTGTGACCTCCTGGTTCATGGGTCAATGCTCAACAACTGAGCCACATTGGCCATGCCGATCCCCTTTTTTTGTGGCAGAGACACATAACAGAAGCTCTAAATGCTGCATAAAATGATGTAATTTACTAAACATTTCTAAGTTTTGTTTTGTTTTAAGCTTTTTTAGGTATCTTCCTTGTTACTGAAAAGTTTCTTTCCTCAAACAGGTTATAAAGCAAGCATATATTATCCAGGTGTGCATAAAGTACTTTTTAAACCACTTGATTGTCAGAAAAGGGTGGGGGAAGCCATAAACCAGCCTTAAGGCTATTGTTGTGTAATAAAAACCTTGGTTGACAGTTGAAGAACACTTAAATTTTTCACTGAAAATTTATTACTCTTTGAAAAAGGAAAACTTGTTGAGCTGCATATTTTCCCCTTTCAGAGATGTCTGATCAGCCTATAATATTTTGGTTTCTATAATGCGCTGTTTTAATAAACTTCAGTGAATGTGAAAATAATTTTGAGTTAAAACAAAAATGTCTAGCTGTATGATGATTTAAAGGTAACTCCCTTCAAAAAAAATTTTAAATTCCCTTTTACATTTGAAAAGCTTTTTACCTTATATTGTTAATGCTCCTAGATTCCTGTACTTGAGAACTAATGCTTAGTGTAGCCAAGAACTATATCTGAAGGCATGTATTGATTATTTTAAAGTCATTAGTAGAAGGAGTAATTTAATTATTTTTAAAGTGCATAGAGATAGGGAGTATTAATAATGTGCTATTATTATGCCTGGCATTTTAGTGTGTGTGTGTGTGTGTGTGTGTGTGTGTGTGTGTTGAAGGGGTGTGTTTGAAGTATTATAATCATAAAGCATGAACCATCTAAACCTTGTCTGCAGAACTGTACTGGCATATGCATCAGAGTAGATTTGGAAAAATGTATCTCGGGTCTCATACTCTCCAGCCTCTATCATCTATGTTCTCTACTTGACAATAAATTTGGTGTTGCAGTTACTCTCTTTTGACACAAGATGGAGATGCTCACCTGAAATGTTGCCTGAGTGCAGGCCCTACTGCTTTCAGAGGCTTCTCCTCCAACCAAAGGATGAGCAGCTTAAGGAAATGAGGGGAATTGGCTTTGCTTTTCAAAATAAAAGAGGTGTGTGTGTGTGTGTCCTGCTGTATAATTTATTTAAAAAATAATAATTTAAATTTAAGTGTAGATTATGTAAATTTAGGTAGGGAGGAAGTGGGAACATTGGGAAAAGGGCAAGTTGAACAGTGGGAATATTGGAAAAAGGACAGTCATTAGATAGGTACATACTGCGTACCAAGCATTTTTGCACTATTCACATATGATAGCCAACTGATTCTAGTCTAATGTAAGCACTTTATATGTATTTTACATAATGCCAATGCATTACTTAGCTTGTTAACTGCAATATTAGTAGTGCTGTGTGTGTTGTCACTTGTAAAAACTATGATATATAGCAGCCAGTATGTAATAGTTTTTTTCACAGTTTATCAATCTTCACTTTAAAAAAAATAGAAAGGGATAAGGGAAGAGAAAAAAGGAGAGGAGGAAAGGGAAGGAGAAGTGGAGTTTTTGTGTCATTATTGTAACTATGTTTTGTTTTGTTTATTTGAGTTGATTAGAATTGAAAAAGTAAGTATTAGCAAGTATATGGTAAATATACGTACCTTTATACTTCTAGGAAAATTGAATCCAAGACTTAAGGCAATTAGATAAACTAAGTGGAGATTGGAAAACTCCTATGTTTTCTGTCTTTTTATGTAAATAATGTTTTATTGGAATACAGCTGTTTAGACTGTTGGGCTGATAAGATGAAAATATTTATTATCTGACCTTTTAAGAAAAAGTTTACTGACCCCAGAACTAAATTTTTCGACCACTGTTCATATGAACTGTTTGTTTATTGGCTTGGATTGAGTCATTCACCAAATATTTATTGAACACTTGTTATGTGCCAGCAATGACATAGGTGACAAAGAGGCAAAAAGAAACCTTTCCTACAAAAATGTTTGACAGTTTTTATAACTATTATAACACAGGTTGCAAAAAACTAAAAGGAATGATAAGACAGATCTCATTTGTCTAAAGCAGTTATAATCCTGCACCTCTTGGAAATACCATTATTGGTTTTCTGACACATAGATACCTCAACTCTTTTTCCTGATTCCCTTTTATGCTACTCAGGGTTTTTCTATAGTATTTATTGCCATACAGACCACTTATTTACAGTATTTATTATTATTCATCCCCTCTTGTTCCAGTGTAAGCTCTGGAAGAACAAAGATTTTTGTTTTGTTTCCTGATGTATCCAAGTGCTGGAACATAGATTAAGCAGTTAGTAGGAAAGAGACTTGCCTTACATATTCTTCTGATTAGCTGCATTAATGCATTTGGAAAGCCTCAGCTTTTCATGTCAGCTATAATTTGCTTATTCAAAATGAGAATAATTTGCTGAGCTAAATTATATATATCTTTTCAGTTTGTTTTATATGTTCTTCACTGAGAATGCTAGTATTTCCTATATGTTTAATCTCCTCACTTTATCACCAGTTATATATTGTTCACATAGCTTTTTCTTGAGAGTGATAAATGTTTAGTAAAGGACAGTTTGGGTAGTTGAGTTATATATTTGCTGAATAGAAAAATGCACTCTAAGACTAAAGCTTATGTTAACTATTCTGATGGCCTTGAAGTAAACTTGGTTGTGTGTACAATCAGCATTAAAACAATTAAGAATGATTCCTTATAAAACTTCTCTTCCTTCAGTTTCTGTTGTATGTTTTGGTGATAGTTAATTTCACTGCCTACATAGTTTGCAAAATTAGTAAGGAAAACAGTAATCTGCAGCCAAGTTTCCATGAGTTGATATTTCACATTCACATTTGTGACCTAAACCTGTGTTCCTTCAGACAGTGAGAGAAGCCAAATGTACTCATAAGCAGCAAAGATTTTCTGCATAGAAAACAAAGAAGCAAAAATGTAGTCTAAACAAAAGTATAATGTGTATATGGAATGTTATAGGCAGATCTACCTATATGAATAAAATAAATATGTGCTTTTATGCATTTCAGTGCAGGAGTTTTTCTTAGGTATGATATTTGAAGTGGAAAATTAAATAATATAGAAAGTTATTTTTTTCAATTTTAAAAATAAGTGCTTTTTTAAAAATTAAATCTTTATTGTTCAGATTATTACAGTTGTTCCTCTCCCCCCCCCCACCATAGCTCCCCTCCACCCAGTTCCCACCCTACCCCATGCCCTTACCCCTCACCACTGTCCTCATTCATAGGTGTACAATTTTTGTCCAGACTCTTCCCACACCCCCATACCCCTATCCCCCACGAAAATAGTCAGTCCATCCCCTTTCTATGCCCTGATTCTATTGTATTCACCTGTTTATTCTGTTCATCAGATTATTTATTCACTTGATTTTTAGATTCACTTGTTGATAGATGTGTATTTGTTGTTCATAATTTGTATCTTTACCTTTTTCTTCTTCTTCCTCTTCTTAAAGGATACCTTTCAGCATTTCATATAATACTGGTTTGGTGGTGGTGAACTCCTTTAGTTTTTTCTTATCTGTGAAGCTCTTTATCCGACCTTCAATTCTGAATGATAGCTTTGCTGGATAAAGTAATCTTGGTTGTAGGTTCTTGGTATTCATCACTTTGAATATTTCTTGCCACTCCCTTCTGGCCTGCATAGTTTCTGTTGAGAAATCAGCCGACAGTCGTATGGGTACTCGCTTGTAGGTAACTGACTGTGTTTCTCTTGCTGCTTTTAAGATTCTCTCTTTGTCTTTTGCTCTTGGCATTTTAATTATGATGTGTCTTGGTGTGGTCCTCTTTGGATTCCTTTTGTTTGAGGTTCTCTGCACTTCCTGGACTTGTAAGTCTATTTCTTTCACCAGGAAGGGGAAGTTTTCTGTCATTATTTCTTCAAATAGGTTTTCAATATCTTGCCCTCTCTCTTCTTCTGGCACCACCATAATTCTGATGTTGGTACGCTTGAAGTTGTCCCAGAGGCTCCTTACACTATCTTCATATTTTTGGATTCTTTTTTCTTTTTGTTTTTCCGGTTGGGTGTTTTTTGCTATGGAGAGATCTTCAGATTCCTCTTCTTTGTTTGGGGTTTGGAGATGCCCAGATGACGTCTAGCTGTGAAGCAATGCAGGCTGCTGTGGGGCCTTGGGCCTTCTTTTGGAAGTTCTGGGTCTGTCTGACCCAGCTGCAGTTTGTTAGGTAATTTTCAGATTGCAAAGAGCCAGGCCTTTCATATGCAAAAGCCGCTGCGCACAGCTTGGGTGGGGCGGGGTCTCAGGGGATCAACAGGGCCGAGCAAGCAGCTATGGCTGCTCCTCAGTCCTACCCTAAGAGGCCCCGCATCTCAGTGTCCCGGTAATAGCTGCAAGCACCTTCGAAGAAAGCCGCCCTTGAGTTCCGCCCGATGCCATACAGTCCAGTTTCTCTCCAGTTTCTCCCCGTATGAGTCTGGGTCCCCAGAGACTCACCCGGAACTGGAGTTCAGAGCAATTGGGAGCTTGAGACTTCCTCCCGATTGAAAAAGACAACCGCGTCCTCAGTTGCCAGCCCTTTCCACGTGCGCCTCCGTACCTCTGTACTTTACTTCTGCACCTCCTCTGAGTCTCAGTTTGCTTTTCTCTTTCCTTCTAGTTGTAGAATTTCCACTCAGCCAGCCTTCCTGTGGTTCTGGATGATGTCGTTTTGTCTTTTAGTTGTATTTTTGAAGTGGTTGTGCGAGGCAGCAATTTCCAGTGTTTACCTATGCTGCCATCTTGGTTTCTCTACAAAGTTAAATGCATGAAAGGAATCAGAAAAATCTAGAACTATTACTCTAAGGTAATAAGAATTATTACCACTTGTAATTACGCAGGCACACATCATATGCAATTTTAACAACCCGGCAAAGTAGCTTTTCTGTTTACATTTTGGAGATGAGAAAACTGATGTTCAGAGAGCTTCAATAGCTTGCAATGGTTTGAAAATTAAGTGATAAAGATGGTATTGTAAGATAGTACTACTGTCTCTCTAAATACTGCATTTCTTTATCCTTCAGCACATCAGTTTCTCATGGATTGTCATGATGTGCTAACCAATGACTACACCCTATACTTGATTTTAAAATCTTACATTTTATAGCATTCACACCATATAGTTTTAAAATTTAAATTTTTAATGTAGTGTGCTTCTAAATAACTTAAAGAGAATACTATACAAAAAGAAGTGGTGCATGGAAGGATTAAACCTCCTTGTTTGTCATTTTAAAATTAAAGCCATTGCCTTTTGATTTTAAGCTGACATGGATTCTTTTATTTTACCTTTCTCATCCTAATATTTATTAGGCCTTATATAGCCACATATAAACATGCACATAATCATCAACAAGGTTTGTAAAGTTTGTTTAAAATATTTGGCATTTCAAAAGTTTTCAAATAAAAGTATTGTGCATAAAGGTATTACCAAAGGACATATTTATTATGTAAACTGACTACAGAGACTGAGTTGTTATATGTAATTTATTTATTATCACTGTACTTTATTTTCTTCATGTTACTAATCAGGATTAGCATGCCATGTTATCCAGGAAACTGAGATAGCTTTATTCTGCAGCCCTTCACATACATTTCACTTCTAGTTTTTCTAAATTCAGATGTTTACTTGTCCAAAAATGAATACTTTGTCCCATTTAATGAGTTTTCTACTTTTAGAGCCATGAGAAATAATGTGTTATCTTTACTGTGATTTGAGAGTATATGACCTATGACTCCTTGTATTCTGATTAGTATAGAATTTGGCATCTGGTTAGCATAGACACTTAAATTTTGGGGTAGCCCTCAGGTTTTACATTTAATAGAACAATGAAAAGGACTAATTAAACTTTAATTTGATGAAAGACTGAGAAACCACAGGACAATGAAGGAATTAGCATTCCTGAAAAGATATATTCAATTCTTGTGGTGGCATATGAAAAAGAGAACTAGTCTTGAAAAACACTAGTTTTATTATTCTATTTAATTCTGTAACTTTCAAATGACTCCCTATTAAGGCTGCCTCCCATTTCTACATCTTATTTATCATAAATTTAATTTTTCCCCTTTATAGTATATCATAAAGCCAGGAAAGAGAGAAAGGTCAATTATAATAATGAAGCGAAGGTGATTTGTACATACTTAATCATTATATAAATGTTAGTTCTTATAATAATAATTATTATTATAATAGGATCTTATAAATACTATTCATTAATACCAAAGATTAATATCTGTCAAGTGACTGACCTGTTGAATGAATTCAGATTTCTGGACTCCAACATTATTGAGAACTTCCCATTGAATGAAAGGTCCTTCTCCTTGGTTTTAGAACATTATAAGATAGCTTAATATTGATGTATAGTTAGTTTTTATAATTGTCAAAAAGAAATTATAGAATCCTCCTAAAAAAGGAGATAAAAAAGATGGTGAGCTAAATTATTAATTTTTATTGATTTTCTGTGTTCTCAAATCATTGAGATTAAAATCCAGGAAGGGATGCAGTCCCTTTGTGAGTTTTATGTTAGAATCTGTCACTTTGGTGCTTTCCATATCAGACAGTAATATTGCTCAAGATCATCCTTGATTCAAAGATGTGACTTTTTATAGTCTACATTTGTTTATGTATCATTTAAACCTTACGCAACTTAATTACTTGCATCATTAAAATTACAGTTTCTCTTCCATCAGAGAGAATAGTGATATGGAATAATTTTTCCTGAATGGCTGGCTAACAGCACAAAATGTAGAGGATAGAACATTAAGCACACAATAATGAGTTTTAAAAAAATTCTTCTTTATCTGATTTCTAAGCATTAACATTTTTGTTCTGTTACCAGTCTTTTAAAGATTCTTCCAAAAGTGTCCCCAGGTCATAGAAACTCTGTTTAGGTTTTCCCTATGTGCTTCTTGATACTTTCATTTAGCAGTATGAACTTGCTATTTACTTTTGATGAAGTTGCTATCTGTAAAGTACCTTTAGATTCTTATTTCTTCAAGTTAGATGATAATTTGAATGCTAGATTTTAAAAGACTAGTACATAGATAGTCTTTGGAAGTCAAGTCTGGTTTGGAATTAATCTGTAATTTAGTTATTAGAGGTTGGTGGGGCATTATTCATATATTTATATTTCCTGTTTACATATTTAAAAACAGTTAGTGATTGCCCTTGACCTTTTTTCTCTAATGTGTTTTGAACTTCAAGAAATTACGTTTGCATATGCATTATTTTCATTGATTTGAAGTCACTTACTATATATAGAAATGTAGATTTTAAAAAATGGTTCTTTTCCAAAGTTTTGCTTGGGGTCTTTGATTTAGATGGATGGAGAGGATTGCTTGCTTTACTGTTTATCATTTTTTCAGACAAATCCATGGAGACAGGCTGCTGATAGGACAGGAGGAAAACAACAAAAACAAATACAGTGCTTTGGTCTGGAACTGAATTGTATTATCTCTGCTGTCAGCTAGAGTCCCTGCTCACTTACCCAGACAATCTCCTCAGGGATTAAAACTTCCCCCTGCATTAGTGATAGCCTTTAGTATGGTGGAGCATCATATCTAGTTTAAAAAAAAAATCTGACTATAAACAGTTTTAATAGCTTGCAAAATCCTCACCATTTCAACCTTTGGGAGAGAGAGAGTGATTATGCTAATGAATCAAATAGGAGTGTCGGTAATGAAATTGCTCATCGCCTGGATTTCATTTTTAGTTTTTATATTTAGCTCCTCACAACCCCCAACTCTGGGTCTCATTTGAAAAGTTTATATTTTGCCGTCTTGGTCAAAGTTGAGAAGAAAAAATGGGCAATGTCTGGAGACATTTTGGGTTGTGATGGTACTGGCATCAAGGGGTAGAGTTAGGGGTGCTGCTGCATGCCCTGTATAGGGCAGCTCCCACAGTCAAATATTATCCAGCCCCAAAGTCACTGTTGAGGTTGAGATTTTTGTCCTCATGTGAGTTTTTCCAAATGAGTATCCATGTGACATTTATAGTGTTTTATAGGGAGATTTTGTTTTGCTTGAATTATGAATTAGAGAAGAGCAGTTTTAGACATTGATTTGAGGATTTATGTAGATGATAAGCAGTCTTTCAAAAATGTTCATGGAGATTTTATGGTAATTTCATGATACAGAGAAATGGAAAACAATCCTACTTCATCATAGAAGGACATGAGGAATTTTGTATTTTTATTTTTTTTCCTTTACAATTTATTTAATGTCTAACACATTTGGAAAGTCAAGTGGTTTTTTTTTAAACTTGTCGGATGGGTTTTGGCTATTTGTATTTGGTAATTTGCATCGACACTAAACTTTTCTCAGAATTAAAAGAATTGTTCAATCTTTAACTGACAGCTGCATTCTCTTGTTCATTTCACAGCTGGAGCTTTTGTTCCTCTATCATGTCATCATTGTCCACTCAATCACAATAATTTGCAGTAGAAGGAAGTATATGTAACCACACATGGATAAACACATACAAACACATCGAGTGACTTAGCAGAGACAAATTAGAGACTAACAAAGAATGTTTGCATTGCTTTCCTGAGACTTAGGTTTTCAGATCCTGGCCCAGGATCCAGGGCAGGGGTGGGCAAACTTTTTGACTCGAGGGCCACAATGGGTTCTTAAACTGGACCGGAGGGCCGGAACAAAAGCATGGGTGGAGTGTTTGTGTGAACTAATATAAATTCAAAGTAAACATCATTACATAAAAGGGTACAGTCTTTTTTTTTTTTAGTTTTATTCATTTCAAACGGGCCGGATCCGGCGGGCCGTAGTTTGCCCACGGCTGATCCGGGGTATAGCCATAACCACTATTGATGTTCATTGCTTGGGGTAGATCATAAAGCCTCAGAGAGATTTAAAAGTATTTCATCCATTGTTTTAAAACAAAAACAGACATTGGGGATGAAATGTAATTAGTCTTCTTAATCTCACTGCATTAAAAATATTGCAGTGGATCTTATTTTTTAAACAATTATCTGCCTTTCTATTCATACCCTGTTAATTAACTGAATGCATGCTGTGAAAAAGTCATACTTTCTATAAAGCCGGAGAGGGTGAAAAAAAAAATGCAGCTTGGAATTAGAAATCATAGTGGATCACTCTACCTTTGTTTACATGTTTAAGAACAAGGTGTCTCTTTGGTGGAGACAGATAGGAGATCTGCATTCTGTCACCAATAAAAGTCTTTTTAGGGGTTTTGTTTTGTTTTGTCTTTAATTAAGGGACCAGCTAGAGTTATGAAGTTAGTATAGAGAAAATTCAGATAAGAAATTGGCTGTCAGATAGAGGTAAAAAATGCAGTTTGATGATCTCTTAGATGTTGTGGTGTGTAAAATAAATTATTTCACTGATAACAGAAAGCAAACAAATAAATTTCATGTTATCCTATATTCTGTATATTCTTCAGACATTTTATTTTTAAAGAAATACGTGATATTTTGAATAGGTAATTACATATTACATAATTCAAAGATCAAAGCTGTATAGAAAGATACATATTGTAAAACCTTGCTCTCACCCCTGCATCCCAACCCTGATTTTCTCTCTTCATTTTTATTAGTCTCTTTCTTCTTCTAATGTTGTTTCTAGTACAAGCAAATTATGTATATTTACTTATTGTTTCCAATACCCATTCCCCCTTCCCCTCCCCAAATATACAGAAAGTAGGGAACTCTGTACACCACCTAGCACGTTGCTTGTTCATTTAGCTCTGTATCTTGGAGATGTTCCTCGCAGTATGTGAGTGTTTTCCTCATTCTTATGTGGGCTGCATGGGTGCAGAACTACATACAAATTGTCCCCTACTGATGGACACTTAGGCTGGTGCCAGCCTTTTGCCATTACTAGTAGTACCTCAGTGATTAACATTGTCCAGACGTCATTTGGTACATGTGCAGGTTTGTTAGAAAATTGGGTTGTTGTGTTAAAAGTCTTTGTAGTTTGGGTAGATACTGCCTTATTTCCTTTTACAGTGGTTCTACTATTTTGCCCTTTCCTCAGTAATTTCAACTATATCCCTATTTCTAGGTTGGTACCAATAGTTAGTAATTAATTTAAAAAATCAGTTAAATAAAGAATCATTAAAATATTTTCCATTAATTTGATATTTATTTGCTTTAGAGCAAATGTATTTATTGGGAAATAGTCTACTGATTAGAGTTCCATGATGTCTCTTTTCTAAACCTCATCGTTCTGATTTAAATGTTGGCTTTTAGCCCTGGCTGGTTTGGCTCAGTGGTTGAGCGTCAATCTATGAACCAGGATGTCACAGTTGATTCCTGGTCAGGGCACTTGCCCAGGTTGCAGGCTCCATCCCTAGTAGGGGGAGCGTAGGAGGCAGCCGATCAATGATTCTCTCTCATCATTGATGTTTTATCTCCCTCCCTCTCTGAAATCAATAAAAATATATTTAAAATAAAATAAAAGTTGTCTTTTATAGGGTGAGACCTTAGAGTACCCTCAGTGTCCCCATTTTTTTTTTTAACTGATGTTCTCCTTACACCAAATTAATAGTTACTTTAGTTATTCACCTTTATTGAATATCCCTGAGCATTTGGCATGGTTTTCTCAGAAATAGTATTGTACTTTTAACAATCATTTTTTATTGGTTCATATAATATTTATTTACCTTGCATTATTTTAATTTTTAAACAATTCTATATAATAAAAGTCTAATATGCTAAGTGTTTGACCGTTTGACCAGTCACTATGACACACACTGACCACCAGGGGGAAGATGCTCTGACCAGTACGTTAGCTTGCTGCTGGGGTCCGGCTGATTGGGACTGGGCGAGATGGGCCGAACAGGCCCTGGAGTCCTCCTGTGGTCCCTCCCCAGCCCCAATAGTGCACCGGTGGGGTTCCTTGACATGGCCTTCATCCTCTCGCAATCCAGGACCCCTTGGGGGATTTTGGAGAGCCGGTTTTGGCCCCATACCTGCAGGCCAGGCCGAGGGACCCCATTGGGGCACAAATCCATGCACCAGGCCTCTAGTAGTGCTGTAATTTTTGATTCAGGATTTTTTCATTGTTTTGTTCACTAATATGTCGTTGTGCTTATTAGGGTGTCTGACCATATTAAGTGCTCAGTAAATATTAGTGCATGGCAGAGAAAAAGGAAAAGCAGTAGCATGGGACAGACTGCTGATTCTGGGTTTGCACTCAGAACACCAGAAATCAACACTCTGTCCCAGAGCAAAGGTTCGGCAAGGAAGAGGAAGAGACAGCATTGCAGAGGGTAATCTTATCAACCAGGGATAGTGAGCCTGCCATGGCTGGCACAGTCATGTATTAGAAATTAAGACTTTTGTGATACTTCCTCTGTGATTAAATTGAAAGAGCAGTGGCTTAAAGGAAACCTCAGTTTTAAGTTCTAACCAATCTGCTTAACATGAGTGCCATACTGGGCTAGACATCTCTGTATTATACTCTTGCCCAGCCAGCTACTTATTCTCTTTTCGGAAAAAACAAACAAACAAAAAAAAACTACAGCTAGTTGAGTGTTTTCTAAACTTCATTTTCTCCCGTGTATCATCATGAATTTGCCATATCCATGTACCTCCTCACTGCTATTTACTTTGTCATCAGATTCCAGATATTTTGTTCTGTAACTGCGCAACCTTTTACTGTGAGGATTCAGGATCTAGAGAAGGGGCCACGCACAAACGAATGCACTAGACAATAAATATGAATTTAGAAGGCATGGGGGGCCATGCAGAAACCTTTCTCTAGTGGAAAGGGTCCCTGACTTCTCGGTCCCATTGCTTTTATTCACTTGAATATACATTTTCTGTTTAGGAATGCATACAGGCATATAAAAGGTAAAGTTTGGTAAACAGTAAAAGGATTATCAGGTTAGGGGATTGCCTTGAGCTATTTGGCCAACAGCAGGGCAATATTATGCTGATTTTTAGCCTTGCTGAATATCTCATTAATATGCTACCCACTGTTGGTCTTAGCCTCTGGCATGTAACCTTTATCCAAGTAGACAATTTTAAATGAGTCAAATTTCACAGACCTTTTTGTGTCTCCTTGGAGTATAATGAACTGTTAACTTCTGAATTCTTAAAAGAGGAGTATATATTCAAGGTTGATTGTTTACAAAACTTTGTAGAGGGAAAATTTGATTTTTATTTTAAACTAGCTTTGTCACACTCGGGGCTGCCATCACCCTCTCTTTCATTCCTGGCCAGGGCCCATTGTATTCTCCCAACTGCCTACTTGGTTTTTTGTTTGTTGTTTTGTTGCCTCATTTCACACCCTCTACTTCCAGTCTTTAAGTTTAACATGAACCTGTTTTAGTGAACATGATAATATTTAGTAAATTGGGTAGCTATTTCCTCAGGATATGTTGATGAGACAGCTATATTTTCTCAGAGATACATATATTTGTTCTAACTATGCTCCTCTGGACACAGTACTGCTACTGTTAATGTCTAACGCAGTAAAATATTAGAAAGAAAGATTTTGAAGTATTGGTAAACTGTTCTTTCTTTGCATTTATATTGATAACCTTTAATGCATAGAGTATAAAGCTATTATTTTGGCCATGTCATTTTATTTTGTTTGTTTTTGTTAATCCTCATTCAAGGATATTTTTCCCATTGCTTTTTTTTTCTTTTTTTTTTTAGAGAGAGAGAGAGAGTGGGAAGTAGGGAGAAATTGAGGATGGGGGAGAGAGAGAAACATCGATTGGTTGCCTCCTGCATGCACCCCTTCTAGCGCTGGGGATTGAACCTGCTCCTAAGGTACATTCCCTTGACCAGGAATCAAACCCGTAAGCTTTTATTTTGTGGGCTAATACTCTAACCATTGAGATCACCGGCTGGGGCCATGTCATCTTTTTTAATTACACATTTGTTAGTCAGCTTATTTGGTTGTGAGTTGTATTTTGAAATCACCTCTACTCTTTTTTTAAAAAAATCTTTATTGTTCAGATTATTACAGTTGTTCCTCTTCTCCCCACCCCAGCCATAGCTCCCCTCCACCCAGTTCCCACCCCACCCCACCCCATGCCCTTCCCCCCCCCCCACTGTCCTCGTCCATAGGTGTACGATTTTTATCCAGTCTCTTCCCGTATCCCCACACCCCTTTCGCCCCAAAAATTGTCAGTCCACTCTCTTTCTATGCCCCTGATTCTATTATATTCACCAGTTTATTCTATTCGCAGATTTTTTATTCACTTGATTTTTAGATTCACTTGTTGATAGATATGTATTTGTTGTCACTTTGTGCATAATTTTTATCTTTACCTTCTTCTTCCTCTTCTTAAAGAATACCCTTCAGCGTTTCATATAATACTGGTTTGGTGGTGATGAACTCCTTTAGCTTTTTCTTTTCTGTGAAGCTCTTTATCTGACCTTCAATTCTGAATGTTAGCTTTGCTGGATAAAGTAATCTTGGTTGTAGGTTCTTGGTATTCATCACTTTGAATATTTCTTGCCACTCCCTTCTGGCCTGCATAGTTTCTGTTGAGAAATCAGCCGACAGTCATATGAGTACTCCCTTGTAGGAAACTAACTGTTTTTCTCTTGCTGCTTTTAAGATTCTCTCTTTGTCTTTTGCCCTTGGCATTTTAATTATGATGTGTCTTGGTGTGGTCCTCTTTGGATTCCTTTTGTTTGGGTTTCTCTGCGCTTCCTGGACTTGTAAGTTTATTTCTTTCACCAGTAGGGGAAGTTTTCTGTCATTATTTCTTCAAATATGTTTTCAATATATTGCTCTCTCTTCTTCTGGCACCCCATAATTCTGATGTTGGTACGCTTGAAGTTGTCCCAGAGGCTCCTTACACTATCTTCATGTTTTTGGATTCTTTTTTCATTTTGCTTTTCCAGTTGGGTGTTTTTTGCTTCTTCGTATTTCAAATCTTTGAGTTGATTCTTGGGATCCTCTCATCTGCTGTTGGATCTCTGTATATTATTTTTTATTTCAGTCAGTATATGCTTAATTTCTGCTTGGTCCTTTTTCACATCCTTGAGGGTCTCACTAAATTTCTTGGAGGTTTCTAGAAGATTCTTGAGTAGCCTTATAACCATGTTTTTGAACTCTATATCCCTTAGTTTGCTTTCATCCATTTCTTTCATTTGTGACATGTTTCTATGTCTCCGCATTTTGGCTGCTTCCTTGTGTTGATAGAGTGGTTTTCTGTGTTAGGTGTCCTATAGGGCCCAGTGGCTCAGCCTCCCTAATTACCTGAGGAGGACACTCTTAGTGCACCCCTTTGTGGGCTGTGTGCACAGTCTTGTTATAGTTAAGCCTTGATTGCTGTTGGTATCACTGGGAGGAATTGACCTCCAGGCCAATTGGCTGTGAGTACCAGCAGTGTCTACAATGGGAGAATTTCTGTGCTGGAGACACCCTATGGGGCAGGACTTGCTTCAGTGGAGCTTTGGTGCTCATTGTCTGCCCTTTGAGTGTGTCTCTTATGGATGTCAAGAGTTGTAATCTGGTATGGTCTCACACTGACCACTGGGTACACTGGCTCTTGGATTTCCAAGTAGGTGCAAAGTCAGCCACTGCCTGAGGCCACCCAGCAGTACCTACAGAGAGCTCTGCAGATTCCTCCTCTTTGTTTGTGGTTTGGAAGTGCCCAGATGAGGCCCAGCTGTGAAGCAATGCATGCTGCTGATGAGCCTTAGGCCTTCTTTTGGGAGCTTTGGAGCTCTCTGACCCAGCTGCAGTTTATTAGGTTTTAGATTGCAAAAGGACAGGCCATATGCAAAAGCCTCTGTGCATAGCTTGGGTGGGGTTGTAAATTGGGTGAGGCGGGGTCTCAGGGAATCACCAGGGCGGAGCAAACAGCAATGGCTGCCAGTCAGCCTTGCCTTGGAGAGGTCCCTGGGTCTCTGTCCTGTGACCCAGTGCAGGAACAACGATAGCTGCGAGCACCTCTTAGAGAAAGCCGCCCCCACATTCCTGTCCCGATATCAGATAGTCCAGTTTCTCCTCATATGAGTCTAGGTCCCCAGAGTCTTGCCTGGAACTGGAGTTCAGAGCAATCAAATCTTGTATCTCCCTCCCGATTGAAAAAAACAGCAGCACCTTTGTACCTCCGCACTTCTGCACCTCCTACCAGTCTCAATGTGCTTTTCTCTTTCCTTCTAGTTGTAGAACTTCCACTCAGCCAGCCTTCCCGTGGTTCTGGATGCTATTCGTTTTGTCTTTTAGTTGTAGTTTTGATGTGGTTGTGAGAGGCAGCAAGTACAGGTGTTTACCTCTGTCGCCATCTTGGTTCCTCTCTCACTTCTACTCTTCATCCAGGTGTGGCCTGCAGCATTGTACATTAGAACCTGCTTTGTATTCCTTTTTTAAAATTGTCATTCCTGTTGTTTTATCATGAATATTTTACTTTCTGAAAATCAGTTGCTTTCTTTTTTTCTTCTTTAATTTTATTTCAGGGAAATCTTTTATCAGAGGAACTTATATTTGTTTTTCAAAAGGCAGCTGCCTTAGAAAATTCCATTTTGCCAAAAGATATTTAAAATACCTAAAATATAACTATTGTATAAAATATGTTAATTTATATAAAGTCACAGAGGATAATATTTAAAGAAGAAAAGAATGGTCTGTCTTTTTCTATTATTATACTTAATAAATTATGTATTTTTTTCAATTTAACAGGAAAAACGTTGTTATTAGATTCCTTTCTGTGTAACCTTAAAGGGAATTTAGTTTGGTTTGTTGTATAGACATATAATCAGTAGAGCACTTTTATTCATTCTACAAGTACTTACTAGTTCTTGTTGATTTTAAATCTTTCCTAGGAAATGTCTATTAGTGTTAACGTCTCATATCAATTTAATTTTGTATTTGAAGATTCAGTCCTGAGGCAGAATCAGGCCTTTGTCTCAAAATAGCTGGTGTACTCTCCAATAAGCATAAAATGTTCTTATTGGAACTCTGCACATCTTGGTGTTTATTTCATTATTTTGGGAATATGAGTTTTGAGAGGAAACTTCATTTTTTATATTTATTTTAAAAAACTGACAATATAGTGATACAAGATAGTGAACTTGGGCAGAAGCATTACAAATGGTCTGCTCTTTAAGCAAATGAGTTAATTGAAATCTAACTTTAAGTATTACATTTCAACAGAAATGCCTTTGCAAAGAAAATGTAGCATAAAATATAATTTATCATGGTTTTGTTGGATGATTCTAAAACAAGCTACTGTTCTATTTTAGGGTACACATGACTTTTCCAAGAAGTCTTACCATGACCACATTTACTTATGACATGTGAATATGGTCTATTCTTGAATTCCATGCTTAATTCCAGATGTCTTCACATAAACCATACTTGGAAAGACTTCTTATATGTGTAGGAAGTGGTGTCAGTGGTGGGTCAGCTTTGAACTTTGTTATGAAATAGCACACAGAGTTTTCTAGACAGCTATAGAAAATGAGAAACATTGGCGAGATGAAGCCATCCCTAGAGACTGGACATCTCCAGTAGAAACTGGACTCCTGGCTAGAAAAGTGATATCAAATATTTTCCAAGTTTTTTGTAAATATTAATCTATCTTTTTTTTTTTTTTTGAGAAATGAGCTTGGAAACTGATTTGTAGAGATAAATTGAGACCATTTGCCATGAACTTCCTGTGTATCCCCATCTTTAACTAAACATAGCTCTGCCCTATTATTTACGTGATCCTCTTTTCCTCTGCTGGGAGACAGACATGTTCCCCCTAAAGTGAATTACTCCACTTAATTTCTATATCTCATCTCAATTTAAAACATTTTCAGCTCTCTGTTTCCTCTTGAGTGTACTACTTTGCTAAAAGTGACCTTGTGAAGGTCACCAGTGACCTCAACATAATAAAGCTCATATATGACAAACCTACAGTCAACGTCATGCGCAATGGGCAAAAACTAAATGAGTTTCCTTTAAGATCAGATACAAGACAGGAATATCCTTTTTCACCACTCGTATTCAACATAGGACTGGAAATCCTAGCCACAGCAATCAGAAAAGAAGAAATAAAAGGCATCCAAACTGGAAAGGAGGAAGTAAAACTGTCATTATTCGAAGATGACATGATATTGTACATAGAAAAATCCTAAAGACTCCACCAAAAAACTGCTAGATTTTATAAATTCGGCAAAGTATCAGGATACAAAATAATATCCAGAAATAGATGGCATTTTATACATGAATAATGAACTCTCAGAAAGAGAAACTAAAAAGACAGTCCCGTTTACTATTGCAACAAAAAGCATAAGATACCTAGGAATAAACTTAACTAGGGATGTAAAAGACCTGTACTCAGAAAACTATAGGACTTTGATAAAGGAAAATAGAGGTAGATACAAACAAGTGGAAGCATATACCATATTCATGGATTGGAAGAATTAACATCATTAAAATGTCCATACTACACAAAGCAATCTACAGATTCAGTACAGTCCCTATTAAAATACCAATGACATACATATTTCACAGATCTAGAAATATATCTAAATTTATGTCAAAAAATTGTTATGGAACCAAAAAAATCTAATGACTTCCTAGGGTTCTTTGTCTTGAATTCACAGATTTGATTCTGCTGACTACCCAAGTATTCTTGAAATCTGTACCCCTTTAGCTGCCATGATACCATAGTTTCCCCTTCTGTTAACACTTTGGCCACTGTTCCTTATTTGTCAATTGTATTTAATAATCAATATGGCATAAGAACTGCACAAAATTCTGAATCTGCCAGGCACCCAGTTTTTTTTTCACCCAAAATGTATCTCCATTTTATTTTTCTTTCTCATTTCCATTGCTTCCATTCTGGTTCAATTCTTTCCCTGGATTACTAGTTATCCCCTTACCCAGTTTCTGTGCCTCCATTCTCTTTTTTCTCCGTTTCATCTTCTACTTCACAGTACTCTTTCTAAAGGAATGTCTTTACCCAGATGATTGTACTGCTAAGGAACCTTTCCTGTTCCCTATTGTTTACCTCAAGTCCTGCTCTTTATTATGGCTTTTTTAGTTTAAAAAAGTTGGGCCCCAATCTCTCACCATTATTTTCTGTTTTCACTCAACATTTATCTATTTAAACTGGCAGTTAAGTCTTCTGGTGTCACATGTTCTTCCCATGCTGTGTCATCATTTCCTCCAGGCATGTGCTTATTTTATCTCATTCCTCTTTGTCTAACCTCATCCTCATTGCTTTTCTCAGCTGTCCCAGTCTTCACAGCCATTTCCATTAAGTTGGTTTTTAAACTAAGTTGGCCTTAGTTTTCTCTAGTTTGCTTCTCCTCAGTACCACGTAGCTTAGTTTTTTATTTTCTCTAACACTTTATTCTTTTCCAGATTTTTCCTATCTAATAACATGTAAGTATTTTGAGGTCAGAGAAATGAAATATTTTTGATATGCACCAGGTAATACTGTAGATATTCCACAAACATATTCCCATTGAGTGAAAATAAGACACAAAGGTTAAACAGTTAAATGTCCTTGGTTTTCACGAAGAAATTGAAACCAATTTCTGGGTAGAAACAGTTTTAAAAAAATAACATCACAATTTTATCTAGGCAACCTGTGTAGTTTTAGAAATCTCACATCAGCAGGGGGCAGTCAAACCCAAGTGCATTCATTCTATCTTATGGGAAATTAGACTTATGTCTGAAATTAGAATACCAGCTGTACTTTATAATCTATTTGTAAATAATTTTCAAAACTCTTCCCTAAGTAGGTTTGTAGAATTGTATTAATCTGTTAATCCATGGAAGGTAAATGAGATTTTTTTAAGTGAAAAAAAAGGAAAAATTTGCTTTATTTGGTGTTTTTGATGAATGACCACTTTACATAGAAATTTGTTTTTCCTGCCCCAGAATCAGAATTTCAATTCAATTAACTTATTATTAGGCTGTTTTTATATTCAATAAAATTATTAACTTTTATAAAACTTTTATTTGCCCTGTGATTTTGAGAAAAATGAGTTTTTATTAGAGGTGGATGTATAACATTGAAATGTAGTTTGGCAAATTCTTTAAGTTTTATTGAGTTTTTTTTTCTGAACCTTTCCTCTGGCTGGCTGCAAACAACTAGTGCCATGTGTTTATTGACCTGCTCATTTTCACCTCCTCCTCTTGGAGGTTAACCTAGTACTTATTAAGGGAGAAACACAGTTTATACTAAACAATGTTTAAATATGCTGATGGTATTACTGTATTTCCTGTTTTGTATTCACAGTAAGAAGACTCTGAAAAACTGCCTTTGTATAAATACTTCACTGACATTCCAGACAAGTATAATCTTGTCTGCTGGTAGGCAGGAAAGAGTGATGTCCTGGAATGCTGTAAGAGAAGGAAATCTCTTTGTGTTCCACAAATGATAGCCCTAAACCTTTTAAGAATTTAATTTTAAAATGACCAGCTCTGTATTTGCTTTTCCTTCCGTTTATTAACTTTGAATGCATTTAGTTCACAAATGCAGCTAGTCAGAAAAAAACACATTGTGTCTGAGAAAGAAGCATCTTCCTGATAGTTTGCTGGAAATTGTTGGTAGAAACATCAGAGGTTAACATAGAAACAGATTTAGTAAATAATTATTATTTTGTTCTCATAGCTTAAATCTTTTTTGATACTTGCATCCAGCTTTTGATAGTTCTCTTCAGGCTTGAAAGATGCAGGGTTTCCAAAATTTCCTGTAAAGAAGTAATTTGGAGATTGTTTTTAGAACACAGATTATATTCTTTTAAAGTTAGATTTGGAGTTTTTCAAGTCTATCGCCTTAACCACTCGGCAACAACTACCTGCCAGATTTGGAGTTTTTATGTTATTTTATTATTTAATGTAAGTTAGTAAAATATATAAAAATCAATTGTGTAATTTGAACCCAGCAAAACAGAATCACCTGTAAGAATTTCCAAATACAAGGTTTAAATACCCATTGATTACTTTCAAGTTGTAGAAAAGTATGATCAGATAATTGTTGCCATTAATGTATATGTTGTACCATTTATTTAAAAATATGTTGACATTATTCTTCTTATATACCCCTTCTCATAAATCTGCTGTGATGAATTCTGAAATACTAAGGCTACTGCATCTTCAAGTAAGAGCCTTTTAAAGGAAATAATTTAAGACAGCAGAGCCACCAACTGCTACAATGATTCCATGGTGTTAGAAACTCAGATTCCTTCTATCTTGCAGCTGTACCATCCCTTAGGCCACATGGGAAAAATAACTCACTGTTCCATTAGTTGGGTTCTCATTCAGGTAAAAGGGGATGAGAAGATGAGGAAAGAGAGCTCACTCTCTCACTTTAAGGACATAACCTATAAGTATCATTTACATCCATATGATCCTTCTTAGCTTCATACCCAAAATAAATATATTTTCTATTTTGGTTGGCTGGCTGTGCAGCTTGAATTGAGGGGTTTTGTTGCTAAAGGAAAAAGAGAAAAACTAGCAGTCTTGTGTGTTGTTAGCTTTACTCATTGTCATTGCCCACTCCTTCCTCTTTGAATCATTTTCTTTGTTTCCAGTTTTTATTTTATTTCTGTTTCCTCTTGGTTTCTTTACATATTTATTCTGCTCTGCCTATCCATAAAGTGTTGGGTTCATCAAGGTTGGGTGCTAGCACCCCTCTTTTTTTCTTTTGTCTCCATGGGCAATCTCATTCACATCCATGACTTCAGGTGTCACATGACTGCACTTGATTCAGCTTAGACTATTGCTCTGATCTCTTCAATGAACTGCCTACTTAAGAGATGTCAAAGGCATTTCAAATTCATCATATCCTAAATATAAGTTTTGCTCCAAGTATTTTAATCACTAAATCTTCTTAACTTTTGAGGTAAATACAGTGATCATACTTGATGCTATATATGAGAAACTGAGATATAGACAGGTTACGAAAGGTGACCAACACAGTATTTGTCTTTTTGTGACTGGCTTATTTTACTCGCTGGCTGGGCTCACTTAGCATAATGTCCTCAAGTCTCATGTGTATTATAGTATGTATTCTAATTTCTTTCCTTTTAAAGGCAGAGTAGTATTCTAATGTATGTATATACTGCATTATGCTTTTCTCTTTGCCAGTGGATACCTGGGTTGCTTTCACTTCTTGGTTATTATGAATAGTGTTTTTATGAACATAACTGTCCTTTTTAATGATTGGACTTTAATATTTCTGAGATCCTGCTTCCAGTTATTTTGGATATATACCTCAGAGCTGGAGCCAGAGCTAAAGCTGGCCCAGAATAAAAAGAAAAAGAAAAAAAGGAGCGGTTGGGAGCTTCAGTCACCCGCCAGCCTGAAAACAGCCCTCAGCCCCTCACCCAGACTGGCCAGGCACCCCAGCAGGGACCCCCACCCTGAAGGGTGTGTGACCAGCTGCAAACAGCCATCATCCCCTCACCCAGATTGGCCAGGCACCCCAGTGGGGACCCCCATCCTGATCCAGGACACCCTTCAGGGCAAACCAGCCAGCCCCACCCGTGCACCAGGCCTCTATCCTATATAGTAAAAGGGTAATATGCCTCCCAGCACTGGGATCAGCAGAGCCGAGAGGCCTCACAGCACCGGGATCAGCGGAGCTAAGAGGCCTCCCGGCACTGGAATCAGTGTGATAGGGGGCAGCGCCCAAACCCCCTGATCGCCCTGCGGCTCTGTGTGTGACAGGGTGCAGCGCCCCAACCCCCCCACCCCCCCACGGGCCCTGCTCTGTGTGTGACGGGGTAGAGCCATAACCTCCCCATCGGCCCTGCCCTGAGTGTGAGAGTGGCGGCGCCCCAACCCCCTGATCGGCCCTGCTCTGTGGGTGATAGAGGGCGGCGCCCCAACCCCCTGATCCACCCTGCTCTGTGTGTGACAGGGGGGAGCTCCCCAACCCCCTGATGGGCCCTGCTCTGTGCGTGACAGGGGGCGGCGCCCCAACCCCCTGATGGGCCATGCTCTGTGTGTGACTGGGCAGCGCCCCAACCCCCTGATTGGCCCTGCTCTGTGCGTGACAGGGGGCGACGCCCCAACCCCCTGATGGGCCCTGCTCTGTGCGTGACAGGGGGCAGCACCCCAACCCCCTGATTGGCCTTGCTCTGTGCGTGACGAGGTGGCGCCGCAACCTCCCCATCGACCCTGCCTTGAGTGTGACAGGGGGCGGTGCCTCAACCCCCCAATCAGCCCTACCCTGAGCGTGACTGAGGGTGGCATCGCAACCTCCCGATCCACCCTGCTCTGTGCATGACAGGGGGCGGCGCCCCAATTCCCCAATCGGCCCTGCTCTGAGCCCAACCAGGGGCTGCACCTAGGGATTGGGCCTGCCCTCTGCCACCCGGGAGCAGGCCCAAGCCAGCAGATCGTTATCTCCGGAGGGGTCCCAGACTGCGAGAGGGCACAGGCTGGGCTGAGGGAACCCCCCCTCCCCCCAAGTGCACAAATTTTTGTGCACCGGGCCTCTAGTTTATATAATAAAGAGCCAGGGTCCTAACGACCGAAGGCTTGACCAGACCGGAAGTCATAGCAACCCAGCACTGACTAGGGCCGCTGTGGGCGCCCCGACCCAGCACTGACTGCCTAGGAGGCTGCGAATCAGGCCTGGAGAGAGGCCTGCAGAGAGAGAGAGGCAGGGTCCGATCTGTAGCCTCTGTTGTAGCCATTGATCAGAACTTGCCTCTCTTTCTCTCCCAGCCTGGCCAACAGCCACACCTCCATTTCTCTCCAGGCCTCCACTGGGGCTGCTGATCAGCCCTGCATTCCTGATTAGGTCCTGTTGATAGGCCCAGAGATGCTGACTGGCATAGAAACTGACCAATCAGAACCAAATTGGCTGGGAGAGGAGGGAAGTTAGGGGTGAGATTAGACCTGTAGGGGAGGGCAGTTGGGAGCAAGATCAGGCTGGAAGGGGGGGAGGGCAGTTAGGGGAGATCAGGGAGGCAGAGGCAGTTAAGGGCAATCAGGCTGGCAGGGAAGGGCAATTGGGGGTGAGATCAGACTGGCAGGGGAGGGCAGTTGTGGGCAAGATCAGACCAGCAGGGGAGGGCAGTTAGGGGCGATCAGGCCATCAGGGGAGAATAGTTAGGGGTGAGATCAGGCTGGCAGGGGAGGGCTGTTGGGGGCGATTTCAGGCCAGCAGGGGTGAGCAGTTAGGGGCAACCAGGCTGGCAGGGGAGGGCAGTTGGGGGCGATATCAGGACAGCAAGGGAGGGCAGTTAGGGGTGATCAGGCAGGCAAGCAGAGGCAGTTAGGGGCGATCAGGCAGGCAGGCAGATGAGTGGTTAGGAGCCAGCAGTCCCAGATTGTGAGAGGGGTGTCCCCGATAGGAGTGGGTGCAGGCTGGGCTGAGGGACCCCCTCCCCTCCATGCAAGAATTTAGTGCACTGGGCTTCTAGTACTTATGATAATAGACTATTCTGGTTATATATTTTCTCCTAATAAAGTTTTGTAAGCTAATGTCTTTCAAGGAATTTGGTTAATTTCATCTAAGTTGTCAAATTTATACCCATAGAGTTGTTCATTGTTTTTTCTTTTAGTGTCTGTGGGAGTCAGAGTGAAATCTCCTCTTTTCTTATTGATAAGAAAATTTTGTGTTTTCTCTTTTCACTTGTTAGTCTTTGGAGAGTTTTATCAATTTTATTGCTATTTTCAAAGGTTGTGGTTGCATTGAATTTCTTTATTGCTGCTTAAAAAAAATTAATTCTCTGTTTTATGTTTCTTCCTTTTTGCTTCTTTCGGATATTGTTTGCTGTTCTTATTCCCCTATGGTGGAAACTTAGATTATTCATTTGAAACCTTTCTTGAAATGGTACAGATATCTCTAAAGGTGTTCTTTAAAAGAATGTATTCTGCTGTTGTTGGGTATAGAGTCATAGATGTCATTTAGGGCACTTTGGTCAATTGTGTAGATTGTGTCTTCTGTATTCTTACTGGATTTTTATTTGGTCTATTCTTGAGAGAGAAATATTGAAGTTCTCAAGTATAATTGTGGATTTATCTATTTTTCTCTCAGTTTTTGTTTCATGTATTTTGATACTCTTTTCTTAGGTGCATATATATTTATCATGGTTTACTGCCTCTTGCAGTCCTGGTAATTCTCCATATTCTAAAGTCTAACTTAGTCAGATATTATAATAATCTCACTTTTCTTTGGGTAGTGTTTGCATGATTTAATTTTAACATGTCTGTTACTTAATTTTAACGTGTCTATTATTTTATCTCATTTGAGTTTCATATAGATAGCATTTAGTTGGTTCTTATTTGTCATATAATTTGAGAATCTTGGGTTTTTTGTTGTTTTTATACCATATACATTTAGTATAATTGTCAGTATGTTTGGTTTTAGTTCTGTGATTTAATTGCTTTTCTGTTTGTCCCTCTTTTCATTTTTCTGTGTTTTTCTGCCATCTTGTGAATTATTAGCATATTTTTCATTACTCCATTTCAATTCATCTAATGCCTTTAATATTATATTTTTGTATGTTTTTTAGTTAATTGCTCTAGTAATTACACTATTCACACCTAACTTTTCAAAGTCTACTTGTAGTTAATAATTTATCCTTTAAAATGAAGTGTAGAAACCTTACAACTATCTTAGTCAAGAAAATTACAAATATGAATATTTGAGGAGCTTAGGTGTGTGCCGTAGAAGGCAACCTTCCTTACTCTTTAACCCCCTCTTCTTCACTTAATCTTTTCAGTACCCATCCTTTAATTATTTTTTTTATTCTGTACTACTTTCAGCCTACAGTGTACACCTATATGTAGAAAATAACTTTATATTCATTTCTCCCCTCTTGAAACTGTTTTCTAAATTCAGTATGAGATTATTGATATAGATGAGAAAACTGAGGTGCAAGTAGTTTTATTTGTCCAAGGCCACACAACTAGTAAGTGGTAGAGCTGGGTTTTTGGTCTTAGGGTTTTGACTGCAACGCAACTGCCTTTATTTTACTGCAGACAATAGTAGTGCTTATGCAAATCTCTTCCTTTTGTAAGCACATGATTTCCAAGTGTAATTATTCTCATATCTTTGGGTATTCTAATTTAGTTATAAAAATGTATTTTTTCCCATCTTCCATAAGGTATCTTCAGTACTTAAAATAGCACATTAGAAATTTATTGCTGCAAATTTTAACTTATTTGAGTTTGTGGAACTAGTTTTTGGCATCCAAACAATTTGTGGATTCCCACATAATTGCAGTTAAATTTCCTCAATGTAATTGAAGCAATATTTTATGGAAAAAAATTAACTACTGAGGACTGTGTAACGTTTTTAAATGATTTTCTATCATTGCAATCACAGCATCATATACATATATTTAAAAAATATGCACATGTCATTTGTTCATTTCTTAGATAATACTGGGTATTTATCTGGGGTCTGCAATCACAGAAGTCTGCAGCTCATAGACTAGAAACCATATTTTAGATTATTAGTGAATAATAACAACAAAATACATTTTTCCTAGGATATTAGAGTTGAATATATAGAGAGATTAAAGAACTCTAATTTTTATCAAATACAAACCTTACCATCAAAATGGAGATGCTCTTCATATTAATCACCTAATGTGTTCCTATTATTACCATGAAGTATTAAAAGGTATAATTTTAGAATTTTTAATAGTCTTTTTCTCTTTCAGGTTTGATAATATTATAGTCCTTTATGGTGGGAAAAGAAACATATTTTACAAATGTTAAGACAAACACCCCTAGCCAGTTTTGCTCAGTGGATAGAGCGTCAGCCCGTGGACTGAAGGGTCCTGGGTTTGATTCCGGTCAAGGGCACATATCTTGGTTGCAGGCTTGATCCCTGGCTCCAGTTGGGGTGTGTGCTGAAGGAAACCAATTGATGTGTCTCTCTCACAGCGATGTTTCTCTCTCTGTTTCTCTCCCTCTCCCTCCCACTAGCTCTAAAAATCAGTGGAAAAATATCATCGGGTAAGGATTAACAAAAAAAAGTAAAAGATAAAAAAAGACAAACAATAACTTGATTTCTATGAAACAGATGATCGCCAGCTATATAGAGCTAAAAGATCTAAAAATCCTTTGAGTTTGGCAACTTTCTTATTGCATTTCCTTTCTTTCTTTACTAGCAATCATTGTCTTATTCCTAAAGAATTAGTACTCAAGGTCATTCAAAGAGATTTTTAAAAAACCAGTAGTGAATTTGTTGTGTTAATAGACTTCTCTTAATTGGCCTCTTTTTGTGTTGTTTTTTTCTCTTTTTTTAGCTTTGGGCACAGTAATATTTTTTCTTTCTTTATGGAGTCAGATGAGCTTTAAAGATTTGAAAAAAGCAGCACTGACATTTAAAGGTTAAAACCTTATCTATTTGACAAAATTATGATTCAGAAAAGCTGCAAGTAAAAGTATGAATTCTAGTTTTACAAATATAGTAATAAAGAATATACTTTGTTGGTAACTTAATACTCATATTAAGAATATTAAGATACTCAATACATTTTAAGGTATAGTTTTTAAAAATAACACCTGAATTAATGTACTTTTTAAAAACCATTGTGAAGGAATGGACCCATTATTTTGAGACGAACATTTATCTTAAGATAAAACTTACGTTGTATTTTATGTTCTACAAAAATTGACACATTATTACACTACTATTTATTATCAATCTGTGACTAGACACTAATTTTCTGAATCATTTAGCATATACATTCTATTAGATTTTGTAAGCTTATTATTTAGTAAGAACTTTTTCCTATTTCCTAATTGAGATCTGTTGTTTTTTCAGCTATATCAGAGGAGTAGGTTTTTAGAATAAAATAACTTTTAAAAACTGTGCCACAAAGAGATAAATAGATATCCAGTAGAAATAGGGATAAAGTTGGAGAACTCACATTCTCTCTTTTCAAGATACACAAAGCGTAAAACAAGATAATTCGCCCTGTTCGTTGCCATCAAGATGTATCAAATTTTTATATCAAAATAATAGCCCCATTCTGTCAGCCCTGTGTTGTGTACTCTGCAGAGTAATGTGGTAAATCACAGGTGGATTGTTCAGGTGCTCAAGGAGCCCCCTGACAGGCCATTGCTGGATCCAGTAATTCACCTTTGTGGCGTATCATAGTTCCTGAAGCCTAACATTTTGGTAACTGTTTCAGGAAAAGAAATACTGTCCAAGGTTTCCTTTCTTGCCTCAGTCCCTGTTACACAAAGCAAACAAACTTGTTTACAGAACATCCAGCCTTCAGTTGAGTAAATGACGGGCAGGAAATCAAGCTGTTAATACAGGAGGATGACTAAGTGAGGAAATCCGTCTTTTGTCAACCACTCTTATATTATTATTGTTTTTAAAATAGAATCTGCTTTCAGTTTCAGTGGTTGGGAGTGTTAGATGTACATGGTTTAATGGATTTTGTACTTAAAATTCTGGTTTCCCTCTTACTTACAATCCAACATTATAACAGAAAATACTGCAAATAGTCTTTTAAGATGATTGATATAGGATGATGGTTCAGGCTTATTTATTGAGTCAGAACTTCACACCTGTTCCATGTCATAACAACTTCCTCAGAGTATGAGTTAAAAAAACAAATACACACACACACACACACACACACACCAAAAAAAAAAAGCCTTTCTTGCAATGCCAAAAACATTATAAATCTTTAAATTGAAAAATTCTGAATTAATTTTCATTCTTTTAAAAATTTTAAAAGTAACCCTTTGTAGTTTATAGTTTCTAAAGTAGATTGCTGATTTTCACATTGCTTTATATGTACTTGCTCTGTTGTAAACTTTGATAAAATATTAAACTTCATATTATGGCAATATGAAAAATAATCCTAATATTATATATAGCATTTTCACTCCAGAAAGGAGTTTACTAAAAACAAGTCTCAAATTTTATCTTTAAGTTCATCACATTAAACACATGTAGGATAAAAGAGACTTTACTTGTTTGGTGGGACACGGAAATTTGAGCTCACATTTAATATAACATTGTCATGAATCTTCCAAAAAAATGCTCATGTCATTTTAGACTGCATAAATTATAGCATCCAGATTGGATAAGCTAATAGTTCCTGGTGCTCTGTCCTGGTCAGATCACATCTAGAGTGTAGTATACAATTTTGGAATCTCATGGTTTGTAACTAATTTTAGATACAACAGGTAAGGATCAAAGCATGTTTTTATTTTGGAGAATAGAAGAATACATGTAGATACAGTTATGTCTTCATATTTTTAAAACTCCATCCTGTTGAAGAGACAGATTTTAAAAGTTTCTGGGAAAGCAAATGGAAAAGTTTTCCAGTGAGCTAGAGTTGTCAACTTTAGTTGACTTGCTGGTTCTGGGAATCAAGAACTACCTTAGTATTCTAGGTGTTTTGAAGAAGGGTTGATTGTACTGAATGTCTGCTATATTGATTAGGAAATTAGAAAAGATAATTTCCAATCTCTTTTCAATTTTGAATTGAGGTAGCAAGCATGAAATGATTTCATGGTTCAGTCACTTCGCATATGTGTAAGAATTTGCAAATTTTGTATTTGAATTTTGAGAATAATATTGAAAACTATCTTTGGCCCTATGCATTTTCAATTTTTTTTCTCTTTTATGTTTTTATTTTCTAAAAAAACAGTTCAAACTATCAAAAAGAAAAGAAAAACATTAAAATGTGGCCCAGGTCATATAAATGCAGTCTGAAGTTAGATGCAGAAATTGCAATGAATAATACAGGTCCTTTGTTTAACTAAGTGCGATCCCCACTCATCTCATCATTTGTGAAAAAATTGGACATGTGGCACTTAATAGCACAGTCTAATAACTTGCTCTTTTCTTTGTAGCAAACATGATTCCTCCTAAAATGAGGGAAAATCATTTCTTTGAACTTTAGTCTAAGATTTGTTGATATTCTTCCTCTTTATTTAATGTTATATATATTTGGGAAAGTTGACGGTAAAGATAGGTTGTGTTTGTGCAGAATTCAGCAAAAGAGGTTGGCTGTTTAGCATTAAATACCTATCTATACTATTAAAAAGGTAATATGCTAATTAGACCAGACGTCTTCTGGACATCCTTCTGGATGTCCTTCCAGACAAAGCCACAGCAGCTGCAAAAGGGCTGAGGACCAGCAGTGTGGGAGAGGCTGCACCTCGGGCCTGTCTAGTGCCGTGGTCCCTTTTGCAGAGGCCGTGGGAAAAGGCCAGTGCCGTGCGAGAAGGGAGAAGCGAGAAGGCCAGTGCCACAACCCCTTCTGCAGAGGCAGCGGGAGAGGGGAGTGCATGGACCAGTCCCAATGTTGCCCCTTCCACAGCGGCAGCCACAGAGGCAGTGGTGCCACCCCTCTATAAGGCTAGACATGTGCAACCTGCTGTGCCTCAACCTCCCACAGCCCCTCCCCCAGCAAGCCTGGCCCCGGTTCGCCTCCCCCCCACCACCACCATTGGGCAGGGGGCAGGGCCAGCACTAAGAAGCAAGGGCTGAGGGCCAGCAGCCACTGTGGCCCGCAGTGGCAGCAGCAGCCGGGTAATGGAGGCAGTGCCTTCCCCTGATTGGCCTGGTTGCCTCCCGCAGAGGAGGACATCCCCTGAGGGCTCCTGTACTGTGAGAGGGGGCAGGCTGGGCTGAGGGACCCCCCCCCTTCCCCAGTGCACAAATTTCATGCACTGGGCCTCTAGTATTAATATAAAGTTTTAAGTTGCTTTTAAATGCTAAATAGCACTGAGTAGCACATGGAAAATACCTGTTACTTAGAGTTAGTCATTGTGGAATGTAAGGGAAAATGAATGTATGCATAAATGCTTCTATGTATATATGTATGTATGTATGCATCCTTGGTAGTTACAAGGGCTGTGATCACGTTTTATCCATGGTCTAGTCTAGAATGGTTCTTGGCACTCTTAAAGTCCTTGTAAACCTTTGTCATGTAAATTAATATATTTGATTTAGGTATCATCAGGGAGATTTTAACATTTGAATAAAGCAGATATATTGTAATTTTAAAATTACATATATGAATAATTTTATTTTTTAAGGGAATCTGTCTATATATATATTGATTTTGTATTAGTTTAAAACAGTCTATTATATAACTATGTTAACTTTGGTAATCTGCTAAAAACTTTACTCCATCCTTGTGGCCATTAGTTTAGGAGAATGGTAATTTTTTCTACCATTAATACTGAGAGGGCATTTATCTCAACATCAATCTCTCAACAGCTGAAAAACCAAGGGCAGTTATAAAAAGTACTTATTATAGGATGCCATAGCTGTTTTTTTCCTTAAAATAATCTACAGTATAAATGAGTCTTAAATCACTTGAGGCTGGATTTGAATTGTTATTTGGCCTTTACTGTGTGATATGAGACAGTGTAATAATCCGTAAAATAGGAATACTACCACCTCTGCAGAAATGTTGGAGGCTTAGATGCAGTAACTCATCTGAACCATTAGACTACCAGTAAGAGCCTGTTGCACATGAGCCCTTGATACATAATACCTTTTACTATTTTCTCCAGCAAAAGAAAAAAATATTAAAATATCATGGATAAATACCTGACTTTAACACTTAAAATTTTAGCTTGTTATGCCTTCCATTGTTTTATTTTTTTTCTTTAATGCTGATGCTGAAAAATCTCCTCCTGTCATACAGAATACATCCACAGTTGTCATTAGTTATCACTATAAATGAATTATATGTTAGCTCAAAGTACTCCTTTGGGAGACCTGGTGACTTTTCCTTTTTCTCTCATAGTGTTATGGTTAATGCGCTTAATTTTTTTTGCACAGAGTTTCTGAGATCTCCAGGAATCTATCATGGTTGTATGCATATGGTTCTCATCTATTGGCAGAAACCTGGCTTCTCAGGGGAGCTTTTCCAATATTTGGACAGATACCTGTTAGAATGTTCTGGTTACCTAAACTGGAAGACTAACCTTTTTGTATTTTTTAACTGGCCTGATTTGATATGAGTCTGTTTGAAGAGGGGTGGGCTAGAAAGTGTTCAGCTAGAAACAGAGACTGAATATTGAAGCTCTTTGTTCTTTATTATACACATGTACAATTTTTTCTCTGAGGTTCTCATTTAGCTTATCTATGGCTCAATATTGACCCAGCAACAAGTTTCCTTCCCCCCACTTAACCCATGCACACAATCACAGGCATACACACACATACCATTCCTTTTCCTTAAATGCAAGTTGATGACTTATTTTATATAGGCATATTATTTTTCAGAGAGTACTTAGCTGACTCCAGCTTATTATAATCGTACCCATAAATGATTAAAATCTCTGATAGTAGTTATGGGAAAACTCTAAGAACCTGTATCTCTGTACTAATAATTTTACCAGTACTACTGAAAAATGTAACTTTATTCTGTGGTAGTAAATAAACCAAGGGTTATAGGTTTTGAGAATTAAAAATTAATTCTGCAGTTCCTGTGTATATTATACTGAAAATTGAAGCTAGTTAGAGTTGAGACAAATATAAATCTATTAGCCATAGTAGTTAAATTATGTAAATATTCAGTTTTTGAGAATGTTTATTAGTGAATCTTCTGTGCTTAGGTATTTTGGGGAGAGAGAATGGGGGAGATTGTACCTAAACCAAACCATAAATAGTGGCTAGTATAGATTTTAATAATAAATCTGTTTATATAAAAACTGTTATTATACTTTAATTTTAGTTTAATCTGTTCAAGTCAAGAATGTGTATTTCTCAAGAATATCCTATTTGCACTCCCTGAAAGACTAGTTTATTCTCTCACCAGTAAGGTCAGGCCATGAATAATTTGTAAGACATACTATGGAGTTTTTTTTCCGAGTGGAAAGACTGAGGGACAGAAAGTGTTAGGCAGTTTGCCATTAGGCAAGTAGTAAACCCGTGGAGGAGCACAAGTATAACCTAGGCCTGTGGGATTGACAGTTTTCTGGTTACTGTAGGAATCCTTGAAATCATTTTGTTTTTATTATACTGTGTAGCCTTATAGACAGACATGACGGAAATTTTGGAAAGAGTACATCCTCATAAATCTTGAGCTCTATATATCTGTTGGTGTCACTTACTTTTTAATATTCTTTCTAACAGTTACTTTTCTGTCTTGCTCAGCAAAGTTCAATTAATTTAAGGATAAGCTGTATACATTATCTAATTCGGTTTATTTACATGTTCTGAGTAATATAGTAATGCTAATTATGCTTTCCCTGGCTTTTGTTCTGTTATTATCTGAGGCCAGATTATAGTTTTATATACTATGTCCTGCATTGGGTGCCAGATGCAGGGGAAGCCAGTAAATAACTTAATATCTAGAGAGATTCCAGCTTTAGTTGAAAAAGGAAGATGCCTTGTAAGTGCGACTATTGTGTAAACCACACAGTAATTATAAAGCTCCATAATTACAAGGGGTATTTTCTCTCCTTTTTTTAACCTGTCTTAAAGTGTTAGATATGATTAAAAGCAGAAGTGTTTCAGTAAGAAGGAAAAAAAAAAACAACTTGTTTTTACAGTCCGTTTTTGAAACAAAAGGAAAACTTCACTGGGAAAAAGACTGTTCATACAGGATCTGTTGTGTCAAATTTTCCAGACTCATAGAGACTTGAACCCTGTTTCTTGGTTATTGATGAAATTGCTTATACTAGTTTATAAATAGTTCTAAATGTCCTCCTGATCTTTTTTACATATAACATTTGAAAGTGTGTCAGTTTTGGTCTCACATCAGTAGGTTGGCCTGTGGAAAAGTGGGACGTGCTTAGAAAATGCATTGAAAGGAGGTGTTTTCCCAACCTTGGATAATTTATTTTCTCCTTCTTCCAATTTCTAGTATGTCTGCTGATCTTTTTGTGTAGAAGGCTTTAAATTGCTATTTGTCTTATTTGTGTGTCCCTAAATTGCAAGCTCCTAGGAGGCAGAGATTCATTCTCTTACTTATTCCTGGTGTCACTGTGTTGCTTTTATTCTTTGAGATCACAGGGGTTGATATAAGATCTCTCATTTTTCTTCATTATTACACCCCAGTCATGTGCACAGCAATTGAGGTGGTTGCTTTACTAGAGACCTGTACTGAGGGGTTGCTAACATAGCTTTCTTGTCGTGTCACATTGTTCACAGAACCTGGAATCAATCTCTCCTGAGCACAGATCCACATTCTAGACCCTTTTCTATCCTGTACCATTTTTCATTCTTGTCAGCTGGAAGCTCTAAGATATGTAACATTTTATGAAAAACTTGATTGTTTTATTAATGTTATAAATTTGTGTTACAGTTTCACTCTTCAGTTATCTTCACGAACACTTGAAAATGTGATATGACCAATCTTGAAGTTAATTTCTTTAAGCAAGGAGACTTTCCATGTGGATATGCATGGTATGCATAGGGATGGTAGATTAAGGAAATTCATTTCCAGATTTTCAGTGCCGAAAACTGACCTGCCTGAGAACCCACTTGTGATGAGAGTGGAGATTTTCCCCTTTCCAAACTCCTCTTTAAAAACCTGTGGGGCACCAAACAAGAGGACAGTGGGAAATATGGGTAACAGGTTTGAAAGAATGGATGACTCTGAAGTACCAGTTTTCTAAGTGTGGTCTGGAGATCATCATAATTACTATTTTCTTTTTTCACTCTCATTTTCTCAGGAGTTACAGTGGAAAAAGACTTTCAGTTGTCATTTGTTTATCATCTTATAAATAACTCAAATTTCAAAGAATTGAGGGGTGTTGTAACACAATTTCTTCTATTCTGACTTATTTATGTGAATAAGGTCTCTTTGTACTTTATTCCATTAAAAAAAGAAATTGAATTGAAAAAATATTTAATCCTAGCAATACATAATAGACTCCCATGTTTACAAGAACTCATTGTGGAGAAGACTAATGAGATCATTGTAATGCTAATCCAGTCCAGAAGAAATTCAATACTTAGAACCTTATGTTTGTATGATTTAAAAATTTTTAAATGTATATACATATTTTTATTTCTGAGAATTATTTCAAAATGACCAGTGACGGAAAGATGTTCTCTTGGGGTAGTGGAATAGAAATACAAATTTGAGGAAAAAAGCATTGTAAGATTTCTCAAAGCTAGTTTTAAATGTATGGTAGTATTAAATCATGGTGATTTTAAATCTGAATGCTTTGGAAAGAGTTGATATAAGGGTCTTATTTTAAAATCTCAATATTTATAATACTCTGGAAATTACATCCTTTACAACTATTTAAACATGAATACATGTGAGAAGGCAACAATCTCAATTTTATTTTTCAAGTATACATAAAGTTCCTTCTTAGCACTACTGAGAGCACACTGATTGAGACCAGAACTCTACATTTTTTGGAGAAAGGGAAGAGAGAGAGAAATCCTTTTAAAATTAAACAGTGAGGCTTTTCCAGGGAGTAATGAAGAGAGAAAGGATAGTTATAAAATGATTTGTGGAAGGAGAATCATTCAGAAAGGTGAAAGGATCACAGTGCAGGAAGAGCAAAAGAGAATGGAGTCAGTCCCTAGCCAGCCTGTACCACTTGCCTATTGTATTTTAATATATGCCACTAGCTGTATGTCTTGATTCCTTCAACTTTCTGCAAAATGAATGACTCTTATTTCTATAGTAACTAGAGTTGATTTGGCTGGTCCTCTGATACCAGCACAGCCTTTTCTAAACTTTTGTCCCACAGTTTTAAAGTGGGACAGGAATATGGCAGTGCTCCTTTGATTGTCAATAAAAGGTACCACCTTGGCAACAATTTTACACACATACACACAAACACACACACACACACAAAACACACTCTAAAACACTGTTTTTTACACTTTGCCCAAGTTTTAATGGAGGTGTCACTTATGCTTCATGAATATAGGAGTTGCATGTGTAGAAATGGGGAAATAGAGAGTAGGTGATTAAAATGAGATGGAGCTAAAACTAGATAGGATAAATCTTTGCTACAGAATGGATAGAATAAATCTTTGCTATAAAATCCTAGACAAAAGAATTAGAATTATCTAATTCAGAAAATTTACAGAGTCAATGAAGGAAGAAAAAGAAACTTGGGAAGAATACTATGAAAGTGAAATTGTGGGGAAAAAATAAAGGTCTTAGAGACAGGAAATAATAAGAAATGGGAATATCTAAACAAAACAAAATGAAGACTACATTTTTTTCTTCAATTCATACTTTTCGATTTCATAATTAGTAGTACTAAAAACTAAGTTTTTTGTTTACATCTGTGTTGTGATAGGTATACACAGGCACATTGGAAAGAGGAAGCCAGGATTGGACAAATTGCCTACTCAAGCAAGGGGATAGCTGATGCCTGCTGGAGAAAATAATAGGGAAACTTGTGATAGTTCTTTGACAGTAGTTATAACAGCTAATGTTTATTGAACATTTATGAAGTGTCAGGCACTGTCTTAAATATTTTACATATATTTAATTATTTAATTGTCACAATAGTAACTACATATGTGTCTTACTATCAAAGAAATGTCCCCAATTTTCCTTTTATCATTCAGGTATTTTTTAGCTCTTCCCTTATCTAAGTGAGCAGTTGAGCCCAGCTCTAGCTTCCTCTTTTATTTACTAGAGGCCTGATTCATGAAATTCGTGCAAGAATAGCCCTCCTTCCCCTGGCTGCCGGCACCGGCTACCTAATGACAGCCGGGACTCTGGCACCCGGGACCGGGCTTCCCTCGCAGCCCAGCTTTGTCCCGAAGGTCGTCCAGAAGGACATCTGGTCTAATTAGCATATGATGCCTTTATTGTTAATAGCTTTTTAAATTTTATTTATTGGTTTTAAAGAGAAGGGCGAGAGAAAGAGAAAAACAGATTTGTTGCTCCACTTATTTATGCATTATTGGCTGATTCTTGTATATGCCCTGACCAGAGATTGAACTCACAGCCTTGGCATATAGGGATGACACTCTAACCAAGTGAACTACCTGGCCAGGGCCCTAGCTTTCTCTTTTTAATCGGGGCTTGGCTAGCCTAGAATTTGGTTGGCTTACCTGGAGCATTACCTTGGAGCTCTTTCATGTGGCTGCTCTACTAGCATGAGTTCCTAATGGCATGGCATCTGGGTTCTAGATAGAGCATTTCTAGCCCAGCAGAGTAAAAACTGCAACTCTCTGAAAGCCCTCCTGTGAAGTTACATTTTACCCAATTCCTTTGCCCCAGTTTTGGTCAAAGCATCTCTCAGGGCTAGCCTTGGGGCCAGAAGAATAGAATCAACCTCTTGACAGGAGGAATGGAAGAATTTTGCAGGCATCTGTAATCCACAACAGATAATACAGTAGCTTGCTATGTTATTATTGTTAGATTCTTCTTATGAGAGTTAACCATCTAGTTTACATGCAATAACGTAAGTTATTTCAAAAATATCTTGCCTACCACAGTTTTCTTAAAGGCTGTCAGACAGTTGGATAAGATTTTGGTCCTGGGAGAGGGGAAAGGAGAGGAGCTGAGTGTGATTATGCAGAGTGTCACTTATGCACCACTCTTTTCTCACTCTCTGCATTCCATGAAATCACCTGCGGAGTATCAGGGAGAGAGACTGTGGGATACTTTATCCCAGTACTTCCCAGAATGCAAATGTTTCTGTTTTATGGAGAGACAGAGATAGAAAGGGATGGATGATGGTGCGCATAAAATCACTTAACATATGTATGTATAGCTATATTTTTCTATATCTATTTTAATTTAGTTTTATCTTTTTAAACGTCAAAAAAGAACTACAGGGCTACAAAGAAAACAAATGTCTCTTATACATTTCTCCCCATTCTCAAATTTCTACACCCTAAGATGAACCACTTTCATCTAAGTACCCACCACCACCTTTTAAAATACCATGTTTATATTCTTATTTCTTAAAAAAAGGAGGGGGGCATTCATTGAATGGGTTTAACAGCAAATTAGATGCTGCACAAGAAAAATCAGCAAACATATCAAGCTGTTGGCAAATGAACCCATTCAAACTGAAGCACAGAGAGAAAGGGGCATAAAAGAGAGAGAAAAAACAGAATCTTTGTGACCTATGGGATATTATTAGGTGTTCTAACATAGATGAAATTGAATTTATGGGGGTGGAGTGGGAAGATGATCAGAGGTAATATATTTGAAGAAGTAGTGGCCAAATATATTCATATTTGCTAACAAATCATCCAACAGATAAAAGCAGCTTCCAAAAATAATCAGGGTAAGCACACACAAAGAAAAGCAAGCAAGATAAGCAGAAGAAGATCACGCCAGGGATATCACAGTGCAGTTGCTGAACCAATGATAAAAAACAAAATCTTAAAAAGCAAACAAAAAAAATCATGTTAAATACAGGAACACAGGTAGGGATTGTCAGAAACAGTGCAAGCCAGGAGACGTTGGAATGATATCTTTAAAAGAAAAGAAAAACACATATAGAAAGAGCAAAACCTTAAAGAATGTTCTTGTTGAACAAGAACTTTCCATTTATAGTCACAGAAACTGTTGCTGGCAAGGACCTTTTGGCCTACCAGCCTGTGGCAAGGGGAGTGGGAGTAGATAGAGATGGGATTAGATTGACTACCCCTGTAACTCACACCCCACTAAGGTTACCAGGTACACATAAAAGCCTTTCTCCAGCACACACCCTTCCCGTCACTGTAGCATTACCAGGGTAGTGAGCCTGTGTGTATATTGAGACTGAGTAGGATCATCTCTGGTGTGTTGAGGCAGAAATAGGTTGAAAAGCACTGACAGTCCAAATCCTCACTTGACACATGTGATCATTAAAGCTTGGAGAAGATAAAATGATTTGCCCAAATCACTTTTTTAAAAATTTTTTTTAAATAAATCTTTATTGTTCAGTTATTACAAGTGTTCCTCTTTTTCCCCCCACAGCTCCCCTCCACCTGGTTCCCATCCCACCCCCTACTCTTGCCGCCGTGCCCTCCCTCCCCCCACCACTGCCCTCGTCCATAGGTGTATAATTTTTGGCCAGACTCTTCCCGCACCCCTTACACCCCCTTCCCCCAAGAGAATAGTCAGTCCACTCTCTGTCTATGCCCCTGATTCTATTCTATTCACCAGTTTATTCTGTTCATCAGATTTTTTATTCACTTGATTTTTAGATTCACTTGTTGACAGATACGTATTTGTTGTCACTTTATCTTTTTCTTCTTCCTCCTCTTCCTAAAGAATACCCTTCAGCATTTCATATAATACTGGTTTGGTGGTGATGAACTCCTTTAGCTTTTTCTTATCTGTGAACTTTTACCTGACCTTCAATTCTAAATGATAGCTTTGCTGGGTAATCTTGGTTGTAGGTTCTTGGTATTCATCACTTTGAATATTTCTTGCCACTCCCTTCTGGCCTGCATAGTTTCTGTTGAGAAATCAGCTGACAGTCATATGGGTACTCCTTTGTAGGTAACTGACTGTTTTTCTCTTGCTGCTTTTAAGATTCTCTCTTTGTCTTTTGCCCTTGGCATTTTAATTATGATGTGTCTTGGTGTGGTCCTCTTTGGATTCCTTTTGTTTGGGTTTCTCTGCACTTCCTGGACTTGTAAGTTTATTTCTTTCACCAGGAAGGTGAAGTTTTCTGTCATTATTTCTTCAAATATGTTTTCAATATCTTGCTCTCTCTCTTCTTCTGGCACCTCTATAATTTGGATGTTGGTACGCTTGAAGTTGTCCCAGAGGCTCCTTGTACTATCTTCATGTTTTTGGATTCTGTTTTCTTTCTGCTTTTCCAGTTGGGTGTTTTTTGCTTCTTTGTATTTCAAATCTTTGACTTGATTCTTGGGATCCTCTTGTCTGCTGTTGGATCTCTGTATATTATTTTTTATTTCAGTCAGTGTATGCTTAATTTCTGCTTGGTCCTTTTTCATACCCTTGAGGGTCTCACTAAACCTCTTGGAGGTTTCTAGAAGATTCTTGAGTAGCCTTATAACCGTGGTTTTGAACTCTATATCCCTTAGTTTGCTTTCATCCATTTCTTTCATTTGTGACCTGTTTCTCTGTCTCCGCATTTTCGCTGCTTCCCTGTATTGATAGAGCGACTTTGTGTGCTAAGTGTCCTTTAGGGCCCAGTGGCTCAGCCTCCCTAATTACCTGAGGTGGACACTCTTGGTGTGTCCCTTTGTGGGCTGTGTGCACAGTCTTGTTGTAGTTAAACCTTGATTGCTGTTGATATCACTGGGAGGAATTGACCGTCAGATAAATTGGCTGTGAGGACCAGTTGTGTCTACAATGGGAGAACTTCTTTGATGGAGATATCCTTATGGGGCAGGACTTGTTTCAGTGGGGCTTTGGCACTCACTGAGTCTGCCCCCTGAGTGTGTCTCTTATGGATGTGAAGAGTTGTAATCTGGATGGTCTCACTCTGACCACTGGGTACACTGGCTCTTGGATCTCCAAGGGGGTGAAAAGTCACCCACTGCCTGAGGCCACCCAGCAGGAGCTACAGAGAGATCTGCAGATTCCTCCTCTTTGTTTGGGGTTTGGAAGTGCCCAGATGAGGCGAAGCTGTGAAGTAATGCAGGCTGCTGACGAGCCTTAGGCCTTCTTTTGGAAGCTCTGGGTTTCTCTGACCCAGCTGCAGTTTGACAGGTTTTTAGGTGGAGAAAGGCCAGTCCATTAGTATGCAAAAGCCTCTGTGTACATATTGGGTGGGGTTGTAAATTGGCTGGGGCAGAGTCTCAGGGAGTCACGGGGCTGCACAAACAGCAATGGTTGCCATCGGCCCTCCCCGGATAGGTCCCTGGGTCTCTCTGTCCCTTGGCCCCATGCCGGAACAATGAACGCTGTAAGCACCTCTGTGAGAAAACTGCCCTCACGTTCCGGCACGATGCCAGACAGTACAGTTTCTCTCCATATGAGACTGGGTTCCCAGATTCTCACCCAGAACTGGATTTCAGAGCAGTCGGGAGCTTGTTTCTTCCTCCTGGTTGTAAAAGACAAGAGCATACCCAGCTGCCAGCCCCTTTGGCGCGTGCTTCCGTACCTCCACACTTTCACATCTCTGCACCTCCTACCGGACTCAATCCGCTTTTCTCTCTCCTTCTAGTTGTAGAATTTCCACTCAGCCAGCCTTCCTGTGGTTCTGGATGCTATTCGTTTTGTCTTTTAATTGTAGTTTTAATGTGATTGTATGCGGCAGTAAGTTCAGGTGTTTTCCTATGCCGCCATCTTGGTTGTCTGACCCCAAATCACTTTTGGCAGAAAAAAATAATAAAACTGAATCTCATATCAGGTAGTTCTCTATTTCTTTTGGACACTTAAAAGCTTGGGCCCTAGCCGGTTTGGCTCAGTGGATAGCGCATCGGCCTGTGGACTGAAGGCTTGCGGGTTACAGGCTTGATTCAGGGCAAGGCACATACCTTGGTTGCAGTCTTGCCCAGATTGGGGTATGTGCAAGAGGCAACCCATGGAAGTGTCTCTCTTACATTAATGTTTCTCTTTGTCTCTCTAAAAATCAATGGATAAAATGTACTCGGGTGGTGATTAAAAACAAAAAGAAAAACATATTTGGGAATCCTCTTGGAATTAGTCTGTGAAGATGGATTTGCAATGAAAGATGAATCAGATTTCAGAGCAAAGATTGTGTGTATGTGTGCATGTCATGGTGGGGGAAGAGGAGACTTACTGTTTTTGTATAAATATGATTTTATATAAACTCAGTATAAAAACTAGAGTTTACTAAGCTATTAATTTATAGAGGCATAACAATAGTAGAGATGAATAAAACACCTTTTCAGTATTTCATCTTTCTCCTTGATAAGTGATGTTCCGCGTGCGATAACACCTAATAGTGTAGTAGCTCCCCAAAGAAGTTCAAGTCAAGAAATAGAGAGTGCATTGGCAGTATATAAACATGCTCATAGTTGCATCATGTCAGTGGAGGGAAATACACTAGGAACATTAGAGCATAATAAATCTCTGCTAAAAAGAGCATTACTTGCTATAACCTGTCTGCAGCAATCAGAGGAAGGAAGTCAGCAAGAACAGGAAAGAATGCCAGGTCCAAGTGCCAGAATGTCTCATCATTCACAACTCAAGGGAAAGAGCAGGTTTCTATAACTCAAAACAAGGTTCAAATTCAGCTGCTAAAATTGCAATAGTGTCCTGGATTTTAGAATCTATTTTTTTCTTTTTTCCACCATTAAAAGTGATCTGTATCCAAATATGAATGCTGGAAAATACAGAGGGTAAGTGTTGAAAGGGACTTAAATCATCTCTAACCCTCTTATTCTCAGGTGAGTAACATGAATCAGAGAACATTATTTGGCTCCCAGGGTCTGGTGTTCTGTCCATTACACTTTGTTATGAAGAATAATTCTAACCACATCACTTTCAAATTCCAGGTAAATTACACCCCATCCAAAGTTCATATCTTTGTAATTTGATTATAGTTAGTGTTTCTGAGAATTGAATTCTGAAGGATTTATAGATAATATATCATGTACTTTTCTTTTGTAAAAGTTTTTAATGTCATATTCTGACCCATTTGAGATCTACCAAATGTTGCTTTTAAAAGTCTCATTTCTCGAAAAAGGAGACATGTAAAACTTTAGACAATAAATAAATTTTTTTTAAAGTCTCATTTCTCACTCAATTTCAGTTTTGATTAAAAAAAAAAAAAAAAAGCCTGCTTCTGTGGGGGAGTATTTTGGATACATGCAATAATGCTGAGGCAAGTAGACGGCAGCAGGAAAAGAGGAAGACCGAATATGAGATGGATGGACTCCATCAAAGAAGTCATGGGCATGAGTCTATAGGAGCTGAACAGAGCTGTTGAGTACAGGACATTGTAGACCTCACTCATTCATAGGTCGCCAGAAGTCGGAGCCAACTCAACCACACTTAACACAGAGGCGCCAAGTCATATGGAAGTCATGTAAGGTGCACCATTAGTTTATAGATTACTAAGGAAGAAAATGCGCCAATTTACCTGGGATCTGCATTGATGATAAGATGCATACTGATTTCTGTGGTGTTAGAGGACGGAGAAATGTGCTCCTTGGAATCATGGAAATATTGGAAGTAGTTAGGAAAGATGAGGATCTTTCTAAAAGGGAGGAGGCAGATTGGAAGCAGGAGTGCAGAAGAGAACCTGGGCTACAGAGTAGGTGAGCCAGCTGAGCATTTGGGGTGAGGGGGTCAAGGGGCGGTCACTGCTAGACAGCAGCAACTGGGCTAGGTGAAGAGTGAGGGCCATGCCCACACTGGAGTGCCTGGCCCTGAGCCCAAGCCTGGTTCTGTTCAGTTGTGAACAAGGGAATAAGTCACAAATCGAGTGTTAACAATTTAAATGGGAGCAACTCTCAAAATCTTCGACGAGACTCTCCTAGGATTTTGAAGACAACTTAAAGGATAGAATACTAGCGTAAAACATTTGACCCTTATTTTTTCATAAATAGTGAGCCTCCATGAACACTTTTAAGAAGATGAATCTAACTAACAAGGGTGTCAGTAATTCTAATCTACTCTATATGGCGAAACAACAGCAGTGTGATGACTAGCTTTCCTTCTTTCTTTCTGTTTACCAAGTTCTACTTCTTGGAGAAAAATCCAAGTCTTGCACATGGTAGTAAAGAAGCTACCCAGCTTCACCTGTCAACTCAAAGCTAAACACAACATTTGATTACATCCTTAAAAAAGTGATTCACTTTGGGTGGAGTACAGACTTGCCCATAGTCACAGGTTTTACTGCAGGCAAAATAAAGACACACCTCTTCCTGAAAACACCGACAACACAAATTGCTGTGGCCAGGTTCTTCCATTATCACTTTTACATCAGTTCATCCCTAACTGCTAATCACCTAATCCTACTAATGTAAACACTGCCCTTTTCAAGCTCCAGGCTTCCATTGGTAGCACTCTGGGATGACCTCGCATTCTGCAGTATCTTCTTTGACTTTTCTTCTTCCTACAAGATTCTCTAAAGACCCACCATGTGAACAATAAATGCTAAATTCCTAGTCATCCTTTAAGATCTCCTGACTGCCCCTGGCAGAGATTCTGGCTTTTTCTATGCCAAGGGTGGGGAACCTTTTTCTGGCAAAGGCTATTTGGATATTTATAACATCACTAGCGGGCCATACAAAATTATCAACCTAAAAAATTAGCCTGCGATATTTGGTCAACATTTAATTAACTCACCCCAAATGCCTTAGCAGGGCCGGACCAAATGAGCCACTGGCTGGATGTTCCCCACCCCTGTCCTATGCATAAAGTAGACTTTTTTTTTAGTGTGTGTGTGTGTGTGTGTGTGTGTATGTTTTAAGTACTTCAGTTGTCTCATTGTATTATTTACTCCTTGAAGGAAAGGACTATCTCTTCAAATTCATATCACAAAAACTTAGCGAAGTGCCTGACACATAACAGATGGTCACTAAATATTTGCTGAATTGATTAAGTGATGAAGATTTATATCCCATGCCAACTATGAGGTTTGTACCATGTACAATATTAGAATCTGATAGGAGACTTAACACAAAAAACTTGTAAAAAACTTGTAAGAGACTGGTAAAAACTTGAGCACTGTCTTTATATGAAAGAAGAGTCCGCCATGTGGAAATGGGACTTATAAACAGATTCAGCTAATTGCATACATCAGAACCATTTATAAGTTATAAATAAACAACTTTTCTATTTAACATAAGAAACTGGCTGTTAATTATAGCAGGCCATCTATCAGAAATATTGTAAAAAGGATGGGCATATGAGAAGTGGGTGTTGACAGTGGCATATGTTTTTATAGGAACAAATTATTAGTCCATTGGATTTATTTTATTAGTATCTTTAATATCAGAGGGTAAAGGAAGAAGAATCATGGGCTTTCCAATGTCTTAGAACTTATGTCCATAACTTAGAAAAATGTCCATACTATTTACTTATGTTTCTGGATGAGTATTCCAGAATTTATAGTTCTCGGATAAACAGTATGCAAAGAGATATAAGGAAGTGTAGGAGTCCATGTGTAAATAACAAACTCTCTTAAAATGCATATCTAATAAGGAGTTGTGGTATAGGATAAAGACCAATGGGTTTACATTAGACATACCTGAACTTGAAGCCAGCTCTTCCACTTACTAGCTGTTTGAACTTTGGCATATTACTTGGCCTCTCTGGGTCGTGGTTTAATCATCTGTAAAGCAGGAGTATAACTACTCACTTCCAGGGTTATTACACAGATAATTCATTACAAAAGATCCTAGAACATACTTGATACTAAAAAGTAGAAACTATTAATGTTATCTGAAAGGTTTTAAATAAGCATACTATATCAACACAAAGTGGTAAAGTAAAATGGGCTTTGAGGTCAGGCTGACTGGACTTTGAAGCCTGGTTCTGTTACTTATCAGTACATCTATAGCCACCCTAACCCATGTGAACTCAGGTTCTTTATCTGTCTACCCCACAGGGTGCAGTACACTAAATTAGGTCATGTTTAGGATTTCTGTGTTGAGCAGAGTCTAGTGTAGTAAACGCTCAGTGTCAGTTTCACTCCATTTCTTGAAATGTATGAACACGCGGTTCCTCACTCCTGACCGGTTAACACCTATCTTACAGATTTAGATGGACTGGAGTCTTGGCTGGGCTCCTCAGTTCCTGAGGGGAGAGACGCTGTTCCTTTTCGCATTGCCAACTCCTGGGTGATTCACCTAATGGACTGCCCGCTATTACACAATCATTGAAAGGAAACGTCCAAGTGTTAATAGATGAAGTGAGGACAAAGACTTCTATCTTGTTCTATACAGAAGTAGAATCTATGTTACTAACTTCCAGTCACACTTATTGCATGTAATTCCTCCTCTCTAGACCTCATCTAACACTTCTGCTGCCTTACCTTTAGAGGTGTAATGATAAGAGAAGATATTTGAAGTCTGACTGACACTTATACCTAGTCTTTAACCCTCTCATCTTCAGCCAAATATCACAGTCCACTTATACTGACTGTCAGTTCTGATCAGGCTTGTTCCTTATTATTGAGATAAATCACTTTCTTCTTTTGGCAAATCTACTGTGATGTTCTTCCTGTTGAGAAAACCACCCCTTTGGGGCTCTTACATAATTTGAACCACACTTCAAGTCAATCCTCTATAACCTCTAATGATCCTTCTAAGCCCACTTCGCTCTCTCTCAGCCCCAATACTGACCCACATTTTGACACTTATTTTTTCTATTTTGAATTCTTCTCTAATTCTTTCATATGTCTAATTTATTTTCCCTAAGCCCTTGAAGGGTAGAAACTATCTTATATTTCTATTGTGCCTAGCAAAAAATGTAGTTATGTACAGCAAAAATGGATTAAAATTTATTAAATTGCCTAAAGTTTTTGAATATTTGTTGGTCTCTATGCCAACACTTCATTACTGTGTTCAATTTGCCTTTGAGAGTTTTCTGAGCACTTCTGATTTATTTTATAATTAGCAGCACTTTGATGTGTCATGACTAGCAATCACTTAGTATGAAGATAAACTGTGTTGTGATTCCGAGTCCAGTTTGTTTTTGTCTAGGTGTGATATTGAAGCAAATGAAAAATGGTGCTTTTTCTTATTTAATTATTCTGGCATTCCAAATGTATTTTTAATGGCAACGAGAATGTGAAGTTTGAGGGTTCTTTGATTATCTCTAAAAAATCTTAAAGTTGTCCTTTTCATTCAATATACAGATGGTTATAATCTCAAATAAATATATGAGATTTTTACTTTCACTTGACTTTAAAGTCAAAATTCCATAAATCTGTGAATGTAACTATGGCTAAGGTTGTTACCCTTCTTTTTTAAAATAAAATAATTTTTTTTAATGTTTTTATTGATTTCAGGACGAAAGGGAGAGGGAGAGAGAGATAGAACCATCAGTGATGAGAAAGAAGAATTGATCAGCTGCCTCCTGCATGCCCCCTACTGGGGATTGATACTGCAACCAGGGCATGTGCCCTGATGGGGAATTGAACCATGACCTGGTTCATAGGTCAGTGTTCAACCACTGAGCCACACCAGCTGAGCAGGATGCTACCTTTTTTAATTAGTATTGCCTAGCTCAGTTTGCCCCTTGTCCAACTAAGATCAATTTCAGGTTTTAATGTATTAATGCTATCTATCCAGTTCCTTGTACTTTTTATGAGAAGGACTATATATATAAGAGTTCTAAATCCAAACTCCCTGGGTTTGGGTCTAGTTCTGCCACTCATTTCCTCTGTGAGCTTGGACAAGTTATTCTCCCCTCAGTGGAGGAGAATGAAACTCCTCATAAACTTGACAGGATTAAATGAATTAGTGATAGGAAGTACTTAGAGCAGTACATTGAATGTAGAATAATAGGAATTTATTATTAACATCATCATAATGAGCTGAATAATATAAGCTGAACAAATTGGCTGGGATGGGTAAAGAGGCAGACCCATATTAGTAGCTTTTTTCCTGTCTTTAGCCAGATTTTTCTCTTTATAGATTTAAATCTGGAGCTGTGTTTCTTAAACTTAAATAATGCATGGATACATTTTAAAGATAATTCCCTCAGGCTTCTAAGACTATACCTGCAAATTGCAGCTGAAGAAACTTCATTAATTAAATGCTGTCACTTTCCATGATAGCTTGGTGCCAACACAATCAAAAATACAAATATTCATTTAGATGTTGAAATTTGGTTAGTAAGGTATTCATTTTATTGATTTAGCATTTCAATTTTTTGAGATTATCATAAAAAATGAAAACACAAGTTTAAATCAAGCAAATATGAGAATACTTCAGCAGACCTTGATATGAGAACGATTGCATCAGAGACAAAAATAACCTACCTTTTGCACAACAAGTTTGTTGTCTTATATGTACTCAAGGACCTAGTATCCCTGTTTGTTTGGATCAGTTGAAATTGCTGCAGGATAATCCTGGCCCTGATTGCCAGTGGTAGTAGCAGCTAAAGCTGACTTTGGTCCAATCACCAATGAGTCAAGATCATGCCAGTTCTGGGGCCAGCTCTAGGCAGATTAAGCTTCTAACCTCTTTGTCTTCCTTCTGTCATCCCACGAAGTTCTCTTATTCCTCCTTCTAACTGCTTTTACCTCTTAACCCCAAATATATGTTCCCCACTGAGGTGAGATTAGTAAGTGCTTATTAGTGTGTTATAGTTCCCAAAATATTTACATTTTAAGAAAACCGTTCTTAAGCCCCCCCAAAACTCAAGATTTATTAGAACCTCTTAAAGTGGAATTTCTAACACTCATGTTCAATAGGAAAAAATATAGGTATATATATCTTATGTAATTTTTTTTGTTTATAAAGCAAGAACATGCTCTTTGTAGAAAGTTTTAAAAATAAAATAAAGCAAAACAGAGGAAAAATATGTATTCTTAGCTTATGAAGATAACCAATGATAATATTTCTAATGTCTTTTTAAAAAGATTTTGTTTGACATTTAAAAAAATTATTGCCCTGGCCGGTTTGGCTCAGTGGATAGAGCGTCAGCCTGTGGACTGGAGGGTCCCAGGTTCGATTCTGGTCAAGGGCATGTACCTTGGTTGCGGGCACATCCCCAGTGGGGAGTGTGCGAGAGGCAGCTGATTGGTGTTTCTCTCTCCTCAATGTTTCTAACTCTCTATCCCTTTCCCTTCCTCTCTGTGAAAAATCAATAAAATATATTTAAAAAAAAAATTATTGAACCAAAATTATTGACCGATTTTGTAGTCTGCCTTTTTCACTAAACATCATAAACATGTAAATTTCTCATGTTTTTATGAACTATTCTAAACATTATCTTTAATGGTTACATTATATCAGTGGTTCTGAACCTTCCTAATGCCGTGACCCTTTAATACAGTTCCTCATGTTGTGGTGACCCCCAACCATAAAATTATTTTCATTGCTACTGCATAACTGTAATTTTGCTACTGTTATGAATGGTAATGTAAATATCTGATATGCAGGATGTATTTTCATTGTTACAAATTGAACATAATTAAAGCATAGCGATTAATCACAAAACAGTATATAATTATATATGTTTTCCGATGGTCTTAGGCGACCCCTGTGAAAGGGTCCTTCGACCCCCAAAGGGGTCGCAACCCACAGGTTGAGAACCACTGCATTACATGGACTTGTCAGGTTAGGGTATGAACATTTTTAATGTTCTTTTTTTACATTATGAGAGTCACTTTATTGACATATTTTAATTGTTTGGTGGAATGATTAGGAAAAGCACATGATGATACAACTTGAATTGGACTACGAACTCGTGGTGGATTATCACTAGACTAGAGGCCCAGCATGCATGAAATCATGTGCAAGTAGCTCGCTTCCACTTGCCTCAGCTGCCACCTCGCCCATTGCCGCTTGTAGCTCGCACTCTGCCCTCCGCAGCTAGTAGCTCATGCCCTGCCCTCCACCGCTCCTTGCTCTCTGCTGCTGGTAGCTCTCCCTAGTAGCTCGCTGCCCTGCCCTCTGCTGCTCATATCTCTCCGCTGCTAGTAGCTTGCGCCTCACTCTGCCCACCATGAGAGCCGCTGCTTGTTTGCTCATGACGGCCACAGGCCTTTTATTAGTATAGACAGAGATATCAGCTTCAGATGGAACAGAGACCAAGACCTATTTGGAAGATGGTTATGAGTCTGTGTTTGAAGACAAAGGGAAGATTGTCTCTGGGTTACTTAAGGACACTGTCTCAGTTAGTGATGTCTGAGAACTTAGCACCTAGGTAGGGGCTTAACAATGTTTAAATGGTGCCTAAAAGTGTTTGTTGAATTGAAAACATTCTGGGAGATAAGAGAAACATAGTTAAGAGTGTATAGTCTTGCCAAATTGGAGGTAGCAGAGTTAAGAGGCTTTCACACAAGTTGTTAGCCAGGTATGGGGTTGGGGTGGGTGGGCATGGTGGGCACAACTTAGCTTTTCCTCTAATTTAAAATAATGGGTCTAAAAAAAGGAGGAATTTTGAGGTCATGAGCAAGGTCCATGAATAAGTTAACACCTGATGCCCTTGGCCCACTTTGAGGGACAGGAGACTTCCGCTGACCTTTTGAGGGGATGAGAAAGGATGTGCATTAGCCAGGGAGGCTAAGGTAAATGGGCTTCTAAAAGAATAACCAAATAGCAGCAAGACCAAGTTGAAATTTGAGAACTCATTTGGATTATGTTTATTCCACAAGTTTTTTTTTTTCTTCCTGTCAGAAATGTGAGGTGCAGTGCACAGCATATAGTTCTGCCTTCATATTTACCATTCCAAATCTAAAATATGCAATCCTGTCAGGTTCCATATTTTCTTCAGGTCCTGGAACCTGGTTGCAAATATATCCCTAGGCCTTTGCGCAGGGTTGGAAGAGTGGGCAAGCACAAATTTAAAATATTCACCCTAAACAATTTTGAGAATGCTTAGAGAAGCTTTGGGTCACACAGCTCAAGTCGCAGCGCTGGAAACATGATTTTGTGGGTAGAGCCAATGGGTTCTTTTTTGTACTTCTGACAATTGTGGTATTTTTAGTAGTTATGATGTGGAGCTCTGTCCTTCCCATCATCTAATTATAATGTGCAAGGATTGGTTGCATGTGCTCTTTGACTACAGTCCTTGGCACTAATAACCCTAAACAAAGCTGCAGGCACTAATTACCTCCTTTTCCTAATCTGAATTTTGATGTGCTTTTGTACTGGTAAGTCTTGTGGCATTCTAAGACAGCTTCCCCATCCTTGGAGAGTCATTTACTTCCCCCAAATTCAGGAAACTAGATTGTGAATTAAAGCTTTTTGAAGGAGTTTTTCGTACTTGTAATTTTATAGCAGCATAAAAAAATCAATGTGCCCTTATTTATTTGTCTTTATATATCCAAATTAGCATTGCCTGGATAGAAGGAGATAATTATAAAGGTTTACTCTAAGATACTCATGAGATATGTGTGCTTTTTGATCGAAAACATGGAGACAAAGAGAGTTCATTCTGTCTCTCTTTTTGATGTGTGTTTATTACCTGTTGGTTTGTTTTTTTTGTGTGATGATGTTAAGAAGGTAAAAAAACCTAAAAATTAACTTTGAGCTTATGCCAGCTGAAAGAAGGTGATGACTGAGTTACTGAGCACATTTGAAAAATGGCAAGGCAGAGTCTTAAAGAACCAGGAAACACTTTTGACTGGTGACATTACATTGAGTCAGATTTTTTAGCTTGAAGCATAGAACTATTGTCTTTCTCCAGAGTCATGACCAAGAGAATATGGTCTTATATAACAGAAAAGATAGTTTAGGATTTTTGTTCTGTTTTCAAATTTTGTTTTTCTTCTTTAATTTTTTCTCCTTTGTTTTATTATTAAAATTATGTGAAATGGGCAACTCACTGTGCTTCCATTTTCTTATTAAAATGGGGTTATTAATCTATTTGTTTAACAGAGTCATTGTGAGGATTAAATGGGAACACATCTGTGGAATGATTAGAAGGACTAGAACAGTGTCTGATGATAATTGAATGGATAGTAGCTATTGCTTTCAATTAAACCAGTATGGCTCCAACCTCTCTGGCAGGAATGATATTCCAGGTCAGCCCTTTTGCTAGCTCTGTGACCTTAGGAAAGTTACTTAATCTCTTAGTACCTCAGTTTCCATGTCTGTAACATGGAATATTGATCTCTACCTACCTTAATGATTTTTGAGAAAATGAGTCAGTGCATGTTACAATGCTTAGAACAACTTGGCAAGAGAATAAGTACTACAGACGTAGACAGTGTGTAACATATATACACCCAGGGAGAGAGGACAAATAAGATAGAAAAGTTCCAGAAAGTTCTTCCTTCTAAAATTTATTTATTTGTTCACACACATACTCAAATTCTAGATAGAATTACATGTTTTATGGGCTACTATCTCCCACCACTTCATAGCACTTATTACACTATATTCTATTTGCTTGGTTCATTGTCCATCTTTCCATTCCGATTGCAAGCTCTTTGAAAGCAAGAAACCTGTATATCTTGTTCAGCTTTGGAATCATAGAAGGCACTCAATAAATATTTAAATTTCAAAAATAGGGCTTTGCAATACTAACTTGTATTTTTCCATGGACTTTTTTCTAGTATTATCCATAAATATGTCTTAAATGTAAAACACATATATATGTTTATATGTATGTATGTGTGTATATGTATATGTGTGTGAATGTGTGTGTGTGTGTGTGTGTGTATGTATGTATATGTATGTATATATATCTCCTTGGATTGTATGGAACATATTTGCCTTCTTTACTGCATGAAATATTTTTGTTTCTAAATTCATATGAAATATTTTTGTTTCCAAATTCATATTTCCTTTTTAATTGGGCAGTCTCAATACTTATTAAAATTAAATATCTATGCTATTTAACATAATAATGCTCACCACCTCTTTAGGAAAATAGTTTTGCTCACCACACTTTATAGTATGTGTTAACTTTTCTGTCATTCTTTTCTTTCAGAGTCTGTTGTTCCTGTTTGTAAAGCAGCATACTTGATGCTGCAACCAGTGGCATTTTGCCATGCATTTTTAGTACTTCTTGGAACATTTGGTTTAGGAAGTGGGGTAATTAGTATATAAACATCGTGTAGCAGAGCTACTCTAATTAGCGTCTTTTGGCCTGAGTTCAGTGATAAACAAAGTAAAATGCACGTCAGCATTGGTCCTAACAGTTTATTAAAATCATATTATGGTCTATGGGTTAGCACATACAAGATATATTAAATAATACAGTAGTGGAGACCATGAGAATAGTCTCCACATGATAAATTAGCTGCCTAAATTGGAAGACTTTCATTAGCCTTAACTATTCAGAAATCCTAAAGTTAGCCATCAAAAGTGTATCCCTAATAATTGTTCACATCTTTTTTTAAAAAAATATTCTTATTGATTTCAGAGAGGAAAGGAGAAGGAGAGAGAGATAGAAACATCAATGATGAGAGAGAATCATTGATCAGCTGCCTCCTGCACGCCCCCTACTGAAGATCAGCCCGCAACCCAGGCACGTGCCCTTGACTGGAATTGAACATGGGACCCTTCCGCCCACAGGCCGGCGCTCTATCCACTGAGCCAAACCAGCTAGGGCTGTCCGCATCTTTAGTGGGATATTGCCTTTTTAATCTATACCTAAATCTGTTTCTCTATAATCTACTAGCAGAAGAAGAGCATTGATTTAGACAATCAAAATAAAATAGATTGAAAACCAGGTTCAAAGGTAAAACCTTTCCACCCACTTATGGGCCATCAGCAAATTTTCTTTGGTTCAAATTTTCTTTGTTTCTTAAGTCCCTTGCCTCTGGAAAGCACTACTTCCTATATTTGAAGTATAAATGCTGAGAAGTTTTTCCCCATTATCATAAAATGGTCCTGTCAGACCTTATTACTTAAGCTGCTATCCATATAGGGACAGATAATTGTTTCTAGAGGCTAAGAACAGAACTTCCTGCTAGACAGATTATTTTTTATAGATACTTTGAGCTTAAAATTGGGGTCTGGGTCTGAGGTTTAGGTATCAGTTTTTATGAATCATTTGAACTCAGAATGTTGGTTGGTAAAAACTTATTTGTGATTAATTACCTTATGAAACCACTGGGCTGGAAAAGGAAGGTAAATATGTAAGAATAGAAAATTTAATAGACAAAGAAATGGTTTAATTTAATTGTCAAAGAAATACTCAAATCTCTCCCTAAATTCTACATTGAAATACCTGAGTAAATAGACACACCTCCCCAAGCTGAATAAGTTTTACAAGATACTTGTACCAAACTTCTAGATGTAGCTCCTATCTCATGCACATATTTATCCTTCTCCTGCCAAAAAAAAAAGTGTTTGTGTGTGTGTGTGGGGAGAGGGGGAGTTGTGGGGGGGGGGGTATTCTGCCTAGATAATTTTGCAAGAGTTGTGCAACTCTAATTCCAAAAGAATAGTGCAAGAAAATTATTGATCCATCTCACAATAACAAGGGCAGAAATTCTAAATGAAATATTGCTACCTAAATCTGGCAGAAGGTTTTTTAAAAAAATACAGTATTGTATCTCTGGAAGTCAAGGATGATTTAACATTAAAAAAAAAAATTAATGATATCCTTTATATGAATGGTAAAAACACATAATCCTTCTTATATAATGAAAGGCTGATATACTAATCAACCAAATGTCAGAACGACCAATGGCTATGATGCGCACTGACCACCAGAGGGCAGACGCTCAACGCAGGAGCTGCCCCCTGGTGGTTAGTGCACTCCCGCAGGGAGAGTGCCACTCAGCCAGAAGCTGAGCTCATGACTGGCAAGTGCAGTGGTCGTGGCGGGAGCCTCTCCTGCCTCCACAGCAGGGCTAAGGAGCAGCGAGCAGGCAGGCAGTAGTAAGGAGTGAGGCGTCCTGGATTGCGAGAGGGTATGTCCGACTGATGGCTTAGGTCTGCTCCCCATGGGCCTAAGCCATCAGTCGGACATCCCCCAAGGGCTCCCGGACTGCCAGAGGGAACAGGCCGGACTGAGGGACCCCCTCACCCCCACCCCTGAGTGCACAAATTTCATGCACCAGGCCTCTAGTAGATATATAAAAGTATCTAATTATCCAAAAGATTGCTTAAAAAGTACTTGATAAAACTTAACTCCAAAATATGACAAAAGTATAGAATAAACTAGGAATAGAAGCAAACTACAAACTTGATAAAGGTTGTATACCAAACCTATAGCAAACATCAAAACTAAAACTTTAAACAAGCCTTAGACAAAGAACAAAAAATATAACTGTTAGTACTGATGTTCTTGATACATATATGGCTAATACAATAAGAAAAAAAATGAAGTAAAATATAGATGGACAGAAGAAGAGGAAAGAGGGAGGAAAAGAGAAAAATATAACACAAAACAGTCCTTCTTTGGCTATTATATGATGTCTACATGAGCAAACTATTAGAACTAGCAAAGGCAAGTAATAAACTTTCAAATAAGTAGTTTTGTTTTTCCACATTAGTAGTAACTTACTCATAAATTATAAAACTATATGTATTTAGGCTTTAACACCCCCCCCCCCCCAATACATAACTTCATAGAACGAATTTAAAATGTTACTGAAAGACATAATGAAGACTTGAATAACTGAAGCTCTCTAACATGTTCATTGGTGAGCACATAACATAAAGATATCCATTCTTATCATATATAATCCAACTAAAATGATAGTGGGATTTTTTAGGAACTCAATAAATGACTATAATGAAGAACAAAGATCCTCCAATAGCTAAGTATATTTTGAAATATACTCAGAAGACTCATTTTTTACCAGATTTTAATCTGTATTAATATAAGCAGGATAGAACTGACATGGAAACAGACTAATGAAATAGAAGTGAGTGCTCAAAACCAGACCCAAAGTAGGAAAGAGGTGTGTTGCTTAGTAGGTTCTTGGAGAGACTGGTTTACAAATCATTGATGTTTGGTTTACCAAAAGCCTTTAGTTCCCTCCTTCTCTTCCCTCAGAGATATTATAGTTACATTTACTTAATTCATAATTATGTTTATTTTATTTATACATAATTAGGTATATTTCATTGTAAAATGCATGACACAATGTTTCTGATCTTAAAATCGTAGACCACAGTTAATGGGGAAGTCACCTGTATATTATGCTGGTTAAGTAATGAGAAGGACAGAGAGTAGTTTCTGAAGTGCCTCAGAAAAATGTCCCTACAATTTAATGGCATAGATAAGGTTTTAAGGCCTTATCTTTTACTTTTTTTTCTTTAAAGGCACAGATTAAAGAATGGACATCTCTTTAAGAGATAAATGTAATGTTGGTTACATCCCTTGTTAATTGCAACCATTGCTCTTTTCTAGAAATGTTATTTATAGCTTAAAAAACAAACAAACATGGTTGGGCCCTACCTTGCATCATGTACTATATGAACTCCAGAGAGAACAAAGACCTCCAATGATAGGTAAAACTATGGAAGTAATAGAAGAAAATGTCAGAGAAGATCTTTGTGACATTGGTATGTGGAGGAACTTAAACCCTACCACAAAAGCTCAAACTATTAGGGACAAATTGGTTGCCTTACCATGTTAGAACTAAGGATTTCTACTGAGTGAGTTGTAGGATAAACAAAATTACCATAACAGGGACAGATTAAAGAAGATATCTGCAACTTCATAATCTGCAATGAGTTAAATCTGTGGACTATATGAGAAATGCTTGCAAATTCAAGAATAAAAAGGAAAACAGTATATGTGAAAATAAAGATTTTACTAGACAGTTCATGGAAGGAAACTATTAAGAGAGATGTTCAACCTTCTAAGTACTTAGAGAAATGCCAATTAAAATAACAGTAACACCACTTCACACCCATCTATTTAGGAAGAGGTTTCTGAAAAAAATCAGCTGATAAATCAAAATGTAGGTGAAGATGGAGGTCATGGGGATACTTGGGCACTGCTGATGGAAATCCAGACTGATGTGGCCAGTTCAAAAAGCAACTCACAGACCTTAGTAAAGTGTGTGTATACCTTGTCCCTCAGGAGTCCCATTTCTGTGTACACATTCCAGAGAAACACAGCTCAGGTTTTTAATGGGCTATGTATTCTAGATGTTTATTGCAGAATTGTTCCAGGTAGTGTCAAGTTGGGGACTACTTAAGTGTCTATCACTAAGGGAATGCTTACATAAAACCTGAGGGATGCACCCTGTAGAACACTTTGTAGCTGTCAGAAGCAATAAAATAAATGTACTGGCAGCACCCTCCAGCCAGAGACACCCCCAACATCCACACTCACACCCACACCCCTGTAGTGGGACAAGCTAAGTTTATTACTCATTGCAGGGAGGGGAGAACTTTGGGGCATCTCAGCAAGAGGCTATTGGTAAGACTTACAAGATCTGAGTTTGTAAATTCTGAGTTGATTAGAGACCAAGTTTAAGGTGGGGCATTGCTCTGGCATGGATACTGTCAGAAAGCAGAGGTAATTTCATGGTTGGTTATCTCTTAGGAGGGACGAATAGGGAGTGCTCGGTTGTTTCTGTGGCTTGGGCAGTGTCCACAATTTTGTCTGTGTTCTTACATGGTCTTGATCCATATGGTCACAGAGTGGCCTTGTCTGATGCAGATGCTTTGTGAAAATGTTTGTGTTCCACAGGACACTGCATGAGTGTCCGGCCAGTGCAAAGGCCAGTGATACTTGGCGTCGTTCCTGGCAGCTCCCGCAGGTACTGTTCTGTTTCCCAGCACCGAGGCCACACAAAGAGAACTTAAACATGATACACTTTATTGAAAAGGGCCCACAGCAAGATCTGTAGCATCATATTATTTATGTAAATTAAACACATAAATAAGCAATCATGTGTATTATTATTATTCAAGGATGAACATATATCCAAGTCCCTGTGACAAATGATGGGTTTTCATCTTTAGTGAGGCTGGAGGGATGTGTCCAGTGGCTCAGACTGGGGGGGAAAGGAAATACTAAGAGAGGAGCCTGTGGACTGTTATGATCCTGTGCTAGAGATTGAAGATGAGGGAAATTGGGTTCTCAGCGGTTGAGATCCAGAAGCCAGTCTGTACATCAGCAGAAGCTGGTAAGGGAAAGAGTGGGCACAGGGGCACAGCATCTTACTGCATTTACTGTCCCTGCCTATGGCAGGTCGGGGAGGAGGAATGCCTTCTTTAAGCTTTTCCTAAACTGCTTTCATTTCCCCCAGCAGGAATGAGCTACTGTAATAGCATGTTGCTGCTTGTTGAAATAAAACATGCCCACCAGTGTAAATGAGAGCGTTAATATTTCATGTGGGAACTTGATTTAACTTTAAACATACCCAAAAGCTTTGGAAATTAAGCTGGGGGGGGGGGGGAAGCACCCCTATTAGCTTCAGAGAAAGCTGGTTTGTTACATCTTAGGTAAAAGGTTTCTTCATAAACCTTCAAATTAGTGTCTGTAATCATGTTGTATCATCCTTTACTTTTTCACTGTAGAAAAGAGCTTGTGTTTTTAAGGAGCAAAGAGACTTCCTATCCCCTTTCTTGGTCTCTTAGTGATTCTTTAAAAGCAAATGTGCTAGTGTCTTGAGAGAATTCACTTTAACTTTTGTAATAAATATTTAGAAGTAGTGTTAGGATCATAAAGGCTGTAATTTAAGAAGGAGAAAAACTTAATTTTGATTTTGGCACTTCTCTACACATCTCTAAAGTGAACATGTAGGTTTCTGTCTCCTGGGGTCCTCCTCTTACTTGACCTTATACCCTTTCTCACCACATTGGGCCCCCTGGCTTCCTAAGCATATTGTCAAAGGGCAGTCAAGGCACCTATGAGGGTCATTCTGCCTCCCTGTCCTGTCTTACTGTTAGCTCCTCTTCTTCATTGGCTGCATTTTGGTGTTATTTTGAAACATTCTTTCTCTTAATTTATGTCATTTCGTTATCAGGTAGGGGAGAAAGTATAGTATGGTAGTTCTTATGTCATCAGAACCTGTTTAATCATCTCTGTAATTACTTGAACATTTATTACCATTACAGGAACAAATACAGAACTTTCTCTAAACATTCAAAACCCTGAAATTAGTTTTTAAGTATACGTACGCTTGCCTATACTACATCCATGGCAGATCCCCAGGTTTCTACCCTACCCACCAGTAAATATAATGAATGTTGACTTAAGAATAAGCATTCTTGAACAATATCCCAGTTGATGAGTTACTCCGGAATTTTGCTTACTAACATAAGGAATGAAATCTCTGTATTGTATAAGACCTCTGTTTTCTTGAGAGAAGTCCTATTGTTTCCTATATAACTTTTTCACACTTCTGGGTTTCATCTTCTAAAATTTCTGTGTGTTTCATCTCTAAAAATATTGAGCAAATTCCACATACGTTTTATGTAGATAGTATTAAGAAGGAACTGTGTTCTCAAAATTGGGCTGTATAGATCTCAGAGTGGTGGGGATGGGGGTACCGGTAGAGATTAACCAAAGAACATATATATGCATATATGTGTAGCCAATGGGACACAGACAATAGTGTGGTGAAAGTTTGGGCTGGTTGGAGGGGGGTATGAGGGGGAGTGGGGGACATCTGTAATACTGTCAGTAATAAACAATAAATTAATTTAAAATATATATATATATAAATTGTCCAAATTCACATTTTCCTACAAAACACTATTAAGAACTATCGCTCCCTACCGCTTTTAAAGCCCACAACATGGCTGACTTACTATGTTCATAATGAAGACTACTAGAGAAACAGTACCGCTGCACGTGTAAAGACAGGCCTTTAATTCTACAGACTCCTGTGCTTCCATCAGTACCTGCAGGTCAGCTTGCCACAGCTGCAGTGTGCTCCATGCCAGATTCTGAAACTCCTTTACACTAACATGTAAGTGAAAATGCCTGAATGGCCTTTGAGCTTATGAAATAGAGGGAGCCAGTGGACAGTGTTATGATTTTATCCCCTCTTTCTCACCCCTCCCCCTGCCCGCCCTGCCCACCCGCCCCCCACCCCCCCAACCAGTTCTCTTTCCTGGACACATTTAGGTTGTGTACGCTCTCTTGGGCCCAGGATTATAAAGCACAGTAAGAAGTCAAAAACAATGAATACCTTTTGAGGAACTTTTTTTCAAATAGTGTACCTAAGCAGACCAGGACCTTAGGAGTTTTTCCTGCAGATACTAGAAATCTGGAGGAAGCAGAATGGGAATGGACAGGTTGCTTCTGCACCTAAATAACTAAATATGGTGTTTTGCAAACTCTTCAAATTACTGACACACACTTTAAGTAGGACTTTATTTAGTATCTCCGTATCAGGAATGAAACTTGACACAATTTTTCATACATGCACCCACACATCATAAATGTCACCCTCTTGCAACTGCTCTAAGAATTAGTGCTTATAACATTGGATAGGCTGTTAAAATCATTAACTTGAAATAGAGTTCTTTCCAGGGGAATTTTATCAGAAAGGATAGAAGGTGTTTTGAGCATGTGATACCAAAGGAGAGGGAAAGCTAACAAAGAATTTAGTAGTATAACCATTGATTTAGCTATTTTACAGGTATGTTTGGAACTAAAGTGGCTTTAAAAAAAAAAAAATCTCTTTAGCCACTGTGGTGGTAGGAGAGGATCATATGTTTGACAGACATTTGGCTTTAAAAGTCATTGTGGTTGGCATTGGAGTAGGAAGTCTTCTGGGATCACTGCTGACATGGACCAGAGTTTGATTTGTTTTTTGAGGAAGGGATTACCTGGGCAAGGTAAATTCTTACTTTTCGTATTCATACTAGAATTGTCTATTCTAGTTCTTATGTTTTTGCACATTATAGTCAAGTAGTAAATCTCCCATGATTCTCCAAACAGAGATATTACTGAGAATACAGGTATTTAAGACCTGAAATAAATTTACCTAAAAACATTTCCATGTTTTAAAGTAGAAAGGGATAGTCTCTCTAATTTCCCCTTTATAAAGTTTAACTGCATTTTGAGATTGTATCATTACCTGATATACCAGGCCTCTGGGGAATGGTATTCCTTTTGTTCTTAGGTTTTAGTATCTCCACAGGGGTCAGCAAGCCTTTTCTCTAAAGGCCAAGTATCAATGTTTGTGGCTCTGCAGACACATAGAGTCTTGTTGCACTCCCCACCCTACTATCCTCTTTTCCCTCTATTTCTTACAACCTTCTTAAAATTTTAGTAGCCATTCTAAGCTTACGGGACCTATGAAACAGACTGGCCCATTGGTCATTTTTGTTTTTTGAAAGAATAGGTTAAAAGAAATACATGTTTTTATTGATTTCAGAGAGAGGAAGAGAGAGGAAGAGAAAGATAGAAACATCCATGAAAGAAACATCGGTTGGCTGCCTCCAGCACATGTCCCCACTGGGATTGAGCCCACAACCAGGCATGTGACCTGACTGGGAATTGAACCAGTGACCTCATGGTGCATGGGTCTATGCTCAACCACTAAACCACACTGGCCAGGCCCACTCATCATTTTAAGTGAGCCCTTAGTTCTAGACCCAGCTCTGCCCAAATGCACTTGTGATTTGGGGCAGTTGGTATGATTGGCCTTGGCTTCTCGGGCTGGCCCTTCTATGAAGATAACCTCATAGTCTTTTACAGCATGAGAATCTATGAAATACCAATACATTTGTTTTTGTTTTGTCATTTGAAATATACAGTTTAGTTATTGCAGAAAATAATTTTATTGTGCTTTAACTAAATTTCATTAATGCCTAGATTTTAGTATTACTTAGGGCCAACCCATCTGTTATGTGAACTTGGTTAGAAAGTCTGAATTTGAGTCTTTGATTTGCCACTTATTAGACTCTGTGGTCTCAAGCAAGCCACCAAACCACTCTCAATTTAAATCCCTCTTCATCAAATTGAGGAAATGACACCAACTCTGCCTACCTCTTAAAATTGCTTCATTATTTTCTAATAGAAATGTAGATACCGAAAATCCTTTGTAAACTACAAAACAAAATCATCATTATGTATCCTTCTTTTAAACTAAGTGCTTTTATTATAACTGTGAACTTTTCCTTATAAATTTTATTACAGGGAAATAATATTTTTTATTTAAAACCCTAGGTTAAATAATAACCAACAAGGCCAATAATACTTTTTAATATAACATCTGGAAAACAGTAGATACTCAATGGCCAGTTGGTTAAGGTAGCTTTTTTCAGGCAGAACTTAGACATAGATTTTGACGGCACTGTTTCTTTTTTAGTGGCATCAATTGCTCTCTAGAATATAGACAGTCCAGTTCTTCACATAGTGCCTTGCACATAATTGCCACTCAAGTATTTGCTGACTTCCCTAGGACCTTCGGTGTGCCTTGGCGTCAGATGTTCCTATTTTCCTCTCAGGACGTCAGAGCAAGACATCTTTTCTTAAACATGTAGGAGGTTTTACAATTTGTATGCTTTGATTTTCTAAGATAAAAACATGTTCTTGTTTCATTGTTATCAAATTTTAAAAAGTCATTTTAGTGCCACAGTAAGCTCTTACTTTTAAAAGTTGCTTAGAAGGTAAGTGTTCTATTGTGCTTTCTATGAATTATCAGAACTCTTCTCCAAATATGTTTCAAAGGACTTTTGTTGGGTGAAGTCAGAACACCGATATTTACGGAGTGTATCATAGTGTCTCACAGGTATTATTTTCTTTTGGAAGTTAGACCAAATTACAGGAGTACATCATTCAAAATGCTAAATTTTGAATCTTCTATAGCTAATATGATTAAATATTCAAAATCACAAATTCATGTTAAAAGTATAATACCAAAATTTCCATAGGTTTTAATAGGTAACATAATAGACTAGGAATTTTGCTATAAGAATTATTTTGGAGGCAGATCATTCATGCACTTTCATTTTAGTTTAAAACTGATAATAGTATTATTGGTACTGATAAAATATTGATTCATCTTAGATGAATATTGTGACTACAGAGTAATTGCTGTAAAGGATGATTTTAACACAGCAATAAAAAAGTTGAATAAAAATTATTAAGGTTGGAAGTTTTTACTTTTACTTCTGCTAGATACTGGATTTTCAGAATATGAGGCAGTTTAACATTATTGTGTTCTGCCTTTAAAACAGCTTTTAGAGTTTCATAAATAGCCACAACCCATTACAGTAGAAGTTGGTGGACATGTCGAAGCTGGGTGCCTTCTTTTCTTCAAAAATAACATGCTCTTCTGATTTGTAAGTTTTAGTTTTCTAAAATCTAATAAAAGATATATTATTTTAACACAGACAACAATATGATTAGGGCCATAGCGAGGGGAGGGTTGGGGTCTAGATGGAGGGAGCAAAGGAGGGGGATGAGAAACATTTGTAATAATGTCAACAATTTTTAAAAAAAGATATATCATTTTAAATTTGAACTATAGTTGGAGTGTGATTCATTGCCTTCAGTCATAGCTTGTCATTTTCCTGGCTTCGTTCTTGAAAAATATTGACCTTTAGGATCATAAGAAGAAAATAATGAAAACTGTATTCATATATAGAGTGATAAAAGAAGTGAAGATATACGTTGTTGGGGTATGTGGTTTAAAGTCTGTGGGGCTGTTCCTAAGAAGTTACCTTAGTCATAAGAAGAACACCAAGTCCTATACTTTGGCCTTGCAAAGAATGGAGTACTGGAATGGGAATGTGTGCCTGCAAAGCTCTGATGACTGTCACTTCCTGGTTTGTGAGAGGAGTGCAGGCCATTAAAGACTAGTTTATCTTTGCCCTAGCTCCCTAGACACTGCTTTTTGAGGAAAGAAAAGAGGAAAGAGGCAATGCCTTGAAATGAAGGGAAAGACTAGGGAGAAGCCACATCTATTATCTTCTAAATGCCTACTTTGTTATCACTGCTTTGTAAATAAGGTAAACAGAAAACCCAGACATTTAAAAATATAAATGCCCACAAAAGGGAGAAGCCAGGGCTTACCTACTTTGGTTTTTACTGCTGTTCTAGTGCATTTGTGTTTACTGTACCCTCTGGAACAAATCTCCCAATCACTTTTTCTGTAAGTTTTTACTACTCATCATCTCCCTTGTTTATTAAGTTGTTTGCATTAAATTGCATCTGTAGTCATTTCCCAAGTTCATTCTGGAATGACTGAAACCACTTATAAAGAAGATAAAAAATATTAAAGGAATGGAATGGCCAGTGTGTTTCTTACGATTGCTGAATTCTGCTTTTGACTAGGAATAATACTGAGGTTTTCATTTAAAAATACATCATTTTCTCTTTGTAAATAGAATATGTATGGAGATAGTACAGTCTTGAATTTATTTATTAAAAATACTAATTTTTAATATTTCTGCTTGAAGTTTAAAAAGTTCTAGCATCAAAATTATATTTATTACTGATTATACATATTAGTTGTATTAATTGTATCTGATTTAAATTGATCCTTCACAATTCTCTATGTTCTTAAGGGGGAGTGGAGAGGGGGGAAGGCTGAATTCTTGCCTCTAAATATTATGCTTCTAGATTTTTAAAAAAAAGGAAGGAAATGAAATTACTTCTTAATCTTTTATTTCCTATTATTAAATAACTAGAATGCAATATTATATAGTCAATGTGAATTTAATAATTTGTATATTTTGAGGATTTATATATTCTGATATCTGTTACATTCCTACAAAGTTTGTTGTACAACTTTCTATTTATTGTAGTGATTTTTCCCCCAATGATTTTCATTATAGCATTAAAGCTGTAAACCATTTTTCTAGTTCTGACATTTAACTATTATAAAATCATATTTTTTAAACATCTATATCCTTGAAAGAAAAACAACTCTCCCATAAAGTATTAACAATCTTAAAATATTAATAACATTTTTCAGTATACTCAAAATAAGAACCAGAATTTTTAGCAGAAGGATTGTCATTCGCATTTTTCTTCACAAGCTGTTCCAGTCACAGATTATAGCATGACCTATACTGTTATGGGGGTGTGGAATCTCACTGTCACCTCACAAGTTAACGCTGTTTTCCCCCTTAGCCTTTTTCCTGCCTTAAAACTTACTGATCTTTTCAAAAGTATTGATTTGGACCACTTCTGTCTTAAAATGCTGACCATAAAAGATAATTCTGTTTTGACAATTTATTATGTATCAAATCATAAAGGTATCCGTTTATAGGTAGGCATCCAAATGGTTGTAGAACACTAGATGTTGTATTGCGTCCTGAATTCTGTAAATCAGCTAGTTCTTGTTCTGTAATGTTGAGGCAATTGACAAAATCCTTAAATTTGCAGGTTTATCAAGTGAATTTATGTTGATTATTCCTAAACCCACAGCTTGCTTACAGGTTTAAGTATATGAGATAATATCTATGAAACACTAAAGAACCAAACGTATTTGTTGGTTATGGCTCTCACTACTCTTTGTCATCCCTCTTTCCTGGTCATGCTTTCACTGCTCTACCAGGATGTTTGGGGGGTTTTATCTGCAGATTAAAAAAAACATTATTTTGTGTTGATTCAGGTTAACTCGGCAAGTGAGCAGAGGTGGATGATGAATGGTTGGAGAAAGGTTAAAAAATAATGGGACTTTTGTGCAAACACTTCTTCATTCCCTTCCTTATATGAAAGAAGTCTTGTATTTATCTTTTTGGTACCCTCATTGTGACCCAGTCAATAATATCAGAGAAAGAAGGGTCATTCAGATGGAAGTATTAAAACAGGCAGAGGCAAAAAGTGGGCATTGCTGAGCACTCCCCAGATTTTCTTGGAGCACCATTCTATGCAAAACCATATTAATATTAAATAACAGAAAAATAATATTAAATAGGAACACACCCTGGTTTTCCTGGCCAGTCTTGTTTGTTGGCTTCTTGATATAATTCCTGAATTTCAAAATCTAGATATCAGCATATGCTTTATGTAAATATTTTTTAAAATTTGAGATAGAGTGTCGGCCTGCACACCAGAGAGTTGTGGATTTGATTTCTAGTCAAGGGCTTGTACCTGGGTTGCAGGTTCTAACAACACTGACTCTTCTCTCCTTTCCATATTAAGAGATGGGGAAGACCGAGACCGGTTTGGCTCAGTGGATAGAGCGTCGGCCTGCGGACTGAAAGGTCCCGGGTTCGATTCCGGTCAAGGGCATGTACCTGGGTTGCAGGCACATCCCCAGTAGGAGATGTGCAGGAGGCAGCTGATCGATGTTTCTCTCTCATCGATGTTTCTAGCTCTCTATCTCTCTCCCTTCCTCTCTGTAAAAAATCAATAAAAATATATTTAAAAAAAAAAAGAGAGAGAGAGATGGGGAAGGGACGTGCCTGACCATGCTGCATGCACGAGAGTAGTAGTTGGAGTGGTGGATGTGGCTCTGCTTCAATAATAGCACTTTTGGCATCAGACCAGCATCCGAATTAATTCTGAAAAAAATATGTGCCACATTTTGTTTCATCGGTTTCTATCTCAGCACTAATGATCGAGGCAAAAAATAAAGCAGTGTGCTTTCTGTATCTAACCTCATCTGATTTCATGGTCTTGGCCAGATTTCACAGAGATGAATGGAGGACTTTGAAGTATCACTTTTCTGGTTAGATTTCCATCTCTCCTGTGTGTGTTTAATAGAGCTGGCAGAATGAGAAAGGGTCTGAAGGTACCTCTATCTCCTTCTCTTCCTCCTCCAGTGAAAGGACTTCCTCTTGTAGATTAGTGGATGGGGTTAATAATACCAGTATTCACAGTAATAAAAGAGAAATTAACTATGCGTGCAGGAAGTCAGGAGCTACTATGGGTGGGTTTATCAGCTAGCATCCTGACTTTTGTAATGTCTAGTAGTAGTGGGGGCATTTTGTTGTTCATATTTTTTATAAAATACACTCTGGTCATGTGAGTGTTGTGAAGAGTACAGAGATTTTAAAAAAACTGCTTCCATGCAATATTCCACAGAGATGTCACTTTTTATCCATTACTCTAATAAATGCCCTCATCTAGCTGTCTAAGCAGCACTTTTGTGGACTGCTAACTTCTGCTGGGCCTGTATCAATTACAGGCAGTTTGACAGAAGAGTTCAGAACAGGAGGGCCATGGTTTGTTTGTATTCACTTAATCGTTTTAACAATGAAGTTACTATTTGGTTCATACAAGTTATTCCATGCACAGAAGAAATGAAACCCTTCCTTTAGATATTTTTATTAAATATTTCCAGCTCCATGCTGTAAGCATCACTTCTGTAAGGAGTGTCTTACCTGATTGGTTTGGACAAAGGAACCAACATGTCCATCTCAACCCCTTCTAGGCTCTTTTCTGAAACTGCCTGGAGACAGTTTGCGTGGCCCTGCTTAGTGGGGTTAGCCCACAGTGACTGGGTAGGTGAATGCATCTAATTCAGAGGCAAACGTTAGGAAGGCCCTGTATCTATACAGACAAGTTACATCCTCAGGAAGAAAGTATGTATTTTGATATGTTCTCATCCTCTCATAGAGCTCGCTCTCCCACATCTTCCTGCACCCTTCCCCCTTTCCTTCACCCCTTCCCATCCCCTACTCTGTTCAGATAGGAAAGATAGGATTATTTTTTTACACCCCCACAAGAAAAGCATCTTTTGTTGTTGTTTTCTATGAGTGTCTTTTCCTATTATGTCTAGGTCTTCCTGTGTTCTGATTACTAATCCCTTGTAAGTCATATGTACTTCAGATGTCCTCTCCCGGTCCTGCAGCTTAGGGTTAACACTTTGTGTTTTATGTGGACTTGTATTATAAGAGTTTTGCACTTTTAATGTAATCAAATTTATCAGTCTTTTTCTTTTTGTGTTTTTATGTCTTAAAGAAATCCTTCTGTACACCCCCAGCCATATTTTCTATTAAATGCCTTCAAGGTTTCCCTTTTATATTTAGATCCTTAGTTCATCTGGAGGTTCTGGCATAATACTTAGCGCTGCAATGGACATACTCATGGATCTCTTCATACATATAGCACTGTTCAGTACAGAGGATATTTTGTCACATGTAACTACTTAAGTTTAAATTGATTAAAGTTAAAGACAACTTTGTTGGGGACCGAAGATCCCCATCACTGCAGCTTTTGCCCTCCCTGTGGTCCTACCTGGACTCTCCCCTCAGTGGGCTTGGACTCCAGTTTCTCTCCTCTTGGATCCATGAGTGTGTTGAAGGACAGCTAGCTTCTTATCTTTCCATGTCTTCTTCCAGACATGAGCTGCTCCCAAGTGAAATGCTGACCCAAATACAGGACTCATCTCTGACATCCTCCTCCTCCCAGATGCTGGCTGCATTATTACTTGTTTGTTCTCTAATTTCTTCAACTAGATGTTTTTCTTCGGTTTTTCTAGTTATTCAGAGCAGAAGGGTTAGTTCAAATGACCTAGACCCCCATTATCAAAAATGCAACTGCCAGCATTCACGCTTGCATTTATTCACTAATATATTGTTCATTTGCATAAAAGTTCTTTTACCCTTAATTTTGAACTCATTTTATTTGAATTCAATATATTTTATTTTTAAATCAATATATTTTCTTTCCAAATCCAAACCCACTTTTTTATTTTATATTTGATTAGATTGTTTGTCAAGTAAATAAATCAGTTCATTAAAAAATATGCCAGACACAGCTGATTCTCACAGCCAGTTGGCCTGGAGGTCAAATCCCCCTAGTATTAACTACAACAATCAAGGCTTAACTACAACAAGACTGTGCACAAAGACCACTAGGGGGTGCACCAAGAAAGCATAAAAAATGCGGAGACAAACAATATCCTGTCAATGGAGGATATTGAGTTCAGAACCACACTTTTAAGGTCTCTCAAGAACTGTCTAGAAGCCGCCGATAAAGTTATTGAGATCTACAAGAAATCCAATGAGACCCTCGATGTTATGATAAAGAACCAACTAGAAACTAAGCATACACGGACTGAAATAACGAATATTATACAGACTCCCAACAGCAGACCAGAGGAGCACAAGAATCAAGGCAAAGATTTGCAATGCTAAGAAGCAAAAAACACCCAACCAGAAAAGCAAAATGAAAAAAGAATCCGAAAATACGAAGATAGTGTAAGGAGCCTCTGGGACAGTTTCAAGCGTTCCAACATCAGAATTATAGGGGTGCCAGAAGAAGAGAGAGAGCAAGATATTGAAAACCTATTTGAAGAAATAATGACAGAAAACTTCCCCTACCTGGTGAAAGAAATAGACTTACAAGTCCAGGAATCGCAGAGAACCCCAAACAAAAGGAATCCAAAGAGGACCACACCAAGACACATCATAATTAAAATGCCAAGAGCAAAAGACAAAGAGAGACTCTTAAAAGCAGCAAGAGAAAGAAAGTCAGTTACCTACAAGGGAATACCCATACGACTGTCAGCTGATTTCTCAACAGAAACTTTGCAGGCCAGAAGGGAGTGGCAAGAAATATTCAAAGTGCCAAAAACGGTTTGGCTCAGTGGATAGAGCGTCGGCCTGTGGACTGAAGGGTCCCAGGTTCGATTCCGGTCGAGGGCATGTACCTGGGTTGCGGGCACATCCCCAGTAGGACATGTGCAGGAGGCGGCTGATCGATGTTTCTCTCCCATCGATGTTTCTAACTCTCTATCTCTCTCCCTTCCTCTCTGTAAAAAATCAATAATATATATTTAAAAAAAAAAAAAAAGAAAAAAGAAATATTCAAAGTGATGAATGCCAAGAACCTACAACCAAGATTACTTTATCCAGCAAAGCTATCATTCAGAATTGAAGGTCAGATAAAGAGCTTCACAGATAAGGAAAAGGTAAGGAGTTCATCACCACCAAACCAGTATTATATGAAATGCTGAAAGGTATCCTTTAAGAAGAGGAAGAAGAAGAAAAAGGTTAAGATACTAATTATGAGCAACAAATATGCATCTATCAACAAGTGAATCTAAGAATCAAGTGAATAAATAATATTATGAACAGAATTGGATAAACAGAATATAATAGAATCAGGGGCATGGAAAGGGAATGGACTCACTATTCTTGGGGGGGGGGGGAAGGGGTATGGGAGATGCGGGAAGAGACTGGACAAAAATTGTGCACCTATGGATAAGGACGGGGGGGGGGGGTAAGGGCAGAGGGTGGGGTGGGAACCGGGTGGAGGGGAGCTATGGGGGGAAAAAGAGGAACAAATGTAATAATCTGAACAATAAAGATTTAATAAAATAAAAAAAAGAGATTAAAAAAATATGCCAATTTGGCATTAAATTTAACCATAAACAATATTTGCTTAATATTTCTAAGCTACTCATATGAGTAAATAAGAAATGACTAGGCTTTACCTGAAAAGGTACATTGTTAATTTTTTTGTTTGTTTTTGTTTTTTTTATTAAATTGATTGGCGTGACATTGGTCAACATGAACATTATAGGTTTCAGGTCTGGGTTTCTATATTACAAGATAATGTATGTTGCTCAGTGTGCCCACCACCCAAAGTCAAATCTCCTCTTTCATTTGTTTTTATGTATTTTGTTTCCTCATTCATTTAATAACTAATTCTCCTGAGGATACTGGTAAACTCCATGTGAATACACATGGTCTTGGAAACCTGAAGCTTCCAGTAAAACTGTGCTGAAACATGATTTGGGGGGAAGAATTATAAACTTTGCAGTAAAAAACGACCCAACCTCCTGGTACTGATTTCAATAGCCTATTGTTCATGTAAGTACACTTTAGCATCTTAGTGACATTAATGCAGTGTTATCAGCTTTAAAATAAATATTCTAGACTTCAGTGTACTCAGAAAACATCTAGGAAATTAAAAACAGTATTCTTAAAGTGTCTCTGTTTTTTTAAATACTCCCTAATGTTGCAAAAGTTTTATATATTTACCTATGTGAGATACTGACCTATAATGCAATATGCAGAGAATATAGATTGAAGAGTACAGCACTGACTATTCTCTGAAGTAATCATTATTATTAATTATTTCTAATAAACTTTTAGGTGCTGAATGTCATAATAATAAAAAACAAGCTTCTCTTTAAAGCACCACAAATAAGAGAAAGCATAATGTTCCTTTAATAGCCAATGAATAAATGATTTAACATTTTAAAGCATTTAATAAGACTGAGCCCCATTCTTTGGTGTATGATTACCAGGGAGGTTCAGTAGGTCAGAGTAAAACTGAAAAAGACTGATCTCAACTTCTAATATGCAGTGTACCTTTGTTTGTTTTTAAATGTGAAAAAGGACATAAAATACAGAATTGTATATCAACAAAACTTAAACCAGAGTTGACATCTTTAAATTATGATTCAAAAATTAGAAGTATATAAATGTCATCACGTAACTAAATAAGGAAAAAAAAAACAACGTATGTATACCCTGTCCTAATTATTCCTGAAAAGAGACCACACACAAACTTACATTTTTAAGCCAAGAGGGCTTTAAAATGTAAAGAGGGAAAAAGATACTGAATAGCATCAGAACCAGTGTCCCCTGTAGATTAAAAGGAAAGAGATAATGGAATAGGGCAAGTATTCTTCCATCAGCCTCTCAGTTCACTTTACACTGCTTCCTAGGATGCACTTTATTGAATCGTAAGGTTTTATTAAGCAGCAACTTGAAATGACATATAAAATGTCTTGTCATGTGGGCTAGTCTTCAGAGGGACAAACTAATCATCAAATTTCTTTTTATAAGGTAAGTTACAGGGTTGTACAGTTTCCATGTTAATACATAACTCACAGGCCACTTTATTTTGTTTTACCATGTTTTATAAGTGGTTCTTAGAAATTTTAAAGAATTTATGCAATTCAGTGTCTGTTCTTGGGTGGCTTTGGGGATTTGAGAGTGGGAGGATGCCAGAGGGATTCGTCAGCTTTCCTGACCTAAGAAACAATAGGGTTAGCAGGGAGGGAGCAAGTTTGGATATAAGGTTAAAGAAAAACTCAATGAAACCTCGGTGGTATTTTTTACAGTAGCTTTTTCAAGGGATATTTAGCATTGCATTAACACTGAACCATTTTTTAAAAATATTTTTTCTCTATAAGGAAAAGCAAATGTCTTCTGTTCTATAAAATCAAAGGAATTTGAAAAATTCAAAAGGATATAAAGAAAATATATCAATAAGTTCATGTATTTGGATTTCTGAATGATGTTTAAATTTTTTAGTTGTTAATTCAAAATTGATGATCAGTGCATGGCCTTAAACATGAGATTCCTAGTTTTATGGTGATGACAAAACCAAACAGTTCCATTCCTTAGCTCTTGGGCCAGACTGGTACTTATTAACAGTAGTAGAATTAATAATAAAAATAATGATCTCTTATAATTAGAATAATACTCCTTACTTAATTAGCATCCATACATCAATTTTCTTTTAGAATATCCCCCATAATATTATTATATCTAGAAAGCAAATATAGAAAATAAGGCAAAGACTTTATCAGGTAACTTTAAATTGCCATCATGCTTCCATTTATTCATTTCCTCCTATTTTTAAAAGGATATTAAGCTAATAATAGCTTAATGATTGACATCAAATGGTGACTCGAGTAGTTAAACAAGTTGACAAAATAAAACAAAAGCATGAGTACTTTACACACTTCAATCATCACTAAGGCATCATGCCAGTTAGCCAAGTAAAAAAATAAACAAATAAATATGTCAAACTATTTGTTTTATGTACAGAAGACTTGATCCCAAACATTCCCTTTTCTCAGTTATTTGCTCTACTGAGAATCCAGTTGAGTCTTGTCAGAGCTAATTTATAAGATACACACCAAAATTCATCTGATACTAAAATAAATTGTTTATTAAGAAATGTCAGATTTTTATTAACAGTTAGACCTTTTGAATGGAAGAATCTCAGTAGCAGATGTTTCCAAACACAGTGCATGTAGAGAGAGAGATTATGAGTTTATTATGTATATGCAGATATACAGTTCTGGTTTGAAAATCTAGATTACAAACATATAAAATTCACGTTTAACAACATATCTTATTAAGATAAGAATCTTAATCCTCCTGTGAAAAGAATAATAAAGCAAAACAAAGCCCAGATAACAGGTTTCTTTTGGTGGTCATCTACTAGCATTAGGATACTATTTCCCTCTTGTTCTGCTGTCTCCATGGCCCTCAGTCATCACAGGTAGAGCATCACTCCAATAACTCTTCCTGTCAGGATCGTTGGCGACAGCCAGTCTGACCTGAAAAGAAACCAACACTCCCTCCCCAACCTGGCAATGTTGGCAATTTATTTCACCACCCCCACTCCCTGAACCTTCACCTCACCCCACCAAGCAGGCTATGTTTATTTAGAATTCCAAACACCTCTTTCACTTGGAAGCTGACTGGATTTTTTAATTTAACATAGTTTTTCTGAGCATTTTACACAAAAAGAAAGGACACATGTTTTTTTTTCCCATATTAGACCACTATTCATGAACTTTAAAATTTCATATGATGCATGCATAAAAGGACCTTGGTTACTTGATGTGTTGTGTGTTGGTCAGGTATAACCAGGTATGGAGATCAGATGAGGGAGAGTAAAGTGAAATTATAGAAGCTACTTCTGAGGTTTTCCAAGTTCATTACCAATTCATAGTATTAAAAACAATGTCACTGTAATTTCCATTCCCACCACTAATATGTTATTTTAGTAAGATTCTTGCCATCGTGTCTTTACTATTTCTAGATTTTGGGGAATGATTTTTCTGGTAATGCAAAGTTCTCTCTTATACATAAAACACTAAATAAAATGAATTGAAAAGATTATTAATAATATTAGGCAAAAATACTGTCCTTTAGTTTACTGAAGATGATCTTATCAATATTAGCAGTGGCTCTTGCTTTAAAAGAATGAGTATCCTCCTCCTGTTTTTTATTATACCTATAAGCAAGAACACCAGCAGTTTTTATTGCAATCATTAGTTATTTAAAATAGTTGTCTAAAATCTTTGGGTTTACACACTTTACATTGGCCATACCTAGGTTTATTATAAGTAGTCAAATACATTTAAAGTACATAATACAACCCACCAATCCACTCGATACAAAAAAACTTAGGGTGATATTGGTTCTCTTATTTTAGACAGTGTTAGCTTAAATAATGAATAACCATGAGTGTTTATTATAATTATACTTGAGGCCCGTTGCACAAATTCATGCATCGGTGGGGTCCCTTAGCCTTGCCTGCGGGATTGGGCCAAAACCTGCTCTCCAACATCCCCCGAGGGGTCCCAGATTGCAAGAGGGTGCAGGCCAGGCCAAGGGACCCCACTAGTACACAATCAGGGCTAGGGAGGGATGCAGGAGGTTGGTCAGCTGGGGAGGGACTGTGAGAGGGCTCCAGGGCGTGTCCGGCCCATCTCGCTCAGTCCTGATTGGCCAGACCCCAGCAGCAAGATAACCTACCTGTCAGAGTATCTGCCTTCTGGTGGTCAGTGCACATCATAGCGAGCAGTTGAGCAGCCTGAGCATATCATTAGCATATCATGCTTTGATTGGTTGAACTGACGACTGGAACGACTGGGCACTTAGCATATTAGGCTTTTATTATATAGGAGGATATTTTACCTAGTTATCTCTAATATTCATTTCTATTCTTAAATCCATCCCTAGGGTAAAAGAATATAGGCACTTGCATCTAGCAGGTATTATAAATACAAGTAAGATTAAAAAGGCAAAAACAGTAAATTTCTTGTTAGACTCACTAATCATGCTCACTAGTTTCACTCCTGGTTTCTTCTGTATAAGCATATATGTACTTTACTTCTATGGATATGCACAGAGGGAGTCATGTGTTAACTTATATAAAATGAAACTCTATAAGGTAAGTTTTTGAATGCTGACCTACAAATTCTATTTAAATGACATTAAACAATAGGAATTCTCAGATCTTGAAGCTTTCAACATAACTATATATTCAGAGGATAACAGAAACCAACTTGAAGGCATTCAGTATACAATTGCTCAGAGCCTCCTCCCTATGTCATGTGCCTAGTTTGTTTGGTATTGTAGTGAGCATGTGTGTTAGACGCACATATGTTTGTGTGTACGTGGCTCATTAGAGTGTCCCTGCCTCCCTTGGGTTTCTGGCTTCCTGATCAAACTCTCTGAGTCCACTGCCCCATTTGAAGGGATCCTGCCACCCTCTTCTGAGAATTGTATCTCTGCTTCTAAGTTTGTTTGTTTTTTCTCATACTTAATTGAAGCTAGGACTTCACACAACACTGAAAAAGTCACTACTAGGTAGGAGCATTGAAAGCCCTAAAATCTTTCTACCCCAAGACTGGTTCTTTTCCCCACCTGAGATTGATATGTGTTAACATTTGCACTTTTTAAAAAAAAATACATGTTTTTATTGATTTTGGAGAGAGAAGGTAGAGGGATAGAAATAGACACATCAATGAGAGAGAAACATCTATCAGCATCTTCCTGCACGCCCCTCACTGGAGATTGAGCCCCCAGCCCGGGCATGTTCCCTGACAGGGAATCAAACCAGTGTCCTCTTGATTCATGGGTAGACACTCAATCACTGAGCCACACCAGCTGGGCAAAATTTGCACTTTTTAATATATTATGTGTTACTTGCTATAGGATAGAGTAAAGGAGGGGTGGGAGGAGACAGGATAGGGAATATGCATATGTTTGTGGGTTTGTATCCAGGAGATGAGGGGGAACTGGAATCCTGGGGTTTCTTGTTGTAGTCTGACATCACACAGATGAAGGACCATGTGAAATTTAGGACTATGGATTCAAGGCACAGATAGTACTGGTGACACTGATTGGTGGGAGAAGGGAAGGTCAGGTGTTTGGAGCAATGATAGAAATCCTGATCTGTCCAGACTTGAAATATAAAATAATGTTAATGTTAACATCGTACAAAAAAACTTACACAGACTGAACTGCCAGGATTTTGATGACCCACAGAGACTGAGTGGTTTTCAGAATCATTATTTATATAATAAAATAGCATAATTATTTTGAATTTGTTGAAGGAATTATAGCAGTAATATAAGAGAATAAAATAGAGCTCTAACTAGATAATACATTAATTTATACAGCGTAAAATTTTTAAATTGAGATAAATATTCCTATAAGCACTAGATATAAAAAATTATAGAAGCCTTTTAATGATATTCCCAGATTTCTAATGTGTTATCTGTTGTCTTTCCTACAAATCCAAAGATATATATATATCCTATCTAATAATAGACAAACATGGTAATTAACCGTAACTTCGCTACCCTTCCCATTGGCTATTCAGGGTGATATGCAAATTAACTGCCAACTAAGATGGCGGTTAACCGCCAACAAATATGGCGGCTAATTTGCATACTGCAGGCAGGATAGGACAGCGCCATGTGCGACCCGACCAGGGCTGGTGAGCGTGACCGCAGCAGTCCGCCAGCACTCACGCCCCCAACCGGCTCTCCCGCCAGGAGATCAGGGCTAGTGGGGCGACCGCAGTGTTCCACCAGCACTCACACCCCCAACCGGCTCTCCTGCCAGGAGATCAGGGCTAGTGGGGCGACCGCAGCAGTCCGCCAGCACTCACGCCCCCAACCGGCTCTCCTGCCAGGAGATCGGGGCTGGTGGGGCAACCGCAGCGGTCCGCCAGCACTCACGCCCACAACTGGCTCTCCTGCCGGGAGATCGGGGCTGGTGGGGCGACCGCAGTGGTCCGCCAGCAGTCACGCCCCCAACCGGCCCTCCCACGGGAGATCTGGCACTGGATCCAGGCCTGCCGTGTCTTGGGAGAGGTGGGTCCGGTGGGCGGGGAGGGCGGCAGCGTGATCCGAGCTGCTATCCACCCCAGCGCGGGATCCGGGCCTGCAGTGTCTTGGTCGGGGTGGGGGTGGGGGGCGAACGGCAGCATGATCCGAGCTGCTGTCCGCCCCAGCATGGGATCTGGGCCTGCCGTGCCTTGGGTGGGCGGGGCCAGCGGCAGCAGATCTAAGCGGCTGCTAACCCCAGCGCGGGATCCAGGCCTGTGGTGTCTTGGGCGGGGTAAGCGGGGCGGGCTGGGCGGGCAGGGCTAGCAGCAACGTGATCCGTGAGAGGGCACAGGTTTGGCCTGAACCCCCTGCCTTCTAGTATACACACACACACACACACACACACACACACACACTAGTGGCCCGGTGCACAAAATTTGTGCACGGGGGAGGGTATGTACCTCAGGCTGGCCTGCACCCTCTCCAATTTGGGACCCCTCAAAGGATGTCCTACTGCCAGTTTACAGGAATCGTGCCTAAACCAGCAGTTGGACATCCCAACTGCCCCCCCCCTCCCCCCGCTGCTGGCCTGCTTGCCCCCAAATGCCCCCCAGCCAGCCTGATCACCACAAACTGCCTCCCCTGCTGGCCTGCTTGCCCCTACCTTCCCTCCCCACTGATCTGCTCATCCCCAACTGTCCCCCTGCTGGCCTGCTCATTCCACACTGTCCCCCCACTGTCCTGATCACCTCCAACTGACCCCCACTGATGGCCTGCTTGCCCCCAACTGGCCCCCCTGCTGGTCTGCTTACCCCCAACGGCCCCGTCCCCCACCAGCCTGATCACCCACAACTGTCCTCCCCTCTTGGCCTCTAACCGCCTCTACCTCGGTCCCGCCACCATGGCTTTGTCCAGAAGAACATCTGAAAGGTCTCCTGGAAGGTCTCCCAGTCTAATTAGCATATTACTCTTTTATTAGTATAGATATATTTGTTTGTAAATATGATTATGATTGCAGATATGAGTAGGACCAGGTAAAATTTTATAGAATGGGCCTTTTATTACAGATGGTTTGCCATGTATGCTTTTTTTCTAAAGAAGTAAAAATTACTTTAAAAAATGTTTCAGGAAGACTTTGAGAAATTTACAGTATCTGCTTTTCTTCCAAGAAAGTTGTCACTTTTATGCCAGAATGAGAATTATTTGTAGGCTTTGTATGTCAGCATTGGGCCACTGTGACTGGGGGGCACTTAGCTTGACTTGAGAGTAATTATCTTGCTCACTGGCTGGGAGGGAGGGTGTGTGGCAGAAGAGATAAATACTCAGTTCTGGATTATTCATAGATTGCTGACTTTCTGGATTGATTGTGCAAGCCCCTCCTTTTATTGATGTCCACCTTCTATTGACAAGCATCTACCCTGGGAGAGAAATGAGATGAAACTCTCTTTTCATTGTAAAAAGCATTTGAATTCCTAAGGTGTAATAAAGCCACCCAGCCATCCACAGTCAAGGTACACATTTTCATGGAGGATGTTCCCACTCTTGAATAAATCAAAACAATTTTTTTCTTTTAACTTAAACTTTCTTCTATAACTGTTCTCTTGTTACTTAAAAGCTAGTTTTTTGAAACTACTTCCAAAGATTTTCAAGCTGTATATGTCCTTGGAATGAATTTATAAATAAGAATTGAGCCCGGCCGGTGTGACTCAGTGGTTTAGCATTGACCTAAGAACTAGGAAGTCACAGTTTGATTCCAGGTCAGGCCATATGCCGGGGTTGTGGGCTTGATCCCCAGTACGGGGCATGTAGGAGGCAGCCGATCAATGATTCTCTCTCATCATTGATGTTTCTATCTCTCTCCCTCTCCCTTCCTCTCTGAATCAGTAAGAATATATGAGAGAGAGAGAGAGAGAGAGAGAGAGAGAGAGAGAGAGAGAGAGAGGAGAGTATATATGTTTGTAAATAAGAAAACATGTATTTGATGCTCTTAGAAAGTCTTATTTTCTTTCATTAAAACTTGTGCAGTATAGGGAACTCCATAGATTGTCTTAATTTGAAGAAAATTAAAGGGAAAGGTACTAATTCAGAGTTCCTTGGGAAAATGTGTCACTTACATATTTTTTTATGTTTATTTTTTTAAATCAAAAACTGAAATATTTTCTATTCAAAAAATATATTTGGATCTAAATATCTTCTATAATTTTAACCCTAAAATATCAATTTAAATATTTTAAAAATGGTTGGGATGTTTGTTTTTTTAAATAAGTTAGGTTGCTGGAGTTCTACATGTTACTGGATCGATCACCTGGGGTAATTTTCTGATTGGAAAATTAAGAATTATAGTTAGAGGGGAGGACATGAGAATTTTTAAAGAACATATTCATTTTACTTTAGAAGCCGAACCTCTCTTATCATGTGACTTGTTTTGTATGTTTGTTAAACTATATTATCACATAAGCATTGCTGCTATTGGGACAAACAGTGACAGTTGATTCAGGTCATTTGAATGTCCACTGTTTTAATTTGTATGTTCGTTTTGACTCTGTCATATGCTCAAACTTCAGTGGAAGTCATGAGAACCTATTATTTTTGCCTGCTCCCTCCTTTACGTTGGAAATATTCTTTTTTACTCAGAGGGACCTTAACTTTGATGTAAGGGATTGTTTCCGTTGTCAACTGTTTTCTTCCTTGCCAAGTAAGAGAGTTGTTGTGAACTCTTCAGTGATGCCTTCCCCAGGATATTTGCAGATGTGGTTGGGAAAAGTCATTTCATCCCCGACCTTGGCATGTCAGGTGCTGGGGTGCCAGGGTGCTGCCTCCCCTGCACCCTGGCTCTCCAATCGCGATGGTGACCACGGGGCCGCAGGCAAGGCGGCTCCTGGGTCACGGGGGTACTGCCTCGCCTACAGCCCAGCTTTCTGATGGCGATCAGCGGCTGGGGGATGGGCAAAGGCAGCCCTGGTTCTCCACCCCGCTCTTGCCTGCCGCCTGGGTTTCTGATCACCATTCTTCCGTCCTTCCCCTTTCGCCTCCCATCATTGCGCCTATGTATGCAAATTAACGACCATCTTTGTTGGCGGTTAACTGCCATCTATCTTGGCAGTTAATTTGCATATTGCCCTCTTTAGCCAGTGGGAAGCGTAGTGAGGGTATGGTCAATTACCCTTTTTGTCTTTTATTAGATAGGATACACACACACACACACACACACACACACACATCTCATATATATACTGAGTGGCCAGATTATTATGACCACCTGACATTTGTAGGCAAATTAGCTATAATTTTGCACTGAAGTTGCTAGAGGGCCAGACCATTATAAATAGGGAAACAGATTGTTTACCATGACAGTAGAAGTGATTTTTTTTCTTAATATATGGGTAAACAATGTGATTTGACAGCCTTTGAACGTGGGATATATATTACACTGAGTGGCCAGATTATTATGACCACCCCATCAGTAATTCGTTGGGCCACCTTTTGCCTTTAATACTGCGGCGATTCTTCTTGGCATTGACTCCACGAGATGTTGAAAGGCGATGTGAGGAATCTGACACCATGCCTGATGAATAGCACTGTCCAGTTCTGTGAGATTTGATGGCTGTGGAAACAGCTGCCTGATGGCTCTTTTAACTTCGTCCCACAAATGCTCAATTGGATTGAGATCTGGTGATTGTGGGGGCCACCTAAGCAAGGTAAAGTCTCCCTCATGTTCTTGAAACCACTCCTGCACAATATGAGCACCATGGCATGGTGCATTGTCTTGTTGGAAGAAGCCATCTCCATTGGGATACACCATCAACATGATAGGATGAACTTGATCAGCAACGATACTTAGGTATGTTGTGCTATTCAGATGTAGTTCCATACAAATTAAAGGGCCCAAATCATGCCAGGAAAACATGCCCCAAACCACAACACTGCCCCCACCAGCTTGAAGGGTTGTACTCATGCATGTGGGGTGCATGCTTTCATGCTGTTTCCGCCAAATTCTCACTCTGCCATCTGCATGATACAACTAGAAACGTGATTCATCGGACCACATGACTTTTTTCCAATTCTCGACTGTCCAAGCCTTGTGTTCCTGTGCGAATTGGAGACGTTTTATCCTGGTAACTGCAGACAGCAAAGGTGTTCGAACAGGCCTTCAGTTTCCATATCCCATACGATGCAGTGTACGGCTAATCTGCCTACAAACGTCATGTGGTCATAATTATCTGGCCACTCACGTTCAAATATATCCCACATTCAAAGGCTGTTAAATAGTGTTGTTTACCCATAACTTCAGAAAAAAAATCACTTCTACTCTCGTGGTAAACAATCTGCTTCCCTATTTATAATGGTCTGGCCCTCTAGCAACTTCAGTGTGAAGTTATAGCTAATTCACCTACAAACGTCAGGTGGTCATAATAATCTGGCCACTCAGTGTATATAACCATTGTTCTAAAGTAATTGAAAATATCCTTAGAATCCTTTGAGGACCATAGAACTACTTTTGTTAATCTGTATCCTTACATCTTTCTCTTTTCTTACTGATATATGGAACAAGACCTTAGTCTTTCTGTTTTCCAGATTTCAAAGTAAAAGATGTGTAGCAGTTTACATGTTATGATTGTTTCAAGGATGCCCTTAAGTTTCCAGGGCTTTAATGCACACCGACCCTGAATGAAATCCTTTATAATCCTATATAATAAAAGGCTAATATGCAAATTGGCCGAACGGCAGAACAACTGGTCTCTATGACGCAAACTGACCACCAGGGGGCAGACGCTCAATGCAGGAGCTGCCCCAGGTGGTCAGTGCACTCCCACAGGGGGAGTGCTGCTCAGCCAGAAGCCCTGAGCCGGGCTCACGGCTGGCAAGTGCAGCGGCAGTGGTGGGAGCCTCTCTCACCTCCGTGGCAGTGCTAAGGATGTCCGACTGATGGCTTAGGCCCACTTCTCCCAGAGCGGGCATAAGCTTTCAGTTGGACATCCCATGAGGGCTCCCGGACTGCGAGAGGGTGCAGGCTGGGCTGAGGGGACCCACCCCCCACCCCCACCCCCAGTGCACAAATTTCATGCACTGGGCCTCTAGTAAAGAAATAAAACTGGTGACTCAGTTCCAAAGTGAAAATCCACATTGTGTGGGTTAATTTGTTTTCTACCATAGCCATTTCATGTTTCCAGTATTCTGAGAGGAGGTACATTTATTTTCTCCACTCTTCTTGACATCATCTTAGAAGCCAAAGGGAATGTTGTGTTCAGAACAGCCCTTTGTGGTACTTCTTGGTGCATACCGACAACAAACTGATAACATAGCTGAGGGACCTGAGGGGCACAGGCATGTGCCATCTACTAAAACATGAAAACGTGTTTGCCCAAAGTTGCCCAGTTAGGATTGCTCCTATGGCCCTTGCTGTGTCCTTGCTCACAGTTTGGAGGATTCCTTTCATTGTTTGAATTTGGTTGCCCTGAAAAAACAGGCCTGTTACTTCATTGGGGAAAAAAAAGTGCTTGTCAGGGCACGTTGCGTGTTGGCAGTTTAGAGCCGCTCTTTTGCCCTGGAACTTGAACAACTTTTTAACCTCTCCAAGGCAAGGTAGGTGTGACAAGGTGTCAGTTACTTTCACAAAGTAAATAAATCACAGGCTTTGAGTTTCAATATAGTAGTAAGGATCCAATGTCCTCACACGAGTTTCTCATTCCATGATTTTAAGTCATATTTTTTTGTAGTGAATGCTCTACCTTCAAAGTAAAACTTTAAAAAGGCATGGTTTAGAGAGCCAAATACCCTGAGAGGAAGATTTTTAAGAATTCTTAATGAACGAACAATAAGCTGACTTTAATCAAATGAACCAAAAAAAACAACAAAGAAAATTGAAGATATATTTTAAATTTAATTTTTCATTGCCTATTTTTACTTTTCTGAGAAAGTACATGAATACCCATTGAGATATGTGGTATTGATAAATGTGTGAGGTCATTCTCTTTCTTCACAATATTATTTTTGCTGTTTTTATGTTTCATCAATTTTATCTTATGATTACAATTTTTCAGAATATCAGGTAGTAATAAGTGGTATAGTTCAGTAGTATGGATTAGATTATGAATATTGGAATCAGTCTGTTTTGGTTCATATCCCACCTCTACTTAGTAGCTGATTGACCCTGGACCTTGGGTCATATATATTGTCCCAGTATATAATTGGGACAAAATATTGTCTCATATATAAAATTATGATAGTAACAATACATACTTCATAGATTATGAAGCTTGTAAGATGATATTTATAAAGCATTTAACAGATAATGACTCAATAACTGTTAATTATTATATTGTTATAATCCTTACCTCTATAATCTCTATAGGACAAACTGAACACCTTTTATAGTTACAACAAATTTTACTAAATGAGACATTCAAAAAGGTATGTACATAATAGTACTAAAAACATGGCTACCTCCATATGTTAGTACAATCGAAAGATGGATTTTGAATCAATGGAATACTTGGGGGGGCAAAATTCATCTCTTATAGATACAGCACTGTACACAAAATATGTAACAATATAAAAATATAAATAAATAGAATAAAAACAATTCATTCTCTAGTTACTAAATACCTACTATATGCTGTGGAATACCTACTCTGTTCTCTTCAGGGAAAAAGCCCTGGGAGACATAAATACGACAAACCATTGGTTCACGTTCAAGACCTTTTTCCTTTAAAAATGCATACAAACATAAAGTTTGTGTTTTCAAGGTGTTTCCCAATCCCTTGACATTTGTCCAGGAGCACCAGCATATGAATATCTATCTTAACTATTTTTAAAACCTTCCATGGCATACTTGGTGAAGGGAGAAGAATATTTTGTGACAAGTGCCAGTTTTATCAGCAAGCTAGAATGGGCCTTAGAAAGTGCTGGTAAAACAGAAGTAAGAACTGTAGGGAGAAATTAGTAGAGATCTTCAGTCCTTTGGACCCTGACCATCTAGTCCAGCAGATCATGAGGAGCTCCCTTTTGTTCAAATTGTCACAACAGTTGGAAACTAACCTTTTATACAGGGTATGGCAAAAGTAGGTTGACAGTTGTGGGTACGTAAAAGAGCTTATTCTTGTGTTATTATTTATTAATATGTTATTATTTTCCATACGAACAACTGTGAACCTACTTTATCCCACCTGTATGTGGTTTGACTATAGCTAAGAATCAATGATAGTGATATATTTTTTTCACTTAACATTGAGCAATATTGAGTCATTTAATAATTTTTTACACCCACACTAATAATCTTGTTTCTATGTTCAAATGAGTAATGGAATTGGGATAAATCTTGAAAATCTTGCTACCTTTAGACCACTGTAAAGCACTTTGCCCGCCTGCTCTGTGGTTTTCAGTTGGCTCGGGTACCTTTAAGATACTGTGGGCAAAGTACTCACCACAATACCAGACAAACTGGGCACATGACGTAGGGAGGAGGCTCTGAGCAGTTGTACACTGAATGCCTTCAACTTGGTTTCTGTTATCCTCTGAATACATATTTGTGACCAGTAAGTTTAAAACAAGCAAGAAAAAACAATCCCATTTTGCTGTTCTTTTTCATAGTCAGGCTTGGATATATCTATCTAAAAATAGAAAATGTCTGGAAGAAAAATGGTTTCTGTGGAGGCAAATTATTAGGTTGGAAGAGGGAACCGGATCTTTGTTCTTCACACTACACATTTCTATACTGCTTGTTTTTGCTGTGCTTTTACTATGAGTTTAAGTTACTCAAACAAATAACAAAAATAGGTGAGGCTGATGTTGCTCATTGGTTCTATACCTGGTCAGGGCAAATGTCCAGCTTGTTGGCTCGATCCCCAGTAGAGGGCGTGCAGGAGGCAGCAGATGAAATCTCTTTCATTGATGTTTCTCTCTATCCCACTCCCTCTCTCTCTAAAAAAAAATCAATAGAAACATATTTTAAAATCAATAAATAGGTGAGGACAGGACACTTTTTTTTCTATATTGATTATTCTTACCTCATTCCTAGTCTCCTGGACACAACCTAGATATGATCATACATGAAACCTTCTACCGATACACTTCCCTCACATCACCCACCTTTTCCTTGTCTTAACTTTTCCAGTTATTCCATTATTTTTGTTCTATGCTTTGGAGAATTCATTGTTTATAAAGAACTGAAACATTCTGAGTTTGTCCAGTCTCATCTCTTTCCATAATGTTTTTCAGACTAAATTCTAGTTCCTTCACATTTTATTTATTGTTACACTCTCTGTGAGATGGAGACTTCCTCTATAAAAGGAAATCTCAGATCTTGTGGCTTATTCAGGAGAATGTGGCTAATGAGAGCAAATTAATTTATGGCATTTGGTTTTTTTAATTGAAAATAATTTTATTAGAGGCTGACCACTTTTAATGGATATACTTACATAAATAGTATTTTAAATCTACATTGTAGAGTTTTTATTCAAAGTTTCCAGCATTTGAAGTTAAGAATCAATGATAGTGATATCAACATCAGTCTTTTTTACTTCATACACCTATAAAACTAGTAGTTTCATTATTTAAAAACTGAATGCCATGGTAGTGGTATTTATCTAGTGTGTTATCAATATTTTGAGTTTTGTTATCATTTCCTATATGCAGGTTGATTCTTGCATATAAGCTCAAGCTAAGCTCTGAGCTAACGAAATCTAATGGGCACACATCCTATGTGGAATAAAGTTTTCTCTGAATTCCATTTTCCTTTTCCTGAATTCATACATGCTTATGCAAATACATCCAATCTTATTTAAGTTTAGATTTCTTTTGATTAAAATCATATGTTTAGTCCCACATCTACAAATGTATTTTTTAATTTAGGAAAAAGAGGGCACCCCAACAAAACTATTAAGTGAACTTCTGAGCTTAGCACAAGTCATGTCCGAATTCAGGTGGATAAAATTAGCTACCACTAAAAATGAGCCATTGGTAGATGCTGAACAAGGCTTTGGTAAGACAGGAAATGACAGATAATGGAAAGAACCTAGCGCTCTGCCTCTAAGAAGAGCTGTTGGCTGCTGTCTCTGGGGTTTCTCTGTGTGCTGAAGGCTTCTGCTCCATTGTTGAGGCTCAGCACTGTCTCTACCATTTCAGTAGAGCAGAGCACTCCCAACAACCAGCCTTCTAGGTAGGAAATGAGGCTTCCTTGCCAGCAAGTCCACATAATACCACTGCACTTTTTATAGATAGATTATATATATATACAAGCACACATAGTTAAAAAGGAGATGAAAGTGTAGCCTTTGGTTGAATGTGAGAATTACCAAGATGATTTACATGCTAATCAATCACACTATTATAATTGTGTCCTTGCCAGCTTCCTTCAAGGACTCACCTTTTGTTCTACTAATCGTACTTCTAGGAATTAATACAAGGATATATTAAGACAAGCAGTCCAAGATGTTAGTTTAAGATATTCATTGCAAGATTTGTTTTAGGACTGAATCTGTAAAATAAGACTAATGGTGTCTACCTATCTTAGAGAGTTGCTTTGAAGAGTAAATATTACATATATGGTGAATGTACATAACAGAGTAATGGACAGCTATTAAGAGAGTGATAGATATCTGTATGTACAGGGTGTCCCCCCAAAAATGTATAAACACTTTAAAAGCTGATATCTTAATTTTGAAAATGAAATGTTTTTTCATAAACACTGCCTTTATAATTATTCAAAGTTTGTGTATACATTTTGGGGGTACCCTATATTAACATTAAAAGAAGTCCATGTATTATATTTACTGGGAAATAAAATTAGTTTCCATAACAGTCATAAATAAAATAATTTTTATGTAAAATAATGTATGTTACAATGTTCTGGAAAATTGTTGCCCAAAATGTTAATAGCGCCATCATTTGGGTGATTTTTACTTTCTAATGAATGTTATTTAGTATTGTGTCAAAATTGTTTACAATATGAGTCACTTCTCTATTCACAGAAAGCAGTGTAGTTACTAAACGGAATGTGCATAACCTTGCTGTTTATTAACTTGTGACTTGGGAACTTCCTCATATGTAAGAGGTGGTTAATAGTAAACTTTCATTGTAGATGTCAGTTATTACCCACATTCCACCTTCCTGACCATTCATGAGTCCTGAACCATCCTTGGCTCCATAATTGCTGAAGTGAATAGCTTCCTTCTTAGGGGTGTGGGATCAGATTTCTCAGCAGTGACTTCCTTAGTAAAAGTAATGCTATTAGAGAGGTGAAGGGTCTGGAGGAAACCAAGCTATTGACAGAGCCCAGGAGAGAAGTCAGCACTATGATGCAGAGGAGTGTTGGCAATTTCCGGAATCAGGTGGCAGTTTCAAGACTATTTAGTTTTATTCATCATTTAGAACTCAGTCATGTTTTAAACATTCTCCTGGTGAATTTCAGGAAAGGGAGACCATCTCTTTCCATTCATTTGGTTTCAGCAATTTTTTTTTAGGTATATATAATGGAGAAATTCTCTTAGTTAAAAAATATATATACACTGAGTGGCCAGATTATTATGACTGGCCAGATAATTATGACCACCCCATCAGTACTTCGTTGGGCCATCTTTTGCCTTCAATACTGCAGCAGTTCTTCTTGGCATTGACTCTACAAAATGTTGAAAGGTGATGTGAGGAATCTGACACCATGCCTGATGAATAGCACTGTCCAGTTCTGTGAGATTTGATGGCTGTGGAAACAGCTCCCTGATGGCTCTTTTAACTTCATCCCACAAATGCTTAATTGGGTTGAGATCTGGTGATTGTGGGGGCCACCTAAGCAAGGTAAAGTCTCCCTCATGTTCTTGAAACCACTCCTGCACAATATGAGTACTGTGGCATGGCGCATTGTCTTGTTGGAAGAAGCCATCTCCATTAGGATACGCCGTCAACATGATAGGATGAACTTGATCAGCAACAATACTTAGGTATGTTGTGCTATTCAGACGTTTATAATGATCTGGCCCTCTAGCAACTTCAGGGTGAAATTATAGCTAATTTGCCTACAAATGTCAGGTGGTTATAATAATCTGGCCACTCAGTGTGTGTGTGTATGTATGTGTGTGTGTGTATCCTCCTATATAATAAAAGAGTAATATGCAAATTAACGGTCACTCCATCACAAAGATGGCAATGGCCTTGGAGCTGGAGCGAGCAAGAGGCTTGGGTTGCCCCTGGCAATGGAGGAAGCCAAGCTTCCCGCCTGCCCTGGCCAGCACTGGGCTCTGCTCAAGGCTACAAAGTTTCAATTATAGAAGATAAATAAATCCCAGGAAAAGCACAAAAGGAGAGGCTGGGGCTTGGGTCGCCGGGGGAGCGTGGCCAGCTTGAAAACGGCTCTCAGCCCCTCACCTAGGCTGGCCACACCCCATAGGATGAGGGTCCCCACTGGGGTGGCTTGACCAGCCTGAAAACAGCCCTTAGCCCCTCACCCAGGCTGGCCAGGCACCCCAGCAGGGACCTCTCCTCCCCCACCCCCTGAACCTGATCTGGGACTCCCTTTAGGACAAACCAGCCGGCCCCCACCCGTGCACCAGGCCTTTATCCTATATAGTAAAAGGGTAATATGAAAACTGACCCTAACAGCAGAAAGACTGGGAATGACTGGTCACTATGACACACACTGACCACCAGGGGGCAGATGCTCAATGCAGGAGCTGCCCCCTGGTGGTCAGTGCACTCCCACGGGGGGAGCTCTGCTGCCAGCACAGCAGTGCTTGCGGGAGCCTCTCCCGCCTCCTCAGCAGCGCTAAGGATGTCCGACTGCAGCTTAGGCCTTCCCCCTGCTGGCAACTGGACATCTCCCAAGGGTTCCCTGGTGGATTGGGCCTAAGCCAGCAGGTGGACATCCCCCGAGGGGTCCCAGAGTGCAAGAGGGCACAGGTGGGGCTGAGGGACCCTCCAGAGTTCACAAATTTTTGTGCACTGGGCCTCTAGTGTGTGTGTGTGTGTGTGTGTGTGTGTGTGTATGCAAATTAGCCAGGACACCATAACCTGTCACAACTGGACCATTAGCATATTAGCTTTTTATTAACTTTTATCATCAGGAGGCTGCCTGCTCGTGCCTCTGGGTGTTGCTCTGGAGATGAAGTGGAAGTGGGGAGGCTCCTGGAGGAGGCAGGACCATCCCGTGCTGGGGAGGGCGAGGGTGAGAGCCCATAGCACCCCCCTCACCAGTCCTTCGCACCCACCGCGGGCACTCAGAGTGCCCCACCGCCCACCTGCCAGGGGAAGGAGCACAGTGCAGCAGGCAGGAGGCTTCCACGCTCTCCTCTGGCGCCATGACAGGGCGGAGCTGCTGCATTGCTCCGGAGACAGGGCGGAAGCAGGGAGGCGCCTGGAGAAGGCGGGACCAGCCCGAGATGACTCAAGGGTGGGCGGTGTCATGAGATTTCACAGGCTGGGCTCCTAATGTAAGTGTGTGTGTATACACTTAGTCGCCAGACTATTATGACCACCTGACTTTGTAGGCAAATTAGCTATAATTTCACCCTGAAGTGGCTAGAGGGCCAGATCATTATAAATGTCTGAATAGCACAACATACCCAAGTATCTTTGCTGATCAAGTTCATCCTATCATGTTGATGGCGTATCCCAATGGAGATGGCTTCTTCCAACAAGACAATGCACCATGCCACTGTGCTCGTATTGTGCAGGAGTGGTTTCAAGAACATGAGGGAGGGAGAGTGGAGAAAATGGCGGAGGTATAAACGGACGTGTCCTGTGCCTTGTCCTGGAGCAGATAAGGGTGAGCAGCTGAAACGGGTAACATACAGCCCGAATAGGCAGAGGATATTCAGCTGAGAGACTGTCTGCAGCTGGGAAAGACCCAGAACTCCCAGAAAAAAAAAGGATGGTTGGAGACTGCGGCTGAAACCTCTCCTGGTGCGCCAGCTCAGCAGCGGAGACCGCGCCATCTTGAGTGGCTATTACCAGCATCCAGAGATCAGCTACTAACCTGGAAACAAGGGATCTCAAGCAGCGTGACTGCGTGAACTCAGACGAGCACTGCTTCTCACGGAAAGCAGAGAGAGAACTACATAACCAAACACCTGGAGAAGAGAGATCATGGTGAAACAAAGAACCAACCCACATATGAAAGAAAAACAGGCATCATCAGAAAATGAAGTAAACAAAATGGAGGCAATGGAGGCAAGCAACCTGTCAGAGAAAGAATTCAGAGAAATGGCCATAAGGTGGATGAGAAGAATGGAAGACAAATTCAACAATATGTGTAAGAACCAAGAGGAAATGAAGAAAAACCAAGAAAAAATGAAAAATGACATCACTGCTATAAAGAACTCAATAGAAAGCATCAACTGTAGACTAGAAGAAGCAGAGGACCGTATCAGCGAGCTAGAAGACAAGGTAGGAAAAAATACCCAAACAGAACAGCTTCTAGAAAAAAAAATTAAAAAGCAGGAGGAGAGCCTAAGAGAACTCTGGGACAATGCTAAACGAAACAACATCCGAATAATAGGGGTGCCAGAAGGAACGGAAACTGAGCAAGGAATAGAAAACCTGTTTGAAAAAATAGTAACAGAAAATTTCCCTGATATAGGGAAGAAAAAACTCACACAAATCCAAGAAGCTCACGGAGTCCCAAACAAAATGAACATGAAAAGACCGATGCCAAGGCACATAATAATTAAATTGGCAAACACCAACGCAAAGCAAGAATCTTAAAAGCAGCCAGAGAGAGACAGAAAGTTACCTACAAAGGATCCCCCATCAGACTAGCGACCGATTTCTCAACAGAAACACATCAGGCAAGAAGGGAATGGAATGAAATATACAAAGTCATGCAAAGGAAGGGTCTGGATCAAAGAATACTGTACCCAGCGAGGCTATCAATCAAAATTGAGGGTCAAATCAGGAGCTTCACAGACAAAAACGGTCTACGGGAGTTTATTACAACCAAACCAGCAATGCAAGAAATGCTAAAGGGTCTGCTGTAAATAGAAAAAACAGGAAACAAAGAAGGAACGCAGCGGTAAAGAACAAAAATGGCGACTAACAAGTTTCTATCAATAATAACTTTAAATGTAAATGGATTAAATTCCCCAGTCAAAGGCATAGGGTAAATGAGTGGATAAGAAAACATGACCCATATATCTGGTGTCTACAGGAAACCCACCTCAGAAAAAAAGACGCACACAGACTGATGGTGAAGGGATGGAAAAAGGTTTTTCAGGCCAATGGAAGTAAAAAAAAGCCGGGTAGCAATACTTATATCTGACAAATTAGATCTCAAAGTGAAGGACATAAAAAGAGATAAAGAAGGCCACTTCATAATAGTAAAGGGAACAGTCCAACAAGAAGAAATAACTCTGGTAAATATATATGCACCCAATATAGGAGCACCCAAATACGTAAGAAATCTTCTGGAGGAGATCAAGGGAGAGATTGACAGCAATACAATCATAGTAGGGGACCTTAACACCCCATTATCTCCACTGGACAAATCCTCTAAACAGAAACTCAGCAAAGAAACATCAATCCTAAATGACTCACTAGATCAGATGGAATTAATTGACATCTTCAGAACATTTCACCCCAAAGCCACAGAATATACATTCTCCTCAGGTGCACATTTGTCATCTTCAAAGATAGACCATATATTGGGTCACAGACAAAGTCTCTTCAAATTCAAGAAAATTGAAATCATATCAAGTATCTTCTCAGACCACAAAGGCATAAAACTGGAAATCAACTACAACAAAAACAATCCAAAAAAATCAAACACATGGAGACTAAATAGCATGCTATTAAACAATGACTGGGTCACCAGTGAGATCAAAGAAGAAATAAAAAACATCATGGCAACAAATGACAATGAAAACACAACAATCCAAAACCTATGGGACACAGCAAAAGCAGTCTTGAGAGGGAAGTTCATAGCTCTACAAGCCTACTGCAAGAAACAAGAAACAATGAGAATAAATGACCTAACTCTACAACTCGAAGAATTAGAAAGAGAGCAACAAAAAAAGCCCACTGTAAGCAGAAGGAAGGAAATAACAAAGATCAGAGCGGAGATAAACGACATAGAGACCAAAAAAACAATACAAAAGATCAACAAAACCAAGAGCTGGTTCTTTGAAAGGATAAACAAGATTGATACACCTCTATCCAGGCTCACCAAGAAACAAAGAGAGAGGACCCAAATAAACAAAATCAGAAATGAAAGAGGAGAAATAACAACAGACCCCATAGAAATACAAAGGATTGTTAGAAAATACTACGAACAACTCTACTCCAACACACCAGACAACCTGGAGGAAGTGGACATATTCCTAGAAAAATACAACCTTCCAAAACTTAATCAGGAAGAATCTAAAAATCTCAATAGGCCAATAACTATGGAGGAAATTGAAGCAGTAATCAAAAAGCTTCCAGCAAACAAAAGCCTGGGGCCAGATGGCTTCACAGGGGAGTTTTACCAAACATTCAAGGAAGACCTAAAACTTACTCTCCTCAGACTATGTCAAAAGATCCAAGAGGAAGGAACACTTCCCAGCTCATTCTATGAAGCCAACATTACCCTAATCCCAAAACCAGATAAAGACAATACAATGAAAGAGAATTATAGGCCAATATCCATCATGAACATAGATGCCAAAATCCTCAACAAAATCCTAGCAAATCGGATGCAGCAGTACATCAAAAAGATCATACACCATGACCAAGTAGGATTTATCCCAGGGATGCAAGGATGGTACAATATCCACAAATCAATAAATGTGATACATCACATAAACAAATTGAGAAAGAAAAACCACATAGTCATATCAATTGATGCGGAAAAGGCATTTGACAAAATCCAACACCCTTGATTAAAACTCTCAGCAAGATAGGAATTGAGGGATCATACCTCAACATAATAAAAGCCATATATGACAAACCCACAGCCAACATCATAATCAATAGGCAAAAACTATAACCATTCCCCCTAAAAACAGGAGCAAGACAGGGATGCCCCCTCTCACCACTCCTGTTCAACATAGTACTGGAAGTACTAGCCATTGCGATCACACACGAAGAAGAAATAAAAGGCATCCAGATTGGGAAAGAAGAAGTAAAACTGTCCTTATTTGCAGATGACATGATACTGTACATAGAGAACCCTAAAGACTCCATCAAAAAATTATTAGACTTAATAAATGAATTCGACCATGTAGCAGGATACAAAATTAATGCTAAGAAATCCATGGCATTTCTTTACACCAATAGTGAACTTACAGAAAGTGAAACTACAGAAGCAATCCCATTTACCATTGCACCAAAAAAACTAAAATACCTAGGAATAAACTTAACTAAGGAGGTAAAAGACTTATATGCCAAAAACTACAGGACACTGAAAAAAGAGATAGAGGAAGACATAAACAGATGGAAGAACATACTGTGTTCATGGATTGGTAGAATCAACATCATCAAAATGTCCATACTACCCAAAGCAATCTATAGATTCAATGCAATCCCCATTAAATTACCAACAGCATATTTCACAAATCTAGAACGAACATTCCAAAAATTCATCTGGAATGAAAAAAGACCCTGAATAGTTGCAGCAATCCTGAGAAAGAAGAACAAAGTAGGTGGGATCTCAATACCAGATATCAAACTGTATTACAAAGCCACTGTTCTTAAAACAGCTTGGTACTGGCACAAGAACAGACATATAGATCAATGGAATAGAATAGAGACCCCAGAAATCGACCCAAACCACTATGCCCAATTAATATTCGACAAAGGAGGCAAGAGCATACAATGGAGTCAAGACAGTCTCTTCAATAAATGGTGTTGGGAAAATTGGACAGATACATGCAAAAAGATGAAACTAGACCACCAACTCACACCATACACAAAAATAAACTCAAAATGGATAAAAGACTTAAACGTAAGACGGGAAACCATAAAAATACTAGAGGAATCCACCTTGTCCAGAAATCAAACCAGTGACCTTTTAGTATACAGGACAGTGCTCAACCAACTGAGCCACACTAGCAAGGGCTATAAATAATCTTTTTTTTTTTTTTTAGAAGTACTGTATGGTAAACTTTGAGGGGTATAAAAATATGTCAGACAGCCTTAGCCAGTGTGGCTCAATTGGTTGGGGTATCCTCCTGTGCACCAAACGGTTTCAGGTTCATTCCTGGTCGAGCCTAATACCTAGGTTGTGGATTTGATCCCCAGTCAGGTGCTCACGGGAGGCAAGCAATAGTTGTTTCTCTCTCACATAGATGTTTCTCTTTTTCTTTCCCTCTATAAAATAAAGAAAAAAAGACAAGTTATCCTGGATTGCAGCATATAACTCTTCAGCATTTACATTCTTTTCTCTCCTAACATTCCCAGTTAGTTAATACTGAGCAGTAAACCCATGCAGACTTTTTCACTGACAAGGAAATGGTGTAACTGTTCACAGCTGTTGCTGCAGAGGTCAGCTGCAGCTCCCTCAGACTCCGGATCAAATTTGAGTTAATATCATTAGACTGCCTCTGCCCAAGATAATAAAATTTTAAGTCCTGTGTGTCAGGAGGACATGTGTGCAAGTACTTGAAGAAGTTTGTTTAAAGTATTTCCTTTTCAAAAAGCAGGAATTTCAAGAAGCAGGAGAGTAGGACCAGGATAGTATACTGGGGAATTTAGTTCAGTTTATTCCCCTGAGAAATTTTAGTTTTATTCAGTGGCCTGGTTGTCGCATACAATAGTGACTCTTACAGAAAATATGAAACTGGAGAAATGAAGAAATTCATTTGCTATTTGTACTTTATTGGGTATAGGTGTAAAAGTAGGCAACTGATACTAGGAAAAAGACAATTCTGCTTTATTAAGCTGAAGTGAATCCTGTCTCTTTCTATAGTTTGAAATGTTGATTTTTGTTATAATTATTTTGTTTAGAAAAGTTAGTTGTACAGATTTTGCCATTAAGAACAACATTTTCATATCTCTCATCTCCATTCTCAAGGCTCCTTCAGGCCAGAGCAATATTGCTTATCTCTGATATATCCAGTGCCAGGCTGATAAATATTTATTTAGTTGGCTAGTTAAGTAATTTTGCCTTTTAATACAGGTGATTTTAACTAACAGTAGGTTTTTTTAATTGATTTTTTTACAGAGAGGAAGGGAGAGGGATAGAGAGTTAGAAACATCGATGAGAGAGAAACATAGATCACCTGCCTCCTGCACACTCCCTACTGGGTATGTGTCTGCAACCAAGGTACATGCCCTTGACCGGAATCGAACCTGGGACCCTTGAGTCTGCAGGCCAACGCTCTATCCACTGAGCCAAACCAATTTGGGCAATTAACAGTAGTTTTACATACACACACACACACAGGCCTACATTCTATATTCTGCTGCTTCTAACTTCAGAGACTTGAGAATGGGAATATTTTTTGCTACAGCAATTTAAAAGTTGTAGCATTAAGAGCAGAAATCATCCTAAATTGAGTGGGAATTGAAAGGAATTGTAATATTAGGGGCTATGCTTCAGTTTGGATAGTTTTATTGCTATGTTGTATCTAATCTGTTGATAAATCCAACCAGTGAATTTTTATGTCTGATACTGTATATTCCAGCTCTATAATTTCCACTTGATTTCTTTTATAGCTTCCATTTATCTCTTCTGAACTGTGCTTTCTTTTAAATCTTTAAATACACATATTGTAGCTGTTTCAAAGTCTGCTACTTCTAGCACCTGTATGAGTTATGGTCTATTTTTATTGACTGCTTTTCCTTCTAATTATTCAGTTTTCTTATTAAAAAGATATCAGGTAAAACTGAGGACAGAGGAGATGGTACTGGAAGTTTGAAGAGAGAGAACATATGAGATGGTTGTCTAAGAGAGTGGGAAAGTAAATAGACTGGGAATACATAAAATGTTCTTTTCCTGAAGAAACTGAAATTAAGAAAGAAAAAAAAAACCTGTGGTGCCCTGACCGCTCATTGGTTAGAGGGTTGTTCTAATACTCCAAGTATGTCCTCTTGGGGTTGTTCAAGGATTAAACAAAATAATGTATGTTACAAGAACTAGCACAATGTCTGATTTATAGCATTTCTATTAAATAATTTTAAGTATTTGAGAAAATAATTATAGGCATTCAGTGCTATGTATAAACACCAAGTGCTATGGAAACATTTAGGAAGGGGAACATCTCACTTGTTTTGGGAGATTAGAGAAGGCTTTCCCTGAGTTATTGATTTTTCAAATGAATCTAAAGCAGCCGTGGGCAAACTCCGGCCCGCGGGCCGGATCCGGCCAGTTTGAAATGAATAAAACTAAAAAAAAAAAGACCGTACCCTTTTATGTAATGATGTTTACTTTGAATTTACATTAGTTCACACAAACACTCCATCCATGCTTTTGTTCCGGCCCTCCGGTCCAGTTTAAGAACCCATTGTGGCCCTCGAGTCAAAAAGTTTGCCCACCCCTGATCTAAAGAGTGAATTGACTGTTAGCCAGAAAAAGAGAGAGTAGGGTACAGGAGATCATCCTACTCAGAGAGCTCAGTGTTTGAAGACAGGTTGGACAGAGCAATGCATGTTCTATGCAAATGAAGATACTGAACTGACCTTAAGGAGCAATATTGAGGACTGCAAAACAAAAATTCTGATTTTTCTACAAAAATCATTAAAGCAGAATTGCCTGTTTGAGACTTTTCATATCGACAGTACTTTTAAGTTTAATGTCTGAGGCAGTATTAATCCCATGACCACACATGAAAAATTTGTTAAAATGCTTTGTTAGAGAATGTAGTTGCAACTTGCAGACTCTAAAGATTCTAATATTCGGCTAGAGTTCCATTTTTCTCTTTTGCATTCTTACAAAGAAATCACTGCCCTCCCCCACCCCCAGAATAAATTTGAGATAATTCAGCTCTGTCAGAGCTGTGCTAACCTCTGTCATCCAACTGTTCTGGTTATAATATTTTCCTTCCCTTTCCTTTCTCTCTCCTATTCTATTTTCTCAAACCTTCAAAAAAAGAGTTGAGAGGGGGAGAAAAATCATCTCTCTTTTCATATTGATATTTAAGGTAGAGTAAATGTGGTTATAAAAGCATCAATCAACACAGCACTAACTTTCCAAGCCAAGTATTTGGGTTGGAACTCATGTCTCCCCAACTGCTTAAAAACAGGAAGTATTTCTGTTAAGTGGTAGGTAGTTCCCTATGGCTATATTTTTGAACAATAAAACAAGTTCTGCAGTTTCATACATAGGGGCCAAATACTTGCATATACACATATATACATATATGCAAAATGGGTTTGCATTGTGAATGTACACACACACATAAACCAGTAAATATAAATATATATTAAAATACCTTCAAAGGCTTTAAACATAGAATCTCTTTCAAAAGCCAGCCCAGGCACATCTTATTCAACAATTCAAGCAAAGCCCTGGGAGCTGTCAGGAACAGTCTATAGGTTTGGGCTCAGTGATTAATTGCCTGAGGAATCTGGTTCTATATTCCATTACATATAATTGTTCTCTTGTCTAAAGGTGTTTATTAAGCTTCAATTTTAAATGGGGGGAAATACACATATAACTTCCATTTCTGGTGTTTAGCCCTTCTTACAAGAAAGAGGAGAACTAATTGATGTTTCTATCTCTCTATCCTTCTCCCTTCCTCTCTGAAATCAATAAAAATTTTAAAAGAAAGAGGAGAACTAATACAATTCACTAACAAAGTCAGGTTTACAGTCATTTCCCCCCGGTTTTTACTAAAACTTTACTAATATTTTCTTTTGCCTAGAAATGTGTCATGGGATGGCAGTATGGAGTAATGGAGTATAGCTTCATTGTTGAGATCTGGGAGTGTAGAATGGACCCTGTTTCTCATTCCAGCTTTACCACTAATGCCACTCTGATTGATGACAGCTACTTAACCTCCTATAAAGTGGGTAGAAGAATATCTCCTGAGTGTTCTTGTAAGGATTGCACAAATTGCCATAGTAAAGCACTTGTCACAATTTTGAACATATCATAGGAGCTCAGTACCTTATCATTACTAAGTTCTGCTTAACCATGTATGACTTGACATGAATTGAACCTCTCTGGACCTCACTCTTCTCAGCAAATGTAGGAGTTTAAAAATGGAGGAAATCCTGTAATAATAGTATCCTGTGATTCTCTAGTTCTCTTCATGTCAAATTAAGAAAAAATATCTTTGCTTTAGATAAAAATGATTCTTGCCCTCAGGACTGACAGAGTAAGACCCTGGCTTGTGTTTACAATGTAGTCTTTGTTTTACTTTGTGAGTATCTAGTAAGGTGTTTTCTGGTGCAGAGCTAAAGTAGACTCGAGTGAAACCACCAAGGGTCCAGTCCTGGCTTCGCCACTTACTGTGCGACTTTGGGCAGGTTACCTAACCTCTCTGTACTTCAGTTTGGTTATTTGTTATCTGTGACACGTTACATTTTGATAAACTGTTGTTTATTTGGAAAAATATATATCCCTTGAATAACTTAAAGTCCAGTGAACCATTAGGACATGAGAACAAATATTATGGTCTATGTAATATGTGCGGTAGATGTGTGAACTGTGTTTAGAAGTAATATAGAGGGGAAAATAAATATTCTTTTGTTTTATGCAGATGTGATTTGAAGGAAGAGCTAAAATTTGCCTGGAATGCATGGCAGAGGGTTGGGTGGAGTGATGTTCAGACAGAAATCAGAATGTGCAGAGAGCCACAGGGGTAGAAAGGGTGTGCTTTCAGGGAATTAAAGGGAGTTCTGTGTTGGTAGAACATACAGTGCACTGAGACGTCGAACGCTAGGAGAGGATCCTGGAGCAATAAGCAGGGGACAAGATAGTTCCTTCCCCCACCACCACTCTGAGCCTCTACCCCTGCTCAGAACCTATGAGTTTATTTATATTTAAGTGTTATAAAAATCAATGTACAAGGTGTGGCAAAAGTAGGCTGACAATTGTGAGTATAAGAAACATGAATTTATTCTTGCATTATTATGTATTAATTATTGTATTTTCCATATGAACAACAGTAAATCTCCGTTTGCTTCACCCTATCTACATGTAAGGAAGCCCCCTCCTACCTCATGAAGAACTTTTTAAAGCAAATTCTATAGAGATACTTGAAAGATTAATTGCAATGTTTTCTGCTTTCCTCTTATCAAAAAGCAGATTCACTGTTTATAAGAGGAAGAATTAGGATTAGTTCTAGATAAATACTGTTTTGGCTTTGGAAAAGGGCCCTTTATTTATTTTTGTATTTAAGTATAGTTATATTAGTTTCAGGTGTACAATAAATTGAAGTGGATGAAGAATATATAATTCTAGCAAAAGAACTTTGGAGTGTGTGTGTGTGTGTGTGTTGAATTGTTTTCTTCACCTTTTTGTGCTCATCATCAAGCGCTGCCATTTATTGTGGCCCAGCGTCCTCAACAGCTGTCATGCAATGTGCCAAGTCTTTTCTTGCTCAGCGCCACAGGCTGTTACAGAGCTGAGCAAGCCCCACGTTAGACAGGTAGCCTACAGACTGATGGATTGGTTTGTGTTAACACAAACACAGGCTCAGGTGTTGTTATACAGAAACCCTTTTTTATTTTTTTATTATTTATTTGATTTCTTTTTACAATTAAATTTATTGGGATGAAATTGGTCAACATGATCATATAGGTTTTGGGTGTGGGTTTCTATGTTACAAGATCTTTATATTGTACTGTGTGCCTACCACCCAGTCAAATCTCCTGTCACCTCACTTCCCCTGTCCTTTTCCTTCTGGCAAACATACTGCTGATTATGTTCACGAGATAAACCCTTTTTTAAAGAATTATTTTGCAAAGGACAAAGAACATTGTAACTCTAGCATCTAATCTTGTGCCTGGCACATAGGAGATACTTGCAGATGCTTACAGAATTGAACTTCTCTGTGAATCTTGAACAGAGCACTGAAAACTCCCTCAATTCCAGGAATAACTGAGTATCTCAGTAGTTATAATACAATTGGAAATGTTGTTTAAAAAGACTTTCCAGCAGTTGCAAAATATAATCATGGTATATGGTAAGATCCAGATTTTTGGCAAGAATCATTCTCTTTGCAGAATACAAATACAAATATATCTAAAAGAAACCCTGCTTTATCTTTTATCTTCCTTTGCTGCGGAGAGGCATTGTCAATAAGTTGAACACTTTGGGCAGATCTACTTCAAAGATATCCCTTAAATCATCCTTTTCAGGCTCACTGCCTCTGTTATATTCGTGTTCTAATTTAAAGCTGAAGGTTGTCCTAGCTTTCTTTTTTTTTTTTTTTAATTTATTGGGGTGACATCTATACTAACAAAAGGGTAATATGTTAATTAGATCGGACATCCTTCTGGACAAAGCCATGGTGGTGGGGGCCGAAGCAGAGGTAGTTAGGGGTGATCAGGCTGGCAGAGGAGAGCAGTTAAGGGTACCAGGTCAGCAGGGGAGAGCAGTTAGGGGCAACCAGGCCAGCAGGGGAGAGCAGTTAGGGGTGAGCAGGCTGTCAGGGGAGAGCGGTTAGGGGTGACCAGCAGGCAGGCAGAGTGGTTTGGGGCAGTCAGGCAGGCAGGCAGGTGAGCGGTTAGGAGCCAGCAGTCCTGGATTGCAAGAGGGATGTCCGACTGCCAGTTTAGGCCCAATCCCTGTCAGTCATACAGTCCCTGAGGGGTCCCGGATTGGAGAGGGTACAGGCCTGGTTGAGGGATAGACTCCTCTCCCCCCCCCCCCCCCCAGTGCACAAATTTCATGCACCAGGCCTCTAGTTGGTTAATAATATCATATAGGTTTCAATTGTACATTTCTGTGATACATGATCTGTATATTTCATTGTGTGCCCACCACCCAAAATCAAACCATCTTTGTCACCATCTATCTGGGCCCCTTTACCCTAGCTTTCTTTTTTTAAACAAATTTTTTTAAATAGATTTTTATTGATTTCAGAGAGGAAGGAAGAGGGAGAGATAGAAACATCAATGATGAGAGAGAATCATTGATCAGCTGCCTCCTGCACACCCCTTACTGGGGTCGAGCCCACAACCTGGGCACGTGCCCTTGACTGGAATCGAACCTGGGACCCTGGTCAAACATGGGACCCTTCAGTCTATAGGCTGACGCTCTATCCACTGAGCCAAACCAGCTAGGGCTACCCTAGCTTTCTAACTGGACGTTCCACTTCATTCTTGTGCCACCTACACTGCTTCAGAATTGTTTATTTTCTTAAACAGAAAATCGGGCCTGTCCTTCACCTGATTAGAAACCTCCACAATTTCCTATGGACCATGAGACAAAGACCCAAGACCTTGGAATTCCCCACCATATATAAAATAACTGGACCTGGGTCTTTTATTTTACTTCATTTCATTTACCTCCATGTGCCCATGTTTCAAGAATCCTCCACCAGTGATTCCCAACCCTTTTCATGACCTGTCACATATGGAATACTAACCAGAAAAGGTTGCTGTCCGACTATGAGAGCCTCTGGCCTCTCTGGGCTTCTGGAGCTCCGGAGAGCTGAGGGAAGCAATGTCCCAGCACACCTGTGATCCATCCAGGTGCTGCCTCCTAAGGTTGGTCTCCCAGTGTGACTATGTAAACCTTTGCCTGCCCAGGAATGGTTAGTGCATTGCTGCCCCTTTAGTTCTTTGTACATAGTATTCCCTCTACCTTTGCCCAATGTCTCAGTCTGGTAAATTTCCTTCTTATCTCTCAAGGCCCAGCTCATTTGGATCAGGGAAAGGTTTCTAGATTTTTTTAAAGACATTTGAAATTCCTTGTTTCCAAAGTCTTAAATTAGTTCATCTCACCTCTTGGAAATTCTCACTTTTTATTTTCTAAACCAGTTAAATAACTTAATTTTAAGGTTAGACAGTTACCTACTGCACTAATAATAATTTTATAATTTTTAAAAATACAAGTAAAATTCTCATTCCTTGGCTTTTTGGAAACCAGTTCATTACTCCATATATTCCATGATATCAAATATACCCATTTCCAAAGGGTTACTTATTTAAAGGATGATGTGTGTAGTACAAATTATATTATTACTACTTACTCAGTTATACTATAAAATTAAAAGATCTCAAATGATTTTTGTGTGAAAAGGTTTACTAAGCTAAAAGCTGTAAGAGAAGAATTACAAAAGTTAGTTTCCTTGTTTAACAGAGCCTATTGCTTAAGAGTAATTTAGCTTGATCTCTGACAGCATCCTCACTTAATTATTTCTGCCTTTCTAAAAACGTTTTATGTATGCATTAGGTAAATATTGCTGGGTTTAGCTCATTAAATGATTGGCCTTCAGTATTGGAGCATCCATCAGGTTGCAATTTGATTTTCTCCTCACCCTGAAATTCTTAAAGTAGAAATTATCATGTACTTTTTCATCTTTTTTACTACTATCTTAGCCTGTTGGTTAAAACTTACTGCATTTAACTCTTTGTTGACTTTTCTTCACTTTTAATGTGTTCTTAAAGGTAAGGACCAAGTCATGTGCTTTTTTTGTATAGCTAATAGTGCTTTGCACACAAAAAAGTTGATCAGTTGATATTTCTAGTTACTTTTAAATATGTGGATATTATAGGATTTTTTTCAAATTTTATTTTTGAAATATTTTTCAAATATTATTCAAATTTTATATAAAACCTGTTTCTGTTTTCTAATATCTGTTCAACAGATAATTCCTCCAACTTAAGTACAATTTATATTCTTTTTCATTAACCCAAAAGTAATACTAATATAACGAAGAGTGTTCCTTACCTACCAGGGCTTACATGATTTTTACTATATGTTACTTATTTTATTCTAAAGCTAATCTCCCTTCAGTTTAATTAAACTTTTAGAGATTACTAATTTATATAAAAGACATTATGAAATTGTATTCCTGAAACATTGAGGATTTAAGGCTTAAAAGATAGCAGCTAAATTGAAATAAGCCAGATAGAGAAAATCAAATACTATATGGTATCACTTATATGTGAAATCTTAAAAATAAGATAAAAAGGCCAGTTTTATAAAAACAATAGAATGATGGTTGCCAGGAGCCATAGGAAGTGGGAAATGGAGACATGTTGGTCAAAGAGTACAAATTTTTAGTTATGAGTAAGTTCTGAGGATTGAATGTTCAACATAGTGACTATAGTTGATAACATGGTGTTGCGTCCTTGAAATGTGCTGAGAGTAGATCTCATATTTTCACCACACAAAAAAGAGTTAAATATGTTGGCCATGTAATTATCTTGATCTTGATAGTCATTTTACAATGTGTATATGTATCAGATCATCACATTGTACACCTTAAATATGTACAGTTATATGTATCAATTCCTCAATAAAACTGGAAATAGATAAATAAATATTTTAAAAGTTAGCAGCTAATGTCGAAGATGTGAAACATTTCTAGACATCAACTATGTCCATCTATATGCTGAGTGATCTGGATCAACAGCATGTAGAGATTTAATAAATACAGGTGTGTTCTACGGCTTCCTCTCTTAGTGATCTCTCGATCAGATTTCTGTTGAAAAGAGGGAGCAGTTAACTAGCATTCCCTGTATTCATAGGGCTCAGTCAAGTGCTAGGGATAAGTACCATAAATAGGAACAATAATAGTGATGATGACATGTAAAGTGAAGCATACATGCCATGTGCCAAACACTGTGCTCAACACTTTATATAGGTTATATCATTCAATTTATACATTCATCCTCTGAGTAAATACTAGGAGTGTTAAGGATTTTAATTACCAGTAGGTTTAAATGATTTATCTGAGAAAAAAAAAAAGAAATAAAAAACAAACAAAAAATAAATAAATAAAAATAAATGATTTGTCTAGACAATAGCTAATAAATAGTGGAGCTAGAATTTTAACCCAGTTTAATTTTAACCCCTTCAGTCAATTATTTTGCCCTTGCTTTTAACCTGTATGCCATATTACAAGTTACATACTTGAAAGAGTCATAGAAGTTTATATAAAAGAGAAAACGATTAAGCTGAGACTTGAACAAGAGGAGGAGCTTGCCGGATAGCTAAGAAGATAAAATATCATTCTGAGCAGAGAAAAGGATATGTGAGGCAAGGAGGTGGAAGATATCCTAATGGGTTTGCCAATTGAGTGGTTAGGTGCACTGGGAGCCATAGGTTGAGAAAGAAGTAGCTGCAGATCAGGTCGGAAAGTTACACCAAAATTAGGCAGGCTCAAAGTACCATGCTTGAATTTGACTTTTCTCCTTGAGGGTGCCATTCATTAATGGTTAGAAAATAGGAAGTTACAGCATTTTCAGTTAGAATGATCACTTTAGCAGTGATGCGGACAGAGGGAGGGAGAAGAAGGAAAGAATAAAGCTGCAGGCAGAAAAATATCTAGCCATGGCAGCTAAAATATTTTAAATGGGATTGCCTTGGCTTGACTTTGTTGAGTAAACATTTACTGAGTGCCTTGTCTGCGCCATTGCTGAGTTTACAGTGTGGAATAAAACAATATATACCCTTCCATTACATATAGCCTACAATCTGGTGGGAAAGTCATGCGTTAAAGAAACACAAGTATATAATAAAGAAGATGGAGAATAAATGAACGTTTCAAAAAGGGTATCATGAACCACACATGTTAATCAGTTGAATTTAGTAGGAGAGAGAGATGCCTAGAATAAGTTAAAGGTTTCTTTGAAATAAGTCAGAACTGTTACCAAGGATTCACCTTTCTCCCCAGTTTCTGGAACTATTTTCTCTATGAATCATGAGCAAAATATAAAGACTCAGTGCTGCTTTTCTTTTTAGAGGAAGATACTCCCCACACTTACATACACACCCTGTTGATCATTTTAAATGAATGACAGCCATAGGACCTGCTTTTTCAGTGTCTGTTTTAATACTTTGGTCTGAACAAGTATTTCTATGCTAATTAAATTAGATTTGAACATTGATAGAATATGAAATTACAGGTATTAAATTTCAGAATCTCTTAAAACAAGCCCCGTAACTGTGGTATATGGTTGGATCAATAAGAATCCTGAATGTGAAATACCAGAAATGCTTTTGAATTCTTTTTTGTGAAGGTCAGAAGCAAAAAAAGTTAATAGTATTCGTTCAATTAATTAGTACAATTAGATAAATAGAACACTTTTCAGTAATGACCATGTGATATAAGCTGTGGGCATGACATTGGGTAAGATACTGCATTGGAGTCTTAGAATTGGGGCTGGAAGGTCATCAAATGCTTCGCTTTCTTAGTCTGGGGTGCACGAGCAGATTTCAGGTGAACTCCATGGAATTATTTATAAAATTGTGTGAAGACGTTTTGTCATCTGTGTAATTTAAGGGTAATTCTTGTCAGATGCACATAGGCTTCTCTTATTAAAAAGCCATCTTCATTTTCACACATGAGGAACAGGCTGATAGAGGTCTTGAATAAGTTCTCTTGAAAAGGCAGTTTTCCTTATTATTTTTTTAGAGTTTTCATGTAGAGGCCACAGTATCTGTGATCTTGGGCCAGAGGGGTCAGAGTATTAGGAAGCCTTGGCTTTGTTTCTCATTGAGAGCTGTCTTGTGGTGATTTTAAAATAACAGAATCTGCCATCATTCAGAACCTGCCATCATCCTTCCACCCTAATATCTCAGGGCAGTATTTTAAAAGAAATTCTAGGAAGGCTGTTAATTCATTTAGGGTTCTACAGGAAGGAAAGCTCTGTTTTTAAGCTCACTTTCACTGGCAAGATCGGGCCAGAAAAAGCTTAGCTGGCTGTTGGCCCAGACAACATTATGGTCATTGAAGTGTGCTTAGCCTTGCACTGTCCAGGTACCAGGGGGAAAAGCACAGATGCATGCTGAGTGTTGTTCCAGTGACTTAGCTACATCCTTTGCTGTGTTGTTCTTTCAGCTATGAGAAAGGGAAGTTTAAATGACCCAGAGTATGACTTTTTCTAGAAGGGTGAGAAGGATAACTTCAACTTGATTAAAAAAAATAAACCAAGTTATTCACAGCTGTATCCCAAGCCACTAAAACAAGGTTTAGCACATAGTAGATGTATAATACTTTTTTTGATGACATAATTATTCACATTTATTTTGTTATCCATGTCATATTTCAGAATAAGAACATTTTTCATTTGTCCATTGATAGAATTGCATATTGTACTGAAGGATAGTAAAGTACTAGTTAAAAAGGACTGATTCAACTTTGAGACTCCTGATTTCAGCCCACTTTTCTGCCATTTATTGTGTGATCTTGGGCCTCATTATCTTTTTCCTAATGGAGTATGATAATATCTACTTCACAGGATTTGGAGAACTATTAAGTGAAATATAGTATGTGAGAAGTGCTTGATAGATTCTTAAGGGCTATTTAATATTAATGTTATTTGTCTTAGATAACATTTTTAATAATTTGAAAATATGTATTTACTGGAGTCATTCTAATTTCCTGAATCATGCATTTGCTTTAGGTGGGAAGCTGTGATCCCCATGACTGAATTCTGTGACATTGTATATTTCAAGGAAGCCAATCATGTGTCACTTCCTCCCAATGGACTGATGCTAGGGTTGGGGAAGAGTCTACAAATAATTAAAGCATTTATCTTTTAAACATAGGGAATATATTTACTACATATTTGTTAGTTGACTTGCTTGCTATTTTTGTTTATAACTTAAAAATTAACAGTTATCTGGTAGACACTCATCATGTTCTAGGTATTGTAATATGTGCAAAACCTGTACAATAGCATTTTCCAAAATGAGAATGGAATATTAGTTTTTGAGATGTTCTATGATTAGAATTTTGGAATTTGGGATAGAATTTCTATAGACTACTGCAGTCCTCTCCTGCAGATTTTTCATATCCAATCTATTTGGAATTCTAAACATGACATAAGATAAATTTAAAAATAAAAAATAAAGATAATTCTTCCTGGATTTATATATTTCTAATTTTTCTCTTTCTTTTATAGGCACACTAATGTTAGGATGATAAAATTGTCAATAAATACTATTTCTCACACCTATTTCTAAGCTACCAGCTAGCCTGCCACAAATAGATTACCCTATTTCTAAGCTAACCAGCTAGCCTGCCACAATGTCATGGAGACTGGCAAAAGACATGAAACTCTTGGGTCAGAGACAGCAGACAATTTATCGTGTTCCCTAAGAACTAATTTCCACAGAGCAATTATATTAGGTTTTGATGTTTGCATTTTCTGTAATGTTTTATGTATGGTCCCAGGTATATTTTCAGGGTCTTGTGTTTTGGTTTTCTTTTTTCTTCTTCTTTTCTTTTGTTTGTTTAATTAGAAGTTGTCCATGCCTAGTTCTTACTTTCCTTAGTTTCGGTATTTACTTCTATGACATCTTCTTTCTGTATACTTCACTCTAAAAAGGGTATATATAGAAATGTGCTATTTTTAACTATTTATAAGTGAGTGTCTCTTAAAGCTTCAGGAAATGCCATTTCTGATTATGCCAGCAACAAGAGTAATTTTTTGGAGGTGGAAGAAGGCTACATTTTGGGAGTGTTTCATTTACAAAGATCTTCATTTGTTCCTGAATATTCAATTTTCTATCTTATGTCATTTTCCTTCAATCTGAATATCTTTCTTTAGCATTTTCTGTGGTGGTTTTCTTTGTCTGACAATGACTTAATTTTTTTTTTTTCATTATTGAAGGATATTTCCACTGGGAATAGAATTCTAGGGTGACGTTTTTTGTTCTCCCAGCACTTTGAAGATGTTGTTCCACTGGTTTCTGCTCTCCACTGTTTTTTATCTTTGGTTTTCAGTAGTTGAACTATGATAATATTTTTAATCATTTGAAAATATGTTTACTGGAGTCATTGGTACTAAGAAATAGCATAAGATAGATATAGGTGAAATTGGGATAAAAGTTCTCATCCTTTTCCTTGGACACTTTTCAAGTGGATGTGGTCAGGTGTGGTTTTCTTTGTATTTAATATGCTTGAGATTAACTGAGCTTCTTAATTATGTAAATTTGTTTATTTACCAGTTTGAGGAAAGTTTTGGCTCTTCTCTCATGAAATATTTTTCTGCCTCATCTTTTTCCTTTCCTTTTGGGACTCCAATTACATGTATGTTAGACCTTTAGATATTGTCTCTCCTACAAGAGTGATCTTTTAATGTAAATCTTACCTTTTCAACCTTCATACTTAAAACCTGCTAGTAGCTTCTCATTACAAGAAGAATGCCATTCAGACTCTGTACCATGTCTTGTAAAGCCTCTGATCTACCCATAAATATCTGTCTGACCTCATTTCCTATCTCTTTTCCCTCTACTCACTGTTTCTACCACATTGGGATTTTTCTTTCCCAGGAACATACCAGTCATTCTGCCCATTGAACTTGATGTTCTCTTTATCCTGAACGCTCTTCTCCCAGATCTTTGTATGGCTGACTCCTTTGGGTATTTGCATCAGTTACCTCCCCAGAGAGGCTTTCTCTCACTTTCCCAACTAAAAGCTACCCATCCCCTCTACACACACACACACACTTTGACCTGTGTCTCTTTTAATATCTATCTTATGCTATTTCCTAATACCAAGAACAATGTCTGGTATGAAATGCATGCTCAATAAATATTTTATATAGATGAATTTATTAGCTCTAAGATAATTTAGACATTAGCCTCCAATAAGATATGCGGAACATTTATTTGGCTACATCAGTTCTAGAAGTAGTCTTTTATCAGAGCTGTGTTTATTTTAGGACTCTCTGAAGGAGCTTAACTCATATTCTAAGTTACTGCAGGAAGTTACAACGAATGAATATCTTTTGATACAATGAATGCAAGTCATATTTGCATTCCCCTAAAAGACAGTAGTCATCTTTTACTAACCTAACAGTTGCTGAGGAAATATTGCTTTTCTATTTTCAAAAGTAGCCTAAATATTGTTTATTGATTTGAATCTTTAAAATAGATTGTAGAATCTATAGTAGGTGTTTTCTTTTATTTTTTCTAGATATAAACTTTATTTTCTTCTCTGTGTTTTTATTTTTTTAATTTTTTAAATAATTTTTTTCTTTATTGATTAAGGTATTACATATGTGTCCTTATCCCTCCCTTGCCCCCCCCCCCCACTACCCCCGCCTCCACTCATGCCTTCACCCCCTCTGGTGTCTGTGTCCATTGGTTAGGCTTATATGCATACATGTAAGTCCTTTGGTTGTTCTCTCCCCCTTACCCCCACCCTCCCCTACCTTCCCTCTGAGGTTTGATGGTCTAATCGATGCTTCTCTGTCTCTGGATCTGTTTCTGTTCATCAGTTTATGTTGTTCATTATATTCCATAAATGAATGAGATCATGTGATATTTATCTTTCTTTGACTGGCTTATTTCACTTAGCATAATGCTCTTCAGGTCCATCCATGCTGTTGCAAATGGTAAGAATTCCTTTTTTACTGCAGCATAGTATTCCATTGTGTAGATATATCACAGTTTTTTAATCCATTCATCTGCTGGTGGGCACTTAGGCTGTTTCCAAATCTTAGCTATGGTAAATTGTTTACTAACTATGAAGAATAGTGGTTTATTCATGAGATTCTGGACATCCCTTTCCTTGAGCACCTTTCACATGGAATGTCAATTTTGAGCCTGGTTAATCCGCATTGCCCCATCTTCTTTCCAGGCTTTGATGCGTCCTGGAAGAATCGATAGAATCGTGTATGTGCCTTTACCAGATGCAGCAACAAGGAAAGAAATATTTAACCTGCAGTTTCACTCGATGCCAATCGGTCAGGATGTTGATCTGAATGAACTCATCCTCCAAACGGACACATATTCTGGAGCAGAGGTAAGAAAGTTCTCAAAATATCTCGGTGGGAGGAAAGTAGTGGTTTGGGGTCATTTGCAAAAAGACTGCTTGATGCCAATTGTTTTAAATAACTATATATTAAAAAATATTAAAACAAGAAATGCACTGCATGATAGGTGATCGCTAAATGAAATTGCATTTTACCTGACCTCTGATGTATCTCAATTGTTTTTACCTGGCTCCTGTTATTGCTCATTGAGACAGCAGCTTCCAACTATACTTCTTTGAACTTTGATCTCTTGGCCTATCAAATGGAAATGATATACAACTGCCTACTATTTTCTCATAGAGATCATATAAGTGAAATTAGGATATCATGAGAGCACTCTGAAGTTCAAAAGACTTGGCAAAGAGATTGTATCATTATTATCTTTTATCAAAATTTTGGGAAATTATTTCAGCCTAATTGTGTATTATCAAAGATTCTCTTCTAAAAACTGTAAAAGGGACAGTGTGCCCTTAACTGAAAATATACTCAATAAGAACAGCCAGAACTCTGTGGAAATAGGAAGGTTTTAAGTATGGCAGACATACTTTTTTTTTTTTTGTCCTTAGCAACTGTTAAGTTAGGCTGTTTTTATTTACAAAATACAATTCCATTAAAATAATTGTGCATCTTTCTACATGCATTTCTTAAGAAAAGGACAAACTTAACAGAAATATCTTCTGAGTACCATTGACATATATTTATACTGGGAAATTGATATTTTTTAACTAAGAAATTGTAGATTCTTTCATTCTGAGTTACCTAGCAGATTGGAACTGCATTCCTTTTTGCTTGTTGTTGTTTTTCTCTCTCTGCTATAAAATCCAGAGATTAACACATTACAGGTTGTTTAATAGTGCTCAGAAAATACATATGTCAATTTACATGTGGAATTGGCCTTAGTGTATCACACAGTCATAGATAATAACTACCAAATAGATTCCAAAAGTACTTGTTTTGCCTCAGGTATGAACTATGTATATTTTATTTTCCCCCTTTAGGTTTCTCAGTTGCACTGAGGGGGAGGAAGAGGGAAGCAATGTAGAAAGTAGCTTAAGACACATGAAGGGCATTTACTTTTAAGTTCTATCTGAAACAATAGTCCTAATTAATGAACATCTCTTTGGCATGACTGTCCATTATGTTACAATGAACATATAACTACTGTTGACTGACTGCTGCCACATTTCAGGAGTTCACTTTTTGATGTGAAACCAAAGGCTGGCATCATGTACATGATGTGTCAGTTTACAGGAAATGGCAAGGAGAAGACACCATAAATCTTTCACTTGAGCTGAGTGAGGAGGAAGAGTATAAATGTGCCTTTCTCACTTTGAAGTAATTTATGGCAGTAACAGAGAAGAACAAAACAAAAATCAAAGCCAGTGAGGTTCTGTCTGGCTGAAACTCAGGTGGTGCCAGGAATTACTGTACCAGCTTGCTAGTTCCTATATGGTGCATGCCTTATTTAGTCTAAAATACAAGCACATTCGTTTCTGATTAATATTTATATCAGATATTCTAAAAGTAGTCACAGGAAAAGTACCAGAAAATTCTGTTCTTCCTCGAATTACATTTTTCGTATTCCATAATGCTTGAGTGGGGGAAGGGTATCCCACTGTGGTCCTAATTATAATCGGTATCATCAAAATTTTGTTCCAGAGCTATATCTTACTAGGACTGGAGTTTTCAACTTGGACAAGACAAGTTTGTATAATACTTGAGGGGTCTTTTGGGGGCTGCCCTATTGTTTGAGGACTATTATCATTTTTTTTTTTTTGTCTTCAAATTGCCCTGGCCATTGTTGCTAAGAGGTCAGAGCATCGGCCTGCATATCAAAGGGTCTCAGGTTCAATTCTCCATCAAGGGCAGGTGCCTTGAGTTGTAGGTTTGCTCTCTGCCCTGGATCCGGGTACATGCGTTAGACAACCAATGTGCCTCTCTCACATCTATGTTTTACTCTCTCTCACCTTCCCTCACTCCCTTCCACTCTCTCTGAAAAGCAATGGAAAAAAATATCCTCTGATGAAGATTAACAACCAAAAAAAGTCTTAAAATTAATATATAGGAAATGTAAGAGATAAAATTTAGCTTCAGATAAAATATAAGATCTCATCCTGCCCCACCCCATCAAAATGAAATGGTGCTGTAATGTTGAGAGCCAAAATTAGTTTTGATTTTTTTTAAATAGTAAAATATTCAAAGCCAGAACTTCAGTCACCTGCCTCCTACAGAGTCATTGCTTTACCACTGATGTAACTAATTTATTTCCTCCCCAGGCTAAGGCCATATTCTTCAGCAGAGAACCTTCTACATAGTATGTATTTAACACTTATTAAACTGAAAAAAAAAAGACTTTAAAAATTATATTTAGGGAAAATAAGCTTTCATTCTCATTTGTCATAAGAGGAGTCCCCTAACATTGTAGCAATGCACCCTGCTACAGGCACAGCCAGTGTTTCAGAGTTTGACCACTTTTGGTATCTATAATAATAAAAGCATAATATGCTAATTAGACTAGTTGTCCTTCCAGAGGAAGCTGTGACTGGGAGGGAAGCCCGGGTCCAGGTGCCAGAGGGAAGTGGGTGCCGGCAGCCAGGGGAAGGAAGGCCTATTCTTGCACAAATTTCGTGCATTGGGCCTCTAATAAAAATGAAAACACAGGTCAATTAATTGTCTTCACAGGAAAGTAGATTAACCAAAATTACATAAAGGTAATTTTATATAATTATACACTATTAACTATATGAACAAGAATTTGGCCAGGTAAGCCAGAGATGAGGAAATTGCTGACTGATTTTTACAAACATAAAATGTTTATTTTAACTGTAGTGAGGTTTGTTTGTTTGTGGGGTTTTTTTGAAATTTTTTTCATTGATTTTTAGAAGGAGAGGGAAAGAGAGAAACATGCATGTGAGAGTGAAACATCGATCAGCTGTCTCCTGCATGTCCCCTACCAGGGATCGAGTTCACAACCCGGGCATATGCCCTGATCAGAAATCAAACCGGCAACCTTTCTCGTTGCATGGGATGACTCCCAACCAACTGAGTCATACCAGCCAGGGCTATAAGTGAGTATTTTTTGTTTTGTTTTTGTCAAGCCTCACCTGAGGATATTTTTTATACTGATTTTTAGAGAGTGGAAGCGGGGTAGGGAGGGGGGCGGGAGATGGGAAGAGAGAGAGAGAGAGAGAGAGAGAGAGAGAGAGAGAGAGAGAGAGAGAGAGAGAAGCATCCATGTGAGAGAGACACATCGATCGGTTGTCAGGGACCTAACTTGCAACCCAATTCAGGTACGTGCTCTTGACTGGGAATTGACCCCACGACCCTTCAGTCCCAGGACTGATGCTCTAAACACTGATTAGGGATGTAGAATATTTTTTCATTTTAATTAAAATGTTGTAGAGGATGATTGAAATGAAGATGATACTGGTGATACTTTTGAAGACTGGATTAGGGAGGTACTTTTAAAAATGTTTTCTTCCCACCTGGTACTTTATTTTGCCCAGTCAGCCTTGTTCTATAAAGCTTACACAGGCCCAATGTTTGAAGTAGCTCCTTACACCCTTCTAAGTTACTCTATTGTTTCTCCCTGGGGAGAGTGTCCAGAAAATTTGAGCATTTGGGTAATCATCAGGAGAGCCCCAAGAAGTTTGTCGCCAGCTGGAGGAGAAATGCGGCAACTAGGGAGCCTCCCTGGAGGCTGGCAGGCAGCATCTTTCAGCCACCCTGCACCTACCACTCCCCTGTGGCCAGGACCTCATTGTCTCTGGCTTCAAGGCTATAGCTCTCAGTTAGTGTGAAAACATGTTACCATTTAAAAGCCGATGGTAATAACAGATACATGTTGTTATACATTTGTCCATACTCATAGAATTTATAACACCAAGAGTAAATCTTAATGTAAACTGTGGACTTTGGGTGATAATGGTGTCAATGTAGGTTCATCAGTTGTAATAAATGTACCACTGTGGTAGGGGATGTTGATGATTGGGCAGCCTTTGTATGTGTAGGGAAGGGGATATAATGGAAATCTCTTTAGAATATCTGATATAAAAATATTTATCTTCCCCTCAATTTTACTATGACCTTAAAACTACTATTAAAAATAGTTTTTTAAAAAACTATGTCATGCACAGAGGAAAGGACCATAATAAACATGTACAGCACTGTAATGTTTACAAGAAGAGAAACAGATCACGTCTCAATCAATTATTTTATACTTAATTATTAGTAACTGTCACCAACCCATCCCTTGTAAATTTGTGGACAATTCTGTATATACTCTTGTGGACCTAATTAGCTTTGATTCCCTTTTCTAAAAATAATTTTTTATTTTTCAATTACAGTTGGCATATAATATTATATTCGTTTCAGGTGAATAGCCCAGTTGATTATTAGACATTTATGTAACTTATGAAGTGATCACCCTGATAAGTCTAGTACCCATCTCACAGCACACAATAGTTATTATACTATTACTGACTATATTTCCTATGCTGTACTCCACATGCCCATGAGTAGCAATTTTATAGATACAGTTTCAGCCTGGGGGCCAGCCTTGGAGGAGGCTAGCAATTTTATAACTAGCAATTTTTACTTAATCCCTTCCCCTTTTCACCCATCCCTCAAAACCCCTCCCATCTGGCCACCATTAAAATGTTCTCTGTAAAATAAAAGCAGATGGGAATTCAGCTCAGGAGGAAATAATGTCTTTTTTGGATATAGGTATTGTTTTCTTTGCTTTGACTTTTTTAAGTTATTTGTAGCAGATTCCATTTTTTTCATTTATCTTTTATCAAATTATTCTAATTACTTTAGAAAAACTTTTACCTTACCACCAACAGGAAACCAACAATCACAAATAAATGGACACGAACATAGCTGGGTTCATCACCCGCATACCCTGGGACAGGGTGATGAGTAAGAGACATTATTTCCTCTCTGTGTAGGATTTGCTGGCATGGGCGGAAAGCTAATGTCTATATAACTGGAGTTGAATGTTTGTTTGTGTTTGAATACAGTCCTCCTTTTAGTGCTTATCTCATTCAGTGAAACTGAGAATATATCTAAGAGCCAGGTATCAACTATATGTTTTATAAATAGCATAGCAATCATAGCATTTTTCAACTTCCCAGAGAGGCAGTAATTTATTAGCGGGGGGAAAAAATTTTTAACTTTGCAATTGAGTAGATGTCTAATAGGATTGTAGCTCCTTTCAGGATGGTTTCAGGTAAGTTATTAATTTTTTTGAAATCTCATTTTGCTCATTTGTAAAACATCTACATGCTTTTAAGAAACCTGGGATCTTAGAATCTTTGCCAGTGTCTGTAAGTACTTGTTACTGTGGCCTAGAGATCTTAATCGTAGCACCAGATTTTGAAAAAAATTCTCCTTAGCAAACTTTAACAATTTTCTATTCAATGGAGAAGGAAGTTTTACCTCCTAAGAGATTCCCAGACCCAGTGACTTTATTTTTTCATCTAAGGTGTTTGGTTTTTCTGCTTTTCAACAGAACACTTAGTTAGGTTCAATATCTATGATTCTGGGGGCATTAGGATAAAAAGTGTTATAAAGTGGGAATATGTAGCAGTCACTTTTCTCCTAAACTCTTTGTTAGAAAAGTAAGTGCAAGGTTCAAAGTTACAGTTTTGTTTATTTTGTTATACTTTTTAAAACTTCCAGTTTATGAAGGTGTAAACATTCTCTATGTTTCCAAACTTCAACTCCTACTGAAATTGGCAATAAAAGAGCCTTAATTCATCTTACCTGAGGGCTATCTCCGATCGGATGTTTACAGCAAAGCAAGTCATCCTCCAGAACACCCTGTGCTGCCATACCTGTAGTACTGACTCCTTGCCAGGTGCTTAAAACTACTGTCAGATTACTAGAAGCGTTAGTCAGAAAGGAAGTGGATGTTGAATGAAAGGCTGGCTGGCAACAAACTTCATACAGCATTTCATAACCAGATACTACAGCCCCTTTATAGGGAAGCAGTATATCAAGACAACAAGTTAGTTAAGACCTACCTAATAATCTAGTCCTCCAAGGCTGGCCCCCAGGCTGAATCTGTATCTGTGAAGAGCTACTCAGGCCAGGAGTCATGGTGATTTGGGCAATTTAACAATCCATCTGGGTTCCCCTCTCCAAATTCTCAGGCTTTCTATTGACTCCAGAATTTTTGCACAAACAATTCATCTATTTTTCTTCATCTTCAAAATTGATAAAATTGGGGGGGTTCTACCAACTTGAGAGGAGTTTATGATTTAAAAAGATATGCAAAACATACTACTAAGTCTGTCATGCAGATTCTGGTAGAGTTGGATTTCACCCCGGCCATGGATGGTCCTCTGGCCAGGCCGGGGCACAGAATGCTTGCGTTGGCACGGAATGCAAGCATTCCATGCCCAGCCGCGGATGGGCCTCTGGCCAGGCTGGGGCACAGAACACTTGCGTTGTCACCCCAATGACGAGGCAAGCTTTGCGTGCCCAGCCGTGGATGGGCCTCTGGGCCGTGGAGAGCCTCTGGGCAGCAGGCGCAGAGCGGCCAGGCCCTGCAGAGGGCTAAAGGCGCACGGATTCGTGTGCAGGGCTACTAGTTTCTAATAACAGTAATTGATCTATGTTGAAAACTCATGCCACCAATATATGTGAAAAGTGTTTCATCTTTTAAGAACATTTTGTACTATGTGCAACTGCATTAGTTAAGCAAAATGGGTTATGGAATGAGAAAGATCTAAATCCAAATTCAAAGCTTGTCCACTTCCTCGTTTGTGGCCACTCTCCTTATATTAAATAAAGATATGAGAGGCTCTACCTCATAGAGCTGTTGTCCAGATTAGATGACATAATGCATACAAGGTGCTTTCCTAGTAAGCACCTAGCCAGTGCCCAATAAGTCATTTTTATATTTTTTTATAATAACAAATCCAATTTAATTATCTCTAATACTAAATTTTTAAAAAATTTTCCATATTTTGTTGCCTGAGATTTTATGAATACTCATGAATGTTATATGTGTATATCATATTTTTAGTTTTGATGGTGTGTTCTTTAAATTTAAACCATATTTTATAGTTACGTGTATTTTTTTCAGCTGGTTTACTAGTACATTTATAAACATTTATAAGGCCTATTTTTATTTTTTCCTTTTTAAAGATATATACTATTTTTTTTACTTTAAAGTGTATAAAGTTGTTTCTTTACAAACTCTCTACATAATATCCCTATTCCAGCATATTTGTTAAGGTAATTTCTGGTTCCTAGTATACAACTTAATTCTTTTTTTCTTAACCTAAGTTTTGTTAAGGAAAAATAAGCGGGAGGGGGTGGGGGGAGATAGTGAACCTGGCAGCTTTACAAACTTGAAGGTTTCTGTTTCTACTAGAATGAATATTTAGGAAATAAGCATACCTAATTACTGTGCCCTTTCATTTAAGTTAGGATTGAACCCAAGTGTTTAGGTGAGGCTCAGAAATCTAATGCTGAGGACATAAGCACTGCATGCTTGTCCTTGGTGTTTGATGGCAACATCTCTACATGACAGTAATTCTGAGTTCTTAAGGGTGTCATTCCATTAAAATGTTAATAAACTCTATTAAGTAGTTGTTCAGGATTGCAGTGTAGTTATTAAATTATTCTTAAATATAACGTCCACTAAGTTTTGGAAATGTTCTAGTAAGCACCTAGCCAGTCCCCAATAAATTCTAACCTTGCCTTAGGTCATAAAGAAAACTAGAAAATTAAGATTTGCCTGGCTCTTTTTTTGTTTTATTGGTTTTAACCTCCAAATATTATTCCTTAAGTCCTTTAATAATGGCTAGCTCTCTTTTTGCTATTAAAATCTGGAAAATGGGTTTTGTTTTTATATTTGTAGAAAAGTTTTCCTGTTCTGTTAGGAGCAAGAAACCATCAGGTATAATGTACATGCCACTTTTATCATTGTGGAAGTTCCAAATCATAGAGTAGTTATTTTCTCTTTTTCTTCAGAATTTTTTTTTAAGATCTCTTAAACTGTTTTTGGCATTTGGACAAGACATTCTTTCAATAGTAGCAAAAGTAGTCCCTTGGCATATTTTTATTCACTTCAAAAGAATCCTTAAGGAGTGGTTTTATATTAAAAAGCAAGAATTGAATTTTGTTTGCCTCGCATTAACTTCTTGCCAAAATTCTTAAAAATATAAAAGGTCAAACAAACACTCTTAAATATAATAAAACAGTAGTCCCAGCATTAAAAAAAAATATTTTTAGGGGTCCTATGTCATAAGTCTAAGTGTCAGAACTGGAGATTGGGGGGGAGATGAATCCAAAAGTTGTCAATTCAAAATGAACTTTCTTGGACATACTGCTCATGAAATATGCACATACACACTGGTTAACAGAAGCTGGTCTGACGTTTCCTGTATAGCTTCCTTAGAGTTTCATAAGGATACTTATGCTATGAAATTAACATCAAAAACTTTCTGCCACGTATAGTCTACTTTATTTTTGAACTCCTCAGATATTTTTAAGGGTGAATAGAGTATGATTACTAAGAATATGTTTAGTTTTATAAGAAACTGACAAACTGTCTTCTAACGTGGCTATGCCATTTTGCATTCCCATCAGCAGTGAGTGAAGGTTCTTGTTGCTCCAAATCCTCACCTGCATTTGCCGTCAGTATCTTAGATTTTAGGCACTGTAGTATGTGGGTAGTGGTATTTCCAGGTTTATTTGCATTGGCCTGATGACATATGATGTTCAGCATCTTTTCATATGCTTATTTGCTTTCTGTATTTCTTCTTCGGTGAGCTGTCTATTCAGATGTTTTACCATTTTTTAATTGAGTTTTCTTATTGTTGAATTTTGAGAGTTCTTTTTATATTTTAGATATGACTCCTTTATCAGATTTGTATTTTCTAAAGATTTTTCTCCCAGTCTGTGGCTTATCTTCTTACTCTCTAAACTGTGTCTTTCATGGAGTAAAAATTTTTAATTTTAATGGATGTTTAGTATTTTCTTTCAAAATATCCTATTTAATAAAAGCCTAATATGCAAAATGACCCAACAGCAGAACAACCGGTGGAACGACTGGTTGCTATAATGCACACTGACCCCCAGGGGGCAGATGCGGAACACAGCAGCTGCCTCCAGCCCTCAGGTCCCAGGCAAGCTAAGACAGGTGCCCCCAATTGCCCTGCCAGTAGCCCCACAGAGGGAGGCGACTGACTGGTGGTGGCAGTGAGGGATGGGGCCGGTGAGTGGGTGGCACCAGGCTGGCCAAGGCAGGTGCCAGAGGGGGGCCTCCTGATTGCATTCCGGTCATCCCAAAGATTGGCCCTGATCGCTGGCCAGGCCTAGGGACCCTACCCATGCACGAATTTTGTGCATCAGGCCTGTAGTATTTAATAAGGTAGTAAATGTATTCTTTCTGTAAAAAGAGATCTATTAGGAGAATCATGCTTTATGAATGTTTATAGATAGAAGTTACCATATTTGCTCAATAGCTTATTTTTGTCTTTTTATAATTGTGATGATTTATAACTTTTAATGGTGAGGGAAAATTATTCCCTCAAAGAGCTGTTAGCCATGAAGAAAACCGTCTTTTTTCTTTTGGACATCAGATATTTCTGCCTACATGAATAGAAAAATGTTTTCCTCGGAAACTGGGACTCCCTATTCAACAGGAGCGACTTTAACTTAGACATATGCAGCATTTTATATGCAGATCACACACTACACAATGGCAGTACTATATAGCCATGTTTTAAAACACAGGATAACTGTACTAGAGTGATAGATGAGGGGAGGGCCATTTTAAATGAAAAAGTAAGTTTTTGCCTTCTAACTCACAGACCTAGTCACATCACATATTGTCAGTAATACAATAGAGTCTCATTCTGTGAGTTCTGCTAAACCACTTTTTGACCTTGGGCAAGTCTCAACCTGTTTGTATTTCAGTTTCCTTTTATTGAATGAAATCACTTCATAGAGCTTTTCTGTCTTTACAATTCTGAGGTTTTATATCCACATTGTGACTCTTACATTGCACTATTACCTATTACTTTTAAACATTATTAGAGCTAGGCTTGGGGGAACTTGTCTACAGAAAACATATATATATGCCCACATTGTAAAATAATGTGAGCATATCTATGACAGAAATTTAAAGAAATTTTTTTTCATATATACTGTATTTTCAGTTTTTAAAATCTTACTCAAAAGATAATTGAGGATTTTTAAATAATAGCAATTTGCTGACATGTCTCTTGGAAACATGTCTAATTGAATATATCTTGGTAGGTACAAAGCAGCAAAATACAAATATTCTCTGGTAATTCTACCCTTATTAGAAGAGTTCAAAGCATAACGCTGATCAACCATGATTCTTTCTTATTTGCCCCTATTAAGAAAGCAGGGCTCCACATCTAACATACTCCATAGCAAAAAGCTGAAAACTTTTCCTTTAAGACCAGAATCAAAATAAGGATACCCATTCTTGCCACTCCTGTTCAACATAGTATTGAAAGTACTAGCCAGAGCAATTAGGAAGGAAAAAGAGATAAAAGGCATCCCAATTGGAAAGGAAGAAATAAAACTGTCACTATTTGCAGATGACATGATTTTAAATATAGAAAGCCCTAAAGACTACACCAAAAAACTGTTAAAAACTAATAAATAAATTCAGTAAAGTTCCAGGGTACAATATATAGAAAAAAAATGGTGCATTTTATATACCAAAAACAAACTATCAAAAAAAAATTAAGAAAGCAATCCCATTTATAATTGCATCAAAAAGATAAAAATACTTAGGAATAAATTTAACCAAAGAAGTGAAAGACATTGATGAAAGAAACTGAAGGAGATATAAATAAATGGAAAGATATTTCATGCTCATGGATTGGAAGACTTAATATTATTAAAATAGCCATACTACCAAAGCATCTACACATTCAATGTGATCCTTATCAAAATTCCAATGGCATTTTTCACAGAAATAAAGCAACCAATTCTAAAATTTGTATGGAACTGCAAAAGACCCCAAATAGCCAAAGCAATCTTGAAAAAGAAGAACAAAGTTTGAGGCATTATACTCTCTGATTTCAGACTATATTTGACAAGCCTCATCCATGAACACAGAGTTTCCAGTTGGAATTTTAGTGCCTCATTCCTAAATATAAATGGAAAACAGGATCACCAATATTTGAAGAAAGCTTCTACTATGAGATAGTCTGGAACAAACAGGGAAAATAGAGACAATGAGGAAGCTGATGAAAAGAGAGTTAAGAAAAAGATAGTACAAGTATGAAAGAAGCACCAGGGGCTCAACAAAAGAATACCCAGTTGTTCCGTAATTGAAAATTTTAAATGTTTAGGTAGAAAGTTTAAAAATGCAATAGAAGGCCCTGACCGGTTTGGCTCAGTGGATAGAGCGTCGGCCTGCAGACTGAAGGGTTCTGGGTTTGATTCCAGTCAAGGGCACGTACCTTAGTAGGGGGTGTGCAGGAGGCAGCTGATCAATATTTCTCTCTCATCAATGTTTCTGACTATCCCTCTCCCTTCCTCTCTGTAAAAAAAAAATCAATAAAATATATTTTAAAAAATAAATAAATAAAAATGCAATAGAAGAATTTGAAAAAGTTGAGTAAGTCTCTCAGAAAATAAAACACAAGAGATGAAAATTGGAGAACTAGAGATATGACTAATAGGAGTTGCAGAGAGAGCAAACAGAGAAATCAGAGGAGAGTAAAGTCTCCAAATATCTTTCCAAGAATTGAAGAACTTAAGTTTCTAGATTGAAAGGCTCTATCAAGTGCCCATCCTCAACCCATCAAATACAAGGAACTAAGTATGTAGATTGCCACAAAATTCTCTGCAGCAGCAGAAGCAGCTGTAAGACAGAAGAGTTGTATTATCTATGCTTTTATATTTCTGAGGGTAAATGATTTCCAACATAGAGTTCTGTATCTAGCCAAACTATGAAACCAAATGTGAAGATGAATTAAATTCATTTCAAACATGCAAGATGTAAAACAAATTTATCCCACACACCTCTTTTTAGGAAGCTAATGATGGATGTGTTCCACCAAAAACAAGGAAAAGACATGGATCCAGGAAACAGTTCAATGCTGCAGGGTGGTGAAGGCAATTCCTGGAGAAAAGTTCCAGAAAAAAAAACATTTTTTAGCTTTTCAATATAATAAGCTAGCTAGGAAAAGTTAGTATTATCAGGTTGAGACACTTTGACTGACTTTGCTTTTCAATTGAAAATAATAAGGCTAGTACGTGAAGATTACATCAGCTACACTTGGAAATTATGAGTGTATGTTTTTTCTTTTCTACCTTATTTCAATCCAGAGCTATTTTTCCAAGAAGGCTTTATTTTAGAATTCAATGTTAGTTTTTTCTGTCATTTTTTTAAAAGTAAAGATGAGTAGTTTGTAAAGATTTTGGAAGCAGAACCTTTCCCCTCCCTCAGATAAAAACCTTATGTGGAAAGACCATTATATAGGGTAGGGCAAAAGTAGGTTTACACTTGTAAGTATGCAAAACAGTTTATTCTTGTACTAGAGGCCCAGTGCATGAAAATTTGTGTACTGTAGGCTGGGGGAACGTCCCTCATCCCAGCCTGCCCCCTCTCACAGTCCAGGAGCCCTCATGGGATGTCCTACTGATGGCTTAGGCCCGCTCCTATGGGGAGCGGGCCTAAGCCGCAGTCTGTCCTCCCTCTGCAGGAGGCCACTGGGCCGATCAGGGGAAGGCACCACCCCCATCACCCCACTGCTGCTGCTGCTACTGCCGGCCACAGTAGCTGGCCCTCACTTCTTAGCGCTGGCCCCGCCCACTGGTGGGTGGGGGGCGATCTGGGGCCAGGCCAGCTGTGGGAGGGGCTGTGGAGGTTGAGGCACAGCAAGTCGCACCCTATCTAGCCTTTGCGGAGGCGTGGTGCCAGGACCGGGCCCGCACTGCTCTCTGTGGCTGCCTCTGCAGAAGTGGCCACAGCACTGGACCGGCCCATGCCGCTGCCTCTCCTGTACTGCCGGCCCTCGGCCCTCGCAGCTGCTGCAGCTCTGTCCAGAAGATGTCTGGTCTATCCCGTCTAATTAGCATATTACCCTTTTATTAGTATAGATTATTGTTTATTAATAATTGTATTATTTTCCATATGAACAGTTGTAAACTACCTTTGCCCCATCCTGCATAAAAGAGATGGGACTGAATCTACTTTGGTTAGGGCCTGTGAGGCACTTTGGAGATTGTAGAGCATTTAAAAACTATTGCTCTAGCTAAAAAGGCTACTGAACACATGGCTTACTTCATTCTTACGTTTCAGAATTATAACCTGAGGACCCCGAGTCTCATGAGGTGAATCAGGGCATGGTGTGGCATTGCTGCTGCGTGGTGAACTTGTATAGCTGAGCACCTGGGACATAAATGCACACTGACAAATTTGTATCTCTGATTGTAACAGTCAGGTTCGTTTTTAATGAAATGTCTATGCCTCGGTTTCAAATAAAGGTTGGAACCTCCAATTTTTACATTCCTTACATTTTTAAGTTTGAAATTAGTAGTTCATATTTCTTTTCCTGTATATGCATGAGCTGAGGCAAACCTGGAGCCTCCAGATAGCACCATGTTTGGAGTGGGGAGCCTGCATTTAAGTGATCCTGGTAATACATCCTTTGTCCCTTGTAATGCTGTCCTTTCTCTTTCCCATGTCACCTCCGTAAAAGAAATTGTTGACAGATTATAGTTTTAAATAGCTTTCCAGATACAATCTTCTTTGGTAAATAAAACTAAAAGATGAGGTTAAAGAATAAAGAGATAGCAATGCTATGAGAATTTGAGTTTTTGTATAATGTGGTCATTATGGGAATTGAACCTGCCTATGTACCATGAAACTGCACAACACACAATAGAGCATGGCCATAACTTTTCAGTCTGAAAAATGATTTGTCGTTGGCAGGTATTAAAAATGCCAACTTCACTGCCTTTATTACCTGCTGTGGGAAAGGGTAGTTCCTAGCTAAACATTTTGTGAACTGGTTAATGTTTAATATTTATTTGTAAGGCTTAGTGACATAATGAAGAAATAGTTATAAATCTTGTGTGCTTTGTGCTTTAAGTTCATGTTGCTTCCCCATTCACCTTTACTTTTGGGTTCTTTAACTAAATAGTGCAGAAAGTGTTGCTTATGAAATTAAAAGAGGAAAATAACAGTTTTAAAACTACCTTTTATATCTCTACCTATAATTTTGGGAATTAAAACCTTGAGCAAGTGCATATCTTGGTAGGCAAATTATTTTAATCTGATGCTTGATCAGAGTACAATTAGAAGAACACTCTCTGTCTTAGCTAGAGGTATTATTATCTTTTTATGTTCAACCTAAAAAGCAGATACACGGATTACCATTTCAACTCAGAGAATACATTTTTATCTTGAAGCTCATGAGAAATAAGTTGCATGTGAAAATTAACAGAGCAGTTTCTCATTTTTATTACTCAGTCATTCTCTAAGAACACTGCCTATGACACCTGTGAAGAAGCAGAGCCATGGAGTTGTGTACCCAGCAGGAATAGATGTGCCCAAATTTAGCTTGATTGATGGTATCCTTATAGAACTGTAGGACTATTGCTGGAGAGTGACTGTAACACCCCAGAAAAGCCCCTCACTCAGATGCTGCATTCTAGGCCAAACCATTACTGAACATACCTTTAAGGAAAATTGCACCTTCCCAACTTGGCAAGAAAATAGTAGTTGAAATGGCTTGAGGATGTTCTTCAGTTCTTTTTCATCTTCATCTGGTTTTCCACCGGAAGATACAGTTTAAAAAATATCCATCTGTGATTTTTCTTTATTTTGTTTTAATTAAATGAGGATCCTTTTGTTGTCAAGAGTTGAGGGCGCTGAGGAAATCCCGCCAGCCAAGGTCCTGGGGGGTCCATATTAATGTTGCCCCTCGACTTAGGCTGTGCTCAGTCACTGTGGCCTCATTCTGTGTAGCTTTCCATACCAGGTGCATGGCTTGAAGGATGTCCTTCTTCCTGTAGGTTGAGCTTTTCTCTTACTCTTCTTGGTGTCTAGCTAGCTTACTTACTGCCAACAACAATGTTCCCTGGGTACTTGAGACCCATTGCTCATTTGAGGGGCTGTGGTACACACACATTTGAATGAAATTTAAGCTTTGTGTTTGCCATTTGTAGCTTATACTGGAAAGTTATCCTGGTCCACAGATAAAATCTATGGTGGGCATTATTCTGAATATGTCACTGGTTGATTCTTTTAATATCCCCATAATGATATTGGTCATTTTGATTTTCTCATTGGAACATGAATAAAATTTACCTATACTGGTTTTTAACGGTTTAGAATAATCAGTACTTCACATGCTAAGAATCATGATGACATTAATAATAATATACTGTAGAACCCAGTGAAATTCTTTGAGGTGTTGGCAAGGGTGAACTTTCCTATCAACTTAGAAATGCTTCCACCAGTCAGCAAAGGCAACACAAAATTTCATCACTCAGTCTTGATGCCCAGGTAATACTAGTAGTCAGGGTGACACTGTTGAGCTTCTGTCTGCTGGAAAATGTTTTGCTTTCCGTTTTCAAAGATGTCTGTTGACAGATAACCCATTTTCTATGTGTGTGGATGTAATGAAAATACCATTGTGAGTTCAGTAAACCTTTCGTTACTAAATTCACACAAAGTCCATCTTTGGGATTTTGCTATTTGCAAAACTTGGTTGTGCACAACTATGTCTCAAAGCTATAAACTTTCCCTCCTTGTTCCTTTGTGCTGGTTTGCTGTTTGCAATATCATTCTCCCTTAGTCTCCAATATTGGTTGCTAAATTAGTTTGGGGTTGCTTGGCTTATAGTCATCTCACATCAGAACCCCGTTTATCAGCTTATTCTCTAGAAAATGTTCCAAAAAAGCAAGAAGATAAGGCATTAGAGATCATTTGCAACCAGAAAGGGAGTGTATCCACCTGTAGAAGCTTTTAAGGACACATGAGATATAAGCCTCCTAGACCACTCACAGTGACTTCCTCTTGAGTCAGGTTATAAATGATTTTTGTTGGGGAAGGATGGTAAATAAATCCATAGCCACCAGATTCTCTGTTGGCCTTTATTATACATTCAGTAATCACGCAATATATTAATACAATGAGTAATGTTTGCCACAATTTTGTTGAGCACTTACTATGTGCTAGCATAATAAGTACCGTACATAAGTTATCTAATTTAATGTAACAGCTATGAGTTATAAAATTAGTATACTCATTTTACAGAATAAGAAACTTGTCCTTATACTGTCTCTGTAGAAATTTCTAACCCAGTTCACCTAGCTTCTACTACTCTTGGCTTTGGTGTTCTTGCTTCAGAAAGCCTCTTGACCCATTCTTTTTAGGTCTTTTATCAACTTTTTCCAGAAAACTCTCTCTAGTCATACTTAATGTCATATTATATTATAAATTTGTTCATGTATCTTTCTCAATGAGACCATTATTTTCTTAAGTAGTAATTAGTGGCTTGATTAGTAAAATCTGTCCCTGAAACCTAGTATTTATGTGGAGCACGTCTGCATGAACAGAGCTCCTCCTCTGGATACCTTGAGTAGAGAGGTGGGTGGAGCAACGCAAATATAAGGTTTGGTGCTGTTGTTGCCCTTTGCAGCTGCAGAATGGATAGGCGTCTGGGCAGAAGGTATTGTCCAGTCCTTGGCTTCCACACCAGCTCATCGTTAACAACTTTGTCCTCTTTGCTACAATATCTAGTACTACTTGAGCAAAAAAAAGGGCAGGAGTCCTTGATCTCTTATATTGTTGAGAAAGAAGTGAGGATGACTGTGGATATAAATGATTTTGTAACCAGGGGACTTGGAAAGTTGAAGAAGGGAGTTGGATTCAATGGTTCACAAGCCTCAACTTGAGTTTATTTCATGAATCTTTTATTTGACCTATAGTATTACTGAATTGTATTAAGGAATTGCCATAAGGTTGAGTCTTAACCTTCATTATGCATAATATAATACATACTAAGGTCTGATCCCTTTTTTTGGAAAAATAATAAAAAGAAATCCAAACTTAAAAATTTAAACATACTAAGTTTGAGGTAACTTTTGCTCATCTTAATGGAGTTGATTATTCAAACAAGATTTTATATTGTTTTAATTTCTCCCCACTTAAAAATTAATCCATTATGTAAAATTCTAATTAATATAGATCTGTTATTGCATAAAGAGAACAGAGAAGCTACATATGAGTGAATGGTCATGTACTTATGGAAGATTTTTTTACTATAAACTAATACTATCCTATCCTATCTAATAAAGGAGAAACATGGTAATTAGCGTACATCCGCTACCCTTCCTATTGGCTAATCAGCGAGATATGCAAATTAACTGCCAGCCAAGATGGCGGCCGGCAGCCAGGCAGCTTGAAGCTAACATGAGGCTTGCTTGCTTCACTGACGGAGGAAACCAACGTTCCCTGCCTGCCTTGCCGGCCTCTGAGCTTGCAGTTTGAAACATTGTTACAAATATAGAAGCTAAACAAAACCCCAGAAACCGGCTTTCAGCCCGCTGGGATCTCAGAGCTGGAGTTGATACAGTGTTTCAATTATAGAACCCAAACAAGCCAGATACCTGCTTTCAGCAGCAGAGGCCTCAGAGCTGGAGCCAGAGCTAAAGCTGGCCCAGAATAAAAAGAAAGAAAGAAAGAAAGAAAGAAAGAAAGAAAGAAAGAAAGAAAGAAAGAAAGAAAGAAAGAAAGAAAGAAGGAAGGAAGGAAGGAAGGAAGGAAGGAAGGAAGGAAGGAAGGAAGGAAGGAAGGAAAGGAAGGAAGAAAGAGAGAGAGAGAAAGAAAGAAAGAAAGAAAGAGAAAGAAAGAAAGAAAGGAAGGAAGGAAGGTAGGAAGGAAGGAAGGAAGGAAGGAAGGAAGGAAGGAAGGAAAGAAAGAAAGAAAGAAAGAAAGAAAGAAAGAAAGAAAGAGAAAGAAAGAAAGAAAGAAAGAAAGAAAGAAAGAAAGAAGAAAGAAAGAAAGAAAGGAAAGAAAGAAAGAAAGAAAGAAAGAAAGAAAGAAAGAAAGAAAGAAAGAAAGAAAGAAAGAAAGAAAGAAAGAAGCAGTTGGGAGCTTGAGTCACCCGCCAGCCTGAAAACAGCCCTCAGCCCCTCACCCAGACTGGCCAGGCACCCCAGTGGGGATGCCCACCCTGAAGGGTGTGTGACCAGCTACAAACAGCCATCATCCCCTCACCCAGGCTGGCCAGGCACCCCAGTGGGGACCCCCACCCTGATCCAGGACACCCTTCAGGGCAAACCAGCCGGTCCCCACCCATGCACCAGGCCTCTATCCTATATAGTAAAAGGGTAATATGCCTCCCAGCACCGGGATCAGCGGAGCTGTGAGGCCTCCCAGCACTGGGATCAGTGGAGCCGAGAGGCCTCCCGGCACTGGGATCAGTGTGACAGGGGGCAGCGCCCAAACCTCCTGATCGCCCTACGGCTCTGTGTTTAACGGGGCGGGGCCACAACCTCCCTATCAGCCCTGCTCTGTTCGTGACAGGGAAAGGCACCCCAACCCCCTGATCAGCCCTGCTCTGTGCTTGATAGGGGGAGCTCCCCAACCCCCTGATCGCCCTGCAGCTCTGTGTGTGACAGGGTGCGGCGCCCCAACCCCCTGATCGGCCCTGCTCTGTGTGTGACAGGGTGCGGCGCCCCAACCCCCTGATCGGCCCTGCTCTGTGTGTGACAGGGGGGAGCTCCCCAACCCCCTGATTGGCCCTGCTCTGTGCGTGATAGGGTACGGATCCCCAACCCCCCTGATGGGCCCTGCTCTGTGCGTGACGGGGCAGCGCCCCAACCCCCTGATTGGCTCTGCTCTGTGCTTGACGGGGTGGCGCCGCAACCTCCCCATTGACCCTGCTCTGTGCGTGACAGGGGGCGATGCCCCCACCCCCCAATCGGCCCTACCCTGAGCGTAACTCAGGGTGGCATCGCAACCTCTGATCTGCCCTGCTCTGTGCATGACAGGGGGTGGCGCCCCAACTCCCCAATCGGCCCTGCTCTGAGCCCGACCAGGGGCTGTACCTAGGGATTGGGCCTGCTCTCTGCCACCCGGGAGCAGGCCTAAGCCAGCAGGTCGTTATCTCCCGAGGGGTCCCAGACTGCGGAGGGGGCACAGACCGGGCTGAGTAGCCCCCCTCTCCCCCCCCGAGTGCACAAATTTTTGTGCACCGGGCCTCTAGTCTAATAAACAAACATGGTAATTAACTGTACCTCCGACACGCTTCCCATTGGCTAATCAGGGCGATATGCAAATTAACTGCCAACCAAGATGGTGGCCGGCAGCCAGACAGCTGAAGCGAACAGGAGGCTTGCTTGCTTCAGTGAAGGAGGAAGCCAAGGTTCCCCGCCTGCCGCTGCTGGGCTCTGAGCTTGCACTCTAAGAAACAATGTTGCAATGATAGAAGCTAAACAAATCCCAGAAACCTGCTTTCAGCCAGCCGTGCCTCAGAGCTGGAGCTGCAACAGTGTTTGAATTATAGAAGCCAAACAAACCCAGATACCCGCTTTTAGCAGCCAAGGTCTCAGAGCTGGAGCCGAGCCTCAGAGCTAAAGCGGGCTCTCAGTTCCAGTGACAGTCATAGAAGGTAAATAAATCCCAGAATAAAATTAAAAAAAGAAAAAAAGAAGAGGTTGGGAGCTTCAGTCACCCGCCAGCCTGAAAATGGCCCTCAGCCCCTCACCCAGACTGGCCAGGCACCCCAGTGGGGACCCCCACCCTGAAGGGGGTGTGACCAGCTACAAACAGCCATCATCGCCTCATCCAGGCTGGCCAGGCACCCAAGCGGGACCCCCACTCTGATCCGGGACACCCTTCAGGGCAAAGCAGCCGGCCCCCACCCATGCACCAGGCCTCTATCCTATATAGTAAAAGGGTAATATGCAAACTGACCCTAACAGCAGAAGGACTGGGAATGACTGGTCACTCCCATACTGACCACCAGGGGGCAGATGCTCAATGCAGGAGCTGCCCTCTGGTGGTCAGGGCGCTCTCACATGGGAGGAACTCTGCTCAGCCACAAGCCAGGCTGACGACTGCCAGTACAGCGGTGGTGGTGGGAGGCTCTCCCGCCTCCTCAGCAGCGCTAAGGATGTCCAACTGCAGCTTAGGCCTGCTCCCCGCTGGCAAGTGGACATCCCCTAAGGGCTGCCAGGCTGCCGGAGGGATGTCTGATTGCCATCTTAAGCCCAATCCCCCGGGCAGCGGGCCTAAGCCAGCAGGTGGTCATCCCCTGAGGGGTCCCAGACTGGGAGAGGGCACAGGCCGGGCTGAGGGACCCCCCTCCCCGTGTGCACCAATTTTTGTGCACCAGGCCTCTAGTCTATACTAATAAAAGAGAAACATGCAAATTGGTGTCACTCCGCTATGCCCACCAGCCAATCAGGATGAGTATGTAAATTAACCCAACAAAGATGGTGGTTAATTTGCATATGTGAGCACAGAGTGAGGACTGAAGACTGAAGAGGCTTGGCTTCTCTGCTGCAGCCAGAGCGGAGAAGCCAAGCCTCGCTGTGGCTGGAGCAGAGAAGCCTAGCTTCGCTGCTGCGGCTGGAGCGGAGAAGCCAAGCCTTGCTGCTGCAGCCAGACCAGAGACCTGGGTCCCGGATGCCGGAAGAAAACCAGTGCTGGCAGCCAGGGGAAGGAAGGCCTATTGCACGAATCTTCGTGCAACAGGCCTCTAGTTTTTTAGATAAGAAAATAAGGTTAAATATACTGACGTGACAAGTAATCCATTTGTTTTCTGGCTTTACATAATCCTGTTTTGGTCAGGACCTGTCCATGTTGGTGGTCTTGTCTGTGCAACATTTTTTGCCTACGTTAAACTTCTTCTATAGCAGTGATTCTCAACCTTCCTAATGCTGTGACCCTTTAATACAGTTCCTTATCTTGTGGTGACCCCCAACCATAAAATTATTTTCATTGCTACTTCATAACTGTAATTTTGCTACTGTTATGAATCATAATGTAAATATCTGATGTGCTATATGTGTTTTCCGATGGTTGTGACACACAGGTTGAGAACCGCTGCTCTATAGCATTTTCTTACTTTCTGACCTGCTTGATAATCTATCCTCTATTCGTTATCACAAATAATTAGTGTATATAGTATGCTTGTTGTGGCTCAATATAGTCTTAAAGGGTTTTCTCCGTTATTTTAATTCTTGCACTTCTGCAATTTCCCTTTTCCAGAAATAATACCTTTCTGACAACTTAATGCTGTCAGAATCTTAGAGTGAATTGATTGATCAAAGAAAACCAACAGTGCCTGGCCTGCAGTTTGTACTTAATAAACATTTGATGAATGAAAGACAGAATGCATGCCATTTCATTTTTGTGAAAGTTTACTATGCTAGAAAGTCTTAAATTTTCTCCGGAAAGGAGTAGTAATGCATATTCTTTTTGTAATATCTGAATCCTTTGCGTTTTCACTACGATAACAAGTGCTTTTATGAGTCCCAGATACTCACCAAAGCACTCATTGCAGACAGTGACTTCGCTTACCTCCTTTTACTTGGGATGAGTTTCAATATTTGATGATAACAAGTTTGGATAGGTTCTGGTTTGGGCAAGGTTCAGATTAATTATATAAAAGAGTATATCATGTTTTTAAACCCTATCATATCCTGTTACCCAATTCTCCGGTACAAGTGCTGTAGGCACTGATTTAATCTGGCAATGATAATTGGACTCCCTGCTAGAATAGTCCATGTGTTTGGAGAGGCCCTGTGGTCATGACAGGATGTCATTCTTATACGAAAGAACTTAAGGCAAGAATCTAGAATGAGGAACCAACACTTGATCTCACCAGAATATTAGCAGGTCTGTAAACGTAGACATTTTGGTCAAAGTCCAGTTTACTGAGGGTCATAATTTTCAGTAACAGGAAGAATCTCAAAGTCAGTTGTTGGATGGGTCGGAAACAACTCATATGCTGCATGATTGAGCACGTTTGCTGTTAATTTCTTGAGTTGTGGAGATATATTAGCTTTCACATCCAATTGTGCTGGAAACAGTTCGTATTTTAATTGGATTATGTTCACCTTAATTTTTTGGCGGTACTTTTTCCTCAGACCCTTGGATGGTTTTCTTTTTTGTTTGTTTTGTTTTTTAACCTCCTCCAATTTCACCATTTGTTTTTTGGTTTGTTTGTATGTTTTAACCTCCTCCAATTTCTACCATTCATTTAACTGGATCATTACGTGGTCTAGTTAAATGTAAACAGCCACAGACATGCTCTGTAATCTCTCACCTCTTCCCTTGAGGCCGTGCCTTCTCAGTTCTGGTAAATGACTTTTGAGGCTGCAGAAACCAAGTGATGAACCCCCTACAGGTAGTGCAGAGGAGTTTGTAAGCAGTGTTTGCAGAAAGTTCTGGTCCCCTCTTCTGTTCCCATTTGGTGTTCTTTTAAACTGTCTTTCCATTATTTTAGTTTCTTTGGGGCCAGGAGAAGGAAAAGGGAAGTACTGTGGCAATTCAGCTTATGGCCTTAACTAACTGACTTAATTGGTTTATGCCTTAATTTTTATTTATGAAGCTATACAATTATAAAGCATGTGATAAATGCATAAGTACAATACTGATGCTTTTTCTTGGATATGTACATTTCAAAAATTAGTTATGTTTCTGCATTAGGATGAGTCATGTGCTGAAGTTTTCGGGATAAATTTTAAATCTTACTTTAAAATTTTAAAATTTATATTTCTTATAGTGTAAATGGAACCTTGCATCTTGTGGACACTGAAATAACCTTTAGGATTTAGGACCATAGTAAAGAAATCTGAAATGTGAATTCACATGATCTCTGGTTTAAAAAAAAGATTCTTTAAACCTTCAACTAGAAGAAATATATATAAAACATATGTACATATTGGAAGTATAGCAGAGACACAGAGAACTCAGCGTCTGGAATTAAGAAAACTTGGATTTGAACCCCATCACTGATATTTACTGGCTCTGTGGTCTTGAGCAGTTTTCTCATATGTCATAGTTATTGTGACACTACTTACTTCTAGAGTCATTGTGAAGATTAAATCATTACCTAAATAGTTTGTCTCTAATACTAATAAGCAAATGGCTGGAAAAAAATTTTGAGGATGTCTGAATCACATTCTAGAATACTGGAGGCAGGGAGGAAATGCACCATTTGGGGTATTAGAGCTAAATTAAATATCCTACTCCAGACACTAGGAGATTTTAGACCTGCTCACAGCCAGTGTGGACCCGAGTTTAGTGCCTGTAGTTATTGCAGGCTGGACTCAGATGCACCAGGAGGTACAGTGCCATGGCCAGTCACTTCACCTCTGGGCCTCAGTTTCTTTGTAGCTGTTTTGAGGATTGTTAGGGTTGCTTAATTAAGACCCTACTTTGACAAACTTTCACTTTAAAGCAGAAGAAAGATGCTAAAATAAAGAAGGATGAATATAAAAAGTATAGAAGCAACCAAGATGTCCTTCAGTAGATGAATGGATAAACTGTGGCACATCAGACAATGGAATATTATTCAGCACTAAAAAAAAAAAATGTGCTAACAAGCCATGGAAAGACATACTAAGTCAAAGTAGCCAATCTGAAAAGGCTACATACTGTATAATTCCAACCATATGACATTCTAGAAAAGGGAAAGGTATGGAAACAGTAAAAAGAGCAGTGGTTGCCAGGGGTTGAGGTGACGGGAAGGGATGAATAGGCAGAGCACAGAGAATTTTAGGGCAGTGAAACTACTCTGTATAATACTCTAACTGAGTACATGTCATAATACATTTGTCCGAACCCCTAGACTGCCCAACGTCTAGAGTGAACCTGATGTAGACTATGGACATTTGGATAATGATGAGTCGATGTAGATTCATCAGTTGTACCAAGTATCCCACTCTGATGGGGGATGTCAATAGTGGGGAAGGCTATGTGTATGTAGGGGCAGGGAATATCTGTACTTTACACTCAATTTTACTGTGAACATAAAACTTCTCTAAGAAATAAAGTCTGTTAAAACACATGCACACACAGGATGGGAGGAAATGAAGGAGAGAGGAAATAAAAAGGCTGCTCACAGAGCCCATTCTTGCCCTCACAACCTGTTCACAGGCGGCCCTTCCACTCTGTGGCTCTCTCTCTCCCCTCCATCTCAGTCACTTCTGTGTGGATGGTAAGGCAGTGTTTTCCCCCAAAGTGAATTCCTAGAAACAGTGCCATAAAGCAGACAGCCACAAAACAGATCATTGTTGAAAGAATTCCATTTCCTTATACAAATAGTATTATAACTGAGGATTGCATCCCTGACCAGAACTTGCCATCAAATAAAAAAGTGTGCTCCAGGTTCTTGAAAACAAGCCAATGTGTGCACCACACATTGATCAGGACCCTGTGGCCCATGAGTGATTGGTCCATAATACTGCAGCTCTGGAGACCATCATGTTTTACAACCATATTCCTTTTTAAACCTTCTTTGGCTCATTGTTGCCCTTATGATACAACCTGTCTGGGCCAATGGGGTCATGCAGCCACTCCTGTGGCCAGAGGGATGGGTGCTATGACAGACCTGTCAAAGGGTTGGAGTGGCTGAGGCAGTTCCCTTCAGAAGGCTTCATTTGTTCAGATAACAGTAGTGGGGAAAGGAGGAAGAGTAAGAGACAGAAGGGAGGGAAAGGGAGAATGTCATGCTTCCTGCCTATGTCAAGATTGTGTTACAAGATGTGTTACAAGATTTTTCTCTCATAGCACAGAAAGGGAAGGTCATTGTTCCAGAATAGGACATTTAAGCTATAAAAATTACTGTGCTTCACAAAAATTCTGAATATAGATGCCTTGCACATTTCTATTTCCTTTGTTTCTGGAAGTCTAGGTCAGGTGCTCCATAAAGTTTTTATCACCTGTGATCTGTAAAGCATATGTTCTGCCAGAAAATTCTGCTAGTCACCAGCCTTCTGGTTTCCATACAGGTGACAATGGAAACTTCTGTGTGATTGCAGACTAGCATTATGATGCCAAGGATGTTTGCAAAACATTAAATTCTGATAAAAGAGATAATATTTTAAATCATTCTTGATCCCTGAATAATGCTGCACATTACTAGCTTATACCATTTAGCTTCAAAATTTCTTATAGCATAAGCTTTGATTTCATGCTAGTGTAAAGTACCCTGTCTTTTTATACAGAGTTAGAGAATCTCCTATTTCTTCGAAATAAATTCTTTCTACCATCTTTTTATTCAGCTGCTGAATAAAAGAACAGCAGTTGCTCCTACCCAGAGTCCCAAATCTGAGTAAGTGCAGTTTCATAGGAATGGTCAATGGAATGGGGAGTTAACTGTCTGAATGATGAGGGGTCAGCAAACTACGTTCTGCAGGTCACACATGTCCCACAGTCTGATTTTGTAAGGCCCAGAATCTATGAAGAGTTTTACATTTTTAAGTGATTGAAGAAAAATAAAAAGAAGAGGAAAAATACATGAAATTTTCAATTCAGTGTACATAAAGTTTTATTGGAACACAGTGACTCATTTATTTACAGACTAGAGGCCCGGTGCACAAAAATTTGTGCACTCAGGAGGGTCCCTCAGTCCGGCTGTGCCCTCTCGCAGTCTGAGACCCCTGAGGGGATGACCACCTACTGGCTTAGTCCCACTCCCCAGGGGGATTGGGCCTAAGCTGGCAGTCAGACATCCTTCTGGCAGCTCAGGAGCCCTCGGGGGATGTCCATTTGCCAGTGGAGAGCAGGCCTAGTTGCAGTCAGACATCCTTAGCGCTGCTGAGGAGGCGGGAGAGGCTCCCACCACCCCCGCTGTACTGGCAGTCATCAGTCTGGCTTGTGGCTGTATTGAGCATCTGCTCCCTGGTGGTCAGTGTGTGTCATAGTGACCAGTCATTCCCAGTCATTCTGCTGTTAGGGTCAATTTTCATATTACGCTTTTATTATATAGGAGTGCATGGCCAGCCTGGGTGAGGGGCTGATGGCTGTTTGCAGGCTGGCCACAGCCCCTTCAGGGTGGGGGTCCCTGCTGTCCCTGCTGGGGTGCCTGGCCAGCCTGGGTGAGGGGCTGAGGGCCGTTAGCAGGCTGGCCACAGCCCCCTCAGGGTGGGGGGTCCTGCTGGGGTGCCTGGCCAGTCTGGGTGAGGGGCTGAGGGCCATTTTCAGGCTGGCCAAGCCCCCCAGCGGGGACCCTCACCCCATGAGGATGTGGCATCTTGGGTGAGGGGCTGATGGCTGTTTGCAGGCTGGCCACGGCCCCCAGCCACCCAAGCTCCCAGTGGAGGCTGGCTGGAAGCAGATATCTGGGATTTATTTGTCTTCTATAATTGAAACTTTGTTGCCATGAGCAGAGGCTACAGCCGGCTCAGGGCAGGCGGGAAGCTTGGCTTCCTCCATCGCCTGGGCAACCAAGCCTCTGCTTGCTACAGCTCCATGGTTACCTGCTGCCATCTCGGTTGGGTTAATTTGCATACAGTCGCTCTGATTGGCTGGTGGGTGTGGCTTGGGTTGTAGCAAAGGTACGGTCAATTAGCATATTTTTCATTTATTAGTGCAGATTGCCTACAGCTGCTGTCCCACCACCAGGGCAGATTTATGTAGTGACAGGAGGGACTATTCTCCACAAAGCCTAAATATTTTCTATCTGGCCCTTGACAGAATAGATTGGCTAGCCTCTGATCTAAATAATTTTTCACTATCTACCACTCTGCCCACACACTTTATTCATATTTCTTTCTCTCTCTCTCTCTCCCTCTCTCCCTCCCTCTCTCCCCCTTTCCCCTCTTTTCACACATACATCATTTTAAATTTGGCAATTAGAATGAAAAAGAAATAAAATAGTGAGCCTGCAGTAAATGGTGAGCAAGAAACACATTTGATTTTCCTTTGACTTGTCAACTCTGACCTCCCTGCCTGCTTTTCGTTTCTTTTACTGTCTTTTTATAGAATTTCTAAGGCCATGCCATTTCCCAACCTATTTTGTTTTTAAGGTGGGGTTAGATCTGATACATTTTTTTACTTCATAAAAAGTTCCCTGTTAGTATGTGGTCCCATTTTTAACCTATTTGCAGACACCCCCGATTATCTCAAATCACTTTCACATGGGGCTGAGGTTAAGCTTTATTTCTTTTGGCATGTCCCTGCCACAGCAGACACTTCCTCTTTGCCTTGAAAGGACAAAACGATGTTCAGCTGTCTGGGCTCAGGCCCAGTGTTTGATTTATACATTATTTAATTTCCTCCTGAAAATTGGAAGCAGGACTTTTAGGAATGGAAGTCAGTATTTTTCATTTGTTTAAGAACACTTTTAGGTCTAATATAATCATCAGTAGTAGATGTCAGCATGATTAGGGGGTGACTTAAGGTAAAGCAAATAAAACATGAATACAAAGGGAAAGTACTTACAATGGAGAGGAGCTGAAGGTTTTGAGTAATCATTATTGTATGTGTTATTGGGATTTTTTGTGTAACTAATGTACATTCAGCAAACTTTTCTGTGCTACATTTGGGGCAACTGTCTTACCTTCAACCATTATATGATAGTTGAAATTGTTGGAGGATTAGAAGTTTGAGGAGAACATAATGTAATTTTACAGAGGATTTTTTGGTTTTGTCTGAGCTGCTACTGCATTTATCTCCACAATTAAGTTCATGCACATGCCAGGATGTGAGTGCCAGAATAGTTTGAAATTCTTACAGCAGTGAACTCAGGAAATTAAAAATTAACTCTGGAAATACCATTTCTTGTTTTACATCCTCTTTTCGGTAGTGTAGTCCTTTTTTTAAACCTTCTGTAGATCGTTGTTACTCTTCAGTTACAACCTGTCTCGTTTTTACCACAAAAGTTCTTAAGTCTGGCACACCCACAATCTCCTTGTCCTTGTCTTCACAACTGATTCACTTCTTCAACCGTGACAGTCTGGCCTTCTCCTCCCTGGGCTGATATCTCACCAACTCTCTCCTTATCTCCCAGCCAGTAACTACCTTCAAGTTCTTGGCTCTGCTGCCTTTCTACTACACCTGCCAGGCTTCACTCCCCTTCCTGAAACACTCGCCACTTTCCACATGGACTGTCTCAGTTTCCTGTTCATCTTCCTCTCCGGTATAGACTCCTCTCCTGGTATGGCACTGAGCTGGAGTTTTCCCCAGGGACCATTTCTTGGACCTCTTCTCTCCCTACAAGCTTACCCTTTTCCTTCTCATCCTTCCTCAGAGCCTGAGACCTGAGGAGGCCTAGGAGGGCTGCCAGGAGCAGTCTGGAACAGCCCCCCTCCCGACCCCCGGTCCAGGACTGCTCCTGAGCCCCTGAATATGGCCCCCTGTGCCACTCTGTGCCTGGCTCAGCAGGGTTCCTCTTCATGAAGGGCCTCACCGCCAGCCACTTTCTTCACACTCCATTCCCTTACGGCCATTCTAGAAAGGAATACTCCGTGATGTTTCTGAGCACCCAGAATAGAAGAGTCGGCAGATACGGGTTTACTTCTGTACCCGCCCCTTATCTGTTTGCAAGATGTTGGCAGATTTGCCTAAGTTCTTACGTCACTTTGTTCATTTATAGATGGTGGGGGAAGTGGGCTGGCCCTTTGGATAAATCAAATGTGGGAAGTCTGGGGACCGGGGCATCATCTGTGGCAGTGGTGCTGGTAACTGCCGTCATCGTCATCGGTGTCGCCTTCCAGCCAGCACGTTGTTCTCATAGGTCAGGTGCTTCACTCCCCTTTCCAGATAGCCTCTGATGTGGTTGTCTTATTTCCCCTTTTGAGTTCTAGGCCCCCTAGAAGTGTCTTTAAGCCCCTGCTCCCCCAAAGCATGGAACAATGACCTGTGCCTCAGTTTTCCTAAGTGGGTTGCCTGAATAGAACAGCCCTTCCTTCCCTACAGGTAACACAGGCTCCAGTGTTCTGATGATTCAGAGCTCATCTGTTTGTAGCCACATCTTCGTATTTCAGTCCGATGTTCGCCTACTAGAAAGTCATTGTTCTATTTTGTCACACGAAACTAGCCTTAAAAATGATTGCATTTTAATTCCTTAAGGAGCTATATATTTAGATCTAAATAGTCTGAAGTAATTCTTATTAGTATATAAATGCTACCAGTAGTAAAATATTTAAAATAAAATGATAAATTAATATATACTTAAAATGCTTATATTAAAATGTATCTGTCTTACTTTTGATTTTATACTTTCTAATGTATGAAATCAAAGCCAACTGCAAAGTCTTTTGGCTTAAGTAACTAGTAAATTTTTTTTTTACATAATGTTTTTTCTTATAAAGTTTTTACTTTCTATCTCTGAATATATAGTTCCAGAGAGCAGATTGTCTGCTTCTCAGAACTGTCACTTCTTCACAAATCACGCTTAATGCTGGTTACAGTGCCCTATCACAGACTTGTCATTTGGGGGACCAGGTATATGGATGAGGTCCTGCTGGTAGTTTTGCAGGAGAAAGTAGGGAAGAGCTGAGCACAGACTGGTCTGACCTTCTGTGATGGGAGCACTGCCACTGGTGGGTTTGACTGGCCCATGGCCATTGAGGGGCCATGGGAACAGTGTCAGTGCACATGCAGCCCCCAGAACGTCCCCTGGCCAGGCACTCAGCAAGCCTTTCTGAGCAGCAGTTGCAAAGTTCAGTGTTGGTGGGATCCTCAGAGCTGGGGACAGCTCTGTGGTGAGCCCTGGGAAAGGGTGCTCAGGAGGCTGCGGGGCGGGGGAGAGGGGGGGCAGGGAGGCAGACTGAATTCACACTTTGAATACTTTCAGGAATTATTCTCAGCCACTTAGAAATGTGAAATAATATCACAGCTGAGAGCTTTATTTAACATTCATTTTAGCACTGATCTCTACTTAATCTCTACTATTTTTATTTGGTTACTATGTATTTAGTGCAGCCCCATTTTTGTGGAAGGCCAGCCAAATCACTAGGCATCAACGCTGGCTGGACTGGCTCTAGGACATGAGCGTAAAACTCAGTGGTTCTACAGCTTGTGGGAGAAAAGTGTTTTAGTTTTTGTAAGTTGGAACAATCTGCCTACACAGTATATATGATAAAAAGTACAATATAGCTATAAGTTCCACATTTGGTCAAAACCAAATTATTAGGTCTGAAGTCCTAACTTTAGTTAACATAAGTCCAATATCAGACCTTATTGTCTTCATTTGTTCCCCTTCTTTCTTCATTGTTCTCATTCATTCATTCGCCATATATTTATTGAGTACCTAATATGTGCCAAGTAAGGTTCTAGGCACTGGCAGATGTTAGTGAACAAACTAAACAAGCCAATGCTCATTGTAGAGCTTCATTTTTGTGAGAGGAAACAGACCACCAACAAAATAAATTGCAATGTCATCTATTAGATAGCAGTGGGGTGGGGGTGGGGATGGAGGTGCAACGCAGGAAAGCAAGAAAGGGTTTATGGGGAGAAGACACCAGGTTTTAGTAAAGTGGCTGGGGAAACTCACTGAAAAGGTGACATCTGAGTAAAGACTGAAGACCAGTGAGGTATGCAGATGCTTCTGTAAGGGAAGAGCATTCCAGAAGAGAGAACAACAAGCACAGATGCTCTAAACAAAGCTGAGCTTTTCATATTTCAGAACAGCCAGGAAGCTGGTGTGAAGAGAGTGTGGGGTGTTCTGTCCACTTGGATAAAGTGGGAGGGGTGATCGGTACCAAATGCTGCTGATGGGCCAATCCAACTGAGGGCTGACCATTGGATTACGATTTTTTTTTTTAAATCTGTATTGTTGAGAGTATTGTAGATGTCCCCAATTGTCCCCTCCACCTGGTTCTTGCATCATCTCAGGCCTTCACCACCCTATTGTCTGTGTCCATAGGTAATGCATATATATATATATATATATATATATATATATATATATAATGTTCTTTGGTTAATGTCTTCCCAACACCCCCCTGAGTTATGAACTTGACAGAGCAATCCTGTGTAGGGTCTGAGTTTCACTGAGTGAATTTGAGTGCAAGTAGTAAAGGCAGATAAATACGTCTCTCCCAGGAGTTCTGCTGGTGATGGATTTGTGTGACAAGGGAGAGACTGTTTTTAAGATATATTTTACGGCATATTTTTATGCTGGTGGGAAAAGTTGATCCTATGTGGGGGATACATACAGCAGCAAATCTTGGTGTAGGAAAAAAGGAATGGAGTCCAGTGCATAAGTAGGATGCGTCTTAGGAACCCACTGAAGCAGGGACAAGTGAAGAGAGCGGGAAGCATATTCAAAGTTCTTTCTTACTATGTAAACAAAGCTGTCTTTACAGTGTTTGAATAAAATCCTGTCATAAGGTCATTTACTCACTGTCTCTAGAGCTATCTCCATATTTGGCCAACTGCTAAATTATTCCTGTTCCTTTTATTCAATAAAAACCTGTTTTCTGCATCACGGGTCCTGGTTTGGCTTGTAGAGACTCACGAGATCAACAGTTGTAACCCTTCCTTCCCAGGAGGGCTGGAACAACTTTCCATGGCACCTTCATCCTTTGGCTCTCACACCCAGTCCCTCAGTGCTGCTGCCAGGATGTGGTTTAAGCCCCTCTCACATGTGATTGCTCTCTCTCCTAAGAGGGCTCAGGCCCACGAAATCAACTCCACTTATCCATCAGGGATGATTTGTCCTGGCCTTTGGGGTCTTGGTTTTCCTAGGCATGTGCTTTGCACATATTCAGTGTATCTCACATATCTACACTCTTGACCAGCAGGCCAACAGGGTTTCTCAGGTTTTTCCCCAGGGTGCAGCCAAGAACCAAGCACAGCTGTTAGGGAGTCCCCTCCACCCACTTCCCACTCATTAGACCAGCCGTGGGCAAACTACGGCCTGCGGGCCGAATCCGGCCCGTTTGAAATGAATAAAACTAAAAAAAAAAAAAAGACCGTACCCTTTTATGTAATGATGTTTACTTTGAATTTATATTAGTTCACACAAACACTCCATCCATGCTTTTGTTCCGGCCCTCCGGTCCAGTTTAAGAACCCATTGTGGCCCTCGAGTCAAAAAGTTTGCTCACCCCTGCATTAGACTCTCTTGGATATAACTGTCATTTCTGAATTTCACATGACTCCAGGTAAATCAATATAGAAAACAGGAAATATGGTCAGATTAAGTGGTATGAGATAACAGAAAAGGGATGTGTTCCCAGGGTTTGAGCCTGGACGATAGAGAAAGGTGTGTCACTGAGGATGAGTTAGTGGGGCAGGCAGTTTTCAGGTCAAGATGACTCATCTGGAGTTGGGCACTTTGGACTGTAGGTTCCTAGAGAGATGCCTGAGAGGAAGATGAATGTGTCAAAGGTACATAGGTGAGTATTTGAAGGCCTGAGAGTAGGTTCATTCTTTGAGAGGTCATAGGTAAAGACTAGAAACCAGGGACCAAGAACACTACTTCTACATTAGAATAGTCGGTGAATGTGAGTGTGTGATCCTCTGAGAATTAGAAGCACATTACCATGTACGTGAAAATGCAGGAGAACCACACTGGTTTGAATTACCAGGATAAATAAGGAGTCCTGAATTTCCTTTCCCTATCCTCACTTCTCCAGCCCATGATACCACTCTTGACAGCCCAGGAGCTGAATCTGAGCTGACTTTGGTCCCACCGGCAGCCCTGTGAGCACTGCCATTCCTTTACCTGCAGCAGGATATTGGTGGCAGCAGTGAGCACCGGAGGTGGGAGTCAGCTCCAGTAGCCAGGCTTCAGTGAAAAGCCAGGTCATTCTTTAGCTCTGACTGGAGCTGTCAGAGGCTGAGGTCTTGAAAGGCTGCTTGAAGCAGAGCAATGTGAAAAATGGGAAGAACAGGCAAAAGGACGCAGGAAATAGGATTTCTAACACTCATCTTTTCTAAATTTAGGATGCGTGAAGGTAGGATATAATTCTGTATCCCTAGAATTATATCCATGCTAAAGTGAGTAGGAGCATCTTCCCAGGTTCATTCATGCGTTCTTTCTTTCTTTCTTTTGTTGGGATTTGACTTTTGTCCTATTTGACTGCCTTTAGACTTTGATTGACATATAAATAAGTCTTAAAAGGAAACAAAAGACTGGAAACCACTCAAATGCCCATTACTGAGGACCTGGTTGAATAAACTATGCAACTGTAAAAGGAATGAGAAATAGCTCTCTACAACCTATTAAGTGATTTTCAATTGTTAAGTGAAAAGGCAAGGTAAAGAAAAGTGTGAATAGTATGCCAACATTTATCTTAAAAGATGGCAATAGGCTGTGGAAAGCTTCCCAGCCACAAAACAAATGAATAAATATATCTCAGCCAATAAATGAAGAAGGAATAACAGAAATAGGATAGCACCATTTTGCAACCCTTAATGAAGTAAAAGGACTTGGGCAGTTATAAGTGACTACTAACCATAAAAAGAAGGGTAGCCAGACACCATATGTATCTCTATGTCACCTGTGAAGTATCTGTTCCAAAAAATCCAACCTGAGTCTGCTCACACCTTTAGATCTTAGTATGTGTGTACAGGAAATGCAGCAGACAGAGTAATATGTTAAATCATACCACAGGGACACTGTTGGAAAATAAAGAACATGGAAACGAGAGAGGATGTATGATCCAGTTTCTTCAATATAAATTGTAAGGGAAAAGAAGGAGAGAGATATCCTTTAGATTTGAGACATATTAATTAAATTCAATGTGTAGATCTTATCTTGATTCCAGTTTGAACAAATTGTCTGTGAAATACAATTATAAATAATTGGCAAAATTTTAAGACTGACTAAATATTGATAATATTAAGAAATTAGAATAATGATGCTATGCTTTTTTAAAAAGCATTATTTTAGAGCTATTATGTTGAAATATTTATGGATTAAATATTATGATTCTGGGATCTGTTTCAAAAAGTTCAGCGCAGTGTTGGTGGTGAGGATTACAGTGTAGATAAAACCAGGTTCGCCTTGTGTTTATCATTGCTAAAGCTGGGTACCAGGTGAATGGTGTTCACTGTACATTACTCTTTCTATTACATATGTTTGAATTTTCCCTATTTAAAAACAACAATGTAATGAGATAGGGGGGAGAGGTAATATTCTTCCCCTAAATATTTTTTAAAGATGTCAATCTTGTCTCTCTCCCCTCTCTATTCTCCTGAGTAGGAATTGGGCAGGTTTACAGAAGACACTTCAAATCGTTGTCCAGCCACTTAGCCTGGTAGCATGAGTCGGAGCTCTCCCCACTTGGAATGCCATCCATTGCAGTATGCCCCTCCTTCCACCTTCTCAACACACACTTCCAGTTACATGCACAACTTTAATTGAATTTAGAGACTGTCTCCAAATAAAATTTCCACAAACTTCCAAACTAAACAGCTCTAAACTTTAGCTTTGTAGTCTATTAGCTATTTATGACCCCTCCCCCACACAAAACAGTTGAATTTTTATTTGCTTTCTCTTCTGATGTTCATTGAGACTGCTCCAGTTGCCAAAAAAGAAAATGGATTTAATACAAAGATAACTTCAAACTTTGACCATGACCTGTACTGGAATCATCACCCAGAATGAACAGCCTTAATTTTTCCTATAGATTCCATAATCAGTTGAGAGAACTTGACTAATGGCCTTGAGGCTTTTCATCCTTCTCGTATTTGGTTGATACCTGTGGCCTAGAAACCAGTTGTACAGCCCAAAAGTTATCTGGAATCTAATGAGCAGTACAGCCCTAGAAAGTGGCAGCTAGAACCAACTGGCTCCACAGCAGCAGTCTGGGTACATGCCGGAAGTGTGGCTGGCAGGGAGCAGGGGCACAGGTTCCAAAGTGGCGCCTTTTCTACAGAACATTCTGAGGTAATGTGTTGCCAAGACAGTATTTGAGAGGAAGCAGTGTGTAAGCAACAAAACTTTACCTATGCAGAGAAGGAATAAGGGCCTTTTTTATATCCTCTCGTTCCCCCAACCAGCCAACCCAGGCCTGCCTCATATCACCTCCCCTTCCAGCCCTTCCAAGCCTCCTCACTTCCCAGGATGGCCGTGCGCTTTAATGTCTTTTCAGAACTTGGTTTTCTTCCTAAAGAAACTAAATCAAAAGTGTTCATTAAAAGATTGATATAAAAATTTAATAATTTTGAGGTTAACCCAAAACTTAACATAATCTATGGGAATATTTGTGTTTGTGTGTGTGGGTTTTAAATTCCACAGATATTACCAAAATGAGCAATCAGCAGAAAGATGTTTCAAAATATTTTGTTTCAGCATGTAAAATCTCGTTTTATTACAAATTCTTTTGTTAAAGGCACAGCTCTGCTGGGTTGTTGCCAAAGTGATGGGCTCGTAACCGCCCAGTTAACTTTTGAAAGATTCATAAATAGTGGGCTTCAGTACTACTGATGGTAAAATGTAGTTTAGTATAGTGCTTAGACTCATGCCATGCCCATGAACTTATATTGTTTCTGCAAATGAGTGTGTATATACACATATACAGTACATACATAGAAATGTTGATTTTGTGTTTGTTTGTTTTTTTCTCAAAGAGAGCAGAGTTTTATGGGAGAGTAGATGGACCTGTAAAGTAATTCAGAATTTCTCATGGCTCACACTCTTCAGTGTAATTGTAAAATGTGCACAGAAGACACCATGTGAAAGGTGGTGTAGTTTGCTTTCCAGTTGGATGCCTGCATGCTAAAACTTGGAGGTGCTTGTCACCAAGGTGTAGCCCATCAGAAGCTTAGTGACTAGGTTTCCAAAAGAGAAAGCATAGCCCTTCAGAGGAAATTCTTGGCACTTACTGCAATTTTCTCCCCATTTCAACAGTATTGGGTGCTTCTGTATGTATATTTCATCATTCTTGGTAGAGAATACATAGACTAAGATTGCAAAATAGTTTCCATTGAAGAATTCCCTTGTGTCCAGTTAACTCATCTCTGAAATATTTCTGTTCAGTTAGAAATACCTACTGGTCTCTTTCCAATGATGTCCTTGACACAAATCTTGTTCTCTCATTATAGTTCTTGCAAAGGAGTTTGGGTAATAGTAGTTAAGAAGAAATGTTTAGGTTTTGTAGTCATTAAGTAAGGGTTGGACTTAACGATCAGAAAAGAAAAACAAATGCATGTTTTGGCTAAAGCTTTCATAAGCGAGTCATTCCTTATTCTCCACCCTGACCTGGCCTAAGAATAACTATATTGAAAATGATTGTCCTGTCAATGATGGACTTTTACAAGTATTTGTAATTTCTTTTCATTGTATCACATATCTTTTTATTGTTAAAAGGCAAGAGCTGTATCTCACTATTGGCTTTCAAATTAGTAAAATTAGAGATTTCTTTTTTTCCCTTTTCAGTGGACACCCAGGGAATAAAGCTGAAAGTGTGTATCACTCCTTATAAGCAGCAGACCATATAATTTTGCAGATAAGGAAGCCAGTCCCTCAGTTTCTGAATTCCTCATATGTGATGTTATTCTAAATATCAAAACTGATAGACCAGCCATAGCTGGTTTGGTTCAGTGGATAGAGCGTCGGCCTGCGGGCTGAAGGGTCCCGGGTTCGATTCCCAGTCAGGGCACATGCCTGGGTTGCAGGCTCGATCCCCAGTAGGGGTTGTGCAGGAGGCAGCTGATCAAGGATTCTCTCTCATCATTGATATCTCTCTCTCTCTCTCTCTCTCTCTCTCTCTCTCTCTCTCTCTCTCTCTCTTTCTCTCTCTCTCCCTCCCTCCCCCCCCCCCGAAATCAATTTAAAACAACAACAAAACAACACCACCTGACAAACAACATGCCCTTAAATTTAAAAACTCATGGGTTAACTAAAATCACACATTTAATCCGCACCACTTGTAAATTCTAATTTAATCTTAGGAATTTGGCTTTTGCATTCCTTAACTAGTATGTTGAAATTTGCGGTCTTAGTATCTTATTACCATAGCTCCCCCTGCCATGATAGTAAATGAAATAGGATATACGTCTTTAGATTCTTCTTCATGTCAATAAAGGTCTCAGTAGCATGTAGTTATATGTAGGGGCAGCTGTTTAATTTTCCTAGGGTACAAGAGGAAGGTCTAAGAAAGCAAGAACTCCCTGCCTTTAACTGTGATCAGCCCCATTGTGTAATTCCTGTACTGGGCTAATTCTAGACAAGTTGCATTCTGGCCTAAGTCATCTGGGAAGGGAAATATAGATATTATTTGAAGCATTCATAGGATTTACAGTTTGAAATATAGTTACTATAGTTCAGTGTTTATTAATCCTTTGGGAGTTATGGTTCCTTTTTAGAATATAATGAAAGCTTTGGACTATCTCTAGAAAAATACTTACAAAGTTTTCATGAGTTTCAGTATATTCTTAGATCCATCTAGATCAGTGGCTCTCAACCTTGACTGCACATTAGAATCACCTGGGAATCTTTTTAAAATCCTGATTTCTGGGCCTCATCCTCCAGAAATTCTGTTTCTTTGTTACTAATGATGTGGCCCCACCCCATAACAAAGAAACAGAATTTCTGGAGGATGAGGCCCAGAAATCAGGATTTTAAAAAGATTCCCAGGTGATTCTAATGTGCAGCCAAGGTTGAGAACCACTGATCTAGATATTCATGGATCCTAGGTTAAGAATCTTTATTATCCTATATAATAAAGGCCTAATATGCAAATTGTCCCCTCGGGCAGGCAGTTGACTGGGAGTTTGACCGCTTACTATGACGTGCACTGACCATCAGGGGCAGCGCGAAATATGGCGGGCGTCAGCAGTGGAGGCGCTGCCGGCCCCAATGGGCCCCAACAAGAGCAGGGCCGCAGTGGGATGGTGGAGCAGGTGAGCGGGCGGTGCCAGGCCAAGGCAGATGCAAGCGGGGGTCCCCATTGCCCTGCAGATGCCACCAGCAATGGCACCACCCAGCTCCTAGGCAATGAGGGAGAAAGTGCAAATAGCAATATTAAAATGTTTCTTCTAATTAGTTTCCTTTCAATGTGCACGAATCCGTGCACCGGGCCACTAGTACGTTCAATAAGCACACAAAACTGGTGAAGTACTACTTGAAATAGCATCCAGTTTATGTAATAAATGACACTGAATTTAAAACAAAGTAATACAATGTTAGCTTCTAACAAATGGCTTATAAGCAACATAAGTATTATCAGTCAGAAGGGAGAAATGAAGAAGAAATGTGAATATATCCTGGGTGTTCTAGAATATTTTATTTGATGGTGACATCACTTAATATAAATCCATTTCTAGGGGAGAAGAAGAGCTTTCTTTCTTTTAGGACAATACTGTTGTCAATGAGAATGACATCCTTAAAATAAGAGTAAGATAAATAATTATATGGTATTCTCACTCTCTGTCATGTGCTAGTGGTATACTCCATGTTTCTCATCAGGACCTATCTTTAGATGCCCCCTAGCTAGATGCAAATTGTTTTCTATTTAACACAGATAGGCATTAACACCATGACATACTCTTTAAAATGATTTTAGATGTAAGAAGCAAGGCTACTGACCAGGCTGAACCAGCCTGCAGCTGCTTGGAGAATGAGAAGAGAGAAAGGGGCTCATTCTGTAATGAGCTGAGAGTGGGGTGGGTGAAATGGGTGCAGGGGTTCAAAAGGTACAAACATTATAAAATAATGGGGAGTATATTTGAAAGTTGCTAAGAGAATAGATCTTAAAAGTAATCATCACAAGAAAAACAGTTGTAACTGTGTGGTGATGGATTTTATATTGTGATGGTCATTTCACAATATACAGAGTGGGGGAAAAGTAGGTTTACCATTTGTATGGAAAATAATACAATAATTAATGAATAATAATACAAGAATAAAGTTTCACACACAACTGTACACCTATTTTTGCCCTACGCTGTATACATATATCGAATCATTATGGCGTAAATCTAAAACTAATATAATGTTACTAGAGGCCTGGTGCACGAAATTCATGCACAGGGGGTGGGGGTATGTCCCCAGCCCAGCCTGCACCCTTTCCAATCTGGGACCCCTCAAGGGATGTCCGACTGCCCATTTAGGCCTGATCCTCTCACAATTCAGGGCTGCTGGCTCCCAACCGCTCGCCTGCCTGCCTGCCTGATTGCCCCTAACCGCTTCTGCCTGCCAGCCTGATCACCCCCTAACCACTCCCCTGCCAGCCTGATCGACGCCTGACTGCCCCCCTGCTGGCCCAATTGCCCCTAACTGCCCTTACCTGCCAGCCTAGTCACCCCTAACTGCCCTCCCCTGCAGGTCTGATCCCTCCCAACTGCCCTCCCCTGCTAGCCATCTTGTGTCCACATGGGGGTGGCCATCTTGTGTGTTGGAGTGATGGTCAATTTGCACATTGCTCTTTTATTAGATAGAATATGTTGATTATACTCTCCTCCTCAAAGAAAACTCTAGGTGTAAAGGTACTGCATTATGTGCAAACCCCAAATACAGTCATGTGCTGCATAACAACATTTTGTCAACAACAGACCACACATACAATGGTGGTCTCATAAGCTTATAATGGAGCTGAAAATTGCTATTGCCTAGTGGCATTGCAGCCATCGCAACACATTTACTCAAGTGTTCGTGGTGACGCTGGTATAAATAAACCTACTTCGCTGCCAGTCCTATAAAAGTACAGCATATACAATTATGTACAGTACATAATACTTGCTGGTGATAATAAATGACTGTTACTCCTTTATGTATTCACTATACTGTATTTTTATTATTTTAGCATGTACTCTTCCTATTTATACAAAAATGTTTGCTATAAAACACTATGCTGTGTTACATTGGTGACAGCCAGCCCCCTACATCCCTTGTTTACCGAGTCTCTTGATTACATCATTTTCTCTTGTGCTTAATTTACTCACATCTTTGGATCTCGTCTAGCTTGGGATGCTGGGTTCTTTGAGCACTCCCAGAATGGAGTGCAGTCACGTGCCACTTTACTATGGGGACAGTTCTGAGAAATGCATCATTAGGTGATTCTGTCATTGTGTGAACATCATAGAGGCACTTACACAAACCTGAATGGTATAGCCCACTACACACCTAGGCTGTATGATAGAGCCTTAGCTCCTTGATTATAAGGCTGTTGTATAGCATGTTACTGTACAACACAATAGTATTTGTGTATCCAAACATGCCTAAAGATAAAAAAGGTGTGTAATAATACAGTATAAAAGCTAAAAACTGTATAAGGCACTTAACCATGAATGGAGCCTGCAGGATGGAAAGTTGCTCTGGGTAGGTAGAGAGTTGTGAGTGAATGTGAAGGCCTGAGGACATTACTGTACATGACTTTATTCTTTACAAACACTGTACACTTAGGCTACACTAAATTCATAAAACAACATATTTTAATGCCCCACCTCTGGCAGCCACCACCTCCCCAGCTCCCACCACCTGCAGACTTGGAGAGGAGCCCTAGAGCAGCTAGGACTTTGCTTGGTCTCCTCTCCCCAGAACACGTCCGTGCTGCTCTTCTCTCTTTGCTTGGGCGCTAGCCTCAAGCTCTCCCCTTCCTAAGTGCTTTTATCCCATGACTCCAGTAACTTCTGGTCATAGCTTGGTCATTAGTTCCACAAGGGCTCACAAATACACCTCTTTATTTAGAATGACCCATTGTGCCCCAGACATGTTTGCTTTTTTTAGTCCATAATAGACAGTGTGGCTTCAGTTAGTTATCACAGCAGGAACTGAGTGTTTGTATATATATACACACATACATATTTTTTTAAAGCAAAAATTAGTTTATATTTCAGTTCATAGAAGACCGCCGCAGGGGACTGTTTTGTGGACTCCCAAAGGTCAAGGGGCATGCTAACCTGATATGTTTGGGGAGGAGAGCAAGGCCAAGGCTGGAGGTCCTAGTCTAGTGAGGGAAATAGACATGTACCACAAAGAGCTCTACACCCTGACAGCTGTGATGTGAGCGAATAGTACAAGTGGCTGCCAGACCATAAAACAAGTGACCCAAGCAGTCAGGCTTGGGGAGGGGGTGGAGCGGTAATGAAGTTGCCTCAGGCTGTGCCTCCCAGTGAAACCTTCACTATGAACCTGGAGAGAAAATAAATGGATTAGCCGGGACTTCACACACCTTGCTCCAGGAAAGGGACCTGGCTGCTATATCCCCAGGGCCCGGAATTTGCTAGTTGTCATAAAGATTTCTAGAATAACGAATGTATAGGGCAGGGATGGGCAAATTTTTTGACTCAGGGCCACAATGGGTTCTTAAACTGGACCGGAGGGCCGGAACAAAAGCATGGATGGAGTGTTTGTGTGAACTAATATAAATTCAAAGTAAACATCATTACATAAAAGGGTACTGTCTCTTTTTTTTTAGTTTTATTCATTTCAAACGGGCCGGATCCGGCCTGCGGGCCGTAGTTTGCCCACGGCTGGTATAGGGGGTTCTCAGCATCTGTTCATCCTTCCTCTCATCCCTCTCCTTCCCTGCCCTGGTTCCCATCCTCTTCATTCCCATACCAGTTCTTTTCTAAACTAAAAATACTCCTTTTTATTTTATTATGGTTCAGTTAATGTTAGAAACATTTAAAATTCCCACAGGTGCAGATGGTTCTAGAAACAGTAAGAATAAAAACTCCTGATCTTTCCAGCCCCAGAGCTCCATGGAATGATTGATGCATTTGTAAATTTTAAAAAGTAAAAATTATTATGGGCTTCTCCATGCCAAAATAATGAAGGGTTATGCACAGGATGTTCATATACCTCAGCTATATTTTTAGTGACCTCAAAATAACTTTAAATCAGTGAAAAGTAAGCAACCAAGGGTTTTCCCCCTCTTTTTTACTGCCTTTGAATGTGTCTTTACAGAAATTCTTGTTTTCTTTTGACTCAGTACTGTGTATAGCATGCTAGACAGTATGACCCTAACATAATCCCAGAAGGATTCATCATCATCATCTTATTTTGCAGACAATTCAAGGGAATGTATGTAGCCCAAGAGCAATACTTAGGTAATTTCTTAAATATGTCCTACCAAATCCTCATTTCTAGCATCATGACTTAAAAGTTTTCCATGAGGTGGCATTTTAAAGGACTTTAAGTAAGGGCCTCTTGTTCCCCTCCCCGCCCCAGAACTCCCTTCTCTGGCCCGCATTTTCCCTCTGAGCTGCCTTCTGGGTAGTTTGGGCACCCTCGTGGTTCCTGCCTGGGACAGTTGGACTTCATCTGCCGCACTGTGACTCTCAGCTTCTAAGGCTTCTTTCGGTCACCATTCAGCCACCTCTGAGCAGGTCTCAATGGGGCCGGGAGAATGAACACCTAATCTCCCAGGTAGCCTCCTTCCTAAGCACCTCCAGTGCAAGCTATTCTGGAACAGCAGGCTACCACTCCTCCCTGGCTTCTAATCCATCCCCACACAGGGAAGGAGGTAGCAGGCTGGGAAAGTGAAAAGAAAGGTGGGGCCGTGGGCAGCTGGCACATAATGTCCCGGCCAGCTGCAGCCCAATTAGGCTCAACAGGTCACAGGTGTTCCAGACAGAGGACGCTTTGAACAAAACCGCTGTCTTGAAAATACCTAATACTTTTTCAAGCACTGCAGCCCATTCCTTTTGGTAGATTCTTTAAAGCTATTTAGTGCACTTGAAATACAAAGAGGCTGAAAAGCACATTTAGGCCTCACTGGAGGCACTTTCCTCCCGCCAGACAGCAGGAGCAGGCGTGGAGGGCAGCTCTGCTTCTGCATGCACCCAGGGCACATAGCGCACCCGAGGATGGCTGGCCGCTCTCCCCTCCAGTTCAGTCCTCCACATCTAACACCCTCCTAGGTAGCTCACCGCCCATGCTGGCCATGTCCTGTGCGCATAGACCCCATAGGGTGCACTTGTCATTCCTGTGGACCTCTCAGCAGCCCTGGTGTGCTGATTAGAGAGGAACGTGAACCCTGCTCTTCACAGTCTCTGTCCTCCTCACCTAAGGTTACCCTGTCAATTAGCCTCCTCTTCGGCCACAGATCTGAAGGCTCCTGTGCCTGCAAGGGGCTGGAGGTCGGGGAGAGGGGCGGGGAGTGATAGAACCAAGCTAGGCTGCCCCTGCCGCTTTAAGCCACTTTCAGAACTTTGTTACCTTCCACCCCGCTGGGAGGGTGCAGCTCATCTCAGAGGGAGTGAGGAGCTTAGTGCTGAAGGATGGGACAGGACTGCAGTGTCCCTGTTGGAAGCCAGCTGCCCCCAGCTCCCCTCCCCCCACCCCCGCCTCGTCTGCAGGCCTACATCCTCTGCACTCTCAGGTGCTCAGCTGCTGCCATTGTCCCAGTCTGTTCACAGCCAGGAGAAAAGTACACATACTACCCAGGCCTTGTCTGGAAATGGAAAAGAGTCTCAGTGCGCCAGAGAAGGTGGTGTCCTTGACGCTGAGGACACGGGGCAGGTAGCCACGCACAGGAGGAGTGCTCAGAACACTGCCCAACACTGCAGGTCTTCCTGCCTGTTGATTAGTTTTTGGCAAACAAACAGTCTTTGCCTTGACTACTGTTCTTTATCACATCGTCTTAAAAAACGGTTACTGCCTGCTTAGAAAGAATATGGATTTCCATGTTTGTAGTGAGCCTGCTTCTGTGTTACTAAGCTGGCCCACCTGTTTCAGTTCTCCTTGTCTGTGGATGGGAACGAACCGTAGGCTATGTACAAAAGGTTTCATTTTTTTCTTCTTCAGTGAAATAAGACATTGTTCTTACTTTTCATGGCATTCAGAATTCAGCACAATTGCCTCTTTTGCGCTTTTGCATTTAAAAGTGAGGTAATTAGATTTCCCAAGGTTCAGTGGTCAAGAGCCTCCTCCTCCTGGGAAGCTGCTCGCACCCTCATGAGCGTGGCCGTCCCGTAATCCAGTCACGGCTAAGTGGTGTCCTACAGGCACTGCTTTCTCAGAGGGGGTCAGCCCAGCATGAAATCCAGCCTCCTGGGTCCTTGCATCACTGAAAACAGTCACTTACTCTTTCCTTCAGTGACTTTCTTTTGAGGATTTCTATTATTTATGTTATTTTTCAGGAATCTGATAGGTCTATTATTACTGCTGAACAAATGGAAAGAGAATTGGTGACACATTGGCACCAAATAAATGGGTGTCATGGCCACAGAAACAACATGTCTTAGTCGAGCTCTGACCGCGAGACCTTGGACCACTGTTAATCTTTTGTCTCCTTCGTTATTTCCCCTAAGCAGAGAGTATTTCACCTTTGCAGCAAGGCACATATATATTCTTTTAAGTTCGGGTATCAATATTTTGGTCACAACATAACACCTAGCTTTACAGAGGCAGCCAAAACCTTTTGCTTTTACAGCCTAAGGGCAAAGGCACCCTATTTATTTAAATGATCTAGCCTGCAGCCTGTGGGGAAGAGGACAAGATGGTGAAGGGTCAGGGAAAAGCTTCCAAAACCCTTTTTGCCAGAGAAGTAAGGTGCTCAAGTGTCCAGCGTTTTCTTTGTAAACAGGTTAGTTTAACATTCCAGACAACCCATGATTCCAGTTTGTCAATTCAGCTACATCTTCTCAGTGAGGTTCTTCTGTGCCCTCCTGGGGGAAATTCGGCTGAAGCCCCTCACCGTGGAGTCCCCGACTCCGTCTGCTTTTGAATATGATGCCAGCAGAAGGGGGGCGTGTGGTGTCTGTAGCCTCTTAGAGAGGTAGATACGTATACATATACTCATCTCAGTAGGTTCTCTTACAAGCTTGAGAAAGTAATGAGGAGGTCCTAGTTTAAACTGGAGCTCCTTTTACTCAGTTTCTATAGTATTCGTTCTCAGAGATGTATTAGCAAATTTATCAGAAAAGACCCTCCCTTTTCAAAGTTTAATACAGAAAAGAAAATCCCTCAGCAACTAATGGGAGCCAGATTACTTTCATCAAGTGGAAGAGTAGATCACCATTTGCACAAATTTTTTAAACAAAGCTTCCATTTCAGTCCTCTAAACCAATATACATATTACTGCATTGTTGGCACGTTTTCGGGAATCTTTCTCAATTACAGGACACTTTTCCCCCATGACAACACAGCAAAAATGTTCTGTCCTGTGTAACAAATTTTGATACCCAAGGAAGCTTCTCTTAGACTAACACAGGCATTCCTGCCGGAAGTCCTCATTTGTGTTCTAAGGACGATCTAGGGTCCCAGTAGTGCCTCAGATGAAACATTGCTGAAGATGAACATCCATCACAGGAGAACTGACAAAGTCTAGGTCATGTGAAATGTAAGTGAAAATATTACAGGATATGGGCCTGATATGAGAAAGATGCATGTAGCACACACTTTTTGAAAACTTGTTTTAAATTAAAGAATTGTTGGGTTCAATTCAACAAATATATACTAACTGTTTATATCTCCAAGTACAAATGTGTGCTGTGGCCACTGCCCTTTGACCTCATTAAACAGACTGGCCCTCTGTCTTTTGCTCAGCCCTTTCCCTCTTCTCTCTGTTCTGGAATAGGGGAGAGCAAAAGAAAAAAGGTGTGAGGCAGGCAAGAGTCACATTGTGCCTTGACTGAGTTGTTTGGTGGGAGTTAGCACCTCCTAGAGTCTGTGCTAAAGATCCCCAATAACTCTAACAATGGCCATTTATAGGTTTTTCTGCCAAGAACAGGGCAGGGGGGGAGTTCTGTGGGAAACACTGGGTTAAAAAAAATTAAGCAGATCATCATTATTAGGCTTCACAAAATTTTTAAAAGTCTACCATGCTTCGTGGGAAACAGTATAAACACGATTACCTAAAACTTATTTGATGAGAAATACTTCTTCTGAAAGACACTAATAGCTCAAGGGGAATGCTGGCATGGGCCATGGGAGCAAGCGGGAAAGCGGCACCTTCCTTCGGAAGTACAGTCTCTTGGCACTCCTACCAAAACCGTGACCCCAGAGCCAACAGAACCCAAAAATACGCCTGTTTTTCAACCTGTCTTCTTCATTGTGTCAGAACCAGCAATACCATTAAGGCTTTTCCTTTTGGAATTTTTACCAAGAAGCCCTTTCATGGGGAAAATAAAAACAAAGGAACTTTAGGAGCGGTGCTCTGTCCGCTGCTTGTGCATCAGATGCTTGTGAAGTCAGTGAGAGCTTTAGAGATGCCTGTCATTGACGAGCCCTCGCTGCCATTGTGGCCCTCGTGACTTCTGAAAACTATCCTTGCTCTCTTTTTAGTGCCCCCCCCCTTTTTTTATGGAATTACTCTTTTACTTTTAGTTCTCCATTGTCGTCTCCTTCCCCATCTTGCCATTTCTTTGCTCACTTTATTCCTTCTTCTCAGAATGCCCTTTCCTTCCTTGTATAATATCTAAATTCTGTCCTTCCCACTCCGGTTTATGAAGCACTAATTCCTTCCGTCTCTCCCCACCAAAGTACTTTGCCTTCTCTCCCCACCAAAGTTAGCTGCTATCTATACCTCCTGGTTTGGGAGCATCAGAAGACAGGTACTGTGTCTTGGACATCTCTAGATGCTACACCAGGCCTCACCTAGGTGTTGCACAAAGGAGCTATTCAGTAGGTGTGATTGACGAAAGCATGACTGGTCAGTTATGAGTAGTGTACTATTTCCTCTCAGTTACAGGTTGTGTATTGCTAAGTAAATACTATAGGAAAATAAAAGTGGTGGAAAGGACTGCCTAATTGGCTGGTTCTTCAGGGTGTCCTTGTAAATAAAAAGAAGCAGGATGACATTTATCAAAGCAAAGTGTTGCGTTCAGGTAGTCCTCCTGCCACCCTGGAAGTGCAAACAGCTGCAAACCCAGGAGGACACCTTCCTGGGCGGTCCTCGAAGGCCAGGATTCTGCCGCTGTTTCCCTTGTCATTGTCTCTCAAAGGTTCTAAAGGTCATCTGTGCCTAATCCACACATTTCTCAGCACTCTCGTCAAAACTCTGTCCAAGTTTTCTGTATCTCACAGATTTGTAGATCTCCAGGTTGGATGGAATTGTTAAATAAGGGTCAGGCCAGTACTAAATATTACAGGGAATTTCTCAAATGTTAACATACACTAGAGGCCTCAAGTTACAGACATCCAGCTTTCAAGTGGCTGTGATTGCTCTGACCACATCTCACCACCTAGGCCCCTCTGTCACTGCCATGGAAGCCACCACATTAGGGCAACATGCAATTTACCGATTAGAGAGAACGCTATAGCTGCAGATACGGAAGAAGAAAAGCTGACCTGCAAAGAGAAATTACTTAGGGGAGCTGACCCCAAGGACAGCCTTTGAGGCCTCAATGACCTGTAACTACCCACCTGCTCTACCTTGACACGTCAGACTACCTGAGAATCCAGGAATTACAGGAGCATAGTCATTTCTTCTTCCAGTTTTATTTCTGTGTATTGAGAGGAAGCCGCTTAGACTGTGAACTTTCTCACATGTGCCAGCAGAATTAATCACCTACCAAGTAGCTCTGTGAACCAAATTCCAGGAACTTTGAGAGGCTCCAGGCAGCCTTTCAGTCACCTCTCCTTTCCTCAACTCAACCAACCTCTCCACCCCCTACTCCCTACCCACCACCACCTCCCTGCACGAGCTCATCTGGCCACTCCATTTGCCATGCTCCCATCGAGACTTCACATTAGCTGATCACTGCATTGTACAAAACCTGGGGCACTGGTCACATAGCAGTCAGTCAGCACAGTCATGAGTAGTTGTCTGGCACACGTGGCATGTACTCAGTAAATGTTCGCAGCATTCGATGCTCTGTGAGCTAAGTCTCACTTCTGAAGTGTGCAAGACGTGGCATGCCCAGAGTGATGGCTTCTCTACTCCACTTAGCCTGAGAGGGAGCAAGGCAGTGGGAACGTTCCTGAACTGTCAGAGGGCTGGACTCCGCCGCCAGCAGAAATTCCAGTCCTCTCTGCCTCCTCCCCTCTGGACCTTCTTTGGACTTTTTAGCCTCATAATCAGTGCTTCACATTCTTACCCGGATGAGGAAAGTGCTGCTCAGAAGGAAGGTGGGAGGGTTGAGGCCCTTCAAGGAGGTCCCCCAGTTCTCTTTGGCACATAGTGGGACCATTGAATTGCTAGGTTACCATGCTGGGCACTCCACACTCTCTTACCGTGCTTATTATTTATCATGTCTTATTTTCAAAATAACTTTTTTTGCATCAGGGTATGTGATGAAGGTGTTTTACTAATCCCTGAAGTTTTATGTTTTCCCTCAAGTTGGTAGCCACTCTTTCTGGAAAAGCATTAACATGCAGAACCTTGGCAGTCAACTTCAGTGCTCATTAATGAAGCCCAGAATTAACAGTGTCATTGTCGTAATTTGACAAAGCCACCTAAATCTATGCATGTTTTTTTGAAAGCTTCCTAAAAACATGCTGCTAAATCCCCTAAAAAGGGACTGAATTGCTTTGGCAGCCATTAGCCCAGCATAAGCAGAGGAGCCTTTTCAATAAGTGAACAAACAGAGAAAATATGCTGAATGGCTGGACAAATGCGTTTCAGCTGGCCCTTTCATTTACGGATAGAAGGGCGCAGTCAGTATCAATCACTGTTTTCCCTGTTGCCCTGAAAATCACAATCTCTCTTTTCATCCCACAAGCCCCTTTCACCACAGTAATGTGTCTTTAGAATGACACTGCCATCAGCCTGCTTCCGCTGTCTGACGAGTAGAGAGCTTAAAAACACATTTCAGGATTCGAGACTTGAACCTGCCTCCCTTCCGGTTCCCCACCACCCACTCTGCCCCCCCCATTCTTTGCCATTCTTTCAGCTTCCCTGGCTGAGTAAACAGAATTCACTTCTCTGTTCTAACGCAGCTCTCCAAAGTAAACAGAGACAACTCGATCTGATATTCCCGAGATTTAAGAACTCATTAAAGAGATGTACATAAAGAAATGCTTTTACATGTTGGTAATACATCAAAGGCTGAAAGGAATGTGGCGATTCTGTACGTGGCCAGGTGTGCTGATGAGCCGGACCTCTCTCTAGTGCCTCCTTCCCTGCCCCGCCACACGTACACACTCATCCTTCATAGTCCTGCGTGAGACAATGTGCCAGCCGGTCTGTTCCACCTTTACAGTTGTAAGCAAGGAAGGGCCGTTATCTTGATTATGTTGCTGCTCCTGGTTCTGAGTACTTAATGCGTTGTTTGGGAATGAAGGTGATTACTTTTTATCCTTTTGAAAATGTAAGTGGAATAGGTTTAGCAATGTGCTTATAGTTATAGAACTTACACCGAAATACTACATTTCTAAAAGCCAATATTGATTGCCTTCTCTCTCCCCTCAGGTCATCGCCCTCTGTAGAGAGGCCGCCCTTCTGGCACTAGAAGAAGACATTACAGCCAAATGCATCAGGAAAAAACATTTCACTCAAGCCTTGAGCACTGTGACGCCCAGAATTCCCGAGTCACTGAGACGTTTCTATGATGATTATCAAGAGAAGAGTGGGCTTCATACACTCTGAAAAAACATACCCCTTCATTATGCTAAAAATGCTTTCTAATTTGTTTCGTTTTAAAATTTTGTGTTGAGAATGTTAAAAAAAGAAATTCTTAAGAAACAAAATGTCTGAAATTTGTAGACTGGAATTAAGGGGCTTCAGTTCTTGTAGACATTTTAAATCATATGGATAAAATGGAAATCTCAGGACAGAGGTTTAAATCAGTTTTACCTGGAAATGTGTGCTGAGTTTTAAAATGTAAACTTCTAGCTTTTCCACTTTTGACCTGGTTCCTTCATCCCATGAAATGCTTTTCTTACTTCAGAGCCCATTTCAGTGCATTCCTAAATGCCAAACCTGGGCATCAGTTTTATACAAGAACAGAGAGAATTCATGTGGATGACGCATGGTGGGAAATATTTACAAATCTTTATTTTTGAAGGCCAAACAATGAAATGGCCAGAAGCACCTGCCAAGCTTATGTGGCCTTGTTTCCAAATACATACTGGTTCTCATTATATTCATACCTGCATTTTTGTTTCAGCCACATTAATCTATACTTATGGCAGTTAAAGAACAAAGAAATAAGAGTCACTTCATATACTGTAATGCCCTTTAAAAATTTAAAAAATTGAAAATATAAGCCCAGTCCAGTCCTAGAGCAGTACTTGGTGGTGTTTTTTCATCAAATGCTAGAAATGAATCGTATAAAGTGTTCATGTATTAACTTGTACACATTTTCAGTCACCAATAAACTTTTCAGTTAAAAGATGAACCAAATTGTATACTCAATCATACTGTTTCATGTTGCATTCTAAATACATTTATTTATATTTCTGGTTATTTTATCCTTGAGGTTTCTTAACGCTTGAGTACTCCATAAATATCCTTGAAAAGTTGTTGGACTTTGATTCCCTACCTTCCTAGCAATGGAAAGAAGTGCACTTAAACCTGGTCACTGTAGATCTTTGAAAATCCCCAGAAAGACAAGTCAGGCAAGAAATACCTGATTATCAAAATAATGGGGCTACACAGTTTTGTGGTGGCAGGTATTCTGAAGTCGTGTCCAAATACTTCATTCTGTAACTATCAGAAGTAGATTTGCAAGGTTTGTTCCCAGACTTCAGTGGTTTGTTAGTACATAAAATCACCAGAGGGTTGAAAACTATTACTACTATTTAGAACTGTGCTGTCAAATATAGTAGACACCAGTCACATGTGACTATTTAAGTTTAAACTCTAACTAAAATAGTATTAAAAATTTAGTTCATCAGACATGTTAGCACTTGGCAGCCACGGGTGACGAGTGCCCGCCATATGGAACAGAAGGCATTATAGAACACCAGAGGCCTGGTGCACAACATTCGTGCACTCGGTGGTAAGGGGGTGTTCCTCAGCCCAGCCTGTACCCTCTTGCAGTCCGGGAGCCCTCAGGGGATGTCCAACTGATGGCTTAGGCCCGTTCCCCGGGAGCAGGCCTAAGCTGGAAGTTGGACAACCTTAGTGCTGCCACAGAGGTAGGAGAGACTCCCGCCACTGCCACTATGCTCGCCAGCCCTGAGCCCAGCTTCTGGCTGAGTGGGCTCCCCCTGTGGGAATGCACTGACCACAAGGGGGCAGCTCCTATTTGAGCGTCTGCCCCCTGGTGGTTGGTGCACATCATAGTGACCGGTCATTCTGCTGTTTGATCCATTTGCATATTACCCTTTTATTATATAGGATTCCCATCCCTAGGAAATTCTGTTGGATTCCGCTGATGTAGAAAATGAGGCTTAAACATTGAAACAAATAGAACCTCAAAATTACTTTTTTGCTCCCATTTTCCCTTATGAGAGCAGCATAACTTCTTTCCTACAAGTACTGGGGCATAAGAGAATAAGAGAAAAATGTTTTCCAAAGGCCTGAACATTAAAATTAAACTCCATTGCCAATAAAATAAAAACCAGAACAGTAAACTTGAACCCACACAGGCTTGTGGGCTGCAAGCTGGGTGGTGAAGAGGAAGGTGGCCATCTCAGCCAGCCAGGAGTTCAGATGTTAAAGGTCACTTGGACCTTTCAGCCCGTATGACATGAAGTTATAACTGAGCCTCATATTTAATGCCAGATCTTTAAAGACCTTCAGTGTAGAAACAGACTAGACAAGAAATCCTCCTGCTGGCCAGGGAGACCTCAAGGAGCCTCTGTTCTCTTGGTCTGTGCTTTGGATTAACAAAGAAAAAAGGCCCCTCTGAGAATTCCAACTGGACTCGCCTGACCATGGCTTCAGGATTTGAATTCACAAGACTTTTGTGATACAGAAGCTCAAAGCCTGGAAATTAACATGAAAGCATGTGTCTGAGCTAGAAATATCCTTGGGATGACTAGCAGTTGCACTAGTTGGAGGAATAGATCCTCAGCCCGGCCACAGGAGATTCCAACAGCTAGGACTCTTGCCTACAGAGTTTATAATCCCAAGGCCCCCCACTCTGCTGTAGGAGCTTACATGGTACAATCACTTCAGAAAGCAACTGGCATGTCAAGTCATGTGGAAGACCCTGTAACTCAACAGTTCTTGGTGTTCAATGAAGAAATGAATCAGAAAATCTTAGCTCTATTGTTCGGAAGTAGTAAGAAACTGGAAACAACCTAATATCCACCGATACAAGAGTGGAATACTCATCCGATGCAGTACTGAAGGCAGTAAAAAACTAGAGCTGCAGAACAAAAAGAATGTTTCAGAAGAATACTCATAATATTTAATGCTTAAGGCATGCAGAATAATATATGCTGTTTGTGGGGGTGTGTAGTAAAAGACAACCTGAATAGAGATGAAAAGCACCAAATACTAGGGAGTAATTTCGTCAGGGAAGAAAAGTTGAAAAGTGTCCTATCTTAAGCTGAGTGGTGGGGTTTCAAGTATTGATTGTAATACAGTCTACACTTTTTGTATTGCGTAAGTACTTCATAATAATTTTTAAAAGATGTTGCAGTTCAAGGGCAGAATGCATCTGTGGCCATTACTGTGTTTTAACCAACATCGCAGACAGCATTGAACTCAATTCCATGGTCTCCCAAAGCAGTCCGCAGTGCTCTTACCCCACGAGTCTGGAAAATCAGGAGGACTGGGTATGATGGAATAAAAATGCAAGAAGGGGAATAAAAGGTCAGGCTTTTAGGAGCCAGGAAACAAGTTGAGAGACATTTCTTGGTAACAAAAGTTAGTTTTTAGGTCAGCATTGGAAGAAAGAAGTTGAAAGTTAAGACTTTGTTTTTAAAATACATTTTTATTGATTTGAAAAAGATTTTTAGAGTACTACATCTTTATTGCACACCAATTATGTTTTATATCTGTAGATAGCTAGTTATTACCATTGAAAAGGCCATGATATTCCTTTATTTGAAATTTATGCCAATTGACAACAGTACCAGTAAAAATCTGAGTCACAAAAAAGAGTCAGGTGTCACTAATAAGAGTTTACCTCTGTGTCATCTCCATGAGGGTTTTACTTCTGATTCCAAAGTCTTGTGTTTGTGGATTTAAAACAGTGTATGATCCTGTTATTGGGTTTGTTTGTGATTGAATACACAGTATAGTTCATGGAAAAATTAAGTTCAGCAATGAAAGAAAATGCTTTTTTGGCATCTGTTTGGTAAAATTTTGTCTTTGGTCCAGATTCTTTTCAGGGTTTCGGGCATATTCATATTGACACTCTTTTTCCAAGAGACTTTAGTTTGAATAGTGAAATTAGTGTTTCCTTATAACAACAAAACTTAGAAAAATGGCTTAAACTTGTACTTCTTCATGACAAAGAAAGTGTATTTATAAGCTAAATACTGACTGCCCCAACTTAGCTTGAAAAATGTACAGTTCTGTGTTATTTCTAATGTGTAAAACAGGTTTTAAAAATAATGTATAGGTTTTCCATTTTGGAAACATAATTATTGGATTTATGGGAAAACCAAACTTGGGTATATGTTTAATTTATCTTAATCAAGAGAAAGCTACAGAAAGTTGCTGTAGAGATAGAATACAATGACTTCCCTGGCCTGAATGTGAGGTTGTTAGAGTCTCAGTTCATTTTGTCACATTTCCCTGAGTCTTTTCTTTAGGGAGGTGCACACACCAAAGCACCTCGGAAATTGTATATGGATTGAACTAACAGTAGTTTCCAAGTATAGGACTTCTAAAGCTCCACATTCGTTTGCTTTCCTTCCTTCACTTTTCATGATTACAATTGAATAGATAGTCTTTGTAACCTAACATCTCTGCCAGATATACCCCCAGTAGACTCTACTTGCGGGGGGAGCGGGCTCACTTTGGGGGAACAGAATTCACTCCAGCAAATCTGAGCAGAAAGAGACATGTTACGGGGTTTTTAATGGCTTACAAAATCATTGGGAAACTTACAGACTCCTCTTTCATACTTAATGGTAAACATTTCTGGAAAGATGGTTAAAGTGTCAACACGTACACACCACACAACAAAAACCAAGGAAATGGAAGGAAAATCAAGTTCAACTATACTGAAATTAGGGAACAGATGTTAAATACTTCAAAGACTATGCGTCCGGTACAACACATTTTGGACCAACTTAAGAAGAATTCAGGAAGTTCAACACACACTCTGCTTAAGATGTGTAGGAAATACTGTACTGGTTTCAAAACACCATCAATGGTAAGACTATTAATTTTAAAACATTTTTTGGGAAGAAATATAAAGAACTGTGATTTGAATATTATTATCACGTCCTGATTTCAGAAACATGAAAATATGGAAAATGTGCATATTAAAAATCAGTCAAATAGAGTTAAGTAGAAGGGAACTGACATGTAATAATATGTTCACATATTAATCATAAGCCCACAGCAATTAAAATACTATTTGCACCAACATAATCATAATAATGAAAATGTTGACAGGTAAATAGGGGAGGCAAGGATGTGGGGCACAGAGTATTTGGGGGCCAGGAATGACCACAGACTGAAATACCCGAGATGGAAATAGCAGCAGGGGGACTACGCCAAAAATCTGGGGGGAAGGTTGGAAGTCGGGGAGAAACAAAGTACTGAATCCAAAAAACAGAGCTGGAGCACATTAGGAGGGACATTTTCTGAGGAAAGAGAAGAAAATTTTAGAATTCAACTTCTTGGAAGTCTCAGAAATGTGACTCGGGAGATATTAAACAATTGAATAAGACAAAGAGAAGAAAGCTCAGGAAACGGATTGATTTATAATTTATTCCACAGATATCCTCCCACAGAATGACATTATTGACCATATCATGGTAATGTATTCATTTCAGCCTCATTTGTTACAATAGCAAAATATCTGAGCAATTCAAATATTTATCAGCAGGGGATATTTAAGTTATGGTACTTCCATACAATGGAACATTATAATACCGTAAAAAATAATAAAGATTGTTATAAACTGACCTAGAAATTATCTCCAAGATATAGAGAACCCAAAAACTTACACACTTAAACCATGCAAACAAATAATGTAATTGTTTCATGCTCTCATTGAATAATCTATATAATTATATAAAATGGTGCGCGTGCACACACACACACACAATATATATATTTGCAAAAACAGAAATGATGCAAAATTGCTCTATAACCACCATGTAATGAAACTAAAGAAATGTAGAAACAACCAAAAGAAAACAAAACACCATCTGCTTAGAAGTTCAAAATTCATTTTGAAATTATTCTTTAATCAAAGAGGAAATCAAAATAGGAAAATACTTTACATCAAAATCTCAATACAATTAACACTTTTCAGGGAGGGTAATTTATAGACCTAAACACTTCTATTAATTAAGATGAACCAAATTAAGCATTGTTCTAAAAAAATTATTGTGGCCCTAACCAGTTTGGCTCAGTGGATAGAGCGTCGGCCTGCAGACTAAAAGGTCCCAGGTTTGATTCCGGTCAAGGGCATGTACCTTGGCTGTGGGCACATCCCCAGTAAGAGGTGTGCAGGAGGCAGCTGATCTGTTTCTCTCTCAACGATGTTTCTAACTCTCTATTCCTCTCCTTTCCTCTCTGTAAAAATAATCAATAAAATATATTTTTTAAAAATAAATAAATTATTGTAAAGAACTCCAAAATTCAGGAAACTATAAAGATAAGAGCTGAAATTAATGACAACAATAAAACAAGAGATGATTGATTCAACAGCTCTTTCTTTGGAGAACAAAATGTAAAACAAATTAATCTTTTTTTGTGGTGGAAATAGTAAACACACACACACACACACACACACACACACACACACACACACACGGATGTCCGCGTCCTAACCCCCAGAAACTGTGAATTCAGTGATACCTTCCATGGCAAAAGGGGCTTTGCAGATATGATTAAGGCTCTTGAGATGAGGGAGCTGGATTTTCTTGATGTCAATCATAAGGGCCTTTAAAATGGAAAGGGAGAGGTGGGAGAATCAATCAGAGGAGAGGTGAGAGAGATTGATGCTCCATTGCTGGCCTTGGAGATGGAGGAAGAAGCCAGTAGCCACGAAAGGCAGACGGCCCTAGGAAGCTGGGAAAGACAAGGAAAGGGGTTCTCCCCGAACGCCTGCAGAGCACATCGTGACATTTACTAGCATGCCTGTTTGTTATAGGAAAGTACTTTGTTTCTTGAATTTCCTGAATAATTTCATTGTCTTTAAAATGTACATGGTCAAAATCTTTCTTGGAAGTTCTCATGACAAAAACAAATACATATACTCAACATTTGGATTGGCAGTAAGGTATATAACATAGTTTGATCATAATTATATAACTTTGTTTTCCTCCGTTCCCAAACAATGCCTCCTGCATCTGCCAAACATGGGAAGTGTAGATTTCATCCAGTTGGCAATGGGAAGCCAGAGCTGTGTTGAGTTTGATGGTTTATAGAGCTTCTCTCATTTCAAATCTCTTGGAATTCTTTTAGCTAAAAGTATCTCTTTCCTCTCTCCCTCTCTCTCTATGCCCATCATCAGTTTGGTATTTGCATGAAATATTCTAAATGCGGTGGAGTTCCAGTTGGTTGTCTGAAATGGTCTCAATAGTGTCCTATGTTTGTTTCGTAAGGTTGAGATGCCAGAGCTTCCCTGATATATTAAAGGCGAAGTAGTCTGGCCTAGATCTAGCCCTGGAAGTGGCAAAGACAGGAAAGAGTGCAGGACCCAGGGCTGGAGGCAGGCGTGGCCTTGACCAGGAGCACACAGAGGCCTCTGGATGCAGGGGGGGGGGGGAGGGGGGCAGGTGGTTCAGGCAGCAGGCAGAGAGACTGGGTGGAAATGTAGGACTGCTTTTCGCAGTGAATAGGAAGCTGTACTCTCAGCTGAGTTTGGGGATGGGGAGGAGGAAGGGACAAAGGAGAAGGAAGGGACGAAGAAGGACGGTGGAGGGAGGAAATGGCCCATGGAAGTGTAATAAGGGCCCACTGCAGTCCGTGATCAGGAAATCAGAGCACAAAGATTCCATCATCAATCAAATGCTTACATTTTATTTCAAATTCATATCATTTTTAAAACTCCTCCTCGATTTTAGTGTAGAAAAGCCAAAAACCCGCAAAAATTTTATCCCCAGTTTTCATGGTCAGTGAAGGAAAATCATGTGGCTTCTGTGCCAGATTTATTTAAAAACAACATCCTCCTCCTTTATTTGCATATTTCCACAGAAGACATTTCCGTGGCCTTCTGTGCTTTGCCCCCTCCATATGACCTGAATTGTTCAGAAACTTGAGGGGAGTTTGAATAAATGCAAAAGAGCCTGTTGGCTGCGAGTTGAAGGACAGTATTGGCCATTCTGACCGCTTCTACAGGCTTTCTGGGTTCAGTCAAGAGGTCAGTCTGGCCCTTTCTCTCCAGGGTTCGCCTTTAAAACTTCACCACTGTATTCCTCCGCGCAGCTCCTGTTTAGGAACAGCATGCCTGGTAAAAGCTAGGTGGGGGGAGAGGGGGTCATTGGAGGAGATACAGAAACATTAACACACATTAGAACGTTTTTCAAGTCACCAAGGCCCAAACGTGTAAAATGTTGAGTCTTGGGGAGGCTTTCTTACCGTAAGCCGTGCACCTGGAGACATCTCACAGGGCGGCTGTAGCCCAAGGCCAGTTCCACCAGCCAAGGAGCGGGACGGGTTTCCCAGTGGCTTCTGGGGTGAGTGGTACTTTTCACCTGGTAGGGCGGGTTACGGTTCCGCATCGTAGACCAGCAACCTTGGCCTGGCCCAGGAGCTCCGAATCCCAGGCGCTGGTCCAGCTGTCTGGGCGGAGGTTGTCTGCCCCGGCCTGTGGGGTCTCTTTCTGTCACCACAGTGCACATCTTTCTTGCCTTTCGCTTTTGGTTCATTCCTTGACCCTGGACTTAACCGGCCAGCCCCACTCAACTAAAGGTGAACTCAGTGGAGAGCACACTGGGGAAGAAGACGGCCAAAGAATGTTAGCTAATCACAGGCTGTGGGTAATCACATGCCCCTGGGAATGGCGCGCTCAGCATCTCATGGGGGTGCAGGGAGAACTGACTAACGTGTGTCAGGCCTGGAGTTCCTGGGAGGGAAGGTGCGCTGAGCGTAATGGTGAAGGGAGCCTGTGCACAGATGCAATGCCGGAGCCAGGGTGGTGCTAAAAATAACGCAGAACTTTCTGTGAGGAAGGGAAGGAAGGAAATGCCTCACCGAAAAAAGCTTAACTGTCTCTTAACAAACGCTCCGGCTACAGGGGAATGGACAACAGGGTGAGGTTCTGTTCTCAGTCAAGGGTTGTGTTCGCTCGGTTGAGCAACAACACAAAAGGACCTCTTGACCCAAGAGAAGGTTCTAGTCTCTGAAAAAGAGCTTTGAAAGGAGGAAAGACAACCGAAAGCAAATGTTTGTTTGCATTTAGGGGGCAGGGGTTCTACAAATTGGAAAAGGCTGCACTAAATTAAAATAATTATTGGTGGTTGCTCCCGATAAACCTAGTGATGAAGAGGAAAGCTTGTTAGAAACCTAAATACATTTTCCATTTGTTTCTCTCTCAAACAAGGGCTGACCACCCTAACTTTGAACTAGCAGCGGTAAAACATGCTTGCCTGTGTGTTTACAGAATGTCGTGTTAGAAGTCCTCGTTGGGTGTTGGGTTAACAAAACTTACCGCAGAACCAGGAATGAAAACTCTGCTTCCTTTTCCTAACCTCTCCTTTTTGACCCTTTCCTACTTTCGTAGCCAGGCCTCTAGAGTCTGAAGCAGATTAGCAAACAAATAAATCCTTGAATGTCATGGAATACTTTCCCCAGCATAAATGGGATTAATCTCCCGGCCCAGCAAATTCTGCACTTCAAACCCCCAGCTGCGTAATAAGCCATTTCTGCCAAGCCCCTAATTTATGGCACAAAGGTCACATTCCTTTAATGTTGGCGCTGGCTAGCCTCCTCCATTCATCCTTCCCATCCCCTCTCCAAGCCTCTGGGTTTTCTCCCGTTGAGAATGTCCTATCTGTGGCCTTTAGGACCCTTGGCCCCCAGAGCAGCAGGAGGTGTGAAAGACCATGTGAACTGCCCCCACCAGCCCCAGAAGGTCCTCCTCCAGAGGCTCCAAGGGGGCGCTCTGGGCGTGAGGACTGGGGGTTATGGCCAAAACGGATGCTATAGAGCCACCAATCCTTGTTCCCCCCAAATTTTACTCGAATCATGAGGACCAACTGAACTGGTTCCATAGATCCCACTTAGACATTTTAAGAACTAGGCAAGGGTTGAGTTTTGCAGAGTAGAGAAGGCAGGCAGTCTGTCCCTGATCTTAGGATTAGAGGGCATCTCTAAGCACCATTTGTCTCAGTGGCTTGTCCAAGGTCACCGAGGGAGAGGGGGGAAGTCACAAGCACTCAGGCTTCTGTCTGCGCCCCCCCCCCCATTCCTCCAAACTCCTCTCTTCCCCAAGGAAAGGATGGCCACGCAGCCCCCACCAGGAACCTAAGGGGGAAAGACTATTTTGGGGGGTTATTTCTCATAACAACTGGGTAAGTTCTGACTCATGTTAACATTTCCCTTTGCTCACCATTTGAAACCTGAGCAACAGGGGCCACTGCACAAGTCCTTCCTCCCGGTTAGTGTCAAAGGGAAATGCTTCGCTTGAAGAATGAGGTGCTCAGGGCTGTTGTGATACGTGTCTGAGCATCACCATGAACAAAGCTATGACGAAGAATGAGTCCTGAAGCGCCCTGCAGCTGTGAGCCCGGGCCTCAGGGCATGCGCACCAGGGCGGCTCCTCCTAAAATTCAGGGTCTCCATCAGGCCTTCCAGCTAAAAGTGGAGGAACAATGGGGAAGGAAGGATGAGAATGGAAGTGGTTTCCAATGAGCAGTGGTGACATCATCAGGACATGTTATTTCAAAGCAGAAAAGAAGGTAATAAATACAGCTGCCTGGCCCCAAGACCTGGTGGTTGGAGTGTCGACCTGCACTAAAAAGGTTGCAGGTTCCATTCCATCAGGGCACAGACCTAGGTTGCAGGCTCAATCCCCATTTAGGTGCCATAGGGGAGGCAACTAATCAATATTTCTCTCTCACATCAGTGTTTCTCTCTCCCTACCTCTCTCTCAAAAATCAAAAACATACCCTTCCTATAGTTTAAGGCAACAGCTGACTGTTTTTAATGTGCAGTTTAGGAATACAAACTGTACAGAAAGAAAGGCAAGGAAATGGTGAGTGGAGGATGCAGGCTGATGGTGGGGGGGACGGGGTGATGTTCATGGGGAATGTAGGAGAAGAGGTGAGTCATTTCCAGGTCCTATTTTTGTTTTGGAAGATGGGTTCACAGATGTGAATTCCTCATTAAAAATAAGTAAGTAACAAAATTTTAGCTGTACATTCACAGCCCAATGATGACAATGGATCATGAACCAAGGACCTTGATTAATCCAAATTAAAATTAAGAATGATAATTCCACTAGTTTCCTGGGGCCACCATAACAAGCTACCACAAACTGGGTGGCATAAAAAATGGAGACTCCTTGTCTCACATTTTGGAGGTGGGAAGTCCCAAATCAAGGAGTTGGCAGGGCCGGTCCCTCTGAGAGTGAGGGACTGACACTCCAGGCCTCTCTCTGGGCCTGCGGGCGGCATCTGTCCCCTGCGTCTCTCCCTCTGTCTGTGCCTCACACTTTTCTGGTTTGTAAGACACTGGTCATATTAGAGTAAGGGCCAAGCTAGTGCCTGAATTTGAACTTTCTCCAAATGAGGTCGTATTCTGAGGTACTGGGGGTCAGGACACAATTCAACCCATAACAACGATGTGCAGTTAAGGCCCTTGGCATGGGGAAGGGGATAACATAGTTCTCATTATCGTGCACTTACCATGCCGTTTTCAAAGTGTTTCTTCATTTTGGCACTCCTGACTTAAACGGGGTGAGTGGAAGAAAGTGTAGAAAGGTCGTTGGTACATTCCAAAGGGTTATTCTGGGGGGGAAGTGAGGGGACGGGGAAGAATCTCATTCTCTGAAAGTCTTTTTAATTGTTTGCAAATATTCATTACAAATCTTTAAGCCAACTTTGATTTCATTCTCTGTCTTAAAGCAGCCACTAAATCCTAGGTATCCTTCCTATCACATGTTATCTATCAACATTTAAAATGTCCTGGTCAGTGTGGCTCAGTTGGTTGGAGCATCGTCCGGTGCACCAGGAGGTGGTGGGTTTGATTCCAATCAGGGCACATACTCACGTTGCAGGTTCGAGCCCCGGTTGGGGCATGTGCAGGAGGCAACAAATAGATATTTCTCTCTCACAGCAATGTTTTTCTCTCTCTGTCCCCTTCCTCTCTCTAAAAATCAATAAAAAAGACTACATCTAATATAATAAAAGGGTAATGTGCAAATTAACCATCACTCCAACACAAAGATGGTGGCACCCATAGCGACGGGGGCAGGACACTGGCATCGTCACCCTGGTGATGGTGCCAGCGCCCCACACCCCGGCTGCAGAGGGAAGGAGAGAAGGCTGCAGACACAATGTGGGGCTGCTAGGCTCGGGGCGTGCCCCTGGTGGCCACCACAGGGCTCGGGGCACGCCCCCAGCCCTGCAGATACAATGCAGGGGGTCCTCTGCTTATGAGCTGCAGAGGAAACACCTTTTCTGGCCGCTCATTGGCTAAGCTCCCTGTACACCACCACTCGCAGTGTTCTTGATAACGGGTAATAATCCAAGAAGGTGATGTAGGGTTTTTCCACCTCACTCCTGGAGGAAAAAACGAAGGTCTGCTGCTGGAGGGGCTGAGAAATGTCATATCCTGCCCTAGCCAGTTTGGCTCAGAGGATAGAGCTTCAGCCTCCCGACTGTAGGGTCCGGGTTCGATTCTGATCAAGGGCATGTACCTAGGTTGCAGGCTCTTCCCTGGCCGGTGCTCAGGTCAGGGCTCATGCAGGAGGCAACCAATCCAAGTGTCCCTCACATTGATGTTTCTCTCTGTCTTTCCCTCTCTCTTCCACATTCTCTAAAAATCGGTGGAAACATATCTTCAGGTGAGGATAAAAAAAAGAGAGAAAGAAAGAAAGAAATGTCATATCCTATGAAAGACACATCTTGAAAATGCCTAAAGAAAGTTGTCATTTTTTCGTGGTGAAGGGACTGGAGTCTGTGCTGATGAAAACACCTTGGCGGCTGCAGCAGTGGCAGCAGCAGCGGGGTGATGGGGCTGGCGCCTTCCCCTGCTCAGCCCAGTCACCTCCCGCAGAGGGAGGCCAGACTGCAGCTTAGGACATCCCCTGAGGGCTCCCAGTCTGTGAGAGGGGGCAGGCTGGGCTGAGGGACTCCCCTCGAGTGCACAAATTTTTGTACCAGGCCTCTAGTTTTTAAAATAACAATGATAAAATGTGTCAGCCTTTCTCTTCCTGGAATCTACCTTTTGAAGGAGTTTTTATGACTTAGATGTACAAGGATGTTTATGGCAGCATTGTTTGTACCAGCAGAGAACCCCACATCCAAACAAAACACACTCGAGCTATCCTGAAGGTGTGCCAGCCAATAGGCGGCTGGCTGTATCCCTGTTAAGCAAGCACTGAAGCAGAATGGAGGTGCGTAACTGCAGCCAGGCTGGGAGTGAGTTGAGGAAAGTGGGACCCAAGGCACCTGAGAGGGGGCGTAGCGTGCTCAGGATGCACAGCGAGGAGCTGCAGACAGGCTTCAGGCAAGGACACGCCTGAAGGGGAAGGAGCCTTGGGAAACATGCATCCAGGTGCGGACAGTCATCGCTCCCAAGTGGTGGGCTACGGATGATATTTCTTTTCTTTTTCTTTTTTAAAATATATTTTTATTGGTCTCAGAAAGAAAGAGAGAGGGGGAGAGAGAAACATCAATGATGAGAGAAAAATCATTGATCGGCTCCCTCCTGAACGCCCCACACTGGGGATTGAGCCCGCAACCCAGGCATGTGCCCTGACTGGGAATCTAACCATGATCTCCTGATTCATAGATCAACACTCAATCACCGAGCCATGCCGGCCAGGAGAATTTTCTTTTCTTTTTTTTTTTTTTTTTTTTTAAAAAAAAGAAGTTTGTGTCGCTCAGGTCCTCCCTTCCTCCCTTTTTGTTCCCTCCGGGCCCAGTGAAGCCAAGTCTCATCCACCAGGCGGTTTGCACGCTGGCCTCCTGGTCTCTGGCTTTCCTCTGACCCTCTGCCCGGCCCTTGGATCTGGCCATCGTCGCCTCCAGTGGGTCCCCGGCCTCCTAAGAAAGTCCACCTCTGCAGGCTGCCTCCTCCTAACAACCCAAGCTTTTCTTCCTCTCGGATCTGCATGACCAGCTCTGCTACCAGAAAGCCTCAGCTCTTCCCTGCCGCTCACCCTTCCACGCTTCCGCCACCCCGTGTCCTGGCGTGGTTTGCTCCCTCGTCCTCGGGTCCTCGGGTCCTCGGGTCCTCGGGTCCTCGGTGGCCTTTCCCTCTTTGCTGAGCTAAAGCCTTCGGCGCTCAGCCACGACCCCGTCTCTGTGCAACTGTGCCTGGCTCTGCCACCTCGCGCCCTCTCCTGCCCACAACCTCCTGGGTCATCTCCCCCTCCCCCCCCTCCCCCACCCCCCTCGCGCTCCCAGGCTGGCTCTTACCTCATATTCTTGCTGGAGCGTCACTGGCTAAGTGGCCTCCTGGGTGGGGGGTAGCTCCAGAGGGCAGAGCGCACCTCCCTTAGGTTTTTGAAAATGCCCTCCAGCCCGCGCTGTGCCTCTACCTGGTGTCCAACAAGCATATACCAAGCAATGCCAAGGAGTCACGGTTGCTGGGTGTAAAATAGCAACTCTGTGGGTGCTGTTCATAAGCAGAACAATAGAGAGCTTCCATGCGGGAAAATAGAAAGCGCAGATTGCCCCCCAGTGAGCCTGGGCCTGACAAGGGCTGTGCCGGAATGATCTGTGATGGTTCCGTCCCGAAGCCTCCACCGTGGCTCAGCCAACTGCGCTCCCACCTCCACGTCCCCAGATGGAACGTGGTGAGCACCCTCATCAGTCAGCCTGTGGACTCTGATCCCTAGCTCTCTCCTGTGACTGGGTGTCTTCCTCTCTACCAAGGGACACCATCCATAAAGTCGATAGAATGGCATAATTGATGAAATCATCTGCCGTTGGTAATTCAGCCTTCCTCCACTCCCCAGGGGAGGGGCGGACTGAAAGTTCTAGATCTCAATTGCATGATTGATTCCCTTGGCAACAGCCCCCACCCCCCACCCTGAAGCTACCTAGGGGCCCACCTAGAGTCACCTCATTAGCATAAACTTGGGTATGGTTGGAAGGGACTTGTTAGGAAAAACAAAGAGGCGTCTCTCGCCCCATCACAGGAATCACAAGGGGTTTAGGAGCTCTGCGCCAGGAGCCCAGGATGAAGACCAAATACATATTTCTTACTATTTCACAGTATCACACGGAGCACAGACACGGCATCCACCCTGTAAGGGTGTGAAGGACGAAAGGAAACGACGTATGTGAAGTGCGACCCATGGTTAAGGAGCGCGCTGCGGCCTGCCCCGCCCTGCCCTCCCAGCCCGGGTTCTTGGCACAGCCTGGCCGGCCGCTGCGGTCCATCCTCTGCCCTTTAAGCACATCCTGTGGAAATTGGAACAATTCAGAGGAGTTTTTTCCGTGGCCGTCACCACCTGTTCTTCTTCACAGGAATTATTTACGTGTTCAATCGGACGCTGCTTTTTCGGCTGGTTAGTTTGTTTTCAGAATTTCCCTTTCTTGTATTGTATTCCTGGCCAGTGGGGACATGCCTATCCTTTTTTTTCTGAACTTTCCAAAGCCTGTTTTCCCAAGTCCAGGCCTCACGTTAGCTCGGCCCGACGGTCTCTTTCCTCTCTCTGGCCCATAATGCCGTCGGTTTTTCTCTGGGTTCCTGGAATTTGCACAATAGCCGTCCAGTTCTTTTTCGTGAGCGTTATGTCAAGAACAGAGTTCCCGCGCGGGGGCTAGTGAGGACTGATGACCGGGCTTACTTACCTTTGGCAGAACGAGCCGTCTAGCGAGACCTGCACCTCTGAAGCTGGCCCCCGTCACCTCCCCGCCTGCCCGGGTGTCACCTAGTGTTGAGGAGCGTTTTCCCACGTGACCTGCAGACAGTCACACAGAACCGCTTACGCTCACTGCGCAGTGTCCGTGTGGGCGCCGGGCACTGGCTAAGCACTTCCAGTACACCATCATCGTTAAGCTTAAAAATAACCGCCCCCCCCCCCACACACACACACTATGGACTATTATTCAGTATTAAAAAGAAGTAAATCCTGCTATTTGCAACAACATGGACGGATCTTGAAGGCAGTATGTTAAATGAGATAAGTCAGAAACACAAATACTGCATGGTTTCACGTATGTGTGGAATCTTAGCAAATAAAAATTAAAAAAAATAATGAACTCATACAAACAGTTTTTTTGCTGTTTTTTTTTTTGTTTTTGTTGTTTTTGTTTTGTTTTGTTTTTTAATCAAATTCCTAGAAACAGAGTAGAAAAGTGGCTGCCAGAGGCTGGGGTGGAGGAAATAACAAAACTTTGATAAAAAGGTAAAAACTTTAAACTATAAGGTGAATAAGGTCTGAGGATCTAATATGAAACATGGGAATATAGTTGACAATATACTGAATTGTATAACTGAAATTTGCCAAGAGAGTAGACTTAAATGTCCTCACACAAAAAAAAGGAAAGGAAAAAGGCAAATATGTAAACATGTGAAGTGATGGATGTGTTAACGTGTATCAAATCATCACATCATATGCTTTAAATATCTTACACTGTTATTTGTAAACTAGAGGCCCAGATCATGAAATTCATGCACTGGGGGGAGGGTTTGTCCCTCAGCCCAGCCTGCACCCTCTCCAGTCTAGGACCCCCTCAGTGGATATCCGACTGCTGGTTTAGGCCTGATCCCACAGGGACATCCCTCTCACAATCCGGGACTGCTGGCTCCCAACGGCTCACCTGCCTGCCTGCCTGATTGCCCCTAACCACTCCTTTGCCAGACTGATTAATGCCTAACTCCTCCCCTGCTGGCCCAGTTGCCCCCAACTATCCTCCCCTGCAGGCCTGGTTGCTTCCAACTGCCCTCCACTGTCAGCCCGATTGCCCCCAACTACCCTCCCCTGCAGGCCTGGTCACCCCTAACTGCCCTCCCCTGCCAGCCATCTTGTGGCTGTGGGTGCCACCATCTTTGAGGGCGTGGCAGTTAATTAGCATATTCCCTCCTTATTGGCTTCATGTCTGTCTCTCAATTTTCTTGTTTGCAAAAATCGGAATAACAATACCCACATCTCAGGGATTGCTACAAAGTGAAATCAGGTGACCCAGGGCAGCAGGTGGAGCTGGGGCAGCTCTCAAGAGGGCGTCTCATTCCTATTCCTGCACCCAGGTCTCTGCTCTCACCAGGCAGGCCCCTTTCGTGCCCACATTTCCCATGCAGACACTCGAGGTTCGGCTTTCTCCCCAAAAGTTCCCTCGATGGCATGCCCTTCTATCAATGGTGCCTGTGAATCCGAGAGATGTATCATTTCCATGTGTGTTTGGCTCATTTGTGTAGCGTCACTTAAGGGCAGAGGCTTACCTTGACTTTCTGGAGTTCTCTCCCACAGGAATGCTCAGTGCTTCGCTGTAGGGAACAGAGCGGTTGTCCAAAGGCAGAATTGGACTCCCCACTCCCACCCCCCAAGTGGGTGCGCTCACACGCGGAAGCCACCGGACCTGCTGACCCAGGGTCTCAGTGGGACTCCATGGGACGGCCCGCCTCGCTAAAGGGGTGCCTGTGGCCCGCAGAGCGCTGGGCCTGGGAATTCCGCCCCAGAGCCGCACTCTGCCCGCCCGCCTGCCCGCGGGTCCAGGCCGTCCCTTCCCCACCGCAGCCGATTTGGAGCTGCCAAGGGGAAGTCTCTGGGCTGGGACCGGGGCAGAGCGGCTCCCCGCGGCGCCGCACAGACACGCCGTCTCCACGCTCACGGAGGGAGCGCACCCAGAGAAGCCACACATGTGGGCAAACACTCCGAGTTCCCCCATAAAACTGGAGTCCTATAAAAACCGGCCATCAGGGGGCCGGAAAGGGAGGAAGGAATGTATTAAATCTCTTTCAGGTTGGCTGCTCGCGTCTCATTAGGCCTGTGGGCACAGGGGCACGTGCCTGCGTCACGGCTCGCCTGAAGCCCGTGGGCTCAGTAAAAGCCTTGTTTTCTTTTTCTGACCCAAACCAGTCCGCAAAAGGGAAGTATTCTTTGCTGTTGCTTTGGTGGCTTTTAAGGACATGCATGTCTCCCCTCCCCCCACTCCCGGGGGCTCGCTCAACAGGTGGAATGACTGAAAAGGGCGTAATTCGGGGTCCGATTCTCCCCTGGGTGCGCCGCCCCCACACGTAGGGCGGAGACGTCATTGGACGCTGCGTGGCGTGGCTTCATGTCTTCCTTTTGCAGAACTGTACTTGATTTACGGTGTTTTATTTGGGTCAGTGGGAAAGGACTGGCCATTAGTTGTTTTGGCAAAGGCTCGGTTATGCCTGAAAAAGGAACACGGACTTCGCGCGTTATATAATCACGCTGAGCCGCCTCTGGGAGGCCTCCAAGCCCTGCGGGTGGGTCTCGGTTGTGCATGTCTGGACACAGCCTGGACCAGAGTTTCTCTTTTCTGCGGCGGGTGGGGAGGCTGTGGCACAGCTGAGTTTAACTGCGCAGTTGACTTGCTCTGGGACAGCTCAGAGGAAGGGCCGATGGGACCCTGAATCCCACGTTAACCTCGGGGCGCTGCTGGGGCTCCGCGGCTCCCAGACCTCTGTACCCTATGCTGTAAAAATAATTTCGCAAGATTCTGGGTGAAAAATCTATGGACGATTTTTCATGTTTGTCTGCTGAATTGTTTAAGTAACATGCATACAGAAAGTGCACAAATCATAAATACACAAGTTGACAGATGATCACAGCGAATATAGACATGTGTCCACTCCCCAGGGCCAGAGTGGACGCACCCAGGAGCTCTCCTGCTCCCTGCCCCCCACGCTTCCCCGGGGGAGACCACTGGCACCCTTACGGGCAAGTTTTCATTTTGCTTTTCTCATTCTGAATCATAATTGTCTCAAAGGGCTCTAACTTAGCCCCAAGTTTTAAAACTATAGATCAGGGATGGGGCATCACTGAGTCAGGTACCATTTGTGCCCAGGTCACAGCCATCCCCTGGGCATACAGGGGGCAGGGCATGCCTTTTTTGCAAGGCCCTCATCTATGTAAGCAATTTGACTAAAAAAAAAAAAAACTACCACACTCACGGTGCTACATGAGGCAGGTGCTTTATCATGAAGTTATAATAATGGTGAGAGAAGGGGGACGACTGTGTTTGCTTACTGTCCAGTCCCTGCACCTGGAGAGTCTGAGTACTTATTGTCCAGGCAGCATCTCCCCTCCTTGGGTCCAGGAAACCGTTCTTCCTGTTCGTCACAGGCCCTGTGTCTGGCTAACGGCACGTCTCCCCGCCACAAGGAAGGAGCGACTCACAAATGGCTCCGGTTCTTCTGAACCGCGAAACAATCGACTCTTCCTGCCGCTTCCCGATTCCATTTACTTAGTTCTGGTGACGTGTATTTAAAAAAAGGTTCTGCAAATTGTTAAGGGTGACCCAAATGTAAGTTTATGTTTTTTTAAAAACAAGGATGTGTGTGTGTGTTTGAAACGTTTGCAGGTACTGACTGTCCCACTGGGCTCTTCTGAGTCATAATTTCAATTCACTCTCTTCTGCGTCATAATTTAGAATCCGTGCTGATTCTATGATTTGAAACCTGTGTCCTGAGTCTAGTGAAGGGCACATGGCCCTTCTGTTGTTTCCCTTTGTTCTTCTTAGTCTGATCCTTGGCTTTGAGTCCCTGATTCAGGCCTGCCCCAAGCACTAATCTATGTGTTATATTTACCTTGAATTAGAATAATTCTTCCTATTTTTCTACCCCCAGAAATGTACTATCAAGTCTCTCAGTCTTGATTATAAGGCACCCCCACCTACTCACCTGGGTAAAAGAAGTGGGTGATGAGCGAGGGCCCCCTTCACCCACATACACCACCAGCCCGGGCCCTGCAGCCTGCCCTGTCCTCATGACGTTTTTCCCATTCAATATATGTATATTCTTTTATTATTCCAGCCTTCTCTTGTTTCTTGTTCCTCACACCGGCCTCCTCTACACCGGAAGAATACCTAATTATTTTTTAAAATGTATTTTGCTTACCGACGGACATATTCCGTGTTCCCTCACATCAAAAGACCTCCCTGAGTGGGACAGATTACTTTCTCCATTTGTTAAATCTGAAAGCGGAGCATGGGAAGCGTGTCTGAATTATGGAAGTTCGGCGTCTTCGGTTTAGCTCGGGGAGACGTGGCCAGTGGAAATGCAGGGTCCGTGTGAGAGCAGCAGCCAGGGACCAGGTGCAGCGTCAGGCGGGCCACGTCTGTGCTGTCATAGTCACTTTCATGATTTGCCTCTCACAGCTTTCCATGTGTTCATGTCCTGGGGCTCTTTCTCTGTTGCTTGAGTTTATTGTCGCAAAGCTCTTAAAACCAGGAAAGGAATCTGCGTCCATCTCCGTACAGCTTGACCAGGCCCCAAAGTTTATCTTTGAGGATGAGCCACAGGCAAAAATATGTCACCTTTCTTTCCATTCAAGATATTTTTACAACATTTATTTGAATGCCTTTCCATTTCTGGTTGTCATGGGACAAAGGTAGTCACCGGGGACATTAGACAAAGGGGGAGTACTTGTTCATTGAATGAATGTGTGAACAGCAGAGGTGACACCAAGAGGTGGGCGCACAGCCTGGGTGTGCTGGCTGCCTCGGCTGAGTGGCAGAGGGTGGTGTCAGGAAGCACAGGTGTTGCGTTGGCCCAGGAGACCAGTGCACCCGGTGGCATCCGTTACTCACTGGCAGGACCGAAAAGGAACGAGGGAGAGAGGGACAGGGGGCTATTTTGTGCTGGGCATCACTTTTCTTGGAATTCTGTGGAATTACTGTAGAGTGATCACTGAACAATCCCACTCCTGTTCTGTTCCCAACATCCCAACGGGACAAATAAGAAAGGAAATAAGAGAAAGGAACCATCAGTCCTGCTCACTTCACAAGGAAAGGCCTGACATGATTGTACAAATGGAAAAGCATGAAACTGTTCACACACCTCATCCCACTGGCAGCCTGCCGCGTGGGCTCTGTGGCGGGGCTGCAGCCGGCCGACGGACCGAGCCGGGAGGCCGATGGCGGGGTCAGCAGAGCAGCGAGCATCGGCATTTCCCCTTTGCTTTCTGGAAGTCATCCAGCGGCAACAAGGAGAATGAAAATAAATCATTTTTGGTGAAACTAGGAAATGGGTATAGTTTCTAGATTCCAAACTGTGTAAGAGGCTGCCAAGTGCAGCTCGGCTACCAGGAGGAAGGGGAAATGGAGAGAGAGGCTTTCTCGGGGAGGATGACGCTGGGTAGATCTAGGTGACAGCCAGCAAAAAACACACCAAGCACTTAGGAAGGTGAGAGGCATGTCCTGAGGGCTAAAGCCTTTGCCCTGGGTGACAGATTATATTATTTGTTCAGAATATTTACTGGCCGTCCCCAGCAGTCTCTTTCCTACCAGCCCGACCTTCCATCTAGCCCCTCACTGAGCAGAGCTGGCCACGCTGAAGATGGATATTCCACTCCACTGGCCTTGGGCTTGGCCATGAACCTTGCTTTGGCTAATGATGTGTGAGCAGAGGGACAGGTACCACTTTTGAGAGGGAGCTTTAAAGAGCCACCACGTCACGTGGCCTATGGCCTGCCCCTTCCTTTCCCTCTGCCACAGCCCAGCGAAGACCCGGATGGGGATGTGAATTAAGAGGCTGTGTGTCTGAGCCAGTCAACCCACAGGTCAACAGCTGCAGAATGAGTGAGAAATAAATCTGTGTTGTCAGCCACTAAGATTTTGGGGCCATTTGTTCCCACAACATACCTTAGGCTGAAGTAACTGATATGAATCTTTTCAACAGGAGGTGGGGCAGTTGTGATGAGCTGGGCTTGCCACAGAAGGCTCCTTGGATCTGGGTCATTCAGAGCGGAAGCCATAGATCTGCTCAGAGTCGCACAGAGCCGTGTCTGAGGAAAAAGCCTGTCTCTGCAGCAGCCAGCCTGGAAAACAGGGGAACGTACTAATTTCATCAATGCTGAGAACAGGGCACTGGTAGCTGTTGGCTAAAGAAATAGAGGACTGAGGTTAGTCAGTCAGGTTATAACTATGAAGAGCAAAATAAGACAACAATAAATACCTTCCTAAATATTAGAAAAACAACATAAAAAATACACACACACACAAACCAACAAATAAGTGTACATGTAATGAAAGGCTTCTTAAAACACAATGAAAACAGAAACACCAAGTGATATAGAATGAGACCCAAATATAAAAACGGAAGGAAAAGACTCAGATTTGATCACTGTGTTGGCAGACATGGAGGTGGCCACATGACCTGGAGGGATAGGGGACCTGTGACTTGCTTCTAACCAACAGAATATGGCAAAGGTGACGGAATGTAACTCCCATGATTTTGTTATGTTTTGTAAGACTCCGTCTTGCTGGTCGACTCCATCTACACACATTCCTTACCGGCTTAATGTGTTAGCCAGCCATGTTGTAAGCCCCTGAAAACAGGACCTACAGGTGGCCTTTAGGAACTGGGTACAGCCTCAAGGAGTGGAGGGTGGCTTCCAGCCACAGCCAGCTAGATGCTGGGACCCCAGTCCTACAACCATAAGGAATGGAATTCTGCCAACAACCTAAGAGAGCTTGGAAGACTGTTCTTCCCCAGTGAAGCTTCTGCCTCAGCCAATACCCTGATTGTAGCCTAGTGAGACCCTGAGCACAGGAACCAACTAACGCATACCTGGACTCCTGGCCCACATAATGGGCAACGTATCTTCATTTTAAGTGTCCCTGAGCTGATAACTTAGATTAGCCCACGAAGGAAACCTCAGCAAATTCCCAAAGTTAAAGTATTATAGACAAAATTCTCTGATTACAAATGGAAGCAACCTAGATATTGATAACAAGAAAAGCCCCTACTACCTAGGAATGAAAAACAGAAAACAAACCAATAAAATCTGTAACTTTTGGCTCGAAGAGGAGATACAAATGGAAATAGAGAAAATATATAGAAAATACAAGGAATAGAAAACCTACATATCAGGACTATGGGATACAGCAAAAACAGCTTTTAGAAGGAAACTTCATAGCCTTTCATGCTTATATCAATAAACAAAGAGTGGCAACAAATTAAGCATCTTAAGCACAACTTATGCTAAGAAATAAAAAAAAGAGTACAATAATAAGAGCAGAAATTAACAAATTGGAAAACAGAACAGCAGTAGCAGATACCAATACATACAAAATAAATCTACGGAAAATACAATAAAATAGACAAATGGATAGCTGAATAGTTAGTTCACAGGAAAGGAAATACACCCAGTCTTTAGTGTGCTCTGAAAAGATGTTCCGCCCTTCTGCTACCATCAGGGAAATGTCAAATAAAACCACACCTAAGTGCCATTTTTTACTTATCTGATTGGCAAACATTCAAACACTTGATGACACACTGTGTTGGTGAGGCCTGGAGGAAAAAACTCTCTTTAACAGTTCTAATGAGTGTGAAAAATCGTGCTATCTTGGTGGATGGGAATTTGGAAATATCTAACAAAATGACAACTCCAAAAACCTCACCAATCCACTTCCAGGATTTCATCCTGTGGATATGTTCCTACAAGGATGAACAAGTTTATCCTTTGAGGTATTTCTTGTCATAGCAAAATATTAGTAAAATCCTCAGTGCCTGTGTTTCGGTAAGCTACAATCATCTGTGAAATAGTATACTATGCAGCTGCAAATCAGAGGAAGCTCTGTAAATGCTAGGATGGAGAGCTCTCCGAGATATAACGTTAAGTGAAAAGGGCAAGGTAAAGAATAGTGTGGATGCCCTAACTGGTTTGGCTCAGTGGACAGAGCGTCGGCCTGTGCAGGGAAGGGTCCCAGGTTTGATTCTGATCAGGGGCATGTACCTTGGTTGCGGGCACATCCCCAATAGTGGGTGTGTAGTAGGCAGCTGATCGATGTTTCTCTCTCATTGATGTTTCTGTCCCTCTCCCTTCCTCTCTGTAAAAAATCAATAAAATATATATATTTTTAAAAAGAATGGTGTGGAGACTATGTTACTAGTTATATGAAAATAGTGGGATAAGTGGAAAAAAGATATCCTATATAATAAAAGGGTAATATGCAAAGCGACTGAACAGCAAAACAACCAGTTGCTATGATAGGCACTGACCACTAGGAGGCAGACGCTCAATGCAGGAACTGCCCCCTGGTGGTCAGTGCACTCCCACAGGGGAAACACTGCTCAGCCACAAGCTGGGCTGACAGCTGGCAAGTGCAGTGGCCTGCCTCCACAGTAGCGCTAAGGATATCCAACTGATAGCTTAGGCCAGCCGTGGGCAAACTACGGCCTGCGGGCCGGATCCGGCCCATTTGGCTGTTCTATCCGGCCTGCGGAGCCGAAAGAGCAGAGGGTTCTCTTGCTCTCCCCTCCACTCCTTCACCAGCAGCAGTGTTAACATGTATTAGTTCACACAAACACTCCATCCATGCTTTTGTTCCGGCCCTCCGGTCCAGTTTAAGAACCCATTGTGGCCCTTGAGTCAAAAAGTTTGCCCACCCCTGGCTTAGGCTCAGGGAGTGAGCCTAAGCCTTCAGTCAGACATCCCCCGAGGGCTTCCAGACTGCAAAAGGGTGCAGGCTGGGCTGAGGGATGCCCCCACCCTCCCAGTGCATGAATGTCATGCACCGGGCCTCATAATTCCTTGTGTGAGCAGTAAAAAATTCTGAAAGGGATATTCAAAATGTAATAGCTGTGGTTCCTTATTTGGAAGGATTAGGGACTAGGGAGATAGGGCATTACACATTTTTGTACTTCTGTGTTTTGACCCATGTAAAAATCTCATGTAATAAAAATATTTTAAATAATTTTTAACAACATGTTATTATTCATGTATAGAAGTACCATTGGGTTCTGTGTGTTGATCTCTCATCATTTATTAGTTCGTGGACTTGCTGTGTAGACAATTGTGTCATCTCAAACAGAGACAGTTTGGGTTTTTTCCTTTTTAATTTGTTTGGCTCATAATTCCTTGTGTGAGCAGTAAAAAATTCTTTCTTTTTCTGGCCTTTTTGCAGTGACAAGAACTTCCAGCGCTGTGTTGAGTATGAGTAGTGAGAGTGAACATCCTTGCCTTGTTCCCGGTGTTAGAGAAAAAGCATTTTGTTTTCAGCACTAGGTAGATGATAATGGCAGGCTTTTGGAGACACTCGATACCAAGTTGGGTGAGTTCTTCTCATTCCTAATGTGCTGAGAGTTTGCAGGGTTTTTTAAAATCATTAAAGGGTGTTGGATTTTGTCAAGTGCTTTTTCTGATATGATGATGTGATTTTCATATTTTACCCGGATTATACTGATTGATTTAAAAAATATTAAACCAATCTTGCAAACCTCGAATAAATCCCACGTAGACATGGTGTATAAATCTTTCTATACATCACTGTATTGAATTTGCTAATTTTTTTTGAAGATTTTTACATCTGAGCTGCTAAGACATATTGGTCTATAGTATATTTTTTGTACTATTTTGTTGTTGTTGTTTTTAAATATATTTTTATTGATTTCAGAGAGGAAGGGAGAGGGTGAGAGAGATAAAAACATCAATGATGAGAGAGAATAATTGATCAGCTGCCTCCTGTATTTTTGGTTTTGATAAGAGAATAATACTAGTCTCATAAAAGAAGTTAGAAAGTGTTCTCTCCTTTGCTGCTCTCTGGAAGAGTTGGTACCACAATAATGTATGTAAGAGTGTTTTGCAGCTGTTAATGCACTTGTTTAATAGTTATTGGGCATCAACTCTATGCCAGGTAATGCTACCCTCAGCCAAGTCCTGCCCACTGCACACCAGCGCTTGGCTCTACACACCCCGTGAGCTTTGCATTCTTGACAGTGACTCTCACACTTCCTTTCACCAGCACGACATGGCCACCCGAGTCCTCCACAGCCACCGGGCCTTTCCAAACTTGCAGGGCTTGGAACATCTTTGTCACTTCCTGGCCTCTGCTTTAGCTCAACCAGGATAGCCTGCCTCCCTCTCCCTTCTCATCCTCCAGCCCCGGGCCCCACGATTGTGACTGTAGCTGCCTGTGTCCCCCTTCGTTCATTCAAACACTGTTGACTTGTCATCCCACTGTACCTGTAAGGCCTGTGAGGGCAGGAACTGAGTTTTTATCTTCTTCGTCCCGCAGCGCTCACTTAGCACCGTGCCTGAGTGAGTGGCCACTCTAACAACACAATCATTTTTTCTTTCTTTTTTTGCTAAATGTATGAACAGCCCCTAAATCCTAATGTTTTGCATTCAGTCTCTTTTTCCTTTTTTTTTTGGTTCTCTCCCTTGGGGGTTCTCTCCATACATCCAACCATCTGCTCTGTGCATGAGACTCAGACATCTCGTTCGCACGGCCGTGTTCAAATATAACTTATTCTTTCCTGCCAAACGAGCTCCATTGAAAATGCGGTGTAGTGCCTTTTCTGCCTCCTGTGAGCGCAGAGCGTTCATGTTGCCTTTCGATCTCTGGAATCACAGGTCCCAGCGACTGCCCCGTCTTATGAACTGCCCCTCTCTCCAAGGCCTTCTGTTTCATCTCTGCCTCACCTCCTGCACGGCGACTCCAATCGCCTCCGAACAAGTCTCCTCTGGCCCCCTTCCCCTGTCACCCAGCTCCGCTACAGGACAGGCTTCCACAGCAACCACCAAGCCATCACCTGGCTAGTGGAACTTCTAGGGCCCCCAGGGTCTTCTGCCACATGGGCTCTTCCTCAAGTGTAACCCTCGTCTGCATCCCCAGCCTGTCCGCCTGGCCCCCTCTGCTGGAACAGGACCCCTGTGTAGCAGGATCATGATGCCTGCCCTCCAGTAGCCCTTGACCTAATCCTGTAAAGAAGGGAGGAGCTACACTTCCTGCCACATAGCACTGCACACAGTGTGACTGCTGGAGGACCACGGCCACACTCAGTAAGTTCTTCTCAAAGCAGTCATTGACCGACCGACGAGAAGACAGAAGGTAAAGTGTAAAACAAACAAGGTGAATGGCGAGGGCAATAGTCTCGGAAGCGACTGACCAGGGTACTGAGGAAGTGCCAGGGTTGCAGATGAGGTGTTGGGGAAATAAAAATAAGAAAGACATTTATAAACTAAAAAGGGACAAAGACTTTTTTTAAAAAGGAAGGAAAGATAATAAATTTTATCTCTTGGCAATGGAATGTTTTAATTTACAGTTTTCATTCTGGCTTCTGGATTTGGCTTAAAGCTTAAATATTTTGTTTCCTCATTTCTAGACCAATGCTAGTGTCTCTTTCTTTGCCTTTTTATAAAATAACTATATCTACATAGTGTGAAGTAGCATCACCATGAAGTATGAAAATAGAAATCGATTCTGGAATAGACATTTCCCAGTGTGTCCAGGAAAGAACTTTAGAAAGGTGTTTTCACGAATACACAGCTCACTTTACATTCCAGGTGTCCTACCAAGATGTAGGAATCATGTACACAACACATAGTAAGACTTTCAGAGAAGCCTGTCTTTACAAAGGAATTGTAATGCAAGTTCCGTTTCTTCTTCCTGTTACTTTAAATAGACTGAAGACCTCGGCTTATTTGTTTATTATTTATTCATTGTATTGTTTGATTCTATAGCTGTGTGTAGAATACAAAAATATAACTATGGAATACATGGGTGGTAACGGGGGTCTGTACTCTTTATGTGATGTGGATTTAGAGAAAATGAATCAGGAAGAAAAGTCTCTGATTTTTTTCCATCTGGAAACCACCTCAGGTGCCCGACAGGAGGAAATCATGACGCAGACATTACAACATGACGAATACTACCTATTATTTTCTCCTGTTTTACTCAGAGTTAAGGTTTCTTTTTAAAGTAGTATTGCTTTCTATATAACTAATAGTTTAAAGAAAATGATGTTCATATTTTAAGAAAAATATAAGAAATCCCCTTATAACCCTGACCTAGGTAGGGTAACTACAAATCCACCAGGCGTAGATTTAGCCAGATTACCTCTCCCTGTCTTAATGCCAGAGGAAGAGGCGAGACAGGGAAGCAGCCTGGGGGGCAGCTGAAAACGAAGGATCGGAGACAAACACCAGTCTCCTCCCCTCTGAGCCCCAGACAGCTCCTTCCAAAGCATGTAAGCCTGCTGTCAGACTCACATCATGTGAGCTGATTTGTGCAAATGATTGCAACTACTTTATAATTAAACATCTAGGGAATTACAGATGTGAAATAGATATCTCTGTACATACCGGGGGTTTAATTACATCCTGGATTAAAAGAAATTTTGACCTACGATTGAAAACAGATGGTCAATCACCTCGGGTCCCAATGGTCGCTTTGTAAGCAAGTGACACTGGATTCTGTGCCTTCAAGAACATTTTCCTCCACCTCATTGTTTTGCCAAATTCTCATTAAAGAAGAAACACAAAGAACTACACTGTTGGGTCCCTCCTGGGTTTCTTGAATGTTGGAAATCAGCGGATTAGCCATGTTTGATTGGAAAGCTGTCTTAAGCGTGTACCCTGTGATTCGCCCCTAACCTGAAAGGAAACCGCTGACTTACTGAATCACCGAGTTACTGCTTGTTCTTTATTCCTACCTGTGAAACTCCCAAATCTGGAATTTAGATGATGATTTGTCTCATTTTCTACCTTATGTTTTTTAACTTTATGCAAATGAGCCAATCGTGTGAGAAGGGGATTTATTAGATATTCTTATCCCTATATTGTTGGGAAAACAGTGAGAACCCCCGCCCCCCCCCCCCCAAAAAAAATAAGATACAACAATGTGTTTGCACTGAGAAATACACAAACAATTCTTGTTAATACTTTGTTGATTTGATTGTTACAGAACACAGAAGGAACTTGAATTTCCGTCCTCATCAATGAATTAGGTTCTTCCTGTAAGAGAGGGACCTCTGGTAATTGCGCTCATGCGTGGGTTGAGCCTCAGGACTCCACAGGGGCTGGGGGTGGGGGGCAGTGATGTGAACACAATGTCCGCACGCATGCCTCGCCGTCTAGAAGGAAAGACGGACTTTAAACAAAGTACTCATCGGCAACAAATAATTAATTACAGTTGTGCAAAATCATGCAAAGCAGTACAGCATGTTGGAACATCCTGTAGCTGAAGGAGAAATAACCGGCAAAGCTTCTAAGGTTAGCAAAACCTCGGCACATTCCAGGAACTAAAGGAATCCCAATGTGGCTGCAGCACCAAGAACCAGGATGTGGCCGCAGCGAGAGGCAGCAGCCAGATCACAGGGGCCCAAGGCCATGCCACAAGCTGGGATGGGAGTCTGTGGACAATGGGAAGCAATTGATAAGTTTTTATGTTAAAAAAAAAAAAAGTGACCAGTGTTTAGGGAGTTCACACTATTAGTATAGAAGCTATTCTGGACAAAAATGATACAAAACGTTGACACATGTCGTTCTGGAATCAGAACAGCCAAGTCTTATTATTTGAGAGGTACATTTCATAAGGCCATAGGTGCCATTGCTGGTTGTCCTCTGATGGCTCTGGGCAAGTCAACTGAAAACCTCTGGGGAGGATTCCCCATTCCAGATGCCATGAATAACATTCCAGATTCAGGGGAAGAGGCACAACATTAACAGGACTTCGGAAGAAGCTGACTCCAGCCCTCATGGATGACCTTGAGCGGTTCAAAACTTCAGTAGAGCAAGTACTAGTAACTGCAGATGTGGCAGAAATGGCAAGAAAACTAGAATTAGAGGTGGAGCCAGAAGCTGTGACTGAATTTCTAGGACCTCATGATGGAACTTTAATGGATGCGGAGTTGCTCCTTATGGATGAGCAGGGGAAGTGGAGGTGGAATCCTCGCCTGGTGCAGGTGCTCTGGAGGGTGTTGAGTGACAACAGACGTTTGTAATATGACATAAGCTTAGTTGATAAAGCAGTGGCCGGGGTTTAGAGGAGAGAAGTGCTGCGGGTAAATGCAATCAGATCACATCACATGCTGCAGAGGAATCATTCATGAAAGGAAGAATCAGCCAAAGTGCCAAACTTCACTGTCTTCTGATTTTAAGAAATTGCCACAACCACCCCAGCCTTCAGCAATCACCTCTGACCAGTCAGCATCCATCAACATCGAGGCAAGAGCTTCTACCAGCGAAAAGCTGACCACTCACGGAAGCCTCAGCCTCAGCCTCAGCTGATGGTTAGCATTTTTTTTTTAGCAATAGAGCATTTTAAATTGAGGTACGTCCATTCTTATTTTAGACACTAGAGGCCTGATGCACTAAATTCGTGCAAGGGGCTCAGCCCTCACAGCCCCAGCTTCATCGGAAGGTCATCCGGAAGGATGTCTGGAAGGTCATTCGGCTGGCTGGTCTAATTAGCATATTATGCTTTTATTATTACAGATAATGCTATTTCACACTTAATGGACTGCAGTATAGTGTAAACATAACTTTTATAGACACTAAGAAACCAAAAAATTTATGAGACTTGCTTTATTTAGATTGTCCTTTTATTTATGTATTTTAAACATATTTTTTATTAATTTCCTACTTGTGAAAATCCCAAAGCTGGAATTTAGATTATGATTTAAAGAGGAAGGGAGAGAGAGATAGAAACATCAATGATGAATCATTGATCGGTTGCCTCCTGCACACCCCACACTGGGGATCGAGCCCATAACTTGGGTATGTGCCCTGACCGGGAAGCAAACCATGACCTCCTGGTTCATAGGTCAACGCTCAACCACTGAGCCACACAGGCTAGATTGTCCCTTTATTGCAGTGGTCTGGAACCAAACCTGCAATATCTTCGAGGTAAGCCTGAAATATCCTTGAGACCAACATTCACAGCATAACCTTTCTACGACACAGCTACAGAAGGGACAGCCTCAGCCCCAGCCTCCTCGGGCGAACCCTGATCGCTGCTGTGATGTATGCTCAGGATCCTGACTGTCACAGGGAACCGAGCGAGAGCCAATTAGTGATGTTTGCACAGGGCCTTATAAAAATACACCCGTCAAACGGCACACTGTCATGGAGGGCAGGGCCACTCATTAATAAAACTCCTACCCAGGATCAAGTTCTCTGGATAGTGTAAAAAAAATCTCATTAATCTCATTAATTCAGAACCCACTTTGGAACTGGCAATAATTCAGACCTGGTAGATGTGATTCTTGTTCAGCAGAAAAGGTCACTGTTGAAAATAGAAGGCAGAACCCAGAGTGACGGTATTAAATAGTTATGGGACAGTAAGCTGCTGTGAGTTTAATTTTACTCTTTCTGGAACTTTAGGTTTTATATGTAGTATACAAGGCATACACCTCTATTTATTTTTGAATATTACTTACTGTTTAGACTTTTTACCAGTTAAGACACCCCTCTCTTCGTCTTCCAGGATGTCCTTTCCCTCTCCTTCCCCCCTCACTTCCTTCACCTGCAAACCCAAAGCCCCAGGGAGCACGTGACTGACCACAGACCCACCTGTCACCAGAGAGAAAGAAAATTCAGGGGCAAGAGGCTAATCCACACTGTGTCAGTGAGGTTTCTGTATAAAATTAAACATAAAGCAGGAAAAAGGTGCAAGTGCATGTTAAAAAGTAAAAGCACACACTCATTTCAAATACATCTCCTGACATTTGCTATTTCCTCATTTTTAATAAACATCTTACTGGGTATAGTTGTTATGATTCAACACAAATCCCCTAGAGGCAGAAAATGCTCCCTGCCCGACAAATCATGATATTACACATTTCAGTGCAACGGCTCTGAACACTTTTTGGCTCTGATGGTTTTGCTGCAGTGAGAATGCAGGCGGTTAAAGATGGAAACGGAAAGGTCTGAGCCAGGGGTCCTCAAACTACGTCCCGCAGGCCACATGCAAATACAAATATTGTATTTGTTCCCGTTTTGTTTTTTTTTACTTCAAAATAAGATATGTGCAGTGTGCATAGGAATTTGTTCATAGTTTTTTTTAAAACTATAGTCCGGCCCTCCAACGGTCTGTGGGACAGTGAACTGGCCCCCCGTTTAAAAAGTTTGAGGACCCCTGGTGAGCCACAGGGGTGCTGGACATTCCATCTCTGTGGTGACATCTGCATAGACACAACTAGGGGCACAAGAAAAGGGGCTTATAGGGTGCACATTGTAGTCAGAAAAGAGCAGATTTCTTATGCATTTAGTGCCACACAGAAAATAAATTTTAAAGCATGATATCATATTTGTGTATATATCATGCTTTCTTGGCTAAACGGCGACAGGGCAAGCAGTTTAATTACCTGCCCCAAATCACCCAGGAATTGCATCCCATAATCAGGTAAATTTCACTCATTTCTCACTTAGGTGTCATATAATCTACCTAAGAATTCTATTTACCATATCTGATCATCAGTGCTGTCCCATTTTTTCCACCTAACCTGTGTGTGTGTGTGTGTGTGTGTGTGTGTGTGTGGTGGGGGGAGGGATTGCAGGGAAAGGTGTTAATAAGAGACAGAACTTTCTTTTACTTCCAGATGTCTCTTGATTGAAACCTCTGATTTGTTCCTGGATTATATTTGTTCCTGAATTCAAAAATAGTATTGAATTAAAAGGTAAACTTGGGATCTTAGATATAGCACGTCAAGCACTAACATGCACATGGACACCATGGCCCCTGAGCAGGAATCTGTCTCACGAAGACACTGCGTGTGAAACTCCCTGAGGTGGGAAGGGGAAAGGAAGAAGAACATAGGAAACACCAGAGGAGCCAAAGCCCCGGGTGCATGGTCTTGGGTGGGAGCAATCTGCTATTCCCTTGGATCATTTTTCCTACGACACGTGGCTTAGCAAGCAAGGTGGGGAGGAGGACACCCAGCGAGATAGTGAATAAAGTCCTCTCTCCTCTTCCATAACAGTAAGTGTTCCCCTCTGAGCCATCGCTCGCTCTCCACTGTCAAAAGAAAACAAGACTACCCATCTCTCCTGCTGATTTGGTTTCTGAAACAAGGAGTGGAGTGGCCCTTAGAATGACCACCTGGTGTCCCCTTTGACTCTGGGTGCTCTGGGAGGCATCAAAAGTCAAAACCACTGTGCCTGCCTGAAGCCACACTCTCAACGGAAAGGTAATGAAGTAGCGATACTGACTTTTAACCAACACATTAGGACGAATGTATCCAAAAGGTGCTTATCTACTCAAAGTAGTTACTTAGAACAGGTACAGATGCTCCTGCACGTAGGGTGGGCTATATCTTGATAAACCCATTGTAAACTGAAAATATCGTAAGTTGAAACTGCATTAACACAGCTAACCTATCGAGCATCATAGCTTAGCCTCGTCCACCTGGCATGTGCTCAGAACACATACATTAGCCTACAGTTGGGCACGATCCTCTAAAACAGTGGTCAACATGAATACCCAGTTCCAGGGCTCAATCACATGTTCCAGGTTTTGATTGAACTTTGAAATGACTTATTTTCAACAATAGGTGGCGTTTTATAGGTTTTTGGCTCGTTGAAACGCATTGGCTATGTGAAATAATCTCTGCTACATATTTTAAAATGAATACAAACCATTAAGATTCATAAAGCACTTTGGTAATTGACAGAAGTTGTATCTGCCATATTTATGATCACAATTAACATTCTAAGAGATTATCCAAAAGAAGCAGCTGTAATGTACTTTCTGGAAATATGTGTAAGGATAATGTGTTTTTTGTGTTTTGTGTGTGTGTGTTTTTTACTTTTCTACTTATTTTCAACTTGTAAATTGCTATTCAGTTACTTTTTTTTTTTTTTTTTTTTAAATATATTTTATTGATTTTTTACAGAGAGGAAGGGAGAGAGATAGTTAGAAACATCGATGAGAGAGAAACATCAATCAGCTGCCTCCTGCACATCTCCCACTGGGGAGGTGCCCGCAACCCAGGTACATGCCCTTGACCGGAATCGAACCTGGGACCTTTCAGTCCGCAAGCCGACGCTCTATCCACTGAGCCAAACCGGTTTTGGCAATTCAGTTACTTTTTAAAAAACACGTATCTGCTTTTATTTTACTCTTTATGATCACAGAGTTTACAAATTTTATAGATGTGCCTGTTTATATTTGCAATGACCTTTATCTTCACTAGAAGTAAAATGTAAAAGATTAAAAATTCGAGATAAGTATTGAAGTGATCAGGGCTCATTAAGTTCCGTTATCTGAAATTATTGGCAGTTAGCTTCCCCATAACACACACACACACACACACACACACCCCACAGCATTCAATTACTTAAATCTAAGCGTTCAGCCTGAGAAAAACAAAAGTAAAACTGAATTATCTCGAAACAATTAGAAGACAGATGAATTTAGTATTTGGGGATGGAGCACCAGGAAAGGGGGACCTGAAGCGTTCCTTCATCACACAGGGTGTTCAAGGCGATGATGACACAAGCATTTACACAGAGCTGGGAAGCTCGGAAAGAGCTGCCCACGGGCTGAGCCCACCTGCACTGTGATATGGGAAGGCAAAGTATTGCTATTGCTTCGGGTTATTAATGAGAAAGCGGGCTGAGAGGAATAAATAAGGCTCACCCAGCCAGGAAGTGACAAAGCTGGGACATGAACTCCACGTCAACTGACCCTTCGTCCGATGGCCTTTTCTCAATACCATGTCATCTTCACACTTGGGTTGTTATGAGAAAATGGGGTATCTCAGCTAAATTTATAGACCATGACATAGAAGAAGGGTGTAGTAAAAACTCCGAGTTTAATATATACATCCTATCAGGATTACAGACCGTGTGAAGTGTTTTTATAAGTGGAATTATTTAGGATGTTCCAAGAGAATTGCAAATCAGAGAAAACGCGATCAATTCTCTTTTAAAAAGAAAACCTCTTGTAAGTTTTCTGTGTTTTCTTTTTTTCAATATTAGGCATTCTGATAGAAGACATGCCTAGATTCACTCATCAAACAAATATTGTACTTTTGTTTTCCCATAGAAAGGATAAACTATAGCCTTTGGCGTCGGTTATTTCAATAGGAATTTTAAAGATTAAAGTGGGCACGACTTTTAAGTTGTTTTTGTTTTAATGAAAACATGGTTTTTGTTTGTTTACTCTCCTATCTGTGGGGGCAGATACACGTTTAAATTGAGCGATGTGTTTATGCACTTGTCTCTGAAGATGAAGCTGGCCCGTAGGCAGAAATGGAAATGGGAGATTAGTAACTTTTGCCGATCAGAATCAAAGGTAACACCAAGTGGTCATGAAAAGGGCCACTCCACTGCTTGTTTCAGAAACCAAATCAGCAGAAGAGATGGAAAAACCTGTTTTCTTTTAAAAATGAAGAACAAGTGAGAGCTCGGAAGGAAACACTATCATGGAGGAGGAGAGAAACCGGTGTTTATTCTTCAATTGTCTAGAGAAGAAACGAAGACTGTACCAGAGCAAAGGTGTGCCCTCAAACAGTCCTACCAGGTGCATTTAATTAGTGAGATCCTTGCTGTATAGAAGTGATACAGTTTGTCTAACTTGTCACTTTGATTCTCTGCAAAGGAATATGACACTTAGGCACCAATTCAGAGCCCTTCCATCTGCATGTCTTTCTTTTCCTACAACTTGTAGAAAAACAGTCACTTGTGACAAAGGACACAAATGGCGAGGTGTGGAATTCGAGGGCTGACAGAGACCCCACAAATCATTCAGTGTAATTTACTCCATGTATTGCTGGATGTACCCACCTCCAGAATTTGAAACGAATACAGAACATTTGTATTTCAAATAGGGCAGGATGAGAATTACGCTTATGAAAATGAAGAGAATGTTTATGGAAAATTTACAGAGTATGTTGGTCTATTTCTGTCAACTACAAAGATTGTTTACAAAAGGAAACTGAAAATAAAATGGCCTGTGCTTGCCAGCTTTTCTTGGGAAGCACAGTAATAATAGTGACTATTGCCCTAAAAGGAAAGACTTCGTTTTGTTCTTGGCCCTTCATTGGCTTATTAGATACTCATAAGCTAACTCACCAACTTCTGTGATTATTTTTGTTTGCTTCTCAACAAGATAAAAGATTGGGTTTGTTATCACGACTCCGCAGACACATTACAAGAATTACTAAGGTATTATTTTTCGAGAGCTTGGAATACATTATGGGTCTGCAATTTTGGCATATAAAGTAGATAAATGAATAAGTTAAGCCTCTTCGTACTCCACTTTTTTTTTTTTTTTTTAAATCACTAGCAGTTGGGTGGAGTTACTGGATTGTTTTTTCATTTTACCTTTTTTTTTTTTTTTCCCTTCAAAAATCAAATCAGCAGGAGAGATGGCTGATCTTGTTTTCACATGACAATGAACAAGTCAGGGCTCAGTTACCATCCACTTTATTCGTTTAGATATATCTTAATATAGTAAACTGAAAATTATTGTAAGACTTTCCCAAGGATATTTATTTACATTGTTTTTCCTTCTAAGAATTTTATACTCCAGCTATATAATTGTAGCCAAGGTGCACAGTAATTAAACTTACTAAACAAAAACCACTATTTTAAGCTGAAAATTTAGAATTTCTATAAAGTCTTATAGTTGTAGGCAATCAAAACGAAAGGGGGATTTTATTAAATGTCTTCTAGATCCAGGTGGCAAGGCTATCCCTCTATTTATTTGTAATCTAGTGTTTTAAAAAAACAACATATTGGTGTATTTTAGTGCTAAATGATGTAAAGGGTCACTGGTCAACTTTGTGCAGCATAGTATTTTATTTCTAAATAGAATGTGACCCATGTATAGATAGGTGTTATAGATAAAATGTCTCGGGTTTTATAGATTATTACAATTTAAAAAGTCTTAATCTCATGGAAATTGTAATTTCAGACATCTATGGTGGAAATAGTCGGAAGTTTATTTGTGATAGGAATCTATGAAACCTATTTTGTAGGATTTATGGAAGTAGAATGTTGAGTGCTCCCTCTCCTGGTTTTATCATATTGGTGAACTGACCTTCCATCCCAAACGGTTGCTGATGGCTGAGAAAACAATTTTGAAGAAACAAATAAGGTCCCATGACATGATATTCTATTTCTGATTTGATGATTACACATCGATTCATAATGGTAAAAAAGGCTATCCATCATTAAAGTTCATTACATCCCAGAATATAATGAGATCTATAAAAAAAATAGAAGATGTTTATAATAAAGTTGATTTGTATCTTTTTAAACAGCCTACTTTACCACAATTTAAGAGAGTAAGCGTAAGAGTAAAGATGATTTTTGGACTATGTTATTTTCTGGTGCTGCTTTATTCTTGCTGATGGTCTTAGCACTGCCCTAGGTTCCTTACAGGTAATTCCAAAGACACCTTAATGCTCAAACATGCGTAGTCCAGCAGAGAACAAAACTAGTTTCAACGGAATCACTTGTTACTGTGAAGAAGGAGATGTAAAAATTTCTTTGAACTGAAAATTTCAAAAACTCAGATTTATATGGGACTTAATCCTAGAGTTTTATTTTGTTTGCTGAGAAGACTTTAAGTTACTTTTTCAATGTAGTACCTGAGGAAAGTATTTCCTTTCCACTTACTATGTGTTTTTTTACTTTTAGCTGTCTTTTAAAAGTCTCTGAGGAACCTTAAATTTTACATTAGTTAGCCTAACTGCAGCATTAGGTGTGATTTTGATAATAAACATCTAAAATCTAGTAGTTTCAAAGGAAACAAAAAGCAAGTTTCCTACTGGTAAAAATTATTTTTTAACCCCAGTGACAAAAGAATTATAAAGCTTTTTGGTAAATTATTTCTATTTTAATTGGTTGTCATTTAGCTAATTTTAAAAAATAAATGGGCTGCGCTTTTTTTTTTTTTTGCCAAAGTATACAAATATATTACAAAATTTAAGGAATTTGGAATTTTAAAATTTGATTGATATTTTTTAGAAATTATATCACAAATCAAGATGATAAAGCAAGTATGATAAAATGGACAGCAAGAAATTTCAGCTCCATGACATACTGTTATACACATTTGCAGTAAGGAGTCCACCTTTCAAACCTTCAGATTTTGCATATTCTGAACTTTGCTTTAAACTGTAATATTATCATCTTTTTATATCAAAATACAGTTTCTCTCTAGCTGAGCAGAAGCGATGGCTTCACATACAACTTTTTAATCTTCTTTTATGCTTCAAAATTATTTTCGAACTCAACTTTAAAGGTAGAATCCATTTTTTTTTTTTTACTGAGATAACTGAAGATTGATGACTGAATTTGAAGGTATTATTTTATGGCAAACTGCATTTGCAGGATTGTCAGAGGCATCCTTTTAGAGGATGTTTACTGCATGCGTGTACAGTGCAACATTTCCAAGTTGGTGCACTTACAACGAAAGAGGAAACAACTGTGGGGGAAATCCTGTTCCAGGTTTTCAGGCAGCCCTGTGATTGACACATGATATCACGGGAGGCGTGTCTTGGAGTGGAGGTGGAGGTGGAGGCGAGGAGCTGAAATCGTGGGGAGCTAGAGTGGGATTGCTCTGCGAGGCATGCGGTGGTTTGCAGAGTGATAGCAGCAGAGGTCCCTGCCCCGGATGAGGAGTAGCTACGCGCTGTAAACGTGTCTGAAAAGCAATTTCCAACCTTTGCGTTAGGTAAGAGCCGTTTTCTTCCTTTCCTTCTGTAGGCGTCTTAGGAAAGATTAGGTGAGAAATGTTGGCTTTTGCAAGGAACTGAATGTTTCTTTGAACTCGCTTTATAATGTGGTTGCGATTCGAATTTCCAGTAGCTTTCCCACTGCTAAAACCAGCGCTCTCGAAGTAAATGCTATGGCGGGCGGGGGTGGGGGGAGCGGGGGGGCGGGGAGAGGAAGAAAACCCGCAGGGTCCCTTTGATTTTTTCCCCCCTTAACCGAGAAGTAACAAGTTTAACCTCTGAAGCGGTCCGGTGTGTGGCAAACTGGGCGGTTTGTGCGGAAGAGGGGCTGGCTGTCGGCGTGTGGACCAAATGCTGTTTGTTTAGGCATTGTCGGAGAAGCAGTTGTTTAAAACCTGAATTTCCCGTCTCTGTGTATTGATTTCCAATGCGCAGAGGCGTTGTTTGAACGCTGTTCGAACTCTTGGGCATTCCGAGGGGCAAAAGCACTTCGGCAAAAACGTGCAAGATTGCATGTTACTGCGGCTCTCTGCTGACACGCCGACTGTGCGCCGGCCTGTCAATCACCGGGAGCCGCAACAGCCAGCACATGGCAGCGGGCGGCGGGCGGCCCGCCCCGCGTCCGAGCGCCTGGAAACGGGGAAATTAATGTGTTTTTATCTCCAACCCTCGGGTGCAGGCTCCTCGGCTGATGACCGGGAGGTTCGGAGGACTGGGAGTGACCGCTGGCCCCGGAGGCTGACCTGCCAAGACCGCGGCGCCCGGGACGCGGCGCCCCACTTGCGCAGAGTGCGGATCGGGACGGTGCCTGGACCTGCGCGGGCCGGACGACGCCCCGCCTCTTCCCCCAAGAGAGCCCCCCAACCTCGTTCCCTTCACCGCCCCTCGAAAAGAGCGGGTAAAAAGGCCCACACCCACCCTCACCCCCGGGGAGCGGCGGCCTCGGCCTCTCGGGCGTGCGCTCCCGGGCCCCATCGCAGACGCCGGTTCGAGACTCGACCCGGGCCGCGGAGACTCGAAAGTCCGGGGCGCGGAGCTTGCCCGTCCACGGCCGCCTGTCGCGCGAGCAGCGATCGGCACCGAGAAGCCCTCCGTTCCGCGCGCGGCGCGCACCGACCTCGCCGCCGCTCCCCTGCTGCCCGAGGGTGCGGAGCCTCCTAGGGGGACTGCGCTCCGGCTCTTGGACGGGCCGCCGGAGAAGAGCCCAGAGGCGGATGCTACTGAGCCGCGAGGGCAAGGCGAGCTGTGAGCGGGCTGAGCCGGAGCCGTGAGCTCCGCGGCCGGAAGGGGGCCGCGGGGAGCGCTCCTGCCCGGCGGCGGCGCGGGCCATGCCCCCTCGCCCGCCCCGCCGCGCTTGATGCGGCGCCTGCCCGCCGCCCGCACCGGGACCTGGGCCCCCCGCCCCCGCCGCGGCCTAGGTGAGTGTGGGGCGGGCGGGCGGGCGGCAGGTGCGGGCGCGGGCCAGGGGCCGGGTGGGCGGAGGACAACCAGGCAGGGTCTCCGTCCCGTGTCCCGAAGCGGCGGCGCCATGGCCCGGGCGTCCTTTTGGGGGAACCCTCCACGTGAGAGGTGGATTCGAGGAGTCTTATGGGGTTACTTCCCGGAGGGCTCGGAGCTTTTGGGTTTGTGCGGGCGTCGGGCTTTCTGTGGCGGGGTCCCCGTGCGACGGGGCACCGGGCAGGGCCGTGAGCGCGCTCGTGCACGCGCATGTGCATTTGTGTGTGCGCGCGCGCGTGCGGTGAGCAGACCCGGAATTCCGATCCCCCCCAGACAGAACCAGCCTGCGTCCCCCAGCCCCACTTTTTGCCCGTTTGCCAGCCGCGGAGCGGCGGGGACGGCGCGGCCCCTTTAAAGGGCAGTCCGCCCTCCGAGTCATGGACACCTCCGCCTCCGCCCCCCCCCCCATCCCCCCGCCCGCTGGAGCGGGGGAGAGAGCTTGTTTTCATTCATAACTTTTTCCTTTTCCTTCCTCTCCGTCAACTATTTATTCAGCGCTCCGGGCTCGGAGCGCAGAGGGCGCGCTCCCCCGCCGGCCGGGCGCTGTGGCGGCGCTGCGCTGCGCCCCGGCCCCGCGCCTCCGTCCCCGGCCCCGGAGGCCGCTGTGCGCCCAGGTGCAGACGCGCGCGGCGGACCGGCCGTGCCGCGGGCCCGCTCGGGATCGGTGCGCCCCCGCGGTGGGGACGCAAACCGGTTTTGGAGAACCCACGGCGGTCCTCAGTGTATGAGCGACTTGTCCGAGAAGGTATCGGCTTGGGTCGTGTTTTCGCGGAGCGAACCGCTTGCCCAGAGCCAGTGAGCATGTTGTGGGGGTGGTGGTGGTGGTGGTGTGTGTGTGGGGGGGGCGGGGGGGGGGGGAGGATTGTACCTGCTGCCCAGGGGGCCTTGCTTCAGGCCAGAGGTGGCTCGCTCACCTTCTGCTGGCCTTCCCAGCCAGCGGGGACTTGGTGACCACAGCGTGCCTGGGGTTTGTACACTCTTCACATCCTTCTCCATCGTGTTTCCTTCCTGTTCTCTGACACACTCTGCTTTCCAAGCCCTGGGTTACCAGGTGAGGAGTGGTGTGCGGTGGCGACGGGCTGGTTTTTCTCAGCCTTTAGGGCGCCGGGATTGAACCCGGCAGGTTGTGCGCGTCTTGGTCCCCATGGACAGAGAGGACGAATCAAGCAGAATCTTGGGAGGAGGGAAGGGACCCCCGGAAATGAACATACAAGATATTCACTCTAGTTATTAGGTGAAATGGACTTCTTTTTGCTTTATTCCTTAAGCTGGTGGTGGTTGTATTTTTATTTTATTATTATTATTTTTGGGGGGCTCAAAGTGGCAGTGGAGAAAGGGCATTTTTCTTTTCATTCTTGAATTGAGTGGAATCTGTAGACTCCGGGAGGAATTTGCGTGAGAAATATTCTAGTTTACCACTAATTGAAAACGGAAACGTTTTTATGTTTGGTCGTTTGTTTTATAAGGAATGCATAATAAGTGAGAAGTCATTTACTGTTGGTAAGGAAACGCAACTGCTCATTTTTATCAGGGTATTGCCGTACTTATTTTATTGCAAGCAGCATGTTAATTTGGAGTTGGCAGTGCTTTTGAAAATCAGGCTGTCATGTCAATGCAGATTTTTAAATTAGAGGAAATACAGATAATTGAAATGGCCAGGATTTCCTCGTACTGCTTTAAAGGCCTGACGTTCGTTTGTGCACGAAAAGTTACCTTGTTATGTGAGTGAGCCCTTATTTAAACTTTAAAAAGTCTTTTCATGATTTCAAATGTGAATACTCCAACATGAATGGAACTGTACATTGAGGCGTGTGTGTGTGTTCACACACACACTATAAACACGCAAGAACTGCTATACTCGTCTGTATTCATTTTGCGTCTCGTCCATGAGCTAGCTTGAAAATCCTGGTTGCTACAGAAAATGACTTCTTATTTGGAGACTCCATTTTAGTTTGGGATCTCTTTTTTAATGAATGAAGTATATACCTTGACTAGTTTCTTCATCATGAATCAGATGCTTGTAACAGCAAACAAATGGCACAAAAGCAGCAGCACCAAAGCCGTTTTTAAGTGGAATTTTCCTTTATGGAGATGAACTGATGCCGAGCTCTCTATTCCAGTGCTCATGCTCAGTATTCCCTACAAGGGCGTATTTTCGTTATTTGTTAGTTTCACCAACAGGAAGGCATTACTTCTTGATTCTGCTTTTTACAAGTTGAGTAGCCTAATTTTTATGGTATGGGGTCTCTTGCTCGCATTCTTCTTCCATGATGTGGTCCTCGGCCTCTCTTGGATTGGACTCTGGCCAGAACCCCAGCATCATTGTAATCCACTGATGAAGGTGATCATTACCAGGTGCTTTAGGCAATTTGTGACTTGACAGGGTTTCTCCCCCCGCACCCCCCTCCCAAAATACTTCCTGTCATTTATTTTCTCTCTGTCTTTTTCATGTTCGATTTCCTTTTAGGATTTCAGATGCATGCCAGGTTTCCACTGATTGCCAGAATTCGAGATCACTACACATGGATCCCCCAAACCAGCATGGCAGTGGCAGTTCATTGGTCGTGACCCAGCCGCCCGCCCTGGACAGCCGGCAGAGGCTCGACTATGACAGAGAGATCCCACCTGCTGCTATTTTGTCCCTAGACCAGATCAAGGCCATCAGAGGCAGCAATGAATACACGGAAGGGCCGTCAGTAGTGAAAAGACCTGCTCCTCGAACAGCCCCGAGACAAGAAAAGCATGAGAGGACTCATGAAATTATACCAATTAATGTGAATAACAACTACGAGCATAGACCTGCGAGCCACCTGGGACACGCGGGACTCTCACATCACGCCCGAGGCCCTGTTCTGAGCAGATCTACCAGCACTGGGAGCGCGGCCAGTTCTGGGAGCAATAGCAGCGCATCATCTGAGCAGGGGCTGCTGGGAAGGTCACCGCCCGCCAGACCTGTCCCTGCTCATCGGTCTGAAAGGGCCATCCGGACCCAGCCCAAGCAGCTGACGGTGGATGACTTGAAGGGCTCTTTGAAAGAGGACCTGACCCAGCACAAGTTCATCTGTGAGCAGTGTGGGAAGTGCAAGTGTGGCGAGTGCACGGCCCCCAGGACCCTGCCGTCCTGCTTGGCCTGTGACCGGCAGTGCCTCTGCTCGGCGGAGAGCATGGTGGAGTACGGGACCTGCATGTGCTTGGTCAAGGGCATCTTCTACCACTGCTCCAACGACGATGAGGGCGACTCGTACTCGGATAGCCCTTGCTCCTGCTCCCAGTCACACTGCTGCTCTCGGTACCTGTGCATGGGAGCCATGTCTCTGTTCCTACCTTGCTTACTCTGCTACCCTCCTGCCAAGGGGTGCCTGAAGCTCTGCAGGGGGTGCTATGACTGGACCCACCGCCCGGGGTGCAGGTGTAAGAACTCCAACACTGTCTACTGTAAGCTGGAGAGCTGCCCCTCCCGGGCTCAGGGGAAGCCTTCATGATTTGGGAGGTGGGTTGGACCTCTTGAACTCCTAACTTTCGAGCTGTGGCTGTTGAAAAAGATGCTATTTGATACTGATTTTATTTTCTTTACGACTTTCCCATTTCCTGCCTTCTCTCCTTGTGTTCCCAAGGCTTGACTTGTGGATGGTACCCTCTCGTGGACAATCAATGAGAATGGACTGGGTCCCGCTCAGGACGAGAGCCTCTGCCACCCACCGAGAGGGTGTTGGGAGCCACTGGCTTGGGGTTTTTGTAGCCTTTTTGGTCTGCAAGCAACTTTCCAAAGTTGCCCATACAACAACCGCCCCCCCCCCCCCCCCACACACACACACCCCTAGGGGACAGTGATTGACAGCTGTTTTTGATGGGGTTATTCTGGGAGCAGGGAAATTGGTGTTTAAAAAAGCAACCCTTTAATTGCTTAAATAAGCTATGTATTCAGTCTCTCTCCAGTTAGTGCTGTCTTACTAGCATTGGACCCTTAAGGAGCACGGGGGATATATTTTTGTTATAACGTAAAAGTTTTCCTTTAACCACTGCCTTCTTGCCCCTCAGAGTTCCCTCCCCTCAGTTTTGGCGTTGTCTTATTGTAGTGATGCCATGGTTTTGTTTGGGTTTTTTTTGGTATGGAATGTTAGATTCACTCTTCACATTGGAGATATATTGGTTGTCTCTTGCTGATCTTGATTCTAGCTTTCTTATTCGTGAAGGCCTCAGCCGCCTTCCTTCCACTCCCACACCTTTCACCAAATCTCTCTTGTCGTTGAGGGCACCTGGGTTACTGAAGGTGATATTTATAGCTCATCAGTCTGCAGGTGTCAGAGAGGTATGCTGCCTGACGTGGTCTTGGCTCCTGAATGGTCCCTTTGCCTTGGTTAGTTAACAGCTGAGTAAGTCTAATCTCTTCTGTGTTCTCATTGCCTTAGCCACGAATTGTGGTGCTTTTTGTATATTTTATGTATAAATCACAAAGTTGAATTCTGACTATTTTTAAGACAAAAGTCTGTTAAACTTTTTTATTGTAAAGAATATTTATTATGCGAATCTCTATTATTTTATGATATTTATTGCAAAAGACTGTTGAAATGTACTCATGTCTGAATATAACAAAATATCAATACATAACGGAAAATAAGGTGATACGAAGAAAGTACATATGTTAACTATAATGCAGAAATATATTAATTAACAAAACTGTCTCTGGATTTCTTCATTTATTGGCCTGTACTGTTATGGTGATGTTGGTCATTTGCTTTGACTGGTCATGCACACTCATTTAATTTCTTTCCCTTAATGTCCTGAATCTAGACACAGGTGACTTCAAATTTTGAACTAGATGTTTCCTGGAAAATGCATTAATCAAAATTTGTAATCCAAATTCTGTTTCAACAAATTCCCAAGTGAGTTGCTATGAAGTAAAAATGTAATTAGTATAAACAATCACTCCCACTTTGGCTGTTTTGTAAGCAAGAGGCTTTGTGTAGGTCTTAGTGTCTTGGAATGGCCCATATCTAGAAGTTCTTAAAAATATTTATCTTAACTCTTGGATTAATCAGAAGTTAGTCTTCATCAGCAAAACTTAAAAGGATTTAGTTCGGCAGGCATGCTGGGAGTCTCAGGCACTGTCGCTGTAATAAAACATTCTAGAAGGCAGAGTGCACCAAGGGAGTAGTTCCCAATAGCAGAAAGATGCTTTAAAAACATTCCTGTCCCTACCTTCTCATGTCCTTTAGTGAGTCTTTAACGTGGCCTGGTCACATTATTTGTCATCATGTCCTGTGGAATAAGGAATCTGGGGGCCTGAAACTATATTATGGGAAAAGTAAATATTTTAATGGTTTTACTTAGAGCTAAAACCACTGCATAGCTAGTCCCTTTGGGTCTGACAACATTCTGTTCCAGTGAGTCCTCAGACTCAGTGCCCCTGACTCCCTGTGCCTAAATGGTATGTATGTCAAACCTGAACAGTTCCTCGGGTTGGAGAAGAACGTGCCATACTGTGAACCCAGGATTTAGGCTTTCCAAACTCCTACCCAGCCTTTTTGTTTGGGTGGGTATCTCCTAGACAACTGGGCTCCTAGCTTTAGAAGTGCTGTTCTTTGTAACCTGGCCTTGGTTTTGTTTCATTCAGACAAGGCATGCGCGGTAGAAGCCTGTTTCCATGCTGCCCATCAGGCCACTACGCCTCTCGCGACATTTGATAATCAAATGGTGTCTCTCATCTGAAAGCACATGCATCTCCGTGTTTTGGAGGCTACTTCATGGCCCGGTGTTCCAAACTGTGAACTTCTTGCCTCTGGTACTCAAGTTCTGCGGTGCTATCACTGGCCCCTTAATACTCAGTATTCCATTGAGAATGTGACTCCTTAACGACTGAAGTGTAAGTACAGGCTCCCTCAAAATACTGCGTAGCGGTTTTGCTATTATTCAGACCCTTGGCATAATGAGCTGGTGTGAGGACTGTCTGTAGTTACAATAACCAGACTAAGAAGCTGTAGTTTCTATTGAAAGCCATGTGTAACTTTTATGAGCATGAGGTATGCTGGGGAGTTTTAACTTCTGGCTCTTTGCGGAATGCATTAAGATCACAGTACGGAGCCGCCGGCTGCTGCTCAGCGCTGTGTGTTTGTGTGTCCTCGGCCTGAATGTCAGGCCCACGTTAGGAAGCAGCAACAGGTTAGAGGTGCAGGCGAATGCAGGCTTGTCAGGTGGCAAAGCAAAAACACTTGGATTCAAAGCTTCCTCCTATATGATGGTTTAAACCTAGAAGGAAAACAATATTAGGGTGTGTCCCCATAAGTGCTTTCGAACCTGATACTGATCGTCATTTAAAGTGCGAAGGCCCCGAAAGCACCAGCAAAGCTGACATCTCTTCAGCCCCGCTGCCCTGTGTTGATCCTGCTCCCTGGAGACGGACATGCCAGGTAGATGGGCCAACCTGTCCTTTCTGTTCCTCAGTCTTGTTTCTCTTCCTCTCCTGCAGCTCGACAGAGTGGGCCTTTCTGTTCAATGGAGTCTTTCCAGCCTGGTCTCCGACGGCCAGTCTTTTCCCAGGGAGTTTTAGAGAATTCAATTGTGAGTGAAACCAATCCCGGATTCCTGTAATTGAGTAGTTTCCTGTCAACAGAGTTTATAAAATGGCACCTAGTGGAAAAATGAAATGCAAAAAAGTAGATCATGCTTCTTTTTGTGAAGGCCTAAGGCGAATCCTTAACTTATAGTCGGTTACAATTATTGTCTGGTTTTCAAAATCCAAACCCTAGAATGTTCCAGTTAGGACTAAGAAAAAGAAAAGTTAAAAAACAGTGGTCTTTAAAGTGAAAGGAAGCAAGTCAGAAACTAATCGTGTTTTTTCCCTAAAATTGATATTGGAAGCAACTCAGAGGATTCATTTCTGGAAGATTGATGTAGTTTTTGAAATTGTCTCCTTTTCCTAAATCTTTTCTTAATGGAGTGTTTCTTAATATTTCATGGCCGTTTTTACGCATAGCTGGTTAGCAAAGAAAAAAAAAATACACTCCCTGTTGAAATACTGAAACAAAGTGTCTAGACAGTTCTCATCTAAAACTCTACACCATATAGATTTTTTTTAAGTTGCAAGAAATAGTTTGGAATCTTTGAATATCTTGAAAACAAAACATTAAGGCCTTCTTTTGGCCAACTGACAGTTGGAGGACTTTTTCCCCCATTATTTTACTGATTAGATATAACCCAAATAGCCATGTACTTAATTGACAAGTGTTGATTCTTCTAATATTTGCTCAGACTACTCCCAAGCCATGTCACTACATTTATTGAACACCTACCAGGGGCATTATTCTGTATGCAGAAGGATGCCAGAGCTGGAACGGGATCTCAGAGTCTGTCTTGCTTAATGTTTCTCAACGAAGTATGAAAACAAATAGGTCACCAGTTAAAAAGTGAACAATTTCAGAAGGCTGTGCCACAGCTCAGACCCACTGTATCAGAAGCATTTCCAGAGCAGGAACTAGGTATTCAGGTTTTGTTTTTTAATCCTCACCCAAGGATATTTTTCCATTGCTTGTAGACAGAGTGGAATGGAGGAGGGGTGAGAGAGAGATGTCAGTATGAGAGAGACACACTAATTGGCTGCCTCCCCCATGCATCCCGACCAATGCCAGGAAACAAACCTGCAACTCAGGTACATGCCCTTGACCGGGAATCAAACCTGTGGCTCTTCGGTGTGAGGGCTGATGCTCTAACCACTGAGAAACACAGGCCAGGGCATGGTATTCTGGTTTTTAAAAACACTTCTCAAATGATTTTTATCAGGCAGTTTTGAACTGTTTCCTTAGCTTGATGTCTTCAGTTTGAGGATGAAGAACAAAGGCCTGGCTTGTGCAGATAAACTGCTCCTGCTGCCTAGGGCAGAACCGGGACCCTCGCTGGATTCAGGATTTTCTTCATCTCTCAGCAGCAAACCCAGCACCTCTCCGCTGCATGTTAGCTTTCACCATTCATTCTCTACTAGCAGGCCTCCCCTTCCTAATTAATGTATTTGACCGTAATTGAGGACATGGGATGCTTTTCTTCATATATTATTTGCACTTAGCGCCCAGGAGTAAGTAGCAAATGACTTTATTGCCATGATCATGTTTCATATGCTAATATTAAAGTTCACTTCATTTGAAGACTGAGCATGCGTGCTTCCTCTGGCCAGATTTAGATGAGCAAGTTGATGTAATCAGTTTGTAAAAGGTGCAGGAACTTGGCATCTAGACTTAAGAACTTGTGTGATCATACTTCTTACCATTATCCTGGTTGCATTGGGATCACTGCGACTAAAAAGCAGACCTAACTGTTCTCTTTTGTCCTATTAAAAAGATTGGTGTTACTTGTCAGAAGAGTCATGTAGTTATGGTAATAATTCTAACTGCAAAAACCATCAGAGAACCTAAAACTGTTTTAAACTAGGTACCTGGAAACATATACCAGAAGCTTCCATCATTCACCAGTAGTCCGAGTTCCTTTTGATGAAATAATTGTAGACTCATACTCTTAGTGCTAGAAAGAAACTTAACGGTCGTTTAATTAATCTTTAATTTAGAGATGAGAAAGCCAGGTTCAGAGAGGTTACTTACCGGAAGTCAGGTCTAGGTGCCAAAAATAAAACAAACTTTATAGAAACCTACTTGCTGTATAAGTACCTGTGGTAAATGGTTGGAAGGAAGGAAGTTGTTGGTGATGGTTTGAATGAAAGTTGCAGGTTAATTTATGTTATTAAATTGAACAAATTTGTTAAAGTACTATGGACTACTGGTACTCTGAGGGAAAGAAATGGAAGGGAATCAGAGAAAACTAGCTGAATAAATTTGATGCAAGAAAACAAGGTATGCATTTGGGGAAACTGAGTTCTGGTTTAGGTCGCAGTTGAAAACTTCAGCTGTACATTAAAATCACCGGAGAGTGAAAAGCAGCCACAAACAATACCTGTACCCAGACCACCCCCGCCTCCCCAGGCCAGTCAGTCAGAATTTTGGGGATGGGGCTTTGGCTTTGGTTTGTTCTAAAAGCACCCCAGGTGAGTAGATTCTAGGTATGTGAGGGGGATTGTGTGAGATTAAAATGGCAGATTTAGAAAAAGAAAGGCAGAGGTATTAAGGATCACAATTAGCTTAGAGGTTAGTGCAGTGGTTCTCAACCTTCTGGCCCTTTAAATACAGTTCCTCATGTTGTGACCCAACCATAAAATTATTTTCGTTGCTACTTCATAACTGTAATGTTGCTACTGTTATGAATCGTAATCTAAATATCTGATATGCAGGATGGTCTTAGGCGACCCCTGTGAAAGGGTCATTCGACTGCCAAAGGGGTCGCGACCCACAGGTTGAGAACCGCTGGGTTAGTGGGAATGGGAAGAAGGGGTCAATGTGGGAAGTAGTACAAATGGTCAACCTTTAAGACTTTGTAGTTATTTGTATGTGGGCTTGAGATGGAGGAAAGAATTGAAGGTGAGATTGAGATTTTGGACCTAGGTGACCAGGCAAACCATAATTGTGTTAGAAGAAATGGGTGGTATTCACTTAGGAGGTGTGGGGAATGGGAAAAGTTGTGAGTTCTGTTGGAATAAACTCTGAAAATGCCAGTGAGTTTCTATCAGGTCATTGAGAAAGAAGTCTAGAGTGTAAAGGAGGCAAGTGGTCCTATGACCCACTGGGGAGGTGGGGTGGAAGGGAGAGGACGATGACTCTGTGTCACAGATCCCTAAAGATAGATCCCTAAGGGAAAGGACGGATTACATCAGGCTGGGGACATACTCTTTTAAAAAATACGATATAGATATAGATATAGATATAGATATAGATATAGATATAGATATATAGATATATATAGATAGGTAGATTTCAAAGAGGAAGAGAAACATCAGTGATGAGAGAATCATCAATTGGCTGCCTCCTGTATGCCTCCTATGACGGATCAACCCCGAAACCTCAGTGTTATGTGCCCTGACTGGAATTGAACCGTGACTTCCTGGTTCATAGGTCGATGCTCAACCACTGAGCCATGCTGCCAGGCACGGGACAGAATCTTGAGAAACGAACTTGCGTTCAGGGGGTAGGCAGAATATAGGACCAGTCGGTGAGGGGTGGTCCAAGAAGCATGAGCATCAAGAGATGGGTATGTTTTAAATTTCCAGGAGACTTTCAAGATGGAAGTTAGTCATTAAATGTCAAATGCTGCAGAGACTCCCAACTCAACTTGGTGGATGGTATTCAGGTGAAGTTGTGATAATAAAAACCAGGTTGCCCGGGATGAAGAAACGGGTGGGTGGTGAGCACCTGAAGGTAATAGTTTAGACTATTCTAGAAATTTTGAGGTAGGAAAGGAAGTAGAGGCAGGTAACAGGTGAGGAGGATTTTTAGACTAACAGAATCCTGAGCCTTTCTGGAGGAAGAGAGAGAGGGCAATTGGGAAAGAGGAAAGGGCCGAAGGGACACAATTCCCGACGTGGGAGGAAAGGATGGAAGAGGAGGCACAAGGGGTCCTTTCACTGGGCAAGCAAGGCTCTTCTCCCAGAACGAAGAGTAAAAGAGGAGAAGGGAGAGAAAGACAGTGGAATTTGAAAACAAGAAGAGGGAGCTACACCCTGATTTTGGTAAGTAGAGGATGGTCTTCTTTTGATAGTTACGATGTGTCAGCGACTGAACTTGGGTCTAGAATGGGTTGATATGGTGACGCCCATACACAGTCAACAGGTCAAGGGCAGAGCGGTGCAGAGAGCTCAGCTCACGTTGGACGGGAAAATATTTTTTGTGAGCTACTAAATAGTTTTCAGATTTCATCTAGACATTCCTTGCAGCAGCTGGTTGGAGGGGCATTTAAAGCAGAGAATGAGGGGCCAGAATGAAATGGTGAACTTGAAGGAGGTCAGGAGGCTTAGGGCAGTCGTGGTCTGGATATTTGCTGATGTGACTGGCCAGAGCTGGACGAAGGTTGCAATGAGGAGGAAAGACAGTTTCACAGAGAGCAGGGGAAGAGGACCGGATACAGCTGAGGACAGGAGGTGTTCAGGTCATGATCTTAGAAGGTGACTGTTTTTAAATGCCAAGGAGATCTGGACTCTCTGTGCTGATGGGTAGCTGAGGTAACGGTAAGCCTTCTGGAGGGAAGGATGAAGAGGAGGAGAACACAGGCCCATGTGTCAGTGGAGTTGTTAATTTAGGTATTAAATGCAGAGGTGGAGGTGGAGAGGAAAATTCAGAGGCTGCTGTTTATGCTCGGAAGGGACTTGTTTTTAAGCTAATGGATTATAAAGTCAGTGTATCAGATTTGATAAAAATGTCAGATTTCTTCATAAGGAATGAACTAGTGAATGAGTAGAATTTATTTCCAATGGGATGTGCTTCATTTACAGCACACATGGTCTATTCACAAAACATGTTATTGGTAAAGAAAATATCTTCATGGAAATTGATTAACTCGTCAATTCAGTCAAAATAGTACACGGAGCCAAAAGACCTGCGTTCCCTGTCCCTCCTTGAAGCGTTCGTTCCGGTCAGAAAGCAGAGGGTTGGGTCCCGGAGCCTGGCCCGCCTACCTCACAGCCTGCGTGTGCAGATTGGCAGTGCAAGCTGTGAGTAAACTTGGTTGCCGTAGCACAAGTACATTTTATTCTTCTCGTTCACCCAGAACCTGCCTTCTACTCCAAATGTAGAGAGGCCTGTCTTTACAGAGGAAGCTGCTGGTGTCAGAGTTACTTGCAGAGTAGGTGAAGTTCTAACTGGTTTCTTTGTGGTTTATAAACCTGCTCTTGGAATTACCTCTAATTTCCTCTTTGTGTCTGCCTTTGGCTATTTTTAGCTTTGGTCCTTTAGTACCAGAAACACAATTCAATTAGGGTAGATGAAATAAAGATAAAACTAAAACTTATCAGTTTAATTTCTTGCCATCGAATGCTTAGAACAGTGCTTATTACCGTAGACTAGGAACTCAATATTTATTGCTGATTGCCTTGCTAGATTTATTCTTTTATAAAAAAATTTATCTTTATTGTTGAAAGTATTACAAAATATTTTTTCCCATTGACCCCTCCACCCTGAGCCTGCCCACCCCCTAACCCCCCACCTTCACCACGCTATCGTCTGTGTCCATGCGTTATGCATACTAGTACACATTCCTTAGTTAATCTCTCCTCGCCCACCTTCCCTCTGAAATTCATCAGCCTATGCCATACGTCTATGTCTCCGGGTCTATTTTGCTCATCAGTTTATTTTGTTCATTAGATTGCACACATGAGTGAGATCATGTGATACTTGCCTTTCTAAAAGCTTCAGACTAAGGACAGATGCTGAGATTAGTGACCAAATTGAATTTTTGGTTTTGCAGGGCTTTTGATACTGTTTCTAGTATCAACAATATTGGCAATTTTGAGGAAAATAAGAACTGCTGTATTTAATCATTCATTTGGCAATATCTTAGGGGCTGAGGATCCCAGTCTATGACTAGTAATTCACAGGTGTTTAGCCAGGTGGCTGGTGCGATTATGTGCGTTGGTAACTGGGGCTGTGAAAACACTCTGGGAGGAGCGGCCACATCTGTCTGTGCACGTGGGGAAGGCTTCGTGGAGAAACCACGAGAGACGATTGGTAATCCATCAGGTAGACAAGTTCGGCGTGATGGGAAACTCGTAGGTATGTTAGTAGGTTTGGGCTGTAAGGTGCCTGTGGGAAGGATGGGAGCCGGTCATGGGAAGTGTGGCTGTCCTGTTGGAAAGTTTGAGCTCTTTCCTGTGGGTGGTAGGGAGTCACAGACAGGGCAGAGTATAAACAGAAGAGTGACATGACCAGATGAGGGTTTCAGGAAATTCTGCGGGCAGCACTTTTGAGGAGACATTGGGGTGGAGGAGGGAGGCCAGCAAGGTAGCCATACCATGGCCAAGGTAATGAATGGGGCGGGGCCATGGAGACTGGAAGGAAAGGGTGAATGGGTGATGGGTGTGACTTGATGGATTGAGGAAGATGAGTGAGGAGGAATCTGGTGACTCGGTGCTGGATCAACTCCTCTCTGGTAACCTAAGGCAGAGAGAGCACTTGTAAGAGGGAACTGCACAAGGAGACCAAACTTTTCCACACTGAACATTCTAGCACTCATGCAGATTCAAGAATCCTTTTTTCCTCCTAGACAACATCTCTCCCAGAACAGTTAATGAGTAATGAAGTGGACGTTAGGCAGGGAGCAAGAAGGCAGAGAAAAATCAAAGGCTTTGAAAATCAAACAAACTAAATTATTAATTCTTTCTTCTACCCCCGCTCCCCAGAGTTCATCGTATATCACTCAGAGAAGTGAATCATGTATCCAGACTTCGTCGTGAGAAATAACTAAATTCCAGAACTAGAAAATTCAGCAAGCCCACCACTTTCTCCTGGTTGTCTGAAAACGTTAATCCCCCATGCTTTCGGCACCCCGCCCCCAGGCGTTGCATTTCAATCACTGGAGTGTCTTAAAAACAATGTCTGTAACTTCAGTATCCTGGTTGTCCTTCTTCCCTGTATGTTTCTGTTTGTCAAAGTCAGAAATGGCCGTGATAATGGACAAAGGAAGGAGATGATTGGGGAACATGGGTATTAGATGATTGGGAATTAGGGTTATAGAGTAGTTTGAATGCACTCAAACTCAAACCTGGGAGGGACCATAATGGCCACTTTGTTCCTTTTCTTCAGTTTAAAGAAAGTTGACCTCATGTGGGGTGGAAGGGAGGTGAAATGACTTACTCAAGGGAAAACTCAAAGGGAACCAGCAGAAAGGGAAAAGGATGTGAAAAGTACTTTGTAAAGGTCTGTACTATTTCCATTGTGTAGACCTGGTCCATGCCGGCAACCTGGGAGTTTATGTTACATTTCTGAAATACACGTGGCAATAGGCGGGTGCAGAAAATCCACAGTCTTGCAGAAGCTCTAGGAAATAAAGGGCCAAGTCACCTTGGGATTGGAACTGGTCTGCCTCTCTCTTGTATTTTGAAACGCTTGTAAATGCTAGTATTGGAGTTAAAATGTCTACCTTTTATAGGTGGTATGTGGCGCATGTGGAGGCTTGCACGGGCTTTTAGAGGTGATCATTATAAAGCAGAATAACTTGAATTGGAGGGAAGCTGGCACTGCTTAATTTCAGAAGTTTAGTGGGGAAAAAAGAAGTCAAGTGTGAAAGTCCACATTGCTTTGTGTCCTATGTAGATAATAGGATTTTCTTTCCTCCTTGGCCCTGAACTAGGTACCATGTCCCTTCATTTCTTAACTAAAAATTTTATCTGGGGGGAGTCTCTCTTAATCCTTAGGGGAAAATATGTTTCATAATAGATGGTAAAATCGAGCAAATTTCGGAAAGAAGGAAAGCAGGCAGTACTCTTGAAAAAAAAGAAAAAGATCTGTTTGAACTTGCTTTTCTTGAAAAAAAAAAAAACAAAAAACAAAAAACAAAAAAACACAAAACCCAACATTCTTTCATGAAGCATTTTTTTTTCCCCCAAAAGTATTTGCCCTCCAGCATTTTTTCCTACTTACCTACGCTTATCTTTCAAAACAAACATTTATTCCTTTCTACTATAGAGTGTGAGGAAGTTCCTCTGAGGTTATGGCCTCCAAGCCGTCCAGGCAGTAACTGTCACCCCCTTCCTATGGCACAACAAGTGACTAAGTCAACCGCAGGGAGCGCTCAGCGCAGAGCGGTGATGTCACGTTGGGCCGTTCACATGTTACCTATGGGACAGTTCCTCAAGGGGAAAAACACAGAGCTGTATTTTTGTGTGCAAATAAAATTTTGGGTCCTTTTGACCCAATGGAAAATGTGTGTCTGCTGGTGGCTGCCTCGTTGGAATATGATGATTTACGCTTGGAAACATTTGTGTCATTTATCATATGATGTTCCTGGCCTACAGCATGACTGCATAACAAATAAGCATATTAAAAATTAATCTTTTCCAGTTCATCAGACTGTATGTCTTCTTGGAGCCCCAGTGTTCTCTGTCCCTCTGGCCCTGCCCTCTTTTCCTGAAGTCACCCTTGACATTAGCTATAGAATTAAAGTAAAACTCACCTCTGGGCACCCATGGCTGTGCTTCCTGACTCCCCACCTGCCCTCTCACCCTTCTCTCCCGCTTTTCCGCAGGACAAATCTTTTATCCTGTGCAACTGGTTCACCCTGTGTCCTGAAACCCACCTGTGAATCCTGACCTCAGGGACATCTTTTACCTTTTTAACCCTATTCTTGTGTTGCTGGGTTTAAATCCTCCTTCTTTGACTGAATCATGCCAAAATATTCTCTCCCAGAAATTCTTTAGTAACAGCATTGTGTACACTGCTCGTTACCTTTTTATTTTTTTAAATTGTTTAAAGTATTACATGTCTCCTCCTTTCCTCGATTAACACCTCCCGGCCACTCTCACCTCTGAGGGCAAGCTCCCGCCACCCCAGTGTCTGTGTCCATTGGTTATGCTAATATGCATGCATACAAGTCCTTTGATTGATCTCTAAGTCCTCCCTCCTCCCCTACCTTCTCCCTGAGGTTGGGCGGTCTGCTCAGTGCCACCTTGTCTCTGGATCCATTTTTGTTTCTCAGTTTATGTTGATCATTATATCCCACATATGAGTGAGATCATGTGATATTTATCTTTCTCTGACTGGCTTATTTCACTTAGTATAATGCTCTCCAGGTCCATCAATGCTGTTGTAAATGGTAAAAGTTCCTTCTTTTTTATAGCAGCATAGTATTCCATTGTGTAGATGTACCACAGTTTTTTAATCCGCTCATCTACTGATGGGCACTTAGGCTGTTTCCAAATCTTAGCTATGGTAAATTGTGCTGCTATGAACATAGGGGTGCATATATCCTTTCTGATTGGTGTATATCGTTTTTTGGGATATATTCCTAGAAGTGGGATCACACGGTCAAATGGGAGTTCCATTTTTAGTTTTTGAGGAAACACCATACTGTTTTCCACAGTGGCTTCCCCAGTCTGCATTCCCACCAGCAGTGCACAAGGGTTCCTTTTTCTCCACATCCTCGCCAGCACTTGTCATTTGTTGATTTGTTGATGATAGCCATTCTGACAGGTGTGAGATGGTACCACATTATTGTTCTGATTTGCATCTCTCGGATGATTAGTGACTTTGAGCATGTTTTCCTATGTCTCTCGGCCTTCTGTATGTCCTCTTTCAAAAGGTGTCTACTTAGATCCTTTGCCCATTTTTTGATTGGTTCGTTTATCTTCCTTTTGTTAAGTTGTATGAGTTCCCTGTAAATTTTGGGGATTAAACCCTTATCTGAAATAGCCTTGGCAAATATGTTCTTCCATTCAGTGGGCTTTCTTGTTGTTTGTTGATGGTTTCTTTTGCTGTGCAAAAGCTTTTTATTTTGATGTAGTCCCATTTGTTTGTTTTCTCCTTAGTTTCCATTGCCCTAGGGGCTGTATTGGTAAAGATATTGCTATGACACATGTCTGCTATTTTGCTGCCTGTGGAATCTTCTAAGATTTTTATGGTTTCCCATCTTACATTTAAGTCCTTTAACCATTTTGAGTTTGTTTTTGTGTATGGTGTAAGTTGGTGATCTAGTTTCATTTTTTTGCAAGTATCTGACCAAATTTCCCAACACCATTTATTGAAAAGACTGTCTTGACTCCATTGTATGCTCTTGCCCCCTTTGTCAAATATTAATGACACTGCTCATTACTTTTAATGTTTCCTTTATAATGTCCCGGAGGCAACTCTACTGCTGTCCTCCTACTGTCTCTGGCTGGGCCTGAGTATTAAATAGGCATAAAATGGGTTAACAGGAGAAAAACACACAGATTTTTACCTGTACATGGAGCCTTCGCAGAAAAATGAAGACCCAAAGAAGTGGCTGGGCCCAAGTGTTTATACACCAGGTTGAACAAAGAGAGGCAATTGTGGGAAAGTAGCTAAAATGCCTGGGGAGACTAAGGCAAATTGAGTTATTGTAACAGGTCTGTTTGTCCAGATTTCTCTTGGCCTCAGCTCCCGTCTCTGGTGATGAGTGTTCCTTTCCTCCTGGGACAGGAGGGCATCTATGGGGGGGGGGGGGAGTTTTATCTCCTGCTTTCAGGAAGAGGAGGGGAGTCAGAACACCCTTCTTGCATCTACTGTTTTTAGTGCCTTAAGCTCAAAGTACTCCTTATGCCCAAGTGGCATATTTTGCAGTAGCATTTCTCTACCATTCTTCAAAGTTTATGTTTTGTCTCTCCTTTTATACTGTAACTGTTTGAGACTGAGATTAAGTTGTAGATTGACCTTCACTCCAAAGGTGTTTTTCCCATGGTAGGTGCTCAGTAAACATTTATTGATATATTCTCTCTGCATTTTACAATTGAGTCATATAAGCTCATATTTGGATTTTGTTCTTCTCACCGGAGGGATATTTAACTATATTAATAAAATATATATTCTGATATGATCTGTAACCTGCTTTAAGCCATTTTAGTCTTGCATACTAGTAAATAGAGCTCTAAAAACAATGTAATCATTTGCTGCAGGGAATGGTGGCCATATTACTGATGGTGTTCAAGTGCCCAGAAGAGACTAGTTTTAAGAACTGGAGTAATAAAGTTTTGGCACCGGAAGAGGCAGACATTAAAGGTCATTGAATCATCTTACCTGGAGTAGTGCATCCTCTCCATAACATCTCAAGTAGGCCTGACATGGTCGTGCCTAGGATTACTGACTCCTTCATTTTACAAATCTATTCTTAGTTATTCATAATGTAAACCATTTGGTCGTTTTTTTATGAAGAGCCAAAAGTGCTCTTGAGAGTGACTAATATTGAGCTGACTTGAGAGTCTTAGACAACTCCAGAGCCTTCTCAGCTTCTTAGGTGCGAATGCTCTTTCTCCTGGATATCAAACTGGTGTTTATCCTCTTGCTGAACTTGGCATAGGCATGACACTCATCACTTTTCATTGTAAATGGCTGTTAATGCTTTTTAATTGTTGTTTTGAAACATCTATGATCATATATAATTTGTTATCACTCAAATCAAAGCACTATTATGAGTAAATACAGTCATACCTCAAATTGTATATTGCACATAACATTTTTTGAAAGTACCTAGGTTTATAAAACTTTGGTATTTCAACAAACTTGTGAGTTAAGGAGGACTCAAATTATTAGCCTAGTTTTATAAATAAGGAGGTTTGACTAGGGAGGAAATATGATTTTCCCATTTATTGGTAAAGTTAGGACCAGATTCTAACTTCTCTGACTGCTTAGCTCATTCGGCTGTCTTTTCGATGACCACTATGTAAGCACGAAGGCTATGCCACGCCTACTGATGACATCAGTGTTTGGCTGTGATGGAGCATCCATTTGAAAAAAAAAAAAAAGTCCTATTCTCATACTTGAATTTTACAGGGAGCTTCATTTTAAATTGTGCTGTCTTGTATGAAAGCTAACCTGGCTGATTTCTTAATTGCATCCCATTCTGATGTTCTAGAACAACAATTTTCAACCTTTTCCACCTCATGGCACACATAAACCAGTTACTAAAATTGTGCCACACACCAAAAAATATATTTTTTGCTGATCTGACAAAAAGGTAGGTATAATTTTGATTCATTCACACCAGATGACTATTGTTGTGTTGGCTGTTGTCATTTTTTTAATTTGACCATCCAAGGGAAAAGAGGTCAGTGCCCCTGACTAAGTAGTCAGGTATTGCATGTTTTAAAAATTCTTGTGGCACACGGGTTGGAAATCGCTGGTCCAGGAACACTGCGGTTGCATTTACAAGGAATGCATGTAGCCCAAACACACAAAAGCACATTTCAGTTGCGTTGGAGTTTGATTCTTTAGTTCATGGTAACTCAGCTAGCTATCTGTGGCCTCTTATTCTATCCTCCCCTCCCACTCCACTTCTGCTCAAATTATTAGGTGGAAATTATTCTCACTCTCACGGTAAGGTCGCCTTTGGGGGGAAATTGGGGAGACAAGGTAGAACTCTCCATGATGCCTGGAACTCTCGGAGCGGGAAACCGGAGCCAGGCCCCATGGCACTCTAATGAAAACTTTTATTCCTGCTGGTTTCTTCTGTGGTCCCACTGAACAGATCTGCCTTGGGTTTCTGTGGGTGAGTTTTTCAGCAGGAATGCGGGCTTTGTTTCTCTGAATAGTTGAGTGCAGATTAGTGGGATGCCAATTTCCTGTGGCCTTTCAGGGCTGCAATTTGAGCCCTGTTTGCTCCTGGCCCTTGCACAATGGAAAACAATGGGTGACTTCATTCAGGTTTCACTTCAGGGCTCTCAGAAGCAGGGGAAGTGGCTAAAGCCCTACTTTACAGGTAATTAACAATAGATAATGTTTGCTCTGCATTTTTTAGAGCCGATAAAAGGTAGAAGAACATATTCAGCTCCTGATTTAGACACTGTGCAGTGGTTTTATGGGTACAATAGCTGTTTTTAGCATTAGCAAGGTGGCGTTAACATCTGGGACACATACAGGGTGTGGCAAAAGTAGGTTTACAGTTGTTCCTATGGAAAATAATGCAATAATTGCTAAATATTTGTGCTTCATGTACTCACAATAAACCTACTTCTGTCCCACCCTGTATATGACGGAACAGAAAACTGAAAAGGTAGAAGAAAAAAAGATTTTTAAAACAGGTGCAGCTAGCCCTGGCTGGGTAGCTCAGTTGGTTATAACATTGGCCTGATATATCAAGGTTGTGGGTTCAATCCCCAGTCAGGGCACATACAAGATGCCTCCAATGAATGCATCAACAACAATCAATGTTTCTCTTTCTCTCTCTACCCTCTCTCTAAAATCAATACATTTTTTAAAAAGTAAAATAAAACAGGGACAGCTAACCAAGAAAGCAGTCCTTATAGATGCTGAAGAAACCTGTCACTGGAAGCCACGCATTTGGCTCAGGGGGCACGTGTTATATCTTTGTTTTAAGAGGCAAACAGTAAGTATCATGCTTACTTGATACTTACTCAATGTTCATTTTTTCTGTTCTGTACCTTCAACTGCAGAATTCACCTGTTTGTTAAAATTATGCCAGCTTGAGAGGTTTTTATTGGCCACTATTTAATGATTAGCCACAAATATTCTGCCGAAAGGGTCTTAGATGCCTGGCACGTGGGAGAAAACAGTGTATCTCGCGCTTTCATTGTGTGTTTGGTAGTGACAGGGTCTTGGTTTTCACACTCCACTCTGAATAAATACTATTTTTAGACTATCCTTCTCTCTGAGATATACAGGGTGGGGCACAAGTGGGTATACAGTTGTGAATACGCGAAACAGAGTTTATTCTTGTATTTTTAAAAATTAATTATTGTATTCTTTTCCGTACGAACAACTGTAAATCTGCTTTGACCCACCCTGCGTTGTGTCCACTTCGAGAGAAGTGGGTTTGTAGCCATGCTGAGGGCTGAGGGGCTTAGCCAGTCTTCAGCAGTTTTGCAATACCTATCTGCCCCACATACTGGCCGGAGCAGCAAGATGGAGAGATGGAGGGGGCCTGTCCCTAAGGAGATATGACAGACAGTCTTTCCCAATGCCATGGCCAGAGCAGGTGAAGCTTCTCTTTGGAAAAAGTCATCTCAATTTTAGCCCCTACACTTCACGTCTACGAGTGCAGTGTGTACGCAGAGCTCTTGATACAAATCTGAGGACTGGGTCATGTCTGAGATCCCCACGTAACTTATTTTGAGAGTGAACATGACTCTAACCCAAAAGTCAGTGGCTTTTTGTTCCGAGCCGCATCCAACTAGAGACATGAAAAGGTCACCTTACTCATCTGCTCTTGAGAGAAGTCGCTTTGGTGGAGACTTTATGACATTTGAAAGCAGAGCAGCTCTTTGGAAGTGTGTGCAGACACCCTGGAGAGCCGTGTTCAAGTGCAGCGGTGTACACAGGCGAAGCAGCCCTCCATCAATTTATTACTCCGCCCGACCAGCCTCGGCCGGCTGAGCGCTGGTGTGGGGCTCGCTACACGCCCTTCATCTCCACCCAGAGCTGGGCAGGGGCTGGCCGGGCCCCAGAAACAGGAAAGCACTCGACCCTTCTTTTCTGCTGACAAAAAGGAGCGTGTGTTTATTGTAGTATTGTTTCTGAAGATGTAGAAAAAGCATAAGGGAAACAATAAAAATCTCATAGCCCCACCCCCCCACTTCCTAGTTCCAGAGGGGCTCTAACAGTTCTCTGAGTACCCTCTTTACCACTATCTCCTAGTTTCTGTACCTTCTCAAGTGCAAATTTGGAAGTAGAGACACTCCTCAGCCTCTCTCCTCCCGTTGTTATCTATTATGCATTGAGTCTTTTAGAGTGGAGGCCTTGGCTCCAACAGAGACCAGAGCGATGTCAGAAAAGAGTCACTCGGAAGAGAACCAGAACTGGCATTTTCTTTCACTGACTCCCCTTTTCTTACGAAGAAGAGTTGAGAAGGCGGAAAGCTCAGCGTGCCTTTTCCAGCTTCCCAGGACTTCCCCAGCTAAGCACATTTATTGGAGGAAAACGAAGACACTTGAGAAGAAAAAGAGAACTGAGACTATTGGAACCACTGGTGAAAGTGTCAAGGCCCAGGGACAAGAATATTTGATTTTTATTTAAAAGAAACTGTAGTTGTTGGACATTGCCAATGATTACAGCAAAATACTGGGGGTGGGGGGCGGGGGGCGGGGTGGGGGGGCACACTTTAAAAAGTCTCTGGTGCTTTGCTGTGAGAGCTGGGTTCCTTCTCCCCCTCCCCCACCCTGTCCATTAAGCACATTAACAGCGCTAATAATTTCCCTTCAGAAACTCCGTCTCCGAAGATGAATGCTCATCATTTTCCCCGTGGCTTGGAGTTACGTAACCAACTTTATCATCACTATCATTAAAATCAGTGTATATTTCATTCCGGTTGTACAGGAAGTGATTACTGAAAGTATCCATTTGAAAGATGACTTAATGTTTAGACAGTGAGCTTGTATGTTTATCATGTCAAAGCCTCGGGAGGAATATTTTGTTTTCCTTAAGTGCCCTACACGCTGCCCAGGTGCACGCAGTTCTGGTGGCCTTTATGTATGTCCGCACAGTTAACGGTGTTAAAGTAGGACGGTTACCTTGATGCCATCAGACTGTTCCAGACCTGTTATTATTCTTTTGTTCCACTGATTGGAGGAACTTCTGAGTTGTAGGCCAAGGGACTTCCTCCGTGCACTCATTCTCATGCAAGCATGCTGACAAGGCTCGTCTTTTCCGATGGAAGGACAGACTCCTTTGCTGAACCAACTCGGCGGCCTTAGGAAGAAGTGACGGCCGGCTTTGATTTACTTAAGCAGCCTCTTACAATGACTCCTAGATAGGCAAGTGCTCCGCTCCAAGGGAAGGCATTTGAAAGCAGCGAAGCTCACTTAATTTCTCTGTTTAAAACAGACTGCTTTTGATGGTTTACCAGACACGACATCACAGTTTCCTGTTTCAGATTTGAGTTAAGCAGGTTTGGAGAAAACCATTTGCCCTAAGTTTGAAACTCTAGGGACAAAAAGCCCCTGACCAGTAGCTTCAGAAGCACAGTAGCTTTTTTTAAATTGTAAAAGAGAATGACAACCACAGCACTGATGAACCAAATATACAACATCCTTCCCACCGTCTTCTCCCCCCCGCCCCCCCAAAAAGGGTAAAAGCTAAAACAGGAGACTGAATGATGGAAATGATTCCTTAAGCTTTTCACATTTAAGGGCTCTTTGATTTAAAAAAAAATTTTCCTTCGTCCTAATACACAGCTAGCCCAGCACTCTGCATGTTGGCCAAGTTGTTGCGTGGTCTCAGTCGAGACAGAAATTGAAGGTTGAGTCAAGCTTTTAGACACTCAGAAGATGGCTGCAGTTAGAAGGTAGTGCTGATGGTGGCTGCAGAGCGGGGGTGTTTAACTGTGCAGTAAAGAAAGATGATTGGACCTCTCCTGCACTCCTCAGGGATAAAAAGCATATTTGGCCGCATGTATTACTCTTACACATACTGATTTATACTTTTTCAAAAAGCAACAGAACAACCAAGGGCTCTACAGAAAGTAAGGCACATCTGAAAGCTGTATAAACCACCGTTACCTAAGGTTCCTGGAGAGGAAGCTCTAATGTGTGACTCATTTAGAGTTGTAAAGTAGGGTCATTTTTAAGGGAATGTAATTAAACCTAGGGGCCCAGTGCACAGATTCGTGCACTGGTGGGGTCCCTCAGCCTGGCCTTCACCCTCTTGCAATCTGGGACCCCTCGGGGGATGTCAGATAGCCAGATTCAGCCCAATCCCCGCAGGCCCCATCCAGATAGGAGGGAGCCCGATCCTGTGTGTTGAGTGTCTGTCCCCTGGAGGTCAGTGCACATCATAGCGACCAGTTGACCGGTTCTTTGGTTGCTTGGTTGCTATATATATATATATATATATATATATATATATATATATAGCATACAAGCCATTTTGCAAAAGCATTCAGTAGCCCAACCTCTGCACATCCATAGGAGGAATTAGCCTGCACTAAGTCCACCCAGAGAAACAACTGAGATACTGAGCCTTTGCAGAGACAGTGACTTATTTCCTGAGTTAGGGCTGAGGGTGCAAACTGGGCCATTCAGAGGCCTGATCCTGAGGTTATGGTGGGAACGGGGCAGACATCCTGCTTCTAGTTTGGTCTCTTCTTTTCTCCTCTTAAGTATAGGAGCAAAAACAGTGTTTTGGGAAACACTCATAGTTTCAGGACTAGTACTGTGCTGGCTCTGTATTCCAGATATTATAACCCTCTATAAAAAAAAGAGAGGGAGTTCCTTTTTCTTCTGGGATTTATTCTTTTGGTGAAACTGAGAAAGACTAGCCATTTCCCCTTGTCACCAGGAACCCAGCTTGCATAATAATGGAGCCATCAGCTGGGATCCCCAATATTTCAGTTCTTATTACTGAATATGGCCTTTGAACTCTGCTTCTTTTGTGATTGAGTCCTGCTCAAGAAAAGACTACCAGCATTTCTCCATCATCTCCATTTCCTGAATGTTTACTTGGGAAGCTATATATATATTTTTATGCACATTAATACTCATTCCCAGATAACTTACTTTATTTATTGTTTGTTTTTCTCACTGTATCGTAAGTTCCTTCAAAGGATAGATCTCTCTTTTTATATCCTTTTATTCTATCCATAGCTCAAATTTATTGAGTACTTACTATGTGCTGGGGTGGCTGGGTACTATTCTAAAAACTTTACATGAATGAACTTGTTCGGTCTTCTCAACAATTGTAGGAGGCAGGCACCATTTATAGATGAAGAGACCCAGGCAAAGGGAGGTGAAGTAATTAACCTGGGTTTCCACAGCTAAAAGTGGGGGAATCAGAATTTGAACTCCAGTTATCTGACTCCAAAGCCTGTGCATAACATGTGAGTTTGATCTTTGTTTCAGCCCAGATTGCTGGGAGAGTGGCCATGGCTACCTTGCCTTGGAAGCAGAAACTGAGTGCTATAGACTGAAAGTTTGTGTTCCCACACATTCACATCTTAAATTCCAATGCCCAATGTGATGTTGTTTGATGGTAGGGTTTTGGGGAAGTGATTAGTTCATGAGGGTGGAGCCCTCATGAATGGATTAGTGCCCTTATAAAAGGGACCCTGAAGAACTCCTTCCCCCCATCCTCTTTCCCCCATGTGAGGACACAGCAAGAAGGAAGCCAGCTCTCACTACACACCAAATCTGCTGGTGCCTTGATCTTGGACTTCCAAACCTACAGAACTGAGTTGACACTCAACCATTGAACCACACTGGCTGGGCTGAAGTATCATTTTAAAATCAAGCTCCCTAATCTGGCTGGCATGGCTCAGTGGTTGAGCATCGACCTATGAACCAGGAGGTCATGGTTCAATTCCCGGTCAGGGCACATGCCCACTTTGTGGCTCAATCCTCTGTGAGGGGTGTATGAGGGGCGGCTGATTGATGATTCTCATCATTGATGTTTCTCTCTCTCCCTTCCTCTCTGAATTCAATAGGTATATATTTTTAAATAATAAAATAAAACAAAACTCCCCAGGTAATTTTTGTGACAGCCAGGGTTAGAGCCCATGGCCCAGGTCAGAGGTTAATGTATGTGCTAGCAGAACCTTTTAACCAAATAATGTGCCCTGAAAGTCGGTATATAAGAGTTTAATATGTAGCCACCCCGTTAAAGAGAGAGGGGTGGTGGGAGGCTCTTTTCCTCCCCACCTCCTCAGCATTTCTTCGCCTCTCCCTGAACCCCTTAGAAAGGTTTTAAAACCATGATGGTAATGACCAGATGCATAGTCACCACAGAAAGCCTTCAGAGGACCTCTACGCTTTTGAAATGATATGCAAAATCGTGTGTGTGTTGTTTCTTTCTTGGGGAAGAGTCCAAGGTTTTTTCAGATCATCGAAGATCGATTTCCCAAGAAAAGGGAAATTTCCACCCCACCTACAGAGAAGGTACTTTATTTCCACGTATAATCTATTTTTTGAGACAGTGAAGATTGGAAATTTATAACAAATATAAACAGAGCTTTTTAAATGCTGCCTTTTACGAAATGGAAGCTAGGGGTGGGGCCATTGAATGATTTCTCCTGGGTTATCATCACCCAACAGTGAGATGGTCAATATATCATCTCTTTCATGGCTGAATTTAGTTCAGAATTTTTGTTCCAGAACCACCCGAATCTCCCAGTTTCCCAATAGCCATCTACTACTGAGAAAAGAAAAACAGTTTTAAGACTTTTTAATCACAAGTGGGAACATCCTTGCCTACTCATACACTGTGCCTTTTTCAGTTCTTGACTTTCCCTGTAGTCTGCTCTTTCTCACCTACCATTTTGTGGACACCCCCTAACACTTTCCTATCAGAAAGTAAGTTGCTTTACTTAGTTTTTTTTTTTTTCTCATTTCATCGGGACTACAGCACAAGATGGAGTCCTTATGGAGGTCTGTTGTATTTATGAAGAATTTCTGGAAACCCTTACCTAGTTTTTTGGGTTAGTTTTCTTTTGTTCAGCAGATCTGACAGCATGCTGTTTCCTGACATCCATGCATGATTGATAGATTTTAAATGTTATCTTAACACACATTGCTGATACTTTGGTAAATGCATCCCCTGAACCTTCACACATATGTAAAACATTTGACAACATCATGCTACATGTATTCCAATGCCCTGGCTTTGTACCATAATAAAAGAACTGACTATTTCTGTACCTGACTTCTTTGACCTTTTCTTTTGCAAACTCCCTTTCTAGAAATGATAATTCTTCCTCAGACCTAAAAACTCAGCTTTTCCTTAGGCATTAATTTTGTTAGTGGGAGGCCTTGAGGTCACATCCTAGCACATGTGCAGATGCAGAAAGGACATCTGTCTTCTCCTTCCTGGATGTACTGCTATCTATCTCCCTACCCACCTACCTACCTACCCACCTACCCACCCACCTACCTACTTACTTACCTACCTACCTACCTACCTACCTACCTACCTACCTATCATCTATTTATCTATCTATCTATCTATCTATCTATCTATCTATCTATCTATCTCCCTCCCTTCTTCCCTCACTCTCTCCTTACCTACCTATTATCTATCTACCTATCTGTCTATTATCTATCTATTATCTATCATGTTTTTATCTGCAAAATTCTTGTTGCTCACATAAGAGGTTTGAGTGTAAGTATTTGTGTAGTAGTGAGTTATCTTACATTTTGAGTTTCTAGAGTAGTGTGAACTGAATACACAGGAACATAACAAAAGTCCTTCAAACTCTCTGTATTAGAAGCCAGTTATTAGTGAGATAGACAGGGGGAAGGAAAGGAAAAGGCACTTAGATAAGCCCCTGGAATAAATTGCCAGGTCTTGATTGATAGCTAAGATGTTTTGCATTTTATAGCAAAACGTATTTTTAGGATGTTTTCAGTTATTTGGCAGTCCTGCATTGACCTGGCTTAGTTTGATCTAAAAGGTTTGCCAATGCTTCACTGGGTAGATTCAAGCAGATTCGGTGGAATGAGAGTAACAGCTTTGGGCCATGCCAACACCATGCCTCTGTCTAGACTCACTTTAGGTTGTGAAGCGGTGTGATGCAACGTGAATAAATGTCTGGGCAAGTGTCCCTTTTGCTGTTCTCGAGGGGGTTATGTCCTGGATTTGTTCCTTCAAGAACTCTCTGCAGTTGACATAGCTGGAGAGACTTCACTCCTTGGCAGCGGCACAGGTTCCGGCTGCGGGTTTACCCTCCTGCAGGGGCAGGTGCTGAGTGCGTGTGGTACCTGCATTCGCTTTACCTGTGATACATCTTGATGCTTTATCACTGAGTTCTTTTCAATATTTTATAGGCTCACCAGGCTTTCTGTAGAGAAAAGGAGAAAGGCAGCTGTCTGGATTTCTCCTGTCCCCCTGATCTTCCCTTCAGTGTTCCTCCTTAAGGATGTGAATCATTGATTTAGTTGAATTCTGTGAGTATTTGAGCATTTGTTACTGAAAATGCTAGGCCATGTGCTCTATGTCAACGGGTGAGGAGTGGTAATGTCACAAAGTCTTCTGAAGGCTGTGAAGCCGATAAAGAGAGCGTTTCCCGTCTCCAGGCCTCTTCTGGGTCCTTTTCCTTCCAGTGGTTCTCAACCTTCTGGCCCTTTCAATACAGTTCCTCATGTTGTGACCCAACCATAAAATTATTTTCGTTGCTACTTCATAACTGTAATGTTGCTACTGTTATGAATGGTAACGTAAATATCTGATATGCAGGATGGTCTTAGGCGACCCCTGTGAAAGGGTCGTTTGACCACCAAAGGGGTCGCGACCCACAGGTTGAGAACCGCTGCTTTAGACTCACTGATGTTGCCGTGACAATCAGTACTTTGGTCAGCAGCAGAACCAAAGTCACCTGGAAGTGAAGTTATTGACATCCTCAACTATCAGTAGGGTTACTGTATCGCCTAGGAAGGGATTTCTCTGTTTCTTTATCATCACTTTAATGATCCATCATTAAATAACTAACTCTAAGATAGTTAACTCAAATCTTAGAGTCAAGGTTTTCTTAATCTGTTTGAGAAATTCAATAACCAATATATCCTGGGCCAAATAGATTTGCTTTGCAAATGTTCTAACATATTTCTTCTGAATTCCTGTTGGTATATATCCACACCTCAAGCTTAAACTTGATATATTCTTTATACAGTTAATTTTTATAAAATGTGTTTCAGTAACTTGCTTAGAAACGTTCAATGCCTCAGTCATCTTCAAGTCCCACATAAGGTTTAATGCTCCGGACCCAGTATTCCGAAGTACCTGGACTTCAGGCAGAGGTTGGTTTCCAACTTCCCCAAACACCATGAACCTGAAGGTCAAATTCTTGAACACCTATAATAACTCTTTGGATTAAAACAATCCATTATTTTTTTCTTTAAAATTCACACTGAAAGTTTTAGTTTACTCACAATCACGAATTATCTGGACTTTGATTTCTTGGCAATTGGAAGCAGAATGAAGGATGATAGGGGAGAGGGATTTTCTGAAGCAGAAAACGGAAGATAGTGACTGTTGACCTAAAGATGTCCTCTGGGCCTTGGGGTGGAGGATTTGAGCAGTTCTAAGCATCAACATTTTTCCTGAGAGTATTGGTATATTACAACACAGTATACTATTTTCATAATAGATCTTGAACTTACCAAAAATTTTGTTTTTATATTCTGTCATAAAATTTTTAAAATCCTCACCCAAGGATATTTTTTTCCATTGATTTTTTTTTTTTTTTTTTTTTTAGAGAAAGTGGAAGGGTGAGACAGAGACAAAGACTGATGTGAGAGAGACACATCCATTGGCTGCCTCCTGCACGCCACGCCCCAGACCAGTGCTGGGTGCCTGCAACCGAGGGATGTAACCTTGACCAGAATCCAACTCAGGACCCTTCAGTCCACAGGCTGACACTCTATCCACGGAACCAAACCAGCTACGGCTGAATATAATATATTTTAGATAAAATTCAAAATAAAAATATTAATGCTTGGGAGAATAAATCTTAGTTATTTGGAAAATTATCATATCTGTAGTAACCTATCTAAAACAGTGTTAATAAATGAGTGAATGAATTACTCAATTAGTTCAAAATATAAAAATGCATATTTCTTAGATAAAATGATCATTTCTCTGCTCAGGTTTCTAAGGTGGCTTCTGTTTATCTTATATATAAAATCTAGCTTACCATTTCCTGAGTTGGCTGCAATAGTTACCCAATAAGATGGCTACTTGGCTGATACCTACTCTCCCAAAGGGTGTCTGCATCCTCTCTCTTGAACTTGTGTTTTATTTATTTATTTTTTGATTAATTAAATCTTTATTGTTCAGATTATTACATCTGTTCCTCTTTCCCACCCCCCCCATAACTCCCCTCCACCCAACTCCCACCCCACCCTCTTCCCTCACTCCCACCCACTGTCCTCATCCATAGGTGCACGATTTTTGTCCAGTCTCTTCCCGCATCCCCCACACCCCTTTTCTCCCCCCCCCCAAGAATAGTCATTCCACTCCCTTTCTATGCCCCTGATTCTATTATAATCACCAGTTCATTCTGTTCATCAGATTATTCACTTGATTTTCAGATTCACTTGTTGATAGAGGTGTATTTGTTGTTCATAATTTGTATCTTTACCTTTTTCTTCTTCTTCCTTTTCTTAAAGGATACCTTTCAGCATTTCATATAATACTGGTTTGGTGGTGATGAACTCCTTTAGCTTTTTCTTGTCTGTGCAGTTCTTTATCTGACTTTCAATTCTGAATGATAGCTTTGCTGGATAAAGTAATCTTGGTTATAGGTTCTTGGCATTCATCACTTTGAATATTTCTTGCCACTCCCTTCTGGCCTGCATAGTTTCTGTTGAGAAATCAGCTGACATTTGTATGGGTACTCCCTTGTAAGTAACTGACTTTCTTTCTCTTGCTGCTTTTAAGAGTCTCTCTTTGTCTTTTGCTCTTGGCATTTTAATTATGATGTGTCTTGGTGTGGTTCTCTTTGGATTCCTTTTGTTTGGGGTTCTCTGTGCTTCCTGGGCTTGTAAGTCTATTTCTTTGACCAGGTAGGGGAAGTTTTCTGTCATTATTTCTTCAAATAGGTTTTCAATATCTTGCTCTCTCTCTTCTTCTGGCACCCCTATAATTCAGATGTTGGTACGCTTGAAGCTGTCCCAGAGGCTCCTTACACTATCTTCGTATTTTCGGATTCTTTTTTCATTTTGCTTTTCCGGCTGGGTGTTTTTTGCTTCTTCGTATTTCAAATCGTTGACTTGATTCTTGTGATCCTCTGGTCTGCTGTTGGGAGTCTGTATAATATTCTTTATTTCAGTCAGTGTATGCTTAATTTCTAGTTGGTCTTTTATCACAACCTCGAGGGTCTCATTAGATTTCTTGTAGATCTCATTAAGTTTATCGGCAGTTTCTAGAAAATTCTTGAAAAACCTTAAAAGTGTGGTTTTGAACTCTATATCCAGTAGTTTGCTTTCCTCCATTTCTGTCATTTGTGTCCTTTTACTTTGTCTCCGCATTTTTTATGCTTCCCTGTGTTGATAAAGTGGTTTTCTGTGGTAAATGTCCTCTAGGGCCCAGTGGTTCAGCCTCCCCAATTACCTGAAGAGGACACTCTTGGTGCACCCCCTTGTGGTCTTTGTTCACAGTCTTGTTGTAGTTAAGCCTTGGTTGTTGTAGGTATCACTGGGAGGAATTGACCGCCAGGCCAATTGGCTGTGAGAATCAGCTGTGTCTGCAGTGGGAGAACTTCTGTGCTGGAGACACCCCGCTGGGGCAAGACTTGCTTCAATGGGGCTTTGGTGCTCACTGAGTCTGCCCCCTGAGTGTGTCCTTTGTCGATCCACGGAGCTGCAAACTGGATGGTCCCACTCTGACCTCTGGGTACACTGGCTCCTGGATCTCTAGGGAGGTGCTAATCTAGCCTCTGTCTTAGGCTATCCAGCAAAAGCCTCCCTGCAGGGCTTGGGTGGGGCGGGTCCCATGGGATCAACAGGGTGGGGCTAGCAGTTATGGCTGCTCTCAGAGGCCCCACTGCTTCTCAGTGTCTCTGCAATTGCTGCAAGCCCCTCCGAGAGAAAGCTGCCCTCGAGTTCCGACCAATGCCAGACAGTCCCGCTTCTCCCGTATGAGTCTGGATCCCCAGAGAATTGCCCGGAACTGGAGCTCAGAGCCTGAGACTCCCTCCCAATTGAAAACGACAACCATGCCCTCAGACGCCAGCCCGCTCCGTGTGGGCCTCTGTACCTTAGTGTTTTACTTCTGCACTGCACCTCCTCTGAGTCTCAGTATGCTTTTCTCTTTCCTTCTAGTTATAGAATTTCCACTCAGCCAGCCTTCCTGTGGTTCTGGATGATGTCTGTTCCATCTTTTAGTTGTATTTTTGAAGTGGTTGTTGGGGGCAGCAAACTCCAGTGTTTACCTGTGCCGCCATCTTGGTTTCTCCCAACTTGTGTTTTAATAGGGGCTTTCTCACTTTCCTAGCCTACCCAAGTGAATGGTCCAGGGGATGGACATGTGACCAAGGATAGTCCAATCAGAATCTTTCCAAATAGGAACAAAGCAAGAGCTCTTTTTTTTGTGTTTGTCCAAGTGTGAAGGTGTAAGAATGAGTACCTGGAATTCCATTACTCATGTTCTCTAGCAATCAGAGAAACTACCAGGCAGAAATGACAGATCACATTAAAAGAACCTGCTAGCATTGGATAGCAGCAACTTAATTCCATTTGTTCCAAGGGCCAGTCTCTAGCCTTACCTGCTAGTAGTTTGCTTTAATAGGCCAATGAAGTCCCTGAGCAACTTCACTGTGGTTCTTGCAACTAAGAATCCTAGTTAACTCGTATCTAAGTATTAGGCACTTTACATTTTTTTCTCTCGTGTTCATAAAAATGCATTGTGGGTGTCATTTTCCCTATTCCATCGTTGAGATTTGGGGTCACAAAGAAAAAATACCCTGTCCATGGTCACATGGCTACTAAGTGGCAGAGATGGTGGTCAGCAGCCTCACTGGCTTTGAAGCTCATCCTTTTGGAAATAATTTTTATCTTAGTGCTTTCTTTTTTATTGTGGTAAAATATACTAATATAAAATTACCATGGTAACCATGTTTAAAGTCTACAATCCAGTGGCATTGAATATTTTCACATTGTTGTGCAGCACATGTCAGACTTTCCTTTCCTTTTAAGACTGACTAATATTCCATCATATGTATTTCCAAGTATCTGCTGATGGATGTTTGCATTGATTTCTACCTTCTGCCTATAGTGAATAATGCTGCTATGAACACGGTTATTATACAATGTTCTGTTTGAGTCCCTGCTTTCAACAATATACAAGGGTTCCAATTTCTCCACATCCTAACCAACACTTGTTATTTTCTGGATTTGTTTTCATTTTCACAATCTCCATCTTAATTGGTGCATTGTGGTTTTGATTTGTCTTTGGAGCTCCTGATTTTTATTTATTTTTAATCCTCACCTGAGGCTATGTTTTCACTGAGAGAGAGAGAGAGAGAGAGAGAGAGAGAGAGAGAGAGAGAGAGAAGAGAGAGAAACATTAGTTGTCTCCAGCATGTGCCCTGACCAGGGATTGAACCCAAAACCTAGGTTTGGGCACTGACCAAGAATCAAACCCGCAACCTTTTGGTGCATAGGATGATGCTCCACTCAACCGAGCCACCCTGCCAGGGCTGAAGCTCCCAGTTTTGTTTTTTTTTAAAATATATTTTATTGATTTTTTACAGAGAGGAGGGGAGAGGGATAGAGAGTCAGAAACATCGATGAGAGAGAAACATCGATCAGCTGCCTCCTGAACTCCCCCCACTGGGGATGTGCCCGCAACCAAGGTACATGCCCTCGACCAGAATCGAACCTGGGATCCCTGAGTCCGCAGGCCGAGGCTCTATCCACTGAGCCAAACCAGTCAGGGCCAGTTTTTAAACTACAACTTTGTGTGCCCCGCTCTCTAGCAGCTATGCCCCCCGCACTCACAACTGTCCTCATCTGTTGTCTGTTGAGTTTAGAGTGTGAAATCTCATTGACCAGACTCAGATTTTGTCATCCCATCTTCAAACTTCCTTGGCTAGAAAGACCAATGTCTTCTTTACTCGGTCAAATCATGTGTCCATCCTTCTTTAAAATTCTGTTTGAAATTCATCTCACCATCAAAGTCATCCTCTAAAGGAAGCTGACCTAATCCAGAGCGCATTCTATTCTAGATTTCTTAAGCATTAGAAGCAATTAGTATTGGGCTAATCTCTATATTCTTTTACATGTTTTCCAAGTTTAGTTTCTAAGCTTTTTGAAGAGATGGATCCTGGGTACCTTTCTGTGGCAATACCATTGTACCTACTGCTCAGTGATCAATGCACAGTGGACACCTAATAGACCCTTGTGCTATGTAGGTTCCATGATTATTATCATTACTTACTTGCCACCATTATAATTATCATTACTTATTTACACCCAATATGGTATTTACATTTTCCTATGGTGTTCTTCTTCAGAGGACATTTTAATAGATATATCTTTGTATTATAATTTTTTATAATGTCGCTTCAATATTTTTCTTTGTGATATTTTCTCTTACTTAAGAGGATGTCAGAAAGCAAGTTCCAATTTTCTTATCTATGTTTCTGTTTCTTACTTACATGAAAGGGTCCCTTGAAGAAGGGACAAAGCTTGAGTCTTCCTAAGAGAAGTGGACACTTAAGCTCTCTATTCAAATCCCATTCTTGGGAACAGCCATGTTTTAAAGACGGTCATATTTAGAAACATGACTGCCATACTGTGGCCCACCCTGAGCTGTCTCTGGCCAGCTGGTCTGTTAGCCATGCTACACCCCTCCAAAAGAAAGGTCTGAAAATGATTAGGCTTCCTGTGTGGTGAAGTTTGAATTACTGTCATTAGGATCTCAAGTTTGGAGCCAGACAGCCAATAGTTGTCTCTCTCTACCTGGTCACTTTCTATTCCACTTGGTAATTACTCAGTGGTAAAAAAATTAATAATAGATAAATTACAGACGAGGGAATGGAGGCACAGTTTACTTGGTATGGACCAGCCGTGGGCAAACTACGGCCCGCGGGCCGGATCCGGCCCGTTTGAAATGAATAAAACTAAAAAAAAAAAAAAAAAAAAAGACCGTACCCTTTTATGTAATGATGTTTACTTTGAATTTATATTAGTTCACAAACACTCCATCCATGCTTTTGTTCCGGCCCTCCGGTCCAGTTTAAGAACCCATTGTGGCCCTCGAGTCAAAAAGTTTGCCCACCCCGGGTATGGACTCTTTGGGGGAAATAGGGTTCACCATCTAATCCCAGCTTTCCCTAGACCAGGGCGTTCAGGCTGAACGTCATGGGGCCCCTCTCTTGCCTGGCAGCCACTCCAGGGTGCTTCAGTAAGAACAGGGAGGAGACGGCATGGATTGGGGCAGGACCAGGAAGCAGAATCTAGGCTGGAGGAAGGAAGTACAGCTGTGTCATTACAAGGGGTCTTATACTTGTTAAAAATTATGTTATTATGTTATGTTATGTTATTATGTTATGTTATTAACTTAAGGTTAACTTCAAATAGTAATTAAACACCAGTTGCTGGATCATCTACTTAGTACTCATCAAGAGACTTTATTTACCGATCTGGTGGATTGAAAAGCAGTGCATCCTCTATTCAACATTTGCTCAGACTTCTATGTGGAAAAAGATGTCTTCCCTGCTCTCTCTGGCTCTCTCTCTCCCTCTCTCTCCTATGCCTGGGAAAGCTGGGTTGATATCATTAAAAAGTTTGAGTCGCCCAGCCCAGAGTTACTGGCTTCTGTAAAGGGAGCTTTCTCTCTTGTCTTCAGAGCAGGCCATAGGAGCCAGATGGTTCCTGTCTGCTGCCCGGAGTCAATGCCCTCCTCCCCCAGAGGAGCCCCTTTGCCCTCCTTCCTCCCCATCCCCTCCCCACTTTCCACCTCCCACCTCTGGGCCTCTCTGTTTTGTTGCTAGAAATAATCTTTTATTGCCCAGTTGTTCGGAAGTGACCTTTTACCCTTGATTAGATAGCACCAGGCTCTATCACCGGATTGCTCTGGAGCTGGCAGCCGCTTTTTGTGTGGGCTGATCCGGTATCAGGGAGAACAATGCGAGGCTTTGCAGAATTCTGGTACAGCTCGCCTCGTGGGAGAGGTGGGGGTGGGGAGGTCAGGGTTCTATAAAGCACACCCGTGGATCTCGGTTGCAAACTATCTTTTCTTTAGTAAACCGAAAAACAAATGGTGTATTTTGAAATTCATTTGAATGTATTTAACTTACTTCTCTTCAATAACCAGGCATTTCAGAGAAATAGGAGATTACTCCAGGATTTCACTATATAGTATTTAAGTATATAAATATACTATTAAACTGACTTGAGTGTATAGTCCTACACTAAAATAGTAATCAAATGTACTATTATATTTCTCCGAGAGCAATTTTCCAAGAGGTCCCAATTATTCTAAGTAACAAGTGTAACAAAGCCACGTGACTGGGACTGTTCTGAATCACTAAAAGCTAACTCATTCTTTATTTAAAACTTAGGGCAAATGCCCATAACTTTACTTGCCTCTGGATTAAATGAAGGAACTTTTAATTTTGTGTTTTTCATAGTAGTTCTCAAATTCATTTGACTTCAAATTCCCAGGAATATCTGCTAGAGTTAGTAGAGTACATTTGAAATTTTTGTTTTACATCTCCCAATTTCATGTCGGAGGTTAATATTCTGCAATACAGGTATAGAAAATTTTGGGATTTTTTTGGGAAACATATTAACATATTATTAACATAAAAATGTTGACATTTTCTAGCCCTCGACCTGAGGGGAGACAAATGTCTTCCCCTCCCAAGTCCTGCCTCCCCACAACTCCTGCAACCCTGCATTTTCCTGTAAGTGATTCTTAGTGCAAATGGCCATACTGTTTCCTAACTCTTTTTTTTTTTTTTTAAATATATTTTATTGATTTTTTACAGAGAGGAAGGGAGAAAGATAGAGAGTCAGAAACATCGATGAGAGAGAAACATCGAACAGCCGCCTCCTGCACATCCCCCACTGGGGATGTGCCCGCAACCCAGGTACATGCCCTTGACCGGAATCGAACCTGGGACCCTTCAGTCCGCAGGCTGACGCTCTATCCACTGAGCCAAACCGGTTTCGGCGTGTTTCCTAACTCTTGACTCCCCTCTCCCTGGACCCCCCCCCCCCCCCCATCCCACTGTGGTGGCTAAACCTGAAGACCACCTTTCTGCAGGTCTTCAGGCGGCCTGGCCTATTGTGTCAGAGATTTGTAGTGGCAGCAGTCATTGTGCCTGTCACATGGAGGGACTGTCTTTGCTGCACGATGTGGAAATACATGCATCAGCTTTCACCACAAAGGAAGTTAAAGATGGAAAGTGCAGAGTGAGTAAGTCTTACCGGTTCCATTGTATAGATGCAGCAGCGGGAGCTCACAGTCATGCAAATGTTCTAGAAGGACACAGATAAGCCCACCAGTTCTCCATTACCAGGCTCCTGTGCTATAGGAATGATTGTGTTCAGCAATATTTTGTGTGTAGATGTCGCAGACGAACAGTGTGTCCTACCTTTTTCATTTTGCATTTATGCTTTACTGGTTAAATATATTTCTCTCAAAAAATCAACATGAAACACACAAATTTTACCAATGAATAATTTTGAGAAGATGAGAGGTGTGTGTGTGTGTGTGTGTGTATCCATGTTTTTAAAAGAGTAATGAATGTTGTTGATCACTTTTATTCGCAGACAGAATAAATAGTTTGCCAGATAACTGTCCGTTTGGTAGGTTTTCTGCTTGCACCTAGAACCTTGGGAAATGACCAAGGGGAGATGGATGTTGAGATGCCATTGAATGAAATGGAAACATGCCATTTGTATGTTTGTGTATTTCTTTTGGTTTTAGACATTTGTCTATCAGCAAGAGCAGATCTCTCTCTGTCTTTGGAAGGGTGACTGTGCGTCTGAGTGGTGGCATTTGAGTCTTTAAAAGGATCCAGGAGACCTGGTCGGTGTTGCTAAATGGTTAGAGTATTGGCCTGCCCACCAAAAGGTCATGGGTTCAATTTCTGGTCAAGGGCATGTACCTGGGTTCCAGGTTTGATCCCTGGCCCTGGGTTGGGGTGCATGCGGTAGACAACCAATTACTGTATCTCTCACATTGATGTTTCTCTCTCTCTCTCTGTCTCTCTCTCTCTCCCTTTCCCTCTCCCTCTCCTTCTCTTTCTCCCCTCCCTCCCTTCTACTCTCTGTAAAAGTCAATGGAAAACATATCCTTGGGGGAGGATTAACAAACAAAACAAAACAAAACAGGTCCAGGAAATGTCTCTGAGTTTTTCTTCCACTTTTCCCCTCAAAGAACTTTGTCCTCAGCTCTGATGCTGCTCTGAGAATTGGTCAGACTCTTCAGGGGAGAACATTGGAAGGTTTCTTTTGGGGCTTTGGGTGGGGGCCAAGGAAAGGCTGAATGTGTTTCTCATTGTCTATTATAACAGAACAGCAGACAGGTCATCGTTGTGCTGATCACATTTTATGTTTTCTACACTCCTGTCTGGGAATGTTCATGGGAATGTTGTAGAAACTAACAGTTTCATAAATGGAACAGTAAACTCTCCATGATACGAATTTAGCTTAAATATGAACTTAAAAAGGAGAAGAGAGACTAGGATTCAGGAAACCAAGATTCCTTCTAGTGATTATCTTTTAAAAAGACAAAAATACTTTCCCCCTAACTGATACCATCATTAAAATAGTGAGTGGGATGTATTCGATGCTCCTGACACCATCACTGAGCAACAAAAAGACAAAAGCAAACAAGAATGCTATGTAGTCTTAGTGGTCAAGTCAACAAACGTTTATTATCTCAATATTAGTATATTAGTATAGCAATGCTATAAAAAGTTTAAATATATGTTAAAGCTGTAAACTATATTCTCTTATTGCCATGCACAGAAAGCTGATTTTCTGTATCCTTGACATAGAGATATCTAATTTTGACTTTTATAGGGAATGACATGTAAATGCAAAGATAAAATTATACTCTCACTGAAAAAAGTAATATACTAGCAAATTATTGATGAGGTTAACCTTAAGGAGGCATTGAGGCTTGGGAATAAAGGCCACAGAGCAGGTTTGCTGATTATTCTGTATATAATCACCGAAAGTCATAAAAGTAAGCCAATACTCTTCCTTTTGATTAGGAAGAAAATTAAAACCCATTCCTAAAAATGGATTGCAAGTAAAAGAATTAATTAAAAATAAAGCCATGGTAAAGTATCATATAGAAACGGCTGCCTTCAGGCACTTGACTGGATATTAGCTTTGTCATGAAATAAACAAGGCATTTGTAGAATCATTATAGTTTCCAATATTTCTTAATATTTGATTTCACCCATGCCACTGTTCAACTTGAGTTTCATTCTCTTCACTGATGAAGTCTCTGAAGTTCTAGGAAATTCCTTTGCTAGTGAAATTCCAGATCTCTCTGTCGTCACCCATCTGACCTCGGCCACAGGAACCCCAAGGTTTCTGCCTCGTATAACTCAGTCCACATTCCCAAGGGGCTTTCTCCAGTCCTGTACTTTCCATCACCTATTAATGCTAATGACTTCCATATCCCCAGTCCTGTCCTCTATCTCTCTGATCCTCCTTCCAGATCATCAGAAATAAGATCCATTACCATCTGATTTCAGGTGACTCTGAACGTTTCCTTCACTGCCTGTCCTTCCAAGTGCTTTATATCTCACTCTGCAGGGTAGTACTTCTCAGATATTCTGATGGTCAAACAAAACATCTTTAAACTTGTATCTCTCAAAAGAATCTATTCTTACAACCACAATTTCAAAGCATGTTAAGCAACTTGCTGAATAGAGGTGGAAAACCCCCCACATCCAACATAGATGAACCAGCCTCAAAAGACTGTAGGGACTTTGGAGGTGATAAGACCTAGGGATAGTGAGGAAGGTGTAGCTCCTTGTCGGAAGAACACGAGATGGGAGTGGAGGGTGACAGGTTTCCTGTGTTCAAGCCCTGGCTGTACCACTGACCATGCAGAGCTCCCCGAATCTCAGTTTCTCCTTTGTCAAAGGGTTCCCTGCCGATTTATGTGGGCAACATGAAACCAAATACATGAAAATGCCGCGAAGTACTAAGCAATATAAATAGAAGGTAGTTATGCTGCAGTGATCATGTTGGGGGTTTGTGGTTGCTACGGCCACAGTGAGAACACACATACCATGGTCGTAGTTAAGTGTTTATTTGCTTGTTCACTTGTTTATTGCCTTTCTCCCCGACTAAATTGTGAACTCCACTAGCGCAGGGATCATGTTTGCTTTATTTCCCACTGTAATCCTCTTACATTGGACACTTGCTGGCTCTGAGAGGCACTCAACAAATATTTGTTGGATGGATAGATGGAGTAGGGTTACTAGCACTGAGAACCTCAACTCGGTGACATCCAAAAGGATATCCGCAAATCCATGCACTAGAGCAGCGGTTCTCAACCTGTGGGTTGCGACGCTTTCACAGGGGTCGCCTAAGACCATCCTGCATATCAGATATTTACATTACGGTTCATAACAGTAGCAACATTAGAGTTACGAAGTAGCAACGAGAATAATTTTATGGTTGGGTCACAACATGAGGAACTGTATTGAAAGGGCCAGAAGGTTGAGAACCACTGCACTAGAGCTTTGGAACATTAATATCTGTAGAATTTCTCCAAGTTTATTGTAGAGCTGGTTTTAACAAACCTGGCTATGCTAGTTTTCCAAGTTCTATAAAGCCAGAGGTTGACAATAAGGAGCTCCTAGGGAGGAGCACAGTCGACAACCTGAGAGTAAGAAGCAGAGAAACTGCCATTGGAGCTCCAAAAAGAAGGCAGTCAGAGAGAGAAAAAAGATAAAAAGACAAACAACAACAACAAAAACCCACAAAAAATAGGGCAGTCTGGGCCCCGTGAACGTAAATTAAAAAGGAAAGCCCTCCAAGTTTATAATTACTAAAGTCTCCTGAATTAAATAACTTATTGAAGGAATGATGTATAAAGTTAGGTGGAAAAAATTCATATGAAACCAATTGCAGAAGTGACATTTTTATCAAAACAATTTCTAGCATCCATTTACTTCATAAACTTAACTTTCATTTTCTTTTATTTAAATATTTGTTGTCAATTCTAAACAACTTTTGAAGATCTTTAAAAGTAAGCAATTCTAAATATTTCCATGGGTTAGGTTTTTGATGTCCCGGGTTCCTCCAATCCATTAAATCAACCAAGATCAAAATAAAAGCATTAAGAATAGAACAAACTGTGTCTGATTAAATGATAATTTTGTAAGTTGAAGTTTTGTTCCATCAGAGAGCAGATGTATCCACTGCTCACTATCCAATAGGAACCCACATGTGCCATTCATTGAGAATGGCCTAGAGCTGTCATCAGTGGTAGCTAGAAAAGGGCAAGATGAAAAGATTTGCTTATAGCATGGTCATCATTAGTAATTTGTCGACCGGGTGAGACAAAGCACCCCTCTCCTGGTTACTCTGCCCTCCTGCGTTCCCTCTGACCCCCTTCACCTCTCTCTGGATCTCCTCGAGGTGGTTGGTCTGTTGCAGCTGGCACTGGGGTCTCCGCAGGCATTTTTGGATGCTTGAGTTAAACATCCCCTTCTCCACCATCTGACCTAAAACAAACAAAAGCCTACTACGCGCCTCTAACACAACTTTCAGTTGTCTCCAGCTAAAGTTCATAGCATACTTTATAGGTTAGAAGTGTGTTTCAGCCCTAAGGTAGGTGGAGTGGAAATGGTGACCCAACAAGGAGGTGAGGCCAAAGGAAGGTGGTTAACATCGCCCTCTCAGAGGTCAGCGGGAAAGGACTCATTTATGAGTAAATCAAGAGGAAAGACCCACAGAAAGGAGAATGGCTTTATTAAACAATGGAAATGGAGAAAGTGCGGTGCCTTTTGAAGGGTGGAAGTACAGGATGACTGGTTTTTTAAAGGCATCTGAATGAAAATAAAAGAAAAAACAGACTTATACAAGAAGAGAGGGGAAACGTTAACTGAACACAGGCCGAAAGGGAATCCAGTCTGCACACAGCTTTGAAGATGAGGAAGGAGCTAATGAACCCTTCATGGTTACACGTCAAATGCCATGTCCAATGCTGGACTGCGGGTAGGCACAAAAGAGAAATTATGGTACACGGTCCAGGATCCAAGGCACCGGCGGAGCCCGTGGGCTCTGTGCCAGGCTCCCTTATGAGGGGCAGGGTGCAGACCTATTCAGAATCACAGCTTTGCTGTGAGAAACTGCCCCTTAGAGATGGGAGTTCCTGCTCCTCCGAGGCTCCCCGGCGGTCTGCAGGAAGCCTTGCATGGCCGGGCAGAGCCCGCTGTTTCTATTTCCAGGCCTGTTTTCTAACACAAGGGGTCATAAGGACACTTCCAAGTCCACCTAAATCTACGTTCCTAGGGGGACATCTGAATGGGGTGAAATTAGTCCAACTCTAATGAAAGTAGATTCAGTGGCTGTTTTCTTCTCAGGCAATATAAGGCAGGCATTCTAAGAAGCTTCTATACTTTATTTATTTATTTTTTATCTTTGAGAAGCTCAAGTCCTTTCCAGAACACTGCAGCTTATCTTTTGAAACCACTGTACCTCTCCAGTGCATATTAGTTTAAAGACAAGTAATCAAGATGGAAAGTATAGGCTTAGGATTGGACAAATGCAGGTTCACACCCAGTCTCTGCCGTGACAATATCTACTCTCAGTGCTGCCCATAGACCTGAGCACCCTGGCCTTATCTTGGCACACTGCCCCTTGCCCTCGGAGGACCCTGCCCTGCCCTCTTCCACGTGGCTGGGAGTCTGGGTCCAGGGGGACATGGCCACTCTCCCAGAGCTGGTACTTCCCCAGAGACTGGGTACCCTGGACCAGAATTCTAGACCCACAGAGTAGGGCCTGCCTTCAGGCAAGCACAGGACCCTTTCTCCGGTGTGCCTTCACTAGGTAGGCAATAGCACCAAGATGCTGCCATCAAGGGGAGGGGGCAGCAGAGGGAGGTGGAAATAGATGGCTGGGATGTGGAGGCTGCAGTGTCCACACATGTATGCGACATGCCTGTGGTGCAGGACAGAGTGGCTGAGGGAAAGAAAGAGCCCTCCATTTGTACTCCAGCTCCACCTGCAGCGGTTAAAGCAGGCCTGTCCATGTAACAACGTTATTGTGATGTTTAAATGAGCTAATGTACACCAAGTGCTCAGCACGGAGATCGGTGGGCCTTGGGCTTTCAGTATGTTTTGTCCTGGATGGTTTCTGTTTTAAATTAAATCTGTCTTAGCCCCTTCTAAATTCTGGTGAAAAACGCATCCAGAGGCCCCAAATGAAATGAAACCTCCTTAGCAGCACTGAAAAATAAGACTGATAGCCATCGTCTTGTTGGAATCTGGGGGGAATTTACAAATGCTACAAAACCTATGGGGCAAAATGAAGAATCAAAATGGGTGTTTTGGGTCATTTTATACTGATAAAATAATAACACACTATGGAGAAAGAAATCATAAACCTACACAAACCGCATTATATAGGTACTAGAGGCCTGGTGCATGAAATTCATGTGGGGGGGGGGGGAGGGGGTTGTCCCTCAGCCCAGCCTGCACCCTCTCCAATCTGGACATCCCTCTCACAATCCGGGACTGCTGGTTCCCACCCGCTCGCCTGCCTGCCTGCCTGATTGCCCCTAACCACTTCTGCCTGCCAGACTGACCACCCCCTAACCACTCCCCTGCCAACCTAATTGATGCCTAACTGCCCTCCCCTGCTGTCCTGATGTCCCACAACTGCCCTCCCCTGTTGGCCATCTTGTGGCTGTGGGCACTGTCATCTTTGAGGGTGGGGCAGTCAATTAACATATTCCCTCCTTATTGGCTGTGGGTGCCACCATCTTTGCAATAGTGTCAGGGTCAATTAGCATATTCCCTCTTTATTAAATAGGATTGTAAAAGGAATAAAAATCAGTGTATAAAGTGAAAAATACTAGAAATACATACAGCAATAGACACACATACGATTCTTGTGGAAAATAATACCCCAACCTCGGCTTTTAGCAAATCAAGTAGGTAATATATAGACAGAAAATTTGAATAAAAAGTTGAGTTCACAGCTAATGATTGACCTTTGTATAATTAAAACAATGAATATCCTTCCTTTTAAATGTATATGAAATATTTTCAGAAACTGATTTTATTGTAGCATAAAAAAAAATCTCAATAAGGGACCAAAACAATAGTAGATAAAGAAGCCAACAGTAGGATGGGGAGCTCTGGAAAAATTTCTCATTTTTATAATGGCAGTTCATGATGTAAAAATAAAGTCTTAGATAAAGGCCAAGTTGGTTGGGAGACCAGATCAAGAATTTGGAGGAAAAATGTTTTATTCTTTTACTATATCTTATTGTAAATATTAGATGGATTAAAACTACAAAAAATCCTAGAAGAAAAGAATTATAGAAGAAAATATATGTATTTAACTAATTTTGAGATGAGGATGGACTTTATAAGCATAAAACAATGTAGTAAATGCAGTGGAATAAATTATAAAAGAAAAATTGTTTTAAAAGCATATATAAAATGATGAAATGAGAAAAATATTTGGGAAAAGCATTACTGTCACAGGTTAGCTGTAAAAAACTTAAAGGGCTATTATAAATCAAAAGAAAATCATGACTACTCAACCAACAACAAATTTCAACTTCATTAGTAATTAAAGAATCACAGATTAAAGCAAGACTATGTCTTTAAAAATATATGTATGTAATACTTATACATTATATATGCCCAAGTCTATATAAAATATCTAATATTGATATTAGCAAGATAAATACATTTCTTGTGGCAGCTTACATGGGCAGTCGTTTTTGAAAAACAATTGTGTGGTAGGGAGCAAGGCATGACAGACATATATATATATATTTAACTCTGATTTTTTTCTCTAAAAATTGATTCTAAGGAAATCACTAGAGATGGACTTGAAAGTTCATGGGATTGCAAAAACACTATGATTTCCTTTTAAAATAAATGCTTACAGTTGTTTACACATGCACACATATGCATTATGAAAGTCCTGAAGGAGTGTTTGCTTATGGAGGTCAAGATTTTAAGTTTTGTATTTTTCAAAGTTTATATAATCAGCACATACTACTTTAGTGATTGGAAAAACAATCAAACACATTGAAAAGTTAAAAATGCTTTCTGCCCTTACCATCTGATCTTAGAGTTGTGAGTGATCTGACCTCTTTTTTTCTGTTCTCTCATCTTATCTCCCAAGACACATTATACATTTTCTCCTAAAGTCCTATAGCTCTTTACTAAAGAGAAATAAATGACATTCTCATAATTACAAGTTTTTACTTTACATGCTTTATAAAACATGATCATCAAAAATACCAAATTCACATTTCAGTTCAATATTATGTCTTCACCTCAATGCTTAATGGATCCTAGCAGTAAAAGCTACCTAGCAATAGGTGAGATTATTTTGGCAAACATCCAAAGGTAAAATTAGATATTGCTATTAGAATATTTTTAAAGGTAATTCATGCAGAGTCTCTTGGCTGGAAAATCCCAATAATTGCAGCAAAGAAGCTTTCCAAAATTCAGCTTAATCTAACGTCTGGTTCTCACTTCCTTCGTGGTCTCCATTACAGTTAAGATGCATAGATTCTGAATTTCATATGTGGTTTAAAAACAATCTTGATTGCAACTGTGACCTTAAAGCCGATCTTTAATAAAAAAATATTTTTCTCTATGACAGGTTCTTGGATTTCATTAAGGATAAAGGGGGCAATTTAGATTATTACACTTAAGCTGTGAGATGAGAATGTGGTAAGTCACGTGCCAGGCTAAGTCCAGCCGAGCTTCGTAGTTTATGGAGGCTCTCGCAGGTCGAGATAGGGGCTCCCTGATTCCTAGGAGCTAACTTAGGTATTTATGAGCGTCCTTGGAGTTATTTTTATAATTTCAAATAGCTTAATGGAATCATTCATTTTCCCATAGGAAGGTGGCTTTCTCCCCTCCTCTGTTTTTGCTTTCAGTTGGACTTGATTTGTTCACTCAGGTAACCTTATACCAATTAGACACGGTGGCAGCTCCATGTGACTTTGACTAGTAAGAGATGACAAAATGATATCATCTCAGTTCGAGAGACAGTGTCAAAACCTGTGGCCATTGGATAGTCGTGGAGTTTGAACGTACTGACATGCCCTCATGTCCTACCTGGCCAGTTCAGGACAGTTCTTTACTTAAAGGCTTTAGTTTCTCTATGATAGAATGGACTTAGATGTTTTTTATAGTCAAATGTTCAAGAAACTTAACAGATGACTTTTGTATAGATGAATCTTTTTTTCTGTGTATCTAATATGTTAAAGTCTGAATCTATCCATCAGGTACATTTCCCTTGACTCCCTTTGTGTGACTGCATACACATGGGCCACTGAAATTTACTTATTCCTGTCAGAGTTGCTTGTATTAAGAATAAACCTATGTAGCCCTGGCCGAGTAGCTCAATTGGTTAGCACATCATCGCCATAACCAAGGTTTCAAGTTCAATCTCTGGTCAGAGCACATATAAGAATCAACCAATGAATGCATAAATAAGTGGAGCAACAAATCTCTCTCTCTCTCTCTCTCTCTCTCTCTCTCTCTCTCTCTCTCTCTCTCTCAACAATTTTAAAAAAGAGAAAATAAACCTGGGTTGGTCTTGCAGACTTTGAGGGCATTATTAACAGGCATACCTGTCTCAGTTGCACCAATAAAAATGGACACTTTTAAAGCTGGAAGGGCCATGAGTTCTGGGATCACACAATGAGTTCAATGGGCAAGCCACTTCTTTCTGGTGAACCATTGGAGATCTTCAGTAGGTATTGGTGGATCTTGAAGCAGCTTGAGACAGATTTCCTCCTTCAGGTGCCTCTCAATTTTACTTTGGTATGAGATGCTTTGGCCAGCTACCTTTGAATATGAAATAGAAAACCAAGAGAGAAAAAATGTTATCACTCCTCTATCATCAGGTATGCAGGAGACAAGTGGGATAATTTGCAGGTAGAAAGGAAGTTGATCTGATTAGGGACTAAATTAAAAAACATAAATGAGCTTGACTACAACATCAAAATTTCCAAATCTTTATATAACTCCCCCCCCCCCACATCAACTCCATTCTTATTTTTCTTATAACGAGGAAGTAAAAGATGAACCCTTAAAAATAACGAGTAAAATAATACTTATTTCTCAAATGAACTTTTTGACTCCTATTTGCTACTATCATTGGGCTGTATTTCCAATAATTTTTTTTTTTTAGCATTTTAGAGAACTATTCATTGAAACTCATCATTTTTCTATAAAGCCCATCTAAAATTGTGTGTTGTGTGTGTGTGTGTGTGAAAAATGTCTCTAGGTTCAGCTCTATTTGCATTGGTATTTCCAGTGGAAATGTCAAGTGTGACCTTTTTCTTGTTTGGGTGTCTAATCCTATTTTAAAGCCCTGTCACGCCCCTGCTGAGGGTCAGTGCCCTCGTGAATAGAACTTCTGCACCTGCTCCCCCTTTCTTCTCCTCTTCCCCTCTGCCCAGAACTGGAGGATGTTCCGGATGGCAAACAAAACAATACTATGCTTCAGTGACTGCAGCGACAGAAAATAACTCCAGACTTGGGAATTTGGTAGAGTAAGTTTTGCAACCATGAGAAAATAAACACAGAAATAGGCAAACCTGAAAAGGGTAAGAAAAAACGTGCAAGCACATTGCGTTTCATTGCTACAAACATCAGGGCTAACACACCCTTGAACTGGTCAATAGAGGCTCTAAGAAAAGATCAGCTCTCACAAATGCAGGATGCTAAAATCAGTGTCCCTGACATTTCACCTGCAGGGGAAAAATTATTAACATGGAAGAACTGTGGGAAATATAAACAAGGAAGTCCCAATTACCATAGTGACTGCATTTGGTTTGCCTGTTTCCCAAAGTAGGATTTTGAATAATTATGCTTAGTGAGATGAATTAAGCAGTAAATGAGTATAGGTGACTGGAATAGTAAAAAGGATTGTAATTTCATGCTAATTATCATTTAATAAAGACAATGTTCTGTAAAAATCAGTGCCTGAGTTGGATCATAATTTCCCATCACATGCATTATTAGGGCATTAACAAAGACTTTCTTGTTGGATTCTAATAAAATTTAAATATGTCATTTGCCATTTTACTATATTTGTTTTAAAGCTAACCAAGAGGGGAAAAGCAGTGAAATTCTGCTAAAACTATAAAGTTCAGTGTCAATAGTTTTACCTGAAAACATCTTCACCAGAAAAAACAAACAAACAACCTAAGTGAACAACTTTTCTGGCTGTATTAATTTTCTTACTATTTTATCGAAAACCATGCCAATTTCCATGTTTTCTGGTAAAATAAAGCCTTACTGGTGTTCTCCAAGCCAGTAACAGAAACACATCTTATCTTTCATGTTGCACCAGGCGGCCAAGTCCGGCTCAGGACTCAGCGTTTCAGTTAGTGCGTCTCTGCTCTTCCCTCACCACCTCGTATGTTGACCCTGCGATTGCCCACTAACTGGTTTCCGCCTCCACTCAACCCATCCTGCTCACCACCACAAGAGCAGTCTTCCCCAAAGACCCCCAGGCCCAAGAGTGAAATGTCAAAGTGGAATTGACCACAAGGAGCAATTGAGCTGGTTAGAAGGCAAGTGGTAGAGGTGGAGAGTGCTAGGATTCAGAGGGCTTCAGAGACGTTGGAAGTGGGATGATCCTAGCATTGGGAGGAAGTGGGGCTTGACACAAACCTTGAAGAAATAGGGAGAAATTACCGAGAAGAGAAGGGGCAAGGGAGCCTTCCGTTTAGGAAACGGTGACCAAAGACTCAACAGTGTTTTGGGCAGCACTTTGGCTGGCAAGGAGGACTGTGGGAGATGAACCTGAAAAGTAGGTTGGGATTTGCTTGGGGCTGGCCCTGATGATCAGCTTAGACATGTTTGTCTTGTAGGTTTGGGAAGCTGTGACAGGTGTTTGGGCAGGATAGTAATAGTATCATCTAGAAAGACTCATTGCCTGGAAATATATAGGGCAGGCTGGGTGGGATGGGATAGTTGAGGCAGAGAAATTGGTTAGGAGGCAGGTGCTGTAATCAAGATGTGTGAAAGGACTTGATTAGATGCAGGCAATGGAGACAGAAGAGAGGTATATGAGAGACACTGGAGAGGAAGTATTTGTAGGGTTTGGAAATTAAATGGGTATGAAGGAGCAGATTAAAGTGACTCAAAGATTTAAAGTATGAAGACCAGCAGAAGCAGAGCAGCCAGGAGAGGAACCCCATTACATGTGTATGTAATGAATTTTTAAATGTGATGTTTGAAATGATTGCAATTCATTTTATTGAAAATGTCACATAGGTAGTTTGGGATGCAGGGTTAGGGGTCTGGAGAGAGTCCTGGCTAGAAGTGTAGATTTAGGAATCTTATTAATCGAGAGCTATTTAAAGCCTTCAAAATGAATGAGATCATTCACCAAGGACTAGACCTAGGAAAGTACTCATATTTCTGAGATGTGAAAGAAAGGGAGAGCGCAAGGACAAAGATTAGAGGTAGGAGGGCCCCAGGTGAGCGTTGCCTTCTGAAGGAAAAGAAGGAGGCACTGGCAGAGAGGAGGATGGCACAAGTCAAAACAAACGAAATCTGCAAAGACCATACTTGGCTTTTAAAAGAACAGCCACGTTACAGATGATTTAGGAGAGAATGCGCTGTGTGAGAGCAGAGGCAGCAATCATAAAAATTCATGATAGAGGGAGTTTAAGTGAGGAGGATATGACCAGGGATGGTGCTGAAGGGAGGTTCATTAATAATTTTATGACATTAATCCAGTCTCTCGAACAAGATTGGAAGCCTCCGAAATGTTTCCTCATTGTGCCTTTCAAAGTGTTCAGGGCTGAAGCAACACTCAACTACTACTTGTGCACTGATCAGCATAAACCAGAGTGGAGACTGAGATACAGTGGAGATGTGTGCTGGCTAGAGCCAACACTGTTTTGGAGCTGTGTGCTTTGCTATTAAGCTAAGCAGTGATTTGATTAATAGTAATAATAATAATAATAATAAAGCTCTTCATGAAGGAAAATTTGACTGAATAGACATGCCTGGATCAGAGTCACTGCAAGAAATCAAATAGCCAATCTGATGAAATAAGACCTTGGCAACCGTGTTCCTTATACTGTATTGCTCTAGGGAAGAAGAGAATAATAACAAATATTTTTGAGTACTTGTCCCAGGCATTGTTCTAAGTACCAGTTGATTTAATCTTCACAATGACCTTAAAGGTAAGTATTATCATGATATCCATTATACAGATAAAGAAACTGAGGCCAAGCAAAGTAGTGGCAAATTTAGCCTAAGGACACAGCAAATTAGTGGCAAATTTAGCCTAAGGACACAGCAAAGTAGTGGCAAATTTAGCCTAAGGACACAGCAAATTAGTGGCAAATTTAGCCTAAGGACACAGCAAATTAGTGGCAAATTTGGAATTTGATGGTTGGCTCCTAAGTCTATGTTCCTAACTACTTTACCATTCTCCAAATTCTGACATTTTCTATTTTATGGTACAAACAGCTTCTTTGTGTTGGATGACAAATATGAGTAACTGTTAGCAAATCTCAAGTGTGTCCTTTCTTGGCGGCTGTGTAAATAAATTCCCCTTTATCCAGCACCTGCTCTCTCAATTGTGTTCAGAAGGAAATCCTTTCTTACTCATTTGTATTTCAGTGATTCTTTGGCAAAAGTATTTCACAACCTAAAAAAAAACCTACTACGACAAAGGATGTCTTCACATTTCCATGAATAATACCAAGATTGGGTCTGAGCTGTCAGATTTCTCCCTTCTTTCAGTTTTGACCAGTTTCCTTCCACTTGGCTTTAGAAATGGTGTTTGAGAAATCTTTTTAAAAAGGAATTTAATCTGATGACCATTGTAATTTTATTTTTCCAGCTTTATTGAAGAATAGTTGACATAGAGCATTGTGTAAGTTTAAGGTATAGATGTGATGATTTAATATACATAGGTGTTATGAAATGATTCTCATAATACCAGTAAGGTTATTTAGCACATCCATTTCCTTACAAAAGTACATTTGTGTATGTGTGCGTGCGTGTGCATGCATGTGTGCCCGCATGTGGTGAGAGAATTTAAGACTTACACTCTTAGTGACTTTGAAGTATACTGTAATACAGTATTGTTAATATAGACACCATGCTGAATATTAGATCCCCAGTACTTACTCATCTCATAGCTAGAAGTTTATACCCTTTGACCAAAAGGTAATTTTTTCTTAATCAAAAGAATAGTGCAGGATTCTATATTTATCTAGGATTTCAATTGGGGAGATCATACATTTGGACTCTATAGCTGTAGGCCCAAAAGACAGGGTTCTGAGCGTCTATTTTATGCTTATTTTCCTCCAACAATAGGTAGACCAAGAAATGACTCTTTTGACTGCTTCCAGTCCTAAGTGCATTATTCAGAGATAATTCAGAGAAATTCAGATGCCATTAATGTGAAGTTTGTATTTTGTCCTTGCAGCCTGTCAAAGTTTATCTTTATAGACTGGGCTGTAGGAGGCATAATAGTAATAAAAATTCGTGTTAAAGATAGCTCTCTAGAACTTTTTGAAGCTACAGTAAATTCTTACCAAATGCTCTTAAATATCTCATCCAGTGTTTGAAATGTAGTTCATTCTATTTAAGAAAAACAACTGTGATTTGAGTTGCTGCTACCACGTTATGGAATGATTAGTACACAAAACAAACTTATTTCCAATGGAGTTTGCTTGTTGAGTTACCCAAGCAGAGCATCATGGGGAAGTATTTGGCCCACTGTTATCTACTGCAGTACACATACAATTAAATTCTGTTGACCAGATCATTGCCCGACAGAAAAGTATCTTTTATCTTCAAGACCTTTTAAAATGTCTTGTTTGTTTGTTTTTATTGCCAAGTGTGTGCCCTTCTAGAAGAATCGTATAAGACAGATCCTCTTAATAAACATACCACACCCACTGTGCCTACATGGGCCAACGTGTTACTGTGCTTCCGATAGGTCTGTGTGCATAGTTTTCTCATTCTACCTCATCAACACATATATTTAGCATTTCTGTTTGCCCATGTACTTCCAATCTTAAAGGATGATCAACAAGTAACATCTACATGCTAAAGTTTTGCAATGAACATGGTCAAGTTTCACAAGTACTTAAGATTTTTCGAAAATTTCTAAAAACACAAAATGTTTGACAAGCAGTGCTAAGTAATAGATAGACAACATAAACACTCAGTTGCCTGACAAGCAGGATCCCCCCACTCCAAGTTTCTAAATTTTATACCAGAGTGATTTTAAACACATGTGGTTATAAGCTTATCAGATTTCCAAAAATGAACCTTCCATAGAAATCACACTGGGCCCCTCAGCTGTGTTTTCTTCCATTATTTATTGACAAATTGAAAACAAATGTTCTTTAAGGAAAAGTACGCTGAACTGAAAGCAGCTGTCAGGATGCCCGTTTTCCCAGAATTCCTCTGTGATGCAGGCGCGCAGCAAGCCAGAGACCGCGTCTCAGGAAATCACGCCGTGCTCAATGGTGTCGGTTCAGAGATAGGAGAGCTAATGTCTGTTGCAACAGGAGCTAAATGGTTTATTTAATGCAGTGAAGGTTACGGTTAAATAAGCAAGTAATACGTGGCAAATGCGGACATTTTCATTTTGGGAGTCTTAATTGTGAATATACTTTGAAAAAGAAGATACTTTTTCAAAACTCACTGGGAGGGATTTAATTAATATTATAGAGCTGGTTGTGGACACTCCCCTTCTACTGCTCCCGAAGGTTATTGAATAGCCTACAGATATTGAACGCTTGATCATAAAATAAGGTCATAGGAAAAAAGCTCAGAAAACGTGTGTAAAATATTGGATGGCTTATTTGTTCTAAACAAAAAAAAATTCTCTTATGCATAAAACATTTTGCTTAATATAGAAAAAAGCATCTTAAGCAAATAGGCTTATTTTAAAAGTTGAACATTTCGTCTAAGATGCTATGCAAAAAATATTTTCAACTTAAAAAAGCATCATCCTTTCTGGATGTGATACCTTGAGAAGGAGATACCCTTACCCTAAAAGAAAGAGAATGAATTTTTTCAGAAATGTCAGTATCCTAAAAGACAAAGAAAGGCTAAGGGAATTATCAAAAGTAAAAGACACTAAAGGGACATGACAACTAAATGCAATACCTGACCTTAGACTGAATTCAGTTGAGAAGAAAATAATGTTATTGGGGCAAGTGACAAATGTGGAACACAGGTGGTAAGTTGGATAGAAGAATTGAATCAATGTTACATTTACTGAAGGTGATAACGGTGCTGTGATTATGTCAGGAAATACCCTTGTTCTTAGGTAACACCCACTGAAGCCCCTGGGGCAAAGGGCCCCGATGTCATCCATGGAGTCTCAAATGGTTCGGAATGACAAAGAAAACAGCACAAAGTTAACAATGGAAGAGTCTGGGTAAAGGTCGGTGGATGCTCTTTGTATTATTGCAATTTCTCAGTCTGAATTTATTTACAAATACAAGTAAGAAATGAAATTTTTAAAAATCCCCTTATTTGAAAATGATTTCTGAGGAACATGAACTCTGTTTAGATAGATGCTGTTGTAGAAATCGCTTGCCCACCCCCGCTAGGTGTTATGGCACATTGGTTAAATGAATCCATGCCCGAAGGAAAGAAACCAATGGACGTGTTGAATTACTTTAAATTTTGTTTTTTAATTCCATGGCAACTGACATAAAAAATAAGCAGGGTCCATTGACTCAGTCTCTCAGGGACCGCAGAGCTTAGTGGGTAGCATTTTGCTGCACCACAGCTTTTCAAGGCTCCTTCTTTCGCGCTCTCACTCAGCTGCCGTCCAGTCCTGAGGGAGCTTTGAGGCCCCCAGGCTTCTCTGCAGGACACAGATATAGTTCTTCCTCTATGGTCTCATTGCGTTCACAATTTTATCAAAAAGTGTTTGATGCAACCTATTTCATGAGAGCAAATTTTTCGTATTTTTATTTCACATTGGATTTACCACCTGAAAAACCCAACGTCCTTCTCATAACTCTCTTCTCTGGAAGGTACGTAGACAGTGTAGTCCCAGCTTCCTGCTTTGTCCTTAACTGATGGTGCCATGTCATCTCCTCCCCATTTCCTTCTTGTTGTTTTTGGTTTGTGTGTTTGTGGTAAAGTCACCCTAAAGATCCAAATACGTTAAAAGGACTATACGGTCTATACAACCTGCTTGTAGTGAGTGATGAAAGGGCTGAGGAATGGGAAAAGATTGTTGGCTTGGACCACGTGACTTATTTCTTTTACATGATTGGATGGGCAGGCAGTTATGACATGGTCTCTTCTAGAACTCACCACAGAAAGGGTGGCGTGCAGACTAGTGAGGTCAGCCCGATGTATTCAATAGGAATTTGCAGTTTCACAAGGACCCTAGGTCTTCCACATGGAGGAAAAGGTTGCGGAACGGATAAAACGTGGAGAGTCTAAAACAGATGCTCCTGAGAATCCAGAGGACACAGCGAGCTGCACTGCTTCCGGCCGCCTTGCTGCTAGGACCACTCTGAGAGAATGAGAGTCGTGGCTGTTGTCTCTCCTTCATAGAACCCCTCTCTTTCTGATTGTTTACTCTCATTTTTCCCCTTTAAGACTTGCCAATCCTTTTCTTTTTTCTCATGGATTAGTTTTGTGTTGCTTATTCTCATCACGCTGGCATGTTTTTCTTAGACACAGTTATCTTGGATGTTTTTTCGTTACCTGCCCACAGAGTGACCTCATGCTATTTCTTTTCCATTGTGGTCAGAAAACATCTGCTGTAAGATTTCAACCCTTTGAAATTCATTGAGTTATATATTATAATCAGCACATGGTCTATCTGGGTGACCATTCTATGTGCCTGGAAAACAAATGTGTATTCCACAGTGGTTGGGTATAGTGCTCAGCAAATGTTAATTAGGTTAATCAGATTGCTTGTGTTATTTAGATAATTTACATTCATTCACCATGACTTTTTAATACGTGTTCTATTAAGTACACTGTCTCCAAGTACAGTCACATTCTGAGTTCCTGGGGTTAGGGCTTCAAGTTTGGGAGGACGTATTTCAGCCCCTACCAGCTGTTACAGACAACGCTTCGCAGACACTGTTGTGAAGTTCTCCTTGTGCAAAGATGTGATTTCCCTCGGAAACTCTCGGAGTGTGCAATTGCCAGGTCACAGGACAGAGTGCTATTAAAGGATGATGAGGATGAAGTTTATACAGTGAAAATCTGAAAATATTGCAATGATAACGGTAGCCTTTTTCAAGTAATGATAACTCTATATCATATAAAACTCTAATTTAGACAACATTTTCTTGAGACAGGTATTATCATTATTCCCATTTTGCTGATAAGGAAACTGAGACTTAACTATTACTCTTTCTAAGGGCCCAGAGGAGCCAGACAGAGTTCTGACTGAGGTCTGTTTAATTCCAAGCCTGTGCTTTTTATACATGATAGCAGCCTCTGTTGTAGCTTCATTTGGAAAACACAAACGCACACAGATGTACATAGATGCACACAGACACACACCACGTGCGCACACACAGACACATATGCACACACATGCGCACACGCACACCCTCCCCGCATTTAGGAAGTGATGCCTGAGCATAATTGGCCACCAGTTCAAAAGCCCATTCATCAGGCTGCACTGGATGCGGCTGGAACATGAATGACAACAGCATGTGAGAATAGCCCAGGAAAAGAAAGCGGTACAAATTCCCTGAAAAAACAACTTCCAGAAAGGCACATCTGTGTCCAAGCATAAAAATAGAAACGCACAGAAACACCATGGCCCCGGAGCCTTTGCTTCAGGAGCAGAGGCACGACATCCTGTGAGGCCAAGAAATGGTGGTGGAAGTGCCTGCGAACAATGGCCACAGATGCCAGCCGAGCAGGGGAACCGTGTGTGACCCTCCGGCTGAGGGACATGCGCAGGAAGGAAGCACAGGCCCAGCTCCAGCACTGGGAGCATGAGACGCTCTCCTAAGTGCAGGTGCCCAGCAGCGCCTGGTACATAGGCAGCGCCTGGTACATAGGCAGCGCTCGGTACATAGGCACCGCTTGGTACATAGGCAACACCTGGTACATAGGCAGCGCTCGGTACATAGGCAGCGCTCGGTACATAGGCAGCGCCTGGTACATAGGCAGCACCTGGTACATAGGCACCGCTTGGTACATAGGCAGCGCCTGGTACATAGGCAGCACCTGGTACATAGGCAGCACCTGGTACATAGGCACCGCTTGGTACATAGGCAGCGCCTGGTACATAGGCAGCACCTGGTACATAGGCAGCGCTCGGTACATAGGCAGCACCTGGTACATAGGCAGCGCCTGGTACATAGGCAGCACTCGGTACATAGGCAGCGCTCGGTACAGGCGGTTTATTATCACTTGTTATTCTCTTCAAGTGGCCCGTTTCCCCCAGACACACAGGTAGAAACAGCAAGCTTGGGAGGAGGAGGTAAGAATTAGATCAGCCAGCCTTCCGTTCATCTCATAACCAGACCTTTAAATAACACGCGTGCAGATCGGTCCGGGACAGCATTTGGGTAGGAAATGTGGGTGGGATTCCTTTTTGGCTTGTATCACAGGAAAAATGAGCATGTGTTTAATTGTCTTTTTGCATAAGACCAGCTGGAAAGGGAGCTTGGACTTCCCCTGAAGCATAAGCAGTTGTGGCTTCAGGAAAAGGAAGACCCAGTTCGTAGGGCAGGGATGCTCACTCTACAGGCCAAGTGATGTGAAAAGACTTTTACTCCTTTTCTTCTTATTATTTTAAAAAACGACTGGGGTGCCATTGATTGATACAATGATATAGATTTTTACTCCTTTTTTTCCTTTCCCTCTTCCCACCCCTTCTGCCCAGCTGGAATTTCTTCCCTCGAATGGTCCTAAGGGATCTGAGAATCCGAGGTAGGCATGCTCTGGACGCCGAAGCCGACTTTGTGCCGAGGGGTAGGCATTCCTGCGGCTGCATCTACCTGGTAGACGTGTTTCCTAATGTGCTGGGTGGGATGAGCGTGTGGAAATGGGGCCTCTGTTGGTGTGCAGAACAGAGGTGGCCCAGGGGGAACCCAGGCCCCTCAGAGGCCACCTCCTACCCAGGCCTGACCTGCTGGTGGGAACTCAGGAGGCACAGGGCAGTGAGACCTCCTTGGCGTGGCCTCTTTGGGGTCCTCTAGGAGGGTGCATACTGGGGGCCAGGCGGCGCTGGGGGCAGGGCAGAGGGGTGGGTCGAGGGACCCTTGGCCACAGGCGCCTCTCAGCTGAGCGCTGCGCACCCGTCTCCCCCACCGGCTCTTCCCCCAGGCGTCTGACAGATGGTGCGGCTCCTGAAAGGCATTCCTGAAAGAGAGGCGCATTTGTTCATCTTATATAACTTCTCTGTCTGTCACAAGGCCGAGGCAGTCTTTCCGGCTCACGTCCTGTTGAACGGAGTCCAACTGAAACCTCTTTCCCTTCCACACTCCGAAACCTGACGACCTGTGTCAGTTCCGCCCAGAGCGCAGCGGCCTGTTTGCCCTCCGTGCCTCTCTGACCCCCGTGCACCCCGGATTTCACAACGACATTCCTCATGCCCCTCGCGAGTCTTTTTAATGGTTTAAAAGAGCAGCACCAGCTTGTGGCTGAACCGTTTCTACAATGGGTTCTTAAGTCCAGGGCGTGCGTGTCAAATGCATATGTTTTAAAAGCAGAGGGGGTGCTGTGTGAGTCTGGAATGCGAAGGTGGAAGTTTGGCTGGTGGAGCTTGGGGGATGTGGGGATGTGTGCATCGCTGGGGATACTGCTGCCCAGGAAGAGGGAGAATTTGCATTTCCAGGGCTCAGAGAGCTGCCGGGCTTTGGCCCAAGCCACACAGCGAATCAGTGGCCTGTGGGCTCTTCCATACAAAGAGTTTGTGGCTCCATCTGTGCTGGTTCCCCTGTGGTGGTGGTTGCCAGGGGCCAGTCCTGGGCGTGGTGCTCCCAGCACGTTGCTTCAATGGACACTCATTGATGCTCGAAGGGTTGGCATTAACTGCGACAGAAGAGGACCCGGAGACTCGCGTCACCCGAACAGGAACATTGGGAAGCACCTCTGAGGCCCTTTAAGCGACGGCACACTCAAGAGCACCTGCTGTTCTGTGTCTCACTCACTGTGAGACCCCTTCTCCTTCCCATGCTCCCCGTGGGGCAGGGGGTCCTTGCTTCAGGATGATGATGGAAAGAGTGAATGCAGGGTGGGGACCAGGCTGCCACAGGGACATCCAGGGAGGGCTCCGACTGCCTACATGGGAAACCAAGCCCAGCGGCCACATGCGGCCATCTGTGGTCAGTACGGCAGCCCCCAAAGGGAGGAGGCCAAAGTGAACCCCAGGAGAGTCAGGCTGTCGGCAGCTCATTGCTCTGCGTGTAGAACACCCTGGCATTTCCCCCGCCCCACTATGGAGCCTGTCCCCCGAACCCGTGCAGGGGAGGGCCGCTCTGCTCTCGGCGTGGGCCAGCCTTGTGGTTGGTCCTGCGGCTCCCTTGACATTATCTGTGAGTAGGTCTTACTGGCTTTGGCAGACACTGGGACCAACTTGCCTTAGGAAAGACCAGAAGTGGAAAATTTGAGTAAAAATCTCCAGGAAAATACAATAAAATGTCCCTAAGAGTTAACATTAATGCCTTGAATATGGGTGGCTTGTATTTTTAAGTTGAAAGTTAAGTTTCAAAGTGTAGCCCCTTGTAACAGCCATGAAGCTGGCTATTTAAAAAACTGTCATTATTTTTTGAAACTTTATATTTCAAATGATACTGGTTTTTTTAATGTCATTGTAAAGTAAGGAATGTGATTTACCAGATAGGCTCTTATGTCTCAGCTTTTCCACCAAGGAATGGGACTAAGAACATAAGCTGCTAAGAGGTAGGGATTCATTTGAAGTTATTGGAGATGCCACACAAAAACATCATCATTAAATTAAAATGCATTATTATTCAGAAGTACAGAATGTTCATTCTACAAGCAGAACCAGTTTGAATCGTAAAGAATCATTGACTGAAAATCAATTGCCTTATGTGAAAATAGAAAGTCTTTTCTCTGTGTGTCTAAAAGGAAAATTAATCTGAGATCACTGAGATGGAATGTTCCAGGGATAGACACTGCTCATGTGAGTGTGGTCATGTGTGGGGTAGGGCAAGCCCACACTCTCACTGAGTAGGAAAGTCAGGGCTTAGTCAGGAAAATAGAAGCCGGTCTTTGTGTGCTAGACATAAAGAGTTTAATTCAGAATTAGGAACTTATACAACTTTTACAAGAGCTTGGGAGTAAGCGGGGAGGGGTGCACCAGTGCAGAGGTCGTAAAGCTGCCCTTGAAGGTCAGAGGGGCTGCCTGAAAGGTCAAAGAATTGACATGGAGCCCACAGTTCCAAACACTTGGTGTTGTTTGCAAACACTGGTCTGCAACCTGCTGAACCTCCTGGGAACCTCTGAGAAGCTCTCCCCAACTCCCAGTCTGCTATGCCAGGGGTTGGTTATCAAAGATTTGCCTGTGCATCCTTGTGGAAATGCCTCCAGAGAACCTGAGGAGGCATCACCTTCCACATCTACCCCAAGTCTCCTGAAAGCCTGCAGGAGGGTTCCGAGCAGCCCCAGGCTTAGAGGCCAATTTGGCCCACAGGCCTAACTCTCTCAACTCACACAGGAAAATCAAATTTCATGTGATTACACGACAAAAATGGACACTGGCATGAGTTCATTTCTTTTTTCCCTTCCTTTATTCAAGGAAATATGCTTTGAATAGCAAGGCCGTGTGCCATGTGTTAGGACAAGTATCGTACAAGGATAGATTAAGGCTGCTTATTTTCATCAGGGAGACCCACCAAAAATGGTGGCAACATCCGATGATGTGACGGAGCCAGGTGCATGGGGGTGGCATTTCTGTCTGATGGCGCCTCAGTGGTAGAGCTTTCACAGGGGGCTTGTATTGGGCTCCCCTGGATGTATGTCTTACCACATCAGGGAGGTCTGAAGCTCCCAGAGGGCAGCTTATACTGTTGTTCCTTATACATAAATCTGTACAGAATAGTAGTCAGCAAGTAAATATTGGTTGGACAAACGTGGGCCACAGTTCAGCATTCCATACAGAGTCAGGTGGTTCCAGGTAGACTAGATGGACAAAATGTTTTGGTTTTGCAAGTGATTCACACTCTGATGTAGACAAGGCCACATGGTAGCGAAGGCTCTCATATTCCTTGGTTCTTTTGCCGAATACCTGGGAGCTAAGCCTTGACACTCTGGTTCTCAGAGTTCTGATAAACGGGTGGGTTCCTCCAGTCCAACGGCCTGAAGCAGGCAGGGTGAAAAGGCAACAGAAACTATAAAAGATAAACGTGTTGGTTAATGTATCAGACCAGTGTTCCTTTACACCTGGCATCTTTCCTATCTCCACACAAAGGTTTTCTTCTCAGAGAAGCACCCCCCTCCCTGTCCCCAAGCAGCATGCTGCTTTGCAAAAAAGATGCAATTGAAAATTCAAAATCCGTCACAAATTCAGGAGAACAATTTAGATTAAACATCTACATCGAATGCAGTATGGACATGTGAGTGGGATAGTTGTTTACTTCTTAGGAGAATGACCCAATGGGGGAAACATGCAAGTAGAATAGATGTACGTTTCTTCAAGGTGTCCTTTTTGGGAGAATGTTGAAAGCCTACAACTTTCTAAGAAGCAGACCACATAGTGAATTATGCCAATCATTTCTTCTTCCCTGGTGCTCGCAAATGCAATGAGATGTGTAGCCTCTTACTCTTCTTTTGTATTTTATCGCAGTTGAGATCATCAGAAGCAGAAATATGCAGAGAGTTAAGTGTCTAGTGTTTTTGGCTTTCTCTCCATAGAAACATGACCCAAATCACATCTTCTGTCTGTGTTTGATTCTCCACGTAAGAAACAGCCTTGGGACCCAGGATTGATGGGGAGACCGGGCTTTGAATGCTGCCCTTGTCTGGAAACACATGGTCAGACATAGCTAGTTAGTAGGCAACTGATCTTGGGGACCTTTCTGTGGCTCACTTTCCCCAACCTCCCCCAAAACATTAACAGCGCATTTTGTCCCTGTCTGGGTTGCATCATGGTAAACAGATGGATCCCAGCTACAGCATGAAGATGGGAAGTATGTTTGGAGACACTCTGTTTCATATTCCTTTCCAGCTGCCTCTTGCTTCCATCATCACTAAATCTACGGAAAACGCGGGACTTCTCATTGTAATCTGTGAAGGACTGTTCTTTCTCCCCCCCTCCCTTCTCTGCGGCTGTAAATTCTCTCCCCATTAGTGATTATAGCGTGTCTTTAAGAAGAGAAAGATGCTCCTGGAGAACCCTACAGTGTCCTGGAGCAGTAAACCCTCATTTTTCTTTGATTTTTTGACTATGAAAGGAAAAGGGAACTTATTCACTCTCCCATCCTTCTCCCACTTCAGACCAAAATGCATTAATTACCTCTCAGCGTCACGTGAAGATGTGCTGATAATGATTTTGGGTGGGGGGCGGGGGGCGGGATCAACTCTGACACAAGAACAGTGTTCCTTGAGTAGGCCGGTGTGTTACTGGGGCTGCATGTCTCCTTCAGCCAAGTCGAACCATTTGACCTGTAAATTGGCTGGACTTAATTTGTCCCTACTAGGCATGTGATGGAAGTAAGATGGTAAGGAAACATTTCTGGGAAACTTGAATATCCAAAAATTATGGATTGCTACGTTGGTTTTATTGTGCTTGCGGTGACAATCAATTAATCAAGATATTTATTGGGTGCCATTCTGGGCAAAGCACAGTGCCATATGCTGTTGTGAAATCTACAGCATACCCTGAATGACAATGCTCACTTAGCTGTCCAGGCGATCCTTTCTCTGTGATGTGTGTTAAGACCAACCCTCCTTCTGTTTCAGCGCAATTTTGTGTCTAGCACATTGTAAGCAAATTTTTGGAGCATGTCGTCTGGGATGGAGAAATAATCTTACTTTATACAGATTAATGTGAGAAGCTGGATTTCAAATCAGGCTCAGCAGATAATAGGTAGTTTAGAGAATTTTTAAGAGGGTCAGAGAACCAGGCACGGGTGGCTGCTACACAGATAGGGACAGAGCAACTTTGAGAAATATGTTAAGTCCAACACAGAAATATATATATATTTTTAAAATCTATTTTTATTTACTTCAGAGAGGAAGGGAGAGAGAGATAGAAACATCAATGATGAGAGAATCGTTGATTGGCTGCCTCCTGCATGCCCCCTCCTGGGGATTGAGCCCACAACCCAGGCATGTGCCCTGACCTCCTGGTTCATAGGTCGACGCTCAACCACAGAGCCACACTGATCAGGCCCAACATAGAAACGTTTTAAAGAAAACACGCCTGGTATTACCTTCTGTCATTTGGAACCTGTAACTATAGAAACTGGACTTTAGAAAGTTTCTAGAAGAATGGGATGTTGTTTCTTTCCAGGAGATCTGAGCTTCCTCTACATGTCCACTGCCCACAATGTTCACTTTCACTTTTGAGTTTTGAGTGGTGATGTCTGCTTGGCAGAAGCTAGATCTCATAGGACCCCCAAGCTGCAAGGGAGTCGGGGAAATGTGGCATTCAGCTTCTGGCCTCTTCAGCACAGGAAGTCAAGCCACAAGGAGGTTATATAAATGCTGAGGTGCTCAACTTACAGTTATTGTTCACACTTGTTAGAGTCGGACCTCTGACCCTCTTCTCCATTTGATTAAACTCTGCCGATAACATGGGCAGAACAGATGGGAGTCAAGGAGGTTGAATTAACTGTGAGTCATTTCTTAAAGACCAGGAATTTTGAAGCAAGAGTGGAGCTATCGTCAATGTACTAGCAGTAAAATATAAAAATAGAAAGCAGATGTGTCAAACATTACAGTGAGGAAGGAAAAGAAGTCAATATTTACAAAACAAAGAACTAATGGCTTTCCCCCCAATCTTCTAAGGTATGACAACAGTACAGCCAAGAATAACAAAGAACAGGAACTAGAAAAAAATGAACTGCAGTTTCTCTTAATTTTCAATCATATCTGAATCCTCTGTTCTTAGATTTTTAAATAAAAACAGCAACAGGAACTTAGCTTAGGGCTAAAACTGGAAACAGTTCAGGTGGTTATACTTTACTGAAAACAAGATTTAATTTTTTCAGGTCCAAATAAACACAATTCAAAGTAATATAATGATAATCATGAATGAATGATAACTGTGGGAGGGATGATAACATCCTAGATCAGATAGTAATTAATTTGGAGGCAAGTTCACATCTGCTACATCTGAAAAAGTAGAATCATAACTAACTTTTATGATTCAAATGCTAAAAGGAACCTAGAAACCAATCTAACTTCTCATCACAAGGCAGAATTCTTTCTATTTTGTCCCTGACAAAAGATTTGTCTTCTATCATCCATTTCTGGGAACGAAGAACAAAGCCCCCCCTTTGGTTATCAAGTGAGAGATGCATTTGGTTTCCTATAACTTTTTCTTAGTGAAGTTTTATTATTATTCAGTGACTTTCATTTTTTTAATTCTCACTCTCTATGCTGTCTCTTATTTATTAACGTACATAGTTACAAACTTATTAAACTTTTCAATAGGTGTGAAAATATTTCTTAAAACCAATTTCCATGTGTTATATGTCTTTTACTTACAATCAAACTTAAACATGTTAAGAGGATTAGCCCCTTGGGTAGTTTCCAACCTTCCTACCTAACCCCCCATTTAGTTCTCTGTATTAAACAACGGAGAAGTTTACAAACTCCCAAAGGAAGTAAAAATCCATTCCTGCATTTTATTCTAATGTGTTGTATATTGAAGATGAAGAGGCAGGGGAAGTGGAATGGTTGTTTATAAGGCTGATTTACCTCTCACTGAAAGAAGTATGAACCACACTGATAGCAAAACCCAAAATAAATTCAGTTATATAAATACCATTTTCTGTGAGATTTACCTCTTCCCGCTGTGACAATGTACTGATCAAGATTCTTTTGGATTACAAAGGACAGGAAACCCTTAAACTGGCTTAGTCAAAGAAGGAATTTATTGGCTTACATAACTGAAAAGGGGAATGATTCAGACAAGGCTGAACCCAGGTGCTCACATGCTAAGAGGAACAACCTCTCCCTCTGATCCTATCTATCTCTTGCCTTTGGCCGACTCTTCTCCATTGATGATGGTCATGGTCAAGTGTAGCTCCATGTCTACACGCCACCATTTAATCAACTCCACTAGAAAGTAAGAACACCTCTTTTCTAAGAATTCCAGCCAAAGACTTTCATGAGCTCTACTTGTTAGTATGCCGGCTCCTGGAGCTCTTCAGGTCAGCCTGAGAAGATGAATTGGGCGCCTTGCCTGTGAGTGTACGCAGGCAACGGGAAAGGCTGAGTCTAACCGTGAAGGGTGCAGGGCCCCAGCTGATGACCACAAAGCCCTGGCCTTACGCTGGGCAAGCCTGCTGCTCTGCTGCTGGGCATGAGCTTCATCCGCCTGGTGGAAGGGTGTGCTTTCTGATTTACATGGACGCGTCCTAGAGACCAGCTGTGGGCGTGCACCAGGGGACTGTGAGTGGGGGAGGGTGGGCCTCTGGCTCAGGTGTTGTTTGTTTACCCAGGAAAAATGGACCCGGGGCAATACTCAGAAGATGTGCCATTACTCCAATATTGTTAGTGCAATTCTGAATGAAGTCTTGTCCTGTAAGTCCAACTCAATGCAATTTAACTCAACTCAACTCAGCTCATTCCCATGCTACAATTCTAGGGCCAAAACGTGTGCATGCACGTGTGTGCTGGTAGGTGGATAAGGAGGCACTATAAAGTTCTCATGTAAAATCAGAGATGGTAGAGTGTAAATATTTATTTAGTTCCTTTTTAGCAAAATAATCTGTATATGTTCAAATATGAATATGCTCTGTTAAATCTACAAGATTAAGGTAGTTTTAAATATTTACTTCATTATATTTGTTATAGTTATAGCAATCCTCACTTCCTAATAGTCTGAAATTGCAACCAAATATTTCCTGTAGAGTCATCTTATGTTTTCAAGTGACCTTCAAATATCATTTAGTTTTATTCTTAAATTATTGCTAGTAAGTCATAATTTGCTTTTAAAATTTGAATTTTATTTCTGTAAAGAAAATACTTACCTTTATTCCTCTGCTAAGTATAGTGTAGGAGTTTCAATAGTGCATGCCTTTGACTTTAAACTTTACGGAAGGTAGGCCACAAACAGGAAGCTGATATTATCAAGTTAAAGTAAAACAAGGGGTCAGGGATGGGGAGAGAGGGTGGGCAGCACCCCAATGCCAGTGGGGCTTGTTTTTACTTAAGCATTTACAGGACTTCAGCCAGAACTGCCTTCTAAGCTCAAAATATGTAGCATCTGAAAAAATTTGTCTGGTTCTTTCTGGGTAAAAGAGAACTGGATTTAAGTGAGTAAAATTTTAAGGTTAAGCGAGTAAATACTTAGGGAGTAAATACTTAAGGAACTTTGTGGAACTTGGGAATTTTGAGTTTGTTTGTTTTAAACTCAGAAGCGGAGTGGATGGTTCTGTTCCTTAGCCAACGATGGGGACCTGCGTGGAGGGCTAGGGACACTGTGGTAGGTCTTCGGGGAGAGTGAGGATGAAGATCACAGTGATGGGCTGAGGACTTACAGAAATTAAAGTGACAACAGAGCGGGCTGGGTGCTGGTCTGCGGTGCCCTGGGTGCGTCCCAGGGGGTGAGAAGTTAAGGGGCGGGAGGAGGGGGATGCCCGGGCGAGGCTGCTGCATTTGCATTTCAATGAGACCCGCTGGTTGACTCCTTGCCAGCGCTTCCGCTGCTCCCCCCAGAATCTGCCTTTGTTGGTTTTCGCTCGGGTCAAGTCCTCTCTGGCCGCGGGGGAGCGGGGAGCGGGCGCATTGAGTGTGTGCAGCCAGGCGGAGCAGCGGCAGGAAGGAAGGAGCAAGGGGCTCCTGCAGCCTTTGTCTGGGCCCCGGGCTCAGGCAGCCAAGCGACTATGTAATCTGTAAGGTGCACTTGAATCCCTCGCAAATCCTCTCGGTGTGGGGCGGGGGCACCCAGACACGGACAGATGGTGCAGAACCCCTTTGTTTCAAAATATGGAAATGCGACGTTTCCTGGACTTAAGGTAGTCCGCCCTGCTAGTGGTGGCTTCGCCCCCATCGCACTGTCCAGGGAGAGACCCCAACGTGCCATTTGGTCTGGGCAGCCCTGCCTGTGCGCCTGGGCAATTAAAAAAACCCCAGTGATTGCTGCAAGTGAGTGAGCCATGGGTATCCCTTCTTCGGAGCGTGGGCAGAGAGCAGCCAGGGGGATTGGTTTCAAAGTTGCCAAGATCTCTTTTTCAGAGGCCCCGCCCTTGCCTTTTCCACATTAAACATCACTTTCAGAGATCTCGGGAGCCTCAGGTGCATCATGGGGACAGGGAAGCGCCTGTCCTGGGGGTCCCCTGCGCCTTGCTGGGAAGGACCCACCACCCCATCCCAGGGAAGGATGCCATGGCCTGGGCTCGCACGTGTTTCTGCAGCCACGGCTCTGCACACGGAGCCCCTGCGCAAGGTTCGCAGATGCATTTTCTGATTGTCCTGGCGACCTCCAGGACTCGGCTCCCAGTGGGGCTGGAGCGCACCTGGCGGGGCCGGAACACGCCCGGGTCCGTCTGAAACCAGGCCCACGAACTGCCCGCACACGAGACCTATTTTCATTCTGCCCCAGCTTTTGTTTGAAACGCGGTTGTCACGGTCCTGCTGGCCTTTTCTAGTCTCCAAGGAAAAATCTGATTGGACACCCGTCTGATAGCAATCGGACAATTTTCCATTTTCAGCACAGATTACACAGGAAGCGGATTACTGTCTTGTGGTTTTGAAGGTAGTTTTAGAAAGTAGATTGTTGAAATATTTTAATCTTGAGGCGTTTCCATCTTGGGCATGTTAATACAGTTGTATACAGAGGCAGACGTCTGTTGGGTCTCTAATTCTAATGCAAACACAGGACGAAGCGAAATGCGCATAGTCCCTGTCTATTTTCTTAAAAGAGGCTGTCTCTTCCCTGCGCACGACTGCAGATGCCTTGCCCTCGCGTTGTCCTGACTTGCTCTCTCTAAGAACATACACAACACACACAACACCTGGATCTGCGAATTAATTACCACCCTGGCTACCACCGACAGGCTTCCCAACTGGCCCAGTGCAGGGATCTTCTGTTTCTTATCCAAGTACATTCTTTCATCGCAGCCCCCAGTCCATGAACTGACCCTTCACAATGAATTCCTGCTTCGTTTCCATTCCAGTCAGCCATTTCAGAGCAGAAAAGAGCCAGAATCAGGTGTCAGCCAGCAGGGGTGGCTTATAATTCATTTCATTATTTTTTATTTTCTATTTTTTTGCAGAGAAATCAAAGTTGATTTCCAGTTACCTTGTCAGAAATTAACACACAACGTGGGAGTGGGAGGATCGTGGTTTTACACACTTAGCATTGTTCAGTAAACAAATTTGTTTAGAAATTCAAATGTGGAAGCCAGCTTTGCTTGGAGTTTTAAAACTTTATAGGTTTTTCCTTCCAAATGGTGAAAAGTAGAATATAATTTATTATCATTTTTCTTCTTCTTCCATGGGCAGGTGTGAACTTGAACATACTCAATTTCTTGGCTTTCTGTTGATTTTATATAATGAACCTTTTGTTGGAATTCATTACAGTGATGGTCTCTCTCTCTGATTCTGATTAAGCCGTGAAACCCCACACGCTCCCTGGCATTTGTCATTTCATCTTGGTTGGTAAGTGAATTTTGGTGATGAAGCTGTGAGCCACAAATTCACTTGGGGGTGCAGTTAAAAGTGAACTGCCCCATTTGGCAAAGAGTTTCCGTTTTAGTTGAACCGCAGCCTCTTGCTCACTCCTGGTGAAAAAAATGATGCCCGTTCACTAGCCCAGGGGACAAGATATGGGAGGCATTCAATTTCTGTTGGGTGAAGAAGCCACAGGGTGCTCCGAAGGCCAGGGTATTATTTGGGACCAGCCAGGGCCTCTGTTAGAGGTCAGAGAAGAAGACAACAAGACTGTATTTCCACAGGGACAGCCACTTCCGCCCCGACCCTGGGAGAGGGTCTGGCCAACAGGGACTTCAATTCAGAGGTTTTAGCTACCAGTCAGTTCCTAGAAGACTCTCATGTCTGGGCTGAAAGTGTTGGAACTGAGCTGTTATTTGTAGTTTCTGCACGGCTCTGTTTTGTCCAAAATGAAAAGAGTTATGGTGGCCTTCCATCCCAGGAAGAGGGTTGTTTAGAAGCGTGAACCAAAACCTCCATTCAGGTGTGGACTTCGTTTAGGACAGCTCTCTAAGACAGAAGCTGTTTTCCCCGAAGGCAGGATGGACTCCCGGATGCCAACTGTAAACATTCCTGTTGTCTGTTAGCTGACCTCTGCGGTGACGGCCTGTGTTGACTTCATCCTCTTCTGAGAGCTCCTCCCCTGGCTTTGGTGATAGGACTCCCGGTATTTCTCTCCCTCTCTGTGGACTTATTCTGAGTCTTCTTCATAGGCTGTGCCCCTCTGCTCATCCCTTAATTTATGCTTTCTTGGGGGTTCCCATCTCCTCTGTACATGACCCCGTAGTGAGATTTCTGAGAGATCTTTCTCGAATACACTATGTACCCTCTCGTCTCTGGGTCTTTGCATATACAGTTTTCTTTGCTTGGAATGTTCTTTCCCCAAATATGGGGGCACCTGGCTTTTTTCTTTATTCCCTTCTCTACTCAAAGGTCATTTTTCAAATGAATCCTTCCCTGATTTTCCATAGAAGATAAATGGTCAGGACTGGGACTAGGGTGAGGCAATTAAGGTACCCCAGACACAAAACTCAAGGAGGCAAATTCAAAGTCAGAACCTGAGAATGTGTGCCTCCGTTCATTTGGTGCCCTGAGCACCTGGCTTGCCTCACCTGCCCTGGTCCTGTGTCTGTACTCAGTCACTCTTCAGTCTCTTAATTTACTTTATTTTTCTTCACAGATATTATCATAGTTAAATACATATAATTGATAACTGTATGTCTCCTCACCCTCACCCACTCATTCCATTAGGATGTGGGATCTTTGTCTGTTTGGGGTTTTGCTGTATACCCAGAGCCTAGAACAGATCTCAGAACGTAGGAAGTATTCATTCTATATTTATATTTGAATGAACATAATGCATAAGTGACTCATATTCCTGATGACTCCCAAGTGCACGGAAACAGGTTTGTAAATGAACTTCGTCTCCTGGATGTTCCACAGCGTTTGAAACTCGGCATGTCTAAAATCCCATTTATCACTTTTCACTCCCAAACCTGCCTCCCACTTGAATTCTCTTTTCTGTTGAATGGTACCTCTATCCCACTCAGATCAAAATGCTGAAGGTGTGGTAACTCAGGCCTATCAAGTTTACTCCCTAAATAACTCCTGCCTTTTTCATCTCCCTCCCGGCCGCCCGGGCTCTCCTCCCTTCCTCTGGAGAAACTGCCTTCACCCTCCCTCTGATCTCATGGTGAACAGCTGGTCTTGTGCTGCCCAAGACTTCAGATACATGGCTGGCAAGCAAGCTCTCTTAAACCACATACCGGCCAGGCCACTTCCTCCTCTTAACATTCTTTCTCGTAGCCCCATAGGTTTGAAGGTACAACGCAAAGTTCGTAGACCAGGAAGACCCCCTGTGGTCTGTCTGCTGACTCCCCCGCCTCCCTGGGTCCTGCTGCGCCTTCCTCTCTCTTCTGCTCCTGACGTTACCCCTGCCCACCTCCAGCACACACGTTGTGCTTCAGCCACAGGCCACTTGGAACTTTGGCGTGTTCTGTCCTCAGAAATGCTGCTCTACCATTGCCCGGCTGACGTTATCCATTTAGCCTCAGGGAATGGGCCATTTGAACTTCCCTCTGCCCATCTGGCCGTTGACTTACCCTCCTCCTCAAGATACGGTGAGCACCTTACGGGCGGAGAACTGGGTCTTTCATTTTTGCACACTTGGTGTAGAGTTTGCCCTCCATATTGTTTGTTGAATGATGTATAAGTTAATCTATAGATTATTTTTTGTGGGATAAGGTATGGATCTAAATGGCTTTTTTCCTTACTACCTATTTATTCCCACATTATTTTAGCAAATCCTTCCTTACTCCCTTGTGTGAGGAGCTTACTTTGTCATATATCACGTTCTTACAAATAGTTGGATATGGTTCCAGTTTTCCATCTTGTCCTTTGACTTATGTACCCATTCCTGCATCAGTAACACACCCCCCTAGACTCTCTCAGCCACTTTCAACCCCCAGAATATTCCTTGGGCTTTGTCCACATTTATTCTCTAAGTACATTTTGGCATTGAATGTTTTATTGAATTTACCACAAAATCCAGTTAGAATCTTTATTGGAGTAATAATCTGAAAATTAACTTTGAAAAAATAGAACTCTTCCTCACTTTAGTTTTCTCATGATGCCTAGGTTAAGAGTCACCAGATAATAGAAAAATCACATCAAAAACAAAAGCTGTGGCAAGTGATAGCCACATTTTAAGTGCATCACTCTACGTCCTCAGGACCGAATTCAGACTCCGACGTCTGTCCTGCCATTGGAGGCCCTTCCCTTCCCATGGGCAGACGGCCTGCCCAGTGAGCTAATGTATTTGTCTTTTCTGTCTCTAGTGGAGATAGGCGGTGTCTCCCTGTACCATTTCAGTGTCACATGCAATGTTACGGATGGAAAGTTCTTCCCCTTGTACAAACGTGGTATTTAAACACAAATTCAGCCTATTTTCTTGGTGGAGATGAAAAGCAGCTGGCCACCATCTCGTTTCCGCAAACTTTCCTTATACTTTCCACTAGTAACAGTGAAATACATCTTTAGCTCACTTTGTCTACAAATTTATTTTGTAGGACCTCCTAAATATGCATACATTTTTACACAAACCATCCTGACATTTTACACGATTACTCCTCTGTTGTTGATCTAACATCAGAGGCCGAGGGACTACCTACACTCTGATTGGGAAGACATTATCGTGGCCTTCGGGGCGTCTGGGCTACGTGTCCACAGCATCATCACTCTTTCCTACCCCCTTGCTTGTATTATGGGATGAAAATCACCCTGCTTAATTTAAATCCCTAGTGCCCTCTCTCTCTCTCTCTCTCTCTCTCTCTCTCTCTCTCTCTCTCTCTCTCTCCCTCTCTTTCTCTCTCTCTCTCTCTCTCTCTCTCTCTCTCTCTCTCTCTCTCTCTTGCTGGAAATGGAGTCTAAACTTTCTAATTTAAACAGAGGGGTTCATGAACCCCCCAGGGCAAAGATTTCATTCCATAGCCCTGAAGTTGGAAGCAGGGAGATGATTTGGTTCATTGATTTCTCTTCTGAGTCCATTCCTTTCTAGTTCCTGAGCCCCTGATCCCTATCTGCCGGGGGAGTAGTTAATAATTTTTTCTCATATCCTCTGGCTTTCAATTAATAAGTGCTCAGGTGATCTGGTTTAAAGCAAGTCTTAAGTTTGTACAAACCACTTACATGAGCCAAATACATAAAGCTACAATTTATTTCAGGTACAGTTACTGGTGGTATATAAGGATGGCAAAACTGGGTTTCATTGTTAAACCTGGTTAATTTCACAAAAGTAGATATAGGTTTTGTTTTTTTTAAATTACCTTTTTAGCACTTTCAAAAGTGTCCCAGTTTGGATGAGAAATTATATGGCCACTCCTTTGTATTTTTTATCAACTTTATTAAAGCATAATTACATTCCATTAAGTTCACCCCTTTAAAGTGTATAATTCAGTGGTTTTAAGTATATATATAAGTTGTAAAACCATCACCATAATGAAACATAGAATATTTTCATCACCCCAAAAAGAAACTTTGTACCCATCAGTAATCACCTCTCTTCCCTCTATTCTCACATACATCTCAACCTTAGGCAACCACTAATCTACTTTTCTCTCTACAGATTTGCCTATTCTGAATATTTAAAATAAATGTTATTCAATAAGGTGTGTGTATGTGTGTGTGTGTGTGGGGTGGGGGGCTTCCTTCACTTAGCATGTATCATGTGTCAGTATTTTATTCCTTTCAATGACTGAATAATGTTCCATTGTACGGATATACCACATTTTATTTATCCATTCATTAATTGAAGGATATTTGGATTATTTTCACTTTTTGGATATTATAAATAAAGCTACGGTGAATGTTAGCATACAAGTCTTTGTGTGGTTGTATGTTTTAATTTCTCTTGAGTACAATATATACCTGTAGGTGGTGTTACTTGGTCATTTGGTAGTAATGCTGTGTGTCACATTTTGAGGAATTGTAAACTGTTTTCCAAAGAAGCGACACCATTTTACATTCCCATTAGTAATACGTAAGAATTCCAATTTCTCCACATTCTCACCAACACTTGTTATTGTCTGTCTTTTTTATTATAGTCATCCTATATGTGAAGTAGTATCTCGTTGTGTTTTTGATTTGCATTTCCCTAATAAGTAGTGATATTGAGCTTTTTTTCACATACTCATTAGCCATTCATTTGTCTTCTTTAGAGACATGTCTATTCAATCCTTTGCCTATTTTTAAATTAGGTAATTTGTCTTTTAATTACTGAGTTGTAAAAATTCTTTCTATATTCTGAGTATAAGTCCCTGATCAGATGTATGATTTGCAAATATTTTCTCCCAGTCTATGGTTTACCTTTTCACTTTCTTGATGGTGTCCTTAGAAACACATATTTTTTCATTTTGATACAATCTGATTTACCATCTGCTCGTTGATGGCTTTTGCCTTTGGCATCATATCTAAGAAATCATTGACCCAAGGTCACCAAGATTTATGCCTGAGTTTTCTTCTAAGCATTTTATAATTTTAGATCTTTCATATAGGTGTACGATCCATTCTCTTGAGTTAGTTTTTGTGTATGGTGTGAAGTTAGGGGTCCAAATTTATATTTTGTATGTGGATTTTCAGTTGTCTCAGACCATTTGTTGAAAAGACCATTTTCCTTTATTAAATTGTCTTGGTCCCCTATCTCTATGAATTTTTATATTTTAATTATTTATGTTATTACCTTGACCTAGAATTATTATGTCATTCTTCCTATTGATATTTATTAATCCCTTTAAAATTATATTCAGATTTACCATCGCATTGAACATTCCCTAATACCCAAGCTGAATACTTGCTCCCTCCTTTGTGTTATCAGAAGCAGCATTTATTTTATATCTTGAATATGGTATGTATCTTCTCCAATTTTAATTAGCTGTCGGCGCTCTGTCTCTCCTGCACTGTGTGCTCCTTAGCGGGGAACTTTCTCGTGTATGTGTGCTCTGTACAGTATGTGGTGACTGGTAGGTACTCAGAAAATAGTTGCTGATTAAATGAATGGATGAATATCCTAAATGAGAATATATTTCTATCTTACAGTGGTGGGTTGTTTTTTTTTTAAACTAAATGTTCAGTGCCTGAGGGGGTCTGGCTGGATGAAACTATGTTGAGCCAAAGGCAAACTCTGGAGGCCATTCCAAAGGAGACCATGATGTTTTGACCAATGGCATCACTGTCCAAATCACTTCTCCAGACACCTCCACTAAGGAGGACAGCATTTGAACAGATGAATATGGGCTAGTATGTTTATTTAAAAGCCTTGTTATTTAGTTGTTACATTTCCCCCAAAGATACCTATCTTTGACCCAGGGTAATAGTAGGTATAACACCAGGGTAGGAGTGATGACAGGAATATTGCAAATTTCTGCTTAACCTATATCTGCCCATTCTCTACTCACCTTTCTTGGTGCTTCCCTCCCCACACTTTGGCCCATGAGCCCCAGTTTAAGGTCGGTATTCCCCATGCGACACCGGAAGCTGAGGCATCAGCTCTAGAAGGTCACATTTAGAAAACCAAGCTAGCTCTCTCTGGGAGAGCACCTTTCATCTGAGCTTTCCCTTGGCTAATAGCAGAGCTTTGTTGACCACACCTGGTGGTCATGTAGGTCACATTGGAGGACAGGAGATGGGTTGACAGAGGCAACACATGGTGGTGGCAGAAATCTGAGGTGATTGGTGCTAATAGACTTTGTCCTATATGGAAGTTATAAAAAAATACGCTACCCTTTTGCAAGCATCTAGGCTCTCCTGGTCCACAGCTATAACAGCACACCCAGGGAGCCAATGGTCAGGAAAATCCAGTTCGGCTCTAAGCCGATGCTTAACCAGGACTTGTAGTGTTAAGGCAAATAGTGCTGAGATGGTAAAACCCCATTGTAACCCATTGTCTGGAGATGAGAAAACACCATGCTACTGGCTTTTAGTCACAGTGAGAGAGCTCACTTGGTGCCACCGTGAACTCCGGATGGGGCGGAGGGTGTGATTTAATTTGCAATATAACTGAATCCCTGGAAAAACCAGGCCTGGGTTTCTTATGGGCTTTTACTAGCACTGTGTTTATTCTAAGCCAAACCAACAAAAATGAATACGCGTCTTTTGTAGATCGTCAAAAGAAAAGCTAGTCAAGTGTCAGCACTGAATCATGTTCTTGTCAATGTATGTATGTGTCTTCAGAAACTCAGCCTTACAGCTGGGGGGGTTGCTGGTCTTGGGGAATGAATAATTGGCAGCCAGGTAGCATAAATGTCAACGAATACTTTCAGCTCATAGATTCACAGATAGGCTCGCTGCTGAAATGATTAACAACTGTGGTCAGATCAGCGAGTAGTAACCACAGAACACTTGCACTCATTTTATGTGCTTGGATTTATATTTATTAATATATTTAAATGATTGCTCATTTACATAACAAAAATTAATTCTCATGATTATTAGAATTCATCGAAGACTTTTAACACAGTTAAGGACTGTATTCAATTGAATACCATATATAACAAAATTTAATTCTCATAATTCTTAGAATTCATAGAAGGCTTTTGACATAGTTAAGGACTATATTCAATTGAACACCATAAATCTGTATTCACGAGTGGGAAGAATACGTGGAAAAGTATCAAACTGCTTAGGATTCTACAGTTAGGCTAATTTACGTAGGTGAGACTACCCACGTTAATTAAAAGCATGTGTGGTAAATAAAAGTCTGGGTGATTTTCACAAATCGTGCTATTATCAAAGTATGGCATGCTTAGCAAACCCTAATCCAGGAATAAGTTCTCATGGAACAACAGATTTGCTTTGAATATAAAAGTAAAGCTGAAAATGATTCATACATCCCTTATGCCTTTGAATAATAATTTTCTATTTGTTTAGCCCTATCAAGAGGGCCTATGCTGACATTAGGCATCTACATATGTAACAAGAAAGGCACATCCTGCACTTTAGAGTACTTCGTGAACCTCGATTGTTCACCAGCTGCCCACTATTATTCCACACCACTTGAACTTGTCCGCTAGGGCCAATGACAACTGGTTTGTCAGTAGCTGTCTGGAGGTGCCTGTGTGTGATAGGAACTGAGACTAGATGAGCGAGTTCCAAATATTGGGGTGCCAAAAAATCACTTGGGGAGCATCTGTGTTTTGACCAAGCTCACCTAGATGATTCTGGCATGCACCAACATTTGTGAAATACTAAGTTAGGTGACCTAGAAGATCTTTTTCAACTCTATATGAGCTTATAAAACAGGCACGTATGTGACTTGAATTCTCAAGATATCAAAACTCAATCAAAGAAAAGAAAGCTTACTTGCAAGTCCCATAAAGAGAAAACCAACTTTGAGTCATTCTTCCTGATTTCTGGTTTTCTCCCCACTGGTGCTCTGTCACCCTTCACAGTCTCTATTTGTCCTATTTACATGTGATTTCTATGTGCTATCCAAAGTTTAAGGACATATGAGATGAGAGTTATAAAGCAGTTCAGTGTGTTAGGGCTCAGCCCCTCTCTGCTCCTGTGTCAGCCCCACCCCTGATGGCTAATCAGAAGGCTTTTGTGAAACAAAGAGAAAGTGCAGCTTGCTTTTGAAAGTACTGCTCTCCTCTTGATCACACCTAGTTACAACCATAGCAAACTACAGGGATTCGAATCAGAGACCTCAGCAGGCTGAGGGGCCAAGCCTGCGCAAACCCAGGCTGCCCTACCAGAGCCCATGGGACGAGATGCAGTCCCCCTGTCGCTCGTTTCCAGAGAACCAGCCCGTTCTCTGTATCAGTGGAAAGTAAATCTCTAAGGCCTGACAGGGTCACTCCAGGAGGAGGGGCAGATGCCACTTGGGAAATATCCTTTTCTAATTTAACCTTCTGTTGCCCAGGCAGCAAGGATAGAACCCCCATGACGCTAATGATGCATCTAGAATGAAATTCTGTCATGAAGCTTGGAGAAGAGGATATTCCACTTTGTCATGCTGAATGTGTCTTTGCCACATGAGTAAGAATCACACAACCTGGTCAGTAAGGAGCAACCTGGCTGTTAGTTTTAAAATCATCAGTGGACAGGAACTCATGTGCATTGACTGGCATAGAAGGAGACACAGTTGATGCTGAACGGGCTGTGGCTTTAGCATCAAATCACTCACATCCTGTAAAATGATTGGTTCACTGGTAGAACCAGAATATCCTGGGTGCTTCTCTCCCCATCCCCATGCAGCTTACCGTTCATCTCTTACCGCGTTTCTCTGAAGGCAGCAGGGAATCTCTTAGGCAGATACCTTTATGCAGGAAGTCACGTTTCCAGAATACAAAACCCTGTGTATGTGTCTGTGTGTGCATGTGTGTGTGTGCATCTGTGTGTGTGTGCTTGCAATTCAGAGAAGGGGGAGAAACAAGGTTGACGGGTTGCAAGGCCAGCTACTGCTAGCTAAGTTTATTAACCTAATTCTGAACTGATTAAACTTATGAGAACATTCCTTACAGAAAGGAAATAAGTCTAGCCTGTGGCTGCTTAACTAATGAATATAAACACAGGATAATTCCAAACTGGGGAAAGGAGAATGTATGTAACAAGGACGCTAGACTCTGTAAAAGACCTGAGGCCCTGCCCAGTCAGCCCGTGCACCGAAAACATGGCACTGTTTTCTAATGGACTTGTATTGTAGGACGTGAAGTCTCAGAATGAATGTGCTAGTGCATGAAATAAAATGTCATAAATTTAAGCCAAGAAAGAATAACTTTGGAATGGAATAGTAAAACCAATTTTTAAAATTTTTTTAAAATAAATTGACAAACCTAGCTGTAAAAAACAACAACAAAAAAAACTTTGTTAAAGAGAACACCACAGGCCCCAAATGGCATCACTTGTGCTAAAGCTCATGATACCAAACCTGGACTTAGTACCTGCCTTACCTGCAGTTTCCCTTTCACCAGAAACGTAATCTTAGTCAAATAGTCTGGACTTTTCTGGTGAACGCCAATGAGGTAATCTGTCACGTGGACTCTAACTCCCCGGCCCCCATAGAAAGAAGAGGGAATCTGTATGATAAGCCCTTCCCCTTCTTCTCCCCTCCCCCCGCCCCCCAAAAAGAAGATGTCCTGGTCAAAAGAGAATCCTTTCTTTTCTTTTGTTACTAGCTCCCCTGCCACACCTTCTTATAAAAATGGTCCACCCCCTCTGAGCAGAGCGCCCTCTACTTGCTGGACAAGGTGCTGTCTGACTCATGATCATTTAATAAAGCCAATTGAATCTTCATTCGTGCTCCGTTGAATTTAGGGTTTTGATAACTTTAATTATTTTTAAACAGACATGAGCCAAAACACCTCAGACTTACTGCTGGGGCTTTTTTATTTTTACCCCAATAGTCTTCCTGCTCCACCCCTGTTCCGAATCACTGCCAAGTGAGCGCGGTCACCGACCAGAGTGCTCAGGATGGGCAGGAAACCAAAAGGAGCTACTGGCCGGCACTGTAAGGTCTGAAACACCTTCCATACATTCTCACTTGTATCATTAAATTCCTTTATATGGGGAACAAAAGTAAGCTACTGAACTAAAGGTGTTAGACATGATTGGAATGATAGGTAATCATGTTTGAGTTAAATTTTTTTCTTTGTTTTAGAAGCATGCATAGATATGATACAATATCCAAAATGTAGAAAAGTGAAATAAAACATTGCCTTCATAATCTCACCACCTAGAGTCATTGTTGTCATTTTGGGTGGCAGCCAGTCTGAGAAAAACTGTCCCAGTTTGCCCATGACTGAGGGGAGTTGTCTGGACATGAAGTGCTAGCACCAAGAGAGTACTTGCAAAGTGGGGTGAGGGTCACCCTGCAGTTGTCTCCAAAACGAGGCTAAATAACTGCTCACCTTCACCCAGTCATCTTGGCAACACACAGAAACAGAAGAGAGAACAAAATAGTTGTTTTAAGCGACTAAGTTTTGGGGTGGTTTAGTTCTATCTACCTATCTACCTACCTACCTACCTATCATCATCTATCTTCCTACCTACCTAATTTCCTATCTATATTAGACTGCACACAGAACTTTATAACCAGACTAGAGGCCCAGTGCATGAAATTCGTGCATGGGGGTGGGGGGGTCCCCCAGCCCAGCCTGTGCCCTCTCACAATCCGGGACATCCCTCTTGCAACCCAGGACCGCTCACCCCTATCCACTCACCTGCCTGCCTGCTTGTTCCTAAATACTCACCTGTCTGCCTGCTCGGTGCATGTCATAGCAACCAGTCATTCCAGTCATTCCACTGTAACAATCTCTTAGGCTTTTATATATAGAGATTTTAAAAAGTAGCAATATACTATGGATATTTTTTCATGTTTTAAAATGGTCCTCCACAGCATCAATTTTAATGGTTGTGTGAAATTCCACTGAAGGGGGGTCCACAGTCTATTAAAAAAAACCCTGTTACTGCACAGTCATATTGCTTCCCATTGTTTGCCCTTCCAAACAATGCTGTCCCAAGGCAAACTCCAAGACTACTTCTTTATGATGAATTCTTAGAAGTGCAATTGCTGAGTCAAAAGATATTATGTTGAAGGTTTTTGATGAAATTTGCCAAATTGCCCTTCTTAAATGTTGTGCTAATTCACAGACCCACTGATCCTGTATGAGAATGCTTATTTTGCATCACTGGGTTTACAGTAAACACACTCCCAAACTCTGTCAACTTGGCAAATTAATGAGACTTTCTTATATTCCACACCACGGTGAGATCCCGCTGGTCAGTTGGAAACTGTGCCATGATAATATATTCTATGGGGCGACTCCTGGTGTTTACGTGAATCATTGCTTAAACCCTCAACATCATCAAATATTTATTTAACATCCACTGCTTGTTAAGAATTGCAATCATGGGCCCCAGTGTAACTTAGAATCTAAAGGAGAGAACTGAGGCACAGTTTCCTTATCTTTGCCTTAGGAGTATTTTTAGTAACTTCCTTCTTTTTCTTTCCTCTCTATAGCTTTATAGAATCAAATGATGGGGAAAACATATTGCAATTTAAAAAATTAAATATTTTACATTGTGATATATAAAATACTTTCATAAAAGAGCATAATGCATATGTATTAACAAATGGTTGAAAATGAAACTTCTATGTAATCACCATCCAACTCAAGAAACAGCACTGCCAACACCTGCCATCCACTCCCAGCCCCTACCTCCCACGTGTCCTCCTGGAACGGCAATCTTCCTGCCATCAGAAGGTAACCTGACTCTTTTCTTTTTGCTCTTGTTCAATCATTGTTTAGTTTTGCCTGCTCCTAAATTTTCTATCAAGAAAATTATGAGGAATTATTCTTCTGATTTGTTGCTTTTGCTCAACAAAAGATTGATTCATTGTGTTGTGGGTAGTTATATAATATTCCACAGTATAAATATGCCGCATGACTTAATTCACCCTGGATTAAATTGATGGATTTGGATTGTTACCAATGTTTGGCCTAAGATTCATGATTTAACCATGGAGCAGATGCTTGGAGGGAATAGACTTCAGATTCGATGCAGACATAAACCTAATCTTTAAACCATGTTAGTTTCTTGGTGGTGGATCTCCCGCCCCAGAGCTTTCAGCTATGATGCTGTGATGATCTGCTGAAACTGTAGTTTTGATTGTGAATCCTAGAGTCCTGAATCCTCTTTGGTTACAGCTGTTTCCTGAGGGGTTTCCCTTCCTTCCCGTGGGATTGTGTTTATATGCGTCATCTCGCCCAGGAAGCACTCAGTACAGACACCACCACTGCAGCTGCCTGAGCTCTTGGCTCCTGCCACAGTGGTGTTCTCAGCGAAAAACTTAAGAGTTACCAGGAAAACAGTGGGTTCAGAAGTGGGCTGAGGTTAAAGGAACTGACCTGGGAAGAGAAAGTAGTTCCACCAATTTAGAGATTTGTTCAGAATAGAAAATGTCATATCTAAAAAAATAAATTTTTAGCCTGGCTGGAGTGGCTCAGTTGGTTGAGTGTCGTCCTGTGATTAACCAAATATATATATATCTATATTTGAGTAATAGTCTTAAAACCATAGTAGGCATGAGTTAGGGTGGTAATGGGAAAAGCAATGTGAAATATCTCAGATTTAAGTAGTTTATATAAAGCAAAATCTTTATCTCTCTTATTTGTGACTTAATTGTATTTATTTTATGTCTTAATCTTTTGTGACTGAAGAAAGATTGGGGTACTATTGATATTTAGAAATTCATAACAGTTGGAAGGAAAGAACCAGTGTCAAAAAATGAGGGAGAACATTAAATATAGTGAGATGACATGGTATCCAAGATTTTGTTCTAAATAACCTACTGTGAAGAGGAGTGGGGAGGGTAAGGGATAAGGATGACACATATTAGATTGGACAGAAGATGGTTGGTGAAAGGTTGGGTACTACTGGGTATGGCAAGCTCACTATGCTATTATCTCTACCTTTGTGTGTTCAAAATTTTCCATAATAAAAAGTAGGGGAGCCCGACCTGTGTGGCTCAGTGGTTGAACTTGGACCCATGGAACAAGAGCTCGCTGATTCTATTCCCAGTCAGGGCAAATGCCAGGGCTGCATGCTTGATCCCTTGTAGGGGGTGCACAGGAGGTAGGCCATTGATGATGTCTCTCTCCCTCTCTCTAAAAATCAATTAAAGCATATTAAAAGAAAAAGTAGGAGTGAGGAAAGGAGAATGAAATAAGATAATGATTTAAAATGTTAATCCCGTTTTTAATACAAAATGACTTAAGGGTAACCCCCTCACCTTCCATTACATCTGGGTGAATGACATATCAGAGCTGAAGGAATAGCTATTTTGATGCTGGAGAGTAGAAAGGAAGAAAAGTTTTGGTGTGTGCCAATGGTTGTGGAAGGTCTTGAGGGTGCAAAGGTGGGTAAGACGTGGTCCCTGCACTTAAGGAGCTGTGGGTTAGTGGAGAGAGAGTGGAACACGTGGACGGCATGATGGCCTGAGAGTGGTGATGGTAGGTGGAGGGTCACTCCAGGACCAGGAAGTGGGACGGGAGTGGGGAAAGGATGGGTGTGGCTGTTAAAGCAAGCTTTTCCCACTTTAGAATTTTCCTTTGAACCAGACTCATGTCCAGAAAAGAGGGCGGAGGAAAATCTCTTTCCCTTAAAAATTTTTTTTTTCTTGTCAAGAATTCATGCTATTTCTCTGAGTTTCCTTGGACAGCCAAACTATGGATTAAATAGGGATTTAGGAGCTAACCCCAACATCTCCCATATCACTGAAGTACTATTGATCCCTGTAGGAATTCTACATGAAAACTGCAAAGCTATCAGTAGGAGCTGAAAACTTGCCCAAAACTATAGTAGGTCACATTTGGGCAACACATCAAGAGCATGGAGAAACACAAAGACTCACAATACATCAGAGAAAGAAATGGACCACACTTTTTAAATGCCTTGTTGATCAATGACAGTGAAAACATGCATGAAGGTTGATAATGTTTCTGTGTGGGAGAAACAACAGAAAATAGGAGAGTCGGTGGGCATTCATTCAGACCCACCAACTAGTGGTATTAGGACCGTCTTCAAAGTGTGTATACAGCCCTAATCGTTTGGTTCTGGTCCTGGGTTTAGTTCAGTTCCTGACTTCCATTCACCTTTAGTTGGCTGCTCAGGTCCTCAGTGGGGGGTTGGAGGAGGAAGGCCTTTAAGTTATGATGCAAACAGCATCATTACAGCATGGGGCACATTTTTGTGGTTAGTGTTTTAACTGTCCCTTCCAAAGATAGGGATAACCAAGAATACTTTTTAAGTTTTATTAGATTTAGTTTCCAATAGGATTCTGGATTCTTGATGGGAAAAATTTGTCACATGGGATCTGTGTCCAATGAACTTGGCAGGAAGATTGATGTGAATCAGAGACTGTTCCCAGGAGACTCACTCGATTACTTCAGATGCTTTCATGATGAGGGGTGTGCCACTCTGTCTTTGTAACATGGGAATAGCAATGTCTGCCTTACTGGAGGCTGAAAAGAGGTAATACATGCAGAACACTTAGCACAATGTCTCACACAAGACACATTTGTTCCTGATGCATTAGGAACCTAATAATGTTATCTTCACTATTGGTAAGGATCCGTAGGGCTTGTGAATACCTATCAGATACATAGGTGATAAAAATAGCTGGAAAGCTGGCCAAAGGGTTTACAGCTGGATGGCCATGTGCCTATTTTGCTAGCATTCTGTCTGGTCCAATCATGACCAGACTGACCTTTCCTATGACACTATTTCAGAAACGCCTTCCAAAGATTTCAGGGTCATTTTCATGAGAAAAAAATCCAATAAAGCAACATTGTAAGCCATCAGTGCTTTTCATCAGGAATGCAGGAACAGACTCAGCTTCGTGGTGCCAAGCCCAGACTCCAGTGGTGAATGGGCTCTGTCTTGCCTGTAGGTCTCCTCAAACATGCACCTAGGGCTAGGCTTTCTATTCCCTTTTATCCCTCATTTCCTTGCTATTGTGGGTGCTGCTCTAGTCCCACAGGAATAGTCGATGATCTCAGTGGTTGATAAATAGCTGTGTGTACAGTGTTCACAGTTGGATGTTGGTACACGAACTTGGTCTGTGTTAGGGCCACATGCCCGCATTTCAGAGCAGTGTGCTGACTCTGAAAATCAGTGAGGTGATACCTGAAATACGCTTCCACGGAGCGCACGCATGTGGGCAGGACGCCCCAGTTCCCGAAGGATGTGCTCGTGGCTGTTCCGCAGTGTTTACAGCTTGAATTCCCAAAGCTTTACAGTTGGACTTTTGTCATTGAGCCTTAGATTCTAAGGAAATGGCAGGCTTCTTCTGTAAAGGACCGGATAATAAATAGTTTGGGCTTTAAAGACTACATACACTCTGTCACGTATTCTTCTTTCTTTCTTTTTGTAAAGTAATTTTTAAAATTGTAAAAAGTATTCACTTGGTCATGGCCGCAGAGAGGTCAGAGCCCTGGGCTGTCATTTGCCTGCCCCTGTCTGGCCATTGCAGTGGGACAGACGGAAAAGACGTGCCCTTGCTGGGCAGCCTTTGGGGTATCAGGATGAGCTGACTGAGTCCCGTTCCTGAGTCATAATTTTGGTGATGGGGAGGGGAACGGGTCACGTCCCCACCAACCTTCCTTTGTGGCAACATCACCATGGTGTACACTGGAGGTGATTGTAAATTTCTCCACTGGGCTGAGCAGTACTTCATTAGTGAGTGTCATGAGTCCTGTGGTAACAATTTGTGAAGTCCTTTGAGGTGAAAGGCGAAATCATAACTAATAATTACCACCATTGTTTTGATGAAAGGAGGCTTACTGGAGGCACAGAAGCCTCTAAATCCACCTATTAAACCATACGCTAGCTCTTAAGTTCTTGAATGAAGGGGTTAAATTATACTAGGGAAAAAAAGTCCGTGGGGTTCTCCTGTGGCCTGAAGTCTAATAAAAGACTGACCTTTCCTATGACACTACTTCAGAAACGCCTTCCAAAGATTTCAGGGTCATTTTCATGAGAAAAAATTCAATAAAGCAACATTGTAAGCCATCAGTGCTTTTCATCAGGAATGCAGGAACAGACTCAGCTTCTTGGTGCAAAGCCCCAGACTCCAGTGGTGAAATTTTTAAGGAGGTATAAAACACACTTCAGGCTTTTTGAAATAGTTATGAAAGAGAAGAAAAAACACTTGAATAAACGTTCTTCATATTTTATATGTGTTACTATGGAGAAAAATAATTAGAAAGTGACTGAGTGAGTTCATTTAGGTCACACGTTTCTTTGGTACGTGGCTCCACTAGCCAAGGAGCCAGCGACTGTGTTGGCAGAAAGTGCTGATTATTGACCATCTTTGTAAAGGTCCCCCTTTAGGTCCCAGCGCTTGGCAAAGAGGAGGGAGGGATGTGTCTCAGGAAGCTTATTTAGAAATAGAGGGGCATGGTAAGATTCAAAGTGAATCAGTGGGTGAGTAGGTTTCAAAGGATTGGACCAAAGGCTTGGTTTTTAGTATCATTTTTCTTATTATCAAAGTAAAAATGATAAAATATGGAAAATGATTAGAAAAATCACCTGTCTCAACATCTGAAAAGAAGTCTACCATTAAAATGTTATTGCTATTTCAAACACAATTAGCTGATACTGTGAATATTGTTTTGTAACTAGTTTTTTTCACTTAAGGTACCAGGTCATCTTTGCATGACATTCATTATTGTTTTTAAACATTTTTTTTTTATTTCAGAGAAAAAGAGAGAGGGAGAGGGAGAGATAGAAACATCAGTGATGGGAGAGAATCATTGATCAGCTACCTCCTGCACGTCCCCTACTGGGGATAGATAGAGCCTGCAACCCAGGCATGTGTCCTTGACCGGAATCGAACACAGGACTTTTCAGTCCACAGCCTGACGCTCTATCCTCTGAGCCAAACCAGCTAGGGCAACCATTCATTATTTTAATGGCCACAGGATTTTGAGCCTCTGAATATGTTTGCTTAACCAATTCTGTTGGATAGATAGCTGTATTGGTCACAATTCATTCCATTGCAGCATTAGAAACTAATCTCAGAAAAATTTATCCCAGAAAGGGAATTTGGGAGCTCTTGACAAAGGTAGGGAAGAGGCAGGGTTGACCTCAGAGTCACCTAGATTTAGAACTGGAAGTATCAGGACTGTCTTTCCATTCCTCTGCCTCAAGTCTTGGCTTCTTTTGTAGTCATCACTCATTCTCTATCACTTCAGATGACTTCTTGAATGGCGATGGCCACCGGCAGCCCCAGAGTTACAGGGCAAGGCTTAGCAATGCCGAAAAGAGGAAGCTCTTTCTCTCGCCTTCAGTTTGGGGGACCTCTGGAAAAGAAAGGCCCAGAGAAGCTCACCTGTGGGCAGGTGCTCACTCCTGGACCAATTGCCTGAGTGAGTGGGCATTACTCCTATTGCCTTGGCTCAGGTCATGGACCTCCCTGTGGTCAATGGGACAGCCAGGGGCATGGGATTTGTGCACCCATCCAAATGGGGGGAGGCACAGTTTTTCCTTGTATGGAGTGGAGTGGGAGTGGCTGGTCCCAGAAGACTGGAAAATATGGTGTTGTGCGGGTAAATACGTTTATGCAATTTAATATTTATGTTTATTGCTAAATCTTCAGTAAAAGTTTAAAAACAGGGGTCCAGTTGGTTTCTCCAGATATCTGATGCATATTTTCTAAATTACTTCGGAGGATTAAAACGAAGTGTTGAAGGGATAGCACACTCTAAAAAACTGAAGAATTGTAGCTCCCTCACTATCCTGTTCCAAACCCTCTTAAAAATGGGGTGTTCTAGCTTCTAAGTAGTTGGCTGCATCTACTTTTCCATTTTTAAATAAGTTGGTTTCAATTTCAGCAACCCATTTCCTGAATTAAGAACGTCCTGCACTCACCATTCCACATACAAGCCAGCAAAACGTTAGGTTGTCCCGGAGTCTAAGCAAGACTCTTCATTGCTCCCTCCACAGAATCCACTTTGTGTGTTGATGAAATGTGTTGGGCATTATTGTTTTCTTCTCTATTATATTAAGTGAACTGTCTTTTAAGATAATGCAAAGCCTCTGAGGAAACTGACTGAGTCCAAGGAGTCTAGAAGACGGATCTTCGGAGGAAAGCTCTGCGTGCGACGCAGGCTTCCCTGCTCCTCCTCACCTGCTCTCACCCCTGAAAGGCAGCAGTGACAGCGACGAACTCTGCCTCTCGCCATCAGCCCTCCTTGCTGGCTCGGCTCAGATAACTGTTCCAGCAGTAGCTATTCAAAAGTAATTGCCTCGTTTATTTAATTTTGCTGAGTCTTATTTGAACTTTTCAGTATCTTTAACATATCATTTCATTGTTTACTTAGAATACAGTGCATGTTCACGGCAGTGCAGGAAGAAAAACATAATTCCCATTTGATTCTCTCCAATACCATCAAGTACTGCATATGAATTAGATAATGAGCATTTTAAGTGTTTTGTAGCATGAAGGAATCCTTGATGCATTATTATGTAGACATTTAAGGGTGTTTTAGGGATGTTTGGGGAAATTGGTCGAGATTTTTCAGACACATTGGGAACATTTTGTTTTTTTTCCCATTAAAAATAATGGTTTACCCTGGCTGGTTTGGCTCAGTGGATAGAGCGTCAGCCTGCGGACTAAAGGGTCTCGGGTTCGATTCCAGCCAAGGGCACATGCCAGGGTTGCAGGCTATTCCCCCCCCCCCCTGCCACACACACACTCAGTGGGGAGCACGCAGGAAGCAGCCAATTGGTGATTCTCTCTCATTATTGATGTTTCTCTCTCTCTATCCCTCTCCCTACCTCTCTGAAATGAATACAAATATATTTTAAAAAATGGATTTATTGTTCCTATCATCCAAAAATTAGCGAATGCATTTTGGGGACAGGATTAAACTTACTATACAACATATCTTTCAGGATGGGAGAATGAAGCATTCCTGTATAAACTAATTCAATTTGGATGTTATTTTGATTAAACCACAGCAAATGCCTCATAACTGAAATATAGTGCAGTATGTGTGATTTCTGCCCCTCCCCCCCCCCATCATTCTTACTTGGAGGCAGGTTATGGTGGGAAGGAGGATGGGAAACAGAGTTGGGAGGAGACTTGGAGCTTGATGGAACATGGTGGCCTCCAAGATGGTAAGAGGAAGCGATGGAGGCAGTTGGGGGTAGACCTGGAGTTCTGTGGCCAGAAAGTGAAAAAAATGAGTGGAATTGAGTGGAATCCAGGGAAGCCACGGAGTTATGATTTGAGTGACTGGAAGATGATTTCAATCACAATCAAGGGGTGGACCTCTACTTGAGGTCTGAAGAGTTTCCTTCCCCTTCTCTGACTATGCAACCCCTACTCCAGGCCAAGGGAACTACCAGCCCTTGGGAAGTAGATTTGACAGTGAACTACATACAGGAATTATACAATTAAAAAACCTGATCTATGTCCATTTAGGCCAAGCTCAATAAGCCCAGATACCTGGAAATTACCTCAGTGTTCAGACTTTGCTATAAGCAGTGGCCGTATGTGCAGGGACACGTACTCTACAGGCATAAGAATACTTTAGGAAATTTGGTCTCTGGAGGAGAAACCCCAATTCTTGAGGTAATACTGGCATACAGTGTCCTAAAGGTGGACATTTAGAAGATCAGAGCTTCCTCACAGAAGCTTTAAGGACTTGTTGATCTTTAACAAATAGATCACCAGGTATTTCTCCAACAAAATGGGTTTATTCAGGAGCAACAAAGCATTGCAATTCAGGACATGTGGTCTGCTGGTGAACCACCTGCCAGTCCAGAGAAACAAAGGAGAGGAATGCTCTTTTATGGACTTGGGAGTGGCTGTTGTAAGCGAGGAGTCCATTGAAGAAACTGAAAGTTCAAAGCATAGTAGCTTTTCACTGGCTGAGTCATGGCAGTCTCCCATTGGCTGAGGGGTTACTGGCAGGGAGGAGTCTTTCCTTTCTCCTGTTGAGCATTAAAGTCGTATCACTTCCTGTCTGAGATGCAGGTACATCTCTTCCTCTTGGGGTCAGTTGTGTGCATTGAATGACAGGTGCATGAGAGTTCTTTCCTCCAGCCTCGCGACTCCATTTTAAAGGAGGTTTCTGATTATAAGTTTTCAGACTATAAATACTATGGGTTCTACTGTTGAGATAACAAGGCTGTCAATTCTGAGGGGGGAAAGGCGAATTTATCCTGTTGATCAAGGGAGGTGGAATATCGGAGCACGGTTTACTTGAAGATTGCTTGAACAGGACTTACTCATTTCTGCGTGAGAACAGAGGGTTTTGATTAGTTCAAACTGAAGAGAGAAAACCCTGTACTAGCTTTAACAGAATCGGGGAATAATGTTAATTGGCTCTTGGGCCAGAGCTGGGTTGCTTTAACCCACTCAGCCTCAAGCTGTTTCCTTTGGGACTTATGATCCCTGACAGGATTTCAGAAAGCCAGGTTTCTCCAGGTGCATGACTTACAGAATAGGGTTTCTTAGTATTAGGTCCTTGACGCGCACCAGCAGCAGCACTTCTACAGACTTGAGCATATTCAGTCAATCCAAGAAATAATTTGAATGATTGGTCTAACCATGTTATTGATCAAATTAACAGAAAAAAACACATTTGAATCTTTTATTATTTTTGTGTTATGAAGACTCAATCTTTAGCAAAACCTACAGTCTTTTGTGCATTAAGAAGGGAGTGTCTGCAGTGGGCCTCCCAACTCTGTGTGTCCTGGGAGTGTCAGCCATGGGCTGTGTGTCTGGGCTGGAGGGATTCCAACTATGTCCATTCCGTTTAATGGGCATTTACGCAGCATGTGATGATTGCATCATACCTGCTGTGTGCTGTGTGTTCACCACCCCAAGTCAAGTCTCTGACAATCACCATTTATCCCCCCTATGTCCTTCTTCACCCACCCCTCCCCCTGGCAATCACCACATTGTCATCTGTGACCATGAGGTTTTTTCTGTTTGATTTTCTTTTTTTGCTTAATCCCCGCCCTCCATACCCCCCACCCCCACCAGTTGTCAATTTGCTCTCTATCTTGAGTATTGATCTCTTTTAAAGAACCTTCCCATAAATAAAATAAACCAGCTTCTGGCTGATGAAGAACCATGTTAATGACCCCTCTGGAATTTGGGGAAAGTGGAAATGGCTTTTGTTGAGTTGTCAGTTCCACCCTTTGTGAGGGACCATTTCCTGCGGTTCAGACAATCCACACATTTTGATGGTGTTTACTTTGAATGATTTTGATGGATGGCTTTTAATTTCTTTGAACATAGTTAGAAAGTCTAATTAATATGTAATTCCTTGCATTGTGTGTAGTAAATGGAGAGACCCTAATGATTCAGGGCTCAGTCCATGAGTAAGATATTGTCCTTTTTAGGGTCAGAAGCCGAATCTGCCCCAAACATCTTCTTACTATTTCAAGAATCTTTCCTTTGAATTAAGTCCCTCGACAATTATTTTTTGTAAAGATATGTTTGTGTTGTGTCCATTATAACATCAGCCCATTAAGCCCCATAGCTAAATAATATAGGACTATGATTATTTTTAAAGAATTCAGAGAGTCAAAGAGAAGGAAAACTGGGAAAAGAAGTCCAGTGAGGGCTTCTAGAAAGCATTGGTCCACTCTTGATAAGGAACTCTGAAAAATAACCAAGAGTGGGGGGCAAACTTGGCCCATTTTGTGGTTTTGCATAGGGTGAGTCTTTTGTTTGTTGTTAATCCTCACCTGAGTATATTTTTTCCATTGATTTTTAGAGAGAGTGGAAGTGAGAGAAAGGGAGAGAGAGAGAGAGAGAGAGAGAGAGAGAGAGAGAGAGAGAGAGAGAGAGAGAAACAATGATATGAGAAAGACATATTGATTGGTTGTCTCCTGCACATGCTCTGACCAGGGCCAGGGATTGAACCTGCAACCCAGGTACGTGCCCTTGACTGGAACTGAACCCATGACCCTTTGGAGTGCGGGTCCACATTCTAACTGCTGAGAAACACTGACCAGGGCAAATGATTTTATTTGCCAACCTAGGAAGATGCTAAAGTTACAGCGAGCTGCCTCAAATTAAATGATGGCATAGTCAGGAAGTCAATTGTTTTTGGTATGACATTCAGTTTTAAATCTTTTTCAGTATTAAAAAATAAAATATGATAAAACAATGCACTTAAAATGAGTACTTAGTCTTCTTTCTTAAAATGTGTAGATCAGTTTCTCTTAAGGAAATAATCGAACTGTATTAAATTCTGAGTGCCGAAAGTATTCACTCTCCCTTTTTATCTTTTGTCTGACCACTACTCATAATATAGCTTAGAACAGTGGCTCCCACACTTGGCTGATGATCACACCAGGGAGAAGTTAGCACAGAATCCCAGGTACCTATAGGGCCCCAGGAATCTATCTGCCTTTTAAGAGCTGTCCCGGTGTTGAGAGCTACCCTGGCAGAGTGGAGAACCACTGCCATAAAACAAACAGGGGTTTATAATTCGTGGCCTTATCTCAGCCTCTCGCGGAAGATGCTCCTGTGAGGTGCAAGGTAATAACGCCCTTGTTGCGGGCTGTCTCCTGTTGATTAAGGGCAGGCGGGAAGAAGTTGTCTCTAAGATCTCTCAATTCACAGCCAATAATCGCCCAACTAAACACTCGCCTGCAGTTCAGTTTCGGGAACTTTTCCTCTGCAAGGAACGTGCACTCTTAGGTTGTCTTATTCGCATTCCTTTTCGAACTCATCTCTTCAATGCCACAGTGGCTCCAAAACAGAAAAAAAAACAAACCTGAGGATCAAAGTGTATGTCTCTGCTGGGACAAACCAACTGGAGAGGCAGGGGGAAGCTTTAGCTCTTGGCTGGATTTGCTGCCATGTTTCATCTGTGCAGCAGTGATCGGACCAGGTCATGTGAAGGAGGCTGTGCTCGTCTTCACAGATGACACCCCGCTTCTCTGTGCTGCTGAGCAATTTGCAGCGAGTTATTCCCACCCAGGCTCCTCTCTGCCAACTGGGCTCCCACCGCCGCGTCCACTTTGAGTGGGGACAGCACCTTTCACAGCGGGCAGGCCGCCCTGCAGCCCTTCCGCCCACCCCTGCCCACCCCTTTCCGGGGAGGTGAGGAGGCTGCTCAGACCTCAGCTCTTGTTACCAAGCAACAGAGTCCCATTTGCCAATTGCCACCATTTCCTTCCCATAGCATTACGGGCCTTATTATTAGCATTTAGTTCAGAGAAATTGCTGTCATTATGTGAAGTAACTTCCTTTAGAGGTTATTCATTAACCTTAGGTATTTTAGTGTGTAATTATAATTGCCAAGTGCCGCAGGCTTGGAAAACCTTTGAACTCCTCAAGGTATTGGACGGCAGAAAGGGTATCTAATTTTTCTTCCTTTTCCAGTGAAGTTTTCATCTTGAAGGTACCTTATGTCCCCTCTAGAAGTGTCTGCCTCCCTCAGGGTGAGCCCTGGCGTCCCCTTCTTCCAGGTATCAGGCTAAAGAAAGCTGTGGAGGAGCCTGCTGTGAGTCTGGTTTCCCCCAACACTGTAGACCAGACTGAAACGGTTTCTCCTTTGTCTTAAGGAAAAATCGTGGGGATGGCTATTCAGAAGACATCTGTGGTTGGCAGGCACACTTGTGTGTACCTGGGGTTCTGTGAACACGCACAATACCTGGAATTGTATATTGTGCACGACCTTGTTCTGACCCAACGGAGGACTTCATCCTATTGCTCACTCGCTGGCTCTTTAAAAACAATTTCTCAGTGCCTGGTCTGCAGGAGCCAGGTGTGCGGGCCATAATGCACCCTTTATCCCCGCATCCTCAGTAGCCATACAATGACCCTTCTGATCTGCCCCATTACCGCCTGGTTGCCAACGACTCGGTCTCCACCCAGTACAACTTCAGGTATGCATTTCACATATATTTTCAGGCCAAAAAAAAGCAACACTCTCCCCCCACCCCCCTTCCCCTCACTCTTTGTTTCAAGACAAACAAAAGTAACTGGCATATTTCCTTCCCAACCACGTGCGCAGGCAGCACGGGTGCCCTAAAAAAAGGAAACCTGTTTCCCTCTTCCCAGGTTTCTGGTTTCTCCACCCAGTCTCCCCACCGTCCCCCACCCCTGCACCCAGTCCTTCCGGCCTCCACCCAGCCTGGGAGAAGGGGCCCCACATTCCAGGTAACCTGACTCCCCAGTCAGCAGGGGCGGTGGCTGCTGCTGCGTGGCCACGTGACTGTCCCTGCCCGCCCGGGAAATGCACACCTTGTCAGAAAATAGGGGACAGGTGAGCCCAGAGGACTGTGCGAATCTGAATTTAAAAACACGGTTGCTAAAAGGGAGCCTGCCTCTGCAGCAGGCAGCCTCCACTTTGATCCTTAGAAATGAGAAGGCACGGCTGGCCCTAGGCTTCTCTGGCAGGAGCTGAGCTGCAGGACAAAGGCTGGAGCTCTGGGGAGGAGAAGGCAGGCTGAGCGGGTTTTATGGGGCTGCCGCGCAAGTCTGAACCGGAGCTCCGGGAGGGCCCAGCTCCTGGCGAAGTGGAGCTGCAGGCCTTGGTCCCGTCCCGGGTCATCCCCCGGCTCTGCCGGCCCGTCCTTGCCTTTGATCTGTAAGATGGGAGAATGTAGGGGACACTCGGATGTTCTTTAAAGGGTACGGGATCTGCTGTTTCCTCCCCAAATAAAGGGCTTGGGGAGAGTTTCTCTGAGCACTGGAAGGAACATGCTCTCATATGTAATCTAATGAGCTGGGCCTCCTCTTCCAGCGCCTGTCAATCAACTAACCAGTTCTGAGAGCCTCTGCCAGGGATCCTGTGTGGAGAAGGGAGGGTGTGGTCTCGCTTTTAAGCTATTTATGGTTTAGCTGGGAGGATGGAAGACATGAGTATAAAACATGACAATAACCTGTACTGAGTGCTTCCCATGTGCTAGGCTTTGTGCGTCACCCTCCTTTATTCCACATAACACCCCATCAAGTAGGTAATATATTGCCATCATCTCTGTTTTATGGACATTTAAGCGAGATCCTTTGCCCCAGGTCACACTGTGCGGGCATCAGGCTGTGCACAGGTCTGGGGGACTCCACAGGAACCAGCTGCCTTCCCTGCCCACCTTTGGCTTCAGCCTCCCCACTCTGGTCTCTGGCCTCTTCTTGCCCTCTCCCTGGAGGGCAGGAGGATTCCCTGTCATCATGACATTTTAGCCCCCTCCCCCCCACTTCCTTTGGGACCCCACACAAGTTCTGTTTCTTCCCCTTCTTCTGTGTTTCCGAATTCCACACTCAGCCCAGTTGCTTTCCCCATGGGCAACGTTAACCTTGTACATCATCTGGTCCTCTGTGATCTTACTGTCCAAGGAGAGAGAGGAGGCCTAATTCCGAACAGTTAAATGCACAATGAGTGAGACTTGCCGGTCTCTTTAGTCCCTTCCTCAAACTTTCAGTGACCCATTTCCTCTTTGTTTTGCACGAAGCAATGACCTTCCGGACAACAGTCAAGTACAGCCAGGGTTTCCCCAGCACCCCAAAGGCAGCTCTGACAGCACAGCATCTCCAACTCAATTTGCCACTCAGGACGACTAAAGGACCAAACAGAATGCGCCTTCCCAGCGAAGCCAACATCTTGGAACTTTTTTAATATTGTGAAACACCAGCCAATAAGATTTTACGAGCACCGTGGGAGACACATCCTTTGACCTGGTAGATAATCCCACATTTCTGGCTGCTGGGCTAATCACAGCCTCTCCCTTGGGCATGGGTCTGAATGGGAAACATTCTGGTCTTTGGAAAATTCCAGACTATAGGAATTAACCCTGGGCCCCCTGTTCTTTATGTGGTATCCCGAGCTGACCGGGATTGAGAAGGCCTGGTGATCCTTGTTCAGTATAATTCCATCCTCTCTTCAGCAAAAACATGGGGATCTGGAAACTTGCCACACTTAGTTTTGTTTTTTATTGAGCATCTGTGTGCATCACTTAGTGGTAAAAATAATGGGAAGAACAGAGTAGGAGTTGGGAAATCTAGGTTCTCCCTGTCCTAGCCAGTGTTGGGCCAATTGAACATGCTAATTCCTACCTATATGGGTCACAGTTTCTTTACCTTTAAGAAAAATAAAATAAAAATTGGGCCGAAACCGGTTTGGCTCAGTGGATAGAGCATCGGTCTGCGGACTGAAAGGTCCCAGGTTTGATTCCGGTCAAGGGCATGTACCTGGGTTGCGGGCGCATCCCCAGTAGGAGATGTGCAGGAGGCAGCTGATTGATGTTTCTCTGTCATCGATGTTTCTAACTCTCTATCTCTCTCCCTTCCTCTCTGTAAAAAATCAATAAAATATATATTTTTTTTAAAAAATGGTCCAGGCCAGTGGTTTTCAAATCAGAGCAGCTCTGCCTCTCTCGCATGTACATGGGAATTGTGTGTCAGATGTTTAAGAAATGGAAAGGGGGGTTGATAACTATTATACACCCACTGCTCCAGAGGCTCTGAGGCCGACAATTCTCCTGAAGGCGTGTGGTGGTGATCGTGCTTCTGGAATCGCAGCTGTTTAGATTGGCTGAGTGATGGGTTGCATGAGGGAAAGGAGTGGAAGACAAGGCTGGGAATAAGGTTTCGTTCTGGACTTGGGATCGCCATGGGTTCTGGGCCAAGGACTCTGGACATTGTTTCATTGGAATTCAGGAGCCACCAATGATTTTGAAAGCAAAGTCTTGTCAGCTATGATTTGCACGCAGCTGTAAGAGACCTGCAAAAGAGTGGCTTAAGAACAGAAAAGTTACTTCCTTCTAAAAGTCTCTGGAGATGGGCAATTCAAGGCAGGCCTGTGAGCTCCATGCATTGTCAAGGTCCAGGTCCTTCCTGGTTTTCTGCTTTTCTGTTCTAGTCAAGCAGGCTTTCACCTCCACAGTTGCCTCATGGTCCAGGCTGGCTGCCGGACTCCACCCATCATGCGTGCATTGCAGGCCGGAGGAGAAAGAGTGAATGCGGGAAATGCAAAATGGGGTGGGCAACCCAGCTGAGTCGGCCTACTTTCATCAGCCTTCCCAGCAGCCCTAGACAGCCCATTTTCCCACTTTTCATTGGCCAGAACAGTCTCACTGCCACACCTAGTGTCAGGGGAGGCTGGGCAGGGCGCATTTTCTTTCTGGGACTTGCTAAAAGGCAGGATTCTGTTACTAAGAGAGAAGGGCAAATGGGTATTGGGAGGGAGCTAGTGGTCTCTGCTATGGAAAATGAGTGCAACTCTGGCCTGGATTCCTCTGTCTGGTGACAGTAGATGGGACACCTTGGACTTGGCGAAGGGAAGGAGGCCTGACCTGGAGCAACCCTAGGAAGGCGGATTGGGGAGGAGGGCCAGCAGGATGGTTTCAGTTGACAGGATTTTGTCAGGTGGGCATGAGGGACTGGAAGGATGCAAAGATCACACCCAGTTTGGGAACCATGTGGAAAGGAAGCTGGTGATGCCAGTGGCTAAAATAAGGAAGTTGGAAGAGGAGGAGTTTTAGGAAAGGGGGTCATGAATTAGAATTTGGATCTGTTGAGTTTGTGGTACTGGTGGAACACCAGGACTGGAGCTTGGGGGCATTTTCAAGTAAATATTAGGTTCACCTAGTTTTTAAAATCCTGTTATCTAGGATGTCCTAGCATCTCAGATGCTTTATTGCAGTGGTTCTCAACCTGTGGGTCGCGACCCCTTTGGGGGTTGAACGACCCTTTCACAGGGGTTGCCTAAGACCATCGGAAAACACATCTATAATTACATATTGTTTTTGTGATTAATCACTATGCTTTAACTATGTTCCATTTGTAACAATGAAAATACATCCTGCATATCAGATATTTACATTACGATTCATAACAGTAGCAAAATTACAGTTATGAAGTAGCAACGAAAATCATTTGATAGTTGGGGGTCACCACAGCATGAGGAACTGTATTAAAGGGTCGCGGCATTAGGAAGGTTGAGAACCACTGCTTTATTGGGCTTCCTAAGTTATTACAGCGGGACATTCTGTAGAAGATGATGGAGGAAGATACTGGGGTTACCTCTTCTCTGCTGAACCCGAGCTCCATAGAGGTTCCCTCCCACCACTGGGCTGAAGGATCCCGAGAGTTATGATAAGGATTATATTCCAGGTATTTTGATATTCCAGGCAAATGCACGTTTCTTAAAGGGGTTTCTGCCCAGAGCCCCCCCTGTGATCTTCCACCGTGGTTAGCTCAAATATGGGCAGGGCACAAATTCTTCAGTTCCAGTCCAGAGACATTTCCTGGTCACAGAATCCTGGGTTCCCTTTCACTCTGAGCTTCCACGTGGCCCCACTTCACCTTCCCTGTCTCGAACCCACTGTTAACAGGGCATAGGCTAAGCGAGGGCTGCCCCTGTATACAGGAGGTATGTACATAGAGCCATATGCAGTGTCCCTCGTCCAAGAGAACAACTCACAATGACAATGTGGAGGGGAGGGCCCAGCTGGGTTGAGGACTGGGCACAGACAACAAGTTTAATAGTAAAGGTAGTCAAGGCATCAAGGATTAAGGTGAGGGGCCCTGAGCTCAGGGAGCAGAACTGAAATCCACTGAACGTGGAGCATTATGGGAATGCTCTTAGCACATCTTGCCTGGTAAAAGCCACTCCTTAAAAGAGACAACCTGGGTCAGATAACTGCAAGTGAGGGCCTTAAAAAGACATGCTCAGTGAGAGAAGAGAGAGCCGCCTCCGCTCAACCTGTGTATGGTGTAGAGTTAGTCATTAGTATGCCTGGAGCAGAAACCTAGACTTCAGGATGTTGAAGGCGTTCTTTCACTGTCACTGGCTGGAGATATTGCTGCTGAGGTGATGGTAGCAGTTCTGAGTACCTGTCCATTATTTGTGATGCTGTTCGCTCTACCTGGAAGCTTTTAGGATCTTGTCAGTTTGACTTTGGCTTTGCTATAAATCTTTTATTATTCACTGTGCCCCTCACTTAATGAGCCCGCACCTGTGTCCTTTAGGTAGGGGGCATTTTCTCATTATGTCATTGGCAGTTTCTTCCATGAAATATTCTCTGTTCTCTCTTTCTAGAAATCCTGTTAGTCACATGTTGAAAATGCTAGACATCACTTCTACTTTTCATCCCTTTGCTTTTTATTCAGTAAATCTTAGTATTGCCTTCCTGATAAGGCAATTAAAACAATTTTTTTTTCTAATGGCATCAAAGGGGTGCTTACGTTGAATGACCAGGATGGGGGTGGAGGAGGGTTTGGGCACTGGGACTTTGGTTGGGAAATGGGCTGCCTTTTCCCCTCACTTGCAGCTGGTCATCACCCTCGTGGCTCTGGTCTTCTGTGTGATGGTTTCAACTGAGGTTCTTTGGCTTCTTGAATTTCTGAATGGAACCTGAGCTCTTGCAGCTTTCTGTGTCTCTGTGGCTTAGAGCATAATGTTTCTGCTTCCGGTCAGTACAGTCACTAAGGCATTAAAGAAGTGGGTGATTACAAGGGGATGGCCCGTTGTAATGCGTGTACATGGAGTGGTTGTATTCTACGTAGATGGTGATGATTTAGTTGCCTGGCCCCAAGCAGCTGACTATACCTAGGTTGCTTGAATGAAGTTGCTTTTCTGGAAGAAGCTTGGGTTAACCTGAGGCTTAGACTACTTTCACTTGAACAGCATATTGGCATGACACAAATATTAAAATGTGTGCTTTCGTATTGTATTTTTGAATAGAACTTGAGCATTTTAACAGAATGCACCACAATTATCTTCCTCATCAACCCTCTATTGACCAGAGCTCTCAGTGCCTTGCCCTCCCTGGGCCCTTGGCGACCTCGTCTGCGTCTGTCTTTTGATTCTGTTGCTGCTACAGCACCTTGCTGCTTCCATTCTCTAGGCTCCTCTGGCCGCCTTCGTGCCTCTCAGCTTCAGCTTTCCTGAGTTGCCTTCTTCCTCTCCCTCAACCTTGGTGTTTGTCAGTGTAGTTGGTGGCTATCCAGTGTCAGAATCACATGAGGCCTCACCCCACCTGCTGATCAGAACCACTGGGATGGGGTGGGGATGCCTAGCGGTCTGCCTGCTGCTCCAGCACTCTGGAGGGGGGTCTTAGGGGGGTTGGGAGGGAGGGGTTCTCTTGCATGCCAAGTTCATCCCCATAGCCACAGCTACCACGCTCAGTGCCTGACTGCTGCTCATCCTCCACCCTTCCTCTTAGGCAGTTCAGACCCGGCAGAAAGGCATCACTCCCCTGCAAAGCACCAGAGGCTCCCCTCCAGCAGTCACCTTATCTGAAATCTTCTATTTCCAAGTGTTGCCAGGGACTCTCCTCTGTGCTGTCTGTGGCTCCAGACTTGCCATCTATTGGAGTTAGGTGTTTCCCCCCAGGTCACTGGGAGGTGAGGACTCAGGCCTGAGAGGGAGATGTGGGCAGGTCTGCGTTGTTAGAGAGAAGCATGGTGCTGCATACGGACTACCTGGCTGAGATAGTGCACTGTTTCTGTAGCCAGGAGGTAAGTGGGCTTTGCTGTTCTGTATCCCATCACTTCTACTAGAGCCCTGGGAGGAGGGAGAAGGGAACCAAGTAGTGAATTCCTGGCAAGAGTTCAGCATTAACATTTGAAGTGGAAATGCTGTGGGAACCCTCCTCCACGCCTCCCCCACACCCCTAGATTATGATGGGGGTTTCTGTGTGGCATTCACTGGCTGCTGATTATTGCAGAACTGGGTCAGTTGGAGGTCAGGGAGGCAGAGACAGGGAAAGCTGGGGGCTTGGAGGTAGAACAGGCAGCTCTACCGATCTGTGTGAGATCTTCAGAAAGGACATTGGGCTTTAAGAATCACATTGTTATGCCAGGCTGGTGTGGCTCAGTGGTTGAGCCATTGGCCCATGAACCAGGAGGTCAGGGTTCAATTCCTGGTTGGGGCACATGCCTGGGTTTTGGGCTTGTTCCCTGGTAGGGGGTGTGTGGGAGGCAGCCAATGGATGTTTCTATCTCTCTATCCCTCTCCCTTCCTCTCTCTAAAATCAATAAAAATATATTGTAAAAAAGGAAACACATTTTGGGAATTTATCACATGATGGAAGGAGTAGATCACTGCCCTGTTCACGCTCTGCATGTGAAACCCTGCAGATGTCATAGGAAACGCCCAGGAGGGAGCAGTGAGGAGAATGGCACTAGGAGAGCCAGGTCACTGCTGGCCAGACCTGCCCTGGCCTGGCCTCCCTTTTAGTACTTGAGGAAGGAATGTTTCGTTTACCACAGAGTGGCCTGGAGTGCCCCCTCTGCTTCACAGGTTGTGCTGGGTCCCTGGGGATTTACTGCTTCCTCCAGGGGGCCCCTAGCATGGCTGGGAGGCAGGCCTGTTTCTCCAGCTGCCTAACCTCTAGTTTTATCTGTCTCCCGGCTGACCTCTTAGTTTTACAATGAGTCAGTTTATTTGCCTGTGCAAATTGAGTTTTCTTAGAGAGAAACAGAACAGAGCTAGAAAGAGGCCAATGTTTTGATGGTGTCCTCTTAAGAAAGAGAAACAGCCACGGGCCTGGGCTCCGCAGACCTTGCTCGTACCCGGATAGTCCATGTTGGTGGCTTATTTTAATCCCGTGCAGTGAAGTCAAGTGGGCAGGGAAATATCGCCTCCCTTGTCGGAGGTAGAGAGATCTGCTGGGTTTATGAGCTAATTACTTCTGGATTCCCTGGGAGTTCAGAGAATTTGCTTAGCAACCGGCCTGACCGGCCCCTCACCCCCTGCGGCCCCCTAACTTTACTGTACTTACCAGTGGGGTGATCTGGCGAGTTTCTAACTAAGCAAGGACTAAGCATTTTGGGAAAATGGTGCCAGTCTTTTCCTAGATGGGACCCGAGCCTGAAACCTAGTCCAACAAAACGAGGGAGAACAAGCCAAAAAAAACCTTTTTAAGAAACAACACAGGCAGTAGGAAATCATACTGGTCAGGGCTTGTTTTCCTGGCCCAGGGCCTCATTCCAACCTGTTGCAATCAGCTCTGGAGTGTCTATAGGGACACCCCGGTGCGGGCCCCTCGGAGGAAAGGAACTTTTACATCTCTGTTTGACTGGGCTCTGTGCCAGGGGCTAAGTTCAAAGTGCAGTTTCCAGTAATTTGCTGGGTCTCTCTGTGGGTTTGATAGGCCAGGACAGAAGCCTGCAAGCCCAAGTAATATTTCCTGATTTCTGTCATTTCTTAAGGAGAGAAGGAAGGTTGCGGAGAGTCAGGGCTGAACACTTGTGTTGGTTCTGAGAGCAGAGGGGGCCTCTTCCACCCCCTGCCTCCCCAGCCTGGCAGCCTGGTCCAGGGCTGGTGGGCAGCTCCCTCCCCGAGAGGCTCGAGGTGCCCGCCCGCCAGCCAGACCCTTGGTTGATTTACTGGCCTTGTTTGCAGCTATAAAGTTGTCGAGTAATGGCAACATGTTCTTGTTTTCTCATATCTGCAGGATGAAAGTGAACATTTTTATAATCCTCCCCTCCTCGCCACATTGAAGTTCCCTGGCGTTAGACATGTGGGCTTGATTAAAGGGGAAACGCTACAGAAAAGTTCAATTTTACACTCCCTCAGCCACCCCCTTCTGAGGACAGGGCCCATCTTCCTATCATTTCATCTTTGTGTCTCCCCGCTGAGGACCTGATTTGGAATGAATCCTTATTAAATCATGGGGTGGGTAGTGGGGAATCGCATTTCAAGGAAGTATTTGATAGGACAGTGTAATCACTGTATCAGGTAGGGGCTTATAGAAGGCTGCTCTATGGATCACAGCTTCTTTTCCACAAGGACTTGTGTGTGTGTGTGTGTGTGTGTGTATATATATATATATATATATACACACACACACACACACATATACATATACATATATATATTTTTTTCTTTCAGAGAGGAAGGAAGAGGGAGAGAGAGATAGAAACATCAGTGATGAGAGAGAATCATTGATCAACTGCCTCCCACTGGGGATCGAGCCTGCAACCTCAGGAATCAAACCAAACCGAGAGCTCCCAGTACATACGTCGACACTCAAGCACTGAGCCACACCAGCTGGGCAGGACTTGTGTTTCAAAGTGTTTGCTCTGGTCCCTGTAGCCGCTCTTGACCTGGAAAAGACACAGGGGAGATGGGGAGGCCTTAGGCACAGTAGACAGAGAAGCAGAGGGAGCTGAGCTGGACTCTCCAAGGCTCGTTAGCCCCGGCATCAAGGGCAGTCACCTTTGGAGCCTCCCCGTACCTCTAACACCCTGTCATCCACAAAATGAAAACCAGACCAACCCCCAGGAATACGCACAAGGACTGGGAAGGGGTCTGGAAATAGCCCCTGAGAGTTACTCTCCCCACCCCCTCCACCCCGCCCACCCCCAAGTCTGCCCTACTTCCTCAGTTCTCCCACAGCAGGCTTCTTTTCATTTGCTAATTTGCTTCAGAAAAAGTGACTATCTGAGCTGCTTTTCTACTAGCCTGGAAACTTGGATTATAGCAAGTTAACATTATAGCGTGATCCCGCTGCAATGAAGCCATGTGGAGCTGGCGGTGGTGGAGTGAATGTTGGTGAGAGTGGGAGCAGAGAATTTACCATAACGGGTATTTTCTGTGCTCGTTTCAGAAATGCTACTATAAAGCTATGTTGGTATGAAATCTTATTTAAATATTTTTATTAGAGGATTGGTGCTATTTGAAACCATCTAACTATGCATCTGTATGGTGCCAAAAGAACTAGTTAAACATTTAAAAACAAGATGAGGGACAGTCTGATTGTATGGACTTGTATTACACAAATAATGCGTTGGTGTGACTTCCCCCCTCTTTAATGAACTGACTACACTTCTTTAGCTTACAAGAATGAATTATGTGTTTTTGCAATGTGGAATAAAAAAATATTTCAGTAGTCTTCAGTTACAATGAAAAGAACAGCTTGTGACTTGTTGTCTAGGAAACCAGGCACCCAGCTAACTCCACAGGTCCGTGTCAGGGAAATGGAGAGGAAGGCAGAGATGAACTCACGGCCTCTCCTTGCCCAGTGACTCCTCACACCACGGTGCAAGGAGTGGGGGTAGGTTAGGTTCTTGAGTGAAGTAAGGACAGCTGTGTCATCATCAGACAGCACTCTCCAGGCAGGGCATGGATTTCCCACCACTTCTTTGGCGATTACACATCTCTTCAAAAGAAGATGTGCCTGTGGAAGACCCTGGCTTTCCAATTGATTTAAAGCATGTGTTCCTTGCTTTCAGTTGCTGTACGTGCTCGGGATGGGGGTGTGATGAGCTGCACGCCTCTCATGTCGATAATGTTTGGCCTCTGGAGTTTATGGAGCCGGCATTGGCAGGCTCACCTACTCACAAGGCACCCTGAAGGTCCGTGATACATACACTTCTCATCTCGTGTGTGGGAGCAAGCCCCAACGGCCTCCGCGCGATTGGCTTGTTCTTCACACCTCTGATGGGTGCAGCCAGCTTTACACAGTCAGCTGAGGGTTTTGAGGAAGTGACAGGCGAAGGTCTAAGAAAATGAAAGCTCTTTGCTACGTGACCCAATTGGGGTGGGGATTGAACCCGCAACCCAGGTACATGCCCTTGACCAGGAATTGTCACCCTTCATGCGAGGGCCGATGCTCTACCACTGAGCCACAACAGCCAGGGCCAGAGCTTATTTTTAAACAGTTTTTTTTAACCATGTATTTTGTACCTCATAAACTTATTAAGAACCCTACAGAGTCACTCAGACTTGGTGAAATCTACACACGATGGAGGATGTTATAGGCTAAAGTGCTATGTGAGGATTTGAGAATCTGTATGTGAACTAACCGGTTGGAATCACAGATTCAGTTTTGCTTTTATGCTATGCTTAGGATATTGTGGAAATATTTTTTTTTAGGCTACCATGCTGTAAGGATTAATAGCTATTTATTGACTCTTTTGGGATAAGCACTATCGCAGGCCTAGAGCATTTAAATGAACAGTATAAAATGAATGATGTAAATAATATATTTACAGCTACATAAGTGAATGGGTATCCTATGATTAGAGAAATTGAAAAATTAAAACCATTGGGAGTCAGTTATTCATATTGCAGAAGCATCCTTCACAGCAAGGGAGGCTGGCTTCAGGTCATGCGGCACCTGTGGGTGGTGTCCCTGGGTCCTCTCATGGAGGCTGCTCTGCCAGGTATTACAGGCCACTCCCAGCATCTCGTCCTTCCTACCCACACCCACTTCTTTTTTTTTTTGTTGGTCTGGACTCTTTTTTTCCCATCCAGTGATCCCAAAGCCAACCTAACAACTGGGTGGGAAGGAGGAAGGAACTAAAATGTAACAAATGTCTCCTGTTTTACTTACATTTTCTCATTTACATCTCACAACACCCTCTGAAGTGGGTACTGATAGCACCCTACTTTGTAGGTGATGCTCAGAAATTTTAAATAATTTGCTCTGAGTCCCCCAGCAGGAAGGTAGAGGGATTTACATTCAGATTTGGGCAGTCTTGCCCAGCTTCTCCTCAAGTTCTGACTACATCATCTCATTGGTTGCAAGTTCCCCCAAATATATAGAAAAATATGGTTGAATTAAGGAACATCTATTGTATAAAGCAAGGAATCCCTGAGTACTTTTTTCATGTGTCTATGAATGCTAGAATTCAAGGATCATGCTTGTTGTACATACAGTTCCGGAAAAGCTAGTCTTTAATGTGTGTCACCTTATTCTTTATTTTCAAAGTAGTTCCAGACGTCTTAGCCAAAAAGCTACGCATCCAGGCTATACTTTTAAAATTATCGCTACACAATCCTTGTGAAAACTTTTGACCCAATTCTTTTTGCTCTCCAATATGTCTAATACCACCATTGCCTACTAACTGTGGCTGGAAATAGCAAGTCATTATGATGTCTGAATTAGCATCCAAAACACACTGGGTTTCTTCCAGGGTTCCCGTATCTATTATTGTTAAAACATATAACTTTTAAAACTCAAATGGTTTTCCCAAGCCAATTCTCTAATCACAGACATAAATTTCACTCCATTAAGGAAAGGAAACCAGGCAGTATGACTAAAGTTAGGAATATGATCAAATTTCAAGGGAGGAAAAAAAAAAAGATGAGACATGGAATTCTTTCCATTGCTTCTGCTTGTGAAACATGGTTCAAATCAAGCCCTGCTTCCCTGCGCACAGAAAGTGTGCAGCCTTTCAAGTGAGAGGCTGGATGGAGGCATGGAGGCTGCCATCTCTCGAGGTGGTTTGGCAGAGAGGGGGTGTGTCAGGCCCCCCACTATCCTTGGGGTGGCCGAAGGGATCCCGGGACCTGTGAGAGCCAGGAAGACAGGCTCTCTCCTTCCTGTAGCTCAGGCAGTTGGAAGTTATGTAGCTCCATTTTTTCCTGTTGCATATTTATGAATCCTCTGAACAATGACCACCCGGAGAACTTGTGATAACCAGGCAGCCTGTCAGTAAGGAAAGAGATGTGGGGGGAAGGCCAGCTCCATAGGCTGTGGAGGGTGGGTGCCGTGGTATTGATTGCTGCTCCTGAAAATACCCCGGGCCTCAAGGCTCACTTTTTAATGTTTATCAGCATTTTTCTTCATAGGAGACTCTTTTCAAGCTATTATTAGACTTGCTTCCTTGCTATTCTTAACTGTGTTCAGCTATCATTTAAAAATGCGAACTCTTACTCTTTATATTGAGAACATGAGATGAGACAGTTCCCCATCCCAACCTCAGAGACAGGGCACGAGTTTTCCCTGAGAGAGTTCCATGAGTCCCATGTTCTTCATTTCATAGGCATAGCCACTTATATGTGTAGACACAGTTTTCTGAAGTATCCAAAGTGATATAAAGTAATTTTTGATGCTTACTTTCTAGCGGATCAACATGAATAGATGTCGAATTTTAAGTAGGTCAGCATAGTTAGACAAAGAAAACTCATTTAAAGTTCTCTTAGTGAGTCAAAGGAAGACAAAAGTTTATCTTTTAAATCTGTATTTCTATTGTTGGTGGAAATGTGGGGGAAAATCTGCATTTCTATTGTTTGTTGGGAAAAAGTTTATTTCAAAAAATCTGTTATTTCTATTGTTGGTAGAAATGAGATCTGTATTTCTATTGTTGGTAGAAAAGGAAACAGGCCTTTTAGGAAGCAAAGTAGCAGGAATTATTAAAGTTAAAAAAAGTGTATCATTCAACCCAGCAACTCCACAACTGGGGATCTGTATCATATAAAAATATCTATAGTTCTCACCAAGTGGCTCTCAATCACATTACCCTATTTCAATACTCTGTATATGACTGAATGATGTTATCTCCTGTTTTTCTTGTTGTTCATTCATTCATTCATTCATTCATTCTCTTCTCCCACCAGAATGAGAGCTCTATGAAAACAAAGACTGCATCTGTCTCTCTCACAACTATAATTTCAGCATCTGACACAGAGTGGGCCCTCATTAAGTATTTGTTGAATGAAAGAAATAAAAACACCCATAGATCAGGATGTGTGTCCATGGATATTTATAGCAGCATCCTTTTAGTGGCAGAAAACTGGGATTAAAGAGAATGCCCATCAGCAAGGGACTGGTTGGGAGCCACACAGTCGTGGCTAAGCGGCTTGGTGTGGGTGTCAATGGCATGATTCTAGCATCAGTCTGCCTGGGCATTGATCCCTATATTTATATTAAATGTATAATGAATGGCCTGTGGAAAGGTATTTAGCTTCTATGTCTAAGTTTTCTCATCTCTAAAATAAGAACAATAGTGATGTCAACCTGAGGAATTATACTTTTGACTTGTAAATTTACCTATATGGCCAACCAAAGGTCTTGTAAACACAGGCAAATGGGCCATAGAATTCTTAAACATGGAGAGAAGGGAGTCACAAATGCCCATATATGCAAATAACTCAACCTCTGAAGGCTCCAGAGGTTGAGTTATTAGCAGATATGGGGATTCTCTTGCACGTGGAGTTCGTTCCTGTAGCCACCATGCTCAGTGCCTGACTGATGCTCATCCTTGGCCCTTCCTCTCCGCTGGCCGTTCAGGCCCTGCAAGCGTCACTCCCCTGCAAAGCACCAGAGGCTCCCCTCCAGCAGACACCTTATCTGAAATCTTCTATTTCCAAGTGTTGCCAGGGACTCTCCTCTGTGCTGTCTGTGGCTCCAGACTTGCCATCTATTGGAGTTAGGTGTTTCCCCCCAGGTCACTGGGAGGTGAGGACCCAGGCCTGAGAGGGAGATGTGGGCAGGTCTGCGTTGTTAGAGAGAAGCATGGTGCTGCATACGGACTACCTGGCTGAGATAGTGCACTGTTTCTGTAGCCAGGAGGTAAGTGGGCTTTGCTGTTCTGTATCCCATCACTTCTACTAGAGCCCTGGGAGGAGGGAGAGGGGAACCAAGTAGTGAATTCCTGGCAAGAGTTCAGCATTAACATTTGAAGTGGAAATGCTGTGGGAACATCCCTCTCCCCCCCTCTACCTACCCCCCCAGGTTATGATGGGGTTTCTGTGTGGCATTCACTGGCTGCTGATTATTGCAGAACTGGGTCAGTTGGAGGTCAGGGAGGCAGAGACAGGGAAAGCTGGGGGCTTGGAGGTAGAACAGGCAGCTCTACCGATCTGTGTGAGATCTTCAGAAAGGACATTGGGCTTTAAGAATCACATTGTTATGCCAGGCTGGTGTGGCTCAGTGGTTGAGCATTGGCCCATGAACCAGGAGGTCAGGGTTCAATTCCTGGTTGGGGCACATGCCTGGGTTTTGGGCTTGTTCCCTGGTAGGGGGTGTGTGGGAGGCAGCCAATGGATGTTTCTATCTTTCTATCCCTCTCCCTTCCTCTCTCTAAAATCAATAAAAATATATTGTAAAAAAAGAAACAGATTTTGGGAATTTATCACATGATGGAAGGAGTAGATCACTGCCCTGTTCACGCTCTGCATGTGAAACCCTGCAGATGTCATAGGAAACGCCCAGGAGGGAGCAGTGAGGAGAATGGCACTAGGAGAGCCAGGTCACTGCTGGCCAGACCTGCCCTGGCCTGGCCTCCCTTTTAGTACTTGAGGAAGGAATGTTTCGTTTACCACAGAGTGGCCTGGAGTGCCCCCTCTGCTTCACAGGTTGTGCTGGGTCCCTGGGGATTTACTGCTTCCTCCAGGGGGCCCCTAGCATGGCTGGGAGGCAGGCCTGTTTCTCCAGCTGCCTAACCTCTAGTTTTATCTGTCTCCCGGCTGACCTCTTAGTTTTACAATGAGTTCGTGGAGAGAAAGGAATCACAAATACCCATATCTGCAAATAACTCAACCATTGAAGGCTTGATGGACTCCACATCCAGTATTTTCTGAAAATACCACTTTATTCATGCCAAGGCTTTGTTCTACAACCCCTCCTACTTTGTATCACTTAGTAGATATAGTTGAAAATCTGTAGGCTGAGCTTCAAGGGTCAGGATACCTTTCCTAACTTTCTCTACCACAATCTCTTTACAAAAGCTCTCTGCCTCAGTCGGGGTCCTCCCAGTGTCCACTCACCATCTCTCCTTCCCTTTGTTCATGTCCTTCTCCCTCCTTTTCCCTTTTCCGAATCTTACTCATCCCTCAAGCCTTGGTTCAAGTCCATCTTCCCTGAAAGGATTTGAATGATCCTGGTCCGCAGGGTCCCCTCTGCCTCCTTCCAGCCCCTTGAGGATGAAGCTGTGCCTTTTCCTCCCTGTAGCTCCACGGTTCCTAACATGCCGACTTGGGTATAGTTGACAGACAGTAAATATTTGCTGATTGATAGGTATTTATAGGTATTTTCTGAAAACCAAAAGTATGTAGTTATCGCATGATTAATGTAAGTGCTGGAGTCCTTATGTAGAACCAATTTATTTGCCTATAAGCTTATCTATCTAGATAAGAATGCCTGCCCAAACAGAGAGGGAAAAAAAAAACTTTAAGAGTCTTTCAAATCCTTGGAAATATGTATGTATTTAGTGATATGAATCAATATTTGCCATAAACAGGATGAAATGAAAATGAAGCTGAATGAGGGACATTTAATTTTTGAGAACTGGAAAGAGTGAAATATTAATAAAGATAATATTAGCTAACACTTATATGGCATTTATTTATTTTAAGCTTTGATTTTTTTATTTTTATTTTTGAACCATTTAAATTTTCTAAACCTATTCAATTATTACTTTTATAATTTTTAATAAAACAATTGATTAGACAGACTGATTATAGCTTTTGTTCCTTTTCCTCTCTGAAAATCTGTCTATATGCTTTAAAAAATTTATCTTTGTTGTTCAAAGGAAAAAATGGGACATCTCTATAGCATTTATTATGAGCTAGTTTGTCTAAACTATATATATATATATATATATATATATATATATATATATATATATATCCATGTTACAGAGGATGAAACACCACTGAATTAGCTCCTACTTATACTGAGTTTCTTTAAGTTGTTTAATTGAAATATGAATAATTTTCTGATTTTTGACCTGTACATTTACCTATAGGACTACATTTGCATAAAGGATGAACCTGTACATTCAAGTATTTTGTAGATCACATGGCTATGATTCTGCTTAAGGTGGGATTTAAAAGTAATAAAGTTGGTTTAAAGAAAAGCAAATGTATCCCAAGGAAAATTTTCTAAGGCAGACATTTTCTGAAGAAGCTATTTACGTTGAGTCTGAGCATTCTGTCACTACCTTCCCCTCAGAATATTTTTAAAAGTCAGTCTCCCTTACTAATAGTTACATCTGGTTTTAAGGCAAAGAGAGCTTTAGTCTCTGCCTTACTCAAGTCATCTCAGCTGTGTATGATGTTTTTTAACCCTCAAAGCCTGAAGATGTCTTACCAGCAAGGCTTGCTCAGAAGAACTTCGTAATAGTCTCCACAAGACAAGATATCCAAAAATTACAACAACATCTTGTTACCCACATTCTGGAACGACCAAGCTATTATTCAAGATGGTATGCCTTTTCAGGGACAGAGACAAGAGAAGAATCCAGGTTGTTGACCCTAGTCCACTGTGTTGTCCACTGACCTACAGGACCCCTACAGGCCTCAGTGAGGGACCACAGGTGGGCATTAGAGGTGGCACTGGGAGAGAAAGAGCAGACCCTAGAGAGTGGAGATAGGCATGTGCCATTGACCCGCCCCTCCCCTTCTTTGGGAGCAGCAGATGGCATGTCAAAATGGAAAACCCAAAGATCCGTCAGTCTTTATAGTCTATTTGGCTGTTGTGTGTGGAAGAAAAGAGGTGAATGGATTTATACTATGCTCCTCCCTAAGAAGACAGTTTCTCAGCAGCTAATCTGACAGTTTGAATACTCAGAAACTCTAAGCTGAGCTTTATCCAATGTTGTGGACTTACAAGTCATAAAAGCTAACGTGTAAGTGTGTGCAGTATATCAGGAATTATTCTAGGCACTTTACTTGTATCCCCTCACCGAGTCCTCGAACAGCCCCCCGTGCAGTGACTGTTTGTGTCGTTCCTATTTCATAGCTGGAGAGCTGAGTTACAGAGGGTCACACACATGCTGTAATTTGCCCCAGATCAGTAGCTATTATGTAGCTGAACTGGGATGCAAACTCGGGCAGTTTAGCTTCAAAAGCTCATCAATTAAAATCTCTAATATGGAAAATTGTACACACACACAAAGGTAGAAAGAATGGGGCAATGAACCCCCATTTACCCATCTCCCAGCCACAATCGTTAACTCAGGACCAATTTTGTTCCATCTGTATCTCTGTCTGCTTCACGGTCTCCCACTCCCTTTTCCTGGGTTATTATCAAGAAAACACAGATATCCGATCTTATCAATAAATATTTCAGTAAGTGTCTATAATAATAAAAGGGTAATGTGCTAATTAGACAGGGCGTCTTCCAAACATCATTCAGGACATCCTTCCTGATGAAGCCGGGGCTGGTGGGAAGCCGACTCGATCCTGGTGACTGCCGGGCGGCTGGAGGAGGGAAGCCTGGGTCCTGGGTGCCAGAGGGAAGCTGGTACATCAAGCCTCTAGTGCTAAAATAATAATGGCTTAAAAAACAACCCAGGTTCTTTTCATAAGATGCTCTTAGTACCTGTTGTCTCTCTTCTTGTGGCATTAGCAGCTGTGAATCTTATTGTCTACATCTGTGATGTTCTAATGCTAGTATTTCTTCTTCACTTATTTGCTGGAATACTAGCTATTTGATTATCTTGATGGGCAATTTGCATAGGGAAGGCCACACAGATGTCAAATTTACAACCATTTCCCTCTTTTTGTTGTTGTTGTTGCTAGTTTCAATGAGTTGGTTTTCTTAATGTCAGCCAAAGCTGATCACTTTTTAAAAAAGGATCATAATAGACGTATGGACTTGTACACATATTTGATATTTATTTAATGCATTTTTTTTATTAATACTCAAGTTGTTCCATTTTGGCCGGTGGGAGCCGCTTCAGGTTAGGCTCTTCGACAGCTCCCTTCCTTTCTGTTCTGACAAGATATTCTAGGTTCACCTTGTGTAGTTCTTGTCCGAAGCCTGAAAGTAGGTGTTTTTCCAAGGAGCTGGTATTCCTTGATAGGAAATGGTATTCTTTAGAGACTGCAACCTGCATATGACGGTGTTCATTGCTATTGGATTGGTCATAGTTCTACCACCCCCTCCTCGCTGCTTCTCCCTCCTTCCCTCCCTTTGTTTCTTTTTAGAGAGAAAGTAAGTTCTTACTGGTAACTACTTGTTTGTTTTCACTTCTATATACATTTATATACAACTAATAATCATTTCAGAATAACACTGTAAAATATTATTATAATGACCCTTTGAATTTATTTTACAGTTTTTTTATTGTTAGAGTATATATAGGGATGTATGGTGAGATTATTGTCCTATTTTTGTTGTGGTAAAATTGGTATACAACATGATATGTATTTCAGGTGTACACATCATAATTCAATATTTGCATACACTACACAGGGATCACCACTTTAAGTCTATTACCTTCCATCACCATACGCTTTGCCCTTCCCCCAGGCCTCTTCCCCTTTGGGAACCATCAGTCTGTTCTCTGTGTCTATGAGTTGGTTTTTGTTTTGTTCTGTTTGTTCAAAAAATCCCACATACAAGAGAAATCATATTTGTCTTTCTTGATCTACCTTAATTCACTCAAGTATAATGCCCTCAAGGTCAACCCATATTGTTGCAAATGACAGTATTTCCCTCCTTTTTATGGCTGAATAGAATCCCAAAGTATGTGTGTGTGTGTGTGTGTGTGTGTGTGTGTGTGTGTGTGTGTATCATCTCTTCTTTCCCATTTACCCAATGATGGGCATGTAAGTTGTTTGTAAATAATGCTTCAGTGAACATAGGGGTGCATATATCTTTTTGAATTAGTGTTTTTGTATTCTTCAGATAAATACCCCAAAGTGGGATTGCTGGGGCATGTGGTAGCTCCAATCTTAATTGTTTTCAGGAATCTCCATCCGGCTTTCCAAGTGGCCATACCAGCTTGCATTCCCACTAACAGTGCACAGGGCTTTCCTTTTCTCCACATCCTCTCCAGCACCTGTTATTTCTTGTCTTTTTGATGACAGCCATTCTAACAGGTGTGAGGTGATAGCTCATTGTGGTTTTGATTTGCATTTCCCTGGTAGTCAATGATGAATATCTTTTCTGTGCCTGTTGGCCATCTGCGTGTCTTCTTTGGAAAAATGTCTATTCAGACCTTCTGCCCACTTTTAAATTGAGTTGTTTTATGTTTCATGTTGTTAAATTGTGTGAGTTCTTTATATATTTTGGACATTAACCCATTACTGGCTGTATACTTTACAAATATCTGTATAATTTACTAATTGTGTAGGAAAATGTTTTTAAAAGCTGAAATAGATGATCTACAATTAAACAAAAGAAAATGATAAATGCCCCAGGTAGTCTTAGGACAGACAGTGACCTGGTGTGAGAGGGGTTGAAACCCATTCTCAGCAGAAACTTGGAGGTGCAAGAGGTGACAGCCAGAGGAATGAGGTCAGCAGTGGGAAGTCATGGTGACTCTCCCGTCCTTGACAGGCTCTCCTATAGAAGGATGAGAGCTGTCCATCGAAGGCCTGGGAAGCAGGGCAGGTGGAGGAGATGCTAGAGGTGTATCACACACGGCCCCACAGGGCAGCAGTGTGGGCTGAGGTTTTATTACAGGAATTAAACCTTGCACAATTGTGGGAGGATCAGGGGACAGGAAGGTCCAGAAAGTGGAGTTGGAGGATCAGAGAAGGAGTCATCCCCTTAAGAAACGACTGGAGCCCTGGCCGAGGTGGGCAGGTCAGGGCTTGCAGAGATCTGAGAAGAGGAGCCCAGCGGCCGCTGAAGTGGGACTGCGAGGGGAGCTGGGGGCGTGTCTGTGGGAAGCTGCTGCCTCTGAATAGCCTGGGGTGGATGCTGTGGGTCAGCAGGACCTCCACTGGGGAGAAGAGATAAATGTGGAATAGAGGACAGTGAGGACTATGGGACCTGCCAGGCTCCTCTGGCACCAGGTCTGGCTGAAGACTTTGCTGCTGCCTCTCTGATCTTGCTCGACCTCCTCCTTTGGCAACTCTAACCCAGAACCTGCGGGGAGGGGAATTCTGGGAAATGTAGCTAGCCTGACCGCTCTGACCATAGCAAACCCAGCTTAAGAAGAGGCAGGCTCTTCCTCAGGGAAAAGGGAGAAATAAGGGGGATATTTCAAATCTGTCCAAGTGTGAGACCTCTGGAGGCAACTGGGGACATCCACATGGCAGGGACATTGTAGATGGATTCTAGAGCTGGGCATTCTGTTTGTCAGGTTAAAAAGAAAGTCCATCGAATCCACTCATTTACCCACATCTGGACCTGGGCACTCTGTTCCTCACTGTCTCTCCATTTTCTATGAACTGGTAGTTAGATTTAGAGACTCGATTTAAATTCAGATTAGAATTTTTTCAAGTGAGAGCAGTTCTAAATACGTGCCTAGTCACAGCCATCTCACCCTTCTTCTGTGATGTTAGTGCAACTGACAACCACTCCTTCATTTGGGGAAAGCCAGACCTCCAACCCTCTTTGCCGTTGCCTTTTGTACAAACAGTAACCAAACCTTCACAATTCTGGGCAGAACAGGCGTGGTACAGAGCAGAAGGATCATGCACACACGTTCTCAGGAGCATGTGTACGGTGCACCCATCCCCACACACATGTCCTCGGCAGGGTGCGTTATTCTGTGCGTTGGTAAGGGAGGGCCTAGGTGACCTTCTCAGTCAGCATGGGGGAGGCCAGCTGGAAGCGAGCAGGTATAGGAAGCGGAGGATCTGTGGGCAGCGGGTGTGCTGGAAACATCACAGCCCAAGGGGTAGGTTCTCCGGTTCCTTTATCCTCACACTGTGCTTTTGTACTCTGCCTCCTGGGGATAAAACCAGATCCCTCCCGGCCACGAGGCAGGAGGGGCAGCAGGAAAGGGGCCCTGAGCAGCTGGGCCTGTGAACTGAGGGATCAGGCATTTGCTTTCATGGCCCGGGTGCCAGCCCAGCCTGGGGACCTGGGCGAAGGTGCTTTGATGCTTCCACTTTATGGAAGTCCATAAACACAATGTGGTGGAGTTCATACAGGACCAGACTAGTTCGGAAGCTAAATCACCTGTAAGTCTTGACGGATTTTTTCCTCAGCGGAGATGGAACAAACGCCTTTGCTGAGGAAGAAGAGCCAGGGATTACAGAGTCTTAAACTGTTTACACTTTGGAACACGCTTTTATTGCCTGCCCAAGTTAAAAGGCCCTTTTCCCCCTGTTATTTCCTCTGGTTTCAGAATTATCCCCTGAAAGAAGGCCGGATTTTTCTGCCTATCATTTCTCCAAAACAGAACTTCCTACTGACACTTGACAGGTACCGGGGGTTGGAAGGGCCTAGAGGCGTCTTTCAGGGGAACCCCCCCCCCCAGAAAAAGAAAAGGTCCTGCCTAAGGCGTCTCAGCACACCAGAAGCTCTTGGCATGTTTCATGCTATTAGCATGTACATATAAAATTGGTATTTTCATATGTAAAAATGGTGAACTAGTGACTATTTCATATGGTTCAACCTCATTAATCAAGATATATTCAGCAGCCATCCTTGGCATTAATGTATACAAGTTTTTCTGAATGTGAAATTGTTATTATGAGAGGGGGAGAAATGCACTCAATTGGTTTCTGATTCTGTAAAAATATGAATAATTATACATAACTCAAAGGTTTCATGGGGACTGAGTGAAGCAGACAGAAAAGCAATTTGGGCTGAAAAACCTGATGCCAGCTGCTGTGTAAAGGTTGACTTCTTGGGCCTCGTGTTGGTTTAATCTTCTTGTAAAGCATTGTGCATGGAGGCACCCAATGCACACTGGGTAGACTGCATTTCAGGTGGCCTTTTTCTGGATAATGTGGAGTGAGACCCCCTTTTGGTGGCAAATGACCTCCATCCACATCACATGGTAGGATGGGTTGCTTTTGGGAAACCATCTTGTGAACCAGTGCCTGTCAATATCTTGTACTTAATAGCTACCATGAGAGGAAAAAAAGAGTCGTTTTTCTGAGAAGGGCTGTGGCTGTTATATTGTCACTGTTGGCAAGTTTTATGGACATAAAAATTGCAGTAATCCTTGCTGGGCTCCCTTTGCCTCTTCAGCAGTTGAGTGGCTCAGCAGTGCATCGGGAATTCCAACATAATTGTGGATTTTGGTCAGTGAACCTCCGAGGATGGCCCTTTCTCATGGAGCCTCTGTTTGAGGCTTACTTTTATGGGCTTGTAGAACTTTATGCATTGAGTTCCGTGCTTGCATACTTTTAACTGGCTGGAGCCAAATGAGAGCGTTTTGAAATAAATCTGTCTTGGGCAGTATATGGCACCTTCTCTTTGAGTAATAGCTGCTGTCAGATGTGGTTGAACTTTACTTTTTCTTGCCTATGGATTGTTTGCCCAAACATTATAAAGCTAAGAGGTTTTAATTTTTGAAAAAGCCCCTGTAAAGATAAAAGATACAAGATAGTATGTGCTTGCGATCGCTTTACTGAGGCTTCAGAAGAAATAAAAACAAAAACAACGAAGAAGTTTCTTTGTCAAAGGTCTGGAAAACACAACTTTTGGATAGATTTTTGGGAGACCTGTTTTGCATTAAAATACCAAATAAAACAAAATGATGGATTGTTTTGGCACCACTTTGGTTGAGCTTATGTGATGAGAACTGTACATATAAGACAGCCAGTTATTGTCATAGCTGACAGATTTGGGGTCCTGTCTACTTGTTCAGCATAGTAACATCTCAGGGGTGAGGAGCTTTTCCAAGATCCTTATGCCAGGAACGTTGCAAACTTTTGCTGTAACAGACTGACATTATCTTTCCAGTTCTACACATAATCTGTAAGTTGTGGTCTTGCCTGGCACACTGAATCAGTTCCTGTGACTTTCTATGCAATGCATTAGCATTATTCACATGGCTTCCTTTCTTTTTTTTTGCAAGTTTGAAAGTTGCCTGAAGGTATTGGTTGGACTTGAACAGGAGCTGGGTGCAGAAGTCTTTGAGTGGAGCAGACAGCTCAGGCAACAAGGACATGATGCTGAGCACGTCCTGGGAAGAGCAAGCTGCTTCGCCTCTTGGGAGAGTAGGTTATGTCGAGGGGTTTTCTGAGAAATAATGCTGGAAAGGTACTGTGGGGACATGTTTAGGAGGCCCTGAGTACCAAAATAAGGAGCTGGTACTTAATGAAGAATTTTTGGCAATGCGGATCAGTTTTAATCTGATGAAACACATGTTGGAGAGACTCCTAGGAGGCCAGTGATCTAGAGATGAAGTTTAGATCAGCTGGAGGTGATGACAGGAGGCACCCACACAGATTGCCTTGATTCTGCCACATCACACTTAATGCACTTGTAATACAATGTGACATATGTCACTAATGGATCTTATTGTAAACCTATTAACAGAAAGTGATGGCCTGAGGTTAAGTCTGAGGTCAAATAAGGAATAAATGCATTAAACACATATTTATGTTTGCACGGTTGCTGTGAGGAGAGGTTGCCACCACACAGCCGTGTACCAGGGTGGAGGCTTACCTGAAAGATGATTGTTGGAGTCCATCAAAGCCCAGTGACACTTGTCTCAGCATTTCGCAGTTTCTAGTATTTCCCTTTCTACCTTGTTTCCTCCTTACGACATTTTTACCTCGTTTCATCTTTTCGACAGTTCTGTAAGGTAACCCCTAGTGTCCTCATTTTGTAGAAACGGAGGCACATGGAGAATGAGTACCTTGCTCAGAGTAGTAAAGGTGACAGAAGCCAGACCCGAATCCATGTTCCAGGGTCCACATCTATTTCCTGCCATTTTGTTCTCATGCCTCAGCTACATTCCATGACCCATTAATTTGAAATTTAATGAATTTGTTTGCCAATGTGGCCTACTTACATCATTTTCATCATGGGAATGTACAGATCCCCCAGCCCTCTTTCTTTTGTACATTAGCCTCTAAGGGCAGTATGAGAATTACGTCGAACATCACTTGCTCGTTGTCATTGGCACTGAGTGAAGGGGAGAATGTCAGCCTGTTTGCATGGAACATATTTGAATGAACCCCTGTAGCACTTCCAATGACAGACAGGTCAGAACCCTTAAGCGCTGAATAAATGTTAGCTGATGAGCAATGTTCCTGGGAAAAAGAAAGATGCTTAGGAATGCGCCTTAAATGGAACATTAAACGATCCCCTGGTGGCTTGAGATTCACGGTGCTTTTCTAAGTGCCTCATTTATGGCAAGGCCCTTGGGAGACCTTAGCGCCTTGAGTTTTATTGTTTGTAACATTTGATATGTTATTTGAAGAAAATTGAAGCATTCCTTTTAATGCTTCTTTCAGTCTCCCATTTTTTTCCACCCAAAATAGAATTCTCATTTTAACTTACAGATTAATTCCTGACATTCAGCTGAGCTCATAGAACCAAGGTTTAAGGTTATCAATGAGTTGCCTATAGCAAACACTTGATAAGGACATGATTTGATGATGATGAAATCCTGGACCAATAGCCTGCACCTGACCTGAGCTTGGTGCCACAATGGAGGATCTTGGGAGGGAATATGTGTGAACTCTGAGAAATGACTTAGAACAAGTATCTCAGGGTTATTCCATCTGAGCCACGAGGGAGTTGTGGTATCTACTCACATAGGGAGCATGTTAGTGTTTGAGGTCAGAGGGAGGACTGTAGAAGTTTTAAAATGCATCTGCAAATACATCGAGAGGTGGGGTCTTGTCCCCTGTCCTTGAATATGGATGTACTGATAACTGCCTTAAAAAGCAGTATGTGACAGAAATGATGCAGTGTGACTTCCAAGGCTCAGTGACCTGAGATTGAGTGGTTTCTGCTTTGTTTACTATCCCACCTGCTCTTGGACCCTGAACTGCCAAGCAGACATGGTCATTCTACGGCCATTGTCCTAGAGAGGCCTCCTGCAAGCCTTCTGGTTGACAAGTTCTGCTAAGCTCAGCCTTGCAGCCATTCCTGCCAAGGTGTAGACATGAAAATGAAACTATGTGGACCCTCTGACAAGACCAGTCTCTAGTTCAGTGATGGCGAACCTATGACACACATGTCAGAGGTGACACGCGAACTCATTTTTTTGGTTGATTTTTCTTTGTTAAATGGCATTTAAATATATAAAATAAATATCAAAAATATAAGTCTTTGTTTTACTATGGTTGCAAATATCAAAAAATTTTTATATGTGACACGGCACCAGAGTTAAGTTAGGGTTTTTCAAAATGCTGACACGCTGAGCTCAAAAGGTTCGCCATCACTGCTGTAGTTGAATTCCCATGAACGGCCTACATTGATTCCATATGAACAGAGAAGCACCCACATGACCTCTGACCAAATTATGGACCCATGAAATTGACACATAATAAAATGGTTGTTCTAAGCCACTAAGTTTTCAGGCAGTTTGTTATAAAGAAATGGATATGTGGAACAGAATTTAGTATCAGAAATCGAAAGGATTGATAGAATGTCTGCCTGCCCAAAGAAGTCTTTGGGAACTATGTGGTTAAGTAGTTACATGTATGATGTTCAGACATGAAGAGAAACTTTTATGCTGATCTGAAAACACCTGAAAGTGTGTGTGTGTGTGTGTGTGTGTGTGTGTGTGTGTGTGTGTGTAGTTATGTGATACTTAAAGACCAGCCCTAAAGTGAATTGTTATACAGGTTGTTGTGTATTGGTTTGTTATGATTTCAAATCCACTTGTTCATTACTTAAGTGAAGTTGTTTTGATCTAAGGTGAATTAATGTACATTGGGGAGGCTGTGTCATGTCAGGATGATGTCATCAAAATTGTTGTGCTACCGAGTACTTATCAATATGAATGTTTGGAAAGGCAACCATGATGTAATGAACACTTAACTTTAAATACAAGCGCCTGTGAGGACCTACCCAGCGTGTTTTTCTGGGCAAGGCTGTTCTTTGCTGATCTAAATGGTTCTACAAAGAACTTGCAGTGGTTCTCAACCTGTGGGTTGCGACCCCTTTGGCGGTCGAACGATCCTTTCACAGGGGTCGCCTAAGACCATCCTGCATATCAGATATTTACATTACGGTTCATAACAGTAGCAACATTACAGTTATGAAGTAGCAACGAAAATAATTTTATGGTTGGGTCACAACATGAGGAACTGTATTTAAAGGGCCAGAAGGTTGAGAACCACTGCCTTAGGGCATTAGCTCCCGCCCCAGTAAGACTACTCTTTGCTGGGAGTGGTGCAAACCATGCAGAGACCCATGAAGGAGACACCGTCTTGCCCAGCACCACTGGTGCCTTCGTTCTGCCCGCATTGTGCTCGGGTAACAAGGGACTTTCAATTAGTTCAGGCAGCTGGACATCAGCTCTCGGTTGGCTCAGCTGACTCTTCTGAGCACCAACTTCTAGAAAGGTATATCTCAACCCAATTTGGAAATTCTTTCATCTCTCCTGTGCCTGGAACAATAGTGCAATTAATCTATCACTGATTTGGGGTGTGCTATTTTTTATTGGCTTATTAAGAGACTTTATGCTGTATGCTATTGGCTTGTGAAATATTATTTTAAATTATAATTCCTGCAGTGAACCTGTGTTAAAGAAATTATTGGCAAAGATAATCTGAGTTTCTGAGTGTAATTTTGCCACAAAGCACAGATGCCGTGTTCTTTCTTGTTCCTGGCCTTCCAGAGGTGATATTCCATATTCTTGCTGCTCACACCATCGTCCGAGGCCCAACAGTGTAGGTCTCACTTGGGAGTTTGTTAGAAAAGCAGACTCTTGGGCTCTGCCCTGGATTCTGAATCAGAATCCGTGTTTAACAAGCTCCCAGGAGATTCCAGCGCACACATTAAAGCTGGAGGAATACGGGTCTAAGAATTACTGGTTGCTATTGTTGCTGCTTCTGTTACTGTCTCAACCACTAAAACCCCAAGAGCTGCCACTTCTGCACCATGCAGGAGTGATTTATATGCATTGTTGTATGGAATTCCATTCTCTAAATAACATTGCAACATGGATATTATCATCTCTATCATATTCACTGAGGCTTAGAGACTTCAAGGAACTTGCCTGAAGTTGTACAACTAGTGAGTACCAGTGGAACCCAGGCCTGTCTGTCTCCAAACCCTGGACACAGTCAACCACAAGGGTTCAGGTGTAGTGTACTTGGCAGATGATCCCAGGAGATACCTGTTAGGGCGTGGGGATGTGAGGCAGGAAGAGGAGAAACAGGGGTGCATTTCTGAGCCAGTGACCATTCTGGACAGCTAGAACCGAATCCCTGGGGAACTCTGAGAAATGACTTAGAACAAGTATCTCAGGGTTATTCCATCGGAGCCACGAGGGAGCTGTGGTATCTACTCAGTCGTCAGTAGAGATCTGCTTCTGGGGATGCTAATTCCCCAGTAGTTGCGGGCAGCTGAGTGTGTGAAGGAAGTGGGTGCAGGTAGAGACAGAAAGTTCTTAGGCAAAGAAACACAGTTCTGATGGTTGGAAGCCTGGCCAGGATCGGGCCAGAGGACATGGCTGGGCACCCACATGGGCACTACACTATGCTTACCTGAATCTTAGAGAAACCATCATCAGAAATGCATTTTTTTTAATTTTTCTTGATTGGACCAACTGTTAGTACAGAATTAAAGGAAATATTCCCAAAAGTCCTTATTCGTAGGAAACTGGCATGCTTTTCAGATCTTCACAGAAAACCTGGATAATGGAAAAGTTCACATGAATTATTTTACCTTAACAAGGAAGTTTTTATCTCACCGTGTTCTCTAGCAGCACCCATCTATGTACACACATATTGCTATATTCTGCTTTTTTAAACTTAATGCATCCCTAACACTTTAGATGTGACTGCCTAGTCTTTAAAAGGGTAAGCATGCGTGGATGCAAAACAGCCATTGTGTGCCTACCGCAGTGCCTGGAACAAGCCCTTTATTGCTGTGTTCTCAGGCCGAGAAACAACTTCAGTGGCGTAAACATGGGAGTAGACACTTTCTCCTGCATGTGAACACAACTAGCTTATTTTGTGGTGATTGAGGTACTTCCACAGGCTTTATTTCATTCAAGAAATATGTGTTGAGTAACTTCTACATGCCCAGCTCTGTGCTGGATATAGTGCTAAGATGCAAAGATACACACCGTCTTTGTCCTCTAATAGACAAGCTTATTGGTGAGGCAACTGGAAGAAAGTTAAATAGCAAACAGAAGTTAAATAGCATTAGAAGAAATGTGATGCGCTGTGTGCCAGATGGGGGCCATGTTTTGATGAGCTTAGACGTGTGAGTTTCTGAGTTTGTTCCTTATTTTCTTGTAACACAGAGCAGAAAATCCATATTGGTCCTCATGAGACTCATGAATAGAAAGGCTCTTAGACCACTGAGTGTGTATTCAACAAGCACATATTTATCGGTTATGAGGGAGGAAGGTGTGGTCATGCACATTGCTGTGGGCCCCAGATGTCCCTGTCGGTTTGCTTCCACATGATGCTGGGGTTTGAGCCATGCCCTTGCCTCCTATGTGGGGCTGCCACTCAGCACAATGAGGCCAGAGTACCAATGGATGCTTTACACAGGAGTCTGCGGGTAGAAAAGGAGGTTCTGAGAATATAATGCCCATCGTTACGCTAAGTATCAAAAACTGATCTTAGGTGATTTAAGCAGAAAAGAAACATTTTTACAAGATACTGGATGGCTCATAGAATTTTCAGCAATATTCTGGGCCTGGAGACCATGTACCCAGGAACAATGCCTCAAATCATACTGTGAAAGGGACCGATGAAGACCCGTCTGTCGGCTGACCACACGGCAGGACCCACCAGTGCTTGGCCGCCTCTGGGACGAGGACCCAGCTACCCCAGTCCACACTCACACGCTCTGCGCTCCCTGCTTTTTCCTGCCACAGCACGAGGTGTCGATCCCACGTCTGCGGCCGGTGATTTCAGCTGGCACAGCCTACACCGTGGGCTAGTCGGGGAGACTCAGAAAGCAAGTACCTGCCGCTTTGAGCTTCCATGCTGGGAGGCCAGAGGGACGGGCTCCTCAGCTGCCCTTCTGGTCCTTTAGGTCCCTGGTAGTGTGCTCCTCTCTCTCCTGCTGAGCAAAATCTACTCGTGCTTCGGGGTTCCGTCTACCTCCCACTTGCTCTGTGACATTTTCTCTGACTCCTCTAGTCTTGGTTTTATTGCTCTTCTGAACCTCTACATTGCTTATAGCCAGGACAAGCTGTGAAAACATATTTAAAGCTGCCTTTATATCATTAGACCTCAGCCTCACTGTGCCAGTAGACGGCTGTCACTAGAATAGTATTTGGCGGCTGTTGAACTGCGAGTGGAGAGATAGTGAGTCTGCGCCAGCCTGTGTGGCAGCGCCCTCGCCTTCTGTCTGACCTACTTCCTTGTTCTGTTTTTAGTTGATCCAAGAGGCCATACGTTTGTGTGGTTGCTAATATTTCGTGCTATTTTCTTGTCCCCTTAACTAGAATGAATTTCCACTGAAGGCAGGAATCATATCTAGTAGTTTTGTGCTGTCCATAATATGGTGCAGACAGTACATACTTATTGATTGGTGAGAATAAATATGCCTGAAAAATGCAACATTTGATGGCATATTTGAATCTTTTATCCAAGCAGGTAGTCATTTGATGTCAGGAAGCCTCATTTGTAAGAACTGTAATAAAGAATGCCTCCCCTTTATGTAAAACCTCCCTCAGGGATTGACAATAGGATACTTTTTATAGAATTGAAGAGCCTCTTAGGAATGTCAGGGCCACACCCCTGGTAGTAAAGGATCCTCTATATATGTCTACACACAAAGGTTGACTGCATGGTTCTCTAATATGCTTTGCAGCAGATTGATTTCTGTGGGAGTGACGAGCAAGTTTTCAGTATCAAATGGTTGATCTGTCACATTTGTCTTGGTAGAGATACATACCTATTCTAACAATTGATATCTATGATAGAAAATTATTTGCAATACTAGTATCTAATTCCTCCGCAAACATGTAGATTTTTCTATTATGGTTTTCTTTCAAAGAGAAAATAATCTTAAATGTTATTTTTTTTAGTGGTTTGGGATATATGTCTATCCTGTAGATAGAATCTCCTATGTATTATTACACTTAATAATTTTCAAGTAGAAATTTAGAGTTGCTACTTTCAACTCTTTATTATGCTATTGAAGCATTTTGTTGACTCATTGAAGAGATAAAGGTATAAGCATTCTCATTTGTAGTTTTCAAGTCTCACAAGCCTTTTCCAAAGGAATTTTTTCTTTATGAGATTTCAATTTATTAAAAAATATGTATTACACAGATTAGGGAAAATATTTGCAATTCATATATCTGATAAAAGGCTCATATCCAAACTATTAAAAGAACTCTCAAAATTTAATGCCAAGAAAACAAACAGTCCTTCAAAAATGAACAAAATATTTGAATAGACATTTCACCAACGATGTACGGATGGCAAATAAACACATGAAAAGACACTCAACATTCTTAGTCTCTAGGAAAATGCAAATTAAATCCATAGCGAGATGCCACTGCATGCCTATATTTTAGGCTAAAATAAAAGGAAACTGACAATCTCAAGTATTGGTGAGGACGTGGAGATGCTGGAATTCACAGATAGCTGGTGGGAAGGGAAATGAAATAGCCACTTTGGCAAACAGTCGGGGAGTTTCTTATAAAGTGAAACAAACACGTACCATATGACCCAACATCCTCATTCCTAGTTATTTATCCAAATGAAGTAAAAACTTATGTTCACACAAAAACCTGAATGTGAATGTTTTAGCTGCTGTACGATAGTCATCATTGACCTAAACTGAAAACAACCAAAATGTCCCGCAGCTGGCAAATGGGTAAACCAATGGTGCTATATTCATAAGTGGAATACTCCTCAGCAATGAAAAAGGAATGAACTGCCGCAGTCATCTCAGGGAAGAATCTCACCTGCATTATGCGAAGTGAAGAAGCTATACTCAAAGGCTGCAAACTGTGTGACTTCATTGAGGTGACGTGCGGCATGTATGTGTAGGAACAGAAAACTGTGGTTTCCAAGGGCTGGAGAAGAGGGGAGGGTTGACTCCTGAGATGGAGAAGATTTGGGGCAGCGGGCTGCTCTGTACCTTGATTGTGGTGGTGGTGGTTACATGGCTGTATGCATTTGTCCAAAATCATAGATGTTGGGGTCCAACCCCAGCAGGTCCAGGGGTTCCCAAAGGTATGGACGGAGTCGGCGAAGAAGGAATGACATGAGACAGCGTTCAGTTGATCCGCAGCCTAGCCAGGATCTCCAGCCAGGTTCTGTGCTTATTGTCTTGTTACATCTGTATTTATACCAGTTGATTTTAATCCTATCCATACTATTCCAAAGGTTAGGGCTTTCTTATCTCCATTCCAAGGTTACTCTATTGTTCTATTAAACTACAAGGAAGTAACTGAAGGAGATTATCCGAAGTAAAGATTATGTAGTTTAAGCGTGATTGTTCGTAGTTAAAGTGATTAATTACCCGCCTGGCACTTAGTTAAGGGGTTTTATTCCCTCCCTAACTTCAGGGAAAAATTCTCACCTGGGGAAACAACCTTTCTCAGGGAGGTGGTCCTGTTTAAAACACATAGCATTAAGAGGGGGAGCAAACATATGCCATATATACCAGGTCCCTTGAAACATAAGCTGTGCAGATGTTTCTTCCCTGCAGCGACTGTGTCAAGCAGCAAGGGTGGATCAGCTTCCGGCACATAGAACCATGACTAAAAAGGGTGATGTGGACAAATGTAAATTATTCCTTAATACAAAAATGAAAAAACTAAGTCCATTCTAGGATGGAGATAACTGATAAACACTGAGAACACAGAGATCACTCAGAGGATCCATCTAGCTGAAGAAGTGGACGGAAGGGACACAGCTAAACGTACGACATTAGGCCACAAGGTTATGTAATAGGAATGTAACCCAGTGCTCGGGCACTAGACTCTAACGGTGTCACACTGAACTCTGTGTCGGTGCGCGCACGCGCTCATCTTCAGGGGTGGGCAGGTGTGTAAGCAGGGAGGGCTTCCCAGAAGAAGTGACATCTGATGGATGAAAAAAAAAAAAAAACTTCCCCATAAGGAAAGCTGGGTGAGGAAGAGGGAGCAGGGACATCAAAATCACAGAGACTCATGTAAATAGAGTGAGTCCCCAAAATATAGGGGAAAGGCAAGCGTGAGTTTGTGAGGAAGAAACCAGTTAAAATTTGTTTATCCAAAGGAGAAGAAAAGCAAACATTATTGGGAACACGCAGGCTGTGTCTTTTCTCAGCTGCAGCTGCTCCCCATGCAGGCTTGCTGGCAGAGAGCAGGTGCCTGCCCTGTGGCTGGGAGGGCACACCCCTGCTCCCCAGGCGGAGAGATAATCACAGTATGCAGCCCAGGCCACCTCCCGCTGGACGGGCCTGGGAGGAGGGAGTCCGCAATTACATATTTCTGGGCAAACATTACCCAAGACTGAAACCCGGATTTGAAGAAAAATAACAGGCTGGAGTCTTCAGACATATTCTGTAGCTGTTCTGTGGATGGAAAACGGTAGTGAGACACTGCTGACGCTCCAAGCGAAGGTGACATATTGAGCAGGCGGTGCCCACCGCCGATGGGAAACCTTAGCACACCTGCCCACACGTGTGCTCCGTAGCACACAGGCCATTGTCCACGTCCGACCGGGGAGACACTCTTTACATGCTTTTCAGCAGAGCCAAAGCCACAGCATAGGGTCCCCTGTTGGCCTCTCTGCGGCGAGTCTGTGTATCTGTGAGGTCGAAGAGCTGGCCACTGGGCCCTGAGAAGCCCCCTCTCAATCCGCACGACTTGGGTTCCTCGCTGTGGTTTTGTAGTTTGCATTTTGAAAACTTCTGGGACTGGACCGTGATGTGCCCGGTCTCGGCTGGGCATGCTTGGCATGAAAGTGGAGCTAAAATGAGCCTGACACCACGCGGTCATGTTCACTTTCCTTGTGTTTATGGCTGACCACAGGCTTCCCAGAGCCGCTCTTCTGTGCTGTGCACTCGAGGGAACAGCAGGGGCGGTGGCAGGAACCAAAAAAGAAGGAAGCGTTTTCCCCAAAGGGAGATGGTGCTGAGGACGGCTGAGGGGCCCCAGGCTCTGAGTCAGTGGCTGATCGCCCAGCTGTCGCCTCTTCCGTTCCTCTGCAGTGAATCAAGAGTGAGGGGACCTTTTGTCAAAGTGTTGCTTGGGAGCCAGAATTTCACTTCCATCACCACAAAGGAAGTGTATGCACCAAAACTCCTCCAAGGGTTTCTTTACCTAGTGACTTCCTCGCTGACCGACACAGGGGGTGAAGGTCAATTAACCCATCGTGACATATAAAGCAAAGAATTTTTGACTTGATTTGAGTTCAGTTTCTGTCTGGAACAAAAAAGGAAATAAAAGTAAGCATTTATGAACTTCAGTTTCATCTGATAAATGCAGAGGGTTGGATGAAGATTCTTCCAGTTCAGAATTCTGATATTTTCCAGTTCTGCGGAAGGAAGAGAGATGATGTTCGACATTCTTATTGTAAGTTCACTGCAGAGGAAAGAAGGAAATCTAGTAACTCTATCAAATCAATATTTTGATTTTTTTTTTTTCCATTCCAGAATATCATGAGGAAATTTGCTACACTTAGGGGATAAGTTTTCCTGTGAGACAATATGCATGCATTATCCTTGCCCTGGTCTGGCACTTGACTTTGAAATTCCAAGCACTATATTCTCGGCTGCTTTGTGTTACTCTAGTTCACTATCGTTCCTTTGACGGAGACGTGTTAGTTAGGGCAACAGGACGAGCCTTCCTGCCCATAGGCTGTACTGTGTATCATATTTCTTCTTCGATTTCACGAGTTCAGTTTTCGAAGTCACAGCCTTTAGGTACATCTTAGAGAGATGCTTAATGGGTTATGTCAAATACCCCCTCTAAAGTGAGAATTAAAGTTACTTCCAATCCCAGCTGTTTATGTCTAGTGAATTATTAGTACTATTTAAAAAATATTTTTTAAAATTGATTTCAGAGAGGCAGGAAAAGGAGGAGAGAGATATAAACACCAGTGATGAGAGAGAATCATTGATCAACTGCCCCCTGCACGCCCCCTACTGGGGATCGAGCCCACAACCCAGACATGTGCCCTGACTGGAATCGAACTGTGACCTCTTGGTTCATAGGTCAACCTTCAGCCACTGAGCCATGCCATCCAGGCATAACTGTTTGCTTTTCTTTGTTTTTGACTCCAGTTATGCTTCCTAATAGAAGGCTAAGCAGAAGTGTGGTTCATGAACTTGATTATTGTTCAACATTTTAGTTTCTAGCAAGGCACTAATTTTAGGAGTAACAGATCCAGCACAGGGTAGGGTTCTAGGGGTGCTGAAATGAATGATTATGCAATATTATCCTCTTAGGGCTTGAAAAACTCAATTTTTTTGAATCAGGACCTTTTAAAACACATGTATTTTGTATGTCATTGGGGTAATATTGGTTATTATCTTCTCATCACCAATTTGCTTACATTGTGGCTAACAGAGATAGGGTCCTAAGGTTCCTCAGTCCCTGACAGTTTTAAAGAGGAGGAGAGTGGTGACTTGTTCTCTTTTTTAACTGTGTCATTTTCTCCCTCTATTTCAGTAACACTGAAAATACAGGCCTTTCCTAAGGGTGGTAAATTGCAGGAAGGTACATAAATGGAGGAAACTGATGGGAGGTAGGGGTTATTTTAATAATGTTTGTTATGCAGACTCAGGGGTGTTAACTCCAGTGATAAAAGCCACCTCTGGTGATTTAGGAGTCAGCCTCCTCCTCCTGGTATGGGAGACTGAAGTAGGGCACCACCACAAAAGGGCAAATTTATGCTCTGCTTTCAGGAAGAAAGGGGGAGGGCAGAGTGCCCCCCCCCTCCCCATCTGCTGTTTCTTAATTGTCTTCAGCCAAAAGTTAGCCTTAGTCTCAAGTGGCAGATTTGGCGGTGGCCTATTCTGATCCCCTTCCATCTCTCATCTTCCGGTTCTGTATCTGCAATGAAGATAATGTGAGAATGGAATGAGGTGGTGTCTCTGAAAGCCTTTGGAGAACATTCTACAAATGTGAGGGTTTATCCTTCTATTTTAGGTTGCATATTCTTTCCTCAAGTTGAAAGCTCCATGTCTTATAAACTCACAATGAAATTGACCCAATTGAAAAAAAATGAAATGGAGATGAGGAAAAATACTCCCCCCCCCCCCACACACACACACAGAAAACATCCATATATATCTTTCCAAATGTCACTCTCCGTCTACTGTCAGTCAACAGCGAAGGAAAATAGGACTGGAGCTCTTCATCTGTAACGCTCCCTGACTCCTTCACTTCCCTTCTGAATTTAACTCTAAAAAAAGAAACCCTCATGGATTCCTGCCATCAGGTATAATTACCTCAAAATTGACTGACATTTAAAGCACACATGACACTTTTTAGCTTTAATTAGAGTGAATTGGTGGGATTTATTTGATGGGTAGTTGGGGGTATGGTTGGAGGCATGCGACTATACTGAGCATATCATTTCCTGCTGATGCTTAAGATCTAGCCCCTCTCAGAGAAGTCTATATTTAGGATAAAATCACTTAAGAAGTGTAGGCGGATGACTGTTAGGAAGTAATCAGTCCAGTCAGTGAGAGATGCTGTGAGGAAAAGAAAAATTGCCACTGACAACAGCAGAACCCAAAAATCCACGGAAGTTTTATTTAAACAATCTTGAAGGTTTTCTTGATTTAAGACTGTTAAAATTCTTTTGCTTATAACATTTTTTGACATTCCTAATATGAGCACCAAAAGAGAAATGCAATATGTAAGAAGTGTTTTAGACCAACTCCAAAAAGTATGTATAAAAACATTCACCTGAGTGTCTCTTGTGGTTGCTTTAAATTCTTCTCATTTGTGGCTATTTCTCCTTCTTTATAGTTTTGTTAACTTTCTTTTCTTCTGGGTTAGACCAGCTAATGGTTTGTTATTTCATTATTTCAAAGACTCAGTGCTTAGATTTATTCACCGCTAATACTCTTTTTTTTTGGTATTCTAATATTAATTTTATTTTTCTACTAGTAATTCACATTTTTCTTCCTTTTTATTCTTCCTTAATTTTATTTTGTTGTTCTTTTTCTAATATAATGACTTGAATGCTCAACTTATTTATTTTGTTAATCCTCACCTGAGGATATTTTCCATTGATTTTTTAGAGAGAGTGGAAGGGAGGGGGAGAGACAGAAACATCAATGTGGGAGAGGCACATTAATTGGTTGCCTCCCATACATGCCCCAACCAGGGCCAGGGATTGAGCCTGCAGGGAGGTATGTGTCCTTGACTGGAATCGAACCCAGATCCCTTCAGTCCATAGGCCATAGCTCTGTCATCTAAGCCAAACCAGCTAGTGCTCACTTATCTTTATCCTTTCATATTTATTATGTTTATGACTTTAATTTTAACAGAGTTTTAGCTCATTTCATATTTTAAAATATATTGTATATTATTATTTTGCAGATATTTTGAAATTTTAGTTTTGATTTTTTTCTTTGACCTAAGTGTTGATTGAAAGCAAATGTCTTAATTTTGATGATTTTCTACTTGTGTTTTTTTCCCCTCTTCTTCCCTTCCTCTTTATTTAGGGCTTACTATATCACTGGAGGACACAGTCAGATATATTCTGTGTTATTCCTAGTTTTTTGTGTGTCTTAATTTATGGTCAAAATTGTATGAATGTCCCATGAATTCTTGTGAAGCAGGTGTATTATTTTTTATTAGAATAGCAAGTTCTATTTATCAATAATGTTCATGCTCATGAATTATGTCATTGAAATCCAACATTCTTCATTGTTTTTTGTTTAATTCATTTTCCATGAACTAACTGCAATTGTGATGTAAAGTTTCCTAATCTTATGTATTAGTCTCTTTTTCTATGCATTTGCTGTAGTCTATGTATTGTGAATTTTAATGTAACTATTTTTTGCATCAAAACTGTTATAATATCATTGTAGATTATATTTTTTATCATAAAGTTTTCTCTTTGTTTTAACACTTTTTGTTTGTTTGTTAATCCTCACTGGAGGATATTTTTTTCCATTGCTTTTCAGAGAGAGTGGGAGGGAGGTAGGGAGGGGGAGAGAGAGAGAGAAAGATTGATGTGAGAGAGATGCCCTGACCAGAGTGAACCGGAAACTCAGGTATGTGCCTTTGACCAGGAATTGATCCTAAGACCCTTTGGTGCATGGGCCCATGCTCTAAACACTGAGCACACTAACCAGGACTTGTTTAACACTTTTGCTTGAATTTAATCTTGTGTAATATTAATACTGTGACCAACATTTATGACAGTACTACCAATGTAATAATTACAAAGTAGATGAATGAAAAAAATTATAGTGCCCTGACCGGGGATTGAACCTGTAACCTTTTGGTGTACTGGATGACACTCCAACCAGCCACACTGGCCAGGGTCAAAGTGTGAATTTAAACTCAACAGCAGGGTTGTGTAAATAACACAAGAAATAATTACCACTATCAAGTGGCTACTATATGCCTGGCCCTGTGCTGGGCACTTTAATGCGAGTCTCCTTTACTCCTCATTACACTCTGAAATGAGTATTATGGTGGTATTACAGGTAAAGACACTGAAACTCAGGGTAGGACCAGGGAATTTTCCCAAGGTTATGTGAAACCAGGCCTGTCTGACTCCACAGTCTATACAGGGGCAGTACCTCCTTTTCCATAGTGTCCGCCCAGCCCCACTTCCTTCTCCACAGGTGCTGTCCTCTCCTTTGTGCTTTTATGATACCCAGCTCAGTGAGGTGCCTAATATAATACCTGCTAACATTTTCTGAGCCCAGACTCTGTGCTGGGCAAAAGGCTAAATTGTTTTCCATTAATTACCTCATTTAATCTTCCCAGCAACCAAATATCGCAGGTACTATTATCACCACCAGTTTCCATATGAGGCAGTTGACGTTGAGAGAGATGCTCTTAGCAGCCCTCTGCTGAAGAGCCTGGGGATGCAATTTCCTGTGAGAAAATGGAGCATTTGGAAGCCTCCTTGCATCCCACCCCTCCCCTTCCCTGCCCCGCCCTGCCCCGCACCCAAAATAAATGGGCCAGGTTCAGAATTATTTTTATTTTTGAACATTAGAAAAACATGCAACCCTATTTTAAATTTCCATTTTATTTTTGGTGAGTGGGGTGGTTTGGAGTTGTAGTCTTTGTGGCGTGCTTCTCTAACAGTTCTGTTGGCTACTCTGGTTAATTCTAGAATCTTCCTCCTCCCCTCACCTCTGTGGCTCTCCGCCCTGTCCTGTTGTCAGGACGGCCGGCCACCTTTAGCTGTGTCTCCTGAAGGAGTAAGTGCAGGGGGCAGGTGTCAGTCCCTGGCAGCCTCATTTGCATACTTCTTGTTCCAGAAGAGACCACATCCTGGTGAAGACAATGTGTTGTCTGATAAACAGACTAAGTCCCCAGTGTCTGCCTGGAGCTGGGCCAGCCTGTGGCCTGCCTTTGTCACAAGGTGCTGTTTATTCTGCCAGAAGTCCAAGGACAGGACAGACCTGCTAACCAGACCTTTTATTTCCCCCATTCTCCGGCAGGAAGTCTGGGGGTCAAAACATTTATTAACATTAGAGTAAGGGGGAGGCAGCAGACTCCTCCCAAGAGGCTCCCCGGGCCCTGTGGAAAACCTGCACAAGGGTTTGCTCTAGCTACACATTCTCTGGGGATTGGAGAAAGGAGGAAACTTGGAAAGTATAGAGTGAGGATGATATAAAGATCACGGTTTGCCAAGACTTTGTGTTGATAAATATTTATTTCCACATCTGTTATGTGTTCCCTTTCTCTTTTCCTTCTCCCTCCTAAACTGGGAGCTGTGACATGTTATTTAAGAACCTGGGTAACTGAGTTCTTGTTGCTCCATTTTCCCCACCATTTGGTAAATTAAAACAGAAGAGATTTTCAGATGCGGTCTCATTCTTGGTAGGTAAAGTGAGAATTCCCTTTGTATGACCCCTTTACTGGTTCCTCTCTTTTTTAAAAATATATTTTATTGATTTTTTTTTTTTCCAGAGAGGAAGGGAGAGGGATAGAGAGTTAGAAACATCCATGAGAGAGAAACATCGATCAGCTGCCTCCTGCACACCCCGTACTGGGGATGTGCCCGCAACCCAGGTACATGCCCTTGACCGGAATCGAACCTGGGACCCTTCAGTTCGCAGGCCGGTGCTCTATCCACTGAGCCAAACTAGTCAGGGCTACTGGTTATTCTTTTCCACTCCCCTTGAAACTATTCAACGTTTCCTGCTCTGTTATAGTTCCTTTCAAAGCTAGATGCGGTACATATTTTAAGACTGATTTTGAAGAACAGATCCTACTGGTGACTGTAATTACTGAGAGGAAGGCACTCTCTGACACAGACGTTATTTTAATATTTTCAGTCAATATTCCTGTAGACAGACTCTGTGTCTTGGACTAGAACATGCAGCTACTTCCTCCTGAGTTTGCAGTGGCCCCGCCTCTCAGTATGGCCCTGCGCTCATCTCCGAGAACCCCACCCGCACAGGGCAGACCTTCAGTACCACCCGCAGGTAGGTATTCATGGAGGAAGACGCTCCAGTAGAGATGAGAGACCCGTTTGAAAAAGACCCCAGTTGGCATTTTAAAGGATCCCCGGCATTTCTAGGAAGGCCTCTGAAGAGATTTCTGGCAACTGGAGAACAATATTGTGATAGAGATGGATTGTTTTGAGGTTTAGAAGTGAAATGCCTGCATGTGGTGAATATCAAGACTTACTGTAGAAATGAAAATCAGACCATGTAGAGAACCTTGTGAAGGGGAGGCTGTGGAGGAGCCGGTTATCCCAGCTGGGTAGGTTTTCTAGGTTAAGAGCCATCACTCAACTGTAGGGATGGTTTTTCCTTTCTTTCACATCCTACCAGGAGGCCTCAGACTCAGGGTCTGTAGCAACGGGGAGCTTCCCAAACACAGTGAGCCCACTTCCTCCAAGAGGCAGGTGTCCAGAGAGCAGCTTGGTAAAGGGACTGTGGCAGCACCGTGAGGTTGTGAATGAACAGGCTCTTCTGTTTATTAGCTGTGTGCTTTGGGCAAGTGACTTAGCCTCTCTGATTTCCTCATCTGTCAAATAGAGGTAATATCCGCCCTGCTGCTTTGTGTGGAGAGCATTAGATGTTGATAGCTAGGATGTCTGACACAACAGTCAGCCTTCAGCAAACACTATCTGTTCTCTTCTGTCTCCCTGCCTCATTTTTCTCATTCTGTGCTTGCTGTCTTCATAGACACTTGAGATTGGGCGTACTGCTTTACTTCTCAGAGCCTCATTTCTAGGTTCTTTCTGAATCTGATGTTGTGTTTTATCGTGACGTCTGAAAGGACATATATGTAGTCAACCGTCAGGAGAGTTGATCAACAGAGACACGGTTTTGAATGCTAAGACGTGCAACTGTGAGGTAGTGCTAGGACGAGACCTCCTTTATCCTGCTAAGTAGCATCTTCTTACTGGATTTCATCCAATATTGGCACGCGGACATTTTCATATTCTCTCCAGCCCTTCTCCAGTTTCTGACCTTTATCATCACGAGGCTCTCTGTAGTCCTGGTGCCCCACAGACTGCCTGGCACACGGTAGGTGCTCAAAGTTAACAAATGAATGAATCAAGTCGATATCCTTTATGGACTGTCTACCCAAGCCAGGGCTGTGCTAGAGCTTTGTTCGCATTACTGTGTTTATGATAACCCACGTCAAATACAAACCAAGTAGCAATTTTCTTTATGTCCTTTGGAAAAGCAGATGGAAGAAGGCTATTCATGATCAGATTGTTTCCCTCTGCTTCTCCCGCCCTCCACTTCCCTCCACTTCCCTGTATGCCTTTGGTGACATGGCTGCTCTGGGAGTGGATATTTGGCCTGTGGAATGCATGTGTTTTATGGCTTCAGTGTCCAGGATGACAACCTCCTCTCCCCCACAAAGGGTCTCCCCCGCAAAGGGTCTGCGTCCTGCTGGAGCTGGAGCTCAGCTGTCCTTATAGGATCCTGAGTGTTTTCTGTTCTGGGCTTCCTCTGGGGCCTGTTATCTCTTGATTATCTAAGGGAGCCCATCTAGCCTGGCCAGTGGTTATTACCTGGCTCCCTGCCTCTGGGAGATTTTACTGCTCATTAGCATCCCTACCAGAGGGTGGGAGAGGAAAAGCAATAAAAGCTGAAACTCAAACCAGTGCCTTTTGCTACTTGGTTACAGTTCTGGTAAATGACGGGACCAGGGGAGAAGGAAATTGAAGTTGTCGGGTTTCCATGGCCATTTGGACCATTTCCCAAAAGCTCTGCTGGGCCAGTGTGCTTGGGAATAGGAAGTGGTTTCAGACGTGGACCTGGCCTCTCTCACCAGAAAAGATGGGATGAAATCTATAGGTCATTCCTGTGTTTGAAACAGTGGTTGACGGACTCATACACATGGTTATTGCTGGAACGTGATGTGCAGGGTTTGTACGCCAGCAATGTGGTCTCGTAAGGTAGAAGTGGCCTGGGGATTACTTGTGGTTGTTTTTATCCCAAGTTCTTTGACATTTAGGACGTGGGACAAAAGTATAGAGTTTGGTTTGGCGTTCTCTGGCTATCCAGCTGGGTTACTTTTTTCTTTACTCTTCTTTTATGGGGTAGTTTAAGGTTTAGATTTTCTTTTTACCACAGAGCCTAATTTAATTGTGGTGTTTAAAAAAAATTTTTTTTGTACATGTGGCCAGAGCTTTTGGGGCTATTGGTAAACTTTAAAAAATACCACAGTGCATGTAAACATATATAATTTAAGAAACAGTCATGATTGAGGCCTATGACATCCTTGAGAAATTCTTACTTGGAAGCAATTCTAATTAGCAAAGTATTTTCTGGTTTCCTTCTTGCATGCTTTATTAATAATAATGCTGTTAGGCACATAGAATTTTCTTTCCTCTTCGGGTTTAATGTTTCTCTATTCCCTTTCTCAATAACCAATTCTGTTGCTATTTCCTTTAATAACAAACATGGTACACTTGTGCTCACAAACAATGAACATGATAGAGATAAGGACCCTTGGATTCTGAAAAGTGGGGATTTCTGCAGTTGCTCTTCTATAATAAGCTCAGTGAAAATGAATTATGGGGCAACCTCATTAAACCATAATTGATTTATTCAAAGTAATTTTACAATTTCAAGAACATGTTCTTCTCCCAGTTAACTAGATTCTTTATTATTATTTTTTTTAAAAAAATAAGGATATTGGATAACTCACTTGGGTATTCAGAACTATGTTGTCTTTCCTGTCATTTGAATTTCAGATTAAGATAGTTTAATTCTTTTAAGTAGTGAAGAGACTAATGTCTAAATAAAACACTGGTAGAATTTACCACATATTTCTGTGCTTTGGACCACAGTGAACAAGAGTGGTTAGGCACTGACATTTTAGTATTCAGGAGCTATGGTGACCTGAATCTTCATTGAACGTGTCAGGGTCTAGTAAGAAGAGGGGGTTGTGTTTTGGAATGATGGGATTGTGGTTCAGTTCTAATATGTAAGATGAATATCGCAATCTTACATGTTAGACTCTCTGAGTAGCTGCACCATAATCATTGGTTGCTTGTTTCCACTTCAGGCACAGGAATTCATTTCAGAATTTATTTAATTTACTGGTGAGAGAACTTAAGTTAATAAAACAATATTTGTTTACCAAATAATTTACCTCACTGCCAATTGATAGCTCAAAAATGAATTAAGCTGGCAGTATTTCTTGGAGCCATTACATGCCATAGCCCTAGAAATGGAAAACTTCTCAAGTTTTTAAAAAAGTTATACTGGATACAACAAAGCAACATTCAGTGCAAGCATCATCATACACTCTGAAATTCCTTCCTGCAATGCCAGAGTTTTAAAATAAGTTTATTTTGTAAGGAATAAAAGTAGCGTGTAAAACATATACAACTATTTACTCATGTTATTATAAGAAATAATAAAATACTCAGGAACCCAAAATATTTACACTGTATATTTGCTTAGTATTTAGTACATGTAAACCTGAACTTGGTCGTTAGCACATGGGCTGTGTATCTGTCAGATGGGTATGTTTCTCCTCCTGAGGGATGAACTTCCTTGGGCACCAGGTCCTTGGAAAGAGGCCTTGTTGGTGATTAGATCCGAGTGCCAGCCATATTTGACATGCTGTGCCCACCATCCTTTTAAACGTTAGGATTATCAACATTGTCTAACGTTAGGAGTATCAGGGTAACAGTTACAGATTCTCATCATGTAAGAGAGAGATCTGTCATCAACAGTGAGTGTGTTAGTCTTGAGTGAATAGGTGAAGGAAGCTGTAGAAATGCTAGCCTCTTCTCCAGATCCCCATCTTGCTCCTAAAGGCAATCTTTGTTAGGGAATCACTTCTCAGCTGGGGAAAAGCTTAGTGACCTTTCATGGTTCTTAATTCAGCAGTTTCTGTGTCACCACGCTGCTAAAGAACAACTTAACTGTGTTGTCTAAACTCTCAATTTTTAAAGTATAATAGTCATACAGGATGGAGCAAAAGGGGGTTTACAGTTGTGAGTACATAAAACAGAGTTTGTTCTTGTATTACCATTTATTAATTACTGTATTACTTTCCATATGAACAACTGTAAACCCACTTTTGCCCCACCCTGTACTAAGTTGATAGTGATTTTAGAAAAAAAAAATATGTTGACAAAAAACCAGCAGAGGTATTTGCAAGTTATCTTATCTAATTTGAGATTTACAAATCCATATAGTAGATTCTTAAGGAATATTAAACAACATTGCATACTTTTGTGTATCTCCACCTAGTGTGGAATGTCAATGCAAGAAATTGGTATTTATTGGATAGGCACTGTGAACTAGGCACCTTGCAACATCCTTATACACAGTAAGCATATTTAACCTCTTGAGATGGTATTACTAGTTCCATTTTAAAGATTTTTAATGGCTTCACCAGATTTCCCAAGGTCACACAAGTAGTAAGTGGCAAGCCAATCTTTTATGGAAACCCATGACCTCCTGACTGTTACAGTCTATTTTTCAAGAATTTCTAGGTCTTAATCTGCTAGTGAAATAGATAATTGCCAAATCAATAGCATCAGATATTCAAGCAAATTCCCCATGGATGCAATTATAAAGCAGTATTTTACCTAACAGGTATTTTACATACCTATTACCATCTGCCTCCCTTCTGTCAGGCAGCTAACCTGGTCCTGGGGTTCTTCTTTCATGAGTTTTAGTAGGTCTTTTCCAGTCTATTAAAAAGGCTAAAATGCTATTCAGCTCCTTAAACATATCACTTGAATGGTTAACTGGTCCATACTGAGAGATGTGACTAAATTAATATACCACGCCCCCATTTTCATGAAGTCATCTGATGTCTTCCAGCTGCTTAAGGATGGCATTAAAGGATTTATGTAATCTACCCCCATTTCCCTTTGCAGAATCGCCTACTGCTCTGGCTGGCCCTGGATTCAGTGTTGCCAAATGGTTTTCCTACATCTCCGTCTGTGCATAATTGTTGTTTGTTCTCCTTAACAAACTTGACTATTCTGAGCTCAGTTCAGAGCTTAGCCCTTCTCTGGAAGTTCCCCCTATTAGCTCCCAGGTGAAGAGATCTTTCCCACATAGGCAACTCTTGTTGTCTAAACCAGTTGTTTGACCATAACCATTTTCTACAAGGCGCCATGAAAAGAGAACAGGTGTGAATATTAACCCTTTTCCTTATCGTCTGTGTGACTTCAGGCAGTCCACACTATTTATAAGACTCAGTTTCCTTAAATATAAAATGAATATGGCATGTAACTATCTCCATTTGACCTACTATAAACAATATTCTTCCCTTCTCTACGGTTCGGTTCCTTAAGTTGTAAAAATAAAGTTAAGAGCAACTAATATTATAGAATTGATGGGAGAATTAACTGTTTATGAATCAGGGGGAGTTAGATTATATTGTAGGAATCAACCCCAAACCTCACCCTGCATGTCCATCTCAAGCTGGCAAGAACTCTGTTCCACACTGCTCACAGTGAGAGTGCTTGGTGGCCAGAGCCTCCATGAGCTGAAATGGTGCAGGTCACTGTGGCAGGAGGAAGGGGAGGTAGTGAATAGGGCATCAGTTCCTTAGGCTCCTGCTTGGAAGTGATGCACACCACTTTCCCCTCACATTTCCTTAGCCAAAGCATATCCCCTGGCTATAGCTCATCTCCCAGGGGCAGGGAGGAGCTAATGATGGTCAGACTTCTGCCACTGGGCCGTTTTCTTAGGGCACATTTCACGTTTTATCTGTCCTGCATCACAGGCTTCTTGGAGTGAGGGCTGTCTTCTCTGGCCTCCTGCCCCACGTGACCAACTGAGGCCCTCAGGAAATGGCTTACTGACTAGGTGATGGGAGTGCTACTTCAGGGGGCTTTTCTCCCAGTGCAGGGAGCAGCTGAGGTTTCCAGTCCCAGGATTTGCTTTGTACTTTGAGAAAGGCCTTAGTAGCATTTACATAACAAACCAAGGGGACAATTCTTTGCAAGGACCCTACCATCTCCTGCTTTTTACTTGAAATGGAAAAAGTTATGGAAACTGTGGGCTTGGTGGCCCTTACTGTTGTTTAAAAGCGGCACCCTTCCATGTCTAGAGGACCATGGTCAAAGGCCAGGATTAAATTCTGATTAGTCTTAAGCAACAATATCGTAAGTGGACCAGGGCGAGCGAGGTGAGTACATCACATCAGAACTCGGGCTTGCTCCGCCTCAGGAGCAGACCTGAAATCGGCTTCCCCGGATTCGCAGGAAGGGCTGGCAAGATCTCCGGTGTCGAGAAATGAAGTTTTCAGCCGAAAGTCACCTGCTGGACAGGCCGAAGTCATATGATCAACATTGTGTTTGCTTTTTCTTTTCTAATTATATAAGACATTTATATTTGTTATAGAGAAGTTAGCAAATATAGATGGACAAAAAGAAAAAACAAACACCATATAAGGGAAAATTACCCCAAAGAAAAACATCTTATTTCTCATCTTGAGTTAATATCTTTTAAACAAAACACCATCTACTCTTTCATGGCTGTAGTGAATGTTTCTTACAACACTGATCAATTAACATACTCTGTTATAGTTCCTGTCACTATACTGTAAATTTACAGACAGTAAATTTACATCATAAGCTTGGCCTGGTGTTTTCAAAGAAATTCCTTTTTATTAAACAAATTTTAAACAATACATAACAACTGTCTTTCTCTGACCTAGAATTACAAATCCCAGATGCACGCATGGCTTTTTAAAAGCCACGAAAACAATCTTTAAGTAAACAAAACGAAGTGGGTCACAAGTAAGCGGTTCCATGAGCGCATGGCTTGATGTGCAGCAGGGAGGAGAGAAGCATTAGCAAAAGTCAAGACACTCGGAGAGACATGGGCAAAGGGCGAGGGGGTACTGTTGGGACCCTTGACAGATGGCCAAGGTTGGAAAATGAGTTGTTTTTGCTGCTTCAGAGCCGTTCCAAGAGCCCGAGCAGCTGGAGCCATGTTCCAGGCATCCACTACCAGGAAGCTGGCTGGCGATGGGGAGAAGGTACCAGTGGGCAAGTCTTCTCTGATCTGACCCCATGGCCTTTTTCTCCTCTTGGCCATTCTTGGGTGAGAATGTCAGTGGGTAAATGGTGTGATTTCCTTGCGGGGCTGACTCTGGAGATAGCCCTTCTCTCTGAGGGCCTCTTCCCTCCTACTGGCCAATGGGGAGAATTTACTGGTTTCAACTCCTCTGTTGAGCTTTTTAAAGTATGTTTTTATTGATCTTAGGGAGAGAGGAAGGGAGATGGAGGGCGTCAGAAACATCGATGTGAAAGAGAAACATCAATCGGCTGCCTCCTGCATGCCCCTACTGGGGATCGAGCTCATATCCCGGGCATGTGCCCTGATCCTGGCCTGGAATTGAACCTGGGACCTTCAGGTACATGGGATGATGCTCAACCAGCTGAGCCACACTGGCCAGGGCTCCTCTGTTGATCTTTGAAAAGGGACACAGTGATGGGCTGGGTGGGAGGGTAACTGGTCTTACCAACTAGAGATCACAACTTGAGACAAGAAATCAACATATAAATGGTATAGTACATGAAGTTAACATGTAAATGGAGAGACCTGGATAACAGGACAATATATTTGTTAAATGAGTTGTGAATTAGGGTTATTATTATTATTATTGTTACCTCCATTTTACAGACCAGGAAATTGAGGTAAACAGAGGTTCAGAATCTTGCTCCAAATCATGCATCTTTTTGTTTTGAGGGGGGAGGGGAAATGGGAGTTTTGCCTAAATGGTACCTTTCAGAGACCAGAGACTCCAGTTTGGCAACAAGCAAAATAAACGAATAATTTCTAAATCTCCATTTCCCTTGGGTCTGTGAAGACAGTCTTACTATTAGTGCCAGCAGACAAAGGATTAAAAAGATGCTTTGAGGACTCAAATGAACTGATAAAAGGCCGCAGGGGCAGGAACAGAGACTGAAGAGGCTATTTTTCTGAAGATGTGGTTGATTTGTTGATTGGAGCAACTTTATGGGGGTTGGGGTTCTTCCTTCAACCTGCCATTCACAGCCTCATCAGAGTCACAGCTGGTCAGATTTCCGTAACACTTAACCACTTGCATTCACAGGTTTTATTCCGGTTTGATCAGAGGGTGGCTGCCTCATCCAAGTCCCTAATCTTAAGGCATCACTTACTGTACAGAGGCTGCAAACAGGTCTTTTGGATACAAAGTGCATTGCATATCTATGAGCACCGATTTCGGGCTCGCTGGGAAAGAACTATTTATGCTGCTTTACATTAGAGATCTGAACTTAACCCCATTGGATGAAGTTCATTTTCTGAAGGTTCCTCATCATAAGTGTAAGTCCCCGAGGGCCCGTTCCCTCCCTAGAAGAGGAAGGGCGTTCAGGTGCCTGTCGGGTGCCCTGCCACTCTCCTGGGTACATGGGGATCCCACTTTTCTGAAACGGAAGTGGCAGCCCATTTGGCGAGGCAGCAATAATAATGATGATAATAACATGGAGGGGCTCTCGGTCCAGCAGGAGAGAGGAGATTACCGTCCACTCAAGGTCCTTTGATGTCTGCTGTGAGGAGGGCATCCCACAAATGGTTAGTGACTCACTTTTAAAATATGTTATTTGCTTGAGTGTCCCGATTTACTCTTTTATTTAGAAGTTGTTTATAAAGGTTATTGCTGTTAAGCCGGTTGCTTCCTGCATAATCAAATCCGAAACAAACTAGGGGAGAACAAAGGACAATTGCATGGAACTAAAATTATTTTTTGACCCCCTGGGAATAGAAAGAGAAAAAAATTAGAATCAACATTGTTTACTGATTGCTACTGTTCAATTCCCATCAAAGATTTTGTGTTGTTTTTTTTTTAAATTAAAAATAAAATGACTAAAGGAAAGAATTTTTGTTTCCTCTTTAAAGGCACAAGAGGTTGGACAAAACCCTGAAAGCAGGGCAGCTCTTCAAGGCCAAGGGTGCCTGAGTGGAATTGCTAACCGGTTCCCTCTCACTGTGCCGGGCTGTCTGCATTCACTCCATCACAAGCTTGAAGCCAGACCTCATTTGCCTGAGCCAAAAAATGGTCCTTTTGTTGCTGTTTTTCCCCCCTTAGTGTCATCTCTCATGGTTGCCTGGGCAACCAGTGTGTATCCTTTCAGCGTAGGTTCCTGGGCCCCAGGAAGGAAGTGCTCCAGCGCTGGCCGGCTATTTTTATAGAACCGTTACATAATACCGTCTATTAAAGCTTCCTCTTGGTGTTTTATTGCACAAAGGGGAAATTAAGTTTGATGACTCCTAAGTGTTGGATGGAGGATGTCAGGTGACTCGGGTTGTTTGGCCCAGGCCGCATAGCATCAATACTCCTGTCTGCCGTCAGGAGGGCCCATACACGGTCCGCCCGGCCGTGCCCGCTGCCTCGGAGCCCGGGCCGCTCAAGGTTGCAGGCTTTGTTGCCGGGCGGCACGCTCCGTCTCTGGAAGGGTGGCAGCGGACAATGAGGGCGATTCTATTCATGGCTCTATTCACGGTTGAGCGCAAAGGGAACTTTAAAGGTGCAGCACACGTGACTTTAATAGGCGGGGTGCCTGCTGGGAAAGAGAAAGGATGGAAGGCAGAGACCAGGATTGCCTACCCAGGGCTGCCCCCGAGCATGGCGTGGCTGCGGTGCGTGCTGCTGTCTCAGCGCCGTGGGCTTTGCCTGCGGTTAACTCTGAACTGGCCCTGGGCAGAGGGGCATGGGATAGGGAGGCCATGATAGAGAGCCACATGGCGTTTTAGGGAAGATGACTAAAGGCCACAGAATCCTTCTGCATTGGCAACACGACTTCAGGGATTCTCCGCTTGGCGCAGGGCGCGTAGGGAAGTCCGGCTCCGAGCTCCTTTTAGTCCCGCCTTTCTTACTGCTACATTGGCCACCTGTCTGAATGAAAGGGGGGACCAGGCACAGAAATGGACCCCTTGACTCCCAGGGGAGAATGATGGCCACAAGTGACCTGAGGTTGGGGTTCCCTAGACCAGAGAGGCCCTGAGCTGGCCACTCCCTCCAGTCTCTCACATCTCCTGCTGCTGTTTCATTCACTCTCGTCACTGCACCTGAGCCTTGAACCCCTGACCCCCAATATGTGTCTCCAGCCTGCTTGTCTTTGAGGCTCAGCTGAGGGGCACTCCCAGCTTCCTGCTAGAGAGCTTTGTCTGGGGGGCTCACTTCACTTACGCCCAAGCTATCCAACAGGAGACACAATCTTTTGTGCCTTTTGACTGTTTCTATGAACAGCTGAATTCAGAGAAGGCTACATGTTGCTGATCCTCTGGTCCAATCTTCCCATTTTATAGCTGAAGAAGATGAGGCCAGAGAGGCTTGGTAGCTTGTTCAAGGTCACACACAGAGATAACAGATGGAAGGCGTCTTTGCGATGGGCCCTCACTCCGTTCCACCAGGCTTGATGACTCTAGGAATACTGAACCCCCTTCCCTCACCAAACCTACTTCCCTCGTCTCGCAAAATCTAGTCTTTCTTTCTCATTTCCAGTTCTCCCTTAATCACTGAGGTTCTTATCTGCACCAAAACTAGACTAGTTTAGTTTGCAAACTGGCTGCCACCTTCAACCTCTACCCTTTGATCAGTATTGCATTTTACCTCTGGAATGATCTCATAACTTTATGATGCAAGCACTAGACTGCTTATAACATATTAAAGTCTGAACTTAACTCTCCATAATTTGACCTCTCAGCCCCAACTTGCCTTTCTAGCTCTACCGTCCATTCCAATTAGTGGCCCTTTGCTTGGCAAGGTTAGTTCTGGTTGCCATTCATTTTTCACAGGTCAGAGATTCACCAAGTGTTTTTCCTTTTTTTTTTTTTAAATGCTATTGCTTCAGACAGGATGATTTCTGATGAAATATTCCCAATCCTATTCTCTAGGGCTTCCAGAAAATCAAAGATGCTATGGAGCTGATGAACGATCATGAATTTTCATACAAACCTGCTGTCCTGTTTCTCACTCAGAACATTCACTGAGCACTTACATTCATGCCAAGCAGTAACCAAGAAAGGCACTTATTAAGTGCCGAAGGCAGGCATTACATACAAATTACATAGCCATTAAATTCAGGATTGCACAAAGAACTAAGCCATCACAAATGTTTTAAGCGCTATGAAACATAAGTGAGAGGGCAGTAGAGTAGAGGTGAGGGCAGGGGGCGCATGGGACTTGAGATAGGGAATTCAGAGAAGAATTTTCTGAGGAAGTGACGTTTATGCCCAAACAAGAAAAGCAAGTTAGGGTGGAGAAGCAGAGGGAGAGGGTGAGGGAGGAAGGAAGACCTATCCCGGCTGAGGGAGCAGGCTGTGGGCGCCTGGAGGAAGTGGGTATCTAGAAGTTGCAGCAGCTGAGAGAAGGTGGAATGCTGAACCCCGAGACTGTGGGACATGATCGTGTGTGTGTGTGTGTGTGTGCATGCATGAGTACACAAAGGGAAGAGTCCCCTTGAACAGCACCGCATCTCTCTGTAGGCAGTACAGTCTATAATAAGTCAACTTCTTTTATTTTTAGGGGAACATTTATATTTGGTAAAATAATTGTGTATCAATAACAGTATTTACTTTGTTTTAAAGATACAGTGATTTAGGGCATTGGGTTTGAGCTTTCCTCAAACCATTGGCTTCTGCGGGAATGTGATATTTATTATAGTTTCTTATCCTAGGAATGTGGCCTCATTTTCCCGATGGGAAGACTTGCTTTTAAAAGTGTAAACTCAGTCATAATAAATAGTGGACTACGGAAGCTTCTAATTGTTTAGCTTATACTCATTAAAACAAGCACACATGGCCCCTGAGATAAGGTGATTAAAGAAATCTTTCATTCCTATGAATTCAGTGGAGGAGTAGGAGAAGGTATAAGCTACATGGGAGGTAGGGGTTTAAAACTCAAAGATATAATTTAAAAATTCTTTTCCTTAAAAAAGCTTTGACCTAAAAAGCTGCTCTGTGTAGCAGGGGAGAATAATGGAGCTGGGATGATGTACGTGACTCTCCTAGGAACGTGAGCAGGAGGGTGGAGAGCAGGGTGAGTTCTCCTCTCCCTCGGGCGGGCTCTCAGCCCAGCTTCCCCGGGTGGAAACCGGCAGCGGCTCGCAAGGGCTCCTGCGGCCTCTTTCTAGGCCTCCCGGTTACTAGCTTGGCAAGGACATCCCTCCTCTTTTCTTTCTTCTTATTTTTAGTTGACTTTTTCCTTTCTCGGGGGTTGAGGGTAGCGAAAGGCCTGTCATTATCGGGAGTGAGGTGAACCACAGAGACCGTTTTCCCAGGAATCCGCTGCGGCTGCCAACCTGGTGGGCCAGAGTCCTGGTCCAGCCCCGCGTGGTTTTCCTGTGAGAGTGGGGCTTCCTGCAAACCAATGTGCGTACGTTTCAACACTGTGTCTCCCCCCCCCCCCCCCGCCCCGTTAACCTGAGAACATGGAGCTCTCGCCCTTACTCTCATCTGCAAATAATTCCCTACGAGTTGAACTGCAAGCCAAGTGCTAAGTAATTTCGGAAGATGAGAAGTCATTACATTTTTCCTTGTGTTTTATGGTGATCCACCAAATATTTTGGTGTGGCTTTGACTGAGGGACAGGATTTCCCCTTCTAGCAATCAGAAGAAGTAATCTCCAGCTTTACAAAGGCTTGGGAATTCCTGAAAGAGAAATGGTCGCATTATTGGAGGTTTGGGTTGGTGCAAGTTACTGGGGAAGGGGGATGCAAAGAGGGAGAAACAACAGGACAGTAATTGTTGTCTAGCTGCTGACAGTCTGCATGGATACATGTGCGGTGTAATGAGGACAGAGTGAGCTGCTATAAAGAAAGACCAAAAATATGGTAGAGAATTCCTTGTTTTTAGTGGAAGAAAACTTTATCGTTGGGGGCACTTCTCCATTTTAGGGATTCGCTTTAACCCAAGCAAGCTCAACAGAAGCCACTCGTCCATTTCTTTTCAAAGTAAAATCCAAGGGTCCATTTTCAGTGGCCTTGGCTGCTGTCATTGTGTGCACCTCCTGGGCTTGGGAACTTGAACTTCACTATTCCCGTCTCCTGGCTGGAGGGCCCTTGCCTTCCTCCATCATGTCTCTGAGCTGCTGTTGAGTCCGATTTGAACATCATTTGCGAAGCTGTGGTAGAGAGCTGTGGGCTGATTTCATATTTAATGCTCCCACTAGCCTAGGAGTGATAACTACATCTTTCTGTCCAGGTGTCAACAAGACCATTTTACCTTTAGGTGACAGTGCGTCGTGCCTCTGCCTGCTGGTGGCTGGAGGGCGTTCTTTATTGGGTGTCTGGTATCATGTTTTAAAATGCCACTGTCATTTGAGTCCCTCGTGCTTGAACAACGTGTGCTTCCTCATAAGGGGCGCTGTAAAGCTGCGTTGCTGAATTCGTGCAACTGTTTGGGAACAGGAGCTCAGACTTGCTATCAGAGCCCCAGTTTCATTCCATTTGTGATCTCTCACTCCTGACAGTGGGGTAGGAATGACATTATGTACTTTTTTTAAAAAAAAAAATCCTCACCTGAGGATACTTTTTCCATTGCTTTTCAGAGAGAGTGGAAGGAAGAGAGAGAGGGAAATATTGATGTGAGAGAGACACATTGATTGGCCTCCCACAGGTGTCCTGACTGACCGGGGGCCAGGAGCAAACCTGCCACTGAGGTACATGCCCTTGACTGGGAATTGAACCCATGACCCTTTGGTGTGCAGGCCAAACATAGAGCATTGAGCACACTGGCCAGGGCGACTTTATGTACTTTATATCTGGCTGCCTCAGTGTAGGTTGATTGTACAGATAAATGAGAAAAATGAAATTCTTTATATTTTTTGCTTTATTGTCTGTTGATAATATTAATAGTTGTCTGAGATTGACAACAAAATCTAAGACCGGCAACCCTTTTTCCTGCACCTCACACATACAGTACACAAGGATGAGAACCAATGCTTTTAGCCAATCAAGATGATGTAAGAGTTTTGCAAAATTGACATTAAGTTAAAGTCTCGGAAGTTCAGCCTCGGAAGGTACATTGGAGATCTTGTCCGATTTCTTATTAAGCAGATAAGGAAACAGGAAGTGCCTCAGATAAAACCCATGAGCATATGAATGCCAGGGCGCAGGCTAGCGGGCCTGTTGGGACCAACATTGTATTACAGTGACCACTTCCATGTACAATCTCACAGAGCCTGGTGCTGGGCCAGGGGTTATTATACACAAGCAGCACCCAGTTTGAACTCTTGACTACCGCTAACCTCTTTTCACCTCATTTTCTCCTAGATGTAAAATGGTGATAATAATAGTCTCTACCTCTTCGGAGTGTGGAGGAGATTAAGTCACATGATCTATGGAGAAGTTTAGTAAAATGTTAGTTATTATTATTAGGCTTACTTTCATGAACCATTTAAAATATTTAAAAACTATCATGTGATAAATCCCATCAAAACTAGTAACCTAGTTTAAATTCACCTCTTAAATTCAATATGTTTATTAAATGTCTACTATCCGCAAGACACTCTGCTGGGTCTTTTGCAGAATAGAACTATAAATAAAAATAATCCCTGCCTTCTAAGGGTGTGCGTGTGTGTGTGTATGTGTGTGTGTGTATGCAGCAGAATGTAAGTGACAAGAGATGAGCAAGGCAAAGGGAGAGTCAAGCTTGGAGACACCACATATCATGCTCTGAGTCAGTCCTTCCTGGTACTGGCACATCATTTACTGTTTGTCCATGATCAGTTTCTCTCCCAGCCACTTCACTGAGCTTTCACAACTTTCCATGACTTCTTACACTCTCGGACTTCCCTCCCAGAGAAGGATCCCACTACAATCAGGAAGTCTGTTGAGACCATCACCTGCCTGCCCTCCCCCAACCCCACCCCCATTTTAACAGTCTGCAGCTTTCCCCCTGCCCGTAGGAGCAAGATCCCCTGGTGGACATTAGCATTTATAATCATTTCTGAGGACACAATTGCCTGAGGAAAAGGACAGAATTTTATTATTGAAAACATCCATCAAAAATTTTCTTAAATTGTTCTGTGCCATGAAGTTACAAAGAGCAGAAACAACCCATCTTCTGTGGACCCTTCGGTAACCCACCCGCATTTCCAGCCCCTCAGGGGTTTCTCCTGTCTCAGGTACTAGATGCTGGATTCTTTCCTTTTTCTCCTGGGTACCATCTGCTGCTCTATTGCCTGTATTTTCTTTTTCTTGCCGTTAAAACTACCTGGAACTGATGTCTTCGAGAAGGTACCAAGTGGTTTCTGCTCCTTTTTATTTATGATGTCATCTCATTAAGAAAGAAAAAGCCATCTCTTTATCTTCCTCTTAAGAGTAAGCTCATGGAACGTGTCTACATGTTTTACACACATCTCCTCCCTCTTGCTCTCCAACCTCTCATCCCCTGAGATTTGTCATCCGGCAGAAATCACTGATACCGTGGTCAATTTTTGTGTGCACCCAAAGGTTTTCTTCTGATTTCGCCTTCCAAGTCCTGAAGCATTTCTGGCCTAACATCTGTGATGCAGACTTTCTTGTTTATCTTCACACGACACTGGCTTTTTTCTCTCTTCTAACTGTGAGAGTCCCGGACAATTCTGCTCATTTCTAACCTTGGAGATGCAACCCTGACATGGTTTTGAGTCATCAGCCACATCTAGAGGGTTCATAAATCTGTATCTTCAGCTCTCATTGTAACAGACCCATGTCCAATGGAACATAATGTTTTCACTTGAGGATGTCATCACTGTTCACTTGAATAGCTCCAAACCTTAGGTTGCTCATGTGAAATCACCAACTTAGTAGGTAAAAATGGTCAAATGGCTTTTTATATGAATCAACCGAATACTTATGTCCCCAAACTGAAGCTATTGCTTTCTCAAAACCTTCATCTTCTGCAGGCAGCCTCTTACTACCATTGGCAGTTGTGGAGCGTGGTGGCCAGTTTTGTGGGATTACAGACATTTGTGGACGCGCCCTCTTTCATCTGTTTTTCCATCTCTGCTCCATTTCCCCTGAAGTGAGAAGGCTTATAGTTGATCTCTGATTTCTCTTTCCTTCCTAACCATGTTATTCCTAGACTGCCATAATGAAACTCGCATGCCCCTTTTAATAATCTGGTTTATGCCAGGAGCAGAGACTTTTAGGTATTATGGGTTTTTAATTGTCCCTTTTTTGGAGGGTCCTTTGTATCTTTTATTGGAAGTTAAAAATGCTTACTATTGGATACAAAATTTTCTTTCACTCAGTTTTTCAGCATAGGTCTCCTGCTCTATTCTGGATCTATTATTCTAGTTTACTAGACCACAGTTAAATTTTAGTAAGCTTTGCTTTTCTAATCTATAAATTGGGACTAATAATACTAACAGTCTCATAAGGTTGTGGTTAAAATTAATTTAATACATAAAAGTCACTCAGAATAGTGCCTGGGACATGGTAAGTATTAATTGTGCTAAAAATTTTCAGAAGATTTATTATCATGTTGTGCAGAATCAAATTTCTTTTGTTGTTTTCTATATTTTTGCAAAAACAACAAAACCCACACTCCAAACCCACAGCTTTTAAAGGATTCCTGTTTAATTCTGGGTCGGTAAAAAGCTTTTGGTTCATTCTTACTTGTCTTGATTCAATTTCATCCTCCTTAATTATAGTGCTCTTTAATGATGAATTAAAAAAAAAACTAAAAAAAACCCCCCATGTACTCTTTAGGCGGTATTTAATATTAAGTATTCTAATAAAGGGTTGCTATGAAGAAAATCTTTTGGAAGAGGTGATTCTCAAACGTTAGTTTGCTGAAATGGCCCCAGAAATATAGTCAGGGATTTGCACTGCGGCAATGTCTTTGAAGTCTAGTTGCCTGCCTTTAATTTTGCAGTAAGCGCCTAATCTCATTAGATTTCATACACTCGGTGTTTGCACTTGCACAAAAGCTGTCCAAACAAAGCCAAAATGTTGACACCACCGTCCTCTGATGGCATTTAGAATGAATATATTAAACACACTTGCACTAGCATTGCATTAAGCTAAGAAATAAATTTTGAACTTTGAACTCAGCAGGATAAAAAACCTTCCCTTGATAGCCAAGCAGTTGTGCGGGGGTGCGGTGTGGGGAGTTCATTGTGTCCCCGGGAATCCAAACTTGCAAACATTCTCCACATACAGTAGGCGCTGCCCGAGTAAAGGATGAAAGCAAAGACCGGTGGTCCTCACATCCTGTTGTTAGGGACCTAAATGGAAGGTAAAGCGAGCGGTGGATTTGCTTTGAAATGCACTGAATAAACTTTGATTAAATTCACTTCAGAGAAGGGCTCGGAATGAAAGAATATCTCCTAGTTAGCGTGCGAATTCGCGTATGTCTTTATTCAGTTCACTTTGCTAATTTACAGATTTAGAAGTTTTCTTTAAAAATCCTTCGATCTGATTTTGTCATTGAAGGTTTGGGAGCTGAAGGGTATAAAGAGAGAACTCAGATGATCAGGCTTCTTTGTCCCTTTTCATTGAGTGAAGAGAGCAGCACTAAATCTAACGGCCAGGGGTCCTCCATGGCTTCTAAATAGAAGAAATTGGTTTATACATAACATGTGCATACATGTTTATAAAACGACTAGAGGCCCGTTGCACGAAGAGATTCATGCAATAGGCCTTCCTTCCCCTGGCTGCCGGCACCGGTTTTCCGCCGGCACCTGGCATCTGGGACCCAGACCTTCACTCAGGCCGCAGTGGAGAAGCCACGCCTCTTCAGTCTTCAGTCGTCTTCAGTCTTGCTCCTACCCTGCATATGCAAATTAACCGCCATCTTTGTTGAGTTAATTTGCATACTCATCCTGATTGGCTGGTGGGTGTAGCGGAGTGGCACCACTTTGCATGTTTCTCTTTTATTAGTGTAGATATCTCTGGAACATGCCATCGGTTGTGAAGTGCGTGCCAGCAGCCTTCGATCGAGGAAAACAGTTCTCACAAAGTTCATGTATTGAAGTGTGTGCACGATGCTTATGGAGGGTCTCCTGGTTCCTCAGTTCCCTTGTGCTCACTCTTACTTCACATGTATTTTGCTTGGGTATTTGCTTTTGACTTATATTAAGGAATTTTAAATGAAACGCTATTTGGAATGTGTTATATTAGCTATGGCTAGAATGCCATCGAAAATGTTAATCTGTTTTTTTTATATCATCCATTTTATGAACACCATGAAAAAATTCTCCGAGATCTTCATGTCAGGAGCATAGTCATTTTTCTGAGTAGCTGGCTTTGTGTTTATTTTCTGAGCATTGTGAATGCGTCACTCACTGATCACCTTTCAGTTTTCTGCTAGGCCTTCCCGGGAGCTCAGAGTGCTGCTTGCTACCCAGTGCTAGCAATTTCAGAGGGCACTGGGGGTGCGGGCTGCGTGTGTTAGCTACTCTGGGCTTTATTGCTTACCTATTCTTATTTTCCTATTGTTGAAACCCCCTCAGAAATCATTATCTTGAATTGCATAATTTTTAAAAAAGCTGTCCCAATCCTTGTGGAAAGGGATATGAATACATACACCCTTTCATATATTCGTACATGAATTCACTCATCGTTTCATACCAGTGGCATGAAAGGGTATATGGTTTCCAAACCACAGCAATTTAGGAGCCAGAACTTAGAAGGAGAGGGATGGTTGCGGAGAAAGAAGGACTGTAAGAAAGTCAACTGATATGATGACTGATGAGCTCCACTGAGGCACCAAAAAATATCGTAAAAGACGGGTGTAGGGTCTCAAGCATAGCTGCCCAAGAGCACGTGATCAGGGCTGAAAAGCCCTGCACACCTCTCTGACCCAAGGCTGGCAGCGTGCTGTGACTGCACTGCTGTTACCTAGCGTCTCCAACCATAAGGCAAGCTCACGGTGCGTTCTGCACGCTTTGTCTGAGGAGGCCTGGTTCTGCTCGCCATTGGTTAGAGAGGTTTACCTAGAAGTCCTACGTCTCTTTAAAAGGCTAAACTCCAATTATTGAGAAAAATTAACTCAGCACAACAAACTTTACCCCTCAGTGAGGCCAACTGAAGGCGTTCTTATAGAAGCGCCATGTGTAAGACTTGATTGCACGTTTAACAATAGCATTGTGCTTCTGAACTGATCACTGCGCTATGCACCCCCAGTAATAAGATGGTCTGCTCTGCTGCATCACCTGAACTGACCTGCCAGCATTGGCAGCTTCGGCCCATTGAGGGCAGGAATCTGAGGCTGATTCATCACCCATGAAGGGGAGGGTTAGTTACTGAGGGCTGAGTATGTTGGATCATAGCAAACCAATGTCTCTCTCTTTGACTCAGTCAAGTCAAACTACCTTTTCTTTTCATAAGATGCTAGAAGGCCCTCAGCCTGCAGGAGGAGGGGTGTGTGTTGCAGTGAGCGACAAAGATGTTGGAATCTGATTTATGTGAACAAAAGCAACAGACATGTTACCTGAGCTAGCATGGTATGGTGCTTAAAAGGAGGGGCTCTGCAGCAGAATTCCTGGGTGTAACTCTTGGCTCCACTACTTACTGGCTGGTGGGGGTCTTAGGCAAGTTACTTAACTTCTCTCTGTGTTAGTTTCACCAGCTTCAAAATGGGGATCGTGATAGCCCATACCACACGGGTTGCTGTGAGAGTCACCCTAAGTAAAATGTTTAAATCAGTCCCTGACTATATTAAATACACTATGTACTATAGAAATGGCAACTATAAAGTGCTACCATTAATAGTTAATTATTGAATAATATTAAATACTACCATTTAGGTCAGAAAAAGAGAGAAATTTATATGATTTCTAAAGTAATATAAATTACTGCTTTCTCTTCACGTTATATTTGCAAATATGTTTGTGAATATCGTATTCTGTTCCATTGATGTCCTGTGAAAACCCTTAAAAGGCAACAGACTATGGAGAAACAAATTTGTATCTTGGCATTAAATGTTGTGGTCTATTAAAAATAATTCCATATATCAAACCATAGATCTCACTTTTTTAAAAAATTGTGGCTCTAATGTCATTTTAAAAGTAACATAACCACATTACAAAAATTTGTCTATTCTTTATTTAGTTCAACCACATGAACGAAACCACCGTGATGGAATAAACATCTTTTTTGTATATGGCCTGTATGGGTATTAACATGCTCAGAATATTTCTATAAGCATTTCCTGGCACGCTGACTGTTTTCTACCTCTTCATTGAAATATAAGTAAAATCATTTGCAAATGTGAACATCTTAATAGATTAATTTTAATTTGATATCAACACTGAGGTCATCATTATTAGTTAAGTGGTTGTAGTAATGCTGAACGGGCAAGTTTCTATTCTGCCTTTTCACTAAATACTATTTATAATAACTTTTTATGTAATTATGAGTTTTAAAAATTGTTTTTATGAAAATCTTCCAAGCATACAAACAAGGGCACAAAAAAAGAGAGAAAAAAAATGAACCCTAATACCCCCTCATCTAGACTGAACAATTATCTACAATATTTCACAGTGGCTTCATCTCCGTGTTTTCTATTTTTGTATTGTATTGCATTGTATTTGTGACATTTTGCTATTTCACTCCTAACCGTTTCAGGTTGGGTCTTTAAAATAAGAAATTTTTCACAGAACCACGCATCTTCATCACAAACAACAAAATTAACATGGAACTCAAATAACATCATATTTAAATTTCCCCCAAAGACCCAAACAGGTCATTCTAAATTGGTTTGCTTGCTTCAGGATCCAACACATTATATATGGTTGTGTGTCTCTTAATTCTTTAAAACCTAAAACTGTCATCGGGCATGGTAGCCACATTTCTTTTTTTTTTTAATCCTCACCTGAGGATATAATTTTTTTCTATTGCTTTTTCAGGCAGAGAGTGGAAGGGATGGAGGGAGGGAGGAAAGGAAGGAGAGAGAGAGAGAGAGAGAGAGAGAGAGAGAGAGAGAGAGAGAGAAAGAGAAACATTGATGTGAGAGAGACACATCGATTGGTTGTCTCCCAAACACTCCACGGCTGAGGGCAGGGAGCAAGCCCACACCTAGGTACACACCTTTAACAGGGAATCAAACCCTTTGGTGTATGGGACCTATGCTCTAACCACTTAACAACACTGGCCAGGCCGTAGCCACATTTTTTAAATGAGATTAAGGAATTCAGATCAAAAGGCCCACTGGCCACATGTCAGGTGCTCAGAGTTCACTGTTTAGTGATCACATCCTGGACCGCACAGACACAGAGGGCCCATCACTGCAGAGAGTGGATAGCAGGCCCTAGGAAATGAACTGCTCCCCCACTGACCCTCAGATCACCAAATTACTGAAGAAACTAGATTAATTGTCCAAAGTTATGGATTGCTTATTTATGGGCAGTTTAACATGTTCTTCCCAACGTGGTATTTCCTGTAAACTGGAAGCTTTATCTAAAAACTTGATTAGACCATGGCTGGGTTGCTCAGTTGGTTAGAGAGTCATCCTTATCCACTAAGGTTGCGGGTTTGATCTCCGGCCAGGGCACATACAAGAAGCAATCAATGAATGCATAAATAAATGCAACAACATATCGATGATCCTCTCTCTCTTGAAAAAATCAATTAAAAAAGTTTAAAACTTGGTTAGATTCAAGGTCAACAATTTTTTTTTGAAGGGGGTAGAAATATTTCATATTATGTCCTTCAAAAATCATAATTTTTATGATCACTTTATTTCACTGAGTGTACATACAGCAATATTATACTTAAGTGGTCTCTTACTATTTCATATTTAGTTTGTTTCCGTTTTTAAACTTTGTGTATAGTATTGTCTTGACTCTTTCTATAAATGGAGGTTTTTCTCTATTTAACTTCTATATTTCTTTAGGATAAATGACCAAAAGGGAAATTCTGTATTAAAGCTAGCAGCAGTTTTGTGGTTCTTGATACATATTATTTAATTACTTTCAAAAGGATTATACCAGCTAATGCTGTCCTAGGAATATATGGGTACTAGTTTTACCACATCTTCACCACTATTGAGTATTGTCATGGAAATGATCCCACTTTTTCAATGTAATAGTGCCCCACAGTTTGAATCCCTTTTCCTCCTGTCCTTTTTTACTCGCTTGCATCTTGGGCAGGCCCGCACCAATGAGGCCCTTCCTCCACCAGGGTACAGTTTCCAACGTCTCAGACTTGAAGGCAGGATGCACAGGGCGGCTTCGCCCTGGGCCCTTCCTGCCTAGATCCTTTGGGCTAATAATCCCTTTTCTCTCTTCATGATGCATTCTGAGCAGGCTTAGCGGTTAATCTTCTATTTCCAGTTTTCTGTTCTGTTCCTCCCCCTCGCCTGGATCTGAAACATCCTTTCCTTCAACCATTCAAACCTCTTGGTTATTCATTTCCCCCTTCGCTTCAGAAAGCTTTAGTTGTCAATTCCATTCCCTTGTCAGCAGCAATTTTTATTCTTACTGGCTTAGTCAGGCTGTCTGCCCTGGCTTTCTGTGTAAGTGTTTTTGTGTAGAATTTTTGCCTCCTAGGAAGCCCGCGGTTAGTATAACATAATTAAGTGACAATGTGTGAGGTGTGAGGGCTTTACAAGCAGTTAGTGACTGGTTGGGAGACTTATAAGCAAGAGGTGATATCAAAGAGAACCAAATGCTCAAGTTTTATATAAGTAAAACATTTTTTAAAAATTGATGGGGTTTAAGTGGTTGTTCAACAGATATTTGAAAAGACCTATGTGAAATGCATATTGCATCTTGAGCTGTAGTTGCACATCCACTCACACAACTCCATCTGTCCCTTGTATTTCCTTTCCTAGTTTCCCAAATGTGCGTGTTTCCCATAACCCTCTTCTTCAGCATTTGCTCTCCAGCCTACTGACCTCTGGCCCCTCTTTGATTCTTCATTGCTCCCCATTACATTTTCAGTAAAAATAAAACGAGTGTGACTGAGGTCACAATCTGGCTCTTTATACAAAGCTACACATGCAAGATGCTAACTAGTGCAGAAAATATGTATCATGGGAAAAAGTTAAAATTACAATGAGAAACTTAACTTTGGAATTTCCTGCCTGATCTGTCTTTTAAGTTAATGCTTTAGTTTGATGTCCTTATTTGGCTTTAAATGAAAAGCTGGAGCTGAGGTAGAAAAGAACAAATCAACAAACAAACAAAAAAATACTTACATGCAACTTACAGCTGTGCTGAAGTAAGACCACACAACAGCACTTGACTCTCAGATGGTGTGCTGCGTGTTTATAAAACCTTGTAACGGCGACCAGACTGGGAGACGGAATACTCACAAGGATTGTGTTGCATGTGTACAAAGTGAGCTTTGGGGTCCTGATAGCTGTCTCATAGCTTCAAATCTTATTTTCCATTTTTTCAGAAGCTCAGAAATAGGTAAAAGGAAATTTCATTTTTTTTTAAAGAAAAAGGTCAGCCAATGTGGTACTCTATACACAGAACTCTCTGAAGTAGATATTGATCCAAGAAAATATCCCCACCCCACCCCAAATAAACTTGAACATCTCATACTTGATTGGCTAAGGACTTTAGTGATCGCATCATGTACTGTTTCCTTCAAGAGGCACCATCTGGCACCAAACTAGTAATTGAAAATGTGTGGTGAGTGAAAATACAGTCAGGGTCATTGGGAGATGAGCAGCGCATCTACATTATTCTAGCATTCATCCTTTTTACATTTTTGATGATGAGATTTGAGAGTAATCAACTCAGAAATGAAATGAGGATTTTGAGAACTTTTCATGTTTTCTTTTAGGTTATGAGAGCGCAGCCCTTTGAATGTTGGGTAAGGGAACTGGGGTCTGAGGCTTCCACATTTATAACTGTGTTTAGTCTAAGACCTGTTAGTGGCCCAATGTCCAGGGCTTTTATTTTGCTCTAAGGCCATTTTCAGATGGCGTTCCAGCCCCACTTACCTTTCCTGCCCCAAAACTTCAAAGGAAACAGGACTTGTTGGGAAGGAGCAGAAAGCCCAAATGCAGAGACAGATGTGGGTCATTCTGGTATCTGGCTCCAAAGATGTTTCTAGCTCGAGGAATTGTTCCCAGTTATTAACTTTATCAAGTATGTATTGAAAAGTCAAAATCCCCCTATTCTAATATGTAAGTGGAGACACATGTGAGTCTGAGGCAGGCCTTGCCTTATGCCTGGTTAGGATTGAGTGTGAACCAAAACATTTGGGTATCTTTATGGGAACTTTTTGTTAACCTGTATAAACTTCAAGATAATCCTTCTCACCACGGACATTCTATATAAAAAAGTAGGAAAAATCCTCTAGGAGTGGAAGTACCTTTTAGTTAGTGTTGAGGATGTTGACACTTTCTTTGCTATAAATCAGTCTATTTTTTTTATCCAACTATTGCATCTTGAAAATTTCCTCCTATTAAAACACTAGAGGCCCGGCGCATGAAAATGCATGCACTGGAGAGGGGTCCCTCAGCCCGGCCTGCTCCCTTTCACAGTCCAGGAGCTGGGTGGGTGGTGACCCGGTGATCAGGGGAAGGCAACGCCCCATCACACCTCTGCTGCTGCCACTGCCAGCAGCACAAACCTCGGCCAGCCCTGGTTACCTGAGCCTCGGCCAGCCCTGGTTACCTGAGCCTTACCTGGGCAGCCACCATCCGAGGCTTCCCTGTGCCTTGGGCTGGCCCTGTGCAGCTGGGGGGCTGAGGGGACCGGGGGACTCTGGAGGCAGGCGTGTGGAGCCGCCAGGCCTGCCTGGGATGGGCCTGGCCTTGCTGCACACCTGCCGCCCCCGCGGGGCTGAGGGGACTGAGTGCCGCCATCTTGTGGCTGTGGGTGCAGCCATTTTTGAGGGCATGGCAGTCAATTAGCATATTCTCCCCTTATTGGCTGTGGGCGCCACCATCTCTGCGACAGTGTGAGGGTCAATTAGCATATTCCCTCTTTATTAGATAGGATTGCCTCATCAGTAGCACATGTAGCTTTGAGCTCCAACACTGTCGCATTGAGAATGGATTGTGTGGGGCAGGACCATGGGGCAGTACGACTTTTCATTTCTTCTCTCCTGGGGATGCGGCAGGGGTAGAATGAAGTTGTATTTACTGTCTTAGAGCATCAGCAGTGTTGGGCACTCAGTTACTCAGGCCAACATATTTGGATTCCACCCTGACTCCTTTCTTATAGCTCATATCAATGACATCAGCTGCCCCTGCTCTCTCTATGAATTATGTATTTTTATTATTATTTTTTTTATTTTTTAAATATATTTTATTGATTTTTTTACAGAGAGGAAGGGAGAGAGATAGAGAGTTAGAAACATCGATGAGAGAGAAACATCTATCAGCCGCCTCCTGCACACCTCCTACTGGGGATGTGCCCACAACCAAGGTACATGCCCTTTGACCGGAATCGAACCTGGGACCTTTCAGTCCGCAGGCCAACCCTCTATCCACTGAGCCAAACCGGTTTCGGCTGAATTATGTATTTTTAAAGTTGTGTCCTTCCCCCACTGAAATGTAAGCTCCATGAGAGCAAACAACTTTTAAAATTTGTTGCAGTGTCCCCGGAAGAATGGCGTGTGCAGAAAGAATTTTCGAATACATGTCTCAACTAATCTCCTGTTCTTGAACTTACAAGTTGTTTCCTTTTAGTATTATGAAATACTGTTATAGATATCTTTGCAGCTATTTCTGAGTACCCAGCTTTGCTAAGTGTCAATTCCTAGAAATAGAATTTCTAGATCAAACTGTTTGCCTATTGAAAAACAATGGATTTATAATGACAGCTTTCCTCCAAAAGGTTTATGCCACATTACAAAAGTTTATACCATACCACAAGTTTATACAGTTTTACAACATGGAAATGCTAATGTTTCTAGTTCCTCAGCTATAATAGGCACGAGCCTTCAAAATCTTTACTAATTTGTTAGTTGGAAAAATAAAAGTGTGATTATTTTAATATAGTTGCACACATTTTTGATATTCTTAATTCAAGAGTAAAATTGTCCCAATTCTGTAGCCAGATTTTGGATTGGGATCACAACGCTTACTATAGACAATAAGAGGACTTTTCTATCGCATAATACGTACTCATGAAACAAAACATTAACCATACTCCTCCCAAAATAGAGCTTCATCACATCAGCTCTGGAGAATGTGCCAGTGGCCCTGCTCCTCTGTTAGTTTGGAAAAGCTTTTGTAGATGAATCTTTTAATCACCCAATCCTTATGTCTTTTTTCCCATTAACCAATAAATAAAAAAGAGAGATGTGTTTTGCTATAAGAAAGTTCTATATATGAAAGTCTAAATCATTACATTTTGGGGAACAGAAATCATTATTGTATTAAGAGTTCCTGCACATAGTAACATGCCCATTAAGAAAAAAAAAATAAGTTTACAAATACTGTTTAAGTTGTAGTGGCTACAATGAGATGAACCAGGCCCTTGGGCCATCGTGGGAGCTTCCTGCACATGATACAGGAAACATAATGCTATTCGTAATGGGACAGAGACATTCCCAGCCACCCTCCCGGGCCTTGCTCAGCAGATTTATGTACTTTTAGCTAATAAATTTGTCCATATAAAGCAATGGGCCCTCTGCATTCCCTGTGCCTTGTAGCTCCTGAAGAGTGACTTCTGTCTCTAACTCTCTGAGCCCTAAAACCTTTGAAGGAAAAGATGATATACCATTTTCCTCTCTGTGCTTGGTACTGCTCCCTGTAAAAGTGTGAAAAGTAGCAACTTCAGCCAGAAGGGTATGCGAGTATACATGTATGTGTTTATAAGCTTCAGGTAGAAAAGGCTGAAATTTTTAAGCCAAAATTTCAGCACTTCAACCACATTATATGGATTATATGCTTTTATTATTTAGAATTCTTGAAATATCTAATAATGGTCATCTTGTTTGTCTACAAGTGTCCACACATTTCCCTGATTATATAAGACCAAGGACTGTTTCGGCATGAGACTAACGTGCACCAGTATCTGTCCGTGTATGTCAAATTAACAGTTCTTGAAAGAAAGAACAGGCCATGGAGCTCTCACCTTCTTTGGCTTGTACGTGGATTTTCATAGGCTGCAATGGAAATACTGTGGACGAGGATTATCTCTTCAAGCTTAGGTGTAAACATTGGAGCTTACTATAATAACTTGGATCATGCACCATCCCAGGAGTGAGGGTTATTTCCTCCAGACACTTGAGTGGATGGATCAGTTGCCAAGCAACTTGAATTCTTATGGGGCAGGGCTGGGGAACAAAAGGGCGCCAGGTGGTAATACATAGTAGGAAAATGACAAAGACATGTGGAAAAATAAAGCCTCCGTCTGGGAACTGCAGGGCATAACTGTTTAGAAATTTGGACTATGCCCCTCCTTAATTCATTTCAACAGCTATCAGTCAGTGATTATGTCTTCAGTATCTATCACTCTCTCCATTCATTCTCCACCCCATCCATTCATCCACCCTGGATAGCTGATTTTGCTATCAGAAATGACAAGTAGTTTTATCCTGTTTCCAATAATTGTTCACTACTTTCTCACCCATTCACATAATTTCCTCTGTCTCTTCCCCCACCCCCACCACCCACGTCTTATATACTTGGACTTTTCATCTCCTGGTCACATGCTTCTTCTCTAAGGCTGATTTTATAGATGAGACCATTGCTTCACTGATAGTTGATGCTTAGATACTTAAGTTAGGTGGAAATACAGATTCCTATAGAAGAGTGTCAGAGCAGGGCTCATGTGCCCACACTATTTGAGACCTCTCCCCTGGTCACCTATGTGCTGAGACTTAACATCCTGATGGCCAAGTGGAAATAATGTTGACAGTCCAAAAAACCAGGCACCGTGATAAGCAATCCTACAGGAAATGAGCTTCATATATTTGAAAACACAAGTAAGTTCTGTTTGTTCAAAGACCCTATAAAAATACACCTTTTCTCCCTGTGGAAACGAGAACTAAAGAAAACCACGAGGTCCTTCTTTTTGAGAGTTTGCTCCCCAGGTTTTGGGTTTTCATTAGGCTGCCCCGACCCCTTAACAACCTGTAACAACCTAAGACCATGTAGCAGCAGAAATCCAGTTGTTCTGGAGAATTTCAGGAACATAAAAGTATACTGAAATTCTGGGACATGTCTGAAGGAACTATTATTTATTTAGTGCCTACTCTATGCTTGGCATTGTGCTAGTCATTTCTTAATAGGTTTTAAAACTTAATCTTCAAAAATCCTTGTATTGTGGGTATTATCCACATTTACAAATATGAAACGAAGGCTTGAAGAGGTTAAGTAACTTACACAAAGCCACTCAGCTCCTGAAAACCCGGGCTTCTGTCCTCAGTGTACTTAATTCTTCTAAGCTACATTGTTGAGGAAGTATTTCCTCTTGAGATGCAAGTAAACCGGTAGAGCAAGTTTAATGGGAGGCTGCAGTGTGGGTGCTATGTGATTGGTAATTCTTCCCAGGGTGTGTGGGGGGGATGGGGAGAGGGAGGAGCATGTCCGTAGCTGTTGGAGAAATGGGAAGAAAGATGTGAATGTTTGCACATTTGGGGTCCTTCCTCACTTCTTGGTCATCCATTTACACTGAGCTCAGCTCTCCCTATTTAACTTTTCCTCTTCTCCAAGTTCTGGTTCTTTTTTTTTTTTTCTTTTCTACTTTTATTGCCCTTCTGCCTTTGTTTGCCCATTTAACTGCTGTGGTAGATATAGTGATGCTCCACCAGAACACCTTGGATTCCTTTTATCTTCACTGTGTACCTCTCTCCCTGACCTCCATGTGTTTTTGCTGCTAAGCCATACCTGCAACTTCTTTAGAAGACTGCAGCCCCCCTTCAGGAGAGCCAGAAGTGCCTAAAGTTTACACTGACCCTCTTCCTCCTGCCCCTGGGGCACTTACTGACCGATGATGTAAACGACCAGTTCCCTTGCCTCCCATCTGGATCATTCACTCTTAGCTATAACTTTCCACTTGAAAGCTTACCTACTAGATTAGTCCACTAGGACTTTGCCTGAAATTGCACCTTTCCTTGACTTTAGCCTTGTTTTTCATTCTGTTTCTTTCAGTCTCTTTGCAGTCTTTCTGAGGGCACTTTCTTAATAGATCATTTGCTCATGCATTTTTGTTCCACATTCCGGGGAATATTCAGATTTTAAAGGGCTGTTGGATAGAGGATCTGAGATGACACTGTCAGTGGGAATCCAAAACACTTTCATGGCTTTTGTGTTAGATTGAGGAAGAATGGAGGTCGGGTGATAAATGAAGGTCGGGTCTGGTCCTGGGACCATCTTAAAGTGGGCCCAATGGGCCTCTGGACTCATCTGGTCGTCATTTTCCAATTTCCTGACCAAATAACCAGGGTGGACATTTTAGCATCTGGTTGATCACGCACATTGGTTCTCTAACTGTGGGGTAAGAACTGATATAGTAGGAAAGACCAAAGTGGATGTCACCCAGGTTAAGGTGTGAGTGGCAGAGATTGGCACCACCCTTACAACCAACACAGATGGTCAACCCCATTACATCCCTGTTTTATGCTTCATTCTACCTCCTGAAGAAATCAGATGAGTCACAGCAGGTGACAGTGGACTACTAGACACTCAGCCAAGAGATAGTCTCAACATAGCTGCTGTGCTGCACATGGTATCTCTGCTAGAACAGATTAGCACTGCTTCTCATTTGTGGTGTGTGGCTACTGAGTTGGCAGATGTGTTCTTTTCAATACCTATTGTGAATAAGGATCAGAAGCATTTCCCCAGGAAGGACAACAGTAAACAGTCACAGACTTCCCCTGGGCCCAAGGTAACTCCCCTGCTCTTCGTCCAGTATAGTCTGAAGGGACCTTGATTATCTGAACATTTGGTCCTTTAGATTGGTGACACCATGTTAATTATATATGAACAGGAAATGGCAAACACTGTAACTGCTGTGGATACCCCAGTAAGACCTTGTACTGCAGAGATTGAGAGAAACTGCAGAGATTTAGGATCCTGCCAACTCAGTAAAGTTTGTAGGGTCCCACTGGTCTGGAACTTGCTAGGACTTCACAGCAAAAGTAGTGCAGCAGGGGGCTCCTGCTCATGGAATTCACTGATTTTACCATGTCCCCCCACCATCCTGAAGCTGCTTGTTTGATAGGATGGTGGGATGGTCCCACGTAGGTGGCATTGCCTTTCAGGCCTGGGGCATGCTTCTCCAGAAGGTTGTATACACTCTGAATCAGTGTCCAGTATACAGTGCTATTTCTCCAACAACCAGGATCCAAGGGTCCAGGAATCCAGGGGTGGAAATGGGGGTGCAGTTATACCCAGTGACCCATTAGCAAAACCTTTGCTTCCAGTTTTGGTGGCTTTATGCTCTGCTGGCCTGCAGTCCTTAGTTCCAGAGGGAGCAATGCTTTCACCAGGAGACACAACAATGATTGCACTGAACTGGAAGTTCAGACTGTTGCCCAGACACTTCGGGCTCCTGATGTTTCTGAGTCAACAGGCAAAGAAGAGAGTTACTGTGCGGCTGGGGTGACTGATCCAGACTGCCCAGGGGCAGTGGGACTGCTGCTCCACAGTGGAGATTCGAAGACTACATCTGGGATACAGGAGGTCCCCAGGGCGTCTCTTAGTATTAGCAGGCCTGTGAGTAAGGTCAGTGGAAAACTGTAACCCAATCCAAGTCTACTAGGGGCTCAGGTGTTGCAGGAATGAAGGTGTGGGTCACTCCACCAGGTAAAGAACCAAGCCAGGGGTGGTGCTTGCTGAAGGCAAAGGGAACTCAGAATGGGCATTGGGAAAAGCCAGTTATAAATATCAGCTACAAAAGTTTTCTTCCTTTCTTATTCTTTTATTACAGCAATTTTCAACCTTTGCATTCCATGGCACACATAAGCTAATTACTAGAATTCTGTGGCACACCAAAAATACATACTTTTTGCCAATATGACAAAAACAATAGTATAGTTTTGATTTACAGACAAAAAAATAGTAATTACCTACCCTTTTTGCTCCAAAGTGACTTTTTAAAATTAATGCCTGTACTTGTATATAAGCATTTCCGGTACCAAGAATTAACCAGTCAGATGCAACCTTATTGTGCCACGAGACCAATAAGATGCAACGCTGCTAGATTATGACATATATTAATGGTTCACAGTGGACAGCTATTGTTGTGTATTTTGTTGTCATTTAAAAAAAATTTTTGATAATCTAAGGGAAAAGAGGTCAGTGTCCCTGACTAAACTAGTCAGGCATTGCATATGTTCAAAATTCTTGCTGCACGCCAGTTGAAAATCACTGTCTTATTATGTAATATAGGATGTATTGATTTTATACCATAGTGTGTAAGTGTTTTGATTTTATAATCACAGTTTAAGTTATAGAACATCAAGGAGAAGCGTCAACCTCTCTCAAGGACTTTGCCTCCTCTTGTGTGGAAGGGGTTAGTGAGTGTGTTTTTGGTTGTGGACAGGATAGTTTTATCACGTTAGGCATGACTATGTGCCTGTGGACTTGTGATGGTTCATTTTCATTGGCCACAGGTGCTCAGACTAAACATTATTTCTGGGTGTGTGTGTGAGGGTGTTTCCCGATGAACTCAATACAGTAGATTGCCCTCCCCAATAAAGGTGGACAGTATCCAGTCTTTTGAGGGCCAGAATAGAGCAAAAGGTGGAAGACTAAGGAATTCATCTGTGTATGTCCTACCTCAGTTGCTTGAACTGAGGCATCTCACCTCAGCTTACCCAGCCCTGGGGCTGCCTAGTTCTCAGGCCTTTAGACAAGGGCTGAATTACGCTGCAGGCTTTCCTGGGTCTCCAGCTCGCTGACAGCAGAGTGTGGGACTTTTCTGCTTCCCAATTCTTCATTGTAAGTATTCTTTCCCTAATAAGTATATTTTATTATTCTTATTATTTTGTGTTAATTTTTACTCAAGGATGCTTTTTCTATTGATTTTTAGAGAGAGTGGAAAGGAGAGAGAGAGAGAGAGAGAGAGAGAGAGAGAGAGAGAGAGAGAGAGAGACATCAATGTGAGAGAGACACACCGATTGGTTGCTTCTTTCACATGCCCTGACCTGGGCCAGGAATCAACCTGCAACTCAGGTATGTGCCCTTGACTGGGAATTGAACCCTCGACCCTTCAGTGCTTTGGCGACACACTATCCACTGAGCCACACCAACCAGGGCAAGTATATTTTAAATAAGCATAATTTTTATATATTTTACTGGTTCTGTTTCTCTGGAGAACCCTATTACACCCTCTAATTTAAAGAATACGTTTTGGCTCCTTTAAGTTCCTACCTCTTAAAACAGAAGCACATTTGTTAGACCTCTTTGTGTTTTGGAAGCAGCATGTACCGCACTTGGAAATATTGCTCTGATCCACTTACTGGATGATGTGGAAAGCTGCCAGTGTTGAGTGGGGCACAGGAAAAGGAAGGCTATATGGCAGGTCCAGGGGTGGGTCCAGGCTATAGTACAAGCAGCCCTGCCTCTTGGGATTTCTCACTGAGTAGATCCCATGATTCTAGAGGAATAGGTCCTGAAGAAATCACATGGGTCTCTGGCAAGATCTAACAGGTGGATCACAGAGCAAAACCCAGGTTTGTAGAGAGCCAACTGCAAGCAAGAGCTATTTGCCATTCACAAAGCAGCTCCTGGTCTGCTGTTGGCACTGTTCGATGCTGGCCATCTGACCACGGGACATCAGATGATTACTGACCAGAGCAGCCCATCATACGTTGGGTGTTTTCATACCCACTAGGTCATAGAGTATTGGGCCGAGCAGCCGTCCATCATACAATGGAAGTGGCATATCCAGAATCAGGCACCTGCAAATGTCTGAGGGCACCAGGGGGCACATGTCATTCTGACAAAAAAGGTGGCTCAACTCTCCATGTTAGTAGGGTTGCCCTCAATGGAATTTTTTCCAGTTTGTTTAGTCGCAGAACTGTTTTCTTATCTAAGAAGTCTCTTCTTCGGTGTCATCTGGGGAAGAAGTTCTTAGGCACCCAATGTCTGAAGATACTCTTTATTCTCCATCACACATCCCTTAGTTTGCATTTTAGCATAGTTGACACTAGCAGCCGTATTATTGGTTGATACTTCTGTGCGTGTTGACTGTCTCCTCCCAGAACTGAAGCTCCGTCAGGGCAAAGGCCTTGCTTACCTTGCCCATCGCCGCCTCCCTCTTGCACTGTGCAGAGCCATGTCTAAGTTAAGGGCTAAGAAATATTTGCTAAATGAATGAATCATACATTTGCAGAGTTCATGGTAAGACTCAAGCTTATGTAATTTTCTTGAAAGAGTCCTTAGAAAAGAGACCTGGGTCACTAATTGTGTTTGTAATAAATGCCTTTCTTGGCGAAGACGAAGCCTGTGGTGATGGTGAAGGTGAGATAACATCGGCTGCCTTTGCAGCTGCCGTGTGGAAAGCTGAAGTGGGTTGACCAGAAGAAATAAAAAGACATGCTGAAGCACAGCTTCGGAGAAGATCCTTTAATCTCTGACTGCTGGGAAGACGGGCCGCAGATCGTCTGCTCTGTGTGCCAGGATCCCCAGGGAGCTGGCAAAGGACGAGCAAAGTCAGCTCTGAGGAAAGAAAGGCGAAGTCACTGGTAGCAACAGGTATTGCAAACAGTGTCACAGTTGCTAACGAGACGATGGGCCCGACCTGTGAACTTCTCAAGGGGAGGATCGTGACGTCACGCTGACGCATTTCTAGCTGTTTTCTTACCCAGCTCCAGTTTATCTGGAGAGACACATAGAGGTATTTATTGCAGTTATTATCATCCCTTTCTCCCCATATTTTACAACTTATTTTACATAAGTTGAAAGTCCATATGATGGAAACAAAACTTATTTATTTATTTATTGTTAATCCTCAACTGAAGATATATTTTCCTTTGCTTTTTAGAAAGAGTGTAAGGGGATGGGATGAGAGAGAGAGAAACATCAATGTGAGAGAGACATATTGATTGGTTGCCTCCTGCATGTGCTCTGACCAGGGCCAGGGGTCAAATCTGCAACCCAGGTAGGTGCCCTTGACCTGGAATCAAACCTGGGACCCTTGGACGGGTGGGCTGACATTCTAACCACTGAGCAACACAGACCAGAGTGGAAACAAACTATTTTTTCACATGTTCAGTATTATGTGGTAAGGCATAGTTTATTATTCGTTGGAATGTTCAAGTATTAGGAAATATGCATATTTCTTGCTATTTCCAACTTTAAGCAGAACAAAACCTCAAATGAAAAAATGGCACATGTTTGTAAAGTCCATCTCACACTTTTGTAATCAAATAAACATCAATACCTTTGGGAACACACGTACACAAAGAAAAGAAGAAGAAGAAAGAAAGAAACTTGGCCTAGAACTTGCTGTGGTTTATTCTGCAAGTTTATTCTGGTTTATTCTGACTTGATTGTTGCCCTGGCCACATGCAGAACCTGCAAGTGGTGGCTTACAGTCTCCAAGGCTCCAATTTCCCGCTTCCATCAGAACCAAGGTTTCCACAGACAATGCCTGGAAGGACTGGTTCTTTCATTTCTAGTTCTGTGTATCAATCACAGAGTATGGAGATATTTGCACTTGATCTTAGCCCAAAGGCCGAGGAGTGATGAGTAGGGAGAAGTTTGGGCAAACTCCAGAAAACCACTTCAATGCAGAGAACCTCACAGTGTGAGATCCAATTTATACATAATTGTTGTCATGGAGAGGTGGCACGTTCTGAAAATAATATTGTTTGTGAGATGTGACTATTTCGAGAATATATTCCTAACCAGCTCCGTACAGCCACTAGCCTAGTTGGAGCACGCTGGAAACAGAGCCCTGGGCAGTGATCCCATTAGGTGTGAAGGCAAGAGGTGGGCACTGAGAGAGCCCTTGGTCTGCCCTCTCCTCTCCAGAGCATTTTCATTCCACTCCCACTGCTCCCCCCTGCCCCCTCCCGTAGGCAGCAGACCTTTAAAAGCCCACACCTAGCACAGAAGTCCAGGAGGAACTTGGAGTTTGCTTTTCTTTAAGGTTTACAACAACTGACGACTTACCAGGTTCAGCCTGCTTTGTAATATATCCCTCAACCACAGGATGAGGACGGCAAGCTCCCCGAGGAGGGTTACCCCATTTGCTTGCTGCCTGCTCTTTTCTGCTCCGGTATTAGCTGTTCCGATGGCAGAGCTGTGCTGGCTCCCCAGACCCCTCGCTCCATTTTAATGTGAACCAGGGATGCATCGTCCCCAGCGTGGCCTGTCAGAACTTGATAGCTCTGTAAACACTGAAATCTTTGTTGCCATAACACCAGGAAAAATAATACAGGATCCTGCATATAAATACAGCAGAGGCCTTGGGGAATGGGAGCATTTCTAAATGACTTGAGCTCTGTCGTGGCCTAATCTCCTATAAATAAATGTCAGCGCAGTCACCGAATGCAGACTGGATTTTCGCCTGCCTGTGGCGCTCGGCCTTCTAGACAATACTTATGCTGAGGGAGTATCTCTTGCCAGTGAAGTTATCTCCTTTGTTTTCTTTTGTCATTATTCGCGTAAGCCAAGGGAAATGAAAAGCATTTTATTTCAAGCAAAAGGGCCTGTGAATGATTAACTCTGGTTCCAGGCATTGGGCCTTTGCATAGCAACCCTCGGTTTCCAACCGGGAAAGCCTGAAGGCAGCAGCAGCAGCCCAGGAACCTGAGACCAACATCCTCAACTGGGGGTGGGAGGAACGGAACACGCCTAACCCTTGGGTTCATGAGGAGAGTTCTCTGTAGTTGGCTCATTTCATTTTGCGCTGGTTTCATTGCACTTTTCTTGGGGGTGATGTGTTTTCCTGATTTTTCCTTTCATGAGTACTCTTGCTCCTGGAGTATACTTGAGGATCCAAGTGAAGCTTGGCCATGATCATGGCTTAATCGGGTGTATGCCACTCTATTTTACATGTTTTCTCCTTAATATTATCCCAAACTGGGCTTACACTGCCTACATTTTACATTAAAAAAAAAGAAGGAATCAACAGAGAGCTTCATTTTTTATTTTAATTCAACAAAAGTTTTGTTTGGCACTCTTGGAATTATATATAGCACAAAGCATGAAATGAAAGAAAGAGAAGCAAATGGTGTGACTATATGGTTCCAACGAACAGGACCCACACTGAACAAATAGGGAAGAAATCAAGACCAAGTCCTTATCTCTTTGTGGACATTTGGTGCTTCAGCACCGATATAGCAAGGTCCATTTTCATGGAAAACAAGACCCGACTTAAGAGTCAAAGGAAATGAAGTGGACGCTGAGGACAGAAGAAACACGGAGTGGAGAATTTAGGAAAAAGCAGTATAGTTATAATAGAGCCAAAATATTTAAGACACTTAAATTTAGACTGCAAGTCACTCCAGATGTTTATTTATTAACGTTAATAATGTTTCCAGTCTTGTTATAGAATACCAAGTCCCACAGGCTCCACTTCGGAGTTTAAAGACGAATGCGTGGTCTTTATTCTCTTCCAGCTCTGTTTTAATTTTAGGGGTTTTCTATAGCCACGATTTTCCTGTAAAAGTGTTTGCACAATCGTGAGCACCTCCTGATGCTTAGCAGAAGGTCTGCGTGAGACAGTGGTCTCGCACAACCTTCCCCTTTCTGCATTTCTCTTCTTGCTTCCATGACAATAAAGAAAGAAACTTGGCACAAGAGTGTAATCCGTTCCTGCCTGTTTCTCATCTGAAGTCATAAACCTCTGCCATCCCACCCAAGACTAGGATTTCGGCTGGCATGAAACAGCTGTCTGCTGAAAGGTTTATTCTGGTACTAGCCGAAGGCAAAACTATTTTAATTGAAGGCCCGAGGCTGCTCTCCAAACCTCACCATCTCTGGGCCATTCCCAAGAGGAAACCATTGAGGAAAAGGTAGAAGTTACATCCTTTCTTTTAATTCTGGACACACTGTATGTCTGTGAGGTTGACAGCATTTTACTCTTCTAACCTCTCTATTGTGGCGTCAAGGAGGCTGAGTCACACAAGCCAGGTCAGCAGAGAACAGGGTGCAGTGTCTGGGGGGCGAGTCTCCCGACCAAGGGTCATCAGCTGCCCTGGGAATGCGAAGCCAGGCTTGGCGGTTATTCTGGTTTGTCCATAGGAATTCCCAAATCCTGACTTTTTGTATGAATTCTGCATCGTTTTAAATGTTTGCAATTCATTTGAACTGAAGTCAACCATCGTTCAAGTCAATCAAAACAGGCTCTGAATGTTTGGGGCGGCTGGTACCCAAGCCCCAGGCTCTGCTCCTGAGCTTCTGGGGGTGGCCATTGTATTTCTCAGCTTCTTGGGCTCTCACCCTGTCAGGCAGCATCCTTTACTTACTTTTCCACTTAGGTGATATGGTGGAAAGCAAAGAACACAAGCTTTGGAGTCAGGGGATGGAGGTTTTGCTGGTTCTAGGTTTTACCAAATTGTGAGCGCAGCAGCGGAGTCTCCGAAGCCTCCCTTAAACGTGTGGACATGAAAACTGATTTACAGCACGTTCGGAGGATGAAACAAACTGCTATGTATAAAACGCATGGCCTGGCTCATCGGCGCTCTGTGCCGGGTGCTGCCATTCTGGTCATTGCCAATGGGTGGCCCATTTTGGAAGACACAGGCCTGCATCCAAATAAGAAGGACCTCTCTGACAACCTCATATGCTTTGCAATACAAAGAAATGGAATCAAGAGTCAGTCTCTGTGGAGAATTTTGGAATCAGAAGAGGCTAGAAATGAATAGAAACCAATTTTGTCTTAGACATTAATATTATCTTAGACAATTGATATTTGAATGCTTTCATTGAAATGCAGGATGACACATTAAGACTATGACTTGCTATGAAAGTAAATCAAAGGCTATCTCATGGTTGATGACAATATTATCATTATTCATTGCAATTCTTAAATGTCACCAAGAGTCATTGAGACTCACATGTGGCATCACTGTGAGTTTTTGGGGAAAGGGTTCTCCAGGGAGAATGGAAGCTTAACTTTGTTGATGCAACATTTATTGGACGACCACTTCTTGTCTATGGAAAGTCAGCCACCATTAGTCCTTGACTACAGTCAAATTTGCTAGCTCTTTATTCATTTTAGGGGACCAAGCTTATGAGGAAAAAAGGGGGGTAGCTAGTTTCTTTATATTTTTGTAAGACCCAATATCTCAATATGCTACTCCTTATTATTCCCTTTTTTTTCAATTATTTCCCCTTTTTCTTCTATGCTGTATATGGAACTATGTTGTGAAGTAAAAGATGTGGATTATATTCTTTCTTCCCAATTTCCATAGGATTTTTACTTGGAAATGAATGGGTGAATGGCACGCAGGATATCACTTTCTTGTGTATCCATGGCAGGGCTGCTGCTAGGAGAGGTTTCTTCTCTCCTAGTTTTAGGTCCATGAATCTGTGCATGATGGTGGCCAGGGGCCACTCAACCAAGTGGGGTGCACAAAAATGGGGTGTGAGTAGATACATTGATGTTTCTTCCTTGTTTTCTGTTCAAAATTAGGTGCAATTTAAAGCTTCAGCATAGAGAGGAAGAGGCTTCCTTCCTTCCTTTTCTTGGAACAGCTGCAAGTAATAACAGAAATGAACAAAAACAAAACATTCAGTCTAACAAATAGTTCCGTGGTAAAAACAAAATAAGGTAGTTATGTAAAATGGTTCAGTGTATCCGGCGTCTTTCTGAAGATATACCCTAGTTTGTTAAGGGCTCTGTGACAGCATGGGGGCAGTGCTGTGGCTATGGCACAGGTTATTTGAAGCGAACACTATGAGCCATTGTGACAAAACTCTTTTATTCCTAAACTTAATGGCAAATAGTAATGCCACATGTGAGTCTCAATGACTCTTGGTGACATTTAAGAATTGCAATGAATAATGATAATATTGTCATCAACCATGAGATAGGAACTATGCTAGGTGCTTGGTGGATATTTCTTAAAATCCTCATCACCCTTTACTCAGGTCTTCATCCCCATTTCATTGAGGGATAAACTGAGTCTCAGGCATAAAGAGCTTCTCTTGGGTCATATAGATCGTTAAATTAGACTAGGATTAAACCAGATTTGTTGCTCTAGGCCTTTCTACCCCATATATACTTAAGTATTTTAAGGTGTAACTTGTCCCACTTGTGGGGAATGGAAATTACCTAGAAATCATCAGGGATGCTAGAACCCCAGCAATACAACAGCAACACCAGAAATAGAACAAGATCACTTAATACAGGTCAGAGGCATAATTACTTATGATCTCTGCTATTTCTTAGAAAAGAAAGAAGTCTCCCTCTTATGCTTACTGCATATACAGCATAGAAGAAAAAGGGGAAATAATTGAAAAAAAAGGGAGTAATAAGGAGTAGTATATTGAGATATTGGGTCTTGCAAAAATATAAAGAAATTAGCTACCCCCCCTTTTTTCCTCATAGGCTTGGTCCCCTAAAATGAATAAAGGGCTAATAAATTTGACTGTAGTCAAGGACTAATGGTGGCTGACTTTCCATAGACAAGAAGTGGTCGTCCAATAAACGTTGCATCAACAAGTTAAGCTTCCATTCTCCCTGGAGAACCCTTTCCCCAAAAACCCTTTTCTATCCTAGTGCAGCCATCTCTACCTTGAGAAGATTAGTAGATGATGGATAAATGAAGGACTATCCTGGGTACAGAGAGATTTATCCTCCCAGAAGATAAGTCAGCATGACGAAACACAATGTAAAATCTGAGTGTGGTGACCCTCTCCACCCTTTCTTTTCCTTTGGTAAAGAGTTTTAGGTTATTTACTCTCATGTCCATCTAAAAATTAGTTTACTTTAAAACATCAGGATGGGGCTCTGCAGGAATGGGAAAACTCATGTAGAGTGCACTCTATGAAGAAAAGCAACATACAGAAGGCAAAGCAAAGCCACGGAAGGCCAATCTCACAGAGATTGAAATCCACCCAGGCTCCTCACCTTAACTGTGGCTACTGATGTCACCACCGCATGAAGCATCTTGATCAGTGTTTCTGAGTTCCCCATGGTGACCCTCAATCCCAATCTCTGGGGGAGGGAGAGTCAGTTTTTTTCACAGCTGGTTCTGATGTTCAGCTCAGATTGAAGAGCAGATTTAGACCTTGTAGGTAACTTACCCCTGGGTTCCAGGGTTTGTTTTTTCTTTATCTATTCCAAATTAATATGCATGCCTACACCGTATTAATGGGATGTACCCACATCATCATCATGAGAGTACAGCAAATAGACTCTAAAAATTGTATCAAAATATACTTCCCTTCAAAATGCTGTGATGTATTAACTAGATGTGACAACATAAAAATAGAATATTTTAAGGACAAAGTTAATTAAGGTCAAAACAATATTAGTGCAGTCAGATCCCTGGTCAGAATTCAGGAGTGGGGTTGGTTCGAAGTTCATGAATGGGTATTACCCTGGGGATTTTTCATGGGTGTGTCAGCAGAGTTGCAAATACAGTTGGAGCTTTTAGATAAAATAAAAAAATGAGAGAGAGAGAGAGAGAGAGAGAGAGAGAGAGAGAGAGAGAGATGTGAACAGATGGGAAGTGAATAGTGAATATACCAGAGAGTAAAGCAAAGATTTTATTGAAAAGAACAAAGGCGTTCAGAAGGATCTAGAAATGAACCAGTGAATATGGGATGCTCTTAGCTGCTGTGCGCATGTGATCTGAGAAGGATGATTATGACCTAAAGTTGAGCAAGTGACCTTATGGTCAAGGCAGAAACAGACCCACCAATTCCAGGGAATGGCACAGCCTGTAGCCCAAAGTGAAAATAGAAGAAACCAGTGAAGACAGTGACCCCCCAGAGGCAGGGTTAGGAGAGTCACCTATGTCAAGAAATGGTGTAAACACAGGGTTTGGAAGACACTGATGCTGAAGTCTCTGCCAAGCCAAGTCACAAGGAATGGCAGACTTGTAACTTCACTCATCTGGATATAGTTTGTATCCTCACAGGCCTTAATATTGTAGTAAAAATAGTTGTACACTTTGAAGGACTGTGCGTGCTAGATTCTAGTAGACGAATAACCAGGGTGAAGGGAAAGGAAAAGTTCAAAGGCATGGTCTTTGCTAGAAAATCGTTGTCTGGTGGCTGCTAGAAGTTTCCCAAAAGAAGGGGTACGTGATAACCTAACTAAGAGAACTGTCTATCAGAGGAGGCAACTGCAGACTAGACCAGCAGGTTCAAGAGCTCTGAGGACAGAACTGTAAGAAGATAAAAGGACATGTTTGTAAAATTTGAGAGGAGGAAGCTTGAGAGAGCTGGATGGGGATAATTCATCATAGAAGGGCTGAAGGAACAAGGGCACAGGCAGATCAAAAACACACAAGAGGAACAGGAGGGACACAATTCAGAAAGCACTTCGAAGAAAGGAAACCTGAGTGTGGAGCTTAATGACCAGAAGCAATTGAAAGGCTACGCAGGCTCTTTGAAAGGACCATCAGGGCGATGCTGGCTGGGGTAGGTGGTGGTGCTGAGCTGCTCAGACACCATTAAACTGATGGGAAATGGACGTTCTGGGCCAAGTGGGTAAAGATACCTGGTCACTCCCTCTGAAATACCAGCTCAGGCCTTGGGAAGAAAGGAGGTGAGGCTAGGCTGGAAGTCCACAAAGAGGAGACTTTTGGGGACATTAAAAAATAGCACAAGAGAGCTCTTGGTGAAACTTTTTGAATACCCAAGACTGTTGCCAAGTAGGGACTTTTTTAATAGCTCAGATTTCCCCACAAAATAGATTACTAGTATAGATATGTTTAGTTATCTGCCAGTGTTAGACTGTGACTGGGATGGAAGAGGGCATAATACTTGGGAATACCAGAGGTGGTAAAAGGCCACTACCCAAGGGATGTAATTTCTGGAAGAGAAAATCTCCCCTTATTGACCATGAGATGACTATGTACATTAATTCGTGTTTAGTAAAGAGGGGGGACTCTAATGGAGAAGTCTTTTTTTGTGGAAATATGTTCTTGACAAAAAGACAATTTTAAAGGAAGTAGGTAGAGACTAAAAGAAATTGTGTAGTCATTAAAGAAAGAGAATGTGTAACTAGTGTCTGTTTAGTTTCATGTAAGGAGGTAACATAAAATATTTTTAAATTACAACAAAATACCCAGAAGTAGTATTTAAATACCACTGAAGTCTTCCAGTGGGAGGAGGAATTTATATTGAATATGCCAGTTTCACTGGCAAAATGAAGAAAAATTGTCTAGAACTGTTCTTGTTAAAGGCAGGCCACTCTGTCAAAGATGTCTATCAGGAATCAGAATAATTATGGTGAATTGAATCAAGAGGACACTATATCTCATTCATAAAAGATGCTCAATATGTATTTGCTAAGTGGATAAAATAAGTATATGTTGAGTAACCAAGCAAATTAATGAATAAATAAAAGGAGTAATTGTATATTCCTTTGGGAAGTCTTTCTTTTAGATGATTAGCTGCCCTTCCATGGGCTCCCATGCTATCACACACATCTCTTCTCTTATCCTACTGTGTGCTATGCTCTCCTACTAAATGCTAAGCTACTTGAGGGGAGGAACTGAACCTTATTCTTCATAACTCCAGCACTGATCACTGTGCCTTGCACATGGAAGACATTCAAGAAATAGTTGTATAGATGAATGTCATTATTTACAAGAGTACTTGTTGAACCCAAATGTTAGATGAGAATTATACATGGAAGAGAAAAATAGTTTGTGTTAAATACTAACATAACATCTAGAAAGTCCATTAAGGAGCAGGATGGACAGGGTCATTTCTGTAATTGAACATATATTAAGATTGGAAAATGGATTATAATGGTGCAGTGTGAACAATCCCTTTCTTGGGTATTAAAGGCTAAAGAACTGAAGAGGGAGACATGATTTTTACCAAAAAACACAGTAAGCAGGTGTCCTCCCCACACATCCCCCCAAATATCCAGACTTCAGATTGTACATGGATTACTTCTTGAAAAAAATTGTCCCAGAGGAAATTCAGCATCTATCTCCCCCTACTGGTGTCATATTAAGAGTGATGTCCGATTAATTTTTTTCTCCTTTTGTCTGAGAAGTGTTATAATTAAGATGAATATTTAAATTTGTTATTTGGGGGAAAAATCTTATTCTTAATTTAAAGTTTAAGCACCCTACAATAGAGATTTGTGCTGAAATCAGTTTACCAAGATGCAGAGTCTAAGTTGTTTCACCACAGAGAAGGAATGGTTAAATATTGTTTCTAGTTCATCTGTAACAGATTTACATGACAGTTGATTATAGAGGGCTCACACGAGAAAAATTTTAATAAACTTTTTACTATAGAAAATTTCAAAAACACTCAAAAGTAGAGAGAAAAATATAGTGAATTTCCACGTACCCATTATCTAGCTCCAACAAACAAGCCATAACCAATCTTGTGTTATTGCTTCCCTAAGGTCCCACACTTGGATCATCCTGAAGAAAAGTCCAGGCATTGCATCACGTCATCTGCAAATATTTCAGTACATACCTGAAAGTTAAGGATGATTAAAATATCCCCATAGTATAATTATCATGCTTAACCGAAATTAGCAATATTTCCTTAATATCAGCAAATATTCAGTGTTCAAATTTTCACAATTGTTTTAAAATTTGTAATTATTGCCTGGGCCACAGTGGCTCAGTTGGTTGAGCGTCATCCTATGCACCAAAAGGTTGCTGGTTATATTACCAGTCAGGGCACATACCTGGGTTTCTTGTTTGATCCCAGGTAGGGCAGCATATGGAAGGCAATGATCTCCTCTCTCTCTCTCTCTCTCTCTCTCTCTCTCTCTCTCTCTCTCTCTCTCTCTCTCTCTCTCTCTCTCTCTCTCTCTCTCTCTTCTTCTCTCTAAGCATGTCCTTGGTTGCTGATTAAATAAGTAAATAAATAAATAACAAATAAATAAAATTTTAGTTACTTATTTTACAGTTTGCTTGAAACAGGTTTTTCATGAGGGCTATATTGGTAATTGTGTGACATATTTCCTAAAAATCATGAAATTTATGAGATTTGTTTCCTTCTGCATTAAATTTGTATTTTGGTGATATTTTTGTTAACAGGGCTGAATCATTTGTTCTGAATGTGTTCTACAATCTGGAATTTGCTGACAGGACCCCCATGGTGTTGTAGAATACATTCCTCTGCCCCTTGTATTTCCTGAAAATTGGTGTCTAGATCCAGAGGCTTAATATTATTCAGGTTTGATTTTTTTTTGCAAGGTGCCATTGTGTACTTCTGTCACTCAATACCTGGCCCCAATTGAAGTTCATTGTCTAGGGTAAACTGTCTAGAGCAGCATTTTGCAGTAGAACTTTTGGTGGTAATGGAAATGTCTGTCTGCACTATTCTGTCTCTGTTCTTTACCCTACTATGGTAGCCACTAGCCACGTGTGGCTCTTTAAGGGTGGCTAGTGTGACTGAGAAACTAAATTTTTTGAAAGATTTAAAAAAATACCTACAATAATCTATAATAATAAAAGCATAATATTCTAATTAGACCGGACAGCTGAACGTCCTTCTGGACAAAGCCGCAGTGGCTGTGAGGTGCAGCGGCTGTGAGGGCTGAGGACAGGCAGCCTATGGTCGGCAGTGGCGGCAGTGGCAGGGTGATGGGGGTGGCGCCTTCCCCTCATTGGCCTGGTCGCCTCCTGGGAGTGGGCCTAAGCTGTCAGTAGGAAATCCCCTGAAGGCTCCCACTGTGTGAGAGGGGGAAAGGCCGGGCTGAGGAACCGCCCTCCCCGTGCACAAATTTTTGTGCACCGGGCCTCTAATACACACACACACACACACACACACACACACACACACACACACACACACTGAGTAGCCAGATTATTATGACCACCTGACGTTTGTAGGCAAATTAGCTATAATTTTGCACTGAAGTTGCTAGAGGGCCAGACCATTATAAATAGGTAAGCAGGTTGTTTACCACAACAGTAGAAGTGATTTTTTTCTGAAGACATGGGTAAATAATGCAATTTAACAGCCTTTGAGTGTGTGCTATATATATATACACACACACATATACACTGAATGGCCAGATTATTATGACCACCCCATCAGTACTTCGTTGGGCCACCTTTTGCCTTCAATGCTGCGGCGATTCTTCTTGGCATTGACTCCATGAGATGTTGAAAGGTGATGCGAGGAATCTGACACCATGCCTGTTGAATAGCACTGTCCAGTTCGGTGAGATTTGATGGTTGTGGAACCAGCTGCCTGATGGCTCTTTTAACTTCATCCCACAAATGCTCAATTGGATTGGGATCTGGTGATTGTGGGGGCCACCTAAGCAAGGTAAAGTCTCCCTCATGTTCTTGAAACCACTCCTGCACAATATGAGCACCGTGGCATGGCTCATTGTCTTGTTGGAAGAAGCCATCTCCATTGGGATATGCCATCAACATGATAGGATGAACTTGATCGCAACGATACTTAGGTATGTTGTGCTGTTCAGAAATTGTACCACACAAATTAAAGGGCCCAAATCATGCCAGGAAAACATGCCCCAAACCATAACACTGCCCCCACCAGCTTGAAGGGTTGTACTCATGCATGTGGGGTGCATCCTTTCATGCTGTTTCCGCCAAATTCTCACTCTGCCATCTGCATGATGCTACTGGAAATGTGATTCATCAGACCGCATGACTTTTTTCCAATGCTCAACTGTCCAATCCTTGTGTTCCTGTGTGAATTGGAGACGTTTTATCTTAGTAACTGCAGACAGCAAAGGTGTTCTAACAGGCCTTCGGCTTCCATATCCCATACGATGCAGTGTATTGCTAATTTGCCTACAAACATCAGGTGGTCATAATAATCTGGCCACTCAGTATATATATCTCCCATGTTCAAAGGCTGTTAAATCGCGTTGTTTGCCCATATCTTCAGAAAAAAAATCACTTCTACTGTCATGGTAAACAACCTGCTTCCTTAGTTATAATGGTGTGGCCCTCTAGCAATTTCAGCGTGAAATTATAGCTAATTTGCCTACAAACGTCAGGTGGTCATAATAATCTGGCCACTCAGTATGTGTGTGTGTGTGTGTGTGTGTGTGTGTGTGTGTGTGTGTATATATATATATATATATATACATACACATATATATATACATATATATACATACATATATGTATATATATGTATATATATTGATTTCAGAGAGGGAGAGAGAGAGATAGAAACATCAGTGAGGAGAGAGAATCATTGATCAACTGCCTCCTATATGCCCCACACTGGGGATTGAGCCTGCAACCCAGGAATATGTCCTGACCAGGAATGGAACTGTGAACTCCTGGCACATAGGTCGATGCTCAATCCACTGAGCCATGCCGGCCAGCAAGAAACTAAAATTTTAATTAAAAATTTTTAATTAATTTAAATTTAAATAGCCATGTATGGCTAGTGGTTGTCATATTAAGAAGTATACTAGTAGCTCTAGATCTAGTCATTTGTTAAAGGTTACAAAATAATAATGCTATTACTCTATTACTAGAGGCCCAGTGCATGAAATTTGTACAAGGGTAGAGTTCCTAGAGGTTGCCGGCTGCCGGCCGGGGCCTCCCTTCCCCCGGCCGCCTGCCACCACTGGCCAGGGCAGGGCCAGCTGGGGGGAGGAGCCACAGGTGGTTGGCTGGCCAGCCCTGCCCCCTGGTCCAATTCCCGGTTGAGGGGACAATTTGCATATTAGGCTTTTATTATATAAGATTTTTGCTTTATTTATTAGTTGGAATATTTTTATAAGGAGAAACTTCCTCTTTTCAGCTATGTTGCTACCATGAGGTTCAATTCATAAAGAAAAAGCAGAAAAGTTGCTTAATTCTTTCCCTATATTTATTGGCTGTCAGAACATGAGTTGGTTCCTGCATTCTCCAGAGGTGAGGCATGAGGCCTTTTGTTCTTGTTGTTGTTATGTTTTGTATTTCAATTTATTGCAGTTATTCTTGTTGATGCTCAGAGTGGTCCATCCTTGGCCAGAGGGGTGTCTATTCAAACTATCTCCTGTATGCTCTTGATATGATCCTGCAAGTCTCTGATAATGTCCTAGCTTCTTGGCGTGTGTTAAAGTATCCCAGAATCATCTGATACTTTTCCTGCCTCTTGTCTGAAATAGCTATCTTTCCAAGAAACCCTGGTGCTTAATGGTCAGTGTCATTTCAGGAGCATATAATGTGGGCTCAGGAGTGATCATTGATATTGATCATTTCTTCCTGCTTTTACAAAAACAGAGTTAGAAATACAGATTTAAAAAAAAACCCACTGAAAGGTTGCTCTGATTTTAAGGCTTATTTTAATGCTGAAAATCTAGTTTCCTTTCTTTATTTTTCTTTCTCTTTATTGATTAAGGTACTACAAATGTGTCCTTATCCCCCCATTGTCCCCTCATCCCCGCCTCATGCCTTCACCCCCCCCCCCCCCGGTGTCTGTAACCACTGTAGTTTCTTTTCAATGACACCAGTATAAATACCTATTTCCTTTATGCCATAATACATATGTAATAATTGCAGGATAACAATGAAATAATCATTAGAAAAGTACACAGATCTTTGGTTTTGTCTTTGCATATTTTTAAGTCCATAGATTCTACCTCACTAGTGACATACTATTGTGTTTCAGAGTTATTTGAAATAGTTCCTCCCTGTGTGGTTCTTGCCACAGACTGGATACACATTTCTATTTATTTGCTTCCTTTTATTTAAGTGTTTATGTGGCCCCAGAGTCAAATCTATGAAATAAGGTAGATTTGAAAATATTCAAAGGAGCCTAGCTTCTTTCCCTATCTCCTTAACTCTATTCCCTCCCTCATCAATGTCCACTTTTTAAAATTATGATTTAATCTTTCATTTATTATTATTAATAAATAATAATATACATTTATATGTACTTTTTCTCAGATGAATCAGAATATACTCTACACACTTTTCTCCCTTTTTTGTTTTACTTAATAATTTATTCTAGAGGCCACTGAGTAGAGTTACATCTCATTCCTTTTCATAGCTGCATAGTATTCCATTGTATGGACATTCGAAGTTTATTCAATACATCCCCCATTGATGGATGTTTATTTTTAATTTAAAATGATAGCAGCAGAATAAACAAATGCATTACCTTTCTCCATACGTTTTTGTATTTCACTAGGTTCATATAGATATTCATAAGGATTAAAAACATGAATGAACTAAAATAAATATTGGTGAGAAGTTAAGGTCAATTGACTGAAAATTATAGGTCTGTATACCTTAGAACTCAAAATATTTTCATTAATTATCCCTTTAGGAGATTGATGACTCTTTTTCTGACCTTCAGACTTCCTAGGTTAGCACTTAGTAAGGTTGGAAAAGTAAGAATAACTGACTTTGAGAGCTGTGAGTGATAGAAGAATTTTTTTATGATGTGAAATGGTAACTATTTTCAAAGAAAATTCTATTTACTACCATTATTTGCCTATAAGCTTTGCAGGAAATTTGAATACTGATAAAATACTGGCCAATTACTGTTCCATTATGTGGACACATGGTTGAAGTTTTCAGATAATGATGGGCAATAACTATATTTGCTTTAGACACTTCTTTAGTCACTCTATTTTTTCATTATCGACTTTTCAGATATGTAGAAGGCAAAAAGTGGCAAATAAATAAATATCAGTAAATCCACAAGTAAAGATATGCTCTGTTTTATTTAGGACATTTTCTCTTTTGCTCAGACAAGATGTGAGTATTTTAATCTGATTTGCTTTAACATAATTTTCATTAATTTTCCCTCAACTCTATTTAGAGATGAGGGTTTCAGTAGGTTCTCACACATGATCATTTTTTCATTAGAAGCTGCTATAATTTCGATGGAAATGCCCTGGTGCTAATGATTCCATCATGAGTCGATTTTGTTTGTGCAATAAATAACTACTATTCCAATTACTCTCTGTAACTTTAAATTGTTCATTAGGGGAGTTACACCTAAGGTAGTGACTTGAAAGAGACAGCCATCAGTTGGAGCCATGCAAATATACAGGGGAAATTAGAAGAGTGTTCTCGAGAGCTCTAAATCTCAAATCTTGCAAACGTCCTAACTTTCCCAGACCTCCAGTTTGAACAGGACACCACTGAGTCACAGTTCCTGCCTTCTGTGTGGACCAGCTTCCCAGGGATTCCCTCGCCGTGCCTGTATAAGGTAGGAAAGTAGCTCTGGACAGAAGCAAAATCAGGGAAACCAGCCATCTCCAAGGAATCAAGAAAGGACTGTCTTTTAAGAAAGGCCAGTAATTCAACTTAAATATATATTTGAAACATTCGTCCCTTTCTAAGCAAGCTGCCCTTCTTGGCATACTCAGAGGTAGGTGGAGACTGAGGAGTCTTCATTTTATAACACTCAGTGATTCAGGTGGAATGGAATGGCCAGACTAAATGCAATTCAGTCCTAGTGAGAAGGTAAGAAAACCAAGAACTGGCTGCTGGATTTGTCAGGCTTTTTTTAAATAAAAGGCTTTTTAAATACACTACCACCTTGCCTATAGTGATAATTTTCCTACTTTGAGCTTCGATAGTACTAGGCTACTTGTGAGATTTGTATGTTTAAAATAAAATTTAATGTCTACTAGATATTGAAGCTACTTTTGGCCAATAATTTCAATAATGCATGCATTGCACCTTTTTCTAGTGTTTTATGTTTAGTTTTTCTTAGCCTCTTGTAGGGCGGGGTTTAAGGTGATATAAGACACTCCTCTGAGGCACAAAATTTAAGGGAGTTTCAAAAACCTCAGTAATGATAAATGCTATATTAATACATTTAAACACACACACACGCGCACACACACCTGATTAAATGCAAAACAAAAGCCCATGATGGTAAAGGGGATCAAATGTATGGTGACAGAAGATGATTTGACTTTGGGTGGTGGTCACACAATGCAATATACAGATCATATAATTGTATACTTGAAACCTATATGATCTTATTAACCAATGTCATCCCAATAAATTAAAACAAAAGTCCCTGATGAACACTATAGAAATTTTAATTGCCTCACTTGCCTCACCCTTATTCTGGCCCTTGTTCCAATAAAATTTTATTTAAAAAATAGGCAGCTATCCCATGAGGCATAGTTTGCTCATTTTATAAAACATTGCCTTAAATATTATATATCTAGCTTACTGCATTTTTTTTTTGTTCTCCCTCCCCCGCCACCCTTTATATTTTGCAACCCAGTGTTGGCCCTGTTTTTGAACTCAACTTAGAGTTGATGAAATCTCATTATGTCACTTTTGCCTGTAAGGGTAATATGAAGACCCATAGAGGTGACACTAGAGCCCCAGGTGGAACAGACAAGAAACAATAGGGTTGAGACTCATCTTGGTTTTGTGTTCACTATGTCTCCAGTCAAATTCCTGGAGGATAAGATTCTTGACTGTTATTTCTTTTTTTCATAGAGTGCTGTGTGTAGAGCAGCCTCTAGACTTGCTATTGTCCTGCTCTGACTTCCAGCAGTAATTTGTGTGACCTTAAGAAGATACTTACTTTTTATTGTTTTAATTTGTGTTTACATGACACCCAATTTTGGGTCAATTCAGTGAAAAGAAACAGAAAGAAGATAAAAGAAAACAAACCTTCCACAGAACCCCCCAAACCATTTATGTGTTACTCCATGGATAAAATAGCCGATTTAGTGTTCAAAAAAATTTTTATTGACTGATTAGTGGTGGTGTGTAGATACAAGCAAGGTATGCTAATGTCCAAGAAAAACTAATCACCTCAGTAAGAGTTTGTAGAATTACTCACAAATAACTGAATGCTGTCTGCAAAGAATATTATGCTTTGGAATTGGTGATAACTAGACCAGGTAGTAGTGTCTCCTTGTTTCCTCAAGAGGTGAGAAAATAAGGATTTTCAGTCCATTCAGAAAAACTAGAAGTATTGGAAAGGATGTGTGTGTTGGTAGTGGGCAGGGAGGGAGGAGTTGGAGGAGAGAAAAGCACAATCATATGGTTTTTTGGTTAAAACTAGGAGAGATTTGTGGGTTTCACATCAGTCAACTTTCATTATTTTGTTCCCATCATCTTTGACTCACATGGTTTCAGTTTCTTTCCAAATATCTTTGGTGTAAAACTTTACCATCATGAAACAGAGCAATTGAAAAACGTTGACCAAAAGTTGTGGAAGCAATCACTGAAATTTGCACAACTTTACTAGCAGTTATGTTTAGTGTGAAAAATGGTGCCACTCTATAATAAATGCGGGTTCGGGATGTTTATGTCATTATAAGGCAGCCACTGAAACAGAGAATAAGACCACAAAGTTATATCCGTTTGCAGAAAATGGAACTTGTCAGAAAGCTAGAAAGTAGAGATTTGATATGGATTTCTTAAGGTACAAGAGGCATATTTTATTGTGTGGAAAATAGGATTTGCCTAAACTGGAGGAGAAGTAACCATTTTGCATACCACTAACTTGTATATAATAATTGGATTTAAAAAATATGAACTTTAAAAAGTTTAGGATATCTTTTGAAGCACAGACATAATTTTCTTAGTGACATGAGACAGGATGAAACAGGAAAGTTATTGGGAGAGAGCACTGATTTTAAAAAATAATTAAAAAGTGTATATTTTTTGTGGAATCATATTTATATAGACAGCACCGATGTAATCCTTTGACCTACTTGTCTGCTAATCCTATGATAGGCAATAAACTTATGATTCAATTAATTGGATGCATTGTATATACTAACTCATTTAAGGAAAATGAACTATCGTATCAGTCAGAAGTATTTATGGGGTGACTACAACTTCAAGGTGCTGGCTTTACAACATCAGCAAACAGACTTTCTATTTCTAGAAAATTTGAACTAAATTTAAAAAAATGACATCTGAAAAAGGATAAGCAGACAAAAGTAATCATGCAGGACCCATGCAGTATACAATAGGAACTAGATAGTCATTCACAGTTCATTAATAATTGCCTACTAAGGGCCTTTTTGTTTTTTTAAAAAAGAAAATATACTGAATACCTACTATTGCCAGATACTATAATAAACACTTTATAATCTCATAGTCAAATGGAGGGCGTAAGGCAGAGGCAGCCCATAGAAATATGTACCTTGAGGGAGGAGCTTGGCTTTCATTCAGTGGCAATGGTACAAGAAAGAGGGTGCAGGGCAATTGGACAGAAGTAGAGTTTTAGAAGGTAATTTTGGAAAGTTGTCTAAGCTGGGGTTAATACTGTGGAGGACCCTTTAGGACAAGCTAAGGCACGCTTACTTTTTCATGTTGGGAAAAGGAAACCTGAAATGTTTTTGAGCAGAGACCTTGACCTGACCAAGAGCTGTGTGAGTGGCAGCGTGCAAGGCCTCGGGGGCACAGGTGGGGCCACTTGGCCGTCCAGTGAGCGGCAGAGCTGGCCCAGCTTTGGAGGTGACCTTCTTTTGAGGCGCTCACTGTACCAGCAAGATTTCCTAGAATCGTCTCCAATAGTAGTGGTTTATTGATTTGATCATCAATAATTCAGAACCACAAATATTTTCTCTGATTCGCTGCCCATCTTAAAGATCTGACTTTGTGAAGGAAATGTTGAGTAAATACGATGTGAAAGTCTCTAGAATATGCTAATGTTCAGTGACACTTGGCGGTGATATTGGAGGAAAAGCAAATGAGAGTGCTCCTCTTCTCTTCTTCCTATTAAAAACAATTTCCGGAAAGACGTGGGATTCAGGGGGTCCTTGAAGAAGGAAGGGTGCACACGTGGGACAGCTGGGGAAGGCCCGCACTTGGTCCCTCCATTCCAGCCCCCATGAGCACCTCTCAAACCCTCACAGGCGCGTCACCCCTCCATGCCACTCCAACCGCTGCCTCTCACAAAACCCTCTTTTCTTCTTTTTTAAAAAATTATTGAATTTTGAGAATTTTTTATTTTATTTTAGATTTTTTATTTTCCATTACAGTTTACGTTCAATATGATTTTGTATTGGCTTCAGGCGTACAGCATAGTGCTTGGACCACTGTAGTGTTCCCCTCGATATTTCTAGTGCCCGCCTGGCACCACGTGGTGATTGCAGTGTTATCGACTATAGTTTCTATGCTGCACTTCACATCCCTGTAACTATTTTGTGACTACCAGTTTGTACTTCTAATCCCATCACTTTTCTCTCCCAGTCTCCCAAACCCCTTCCCCTCTGGCAACCACCAGCCCACTTTCTGTCTATGAATCTCTTTTTAATTTTGTTTGTTTATTTTGCTCTTTAGATTCCACATTTAAGTGAAATTATATTATATAGTATTGGTCTTTCTCTAGTGACTTATTTCACTTAGCATAATACCTCCTAGGTCCATCCGTGCTGTCACAAATGGTAAGATTTCATTCTTTTTTATGCCAAGCAATATTCCATTGTGTGTATGTACCACAGATTTTTACCCACTAGTCCCTGATGGGCACTTGGGCTGCTTCCATATCTTGGCATTTGTAAATAATGCTGCAGTGAACATAGGGGTGCAGATATTCTTTTAAATTAGTATTTTGGGTTTCTGGGGTCTTCCAGGAAGTGGAAATGTTGGATTATAAGGCAGTTCAACCTCTTGAAGCAGTTTGTACTATTTTTACCTCTTCTCATTGCTCTGTTACTGAACTCAAGGGTTTCACCACTTGGGGTGTTCCATTCAAGATGGTTTTATTTACTTGCAGCAAGAAAGGAGACAAGGGATTCACATTCAAGGCTCTGAATCCTGGAAGTAAGGCTTAGCTATTTCTTATGTACACTATTTGGTTAATTACACATTGATTTCCTCACTTAATTGATTGCTACACATATTGGCTTGGGCTCCTGTCCAGCTCATCATGTTAACAGTTCTGTCTGCAAAATGCTGTGCTAGATTTTAGCACTTAGCAAACATAACATTTTGTAAGAACTGCCCTGACCTTGAGACCCTTATCCTATCTAAACATTACTCTGGCTCTAACCGGTTAGGCTCAATGGATAGAGCATTGGCCTGTGGACCAGAGGGTCCCGGGTTCAATTCCAGTTAAGGGCACATAGTTTGGTTGCAGGCTCCTCCCGGCCTGGGCCCTGGGTGGGGCTCATGCAGGAGGCAACCAATCAGTGTGTTTCTCTCACATCAGTGTTTCTCTGTCTTACCCTCTCTCTAAAAATCAATGGAAAAATATCCTCAGGGGAGGATTAACAGCAACAACAAAATGGTAAACAGTCTTCTGTTTGATGTCTGGATCCTCCTTCTCATTTTCCCTCCTAACAGGGGCTCAGTCATTGGCTCACATCATGAACACTCTGAAGGGATGCATAGTTCTAGAATGGTGAGATCCTCAGGTCTGCAAAGACTTCTTTCAAAGCGTGGCTTGAACGTCCTTAAGCGAATCTTTAGGAACAGCACACCCAGGCGAGTTTTAAACACACAGGCCACACTGGCCCCGCACTGGGCGGCCGAGCACTGTCTTCTTGGTGAAGTCACCCAGCGGGAGGGGATTTATGCTCGCACCAGGTTCTTCCCTCCTCCGTGCTCCGAGGAAAGATCAGTATTCTATATTCATGGTCTCTGACGGAACAGTTTGCGAGGATGGCCAAAAGAGATTGTAACAATCTGCTGCAAACTATCACGGTGTTATTTTCATAAGGACAAACCAGAGTGGAGATGGGATTCCCCGGGCCGCCGGGCTTTCACACGTTGGGTAAAGTGAAATGTAAGTGCGTTTTTAAAAGCGGGAATATATCCTGCTGCTGGGAACGCAGCCCTGAGGGTCTCCGCACGCCTCCCCTGGGTTTTTCTCATGAGCTTTCAGTGAGAATTTTCTGGCGGCAGCAGGGACACAGCAGATCTGCTGGCGGTTTTGATTACGGATTGTCTATATGACATCAATAAAAATAACGAGACCTAGGTCTGATGGGCTCCCCACTTGCTTAAAATGCTAATAAAAAAATCACAAGACTGGGAAATAAATCTTAAATTTTAAATATTTTTTTCTTATAAACCATATGGAAAGGCTATTTCTCAGTATTTTAGTGTTAAAAGTATAATAACTGGAGAATACGTTCTCTTCAAAGTGCCAATAAAATGTCATTTTCCAGGGCAATTCGGCCTGAAATCAACCTGTTTTATGGTAATTATGGGCTCTGGCACCAGAACATAGCAGAGCTTTAGAAAGATTGAATGAGTGACGGAGCCCAACCTCCTTAAATGTGAAACATATGAAATGATTTGTGTCAAGTAACAACCAGGAAGCACTGTCACCTCCCCACCCCGAACTCCGCATGAAGCTCCACCCGGCACAAAGCGTGGTCCTGTTGGGTGAGGGCGTGGGTGAGAAGAGTACTTCAGGACAAGAGAAATAGTAGGAACAGCCTCTGGGTGGGAGAAAGCATCTTGTGAAGGTATAAAGTGTGAGGAAAAGGTGATGGTGCCCACGGTGGGTGCAAAGTGCCTTTCAATGGCAAGTTCTGGTTCATCACCGGGAAAGAAATGTCATATTTGTTTCTTATACCCCCTGTGGTGTCTGACATAAGGACCCAGTAATGCACCCTCATATGCCACCTGGCAGCGAATCTGGAGGTGGTACTCCGGCCAAGAGAAACGTGGCGAGACTTCTCACTTTCCGCCCTTCCCAGCGTAACCTGAGCGCCTGTGGACAGGTGTCCTGGCATGGGGGTTCTTCTAGACTGAGTTTAGTTTGTAAAATAGGAGAAAAATCAAAGCGTGTCCCATATTATAGACCTAAATAGAATAGTGGCTGAATCTTAAGTTTTATTTATTTCTTAATCAAACCGATATGTGTGCAGAGTCCATTTCCTATAAATTTTGTCACACAAAATCATCAGTGCCCTAAAATCTCCCCCTGATTTTTCTCTTTTCAGAGGCCATTGTTTTCAGCAAAGTGAGCTGGTTCTTTGTATTTATTTGCACATCTTTAAATGGCATGTTTCTACTGATGCTTCTTAATATTTCAGGTCTGGGCATTTGACTCCACTCTGAGAGTAAGGAACAGTTAGCTCTGTCTTATGAACCCCCATCACACACACAGACATACAGAGACAAACAGACACACAGACAGACACACACATTTCCAGACACATAGACACACACACAGACATACACACAGACACACACAATCATACACAGACAAATATACAGACACACAGACACATACAGACAGACATACACACATACTGCTAGACACACAGTCACACACAGATACACAAAGATAGACACACACAGACTCACACAGACAGACAGACACATAGACACAGACACAGACACAGATAGACACTGACAGACACACACACACAGAGGCACACACACATACACAGGTCCTACATTTTTTTCAATACATTTATATAAACCAGTGATGGCGAACCTTTTGAGCTCGGCGTGTCAGCATTTTGAAAAACCCTAACAACTCTGGTGCCGTGTCACATATAGAAATTTTTTGATACTTGCAACCATAGTAAAACAAAGACTTATATTTTTGATATTTATTTTATATATTTAAATGCCATTTAACAAAGAAAAATCAACCAAAAAAATGAGTTCGTGTGTCACCTCTGACACGTGTGTCATAGGTTCGCCATCCCTGATCTAAACCTTTGCTTAGGTTGGTACCGTGGATTTCTGTTCTTGTGATTATGCAAATGCTGTTTAGGACTGAGCCATGCCCTTTTATCATGAGTACTCTTTTTTTGTTGCACAACTTTCTGTTTTTCCGGACGTTGACAATTGTCTTGGTTTTCAGATTGTGTATTTGATTGGTTTTGTGTTCCCATCCACTACAAGCTCTGGGTATTCCCTGCTTGCCTCTCAGTGTGTCCCCACTCAGAAAGTGTCCGAGGAATCCATCTCCGTGGAGAGTGTCCCTGGGCCCTGGCACTTATTGCAGTCACTCTCCGCCGCCCTGTGAACTCTCTTTGGTTCTCTGATGGGAGACCTGTCGTTTCCTGGAAGCCACACGTCCTTCGTTCTTGGTGTGCTCTCTTGTTTTGGTTAGCACAGTTCTCAGTGCCTCTTTAAAAAGGGTGTACAGAAGGTACATGTTTTGAGACCTCCTATGCTTGAAAATATTTCCATTTTTATTTTAGTCCCTTTCTGGGAGTTTGGCATAGATGTCCAGGTTGGAAATAATTGTCTTTCAGAAATGTGATTCCATTGTTTCATCTTCCTCTTGCTTCTCCTATTGTAACAGAGAAATCTGAAGCTATTATATCTCCTGCCTCTTTGTCCCTGGTATGCTAAAATTTGTGACAACGTGTGTTTTGTTTTTTTCTCTGTGTCAATCATTAGGGATAGGTTACCTGTTGACATGATCTGAATGTACCCATACTTCAGAAAGGAGGTACATTCAAGGGATAGGCCTGTGGAGTACAGGCTTAAAAGGCCATCAAAGAAATCTGTGCCCGTGTGACAACATGTTTTAATGTATATCTGTTTTGTATGTTTTGCTGGGTACTCACCAAAGAGGGCAAAATGTGTTAAGTGTCAAAGTGGAGGTTCAGAACAAAGCAGGGAATAGGGGAAGGTGCAGTTAATAACTGGCTGGGAGAGGTCTCCACATATGGTAGATGTTCAAGAGACACTTAATGGATCTAGAAGAAGATTCATCTTCCATCAAAAGAGCAGAACTCTATAATAATCCTGCTCTTGGTGCAGTTTTAGGAGGAAGCTGTACACACAGTTTTAAGAAATTCTGGTTCATGTAATTATTGAATGATAGAGGAATTTTGTTTCAAATAGGATCAAAGAGAACTTGATGAAGTTCCCATAAATTTCCCCACTTTCTACATCTATCTTAAAAGATAACAAGACATGAGTTATATCGATCTAATCCTCAAAAAACTGCCAACGCTGGGTTTTGTTTTATAAAGTGCTAACTTTCTAATTGATAGAAGTAGAAGATTTGTCATTAATTGTTGGTAATAAGTGTCATTTATCCTTTTATTCTTTCAGTTTTCTTGATTAACTAGCATTGATTGAAAATATTATTTGACTTATATATTATGATAATAAGCTTCAGTGCACCTTTTTTCCCTTTCCTTTGCTCATGTCCCTGTTAACCCCTCTTTCCTTCTCTATACCTCCTTTCTGCCCTCTTTTCTTCTCTCTGCTCAATTGATTATCAATCAATCATTTATAAGGGCATAGACTAGATGCAACATAGCAATGGTTTCTTTTTTTTTTTTAATGAGGTGCCAGGCATAACGCTGTATTTTTCATACCATATGGTCTTTGAAATGTTTATAATGCTTCCTTTTGGTAAAAAGGCTATGTTTATAGATGTCATAAAACCAAGCATTATTCCGAGCTCACATAATCATAATCACCACCGGTACCACCATAATAACAGTAACCTTTGGGCTGAATAGACCAATTAATTTTATAATGTACTTGTCTTGTGATCTTCACTATCGTGGCTTCTATGCATTCATGGAAATAAAAAGCAGAGAATGAAAGCTTAGTAGTTTACATGATGCAAAAATTAAGAGGACATGATTTAGGATTAAAGGAGGCAATGATTTAATTTTGGAGTTGCTGAGCTGAGCTCTGGAGGTCTGGGACGCTCTGGGGAAAACCTCCATGTTGCAGTGACAGATCTGAGGAGGGATTATTTGTGGCGGACATGGCAGCTGCACTTGCGGAAGGCTTTTCAAGCCAGGATGTTGCCTTATGCGACCTTAGGACACCATGGTTCTCCCAGGGCTCTCCATTAGCTGAGAAGTTTCTGTTTAGCCCAAACTGGAACATTATTCCCCTTGACACATTATTTAAGAGTTATTTAAAATTACCTGGTTTGCCAAAACTATTAACAGGATATAAATATACAGTCTTTAAGCCAGTAAAATCTAGGTATAGTCTTTACACAGCTTGAACTAAAGTAACTATTCTTTGTGGTAATTTTCCTGGGGCTGCAGATATGGCTTCCGTGTCTCTATATCTTTGTTTCCACTGATGAAATGTAGGGCATTTTTGAGACTTCTGCGTCTTCCACCAGGTTGTTCAAAGTATACACCTAGAGATTTTCAAGGATTCACGCAGGCATTAATAGTCAGAGTTAATACATTCAAAAAGTTTGAAAATTTGTACCTTTGATTTCTTGAATCCTTGATACCAAGGCACCACTGATTATTTTTGTACATTTGCTCATAATTATTTTTTTACTTTCAAGCACTGCTAATACACAATGTACAGCATATTCATGATCATTCCTTAGTTGGCCCAAATCAGAATGAACCTACAGGAACTTTACTGTCGGATAAATATAATCCAACACCACGAAAATATCTTATTAACCTCCATAATCTTTAAAGGGATGCAATAAACCTTATTAACTTGTAATAAGATTTTTACATTTCATCTTACAATGTCACTTATGCCCCTATTCAAGAATGGATTTTAAAAACATGACAATTCCAAGAGTTATAAGGTGAAGTAGAAATTTTGATTTTTTTTTTCCACATTGACAATAACTATCCATATTCTGTACCAAGATCTTGACTTGACATGATGGTATGTTTTAGCTTTGTTTGGACTTCCTGTCAAACCCTAAAAACATTAGTAAATGGAACCTGCACTTTTAAGTCATGAAAAGAATCCTGTATTTGTTTGCAGATTTTTTAATCTGTTGTTAATAAACTTGAAAGCACACAGTCCTGTCTAATAAACACATCAAACTAATGGGGACCAGAGCAGCTCAGAGGAGTGTTTGTTGTTTGGTGTTTAGATTTTAGTCAGAATTAATCAACAATGGATGGGGCCTGCTGTATTTATTAGCAGCTAAAATCCCTGTGATTTAACGCCAGGCCCCTTCGACTCTCCCAGTGAAGGCTGGCAAGGTTATAGGACGGATGCATACTTACCTCTTCGGGTCTTAAAAAAGAAAGGGCTAAACAGAGCCTGAAATCAGACCACAGGATTGGCAAGAATTTCCCGAGAGCCATCTTGAATCTGGCCCTATGGAGCCAGCCTGTGAATGGGAAGCAATTGATTCCGGAACAGTGAAACCTTTTTTTTTTTCTTTCTGCTTCAGGGAGCCTTCAGCTGTGCAGATGGCTGGCTGGCACAACCCCGACTGCTTTTGTCTTTCATTTTATATATCAGGCTACTTTCTGGTCCCACTCGATTTTGCTTTTATTTTCTCCCTTTGCTACAAGCCTCCAAATTTCAGGGGTCAGGGGAGGTTGCAGGGTTTAGAGAGGGGCTGCATCGCATGCACACTCTCTCCCTAGCACATCTAGTGTGAGTCCCTCGTACGTGGCTGGCCACGCCGCTGCTTGTCACAGTCAGCCTTGGGGTGTCCTTTGTACACAAGTGTCAGCTTGCGCATGAAGCCTCTGGAAACAGATGTGAAGGTTGACCTGGAGAATGCATTTGTCTGAGGCCCCGGGACCGTGCCTCCTTGTGCACTAGCCTGGGTGCTAGACATCCCCCCCCCCCCAAGCGTTCTCAGTTCTCAATGACAAAGATTTACTTTGCTCTTTGTGTTCAGAGAATTCCACAGCCCTTAGCCATCCCTCCTGTTTCCCGTGTCTGGGGGCTGCCTTTCCAGAGCAAATTATTTGTGGACAGACATGACTTATCTGGAAACTCTTCAGTGAGAAGTTGATGGAGTTGCTCTTCCTCTGGGGACCATCTATCTCCCTCAGAAGATCAGACTTGCCAGGGCTCCCTCCTCTGACTTCCGAGGGGAAGATAGCCTCCCTCTGGCCCGAGAAGCGGTTCGCAGCCCGGGGGCCCTGCTGTCCCACACGTCCCTTCCTGTCCTTCCAGCATCGGTTTCCCCCTCTCTCATGCTAGGGCTTCTTGTCTTTTTTTTCCTCTTACTTGGATACAAATTTCGAAGAACCAATATACATCCAAAGGGGCATTTGTTCAAGTATTTTCATGTTAAATATTAGGACAGATCTCAGGGTTCTGAAATGCATCTTTTTTTTTTTTTTCTTTCTTCTTTTTTAAAGGAAACGCTGAGACTGCTAATCGCATAGCTCTGTTTTTCCTCTTCTGCCTCATGGTGTTTCCTTGCAGCCAATGGAAGACTTGGTGGGAATGCTGTGGGCTTTTATTTATTTTTTCATTGTAAATGTTCCACACACAGAGAGAATAAAGGCCATAGAATTCACCACTTTGGAATGACTTGCTGGTGAGTCAATGTCCTTGTTTTCCCTCCTTAAAAACTGTCTCTGCCATTTATATGGGAAACACATGCAGACGGTCCTTCCTTTCTTATCATTAAACAACGTGTGTAATGTGTTTCAGCTGAGGATTCAAAAGGGGTCTGGTTCTTTCAACAATTGTATACGATCGGCAAGTGTCCTAACAGAGAGCCGCTTTTTTCACTGTTGTAATCATTCTCTATATAGTCAGCACTTGCTTTTGTGAGGGACATTGATTTGGGCCCTGCCATACTTCATTTTCTTATGGTACCTCTTTTAGATTATGCATCTCAAGGGCATTGCTTGTGAAGAGGAACTTGGCTTGTGAGTGAAGAATGTTTATATCTAAGACCAAATGCCGAATTTGACTAAAGAGGACAGAGGAAATGCATGTGTATCCCTGCTTGTTCCCCGGAATAATAAAAAACTACGATAGCAACAAACAAATAAGGAAGACCATCTTCAGTGAAACCAGGCAGGCCCATTCCTGGTTCTGATGTGTCAGAATCACCAAGTATAGGTGCCAAAAAAGTGAAATTAGACCAAACCGAGACCGCCTCAGTCTGTGGGCACACACACCTCTGATCTCTGGCAGCAAGTTGAGGGCTTTCCAAGCTGGGTGAAAGGCCCGGCCAAATATTTCTCCCTGGAATGTCAGTCCTGGGGGGCGGATTGGCTGCAGGAAGGTCATTGAATTCAGGCTTACAAGGGTCATGTGTAAACACAGAATTACTCACAGCACTTTCTGACAGCGGGCTGACCACTCCGAGGAGGGAAGCTATTAGGAGGCAGGCAGATTTGCAGGGAATCCCAGGCAGCTGTGATGACGGTACATTGAAGCCAGCTCTTGGCTCTCGCACGCCAATTAGTAAATTTTTGAAATCTTACAAGTCAGTTGTTAAACAGTCACTATGTAAAAGTATATTACAAACACAATAAATTGTTAAAAACAAAAATAATAAGTACTCAAAACTTGTCACACCCGAATGAGCGTGTTTTACTATTATTGATGCTCTGGCGGTATTTACATCAGCTGCATCTGATTAGTGAAACTATCAGCTAAACGTGCCCGGCAGTGCTTCCTTCCCAACTCGTGCTCAGTGGTATCACGTGGGTAGGTTGAAATCAGCCACGGTGAGAGTATTGCACCAGGAACTTCTGCAAATGCTGCATATCGGCACTTCATTGTTTTGCTTGTTGTTTAGACTTAAAATGAGGGAGAAAATGTTAAAAATGCTGATTAAAATGAACAGTGTCATGTCTGTAGCACAAAACATTAAGGAAGTATTCTCCTAGTGTTTGAATCTATTATCTGATTCATCAAATAAGTTGCTCACGTCAATGATGGAGGAGGGAAGTTCCCCGATGTGTGTCTTTGCTGTCCCACTTTCATCTTATTAACATAAATGGAAATATTATCCAACATTCATTTCGGAACCATGCTTGGTTGTCACTCACCACCATAGGTTGGGTATGAGTTTAGCAAACCTCAATGAAAGGGTTCTAGGAGAATCAATTGGCCACATGGACCTTACAAGGATTGTTTTGTTACTATCTTGTAAATTGTGTGCTATACATCTTTGATATTAGTAAAACTCACGATAAGCTTATGTATGTGTACTTAAATGGAAGTATGTAATAAAATGGGAGTATGTATAAAAAGGCACACATGATTTTTAGAGCAGTCAATTGCGTGGTAATTAGCACTCACAGGTGCTACTTGGTGTCCCAGCAAGACACCCTCCTCTCTCTGCGCTGGGATATGGGACAGGAGGACGGGAGGCTCAGCAACCTGATCGCAGGGAGCGTAACTGAGACACAGCCAGGCTGCAGGATCAGTGGGAAAGTGCTTTAAGATGATAAATTTGAACTCAAAATACTTGCAGCGCCGGTGTTCCTTCCTGGTTCCTCCCATGCCCATCTCAGCTGGTCCTGAAAGATGTTACTCAAAGATATCATTTTCTAAAAAGAATATGCACGGGACCTATACACCGATATTAAAGACAAAAGAAAGGATAGGAGCTGCCCCAGGTGAAGGGGCATATAGACAGTGCCCCGCAAGTAGTTACTTTTAGTACTTAAGGCAGATGATGGATTCACAGCAGAATGAGGATTATGCCCACAAGTAGAAAAATCATTTCAAACATACAATTCTCTGCACTGTCAAATAGATGAAAGACAACATTACTTTTGTGAAATGAGAGGTCATAGAAGAAAAACAATGAATCAAAGCAGAGAAAGTTGTGAAGAAAGGAGACTGTTTACAGAGAACTTGAGAATTTTGGACCAAGCCACGCTGTTTGAGTATAAAGGACACAGACAGACCATCTAAGGCAGTGGTTCTCAACCTTGGCTGCACATTAGAATCACCTGGGAATCTTTTTAAAATCCTGATTTCTGGGCCTCATCCTCCTAAGGCATGAAAAAATGCAAGGGGAAAAAAAAAATCAATGCATCTTTCTTTTAAAATGTACGGGATGATGAATGACATGTATACAACTTTTTTGACTTAAAATCAGAGAAGACGATTTCATTTCTAATGCTTTTGGAATATTAAACATACACAGACAAACATCTATCTGGGCACAAAGAAAGCCTCACTAAGCCCCATACACTAGAAAGAGTGTGTAATATAGTAATAGGTCACACTACACCAAAACTAGACATTTATTACAAAAACGAACTCCCAATCATCTAGATGGAATTGAAAGCAATAATAACAACAAAAACTCTCACACACTTTTTAAGTCAAAGAGAAAAATCAGAAGTGAAGTCACAGAGTATATAGAAAATCACAATAATAAAATAATGCACATGAGAATTTACATTATAAATCCATGCTCAGGAGAAAGTTCATGGCCTTGAGCACAAACGAAATGATATTTTAACAGAATAAGTTAGGAAAAGACAAGCAAAACTATCTTTAGGGAAACAGAAGTAAATGTTTAATAAAAAGAATAGCAAAAATTAATGTTAGAATATAGAAAAAATAGAATATCTAAGTGAGTTTCCCAATAATACAGATAAATCATTAGCTAATTAAAAGGAAAAAGGAGATAGTGCAAATATATCACATTAGAAACCAAAGGAAAAAGAACTAGATCCAGAGGAAATTATAAGAAATATTTAAGGTTTATTTTTTTCCATGAATACATTTGAGAACCTGGCTACGTGTGGATGATTTTCTGGGAACATGCACATGCACACGAGCAAAAATGATACCAGATGAGAGGGAAAATGCAAACAGAACAATTATGAGGAAGACAATGAAAACAATTATGAAAGTGCTATCTCTTTAAAAAGGTCAAGGCTAATGATGTTTTAAATGTGAATCTTTCAAACCGTGAGAAAATATTGAAGCTCTGTCTATATACACTGTCCTGGAACTGGGTAGAGAAAGGCTTCCATTTTATTTTTACAAAACTTCTGCACCATTGACACCAGGTCCCTCCAAAAGGAAATTTCACACCTAGCTTACTAAATTGGAAATAACCCAAAGTGAAATTAAATGAAGGTAGAGTACTATGTGGGCATTAAATAAGAAAATGTATAGCTATCTTTATATAGATATGGCAAGATCTTCAAGTATGTTATTAAATAGAAAAGATTCAGAACAATGTACATTTGAGTAAAAATATGCATAGATTTATGAATGGAGCATTTGATGAAGAAATTGTTGATGGTGGTGACATTAGGGCTAGGAGAAACTTGGATTTCATTGGATTCCCTCTTTTGTATACGTTTAAAAAGAACTTTCTTTATTGGATTTGTATTATTTTCGTTAAACATTAGTCAGATCCTGAGCAACAAAATAAAAATTTCATAGTCAGTAAATTGTTCAGCTCCTACTCTCAGATTATACAACTGGCCCAGAACTGCAGACAAGACATTTGCCTTACCAATGTGTTTCCACAAGATAGCATATCAAAAAAGACTTTTTTCTTTCTTTCTTTATTAGTTGGAATTTCCAAGTGAAATCAGTACTCAGTGTTCCATGGAAACTTGGCTGACCCAGTATTATCAGAAATGTCCAATACTTTCAAGGGGATACTAGTCATTTCATTTTCATCACTTTTCTTTTTAGCTACTTAAAGAGAGTAACGACTATACTATACTCCAGAACCAAACAGCATCAAGAAATCTTACTCTTTTTTCCCCTTACTTTAACATTCAAATAATACACAGTTTCTGAATGTTAGGTATCTGGTAAGTGTACAGTTTATGTTAACTTTTTAATATATGTATATATATATTTCAGAGAGGAAGGGAGAGATAGAAACATCAATGATGAGAGAGAATCATTGATCAGTTGTCCCCTCACGCCCCCTTACTGGGGATTGAGCCTGAAACCCGGGCACGTGCCTGACCAGGAATCGAACCATGAGCTCCTGGTTCATAGGTTTGATGCTCAACCCCTGAGCCACACTGACCAGGCTATGTTAACTTTTTAATGTAACATGAATCGATTGACTGTTCAGTCTGATGGGCAGTATGAGAAATGCACCTGGGAAAATATATAGAGGGGGTCCAATTCTTTTTCAGGATGCCATGGAAGCAGATTCCATGTGCTAATAATGGAATCTTCAAGGAGAATATTTTGCTTTTTATGATGAAAGGATGTTTGGGACTGTTGTATGAGAATTTCAGTGTCTGCAATGTCCCAGGTGTTGTACATGAAATTTTGGATTAAATGGCGTGTAAGCGACAGGAATGCGACCATACAGAAAGCTGAAAAGACCAAGAAATTATTGTAAGAGTTCGAGGTTGAGGGAAAAATTTCATTATCAGTGAAAGATTTTGGAGACACATGTTGCCAAATGTTCCCAGACCTACCTGATGCCTATTTTGTTGTATCTTTAAGGGAAGATTTGGATATATGACACATGGATGCTGAATTTTCCCCTGCCTTGTTGTATTTGTTGAACTGACACCAACTCTAGAACTCAGACATACATTATCTGGGGGCGTATCTGACCATTTACGAATGTGGGGCGGAAAATAGAGGGATCCTTTTTGTTTCAGCCTGGGGATGCTTCCTAGGTCTCTCTCCAGCATTCTGGAGCCGGTGCTAATGAGGTGCTAATGGGGTGTTAGTACAGGCTACTAGTCCAAGGCATCCAAGTGGCAGGAGGCTAAACACTCTTTGAAGTGTGTGCCTAACCCTTTGAAGTGAGCTTCAGTTGGGAAGATAAGCACTTTTCCTGTCTTCAGTTTGATGTCCACCCCACGGAATGGATTCTAGGCCAACACTTTTGCTCTTTTCAGCTAGTACTTAGGGAAGAAACTGCCTTAGAGGGGTGGTTCCCCGGCGGACTCAAGTTTGATCTAACAGTGCCTCATATAAGAAACCTCTAAATATTTGTAAACCAGCTTAAGTGACTTTTCTTATACTCCACCTCCAAGAGGCAAATAAAAATATAAAGTAGTTCAAACGAGGGGAATATCAGCCCAAATGCCACCCTAAACTTTTCCCCTCTTTGACTTCCTTTCACTCTCCCTTTTCCTCTCCCAATATTCCAATTAAATAAGGTCAGAACTTTCTCTTATTGGTTTTTTTATTCCAAGTTACCAGCACAGTTGTTTGTAGGTCACGAGTTAATATGCAAGAAAGAACTGGTTTATTACACCGGCTAAAATCCTGAAGAAGATGCTCTATTACATGATTATCAACACTAAAAAGTTTCCCAGCTTAGCAGAAGCCATATATAGGAAAACACAATACTTTCTAACCTGTAGGTGTTTAGATCCTGTACATATTTTGTTAGGTTACACCTAAATATTTAATTTTGGGGGAGTAAGTGGTGTTTTGTTTGTTAGTGTCAAATTCCATTGTTAACTGGTAGTATATAAGGAAGTTACTGCCTTTAGTATAGTATATTAACCTTGTATCCTGCAACCTTGCTAGAATTGCTTATTAGTTCCAGGAGGATTTTGTTTTTTCTTTGGTTGATTCTTTCAGACTTTTTACATAAACAATCATGTGACCCGAGAACAAAGATAGTTTACTTTTTCCTTCCTAATCAGTCTACCTTTTATTTCTTCTTCCTGTCTTATTGCATTGACTAAGACTTCCAGTATGATGAGGAAAAAGAGTGAGTGCCTTGCTCCTGAACATAGTGGAAAAGCTTCTTGTTTTTTACTGTTAAATATGATGTTATGTGTAGGTTTTTGTAGATGTTCTTTATACTAAGTTAAGGACATTCCCCTCTAGTCATAGTTTATTAAGAGCTTTTATCATGAATAGGTATTGCATCTGGCCAAATGCTTTTCTTGCATCTATTGATATGATTGTGTGATTTTTCTGTTTTAGCCTGTTGATGTGATGGATTACATTAATTAATTTTTAAAAATATGTTTTATTAATTGATTTTAGAGAGAGAGAAAGGGAGAAAAAGAGAGAGATAGAAATATTGATCAGCTGCCTCCTGCATGCTCCTTACTGGGGATCAAGCCGGAAACCCGAGCATGTGCCCTGACTGGGAAATCAAACCATGACCTGCTGGTTCATGGGTTGATGGATGCTCAACCACTGAGCCAAACTGGTTGGGCTATTGGTTTCCTGTTTTTAGTTTGCTTGATTTCTGCTCTAATTTTTATTATTTCACTTCTTCTGCTTACTTTGGATTTTCGTTTCCTAGTTTCCTAAAATGGAAGCTTAGTTTATTGATTTTAGATCTTCTTTTTTTTCAGTTCTCCTGTAAGCATTGTTTTCATTCAATCCCACACATTTCGATGAGTTGTATTTTCATGTAGTTCAAATATTTTTCAATTTCTCTTAAGATTTCTTTTTTGATCCACATGTTATTTAGAAGTGTGCTGTCTAATTTCCAACTATTTGGGGATTTCCTATCTACCTTTCCGTTGAATTCAGTTTGCTAATATTTTTTAGGTACTTCCTAGTTAATAAGTTCCAATAAACTTTTTTCTTCTACCTCAAACAGTTCTACCTCTATTATGCTCAATGCATATGGTTTAAAACTTGATTCATATGAATCTTTATTCTATTTCTCAGGGATTTCCCCCTAAGTTATAAACACTTAGCTATTGTTAGACTGACCCCCCCCCAAAAGAAAGTCAATTTGTATTGTTTGTTTGGGCCCGTGGTCCCTCTTTATTTTAGTATGTTTGTGCTTTTGATCTCTCAGCTGAATCTCAAAATATCAGTGAAATCTTTCCTTGCCAATGTCAACAACGCCTGCTCTCTTCCTGACCCTCCCATTCCCTCTGCCTTTCCCCCTCTGTTCTCGCACTTCGGTAGCATTTCTGTGTGAGATCTATGTAGGCTTACATTGACCTCTTATAAACTATGAGTTCCCAGAGGGCAATGTTTGTTTCATTTCATATGTTACCCGCCCCCCCCCCCACAAGTCCTAGTAAAGTGACTTGTATAATATAGATGCTCAGTAAGTGACTATGTAATTTAATAATGCCAATGGCCTAATAAAGGCTACATAGATGGACACATAATGAACTCAAAAGCAATTCAGAGATATTCCCGTTTGAAAGGATTTGAGTCGGTATAATGTTTAGACATATCTGAAGACTCTGTATCCTATGGCAACTCATGTGGTATAAAGAGGACATTCTGCACAGTTCAACAATTTGAGGGAAGCCACAGCTGGAAGGGGGAACGGAACCAGCGTTTGGAGGGGGCAGTGGAACAACAGAGGAAATCCTCAAAGTCTGCAGTGCACTGCAGTCCTGGAAAGAGTGGGGGGAGGGCGGGCAAGGCTACTGTTGTAAATAACTCAATTTGCCAACCACGCATGGAGCAGCCGCAGTGTTTGTGTGGGGAGGATAATTTCTGATAAAAATAGAGAACTTTTTTTTTTTTTTTTAAGTTCAAGCACTTTAAAAGCAACTGTGGGAAGTTTTAATCATAGGGTGGTTCTTTCTTTCTTGAAAGAAGAAGAAAGACATTTCAATTTTAAATTCAGGGGGTTGAAACGATTGTGTCATTTCAGCTGGAGTGGAGCATGTCAACAAGTGGACATGTTTTCATTGTGGAAAGTATGACTTAAAGATGTAGCATTTTAAATTAAAAAAAGCAAATCATTTCTGTTGTGGGTTTTCTTCTTCCCCAAGAACACTTAGAACTTAGCTGCATTTAGAAATAAAAAGTAAAAATATCAGGCATCATATTCCTTACTGTGTTAGAAATAGAAATCTAATGTGGGCTGAGTTTCTTAATATGGTTAAGATATAATGAAAACAGAACAAAGATTGTCCCTGAGGAGGTAAACTTACCTGCTTACAAGGATCATGAGAAATTAGCTAGCTAGTTCATTTAAATATTTTTGCTTTGAATATGGGAGTTAATAGAAACAAAGAGGTTCTGAGTAGCCTTTAAGGTCCTTGATGTCCAGTTCAAGGCCATTTGATAAAAATTTGCTGAATGAATGAATTTTAAGATGTTCGAAATATAACTATGCAACCATCATTAAAGATAACATCAGCTGCCAACAAGGATGAATAATGATGATAAAGGTGTTATTCATTAAAAGGATTAGTATAGCCATTAGAAGTATGAAATAATTGATTGGTCTTAAAGCCAACATTATTCCATGTTTTAATTAAAATATGGTTTGTGTAATATAACAATATTCAGGACAGTGGCCTTTTATAGAGAAATCAGACCAATAGATTAACTCTGCCCAAGTACATAAACACTCAGAACCATGAGCCTATAGAGGTCATTAGCTCCATGAGAATTGGGCAAGAAAGTATCCATCTCTGTATTCCCACCCTGTAGCAGGGTGCATGGTGCTGGGTCTGCAAGCCAGAGCTATTTGTAGAACACTTCAACCCACTTGCCTGGGCGTCGCGGGGATGGCAGTGGCGACTGTGATGAGGTAATCCTGACTTCCTCTCCTGGCACTTGCCTGCCAGTGGCCTCAACACTAGAATTCCTTCCAGACAACTTAACTGGCCAGATAATCTAACCCTTGCCCAACCTGTGGTCTTTTTCCAGAAGTGACTATATTTTCTAACTCGGAATTCATATCTTTACATTATTTTTAAACTTTTTCCTCCTGCTGTTGTAATAGAGCTTGTTTTCCAACAACATGTAGTTCCCATTTAGTCATTTCTTCTACAGGACGCTTATTAAGATGACGGACTTTCTAAACACATGAGACAATGCCTATGAAATGCCTGGAACAAAATGGGCCGTGCAGCTGACTTTCTCATAGAAGAAACCCCCAGGCACATAATAGAAAGCCTCTCAGTACGAAAACAAACAAGCAATTACCTGAGCTGCTTCCTGTGGGAAACTCCGCATCCTACCACCCAGGCTGATGACTCCTGCGAGCTTTCTGGAGAGTTGCGTCATTCTAAGGAAATTCATCCGTATGTTTCTCAACAAATGCACATTTTATTTTCTTGGACGGAAAACTATATGTCTTTGTTCAAGTTTACTTTCCTCTTGCTACTTTGCTTCTTTTGTTTTTAAAAAATAATAAATATTAAACATGAGATTTTAAAAGGCATTGCAGGAGACTGAACGGTGCTTGTCATAGGCTGCCGTGTGGGCAGACAGCTGTGGGTTCAAGGAACATCTGGGAGGTTTGTGATGTGGTAGTTGCCTGCAGGGTCTTCTTCTGGGTTTCAACATTAATCAGTAGCTTCTGGGTTTCAACATTAATCCATTAAAATCTAGAATTTAATTGAGCCAGGATATATTTAAATGGCAGATGTTTATTGTTGTTAGTCTGGTAAATATCTTATTTGATGAATCTGGGTTTGGTTTCTCTCTGTATTACAATAGCTCTTACATTTAATCTAGAGCTTTCAAGAATAACAGAAGAAGGAAGCTTTGGAATAAATCTTATTTGAAAATATTAGTGAGAATAGTTATTGCAAATCTATCAAATGAAATAATAGGTATAAGAAGCTGCAGCAGATAGAACTAATAATTCATTATAATTTTTAGAGTAACAATAGGCCTGGTTTCATATTTTTTCACTTTCCATTTGATAAAATAGTTTGTATCCTCTGGGACTTCAAACTCAAAATTTGGTTTTAGCTTTTGCATGTAGGAGAATTACCCATTCATGTTGAGCTTTCATAGAAAATGATTCATTTAAATGAACAGTCCTCAAGTTTCACTTTTCCCTGAAAATTGATGTATTTGCTATTGTAGTGATGATAGTTTAACCAAAATAGTTTCATGAAATTTGAGGTTTAAGAAGGGATTGCTAACCTCCAAAAGTATATTTTTGATATATGAATTAGAGACAAATTGTAAGGTATTATGTACTTTCCATCCTGAAATGACTGTTAGCTTTAGATAGAAAGTTTTTAAAGTTTCATTTCATAAAAAAATATTTTACATGTAGCTCCTGAAAATATCTTACTAATCTAGAGAAGGAAACATTTTAAGGGTCTATGATTATTAGTTATATTTCCTATCTATGGTTTGTTTCTTGTACCCTGTTGATGCTCGATAAAAATAAAATGAGGTTGTTTGATTGCGAAGTTAGAGGCCAAGGAAGGCTCATTCTCTGCCCATGGCTCATAGAGATGAAGAGGCACCACCATCCTTAGAGACTTGTGGTCAGACGGAGATGGGTGTTCAGAAATAGCAGCATTGAATTTAAAGCTGGAGATTGTGCGGTTGGCATGTCTGTCCCCTCTGGTGGGGGATCTGAAAGCAGTTCTACATTTCTTCACCAGGAAGTCGGGCTGCCGTGCGATGAAAGATGATAAAGACAAATCCTAACCAGGGCTTCCTGTTTGTTTAAACCTCCAACCCTAGAGAAAATCGCTTCCAGTTTCCCTGCACAATCACGGTCATATATTTTCTTTGCAGATTGTTAGCAGGCCGTTCAGCCTGTGCTTGGCATTGCAGTCCCGGTGAGGAAGGTGAACCCCCTCCAGCCTCGGTGGATGCTCATTAGGGATCTGAAATTGGGTGCCCTTTGAAATTAGCCTCTGCCTCTTGTCCTCTTCTCTTTGGCAAACACATTACTCATCAATTCATATTAATTGATTATCGGCTCCATGGACAGTTTGAAATGGTTACTGGGATGCATGTGAAAGGAAGAAAGGTAGCTTCTGTCCGCAGAGCTCACTCGTACTAAAGAAAATCAGGTCAGATTATAGATTAACATTTAAATTTAAAGGGGGGAACTACTCTGAAAGAGTTGATTATGCTCCTTCTAAGATGAGTACTTGTGCAAAGTGAAGTTATTAATTTGGTGAATGATTTTGGGGATATAAAGGAGAAGAAGAGATGTTGGGGAAAAGTACAAACTTTGGAGAAAGACGGATGCTTTTCCTAGAATCCTGGGACATCCGAACCATGTTTGGGCAGGGGATTAAAAACTAGGAAATTGATCTCAGCTTTATTTATACAGGAAAAATTTGATATAAAGAGTTGGACTAAAGATCACTGACTATATTATGACTGGTTTGACTGTTATTAATTTTTTTCTAATGTTCTTTATCTCAACAGTATTAATAATTTTAAAAAAGGAAGAATAACAAGATTTGACACCTAGAGTAATTGCAATTTAGAAGGGGAAGGATGAAATTGGGTAAAAATGGCATTGTAAGCTATCTGAGTAAATGTAATGCCCTGTTAATTACGTAGCTCACATGGATTGAACATGTGCTTCACTCTGACGATCTTGCTGATGCTGTACCTGCTGCTCCTCATCCCCCCTGGGAATACCCCTGTGATATGATTGGTGGGATGCATTTTATAGAAGCTGAAATTGAGACAAACGTGAAGGAATTTCTCCATAATCCAGGTCAGTGCCCCTGCTTTAAATTTTTGTTCGAGTCTTTACTTCAAAAGAGCATTTTGATTTCCTTGCTTTCCAAATTTTCATCCTTTTCTCATTCCCATCAGTGAATTTTCTCCCTTGATTTCTGAACCCCCACCTTTCACTTTTTCATAACACATCTCTGGTCTGGCATGGAGTTTCCTGTTTGACAGGTGGGCCCTGAGTCCCTTGGTTGCTGTTGTACTTAAAATCAAACGCATGGATGATAATAGCGCTTGTCACTGTTCAGTCCAATGTAGACATGCATACGCCGGATACACGTATTTTATTTGATCAGAAATTGAAGTAAATATCAACTGAAGCCTGGCATAATTCTTTTTTTCATATAGGGGCAGAACGAATATGAAGGAAAAAGACATTTATTGCTTAAAGCATTTTTCTGTGCACACACACACTCACACGCACACACATTCACACACTCTCACACACACACACACACACACACTATTTTTCCTGGGAAACAAATGACAGAGACTCTGCCCATAAAAGGTGGGCAGCATGTTTGGTCATAATGTAAAGAAGCCCAGAAAATCATCCCCCCACAAGTTAACTGTCTATTGGAACACAAGGGCTCCATGTTCTTTTCCATCCCCTTGTGCTCTACTGTCACAGAAATCCTCTGAATTCTTAGCCCATTGAGATGTATTCCATCAGAAAAGTCTCTAGAAATGGCACTATATTTACAATTTGGAGTGCAGGTGAAGTGTGGTTGTAGTCAGTCAATTAGTCTGGGTGGAGTGGGGTTGGGCGGGGTGGGGGGTGGGTGGGTGGAGGGATGTGATGATCATTGGTTTCAAATGGAGCCATGACCAGACTGGAGGCCCGGCTGTCCTGGGAGAGAATCTGCTGAGTGACAATTTCATAAGGAAATTATGATCTGCATAGCCATACAGGTAATTCAAAAGATGGATTGCTGTCCTGACCGGGGTGACTCAGTTGGTTGAGCATTGTCCTGTGCACCAAATTGTTGCCGTTCAATTCCTGGTCAGGGCACATACCCATGTTGCAGGTTCAATTCCAGATCTGGGTGTGTTCAGGAAGTAAGTGATCGATGTTTCTCTCTCATACCCATGTCTGTCTCTCTCTCTTTCTCCTTCTCTCCCTCTTCCTTCTTCTCTCTCTAAAAATCAATAAAAATCCATGTATTTTAAGAAAAAGATGGATTGCCCTGATCAGACAAAACAACAACAACAACAAAAAACCACCTCAAATTGCTCTATTTGTCTCCTTAGTGCTTCCAGGGCCTTGTTACTTCAGTGATTACATAACAATTTGGCATACATGAATTCTCTGACAAGGTCCAGAATCTCAAATTGTAAAAATACTTTAGCTCAGGATCCGGAATGAAACAGATTGGCAGAGCCAGAGTTTGACATCATGCCTGACCCTCGCCAGTTAGCCGTTAATGATTTTGCCCAATATGGAAATCTGAACCTACTGATTTCCCTCTGGCCATCTGAATGATTTACCTAAAGAGGTAAAGAATGTACATGAATGCCTTTTCACGGAAAACTTTGAATGTATTCATTAGAAAGGATGCAGCAGAAGTATTTTTTTCTGGGCAGTTTTGGGGTCAAGAGAAGGCGTGGATTGGCACTGGTGGGGTTACAGGCCTTTGCCATCATGTTATTAGAATATGGCTATTTTGTTATATACTGGGGTCCACATGCAATTTTATTTGAATAAATAACCCTGCTGCCAAACTTGTTTAAAAATTTAGTATAGTACATGAATATTTGATATCATGGAAAATGTCCGCTTTATATAACTGGAAAAAGAAGAGCTGATTATAAAACTAGAAGATGAAATCAACTCTGTAAAATGGAAAAAAAAAGAAAGCAGATCAAGACAGTGAAAAACCAAAATCACAAAGGGTGGATGCATTTACAAGATTATTCTGTGTAAGTTAAAAACGGAAACACTGCAAAAAGCATGTTCGTACTGCTCCACCTGACCAAGCCCTTACTGGTCACAGGAAGAGAGTGTACTTACTGCTTAAGACAACAAGAATGTACACTAAAAAATAAATGCAGCATGCGAGCAGGAAGGGGAAATTGCCCCATTAATTACCTGGTTATCTCATCAGTGCTCTAAGTTTTTGGTTTTCTGGAATGCAGAGCGGCTTCCCAGGCAGTGCTCAGCGTCGCTGGGCCAGCAGGCACTAAGCTCGGTGATTGGCAGCACCTGTTCCCTGTGCATTGGCAGGTCAGAAAGCGAGCATCTGGCTGGGTGTGTGTGGTGCCCGTAGTGTGAGACCACGTCCTTCAACAGGGGTCCAACGAGGGCCATCTTTCCATCCTTTCTTCAGTCTATGAAGTTACAACTCTTAGGGGAACACTTTATTGAATTTACTTATTGTTTGCAGAAATAAGAATGTAAAAATTGTAGTAAGAAGCCCACACAATCTATATTTACAAAGAGTACCAAATAAAGCAAATACAATGTGGTGTATGTAATTACAATATTTATATTTCTTTGAACTTAAAGAAGATAAATTATTGTCTATAAAATATTTACTTTCCTAATTTGACTGCAGGTTTAAACCTTAATTCCATTTTTTTCAAAACCTAATTTCTCTTTCTTGATCTTCCGAAGGTATACTATTTGAAGACTCAATTTGTACGACATCTGAATAATGGAACTGGTAGCACAAATGAATATGATAAATTACAACAATAATTTTTATACCCCATAAATCTTCCCTTGATCTTAAAAGATGTAGGGTAATAGCCAGAAAGGAAAATAATATGTTTACTACAATAGTAATGATAAGCATGAAAACCAAAGTAAGAACACAACAATAACAATCAAATACTCTAAACTTTGTGTTCTTTGATAACAAAATATATGGGAAGCATTAAAAGGATCATCTGCATTTTCTAAGCTGTCTGTGTTTTAGAAAACTGACATAAAATTGAAGTAAGACAATCCTGGTAAGTGGGATTTGTGATCTATTTTAAAAACTTACACTAGATGAATGGTTTACATTGGCTGGCTCCTGGAGGTTGCTTGGCCAATAAAGTGTGGGGAGGTGCTAGCTGATCATAAATATTGTGCATTGTGTGCAACTTTCATATGATTTCACATATATTAACATCATTTCACATGTATGCCCTCATTTCAATGACAGGTTGTAAAAACATTCAACCTCTTTGTTTGTTTGTTTTTCCTTGTCTTGCTTTGCTTTCTTTTTCCTTTTTACAGAACTAATTTTATCTTCTATTTTTATAATTAACTCTTCCTTTTCAGAGAGGTGAGCTAGGTGGGGCAAAAGTTTTACATTATGACACAGGTGAGTAAAATGAGATCTCGACAGGTTGGGCAATTTGACTAAAGTCACCACTTCTAAGAGTCATGTGGAGCTGACTAGGACCAGGCTATCTGGCTTCCATCCCCGCATAAGTACCCAGCTTCCTTCTGCTGAGCTGGCGGCTCCTGCTCTCCCCCTTCAATATTCTCAAGCTTGGTGAGAATTAATAAGAGGCTGATCCTCATAAAAAAAAGTTAAGAATCCATTTTTTTCTGAGCCCCGTCTTCTTCAGACAAGGAAACCGAGACTCTGGTGCAAAGGCAGTGCTGTGCTGCAAGCCACGTGCCCCTTCTGCTCTGCACGGTAGTGGACATCTAGTGCCAAAGAGAAAAAAATGCTACTTGAAAACACAGCTGATTACAATTACATACGCTCCAAAGGAGGGAGGCACTTCCTGACTGGAGGCGATGGCTTTTTATTTGAAATGGTTCCTTGTTATGTCCTTTGGGTGATAATGCAGCACTCTATTCTCCCTCCCCTGACTGTGGTGGGGGGCTAGACAGCTGGCAAGGGGTTACCTGAGACATGCCAGCCAGTGAGAACATTGTGTGGGCAGAGGTGGCAGAGCCCTTTTAAGAAGAGGATGTGTGTGTCATGATGAATAGTAACTCAACATGCTCTGGTGCCCCCTCCATTGTTGGACTCAAGCCTCAGTGGAATCTGTTAGATTCTCATCAGTGAGTTGTGTCTCTGGAGAGTGGGGCAGGAACTGAAGAGAGAAGACGGTGGCTTATATGTTCTTCATTGGAAAATACAAATAACAGCTGCTAGAGGTTACAGTGGAGCCTAGATTTCAGAGGGACCAAGAAAATTGATGTTGACTATAGGTCACCAGCTACCCAGATCTGAGGGATTTTGAGAAGGGCAATAGCCCTTCTGTTTGATGTGCATTCGCTAATTTGATGGATATCTCAAAGGTCATGATGATTGCAGCTGACTTCTTGCTTACACAAAGATGAGGCAAGGTCATTGTTGATGATGCTCAATAAACCCAAGAAGAGGCCATGGCCAGTCAGGTGTCCTGAGAAGGCTCCTGGGTTTATGGAACTGCAGAAATAAGAGACTATAAACAACTGGTTCAACCCTCCTCCACGTCCTCTTCCTTCTCACCCCTTTTGCAATATAGAAATCTAAACCTAGATAGACGTTATCCCATGGACCCCAGGACCGGTGAGTGGCCACACGGTAGGCTGCACTCTGAAGACGCAGAATCAAAGCCCTGGGTCTGGTTCCTCTGTTGTGTCCTAATTTTCCTTACCTTCTTGAACCCCACTCCCCTCTCTGTAAAACAGAGTGAGTCAAATTGCACCTCACAGGGTGTTTGGAGGACAGATAAGTGCATTTGGTTTGAAAACAGTCAGGGAATGTTAGTAGATTTATTGGTTTATTCAGGAGGTTATGTGTGGTCCAAAAGTTCTACGGAGAGGATTACTTTGTCTTTCTGGAAAAGTCCAAGAACTGGAGCAGTGGTAGAACTGAAATGACTTTGCTGTCTGTGTGCATTGCATTCTGTGCGGCTGAGGCCAAGGGACAGGCAGCGAAGTTTACAGAGCATCTACTGAGGTAGTGATTGATCTTCTGTCTTCTTGGTAGACCTAAATGCTATTGATTTTTCTTTTGCTCTTTTTGTTTTTGTGCCTTACTTAGAATAAAATCTAACTTTCTTTAAGGAAGTAAAGGATATATCTTAGTAAATCAAGAATTTAAAATACATCATCCATAGCAGCCAGAAAGTAAACTTCTATTATGTTGAACTGTGCCTTTTGACCGTTGAAATACAGGGAAGTGTTTAGAGTGAGTCATGAGGACAAGCGGGCCCTGCGCACTCCCTCCCGGGCTACAGGGGCTGGAAGGGCCACTTGCTGCTTAAGTTCTCATCACTGCTGTGGGGGCTAAAATAATATTAATACTTTCCCTCCCACCTTCTAAGTTCTTCTGGGTGGGCTAATAACCAATTCACAGAGACAGAGTAACAGGAGAAAATAAAAATTTAATGTATGCCCATAGGGAATTCACATAAACATGAAAATTCCAAAGACAGCCAGGCAACATTGGGTATATAAGACATTTTGGACAAAGGAGAAAAGGGGTGGGATTAAATTTCAGAAGTGAGGATGGGGGACTTACAGGTAGATGAGGAAGCGCAACACACAGGGCAGAAAATCCTTGCTGGGTGGTGACTCAGAGACAATGGGACGCAGGGTAGTCTAGCCGACAGGCGCCTGCCTGCTGCCGCCTTGTTACTATACTCAATTCAAACTAGACTAAGACCACATCTCAAGATCTCCTTCCGAAGCAGGTTTCTCTCTCTGAATCTCTTGGGCAGGAAAAGGTGGGGAGGGTCAGAGGTTCTTTCTTAGTCATTTGGTTCTTAATAAACAGCTTAAAATCAATATCTCAAAAAGTAGCTTCAGCCCTAGCCAGTTTGGCTCAGTGGATAAAGCGTCAACCTGCAGACTGAAGGGTCCCAGGTTCGATTCTGGTCATAGGCACATACCCAGGTTGCAGGCTCTATCCCCACTAAGGGAGCATGCAGGAGGCAGCTGATCAATGATTCTCTCTCATCATTGATGTTTCTATCTCTCCCTTCCTCTGTAAAATCAATAAAGTTATATTTAAAGAAAAAAAAAAGATGGGCTGAATATGGAAGATGTTCACCCTTCAAGAAAAATTTTAAAAAAAGTAGCTTCAGGGTAGCAAAGCTTTGGTCCCTTCCCCTCCATTATACCCGAACGGTACCAGTGGGAGCAAATTTGGGGGTGGGGACAGGGAAGGAGACAATGGGACTTAAGGAATATAAGTCAATAAAGTATCTTTACTGAGAAAAAAAAAAATCAGATTCACTTTTATCTTCCCTAAGCACTATTATACTTAGTGAAAAAAAATGAGAAAATTAAAAGACATTATATATAAAAAAGAAAACTATATTATTTATCATAATCATTCTTCAAATCTTATCTTTACTTAGATTTTCAATTTTTAAAACATTCTTAAAGCTTCCAATCTTTTAAAACTAGACTATTTTAATAGAAGGGAATTTCTTCGGTGGGAGAGGATATTTCCTAGACACGTTTGCCTCTCGGGCCTGAAAGAAAGGCATATATTTGGTCCTTGAAGCAGGGCTCCCCCCACCCGCTTTGGCTCAGCCAGTTAGTGTAGCCAGGGGTCTACCCCTTTAATCTCAGAGGCAATAAAATAGCAACGAGGAGGATTTTGGCACTTGTGCTGGAGGCTGGCGGCAGGTTGGCCAGGCCTGTGAGCAGTGGCCTCCGGAGTTGAGCGTGACAGGAAGCTGGGGCTGTGCTCTGCCTGGTCATTCGCCAGGCATGAAGGACACTGATGATTAGACTGCGCAGCCCTGGAGAATGTTCTCATATCTGGCTGAGGGGACACAGAGGTCCCAGAACATCCCAGACATTTGGTCGTCAGCCTTTTCATCCCCTCAGGAAGTTAGAAAGAAAATAAAAACAAACAAAACATTTTTTAAAAAAGCACCCAATTTGTTTCTTTCGTTTCCCATTTCCTTTGACAACACAACTTTTCAATACTGTAGGGACATGCTAAGTCACAGATACAAGGGTGTCCAGAGGTCTAAACTGCACATGTCACACAAACCCGAGCCTCCTCTGGGCATGAGAAAACCCAGAAGCAAATTGGATTCAGATTCAACTCTTTCCATAAAAGAAATAATATTAACAAATTAGCAATGGTCCGGGAACTTCTCTGAAAGGTGAAGAACAGCTCTGGCTACATTGTCTTGCGGTCCTAGGGAGAAAGCTTGGTGGGCGGACTATGGGCCACTGGGCCTTGGGAGTAACAACAACTCACCACACAGAAATGAGGGTCAGGAAAACGCCCTGCAGCGGGGCCACTTCCTCCTTGTCTGCCTCACTGTGCTCCACAGACGGGCTAATCACCCCGTCACCCAGCGGGTCTAGGGATCAAATGACCACAGTGCTGAAGGATTAAGGGCAATTCTATCCTCTTGGCTTGGACTTAGGAATTTTCATTAAAATGACCTTGGGTGTGGTGAGAAAGAATTCAGGCAATAGGGATCAAGTCTTACCTGGGAAAACATCCACAGGTCCCCTTTCAGAAAGAGCCTCCTTGCTGGGCCTCCAGCAGAGCTGTCACACTTGTTTTCCTAAGTGTTTCTCACATGGGATTAGCCTCCAGATACGTGAAAAGTGAGGAGTATGAAAGTCTTAGTTATGCAGAATGGGGGGTGGGGGTGGGGTAAATAAACTACAATAAGCTAGTGGTGGCCAGAGCTCTTAACATTTCCCAGGCTCTGTAGTGGGTGATGTGTTTGGAGACTGACCTCCCTCGGTCTCCATCCGCTCTTCCTGACCGGCTCTTGTGAAGACTGCTGTCCACACGCAGTGGCAGGAGCTTGCAGCCCAGATGTGGCTTAGAATGGTAATCCGGAGAAAAGGTAGAGGCTGCGTGGATGTGATGAATCCCCAAATGGGAGGACTCAGGAGAAAACGCAAGTCAGAGGTGGCTCAGGAAAGTCTGTGAAAAGAGGATGGGTTTCTCAGAGTGGCTCCTGTGCCCATGGGCTCTCAGGAGGGCTAAGCTGAGGGGGCCAAATCAAAGCCAGATCCTCTTCTAGGATCGCGAATGAAATCAACAGACTCAAGAAAGACAGCGGTAATGACTAGAAATCGGAATTGGGTTAGATAGTAGGGTTGAACAGAGTTGCAAGGAAGGTCTGTTGGTCTTCATCTAGGCCCATGGCTTAGTCAGCTCAACAAAACACCACAGGCTGTGTGGCTTACAAAACCGAAATTTATTTTTTACAGTTCTGGAAGCCAGAGTGTAAGCTCAAGGTTCCAGTTGATTTGGTTTTTGGTGGGAGCTCTCTCTGTGGCTCACAGTTGGCTGCTTTCTCACTATGTCCTCATGTGGCCTTTCCCTGGTGGGTGTGCAGGGGGAGAGAGAGAGGGGGGAGAGAGAGAGAGAGAGAGAGAGAGAGAGAGAGAGAGAGAGAGAGAGAGAGATCTCCTCTTCTAATAAGGCTGCTAATGCTATCAGGTCAGGGCCACATCATTATGACCTTATGTAACCCCCCTAAAGGTCCTATTCCAAATACAGTCACATTGTAAGTTAGGCCTTCAACATAGGAATTTGGGTGGGGGGGTCACAATTTAGTCCAGAGCACTTACCAACCTGTAGATATTAACATCTACACATTGTTTAGGATCACCCAAGCTCAGTTGTTAAACCAGCCCAGCTTGATCATGTGAAGGGTCTTATTATACTATATTTTTATACTATCTATCTATATAAAAGGCTAATATGCTAAGTGTCTGACCGTTCGACCCGTAGCTATGATGTGCACTGACTACCATGGGGCAGATGCTCAATGCACAGGCATGAAAACATCAAACAGACTGATGAATCTCAGAGGGAAGGGGTGAGGGGGCAGGGCGGGAAGAGATTAACCAAAGATCTTATATGCATACTAGAGACCCGGTGCACTGATTTGTACACCGTTGGGATCCCTCGGCCTGGCCTGTGGGGATCAGGCTGAAACCAGCTCTCTGACATCTCCCAAGGGGTCCTGGATTGCGAATGGGTGCAGGGCACAGGGCCTCTATTTATATCATATTTTAGTAGGCCTGCTTGTTTTTCTAAAACTTGTGAAAACCTCTTTCTTCATTTTTGTAAGTTTGAAAGAGGAAGAAAGTATTTGGCTATTTTCTGTACTATATTTTACACAGGGTTTATGTAATAATAGAAAGTTATAGTGGATGAAACAACTATATTATTATTTTTCTATCCTGGGGGAAGGAACTCAAAAATTATATTAAGAGGAAAATCAGCAGGTACATGATTGTGTACTGAAAAAAATATGGAAGAATCTTTACACACACTGTTATAAGGACATTTAATAAGGTCACTGGATAAAAATCAATATTTAAAAATCAATTGTATTGCTACATACCAGCCAAAATCAAAAAGTAAATGAAATTCTAAAAGATACTGTGTAGAAAATAGGTAACATAGAAGGTGTACCCCTAGAACAGCCTACTTGTGAACTTGACCTTCAGCTGTTGCCTGGGAACTTGGATTTTGGGAGGGTTCCGATGATCCTAACAGAGAAGAGGTGTTCACTGTTCCTAAACTGTGCAAACCATGTGGTTTATTCTGAACATCTGCTTTCCTTCCAGAAGTCTGGAGTTTTGGTATGATGGGCACCGAGTCTTGCATGTTCTGCCAGCGTCCATAAATTTGTCACAGGTTAAATTGTTAGGTTGCAAATGGGGTACATTTTTAGAACTTTCCCAGTCCTTCATGGTTCTCTGACCACGATAAAATTAAACTAAATTCAATAACAATGTAAGGAAAAAATTCCCCAAATACTTGAAAAATAAAAATATATAATCCTAAATGACTCTTGGATCAAAGAAGTCACAGGTAAATTAGAAAATGTGCTCAACTAATAAAAATACATTAAAATATTTGGGGATAGTGATAACATATTACACAGAGAGACACTCATAGCTCCCATGCTTATAAGTTAAAAAAACAAACCAAAAACAACCTTAAAATCAATGATCCAAGTCTCCACTTTAAGCTAAAAAAAAAAAAAAAAAAAAAAAGAATCAAATTGAAGCCAAAGTAATCAGAAGGAAGGAAACAAGAAAGATAAGAGTGGAGACCAATAAAATATAGAATAGAATAGCACAGGGAACTTGGCAGATGTACTTAAATGAAGGATGTTGAGATGGGGAGATTAGCCTGGATTATCTGGGTGGGTCCTAAATGTAATCCCAAGTGGTCTTGTAAGAGGAGGGCAGAGGCAGAATGGACTGCAGAAAGGGGGAAAGAAATGTGACAGAGAAATCAGAGATGGTAGTGATGTGACCATAAGCTGATCAGAAGACAGCTCCCACCAGAAACTGGAAGAGGCAAGGAATGGGTCTCCTTCTGGAGCCTCGACTGCTGCCACCTGGATTTTTGCCCAGAAAGACTCCTTTCAGACTGTGGCTTCCAGAATTCAGAGAATAAATTTCTGTTGTTTTAAGCCACTGCATTTGTGGCAATTTGTCCTAGGAGCAATGGGAACCAACGCAACTCCTAGCAAGACATATTAAGAAGGAAGGAAAGAATACACACATTTCTAGGATCAGAATTAAAAGAGGATATATAACTACAGGTTTTATACACTTTGAAAGAAGAACAAGAGGGTATTTGAAAGAATTTGTGCCAACAAGTGAGATGAAATAGACAAATTCCTCAAAAGTCACTAGTATCAAAACTGATTTCAGAAGGAGAAATTAGAAAGAAGAGTAGCTGTATATTTATTATAGGAATTAAAATGTTTATTTAAAACTTTCTTATAAAAAACTAAGGCCAAAATGGCTTCTTTGATAAATTCTATCAAATACTTTAAAAAATATTAGTTTTGCAAAACTTTCAGAAAAGAGGAAGAAAGATTCCTCAACTCATTTTATGAGGCCATTATCAGCTTGATAATATGGGGAAAAAACACAAACATTACAACAAAACTACAGATATATACTCTTCATGAACATAAATGAAATATTTTTAATAAAATATTAGCAAACTGAATCCAGCAGTATGTAAAAAGGTTAAGGCATCAAGATCAGTTGGGGCAAAATAGAGAGATGTGACTGATGGATGAGTACTATGGAAGGAATCTTTCCATTTGTTTGATGAGTTCAGATTGGTCATTTTGTATCTGTTCTTTCATTCTTGCTTAAATAGCATTGATAGCATTTAGGTTATAAATCTCTAGCAGCAGTGTACTAAAAGATGTAGCACACATCTTAATACCCTTTAGTAAATGTTAGCTGTGCAACTGAAGACGTGGAGATTCCAACATTCTTATCACATACTCAACTTCCTTTGGGAATATATATATATATATGGCTAAGTGACTGTATGACCATCCAACCGATAGCTATGATGTGCACTGACCACCAGGGGGCAGATGCTTAATGCAGGAGCTGTGGTGACTTGGCAGCTGCGGTTCTTGGGTGACACACCCAGAACCAGAGATGAGGGAGCCTGATTCCGGGGTGCATCACCTGAGAACCGCCCTCTCACAATCCTGCACCCCTCGGGGGATGTCAGAGAGCCAGTTTTGGCCTGATCCTCAGCCAGGCCTGCGGGACCCCACTCACTCCACAGATGCCCTTTGAGCCACAGCACTGCCCCAGGTGCCGCCGGCTGGGGAGGAACCGTGGGAGGTTGACTCCAGGGCATGTCTGGCCTGTCTCGCCCAGTCCCACCCTGCCATCCACCTCTTAATTAATTTCCTTTCAATGTGCACGAATCCATGCACTGGGGCACTAGTAACCTCACAATCTCCAGTCGATTGTAGCCAGGGGATTGTTTGGTTTTCAGAATTTCAGAGAACCTACATTCTCTTTTATAAAATTCTTTATATGAATAAATGCAAGATCAGAATTCATCTTTGAGAAGCACTATACTACACCTGGGAGAGCTGTTCTGAACCTTCCTCATTGATGCCCCCTTCATGCACAGCTGAGTAGGCTGTTAGAATTACCCAGCCCTCCTGGTTGGTAAAGCGGCAAGATGCTTGATCATTGACGCAGATTCTTAGTGTTTAGTTCAATACCTCTACTTCTTTGTTCTGTTTTGCCTATATTTAAAAAAATATTTGAGGCTATAATCAGAAAAGTTTGGTACATGCTTCATAAGAAGCATTTTAATTTGGGAGAATAGTTTTAAAAATAAAATACTGGGCTCCCATAGTTGACCTGATGTAATTTTTATTATGTTGGTAATGGTAAAAGAATGAGGCCAACCAAGTCTTTCCAATGGTAATACTAACACACTTCTCCTTTATAGACAAGTTAGTAAAGGAGAAGCATTTATTTATTTATTTTTAAAGATGCCTTTTAGTTCGATGGTAAAGCACATTGCTGAACACAAAGCTGAAAAAAGTCCCATAGGCACAGAGCCAGCCTTGAAAGTGGGAACCTACTGGGTTTCAACCAAGCCCACTGACAGTGCACCACAGGTGGGCACCACATGGGATGATGAAAAAATGTGATTGTGAGGGTCATGCTGACAGGTCCATATTCATAATCTGTTCCTCTTAAATTTGATCTGTGCATCTGGTACATATTTATGCATGTATTTTTACTGCGGGAGCTTAGCGTTCCTTAAGGAGGTCAAGACTGTCTATGGTCCAGAACCTCCTGTTGGGTAGAGATAATGGTCGGTGTGAGTGGACTGGCAAGAACCAGTGGCCTTGGATTCTGCAGAGGACTATGAGTGTCTGAGGATTCCCACCTCTGAGAATAGGATTATTAGGAACTATACCTCAAAAAAGTCACGTCCCACTTCCTGCGAGCTAAAAGGCCAGGGGGGTTTCACTGATGCAGATTGACTTCGGGACAGGAGGTGAAAACCACACGATTAGGACTGAGCCATTTGTCCTCTACTACTGCTGCTTGTAACAGGCCAATAGTGTGCAACTTGATAGTGAAAAATCCAGAGACACATAAACCTGATAACCATCGCTTGCAGTGCAGAACAAGCTGTACTCAAGGGCACATGTCAAGGTTATTGTCTTAGCCTGTTTCAATCACTTCTCAACAAGTGCATCATATTAGTAACTTCACAAAGCAGGACTAGCATGGACATATGCCCATGTTTTCATCTTTGTGACTCGTGAAGGGGTCCCTTAGGGAGAGCTGCTACAGTTCTTATATTTCCTAATAGAAGATAATGTTTAGAATCTCATGTTAGGAGATATAGCTGGGGTTTAGAAAGTGTGACGTAGAGCAAGAGGAGTTCCTAGTTGTTCTTTGACTCAGATTTGACCACTGTCTGAATTTCAGGGAACAGCTGAGTGGATTGTTTCAGCAGTTTCAGAGCTCCCTTCCTCACGCGGAGTCCTTTCACCATCCTACGATCGTCCCATTCTTTCAATGGCGTCTGCTTTGTGTTAAAACAGCTCATGTATCTTTTTTCTTAGGCTTTTTTCCTTTTAATCATGAGCTTTCCAAAGTTGTAGTTTAGCTTTCTTTTTGCCATTTGTCACTCACACAGCTCTTCCATTTTGCAGCTGGTAACCTTGAGCAATGTATTCACTGTTGTGCATCTGTTTTCTCATCTCAAATATGGGAAAAATAAATGCTTCTCATGTTGTTTTGAGGATTACATAAGCAAATACGTGCAAGGCCTTTAGAACAGCCCCTGACACGTAGCAAGTGCTGATAGGTGTTAGCTCTCACTTCTCCTTCTCATGTGGAACTGGAAATCTGTGCTGGAATTTTGGGTCAACAAATTTAGCATGGCTCTTCTATAGTTTCACCTATGTTTTCATTTTGCTACCTGGGAACAGCCAAGCTCAAGAATAGTTAGAATCTCAAGCTATTAAATAGGCTTTCATCAGTCATCTGTTATGTGTGTTGTGGAACCATGAGCTACCCAGGGCTATCTCTAGGTAAAATTTATAGCTATGTACCCAGTGGTCCCAGGTGGGTGTATGACAATGAATATATTGATGTAGCTGAGTCTCTGGTTTCTGGAACTTGTACACTATGTGGTAGAATTGAGTGATGATTGTCCCCATCCTGCCTACGGAGTGTGAGCCTCACTCAGACCTGCACCACCACAATCAAGCTGTGGGGGAACCTGGGAGTGAAGAGCATCAGGTAACATTGTGAGAAAAACTCACACCCCCAGTGTCTTGTCTCCCTGGAGTCCATGAGCAAGCACCTCCAAAGAGTCAGACAGTCCCTGTGCCGCCACTAGAGGGCGCAGTATGGACATAGCTATGAATTGCACTCAGGATCATGACCAATTCTTAGTTCAGCTAAAGCTGGATTGGAATGGATTGGAAGTTCCTTGAGGAGGTGAGAGAACTGCTGAAGGACAGGAATGACTGGGGAACCTAGAGAAATAATAGTGAGAATAGCTACAATTTACTAAGCATCTATTAAGAAGCAGGTGAAATTTAAGTGTGTTGAATCCTCACCATCACAAGTGAAGAGCTTTATTATCTTCATAGGACAGATGAGGAAATGGAGTCCGAGAGGAACTTGTCCAAGGTCACACAGCCTTTTCCTGGAGGAGCTGGTGTATAACTGAAGCCAAAGGCCAGTTCCCTTGCGTTCTTTAATCTCAACCCTAGCAGCTCAGTGGCAAAGGACTAGGTTATCCATACTGGGAAGCATTTCAAAAGACAGACAGTTCTGAAATGCACATCTCAGCCTTTGTACCACACACTTTTACTTGAATGTGGCACCTCCAGGTGGGGATCTTAGAGGCTCCCCTTGTGGCTGTGAGCACCTAACTATCTCCCTATGTTGCCTGCAGAAGTCTCTGGAGAGGCATGGTGGTTGGAATGGGCATCAGCCAGAGACAAGGAATTCCTGGCTCACTTTCTGATACAGATAACTGTACAAGTTTGTCATTTCATTTTGATTAAGTTTTTGTCAAGATATTTTTCCTTTTTGGCTGAAACCACCAGGCTAATTAAGACTACTAGCATTCTCTCTCCAATCCCCTCCCACCCCATCCCCAATTCAGTAATAGCATACTGCATGCTATAGCCACCTGACTTATAAGTAAGACTACAAAGGACATGCATAGGCACTTTTCAAAGCTAACATGAAATTATTTTTAATCAGATGGCGATGGTTAAAATATTAATAACATTCAATGCTAGTTGAAGCGTGGAGAAATGGGCACTTGTTTATTGATAATCTTGGTTGTAATAGCAAAACCTTTAGAAGGGAATTTAGTAGTAGCTATTAAGATAAAAAAAATACTCATTCCTTGTGGCTCAGTTATTCCCTTCTAGTAATTAACCTTTTTTTTTCATTTACTTGTTCCCAATTTTAATGGACATACTTCTAATGGTTTACCATTAAATAGATAACTTTTGCTGAAGTTTTCTTTTTTTAAAGGTACTTGTCATTTTTTAAGGAAATATACTTCCATTCTTAGTTTCAGTTCTGAATCATGTTTGAATTTTATTGATGCTTTGCTTGTACCTATTGAGATGGTCACACTTTCCCCCACTTAAACATATTAAAGCAATGAGTTTTATTGATAGACTTTCTAGTTATTCCAGCACTTCTGGGGTAAACTAAACTTGGTCTAACATATTTTTATTAAGTACAATTTTTTTTTTTTGCACTTTATCTCCCCAAGGTGAGAACATGGGAAAGGACTTTGGCTGCACCACGAGGAATTTAATTTAGAAATCAAGATTTCCTGACATTGTGATTGAGTCTTCAAACAGGTTCTGGAAGTTGCTCTGAAATCTCCTTGTAGAGGTCTTAGAAATTTCATGTTAATAGAGTTGTAATAAGACCTTTGAGAGTCCCGCTGGTGTGGCTCAGTGGTTGAGCATCCACCCATGAACCAGGAGGTCACAGTTCCATTCCTGGTCAGGGCACATGCCCGGGTTGTGGGCTAGATCCCCAGTGTTGGGCGTGCAGGAGGCAGCTGATCAATGATTCTCTCTCATCATTGATGCTTCTATCTCTCTCTACCTCTCTCTTCCTCTCTGAAATCAATAAAGGAATATATATATAGTTTTAAAAAAAAGACCTTGAAGAGTAAACACTAGTGAGTTTGATTCAGAGAGAGAGTGGTTGGCCACTGGCTGCAGTAGCTGAGGGACTGACCACGCCTCCCTGCAGCTGCGTGTGTCCCCTGCCAGTAAATGGAGCTGATTTGACACACAGTGTTTGTTTGTGAACCCCTGAGAGGCCTTTCCGGTCTCAAACCCTGGAGCTGCTCACAGAACTTCCTGTGGGCTTTGAGTTTATACCTCAGTAAACTTGAAAAATCCATCTGGCGTTGGCTGAGACTAGAATTCTGGAATGAAAGATAATTTGCACAAAAGCAGAAGCAAAGTGGAAATCTCAGAGTACTCATGAAGTTTGGAGGCATTAAATGCTTTATTTTTCTCTCACACTGATTTGAATGGATGAACAGCTCTTGGCGGTGGTTTGTGAGGTTTCTATAGTATTAGTCATTGTGCAACCTCCTGGGACTCAGGCCACTTCCACCACCAATTATATATATATTTTGGTGGGAAAATAATATAAACCAACTACATTATCTTCATTCAAAATCCCTTTCTTGCTGTTAAAGTTTTATCTTTGTGTAAGGAAACATTTTGTTGCTCTTTTAGAGAAATGATTTCATAAAATGTCTTTTACAATGACATTTGTATCATAGTATAAAGTTTTCATTGGTATATAATTATTGCATTTATAAAGATCTGTGTGAAAATGTGTTGCCATATATATTATTAAAGTCAAAACATGAAAAAAGAGAGGAATTTTTACTTAATATATGTTTTGGTATCATAATGATCCCCACGTTTAAAATTGTGGTGAGCTTAGAAAGGATGTTGATTTCACTTTTAACTCATATAAATTGTTTTTGAACCAGTAATAAACAAGATAAGTAGTGATTTCCATGACTAATTACGCTTGTGTTTGTTTCTGAATATGTTTCCTATCCCAGCCCCCTTTTTAGGTTGATTATGTGATTGAATAGGACCTATGTGATAAAACAGTGACTACACACCAGTTATGACCAGAGTAAAATGATAAGTTGCTGATGAATAATTACCTACTAGCATAGATTCATTAATTCATGGTATGCTTACTAAACTCATTCATTCTCCCATCTAGTTATGAATTTGGTGGCTACCCTGTGTCAGAAGTCATGCTTAGCTCTGGGGATGAATAACACATGCCCAGTGCATTCCAGAAGCTTGTAATCTGTTGAAGGGAAGCAGGCATATGACAAAAAATAAGGCCAATTATATTGTTAGGCCTCTTTTGGTTGCATGTGACAGAGACCCAATTTAAACTACAGTGGAACCTTGTTTCTCGAACGTCTCCCATCTTGAACAATTCGCTTCTCAACCTGACAACCCTTTCATGCTGATACCTGTGTGATCAGTCACTCATCTCTCAGGTGACAGACAAAGGAGAGAATGCATGAGTATGAGTCAGTTTACTACTGTTAAAATCTCAAAATATTGTGCTGTGAATATTTTTGTGTTTTTTTGCTTTTGTTGCTGCTTTTAATTATTGTTAAATTTTTATTTGTTACTGTACTTTTTTCCTTTTTGTTAAATTTCCATTTCATATCCTTTTTGTTTTTAAAGTGTTTATTTATAGTTTAAACAGCACAATAGATATAACTGTATATAAGAAAGGTTAAAACAGGGAAACATTTGGGGGCCTGGAATGGATTAATTCAATTTACATTATTTCCAAGGGGAAAAAATGATTCAGTTTCGAACAGCCTTCGAAATGAGGTTCCGCTGTATTTTAAGAAAAATGGGGAGCGCATTGACCTAGAGAACCCAGGGAAGTTTTGAACAAAGCCTGGAAAGACAGGAACGCAACCAAGCCTTGGGACAACCGGCCACAGGGACTTCCTCTAGGACTGAATTGCCCGCTTTGACCTCCGTGTGGTTTTTTCAGAGTGACACCGTCACTGTACCTCACCACAGGCCAGATGTATTCTCTGTGGTGGTGAACTCACTACTGCAATTCTTGGCTATCAAGTGCATAATTTCCGCAAAGGAGAGGAATCAACTTCCTTTCAAAAACTTTTTGAGATGTTCTCTGATCATCCTGGCTTAGACCAGGAGTTCAATTCTAGTGTGGCCATTGGGAGAGGATCATGTAATAAGCTGGCTGCTCTTGAAGTAATTGCATGGATAGAGGCGGAAAGGGCGACTCGGGAAGAAGAGTTCCAGACTGCCAAACTATACCTATCCTAATATTATCGGGTCACAGTAGAAATCTGAACAGACAACAATGAGGGCCTAAAATGGGGCTTTTTTTCTACCTGGGGGGATATCTGTCAACTCTTATAGGGAAAAGGTGACAACTTGAGCTTGGCTTTGAAACATATGTAGTAGGTTATGGGGTGGGGTTGAGGTTGGGAGAGTGGGAGGAAGGTGTAAAAATGGTGAAAAACAAAGTCTAAAGAGACAGGTTGGGGCTAGAACAGTGAAGATCTTATATTTCATGTTTTTGTCTTGTAGCCAAATACTAAAAGGTGTTTTTTGAAAGAAAAGTTCCTATAGATGTTTTCTAGCTAAGAAATGTGGCCTTGAAACTAGTGTCTGAACTTTGGAGCAGAGAGGAGGAAGGACTCAAAGAATGGACTAGAAGTTTGGGGAAGTGGGAAAGACAAGAGCAACATTCAGAAGGCGGTTGGAAGAGATGGGTAGAAGATAAATGTCCAGTTTTAAATCGGAACTGGAAGCCACTTGCAGGAAGTGGTTTTAAAAACAGAAAAAAATGGCTCCACATATAGGTAGAAAATTTGAGTGGTGATAGTAAGGTTTAGGAGCATTTCTAAGCATATAAATCAATTTAAGAATAATATTATTTGAATCCAATGAACTTGAGTACTGGAATGAACAGTCATTAATATTAAATGATTGTATTCTTATTAAGCATTTTGACGTGGGGTTTGCAAATATTAATAACTGCCCCATTAGTGAGGCAGAAATCATGAGGACATGTCTTTCAATGTGGCCACCTCAGTATGTAGCACATAAAAAGTTTGACTTCCTGATTGATTTTTCTAGTATTTAACAAGTATATCTTAGAGTATTTAGTAGACATGAACTGAACTGCGATCCATTTAAGTGAACTAATTTCTTGACAAACTGCATTTAAGAAATGAGGGTTTTCTCTCAATAGTGGACTGCTTCTCTTACATTTACAACCAGGGCAGTGAACCAAGACCAATAACATGGTGTGTGATTAGATATTTGTTTCTGGTTTGGGGGAGATTTGCTTAAAGTGGAGCAGATTTCAGAATGACAAAACAAGCTCCCTGGCAAGTTGGGAATCAAGCTTGCCTTTTGTTATCCTTGATTATGTACTTTGGCTGCAGAAACCAAACATATGTTCCAATCCAACTTAGTCCCTGCTTGGAGCAATTCTCCTTATTTGTCCAAAAGTTTCAGAAGTACCTTTTTTTTTTTTTTTTTGCACTTACTGTGAGCATTCAGCCCCATGTATTTCAGGGACAACAGGCACCCTGGGGATGTGGGGTTGACTCACAACTATAGTGAAGAAGCAGGCCATGCTATTTTAGTCATTTCCAATGGTGGCAAGTTGGATGCCAGATGTTTCAAAGGATAAAGTATCTTGCTCTTATGGAACCACACGCAATGTAGATTTGTTTGCTGACATAGGTGATAGAAAAGTTGCCCATATGCCATAGTTTAAGCAAAATGCTTCCTGTTCACTGTCTATATTTCCAATATTCTCATGTCTTTAATGTAAACATCTTGAGCATATTCTATACTTTGCCAAAGAGCAAAACGCTTTTAGAATCTCAGGTTCTATACTTACTGAAATGGAAAAACCACCCAGTCTTTCCTGCCTGTTGTAGGAAGAAAAACAGTTATTTTCTCCTGTGTTTCTCTTCCCCATGTGTCTCCTTTATTACCCACTCAGGACACTTCACTTCCGACACTCTGGTCGCCAAATGTGGGGAGGCCTTTCCTCACACCAACAAGCAACAGTCTATGACACCAGCTGGCGTCCTACAATTTAACTCAGTTCCAACACTCTCTACCTGAAGTTAGTGTCACATCCCACAGGGTAAGGGCTCAGTCCCACAAGACTGCCTCCCTCTCCCCATTTCAGACCCAGTCTGGAGCCCAGGTTGTCACCTGTGCTTCTGATCAACTGGCCAACTGGAGATTCCAATGAGACCATCCCCCACCCCCCGCCCCCCGCCTTGGTTCTGATTAATTTGCTAGAGCCGCTCACAGAACTCAGGGAAATACTTCTGTTTACCAGTTAATTAAAGGATGTGATAAAGGATTCAGATGTGTAGTCAGGGCGAGGTCTGGGAGGGTCCTGAGTGTGGAAGCTTCTGTCCCTGGGGAGCTGGGGTGTGTCACCCTCTCTGGTTGTGCATGTGTTCACCAACCTGGAAGCTCTCTAAACCCCATACTTTGGGGATTTCACGGAGGTTTCGTCATATGGACACAACATCATTTATTCCATTTTTAGCCCTTCTCTCTTCTCAAGAGTGTGGGGGATGGAGCTGGAAATGCCCAGCTTCTAGTCACGGCTTGGTCTTTCTGGTACCCAGACCTCACCCAGGAGTCCACCCAGAGTCACCTCATTACAATACAAGTTGCTCCTATCACCCAGGAAATTCTGAGGGTTTCAGGAGCCCTGTGCTAGCAACTGGGGTCAGAGACCAAGTATTAGAACATTGATCACTTAGAAAATTACAAGTCATTTATCACTTAGAAAATTACAAGGGTTTCAGGAGTTCTGTGCCAGGAACTGGAGGCAGAGACCAATGTATGTATTTTCTATTACCTCACACTTATTTAATACAGCTCATGGATTCATATGTTTGGCATAGACAGTGAGCTGCTATTTTAGGTCAAAAATAATTTTCTAAAAGGAGAATTGCATTATATGTAAAATTTGTAAAACTATTTCAGAGGAATCATACAATTTAGGCAACAAACCTAATTTTTTTGTGTGTGCATGAATTCCTTCTGCATTTGTTAAATAGTTTTCTCAATGCTCCTGTTGATGATGTGAATCACAGGATTCCCGGTTATTTGATAAATGTGGAGTATGAAGTTTAATATATTTAGACTTGACCAAAGTCATCCAACAAGTGAGTCACAGTGAGAAACTTCCAATACAAATATGCCATTTCCCCTAAATTCTGATTAAGAAAAAAGAAATATGTGTTTAATATTTTTTCGATTATTTTAACAAAGAGTCATGACAACATTCTAATTAAGTATTAGAGTTGGACAGTGTCTAGAAGTGATTAGATGCTGGGGATTTTCAACCCTCCCCACCCCCTACTCTTGAGAAGGGCTGAAAATGGAATTAATGATTGATCATGTCTACATAATGAAACCTCCATAAAATCCCAAAAGTATGTGGCTTAAAGACTCGGTTTCCAAGTCTTTAATTTTCAGATGAGAAAGACAGACCTAGAGAGCTGACCTGTTATGAGCCTATTCATCCACCCAGGGACGTCAGCCAGTCACATCTCAGTGAAGCCCTGGGGCCGCCCACCACAAGAACGCATAACCACAACCACCACCATTTGTACATTGGGTATTGCCAAGTACCAGACACTCTATGACTGTTTTCTTTAATCCTTGCAATTATCCAATGAGGTAGAAGGTAGTTAAGCATTTCCAGTTTAACAGAAAGAGAGAGAGAGAGAGAGAGAGAGAGAGAGAGAGAGAGAACGAGAGAGAGAGAGGAGAATTAGAGGGGTGAATTCACTTCCTCAACTTAATGATGAAAGAGTTCCCTGACTTCAATATCCAGTCTTTTTTCAACTATTCTGCCATTCAATAATCAATAATGGTGCCATGGTGACCCAATTTCCAGGAAGGTTTTGAGTAATGTGCGACAAGCTCAATGCAGAGCTTTTGGTGGAATAATCTAAACGGGGGGGTGGGGTGGGTGGGTGGGGGCACTATTCTCTTATCGGGTGGAATTTCTTTGAGTGGAGAGTGTAGATCTCACACTTTATTTTAAGTTAAATTCTTTATTGTTTAAAGTATTACATATGTCTCCTTTCCCCCTCATTGACCTCTCCCCAGCCACTCCCACCCCCCAGCACATGCCCTCACCCCCTTACATCTGGGTCCATGGATTATGCTTATATGCATGCATACAAGTCCTTTGGTTGCTCTCTTACCTGCGCCCCCCCCGCCCCCCACCTTCCCTCTGAGATCTCACACTTTATTAGATGTCTTCTCTACTTTCATTGTCCTGATATCCTCCTCAGAGTCTTTCTCCTTCTGCTCCCTGCCATCAACTCAGATTTACAAGGAGGATGGAAAAGGTAGCAGATAAATAAAAGTAACAGCCTAGGGACTTTCTACAAATACTTGCACCAGTCACTATTGCTGACCTCATTAAGCTTATATTCATGTGTGTGTGTGTGTGTGTCGGGGGGGGAGGACGGGGGATGCACATAAACAAGGACCTTTATTTGACTATAAGTAACTCTTCACAAGAAGAGCTCCTCACAAGAGTGAACACATGTGGGAAATACTGATTAATATTTAGATACATTTTTTAAAAATTTCAATAAGTTTTTACTAAGTGTGGAGGCTGAGAGTTTGATCCCAGAAGATATTGGTGCTGAACTCTGATCTCTTAGTTGATCAAAGGCCTCGCAGTATGAGCATGGCTGTTTGCAAAAAAAGTGTTATCGAAGATCTCTAAATCTCCACAAACTCTTCATTTTTGTACGTGAAATAACTTTTTGCTAAAAAATTAATCCTGTAGATGGTTAAAAACTCCAGGGTATAAACAGGGTGAGAAAAGTGAAATGGGATATGGTGTGAGAATAAATAGCCAAAGAGAGAGGAAAAAAATCCCCAGTTTTCTTCTGCTTGGAAATAAGTATGCAGGAAACTTATTCAATGGGAGCCTTAGCTTTTCCCCCATTTCCTTGTCTTTCTTTCTTTCTCTCTCTCCCTTCCTTCCTTTCTTTTTTTCTTTCTTTCTTTCTTTCTTTCTTTCTTTCTTTCTTTCTTTCTTTCTTTCTTTCTGAGCTATGGAGATATTTAAAACAAAAACAAAAACAAAAACAAAGTCCATCTGGAAACATTTGCGCTAAGGCACTGTAAAAGATGTGTTGGATGATATATTGGAAGAAGAGTTGGTGTAAAGTAACACTGAAACTAAAATGAGACAGTTTATGTCTCTGTTTTATGTCTGGAGGAAAGAAATCCAAAGCTGTTAGCAAGGCTGTGCCCCACGACGACCTCAGGGCTCCGGTGTCTCACTCCACGTGCCCTCTCTCTCCAGGTCACCCCCTGGTCCAGGAAGGCCGCTTCGGCTCCAGCCACCGTGTCACTTTTCAGGTAGCGGGAAGAAGGAGAAGAAAGGAGATCAGCTTGCCCTCTCTGGTTAAGGATGTTCATCATAAGTTGCACAGATCACTTTTACTTACATCCCTTAGGCCAGAATTTAGACAACGGGCTACACCTAAATGCAAAGGGGCTTGGGAAAAGGGTCTTTATTCTGGGTAGCCAATTGCCCACCCAGCTCAGGAGTTCTGTGACTATAGGAAAGGAAAGAGCAGACAGGAGGGGCCATTCTAGCAGTTTTTGCTGCAGGTGACTCTCACGCTTCTCCCTTCCCCGGGGTGCACATGTCTATCATTTTAAATGCAGAATGAGCATGACTTCAGGAAACCTATTCTTTCCACCTGGTTTCTGAGATGCAAAAAAAACCTTACTGCTCAGAGACACAATGTGGGCAGAGGCTGGTGTTGGGGAAAAGAGGAATGCCAAATGGATTTGCTGGTTGCTCTGGGTCTTACGGAAATTTCATAGAAACAGTAGCATCATTTCCACATGACCTGTTCCCTTCGTAAGCATGCCCTGAAAGTTACCCAACGACTCAGGTCCCTTCAGGCTCCTGGAACGCTGGTGCACCGTCTGACTCACTGCAGAAACAGTTGGGACCCAGGACTGAACCCCCTCTGCCCAACCTCCGGAAGATTTTCCTTTCTGGAGTTTTAATAGGTGTCATCAGCCCGGGAGGGGAGACTCTTGGCACACCCGAGGCTTTCTCCTTCCAGAAGCTCACTGACCCGCCTCTGTGAAAGGGCCAAATTTGTCAGTGGGAAAAGAATTTTAAGAAGTATCATGAAGTAAACTGTTTTGCCATGGACTGAATATTGACCCTTCCTAATAAAAGTTTCTTTCATTTTCAAACATGGCATTGAATCATCTAAAAAAAAATAATTAGTAAGTAGAGAGGCGAGATGCAGGCGGTCACCCATCTCCTTAAAAAGGAAAACATTGGTAGACTTAGGCGCACCGGGAACAAGAGAGTCAAACAGAGGTGCGTCCGACTCCTCACTGTTGGAGACTGAGATGACTTTCTCTAAGATCTTATGGGTGAAGCAAATGGGTACCGCAGGCTTGGGCCTGACCACGGAGATGAGATGTATTCATAGGCATTTTTTCAAGTTAAATATTTATTACCACGAGAGGGTAAACGTGTTCCTCAATTATTTTCCTTCCTCAGTCTCTTCTCTCACCCACTTAAAAACTGATCCAAATGTCCCGCTCACTGAGTGTGGGAAGACATGGAGCAGAAGGAAGGAGAGGATGGCGGGGCCATCAGGAACCACCAGGAAACCTTTCCCGGAGGCTAGCGACGCTCAGACGTCAATGCCCTCAGGCTGCCTTTACCTTGAAGACATGCACTGCCCCGTGGAGTTGGTTATCTGTGTGAGAGCAGCAATCCACAGTTCAATTAAACACGTTCACACGTGGAAATATTCGGCCGGACCCCGTTCGTTCTCAGACGTTGGTCAGTTTTCTGAGTTCTCAAAAGCCTGACTCATTACACCACGTGGAGCCTGTTCGTGTCCTTTACAACCATCGCTGTATCGGTTTCCGAATTCAGAACTGTGACAGCCTGCCGGGAGAGTACCCGCGCTGTTTTCACAGACGGACAGAGAAGGAAAGAAAACACATTGCGTAAAGCAGGAGCGGGTTTCCTCTTCGCCTAAACCTCCTCCAGGAGAAAGAAACAAAATGGAAACCGAAGGAATCAGAAGATAAATAAATGCGTGTCTGGGAACCCGCGGGATCATGCCCTCACAGTGTACCTGCTCCAGTAAGTGCTTGCAGGGCAATGTCTGCTTGTTCCTCAAAGGCCTTAGCTTCCCTTTGGTCTCTCGGTGGATCCAGTTTCTCAGCAGGACGGTGTGTTCCTTGTTGTTTCTAGCATTTTCAACGGACAAGAATCATCTGGTGCATAATCCATGGCGGCCGGAGGCGGGTGCAGCTGGCCACAGCTGCCAGGGGAGCCTGAGAACTCCCTGTTCCGAGAAGGGGGCTTCGGGAGGCGTTTGGGGCGGACTGCGGGCTCTGTGGCAGCCTCAGCCGGCGATGGTGGGAGCCCCGTGAGGGAAGCACACTGGTCGTTGGTGGTCACCAGGATGGAGCTGAACAGAGAGTGGAGCGTTCACTACCCTGATGGCCTGTTTCATGGCGCAGTCTCCGCTTCCCTGTGTCAAGCAGATGTGCCCACTATTGGGAAAGGCCATGCCCTTTTCACTCCCGCCTTTCGAGGCTTTTCACCACAAATTCCACTCTGGGGGCCTCTTAGCAGTGACACCACATTTTCATTCATTTCAGTGTGGATTTATGTGGACTCTCAAATGGCGTGTGTGTGACGGAGCCTGAAAAGCATGTAATGGCCTTTGTTCGGGGACTGCCAGTGCTTACAGCATGCAGACTCCTGCCAAGTTGTCACTGGGCAGCAGGGGAACGGGAATGATGAAGACAAACAGGGCAGGGAAGGAGTTGGCAGGGGGCTTGGTCTGATTTGGTTGCAGACAGACTAAGGGAGGCGTTTGACCGCCTAGAGTGGCACCGATGCCACCGGTTAGAATGAGACAGAGTCAGGTCCAGAGATGAGCATCAGCAGAGGAATGATTCGTTACTGAGATATCGAAACAGGCGGGTCCAGGCCCCAGAGACGTAGGGTGCCAGCAGAGAGGAGCCGCTGAGACAAGCTTTTGGCAAAACAGAGGATGTTTTCCTTTTTTCCTTTTTAAGTACTTTGACGACGTGTGTGCTTGCTGCCAAAGGGAGCCTCGCGGGCTGTCCCCTCCTGATTTGGCAAAGCCACAGGTAGCCAGCCTCTGGGAAGGGCCTACACACATCCGTCTGAAGACGGTCAGCACTCCACGACCATCCCTTCTTTTCAAAATTCACTGCCAAGTGAAGTTACTTTGCTTAAGATTTGCCCCAAATATAAGCTGGGGATCATTTTAAACCATTGTCAAAGTTCACAGAAGTGGTTAAATTAGAAGTTTTTACCTTACCCACTGCTTCTTTTGGGACTAAATAGGAAAGATCAATAGTAAAAATGAAGGGCCGAAATGTTTGAGGACACGCTATTAAGTTTAATGTCTTCTGTGGTCTTGTAACATAGCATTTCTCTGAGGTAGTTAAAGAAGTCAGGCAGAATTGGCATGTAAGATAAAACAGTAATAGGATATTGTAGTAAGGAAAATTCTCTGAAGATAATGGCTGCCTAAGGTTGAAATTTCTTAATGGCATTAATGAAGGTACTGCAGCTTCAGTTAAGTCTCTTAAACCAAATTAGTAGAGCTGGTCTATGTGTGTTTGTGTGTGTGTGTGTGTGTGTGTGTGTGTGTGTGAGAGAGAGAGAGAGAGAGAGAGAGAGAGAGAGAGAGAGAGAGATATGGGGATCTCTCTCTCTCTCTCTCTCTCTCTCTCTCTCTCTCATTTTATATATAAGTATTTTTACAGATGTTGACAAATGCATAGGAAGAGAATGAGAGGAAGCTTGCCTGGTGATTCTGCAGGGCCTAAAGAAAGGGTTAGCAACTCAGGCCTGACTTTGGGCATCTTCCCTGACTAGGTCAAAGCCGACAGAACTGAAGGCCAATGCCACTCTCCCCTCTCAGTGGCTGCCAGGGGGGTCCAGGGCCTCAGGTATGTTGGGCCAAGAGGGTGCTCGCAGTTGGCCCCATGTGCAGGCATGCAGTTAGATTGTACGGCTGGCCGTGCCATCCACTGGGCTGCAGCATCGTCATTGCTCCACGTACTTGACCCTCTGTCTCCACCTAGAGAACCTTTTAACCTTCTTTTTGAGTTCTTGCCTCGAAAAATTATGATTTTCATGCATTTTTGAAAACAAGTACTCATTATGTGCTCTTGTGTGCGCCCCACCAAACTCTGGGTTGTGGCAGGAGGAAGAATTTGGAAGACGCGACTCCCCACGTACAATAACAACAATGTATGGACAGCAGGGTCAATGCTGCAGAGGAAGGAATTTCAGCTGAGCCAGCGTCTGGGACATGAGAAAGACACGTTTTTTTTTTGGAAACCAAACATTGTGGAGACCAAATTTTCATGGACTCGAGCCTGTTTTTTTTTCTGAGCACCTTTTCTGATAGTGTTGCAAGATTTAGGGACGTAGCCTGGGCTGATCGGTGCACATATGGGTTGCTGGTTGATATAGACTTATTCCTTTCCCACAGGTGTTTTCTGTGAATGGCATGAAGATACCAAAACTAGTGGGAAAAGGCCAATGAAGAAATTCCTGGAACAAAACCCCACACATAGTATTTGCATTTCTAATGAGAAAACCCAAGGGAAATAAAGGTACTCAATACACAGAGGATGTTTGTGAAATATTTCACTGGTTTTGGTCAGGTTACTACTACTGCTGGGGTAGAATGTGCTTTGTTATCCTTTAAAAATCATCTCTTGACCTCCATTATGGCTTCTTTTCTGCTCATTGATAACTTGGGGCAAGAATGCATGCCACATGTTATTCTATAGTCACATTAAGCTAGCTTAGAGCGTTTTAGGGAGAGCACCTGCAATTCTTCCCTTAACTTAGCTGTTGAGATCACAGAAATTCTTTTTCTTTATCCCCAAATGTGAATCTGAAGGCTGAAACCCTGACTATATGGCACATCACCAGCTTTCCTGGCCTGCACGGTCCCTAGAAAAGAAAGAAATGCATTTCCATAGACACATGAATCAAACATGAGACTTGGCTTTATTCCTTATTTGGGGACCACTTGACAATTTCTTCCTTCTGGGTGATGAGCTGGCTTATATGTGTTGCCAATGCATTCATTTTGCATCTCTCACCCTCACTTTTCTACCTTCCAAAGTAAAAAATGAACACGACAAAAATTATCTGATGGTTGCTAAGGATAACAAGATTCTCTCTGTGTGTCCTTGCAGTAGAACGGGCCACTAAAGAATGACGCCTGAGTATTTTTGTCATTATGTTGAATGTCCCTTCCTTTTCACTTTGGCTTTATAACATAATGCATAGCCAAGGAGTCCATGCAGTGCCTAGGGGGAGCCCAGATAGCATTCTGCCATAATGACTATACCATGGTGTGAATGCTGAAACCAGAAAGTCCATTTCTGAAGCCTAAAGCAGCTGAGAACAGATGAGGGTAACAGAGCAAAGCTTGCTCCCAGCCTCGGCTGTTTCTCATCTGCCAGGACATTCTTCTCCCATGACTTCATGTGGATCAGATGGGAACAAAGGTGCTCTGCAGATACACCGGGGTTCCTGCTGGTGAGGAGAGCAGGAGATCAGCTGCACACTCAGTGCAACTACGTGCCACATGTTAAAAACTTGCTGCGATGTTCAGTTCTGTATATTACAGCAGCTTCTCAAACCTTGCTGTGTCCACAAATCCTTGGGGATTCAGTGGGTCTAAGGTACAGCTCAGATATCCTGCATGTGTGCCAGGCTCCCAGGAGATGGTGATGCTGCTGGTCACCACACTTGGATGCTGTGCACCACACTTGGGTTCCAAGGAACTCAAAGACGATGCTGACGTGCCCTAGGTGTCAGGTCTAATAACAATGCCAGCAAGTTCATTTTTCTTTGATCTGTGGAATCGACTGCATTCTGAATCCAAGTTAATCTTCTTTTACATATTTGCTGTTAGCCAGGGGGAGGAGCTGGTGTTGCCAGAGGAAGGACATGACCAGGCTAGCAGGTGTAGGAAAGGTCTCAGGGTACTGGGGGAGCCTGTACCTCAGACTTCCCTTCTCCCACAGTTCTTTAAACCCTACCAGTGAAGGAGTCATTTGTATTAACAAGCAGATCCTTTAAAATGTTAGGTCTTAGTTCAAATTAGTTTCCATAGCTGGTCCCTCCTAACTGGAGGCTGCTGACAGGAGAGGCAGGTTATGATGGAGCCTGGAAAAGAACAGTCGAGCGACTTGCATAGGAAAAGCACTCTGGTGTGTTTCCTTCACTCTCACACGGTACCACGCTTCTCTTCCCTTCTGGCACCCTGGTCATCAAATGTGTGGGTGTCTATCCCCCACACCAAGTAGTTACCTTTCATTAGCTGAGTATCCCACATTTAACCCAATTCTGACACTCTATCTGAAGTCAATTGCATATTCCAAGTTGTCACTGGCTGTAAGGCAATTCTCAGATTTGTGCGTGGATACTGGTTTTATTTCAATGGTACAAGGGTGACTTGAATGCTTGAAATGGATGCAGTCTCCTAGAAACTTTGGAAAGAAACACAGTAGAGAGAATATTTTGACCATTGTGTGGCTGGATGCTCAGCCTCAGTGGATCTGGTGCACATAATGGACGTGGAATTGTTCCATTTGCACCATAATCTTCCACTTCCAATAATTTGATTTTTTAAAAATAGTGAATTTGGAGAATGAGAAGCTTGGAAGATACAGTGGGGGAAAAGATAGATGCCAACTACTTATTAATTACAAATTATTATTCTTAATTTTAATAATTACATTAGTGCATAACTTCCTTAGGATGAAAGACTAGGTAATCTAATGGAATAAGATTTAGGAAATTCTACCATTTAATTCCATTGACTGTATTCCAAAACTTTAATTTTTGGTGGACATGGTCCATGATACCTAGTAACTGTTTTAATAATAATGATTAAATAGTAAGAGTTACCATTTATTAAAGATACACTGTATGCCTAATACTATGTTAGGCATATTAAATCTTAACTCATTTATAACTTTCCAAATAACCTTTACCCTGTAAAATGATTCTTATAATGGACATTAATTACAGCCTACATGTATATAAGTGTTTTATATGTTGTATAAGGTACCTTCTATACATAGTTTCACTGACCTATTCAGTTCTTCATGAAGCAATTCTAATTTCCTAACACAACATTTTGCTGAGATTTCATAGAGTAGCTTGACAGGGTCCAGAACCTGTCAATCATGGTGAGATAGCCATGACCCACCAGTACTACTTGGCCTGTGGGTAAGCCAAACCACTAACCCCTTTTTCCTTTGTAAAATTGAAAGACCCTTAATAAAATCTGTAATTAGCGCGCGCGCACGCACACACACACACACGCACACACGCACACGATTTCGTTCCTTGTGGGTGAAGAGAAAAGTAAGATAGTATTTTCTTTCCTTTCTTTCAAATTCCAACTATGAGGAGTGAGACAGAGGTTCCTGTGGCTGAAGATTTTCATCAAGTTGGCCATATGAACCTGGGCTTTGGGCTTCTTTGTGCATTTCCTATTTCTATTTTGCCTGTAGACTTAAGTCTCCCCACTCCACATTGTACTTTGCTCTTTTATTTTGTCTTCTTAAATTTGCTCAAGGCATGTTGGTTTAGATATTCTGGTTGTCAACTTACTCTTGACACTTAACTTTGGCCAGAATTTTAAAACTCTCCTAATATTGAAGGCAAATGCAATTATAATGTAGATGATAAATGGCAGAATGCTTCACATAAGTAGGTCTGGTAGATATCTGTTATTGAGAATTTAATAAAATTACCTGTAATCATATTGGCAAAGCGGTTTTTCAGAGCCATCTGCTTAGTTATTAAAATGATTTTAAAAATATATTGAAGCAGATGATTTTCAAATGGAATTTTACCTGTATTGGATTATTTTTTAAAAAATCTCTTTTTAAAAAATGATTTGTATTGAATTTATAGGGGTGACATTGGTTAATAAAATTATATAAGTTTCAGGTGTACAACTCTATAATACAGCATGTGTACATTGTGTTGTGTGTTCACCACACAAAGTCAAGTCTCCTTCTGTCACCATTTATCCCCCTTATACTTTCTTGTACCTCCCACCCACCCCTTTCCTTCTGGTAATCACCGTACTGTTGTCTGTGTCTATGAGGTTTTGTTTTTTTGCCCAGTCCCTTCACCTTTTTCACCCATCCCCCAACCCCCTCCCCTCTAACAGCTGTTTGTCTGTTCTCCGTATCTAGAAATCTGTTTCTATTTTGTTTGTTAGCTTATTTTGTACATTAGATTCCACATATAAGTGAAATCATATGGCATTTGTCTTTATATGCATCCCTATGTTCATTGCAGCATTATTTATAATAGCCAAGATTTGGAAGCAGCCCAAGTGCCCATCAGTAGATGAGTGGATAAAAAAATCTGTAGTACATTTACACCATGGAATACTACTCAGCTGTAAAAAAGAAATGTCTTACCTCTTGTGACTGCATAGGAGGCAATGCTAATGAAATACACCAGCAAAAGGTATGTTTTATATTACCTGTGTATTTTATCCCCATTTCATGCTAGGATAGGATCTCTCAGCATAAAGGGGTCTCCTTTACTAAATCATGCTGCCAATTTTTCTATTTGTTAAAAAGAATACTATCGTTTTCATTAGAATATTAAATGTATGGGAGATGTTTAGGTATGCACATGAATCAAAGAGAAGAATACTTCTGTGTTTCCAGGTATTAATGTTATAAATTATATATTTTTTCCTTAAACTTTTATTTTCCCTGGGGATGAAAAGGGGCTACATACTAAACCTGACAAGCTCAGGGGAGGCCTGCATGGCAGCCTTGCAAGCTCAGAGACCTAAAGTAATCACAAAGGATGGTCTGAAATTAAAACTTTTTTTAAATTAAAAAAGCAGTTTATGTTGGATAGTCATGTCCTAGGCTGGTATCTTCCCTGACAAAGGTCGATCTTTAACTTACCTGAGCTTGTTGTCGTTTTGCATGTATGATAACATATTGTTGGAATGTCAAAGTAATTTTTCTTTTTCTGGACCGCTCAAAGCACAGGCACCACTCTGCAGAGACCACAAATCCCCTCACTGAGTTAATTGTTGACTGTTAACTATTCTGTACCACCTAGGTAAAAGAAATATGTGTCTATCATTTTACTTTTTACCCAATCCCAGAGGTTTTTCCCACTTTGCTGTCTCTCACCTCCCTAATCTATCATCAATGGATTTCATGTAACCCATTTATGTCTCCTGTTTTGATTGTAAAGTTTAAAACAAGGTGCAAAACTGCCATTTTTTGGAGCTTTACCTCAATCTATTGAGATTCTGCTTCCTGGCAATTGTCAAAGGTTTGGCTCAAATAAACTCACAAAAAATTACTTACTGCCAGTGGGAATGCAAACTGCTCTAACCACTTTGGAAAATAGTTTCTTATAAGCTTACATGTACACTTACCACAAAACCCTGCAATTATGCTCTTCGGTATTAAAAAGTTAAATAAAGTTTTATTTTCACTCAAAAATGTGTATTGGAATATCCTCTTCCAGTGAAAGTCTTTTGTCCAGCCGCTGGGAGAGTTGTCCATAGCACCCTTCTGCTGTCAGCCCCTTTAGGGACTTCCTCGGCCGCACAGAGCCGCCTTGCTCAAGATCACACCCTTCCTAGGGTGGCCCATACCCAGTGACTGACCGCAGACCTTCCCTAGGGAAACTCTGATGGCCCTTCCAGCTCTGAAACTCCCTGTGATGTCCGCTGACGAATGTTATCAGCCTCTTGGCAGACTCTGAGACAGGGTAGAGGACGTTTGTTAGAGAGTGGGGCCACTCTTTCAGTATATCATTATTTAATCTTCACAGGAACTCCCTGAGGCTGGTGCCATCAGTTCTATTACACAGGTGAGAGTTGGAGACTTAGGTTAAGTAACTTGCTAGAAGTCACACATGCTGGCATCCGCAGCTGGGTCTGTTTAACCAGCATACCCTGCTGCTTGCTAAAGGGACCAGCTGTAGACACACAACTTCATGCGTGTACAGTAAAGATTGGATAATTACTTGTGTGCCATCATTCAGTCAGCAGCTATTTACTAAAAAGCTCACCGGCATGCTAGAAAGGTAACAGCTGCATAAGGAGGATGCATGACACGTGAGGTGGATGTGCTCCCTGCGTGGAGGCTTTGTAGCCATGGAGAAGAATCTCATTTCTGCTCTGTGCTGCCTTGCTACCACTCCAAGGTCAACTGGACATAGCTTTGTTCTTTTTTTTTTTTAATATATTTTATTGATTTTTTACAGAGAGGAAGGGAGAGAGATAGAGAGTTAGAAGCATTGATGAGAGAGAAACATCGATCAGCTGCCTCCTGCACATCTCCCACTGGGGATATGCCTGCAACCCAGGTACATGCCCTTGACCGGAATCGAACCTGGGACCCCTCAGTCCGCAGGCCGATGCTCTATCCACTGAGCCAAACCGGTTTCGGCTGGACATAGCTTTGAAAATCAACGTTTATCAGTGACATCTTCTTATGGAATTATAACATTTAGTTAGAGATTAAAGAAATTAATGGGATGTGAACGTGAAACAAACAAAAAAGTATTGAAGGATGAATACTAAAATATGCTGCCCAATTAGCTGTAACCAAGACAACTATATAATATTGGAAGATGTTGTAAGCATCTAGGAAAGGTATGTACCGATATTGCTTCTCAAATTGATTTGTTTTCACTTTAAAGATAACAAATGGAAATCTTCGATGACGCATTTTGAGTATGGTTCATGCTGGAAAGAAAAAGGATGGATTCAAACTTAAAAGAAAATTGGCTCAACATCAAAAGATTGGCAAATAAATGCACATTTATATGTTTTGAGTTAGAGCAAAATATTTAATATTTAAGGTATGTATACATCATTTTTTATGATTCCCTGCTTTAACCAACTTTTTCTATTGGGCACAATTGCTGTTAAACTGAGATTCTCCACCATGGTTATTAAGACCATGTATCCCCAAAATAGTATCTCTCATAAAGAATATATGCAATAAAAGTTTATTATAGGAATGAATCATCCTAAAACATATGAGATGAAAATTATTTTATGTAACATATCATGTAGATTATGTGCAAGAACCATGTGTAGATTTCTGTACAATTTCTAGTTTGCTTCATTGGGGACCATACTTAATCTTTCTTCTTCTGGAAGGAATATCATATCTTTTGAATACAGTTAGTGGAACTACTGAATGGATTTCGCTTTTTCACTTTTATTGTATTAACTTTCCATGACACATTTAAAATAGTTTTCTATTGGAGCAACACATTTGGAAAGACAAACTTAGCTAAAATAACAGCAGAAATTTCCTCTTTATAAGTTAACATTGATCAGAACCAGAACAAAAACAAATTCTTAAGTTCACACAAAACTGCAACTATTTAACTTTTCCTATAAATATACTGACCCTTACCCTATAGTTAACTGCCACTTCATCCTGTCTCTTTTATCTTTGACTTTTCTCCCAAATCTCTGGACAGTAACAACCTCTGTTTCCACTGTGAACTCATCATACTTTTCCACACATGTAATATCTACTTTTAGATCTGCCCCATTTTGAACACGCAACTACATAAAAAGTATGCTATTTTGGCTTTCCCCAGATTTATACTAGTTTTCTATATGCAGTGGAACTCTGTCGTGGTGACCAAGTGCAGGGGATAAGACTGTTCTGGAATTTTTTTGGAGAAACAAACAAGAATGACCCTGGTGGTAGGTGGTATTTCTATTCTACTCCGCAGATTTTAAAAATAAAGTTTACAGAATAAGTAAGCATATACATTTTGACTACTTTGTTTTATAACGTAAGTCAAGATAAAACAAATCAAATTTAAAGAAGTAAAATCATTTAGGAAAATATTGTTACTGCTTCTTGCTCTCAACAATATTTGGTATCATTATTTATCATTATAAAGTTAAGTAGAAAATCACCCCTAATTTATTCGGAATCTTTTCTTTGGTCAATGTTTTTTACAACTTATAGTTTGCTCTTAGTTGTTGATGGGAGAACTTAAAGTTTCAGAATAATTCAATTTATTTTCAAAGCTTTCCATCCAGCTTTTGAATCTTTGTGTTGTCTGACTATAGCATCCACAGAGTGCTAAAAATGTGATTTCATGCCACAGCAAAAGCTTCTACGTGCTACATTACATCATGAGAGAGAAGACGATTTCCTTAAAGTAAATTTACACATAGTTTTGGGGTTAACATTATGTGTTAGGTACTGTGTTCGATGCTATAAGGTATTTAAAGACATTGAGATGTGATCAGGAGTTAATAACTTCCTTGAAAACAGAATATACCAAATTGCTCATGTTTTACATAACAAAGGAATACTTACTTAAAAGTCAAATTAAATGTTCTACAAGTGCAGAGGGAGAAGGTCCTCTTGGAGGGCAGGCTGAGCTCAATCTTGGGGGGCTGGCAGGCTTTGACTGGCTTGGGTGAGGGGCGCTGACATCCCATGACTGGCTGGGGAGGGGTCAGGGGGTGGGTAGAAAAGGTTGAAAAAGCTGAATGTAGGAAATGTAGAACCTACTCATAAGATAATCAATAGATAACTTTTTTAGAGGTTTTATGGAGAAAGTAGATACCATGATGCACTAAAGGAGGTTTTGGTCAGATGAGAGGGTAAGAATATTGATTTACTGGTTAAGGAGCTTTGAGTTCCATAGACATACTTACATGTTTCAAATTGTGTCTCATTGGAACAAACATTTTGAAAGTTCTGGAAAGATATGCTATTGGAGAGAGAAAGAAAGAAAAAAAAAAAAACCCATCAAACAATTCCAGAGGCGGTTTCATTTAGCAAATATTGAGTTAAATTAGTTTTTTTCCCCTTTAGGGATTATTTGTCTTTATTAATGTGCCTGGTAAATTTCCAAGAGAGTGAGGGATATAGCATATAGTATTTTATAAACCTATGGAAATGAAAATGAAAGCTTGTAGAATACATATATTGAAGGATAAATTAATTCAAATTGGTGACTGATTAAATATATAAAGTAAGAAAATAATGTAAACAAATTTTAAAGATGTTGTGATTGAGAGATTGTAAAAATCATTTTCTGGTTATTGCTATTATTTGTTGAGCTATCATTTGTTACACACCGGGCACTGCAGGTGAGGGGCTGAGATTCAGAAGTTGAAGTAATTTGTCTAGGGTCATATAGATAATTTGTGGTTGTCACAAGAGTGCAATCACAGTGCAACAAAATGATTGATGGAGAGACACCAAAGACATCAGTGAAAGGATGTGAAGTTCCTTTAATCACTAAGGATGTAGAAACTTATGGTACCAATTACACAAAGCAGGAGGCAACACGATGTACTCCCAGAGCGCCAGATGGAGGTACAGGTGCAGCCAATACCTGCTGTACAGTGTGATGATTCTGCCAGATGAGCTTTCTTTCTTTTTTTCTTGCTTTCCCTTTTAAGAAATTTATGTGAGCATCTGCAAGTCACTGGTACGAAATAACCTCAGTAGATTCCTGGGTGCTTACTGTGGATCCCAGGGAAGCAAAGGCCAATCTCCCAGGAATGGCATCGCTCAGAAGGCCCAGGCTACAGATCTGTCTGAAGTCCACACTTACTCACAGTAATGGGGAGAGGCAGCATTTAAGTCCAGGTCCACTTCATTTCAAAGCCCCTGCTTTCCCTCTGTACTTGCTGTTGATTTTGTGTACCAATAGAAGAATGGTGAAGCTGTTAGAGCGCCGTTGCTTGCTGGTCTTCCCAGGTAGGTCTGTGGAAGAACTGGACTTCATAGCTTGGGCATCCAAGTGCCCCTGTGGCTTAACCTACCTTTTCTAAGTCCTCCATGCAAAAGAAAATCAGTACCTATTTTAAGGGATTCATTGGGTATCAAATCCCTGGGTGGTTCGTTTAAAGCAGATGTGCCACTCTGGTGGCACATCTCAGTCTTCTGTTCCTAGGACAAGGGTGTTATAACAAGGACCACCCATGCTTCGCCAGGATGGGCTCTCCCCCTACAGGAAGATCAGCAAGATGACTTTGACAGGCACTGCTCTAACTCCTGACTTACACTTCCCTATTGAATCTCACAGCAGTGGTTGAGAGATAATGACACAGAGTGACACAGAGGGTAATTGATTGTCCTAAGTTCACATATTTGGTAAATGGTAGAACTTGAACTAGGGGGTTGGACTTTAGACTTCATATTTGAAACTCCTACTCTGGCCATGGAAACACTGCTGTCTATTTTGATTCCACCCCCCCTGGCCACTTTCTGCTGCTGCTGCTGCTATTACTTTCTCTGACACTTGGAAATCTATGAGGCTATTCTGCAGTTAATCCCATCTTCATCTTAAGACTCCCTTTTCTTTGTATTTTTACATGATGTTTAACCTTGATGTCCTTTCTTCAATGACAAAGCCTGTCTTCCCAGCTCCTTTCTTTGACCAACACTCTATGGGTTTGAGGGAAGTGGCCTCACTTGCAGAGTTATGATGCTTCTGTCTGTCTTCCTTTTCATTTTAACCACGCCCACTCTACCACTACTTTTAAAAATAAACATTCTCTTTCCTTCTGTTGAGAAATTTAGACATTCTTATTGGGAGATAGAAGGACTTGGTAGACATTCAAGACTATCTAAAATTCTCTGTTAATAATTTTTATTATATTTTTTCCTAATTTTCTAAATTATTTTTTCCTTCTAAAACCAATAGCCACTGAGCTCCTACTCTATGCGAGGCACTATGCTAGCAGCATTAAGATAAATAAGAACCTGTCCTGCTCTTCAGGTGCTCAGCATGTCCAAGGACCACCCAGTGGGTGAAAGGTGCAAGGCTAAGCGGCTGTTAAAGTACCTGGGGACAAGGAAGAGCTAGAGACAGAACAGGGCGCTGCATTTGGGGCTTTGGGAGAGGAGCAGGGACTCACTAACTGGAAAAGGGAGTGAAGGGCAGAGCTGGCAGTGTGACCACATGTGCGAATGCATGGAGGTGGGAGATGCACAGGGCGCCCTGGAGGAATAAACGGCTTCTGCTCCGCGGAAAGCAGAGTGTATGTAGAAGAATGGAAAGAAGTGATCACAGACCAGCTTTCTCTGCCATGCTTCAGCCTGGGCAGAAGTCTACAGGCACTGGGAACTCCCTTTCCAGCTGCAGTCTCTCTACGAATACCTTCACTCTCCCAGATCTCCCTTGGGAGGGCTCAGCAACCCATGCAGATTCTGATTTCAAAAAAAAAAAAAAAAAAAAAAAGATTCCCTTACCTTTCAAAATTAGAAGAATCCTCATCCTGTACTAAGCGAACCAGTGGTGGTGGTAACACGGTCAGGACAGACCAGTTTCTGTACCAGTTCCACTGCACAGCTGTCGGAAGCAATCTGACTTCTGGTTTAGTGAAGATAAGGCCTCCTTCAGTAAAGCCTTTTCCAAATGAGCACCTCCCTAGTGACACTAGGATACGGACCCCTCAATGTGGGTTTGAATCATGGTGATGATCCTCCCTATCCCCAAATCATCATGTGTCTTTCTGTCTGGGTGTCAAACTGCTCTTGCTCAGAAGCTATGGACATTTTCTGGAAAGGTTGGTCAAGTTATGAGTCAACATTATTGCCATTTTTTCAAACTTTATCTTTTTTTAAAATATGTTTTTATTGATTTCAGAGACAGAGGGAGAGGGAGAGAGAGATAGAAACATCAATGATGAGAGAGAATCATTGATCAGTTGGCTGCTTCCTGCACGTCCCACACTGGGGATTGAGCCCACAACCCGGGCATGTGCCCCAACTGGGAATCGAACCATGACCTCCTGGTTCATAAGCCGATGCTTAACCACTGAGCAAGCCAGCCAGGCCAAACATTATCTTGATAATGTCTTTATAAATCCATTTCATTGCCTGCCCTGCTCAAATCCTTCAAATCCTTTTTTTTTTTTAAATTTTATTGATTTTTTACAGAGAGAAAGGGAGAGGGATAGAGAGTTAGAAACATCGATGAGAGAGAAACATCGATCAGCTGCCTCCTGCACACCCCCTACTGGGGATGTGCCCACAACCAAGGTACATGCCCTTGATCAGAATCGAACCTGGGACCCTTGAGTCCGCAGGCCTACGCTCTATCCACTGAGCCAAACCGGTTAGGGCTGCTCAAATCCTTTTAAAGGAAAATTGTCCTACCACAATCCTGGGACAGCAACATGACCTCATGACCTTCCCCAACATCCCAGTCACTTCATGAACCTCTAACCAGGGACAACTAATCCCTCTGCTGATCAGTGAGTGATAAAGCAAAATCACTTATTTGATACTTTTTTTTTAATTAAAAGAAAGTCTGTAAACAGTTACGTAAACATTCCTTTTAACAATCCTTATGTTGAAATAATCTTCCTTAAATTTCCTTCATCCTAGCATTTTTAGACTAAACCGGGTGAGAACACACACACAATATTGTGTTTTTCTAGTGTCTATTCATGAACCTAACAGGTAGGTATTTTGTGTTTCCGCTGTATATGGTGGTGAAGTTATTGTCAGGAAACCTCTATGGCATGGTCTGCATAATTTCTAAATAACCTTTATAAAATGTGTATACCCATTTTGCCAGGGTAGTGGCACGAAACAGATTAACTACTTCCCATATCAACTTATATTTACTAAGTTATTAATATGTTGACTCTCTATTGTCTATCTTAAATCAGGCATGATTGTTAGGTTTGTATGGTGACCAGATCAAGAGCGAGGTGGGTTTTCTGCCAGGTAGAGGGGACATCCGCAACACATACTCCCTGCATGCCCACACTCTGATTTCTTTAAAAGGCAGCATAGTAATGACTAAAGGCAGTTGACATGAGCATGGCCTGAAGGTGTTGCTTAATTCATTTTTCTTACAACAGATGTATATTTATGTAATTCCAAGAAATTAAATGAATGTACAGAGTTGCTGATGCCTTGAGGCATCTTCTATAAATCAGGAGCCATGTCGAAGGGAGTCAATTCAAGTCTTTTCTTGGTGTTCAGCTACACTGATCACCGTAGCTGAAGTGACCACACAGTTGTGCTGATCCTCGCCTGCTCGTTCCCTAGGTATGGACAGCTGACGCATGATCTGTGTGTGGTTGGAAAGAGAAGCATAGGCGACCATGTGATACATATGAGTGCTCTTTGTTTTTATTTTTGCTAAACAGAAGCAAGACCTGGAGTGTTCTACCGTGCAACAACTTGGAGTTGGTTGTTTCTGTTTTTCCTGAGAGTGCATTGGGTATATTCTAACATCACCTTTCCAAACCCTTTCCTTTCTTTGGATTTATGAGTTCCTTTCTTACGCTTCAGAGATTCACCGGGCAGGGGCATGCCAGTCCCTCAAGGTCCCATGGGTTGTGGTGGGAGGCAGGAGACAGCCCGCATGGGGAGCCTGCAGTGTAGACTGCACCAGTTGCGTGAGGCGGCAAACAAGGCCACATAACAGAGGGGATTAGACGAGAACAAAAATGTCTTTGCTTTATTTACAGTATCATTGTGGAAGGATGAAAGCTATAAATCAGCTTTGCCTGGGTGTGGACTGGCAATAATCCACTCAAAACCTTGATTGTTCCCTTGACTTTGCCTTGTAAAAGCTTCTGTGGCTCCTGTGGATTATGACTTCATAATGCTTGGACAAACATCAATTAACACACATCAAAACGTTTCCATTTGTGTCTCCCTATGAATGGAGGGGACCCAAAAGACACAACGGGGTTGGAAAAGCTCGCATGGAGATTACCGGGGGCCAGGCCCGCGGAGGACACAGGTGTGCTGCTTGGTGTGTGTCGGAAATATGCATTTCTCGGGGAGCTTGGAGTAATTATCAAACCAGACCTCTAAAGCACTGCTTATGGGAAACCTTAGCTTTTATAAGGAGCTGTATTTTGAAACCTAGGAAATTAGTTGTTGAAAATCAGATGAAGCTTGTGAGTGTGGCTGTTGACATGGGAGACAGCAGATGTTATATTCGTTTTCATAGTCACTAGAAAACATTTTTGTCTTTTTCAAAATCTCTCAGAGAGTTTAAGATGGCACTTCTTCCAAACAATATGAATAATTGAAATATACTTAACATAAATGTTTGATAATATTCATATAATAGTCAATGGCCAAGAAAAATATTCCCATAACATTTTATAGTATGGAGTCTTAAATAGATGCCATTTCTCACCATCTCATTACTCTTATAGCAGCGGTTCTCAACCTTTGGGTCGCGACCCCTTTGGCGGTTGAACAACCCTTTCACAGGGGTCACCTAAGACCATCCTGCATATCATATATTTAAATTACAATTCATAACAGTAGCAACATTACAATTATGAAGTAGCAACAAAAATAATTTTTTGTTTGGGTCACAACATGAGGAACTGTATTTAAAGGGTCAGAAGGTTGAGAACCACTGCTCTTATAGGAATATTTTCTATCCATTATGTCCAGATTATATGCAGCTGAGACAAATTCATGGCCAAATTATTATCTTTATTGTTACTTATAAAAAGTTGACAACAGTTTTTATCCAGTGTTAGAGCATGGCATTAATGTCAGCTCCAAATATCTCTCATTGTGTGTTTATCTTATAATAATGAGTATATTTACATGGCAAGTCTTCAGAACATATTAATGTTGCTATTATTAACACTGAATGATTTGAAAAAGTACAGTTACCAAGAGTAACCTCATTTTTAGAATTACTTTTTATATTATATAAGACTAAGGCCTCGTTCCTGGGAAATCTCATTAATAAGCTACAATAATCATATCAGGCCAATTTGCTGTAATTCACAAATCCACATGGTTAGAGTAATATTAGAGCATAGTCATTTCCCCAGAATGTCTTATAAATCAAACTAAAGGGTTAGCTTTTGCATTAATTTCTTTTGTGAATATTTGTTTCAGCAGAAATTACAGTAATATTTTACTGTTAAGGAAATAAAGAATAGTAACTGGGTTCTACTCAATAAGAAAACTCTCCCTTTGTATATGGGAACTTAAAATTTTTAAATTATATATTGGTTTTGGGTGTACAGCTTAGTGGTTAGACAATCATATACTTTACATAGTGTTCCCCCTGATATTTCCAGTATCCAACTGGCACCATACATAGTTATTGCAGTATTATTGACTATATTTCCAATGCTATACTAACTTCCCCATGACTATTTTGTGACTGCCAGTTTGTGCTTGGTGTCTTCACCTCTTCCACCCAGTGTCCCACCACTCCTTCCTCTCCAGCAACCACCAGTTCTCTCTGTATCTACGAGTCTGTTTCAATTTTGTTTGTTTATTTTATTCTTTAGATTCCACATATCATGAGATCATATGTTATTTGCATTCTTCTAACTGACTTATTTCACTTAGCGTTATACCCTCTAGGTGCATCCATGTTGTTGCAAATGGTGAGATTTCATTCTTTTTCATGGCCGAGTAAATAACCCATTGTGTAAATGCACCATCACTTTTTATCCACTCATCTATTGATGGGCAGTTGGGCTGCTTTCACATCTTGGCTATTGTAAACAAAACTGCAATGAACATAGAGGTGCATATATTCTTTCCAATTAGTGTTTTGAGTTTCTTAGGATAAAATCCCAGAAGTGGAATCACTGGATTGTAAGGAAGATCCATTTTTCATTTTTTGAGGAAACTCCATACTGTTTTCCATAGTGGTTGCACCAACATGCATTCCCACCAACAGTGAATGAGGTTTCCTTTTCTCTATACCCTCCGCCAACACTTGTCATTTGTGGATTTATTGATGACTAGAGGCCCAGTGCACAAAAATTTGTGCACTTGAGGGGTCCCTCAGCCCGACCTATGCCCTCTTGCAGTCTGGGACCCCTTGGAGGATGTCCACCTGCTGGCTTAGGCCCGCTCCCAGGGGGATCGGGCCCAAGCTGGCAGTCAGACATCCCTCTGGCAGCCCGGCAGCCCTCGGGGGATGTCCACTTGCCAGCGGGGAGCACGCCTAAGCTGCAGTCGGACATCCTTAGTGTTGCTGAGGAGGTGGGGGAGGTTCCCACCATCACTGCTGTACTGGCAGCCATCAGCCTGGCTTGTGGCTGAGGAGAGCTCCCCCCGTGGGAGCACACTGACCACCAGGGGGCAGCTCCTGCATTGAGCGTCTGGCCCCTGGTGTTCAGTGTGTGTCATAGTGACCAGTCATTCCTCGTCCTTCTGCTGTTAGGGTCAGTTTGCATATTACCCTTTTACTATATAGGATAGAGGCCTGGTGCATGGTTGGGGGTCAGCTGGTTTACCCTGAAGGGTGTACCAGATCAGAGTGGGGGTCCCGCTTGGGTGCCTGGCCAGCCTGGATGAGGGGATGATGGCTTTTTGTAGCTGGTCACACCCCCTTCAGGGTGGGGGTCCCCACTGGGGTGCCTGGCCAGCCTGGGTGAGGGGCTGATGGCTGTTTGCAGCTGGTCATACCCCCTTCAGGGTGGGGGTCCCCACTGGGGTGCCTGGCCAGTCTGGGTGAGGGACTGAGGGCCGTTTTCAGGCTGGCCAAGTCCATCGGCAATGGAAGCTCCCAGCCTCTCCTTTTTTTCTTTTCTTTTTTTTATTCTGGGGTTTATTTACCTTCTATAATTGCAACTTTGTTGCTTTGAGTGGAGCTCACAGCCAGGCTGCGGCAGGGGGGAAGCTTGGCTTCCTCCATCACTGGAGCAAACAAGCCTCCTGCTCGCTTCAGCTCCATGGCTGCCAGACGCCATTTTGGTTGGGTTGATTTGCATACAGTCGCTCTGATTGGCTGGTGGGCATGTCTTCAGGCATAGCGAAGGTACGGTCAATTTGCATGTTTGTCTTTTATTAGATTAGATAGCCATTCTGACAGGTGTGAGGTGATAACTCTTTGTGGTTGTAATTTGCATGTCTCAGATCTTTAATGATGCTGAACATTTTTTCATTTGTTTATTTTCCTTATACATGTCCTCTTTGGAGAAGTGTCTATTCAGATCCTCTGTCCATTTTGGATTGTTTTTTTTTTTGGTATTGAATAATATGGGTTGTTTATAAAATTTGGATATTAACTCCTTAGTAAATGTATCATTGCTGAATATGTTCCGTATCCAGTGGATTGTCTTTACCAGTTGTTTTTGATGGTCTCCTTTGCTCTGCAAAAACATTTTAATGTTATGTAATCCCATTTGTTTAGTTTTTCTTTTGTTTCTCTGGTCCAAGGAGATATATCAGAAAAAATATTGCTATGAGACACAGGGAGACACCTTAGAGGGACAGAGCCATAAAGAGCTACCTATGGTTTATGTTAAAATAAAAGTGGGTCTAACCCTAAAGACACACCTGATTGTGAGGGAGGTAACATGACACTGACACCTTTCACATTCAGCTGACATTCTTTAGTTCCTAGAATGTAAAGTTAACCTTGCACCCTTCCTCGATCTTAGGCTGGCCACCCGAGTTACAGGATTCAGGCAAAGGCCTCACCTTGGGCTACTTACCCTCCAAGCCCTCTCCACATTTAAACATCCTGAGACTGGAGATTGGCTGTTCTGCTATGTATGGAATATAATGATTGCAACCACAGGTGATCTCTTTTCATGTGATCCTTTACATCTATCCAGCAGCTTCTATTATCTATGTGGACAAGATCCTATTCTCTAACATCATTGTTTATTATACTACTAGAGGCCTGGTGCACAAAATTCGTGCAAGAGTAGGTCTTCCTTCCCCTGGCTGCCGGCACTGGCTTCCCTCTGGCACCTAGGACCCGGGCTTCCCTTGCAGTCCTGGCTTCATCTGATCTAATTACCATATTATGCTTTTATTATTATAGATTTGAGTTGAGTACAACTGGCCTTAAAGAGATACGCTTCCAAATAGGCAAGAAATTGCCTTCTGGTCTTGGCTCTGTGCAAACCTGCTTTGCTCACCCATTTAATTTAGTCGGAGGAACGCGGGGACCCTGTATGTTTTTGGAGCTTCGGCACAGGCCCCAGAGGAAGGAAATTTGGCACAATGGCAAAGACAGAGCTTTGAAGTCAGAGACCTGGCTTTTGATGCTGTCTCTGCTGTGTATATCACAACATTGTTAGTGACAAGTGGGGTTAGTGACAGCATATGATGTGTCCAGAACCTATATTGGCATTTGGTAGAAGGCCAATAAGAGGTAGCTATTATTGCCAAAACCGGTTTGGTTTAGTGGATAGAGCGTCGGCTTGCGGACTGAAAGGTCCCAGGTTCGATTCCAGTCAAGGGCATGTACCTGGGTTGCGGGCACCTCTCCAGTAGGAGATGTGCAGGAGGCAGCTGATCGATGTTTCTCTCTCATCGATGTTTCTAACTCTCTATCTCTCTCCCTTCCTCTCTGTAAAAAATCAATAAAATATATTTAAAAAAAAAAAGAGGTAGCTATTATGAAAAAATCGTCCCATTTCTTCCATTTCAGCTCCCTAATTTTGCAGTTTTAGTTTTATTTAGCCAAAAGTGCTAGGTGGCGTGATCATCTCCCATTTATCTTATTTCATTATGGGTGTGGAAGGAGCAGATTGAAAAGAAATAAACAAGGATGAGGAAATGCATTCAGCCCAATGAGCAGGTGTGTTTCTTGTACATTTGTTTCTCTATCACGAGGCTAGGCATCACTTTGATAATCACTATGCCTGGGAAAAACTTGAGGAAGGAACCGATCTGGTTAAATTAAAGCTTAATCTATTTTGATAAAACATTTATTAAAAAAGATATATTTCCAAGTCCTTTTTCCATCAACTTGCTTTTTTTTGTTGGCTATCACATGGCTATATCATTTTTAGACACTAAATGAAAAGCATGTGTAACAGCACAGAAATGCACTTCTAGTCCACGTTACCATGGGTACCGTCCAATATGAAATATGGGCTTTCTTGAAGTAGAACACACCACTTTAATTATTACATGCAGTTTGGAAACATGAATATTTATACAATTAGAGACTTGGAAGCATTGCCCAAATTCTTTCTAGTTGGACTCTGACATAGGCATTTTTCCCGCCAATCTTTTCTATAAATGCAAACCGAAAGATGAAATTCTGTGGCAGCCTTAAAGTCATTGGTTCTAAAGAAAAATGCTACAAAATTGGTCACATGAAACACAGTTGTTTGTTAGCACTGGGCCCCAAAGTTGCTTGGATTACTTTTCATTTGTTTGTTTGTTTGGTTGGTTGGTTGGTTTGTATCTATTTTCACTTGCATTTTTATTGATCACGTTTATTCTATTCCGCTCCGTGGCTTGGAATATTTGAACAGTGCGTTTAAGGCTGTGATTCAGGTCTTAGTATAATCTCATTGTAACTGACTTTTTCATGTTTCCCCCTTTGGGTTCTAATTTTTCAGTACAAAGATAGATCTTATATATTTTTAAAAATTAATTTGACTCACAGAAATGAATAAAAGCATTCTCTTCACTTAAAACACATATGCATATATACACACACGAGTACACTCACACTAAAATGCAAAAAAATTATTTTTAGAATTTTGAGAACATGGGATGCCTCCAGCTCATCCTCATAAAGTACTGGGACTCTGAAAAGGGTTGATTTTTGAAATTTCTGGGATAAAAGTAGTTAAGAGTTTTGATTCTCTGCTAGTTTTACATGTTGTTTATTGATTGATGTTAAAACAAATTTACTTGAGTTCTTGGAATATAAATTGCTGGACTTTGTATAAATTGTTGCACTAGGTGTTACGACTTATAATAAGTCTTACATTAATAGTAATTCTGTACAGAATTGAGTATCAAATTGGTGGTATTACTTAATAGGAAAAAGAACTCATGCAGGTATTAATCAATTGTAAGAGCCAGAAAGTTCCAGAGAACATAAACTTAATAGTAGTGCTTATAAATGACTCTCAGTAGCAAGATCTCGTCTGCCTATACATTTTTTTTAAAATTCAAATATAAGCTGCTTATTTAAGATTTTTCCATTTGGGGAGCTGTGTCCAGTAATGAGCTTCCTCCTACCAGACAATTTCTGCTAGATCTGTTTCCTACTTTAATTTGGTTATGCCATGGGCGGGGGGTGGGGCGCAAATCTATCGGAACACCTAAGGAGGATCAGGAACTGCAGTTGGAACTGGGACTCTTCAATTACTTTGCTTGAAAATATGGTACTAAGTTGTTATAATGGTTTTATCATGGTTTTCATTGAGCCAACAGGAATAAAAGATATGAAACATGAAAAAGACATCAAGTCTTGTTCATGATTATACCACTAGTTTTGTTGAATAAATGAATACCTTTTCTTGGAAAATGATGTCACCATTTGTAGTGTTCAAAGTAGGCAGTGATATTAAGATATCCCATTACCGTCTGTGAAACTTGCCAAAGATCTGGAAGAAAAACTTATGAATGTAATGCAATTTATTAGGCACTCTTTGGTACACTATGTGAATAAAGCCCCAAGTCACCGGTTCTTTAAAAAAAAATGTTTTTAAATTAAATGTATTGGGGTGACATTGGTTAATAAAATTATATAGGTTTCAGGTGCACAATTCTATAACACATCATCCGTATGTTGCCTTTCGCGTGGCGTTGGTGGTATAGTGGGGAGCAGAGCTAGCTGCCTTCCAAATTATTGGCTCCTAATGACCACTGCGTGTGGTGAATCAATCAAGGAAAAGGAATCATTGGGTTTGAAAGTACCATTCAGGCCAGTTAGTGGCTACAGATGCTGAAGTGAGATAAGATGTGTGGATATCATTGATCCTCATGTGCGGTGAGCTTTTGTGTAGTCACATGGGTCCTTGGCAGTTTCCCAGAGGGAGAAAGCCCGGGTTAGGGAGGGAGTTCATGCAGTGAGCTCGTTATCATGTGCAGCTCCATAAACTCTGACAACCATCTGTCATTTCAAGGATATGCTGTGCGGCAAGTTCATGCTCTCCTTCCCTCACTTGCTTCCAACTGAGACGACCATGAATACAGAGCTGAAGGAGATAGGAAAAGGAGTTCAGATGGGAGCCAAGAGGCCAGAAAACATCTTGGCCTCTGTTCTCCTCTTGCCAAGTGTGTATCCACCATTGTGCAACACGGGTAGTGTCTCATCCAAACCAACACATTTTTGTTGTTGGCTTAAGACATTCAAGGCGTCTGAGACCTTCCTGTCTTAATCAGATGCTTTGAACGGATTTCAGAGACAACAGAGGAAAGTAGTTGCTTCAGAGAATGCGAGTGGAGGTGGGAGAGTTTTCACTTAGAGTCGTCAGAGAAGATGTTTCACTAGGACTTTTGAGGAAGCCTGGGTAAGAGACGGAAAGGGCTTGGCATGGAGAAGGGGCAGTGGACAGACGGTGTGTGGACCGGGGTGCGAGGCTGTCCTCCGCCCAGGCCTCCCTTCCCTGCACTCCTGCCAGCTTCTTCTGGGAATGATATAACCCTGATTCCTTTGGGCTCTCATCATGGTGGCTTTCCTGACTGTTTAGTCACATTCACTGTGTTGTTCTCCCACTCTCCTCATCACAATTACGAGGGGGACACCGCCGCCGAGAGCAGTGGGAACGTGATGAAAACCACCTTTAAGTGTGGCACAGCTCAGTTACCCTACCGGCTTCCGTTGGTTATCCTAGGATCTGATTTCAGTAACTGGGTGTAGAGGAGGCATTGCCCAAAGAAAACAGAGTCACCAGTTTTATTTTATTTTTTTTAATTTCTGAAAGAGGAAAATTCAGTCATAGTCTGTATTTGTATCTCATTTCTCTCTGATTGTTTTCTGTGCTCTGTTAAGTCAAACTTTATGGACAAATGGATTGTAGTCTACTTGTAATTGGAGTTAAAAGTATAGTAGTGGCTTCTGGTGGTGATGACATTCATTCACTCATTATTGAACTATTATTGAACTCCTGGCATGGGGAAAGCTCTATCCTGATGGTAGAGTTATAATGATAAACAAAGGTAGACAGCGGGTCCACAGTATCTTGGGGAAGAAAGACATTTAAAAATAATCATATAAAGAATTAAATAGTTAAAATTAAAATATGTGACATAAAGAAAAGAGACACTGTTGTATGAATAACGGAATCTGAGTTGGAATGAGATAAGGTTTCCCAGGGAAAAGAAAGGCTCTTGAGCTGAATTTGAAGGGCAAGTCAGATGAACCCCCTGCACAGAGGGGCAAATGTGTCCGGAACTGCATCCCATGCAGAGGGAACACCGTGTTCAAAGGATATTGTATTTTTATCATATGGTCAACAGAATTCAATTTCCTTAACTTGCAGGTGAAAGCCAAATGCTGCAGCCCCTTTAGACCCCTCCACTCCGAGTTTCCTGTTTCCCCTTCACCTTATTGTAAGGAGGCCCTCAGTGAGAGTTCCTGTTGCATGCTCATCTTGTCCGTGACTTCGGTCTTTCCTGATGAAACAACAAAAGTTTGCATTGTGTTATGCCATCTTTAATTTCAGAGCTGAGTGATTGATTTGCAAAATGAAATGGAGAAGTCAAGATAAGCTTACATAACAGGTAATCTATCTGGCTCAGGTGAATGGAAGTGTGGCTGAAACATTACATCTGCAGTGTTTGTGTGGGTGTCTTTTAATGGATACTTCTGGGACTTCGACATATGTAGCTAATCAAAAAGATTTCCATTTTTTTTCTTTAAAGAATGTATTCTAATTCCTTAGAGCTCTGCTTTGGTATTCTTGAATCAGAAACAGCGTTTAGCTTTCACCTTCAATTCCAGATTTCATTTAATGCCCTACTCACTGCGCCCTCTCTGTCTGTCTGTGTGGGCAGGCGTTGTCACAGAGGTGCACTGTTCCTTCTCCTGCTGGTGGAGAATAGATGCCAAGGGCCTCCAAATCTCTCATATTCTAAGAAAATGTCATTGAATAGGGAAGCCTTCTTATTCAATGGTGATCACCATATGTCTCCCTACCCAGATTTCCTGATTCTGGTTCCTGCATATCCCAGTGGACTTGTGCTTTGACCTCTTGTATCTGCCCTATTAATCAAAACTCCCCAAATTCCTTACCTTTTCTTGAATTATGTAGCTTCTAAAATTTGACCCTACTGGCTATAGATTAAATATCTCAGTCTTGAGTCCTAATTAACCTTCCATGCATAGCTGTTCTTTAAGTCCTGAGTAGAAATCAGTCTCATATGCCTTGGGGCTGTGGTGGTTGTTTGATATTTATCAAGTCATCAGTAGGGGGAAAATGCAAGAGAGAGTGGACACAGGAGGGTCAGTGTGTCCTTGCACCTGCTGTTTCTTAAGTGTCTGTAATTCAAAATAATCAATATGCCAAAGTGGCAAATTTTGGGGTGACATATTCTGGTTTCTCTATCTGTGTAAATGGTTTAATGATTTGGATCATAAACTCCTAGTGATATTTTTGTATAATCACAAGACAAAGTGAGGTAAACCTTTAGAGGTATCATTATATATAGTATTAGCAAACTTATTTTAACCTCATTTCATGGAAAAATGCCCCCCAATCTCTCATTTATTTATGAATACATTCCTTTACAATTTAATATTTATGAATACATTCCTTTACAATTTAATATTTATGAATACATTCCTTTACAATTTAATATTTATGAATACATTCCTTTACAATTTAATATTTACTAATTGAGAATCTGGGCTGTGTCAGGCACTGTAGTATGAATTTTGTGGTGAGAACAACATGATTCCTGTCTTGAGAAGCTAATGTTTTATTGTGGGAGACAGTAAGGAAAATTATAATATAATATAATCAGTGCTATATTAGTGTGATACAGGCACTATGGGAACTAAATGTAAGCACTTTCATCGAATTCGTGGGTGAGATGTGGCATTCCAGAAACGCGTGTATGATTGTCTCATAACATATGTACAGTAAATGCGACAAATTCCAATGTTAAAATCAAAGTTTAGTTAATTAAGTTTTATGAAGTCCTCTTCTGTGTAGCCACTCAAAATAGAAGTCGCTAGTACACTTATAGCTCCTTTTAGAATCATCAAACTGTTTTATTTAACAAAAAGAGGTCATATGTCTTCAACTGCCAACAAAAACTTCTACCTACATCATAATTCCAAGGAATTTCATCTTGTTACTAAATCTGTTTTGAGGACAAATTATGTGAATGGGATTCAAGTGCTAATTTTGTCCTTTCTACATTCTCCTCAAGCAAGACCAGGGCTCTCCTTCCTACTTGTCTATGAAATCTAATGTCTTGTTAGCTTTGTAATCATATCTCAGTACCTTCCCCCAGTACACGAACATTCTTCAAAGATTACTGTACATGGAAGACCTAGCTAAGCATGGAATCATACATTTTGACACTTGATTAAATATAGTTAACCATTATATGATATTTTGTTCTTTTGTTATTTTATGTGTTAGACCTTTAATACCTTCAAAGCTTAGTCATACAATAGAGACCTTGAAGGAAAGCAGCGTGTAACTGTATACACAGTAGCTACTCAGATATTACTGAATACAGGATGCAAATGTATTTTATTAAAAATATATCCTCCTAGAAGATTTTCCAAACAAATTATATCCAAATAATGTAAGATAAAGACAGGATATTGGAGAAGGTGCTCCTCTAAGGGCCCCGCATGAATTCGTTTCTATACTTCTCTTAACAGTGAGGTAAGTATTAGTCTTTCTTTGTAAGGTCTTTGCAACATCTCTAAATTAATGCTTTCCCCTCTTTGACTCAACTTGAGTATCAAATATTACTAATAAAATACCCAAAACTTTCAGGGAAGGCAAAGAGAAAACGGCATGACTTTTATTGTTAAGCTATGGCATTATCTAACAAGTTCACCTAAAGGTCATCTGTCTAAAGAATGTCACTTTCCTTGACCTGGTGTTCACTGGAACCCGTGATGACATTTACAACTTTGTAAGCATAGACATGAATTTGTAGGGAACCAGCAAGGTGCACGTTTATCCTTCTGGTAGCAGGGAAGATGGTTTCAGCCCAGTAGTGAGGATGAACCAAAGTTTGTGATTTCTGACTTTGAGGAGGGGAAAAAATCTGTTTTTGTTGTTGTAGCAGTGGCTGTAAGCTATCCATCTCATTACAGATTTTTTATTTTTTTCTTCCACTGACTCTATTATACATTGTCAGTATGTTTCAGTAGAGTGAACCAGCAAGATACACTGGCTTTCCATCCAGTTGATTTTTTTTTTTTAGTAAGCGCAGTAAAACTTTGACTATTTGCATGAGAATTATGATGGTTGTAAGATTTTAAAAATTACATGTTTGAGAACAATCTGATGTCCTTTTCTTGAATTATTATAATAGCTTATCAACAGGTTTCCTTCCTTCTAATCATTCTTGCCCTAACTCCCTATCAATCTGGTATGCCACTTTTATTATATTTATGTATGTATGTATGTATGTATGTATGTATTTATGCATGTATGTATTTTAAAAAATCCTCACCTGAGGATATTTTTCCATTGATTTTTTAGAGAGAGTGGAAGAGAGAGAGGGAAAGACAGAGAGAAATATTGATATGAGAGAAACACATTGACTGGTTGCCTCCTGCATGAGCCACAATCAGGGCCCAGGCCCTGTAACCGAGGTACGTGCCCTTGACTAGAATTGAATCCGGGACCCTCCAGTCCACAAGCAGACACTCTATCTACTGAGCCAAACTGGCTAGGGCCTGATATCCCACTTTTAAACAACCTGTACAGCAAAATGAAATCATCGCCCATCAGAGCAGCCTACACCGTGAAACTCGAGGCCCTCTGTCTTAGATTCCTTGGGCCGTCATAACAAACTCCCACAAACTGGGTGGCTTGACACAACAGGAATTGATTCTTTCACAGTTGCAGAGGACAGAAGTCCAAAGTCAAGGTGTCAGCAAGGCCATTCTTTACCTCTTCCAGCATCTGGTAGCTGTTGGCATTTCTTGACTCGTGGCTGCAAAATTCCAATTTTTACATCAGAGTGCTTCCTCCTCTCTTCTCTGTGCCTTCTCTTCTCTGTCAAATATCCCTGTGCCTTGCTCTTACAAGGACCTTGTCATTAGGTTTAGGGCCCACCCAGATAATCCAAGATGATTTCCCATCTCAAGACTCTTCAAGTTGTTACATTTGCAAAGACCTTTTCCCAAATAGGTTACATTCACAGGTTCTGGGGATGAAGATACACAGGATGTCCCCCAAAATGCATACCTACTTTAACAGCCAATAGCTCAATTTTTAAAATGAAATGTATTTTAATACATTATAATTATTTGAAGAGCGTGTATACATTTCTTGGACACCCTATAAACATATCATTGGGGAGGGGGGCGCTAGCATTCAACCAGTACATCATTCACATCGGCCCCAGCTCAGCTCTCCATCCTTACCGCCCAGTGCTTCTCAGCATATTTCTGTTTACTTCTTGATCTCCACCCCATCCCCAACCCACAAACTTTGCTCCTTACAACTCGTTATGTTGTTCCTATGGTTCCTCTGCCTAGCATGCCTCCCCTTCCTTTTTACAAGGTGTCCAAGCTTCCTTCAAGCAGACGCCCCACCACCCCATTCCAGGCGGGGTCTGCTGCCTTCTGTTTGCAGTGTCATTGCATCCTGAATGAACACACTTGTATCACTTAGCGAACTTTATTGTCCCCTTTCCTCTGTGTAGCCCGTGTCTCCTGTAGATCTTTTTGTAATGATTATGGACTCTGTCACCTTTGATTTTCTATAAGCTCACACAGTGCCTATGAACAACAGCAATTCACGAAGTGTGGAATATGAGTCTCCAACTCAAAACCTATTTGTTCTTAAAATTTAGCTAACAACCTTTTTTTTTTTTTTTTTTTTAAAAAAAAAAAACATTCTCTAAAATCCTATTCCATTCTGTATAATTTAGCATTTGGACTATCGATTACTTCGAGTTCTGGTAGCTCTTCATCTAGCTTGCTCAGTCACATAAATTATACATCTTGAAAGACAGAATCTATATGCTCTGTGATGTTTGTATTGCAAATATGGAAATAACTTGCAAAAGACTTGTTAACTTAATCCCCAGTGGAATCTTTGAGAATGTAAATATTTCTTGGAAGGAAGATGGTAGGAAATCAAACTCTATTTCTCAGCAATTTACTAATGCTTTTAGAAATAAGATAAATTATGCTCCAATAGGAACTTCTAGTTTCTGGGTTTAATAAAACTATTAGCCTTCATGAAATCAGTTTATTGAATTTCATTTTATGTTCCCTCCTTATGTCTTAATGACAACCACAGTATACACTCATATGTTTTATTCTTATTTACCTTGGCTTATGAAACTTAGATGGAAGGAATCACCAACTAGTTAAGTAATATTTGAACTTTGATTTTATGTTTCAAAGTCTTAACTGAAATCTCAGCTACATTGAATCATGAAATTATTATATGCCTACTTTGGGGAAACCATAAGTTTTAAATACAAAGGTATTGTATTGTATGATAACGTACTCTAAGAAATTTTCTTTTCTTAGGTATCATCAGCAATTACTTATTTGGGTAATGGAAAATTTTTGTTTTCTATAGTCTTATAAAATTTAGCATCAATATCATTTTAAAAATTTACTTGGGCCCTAACTGGTTTGGCTCAGTGGATAGAGCATCGGCCTGCGGACTCAAGGGTCCGAGGTTCGATTCTGGTCAAGGGTATGTACCTTGGTTGCAAGGCACATACCCAGTAGGGACTGTGCAGGAGGCAGCTGATCGATGTTTCTAACTCTCTATTCCTTTCCCTTCCTTTCTGTAAAAAAATCAATAAAATATATTTTAAAAAATTTATTTGGTTTCAGGTGTCATTAAAAACTCTATGTTTGTGCCACATTAACTGAAAAATTTGGCCCCAGAAGAAGTAGTAAATTAGAGCATAGTTTTAGGCAAAATTGGGTATTTATTTTAGATGGAAAGTATATAAAATTCGATGGATTCTTGCCCTCTGACCTAAAACCAACTAAAACTCAACAATTTTGCTATGATTTCTTTTGAGGTTTTATATATTTTTTCAGCTATAAAATGTGAACCTAGGTCAAGACATATATACTGAAGCCTCAATTTTAGCAAGAAAAATATTTATGAACTAAAAGAAAAATACTTAGAAGAATTCAACAGAAACTTGGCGGCTGAGTAAACAACTTTAAAACTTAAACAATCAACTTAGACTATTTGGGACAAGTGCACGTTTTGTGAGATTTGCTCTAATTTTTCCTCTTCTTTTCATAGTTCAAACTACAGAATTCTGCACAGGTTCTTCTATGATGCCTTATAATTTTTTGATGGGCTCTATAGAAGAACTTTTCTTAATTTTTTCATTTGCTTTCAATGTCATGACTCTTTAATTTGAATCACTCTTTTTTTCTCCCAAAGCTCTTCTTTTATGGGGAATTTAGAAGAGTTCTTTTGAAAACTGAATCGAGGGTACAATGAAGGAATCCAGGAATACTATACCTAATCCTTTCCTTGTGAATGCTGACAGTATTCTCTGGACAAAGACACAGCTTGGTGACATATTCCAGGAAAAATATCCCAAGAGGTGAAAAGGTGGTCTCTACCCTCCTCCTTACCTAGACATCCCAGTTTTGAAGCTCACATAATTTTCAAAGCATTTTCTTCACTATTCTTTCCAGGAGTGTATTGAGCCTTTATACAAAACAAACATTTAAGGGTCCGAGTATACTTATCCCAAAAGCCTCCTGAAGGCACTTCATCCATTTTTCTTTCTCCCATTTTCATTCTTCTCTTCCCTTCCTTTTCCTTCCCTCCTCTTCTTTTCTCCTTTTTTTTTTCTCCAATAATCTCTTTACTTCTTTCAATGAAAATATCCAAGCCCTCAAACCACATTGTCCTCATCTTTAAGAGAGGATAGAGGGGAGAGGATGTCTGCCAATCTCTATTATAAATCAACTAGAGGCCAGTACACGAATTCATGTACCAGTGGGGTCCCTTGGCCTGGCCTGCAGGATCAGGCCAAAACCATCTCTCCGACATCCCCTAAGGGGTCCCAGATTGCGAGAGGGCTCCGGGCTAAGCTAAGAGACCCCACCAGTGCACAATCAGGGCCGGCGAGGGATGCGGGAGGTTGGCCAGCCAGGGAGGGACTGTGGGAGGGCTCCAGGGTATGTCCAGCCCATCTTGCTCAGTCCCAATCGGCTGGACCCCAGCAGCAAGCTAACCTACCGGTTGGAGCATCTGCCCCCTGGTGGTCAGTGCATGTCATAGCGAATGGTTGAGCGGCCTTAGCATATCATTAGCATATCACGCTTTGATTGGTTGAACGGATGACCCGACAACTGGACACTTAGCATATTAGGTTTTTATTATATAGTATGCCCCATTTTTCTGATCAATTTTGTAATATACCATTTGAACTATTTTCTAACTCTCCTTTAAGCCTTAGCTCCCACAATTCTACTTTATATATCTTCTGCTCTATTCAAATTAGACTGCTATCATGTACACATTCCTTCATTCAACAGATATTTTTGAATGTCTACTATGAGCCAGGCACTATTCTGGGCTTCAAAGATACACTAACAAACAAAATAGACACACTCTGTGCTGTCATGGACCTTCTATTCTAGCATCTTCTGGGCATCTCCAGCTTTGCACATTTGCTCATCTTTGGTGGTGTCGCCTTACATGTTTGCCCAACACAAACTTTGTTTGGTATTTCTTAAACTGGTACCTGTATTTCAAAACTAAATTTAGATTTTCTTTAACCCACAAAGTGCCTTTAAAAGTAGGCTTGTTGTTAATATTTGCAAGGCCTAGGACTGAAGTATGAATGAGATCCACATATAATTTGTCTAAATATTTAAAAAATATAAATCTAGCTAAAAACTTTGATAGCTAATTAAAAGTGAAAAATGTGGAAGACTATGGTGTTGATATATCTGAAAGTTGACATAATATCCAAGATTACTGTTTGCTATTATTGTGCATATCTGGGTTGTCTCTGTAGATTAACTGGCATTGTTCGGATAAGTAATAAAATAAAAATATAATAAATTATTGTATCTATATTAAAGTTTTTTCTTGACTATTTCAGCAAAGTTAGCAATGTTGCTATAATCAAGATTTTTTACATAATTGTGTTATATTGACAGTGATGTAAATTTAGACTGCATTTCTTGAGTCACCATCGTTCTTAGACTTTTTTAAAAAAAATTTTCACTTTGGAGAATTCTATTGAGGCCATCGTAACTAGAACTATTAATAAAATTCTTAAAGCAGTATGTGATTCTAAGTGGCCATGAGAACATCATGTTTAGCATTTTTATTTATTTTAATCCTCACCTGAAAATATATTTTTATTGATTTTTTTGTTTGTTAAATCTCACCTGAAGATATTTTTTCCACTGACTTTTAGAGAGAGTGGAAGGGAGGGAGAGAGAGAGAGAGAGAGAAACATGGATGTGATAGTGACACATCAACTGGTTGCCTCCCCATGGCCGACAGAACTGGGTGGGACCTGCATTCGGGTCTGTGCTTTTGATGGAAAATCGAACCTGTGATCCTTTGTTTCTCAGGCCAACACTCTAACCACTAAGCAATGCCAGGCAGGGCTGTTTTTATTGTTTTATTTTAGAAAGAGGGAGAAGGTGAGAGAGAGAGAGAGAGAGAGAGAGAGAGAGAGAGAGAGAGAGAAAGAAATATCAGTCAGTTGCTTCCCATATGTGCCCTAACCAGGGATCCCACCTGCAACCTTGTGGTGTATGGGGCAATGCTCTAACCAACCCAGCCAGGGCATGTTTAACATCTTAATAGGAAGCTTTATGAAAAAGTCACCACAGAAAATGTTTTCAGTATTTTAACTTCCTTGAATAAAGTGCTATTAATAGCATATTGGTGTTACCACCTTTTAAAGCAATAGCTACATCCGTATGGTAATATAAACAATCAGTATCACAGGTCATGAACATTACTCCTATTATGAAGTAACTATTTTGTAATCCTCACTCGAGGATATGTTTATTGATTTTAGAGAGAGAGAAAGTGGGGGAGAGAGAAAGAACAATCGATGTGAAGGAGAAACACTCATCAGTTGCCTCCCTTATGCACCCCAACCAGGAATCAATCCTTTCCGTGTACAGGATGACCCCTCCATCCAGCCAAGGCGTACATATAGTAATTTTAAGAGAAGTTTGCAGTCTTTAATATTGCACACCATTCAGCTTCCCCGTGGACCTCACTGAAAATGTGCTAATTTACTAAAGTAGAAACGGGTCCAGACACCACACCTGGAACATTCGGAGGAGACAGCGACGCTCAGCAGCAGCTGGGGAAAGGGACTTCATGGTGCAAGAATCTGCTGCACACACGCTGAGAAGAAGGACGTGCCGGGCCCATTAGCCTGTTTCCTCTTGCCTGCCTGAGTCTGCTGCTCCTGCCTTTCCCTATAAGGGAGCAGTGCCATCTCTGAAGCCCAAGGAGGCCGACCTCACGCCATCGTTTGTTGAGGGACACACAGCAACAGATCTGAAGAAATGATGATTTGGGAACAGGAAGGACTTTGATGTGAGAGCTGGCATTTAAAATGCCAGGGGGCGCTGGGTGAGCTCTACCTGCTGGGTCAGATGGCAGGGCAGCTGTGTACTCCTCTAGAAATTTGTATGTTTACAATGTGCAGGCTTCCAAAGTATGGGGCCAAAAGAGGGTACCCTTCTCACTGAAGTGTAATATTCTCTGAAAGAAAGCATACTTAGGAGAGGAGTGACCTCTGATTCTGAAGTCCCTAACCACTTGGCTTTTTTTTTCTTTCTACTGCCTGGAAAAATATGACCAATACAATGGTAGTTTGCCCACATGTCCTATCTCCTCATAGAGAAAACAAGTTCGTTTTGACCAATGAAAGATGTCCTTTTTTTTTTTTTGTAAACCACCACCTGTGGCTAGCACAATAGATTCAACATTGTAGAGTCTAAATTTTACTTTAAAAGATATTCAATAGCTGAACCAACTCAATAAAAGAAATGTACAAGTAACTGTAATTCATAATCCTTGTGGTTCTTTATTTCTGTTTTAGTTAGGAAAAATTGTACAAATCAGTGACAGGGCAATTAACCAAACCATTAACTAATTGAGGCCTGAGACTGCATGACTGAGGGGGCAATCATGGTGTCACAAACAGAATGGTGAGTGCCCACTGCAGTGGGGGCGGGGCAGGAGAGATGGAAAGAAGAAAAGTGGGAACCAGTTCAGGTTAAGGTGAAATTGTTAAATATTAATGGAGAGCTTCAGAAGGAAATAAGAGATGTAGCATTAGAATGCAAGACAGAGGTTGGGGTCAGGGAAAGATTTTTGTCTTGTGATTCAGAAATTATAATGATCATATTTGCCCATGTGACGATAATCACTGCATTTCCTGTTTACTGTGTGCCAAGCCTTCTGTTAAATGCTCTATACGTATCTGCTTATTTATTTCTTAGAGTCCCATAAGATTGATCTTACCGTGATCCTCTTCTTTGAAATAATATACATGAGGCTCTGAGATGGTTGCTTGCCAACATTTCATTGCTGGTAAGTAACAGATCAGGAAGTAAGCCCAGGTGTGTCTGCCTGTGCAGCTCGCTCTTAATCACCAAGGGCATTTGAAGCCGTGGGATTGGATTCCAGCTCCTTGGCAGAGGTATAGAGAAATAAGAGAAGAAAATGACACAGGAATGGCAACATCTGGGAGAAGGAAAGGAAGCTTTGCTAATTAGTCTACTTAATTTATTAGTGAAAGAAATCCCACTTGAATTGGTTTCAGTGGAAGGATGAGCTATGAAATCATTGGAAAACCACGACTGGAGAAAGGTCACAATCGCTAGCAACATCAGGAATCAGACCCAGAGCATTTGGAATCCTTCTCCGTTTCTCACCATGCCTCTCTCCACATGTCAAGTCCATTCTCCTCTTCCTGTAGAGTGGTTTCATCCCTGTGGCAAGAATTCTGGTGGCCAGAACATTTCAGATTTTGATAGCTTAAAATTTCAGGCGACAAAGGGACACTGACGAGCCTCCCTGCACCCCAAGTCCAAAAATTCAGGGCAAGGCACTCAGCGGCCCAGCCTAGGTCAAGTGCTACATCAGGATGAGAGAATAAAACCCAAATGACCAGTTATGGTGTATTTTTCTCACATCGCAAGAAATCTGGAAGGGGACGGCTCCAGGGCTGGTTCAGAGCTAAATGATGTCAAGGGCCAGGATGTCTAGGATTCTTTCAGCATTCCACTCTTGAAGAAGGATGGCTGCTGTTACTATAATAATCATGTCCTTATGGCAACATCTGAAGCCGGAAGAAAGGAGGAAGAAAAGGAAACGCTCTGCGTGACATTCTCTTTGTGTCAGGAGGGAAACTACTGCCTTTCAGGTTTCGTGGGGCCTGAATGGATACAATTTTGGGGATGTTGTTTTAAAAAAAAACAGGACAATATGAAAAATACAAAATTCAGCACAGGGCTTTGGTTGGGGTCATTGTGTGTATGAGAACCTGAGCTTAAGCCTCGTTAGCTCCCTGGAAAATCGACTGGCTATTGCATTTCTTCCTTTGCCTCAGTGGCTGAACTGAGTCACTGGGTCATTCCTGACTGCAAGGAGCTTGGGAAAGCAAGTATCTGGATCTTTCAGCATCTAACTTTAGAGACAGGTATCTAAGAGGAAAAAGGAAGGGGGAGAAAATAGCTGTTGAATGAGAAATAATTTGTTTGCAGATGTCTATCATTGGAATATTTATGCAGAGTCAGAGATATAGAATCCTAGTATAAATGGTGCCTGATTTGGAAGTTACTATGTGAATCGGTATAGTGAGATAAATTGTCCCCACCCACAACCCAACACCTTAAAATTTGTCCACCTAGAGTCTCAGGATGTGGTTTTATTTGGAAATAGGGTCCTTGTAGATGTCATTAGTTAAGCATCTTGAGATAAATCATAGTGGATTTCAGGTGAGCCCTAAATCCAATTACCAATGTCCTTATAGGCAGAGGAGAGAAGCAGACACACAGAGGAGAAGGATGTGGAGACAGAGGCAGAGATTGGAGGGATGCTGCCACAAGCCAAGGATGCCTGGGGCCACCAGACACTGAAATAGACAAGGAAAGATTCTCCCCCCAAAGCTCTCAAAGGGCATGGCTCTGCTGCCACCTTGGTTTCTGACCTCTACTCCCAGAACTACGAGAGAATACATTTCTGTTTTATAAATCACCAAGTTTATGGTTATTTGTTATGGCAGCCCTAGGAAACTAATACAATGGGATAAAGAGTCATTATCAGAAGGAGGGGTGTGGTGTTGGTGTCCACTGTAGAATTTACAAAAGGAGTTTATAAGCAGGTGGTGTTGTAGTTACAGGAGGAGAGCCTGGTTGGTGTACTGGCTTGATGGTCATGACAAGGCCTGGGGCTTTCAGTGCCACGAAGAGCTGCAGTGTGAAATCCAGAGAAGAGCATAGAGATCATGAGACAGAGGCAAGCACTCTCTCTTCCATCCGGACAAACTCATTCCTGAGCATTTCTACCTGTTGCCTGACTCTCTGCCCATGAGTGCTCTACATCTGAGGTATGCTTCTCCCCTCACTCTTGCCTAATTCACTCATTTGCCTAATTAGCTGCTCTTTGGTCCTTCATGTCCTTGGTGTAGTGGTGGTGATGGTGGTAGAGTGTGTGTGTGTGTGTGTGTGTGTGTATGAGTGTGTGTGTGTCTCGAGTGATATGTTCTCAATTTTCTATTTTTAGGTATTAAGTTATAGAAGCATAATCTCTGTCTCTTTCATTTTATTTTCATGGTAGAATGTTCTTGAAGTTATTTTTAAAGTGCTTACATGACGTTGATAGCATGTAATGCCTATCCATGAAGTATGAGCATAAAAAAACACTGATATTAAATTCTTATTTATAAGCCTTCTATATTTAAATGTAGTAATAAAAATCTGTGGTTCTGGGACAATGAGGTATTCCACATTTATTTATTTTAGACATAAAGGAAATCAGCTCATCTGAAATACTAACATTTCTAATTTCACATTGTCCTGATGTGAATATACTATAAATGTATTATTGATGCCCATGGATTCTTATGTAGACTGTGTCTTTTCCTTGATGACCCAGGGTCAAGATCAGGCCCATCCATTACCGTTCTGTGCTATTGTTGTGATGTCTGGGACCTCTGTCCTAAATGCCCTGGACAAGCACATTGCTCAGCTGTTGCTCTTTCCTTTTGCTGTGAGCTGGCCAGCTGTGCATCTGGTCGTTGCCAGAACACTCTCCTTACCAGGATCCTGCCTTTCTTTAATGTGCTGTTTCTAATCCGCTGTGGCCTGGGAATCCAAACAGCACAGCTTGTTAGAATTGGTCCTGATGGAAAACTAACCGCCCCAGCCAGCACTGCGTCCCCAGGTGGGTTTCTTTGGGAATCTCTCCTACGAGTTAGGTGCTGTGGGTCCTTGTGCACCGATGGCCAGGGTTATTGTTTTCATTGCTTCTGAACATGAGAATAGATCCAGCTGGCTGGAGAGCGGTTGACAGCATCCGGTGAATTCTCAGTAGGAATTGCTTTTTTCTCCTTTACATTGTTTTCTGTGTCCTAACAAAGTATTGTATGTATTTTTGTTTCATTTTAGGATAACAATGGGATCATATGGCTGCAGAAGTAATTCTTGACTTTTCAACCTCCATCTTGAGGGGTTACCTTCGCTACACGTTGGAGAAGATTATGTGTGGCTCACGTGAGACTGAGAGCCTGTGTTGTTAATGACTGACATACTGCCATCACGCGTATCCACGTGGGGTTAACCAGAAGGGAAAACTCTGTCCGGAACAATGTGACTGGGCCAAGAGGGAATCTTTCAGATGCACATGGTGGCAGTAGGAGTCCCAGAAGAAGCCGCGTTTCCCAGGATGTTGCAGAATGTCTTTGACTCTTGAGATGACATTTAAGTCAAAATGTCAAGAGTAGGAATTCTGAGGTCTGAATCAATAGGTATGTAGATACTAGTCACCTGATTTAAGAAAACAGTCTTTGAGCGGACCCCATTTCTCTCAGTTCCTTTTGCTAGTCATCTACTCTTCTCCAAAGCACCGTACACACTCTCTCTCGCCTCTAGCTGGACAGTAGGCGGTGAGGGGCACAGCATAGAGTACATATGGAAGTTGTGAGAGCTTAGCATAAATAGTCAGAGGCTTTAAAAATAATGCAGGTTTGAGAAAATGAGTGCCTCTATAAATCATCAGAAAACTCGATGATGATTCTAACTGCAGATGGGCTTTTAAACAAGTGTGTGAGTTTGCTGCTGCCTCTCAACTCCCAGTTGGATACTTAAAAAAAGGCTCTTTCTCAATTTCCTGTTCTTGTGCCTTATTAAAATCATTCTGGGATTCTGACCCCCGCCCCTGCCTCTTTCTTTTTTCCACATCTGTGTTTGTGTGTGGAGGATGTTACCCACAGCTCTGGGCCATGAAGAATGCATGAAAGTTGTGAGGACGAGACTGTGACCCAGCTACGGTGTGTGTGAATGAGTGATGGAGAGAGAGAGAGAGAGAGAGAGAGAGAGAGAGAGAGAGAGAGAGAGAGAGAGAGAAATGGTGCAAGGTTATGCGTTATACAGTTATTTCTAGCTTTGAATTGTGTCCAAATCTCATACATTCACAGACAGCCTCGCCAAAGTCCACAGCTGTCATGCATTTTCAACAGATTCCACAGGGCCTAGATGAGGTCGGAAGGCATTCCTTTACTCTTACACATTAGCTAAAAGGAATTACCGTAACATCTGATATTGTGGAAGTGGGATATTTGCCATCCTGACCTTGCCCAAAGCAGTCCAGAAATAGGGGTCTAAGAATGTATTATCTCACATGGCCTCTGAAGGTCAGCAGGGGCCCTGGGTGGCATCCCAACAAAACCCAAGCACCCAACATGCTCTGCATTGAGGGAGACTGTGCTGCTTTGTACAGACACTGCAGGCAGACATGTGTTCCCATTGCTCTTGGGATGTTTGTCATTGGAAAGGCATGTTCCCCTGGAGAAATTCCCAGCTGTCAGTAATGTGCTGATATACCACAGCCAAGCGCCAGAGGATGAGCCAAGTAAACAGGATGTCCACAGTGTGTGTGATTGCATGAGTGTGTAAGGACACTTCTGCCCATTTCACAGCCTCATAATGGCATCGACATGCATTGCTTCATCTGCATCTGTCTGTTTAGGGCAGAAACACATCAACACCATGGAGACCATGTGTAAGAAAGCCTCCCCTTTTTTCCCCTTCTGGATGGGCTGTTGATAGGATGGGTTGAAATCTGGTGTAAATTGGGAATGAACATTGCTTTAATGTTGTGAGTTGACTTGCTGGGAAGTGCCTTCAAGTCATCCAAAGAGAGAGAGAGAGGAAATGCTCAGATCGTTTGGGGCTATTGTGGTCTGACAAAGGGGCTGAGTCTATAGGAATCTTTCTACAAACCAGCAGAGTCATCTTTATTCTTTGTTCTTGTAAGACACTCATTAGTTGAGTTATTTACATGAATGTACAGAAACAAGTCAAAGGCATGTCATTGCCCTTTTTGTTTGAAAATGCTGCTACTGTTAATGTTAGCTTCTAAACCTAGTCCTGAGGCAGCGCTTTGGGAAGGGAGAGTCTTGACTCCCTTCATCACTCAGGGTAGAGTGGAAAAATAAGTATCCTCTTAGGTATCAGGCCTCTTCTTACTCTGGGTATGCAAATCCCTTTTGCTCAAGTTGCTATGTTTATTAATGATAATATCAGTAGATAATATATATTGTAGATTTACTATGTGCCAATACTGCGCTATGATTTTAACATATGTAAACTCAACTCTCACAAAAAACATGCAAGGTTGATATTATTATTATTCCTCCTCTAAAGATAAGGAAACTGGGACTGTTGCCTAAGAACACAGAGCTAGCAGAGAGCCAGCTTGAAGCCACGAGTATAGCAAGCATGCCCTGAATCACTGCTCTACACCACCCTTGTGTGTCTCTGCCTCATGTGAAACCTGATTCTATTACAGCCTCTGATGTTGTTTCATTGAAATGCAGTCATTGTATGTCCTTGAACAGGCTGACGTAGAAAGATGATTTGGTTCTTCTGAGATCTCTCCATTTAGAATATTCCACCAACATGGCAGGGTTGAAGGTTGAGGACCATGGCACAGGGCCTTGGTAATGATTTTGCTGTTGTTCACTTTTAGTCTTTTAATTATGGTTGTTACATGCTGCTTTTGAAATGGATTGCCCAAGATGCACTGATTTAAGCCAAAATCACATCTCACGATGCCAACTCCTAAAAAATGTTGACACTCTTTCAATAGTTTTTTATGTGATCCACATAGTGGGAAAAGAGAGAGTTATAAATGCACAGAAATGCTGATTTTGGCTTATGAAATCCTTAAATACTTGTACCATATATCATCTGGTGGAAGACAGTACTCAGAGTGGTTAGGGCACAGGCTCTAGACTCAAGCCTTAGTATTTGCTATCTCTGTGACCTTGGGAAATTTAATTGATGTCTCTGTGCCCATTATTTTTTTTTCACCTGTAAAATAGGCATAAAGAAATCATAATAATAATGCCATAGGATTGTTGTTAGGATGAAATGAAAGAATACATGTACAGTGTGGGCCCCTAATAAATATTTCATAGTCAGGCACTGAATGCCTTTCGTCACTGGCACTTTGCACCACTGCCCCTTGCAGTGGTTTTGTCCAAGGTCTTCATTGCAATCAGACACACTGGATCATGAGTGTGGAATGTCACCTCCCTGAATTAGAATGTTTTGTTCTCCACTGTATCCTCATTGCCTAGGATAGGTCCTCACAAATATCTGTTAAATAAATGAATATTAAATATTATTACTATTATTACTATCTGTTTCAGACCCAGATATCATGCTTAAAAATTTTCAAAATAATGTTTAGGTTTGAATAGTTTCCAAGAAGCTTAAGATACATTTGACTCCTAATCATCTATGTTTATAAAAGCCAAGCAACCAGACCAAAGGAATGACTGGAAAGACTGGTTGCTATGATGCGCACTGCCGTGGCCAACCAGCCTGATCAGAGCCCCAATCAGCCCCCAACATCCCACGGCCCCTCCCCCCAGCTGGCCCAGCCCCCAATTGGCCCCCCTACCCCAATCAGGGGCAGGGTCGGCTGGCCAATCTCCATGTCCCCTCCCCCAGGCTGGCCCTACCCCCAATCAGTCCCACCCACCCAAATTGGGGATGGGGCTGGCCAGCCAACCTCCTGTGGCCCCTCCCCCTGGCCAGCCCGGTCCCCTATTGCTCTCCATTGGGGCAGGCTGGCCGGATCCCACCCATGCACTAATTTGTGCACTGGGCCTCTAGTAAACTATAATAGTTTCTAGAAAGAGAGTATATTGAGTTTAACTTCTTCAATTTATAAAGTAAGAGGACATACAACATCCCGAAGCCCGGTGATATTGTGATATTCCCTCAGGCCATAATTACCTAGTGGCAGTTTGAACTGGCATGGAGGACTCTAGCCCCCAATCCAGTATTCTTTCTTCTGTGCCCACTGACTTCTAATCTGGCTACCAGTGTGGCACTCCACCCCTCCTTGGACCAGGCCCCAATCCAGGTAGAAAACAAGCGCTGATTGTCATCATTGGGTTTTACTTCAAACTTCTCATCATCTCTGATTGCTCATTGCTGTCTTTCTGGTTTTTCACAGTGATGGAGTCTCTTTTTTGGATGATGAAGTGATTACAATGTGGTAAGCAATGTGTATGTGTGTAAATGGAGTTTACAGATATCATTAAGTTGCATCCTTTTGCCTTAAGGAGTTTACAATCTAGCTGAAAACCAAATTGTCCAAAATAAGTCCTGCAGTTATGATACATAGTTAGAACATGAAGACCAGAGATGAAAATGAAATTTTGAGGGAGCTTAGAGAAGGAACAGGGGGTGAATTGGGATGTTCATGGGCGAGGCAGCAGTTTAACTGGACTTTCCTAGGTCAGTAGTGCTCTTCCCATTCCATGCATCTTAGAAAAAATATATTTTAAAGCTAATGATTCAGGGTCTTTGTTACTTCATGAGATTTTATATTCTCGTGCTTACCATATAACATACACATATGCAGCATAATGCAACCACAATAGCTTATTTCTCAAAAGAGGGTTTTGTTAGAGACTAGAGGCCCGATGCATGAAATTCATGCAAGAGTAGGTCTTCCTTCCCCTGGCTGTAGGCACCAGCTTCCCTCTGGCACCTGGGACCTGGGCTTCCCTTGCAGCCCTGGCTTCATCTGGAAGGTCGTCTGGAAGGATGTCTGGTCTAATTAGCATATTATGCTTTTATTATTATAGATATCATTGTGTATTTTCTACGCAGCCACAATTAAAAACATTTACTTGAGTTTATACATGATAGTATACTTCTAAAAGAAAATTTGTGCACATGTACAATATTTGGTATCTCTATACATAGCTAAGAATTATACAACAGATGCTTTTTGGACATTGTTGATTTGCCTCACATAACTGATGCGGTAAGAACTTGGTTTCCAAACCAAAGTTCATTATGATATAGCGTGCAGTATTAAAGGAACCCATGAGCTGAGCCCATGACTTTCATATGAAGAGTCCCAGAAAACGTTTACAGTTGCCTCCACAGACATTTTTCTCTTTGTGGGTAGACCTTTCTACTTAAATAATCTTCTGTATTCATTTTAAAATAGTTGATCTATTTTCTGATCCTTATTTTCAAAAGAAAAATAATGATGGTTAAGGAAGTCTCTTTAGTTTTACTACATATTTTACAATGCACTACATGGTAACTAGAAAATTGAAAGTTTTTTTTAATGAAGCATAATTGACATATAACATTATGCTAGTTTCAGGTGTACAACATAATGATTCGATATTTGTATATATTGCAAAATGATCACCACACTAAGTCTTGAAAGTTTTAATTAATTTTATTAATGAAATCATATATCATATTTTTGATTTACCAATCCAAAATTAAATAAAGAAATGCAAACAATGGAGAAACCACAACGAATGTGATTAACTTCAGTTTAGTGCGGGGATGGCTCCAATCCTCTCGGTCACTTGGCCTTTCCCCGGTCTCTGGTCAACTGAGCTGTCCTCTGCTCTGGGCTGTCTCTCCTGAGGGACATGCGTGCACCCGTGGTTTTGGCTTTGAGTTGCTCTGGCTGCCCATTCTGCTTGCTGCCTCCTAATTCCTGAGGGCAGCCTTCTCTCCTGTTTCTCACGTGGAGCGCGCTGACAAATATGCTCACTGGACAGTTTAACCAGCATGCTCACTCTGGCTTCTTCTGAAACTGATGAAATTTCCAAAACAATTCCATGCTCCTCTGAAGGACACAGGGAAGGTGAAACCAGGCTATGGATCACAGGCCATGAGAACCATGGTGTTTGGTGGCTTTTGGGGGCCACATTCTCATATGTTGAGAATTGGCTGGGAACGTCTTACTCAAACCCTGTATGCTGTGTCTTGCTGTAATTAGTTTTTACATTGGAACTGGATCTTAGACCAGATTAGCCATTGCTATTTATGCAGACAAGTCAATCAAATTCTTGGAAATATCTTGGGACAGGTTTCCTGAGGTCATGAAAATATGAACATAGCAAGAAGAATGATTTATTACCAAATATTTTTGAGCTTTTATTATGTGAAGGAGACTTGTTTAAAGGGTAATTGTATATGTAAGACACAGTTCTTGCCCAGGGGACCGTGTGCACAATTGCCGAAATTGGCGAGGGGCCTGCTCTGGCTGAAGGAGGTCAAGGGTGTAATTCAGACGGAAAGGATTTTCCCATCCTTGATAGAACATGAGGTCTGACAGGCCTTGCAGAAATCATCTGCTCCTCTGATCTTATTCTATGAACATGATAACTGTAATTGCGACTTGCCCAAGATTACTGAGAAACTTAGCAGAAAGTCAGATATAAACATTCTTATCTTTTCTCTAAATCTGGTGATTTTTTGACATATATGTGTGTATATATATGTATATATATGCGTATGTATATGCATATATATATATATTAAATCCTCACCTGAAGATATTTCTCCATTTTTTTTTTTTTTAGAGAGAGTGGAAGAGAGAAGGAAAGACAGAGAAATATCAATGTGAGAGAAACACATTGATTGGTTGCCTCCTGCATGGGCCCTTGGCCAGGGAAGAGCCTGCAACTGAGGTACCTGCCCTTGATCAGAATTGAACCCAGGACCTTTTGGTTCCCAGGGTGATGCTCTATCCACTGAGCCAAACCTGCTAGGATAACAGATATTTATATTGAAGTAGATTAAATACAATTTAATTTTACTTGAATTAGTTTAGTGCTTATTATTGAGGTTTTCATTCTAATGTGCTAAATCTGTGTTGTCCCACCCTCCCACCCCCATGTTGTATATTTTTAGCTACAAGAGAGAGGGCAAGAGAAATTCTCTATTTTTGCACTTTAATTTTTTCATTGTTATTAGCGCTAAGTTAGGACGTTTTATTATATGTGATAGAACGTTAATTGAATAACAGTAGAAAATATAGATAAGGAAAAAGAGAAAATTCAATTCAATTGTAATTCAAGCCCTTAGAGAGAAACATGATTTTATTCATAAATGTATATACTTTGTAGTAAACAATGGGGTCACATTTAACCTACTCTATTAGACTTCAGTGTCAGTTTTCAATTTTTATTTTTTTGTTTTCAGGTTGTGTTTATTCTGTGGATTCTGGAGTAGCTCTATAGAAACTTGTTGAAGTTTTTATTGCTACTTTTTTGGATAATGTAGATTTTATACTTTATAAATGCGCTCATCTCATATTAGTGAATATTATAGTATCAGGTGAGCTTCATCCAGTGTGAAAACAGAGAAGAGACTATCACGGTGCTCGAATACAGAGCAGGCCTAATTTGATGGGATAGAGAGAAAGGAGGAAGATATAAAAGCTTTTGTATAGATAACTTCCAGCTCAGGCAGGCGCAGGTGTGCACTGCCTGAGAGTTCTGAGGAATCACGAGGTATAATGAGAATCTTGAACACCTGTCTGGGTGGGTGTTTGCCCACCTTAAGAGCCATGTTCCACTTGACCTTCAAACCCTCTGTCAACCCAGATGTTTACTCTGGGCAATGTCTTTCCTCTGCTTTATCGCTTCCCTTCTCTCCTTCAAATTACAGTGGAGGACCCACTTCTTCCAGGACAATTTCTCTAACATCCAGTGACCTCCCAACCCCAACATGATTCTGCCTCCTCTCGACTATTCGACTACTCATCATTTTTGTAATCATTGTGGCTCTTATTTTTATCGATGGGATGTGTGTCTGTGCTGTTTCCCTTATTAAACCAGAATCATGCATCTGGGACCATGTCTCATGTTGGCTGTGTCCCCTGACACACTAAACAAAATAGGTACATATCTGAGCATTTTTATATAAATGCAGCCCTAAGGGGAATTTTATATCAATTTCTTTACCAGGAAGTTGAAAATATTTTTATTAGTTGGATCAAAAGTAAGGAAAGAAAAAAGGAGATGAGTCTGATTATTGAGCAAGCTGTTGAAGATTTGCTTCATGCTGGACTTTGTACTGAACTTTTTTTTTCACACGTTACTTCATATAATTTTCACCACCACCCACGTGGGAGATACTGTTAAATTCATTTTAGAGATGAGGACATGGAGAAAATTTCCCTGATGAGGCTCAGAGAGTTAAGAGACTTGGTCAGGGACACATGATGAGTAAGTGGAAGCATTGGACCAAGAATCCAAAAATGTATGACAAGAAACATTTATGTTTTTAGCCAATTCTCATATCTTCATATCCATTTTCTATTGGGCTGATTTTAATGAATTAAAGTAAGGCTGTAAAACCTCTTTTTCGTTTTAAACTTTCCAAGACCTAGCACTGAAAGTTGATATTTCAGTAATTGATCCCATCACATGGATTTCAAATTTTATGGCAGATTATTCCACAGTAGATGATTACTTACCTGACCTATAAATAAAGGAGCATTGACTAGTGAATCAGGAAAGAACCTGAGGGATAAATATATCCAATTAAAAACTGTAGTGAAAATAATAGGAGTCAAAGGCCTTTTATCTCAGTGTAGGTATGAAAATATCACTTTATTAATAATAATATTAATGTTATTATTACATTGTCTTTGAAGGCTTGCCAGCTAATAGTTACTTGTTTGCTGTTCCTTATATGAGGTAATAGTGTCTATTAGAAATTATGTGCTTTTTCCTTTCCTATGTGTCACATTTGTTTTCAAATGAAATCTGACTCGGATAGTCAATTTTGGTCAAGTAATGTCTAAATTCTAATCTTTTGTAATATTAAACACAACTTTCTACCAGCATGGTATAGAATGTAATATCCAATATTTTTGAAATGCAGTCCAGGGAGAAAAACGCTGATGGTTGCAGAAAGGTGTCATCAGAGACCAGGCCAAATGAACCAAATGCAAACATCCTTAAATTACAAGAAAGACCTATTTCATAATGTCACAAGTATATCCTTCCCTGGGGCAGTATTGATAATTAATGCCACATATTCATGGTGAGAAATATGTATGAGTTTGGTCATAAATGCTCTCATGCATTTTCAATGCCAATAAATGAATAGCCTTTATTATTTCAGAATGATAACTTGTTCCCAGACACCGCTACTTTGCAGGGGATGATGACTGCTTGGCACACAATGAGGTGTTACGGGAACATGCCTGAAGCATTTGTAAGGCACGCCCTCCGCTCTGAATCAATGCAGCAAGGGCAGCACAGAAGGGCACGAGGATTATGCTTGAGGAAATCCACCCCCTGCCCTTGCTCCCACTTCCACTCTCATAAATCAGTCTAAGTGAATATCTTAAGCTTAGTTAGACAACATTTCTTTTTTTATAAAGACAATGCTTCTCTTTCTTTGGCTTCCAGAGCCAAGTGCCCCGTTCATGGTCTTCCCCGCTTTCTAGACTCAGCTTTTGTTTGTATTTCAGAGCCTTACGTTTGTGGCCAGTTTTGTTCCACATCATAAGAAAAAGACTTGTCTGTGCTCTGACTTGGTGGCGGATTAAAGCCATGTGAGACTGGCACAGAGACAGTGGGTAGAGCAGTTCCTGTGATGGGAAGGATTATCAGCTGAACAAAAAATTAAAAATAGGACTTCTGATTTCGCTTCTTTTTTTATTTTTTCAATTTTAATTGCATTCAATATTATTTTTCATTCGTTTCAGGGAAACAGCATAGTGGTCAGACAATCATGTGCTTTTCAAAATGCTCCCCCCTCCCGATATTTCCAGCACCCATCTGGCACCATGCACAGTTATCACAGTATTAGTGACTCTACTCCCTGTGCTCTACTTACACCCCATGACTATTTTGTAACTACCAATTTGTACTTCTCAATCCCTTCACCTTTTTTCCCCAGTCCCCCAACTGCCCTTCCCTCTAGCAACTAACAGTCCGCTCTCTATGTCTATTTCAATTTTGTTCACTTATTTTGTTCTTTAGATTCCACATATAAGTGAAGTCATATGGTATTTGTTTCTCTCTGATTGACTTATTTCATGAGCATAATACCCCCTATGTCCATCCATTGCTGTGGCAAAAGGTTAGAGTTCATTCTTTTCTATGGTCAGTTCTGACATTAGAGCTTGGAAGTTGTCACCCCTGTCCTTACAACTATTGAACTAAACACACTTAAAATGGATGACTTTTCCTGAACCCCGCAGAGAACAGAGGTTGCACGGAAAACAAACTAATAACCCAGCATTTTTGTGAGAGGGGCAAGTGCAGAGTCAAGACTGAGGTCCTCTTACCTGGAGGGGCAGCTGCTGGTGCCACAATCTGTTAGGGACACTTCAATGGCCATTTTGAGGAAATGCTGGAGGCTGAGTATGGACTAACATGAGAGGGAGAAGGTTGTGAGGGCTGCAGTTTTATGGGGCCCTGAGAGCTTTAAACTCGAGGAACCCCACCAGATTCTCACAGTGAAGAGCCAAGAAAGATCCTCTTGGGGCTTTGGCATGGAAAGGGAAAGAATGATCATTCTGAAATATTCTCTGAGAGTCCTCCATAACTCAGGCACATGATCCAGGAGGAAGGACTTCACCAGAGCCTTATCCAGCTGGGGAAGGGCATTATCCGCCCCCAGCAAACCTTCTGGTCTCACCTGAGGGGGAAAAGTCATGCCATGGAGGAGGTCACAGATCAGGGGCCCAGGATCACTAAATACAGATTTACTCATAAAATTAAAGAATGCTTTCCTTCCCCCACACTCTATCACCACATGGACAGGGCTCCAATGAGAGTGGGTTATAATGGAAAGAGCTGTAAAATTCAGACGGTCTCTGGAGAAGAGTGCTTAGGAAAGCCCAACATCAACAGGGAAGATAAAAGCAAGAATACTAGAGGAAATTAAATACCCTGGCACCTATATTTATAGCAAACATTAGTACAGCATGTCTGGCTTTTAAAAAAATTAGAAAGCCTGCCAAAAAGCAAGAAAAACACAGTCTGAAGACACAAAGCAAGAATCAGAATCAGACTTGGATATGACACAGATGTTGGAATGATCAGAACTTAAAATAACCATGATTAATAAGTTAAAGGCCCTAAAGGAAAAAGTAGGCAACATGCAAGAACAGATGAGTAATGAAAGCAGAGAGCTGGAAACTATAAGAAAGAATAAAAAAGAAGTGCCAGAAATCAAAGGCAGAAACGAAGTGTGTGTTTCATGCACTTGTCAGTAGATTGGGCAAGCCCGAGAGTAGAGCTATGAGATTGAAGATAGGTCAATACTATAGAATTTACCAAATTGGAAGGTAAAGGGAAAAAGAATAAAAACTCCTCAAATATCCAGTAACTGTGAGATAAGTGCAAAAAATGTAACATATACCCTGGCTGGTGTTACTCAGCGGTAGGAGTACCAGCCCAAGCACCAAAGGGTCATGGGTTCGATTCCCGGTCAAGGGCATGCACCTGGGTTGCAGGTTTGTTCTCTGGCCCTGGTTGGGATGCATGCAGGAAACAACCAATTGATGTGTCTCTCTCATATCGATCTTCTTCTTCTTCTTCTTCTTCTTCTTCTTCTTCTTCTTCTTCTTCTTCTTCTCTCTCTCTCTCTCTCTCTCTCTCTCTCTCTCTCTCTCTCCCTTCCACTCTCTTTACTTTAAAAGTCAATGCAAAAAAGGAAACAGAGCAGAACTATATGAAGTCATATTCACTGAAAACTTTCCAAAATTAATTGCAGATTTCAAATCACAGATTGAGAATGCTTAGATAACATGGGAAAAGATAAATACCCACCCCCTACCAAAAAAAACAACAACCAAGAAATGACACCTAGGCATATCATATCCAAGCTGCAGAAAATCAAAGCCAGAGAGAAAATCTTGAAAGAAGCCAGAGGAAAAAATACACCTTCCATATTGATGAACAAGGAAGAGAATTATAGTGGTGTCATCAGAAACAATCTAAATAAGAACAGAATAGAGAGAAATATTTAAAGTTTTGAAAGAAAAAAAACACCAATGTACAATTCTACATCCATTAAAATTATTCTTCAAACGTAAAGGAGAAATAAAGACTTTCTCAGATGAACCCAACCTAAAGGACTCCATCACCAGCAGACCTGCCCTGAGAGAAATGTTAAAGGAAGTTCTTCAGGGAGAGACTCACACCAACATGAAGAAAGAAAGTGTGTTGGAGAAGAAATAAATCAAGGTAGAATGAAGTCTTTTAACTTTTCCCATTTTTAATTGCACTAAAAGATAACTGTTTAAAGCAATAGTAGTAACAATGTTTTGGATTATTATAGCACATGGATAAGAGAGATGAAAAAGTGAGTAAGGGACAAGAGGGAGGAATTGGGAGTACGCTCTTGCAAGATATCTGCATTATATATACATCAAGGAGTATAGTGTTATTTGCAAGTGCACTTAGATTGGTTAAACATGCATATTTGAAAACTCTAAGTCAACTACTGAAAATATTTATAAAAGAAGTATATTCGATATACCAAGAGGAGAGATGAAATGGAATCATAAAATGCTCATCTAAAACTGGAGAAAGCAGAAAGGAGAATAAGAAGAAACGATGAACAAATGTAATACTTAGGACAGCTATACATGGCAGATGTTAATTCAACTGTATCAATAATCACACAAAGGATTTATATACATTAATTAAAAACTTACAATATGGAACAATCTCATTTATAAGCATAGATGCAAAAATTCCACGTAGAACATTAACACATATTAAATATGCTATATTTCTATAAAATATATAACATTTGATTTTCAAAAGTATGCTGATGAGTGTTTTATAATTGATACACTTAAGCTGTTTTCAGTAACAAAGTTGCATAATGATGAAAATTTTGCCAAACATCTGTTTTCAAAATTCTGTCTTGATAGCAGGAATTATTTTCCAAAACAATAATTTTCTCACTTCTTATTGAAAATGCCTCTTTTACACTGGGACATATTAAGGGTGTGTGTGTGTTTAAACACTGCTAAGCAGGCATTTTTAATCATAAAGTTCAGAAATTTAAAACAGTTGTGTGTGTGTGTGTGTGTGTGTGTGTGTGTTTGTAAGAGAAAAACATGTAACTCATCTTCAAATTCTCCAACTGTTTTCCAGACTTTACCCGGAGACAAGCAGTCTCTTCATGGTACTTAGGATCTTCATGTCAACTCCTCGTTTCAGTACAAATTATTGTAAATATTTTTCTACTCCGTGTAATGTAATCCTGAAATTTACTATCATATAATCCCTAATCCCTTTGGTCCTTAAGCTTAATGATGGAACCAGTTTCAATTTGTACATTAAATATTAGTAAACTTAGTTCTTTCTTATTTTTTAAGTTAAAAATGGATGGGCCATCTGGTGTATCCTCTGGAAGGCAGGCCCTGTGCATTGGAAACTGCTGCTCTGAGCGAACCGGGTAGTCAGAGATCTTTCCCCACTGGGTGTGGCCCAGAGCAGCTGGCTTCAGGTGAGGCTTTAGCATCACTCCCACAGGTGGGAGTCGGGTATTCTGTCTCTATTCCGAGGACTCCATTTCAGCCAGAAAGGTGGGCACTGCCATTATCGATACCAAGCGGGGTGGTAGGTGACCAGCTCTACTCAGCGTTCTGGTAAGTTGTTAAGACACACTTCCAAGTGTTAGATCTTGAGGCTTTTCTTGAACTTGAAATGTGCCCTGCCATAGAAATGCATTATATTAATTCCAACTAATTTAAATACCAACAAAACCTTCATTATGAAAGACGCAGCATTCCAGGCCCACATTTCACACAGCAAGTCTGAAGCATTACTGCTCAGTGCTCGCTGGGGGCAGCCTGGTCTCCGCTCACTAACAGAATTTTCAGCTGCCATCATGTCAAGCCCCTCAAGAACTTTTTAAAAAGAAACATATTTTTCTATTTTAACAGCAGAGCGAGACTCCCTGAGAGCAAGCTCTACATTAGAACGTCAATTACTTTTATTTGCCTTCATTAGTGCTGGTCTTGCAGACAAAGTGTCCGAGTGGAAGAGGGGACTGAAGTCCTTCCATGACCCCTCTCATTAATTCTTTGTGCAAACAAACTCGGGTTTGGCTTAAAGCAAGATAACCTAATGGATGTTTTGTAGAGGATGTGCGGCCACTTTGTTTACCAGTTAAGTTTTATCAAATAAAAGGGACCCAGGAAAGCCAAGAAACGTTTGCAGCTCTATAAATCTCTAGCTATATTTCGGACATTCCCGAAACGGCCACGCTGCAGACTGTAGCTTTGAATAGATTTATAAGAGGCAAAGGTCACGATTCTTGTGAACAGAGGAAACAGCACACGGAGTTTTTGTTGATTGTCTGCCTCTTAAAAAAAATCAGATGTGGCCGCGAAGGACATAAAGTAGGGGCACGCCACTACTGCGAGCAGAAGCAGGGCTTGTGTGCTGTTTGTCTCCTTGGTGACCTTGTGTAACGAAAACAGATGTAGAATAACCTCCAGGTTTCCTCTGTCTCCCTTTAACCAAGGCTATAGTACGTTTGTTTTAAACGATGGAGGAATTCTATAATCATCTGCAAGGACAAGGCAAAGCCATTCAGTTGCTCGTGAACTTCAGAATATGAGCAAGATGGGGTGCAGTTTGGGAGAGCAGGAAGAGGACTTCGAATTCTGCTTGGAGGAAGTCAGTTTTAGTTCTAAACATTTAATTCATTAGGTCTTGGGACTTTGGACAAGTTATGTAAGACTGTGGTCTTCTATTCACCTGTCAAAGAACTGATTTGCTCTCCGTTGTTACTCAGAGGATTAGGAGAGATTATTAACAAAGAAACTAACTTTCTTGTCCTATTTATTTATTTATTTATTTATTTATTTATTTATTTATTTTTAAAGTTACAGAATCATGCAAACGTAAGGTCTCACAGTGATATTTCAAGGCTGAGTTTTTCCACTCTGGAATTACCTCACCTGGATCCCTGTTCTAGGGTCACTTAGTTCCTAGGCCAGTTTGGAAAACTTAAGGCAACAGCAGCGTCAAGAGTATTGTTCTATTGGCAATATTTATGATTAACTTTCTATTTTCCTTAAATGCCTTTCGCATGACCCCATTCCCTGGTGGTGGTGACTTCCTATGGCTTTATCTGGTGGATGGATACATAATGGCAGTTGCCCTGCTGCTGTGCACTTAGCTTTTCAAATGAGTCACAAGGATGAAGTGAAAATATCATCTCTACTCCCCACCCATAATGAATTTAAGTAGCTCAACCTCTCTGAGGTTTTAAAAGTTTCCATTTTGCTTTTCACTTTAAATTCTAAGCCCACTGGGCAAGTCTCTCTATTTCTTCCTAGTAAATTGTTGATTCACAAATGTGGCTTGTGAATAATATTTAGCTAAATTTTTCATGTATTTCAGGAAGAGCAATGATCTTAGGCTCATGTAGAAAGTTTTTTTTTTTTTTAAAGTCAGTATTTCCCAAAGCTTCTGTCTAAAGTTAATTCAAACTTGCGTTACAGCTGACTCTGAATCAAAACATCCTACTTTATCTTTAACTAGTTTCCAATTGTCCCTTCTCTCCCAAGTTCTGTATATAAGAACCTCCTGTTGTTAACTAAGAATGGCTAAGAGCCTGTAGCCTGTTTCCTTTGGGCCCTAGATGATTTGCCCACCAGCCTGGCAGACGCAGGTTCAGAAAGCCTGGGCTCTGACTTAGAATTCTGCTCGCCCTGCTCAGAGGTATGAGGTCCTAGAACAGATTGCTAGGACTGCAGCCAAATGCTGAAAACAGGGATGAGGCCCAGAATGGCTTTCATCCTCCTGAACCAGAAGTTCCCCAGGGTTAGATAGGCTCTTGTGCCCAATAAGAACTGGTCCTTGCTCTAAATAGTTTCTAAACTGTGCGGAGGCGGTGAGGCATTCATCTTTCCTTTGGAAATTTCTTCTCTATACCCAAATAGTCATGGCAAAGGTGGAATGCCTGGGGTAACTCCCCTCCACCATTTAGGTAATTCTTGTTGTGGGCCAGTCAGCTACATATTTGGTTATATTCCTAGAGTTTGCATGGAATAGGATGTCCATTCAGGGAACGACAAATATATTTTTTCTTTGGGCCCGAGTCAATCTTTTAGGTTCCTGGAAGATAACACCTTTACTAAGAATTCCTCCTTCTCCCTTGGACTCTGCTCCAGAAGCTTGGAGCCCCTCGTCCACAGCATTCGTCAATTAGTCATACAATTAAATTATTCTTGCATGAGCTGTTTCTCCCATTCAACTCTAAATTCTTCAGGCATAGTGATCATGTATTATTTGTCATCGTTTTATTTGGATAGGTTTTATTATATTGTCAAATATGCCTACAGATTGAATATTTTTAATAAACCAAACAGTTTGACTTTATTCCAATGTAGGAAAAAATGATGAGGAAACGATAATTTGTTATTCCTTCTTCAAGCATGTATTTCTCAATACTTCATTAGGCAAGGTAGCATTTTCTTGGGGGCAGGTATGGCTTGTGTTGTAAGACTCTCTTTAATATTAATCTTTTAAATAATGTAAGCACATGACCTTCTTCTGGATCTTTCTAAATCAAGTAACTTACTCTTAAATTTGTGGTCTTGATAACAACAGACTAATGCGCAACTTTATATATGTATTTGATATTACAATCTTGATTTCCTTAGTCGTTTTAGTGAGCATTTAATGCATGAGAGTAATGATTGGGTACCAGTTACTGCTTTGCATGAATTATTTTATTGATTTTATGAGGTAGGTACAGTTTTAATGCTAATGTTATGGGTGAGGAAACTTTGAGAGATGAAATAATTAGATGGTAATATAGCTAATAAATGGTCTAGCTGGGTGTCATCCCAGCCCACTCTCTTTAACCAATGAGCTGTGTGGCTTTGCTTCCCTTAGCCACCATCCATTTATGCTTTTCTCATCGACACCCCCACCCCAATCTATGGGCCTCAAATGTCAGTCGCCTGTTGCCCAGCAGAGGGAAGGTGTCAGAGAGCTGGGTGCACATGCAGTGCACCAGAGGTTATCATCACCGACGGCGTTGCTTCACTCAGCCAGGAGTTTGGGGTCATTTTGGGGCCAGTGTCAATACACAGCGGAGAAACCACGCCTGAGGAGGGTTTTCTGTCTATTTAAGTGACCCTGTTCATGGTTCAGGGCCACTGGGCGATCCTTCTCATCAGTCAAATATTACATTTCCCTTCCTGAAACATCCTGTAGGCCTTTTGGATGCTTTCTCCTCCCCATGTTTTATGGGGTGATAAAGATTTCAAGCTCTTCAAAAACAAGCTGACAGGTACTATTTAGATGACTTTGTCATTCTTAATTACATTTGTCATGCTAATTAGATTTTTAACAAAGAACTAATTACCAGTGCAGTTTCTCCCTACCTGCCAGTTGTCAGAGGACAAGGTAGACTCAGTGCTCAGACTTGGACAGTTTTGATCTATATAACAATATGCGGGAGGCCGGGCTGCGTCTGATTGAACAGAGACCTTCCCTCCTGGTTCCACTATGGCATGGTTACCAACCAGTAAGGACTTTAGGGTGCCCACCCAGTGCCCACACTTTGATGAATACAGGGAATGAGTGAGAAGATCCACGTACACAAACTCTGGGCCAACAATCTGGGGGCACATTTTTGCTTTTGTAAACTGAATATGAAAAGATGACAGGAAATCAGAGCTGGCTGAACTCTGTTATAAGAGTGGTGGTGTTTGAAAGATGAAAGCTTGGAACATTTTTACTTTGGTGGATCTACAAAATGCTGAAGGGCCTAGCAGGATTGGAAAAAACAAATCTGGAATTTGGTTCTCAGTGCACTCACTGCAGGGCTTGAGTACTAGAGATAATTAATAGAAATGAATCTTAAACTTGGTGACAACAGTTTCCAAAGAGGCTGCTGACATGACGTGGTGCTGTGGAAGGCAAAGTTGACATGTAATAAAACTGAAGTTAATGCTACCTGCCAAAACATTGCAAAAACATGCTTATCCAGTAGAAATAATTACTAAAGTATGTACATAAAAATACCCACAATGGATTTTTACAGAGAATGGACACACACTAATCAATGGGAATTTCGTAAGTGTGTTTTTAAAGGTGCTGGTTAGATGTCAATGAAACTGTTGTGCCTGCTTCTCTTCCGTAAGTATTTAATTTGGGGATTTATCTACCTCTCAGTGTGTAACTTGATTTTATATTTGACATAAAAGAAGGTGGATCAACTTTTCTGTATTGCAACATTTCTTGTTAACATTTCCCACATGTACTTTCTGTTTAGCTAATTTATAATTACAGTTTTATTACTTTATTGCAATGTTTTATTCCTGATATAATGTGCTTCTATATTAAAGGGCGATATGGTGCATAAATGTTGTTAAGCATATAAACTGATGGCATAACTTGCCCTTGACCTTGGATCTTGGTAGTTGCTAGAACACTGAGGAGACAGCTCATTTTGGGGCCTCTTGGGAATCTACCAAAGGCATTAATTTTAAAACTAGACTGGGGTAATTACCATTACAGTTACGTTAGAGGTTAACATTCGTGTTATTTCCTCTTGTTGCCTGGCTTTACAGAATGTTACGCCCCACTGCTTTTATTAAATCCAGGTAATAGAGGAAATAACAGTGTTATTAACCTCTAACACTGATGAAAAATTAGTCTTAAGTAAAACATGGTCTAAAATCAGAGCAATTGTGTTAGCCGTCTAGCTGGTTCCCGGCGAAGCACAGTAAGGCTTTGTGCACTCATTGTGTCCATAGTTATTATTACAAAAGTAAAAACAAGTATAATGTGAAATAAATCTCTGGGGGGAGTGGGGGCTAGATTTTAATGCATGCTGTATTTTCACTAATAAATGTTATAGGTTTGCATGACATTATATAAATAAGTACTGATTTTTAAAAGTACCACTTTTCTATGACTGGAAAAGGAATTAGTTTTGCTAACTTGACTACTTTAGCAGAAAAGCACTTCGAAATTTAAAATATATAATGAATCCCATGAGAAGTCCCCAGTGGGATGCTTCTAAACATAAGCATGTTTAAGTTGGGTGTTACTGTGGAAAAATTCTCTTTTCCATGCTTGTTTGCATTTAAAACATTAGTTTTAAAATGATTTTTGAGATTGAGGCAGAGAGATATCTTGCCTCCTTGGTTATACAACATATACCCATGGTTTTGTGGGATGTTTATTCTCCTTGGGACTACAAAGTAACTGTCTCAAATAAGTTTATTATTTTTAGACAAATGTAGAAATATAGACATAATAAATAAAGTTAAGGTAATAATTTATGATAGGAAAACATACTTTGCTGAAGAGTTTATCATGATCTAATGATTAGCTCTAACTCTAAATATAGTTTGTTTTGACTTGTAAATATTTTATTTAAATTTACTATTAAAGGAACTCATCTCCTCTGTCAAGTCAAGCATATATGGATCTAAGGAAATTTAAAAGTTTTTTTTCATTGTTTGATTTTAAAGTAAATCTCCCTGCCTAACTTTTATTAGTGAACTGTCACATTATTTGAAGGTGGTTTTTCTCTTGGGGAATAAAACATAGTTTAATTGGAAGCATGTTGTTTTCTAATCTACTCAATGCATTTGCTACTATAATTTTAATAATGAAGTATTAAGAGATTTCCTTTTAATCTATAATTTTTAGCTTAAATATAGAATTAATATAATTGATTCGAAGAGTTATCATTGAGAAAGAATTTGTTTTATGTATTTACTCAAAGGATTATGTGGGAGGACATTAATAGAGTATTGAGAACTATTTTGTGAAACACACATTTGAACGTGTTTTGTCAATGTGTAAACATGATATACTGTACAGTAGTATTATCCTCATAATTTAGCATAGAAAGTATTTATAAACATCGTAGGATTCATAGCATTTCTATAGAATATGTATACTTGTCTAATAGAAAATAGTAAAGAAAAGTAGGCATCGTGCTTCTTAATCATTAGGAAAACAGACATTCCAGTTGCATGAACGGTCTGAGGAAAGGCTCAACAACTCAGCTATCTTTTAAATTAACCACCACTTTGCCAAAACCGGTTTGGCTCAGTGGATAGAGCATCGGCCTGCGGACTGAAGGGTCCCAGGTTCGATTCCGGTCAAGGGCATGTACCTGGATTGCGGGCACATCCCCAGTGGGAGATGTGCAGGAGGCAGCTGATCGATGTTTCTCTCTCATCGATGTTTTTAACTCTCTATCTCTCTCCCTTCCTCTCTGTAAAAAAATCAATAAAATATATTAAAAAAATAAATTACCCACCACTTCAATGGTTAATTGAGTATTTCTAAGCCAATAAACTCCTCTTCAACATTACTGATTGGGAGCTTAGTATCCAAAACAAGCCTGCCATGAATGAGTCCATCTGCGACAAAAGGCACCGGCGGCCTGGCGTCCTGGCGTCCGCGCTGCGGCGTGTCCTCCCTCGTTCTGAGCGCATTAGTACACTGGTCCCTTCCACTGGGGGAAGCCTTTGTACGCTGAGCATGTGGCCGTTTCAACGCCCCAGCGGGGCATCCAGAGGCTGCGAAAAAGGAAAAATTATTTGGAACAATTTGCATTCGTTCAAGGGCAACGTTAAGCATTTTGCAGCTGGTTTACTGCTATTCTTGTGCTGTGTAAGCTGTCTTTCATGTCAGAAGGCCTTTCCTGCTTCCAGATCATCAGGAAGCATTCCACTGCGTGCTGTCTGCCCAGTTCCTCCCGGGCTCCAGGCTTTGATCATGGATACCATTTGCAATCTGGCTAAAAATAGAGGCTGCTGAGATCAGCCTGGGTCCTGACAGTGGGGACAGGCCCTTTCCTCTTTCCACTTCGTGCCCTGGTTTTGTAGTTTGGGAGGGAACACAGGCTCCCAGCACAGAGGAAGAAGGTTCAGGACCAGAGCATGCAGAGTTCTTCCTTGGAGGTGAAGAAAGTTTATTAAGGAGCTCAGTGTCAGGAAAGCAGGCCCACCCTGCAGTAAGATGAAGTGTTAAGAGAGGTCTTTCTTTCTTTCTTTCTTTCTTTCTTTCTTTCTTTCTTTCTTTCTTTCTTTCTTTCTTTCTCTCTCCCTCTCTCTCCCTCCCTCCCTCCCTCCCTCCCTCCCTCCTTCCCTCCTTCCCTCCCTCCTTCCCTCCTTCCCTCCCTCCTTTCCTTCCTCCCTCCCTCCTCTCTATTTCTTTCTTTTTGTGAATCCTCATCTGAGGACTTTTCCCCATGGATTTTTAGACAGAGTGGGAGGGAGGGAGGGAGGGAGGGAGAGAGATAAACATTGGTTGCCTCCTGCATGCTGCATGCCTCCTGACTGGGCAGGCAGACGGAACCTGTAACCCAGGTACCCTTGACAGGAAATCCAACTACTTAGAAACACCAGCCAGGATAGTGAATATGCTATTTTCTTTGGTTATAGCACAAGCAATACTTGCCTCCCTTACATTTAACATTTGCTCCTTGTTGCATAGTTTTCTAGCTTCTACTCCCAAGAATGGCTTCTAAACTAGAGGAATATCTTTTTAGTGGGAAAAAACAAGGATGATGATTGCTGTTAACAAATCTAACATTAAAGAACAATAATATAACTAAAATTGTGATTCAATAATGGTCGTTATAAGGATAGATCCATAATAAAGATGATTCATATTTTTATAATAACATTTATTAATATTTTCTTAAGTGTGTCTACTTATTCAAAACAAAAGCATGAGGGCGTATTATATATGGCTTTTTGTTAATTTCTCAAAGAAATTCAATGAATGTAATTTTATTAATTTTATGATGTGGGGAAATGGTGCCTTTCATTGTTGTTTGCTTAAGCAACAAATCAAATATGCCATAGCCATGAGACTAGAGACTTATTGGCAATGAAACGTGATCTGGGTGGTAAAAGTACAACTTTGAATGCTAGAATGTCAATATGATACTCAGTGTGGAATACTTAGTATGAAATAAAATGTACTGGGGAGGGGTTTGGGGACTTGAATGAATTTCTCTGCCAGCAGGCAGGACCATGTATTTGTTAACTCTCCCACATAAAGCTCCGTGCAAGCCAACTCCTCTAACCTAGAGTGGGCTCTGAGGGTGCCATCAAAGAGGCCAAGAAGATGTTAGTTTTAATGCCACATCCATTCTGGGCAGGTTTGGAGCCTGTGTGTATTTTGGAAGAATAAAGAGGAGTTAGTCAAAGGAAGAATTGTGGGAATAAATTTGGAGAGTGAGATTTAGGGCAGAGGAATCAATTTAGAGAAATTTCAGCATTAAAGAGATTTTGGAGTGCTCCTGAGACTGCAAGGGGTGCTGTCATTCTGGGTTGGAGCACCGGGTGATGGACAGTGTGTGTGTGTGTGTGTGTGTGTGTGTGTGGTGGGGGTGGGGCATGGGCTGGCAGTGGAGGTGAGGCTGAAGTTTACAGAGCCAGTCAGGGGACAGATAAAAAATATTAATATTTTTTTCATAGTGTAATAATATGTTGGGTTTACTGTATTCATGTTTTTTAAAATTCATATTTCGTCTAACTTTCAAAATAAAGCAGGAAACTTTGTAAGCTGTTCTTGTGTTTGTGCTTGAATATCACAAAGTGTGAGAGCTCTCATTACAGCATCCACCGTTCTGTAGTAGAATCAAACCAAGTTTTACGTTTCCAACAGCCTCGCCTATAACAAATGTCCCACCATGTCTTTAGCATGACATGGTGATCTCTGGTGATCTCTCTCTCAAGAGGGAGCCCCAGTCAGGTTATTTTGAGCTTGGTGTTGGGACCACCACTATTTGGAGCATGTTGTTCTCCAGCATAGCAGCCCCGGCCATTTCATGTCTGTCTAAAAGTGGCAATGGAGTTCTGCAAACCAGGGAAAAGGGTCAGGATTTCACTGAAAAGATGGAATGTACAGTTGCACTAATGTCTGCAAAATGAACTTGCTCCTACGTTGTAGAGGACTGTGGGAGGAATCAGGGACATTTTTGCAATACCCCTTTATGGTACATTCTAGGAAATTTGCCCCCAAGCCTCCGAACGTTAGTTGGATCTCTTGCTCCCAGTCACAGGTGGTTTGGGAATTTATGTATTCATTTTACAATTGTCATTGTTCAGGCAATAATATGGGGGCGCTAACTTCGACTCTCCTTTATTGAGTGGGGTTGTTCTAAATTTGCTAGTTCTATGGCTCCTGTGATGAAAATTATTAAAAATGAGCACTAAGGGCCAACTTTAATATGAAATTACTTGTGTTGCTCAAATATATTTTTCATTGACCTGTCTAGCAAATAGCTTTTATGTAAATTTGAACCTGCCTTGAGCTTTCGGGGACATGTGTAATCGCACTGAGTGTTTGACATGTACCAGAGGTGGCCACTGAGTGGCGATTTTGCTGGTCAAAGGAGTCACGCCTAATAAGGAGGAAGATGGGGAAGGGAAGGCTTGGCACTGCTGTGTGATGGAGGAAAAGTGGAACACGGTTTTGCGAGTATGGTTCTATATTATTTGCATCTTCTCCCTTTTCCCATTTTATTCTCTAGTTTTGCTTTCTTCTTTCTCTTGTTCTCCTTTGCTTGAACTTGTCGGCTCTACTTTGGGCTGTGTAAGCATTAGAGGTGGTGACATTTTGAATTTATCGAAGGGCATCTATCTGACAATTGTCAGCGTATTTTTGTAGAAAGACAAGTAGAGAAAATGGGAGGGGCCATGACAAAGCATTTATCCTTCAAACTCCTTAGATTTCTTTTCTTTTTTTTTTTTTTACGACATCCCCAGAACTCAAGAGAGAGCATCACGTCATTTCATCCACGAGTGAGGCAGAGAGTGACGGAGCTGCTGGGTGAGCCAGGACCAGGACAGGTGGGGCATCTGCCATCGGCATCCCTCAGAGCCTTCATTGCATCATGACAATACAGAGTGAGAGGCCTGCCTGTGCTCTTACGAAAAAGTGGGGGAAAGAGCTTGCTGGTAAGTATTAAAACAATGTACAATATATATTTAACATATTTACTTTGACTTTTATGGAATAACTAGAGGCCCGGTGCATGAAATTCATGCATGGGGTGTGTGTGTGGGGGGGGAGGGTTGTTGATATGTCCCTCAGCCCAGCCTGCACCTCTCCAATCTGGGACCCCTTGAGAGACGTCTGACTGCCCATTTAGGCCCGATCCTGGTGAGATCGGACATCCCTCTCACAATCCAGGACTGTTGGCTCCCAACCACTCGGCTGCCTGCCTGATCAGCCCCTAACCACTCGTCTGTGAACCTGATCAACACCTAACTGCTCCCTTGCCGGCCTGATCGCCCCCAACTGCCCTCCACTGCAGGCTTGGTTCCCCCCAACTGCCCTCCACTGTAGGCCCGGTCACCCCTAACTTCCCTCCCTTGCCAGCCTGGTTGCCCCTAATTGCCCTTCCCTCCCACCCCAGTCACCCCTAACTGCCCTCCCTTGCCGGCCTGGTTGCCCCTAACTGCCCTTCCCTGCCACCCCAGTCACCCCTAACTGCCCTCTCCTGCAGGCCTGGTCCCCCCAACTGCCCTCCCCTGCAGGCCTGGTCCCCCCCAACTTCCCTTCCCTACAGGCCTGGTTCCCCCAACTGCCCTCCCCTGCAGGCCTGGTCCCCCCAACTGCCCTCCCCTGCAGGCCTGGTCCCCCCAATTTCCCTCCCCTGTAGGCCTGGTTGCCCCTAATTGCCCTTCCCTGCCACCCCAGTCACCCCTAACTGCCCTCCCCTGAAGGCCTGGTTGCCTCTGACTTCCCTTCCCTGCCACCCCAATCACCCCTAACTGCCCTCCCCTGCAGGCCTGGTCCCCCCAACTGCCCTTCCCTGCAGGCCTGGCCCCCCCCCCCCAACTGCCCTTCCCTGCAGGCCTGGACCCCCCCAACTGCCCTCCCTTGCAGACCTGGTCCCTCCCAACTGCCCTCCCCTGCTGGCCATCTTGTGTCCACATGGGGGTGGCCATCTTGTGTGTTGGAGTGATGGCCAATTTGCATATTACCTCTTTATGATAAAGGATTATCCTTTCTAAATACACTAGAACTATCAACTCAACATCTGTTATGGTGCAGCTGCTACATAATATCCCCTACCAAGGTAGAAAATACATGTATTCCTTATTTTAGAGGTCAAAAAATGCATGTATTAAATTTAATGGAATTTATAATGACTCATCTATAAAGAAAAATTTTTCCCCAAGAGGCCTATTATATAGAATGTCAGGAATTCATGATGTTTTATGCAGTACCTTTCTGGAAGAGAGAGGAAGATGTTACTCATCATTACTACAGCCTCTCCATGTGCTAAATAAAACAGGTTCAATTGAGGGGTTAAATCTGCAGAAAAAGACACAAAGGGACCCCGACAGTGGCTACGGGATAAGACCTACGGAGCATCACACTTACGGGCAGAGATGCCTGTTGCTACTAATATGAAAATCATATGATTAACGCTTTACGGTGACTCTGTGATCGTCTCCAGGTTATGTTTTGACTGGCTGCACACTTGCTAACTGAAACAGAAAAACTTCAGGAGACAGCAGCATCTAGTGGTTTTGCCAGCGTCGTTTCTTGGTGTGTGAGCGCAGTGAGAGCATACGCTATGCACAGCCGCTTGTGAACTTCATTAGTCTGAGGGTTTCCTCTGCAGTGCAGACAACCTTTGGCATTGGCATGATTGCCGCACCCAGCATGATGAAGGAGACCCAGGATTCTGAAGGAGACGCAGGACTTTGATGGCTGCCCCTGAGAAACTTCACCCAGGGCTAAAGGACACATTTGTGCAGCTTGGAAGGTACTGTCCCTTCATCTGAGGAGACACGCCCTTGTACCAGGGAAGCAGTGAGCAAAGGATGGCTGGGCTCCCACCTTCTGTTTTCCTCTTTTTTTAAAAAATATATTTTATTGATTTTTTACAGAGAGGAAGGGAGAGGGATAGAGAGTTAGAAACATTGATCAGCTGCCTTCTACATGCCTCCTACTGGGGATGTGCCCGCAACCCAGGTACATGCCCTTGACTGGAATCGAACCTGGGACCATTCAGTCCGCAGGCCGACGCTCTATCCACTGAGCCAACCGGTTAGGGCTCTGTTTTCCTCTTGATTGGGTCCCTTGTTCAGTGAGAGCCTGTGCCACCGTGTCAGGGGCGCTGAGTACACCTGGCAGTAAGTGAGCTGGATAACAATCTACCTGGTTTGCTTATTTTTTATTAAAGCAAACTGTCTGTACCCTTCAGGTTTGTATCACACACACTGCAGTGAGACGTTAGGGGTGGTTATTTTCATTTTGGAAGTGTATTCACTTTGTAACGGGGCATATAGTTATTTTTTTAAAAAATAATTACTCCCATTATTCAACTTACAAATCACAGAATAAGGAGTCACTGTTTAAGGGGTACAGTTCCAGTTTCTTTTTGTTGTTGTTAATCCTTTCCTGGGATATTTTTTCTATTGATTTTTAGAGAGAGTAAAAGGGAGGAAGAAGGGCAGGGGAGAGAGAGAAACATTGATGTGACAGAAACAAATAGTTTTTGGTTGCCTCACAGAAACACTCTGACCAAGGCCGGGAGCACACCCACAACCCAGGTATGTGCCCTTGATCGGGAATCCAGCCCATAACTGTTCAGTGTGCTGGGAGATGCTCTAACCAGTGAGAACACTGGCCAGGGCTACAGTTCCAGTTTTGCAGGATGAAAAGAGTTCTGTGGATGGATGGTGGTGTCAGCAGAACAGCCACGTGAATGCACTAATGCCTCCTAACTGTGCACTTAAAAAAGGTTAAGATGGTACATTTTATGTTATGCATATTTTGCTGCTATTGAACAATTTTAATTTCACCTCTAACATGTGAAACGAATCATAAATTGCCTACTACGTGCCAGATGTTGAAGTAGTTACTTTGCATACATTATTCCTGATAAAAATTATTATTCTCTTCTGTTCACAGGAGTTAAAATAATTTCATGAGGTTATGTAATTAAGCAGCAGAAGTGCAATCTGAACCCAGGTCCCCGTAGTCTGTCTATTACCCAAAACTTCTGCTGCCTATGTGGAACCACCATACTTGTGTGCACACGCATGCACACATGGACACACACACACTTCTATATTTTTATCTTGATATATAATACGTATTATTCCTTCGATTACATTAATTGTATTAGTTACTATTAATTACTGTAAATACAAATGCTGAGTCTAACCACTTAATTAATATAGCCACGTTAATCCACATAATCGCCTTATGGTAAGTGGCATGGACCAATTCTCATTGCTAAACAGTCTTAGAGGAGGGGCTGCCCGAACACAGCCAGCTTCCTGGTTGCCTCAGGAAGCAGGGAATTAGACTGATTGCTCAGGCTGCAGGCCTTGTAATTACAACCTGGCATTTTAGAAATGGCAATTTAAAGTTTCAGCTCCAAAAAAGCTTAAGACCAAGTCTAGCATCTGACATTTTTCTCTCTCACAGTTTTAGGAAAAGAATAAATTCCTTAACATGTATCTAGTGGAAGTTGTACAAGATTTTTTTTTTAAATCTCTGAATGAACTTCATATGTGTTCACTGTGTCGCGAGCACAGCCTGCCTGGTGCGGACACAGACTGTGTCCCTGGTAAACAAGATGGCCACAGCCTTGCTCGAGCACGCGTTTCCGAAGCGGTGGGCCAGAGGCCGGGTAATTGGCTGCCTCCCGGTTGTAAGTATAGGTATGCTAACTGTGGGCCTGAGGGGAACCTCCACTTTGGGTTGTAGTTTATTATTAGGTGAGGAAATTGCTGGACACCTCCAGCTGCCATTAATCAGCCACAGAGTCAGACTGGAGCCAGGAGAGAGGCCTGTGGGTGGACGGTGCCCAGCGCTGTGGAAACACAAGGAGACAGAGACAAATGTTTCCCAGCCCAGCAGCACTACACGCTGCCCTTTCACAGTCCTTAACATGCGTGTTCAAATTGATTTAGTCCATTCACCCCCTCAGCCTAACCATCTATTTTCCTTGAAGACTGACAGTTTTATGTGTTGCTACCATGTTATTATGTGTTGCTGTTCTGCCGGTAGCTATAGTATTTCAGAAACATTTACTTCCAGGCAGAAAGGAAGAATGAGGAGGGGGGTGGAGAGAAAGAGGGGGCGGTGGCGACAGTTTTGTATGGGGCCAAAGCATGCCCATCGTGGCACCGACTTCCTGCCTCTCTTGTCTTTCTGTCTTTTCTGTGTCAGTGATTTCCGTGAGAAAGCCTTGAATAAAATTCCCCACTTGAGAAATACATCTGTCAGGTGATGTCAGCGCCTGGCTTCCTCCTCTTCCTGTTGGGTTGCAAGCACGGCATTCCTCATGGCCCCGGAATGCTGACATGGTCCAGTGGCCAAAGCCAGACAGGTAGGGTCAAGCTGAAAAAAAATCCACAGGGCCTTCTGCTCTCGGCTCCGCTTTGGAAGAACCTAGAAGCAATTTGTTGTCCCTGCTGCTATGTAAATTCAGAAAAGGGAGATGGCGGAGATCAGAAAACAAGACAGCAAACAGTCTCCGGTCCGCTGCAGGGACATCCGTCCGTCTGTCCGTCAAGACATTCCAAGCGCCGTCGGTTGGAGACGGTTGCCTCAGGATAAGCAGGACTTCAGATCTGACCCTCACCCTCAACATTTTTGGAACTGGATGAAAGTGCCTTATCTGAACATGTAAGAATATTTCTGGCACCGAAGGCCAAAGACTAAAATTTAGTTAAAATAAATACTCAGAGAAGGAAAGGAAGCGGTGAGGTTAAAGGTTTGATCAGATAGGAGCCTCTCTGCTCGCCCCCTCGGCCCGGCCAGGGTTTGATTCTGTCCGGTTTTCATGTTCCGATCTAGGCAGCGGCCAACACAGAGACTCCCTTTCCACGCTTCCTGCTTTTGTGTCAGAGGGGAGAGGCTGACGATCCCAATGATTTATGCTGACAAATACAAACAAACAAGCACAATGGAATTAAACCGGCCAGTTTGCAGTGTCTAACCAGATACGCATGTTTTCCACTCTTCTTATGCATCAGCCTTCGTTACGGGTAGTATCTGATTCTATTCAAGAGTCATAATTATCACTCTGTCATAGAGAATGGTTCTAAAATAGTAGCCTGGGAATAAATTTGCTGTTTTGGGGAAAAGACCTTGGGCAAGATAGATACATGCTTACACACACACACATACTTTTTTTTAAAAGAAAAGAAATTCGGTTATTCTAGCATAGATCACATTTAAGGACCAGGGTTTTAGTCACCTGGTGACTTCCCAGGTGGGTCCCCTCGGCGGCTGGAGGTCACAAGGAGGACTTCCCGCGTGGGTGTGAAGACGGGGTTCGTGGCCGCCCTCACCCCCTGAGCGTTTAGGTAACAATCCCTCGTTGTCCCTGCAGTTCTCAGGGTTTGCATGGCTGACTGTTCCTAAGCAGAGGTCACCTGTGACCCCGAGTTCCTCTGAGGCAGGACAGCAGCAGCCCTCGGGGACATGAGGCCTGTGGTTACCTTAGCCAGACATTCCATCTCCGCTTGGTGACTGAGTGACTGAGGAAGCCTGCCATCCCCTGGCTGCTCTTCACCCTCATGCTCAGGGACTGCGGTGCTCAGAGCACTGGTTCAGCACCCCCTGGCCGGGCGAGGGTGGCCAGGCAATTGTCTGTACAGCTCTCTGCAGGAACTGAGCTTCCTTTGATGAGGTGCCATGCAAATACCACTTTATAACACACACCTTCTCACTATGGCGATCCAACAGCTCACAAAGTTACAGTAAGGAAGCTTTCCCCCTGACAAGGAGCTTTACAAGTTTTTTAAAATCTCTTTTTAAAGGGTATGAGAACATATGCACAGAAACTACTGAGTCCTTGAAAAAGCTGCCATCATTGTTTGGGAAGTGGGAGCTTTTAATGCGATTGGGAAGTGGGAGATTGTTATGACCATTTGTTCAGAATCCCAAAGTGGGAGACATGTTGTAAAATATTTGGACTACGGTTACGGGACCCACAGAACAGACTGTTTAACATCAGGAATGTTCCAGGAGATTAAAACAAGTGATTGCCTCAGTAACAGCTGAAATACTTAATATTTTGGTTTCCTTTAGTTTTGTCTAATCTGTGTAAATCTTTTCCCTAATGAAGTAAAATAAAAATGAATCACTGAAAACATTTCTACTTACATCTTTCAAGGAATTCTCTCGGGGGTTGGAGGAGAATCTAGATAAAGAACTCATGATAAAACTGGTCGTCTTAATCTGTCACTTTCTCCATCCTGCCAGGAAATTAGCAATCCAGTATGGCTTTCCGGTGCAGAATCTGAGCTTGAACGATCAGCAGTGGATGGAAAACCCGTAATTAAAGACTTAGCAGCTTTCTTTATTGGCTTTATCTTTTAAATAAGCACACCTCTTCAACTGGAAACAACACCTCTCCATGGCTATTTTTATTTGAATAAAATTCAGTGTTTACAGTTGTTTAGAAAACACAAGTGTTTGTACACATTAAGTCATGGGTGTTTGGTGTATGGCCGTGTCACATAGTATTCTGTCATATTTAAATGCATTAAAAATATTTGTGGGATGGCGGTGGCTATATGCTACCCAAGAAAAATTGTTTCATAGGAGCATATGGAGAGGAATTGAAAAAAATAAATTATTTTATTCCCAAGTATACTAGTAAATTATAGCACAAAATACTTATCTCTTATGTTCTTTCTAACATATAATATTTATTGAAAAGCTCAATCTTTTGCCTTATTTTCTGTTTTCCTGCAAGACACTAGTAGATACAGAACAGGAATGGCCATTTTTGACCAAAGGAATATGAGCCTGCTATTTCTTTAGAGTCAATGAATTCAGAGAACTAATTGTTAAGGCCGATGTCCCCTACTTCGAGGTCCTGAGGAGGAAGTCTTTGAGTCATAGACCCGTAGGCTTGTCTTTCCTATGTGGTCCTATAGTCTATAAACAAAAGAAAAATAAGATACAAAAACTACTTAGAAAAGATTTACATCACCTGGATAATTAATTCCTTTTACTTGAATACTTTGGCTGAGTCATGCTCAAGCCCCTAGAGGAGGAATGTGATTTTGGGAGCATTTTAGTACAGACACCCATGATCAGTTATATCAGTGTTTTACACCACCCATCAGCACATTGTAGGAATAGAGATAATTCTCCAGAATTCTAGAAAATGCATGTCAATCGAGATACGTAGACCTGATTTCTTTTTAAAGAAATCCTTAAATCCTACTATTGCACAGGCTACAAAATTGAAGGCTGTCTGGCCATCATGACTGCATCTCATCATTTTATTCGAATCATGGCTCATTCGACTCTATATCTCACTTCATATTCCCATGAGAGCCTAGATGCTTGCCTTTCTATTCTGTTTATTTCTCCGTTGTCTTGCCTGGTTTCCTGATCCTCCCAGGAAGGAGAGGTGTAGCTCCTTCCCCAGCAGGGATGAAGGCCGCTGAGGCCCCACCTGTAGTCAGAAGAAAGGAGCCCTTTGGAACACTTTTTTGATGGGGGCTGGGGACTTAAATGCTGAACTTTTATGTCTGACCACATACAATACCAAAATATTTATCAATAATTTGAAATAATTTATCCACTCAAAATCACACTATTCAAGGGTGAAAACTTGAGAGTTTAATGACAGAGCAGTTTATTATACATATATAATTTATATGTAATTACATATGCTGTTACATATCATTACATATAAAAGTATATACACATCATATATAAACATAAATGTTTAATTTGTCTATACACACAAACACACCTCTCCTTGGTGTGTAAATGTGTAACACAAGAAATAAAGTGAAATAGATTTTCCTTGTGCTTAAAAGTTACCATGCTGGATTTAGTATAATTCCTTAAGCAGTTATAGAACAACTGTATGCTAGATGCTAGTAACAGAGAGAAAATAAGATATGTTGTTTTTATCCTTAAGGTACTTATTGGAAAGTAAACAGAACATTTTATTGCGTGACAAGATCAACATCAGCAATGCTATGAGAACATGGTGTCCAGGCTGCTATGCATGACAGGTGTAAAAACAGTTTACAGTTGTACAAAGGGTGTGAAATGTACAGAGAATTGTTCAGAGAAAATTTGACATAAGAGTTTTCATTTTGATTTGAGCTTCTCCTTGTGTACGATCATCAAATGTATACAGTAACGGTAAACTCTACGTTGTTTTTCTTAAGTATGTCCCTCACTAGATGTAATTTTTCCCCTCTTGATCCTGACATTTTGTTATTCTGTGGTTAAAGTGATTTAGCTTCTTGTTTTTTAAGAAGCACAAGGTTTAAAGAATAAACACCATTTCTGTTACTCCCACCCCTATGTTTTAGTTTGTTTGTTGACTTTGGTGAATTTTATAGAACTTAGCCTCATCTATGCTAGAGAGTGTCAGAAATTTTTTGAAGCATTTAACAAATTATCACCTTGGTGCTCAACTTAGACATAATGATCACCACATAAATTAATGCCTTCTAACCTGCTGAGTTTGGGTTAAGTCTAGATTACAGCAATGTGAATTATGACATGCTTTATCATATCTCTTAGTTATCAAAACTGTGCTGCATTAGTGTGCAGGAAATCTGGTCAGTTTTCATGATAAGCTGACTTGGCCGTGTCATGCCTAATCAGTTGTCCAGCTGTGGAGTCTGCTGTGTTCTCTGAGGGACGTAGCTTTACTTGTAGGCTTGCATCAAGGAAATCTAATCAACTAAGTTAGATTTATATCTCAGAAATGTATAAAGCACATGCATACTAATTTTAAACATAAAATCAAATTATATACTTTATTATAAACATTGCATATATTTTTTTTCCCTAAAATTCACATGCCAGGTTTTGGAGACTAGCACAAACTTTTAGGGAAAATTTTTCACATCATTCTTGTAACGAATCCCTTATTTAGAAAAATCCCCCCCCCTTTTATTTTCTGGTCATAGTCCCAATAAAATGTTCTTTAGTGGGTATTTAAAGTAGGTGTTGCATTTTCTATTATGAGGATGTTGGATGGCTTAGTGGCTAAGTACTGAAGTCATAGGCCGTAAGTATTCCTTTTCTGTTTTCATCAGTGCATAACATGAACAAAACCAACGTATACGAATGTACTATTTCTTTCAACTCATCTGTGATTGAGAAAAGGACAACAGGGGATGTAGCAGTCACTGTGGCATAGATCCAAGCTACAGTGAAGGCACTGTCCCAGTTTAACTTAGAAGCAGAATTTGTAGTAGTGATAAGGGCAAAGGAGTAATGAGAGTCTCCCAGGCACTGAGGCCACCGGAGTGAGGTGGAAATGGATACAGTGACTGCAGCTGCATAGAGGCTGTCTGATGGCTGACAGCTAAGGTAGGTGTGCTGAGGGTGGGGTTTCTATGAACTTTTAAAAAAAATAGACCTCTTAGCCATGCACAGCCCAGGACACTAAGAACTGGAGAAGTCCTGTAGCAAAACAGTCCCAATGTGGAGAATGTCTGTTCCACAGTCACTTAAAGAAAGTTTCTTCATCATCCGGCCTGTGTTGCTCAGTGGTTGAGCGTCAACCTCTGAACCAGGAGGTCAGGGCACATGCGCAGGTTGCGGGCCCGATCTCCAGTGCAGGAGGCAGCTGATCAATGATTCTCTCTCATCATTGATGTTTCTATCTCTCTCCCCCTCTCTCTTCCTCTCTAAAATCAATACAAAACATATTAAAAATAATAAAGTTTCCTCATCAACCTTCAGCAATGAGTAATCTTAAAGATTTTAGAAGGCAGGCAAAGGAATGTTTCCAGATGTTTGAAAAATACTTATTTTCAGGCAGAACGTTTAGCAAATGAGTTGTTAGTTTGTTGTGCTTACCTTTGGAGAAGTTCAGAAATTTTAACTTAAATAGTGACGTGAAGTCCATCTTCAAATTTAATTTCAGGGCAGTTTTATGTTCTTTTTTATTTCCTCAGTTAAAGGACTGCTGCCACAGACATACAGCTGTTACATTTCAGAGACATTGTTGGACACAGGGAGCAAGCCAGTTGCTAAACATTCCCCACTTCTTGCTTCTACTCTGTTGTCATTATTCATGGCCATTGTCAGTGTTCACAATCATCAGAAATAATGAATGGAAATGAAGATGGAATTAATATTATATTCTTATTCCTTATTAGAATAGCAGAATGATTATTTGACAGAGAGAAAACTTGGGTAAGTGAAATGTCAAAAACGTTTTCATGATTTTATATAGAAGTTTGCTATTAGATTGTCATTTTTATGAATGAGAATAAGTTAGTTACTGGGTAAATAGCAGTGAAAATTATATTAAATGCTGTTTAAGTACTTTATAAATTTAGTAATTTACAGGCAGATAGCAGAAACCCGAATTTTGGGGTGCTAAACACCCCTTACAAATTCTGATACTTTTAGAACAGAATCTGTGGCCTATAGAACTAAATTTCACCAATACTTCAAAATGTCCCAGTGGGTTAATTTGATGAACTCATGAGTGTAATATTTACCCAGTACAACTTTAAAATGCAGGTAATTTACTAAGATGTAATTACTAGTTTTCAGGCCTTTTGGTGTCTATGTTCTCCATTTCTCCCAGGACTCTAAGACCGAGGAAACTGCAGAAGATGACTACCTATTCCTGCAGGAAATCCCGAGCTGGGAAACTAACAGCGCAGCCGGAAAGGCTAAGGAACTGAGCACTTAAAAATGGGTCCCACCGTCTTGAAACTTCAGAACCATTTAAAACTATCACCCTGGTGAAGCACAGTGGTCTGTACTGGGACATTCACAGTTTGTTTGTTTTTTTCTCTCCTGGCTGTCTTTCTCCACTCCTCATTTGCTTCTGACAAAGCATTTCTCCTATTCTCTGTAAGAAGACAAGTTGCTAATTGACTGGTGAGGTAGCTGGCCGGGTTAGAACTCTGTTATTGAATTCCTATGGTGGGAGTGAAAACAAAAACACGGATGGGTCCCCTTGTTATGCCTACAATTAACAGAGTCAACATCCTAATAGGCGTGTAGGACACAAGCAGATGTTCTACTTGCCTGTCTGTGAGAAACGCATGTTTACTGGTTGCACTCTGGCTTGGCCTGGAGACCTTAGGGAGTTTCCCTCCCAGTGGGGAGTCCAGTGATTTATTGTTCTCTGTCCAATGAGTATGTCTGAACTGAGCAGGGTCTTTGAGAGGTTAAATGTATCCTTCCAGAGGTTAGCGCGAATTCATGCTGGAAGGGAAGGCTAGCGCTGCCTTAACCAGGGGAGGACGTCACATCTGCCGCAGTCCTGTGGAAGTGGGAAGCACCGGGGGACCGGTAATGGCAGGGGTTCCCTAAGAGAGAACGTAGCAATGAAACATGAGCACCAACGTTCTTCCCTCCAGCTGGACAAAATGGGAGCACTGCGAAAAATAACAAATTCTTGCTTGAAACACTGATTAGTCTTGACCGAAACAGTGAAGATATAATTTAGACTTGTATTTGAGACACGCAGAACTGAATTATGTGATAAGGCTCAGAAACCTGAAAGCTTTTTAAATGCTTAAGAAATGCCTAATTTTGCCCAGCCAGTGTGGCTCAGTGATTGAGCCTCAACCTATGAACCAGGGGTCATGGTTCGATTCCTGGTCAGGGCACATGCCCAGGTTGCAGGCTCGATCCCAGTGTGTGCAGGAGGCGGCCCATCAATGATTCTTTCTCTTCATTAATGTATCTGTTTCTCTCTCCCTCTCCCTTGCTCTCTGAAACCAATAAAAGTAGATTTAAAAAGAAAAAAAAGCCTTAAAAGATGCTTAATTTACCACTCACCTTCTGTATTGAATTTACAAACATCTTCTGATGTAATTATTTGGCTGGTGTTTACCAGGAAGAGTCTACAAAGTAATTGATGGGGACTTTGTACTCTTGTGCTTTCGCTTCTTAGTCACACGCCTGGATAGTGATAGCCTGATATGCTCTTGCTGGCATGAAAAATGCTAATACCTCGCCAGAATTTACTTCATGCCAGGTGCTATGTAACTGCTTCAAACAACTTATCTCATTAAAAAGAATGCCATTACATCAGATGAATGAATATGAAACTGACAGACAGTTATTTTGTAATAAATGCCAACAATATTTTATCTTCTTAGCTTTCCTTTTAAGTCATGCTCAGTTATTGGTTATTTGCCATAAGATCTGGCTAAGTTTTTCTTCTTTAAACTAAAAACAAATAAACAGCAGTTAAGAAATTTGCGGTGGGACAGGACTCCTGTGCGAGTATTTTATGGCTGTTGGTGGCTGGACTGAATGGAAGGTGTAGGATGCAGAAAAGAATGTAAAGATTTCCTTAATGTGTTTGTATTGATTACATGTGAAAATGGTAATATTTCAGACATACTGGGCTAAATAAAACATGTCGTTAAAATTAATGCCCCTGCTTCTTTGTACATTTTTTTAATGTGGCTACTAGATAGTTTGCATGTTAATTACCCGAATTGCTTACCTATTGGGCCCTGTACAGTTTCTCAAATCTTGAAATCAGGTTGAATTTGCCAACTTCCTTTTCTGCTCCATACTGACTTGTGCGTGGTACTCGCTTTTTATCACAGCAACTGCAGAAAACCCAGCTTCAAAAAGATATGACATCCTCAAAAGACAGTGTGATCTAACATTGAAACTGTGAGCTACCTGGATGTGGCAGTTCTCACAGTATCTAGTACAGGCCAAGTACTGCTATGATTTCCTCAAATGTTTAAGGTACCCAGGGGTGGAGAACACAATACCGTGCGCAGATGATGTGTTGTGGAATTGTGCACCTGAAACCTGTGTAATTCTGTTAACCAGTGTCACCCCAATACATGCAATAAAAAGGGAAAATTTTAAAAAATAAAACTGTTTTCAAAAGACGATACCCAGCAGCACCTCCATATGTTAACTGAGGTTCCCTGGTGTGCTTTGGCACAGAGTTTGGGAACCATGAATATATATTGTAAGAAACTTGATAATTTTTAGTTTGTATAGATCTCATATCTCAGTAGAAGGATTAATTCTAGAAAGTTATCAGAATACATAATCTAACTCACCTGTCTCATTTATCTCTCCACTCATTTAGTCATTCAGATTTTATCTAAAATGCGCAAAATGGTGAGTGCTGGGTGCTGGTGACAGTGGGGAGGAGCATAGAAAAATCTCTATCGCATGCAGTTTGCAATAATTTCTAAAACATGCAGCATCTGACCTATTCACCAAAATTTGTTAAAAATAACAGTGAATGAATAACAAAAAATAACCTGTTAATTTAATTATAAGCAAATCTTGGTTAAAATCATTTAAAAATGAACAGGGTGTTAATTTTTCAAATATGACATACAGATCGGAAATTTTGTTCGTGAAATCCAAAGTCCATTAAATGGAGGTCTGTGAAATTGAGGGTTTACTGTATGTTGCCTTACATGGTAAAAGGGATTTTGTGCGTGTGATTGTGTCAAGGACCTTGAGGTGGGGGAGATTCCTCTGGATTATATCAACCATGTCAAACTCCAGGCCGGCGGGCCGCATGCCTCTTTTAAATAAACAAGGGATGTACCCCCTGCCCCTCCCTCCCTCCCTCCCCCCGCCCCCCCCCCTCCCCCGGCCTCGAGTTTGACATGCTTGATCTAGATAAACCTCATCTAATCACATATGTACTGAAACATTGGAAAACATTTCCTGGCTGCAGCCAGAGAGAGGTGTGAGGATGGATGTAGGGTCAGAGAGAAGTGATGTTTGTTGCTGACTGTAAAGATGAAGGATGGGGCCACTAGCTCAGAAATGCAAGCAGCCTCTGGGAGCTAGACCAGGCAAGGACGTTGACGCTCCTCTGGAGCTTCAGGAAGGAACGCAGCCCAGCTGACACCTTGATATTTGCCCAGTGAAATGCATGTCAGACTTCTAACCTGCAGTCTGTAAGGTACGCAGTTTGTGTTGTTTAAAGCCACTAAGTGTGTGGCAGCTCCTTACGGCAGCAGAAGAAACTGATGCAGGACGTGAGACAAGGGAGCTCAGCAGGTGAAAGGTGGGTTACGCCAACGCACACTTTTCTCTCAGAGACGCAAGAGCAAGGGTGCTGGCTAGCATGTGGCCACAGCTGTAGCTTAATACACAGCTATAGCTTTAAAAAAATTTTAATTCTCAGCGGAGGATATGTTTTTTAAATTGATTTTATAGAGAGAGGAAGGAAGAGAGAGAGAGAGAAACAGCGATGTGAGAGAGAAGCATGGATCGGTTACCTCCTGTATCTGCTCTGACTGGGGATCAAGCCCCAAAGTGAGCCCCGCGGCCAGGGCACAGCTTCGGCTCTTACCTGCATTCGGTAAGCAGAGCACACCTGGGAGCTGCATTGGTGGCTGCACCCAAGATACCGTAACTGTCAATTTGAGGCGGCATGAGCTGCACTTTATGAATATTTAAGGTCTGCTTAGCCTTCCCATCCCTTTCTATATAAAAATTAAACTCTTTTTTCTTTCATTGTTTTTATCTGTTTTAAACACCATATGGTCCGCTCATTCAATTCATCTTTAATATACAGCATGGGGCAAAAGTAGGTTTACAGTTGTGAGTATGTGAAACAGTTTATTCTTTTATTATATTTATAGATTATTGTATTATTTTCCATAGGAACAACTGTAAACCTACCTTTGCCCCACCTGTACTTTGTTGACTGACTTAGCCTCTGGCATTTCTTACGAGTTTTATCCATTTCATTGGTTCCTGACTTCTAGAGCAGAATTGAATACTCCCAAACAACGCAGCGAACACGTTAAGAATCACACGAAAGGCAATCCCTCCCCCAGGTGAGAATAAATTAAGTGTTTAGCTGTGTCCTTTCTGCTGACTTTGTTCAAGGATGACTTGATACCTCGAAGAGCCTCACCTTTGCACCACACGCCCAGCAGACCTGAGGAGGAAGTCTTGAGAATGTCTCAGCACTCCTGGCTAGTCAAACTCGAAATAGGTGTGTGTGTATACAATCCAACAGCGAAGTAATCCATTTAGTTATGCCAATACATGGGTGAGGGCTTGGTGTGCAAGGACAAGCTCTACCTGTAACATGTGTTATGCATATAAGGCACAAGCGGAAGAAATCGTTTGCACCCTGGAAGGGTCATGTGCCATGAAAATTGCCAGCCAAGTAAAAGCAGTTTAAAAGTCAAACAACATTGGACTTTTGTTTCAAGTTTTAGATATTAAAAAGTAAGCATTAAATAATTATGTTTTCAAGTAGTAGACGAAGGGGGCTATTGCTTGCTTCACTAGTCCAGAGAAATGTGGCTTCTGATACATGTCAAACTCAAAATTAGAGACCACCTTTTCACCAACTCTGGTCCTAAGGGAGTGGGTTTGTCTTCCGTTTTCCTCATTTTAAAGTTGTTATGGTGGTCGGAGATGGCCAGAGGGATGAGGGTTTTTTCCTGGTGTGGAAAATCAGTTAATGTTTACTTGAATCAAAATATCTGTGGCCATACAGGCGAAGCCAGGGCTCCTGCTTCAGGAATCCTTGGTTCGTGGGAGTACAGCCCATTTCTGAAGGGTCGGAGTCACTCTGTGTTAGTTGAATTTAGTTCATTGATTCCATCTTTTCATTTAGAAGTTCTTTTACTTGTGATTGTATTTGCAGAATCAGAGGCATTATTAATAATTAGATATAACAAGGTTTTCTATCCTAATATAAACACTCATAGTATATCAGGCTCTCTTTAATTATGTAGGAACTATTAAATAAGGCATTTCCCCCCCAGAAAGTCAGTGTTCTTAAAGAATTTATTCATAGTCAATATAATAAAATTATTTTCTTTAGGCTGAAAAAATTCAATGAAACTATTAAATTTCATAGGAAGAAAGCAGCTTTTAGGCAAAGGTGATGATAATTGAACTGGATAAGTATTAATTTGATTCAGATTTAGTAGGATCAGCCAAGTGGCCACTATTTGCGAGTCTGTTACAATGAAGGCTTAACATGGACTTTTCTGTTCATGTTGTTGTTGGGTTATAATGTTCTTGGAGATGAATCCTTGGAGAATTAAATAAAGGCCATTTTAGTAATTAGCCCATGAAGGTGTTAAAATTGTCTTATGATCCATTAGTTACACTTTGATGTTGCCAGCATCTATTGAATAAACCAAGATTTAGGCAGCAGGGAGGAAAGATCATTGTAATGGAGATGTATTTATTGCAACTGAAAACTACAAAGGATGACAAAAGGTCATAATAAGCTTATTTAATAATGGTAATATAAAATCTGAAAATTATTTTTAAATGTTGTGCAAGCACTTTTCATTAAGAAATGGTATGGGAAATAGAAAGAAACAGATGGAATTTTAACCCTTGGTAAAATCAGTGATGCAGCGTGCACACTCCCATCACCACAGAGAAACAGCACCCAGCCCTGGCCGGGTGGCTTGGTTGGTTGGAGCATCATCCCAAGCACCAGAAGGTCGTGGGTGTGATTTCTGGTCAGGGTGCATACCTAGATGGCGGGTTCGATCCCCAGTTGGAGCACACGTGGGAGATGACTGATCCATATTTCTCTCTCACATCAATGTTTCTCTCTCTCCCTTCCTCTCTCTCTAAAATCAATAAAAACATATCCTGGGGTGAGGATTAAATAGGGAAAAAAAGAAACAACACCCATAAACAAATACAGCCCACATACCTCTACATCACTATGCACTAACATCCATCACGATGGTATCAACTAAAGGGTTGTGTTTTTTTTAGATGAGAGCCTTAATGTTAGGCCTCAAATTTAGAATTCTAAAATCTAGACTTTACAGCTAGGTCTTTCATTAAGAAATAGAATGCTTACTCTTGCCTAGAGCCGCTGCCACTGAAACTACATTGCATAGAACCCACATAAGGGTTGCAGGTGCAGCTCTTACTTGGGAATGGTGAGGACCATTGCCAGCAGTTTGTATGGCTTCCTCTTCTGCCTTCGTGTGTGTGGGGGGGAAGGGGGAGGCGGGAGCCAGCAGTGGGGTGGGGGTGGGGCCTCTGGGGTCTCTGCAGGGCAGTGGAAAGAGATAAATCAGTTATTGAGCTTCTATAGTCTGCTGTTCCTTACATCTGCCCCACGCTTTAGTCCAGGTTGTATGGACTAATTCAGTAGCATCTGAAATCATCGCCTCACTTCCACTTATAATAGACACAACACCAAAGTCCTTTTCTAAATGAAGCTCCAAGATTGTTTGTCTTCTGTTCCAAATTATTTTCAATGACTCCTCATAATGTACTGAACTGATTTAAATAATTAAATTGACTTCTGGCATTTAAGGCTCTCTGTAATAATAATTTCCCCCTAATTTCCAGTCATCCTGCCCCAAAGTGTGCTGTCCCATCTTGTAAGTATGTGAAGGGAGTGAATTGGCAGATAAACCCTCAATTAACATGAATTACATTGAAATTACCACTGATGTGGCAAGTATGTGAGGTTATGTGGAAATGGATTTCCATTCAAGTGTTTAGTGCATTTGTATTGGAATTCTTTATATTGATTCTATAAGGTGCAATCTCTATTTATCATCCGTGCTCACATGACACATATACTGCAAGATCCTCTATTTTGACTATGCATCATCTTGGTATCATGATGGGACAGCCCCCAGGACATCACTGTAAGAGAAGCAGGTAACTCAAGTCCTGTTTCTCCCTTGTATATGGAATGGTCCCTGATGTCTTTAACATCTAATGCTCACAGGTGACAGAGCTTAACCCCGTGGAGACAGTCGGCATCTCCTCTGTACAGAGAGAAGAGATGGTTGGCCAGAGCTACAGCTGCAGAAGTTCCACCTCCCTGGAGAGAGCCACTGAGTGTCTAGCTGGGATCTCACCCAGCTTGATAAAAAGGCAGCTTTCAGAATTTCAACTTCCTATCCCCTAATAGCGCCCCTCTGTGCTGGGTGATGGGCAATCTCTGAATCACAGTTTCTGTCTTTGAAAAAGTAAAATAAAAAACCAGGATTAAACAGATATTTAAATAAACATATTTGTATATGAAAATAATGTTGTCTTCTTTATTTGAGAACTAGCATAAGTCAAATTCAGAGAATGAGGCCCAGGGTGCAGGAATTCAGGAATTCATATTGGCTTGTAGAAAGAAGTTGACGATTGGGCCCTCACTAAAACAAAGCTCTATAAAAGCACTTTATGTAGATTCACAAATGCCTTGTACTCATTTAATTCTAGTTCACCATTTTCATAGTTTGAGGGAATTGGCATGAAAAATTTAGTAACAACCAAGAGCTAAGAATGGAGGTTATAAAAGTGGATATTTCGATTTTTCAACTACAAATATTACTTCTCTCATTCTAAAAATAGGTCAAAGATAGCTTTTAAATGCTATCTCTCTGGTGGGGATTGTTTGCTAAGTAATGCCTGAATGCAAATACTTATACTTTTTATAAAGATAAATGATGAAAGAGGAGCTTCTGTTTTGAGATGCCCATTAGGTGTTTAGACACACACCACTTTCTACTGTTTATAAGCCAGGTGGTCTCCCGGCAGAATTGTAAGCATTTATTTAGCATCTACTAGGTATTTGGCATGACACCAGGATGCAGAGACATTTAAATCATGACAAATACAATATAGTAAAAATGGCACCTAAACCCCGGTTCCCCAGAAAACAGAGCCTGCGGTGAGCTTATGTACTAAATGTTTTCTCGGAGGAATAGAATCCCGAGGGAGTCAGGGAGAGGGAGAAAATGGATGTGAGTCAGAGAAGGAGGGAGAGTCAGTGAAAATGTGACATTACTCTGCTGGCCAGCGCGTGTCAAGAAAAGACGGCACCAACAAGGAGTCCCTGCAGGAGCAACATGGGACGGTGTGCACTGAAGTAGCTGTGAGGGACTATAGAAGTGAGAGAATTTACTTGCCAGCCTTTCTTCCTTCCTCTCTCCCTCTGCTTTCTTTTTTGAGTTCCTTCCCCTTCTGGGCTCTGCCCTCCTGTCCCTACATGCAGTCCCCACACCAGTGGCATCTGCAGGAGCCCCCCGGGGCAGGACTCAGGAATTGGAGATTGTTTGCTCCGACCATCCAGGCGCAAAGCAGACCAGCTGCTTGAAGGTGAGGTGATGCTGGGGCGAGGTGACCAGGCTTTCAACTGTGGGGAACAGGGCCAGTGGCAGAGGCATGGAGGGGCAGATGAGGATGGTCCAAGCTGGAGAGGTGCATGGCCCGGGACCAGTACAAGTAGTACAGGGCGGGGCCAAGGCGGTGCACAGCTGTGAGTACGCAATCAGAATTTTTTCTTGTATTATTATATAGTAAGTTTTGTATCATTTTCCATAGGAACAACTGTAAACCTGTTCTTGCCCTCACCCTGTATTTACCATTGGATGATTGTTAAAAAAGAAAAGAAAAAAAAGCCTTAGCCATTCAGAGAATAGAGAATCCAGGAATCACTGGCTCTTTTGAAATTAGTTTTGAACTTCTATTTTAGGAAAGAGGAGGAAACAAACATTAAAATTATGCCTGCACTATGCCAAGGCTAATTTTTTTAAAAAGAAAGTGGGAATAAACACCAGATACACAAACTTTGTAGTGGAGAATAAGACAGTCAACAAGAACCTAAGAAACTTGGAAAGGAAGAATGAAGGGTCATATCCACAGAATACTAAAATGGGCTTAATTGTGTTCAAGTAAAGACTTATACAAATGGTTAGCCAGAGGAAATAATTTATGTCTCATATGTCAAGGAAAGATCCTCTTTTGTTACTTTGACAATCACTCTTATGACACACGAGAGACAAATGCCAAGTCAACCAAAAATAAATTTCTACTTTTCAAGCCTGAAGGTGGACAGAAATAGCCAGTCTTGTTAAGGTTTCTGACCCATTTATATACTTCTCTGCATCATGGAAGACATGTTGGTTACTCTCTTATTGTTTTGTAACGGTGATTTTCAACCTGGTGTGCCTCAAGAATTTTTAAAACGTGCAATACCCACCAGTCAGGGGCACTGACCTCCTTTCCCTTAAATTTCAAATAAAAAAATGACAAGAGTCAACACAACAATAGCTTGGTGTGAAGGAATCAAAATTATATCTATTTTTTTTGTCAGATTGGCAAAAAAAGTATAATATATTTTTTGGTGTGCTGCAGAATTTTAGTAATTAGCTCATGTGCAACATGAGATAAAAATAATTGAAAATAACTTTTCTATAAGGATAGATAAACATTAATATATTTTTTTAGAATCATAACTTCAAACAACTATAGATGAGGACATTTGAAGGAAAAGATCCAGAGACCCAGGCAGTATTACAAGTAGATAATTAATAAAATGATCTTAAATTATAAAAATAAGGGAAATCACAAGGCCCATTTTTTTTAGGCTCACCTTGGTCTTCCCCGAATACTTTGTATTTTATGCTATAAGTGCTTTTTCCAGGGTAAGTGCACTGCTTGATGTTGAAATATGTAGCAAAATCTGTGCAAAAAGCATTTTGTGTAGATAGCTAGGAAGTAATTCACTCTTTAAAGAAAACTTGTAAAACTAGTTGCTGATGCCAAAAGGAGTCAAAAAGCTGTGATTTTGGTTAGTTGTGCCTCTGGCAAAGGGCCCGCAGGTTGAGGCAGGCTCGGTGGGCGTGGGCGTGGGAAGTCATCCGTCCTGGGAATAGCATAGCCCTGTCTCTGCAGTGAGTTTGGGGTTATAATTATTGATCTAATGATCTGTGGTCTCAGCCGCTCAGGGAATTCTGTTTTTTGTGTTTTTTTTCTGGACTTTGTATAAGAGCTCTTGACCAATTTGGAAACTGAAGGTCAGGGTTTCTTTATTTCTCTGCCCCTCATGGGGGCAGCACACACTGGGGACCGGGAGGGCCACAGGGGCCCCTGGGTGTGGCCATTCCGTCTTGCAGCCGCAGCTTTCCCTGAGAAGCCCGCCTCCCTGGCCATTGCAGTGCCTTGCTCTTAGCCAATCCCGATAAAGAACATTTGTTAAAAGGCAAAGAAAGTTTCCAAAGCTGTGCAGGGTAATCTTTGCCAGTTCTGAGCACAAGAAAGTGGAAAGTCACCGTGCTAGTCTGGACGTAGCCTCTATAGTCTTTCCCAGGCCTCGTCTCACTCCTTCATGCGGCCTTAGCCCTTAGCAGGTTCACCTCAACAATCTGTCAGTAGTTCAAGTAGGTCTACGTCAGTAGAACTTCCCAAATATTATGCAGCAAGCCTGCCCCAGTTTGGATCAGCAAGATCCTTTGCAATCTCTAAAATCTCATTAACTGACATTTGTTTCTTTAGGACAAAAATACTCAACGTGATTCACTTTCACTATACCTAGAATGCCCCTAAGCCTGGACATTCGATTTGTTACTATAAACATTTTGAACATTTTATTTGACCCCAGGTTAGGTTTCTAGCATGGTAAGAAAACTAACTTAAAACAAAAAGGAGGCAGAAAATCTACAGGAAACTAAAAGAATCAAATAAAATAAAGTACAATCATCTTTTAATGTAAGGCACTATTAGAGCGTGATGACATTATATTTCTTGGGATACCAAGAAAACTATAATATTTTCCGGGCATGTTCTATTTCAGAAGGCATGGAACACAGGTACATACCTCTGGAAAGTCCACCAAATTTTATATGGAAGGTCTATATATTTTTTATGTATGTAAAACGCACCTCAATTAACAGAAGGAGTTACAGTAAAACCTCGATATAACAGACTAATTCAGGTGAGCAGGTGTCCATCAAAGCCCAAAGTCTATATATTAAAGTAGGTTTTCTGAATGCATATATTAAAAAAATGACAAATTAGTTAACCTGTTTGTGCTTATGTAGACACATTTGTATAATTAAAATTAACTGTGTAGGAAAAGTTTAATTTCACAGAGAACTTTTCTATATTCACTACAATAATTTTAAATTTGTGGGTAAAATCACTTCAGTGCTTTTTCCAACATATAGCCTAATTACTAAAATTCGTTAAAAATAACAGTAAATTGACAACAACAACAAAAATAACCTGCTAGTTTAAGCATAAGCAAACCTTGGTTAAAAACATTTAAAAATGAACAGGGTGTTATTTCTCACATATGGCACACACACCAGAAATTTTGTCCATTAAATCCGAAGTCCGTTAAATCAAGGCCCGAAAAATTGAGGCTTTACTGTATAAGTATGTGTAACATTATCATCATTAAAAAAGGTGAGGCTCACCCAGCCAGCATGGCTCAGTGGTTGAACTTCAACGTATGAACCAGAAGGTTACGGTTTGATTCTCAGTCAGGGCACCTGCCCAGGTTGTGAGCTTGATCCCCAGTGTGGGGCTTGAAGGAGGCAGCCATTCAATGATTCTCTCTCATCATTGTTGTTTCTATCTCTCTCCCCCTCTCTCTTCCTCTCTGAAAGAAATAAAAATATATTTTAAAAGAATGTGGGGCTCCTTTGGGTAACCTCTCACCGATTTGTCCACTTGTTCAGAATATTTGTTGCCTGGGTTCTGTATAGCTCAGTCTCTCTGTGTTCCAATGTAGAGTCTGCATTAGAATAATATTAATGTTCTCTTTGTTTATCTCATCGTTACTTTTGGTGAATAATTTAGCTTCTTAAGCATGATTATAAGTACCTGCTCATTTACCCCATGCTTTTTAAAATGTATACAATTTTCATACATATTAGTATCACATTCTTCTGTCTCATGCAAGAGACTAAAAGACATAATTATAAAAAGCCTTGCCTTAACCAGTTTGGCTCAGTGGATAGAGCATCGACCTGCGGACTGAAAGGTCCCTGGTTCAATTCCGGTCATGGTCATGTACCTTGGTTGCAGGCACATCCCCATTGTGAGGTGTGCAGGAGGCAGCTGATCGATGTTTCTCTCTTATCGATGTTTCTAATTCTCTATCCCTCTCCCTTCCTCTCTGTAAAATATCAATAAAATATATTTTTTAAAAAAGCCTTTGTGTCATGTCATGCTTGGGGGATTTTCTAGAACACTGGACCAGGCCAGAGCAATTTTCCAGAATGGCCACTGCTCTAGAACAAATATTCTGGTGCCCTGAAACCCTGACGGCAGCCAGGAGCCCAGACTTCGGGGTTGCTGATCTCTACTTGAACTTCATAAAACAGAATAGACAAATTGATTTGTTCAGAAAGCCTGTGCTTAGATAGAAGGCAGGCCAAAGATGTGAATTTGTGCAGTTTGGAGAAGGGATAGAGATAATGTCAACTTTAATTCCTGTTTTTTTCCAAACACAGAGAATAGGCCAAAGGTCATGAGTGGAAATTAAAGAAAAATGAAAAACAGATGTGAGGAAGCTCACTACAGGAATGGAAACACAAGCAGAACTGAATATTATTAAAGAAGAAGAAGAAAAAAGACCACTGCTTTAAAAAAACACACACACACCGAGAGAGTGAGAATCTTATGAAAGTTCTATTTTCATAATGATAGGTTTAAAATAGTTTGTCTCTTTAATATTTTACTAAAGTGATTTAATTCCACATATTCTCTTTCTTACATCTAGAGCAAAAGATGATCGTAAAATCTTCCTGTTATAAACTCCATCATAAAGTATGATGCCTGGAAAGCAGTTTCTTCTTAATTACAACAACTGAAAATACAGGCACTTCCTCACTCCCCTTCTAAAACCTTAACAAAAATGCTTTTATTTATTTTTTTCAATTGACTGTGGTTGTTACTTTTCAAAATACATGTATGCTCAAATTATCTTTCTATTAGGACACTTGAGGACGTTTAATAAGAACTATGCACATTGACTATGGTGAGAAATAGATACCTAGGCAGAAATTTATTTTAGATTATAAGATACATCATAATGACTCTGAAATGGATTGACAATTTTTTGTATTTAAAGAGAATCTATATGTTTTGACATATTTGACTTTTATGTATTCTATCCAGCTGAAACAAAGGAAGACATTGCAAGATCAACGAAATGCTCAAACGTATGTGTGATGTCTTGGCATTTGATAAGCAAACACACAGTGGACATCTAGAGTCTGTCCTGGTGCTTTTTCTTTTGTCATCTTTTAGAAAATCAGGTACGCTTCATAAAAATGAAAAAGAGGTGTTGTAACTTGATTAAAAAGCAAGTCCCCAAATTTAAAACCACACAAAAGTTTAAGAGACATTATTAAAAATACATATTCCTAGGCATGCCCTTGACCCCTATGCCCCCACTGTTTATTTTCTGTCTTTACGTATTTGTGTTGTTTAGTGTTGACCAATTGGCTTAAACGTTGACAAAGGGGAGTTGGCACGTATACACAGTTGTGTGTAATGAAGGAGATGCAAATAAGAATCATTGCTGGATGCACTGAGATTAGAGATGTGATTATGAAGAAAAAAGAGTCAACTCAATAACCAAGGCACGAATGCCAAGTGGACTTGGAAACCCAGAAACTACAATGAGATTTTTGGGGGGAGGAACTCCCACAGTCCTCTTGGTCACGTGCTGTCGGGCAATGACAGCAGTGGAAAAGGGAAGAAACTGGAAGCCTCCCTGTCCAGACTCATCGGCCTCTAGCAAATCATTTTCCTTGTCCTCTCTTGCTCTCATCCGACCCTGCCAAACTAAACCATAGCATACCATTTTTATGTGTGTTCTTATTTTCTTATGAGAAGACACATTAATGTGATGGGTTTGACTGTAGTCCATCTTATTTATGAGCCTCTGGTTAAATGTTAATAGCCTGAAGTCAAGTATCAAACACAAGAATTTAGAGCTAAAGATCTAAGTAAATAAGTATTTACTGACTATCCAACAGGATCCCCATCCAGTCTGTCCTCTTTCTTTAATGGCTTTAATTTTATCAACAGTGAACACTTACCAGGCTTATTAAATGCCAGGCACTATTCTAAGTGCTTTATATACATTAACTCATTTAATTTTCATGATAACCACACCAGGCAGCTATTATTATAATCTCCATTTTTAATTTGAGAAAACCCGGATATGGAGAGGTTGAGTAATTGGCCAAGGTCACTCAGCCTTTTCTGAGTTGCTGGATAGATCACTTCATGATCATCTTTTATTATTGGAAGGAACCACATTTATTGGATTGGGAGCATGCTGAGTTGTTCCTGTTGAGCAGAGAGTGATGGGTAGTTTTCCCCATCTCTGTGAGTCTGCTTTATGTGTTGAATATACAGCCTGCACCATGCCACATATCATTACACACACTATCTAAGATGACCGTGTAAATTCATCATCATCCTGTCTGCAGTGTGAATAACTCAGAGTCTGAATTATTTAGCAAGATAAACTGATTCTTAATAAAACAAGACAAGATTAATTTTGAAGACCAATTAAAAAGAAGGAAGCTGATCTCATGTCCATTAAATTTTTAGTTTGGTCATTTGGAAAACATCCAAAGGGTTAATATATGTGTTTCACTGAAGAGCAATAAAAATTCAGGACTGGCAGGAAATTAGGTAAGGGTGAAAAGAAAGGGCAAGACACAAAATATGTCATAAAGAAGACCTTACAGAGATAATTCCTTTTCCCTCACATCATACGGAGCCTTCATACATAGGAAAAGGTTAACCTGAGATCCATCTTGCCTGCATATCAGTAATCTTTATTACTAAGACACAACAACTTCATTTCATAATCATTTTCTTCCGGCCAACCAGCTGTGGTCACTCAAGGCAGATTAACTAGAACCTGATGGGTTCCAGCCCCTGTTCAGCAATGCCAGCCAAATGCTATAATTACACAGGATGCGGCTGAGATAACATCGACTTTGGATTTAGAGATAGTCCTAGAGATGTTCAATTGTGGATATGCAGGTTAGGCTCTTCAGTCCCTGGTGCTGGATCTGCAAAGAGAAAGAGACAGGAAGGGGGAAAATAAAAACCTCTCACGGGGAATCGGCAGGGAAAGAGGAGACATATGTAATACTTTCAACAATGAAGAATTTAAGTTAAAAAAAAATCTATTACATTTAAAAAAACTACACCCTTCCCCACCAAAAACAACACATGAAACAAAACAAAACAACAACAACAACAAAACACATACCCTTATCGTGTTAGCTGCCCTGAAGGAAGGTACCTAATAAAGACTCAACTCCAAGAGACAAGAGTAGAGCTGTGTAAACCTTAAGGGCCTCACGGAGGATGTGCCCTGCCGAGGGGAGTGTGACTCTTGTCCTTTTTGAGTCTACATTCTATGGAGAGAGCCTGTGAGCTCCTTTCCATCTGACAGTTTGACAGCATGCCATGTCATGAAATTTACATTAAGTTGGAAAAACAATCCTTGTCATACTTTATCCTTTTTGAGGAAATGGATTTCCTTAATAAAAGCACCGTTTTATTTCCCCCATGAATTTGGATAAGGAACACATTACTGAATGACGTTCTACCAGACAGAGGCTGAGAGGGAATGGTTTACGATTCTAATAATTGTAATGATCCAGAAGTGAAATATTTTGGGTCCTTATATTATAGAATAAATGCTTACATTCCAATATCAAGTGCCAAGACCTCTGAGATGTGGCTGTTGGAAATCAAGCAAAGATGAGGGACCCAGGGGTCCGTTAATGGTTAATGAATAATTCCCTAAATCATTTGGTTATTATTAACCAGCTCAAAATGCCTCACCTCTGGGTCCTTGTGATCATATTAAACTATGCAAAAGTTGTCTTGCTTTAATAAGCTTTAAGTTTATTAAAGGGAACCCTAGTACACTGTTGGTGGGATTGTGAGTTAGTGCAGCCACCATGGAAAACAAGATGGAGGTTTCTCAAAAAGTTAAAAATAGAATCACCATATGAAGCAATTCCACTTCTGGATATCTGGCCAAAGAAAACTAAAACACTAATTTAAAAATATATATGCACCCCTAGGTTCATTGCAGCATTACTAGTAACATCCAAGATATGGAAACAACCTATTTGTTCATCAATAGAAGAGTGGGTAAAAAAGATGTGGTACACACACACACACCACACACACACACACACACACACACACACACACACACAATGGAATATTGTTAAGCAATAAAAAAAGAAAATCTTGCCATTGTGACAACATGGATGGATGCAGAGGGTATTATGCTAAGTGAAACAAGTCAGAAAGAGAAGACAAATACCATATGATCTCACCTCTATGTGTACTCTAAAACAAACAAAATAAACAAACACAGTAAGACAGAAACATACTTATAGCTATATATAACAAGCTGATGGCTGCCAAAGTGGAGGGGATGGGGAAATGGAAATAAAAATATCAAAAACTAGTGGCCTGGTGCACAAAATTTGTGCACATTGAAAGGGAATTAATTAGAGGAAATATTTTAATATTGCTATTTGCCCTTTCTCTATAATAAAAGTGTCAGAGATGAAAGAAAATTAGTGAAATGTATATGAAAATCTCCCTCCTGTTAGAGTCTGGGGCATGCCAGGGGACCTAGAGTCAAGTCCTGCCCACCACCCACATATGCTTCAAAAACACAGGAGACTCAAACCTGGCTGGCCCCACCCCCATTGGGTGAGTCCCAGACCTAGTCGGCTTCACCCCCATCAAGCCCCTCTGGGTGGGGGGTACAGCTTCAGGTCCCCCAGCCCAGTGCCAGGGCAGGGGGCATGGCTTGAGGTCCCCGTCAAGCCCACCGGACAAGGAGAGGCCTGAGATTCCCAGTCAAGTTCTGCTGGGCAGGGAGCACAGCCTGAGGTCTCCCTGCCCTATGTCAGGGTCGGGGGTGCAGCCTGAGGTCCCTCGCCCCAGCCAGGCGTCACACAGCCTCAGGTCCCTCCTGTTTGGTCAATATGTTACAGCGTCCCAGCTAATTTGCATATTCCTCTATTATATATAAAGATAAATAAAAATAGTGATTGAAACTCAAAGAAGAGCGTTGGTGTATAAGAGTTATGTAACGTTGAGATAATTTAGTTATTCACAGATCACACGGTACTGAAAAGAATACTTAAAAAAAACTTGATAAGGAATTTTAATAAATGCAAAGATGAATTGTCTCCCTAGCCAAAAAAATATGCTTGGGTGAGGATTAACAACAACAAAAAAAGAGATGAATTGTCCTAAACAACTGCAAAAGAAGATTGTAAGAAAACTTGTATTGAAAACTTCTATCATACATTCTTTGTCCAAAAGAGAGATTAATAAAAAAAGACTCAGAGAGGGTGACTAACTTCACTCTGGTCATGCAGCCATTCAATCATTCAATGGGAGAGCTGTAACTATGGCCTTCTTTTCTGAGTACATAATAAGGCTATTTGGCTAACATAGAGCCCAGATGCTAAACCTATCTCATTTGTGCCCAAACTTATGCTGAACTGTAAGAAAAAACGTATGAATCATGCCTGAAAAACTCAACTTACTACAGTAAGCAATTTTCCTCCATCAAGAAAAAGTTCCAAAGCTTAAATATTTGACTAATCATACGCATCACCAAACCAGAAATTCCAAAAATCAACTAATAAGTAAACTTATAGTGTCATAAAAAAATTATACATAGAGACCTTTAAAAGGGATCCCAAACACATTCTGACACCTGTTTGTATAGGATTGAATATTTAACCATTTTAAATCACAAACACCTCTAAGCTGATTTTTGCAATGGTCCTGTTGACGGCTGAATAGGGTCAGTGGATGTGGATGTTAAGAGAAAACGATGGATACGAAGGATGTTTAACCTATAGAATAAATGGAATTTTTTGGCTAGATTAAGATGGGGTGAGGAAGGGAAGAGATTTAGGGAGTAAGAAAAGTCTACCTTTGAACAGATTTGGTTTCTTTGGAATACAACAGATATTATACCACTGCATCTTGGGAGAGTGGAATGACAGCAAAGCAGACTTAGAAGGATTGCTCAGGAAGGTATGCGGTGAGGCAAGAGAAAATAGTGCTACAGAAGCCAAGAGAGAAGAGATTTCTTTTTCTGGAAGTAGGATGCATTCATCATTGTCAGAGGCCACCAAAAGGTCATGTTGAACAAAGACTGATAAATCTCTGGTAATTCTCTTGATTCACCCATTATTGATGACCCTTCTCGGGGATGACCTGATCAAGCTGAGATGGTGAAAAGCAGAGATGCTATATTTCAGATAGTAGCTTGGCTAGGTGTTCTATAAATGGACATATGAAGAATATATAAACATATCATCTTCTTAGGGTTCTCCTTTGTCTTTTGGTTTACAATTCTGCCTCATCACCTTTTGAAGAAAATATTAATCTGAACAGATTTTACTACCAGGCTTCATATGAAGATGGGCATATTTGAATCAGAGACCTACAGCAGGGTTTCTTTTGTGGAGCTGTTTTTTTTAGCATTGACATTCATCAATTCCATGGAACTAAGTGAGATTTTCCATGGCCCCAGATGTGATAGAGTCAGGTGGCCCAGCTTGCTCACTGCGCATGGGAGCAAGTGTGAAGACCATTATCAGCTGTGCTCTGCCTTATGGTTCGCTGGAATAGCCATCACTGGCCTCCTACCTGAAAGAGGGCCAAAATGTGAGCCACAGAAATACGTACTTTTCCTGCATGTGAAAACCATACCATAAAGTATGCTATTAGAGTGGAAGTTTCCAGCTGCCTGTAAAATTCTTTGTGGAAAGATAGAGGTAGAAATTAAAGGAGAAACGTTACCATCTAAGAATAAAATACAAGTCCAGTAAATTTATGCAACTTTAAAAGCAAAATAATAATTCAAAATAATGAAACGATTAACTAAAGAATATTCTGTACTTTATAGAATTACTTGGTTGGAGGATCCTCTCAATGGCTTGACAATGGCAATACTTTCTACAAATTAATTGTGTTTGAAATAAATTCTATTTGTTTCAAATTGCTAAGTAATACCCAATGTTACCAATTTTGGGCTTTGTCAGTTGGGAAAAAAAGAACTAGTTAAATTTCCAGAAAATTAGGTTTTGTTAAAAGTACCATAATTTGATTATCTTTTTACTGTACAGACTGATATTCCAGAAAATGGTGTGCCTGCCATGTGAGATGTCTCACTGGCTATCCTACAACTCAATTACAGCCATGTTTAAGGGCTGGGAGAGATTGGCCAGCAGTTCTATTTAATTTCACTGCAACTCTGACTTGTACTTCTTTTCAGTGCTATCGGTAGGAATTGGCTGGAGCCATTTCAATGCAAACAATCCTTATTTTTCTTCTCTGACCCTATGATCTTTTCTTGAAAATAAATCTTTTCAGTGACAGGCTCATTTAGAGTTGGTCTCAAATATTTTCCCCATTGCCTTGGTCTTCAGTTGGAAACCTGCCCGAATGGCCCTGGGGGACAACAAGCTTCTAACTGCATTACAAGATCTCTACTTCTTGGAAATATGTTCTGGTACCCATAGTTTTGATTTCCTATTAAGAAGTTGTTTTTGCTATTAAGTTATATATCTGTGATGAATACATACCATTTTTTTTTTGTAAAATATCCTTGAAGCAGAGCTGCAATGGACATTTCAATTATAGAAATGAAATCTGGGGTAAGTACTTAGGGTGAGTGGTAGTGTGGCACTGCATGGGGACAGGGACCAAGACCCCTCGGATCCTGCCCCCCCATCCCCCTCAGCTTCCACCTCATAGTTCTACCTCATGTTTCAAGAGGACTGGTCTCACCACTGCCATCCTGTCAGCATTAGTCAGCGAGGAGTAGGAAAGGCTGAAGAAAGGCATCCCCCACATCCCCATTTCCAGGAAGGTACACACTGTGTGTTCATTTCCATTCTATTGGCTAAAACTTAACCACAGGCCACATCTAGCTACAATGGAGTCTGGGAAATGTAGTTTTTGTTTCAGGTGACTACAAACCCAGCCAAACCCTTAACTAAGGAAAAAGGTGAGACACGATCCTACAGAACAATCAGCTGTCTTTGCCACAGTTTTCTTCTTCCTGTGCATTATCCCTCTATAAATCTCAGATCCTCCTACTCCACTAAAATATGTTTGGATATTAACCATCTTTTTCTTCAGCTGTTAGAAAAACAACTTCTATGCTCTTGTCTTTATATGTTTACTACAGGCCCAGTGCAGAAAAATTCATGCACTGGGGTGGGGGGTTCCCTCAGTCTGGCCTTCCCCCTCTCAGAGTCTGGGAGCCCTCAGGGGATATTCTACTGACAGCTTAGGCCTGCTCCCTGTGGGACTCCCTCTGCAGAGGCGACGGGGAGGATCAGGAGAAGGTGCAGCCCCCATCACCCCACTGCTGCTGTCAAAGCCAGCCACTGGGGCTGCCGACCCTCCACCCTCGCTTCTTAGCACTGGCCCTGCCCCCTGCCCACTTGTGTGTGGGGGGACAATCTGGGGCCAGGCCAGATGGGGGAGGGGCTATGGGAGGTTGAGGCACCAAGGTTGTACCCTGTCCAGCCTCTGTGGAGGCTCCAGGACCGAGGGACCACCCCACCTCTGCAGAAGGAGGGGACGCGACTGGCCCTGCCCCACCTCCCCAGCACCCGCCTCTGAGGACAGAGGGGCCACGTGGCTCGGTGGTATCAGCCCGGGCCCACCGGCGCCACCCCTCCTCTCGCACGCCACTGGCCCTTGGCCCTCGCAGCTGCTGTGGCTTTGTCCAGTCTAATTAGCATATTACCCTTTTATTAGTATATATATATGTATTTCTGTTCATGATGTTTTTCTGTTCATGGCTATTCTATAACTCAATTACAGCTATCTTTAAGGATAAGGGTCTCATGTATACCAAACCTAGTACACAGTTACACACCCTGAAGGAATTCAATAACGCCATGACTAACAGTCAGAGCTACAGAAATGAGATAAACATAAACACTAGGTGGGACTATATTTTTTCAGAGTAAGGTTCTTTCAGAAATGTGAGAAAACCTGTCATGTTTCCCTGCAGAGCAGTTCTGTTCCACCTAACAGGTCTCCCAGTTGCTGGACGGAGGCACTCTGTGCTCTCAGAGGCATCGAGGTTTTTCACTGGGCTGTCAGATCAGGAAGGTCCTCTGCAGCCTGGAAGGTGAGACCCAGGGATGATGCGCTCAAAGTCCTGAGCCAGCATGTACCCCGAGGCTACCATGCTATTAACAAGCCAAGTCACATGGAGAGGCCAAGTGTAGGCACTCTGGTTGGCAGTCTAGGTTTTCCAGCCATCCCTGTCCAGGGACCAGAATGGAGGAGCCTTCCTATGATCTCCCCACCCCCCCACCTCCAATCTTCAAGGCCTCCCCAGCTTTGAGTCTTCCCAGGTGAGGCCAGCCATCATGGAGCTGAGTCAAGCCTTCAGTGCTAACCGCTTTTGTAAGCCCTGACCCCAGAGTCCATGTGCATAATAAAATGATTGTCTTAGATGCCTAAATTAGGGTGGCTTGTCAAACAGAAAGAGGAATCATAGCTTATAGTCCTACATTTTCTTTCACAGGTCACGAAACACAGCTAGTGACATTCAGCAAATCTAATAAAGGAACAAAATGCATTTCTTATATTTATATGTAGGTGGATCAATATATTAAGTAATCAAACTAGACAAGGCAGCAGATTCCAAGGCTGATGAGGACACAGGAATCGGTGGTCATATTCAGCCATTATGCCAATGAGGAGGAAAGAGGAACCTACTCAACAGGTCACCTCAGAGCAGTTCTGAACAGAGCTGGCCACTGAGAGAGGGTATGACCAAAAGAAGTGTCCAGATTTCCTTCCATTCTGTGATGCCCATACAAAAACCAAGTAGATCTTGTTAGTACATTTCCATTTGGTAGGTGTTTTCTTTCCTGACTCCAACTTGCTTGCACTTGGTTCTAAACGTTTCTTATGTTATTTTTCTGTTGAGTGCAGATCTAACTTTACTTGTGTCATAAACTATCCTGGGTTCCATTCACTGTTATAGATCCCAGTGCCTAGCATGGCATCTGAAGGATAGGTGGTGTTCAATAAACACTGGATGAATGAATTAATATACAACTGAAATTTATATCCTGAAACTTAACCATAGAAGTACATCATTCTCTATTTTTTTTAAAGAGTGGATTATTATGACTCATTTTTTTTTCATAAACTATCTCCTACAATCAACTCCCCAGAATATATCTTCAAGTTTCTATAAGTATTCATTAAACTTAAATATGACTCATGATTTACTTGGATAACATGTATTCTTTTCTTACTGCCATTCTGAAAGAAAATTTGTATTGCTAAAACTACTATAAAAATGACACAAACACACAAAATAAAATAGAATAAGACTTAAATATTATTTCCCATCCCTAGATTTCACCTAGCTAAGTAAATTGGTTAAATTAGTTCCCATTTATGAGTTTACATTATCATTCTATCAACCACTTAATGCCTTTAAGTCCATTTTTATTTTTTGAATCTCCAGTTCAAGTGAATCATTAGAGGGATTACTGGCAAGTCTAGAGTTATGTGCTGTTGTGTAATATCACTTGGTGTTCAGGATTAAATCAATACATGTTTAAGAGATTAAGAAATAAAGAATGGGAAATCAAGTAATACCTGTACAATATAAACAATACAAAATGATTTGTATTAAATAAAATGCGATGTTTAAGTCAAGAAGATGTAAACTTCGGGGCCTGTAAGCACTTCACACAGTCCACAGGAGCCAGGACAGAGCATCCGGGAGGATCTCACAGATGTTGGTGATGGCTTGCTCAGTGTCATCTGAGCACCACGAAGCCTCTCCACAGGGGCCTTGGAGTCTATGTTACTTCAGGGATTCATTTTCCTCCAAATTTACTACACCTGCAAAGAAAAGATGGCGCTCATGTTTGTTCAGTAATAAGCAAGCAAAAGAATAACAGGTTTATTTGAATCTCTTTAGAATTTCTTCCTTTTGTATAAGTAGTATTTGCAGTAAATAGGTATCCAGCTCACAATTTCTATAGTCATTTTATTTTTTTATTTACTGATTGATTTTTAGAGAGAGAAATGGAAAGAGGAGAGAGAGAGAGAGAGAGAGAGAGAAAGAGAGAGAGAGAGAGAGAGAGAGAGAGAGAGAGAGAGAGAGAAACATTGATATGTTGTTCCACTTATTTATGCATTCATTGGTTGATTCTTATATGTGCCCTGACCGAGGAGGACACTCTAACCAACTGAACCACTCAGCCAAAGCCGTAGTCATTTTCAACACTGTAATCTTATAATGGCTTAACCACAGCAGTACTCAGTATGGTATAAAGAGAAACAACTATTTAGTGGAATAAGGGTTAAAAAAACAATGTAATAGGCCACATATTCAAATAGCTTCCTGGTTCTCTCATCCCCAATTATGTAATCTCGAACCATTTATTTTAATAATAAGGAAAGAGCAGAGCATAAGACCTGTTTTCTTCTTGTGAGAGTGATCATGTTGACGGATCAATTAACCTTATTGTTTTCTCCCTCCTCTCTTTTCACAGATTGCTTCCAAGTGTAAAAAATGGCAGAACCAACATTCCACTGGGTCACTATCAATGCCTCAGGCTTTATGTCAGTGAACCTGTTTGGTGATTTGGTTTAAAATTAGAGTTATTGTTCAGTTTTATTTTTATCTAGGCTGGTCGTGGATTAGGATAGTTGGAGGAAGGATTAAGTATTTTACCTGCCTGCATCAGAAGTATGTAAAGAGAACTCCTGGATAATATCAGGTGATAGATAATTAGCTTGGCATCTGACCAGAGTGCAGGCCAGGCATGAGTATTTTATTACGTACTAACAGAAGTGAGCATTCAGCTTTTGAGTCAATTCAGATACCTGAAAAACAGCCCCTCTGGCACATTTACAACCTGGTGAACAAATTTATGCAATTTGTGGCCCTCTGCTGACGTACCTGGAAAGACCATTATGTAAGATAATGAATTTAACAGATGAAAATCAGTAAATGCTTTTGCACACTGTCACTTTGTATTATAAGGGAAGATTTGGCTTTTTCTCACTTGAGTATATCCATCCTCGTGTGATCTACATATTAGAGATGTGACCCTTCTTTTGTACTGAGAACTTCTCTTGATTAATTGTGCCTGGAATATGGTATATATTTAACCAGAGTATTTTTTTTAGAGGAATAAGTACAGATATCTTTGACTCAGTATCCAGGCTAAAATGGCAATGCAAATACAGAAATTATTTTTTCTTTCCAGGATTTGTACTTTTAATATATTTTATTGATTTTTTTTTTTACAGAGAGGAAGGGAGAGAGACAGAGAGCTAGAAACATCGATGAGAGAGATACATCGATCAGCTGCCTCCCGCACATCTCCCACTGGGGACATGCCCGCAACCCAGGCACATGCCCTTGACCGGAATCGAACCTGGGACCCCTCAGTCTGCAGGCCGACGCTCTATCCACTGAGCTAAACCGGTTTCGGCGGGGATTTGTACTTTTAAAGATAGGTGAGGCTTGCCCTGATGAGGCTCGCCTGGGTCAGTTGGTTGGAGCATCGTCCAGTATACCGAAAGGTTTTGGGTTTGATTTGTAGTCAAGGCACATACCTACGTTGTGGGTTTGATCCCCTGTCTGGGCAGGTACAAGAGGTAACCAATTGATGTTTTTCTCTCACATCAATATTTCTCTCTCTCCTCTCTCTCTTTCCCTACATTTCTCTCTAAAAATCCATAAACATGTCCTCAGGTAAGGATAAAAAAAATAAAAGATGAGTCTCTAATCAGTACATTCATTGACCCTAAACTATAAATCCTGGGTTTGAAGTTGGGGTAAGAGTGGAATTAATAAGGAAGGTACCAAATAGAACAGTGGTTCTCAACCTTGGCTGCACATGAGAATCGCCTGGGAATCTTTTTAAAATCCTGATTTCTGGGCCTCGTCCTCCGGAAATTCTGTTTCTTTGTTATGGGGTGGGGCCACAACATTAGTAACAAAGAAACAGAATTTCCGGAGGACGAGGCCCAGAAATCAGGATTTTAAAAAGATTCCCAGGTGATTCTCATGTGCAGCCAAGGTTGAGAACCACTGAAATAGATGATCTTGTCTTCTTTCAATATATTGTGTTTGTTTTTTTTTTTTTTGGAATGATAAGATTCACCTATAAACCTGAACTAGCTGAACAAACATGCTTACTAAGAGGGAGGTAATTGGAACAAACTGTAGAAAAGACTAAGAAATAAACATAGAAGAGTTTAAAATAGATAAATATTCAATCAATGTTTAAGAGAAAATAACACAACAGGTACATCAGTAGCAATTGAAAACTGATAAACACAAGAAGACAATTAAGAGTAGGAACAGAAGAAATTTGAGACAGACACTCAAAAACCCCTTTGAAAAGATAGGCAAGAAAAGGATGAGGACAAGAGAAGGAATGAAACAAAAGCAGTTGAAATTTTAAGGTAAATTTTAAGATTAAGACAAATTTTAAGATTGGCTTTATTTGTAACATCTGTTAGCTACCTAGTTGATAAACAAAAAATAAAATGAGATTTATGATCGCTTGACTGGCTTGATTTTTTAAGACCATTATAAAATAAGCATTAAGAGTGAGCAGTCAAGGAGATCAATTGTTGGATTTGAAACTTGGTGTTGCCACAAGATACCTAACCTCCCGTGACTTACTTTTCTTATCTGAAAAATGGGGTATAATGTTATCACCTGTCTTTTCTACTTACTGTGTACTTTAAAGGAGTTAATACATGTCAACTCTTGGAAAATAGTGCTTATGATATAGTACCTAAGTCATTGTATTTTTATTGGACTAGAGGCCTGACATACGAAATTCATGCGCAGGTACAGTTCCTAGGCCTGGCCTGCAATCAGGGCCATTTTCCCTGGCTGCCCACAGCTGGCCCTGCCCCCCCCCACCACCACCCACCCCTGGTTCCCGTTCACCATCGGTAATTGGTGCCTGACAGCCAGGGGAACGACCGAGAGGTCAGCTGTTCCTGCCAACTTGCCAGCCCTGTCCCTTCCATGGGTTGCCCTATGTGTGTGAGGCGACTGGCAGGTCAGGGGCCTTGACCTGGCACCCTCCGAGTCCCCTGCCACCCACCCACTGTCCCCCATTCACCATCAGGTGATCGGAGCCTACCGACCGGGGAAAGGTCCCAGTGCATCTCATAGAGACTGATCCAGCGGTCATTCTGGTTGTTCCCTTGTTAGGGTCAATTTTCATATTACCCTTTTATTATATAGGATGAGGTCTCACAATACAATGTATATTCTTGTCCCCTTTTTTAGAACTGAATATATATTTTTTCTTCAAAAGGAATCTCAAGACATTTACAAGTATTAAGGTATTTCCTTGATCTTTCTGTGTGTGTTTATATTTTGAACCTAGAGACAAGTTCAAAAAATTCTTTAAATTATGGAGATGACTGGACAATCCTTTTGAGGGGTTTTGTACATAACTAGAAACAAAAGGAGATGGTTTGGGATTGTCATCATAGAAATCTTCATCTGTTAAATTCTCTGAACTCGATTTCCTTTATGTTCCATCTCTTTGCCTGACTGGTTAGGGGAAATGCTGGGAATGAGTTTGATTAGGGATTGAAATGAATCCGCTGCAAATCTAAAATCCGTGCAGGCTTATCACGTTCCTTCTATAATCTAACATGCCTGGAGGAGTCATACTGGGCCATCAGAATTGCTGGTTTATGAAAGCAGCTGGTGTGAGTTTAATAGTTTAGCACTGCACTGAGGGAGGAAACCAGCATCCCATATGTTTTAGCTTAATCACATGTGAGTTAGCTTAATCTCTTGATAGGAGTTGAACTTCTTTGGAAAGAGTTAATCAGAAGTCATGAGGCATTCCCTTGTGCAGCAGGGATTGGCCACGGCAGGAACTGACAAAGAGAAGAACATTACTGAGAAAGAATGTTATATGCAGTTTTTGTTTCTGTAATTTTCCATGCATCTAGCAACTCACGTTTCGCTCTTTTCTACAACAATGGTAAAAACGTTATGATTGTTAATATTATTGTCTTTGCTACTATTACTGCCACCCACCAACACTCTAGCAACAATAGCCTTGGTTAAGCGGCTACTGTGACAGGCCCATGTTAAGTGCATTTGAAATATAATTTCACATAATCCTCACAAAAACTCTCTGGGGTAGGCCCTAACAAACTTATTTTGGGGATAAAATTAAGGATCAGAGCTGCTATTAATCCAAAGTCATCCCAAAAGTAAGTAATAGAATCAGGATTTGAATCCAGTCTTGTATGACTACCAAGCCATATGCTTTTTCTATTGTATCAAAAGTTCTCATAATTTTGTCTTTAAAATTTCAGAGTAATTTGGAGTCCTTCATAGGCCTGGGTCAGGATATTTTTTAAAAATCACCAATAATAACCTCTGAATAAATGGAATATATCTAGCCTTTATTTATACTCATACATTTCTGTAACTGAATACATTTAACCTTATGATAACCCAATACATTGTCCACATCTCTAATTTGTACACATATTGCTAAAATCTCTTTTCTGCATCAGTAGCAGCCTGATGATTGAACATTTGGGAATGGCTGTGTGCCACCATTGGCTTAAGTGCTTCTGACTATAGGTTCCTTGCATGTTTTATATGAGAGGGTGGGGATAAGGGGGAGAGATCAACCAAAGGACTTAATATACAAGCGCATAGGCCTAACCAATGGACACAGACAACAGGGGGGTAAGGGTATGAGTGTGGGGGGGTATAGGGAGTAATGTGGGGATAAGTGATAACTTAACCAATAAAAAATTTAAAAAATCTGAAGTTCTAATAAACTATTCAAATGAAAAAAAATGTTTTCTATAGTATTACTCTGTCTGTGCTAGACGATATTCTCTCATTTATTTCCATTGTAAATTGAGAAATGTGTTTTCATGGAAAATAATTTGGCTCTAATTCATAATACACATGACTTTTAAAGATCCTAGTGTTAGCAGCCAAAGAACGGCACCAGGTGTTAGGGAGGAGTAAGGCTGGACCTCGGCTCAGCAACCTTGAGTTTGGCTTGAGAGAATTCAGAGCCAAGGAACTCAAATAAATTATAAAGGAAAGCTTATTTAGAAAGTTACAGAAGTAGTAAAAGGGCTCCTGCAACTCAGGAGAAAAAGGCAGGAGAGGCGAGGGTCTGCTCCGGAAGAGAGAGCATGCATGGGGCCTTGTACCAAGGGCTTTTATCTGAGATCTCTGGAGAGAATCCCTATAGAACATTCATCAGCTTTCCAGGTGTGCCCTTTCGTGGTCTCCTCTGATTGGTCAGTGCCAGGGGTTCATCAGTCAGTGCAGCTGGTCCTGATGTCGGTCATGGCGTCAAGGCAGCTTCTCTGGGCCTGGAGCTAAACACAGCTGAAGCCTAGATGTCATCTTCCAGGGGTTAATGCTTAAGAGCAGTGGTTCTCAACCTTGGCTGCACATTAGAATCACCTGGGAATCATCCTCCGGAATGAGGCCCAGAAATCAGGATTTTAAAAAAAGATTCCCAGGTGATTCTAATGTGCAGCCAAGGTTGAGAACCACTGCTTAAGAGAGTGCTCATGCAAGGGCTTATAGTTTTGCCCATTACTAGGCCCCTGGGGATTGATGCCAGGCACCCGGGGCTCATCCCCCTGGTAACCCTCGGCACCTGGCCCATCCTTCCTACCACATGGCATCCTTGTGATTTTCATAATGCGAGGTTGACGTGCATTTATTTTTAATCACGGCAACAAGGTTAAATATTCAATCAATATGATTACACACACCTCTTTTAAAGTAAACTATTTTAAATATTCATGTTTTAAATGTTTAAATGTTTTTGTTTTTAAAAATTTTTAAAGGGCACATAGAGAAACACTTGAATTTTTTAACTAAAATTGAACACATAAGTAAGTGTACATTATTTCACACATAATGAAATGGTTTCCAAAGTGCTCTCTGCATAGACAGAGTCTAGTACATTTTTAGGATCTTATTTTTCTGACCTGTTCCTAGATTTTCAATATAGTGTTTCTATGTTTCTTCAACCTTCTAATATGACTGCATGGAGGCAGCTAATTGGTGTTTCTCAGAATAGAGGAGAAAACGGACTAAGCTGCATCTCCCAGCCTAAGGCCAATATCACACGTAACTTAAATACTATTCTCTGCTCAGTTTTCCCGTGTGGACTGAATGTTTGTGCCCCCCACCCCCCCGAATTTCATATGCTAAATTCCTAACCCCTGATGTGGTGATATTTGGAGATGGGGCCTTTGGGAGGTCATTAGGGCTCAATGAGGTCATGGGATTAGAGCCCTTATAGGCAGAAACACCAGAGAGCTCCCTCCCACTGTTTCTTCCCCACCCCACCATGTGAGCACACACACAACCCACGATGAGGGCCCTCGCCAGAACAACACCATGTGACACCCTGATCTCCTATCTCCAGCCTCCAAAACTGTGAGAAAATAAATTTCTGTTGTTTAAGTCCCTAGTCTGTAGTATTTTTTGTGGCAACCTGAGCTAAGAAACTGCTACAATCTGGCTGCTTCTTCTAGCATTTGAATGTTCATTAATTTTAAACTACCCTAAATGTGAGAATAAAAGGCATTAAAGTAAACACTGTCAAGAAAAAGTCTTAAGAAAGCAAAGAGGCATCTTCAGACACCTGTGGCAACTGAGAACCGACGTGTTAACAACCAGCAATCGCCTATTCAGCCAACGCTGGGCAGTTAGTCAGCAAACCTGTTTCAAACCTGTACTAGGTGTACTGGTTAATACTGCAGATTTTTTTCAATAGATGGAGCTACATGTATATTGGTACATGCCACCGCATTGATACATGCGATTTGATATGTCTGCTATTTTGTTGTATTGACAACAAACTTCAAAACTTTGTATGTCAAATTTGCTGAAGGTGTTAACATCATAGATATTTTTACGCTTAAAAATGATGAATTTCATGCCAAAAAAGAGAGCATTTGCAGGAAGTTTTAATTCATTACTTCATTTTGAAGAAAAGTGCTGCTGAAAGTTATTGTATACTTCGGGAAGCTTATGGTGAACATGCTCCATCTCAAGATACTTGTGAGCGCTGGTTTAAATGCTGTGAAAGTGATGATTTCGTTGTGAAAGACAAAGAACATCCAGGCCAACTGAAAAAGTTTGAAGACCAACAATCACAAGCATTATTGGATGAAGATGCGTGTCAAACTCAAAACCAACTTGCAGAAAGATGAAACGTTGCTCAGCAAACAATTTCCGGTTGTTTACAAGCAATGGGAAAGATTTTAAAGGAAGGAAAATGAGTGCCACATCAACTGAATGAAAGATGAATGGAAAACCAAAAAGTCATCAGTAAAATGTTGCTTCGATGGCATTATTAACTGGTACACCTGGTACTTTCACATTCTCAAATCTATTAATTAGAAAAGGAAAGGGTAAGGTTTGTTTGAAGAGAATCTTAAAAATAGTGAAAAGGCTTTATTTTATTATTTTATGTAGTGTTTTGGAGAGGAGTTCAGTTTAATGACTAATAGTAAGCCTTGGGAATTTTAGGCAAAGACCAAATTACATTCCCAAGATGATCTTGATATATCTTTAAACACTTTTTTTTAAGTACAAAACATGGTAAATACCAGGTAACACTCACATAGTGTTTACTATGTTCCAGGTATTGGTCTAGAAATGGATATACATTTACTTGTCAAAGAAACCATGGAAGGTAAGTACTATTATCCCCATTTTATAATGAGGACACGAAGCCCAGAAAGTAGCTTGTTCAAGGTCCTGTGGAAGCAGTGGTGCCCCTGCAATTTGAACCTGGGTCCTGTGGCTTTAGACTCCATGCTTGGAACTACTATGCATACCTGCATCTTTTAAAAATGTATAGGGTGACATTAATTAATAAGATTATATAGATTTCAAGTGTACAATTCTATGATACATCATCTGTATGTTACATTGTGTGTTTTCCACCCAAAGTCAAGTCTCCTTCGGTCCAAATATATTGACCCTCTTTACCCTGTACTACATGGACCAGAGCAGTATTTAATTTTTATAATAGTGTCAGTAAGTCCTGGTAAGATCTGGGCATCACTGTTAGAGACCTTTTAATGACATCTGGGGAAAATATAACAAATTCATGAATAATAAACACACTTTGAAAAAGGTATATAATTAAATCATTTATTGTGGTCTAAGGAGTGTGTGGTGTTCAGAAGAAAAAGAGCTCCATTGAGGTTGAAAATTTTATAAAAATCTTAGATTGGAGTATGAGTTTTCCCTTAAAGAAAAAGGACTGTCTAGCACAGGAGGAGAAATCTAACCATAAATATCTAAACAGAAATAAGCATGGCCTATATCCTTGTGGGATATTTGTAATATTAACTAGTAAGTCAGCATTGATTCCTATGCCTTCCCTTTGCTTATAACAGGCACCAGGCAAGACTTTTCCCCATGAATGAAAACATAATTTCCAAACAAATCCCAGATCACTGTTTCTGTCAGAGTCAATGTTACTTTCTAAGTAAATGAAGAAACTAATGGCTTTATAATGATATTTTTACAAACTTTCCTTATTTTTATCATCTCGTGGCTATTGAATTACTACATTGGATCTGGCAGATGAAAGTGTCTGTGTTTTGCTTTACAAATTCGTTTATATCAAAGGCTGCCTCTTCAAAAAAGAACAGTGACCTTAGGGTGGAGCCCTCATGTCATATTCTTCGAAATATTATTCATATTATGCTTCTCACTTATAAATTGAAAGGGCAGGGCTATGGACTTAAATGCAGAATAAGTCATAATTCATTCTGAAATATCTAGGCTGGCATTTATTTGGGAAGAATACACAGAAAATAACATCCATGGGGAAACATTTATAAACAAGAGGCATGCTTACACAGTAGGTAGGTGCAAATAGATTACAAGTCTTTCTCTTCTCTCCTCCTCCTCCTCCTCGTCCTCCTTCTCCTCTTCCTCCATTTCTCCTTCTGTTGTCATTCTTCTTTGTGTCTAATCCAGTGATGGTGAACCTTTTGAGCTCGGCGTGTCAGCATTTTGAAAAACCCTAACTTAACTCTGGTGCCGTGTCACATATAGACATTTTTTGATCTTTGCAACCATAGTAAAACAAAGATTTATATCTTTGATATTTATTTTATATATTTAAATGCCATTTAACAAAGAAAAATCAACCAAAAAAATGAGTTTGCTTGTCACCTCTGACACGCGTGTCATAGGTCCGCCATCACTGATCTACTAGTTTAACCTCACAAACTGTCCCCCAGCTAGCTCTGAGAATTCCTCAGCGTGGGGTGTTATCTGTGCCCCAAACAGACCTGCTGTTCTGTGACCACCTGCTTCACCACTCCTCTGGGTAGCATCTAGTTTCTCTTGTGTGTGTGCCATTTTGCTGGAGCAGTTTCCATCATTAATCAGCACACTTTGCAAAATGTCCTCACCTCCTCTTCGTACTTCGCTCTTCTAGACTTCCAGTGAGAAGCAGGACTAAATGGTGAATGGGGATCATTAAATCATTAGATTCATAAAACCAAGTTCCCAATTCTGATGAAAACTTTGGAGTATAATTTCAACTTCTGAATTGACACTGTGTGAATGTTTATTATCTAAGACAAAGGAGAAAGCTATGGATTTAGTGAAATTTTCATCTAGGAACAAGGAAAGTAACCTCATTGAATAAATTGTGAAGAAATAGTGGTAAGATTTTTAAAAAGTGGCATCTGTATTACAAATGTATACTTTATAGTTGTCTATTGCTGTATCACCAATTACCCCAAGACAGTTGTTTAAAATGGTAACCCTATATAACAAAAGGCTAATACGCAAATAGACCAAATGGCAGAACGACCAGTCACTATGCTGTGCACTGACCACCAGGGGGCAGACGCTCAAAACAGGAGCTTCCCCCTGGTGGTCAGTGTGCTCCCACTGGTGAGTGCAGTGGTGGTGACCTGCCTCTGCGTCAGTCAGACATCCCTGAGGGCTTCTGGACTGCGAGAGGGTGCAGGCGGGTCTGAGGGACCCCCGCTGAGTGCACAAATTTCATGTACCAGGCCTCTAGTAATTTAATAAATTCCTATAATTCTATTAACTGGCTGAGTCTTGATTCATCTTTGGTTGCTTTTAGCTGAGGGACTGACTGGGGCTCAGATGACATAGCTCAGAACTGAACATCTTTCTCTCAATATAATTTTTATCATTAAGGAAGCTAGGAAATACATCTTCCATGATGTCAGAAGCTTCCCGGAGTGCAAGGCCTAATGTGCAATTGCTTATCAAGCCTTTATGCATATTATCTCCAGTGATATCTCAGTGGCCACAACAATTCACATAGCTTGGCACAGGGTCAACACAGGAGGAAAATACACAAGAATTAAGATGTTGGGAGGTGGGAGACTTTGGGGTCCATTTTTGTAGCAATCCACTATAATCACCTTCTGGACCTAATGATACTTACTTCTTCCATGTACAAAATACACTTAATATCCTTCAAGCCCTCAAAGTCTCATCGGCCTTGGAGTTCATGATTTTGTGAATGGCATTAGGACCAGAGGTGGACCACACTTTTCAGATCCCAAGATCTGTGATAGTTGTCCTCTCCCTGCCTCCCCCGCCCTCTCCGCAGTACACAGTGATGGTGACAAAGAAGCAGGGCAGTCATAACGAACGCTCCCTTTCAAAACGGGAGACAATGGGAGGCACCTGGCAGTCACAGGTGCACAACAGCTCTGAGCTTTGGCCCAGCATGTGTTATCAGGGCTTCCTACTGTGGATGCAAAGAATGTGTCTTACCAGAGCTCAGGTTTGCTCCCTGGAAACAGTAGGTCTCCTGGGTCCTTGACTCTGCTACCTGAGAAAGTTCTTTTTCCACAGGCAAGTCCCTTGTTGACCACCAAGTAGTTTTCGAAGACTGCTTCTCGCCTATAGTAAAGTTGAGAGCCCAGATATCTCTTTACATGTTGAACTGCCCCAGTGCCTTTTAGTCTGGGCTGGGAGTGCTGTCATTCATTCCATTCTGTTCAAGAACTTTTCATGGTAGGCAAATAATAGCCTCCTAAATTTGTTCACCATATGCCCTAACTGGCTTGGCTCAGTGGATAGAGCATCAGCCTGCGTACTCAAGGGTCCCAGGTTCGATTCTGGTCAAGGGCATGTACCTTGGTTGCAGGCACATCCCCAGTAGGGGATGTTTCTCTCTCATCGATATTTCTAACTCTCTATTCCTCTCCCTTCCTCTCTGTAAAAAATCAATAAAATATATTAAAATCTGTTCACCATATAATCCAAGACTTGTGGATATGTTATGTTTCCTGACAAAGGTGGATTAAGGAAGAGGCAAAAGTTAGGATGCTAATCAGATAACCTGAGACTAGAGAGATTATCCTAGATTTTCCCAGCTGACCCAATGTAATCACAAGGGTCCTTAACTGTGGAAGAGGGAGACAGGAGAATCAGAGTGACAGAGTGACTCAACGTGAGAAAGGCTCAACTGGTCATTGCTGGCTTTGACAAAGGAAGAGGTCATGAGCCAGGGAATGTGGGCAGCCACTAAGAGCTGCAAAGACAAGAAAACGGATCCTTCATCAGGTCCTTCACAAAGGAACACTAGTCTACTAACTTGATTTTAGTTCGGTGAGATCAACTTTGGACTTATGATATCCAGAACTGTAAGAAAATCAATTGTGTTATTTTAAGCCACTAAGTGATAAATTGTTACAACAGCAATAAGAAAATGGTGCATTTGGCTCCATTTGGACAACACCCTTAAGCTACCTAGAGACCCTTTGTCCAAATGCCACCTACTATGTGATCAGTCCTAGAAACTAGACCTCAGATACTAGCAGATGTGATCAAATGATATCTAGCAAAATACTAAGAAGAACCTATACTAGTATACCCATTGTTAGTGGAATTAGGGATATTCATGCAATGAACAAGTATTTCCGATTAACATTAGGTAAGCATCTGTAGCATTATTATGATAAAAACCCTGCTTGAAAACATCAGTATGAATCCTTTGATATAACATTCAAAAGTAGTATGTTGTATGGGGATACTTACATATGTTTTCTAAAGCTGTGAAGAGAAGTAGGGAAAGGATTTACCCAGAATTCAGTATTGGTGACATCTGAAGAAAATGTGATTGGTGTGGGTGGGTGGGGTGGGGGGGGCAGTAGAGGGAGAGAACAGGGTTCTCTATGGTACTGGTGACATTCCACTCCTTGAATTAGGTGGTGAACTTATACATGAACATTTTGCTATTCCTTAGACTATGCATTTATATTATACTAGAGGCCCAGTGCACGAAATTTGTGCATGGAGGGGGTCCCTCAGCCTGGCCTGCACCCTCTCTGATCCTGGGCCCCTCGGGAGATGTCTGACTGCCTCTTGCAATCCGGGACCGCTGGCTCCTAACTACTTCTGCCTGCCTGATCTCTCCTAACCACCTCTGCCTGCCTGCCTGATCACCCCTAATTGCTGCCCTGCTGGCCTGATCACCCCTAACTGCCTCTGCCTCTCCCGGCACCCAGGATCCAGGATTCCCTCCCTCTGGTCGGCCATAGGCACCTGGGACCTGGCTTACCTCCCTCTGGCCAGCCACAGGCACCCAGGACCCGGGCCGGTTTCACCTGGGCCGGCCGCAGCTGCAGGGGACTGTGGGCAGGCGACTTCACTCAGGCCACAGCCACAGGCACCCGGGACTGCAGGGCGGGCGCCTTGTCCCTCTCCCGGGCCGCAGCCTGGCTGGTCCCCATTCCTCTCTCCCCAGTGTTGAGAGTCTGAGCCATTATGGTGTGATGGTGTGAGGGCATGATGATCACTTGCATTTTAGCTCTTTATTATATAAGATAGGCCCCTTTGTATATAAAATTCACAATAAAATGTCAAGAATTTTTTTAAAAGTAAAAAATTCAAAAACCTATGTACCAAATATTTCACAAAGAAAGCTGATGCAGCAATATTACTATTGGACAAAGGAATCATTAGCAATACAAAAAAAGTCCATTAAGTCTAATAAAATAATAATTCACATAAAACAATATTTCATAGCCTAATTTTTGATATATTTATTCTTAAAGTTCTCTAGTGAGTGACAGATATTGAGAAAACTTTAGGTTTATGGTAGGTTATAGAAAATCAAGTAGTAATTTTTTTGTGTTGAGGCAGTAGTCCTGTGTGTTGGGGAAGGCACATGAAATGATAGAGGAATACTTTCAGTAGAATATTGTAATGTTAATTAATTCAATTCTATAATTCTAACTAGTTTATTCTGTAAAGACTTTTTGAAAAGGATAAATTAAATGTTATAGCTGAATACAATTTACATTTTCCTTTTATTTACAAAGTGAGAATTGATAGTCAAAACAAAAGATCGTGTCATAACATGTCCTAAATTAAAAAGCCAAAGAAGAATATTCTCTGGTTCTTTGAAGACTTAGTTGGTAAAGTGTCAAGGGAAAAGAATTCAGGAAGATGACTAACATTTTTTGATGATCTGAGTTGGACAGCAAGAGCTGTATTATTATTATTAATACATGCCCATTGCATATCAAATACATGTCTTAGGGTTCAGAGTGGACTTCACTTGTTTCAGACAACAGGAATGTGAAAATGGAAACCAAATAAATCAAGCAAGCAGATTTGGGAGATCTTTAAGATTAAGATTAGGATTAATTTGTCATGCACGTTTTTGTTTTAGTCCTAAATGGAAGCCAGACAAAGCACGGTAGCCGGTGCCAGCCCAGCCTCCTAGCACCCCTTGGTTTTGCTCTACCTGCTCCACCATGGGCTCTTGGCACCAGTGCTGTGATGTGCACTGTCTGGGGGAACTTAAAGGAGCAGGCACTTTGTTTGGCACAGTGTGGCATTACTTCCATCCGCGGATGAACTCTGACCACAGACTCATCATCACAGCCCCAGCATACAGCCTAGACATAGTAGGCACTTAATAAATACCTGTTAAACAACTTGTTGAAAACAATGCATATTACAAAATAATAATAAAACGTAGTGACTTTTGAAAAGAAGCGATACATAACTATTTTAAAAGTTATTTAAATATTGGTCTTTGCTAATGCTGGGAGGGCATCGTTGCAGTTTTTCCACTGGCTTGAAGTATCCTCTCACACAGCCACGGAACTCAGACAACAAAACTAGCTCCAGTGAGGTGTTTTTTATTCTGTAAATAACTATCTTTGTTGTTCCTTGCAATTCTAAAATTTAACAACTCCTTTGCCTCATTTGGCCTCTTTTTGGGAATTTCAATATGCATAGCTGTGAAGGCTTATGAATTCTGTCCATAGACAGATAGGAACTAACCTAATGATCTTGCCACTTCCCGCTTATAAAAACAGAGAAGCTAAAGGATTGACCAGGCTGGGATGAAGTGCCTGCTACTGTCATTGTTTGCCTTTTTTCTTTTTAAGCCAGTTCTTGATTTTTATAACCCTGTATTTTATTATTAAGCTTTGAAGGTTTAGATGTTACAATTTCATGGCATAAGCTTATGCTGTTTTCTCCTACCATATCTTTTGTGTTGTTGATTTTGTTATTTTTATTACTTTTTAGAAAGAGAAGAATGGAGAAGGAGAGAGAGAAGCATCGAATGCGAAAGCAAAGCATCAATCAGCTGCCTCGTGCACGCCCACTCTTGGGGATCGAGCCCCAAACCCTGGCATGTTCCCTGACCAGGAATTGAACCAGCAACATTTTGGTACATGGTTCGATGCCCAACCATCTGAGCCATGCCAGCCAGGGCTCCTACCATATCTTTAAAAAATATATAATCTATGATTTTTGTACCCAGCTTCTTAATTTGAAGTATTATGTCCATATTATGTGATGGCTCAATTACTTTTCTTTCAAGTATTGCAAAATGTACACTCTGACATATTATTAAAACAATTGTTTACATACTTATTAATACTTTATTTTGCTGCTTTCTAATACTAACTTCTGTTCTTACACCATCATTTCCCCTTTTCTGGGCACAGACATACTTTAGTGGAATACTTTCTTTTTTTTTTTTTAAATATATTTTATTGATTTTTTTACAGAGAGGAAGGGAGAGGAATAGAGAGTTAGAAACATCGATGAGAGACAAACATCAATCAGCTGCCTCCTGCACACCCCCCACTGGGGATGTGCCCGCAACCCAGGTACATGCCCTTGACTGGAATCGAACCTGGGACCCTTCAGTCCACAGGCTGACGCTCTATCCACTGAGCAAAACCGGTTACGGTGGAATACTTTCTTGAGTAGTCTTTTGGTTGTTCCTTTCCAGGACAAAAATATAGATGATATCCCTTCAGTCACTTTTAGACATGAAGCAAAACATGGGTGAATGTAGAACATGGAGCTTAAAGCTGGATCCCTGATGCCTTTGTAGATATGCTTTCCCGTTTCTTCTGGCTTCAGTGTGGCAGAGAAGAGGCCCTGCTCAGTTCACTTGGTCTTTCATTGTAGGTTCCATTGTTTTCGGGCCTCCATGCAGCTTGTCCCACACGGGTATGTCCACACAGATGTTACCTCTTTAAATGTAATTCATTTTTTCATTAACCCTTTTTCTGTTCTCTTTTTCAGAATCATTTATCAAATTTGGGCCCCAGTCTGTTGTCCTCTAGTTTCACGCCTTCTGTGTTTCATTTTTATTTCCTTTCTTCTGCAATCTGGCAAAGAGCTTCAAAGTGGTTCACCAGACATCTAACTTCATTTCCTACATTAACGAGTATTAATGAGTTTTTTCTGTATTGGTATAATTTATAATTAATTTTAAGTTGGTTTTATAAAATTTATAATTATAGCATATTTTAGTCCTTTTGTTTGGTTCATTTTTATTTGCTCTTGTTTGCCAGTCCTTTTTTGCCTTATTTCATTAAACATACTGACCACATACTGACCACATACTGAAAAGGAGCATTAGTGGAAAACAATTTTTGAAATAACCCAAAGATTTCAAGGGATGCCATATAAAGATTAAGACACCAATATCTGGATAAATCCTGGTGAAAAAAGAAAAGAAGACAATGTCTTTATCTCCTCTGCTTTTTGTTTTGGAGCAAAGTTTCTTGAATTTTGTTGAAAGAAATGTGATAGATTGCATTATTGTTCTCAATTCTACACCCTGTCTTGCATGATTCCCTTGTATGGCCTCATCATCCATCTCCTCTCCAGGCTTGGCTGTGTGACCTACTTTGGCCAGTGACAAATGGGTGAAAGTCACAGTGTGTATTCCAAGACCTGGCCTTGGAGGCCTCGCATGTGTCACTTTTTCTCCTGCATCCCTGCCAGTGCCATGGGGAGAACATACCATGGATGTTCTTGGACAGCCTGCTGGTCCCCAGGGGAGGATAAAACAAAGATGTGGAGCAGAGCCGGCCAGTTAAATAATAGACATGCAGGGACAAAAAGAGCTTCCCAGCTGAGCCCAGCCCAGGCCAGTCAGATTTCAGCAGCTTTGCAGATGCATGAACAAAAAGAAAATATTACTCTTATCAGGGTGACTGGTTAAGCAGCAATAACTGACCAACACAACAATTTCCCTTCTATTTCCTCCAATAAATCATTTTTAAAAATAATTCTTTTTTGGTGGTTCTTGGTTATTATTTTTAATAGATCTTACTTTGAAAAATTATTACTTATTGTCTTGATATCCCTATTGAAAAGATTAACAGATTTCCCCCTGAGTGGTAGCTCTTTAAACATGGATGAGGCTTCCTCTCTCAGACCTCAAGTGAGAAGATTTGATGCTTTCTCTGCAGCCTGGCAACCTGCAGGGAGTGTGGAGTGAGCCCGGACCCTCATGAGCAGAACTTCACCCCTGCATGGCTTCTGCCCGGTTAGCAAACCCGCTCCGCTAGTGAGCAGGTTCAGGGCGGCAATATCTCCCATGCTTCCTGTTCATGTTCTCAGGGAAGACACTGCTTACTTACGTTTTGCTTTTGTGCTTGGATTCTTAAAAACAGAGGTCCTAATTCTACCTTGCGGGGGGCCTGGTCCTGCTCCCTCCTCCTCTAAAGGGGAAAGACACCGGTCACCACTGCCGCTGGCATCTTCGCTCGGCCTGCGTGGGAAGGACTGGCTGCTGCTCACCAGCCCCACTTTGCTTTCTTGGATATCCAGCTCGACTCCATTTCTCAGTTTCCTTTGCCTGGGGCCACGTGTTTTTCTTGGTGACAGACTGTGAATAGAAGTGATATTGCACGTCTAGGTCTGGCTTATAAAAACCTGCCGTTAACAATTCCTCATTTTCTTCCCTTCCCCCCAGCTGGATGCAGAGGGTCCCAGAGGCCTAAATGACTATCAAAGCGCAGGTGGGAGGAGTCGCGGCCCTGTCTGGCCATGGGTAAGGCTGTCCACTCACCAGCAGCTCCCAGTTTGATTGCAGGTGAGTGAGAAATAAACTATTATGAGAGTCACAGTGACCTGGGAGATCATCTGTCAGAGCAGTTAATGTCATTTAACTAGTTCAGAAATCAGTAGCTTGGAGTGGAGGGCTAAAATAATAAACTCTAAAGTAGGGAGTACTGGAGGAGTAATCACGGTTGACGGATAATGATGGAGCAGGCAGGATTGTCAGCCATGGCAAAACATTTGGCAAAACCGATGCCTGTTGATAACTCAGAAGACAGACCACATGCCTCTCTTAGGAGATGTGATTTGTAATAGTTACGGTAATGACATGAGCTGGCTATGTTGGCTGCCTTTGGTGATTTATGATAAGAAAGAATTGGCCCGTTTTCAAATAGAAATGAAAGAAAATGGAGAAGGCCCAGGGGTCAAGGATTGCTTCTGACCCACCATAGTAAGAAATATTTTTAAAAAATTATTGCAAGACAGAGATTCACTAAGATTTTTCAGTTCAACAAAATGACCATCCCTGCTATAAAGCGGGAGGTCTGGAGGTTTATTGGTCATGGCAGCAAGGAGATACCACACACCCCAGCTAACACTGCCAGCTGTACCTGAGGTGTTTCCACATCCTCTTCCTGGAATGTAACGGAGATGTTTTCATTTCTGCTACTCCTGTGTTAGGCAGTGTATCCTACCTTCATGTCTGTTCCCTCCACTTACCCACACCCCACACCCCACACCCCATCTAGTTCAGGTTCCAGTGGGTCCTGATGAGTGAAGGGAAGATGGGGGAAGCAGGACAGAGGAGGGGAAGAAGGACAGCTGTGATACACTGGAATGTCAGGGTGCTCTTGAGTTCGAATTGCCATCCTACAGTGTCCCTTTTGGGGAAAAATGGCTCGGCCTTTGTCCCCTGTTGGCATGAAAATCAGGCCTTTGTATTTCTGCCCCAGTCATCACAGCGACCGCCAAGGCAGGTCTCAGCTAAGACCAATGAGGAGCTGACAGCTGGCTGCTCTCTGCTGGCCTCACTCCCAGGGGCTGGGCAGGGACGTTTCCAGGTCCTTCTCCTGAAGCTGGCATTCCCCCCACACACTTGTTTTTGTCCCTCTCTCCATCTTTCCTGCCTTCTAATATGCCATTTCTCCACTACAGCATCTGGTGTGAGCCCTAACAGTTTTCGTTCTGCTTTTCATTAAAAAATAGTAGCGGTGCTCACTGGCTGTGCAGAGCAGAAAAGATGCCTCGGGACACATTGCTTTTGATCACAAAATGATTAATTAAAGGGTCGGTTTCCTTTAGTTGTCAAATTTCATTGCCCCAGTCTGTGGTCCGATGTATCTGGCATCGGAAGTGAAGCATTTTTTCACATCCCCTCCTCTATTTAGCAAAATTACTTTTGATAAATTCATAAAATGAAATAAATAATAATGGATGGATATTAAAATTGAACTTCATATGTATAACCATGCCAGCTAAAAAATACAAATTAAAAATAAAACAGTTAAAACAAAGATAAACCAAAACAAAAAATAAAAAAAAATAGAATGAAAATCCACAAACAAAAAAATAATTATAAAGCATAAAAAAGAACAAAAGCTCAATTAGGTCAATAGTTTGCATAGCTACCTAACACTGAAATTTTAGTTATAGTCATATGTAATAAATTTATAAATAATTGTTTGGTTACTAATAAATAAATTATAATAAAAACAAAATATCTATAAAAGCTAAAATTTAGGCAATTACTAAGACATACCTCTGAATGAACTAAGTTGAAAATTGTTTGTATGGAAAAAAATACAATAATCCTATATAAAAAGAGGTAATATGCAAATTAACCCTCGCACCCTCACAAAAGGTTGCCTGTGTCCAGGCTGGCAGGGGGCTTAGTGAGGGATGACCAAAAAACTGAACAGCAGGCTGCATGGGGTGACCAGGCAGGCAGGGGAGCTGAGAGGGGTGACCAGGCCGGGGGCAGTTCAGGGTGACCAGGCCAGCAAGGGTGGCAGTTGGGGGCGACCAGGCAAGTGGGGAGGTGCAGTTGGGGGCAGCCAGGGGAAGTTAGGGGTAACCAGGCAGGCAGGCAGGTGAGTGATTAGGAGCTAGCAGTCTAGGATTGTGAGAGGGATGTCCGACTGCCGGTTTAGGCCCAATCCCCGAAATTGGGTCTAAACTGGCAGTCAGACATCCCCTGAGGAGTCCCGGTTTGGAGAGGGTGCAGGCTGGGCTGAGGGGACCCATCCTCCATGCACAAATTTCATGCACTGGGCTTCTAGTTAATAAATAATAATACAAGAATAAACTGTTTCCCATACTCACAACTATAAACCTACTTTTGCCCCACCCTGTATTAGTAGATAACAAGAGAAAACATTTCAATAGAAATAAAAGAGTATCATATTTTATTAACTTTGATATTCTGATTTAAAAATGTAATATAATAGGAATAAATGGACATGGTTTTAATATAAAAATAGTTTTTCTTCAAAAGAAAAGTTAATATTTAATGGTCATTCACTAAAGAACCATTATTTTAACTTTTATGATGATTGTAGGCAACACAATTAGAATAAAATAAAATAAGTACAAGGAATATCTACATCTATATATTTCCAGATCTTAAAAGTTGGCTGTTAACCAAGAAAATCTAACAGAATAAATGAAATAATTAATTAGGAAAGTTCAGAGTGACAGCTATTTTCAAAATTGTTAATTAAGAAAAAGAGTTACTGGATATGCAAAATAACCTAGTAGAAAATATAACTAGAAAAATTTTCCCTTTACAATTTCAGCCGCAAACATAAAATATATAGAAATATGTCAAATATGAGATGTGTAATGCCTAAATGAAGTAAAGATAAACATTTTTCTGAGATATAAAGGCTTATTGATATTGATACAATTATACTCTACATTTTTGAGTAGAAAGAATCAGTAGTGTAAAGATATCAGTACACCTAAATTTATTTATAAAATCAATACAATCCCAATTATTAATATAACTAGAGGCCCGGTGGACAAAAATTTGTGCACTCGGGGGGGAGGGGGGTCTCTCAGCCCGGCCTGTGCCCTCTCGCAGTCTGGGACCCCTCAGGGGATGACCACCTGCTGGCTTAGGCCTGCTCCCTGGGAGATTGGGCCTAAGATGGCAATCAGACATCCCTCTGGCAGCCCAGCTGCCCTTGGGGGATGTCCACTTGCCAGCAGGGAGCAGGCTTAAACTGCAGTCGGACATCCTTAGCGCTGCTGAGGAGGCAGGAGAGGCTCCCACCACCACCGCTGTACTGGCAGCCATAGCCTGGCTTGTGGCTGAGCAGAGGTCCTCCCATGTGAGAGCGCCCTGACCACCAGAGGGCAGCTCCTGCATTGAGTGTCTGCCCCCTGGTAGTCAGTGTGTGTCATAGTGACCAGTCATTCCCAGTCCTTCTGCGGTTAGGGTCAGTTTGCATATTACCCTTTTACTATATAGGATAGAGGTGGGGGCCGGCTGGTTTTCCCTGAAGGGTGTCACGGAGCAGGGTGGGGGTCCCGCTTGGGTGCCTGGCCAGCCTGGATGAGAGGATGATGGCTGTTTGCAGCTGGTCACACCCCCTTCAGGGTGGGGTCCCCACTGGGGTGCCTGGCCAGTCTGGGTGAGGGGCTGAGGGCCGTTTTCAGGCTGGTGGGCAACTAAAGCTCCCAACCTCTCCTTTTTTTCTTTTTTTCTTTTTATTCTGGGACTTATTTACCATCTATGGCTGTCACTGGAACTGAGAGCTGGCTTTAGCTCTGAGGCTCGGCTCCAGCTCTGAGACCTTGGCTATTGAAAGCAGGTATCTGGGTTTGTTTGGCTTCTATAATTGAAACACTGTTGCTGCTCCAGCTCTGAGGCCCGGCTGGCTGAAAGCAGGTTTCTAGGGTTTGTTTAGCTTCTATAATTGCAACATTGTTTCTTAGAGTGCAGCTCAGAGGCCGGCAGCGGCAGGCGGGGAACCTTGGCTTCCTCCATCACTGGACAAGCAAGCCTCCTGTTTGCTTCAGCTGCCTGGCTGCCGGCCGCCATCTTGGTTGGCAGTTAATTTGCATATTGCCCTGATTAGCCAATGGGAAGCGTGTCGGAGGTACGATTAATTACCATGTTTGTCTATTATTAGATAGGATACTTATATTATAATTGACAAGAATGTAAAGCTCATCTGGAGGAACTGACATGCAAGAATATTCGGGACAATTCTGAAAAAGAAAATAACAAGGAACTAGCCTTACTGTTTCTAAAATATAGATAATAAAACAACAAAAGTTAAAGTTTCTTAATCATTATGAATAAATAGCAGCAAAACACAATTCACAAAAGTCCCAAACACATCTGGAGTTTAATTTGTAACAAATTGACTAAATATTTTGGAAAAAAAATTAAGTGAACCTGGCTCTTTATCTTACTTCTTACACCAAATATTTAAATATTTAAAATACAAACACAAAATCATAGAAGAGAAAAACGATAACTTTATTACTTTTGATCAAGAAGGGACTTCTAGGATATTTGAAGCCAGAATTCATAGTGTTCTTGAGAATCCAGAGGAATCCATTCGTGTAAACAAAATAAACTTTTCTCTGGTGAAAAGAATTGTCAACAATGGAAACTGACTTTTTTTTGGGGGGGGAGGTGGGGCTGTAATGCATATGGCAGAAAAAATACCTCTAATTTCCTTGATTTGTAAAGACCTCAAACAAATATCATCATTGCAGTCAAAATGAGATCATTTATATGAGCAATGACTTAAAGTTATGTATTTAACTAAATAATCATGGACAAGAAAAAAGAGAAGACCCCTAAAAATGTTTATGTTCTTTTTATCGCATTTGCTTTCATGTTCCAGATTACACACCAAACATTTTACTTTGCACCTCAAATCGCTTTCTTTAAAATGTCCCTGCTTCCTTAATTTTCCGAGTTGCTACTTTCTCATTTTTCTGTTGCTGATTACAAACAACTGAAGAATAAGAAACACATGGCTTTTCTATAACTGTTTCTAATTAGACTTTTGGTCAAACAGAGATGATTGTAATTACTCTTTCATTATCTCCCAGGATCTTCTCAAGCTTCCTCAGTTTCTCGCTCATTCCCCAGGCAGCAAAGGAACCAGCAAGAGGAAGCTTCATTAGCTGGTGGCTGTCTGGCTGATTAGTGCTGCCTGGGCTCTATCTGGAGGAAGTTGTTTGAAAAAACAGATTCGAAATAATTCGAATTTCAAAGCAACTTCCCCAGCCTACTTGCTGTTGCCTTATCCTCTTCCTAGTCCATGTCTGAAATCTCCACCCTTGGGGTAGGCAGTGCACACTGATGGGGACTCACAGATGTCCTTCCGGGAACCAGTACCCCCCACTGTTTCATGTAAACATTTGGTGTTCTTTCTTTTTGTTTATTCCCCATCTTGCCCCCTTGCCTGTGAAAGGAATCCAATGCTTTTATCAGTTAAAGTTGTTTTTAACACTCCCCCACTCCGCCCCCCCCACCCCCCTCCCCCCGCCCAAATTTAAAAACGCTGCTTAAAAATTAGAATCAGAACTTTGGCTCCAGTAATAAAGAGGATGTTAATATCTTGTAGGCCAATGGGTCTTACCTAGAGAAATAAAGTCTCCTCATGGGAATTTACAAAGTTTTAGAACAGTTTTTTTTTTCCCCTGTTGTTGATACCATGATTGGTGGGGAGCTACAGGCCCAGGACCTGGAGGACTAGAACACAGACAGGAAAAGTTACAATTCAGTGTGGACAAAATGAATATATGTACAATTAGAGGAATAAAAGTTACAGCACATATTTGAAAATTCATTTATAAAAATATTAATTCCGGGGGATTCTTAAAAATGATAACAGTATAGTAAACCAGAAATGAATTTTCAATGAAAGTGCTCTGTATGGTTTGAAAAAAGGAGAGTTATGGTCATTGAATTTGTCTGATGAAAGTATTTCTCACAGCATAGCACTCACGCTAATTAAGAACATTGTGAAATACTATGGGAAGTCTGTGGCTAAAGAGCCTGAGATGGCATCTCTATTGCCAGTCTCTGATGCACACCAACACCATCGCTTCTGCCCTCCTGCCCACTGGTTGCTGACCCCGATGACCCTGCCACGGGCTCCTCCCTGTTCCCCCAGCAGCCTGGGCTTACACTTCACGGCATTGTTTCTTCCTTTTGCCTCTTGGCCGGGAATGCTCTTCATTTTTTCACCGGCTTTTCCCTTGGCCTGGATCGTTCTTCCCCTCGATATTCAAATGTTACTTTCTCTATGACACACCTTTCTTGACCATCCCTATCTAAAGTTTCATGCTAGAAATCCCTCTTCCTGACTTATTTTTCTCCTGAGTCCTTATCACAATCTAACAAACTATACATTTTGTATATCTCACTTATACATCAGAACCAAAGCTTCCTGCAGGTAGCAATTTTAGTCCCTCCCCCCATGGCTATATCCTGACAGCTTGCCACATGATAGTGTTTAATTAATATTTGTGGAGTAAATAAGTTGGTCTTATCCAGGTAAATTTAATCTGCACTGCTTGGCAGAATAAAAATAATTGAATTGGCTGTTAGAAATGATGGGTTTTAATTCCTGGTTTTTCATTTACTAGCTGTGTTGCATTGGGCAAAACACTTCATCTTCCACATCTCTCATATGAGGATGTTACTATTATCTTGACTACCTCCAAGATGTTAGGAGGAGCCGATGTATCTGTAAAGAAGGTCTGTTACTGGCGATTTTAACCATCAGTTCTTTGAATTACATACCCGATAATAGCGGGGGGTGCCTATGTCCTGCATATTATCTTGCTCAGGAGAGTTATATGTTCCCCCTTCAAAATAATTAATGGTCGATGAAGGATTTCTAGTCAGGGGACATGTTTTCTAACGTGGAGACCATCTACCAGATCACTGGGCGAGTACAACTTTTCCTTTAGGGGGAGCCCAGGACCACAGTTCCTCCTGCAGCAACGGGTCTTCACCTGGAGGATTTGCCTACCGTTCCACAGTGTGGTCAGAGATTTCTGATTGCCATCTTTGGGTTTGGGACGGAGGTTGGGGTGGGAGAGGCTAATGGCATCCAGTGGCCAGGGATGCTCCTAAGCACTCTACAATGTACAGGACAGGTCCTGCAACAGATATTATTTTGTCCAAAATTCCCTAAAGGCTTTCCGAGCTGGAGAATCTCCCACTCTCAGGATCACCTCCCTGGACTATTGTTTATGAGTTTCTTTGTGGAAAGGTCGAGCAGGGGATGGTTGGGAGCCTTCTGGGAAGTGGGAGTGTGTTAAGGAGTCCATAGGCACCAGCAAGTAAGAAGACCAAAAAGAACCCCGGGCCTGCTCTATCTTACTGGAAATACCAGCTGATAGAATAAAAAATATTCAGTGACTGCGTCTCTGGCGAACCGTATGTTTAAAGGTCTATAGAAAGAATGACGAAATTATACGGAGCAAGGAAAGCATGGCTTTGGCTTCTGGAGTCTTCAGAGGCTAAAGTGAAGAAAAGCCATTGTACCTGTCAGTCTTCTAGCTGGGGATTGCGGGGTTAATATCTGCGCTTACTTTATTGGAACTTTTTCTGTAATTGAGATTATGTTTCCAGAATGCTACAAATAGATTTTCTGAAAAGAAAAAAGAGTGATGGTCACAACTCTGTTCTTTTAGTAGAGTGACAATTTCTCTTTAAATGTCCTAATAGCAAATTGGATTCAGTTTTGAAGCAAAATAAATGTGGGAAAGAACTACAGATTTAGATAGAAAATCAGACAATCTGAATTCTATAAATCAGTATTTACACATTAATCCGAAAGCAATGGTAGCAGCAACGCACTCAAACAGTTCACCTCGTCGCATAGTCATGCTGGGTAAGAAAGGGCTTTTCTGTAGAGAAACCCAAACCACAAGAATTCCTAGTCCCAAATGCTTTCTTTTTCTTTTGTGGCGAGTACTGATTGGAGAAGTCCAAGGAATGCAGAAAATGCTGTTTCCTGAATAGGCTTATTTCTTGTGTATTTTAAAGAAATATTTATTTTTTATGTAGTTACATTCCCAACAGATCAAAATAAAGAGTTTTAAAAATGGATTAACAGCAAATGTAACTTTTGGCCTCGGCTTTCAAGCAGAAGATGCGGATGAATGACAGCCAAATAAAGTATTGTAAATTCAAGGATGTGTTCCGTGCATATCTTTTGAAAGATCTTGTATACATTTCTTTTTCCATGACTCCTAAACGCAAAGTGTTTCACACCACAACGCACACAGGCTAGAATTTGCCTTCCTTCCTACTTAACTAGAGTTTTGTTGTGCGTGACTATTTCCCAGAATAACATTAAAGACATTGTTCTTTCTTCTTCCTAGGTTTCGAATGCAATTAATGAATGTTTAACTTATGCCATTGCTCACGAGAGCTTAGGTTCATGCAGAGAAGACTGAAGCTCATAGCTGTATTCATATCTGGTGAATGTGCCTTATCACAGTGTGTCTACGTTTTTTGCTGTTCCCTTCCTCGAGATAAGATTCCTGGGCAGAGCAAGCATTCGGAAGTAAGCCCACAGGGCGGCCTGGCAAGTTTATTTTGGGAAGGAAATAATCAATTTAGAGTTATTACTGCAAGAGTCCTTATCGAGCTCATTTCCTCATCTAATGCTTCACAAGCTAATATTACATGTTTAGGAGCAACTTCAAAGAAACACAACTGTGCTTTGTAGGTTTTATTAATGTGAAATTTCTCCGAGGGCACCAAGTGTTTGCCATTAACATGACTACCATCCACAGCCTTGCAAACAGCGGTCGTAAAAGCTGTACCAAAGGCGTGCATTGCCATCGGATTACAAGGGCTGGGGCTTGGGGAGCAGGGTAATAGTGTGCCCACATTCTGGATTTTTCTGCACCTTCACTTCTCCATCATGTTCAATGTATTGAAAAAGGTAATTGAGCCTAAGAGCAATATAGTAAAAAACAATGTACAGAGAAGGTCTCTACACCCACGTGACAATTGGTGTGTTTTCTTTTTAATGACATTGAAATTCAGGCCCTTATCTACACAGAGAATCATTTAATGTTCCAAAGTAGAAGAGCAGAAGAAAAAAAAAAAAAACATTTAGGTGTGGCATGGTGAGATACATAAAGGAAGGGGAGAAGAGTTAGCTTTATGGGGAGGGCCATGATCCCCCCAACAATTCTTAATTAGAAGTTAGTGATTATATATATCTGCCAAATATCCCGGTGCCCATATCAAGACACTGCAGCATAATCGCCTTGGACACTAAATTTGAGAATATTTTCCTTTGTCACAGATTTGACTAGGTCCGCAGGGCAGATTGCTCTCTTTGTCAACCAACAGAAAACCCCCTTTGGGCAGAAGTAAGAAGACCATTTTAATTGTTTTCTTTACTTGTCTCATATACTTGCCCACTTGAACAGATTTCTTTTCCATTTCAAACTACTACTATTCAAGTCACTTACAACAGCCCCAGCGGGGCTTCCTTTTCATAGGCTGATTAAACCAGTCCCAGAGAAATCAGGGGAAAGAGGGGTCCTCCCCAGGGCCAAGTTGTGTGGACCCCCTCACTTCCCCTCCCGCCCAGGACAGCGCAGCTCCCACCAGGCCTGCTGCTGACAGGCTGAGCGAGAAAACCAAAACATGCCCTGGAATTTGGCTAGCACTTTAGGAAAAAGCGGATAAAAATAAGGAAATTATAGGAAAATCATTAGCAGTTGTTTGGTTATTTTTCTGTGTCAATAGACTTTTGTTTAATATTTTAGATATTTGAGCAGTACTGTAAGGGCTTTTGTTTGGTTTCCTTCACATTAAACATAGCAAGTTGAGCCATCAGCTTTTCAGAGTCAGACTATACATTAGGAAGAGAGAAGAAAATGATATGGAACTTCTAAGCTAAATAAACCCTCTTCTCCAATTTGAAGTTGGTAAAGGGGAGAGATACATCGTAAGGGGGACTTTTTTGTCTTATAGCTAGCTAGCAGAGTTTCTCCAGGGTTAATATGTATTTGTTTAGAACTCAGAAACTTAGTAAAGGGGGGATATTTCCAGAGAAGAATCTTCTTGCCAATTAAAACAAAAATTGGAAAACCCTAAATAAATCTATGGTAAGAAATTAAAGACAGGAATGCATTTTTTACACATTATTATTTTATAGATTCTTATAACCCTTTGAAGGAGGTGTTTTGGGAAGGCTGTTCTGAAACTCAGGTGCCACAGAATGCAGATGCAGCAGAACACAGTGGTTCATGAATCAGGTCAAATGATTTTACTGTGAAAGTCAAGTAAAGGACAATTTTTGAAGAGAAAATATAAAAAATGTACTTTATGCCCTGGCTGGTGGTTCAGTGGTTAGCGTGTCAGCCCTCGAACTGAAGGGTTGTGGGTTGGATTCCAGTCAAGGGCATATACCCGAGTTGCAGGTTTGATCCCTCGCCCAGATCAGGGTGCCTGCAGGAGGCAACCAATTGATGTGTCTCTCTCACATTGATGTTTCTCTCTCTGCTTCCCTCCCTCTCTCCCTTCTTCCCTCCCTCCCTTATTCCTTTCCACTCTCTCTATCAAAAAAAAAAAAAAAATCAGTGGGAAAAATATCCTGGGGGGAGGACTAACAACAACAATAAAAAAATGTACTTTATTTTTTTTCAAAATTTCTTTCTGTAATGACTTTTTCATTTCCCTACATGCAAATCTAACACAATATTTGATTTAGCACAGACACACATTTAGTTTAAGTTTAACAATTATTTGGTTTAATGATTCCATATTTCATGGTGCTCCATAAAATGGCTCACAACATCCAGGCGCTCTTCCCTCCTTAACGCAACTGGGAAATGAGTGCATATGCCCATGCCCCAGGCTCTCCACTGGGCTCCATTACATTTCAATATCATGGGGCTGGTAAGGAAATAATAGCCTGAAATCACTAACCGCCAAGGGCTCTAGGGACAAACAGTTTGGAAAGAATCACTCACTGTCCAGGGGTCCAGGTTTGATCCTGAATGTTGCCCAGTTCTTTCACAGGTTTTGACTTCCTTTAAACCCCAGCATCACCACCACTCATGAGCTCTTCATTTCTTATATTAATAAAAATGTAGACATCATTGATGATGAAATTATTTTTCAGAAACTCTTTTCCTCTCATTTTTGTTTTCTCTCCTTTCCCTTTTCTCTCTCTTTTATCCCTGATTCTTGCTCTTGGAGCTAGTAAAATGCCCATAATCCTTCTCCTTTCTCACCCCCATCCAGTGCTTCTGGGGTGCTGAGTACAGGAAAGAGGAAACCCAAAATGGAAATAACTAATATTTTTTTTTCATAAGTGGGTATGCATGACATTTTCTAAATTCATAAAATCCACTGTAGGATATTAGGCTACTATATAAATTGCCCTTTTTTGTAGGTAAAGAGGAGCCAGATATTGCCAATTTCACCAGGTTCATTAATTATAATGTCACACCTGCATTTATTAGAGATGTTATACTGCTTTCCATTGTGTTTCACTTCAATAAAACCAAAAACATAAACATCTATTTTGAAACAAATATACTTAATTTCTTACTCATCCCAGCTTCCTGAGAAAACCACACTAAATATAATTAACATCATTTTAGATGTTTAATCCCTTAATGCACCATTTCACAATTGCATATGGTTTTTCTAAAACTTCAATTGTTTTCAGTTGTTAGCCTAAATGGATGGAGATTCATAACATCATTCACTGATTTTAAATAAAATTTATTACCAAAAGCACTCGAGAAAAAAATGTGTATGTATTTTTCAACTAGATAACTATGAGTGCTTTAGCATCATAGACTGGCCTGTCTGATACGCCCTTTTCAGCAACTTAATGAGCAAAATTGAGTCTTCTCACCTGCGGTTTTGACAATTCATAGGTCCCCTACTTGCCTCTGGTTCAAGACCATATTTACCAAGAATCCTGTTACACCTTCCCTGTCCAGTGAGGAATTGCTTCCAGCAATGTTCTTTCTCCTGTTAACACCTGCCTGAACCAAGCTGTTGAGGAAGTAGTTTTCAAAGCAATCCTTGAAAAAGAGATTCTTATCTCTACCTTAATGGAGGGAACATTTCATCGAAACATGAAAGACACTGCTTAAAAAGCCAAACTTACTCACAGCCTCATCTACATATTTAACTTTAGTTACATTAATAAGATTATTTGTTAACTATAGTGAACATTTTTCATGGACATAGCACTTTGAAAGTTGAACCCATGGTCAATACAACTTATTTCCATGTCATTTATCAAAACATACTCATGAGTTCATATGTTTCCTATACTTGAAGAAAAAGGAAATGTAATTTATAATATTTTTGTATTGGTGCTCAATATTTCTGGATTATTATTAACTAGAGGCCTGGTGCACAAATTCGTGCATGGGTGGGGTTCCTTGCCTGGCCAGCGATGGGGGCCAGCTGGCCAGGGGGAGGGACCGCAGAAGTTTGGCCGGCCATGGGAGGCTGTCTGTGGGAGCTCACTCACTGCCAGGGAGCAGCTCCTGCATTGAGCGTCTTCCCCCTGGTGGTCAGTGTGTGTCATAGCGATGGGTCGACCCGTCAGTTGACTGGTTGTAATGGTCGCTTAGGCTTTTATATATATATATTAGAGGCCTGATGCATGACGTTCCTGCACTTCGGGGGGGAAACCCATCAGCACGGCCTGCACCCTTGCCCAGTCTGGGACTCCTTGGTGTATATCCCCTGAGGGGTCCTTAGTGCTTCTGCAGAGCCGTGAGCCCATCTTAGCGCTTAGGGGTCCTTAGTGCTCACCAGCTGTGAGCCGGGCTTCTGGCTGAGCAGTGCTCCCACTGTGGGAGCGCACTGACCACCAGGCAGCAGCTCCTGTGTTGAGCATTTGCCCCCTGGTGGTCAGTGCATGTCATAGTGACCAGTCGTTCTGCCTTTCGGTCGATTTGTATATTAGCCTTTTATTATGTAGGATATATAGTAATCTTATTTTTGAGAATGGTCAAAAATAGTTTGTGAATGTATACCAGATCCAGATCCATCCATCCATTCATCTATCCGACCACCCATCCATCTATCTGTCCTATCCATCTATCATCCATCCCTCATTCTGGATGTTCTCTGTGAGAAGATATTTGAGAGAAAATTTGGAGACAACACATCACATTTTCTGCTGAGCTGAAGAAAAGGCAGGAAGATTGACATTAGAATGAGAAATGGGGCATAATTCTACATTGGTCTTTTAAAGAATGTGGTCATTAAAACTCAGGAAAGGGAAAACAGAATAAAACACATCATTTGTTGAAGGAAAGCCCATTAAAAAACAAAAATTACTGCAGTACTACTTTCATAAACAGATGGGAAATGCATCTCAAAGGTACTCAATGATGATTTCTCTCCAGACAAAGACAGTACACACAACACAGAGGCCCTTTGACATCTGTCTCTGTTTTTCTAATAGAAAATAAATCTTAGTATCAGCTGAGAGAGACAGTAGGACTGTGAAGAAGAGACTAAGTACCCAAACCACGGTCTAGAGAATGAAAATACAGATACATTAAAAATAAGAAGCTTCTTAGAACAAGAGAGAGAAGACAGATGGAAAAAGGGGAAGATAAAGAGATGGTAGGCTGGAGGTGGAATTTTTCAACCTCTGCGTGCAGCCCTCTGCTCCAAGGGCATGACAAATACCCGGTGATTTCTGCATCACCATTATTTATAGGCCGGGACATGCTTTTAACTGTCTAGGGGACTGCTAAGAAATTGGTTCCTTAGGGTTATTGCAAATAAGAAGATCTGATTGGTCAATTATCCCTTTGTCTGAAAGAGGTCATTAAATTTGATGAAGGAAGCTGTCGATGCATTAAAAGGTACAACTGAGTGAAAGGTGAGAAGAAATGCTGACAAGTATAGTAAACATAATACACACCTGACAAGACACAGGACAAGCCTCGCAAATGGCTCATAAAGCTGATTTAGCAGGACAGTTAAATCCTTCCTTTCAAGTGATTTGACTTTTTACTAAGCATTTATATGGAGACAGGGTCTGCTAAGGAAGGTGGACTGCCTGTTTTTACTAGATTTTGGAGACATAGGTCTTGTATAATCAGTCTTTATTATAGCACTAAATCTATTCAATTTGTAGTCTTTTTCCCTTTACATAAACATTTTCCCTTACTAAAATCAGATAGATATTCACCCTTTCTCAACCCCAGTGATTGTCTGTGACAGGTACTCGATCTCTTTCAAAAGTCATGCAGAACTGGGTTTCTGTTATAGTGAACATTGGCATGAGGTAATGATTTAGACACCATTACAAAGAGGAAGTGGCCTGAGGAAGGGCCAGTGATGTCTGCTCTGCTCAGAAAAATGATGTAGCTACTGCCTCATAGCTCCTCTAGTTATAGATGACTTCACACCATAACCACTGTAATAATAGTCATTGTTAATATAAAGACCTCAAGAGGGTTAGGCATTTATTTTGTTTTTAAATAAAGCCCCAGACACGTGGATGTTTATTCAAAGTTTATCTGAACCTCACTGGTCTGGAAAACACATTCGTGAACATTTAGTAGCTTCTTTCTTGTAAGATCTGTAGCTTTGGATCACATTGGAAGACAATGAAACCGATTTCTCGGTAACTTACGAAGTAGTCTGATGCTTTCTCATCATGTGTCTAATGAGAAATCTATATGCCCATTGTTTGTTGAGTTAGGTCTTGTGGCTTGACCATCATTGCTCTGGGGCAAGGGCTGCTCTCTAATTTATACCCCTTTATTAGCAATGTAATACTAGCTGCTGAAACAAATAAAGCCCAGATTCTTTGTGGCTTGACATAATGGAAATTTACTTTTCACATCATCAGGTCTAGGCAGCAGTAAGAGCTCTCCTCCCTGAAGCAAGTAGGAACCAGCTTTAGGAAGCACTAGGTGTCCAAGGCGAGGCTTAGCCTCAAAATCCAGCCGTCAGGCAGACGAGAGTGGCGAGTCCCATAGGAGAATTAAAACAAAAACAAAAACAAAAACCCTCTCAACCCACTCTCCACTCACCGGAACTGAGTCTCAGGGCCCCACCCAGTGTTGGAAAATGTCTTGGCTTCCTGGGAAACTGCTTCTCATGAAGGGAAAAGCACAGACATTTAGTGGGCAGCTGCACTCTCTCCACAAACTCTGCACGTCACTTAACTCTGGAGCTACGCTGATTATGATCCGAAAGACAGGTGGACTTGCACATAAGTCTCCACTAGAGAAAGTCCAAAGAACGTTTTTCACTCCCAGAAATTCAGGTACAATTAAAAGAAAACATTTTAATTCCCAAATGCCCAGTGGTCTTAAGAATCCACGCAGTCTTTGATCACATACTGGCCCCAGCATTGACCATACCTGTACAGCAGTGAACGCAGTTCCTGTCAACCCGACGGTCAAGATGTTACTGACTGGGGTGACTGGTGGGGGTCTCAGTTCTTCTCATTGATGTAGAAAAGATTTTAAGGTCAATGAAAATTAAAGTAAATCAAAATGGGGTTTATTGAAGGTACATTCCAATGAGAGAGAGAGAGAGAATATGGCCCCAAACTCCTGGGTTTCAAAGAGGGATTTGCTGTGTGGAGACTTTCATTTGCATTCAGGGATAATTGACAGAAACTATCTTTCTTCTGGGCATGCCCTTACCCATAATGCGCACAGAAAAACCCACATGGAGACGGGGTCAAACCCAAAATGCAAATGTTATTGTAATTAGTCCAGGATTCTAGGAAAGTTACATTGAGGTCATGTCGTATTCCTGTGAGCTTGTGCCAAGAAGCAGGTGGTTCTGAACCTGCCCACTGGTGGTCTGCTGGCTGCTGGGCTGCCCATAGAGAGGGTCTGAAGCTAATGTTGGTCCGACCTCTGACAGGACCACAGGGCAGGCCCTATCCCAGCTGCTCATGTCTAACTTCCTACCTAACATACTGGTAGTGTTGGAGTTCTTTTTGGGTCTTTGGTGGCCTGAAGGTCCCCCTGAATCTAGCTGTTTGCGGGCAGATGCTGAAGATTTATATTAAAATTAGAGGCCTGGTGCACAAAATTCGTGCATGGAAGGTAGTGTCCCTCCGCCCGGCCCGCACCCTCTCCAATCTGGCACCCCTCGGGGGATATCCGACTGCTGTTTTAAACCGGCAGTTGGACTTTCCTCTCACTATCCAGGACCACTGGCTCCTAACCACTTGCCCACCTGCCTGCCTGATCTCCCCTAACCGCCTCTGCCTGCCTGCCTGATAACCCCTAACTGCCTCTGCCTGCCGCTCCCTAACCGCTCCCCTGCTGGCCTGATTTCCCCCAGCTGCCCTCCTCTACCAGCCTGATCACCCCCTAACTGTCCTCCCCTGCCAGCCTGATTGCCCCCACTGCCCTCCCCTGCAGGCCTGATCACCCCCTAACTGCTTGCTCCCTTGCCGGCCTGATTGCCCCTAATTGCCTCTGCCTCGGCCTCCACCACTGTGGCTTTGTCTGGAAAGAAGTTGGACGTCCAGAAGATGTCCAGTTGACCGGATCTAATTACCATATTACCCTTTTATTAGTATAGATAATTACTTTTTGCAAACAAAACTAACATCATAAATTTTAAAAACTGAAGCAGTTCCTAAGGAATGAAATTTATGTGTTTTTTTTTAATAAACCATATGACTCTTTTTTCAGCTCTCTCAGCAATAAAACTAATATTAATAGTAATTTTATAACCACTTGTATGAGGCCCTGCTCAAAGTGCTTTAGAGGAATTAATTAATTTAATTCTCATAAATGCTCTGTGAGGTACCATTAATACTCCATCTTACAGCTGAGAGCATTAAGGCACAGAGATTTGCCCAGTGTCAGAACTCCAGGAAGTGAGAGAGCTGTCGTTCTGAACCCAGGATATGGCTCCATAGTCCAGGCTATTAATCATCACACTGGGCTGCCTTTCCCTCAGTTCCTCTATAAGCTGGTTAGCTCAAACTCGTTGTCATAGTGACTATTTACTTTCTATTTTATGAGAAAAAAATAGGTGTGCTAAGCTGGGGCCTATGTTTATAGAAGGAACTAATATTTCTTACTTTGGTGCCCTGACTTAAAGGGTATGGTGGGAAGCTGGGACTAACAGGTTTATCAGACATTTGACTAGAGATGGGGAAGATGAGGTCAGTATACTGTTTGGAGGAGTCAGCTGAAATGGATATATATGTTCATAGACCACATATACAAACAACTATCAGGACATTACAATTCCTTAAAGTGAAGGTCAAGTTAAAAGTACATGATTTTTATCCACACAGCACCAGCCTTTTACATCAGCCCATTCAAATCTACTTATCTCACCTCTGCTCCTTTATCCACACCTTAGCAACAGAATATCTTTCTCTCTACATACCTTTCCATATAGATTCTCCACAAAGCACTCCAGTCCATTTTATTGGATGCACTAAAATTTAAATTTTTGTAAGTCCTGGTGACCTAGTGTCTATTGCAGGGGTGGGCAACCCCTGGCACGTGTGCCAAATATGGCACGCCAGTAACTTTTGCTGGCATGCAAAACCCTCTCTTATAATCTTCCATTTACAATTTTTTTCTTAATATCGACTTTTTATTTTTTAGATAAATTCAGTGTAGGTGCATCTTAGATAAATAAATGATTTTACATAACAAGTTATCTTAAAGACCATAGACATGGATTGACGAGAGAGGGGAAGAGCAATTTCTATGCCTCTGCCTTAACGCTCCCTGCCTTCCTAGATCCGACCAGTGTTTTGGTTTCATCCACATGCGCTTGTGAATCTTTGTTCTCAGTGATGAATTTTGTTAAGTCTCGTAATAGGAGTAGCCTGACGGATGAAAGTAGTAGCTCGTGCATATCTCTGAAGGTCACGAAATATAAACCTGATGTAAAATCTCTGTCATCAGTGATGCAGCAGCAAAAGTCCCACTGATAATATCAAACGGAGTCATAAAGTTTTTTGTCGGACTATCAGTGTACATGTATACATTAAAAAATAAATGTATTTTTCATCATCATATACTGTGTTTTTGTCGCTCGAATGAATTTTATTATTTCTTCAAGGTTCTTCACATACGTACACCTTAAGAGATGTCAAGTAGGAGTAACACGTTCTCAAAAAATTAGGGTTGGCACGCAGAAGAATTTGAGTCAGAGATTTTGCTGGTTTTGGCATGCACTCACAAAAAGGTTGCCCACCCCTGGTCTATTGCATCTTTTCTCATTGTGAAGTAACTCTGTTGAAATACTATAATGCTTTTGCAATGACATCTTTTTTTCTGATATTGTTAAAACTCCATTTTTTGGGGGGACTAATATTGAGAAGATTTATCTATTTCCAACTTTAAAATTTTTATTCTTTCTGCATTATTTTTAATATGCAACTTTAATAAAAAGTTTGATTTGGTTTTTGCATTTTTAATCTATTTTTGTCTTTTAATTATAACATGGCTCATTTATATTTAATGTAATTACTGATATATTTTGTCTTACATTCTACCATCTTTTTTTGTACTATTTGTATAACCTATTTTATATTTCTCTTTTTATTTTTCTGCTTGCTTTGTGATTGTTATTTTTTGTCATTGCACTTTTTCCATCCTTTAGATGCAATCTATAACTTTTATTCTGTAGTGGCTACTCTAAAAAAAATTCATGACACTTCATTTGTTAAATATAAAGGTATTCAATTCATTTTTTTTCTCTGAGGGACAGTTGGGATTAAAAACCAGGAAGTCAGCCTCCAGAGTCTATTCTTTTAAACCTATTTCCATTTACATTATAGACTGAGAAGTTAAGGTCACATCACATAGCTGAACTTGAACTCTGGTATTCTGATGCCCAAGGTCAGGTACATTCCTGAACAAACTGGAACTTGCTTCAGAGGCCTCATAAAATCATGAGAACAAAATCCATTACTTTGGGTATAAAGAGGTTCAAAATATCTTATTTTATTCATTATAGAATTACTTCAGAATCCCATATGTTGTTTTTGTTTGAGTAAAATCTGAAATATATTAAAAAAAATACCTACTGCTGTGTTGCCTATTTGCTTTTCTCTTTTTCCATGTCCCAGTGCGAAGTGTTGCAGAAATTTTGTCTTGACATGCAGGGGCCCAACTTATTTCCTGACATACTCAGCTTGGGGGACATAGCCTCTGGGTTATACTCTTTTGAAATTTTCCTGCTGAAGTGTATGTTTTGATTTTGGGATTTTGCAGATGCTTTATAAGAAGGTCCCATGTGTGCAAATTTGTGGAAATTCAGCGTGTTTCTCAATGGGAGGCACCAAAGGAGTTCACAAATTCAGGGCAGTTAGTCTATTAGCTGGGATGAAGGGACTGCTGTTTAATTTTATTTCATTTTATTGTTTACATATTATAAGCTTACTCTTCGATGCTTTATTTTTATTTTGCCTGCTTTTTTAAAAGTCTCTACATTTTAACATTTTGAGCAATTTGATTTTAATATGTCTCCTCTGGCCACTGAAATTAAAGACATTATAAATATAAAACAAATAAAGATAAATCTATGATGTGTTCACCTCTGACAGGAGGTTATCCCGATCTAACATTTCCTGCTTATTTCAAGTCTCAGAATCACAATGGCAGGTAATGTTAAGGACTTGGAAGGAAAGGTACCATGTCTATAGGCACCCTCACGTTACTGATGAGGAAACGAAGACCATGAATGTTTAACTGATGAGTAAGGGGTAAAATAGTCCTAGAACCCCAATTTCCTCATTCCTGACCTAAAGCCCAGAAACATAAGTCATATGTCCTAAACATAATGGTTTCCAACATTAATGAAGTGTGATGCTGAAATATTGCAATTTTCACAGGAGTCTAAAATTTTAGTCTTTGCTTAGGCATCTGAAAGTTAACCTTGTTGTCCTCTTAAAATTTCTTAATGGGGCTAAACCCCTTGCCAGTCCCTTTGCCAGTCCCTTTGCTAGGGTTTAATATGTAGTGAGAAAAACAGATGTGATTTCAGCCTTCAGCCAGGAACGAATCGTACAAATAAATGTGAAATTAAAATTATGTGAATACCCATCCTCTTTGCCACTCATTCCGTTACCTCTTACAGATCTTGCAAACCTCAGCCTGGATTTCCTTTCCTGAGAGAAGCTTTCAGTCTAGGCCAGCGCTCTCTTTACCCACCCTCTTTCATTGTACGTGTTTACTCATTACTGTGGGAGGCCACATAGATTAGAGGTGTATGAACTAGACCACAGAAATCCTTATAGGCCATAGTAATAACTTGGGTTTTTATCCTTACATAATGGAAGGCATTTCAAAGGCCTTAATAATATCTATATTTTAAAAAGATTGCTTGGCTTTCTTCTTGTACGGCGTGGTGGAGGGGAGGCCAGTTGGAAAGCTGCTGACGTAGTCCAATGGGAGGTGATGGTAGCTCATTCTAAGGAACCTCCCTGAAGAGATAGATGGATGAATTGGAGAGCTACTTTGGTGGTAAATTAAAAGGACATGAGTAGAGAAATACTGTGGGTGTGGTAAGTGGCAAAACAGTGACACTGTTTGCAGGTCTTCACAGTTAGAAATGGAGCTTTTCTTCATTGCACTGATTATGGACTGGCCTTGTGACCAGCTTTGGTCAATGGGACAGCAGCAAATGGAGGTTTAAGAAGCATTTGTATATTGGGCATCTCACTCACTGAGCTGAAAACTGCACCATGGGAGCATCCAGGGGCCATTGGAGCACAGGAAACTATGCAGGAGGGGCTCCCATCCACGTAGCCGTGCCAGCCAATACGTCCGAAGGAGCTTAGCTGAGAAGGGTCAACCTGGGCCATACTGAAGGATGGCAGGCTGACCATGGCCCAAACTGGACTGATTTTTGAGCTAAATGGTTATTGCCAGAATGCACTAAGTTGTGGAGCGGTTTGTTACACAGCAAATGCTAACTGGTAGTACTGTGTGTGAAAGAGAGAAGTCTATGAAATGGGTAGTATTGATATTTTAAAAGAGATGTATATTATTACATGAGGACCCCTAAAATATTAGCTCTATCTCCTCTCACCTTTGTTCGAGTAGCTCAAATTTAACGAGATCCTTCTAGTTCACAGCCCCTTTTTGTGTGTCAATTCCATTCATCTAACAGTTTTTTTTTCTTTCAAAGGTTTATTTTCCAATTCATCTTTTATTTATTGCCCTCCCCATGCCCAGAATATGTGTTTTTTTGTTGTTGGTTTTTTTGTTTGTTTGTTTGTTTGTTTTTTAGCATTCTTAGTAGTGCTTAAAGAGCATTTTATAAAGTCAGATGTAAATATCAGTGATTGGAAATATGGAAAATGCTTTCAAAATGTAAACAATAGATATGTCCAGATAGCTAGGTAAAGACCTCATTATTGGAAAGCTTTGATGTGGGAACTACTGATGGGTATTGCTGATTAAAAACATCTATTTATAAATCTGAACATTGTAATATAACTGCTTGACATGATGAAAACTTATGAAAATGTGAGGGATACTTTATGTATCTAAATATAGAAAAGTCATTGTGGTCATATTAGCTTTCACATTAGTTTTAGATCTTACACAAAGTATAGAAAAAATTCTATTGTCTGAAATATATTCCTTGCAGATTTGGGATAATATTGGTCAGTTGTTATGTCTATTTGAGATAAGCAAATAGTTTATTTTCATGCACAATAAGATTTAGCAGGAGAAAATATTGGACACAGAATATTTCACTCCAGAAATGAATAAACTAAACTATGCATTTAATGCAGACTTCGATAATGTGAAAATGTTTATGCAACTTTGAAGTGACAAAACAACTTTAGAGTGTCATTTATTAAAATTGGTTTTTAAATTGCTAACTAGCAGAGTCTTGATAATAGGTGAGTCTGGTACTTGGATTTCTTAATGTCATTCTGTTCAAAAAAAGGTATGTGAATCCACCTTCTCTACATATACTTTCATTTAAAACATCACATTATGTATCACATTAAATTAAATAAACTCTGAATTTTGATGATTATGTGGTTTTGAAAATGAAGGAGAATGAACAATTGCTATCATGTACCGGGTACTAACTATAGGGTGTGCACTATTACTTGCATATGATTGTATTTTATTTTAAACCTATCAGGTGGGTTTTACTATTGTAGATAAAGCACATGCTGGCTACATAACTGCTTAAGTCACAAAGCCAGTGAGCGTGGAGGTGGGACCACACCAAGGCACGCTGTCACCTTGGCATGATTTTCACCTTGCAAGATAATTGCAACTTATAGTTAGTGACACCTATCCTAGTCTCTGTTCAATCAGGGATTCAGGAAGCAAGAGGCATGGGAAATTTATACTTTGCTTTATGGTTGTACCTATTTAACTAACATTATAACAAAAACCAGTTTAAATCAACAAGGTGGGGCAAGGGTGAGCTTAAAACTTTTTCCTTTAAAAGTGCCCATATATTACTCAGGTTTGACACACACTGTACTGGTCTCATCCAAGTTCAATATTCTATGATTATGTGATTCTGTTGGCTGTGGGTTCCGGTCTTATAGGAACCATTTCAAATTACTTCAGTAGATGTTGAGCAAGCCTACTGTACTAGGAAAGAGTTAGGTTCTCCATACACCGGAGACCGACTTTATTAAACTCACCACACCCTGTGGTGTTTTTTATGCACACTCCCTTTGTCTTCTAAAGGAAGTTTCTGCATGTGGGAGAAGGGCGTGAAGGAAAACAAAATCCTGGACTCTGCCTGCGTGATGATTTCAACGGAGACACACAAACATCTGCTGGGCTAAAGGCACCAGCTGCCGGCCATGCAGAGTGAGCGTACAGTGCCGTTGGGCAGGAAATTAAGAAAACTGGTGTCGGTGCATCAAACTGGGAAGAATTTTAGAAAGAATAAATCTTGCTATCCACACTGACATTTGACCAATAATAATGAACGGAGATAAAATATACTAAGTTCAAGATAATTTCCTTTTTATCCCCTTTGTTCATACCCCTGATTTTAATAAAATAATTTGAGCTATTCTCAGAAAGAAATGAGCTTAATAACGTTGTGTAAAAAATCTGACCCGTGATGAAAGAGGAGTTTTGCATCTGTAATTCTCCTGTGTTTTTCTTAACATCTCCAGAGAAAAATTGCTGATGTTTAACCTCAGAAAACACTTCTGAAACTGATTCAGCTTTTAACTCATTGCTGTTGATCATCCCTTCCAGCTTTCCCTTCTACTGTGGCCCTGATCCATGACAAGACAAAGTCTAAATTTCAAAAACACACATGCACCTATTTATTTTTAGGACTCGTCAAGAGTATTTTGGTGAAATCAGTGGGTTATGTTTGTATTGACAAAATACCCATGTCCCTGGAGGGCTGTCCTGGAATGTGCCACCTGGTAAATCAGGTTTGATTGATGGCTCAGAGTGGAACAAGTCCTTGAAATGTGGAAGGCTTACATTTTATAAAGTAAAGAAATGATTCTGAATTACTTGATGCATTAGTTGTATTTAAGGACAAGTAGCTATAGTGCAGAAAACTATTATAATCGAACAAATACACTTAGCTTTAAGCTTCTTTGAAGCTTTGGAAAATGCAAAAATGTAATAGATTACAGAACTACTCTAATTGATCAGAAGCAAAGAAACACTTTTTATGGATTTGGACAGAAATACACAACTCTGATGCTTATTGTTTCTACCCACGTGGAGGGACATCCATTAGTTTAACACCCCCAGTCCCTCAGCCCACCCCACACCTCTCAGGCAGGCCAGAGGGATGATTCTTGTGAATGGGGGGTAGGCTCTTTTTTCTCCTCTCTCCACCAGGTTCACAGAGAGGGAATGACCTGAGTAAATGTATTTGTTCCGCAAATTTAAAACTCTCTTAGTTATGTTTTTCAAGACCAAAGTGGTTAAATTGGAAGCTAGCTCTGCGTCCTGCTTTAACATTCATAGGACAAAAGTTTGGGTCTTATTTTGCAACTGGTGCAGAACGTAGGTGGATCAGAAGGATGCTTCTTATCAGACCGGCTTCATCCCCACCTTGGAATATTTGATTCATTCATTGGGAACTTTGTGAACTAGAAGACAAGACATTTAATTTGTAGAAATAAAAATACAAACGGAGAGACCTGGGGTAGGGTCAGGGCTTTGAGCCTTGTGTTTTCATAGCAGACTCTGTGCACCTTAAACTTGGACAGCGTGTCATGGCTTGATGTGGAGTGTGGCTGGGTTTTCCGTGGCTTTAGGGTTTAGGCACAAGCCCTATGAGATTTTCACCTGGAAAGACCATGGCATCTTATGGCAAGTGACACATTTTTACAGGCAAGTTCCAGTTTCCATGGAGGTGGTGGGCCGTAAGTGAAGGAGAACCCCCAGAAAAGGGACAAGCCTACGCAAACTTAGCGGGGGGGTCTTTAAGAGCTTCGGCACATAGAGTGTTGGCTGAGAGGGCCGAGGTAACCTGAGAAAACGTGCAAGGACCATGCAGACCTTAGCCAGGATATAAACTCGGTTTCCAGTGGGCTCTGTGGGGCCGTGCATGAGCAGGCCTGGGCACAGAGTCTTCAGGCACAGAGAGCAAAGGTTGGCTGTGCTGACCACGCTTTCCCACCAAGTTACAGGACACTCTTGGTGCCAGCTCTAGGTCGGAGGCTCAGGTTACTGTGGCTTTGACCTGCCTCTGCAGCCAAGAGAGGAACCCGGGAGATAATGAGCTGGGATCCAGGAGACCCGTGCTAACCCAAGAATCACTTCCTGCTGCAGTTTCCCACGGCTCTGGATTTGGTCATCACAGATCGAACCGTGGCCTGAGGTTTGTCAAGACACAGATAATGACCTCTCTCAAATACGAGCTGCCTTTGTTACTAACTCAGTCAAAGGAACAGGAGCCTTTATCAGAATGCAGGGATCGGACACACTGCAGAGCTGCCTGGCCGCGAGGCCCTCACTGACCACCAGAGGTTCCGGAGGACGTCCAAGGGAGCAGGGCCTCCTGAAGGTGAACAGCAGTGCCCTGACCCCCACATTTGTCTTTAGGATTTGACTCTCTTCCACCTAAAATGCCTTATATTTTGTCAATAATTATGTGAAAGTATCAACTATTTATATACTTTAAACAAACATCACCAGGATTTAGTAAACAGTTGCATAATACAATTAACAACTTATAGATTCCTGCTTAAAAAAAAATAGTTTGGCTCCTTTATTTAGAGAGGGACCTCACAATTATATGACTGTTTCCAGAAACAACTGGAATCTTGCTTTACCATTTAGAGGGAGTGTGTATTGATATTTGGAGCTGAATGTGTTTCTTTTGTGATGTGGCGGAATTTATCCCGCATCTGGAAACTATAACTTAATTAAGTCCCCAAAGAGCCTCCGGGGGACAGAGGACAAGACTTCACAAATTTTGAGGCATTGCAGAATAACAAAAGAATTTTAAGGCATTGTCCCAGCTGCAGGAGGGCCTTTCGCATCTTCTGCTTTGAGAGGCCCTAACAATCGTGGTGCCTTTGCAGTCCGGAGTCTGCAGTCCCGGGATTCGTTAGCAGGGACACCAGAAGCAAAAGGCACGGATGACCTGTGCCATCCGGCTTGTTCACCGCCAGGTTCAGCGAGCTGGTTTAGAAATGGAGTCATCACTGATGCACTGTGGCTTCATTATTCGTTGTGATGTACTTTCCCGTTGTTTCCACTGACGAGTCAAGCTGGAGCGCCTGCCTGTGTCTTCTGGAGCATGCCATGTCTGTGAAGGCTTTCGCCGAAGCTCATTCTGTAGCTCACTGGAGTAGATTCTTTTCACATGAAACAAATGGATGTCTTTTTTGTAATTTGGTAGGCTACTTAAAAACGGGCAGCTTAAAGCATTTCATAAAGTCCCACCGTTGCTAGGTTAGCACTTAGATTTAAAACAGGAAAGATTTGGAAGCATGAACCGTGCAGAATGCTAGGGTGACTGACTTATAATTTATTATTTCTAAAGTGTACTCCATTTTTGTGTGATTAGGGTGATGACTGTGTCATATATAAAAGCAGTCTGAGAATCATCCTTATTTTGAAAATTATAGTCTCATTCTCAGAAACGTTAGAGCCTGCAAGCAGTTAATCAAAAGGTAGGCAATTTTATTAACATAGTTTATTTTATTTTATTTTAGAAATAAACTGATCCAAAGACGCTCTTTGCTAGGTCCTTCTTTACTAAACTGCTTTTGAATTTGGGATTCCTTAGGGGGCAGGTCTTCATTTCACAGATGAAGAAATAAAGGTGCAGGGAGGGTAAGCTACTTGCCCGAGGTCTCGCGGCAACGAAGTAGCGGAAGTGAGATGTGAATTGAGGCTTCACGAAGCTCCAGTCTTTCGTGTCATCATTTTGCATACATGGGCCTCAACCCTCTTGAAAGATTCTGATTCCGCAGGTCTGAGTGCGGCTAGGGAACAGGATTTTTACCAAACAGCCCCTTTGAAGTGATTTTCCTTATCAGGAAAGTTTGGGAAACTTACTGCAGAGAATGTACATACAATGCCTGTCCTGGAAACAGCAAAAGCACTGAGTAATAACTTTGGTTTTGTTTAGAAACGAGAATGCATCTATGCACACTTAAAATTGTGTCTGTTCTACTCTGGGCTCCAGATTCACGAGTAGCTCTTTTCCTGACAAGTAAATTGGGAGACGTTGTTCTTCATCACCACTCGGGAAAATAATAACCTGAGACTAATAAAAACGCCCTCATAGGAATGAGGCAGTGGGTCTGCAAGAACTGGCCATGGGCGGCTTTATAAGAAATCACCGAAAAAGGCAGCAGTCAAGTTTAAGGACTGACTTTTCCCCCTTTGTAGCGGTTCTCAACCTGTGGGTCGCGACCCCTTTGGTGGTCGAACGACCCTTTCACAGGGGTCGCCTAAGACCATCCTGCATATCAGATATTTACATGACGATTCATAACAGTAGCAACATTACAGTTATGAAGTAGCAACGAGAGTAATTTTATGGTTGGGTCACAAGATGAGGAACTGTATTGAAAGGGCCAGAAGGTTGAGAACCACTGGTTTAGAGGCTTCTGTGACCTGCTGGGCCGAGCCCAGGACAGGAAATGTGAAAGTGTCTGTTTTGCTCGGACGCCATTTGGCCGCTGGAATAGAGGAAGTGGTCGAAAGCTGCCTGGTGGCTCCGTAGGAATTGAAAGGCCTTGGGCAAATCAGTCAGACCTGCCTCTCCCCATCAGCAAGCCAGGATAATAATAATATTGGCTAAACTTATTTCAGTCCCATCTGGATTTACTTACTGGCAAGTGTAAAGTGTTTTCAAAATACCAAATACTATAGAGCGCATCCAAGCAGCTTGGATTTCAGCGGCCTCATCCTTTCCTTCCTGCACTGCAGCACGGCCTGCGCAGTGTGGCGGGAGGGAGCGAAACCCCAGATCCTGGGCCCCCCGGCCCTCGCCTGATACCGTCCCCACCAAAGCGCATGATGGCCCAGCCCTCCCCGCAGACCACTTTCTCCCTATTAGCCTCCAAGGACTTGGACCAATCCTGAAGGAAATGTTCTTCTCGTCCTTACTGAGATCAGAATGAAACCATATGAATACTGTGAAAATACAAAAACTTATCATTCTTACTGAAAATTGTTAAATTTCCAAGAACATAATTTTAGGAACTACTTCCCCCCTCCAGTCCCCCAAAGCCTAGGACTGTGGGACCCAGCATATTTGAGAGATATGTGTGCCACTCCTGTTTTGATTTTGTGGATATAATAACGGGTCTTCGATCCCTCTTTGCACTGGCTGCTAGAACACTCGGCTGCAGCTCCCCTCTGGTAAATACACATAAACTGGACCCGTGTTCCTTATCTGCCTTGTGAATCCCAGCTTCACCTCATATTTCTTACTTTATTTTTCCTTTTGTTCTGTTTTTCTCATCCAATTAATATTAACTTTGTGTCTTAATGCATCTTCAAGTCGCCTTCAACCCTTGGAATAAAAAGCAGGGCTGGAGAAGAATTTGTTTTAGAAAAGCTGCTTGGCAGATCCTTAGATCCATCCTCCAGAACTCTGGACGCCTAACAACACTTAAAGGCTATCTCTGGTGTTCTTGCCATGAATATTTTTTCACTACATACCACTGGGACCCTCTCTCTTTACTCTTTCTGAATATGGAGTGTGTGTGAGAAGAACAACTTTGGGCCTCTGTAATAAACTTCCTCAGATTTGGTTTTCTTGGGACATCTAACCCTTTTACATGCATGTCCTCATGTTGACGGACTGAAAACCCATCAACATGCTTTTGATTCCCGGGGAGCACGGATCTAAAGCAGAAGAATAAAGTTTTAAAAAAACCCCCACACAAAACGAAACAAACCAACAAACGAAAACAACAGCACTGGCTTTTCTTTTGTTTAAGCAAATGAATACAGGCTGAAGAAAATTCTACTTACAGAGTCCCTCCATTTCGGAGCCTAGTCAGTACTTGGAAAAATTCATAACCTGGCGAAATAAAAGCATTCATTCTCCTTCAGGCTGGAAGCCAAATCAAACCATTCTTTTAATTACAGGTGAATAATAACACCCTTACATTTCTTACAAATAACGTCAGCCGCCTTCTGCGTCCTGACTGATGGGAGGTGATGAATGAAGACCTTTTAATGCAGCACAGCTGGCTGCCTTTTGTTGCACTTCCTCTGAAAGGTTGCCGGGCAGCTCTGGCCTGTTTTGTCAGATGTGCTGAAAACAACCTGCCTGACTGGAGGTGGAAACGGCCTTCACACAGGAGACGTTTGCGTGATTGAGAGCCCTGGCGGGATGCAGCTGTGGCAGGGAGCGTGCGAGGTGGAAGATGGGCCATTTGTTGAGTGCATGTGTGTGTGTGTGCGCATGTGCGTGTGCGTGTGTGTGTGTGCTCGCGCAAGTGTGTTTTGATTTGATGGTTCTTCCAGGACTAGAGAAGGCCCCACTCGTCAACCTCTGAGGCTGGTAGAAAAATAGGTGAGTTTAGTTTGCTGCCAATGTTGAGGCTCCCCTGTAACAGAGGGCCTGCTGCCTGGCCCTAAAGTCTGTATTGGCGTATGGATGCCAGGGCAACGAGCCCTTCCAGGGGCCATGCGGTCTGGGAGCTGCAGGCCTCAGGGACGTCTGGAGAAGGAGCCCATTTGCAGCAGGTTGCAGTGCACCAGCCTCTTCCAGGAAGGAACCCCCAGCTTGTCCTGGGAAGGCAGCGAAGGAGTGAGCTGCACCTTCCCCGACTCCCTGCAAGCTTAATTAGAACGAGTCACGTGTGACCGAGGGCACCTGGACCTTATCTCGGCAGCGCTGATCTGTGTCAGGGGCACCGGTGCCGTCACCTGTGGTATATAGCTCAGCACAGGCTCCAGAGATGTGTTCTCACAGGGGGGCCAAGTCACAGGGCCAACAAACCAGTTTCCCAAGACAGAACAAAGCCCGGGACTGGCTCAGCTCTTTCTTTACACTAGATCAGGTGGTTTCTCAACCATCTTGCAAGATAGGTTTTATTTCCGTTTTATAGATTTGAAAAAGGACAGTAAAAGGAGGCTTGGAGGAGGGCTGGGAGGACAGGGTTGTGAATTCAGGAAGAGCTAGAGATTCACACCCAGGTCTAGCTTGAAATCCTCTGCTCTTTGCCAAAGTTGACTTTCTTGTCATTTTAACAGCGTGTTATTTTATCAGAGCTCATTGAACAAGGACACCACCCATTGTCCTTTGACAACTGTGTCAGAATTTTGTGCAGAAGTTTAAATTATTAAGACTTATGTCACACGCCGGTATAATGTGCTAGAATTCTGTAATGTCCTCTTCTGCTCTTAAATGAGGGTAACCCAGTAGCGATTACCTGAATGGTGTTTGCACACCAGGGGAGGAAGGACAAAGAAGGCAGCTGGCAGGAGAGAGTCCCTTGTTCAGAGCTCCGGTCTTTCCAATTGCCTTTGAATTCCCCACGCGGAACCACACCACATGACAATTCACGCCATAAACTCAGTGATGGACCATCGGCTAGTAAGAACCTAGTATGAACTTGGAGAGTGTAACACTTTAGGTTTGTATGTAAATGTTGTGTTTAGAGGATATCAGAATATGGTTAAGAAGCGTCCTTTATTAGCTGAAACTCTAAGTAACTGAGTTAAGCCCCAGATGTGTAAACTTCACGGCCCAGCACTACAGATATTTTGTGATGGGTAATTCTTTCTTTTGGGGGATTGTCCTGCACATCCTAAGATTTTTAGCAGCATCCTTGGCTTCTTTCCACTAGTTGTCAGCAGCATCCCTCTCACAGTTGTGAAAATCAAAAATGTCTCTAGATATTGCAAAATGTCTCCTGGGAGGAAAAATAGCCCTTGGTAAACTACAACTGCCTTATAAGATATATGACCACATAAAGCAAAAATTAAGTCAATAAAATACAGAGAATGGGGGGGGGGCGTAAAATGAATTATATTATTACAAGGACCCTAACATATTATATATGAAGTAGTTCCATATTGATTCTAGTTAGTCTGTAATAACTTAAAGATACATATTATAATTTCTAACTCAACCTGTAAACAAATGTAAAGAGATATACTGAAAAGCCAATCAAGAAATAAAAATAGAATACTAAAAGTAACTAACTCAAAAGAATGCAGGAAAGAAGAAATAAATAAGCAACAACAATAAAAAAACAAACAAACAGAAAAAAAGGCACAAAATGGCAGACCTAGATGTAACCATATCAATAGTTGCATTGAGTGTAAATGAACTGTTTTCCTATTAAAAGGCAAATGGTGTCAGTCTCTATAAAGCAGAAAGACTCAACTATATGCTGTCTTCAAAAGATACATTTTAACAACAAAGACAGAAATAACTTAAAAGTATGGAAAATTATATATCATATGAATACAATTAAAAATATAACTGTATGGCTATGTAACATCAGTCAAGGGATAAATACATTAGGAAGAACTAATTTAAATGTGTATGTTCCCAAAACAGAATTTTGACATATATGAAGGGACAACTGATAGATAAAAAGGGAGATAAAGGCAAATCCATAGTAATATTTGGAGACTTTTAACATCCCTCTCACAGTAATTATAGTCAGGTTTCTCAGGGATCTCCAGAGAAACAGCTAATAGGAAGTATTTGAACCAGGATAAATTATATTAAGCCATAAAACAAGTCTCAGTGAATTTCAAAGGACTAAGTAGTACTAGTAATTATATTCTGTGATCATATAAAATTATGTTATAATTCAATAGGATAGCTAGAAAAGTTCTAATACTTGAAAATTAAACAATCAACTTCTGAATAACTCGTGGATCAAAGAAGAAATCACTAAGAAATTAGAAAATATTTTGAACTGAATGCTGATAAAGATACAACATATCAAAATTTGTGGCATGCAGCTACAAATATAATACTTAGAGGGGAATTTATACCTTCAATGATTATTTTAGAAAGGGACAATGACTTAAGATTACTGATCTAAGTTTCTACATTAAGAAGCCATTGCAATTACCTTAAGTTTATCATAAAACTACTTTAAGAAGTTAGAAAAATATGAGAAAAATTAAACTCAGGTGGAAGAAATAGTAAGTGAAGAAATAAAAGAAATAGGAAAGAGACAATTGAAAAATTTTGCAAAACCATGAGGTGATTTTTTTAAAAGTTTAATAAAATTTATAAATCTTAGCAAGATGGATGAAAGTAAAAAGAAAGAAATCATGACATTCTAATGTCAGGGTTGAAAAATGGGACATTACTGCAGATCCTACAGAAATCAAAAGGATTTTAAAAAGGTTTTCCTTAGAACATACAACTTAACAAACCTGATATCAGGTGAAATAGGAAATATAAATTCCTTATATGCATCAGAAAAAAATCTAGTGAATTTATTTCCAGGTTTTTTTCTATGACTATATTTAGGGGTGTTGTTATATAATTGTAATAATCTATATATATAAAAGCCTAAGCAACCGTCCAACCAGTAGCTCTGACATGCAAAGACCACCAGGGGGCAGATGCTCAACGCAGGAGCTGCTGAGCTGTGGTGACTTGGCAGGTGTGGTTCTCGGGTGACGCTGAGCCAGAACCAGAGAGGAGGGAGCCCGATTCCGGGGTGTGTCACCCAAGAACAGCCCTCCACAATCTGGGACCCCTCAGGGGATGTTGGAGAGCCGGTTTTGGCCCGATCCCTGCAGGCCAGACTGAGGGGCCCCACTGGTACACAAATCCTCTGGTGCATTGGGCCTCTGGTGAGAATATAAATATATATAACATATTTCCTATATATCTCTCCCATGAATATATATAGAATTCCATAATATTTTTTATTCTCAAATAAAATGCCTAAATGCATTATGATGCTTGAAAACCTTGTCTCTTTTCTCATTGGAATTTTTCTATTGAATAGAGTAGACAGTCTACATGGTAGAAGATTAGACATTTTCCTGGAGTGAATTTAAAAAAAATCCTGTATTTATTTAGAATAGAAAGACATGAAACTAGTAAACATTTTTATTTGCCCTGAATTTGACCTCCTACAAAAAAGCAGATGTTTTACCCTGGATCAAAAAGGGGTAAAAAGAGCAAAGAATAACAGCATGAATTACAGGCAGTGACAAAGCAGCATCAGGCACCTGACCAGGCACTATGGAACTTGAAACAGTTAAAGACTAAGCAAGAAATTAAGCTGATTGCATGAAGTAACATAGTCTAGATCATTAATATGGATACTAGAACTGAATGTCAAGTGAGGTTTCATGGGACAGCTGAGATGATGATTAGACTAGTTAATGAGAAATAAGAAACCTACATTTCCTTTGCAAATAGAAGTGATTATGTGTTACATTGGTGAGCCCGAGGAAGGACATACCACATTTCTTTAATTTGATAAATCAAATTTTGTCTTCTCCATGACCCCTCCCATCACTTCTCTAATTTAAAACTCAATTTCCAGCATCATGTGAGAGTCTTGAACTTATTAAGGGCTCAGGAATAGGTCTGAGTCTGTAATAACTGCAGGCTCTCATCATTTCCCTGACTCCTGATGCTACTGACTGTTTCCAGTCTGCCCTTCCTCAAGCAGCTGGCTCCACGCAGTCTCCCCTGTGCTCATCTGAGTCATCCATTCCCTTGCCTACAGATGTGCTCACAGCTACTTTCACTGCCTCTCTACCAGCCACAGTTCCTAATGTCCAACCTCCACCAATACTCCGCTGCAACCTCCTATATAGAGCCTCACGCACAAGTTGCTTTGGTCTCTGCCCCCACCACTATCTTCCCCCACAACATGACCCTTTGTCTTTGTGAATCTCTGCTTCACTGGGTTTTGACTTCCTCCCATATAAGGCTGAGGGTTGTCATCTTCCAGTTACCTGCTTTGCTTCTGTAACGTCATTGTCAACCATTGGTTTCAATGGTGCTATCTCAGTGCACCCAAGTATCTTTTCTTCTACAATGATAAGTGTTTACAGTCTCTTTTCTTTTTTAGAGAAGCACCCTGACTAGGCCGTGGATCTGAACCCACCACCTGGTGGGTATGTGCCCTGCTCCGAAAGTAACCTTTGGGCATATGGGAGATGACGCTCACTCAACCAACTGAGTTACACCGGCCAGGGCTACAGTCTCTTTTCAATTGCCTAGTGCGCGGCTTATCAACCTGCTCAGAGGCCTCCTCGGCCCTGCCGCAGGGAAGCCAGACGCACAGCGAGGGCTCCAACAGTGACCGCTCCACGGTTTGAGCATTCCTATCAGGGCGCTTTGAACAATGGTCATGTGGCTAAAAGAACTGGAAACCAATTCAAGTCTAACTCTCTAACTGTGCAGAAAAGAAAGAAATCAAAAGTTAAGGAAATTGAGTAAAGACCTAAAGCAGTGGTCGGCAAACTCATTAGTCAACAGAGCCAAATATCAACAGGACAACGATTGAAATTTCTTCTGAGAGCCAAATTTTTTAAACTTAAACTATATAGGTAGGTACATTGTTATTAACTTAATTAGGGTACTCCTAAGGCTTAGGAAGAGCCACACTCAAGGGGCCAAAGAGCCGCATGTGGCTTGCGAGTCGCAGTTTGCCGAACACGGAGCAACATCAGAGGCTAGCCAGCCGTGGGCAAACTACGGCCCGCGGGCCGGATCCGGCCCGTTTGAAATGAATAAAACTAAAAAAAAAAAAGACCGTACCCTTTTATGTAATGATGTTTACTTTGAATTTATCTTAGTTCACACAAACACTCCATCCATGCTTTTGTTCCGGCCCTCCGGTCCAGTTTAAGAACCCATTGTGGCCCTCGAGTCAGAAAGTTTGCCCACCCCTGGCTAGGCCTTGCCTTTATTTATTTTTCTTAGTATTCCCACCTGTCATCTCCTAACTCATCTTTAACAGGTTAATACATTGTTATTTAAAGAACTAGACCTACCAAGGTACTTGGAATAGAAATTCACCCCCTGAATTTTAGTCCAATTAACTGTTATACATATCTTTTAGTAAAACATATCTTTTCACAACAGACTCGTTATTTCAGATTGAGGTTTTGTTTATGCAAAAAGGTTACTGTGAAAAAAACATGTACCTACATTTTACCTGTTTCTCCAAGAATTCTACACATTCAAATTAGGGTGTGTGATTTATTATGTAACAACATATACTGAAAAACTATACCTACCAGACACTGTTAGGCACTTGTGGCTTCTGCTCTTGGGGAGCTCAGGCATTTCTTTTGTGCCTGGGAGGGTACGGAACCAAATACCCGGTCATGTAATCAGAAAATCTTTTCCTGCATTTCTTCGAATTTTCTTCAGGATTTTAGGCTGAAGTGGTAAAGACTTTATTACTAGGCACTATAATAATGATGGCACTGGGAGGGACAGTTTCTTCCAAGAACAGAATAATTGCATTCACTATTTTTATTCTGCATTCGCCAAAGTAATTGCTGCTTAAGACCACAATGATGAAGCCAGGAAGTGTGACATTTTCAATTTCCCCACCAAAACCAGTTTAAAATCTTGTTTTGAATTTGATATATATTCTTATGATGAAATTCTTAATGGTTTTAATTTATTTGGCTTACGATTTTAATTATATGGTCATTTTTATAACATCTTGCAACTGTTCAGTATTTTATCAGGATGGCAAGCAAGAATATGTGTATTCCTGAATAACAGTGGCTCTGAATTCTTTGTTTATTATTTTTAATAAAATCTCAAAATTCTTAATCAGAAAGGAGTTATAGAACAAAGAACTCCAGCGTGGACCCTGCCATGAGGAACTGATTTTAGCGCTCTGAAGGATGCTGGAGGACGGGAGCAGCAAAACAGGGTGGTGCTCCAGCAGATCCCTTCTGTGAAAACAACAGCTGGATGTGCCTGGGGCCACTCACTGGTGGGGGAGGGGAAGGATGGAAGAAACTTTTCTTAATTTTTTTTTTTTTTAGTGTTGGAAAGTTTTCAGTGAAATCATGATGTCACCAGGATATGTTTTGTCTGTGACTATAATTTGCATAAGTTCCTTCCCATGGAACTGTGTACAATACAAAGGAATGCTTCATGGTACATTCTGCGTGGATGGTGCCAAGACTTTTAGGAGTCCATGGAGGAGACATCATGTACAAAGAATTTCTTTTGTAAATTCTCCCCAAGGAAGAACTAATGAGAAAGGAAAGAAACAGGGCGTGCAAACACTACAATTTCACATTGTATTCGTAGAAAGACTGGGGTTGTTTTGCATTCCTGATGATTGACTAATATTTAGCTTTGTACTTCATATTTTTTTTTGAGAAGAGGATCCTCATTTTCTTTGATATTTATGGCTTGAAATATGTTCTCATTGTATTATTCTTCCTATTATAATTACCTCATCCATTTTGTCAAATTCCTAGCTTGGAATGATTTTAATCATCAAGCAAAATGTATTTGGGACACATTTTTGGAGATTTATTTTAATATAAGTTAAGGAATGTCTTGCAATAGAGCAGAGATAGTCAAGTATCAAATACAATGTCTGGAAATCAAGAGCCATTGAGTTTGTATCATTTTACACAAGGATTTTAATTCCAAAAAACGATTTGAAATTTGTGTATGTGGTTCAAATAGGCTCCTCAGTACCGGTGTAAATAAGAGGATATAAATAAAATAATGGGGCAGCGGCAGGTGAAGTGGGTAAATATTGATGTGCCAGATACATCCAAAGCTAGCTACTTCAATATTTTTTGCTAATTTAATATTAAAATATTCTTTTTTTTTGCATTTATCGATGACCTTACTAACTGGTAATATGAATGACTAAGCCATTTGAGCCAGCACTTTCACGAAAATCAAGAAAAATTTCTAAAAGCATCAAAAACCCAAATACAATAAGAAGACTTCTCAGGACAACTTCTAACCCAAAGTAGGAGTCTGGAGCAGTAAGGAAATGATTGAAGCCACTTTTATTGATTGATTTTAGAGAGAGAAAGGGAGAAAAACACTGAAAAGTCGATCAGTTGCCTCTGTCACATCCCTGCCCTGACCACACTCCAGCCAACTGAGTCACACTGGTCAGGGAAGCCACTTTTATTTTTGAAGAACTTTGTTGAATGAGATAAACCTGACCTTCAGTTTTACAAAATGCTTTGGGGCAGAAAGGACTACACTCCAGGCTCAGGGTCGCCCAGAGTGGGGAGTTCGGGCAGCTTTGCCCCGGAAGTTGGGAGCTGCCCAAGTTATATTTTCAGGATAAGAGTGAAGAGTAATTAAAGGACCCCCTTTCCTCTTCACCCCTAGAAGAATGCAAAGGAATCTGCCTTAACCCTGAGACAAGCTAGAGAGAAAGATAACTTCCTGAGAAGCTCTAACCACATCCTCGCTCTCTCATGGATCTGTAGCACCAACTAATACTAAGTGTGTTCTCAGGCACAGCTATAACTGTGGATTTAATTTTAAGTGATTCTTCAATCATTGAAATGATTGGTAGTGTTCCCAAGTACCTGGCAGAAACACACATGAATACTTTCTGGAGGAATCTACCTTCCTCAACTTAGGCTTTAAGAAAATTTTCTCTCCTGGTCCCAGGCACTTTAGGAGCCATGAGCCAAACCACACATAATCAGTCTAGAAAATGGAACAGAAATGGCATCAAGAAAGTCTGATCACAAACACACAAGTCTGTAACAGGGCAGACCCCGAGTTCCCTAGGAGCACGAGCCTTGCCAAGAAACACAACAAGAAGGGCCTGAGGAAGGTGCAGGCTGGCAGTGCCAAGGCCACGAGGGCACGTGCTGAGGCTATCAAGGTCCTCAGAAAGCCCAAGGAGGTCAAGACCAACACTTCAAAGGGCAGCAGCTACAAGCTCAGTCAACTTGCCTATATCACTCACCCCAAGATTGGGAAATGTGCTCGTGCCCGCATCGCCAAAGGTCTCAGGCATTGCCAAAGGCCAAGGCCAAGGCTCAAACCAAGCCCCAGGCTGTGGCTGACACTATAATCCCAGCTCCAACTCAGGCTTCCAAAGGTGCCCAGGCCCCGCAAAAGCTCCACAATAGAGGCCTCTGTCTGCTGATATGAGGATGGAAAAATTCGTGGGACCCCTGGGCTGCTGCCTGCACGAGGCTGGTGTCCTCCTGTGCTATTTGTACAAATAAACCTGAGGCAAGAGCTGCCAAAAAAATTGTCACAAATTTAAAAAATAAAGAGCATGTCACATAAGCAAAAATAAGCATACATGTAAAAAAAACCCTCACACCAGCAGAACAAAGAGGAAGAACAGATGACACAAAGATACCTACTAAAGAAAGCTCCCCTATTCTGGAAGCAAATACAGAAAGAAAAGAATCTCCTAAGCCTTACTTTCTTTATACCCTGTGACAGAATATAATCATAGTATTTTTCCTTCCCATCACTTTCTTTGCTCATTCATTTCTTTGTTTATAAAGAAATCCTTCGATCCTGAAAGAATAAGATTGACTTAGGGCCTCATTATTTCCCTTGAGAAAAAATAGTGGATAAGAACAGATACTGGGAGCCTTTTGAGATTATAATACAGAAATTCAACTAATCTAATAAATAGATTGAACCATATAGAATTGCTATTTTCCCCAAGGTCAACAACTATTAAATGAACAACAGCAATTTCATACGGTTCAAACGAATATATTAATTGAGCTAAGCTGCTGTTTCAAAGGGACCTTAAATACAGGGGATCAAACACTATTGTTTAGCAATCCAGATGTGATCAGTTTGTAGTTGGTGGAGTGACTCTCTCATCCTCAATATATATTCTTCAAGTTTGCTCTAATTTCCCCCATTTCCTAGCCATCAAACAGAGTGAAAGATGAGGGATAGGGCATGCACCTTTCTCTAAAAACAGAGAACACAGAAGTTGAGCACATCTTTTTTTCTGATATCTCAGCCTGAAATTGAAACCAAGGGTCCTTTATGACTTTGATTAAATTTAGTTTTAAATCCCAGCTCTAGAAATCATCTCTCTCTAAATATAGGGTGGTGGCAAAAGTGGGTTTACAGTTGTTCATATGGAAAATATTACAATAATTAACAAATAATACAAGAATAAACTCAGTGTTTCATGTACAACTGAAAACCTACTTTTGCCCTGCCCTGTATTAACAGATAAAAAGAGAACAAAACCATTTCAATAGAAGTCGAAGAGAATAATTTTTTTTATTAAGTGTAAATTTGTTTGTATGGAAAAAGACATGCAGACTATAATTATTGCAATAGCTTTATTAACTCTAAAGAATGTCACTCACAACTGTAAACCTACTTTTGCCAACCCCTGTATATATACCCCTCAGAGATCTAGCCTTTTCCCTCCATAATCAACAAAACCCTAAGACAGCAGAAGACAGTAGCCTGGACCTGACTAATGGTCACATGCTTAGGCCTCTGGCAGGCTAAGGATAACACCTTGACCTAAGTTATGTTTCAGTTCCTGAGCCATAAGGTGGAACGACCCCCTGGCTACTTGCCCATGAGACTAGACAGAGGGACACTGGAAAAGACCTCAAAACTGTCCTCAAGAAATGATTCATCAGCCCTACCTCACTGACAGATCAGCTCCCAGCCCTGAACCCTTAACTCACATAGTCTTGTGATTTTGCCCTAAAGAATCTGTAATCTACACACCATAGTTGTAATTTTATATATCTCCCTGGCACTACAATTACTTAGGAACTATTTTCAAGTCATCATATGTTGGCCTTTTTTGTTGTTAATATTTTATGTATAACATAAATTTTTCTTGTATTATTTGAAATATATATATTTTTAGCATTTTAGGATTTGAGGTTTTTCTTTTCTCCTGTGGCAAAATAACATTTGTCAATGTGCCATGGGACCTCCGTAAACATTTTATTCAATTGGAAGTATGCTCAGTCCTATGCCTATTTATTATTCGGCAACTTTATTGAGATTACATACAGATCTATATTTTCATTATTTGGGGTCTACTCAACCCATAAAAGACTTGTCAGTTTATTTTACTCCATTTCATAGGTTTTGATTTTGTATATCTCTATGAAATATTATTCTGCTCGTAAACTTTCATAGCTGTTATCTCTTCTTATCAGTATTAGATAACCCTCTTGCTTAATATATGTACATACATATATTTTTTTACTGTGAAATATCTTTTGTCTGCATTGATTTCATTGCCTTTGCCTAATAAATCTTTCTCTGGCTTGTGCTTTTACTCTATAACTTTTAAGAAATTTGTACTGTAAAAAAAAAACATTAAGGTCAGTCTTTTTTTTTCACATGACATGAAAAACTTTATTATTTTAAATTCAAATTAATATACTAAATTATTAAATTTGAAATTATGTATTTTATTTTTAAGAAATGTTTTTTAAAACTGTGCATTTAATTTTGTAGCTAGATTTATAATTATTTAGATTTACCTTTATGGTTAACTGTTTTAAATTATATCATCCATATTCTTCAGGTTTTTTTTCACCATTCAGGAGGCTGGAAGTCCAAGATCAAGGTCTTGGCAGGTTTGGTTTCTCCTGAGACCTCTCTTCTCAGCTTGCAGATGGAGCCTTCTCACTGTGTCCTCACACGGTCTTTCCTCTGTGCCTCTACTTCCTTGGTGTCTCTCTCTTCTTATGACACCAGTCAGACTAGGTTAGAGACGTTATAACCTCACCTAACTCTATTACCTCCTCAAAAGTTCTACCTCCAAATACAGCCATTTAGAGTTAGGGCTTTAATATATGAACATGGGGAGGACATAATTCATCCATACACTGGGCTACTTTCACTTATTGGTCCATTAGAGGAGATAATTCTCTTGTGCAGCCAAAATTTCTTCAGAGGTTATTTTTGCTGGGAGAAATTTTACTGAGTTTTTCTGTCAAAATTACATTTAAAAAAACCTTCACCCAAGGATATATTTTTATTGGAAGGGAGGGAGAGAGAGAGAGAGAGAGAGAGAGAGAGAGAGAGAGAGAGAGAGAGGCATTGATGTGAGAGAGAAAAATCAATCAATTGCCTCCCATATGTGTCCTAACGGGGATCAAACCTGGTATGTTCCCTGTAACCTAGGTATGTTCCCTGGCTGGGAATCGGACCTGTAACCTTTTAGTGCATTGGGACGACATTCCAACCTACTGAGCCAGCTGGCCAGGGCTACAATTACATTTTAAAAATATGATTCTTTTCTTTTGCTTTCTCTCTTTTTTAAAACATCTCTATTTTGGACTATCTTTTGGTTAGGTTATCTATTGGGTCCATTACTTAGATAGCCCATAATAAGATGTCAAGTTTTCTGTACAAAGAATATTTGTACAATCATTAAAAATACTCTTAAAAATATATGTTGCACATATCACTTATTTCCAGATTAGTAATTCTCCTATAAATACAGAAGTTTACAAGTTAAAATTATGTATGTATGTATGTATGTATGTATGTATGATCTAAATATTTGTATCTTATTCATTATAGTAGTCATACTAGTAGATTATTGTAGCCATGACAAGATATTTCCAATAGGTACCTATTTCTTGTTTAGTGTTCTTCAATTTAAATCATAAAATTTTAATCATCTGTGAAAATCTGATCTGTCTGTGAGGGAATCACTCACTGGCCAACAAGGCTCTACTGCTTTAGTTCTGATTTATGTCTTCCTGACATCCTGGGACTTTTCCCCCCATTTTATTTATTTTAACTCACTGGAACTATTTCAGCCTTAGGTATTGTTTTTATTTGCTAAGAGCTAGTTAAATTGTAAAGATTTTAAGAAGGTCTAGGACAGAAAATAGAAACCTTAGAGGTGAGGCTTTCCCTGACCCCTTCTCCAATATAAATATGTCCTTCCTGTCACAGTAAACTAACTTTTAAAAATTGCTCCTATCAGCTGTAATTGCATACTACTGGTGTTTTCATTAGTTGGTGGTCAACTCCCCCATCTAGACTGGAAGCTGCATGAGAGCAGAGACTGATTCAGGCACCACTGTGCAGCCTGTAGCCTAGCATGGTATCTGCCACACAGGAAGAAAATGGTAAATGTTAAATTAGTGAAAGAAATATGAAAATGCTACAAGCATTTTTGAAAGAAACTGGAAAACATTTTGGTTATATAGACTATAAAAGAAAAGGCTGAAGGAGGTCATTATAATAACATTAGAGTAAATTAAGGGCAAAAATGTGTTAATGTGTTAAAATTTATTTATTTAAATCGCATGAAGGCCCCTCAATGTTTAGTTTTATTGTTCTCACTCTACAGAAGAGGAAAATGAAGGTGATGGAGTTAAACAAGTTGCCTAAAGTCATGGAGTTGGTAGGAATTTGAATCCAGATATGTCTGACTACAGTGGTGTTAAGGACTGAATTGTATCTCCCAAAATTTGTATGTTGAAGTGTAATCCCCAATGTATTTGGAGACAGAGACTTAAGAGGTAATTTAAGTTGAGTGAAGTCATAAGGGTAGGGCTCTAATCTTATAGAACTGATGTGCGCGCGCGCGCACACACACACACACACATACACACGAGGTCATGTGAAGGCCATAGCAAGAAGGTGGCCATCTACAAGCCAGGAGGAGAGGCCTCACCAGAAAGCAACTCTGATCCCTCCTTGATCTTTGACTTTAGCCTCCAGAACTGTGAGAAAACATATTTCTGTTATTTAGGGCACCCAGCCTCTGGAGTTGTATTATGCCAGCCTAAACAGACTTATATAACTAGAGAAAAAGAATGAACAGAAAAAAAAGAAGAAAAGGAAGGAAAAAATAAAAAGGAAGGAAGAAAAGAGGGAGGGAAGGAAGAGAGAATTAGAAGAAGAGGGACAGAGGCAGGATGGCGGAAAAAAATTAGAAACAGGACTGAAGGTAGGAGGGAGGGAGGAAGGAAGAAAGAGAAGAGAGAAGAAAGTGAAAAAACAGAATTTAAGTTAATAGTAAAAAAATGTTATTTATATGAATATGGAGACAGAAAATTGTGGAATCTCTTCCTTTGGACAGTTTTAAGAATAAGCCAGCTATTATTTATCTTGTATGGTTTAGATTTTATTCTTCCTGGAGGCAGTGGCATGAATTAGATCACCCGTTAAAATAACTGCTGGTCTTATGTTTCCAGGGATTAAAAGAAATGAAAAAGATGGTTCTAATGAGAATCAGACCTTAATCTTAAAGGGAAGATACTTTATTTCCTTTCCTTCTTCTCTCCTACTCTTGGTCCCCCACCCCCTTTTCCCCACTTTTCTAAAATCCCTTCTTGGTTATGAGCCACAATCACAAAAAAACTAACAAGAAGTTTTGCTGAGTGAAAAATAATTCATGAGAATAAAAAAAAAGTAATGAGGGGAAAGAGACCTGATATCAAATGTGAGTAGTGTAGAAGGAAAATTATAATGACTCAAATCTTGCAGACTACCTTTGATCTTTTGCAAGTGTTCTGAGTTCCCAAATAGGGACTTGGAAAGCACTGTCTTATAGGGGCTCCATTGCTTTTGCATCCCCAACAACTCTTGTGGGATATGTGGACACAGGGGCTTTACAATGGGGCAATTACTATCTTAGTTTGAGCAATAGGGTTTTAAAGGACTAAGCTTCTCCTAGCTACTCTTGTTTTTTTTTTTTTTTTTTTTTTTTTTTTTTTTTTTTTTCCATTCTTAATCAGCAAACTAACTTGAACATAAGAGAAAAATGGTTTTAACAATATGGTGTACTTGCCTCCCTGTCCATAGCAGAAAAGGCACTTCTTAACAAAGCCCTATATATCTAGGAGTGGTGTCTCAGGTCTACATGGGTTAGTTTAGACCAAAGTTCATCTGATGGTTAAAGACCCTTGTGGAGGCCACAATAAGTAGCACATCCACTCAGTAAATCCTTTTGAATACTTATATTTCAACTAGAGGCCTGGTGCATGGGTTCATGCACCAGTGGGGCCCCTTGACCTGGCCTGCAGGGATCAGTGGAACTCTGTGCTGCCACGTCCCAGCCTTACCCGCCAGCTCATCGGGATCCAGCCCACTGTCCACCTCCATCCTGCACAGGATGGAGTAGTGCGTGAAAACAGCAGGCGGCTGGGCGCTGTGCTGCGCCTGCTCCTCCTGGCCCTGCTGCGCCTGCAGCTGCCACTGTTGCTTGTCATCGCAGCCTCGCTCCTCCTGCAGCGCAGCAGCACTGGAGAAGGGTCTGTGGGATTGGAGAAGTCAGTTCCAGTTCCGGTCCCAGTCAGGATGGGAGAGGCGTGTGCAGGGGGAGTGTCCACAGGAGAGGCTCCTGCCTCTGCAGCTGTGCTCACCAGCCATGAGCCTGGCGTCTGGCACCCTTCGGTCAGCTGAGCGGTGCTCCCACTGTGGGAGCACACTGACCACCAGGGGGCAGCTCCTGCATTGAGTGCACATCAGGGCACGTCACAGCTACCAGCTGGTTGTCTGGTCGTCCGGTCACTTGGGCTTTTATATATATAGATTTTCTTCTTGCTTGAAAGGGATCAGTCTTTGTTCTATAAAGGCCTCCAATGGATTGGAGGAGGCCCACCCCCATTATGAAGAATAATCTGTTTTACTCAAAAATCCACTGATTTAAATGTTAATTTCATTTAAAAACACTTTCACAGAAATATCCAGAAAAATGTATGTCTGACCGAAAACCTGGGCACTGTGGTCCCCAAGTTGACACATAAAATTAAATATCTTAGGACATAATAAACCACCCTGCAACTGGGTTGAGAGATGGTCCCTCTCAGTGCATGCACATATACATGAATTAAAAGACAAGTTATTTAGTTCATTTCTCTGCTTTTTTGCCTTCAAGTCTATCTTTTTCAATAGAAGGACTGCTACTTCAGCCTACCTGGAAACACAATAGGTGAGGAGCACATACCCAGAATATCCGCTTTTCCTTGGTTCACTTGAGAAGTATTTTACTGGACAGTGTTGCTCACAGAGTCCTTAAATCTGTTTCCCACCCCTGTGAGTTCAGAAGCAGCTAGACTTTCCCAACTTACTAGGTCCCAAACTCTTTTTTCCTAAGATAATCATTTGCAAACTAGACAATTTTTTTCTAAATTCATCCTCTTCCTGTAATAACTTGCTAAACACATTCAATAACAGTCTAAACACACTAATGTGGTATTTTCCACCCTTTCCCCCTAGAGCTTTTCACTCAGCAGGCACATGGCCTGCCTCTCAAGTTATTGCATCAGATAGCTTATCCAAATATTTTACTTCTGTGTAACATAGATTGTCATCTAGTAAGCCTCTCATATCAGTTCCTTTGCTTATTCCCCCTGAGTCCTAGCCAATGCCCTGTTTTAGGTTACAGCAACACTCTATCTCAAGTAGATTTTCAGAACAGACAGACGCGAGAGAATAGGCCACGCTGCAGTAACAAACAAGTCCCCAAATCTTGGGACTTAATACAATAAAAGTTGATTGCTTGCTCATTTCACAGTTTGAAGTGGGTTGGAAGGTTCTTTTTGGCAACTCTCCTCCAAGCAGTGACCCCAGGCTTCTTCTGTTTTCAGGTGTTGCCCTCTTAAACACACAGCTCTCACGGCTGACATTGAATAGGAGGACAGAGAGAGACACAGAGCTTTTAGCGATCAGGCTTGCAAACAAATATTTATCCAGAACCGGCAGGGAATGTGATGCTTATGGGTAAACAGTAGAGACATTTCTTTAACTGTGTCTATCTGGTTTTGCTGATTAAATGGAAGCACATAGTCCCCGGCCAGCATGGCTCAGTGGTTGAGTGTCCACCTATGAACCAGGAGCTCACAGTTCGATTCTGGTCAGGGCACATGCCCAGGTTGCAGGCTCAATCCCCCGTGGGGGGCGTGTAGGAGGCAGCTGATCAATGATTCTTTCTTATCATTGATGCTCCTATCTTTCTCTCCTCCTCTCCCTTTCTCTCTGAAGTCAATAAAATATATTTTTCAAAAATAAATGGAAGCACATATTATGTGCCTTAATAAGAAAACTCTACTGGTATATTGTAAGGGTTTTCATTTCTTTTCAAATTAACATATATGATTTTGAGGGGATGCAGCCCACTCAGAAACAATGTTATGTCCAGGGCATTCCTGATGGAGAGTCCTGGTGTGGCCTCTCTGAAATGTGCTGAGAAATACTAAGCTTTCAGTCCTCCTCTGGTTCAAGCCACACTGGAGGCTTTCAAAAATGTTTTTGAAGAGAGATCTACCTGGAAGAAAGGATGTGCCTCCTGACAAGGCCTAACCTTATTCCACATGTAAAACAGATTCTCTGAGAAGAGTTTATTTGCACCCCCTAACTTGCTAAGGGTCTGTTGTGAAGGACAAACACTGCGTTTTACTGTCACTTGAGCATCCATTGATAAGGATCCTACTATTCTACATATTACTACAGTTGTTTCTTCGCACATAAAGACTCATGGATGTTCTTCCAGATGACCGTGTGTCCTGCAACACTGTGGCTGGATGTTTGACATTTGCTGACCTTGGTGGAGGAATCACACTATGACACCAACAGTGCCCTGGTCTGCATGCATTTCCAGCCTCTGCATGCTAGCACGTGAATAGAAAAAAACTTTGTGATAGTCTATTCTTTTGACTCATCTGTTGATCACAAGATCTTAATTCCAGTTGTTTTTTATTTGTTTTGTTTTGAATTTGAACCCATCTGTTTTTCATCTTCCAGAAATTCTAGTAATGGCTCACCTCTGTTTTCCAGAAATAATATTAATTTACTCATATTTTTTTTATTTTCATTTGATATCAAGAGTGAAGTCAGGTAAACATATGAACTCAGTCTCTCATCTTGGACTCTTTTATTTTTTACTTTTTTTGGATATCAAGTGCAGAAAAGTAAGTTAATCACAAACCTCAGCTCAAGGCCAACTATCATCATTTTCTGTGCAAGGCCCCTTTCTTTCTTGGGGGATATATATAAAATTTTCCCTTTCATGCAAATGCTCACTTCCATTTTATAGCTCCCACATTGCTCACACCTATCAGAAATTTCTTTTTATTTACTCTTTTGGTTTTCATGAATCATGAATATCTCTCTTGCATTTCTGACTCATATATGATTTGGTCTTAGGGAAGGAGCCATGGTATTTTGTCAGTAACAGAAGGTGGGAAAAACATTTATGCCAATATAAATAGCTATATAGCTGAATTATTTTGAATCTGAGGTTGCTTGTAGTGTTGCTTCCCCAAAGATATAGTTTATTTAAAGTGTCTTTGGATAGAGAGTCATCTATTTGATATGCTCTGAAGAAGAATCCAGAAACACATTGTAATAACTTTAATCTAGCTTAAAAAGAAAAGATTCACAGAACTTACAATATGGTAATTATTAGGGAAAAACATTGTCTGAGACTCTTGATTTCTGGATGCATCTAAAACAGAAGCTGCTGGGAAGTCTCCTTGACTTTTGTGATTTTAACTCTGTGTTTTCAAAAACTGTAGACATGATTTGACGCAGTCTTAAACCTCACACATGGTGTTGGTACTTTGTGCTTTATGAGCTCAGAAATATCCAGAGACGATTATAAGCAGGATGTTTACTCTACTCTGTTTTTAATGAGCTAAACCAACTAACTACAGAGACCTTCACATGAGGCACTACCATAGGAAAGACTAGAGCAGCAATTTACTCAATGGTACCTGAGGGACCGAAAGTAATGAACCTCTCAAGTGACTAATTTGCTAACCCAAAATAATACACTCTGTGCAAACTAGGCCAATACTACACGTCGGCAGCCCTGAAATGACTCATTTGATTCCGATGTCTATAGAGCCAAAGAGAGTTATTTCTTAAAATTTGTTTATTTGCTTTGGTTAGCAATGAACATCTAAAATGAAAAAAAAAAACAAACCTATTAACAAACCTGATTAGGTTTTTAAAAAATTTTGCTTGAAATAACAGCAACCGTGCATTTCCCTAGCTTACATGCGATCTTCATGCTCATGGTGATTTCTAGAAAATTTGCTTTTGTTTAGATTGGATTGATAAATAAGGTGATTCCCAGTTTGCATTATGAATTCACAATTTTTATGAATATGTAATATTTGATGGCCTTGGATATCAGACAGGAAAATAAATCCATCCCTAGAACTGTACAGTGATTTTCCTCTCAGCGATGGAGTTACTTTCCTAATTGTTTCATGGTGCTATCACAGAAATGACAACAAAGAACACCCCTTCAATACATTTAACCAGCAAACATATTGGTTTGAATCACTGCAGGTCAATTCACCTTTAGGGTTTGTTTCACAGTCTATGGAATCTATAGACTTGTTCTATGTACTTTCTGCTTTTTTCCATTTGCCGCCATATCCTTCTGTTAAGATAAACACTGCATTGAAGACGAATAGAATTTGTGATTGACAGACATTTTAACACCATCAGAGACACTAAAATAAGGAGCCTGAATTCAAAATGAGGACTCACTTTTTTCCCCTTGTATTTTTTCTCTTTTTCTGTTCTTTCCTCCTTCCCTCCCTTCCTCCCTCCCTCCCTCCCTCCCTCCCTCCCTCGCTTATTCCTCTCCTCTCCCCGTTCTTCTCACCCCCTCCTTATTTCCCCTCTTCCCTCCTTTCTGTCTTGTTCCTTAAAGAACCGTGTCACTGTGATGGTGGCCCTGGCACAGCATGCGCACTGCCCTGTCAGCACAGCTTGGGGAGGAGCCGACGTTCATGATCTGCATCTGCTGCAGGGTCCAGTTACTGAAGGCTCCTGGGACAAAGGACACTCTGGGGATTGGACCAAACCAGCAGTTCCCTCAGTGACCTGAGCCTGGTGGTGACCTCACAGTTTCAGAGAGAAATTGGGAGGAACTGTGCTGTCAACAACAGGAAGTAGGTGAAAAATGAAAGATGCCCTTGGGGAGTGAAATGAAGAGCAGATGGCTTTAATTGTTAGCCTTGCTTTGACAACTGACAAGAGAAATTCTGCTCTCTTGACATTTAAAAGATACCAGCAATACCAGTGACCACATTCCATAGCTTCTTGAAGGTTTCCATGTCAGGCAATTCAAACTCCACTCTCTTTTCATTACTGAACAGTCCATAAAAACTTCAGGTGATGTAGTTCCTGACAGACCAACCCTCTACCAGTCTGAATAAGTCCCTGAAATGCATACAGCGTAAGGGTGTGGGCAGTCCAGGTGATGGCAGGTGCGCACGTAGGGAAGGTCTGAGGGATTCACGTGCTGCTGCAGGAAGCCAGGCTCACACTCAGGTGGGAAACAAGATCCTCTCCAGAAGCCCCCTGGGCCTTTTTATTCCTATGACTGTTTCAGAAATCCCGTTTAAATTTCTGTTGCATTGGGGAGTGGTCCTCCCTCCAAACCAGAAGTACAAAATGTCTTTGGAACCTCTGAAGAAATGAGCTAACATAGAAATGAATGTTAATTCAGCTATATGCTGTCTCCTTTGCACAGCCAATTGGAAGAATCAGAATGAAAGAATTAGAATGCTGGAGTGTAGAAGATGGCTAGGGTAGCCCCAGGTGGGGAGTATCTCAGGAAATAGAAATACATAAATACACTCAATGTTAAGAGGTGGAGACTCTGTTACGTTGATGTATAATTATGGGATTGAATGTTCCTGGCCCATTCTCAGGATTAATGACTCTCTTCCTTAGCGATATGAATAAAAAAAAATTCACCATTACTGAAAATTTATTTTATGGGCTATTAAAGTAAGACTTAAATATTAAAAATATTTATTTTTAGCCAGATGCTACTAGAACCTCCACGACAACTACAACGACAACATTTTCTAGTTTTTCATTGCTACCTGGTGTGTGAATCTCTCAGCAACCCCAACACCCTGGGGTGGGATAACAGGTGGAATCTTTTCTGTACTGGTTCTCAGAGGGCCCAGCAGGACTGAGTTCCAGTTACCCAACTGGTCATTGGCTTGAAAATGATGCTTTATTGGCCTTCTTCTCTTCTCATCCATTCCCTTACTGTGCTTCCTGACCTCATATCCTGCTTGGACTGGAATCTTTGTGTTAAGCCTTATTCTGGAAGAAGCTAAACCACACACCTTCCAAACACCCAGTCCATGCAGTGCCTTTTCACTGCATCAGGCCCACCACACTTTATTTTAATCATTTATTTGTTCTCTTTTATTGCACTTTTCAAAAATAATAACTGTGATTTAACTCTCCATAGTTGGATCCAAGCAATGGCTGGCATATTGACAGTGCTTACAAATGCTGAATGAGTGAAAAGTTCTTCCATCTCTGTTGTCCTTCTGATCTGCTCAGTCACAAGTCTTGGCATTTCTTCTTTCATATTTCTTCTGTCCACACTTTCCATTTCCTTCGCCATCACCCTGGCTCAGGTCCTTACCATTTTGTGCATAAACAATTTCAATAGTTTCCTACCCACTCTCCTAGATCCAAGGTCAGGTTTCTCTATTTCAGACCACACTCTGAACCAAAGTACAACAATCTGTTTGAAAAGCCAGTTTTATTTCATCTTCCCTCCCTTTAAAACATCTGGTAGTTCCCACCTGTCTTTTATCTTCATCTAGCATTTTGCTAAGGTTGTCATCCATTGTATTTTCTATCTAGATAAAAGTTACATATTGCAGATGCATTGTATCATGGTGGTTAAGAGCAAAGGCCCTGGAGGCTGATTGCCTGTTCAAATCTTAGATCTAATCCTGTGTGGGACTGAATGATGGCTCCTATAATGCATCAGTTGCTAATCAGCGGAATCTGTGAATGTTATCATTGATGGTAATGCTTTCACAGAAATGACGAAATTAAGGATCTTGTGATGAGAAGATTATTGGATTATTTGGATGAGTCCTAAATACCAACACAAGTGTCCTTACAAGAGACATGCAGAGGGAAATTAGATCCACACTCAGAAGATCTAAGTTTGTGAAGATGGACCAATGTGAGATTTAAAGATGATGCTTTTGAAAATTGGAGTGATGTGTCTACAAGCCAAGGAATGTTAGCAGCCAGTATAAATTATAAATGTCAAGGGAAAGATTCTTTCCTAGAACCTCCAAAGGGAGCACAACATCTTGATTTTTGCCAACTGATACTGATTTCTGACTTCTGAGAAAATAAATTTCTCTTGTTTCAGGTTTGAGACAATTTCTTACAGTGGCTACAGGAAGCTAAAGCAAGTGATATTGGGTAACTTCTTTAAAAAACACTCTAGGACTCGGTTTTCTCATCTTTAAAATGGTTCTTTACTTCTCAAGGTTATCTGAAGACTAAATGATTTAAGTACTTTCGAAGTACTTAGCAGTGTATCTGGCATATCCTGAACACCCAATAAATTTTACTCATATTTTTGGAATACTTTTAGTGTTTGCCTATTCACTTTATTCTGTTTTAAAGAAGATCAAAGACTACTGCATATACTTTAACATGCATAACATTTCTTAGTATCACATACATTATAATTAAATTTCAATTTAACAAATGTTTATTGAACAATGTCTATTTGTGAGACTAGGTTCTAAGGATACAATGCAGAGTAAAATACGGTGATTGAAATCAATGACTGTAATACTGCAACTATTTTGACTGATTTAGGGTGAAATTTTTTCCCAGATTTCAGAACTTAAATATTTAATGGACATATGGTATGTATTTGTATATATATGTCTATATATGTCTATATATATATGTCTATATATATGTGTGTATATATATGTCTATATGTATGTGTGTATATATATATGTCTATATATATATATATTAGGGGCTCAGTGCACAAAATTGTGCACCTTGAAAGGAACTGTGGGCCGCGAGGCTGTGGTAGGCACAGGGGCAAGTCTTGGCCCATCCTCTGCGCCCCCGCCCAGCCCTTTGTCCCCTGTCTGCCAGCAGCCCTGCTCCCTGCTGCCGCTGTCACCACTGCTCCCATGTGCTGGCAGCACCAGCCCCACTCACACCCACTGACAGCACGGAGCAATTGGGGCTGATTGCCCCTCAGGAGCGGGGGGAAGTGGTGATCAGGGCCGGCAGCAGGTGAGAGCAGGGCAGCGCTGGCAGCGGGTGCGAGCAGCGGTTCTGGCGCTGGCAGCAGGTGTGAGCGGGGCCAGCGCCAGCAGCAGGTGCAAGTGCCAGGCGGGACTACAGTGCATGGGAGCAAAGAATTTTCAGTAACTACTAGTGGCTCGCCCTGATGACAGTGACTGGCACCCTGCCTTGGTCTGGCGCCCCTGCTCACCTGCTCCACCATCCCGCAGCAGCCGATGCCCGCCATGTTCCACGCATGCCCTCTGGTGGTTAGCGCATGTCATAGCGACTGGTTGTCTGGTTGTTCTGGTTGTTCTGCCATTCGGTCTATTTGCATATTAGCCTTTTATTATATAGGATATATATTCTCTCCAAGCATCAATGTCTTGACCAAATTTGTACATTTAAAATATTTTCTTCCTTGCCCAAAGCAAAATACAGTTTTCCTGTATTTGTGGCTATTCTACAGTGTAGAAGTGTAAGGAAGATCAAGTACCTTTATCAATGATTCTATAATTTACTGATTTGTTGCTTGTGTCCATCATTGAAGGTGAGCTTTAAGGCTTCACACTGCTAAGCCCAGTGCATGGTGCATGCTAACATCCAATATTTACTCTATGAACAATGCTCTGAAGTATCTCTGAGTGTGTGTGTTATAACTCTAAGACTCTGGCTAAAGAATACCAATGACAGTTGTCTAAGTGGATTTTAATAAAATCTGTGCTTTCCTATTTATTGCTTGGTGAGCCTTTGATACTATATTCAAACTTTAAAAGCAATAACTTTGAGGAAAGAGAAATTGAGGACTCTAGCTCTGACAGAGAAACACTATGCTCTAGCATTCCTAAAGTTTAAAGTTAGTGACTATCAGGAAGGCAAATATTTCATGCAAGGGTAAGCCCTCTAATTGCGTTTGTGTTGAATGACTGCCAGATCCTTGTGTAGAGAGTTCTATAGGCATATTTCTGATCTCACCCTCCCATCTGAGGCCATTTCAAAAGTGCCTGTGGGTGGAAGCAAAGAGAAAGTCAAAAGCACAGGAAGAAAAGCAAGGGGTAGAGGGAATGGAGGCAAGGAAAGGAACAAGTGAAACCCTCTGGGGAAGGGAAGCTGTGTTTCATTTGAGTTGCTTAGTTTGGATGGAAGCCTGTAGAAGATTAAATGACATAGGAAAGCATACTGCTGCCTGCCCTCTCTTCTCATTTTCTCTGAACATATGTAGAAATGCATTAGTAAAACTCCCAATGAGTGTGAAATTGGATTATTTAATATTATAATTATTTACAATTTGTGTAGAAGTTAATTAAAAGGCCACCTAAAATGGAGTGCTAAATTGCTTTTAATCTGTTAGCAAAGATTCATATAAGTTAGTTGTTTATAATTTTTTCCTTACTTTTGCCAGTATATTAGACAAGAATTTGTAAAAATAAATTTTGATAAAAAATGCAAGAATACTATTTGCATATCTTTAAAGTTTCCATTATTATAAGATAATTCATTCATTATTTATTGAGCAACTATTATCTGCTAAGTGTTGTTTCAGGTGCTTGAGTTTCAGTGAAAGAAAAAAATGGAAACATCTCCACTTGCATAGAGCTAACATTTCAGTGCTGGAATACAGAAAATGATGCAGTATTTAGAGGAATGAATAATATAATATTAGATGGTATGATAAGTACAAAGGAGACTTAAAAAATAGAATAAAGAAATAGTTGGGAGAGGTATGTTATATTGTGGGATAACCAATTTTCCACGATAAACACAATATAAGATTATGAGTTAAATTTGATTTTAAAATAAATAACAAATATTTTTATCACAAATATGGCACATTATACTAAAGACGTTTTCTTTTTATGTGAAATTCAAATTTAAATGGGCATCCTCCTTTATCTGTCAATCCTAGAGAGAGTGAGGATGTGAAGATGAGACATTTTATTTTTTACAGCTTTAAGTGTATGTGACAAATAAAATCATAATATATTTGAAGTGTACAATGTGGCAAAAGGATGCTCACAATCCTAACTCCATCACCTCACATTGTAGTATGCGTATTTGTGTGTGTGTGCATGCGTGCATGTGTGTGCATGTGTGTGCAAGCATACTTAATATTTACTTTCTGGGCATATTTCCAGTATATACTATAGTATTATCAACTCTAGTTACCATACACTACTTAGACCCTCAGAAGTTATTAATCTGATAAGTGAGTTTGTAGATAACAATACAGATCTGCCTTTTGTCCTGTTTTGGTGTTAGGGTTGAGGGGTGCATTTCAGCTCATCATTGTCCAGAGTAGTCAATATTAGAAGTCACTGCTGATCACAACAGACTGTCAGTGGCATAGTCTTTTCTATATTTGAGTCAGGTGTTTCTCTGGCTTAAGAATTGAAAGAACTTACAGCAAAATGTCCACAACATCAGTGACAGCTGGAGTCCACAAGTACCAAATACGGGAAAAGCCTGATCCTCTTTTAGGGCCTGGGAGGTGAGGGGAGAAAGAGGGAGAGAGGGAGAGAGGGAGAAGAAGAAGGAGGAGGAGGAGAAGGAGGAGGAGAAGGAGGAGGAGAAGGAGGAGGAGAAGGAGAAGGAGGAGGAGAAGGAGAAGGAGAAGGAGAAGGAGAAGGAGGAGGAGGAGGCGAAGGAGAAGGAGGAGGAGGAGAAGGAGGAGGAGGAGAAGGAGGAGGAGAAGGAGGAGGAGGAGGAGAAGGAGAAGGAGGAGGAGGAGAAGGAGGAGGAGAAGGAGAAGGAGAAGGAGAAGGAGGAGGAGGAGGAGGAGGCGAAGGAGAAGGAGGAGGAGGAGAAGGAGGAGGAGGAGAAGGAGGAGGAGAAGGAGGAGGAGGAGGAGAAGGAGGAGGAGGAGGAGGAGAAGGAGAAGGAGGAGGAGGAGAAGGAGGAGGAGAAGGAGAAGGAGGAGGAGGAGGCGAAGGAGAAGGAGGAGGAGGAGAAGGAGGAGGAGGAGAAGGAGGAGGAGAAGGAGGAGGAGGAGGAGGAGAAGGAGAAGGAGGAGGAGGAGAAGGAGGAGGAGGAGAAGGAGGAGGAGAAGGAGAAGGAGAAGGAGAAGGAGAAGGAGAAGGAGAAGGAGAAGGAGGAGGAGGAGGAGGAGGAGAAGGAGAAGGAGAAGGAGAAGAAGACGACAGGTAGAAGAAAGGGAGGAGATGGAAGATGGAAGGAAGGGATAAAAGAAGAGAAATAAAAATAGTGGAAATAGCCCTGGCCGGTGTCTCTCAATGGTTAGAGATCAGCCCACTCACCAAAGAATCAGGGGTATATGCAGGAGGCAACCAATTGATGTGTCTCTTTCACACTGATGTTTTTTCTCTCTCTCCTCCTCTCTCCCTTTCTCCCCGTCCCCCGCCCTTCCTCCTTTCACTCTCTCTAAAAATCAATGGAAAAATATCCTCTGGTGAGGGTTAACAAAAAAACACACAACAAAAACAAAATAAAAATAGGAGAGAGAAGGCAAGAAGGAAGATATAAAGGGAAATAATAATAAATTGCATTTATCTGTTACATCAAAATATTGAAAATGAGACCACTAATGATGTATATTAAATTGGATTTTTCTCTCATATTAGGGAACAGGAGGGCAGTGAAGAGCAAAATGAGAAATAAAAAGTGGTGTCTAGAAATAGGTAAGGGGAATTTCCAGGCAAACTTCAAGTACTGCTTTATTTTGCTTAACATACATAAGCCCTTTAGGAAGTCAACATTTTACTTAGAAAAGACTTTTTTACATTACAATCATTTTCATTTTACTTTATTTTGAATAAGAAGTGAATTCTGATGGACTTCCTTTTGAAAGAAATTATTTGCCAGTATCTCATATCTATCTTATTTAAATTCATATATTTAGATGCTTTTTAAAAATAATTATAACAATGTTTCCTGCCTCCTGCAATAGTCCTCTAAGGATTTCCAATTTCACCATCGCCATCATGGTTATTATTGTCATCCGCATCCTCATCATCCAGTCTTACTCTCAAGACTTCTCTGCTAAGCAAGTAAGTCTGACAGAAAAAGTCAAGAGCCATAGGATTTCACTCCTAGGTGGATATAAAACTGAAACAAAGAAGACAAACTCACAAATAAAAAACTCATGCCAGAGTGAAGGGGGCGGGGTCGAGGTAGCAGAGAGTAATGGGGTTCAAATACATGGTGACTGAAGCAGACTTGACACACAGTGCAATACAGAGATGATGTATTATCTTGAAACCTACAACCTGCTATTAATCAGTGTCACCTCAATCAATTTAATAAAATTAAAAAAAATGAAAACAGAAAAGGCTCCTTTGCGTGCCTGAGGGTGACAGGAGATAGGCCAGGGCGTCCTGGGCTGAGCGAGTGACCCACCCCCTTCGTCTCCCAACATGGACCTCTACCTGATGTTCCTCGGGTGGACCTGCGGACGCTGCTCGGTCAGTTGTTAGCATACAGAAACTGTCTCTTTCCCAGGCTGGAACCGAGGTTGATTTCAGAACCCTTCCCAACATCACAGCTTAGTGACAGGAAGGCCTGTTATCCAGCAGCCCTTGGCCTTTACTTATTTCTTTCACTCCCGCCAATTTATCTTTGCAGTTCCAGGGAATGTTGCCAAGCCCCCTCTCGATGGGGTAGGCACTGTAAATCCCTAATTCCCAAACTAATCTTACAGCAGGGGACAAGTTCTGGGCAGCCTTCCCATTCTGCTAACACCACACGTATTTTTTTCTTCCTCAAGTGTGTTCTATATCCTGCAGGCTTCCTTATCCAAAAGTTAATTATCAAATTTACTGCACATTTAAAAAAAACCCAGAACACCTGAACCTGGCCCAGCACACACTATTTTTACTACATGAACGGAGAAATCAGCTTGAAGTTTTATTTAACCAGTACAGTCTAAGTTTCCTTAAAGCTGGAGACCATCTGAAAGAGTTGGGTTTAGTGTAAGCAAAGACAAAAGAGTCCCCCATAGATCATTCAGAAAATACTGTGCACATATGTCAACCTTCAGTGATTCAGAAATCGGGGAGCCAGGATTTTCCTTGTTTTAGAATTTTCTCCTTTGTCTAGGTGTTTTACTTTTAAGTACTTGCTACTTGTTTCCGTCTCTATCAGAGGAATGGGGGAAAATAAGGTAATATTCAAATCCTAGACTGTCATATGATTCATTAGTCAGTATTTCTAGAAATAAAGAACAAATTTCTACCTAATTCGAACAAGAAGTAATGTAAAAAATAATAATCTTAACAACGTTTAAAAGGCTGTGAAATTTTGTTAGGCTCTAAAAAATTGCAGTCTTATCAATGAGTATACATTTATTTCCATATTTTATGCAGAAATTGTTTCCTTTTTCACTCTGAATATACCTCATTTAAAATAGTATGTACCTATACTAAATTTTACTATACAACTGTACTATTATCAATACTATAAAGTATTCATCAAAGTTAGCTGCTTATCAAATATGTTGTTAAGTATTGCAATTATTGTCATAATGACTATTTTTCTGGCATCATACCACAGGAATTTTTAGATTTTTCTGTTACTACTAATAATGAAGGTTATATTTTATAAATTTTATTTTAAATAATATTTGGAGATAACATTAGGCAATCATAATAATTTGGAAAGGACATGGTACTCTGATAATTAAATTTTAAATAATGATTTAAAACAGAGCTTTAAAGTCCTTTTTTTTTTTTTAAAGATAGAGGTGTAGGCAGTAACCTGACTTCTCTCAAAAGAGATGTGTGAGATTGACAGAATGGGTTTGGTCAGCCATAGAAGACTTGAAAAAAGCAACAGAGCCACGGAAGCAGAGACTGAGGTGCCTTTCATGAGGCCAATTGGGATATATTGGCTATGCTGCCATAATGAAGCCAGCTGGCATCAATTACACAGTGAAGACACTCACTATACCAGTGATGGCGAACCTATGACACGTGTGTCAGAGGTGACACGCGAACTCATTTTTTGGGTTGATTTTTATTTGTTAAATGGCATTTAAATATATCAAATAAATATCAAAAATATGTCTTTGTTTTACTATGGTTGCAAATATCAAAAAATTTCTATATGTGACATGGCACCAGAGTTAAGTTAGGGTTTTTCAAAATGCTGACATGCCGAGCTCAAAAGGTTCGCCATCACTGCACTATACAATGCAATCAGGAAATTACCCCTGTCCAATCCGGTTTTGATACTTCTGACCACACTATGGTCAAGGAACTTTGAGAAAGTGATGAGAGAAACTGGTTGCTGAATGGTGATATTTCTCATCATATACATTATTCTTCTGATTTTACACATCATTCTCTGTTTGAAAATGTCCACCAAGGACTAAATATTGTGCAGTGGGCAGTTGAAGCTCAGCCTTGGTTGTTGAGGTGCAAATAGATCAACATGCTGGGACTGAGAGTTTGTACACTACTGGAGGAAAAGGGTGGCAACAAGTGATACAACTTTCTAATTCTAAGCTTGGTACCTACTCATAGGACGTTTGCTTTAATGGTACTAAGAATTCAAGTATTAAGCAAACTGGGAAAAGTTCCTGTAGACAGTACTTCATCTTTCCACTGGTCTCTCAACTTCTCCTTCCTTCCTCCCACCTCCATTCCACCATCTCTTGTATTTATACAGTATTCTATTACAAATTAATAGACCTGGTTCCCTGCTTACCAGAATGTAAGAGGCTGTGGAGTCTCTATGGACTATATACTATCAGGCAGTCTTCCATTAGGAAGCATATGATCTCAAGTAAAAATTTCATTTATGAAGATAATACTGTTGTTTGCATTCACATACTACCTGCAGTTTCACTCTTTCTGTGGTGTGAGCCCCACAGTCAACCTTGGTTCAAAAATATTAAATGGAAAATTTCAGAAGTAAACTATCCACACATTTTAAATTGCATGCCATTCTGAGTCCCTCACTTCATCTCATCACAAAGTCATTGTGTCATCTCATATCATCACAAGAAGAGTGAATACAAGACAATAAGATATTTTCAAAGAGAGAGCACATTCACATAACTGTTATTATAGTATACTAGAGGCCCAATGCATGGATTTGTGCACATTAAAAGGAAATTAATTAGAAGGTGGCTGGTGGGGTGGGACTGGGCGAGATGGGCCGGACATGCCCTGAAGCCAACCTCCTTCAGTCCCGCCCCTGCTGGCCGCAGCTAGGGCGGCACTGGGGCTCAAAGGGCCTCTGCAGAGTGAGCAGTCACTCAGGCAGCTGGAGTCCTTCAGCTTGGCCTGTGGGGATTGGGCTGGAACTGGCAGTCCGACATCCCCCGAGGGGTCCTGGAGTGTGAGAGGGCACTCTGCAAAGTTGCTGTCGCTCAGCAGCTCCTGCATTGAGCGTCTGCCCCCTGGTGGTCAGTGCGTGTCATACCTACTGGCTGGTTGGCTGGTTGGCCAGTCACTTAGCCATATATATATATATAGAGAGAGAGAGAGAGAAAGAGAGAAAGAGAGAGAGAGAGAGAGAGAGAGAGAGAGAGAGAGAGATTGTTATAATTGTGCTATTTTACTAGTTATTGGTCTCTTATAATAAAGTTTAATTTATAGATTAAACTTTATTATAGATATGTACATAGAGGGAAAACCATGGTATATATGGGGTTCAGTACTACCCATAGTTTCAGGCATAATTGGGGGTCTTGAAACGTATCCCCTGCAGATCATGGGGAACAACTATATATAAATTTATTTCTACATAGTGAATGAAAGTCTGGGGATATTATTTATAACATATAGAATATGAGATTAATATCAATAATATGTAACTATTAAGAACATTAAATAATATGTAAATACTAAGAATATTAAAATATTAAGAAATTATTAAGAACAAAAGTAAATAAATAAATAGAATAAAAATGTCATGGAGCTTAAACATGTATTTTCCCAAAAAGAGTAAATACAAATAGTCATTAATATTTTGGAAATGTTCCAATTTGACTAAATAGCAAAGAAATGCAATTAAATAATGAAATATGTTTTACCCATCAGTCTGGAAAAATTAATATGCAGTAATGGCAAAATTGTAAATAAATTCTCATGCTATGATCCAAACATCAAAATAAATACAGTTCTATATTATGGACATACAAAACTATTGAAGGAAACAAGTTATAAAAGAGTCTGTGAAATATAGATGCTTTATCACAAGTGTCTATTAGGCTTTTTATGTCTATCCATGTACCTACGATACAGATACAGATAAATATTCCTATATCAAAAATATATAGGAGTCCAGACAGATTTTACCCCCAAATTTATTTGTGTTTATTTCTTGATAATAGGGCTTTCAGGTACTTTTGTTGTCTTTTTAACTTGTCTCTGTCAGGTAAATATTTTTTACATTGAGTGCATGTTTTCTAAACTATGATTTTAAAATATAAATTAAAAATAAATATACAAACAAAGAGTTATGGGTGGAGGGTGGGGAACATGTGCTTTATTTTAGGGGAAACTAGATTTGTTTAATGTTCTTCACTTTCTCTAAGAGATTCAAATGGATTAATCTCTAGATGTCATTAGTGTTAAAAAATATGCTCCTTTCCCCCAAAGTACGGTTTACATTTGCTATTTTTTTTAATCCTCACCCAAGGAGTGAGGATATTTTTTCCATTGATTTTTAGAGAGAATAGGAGTGGGTACAGGGAGAGAGGAGAAACACTGATGTGAGAGAGACATTGATTGATTGCCTCCTGTTCACACCCCAACCAGGGATTGAACCTGCAACCAAGGTATGTGCCTTTGACTGGGAATCAAACCTGCAAGTCTTCAGTCTGAGGGCTGATGCTCTGACCACTAAGCCACACCAGCCAGGGCACATTTGCTAGTTTTTAATGACACATGAGTGTTTTCTTTTGTGATGCCCTGTCTCCAGGAGAATTTTTCAAGTCACCCTCTTTACTCTCTAGAGATGGACACTTGGTAAGCTTGAGTCAGCCGAAGTTATCTTCATATGCTTATAATCTTGGAGGGAAGGGGGAAAGGGGATGGGAAAGTATTGACCAAAGAACTTATAATGCATATATGCATAACCCATGGATATAGACAATAGTGCGGTGAAGGCCTGGGGAGGGAAGGCGGGGTGGAGTGGTCAATGGGAAAAAAAGGAGAACATCTGTAACACTCTAAACAATAAAAATAAAATTTAAAAAGTTCAACTTCTATTTTAAATACATAAAACTTTACATATGTTGAAAGTATATACAGTTTTATTTAAACAATCTGAGAATAATGACATTTTCCTGGAAATTTATTAACAACAAAGGTAAATATAAGGTCCAACCATAAATTGTTAATTAAATTTAATTTTAGAAAAAAATCACTTGTCTGCAGATAATTGAAGAGAGAATCATGATTACCCCTACTGGCCTCACAGCATTAGTCCTATTTTTTGAGTCAGGTCAACATGAGCCAGTTTTTTTGTGAGTCAGGTCAACATGAGCCAGTTTTCTGGGTGTCAGGTCAACCTTGCAATGAGAGTGAAATACATCATTTGTTTCTTTCCTTTCTCAGTCAGTATCATTGAACTGTCCTGCATTTAAGGCCCTGAGGATTTCCGATGGCAGACCTCTGGTAAGCTTCCTGGTTGCAGATTCCATCCCCACATGCTCTGAGGCCTTCCTCAGGGCCTGTTTTTTTAAAGTCAGCACTCAGAGAAAGCAGGTGCTAGCCTTCTGCATCCTCTGTGGGGAATGGGCCAGAAAGAGCCTATTGGAGAGTTCTACTGGGAAATTCATCCAGCCAGCAGCTGTGCAACGGCCAGCCCCCGTAACGTGCACTTTCTGTCAGCGGTGTCCTGAGGGTGTGGCAGGTGGCCACTTTCCAGATGGTCTGCTTTCTGTAGTGACACCATAACTACATGACGCCTCGGCTCTGAAGATGGGACATTTGGCCTTTAGATAAATATCATTCCCACAACATCGAGCAGACTAAACTACTTTTATTGCATGGAATGTTTTTCTTATCTGTAGTTAGGCAAGAACAAAAGAGGTTTGACCATACTTTTAAAGTAGCACTCACTTAAACATTACTGTCAGAATAAACTGTCTTCAAATTGTATAATTTCAGATGCTGTTCTTACTTGTGCAAGTGCGATGGGGGAGGTGAGGGGAAAGAAGGAAGTTGGGTAGGAAACAGAAAAATAAAGAAGAGAATGCCTGAACAAAGAAAAATATAAAATTACAGATTTTAAATTTCACAGAACTTTATATGCCGAGTGTCAGACATGTTTCTTTTGTTCCTGCACTTGCATCAATCTGACCATGCTCTCCCTAAAGCCCTCCAAGGATTCCAGGCAGGACACTGACGGTTGAGGCGCTGTTGGGGACTTCCGTAACCCTATGCTCATGCTCCCTGGTCTTCCTCAGATTATTGACCACAATCTGCACCAGATTATATTGACCACAATTGACCACGATGCCCCAGAGATGTCTCTGATATCACATAAACGGAATTTTCTCATCTTTATCAAGACTGGACAATTGCCACATCACTGTGGATTATGCAACTCCTCATCAGGTGATATATTATACTCATGTTCCAAATTTATAGGATGCACAATATAGATTTGATTATTCAGTCCTCAATCTCCTTTACTCATTATTTTTTGAATACCTACCTAGTGTTAGGTGCTATGTGTGGATATAAGGATGATCCTTAGTAGGGTTATTCTTTGTTCTCTTTTTGACTTCATAAAATCTCTTTTTTAAAATTCCTGTGCATTCTGACTAGATTATGTAAGTTTTGTATTATTTTCAGGTGATTTATATACAATATGTAATTTGCTTGCCTCAAACCTAGTTTTTAATATCTGTACAATGCTTAACATCTTATTAGAAACATAAGAAAGGTATGACAAAACATATTAGAGGAAAGTTCTTAATTAAGTACCTTCCTTGAAAATAAGTTTGTAGAAAAGTTTAAACAAGAAAAAGAAAATAAAACAATTGCTATATTGTATATGTCTATTATTGAGCCAAGATCTATTTTAATATTTTGGGTATAGTTTTAAAATTTAGTACATATAAAGATTACCATATTTTTTTGTGTATTAAGATGCCCCCATATATAAGCTACCCCCTACTTTTCCCACCCCAAATTAAGAAATCAATATTTTAAACATTTTGCTGGTTTTCCTCTTAAGGCCTTCTTTTCTGGCATCTTAAGGAGTTGTTCTTCCTGTTTTCTCCACTGTCTGATCATATACTCATTGGGAGGAGGTCCAAATTGTCTCTTGGCAGCTCTATTCCCATGCTCTTTTGCATAGCTGATTACATTCAGTTTGAATGTTGCAGAGTAAGACAATCGCTTACCGATATTTATCTTTTTATTTTTTGACATCTTTATGGGCTCAGAATGCTCCGGTCTCTGTTGCATCTGCACACTCTCCACCTCCACCTCCAATTATGGCATCAGCTGACGTCAGTAATAATAAGGCTTGTGATCAAAGGAAGCCTGTTTGACAAGGTATGGACAGCTTCATACCCGCGGGGCTCCCTCCTCGGCTGACTTCTGTGTATAAGATACCCCTCGATTTTCAGTCTAACGATTTTAGAAAAAAAATAGCATCTTATATATGGAAAAATACAGTATGTCAGTGAAAGTCAGACATAGAGAACTGGTAAAGTTTGCTCAGTCATTCCCCCTCCCCCCATTTGCTTCATTAAGAGAGATTGGTCAAAGGCTTTCCTTGGGGAGTTAAGTAACCTATTCTAAAATAATGTCTATACCTATATTATATCAAACATTTGGACCAAAAAATGAGAAATTGCACAGGTCTCTTAATTAAAAAGTTGGGTGATAATTAAACCATTGGAATACTTAGATCATAGACTAGACTTTTCCACAGGCCTCAGGTTAGAACCAACCAAAAAATACCTTGGGATTGGAGGAACTTTCCATGTAAACACCCTCAGACTGGCCCCCACTGAACTCTGTGAGAAGAGGTAAGAAGAGTTGTTTTTTGTTAGAAAAAAATAATTCAGGAATATACACTCTAGTTTCTTCATATATATCTCTTTAGGCAATAAACGAAACTAATTTCACTTGAGTCACTTTAATAAGACTTGTTAGCCATATATTTTGTTTCTAAACAGTCTGTTCTTTTGGAAAACATGATTTAACATTTTTATGCAATGAATTGCATTGTGATAGTACCCTTGCCAAATTTCTGGAAAGTAACATATACATAAAATCCATTATTGCTGCCAAATTCTTCTGCTAAACTAGGAAAAGCTACAGTATTGAGAGTAAAACGTCTGCTTTTTTATAACAAAAACAATCTACATTTGCAAGACTGCACCTTATACCAGCCAATAGACATTATGCACAGTCACTTACTTGCTATTGCCTAGTATTTTTGACTATTAAGACAATTTCAGAGCCTCAAGTGAAAGATCTTTTTTTTCTAAACTGTGCATCACCTCCTAGGATATGACAAGATTCCACTTGGAAATATGTGGGTTATTATGTGAGCTATTTTTTTCTCTCTAACCAAATCCTTTTTACATGGTCCATTAAAGGGATTCAAAGTGATTGTATTTGTTTGTTTGTTTGTTTTTCTACCAGGTAGATCTGTTGGAAAACTACAATGTCAGTGTAACTGTCAAAAATTTATCAGAAAGAAAAAAAAGTATAAAGAAAGAGAAGCCTGGGTCCTGTTTAATTTTCAAATTTAATAACAGTTGTGGATAATTGAGAGTTGGCAGGTGGAATGTTTCCAGCCAAGTCTCACCATCTACAGAGTAGTATTTCATATCTGTACCATCCACACAGCACGGACAAACACTGTCCAGGCATGCCGCATGGAGCTCATCTTTCCAGGATTTCAAAAGGACATAAATCCATAGTATTCGGAATGGCTATGTTTATATTGAATTTTCCCTTCCCATCTCTTTCTGGAGGAAAGTCAGTCAACCCTATCTTCATCTTTTGTTTCCATTCTTGGCCAGAGTATGAGTCAAAATAGAAATATGCACTTTAGTAATTATCTGTGATCTCAGAATATATTTTAAGATCCAAAGGAGAAAACATTAAAAATTAGAAGAAAGAAAATGTTAAAAGTGGAAAATAGAAACAGTTTTTTAAAATAATAAAGAATATGGACTTTATTAGGTATCAAATACAAAAATAAACCCATCCAAATAGAGATGCAGACTAATTCTGAGGATAATTTTCAAGTCATCTCTCTTCAAGACAACATGAGTTCTTACCATTGACCAAAAAATAGAAACCCTTTATGAGGAATAATAAATACATTTTTGCTCACCAGAGATGTTTTAAAATTATAATACTTCTATTAATAATTATTAACAATCATGCTTAACTGCAAAAATATTATTCTCATTACATTAATACAAGAGATAATGTTATATATCAAGTACCATGTAGACTGAGTCTGTTTTGTTCTCCAAGTTTAAACAAAAGAGGCCATTCTACCTCACTTTAAGTTTGTTTAAAAAATTATTCTGTAAATTGCCTTGTATAGTTTCTAACTGTAATATATAGCTCAATAATGTTTGTTTAAAATATTTTGTCAAATCAAAAGTCTTGACTGTTTCATGTTTACGCAATAAAATTATACTTTCAAACAGGCCAAAGATTGCCCACTATGATCAGATTGTATGAACTCTGTAGGCTATTCTTCTTCTTTTTGGAGTGTTATATGTTGCATTTTCAAATACTGAATATAAAAGAGAAACAATTTTTTAATAAAAATTATATACTTAAAAAGTAAAAGAAAGTAGAGTGATATACTACGTAATATATTATATTGCAATAATAATTAAGACATATATCTATTCAGAATATTCTAATACAAATAAGGTATAATGCATACTGCAATAAATTTCCAACAGATGCATTTTTGGGGTGTTGACAACATGTGGACTTTGCTTCAATACAACAAAAATCTGGTTATATTTCCTATTAAAAAAGAGGAAAAAATATTGAGAATGTTTCAGAATGCAGTTATTTTATGTATTTTTGTTGCTGTTATTTAGAAGAAAGATACTTTAGTCCAAATCAGATCTCTTTGGTTAATAGTTAAATATCCCGATTTTATTTTCTCGAATATGACTATTTAAGCTAAACTTTTATTTCCTTGGTTTTTCCTGCCCATAATTCTCAGGGATGTATTAACTGCTCTCCACAAAGAGGAATAATTCTGTGGTCTCCCCATGGGTGTTTCCTTGAATGGTATCAGTTTTAGTAAGGCCTTGTTATAGAACTTTATTCTGAAAATAGGTATCTGAGTTTTCGTTTTATCTGTAGCATGTTTGGTATTTTGGATTTAGTTTTGCATCCCTCCACTGTAACATTTACTTACAAATACTTTAAATTATTATTATACTATTTTTATAGTAGAAAAATACCATTTCTTTGTTGAAGAAGAGTATAAGATTTTCTCTCACTGAAATTGTAAGAATCCACCCATCCCAGAATCTGACTGACAATCAGAGATACTGTATCCTACAACTTCACAAGACACTCACTCCCCTGGTGTTCAGCCGTCTAGTGTCTGGGCCCCTTCAAATGGCTTTTGGGTGCCCAGAGAGCTTCTCATACAACAGCTGGAGGGATAGCAGGTACAATACAATGCACAGGCTTTCAGTCTTCCCATGACTGACTATTAAGCTTAGAAATTAGCATCCTAACATTTGGTACACAGCGATTTATTCCAAATATATTAGATTAACGACATACCCTTCAATATCTGAGAGACTGTTCATAAAACTATGGTATGAATGTCAGCAGTACAAGGTTACACAGATCTTAGTTTTTTTTAAAAAAAAATTTATTGATTTTTTTACAGAGAGGAAGGGAGAGGGATAGAGAGTTAGAAACATTGATGAGAGAGAAACATCGATCAGTTGCTTCCTGCACACCTGCTGGGGATGTGTCCGCAACCAAGGTACATGCCCTTGACTGGAATTGAACCTGGGACCTTTCAGTCCACAGGCTGACGCGCTATCCACTGAGCTAAACCGGTTAGGGCCAGATCTTAGTTTTAATGAGTTTATAGGTGTAAACATTATTTAACAGTTTACTAATTCTGAAGAGGACTTTTAATAGAACTTTCTTTTATGTTAAAGTAGGTAGCACCAAACTCTACATATGAATGTATACAAACCATATCATGGTTAAAACATGTAGAATTTAGATTTGGTATGAAAACACAAACTCACACTGATATACTAAAACTTCAGAGAGAAAGAAGATGTGAACAATTGAGAAATCTTACAGAAAAGGTTAGAATTAAGTCATGTTTTCTTTACTTTGCATGTTATGCAAAAGTAAATGATATGAGCGAATATTACTTCATAGACCACCTTGATTCTAATAAGACCATGCTAAAATGTTGCCTACAATATTGTGATCCCATTTTTTTTTTAAAGTACTGACAAGTTGGTGGGACAATTGAGAAAAACTATGCACAATTGAGACAATGTGAAGATACTGAAATAATCGAAGTCAAGCAAACAAGTTTCTTCAGGCAATCAAATATGAATATGGTCAGGCCACACAAAAAAACAGATCTCTTTTTCCAACAAAGAAATCAGGACCAAAATAGCAACACTGGGTACATCCTGTACAATTAAGCACATATGCACACTAACAGGGAAACTGCTGACAAAAAGTGTCCTGGGTTTATATCCAGCTTGTTTCTGGAAGAATGACTAGGGGAAGAAATAATTGATAAACTAAATATCTAATATATAAACATATCATTTAAACATTTCTGCTCTCTAATTTATCAGGAAGGGTATTAGGGAGGGGAGGGAGAGGCTAACTCCTCTTGTTTACAGTGGATTTAAAACTACCCATTAAGAGGAAACAAAGGATATTCTTGGAATACTCGTTTAAAAAAGTTTTCGATGAGAATTCCAGAGCACTCATGATGTTAAACAGATGTATTATTTTTCAGACTTAAAGTAAGAAGGAATAACATTCTAAATATATACAGAATATTTTGTTTTACTATTTATCGTTTTCCCAATAAAAACAGAGAGGAAGCACTATGGTAACACTGTGTTTCAGATAATAGAGTGGTCAGCAGTTTGTCAAACTTTAAATCTTGAGGTCTGATTGAATTATTCAACTAAATGATTTTTTAAAAGTCATGTTCACAATAACTTTGGCAATGACAATTTCTAATAAATTTTTCATGAGTCAGACTGAAAGCAAATCTTTGTTATGTCTATTTAAGCTCCCTTTGAAATCTATTTATTTCCCATGGAGAGGGCTATCTTATAGAACTCTTGGTTTCAACATTATCTCTGAATTAGCTAATCTAGACAGGAATGGACAGCATTGTCATTTCAAAATAAAACAAACATGGGTGTGCAGAGACCTCCTCAAGACCCTGATTCACATTCTTTTGGATATATAAACATGTGTAGAATTGGGATTTCCAGATCACACCGTGGTTCTACTTTTAAGCTTTTTTGGAACCTCCACATTGCTGTTTTTCATAGAGGGTACACCATTTTACAACAAATGTATACTAGCCTGATCTTCCCTGAGCTATTCGGTTTAAGGAATTGTCACATTTACCCATTCTTTGCTCTGAGATTTGTTAAGCATATTAGATAAGTATGCAACAGCTTTGATTTGTGACTAGGCAAATCCCTTTTCCCCCATGTTGCAAAAGTTTTGATAATTTTCATGTAGGCCTCTTACTTACTGATGGCTGAATACGGGAGTGACGGTGGCTACTGGGAAGAGCAGCCCAGAGAAGGGAGTCTTTCCTAAATATCTTGTTGTTGTCCCATTGGGTTACTCTTCCTTTTATTTTGCTGACAACTATGAAAATACTGCCCAAACCTTGTCAATTTCATCAGGGGTAGAGATGTTTTTTCTCTCTGGTCCATTTTCCTTTTCTCCCTCCATGATGTCTACCGTCCACACTAAACTGCATCCCGCATGCTGTGGGAGCCCACCCACCTCAACCCACTGTCTATAGTTATGCCTACTGATCTGTTTACTCTCTCATCATCAGAGAAAATTTCCTAAGAGAATTTTTGGATTGTGTGCCCTAATGTGTTCACTCATTTGCTTTAACAACTTGGACACATAAGAGATCTATGCAGTTGGTAACTAGTGTTTAACTTGCCAAATAAAATACGAATAAAATGAAGGCAATTTTCTTGAAATATTAAGTAAAGCTTTAGACTTATAAAAAATGCAGTTTGGCAAGTGAGGTGACGTAAGCCATCCTCTGCGTGTCTAAGCTCAGTTAGGCCACACAGCCTGACCTTTCACAGTGCACAGCAGCACTGTGGGAACAGATGGTTTGGGAGAACAAATTATTCCTAAACAAACCTTTTTAGGCTTCCAAACAAATTTATGCCTTCAGTAAGACTTGCAAATTATTTTTTTTTAATGCGTGTACTTTAAGAGACCCAGTTCACAGTATCATCCTTCACCCTCCAGTGGGAACACCAAGCGGCTTCCTGGCCTACTTCTCTTTTTGTTGATTGTGTCCCTTATGATCCATATCCATCTAAAGATCACCAATTATTGGCAGAAATAAGATTTGATAATGAAAAATCCCTGGTAATCTATTGTACATTTGGAATAAATAGACAGTAGAGGTGGTGTTGCTGAGCTACATGAAAATGAAAATATCTAATTCCTTACTTTGAAGAACTCAATTTGTATGATGATAAAAGGAATTACTAATAATACAGGAAGAATTAGTTATCAGCCTATGTGGATAATGGTTAAGAAAACAATGCAAAGGAAATTCTTCTGATCATAGTTCATTCCATCCCCATTAATGGGTAAAAAAAAAAAAAAGAAAATTAAAATTTCACTGGTTAAAAACACTCTTTGTTTTGCTTCACCACTATCGCTGGGCACAGTGAAGGATGATGTGGAGGGACTGGAGTGTGCCAGTGTCAGGAAGTGAGCTGCCTTGCTTCCACTTTCCTCATCGCCTAGGTTCTTCATGTTCACCTGGAGCAGTAACCCTCCATGTGGCACAGCTGGTTGGAACAGGCTTTGCTTAGGTTCCATTAGAAAAAAAAATCAAAGTTCCTGTTTGCTGAAATCTGTGTCTAGATGTTCAACAGAACTGTCTTTATCTTGGTTCTGCCTATTTTGTTTCTTTTACATTCTGATAGTTACCAATTCTTCTGGAATCCATGTGGCTTCATAGGGAGCTGGTTACTTTCTTATATGAAATATGAATACCAACCAATACTATAGGAAATCTGCAGTCTCTCCACCAGCAGTTGCTCAAATTTCAGTCTCCAAGGTACATAGATGACAGTAATCATTGTAATTCATGTTTCTCTTTCTTCTTTGCCCACTGCAGCCTGCAGGTTGAGTTGGAGTGGTGCCTCTCAGCATGCGTACCCTACAACATTGCCCAACTTAGCTACCCAGGGATGAACCTTTTGTCGTGATAGAAGCCAGGGGAAGAGGAGAAAAATTTCCTTAGCTTGTGATTTCAAAAAGTAGAAATCCTATTCAGAGAAACTCACTTTGTGATGACTTTTTGAATCTTACCATCCAATTTCACCCTCACCTCACCTATGTGGCCTGAGGTGTTGCTCTCTGTCATTTTATGGTCATGACACAGTATCTGTCCGCAGCAGTATTTAATTCAGGGCTAGGCAGCTGTAATCCATTATATTACTTAGAGCCAAAGTCACTTTTGCAAAGTAATTTGCACATTTCAAATTTTAGTTCTCATACTGGGACAAAAACATCCTTGAGCTGACTGTAACAATGGAAAGGCTACAGCTTTTCTTCTAAATTGTAGTAAGTAACTGAACAAGAATCAGGTCTTCCTCTTCCAAGACCTCATAGCATAGTGGAGAAATAGACTTACAAACCAATAGTTATCATTTATAAATATTTTACCAGACCAGTTATTCTTAACAGGGATGTACAACGGAAACATATGGGAGTTTCCTTATTTTTGACTATGCCCACTCTTCAGAAAGCTTTCAAAAGCTTTCCTTTGACTCAGACATGCACGAGTCATATAAAGATGATGCTGGCCCTGACCAGTGTGCTAAATGGTTAGAGTGTCAGCCCTCGCAGTGAAGGGTCGCAGATTCGATTTCCAGTCAAGGGCAAGTACCTGGGTTTCAGGTTCCATCACCAGCCCCAGTCGGGGTGCATTCAGGAGACAAACGATCAATGTGTCTCTCTCACATAAGTGTTTCTCTTTCCTTCTCTCCCTCCTACTCTCTATAAAAATTAATGGAAAAAATATCCTCTGGTGAGGATTAACAAAAAAAAAACAAAAACAAAACAAAACAAAAAAAAAAACACAAAAAAAATAAAGATGATGCCAGCTTCCAGCAGCAGGAATGATTAACTTGGGATGGGAGGGAGGCAACATTTGGGCTAGGAAACTGTTAATCTGGGTCTTGAGGGTGATGTGAGAGTTCTCTAGGCAGAGAAAATGGAAAGAGCTGCAGAGTCAGAGAACCAGTAGATGAAAAGGGATACAGGCATGTTTATGGGCAGATGAAAAAAGACTTACCACGGTCAAGGAGAGCATGGCACAGCAATGACTTCTGGAAACCATGGCAAGAAAAACCTAGACCTATGTAGACCAATCAACATGGTGTCCTTAGAAGTAAACATGTCAATAAGAATTTGAGTCAAGTCAATGGCTCTCTCTGTGTAAGAGCTAACTTTATTTTCTGGCAAAGGAGGAACTAGTGCATATGGCTGTTAGCGAGGATGACAGTATGGGATCTGTGTCTACTGTTTCAAAGATGTTGTTTTAAAACATTTGTTCTTGAGGCAATATTCTACTGACGGCACGTAACAGACGAAACCGCCTTAACAGGCATGTGAGGTCAACAGGTCTATAACAGCTGTGGTTATGTGCCATATATTGTGCTAAGCTTTATTATTTGTTAACTAGAGGCCTGGTGCACGAAATTCGTACACTGGAGGAGGGGGGTCCCTCAGCCCAGTCTGCGCCCTCTCACAGTCTGGGACCCCTCGCTCCTTACTGCCCACCTGCTCATTACTCCTTACCACTTGGCTCGCTGCTCCTTAGCACTGCCGCAGAGGTGGACGTGGCTCCCGCCTCCGCTGCTGTACTCACCAGCCATGAGCCTGGCTTCTGGCTGAGTGGCACTCCCCCTGTGGGAGCGAACGGACCACCAGGGGACAGCTCCTGCATTGAACATCTGCCCTCTGGTGGACAGTGCACATCATAGTGACTGGTTGTTCCACCATTTGGTCGATTTGCATATTAGGCTTTTATTATATAGGATCATTTTACCTCTAAAACACCGCTTTATTTAATCTTTACAATTCTAGGATTTATTCACCCCATTTTACTGATGATAAAGGCTAAGGCTTTGATAAGTTGAACAGCTTGCCTGAGATAACCTGGTATTCAAGCCAAGACAGGCTCCAAAGCCTGGCTTCTAAGGATGTACAACGGAAACATATGGGAGTTTCCTTATTTTTGACTATGCCCACTCTTCAGTTAGACGAGTTTTCAAAAGCTTTCCTTTGACTCAGACATGCACGAGTCATAAAACTCGTATGATAAACTCAGCTTATAAGGAGGAGTGGAAAACACTTATTAATGGTACAGAACAAAGCACAGTGTATTGTATGTATGACAGAGAAAGAACTACCAAGCAATGTGTTCACCTGAAAGAATGCATTACTCTCACATGTCACCTTGGGAATGTAAAGGAGATTGATAATTTTCATGACTTATTAGTCAAAATTTGAAAGCATTTTCTTCAAATTGAACTTTAAGATGAAATATACTCTGTGCCAGAAGGAAATGTTTAAGTGAAACTTAGGAGGGATCAGAGAGCCCTTAGTGCTTACTGCTCCTTCCTCCCCAGGTCAAGACACAGGATGGATGTAAATTTCTCCAGTTTACAAGGCCAGAGCATCTTCCTTCATGGGTATGTGAACTCTCCCATTCCACACAGGCTCAAACATCTGCTGTGTTCTCAGACATCTGCTATATGAGTGTCACACATTATCCTGCTGGGACCCATGACTTACTGACCCCTTGTTAGCCAATCCCCATTCACCGAAGGATTTGACTGACTCTCCTCTTTGCCCCAAATTTCTGACATTATCAAGGTGGCTTCAACATGTATTAAATCAACTAACAGTCTAGCTTTTTGTTTTCTGTATCTCCTGCACTCCAATCTTGAAATCCGGACTAACACCTCCAAATTTCCAATCTCACCACTCTAGCTCTCCAACTGTACGGTTCCAACAGGCATACGCTGTTCTCAATCGCCTGTTCGGCAACATTCTTATATTTGAAATGCTCTTGCCATACATTTCTATGCTACCACACTATTTTGTCCTTTTTTCCTTCTGACTGCTCCTTTTTAAATTCCCTTCAAGAGTTTATTTTCTTCTCCATTCTTTTAATGTCATTATTATTCAGATTTTCATCCACAGACTCCTCTTACTATAAATACGTTCTATGAGTAATCTCAAATTTACCCATGATTTTAAGTCTACTCTCTGCTGCATCATTCCCTCTTACATTTGACTCCTGGAGACTCTGGAGATGCACAGATCTAACCACCTGCTAGACATTTTATTTTGGAGAACTATTTTCAGGCAGAAAGAACCTGTGCAGACACCAGAAGCAACAGTGAATTTAGGATCTTAAAATGTTCCATTTTGAGTTAAACTGCAGAAGGGCAAACCATGAGGTGACAGACAATGGCAGATATTATTCATGGAGGTCTTTATAAACACACTAAGGAGTGTGGATTTTATTTTAAGAGCAATATAAAGCAATTGAAAATTTCTAATAATGGGAATAACCGTGATTAGAAAGATTATTCTGGTAATAGAACAGAAAACTGATTATTGAAGAAAAGCCAGTGAAAAGTGAACAGTTGGGAGATTTTAATAGTAATGCAGATGAGTATTTGTGGGAGTCTGAAATAAGGTAATGTATATGGAGAGAAATGCTCAATTAGTGTTTACTAAAATATAGAATCTTTAATTGTTGGTAAGTACTAGTGTTGGTTGATATGAAATGAACTACTTTCCCATTGAAATAAATTTAGTAGGTGCCTGAAAATTGTATTTGGGGAATATGACCATGAAAATATTTTAAGTGGGTATATATCATTGAAATTTAACACTTATAAAATATGTCAAATTGATTAATTCTGAAGGCTTTACTTGATCCCTATACAAATGATTGATAAGAAAGTTGAAAAACAAGTAAAGTTAAAAAAAGCAACCCCCCCCCAGAAAAGATTGTTTACTACTGATTAAATAAATTAAAGTTGAGTTTAAAATCTATTGATCTTATTTTTAAATAAAATGAGTTTATATGGTATTTTTAATTATTCAATGTTAATTACACTAATTGTTTCCCAAGGAACATTTTCACTTATTTAACAAAATATTGAAGAAGGATCAATCAACTTTGCTATATTATTTTAATTTTGTAAACACACCCTCATTTGTTCTAGTGGATACAGGATGTGATTCAGAGGGCTTATAGGGACATTGTTTACATTATTTTTTCATTTCCAGTTTTACACTATTTAAAAGAATTTTGTTAGTTTATTTAGGATTACGGGGCAGAAAAATATTTTGTTATATTATGCTATGATCATTTTCTAGATTGAGATATTCTAAAGTTAATAATACTTTACATTAAGTAACAGTCATATCAATTTTCGTATTCTTTTTTAAGCATTCTATGGCAAATACTGAGACATTTTCTCAGAATATGATGGTGAAAATCAGACTTCAGTTAATCAGTAGTTCTCAACCTTCTGGCCCTTTAAATACAGTTCCTCATGTTGTGACCCAACCATAAAATTATTTTCATTGTTACTTTATAACTGTAATGTTGCTACTGTTATGAATCATAATGTAAATATCTGATATGCAGGATGGTCTTAGGTGACCCCTGTGAAAGGGTTGTTTGACCGCCAAAGGGGTCGCGACCCACAGGTTGAGAACCGCTGAGTTAAATGATTTGCGGAACTGTCAGGATGCTTATTTGACTACTTAGAGATCACACCACGTATGGTATATTGGTTTGCTGTAACATATCCCTACAACCTGAGCAGTGTAAACCTGAGCAGAATAAATACAACTTCATTCTCTTCCAGTGCTATAGGTCCGAAGTCCTAAATGGGCCTCCCTGGGCTGAGGTCATAATCTCAACAGTACCAGGCTCCCTCCAGAGCCTCTGGGAGAAAAACCATTTGCTCGCCTCCTCCAGCTTCTCCGGGATGCTGTGTTTCTTGGGTTATGGCCTCTTCTTCTAACTCAAAGCCAGTGGCCAAGTTTCTTTTCTCTCTGACTCTGCTGACCTTGGTTCTTTCATGGAGCCTCTTCTCTCCTGTCTGTAGTCACAGTGCCCTCTATCTTGCTTTTATAAGAGTACTTACCACAAGGATCCTTTTCTGGGTAATTCAAGAAATTTCCCCATTTCAAGATCCTCCACTTAATTACATCTGCAAAGTCTCATCAGCTACATAAACTAACATTGGCAGTTTCCAGAGATTAAGACTTGGAGATCTTTGGGGGCCTCATTAAGCCTACAACATGTATTGCCATAATAACAGTATTAGTTTTTTCCTCTGTCATCTTTCTCCATGGTAGAGGCAGAGTAAGAGACAAGTTTTATTTCATTGTATATTGCTTTTGTATGATTCACTGCCCAGATCTATCATATACTATGTACTTTTGGAGTTGTGATCCTGGGTAGAAGGAACAGGTCATGAAGTAGACAGATGGTTCTCCAACGAGATTCCTTTCTGTGTTGGTATTTTCATGTCTATATCTTCCCACTAAAGACATGCACAATTGGGTGGATTTGCTTCCCTCAGCGGGACAGAGGAGGTAGAAAGATGGCAACTCTGGTAACTGGAGTATGTCCCTTAGTGGGGAATAAAGACTCTTTCCTCTTTTTTCCAAAGAAGACCTGTTCCCCTCTCTTTCTGGTCTTAACTGAGAAAACAGCCCTATAGGGCACATACAATCAATATTTATGGTGGAGACGCCTGGGAAGAGGATGCTCTGATCATCTTTTTCCATGAGCCAATGTTTCTGATCTTTGAAAAGTCTAAGATCCTTCGCTCAGGAGGCATATTTTTAACCCTGGTGGCCAAAACCACAGATTCCAGCTACTTAATTACATTCTGCCTGGAGTGTCCTTCCAAGTGTTCCAGAGCTCATGGTGGTTTTCATTTCCTATCCTGAGCTGCTCCGTGGTTATGCTATTGTCATTATTTAACATTCCTGAGAGCAGACAGATGCACTGTTTGAAAGAGGGATATATATTTCTTACTTGAATGAACTAATCATCTCAAATCTGGTGGCCATATTTTATATCCACAGTTAAATAAAAGAAATTCATTAAAGGAAACATAATAAAAGGAAACAGTGAAAGAAAATACAAGGCAAGGCATCTGTCTTGTTAAAACCCAGACCAGCTGAAGTGGAGAATAGGCCACTTTGGGACTTGGGTCTGGCTAATATTCTCATCTGGGCAAAAACAATAAGACATTTGTGCTGGTGTAAATGGACAGGGTTATTATTTTTCTAATAAAATGACTCGAAATTGTTTGAAGGAAGGATCACAGGAGGATGGGAAGTTTTCTCATACTGACAGCACTCATTTAAAGTGACTATGGTACATTACAGACTCGGAAAATTTGGACAGCAGAGAGGTGGTATAGCAATGACTAATTATTACAAGCCTCCAGCTCTTCTCTTCTCTTTCAATGGGAGGGCTTTCCTTTAAGACAAATTCCCTTAATTGTGCTTTGATACCATACTCTCTACCTTGGGAAATTCAACCTACCAATTGGATCTCTCTAGCCTGACTTCAGCCTCCTCCTACCTACTTGCCTTTTATTTCCGGTATATAAACATGCTGAGTCTATTTCATGTTGACTGATAGTAATATTTGTAAAGCAGATAAATACTCTTTTCTCCATTGCATTTCCTGAGCAGGAGTTTGCCTCCATTCTGCCAGAGTCATCTGTCTGCTTTGGGGAGAACTGGAATTGTGGAGGCTGGACTGCCCTGGGTAATAGGAATCACCGTGCAGCTTTGACATTGGAGTAAAATATCTGAGTCAATTGCAAGACCCAAGTTTTGAAAGCCAGGCTTGGTAGAGAAAAGAAAACAAAACATTTTTCTTCTAAAACCTTCTAGCTTCCACTAATGTGCTAATGTATTAAGTATTTGGTTTGTCACCCTAGTTCATAGATATTTATATTTCCAAGGATAAAGAAAAGTCAGAGTATGTCATGAAGTGAGTCGGCCATAAAGTATATATATATATATATATATATATACACACACACACACACACACACATATGTATATGTATATATGTATATTTATATATACATATATTGTTTACATATATAGATACTAGAGGCCTGGTGCACCACATTCGTGCACTTCCGGGGAGGTGGTCCCTCAGCCCAGCCTGTGCCCTTTAGCAGTCCAGGAACCCTCTGGGGATGTCTGACTTGGGGAGTGGGCCTAAGCCGCCAGTCAGACATCCTTAGTGCTGCCGCGGAGGTGGGAGAGGCTTCCACCACTGCCACCGCTACCACCGCTGCACTTGCCAGCTGTCAGCCCGGTTTCTGTCTGAGAGGCGCTCCCCCTGTGGGAGCACACTGACCACCAGAGGGCAGCTCTTGCATTGAGCATCTGCCCCCTGGTGGTCAGTGCATGTCATAACAACTAGTGGTTCTGCTGTTTGGTCAATTTGCATATTAGCCTTTTATTATATAGGATACTTATATATTATAAACACCTATATATCTTTATCTCCCTTTTTCTCTCTGTATATAAATAGATGGATAGATAGGCCTATTTCTATACAGTGCAGGAATAAATTCCTATTCCTGTCATTACTAGATCTATTGCAAGCCTGGTTTACTTTCGCTTTTTGCAATTTATCTCCTGTCTTCCACTTTTCAATCCATTGAACTATGACTTCCTCCCCTATTGTTTTCTGAAACTGCCCCTTGTCCAGGTCACCAAAAGCCTTATCAATAGTCTTTTTTTTGGTCTTTGTTCTTTCTCCCTCTATCTCCAGCACTTAGTATTTGAGTCCTTATTTCCAACTTCATCCTTTTCTAACCACTTAGTTTCTATGATTTTTTTTTTTTTTTTTGTGGCTGGGTTTTTATCCTAGAACTCTGGCCAAGGTCTCTCAGGTTCTCTTTCCTCTAACACCACTTTAAACACCACTTTAAAATCTCAGTTTTATTTCACTTTACCTGGATGAATTTATAGATACTGTATAAAATTGATGAATCTCTAGTATACACTTTAGCAAATATATTTATCCTACGATCTATAGTTATATATCATATTGTGTGCTAGAAATCTCCCCTAGTATGATTCAAAGATATCTCAAACTCAAACTTAATATTATTCCCCAATTGAACTCATCTTCCCTTTCCTCCCCAAATTCCTCCTCCTCCATTCCCATGATCAGATAATGAAATGACCAACTTAATAAAAAGCCTGCAAGTCATCTATTTCTTCTTTTTCATCCTCATGTTCCATCTTCAATTTGCCATGAAGTACTAATACACTAGCTTCTTTTAAAAATTTTTCTCCCTTTATGTTTTTATTTATTTCAGAGAGAAGAAGGGAGAGGAAGAGAGAGATAGAAACATCAATGATGATGTGGGGATCAAGCCCACAACCCCGGCATGTGCCCTGACCAGGAATCGAAACCAGACCTTTTGGTTCATGGGTTGACACTCAATTGCTGAACCACATCAGCTGGGCTAGATACACTAGCCTCTTAATACCTCACACCCATCCCGTCCTTACCATTTCTACTGTTTCTTATCTGTTGCCTTGCTTTCTGTAACAGCCTCCTAAATCCACCTGCATGGGATTTCCTCTTTTGTTTTTCCACCTCCTGCGGAATAAGTTTTAAAACACATAAGAGTAATTGTTTGACTTCTCGTTTAATGTCTTTCAGTTGCTCCCCATCACTCAGGATATAGTATGAGCGTTTCAGCCTGCACTTACTTGAGCTGGCCTGTGTTTATCTAGATACTTTATTATCATACAGCTCTCTGTCTACATAGCACATTCCATCTAACTGATTTATTTGCTGTTTCCCCAGTACACAGGCTCCCTCATGCACCTGTTTGCATTTGCTGTTAAAGTCCTCTGACACGGTTGGCTGACTCCCACTCATCTATTAGAACTCATTTCAGATTTCACACTCCGCATGTCTTCCTGTGTGCTCCTCTTAACGGTAACAGTGTTAACTCTGATAGTCTCTCTGTCATTAGACTGAACTTTCAAAAGGCATTTGGTATGTATTTTATCTAAAAATATTTTGCAAATGAAATAGCATCAAGATTATACATATTTCTTTTAAAGCTAAGTGAACTAAGGCACAAGAGTTTGATTTGTCTAATGTTGCATTTCTAGCAACTAAGATGTAACACTTCATTATTCTTTAACTTATATTCTCAGAACTTAACAAAAGCCTGAAATATAGAAGAGATTCAATATACATTTGTTCAATAAATAAATAAAAAGGAAAATAAAAAAATCATTTTCTATAACAAAGATGTTAAAAATAAGTGATTTTCAAAATAGTGCAGTAGAGGAATACTAAAATATTAAAAGCATTCATAAGTGGTAATATTTGAAGCAACTATTTTCAGTGTGGTTTCCTGTTTTATAGGAGCCAAATTATATCTGTACCCTTCACTCTCTGCATGTAGTTAGTTATATTGACTAGTATCAAATTAAAATTAAGGATACTAATAAATTTTATGTGAAAAAGAACATAAACATCTCCCAGATTTATAGTAGTATTTTGAATGCCTGAAACAGTTTCTAATACAGTGTCCTTCTAAGCCAGTGAAAGAGAAATTTCTACACGTGGGAGGCAGAATTCAACGACTGTCCTCATGATCTTCACTCTCTGTTGTTGAGCCTTACATAATCCCCTCCTGTGAGTGTGGGTAGGGCCTGGGATTTGATCTGGAAACAACCCCAAGTGCCCATCAGTAGATGAGTGGATAAAAAAGCTGTGGTACCTTTACACCACGGAATGCTATGCGGCAGTGAAAAAGAAGGATCTCTTACTCTTTGAGACAGCATGGGGGGACCTGAAGAGTATTATGTTAAGTGGAATAAGCCAGTTAGAGAAACACAAGTATCAAATGATCTCACTCTTTTGTGGAATCTAAAAAAACAAAATAAACTGATTAACAAAATAGATCCAGAGACACAGAAACATGGAACTGACTGACAAATCTCAGAGGGAAGGCAGGAGTGTGTGGGTGGGAGATATTAACCAAATAACTTACATGCATATATGCACAACCCATGGACACAGATAATAGTGTTGTAAAGGCCTGGGACAGGGGGCGGGTACAGGCTAAAAGGGGTCAATGGGGAAAAAAGGGGGGCGTTTGTTTGCTTGTTTTTGCTTTCTTTATTGATTAAGTTATTACATACGTGTCCTTATACTCCAATTGCCCCCCCATGCCCCCCCCCCCCACTAATGCCCTCACTTCCCTGGTGTCTGTGTCCATTGGTTAGGCTTATATGCATGCATACAAGTCCTTTGGTTGATCTCTCCCCCTTACCCCCACCCTCCCCTGCCTTCCCTCTAAGGTTTGAGCATCTGATCAATGCTTCTCTGTCACTGGATCTGTTTTTGTTCATCAGTTTATGTTGTTCAATATATTCCACAAATGAGTGAGATAATGTGATATTTATCATTCTCTGACTGACTTACTTCACTTAGCATAATGCTCTCCAGGTCCATCCATGCTGTTGCAAATGGTAAGAATTCCTTTCTTTTTACAGTAGCATACTATTCCATTGTGTAGATGCACCACAGTTTTTTAATCCACTCATCTGCTGATGGGCACTTAGGTTGTTTCCAAATCTTAGCTATGGTGAATTGTGCTGCTATGAACATAGGGGTGTATATATCCTTTCTGGTTGGTGTTTATAGTTTCTTGGGATATATTCCTAGAAGTGGGATTACTGGGTCAAATGGGAGTTCCATTTTTAGTTTTCTGAGGAAACTTCATACTGTTCTCCACAGTGGCTGCACCAGTCTGCATTCCCACCAGCAGTGCACGAGAGTTCCTTTTTCTCTGCATCCTCACCAGCCCTTGTCATTTGTTGATTTGTTGATGATAGCCATTCTGACAGGTGTGAGGTGGTACCTCACTGTCATTTTGATTTGCATCTCTCAGATGATTAGTGACTTTGAGCATGTTTTCATATGTCTCTTGGCTTTCTGAATGTCCTCTTTCGAAAAGTATCTATTTAGATCCATTGCCCATTTTTTGATTGGGTTGTTTATCTTCCTTTTGTTAAGTTGTATGAGTTCCCTGTAAATGTTGGAGATTAAACCCTTATCGATGATAACATTAGCCAATATGTTCTCCCATGCAGTGGGCTTTCCTGTTGTTTTGTTGATGGTTTCCTTTGCTGTGCAAAAGCTTTTTATTTTGATGTAGTCCCATTTGTTTATTTTCTCTTTAGTTTCCAATGCCCTAGGAGCTGTATCGGTGAAGAAATTACTTCGGCATATGTCTGAGATTTTGCTGCCTGTGGATTCCTCTAAAATTTTTATGGTTTCCCATCTTACATTTAAGTCCTTTATCCATTTTGAGTTTATTTTTGTGTATGGTGTAAGTTTGTGGTCTAGTTTCATTTTTTTTTTGCATGTATCTGTCCAATTTTCTCAACACCATTTATTGAAGAGACTTTCTTGACTCCATTGTATGCTCTTCCCTCCTTTGTCAAATATTAATTGAGCATAGTGGTTTGGGTCCATTTCTGGGTTCCCTATTCTATTCCATTGATCTATATGTCTGTTCTTGTGCCAGTATCAGGCAGTTTTGAGAACAGTGGCTTTGTAATACAGCTTGATATCTGGTATTGAGATCCCACCTACTTTGTTCTTTTTTCTCAGGATTGCTGCAGCTATTCAGGGTCTTTTTTCATTCCAGATGAATTTTTGGAGAGTTCGTTCTAGGTCTGTGAAAGATGCCGTTGGTATTTTAATGGGGAGTGCGCTAAATCTATAGAGTGCTTTGGGTAGTATGGACATTTTAATTACGTTGATTTACCAATCCATGAACAAAGTATGTTCTTCCATCTGTTTATGTCTTCCTCTATCTCTTTTTTCAGTGTCCTGTAGTTTTTCACATATAGGTCTTTTACCTCCTTAGTTAAGTTTATTCCTAAGTGTCTTAATTTTTTTGGTGCGATGGTAGATGGGATTGTTTTTTTTAATCTCTCTTTCTGTAAGTTCACTATTGATGTATATGAAAATGCCATAGATTTCTTGGCATTACTTTTGTATCCTGCTACATTGCTGAATTCATTTATTAATCTAATAATTTTTTGATGGAGTCTTTAGGGTTTTCTATGTACAGTATCATGTCATCTGCGAATAAGGACAGTTTTACGTCTTCTTTTCCAATTTGGATGCCTTTTATTTCTTCTTCTTGTCTAATTGGTATGTCTAACACCTCCAGTACTATGTAAAACAGGAGTGGTGAAAGTGGGCATCCCTGTCTTGTTCCTGTTCTTAGGCCAAATGGTTTTAGTTTTGCCCATTGAGTATGATGTTGGCTGTAGGTTTGTCATATAAAGTTATTATGTTGAGGTATGATCCCTCTATTCAATATCCACAAATCAATAAACATGATACATCACATAAATAAACTGAGAGATAAAAATCACAGTCATATCAATTGATGCAGAAAAAGCATTTGACAAAATCTAACACCCTTTCTTGATAAAAGGGGGACATTTGTGATACTTTCTACAATAAAGATAAATTTAAAAAAAGAATATGGAAAAGGTGATGAGATGTCACTTCCATGCTTGCGCTATGTTTTATAAGACTTCCTTTAACAGACACAATTGAGAGTCTCCGTAACTAGCTGTGAAGAAATAAGATGCCAAGTTATGAGAGGATCACCTGACAGGGGACCGTGGTGGCCTCTAGGAGCTGAGAGCAGCTCCCACGGGCAAGGAAACAGCAAACTCAGCTCTATAACCACAAAGAACTTACTTCTGCCAACAGTTGAGTGAGCTGGGGATAGGCCCTGAGCCCAGCTTGCCCTCACATTTGTGAGAGGCCCAGAAAGGGTGTGCCAGAACTCCTCGCCTAGGTAATAAATATGTGCTTTTTTAAGCCGCTAAATGTGTGGTAATTTGTTATGTATTGGTTTAACACTAATAATATACTACAGGTTACTCCATAACACATTTAATATAACAAAATGTGTTATATAACCTTCTAAATATCAAGAACAAATAAATGTGTTAATGAAAAGCGAAGTCTCAAAGCATTAAAGGAAAAAAAATCTAAAGATAGCTTAATTAAATAATTCAGGTTTCAAAAGATGACAAGCTATTATGAGGCAAATACACGATAAACCATTTGGGAGTGAACAGTAATGTTGTACATCCCTCTTAATGGAAAAGAAGAGAAAGGAGAACCCAACCATATGCTTTGCTTGGCTTTAAAGTAATACAGAGGTGGGCAAAAGTAGGTTTACAGTTTGAGTACATGGAACACAGAGTTTATTCTTGTATTATTCATTAATTATTGTACTATTTATTTGTATTATAACTATGAACCTACTTTAGTCCACCCCTGTATTTATCTACCACTTTCTGTTTGAAGGTATTCTGTCCCGATTATTATTTTGCAAACTATGGCAGTTCAATATATGTCCTATTTAGGAAAGCAAAACTGTCAAAAATACAAGTTATACAAAATTAAAAATATTTTTAGTGAAAATAATGTAAATTTCAAATAGTTCTATGATTATTTATGACTAAATACCAATAATGTATTTTTCTGAAATAACTGTGTCTCATAAGCTATTTTTTCCCCCCACATTCTTTTCCTTCCTGCACGGGATATAAAACATGTGACTTGTCATCATTAAAAATAACTTCTCTTTTTACTCTAAGTATTTTTTCACCTTAAATTTTCAGAATATAGCAGATAAAGCTTAAAGAAAACAAATATTTAAACAACCAAAGTTTGGAAGTTTTCATTTCTCCAAAACTAGTGTGTGTGTGTGTGTGGGGGGGGGGGGGGGTAGGGGGTAGGGAATCTGAATGCCCTATACATATTTAAGACTCTTATATACAATTTAAAAATTTAGCAAATGACAGGAGCTTATTCTGGAACTTTGGTAAGATTGTATCTGCAAGGGTTTCTCACAGCTTGGATGGAAGAGCCAGACATTGTTAACAGGCTTTGGACTTGGAGTAATTCTGTTTATTTTAAGAAACATGGAGAATGTAAATGCTTAAAATTTTCTATTTTAAAACACATGAAGCTCAAGTCCTGGCCTTTATGGCTGCCTAGTTACCTCTCATTTATAATTTATAAGATGTTAAAATTAACAATCTGAAAAATAACTAAATGATACCATAAAATTTTCCCTTCCAACTTTGTGAAAAATACAAGAGTTTTATGTTACCATAACATGTCTTATCTTCTTAAGTCTTAGCAAAGACTTTCTTTCTCAATTCTTAAGTGTTCTGAGTTTTAACGACATTATCATTTTGCATTTGTGATAGGATGACTAGCCTTAGGTAGCTCACAGAAATTGTTATTCACTTCCTTCTTCATAACATTCTGAGTACGATATGTACCAACAATTTTTTTCTCTGTTTTCTTTCCTGAAGTTGATCTGATACTCAAGTGCTGGCTTTAATAAGTTTCCACTTCAGTCTGAAGTAGATAATTTAAGAAATCCAGAAAGCAGAGGCTGCCAAAGCTGTGTTTCCTAAAACCAGATTGCTATTTTGCTTCTTCCATTGTGAGAAAACCCAGGCCTCAGGGCCCACCCCACCTCTTCCTTAGAGTAAAATCGCTCTGTCTCTGATCCAGCAACTGAAGGGGGAAGTGCCCCGTGTTAAAGGCTATCATCCAATATCACTTCTTATTTCATTGTTTGTTTTTTTGTTTAAATTTTATTGCTTTTACATCTGGATGGTGCAGCTTTCATGTGGTATTAAAAGTATGTGTCCAAAAATGTGTCCCAGATGAACATCCTGTTTGCCTTTTGATTTAAATTTCTGTTTAGTAAACCTTTGTGGTTTGGATATAGTGAGGAGTATTTTCGGCAGAACTCCCTACCCACATCCTCAAAAATAATAACTCCCTTATCCGTTCCTCCCTTACTTACCTCTCCTTTGCTAAGTTAATAGTGTCTATCAGACACATTCTTTAGGATATTTAAGAAAATTATCTTGCCTCTCTAAAGCACTGCTATTCTAGAAGCTCTTTCCACAAAAAGTCTGTTTTACATGCAATGTCATTATCAAATATGAAAATGTTCCCATCAGGCCCTGGTAGAAAAATAACCAATTTTTGAATTATGAGATACTTGCTTTTTTAGAGAAACACAAATAACTGCTTTTTCAAAAATAGTTTAGTAACTGTATCTTTCTGGTTAAAACCAGAAAAAAAAAATATGGTTAAAGTATTTTTTAAGTCTTTCCTTCAAATTGGTTATAGAAATTCTATCACTGATGAATAGATTTCCTTGCCATATTGCATGAAATTATTTTTTAAAATAACTATTGTTTGAGCCAATTTTTTTTTAAAGCAAAGAAATTTGGTTGTTTTTGGCATTTCTTAATTTGCTTAGTTGGGGGTATGTTCTCTCCAAATCCACATAGATAATTTCCATAGCCTTTAAAAGGGTTATGAACACACATCTGAAGGAGAATTGGCCATTTGGTTTTTGATGTTCTAAAGCCAACTAAAGCATGAATCTCTTGCTTCCTTTCTGATCCCAGCGCTTTTCAATGAGAACAATGCTTATGCAAGATTTCCTAGGGGGATTTTGTGGTTTGAGGTTTTAATAATCTAGGCTAAAATTCAAATAGGGACCACAGCTGCTTGGATAAGACTCTTAGAACTCTTTATTTAAACTGCAGTGAGCTTACCAGCATTTTTAAATGTGCTGAACAATATCTGATATGTAAGAGTGACATGTGGTAGCTACATTTTATATGTAAGGGTATCTATATACCCACAAATTGTAAGAAAATAAAATGACATACAGTTTCCTTAAACTTTCACACATTTGTTTAACGAAGGGTGTGACTCCTTTAAAAAACAATGAGTATTTCTGTTCTGATTCAATAATGATCATACTTTATATTTTCTATCTCTGCATTGAAATTCTCACTTTGTTCATGCATGGTTCTCCTGACCTTGGCTGGAATATTTATGATGGTTAGTTTGAACTCTCTAACTGGTAAAGCATGTCTCTCTCTTTCATGAAGATCTGCTTCTGGAGACATAGCTTGTTCTTTGGTTTGGAACATATTCCACTGTTTCTTCATTTTCTTTGACTCTCTGTGTTGTTTTCAGAACAGCCAACTCCTTGTGTCTTGACAAGCCTGGTCTGGTGTAGGAGATGAACCTTGTTGATCAGTGTGGCCCTGTCTCCTGGTTGTCTCAAACTTCTGTGCAGAGCCCTTCTTTGTTCTTGGTGGCTCCCAGGGTTTGAGGGTGTCAGTGACCCAGTGGAGCAGATCACACAGCACCTGGAAGCAGGCTGGTTAGGAGCTGGATCCCAGGCAGCAGCTGGGAAAGTATGTGGTTAGGCAGCTTCCAGGGGGAAATGCAGAGATGGGCATTGTTACCGGCATTCTCTGTGCTGGGTCTGGGTGGATAGCTGCTAGTGGGAGTGAGAATGGGGGTGGTTGGTAGCCATTACAAATTGTTTCTTTGTCTGCTATAGTCCTGTGGAATTCGTGCAAGCAAAGCCCTTTGGCTATTAGAGCCCGGTGTTCCGAGGGCCTGGGGTGGCTGCTGCAAAAGCTGGACCATCACATGTGTGTTTTCAAGCTCCTTCCAGGTGACGTTGAGTGGTTTGGAGGAGAAAGGGGGTGTCCTCCAGCTTCTCTGGTCTTTGGGGATGATCCCAGCCAGACCCTAGTGGTAGTTAAATCAGCAGGCTGGTCCTCAAGCAGCTGTCTTTAAAATATGTGATCCACCTCATCTAGGGAAGAACTGAGAGGCTGGCGATACTGCCTGCTCCCTCTGCGCTGAGACTTGGAGTGGGGTATGGCAGCATTCACCCCTTAAGAGTCACTTCTTTGTTTTCAATAGTCTGTGGGTCTCAGGGACCCGGTGGCTTTCACAGCAAGGTGTTTGGGGAGCCCATCCATAAAGTGGGAGTCTTAAGGTTAGGACACAAGATGTGGGGTCTAAACTCTTCCATCCTTGGGGAGAAACTGGGAGTTGGGGGTTCCCTCCCCACCGCGTGTGGCACTATGCCAGAGGTGGGGATTATGGCGAGAGTGTGTCTAGCCTTCCTACTCATTTAGAGGTGGGTATTTTCTCATCTGTGGATGTGGAGGAGTCACTCACTTGTCTAGATCTCTCAGAAAGAAATCCTGTATATGTAGAGTATAGATGAGAGAGTGGAGCTCAGCAGCCTCTTTGTTCCACATATTGAATCACTTTTAGAACGTCATATTTTTCAAGTGCCTTTGGAGTATGTCCTTTTCGTCCAGTTTCTTACTGCAAACTTCTAATGGCATTCACACAGGCATACAACCTCTTCTTAGAAGCAGCTTGCTTAAAGATCGAAAAAAATGACCAAGGGTGGTCAAAATACAGCTCTGTGGAGATCCAGTTATTCCCAAATTAAGTTTCCATGTTTCAAAGTCAAATGATAGGAAATGGCCGAGGAACCATGAGGGCAGCTGAGATGTTACAGTACGCTCTATTTCTGGGAGTCCAGAACCAGCCACGAGGCAACAAAGTATAATGAGACACAGCTCTGGCTGGGGAAAATGTGTCTTCCATCAGGATAGACCTCCAACTGCTGGGGGATATCCAACTTCCATCTCCTGAAAGTATGTCATTTCCAGCATTACACTTAATTTCCAAAAGGTCTTTGTTGATCTCTGAGTGTTTTCTATTTACTTCGCTGTTGGTGTGTCATAGATGAAAGATACCTGACGATAGTAACAGTAAATTTTTAAAGAAGTATTTATTTGTTCTACTTCTTCAAGTTTTCTCTTTTCACTTTTGTCTAATTTGTTTATTCTGGTCGTTCTTTTATGCTGCCAGCTTTTCCCAAATGGTATTTTGTTCTTCATTGATATTAAACAGCAGACTCTAGAAAGAGATTAATTAGATGCTGTGTGTCTGACTGGGTGGGCTCATGAATGGACGTCCTTTTTCATAGAATGGTTAGATAATAAACTGGCTTTTTCTTGGGAGATTTCCAAATGTCAATTTCTAGACATTTTTCTGAAACTCTGTGTCTCCAGAGAAGAACCACCTCTTCTTCTATCTGGAATTATTTTCCTCAGTAATTCAGATTCTGAGAAAAGGGTTGAGGGAGGTGATGGAATGTTGACTTCCTCATAATTTCCCATTTGTCATTATGGTACTGCACCACCATTCTTCCCTGTGCCCGCTGTCCCTAAGTTTGGAAACCCCTGGTTCAATTTCTCCGAATCACTGACCCATGATCTCCTGAGGTCCTGGCTAGAGGAGAGGTGAAGGGTATGTTTGTGCCTCAAGGTGGGGAGTCTGAGATAGGATGGTCACTCCAATCTATATACTGGAAAACATGATGGGGTGGGGGTGATAACTGTTCCATACACAGTTTTCAAACAGCCTCCCTATTTTCAAGTCTGCACCATATCTTGTGGGTTTTCTTTTTTGGGGGGAGGGGTGGGGGCAATTTATTACAAGTCTAGAGTTCTTTAGGAAAAAATTATCTCCTTTCTTTATGATTTCCTCTCTGCAGGCACTTAGCTTGTAACTTCTTCTCTGATAAGATAATTACCCATCCATGTGGTTTCCATCTTTCAAAAAACAGTTAAAGAGTTGAAATTACTGGTCTATGTTTCCTCCTCTCCTGTTTTGTTCTGTCTCTTTCACTTTTCTTCATTCTTTCTTCTCTCTCTCTTTCCTTCTCCCCCCACCACATCCTCCCCACCCCCCTTCTCTGCTAACTTAGTAGGACTCGAGAAGGGAGAAGTGATAAATACACATGGCCGCCTTGATGTTTAACCAGACACTAGTCTGAGGACCTCAATACTCTCCCTGCTCTATGCAGAACAACTGGGTTCAGACTAGGCAGCCCTCAGATCAGAGGTTAAAGACCTGAATGACTGTGGCTGAGCAGCATGAGTCCAGCAGGGGCTGACATTTCCACTCAACTGCTTGATTAAATACTGCCCTTTTATTAAAAAAAAAAAAATCTTTTTTTTTTTTTGCTTTATTTGTTTGAGTCATATCATTGGTGTAACTGTGGGTTTTCCACTTATTTGGCAGTACATTTTCTGGTCTCTATGAATTAGCTGATTTCTGCTTCTATTTTAAATCTATTGGTATTTATCATGTCAAAGAAACACAGAGGTAGACATATCCTTCCTGCAAATCCCTTCCAGACTTTTCTCTGGTTTATATCGTAGACTCATCATTCTGTCACATCCCACTGCCTCACGTACAAATATTTCTACATTCCTTCTGTATGCTTTTCAGGGGTTTCCATTATGTGATACCCCCAACTAATCCACATCATTTCTCGCTCGCCGTTCTAGACCTCTCGACCTGGCCAGCTGAATCTATGGTATGTCCATCACAACCGAAGTATTCCTACCCCACACCATGGGGTCCTAAGCTTCTCCTCCAGACTCCTGTCCCCAAAGATGGCTGGTGCCCCCTACCTGGCCCCACACTCACCAATACCTGTGCCTTCCCTGGAATGTCCACTTGGAGGCTACCCATCTCCTAAAACCCAATCTCATCCTCAAGCTTCAACTCAATTCCCTACTTTCTCACATGACTTAAAACCACTTCCTGGGTTTTGTCTTGTTTAGTTGTTTCCTCCAAAATGATTCTTATTTCCATGAATGGATTTTGAAGTCTGAGAACAGGAGCCATGTTTTATTTCTCTCCAAGACTCAGAACACAAACCTTCTTTCGAAGCCCGTATCGATTGTTCCGTCCGTCTCAAAAGGTTGTGTCTTTTAGTCCGTCACTTTTCAGTTAGTTTCGCGGGTCAGTTTTACTTCCTGAAGGCATATTGTGTAAACTAGATTCTGAGAAACGGGAAGTTTAAACAATTTTTTAATTGGATCAACTGGGTGAGGGAGGAAAGTTCTCAGTGATACGTTATCGTGGTACATTTTGGAGTATAACTAAAAACCAGTTGGGTTTACTATTGCTTATTTAAATTTTTAAAGTTCGCTTAGAGGAGAATAAAATAGCTACTGATACCATCTATCCTATTTTTAAATCTTCATTTGCATAAAATGTCTCCATTTCTCTTGTCATTTCTCTCCTGTGTGTTCCTAGGTTTTAAAAACAAATTTTCACATCTTTGCAGAGGATTTGTTTTGCTTTGTGTTATTTTGTATTTCCACCTGGTACAGTTAATGAAATACCATAAACTAATTTTCTTAAAGTTTGTTCTTAGTTTATCCCACGTTTGGTTAGACTAAATGCCAAGCTATGTTTGGCAAACTTGAAACGGTAACTGCTAATGAGGCAAAGTTTATTTAATGATAGAGAGAAAGCAAGAGCACTCCTTTAAACTAGGTGCGAGAGACTGATTCAAGCAGGCCGAGGACTGCCAAGGTGTTGCAGAATCCTCAGTTAATGATTTAATTAGCAGCAAACTGTCATCAGATGAAGTAAATGTCTTAACACCTGTTTCTTTCCGTCAGTTCCCAGTGACTTAGACCTATAACTTCTAAGTCATTAATGTTTTGCTGTTATTAGACTTTTGCTGTTAACACAGGACTGCATTTGGTTGGTTTTAGAGTATCTATAAAAGTAAGTTCTTTCCCCTCTTCTCTTCTCATTACCTAACCATCACATTTTTATATGCGTTTCCTTGCCCCTGGTGAGAAACCACAGTGCTTCACTTCTAAAGATAAATGTTACTGTAATGGATTTTAATATTTTGGCCACCCAAAGCCACAATTTAATTTGCAGATGTGCCTCTCTTTGTTGAAAGTCATCTTGGTGGAACATGAGGTCCAGGTGCTGGCTCGCCTCTTCCAGGAAATTCTGCATCTCCTCACGCTGGCCAGGCCAAGGTCTTTCAAGCTCGGACAGTGGGAGCAAGGCTGAAACAACGAGTTGGATTTCATCCATTCCCCAGGAAGATGGTCGAGCAAACCTTGCTGCCAAGATGAGCTCGGGACAGTTCAGAAGCTGTTCGTTTTCAGCCTCCCCTCTAATCCTGTGTGCTTCCTCATGTCTTCCACGTGGAGTCCTTCTTTGTAAAGCCAACCTACAGCCAGTTTGTTGTTGTGTTTGCCAACAACCATGGTGATATACTCCCCATGATCGTTACTGTCACTTTATATGCCAATACATAGTTACATGATGCCTTTTGTTCTTCATTAGAATTCTTCTTTTTGCTATTTAACATGTGTTAACGACAGAAACTCTCAAAACACATGCAAAAAAATACCTCCAATAATATGCCTTGTCTTCTAGTAGCTGGAAAACGTGACTCAGGTGAATGGGAGACACTCAGAACGCTGGAGCATCAGGAGCAAGAAGAAGATGCGTGGCCATGAAAATGGAGTCTCCCACATTTTGAGGATGAGAAAGTTACAGAATAGTGAGAAAGACAGGAAATATAAAGGTACTTTATTTTTTCATTAAGTGCACGCTGCTTTGACAAGAATTTAATCAGATTATTGATTATTCATTTGTAGTGAATGGAAATGTAAACAAAAATACCATTTAAATTAATGCAACTTAAAAATGAGACAGAAAGAGAAAAAAAGCTACACTTTTCTACATATCTTTAGAAAAACTGGAGTGTACTTGATAGGGTTATAAAATGTCTTTGATGAGTAAAATAAATGATAGTCTGAGACAAGTTGTATAATGTCACTGGCCGTGTTTGACAGCATAAGTCTAATAGAGTTGATTGCTGGGTCAAGAACAGTGTCACATACTAATCCCAGTGGTTTGCATTACTCTTTTCTACTACACCTAACTCTACATCTTGACCACTCCCTACCTCCTCAGTGAACCACAAAGACATGTTATCACTTTGCACCCAATTAATGTCTACTTTTGCTGTTCTCTAACCCTTTCTCTTCTCTCATAGACCACTAAAATTTTTAAGAATTTAAAAACAGATTATCTTCTGGAGGAAGTGGGAGATTCCTCAACTAATCAATCTCATTTCACAGATGAAATTAAGGACTTAAAAGAAATTATATTAATGTTTTTTGTTTTGTCTGTTTTTTTCTAAAAAAGAATTAATCTATGAAAAATGCCTTAGGTTATTTGTACATACCATAATTTCACTGAAATCCTACCACATGAAACATCTGAGACTCAGAGCTGATATAAATTTCAATACACTTTCCTTGAGACAACTATCAGTTCTTAAAGCGAGATGTTCATTTGAACTATTTCAAAGTTAAGTTTTCTGCCCAATGATTTTCTTCCTTTCCCACCTCTGTCTCTGGGTAAAAAAAACCCCACACCGACAAACATAATACAAGCTTGATTAAATTGCCGTTCATTTTTTTGAATTGAATTTGGGATTCTTAGCTTTCAATTTTAGTTTGAGTTTGTTTTAATCAGCATTTTGGAAAAGGAATTTCTCTCAGAAAAGTATGTGAGCCATGTACTCATAAAATTGTTTCTAAACTTGGTACTTCATTGTTTTCTCTGTTTGATAGCCAAACCCAGGGAAAGATTTGCTGATACATTTCTCTTAGTTTTCAATGAAAAGAGGATATTGTAAATGTCTTTGGATTTTATTTCTTGGAAATACATTTTCCATGTGCAGTCTGCCATTAGGAAAAATAAAGCCCCAATGTAAGTGCTATGATTGCAAAGAAAAGGATGACAGATTTGTCCTTACCATCAAATAAATCAAGCAAGTTATTGCAGAATCTCTTCTTTTCAATTAATACTACTCAAAGTATTATTTTTTTTAAATATATTTTATTGATTTTTTACAGAGAGGAAGGGAAAGAGATAGTTAGAAACGTCGATGAGAGAGAAACATCGATCAGCTGCCTCCTGCACATCTCCTACTGGGGATGTGCCCGCAACCCAGGTACATGCCCTTGACCGGAATCGAACCTGGGACCTTTCAGTCCGCAGGCCGACGCTCTATCCACTGAGCCAAACCGGTTTTGGCTACTCAAAGTATTATTGCATATAGGTCACTTCGTTTAAAATTTGACACACAAGAGATATAAAAGGCCCATCAGCAAAGTTGAAATAAATAGTGAGAAGTTCAACTCACAGTGTGTTATATTTTCATATTGATCTTTGTGGTTTTGATTGCCATAGATTTATGAATGGACATTCCATTGGAAAAAAGTATATTTGTAATGTTTAATATGCTGATATTTCAACAAGAAATTATATATCATGCATCTACTTCCTTGCCAAAGATGTTACAAAAATATATAGCCACACACACACACACACATGCAAGCACTAATTTTGAACATCTAAAAAGAGTGGTTGTGTATAACTTAATGAGCTGAAAGAGAGCAGTAAACACAGAACGGAAGTCCTCAATCCCAAATGAATGTCTTCAGAAGGTAAGGCAGGAATGAAAAATCAAGAATAAAATGAACATCAGAGAAAGGAACTGTCAGCTAGTGAGATCATTTTCTCTACACCATCAACTCTCGTTATTTCCTCCTAATCTTTAATTTGGTTGCTGATGAGTTGTAGTCCATCAATAATGGATCAACCCTAAAACATAAACATTTAGGTTATTATAATTTCCTGTACTTTGTTCTATTTCAAAGATCTCTATGAAATGGATTCTAGACGCTTCTACTATATAATAAATATTCCTATATGAATATTAGTTGTCACTTTCAAATGCACTGGTTCTTTGTGATTCTTAATTGTATTTTAGTAGTTGCCCCTTTCAATCTGGTTCATTCAATATTATATTAGTTCAGGTGAGATAGGTCTTTTTCTTTTTTATGTTTTTAATTGATTTTTGAGAGAGGGGGAGAGGGTTAGAGAGATAGAAACATTGATGAGAGAGAAATATAGATAGGCTGCCTCCTCCACGCCCCCCACTGGGGATGGAGCTCACAACCTGGCATGTGCCCTGACCAGGAAGCAATCCAGTGATCTGTTGGTTCATGGGTCATACCGGCTGAGTAAGATAGGCCTTTTTCTTGGAATATTTTTGTGATAACTAAGAAATATTTACAATATTTCAAATGTAATGCAAATATTCAGACCAAGGAAAAAGCTCTGATTTTGTTACCAGACAGAGAGTGGGATGCAAAACTAGAAAAGTAGAACATAGAGATGGACTTCTGCCTCAAAGGTTGGTACTTTTTTCATTTTTAATTTATTCATTGCTTTAAAAACATTCAGAAAAAAGGGTAGTTGAATAACTTCTGGTTGGCTGGATGCCGGTATTATTTTTATTGGCAAGAGTTTCTGAGTGGCTGAAAGGTGGCCATTAACACTCTGACAGAAAGTGCTGACAGGGTGATTATAAGATTAACACCCTATGTTATATTAAGAGTGTCAAAACCTCACTCTTACCTGTCAGTGGAAAATAACAGCATGAACGGAAACATTACAGAAACAGAAATATTTCCTATGTTCAAGTACCAATGCTTCGGTGTGTCTAAACTTTTAAATGCTCATGGTAGCTACTGAATTTAGCGGATGGTTGAAGGCATTCTTTTTTTAAAATATGTTTTTATTCATATCAGAAAGAGGAAGGGAGAGGGAGAGAAGATAGAAACATCAATGATGAGAGAGAATCATTGATCGGCTACCTCCTGCATACCCCCACTGGGGATTGAGCCCGAAATCTGGACACGTATCCTAGCCGAGTATTGAACAGTGACCTTCTGGTTCATAAGTCAATGCTCAACCACTGAGCAACACTGGCCAGGCCAGGACGTTCTTTTTTTACTCAATAAGGTGATTTCAAGAGTGAAAGATTTATATGAAATGTACATTTTAGTCATTCTCCTTTGGAATGAAATTAATATAATTTAGTCAAAAGAAACAAATAATAAATATCACTTGTTTCATAAACACAAATTTTAAAAACAATTTTTACCTCAATTACGTAGAAACATTTAACAAATTGCTTCTTTCATGCTTTGTAACTAAAAGCTGGAAAATCCCCAACATTCTGGGGAAATCATATAATTAGAATGTTTCCATTCAACAAGACATGTATTTGGTTGTTCATTCTTAACCAGAGGGAGTGAAATAATTCCTCCTCTACATCACACTCATTACATGTATTTGAATGTAAAATTCTTAACCAGAGGGAGTGAAATAATTCCTCCTCTACATCACACTCATTACATGTATTTGAATGTAAAATTTAATTGATATCATCATCAATTAAATCATAAAAACCTCTAGCATTTTCTTGTCCAGGAATGGCTACTCAATGTGTCAAGTTGATTATTCTTTTTAAAATATGTTTTTATTTATATTAGAGAGAGAGGAAGGGAGAGGAAAAAATAGAAACATGAGAGAGAGAAAGGCACTGGTCAGCTGCTTCCTGAACACCCTCTATTGGTAATTAAGCCCACAACCCCGGCACATGCCCTGACCAGAAAGCAAACTGGTGAACTCTTGGTTTATGGTCAACTCTCAACCACTGAGCCACACCAGCCAGACTGATCATTCTTTTGATAGAGCTCTGCTTAAGAAAAATGTAAAAGTCAAGAATTTCAGGACAAGAACAGTTTAGGGAGATTCTTAACCTGAAGGTGCTGAGTCAGAGAAGTGAGGGGTTGAGGAGAGAAAATTGTTTATTTCAGATCACTGGGAACCTAACCAGGTCAGGCCCATTTTAGGTTCTAATAGATCTAAAAACCTTCCAGCTTCCTCCCTACCCTGCCCCTGAAGGCCTGGTCCCCCCCCCGCAACTACCCTCCCCTGCAGACCTGGTTGCCCCCAACTGCCCTCCCCTGCTGGCCATCTTTGACCACATGGGGGTGGCCATCTTGTGTGTTGGAGTGATGTTCAATCTGCATATTTCCTCTTTATTATATAGGATTATTTATACACATAACATATCAGTTTCCATATGTAGTCTGCCATATGCTCATGCCCCACAAAGTTAGGGGTGGATCTGACAGGAGACTATTCCTACTCAAATATCTTTTTCTCTTCCATGTAAATCATTTTCAAATAGCCCTACGTTATGAATTCAATACATTAGTCATACATTTTATAGGTAGGATATTTATTCATATTTTTTTAAAATATATTTTATTGATTTTATACAGAGAGGAAGGGAGAGAGATAGTCAGAAACATCGATGGGAGAGAAACATCGATCAGCCGCCTCCTGCACATCTCCCACTGGGGATGTGCCTGCAACCCAGGTACATGCCCTTGACCGGAATTGAACCTGGGACTTTTCAGTCCGCAGGCCGACGCTCTATCCACTGAGCCAAACTGGTTTCGGCTATTCATATTTTTTTAATGAAAGCTAGTAACTTCCAATTCAATCATTGGATTAACAAAAACAATAAAACTGAGAAAGCTCCTGAATGTGTATTACTGACTTGGTGATCAGGGAGTGTCTGGGTCATTTTGTATAAATATCATGCAACTCCATTGAAGGCAAAGCAGTTATTCCCATGATTTGTGCTAAAACACATCACAGGCTCATTCAACCTGAAAGGATGTTTTCCAAGAAGCAGTAAAGAAGAGTGGTTATGAGGACCACTATGAGAAGCCCTAGAGTCAGAATCAGGACACTGAATTCTAGTTACTTTATAGCTCTGAACAATTTACACTCTCTAAGTTTGATTTTTAGTAAATCGAGAAAGATGGAATATTCTGGTGTAGTCCTATGGACCCAAGTAACTCTGAGGACCTGCATAAGGACAGGTCAGTGTGACTCAGGGATTCCCACCTACAATCATGGCACAGCTTCCATAATTTTTTTATGTAAGCTATATCTTTAATAAGTAATCTATTGTGAAAGCAGTAACAGTTTTCAAACTACAGTCTAGATAATTACCAAAAATCCATTCCAGTTAAAAAAAAAAATTCTATGGTTTTAATTATGTGGAAAAACAAAGAAAGGCTTTTGGTATTCAAGCCTAGATGAAACTCTTTTTCTTTGAGATTAAAATAAAAATAATGAGAAAAATCTAACAAATTGCTTTAGGATACTCATTTTCCCACTGGATGGAATCCCAAAGTGGTGGAGACACTTATTTTTCTGTTTTTGGAATGCAGAAGGGCTGATTTTTCTCAACACATATTCTCTGTGGATTTGTCAGTATTCCCATGTAAATAGACAGTTTGTGAGGATGAACAGAAAGCAGATTTTGGTCATTGAGGAACTTAAAGCCAAAAATGAGAAAGTGACTATGAAAATAAAAATGGGAAATTGCTGAGAGATTTTAGTGACGTGAACTGAGTGAGACGCAGTGGAGATAACATGAGCAGGAAAGTAGTGTTAGGTTGATTGGAGAGGAGAAATTCAGGAGGCAGGGACTGTAGGAAAGCAAGGTAATGGTAGTCCAGCTTTGAGAACCAAGGCTCAGATTTGGCACAGGAACGAGGGGAGATGAGGACCTGCTTATACGCTGCCAACGAAGACAAGTCAAGTAAGTGTCAGAATGGGAAAGGAGCCCGTATCCTTAGGCGTCCCATCGACAATCTTCATTCACTCAAACACAATTTCTCTTTTGGGAAAGTAACATTTGTCCTTTATCCTAAGTACATGCTAATCATCCACATCCTACTATAAGGTTACATTTTAATGGAAGTCAACTTGGAGACTTCTCCAGTGACATGAAACTGTTTTCTTTCACTCTGTGGTTTAACAGTTTCTCCACAGTGACAGGGCAGCCTTTCTGTTACCAGAAACATGGACCTTATTTGTGGTCTTTAGCCATGGCAAAAGTCCCATTAAAGCCAATGGGAGTTGTGGCTAAAGTAAACCTTAGTGAATAATATTCATTTTTTTACAAGGTTTGGAATATGAAGCAATCAGAATTATTTCCTTATTTTTTGTTTCCTTTGGTTCCCATGAAAGCATTACCACAAATAGGATGTAGGATTATGTCTTCCTTTAGGTACACAATACAAATGTTGAATGGAAACCATATATTCTTCAGGAAGGAAGTACATGTAATTTTAACCAGCTCTTGATTATTGATTTATGAATTCTCTTTTCTTTGTTCCATTTGGTTTAATACTTATGAAGTATTTTTTAAATATACTTTATTGATTTTTTACAGAGAGGAAGGAAGAGGGATAGAGAGTTAGAAACAACGCTGAGAGAGAAACATTGATCAGCTGCCTCCTGCACACCTCCTACTGGGGATGTGCCAGGAACCAAGGTACATGCCCTTGACCAGAATCGAACCTAGGACCTTTCAGTCTGCAGGCCGATGCTCTATCCACTGAGCCAAACCGATTAGGGCCGAAGTATTTTTATAGTACATTAACTGTTTCTAGTAAACAAAAATTTTTTTTCCATTCATTTCCAACTCCTAACAAATATTCTGAGTCCTACTCCACCATGAAAAATAAGAAGTGAAGAGAGCATCATTTTAGAACAAAAGCATTATCATTTAGGGAATGCTTCAAAAAAAAAATGATATAGTTCCTAAATAATTCTACAAGAGTTTACACCAGATAATTAATAGCGCTATTTGTATTGGGTATTTTCTTATTGCAGCTCTGTGATCTGAGAGGAACTGAAATACATGACTGCACGATTGGCACCAGCTAACTGAACTTCCCCATATCAGTAACTGGTCCCTCTGTAATGACCAGCATAGCAGCAGCTCATCATACTAACATTTTTACACTATTCCCTTTCTTCATCCTCCTAACGGTGGTATTACGCGGTGATACTGGAAGGAAATCATTATTGTAATGCGTTCTGTGCACTAACAAGAATATTACTTTACAAGTTTTTCTGTTTTAGCCCAGCCAACGTGGCTCAGTGGTTGAGCATCAACCTATGAACCAGGAGGTCACCGTTTGATTCCTGGTCAGGGCACATGCCCTAGTTGTGGGCTCGATCTTCAGTAGGGGGGCTGCAGGAGGTCACCGATCAATGCTCTCTCTCCTCATTGATGTTTCTCTCTCTCTCTCCCTGGCCCTTCCTCTCTGAAATCAATAAAACATATATATATTTTTAAAGTTTTTCTGTTTTAGATTCTTAGAAAATGTGACTTAAGTTCAACTTGATTGACTGAACCATTCACTGTCTGATGGAGTTACTTTGGCAGTCTTAAAACACAGGGTGCCAGTGGACTACTTCTTTATCCCGGAAATGCTATCTTTCCTTTCTAACGACCCAACGTTTTACTGGTAAATTTCCCACATGTCTGACTACTATCTTCCCATCTCTTTGATTATCTCCTCTTTCTCAGCTTTCTACAAGCAAGCAAGCAAGCAAACAAACAAACAAAACCTCATGTTTCCTTCCTTATTTTTTTTTTTCTAGTGAACTTTGCCACATCCACATATTCAAGCATCACCTCCAGTACAGGTCCCTAGGCCTGTTTTTGCATATTAAGTTTTATTAGGATATAGCCACTGTCACTTATTGTTATGGCTATTTTCTCACTGCAATGGCAGAACTGAGTACTCATGACAGAGAATGTGGCCAACCAAGTCTAAAACATTTACTATGTGGTCCTTTAACAAAAAGTTTCCCAACACCTGACCAAGAATGTAGCTGACTCCATACAGTTGCAGCAGGGGATTAAAAATCCAACATGGTCAAATCAAATATATTTAATGCCATTATCTACTTATTTGTTTCATTAAATACTTGAAAAGTGTCTTTACCTACCTTTTCCCTTATAGTTCCATTTAATTGGTCACTTTAGTTTGCTAATCTCTCTAAAGGCTAAACTCTTACATTGATCTTATCCATCTCTTATGCAAGTATTTTAGTATAAAATCTTATTTCCAGCATTTATTCCTCTAAATACATCATATACTCTGTTGTCAGTAATCTTACATAACCATCTGTTTATGCATTTATTGTTTAAATTCCATGGGGATCTCCCATTACCTCAGGATAAAGTCTAAACTCTGAGCATGCCACTCAAGCCCACTTACTGTCCATTCCCATCTCTTATTGCTAGGAGTACTCTCGTGTTTTTAAGACACTATTTCCCAAGTACTTGATCTCCTTTATATCTCATGCTGTCTTTGTTTATTATTGTCTCTCAGCTCGAAATGCTCTCCTAATTTCTCTTCTCTAATCCTACTCATCTTTTTTTTCAGGCTCAACTCAAATGTCAAATTCTCAAAGAAGCAATAAAGCTGTTCTCTTCAGGCAAAATTAAATGTTACCTCATTCTGCTCTTCTTTGGCTGAGGATGCATTCAATCTTCCTCTATCTTTAGCAAACTCAAAATAAACATGGTAATTTCTCCTGTTGAATCTACATGTGGTCTTAGAGTTCTTTCAAGCGGTGACTGTGAATCAACTAAAGATGTTCTGAGAGATAACATCTGTGTAATAGCATGTGATAAACGTTGCATTCTCCATGGAGCAGTACAGCAACTTCTTCATATGTTTATTCCAAGAGCCCCAAATAGGAATAGGCTCTTAACAACCATTTAATCTGGTGAGTTGATCTGAGCTGATTTAAAATGAGATGGAAAAGCTAACGTGGCATTCCAAAGTTAGCTGTCAAGGAGGAATCACTCTAATTTTAGGTCTGATTTAAGATTAATTAGAGACAAATACCTAATATTTTTATTTGAGTGGTGAGGGTATGTCTGTCTGTCTGTTGACAAGATGAACTTTATGTCCGCATAGTAATAAAATGATAATAGTGATAATAATGACCTTTATGAAGTATTTTCTAGTTATCAGGACATTTATGTTTAATCTCATTTAATTCTAAAACAAGTATTATTATCATCATCCTCTTCCTACTTCTCCTCTCATCATCTCACTTTATAGATTAAAAAACCAATTATATAAACTTTAACTGACTCCCTCTAGGTTAAACAAGAATTAAGTGGCAGACCTGGGGTGCAGTTAGGTCTGTCTTACTCTAAAGTCTGTGTTCTTAATAAGTAATATAGATTGGTCCTTTACTTAGATCTAGTTCTACTGTTTCTATAAGGGAATAAATGAATCAACAGTATACAGAGGAAGATTACAACATGGAAACCTTCTAGAAGTACTTTAGAGTTGGGTAGTTTTAGAATGTTTTCTTGTTGCATGGGCATTTCAGCTGAGTCTGTTTCATTATTAGACACAAGATGATGTGCTAGGTCAGCCGTGGGCAAACTACGGCCCGCGGGCCGGATCCGGCCCATTTGAAATGAATAAAACTATTGAAATAAAAGACCGTACCCTTTTATGTAATGATGTTTACTTTGAATTTATATTAGTTCACACAAACACTCCATCCATGCTTTTGTTCCGGCCCTCCGGTCCAGTTTAAGAACACATTGTGGCCCTCGAGTCAAAAAGTTTGCCCACCCCTGTGCTAGGTGGTATCAGGTTCCTAAATGACTATCTTCAATGGGTTTTATTAGAAACACCCACTAAAGCTTGAGGATTAGGACAATGATGACATTTTAAAAACATATATTCTTTGCCTGCATCTTTCAACTTGCTTAATGTAAAAACCGTTTTCTTTTTTTGTCAATGATAATTCATTGTCTTAAAACCCTACTTGAGACTATAGCATCCAGCTCTAAGACATTCTACTCTTTCTAAACCCTGCTGTTTACATCCTCTATGTCCTATACTTATGTATACTACATTATTACACATTCTAGAGGCCCAGTGCATGAAATTGGTGCACAAGTAGGGTCTCTAGGCCTGGCAGGCGATCAGGGCCAATCGGGGCCTTCTGGCTGCTGGCTGGGGCCTTTCTTTGTTCTGCGCCGCCCCCTGGTGGTCAGTACACATCATAACGAATGATCGAACTCCCGGTCTCCCAGTTGAACTCCTGAGGGGACACTTTGCATACTTCCCATTGAAGACTTTAACTCCTTTTTTCCCCCTTTAACTCTTTTTTTTTCCTTTCCTTTAACTCGGCGATCATCCTAAGAAATTTCAATTCAAAGATGCAACACATCCAACTCTTGGGTCATTTATCTCTTCAGCCATGAACTCTAAAAACAAAAAGCCAGGAAACTGTCATCACCTGAAATAATGTCTCACAAAATCCATAAATAAGATGACCATTCTCAGAAGACAAGTCTCCATGGTTGCTCAAATTTCTGCCCATAGTGAAAGTGAGGTACTTACTGCCCTTCGTTCTGAACCATGTTTAAAAGAATGGGTGGATAGAAAATTGATTCAAATACTGAGAGTCTCCCTCCAGAACAAGGGGCATGTTTGCTTGCAACCCTGAAAGGTAGATAGTGTCTCCCTCCAGAGTAAAGGCAGTTGCATAATAAACGCAGTTTCTTCTACCAGAGCAAAGGGCAGGCATGCTCACTGACGATCATAAAACATTTGGGTTCCCTAAATTAAAGTTTCCTCTCCTGTCATCAAACTTCTCCTGGTGTAGGTGTCATCTGGCCCTTTGTGTTGCCTTGTGGAACTTGAGGCCTGAAGAACCAGTAAAAAAAATGATTATATTCTGGCTAATTTTATTCCTGTAAGTAATCAACCTTCACTCATCTCTGCACTGAGCGTCTGTTTTCCACCCACATCCATAAAACTGTGGCAAGCTAACTGATTACCTTGCACATAGGGTGAAAATCTCAAAGCCTTCACAGTTCTTGAAATCCATCTCTACATACAATCTCTTGGGTACTCTTTCATAATGCCCACTAACATTGCCTGTCTGCCATCTTATTCTTTTCTTGGTCACTCAAGTTACTTGAAGTGCAGATGTCCTCTCTTATCTTTATCAATTTCTAATGAATACCCTGAACCACATTGCCAGTGTATTATTTCATTAACTTCACGTGGAAAAATCCTAGTTTTTATGTTTCTAACAAACTCCTTTCACTCTTCCTTAAATGCAGCCTGCTGAGAACTTGGGGGGAAAATAAAATAGACAGCAGATTGGTATCAATACAACTTAATGATTACCAATGTCAACTAACTCCTCACTGTTATTCTAGTCATATCTCAATTAGTTTAGGGACGGACCTTTGAAACTCATTCAAATCTCTTCCACTTCAGCACTACGCTCCAACTTTCTTAGTTCTTAGCAAAGCATCCTGTTTCATAGGGAGTGAGGAGCCATAAAATGGGATCCACTTGAACTTTCCAGCGCCTAGAGCAGCGGTTCTCAACCTGTGGGTCGTGAACAATGAATATACATTCTGCATATCAGATATTTACATTATGATTCATAATAGTAGCAAAATTACAGTTATGAAGTAGCAACGAAAATAATTTTATAGTTGGGGGTCACCACAACATAAGGAACTGTATTAAAGGGTCGCGGCATTAGGAAGGTTGAGAACCACTGCCCTAGAGCAGGGATGGGCAAACTTTTTGACTCGAGGGCCACAATGGGTTCTTAAACTGGACCGGAGGGCCGGAACAAAAGCATGGATGGAGTGTTTGTGTGAACTAATATAAATTCAAAGTAAACATCATTACATAAACGGGTACGGTCTTTTTTTTTTTTTAGTTTTATTCATTTCAAACGGGCCGGATCCAGCCCGCAGGCCGTAGTTTGCCCACGGCTGCCCTAGAGTATAAATCTATGTTCTTTTTTTACATAAAACACAATATATGAATATTTCTCTTTGATAAAACATAAAAATCACGTATTTCATTTAAAATACATTGAAATTAATAAAAGAATCCTAAACATATCTAGCACAAAGGTTTTTATTTCTGATGTTTATTAAATTTTGTCTCCTTAAGCAAGATAAACCAGCTGATCCAATAATGACTGTTTTCTCTGCCTCCTGAGTGGGAAATGAGACCATGGAAATGCATCCCTGTTTCTGATACAACACTGTTGGGAGAGATGGAGCTATCAGAAAGCTTACCCTGCTTTGAGCTGTCAGGAGAAAGGGAAGTCCGGAGTTTCACACAAGAGCTATAAGGGTTGAGACTGCTGCAGTTTGCACTTTTTCCTTATTTGAACAATGCCTTGGATCCAACCTTACCCTGCGAATTTCTCTGAATAGAATGTTGGCGAAACACTCAAAACAGTGCAGTAAAGTCAAGGTTGAAGATAAGTTACTAACATAGCATCTTACTTCAGGCAAAACAACCAGGGAGAGAAAACCTGAACCATTAAAACCACCTGCACCGGAAGCAAGGTGAGAAAACAGGAGACATGCATAGTGGTGCCACATAGTTTTGAATTCAAAAAATAAGTTAGCTTCCCCTTCGTTAAAAAAGAAATGTACTTGAAGTGAAGAGTGCTCTTGATTATATCTAGACACATTCGTGTATTAGAGAAGGTTAAAGAAAGGTGTTTTGAATCCCTCTGGAAACATTTTTGCCAAAAAACTTCCAAGGCCCAACTTGTCGTGTGTGCAGTGGACTGCATCTTGTTGTGCAGTTCGGGCAGTCTTGCATGTGGCACCATCCTTTCTGAATCCCCACTCTCTCTCTGAAAACTTAGCAGCATAATTTAAATGGACAGGCAGACCTCATTTTATTGTTCTTCACTTTATTGTGCTTCACAGGTGTTGAATTTTTTTTTTTTTTTAGGAATTGAAGACAAGATCCTCCACCAGCAAAAAGATTACAACCTGCCTTATTGCAATACTTGCTGTATCATGGTGGTCTGGAACTGAACCTGCAATAATTCCAAGGTATGATTGTACTCAAGACTATTGCTACTATTAGATCCAGTGTCCTCCTTTCTAGTCTGCTTCTTTCTTCTTTCTTTCTTTCTTTCTTTCTCTTTCTTTCTTTCTTTCTTTCTTTCTTTCTTTCTAATCTCATTGCACTTTTGACATAGAGGATCACTCATCTTTCTTAAATGCCTTTTCCTTGGCTTTTATAAGTTACTTTTCCACATTTCTTCCCTTCCTTTCTTTCTTCTTAGTCTTTGCCTTTTTCTCTGGTTCCTCCTCCTCAAATAGCAATGAAATATTGGAGTTCCTCTGGTCTCACTTCTAGGTACTTTTCTTTCTCCTAAACAGACTGTCTCTAATTAGGTGATTTCATCCACTTTGAGAACTCCAATATGAGATTCTGGTCCAACAACTCCAAAATCTCAATTTCTAGTGTAGGACTTCTCTTCCAATTTTCAGGACTTCTATCCTGGAGCCTACTAACTTTATCTCTAGGCATCACAAACAGAAGTGTACAAATTGATCTTATCATTCCCCATCTTATTCTCTGCAACTCACTGAAACACACATTTTAAAGTTTGTATCTAAAACATTTCAACATAAATTGAATATTTGCAAAAGATGTAGTTTTTAGAATGCTATATAGAGTGTCATGCAAAAACATTACTGTTAATTTCTATCTGCAGGGAAAAGGGAGTAACAGGTATTGGCTTACTCCTGAGCAAATAGCTATAAATCTGGACAATATATTATATGAAGCAACTATTTTTAAGCATTGGACCCCAAATAATTCAGAGCTGCGATCCTTGAAAGAAAGGAAATATAGGAAATGGCCCCTAGGTTCACCGTGGCTTTCTTCAGGGCACTGTCCAAGCTATCTCAGAGGTAACTGCAGCTCAGAGAGTGGTGGTCCCTCTGGGCAAAGAAAAGGGTGAATGGTGTCTATGTTTACTGAAGTGGTTGAAGTGATTATTAGACATATTATTATAAATACCATAAACTCAAACATAACATTAATATCTTACAAGATCCTCTACCTATAATAATAAAAGCATACTATGCTATTTAGACCAGACCACCTTCCAGATGAAGCCCGGGCTGCAAGGGAAGCCCAGGTCCCAGGTGCCAGAGGGAAGCCGGTGCTGGCAGCTGGGGGAAGACCTACTCTTGCACGAATTTCGTGCATAGAGCATCTAGTATATTAAATAAGTAAAATATTTAAATGCATTTATAAATGAGATAAAATACCTTTTATTATTTATTTACTAATGGATTTCACCTGTTGATGCAATGATTCCTCTTCCTAGTTTTAAATTTTATAAGCAATAAGCAATTTAAAAAACCCTAATTTAAACAACTAAGTATATAAAACCAGGAATGTTTTAAAAATATTTTCAATGTCACTCATTTTAACCTACATTCTAAAAGTCACATAGTGATAGGTCACAAAAATATTTATTAATGACCTCTCCGCTGATAACTAATGTGTGCAAATACAATTGATTTTTATGTATTAATCTTGTATCCATTCATCTTTCTAAATTCTTATTTCTAATGAGTTATCTGTAGTTTCTTTTGGTTTTCTATGTAAAGAATTACTTCATCTGCCAGTTAGGACAATTTTATTTTCTCTTTTTCATTCCTTAGATAGTAATGCTCTTCTCTTGTCTTTTGCATTTTGAGCTCAAATACAATATTAAATAGAAGTGATGATAGGATTAAGTTGCTCACCTTAATTTTAAGTGCAATGCTTCTGAAATATAGGTTTTCATTGAGTGTTGTTTTTTTATCAAATTGAAGACTATTCCTAATTTACAAAAATTATTTTAAATTTTAAGCATGCTTTTACATTATTTTCAAATGTTTTATTCTGTTTATTGGAATGATATAATCTATTAATATCAGTAATATGGAGATGTCTTTACATACGTGGAGCATATTGAATTTAGCTATTATGTGTTTTTATTATGTTGCTATATTGGATTTCCTAATATTTTGTTCAGAAATTCTGCATCTATAGTCATTAGGTAAATAGGTGGGTAAAATTTCTTTCTTGAATTTTCATTTCCTGTTTTAAAGAATAAACTGACCTCTTAGAATATGCTGAAGAGTGTTCCTTCTTCCACTATGAAAGATCTTACACAACTGTCAAAACATCAGACAAGCACTCAATATCTCTAACCAAAAAGCTTAATTTATGCTGTATGCAGCTAAAAGAGAACTACCATGGTCGGTTATAGTCACTTTGGACAAAATAAATGGCTGATAACATGGTTTTGGGGGGAAGATTTATTTTGGTTTATGATAGATAGAGGGATAGGAGTGAATTGATATCGATGCTATAGAAACATGGCTTGTGTTGGTTCCAGAGGTGGGGTGGGACAATATTATTCTTAGGAGTATAGCTTGTAGTGAAAATTGGTTGGCTTTCAAAGGCATGGTCACAGAACTTGTCATTGATTAATTTAAGCAGCGTTAAAACCACTTCTTATACCAATATTCTGATACCAACCAAGTCGCCTACAATTAAATTCTGACACTAACTATCTGGAGTTTCCACAAGTCTGCCCCCACTTCAGACATCAGTCTACTGTCCTGGGTACTTAGGCTACCTGCACTCCTGTCTGATTTTCTAAAATTTGGGAGTTCCCACAATCTGTCTCCCTTCAGATTGGATACATTTTCTACAAAAACCAACAGAACTCAGGAAAGTTCTATAGCTAAGATTACAGTTTTACTACAGAGGAGACAACTCAGGAATAGCCAAATGGAAGAAAGGCACAGGGCAAGGTTAGATGATTGGGGGAAGAAATTTCAGCCTCTTTGTTCCCCTGCTCTTCCAGAGGTGGGACTGAAAGTTCCAACCTTCTTATTTTATGCTTGGCCAGCCCCCATCTGTTGAAACTTCCTGTGGGCCCACCAAAACCCACTTTACTAGCATAAACTGATTGTCAAAATGGCTTCTTAGGAGTAACAAAAGATGCTTCCATCACTCAGAAAATTCCAAAGGTTTTTGAAGCCAAAAACATAGGGCAAAGACCAGATATATCTTTTTCATTATACCACACATGATTATAGAGCAGGGGTGGGGAACCTATTTTTTTGCCAAGGGCCATTTGGATATTTATGACATCATTCGTGGGCCATACAAAATTATCATCTTAAAAGTTAGTCTGCTATATTTGGTCAAACATTTAATTAACTCACCCCTAATGCTTTGGCAGGGCCAGAAAAAATGATTTCAAAGATCTTATATGTCCCGCAGGCTGTACATTCCCCACCCTTGCTATAGAGGAATCAACAATTTCTCAGTAGTGTGGGAGCTTTTAAAATTCTCAGGTTCCCCTTCCTTTTTGTTTTTCCTTAATTAAAGCTGCACATGAGACCATCAGGGACTGTCCAGATTTCCATCTCTTTTGTTGATTTCCTTTGAAAATGCAGTTTATTTACAGAAGTCTGATTTTCCACTGAGTTTCAGTCAGCATGATTTTATCCTGTTTTTGGCTTTGAGTCATTCATTGTATCATCTGTTGGGACAAAGCTCATGTAGAATAATTTAATATTCTGGTCAACAGTTATTAGATAACATTAAAGAAATATAAATAAAGTATTATAAAAAGGAATTGGAAGGCTCTCTGGAAGATTTTCTAGGCCTGGTCAAGGAAATAAAAGTTACAGATGAGCCATTTATTGGTCATATCCTTTGCTATCTTAGAAAAGATTTATTCTTAATGTTTGTTTACTAAGAAGGCGAATGTGTCCTGAATATGATGTATAGCCTCAGGGAAGAATTTGTCAAACGCCAATTTGAAGCTGTCTAGTGTTATCTTAATCTCATGTATTCTATAACTTGGTTATTCCCACTGTCTCTTTTCAGAATTTAGGGCCAAATACTAAATATCTCCATGGATTTGTCTTTCTGTTCCATGACGAGTCATTGCTTAAAGACTTTAGTCATTATAGCCTGTTAAGATTAATGATCTGCTAGCATGTTTTTTTCTAGCTTCCTTATGAAGCTCTCTCTTATGTGTTCAACACAAGACAATTCAGGGCAAAACAAAAACACATGAGACTAGACATATGAATAGTCAAGCAAAAGGGAAAGGAAATAATAAGCAGATTAACTAAAAAAAATTATCCAATATTGCAACAAAAAATCTATATACAAAAGCATATATCTAATTTTCTTTACCATATAATTCCCTTCCAAACCAAAAGGCCTGACTGCCATATACTATGATTTAGGCCTAATTGCCTTACATAACAACCTACTGTTTAAAATTTCTAGTGTTTAAAAAAATAATAACAGCCCTAGCTGGTTTAGCTCAGTGGATAGAGTGTCAACCTGCAGACTGAAGGGTTCCTGGTTCGATTCCAGTCAAGGGCACATACTTGGGTTGTAGGCTCGATTCCTAGTGGGGAAGGGGGGTGCAGGAGGCAGCCAATAAATGATTCTTTCTCATCATTGATGTTTCTATCTCTCTCTCTCCCTCTTACTTCCTCTCTGAAATCAATAAAATATATATTTAAAAAAATAAAAAAAAACACAACAACAAGTAGTAAGAACACTACAAATCAAAATTTGGGTACAAGGTACCTGGTTAAGATGCTTATTGGTCTGAAGGCCAGGATATGAAGGGAGTCATGCTTGGTTTGGTTGAGTAAAGAGAACTACTGTTCTTATATAGGATTTTGGCAAAGAGTTTGTTTTGTGTTGTGTTGGGCATAGGGGCAGAAGTGGATTGTTGTCATTTTTAGAGCATGCTTTATATTGGTTACAGAGATAGGAGTGGGTTATCAATATTTGAATTATGTTTTCTATTAATTACCTATGTGTGTTTTTGTTGTTAGTCACACAGGTAGGAGTAGTTTAATATCAGTTTTAGGAGCATGATTTGTAGTGAGTCTGTTGCCAATTGGCCCATGTTCTAAGTGTGAGGCTGTCACTTATTGGTCGGTTTTCAGACACAGGCCACTGGAGTTGTCATCAATCAACTAAATATCATTAAAGACACTTCTAGTGCTTACTGTTATCAGGGCGATAGAACAATCACTTGTATCCTAGGAGTGTGGAATTTAAATTCTCATAAGTTGGTGGGGGGGGGGGCATCTATTTTCTGAAAGTTTAATAAATTAGCCAATGAGACTATTTGTGCCTGAAGTTTCATTTTGGGGATGGGGATGCTACTTTGATTCTTTAGTAGATCCAGGACTATTCAGGCTGTTAATTTCTTCTTGATTCTGAATTGGCAAGTCACAGATCTCAAAGTATTTGTCCCTTTTAAATAATTTTTAAAAAATGATAGCCTCTATTTGTTGAGCAATTTGTTTGTGGAGATCCATGTATTGTTGAATTGATTTCTCTGTGGGAGGAAAGAGGGTCTGGGGCTCCTTATTCTGCCACTTTTCTCATGTCACCCCTACTCTATTGTATGTTTGATCCTCTATTGTGTCTTTGCTATTAAATGGCTTATGCCATTGCTTTTATTTTCTTTATAATATACTTAGGCATATTGTGTCACTCATTTTCTAAATTCATGAATTAGACATTTAGTTATTAATTTATAGTCATCTTACTTTCTAATATATACACTTAAAAACAATAGTCCTTTAAAACATGACTTGTATAGCTCTATCCATTTTGATATGTAGTGTTTTACTACAATATACTTGTATCTCTTTTAAATTTTTCATTTTGATTTCTTTCTAACTCTTGAGTTATTTGACAATTTAAAAAAGTCCAGTCCAAGTTAATTTTATTTATATTTTTATTATGATATTACATTTATTGCTTTGTGGTCAGACCATATGTTCTTTATCATATCTGTAAAATAGAAAAGAAAGAAGAGAAGAGAGGTTTCAGTTACAATTTCTACCAAAATGCTGAACCAGCAGGGACTACAAAATCCACCTCCCTTTTCCCTTATGCATTTCCACATAGATTATCCAATAACCCTGGGGGAATATGATCTCACAGGCACAGAGAGAGGGAGAGATAAAAGAGAGACTTAAAGAAAATAACAATTTCAAAACTACAAATAAATTAGAATTCCTAATCTAGTGGAAGTAAAGTAGAATAAATGACCAAATAATATAATTTAGTATAATAACTACAGGAGATAAAAGTTTAATTGAAATATGCAACAAGGATAAGAAACAGTAAGAAAAACCAAGTAGAAACATTATGTGTGAAGGTTATAATAGATTAAATAAAGAATATAATAGGTGGTATGAAAAAATAATCTGTGAAGTACAGAATTGGAAGTGTAGTTTACAGAATGAGGAGATGAGTTTGTCACCCTACAATATTCCTCTTGGGATACTGATTATTTTATTTTATTTTATTTTATTTTTTTTAAAATATATTTTATTGATTTTTTACAGAGAGGAAGGGAGAGAGATAGAGAGTTAGAAACATCGATGAGAGAGAAACATCGATCAGCTGCCTCCTGCATATCTCCTACGGGGATGTGCCCGCAACCCAGGTACATGCCCTTGACCGGAATCGAACCCGGGACCTTTCAGTCCGCAGGCCGACGCTCTATCCACTGAGCCAAACCGGTTTCGGCGATTATTTTAAAGCTGGTTATTTTTTAGAAAAGAAAAACTCAGAAAAACCTTTAACTTTTCCCCTAACTACCTAAAATAATTTGGATAGAGGACCTGCTCCAGAAAGTAAGATATTGTTATAGATAATTATAGTTTAATATAAACTAATCTGTGATAGACAGGGAGGAACCTAGCAAGGCCCTTTTGATCAAAGTACTCTCTGTTTCCCATTGTTAAAGATGGCCCAGCAAACAGTGATTTACCAAACATTTGCTTTTCCATCTCCATGTGAATTGCCTTCCTCCTCTCTTAAGTCCCAAACCTCATCCCCTCCTGGTCCTTAGCTAAGATGGCATGTAAGCCTTACCTGCCCAATCTGTTCTAGAGTCTTCTATTCTTATGGAATCCCAATATAGACATACATAATAAATTTGATGATTTTTTCCTGTTAATCTGTCTCATGTCAATTTGATTATAGACCACTCAGTGGACTTAGAAGGGTAGAAGAAAACTTATTCTTTCTTCCCCATAGGAACATTCCACAAGGAATATTCCATTACGAATAAGATAAGGATATATAAATAGAAAACTTAAAGCAGAATTAAATAACATGTGGGAGAAAAACATAAATAAAACATCCTAACAAACAGTCTCGGAAAGAAATACAAATAAAATTGAGAGGAGGGAGTGCTTGAAGGAACAATAAAGAATGACTTCTCAGAATTAATAAAGGAATCAATGTCTCAGATAGGAAGAGTCTATAGTATGCCAAAGGAGAAAGACAAGGTGGGGGGAGGGGGAGAAACCTATGTCAGGACACAATATAGTGAAATTTAAAAATACCAAATTAAAAAGGGAAAATTCCTGTTATAAAACAAACAAACACCAGACTTCCCCAGGACAAGGGACCAAGACTTCCCTGTAGTCTCAGTCCCTCTCAGGAACTGACCTTAAAGCAATCAAACTGGAATTTCCTGATCAACACCAGGAAGGTAATCTTCCTAATAAGACCCTGCCACCCTTCCCCCACGAAATGTACCCTTGCCTGAAACAATGCTTTCTTTTCTTTTGCTAATAAATTTCTTGTCATGCCCAGTTTCTGCCTATAAAAACCTTCTAGTTTGTACAACTTCTCAGAGCATTTACCTATTGATTAGATGGGATGCTGCCCAAGTCATGGATCACTCAATAAAGCCCATTAGTTCTTTAAATTTACTCAATTTGTTATTGGTGGGGTGTCCTTCATGTCTCCACCTGATGCTGGTGGAAATAGAGCTCCCTAAGTACCACAGGAATAAGATTTTCCTGAGGCCCCCACGGGAGGATGAGGTATCCTGGAAAGCTTTATTGATGATGTAACATTAAGGGAGTTCCCCTTCAAGGTTCCATCTCCCTCCAGCCTGCCACGGAAAAAAGTCCCATTTTGTCTTCAGCAGAGCTGGGATTAAAGCCACTGCCTAGAGCAGGGGTCCTCCAACTACGGCCCGCGGGCCACATGCAAATACAAATATTGTATTTGTGCCCGTTTTGTTTTTTTACTTCAAAATAAGATACGTGCAGTGTGCATAGGAATTTGTTCATAGTTTTTTTTTTTTTAAACTAGAGTCCGGCCTTCCAACGGTCTGAGGGACAGTGAACTGGCCCCGTTTAAAAAGTTTGAGGACCCCTGGCCTAGAGTTTCTGTTCTATGTCAAAGTCCAGTCCAGTCCAGCAGCTGGCTAGCTTAGCTTGTGTCCCCAGCTGCAGTCTAATGCATGTAGGGTACGCATAGCCATGGGTCATGCTGCTTCTAGGCCACATGGCAGGCTAGAGCAGATCACGGAGTAAGTAAGAAACAGGAACATAAGAGGAACAAGAGAATCCTTTGCTTGGGGACTTCAACTAGGAGCTTTATCCAATGATGCATTATCCAATGAATCTTTCAGGATTTTGTGAGCCCACCATCTTTCTCGGGTTCTGTCAGATAGTGGTGCATAAGTCTTGTTCACCTCAACTCTCTCTCTCTTCTCCTTGTGTCCCAGAGTAAAGAGCTCCTACAGACTCCTTGTTAGTCCTTTCTCTGATGTGCTCTCCCTTGAGTTTATTCACCTCAGCCTCTCTGTAATGCTGAAAACCAACAGAGCAGACATCCGAGTCACCTCCTTGAACATAATAAATTCACTTCCAAGTGAGTGGTAAAAGATTTAGCATGGTAAGAACAATTGGCACCAACTGAATTTTAAAACATCTGAAAGGTTTGAAATTTTATCTTCTAACCATCTTGCTTGTTTTTTTATTATAGAACTATCAAGAGAGTGCCAGAGGAAAAACAAATTCTACTAAACACTTAAGTCTGGATTATTACATCAAAAAATTTCCTAGGAATAGATAAACCTGATAGTGAATGTGGGTGGTGCCCTTAAAGACATCAGAAATGGATTAAAGGTGTGGGAGGAAAAGAACCATGAATGGCCACTAGATTTTTAACTCAGCAACTACATAAAATGAATGCTTGAGCTACTTAATAAGATGGTATATAACCTTGGGGAGGAGCCGATTGGTATCAGCAGTAATGAAATTCAAATAAAGAAATATTGAAAATAGAGCTGGACCTGAATCTACAGCTCTCTATTCTTAAACCAAATAATAGCAAATTAACTTATGTAAAACACCTCATTGGTCACAGGGAATTAATGATGCCCACATATATAAGGATGGTTTTACAGTTTCATAGCACTAAAATTCTTTCATTTTTACAGCATTATGAAAGTAAAATCTAATAAACAGGAGTTTCTAATTGTAATTTGTACTTGATTTTTCACAATATCAATACTTAATATTTCCTCATTTACATTTTTTTCATTTTAAAAGTTAAACAGTCTTTTAATTGTTTTTACTTATGTCCCCGTTTTCATTAGTGAGATAAAGCACATTTACGGGTTATTTGAAGTATCTCCTGTAAATTGTGCAAAATAATATGGTCTTTCCCTTACCTAAGAAATCAAAGCCTATTAAATATGAGCACTTCCTAAATACCCCAAACACTTATGTGTAAAAAGGAAATGGGTCTTATGTGTAATGCCTTCACTTTTACAGACATTTTAAGCTGTTGTATTCTTGGCAACTGCTGTTTTCAAACTTCTCTCCTTCCTCTTTAAATAGGATCCGTTTTACTTATTAATTCAATAAGCATTTGAGGTGTTCTATGTATTTCCTTAAAATGACTTATTTCTCTTTTAAATAAAACATTTTCATTCTAGGCCAGAATATAATCATTGAATTTCACATCTGTCCTGTATTCACTTTAAAATAAACCTTTTATGAATCGTGATAACTTTCCTAACAATGCATTATTGTGGGGATATAACACAAATCTTTCCAACTTCTGACTTACATAGGTAGGTTTTGTTTCTTCCTCGACTGGATGGGTACGCTAACTAGTACTTCTTGGCCCCCAAATATTCCATTCCAAGTAGATCCTTTGCTGCTGCAAAGATGGGGGTTTTGCAGATGGCAATACCTGGACTCAGGTTTCAAAAGTGGGGTGAGAAAATAGAGTAAGAGTGACCTTTAGTGGCCACTCTGAGTAATCACAAAGGGATGTAACATCTCAAGGGGGATAGATGGACAATTCTATGTTTGCAGGACGACTTAAAAGCAGAAACACAGTAAGTTAGAACTGGCTAACCGTGACACTTTTTATGTCATTTTCTTCTAGCGCAGCGGTTCTCAACCTGTGGGTCGCGACCCCTTTGGCGGCAGAACAACCCTTTCACAGGGGTCGCCTAAGACCATCCTGCATATCAGATATTTACATTACGATTCATAACAGTAGCAACATGACTGTTATGAAGTAGCAACGAAAATAATTTTATGGTTGGGTCACAACACGAGGAACTGTATTTAAAGGGCCAGAGGGTTGAGAACCACTGTTCTAGCGGAAGATCAAAACCCTGGGAGTCGCTGTTAGGACAGCCGAAAAGGTGCATTTTTAATTGGTAAATGGAAGTCCAGTCACACCTATTAAACTGAGTTAGGAACTTCAATGCCCAAATCCCCTGCACAAACAGATTGGAAAAGTACCATTTAATTGAGGCAGAAACCCTTTGCTTTCCACAGGTCGGTAAAAGCCGCCGGGGAACCTTTGGAGCCTCGAACTAAGCAGCAGGAGGAAGCTTTTCGTTAGCCCCACGTTTGATCTGAAAAAGGAGAGCCCTCCCCCACTTAGAATTAAAGTCACTATTGACGAGAATTAAATGCTCAGAATGTATTTTTTTTTCCTTTTGTTAAGGAACATCAATGCCTACTTCTAAAATTCCATCTTAAGACAGAACATCTCCATAATTAAGGCATTTCACTCATTTTATACCTAGGTACTGCTTTCTTACTGACTTAGTTTTGTCTCTAATAGAAGTACTGTCTGGTAAAAAATATGTTAGAAAATAAACAAGTTCCGGTGGTATTTCTAATAAAGTCATCTTATAGCATTTTAAAAATCAAATGAGGACTTTCAGCATTATAAATAATCTGCACATTCATATACTAATAAATGCTTTTTCATAACACTGTGCTTTGTTAAAATTAATTGTAATTTTACTCATGTTACTAAAAGTTTCTTTTTTCCCAAAAAAAGTTTTTAAAAATAAAATACATTGCTGTGTATGATATAGATTTTTGTAAGACAGCAAGATCATAACTAGGTAAAACTTTAAGACAAAAATCAAGGTTTCTGAATCGGTGTCTTTTGGACTGGTCCATTCTAAAAATGCATGACATTTATAAAACACAAAAGATAGATAAAGCAATGTGGTTTGAGGGAAAGGCCATCAGATGTGAATCAAAAAATCCATTTGTGTGTGTGTGTGTTTTATTTGACATACCAGTTTGCTTCAAAGTATTTGACAAGTGAGGATACTAATTCATTTAAATTACAATTTGATTTCTTTGAAAATTATCATACTACTATATAGATGCATGATATAACTGAAAAATTGAGTGGATAATTGAAATCTATTTTACATATTTCTTTTAAGACACATACACATATATACACAAATATATGCATGTATACACATATACATATATGTGCATGTACACACATGTATGCACAAACACACATGTATACACATATGCACACATATACATATATACACGTACATGTTTACATATGCACACATGTATATATCGGGTTATGCGAAAGTAGGTTTACAGTTGTGAGTATGGGAGAGTTTATTCTTGTGTTATTTATTAATTATTGTATTTATTATTATTAACCTACTCTTGCACATTCCTGTATATATATACAAATTCTGACTCAATGATTATTTGTCTCATTATCTACTACTATGAAACAAAAAAATCTTCCCAAAACAGAATAACATAAAACAACTATATTACTATATTCATAATTTTGTGGGTGAGGAATTGAGGTAAAGCACAGCAGTGATGTCTGGAGTCACAAAGGGCTATTCTGGGAAACAGTTTCCTTCCATGTTATTGTTGGCAACCAAAAATCTAAAGCAACAAACAAAATTTCTAAGTATCCATTTTCAAAGCTCTCTCTTCATAGTGCACATTTGTTTTAAGAAGCAATTACTGTTTTATTCACTGATAAAATAGAACATATACTCAACAAAACTTCATTATAGAAATCAGAAAATTTGGATCACAGGTCTTTTTAAAAAGGGAAGTGTATAATTATCTTTAGGTACTAATATCTCACAAAATAGAATTCATGACCAAAAAAAGATAAAAAGAGACACAAATGATCTTATATACTGGTAAAAGGAACAAAACAGTGGGATGATACAATGGTTCATCATGATGATATATTCCATGATATAGCTTCAAAATATGTAAAAGTACAATTAACAGAAATGCATGAAGAAATAGATGTATTAACCATTATAGTTAGAGATATTTTAAATATAGCTTTTCAGAAATGAAAAACAAGTAGAACAAAAAAAATGGCAAACATAGCAGATATAAACAATATAATGTATAAGTCCAAACTATTAGATATTTATAAAGATCTAAACCTAATAAATATTATACATTTTTATCATATATGGATAATTTATAAAAACTGACCTCCACTACTGCTCCAACTAATCTTGCATAAATTCCAAAACTTAAATGGCATACAGACTATGTTTTTTTGGCCATAATACAATAAAAGTAGAATTTCATAAAAAAGCTATCTAACTAAATTTCACAATTATAAAAACAAATATCACATGCCATTTAGATATAAAGAAAAATCATATGAAAAATTGTGAAGTATTTATATCTAAAAGACAAAATATATATGTAAATTAAATGGTACTTAGAAGAAAAAATTTAGCTTTATAAATATTTTTTCAAGAAAAATAATTCAAAGAAATAAGAAAAATGGAATAATAAAGAGTATTATGAACAAGAACTTGTTAGTAAATTTGAATACTTAGTTAAATGGAATAAATTATGGGGAAAATATAAAATACTCATAAGGTACAAGAAGGAATAAAAAAATTAAGTAGAAAAGTGAGTATTAATAAAATGGAAGTAGTAATCATCTTACCCCCCCAGACACTTCTAAAAAATCCAGACTGTTAATTAATTTCTCAAACTTTTAAGGAATAGTTATTTTCTATATTACGTTTGTGTTTCTAGAAACTAAAAAACTGCCAGAATTGCTCAGCTTATGCTATAGGGTTAATCTAATCTTGAATCCATAACTAAACAAGGACCACAAAAAGGTAAGGACATAAGGAATAATTTGCCTTACAAACATAAATGCAATTATCCTAAACAAAATATTAACTAAGTAAATCCTAAACAAAATATTAACTAAGTAAATAAAAATATTAACTAATATCACAAAATATACCAAAATCAAGTGGTATTTTTAATCCCAGAAATAAAAAGATGATTAATAGCAGGAACTCTTTCAATGTAAATATCTTTTTAATGAACAAGGGGAGAGAAAACATGAGTTTCTTAAAAGATAGAAAAAAATTTGATAAAAGTTTAACATATATTTACAATAAATAATTAGAAAATCTAGAAATAGCCGTGGCCAGTGTTGCTCAGTTGGTTGAGCGTCTTTCCATGAACTGGTCAGGAAACATGCCCATGTTGTGGACTCAGTCCCCAGTGGGGGACATGCAGAAGGCAGTTGAGAGATTTCTCACATTGATGTTTCTCTCTCGCTCTCTCTCTCTTCCTCTCTTCCTCTCTCAAATCAACAACAAAAAAACCCATATTTTTTTAAAAAAATAAAAATCTAGAAATGAAAAGAAATTGTTCTTATTTTTTTAAAAGGTTTTATATACCAAAGCATCAGTAAATATTACACTTAATGGGGAAACTGCAAATGTATTTATTTTACCATTCAGGCTACATAAACATGTCCTCTATTATTGGCCTGTTTAAAGTAGTACTAGTTTTTGATCAACACTAAAAGGGGTGGGGGGGGGGAGGAAATAAAAGGAGAGATGCAAGTCTTAGAGAGAAAGAGAATTGTATCATATTTATACACATAAACATATATTTGTAAAAAATAGCCAAAAGAATCATTAGGAAAACAATTAGAACAAGAGAATTCAATAAAGTGTATGGGCACAAGACTCTCTTACAAAGAAACTCAACAGTATTTATTTATTTATTCCAGTGATAAGCAACTGGGAAATATACAAGCAAAATAGAGGCAGACTCATATAGAGAGCAGGATGACAACTGTCGGGGGTCTTGGGGGTAGTGGTGGAGAGATTGAGAAAAAAAGAAAGAGAAAAGGAAAACATCATGGATACAACAGTGTGGTGATTGCCAGTGGGGAGGGGGAGACAGAGAGGGATAGGGGGATAGATGGTGTTGGATGAAGACGTGACTTGAGGTGGTGAACACACAATACAGTGTACAGATGATATGTTGTAGAATTGTACACCTAAAACCTAAATAATTTTGTTAACCAGTGTCACCCAACAAAATTCAATAAAAAAAAAATAAAGTGTCTAGGAATTCACCTAATAAAAGAGATATAAGAATTCTATGAAGAAAAAAATTTTTTAAATACATTTTATTGATTTTTTTAAAGAGAGGATGGAGAGGGATAGAGAGTCAGAAACATCAATGAGAGAGAAACATGAATCAGCTGCCTCTTGCACATCTCCTACTGGGGATGTGCCCGCAACCAAGGTACATGCCCTTGACCGGAATGGAACCTGGGACCCTTCAGTCTGCAGGCTGACGCTCTATCCACTGAGCCAAACAATCCTGGTGGAACCACAGAACAGAAGTAAGTGGCAGCACTAAGCTATCAGAAGCAACCTGAAAGGACAGACAGGCTGCAAGGTGGTAACTGAAGACCAAGAACAGGCATGCAGAGGACCGAGGTCACCCACCACAATGGAAAGTGTCTGTCCAGTTTCCAGGCCTGCGCTTGTCTTAGACACAGAACCTACCAACTGAAGGAGAATCCAGCAATCCGTGAGGAAGGACCTTGCAACGCAACAGCAAATCTACATAGTAGTGACTTCAGTCCTTTTTCTAAGGGACCTATGACCGCCTACTCTAGTAAGTGTACATGGACAAAGGTGACTCCATAGATTTTTTTAGAACTGATGGATACCGGGTATGATGATACCCTGTGCTGCCTTAATGTGTGGTCATGGCAGTCCTAATAGAGAAGGGGTAGATGAGGGTCAGGTAATAAATGCAACCTTTACTCAGGTCCATCTCACATTGTAACTGTTCGCTTCACAGACCCACCTGCTGTGCACGCCCTGTGTTTTTTTTTTTTTACTATATAATTGGAAGAGATGCTCTTAGCTGTTGGCAGAACCCTTTTATTAGTCTCTTGGCCTGTACAGTAAGAGTTATTATAATGGAAGAGGCCAAGGAGAAGCCTTTGAAAGAGTTTCTCTTCCCTCACCAAGATAATATATAACAACCTATAGCTCATTCCTGGAGAGAATGCCAGAGACTGGTACCTCCTTCAAAAACTTAAAAGACACACAAGCCGCAGGATTTAAAGGATCCTGATTAGGGTGGTCGATGACTCAAGCATAATACATTTGTCAAATCTCACTAACTGAAAATGTATGTGTTTTATTATCTGTCAAATGTACACTAATAAAGTTTTTTTTAAACAAACAAACAAACGAAAAAAACAAAACAAAATAAAAACTAACTTCATCCACTTTGGTCAGCTTGTGTGAAGTGATCTTCTCTCTTTCCGACACATCACACTGAACTGTTCTGTTCTGTTACAAGATGCATCTGTTTAATGTGCTTCAAAAACTGCTGTGCTTTGTAGGATTAAGTTATCTGGGGAAGCTGACAGCACAGATGGAGAAGCTGTGAAGACATTCCCCAGAATTAAAAATATCAAATGATAGAGAAATTTACCTCTCTGATCAGGTTTTTAGTTTTAGTAAGACTGGCCTCCATGAAATGCCCTCTAGTATCCACATCTAAAAGTAAAAGCACAAACCCAGTGTTTCAAAATCTGAGAATCAGATGTGGACTTTGATTCTGGTTGCAAATGTTTGTGAAGATTTGTCTATGCCAGTATTACTACTGAGATTGCTTTTTAATGATGGCATTACAATGTTACAAAGATTTGAGTGGATTGCTTTGAACTCTATTACACACACAAACCCTGTTCATTTGAGTGCAGGGTTTTGTACCATGCAATTCTTTTTAAGGAATGTATATAGGATTTATAGCAGAAAGATCTGTTCTAAGATCTTTCAACACTTTTCTTTTTCAGCAATAATAAGTAGTTCTTTACTTGTGCTTTGTTTTAGTTTTACGTTAGTAAGTTATTAATAAGTAGGTTACTTATAAAATCACAGACATATCTTTATAAGCTCTAATAAATATTTCAGTTGGACAAATGAGCTGATAAAATCTAAGTCTTTATCAGTATCTGGATATCAGATGTCCTTCGATCCTAGTAGTGAAAGAAAAAGAAATCCTGAACTGATCACAGGAGGCTTTTGATTTCTTTACTCAATGTTAGTACAGAATATAGCTATTTTGTAATGCCTTGAAATTACTTGTGTGTTTTTCTGCCCTTTGTCTTTTATGAGGCTACTGCTTTCATAGTAATAGTACGATTTTAGAACCTGACATTTATTTTTTTAAAGTGCAGAACACTATAAATATCTTTTAATACAAACAACATGGCATAGTTGCATCCTCACCTTATTAATAGTGTCTTCCAGCAAATAAAGCTAAATTTAATGAGCCACAATTAGGTTTTGCCTAAAATCTTTGCATATGTAAATTACTTTATTTCATAGACCCATTTTTTTTCTAGCTATAGAATGCATTATTCACTTGTGAATAAAAGGTAGTTTTATGTTACATGATTTTTCTTTCTCATATTCTTTCACAATATGAAGGATTAACCTGGATTAAAAATAGAAACAAGTGTATTCCCCTATTGTTTCTTTCCCATAGTGTAAACTTAATTTTTTTTATTGCATATGTCCCCTTAAACATTTTTTTTAAGACACAGGTCACAAATTGGACCTACTCTGTTTTACAGTATTCCTTTATGACAGTGTCCCTCATCTATCAAATAGTGGTTCTTCCTTATTTCAGTAATTTCTTGTTTTCTTTTTATCTTCGAATTTATAAACTTTTGTCTAAACAGGTGAGTTATGCAAATTACCAATATCCCACTGGTAGCATCTGGTCAAAGAAGAAAGGCCTCCAAAGAAAAGAATATTGATGAGACCCAGTCTTCATGCCAAAATTCAGCTCTACTCCAGGACCTTTTCACAGACACACACACGTTCACTATTTTTTATTTACTATATAAATGAGCTGTCTGAGACACATTTTTATTTTTATTTTCTTAGGAAGTGAGTGAGAGAGAAACATTGATCGGTTGCTTCCCCCCACACACTGGACCAGGGATCCAACCTCGGTGTGTACCCTGACAGGGAATTGAACCTGTAACCTTTTGGTGTACAGATGATGCCCAACCAACTGAGCCACACCGGCCAGGGTGAGGCCTATGTTTAATGTAACACCCATTTGATTGAGAAAAGTAGACTTAAAATTATCCTGGTAGCTCCATCATTCCTGTGATCATTTTTGCTCATCAGAACTAATGTCCATTTTGAGTTCAACAAATGCTAGTTTTGTAAAGTTCTTTAATGAGGAGAACAAGTTTAAATGTTATTTCCTCTTTTAATGCAACCAGAGGTTATGTTTGTTTGAAAAGCTAACATCTATCCAGATTATACACTCTCACCACTGCCAGGCCAAAAAACACAGGCCCCAAACCACTTATTCCATAACTCCCTCATTTTCTGACCTGTGGCTGTTATTGTAGGAACTGGATCTATTAAGAAATTGCCTCTGGTACAGTCACAGAGTATCCTGGCACCTTGTGCAATAATTTGCAAACAGTGGCTTGAGAGAAATGGCATGAAAAAAAAAATAAAACCCAAACCTTGACCTTTCTACATTGTCACAGTGAATGTTTGGATGGGCTTGCTTCCAAAAAAATACAGAAAGTGTATCTGAGAGCTAGGTGAGGTTGGGAAAACATGCTTAGCAGGTAAAGATGGCATCATGGGAGGCAGTGATGAGCTTTACCTTTGGTCTTAGGCATCAGGGACACCTGAGGTCAAATCCCAGCTCATGTATTTAGCATGTGACCTGGTGCAAAATATTATACTCTTTAAAACTCAGCTTCTTCAGCCATAAAATGAAATAATAATATTAACCGTCTCATTAAATTGTGATGGCTCATAGAAGATCCTTAATAAGTATTTTTTTTTAATTTTGTTTTTCGAACAAATGTTTCCATAACTAAAATTTTATTTACTGCACATAAATGATCTAGCAAAGTGCCTGAGACATTTTCAATAACTTTTTGTTGTTGCAGTGATTAATTTAAACTAATCACTTTAGTTTAGAGGAAAGGAGAGGGAGAGAGAGATAGGAACATCAATGATGAGAGATAATCATTGATCGGCTGCCTCCTGCACACCCTCCACTGGGGATCGAGCCCGCAACCCAGGCATGTGCCCTTGACGGAATCGAACCTGGGACCCTTCCATCTGTAGGCCGACACTCTATCCACTGAGCCAAACCGGCTAGGGCTAAATTAATGTTTTTGTTCTCATGAATCTTTACTTGGTCTGGGGACTAGATGACCTAGGTAAAATGTGGATCCTGTTTCAGGGACAGTCACTGCTCCACAGAAGTAGCCACTGTCACTTTGGTGCTCGGAGTCAGTGCGCAAGAACGTGCCTTCTCAGCTCATTCTGAAGATGCCCATCAAAGTCAAAAATAGCTGGGAAATAGACCCTCGTTTTGATCCTCCTCCTGGGACAGTCAATCTGGAGGATGAGGACAGTCCACACAAGTGTATTTCTACTGAGATCCTCTGATGGGCACGTCAGAGCACGGGACATGAACTTCCCCAGAGGGTCCACCTCAGGCTGTTTAGAGAGGCCTCTTATCTGACTAAGGCTGGTAGGTGTTCTGATGGCTCCTGAGCTGACTTGTAGCTGTTAAACAAACTATGTAGTTATATTCAGTATTTTCATAAGTATGTGACTTTATATTTTTAAAAGGCACCCCAAAGTCTAAGCCACAGTCTTAAATATTCTAAGTCAAAGTCTTAGAAAATATACTAACTTGGCAAATTCTAAAGACATAGCTCTTTGAGATTATAGGAGATATACAGAGTTCAGAGTCTGTCAATGACAAAAAAAAACACATTGTGATGAAATGAAAATAACACAAAAAGTGAGAACGATAATATAAGAGACTGCATTTTATAAGATATTTCATCAACCCAAGGTTCAAATATTGAAGTTCTTCTTTAAAATATTTTTAATCAGATATGAAAAATAAAGCCTTTTTATTACTGGTAACTTAATGAGATATCTTCTTATCGTCTTTAGCAAATACCTTCTTGATGGCTTCTGTTACAGTTGCAAGATATATTTATGTGAAGTTTTCTTTCCTGACTTAGTCCTATAGATTCTATCAATATTACTTGCTTTGGCTGGAAGAGGTAAAACTTGCTACACTCTATCCACTGAGCCAAACCAGCCAGGACTAAATTAACTTCCAATTTCATTGACAAGTCGGATGGGAATCCAGCCTGAGGGCTCTGACTCCTGTGTAACCGCTAGATCATTCTTTTCTTTTAAAAATGTTTTAAAAATATATACTTGGGCACACAAACCACAACTACCTTAATATTGTTTTATTGCTTCATTTGTCTTCCCATGCTCTTCTAGCTCTTAACAATCATTCATGATATTTGGAAAATGATTCAAAGAGGACACTTCAAAGTATTGTTGTGTGGCTCAACAAAACAATGCCTCCCTGTCTTTTCTTCCTGGGCTACCTTTGACAAAAGTACTCGACAATATACGTATTCACACAGACATAGTAACCTTTACTTTACATTTGTAAACCTTCATTAATTCCTTTTTTTAAATGAAAACACTTAAATTTACCTAAACATGAAGGAATAATTTTTTTTTCTATCTTTAGGATTCACCCTTAACAAAAGGGAAAGGAACATTGAAGATTTAAAATAATGTGATGGTAAAAAGAAAGATATTTTATTTTCATAAAAACTTGAATTCAGCCAAGCCTTAAAGACAAAAGACAGGAGTGTATCACCATTACTATCTACATGATCACCTGAAGGCCACACATACACACTAAATGTGTACACTGCTACTTTTCAGAGTTCTACTTTTGAACTATTCTTTGTAAAAAAACAAAGTTGGCAGATGCCAAATAGAAGTGAAGTATATGGCATATCAACAGGCTATTACAAGAGTATAGGAATGAAGAACGAATGTGAGAGTCCTTTTAGAGTGCTATGGGATGTGAGTATTCAGAAGAGATTTATGAAGGTTAAAAGTTTGTCAGAACTGGAGATAGAACACCTTTGGTTTGGTTGATAAAATGTTTTTAATTTACTGATATATAGACAAATTGGATGTGGGTGTAAGGACAGAAGGAGAGATACAAAGATTTACTAATTTCAAGCAGAGTCGCAGTTACTAGAGCCTTTATGCCAGAAACAGCTGGGACTTTCTTGGAGGGGAAACCACTTTCAATACAGTTCTGCTCTTAAGTTTACATCAAATCCACATGGATATACTCAAAACACGAAGCCCCTAAAATGATCTACTCTGACTTCCAATCCGTGTAACAATTCCTATTCTCCAAATGACCCATACCATTACTTTCTCTCCTTTATTGACTTGCTGATGGAAGAGATTATATTTATAATTTGCATTCTTATCATCTGATGATTCTTTTCAGCACTGCTTCCGGCTTCAGCCCAATCAACACATTAAGTCATAGAAAAAGAGATGAAAATGCAATTGGAATATGAAATACAGTATGCACATTGAGAGGAAAAATTCAGATTCGGCAAATTTGATTTCTTTTTATACTTTGGGCATATATTTTGGAAAAGTAAAAGGGTTATAAATATACAAATAAAATAAGTTTCTTATACATTTTATTTATATACAATAAGGGTCAACCAAATTGGATTGGGAGAAATGGTCTTATTTGATAAGTTTACTTCAGTCTCTTATTCATTCATTTCTTCAACAAATGTTATTTGGACACCTACTATGCTTTAAGTAATGGTCATGGAGTGAAAGAATAATTGATCCTTCTAGAGCATATATACTAGTGGAAGAGACAGATAATAAGCAAATATGAACTTACAATATTATGAAAGAGTGTCAAATATATATGGTGACGAAAGAAGATTTGACATTGGGTGGTAAATACACAATACAATACACAGGTGATGTATCATAGAATTGTATACTTGAAACCTATATAATTTTATTAACAAATGTCACCCCAATAAATTTAATTTAAAAAGAATAGTAAAAGGGGCTCAGGAACAGAGAATGATGCTGGAAGAGGGTATTTTAGATGGGAAGGTCAGGCAAGGCCTCTCTAAGGAAGGAATATTTCAGGAGAGACATGTATGCAATGAGGAAAAATCACTGGAATATTTAATGGAAGAGTAATCTAAGTACAGGAAAGAAGATTTCAAAAGCACTAAATTGGGGACAAGATAGCACATTAGAGAAACAAGGTGTGGTGTGGTTGGTGCTGTGAGAGAGAAGGGGGAGTGGAAGAAAGGAAGATGGGAGGAATAGGCCTAGTGAAAGGTCAAATAGGGCCCTACCACATATGCCAGTAATATAACTTTTATTTGCAGTACCATAGAGAGCCCCTAGGTGTTTTGAGAAAAGTGGGCAACATGTGCTCCTAGTGGAATGGAGGCAATGCAGAGGGGTTGGTATGGGTGCTGCACACACAGTGGATCTGATCACAGCTATGAACCTCAAGCTTAGATAACTCAAATCTTTTATAATTGGCTGCAAACACACACACACACACACACACACACACTAAACCCCACACCCAATGTCCTTTTCTATGAAGAAAGATGCTATCTTTATTATCCTGGGAAGTAAATAACGCTTCCATCTACCTGGAAGAGATTTACAATCTCTATTTCCAAAGCTGTTTACTATGCAAATATTCTTGAAAATATAGTCAGGAACAAAAGCAGCCAGAGTCTCTGTTCACAAGATGTGCAGCAACACGAGAACCACAAAGAGCTGCCTCGCTACCAACTCAGGGTTCGGAACTAAACTATCATGTCCCTGCTACCTCTACTACCTTTCATCTCTGTGATCTATAAGTTAACAAACCTCTCTGCCCTTCCCTTTCCTCATACTTAGAATAACAGTTCTATTAAAAATTGAATTGGTCAAAGCATTAGAACAGTGGCAGAATTAAACTAAATGTTTTAAATATATTAGCTAGTAGTATAATTGGGTTATATTCATGCAACTGAATTCTCTTTATCCATTATAAATGCTATGAAATGATGTCCAAGATACATTTTAAGGGGGATAAAAAGCAAAGTAAAGTGCAAAGCATATAGAGCAGTGGTTCTCAACCTTCCTAATGCCACGACCCTTTAATACAGTTCCTCATGTTGTGGTGACCCCCAATTTCATTGTTACAAGTTGAACATAATTAAAGCATAGTGATTAATCACAGAAACAATATGTAATTATATGTGTGTTTTCCCATGGTCTTAGGCGACCCCTGTGAAAGGGTCGTTCAACCCCCAAAGGGGTCGTAACCCACAGGTGGAGAACCGCTGATATAGAGCATGCTATCATTTGTATAAAGTAAAAATAATACATAAATATATGTATAGACCTCAGAACCACATTCATAAATACATATTTTTTGGCTGTCTCTGGAAGGGTACTTAAGTATGGGTAACCAGGGCTGTCTCCAGTGAGAAGAGCTCATGGCTAGGGAGGAGGGTAGAAAGAAGACCATTTTCTTTCTATTCTCTTTGGTAACTTTTGCACCTTGTATTATGTGACTGTATTAAATATTTCAAAAGGTTAATAAACCATACCTGAAGTAAAAATGTGCTTGTTTATGAGGAAATATCAATCATTTATATGTTAAGATTCATGTTTAAAAAGATATGTTACTTTAAAACACTAAGTTGTTTTTTTTTTAATAATGTAGAGTTTTAAATTGGCTATATAACATTTTGAATAAATACCTTACACATCAGGGAAATGCAAACCAACACTACAATGAGGTATCACCTCACACCTGTTAGAACGGCTATTTTCAAAAAGATAAGAGATAACAAGTGTTGGTGAGGATAAGGAGACAGGGAACCCTGTGTAATATGGATGGGATTGTAAATTGATACAGCCAACATGTAAAAAAGCATGGAGGTTCCTCAAAAAATTATAAGTACAACTACCATATAATCCAGCAATCCCACTTCTGGGTATATATCCAAAGGAAATGAAATCACTATTTTGAAGAGATCGTTAACACCCACATGTTCATTGCAGCAGTATATAAAATAGCTAAGACATAGAAACTACCAAAGTGTCTGTCAATAGATGAATGGATAAATAAAATATGGCTTACACACACGCACACACACGCACACACACGCAGCACACACACACACCACACGGAAACATTATTCAGGCATAAAAAATAAGGAAATTCTGTCATTCATGACAACACAGATGAACTTTGAGGGCATTATGCTAAATGAAATAAGACAGAAAAAGACAAATATCATATTATTTCACTTATATGTTGAATCTAAAGAAGCCAAATTCATAGAAACAGAGAGTAGAATGATGGTTTCCAGGGGTTGGGGGTTGGGAGAAATGGGGACATGTTGGTCAAAGGGTACAAACTTTGATATAATTCTGGAAATGTAATTACTATACTTAATACTATAATGTATACTTGAAAGTTGTTAAGAGAGTAAAATTTAAATGTCACAACAACAAGAACAAAAAAGGTGTGAGGTAATAGATGTATTAACTAACCTTATAATGGTAATCATTTTATAATATCTATGTTTATCAAATCATCATGTTGTACACCTTAAACTTACCAATGTTACATATTAATTATATCTCAATAAATCTGTGAAAAAAAGATGATTTTAAATACCAGTACGGGAAGAGAGTAGGATCACAATCAGGATTATATGTTTGGCAGTTTCCAGTTAGGTGAACTTGGTTGAATTGATTCAATGTTTTGGGTTTCTTGTAGTATTCAGCTTCCTTTGAAATTTCAGTGTTGTCCTGACCGAAAAATCTATGTGCCAAACAAAACCAGAAACTTTTAAAAGCTTCATTGAATTTTATATGCACTTGTGAAGGTCTGTGGTTTTCATCATCAAACCACAAAAAAAAAACCACAAAAAAAAAAAAACACCGCGGGATTAATACATGTGGGCCATACAGTGATGGTGAAAACTTCACATTAATTATGGATGAAAGGCTCAACAGAGCCAAGCAAGTTCAGATCAAGTTTGGCAAATTTATTGTTAGTTTCCAGAAAACTAGCCAAGTGCAGAGTGGGAGAATACCCATCTTCTCCCCTTCTACCATCACATGTTTCCCTTTGAATCTATTGTGAGATTGAGATTTGGGCCATTTTGCCCTGGATTTATGGGGACTGGGAAGAAGGCTAACAGCCAGTAAACTCTTGGGCTTTCTGTGTGGACATTCATTCCTAGTGAAGTTCACTTTTTGAAATATGCTCTTCCTGATATCTCTTATACTAAATCTCACCCTTGCAATGGCCCAGATCTTATGATAAGACTTGCTCTCAGAAAAAGACTGCTGTTGCCAGATAGCCAAGAACCCTACTTAATAACGATCTAAAACTTTCTGAACAGTCATTGCTTGTTCTAAAATATTGCAAAAATATATTTTGTTATATTACAACTTTTTAATGGACCAACTATAATCTATAGGTGAGTCTTTAGCACCCCACATGGTGAGATCTCTGACATTGATATTTGAAAACGTGGGTTTAAGTCGGATTTTCACCACTTTGCCTGCTGTGTAGGCTTAGAAGAGTGACTGCACCTTTGTGAGCACCACTTCCTTTAAAAAAAAAAAAAGTAGGGCTTATAAGCAGTGATTCTCTCTCATCACTGATGTATCTACCTCCCTCTCTTTCTCCCTTCCTCTCTGAAATCAATAAAAATGTTTTTAAAAATAGGCCTTATAAAATAATACATATTCACCTTAGAGACCCTGAAGGAAGAAGATGGCACATCCAGAAGGATTGTTGGAAGAGAATTTAATGAGGAACCTGTGGGTGCAGTTAAAGGGAAACTGGCAAGGGAGTGAAAAGCCCAGGTTGGCACCGGCAGAAAGCCATTACTATCTTCACACCTGGAGTGTCAGGAAAGGGCGTGGGTACTGGGAGCCCCAAGAACTGAAGCTGTAGGTAAAGGTTGCCCAGTAGAAGCTTAAGAGAGACAATACTGTTTGTAAAATGTGAAGGGAAAAACTAGCAAGGACATATCTAATAATCAGTTTAAAAATGAGTTAAGTTGTATGAGTTCCCTATAAATGTTGGAAATTAAACACTTATCGGATATAACATTGGCAAATATGTTCTCCCATGCAGTGGGCTTTCTTGTTGTTTTGTTGATGGTTTCTTTTGCTGTGCAGAAGCTTTTTATTTTGATGTAGTCCCATTTGTTTATTTTCTCCTTAGTTTCCATTGTCCTAGGAGTTGTATCGGTAAAGATATTGCTATGACAAATGTCTGCTATTTTGGTGCCTATGGCTTCTTCTAAGATTTTTGTGGTTTCCCATCTTACGTAGACCAACCAAAGGGCTTGTATTCATGAATATAAGCATAACCAATGGACACAAGGCACTGGGGTGGGGGGTGGGGGGGCTGAGGGCATGTGCTGGGGGTTGGTCAATGGGGGGGGGGAAGGAGACATATGTACTACTATTTGTAATACTTTAAACAATATAAAAATTAAAAACTGAGTTAACTCATTTTTTTCCCTTAAAATTTTTGTCTTAACTGGTAGATGGAAAGAGTAAATTTTGTAGATATTAACAGTTGGAAACTGGAGATAATAGTAACATTTTTCATTAAAAAGAAAACATAAAAGGAAGATTCCCTGGGACTTATTAAATTATTATAAAATTAAAAATTACAAAAAATGTGATATGGCAAAACAATGGAAAAGAATTGATTTTTCTGAAACAAAATTAAATGCATAAAAAGAGTTGCAATATGATAAACAACCATTAGGAGGGAAATGGATTACTCAATACGTTTTGATTTGAAAATTAGCAGTTGGTGGGGGGGGAATAGAGTCTTATCCCATAATATACACTAGAATAAATAAATGTTAAAAGCACTGCAGTAAAGGGTTGGAAACACCCAATTCCATAAAACCAAAAGAAAAAAAATCTATAATATATAATTGATCTGGTCTATAGTTGCTATATTTTCATTATTTAAAATGTCTAAGTATTTTCTAGTTCTCATGATAATCTATTTCTTATCCCTTGAGTTGTTTAGGAATATATAATTTCCTTATAATTTTAATATTATTTTTAAAAATTACATATTTTTGTTCCTACCTTATTTATGTTTAGGCAAAGAATATTAGGCATTTTTAAAAACTAATTGAGCCCAGCTGGCGTGGCTCAGTGGTTGAGGGTCGACCTATGAACCAGGAGGTCATGGTTTGATTCCCAGTCAGGGCACATGCTTGGGTTTTGGGCTTTATCCCGTGTGGGACATGCAGGAGGCAGACAATCAATGATTATCTCTCATCATTGATGTTTCAATCTCTTTCTCCCACTTCCTTCCTCTCTGAAATCAATAAAAATAAACAACAACAACAACAACAACAAACTAATTGAAACTTGCGTTATAGGCTAGTCAGGGTTAACTTTTACAAATGCTGCCTGCATGCTTGAGAGGCTATCTTCTTCATTTGCAAGGAAAACTGTATGTTATGTATACTTTGGTCATCTTTAAATTGAGGGGCAAACATTTTTAAAAGATAGACAAAAATTAATTTTTGGAATCATTTGTTTGAGCCTATGTATCAGGGATCACTTTTACTCAGGCTGAATTAGTTTCCTAATTGAAGCATTAGTTTCAATATTTTAAAAAAGTTTTATTTTTCCTGGTGGAGGGGAGCTCCTTATAAATACTGACAGAGTTGTGTTAAAATCTCTCAGTAAGGTCGGAGATCAGTTAATTTCTTCTTGAAGGTCTGCCTTCAAGATTTATAAATATATATATATATATATATATATATATATATATATATACACACACACACACACACACACACACACATATATATATATATATATATATTGTGTGTATATGTATATATTATGTTTTATAGAGAATATATATAAATGTATATACATCTTGAAGCTACTTGATTGAGAGAATAAAATTTAGAATAGTTTAGCTTCCTGATGAATTGAACCTTTTTTTATGTAATGAATTTTATTGCTGGTCATAGTTTTTTTTTTTTCCCTTAAAGTTTTTGTCTTAAATTTTATTTCATGAAAATAGCTACATAGAATCCTTGTTGTTGATAATATATGATTATGTTTTTTTCCTTCTTTTACTTTCCACATTTTAGGTACATATATTTTAAATCTTTCAAACTTCTCTAAGTTACATTGAAAAGGATATATAGCCTAATTTTTTCAAAAGGATTATTCTGAAAGACATTTTGTCTCTTAACTGAAAAGCTGAGTTTGTTTCCATTTACTGTAATTATTTACATAGTTGAATTATTATCCCACTCTATAGTTTCCATGTGTCTCGCCATGCCCATGACTGCTTTCTGCCCCCTGAAGCCTCTTGAGTAGATTAATGTATTTAGTTTTTCTCATTATAATTCTACTTCCTCGTATGTTTAGAAGTTATTCACTTTCTTTTTTAGTTACTGCCCGTTGTGGCAGATTGTATTATTTTAAAATGATTCTTGTCACTCTTTACCAGTTCTTGTGGAATGCCTGCTTTTGGATTATATATTCCCTCTATGGACACCAGTCTTCGATATATGACCTGCTAATAGCAACTTCAATAGCCAAGGTGTGTATTTGACAATTCTGTTTTCATTCTGGCCTATAGTAAGGAGTTGCTCCTTCAGCTTTGATTTGGAAGGAGAATGTGTAGCAAAGCCATACTCAATGAGATAAATGAGAGAGAACAAATTCTTTGCTGTCCTCATTTGTTACTGTTGTGTATTTCAGTGTAACATTACTGACCCAGTTAATAAAATTTAACAAATATTCTTAAAATCTAAAGCTGATCCACATATGTACCATTCTCCCAAACAATACAAGAACCTTAGAATAATTTATACGCTACTTTTGACTTTTCCTTTAGTTAATCTCTTTTGTTCCTCAAAAGAGAAATAATTATTTTACATTATCAATATGTGTTTGGATTTACCCTCATACTTAATATTTTATCTTCTCATTGTTGCTTCTAGCATTGTTCTGCTTCTTCAAGTACATTATCTGCCTCCTAGAGTCTCGAACCTCCTTTGGAAAAGGGCTGTGGTAATAAGTGCACAGTTTTTATTTCTTCGAGTATGTCTTTGTTTCTTTTACCTTAACAAACAGTTCCATTATACGCATAATTCCAGTTCAGTTATTCTATCTTGTACATTTACAATGTCCCATAGGGGGTTTTACTGTTGTCTGCTGAGGAGTCAGCAGGGAGTTCAGTACATGTTCCTTAACAGCAGAGCTTCCCTTTCCACCCCAGCTGCCTATAAGTTCTACTCTGTTTTTCTTCTGATATTTGATTATGCTATGTTTGTGTGCATTCTACTTATTATGTTTGGAGTCATGTGCTTCTTGACTTTGAGAATATCAGTCTTTCATAACTCCTGGAAAATTATCAACCAAGTTGGAGGGGAGATTGTCTTTTAGTTTGAAAACAATATAAGCAATGTTTAGCTCATTGTTCTGTCTGTAATCTATAATAAAGAAAGGAAAACAGACAGTTTTAAGCTGTGATGAGTAACTCAGAGATGATCAGTGTTAAGCATGAGGAGTTACTCCTACAAGGCACATCTGAGGGAGCAGCCCTTGTAAAGATTGTGTCTCTAGTGAAAGGCAATAGTAAGGCTCAAAAGGCAAAAGCTGCCAAGCTTACAAGCAAAGGTGATGGACCATTTAGGCAAGTCCTGGCTTCGGTTCAGAAAGTGGTTGGTTATAAGAGAGCTTGGTTTGGTGCATTGCTGAGCCTTGACTCGATTGTTGCCCTGAGAGGAAACAGTCTCAGTTTTGCCATCAGATGTGTTTTTGTTGATTCTGATCAGTTTTCCAGGAAGCAGTATCTCTGTAGCCTTCGTAGAAATCCCTGATTACTTGAGCTCTACACCCACTAGGTCAGTGGTTCTCAACCTTGGCTGCACATTAGAATCACCTGGGAATCTTTTTAAAATCCTGATTTCTGGGCCTCATCCTCCGAAAATTGTTTCTTTGTGATGGGGTGGGGCCACAACATCAGTAACAAAGAAACAGAATTTCCGGAGGATGAGGCCCAGAAGTCAGGATTTTAAAAAGATTCCCAGGTGACTCTAATGTGCAGCCAAGGCTGAGAACCACTGCTCTAGGTTAAAGGCCATTTCAAAAGGCGACACATGCTCAAGGCTCAGTAGAAACGTTCTTTACCAATGAGAGCAAACCCCGCCCCTGATTCTGTTTTATTCATTTTCTGTCAATTAAAGCAAAAGATGCTGATTCTGAACCACAGATGATGACCGGCTGGTGGCAAGAGTTGGGTTGACGTTAGCAATTCACAAGGTAGATCACAAATGTAGAGACAAGGACATCATCATCTCAATATAGTGAAAGTTGACAATTCCAGGGAGAAACAGGGAAAGCAAGCCCTATAGAATTTAAAAGTATTTATGTTTGTTGGAGGAAAGAGATGAGAGTATACCAGGTCCATATTATTACAACCTTAAGAAAAAAATGCAAATGAAGATTGGATGACATGAAAATCACCAGTTTTCTTGTGCTTTTTAGCCAAGTTTCCACCAGATTGTTTTCACATTAAAAAAGAAAAGCTAAAGTATAGAGAGTGAAAGATCCTGCTATTTTGGCACAAGCAACAATAGCAAATCTGTACATTTTATTTTATAGGTGAATTACCTGATTGGATAAAACATAAATGGTTGTGCACACCATACCCTGTAAGTATTAACAAAACAATGTAATTCTGAGTGCACTTGAGAGTTGTGGAATTAGGTTCTGTCAGTTACTATAAGTACTTGCTGTAATTCACTGAGTCAAAGTTGCATAAATAAATTTCACTAATTACCAGCTTTGGAGAAAGAAAGAAAGCCCCCCCCCCCCCCCCGGATTAAAAATGTATAGTTTTTAGGATGTTCTCCCCCTCACCCAACCCTGCTGAATGATTTGAGAGATGATAACATTTAAGGAAAGTCTAGCTTTTGCCTTTGAAAGGTCAGAAGTGTAGACTTTTTTTTTTTTTTTAAATGATGCTGATCTGTTTGCCTCAGGCCAATTGAATGCATTTGATTAGAGGGCAAAGAAATCCAAAACAAAAACAGCCTTTAGATAGCTTTCCTAGAGTGTTGACTACACATATTAATCGTCAACACCTCACTGCACACCATTGCTTGGAGAGAAAAACATCCCTCTCTTTCATTTTTCTTCCTTTAAAAGACCAAACATGCTGTCTTTGGATAGATTTCAATCTTGCTTTAATTCATTAAAAAGTGAAACAAAATCAGTATTTACATCCTTGACAGCTGGCAGGTTTTATGTGTTCTTACCACTCCTGCCAAGTAGCAAAGGTTTCATTCAACTCAGTCACGGATCCTTGGAGAGATGCAAGTGTGGGGCCCATCAAAACACAGTGGTAACAATGGCATGGGGACCTGCAGGCAGGGGTATTGTGCCAATGCACCGGTGTGTAGGAAGTCATAACTTTTTAAAACTTCAAAGAGAAACTACGACAAAAGCTTCGAGATGGCTCAGATCATAGGGAGTTTCTGTGCTGCTTGAGGTAGAAATGTAACCACATGTTAATTACCTTTAATATACTTTCTAGATATCTAAAGGAAGAATTGCAATTTTAAGAGAACAACATAGTAAAGGGAACTTTGGAATTTAATGATCTCCCATTAAAAAATAGTACAGAGGAACTTGTATTGGGTGAATGAAAATAAAACAGGATTGGGAACATAGGAGAATTCTTGGTTTTTAAAATTCATTAGCTTTGATTTAAAAAACAGAACTAATTTCCTATGAGATGGGGGTATAAGTAGGGTGTTGATAAAATAATGAATTATACGTTTCTTCATATTTACTTGTGAAAATAAAAACTGAATTTAAAAGTATGCCCATAAGGAAAGATTAGTTGTAAATTAATTAACCAAGGGAACATTTACATTTCTCTTTCTCTTATTGTAATTTTCTGATAGCTTGAACAGCATCTTGGGTAATTACAATCATCACTAGCTTTACAGTGAGAGAGAGATAATATAGGAACAATGTAACTGTTAATTGTATTTCTTAACCAACATTAATTTACACAGACACCAAATGATACTAAGAGGCCATGTAGCCTAGTGTTTAGAGATCTACTTTTAAAGTCTGATTTCCTGAGTTCCTTGTCCAGTTTTTACTTTAGTAGATGTGTCACTTTAGGCCAATAACTTAATCTCTATAAGCTTCAATATCTTTATTTATAAACCAGAATAAAATAACAGTATCTACTTCACAGTGTGAAGATCAAATAAGATAAAATTATAAAGTGTTTAATCAAGTTACATACATTATAAGCATTAAAATGTTAATAATTTTTATCATATTAAAATGTTAATAATAATTTTTATCATAAGGTGTATATTTAATTTACTAGTTTCCCGAAGTACCAGCTAAAATAATATAATCAAGTGCCATACTTATAAAGGACTTTGTCACCCTTGATCATCAAGGTCAAATGGAAACTAGACCTGGATGCCACTGCTTAGCTTTGTTCTTAGTTTTAAAGGAGAATCCAAATTTTAATTTAGATCCCTATTTGCGGCTTATACTTAAGATTTTTTAACTAAAGGAAGCAGGGTAGAAATACCCCCAGAATCAAAGAGCATATGCTCTCTTTCTGTTAATTTTGGATTTATATTTGAACATCTAAAATTTTTAATCAGTTAGCATGTGTGTGTACATAGCCTTTGAGGCCAATATCACTACCATTACCAAGGGCAGCTGGAAGGGATCCATAGCCACTTTCATAACTGAGTCTCAATCCAGCCCAGGAGCATTGCCAAATTATTATGGCTAGCTTTATTAAATTAAACAGCTTTAGGCATAAGAAACTATTTACCAATCTTCACTACATTATAAAAAATAGTGTTTTGTCAATCATAGCCTGCTTCTATTACTTGAGTGGGTCAGTTTCATGTTGTTTCAGTTAGTTATTTTTATATGCCTGTTATTTTCTTATCTCCAGTAGGAGTGGCTCAGAGCTGCAACTGCAGCCCAGAATGAGGACTATTTGTGGCTCTAAAACAAAAAAGCCAGAGGCACCGACTTCATCAACAAAATGTAATCATTATGGCATCTGTTCAGCCTTAGGTTTTTTCATTTATTAAGCCAACAAATTCTTAAAACAACAGCTTGCTTTTAGAAAACCATCTTGTTTTTTTGCCTGCGCAAGATACCTTTTTTTTTTTTTTTTTTTTTTTGCAGATACTTAAAAAAAATCAAATCCCTGGGCTGGTGTCTGTCACTAAAACTAATTTGCAGAAAAACAGTAAGGTGACTTCTGGTCATTATTATTTTTGTATTCTTATTCATCCCAGTGTGGGAAGATGAGGGACATATTTTGCGTCCAACCAACCCCTATAATGAGAAGTTGAGTGGGTAATGAGCTTTGTAATATATTTTGTAGATAGCAGGCAAGACCTAGAAATCTTTACGTGGTGGTCTGTGAGGCTTTGCTGCGTTAAGTACTGAAGATTCTGGACTGGTACAGATTTATACGCCTCAAGGTATGTGGTAGATATTGGACAGGGTGAGTCACAAAAGACACCATAGCAACTCTCTATGTAAATTGTTAAATTTCCCTAATAGATTTAGCTACAAATTTAAAGTCCATTGTTTTATAGTTAGGCATGGTTTAAACAAAAGGGAATTGTCATGATAAAAACTTTTGGTTCCAAGTAAGATATTTCTACCATCTCAAAGGCAAAATATTTAGTGAAGAAATCTTACTCTATGAAGTACTCCATCTGTGTAACAGCACCATTTTTTACAAGTTGTTAAAGTACATTTTGCAAATGTTAAAACATGACTCTCATACAAGTATAAAAACACTTGTCAATAATTGTATTCAACTTATTAATGAACAAGGGCACCAGTCTAATGATAAGACTAGTTCAAAATGCTTTTGTAAAGTTGAGGATCTAAAACAATACAGCACAGCTGGAATAAGATTCCAAGGTTAGATACAGTGCTAGTTAATCTCCTAGAGCAGTGATGGCGAACCTTTTGAGCTCGGCGTGTCAGCATTTTGAAAAACCCTAACTTAACTCTGGTGCCGTGTCACATACAGAAATTTTTTGATATTTTCAACCATAGTAAAACAAAGATTTATATTTCTGATATTTATTTTATATATTTAAATGCCATTTAACAAGGAAAAATCCACCAAAAAATGAGTTTGCGTGTCACCTCTGACACATGTGTCATAGGTTCGCCATCACTGTTCTAGAGGGTAACCCCCCCCCAAAAAAAAAAAATCATAATCTTTAGGGTTATCTTTTATTTTGGATACAATTAGAATTAGTGTGGAAGAGTGGGAAGTTATCTGTCCCATGTACAGTCTTAGAGCTATTATGTTGCAGATCAAGGGGAAAAAAGGGCCACCGTATTGGAATGGAATTTTAGTTACAGATAGCTAAGAGAGTAAAGTCCCTTTTCTTTGTAAAAGGTTATATATTTATTTATTTGTCTTTCTTTCCTTGATATTAGAGTGGTAAATCACAGACTTTATCATTCTCAGAAATAGGATATATACTCTTCAATGTCAAATGCCTTAGAAGGTAGAACTGAAACCACGACAAAGACTGGGGAGAAAGAAACATGTATAAAAATGTCTCTGCTAATATTAGTTTATGGATCAAATATAAATTTAGGTCCTCCAAATCTACCCGGAAGGGCTATCATGTAACATGAAGAGAAGTAATTCCAGGGATCAAAAACTGAATCACTAGGACAAATTTAGTGTTTCCTTGCACATGCGGGAGTAGTTCTTTGTTGTATCTTTGACCAGAATAAGTTATTAATTTCAGAGTAATGTTGTTATTAAATACAAATAATAACACTAATAGTGAGCACCAGATTTGTATGGGTACACATTGGTTTTAACTATTTTCCTGTATTTCATTTTAGACTCATAAAACTGTCATATGCAGGTGTCTGATATTTTTAAGAAGTTCTTATAAAACGTTGGATTCATTTTCCCACAGATTGCATAAAAAGGTTGATGATTTTGTAACTGTTTGAGTTGGCTATTAATAATGCTTTTGAAAATTAGTTATGTCTCAAGAGTTCTATTCTTGGGAAAATAATAAAAGCTTAAAGTGCATGAAGAAAGTATAACTGAAAAACTAAGAAAATGTATGTTTAAATTCTGAAATGTATTTCTAACGGAAGTGCTAGCAAACTTATTTTCATTAACATTTTGTGTGATATATGTTTAATCACCAACATAATATGTTCCTGTCCTGTTGGATGATCTAGTTTAGTCAAACTGCAAATCTCCTCTGCGTTCAGAATTATATGATATAACCCTGTATTGGTTTTCTAGGATTGTCATAGCAAAGTACTTCAGACTGGGTGAATTCAACAACAATAATTTATTATCTCACAATTCTGGAGGCTATAAGTCTGAGATCAAGATTCCAGCAGGACTAGTTTCTTCTGAGGCCTCTCTTCTTGGCTTACAGATGGTTGTCTTCTCCTTTTATTTTCACAGGGTTTTCCTTCTGTACATGTCTGTATTCTAATTTCCTCTTCTTACAAGGACACTAGTCATCAGATTAAGGCCTTAATGATCTCACTATCTTTCCTTTTCTTTTTTTTGTTGTTGTTGTTAATCTTCTCCCAAGGATATTTTTTTTTCCATTGAAAGAGAGTGAAAAGGATGGAGAGGGAAAGAGGGAGAGAAATATCGGTGTGAGAGAGACACATTGATTGGTTGCCTCCTTGACTTGGAACTGAACCCATGGCACTCTAACCATTGAGCACACCAGCCAGGGCTAAATTAGCTACCTTTAAAAGATATGTGAGATAATAGAAAATATTGGTCTCTGCCTCAGTTCCTAGCACAAGGCTCTGACACCCTTATAGTTTTCTAGGTGACAGGAGTTTTTGCTCTAATGAAGTGACTCTGGATGTGCTCCTGGATGAGGGCTAGTGACTGGAAAGACCAAGGCACAATTAGAACCTTGAAATTTTCATCCTAGTCCCCCGTTCTATTAGGAAAGTTGAAGAGCTGGAAGTACAGTCACAATCTGAGCTACTGGGACTTAGGGCTTTAACATATGAATTTGGGAGGATACATAATTCAGCCCATAATAGACCTCAAATCTGCCCAACAGCAAATATCAATCTTAAACAAGTGCAACTGAACCACAGTTGGCAAGGAATAACCCAATTCATATTTCCATGCATCTAAAAATGTTTGTAAATATGTATTCTGCATCACCTGCTCTCTTCCCTGGGATTCAGCAGTTTTAGTTGTCACTCCCTTAATTTCCCATATTGCTCCACCCAGTTCCACTATTATCTCTAATGAAGAAGTTAAAAATCACCCTGGTTGATGACTCTCTGTTTAGAATTTAATCACTGAACTTATACTATGACTAGGGGCCCGGTGCACGAAATTCGTGCACTGGGTGTGTGTGTGTGGGGGGAGAGTGTCCCTCAGCCCAGCCTGCCCCCTCTCACATACTGGGAGCCCTCAGGCGTTGACCCCCATCACCCTCCGATCACCTGATCGGCCCCTTGCCCAGGCCTGACGCCTCTGCCAGAGGTGTCAGGCTTGGACAGGGGACTCCCATCTCCCCCCGATCACTGGCTCTGGCCCCCGCCCAGGCCTGAGGCCTCTGGCCCAGGAATCATGCCTGGGCAGGGGACCCCCATCTCCCTCTGATCGCTTGCTCCACCCCCCGCCCAAGCCTGACGCCTCTGACCCAGGCTTCAGGCCTGGGCAAGGGGACCATCATATCCCCCCAATCCCGGGCTCCGCCGCCCACCCAGGCCTGATGCCTCAGCCAGAGGAGTTGACCCTCATCACCCTCAGATCACCAATCACCGGATCGGCCCCTTGACCAGGCCTGAGGCCTCCGGCAGAAGTATCAGGCCTGGGCAGGGGACCCCCAGCTCCCTGCGGTTGCAGGCTCCGCCCCTGCCCAGGCCTAACGCCTCTGGCCTAGGTGTCCGGCCCAGGCAGCAGGGACCTGCAGTTGCAACGGGGGTCGCCGCGATCGTGGGCTTCGCTTTAGGCCCAGGCAAGGGACCCCTAGCTCCTGGGACTGCCAGCTTCGACTGTGCCCAGCTCCCATCGCTGGCTCCACCCCTACTTCCTGCTATCACTGGCCAGGGCAGCAAAGGCGCCTGATTCTCCGATCCAGCTCTTAGCTCCCCCCTGGGTTTCAGATCACTGTCAGTGGCAGGGGGCTTCTTCCTGCTTTCCCTTTTGCTTCCCTGCATTGTGCCTACATATGCAAATTAGCCGCCATCTTGTTGGCAGTTAACTGCCAATCTTAGTTGGCAGTTAATTTGCATATAGCCCTGATTAGCCAATGAAAACGGTATCGCCGTACGCCAATTACCATTTTTCTCTTTTATTAGTGTAGATATTTTCAATATTTTTAATCCAAATATACTGAAACATAGAAATCAGTGAATATTGACATGTCAATTAATATATATATATATTTTTTATTGATTTCAGAGAGGAAGGGAGAGGGATAGAGAAATAGAAACACTGATGATGAGAGAGAATCACTGAGTGGCTGACTCCTGCACACTCCTGACTGGGGATCAGGCCTGCACCCTGGGCACTTGCCCTGACTGGGAATGGAACTGTGATTTCCTAGTTCATAGGTCAATATTCAACCACTGAGCCACACCGGCCACGCAAAATGTCAATTTTTATGTTTATTTTCTAATTTTTGTGATGAGAGACCAAAGAGGATAATGAATTTCCAGGAGAAAAATAGAACTTTCACTGTGACAAATAAAGGGTATTGAAATTGACCCTTTGAAAAGGTATGTAAAACCATATGTGGTATAACTGTGTACTGAGGAGACTCAACTTGGTGGAGTGTAATAAACATGAGGTTATTTTATGTTTTAACCATCACCACCTTCAAAGTTTTCTCTGATGGATAAAATTTTGGTCAAATTTGATAACTTAGGCAATTTCAATAATCACAAATTTTGTCTACTCTAGTTTATAACATCAGTATTATTTCATAAACTGATTTTCCCTCCCCCTGTAGCCAGAAACAAAAATCCTAAGTATCCCATAATCTAAAATTAGTCTCAGATAAACTGACAACAGTTTCAGAGAGGAAGGGAGAGGAAGAGTCTAGTGAAGTGACTCTCCCCTTCTGCTGGCTGATTCTGCGATGAGAAGGAAGCCTGGTTGGCTCTTTACTTCTCTTCCCGGCCCGTCACCTTCAAGCACAGGCATATTTGTGCAGAGCACAACTAGTTACATGCTATTTGGCTCTTTCTACCTCCTCCTAACTTTCTGTTTCCTCTGACCTATGGTCATGGAGGAAGGAGTTCAAAAGGGGCATGTCATTCGTGTCTTTTCTGTGGCTGTGCCAAAATGTTGGATCTTTCCTAGGAAGGATCTGTGTGTAAGTTCAGAGAAGCCAGCAAGGAACCCTTTTACACACACACACACACACACACACAATTTTCAGTCAAGGAAGATCAAGCCTCAGCTAAATCCCTTTCAACTCCTCTCAGCATCTCAGCACCTGCCCCTGCCGGGAGATCAATTTGCTCTTTCTTATTTCTTTTGCCCTAGCCAGCACCCTTTTTATTAGAGTTCAGGCAAGATGGTTAAGTCCATCTACCTTCTAAATCTAACATATTTACCCAATGTCCAGAAAATTCATGCTTTTTTGCCATGAAAATGGTGGGAGTGCACGGTTCTCTACTTCTGCCTCCTTTCTCCATTCTGAGATCCGTCTGCTCTTTTTATTCCTCTTCTAGAGAGGTGTAGGGAAGATTACAGGGTTCTTCTGGAGTACCCCCTCAGTTTGGTTTTGTGATCTCCCCCACAGGCTGACACATTCTCCCAAAGCTTCTTCCAGGTGATGGTCATATAAATGAAGAAAGGAGGGGATGGATGTTGATATGCCTGACAAGTAGCCCTGGCTGTCTTATCCGTTGTGGCTGTCCTTCGATTATGGAATACTCAGAAAATTTTGTGTCCATTTTGTGGGTGTGGTTTCCAATTCAGGGCACTCAACATCCTCTAATTATAGTAAAAGACTCATCACCTAGAAAGCAACGTTAGTGGAAATGGCTAAACTGCAAGACAATTCTGACCAACTGCTTTGGGATTTCCTTGGAAATCTAATTTTTTAGACAATGGAAAAGAAAGCTGAAGAGTGATCCCTCAAAGTAAATTTTCTCAATTAGGAGCTCTAAATAGAAGCTTATTTTTATGGCAGATTGACAAAGATCTACACTGATTTTCATGATACATAATACTCCGGATTTATATCCCTGCTTCTTAAATGTAATTTGCATACTATTAGAAGTCTATCTCTGAAGTTTTGATTTCTGTATTTAGAATAAGAATTCTTACCTACATGGCATTATTTCTAGGATAAAAAAAGACAAAATGGACATATAACTGTTTTATAAACTACAAAATGCTAAGAAATGTGAAATAGTATTGGTGGTGGGGTGGGTTTTTTTCTGCCCTACTTATTTTAAAACTCGTTTGTGTATACAATTGACTGCAGAGAAGATAACTTTGGAAGGAATAAAAAGACACCCAACTCCAGTCTTTTTTTTTTCTTGTAGAGGAACTGGAGACAGGAACAATGATGACTAATCACGTAGACTCTGAATAGGAGAGGAGCTGACTCCCTTGTTGGCCCTCACGCCGTCTGATATAAACGTGAGGAGCAGACACTAGCCTCCGAGCTGGAACTGAGATTGGATCAGGGAGGTTTTCTGCAGGAGGCAGGGGTCCAGAATAAGATACTTGTATTTGGACAGCACTCAGTTCCCTTCTCACTCACAACAGTGCCATCCTGGTCAAGTAACTACATGTCAATGAGCATAAAGATATTACTGCATTGGGTGGACAACAAACTTGTAATGCTGGTGCACAATACTGTCACACTATTACACACTGTTAGCTCTTTCATCACATTATTTGAAGTGCTTTATCTGCACGATGTCATTGACGCAGTTCTGTTTTACATACATTATGTGAATTGAATGCCTTTATATATTATATATTTTTAAGCTAAGTAACAACTGTCAGGAGGGCTAACAAAAGCAACATTTGTTTAGTTTTCTGTAAACTTCTGTGCTTTCAATCATGCAGTTGGGGAGCCTGGCAAGCTCAGTACAGTAAGCAGAGAGGTGCAGGGCTGCAGACCACAGAATCGGGGTTTCCTTCTGGCCACATAATTCCTGGCATCTGCAGGCACAGTCTTTCGTGTGGGTTTCCTTGGACACATGCTGCATTACTAGTTAACTGATCCCTTTTCAATATTTTTCTACTGGACATGAAGTTTGCTCATTTCACTCCCTGTATCTAGTTTCAAGACTGAAGAACCACAATCTCATGGCCAGAATGGAAGATATACTTGCTGTCTCTGAACAGATTATATAAGCATGCCTCTTGATAAACTACTTTTTAATCTTTTACTTATTATATGATAGACCTTGAAAGGACATTAGGCATAACTGAGACCTATGTTTTTCAGAGCGCCCTGCAGAACCTAAATATATGTTATGAGAGAAAAAAATGGTTCTGTGGTCAAAATAATTTTGAAAATATTGGTCTATATAAATTAAACAAGATTCTTTAGTAAAAAGGCTTTTAAAAATATGTAATATATATGCCTTCTAAAGCTGCAAGAATGGAAGAGTGCTGGGTTCTCTTCTCACTCACACAGTGCGATGCTGGTCAATTTTTTTTTCTGTGCATTAGCTACTGATTTTACTAAATTGGGTAGGTGAAAAAACTTACAATATGTTGGTACACAGTATTATCTGCATTATATATCCATATTATAGAAAACATGTTGTGTATCTATTTGCCCAAGAATACTTTTTCACAGAGATTCTCCTGGAAGTATTCCATGGAACATACTCTGAGAAATAATTACCTAAGTCTGCCATTCTCATTTTTTCAGGTGAGGAAACTGAAGTCCAGCAAGATGACCCTGAAAACAACTGCAGTCCTAATTTGAACCTGCATGAAATTTCCCCTTAAACTTCCCCTCCCCTCATCACATCAAAATAAACCTCCAACTGTCCTACTGGTAACAAAACTGGCAGCTCCGATTTGAGTAGGTGGGCCAACTTAGGCAATGTCTTTTTAGTGTAAACCACAATCTCTCATGTCCCCAATCTTTCCTTATCTTTTCGCAGTGGTTAGAAAATCACATTTCAATGTTTTTGCCTGATGTTTTATTTCTAAACTTAATATACATGCTATCTACTCTGTAGACAGAAGCCTTTTATTTATTCCTAAATTCACCCATCTGGCACCAGGCCACAAAATTAATTTGTAAAAGCCTCCTATGAATCTAAGAAATCGAATCCCTTTTGAATGTCATTTGGTTTTGTTTAGCTAAATCATAGATTAATGGTTTGGACTGGGAGGTGGGGTAGAGCATATCTAATAATTAGATCTCCACCAGTCCTGCTTAAAGGAAGTATTTGGTCTGAATTAGCAGGGTCTGTTACAAACTGCTTACCACAGTCCCCTGTCACCCTTGGAGTCCAACACCCAGTTTGCTTCTATCTTTGAGTATAACTCCTCACTGGGGGTGGGGGTGGGGTGTGTGTGTGTGTGTGTGTGTGTGTGTGTGTGTGTGTGTGTTTCTCACATCCTGGACTTTGAGGGAGTAAGACTAACAGATATACCAGGAAACAAATCTTACATACAATTTATTTATCCTGTAACATTCTCAAAATATTATCCAAATTATTCTGATACTGAAATGATATCATGATTCTTCATCTATGGAGAGTTCTTTAGAAAGATCAAAGATCCTTAAATGGCAGAGACTTCCTGGAAGTTTGTGTCTTAAGGCAATGCATGTGTATAAGTACCATATTCTCTTGCAGGAACTCTTTCAATTATTTCATTCATCATAATATTTTGAGAAATGGACAATCTGTCCACTTGGACAACATTTCTAAGTTGTATTAAATTTGATATTTAGCTTTATATCCAGGAATAGGCTTCCATCATTGCCCTCTGATTATGGACAAATCTGTGGTTTTTTTATATTTGCTTTTCCTTAAAAATTATTTATTGGCTGCTGAGAGAGAGAGAGAGAAATGTTGATTTGTTGTTCCACTTATTTATGCAGTCATTGGTTGATTCTTGTATGTGACCTAACTGGGGGGATCAAACCCACAACCTTGGCATATCAGGATAATGCTTGAACCAGCTAAGCTTAGCTTGGCCAGGGCTAAATCTGTTTGTTTGTTTGTTTGTTTGTTTATTTATTTATTTATTTATTTCAATTACAGTTGACATTCAATATAATACTAGTTTCAGGTGTTAACATTTCATTTTATTTTTAATTGCTGTTTTCACTTCCTCCTTTTTAATTATCTTAAGACCTTAGATCTGCCTTCCTAGAACTCCTTTCCCTGACCACTAGACTTGTAACCACTTGGAGATTGTTTTCCCACATGATCTGAGTTTAATGACTACAGCCTGCTTGTACAGTTCTGATTGCTCCGAACAGGTAAGCTCCATTTTTTTTTAAGTGCATGATTCACATACAACATTTTACTTGTGATACTAAATTGTTCTTAGTGTAATATAAATTAATTTTGTTAAGCTATTAAGTTTTATAAAATTGTATAAGAAGTAAATTGGACAAGTATGTACATTATATATAGATACATGGCAAACATTTTACAACGTAATTTCTTGATATAGATCAGTGCTTCCTAAGTGAGGGTGAACATACCCCAAAATGATATCTGACAATTTCTAGAGACATTTTGGGTCATGTGATTGGGGAGATGCTATTGGCATTTAGTACAGAGAGGCCAGGGGTGCTGTTAAATATCCTACAGTGAACAGAAACAGTGCTCTGCTACAAAAAATTATCTATCCAAAAATTCAATAGTGCTTCTGTTGAGAAATTGTGATTTAGGTAATCAAAGCACCTTGTGAGTTATCTAGATACAGTGGGACATTTGTCAACATATTACCTTTGTAAAATATACTCAACAGATGAATGGGAAGCCATGGGAAACTAGCATGGCTTGCAAAAGACTTGAATCTTACTATCAACTAAAGTTTATCTCAAGTGTCTAAGATTATAATCTATAATAGCAAAGGTTAATGGGAATAAAGTAATCTTTCTACTTTTTATTCATATTTTCTTAGGTAATCTTTGCTCTTTGACATTTCCTACTCCTTCAGAATGAGATGGTTTGGCCTTTTGTCTATGACTCATTTGTTCTTAGACATCATTTTTTATCTTAAAGAAGTTTCAACCCCTCCAACTTCAAGCCAATTGTATTTGTAGGTCTTTCCAATGCCTTTAGATAATCCTTGGTACAGACAGCATATTTTCTTTTAAAGCCTTAAATCTCGGGTTGTAAAGTCCCTATAAATGAATGTTTTCCTTGTGGTGGGAAAATGTCTTATTTAAAAATTGTTTAATAGCCTGCCACTGTCGAAGGATAACATTTACACACTCAGCCAAGATATTTGTGTTGATGCTAATTCCCTCCTGCTTTTTATAGCTCATGCAGAACTCTCACACACTTGATATTTTAGTTGTGTGCTATACTTCTTCAAGTGAAGCAGTTCTTGGAAACAATATGATATCATGAGTCTGTTAAAGCTATTAAGTCATGGAAGCTAGAGTGGAAATGAATACAACAAAAACAATTTATATAGGAATATGTTTCTCAGTGGATCAGTTTCAATATTGCTCCCTGTGGTTGAGTCAAGTTTATCCTAAAGGCCAGTGTCTCAGCCATCATCCACATGGACATAAATAACACAGTGATGACAGAAATTGTATTTCCTTCAGATTTAGGTTTAATGTAAGTGCATATGTGAAACTTACTTGACAATAAATAATGCTATAAGAGAAGTTGGGAAGGCTAATATTACGTACCATTATCTCCCAGGAGGTCATTCTCATTTCTTGCTTTTCTTCTAGTGATTTCTGTCCTTGAGGAAGCTTCTATCATCAAGGAATACAAGTTTTAGCATAAAATCTAAAGCTTGATTATATAATAACTAACGCAGCCACGCTTGTCTCTCCAGATGACTGTGCAGTGCCCTCGTGTCCTGCCTGGAGTGCTCAAAGGCTTCAAGAACTACTGAAGCTATTGATAGCTCATGAAGCCAACTGCCTTTGCTACTCCCTGTCCAAATAGTTGCCCAGATGTCTACTAAATCCTCACCTTTCTTTCCACTGTGCCAACTCCTCAGTGTTTGTGAGGCATAAACAACCTTTTGCACATAGAAGACAGAAGACCCTGAAAAGCCTGGGTGGAATTCAACAGATTTACTCTGTTATAGAAATGCAATTTTGCGGCACATTTCTGCATTGCTCACATGTAGTTTGGAGTGTCAGCAGGGTAAGAAGGAGTTGAGGAGTGATGATAACAAGGAACTTGTAACTTTTCAACAAGACCTTATTGAGTCAGTATGCAGAGATAGAGGGCGAAGTGTGTTTATTTTGTGATGTTTTTTCATACATGAAGGGAAGAGAAAAAGGTGAGAAAAAGAACTAGCCAGCAGCAGCAGAAGGGACAGAATGTGGTCAGTTTATCAGAAACTGACTTTAGATTATGACACACAAAAAATAAGCAGAAAAGCATTAGCCTGATTTAAAAAGTGCATTTTTGAAGTCACATAATATTTGCCCAATAAAATAACATGCTAACAATGTCTTCTTGCACATTATTTTTACTATTAGCAGTAACAAAACCTAGAAACTTCTTTATCTGATGGAATTAGGTTTCATAATTGGATGATTCATAGAAAAATTCAGCCAACTGTAATAATCATTAAAAAAGAAATGTCTTAAAATTTTAATTTTCACTATAAGCATAAAATGTATTATCATTTATCAATCTTTTATTTAAAAAATTTTAAAAATATTTATCTTTATTGTTGAAAGTATTACAGATGTTCCAGTTTTTTTCCCCATTGACCCTTCCACCCTGCATCCGCCCCTCCCAGGCCTTTACCACACTATTGTCTGTGTCCATGGGCTATGAATATATGCATGTAAGTTCCCCAGGGAGAGCAAATGGTAGGGCAGAGATTCAAACCCAAGCTGTCTTGATCCAGAGTTCATGCTCTCAGGCCATACAGCCCTGCAATATCATATTATTTGAGAGAGTGGGCTCTGGAATTAAGCTGCTGAAATTCAAATGTTGGCTAAAACTTTTTCTGTGTAACCTAGAAAAACTACTTAACCCCTATTATGAACTTTGTTTCCTCAAACATAAAATCAGATTAAAAAACTACTTGCTTTATAGAGCTTTATAGTGATTAAATAACATAATAAATTTAAAGTGCTCAGAAGAGTCCTTGATATTAAAGTAGCATTCATTGAGCATTAGCTATCTCCCCTTCCCACCCCTTACCCATTCACACCCCCCCACCATGTTTGTCCTTTAGCTTTCAAGTATGATATTGAGTGGGTGGTTCAATTAAACCACTTTTATAATTCCCTCAAATCCTGAAATGATATCAGAACACTCTCATATCTGTGTTTTTAGATGTCATTCCCAAGCAATTTCATTTCTTGCCAGCTTCCCTGAGAAAATTTTTATCCAATGCCATGAAGTTAATTCCTCCTTGTCTTTTGTTTTTACATTTTAAAATCTATTTTTACAAACATTTATGGAATTTTTACTTTTTACCATAAAAAATTTTCATATAAGTAGGCTCATATACTCAAATAAATTTTAAGGTCCTTGAGTTGGGACCAGATGGCGGCTGTCTCTCATTTCACTGAGCACATGATTCTGGGCACATGGTTATCACTCAAAAGATATTCATTAAAATTGGTGATTTTGACAAAAAGAAATGACTGTTGATTTTTCTCTAGAACAGAGATTCTCACATTTTATGGGTTAGAAATAAAGAAAAATACATATTTAGAGAAAAAAAAACATAACCATAACTTTAACTTTAGTTACTCATTAAAGGAATATTGTCATTTTTTTTCTTTAAATTTAAAGAGTAATTTAAAAAGTGTTGAAGATGGTTAAGTCATTGTTTTTTGTTTGAATGGCTGCATGGAAGATTATGTAGAAAAGGCTCTAATCCATGTCGATTTAAATCATTTTCTATGAGTTATTTTGATAAATACTAATGTGAAACATACAGGGAGTTCTGTCATACCTAATATATTAGTTAGGAAATAATTGAACATTTATGGCCTGTGTCTTTTTGAGTTTATTAGATAGTACATCATTTCCTGATTAGTGTTTCTCAGAGTATAACAAACAGCTATGTGAATACATTAAAACAGTGATTTTTAACTGGTGTACCCTACAATTTTTAAAACATTCAAACCCTGACAATTCAGTCAGGGACACTGATCTCTTTTCCCTTAGGTTGTCAAATAAAAAAGTGACAACAGCCAACACAACAATAGCTGTCTGGTGTAAATGAATCAAAATCATACTTTTTTTGGTCATATAGGCAAAAATACATTTTTTTTGGTGTTACATAGATTTTTAGTAATTAGTTTATGTGTGCTATAAAACTAATTATGAAAAAGGTTGAAAATTGCTGCATTAAAACCTCAACTGGCAGACCAATTTCAGGTTAAATTAAGATGTCTACCCTTACTTTATTTGCTGAAAAAAAAATTAATTCATTACTTAATTAAGATGTCTGATGGGAGCAACTGGTGGTAATTTTTTTATATCCTTTACTACTGTTTTCCTAGATGTGGATATTAGTCTACTGTAAAATGAAGCCCTTGTCTCTCTCTTTTTAAAGTACTTATGTAGCGAGGGGGATATACACTTGCAGCTTGAAATAAATTTTTCAGCACAGTACACCAATTTAGTAGTAAAAAGCTGTGTAGAAAAAAAATGACTTTGGGTTTATCAAACTCTAATTCAGGATTTAAAAAAATCACATTTAATCATGTGTAGACCATTAAACTAAAAAGCAATATGAAGGAGGCATTTATCTTGTCACTTTATTTTAATATATTTTAAGGTATAAAAGGGCCCTTATTACTCATCAGTTGTGAGATTACTCAGATGGTTCTGAGTAATTTATTAGTGTCATATTTTTTTATCTCTTTTGTAACAACTGTTTTCTATGATTATAATTACAGGACTGTGAGTTTTGCTTACTAAGGCAATAAAGCATTCTTTTTTTTTTTTTTTTACCATTTCTTTTTAAGAGTCATCCTAATTCATTCTCTTTGTACATTTTTCCTTAATTTCACTTTTGGACTATTGTTTCATATTGATGGTTTAAATTTCCCTTTAATTTTCTCAATTTAAGGATTTTAAATTGTAACTCTTTTTTCTATCACAGCCATTTATTTTTATTTTTTATTTATTTTTTACAGCCATTTATTTTTAAAGGTGAGAAACCAAAACATATCTAGAAGTGTAAAAGTCAAATTTAAAAGTAAACCTTCATTTGAAAATGGAAGTTTTATTATATAGCAATAATTTAATTTCACTTCAATATAAAAAGCAAAGTAAAACACAAGACAGTATATAGTTTAATCTACTTTAAAATTTTTCACCTGAACTTTAATGGGATATAAAAAGTTCAATTGTGAATAAAAATTGTTCAATCATTTTCTTCCTGCCAAATTTATAAAACTCTTAGGAAATCCACTTTAATTAGATAGTGTTGTCTTAAGTTTTAAGGTTTTATTGACGTACTGCATGCTACCTATCCTACTAAAATTCAATGAGAACATCTTGGGATTTACAATGAGAGAAGTGATGCACATAGAGCAGTAAAGACAACAAAATAAAACTATAAACAGAATGAAAAAGCAACCTACTGAGTGGGAGAAAATATTTGCAAATCATTATCTGATAAGGAGTTAATATCCAAAATATGTAAATAACATGTAACTTAGTAGTAAAAAATCCAATTAAAAATGAGATGATCTGAATAAACAGTTTTCCAAAGAAAACATACAGATGGCCAACAGGTACATGAAAAGATGTTCAACATCACTAATAATGAGGGGAATATAAATCAAAACCACAGTGAGATATCACCCCATACCTGTTAGAATGGTTATTATTAAAAAATAAGGGGTAACAAGTGTTGACAAGGATGTGCAAAAATGGAAACCCTTGTGCACTGTTGGGGGGAATATAAATTGGAAAATAGTATGGAGGTTCCTCAAAAAATTATAAATAGAACTACCACATAATTTAGCAATCCTACTTCTGGATGTATATCTGAAGGAACTGAAATCACTATTTTGAAGAGATAGCTAGCTGCACCCACATGTTCACTGCAGCATTATTTACAATAGCTAAGATATAGAAACAACCTACATGTCCATCAAAGGATGAATGAAGAAACTGTGATATATATATATATATATATATATATATATATATATATATATTTAAAAGTCTAAGCGACTGACCAGTAGCTATGATGTGCACTGACCACCTGGGGGCAGATGCTTAATGCAAGAATGAAAACCACAGGCATGGAAACATGGAACAAACTGATGAATCTCAGAGGAAATGGGGGAGGGATGAGGGCTGGAAGAGATTAACCAAAGATCTTATATGCATACTAGAGGTCTGGTGCTGGGGTCCCTCAGCCTGGCCTGTGAGGATCTGGCCGAAACTGGCTCTCCAACATCCCCTGAAGGGTCCCAGATTGTGAGAGGGCATAGACCAGGTCAAGGGACCCCACTGGTGCACAAATTTGTGCACCAGGCCTCTAGTATATACATAATAGACTGTTATTCAACTATAAAAAGAATGAAATCTTGCCATTTATGACAACATGGATGGATCATTGGGGGCATTATATTAAGTGAAATAAGTCAGACAAAGGAAAATACCATATGATCTCACTTATATGTGGAATCTAAAAAAAAAAAGGAGAAAAAGAAAAAATAGAAACAAAGTAAGCTCATAGAGGTTAATGGTCACCAGAGGTTGGGGATGAAGGTGGGTGAAATGAGTGAAGGGTACAAACTTCCAGTATAAAAGAAATAAGTCATGGGGATATAATGGACAACATGGTGACTATAATTAATAAAAACAGTATTGCATATTTGAAAGTTGCTGAGAGTAAATCTTAAAAGTTTCCATCACAAGAAAAAAAATCTGTAATTATGAACGGTGATGGATGTTAATTAGATTATTGTGGAAATTATTCTGTAAAGTATACAAATATTGAATTACTATGTTGTACGCCTGAAACTAATATAATTTTGTATATCAATGATATCTCAAAAGAAAAAAAAAGATTACAAAAGTTTTCTGAGAAATGTCAAGAACAAGTCATGTTCTAATGTTAAAAAGCAAACTTTGTCTTTCAAGCTGAAAAGGAAACATTGCTCTGTTTGGGTGCATACAAGTCTTTGACAATTTACTGAAAATGTTCCCTCCTTCTTCCCAAAACACTCCCCCTTTTGCTACCAATTTTCTATGCATTAGAAAGAGATTGAGGTTTAGGAAGAAACAATAATGCCTTTTGACTTTCTTTTAGGAAGACACTTCTCACTCCACGCAAAACAAGAACTAGAAAGGGTAATCCGAACAGAGACTCCCTCTTCATACGTAACTTCTCCCTTCCCCTTTGGAGACCAAGCTCTATTCAAAAGACATACTGAAATAATGAGAATAGCACTGGCCAAGAAGCATCATTCTTATGTCATGAAAGCCCCATCAACCACTTCACTCTACCACAGTGTCACTGAAAAGAGGAAAATGGCTATTTTTGCTCCCTCTACAGAGAAAGGATCCTGGGAAAATAGAAGCAACATTTGACTACTCACTCTTCAGTGCTTGGACAGCAGTCAATCGTGGTGTTTTCAGAGTATTGACCATCTCTCAAAATGCAACAATGAGAATCTTGAACAATCTCTTCAGGAAGTTAGGACCTCAGGAAGGCAGAGAAGCAGAACTCTCAAAGAAGTCTCCCTTGGGAAAGAAACAGCATGCTTTATTTTTTTTCCTCACCCCCCCTCCCACCCCCCTGAGAAACCTGCTGAAGGGGAACATGATCTGATTTCCAGCCGCCTATCCATGCCAACGCTCTTATTCAACTTCTCGGTCTCATATCCATAGTCATGCAGTCCTCTCTGACAAAGATTCTGTCAGCCTCCTCTACATCTTTTCTACATCAGGCTAAGCTTGAATTCCCCTTTTGAACTTTGTAATTCTCAGTCATCTGGATGCTTCTTTAGTCATAGCTAGGGTTTGATTGATCCATCTCCCTCAGCTCTTATTTATCCAATTGCTAAATTGTCTATTCTTTCACTATGGTCCTGTGAATTGAGGATCATACTTGTTTTGATTAATTCATCCCCCCAAATAATTTATTCTGGGGGGGACTGTTTGCTACTTTTAGATTCTATATATTAATTAACCTAAAACATTATTTTGAGAAATCATGTCGTCAGGATATTTAGTTTGACTCCTATTCATCATGCCAAATCTTTTCTATTGTTTCTCTGTGACACAGACATACGTTTGGAGATAGAAACAAGAATGATTAGAAAGAGTTTCACTTGAACTTAGGCGCCAACCACTCAAAATCCTATTCTTTGCTAGAGTAAGAGCAAACTGCCTGAAGGACTGTGAAAGCAGGGTAGGGATTCCTGGATGTAAGAGGAAGAAAAATCCTGTTCTATTCCCACCCACTCCATGAGAGGCCCTCTGGAACCCCTAGATGGCTTAAGGATACTGTAGTTGGCCCCCCAAATTTTCTAGTGTTGATATTACTCCATGAGCACAGACCAAGGCAGGGATTTCCATTCTCAATTTCAACCCCACAAAAACAGAATAAACATGTTATGCTAACAGCACAAATAGTTGTTTCTTTGGCTGAAGGGTTTGTGGATTGCTGAATTTATCAATCTGAGTTTTTATGTAACAAAAGCATAAAAACTAATTTGATATTGTTTTGTTTAATTTTCATATTCAAATAAAGCTCAAGTTGAAATAATATTTGGTAGAGAGACTAAATAAGGTAAATTATCCTTTTACTTAATTCCCCACTAAATGGAAGACCCTAGGGAGTGTATGTGTGTAGATATGTGTGTCTGTTTTCAGGATATAAGAGAATGTAATGTAGTGGTTGTTCTAAGAGACTGGTTTTATGTTTGTGTGAAAGTAAACTGAAGGAAATTATGAAATTCCTTTCCCAGGGGATCTTTAATAGTAACATGGGTGCAACTGCTGGGATCTTAATGACAATTTCTGCCTGCAGGCAGGGTAATGGATTTTGAAGACCTTTCTTGGAATTTTATGCCCCCAAGAGTATATGTAATTGAGTTCAGGAGTTGAAAGGAATAAAGATTCAAAAAGTATATTCCCTTCAGGTAAGTTAGTTTTCTGACCTTGGATGTGAGTTTGTACATCTGTAAAGTTAGTATTAGATCAATGATTCTTAACACTTTTTTGTTGTTGTTGTTGTTGTATAATACTAAAGGGGAGACCATAACTTTTCTGAAGCCCATCCATTAACTCTCTGGAATCCATGGGCCTTACCTTAAATACTAAAATTAATGATTTTTAGGGTTGTACATACCATAGTTTGATTCCTGTGCCAAGCCGGCACAACCATGGGTGAACCTGAGAGGGGGAGAGGGGACGGGTGAAGGATTTAGAAAAGACAGACGAGAGAAGAAAGCTGGGCGCTAGGTGAGACGCTGCCCTCTCTGGAGGGGCAGCACCACAGCCTGCAAGCCAGTCTTTATTTTATAGCCAGATTCCAGGAGGCAAAATAAGGGCTGGTCAAGATGTTTACAACATTCTCCTGGGTTTTGAATCTATTCAATTACATGCACCTGATCACACTTTGCTTACTTGCTGCACCTCAGGCAGCCCAAATCACTCAGCCACGTGGGACCACAGGTTCGAACCCTAACCTATCCAAACACTTGTGGCCGCTCTCCACAGATTCCTATATTTCGAACATTTTGAAAGTATTAAGAGAATTACTAGGTCACTTCTGTTCTTAGGAAACTGATAATCTCATGTGAAAGTCAGTGTGCACACAGAAAAAAAAGGAATAATTGCATCTGGAGGGATTATAGGCTTCCGTGCACACTGTGCATATGAGGAAAGAGATCAGAGTCATGAAGTGGGAACGACTCAAAGCACCAAGCAGATTCAACTCAAGGAAAAACTGTTCTAGGTAGAGGCAAGGAAGAACAGGAAAAGAAAGTCAGAAACTCGGTAGTGTAGAAATATGACACATTTTTTAACTGAAGGGAAACTTTATTTAGTCTTCTTTTTAGAGCAATCTAGTTTAAAAATGAGTTGAGGCTAAGAGAGAACAAAGAACATGGTACCTCAGAGTGAGAAAGGCGGACAGAGGAGAGGCTGGGCACTGGTCAGGGGCTTACATGCCAACAGTTCTCCAGCTGGGAAATGATGTAAAATCCGTTTCTTTAGCTTTCTGCTCAACGGCCTTCTCCAGCGAGTGGGGTGGCATCTGCTCGCCTCTCCCTGGGCCTGGCTTGGGGGTCGCCTTGGGGCCGGGCTGCGCTCCAGGGGCTCCGCACGGGCCTGCCTGCTCCGCCTGGCCCTGTCCACACGTGGCTTCCTCCGCGTCCTGCTTGGGCGCGGCCCGGGTCCATCACCGCCTCCTGTGCCTGCACGGCTTCCACAGGCCCCGGAAGAGGCCCACACGGAGTTCAGGTCTGCAGGGGGCTGGCCCTCTGCTTCCAGAACCTCCGGATCTCCGCTCGCCATTGTTCCCTTCCGTGACCTTCCTGCCCTCCCTCAGGCATCTTCCGGAGCACCGCAGCCTGCCCTCCAGCAGCAGGTTGTCCTTGTGTGGCTTCCCCGGCACCGTCCAGGGCCTGGTGGCCGCACTGCGGCCCTTCTGCGTTGGGCGCCGGGCCTGAGGCCCGGGAGGCCCCGAAGGCGGGCGGCTCCCCAGCACCTCCCGCTGCACCAGGCGCACGTGTGCCCGCCCCGCCCCGCCCGCGCCCTCCAGGCCCGCGGCTCCGCGCTGCGCTCAGGGCCCATGCGGCTCCAGGAGCCAGTGGAGGTGTCAGGACTCCTCCCCAGGGCGACCCTTCACCCCTCGGCCCGCGGGGAGCGCCCAGGTGGGTCCGCTGCTCTGGGCGCTGGAGAAGAGGAGGCCGCGGAGGGCGAGGCCCGGAGGCAGGAGGAGGCCGCGGAAGGCAGGCGAGGAGCCCAGGACTCACGGCGCCCCCGCCGCCACCTCGCGTCCCGCTGAGGCCTGCACCAGGAGTGCCATGGCTGCGCAGGGCCACCGGCTGGGCTTGGAGGTGAGTCTTCCGCGCACAGGCCCAGCGGCCTGCCTGGTGTGGGTGGGGGTTTCGGGCCACCTTGAGGGAGGTGCCGGCCGGCCCTTCTCTGCGCCTCTCCTGGTGGGGCGGGCGGTCGGAGGAGCCGCCTTCCAGCCCGCAGGCCGGAAGTTGCGCCATCGGCCTCTGCCTAGGACGGGCCTCTGCACCCCCAGGGGCTCCGGGCCGCGGGCTCAGGACGCGCTGCCAGGGCCCTGCTCCGCGCTGCACATCTTCTCTCTCAGAGCCGGAGAGGAGCCGGTGTGGAGTACCGGGAGACCCGCAGAAGGGCTAGTTAATGGAACCGTCCAGCTGTCAGGTGCAAGTCCCAATTGCAAGGTCACTCGCCAGCACGTGAGGACGGGAACTGCTTTTGGAGAAGATAATTCTGAATAGACAGGGCAAGAGTGGAGACGACATACTGTGTAGAAATCTCTTTTATCAGTCAAGGGAAAAATGCGGCAGCGGCACACCAGGCAGAGGTTTTGCCTGTGGAACTGGAGAAAAGTGTTGATCCAAATATATATATATTTGTAAACTGTGGGAGAAATAGAGCGATGCATTAGAGAAAGGAAAAAGGTAAAAATCAACGTAGGGCTGATGTGCCTACAATTCAGAATTATGGCAAGAACCTTAGAGAAGGTGCAGGTGACGCACCTGTGGCGTGAGAGTCTGGCCGCAGCTTGGGGACAGTGAGGTCTGGCGTGCTGATGGGTTAACTGGGCATGCCAGTGGTGAACTCCAAGTAACCGGAGCCAAGGGAGAAGCCTTAGGTGGTTCAAGACAGATTTGAGAAACACGTCCATCACAAAAGGGATTTTTTTTTTTTTACTTGACTCTCTTGCTGCTCTGACACATTCATTTAGAATTTATTTTAGTGTTTAAATTTTTGCCCTGTAAAACACATTGTTTTCCTCGAATTGAAGCCAGTTATTTAGTTAGCTGTTGCATTCCTTCTGGTCTTGGAAAAATAGGCATGCTCATTGCAGTGGGAATCCTTCAATTTATAATATTCTGAAAAGTCAAAATAAATGGCGTTTTTGTTTTAGAGTGAAAGCACTAAGCTACATAAAATGTTATTAGGAGAAACACTACCAATCCTTGAAGCCACAGAGTTAATCTTTCACATTTATTTATTTTTCACATAGATTGTAAACTGGGACAAATCCTGCCATATGATAGTTATGTGTAGTTTCTGGTATAAACTGAATATAGTTTTGGGACTAAGGACATTCTTCAGGCAATAGTAATTCTATTCATATTTGTGTTGAAAATATTCCCATTAATACGAGTATATCTATAATAAAATAACAATATTTCTCTCAAAAACCTATTTCTCAGTGTCTTGAGGACAGATTTCAGCACCTTCTTGAAGTAAAAGGTTAGGGGTTTGGTGGGGGGATTATCCTTGATAAATACACTACCATGGGTAGAATTTTCTAAGTGTTTAGATTCTTTCCTCACGCTATTCCAAGGAATTTTTTGACATCTTCATTTATTTTTTAAAGTGCAGATCAGTATTGAGATTATGTTTTATTAAAAACAGCCAGGCAAACAAATTAGAACCACTTCCAGCTGTTTGAGCTTGCATATTGAATTCAGACTCTGGTAAATGCACATGTACCCTGATAAACAAGTCTAAGAGTCTAAGATTATGTTCTTCCCTATTTGGTGTAGTTCCCTGAGAATCTATGTCTCCTTCTAATTGTGTCTATGTATGTGTGTGTGTATGTGTGTGTGTGTGTGAGAGAGAGAGAGAGAGAGAGGAGAGAATGAATTATAAAATCTGGCAGTTTTAACCTTTGATAAAGTACTTTAGCCTATTAAGAGAAAATATGTTTACTTTTCCTTTAGATCAGTGGTTCTCAACTTTGGCTGCACGTTAGAATCACCTGGGAATCTTTTCAAAATCCTGATTTCTGGGCCTCATCCTCGGGAAATTCTGTTTCTTTGTTACTAATGTTGTGGCCCCACCCCATAACAAAGAAACAATTTCCAGAGGATGAGGCCCAGAAATCAGGATTTTGAAAAGATTCCCAGGTGATTCTAACGTGCAGCCAAGGTTGAGAACCACTGCTTTAGATTATGCCTGGGAACTTACCCATTTAACTTATATTCATTCTCTCTGTGCATAGTGACTTGCACATGCAATGTGAATTGTATAAATACTGTTGGCTTAATGAATAAGAATATGACTCATGCCATTAAGTAAAATCACCTTTTAAAATATGTCCTAGATCCTTAACTTACCACCTATTTTATATAAACAAATAAGGAGTAAGTGTGTATTTCAGCAAAGTTAGACTGGGAGCCAGTGTTATAGCACTGAAAAAGCAACCAAGACAGGTGGGCATGTATAAAATAAGAGAAATGTATTTCCCTTTGAGTTCAGATGATGTATTCAAGTACAGTCTGGAATCTAGGATATCTTTTGAAGCAATAACCAAGGCTCTACAGCATTGAGCCTCTGAAAAATGCACAATTGTCCCATGTTCACTAAGGTTCATTAGCTGTGAGGAGCCTTTGCCAAACACCTGGGCTGAGTCCCTACTCAGACTCCCTTTCCTTCTACCTGCCTCTAGCAGGTCCCTGTGGGCTTTCTTGATAATTAAATCTGCCTGGCCTGGTTTTCTGAGTATGGTGTGATTAAAAGGGATAGATGCCACGAGGAATACAGGGCTCCGACAGGGATGCTGGCGGCAAAGGCGAGCTCCTCAGTGGTGAATGAGTCCGTGTGCCTGCTGCGCTGGTGGCACGTACATTTTGCAGTGAGTGAGAACGCTGCCTTGGGAGTACCCTAAAAATCTTAAAGAAGGCAGGACATATCGACTTCTGTTTGCTCCTTCATGTCCAGCTATGGGTTTCAATAGCAGCAAAACTTTCCAACACTGTACTTCAACAGACTCTACACTTTGGATAAGTAGAATCTATCCCAGAACAGGAAGGACTTTTAGCCAGCAGTGTTAAGAGCAAAGTGATACATGGTGAGGACAATAATACCAGTGGCACATTCACAGGTGTGACAAACATGATAAACGTGTCTTTTTGGAACCTCAACCCAAAATGTAATAGCCCTGGGGTGGCTCCTATGTGCCTCTGACAGAGAAGGCGTTTCTGTTGCACCTACAAGTGGCTAACTTCCATCCACTGTGGCAACTTTTGGTGATGCTTCTGCAGTCTCCACCCCAAGCCACCCCGTCTCCTCAACGACATCAGGTCACCAGCAATACAGGATAACCATTGGGGTTCCAAGCTGGCAACAGAGCTGGTAGACCTCCTTGTGCATCCTCTTATCCTTGCCAAAGCAATCAAATTAGTTTTGTTAACAGCTTGCCAAATCAGCCAGCCTAGTAAACTCTGCTGTCTTAGAAAGGAAATCTAGACATTCATATTGGTTCATACTGTTTTTCCTTCCTCAGTGTGATCTTGGGGACTTTGCCAGGGAGTTTGATGGCTGTCCTCTGATGATGCCACGTGAAGTCTCTAATAAGCTGACATTTCCTGTTGCTGAGCTGCCATGTCTGAGGGCCAAGCCAAACAGTGTTTGGACTTCTTGGATCCCAGACTCTGTTTTTGTCTCTTTCTCTTCCTTCTCCTGACCCAGTCCTCAGCAATGCCAACCCTCTGTTTCTCCATCTCGTCTGTGTAGATGTGCAGTACAAAGGTCAGATGGCAGGCACTGCCTTCCAACCAGACTGAACCTGCTGAACACCCTTGAGAACAGAGCCACCTGGGCTATGATGCTGGCTGGAAGGGTTTCTGCGAGTGGGAGAGGCCACTTTCAGGGAAGACAAATGGGAGCATGTCAGTTGGCTTAGAGGAAGAGTCAAAAAAACAAAGCTCTTGTGACTATTAATTGAAACATACGAGTAAAGAATAAAAATACAGAAATTAAGAAAGTAAAAGTTGGGAGTAGGAAATTAACATTGCCAGCTTAATTGGCCTAAACTCTCATTTGCAGTGGCTCTTACTATATCACAATCAATGGTAGATTATATCTTCAGACCTAAAAATGAGAATTTTAGAGTTTGATTTTGTTTCTTAATATGTGGGTTAATTCATGTTAGCAAGACTGTTGAGTTGACCATCCACCTCTAGGTTGGAAAAATGGCACCTCTGGAGTTGGGCAAGTATGTGTGACCTGCGTAGCTCTCTTCAGCAGCCTAGTACATGAGCACTCTAGGGTCAAGATGTTGGTATCTTATGTGATGTTGGCATCACAGGAAAATGTTTTGCTCTGTGTGTGGTGGGGGTTGAAATGAGGTGATACGTAAAATACAGGGAGAATCCAGGATATGATTTTCATCCAAGATTTTGAATAGTGACATACCTACTATATAACATCTTAGCCATGGTATCATGACCTTAAAATGTCAGCAACTATTTATCATCTTCCCTCAATACCTTTCACCAAAATACCCCTACATAGAGATATTCAGATTCTTCTAATTCCCTCATTTTGCTTCCTGTATGTTAGTGCTTTTCCAAGTGTCAGGAAATGTATTTCTTTTTATGCAGTGAGAAATCAGTATTTTTCTTGAAGATGACCATTTCCCCAGAACTAATAGAATCTGACTCCTTCCTCTGTGTGGCTTCGTCAGGAAATCTGGTTTTGCTCAATATAGCAACATCAACTTTGCAACTGAATAACTCACATGCTAATAATTGCTGGGTAGTTTTCTCTAAATTCATCATCTGGTCTGCAATGGTTCTTTCTCTTACTCTTGTAATGGTTTTGATGGAGTAGCAAATCAAAATGCCTAATGGGTCCAAGCAAGTAGCATAAATTAGTGAAGGAAGTAATCTACACTAATAAAAGAGAAACATGCAAATTGTGTCACTCCACTATGCCCACCAACCAATCAGGATGAGTATGCAAATCAACCCAACAAAGATGGTGGTTAATTTGCATATGCAGGCACGGAGCAAAGACTGAGGGCTCCAGCCTGAGCGAAGACTGAAGATGACTGAAGACTGAAGATGACTGAAGAGGCTTGCCTCCTCCACTGCAGCTAGAGCGGAGAAGCCTCCAGGCTTGGCTTCTCCGCTGTGGCCGGAGCGAAGGCCTGGGTGCCGGGTGCTAGAGGAAAACCGGTGCTGGCAGCCAGGGGAAGGAAGGCCTATTGCACAAATCTCTTTGTGCAATGGGCCTCTAGTCTAAACATAAAAGACATTAAATTCTGGGCTTTGGGGTTTGTAAATAGTAGGCAGGGGCAATAGCAGGGGATCCATATTTGGGGAAATATTATATTCTGACTTCAGAAAGGTCTGTAGATAAAAGAATTTAATGGAAAATTCCTTCAAGGAAGCTAATCAAAACCAGTTTTGTTCTTGCTTTGAGACAGTGTTTTCTTAGTACTTATTTAATTAGCATTATACAATTTTATCCTCACTTATTTTCTTACTAGGGGCCCAGTGCACAAATTCATGCACCTTGAAAGGAACTGTGGGCCGTGAGGCTGCAGTGGGCACAGGGGCAGGTCTCAGCCCATCCTCCGTGCCCTCGCCCAGCCCCTTCTGCTGCGGCCCCTGGGCCCCTGTCTGCTGGCAGCCCCTGCTGCTACCACTCCCACACGCTGATAGCGCCGGCCCCGCTCACACCCGCTGATGGCACCGAGCGATTGGGACTGGTGCTGTCATCAGGCGCGAGTGTGGTTGCTGCCCTGATCACACCTCAGGAGCAGGGGGAGGTGGAGCAGCCCTCAGGGGCGACTGGGGCCAGCAACCATCGCTCACACCTGCTGACAGTGCCAGCAGCAGATGCGAGTGGTGGCTCTGGCATCGTCTGCGGATGTCAGTGGGGCTGGCGCTGGCAGTGGGTGTGAGAGGTGGCTGCCAGCTCCAATCACCCCTCAGGAGCAGTGGGAGGTGGAGAAGCCCTGAGGGGCAGTCAGGGCCAACAGCCACTGCTGGCATCTGCTGACAGTGCTGAGTGATCGGGATTGGCACCGGGCACTGGCAGCAGATGCAAGCACTCGGTGGGACCACGGCAAGTGGGAGCGAAGAATTTTCAGTAACCACCAGAGGCTTGCCTTGATGGCAGCGACCGGCGCCCCACCTTGGTCTGGCACCTCCACTCAGCTGCTCTACCATCCTGCTTCAGTTGATGCCTGCCATGTTCCGCCGCCTGCTGCCGATGCCTGCCATGTTCCACGTTCGAACCCTGGTGGTCAGCACACATCATAGCGACGGTTGGTTGGTTATTCGGTTGTTCCACTATTTTGTCAATTTGCGTATTAGGGTTTTATATATATAGATATGCATGTTACACTACAAGGGCCTTTGCATGACTATCTGTTCTTTTACCAGGCATTTTACAATGGGAGAAGCACCCATTGGATGGCTGGTAAATTATTTAAGCTTGCTCTTTTCTAAGTAATATTACCTAGAAAATGGGGATTTCAGAAGCCATTTACATTAAGGTACCCACCTAATATAAGTTTGAAATCTATATTCACAGGGATTTTGTCCGTAATTTGTTCTCACTGATATAAAAAGAAGGTGAATAAGTATAAAAATCAAAGAATACTTGTGCTTGGGTCATATGCAGGGTGGGACAAAAGTAGGTTTACAGTTGTAAGTGCATGAAACATAGAGTTGAGTCCTATTATTTATTAATTACTAGAGACCCAGTGCATGAATTCGTGCATGGGTGGGGTCCTTTGGCCTGGCCAGCAATCAAGGCCTATTGGGGGGCCTGCCAGGGGGAGGGACTCAGGAGGTTGGTCGGCCAGGGGGCAAGGGACAGTTCGAGGTTGGCCAGCTGGGGAGAGGGGCTGCAGGAGGTTGGCTGTGGGAGTGCACTGACCACCAGGGGGCAGCTCCTGTGTTGAGTGTCTGCCCCCTGGTGGTCAGTGCATGTCATAGCGACTGGTCAACTGGTTGTTCCGGTCGTTCTGGTTGTTTGGTCGTAATGGTTGCTTAGGCATTTATATATATAGGTTATATTATTTTCCAAATAAACAACTATAAATCTACTTTTGCCACACTCTGTATAACATAATATTACTGAACTAATCATAATATAGATCATGGCACTTTTGTCACTATTTTTCTTCCTTTGTATTAAGATAAGAGATGACATGGCAATAAATAATATGTGGTATTTTCAAGAAGTGAAGAATGTGGAAATCTAAAGTCATTGTGTATAGAAAATGCATAAGTAACTACTCTGAACTGGAGCTGGTCAACTTGAGATACATGTGCAACAAGTATAAAAATGGAAAAAAATTATCAAGTAAAATTATACTTTTATCTAAAACAGCGGTTTTCAACCTGTGGGTCGCGACCCCTTTGAGGGTTGAACGACCCTTTCACAGGGGTCGCCTAAGACCATGGGAAAACACATATATAATTACATGTTTTTTTTGTGATTAATCACTATGCTTTAATTATGTTCAATTTGTAACAATGAAATTGGGGGTCACCACAACATGAGGAACTGTATTAAAGGGTCGTGGTATTAGGAAGGTTGTGAACCACTGATCTAAAGTGTTTAAGAGGAAGAAATTCTTATGTGATTATACCCATCTTGGAGGAAGAGTGAACTTCTGGGAGTTGTCAATGACTCACCTTACCATAAAAATATATTTAATTAATAATAATATATTTATTTCTGTTTCAAGTACCAAACTTTAAAAATATATAAGGAGTATTCAGCCTGAAAATTACTAAATAGAGCATAAAAAGTCAGATATAAGTAGTGAGAAATTTTGAAGAAGACTTAGCAGCAGGTAAGGATCAAATACTCCATGTTGTATAAATCATGTTTTATTTGTAGAACTCTGTGAAACATTCTGAGATTCACTTGGTTTCAGTTTCAAATAATCCTGAAACTCAGGGAGGTTCAACAAAAGCATTGCCAAGGTTCATGAACTTTCATTAAATGTGGGCTTATTTTAGTTTTTTTGGAAGTTGGACTGGTCAATAATTTTACCATGTTTAGACAAGATAGATTCCTTTAAAAATTAAAACTTGCAGATGATAGCCAAAGGAAGCTAAAGTGCAAACAAATTCATGCTTACTTTTTATCAATATAATCTAGTGCAATCTTTTCCACTTTTTAAAAAAGTTTTAAGTCACTTTTGGCAGACCTAAAATATCTTAGTTTGCTATTCTATGTTTTCTGTATAGAAATCTCATCAGAATTATACTTGTGATGCTATCTTTTGTGAAAAATCAATGTGTGCACATAAGTGTATTTATAGAGCAATGATATCCATATTTATTCAGTTACTTTTTATAATGCCTTACAAGTGTTGTATCATTTAATCCCTACTATAATTCTCTGTGGTAGGTCTCTGTACAGACAAAAATAAGGTTCAGTGGAGATTAAATAATTTTTCCAATGTCATGTCACTAATAAATTGCAGAACAAGAAGTTTAACCCAGAGGAAATAACAGAAACAAAACTCGCAACTACTATCATTTTGTGGCAGTTAGCTACCCCAAATCTGTTCTGCCCTCCTTTTTTCCTAAGATGCTGGTGATAATGGCTGAGCTGAAAAATAGAAGGAGCCTGGATGTTTGATAACTTTATATTTCTCTATACCAGCCTCGTTCTTCCTACGTCTAGATTTCTTATTATCCAAGAAAAATAAATAACTTTACTTATCTCAACTCCATTATATTCATTTCTAAAGGAGCTAATCATATTGCTGTTCACATTGGCCTATCATAATTATGGGTGTGAAAAAGACAGTCAATGTCCAACACAAAATCCGAATGTATTTTTTTGCTAAATCGGGCAGAGTTATACTGTTAAGGCACAGTCTTTCAAAGAAAGAGAGCTGACCTTACATAAGGGCTTGGGAATCATGGTGTTTAAGGACTGATGGACTTTCAGAAGCAGCGGTATTTAGAGGTTGGCTAATTTTTTAGCTACAAAACTGATTATCTCAGTGAGACTGTTGCTGATTAGTTGACATGTAAAATATATTCACTTCGGCGAAGCTGCCACTATTGGGCGACTTCAGAAACAACGAGTTGTCACTGATTAGCTGGCTTTCAGAGGCATGGTTATAGAAGTGAGTTTTCATTCATTTGATGGAGTATTTAAAAGTGCGGTTCAGGTGGTTGGTCACTTGTTGCTATAGCAAGGAACAGCCAAGTCTCCTAGGAGGACAGAGATTTCTTCTTGTGTCAATATGGTTGGTACAAAAAGGAGGAAAACCACCAAGAAGTCACAGTAGTCCTGGAGTTCTTAGACTAGATTTGGGGCATCCTTATTCTTATATTTTGAACTTATCCTAAAGTTAAGAGGCATCCATATTGTTTCTTGTTTGGTTTGTTTTGTTTTTTAGAATGTAACCTACTCTGCATTTTATACTATTGATGTAAAAAACCCTGCTGTTATGTGATTAGGTAACTGAAGTGCAGAGACCTTGGAGAGGAAAGAAACTTTAAAAATGTTTTTGTAAAAAACTGAGTTCCAACCAGTTAAATTACTTTCATTAAAATAATAACAAAATCTCAGCTGTTTCTCAGTCTTTACCTGATGTATTTTTTGAAAACCTTGAAAATAAAATGTTTATTGATTATAAATATGTGATGTAAATGGAATTTTGAGATATTTATTTTAAGATGATTCAAAAGAAGAAATAAATCAGTCATTAAATTTTGGCTCTAATATACAATTGTTTCTAATGTAAGCATGTATACTTATTTTCACTTGTCTATCAATACATAAGCAATAATTATGTAATCTACACTAATAAAAGAGAAAAATGGTAATTGGCGTACGGCGATACCTTTTTCATTGGCTAATCAGGGCTATATGCAAATTAACTGCCAACTAAGATTGGCAGTTAACTGCCAACAAGATGGCGGCTAATTTGCATATGTAGGCACAATGCAGGGAGGCGAAAGGGAAAGCAGGAAGAAGCCCCCTGCCACTGACAGTGATCGGAAACCCAGGGGGGAGCTAAGAGCTGCCCCCCAGCCATGATCAGAGAATCAGGTGCCTTTGCCGCCCTGGCCAGTGATAGCAGGAAGTAGGGGTGGAGCCAGCGATGGGAGCTGGGCACAGTCGAAGCTGGCAGTCCCAGGAGCTAGGGGTCCCTTGCCTGGGCCTAAAGCGAAGCCCACAATCGTGGCGCCCCCCGCTGCCACTGCAGGTCCCCGCTGCCCGGGCCAGACGCCTAGGCCAGAGGTGTTAGGCCTGGGCAGGGGCGGAGCCTGCAACCGCGGGGAGCTGGGGGTCCCCTGCCCAGGCCTGACACTTCTGCTGGAGGCCTCAGGCCTGGTCAAGGGGCCGATCTGGTGATTGGTGACCGGAGGGTGATGAGGGTCAACTCCTCTGGCCAAGGCATCAGGCCTGGGTGGGGGGCGGAGCCGGGGATTGGGGGGATATGATGGTCCCCTTGCCCAGGCCTGAAGCCTGGGTCAGAGGCGTCAGGCTTGGGCAGGGTGTGGAGCAAGCGATCAGAGGGAGATGGGTGTCCCCTGCCCGGGCATGATTCCTGGGCCAGAGGCCTCAGGCCTGGGCGGGGGCCAGAGCCAGTGACTGGGGGGAGATGGGTGTCCCCTGTCCAAGCCTGACACCTCTGGCGGAGGCGTCAGGCCTGGGCAAGGGGCCGATCAGGCGATTGGAGGGTGATGGGGGTCAACCCCTGAGGGCTCCCAGTATGTGAGAGGGGGTAGGCTGGGCTGAGGGACACTCCCCCCACACACACACCCAGTGCACGAATTTCGTGCACCGGGCCCCTAGTTGAGCATATTTTTAGAATAATTAAATTTAGTGTGCAAAGTTAGCTTAGAATAAATAATTTTCCACAGTAGACTTTAGTACAGGATTTCAATTTATGGTTTATTTTTGTCCTTGGAGGTCACTTTGTTATGTATATTGCTTTTAGAAAAAGGATTTTCAAATTGAGTAAAATCATTCTGTTTGAATTTTTAATAAAAGCAATCTTACAATGTACATATCAATTTTCTTAGAATAATAAAAGAAGTAAACATTAGGTAAAATTTAGAAATCACTAATAAAATGGCAATTCTTCTACAATTAGAATATTAATTTGATTGCTAATTAAACATTAGCAGTCTTTGAATGCAACATGTTACTTTGACTCTTTGCTATGATATCTCACACTGTTTCTGAGCTTGAAGTTAACTTAATGAGCAGCCCAGGCATATAAAGTTGTCCATTTACTTTGGTCCTCTGAAATGGATATGCATATTTCTGGGTCAGATATTCCATTGTCATCCAACTTGCTTCTACTTCAGTTGCAGATAAAGATCATTGTTAATGGTGCACGATGAGAATGGCTATACTACAACATGGAGAAGGGCAGAGTACTAGCATCCCTTGACTCTTCCTGAATTTGAGTAAGCGTGACAGTTGATGGAAATTAGTATGGAAAGGAAGAAAGTTGAGTTATTAATACATATACCTCATTAATTGAAATAGTCTGGTGTCCGTAATAAAGATACCCCAGGCTTGAGTATTATCTACATGGTACATAAAATTTGTCATAATTATAAAAATATTTAATAAGCAATTAATAACTTAGTTCAAATTCAGTTTTCTAATTGAGGTGCAAGCATATAGATTTTTTTCCTTCCATAAAAAATTACTAGTTAAAAAAAGAAATAATGCTTTGATTCAGACTCATTACACTTTTCCGGCAGCAGTCATAAATAGGAGGTATACAAGCGCATGTGCCATTTTAGAATCCTGTCCTGTTTTTATTTTCCTTTCAATTCCACTTAACAAATGGGAATATTTAAGAATATTATATACACATTTGAATGATTTAAAAAGTTATTCAAAGAATGTCTTTGATTTTTAGAAGTGACATATACAATTTAAAATCAAGCAGCTAAAGACAAACTTACAATGTTAGAACAACAGACTTTTGTGGCTACTTCAGTTTTAAAACTTGAACATCATGCTAATAAGTATCTTGTTAGAATTTTTTTTCACTACTGTGAAGATTTAGAAGAGGAAGTATATTAAATGGTTAACAAACCATCCCTCAGTGGAGCAACTATAGAAATTCACAGCTGCCTGAACATGAGTTCAGTAAGGTTTATAATAAGAAAATTATAGTTATTTACTCAGGAAATGAAACTAGCCAAGTGGCAGGATAGCTCTCTGAAACAGATGCATCACTTCAGTCTGCTATTTATTGCATGTGTGTTTCCATTTATCATGGTTTCCTGGTCCCTTTGTAGTTCAACCCTGACAACTGTAAATCAACAGAAAAGAAGAGACACCGTGGTAAATCAAAGTGAAGAACAATTACTTAAATAAGTGGAAAACACGCTTGGTATTGTGGTTACCAACAATTTGTATAGCGTTTAACAGGAAAATAGTACAGTCTCTGACTATGCCAAGAGTATCAACAATGGTATTTTTAAAATCATAAGACCATTCAGTTACTTGGCATAAATAAATAGAGAGTGATTAATGTATGGAAACTATCAATTGCATTGTGCTTATTACTAAGACATTTTAAACAAAATTCCTTAATCTGTAAAGCTATTTTTCATTCATTCACTTAATCAGTTCCTGGTTTGGGTAGAAACTTCATCTTTTACTGGTCAGTCCTATCACAGTAATCTTGAGTTTCATTTGGAACCCTGTGCTTGGCTAGAGCATTCATCAAAGCTAAAAACATTCTGTTCTTGACACTGATCCAATTGCTTAACCTCTACCCTGGGGGATTTGTATTAAATATAACACTTTTGTGCACTGTGAAATTTCTCTTTGTTTAAACAGTACTTGAAGCATATCCTGCATGTAATACACTAAAGGTAAATGGTGGTCAATCATGTGCTCTTGAAGGCTGCAAGTCTGTCAGTCTTCAATTTAATCACAGTCAGTATCTGTACTTCTTTTATTTTCCACAAGAGAAACATTCTGAGCACAGTGCTGGCTCAGTAAAGCTACAGGATGTACTGTGTGGCTTATTTCTTAAATATAAGTCAAAACTAAAAAACATTTCAAATTCTACTATAAAGCATCTTCTTTTTAAGTCCTGAGTTTTAAAGTACTAAAATGAGACTGAATCAAAACCGTTGTTTTGACCTATCATGAGTATCTAACACATGTCTCCCTTCCAGGATTTTCCATGTTGTTTGACAGGCTTCTTTATACTTTGTTTGAAAAATATAATAAGCTTAACAATAGCACATTTGAAATGAAATCAGTGCAAACACTCGTCTATATAAACTTGACAAGTTCAATTCACGGAAAAAGCTGAAATGTCAACAAGGTCTTGGTCAGAAGGTTACAACATTTCCCTGCTATAACTATTATTATTATTTTATCTCTCTTAGCAACAGATTATGGTTTGTTTAAGCTAAAGAATTCTTTAGGAGGCTGACATCGAGATGATTTAGTGCATAATATGGCTTGTGCTTGTTAAACTACAAAGAATTAATCCCACTAGATTTCACAAATAGCACCTGCTCAAGCCTGCTAGAGTTGTCTGTCTACATGGAATGCATCAGAGCAAAATTTGGCAGGACTGAAAGACTGAATTATCAAAAACTCCAGAGTGTTTGCTGAAAAAGAAACCTGTTCTCTTTTTACCAGTGGGTATTTGCTTGGAAATTAACCCTGCATTAGCCAATTTCAAGTGACAAAGTAATCACATGATTTTAAAAGTTAACATTGTAAGATATACAATAAATGGTATTAATTGTTCTGAGTCTCCTAAAATTTCTTTTAAGAGGGACTTGGAATCTTCTAGAGTAACTATGGATACAAAAATAACAAGTGCATCATTGAGTATAAAAAGTATTAGTCAACTTGGATGTAAGGAATTTGGCAGGTTCAGTCAGCAGCTTTTTCTAGTACATGTACTAGATTGGCCTTTCCGCTGTGCAAATTCTCCTCTCTCTTCTTTTAAGGGCACTGACCCCATCATGATGGCTGCACCCTCATGACCTTATCTAACTCTGTCTCACCAAGGATTCATCTCAAAATACCATCACAATGAGGATTAGTGCTCAACATAAGAATTTGTGGGACACAGAAATCTATAATAATGAAAGGGTAATATGCTAATTAGACCAGACATCATTCCGGACATCCTTCTGGCCGAAGCCAGGGCTAGAGGGAAGCCCGGGTCCCAGGTGCCAGAGGGAAGCTGGTCCCAGCACCCGGAGGAAGGAAGACCTGCTCTTGCATAAATTTCATGCATCGGGCCTCTAGTTTAGTTCATAATAGTGCATATGTATATATTTGATAGAAACATACAGATTAGAAATAGATAATTTAGCAATGAGAATAGCGCTTACAAAATATATTAATTTTTGTGGTGTTTAATTAAAAATCATCCCCAGCCAGTATGGCACATTGGTTGAGCATCTATCTATGAACCAGGAAGTCATAGTTCGATTCCAGTCAGAGTACCTGCCCAGGTTGTGGGCTTGATTCCTAGTAGGGGGCATGCACGAGGTAGCCGATCAATGATTCTCTCTCATCATTGGTGTTTCTATCTCTCTCTCCCTTCCTCTCTGAAATTAATAAAAATTTAAAAAATCATAATGTTAGAGCATTTTTCTGATACCATTCACATTTCTTTATATAAAGCCAGTATTTTTCTCTATAGTAAATATTGTCTCCTCCTTGAATTTCTTTTTACTAACAAATACTAGTAGTAATTTTGTAAGGCAAATAACCCAATTACTGTCAATACTAGAATCAAATTATTTTACTCTGAAAAGTATATTTTTCTGTAGTTTCTTTTCTAGACTCAGAAAAAAAACCTGCAAGTGTTATTATTCAAGAATGGCAGCTCATATTTGAATTTTCATTTTATTCACTCCTTATGAGAGGTTAGAAAATATGTTGAAACCTTTGTTAGAAATACTATGTAAAGTCCGCATTATTTGGCACTCAGTGTAATTAGTATATAAAACATGTTGGGACTGAGCTCTTCTAATATGTCAAGCTGCTTTCTGGTATTTAGTGAACCAACAGCAAAAAAAGTTTCTTTTTTTAAGTATTTTTTTTATTGATTTTAGAGAAGAAGGGAGAGGAAGAGAGAGATAGAAACATCAATGATGAGAGAGAATCATTGATTGGCTGCCTCCTGAACGCTCCCCGCAAGCCCGCAACCTGGGCATGTGCCCTTGACCTTAATTGAACCTGGGACCCTTCAGTCCGTAGGCCGACGCTCTATCCACTGAGCCAAACAGGCTACGGCAAAAAGGTTTAATTTTTATGTGAGAGAGAAAATTGTCAATGTTTTTAATGTTTTAAAATTACCTAAATCTATAGCCTCCGATTTGGGAATCTCACTTTCTGATCTCACCCTGCCTTGTTCTAGCTCATTCTCTCTAATACATATAGGTAGAACTCAGCTTCCTCAACAATCTGCACTCCATGAACCTGCTTACATTTTACTTCTCTTCTTATCTACCCGCTTCCATCTTCCTCTGCTTATAACAACAATTAATTATTGTTATCACCCTCCCCATATACCATCAACTCCTGATTCCCCTAAACTTTTGTCATGTTTGTATGGCAAAACCCAGACCCTTGTTAAATCTATCTCTCTGCTATACCTATTAAATGGACTGGTTATTATAGAATGCAAAACCATGCTGTCTGGCCTTCTTTTAAATTCATGATACAGATTTGGACTGCCCATAAAGCTACTTTACTATCCTGGTTGTTTCATTCTCGTACTCGGGCTGAGAAACATTTTACACTTTCTTCTCAAATCTCCAATAGAGCCTCAACATCCTCAGTTTCAGTTTACCTTATTTCACATTTGACTAAAAAATAAAAATTGAAGTAATCACATGCCCCACCAGCACATCTTCACACCAACCTGCATTTGTATGTACTCTGCTCCCCTCCATTTACTGTTGTTCTCATTTAAAACCAACTCCCCACTGGTACAAGAGATTCTATTCCCTCTAACCTATTTTAGATCAGTTTCCCAGCAATTTTTCCTTTCTTATTCTAATTTTCTGCACTCTAATTTCACCATCTTAATCCAATCATTCCCACTTGAATACTTTCCATTTTAAAAACATTCTTTTGTCTCTCCAGCCTACTGCAGCTGACACCCCATTTATTTGCTTACCTTTACAGTTATGTTCTTTGGAAAGGTTTTCCATACTCATTTCTTGAATTTTCATGTTCTTCTTAAACCCACTCCAATCAGTTTCAATTATCACTTTACCAAAACAACTATTGCTGAAGTCACCAACCCCCAGGTTGCTAAATCCAAGGATCACCTCTTAGACCTCATAATTCTTTATTACCAGCCACAGTTGACTCCTTCCCTCTCTTGAAACATTTTCCTCATTGGCCCTCACTCTGTTGACTCTTTAGTTCCCCTTCTCAACTCATTCTTCAGTAATTCCTTAAGCAGTGGAGTGCTTCAGGTCCCAAGCTTTGAGCTTCTCCAGTAGTATGCCTTAAAAATTATCTTGATGTTGCTCATCCCTAAGCTGCAAGCTCAAAACTGGTATACTGGTTTGTTTTCACTAAAAATTTACCTCTCCTACAGTTCTCATATGCCACCAGTTACTCAGACAGTGTGACAATGTAATAAAATTTGTTTTTTAAAACATTGCTTTTTTAAGAGCAGATTTGATGTCAGTTACAAAGCTAAGGATAGCATATGAAGCCAATAAGAAAGAGTATATTGTTCAAAAGAAAGTAGTTGGAAACATTTTTGTTTTGTTTTTCTTTTTAAAAAAGATCATGTTAGATCCTCACTTTACTACACAACAAAATGCATCTCAAATTTATTTAATAATAAAATGGAAAAATAAAAGCATCACATTTCTTATTAAAAGTATGTTGCATCTCAGCAATGTGATTTTATATTCACTTAAAAATTATATTTACTTAGAATATTTAAAAACAATATATTAGCTTAGAAAATAAAGATGCAAAATTATAGATTGCACATTTTTATTAATCTAATATTTTCATGTTTCTCCAAAAAATACAACAAAATACATAACCTAAAACTTTGTTGCTAGGTAAAGTACTTTGTTTTATAAAAAAAAAAAATTCTATCCTTTATCAGATTTTAATTTGAACGTATATTAATTTTAAAAAAGAAAGGTTAAGCCTGGCTAGTGTTGCTCAGTGGTTGAACATAGACCTATAAATCAGGGGGTTACATGCCTGGGTTTGGACTCCATCCCCGGTAGAGGGCGTGCAGGAAGCAGCTGATCAATGATTCTCTCTCATCATTGATGTTTCTATCTCTCTCTCCCTTTCCCTTCCTCTCTGAAATCAATAAAAATATATTTTAAAAAATAAAGTTTACATTATTTCTTACAAGGGAAATGATTTCTTAGAAAAGAAGGAATTTTTTAAGGCACACTAAATACAAATATAATAATGACTAAATTCCCAGCATTATGAACAGGTTCTTGTTTTAAATGGTAACAAAAGGAACTGAGGTAGACTCCTAAAATAGGATGACCAGGGAAGATTTGTAATTAGTAAATTAAGGTGATTGGAAAAACCTCGGATAGGATGTCTGTTAACTTTAGAATTTTGCAGAAGATAACAAGTTTTCTGAATGATTCTATGAATGAGAGGCATTAAAAAATGAACTCACAAGGAAAATAGAGAAGTTTTTCCTGCTTTCATGGGTGCTAGATAAAGCCAGTAGCATCAATTTAAATTTATTTATCATTCTGTGCATTCCAGTTTATCCAGTTCTACCAAAACTAAGCTTTGAAAAACAGAGTAATGGGCCACCTATTCCAATAGCCATACTTCTTACTGGGTGCAGTAGGAGAAGTCCTGGTCCATATGTGTTCTAATTATACCTCTACTCCACTGCCCAGGACTAACAAAGGAAACAAGATCAAATTGTTTGAGAAATAGGCCATCATGGTGTAGCCAAGTCCGGAGCAAAGTGCTTCCTCTTAATTACTTCCTAGATCCATGACACACTCTCCTACCTCTCCCTGATCCTGCGTCCAACAGCAATGCATGTAAGGAAGTTAGCAGTTGCTCTGGAGGGTGTGGCTCAATTGGTTGGAGTGTTGTCCCACACAAAAGGTTGCCAGTTCGATTCCTGGTTAGGGCACATGTCCGGGTTGGGGACTTGATCCCCTAGCGGGAGGGATGTGAGAGGCAGCAGATGGGTGTGTTGTGCTCTCACATCAATGTTTCTCTCTTCCTCTCTCTCTAAAAAAACAAAATCAGTAAACTATTTTTAAAAAATTTAGTAACCTCTGTACCGATTTTAAGTTAGTATGTCTTTACATATCTCATCATCATGGTGATGTCTTGAAATTAAGAGACATTGCCAGACCCAGTGTTTATTCCCAGCTTCAAATTGCCTATAATGCCAACGACATACCATATCAACACTTGTCTACAGGCATAATACACTACTATGAATGCTCATTGCATAGTGACTTTGTTCAATTGGATGACAACAAACAAACAAAAACTTCCTGATCCCAGGAATTGTGATTTTCAAACTAAGACTACAATAAAAAGATCCCTACAAACATAATTTAAGTAACTTTAAACTGCTAAGTATGTTTTATTCTATGAAATATGCTGTGGCCACAATTACTTAAATGTGCTCCAGCTGAAAATATTTTATATCTTCAACTTCAGATCAGGATAACTTTAGATCAGGACCTTCTCTAAATGAATTCTCTAAAATGATTTAAAAGCAGAGAGAGAGAGAGAGAGAGAGAGAGAGAGAGAGAGAGAGAGAGAGAGAGAGAGAGAGATGCTCTACTTATCACTTATTCATGCATTCATTGGTTGCTTCTTCTGTGTGCCCTGATCAAAGATCAAACCTGCAACCTTGGCATATCAGGATGACACTCGTACCAACTGAACTACCTGGCCAGGGCCACCCTATGATTTCTTAAATGCTAGCCAAAATTCTAAGAGCACGAAGGACTTTAGGCCAAAACATCAAATCAGTGCTTTAAAAAATGAAAGCAAACAAAACAAAACAAAAAAAAAGGAAAGAAAAGAAAAATCCCCCAAACTTCCACAATTTGAAAAAAATATTGACTTGGCATTCCTTAAGTGCTGTCTTGACCTAAAGTACATCCTATGACTCGTATTCCAATTACTGTTATAGTCTTTCTGGTCCAAATTGCTGGAAGGAAGGGAAGTACTGTTATAGACACTTAAAGTGATGAAATAACCTAGTGTGCAGAACCGTATAAAAGCTGTCCCCTGCGAAAGATTTGTCATTTCTCATTTCTTTGTTCCTATTTCACTTTATGATCCTTTCTTGAAAGGAAGGTACATTCTGTCTCTATTTGAAAAAAAAGACCTAAGAAATAATAGTACCAGTGTGGAAAATGTGTTATAGTTGTGTTCTATATATTCATCATAAAGCTGGTTTCATTTTTAATGCATTTGTTCTAGGTCCTTATTCAAAATACATTAACTTATTGCAAAAAGATAAGAATAACTGTTATGTCTTATTTGCAGGAGAGTCGACATTAGAGGATTCAGCAGTTATTTATTTCCTAAGGTCTTTCCATCCCTTAGGCCTGCCATTGGGAAGAAAGCATTATGACTATGTCAAGTGGAATTTGGAACTGTTCACAGGTGGCAAAACCACAATAACTTTAAAATACATTTTGTGAAGAAAAAGCAATGGAAAACTCGATGAGATAAAAGTGAAAAGAAATGTTTTCCAGCTATTTTCAATTTTAGACAGTCCTAATGATAATCACTTCATTGATAGGTTACAGGTATTACAACATGGATCCCCTCCACCCCTGTTTTTCTTATTTATAGATTGTAGGTGTGCCTGGTTTTAAGGCTTCTACTGAAAAGTATCACAAAAATGACAAAACAAACCACAAGGAAAGATCTTTATTTTAATAAGAGTTCTTTAGATATTTGCATTTACATATTCAACTCTTAAAAGTTTAATTTATATGCAATTGTTTAGCAAGGTGGTTTTTGCATGGCTCAATATGAACTTGAATCCTTTAAACTGGATCTCATCCATAGTGGTAGCTTGTACTTACATGTTTTAAAGGAACATTTTCAAAGTATTGTTTCATTTCTTTTTCAAAGTAACTCTTCTGTTACTAGGAAACACTAATTATTTTCTTTTAAACATTATCTTGAATATTTTTTCACAGATCTATTAGGTTATTTCTAACTGATTTCATTAGGTCACCAAGAGGCTGCCTGGAATAGATTATTTTATCAAGCAGCAATATGTGGGTTACCACTAATAAAATGATCTTTGGAGTAGAGACAATACTGAACAAGGGTACAGGGTTACCATTTTTGTTGGTGTTGGTGGTACTTTAAATTGGGAGTTTGTAGAAATTGAATCAGGAAAGTGTATATATATATATATATATATATACATATATATACATACATATATATATATATATATATATATATATATATATATATATATGCTTTTTGGCAGTTTTTGTGTCCACTCCCACAGCTTTCTTCAATGTAGAGGCATGATTCTGTAACTGCTGATTTTTTTTTTCCAAACAAGCATTTGCAGTCCAAGGAGAGAAGAGAAGCAGATCAAGGATTAGTTGTTGTTATGCTCATGAATTTTTACAGGCTTATCCTAGGCATAGGGATATACACAATTTCTGTTTTGTCTGAATCAAAACCAGCTTGGTCATAACCTTTGTTGGCTGGATAACAATAAAGAGGACCTGGTTGCCTTATTTATTTTTTACAAGCATAAATGCAACAAAATATAAACCAGTTTGAGTTTATTATTTAAAAAAATCCTAAAGACACATATTTACATGATTTGTACAAGTAGAATTTCCTTGCCAACATCCTGGGATACTCCTAACTACTGGTAAGGCTTTTAATAAACAGTTTTTAAGGGGAAACCACACACAATTTTGCAGGATTTGTGCTGCCTCACAGAAACTATTCTGCTTTTAGATTCTGGCCAGCCCCAGAATGTTCATTCCAGCATGAGAGTGCTGTCATCAAGCATGCGGAGTAAATAAAAGCTGGTTCATGTACTTTAATAATAGGAAATTTCCTGTCATCCTAGCCTTAACAAAGGTGAACTCTTCTCTGACTATATTCAGTGTGCACATGCCTGGAAACACTATCTCTTCTTAGGAACGAGCTGGAGGTAGGCCAGTGTATACTGGAGGCTAGAAAGGCTGTAAGTAAGAATTTAGCGAGTTTAGAAAGAACAGGGAAGTTGGGTGGATGGGACTATAAACAGCGTTGTTTTTACACACATCAGTGTAGAACGTGATGATACTTTAACCTCCTAAGCTATACATGAGTACACTCCATTTGTGAGCAGATGAGAGGAATTTTGTTACACCTTGCCAGTATGCAGTCAAAATGATCTCCCCTAACATGGTTGGTGTTTATTATAGATGACTCATGTAAGTTATGATAAAAAGTTATGGTAGACATTGGATCTCTGACTTCCTTGGGACTTAGCGTTAACTGTTTAAACAAGACTCAGCAACTTCAAGTGTAGCTCTTAAGATTTAAGTAGGCCACTGGCCAGGTTGTGAAACTCAACAGAGCAGCATGCACTTTTTCCTTCCACTTTTTATTTTGTTTTCTTTTCCTTGTTACTACTTTAAATCATTCCATGTCACAGCTTGTTAAGGGTTTCAGGCTAGTTGGTAGGTGTTATATAAATTTAAAAGATTAATGTCTACCCACAGAAGCTTGTCCAACTAATTCCAAAAAACAAAACAAACCCATGGTATTCATTAGCTGTCAGCTATGTGTATATGTGTGTGTGTGTGTGTGTGTGTGTGTGTGTGTGTATTACTCTATCAGCTGCAGACCTAAAAGTGTTTGTTTATTTTTAATTTTTTAAAAATATATTTTATTGATTTTTTACAGGGAGGAAGGGAGAGGGATAGAGAGTTAGAAACATCAATGAGAGAGAAACATCAACCAGCTGCGTCCTGCACACCCCCCACTGGGAATGTGCCCGCACCCAAGGTACATGCCCTTGACCGGAATCAAACCTGGGACCCTTCAGTCCGCAGTCAAACGTTCTATCCAGTGAGCCAAACTGGTTAGGGCTATTTTTAATTTTTAATTGATTTTAGAGAGAGAGGGAGGAAGGGATTGAAAGAGAGAGAGTGAGAGAGAGGCATTGATTTGTTGTTCCACTTATTTATGCATTCATTGATTAATTTTTATATGTGCCCTGAACTGAGCAGGGATCAAACCCAAAACCTTGGCATATTGGAATGATGCTCTATCCAACTGCACTACCTGGCCAGGGCTAAAAGTGTTCATTTTTAATTGATTATTTCTTACTAATAACTGTCCATCTTAGAGGAAGCATTTTGCACTATAAATGATATATGATGGACTTTATTATCAATTAATTATAGAAACTTTGGCCTGTTTCCTTTTGATCATAATTTGTTTTTGACATTAGCAATAATAACTAACATTAACTCAATGTGCCAGTATCTTTTCTAAGTCCTTTACTTTTATCAAATAATTTAATTCTCCCTCATCAGAAGTGCAGATATTATCCCTTGTGTGCAATTGGGGAAATGGAAGTACAGAGAGGTTCGGTAGCCAGTCCAAGTTCATTCACCTAGTTAAGTGCTGAAGTCCTGAATGAAACTCATAGAGACTGTTCAGTTACATTTAGAACTTAACACTGTCAACTACTATATTCTATAGTTATTCCAACTTTGGTTTGATTAAAACACTGGATTGTGTATTGGTAAAACAGAAAGACTATTACATTGGGGATAATAACAATGACTCCTGATTATATATTTTCTGCCAGGTACCTTCTAAGTGTTTTATACTTATTATAATTTAGTTTTCACAGCCCTATGAGGTAGGTTCTATTATATCTTTATTTTACAAAGGAGAAATGAGGCACAGGGAAGTTAAATAACTTGCCCCAAATCACATAGCTAAGTGGCAGAGCTGGAACTTAGCCAGGCAATTGGCTTGAGTCTGTTGCTTTAACCACTATGCATATCTTTCTCAAAAGCCACAGGAAACAAATATCCACAGGTCAGATTAGAGCCTTTCATCCATGCTCCTGTGTTTACTGCCATTAGTGTTTTTGGTAATGTACCTGGCTGTGTGTTTTGTTTTTTGTTTTTTTCATATTTCCAGGTCTAACAAAGTCTTTGTCATCTATTAAGCAATCAGTAAATATTTTAGTAAACAATATACATGATATATGTAGTATAATATTATCAGAATGGTACTTTTAATATATTTTATTGATTTTTTACAGAGAGAAAGGGCGAGGGATACAGAGGAACATCAATGAGAGAGAAACATCGATCAGTTGCCTCCTGCACAACTCCTACTGGGGATGTGCCCGCAACCAAGGTACATGCCCTTGACTGGAATCGAACCTGGAACCTTTCAGTCTTCAGGCCGATGCTTTATCTACTGAGCCAAACCAATTAGGGCTCAGAATGGTATTTATGCATTGGAAAAAAATAGCTCTTAAAGTGGTACTACAGTGAATTATCTGAAATTGGTATCAAGGAAAATTACTGAATGGCAGTGTGGGATACTGTTTTTTTAATGACCCATTTTCCAGTTTGTATCCTTTTGGGCAGGAGGTGTTTAGGAATTCCACTGCCATTGTGAAATTTGGCTGAAGCATAGGTTCAGAAAATTAGCAGCATCCACCACAGGATACTGACACCAAATGGCAAATTCAAAAGGAATTCCTTCTCCAGCAGGTTGTTTCTGTTTGCCTAATAAATACCTCTCCACTTCCTTTTGAGGAATAACTTCAAAGCAGAAATTTGAAAATGTCATAACCTTCATAGTATCAACTCTCTTCTAAATAACTTATTTTAGACTACATTCAGTGAGAAAGCTTTAGTAAGGCCAGTTTTAAAGACCCAAGACTTTAAGATAGTTTAGATAAGGTTTGAATAAGTGGCCAAATATTCTGAGCCAGAATTCCAAGCCTGTTAGCAATGATAATATTATTTAGCACTTAGATAATTCTTTGTAGAATTATCATTAATCATTGGTATCCTGCCGGGCACTACACAAGTTTTAAGATTATCAGCTTATTGAGGCAAATATTGAAGTTGAGAGGTGAAGAGAGTGTTTAAGGTCATAACCTGGGTTATTGCTTGAGCCAGAATTTGACGCATAGTTTTTCTGATTCTTTATCCCTATCATATTCCACAAACCATTATCTTACTTTTGTGCCAAGATTTTTTTATGTAATTAACCTTAATACACAAAGTCAGTTAAAGTCTGCTTGTAATACCCAGGTTGTTTATATGAGACTTTGAAGAGTTATAAAACCTAGATAGGATTTCTTACTAAAATATGTACTGAATGTAGACTCTTTGGAAAATTTACAAATGTCTCTTGAGACTAAATTTTCTTATCTGTAAAATAAGACTAATATTTTTCACCTTAATGAAGATTTCTGAGAGTTAAATATCATAATATATGGATAATTATTCATAACCGTCATTTTTTAGTGTCTACTATATATAAGTCATTTTTCTTTAAATTATCAGCAGTCAGTTTATTTTTAATCCAACTTTATGGGCCTATTCATTTATTTATCAAATATTTTACCATGTATGCTGTCTCATATAGTAACAAGCAAAACAAACTTCCTGGTCTCATAGAGCTCAAGAAAAAATTTTTTTGGGGGGGGAGTTAAAATAACTAGCTAGCTAATTAACTAAATAAATGAAATGTGAGATATACATTCCATGTGGGATAAATTGTGGTATAAATTCCAGCAAGAAAAAGAAAGCCAGCAAGAGTAAAGGGGAGAGATTCAGATGAGTTATTTTATAGAGGGTGGTTAAAAAAGTTTACATGTAAACATTTGAGGAAAGATACAAGGTATCTGTGGGAAATGGCCTTGTGATATTGGGGTGGTTGCTTTTAGGTAGAGAAAACAGAAAATGCAGGATTTCTGGCTTGCTTAGCTTTTTCAGGACCAGCAGGGAAGCCAGTGTGGCTGAAATGGAGATAGCAAGGGAAGAGAATTAAAAGGGCAGGGAGAGAGCAGGTCATGTAGGAGTTTGTAGGTCATGAGAAGCATTTTGGATTTCTCTCTTAAGACTAAAAGACTTTAGAAGGATTTGGTCCAAAGGATGGCATGATTTGATTTCCATTTTGGGAGGCAAAAGCAAGGAGACAATGTAGAAAGCCATTGCAGTTGAAAGATGTTGGCCTGAAATAGAGTATCAGCAATGAAGGTCAGGTTCAAAATATATTTTGGCATGATTGGCATATAATAAAAGGTCAATGGATAAGGTTAGAAATGAGGGTGTAGAGTTAAAAGATGTCAGCATGTAGATACATTTAAAGACCTGGGATTGGATGGGATCACCTACGGAAGGAGCATAGAGATAGAACAAGCCCTGGAATACTGTAGCTCACCAGGGAGATAGGAGGAACCAGGCAAGGAGATTGAGAAGGAGGATAAAGAAGGTTTGAGCGGGACAGGTGAAGCAATATTATCAATCATATCAAATACTGCTGAACACTTGGATGAAATGAGTGGTGTTTGGCCATTACTCAATGTGGTGGTTATCAATGACCTTAAAAATAGGAGTTCTAATAGAGATGTAGAGACTAAAGCCTGGTGCTCTCACCTGAACAGCTGCATTAGCCTTCGCTTGTTCTATCTCCAATCCATTTGCCATTTGCAGTCACAATGACTTTTCAAAACAAATCTAGTAATATTTCTGCTGCTTTAAAAATTCCAGTGGTTTTGTATCTCTTTCCGCATATTTATGGAAAGCTTTAACCTGTTTTCTAAAGCTCTACTAAATGGGATTCAGTCACACTGTCTTTATTTTAGCTTCTTATACTTCTCCCTGTCCCAGGACCTTTGAACAGGAGGGTCCCAATTTCTCTTCCCTCTTCCAGTTACTTCAGATATTAGTTCAATGCTGTTCTTTTAATGAATCCTTTACCGGCCATACTATGTTAAAAATTCCTTTGTACAAACTCAAATAGGACTTTGTTGCCTTCCCTCTTTTGAGTGGCTCATGCCTTTGATGCTCTCACCAGCCTTGGCCTGCCATATTGGAAAAAGTGAGGACCATGACCTTGGTGAAGTTTGCTACAAATAACTGATCTTTTCCCCGGAGATATTCCCTGGTAGTAATCTGTGATCTGTGCTGTGTTCTTTTTTTTTCTTCTTCTTTTTTTTAAGCAAAAATACTATACCATTGAAGGTTTCAGGTTATATCTGCTGACTCAATTCATGAAATATAAGTCATATGTCCTAAAGCAAATACAAAAATAGCATTCAAAGGGGAAATTGATATGATATCAGATGCTCATGATAGTCATCCTTCCACCTGTCTCTGAAGCTCTCACTGTTTGGCAGGCATCATGAATGTTTGCAGCTACACTTTTCAAATCAACTGCCTTTGAATGATTTTCAGAATCCCGAGCCATTGCTAAATGCCAAGGAAAGAAATTAAGCAAAGAAAAAATTGAACAAACTCTCAGGGAACGTTTTCTAATTGTGAAAACTATTAAAATATGGAATAAATATCCTCTCAGGGAGAGGATGGATGCCCTTCTCCGAGGCTTTAAAAAATAGGGCTAGATCAACTTCTAGAGAAGAGAATCAAGGGAAAAATCCAGTAATGGCAAGGAAGTGAGCTGGATGGCTTGAAGGGTCTTTTCCCTTTTCATAGTAATGCTTCTTTGATGTTTTCATTTAGGTGGTGACTTCGTTTCAAAAGCAGATATTTGAATGTGGGGAGTGGATTCAGGTTTCAGTGAAAACCTCACCGAAGTCAGGGATGAAGGCCACCGTTGATTATGTATTAGACTCACTTTTATATATGACCATGGAAGACTATTGGACAGCCACCCAGTGCATTTCCTGGCACACATCTATTGTGGTTAGACTTCTTTTTCTGTGTGCCTCTCTGGACTCCTGCTTATCAAAGGAATACACATATTTTTCTGTGCTTGTTAATGTTAACCATAGTGTATGCAGCTATACCCTTTGTATTCATACAAAACTGCCAGCCTTCTATGTTTCCTGCCTGCTCAGCGAATGCCTATAAATCCAACGTAGCAGGGTTGAAGGAGCCTACAAGGAGCTCTTTAGTATTAAGAATGTGAAGGAAGGTTGAGGTAGATTTGAATTGTCACCATCAGTCAAAGCCAGTGAAAAAACAGCTTGCAGGTGATACAATGACCTCTGTCTACCTGATGGTGCTGTTTTTCTCCTCTCCTCAGGTGTCCAATGAGAGAAAGTGTAAAGGATTTGCACATGTAACATTCCCACATTGAATCTCAAGTGAGTGAGTAAAAACGTTGTAAATAGGATTTTATTGAATGTAAAGGACTATCCTTCATTATTAAAAATTATTTATCCTAATCTCAGTGCTCTTGAGCCTTGAGCCTTATTTGATTTGTTGTCTTAGGCCAGCTGTAGATTATGCAGGGTTTCCCAAGCAGTCATCTGCCCTGTATCCTTTTCCGAGTAGATATAGGAATTAAATAGTATAAAAACATGAACCTTGGTATACTTTGTCTTAATTATTCAATAATTAGAATTAGGATTTTAGTCAAAACAAGATATTTCTGGCTAGTCCATGTAAAATGAACAAAAGGGCTTTTATAATGGGATCATCTATAAAGAGATATTGTTTTCTTTCGTTTTTCTAGGAGAATCATAACATGTGTGTTTGTTTCTACTGTTGCTTGCAACTCAACAGAAACCCAGTAATATACATGAAAATTGTTTAAAATTTATGAGATGAGAAACTGCTTATCGCATATTCCCTTTCTTGGAGTTCCAGGATCAGAAGAATATCTATCACAGAGCAATACAAATAACTGCTAGCACGTAACATACTTTATGGTACCAGCCACACTGGGTCCGAGGCTGCCTATCGCTCCTTGAGCCAAATTAAGCAGAGACGGGGTTGAATCATACTGAGCATTGATTCCAATAATGCCAGCAGTATGGGAGAGCAGTCAGTCACCCTGGAAACTGCTTTCACTCCCCTCGCATTGGCTGATCATATACACACGAGGGAGAAGATAACTATGTGCAGCTGTGAGCTGCAAGTGTAACAGGGAAAGGGCAGAGAGGGTCTGCAGGCCGGCCTTCAGGAGCTCAAAGTCCGATGACAAGCTGGCTAATATTCCACGTTGTTACAAACGGCTCAGCCCCTTCCTGGGACTGGGAAATTGTCAGCGTTCCTGAGGAAAACTCCAGAGGGTGTCAGGGTCTGGGCACAGCAACCAAGTCTAAGCGTGTCCTGTTCTTGGTCTACTTTTAAAATGTGTTTTCTTCCTCTAGCCCTGTTTTTCTTCTTGCAACACATCCTCCAGTTTCCCAGGGTCTGTACGAAAACCTCTTATCTATAGTTGGTAAGGTGAATAATTATGAAACAACTGTGGCTCTATTCTTATTATGTGCCCTTCCCCCTATCATTTATATGAAGAAATAAATACTGGTCTAAATACAACATGGATCTCTAGTTGGCAGTAAGGTGAAATACATAAAACCCATTATAAATTCTCTGTTTTCCCAGATATTTTCATCATACCACTAAGAATTTCATAACCCAAAGGCCAAATATAAAATGTGTTGTTTTTTTCAGGGACAAGTGTTACCCCAGAGTTTCACTTTAAGCCCAGATTACTTCAGACCCCTGTATATCTGATGATCTGCCTTTAGGGCAAGAACCAGCCAAAATATGTTTTCTTGTCAACAGGGTTGAAGTTTAGGATAGAAATGTAAACCTGCTCAGTCACACTGAAGAACAAAGAAATGACATTGGAGAGGTGGAATATGGAGCTGACAGAGACGAAGCGTAAAAACAGCTGCTGAGGGAAGGTGCAGCGGGGAAAAGCATGGACTGGTCGGGGCAGGGAGGACTGTGAGACAGAGGAGCTCTCAGGTTATGCATTGCTTAGAGAAATTATTGCAGGATCTTGAAATAATAAAAAAAAGAGCATATCTGACTCCGGAAGACCTGAGTTAGCTTTCCTATTTAATCTGTAGGCCAACCTCATGGGTTGTAATTAATATAAACTGATGAACAAAAATAGATCCCGAGACAGAGAAGCTTGGGACAGACTGTCATAGCGCAGAGGGAAGGCCGGGATGGGTGCGGGGGTTGGGTAAGAGATCAACCAAAGGACTTGTCTGCATGCATGTAAGCATATCCAATGGACACAGACACTAGTGCGGTGAGGCATGTGCTGGGGGGTGGGAGTGGCCAGGGAGAGGTCAATGGGGGGAAAAGGAGACATGTAATAATTTAATCAATAAAGAGTAAAAAAAGAAAAAGTCAATGGTGAGTGATAAAATGAGACCATTTGTGTTGGAGCATACCCATTGGTATGGGTCTTATTCTTAGTAATTTCATGAGAACATATAATATTAATAGCACAGTCATGGACTGTAAGGATGAGACTCAGGATATGAGGCAAAATCCTGATTTTCAAATAGGAACCTGAATGTTGCTTATTTGATTAAACTCCTACTAGAGCAGTGGCTTTCAATCTTCTGGCCCTTTAAATACAGTTCCTCATGTTGTGACCCCAACCATACCATAAAATTATTTTTGTTGCTACTTCATAACTGTACTTTTTCTACTGTTATGAATCGTAATGTAAATGTCTGATATGCAGGATGGTCTTAGGCGACCCCTGTGAAAGGGTTGTTCTACCGCCAAAAGGGTCGCGACCCACAGTTTGAGAACTGCTGTGCTAGAGAGAAAACATTAGCTTCAGTCTTATGAGTTCTAACATAGAAAACTGAATTAGAAAGAAATATACTTGGGACTGAGTTAGGGGGATACTGAAATGGTGGGCTAATAATGTCTTGCAGGACTATTTAATTTGACTAATTCAGTGAAAAGTGGCAGCTATGAGACTTTTCTGAGTTAAAAACAGCTAAGTTTTCTCCTTAATATATTATTTATGACATTTTTTCGGTTGATCTTCCAAGCGAGGAAATGTTTATAACATAATTAATTATTACACAAGGGGGAAATAGGATAGGTTGTCCTCACTGATTTTCCAAGCAAGAGATTTCTCAACTGTGCACACCTGTGTACATATACATAAATACCTAAACTAACAAATTAAAAGTTCAGGTGTCCCTAACTTTCAGGAATTTTCAAATATATCAGTTACCTCAGTGGGTTCTAACCAGGTGTCTCAGTTCCAGGGATTTCTCCTTCATTTTGCACCTGAACCACTGCATGCACGACTGGCCTGCCAGAATGAGAACAAGATGTTACAGATGATGTTCCCCTACAGAGGGGGCCATGGTCTGTTTTCTAAGTGAGCTGTTATGAGAGGTGAGTAGCAGGGACATAAGCTTTAAGAGACGTGTTTTGATTATACCCTAGCTATGATTCTACGGCATCTTCTTTTAGGACTTGGCTCTCATGCAAAGTTTCAGTGTAAGTTAGCATAGACACAGGGCTTTTTCAAGATAAAACTGACATTTGTTGTAGTGACATTGAGGTAGGGTTTGTTACATTCCTTTTCCAACTCATAGTCTCAACAATTCTTTTGAGAATCCTCTGACTTCCTTTCTTTAGTTGGAAACATTTTCCAGCTGGAAGATACATACAGTGACTTTGTGTGTCATTCTGCCGGTTTCTAAACAAAATAGTCAGGCTGATGTCTATGATACAGTTTATTTAGTCTTTTCCTTTGAATCCGTATCTTGTTTGTGCCTGTCTTGCTTCCTAGGTCAGTGGAACAAAAAATATCCTGGCTAACAGCCCTCTGGTCAAACAGCTGCTTTTGACTCTGGGAACCTGTAAGTGGAACCGAGCAGTAAAAATGCAGCTTTCAGCTCCTACTACTTGAGCACGCCTTGTTCATCCTCAGATTCTTACTTCCTTTATTCTTGTGCTTTCCAATCAATCTTATGTACTGGTGGTTGATAATTTTATGTGTCAACTTGGATGAGCCATGGTGCCCAGATATGTGGTCAAACACTATTCTGGATGTTTCTGTGACTATATTTGGAAGAGATTAACATCAAAATTGGTGAACCTTGAGTAAAGGAAATTGCCCTCCTAATATTGGTCGCCCTCATTCAATCAGTTGAAGACCTGAATAGAAAACAAAGAATGACCCTCCCCCAGTAAGGGACAATTTTATCAGCAGGCAGCCTTTGGACTTGAGCTTTGACATTGGCTCTTCCCTGGGTCTCTAGCCTGCTGACCCACTCTGCAGATTTTAGACTTGCCAGCCTCCATAATCACATGAGCCAATTCCTTAAAACCAACCCAAATATATCTAATTAATTCTGTTTCTCTAGAGCACCCTGAGTAATATACAGACTAATACACAAAGCATGACAAATACAAATACAAAAACTTCAGATCTTATAAATCTGTATCTTCCTTCCATTTCCGCAGTTTCTTCTTGATTTTAACTTTTGCCTAGGACAGTGGTTGGCAAACCGCGGCTCACAAGCCACATGCGGCTCTTTTGCCCCTCCAGTGTGGCTCTTCCACAAAATACCGGCTCTTCCACAAAATACCAACTTCTGTGCATGGGCCACGAAGTTTCAATCGCACTGTATGTGCGTGCCCGCGTGTGATATTTTGTGGAAGAGCCACACTCAAGGGGCCAAAGAGCCACATGTGGCTCACGAGCTGCAGTTTGCTGACCATGGGCCTAGGATGACCCTCACTGTGCCTCGCTGTTATCAGTCTCATGTCCATCCATTTATTTTCCACACTGCCTTGTACATGATCTTTCTAAATCAACTAGAGGCCTGGTGCACGAAATTAATGCATGGGTAGGGTCCCTAGGCCTGGCCAGCGATCAGGGCTGATTTGGGCCTTCAGCTGCCAGCTGGGGCCTTCCTGCATTCCACGCCACCCCCTGCTGGTTAGCACACGTCATAGTGAGCGATTGAACTTCCAGTCGAAGTCCCAAAGGGACACTTTGCATATTAGCCTTTTATATAAATAGATAAGTCTGTTTATGTTGTTACTACTTAGAAACCTTGAGTGTTTCAATGTTGCTTCATGAGGAATTAAACTCTAAATTTTTTATATACAAGGCACTTTATTTTCTTTCACATCTACGTTTAAGCATTAGCCCTACTCAATTCCCAAACTTTCTCTTCCTGTCCTGAAACACACACACACACACACACACACACACACACACACAATTTTATACAATCTTTTTATTATCCATCTTACAACATATAAAAATACACACACATTACATTCCACTTTATTTCCAAGCCAACCATTTTGCTTTCTGGGACCCCAGACATATGGATGGTTTAGCTGTGCTTTATTTATCATTTATTTGGTTACAATGAAAACTTAGAAGGAACCTCTCAGTTCTCCTTTCACAGCTGTGATCATAGAAGAATGAAAGTCTGAAGCAGTAGCATTTATAGAACTGTAAATCATATTCCATTTTCAGAATCTGAAAAAATTCTGAAGATTAAGAAGCTTGGTGAAGAGATGTTCATTGCTTTCACTTGGACGTTTGTTTACTTGGTCTATTTATGTTATCACAAAACTTCTGAGGTTTCCCTAACGGGTCACTCAGATGACTTCATGCTCATGCATCACTTTGAGAAGGTAAAGGCTAAGAACAGCAGGTGTTACTGGTGTGAGATGTGCAGGCTGAGAATGCAATTCTGTTTATTTGACTCCTCAAAAAATATGTGGCACGCCACCGCCTCCCCCCCCCCCCCCAATCCCAAATGGTCTGAGCTACAATTGGATTTGGTTTTAGAATTCCTTATGTTATTAGGATTTATGAGAGTTGCTTCTCTGGAAGAATGGCATATCTTTCAGCTCTCAGTGTGGACTTTAATGGAAATAGTGTGCTTTTATGAAATAAAACCTCTCTGACGCCCTGCCTAAGGCTGTTTTCAAACCAGAACCTCTGTATTGTGTCTGGAAAATCACTAACAGAGAATCAGACAGAATGGGAGCAAATCTGTTTTTAAAATTTTCTTTCTGAAACTTCCTGTGCAACTTTCTTGTTAGGAATTTTATTCCATGGTAGTGGTAGGATATCAGTGATTTGCATTTGGGAGGTTAGCCTGTGTTATTTATACCCCATGGCTCTCAGTTATGTGTTCAGCAGCTGCATTCCACATCAGCATTAAGGGACCTGTCAAAAAGGAACACGTTTCTACAGATAAAAATTTACAAAACTGTAGCCAAATCTTCATTAACCAATGAAAGTCATGAGGTGGCTGATGTTCTCAAACAGTGGACGTTTCTAAATATTTGACATTCGTAAGCCTACTAAAATTTCACACAGAAGAGGTACCTTTAAAATTAAGCTTAAATTAGGTACGTAAATATGGCTACTATTCCCTGACTACAGCATTGGAGAGGTAAGATAGAAGCTTTGGATTGTACTGAGTGGCATAACCAATGCAACAGGCTATACCTGCCTGTAAATAATACATGAGCGCTCCTCAAAAATCTTCTTCATGATCCTTTGATTCAAAATTGTAACTTGTAACTTCAGTGCACATTATTTTTAATTCAAGGAAAATTCTGTTTACTTTGTACATTCATATCTATTTACTGAGAATTTTAAAATCTTATATTTGTCACAAAACTCCTTTACAGTTACCCCAATAGGTTATCAGCCATTTCTGTTCTTTCCAGGGAATGACAAGTTCATAAAACTGACCATTCCCATAAAAAATAACTTACCCTTAAAACCTACTGTTACATCAAGTTAAATTTATGGTATACAAGTCTAAAAAATATTTATTCAAAATCTCAGTTAAATATTAATAGTTGGTTGAATTGGGTATAGCTTTTATTTTTCCATTATAATGTAAAATAACTGACCCATAATATTTGTTGAATAAGTTGAATGAATTTATATAATTCTTTAACAAATAAATTTACATCAGAGACAATTTTTTGGAGGAAATGAAAAAAGGAATTTTTGTGAAATATTAACTGATATGTTTTGTACTGTCTCCCATACACATCAAGGAATAAGAAATGATCTGTTTATAAAAACTTAATGGAAATATATAAATTGCATCTTAATTTCTCTACCTCCTACATGTAAGCCATGAAATATTTTTGTTGAGTATTATTTGTTTATTCATTTTCTTATTGTTGACACTATGACAGATGTCCCCAGTTTAAATGTTTTTAAAATATTAATTTTTAAGTGCTTGAGAACCAAGAACCAATCCTATTTCCTCATCTGTCATGTTACTAGATTGTACATTTTTATGACAAAGAATTGTAATTACATCAATGCTTATTTCAAGTCTCTAGAATTAATTATTTTTAATTATGTAAACATTAATTAGTCATAAACCCACCTGTCCTACCATATTTGAAAAAGGAAGTGTACTTGAAAAAAAAGTCTTATAGATGCATCCATGGAAATGCTATCCCCATAGAAGTTTTGGCTCTCTAGAGTTTAACTTTTGCTTCCTGACTTACATCTGTATGTTGCTCCATGAATGTCTGCTGCGTTGATTTTGAGTCTCTCAGTTAAACCCTACAACGGCATTTACCCGGCAATACTGAGTGATTATGCACATTCTGGAATTTAAATACGTGCTGTATCTTCGAGTTTGTTTTGTTGTGTTACTGGTAGTTGATGTTTTCCTCTTGATTTTTTAGCTGTATGGGTTTTCCCTTTCAGTTGTCTATTCTAAAGGCATTTTGTCCATGTAGGTGGCAGGAGGAAGGCAACTCATTGACACCCAATAGTCCAAGTTTTGTGGGAAGACCTTGGACATAAACGATCAAGCAACGTTTCCTCTCGCCTTTTTTCTCCCTGTGAAAGGCTCACAGTCATCATCTCATCCTCCAGATTCAGATCACTTTTCTCTTAGTGAAGAATGTCCTGATCCATGCAAGTGGAATTAACCATCTCATTTTTGTTTCACCGTTAAACTTAACAGTAACCCCATTTTTATATATTTTACTTTTTGTGTGGGAAATTATAAAAAGAGGACATTCATGAAGTTCTGATTTATGGTAATTTGTAGAATCTACTGATATTACTGAAAAACTGCCTTTAATAGGGTCCTTAATGTCTGATGAACCAAAGCATTGCTTCTAAATGCAGAAGGAAGGAGGGAAATGGGGGAGAGGTGCTTGCAGAGTGGGGACAGGATGCAGAACAGTCGGCTGAGGCTGCCCTGATGGGTAGGATGGATTGGCACCATGCCTAGTGCACATGTTGGGATGGCCAATCTCTGAGTAGACACGATGGAGTTAACTTTATACAAATATTCAGCTACACAATAAAAGACAATGTAGCTATAAATAATTGAATTTTCACTTAAAATTGCCCTGGATGGATTTATTCATTGGGGACAAGTTCAGGAAAGAAGGAATCTCAACTTCTCTATCCAGGGTTTTTCAAAGACTGTAAAGGTCATAAATAAGTTTGAACACATGCAGAATGTTAGAGCCCTTTAGATCAGACTAGAGAGTGTTACAGTGAGACATGCACTTTTGTTGCTCTCTATACAGGTTGAAGGAGGTACTGGGTAGATATTAGGAATGGCAGTGCTTAAAGTGTGGCTTGAATCCTGTAATTCTTTTCCCTTTTGGGATCTTTGTTCAGGAGTTTCCTATGTGCAGTAAGTATACTTGCTACTTTTTGAAATATGTTAAGACAGTGTCCTTGTCTGATGTCAGCAATCTGTCCCAAACAATTAATAGTAGTTGTTATTTCCCATTACAGAGCCATGGATTACTTTTCCATATCAGTCTCTAACTGAGCTGGACATTAAAAATGGATTATTGCTAAGCCATACAGAGCAATGTTGAGAGCTGTTTTGCCGCAAAACAGTGGTCGTGTTGACCTTATTTATTGTTCAACCACTTTAATGTAAAATTCAGTATGGTTAGTTTAATGCAGATCAGGGCAAGAGCTGCAGACAGACTGCTTGATTCACTCCTGACCACAGGAAATGGACATGCATTTTCAGTTCCAACTAAGCATTTAACATCTGCGTGTTACGGCCTTTCCAAAAACCTGACAGAAATGTCATCAATGAAACTGAGAAGAAAATATTTCTGACAGACTTTTTCTTTGGCTTTCCTGATATTCCATTTGCCAAATTTAGGAAGAAAAGAAATCTTGCTCTCTTGTACTTTCCAAATATTTACTTTTTTAAAAGAAGAAAAACAGAGGAAGTCTGGGATCAGTGGCAGAAGATAGGATTGCAAAATGTGCCTCTGTGATAATCAGCACCAAGTAATAACATACTCATGGCCATCACCATCACCCAGGGTACTGACTTGGCTCTCAAGTGAAGTGAAGAGTCTCTAACAATATCTAAAATTCCCTTAACAACTTGACATTAAATGTCAGGGCAGAAATTTAAGTAATATATGTATGTGTATGTGTATGTGTGTGTATGTGTGTACATGTATATATATACATATATATTATGTATATATAATCTATATATATAAAAGCCTAAGTGACTGTTAAGATGGAACGATCAGTCAACCAGTTGCTCTGATGCGCACTGACCACCAGGAGGCAGACACTCAATGCAGGAGCTGCCCCTTGGTGGTCAGTGCGCTCCCACAGGGGTGTGCACCGCTCAGCCAGAAGCCGGACTCATGACTGGTGAGCGCAGCTGCAGTGGCAGGAGCCTCTCCCGACTCCGCGGCAGCACTACCGAGTGGTGGCAGCAGGCACAGCGGACCAGGATGAGCACAAGTGGCTCAGCGCCAGCTTTGGTTCAAGCTCCTCCCTGGCTGCCTGCCACTTGGTGCGCTGCTACATCCCTCAGGGGATGTCCAATGCTGGCAGTCAGACATCCCCTGAGGGGTCCCAGATTGCAAGTGACTATGTCATAGCTTATAAACTGCTATATCCCACACACAGTTAAATGAGGAAGGTGGCTTCCACAGTATCTGAAAAAGAGATCTGTGGCTGCTTAATCCTAATTCATCAGAAGAATCTCAAAACTGTCCAAATCCTGTTTATTATACATAGGGATAAGGATGAACATGTATTCCTATATATTGGGGACAGTCTCTTAGATTTAAAAATTAAAACCTGTCAAGGCTACTCTAACACTGAAAAAACAGGATGAGGTAGCAATGATATGCATTGGACTCTGGCTTGCACATTTTGTGGTCAGCCCTGATTCTGACACATAACTGTGTGACAAAGCCTATTACTTAACTTCTCTCTGCTTCAGTTTTCCACTCATAAAATGGGGAAAATCGTTCTACTGTCTCAGAAGGATCATGTATGTACTACTTTTTATAATCAGGGCAAAAAATGTAGCTGCCCATACAACAGCAAGATACCTTTCACCTGTATGCAGCGTCCTGGATTGCGAGAGGGATGTCTGACTGCCGGTTTAGGCCCAATCCCCAACCGGCAGTCAGACATCCCCCGAGGGGTCTCGGATTGCAAGAGGGTGCAGGCCGGGCTGAGCAACACCCCGCCCCCCGCCACCCCAGTGCACGAATTTTGTGCACTGGGCCTCTAGTATATTATAAGTATATACATATACTTAGGATACAGTATTAAAATATTGCTCTTCATCTTAATGAAATGGACTTGGTCCTTTTTATAAAGGAAACTTATGTTTCCTGTTATATACTGTGTCTAGGCTCTTAGGGTAAGGTTGTTTATTAGGGTAACCACATAGCTACATATGGGCATTACCCTATGGTCCCTGCCATCAGACCACTGTCACACAGCTAATAAGTTTCAGAGATAGAATGTGAACCAAGGTCTGATTTAACTGAGTCCTTTTGCATGATGACTATACTATACTGACCCCAAGGAGAAAGTGAAGAAGAGTGCTAAGGTACAGTGTGAGTATGTAAATAAGCCTGTCAACTGAGCCTCCCACATCTCCTCTCTACACTTCCCATTCACCAAGGCTCCTTCCAAACCATTCATTAATCTGGAGCAAAGCATAGGCTTATCAATAGGCACATCAAATTAGTTCCCTCTTCTATTTACTTTACAAGATTCTAAATATGTTTTGAGAACTCACCCTTCTAAATCTTTCATAATATTTCTTTTGTTGATCAATCATTATCCCGGACTAGAAGAAAACTTCTAACACTTTGAGGGATATAGCGGTAACTTCCATTATTTTAAATGGAGGAGTGTAATGATCATATTTGAGTTTTTAGGTGAAATGTTTTAAAAGAAGTATGGAAGAGATTGGAGAGGGTCAGTTTAGGTTAAGACCAACAAAACTTTTCTGCAAAGGGCCAGATAGCATTACATAAGGTCCCAATCACAACTACTCACCTCCATTGTTGTATTGTGAAAGCCGGCACATACAATAAGTAAACTATGCCTGGATTTTGCCCATTAGCTGATTCAGAAGAAGGGACAGCAGTTAGAACAGTTACCTCAGTGAGAGTGTGGTGGCATGCACAATATTGGCAGCCATGGTAATGAAAAGAAATGGCACGCTAGGTAGCTAGATGAAAATGAGTTGGTTGATAATTTATTGATATGGGCTATAAGGAAAGAAGTCAAGGATAACAGCCATGATTTTTATTTGGAAAATTTAGAAGATCAGTGATGCTATGAATCAATGCAAGGAATGCATAGAAATAGTTGGATTTTACAGGGCAAATGTTGGAGTCCATTTTGGACAAATTAAATTTGAAGTATCTCTGGGATAAAATTACATAATTTTGCCATGGACCAATTCCAGCATGTCATAATTTCAAGAGTTTCATCAAAAAGTTGATGAAACTTGGGGACTCAACATGGTTGAGTCACACATGTAGTCATCTATTGGGAATGGCTAAAGGCATTTCCCCAAACCTGAATAGGAAACTGATTGTGGCTGCCAGACAGTTAAAGGGCATCTTAATCTACATGTTATTGCCTCCTACTGGTCAAACACCTGAACAGCCGTAGGCTATTCCCCAAACTGACAATGCTTCTGTACCCTTTGAAACCTTACCCTTTGAGGTGTATTATCTCCACCTTGCTTTAGGACAAATTGTGTTAATAAAAGCAAGGGTCCTAGGCAAGGAGGCACTCTTCAGTTCCTTTAGCTGAAGGTCCTCTGACCCCCAATGCCTATCAAAATTATATCTTGTCTCTGGACTCTTTATTAGTCTCTGGATTTCTATGTCATCTACTGTCATCTACGTGCAGCCCCTTTTCCAGATTCCTGAACCCTTCTTGATGCTGGGACAAGAACCCCGGCATAAATGGACGCCTGAAGTGGGACTTTCTGAACCCTGGAAGCACCAGCATAATTTCACTAATACACAATATTGACAATTGTGATGATTTTCCTCACATATTTAAATTATGTGATTAAAGGTCTAAAATTAAAAATGAAAAAAGTCAATATAGGAATAGTTTATATTGGCAAGAGATTTTAGATTGTTAGATAATGTTGCGTATATTAAAAATGTTTTATAACATTATTCTCAGAGACTATATGACATGAGGAGAAGAGGGTTACACAGCTGATTCTGAGTGAGAGCTATAGCTCAAATCGGGACAAGCTGAAGAAGTGGTCCAAGAGGCAGAAGTGACTGTAGCCAGCAAAGGAAATGTGAATGAAAAATGTCTATATCTACCAGTGAAAGGAAGTAAGGCCTCTTTCCTCCACTCTAAATTCATACAGTTTTATGTACACTATTTTCAGACTTCACAGGTGATGTTATTTTTTGCATTTATATTTTGTTGATAAAATTTTGGAGGGTTTAAGTAACTTCTGTGAGTTCTCAAAGCATATCAATATAGCAAAGCAGAGATTGAACCCAGCTGATGAGGCCCAGTGTGTGCATGCCTCACTGAGCGACACTGCCGTACCACCAGTCCTCTCTGTCCATCTTGAGGTGAGAACTAAGAGCTGCCTTTACATGAACCTTAGTCTAACAATTTCAGAAAACTAGGTGCGTAAGGAGATAAGTATAGAATATCAACCTGAGTATTTGAAACATAGTATCAGTGAAGGCAGGCAGCTGGGGCTTATTTGTAGGAGTTCCCCGATCAGCATCTGATTTCATATTCTGACAAATCTAACATTCAGGCAGTTCTTCTGTTTCCTATTCCAAGTAAATGTTCCCTCACTTCCATCTTTAATTTCCACCTTACCTCTATAACCAGCTTCCACTTCCACCTTGCTTTCTAAAGCTCAGTGACCTATGCTGAGTAATCCTCAGGATCTATAAAAATGTATTTCTCAGTGATACTTGATACTGTTACCTGCTCCTTCTTTGAAGTCTTCTGGATTTTCTATGAATGACATTTAATCCTATACCTCAAGGAATTGCCCTTATTACTTCCTTTCCTGTCATATTTTTCCATTTAGCCATCAAAACGGGGCATCCTGTGAAACCAGGCTCTACTGCCTCATCTTTGATATTTTCCACTTTGATCTCCAATGATGGGTGTGCTCTTATGTGCCTCAATTTCCCCTACAACCACTCCCATGATGGAGTTTGCATCAAAGTGGTACATTTGTCACAGTTTGGTGAATGTATAATACTGACACATAATTAGCACCCAAAGTCCATAGTCTATATTAGTTCACTTTTGATGTTGCAGAATCAATGGGTTTTGACAATATATAACCATTGTAGTATTCTACAGATAAGTTTCCCTGCCATAGAAATCTTCTGCCTATTCATGCCTCCCCTTCCCTTAACCAGGCAACCACTAATCATTTTACTGTCTCCATAATTTTGCCTCTCCCAGAATGTTATAGTAGTTAGAAACATACAGTACGTAGCCTTTCAAATTGGATTCACTTATATTTATGCATTTAAGGTTCTCCACTGCTTGATAGTTCATTTTTTTTAGTGCTTGCATAATATTATGTTGTCCAGATCACAGTTTATTTATTCGTTCATTTTTCCGGGCATCTTGGTTGCTTCCAAGTTTTGTTAACTATGAACAAAGCTGCTATAAATGTGTGCAAGTTTTGTATGGGTATTAGCTTCCAGTACCAAAGTGTGTGATTACTGTATTATATCAGAGTATGTTCAGGTTTAATATATATATACTAATGTGTGTATATTTTAGAGAGGAATAAAGAGGGAGAGGGACAGAAACATCAATGATGAGAGAGAATCATTGATCAGCTATCTCCTGCACGCCCCCTACTGGGGATTGAGCCTGCAACCCGGCTATGTGCTCCGACCAGGAATCAAACTATGACTTCCTGGTTCATAGGTTGATGCTCAAACACTGAGCCACATTGACCAGGCTGTTCAGTTTTTATTGTTTGGTTGTTTCTTAAACTGCCCAAACTGTCTTCCAAAGTGGTTGTACCATTTTTGTGTTCCCAACAGCAAATAATGAGAGTTGCTGTTGCTCCACATCCTTGCTAACATTTGGTGTTGTCAATGCTTTGGATTTTGGCCATTTTTATTGCTGTGTAGAGATATCTCATTGTTGTTTTAATTTGCAATTTCCTGATGACATATGATGTTCAGCATCTTTTCATATGCTTATTTCTTATCTGCTTATCTGCTTTGATTCTTAAGCAATTTTGAAATGTCAGTTAATAAGTCAGTTTATTTGAGCTAGATTTTTGAGGCATTAAGATTAAGTATTGGACATACTTCATGAAAATTTCATTCACTGTCATAACAATTCATTGTTGTTATCTGAGCCTGCAGTATCTGCAAAACAGAAAATACTATCCTCCAGGATATAAAGGGTAATATAATATAAATAATTACTTTTCTCCCCTGTATCTCTGTCTACTCTAGAAGGCTTAATGACAAGCCTCCCACCTTTTTTTAAAAAAGAAAAACTTAATAGAGGAAGAAATTTTAAAATACTACCAGGTTTGGCTTTCTGTCAGATTTCCCTCAATAGAGCTGTGGAGGTGATGAACAGGGATATTCTGGGTAAATGGCTAAGGGTTAGCTATTCATTTCACAGGTAATTTATTAAGAATATTTATTGAGGGGGGATTTATATTTACAAAGAAGAGGCCCTGTGGAATACTCATTCTACACAGTCCTAGAAAATATTATTGAATGTGGCAAATATTTGCTATTTTTTTTCTTTTAGATATTGAAATGCATCCCTAAATCAGCTGAAGGCAGAGAATGGTTAGACATTTCACTTGATATCTGCATTTATGTGTTTCAAACTATGTTTCCAGTTTCAATGTTTTAAATTAAATTAGAAATACAATGGCAAAGTTTATTTCTCATTTCTAATTTGATTTAACTGTTTGTGGTGATAATAGTGATAATATTCACCATGGCATGAATTTCAAAGAAAATAACTCCTCAAGTTCTTCCCATGTTTCTCTAAAAGAAAAATGGCATAGATCCACATTACAGATTCAGTATAAAGTTCATCCTCAGCTCTGCCATTCATTAAAACACATCTCATTTTCAAAGTCACATTTCATGAACAAATTTAACTTGTTTAACAGCATGCCCAATTCTATCATGTACAGCCATTGTATAGTATAGTCAATTTACATTTAAACATAAATTAATTTCATGAGGCTAACTAAAATTTCCCTGTCATTAGAGGCAGATGGAAATTGAGGCAATTGAATCAAGGAGAAAGGAGACATTGGTCTTGTGGCTGCACTATCCTTGTTTCCAATAACTCTTCTAACCCTGTTCCATTGCCTTTGAATAATCAAGTTTCAGGAACGTGAGATTATCTAGTTTAAATAGAGCCAGTTAAATTGAATTACGATAGTGTTTATTCAGTGCCTATTAAGAATACTAAGAATGAGTGGGTATGAATTTGTTTAATCCAGCAAAAATATTTATTGAACATTGTGCAAGTTTCTACAAGTTCACTAGTGCAAGTTCACTGGTGGAAGATCATCAGTGATCAAAGTGGGAAAAGGATTCCTGCTTTGAATAGCTGCATGAGATTTCCATGAGAGAAAAAGAATCACCATGAGAGATATAGAATAAGGGACTAATTCTAAGGATTAGATCTTGCATGTACTTCTTAACAAATTCCTACACTTATGTGTTTCTTTTCTTTTCTTTTAATCCTTACCATGGTAACAAGTAAAACTCGGAACTGGATTTAAATCTGTCTAATTGAGCAATGACAACCAACTTCAGTGAATCTACCCCTGCAGGCCAATTACTAATAATCTCATGCCTGGAAACTCACCCAGTTGGCAGTCAGCTCACTACAGTAATCATGCTTCTAAGAATGGCATTGAACCAATACTGCCTCTATAACCAATACAAGGTATGATTTCAATGCTGATGTTGACCACTCTTGTTCCTACACAAGAACAACCTGAAGCAATCTCCCCCCCCCCGCCCCCCCGAAGCTCTATATAAAATTAGCAGTTTGCATTGCTCATTGAAGCTATTTTATCAACATAGCTCTTTTACTTAAATCAGCAATAAATCCAGCTCTTTGGTTTAAGGTTTTGAGTCTCATTCTTTTATAATTATACTAGAGGCCCAGTGCACAAAATTCATGCATGGAGGGGTGTCCCTCAGCCCGGCCTGCACCCTCTCCAATCTGGGACATTCCTCTCACAATCTGGGACTGCTGGCTCCTAACCGCTGGCCTGCCTGCCAGCCTGATTGCCCCCTAACCGCTCCCCTGCCGGCCTGATTGACGCCTAACTGCTCCCTTGCAGGCCCAATTGTCTCCAACTGCTCTCCCCTGCTGGCCTGATCACACCCAACTGCTCTCCCCTGCCGGCCATCTTGTGGTGACCAACTTGTGGCAGCCATCTTGTGACAATGTGAGGGTGGCCATCTTGTGATGTCATGCGACACCACCTAGGCTTTTATTATATTCGATTGTTTTATCAAAAATAGTTTTGAAGAACCTTGCTTGACACAAGGGTAATCTAGGATCTTTAGATCAACAAAAATAGTCAGTGCCCTTGTACCCACATTTTATTTCTCCTTCAGATCTGCTGCCTGAGTGCAACTGTTTCAATAATGGTCCTGTAATATCTAATCTTTTACCATAATTTATATCAACCAGTGAACTTGTATGCATATGTGCATAACCTGTGGACACAGACAATGGGATGGTGAGGGCCTGGGGAGGGGGATGGGAGTGGGCTGGAAGAGGTTAGTAGGGGAAAAAGGAGGACCTACGTAATACTTTCAACAATAAAGATTTAAACAACAACAAAAACAAATTGTCTCAAGTGGCCAAATTTGTAGACTTCTCTAGAGCACAATAACTTGTTCTTTTGAAAGATGGGTAAATATTTAAATACTGGTAGTTGTTTTATTTAGGGACTATTTTATGACTCTGAAAAGCTATGGGGAAAAAAAGGATTTGGTAGCCAAAGTTACTGACATCAAGGTAGACCCCCACTGTAAAATAAGTACCAATAATAAAGATATCACTGCTCTAAATAGGCTTCCCTGATTGAGGAACCTTTGTGAGAAACTCATAGAACGTAAGACAGTTCCCTGGGGGAGATTTAGGAATTCTATCATGACTTCACAGACTTGGCCCCCACATTTGAAAAGAAACAATGCTAATAAGATGGATATAAATATATAATAAAAAATATCTGGCCAAACCAAAATGTTTGCCTAGTGCCATTAGACAACCTCAAAAGAGAGACTTACAAAATTTTCTTGAAATAATTCAACATAGTAGACGCTTAATAAGTTTGGTTAATTTAGTATTTTTATAGTAGCATGATCACTAAATTAACTAAAACAAGTTCTACTTGGGAAATATGAAAAGTAGTAAAGAATTTGGAAGTCATTAAATATCAATGCAATGTGAGGAGTTACACTTTTTTTGGTGATGGAATTAAAGATACTGCATTTGGCCTTATGCCATAAGTAACGAGCAAATGGACAAAATATATAAAACAGCTGTATTATGATAATGAACGATGTGACTGGTAGGACTGTGATCCTTGACAGAAGGCAGAACATAAAGTGCAAGATGTTCTCTCTGGACTTCTTGTTCAGGGCATCTATACTCCATGGCGTAGTGAAGGGCAACCGAAGCAGAGCACGGCATGCTCACGGGTTGAGGAGACAGAGATTAGAGCTCAGGAAGGTGTAGCAGTGAGAGTTCATAGGGTCACAGAGATTATAAGTAGTTACAGAAAGAGAGTTGAAAAAATCTGTATGGGTTCTCCTTAAGGCTTTGGCTGAATTCTCAGCCTCATATTTGTAGGGTGAGACACCATGAGTCCAGGCAAAAACAAAAAAGAGACTATCAGAGTAAGAACAACTACCAGGAAACAGTAATGCAGCAATTTCCACAGCTTCCAAAAGGTTGGGTGATGATTGAGTTTGAAATGCTCAGAGTAGAAAGAACTAAATACCCAGGGCATTCAGTAGTGACCCCAAAGATCACAATTTGGTGTTAAAATGGCTAAATTAGTAGTAGAGTAACAGATATTCTAGACATGCCCTAATAAAGCTTTAAAACAAGTCTAAAAAGGATCAAATAGATCCACAAGTAACATAACTGCCTGCTAAAATGTAAAGTTGAAGGAAATGTATATCATAATTATGCAGAAGCAACCTGTGCAGAACTTGTTCAGGAATTCTCTTTTCATTGCTAGAGTTCTGCTGCCCTCTGCTGATCCTTACATTCTGTATTGATGGGAAAGGGAATCTATAGGAACCATATTACCCCTTGCAAATAAATACATGAAGACTGAACACAAAGAGAGTAATGCATCAGAATGTAGTTGATCCTACGTTCTCTGGTTTACCATATTCACTGAAGGAGAAACATGAATCTATATGGAGTTCAAATTGTATTAGCTTCATTTGAAAATGTGAGGTAACCTTAGAAATTAGATACCTTCTCGTTTTATTGAAATCACATATGAATCTCCAAAAATTGAAGTGAGTTTATTCAATTAAACTCAACAAGTCAGTGGTGAATCCAGGAATAAAACACAGAGCTTGTCTTTATTCAAAGTTTAGCCAAGCTTCTGCTGAACACATTATCACACATGGTCCAAATTATTTGTAAAAACCAGATAGCAGGCAATATTATGAAAAATACTTGAATGTAGCAATTTTTAAAGGTACCCTTAACACTTTTTTTTCATCCTTTCCCTCCCCAGCCCCTTTTTTTTGTTTGCTTGTATCTTTCCTTCCTTCTTTCTTCCTTCCTTTTTTTCTCTTTGAGTATCAGAACACTAATTACTGAAGATACTGTTTATAACTCATGGGGACAACATAGGGCAAAGGTAATTATAATCCCATTTCTACCATTAATACACATGATTCTTAGGCAATTTAAACCTCAGTGGTTTCATCATTAAATTGGAGATGGAGATAATGGCATTATGTCATGCAGGGATTGTGAGTAGCACATTCATTTAAAATATAAATATAAATAAAAACTTGCATTTGTACAAGAACTTAAAGCAATTATGTACACAATGGGTTTAGAAAATAGTCATTATATACAGAGTTCAATAAAGTATAGATAGTATTATTACTCCTACTACTGTGTTGTAATTTCATTCCAAAATATTATACTTATTTCTTATTATGTATTATAGCTGGCCTAACATTTTGTATGTAGTATATTTTATAAACTTTCTCTCAAAGCCAAAGTGAGATCTGTGAAATTTGTAAGTGATATGATTTAAGGTTATTGAGAAATTCTCTTTCTCCAGATTAAAATTAGTGCTTCCATCAGTCATATTATAGTGGATAAAAGTCTTAGTGTGCCTTCGGATGAAATGCAATTTCATTTCAATGCCAGTTTTTGTTTTGGATGAGGAATGCAGAAAGCTATTATTCTCTGTTGATGTATTATAGACATGAACCAAGTAAATTAAGGAAAGAAAGGCAGGGAGGGAGGCATTCCAGAGATGGGCGTGCAGCTAAAGTCATGACCATGGGCTGTAGTTGTGCTCTTTGCTATTGTTTATTGATTAAGGTATTACATATGTGTCCTTATCCCCCCAATTGGCCCCCACCCGCCCCACTCATGCCCTCACCCCCTTGGTGTCTGTGTCCATTGGTTATGCTTATATGCATGCATAAAAGTTCTTTGTTTGATCTCTCCCCTTAACCCCCACCCTCCCCTACCTTGCTATTGGGTTTTGCTTCTAAGAACTTCAGCTGACATAGCAAGGAGAATTATGTCTGTGTACCAACTTGTTATATTCATATCTATAAATAGGTAACATAGGTAACCATCTGTATCTATAATATTCTAAACATGAGCTCTTACTCATGTCTCAAAGTCTAATCCATAATCACATGGATTAGTCCCCCCCCCAGCCCCGCCCTCATTTATCTATAAACTGTAACTTCAACAGTGAGAAATATGGCTCCCACCACCTGCCATTCACTTATGTAACTGTTCATTTCCAGTATGCATGTATACCAGTACTGGGATCTTTAACCTGTACTCCCACAGGAAAAACTATATCAACTAGAGTATAGTGTTTAAGTCCATGTCCTTTTACCTTAAGTCTTATAGAGTCTAGATCATTCATTTCCAAAAGTTTCTTAGGTCAACACCTTTTCCTCCATTCCCTTCAGTGAGATTGTTTTATACATTTGTGATAGTTATATTCTCTTGTCACAGTTGATCCCATTGTGGGCTCCCCAAACCTCCTAAATAATTTCTTTTTTAAAAATTTACATTCAGTTTCAATTTTTGTACTATAAAACTCTATGGGTTTTGATAAATGCATAATTTTATGTATCCTACAGATTTATTTCATCACCCTCCAAATCCCCTGTGTCTCACCTTTTCATCTCTCCCCAGAGCCCCTGGCAACCCCAGACCTCTTTACTGTGTCTCTATAGCTTTGCTTTTTCCAGGATGTCTGTTTGGACATACAGTATATATTTACTTTTTTCACTTAGCAATGTTTTTATCCTTTGGCTAAGTTATGTAACTTCTTATCAGTGGTTCTCAACTGGGGATAATTTAGACTGTAAGGGACAGTTGGCAATGTCTGGAAGCATCTCTAGTTGTCACAACTGTAGGGGTAGGGGATCTGCGATGTAGAGGCCAAGGATGCTGCTACCACCCTACATGCACAGGAAAATCCCTCACAAGAAAGAATTACATAGCCCAAATGTCACAAGTGTCCAGGTTGGCACACCCTTATTTTTAAGATTTTTAAAAAGAACTTAGTGTAAATTCTCCAAACATGTTTGTTTTCAACATTATTTTAAGTTCTTTTCATTCACTTATAAATTTAAAATCAACCTGTAAGGTTTTTTTAAATGCCTGATAGGATTTAAATTGAGATTTTGTTAAATCTGTAGATCAGTTTGGAGGGAATCGTCATCTTGATAACATGATATGTCTCTTTCTATATATAGACCTCTTTAATCTGAACTGAGGTATTTTAGATTGCAATGTACAAGTCTTAAACATTTTATTAAATTATACCAAATATTTCATCTTTTTTGTACTATTAAAAGGGCACATTTATTTGACTTACACTTCCTTCATAAATAGTTAACAGTATTCATACTTAACAAAATACAATTTGTTCTATATTGACCTTGTATTATTTGATTGTACTAAATTCACTTTTTATTTCTAAAAGCTTGTAAATATGTACTGGATATGGCACAAATCTTTTCTGCTCAAATTCCATAGGCCTGAAGTTTGTCACATTTAGGTCAAAGCTGAGAATTGTACTATTTGGTTGTGTACATCTGTGACAGCTAAACTATGTTATTGTAGAAGATGGAGAAAAGTATACTGGTAGGCTATTAGTAGTGTGCCATAGTCAACATCTCTGATCACGGAAATTGTTATATTTATTCTTCTTTTCACTTATTCACCATTTCCCAAGGAACAATCACAAATCCTAGCCAGTTATTATCTAGCTCATGCCATATTATTTGAGTAATATTCAGAATTGTCCATCAGGACCAAATATATGTCTAACAGAGTATAAAGTATTCTGGCAATTTTTAATAATCCTTGCCTCCCATATTCAATAGTGGATAAGAAATAGAATAGCTACAAATTCCCAGTTTGGAGAAGGACAAATGGAAAAAACACAGTCTTGAGCAATTTAATTTGTTTTCTTATCAGCAAATATTCTCTGATTCAAGAGGCACAGTCTAATTCAGAAAAATATACAAATAAATATTGTAGTTCGGGTACTTTACACAATGCCACCAGAGAGGGAACAGTTTAGCTCAGAAAATCAGGGATGCTTGGCCTTGAAGATGAGTGAGATTTTATCACTCGGCATAGGAAAAGCAAAAGGGCCACAGAGGAGGGCAGAATTTTTCAGGTGAGAGCATATTCTTGGAAGAGAGAGTGATTCATGTGTTCTGAGTTTTAACTGTTCCATAAGTGTCAGCAAACACTGAGAATCCTCTCTTTTGAGTACTTACAATTTGATATGGGTTTCAGATTTTTGTCCCAAGATATTTAGTTACTGGAAGTGTCAGATATGTCTTCATTAATATATAGTACAGTGCCAGTATGATGATGAAGGAGGGGGATACATGATATATGTAAAGTTCTACAAGTCCCTAGTCCTCCTTGTTTTATTTTGTTTTATGTTAGTGGGGTATTGTATAGGAAGAAAGAAAAAAAAATCCTTGGATTTCCCTAAAACATTCCTCTGAGTTTATTCTAGATGTTTGACCATATTACTACTTACAGAACAGTGTGGCAAATAATGTATACATTAAAATATTTTATCATATTCATGCTTTGTTTTCCTTAATTAGTAAGAGGAGGAGATTCATGTTTGAAGTCAGAATGACTTCTGCTTCAAACAGACAAATATCATTAGTTGGCAGGCTGTAGTCAATTAATATCCAATATGACAGACCAGGTGGCCAGATCCCAGGATAAGTTTTGAAAGTACACAGAGTAATATGTACCTTCCCATCTGGCAGGCTGAAGGATTTGGAAGAGATGCCAAAGTCGTTACTGGCTTATTGTTAGCCAGAGATCATGGCTGTGAAATGTACTGTATTAACCACTGTGGTGTTCAGTTTGATTGTCTTCAAAGATGCAACTTGGAACATTAGCATGCTAATTAAATCTCGGTTTCTGCTAACTATTGGGGAAATAGGTTTGTTGCCTAAATACTGCAGAAAATGTGAACAAGTTTCAACTTCTTCAAAGTTTACTTTCAAAAAGATATTTGTTCTTAACCTGGAAAGATACTGTGAGACTTTTCTTCTGAGCTTCTTGCTGATATATGCAATCACCTACTTAACACCTTCACTTGTCTCTCTCACTTAACATGTTTAAAACTGTACTTTTGATCTTACCCACAACTAATCTAATGTTTTCCTCATTCATCTCAGTAAACGGTTCCTCCGTGTTCCTAGGTACATAAGCCCAAAGTCTGCAAATAATCCTCGGCACTGGCCTCTCTCTTATATACACATCCTTTCTATCTGCAAAAGCCTGTCTATTTTGCCTACAATGCATTTTCCACATCTCTGCGCTTTTCTCCTTGTTCATTGCCACCATTTTATTCTAAGCTTTACCTCTCTCCTGGTTGAGTGAAATGACTTCCTAATGCTTCCTACTTTCATTTTTGTCTGCGTCGATCTCATGTATACATATTGTCAGAATATCTTCAAAATGTTTTTGAACCTTTTTTTTAATCTCTTACTCAAAGTCTTTGAGTGTCATTTCACTAGGATAGGGCACAGAATTCTTTGTTCTGTGTTTTCTGTCCTTACGTGCTTCTGTAGACTCTTACTATGCTGTCCCCCTTCCACTCAAGGGTAAACTTAGGGATAGAGTGATGAGAACTTAACACTTGAGCAAATTGTTTATACCCAGAACTCCTTTGAAATTCACACCATCAACCTTTCATATCGTCAGCACCTCCCATTATGGATATTTATATACTTCCAGGTCACTTTGACATGTTAACTGAGAATTTTGGTACTGGCTGCTCTTGGTATTTTTCTGCCTTTTGTTGTTGTTGTTGTTTTTCCCTTGGTAAATATCAGTATCCTTGTGGATATTTCTTAACTTTAGAAACTCTAATAAATATTATAGATTTCCCAGTTTATAGCCATAGTAGCCATTTGGTAAAATTTTATCATGTGTAATTTATCATGCATTAAATTTTTTTTGTTAATCCTCACCTGCAGATAGTTTTTAGAGAGAATGGGAGGGAGGGACGGAGGAGAGAGAGAGAGAAGAGAGAGAGAGAGAGAGAGAGAGAGAGAGAGAGAGAGAGAGGGAGAGAGAAAGAGAGAGAGAGAGAGAGAGAGAGAGAGAGAGAGAGAGAAAGAGAAAGAGAGAGAGAAAACTTGAAACCCAGGTAAATGCCCTTGATTAGGAATCGAACTCTCCACCCATCCGTGCGGGCCAATGCTCTAACCACTTAGCACACTGTCGAGGGCTCATGCATTAAATTCAAAATGTAAATATCCCCATATCCCTTCCTGATATTTCATGCCATCCCTCTTTTAAATATCTCATTAAGTTTTCCAATTTACTAGTATAATGCCTCCATTTCTCCTATTATTTAGTTTTTTCCTCTACAATTTTTTTAATTCTTTATTGTTTAAGATATTACATATGTCTTATTTTTCCCCCATTGACCTCTCCCCGGCCACCACCACCAGCCCCCACCCCCGCACATGCCCTCTAGTGTCCGTGTCCATTGGTTATGTTTATATGTAGGCACACAAGTCCTTAGGTTGATCTCTTACTACCCCCCCCACCCCACCCCCATTTATGGCCTGTTAGTGCTTCTCTGTCTCTGGATCTATTTATTCATCAGTTTATGTTGTTTATTGTATTCCACATATGAATGAGGTCATGTGATGTTTATATTTCTCTGACTGCCTTACTACACTTAGCATAATGCTCTCCATGTCCATCGATGCTGTTGCAAATGGTAAGAGTTCTTTCTTTTTTATAGCAGCATAGTATTCCACTGTGTAGATGTACCACTGGTTTTTAATCCACTCATCTGCTGATGGGGCACTTAGGCTGTTTCCAGATCTTAGCTATGGTAAATTGTGCTGCTATGAACATAGGGGTGCATATATTCTTTCTGATTGGCTAATACAGACTGGTGCAGTCACTGTGGAAAACAGTGTGGAGTTTCCTCAAAAAATTAAAAGTGGAACCCCATTTGACCCAGTGATCCCACTTCTAGGATTATATCTCCTGTTATTTTGAGCTCTGTTTTAAGATCCTCTTTGCTCATCAACACTGAATCTCATTTACAAAACTTAAAAAACTTCACAAAGATCTTCAATATTTTTATAGAAAACAAAAATGTGGGCACACATTTCTTCTCTGTTAAGCTTATGTCCCTGGTAAGTTACTTGATACTTGCTTATTCCACAGTTTAACTGCTTCTCTTTTCTGCTTGGACTGCTTATGCATCTAGGAGAAAATTCCCACCAAGAACGCTTGGTTTAAACCCTAAGCAAACCTTGTTCAGTCATTCCATTCAGGGGCCATTCTATACATTCACACTTTTCTTCAGTGTTCCTACCTTTCTTATCTCCTGACTCTCATAAAATAATATTACTGTGTTTTTTCTTTTCACTTCTAGAGCCTTGCAAAAAAAATTGGCGTATAGTAGAGAATCATAAAAATTGTTTAATTTAATAATTCAACCATGGGAACTTTTAAAAATACTGATGTAAGGATCCTGTCCCAGACCAAAGAAATGAAACTCTGAGGGTGATGCTCTAATGGGTATTCTGAAGAAACTCCCATGTTCTAAGGTGCAGCAAGAATTAAAAAAGAGCATTGGCCACTGAATGCCTCATTGAAATCCTGGTCTTCTGACTAGAAACTATAAGAATAAGTCAATTACAGTGGTAGATGGCTGTGCGGATGTCCATGTTAGTCAGCATATCAGGGTTTGTGAACTGCCAAATACTCTCGGTCGGCCGCTTTCAACCTTTTTCATCTCATGGCACACATAAACTCATTGCTGAAATATATATTTTTTGCCTGCCTGACCAAAAAAATAGGTGTAATTTTTATTCATTTACATCAGACATTTATTGTTGTGTTGGCTGTTGTCATTTTTTTATTAGACATTCTGAGAGAAAGAGGCGGTGCCCCTGGCTAAATAGTCAGATATTGCATGTTTTAAAAATTATGTGGCTAATTAATTGGTGAATTAGCATACTCTACGTAGAGAAATGGTGCTGCATACACACATCTAGTAGTTGGTCATCCAAGTGATATCTATAAAACTGCTGAGAAATGCCTTTCTGTTTCCTCCCTGGGGCTGCAGGAAGCGGCACTTACATAGTCTTTGAATAAACCTGTTGATGGTGGGCAGATTGGCAGGCAGAACGCTTAGATGCTAGTGTTAGAACTTGGCCTAGGCAAGCACCTCTTGTAATTTACTTTCAACTTGGCTTAAAGAAGGTGATTTTATGCCTGGGCTAGGGATGAAGGGAGATTCTGTTTCCCTCTGGGGACTTAGGAAGGATGAGAACATGTTCAGTGTGTGCTTTTGCCCCTTCCTTTGAAAATAAATAAAACTGTATTGTGCTGCTGCTCCACTCAGCTTATATGCACCTCAGTTCAGGCAAGCAAAGCCAGGTAAGCAGCATGTGCCCATTCATCCTCTTGCATGATGCCTGGAATAGAAGGTGTTACCAAAAGCTTACTTCGTTTCTGATAACCCATCAATGGCATGTAACTAGCGACTGATGTGACTGCAATATTCTTAAATTCAAAAGCATCACAGCTGCCTCACATTTTCACATCTTCAGTAGAGAATTAAATCTTAGTTTACTGAGATTTTAGATAAAACAATCCAGGCATTTTGTCTAAATTATATGCTGTTTTAAAAATTCCCAGTGCTTGGAAAATGTGTACCAAATATCACAAAGAGACGCAGAAAAATATGAAGGTTCACTATTTTAACCATGGCTATATAAATCATTTTAAAGGAATTGCCTAAGGGGGAAAAAGTCATCTTGCATACCAAATTAAAGTTATCATTTTTTTAAAAAAATGTTTTTATTGATTTAAGAGCGAGAAAAAGGGAGAGAGATAGAGAGATAGAAACATCAATCTGCTGCCTCCTGCATGCCCCCTATTGGGGTTCGAGTCTGCAACCCAGGCATGTGCCCTGACCAGGAATGGAATTGGGGACTCTTGGTTCATGGGTCAGTGCTCAACCACTTGGCCACACTGGCTGGGTGGAACTTATCAACTTTTATTTTGACTTCCTGTTCAGTTCCAGTAGCTAAAACAGGATTTTATATAATTTTTTTTTAATGCAGAAAGAGAATGGCTTTTTTGCTTTTTTTAAAAATTGTTGTTTAACATACTTTTTCTCGTTGTTTACATTTTGAATTGAAAACATTATAAACTATTTGAAAATGCCTAAGAACAGTGATGTATAAGTAAAACAACAGACAAAATATAATTCTATTGGTCAGAAAGGACACTTTAATATAAATTTCTTCAAACGATTTATTAAATATAAATATATTAAATGAGATTTATGTTATATTAAATAATGTTTAATAAATATTGTATTGAATAACATTCAAATATTTCATTTGATATAAATTATATATGATATTTTAATTTTACTGATATTTTAAAGTGAACCAATTTCTCTATTATTTTGTTGGCTAAATATGTGTACATATCTGAGTATGATGCCTAGTGCATAGTAGATAACAAGAAACATTTTGGATTGATTGTGTAATATTGTTAACATAAACTGTGTTTTTACTTTGTAATGTTCTCAGTAGTATTTTTTATTTTGGCTCTGCCTTTATATTTTAATTATTATCAATACTAAAATGGGATAGAAAGATGATTAAATAAGATTTGTAGATTCATTAACAATTAATTTCTGAATTTATATTTTTTATACTTTTTACTTTTTATTTCCTACCTGGAAGAATTTTTATGACTATAAATTTTAAACTGGTAAGGGAACACTAATGAAGAAGTGGATTAGCAAAAAAAGAAGGAAATATTTAAGAGAGGGCCAAGAGTGGTAACCTCTAACTAATTGCAGTATTTTATCTCTTGGTGTTTTGATTTATTTCTACACCCTTAATTTAAAAGAAATGTGTTCCATGATTTTCAGTAAGTGATAATTATATATTGAAGTAATGCCACAGCATGTCAAACGTTTTGGAAACTGAAAGAAGAGAAGGGCTGGGACCATTACCCTGAGCCTCACTGCATGTCAGCTTTCTGAGTGGGTAGAGTTAGTGGCAGGTATGTATGAATGAGGTGTGTGGGCTGGGCTCTGGTTCAAACTCAAGGCTACCTTTCTGCTTCTAGTATATGAGGTTGTGCTCTATATACAGACCTTAGTAATGGGGTTTTCTGTGATGGTCCACTTAATCTGGGAGGTAAGAGTCAGCTAGGGTTCCTCTGCATCTAACCTGTTTCTGTGATAAGGGTACATGGTGTAGTGACGGTGTGGGGTTTGTTAGGTAGGTGGACCTCAGGGGTGGCCCTTGTTCCTCAGATGGTGTGAGAATATTTTTTCACGTCAGAAAACAGTGTGCATATGACACTGAGACCCTGAGGACCTGAAGAGAGGCCATGCTGCCAGATAAAGAGGATATAACAGCAAATTTAGTAAAACAGGACTGAGGACTAGAGAGAAGGTATGCATCTCAGCCAATACAGAGCACAGTGGCTCATGTCCTCCCCTGCAGACCTTTTGTAGGATCCTACAAAAGGTTCTTAGAATTTATAGCAAGTGAGGGCGACTCTAAATGAAAATGAGCCCAGCTGGCCTGGCTCAGTGGTTGAGTGTTGACCTATGAGCCAGGAGGTCATGGTTCGATTCCTGGTCAGGGCATATGCCCCAGTGTGGGGCATGCAGGAGGCAGCCAATCAATAGTTGTCTTTCATCATTGATGTTTCTATCTCTCTCTCCATCTCCCTTCCTCTATGAACTAAATAAAAATATATTTTAAAAAATAAATAAGTGGGAAGGAATTTGGGGTGGGATGGAGAGAGGAGTGGGAAGAGATCAACCAAAGAACTTATATGACTAACCCATGAACACAAACAATAGAGTGGTGAAGGCCTGGGGCAGGAGGTGGGGTGGGCTAGAAGAGGTCAATGGGGGAAAAAGGGAGACTTATGTAATACTTTCAACAATAAAGATTTAAAAGAAAAAAAAGAAAGGAGAAAAAAAAATCCTCAAAATAAATAAATAAAATTTGTCCTTGGTAATATTTACAATTCAACATAAATTATTAATATTATCAATGTTTGAGGAGAAAATAGAACAAAGTTTTAAAGATCTGTATTTTAATTTCTCATCTGACATTCCCTCATAATTGCCTGGATTGAGGTTTATTTTAAGTATCTAAAATACTACATGATTTTACTAAATTTTGGAAGTGTTCTTTTCTTAATTCTCTAGTCAAAAGACATAGAGTTTGAAAAAAATGTGGCTAGGTTATTATTGTGCACAGAGAATAAGGATAATAAGAATATCTACACAGTCTTTAAAACTAAAATGGTCTATAAAAATTTTCTGTATAGCCTATAAATGACTTAGAGAATGAAGTCTCACTACTCAAAACATGAACCATTTTATTTCTAACTAAATCCATTCTCACTAAATATCAATGGGATTCAAAGCCTATGAAAGAGTAAATACTGTTCCCACAATTAAAAACAAAATAAAGTATTTCTGTTTAAAATAGTTATCATTGTTATTTATGTGATTAAGTTACAAAGATGGATAGTTACCTTGAAAATTCTCAGGAGGCAGCAACACCTGAGCAAGTTATTTAAATTGAATACCCAAGTGTTTAAAAAATAAATCCCTAGTCATCACTTTAAAGCTGCCTAGATCAGTTCTCCTTTTCATCTGGAGTTCACTGGAAATCAAAGAGAGAGGGTCTGAAGCCACAGCATGGAAATTCCTGGTGGACTTTGAACATTTGTTTCCATACACTTCCATTGTTAATGTATACCTCTGGGACAAATCCCACTAAAAGCATCTTCAGATTTAGGTCATTTAAAAAAATAATATAATCAACTCCCTTCTCTTTATGTAACCCTGTCTCCCAACCTACTAATCTCTATAAGCACTGTTTATACTCATGCCTTTGCTTGTAATATCTTCTCCATAACCTCTTACTACAGAAATTTCACTTATTCATTCTGTAACTTACAATTTCACTGAAGAAATGGTCGATGTACAATTCTTGTTCCCATCTCTTCATATTTTATTCACAACCTACTATAATATTTCTACCTCCTTCACACCATTGAAATTCTTCCCAGTAATAAAATATATATATTACTTTGCTACTTACAATATCATTTCCTTTTTCTTTGACTTCATGACACCTTATGTTTTTCCTCCAGTTTCTCTGAAAATCTTCTTCAAGTTATCACCCACTAATCAACCTAATGGCCAGAACCATTCACTGAATTAGGAACCTAAAGTCTAATATTAAAGAAAACAAAAAACAACTCATCTTATTTTCCCTCCCTGCATTCTATCCTAATATATTGCTTTTTACTCCTTGGTTCTGTGTCCAGTTCTTAAAGTCAGAATACAGGAAGCCAAACCTGGTTCTTTACTATAATAAAAACTTCATCATGCATTTTTATTCTTAAGTATTTCTTGATAACTACCAATTTAAAAATTATTACTTTGCCCGACTGTTGTGGTTTGGTGGTTGAGTGTCAGCCTATGAACCAGGAGGTCACTGTTCGATCCCTGGTCAAGGGACATTCCCAGGTTGCAGGCTTGATCCCCAGTGGGGTGTGTGCAGGAGACAGCAAATCAATGGTTCTCTGTCAACATTGATATTTATCTCTCTCTCTCTCTCCCTTCTCCTCTAAAATCAATAAAAATATATTTTTAAAAATTATTACTTATTATCAGACTATTAAAATTACCTTTATACTTGGTTTTGTCTTCAATCTCATTGCCTATAATCTGTTTTGCAAATTTGCTATTTTGAAGATGGGATTTTCTTATCTTATTATTTTGAAATAACTATTTACATATTCCTTTCTCAGACTTAAGGGTTGTGAATATTATCTTCCTACTAGTGGCTTGTGTTTCATTTTCTTGTTTGGAGTGGAGGTTCTAGCAGGGGAGCGCAGCTACTTGTATACCCTTGACCATTCCCTTGACCGAGGACCAGTCCTCTCCTCTGGGAAGAAATGCCTTAGCATTATTCACACACATTTGACCCACAGATGTGATGTATCTCCCCATTTATTTAGGATGCCTACATTTTCTCAGACATTTCTTTTAGTTTTTAGAAGTGTTTCCAGTAATAACTTTTAAATATATCCAGTACACATACAGATAACCAAACACATGGGTAGACAAGAAAAATGAAGCAAGAGCCAGAAGAATAAGCAGAACCAGAGACTTTTGCAGAGGCAATATTTGGCAAGACAATTAGGGAATACTTCTTCAATACAGCCCCCGAAAGACTACCGATAACGGCACTATCAGATACATACTCTATAAGAACTATACTTTATGTCTTCAAAGAAATAGAATTCAGCCTTGAAAATTTCATCAGCTATTTGGAAACTATAAAAGGTTGTATAGAAGATTAGAAGCCGAACCAAACACAAATTCTGGAACTAAACTTTCATTAACCATATTTAAGATATGAGGAGAGGTGTAACAGCAGATCAGATGCTCCTCTTTAGGTGAAGATGAAATTAATTACCTAAGAAATAGAAGAAAATATTTAGCATTTACAATAGAAGTAGAAAAGGTGGGGGGGGGGGAGAGGGTGACATATAGAGTTAATGCTTTGAAAGTTCTAAAATATACATTTTTTTGTCTGAAAGGGGAAAAGGAAATAATAGTAAAAATACCGGAAAAAACATTAATTTCTCCACTGAGACATATGCAGTGCAGCTGAAAAAGAAGAAGTACAACGAGAAAAATATTTTATATTTTAACTAGAGGCCCAGTGAATGAAATTCACAGCCCCTCTCAGCCTCGGCTGGCCCTCGCAGCCCTGGCTTCATCCGGAAGGTCACCCAGACGGTCGTCTGGAATGTCATCTGGATGATGGTTCTGCCATTCGGTCTAATTTGCATGTTAGCTCTTTATTATATAGGATTACAGTTTGCTTTCATTATTTTGTATTGCTTTCAGATGTACAACATAGCCCCTGGACAATCATATACTTTAAAAAATGATCCCCCAATATTTCCAGGACCCATCTGACACCACACACAGTTATTATAATATTATTGACTGTGTTCCCTGTGCTGTACTTTACAGCCCTGTGCCTGTTTTGTAACTACCAGTCTGTACTTGTGAATCTCTTTACCTCTTTCACCCAGTCCCCTAACCCCTCTCCCCCAAAAAATATTAAAAAGAGAAGGAAAAAAGGCATATTTTCTTTAAAGTTCAAAATTTATATAAATAGGTATTATTTTAATTGCCATAATATAATCCCAATAATATATATCAAAAGATATTGGGAGATCATTTTCAATATACTAAAAGGATGAATTGCCATTCTGGAATCTATACTTAACAAAAATATTCTTCAAGAATAAAGGCAAAATAAATGTATTTCAGATGAACAAAAGCAGAGTGAGTTTTAAGCAGCAGATACCCTTCAAAGATATATTTCAAATAAAAAAAAACATACAAAATAAAAATATGGAGATGCAGGAAGGAATTAAGAACAGAAAAACATTAAGTATATGGGAAATATAAATGCATATTGATGTATAGAATAACAATAATAGCTTGGAAGATTTTTTAAAAATTTATTTGTAATTAAAATACTTAATAGCATGAATATTTGGACTTACTTTCTAAAACTTTTACAAGTTTTAAAGGGAAAAAAAAATTTAAAGTAATACCCCTAGTCATTCCTAGGCCAACTACTATATCAGTAAACATATGGTATAAACCTTTCATGGAAACATGGAAAGATACAAATACTCTATCAAGTTGAAAAGAATAAGAACCAGGGAACATAGAAAGTACATAGTACAAAGGCAGCCATAACCCCAAAATACATCACCAAAAGTACTGAGTTAGAGTAAACTAAAGTGGAATAATTACTGCAAGTAAAAAACCAAAAATTACCTGACTGAGTTAAAAAGTCCTAACTGGGTTAGGTGGTGGCTTTGCCCTCTCACACAGGAATGTAAAATATGTAAAACAGTTTAAACAGGACAGAGAAAGTTTGAAAAATCAAAGATTGAAAACACTTTTATACAAACACCAAGAGGGAGAAAATCATATAATGTCTAATTTCTGAGATGTATACCTGAAACTAAGATAATGTATGCAAACTGTAATTGAAAACTAAAAATGATTTAAATTTTAAAAAAGAATTTTAAAGTCAAAGAAAGGAAAAAAATCATAAAATCATAGCAGTTATATTAATATAAGACAAAATAGATTTTAAAGCATAAAGCATTATAGAGCATCATTGTATGGTGCTAATAAATTGAATTCAGCCCTAACCAGTTTGACTCTGTGTGTAGAGTGTCGGCCTGCGGACTGAAGGGGTCCCAGGTTCTATTCTGGTCAAGGGCACATGCCCCGGTTGTGCGCTCGATCCCTGGTGGGAGGCGTGCAGGAGGCAGCCAGTCAATGATTCTCTCTCATCACTGATGTTTCTATCTCTCTCTCCCTTCCTCTTTGAAATCAGTAAAAATATGTATTTTTTTAAAAGGGCATTCTTTAAATCCGTATGATGAAAAAGATTGTAAGATTATATAAATAATTTTAAAGCAATGAATTTGAAATTTTAGATAAAATGACAAAGTTCTTAGAGAAGTATTTCTTATTCCATTTAGTTTTCCAGCATAATAAAAGTAAAAAGTCTAAGAAGTTTTATAACTACTAAGAGACTAAATTTGAAATTAAAATATTTCCATAGGTAACTTCCAAGCCCAGGTAGTCTTATAAGGAGCCCTACTAAATATCTTAAAAGAATTGCCAATTTTATATAGATTATTCCAGAGAATTTTATTTAACATAACCTATATACCAAACCTGATATGGTATAATTAATTTAAACATTGTTACAGAGTTAGTAAATAACTAAGGAAGGATTCATTCTCAAGTTTTTCTGGTTTCAAAGCTCTTAATCTCATTGCTATACTGTCTCCTATAGACTATGTAATGTTGATCCATGGAGAAATATACAGATGAAAGGACATTTGTTTAATCCCTCATGTTTCACCAGCTAAAGTCAGAGATGGCTAAGTGGCTTTGTGCTTCTTAAGAGTTGAAGCTTCACTGTTTCCCACTGACTAGGTTAATAACTCTTTCAACACTGAAATCCATGCCAAAATGAAACCACACACCTGGGACATCTTGAAGTCCAGGGGAGGGTCCTGGGAAGGAAACTGCTTTCATGGGCTTTTGCTAAAATCATCTTATCTCAGGTACATTAGCAGCGAGAACCATTTATGATGAAAACTGTCCTCTCTAGATATGTCCAGCTCCCATTCATATGAACCCATCACTCAACAGTTAGTCTCTTCAGGGAAGTAATTTCTCTGGTCTGACTGGAATGAGGCAAAGTAATGCTGTACTCTGTTGTTACACGTCCCAAATTCTGAGGTGCTGACATTGTTCAGATGTGATCAATTGGGGCTCACATAAGCACGTTCAACTAGTTGTAAACTTTTAAGGAATAATGGATTTGAGGTGTTATTTTTCCCCTGCTGTAATATTTTTTCTTCCTCCACTGGCTCTCTCTCTCTTTAAAATACAATAACATCCTTTTTTTCCCCCATTGACCCTCCCCGCCTCCCTTCCCCCAGGCCAGCACCACACTACTGCCTGTGTCCATAGGTTTTGCATATATGCATTTAAGTTCTTTGGTTAATCTCTTTCCACCCCCCCACCCCCCGCCCCAGTTCCTGCCTTACCTCTGAGATATTCAGACTGTCCCATGCTTTTAATGTCTCTGAATTTATTTTGTTCAACAGTTAATTTTGTTCAATACATACCATGTATGAGTGAGATAATGTGATACTTGTCTTTCTCCGACTGGATTATTTTGTTTAGCATAATACTCTCCAGGTCCCTCCAGGGATCCTTCTTTTTATAGCTGTATAGTATTCCATTGTGTAAATGTACCACCTCTTTTTTTATCCACTCATCTACTTATTGGCACTTGGGCTGTTTCCAGATCTTAGCTATTGTATTTGCTCTGATATGAACATAGGGGTACATATTTTCTTTCAGAATAGTGTTTCAGGATTCTTAGGATATATTCCTAGATGTGGGATCACTAGGTCAAATGGCAGTTCCATTTTTTATTTTTGAGGAAACTCCATACTGTTCTCCATAATGGCCACACCAGTCTGTATTCCCACTAGCAGTGTACTAGGGTTCCCTTTTCTGCACATCCTAGCCAATACTTATTGTTTGTTGATTTGTTGATGGTAGCCATTCTAACAGGTGTGAGGTGATACCTCGGTGTCATTTTAATTTGCATCTGTCTGATTATTAATGACCTTGAGCATTTTTTCATATGCCTTTTGGCCATCTGTCCTCCTTGGAGAAGTATTTATTTAGGTCCTTTGCCCACTTTTTAATTGGAGTTTGTCTTTCTTTTGTTAAGTTGTATGAGTTCTTTATATACTTTGGAAATTAAACCTTTATAGGTTGCATCTTTGGCAAGTATGTTCTCCTACAGTAGGCACCCTTTTCATTGTATTGATCATTTCTTTTGCTGTGCAGAAGCTTGTTTGCTTGTTAAGTCTCACCCGAGTATATTTTTTCTATTGATTTTTAGAGAAAATGGAAGAGAGGGGGAGAGACAGAGAGAGAAACATTGATGTGAGAGAGACACATAGATTGGGTTGCCTCCCACAGGAGCCCCAACTAGGGGATCGAGCCTGAAACTGAGGTGTCCTTGACTGGAACAATATCTGCTACCCTTCCATCTGCGGGCCAACACTTTAACCACTGACCCAAACAGGTTAGGGAAGAAGGTTTTTATTTTGATGTAGTCCCATTTGCTTATTTTCTCCTTTGTTTCCCTTGCCTTAGGATGTACTGGCAAACATATTGCTATGAAATTTTGCTACCTATGGTTTCATCCAGGATTTTTATGGTTTCACAACTTACATTTAAGTCTTTTATCCATATTGAGTTCATTCTTGTGTATGGTGTAAGTTTGTGGTCTAGTTTCATTTTTTTACATGCACCTGCCCAATTTCCCAACATCATTTATTGAAGAAACTGTCTTTACTCCATTGTATGCACATGCCTCCTTTGCCAAATATTAATTGAGCATAATGGCTTGGGTTGATTTCTGGGTTCTCTGTTCTGTTCCATTGATCTATATACCTGTTCTTGTGCCAGTACCAGGCTGTTGTTGTTTTTTTAAAGATGTTTCAAGTCTCTGTGGAGTAGGGAAATGGAGGGGAAGAAAGAAAGTTAACAGTAAACTAGAAGTTAACTTTGTCTCTCTGGAGAGGGGGAAGTAGAAGGACTAATGCATTAGTGAAAGTGAGTGACTCTGTGAAAACATTTTACATGTTATTAGAAGAAATAAAAAAATTAGTCACCAAAATGAGAAAATGTATAGCCTCTGTTCACAATAGCTGAGCATATCTCATGATCACGTCATGCTTCTCTTTGCAGTCTCATCTCCTGTAGTTACCTAAGGTCTATTTAATATTTGAAATTCATGGAAACAGGCTGTTTCTAACCTCCGTGCCATTGCTCAGAGCTCTCTATCCCCCTGAATGTCAGCTTTTTCTCCTGCACTCACTAGGCTAGTGTCTGCTTATACTCCAGCTCCAGCTCAGATGGCTCAGCCTTTCTTGACCACCTCAAGATGCATTAGGTAACCTCCCTGTATTCCTGAAGTTTTTGTCCTTGCTCTTACCCCAATGAGTTTAGTGTTCAGTTTAGGGGTCTCTGTTTTGGGATAGTAGTTATCTTTGCACCTTAACTGTGGCACAGAGCCGTATACACCTGTTTTCCCAATAAATATTTATTAAATCAGTGAATTATTTGAGTGATGAAAAGCAATTCATTCACTTTTCTGGATGCTCAATTTCTTATCTGTGACATGAAAAGGTCATATAATATCATTTCTAACTTCTCCTTCACCAATAAATGTCTGTTTCTTCAAGTGGAAACTCTGGTGTGAGCCTCTTAGTTTGATACTGGAAGGAGTCCATCAGTATAAAACTTCACATCAGAAAAACAATAAAATAAAATAGGGTGTGATTTACAATTGTAAACCTCACACTCACTGGAGTGACCCATAAATGGAGACTTTAATAAGTATATACGCTCAAAATACTGTAGCCTTCCTGCATCATTTTGTCAGTAGGATATTTTTAGAATCTTCTTTGTGTATATGGCTCTATAACTGTGATCTAGTTTTACTTTAATGGAAAACAAAGTCAGGGGAGAATTTTATAGTCCAAGTTTTCTTGTTGTTAGATTTTAAGGTTTTGCTTAAAACCATTATAAAACAGGAATTTAAAAAAATCAAATGCTCCAAAAAGTTTCTGAGGTTTTGTCTAGAAGCGAGAGATGCCTATTGTCAAAGGATTTCATTAGCTGTTGCTATAATTAAAGACAAAAACTTTCTATTTGTTTTTAGAAATTTATACCTAAAGGGAAGATAAATCCATATTAAGATCCAGATTAGATTAGATTTGAGTAAACCCCCTGAAAACGTTTCTTCAAAAAATTAACTTATATTTTAATATATTTCTACTTCAAAATAATTTAGTTTCTTACAGACTCATAGTTGTGAAACCAACTCTTCATGAAGCATGAAGAGCTATGTTTTTAATCTTAATTAAAAAATGAATGAGTATAAGAAAAACAGGTTACTTTACTGTGGGCACTTAACCATAGTTACCTCAATAATATCTTCGGGGGATTGGTACCAGTAAAATCATGAACTGGATGTTTGATATCTGACATTGCCAGCCAAAATCTCCTGCCTTGGGCTATATTTAAATAATAACTACTGTCAATGCTCTGTTTCACTTTTGTAGTGGGGAGAAAAAACAAACAAACAGTGGATTAAGACTCTGAATGCTCCAATATGGCTGTGTGTTAATTATTCCCATGTAGATTCGGAGCAATAAATATAGAGATAGGGCTGGTGGATTCTCAGAAAATGTGTTAAGATGGTGAAATGTGATGGGAAAGGAGGCATTTGACTCCACCGATAATGGTGGTTGGAAAGGACTTCAGGTGATAAACACTGTCCCATCTGACGCCTACGGTGATCCCCTGTCCAGAAGCAGACTGGTGATTGCTGTTGATTGCTGGCAAAGAGAAGTGGCGGCGTGCTCAGTTCTCTAGTTACACCTAGAATTCATTCCACACATTAGGTAAGAGAAGCCAAATGAACTAGGAAATTTTTTCAAACAATGAAGAAATGGGCAGGAAAAGGAAATGCCCATTAGTTACAGGTAGAATATTTAATTTCTCAGTTAAAGTTCCATGTAGTTTGCTTTTAAATTCGTTACGCTTGTAAACTTAAAAGACCTGTTTAACCAGATGATGTAGATACCTCAGTCCTTTCCAGAAGCAGGTATCTTATCTTCCAGTTCGGTTTTTCTAATCGGAAACCTTGTTATTTAAAATATCAAAATAACCTATAAACCAAAATGGTACTTTCCTAAGAAGAAGACAGGAGCATTTTATAGTAGAGTATTCACATGATCAGGCACAGAAATGCTTTTCTCAAACCACTCTCTCAGAAGTAAACATAGGTTACCATGAAGAAGACCGAATATATAAAACATACTTGTCTTATTCTGCTTGGGTTGTTTTAGCAAATTACCATGAATGGGTGGTAAACAACATTTATTTTTCACAGTGTTGGAGATGAGGAAGTCCAAGATCAAGGTGTGGGCAGACTTGGTTCCTGACAAGAGCTCTCTTCCGGTTTGCAGTTGGCCAACTTCTCACTCCATCTTGACACGGCTGAGAGAGGGCTCTAGTCTCTTTCTCTTCCTGTAAGGAGACTAACCCCATCATGAGAGCTCCACCCCCATGACAATTACGTCCCCAAGGCCCCATCTCCAAATACCATCATGCTGGGCATTAGAGTTTCAATAGATGAATTTTTGGGCAACACAAACACAGCCTATAACAGCTATTTCATTATTATCGGTGCCAAATGTTCTAAAAAATATGTGCAACTTATTTTTTCAAATGCAGAATTTGTTTGATATATGAAAAAAACACAGGCCCAAAATTTCATGTTGAAATGTCTCACTTGAATAAAACTTACTTTATTAAATGCAGTAAGTATAACTCACAATTGTAAACTATACATACTGATCTTAATTAGAGTTAATGCCACCAGATCCCAGATGGTGAGATGCTAGTTTTACTCACGAAAAAAAATAAAATAAATTAAAAAACACTGTACCTAAGTTTGTTCATAGCCAGAGATTCATATTCACACATCATGAACCGCTGGGCTCAATTCCAGTATCCAACTGTGAATGAGAAATCTTCAAAATATGGGGCTGCACTGTGTTTCTATATCACCAAAGAAGTTATTCACATGCTGGGATATATGCCTGCATGAACCCTCCTAGATTCAGTATTGCTCTCCCACAAAAGGAAATGCCTCACCATTCTTAGGCCTATCTTTCAATACATGTTTGGGGCCTGCAAGGTAAGCCTGAAAAAAAGAGAGAGAGAGAGGCTCCGCAACTCCCCAAGGTACTTTCCTGCCTGAGATTTAGGCACTACGGAAACTAGTACAAACTCCTTTCTCTGACGTGTGGTGGTGAAAGGTGTGTAATTCCCCCGCTCCCAGGGCCTCTCCTCCCCCTACTGGTCTCCTTTTCTTTCCAGCCCCAGACTCGTTCCTGTGTATTCACAGATCCAGGAAATGAAGGAGCAGTGCATTTGGCCCATAAATCGGCTCTTAGGACTTAGGCTGGTGCTGACTGCCAACAAACAGGCCAGGCGAAACCTTAGGGTCAGAGGTTCAAAACCACAAAGGACCCTGGATGCCATATAGTCCGAACTACCCTGTTAAAAGCCACAAAAGTGGAGTTCAGAAAAGGTCCAGCGTATCTAAGACCACACAGATGGCAGCAGCAGAGGCAGGTCTAGAACCCCCTCTCCCTGCATTTGATGGGATGAGGTTGATCCTGAGCTTTGTGTGAGAGTTTTAGTCAGATTTCTGCAAGGTCACAGCTCTGGAGGGACCACAAATAAGTCCAACAACCAGTGTTACTGCTTTGGCCAGTTGATCGTTCTTTGAGCAGCTATTTATTGAGAGTTTCACAGGGAGTTCCTTTGAGCTACTTCTTCACTTACTTTGGAAGTATGACACTGAAATGTTGCCAGCAGAGCCAAGTGGGGAGTCAGGATTGGCGGCAGCAATTTATTTAGCAATTTCATTGCTCCACAAATAAATTGAGAGCAAAGGAGAGATGTGTCAACATTTTGGGGCATAAACTTATGTATAAATATTGTGAAATACATGTTCAGCAGGATTAAAATATTTTTTATTCTTTTTTTTCTTTCAATTCATTAAGTGTGAATATCTGGCCAATATATTTATACTTTAAAATGGCAAGAGTTATATGATTCAGTTGCATTTTAATTGGTCAGCATTTATTTATAAACTGTCAATTTCTTGATCTTACTACGTATAAACAAAGTAAAACAGAGTGACGAATATAATTTTCTTCATTAAATTTATGGGAGTTAAAAACTAAAACCCATTTACGAAAGAACATGTACTCAGAGTACATAATGCCTTTTTATTGGGAAATATGTCAGGGAGCTCAAATAAGAAAATTGTCTAGCCCCAGGAACAACAAAGAGTGAGAACAGGCTACTGTAATGTCTGTTTGTTTAAATGATGTACGTGAATATGCTCAAGATTTGCAGACAAGGAAGATGCAGAGAAAAAAATATTAGGTAGTTTGATGACTCTGGCATCAGTTTAAAGCACACAAAGTAAAGGAAGCATTCGCTCACATCAGAGGAGGAAGTCCTTGGATGGCACTCAGTGCTCTGACTCAGGAGAGAAACTTCCCACACTCACATCCTCTGACCTTTACCGTGTGACAAGCAAAGCCCCAAATCTGGGAGGGTTGGTGAGCTTAAGCCTTCAGAACTGTGGACACTGAGCTAAAATATCTAAAAGCTGGAGCATTTGTTAAGAAGCAGATTTTCATAGATTTCCTGATCTTTGTGGGAATTTTCTTTAGTTTTTAGTGTCAGGTTACTGCGAGGTCTTTTGCCAGATTATCAGAGAGATGACTCTTGCTTTTCAGTAAGCTCTCTGATGAAATGGTTACTTCCTTAAGGGAGTTCCTTAACTACTGTATGTAAATAACAGTGCCTACCCCCACCAGTTTATCTTCATCTCTTGCCCTAGTTTATTTTGTATAATATTTATTACTATAAGCATAACTTTTCCTTTTGTTTATTTACTTACTACTGTTTGTTTCTCCCTCTTTAGTGAATAGTCCACAAAATCAGCAACTTATTCTGTCCTGTGAGCTAGAAAAAAATTAACATTGTTGAAGATGAACAATAATTTTAAAAAATAATGAATAAATAAATAAATCACAAGAGAGAGACCTTGCTGGAAAATCATTTTAGTACTTGGACTAGGTCTTGGCACATAGTAAGTAATCAGTAAGCAGTTTAAACATTAATATTTTAATAACTTTTACATTACTGTCCTTAAGTGAATGAAACTATTGAAAGTTAATAAATACAAGCAAAATTATACTCATTTATTACCTTATTTAAAATATGTTTGAAGTAGATATCATAATTTTAATTTTATGTGTTGAGGAAACTGAGATCCAATTATCATCATAACATACTTATCACATTCAGCTCAAATAAGTATAATTCATAGTAGAATGTTGTGGGATAAATAGAGTTCTAAAAGTCCAGATGAGAGTGAGAGCACATCTTAACAAAGGCATTGATTGGACAGCCAGCATTGCTGAGAGAGTTGGAGGGAATAAATAAGGCAAGATAACACTGGAGAGAAAAAGATTAGGAGTATTCAAGGAAGAGTAAAGGTCAATTTGGCAAAACTATCATGAATGTTGAAAAACAGTTATAGGGGAGACTGGGAGAGTATTTGACATCCATGTTAGAGAGCTTAAATGTTTAGCTGACAAGAATTACATAGCTATGGAGAAAATCAGAGCCCTATGAACTTTTTATAGAGTGAAATGACGTAATTCGAACTATTCATTAGAAGCAGTTAGAAGATAAAAAAAGGCAGCCTATTCATGGTGGGTTGATTGGAAAGGGAGAGTTTGTGAATAATCTAGAAGAGAGGGACTAGAAGTTAGAGGTTTCACAGATGTCCCTTCATAAGTAAGCGTTACACTTAGAGCAAGCCTGGATAATGGAGATTTACAACCAGGCCACCATTTGGGGAAGCATCCTCTCTGGCCTCGGAAAAAGTGTGCCACGACCTGAATTGCTCGGACACTTCTAGCGCTCTCCTACCAGGGTCTTCCTATCTGGTTCCCGTCTCTGACATGTGCTACCTCGCACCCTCATAGTTAGGCTTTCAACACAAGCATGCCCACTGGGCTGTCCTTTTGAACCAGAACATCCTTCCTGCGTCCCAGCATTTCCCCTTGGCTGCATCGTGGACTCCTTGTTCGTCGTGAGCTTTTCCACACCAGTCCCCTGGAGGAGGTGGATTCAGATGGAACCACTTCTGAGGGAACTTGAAGTAGACTAATTTAGAGGGACTGAGAGGACATAGACCAGCTCATAGGACAGGAGTTTGCCTAATAGGAGTTTACCAGCAATTACTACCTTAGTGGTTATCAAAACTTGATCATGCATCAGAGTCATCCGAAGGGCTTGTTAAAACAGGCTGCTGGATGCCACCCCCATTTATTCAGTGGTGGAACTGATGCCGCTTCCCCGACGACCATGTTTTGAGGACCATTTCTCTAACAGAAGGCTGACCTACATCCTCAAAGCTTGCTTTTTATTGATGTCTCTTGAATCTTGTAGTGCAGAAATCAACGGTTCGTATTGTTTTTCAATAGCTATAGATGGTATGAATGAAAAAAATGTCAGCCAAAAGCTATATTGAATAAGAATTTATGGTCTTATGTAATACCTTTAATCAATAAAGAAAAAAAAAGAAAGGAATTCATGGTCTTTAGGAAATACATTTCTTTACTATTCATACTTTGAAGAGGTAATAGGATTATTGACTGCCCTTCATAAATAAAAATTTAACTGTAGCTATCTATGAATAAGAATGCCAATTCATGAGTTAAAGTTGTGATTATAATTACATAATCAAAGCTTTCTTAGGTTAAAAAGGAACTGGATTTTAGGAGTGGTAGCAATGAATATGTCAGTTGAGGCTTTATTACTACTTTATAACTAAGTACTTGAATCTAAGATGTTACTGGCATTCAAATAGCTTACTTTTTTTAAATTCATGAACAATAATGACTTTATTCATACCAGCTCCAAAGTGAATAGCTTTCACATTATAAAGATGAACACAACTATGATTAATCCATCACTAATCACCCTTCCCTGCTATGCATAGTGATGACTGACTTTTCGGACTGATTCAGACAATATTGGTTTCTGAATATAAAGAAAAAAATATTGAGAAGAGAGAGCTGTTTATGGTGAGAAGCAATAATCAGGTCTCAGTTTCAAAACAGAAAAAGAAAACCTTTTTAGAATTTCCCACTTACCCGCAAGCGGAAACAACTCACTATATGTCATACAATATTTAGGACAATTTTACATTACATTATAAGGACTGCGTGTATTTTCAACATATTTTAATTGTCAATTACATTGTTACATTAGATCCTTACTCCACTCAGGCTACTATAACGAAATACCACAGACTGGGCAGCTTATTAACAACATACATGTACTTCTCACAGCTCTGGAGGCTGGAAGTCAACACCCTGAGTGCCGCATAGTTTGGCGAGGGCCTTCATCCAGGTCACAGACTTCGCATTCCTTCAAGGGAGCTTGTTGGGGTCTATTTCATAAGCACACTAATCCCACCCATGAGGGCCTCCTGACCCAATTACCTTCCAAATACCATCATATTGGATATTGGGTTTTCAACTTATGAACTTGGAGGAGATATCACGAATTCAGAGCATATCACCCACTATACACAGTGCACTTTAAAAATTGTGATCCTACACATACTTGTCAAATATACTTATTTGGGCCCTTCTTAGTTGTATTTTTGTGTGTGCATGTGCCTATAATTATACCTAACTCAAATTGCAAATATGGCTGCATTCATGATCTAATACACTTAAAATATCCTGGTCCAATCATAAATAACAGATGATAGGACAAAGACTCCCTGCATACCTCCCCCATTATATATATATATATATATATATATATATATATATATATATATATATATATATATATATATGCATGCCTAAGCGGCCGTTCGACCATTTGACCAGTAGCTATGATACACACTGACCACCAGGGGGCAGACGCTCAATGCACAGGCATGGAAACATGGAACAGACTGATGAATCTCAGAGGGAAGGGGGGAGAGGGGAAGGTGGGAAGAGATTAACCAAAGATCTTATATGCTTACTAGAGGCCCAGTGCACGGATTTGTGCACTGGTGGGGTCCCTCAGCCTGGCCTGCGAGAATCGGGCTGAAACTGGCAGTTCAACATCCCCTGAGGGGTCCCAGATTGAGAGAGGGTGCAGGCCAGGCTGAGGGCCACCCCCCCTCCCGTGCACGAATCCATGCACTGGGCCTCTAGTTAAATATAAAAAGTGAACTAGGCTAAGTTGCAATGGATGCCTTGAATGTTTAATATAAATAGATAAATTAAACCACACCTAATTATCTGTCAGTTCATTAGAGAGATGAATATTTCCAGGGTAGTTATTGGCAGCACAACAGTCACATATTCCATGTTTGAATTTTTTTGACCCATGTGGAAGTGGAAAAAAAACAAAAAACAGAGGGGAAAAAACAATAGCCAATTATTTGCTCATCCAATTAGGTCCCTGACTCAACCTTTTCTCATACTCTCAAAATGAAAAGAAGGACTTTCTTGGTTTTAATTTCAGTAACTTCAATTATGCTACTTCTTCACTTTAGATTCTCCAAGTAGAATATTAACTATCATTTACTAGCCAATAAGGTGTTTTGTTTTGTTTTCTAAAGTGGCCCATACTGAATTCTTCCATACCCTGAATCCAGGTAGGAAGTGTGTGGCCAGAACATTTGCACTGGGTGGCTACACAAGTGAGAAATAATCCTTAGTATATTCATCCTGTGACCTGGAAGGTTTATTGGCATATTGTTTCAGAAGCTAAGGTATATGACTGAATAATGTTTCATAGGCAACCACTTTTTCTTCATTTTTCCTCCCACAATTGACTATCCTTTGGGGTACATGTTCATTAACTTGTTAATAGATCAGAATTGTTTCCCTTCAGATGACATCTGTGTCTCTGGGCTAATGTAATACTCACATGAGATCTATACAAGAGAAGCCGAGCAGAAGCACTTACCACCCCAAAGATGTGGCTTCACAGATTATCTGCCTGAGACAGTGCCCTGCAGTGCTCACACGTTCCCCGGGACAGCGCCTGTGAACATATCTCTGCATGGATGTGTATTTGTGTCTGTTGGGCTTCTCCTGAACCCCCCGTAACAGAACCAGGCCCAGTATCAGGCCAATGGGCACATTTTTTGCTTCTTAGATATTTTGCTTGCCTTCATTTTCTTAGTCATGAGTATGTCTGATTAAGTCACATGCTATGACAACAAAATGACTGAAACAACAAATCCAGTTAAACAAGCTTGCTTTTCATATGATAGCTATCTACCTTCAATTTTTTGGCACAAGTGTTTTATTTTATTTTTATAAAATTAATCAGATTAAGTCCTTTTCCCCCCATTGGCAAAAATAGAATCCTTCTATATATGCCAAATGATTTTCATTTGACCTAAATTTAATAAGAGACATTCAAATGTCTTTTTTTTTTTTTTAGCTGCAGAATATTTTGTTTAAATGAAGAAGTTGCCCAGTATGAGAAAGGGATGGATGTTACATACCCTGGTTCAATTAGGAGATTGTGCATAGAGTCAGATCTTTTCCCATTGTCTGTGCAAGGCCCCACAAAGGCCCCAGAGAACCCCCACCACTATGTAGAGCACAGGTTTATCTGTTTGAGTGAGATTTAAATCAAATCAGTGAAATTTATATGGGACAGTTGCATATATTTATTTGGTTTAATATATAGTATTATGCATTTAAAAAAGAAAGCACTGGTAGCATTTATTCAAAAGAAACTGCTCTTAGTTTTAGAAACTTCAAAAAAACTTTAAGTATAATTTACCAGAAGTTCCAAACTATTATTCACCGTAACATTGCTGATGGATATAATCAAGACATTTTTTTTTGCAGTACTTAACCTTTTTAAAAGCTTTATTTCTAAAAATCCAAATAATTCCTTTAGTAAATGAGGAGAACAAAGTTCTGCTGAATGGTGATATGACCCAGATATAGCATGATCCTCTTCACATACAGGTTGGACACATTCTTTTACTTTTTGAGTAGAAACAGAAATGAAAGTGCTTATAACCATTTCTGAGTTAAAATAATTTAAGTTTATTAAAGCTTTTTTTGTTAGTAATATAAAATAGGCATACCTAAGGAACAGTAGTCTATTTCTCATTGACCTATCACAAACTATTCATTTTATCATAATTCATTTAATTATGTATATGTGCTTATAATCATAAAGGAAATCTTAGCAAGGTGCTTGGTTATAGCATGTATTCAGTAGAGTATCACGTTTTCTGTCTTTGTGTATAATAACTTAACAGATAATCAGAAATCTAGAATTGGAAAATAAATTGAGCAATATAATATGCTGCACCCAAAAGAAGTCCTTAGTTTATCTTAAGGGGCCCTTTTCATAGAAATAAAAATGGGAGACTACTTCGCCATCTAGTGGACACATTGAGAAACGGAAAAGTTTTAATCGTTTCAAATAGAGTTTCATTAAGTTTTAACAAAATGCTGAATTTTTTCTTAAGCAGAGTAACACCTGCACTCTTTATTGCTTTTGGAAGCTATTTTGATAATTTTTCACATATTAAACAAGATAATTTTAAAAAATTGGTTTGGTAAAAATGGGATTTAAGGATTCCAGGATAACTAAAAAGTGCACATTGCCGAATGAATGTTTTCATATACGGAATGTCACAAAGTGAGGGCAAGACAGAGGGGAAAAAAATGAAGGAGAGAGAAATGATTTCTTTATTGAATTGTTTAAAAGGGGGAACAAATGAAAAAGAAGCATTGTTTAGCAAAATTCTTGAGCTTGAACCAGAAGTCCCCAGGGCTCAAGGAATGATTCTTTAGTCTAACATATGGGAAGTTTGGCAAAGGGAAGATGTCTTCTGGGAGGACCTCCAGTGCCTGGGGAGGGGGAGCAGGGCAGATGGTGAACAGCTGCTGCAGGAAGCACTGCTGTGGTACGAATTCTGCGAATTCTGCAGCCAGGGAGCCAGGGAGCCAGGCGAGCTGGTGACTGTTCCCTCCGCCACTTGAGTCGCCAGGTTGTGGTGGGAGAGGGACCAGCAGGGAAAAGTGTAACTAAAGGAGAACTTGGGACGAAGTGGATATGTATGCCCTGTGTGTTACCTTGTCAATGAAATAGTATCCAAGGAAAGAAGACCGGTCCCTTCTTGTTACACCAAATGGAGAGTCGTTCTCTGAGGGTCTAAAGACCCTGGGCCCACTGCCAATCCAGTCCTTGCCAGGTCTGTCCCTTGGGCAGTTTTCAAGGGGTCTCACAGGGCTGTGCTATCATGAAGAATGAAGAGGTTATTAGGAGAACCAAGCATGTGGGTATTTTAACACTTTTGGTAGCCAAGTTCGTGGTACTAGGGATTCTCAGCACATCAGGACAGTTGGCAGTGTGTCAGATAGGGAAGGAGTTACCCTGCAGTGAGGCAAAGAGGCAAGGTGCGGACCCTTCATTTGGGACAGTATTCTTGGGCTGGCCCGCAGTGAGGATTAGTGCCGAAGTCTTAGACGGGGCGATAATGAATAGGGAATAAAATGAATCCGGAACTCCTAGCGTTGGTTTATGAAATGAAGAGCACATATTTTGAGATATGACAGGAAGATATCCTACTGGGTAGGAAAATGATACCACCCCGCCCCTTGCCTTCTCTTCTTTATAGCCTTTTGCAGGAGAAAAAAAAGAGAAGTATTTCATGAAGCAGGCACAATGGAATAATTTTGCAAAAGCACATAGATTTTTGGCCTGCAAGTATATGGTGTGTTGTTTAGATAGTGGTAGGGACTTAAATGTATTGGGTATAGCCAGAGACTTCTAGCTAGACCTGGGAGCTAGAGAGGCAGCCCTGTGTGGGTAAGTTTGAGGCTGGTGAGCACAGTGGCAGCCCAGAAACTCTGCTGTGATAATGCCCCATTGTTATAGCAATGTGGCTCCCAGTGTTGTGTCTGCCAGGACTTCTTCCCTCTGATAAAGCTGACTGGGTCACATGTGGATAGCTGAGCAACACTGAGCCCATCAGCTTTTCTCTTTCAGAAACTTAGAATTGGAATTACTTCCAGCTTGGACCTGAGGCTTTAAGAGGCTGGGCCACCAACATCTAAACTAGGGAATTAGGCTTAGTTCATGGTTTGGCACATGAACAGAGGAGCAGAAAAAGTCACTCTGCAGAGAAGGAGCAAAGATGGGAGGTATTGAAATAAATATTTGAAACGTTTTAAATTATTTTTTAAAATATATTTTATTGATTTTTTACAGAGAGGAAGGGAGAGAGAGATAGAGTTAGAAACATCGGTGGGAGAGAAACATCCATCAGCCGCCTCCTGCACATCTCCTACTGGGGATGTGCCCGCAACCCAGGTACATGCCCTTGATCGGAATCGAACCTGGGACCTTTCAGTCTGCAGGCCGACGCTCTATCCACTGAGCCAAACCGGTTTCGGCAAGTTTTAAATTATTTGTGCCAGTTTCTTTCTATGTCCCAGCCATATTTCTGCCCTTGAATTTCATTAGATAACTCTGCAGGCATGTAATGGGACCATCAAGAACTTGCAGTACAGCTCAGCTGGTGTGGCTCATCTTGTAATGTTCTTATAGTCTCTGTGAAAATATGTTTCCTTTTTCCCATCATCCTGTGACTTTTCTTTATCCTCTGTGAATGCATGTCTTCCTCTCCCCTTATCCTGTGGCATTTCTCTATTCTCTGTACAAGTAAGATAAGCATTTTGGTGTCTCCAAGCTGCTCAGGTCAGGGCTGCTTCTGATCTACCTTAAAATTGCTTTATTGCTCAAGCCAGAGATACATCTGTCCTTCACAAATGCGTTCCTCCCCCATGGACCCTCTTTATCCCCTAAACCTGCCTATTTTGTCCCTAGAATTCCTTTCACTGGGATTCTTGGCTGGGCCTCCACTCCCGAAGAGTGGCCTGGCAAGTGGAGGTGGGATGGTAGTTGGATGGAGGGAGTGCAGTCAACATCCCAAAGAAAACACTGTGTCCCCGGAATTTGAAGTTTGAGTGGTGCTACCCAAATGAATTGAGACTCTTCTAGAGACTCTGCTAGTTAATGGGTCCAGCCCAGAGAAGAGAGATTACTTATTTCAAATAAATGAAAGATTTCCATATTGACAGAGACAAAGGTAAGGAAAGAGGGGAAAAGGAATAAGGCAAGAGACAGCAGAGTCCACAATATGGAGGGTCTAAAGAAATTGGACTCTTATCTTCAAGGCGAAGGTACGGCATTGAAAACGGAGTACTCTCTTTGTGTTTTAAACCATTGTTCTTGTTGCAGAATGAATGCAGGGGAGCAGTTAGGAGTCTACTCAAAGGTGGTGGCCGTGCTGATGAAGAGAAATGGACTGGCTTTTATATGGTTTATAGGAGATGGGTGTGATGATAGAACTGATGGGAGAGTAATGAGGAGGGAGTTGTCAGGGACAAGCGCAGGCTGAGCTGCTCCATGCACAATAGGGCCCTTTCCGGAAGAGCAATTTTATGTCAGGTTGGAGGTGGCGATGGGGTGGCCTATTGACTAATGGACAGGTTGCGTGCAGGTTGAATGTGAGGTGTTGAGGGGCTTCTGAAAGAGAGGTGAAATGGACAGGAGGAAGTTGGAGGCATGCGATCGGACTATCCATGAAGAAGTGGATATGTCTTCCACTGGCAAAATCCTGTTGTTTGTGCTTTCCATTGGAGAGCAGAGCATTGGACCTGGACAGATGCTTGCTCTCCTCAGAAATGGCTTTGAAATGCTAAAGAGTAGAAATGCACCACAGAACATACTCACTTTGCAATTGACTTTGCCCTAGGCTATGCCTCAAAATATAATTCAGAAACTTTAGACATTATGAGCAGAAGAGTTTTACACAGTGTTCCTCTTGCATTGACAGGAAGTATACACAACCTTGCCCTTCCTAAGCCATGCAACTCTGCCTTCGATGTTTACACATTAATTCCCCTAACAAGGCTAAAGAAATGGCTCCTAATTGTCATATTAGGTAGTCATCCTACATAATAAAAGCTAAGTGTCCGACCGATCGGTCGACCATTTGGTTGACCACTCAACCAGTCGCTATGGCACGCACTGACAACCAGGGGGCAGATTCTCTGACTGGTAGGTTATCTTGCTGCTGGGTTCCGGCCAATTGGGACTAGGCGGACAGGCCAGACATGCCCTGGAGCCCTCCTGCAGTCCCTCCTGGCCTGGCTGGCCCCCATCAGCCCCGATTAGGACTGGGCAAGACAGCCCTGATCAGCCCCAATCGCTGGCCAGGCTGTGGGACCCCACACTGTACAAATTCGTGCACCAAGCCTCTAGTGTTCATATAAAAGAACATGTATCATATCCATAATATGTATTTTAACATAGCCATTTAGCTGTGCAAATAACCGCACCCAAGTGCTGATATAAAATTATATTTTTAATTTACTGCAACATGTTCCCATTTCCAGATGTCTCAGTATGTTCAACCTGACTGTCCAAAGTACACAAATCTATTGTTTATTTTCTGTGCTGGGAGAAACGTTGGCCTGGGGAAAAGTGAGAAAGTGGCTCAGAAAGAAGAATTTTCTTAATAACTGCCCATTATCGGGAAAAATTGTTCAATATTGAGTTTTCCTTCTGAGTATCTTTAATTTAAATTTCAGAAATCTATTTATTTTTAAGTCTACAATGAATCATCACAAATATAAAAAGTGCTATCGGCATGGCCATTGAAGTGGCCTGGAAGCATGCTCTGTTTATCTTTTAAGTGAAGGGTATACAAAGAAGAACTGCATTTCCACTTATTTAATGCTTTTCATACTATGATACTTAAGAGGTTAAAAAAACTTCTCTTGACATGAAAGCTGATTCTGAGGATTCTCTTGATGTTTACATTGCTTTATTTGGACTTCATATGCCTATGAAAAAGTCAGGTGTGGACATTGATGCTCCTGTGTGTCACAGTCTTTCCAATTCAAACTCAGGGAACAAAGAGAGGAGGAAATTAATGTTTATGAAACTCACTTTATTCCAGGACTTTTGTATCTTGAGTTTATTATAACAATCCATTTAGCAAGGGATTTCTAACTTTGTTTTAGATATGAAGACTGACTCTCACAGGGACAGTTGTCTATTTCACACTGCTATGGGTAGAAACTAAATGTTGATCTTTGCCACAATGAAGGGGAAAATAAGACATTTGGGGGGCTAGCTATCTGAATCTGTGCCGGTAACCTGCCTTTGGATGTACACCCTTGCTTGCCGATAAACTCCATTCTTATCAAACTCCCTTCTTTTCTGTGATGCCTGTCCTGCCTTGCAGAACCTATTTCCTGGAATACTCCCCTTTTACAGAGACCATAAACCATGAACCATATACAAACCTGGAGGGGCTGTATATGTGCTGGCAGGCCTTGGGTGTGGTCTCACATCCCCCATCCCAACTCATAGGGGCAGGGCGTAGGGGGCTGCAAAGCCCGAGAAGGGTCCTGAAGCTTGACCCATATTTGGGGAACAAAGGAACTAAGAGTATAAAGGGAAAACTTCGTTCATCACTCAGGATTTGGAGACTGACTCCCCTGAGTCATGGCACTAGTGCAATCTGCAATAAAGGCTACTTTTCTGAATAACCTCATGAGTGCCCAGCTGATTAATTCTCCCACGCCGCCTGGCAGCTTATCTGCAACAACAACATTCATGCCACTTCCACTCTGCCAGACGTTTCCCGGTTGTTTCCACAGAGTTCAGGGACGGGGGAAGGGCCCTGGAGCCACCTTGCAGGGAGAATGTGGGGAGGAAAGCTGCCTGACTAGGTCTCAGTTCTCTGTGTTTATTTCCAGCAGAGCAATTCTGCTTTTAGTTGTTGCACTAACTGGTTTCATTAAAATTAGTACTAATGAAAGTGGCTTCTACTACTTAAAACTTATTCATAAAGTAGGGCACCATACAATTAAAATTCTGAGAAAGCCAATGAATGATAAAACTAGAGAGTCATAAGGTAAAGATAATATCAATTCTGGGCATCGTAAAATGCACATATCACCATTTATATTTATCATTTGTCTTTTTCTCTAGTGTTCACTGCAAATGATTTTTCTATATATGTTTCTAGGATGAAAACATATATAGGAAACTAGGATTCTGGAACACTGAGGGAGAGCTTTCTAGATATGGTTAAAGAGAGAATGCTAATAAAAACAACTATGGAGTGTAGATGTAGATGAAATGGAGCCATTTCCCAGAAAAAGATCAGAAAAGTACAGGTTAACTAACTATGGTTCAGAGTAGGGAATGCTTTGAATTCTGATGCTAATTCATGATTCTGATTGGGGGCAAGTCTCAGGGGATGTCCAGGCTGAGTGAGAACTCCTGTGTTAACCTAACTTAATTTTTAAATAGCTTTATTACGGTACATACAGTAGTCCCTCCTTCCCCCCACCACCCCATCCACAGTTTAATTCTTTGTGGTTTCAGTTACCTGCAGTCAACCACAGTCCATAAATACTAGCTGGAAAATTACAGAAATAAGCAATTCACAAGTCTTAAATTGCACACTGTCCAGTAGTATGATAAACTCTTGTACCCCAGGCTGTGTTCCACCCAGGAAGTGAATCATCTGTTTGTCCTGTGGACAAAAAAGGGCCACATACTGATGTGACTAATTCAGGGAAGGCCTGCGTGATGGCCTCGCAAACTCACAGACTTAATGTAACCACAAAGGATGGTTTGAAATTAAAACCTTTAAAATTAAATTGAAAAGCAATTTATAGTGGGTAGTCATGTCCTAGGCCAATATCTTTCCTGACAAAGATCAACTTCCATCTTATCTGAGCCTATTGTCTTTCTGCATCGAAGATAGCATACCTGTGGAATGTCAGAGTAACTTGTAAATTCCCTTTTTCCGGAACCCTGAGGGCACAATAAATGGTGCCAGGGCACAAATCACTAATTCTGTCATTGTTATTGTTATCGTGTTAATTGTTTACTGTTAACTATCCTGTGCCCACCTATGTAAAAGAAACATGTGTCTATCATTTTACTTTTTAAAAATATATATATTTTATTGATTTTTTTATGGAGAGGAATGGAGAGGGATAGAGAGAAACACTGATGAGAGAGAAACATCAATCAGCTGCCTCCTGCACACTCCCTACTGGGTATGTGCCCAAAACCAAGGTACATGCCCTTGACTGGAATCAAACCTGGGACCCTTGAGTCCGCAGGTCGACGCTCTATCCACTGAGCCAAACCAGTTAGGGCTATCATTTTACCTTTTATCCAATCCCAGAGGTATGACCCCTCCCCCCCCTTTGCTTTCTCCCACCTCCCTAATCTATCACCAATGGATTTTTTGTAACCCACCTAAGTCTCCTCCTTTGATGGTAATTTATAAAAATAGGTGAAACAACACTATTGTCCTGAGCATTATCTTAATTCATTGAGATTCCACTTCCCAGCGTTGTTGACAATTCGGCTCAAATAAACTCACAAAAATTCTTTGCAAGTCTGAATGTTTCTTATGTTAACTGTCCAGCGTTTCCACTCTGTAGATGCTTCCCTACTGTATCACTAAGTAGCCATCTGGGTCATCAGGTTGACTATTGGCTATCACAGTGCTGGTGTTTAAGTCACTGTTGTTTTACTTAATCATGGCGCCGAAGTGCAAGAGCAGGGATGCTGGCAATTGGATATGCCAAAGAGACTTGGGAAGTGTATGTATTGAAGGGGACTAAAGTTTTGCCTTTTGGGATATTGATTTTAAGCCGAGCATTAAGAGACAAAAGACTCAAAGAACCTTGAGCCTCCTCCCTTTCCTGCCTAAGGGATTCTGATGGAAAGGCCTGATTCAGGAAGAAAATCATAGGATGTTCTCCTTAGCCCAGTTTGAATGGACTGTGGTAGACAGGAAGGTGCCAACCAGGGTTGGGTTACCGTCTATGTCCCATTGAAGCAAGAATGTACCTGCCATGTATATTCCGCTCTTCCTCAACTACCTATAAATTGTCTACTTCCTCTGAAATCACATCATTGCCCCTCCCTTTGTCCAAAAAGACAGGTATATCCAATTTTGCCTGTCTATGGAATTCTCATACTTAGGTGAATTCCATGTGTGCACATATTAACACTTTATTTTCTCTTGTTAATCTGCATCTGATTATCAGCCCAGCTAGAACATCTTAGGGAGTAGGAGGGAAAAACGTAGTATATCTAGGGCTCCGTTTCCACGGGGGTGTCTTGGAATGTGTCCCTCATGAATAAGGGAGCCTACCATATAAATTACTTGATGTTTTGTTATCCCAACTCTACTTCCAAAGAAAGTACTACTTTTACATCCACTGCAGAGGGATGCAGCCCAATTATTTCATGAGAAGAATATGACCAGTTTGCTCTATGGTTCCTGAAGCAACAGCATCCCAGGGGCTTTTTATAAATGCAGATATTTACACCCCACCCATAGACCTACCGAGTGGGAACTGTGGATGGGGCCAGAAGCCTGTGTTTTAATGAGCCCCCAGGTGCTCCTGGTGCACAGCAGAGTCTGGGAACTTTGCAGAGGGAGCTGGCCTCTGAGCAGGCCTAGCTCGCCTGGAGACTGGTCCGAGGAGGGTGGCATCTCCACATTTGCACACTTGCCCCTGAGGTGATGCTGTTGAGCACAGCTATAGCTTCCTGCGCTGGAAGGAAAAAAAATGGAAATCAACCAGCTGTTAGCAGAAAGAGGCAGAGAATACACTTCAAGAGAAGCAGAGACCAAGAAGTAATAGAGTCACATCACTGGCAGGCTGTGAAAATCCCTGTAGATGGAGGGGCGAGTTTTGTGTTCCCCACTTCCACACATATTCTCACAATAAGCTTCCATTCTGTGAGGCACCTCACGGTCTACATAGTTTAAAGCATCTTGTCCCCTGCATTTAGAGTCTATCTAGAAGAGAGAAAATATATAGCAATTGAACCAAGAAGATGGAGAAGGGGCAAAGATAGTCTTCATTTCTATTCTGAGAAATGAATGATGTTATATACACAACGATCTGATGAACAAGCTGTCAGATAAAAGGTCTCTTTCAGATATGCAACTGCCTTGTGCAGAGCAGGGGACCATAAGTTACAAGTCTTACCACGGACATGTACTAATAAGAAATATATATTGTACACGCCCTTGTGCTGGAAGCTGTTATGTGTGTGTACATACATACATGTATAATATATATGATATCTGGGTTCACATAACTCAGACATGTTTGTACTATTACTGTATTTGTCTTATAGATTTACAGATAATAACATTAAGGTAGAGATAATTGAATTACCTTGCCCAAGGACACACATGTAACCTGTTACTGGTAAGGATTGGCACCCCGGCAACCTGACACCAGAGCCTACACTACCAACGGCAGTGCTGTATTGCTCCTTGATGGAAGTTCTTAAAACTAATCCTCTAGGTTTAAGCATCTATAAATTGCTTATTTGTCTCTATGGCAACCATATTCAAAGCTATGTGCTTCTGGACCTGTTTGAAATCACCACTAACCATAAGAACCACATGGCTCCTGTGTGTCCCAGCAGGCATGTGCCTGTGATTATGCTGCACATATGACTCCTAAAATCTTCATCACATGAATGTTCAATGCTGGGAGCTCTGGCTTTAGTTCATATACAAATTGTTTGCATATGATTTCCTAGTGGTAATCCTGAGCAAAGATGGTTAAAGGAAAAAAGTAGGTGCTGTCCTCCCCTTTCTAGGTCATGAATGGATTCAATCATTCTGTGGAGTGGAGGAGCAGTGTGAAACCTTGGAGTCTTTCCTAAAAGGTCTGGGGGAGGCCCTCACCCTGTAAACACAGTGACCTATCTCCTGACTGGATTCTGAGAAAGGCATGCCGGTCCTAAGCCACATATGATCAATGCTTTTATACATTTTTTAACACAGGCGAGTTCAGGGAAGAAAAAATATATGATTGTTAATTTTATGTTTAAGTCAAAATAAAAATGGCACAGTGTACATAGCAACTCAATGGTAAGCTAGGGGCTAGGGCCTGAGTCTTTCTTTCTTACTGAGTCGTCAGTGATCATCTATGATATGCCAGGTACGACAGCTCTGCAGAGGCTGCAGAAAAACAACTTGCCTCCTCCCATCGTTATCCAGGCTTTCTCTGATATGGCTTTGGTGTCACTGCTCCTCTGCATGGGCCGTGAGCAGCACTGTGCAGGGTGGGGAGTGGCAGGACCACCAGGGCTCTGGGAGTGTAGATTGTCCACACCCTCTGCTTCCCACAGCCACATGGCAAGAGCTCGATGACTCCTGCTACCTGGGAGTCCTGTGAGGCTGTCTGCATCCACTTAATTCTGGAAAGGTGTGAGGAAGGAGTACCCCCGCTAGAAGTGATGCCCTCCACCTGTCCTTGGCCTCCACCCTTGGTTGCCCTAGGATGTTCTTTCCATCAATCTGTCTCTTTAGTATGAGTTAAAAGGCTGGTGCTGATTATATTCTAGTCATAATCAGAAAAGCTAGATGTGTGTGTGTGTGTGTGTGCGTGCGTGTGCACGTGTGCACTCACAGGCACATGTATATGAGTTTGTGAATGAGTGGAGGGGCTATCAATGGGGTGGAGGGGAATGAAGCAATTTAAAGTACAAGAATTGAGGATGAGTGTCTGGTTCCTGGCTCAAGGACATGCTTCTCAGAAGTTGCATAGTGTTTAGAAGCTCTCCCTGACATGTCAGGTCACCCGCAGTGTCCTGATGTTCTGACCCAGTGGAATGGGTGTGCTTTCTCAAGACAATGCTGAATCCAGATCCCTAATTATCCTTTTATTTGCCTGATGAGCAAAATGTATGATCATTTCAGAAATCCTAATTAGCATTTAACAAGTGCCTGTTTAATCTAAATGTGAGCCACATGTAATCACAACTTTTCATATTAAAAAAAGATATTCTGATGAAATTAGGTGTCTCAAAAAGCAATCACTTGCGAATAAAAAGCTAGAGAGCTCATAAAGCTGTGATGGTGAGATCACTCTCTGTAATTTATATTACGGAATCATTAGATTCATTTCCTCCTACATAATATTAGATAGTACACAGACTGGTTAATGGACTCCCTTTTTAGAAAGTGCTATCTGATACATCTCTCCACTTCCTTTCCATTAAAAAAAAATGATCCCATTTTCTTTCCATTTATCATAAATCAAATAAAAGCATGATGTTAAGCACTATAGTAGTGAGGTTATATAATTAGAAAAAAATGGAAACTACAACTCTGTTGAATAATATTACTTTAACTAGAACAGATTATTGTTTTATAATTTAATTAAAGCAATTTAAATAAAAACTACAATATCATGAGCAGCAGGCTAAATGTTAGATTTAAAACCCTAATATGAGAAAGGAAAAGCCACTAGGTGGAGCAATGGTTCCTGAAAGCTGGCCTATCTCCTCTCAAGCAGTCCTGGGATGTTTGCTGCTCTGTTGTTAGTGATGGTGATTTGGCTGATGCATGGGCATTCGCTGTCTGCTGCAATCAGGAAATGGCAGTTTGAGGATGGGGTGATTCATTTTTCTTTCTGTATGACTGCATAAAAGAATTCAAGTACAGTCACCCCATTTCTGGAAATTAACAGCATCTTAAACTGACTTTCTGGAAAAGAATAACCACTCACTTGATACTCTTACAGCAAAGATATTTAGCTATGGAACAGATTTACTGAAATGCAGTTTTCTCTTATCAGTGGGCATCAAATGTCCACTTTAAAAAGAGTTATAAGAAAATTATAACAAGACTACACTATAAAATGTGTTAGTCAGGCATATCACAAATAAAAGAAACCCATTTAAAAATTATTTAGATTGCCTTCATCAGGCACTTGCAATCTGCTCAATACATTCTGTGAAGACATGTAAATTTGGTAAACTCTAGTATAACAGATACATCTATTCTAACAAGACATGTGAGTAGATTTCCATACTGATGGTGCAGTTAAGCCTATTAAAAAAGATCTTAAAGTACTGACTTCACTGCCATTTTTCATTTTAAATTTATTTTAAAAATTGTAAAGCTTTATTGAAGTATAATTGCCCACAAACTATATTTAAATTGTATAAAATCCGCTTGCACACACACACAGCCCACACACACATAAAACACAAAAGCGTCACCACAACAAAAATTGTGAACATATTCCTCTTCCTTGAAAGTTTCTTGTGTTCCTTTGTAATCTCTCCTTCTCGCCTTCCTGCTGTCCCCTTTGCTCAGAAAGCGCTGCTCTGTTTTCTGTTACTATAAATTAGTTTGCATTGTTTACATGGATTTTGAGGATGGAGTATCTTGCTTCTTTCACTCAGAACTGTTTTGAGATTCATCCACATTGTTTCATGTGTCAGTAGTTCCATCGTATTTATTGCTGAGTAGTATTCCAAGGTTTGGATACGCTGCAGTATGTTGAGTCCTTCATCTGTCGATGGGCATTGGTTCCCCTCCACCTCCAGTTTGGAGTTATTACAAATGATCATTCATGTCCTAATATTGTCCGGACATGTATTTCTTTATTGAGTGGCATGGTCATCTGGTAGGTATCTGTTTAACTTACATAAAACTGCCAAGTCGTTTTCCAAAATGGTCGTGTCATTTCTCCTTCTTTTATATATGATAAAGCACATATCTTTATTATATGAATATTAATAAAAGCAATTAACATTATGAGTTACTTAATTTAAATTAGGAGAAAAAAAGACACCCTTGCTTTTCTTTCTGTTTAATACTGCACTATCCTGGCCCTGGCCAGTGCGGTTCAGTTGGTTGGGTGTCGTCCTGTGTACCTAAAGGTTGCTGGTTCAATTCCCAGTCAGGCCACATGCCTGGGTTGCTGGCTCCATCCCCAATAAGGGGCATACAGGAGGCAGCCCATCAATGTTCAGCTCTCACATTGATGTTTCTCTTTCATTCTCCCTTCCTCTCTCTAAAAAATCAATGTAAAAATCTGTAAAAAACTCCACTATCCTATACTCTATATTGAACTTGTCTCCTGTGTACCATGTACGGGCAGAAATAAATCCATCATCACTACCTTTAAAATACTTGAGTACTGTAAATAACTTAAGCTGTCATTGGACAATTTATGGGAAAGAGGAAAAAACAAATAAGATTTTTATTTAGTCAAAATGCAAACATGATGAAACACCCTAGAATTGTAAGCAGCCTGCGTAACCTCATAATTTTATCACTTTTAGTTGATGAATACACATCTCAAAAAAATTAGAGCAGTTTCTGTTTCAGTGTTCCATCCTAAATTCAGTCCATGTGTTCATATTCTTTATTGAAAAAAATCAATCACTGTATTTTTAGCAGAGAATTTTCTCTTAATTTCTCAGCATATTAGCTTCTCCAGTAATAGAGATCTTGTCATGCTTATAACCTGTCATGGTCTTTACTCAAGTAAGTCATGCTAGCCACAATATAAGATTATCATTTTGGAGGAAAAAACAGCTTTATGTTTTTGTTTATTTATATTTTTATTATTTTTTTTAAATACTCACCCGGGGATATTTTTCCATTGGTTTTTAGAGAGAGTGGAAGAAAGAGGGAAAGACAGAGAGAAACTTCCATGTGAAACACACCGATTGGTTGCCTCCTGCACGCGAGTCTGGGAGGAGCCTACAACCGAAGTACATGCCCTCGACCAGAATCAAACCCAGGACCCTCTGGTCTGCAGGCCAACGCTCTATCCACTGAGTCAAACCAGCAAGGGCAATTTATATTTTTAAACTAATGAAAGTATACTGTAAGAAAGAAGGTGTCAGTTAAATATTTTGGAAGTATTCCTTTATTACCAGCTGTGTGACTTTATATCAACTATATAATTGTCGTGTGGCATCTGTGAAATGGGAATAATGCTTTTACATACAGTGCATCATTTTTTGAGGGTTAAGATAATTAAAACATATAAAGTCTGTAAACATAGCACTTTTCTAAGTGCTAGTCATATAGTAAGAACCCAATAAATATTAGTGTTTATTATTTTTAAAGTCCTCTAAATATATATAGGATAGTAGTATACAAGTTTGTGTTGAGAAAAACAAAAAATATGTACAAAGATACCATTCCTTTCTTTCTTATCTCTTGATTCCTATAAAGAGCATTTCTGTGCTGACCTTAAAATGGAGATAGATCTTCTGTACATCTCTAGATTCCCAGTGACTACAACAGTTTCTTAGATTTTCAGAGAACTTCTGTGATTTTTAAAAATGATTTCTTAAGTCAAATGTGTTTTAGTGATTGGTTTGTTCAGTATGGTGCTTTGGTAATTCTCTGAAACATAAAAATTGTGTAAAGTTAACTTCATTTCAATATAATTTAGGATTTACTTAAATGTGTGACTATGTATTACTTTGGTTAGAAAGATGTTCAATTTTTTTTCAAAGACAGAATAAGCCCATGCGTAATAATTTCTTTCAGTTTCAAACCTATTTGAATGACAGATTAAATAATTAAACACATTAATTAATATATTCAAAAAGAGGAAACTCTCAGATTGACATTGTAAACAGTTTGTGTTGCCAACAAATCCCTGTGGTGAGGTAGGACTCAGTCTGTGTGGCCACACAAAGCTCATTCTGGTGAGAATGGGGGCTGGGACCTCAGGCTGGAGGGGTGTGAGCAGAGGGGGCACCTCAGCTGGTGAGAGCGGCTACAGCCAGACTCCCTGACCAGAGCTCCTGGGCCAGCAGAATTGCAAGTCCTAGAGTTTTTAAAATATAAGGTATAAGCCAATATTACTACATCGTTTTTGTAACTGCAGTTGAATTCCATTTTAAGATGATGTCAGAACAAGGTGAACACTCAAATGAAGAACATTCCATATTGTGAGAAGCCTGGTGTGGTGGTGCAGGCCACAGACGGGGGAGTCAGTCTAGCAGGGTGGATTCCCAGCCCTGCCAGTTCTAGTTGTGACTACTCCAAGCCTCGATTTCCTCCTCTGTACTGCATGACTAATGACAGTGACTACAGCATAGGGTTGTGTGAATGAAATAGTTATGCCTACTTAGAACTCAGCACAAAGCAAAAGCTGTGTAAGGTTTGTTGCTAGTGAGGAAAGTATGCACACTCTATACAGGTGAATCATCACGAAATACTTATTTGGCTGCTATCACATTCAGTTTCAAATATCTCCCTCCAAGTGCGTTCTAGGCTGCCTTTCTTACTTTGAGCATCTGAGTGAAGCGATGACCCCGGATTGAAGTGTCAGCAAATGTGGACCTGACCTTTCAATGTCAGGTGGGGAATTTCATGCATAGCTCTTTACCTTTGGAAAATATATTTCTCTTAGATGGAATTCATTACCTCCAGCAAATTGTGAGACAATGAGAATTCAAGTCCCTATATGGGATTTGTTCTCCCTAGAACTTGCTTTGCCTATATTCTACATTATTATGCTTAAGGCAAATCTTAAAAAGTATGGGGACTCTTGGTCAGAAGGGCATAACAGTTGGCCAAAATTCAAGGTCTTTTGCATTTTTCTATTTTTTTCCCATACTCCTCTGGGCCTAACCCACCCCACTGTTAACAAGTTTTAAAGCAGTTTAAGCATTCATTAAATCTTTTGGGGAATTTTTGGGCCATTGTAAGTCTACAAAAGAAGATTCAGAGCAGGGAGCCACTGAGCATTTTCTGGCTGAAAGAATTCCTTGCTTTTGGTCCTGAGGTAAGCTTGGCACAGGAAGAGAAGATGGGAGGTTTCTCTTCCCTCCATGCTTGAGAATTCATATTCCCTGAAGTGGAGAGAAAGAGCAATATATGAGGGAGAGAGTATTAAAGCACATTCTTTTATGAAATGTGAGTTAGAGTTCAGGGATATGTGTGGTGGGTTTTGTTTTAATGTTTTGAAGTGGGCCCTGAAAAGTAAAGTTTTAATCTAATGATATACATATGTTTGTACTTGGTATCTTGAAAAGATTATTAAGAACATTTGGTTCAAGGGATTGAGGCCTTCAGAAAGACAGTGGAAGTCTAAGTGGACATTGGATAATCATACTATATGCTTCAGTGAATGAGCCTGCCTTATACGAGTTTCACAAGATACAAAGTCTTCCCAAGTGCATTTTCTCAAGGTTTCTTGAGATCACATTCCAAATAGCACTTCCTAACTTAATGTTCCCTTTTCAAGCCAATTTCCCAGGTGTTTCAACTGTTCTTCAGGAAGTATAATTCATGTGGGGATGTGTGTGAACTCTTCTTTAGCTATTTTCTGTTTAAGATGTGCTAGGATTTATTTATTTATTTTTCTCCCATTGTTTATATTAAGATTCTAAAAATATATTTTTTAAAATGAGGGTATCTAGTTCTCCTTCCACAAGCAAACACAATTTGTGGGTAATTTCTGAATCATTTACTGCCATTATCTATAAATTATATTTTAACATGAGATGGGACATTGGCATATAATTTTTTTAGAAAATAATATAACAAAGAGAATCTTGTTGATCTAAAGGTTAGATTTTTAATTTCTTAATAGTTTATCAGATAATAACTATGTTGTATTTAATTATTAGGCCTTTCAGCAGACATAATAATCCCTAAATAGTATTAAAATATTTTCAAAATTAAGCAGAATGTACTGATTACTAAGCATCAAGTAATTTCTGAAAGCCGAAGCGACTTATTTCAAGTGTTGGGAAGTTTTTACAACTAACAATAAAAAATGTTTACAGTTAAAGATGGAAAGAAAACTTGTCAGAATGGAGTTATATTCTTGGATTTGAAGTCATAGTCACTTTTCTCAGCCATTTAAATAACTGACAAAGAACTTAGGGCAGGATTTAGATAAAAAGAACAAAACATTTATCAAAAGTTTACTATGTGCCAGGCATACTAGATCAGTTAAAAGCTCTAAATTGTTATATGGCTTTTAAATTATTGTTTCACTGCCGTAGATGGTTTGGCTCAGAGTGTAGAGCATCGGCCTGCAAACTGAAGGTCCCGGGGTCGGTTCGGGGCAAGAGCATGTCCCTGGGTTGCAGGCTCCTCCCCAAGCCTGGGCCCTGGTCAGGGTGCGTGCAGGAGGCAACCAATCTATGTGTTTCTCTCACATCAATATTTCTCTCTGTCTTCCCCTCTCTAAAAATTAATGGAAAAATATCCTCAAGTGAGGATTTAAAAAAAAATTATTGTTTCATTGACAACTATTATAAACCTCCTCTCCTTTTTTTAAACTTTACATTTTCCAAGTCCACTGTCATTTAAAATATTCTTTAATTGATTTTAGAGAGAGAAGAAGGGAGAGGGAGAGGGAGAGATTGATAGAAACATTGATGAGAGAGAAACATTAACATCGATTGGCTGCCTCTTGTACGCCCCCTGTAGGGGATGGAGCCTACAACCCTGGGCATGTGCCCTGACAAAGAATTGAACTGGCTGCCTGTTGGTGCATGGATTGACACTCAACCACTGAGCCACACTGGCGGCCCAAGTCCACTATCTTCTCTCCTTTTTTCAAAGACATCATGGTCTTTTCTCCATATTCATTACTTCTTAATTGGCAGTCATTTTCTTCTTTTAACCTCATCTTAGATGACTTTAGTGTCAGTATTTATCAGATGTTTACTGTTATTATAAGCACATAGCTACTTGATAATAAACTCAACTTCATTTCCCAGACTGCGTCCTAGTGCTTGTTATCATCTCTGGAAAAAAGAAAATTGGAAATGTTACTATGTGCTCACTGCCGTGGTGTGCTGGTAAAGGTTTAACAACCAGCTCTCTGCGGGTGGCAGGAGAAAGAGAGGGCCTGGTTTGTAACTGCTGTTGATTATCTTGGTGTGGCTGACTTCATCTTACCACCAAGATATCCTTGAATATAGAGTTGGGAAGAAATGCTCACATCAGCTGGTGCTAGTGGCTCCTGCACATCACTGGGTCACAGATTCATATTTCTACATTCCTTGTGCCTTTTCCTCCCTAGTGTTCAAACCTCAGGTCTCTTCACTAGTGCTCTCTTCTCTCAGTTGATCATCTTAACTTTCTTGTCTTCTGTATTAAAGCTTATTGGCAATCACTTCAAACACAACTCCCCCAAATCCAGTTCTCCAGCCTTTCCCTTTGTACTATGCCCATCAAAGCTAACCCAGGATCACCAAGGTCTCACTTCCTCCCCATCTCTCCTACTCCTTTCCCCTGGCAGGAAACAAATCTGGAGAAAATCATGCATCTATAAATTAAGTATGTATCTTAATGCACAATCTCTAAATTCTGGTGAGTCTTTAGTGCTTTTATCATTCCAGTTAATTTGATCAGTTCCTTTTATTATTCCCACCGCAGTTCTTACAATCATTTGCCACTCTCGTTAGGTCTCTTGTTAGTTACATTTTTTTAAGTAAAATCCGTCTCCAACAATGTAGAGCTCATGAATGCTGTTTTATATACTCTTCCCAACTTTACTTTTGTTCCTTCTCATCCCTCCTCCCTACTTTCCATATGCTGTTTTGAGAAATAAGTACCCTCTTTCTTTCCAAAACTTAATCTTTACCTTTGCTTTTCTGAGGGAATCCCATCTTGTGTGTTTAATGTTCCTTGTTCATCATAACTCCAATTTCCCCAGAATATTTTTTTCAACCTCTCTCTTATCTCCCTCTTTGCTAAAACCTGGTGGAAACATTCCCTGCCTCAAAACTAAAGCAAACAAAATCCTTTTCTCAATGGTTTCACATAAAATAATCAAATGTTACTTCTTTCCTTTATTGCCAATCTGTAAAGAATTTTTGTGCCTTGGATTTTTATTTTCAACGTCACCCATTCTTTCCTTTGTTCACTGGAATATAACTCCTATGAGTTTGTAGTACCATAAACTTCAGAAAGGCTAACAGTACCTTATCCTTATCACTTTGCAATATGCTAGAGCAGACAATCAATAAGTAGTCACTGAATAAATATATGCCATCACCACTCCTAACACTGCCCTCACTTAGATAATCAACGAATGACTTCTTGTAATTGTCAAAATAACCTATTTTTGAAAACAATCTATATGTTTTTCTGCAGCATAGGAGACCCTTCTAAAAACATTTTCTTCTCAAAACCCAATGAACATGTGAAAAGATCACCAGCATCATTAGTCATAAGAAATGCAAATTAAAATCACAATGAGCTATTGCTGCACACCCAGTGGAATGGCTAACATTAAAAAGATTAACACTAAATACTATATATTGGAGAGGCTACAAAGCAACTGGTCTTCTCATTCACTTTTTAAATGTAATATGATACAGTCACTTTGAAAATATATTGGCAGCTACTTATAAATTTGAATATGGTTCTATATTATCATGTAGCAATTCTACTTCCAGGTATGTACTCAAAAAGAATGAAAAATATTTGTCTCTTGAAAAACCTAGTGTAAGGATATTTACTGCAGCTTTACTTGGGATAGCAAGTATTGGAAACAACCTAGATATCCATCAAGAGGATACTTAGACGCTTGGGATTTTAGTGCTATCCCCATCCTCCAGAGAAGAGAGAGGAGGTAGAAATGGAGTTAGTGATGGATCCTGCCTATGTGATGAAGCCTCCACAAAATCCCCGAAAGTACAGGGATTGGAGAGCTTCCAGTTGGATGAACACATGGAGGACTGGAAGAGTGGTGCCCAGAGAGGGCATGGGCACTCTGCCCCTTCCCTCACACCTTGCTTTACATATCTCTTGCACTTGGATGTTCATTTTATCTTTTATCATATGCTTTTATTATAAACCAGTAAAAATAAGTAAACTGCTCTCCTGAGTTCTGTGAGCCTCTCTAGGAAATTAATAGAAGAAACAAGTAGGGAGTCATAGGAACCTCCGATTTATAACTAATCAGTCAGAAGCACAGGTGACAACCTGAACTTTCAATCGATATCTGAAGTGGTGGGGGGCAGTCTTGTGGGACTGATTCTCCTACCTACAGATAGGGGCAGAAATGAGTTAAACTGTAGGACATCCAGCTGATGTCACAGAATTGCTAGGGGTGTATAGAGCCCCCAGATATCTGTTTTCAGTGTTGTGAGTGTGATACTGGTGGGAGAATAAAGGAAAGACACAAGAGAAGCACTTAATTCTTTTTTCGTCTCAATAATAGAATATCTTGCTATTATTACTTTGTAAAAAAAACAAACAAACACAAAATCACAACACCCTGTTATCTGTTAGATCAATTAAGAATAAAAATAATAAAAGTTTGTTTTTGTTTTTTTACTTCCAGGTATTCTTTCTCTAGTGCTCTTCCTTTCTTTGTATGTAGCTCTGGTTCTGACCTATATAATTTCCCTTCTTTCTAAACTTCCTTTGACATTTCTTGTAAGGCAGTTCTACTTGGCAACACAGTCAATTTTCACTTGAGAAAGTCTTTATTTCTTGCTTATTTTTGAAGGATAATTTTTTAGCATATAGAATTCTAGGGTAATATTTTTTCTATTAACATTTTAAAATATTTCGCTCCACTCATATTGTGTGCACAATTTCTGAGAAGTAGGATGATGTTTGATTATAATATAACTAGGTGTGGCTTCTTGGCATTTGTCCTGCTTGTTCTCTGAGCTTTCTGGAGCTGTGGTTTGGTATTACTTTGGGGAAATTCTCAGTGACTATTGCTTTAAATATTTCTTCTATCCCTTTCTCTCTCTCTTCTCCATCTGGTATTTCTTTCATGCTTATTTTACACCTTTTGTAGTTGGCCCACAGTTTCTGGACATTCTGTTTATTTTTGTTTCATCTTTTTCCCCTTCAGTTTTTGAAATACTATGAACATAACCTCACGCTCAGAGATTATTTCCTTAACCACTTTCAGCCTATTAATGACCCCATCAAAGGCATTCTTCATTTCTATCAGTGTTATTTTTTTGTTGTTTTTTCAATATGTTCTTATTGGTTTTTAGAGAGAGGAGAAGGGAGAGAGAGAGAGAGAGTGTGTGTGTCTTGGTTCATGGGTTGATGCTCAACCACTGAGCCACACCAGCCGGACTCTATCATTGTTTTTTTTTTTTTTATTTCTATCATTCCTTTTTTATTCTTTCTTAGGATTTCATCTCTTTGCTTACATTGCTTATTTACTCCTTTTTATTGACTATAATTCACATGTAATATTGTGTATGTTTAAGGTGCACAGTGTGTTACCTTAATACAATTATATATTGCAATATGATTGCCATTGTAGCCTTATTTATTATATAATTGTAGTATAATATTATTTTCTATATTCATTATACTGTGTGCCCATCTGTTCTTATATCTGTATACTTTAGCCATTAGTGTCATTAACATATTAATCATAGTTGCTTTAAATTCTAGTCTGATAATTGCAACATCCTTGCCTATCTTACTTAGTCTGGTTCTATTGCTTCCACTCTCTCTTCAAATTGTGTTTTGTGCTTTACAGTATGATTTGCAATTTTTGTTGTTGAATGTTGGACATAGTTACTAGGGAAATGGGACTCTGTTAAATAGAACGTTAGTGGTATGCTCGTAAGATGTGGAGGGAGGGGAAGTGTGTATATTAGTAGTCCTTTAATTATGTCTCGGTCTTTTAATGAGCTAGTGCCTCTGTTCTGTGAATTTATAAATGTTTATCAGGTTTTCCCCCTTCCCCCTCTTAAATCTGATAGGATAGTTATAGGGGACTAGAGTTGAATATCATCTTTCCCTCATGTGGAAGATTAGAATGGGCTAAGTTGGGTATTTCCTTTTACCAGGTTGGTTGGGCTCTGATAAAACCCCGGTAGTTTCGGCTCTGGTGAAATAGTTTCTCTGAGACCTGACCTTCTAAGAAGAACCAGTGCTCTGGAATAGATATTTCAAAAATGGTTACATTTCCTCTCCCTCTGGTGGAGGCAGGAGGGTATTTTCCTCTGATCTTCACTGTGAGAACAGTGTAGATAGAGCCCCTGGAGGAAAAACTCAAAAAAGTGTCTGAGCCATCTTACAGCTGGGCCCCCTGGAGTTTGTAACACTCAGACTTGTCAACACTGAGTTTCCAATATTCATAAATTACAACTTAGGTGTTCCTACCTTGGTAACGGTTTCCCGCAAAGGTTTCTGCTCATGAGTTTCTGCTTTAGTTACGTGGTGATTCTCTGTACTCACTTGTCTGTCTCTCCAATTTGGGAGGCAGGGATTTGTCCTGTGACCTCACATCTCTAACACATTTTATTTTATTTTAAATATATTTTTATTTATTTCAGAGAGAAAGGGAGAGGGAGAGAGACAGAAACATCAATGATAAGAGGAAATCATCGATTGGCCACCTCCTGCACATCCCACACTGGGGATCGAGCCCACAAGCCAGGCTTGTGCCTTCCCGGGAGTCAAACTGCGACCTCCTGGTTCATAGAGGGATGCTCAGCCGCTGCGCCATGCTGACCAGGCTGTAACACATTTTAAATGAGCTGTTTGTTTTTCAGTGTGTTCAGTTTGTTCATCATGATCCATTAGGATGGATTGAAGACTTCCAAGCTCCTTACATGCTGGATCGGAAATTGGAAGAACAAATTCCATTTTTATATGACTGGATTGACATGAGAGTTAGTGAATTTGCTTAACTTGGGAAGAACTAATTTTCAAACTGATATATTGGTTTCCTATTGCTGCTGTAACAATTTGCCACAAAGGGAGTGGCTTAAAACAAAACAAACATCATTTGGAGGTCAGAAGTCAGTGATGGGGCTTACTACAACAAAGTCTAGATGTTGGCAAGTGTGCATTCCTTCTGGAGGCTGAGGCAGAGTTCTTTTCCTTCCCCTTTCCAGCTTCTGACAGCTGCCTGCGTTCCTTGGCTTGTGACTTTATTTTTCCATCTTCGAAGCCACCAGTGTTGGCCAATCTTTGGTAAGCTGCCACCCATAGTTCTCTCAGCTTATTTTTCTCTTCCACTTTTAAGGACCCTTGTGATTACATTGGACTCACTAGGATAATTCAGGGTCATTTATTTTTATGTCAAATGATCAGCAACTTTAATTCTATCTAGACCTTCAGTCCTCTTTGCCAAGTGATATGCATATTCACAGGCTCCAGAGTTTGAGATGTAGACATCTTGGGGTGAGGGGCCTACCACACCTGATAGGCTCTTGCTTTAAAAGCAAATGGAAGAAGAACGAAGCAGTTTTTTTTAATGTGCTTGAAAATATTAAAGGAAAATTACTTGGTTGGGAGAGATTAGGTTCAGTATTTGAAAACATGTATTTTTGGAACAACTTGTGTATGTGAATTTTCTCTTTTTCAAACATGAATTTTATGATATCTAAAAATAACTCAAGTATTTCTACTGAAAATTTAGCACCCAAAATGAGATATGATGTTAAATGTAAAATATATACTATATTACAGAGACTTGGTATGAAAAATAATGCAAATTGTTTTATTATAATGTTATATTACGTCTTGAAATTACTGGGCATATATTAGAGGAAATAAAACATATTGTTAAAGTTAACATTACTGGTTTCTCTTAACTTTTTCTACTGTGGTTACTAAGAAGGTACATGTGCAGCTTGTCTTGTAGTTCTATTGGACAGAGTTGATATAGAATTACCACAGTTTCATATTTCTTTATATCATTACTAGATCGTCCCTATACTAATTCCATATCAGCAGTGAGAGAGCAGGGATGAAGATTGGCTACAGGGTATTAATGTGCAGGACACAGCTGGCACACTGCTGGTGGCTGCTCAGAGCACAAAAGTACTCAAGACCACTCCATGTGCCAGATATTTCCTACTGGCAGCCAGAATCCATATCTGTTCTCTATAATACTTCCGTTACATTGCATGGGTTGGAAGGTTGGAAAGTAAATTTTCCAGACTTCTTGCTCACGGGGCTTATGAAGTGATTGAGATTCTGCCAGAGAGATGCAATAGGGTGATTTTTTGGAAGGCACCATTCCCTTTCCTGTGTCCATGGTTTTGGGGGAGGCCACACTCTACATTTCATTCTCTAGTTGTCAACTTTCTGGATAGTAAACAGCTATTAAGTTGGTAGCAGTTCCCTGCCATTTCCTGATCTCTGGATGGCAACTGTGGTGCTATTATTTTGACAACTAGTGACAGCCCTTTTCTCTCCCCATGTCCAGCTTTTCCATAAAGGTTACAAGCATTTAATGATCTGTATAAAGGACTTCTTTGTTAAAATGCCTAGAATGGTTTTTATTTCATACTAAGTGCTCCAATACTCCTTATTTTTAGACTAGAGGCCCATTGCATGAAGAGATTCGTGCAATAGGCCTTCCCTTCCCCTGGCTGCCAGCACCAGTTTTCCTCCAGCACCCGGGAACCAGGCCTTCACTCTGGCAGCAGCAGAGAAGCCAAGCCTCTTCAGCCTTCAGTCTTCACTCCTTGCTGTGTATGCAAATTAACCACCATCTTTGTTTGCTTACTTTGCATACTCATTTGATTGGCTGGTGGGCATAGTGGAGTGACACCAATTTGCATGTTTCTCTTTTATTAGTGTAGATGAGAAAATGACTTTCTAGATTTGTTTCAGTCTAGAAAAAGAGTCCATGGTAGGAGTTGAACTAGAATTAACTTCTTTTGTTTCCTTTAAAATATTGTACATCTTCACAGTGTAGTAGAAATTGCATAGTGCAGTAGAAATTGAATGCTTGAAGTTTGAATTCCAGCTTTTGTAGTGTGACCTTGGGCAAGTCTCTTGGCTGTGATTATCAATCACTTGGTCATGTTTCTCAATATCCTTATCACAAAAGGTTATTGTAAATATTGAGCTAATATTTATTACATTTCTTGACATGCTATAAGAAAGTAATGAATACTCTTTATGTCATGAATATGAGCACACCATGATTGCAGTGCTCCCTTAACCTTAAAATAAAGACAATATATGAAATTCCACAATCACTGTAAGGCATTTATATACAATAGAGCTCATATGAATCTTACACATTGGGTAATAAAAAGACAATGCCAATTCTTGTAAAAATTATATTTGATATTTACTCAGTTTGTACCTGAAAGCCTCTAAAGTTGTTGTTGCTTTGAAGAGAAAATTACATTATTAAAGCTGTTCTTGTAATTATATAGAACAACCATTGAAGTATAGAGATTGGAACTTTATAGGAGGTAATTGCAATGGTTTTGATAAATTACCACAATGATTTAAACCAATGTGGAAAAATGTGAATGAAAAGGAAGGACTGGAGTATAGTGCAATTTTGTAATAAGATAAAATAAAATAAAATTGTTGGAAATTGAGGCTTATTAAGCATGACCCATTGAGGAAGTGGCAATGTTGAGTCCAAGTTTCCAGATTCATATTTGTTCAGATGATCAGTGGGTCAGCAGGAGCAGGAAGAGTGAGAATGTTTCCACAATTTAGGAGTGACAGATAGAATGAGCTAAGTTTATTGGTTGAATTTGAGATTCTTATGGAATATTCAATTAGAGATTCTTGGCAGGAGCTAAGAGAGAACAGAGAGAGCAGAGATGAGTTGATCCTGAGGACCACATGATTCTGAAGAAGAGTAGGCTTATAAAAAATAAGGGAATATATATAGCCAAAGAAAATCTTAGTATTTTATTCATATTTTGGACTCCAGGTAAAGTAAACAAACTTGAAAACTTAAAAAGACAAGAGAATAGGGACTGGATAATCAAATGTTAAAGACAGATTGGGAAAAATTAAAAAGTTAGACAAAACCAAGTGTTGGTGAGGGCATGGATCAATAGGAACTAGAGATGGGATATACATTTTACCACTATTTTAGAAAAGCATCACATTACTTAGTAAAATTGAACATATGCCCTCATGGTCCCATAATCCCATTTCTTTATATATTATTGAAACACTAAAGACATATGTTTACAACATTGCTGTAATATTGTAAACATAGAACATGGTCATTTATGATAGCAAAAATCTGGAATCCACTCAACCTTTAAATGTACGGATAAATAAATTGTGCAGTACTTATACACTTGAGGGGTTATTATACCTCAATGAAAATTTTAAAGTTATATGCACTAATATGTATGAATCTCAATGTTAACACTGAGAGAAAACAAGTAACCACAAAAATAATTAATATGATTCTGCCTTTTAAGATTCAAAAATGGCAAAACTAAACAATATATTATTTAGAGATGTATACATATTTAATCAAATTATTTTTAAAGTAAGTGACTGATAAATTTTAGACCTGCTTTAAGAATTTTGAAAAATATGAACTACATCTGTTTTAATTCACATATATGTAACCTATGAAGACATTTCAGATATGTAAGGACCCAGAAATCTTGTCCCTATGTACTCCTTCTTATGGAATGATTAAAGGATGTAGTAACATAAACCAAGACAGATCAAGACATAAGATCCAGGAATGGGTAGATCTAGCCCAAGAGAATGGAGAGGAGAAGACTTAAGATGAAATAAAATGAAGACTGGGAGTTGAGTAAATCTTTAAAATAACCAGGGAAAATGGGAGATTTAGTAAGTAGTTAATATGAGAGATATTTCTTAGTGATTAAGCACTGGTTATGGGGAAAGAGAGAGACAGACAGAGGGAGAAGGGGAAGGAGGAGGGGAGGATGAGGAGATAGTAGAAAAGAAAGAGGGCGAGAAAGACAAGTGAAAAAGGAAATTATTGATTAAAGGACAACAAGTTTATAAAAATAAAAACAATCTTAGTACAATAGTTGGCTCTGTAGTCAACAATTATGTACAATTATGATGTATAAACACTGATTGTTTCATTCAGTAAATCAATAGTTATTTCATTGTATTGGGAGGGATAGTTGAAGTCAGGTTGAAGAGAGAGCTATATCTCCATCTGGCCTAACGAGTCAATAGATAAAAGCCAAATTGTTACTCACTAAATAGCAATGAAAGCATATTATTTAGAAATGTGGAAGCAATTACCTAAAGAATCATTTAAAATTTTTTCCTCCAGGGAAATTGTTTGAAAGATAGGAAGACATAGGATTAGTGCAGTGGTCGGCAAACTGCGGCTCGCGAGCCACATGCGGCTCTTTGGCCCCTTGAGTGTGTCTCTTCCACAAAATACCACGTGCGGGCACACACATACAGTGTGATTGAAACTTCGTGGCCCATGCACAGAAGTTGGTATTTTGTGGAAGAGCCACACTCAAGGGGCCAAAGAGCCACATGTGGCTTGCGAGCCGCAGTTTGCCGACCACTGGATTAGTGAACACACTTTCATATAAGCCTTTGCTTCATTAGAAAAATAATTTTGTATACTAATCTTTGATATTTAAGAAAATTAATTAAAATAATAAATAAAATTGCCCCAATCATAAATTTTCAAGTTTTTACTTTATTTTTATTCTGATTTATCTGTTTGGTAAATAAATGGTCTCTATCCTCAAAAATTTACAAGGCAGAAATACAAGATAGTGATTTTTTTAATGAAATTTACTTTGCCATGAGCCACCAATTTTGAGAGCGTTCTACCATCCAAAGCTCAGGTCTACATTAAATATTCCATATAGATGAAATATGTGGATGGCAGAACTCCGAAGATCTTTCTGAATGAGAAGTATAAGTTTGAATGTTCAGTATCTGCAAGAAAAGAGCTACTTTCTCTGAAATTCTCCTTCTTACCCTCTGGTCTGCTTTACTGAAACTTTTCCTTTCTATACAGTTTTTCCATACACCCTTGGTAATGTGTTGGGTTAAATGCCCTAAATGGTTACATTTACTGTTGATGGTTATTGTCATGGTTACAGAAACAGCAACTTCAGCAGGCAGTTAAACTGACTTCATGATATGCCTTTGCTGCAAGACCCAAGTTCTAATTTTCCAGTTGTACTTGGATCTGAAATTTGGCTTCACTTGAGTTCAGTCTATCCCAGGACAAAGTGGAGCCAAGTTTACATTGTGTATTAAATGGTCCAGTGGTTGACACTAATTTTTCAAACATGACACATACTTTATAAACTGGAAAATAATAGTCCCATAATAAAACTGTTGGATTTATTTTAATTTTTTTTTTACTTTTTTCTTCTTCTATCCCAAACTCTTCTTTAGAATTTCCATTTTCCTTAGTTTTTCAATTGCTATCTTTTATTCAATAAAGAAAACAAATACCTTAAACACTGGAAAGGACAGGTCAGAGATAAGCACTAATCTCTCCTCATTCTTTCCATTCATTTTGTTTGCTCTCTTTTTAAGTTTCTCACCAAGAGTCACGGCTTTTAAATCAGAGTCCCATTGACCTTATACAAAGGACTGCTTATTCCTTAACCACAGAAGCTCTAGACATGAAGCAGACAGTTCTGAAGTTGACATAAGGAACTACATCTCCTAAAAAGATGGGATTGCCATATCCTATTCCAAGAATTATACACTAATTCTAGTTTTGCCTTAGAGGTAACTGCTTGCTATCCTATAACAGGAAAAGTTGGTTAAACAGTTAAAAATTAAAATCTGATTTTCTTTTATGAGAGTAGAATTCAACTGGACCAATTTAGCATAACCGATTATACCTACTAGATGTCAACTTGAATTTGTAAATGACAACAAGGGACCCAAAGTTACTTGAAGCAGTACAGATACTCATAACTATCATGATTGGTGACCTTAGAGTTTCAATTGAAGTTAATTAGTATATATCCCTGCTAAATTATCTGGCATTTTCAGAAAGAAAACACACTGCAAATGTTTCTGTTATCCTTACCAGTAATGTTGGGTTGAGAGCAATAGAGTGATGAGTTTTCTTGAAGGTTTGCTCAGTCACACCAGGTTTTATCTGATACTTTTGAGGGGATGACAGCACTCATGAATGACAAGCAGATATGTGCTTGTGTATCACACTCAATATTGGAATTCATTTCAGAATTAACACTGCTTCCAAGCTTAGATTGGACGGACCTTAGAATCTTAAATTGAATAACCCCCTGTTGAATAAGAAGGGGCTGGAGAATAGTGTCATTGTCAGAATGGGGAGGAGTGAGGGAGCCATAGCCATGGTCACTGTTACATTTTCTCATTAGTTCTATAAGCAGTGGTTAAATGGACAGGTCATTAACCTAAAATTCATCATATTAACCAACCAAACTCATCATATCATGGAGGCATATTTCTCTTTCATTGTTCCTTTCACTATAAAAGGGACCACCATCCCCAGCTAGTCAGTCTTAAAACCTAGAAGTAATTCTTTATTTTAATTCCCCCTCAAATTCTACATTTAATCATTCATTCATCAAATTGATCTTCCTACCTCAGAAATATGTCTGAAATATTATTATTCCTTCTTATGACATCATCACTGAAGTTCAAAGAATTATTCCTGTGGAAGGTTTCTAATTACTCTTTCCATGTTTGCCCTCACTAATTCATTCTTAACCCAGAAACCAGAGGAATCTGTGAAAATGAAAAAAAAAAATCTAATCTTTTCTTTCTAGTCTTAAAACTGTGTAGTAGCTTCACATTTTCTTAAAATATCAAAAATCTGTACAAAACGCAGTGTCGTCTGTACAGCTTCAGCCTTATCTCATGTCACTTTACATTTGTTCTTTAGGATATAAGAGGTTTGACCTTTTTTCAGATATCAAGCATTATTTACAGAATCTACTGGTTCTGTTTTGTTGCTGTTTTTTTTTTTGCCTGAGAATATATTACTCCTTCTTTCTCACCGTATTACTCATCTTTTTGTGTTAGTTTAAGAGTTAGTTTTTTACAGAAAATTTCCTCTTCCCTGGGCAAGTTTAAATCCCCTTGTTTTAACCCAGTGCCTTGGACCTGGAACCTCTTCTTTCCTAACATATCTCATACTTCAATTTCTATGCTTACATCTCCACACTCTAAGCTCCATGTCTACAGAGGCTTTATCTTTCTTGTTCGTACTTGGCCTCTTTATTTCTACTATAAATCCTGGAACATAGTAGAAGCTGGATAAATATTGATTTAATCAAAATGAATGAAACATACCAGAATGATAAAAAATGTATAGCAGCAGCTTCTTTTAAAATGTTATGGTCTAAAAATTTCAATGCAGTGGCCAGTGGGGACAGTCTTCCTTTATCAAAGGCCCTGCCATGTTCTGAAATCTTTCCTAGGCTTCTTGGTATACTCAAGAAAAATCTATATACCAAAACAAAAATTGTTAAATAATGCAAATAGAAATACCCTGAAGAATAAATCATAGCATGCTTTGAGGCCCTTGTCTCTCTTTAAAGATGTGAGGTTCTGAGAGATTATATAAAACCTAATCCCTTCCTATGGTTTTTAGAAAATATTGAGAACAAAATACATGTAACCCTCAGCATATGTTGGTAGTCACTCCAAAGTAAATATTTCTGCTGTACATTGTAGAAAAAGTGATTTTGTGACTCTGCTTTTGAAAGTAGGCTAGATTAATTTTCAAAGACAACTTCTTTGAGAAGTATATATACTTTATAAGCAACATCTTTCTCAAATTTTATATCCTAGGACTAGTATTTTCCTTAAGACGTTTATAAGTTAAAAAAAAAAGGAAACCCTACATGTTTGGGGGATGGGGGGGGTCACACTGCACTATATCATACTTTAAAAAATTTGAGCAACATAGATTAACCTAGATTTTCTGGTGTTTCTGTTTATGTATTTTGAATGCTTATTAAAATCTGATTCATTCCAAAGCCAGCTGGTGAAATTCTAATGTGATGGGAAAGAGAATGAATTCCAAATAAACAAGCTTATGAGTCTCTTTACCCCTCAAATAATCTAACATCTAGCCTTAGTCATCATTTTACAAAATGACAATAATCGCACCTATTGCCTACTAGTGTAATGAGAATTTAATGAGAAGCGTATACTAGATTTTCTACTCAAAAATATCTCATTCGATCTCCTAAGCTCCAAACTACAGGAGAGAAATTGTGACAAAGTATTTTATATGAAAAATGTGTAGCAACATTTAGTAATTAATATTTTTTCAAAAGGGATATTTCATAATTCCTATTATTGTAACTGTAATATTTTGTAAATCATTAAACTGCTATGATTTTTACTCTGGGGTAACTTCAAATGAAGGTTCCATAAAAATTCTGGCTGTTGCCATCAAATGTCATGTAACAGAATGGCAAGCCATCCCCAGCATGTGCACAGGGAGAAGTTGACTGGCACTGCAATCAGGGGTGCACTTACAGACACTGGGGAACCAGCTGCTCTGAACGCTCTTTTAAATTCACATCACTCTGAGCAGGTCTGCAAATCATAAATGGATTTCAAAGAATGAAAAGTCAGGAATTGGAGCAGATAGAAAATGGGTTTTGAGACAAGTCTAGGTATGGAATTAGAAATGACTGAATTTTTAATTCTTTGCCAACGTTGTACCTGCACAGAACCTGACTTTTATTCCCTCATCACTCCCCTCCCTCCACCCAGTCCCCATCACTTGTGGTTGGTGAAGGAAAATTCAAGCGAAGAGGAAGGCTCAAACACGGCAGAGCAAACACAGCATCCTCCGCCTAAAGAGTCACACCTTAAAGAGAACAAACTATTTTCCCCCAAAAGAATTGCCATTAGCAAATATCTGACAGTTCACAGGCTCTGACTCTAGTGAAGCCTGTCTAGAAATGGTATGTGTATGAAAACAAGAACTACCTCTCCTTTTTAAAAGTAACAGAAAAAGCATTTATTTTTAAAAAAAATATTTTACTGATATTTTACTCTTACTCTTAGAATGAAGAATTTCCTGAATAAGAAATGTCAGGTAGATTTATGTACAGTATAATATTCTAAAATCTAGTTAGTCTGCTGCCATCTTTATAATGTCCTTTAGGCAGACCTGTGCTATATTACCATGTACATTTTCAGCAGATAAATATAGAAATAGAAATATAATTAAGGTCATTTAGTAGAAATGAAAAACAACAGAATAAGTAGTTAAGTAGATAAGTGCCTAATGCAGTAATAAATAAGGAAATTAAATGGTCCTCTTTTCTATTCAAATAAACCGGCTAGGTTAAAAAGCATTAAAAATAATGTGTGGGGCACTGTAAAATATTTAGCTGATGTCATTCAAACTATCCAACCTCTAGAATACTGATCCTTTTATAAGTAACAATTTGAGGGTCACTTAACAAATAATCAGAATATCTGAAGCTTTCTACTTTGGCAAGCTTTTTGGAAAGTCTCAGGAGAAAGTAAGGTCATTGTTTTCCCAATAGTGGATATTTAAGAATGTAATACAATTTCTGACCTTGTTTTATTTGGGACATTTTTTCAGTTGTTTAAACTGTTTAATTTTAAAAGAAACCTAGTGGAAACTGATCAGACATTGACCATCAATATATGTCTAGTTTAACCTGCTCTTCTAAAGCGTGGTATTTTATATGGTGGACAGTAGTTACTGCTCACAACTTTGTCTCCCCAGCACATAGCTGTCTCATCTATCTTTCAAAAGCATGATTTTAATCATGTAACACCCCCCCACCCCCATCTTAATATCAATGGCTAACCATTACTTTCAGATCTATATTGGTAATGTTCTCAAAACTAGAATACTTCCTAACCAGGTCTGAATTTACATTTATAAATTCATTCTACACTCTTTCCTTTAACATACCTAATATATACCAGAAATTGTATATATTCTGTCCTTTAATCATGATTTCTCTCTTCAGGTGGTCCTTTATTCCATATCTACACATTGCAATATTAACCATCCTTTACTGTCCTGCTCAGATAGGATTTCTCCTCTTCAGTGAATCCTGCCTTAGCCCTCCCACACCTTAACTAAAATTATCCTCTCCTGCTGAATTACATATGTGTGAAAAATAGAAAATATGACTTCTGTAATATTATGTATTTACATGTCTTCAATTTGCCAGCCAATGTTTCAACAAAATCACATGGTCATCTCAATAAGACATAGACAGCCGAAACCGGTTTGGCTCAGTGGATAGAGCGTCGGCCTGCGGACTGAAGGGTCCCAGGTTCGATTCCGGTCAAGGGCATGTACCTGGGTTGCGGGCATATCCCCAGTAGGAGATGTGCAGGAGGCAGCTGATCGATGTTTCTCTCTCATCGATGTTTCTAACTCTCTATCTCTCTCCCTTCCTCTCTGTAAAAAATCAATAAAATATAAAAAAAATTAAAACAAAGACATAGACAAAAAGCATTTGAAAAAATTCAACACTTCTTCATGGAAAAAGAAATTCACCAATCTATTATCCCAAGGGAACTTTCTCAACTTGATAAATTGAATCTTCAAAAACCCACAGTGAATGTCATGCTTAATGGTAAAGACTGAATGCTTTCTCTCTAAGATCAGGAACAAATTTGTCTCACAGCTTCTATGCCACAATGTTCTAAGGTCCTGATCAGCTCATTTAGGCATGAAAATGAAATGAAAGCCTTCCAGATTAAAAAACTAGAAATAAAACTTTCTTTATATGCATGTGATATGATCTCATTTATAAGAAATCCTAAGGAATCCACTAAAAAACTATCAGAAATAATGAGTTCAGAAAGGTCACCAGAATATAAGGTTAATGTACAAAATAAATTACAGTTCTATACAGTAACAATGAGCAAAACAAAATTGAAATTTTACAACAGCAATAGAAATACTTAGGAATAAATTTAAAATAAGTGCAAAACTTACACTCTAAAAACTAAAAAAAAAGCACTGTTAAAAGATATTTTAAATAACCCGAATAAATTGAAAGTCATTCTATGTTTATAGGTTGGAAAACTTAATATTGTTAAGATGGCACAAACTCTGTCAAAATCTCAGCTGCCTTCTTTATAGAAATTTACAAGCTATTCTAACATTTATATGGAAATTCAAGGAACTGAGATTTTTTTTTAATCTTTAAAGAAAAAACACAGTTGGAGAGCTCAGTTCCTAATACCAAAAGTGACTAATGAAATTACAGTAATCTAGACCATGTGGTAATAGAATAAAAATAAAGATCAATGGAAGAGAATTAAAAGTCCAGAACGAAGCCGTCTCATTTACAGTCAGTAGAATTTTTACAAGGGTGCCCAGACATATAAATAGGAAAAGAATATCTTTTCAAATGGTACTGGGAAAATGGGTACTTGTGAGGGAATGAGGTTTGGACTTCTGCCTCACTCCATATACAAAAATATCATTCTAAAGTGAATCAAAAGCCTAAATGTAACAGATAAATGTTTTTTCTTAGAAGAAAATATAGGCATAAATCTCTGTAACCTTGGATAGTTTCTTAGCTATGACATTAAAAGCACAATTAACACAAGATAAACAGGATATCATCAAAATTTTTTTTTTTTTTTAAAAAGCTTTGCTCTTCAAAGGGCAACATAAAGAAAATAAAAAGGCAGACCACAAAATGAGAGAAAATTTTTGCAGGTTATCTATCTGATAAGAGATTTGTATCTATAATGTATAAAACACTCTTACAACCCCAAAATAAAGGTAAATAACCCAATAATGAGGGGGGAAAGGACACACAATCACCAAAAAGCACATGGAAACTCACAACATTAGCTACCAAAGAACTGCAGACTAGAATCCCTTTACAATATATATTCACTTCCACTAGGGTGGCTATAATCTAAAAGACAAATAATGAGAATTGTTGGTAAGGATGTAGGCAAACTGGACCCCTCATTCACTGGTGGTAGAAATGTAAAATAGTGCAGGTGCTTTGGAAAAATGATTAAAAGTGCAGTTACCATATGATCTAGAATTCTTATTCCACTGTGAATGCCCAAAAGAACTGAAGACATATGTTATGAATGTTTATAGAGCCATTGTTTGTAATAGCCAAAACGTGGGAATAATTAAAATATTCATCAACTGATGAATAAATAAAGTATTTTTCCCCCATACAATGGAATTTTATTCACTTCTATAAAGTAATAAAGTGTTGATGCATTGTGCAACATGGGTGAACCTGGAAGACAGACATTATGGTAGGTGAAAGAAACCAGTCACAATGGAGAATGATGGCGATCACCTGTGTTTATGGATGCACAATCTGTGAATAACTAAAGTCATTGAATCATATATTTTAAAAGGGTGGATTGTATGATATGTGAATTATATCTGAAAAAAAAGTTGTTAAAAAACTAAAGCAACAGGACAGACTAGCTGTTTACCACTGTGTAAGAAAACATTCTAAGATTTTTACCATAGGAGTGGGATGGAAGCTGGTTCATCCAGGAAAAGAAACATCTTCCAGGTATTTCAAATGAAATGGATTTAATATAGGGAGTTAGGTGCACAGAGAACTGTTAGAAAGACTACAGAGGCAAGTGGGAGGCACCTATCACCAGCTTTTACGTCACAGATGCAGCTGTGATCCAGAAAGTCAGAAAGTGGCTGCCACTAGAGGTCAGGGAAATGCAGAAAATGACTGCCAGCATCTCAGCTGCCCCCACCCTCCCAGAGTAGGTGACTGGCAGCGAAATGAGTTCCAGCTGCCCTGTAAGAACTCAATCTGCCAAAGCCCGTGTGTGTCTCACCTCTGGCAAAGGAAAATTGGGTTCTATTTTCTGCCTTTCAAATTACATACTAGCTCATCTCATGGGCAGAATCTAAATCAACCTATAAACCAACAAATAAAAAATAAGGCACTTGCCTAAAGGCCAGGATAGCCCATATGCCAGGGGAACTGTAAATGGTAGTTTAATTCCAAATTGAACTCAGGCTGTATTCATCTGAGTTATTCACAACCTCGTCAGAGGAGTGCACAGGCTAATTTTTTCTGGGGCACAAAAGCCCTAGCTACAATCTACTAATGCCTTACTCTCATCTTAGAAGAACAGATTTAAATGTCATTAATTTTCCCTGATGATTCTGTTAATGCCAAACAAGTATCCACATTACTCTCAAATCTGTTAGTCACGATTTTCTGTTGTGTTAGCACCTGCAATAAACTATTCTCTTACTTCCTTTGGAGGCCTGTGGGTGTTAGTGTCCCAGCTGCCATCTGGCAACCATTGCTAAACCAGTGGCCCTTTTTCTTTTCTCCAATTAGTCATAGGAAAGTGCAGTGTTCATATGAATGTGTGTTCATTCTACAAATGAATGAAAAGGAGCTGACTTTGCTCAAAGTCAAAGATATGAAAATAGATGAGAGTACCTCCAGAAGAACTGAAAGGATGTGAATAAGAGCAGCTTTAGATTTACACATAACTTCCTAACTTTTACATAATCACCAAACATTCATGTGTGCAGTTTTATTTCCATTGGCTTTAAGTAATTCAGTGGCTCTGAGTCACTTTAGTTCTATTTATTTCTTTCCTTCAGCCCCTCACCCCTGTATCCTCTGACCTTCCGTTTTTGTGTGTCTCCTTCCTACTTGGGCATGTTTGGTTTGCCTATGTAGTTCTAATCTTCAGTAAGTGGATGCTTTTCTGAATAGGATGCTTTTTAGTACTTCCCTGACATTGTTTAACATCCTAGCCAGCGTGTCAGCTTGCATCCTTGTAGCTCATATGCACAATAGAATATACTCTTGGGTGCTGTGGAGAGGAAACTCTTGTCTGGTAGCCAGAGACATAAATTCCAGGGTGGTATGGAAGTTAACTAGCTGGTGCAGCTTTTGATCCTACCCGTTTATGCCAGGCGGATTGTAAGACAAAAGAGTGAATGAAGCAGAAGGAAAATCAGAGTGGGCTCTGTTTGTGAAGAGGTGTTAATTAATGGTTTCCTGAGTTAGAGGACTGGCATGCAGAGCTTTTGATCTTGGCAGATCCTCAGAGTAGGATTGTGAATTAAAGTTTCAGGTTGTAAGCACCCAGACAACAAGGGCTACATCTGTGCTTCTGGCTGTACACAGCTTAGGGCCATGCTTGGGTGGTCACTCAGTAATACCCAGTGACTCATGTAGGAAAGGACTCCCAGTTGACTTTAAGACTACGTGAGACCAATATTTGTGATGCTTAGACAATATCCCAGGTTCCTCTTTCTCAACCTGGAATAGATGATACTGCCTTTATTCATGTAACAGTTTATTTATGAGATTAACATTGATAAGAATGATTCCCACTGAACAAGGTTTTTAAAGTGATAAAGAACACCAAGAAGTCATATGGGGAAGGAAATTAAAGAAATATTATGAGAAAAGGTTTTTCTAGTTGCCTATTCTATACTTCCAACCCTAATTTATTTGTCCATTGCCACATACTATATTGGTTATGTACTTGCCAATCTCCCCTGCAAAATTGTAAATTGACTTGAGGGTGGAAGATTATATTCATATTGCTATGAGATTGACTAGAGAATTTTGATTAGACTATGTCAAACACAGCCTATGCTAAATGTTGGTCATGGAGCAAGGGCAAAGAGCAGGACAGTGACAGGAACTTTGGATAGTAGTACACATAGTTCAGACAGGGATTTGGCAAAAGGTAAATCCATAGGAAACAGGTCCCAGTTTATTTTCTACTATCTTCTCATACTTATCTGCTTCACCATAGCTTCCAATATACTGAACTCTTAAACATAGGTCTTAAAGAGTAGAAGGGATTTTAATTGGCAGAAACAAAGATGGGGATTTTTTGGGAGGAACAGCTTGAAAAAATGAGGATTTTGATCGGCAAAGTAGACTTAGAATAGTGTAGGATATAGAATATGTTATTCCCAAATATGCGTCTAACACAAAAACATTGAGCTGAAGATAATTAAGAAGCAGCAAATGCAGTTAAAGCTGTCTCTATCCTTCCCTTTTCTGCCTAAAGGCAGGATATATTTCCCTTTTACTGGAGATAGATTCTTAAACCTTCTTCTATTAGTTCCCTCCCATATGATTACCTTTTCACAGTTTGCTGCCCTTGGGAGCTTAAAACTGCTTTTCTTTCTCTTGTCATTCTCTACAGATTTATTCTTTGTTGAAGACGCTATACAAGCCAGAGTTCTAGTTACCACTTTGAGTTACTTTTGTCAAGATTTTTTCCATGTGATCAATGTGACACACATTAATAAACTGTTTGTTTTTGTCTTATTATTTTGTTTTGTTGTTGTTAAAAGCCCCAGCTAAAAACCTAAAATGAGTAAAGTTTTGCCTTCTCTACCACGGTGAGAATACAGGATATGTAAGAAGAGAAAAAGGTATAGTCTTGGCAAGATGGTTTTTGACTGTTATGGATGGGGAGGGCATGGTAGGATAAAGTTAAATTCTCGATTGAAGAGATTAAACTTTATTCAGTAGGCGATAAGGAGACTCTAAAGGTTTTAATTGTAGGGAAGTGACTGGGTATAAGTTGTGCTTTATGAAGTTTACTCTTGCAGTGATGTTTACTTATTCATATCCATTTATTAACCAGTTATTTTAATAGTAAAGAAATATATATTAAATGCTGTGATAGATAAAGAGGGTGACATGGTAAACCTTCTGCTTTAATGAGAATGCAATTTAGAGAGCCACTGCAAAATGTACCCTATGGCTCTGCTGCCTAATACAAGTAATAAATATCCTAACTGTATGGAAGGAATTGAGAGAAGGGATAAAGTGCTCTAGCTATTTGAGAGACCAATTAGGAAGCTAACACAAGAGGCCAAGCAAGAGGTGTAAAACTTTAAATCATCAAAGAGCCTGTAGTCAGAGAGTGCAGAGAGGAGAGATGCTGTAAAGTAAACCCAGGAGCTGTGGCCACCATTTTTATTGGTGGGTAATGGAAAGAAGAGTCAAAATAATTGATGTTTTGAAGTCTGTATAAACATGGTTCATCCATTCATTCTCTCATTAATTTGGCCCCCTTTTCCCCCCTAATCCTCATTAATTTGGCACTTTGTTTTTAAATCCTCACCCAAGGATGTTTTTCCCACTGATTTCTAGAGACAGTGGAAGGGAAGGAGGCTGGGAGGGGGAGACAGAGAGAGAGACCCATCTATGTGAGAGGACACATTGATTGGTTGCCTCCCACAATCGCCCCTACTGGGGCTGGGGAACTTACAACCTAGGTACATGCCCTTGACCAGGAATTGAACTCGGGACCCTTTGGTCTGTGATACTCCAACCACTGAGCAAAACCAGCCAGGGCAATTTGGCACATTTTTATGTAATGATAACCATCTCTTAGCATTATTTTAGTTGTTAGGAGAAGGAGTTAAATAAACTCGTCCTCGCTAGTCCTAGAGAACTTGCTTTCTAGTAGGGGAATGATAATAGTGCTATATGATCAAAACTGATAACCAGAAAGAGGGGTTGACTATAAAAATTTCACTTTATATTTTTAGTTGGATGAGCTGATGAGGTATGAATTTAAATAGAGAAGAGGGTCAGTAAAATAGGCTATTTGATCAGTTTGAATAGTTCAAATCATGAGGATAAACAGGCTCATTAAAGAAGAAAGTACAGAAAGGCTCAAATAGGGTAGCATAGAATCTCAGTAAATATGTATATTTAGGAAATGAAACATTGTATAAGAGTCAATTTAGGAGACAAAAGAAGAGGGATGAAAAATTTGGAAACAAAAAATGAAACAATCAAAGAGCTCACATTATTCAATTCAATGGAGACTATGAGAATATGGATTGACAGGCATGGAAGCTTTAATTCAGTAGTGGGGGCAGAACCAGTTTTAAGACAATATGAGGTGTTAAAGGAAGTAGAGAGACTTGATAAGATCTTGAGAGAGAGGTAAATTGATAAAGTTGTTTTAAGACTCATAGTAATAAATGGTCACAAGTAAAGGAAAATGAATTTTTAGAGTCAAGAAGGAGAAAGCAACGAGAGAAAACAGCTCTTCAGTCAAGGAGGAAGTGTGAGAGAGTGAGGTTGAGCACACACACACAGCCTTGGTGAGGGAGATGGGAACCCCTTCCACGGGAGTGCATCAGGTATGCAGAGAGAAGTGACGGTCTCAAGTACAGGAGCAGCAATGAGAAAGCTGAAGAAACTGCTAACGAATAATCTTGATATTCCTAGTAGTTTAGGGAGAAAATGATGTATTAATTTGGAGGGTGTTGGGATAGGTTTCTAAATATGAAGAATGGAGACAAGTTGAAAAAACTACAATAGAAAATAAAATTATGATTCAACCAGAGATGAATCAAATAATTACTCACCAGCCAAAAGGTTCAGTTGAAATTAGAGAGCATTTATTTGGAATGGGCCTATATATATATATGGTTTTATGATTTCCTCTAATAAGCATCAGCTGCCTAATGGCAGAGAAAAAGGTCTGGGAGATCCTAACTCCCCTTTCTCATATTCTACTAATCTTGCTGCTGGCAGGGACTCAGGTGATCCATCTGTTGTCAGACGAGAGACAAAGAGTTTTTCTCTTCATGTTCTCCATGGTTTGTTTTACCTCTTTGATGAAAAGAAGCCATATGCCAAAGTGAAGAAAGTGAAGCCACCAAAATGTAAGCCCACTCATCTGTCACTGACAGCGTTTCAGACTTATTCAGCTCAGTTGTCCTGCTGGTGAGTGGGGGTAGAATTGCCAGAAACCTGAGGAGAAAAGTTCTCAGAAAGTTAAACCAAGTGGGAGTCATTCATTTTCCCAAACATAGAGTGAAATATCTCTCCAAGAGCAGTAGGAGGTCACAACCATTAGAAACTCTCTCTGTTGCATGGTAGGAGGCACTTTTCTAGCTCCTCCTCGGGGAGCCTGGAAGACTTGATGGCAGTCAATGCTGGTTGACCCTTCTGTTGATTTACATAATGTAAAGGTGCTGAGCTTTAGTATGCATGATTGTGCCTCAGATCTTAGGCTCAGCTCAGAACCCAAGTGGGAACAGGATGAATAAAGTCTTTGTCAGGAGTGAATGAGTCAAAAATATATAATTCATATAATAACTTAGTGAATTAGTCCAACAAAAAAATAGAGCGTGTTTTTAAGCTTTAAAAGATACCATTATAACAATATAAGCCTGAAGGGAGGCCCATAGTCATTGTAATCTGTCCACTTAAAATTAGGAGAAATCTCTCACCAAGAATTTTTAAACTATTATAGTCTCTCTTTTTGCAATTAATTTTGCTAATGGACAAGTTCCTAAGTGAGGCAATATCATTCAAGCTCCTCTCTGTTCTTTCCCAAGCAGAGGGGCTGTTGAAAGTGCGCTGTATGAAAGCAAAGATAGGCTCCTTTGTGCCTTTTGATGGAGACAGAACGGCATCAGATTGGGGCTAACTTTAAGCATTATCGCTGCTACATGAGGAGATAAAACAGAAAGCAGTCACTGTCTCCGAGTTGTTTTGAAGCAGAAGCCTGTACTTGAGCAAGGAATATTTGTAACTGAAACCTACCACAGTCTGAACTAAGAACTGCCGTTGGCCGCGAGTGATGAATTCTGCGCCTGAGGTCTGCGCTGTTGCTTCTGTTATCCAATATCTTGGTTCTAAGACATATGCTGTTGGACTTGGGCACATTTCTGAAGAAGAGTATAGTATACACTTCTAGAACTGATGGAGACAAAGAAAAGGAAGGACTGCAGTGTGCAGTAGTCTCAGCCACTTCCTCAGGAAGGAGGAAAGGAAGCCATCTAATATGCATTAATGACTTTTTACTTATAAGGCACTTTCTAATATATTGTTATACTTTGCACTTAAGTACACTAAACTCATTTTAAAAATAATAAAACTAAGGCTATTTAAGAGCCTTGCTCAGTCACACAGCAGCAAGTAGGAACCCCAGTAATTGAACTTGTCAAATTTATTCTTGCTTAGTTTGTCTCACAGTATGGATGTTAGAACAGCAGTAGTGGTGTCACCTAAAAACTTGTTAGAAATGAAAATTCTCAGACCCCATGTCCGATCTACTGAGTCAGAAACTCAGCAACCTGTGACTTAACAAGCTCAATACACATACTACATTATTTAAAAAGTCCATGTTCTGTCGCACTTAGCCACTCTATAATACTATTAAAAACAGAAATATTAAATTGGTATATGTATTGGGGAATCTTTGTCCATATTATGTGTCCATAATTCTATTATCCACTTAGCCATTCATTCGCTCGTTCATTCTTTCGTTCATTCGTTCAACAAGTACTGTAGGTATAGCATATTTAACACTGACAACAGAGAAACAAAAAGATTAAGAAAAATAGGGTAAACACACATGAAACAGCTGTGTAACATCATGAGTCAATATCCAGTAACTGATAGAATGCAGAATTCAGAGAACTAACTCCTCAAGATTTTGGATGAGAAAGAGATGATGAAATTGTCATGGTTAAACTCACGGAGAAAACAGTACTCTAGCATGATTTGGAGAGAAGAAATATAAAAAGGTGATAGTGATGCTGGGGTGGTAGCGGGTCCAGGTGGGTAAAAGCATGGAAAAATACTTCTGATAACTTCCAGAGCAATATCCTGTTCCTTGGATAAGGAAATTGGCACCAGTGTTCATAGCAGGCAGCTGAGGAATAAAGAGTCTTGGAATTAGAATGAGGATACATTTGGCAAACCCTCCATTTCCTTATTTGTAAAAGAGGAGTTTCGGTATGGTGTTTGTTGACAAAAATTGCTTATAATATTAAAGGACATCATCCCTGTCAGGGTTTCCCAGTTTGCCTTTTATGCATGTGCTACAAAAACAAAGTTCAGTTTTTAAATAAATTTTGAGATCAGTGGGTTAAATTATGTGACTAAGAGACTGTGACTCTCTCAAAAGATAAATCAGTATGCGCTATACCCCAAACTTAAGTGCTTAGGAATTTCTTTATTTGAGGAGAACCTTTTAATGTCTCCTAGGGCAAGTATTTCAGAGAGTACAGTAAAAAATATGGTGGTCTATATGGCAGTTTTTGTTCACAGAGTGGGGTTCTTTAAATGTTAATTCCATTGGATTTTATGCAGACCAGTTTTATCTTTGATTTCCGTATAGCATCATGGAAATGGCACAGTGTTATGAAAACAAAACCAACTATTCTAAAGTCCCACAACCACAGTTAAGCCTTCATTTTCTCTATATCTTAAAACTTTTGCCAACCTAAATTTTGCATAAAATGCATCTGTTTCTGAAAGTGTTAAGCCTTTTGACATTCTGAAGCCTGAAAGATGTAATGAGATTGCCAAAAACATATTTAATGATTGATGCAATTAATAAATATAACTTATCTAGGTTTTATATGCAGTAAACAAATATTACATAGGAAAAGTATATGCATATGAAAGTATATGTTCACATACATACAATATGTTTTATATACAGAGTCATTTGCAATTAAATAATGTGATCAGTGGGCATAAATAGGACAGGAGTTGTATATTGAATTTAGTTTGAAAAATATGAAAAAGTATATTCCCACAGGTATTCATAAGCTATTGTAGGACAGCAATGCCCATGTATAATAAGTGCTAAGAGAGGGACAAACATCTCATGATTATCAAAGGAGGAAGCAATTAATTCTGAAAGGGAGGAAAAATAATGGAAAGTTACATCAAGAAGGCAATTCTCAATCTTTGCCTTGAAAAATTACATATTCAAGGAAACAAAGGAGGGAGATTTCAGGAAGAAAAATAATAATTTGTAAAAAGTACAAAGGTGTCAAAGTTCAAGTCCAGTACAGGAAAAAAACAAATAAATTGTTGCAAAGAGAGAATAGAATGGGAATAAGGAGCAGCAGGAAACTGGGCTGGGCTTAATGTCAAAGCAAGATTGTGAAGATTGTTAGTGATGGGGAAGAATTAATACTTTAATTCTGAAGAACATAGATTAGTATAAGAAAGATTTGGAACAAGAAAAAATATTGATTTTTAGAAACATGTTTCTGACATCTCATGGAAAAATACATTCTAGGTGAATCTAATATTCAAATATAAAGAATAATAGTAGTAAAATATCTATCAATAGAGCCCTTATAATATGCTGGGCACATCACAGTACATAGTCCATGCCAAGTACTTCATAGTTAATATCTCCTTAAATTCTCTCACAAGAGCTATGAATTCCTTTCCCCTTTTTAGACATAGAGTAATGAGGTTAAATTAACATCTTAAAATTACAGAGCAGAATTCAAATCCAAATTTGTGTTAGTCAATGCTCTTAACAAATATTCTGTGGTATCACCCATTAAAACTACTAAAATAAGTAATAAATAAGTTAAAGGAAATATTGTGAAGGTTTCTTTTGGATTCTTGAGGATTAAAAAAAATACTTTATAAACATAGTATCAAAGTCAGAAAGGAAGATGATTTAGAAAAAAGATAGGCTTTATCACATAAACATTAACACCCTCTACATCGAATAAATTAAAAACAAGGTAGAAATGCAAGCAAACTAGGAAAACAACTTCCAAAACAGAAAAATTGTCTGATAATATATCAATAGCAAGCATTTCTAAAAATAAATAAGAAAAATAAATACTCCCCTAATAGGAAAATGGGCAAAGGACACAGACAACTAGTTTGTAGAAGAAAATTCAGATAATTTAGGAATAGATAGGGTGTGAGAGAATCAACATACTCATGTTAAATTGGTTGGGGTGTCACTTTGCATCATCTTTCTCGAGAAAAGTTTAACAACATGGACCTATTATAAAAGGCGAGTATGCCAAATGTCCTACCGTCAGACTTGTCACAATGATGCACACTGACCACCAGGGGGCAGATGCTCAACGCAGGAGCTGCCGTGACTCACACTGGCCACTTACAGAGAAACAGCACCATGGACCTGGTGCCCACAAAGCAACACTCAGCTTCCCTGAAGTGGGACACAGGCCCCGCCACCACCCTGGAGTGACAGCCCACCAAATCGCAGCCAACCCCCAGCCCAGCCCAGAAACGGTAGCTGTGGGCCCTGAGTAATGATGTCACATAGCAATGCCCAGCTTCATCTCCCTAGTGAATAGCCTCCTTGCAGTTTCTTCAGCCAGGAACTCAACTTGCTTTATAGCCAGGTGGAAACATTTCACACTTTAACCAAATGTCTGTGATGCATTTTCCTGTGCCTCATCTCATTTGATCCTCACAGAAGTCCTGGGGTAGGTAGATAGGAGATGTGGTGGAATCCTATTTTCTTTTCATTAGCTAGAAAATGGAGATTTAGGAAACTTAGAAACTTGACCCGACTGAAAAGAAGTAAGAAATGGTGGACCTTGAAAATGACTTCAGGTTTTCTCACTGTGCAGAATATAGTCAAACACCGCTGCAGTTAAATATTTTACCCTTTGTTCTCCCTGCATGATCTACAATAATAATCTGCTTCATGTTGATATTTACTGCTGTGTTGCTGACAGTTATCTAAAAGAGAAGTCGGGGTGCTTCACTGCGCTGGAAAAAGTTTAGCTAAATCAGAAAGCAGATCTAATTGAACAAGTTTATATATATAGAAGGCTAAGTTTACTCGTGCATGCGCAATACATTAAAGCTCTAGCTGGCGCCAATCGCACGCGTGTGTTTCGATCTGTCATTGTTGATCGTGAATTTGGTTGACACTTTTATTATAGAGAAAGGGTAAATAGCATTATTAAAATATTTCTTCTAATTAATTTCCTTTCAATGTGCACAAATTTGTTCACTGGGCCACTAGTCATAATATAAAATGTGTGGTCTTTGACTCAATAATTTTATTTTAAGACTTTTTAAAAATAAATAAGATACAGTTGGACAAGTAAAGACAAAATAATTAAATGGGTTGGGAAAAAAGAGACTTAGCCAGATTAAATCAAAGCCTTATGAATCTGAGAGATCAAGCCCATTTAAATGATTTTCTTTTCTTTGAAATGTATTGGGTATCTCTGTGGTCTTTGGTGTTCTTCTGAAATATAACAAGTCTCTAGGGAGAGAGAATGGGTATTATAGGAGGCAGAGAGCTAATAAGGGACCTTTGTAAAATTTGGCTTGGAGACATGGAATTCAAAGTCATGGCCCCCTTTTCATATGGGACATATTGTGCTCCCTAGAACACTCAAAAAGTTGAAGACTACTTGAGATTGTAGAACTGCATGCCTTTAAAAAATACCATTCTCGCCCACATTCAAGCTTATTAACCCAAGGTCAGAACTTTGAAATTCAGATTTTTGGATGCATTTGTTTGTGTTTTATTATTAGGGTTATGGGCATTTAGTCTTTTAGTATGAACTTGTTTATTCAATAGGCAAATACCAGATACCTGGCACTTAATTTCTTCGGTCCAATACCCAAGCTGTTGGATGAGTAGATATCTTACACTGGGTAGCGGGGTCACCTAGATGTTATTATGAAATTTCAAAATTCTCTGGTCTTTTCTTAAAGACACAACTAAATAAAAAGTGAAGCCAAGAGATCAAAAGTATTTGAACTTGAAAGGGACTAGAGTTTATAACCCCTATGGTGAAGGAGGTTGTGCACCAAATACATTTAAATATCTGGAAATGTTTCATTCCCTTAAAATGCTATCTCAGTTGTTAAAAAATAAACACAATGAACATTTCTCTGTAATTTAACATCCTCTTACTGTATCTCTTAACATGACTTTCTCATTCATTTGAATTTCTGCCAGTCAGTCTTTGGTTCCTTATTATCTTTTCCATTAAACTAAGAGAAACTTCTAAACTTTGCTTTTCTCCAAGAAATAGTAATGCTGCACAATAGTTATGTTTCCTTTGTATGGAAGATAGGAAGCAAGAAGCCTGCAGTAAATACTACTAATTAAGCTTTGCTCCACCAGATAGGAAGCAGCCCTTTCCTGACTATGTACCCAGGATCACTGTTATCCATATTGGTTGGTCACTGAACTCTCATCTAGATTATGCTAAAGATGCTCATTTCCTACCTGACTCTGAGATACTATGGTTTAGACATTTAGATCCAGTCACTATTGAACTATGTTTGAAGACAAAAATTAAAATGATAAACTATTAAGAACAATTGTAATATCCTATGTTTCCTTTCACTATTGATTTTTTTAGTTCTAGGATGTCCATTTTCAAACAATTATATCAATCAAAGATTGCCTCATGTAAACATGATTTAGCTGCTTCTGAACACCAACTACTAACACAGGGCATCAGTCCAGTTCAGAATCTTAATAGTTAATTTTGAGAGGCAGCGGGGCTGGTTCATTTATGCTCACCAGCACATGTGGTCCGCTGCCCTGCGACCCCTCCTATTCCTCCGCCTCTTTTCTCTCCACATCACCTTTCACTGGGAGAGCTTGTCATCACCACCTGAATGCCACCACCTTTGCCATCTCTACTGGGCATCATTATTTTTTCTAATAGCATCTGCCATCCAATACTTATTTCCTTCTCAATATCAACTTTTCTTGGAATCTGTATAACCTCTTTGAGCTTTTATTTCACAGAGGAAATAGTTTCTCTAATTTCACAGAGAATGTGGCAGTTAAAAATGTAATCTATTACATGGAGGAATTCCTCTTGATTCTTTCTACTTCCTGCCTCTCTCATGGTTGCTATTTTTCTTTGCTTCTTGATATATTTTTTTCTTGGCACATCTATGTGTAAGTCCCAGCATCAATGTTTTTTAGGTATTCTGATTATGATGCATGGGAGCTTTATTTCAGGACCACCTACTCACTGGCAACGACATGGTCTAGTAGAAAGCTGGAAAATAGACCTCTTGTCCCAGAACACTTCCTTCCTAACTCTATTCTGCAATCTGGAGCAAAGATTTCTTAGTACAAGCAGATAGATGGATGCCTGGCTTGCGGTAAAGCCCAGGATGCTGCAAGCGCTTCATGGGGGAATATAGTTGTTATTTTCTTTCAGAAACTTTGTAGATTGTTCTCATGTACAATCCCTCCTTTATCCTGCCTTACTAATAGTCTGCTTTGTGCAAAATACTTGTTTGAATGAATGAATAAACAATGATCCCTTGAGGATGACAGTTGGATATATTTCTTTCAGACTGATTCTCTACTACATTTCTCCCAGCCCTTCAGTCTTCATCTGGTTATTTTCTAACCTAAGGAGGCACCATACCCTAGCCCCTACCCAGTATGAAAAGTTTTAAATCCCATGTGCTTCAAGTTTAAAATAAAACTTAAAAGAATATGGAGCTACAGCATCATAAAGTACGGAGAAATGTTATTTGCCAAAATTATTACCATTTTGACCATCTTCTTGGATTTAGGTTTTTAAATGAGCTTCATGAGGCTCTTCTGGGTCCTGTGCTCTCCTAGTCCACCGATAAGCATATTGATAATCTATCACAACATGAAACTTTGAATTTTCATTATAATAATAATTTCTAACATTTATAGAGAGCTTACTCTATGCCAGGTACTCAGCACGTGTTCTGTGTGGATTATTTTTATTTCTTTAATGCTCACAATAACCCATGAGTGGGCATAACATAGAAAAATGAAATAAATGTCTAAGCTAACAAGTGGTAAAGAGCATGATTCCAACACAGGCAGGCTATTTAAAGAAAGCAACACAGGAACCCTCGCATGTTGGCCTTTTTTAATTTTAAGTAACAAATTGTTTTAACAATACCTTGCATAAACCAGTAGTATTTTCCCATGACCACAGCATTTGTTTAGAGCCTTTTGTTTATCCTTGTTAAATTATTATTCCTTTATTAAATTATTTATGAAATAATATTTAGGCATATCCATCCCTCTAGTTACTAGCTCAATATCCATACTCAGGAGTAAATGTGACCATTGGGTAATCTTTTCTCAATGCTCATTTTTATATCAAGGAAAGTATGGGCAGGTCATACAAACACATCCTCCTTCCAGAGTCCCACATTGTAGTTTGGTTTATTAGTAGAGTCAGGGAATTGCATACCTGGGTGCAGTTGAACTCAGTACACTCTTTTGTCAAATACCAACAGTGACCAACATTCACGTAGGATCAACTAACTACATGGAAATCAATGTATTAGGTGCTATGAGAGAAGGAAGCTCTAATATGATTGTCCCTGGTGGACTCATTCAATCTAAAAAGATAGGCACATAGACACGGACACATATGTGGCCCCCTGTATTGTGGCACTGAGACTCTCAGGTGGACTTTACGCTGGGAAGATTCAGTCATGAAGGAAAGGATTTGCACTTCTAGAAGTTCTATCAGGAAAAGTTTTACAGGGGGTGACTTGAGCTGGAATCTGAAGGATGAGTAAGAGTTTAAAAAGCATAAAGGAAACATTCTTTTAAGACCCATTAGAAAATTTGTCCTTAAACAAATTAGAATTACCTGCCAAAAAGAATTATGTCTCTATATAGAGCCATCTTGAGAAAAAGTCAGATAAAACATGATTCAAAAATCAATTTATGAATTTTATGAAAAATCTAGACTTTTCTATCTGTTGTGATCATTTCTATATTTTCTTGTATTTTGATAAAACTTAATTAGAAATAGAAATTAGTGATTCATAGCACATACTCTATAACCAAAAGGAGATGGCTTATTTGAATCCTGGTTCTGCTTCTTAGTAATAGTGGGTGAGGTTAAGTAGATACTTAACTCTGAACAATGGTGGTGTTTCACAATATGTGTGTGAGAGTATATTTAATTGGATTACTATTTACCTAGAAGATTTTTAAATCCTCAAAATAGGGAAATCTTTTCAATCCCACAATACTTAGCAAAATCATCAAAAAGTACTTAGCATTAGAATGAATGGATGGATGAATGAGTGCATAAATGAATGGTTGGCATTCTGTGCTGTTTAGCCCAGAGGCACCCACTGTTTTGGCCTTAGTGGAATGTAAAAACTCCAGTTTAGTGGGTTGGGTTTTTTTTTTTACGGTTTGGCCAAAGTCTGAAGCTCAAAGGAACTTGCATCAATATAAAAATGTCTGAAAACTTTTAGATTCTATAGGAAGATTTGTGACCACTGAAGTTGCCAGAAGGTAAGACCCAAAATATTCAACATATAGATGGTGAAAATACAGAAGTGCTCATAAGTGCAAAGGTGCAGCCAAAGGATGAGAAGTAAAATTTCTATCTTGTCAAACCAAGATTTAGCAAACGCATCACTAATTGTGCCTCTTAGTAAAGACTAATCATGACAGACATTGTTTGGTCACCCTACATTCATCCCCCTGACTTCCCTTTATCTTTCCTGCCAGATTCCACCTCCCACTGTAGAGGCTGAAAATGCCCGCACCACCCACTGGGAAAGCTTGACATGCCATGTGACCATTGCTGACCATTGGGACTGGATTGTGGGGAGGCTTTAAGAAAAGCTTTCCTTAGAACAAAAACAGAGACCCGTACAAGGCATCACTTTTCCTTCTTTTTAAATATACTTTTATTGATTTCAGAGAGGAAGGGTCAGGGAGAGATAGAAACATCAGTGATGAGAGAGAATCATTGATTGGCTGCCTCCTGCATACCCCAGACTGGGGCTCAAACCCACAACCCCGGCATGTGCCCTGACCGGGAACCAAACAGTGACCTCCTGGTTCATAGGTTGATGCTCAACCACTGAGCAACTCAACGGACCGGGCAAGGCATCACTTCTTTATCCTTCACTGAAGAGGCCATGCCTGCCTGTGATCATGAGGGATGGTAATGCCAGCATGCTGAAGATGGCAGGGCATTCAGATAGAATCTGATGCTGAAATCAGGGAGTCAGGGCTCACTGGGCTGTCCATCCCTGTCTGGCACCCACTTAATGTGAGATTATAGTTGCCCTTATAATTTATGCCACTTTTACTTGGGTATCCTATTACCTGCAGAACAAAGCATGATATCTGATTATCTAATCAAATGAGATATCAAATTTAGTTATATAAAAATAAAGTTAGCATAAGGATGAAAGTAAGGATTTTTAATATGTTTTATAAAACATTTATTTCATATTAATGTGCTAATACACTGAGTTAAATCTTTCCAGGAACTACAATGCCAAAAATAAGAGACTGACAAATATCAATTATAGTTTTTCTCATGTATCTGAGCAACTGAAGTAAATATTCCTGTCAATTTTCAGATTACAGAATTCCAAAAGGAATTGGTCAGTTTTATTCATGAAATACACTAAAATCTCCTAGTCAGCCATTGGGAATTTTAGTTGAAATGTCATGCCCTCTTAATTTGAATGTAGAAATTTGGCCTCCGCAGAGCTGGCAAGAAAGTGTCCCAACGACAAAATCTGTCAACAACAATGAAGTGAACCAACCAGTCATGTGCCTTCTTTATCACAATATCCTTATAAATCATATTCTTTATGCAATTTGAAAGGAATCACAGAGATAAATGCCAGTTCAGGTGCAGGGCCTTGTAGGTGCCAGTTCACGAGAGACCCTGAAGTTTCAACTTCAAGCTTCAGGCTACACCCAACTCTGATCATCAGTTTTGAATAAAATAGAAACATATTAAATGTTTCCATCTAATTCTTTAGATATTGAGAGAGAAATTCACATTTTGGTTCTATCTAATTCTTTAGATATTGACAGCAAAATTCACATCTTGGTTCCAGTCCCCAACACCAGAATAAACATTAGTCTTAAAACCTGATCTGCAGGAAAAGGCTGTTAGGTGGAAGAGGCTCAAAGCAATCTTTCTTCTTCTTCTAAGACTCTGGGCCCCATAATTTTTCTTTCTACAGTGTCTTCTGTCTGAAGTGTAGTCATAAAATCCATTCCCGACAGAGGAGAGAAATGAGGACATAATGGCATGATCTATGCTTCCTGCCAAGGTCACCATGCAGGTGACAGAGGCACTTTGTACCCTGCTGGTTATTGGATTACAGTCTCTGTTCCTGCTGCATCCACTGGGGAGACCAGTGCCCTGCCTTTATTTCGTGACCTTTGTGTTTACACGATTTCCCCCTCTGTGCTCTACTGTCCTCTGCACTATCAAATACGTCCAATTCCTCTCTGCAGCCTCCGTGCTTCCTGCCATCTCCCAGAGGCGATCAGGACACTCCTGGCTTCTTTGGCTCTGCACACCGCACTTCCTGCTCAGCGTTTAACTCCTTCTTTCTACATGCAATTCCTATGTCACTACCTGTGCTGTCTCTTCCAGAGTTGAAAAGCCTTGAAATCATGAGCCGTTTATGCTTTCTCTTAACGACCAAAACCATTTGATAATGCAGCATCCCTGGGCTCATTTAGAGCTAGCCTCTGTGTCAGTATTCTTCCAACATGATTCATTTCAGAGTGGAAAGTTTTCAGGAAGACGGGCTTTACCTACTTGTAGTCTCAAACCTAAGGTTTCATTAATTTGGAATGAACTTTTAAAAAACTATGTTAATAGTTTATTGGGCTTTTTCAAAGTGATTTCAATAACTATTTTCCTAGAACCTCATGTACTTACCACACTGCTTAAATTACTGTTTCCTCCTCTCTCACCCCACTGGAGTGTTATTTTATTAACATTTTTATTTTTTATTTGTTAATTGTAGTTGACATGCAATATTATATTAGTTTCAGGTGTGCAACATAGTGATTCAACATTTAGATACCTTACAGACTGATCACCACAGTAAGTCTAATAACCATTTGTCTCTGTACATAGTTATTACGGTAATCAACCCTAGCCCTCGCACTGGACTTTATAACCCCACGACTTACTTTATAATGGGAAGTTTGTACTTCTTAATCCCCCCTTTTTGTGGCTCATTCCTCCACCCCCCTCCTTTCTGTTTTCTGTATCTATGAGTTGTTTCTGTTTGATTTTGTTTGTTCATTTGTTTTGTTCTTATTTTTTAGATTCCACATCTAAGTGAAATCACATAGTATTTGTTTTTCTTGGTCTGACTTATTTCACTTAGCATAGTATTTTTTAGGTCCACCCACGTTTTCACAAATAGCAAGATTTCATTTTTTATATGGCTGAGTACTAGTAATATTCCGTGTGTGTGTGTGTGTGTGTGTGTGTGTGTGATGTATACTCAGTTCAACTCTGCATTTCATAGCTGTGTAATCTTTAGCTGTTACTTATCTGAACTTTAGTTTTCTCATTAGGAAAATAGAAAACATGATGACCTCAACTAGTTATTGAGAAGGTTAATAGTATTAAAATATGTAAAGCACCTGGGAAATGGTAGATGATAGATCAGTATCAATTCTCTACTCTTCACCTCTTTTGATGGAGTTTTTCTTTTAAAGTCAAACAGACAACTAAATAAATACCAGAACTTGATTTAAACATGGAAAAGGAAAACTATATATTTAAATAATCTGTTCCAAATGGTTTATTTGTCAGTAGTTAACTTATGATATTAAGATTGTATACAATTTCATGTTATTATGTAAAAATTTGGTATTTCATAGATAAAAGGTGAAATATATATGCTTATATGTGCATTAAGGTATGCTTTCTATTTTTGAAGGAATTTGTAAAGCTGAGGGAATTACTTAGGGAAACTAAAGGGGAAATGCACTTCCACTTGCATTGGGCAACCAAGCCCGTGTGTCATCAGACCTGGCCGTGTCTGCAGTCATAACTTTGAAGTTCTAGGAAGCCTGGACACTGTAAAATGATTTTTGCTCCACATTATTGTTTTACAGTTTAGCACAGATAATTCTTGTTTCAGTTGTGACATTTGAATTTTATGAGTCTGGCAAACACTATGATTGGCTATTTCAAAGGCATTTGCAACCTCGTTCTTGTCTTCTCTGGAGAAGCTCCAAAGCTGGAGTTCAGACATTTAGGTCCCACACTCACTCATAGTTATGGGACCACGTGACCCAGCTCTATAAAAAGAAAGATTAAGTGAAAGTCACTGGGATTACCTGCTGAGAAATCTTATAAGGAGCATTTATAAAGGATACTATCCTTTGGATCTTCTCTTCCCACTTCTCCTTGCTTCCACCTGGAAAGCAGATGTGAGCTTGCCGAAGCAGCAGCCACCTCTCAACTTCCAGACAACATCTGGAAGGCCCTGCCTGTACATGCTGAGAATAACTGAAGAGAAAAAAATGAGGGACTTCCCCGGAGCACTGCACTAATTCTTGACTTCTGGCTGTCAGAGATGAATGACCTCTATTTGTCTAAATCACTGAACAGACATTTGGTTGCTTAAATCTGAATTTAATCCTGACATAAGTTTCTACTTGAACAAGAAGGCAGAAAAGATTTAAAGATTATTTTCTCAGTTTTCTCAAGGAAGGTACATAACTAGTTCCATTCTAGAGGCATCAAAGTGAAGTCGATATACTACATAAATGGATGACTAGAGCATTAGGACTTACTTTTCTTCCAGATCTGGTTATGTGCACTAAACACTAGTTATATGAAATACTGTCTGCAGACCCAGAATCTCAGAATTCCTCTCCACCTACCACAGAGTCTGTATGGTAGCCATCATCCTGGGTGATTCATATGTACTTTAAAGTGTTGTGTGTTTTTTTAATGATGGACAAATTGTGAGCAGTTTGAGATGAGAAGGTTAGTCCTTCTTTAAAAAATCTTTATATCTCTATTTCTTGGTACAATGTCTCCGTAGAACATAAGCCCAACCAAGTATTTGATGAATCAAACATGACACTAGCTCAGTGTCAGTCATCAAATTTCATTATAGATTTGATGATGAGAAATCTAACCATTATTTGCAAAGCAGAGCTTATAACTGAGGAAATGAGTAATGGAACAGAAATGATGTAAAACAGGAAAGGTGGTTGAAAAATTATGAAGCTTAGAATGACATGAAGAATGGGCTCTAGTGCACTGACATTGAAAGTTTTAAACAATATGGGCCCCTCTACCAGAAAGACTTAAGATAGAAAACTAAAATGTAAGTCATGGAGAGATGCCCTTGCTAACATTCTTTTTTTTTCTAGGAACCATCTTGATTTACCTGAGTCTCTTCTTTGGGAGGGTGATGGACCACTTAGCTCTAAGGAAAGCTAGGAATGTTTTCCAAGGAAAATACATTTATGCACAAACACATTTCATACAGTTTCAGAAAGTGCATGGAGTTCCTAAAGTCCACCCATCAAAGTTTCAGTGGACTTCAGAAAGGGAGCCCTTTCTGGAGTTTGACTTTCTTACATTCCCAGTTGGGTAGAATGATGGTGGTTTCCTAGATCACATTTTCCAAGCACCTCAATAAAGGATGTATTGGGAAGATCATTCAGTCAAGAGAGAAGGCAGTTCAAATCCTATTTCTGTCTCTTAGCAGCTATGTAAACTTAATTTCTGAATTTCATCTTAAAGCCTGTAAAATACAGATATTAATACCCATGCTAAAGAATTGTTCTGAATTGAAAGTAATACACATAAAGTAGCTAGTCACTAGTCAGCACATAATAGATGCTGGGTCTTTTCCTTGCTCTATAATCACATGTGTTTATATTGGCTACTATTTACTGTGTCATAAAAATAAACTCCTAAACGTGGCAAGAGACCAATATTTGAGAATACTTTTAAGAAAGTTATTTAGAAAAGCAAGTAACACATGTTAATATTACATACATTCTCCAACAGCAGAAAGAAGATGGTCAGAACCAATTGCTCACATCCTTTAAGAGCCCAGTGCCTCTAAGTCACTAAGTTGAGGAAATGTCACAGAACTCTGTGACCTCCAACTGTAAAATGTAAAGGATAGCACTTACTGTGACCTACTTTTCTTGCAAGATTATTGCAAGGATTAAATAAGACAAAGTATACAATTGTAATATATATGCATTGAGGCCTTGACTCTAATAACAAAGCCATAGTGAGACACTACTTTGTTGCAAGTAGATACTTTGCAACTGTAGGTGCTATAATTGGAAGAATGTAAGGTGTTCTGAAATATCTGACATTGAACAGCTGCAAATAAGTTATTTTTATCTATTAAGGACAAAGATAACTAGTGACCCTTTCCCACGGAATAGAAGATATTAATAAGATGAGCAACTCAGGGCAGCAGCAAATGAAAATCAAACAGCAAGAAACATTTGCATAATGTGCGTTCAGCTGAACTTTGAGGATATGTGAAAGCATTGAACTAACTGCAAGAGATTTCAAGTACAAAATAATTACTAGAACAGTTTCGTGTGGGTGGAATTACAGTCTCAAGTGTGAGGTGTAGTTTCATAGGACACATAGAAACAGATGGAATAGGAGTGGGAGAGACAGAATCGAGGTGAGGAGAAAAGAGGCTCCGGCCTTGGTCAAGGACCTAGCCACAAGTGACCCATGTATTCCATCAGTTTCTAGATAAATGGGAATTGGTTATGAATATTAGAAATGCAGACAGGTGTGCGTGGAGTCGTTTTATATGTGTGTGTTTGTGTAGTGTGAGTATGCATGGGTGGGAGGCAGACATATTCTGTGTATCACTGGTTCTTAGCCCCATCTAATATTGCTAGAAAATCCTATTCCTGCAACCTTCAGATATTTCAAACATGTCCCCAGGGATATTTCACTGAACCATATATAAAAGACATATATAAAAAATCTTTTCAGCTGATTCATAGCATCAGCCATTTTCCCCTGCCTTGTAGATATGGCCACTCAGTTCCAGATCATACTGCATCTTCCAGCGCTGCTGTCACGTGTGCTGGACATTCCCGCTAATCCTGCTTGTCCTTCTGCCTCTACTGTGCAAAATAGCTCCTTCTGGCTGTTACCATTGCCCACAGTTTAGCCACCTCAGGTAATGCCCCTGCCATTCCTATTGGAAGGCCTTGGCACAAGGGCAGTACTAACAGTTCTACTGCATCTAAAGTGTGTTTTCAAGGCAGCAAGATAAAACTGTTCTCCAAGCCTAATGTGACAGCCTTGTACCATGTTCTATGTAAGAGCATGGAGAATGTCTCTACCTCACTGTTTTACTCAAAGAACGGAATGATGCAGTTCACCAAGTTTGGTTTGGTTCATTGATGATAACTGAAATGACATGCATACATCATAAATAAATCAAGGAGGAGACATCATATAAATTAGTCAAGCTCCAATGGGGTGTTGATGTTTTAATGCTAGGAATAACTAAGTAATATAATAGTATCACGTTACTCCCCATATTTATTCCCAGCATCATAAACCATGAAGATAAAGTTTGGAGTCAATTCACAAGCTTTGGATCAATTCAGACTGCATTTCCTAGTGCCACTGGGAGCTGCCTCACCAGCTGTTTTGCAGTTGCAGAGGATTTGACACGCTCTGAAATCACCATGGAATGCTCCATAGCCTTTAGAAATGCATAGCAAAACCTAAGGAATAAAGTTTGTAGCCAGCCATGTTGGACATAATCAGGGAAGGTCTGTTTTAGAGACTATGCAAGTACAATTATTTTAAAGAATTCCAAATATGAGTAGCTGGAGTATTTAAGATTTAATTTTGAAAAGATTCATGCAATAGGCCTTCCCTTCCCCTGGCTGCTGGCACCGGATTTCCTTTGGCACCCGGGACCCAGGCCTTCACTCCGGCCGGAGCCACCTTCAGTCTTAGCTCTGCCGCTTTGCGCCTATGTATGCAAATTAACCGCCATATTTGTTGGTGGTTAATTTGCATATCTCGCTGATTAGCCAATGGGAGGCATAGCAAAGGTATGGTCAATTACCATGTTTGTCTATTATTAGATAGGATATATATATATATATATATACATACATACACACACACATATATATATATATATCTCACACATACTAATGATACATTTTTTTCAATGATTTATTGTAAAATTTTTGAACATAGAGAAAATTTGAAATAGTTTTACAGTGGATACCTATATATCTACCACATACAATCAACATTTTACTATACTAGCTTCATTGCATATCTGTCCAACTATTCATCATCCTATCAGCCCATCAATTTATCTTATTTTCTATGTAGTTTTTACACTTTCTTAAATCTACTTAATTTTAAAGAGTCTAATTTAAATTTCCAGAACATGATTGTTAGTTTCCAATCTGAGAGTCACAGGTATTTAATATGGGAAGAGAACTTTAAAGTTACTTTGTTGTAAGCACCTTATTTTTTAGAAATTCAAGTATACTGATTTTAAAGAGTTTGAGACAGAGCACCCAACTAAATAGGAACTAAATTAAGATTAGATTTCTTACTCTTTATTTTACAAAAGCATGTACTTGGATAGTAAAAGGAAGTTGAGGTGTTAGTAGGAAAAGGAGAATCATTGAGGTGTGCTCTGTTATAAACCTGAAGTGACTTTAAGTTAATAGACCAATACATAGTTGAATTAGCAGTGAGATTTTAGAAGGAAGTAGAGTTAAGTGAGTTAAGAGGTGAACATCTATGGAAATCCTCCAACCGTGTAATCAAAAGGAAAAAAACTCTGCTTAAAAAGCTCTAATTCTAGCATGTCTTGTGTGTGAGCCCAGTTTCTAAACTTGTGGAATGTCATGGGGATGAATAACTAAAGGCTAACAGTACTGGAAGCAGGGGATTTGAGTGGGAGACAGACAGTATCTGCTGCTTAAATTCAGTTACTCACAGACTGTCACAAGAAGGACAGTTTAAAGATCATAGAAGAAATATGTGGCTTCCACACCCTCTTGAACCAAAGGGCTCCTGCTGGAGGGGTCCTTATAACTGACTTTCATATTATGCACAATCAGTCTACATCATTTCCAAGCACTTACGTCTGAGTCTCAATTCTGTTCAGAGAATGAATGTGTAACAATTTGATCTTTGTCACTTTTATGTTTCCATGCTTGACATAAAATTTTAAAGAAAATTTGTAATCAATGTGAGTACAATGTTAGAAAATTATTAAAATTTAGGAAATATAAAATTACTTGCATTTCAGTCCATACTTCAAAGTCAGCAAGGCAGAAAATGTCGGTTTCCTTTCTTTGCTTCTTTCTCTCACATCTTCCAAAACTTATCATCTCCAGGACTATTTCCTCAGACTCCAACTGAGTGACTAATATGTTTTCCCCGAGACCACAGTTTCACTAAGTTAGAGTCCTTAGGAACTTACTGGGAAACGTTTCACATTTAGATGCTTCAGTCCGACCCTAAAGGAGTCGAGTCTTCTATATTTTTAACAAACTCTCCAAGCAGTTCTTCAGGTGACCAGTAATTGAGAACTACCGCTGTGAAGAATTCTACATTAGAGATCAGGAGGTCTCGCTTCTAATTCTGGCCTTATAATAATTACCGATTTATTGAGTGGCCCTACATAAGTCACTGACCTCAAGAATGGATTTCCTGTGTATGCAGTAGATGTCAGGCCCACCTCGGAGGATGAAACACATTTTATTTCTGTCTAATGGAGCTCTTCTCTGGCACTACAAACAATATAATAAGAATCTTGTAGGACATTTGCAAGATTTCAATAAAGTCATGTATTTAGGAACCTAATATAATATCGAATATTTAGTAGTGCTCAATAAATGATGACTTTTATGATAATTATAAAATGATTAATATTATTAAGATATAGGCATTTGCTATTCAAGACTGGCCCTATAAAGAAGTGATTAAAGTATGTATGAACAGCAGGGTCATCCTCTTAATGCTCCATTGATCATAGTTGTATCGGATTACTCACTCAGTTTAGGGTACCATAAATGAGGGGCGTATGTTCTACACAGAAAATGCAAAAGACAGCAAAGAAAATGTTTGGGTCAGTAGGCACAGGAGAAAGACCACAGGAAATGAATACATTTAGCCTCAAAAAGATAAGATGATGGGTGTGTCCATTTCTTTGGCTCTCAATTTCCTCTTCTTCAAAGTTGAACTAAAGATTCCTGTTGTCAGGTTCATGAATCAGAAATGATTGTAATCAGATTCTTCCACAGACTAGTTATATAAATTTGGCCCAACTAACTTACCTTTCTGGGCCTTAATTTCTTAATCTGTAAAATATAGGTAATGCTGGAAAATACCTCATAGACAGTGAGAATTCTCGATGCATGATACAGCCTTAGCACTTGGTGAATGTTAGTGCCGTGGACTCATCTGTTTGTTCCCTAGGGCTGCCATAACAAGTACCACGGACTGGATGGCTTACAACAACAAAAACTTAGAGTCTCATAGTTCTGAAGACTGCAGTCTGAAATCAAGGTGTTGACTGGATCCTTTCCTCTGAAATCTGAAGGGGAATCCTTCTTTATCTCTTTCTAGCTTCTTGTGGTTTGGCAGCAACCTCTGGCATTTCTTGGCTTGCTTGTAGCTACGCAGCTCTCGACCCTGCCTTTGCATCACATGGCACGCTCCCCGTGTGTCTCTGTCTCCACATGGCCATCTTCTTCTGAGGACAGCAGGCATGCTGCATTAAGGACCCACACTGCTCCAGGATGTCTCCATCGTAGCTGACTTTACCTGCAACCACCCTAGTTCCAAGGAAGGTCACTTTTCAGGTGCTAGAGGTTAGGACTTAAACAGATTTTTGAAGGGGACACAATTCAATCCATAACAATACTGTCTACCAGGTTGCAGTGAGCCCTGTGTGAGATAAAACAGAGGAGAGTACTCTACACATAAAAATATAAATTGTGTGTGTGTGTGTGTGTGTTGTTGTTGTTGTTTTTTTTTTTTTTTCATAAAAGCCTTTAAACAGATGAGTAGAAAGTTTTGGAATGAGAAGGAATACCAAATGGAAACACATTTAAATCTTTAAAAGTACTTGGTATTTCTGAAATGACAGAACGTACCCTATAGTTTTCTTCTGTTTTGGAAAGATATTGTGGGATGCTGGAGTGGAGCTGAGCAGAATTAGGAGATTATGTTGGTCTAGAACGAGAAAGTTAGACTATAATATTTCAAATTGTAAAGTTCATGTCTTATTCTACCAGCTGCACGTAACAACTAATGAATAATAATGTTCTAGAGGTATGCACTTATTTATATCTTATTAGTGATATAAACAAATTTTATTTTACACTACAAAAGATAACAATTAGCACCCATCTTTCTCTCTACTATAAAAATGAGAAAAGTGATAAGAAAATCCCTGCCCATAAGTCTGTGGTTAGTAAATAAAAAGACTGGATTCAAGCCCATCATTTTGCATAAAAACTTTGGTTGTTCATCTGTTTTTATTTTTCTTGTTGCTTTGTTTTATTCATGACACTGGTAATACCAGAAGTTTAGCAGTAGCAACAAGAGAGGATATGACCAAGACCCTCAGTGTAGTTGTCCATTGAACAGACCACTACAAGGAATATAAAACCATGAATTTGCCATTTCCTTTCTGAACAGAAATGTTTCCTATCAATTTTTTGTTCTTACTACATTTCTTAAATCAATATCCAATTATTTTATAAGAAATGAAAATTATTCTGTGATAAAAATTAGTTCCATTGAAATTATGAAACATATATACAGTATTTTTATGTATATATCCATATATATGCATATATAATATATGGAAAGCACTAATTATTTTTTATGTGCAGCAACCAATTATATATGACTGTATTTATTCGAATCAAAATATAAACACAATGGAATACGAGCTGAAATCAGTAAATGTCAGGTGCAGGCAGAGGAAACAGCGTGTCCACTTAATTCTTCTTGTTCCACTGCATCCCTGGAGAACACTCAGCTAGATTTATGCTGTGATTTTCCTGTAGTGGGTTGACTTACAAAAGATCTTTCCTATACCAAAACAAAAAATTATGTCCATCTTGGGAAAACATCAAGCTCTTTCTCCAGAAGCTATTTCCAGCTGGCCTTCCCTAACCAAATCCCAGTGATAGGACCAAAGACATGTGTTACATGCTGAGATGTAGCAGAAGTCCAAACCTTCAAAGTAACATCTGCAGGAAAATTACAAGCCAACAGAAACCATGTTCATTGTTATTGAAATTTTCTGCTTTTGAATGTTTCTGCTTTAATGTGTATTCTTTATTCATAATCTCTACCAGGCATTTTCTTTTAGAACTCAGAAGGATGGCTCATCTCCCATTTTTTTATTCTCATAAATTATTCGGTAGTTGTCAACGTCGGAAGTTGTACAATGATGCTTGATTTCCTTTTACACCCATTTCCTTTTACACCCATTCACCTCCAGTTCCAAAAAGAAACAGCTGGAAAATTTATACACTACACATTTCCTCTGTTCCTAAAGAATTGGTTACTAAAATACTGATTGGATTTCTTAAGGCCATATGATATCTTTGACTACATGTATGTGCTTCAAGTAGATATACTTTGCTAAAATGTCAGAAAGTAAACCAGGGAGTTTTAGCTTAGGAGAAATATTCAGTTCCTTAGATGTAGTCAATTGCCCTATCTTCAGGTAAGCTTCAACACCACACTATTATTTCATTTCACTCACTTTATTTATTTTTTTAATTTATTGGGGTGACATTGGCTAACAAAATTATTGGTTAACAGCCAGGTTTCAGCCTGGCTGATGTGGCTCAGTGGTTGAGCATCTGACACATGAACCAATAGATCATTGGTTCAATTCCTGGTTAGGGCAGATGTCCAGGTTGCAGGCTTGATCTCCAGTTAGGAGTGTGCAGGAGGCAGCCAATTGATGATGTTTCTCTCTATCCCTCTCCCTTCCTCTTCTCTAAAAATCAATAAAAACATATTTTAAAAAATTATACAAGTTTCAGGTGTACAATTCTACAACATATCATCTGTACATTGTATTGTGTGTTTACCACCCTAAGTCAAGTCTCTGTCCATTTCCATTTATCCTCCTTTACCCTCTTCTACCTCCCTCCACCCCCTGCAATCTCCACACTGTTGTCCATGTCCACTAGTTTTTCTCTTTTGTTTTTCATTTTTGCTCAATCCCTTCAACTACCGCCCAGCTCCCTCAGACAGCTGTCTGCCTATTCTCTATGAGTCTGTCTCTATTTTGCTTGGTAGTTCATTGTTTTCATTAGATTCCACATATGAGTGAAGTCATATGGTACTTGTCATTCTCTGACTGGTTTATTTCACTTTAATTCATTGAACAAGTGTGGAGTTTCTGTTCACTGAGTACCAGGAGCTATGGTGACTGCAAAGGAAATAGAAGTCATAGTTCCTGTCTGAGGAAACTTAAGATCTCAATAATGGATACTTTCAAGAGTAAAGATGTAGCCCTAGCCAGTTTGGCTCAATGCAAAGAGTGCCGGACTGTGGACTGAAGGGTTTTGGATTTGATTCTGGTTAAGGGCACATCTGGGTTGCTGGCTTAATCCCCAGGGGGGGGGGGGGGCGTGCAGGAGGCAGCCGATCAATGATTCTCTCTCATCATTGATGTTTCTATCTTTCACTCCCTCTCCCTTCCTTTCTGCAATCAGTAAAACATGTTTTATATAATGCATTAACTATCTTTACTTTAAAATCTTTCCTTAGCTAAATACTTAATTTATAAACCTATTACAGAAAAAATTTCAGTGTCAAGTAATTGGACAAAAAACATTTTAACCCTACATTGAAAAACAAAAAATATATTTTTCTGCACTTCATACATATGTGTAATGGACAGGAGTGAAGGGAAGAACATGTGAACTCTTCTTGAGTCTGTGATATTTATAGTTTTAAGGCTTTCTGCTGGGTTTTCACTTTTTACAAAAAGAAGACAAGTCCAAGATATAAACCATCTATTTCTCCTAACCACATGTTAACATGTCAGTAGTTTAGTCTCCTGATTCCTGATATAAGGGCATTGCTAGAGGTCGAATTGGGAGATAGCAAAGAAGCAAATTGGCGTTTGGTTGGTTTTTAAAATAGGGTGTCTTGCATTTTCCTTTCAAAATATCTACAAACTTTAGACATCGGTTTAGTCTTGCCATCTTCCATGTTCTGCTTTACCTATTCTCAATCAAGTCCAAAGTGAACCTTTTCTATTGTGTTTGGTTCTTGTCAGATAAGAATGTCAAGTAAGAATGGGGTTATCTCTAGACATCCCATCTCCTATTTTCATACACACACACACACCCTTATATGCAAGAGATGATTTTAAAACTTAATTCTTCAGTTTCTCTCCTACATCATTTCTAAAACCTCCCCTAAAGAAAAGAGCTGATACATTCACTCCCAATAAGATATTAGTGACTGTAAGATCCAAATTCCTTACTGTTCCATCATTAAATTCAAGTTATGCTGCTATGGTGCAGGAACCTTATCTGTTCTACTCACTGCTTTATCTTCGGTGTCTACAGCAATGAATGGCATTTAATATATGCTCAACAAATGGTTGTTGAATGAATACATGAATTAAAGATAAAGTCTTCAACCAAAGGACTTGAACAACTGCAGGCCTCAGGGGAAGTGCTTAACATTTTTTTTAATAAACCTCACCTAAGGATATTTTTCCATTGCTTTTTAGATAGAGTGGAAGGAAGAAAGGGAAGGGTGGTGGAGAGGGAGAAAGAGAAAGACAGAGAGAGAGACAGAGAGAAAGAGAGATATCAATGTGAGAGAGACATATGGATTGGTTGCCTCCCAAATGCATCCCGACCAGGGTGGGGCAATGAACCTACAACCCAGGTACATGTCCTTGACCAGGAATTGAACCCATACCCCTTTGGTGTGTGGACTGATGCTCTAATTACTGAGCAACACCAACCATGGTGGAAGTGTTTAATTTTTATCTTTGTGTTGTTCCTGAAATACTTCTCTCAAGGCTGCTTCTGATTTTAGATAGGGCTGCAGATTTAGTGTCCTTCTCTGCCAGTGCCTGTCCCTGCTCGCCCATCCTGATGTTAAAGAGTGGAAATGTTCACCTCATCTCTGAGTCTCTGTGCAGGCATTAGAAAGCCCTCTGGGAATATTAGACATGCAGTATGTTAGGTGAGTTTTAGCAAACACTGACCTGCTAATCCTCTGAGCTCCCAGCCCCACCAAGATTCATATCTGCACAGAAGAAACCTCTGTGGGGTGCATGGGATTGACAGGGTAAAGGCAACTCCGTGTCCCTCCAGGAGCACCTATATAGGGTCTTCTAAGTATCTAATTAACTGCACTGCAGAGCAGCACTGAAAGGGAGAATGTGGAATTTACATGTTGTTCCCACGGACTCAACTCCAGCATTGGAGGAGCCTAAAGGAAGGAAATGTTAAGAAACTTCGGTGCCATCCTCCCAGGTTGTATGAGGACCTTCTAGCATTGTTGTGTAAGTAGAAGTCAACAGTCAGAGGGCTGGAAGGCACTCACAACGTTGTCCTTTTGTCTATCCTGACTTCTGGGATGAAATTAACCCTACTGCACCACTACAGGACCTCCAAGAAATAAAGATACTGACACTGAAGTTCAGTGTCTTTCGAATCAGATGATTGCCATGTAAACCAAGTTGTTTTCTGTAACAACTCTCGTCTCGAGTGTCTATATGCATATCCAAAGAGTTAAGCCTTCTGCGCAAGGCAGCCCTTAGTCAGGCTCTGGAACTCCTCCCCCTTCCCTGCTTTGTCTGAGAATTGACAGCGGGTCTTAAAGTAAAACCATTTCACACACACAAAGCCTTGAAGTCCTTGGGTGTCTGTGTCCACTTTTGTCAAGGGGAACCCAGTATGTTTGTAAACATAAGGACTGGAAAGAAGATCCAGGCAAGGACAGCAAGCCTGTGGCCCACCAATTTCCTGTTTATCTCTGACATGATGTTGCCCCTGGCAACCAATGGGGACACAGTCTCTGAGAGAACCGCACTCCTTTCCTTAGTGTAGTCCAGATTTGGCAAGTAAAATAAAATAAAGTATTTTAACTGCCTTCTTAATTGCAGAAAGTTCTTCTGTCTCTGTCCTTTTCTTCATTCGCTTCCCTCCATTCTCAGAAAATGGGAAAAAGAAGTAGGGATAGGGGTAGGGATAGGGAAAGGGGTAAAGATAGGGATAGGGAAAGAGAAAGGGATAAGGAGAGGGAGAGGGAGAGGAAAAGAGAGAGAAGAAAGGAGGGAATGAGAGCACAAGAGAGGTCTATTTCAGTATTCTGATCTGCTGAAAACTATAACACATTGTGTTTATACAGGAGAAACTTTTGCAAAAGATCACACAGTACTTGCAGGATTGTAATAAGTAAGCTTCACTTCCATATCATTAAAGGTGGCACAACTTGGTAGGTCAGTGTACCTTGCAAGACTTTAATGTATCATATAGACAGACACAGGTCACATAAATCCATTCATTCACCCACTTGACACTTGTTGCTTAGGAAACACTGTATTGGATGTGCACACTCTTATTTTATCCTCTTTGAAGTGGAATTTAACCCACATGGAAATGGAACTCTGAAGAGGTGAGCTAACTTGGAGTGGCCACAAACATGTTTAAACACTGGCTACAGAGGATACCTTGAGTTTGGGTTGAGTGGGACACATTCACAAACATGTTAGTGGACAGGTAAGTAATTAATTGCTAGCTGTCCAGATGCAGATATGGCTCCCAGAAATCCTTCTGATGCTCTTTGTCTCATAGGAGCAGAGTCTCAGATCCTCTGTCCTCAATTCAAAGGCATGTGACTACACTGTATACCATAAGGTCCTCAATGAAAGACATTTGATAGTGGTTTTCTCCTATAGTTGACAGCAATCCTGAGAACATTATCAGTAATGACATATGGAGCTAAGACAAAATATCTAAACTATCAGGGGAAATAATGTTGTATTCACCTATGCTAAAACAGAGATTAAATTATCTTCCTAATTTCTCAAGAGAAAATATTACAAAATTATTATAATATTAGAGGCCTGGTGCACAAAATTCATGTACTGGATGGGGGGGGGTCCCTCAGCCTAGCCTGCACCCTCTCCAATCTGGGACCCCTGTGGGATCGGGCTTAAACCGGCAGTCAGACATCCCTTTTACAATCCAGACTGCTAGCTCCCAACCGCTAGCCTGCCTGCCTGCCTGATTGCCCCCTAAGCACTCCCCTGCCAGCCTGATCGCCACCTAACTGCTCCCCTGCCAGCTGGGTTGCCCCCAACTGCCCTCTCCTGCCGGCCATCTTGTGGCTGAGGGCACTGCCATCTTTGAGGGCATGGCAGTCAATTAGTATATTTCCTCCTTATTGGCTGTGGGTGCTGCCATCTTTGAGGGCGGGCAGTCAATTAGCATATTCTCTCCTTATTGGTTATGGGTGCCACCATCTTTGAGGGCTAGGCAGTCAATTAGCATATTCTACCTTTATTGGCTGTGGGTGCCACCATCTTTGTGATGGTGTAAGGGTCAGTTAGCATATTGCCTCTTTATTAGATAGGATAAAAGAGTACCCCAGAAATATTAGGGGCAGAAAATGAATTAATAAAACTATTATGCGTTTCCTGGCATTTGGTATTTATTGTATTTGTAACCTTGGAAAAATTTGGAGTTTAATGCTGTCCTTATTCCCAATAAATATTTACATACAGCTAATTTTGTACTGCAATTTTGTATTATTTTTCTTTAAGGGATCCCCAGTTGTATAAGCTTTCATAATAACAACACCTGGTTTCAACCCTGCATGACAGGAAACCAAAATAATTTATCTTATTTTCCTAAGAAGATGGCATATTTCAAATTAAATTCAGTTACCAAAAATAAAGTTTTGTTTAAATTTTCCCCTCTATTAAATTTTACCAAGATGAAGTGCATTTAAATAGCTGCTCTCTATATGGGATTTTATGTTTTATTCATAGCCTGGCAAACTAAATCCAAGCAAATGATTTAGAAATGTGGAGGTCTCAGTTTGGCCATCTTTTAAATGATGATAATGATTAGATTGCCTACTTTCACTTCCCTCTTATCTCTTTGGTTATGGACTTTGCTAAGTGAGAAAAAAGAGACAAATAAACTACTCTAAATAATGTACAATAACATGTAGCATATATTTTTAATTAGGTCAGGCTTCTAGTTTTTCTGTGATTTAACTTAAAAAAAATAATGTGGGATCGTTGACAACATGCCTTGCAGGGATGCTTTGAAGATGATAACAATGCCAATAACAAGGACTTGGAGAAAAGTGGCCCCTAAGAGTGAGGCAGTATTATACATGATGTGTTCTAAGCAAATTGGATTGTTCCAGAAAGGCTGTAAGTCATTGATTTCATGAATAATCCTTTAAAAGCAGAGATAAACCCTGGAGGTAAATTATAGCTTGATGAAATGCTTGAAATGACCAAATTTGGAATTCAGACAGTTGCACTTCAGAGATATGGAACAGCTACAACTATCATTTCTTACACTTATCCAGAATAATGTCTTGTTATTCTGTCCTCTCCTCATAAATTGGGGCTTATTAGGCTAAGCGACTTTTTACATAACTTCTGTAGGCATAATAAGGTGACTTCCACCAGATAAAAGTCGGTACTGAATAGGTTTTCTTGCACCATTGGTTATGCCTTAGATTTTTAGTCATTTAAATTTCTTCCCCATCCACCCAATCTCTTTATTAAAATGACATAACACAGCAGTTAACATTTGAAACATTTACTCGTATTACTTATATATTATAAAAGGATAATACTGAGAACAAATTACAAATAAGTAAAAAATTTTAATTCACTTTATTTCTTACCAACCATTGCAAATTTAAATGTTGCTGTAACTCACTCAGGCCTTTTCCTAAATTTAAAGTCATTCTCAGACATACTTTGGACTCCCACCATTAGTACTTTGGTGCTTTAGGCAAATCTTGACAGAAACAGCATTCATAGCAAGCTCTCTCTAAATGTCTTGAGAAGTGCTTCTCTACCACTAACTACTAATCAGAGACAAGGCATCAAGTTGCCTACTTCAGACGTTCAATTAGCTATTAGCTCACCCAGCTTGGGTTTCCGATCTTTCATGGCTTTCTGCTGCATGTGGCCTCAGGTAGAAGAGAAATGCCCACCTCAGTTATATAAATAACTTCAGGAGGCAAGGACACTCTCCAGATTTCCTCAAGGCTCACAGAGGGTCCCTTCCTGGTAAGGTGCTTGTTCCCTCTAACTTCTCTACTTTTCTGAGAGATCCCTGTCCTTTAAAATGACCAACAGGCTTAAAACTTAATACACATCGAAGTGCTTTCTTTCATAAGTTCTTCAGGTTTCTGCTGTTTCAAAACGATTCCTTTCCAGAATCTCTGGCACTGACTTACTTCTTAAAGGGACCTTAGACTTTTGTCATAGCCTTTATTTTAAAATGACTTGAACAGCATACTAAATTTTTAAAGAGTTTATTGAAGTTTTTTCTCTTAACTGACAAGCCCACAGTCTAAACAAAAGCTCAAATACAAAGACTCTTTTGGTAACCAGAAAATTTATATCGCTGGAAATAGTTTAAATTCTATTTACAATGCAACCCGTTCCCAGCTAAATATAAAGAACATTATTATGGATATTCTGTTACGAAAAGAGATGGTTTCCCCTGATACTTACTGTTTTGACAGTTTATAAGAGAAACACAGCTATACCTATGGATATAATTTTCTTTGATGCAAATTTCTCTTCTGTTATTTCCCTTACCTCCCGTTTGCAGGTAGCTTTATGGGAAGCATCCATGACACTGTTAACTTTGTTTCTCTGAATAAATAGGGTCATTTACTCCAGTTCTGCTCCAATAGCTTGAAAAGTCCCCATTAAAGACCCAGGCATCTTCCTAATTAAAGCAAATACTGAACTTTTAAAGGCCCCTTGGAAAATTCCTCTGATGTTTGACACTGCAGGCAAATCAGCAAAGGGGTTTCTGCTTAAGCTGCCTCAACTACAAAGGCATTTCTTAGAATGGGAGCCACGTCCTTAACTAGTGTAACTTTTCCAAGGAATTCTAGATGTAACCCTACTTCTTGAGTAGGAAAGCGATCTCTTGTTTATATGAAACATAAAAATTTATCTTCATTATCCCTGGGAAGCTTATTGAACAATATTGTGTTGCACAAAAACCTAGTTTCAAAAGGAAAGCCATCCTTAATTGGAAGAAACCTTAGTGTGGATACTGAAAATGGTCTATCCTAAAACTCTCAAAGGGACACCAGCTCAACTGGTACTTTTTTATTGATTCAAATCGCCATGACCTCTGGCATAATCCTGGTTATGCTTTCCTTAGCAGAGCCAGCAGATTGCTTTTGAATCACCTCCTCACTTAAGGTAACCCTGAATAATGCCAGACATGGGTTTCTCTTCAGGATGTTAACAAAAATTCCAGATTCAAAATATGTGCAAAGAGGCATGAGATTTGCCTGCTTTGGAGCTTTTCCTGCAGGCCAGCTCACCCTTGATTACTTTTGCTCTAGCAGTCACAGCCCTGCTCCACCCAGAGGAGGGTGATATTCATGTACCATCCCCACACCCTCCGCCTGTCTCACTGTCCTGAGGTGTCCTTGCCTATCCAGCCTTTAGACGGCCACACAGCTGTCATCTGAACATGAGAACTTGGTCAGAAACATCTTCAACTGCTCTCAATTTCTTATAGAAGAAAGTTCAAAATTCTCAACCTGATGTGCAAATTCTGAACTGGTTTGGCTATTTCCTGACTGGCTCTGTCTCCCAATGCGCTGGCCTGCTCCTGGTGCCTAGTACCCCACCCTGTTTAAACACACCCTGCTCTCTCCAACCCTTGATTCAAGGTGATCTTATTGTCTGAAAGGACTTTTATTCCATAGATACCCTTCAGGTATCAGTTCATATAATACCTTTCCCAAATCACCTTCTCAAATATCCCTACACACACAAAAATATTTTCCCCCTGCACAGCATATAGCATTTATAAATGTCATGCATTGAGACAACCTATTGTATGATGCCTTATGTGGTTGTTTAAAGGTGTTTCTGTCTTCTGCCCTGTACCATAATCTAGAACACAAAGACTTCTATCTCTTAACCATAGGTTCTATGACTTCCTTCCAGGACTTCCTCATCCAAGGTCTAATAAAGAGCTTTGCATATAGAATTTTTAAAATATTTGCTACAGCTTAGCCAGTGTGGCTCAGTGATTGAGTGGTGACCTATGAACCAGGAAGTCACGGTTTGATTCCTCATCAGGGCACATGCCTGGGTTGCGGGCTCGATCCCCAGTAGGAGTTGTGCAGGAGGCAGCAGAGCAGTGATTCTCTCTCATCACTGATGTTTCTCTCTCCCCCTCTCCCCTCCTCTCTGAAATCAATAAAAATATATATATTTTAAAATATTTGCTACTTAGTTGAATTATTGCACAGCTCCTTCTGATGGTAGTTTTCTATGTGTAGATTAAAAATAGAGTACGTAAGGGATAATTTGATTCATAAAAAGACATCTGTGAATAAATATGCTTGGCAAACTTTTATACTCTCATCTGGTTCCCTGTAAAGTATAGAAGTTTTCCCTCAAACGTGGAAGTCCTGATTGCCGTGAATGCATTGTGCTGATATATTTAAATGCCATTTCTCTTACATTTTTGTTTATTTCAAAATAATTAAAATAATCGTTACAAAAACTGTGAACTCACAAGATACCAAAATAAAAAAGATACAAGAGAAAGTGTCTTTAGTTCAGGCTGCTGTGGTCAAGTACCTTGTACAACATAAATTTATTTCTCACAGTTGTGGGGACTAGAAGTGTGAGATCAGAGTGCCAGCATGGTCGAGTTCTGGTGAGGGTCCTCCTGCCATTGCAAACTGCTGGTTTCTTGTTATTCGCACATGGTAGAAAGCAAAGAGGAGAAACAAGTTCTTCATGGCTCATCTGGGCACTAACGGGCTGAGGGCTTCATCCATATAACCTCGCCCAATCCTATCTGCTTCTTAAAGATTCCACCACATAAATTAAGTCTGTTCCCACTTTATTCCCCATTCCTCCTTCCTAAGGACGATCTTACTAGTTCCTAGTGTTTCCTTATCTTCAAGGTCATTTCAAGGACTAAGATTTCTATGCACAGTCTAAAAACACACTTGGGAACTGGTGTTTTTAGACAGTGCAACCAAGGACTGCTGAGAAGCAGGAGGATTAACTTTCTTTTTTTAGGGAGTACATGGAGCTCACTAGAGGGTAGTCTGCTTGGCTTTCCTGCTTCCTTGAGTTCTGAAATTGTGGTGGGGACTGAGTCCTGCATGCTGCGTAGTGTCTGATTAAAATAAGACCTCTGATAGCAGAGAAAATGAAGAACAGAGGGTTCTGGCATGGAAAACATTCAACACTTCCTTTGGACATTTGGGACTTGGAGTGAGTTATGGCACCTCAAAACCTCTGGGGATTTGATGACACCATCCACTTTAAACAATATCCTTCTCCTCCCTTCATAACTCAGGGCTACAATTTAGGACATTATCGTCTTGTCTGAAAGACAGCAGTGATTACCAGGATCAGCTCTGCTTTGTTATAGAATTTTCATGAAAGGTTTTAAATATTTAAATTCAGATACAATGGGAGGCTTCCTAGAATCACCACATCTTGTTAATAATCATCTAAGAATTGTTGATGGTGAAATATATAAAGCCTACTACTGTTATGATAGTTTATTCTTCTAAATAGTTTGCACAATAGCACCTAATGGAGAGGAATCAAAACATTACTTTAAAAGACTAAAAAAAGGCTTGAACTTCTTGGTTCTATGAGCTGGCAAAACAGGACACCTAGGTATATTTTCCCTCAGCAAGAACTAGAACTAGAATCACTTCCTTGAGAATAAGATCAATTTGCAACAGTTCAGACTGAATGTAACACTGCAAATTTGCCACAAGCAAGGGATCTTTCTCCACATATTTGTACTATCTTTTATCCATAGTCTGAATTGTCTGCCAAGCCTTTATTCAGTATCATTAAATTGATAAATGGCCTTCAAGATATTTTCCACAATCATTCTGTAAACTCTGCTGAAACAGCCTTTCCCAGAATATATAGCTATGAAAGTCATTGGAATGCCAGTCAGATTTTAAAATGTAATAAAAAAAAAAAGTTACACACATTTCAAGCTATAAATTATATCTGCCAAAGACAATATCTTTTTACCTTTTCTTTTGGATTTCTTAGTTGTCCTTGCTGAAAGATTTATGTATTAAAGCTGTAAACTCAAATCAGCGTGGGGGTATCATAGAATTATGCTTTAAGTTTAATAATTGACTGTTCTTCACAGAGTTACCATGGCAAACTACAGTAGCTAGAAAGCTGTGTTTTTCTATTGTGTTTCCTCCAATGCAGCCTGATTTTTATCAATAGGCTGTTGACATCATTTCCTTTCTACACGGTCATTGTTTAACTCTGGTGGAGAGGAATAGGAAGGGGGCAACATATTTATTTATATAAAAGGCTCTAGTCAGGAACCTGTTTTTTGGGGCATTTTATTTCCTCATTGTCAAATGTGAGGTTCTTATGAAAAGATAATGACAGTGTTTTACATCGGACACAAAAGCAAGGTCGTTTGTTTCTGTTCACAGAGCTTTAGCTTACCCTGCATCACTTTTGATAGACAGTGTTTGTTTTGAATATTATTCTTTATCCTCTCATAAAATTCAGAAAGGTATTTGGCCATTAGGATCCCCTGAAATTAAAAAAAAAATTAAAGAAAAACACAATTGAAATACATTCATGTTTAGTGAAGATTGAGTTGTCTTCTGTAATTCAACAGTCTATTCTTAGCACAAATCCAGCTAAAATGGAAAGGATTAAACTCTGAGTTGATCAAAAGATTGGAGGAGGCCTGGGGTTTCAGTTTGACTTAGAGGCTGAGTTAGAAAGCAGGGAGAATGGAATAATAATGAGAAAGTATATGATTCCCTGAAGTACATGTTAATCCCTTTTTAAAAATCTTTCAGAAATGGGGTTTGGAAAATAAAGGCAAAACATGATCTTTTGGATCAGCCTAGAGATTATTTTTCTCTATATCTTTAATGATAGTTTGGTATGAGGCATTTCCTTGGGCATTAGTGAATCTGTGGTTGTTTCATATAATAATGATGGTAAACCTTTATTGATGCCTACCATGTTTTAATCACTCAAGCACTTTACTTCATCAGTCATTTTATCCTCACAACAAGCTATATCACAGGACAAGAAACACTCAGTCTTGCCTAAGATTGTGCAGCTGGTAGGTCTGAGTACTGGGATTTCAACCCCTGCAGCCTTATTTCAAAGCCTGCATTAAAAACTTGCCTAATGTGAGGTACTATTTACCAAGCCTACTTGTTCTCAATGACAATTATGTCATTTATTTTTAGGAGAATATAATACAAAATTGTATGTACATATATTTAGGAGAATATAATACAAAATTGTATGTACTTTCATCCCCACTACCACCTCTACCTTTAAGAAAACGAAATATTTATCACCAGGATTCCAAGCCTTAGAGACATGGAGTTGCATCACGTAGAGATTTTTTCTGTCCTACATTTCAAAATCTGGTGAGGGAGGGAACTACTCTAGATAGTTATTTATTGGGTTGGATTGTTTTTAAAATAGTAACTACAAGTTAACCTAAGAGAATACATTGAAATAAACTCAAGAATAATTATTAAATGACTTTATATGTAGCTGACGTGAGAATCTTTTATAGAGTAAGTATAAGTGATGTCTATATATATGATTGCCTAGTGATTCATATTGTTACATAAAGAAAAGGTATGCGCCATTTCATCAGGCAGACTAATATCTGACTGACAGGTGAATGATCATTTTAATCCCAAAAGCATCCTAATGAACTTTTACTTCAGCTCATAGTCTCAATGGCACCATGGGTACTGACAAAGTGGCCTTGTTTTGTGAAAATCATTGTAGAGGAATCGGGGGTGAAGGGGGAGCATAGGCTGGATGATCATGAGGTATTCCTATACCACTGCTCACCTTACAAGCACTGGGAATTTAAGCTTCATCTGTCAAAATATGGATACATGTCTCCTATCTTGTGGAGTAGTTTAAGGACTAAATGAGTTAAGTAAAGCAATTGATAGTATAGGCACCCAGCAAGGAGTCTGTCAGAGCATGGGCTCCGGGTGAACACATTGCTTTTGCTCAGCCCCCAAATATTTCAGTGTTCGTGGTAACAGTGAGGCAGGCTTAGTAGATGCTCTACAAAGGATAATGGATTCAGCTGGCTATTCCTAGCTTCTGGATGCATGGTAAAAGATTCCATTTGGTTGTTCCCTGGACAGATGTTGTGTTTATAAGGAGAGCATTTCAAAATATTAAAGTAAAGAACACAATACCAGAAAAACCTTGACATAAGCTCCTCACCAGATCATTCTTTCTCCTTGTCTGTCACCACTGAGGTTTCAAAATCTTACTTCTCATGATACTACAGACCCAGAAAGTGAACATTTTGCTCAGAACCTGAGGTGTGACACAGGTGTTCTCACATTCAAAACATTGTTGTTTCTACACAACACACATTCAGCAATATCTGCACAATTGCACACAACGAAACAGACCTGATTCACGTATAAGGAAATAGTAGCCCAACTAATTAGAATGATCATATGTCATATGTATATACTAGAGGCCCGGTGCCTGAATTCGTGCACCGGTGGGGTCCCTCAGCCTGGCCTGCAGAATTGGGCCAAAACCGGCTCTCCGACATCCCCAAGGGGTCCCGGATTGTGAGAGGGCGCAGGCCAGGCTGAGACCCCACCGGTGCATGATGAGGGCTGGGAAGGGACAAGGTAGGTTGGCCAGCCGGGAGGGACTGCAGGAGGGCTCCAGGGTGTGTCTGGCCCATCTCGCTCAGTCCTGATGGGCCAGACCTCAGCAGCAAGCTAACCTACCTGTTGGAGTGTCTGCCCCCTGGTGGTCAGTGCACATCATAGTGAGCAGTTGAGCGGCCTTAGCATATCATTAGCATATTATGCTTTGATTGGTTGAACAGCTGACTGGACACTTAGCATATTAGGCTTTTATTATATAGGATCTTTACTGTGGATTTTCCTTAGGGAGTAGTTCTGAGGATTTCTAAGGCACTTCATTGAGCATAGCTTCTAAAAATCATCTAGAGACATTTCTCCCATATCCTGGGTTCTATGATAGGAGCAGAGATGTGCCTGACCCCTACCCACATGCCCATGCACATGGCCCCTCACTGCTCTTCTCTTTTACCCCTTCATCTACCCCTCACTCACAACTGTCCCCTTCCTCCTAATGGGAAATGCCATCCTTCCTGAGCCTGACGCTTTTATAACAAGGAAAAGCCACCCCTCTATAATTAGGGGCATAAAGTCATCCATCATCTTGTTATGTAGACTTATATTTATGGTTCTTATATATTTCAACTCTCTCCTATAAGCTCTTCAATATTAAAATGAAAAATAAAACTAGTAAGTATTTTCTCAGGCAAAAGTCAGAAAAACTCTGCTCACTGACCTAGAGCCACTAAAACCTCATCTGAATTATTGTTGACAATGAAGTAAAGGAAACTACAGAGGGTAGAGGGTATAGTCAGGGTCACTAGGGCATGTCTGGCTTGGAGTCAGTATCACTTACTGCATTTTCTCCTTAGTTTTTGTTGTTTTTTTTACGCATTTGTTTCCTCTACTACAGCGATTTTCAACCTTTTTCATCTCATGGCACATGTAAGCTAATTACTAAAATTCTGCATCACACCATATGAATAGGTATAATTTTTATCCATTCACACCTGATGGCTATTGTTGTGTTAGCTGTTGTAATTCCTTTTATTTGACAGCCTAAGGTAGCCGTGGGCAAACTACGGCCCGCGGGCCGGATCCGGCCCATTTGAAATGAATAAAACTATTGAAAAAAAAGACCGTACCCTTTTATGTAATGATGTTTACTTTGAATTTATATTAGTTCACACAAACACTCCATCCATGCTTTTGTTCCGGCCCTCCAGTCCAGTTTAAGAACCCACTGTGGCCCTCGAGTCCAAAAGTTTGCCCACCCCTGGCCTAAGGGAAAGTGGTCACTGCACTGGTAAATAGTCAGGTGTTGCATGTTTACACATTTTTGGTGGCACACTGGTTAAAAATCGCCACTCTCTAGACTGTGAGATCCTTGGGGCAAAGCATGTCTATGGATTGCTTGTCCCAGGCCTGGTATTTTACCAAGTGTAAAATGGCCACTAGGTGAATGTTCAGAAAAGAATAAATGGATGAACAAAGGCTAATGTCTATGAGAATTAATTTTTTTGTAGATATTGGGTATGGGGAGAGCAAAAGGAGAAAGGACTGCCCAGGTGTATAGCTCACTAGCCCAAGGTGATGGCACCAGTCTGAGTCGAGTTGCGTTAATGATATTCCTCCCCCCTGACTCCACCCACTCCTGCCCTTTAAAGGTCTGTGCAGGGACTGCAGTCCCAGCAGAGCCATCTCAATTCACTGCCTGGGAACATCAGGCTGCTTTCCTTTGTAGTCTGTTGTCAGATTCGGTGGAGGCTAGCAGACCCCATCCGCGTGGTTCGGGGCTGTAATCCCCTTTGCTGGGCTCTCAGCTGTGAGGACACAGGCCAGGTCGGGAGCCATCATGCCCTCTTTTCTTGGCTGCTTGTTCCCTGGAAAGCCTGCCAGGCCTCCGTCATCTCTCCCGTGACTGAAGAGCTTGTCTGCATGCACATCACAGGATGTCAAGAGGAGCGCCATTCAGAGCCTCCCACACCTGACCTTCACCCTCCTCTACCTCCGCCATCACCAACTAACACAGGCTCTTTCTTCACACTGAGAGCTGCCAGGTGCGCTCCCAAGCCACACGCTCAGGAAGGGTGAGAGCTGATTGGCAAGATGGGCTGTGGCTGGAGCACCTAGATTGTAAATACAGTTTTGAAATCGCAAAGATGCTTTAATAATATAAACAAACACTATAAACTTTTTAAGAATTCCATCTCCCTTATCTGATTGAGACTGTTCCAGGTTATCTCAACAGCTCAAAGGCAATGCATTGTTAATGAAGCAGGGGGCAAATCTAGATACATAATATAAGCACAAGAAGAGAATTGGGAGAAAAAACACACTCTAATGCCTTATCTCACATACAGTCCCTAGAAAAAAGTTTTATTCTTCAAAGAAAAATTTTAGCTGACAGAGTGACCAGTTGATAATTCTATGGCTTTTCATAATTGATGCACCAAATTTTGGCTTTAAAAATACAATGAGATAAATTTGATTATAAAATTAAGTATAGTTGGAGTCAAGATAAACTGATAAACACAGCAAAATAACTCCAAATGTGCTCAAAATTGCTTTCCACTACTATCAGAATAAAAGTGAGATTGAATAAACTAATTTGAATTTAGTTCAACTCACAAAGATGGGTTCTTCTTTTATATATGAAGGGCTAACAGCTGCATATTATGTTGTGATAGATACTGATGCGATTTCAAGGGTTTCTCACCTGGATGCATAGCAGACATACTTGGCCCCTGGGAATTCGGAAGAAACAGGTTTTCTGTCTCCTATTTTTTCCCCCCTAATCTAAAGTTAATGCTACATTTTATGCAGAGGCAGTGGTTCAATAAATTAACAATTACCTACATTCAAAGACAATTGTATAGTAGAATGAAATGCATCATATAGTTATTATTGAAGAGACAGAATCCAAAAGCCAATGATTTTTAATCCAACATGATCATGTTCTAATATAAACTAGTTATAATCACCTGCTATGATTCATGGACATTTAGATAAAATATTACTTTTCTAATAAAGTTATAAATCATCAAATGGGCCACATAAAGAAAACCTATCTGGTTGAAAGTATAGTTACCTGGCTGGTGTGGCTCAGTGGTTGAGTGTCGACCTATGGACCAGGAGGTCATGGTTCAATTCCCTGTTGGGGCACATGCCCGGGGTTGCAGGCTCGATCCCCAGTGTGGGGTGTACAGGAGGCAGCCAATCAATGATTCTCTCTCATCATTGATGTTTCTATTTCTCCCTTTCCCTTCCTCTCTGAAATCAATTAAAAAGAAAAATAAAAAAAGAGAGTTAATAAAAACCCAGTGTATTTTTTAAATGTTGATTCAAAGAAATTGTGATCATTTTAAATTTTTCTAAAGCTTATTGGAAGCAGAGGTCATTTGTAAGAGCAGTTTTGAGCCATGCTCAGTGATATGAATAAAAAGAAAGACACTTGACTTGCATGCAGTGCAGCTCACTGAGCGGTTTTAGAGAACTGCTGGTCTCTGGTACAATAAAGAAGTGAGTAGTACAGTTTGGAATAAAATTCACAGAAATAGTCTCAGGATGTTACATTGCCTACAAATTCTTACATAGTAGAAAGCATTCTAAAATACTAAATAACTTCAAAGAAATGTGTATATAACATGAGCTCTCTATCCAGGAGTCTAAAACTGACCTACCTAATCAATGCCATAATTCTTCCATTTGATGATAATTACTTTTCACATTAACTTAATTCTTTGCTCTCATCGTCGGGTCTTTTCATCTCTCCTCTATCTGCTGAAATTTCTTGTAAGACAGTCTCCCCAACTCATATCTCTGTTTTATTGTTTGTGCTAAGTTAAATAACTGTATTTACTGTCCAACTATATGACATTCAATGATGCAGTAACTCTCTGGACCAGTGTTCCTTTAGGCCACTGCCATTTCTAAAACATCAACTGGCAGTTCTGTAGCTTCCCGGTAATGTTATTCTTCATCATGATACCCTAGGTGGTACAAGAATCTCAAATATTTTCATTTTTTCGCCAGCAATATTTTTATTCAGAATAGCTGTTAGACTACATTCACTATTTTTAAGCTTTCCTAAATATATGATTCATCAAGGCAATTACCAAAATAAAAAATGGTGCACTGCAATATATATTTTTCAATCCTTATCTGAGGATATGTTTATTGATTTTAGAGAGAGGAAGGGAGAGAGAGAGAGAGAAACATCAATCCTTTGCCTTCAGTATGCTCCCAACTGGGGATCAAACCTTACAGTCTAGGTATGTGCTCTGACTGGGAATTGGACCTACAACCCTTTGGTGTACTGGATGGCACTCCAACCAACTGTGCTACCCAGCCAGGGCAGTTCACTGCAAAGTTTTGTCATCATTAATAACCATTAAATTCAAAAGTTTCAATTCTTTTTTATTTTCTGTTTCCAATTTATTTCCCACCAAACAATGAGAACAGTCGTCTCTTTTCAGGGGGTTTTCCTTTGCTTCAGAACCATCATGTTCTTCTCATGGGAACTGCTAACTGTTTAGTTTTGGCAGTTACAAAATATGTTCCCAGGACCCATGGCTCATGTACACTGTGAAGTGTCCACAATTCCCAGCTCAAAATAAGGCTACAAGCTAACAAGCAGATGCATACAGCTGGCTTTGTAAAAGACTTGGCAGAGTTCACTCTTTGTTCAGCTTGCTTATGATTAATCCTTACAGTATTTTTCTGAATATTTTACACTGACCTTATTTTTACAATAACATTTAAATGGAGAAAAAATAAATACATACACATGACACAAATACAAAAATTGTGTTTCAGGGCTTCTTTTTTCTTTCTTTCTTTTTTTACTTGGGCCATTAAAACCTCAGTGTCACCATTTCTAGAATTAAATATTGCAGATGCTACTTTTTACAGATTGAGTATAATGAGGCATTAAGAAATGTCAGAAATCAAGTGCTAAGTTAATGGAACAAAAAGCAGAAAGTAGACTTGATTTTGGCAGGCCAGCTAGAAATACGTGAAGGGGAAGAAGAGCAAACTTTGCAAAGTTCCATTTGACTCTCTACAAAAAGACTAGCATGTCATTTTAAATATTATTTTGTTCGAATTTCGTGCTACATCATCAAAAGAAAATAGCTAGTACTTATGGATTTATAATCGAATCGGTCATAACTCAAAGAGACGGAAGGGAGGAAAGGAGAAAATAAAAGCAAGGAGGGAAGAAGGAAGGTAGGAAAAAAGAAAAGGGACGCAATGCTATGTTCAACTAATGTTAAAGTTTTACATTAACATTAGCAAACACATACGAATATCAAATAAATGCTAAATTCAACAATATTATAGATAAATGCACATGTACATGTATATGTATGTACATATATGAATGCATATATGCACGCACACACACCTGTATGTGTGTGTATACAATTTTGTAAGCAAAATCTGTTTGGAAGAACCAAATCTATTTCTATTTCTTTTCATTTGTAGGTTATATATATGAGAAATTCCTAAAAAGAGGTTCAAAATTCAAGAGTAATCCAAGAAGTATAATTTATGTCAGAATTATATACAAGAGTTTGAGTCAGTTGATTGTGCACAATTTTTAATGAAAGAATATTCCATTGAGAAATTATTCACTACAAAGGTAACTCAGTGGTCACCATTTCTATCAAGCTAGCTGTGTGACAGTTAAACACTTTTTAAAACTATGATCAGGAATATAGTTAGAAAAACAGTGACACATAAAGCAACAGAAGTTAAAATTGTAGATTCAGCTCAAATGACCTCTCCCCTAAAAGACCCGTGTTAGCAGCCTGACCTGCTTCTTCTAAACAAGCATGGCAGTTGTCCTGTACCTCTGCTGGGACACCTGAGTCTTCTGGCTCACATTGTAATTATTTATATAACCTCACATGACTTATTGCCCCAATCTCCTAAACAGTCTCTCCTTCTCTGATTGCGTTCCTCTTTAATTGGTGGTTCTCACACTTGAGAGGCGTGCCGAACGCAGGAAACCACACACTGGCAAGTCACCATCTCCAGAGTTTTTGCTTCAGTAAGCCTGTGGTGAGTGGGGCCCAATAATTTTCATTTTTAGCAAGTTCCCAGGTAATATTCACTCTCCTGGTCCTAAGAACATTTGGAGAGCCACTAGTCTAATCTTCTCTCTACCAAGGAGACAGTGAAGGTTTTAAAAACAAACACCCAAGGGTGTTTAAAGAGTTCTAATGTCGTATATAGTCTCCACCCCCAGGTGCTTCCATCCATAACGCAGGTCTCTACTGCACCAATTTCTTACCAGTCTCCTCCTGCAGGCTTCAGAGACACTCATATTAAACTGTGTTTGGGATTCTTAAATGTAATAGGCTTTCTTTCTCTTCAGGACCTTTATGTATCTTCTTTCTGGAATGCTCATTTTCTCTGTTATCTGGTGTTTCAGGTATCAGGTATTTCTTTTCAGGAAGCCTTTCTATTATGGGAGGAGTTGCTCCTATGCATCCCATAGTAATCTCTTCCTGTTTTAGCCACGAGTAAAACATTAGCTCCTCACTCAATTATAGTCTTTGATGGACAGAGGCAGCATCTGTTGAGATCACTACTATCCATACAGGACTTAATATGTGCCAGCTGCTCAATAAACATTTATTTGTAGAATGAGTGAATAATTTAATGAATGGATGCTCTGGACAGCCTATCCGACTGTAAGCTTATAGAATACAGAATTGGATGTCTGAATCTGTCTCTTTCTTTTTTTAATGTTATATTTTTAAAATAATTTTTATTGATTTCATAGACGAAGGTAGAGGGAGAGAGAGATGGAAACATCAATGATGAGAGAGAATCATTGATCAACTGTCTCCTGCATGCCCCACACTGGGTATTGAGTCCTCAACCCAGGTCTATGCCCTGACTGAGAATGGAACTGTGACCTCCTGGTCCATAGGTCGACACTTAACCACTAAGCCACTATGGCTGGGCTCTGTCTTTTTCGTAGCATCCAAAGTCATTCCTTGCATGTGGTAAGCACTGATAGCGGTGGTTTTGCTAAAAGAAGAGGTGGATGGATGCAGGGAGGGATGGAGAAAGCTTAGCAGATGGATGGGACAGGGAAGCTCGGAAATACCTAGGAGTAGGTACAGTATTTGAGGAAGCTAAATGGAATCTTCTTATATTTACTAACACAAAAGAATAAACTCTCTAAGAGATTCACTGAAGCTGGCCCATAGAAGGAAAGCCATGGCATGTATCTATCACAAAAAAAAATGAAGAATAAATTTTGGGGGGTTATGCAGTCATCTGAAAGTTCAAGATTACAAAACATTAAATCTTACTAGGAAAGTATCCCTGAAAGATGGATAGGGAGAGATGTTCCCAACAGAAACATCCATATTAATAGAGGAAATGGCGATATCGCATGACATTTATGTAAGTAAATGCCTAACACAAGGATATTCAGACGTTGGCTTCAGCTGAGGCTGCCATCTGGTAGGTCACAGTGTGGGAAAAACAAGAGCAGTGGCACAGGGGAATAAATCATGGGCCTGGGAACTGGAAAATCAGAACTCTGTTCTCGATTTTAGCTGCTGAATGAACGCCAGCGTGCGGAGTACTTTAGTTTTTTCATCGGTGGAGTGGGGCTAATAAAATCGTCAGGAAGACAGTTCAGGGACAGACAATATTGGTGAAGCTGAAAGCCCTCTGGGCATATTACTGTTTGGAGGAACCTCAGACACTGCTTCTCCCTAACCCCAGTTGCTCCCTGTATTCAAGTATGGCTGAACTTCCTGTTATTTCGAGGTTTAGTGGAGTCTTGTGTTTTATGTAAAACTGCATTTCCCCAGCTGCTGAGCACAGTGATTATTCTTGCCTTCAGTGAGAAATTCTGCAGATAACAGAAATAATTAGAATTGAGCAGCTGCTAGCTTTCCCATTTTTTAAACAATTATGAATGGTTTCGTTTTGTGTATTATTTGCTGTTCTTACATTCTCTTTTCCTGCAGCCTAGAACTAAAGACTTTCTGTTAGAGAGCTATAGAGATTCAGACTGCAATTAAGGAGCAGCAGAACTTGTAGTTGGCCCTACCTCCCACAAATATGGCCAAAAAAAACCAACACACACAAAAAAAAACCCAAACAAAAAAAAAACAAACAAAAAAAAACACCACACACACACAAAAACCACCAACAACAAAATAACATTGAGCAGGAAAGACAACTTAAACCAGCAACCTTCCCCAAAATGCAGTGCAAACATAGGGGAGAGGGTGGAAGGAAACCTGGAGGAAAACATTTAGCACGCAGGAAAGACAGCCCAAGCCTCAGAGGGAACTGAGCAACAGAAGCAGGCAATAATACATTAGCTCCTCACTCAATTATAGTGTCTTTGATGGACAGAGGTAGCATCTGTTGAGATCACTACTATCCATACAGGACTTAATACGTACCAGCTGCTGAGTAAACATTTGTAGAATGTTTGCTGATAAATAACCTGGGCTTTCCCATAAACCTCTGGCAACTATATGGTTGTCTTTGGCTCCCTGGGTACTCCCGCTGGTGAGTGGAGCAGAGCAGAGCGTTTACTCTCTGCCAGGCAGAGCTTCTCAGTGGTGGCTCTGCTCATGTGGTTCCCACCCCCTGGCATTCTTTCCCTTCCGTTTCCTTTCCCCAGTACCTTCAGCACCTCGATGGAGATGTCTCAGACCCTTCCCGGGGAGGGTATCGGTTCTGTCCTCACGTCTGTAATCAGACCAAAACCACATTATATCAAGAGTCTCTGTTTTATTTCTCTGGGCTCGTCTGAGCTTCTTGAGAAGAGGGATCTCATTCTCCTTCATGCCTGTACGGTTCCTCGCCCCGCGTTTCTGCCACCTGGTAGGTACTTTATACATGTTGAGTGGCCTCTCAGCCTTTGGATAAGAAGGCTGTTTTCAAAAAGAGAGAAATGTGTGACTCATTGCCACCTGACATCATGTAGTGCCACCATCATTACCTAACATAACACTGAGCACATTTCCGTTTTATAAGGAGCATCCTCTGTTTATGGAAGCTCACATGTGGCTTCCTTCAGATTCATAAGTAGCTGTTCTCTCCTCATATTACTACAAAGTCAAAGCAATAAAAGCATTTCACATCACACACTTGGCATTAGATTAGCTCAGTGAGAACATTTTCTATATAAATATCAATGAAGAAAAATCCAGAGCAATTACTAATTAAATGGAGAGAAAATGCTTTTCTGATTCAGAGCCAATTGATCATTTTCAGTTGCAAGATGTTCCAGCATCTCCCTCCAGCAAAGTGCCCTGATTTTCAGGGAACTAAAGATGTTGAATTTTTAGAAAGAGTTGGGGGTACCCTAATCTAAGGGATGGATTTAGGGCAGGAAGATGTCCCGTATTTGGCTAGTATAGTGCTTTGCTTAGAGTAGTAGGCATTCAACAAAATCTTAAAAATATAAGATCTGAAGAAGATAGATGTTTTTTAAAAATCTGTTTTGGCTGTGCTAAAGTAGTCTGGGTGATTTCAAATTGAAGCTACAAGAAATATTCATCCTTCAGCCAAGTCACTAATGGCAGTGCACCATGCCAGATGCTGAATTGTAGAAATGATGATGCTATTTGTGAAATGATACCCACCAAATAACACCCCCCTTTTTTAGGAATAACTAAGTAAACAATAACACAGGCAACTTTACCAAAATTGCATTCTATCACAATTTGTCAACAGAAAGAGAAGTACAGCTAAGACTTTGTTTTTCACATTTTTCCTACTTTATTATCTCCTCAAAATGCTTTTTGTCCTATAGTCAATGCTACCAGGACCTCATTGCTCACTTTTAAGTAATGAGGAACAACAGTTTAACTATATTTTAGCTAATGGATAAAAATATAAGATCTGAGGAAGTTTGTTGTCTCTCCCGGTGCATCCAGAGAAATTCAGAATTCACCAAAGCATTTTTAAAGACTCGATCAAAGCAAGTGAATGGGAATGATGGTCATGCCTGCGGGATTAACCCACATGGCACTAGTTTCCTAGAGAGGTGCTTATTTCCTCACTAAGGAGTAGAATGTACAAGGACTGGATTGTGGTTGAGAGATGCCTGGAAAGCACACCAGTAGAATGGAGCATCTATACATAAGAGCCATGTTGGCTCTAACATCAAGGCCAGTGGTGAAGGTGGTCATTGGAAATTTTCTTGATCAGTCCACACATGGCCAAACTCTGCATGTTTCCTCCAAAAACAGTTGAAGGAGAACTTGTGTCTTGGAAGGTGATGAATTTGTTTACCTGCCTGCAATCAGCAGTACTAAAATTGGGAGCCATGAAGCATAAAACAGAACACATGCTCTGAACTTTTTCTGAAAAGCAAATATCTCCATAATAAAAAACAATTAAAGATAAAATAAAAATCAATAATAATATAACAGATATTTATTATCTTAATTTTTATTTAAAATATTAGACTTTATTCTAATTATAAATTGACACATTTAAATTTTGAAAATACACATACCACTAAGAGGAAAATAACACTCATTTATAACTACCACCCAGAAATAACCACCATTAACACTATGTTGTGTATTATACTTGCCTTTTTCTTAGAGCAGTGATGGCGAACCTATGACACACGTGTCAGAGGTGACACATGAACTCATTTTTTTGGTTGATTTTTCTTTGTTAAATGGCATTTAAATATATAAAATAAATATCAAAAATATACATATTTGTTTTACTATGGTTGCAAAGATCAAAAAATTTCTATATGTGACACGGCACCAGAGTTAAGTTAGGGTTTTTCAAAATGCTGACACACCGAGCTCAAAATGTTCGCCATCACTGTGACTTAGAGTAACGAATCTTCTTGCAAAAATCGTATCATTTCATACATGCTGCTTAATTTATCTCATCTCATCTCATATCAGACGTGGACATGGACAAATTTATCCATGTAATTAAATAGTCCTCTATGATGTAATTTGAAGTGGAAGTATAAACAGACTTTTTTATTTAACCTCTCTATGGAGGGCCATTTTATTAAGTTCCATGTTCCTCCATTATAAACAATGCTATGTCGAACATCTTAAGTATCTTCCCTCATTCTTAAATAACTCCTTAAGGAGAATTCCTAGAAATGTAACTGTGGGAGGCTTAGGAAGTGCTTACTTTTAAAAATGTTTATAAATACTCTAGTTTTCTCTGCAAAAAAGAGGAACAATATACTCTATTTCTATTCAGTTTAAAAATTTCATTTTACTTTTCTTCTTTTTTTCTTTATTTGTGTTTATATTTTATTTAAAATTACTTTTATTTGTGTGGTGTTTTTTTTTTTTGCAAGGTGCAAGAAATGGTAGAAAGTTTAAATTTGTTCATGATATTTAGATGCTCAGAAAACCTACTCTCTACATATTTGCTAGCTAATTCAAATTATTTTTAAAAAATTGTAATCTTAATATGCAAAAATAACAATTTAATTATCATGTATTGAATATCTGTGCCATAGACATGTTTTTATATGGATCTCTTTTCTTGGAAATTCCTGGGCTGCCTATTCATCTGTTAGTGCATTCATTATTTCTTTTTTTTACTGCTTGACAGAGCTTCTGTATATTAAAAATATTAATTCTTTGCTACCATCTGTACAATAAATATTTTTACTAGTCTTCCACTTATTTTTTTAATTATCTTTACAGTATTTTTATTTTTAAAAAAGACTTGTTGCTGGGTAAATAATACACAACTTTTTCATTAATTTTGCTAACATGTTAGCAAACATATATTATAATAATAACATAATTATTATATACTAGCAATACTTAGTTTCATTTCTGGACTTTATGATCTGTTTTATTATCTCTTTGTTTTTATAGTAGTGCAATAAAATGGTATTATTTTCTGTTTCTTTTATAGAAAGGTATTAATCTGTTCTAATGATCTTTAGAGTTATGTTTCAGTATCAGTACCTTTCCCCCTACCTTATTACCTACTTAAAAATTTTTGGTTATTCTTACTCATTTATTATTTCAAGTGAACTTTTCAATAATTTTGTAAAGACCACCATCACCAAAGTCATATGAAAATGTTGATTAGGATTGTATTAAATTATGAAATAGTTTAAACAGAATTAACACATGTAGTATAGTCTTAATTTCTGATAATAAATTATGCTTTCTAGTTTATTCACATAAACTTTTATATCATTTAATAAAGTTTGCAGTCTAGGAGTTTTGTAGATTTCACTTTAATGTTTTCCTATAACCAAAGTTTATTATGTGGCATATCTAGCATAAAATGGAAATAATCTGTGCAAATGCTCAGGATTCCTTACAAAGTTGACTAGTGTTGATATTGTTTATATGTCTCTGTAAACCATTTCCTGTTTTTGCTAATGCCCAGCAAGAATTCAAGAGCTATTAGCAAGTCTAATGTAAATATCACATATGAACATCCGCATATACAAAAAAGCTTTAGAAAGTTCCTTCTTTATAAAAACATTTTTAAAATGCCATTGAAAAGCTACTTGTAGATAAATGTTACATTTTTCCCCTCTTTTAATCCTCACCTAAGGATGTGTTTTCACTGATTTTGTAGTGAGAGGAAGAGGGAGAGAGAGAGAAGCACCCATGTGAGAGAAACACATCAGTCGGCCACCCTCCTCCCCCTCCCACCCCGCACACATTCCAACGGGGGATCTCACCTGCAACATTTCGGTGTGTGGCAGGATACTCCAACCAACTGTCTCACTTGGGTTTGGGGCTTGCTAACTTAAGGTGCATTACTATTTGTCATAGAAATCTTCCCCAGTTTATACTTTAATTCAGCACATGCATGGTATGGCAGAACCTAAAGAATACACTGCCTAAGTCCTCACCCCACTGTCCTAAAGCCCTGGTGACCTTTGACTTGGCTTTCTTTAACTGTCCCCTGGCTAAATTAAAACAAAACAAAACTCTGCCCCGCAATCTACTTTCTCTTGACAACTACTTGCCTTGCTACCAGTACATCTCCATCTTTACCAGTACAATAAAAAACTTGATGAAAATGCAAAATAGAGAAAAGTAAATGAGATTTGTTTCCCTTTTCCACAGACTGCCAAACAAGATACATTGGGAAATTAATTTTTGTTTTCATGTAATCATAGCTTTGGGAAGCTGTATCTTAGAAATGAATCACTTCCCCTAAATGTAACGTGAGAAGATTCTGCTGAGACAGAATGCCACTCTGAGAATGGCAGGGAGCACGGGGGTGTCTGAATGAGACCTGTCCAGAATGCTAATGCTTCTGAAAACCCCAGCGTTATTCAGTGCCCGAGTGGGTGGCTAACCTGAAAGAAAGATGAAAGCCTACATCCGAAGCTCCCAGAAATCACCTGCTGGATGTGTCATTGTTGAAAACATTTTCTTCCCATGCTGTAATTTGAAATAGAGCTGGCAAAGGACAAGAAGTACTAGTGCACCATAAATCAAAGCCACATCAGGGCGCAAGCCAGAGTCAGGCCATTGTGATAGCATTTCCCCAGCAAATGCCCAGTTCATCAGAATTCAAATGGATGAATACAATCATTACTGTGAACACTTGAAGACAAAATGCTTCTGATTTCTCAACTAGAGCTTTTACTCAGAATTAGACCTATGTGAGAATAAGCATCATACTCCCAGGAACTCCAGGCACATTATGAGGCATGAATAATCCGCTAGAAGAGGTAGAAACTGGCATCTCAGTGAAGAGCCAGATTTCTCATCCTTTTCATCTAAACTCTGTCACTTACTGAAGGAAACTAGCAGAAGCAATTTTCTTCATGTCTCCCCACCCCAAAACATAGGAAAACACAATCATTAAAAATAGCAAAATCCGCCTTATTTCACAAGTAAATTGAAAAACTGCCACATGCTGCCTACGGTTTAGTTTTTATTAAGAGCAGTAAGAACTCTCTGGACAGCCAGAGAGATTCCAGAAACCCTTGGCGCTTGTCAGAATACAGTTATTAGCATTGAAGGTGGAGGGCCATGCAGGTAAGTTACTGAGGGCCTTGGGGACCTGTCTTTCTGTCTGTACCCTGCAGTCACCTCTGAAGAGGAACTAATGGAGCCTTCCATTGTTAGACCTGAGGTATAGCCACAATGCTGTTCTGAACCAGAGACTAGTCACTAGCAAATATTTTCTGTAAAGAACTAGATAGTAAATTTAGGCTTTGCGACCCAAATAACAGATAGCAAATAACTCTTCCACATAATTTTCTTTCATATATTTGAAACCAGAAGTAGAGCTATCTTGTTTTTCATGACTCTTCTCTGGGATAATTATTCCCAGTTTATTCAGGTTTTCTTCATTTAATATGGCTTCTCTGGAGACCCTTTACCTTTCCCATCACTTTCTTCTGGATGGTTATTAATGTCCCTAGCAAACGTAGGACCCAGAACTGAAATTGTTAATAAGGATAAAACTAAGAAATAATAAATAATCTCCTTCAATGTGGATCCTCTATATGTATTAACAAAACCTAAATTAGATTAGGAATCAACAGAATTTGTTTGTAAATGGCCAGACAGTCAATATGTGAGGCTTTGAGGTCCATGAAGGTCTGTTGGCAATACTCAGTTCTGTTGTAGCATGAAAGCAGCTATAGATAATACGTAGATGAATGAGCATGGCTGTGTTTCAATAAAACTTTACTTACAAAAGCAGACAGTGGGTTTTGGTTTGCTAATTCCTGCATTAGATATTTATATGCTTTCAACTCTTAGATTATTTTCCTATCATGCTTCTAAGCTATGGACCTCCATTGTTTACTTTAAAAAGAGGTTATTTTTACTCCTGTTAAAATATAGTATGATTTTATTTAGCCCATACATCTAATATGCCACAGTTGTTTGGATTCTGGCTCTGTGAGTCATTACATGTAAGAGATCCTCTTCTCTACATCATGCCACTTGCATATCAATACATAAGTCCTTTCTTTATTCTAATGCACACTATTGATAAAAATTTTAAATGGGACAGGACCAAGGAAAGAATCCTTTGCAATGAAACACCAAGTTAATAGAAATACATTAATAAACATTATTTGATAACATTTCTTCAACCAGACATTATATATTAATTTTCCCAGCCAGCCTATATTTTCACATCATCATAATAAGAAACTGTCAAATATCTTAATGGACTGCAATAACAATATCTATGTCACTCTTCTAATATTACAGTTTATTAACTGAACAAAAGGATCTAAATTGAAGCTTTCTTTGTAACCCAGTATGAAATTGCTCAGTAGTCTGGTATATAAGTTTTTCAGTTTTCCTCACAATGCAAAACTAAGTGTAATGCTTAAAATTTCAAGAAGTCAAATTGCGGCTTATATAATGAACAAGTTTCTAACAGGTATATAGAATTGGAATGGATTGTGTCATAGGAAATGGGGTTTCCACTCAACTGTATTCAGAAGATGAAGGATAATATTTGAGGATGACAGAGAGATTCATGTATCAAATAAATAGTGGAATAGATGACAAATAAGACCATGTCTGTGTCTCCGAGTCATGAATCTAAACATTTATTTGGCCAAATAATGATCAAGGACTTAGCAAGGCAATAGCCCGTTGTCTCTCTACTGATATCTTCTGGCTGGAAGGGAGGTTAAATACACAGCAGACAGCAGCAGCTCATACCTCGCTTTCATTATCAGTCCTTTTCATCTACAGCTCCTGAGATTTATTGGCAGGTGGCCCAGAAGATAGGGTATAGAAAGAGATTTAATTTTTGACAGTCTAAAAGTCATGAAATATTTATTTTTACAAAGGAAAAGAAGTGAAATAATTTATTCTTATAAGAAATATAGCCATTTAAATTATGCCCTTTTTTCTAAACAGGATTATTCCACAAAGGACACCAGATAATCATTTTTTTCTACTTCATTTAGAATATTTCCCTGATTAACACTTGTTTCAAGGATATTGCACTATTTTAATTAATACCACAATTGTCTGACCTGTGTGTAACATTAAAATGTGAAAGTTTGACTTATGATTATGTATAAGAATCTGACTTAAATAATTATTTCTCAAAGCTGTTTTCATCAAAAACCCATTCATTGGGTGAAAAGAGCTTTTTCTAAAAATAAAATAAACAAAATACAATTACTATCTATGCCCTAAAATTATGACAGCGTTAAAAATTAGCATAAAGCCCTAACCGGTTTGGTTCAGTGGATAGAGCGTTGGCCTGCGGACTGAGGGTTCCTGGGTTTGATTACGGTCAAGGGCACAAACCTGGGTTGTGGACTTGGTACCCAGTGGGGGGCGTGCACGAGGTGGCCAATCAATGATTCTATCTCATCATTGATGTTCCTATCTCTCTCTCCCTCTCCCTTCTTCTCTGAAATAAATAAAAATATATATTTAAAAGAAAAGAAAAGGAAGAAATGTCAAAAAATGTTGGAAAAAACATAAAAACATGACTAAAATGCAGTCATGAATATAGTTTTATCTGCTTGATTGCTTATTTTTAAAATGTATATAATATGCTAGACACTTGGCAGCATATCTTCCACCATTTTTATTATTTATGATTAATCATGGTGTATATTTTCTGATGGGTAAAATCTTTTTTACTTTTTTCATTAATATTTTCTCTTCCTCCCACCAGAAACCTGTACCTAAACTCTTCAGTGTTGCTGCAGATCAGAGAAGTCATTATTCATAAGTTTTATACATAGAGTTTGGGGTTTGATTCTTGTCATAATAACAATGATGGGGTGGAAACGAGGAAGAATGCATGCAGAATGAGAAGACTATATAACTTCTCTACTGATTTTGCTATGTCTTTCATGAGCAGAACATCATAATTTCTTTCTAAGAATGATGAACATGATTCTGTGAGCATTTATCATTTTCTACGCTCAGAACAACCTTACTCTACTTTGGAAAACCTGTTTCACCCTTACTCTGATCATGTGGCCCAGGTGTAGGCTGCCAGGCACAGTTCCAGTATTATTAAAATATTTTTGGTCACTGTGTTGTTGGTCCCAATTGTTACTGCCCCTCAGGCAACTGCGCTGTTAACTGCTGCTGCTGATCTCCAACAGGTTGTTCACAGGACATGAACTAAGACTCAGAGCAAATAAAGGCAAGCTTTGGGGTGGGATTTTCCTCAGAACTTCCAAATGGATCAAATAATGACAGTTATCTGGGGATGATGTTTTGAAGGAGCTCTCACTCCATTTTGCCCCTTTCAGCAGCTGCGGGACTGCTAAATGCCACAAGCTTCAGTGCTGTTATTTAGATTTCTGCATTTTTTTCTTAAATAAAAACTCCCTGATTATTAGAAGCTCTGCAATTTCTACAGTTCTAAAAAGTTGATTTAAAATTTCTACTAGTATTCCTATTGCTTTCATTGAGCAGATAATATTTGTAGGTTCTTATTCTGCTCTTCCCACTAATGTCACCTCTCATCTGCCACCTTATATATACGAATTTGAGTATATATGTTTCCTCTGGATTGTAGCCAAGAGCATCTTAACTCTTGTCCAATCAGTGTGATTCATGGCTCTTAGTTGTGATCTCAGGTCTCTTTTTTAAGAGATGACTCCTGATTCATAAAGAGCTAGAATAAATTCAAGTTGGTAGATCCTGAGTCATCTACCCATGTTCTATATAATCACAGTTCCACTAGCTGATCAGAGGTTACGTACAACAAAGAATACCAGTGTTAAAGAATGAGTTCAGGAAAGTCACTAGCAAACAAATAGCCACAGCAACAATAAGCGGCACCAAGGATAAATACTGCAAATGGGGGCTTATCTAATTTCCAGAGTTGCCAAATCGTATTATTTAAAATATTCCATCTTCAAGCAAAAATTACAAGACATGGCGGGGGGAGGGGGGACCACAAGCAAGTGTGGATTATACACAAGAAAAAATAAATGACAAGGGAATAGAAACTACCTGAGGAAACCATTGCTTTGGATCTACTAAACAAAGATTTTAGATAATTATTTTTAACATATTCAATGAACTGAAGAAAATCATGTCTAAAGAACTAAAGGAAAATATGGGGATGATGTCTCATCAAATTGAGAATAACATTAGATGTATAGAAATTTTAAGGATAGGTCAATTGAGATTACCCAGTCTGAGTGTCTAGTGTATTTGGGCTGCCACAAAAAAAAAAAAAAAAAAAAAATACCACAGCCTGAGTAGCTTATAAATAATAGAAATGTATTTCTTGTTGCTGGAATGCTGAAAGTCTGAGATCAGGGTGCCAGCATGGTCATGTGTAGACTCTTCCAGGCACAGACTTCTCATTGAATCCTCGAGGATGGAAGGAGCTAGGGCAGTGGTCGGCAAACTGTGGCTCACAAGCCACATGCAGCTTTTTGGCCCCTTGAGTGTGGCTCTTCCACAAAATACCAACTTCTGCGCATGGGCCACGAAGTTTCAATCACACTGTACATGCGCACCCGCACATGGTATTTTGTGGTATTTTGTAGAAGAGCCACACTCAAGGGGCCAAAGAGCCACATGTGGCTCACAAGCCGCAGTTTGCCAACCACAGGGCTAGGGAGCTCTGTGGGATATCTTTTATAATACCATTCACTAGAATTTCACCATCATGACCTAGGCACCTCCCAAAGGTGCCACCTGATGATACAATCACATTGGACATTACAATTTCAACCTATGAATTTTGGAGAGAGACAACAAACATTCAGGCCATAGCACTGAGACTCAACATAATCAAAATGATACACTAGAGCCAGGCCAGGTTGGCTCAGTTGTTGAGTGTGGACCTGTGAACCAGAAGGTCACGGTTCAATTCCTGGTCAGGGAACATGCCCAGGTTGCAGGCTCAATCTCCAGTAGGGGGTGTGCAGGAAGCAGCCGATCAATGATTCTGTCTCATTAGTGTTTCTACCTCTCTTTCCCTCTCTGAAATAAAAAATATATATATATATTTTAAAAATTGTACACTAGAAAATAACCTACTTAACATAATGGAAGACAAGTGATGGAAGAATATAGGATCAAAAAAGATATAGAAAGCAAGTAGTTAAATGGCAAATGTAAATTCTACCTTATTACCTATTACATTAAATGTAAATATATTAAAATCTTCAATCAGAAGGTAGAGGTTGGCAGAATAGATAAAAAGAAGCAGAGTTCAGCTATATCTTGTCTATAAGAGACACACTTTAAATTCAAAGACTTAAATAGGTTAAAAATAAAAGGATAGAAAAAATATACCATGCAAACAGTAACTAAAAGAGAGTTGGAGTAGCTATACTAATATCAGACAAAACATACTTTATGACAAATTGTTACTAAAGGCAAAGATGGCTATTTTAACAATAAGTAGTCAATCTATCAAGAAGATATAACTCTTATGAATATGGATGCACATGACAAAGAGGTGACACAAAAACTGTGACAGAATTGAGTGGAGAAATTGACAATTAAACAATCATTGTTGGAAACTTCAAATTTATACTTTCATAACTGATAGAACAACAAGACAGAAGATTATTGAAAAGAAAGAGATTTTAAAAGCACTATAAACCAAATAGACCTAAATAGCCATCTATAGAACAGTCTATTCAACAATAGCAGAATCCATGTTCTTCTCAAGCATACATAGAATATTTGTAAACCATCTATCTGATAAGGGACTACTCTCCATAATGTGTAAAGTACTCCATAAAAAAAAATACAAAATAATGGGGGAAGGGTAGGAATAGACATTTCTCCAAAGAAGATACGCAATGACCAATAAGCACATGAAAAAGATCTCAACAGTATTAACCACAAGGATATCCCAATTAAGACCACAAAGAGATACCATCTCACCCTAGCCAGTTTTGCTTAGTGGATAGAGCATCAACCTGTGGACTGAAGGGTGCCGGGTTTGATTTCGGTCAAGAGCATGTACCTCAGTTGCAGACTTGATCCTTGCTCTGGTCAGGGCCCACAAGGAGGCAACCATTGGATGTGTCTCTCTCATCATTTGTGTTTCTATCTCTCTCTCTCACTACCCGTTCCTCTCTGAAATCAATAAAAATATTTTAAAAAATAAAAATAAAAGATTTATATTTTAAAAGAGATACCATCTCATACCCACTGGGATAGCTAGAATAAAGAAGATGGACAATAGCAGATGTTAGTGAGGATGTGGAAAATTAGAACCCTCATACATTGCCAATGGGAATGTAAAATAGTGCAGTAGATTTGGAAAACGCTTCGGCAATTCCTCAGAAGTTAAACATAGGGTTACTATATTATCCAGTAATTTGATTTATTGGTACACACCCAAAAGAAATGAAAACATAATATGTTTATTCAAAAACTTGTACACAAATATTCATAGCCATATTGTTCATAATAATACAGAAAAAAAATGAGTGTTTTTCAGCTGATGAATGAACAAAAGTGGTATATCCATTCAATGGAATATTATTTAGCCATAGAAGGGATTTAATTTTTGATGCATGCTGCAATATGGATGAGCACAACATGCAAAGTTAAAGAAGCCACACACAAAAGAAGCCATGTTGTATGATTTAATTTATACAAAAGGTGCAGAATTGACAAATCTATAGAGACAGAAAGATTAGGGGCCTGAGCAAAGCAGGAGAATGGAGAATGCTAATTTATAAAAGGTTTCTTTTCAAGGTGCTCTAATGTTTTGAAATTATTAGTGATAATGGTTGCATAACTATGTGAGCATATTAAAAAGCGCTGAATTGTATACTTTAAAAGCTTATTATTTTGCATATGAATTATATTGCAAGAAAAAAAGTAAAAACAGTTTTATGCATAAAGGGCCCGTGATACAAGAGGCTGATAGTGCAGTCAATCTGAGGTCCCTGGGTTGGCAAGTACATAATTGTGAGTCTAGGGGTAGAGGTTGCAGCTCTGGATCCACATAGATTATCAAGCAAATCTGGAGAGGGTGACACGGGTGCTGCTGAAAACAAGGTCCTAAGAGACTGAAAGAGGACAGACAGCTGGAAGCAGCAAAAGGAGTGGAGGGAGGAAATGTGAGGCTGAGACTGGGCTCAGCTCTTAATGTTCTTTTTCATGGTTCAGTTTTCAGAGCCAATAAAGGCTCCCTTTTCTACTTAAGCCATAGGGTTGGATTTCTGTCACTTGCTAGTAAAACTCTGGAATAATAGATGTAGTTAAAGAAAAACACTACTCCAAGTGGCTTAAGTAATTATAACACTAAAAATAGGAATATATTGCATGGTGATGAGTGAAAGTGAAGATACAAGAGTGCTGTATTTCAATATCATTGGCCAGAAAGTTGTGAATGGATAATTGAAGCTCAAATACTTAATACCATTTTGAAACTTGAATAAAAATGTCCGATAGGATCAAAGCTCAGAATGTTCAGGAAGAATATGCCTGCGAATTATCAAGGCTGATTGTTAGGAGCAACCTGTGCTTGACTAATCTCTGTTTTAATGCTGTGAGCAAGCTCTTAGATGACTGCTGCTGAATTCTTTTCTAGGCTGCAGAAGAAAGGAGTCCAAACTCTTTTACCCAAAGCCCAAACAGATATTTTTTCACATGTATAAAATTGGCGCTTCTGTCAGTTTTTTGAGAAATGAAAATTTATTTTTGCTATTACTTTCTTTACTAAACTTTTTAAATTTGATTTATGTTTAAAAAATCTTTAGATATTTTTGCTGTTAATAAAATAGTTTAATCTAGTGAAATAATGTTAGGAATTTTCATTACATTTTTTCAAAAACTATATGGAAGGGGTCACGGTTATAAAATTTATTATTTTAGAATCTATTAAAATGTGCCTGAGGAATGTAATTATAAATTATTGACTTATAGAATAATTTCCTTTAGGCTACAATTAATTTTAAAGGATAATTTAATTGAATTGTATGTCTTTACCCTCCAAGAGGAACCCATACTATCTTAAATTAACCTGATTAATTTTCTAATAAATGGGTATATAATAAATTCCTATCCCTACACAAATAAATAATAAATGAAATGCAAGAGATGAGTAAAGTATCTTAGTTGACAAAAGAAAATGCACAGCATACACAACCATTGACCTGATTCTAAATGATTGTTAGAATAAGCAATCACTGATAAGTGAATAGATTAATGCATAGATACACTCAGACACAAACAAAACAGAGGGAGACTTGTTACGGATAAAATTTTAATGAACTATGGAAGTTCTATAGAAGAAAATTGTCATCCGAAAGTATCTGGATTAACTGGAGATCGAAATCTCATTTCTAAGAAGATTTGTATGTGTGTGTTTCAGAGAGAGAGCGACAGAAAGGCAGCTCATAGCTGAGAGCTGCCTCCTCCTGTGGACAATTGCTCTGGGCAAAGATCCATCTCACCTGGGATTGTACAGCAGTCCCTAAACTAACAATGAAAACGGTGGTGCATTCAAGTTCCAGGACTGCCCCTGGGGTTAGCCTGAAGCTAAAGGCTGGTTAACTCCAAATCCCCGCTCAACTTTCTCCCGCCATCCTGCTTTCCTGGCTTTCTTCCTCCTGAGTCAATTCCGCCAATAAGTCCCTTCCAGGAGCATCTGTTTTTAGACTGTTCTTCTAGAGAACCAGGCACAGGCGTCATTTTCTGTCTGTCTCTGCACCTTCTTACCCAACAAAAGTGTGAAATGTCTAAAATATTCTTAGTTGGTCCTTACTGCCCAGCCAGTGCTTTCTGAGTTCTTGCCTCCCCTTGGCTGCATCCCTTGAATGCTTTCCCCACAAAAATGTCTGGATCTTTTATAGTTGTTTTTGTTGTTGTTGTTGTTGTTGGTTGTTTGGTTGGTCGTTTTTATCACCTGGTTTTTGACTTGGCTTTCACATTGTGTTGGATTGGGAGGGACACTATCTATCCTCGTGGACCTGGACAGGAATTTCAGAGATAACTTCATGCCCATTTCTTTGTTTTAGATCTGGTCTTTTGTGGACATAAAGAATAGCTCCTAAAAAATAGAAAGAGCCCTGGCTGGTTTGGCTCGGTAGATAGAGCATCAGCCTGTGGACTGAAGGTCCCCAGGTTTGATTCCAGTCAAGGGCACATGCCAGGGTTGTGGGCTTGATCCCCAGTAGCGGGTGTGCAGGAGGCAAACAATCAATGATTCTCTCTCATCATTGATGTTCCTAACTCTCTCTCCCTCTTCTTTTCTCTCTGAAATCAATAAAAATATTTTTTAAAAAATAAAATAAAAAATAAAAATAAATAAAAAGAATAGCTCCTTAGCAAGTTTCTCACAAAGACCACTCATATAATCTAAAACAGTGAAAACTGACCCACTCAATCTGTGTCTGGATCATTTTCCTGGAAGCAAGTTCTTCAAAAGACAGTTCACCAAATGGGCAATCTCCAAATGATGGCTTTGACAAAATACTTGTTTCTACCACTATTGGTTTTAATTGGCTGGTTCTCATTTGGTATTCAAAACAGGCCTAGGGGCACAAATAGAATATTCCTTATACCATTATTATGAGGCAAAATGCAAAAACAGTCAACTAAAATTAAATGCTTAGAAGAAATGAGTAATTTTATAAATTTATTATTCCAAGGATTAAACATGACTCCTGGGAAATTCTTGGCTAATTGACTTACATCTGTTAGATATCTAGGCTATATATTATTAATTTATTTTTGTATTTTTCAATATTTTTGAACCAGTTTCCATCCATTCATAATCATTTAAATGTTCTTAATGTTGAAAACATTGGGAATTAATCCACCCTCAAATAAATTCAATTTCCTGTCATTTTCTCTAATTATTAATATAGAAATCACTTCCAAATTAAATTTTAGTACATCCTGTAACTACTTGAGAAATCCAAGATAAATATTTTGCTTTATCTCTAAAGAATTTTTTTTCTCTTAGAGTTTGGGATTGCATTCTTGTCCACTAATAATGGAAATAAAAATTACTACCAACTGTCTTGAAAACAGCTTTGGAGCATGTATCAAAAGATTTAAAAAATGGCCTTGCCCTTTGAGACATTAACCCAATTTTTTAAAGAAGTAATCAGACATGAGGACAAAGATAAATGCAGCATTTTTATGAAAATTTAAATGAAAAGAGCAGAAGTGGGCTTGTTTCAGAAATAGATGGACTCAGAATTTAATAATTGCCCTCCAGAATTCAGCCTTTCTTTGCCTCTAGAATTCTGTTCTGCTTCTTGTTTTTTTCATATAGTGGCTCCCAGGACAATATTCCTGTCTTCAGTTCATTGACTCAAATGTATTCAGATGCTCTTCCCTGAACAATTCCATGGCCACAGGGCAGAGATATCTTGATTAGTTTAAACTAAGTAAGATCTACCTCTATCACATAGAGCAGAAACAACTCCACCCAATTCATGAGTTGAGGATACAAGAGAATTGGTGGTTAAAAAGAAATTTATCATAAGAAGGGAGAATGTTTTCTTGGTGACAAAAACTGAAGATAACCTTTCAGTAATGATTTTTTAAATGTAATAAATTACTATGTAGACATTAAAAGTCATATTGTTAAAAATATTTAATTATATGAGAAAATGGTTAGGTTAAAATGTTACATTTAGAAAGCTAGGGGAATAGCAAGTGTGACTGCGTGAGTCATTTTGACCTGTAAAGAAGGAAGAGTTATATGAGCTCCAGCATAATGAAGGAGGAGGAAAAATCTTTAGAAACAAGACTGGATAGATAGGCAGAGGCAGATAATGAAGGGTCTTGTAGATCATAGAACTCATTTTAGTCTTTTTTCCGAATTTAATGAAAGGTGACATGGCATGATAGGGGTTTTAGCAAGATGTTAGCATGATACAGTAAATATTTTTAAGGAACTGTGAGACGGATGTGTAGAGAATGGACTAGAGGGGAGCAAGTATAGAAGCAGGCATTAAAAATACCTCCTTGGGAGAACCAGCACACTGGTATCTGTTGAGTTCTATAGTTAATCCACCTGTGGTGATCGTACTGCCCGTTATTACCTACATTCTGCTGTTTGGTGTTCACCAGAGAAACACCGATTCCTGGAGGGATTGCATCCTTTTCCGTATCTAATATATTCTAGGCAACACATGCTTGCTTGTGAAATGTTAATGTGTGTGAGCTTCAAGAAAAGGTTCAAGGTTGCAAAGACTTTATAAGCATTCTATGTTTTGTTAAAACCATTATCACTATATTTGAATTTTTTTCTCTTAACAAATACTCCATTAAATAACAGTGATTCCATCTTATTAAACAGACCCTTTGGATCTTAAATTATCGAGTCTATAGTTCTTGGGAAATTACTGAGCCCAGAGTATATTTATGAGAATGCCATCAGGAACAGTCTAAAAATAATAGCACTCAAGTGAAATTGACTTGAATTACAATGTTCTCCCTGGTGATTTTCTATTATTCACAAATTTTTTATAGACAGATCCAACATAATATCACTAAAAAGATAAATGAAACAGTTTCTTCCACTGGTTCTCATAATGCTTAGGTTGTTTTTCTGATATTTAAGTATATCTATAGTTAACTTTTATAACCTCTATATACAATTTTGAGGACAAAAAAATATTGAGTTTATTTTTCTAAGTGAAAGGCATTGAGGACCTAATATTTAGCAAAATGCTTTTATAATAGATATTGTTATTCCTATTTTAAAAACAACAATGTAGGAGATGAGGAAATTGTTCAAGGTTGTCTGCTAATTGATGGATTTAACCTTCATCTGTATATACATTGACAAACCATCATTTAAAATTTTAGTGTTCCTGCTGTGGTTTCAAGTATTTTCATTGAGCAGTAAGCATCTTTTATTCTCTAATAATAGATTAAATGCTTCTCTTCTGAACTCTCACAGCACTTTATTTAAACCTCTGTCTTATACTCGTTCTACTGCATTTTAACAATCTATTTACTTTCTGTCTCCGTACAAGATCATACGTTTCTTGAGAACAGGGATAGTGTCTTGTTTCTTAGGCACATAGTAGACCCTTAATAAATGTTTTCAAATAAATTAATATTTAGCTCTGGCCAGTGTCACTTAGTGGTTATAGATTTGGCCTTCATACCTAAGGGTCTTGGGTTGGGTTCCCAGTCAAGGGCATGTGCCTGGGTTGCAGGTTCTCCATCCCCGCCGGGGTGGGATGTGTGTGTGGGAGGCAACTAATTGTTGTGTTTCTAACATAGATATCTCTCTATATATGTCCTTTCTTCCCTCCCTCTCATTCTCTCTAAAAATCAATGGGAAAAATATTCTTGGGTGAGGATTCACAATAAATAAGACATGAATGAATGAATGAATGAATGAATGGGTAGATATTTAAAAGTATTTATTTTTCCATTGTAGCCAAAGGGAACAGCAAAGCCTTGTCACTATGGAAAACAGTGAACTAGAATAACATAATTTGCTAGTAATACTTCATAGGAAGAAGAATTGGGACTATTTCAACATACACATATGCAATGTTTTGAAACATGACTGTTACTGTACTACTCTAAGGGGCTGATCTCAAGCACATTATTTTGAAGGGAACAAAGTAGGGATGGGGGGAATGATGTGCCTATAGGCAAATTGGCATCATTTGTCTGTGGATGACGTTTCAGCCAGAAGAGACTCAGGACTGTGTTGACATAGCCAAATATTATTTAATGCCACTTGTGGGCAATTCAGAAATTTTATGGAAAATATAGTTCTCAGGTTTCTTATTTAATAGCATGGGTAGTTGCCAATGAAGAGAAAATGCCAAACCTATTTCAATTTTGAGGTTTCAAAATCTAATTTACTAAAAATCTTATATTCCTTAAAAATAGTTGCTACTTAAGACTTACAGAAGTGTGTTACTTCATACACACATTTATACAAATAGTGCTAAAAGTGTTATCTACACAGATAACCCTAAAAACTTATTTTAATCTCAGTATTGTTTTGTATATGCAACCAGATTTAGTTTATATGAGTTTTGGTTCTTTAGGAAAAATATGGTCTGTAGAAAATGAAAAGTGGACTTATTATCGGGATCCTAGAAAACTCAGGTTTTGATGTTGAAGGCACAAAATTAATTTAATTCAGTCAACAAAATACTGCAGAGCTGTGTACTTGTTGAACACTTATTAAATTGTTACATTTCTGATTTGGTCAACAAATGCCTTTTAAATACTCACCTGATAGTTTGAGGACTCAACTAAACAGGTGCTGTGATCATAGAACCATGTAGTCCGTTTCTCACCTCTTGGTGATTTTGGTTAGATTTTATTTTGATCTGTTAGAATAAAATTGGATAGTTGGGTGTTATGTGGATGTAATATTTTCCTTATGCAATAGCAACCAGTCACATTTCTTTGTCCTACTGCTCCAAGTGACAGAGAAATGTCATTTAAGGGTTTCTAGTAGCCGCTGAGGAAGTTATTGGCATTCAAACTCTGCCCAACACTCAACTTACTCTTTCCCATTTATGTTTTATTTTCCTTTTACTCCCTGTCTTCTCCTATCCTTTGAAGGTTATCTGTTCACTTACCTTTTCTATTTCTCTATAGGTTATGATTTCTGGGTTATCTTGGATTAATGTAATTGACTGCTTCCTGTTAAATATTATAAACAGCATGGGTTTATCAAAATTATGAAGACATTCAATAGGCAAAGTCTGTATCTGGTATGCTTTAGTTTCCTCAATGTTTTCACGAGCTATCGGCCCTGGGGTGGGACCTCATGGTTCTCATGTTTTCTGTCCTTTGTCATCTCTGGGAGTTTCTCTGAACTAATTCCACTTACAGTTGTTTACAGACAGTTTCAGAACAGATATCTTTTGCGCTGACTGACATGAGCAAAGGCTAGTGAGGAGAAAATTATGGAAAATAAATCCAACACCACAGCTCCCTCTCTCTCCCTCCCTCCCATAGTTACTCTTCAAGATGCACGCAATTCTCATCACCTTTTGTGCAGAGCTGGCCTCAAATTTTCTCTAGACTCATCCTAAAATGAGCACTGTTTTAACTAAATAACTTAATTTTTGTCAAATCAGATCACTTTGTCAGAGCAAAAGGCTCCTAGTAGGACACAATTTCTACCCCTAGTTATTTAATAATGTGTTTACTTCTTATTCCCATAAAACATCACACACACACACACACACACACACACACACACACACACACACCCCTATCTCTTAATGCTCTAATGTTTTTACTCCTAAGGCAACCTGCCACTGCCAATATGGGTAACTAACGTTTCTTGTGATCCTAAGCAATGGTCTGTGATCCCCTGATATCAGGGTCATGGGATCGTTGGAGGGACAGGGATTCTCCGGGTTCTCCTAAACTCCTTTCAAGGTATGTTTGCTCAGGCCCTGAGGTTGCCACACACATTCATCCTCATCTGTTCGGTGGTTCCTTCTGTCAGCTTCCATAGCACCAGCCACAGTCCTGCGTATTACTACTTTAGCTAGTATCGTTTAATGTATTTTAATGGTTGCTTTCTGGAGAGAGAAATCTCAGTTTTGATTTTTAAGACAAAAGAGAAGTTGTGTTTTTTTTTAATTTAGTGCATCAGAGGAGAATTTTAAGGTTAACAAAGTTCAACTCTGTCTCTTTAAATCATATTATTGTAGGTATAATTCAGGTCAGCAATCAAAGCATTAAACACATTAATTCTTATTTTTAGGTTTTTGAAAAGGTTAAGACAGGGTAATATGACAACTATGAGTAAAATTACTGAGTTGCAAAATGGAACATCTCTACTAGTAAGATGGATGCTGTAGCAGTAGATTCTTAGTAGTTTTCAAAATCAAATCGCTTAACTTCTCAGAGCCTCAGCACGCTTACCTGTAAAGGAGGATAATGGTTCTGATAATTAAAAGAAATAATTTTTATTAAAGACCCCTAGAAAAGTAATATGAATATTAGTTGTTATTTAGCAGATAATTTTAAATGACTAGTAAAAGGAAAGCACAGTGCTAGCCCTGCTAGCAAATAGAATAGTGGAAAGAAATCAAGCCCCTTCTCCATTTATATATTGCATTCATGCTAGTGGAAGAGACAGAGGACATGAAATTTCTCAAGCATAATGCAAGATAAATAGTAAAAGGAGCTCTTTCAGAGGTACCATAAGCTGCTATGGTAACCAAGGCTTGGAGAGAGTAATATTTTAGGGGTTTCTGGGAAGGCTCATGAAGGAGCTAATTTTTTTCTCCATATTAAAGGGGAAGGAGTTATGGGGCAGGATAATATATGTGCCAATTACCACCAGCAAGCCAATAATATCAGATTGATAGGAGACTGCAGCTGACTGGCTCTCAGCAGCCAACATACCCTCTATTGTTATTTTCAGAATAATGCTGAGACTAACATAAGGGAAAAGTCTGAAGTGAAAAGGGTGTTCACTCATAGCATATGTACATATTAAATGTTAAAGGCTCAGCCAGTTTTGATAGAGTTGGTAGAAATTAGGTTTCCAAATTTAAAGGACTATTCATACAGAAATTGTTTGCCTTAATAAATAGCATGTCATTAGGTATACAGTGTACTAATTAAAGCAAATTTTTCTGTTGGCTATAAGGACCCAAGAGCCTAAATTATATCTTTGGACACAGAACAGAGGCTAGAAATAGATCTATTATAAACACATGATCACAAAAAAATCATTAATTTATTCACTAATATTGCTTTGATTATTTAAACTAATTTTCTGATCACAGCATTTGTATACAATGATTTCCTTTTCATTCATACTGAACTTTTCTCTCAGCTATTTGCTAAGAAGCAACCTTATTTCTGATTCTCTAAAAGCCCATCTGACTTACACAGTATCTCCCTTAACAGTCCTTCAGTTCAGACAGTTTGAATCCCACATGTGGAGAAAACATTTATATGTGAAAACCGATCTGCCCCGAACCAAACTGAGAGCATAGGCAGCATCTTCATGGGCCGAGATCAGGGCTGGGCCCAGAATGTGGAGGTGAGGCTCCAGGATGCTGTTTCTACTCCCGCTGCCTGCTGATTCCAGAGTGTACAGGTGCACATCGTTGCTCACTATCATCTTAGGTCAGTGTATCCAGCATAAATCTGTGCATATGGCATGAACAGGTGAAACTGGACACCCCTAAAGATTATCCTCAATTAAGAGCACTTCTAACTTTGAGGGGAGAGGAAATGCTGCCCTCTAAAGTCAGACCATTGCCCAGCCGGGGTGGAAGTGCACATGGAGTTAGATATTTGCTGGGTACAAACCTCTCCTCTTCCCTTTGTGATGTTGGTCAGATTATGTACAATGTTCAAATCTCAGTGGTCTTATGTTATCTTGGGAATGATAGTTCCAGCAGTAAAAGAGGGCTGTTGCAAACAGGACATGGTGTAGTAAGTGGAAAACACTTGGTAAAGCGTCTGGTATAATGAATTTAAGCGAGCATGGTGAAAACTATAAGTGTGCATACCCTTTTAAGGACAGTGCTAACTGTAGGAAACACAGGACAAGAGATGACTTCAGGGAAGTTATCTGGGGAATTACAAATGGGGGAGATACCCACCCACTAATACTACTATTGAAGTGGACAGAATTTGTCAGTATTTTACCCAGAAGTAGGCGTTGCTTTAATTTTCTCTTTCTCATCACAAAAATTACATAAACTTTTTGCTGCCAACTAAAGAAATAATTCTATTTACAAAGCCTTTTAAAATAAATTCTAGTGAAATAAGAGCACCCCTGGCAATGAGTGTAGAAATGAAGCCAACTTTCTCTTTGACTTTGAGAAAATAACTGTCTTCCAGTCTCTTAAATTATGTAGATACATGACTAATTCTAATTAATAAGAGTAATTTCACTATTTGAATACTTTTTTGCCATTGTTCTTGGTTAAAATTATATGGTGTCTCCAAATAGTGATGAGCTATTAAAAGTTTTGGACTTCTCCATGTATTTCCTGCAAATACACACACACACACACACACACACACACACATCCCAATATGCTCAGAATGAAAATGTTAATGCAATCAGCATTAAAACCTAAGAGTCTTCATTGAAAATTCAGAGAGACAGTGCATTGAAAATATATTAACCAGATATATCTCACTCATTGTTGCTCAAAAGACATCTCGTGGGGGTGAGGGGGGATAGTGACAAGAGAACTGGCTGACTAAAACCCTGAGAGAAATCATGCACAGAGGAAGTGTTCAATTTTCTTTGTTCTTTATGTGTTCTATAAATATTTCATGTATTTATTAAAGCTGTGTTATTGCTGGAAGCCAGCCTTCTCCCTTGTTTAGTTCTTCCCCCATCCTTGAAGGCTGGAAATGTTTGAAATATAGAGTCTGCATTCCATGTGCATATTTCCATGTTTTGTTAATAGACAACACATGAAAATGAAAAATGAACATTTCTTAAAAGGAAGGGAAAGGGAAACATTTAGCATGACTTGGTGGGGCGGGGGGGAGTCTCACAATACCCAGGGGTGGGGGGTGACCTTGGGCACTGGCATTTATCAAAATTCTGTTGAAACTGTGAGTGTTTCTAATAGAAGTGAGAGTCAGCTCTTTCTTCTCACAGCTCTGTCTGTCTCTTTGGCCCATGTGGCAGGAAAGTCATGGTCGTAGGGGCTGCAGCAGAGAGCTGCCTGCGGGGGGTTCATCACCAGTTGTATTTATTTCACTGCTCGAAGGTCAGGTTTCCTGTTTAGATAGTATACATCCTTGAGGGCAAGGGACCACTATTGGAAACATCAACAAAACCACCCCGTTCACTAACAATTTAAACCCAGAAGCTGGGATAATGGAAGGAATCAATAAACCAGAAGTCAACATGAGTTTTCTTCCTTTTGGGACCCTGATGACCCTGTTGTTTCCATCTTGTCTGGGCTGTGCAATGAACAGAAACAAGTGGAGACATTCCATCTGGTCTTTGGAGGACACAGCCTGCAGCTTCTCTTTTTCACTTATGCACATAACAGAGACTATCTGCCATCTCGTTTTCTCTGGACATAATGCCACATGTGATCTAGAACAGAGCACTGATAAGTTAAAAAGTTCTCATTTGCTTCACACGGGGGGTGGGGGTGGGGGTAGTGCAATACAAAAGTGGATACCCAAACCAACCCACACAAATTAAAATGTGCAAAAATTGGTGATGAATTCCACGCTGTGTCGGGTCTGCTGTAGAAAGGACCCATGCTGTTTAATATGTGCCAGCAATGTGATAGGCATTGGGCTTAATTTATCTCATGTACCCACAAACAATTTATGAAGGAAACTTAGGCTCAGAAAGGTTGAGTCCTTGTCCAAGTTCACAGAGCCGGCACATGTGGAAGCCTGAATTCCAACCTCTGTTTGTCCGATTTGGCACCGAAGCACTTAGTCACTACACATCCTCCAATTAGAAATCATATGGCTTTACTTGTTTATGAACAAACCTGGTTCAACCCCTATTACCAGAGTTTTACTAACCATTTGTCTTCACTGATTGACACACTAATATCTTGGAATCATAGAATCACAGACGGTCTGGATAGTTAATGCTAGTATTGTAGTCCAATGCCCAGTCTTCCAGACTGAATGTGAATTAAAGAATGTGCTAATAATTTGCTAGGAAAACAGCTATAAACCAGGACTGGTCCCATAAACTGAATGTTTGTTCATTTCCTTGTAGTTAATCTTGGCCAGTCATCTTTTATGACTCTTTGAATTTTCTAGCATTATACCAATATTAAGAACTATAATTTAATGCTTGCTTCTAAGATCCAAATTTGTTATATACATTATCTCTAGCAGCTGTACCAATTCTTCAGGTATGAATTATTATCTCCACTTTATAGAGGAGACAACAGAGCAGACAGGTGAGTTGCAAAAGAGCCTTTAATTATTAACAGGCAAAACTGGGATTCCATCGCAGGCTTTGAACATTTTCCCTTGTTACTTCACTTTAGTGTTGCTTGTTTCCTATACCCCTAGGAAAAGCTGTAAACAAGTTGCTGTGCAACCTATTTCTCAACTGCAGTCATGTCAAATTCATCAGTTCTCAAGGGAAACTTCAGTAGATAATCTGTTTAAAACATTGTCTCAAGATGGCAGAATAATCAAATACTGCATCCCACTTGAATTCTTAGAAATGATAGAATGTAGTTCTTTAAAAGGAATAGAACAATATTATCACTGGAAAACTATAAATAGAGCCACTAGCTGGATAAAAACTGTGAGGAGTTATGAAAAATATATAGAGTAGATGGGATCCGATGGTTAAAAGAGCCACAGCTCAAACCATTTCGGGGAAGGGCTGCTGCAGAGGTGGGGGTGACTCGGCACAAGATGCTCAGAGGCCAAGGATGCCAAGCAGAGGGTTCTTTGGCAGTTGTCAGGATGAGTCACTGGGGCTCTCATTCAGGAAAAGGAATAGGCTGGTGCCTCCCCTTATGTGTTTTTGCTGATTCATAGACAGCAGAGGCCCCCTTTCCGGCTAAGCAGTGAGGATGTGGCCACCTGGGAGGAAGGAGTGGCAGGGCTGAGCCGCAGCTGGTTCGGACCTTCCAAACCAGTTGTTAAAATATGGCAGGACTTCTCTTCACAGGCGTCTCACAGCCACAGGATGGCTGACCATTCTTGTTTCACATCTCCATTCCAGGAAGGAAGAATGGGGATGGAACAAAGGGGAAAAAGCCTACCCTACATTGGAAACTCTGTTCAATGTGATGCCTACATTGAAAAGCAGACTTTCCTAGACACGCCCAGAAGACTCTCACCTGTAACTCTGTGGCCAGATCTCTGTTGTATGCCACCCCTAGTTCTAGTCAATGGTAGGAAATTAGCTTTTAAGACGGCATGTTTCTTGTATCTAAAACATCCTGAAGTATGACTATCATGTATTATGTACTTGTGTGATTGGACTTTTGGCTTATAAATACCAAACTTTTTATTTATCCCTGTTAATTTCATCTTTTTGCATCGAATGCTTGCCATATGCTTTATAACTTGCAGCACTGTGTCAGGTCTGTACTTGATATAAATGCCCTGTATATGTACATCCAAGTTCCTGGCAGGAACAGTGAGCAAGGCTGCGTCAAGAAAAGAGCCTGGTAGCTTTCTCCAGGAGAGAGGTGTGTCATTTCAGCACTTACATTTAGGAGTATTCTTATAAGAATATTCATATTGGATTTACATTTTTGTGCTTCTTTTTCTTATTATAGAAGAGCAACTCAAAAAGCTTAAAATGTTGTATTTTAGTGTGATTTCTGTCCCAAGACTATGATGTGTTAGGTTTTATCAGGTAAGGGGGTTTTGGGAGAGCATTCAGCTCTAAATTGATAGTAACCTTAAGACTTAGGTTTACCTATTTTATATTATTCTACTTCTTTAAATTCTAAAGTACTGATTAAAAATAATCTAAATTTTTAATGGGATTTTCCCAATTATTTGAGAAAAACCGATTGGAACTTTTTACTTACCTGAATCAGAGAAATTCTGTCAACTGTTAAAAAATCACTATATCAATTTTCTTTTTTTAATAATCAGTTATTTTAATATTATATAGATTTAGCTAGATTACCTTATATGTACATTTGGAGTGCTTAATATAATGAAATCGTTGCATGCTTTATTTTGTTTCATCCTCACAAAAATGTTCAATGAAGCAAATAACTCAGTAAGATAAAGTACTTTATCTAGAGTCACACAAACTTGTGAAGGGAAAATGGGGGTTTGAATTGAGGCAGGCTGACACCAGAACAATTACAATTAATTGAAAAACCATTGGCCCTTTCTTTTCATTACTTCCGTTAATCTTCAGCACAATCAAGGCGGGATTTTGTTACTGGTTTTGCTTTTCCAATGATTAAGAGGCTTTCTCTGTTAGAACAATTCTTCACCCTCTGAGTCCTGGTGGGGACAAGGCAGCCTTCTTGGTTGCAGTTCTGAACGAGGCAAGAGCTCTCTCCAGCCTCATTGCAGCCGCCTCCAGACTCCCCTGCTCCCCTGAGCCTGCCTGAGGGTGTGGTGCTCTGTTCCTCTTTCTCTGGGATGATAGCAGTCACGGTGGCTGCTGAGGACACTGCCAGTAGCAGAGATGGATGAAGCATGCAAATTATTTATACTAATAAAAGGGTAATATGCTAATTAGACCAGGCGTCTTCTGGACGTCCTTCCAAACAAAACCACAGCTGCTGCAAGGACCCATAGCACAGGAGAGGCAGCGGTGCGGGCTGGTCCAGCACCACAGCCCCTTTCGTAGAGGCAGCACGGGAGAGGCGGTGGTGCGGGTGGTGCCACGGCCCCTTCCACAAAGGCAGTGGGAGAGGGGGCTGCACGGTCCCAGTCCCAGTGCTGTCCCTTCCGCAGAGGCAGCAGCGCGGGCCCAGTCCCGGTGCCACCCCTCCGCAGAGGCTGGACGGAGTGAGACCTGCTGTGCCTCAACCTTCCACAGTCCCTCCCCCAGCTGGCCTGGCCCCAGATCGCCCCCCACCCACCAGTTGGCAGAGGGCGAGGCCAGCACTAAGAAGCCAGGACCAAGGGCTGGCAGCCATGGTGGTGGGCAGTACCACTGGCAGCAGCAGTGGGGTGATGGGGGTGGACACCTTCCCCTGATTGGCCCAGTTGCCTCCCTCAGAGGGAGGCCAGTGGCACCAACAGCAAGGTGATGGGGGCAGCGCCTTCCCCAGATTGGCCCAGTCGCCTCCCTGAGCGGGCCTAAGCTGTCAGTAGGACATCTCCTGAGCGCTCCTGGACTGTGAGAGGGGGCAGGCCAAGCTGAGGGACCCCCTCCAGTGCACAAATTTTCATGCACTGAGCCTCTAGTAAGAGTATAAAGGTACAGGTTTAGAGCTGTGGTTTGGTGGCAGCAGCATCGATATACTCATCAGCATGGTCTTGAGCATTGCTTCTGGCTGCTTAGCCTTGAGTCTGATATTCCAGCACCCCCAATATTTCTGTGTCACCCAATATCACTTTAATAAACTAAAGACTCTGTTTAGAGTATTAGTTGAGAGAGCAGGCCCGATCTGCCACTTCCTAGATGCGTGCCCTTGGGTAAGGACCTGAGTCCCTGCGAGCTTCTTTCCTCCTCTGGGTCAGGGGATGAGGATGCGGGCACTCAATGAGTGTGTGGTATTTGAAGACGCTGCAGCATGTCGGAAGCACTTCATAACCACTATATTACTAGGATAATTTTCTCATTAATCAGGCAAAGTCTGTTTCTTACAACTAAGAACTATCACAGATAATTATTAATATTCCTAGCTTTTATATGAAGACCAAGGCTCGGCAGAGTCGTTCTTATGTCTATAAATTGAGAGAAAGGTGTACGCAAGAATTTTAGAATAAGATTTACATGTATCTGACCTCCAAACTTAGTTCAGTTTTGTTTTGCATTTTCCTACTTAAAATAGGATGGCTTAAGATATCCTTATAGCAAACAAATGGAAATGTCCTCCTTCAAGTGCAGTTGACGAGGAAAGAGAAAAGGGTTTGACTAGAAAAATTTCCTTCAAATCTATCATTATTACATCTAGGAGACCCTCTACAAGACTGAAATTCCAATCTCCTGTTAAACCGCAAGAAAAATGTGTCTGTGTATATAAGATATAGCATGAACCCAATAACTTAATAATTCTGTTTATTAAAGCTGTCTAGGAGTTAATCCTATTATAGCTATCTAGTGCCCTGGAAGCAGAGGAGATTACTAAAACAGAATGTGTGTAGTTTTTCTTAAATTTTTTTTTCTTCCATCTAATTTTCTCAGCTTAAAAATTCAGTAAGCTGCAATTCTCCACTTTCTTTCAAATCCTAAATGTAGCAAGGTTAGCAGTAACTCTCGATATAAGGGCTTATCTTTCCCTCTTACATCCACCAGGCAGAATTTCATCTCTCTCACTGTGTCTGGGGGAAAAAAAGCAAAAAAAAAAAGCGTGTGTGTTCCAAACAAAACAGGCAAGCACGTCACCTCTGAGCTAAGATGCTTTTGCTGTAGTAGAAAACTTTGTACCACATGGAGGAAATCGTCAGAAAGAGGGCAGTCATTTTCAACCTGATGCTTTCTTTGGTACAAGCCCAGCCTCGAGGGAATGTATTGATCCTTTTGAAAGGATGCTATAATTTTTTTTCATGGCTCCAAAGCTAACTCTAAAGGATGGGACACCCAGGAAATAGTCTTTGACAGTACACGTTGTAATTGCATCATTTACATACTTTAATGCAGAGCTAATCGCCGAGCATCATATACCAAATGCTTTTTAAATTGTTTATTTTAGAAATTGGGACATGGTTTTATTCTTTTGTATTCTACGTTCATGTTTTAATTGTATCAGAATACCAAAATATAGCATTTCCATGTCTATCTAATTGTGTGTAACTTTGAATATGTTTTAAATGGGCATACATATTATTATTTGAAATTCCTTCTATCATCTCATATTTTTTCATTTATTCCTTTTTTCTTATTTTTTTAAATTCTTACCCAAAGATATTTGTTTCTTAAATATATTTAATTGATGTTTACAGAGAGAAAGGGCCTGGGAGAGAGAACCATCAATGAGAAACATCTATCAGCTGCCTGCTGCAAGCTCTCTACTGGGGATAGAGCCTATAACTAAGGTACATGCCCTTGACTGGAATCGAACCTGGGACCCTTCAGTTCGAGGGTCGACGCTCTATCCACTCAGCCAAACCTGTTAGGGCCAAGGATATGTGTGGTGTGTTTTTTCATTGATTCTAGAGAGAGGAAGGGAGCAGAGAAAAAAGAATCTATGTGAGAGAGAAACATCTATCAGTTGCCTCCCATATGTGCCCTGACATGGTATCAAACCCACAATCTGGACATGTACCCTGACTGGAATTGAACCCACAACCCTTTGGTTTACTGGCTAATGCTCTAATCACTTAGAAATACCAGCCAGGGTTATTTTTCATTTATTTTTATAATCACCAGTAAGGCATATATTTAATGGCCAAAGCTTATATATGTACCAAGCTAATATAAATTATTTAAAAATATTAATCTTCATAAAGCAACTGTAAAATATATTGTGTAATATTCCTAAAATAGTCTTTAGTCTCTTTTATGACCTTGAAAAATAACTTTGTTGTTTGCAGTGTGTTTAAAAATATATATATAAATATATATAAATCCATTGATTTTCTCATTTCATTCTAACAACTGTATAAGCTGTATGTTGACTATTTTATTTTTATTTAAATGATTATCATTTGAAAAGCTAATGCCTAGAGAGGTTATGCTGCATTCCTCTACAAGAGGGTCCGTGTGGGGATTGGGGTGGAAGAACATAAGCAACGCATGGCAGAGCCAGGACTCAAATCCATTGTTTGAAGTTTGTGTCCAGGGTCATTTCTGTGACAGCTATTTTTCTCATTTGCTCACTGCGCTCATGGGGGAGTTTGAAAGTGAAATCAGTTGTTATGTCTCAGGAAACTTGCCCTGCTGCCAGTCTTTCTCTACCTGGAGACAAGCCCCTGTCCCAGGAACACAAGCACCCAATATATGTTTGTTTGTTTGTTTGTTTGTTTGTCTGTTTGTTTGTTTTTCCCAGCTTCCTTCACTAGGCCTGGGCCCTGGGGGATGAAGTGCATGGCACAGTGTTGGCAACAAGTCCAATGTCAGTATCTGATTGTTGGAAATGGAAAAAGTGATGCCTGACCATGCTTGTGATCTCTTGGAAAACATACTCATCTTAAGATCCCAAATGTTTGCTAGAGGTTCAAGGGACCATCCTAAGGTCTGTTTCACAGTGAAAGTTCTCTCTGAGTGGCAGTTTTCTCATCTATAGTAATAAAGGCGTAATATGCTAATTAGACCAGATGTCCTTCCAGGTGACCTTCCAGATGAAGTCCGGGCTGCGAGGGAAACCCGGGTCCTGGATGCCTGCTGTTGGCTAGAGGGAAGCCTGGGTCCCAGGTGCCAGAGGGAAGCTGGTGCTGGCAACCAGGGAAAGGCCTACTCTTGCACAAAGTTCGTGCATCGGGCCTATAGTATATAAATGAGGAGCTAGACAGAGACATTTGAATATCTATATATATAAAAGCCTAAGAAACTGGTTGACTGAATGACCGGTTGCAATGACATGCACTGACCAACAGGGAGCAGATGCTTCAACGCACAGGATAGGACTCCCTCCTGTCTAGGTCGGGCCTGTGGGGATCAGGACAAAACCGGCTATCTGACATCCCCCAAGGGGTCCCAGATTGCGAGAGGGCGCAGGCCAGGCCAAGGGACCCCATCGGTGTACGAATCTGTGTTTGCAGTTGTGGCACGGCAATACAGAGCCCTAGTCAAAGTCTCATTTTACTGTAGAGGTGACCATTCTTTCATCCTTCAGGTTTTGTGTCTGTTTGTTTTTTTCATACTGTCCTTTCCCTCTTCCCGAAGCAGTGTGGAGCTTACTTGAGTGACCTTGGCTTCTGTGCTCATGGAGAGCAGTGAAAAGTAAAAGCCTTCCATCTATTTAGATCAGCTCTTATTACTTTTTAAAGAGGAATAGTGAAGGCTAATTTGTAAGGCTGGACTCAGTGAAATAATTTCTGCACCAGAAAACTGATATTTTATTAAAAGGTGGTATTTTAAAAATAGATTTACTGATTTGGTACTGCCTCTGAGTTTATAATAAAACAAAGCAACCAATGACTTAAAACGAAACCACTCTGTGATGCAATTTTTTGCCATTATTTAAGGACAGTCACATTAATGCCTGTAGCATACAAGTGTAAGGGAGGCTGCTTTCCTATTAGGCCATTGAGGTGTGAAGTTGCTTCTGTGTTTTAAACAGCTTCAATTTAAAGGTTAAGCATAATAGTACAGGAGTTCAGTAGGATTTCACATTTAACTTCAGATGAATCTGGCAGACAGGCATAGAGATAATAGGGATGATTTTTTATTCCTGGGAAAAATGGTTTTCTTTGCATGTCTCTTTATCCCTATAAACTAGCCAGGATCCCACTTTCTTAATTTATATTCCTGGAGGTTAAAGAGGGTCTAGTGGGGGTTAAAGGTAATAGAAGGAGACTCGACTTGGGGTGGTGAACACACAATACAATATACAGATGGTGTGTTATAGAGCTGTCCCCCTGAAACCTGTGTAATTTTATTAACCCCAATAAGTTCAATAAAAAGGAAAAAAAGTGCATCTTCACCTGACATGTGAAATACCAAATTTTATGTTCATATTATCTTTTCACAGAATCTTCAGAAACAAAACATATAAATCTTTTTCAGAAGAAAAATATGGAATCAGAAAGTACTTTCTTCCTTAAGGAAGAAAACAGCAATCAGCAGATTACCTCAGTACCTAGAGTTATGACAGCCAAGGGTAAAAAGGTAAGGGACTTCAAATGCCATAGAACATATCTACCTAATATGAGGTATACATTTAAGTCATCTATACTAATTTGAAAAATTGTTTTAAATGATTACTAGTTTAATATGAAAATTAGTTATGATTTATATATTGATTTTTTGAGACACAAAACCTTCCTAGGCTCCAGTTTTCTTATTTATCACATAAAACCTTGAACTACTAAATCATCTGTTTATACCTTTCCAGTTCCAAACTACAGTGTTTTAGCTCTCTTCCAAAAGAGGCAAGATAATTGCAGGTAAGTTATTTTCTTCAACGGTGTCTGAAGTACTTCCATGAAAGTGTCTCATGTACTCATGAAGCCTGTCATTCATAGAATAATCAGTAAATATTAGTAGCGCATTAATTATGTACAAGACACTGCTAGCTGTAAAAGACCCAAAGAAAAACAAAAAATTCTTAATAACTTTAAGGAGCATGCAATCTAATTTGAGAGATAACAATGAATACAGAGAGTCAACTCACACCATACAATCATCAGGTAACTGATGTCATGAGGAAGTTAATAAGTACTGTCTGATTTAATTATATGTGCAACAAGAGCTGAGCTCATAAGGTGAGCTATTTGGTGCTGAATAGAACTAGGGATTCTTATGAAAAAGTGATTTGATCTGTGTCTTGAAGGATAGAGAGAATTTGAATAGGTGAAGGAAAGAGTGAGGCAATTATAGCTACTAGACTTCGGGCTTTACAGTGTGATGGGAGCTTTTGCACAGTAACTTGACAAGATGTTATGACAAGCATTTTTCTTCCTGTTTCAAATGGAGAAAACATAACTCTAAGACCCAAAACTCATATTCTAGTCTTTTTATTTCCAGTCTTCTGTTCTTACCTCTACTTTAATTGGAATCCTGAAATAGTATTTTTAAATTCTATTCTTTTCCTTTGGGAAGGGATTAGAGCATTAATTAGCATTTGAATTGCTATGTCTTATTCTGCATTATCTTTTTCATATGAAAACCTATGTTGAAATGAAAGGTGACTGGTATTATTCTAACATAGAGGAAGCTAAACCCAGTGAAGTTGTAGGTAGGGATCAAAATCAGGAATGTGGAAAATGCAAAGCATTGTTAGACGATGAATTTTGTCTTAAACAGTTTATAGAAGGAAAAACTTCCAGAAAGGTTGATTGCACAGTTTCTCTTTCACATATGGACAATTATTATCCTTTTGACGCCAAAGAGTTCATGAACCTTTATAAATTCCTAACATGCAGGAAGGAACTAATGTTACCAAACTAGGAACTCTAATTGCTCTTATTATATGGAAATCAATGAGTAGTTTTTAAGCTCTAGCCTTGTGCCAGGTTTCAAGCCCACTGCTCTCACGTCATCAAGAAAAATTTAGAGCGGACTATTTTTTATAATTATTTATCCACATGTGCTATAATTACTTGGAAATTTCCGTTTTAAATATCAGATATGTAATAGGAAGGGAGGAAAAATCTTTAAATAACAGACAATTCTCTTGTACATTATCTAGGAATTCTAAAGTTTAAGTTGCTGGTTTAGTGTCTGCCTTCCTCCTGGAAAACGAAGCTTAGGTCCAGAGGAGGATGTGTGGCAGCTGTTGTATACATTTACAAAAAAATACAGGGGAGGAATTTTATGAAATCAATAGCTGAGCTCCTTGAAAACCCTAATGAAGGACTAATGAAATTTCCAGGCATCTCCTCAATCAAAAGAAACAAGGGAAGTGACATCAAAAACCAGCTTCTACATCCTTGAAGTAGTTTTCTTAAAAAGAACACAAAGCAGGAAGTGAAGGGGGGCTGGGGAAATGGATAACAAAATTTGTGTGGAAGCATGTGATCCATATGAACCATTCCAGGTGTTTATGATGCCAAATTTCATAACAGATTACTTCTCTGATACTAAAAATTCCGTAATGTGCTTTTATAATTTCACATTGAAGAATTTGTTCATAGTATAAATGTTCTTTCTTAAATCAACAGTTTCTTTCTCTAATAGAAAACACATTTTGTTCTGCCTGTGGTCCTATCAATAAAAGCTTCCGTCAATGTTTAATCAGATGGCAAAGAAGACCCAGGACAAAGTGGGTTAGCCAATGAGAAAGGACATTGTGTTCAAGGAGCTTTTCTATACTTCACCTTTTTTTAGCAGCACAGAATTTGGTATACAGGACCTCAGCTTTAATAATTTACAATGGGCAGAAATAAGAATAGGTTCTCCTTTTGTGCAATTGTGCAAAGAGATCTTTTCAATAAAACACCTTTCACACTATGTACTCCATCTCCCTTTGCAAAACATGCTTGGGTGTCAATAGGAATTTCTAAATAGACTAAATAGATTTCTCCCTCTGTATGGTTGGTTCAGCAGTGCTGCCTGAACTATTTATTTGACTATGACAGCAGTTCTCCAACCTACTGGTTTCAGCACCCTTTTATACTCTTAAATATAATTGAACATCCCCAAAGAGCTTTTGTTTATGGGATTATATCTGTTAATATTTAGCATGTTATAAATTAAAAGAGAAATGTTAATTAAAATAATAAAAAAAAACCACTATAAGTAAATATAAATAGCATAGTTTTGTGGAAAATATTTATATGCTCCAAAGAAAAAAAGAATGTTTGGCAAAAATAGTGACTTTTTGGAATTATTGTTTTGATTGAAGTACATGAAGAAAATATGACCTCATATAGAATGTTAGTTGGAAAACGAAGGTATATTTTAACAGTCTTTTAAGATAATTGCATATATTCTTCTTTGCAACTTTGCCAATACTCGACAGCTAGTAATTTCTTAAAAGTTAGTTGCACTATGAAATCTGTAATCATGTCAGTCAACTTTTTGTACCCTGTTACATTAAAATCTATTAGTTTAACTTTTACTTTAAATGACTATTTTACCATACATGATTTTATAAAATGATAAATTTGTCATATGGAAAATTTACTGGGTTATGCAGCTCTTCCTAATGTTGACACATTTCATTATACAATATTAGAAAATTGTTTAATATTATCACCAACCTCATCAGAAAAGTCTTCATGTATTGAAAGCTGTGGAGCTAATAGTGGTGAATACAAGTTTTCCAAAGTTCTAAATGTCACTTAATAGCTTGAATTTCTTTACTGGCAACAAGTCCCTTGAGTTTTTTCTTTGAAGTGACTGGCTCACATCATTCATTTTTTAGAAAGTATCTACCAGATACACATATGTAAGTCTGAATAATCATAGTTTGTCTTACTGTCTTTCATTCAAGAAAAAGTAGTGTTCCGTGATAAAAGCGGCTGGTTTTTGTGCTAGGACTTAAACTTACTTGAACTTATCCAACTATTTCTTTATATGCACCCAACAGAAGTGTGCTTTATACATATTCCAACTTTATTACACAAATATTTAAAAAATCATGTTTTCATGGATGAAGATGCAATGAAAATTCATTCCATATACTGTTTCATCAAGGACTTCCTTAAGTGAAACTGGCATTTAAAAAAAAATTGTGACTGTGTGTGATGAAGAACACAATGACAGTAGTACTGGTTGGTGCCATTGTATTGATTTGCCCTGATGCATAGCACTTTAACACATCATTGCATTTTCACCATCAGTGCAAATATCAACATAGTTAAACAGGAAAATAATGTTATATTACTGGTTAAGTAGTTTTCAACTCACTTTTGAAAGTGTCTCAGGAGTTCCTAAAGGTTCCCAGATTATACTTTGATTTGCTGACTTACAACATGAAAATAAGGTTTCAAACCTTATCACTCAATGTTCATTCAAAAAAGTATATGAGTTGGGGAGAAACTAAGATGGCGGCATAGGGAAACACCGAAATTGCTGCCTCCTACAACAACTTCAAAACAAAATAAAAAGACAAAACGGACATCATCTAGAACTTACAGGAAGGCTGGCGGAGTGGAAATTCTACAACTAGAAGGAAAGAGAAAAGCACATTGAGGGTCAGGAGCTTCGGAAGTAAAGTGCAAAGGTATGGAGGCTCAAGAGTGTGCAGAAAGGGGCTGGTACCTGAGGACGCGGCTGTCTTTTTGAATCGGGAGGGAGTCACAAGCTCCTGACTGCTCTGAACTCCAGTTCCGGGAAGTCTCTGGGGACCCAGGACTCATACGGGGAGAAACTGGACTGTCTGGCAGCGGGCAGAACTCTCGGAACTCGAGCGCGGCTTTCCCTCAGAGGTGCTTGCAGCAATTAAATTATCAGGACACTGAGATGCACACGGCCCCTTAGGGCAGGGCTGAGAATCCGCCCTAGTTCCTTGCTCTGCCCTTTGATTCCCTGAGACCCCGCCCCACCCAGGCTGAGGCAGAGGCGTTTGCATATGAATGCCCCGGCCCTTTGCAACCTGAAAATTACCTAACAAACTGCAGCTGGGCCACAGACCCAGAACTTCCAAGAGAAGGCCCAAGGCCCCACAGCAGCTTGCATTGCTTCACAGCTGGGCACCTCCAAACTCCAAAAAAGGAAGGGGAATCTGCAGTTCTCTTCATAGCTCCTGCTGGGTAACCTCCAAGAGCCAGTGTACCCAGTGGTCAGAGGGGGACCATCCAGATTACAACTCCTCAGATCAATAAGGGACACACCCAAGGGGCAGACTCAGTGAACACCAAAGCCCCACTGAAGCAAGTCTTGCCCCAGAAGGGTGTCTTCAGCACAGAAGTTCTCCCACTGCAGACACAGCCGATTCTCACTGCCAATTGGCCTGGAGATCAATTCCTCCCAGTGATCCTACAACAATCAAGCCATAACTACAACAAGACTGTGCACAAAGCCCACAAGGGGGTGCACCAAGAGTGTCCACCTCAGGTAATTGGGGTGGCTGAGCCACTGGGCCCTACAGGACACCTAGCACACAAAACCACTCTACCAACACAGGGAAGCATAAAAAATGCGGAGACAAAGAAACAGGTCACAAATGACAGAAATGGAGGAAAGCAAACAACTGGATGTAGAGTTCAAAACCACGTTTATAAGGTTTTTCAAGAATTTTATGGAAACCGCCAATAAATTTAGTGAGACCCTCAAGAAATCTAGTGAGACCCTCGAGGATATGAAAAAGGACCAACTAGAAATTAAGCATACACTGACTGAAATAAAGAATAATTTACAGAGATCCAACAGCAGACAAGAGGATCCCAAGAATCAAGTCAAAGATTTGAAATACAAAGAAACAAAAAATACCCAACCAAAAAAGAAAAAAGATTCCAAAAATATGAAGATAGTGTAAGGAGCCTCTGGGACAACTTCAAGCGTACCAACATCAGAATTATAGGGATACCAGAAGAACAGAGAGGGCAAGATATTGAAAACCTATTTGAAGAAATAATGACAGAAAACTTCCCCTACCTGGTGAAAGAAATAGACTTACAAGTCCAGGAAGTGCAGAGAACCCCAAACAAAAGGAACCCACCAAGAGGACCACACCAAGACACATCATAATTAAAATGCCAAGAGCAAAAGACAAAGAGGGAATCTTAAAAGCAGCAAGAGAAAGACAGTCAGTTACCTACAAGCGAGTACCCATACGACTGTCAGCTGATTTCTCAACAGAAACCATGCAGGCCAGAAGAGAGTGGCAAGAAATATTCAAAGTGATGAATAGCAAGAACCTACAACCAAGATTACTTTATCCAGCAAAGCTATCATTCAGAATAGAAGGTCAGATAAAGAGCTTCACAGATAAGAAAAAGCTAAAGGAGTTCATTACCACCAAACCAGCATTATATGAAATGATGAAAGGTATTCTTTAAGAAGAGGAAGAAGAAAAAGGAACTCTTACCATTTGCCACAGCATGGATGGAACTGGAGAGCGGATAAATACCACATGATCTGACTCATTTGTGGAATATAATGAACAACATAAACTGATGAACAAGGACTGATCCAGAAACGGAGTGGCATTGATTGGACTGTTGGGCCTTGGAGGGAAGGTAGGGGAGGGTGGGGGTAAGGGGGAAAGATCAACCAAAGGACTTATATGCAAGCATATAGGCCTAACCAATGGACATGGACAACGGAGGTGGGGGGTGGGGAGGGGGTGAGGGCATGAGTGTGTGGGGGGGTAGGGGGTAACGCGGGGATAAGGACACATATGTAATATCTTAATCAATAAAAAATATATTAAAAAATAAATAAATAAATAAAAAACAAAACAAAAACAAAAACAAAAAGTATATGAGTTATACATGAGTTAGGAGTTTTCTGCTTATACCTACATAAAGGTATAAAATACCTACATTAAAAATAGCTTACAAATTGTATAGGTATTGAAAATTTTATGAACCTAAATGTAGCTAGACTTATTTAAGTATGAATATATTTATTTATTATTTTATTAGGATGATTTTTATCTACAGATAATACTTACTGAAATTTTTCCTGAAGGTTATAAAAATACAAAGCAAAAAAAGTATTATCCAAGATACTCATGATGGTTCATACTAGAGAATTAAATAAGATATTATTTAATATTAATTAAGCATAATTGCTTTAGCTATTAACTAAATATCTGGAAAAGCCAAATCATTCCATATTAAAAATATTATATTTATTTTTCAATTATCAATGAGAATTTGTTTCATAATCTCATTTTAATTCATTCATTCAACATTGTTTGAGGCTCAGAGCCAGTAGAAGGAAGTGTGGTTCATGTACAAACATAAGGTACACAAACTGTACCTTATTGCTGTAGAGTGTTAGATATAATTTAAGATGGTAGTGTGCTATCATTAAACTAAACTACAAAACTGTGGAATTATGGAAGTAGAGCAACTGATGTAATTCCATGTGGAGAATCAGAGACAGCTCCCTAGAAGAGGATAAACTTGGAGTTGATTCTTGAAAGACAAGTAATTAAAATAATAATGAGCATCATTGCACTTATTATGTGCTAGGCCCTGTTCCAAGCAGTCTACAATTATTTACTCACTTAGTCCTCATAATCACCCAATGAGTAGGAATAATTATTATCTCAGTTTTACAGATGATGAGTCTGAGTCACAAGTGATTAAAAAATCTGCTCAAATGGCAGACAAATATTTGGAACCATATTTGAACCCAAGAAGTACAGCTGTAGAGTTTGTGTTTTTGGTCACTGACCTGCTCTGGATCTACAAGCCCATACAGTGTTTATTTAGTTCTGGAATTTGTGTATTCTACGTTAACACCCATTGTGTGTGCAGGAAACAAGGGCATGCTAAACAAGAACTATGTAGAGTCTGGTGAGAGTGTACCATATTCTTTCTATTTCCGCTCTGAAGTAGGAAGCAATTGCAGTCAGCTTCCTCCGGAGGGAGAGGTGGAGAGATGGCAAGTGTTGGACTTGAGTAGATACTTAAAGACTAAGAATAGCCACAGCACTGTGTGCAGGAAGGAAATAACTGCTGCTCATAAATACAGCTTAACACCTCACATTTGTAGCGGTTCGACTCCACATTGTTGTTGATCTTTTCCCAGCAGATTTCAGAAATTAAGATACAAGAAAATATTTGAATTGGTCCAGGGTTAACAATAAAATAGGGTTTGGGGATAGTTTCAGAGGCATAGCTAAAATCATGGACTTGGGGTTTAGACTAAATAGAAAAGTCCTGACAGAGAAAATGCATAGTTCTCTTATTTCATTTCTGGCTTTTCTACCTGTAATAAGGATATTCAGTTTGGAAACAGTAGAATAACATTGATAAGAAGATATGGAAGCCCGAGATGAATGGGAAGATTGTTATGAGTGCTTAGAGATTTTAAATGAATGTATGTTACCTGTTCTAAAAAGGAACATGAAATTAGAATCAGTTCATGTCAGTCTGACTGCCTGTGTTGCAATGCTAGTTTTGTGATAGTGGACAAATTTCTTAAACTCTCTGTGTCTGTGCTTCCCTATCTTTAAAGTAAAGATGATCATTGTGTTGTAAGGATTAACTGAGTTAAACCAAGAGATGCACAGATCAGTACTTGCCCACAATAAGTACTTACGTGCCAAGAAATAAAAAGTTGATATATTAGGCTTCATCAAAATTAAGAATTTTGCTCTTTGAAAGACGCTGTTGCCTACTTATGTGGCTCAGTGGTTAAGCGTTGACCCATGAACAAGGAGGTCACAGTTTGATCCCCAGTCAGAGCACATGCCTGGATTGTGGGCTCAGTCCCCAATAGGGGGTGTGCAGGAGGCAGCCAATCAATGTTTCTTTCTCATCATTCTATATCTTTCCCTCTCCCTTCCTCTCTCTGAAATCAATAAAAACATATATTTTTTAAAAAGACCCTATTAGTCTTAATAGGGTTTGTCTTCAAAAGACAAGCCACAGGGTGGGGGAATATATGTGTAAATTATGTAGCTGATAAAGGACTTATATCCAAAATATATAAAGAGCCCTCAAATCTCAATAATAAAAAATATATAATATTTAATATATGTAAAGAAATATATGTGTATATCTATAAATAAATGGGTATAACATTTGAAAGACACTTAGACTTGTCAATGGTAAATTATCACATGAAAAGATACTCAATATCATCAGTCATTGAGGAAATACAAATGAAACCACAAGAAGATACCACTACATACCTATTAAATGGTTAAAAATAAGTGAAAAAGAAAAAGTCATTACTAGAAGGAAATGGGGGTTGGAAGAGGCAGGAGAGAGTAAAGGGAGGATAAATGGTGATGGAAAGAGACATGAATTGGAATGATGAACATTCAATACTCTATACAAATGAAGTATGATAGAATACCCCTGAAACATATACAATTTTATTAACCAATGTAACCCCAATAAATTCAGTGTTTTTTTTTTAAAAAAAAAAAAAGAGAGAGAGAGAGAAAGGACGGCACTGACAATATACTAAGTGTACTGGAAAGGATGAAGAGCATTACATTGTTGTTTGGAAAGCAAGATGGTATAGAAACTTCAACAGTTTCTTTTGAAATGAAATATGCCATTATCTTGTGACCAAGTAATATTAATCACCAATAAAGTATTCTTTCCTGAGGAAGAATCATCCCCAATAATCTCCTCTTTCTGTTTCTTTTTTTATTCAACCCTATACTCTCTCAGTCAGTCTTATAGTTTCCCTTGTTATTAAGACAGGAGAAGCTGAAAGACTGCTCCTTCTGACTATAGAAGACAAAGCTAAATCATCTTCAGTATTTCCAAAAGGCATTTGTCAGCAGTCTTGAAAATCTAATATAAGTAGTAATATTTTTTTAATTTTTTCAAAAAAAAATTTGCTGGAATTACATCAACTCAGAATGATTGTCATAATGATAGAAGACTACATTGACAGCAAAAAGATTTGCCTTTGAAAAGAAAAATGAGGAAACTCAGTTTAATCAAATAAAGACATTTTATTAGGTAGACCAGATCTTCCAATATATGGAGTACATGTGGGAAAACAAAATAATAAAACAATCACTGGTGGTGAAAATATTGGGAACCACATTTTAGGCCATCTTCCTCTTCCAAAGAGGAGGTGTCTAGAGGTGGAGTGTATAATGTTGAACAGAGAGGGCTAAGAAGGGAAACTTTAAACTTCTGTGCCTTTAATTCAACAGGGTTGTGGAAAACTTAGCTTGTACTATTATATTTTAAAAGTTTGTTGCATTATCTCAAATTTGACAAAATCAGGAAAGGGCTTAATTATATTAATTATTTTTAAGGAGTTTAAGGCTTTTGGTGTAATTTGGGTATTTCAGTTGCATCTATGTGATAGATTCAATGCCATTTTGTAAATTACAGATAGGTTAGAAATGCCATTAATCAAATTATCTAAAATGTATTTTATAAAAAGTAAAATGACATATTTGTAAATATTTTAGGCAGAAGTGGGGTATATCATTAGCAATTATATATTATATATTTTCTTTTAGCTTCAAAAATAAACAACTAATATGCATGTGTTCTTTGTGATGTAAGCTGTTAAATTTATTATTTTTCTCAAACAAATGCTAAAATATATGTTAGTAATATTGTTAACATCTCCATTGAGGTGAAACCAGCTTTCAACAAGCTACACATATTTAAAGTGTCCACTTGTATAAGTTTTGCTATATGTATGTCACCGTGATTCAAATAATAAATTCACTCTATGGCTCCTGGGTTTCTCATGCCTCTCTGAAATCCCTCCTACCCACTAGTTCTTGTGCCATCCCCAGGAAACCACTGATTGGCTTCAGGGCCAGCTGCAAAATGCAGGACCCAGTGCAAAATGAAAATGTGAGATTCCTTAAGCTTTGTTTGGGGCATCATTATTTTAAAAGTTTTCTCTCTTTGAATCTTGCCTTTAAATTTTGTTAAGCAGGACCAGAGTTCCATTTATTCTAAGTTTAAGTTTTTTGCTGCTATTATTGAAGCAAGATCCTTCTTTGTACGTAGCTGCTACCTCTGATTTTTAAAATTTCCTGTTCTGTTTGCTGGGCAGCTCTATGTGAGCTAAGGCCACTTTTTCTGACAGTTTTGCTGGATGGCTTTTTCTTTGGCCTCAGATAGCGTTCCCACATGACTGTGCTAATCAGTCCTCAACTGAATGCTCAGAGGGGACCTCTGCGGATCTCCCAGCTTCTTTCTTCATGACCTTCTCCTGCCTGGCATTCTGCCCTTGATCTCCATGTCTAAGGCAATCTCTACTTGTCTTCAAATCAGGAGACTACCGGGCTCTGCCTGGGTTCCTCTCCCTGTGCCGTGCCTGGAAACTTTCTCCGTGCAGTAAGCGAGGGCAATCAGAGCACTTGTGCCACTGTTTCCAGCTCTCAGAGATCGCTGTCCTTTTTCTGATGACTAATGTCTTAAATACCATAGTTTCACATATTTTGTCTGTTTGGGTTTTGTTGTTGCTGTTGTTTTTCTATTATTTTAAGCAGGAAGATGTATCAGGTCCCTGTCACTTCATTTTGACTAGAAGCTGAAATTCAGGCAATGTTAACTTTTTAATTCATAAAGAATACTTTTGTTGTTTCTTAATTTACTAATAGATATATGACAGAAATTATAGTTGTGATTTCTTAAGCTTATAAAAATTAACTGACTTTTTATGAAATTTTAAGTTATTATTTTTATTCTGTGTCTTACCTTTCTTTGTTTGGAAGAAACAATGTTCAGCATAGTCTTGGGAATAAATGCATTGGGATTACTGGGGAGTGTATTAGAAGGCAGAATCTTAGGCTGCTTTCAGACCTACTGAATAAAAATTTTTGTTTCAACAAGATCCCCATCTTAAATATGTTCATTTTCAAGAATCATGGCACTATGGGGTACATCTGCAGAAAGCACCTAGATCTCTTTTAGTTCCTTAATGGGAGTTCCTAGTCAAGGCCAAGGACTTAACCTTACCCACCAGGGCACCTCTCTTGGAATCAGCCATTATGCACTTGCTTTCCAGCTATGACAATTTCTAGATGTGTGAATTTGGATAAGTAATTTTTAGACTCAGTTTCATTATCCTCAAAAGAAAATGAATAACACCTACTTCATAAGAATGTTTCAAAATCAAATTAGATATTATATCTGATATCTAGCACATAATAACTTCTAAACTAATGGCAATTATGATTATTATTAGATTATTGTCCTATGAGTTTCTAGAAGGAAAAGGTCATGTCAAATTTCTCTGTATTCCTTACAACACTTAAGAGAGCAGACACTTAATAAAGGTTGACTGATTGATTGTAATGACATTTTAGTACTTCTCTAGGTAGTTAAGGAACAAATAGAAGTTATTGAAAATCATTATAATGAGTAGATTATATGATTCACTGAGCAGTCATAATCACTGAAGGAAAAATTAGATTCTCTTCCTCATTCATGTTGGAGGACAGAATATGTTCAACCCATTCATCTCCAACTTTTGTCAAGGCAAACTTCACATTAAATTAATCTCTTCCACTTCTTGTTTCATTTAAGCAGCAAAGTCACTCTGCTTTACTGAATAATTTAATTAAATACTCCTGCCAAACTTAAATTGAGTGTGCAAGGACTCTCATTGTAGTAACACAATTCAACTTAATTGTATTGTCCAAATGCATTTTTTTAAAAAATGATAATTTAAATAAGAGAGAAAGGAAATAGCCCCCAACACATCATGATTCAGTGCGTTGCTTCTTAAATGCAATGATGATATGATGTTCCTGCAATTCTGGACACTTATTTAAAGATTTTTCTCCTAGACTTCTCTTCTCCCACCCAATTTTGATGAAATATTGGAGCTAATATACTAGCACTCTCTCAGGTTGTCTCTCTTTTATGATATGTGGGAGGCATCTTTGAGAAATGATGGAAAATTACACATATAATTGAACCACAGTAAACTGAAACAGTGGTTACAACCACATTACAACCACATTAAGAGGATAATCTAACAAATGTACATTTTAGGTCAGAAAAGGAAATTCGTAAGCATTATCCAAAAGCTATGTACAAAATAACATAATAGTGAAATTAATTCTTAAAGTAACTTAATCTTTAAAGTTATTTTCTAAAGACAAACACCATTATAAAATTACTAGAGGCTCGGTGCACGGATTCGTGCACTGGTGGGGTCCCTCGGCCTGGCCTGTGGGGATCAGGCCAAAACTGGCTCTCTGACATCTACCAAGGGGTCCTAGATTGCAAGAGGGTGCAGGCCAGGCCGAGAGACCCCACCGGTGCACAATCAGGGTTTGGGAGAGACTGTGGGAGGGCTCCAGGGTGTGTCTGGCCCATCTCACCCAGTCCCAATTGACCGGACCCCACCAGCAAGCTAACCTACCAGTTGGAGCATCTGTCCCCTGGTGGTCAGGGCATGTCATAGCAACTGGTCATATGGTCGAACAGTTGGAGGGACAGTTAGCATATTAGGCTTTTATATATATAAATTTTAGGTTATAACGGATTATTTAATTGACATATAAGTAAAAACAGTATTTTCCAATTGATATGGGACTGTTTCATTTGAAAAGTGTTGGCTTTGAAAAAAGTTCAGATATAAAATTTATTGTCTAAAATAAATTATTAGCAAAATAATAACTATCAAGTTTGTATATGAAACTTTCTCTCCCATAAATGTGAAAAATATGTGGCCCAAATGATTTAAATAAGTAAGATTTTAAAGAAGTAAATACGATGCCATTGGCTTATAGCTTAGTGGTTAAAATCATGGGCCAGAAGCCAAACTTCTCAGGTTTAATTCTGAAGCTTCTACCAACCTCTGGAATCCTGGACTTTATTTTTTTCTGTGCCTTTTTTTGCTCATTTATAAAAATTGGGATATTAGTAGGTTGTTATAATTTTTTTGAGTGGGTTGTTATAATGATTAACAGAATTACAATATGAAAATAACTTTGAACAGTGGCTGGAACATTAGCAAGTACTATTATTACAAAATATACAATTCTACCTATACTGAAAAAGATCACTGTTATGTTGATATACTTATGTTCTGCTTTATAATGTCCGTTACATGTTCCAATCTATAGTGCCAATTTATAGACAGTCTGAAATCTCAATAAAATTTTAAAATATTTAACAACATGATTAGAAATGTAAAAATAATAATACTGAAGATGGTCAATTTTGGTAGTGATTGAAAGCAGAGGTTGGAAATCTGATAGGTTGAGTATGAAATTAATAAGTTTATTAAATGTGGCTGCAAGGCAGGTACTCAATCAATACTTGTTGATACCACTAGGCTCTGAATTTGTTTTCTCTTTCTATGTTAGGATGTCAGATTCACTAGTCATTTATGTTGCCATTTAATATTTACTAAATTATTGGTTGAAGAAAACAAGGAATCAAGCACCAAAATAAATGACTGACTTAATAAAACAAGAATCATTGGTAATGATGGTTATTAGGTTTCATTTTTCTATTGTTTCTTGAGCCAAAAAATCAGATGTATGTTTTCACTTTTATCTTTGAAAATTGTCACTAAAACCCAAACCTCCGCTATTTTTGTTGTTGTTTGTTTCCTTCTCAGGTCTGTGAAAGTCTTTAAACTAGTTTCCACTCTACTTTACGTCTTCCAACGTCTTCCTAATTTTATTGGCAATGTTTAGTTGTCTAAACATGTGTAGAAATAGGAACTTAGGAGCTAGTTTTCCCTGCTGTCTTCAGGAGCATGAATACTTAATTGGAAGGAAGAGACTATTCATTCACAATTGCTCATTGCCAAGTCCAATATGCCAATGAAAACATTCTCATTTTGCTTTTTTGAAAGGTTTTTGTATGAAGTTTCTTAGTTTTGTTATAAATGGTAAAGGATGCCTACGTATGTAGAAGGATTGCACAAAAAAGAAAAGAATAACTCTCAATTCTATAAACACAAAGTTAGAGAAATTGTATTTAAATTATATGTGTAACTTGGGGAAAATAAATGAAAAACTAAGTCGCAAAGGGTGCTAATGTGAAAGTCATACTTGCTGATCACTTAAGCCACATGGATTCTTTATAAGGTGCCCAGGGCAAATAGTGAAAAGGAGTTCTGCCTTTCCCATTTCCTCTTGGCCTGTTTGTCTCTTTTCTTCATGAAGTACATGTACTTACATGCTATCTGGAATAGGCCAAGGCCATCAATAACAATAATATTAATTACTAGATAATTCACCATTATAAATAGTCTGCCACTCATCTCCATCTTAGCCCTTAGCCTTGACCTTTTTTTACAGCTCTCGATTCCTGGAGGACTCAGAGACATAGGCATGTGTTCACTAGACTTTTAATGTTTGCCTTTATTTTTTAAAAAGGGAGAAAATACAAGTAAGCAAAAATAATAAAATCAACAATAATTACACTTGGTTAACATTGCAAAATATGCATCTATGAGTGTCTCCAAACCCAAGCGTACACATAAATGAATGAGGTATGAATAAAGGAGAAACGAGAAACAGAAAGCACCTGTTTTTTTGCTTCAAAAGCAAACTCTGATCATCTCCTAATAACAGTAAATGTAGAAATATATTATCATTATGATACACTGTTCGTGGTTTTAAAAAATCACACATATTCTGAACAACAGTGGGCTACCTCTCACTCATGGTTTGGTTTTGATCGTTTGCATATAAAATGTGCAATTTTATAGGCCTTTTGTAATATTAAATACAGAAGTGACTTCAAATCCCAAATATTTACACTCTGTCTTCATTGAATTCACAGAACTGGAGATTTTGATTATCTAGTCCAAGAATCAAAATTGTTTGTTTTTTTCAGCAAAGAGCCAGATAATAAACGATTTAGTTATACAGCCTATGTGCAAATTCTGGACTCTTCTATTGTAGTTCAGAAGCAGCCAAAGTGAGCATGGCTTCATTCCAATAAAATTTTATACACAAAAATTGACAGTGAGAGGATTTAGCCAATTTTACCAGACCCTCATTTTGCCGGTAAAACCAAGGCCTTGAGAACTTAAAGAATGTTGCTTAAGGTCTCAATGTTAGTGAAAGACTAATAGCTACGAGGATATGTGTTTGTAAAACCCTAGTCCAGTGTTCCTTCTACATCCTGAAATATTAGCTTGTTTTCTTTTTGTCCTTCCCCAATTCTAATGGTATGTTATTAAAGAACATTATAGCTACATTTTTATTTCTCATATTGATTCATTTTTGAATCAAATATTATTTCTCATATTTGATTCATCAATTCTGTTTTCAAAATATACTTAGAACTACTTTTCAACATCTCTCCTGTTACCACTGTGATCCAAATCGCCCTCATTAGTCATGTGGATAACTGCAGTTGCCTCACATCTGCTGTCTCTGCATCAGCATTTGACCCCTTCTGTCTAATTTTGACAAAGAAACAAGTGACCCTTTACCAGATGAGCCAGGGCACTCCTGAGCTGAATCAGTCTTTATCATTTTGCTGAGGCTCTCCGTGATCTGGCCTTCTATTGCCTCCGCTGTCATCTCTTTTCCAGCTTCCTTATTTATCTACAGCAACCCTGGTCACCTGGCCCTCCCCCCAAACACTCAGGCACGCCTTCCTGAAGGGCAGGTATCCACAGCTCCCATTTTCTCACCTCTCCAAAGGGGAATTCAAATGCCCCGTTGTTTTTAGTCAGATCTTTTCTGGCTGCCAGATTTAAGTTGCAATACCTCTCACACATAACACACACCCAAACACACCCCAACTTTTTGTATCTCCCCTCTCGCTTAATCCCCCCCCTTTGCACTTATATCAGTACTTTTTTAGGTATGTACCCCCCTACCAGATTATAAACTCTGTGAGTGCAGGGATTTTTATGCTTTATTCATTACTTACCCCCAAGACTTCAACCAGCTTAAGGGGTACAGTGATTGCTCAGTACATAATTGTATTGTGAATGAATGAATATAAAAGTCTGGTTGATTCACAACTAACCTTGAGTACTGAGCATACTGAATTTAAAGTTCAAAGTAATTTTGTGTCTGTTTCTCTTAATGGTCTAAGAAAGATTTGAGTTTGAAACAACTATATATTTATACATCCTGGGAAGGTGCGGGAATGAGGGCTGTGGATATCTTCTCTTGAGGCAGGTGTGCCTGAGTGTTTGAGGGAAGAGCCAGGTGACCAGGGTTGCTGGGGCAGTGTCAAGGATACTGTGGTAGGAGATAAAGTCAGAAGGCAATAAAAGGCCTGCTCATGGAGGACCTTAATGCAATTATAAAGATATATTCAATATATATAATATTTATATATGTAATACATATAATATTTGAAAAAAGTCTCCAATGTCAACAATTTCTTCCTTAAAAATAACTGAAATGGTAAGGATGAATGGCAAATTCATTCTGCATTCCCAATAAATTTGAATTCTTGAACACATATAAATAATCCTTAAGAAACCTTGTCTGAGAAGCAAAGAGTCTTCTTAACTTTTTAGGCTACATTTCTGCAGATCTGAACATTAAAGATTAATTTAAGTGGTATAGGAATCTTGAACTTAGATTTGGAAAATAGTTTTCTGAAAGGTGAACTAAAATATTCCACTAACCAAACACAAGTTGGCCTTTGGGATGAAGGGAGAGAGGAGTGCGATAGAAACCACCCCGCAGTCCTACACCCTGGGTGTTTTGCCACATTTAACTTTGAAGGCATTTTCTGGCATCCTTCTCAGATTCTTCCATTCACCATATTTACATTAATTACCCTAAAAGACATAATTATAACTCATGGCTAATTTGTTTTTAAAAAGAAGAGAAGGAGCCCACAACAAGAAGCATGCTAAAAATAATAGTGAGAATATAATTTAAGTATTAGACTTAAACCACTTAGTGTCAAAATACAGGCTTGCATCCTAAGCAGCTTTAAATCTATTTCATACAACATGACTTGATTTGCCTGAACATAAAAGACTAAACTTTCACAGGAAGTGACCCTTAAAAAATGAATCAGTGTTTTCCTATATGCCTTTTATTTATGGAAAACAATTAGCTGCATTTGAGTGTTTTCTAACTATATTGCACTTATGAAAAAGATTCATCATTGATTAAGCTATGCTCATTCTAAAACAGTGATTCTCAAACTTCTGTCCCTTTAAATACAGTTCCTCATGTTGTGAACTAACCATAAAATTATTTCTGTTGCTACTTCATAACTGTAATGTTGCTACTGTTATGAATAATAGTGTAAATATCTGATATGCAGGATGGTCTTAGGCGACCCCTGTGAAAGGGTCGTTCGACTGCCAAAGGGGTCGCGACCCACAGGTTGAGAACCACTGTTCTAAAATAAACTAGTCAGCCAGGCCAGTGTTGCTCATTGGTTAAGCATTGACCTATGAACCAGGAGGTTACGATTCAATTCCCTATCAGGGCACATGCCCAGATTGTGGGCTCAATCCCCAGTGGAGTGCATGCAGGCGGCAGTAAATCAATCATTCTCTTTCATCACTGATGTTTCTATCTTTCTCTCCCTCTCCTTTCCTCTCTGAAATCAATAAGAATATATTTTTAAAAAATATTAAAATAAAATAAATTAATCAACAACTTTTCTGAGATTAACAAGTGAATTTTCAGATATGGAAACAGAATAATTTTCACCAGATGCACAAAAATACACTAGTCATAGATGTTTTAAAAGTTGCTCCAGATTTTGAAGTTTTAAAAAAACATAACATGTAAAACATAAAATAAATTTTTAACTTTAAACACATCTAATAAATTTTAAAAATCTTGACTTAAATATCATTGTGCTATGTTTATGGAGATTAAAATACTCGGTATGTTTTTCATTTATCAAAGTTTTATATTTTCACAGTTAACATTCAAACTTGTTTAATTTAACTAAGTTCATTTTCTAGTTTATGAGATCCAGAATAAGGGACTCAGGATACCAAGTGATCAATGATGAGAAACATTACAGCAGTTGAAGCTATGTGTTAAAAATTACAGATAATATGGGGGAAATTTAAGCCAAACTTAAAAACATTCTTAATTGCGATGCAATGGCAATAAAGACACATGGCTTGAATTCAGTGCTATTAGGTTACAAAGTACAATAAAATTCAACATAGTGAAGGTTACCAGGACCCTAATTGGGGTGGATGAAAACATTTTGTGTGCAATTGAACATTCTCAAAGCCAAACAGTCAGGAGAAGAGGTGATGGATGTCGGGAGACGAAAGCGGCAGGCGGGAGTGCACGTTGAGAGCGCTCCCTCCATATCCACCCCGCACAGCACCCTCTGGGTAGTCCACATGGTGCTTGAAGAGTTAATACCAGCTCAAGAGATAAGCTTGATTGATCTAAGGATAAATATATCCCCCCACACACACACCTGTCATTGATTCATTTAGGTTTGTGTCCCAATTTCGATCAAGGAGATATTAGAATAATTTTCCCGCAAATTTTTGGAAATATTTTTTCCTCAATAATAACAATGGGAAGCCATGCACTTCCTCCCACTGTACAGAAAGAACGAGTCTCAGACCCTGTTGCCACTGGCAACATAACCATAAGGTTACACAGCATTAGGATAAAACCAACATCGCAAGTAGACAAAGCACAAGGCAAAAAAAGAATCTGGGATCATTTACATTTGAACTGAAGAACCAGCTAATCCTAAAACCAGGCCTCCTTCTACAGGACTAGTTATAAATGGTTTTACTATTTTTCAGTTTGATTTGTGTATTACTTGCAGTTGTGGGTATTGTAACTGATACAGAACTTGATAGATATTTGACTCAAGGATGGAACTAAGCATGATTTCGCTAATGCTATAACCCATGAAAGAGAAAGTCATAGTAATAATTTCAAAGTGTCTTCAACCTGTAAAATAAAGCATCCTGTTTTGTGGATAGTATTGGAAAGCTACTTAAAGCAACAGTATGCCATTTGATACCTAAGAGATCACCAACTCCATGTTACCTCTAACCTGGGATTAGGCTGCAGATTCAACCTCTAATCTGGACTGTAGCAAGAATTTCACGGTTTAAATTTTGGACTCTGCTTGCAAGCCTCTTTGCAGATCAGCCAGAAGGTTAGTTAGTCACATAACCTGCAGATGTTTACAGCCAATTCCTGTTGTTTGTGCTGAGCAAGCAGTTATTTTCCCAACGTGATCAAATCAATTACATTGAACATCATTTCTGCAGGTTATTATATTCTCATACCCATGGTACATCAACTTCTCTAATTTTTCTGATTTTCACAGCAGGAGAATGCAGAAAGTATAGTTTTCTCTTATGAAGTGTACCTGATTGTTGCGAAGAACAAAGTGTTCTTTCTGTCTTGGGCAGCAACCGAAATAAATGGTTCTGCAACTCTGCATTTGCTATTTCGTTTTGCCTTATGTATAGATGGTTGGCTATAATATAATTTTTAATAAATATAAGTCTTATAATGACTTCTACAAGGAAGTATTATAAATTTTTTGTTGGCCCAAATTTGAAAATGTGTTGCTTTCAAAGAAAATAAAAATGCATTTTTATTAAGGCACGTTTATTATTTTTATGAATACAAATTTCTTCAAAAATTGCTCTATTTCTAAAGCTGAGATTGTTTGAGTGCAGAAAAGTATTGAATAGCCACAGTGGGACATGATTAACAAGTGAAATTTAGAGTAATCTAAGTCTAATTAAATGAAAACAGATCATAATTAAGGGCAATAAGAAATTAAACTTCCAAGTAATTTCAGTTACCAAGAGGAACATCCCTTCATCTTGTATTCCATATGAAAAACCAAATTAGTCCCTTCAATTTCTGTTATAAAATAAAAAGTAACAAATTAAAAATTAGTGATACTTGCTCTTAACAATCCAAATATCACAATAATAATCCCTTAAAAATGAACTATTTATTTTTATAAAAGTATTTATTTTATGCACACATTCATGTTTCCATGATAGGAATTAACATATTTCTATTTGTACTTTATCTGAAAAATAGATTATTGAAGACCAAATTAACAAAAATGACTGTGCATAAGAAAGGTCAACCAAAGCATTTAATTACATTTGTTACTATTATACAGCTCCTAGTTTTTTTTTTCTTTCCTTCCTTCCTTTCTTCTTTCCTTCCTTCCCCCCCCCTACTTCTTCCTTCCTTCCTTCCTTTCTTTCTTTCTTTCTTTCTTTCTTTCTTTCTTTCTTTCTTTCTTTCTTTCCTTCCTTCCTTCCTTCCTTCCTTCCTTCCTTCCTTCCTTCCTTCCTTCTTTTCTTCCTTCCTCAACCAAACAAGGGACTTCATTAAATCTCAGAATTTACTAGTATAGATCACTCATGCACTTTATAAAATATTTGGACATTGTCTCTCTTCCAATAAAATAAATTTTATAAAATTCTACATTATCAGTACTACTAGAGGCCTGGTGTATGAAAATACATGCACTCAGGGGGTCCCTCAGCCCGGCCTGCACCCTCTCATAGTCCCGGACCCTTTGGGGGATGTCTGACTACTGGGGGATCAGGCCTAAGCTGGCAGTCAGACATCCCTCTGGCAGCCCAGGAGCCTAAGCCATCAGTAAAACATCCTTAGTGCTGTCAAGGAGGCAGGAGAGGCTCCTGCCACCACCGCTGCACTCGCAGCCATCAGCCTAGCTTGTGGCTGAGCGGAGCTCCCCCTGTGGGAGTGCACTGACTACCAGGGGGCAGCTCCTGCATTGAGCATCTGCCCTGGTGGTCAGTGTGCATCATAGCAATCGGTCATTCTCAGTTGTTCCACTATTAGGGTCAATTTGCATATTACCCTTTTATTATATAGGATTATCTCCAATCTATTAAACACTGGGAAAAATCGCCTGAAGAACTATTTTGCATTGTAATGTTTACCTCTAATGTGTAGAAACACAGATTCTACAGATATGAAAAATAAATATTAATACATTTTATGTTGCCTTCTTTATAAATCAATTAAAAACTTTTCCTATATCAAAAAATAACTTACATTAGGAAAATTAAGCTATATGGGATAAAATGCACTAAAACAATACAATTTTATAGGGTATTATTTATTATATTTTTAAAACTTATAAGAATAAAAAATAATTTTCTTTTATGTGAGGCCAGTGTTACTTATGCAACCTCATGTACTGTATCTTGTTCTGCCAATATATGTCGTGGGTTTCATACATCGTCTCCCACAGCAACACCCATACTCACCTGCAGGCAGGATGGCTGGAAGTGCTCGTATTATCTGGCTAGTTTCCCCAGGTGAAACAAATTGCTTCATACTGTCATCAAATCTTTATTTACCACAGTAATATCATACACTAAGCAAATGACTGAAGAAGTTTTAGAGTTGCACACATATATTTCCAGCCACATCAACAAATAAAAGTGCACTACTTAGTCATTAGACATTTGTTAAGTCCAAAAACATAAAAGTACTGTGAAGACTATATGCATAATTGAAAACAGCAGCTATTTGTGGGGCAATGAATATAAAGGACATTTTGGAAAAGGAAAAAGAATTAGGTGTCCAATAAGCATATGAAAAGATGCTCAATCTCATTCTGTTAAGAAATAAAATATTGTTAACCAGTGTCACTTCAGTAAATATTAGCAAAAATTTTACATAATATCCAGTATTGGTCAGAATATTGGTCAATAGTAATTAACACAAGCTGTTGGTGAGAGTGGAAACTGGTGCCATATATTGGAGCAGACTTTTGACTCTATAGTTAAAATAGTAGAGATTCCTTTATCATGTATCTCTGCAAAGAAGTCTTTGCAAAATTATACCTAAATGCATGTAATAAGTATACTCATTTCAAAATTATTTGAAATAGAAAAAAAAATGGCAAAACAACTAGTTAAATTTTCTCTTTTTAAAAATTCTTTATTGTTTAAAGTATTACATAAGTTTCTTCCCCCCACCCCCATTGACCTTTCCACAACTTCTCCCACCCCCTAGCACATGCTCTCCCTGCCTCCCCCAAGTCTGTGTCCATTGGTTATGCTCATATGCATGGATACAAGTCCTTTGGTGATCTCTTACCTCCTCACCTCCCCCTTCCTTGAGTGTAAGGCTCTGCCTTCCCTCCTTTCATTTATCAAATATTTAGCATAATGTTTACTCTGAGTCAGGTATACTATAAACCCATAAGGAATCTTTGCAGGGTTTTAGTAGTACCCTAACATTTTTTATTTTCAATTTTTTTAAATTTGAAAATATCCTTTTGGCTACAGTGTGTATGACAGCTTTGAGGAAGCTGGTAATGGCAGTGAGAGAAATAATGGACATGAGCAGAGCAGTTGCACACAATCACACCTTGGGAAACTAAGCAGATAATAAAAAGAATCAAGTCGATCTCTGTGTGTTGATTTGGACAAAGGGCTGCATTATATTAATATTTAAAAGCAAAGAATAATGCACATAAGTGAATTGGAAATATACAAGCATTTCTTTTCAGGAAAGGTAACAAAAATTTAACATTAATTACCCTTAGTGTATGGAAGTAAAAATTAAAGATACTGGAGAAAGGTAGATATTTTATTTCTTTTAGTTTCAAATATTTCTGAACATTCTTACAATGTATTTGTATAACTTACACGTTATAATCAGAATTAACTAGTTTAGGTTTTTTAGACCCTTTGTTTTCTTTATATATTATACATTAAAGTAATTATAATTAGCATTTAACAGTTTTTCTTTTTTATTGAATTTATTGGGGTGACACTGGTTAACAAAATTATAAAGTTTCAGGTTGCACAATTCTATAACAAATTATCTGTATATTGTATTGTGTGTTCACTACCCTAAGTCAAGTCTCCGTCCATCATCTTTTATCCCCACTATACCCTCTTTCACCTCCCTCTACCCCCTGACCCCTGCAATCACCAAACTGTCATTCATGTCTATAAGTTTTTTTTCGTTTTTTTTTCTCAGTCTCTCTAACCTCCACCAAGCCCCCCTCCAAATGTTTTATCTAATTTATATTATTCTTATACTTTGTCTCAAAATATTTTATAATTTTTCAAGTGCTGTGAGAATATTTTATTAGGCTACTTTTTGTAACTTTTCTTTCCTTAGTAAATAAGGGATTAATAACAGTTTAGAAAACATGACTTAAACTGGAAAAACAAACCCACAAAAACTAAAAATCTGGAATTTTTATTTCAGTTCATTTAAAGTTTATTGAGTTATCCAAGTCTGTGGAATATTTACTCTCAAAATGAGGCATCTTTTTGCAAGAATTAGATTTTGCATAGTTCTCTATTTCAATGAACAACTTAAGTTAGTTTTGCTTGCAAACGTAAGACATACAATATATACCTTTAGCATATTCTGTTACACTAGAATAGAGGGGCTTGAACCAAGATGGATTGGCTGAAATGGTATTTTATGTTTGGAAAAATGAGAGAATCCTCTTTCATTTCTGATTTTATTTATTTGAATCTTCTCTCTTTTTTCTTAGTTAGTTTAGCTAAAAGTTTGTCAATGTTGTTTATCTTTTCAAAGAACCAGATCTTAGTTTTATTGACCTTGTCAATTGTCTTTTCAGTCTCTATTTCATTTTCCCCCCTCTCTGGTTTGTATTATTTCCTTCCTTCTACTGACTTTGGCCTTCATCTGTTCCTTTTCTAAAGTGTAAAGTTAGATTGTTTATTTGAGATTTTCTTTGTCTCTTGAGGTTGGCCTGTATTGCTAAAAACTTTCCTCTTAAGTACTTTTTTTACTGTATCCCAGATATTTAGGTCTGTTGTGTTTTCTTTTGTCTCTATATATGTTTATTTATTTTTAAATTTTCTTTATTGACCTAACAGTAGCATGTTGTTTAATCTCCACATACTTGGGACCTTTTTCAGCTTTCTTCTCATATTTGATTTCTAGTTTCATACCATTGTGGTTGGAAAAGATGCTTGATATGATTTCAGTCTTATTAAGTTTATTGAAACTTGTTTTGTGTTCCCATATAAAGTCTTTCCTTAAGAATGCCCCTTGTGCACTTGAGAATATTTTGTTTTTGGATGGGTTGTTCTGTAAGTAACTACCAAGTCCATCTGGTATATGTCATTTAAGGCTGATGTTCCTTGTTGACTCTGTCTGGATAATCTATTTTTTGGAGTAAGTAGCATGTTAAGGTCTCCTACTATTATTGTTATTCTATTTCTCTCTTTATGTCTGTTAATAAAAAGAATAAGGCCATCTTTGGAGATCTTTGAAGATCGTTTATGGTTTCATTTTTTACTATTCTAAAGTTAATTTCATATAATATGTGCTCCTTTATGATTGGCTAGTTAGTTTAGTATAATGACTTTAAGTTTCATCCATGTTGCAGCATGTGTCAGCCTTAAATCTGAGTAATATCCCATTGTATGTATATACCGCATTCTATTTATCTGTTCACTGTCGATGGGCACTTGGGTTACTTCCACGTTTTGGCCATTGTGAGTAATGCTGCTAAGAATGTGAATGTACAAAATATCTGTCTGAGTCCTGGCTTTTATTTCTTTTGGGTATATATACAGCAGTGGAATCATTGGGTCATATGACAACTCTTTAATCTTTTGAGGAATCTGATGGTAAAAAGGCAAATTTTGTATTATGTATATTTTACAACAATAAAAAACAATTAATTTCAGCTTGCTATAAAGAGTCTTGCCTCATGGAAAGCTCCCATGCTCTGTGAATGAGAGAAGCTCTGACAACTCAGCCAGCCTGTCTAACCCTGCAGTTCTCCCGCAGTCTGTGTTAGCTCTTCCTGTCCTGGCGTGTACATCTCTCAGTTCCATAATCTTTGCAGTACACCCCTTCCCACAGAACATGTGTCCAGTGCACATTCCACAGTCATTGCCATAGATGAGGGTTCCACCTCCTCAGTCCCAAGCAGTTTGCTACTGGGTTTTTTTTTTCAGATTCAGAATAGTTTAGAAATCAGAAAGCCTGAATTCAATTTCTATCTTTACCATGTACTCAAATTGTGAATTTCAAAAAGCATTTAACTTGTTTGAGCCACTATTTCTGCTCATTTGTTGATTTTTAAAAATTTATTGCACCCAACAGTTTTCTAAGATTCATGTTCAGTGCTAAAAATGCAAAGATGTCATAATATACCTCCTCCGTCAAGATGTTTACAGTTACCAGGGCAAAAATAGCTGCCTAATATCCTTCACAGGGATAAAGTAGGGGGATTTAAAAAGTAATTCATGACAAAGGGCTTGTATGTTTTGAAGCATTAAATGCATGAGGCATAATTAATAATATTCACACTGGCTCCCTGTCACACTTCAGATACTCTCCAATCCACATAAGAAATTAGAGAAGTAGGTTTTTAGCTGTAAAGTAAAATGATAATGTTCTTTAATTTTGCAGCAAAAAAATTAAAAAAAACACAAAAGCTATAGCTAGGAATTTATTTTCTTTAAGTATTAAAAAGCTATCTCAATTTAAAATGGCTTACCCAAATTCTTATTCCCATGAATCGCACACCTATATTTACTGATGACTCTCAATGTGTGTTGACATAGAAGGAAGGGCTGCATAGCTTTCTCTTTCTTTCATTAAAAATTAAAATAGAAATTAGAAAAAATAATAGAGGAAATATTCCTTGCCTTATGAGGGCATTTAACATGCCAGAAGAGGTACTTTAGGCATCCATATGTGCGTATTACCTCAACTGACCTCATATATCAAAGAGCTGAATAAATAGGATGTTTGATGATAATAATGTTGATGGAATTTCTCATTCTTTATTAATTTCTAATAAATAATTTTTTTGCTATTTCCTCTATGCAATCCTAGGCGAATGGGAATATCAGTTGCATGGTTAATATCCACTGTCAATTCACAATTAGATATCCCGGTAATCTTAGTCTCAGCTACTCTATTAAACAATGCAAAAATAAACCAACACTAGTTAGCAATAAAGTAAGCATTAGTAGTTAAAATTTATTCTCATTCATTGAACAAATGTTTCCTGAATGCCACCCCTATACCAGAATGAGTGTCACATAGGCTGCTGTGGAAGCACAAGGCCAGGCATAGAGTCAACTCTGGAGAATTCAAGGAAGGCATGATGGAGAAAGGGACACACTTATTGAGGTGAAAGAAGTTCTGCCATTAAAAACAGCAAGTGTAAAGGAGAAGAGGTGAGCAAGAAGGGACACGTCTGAGAATGAGGAGTAGTTCAGTATTTGAACATTGAAGGCAGAGGGGAAACATTTGATAGACAAGGCTGAAGAGTTATCAGAGCAGATCAAATGGAACTTGGCAATTCACTGAGGAGTTTTGACGTCTTCCTAATGCAAAACCAATGTCTCCAATATTTTAGCCCAAAATGACTTTAGGTGTTACAAAAAGAGTAAGATGATTGTATTGTTTTCGACCATTGTTGAAATGCACCTGCTAACCTGAAACCAGGACATCTAAATTGTAATAACATTTCATCATCCCGTGGAGATGGTCATGTCAGAGGTATGGTGTTTGGAAACTGAATCTTCCCCTACAAAATAACAGAATTTGCATCAGAAAATAAACCCTTCCTCCCACCACACAAAGAGACAGGAAGAAACTGCAGGATTAAAAAGCAACAAGGTCCGATATAAACTTATTATTTAAAAAGAAGCCACAGAAGGGCAACAATACATTTCCAGACATACGTGCTGGCAAGTGGTAGGTGTTTAATGGGTACTTGCTCACTGAAGACTGCATGGGTACAGCCTGTGGAAAGGAGAAATTACAGAGGAGACAATGAATGCTGTGTCATAGAGTCAGCTTGGAAAGGCTAGAGTAAAGGAATGGTTTTAAAAGAAGGAAAATAGAGAAAAACAAAGGAGTACCAAAAGAAAGCTGGAGGAAAAGGAAATGTATCATCGTGATTTACTTTTAAGAGCAGCAAAGTCCTAGTGAGGAAGAGAAGATTACTTACGTTGTGGAGAGGCTGTCCACCAGCAGCAACTCACGTAGGAAAGCATGACGTAAAGGCACAGAGTGCGCGAGCCCTGAAGAACAAGAGTGGCTAACCTGAACACTTACAGCAAAGGATTAGTGTCAAAATGAGGGAAACCAGAATAATATCATTATTTCTTTGGGTTCAGTAAAGTATGTAGAAAGTCTGCTTTGCAATTTTTCCATGAGAGATTAAATTTATGTCAAGTAACCCATTTTGGTTAAAAGTCCAAATTTTAGAATCCTAATCAGAATTTTTTCTCAAGTCGAAATATTTCAAACTGGAAAGATTTTCTAGACAAATTGACTTCATATTTTATGGGTAAGCAGCCTAGTTTGGCCACTCAAAGATGCCACAAAGACCACCTGTGCTGTTGGTTTTGACTCTGAGTGTGAGGAACTCCACTTCCCATCTGTGTAGAGAGGAGTGACTACAGAGGACTGACAGGGGAAATGGGGCAAGAGTAATGCATTTTCTGAATAAGGGTAATACTTGAGAACCATTAAAAAAAAACCCTCATATTTTAATTTTATAATGTGAAAATCATTTCTGTATTTATAATAAATTAGCAAGTCTAGTGACTTGTCAAATGGATTTTTTTTCTCTCCAGAGAATTTTTTGCTGTGTTATTGTCAGGGAAATTCAAACATTAATGTTATGACCACTGTTTCTATTATGATCCTTTACCAATTAAAATTTTTCAAGGACGTACTGCATTTTAAATGCACAGTTCAAACCCATGTTGTTCAAGGTTCCACTGGCAGTTGGGAACCCGCGTATGCAGAGGGCCAACTGAAATGACACTCACAGTTTTGATTGTGCAGGGGATCTATGCCCCAACCCCCACATAGTTCGAAGGTCAGCTATATTTTACTTCAAATGCCACTGGAACTATTGGTTTATATATTTTCTCCCAAATTTTTATCAAATTTGTTTCTGTGGCCTATTAAAATAAAAACGCATTGCTTAATATCCTAACATATCCTTACTCCATCCATATCCACTGATTAAGTTTGTCCATTTTTAATGTTTTTAACAGATTCTGTCCACACCCTGAGGCTATGTCACCCTCCATAGTTACCAGATGTATGTATTTATTTTATATCCCATCTTGCTGCATACAAAGTGGCCAGAGAAAGACACTTCTATATCTTTCAGATAAAGAATCAATATATTAGAGAAGAGTTGACAAGACAAAGAGTTTTGGGTGAGGGGTAGGAAATGGTGAAATAGTAATTAGGAAGATAAGGGTTAGTTTAATAAGGTTTGTTTGTACTGATTTCTTGGTCCCAAGTTTGTCATCTCTGGTGAATGTCTTCATTCCTCAGGGAGCGGGAGAGTACCTTTGTCATGACCTATTTCAGGGAAGAAGAAGGAAGAGGGAAGGTTCCAGTGACTTTTCTCCTTCTGTCATTTTGTTTTTTAAACTCCTACCCATTAGATACCAGGACCAACCTTCTCCATCCTGGTCAGGAAAATTAAAAATATCTGCAGACATTGCTAAATGTTCCCTGGGGGACGTAATTGCCACAGTGGAGGATCACTGGTCTAAAGTGGTCACTGTCAACCTTTGACTTTCACTGGTGCATTTCTGCCATCCCATATCCCAGCTCCTCCAGCAATAGGACCAGCACTTAATTCTAACTTAAACTTCTTATTTCTGGCTTACCCAGAGTATCTTATGTTTTCCTAACCAAACCTGACACAGAGATGTGATGTAATGGATAAATTTTTGTTTGTATATGAGAACCCAAAATGTATTTAATTTGGTCACATAAAACATTTAAGTAGAAGAAGTTAAAAATTCACATGGTTTATGGTATAATCTCTTCCTTTCCCACAGATAATTATTCAATAAAATATAATCCTTACTTTTTAAGAAAATAATATTTTCATTTTTGAAAAACTAGCCAGCTTCTACAATCCATTGCATTTTTTAAAGGAAACATGACCTAGTTGGCAAAGTTTATTTCTTGGGAGATAACTGCCATATTATATTTTTAGAATATGTTTAGAAGAGTTAGATTATAACTTACCAAAATATAAAGTATAAAGAGGCCAGCCAAAAATAAAAGGATTTGATGTGGTTGTGGCGCATATCATTTTGTACTAGGAGGCATTTGTAAGACACACGAGAGAGAAAGTAGTATTTTTCCTTAATTGTCCATGGCCTAACTGGGCTAGAGCCAAGAAGAAGTAGGAGGAAGAACTGAGGCTTTGATGCTTTCTAAACTGGGTGAAGTCTATTTGACATGAGATCTTACAAACAAAACAAACAAACAAACAAAAGGGCTCCTTCCTTTGTTTATTATATAATTTCACCTTCAATGCAGTTTGATTAATCTTCTCACAGATAATAGCTTTAATAAATTTACATATTATACAGTTGTGAGGTTCCACAGGCTTTGAAATTCTCCCATGAAGGGTATTATAGAGGCACCAGGTAACTAGAGATACAATGTAAATCTTGACTGAATGTTTGAAAGTATAGAATTTCAGGCCTTTCTTCTTCCATCTGTGCTCTAATCCTGCCTCTGAGAAACGAAGCAGCAGGGGCACTTCACAGTACGGTACCGAAAATATAAATAAAACTTAAAAACAGCCTCTTCTCTGTAAGTCAGCCCCCACTGAAGTCATGCCAGCCTGTGACTCACAGTTTGCTGAAGCTTCAGAAATGAAGATAGAATTGCAGGAAATTATGTCCCATGTGAAATGAAGAAGTGCTTTTTCTTGTATATGTCGTATAATAAAACCATACTCTGACCTGAATTGATTCACTCTCTAAAATACTGAGTGTTTTTCGGCCTCCGGGATCTTTCCTCCGTACTCATCAGTCTGCTGTGCATGTTTTATGCCACTCCAGCAGCAGACTGAACACAGTGCCAACCTCAGCTCTGGGTGTGGCTCCAGCCGGACCCAGGATCATATGTTCTTTAAGTCTAAGAAGGAGAATAATTACAGCATGTAGAAATTTACAAATTTATTTTGTTCCTGGAACCTGTTAATATGTTAGTTGCTAAATGCATGTTGTAGGTCCTACCAATACTGAACTTGTATGAATGATATAAAAACACCATAACATGGAATCTCTAATGGTTTAAGCAATTTCTTGACCTTTAATAAATGACATTATAAAATCACGTTCTGCATGTAACTGGCTTTGTTCCTGGGGTTTAAAAAGAAAAATGGGACATAGCCCCTACTGGAGAAGAACTTACACTTAAGAATAGGGCGTGAAGAGTTGGCAGGATACTATTTTGATGGATCAGCCATGGGACACGGGGGCTGGCCCAGCTCCAGGTCCCTGCTCAGAGCCTCTCATCCACTCAATTCAAAATAGCCTAAGGTGGACATCCTGCTCTCCTTCCTGAAGCGAGCCTTTCCATTTGAAACTCTTATGCAGAGAAGGGTTAGAGCCAAAGTGCTCTCTAAGCCTTTTCTTTCTTAATAACCAGCTTAAAATCAACCTCCCAACAGGCACAGTGTTTAGAGTGGTAGAACTTTAGTTTCCTTCATGCACATGTAACCCAGCAGCCCCATTCCTGGTATTCACCATCTACATCGAAATTGTATGCCCACCTCAAAGCCTGTACATACGTGTTTGTAGCAGTTTTATTTATACTATCCCAAACTCAAAACAACCCATATGTGTGTCAACAGGGAAATACATTAACTGTGGAACATCTGAATATTTGAGTTCTACTCAATAATGGAAAAGAAAGAATGATTGTTATGGTTAGTAATATGAATGTATAGTCCATGCGTTTTGCTAAGTGGAAAATTCCAGATGCAAATGGCTACCTGCTACATAATTTCACACTGTACGGCATTCTGAAAAAGGTAAAGCTGCAGAGTAGAATTTGTGTCATTTGTTGCTAAGGACTGTGTGAGTGGCTGCTGGGCAGGCAGTGTGACAACGAAGAGGAATAGGGGGATTTGGAGGGCGGGGGAGAAAGTGGAACTCTTCTAAATCATCTTGATTGTGCTGATGCTGGTTACACAGCTGTATACATTTGCCAAACTTGGTAAACTAAAAATGGAAAACTACAGTATGTAAATTATACCATAACTTTATAAAATAAAGTCCACTGGAACAAAGGAGTCTGTTTGCAAAGAGCCCTCCCAGGGCAGGGTCCTGTCCTCACTCAGCTACTCAACACTGAGCTCCTGGAAAGGAAAGGCTGTGTTACTCTGGTCTCTGCACACCAGCACCCAGTATGACGTCTGGCGAAAGCAAAGTTCTTAATAAAGGCCTGTCATGTGTATAAATCAAGTGGCTCGAGAGTTTTAACATTCAGCCAGCAGATCTAATTGATTCTATAAAATCAGTATCAGAAAAAAATTTAATATTGATACAAAATACAAAGGCACGCACACTACAACTGGGTGATATAGGAGCTAAATGTAAGAGTCCCCAGTGCCCCTGATGAAAGGTTTACTACCGGCATAGAGCATTTATTTTAAGAAAATTCTGGAGCTGTCACCTAAGATCGATGCAGTTAACAGTCAGGGTGGGGGGGGGGGGAAATGGCTGCATTCAAGTTGGGACCTGGGCGCAGTGCCACTGTGTATCTTAACATCGGTTATCACGATCCTAGGAGGTCCAAGGTCTTTCTTGTCGCTAGACAGGCAAGAGCCACTCAGACACAGAGTCACTCCTCTCCTGGGGAGGTGACAGGAAGAGTCTGGGAAGCTCGAGCCGACCTCGAACTTGATGCAGGAATTCGTATTTGAATCAGTGTGAGCTCAGTGGGGTCCTGTGGGTCTTCCTGCACCAGCTGTCCTCTCCCTCATAGTGCGTTTGATGTACAGGTGATGCCTGAGCCGAGCTTTCAGATGTTCACGCAGGACCGTGTGCAGTTTGCCAGCTCATTTGCTGGCTGAAACAAGAATGCTGCGAGTCAATGTTAGTCAGTGTGAAGCACGTTAGTGTCTTTCTTTGGAACCTAAGCTGAGAGGGGGCGGAGGATTCTACTCGGTAGACAGTCAATAAATTATTTGTTGAAAGAACACATGGATGAATGAACAAATTAATGCCTGAATGAATAAATGAACAGGTCTATAATTTCTGTTATTTGATGCCGAAAATAATAGAAGCTAGGAGGTTAACAGTAATGATGATTAACTTGTACAAAACAGCCTTTTACTAATCCACCTCATTTACACATGGATTTGCTGGTGGCATAATTCATTAGCTTCGCTCATTTTTAGTTTCTGAATTCTAGATAGACTTGTCCCTGAGGAACTTTGATATCATCTCATTCTCTGTATTTTTCTTTCTTTTTATTTCCTAAAAATATATTTTTTTCTCCTCACACAGCTTTCTAGAAAGGAGCATGCCTGTGTGTTGAGAAGTAACAGGATGTAGGAAGCAGCAGGAAGAGGAGGGGAGAGAAGATTGGAGAGTGACTGGGCTAGAGGATGCAGAGCCGTTGTCAGCACTGTGACTTTTCCTCTCCCTGAGCAGAATGCCATGTCTTGACATTGGCTTTAAACTCTGCACTCAGGCTACAGTGAGAACGCATTGCCCCAATTTCATAATCCAGTGATCGATGGTGGTAACTCGGACCCGAATGGTAGCAGTGGGGATGATGAGTGGTCAGATTCATGCATATTTAGAAGGCGGAGCCAGCAGATTTCCTGCACTCAGTTGTAAGAGAAATCAAGAGATGAAGGATGAACTCTGAGGGGCTTTGGCCAGAGCAATAGAAAGAATGGAGTGGCCATCAAATGAGACGGTGAAAACTTCTGATGGAGCAGGTTTGACATAGCCTCCTGGGTGTAAGGTTGACACAGGACATGTCAGATAAGCAGCTGGATGTGAATCTGGAACAGGAAACAACATCTGAGCCAAAGATGTGTATTTTAGAGTCGGCACATAGGTGGTTCATAGACTGTATGAGCTCACCAGGGGAGGAATACAGAGAAGAAAAGAGGACAGGATTGAGCCTCAGGACATTGCAGCATCACGTGTCCAGTAGAAGACCAGCAAAGAAGGCTGAGTAGAGGCAGCCAGTGAGATAGAAGGAGGGCAAAGAGTAGGGTCACAGCAGCCAAGCGAATAAAGTATGAAAAGCAGTGAGTTAGAGTCCTTGGTTTGAGTGTCCACTGCCCATCTCTATTGTCTCTCACTGTGACTTGACTGAATTGTATTTCAGCAGCTTAATCACAGTCACGGCTCTTAGATTTCTTGGGCACAACTAACCCTCTCAGGGTGTTTTCTTTATTTAAGCAACTCCACAGAGGTGGAGGGTGGGATGGATGAAGGATATCAAAACTTCCGGTTATAAGATAAATAAGTTCTGGGAATGTAATACACAGCACAGTAATCATAATTAGCATTACTAGAGTGTATGTCTGAAAGTTGTTAAGAGTATAGATCTTAAATCTCATCATAAGAAATAAAATTGTAACTAGGTGAGGTGACAGATCTTAAAAATCTTATTGTGGCAATCATTTTGCATTATATACACATATCAAATCATTATGTGGTACACATAAAACTACTGCAATGTTATATGCCAATTATATCTCAATAAAACTGAAAAAAGTCCTAAAGCCCTAGTGATTTTACCCGTGCATGCCAATAAAATAAAAATTCAACCCTTTAAAAAAACAACTCTATAGCCTACTTTCCTTATTCAATTCTATATTATTTAAAGTTTAAATGTCAAACTTGAAATCTATTAATGTGGTTTGTTTCATCACCTTTTATTACATTGCTACATTTTTATGGATATTAGTAATATGGTGCTGAAAACTGGATATAGAACATCCTGAAAGTGGAGGGAAACTAACAGCATCCTCAAATTCAATTTTATGTTCGTATTTCCTAGAGTACAAGACTTTTATTTTTACAATTTCAAACTTTTCCAATCAATGTCTTACAATTCATATATGTATTTGATCTGATATTGTATTTTTCAACAAAAGCTTTCAAATTGATGATGATTTTTTTTAATTTAAATTCTTTATTATTTAAAGTATTACATACTAATGTGTCTCCTTTTCCCCCCATTGTCCTCTCCCCAGCAACTCCCACCCCCCAGCACATGCCCTCACCTCCCTACTGTCTGTGTCCATTGGTTATGCTTACATGCATGCATACAAGTCCTGAATTTTAAAATAAATTAGTGGTGTACTAGAAGCAAAAATTCTTGAGGATTATCTCTAAGGACAATAACAGTAATGTCTTATATGTATTAATCCTCGGGCCAAATGCTCAATGCTTAACAGCTTATCTCATTGAATTCTAAATATGACCTTATAAAGTAGATCATGTGATTACACTTATTTTAAACCTATTTTATTTGAGACCCAAGCTTAAATAATTAAGTTACATTCTCAAGATTATATAATTAGTAAATATCAAAGCTAAAAATGTATCCAGGTGTTTTTGACAAATCTATGCTCTCGGCTACCATGTGATCTAAGCCATTAAGTAACTAAAGATCCTTACAGGGATATTTGTAATCATAAATAGAGAAGTACTAATGTGTACTTTTTGCTATCAGATTTGCAACTGAGTATGAATAATAATATCTTAATATTACATTACCAATTTCCCTTTAAACTACATGGACCTGGAGAGAAATGATCTCTTTTCCCCTTTCTCTCCAAAATTCTTTCATGTACCTTCTGTTGAATATTAATTTTAAATGTAGCATTTATTTATATATTTGTAATAGGGGCATTCTATACACACATACATGCATATGTTAAGTATATACAGATGCATAGAGAGATGAATTTTTACATTCTAATTTTTCTCAGAAGATTTCTTGACGCTCATCCCCTGCTAGTACAGCCTATGTTTCCTCTCCAGATTTTTCCAAATCTTTCCATGATATATGTTTATAGATATGCTTTGCTAATAGAAAACTTAATTGCCAGGAGAAAAAAATGTTCTCTATGTGTTAGATATAGCTAAAGACTCAACGTTGCACACTTTTTAAAAAGTATTTCAGGGACTCCATTAGATTAGGAGATTGCAGACTTCCCAGATTTCTGTTTCTCCCATATATATATATATATATATTGACAGTACTCATGCCACCTGTGTGGTCTAACCCACAGAACAATGTGGCACTTGTTAGCACTTGCATCAGGCCAGTGGGTATGTCACTGAGTGTACTTCCCCGCAGACTGAGCCCTGAGTGTGCTCGCTGAGAAGCTCTCAGCAAGAGCGCCACACACAGCAGACAGCAGGTGTTGCCCCTCCTTGAGCGTCCTCCGCCGACTGTGTCTTCTCTCATTCTTCAGTCACACACTGATTTCTCCATCTCTGTCTCGGTCTCTTAGCACTTCTCTTTTCCTGCAAACGGATCTGCTGAGACCCCACAGGGTTCCTGTCTGGAAAGCCATCTCCTGTATCTCTCTCCAGGCATCACATCCTCCCTTTCAGAGGTAGGTTCAGTGTGTATTTTTTTCTCTGGAAGAGTTTTCTGATGCTTCCACAAGACAGGTCATCATGAAGTGTGCCCTGCAGCAGCGCACGTGGCTGATCTGAATGAGGACATCCTGTCATGTTGGTTACATCCACTGTGGTGTTCTTGTTTTCCTGTTATTTTCTTAGGCATAATCACTAAAAGAGAAGGGGTAACTCTTATGCTTCCTATTTTAAATCTCTCACTTTTCTCATCACCCCAAAACACACAGGCACACACATTTTGTCTAGTTTAGTAATTTTATTCAGGGATAATGAATACATAGTGGTAAGTATGCAAGATTATCACTATTTCTCCAATTATTTTCTGTAACTGAGATTGTGTTCATCTTAACAGAGAATTACACTAAAGGACTATGTCATTTGACATGACTCATCAGAAAAACAAAAGTCTCATATTGGAAAAATAAGAGCTACTGCTTTGTTTAATTCTCAGGCAACTGGATACTCCATGTAAGAGTATATGGTCATACACTTCACATAGACAATGAATGATGATTTTGCTTTCTCCCTGAGATCCCCAAGGAGAACTCTCTCTACTTGGTCATGTCACTCTCCATTAGTCAATTAGAGGCTCTAGCTATTACATGCACACAGTGCAATAAATATCACATAAAATGAGTAAATCAAGTATGTTTTCTCTAAATTTAATACCTAAAATGAAAAAAACTTTAAAAATGGTTTCAAGAGCATTTCTAATAAATGGACATTTTCTTTTCTTTTTTTATTGTTTTATTGTTTAAAGTATTACAAAGGGTTTTACATATGTGTCCTTTTTCCCCCCCCACCCTTGACAATCCCCTGGCCTCCCCTACCCCCCAGTGTCTTATGTCCATTGGTTATGCTTATATGCATGCATACAAGTCCTTTGGTTGATCTCTTACCCCCCTCCCTCCTGCCCCCCAACCCTCCCCGGCCTTCCCGCTGCAGTTTGACAATCAGTTTGAAGCAGCTCTGCCTCTGTATCTATTATTGTTCATAAGTTTATAATGGTCTTTATTATCCATGAATGAGTGAGATCATGTGGTATTTTTGGATGGAACTGGAGAGCATTATGCTAAGTGAAATAAGCCAGTCAATGAAGGATAAATAGACATTTTCAAATGGTTAATTTCTTCAACAGCTTTCAAGATTATTTCACCACCTTTCTTTTTCCAAATGATAAAGTGGGCTCTACAACATGTTACAAAAATGTCCATATTCATACAGATGGTAAATCTGGGAACTGAGATTCAAACCTGTCTTCACTCCAAGCTTAATTCTCTCCATAATAATCACAGGTTCCCCCAACCAAAGAAAACAGAGATATATTTTCATGGCACAACTTAAATTTTGTTGCTTAAACAAGTATGTGGTAAGATGATGAGATAAGGGTCACATACAGGAAGGTTGACATTAATAAAATATCTCCATAAATGTAGAGAAAGTCAAATGTAGAAAAAAGCAAAAAGAAAAAGACCAATGCAAGTCCGAAAGACCCAAACTTAGAAAAGAAGTTAAAATGGTTTTTGACATCATTCTAAAGGCTGATGCCATCTGTTCCTCAGAAAATAGGAAGGAGGAATTTAAAACAAACAGACTTCATAGTTAATAAAACAGGGACAAATATTATTTTTATCCAGATGAAACTGTACTTTTGCACATACTCATTATCCTAGGTACTAGTAATAAAAGGCTAATATGTAAATCGACCAAACGGCGGAACGACTGGTCACTATGATATGCACTGACCACCAGGGGGCAAACGCTCAATGCAGGAGCTGCCCCCTGGAACTCAGTGCACTTCCACAGGGGGAGTGCCCCTCAGTCAGAAGCTGGGTTTATGGCTGGTGAGCGCAGTGGCGATGGTGGGAACCTCTCCACCTCCACAGCAGCGCTAAGGATATCTGACTGCTGGCTTAGGCCTGCTTCCCACATAGAGCGAGCCTAAGCAGTCAGTCAGACATCTCCCAAGAGCCCCCGGACTGCGAGAGGGTGCACACCAGGCTGAGGGAACCCCTGAGTGTACGAATTTCATGCACCGGGCCTCTAGTAAAATAATAAATAATTTCCCAATGAATTCAAATTACGCATGTGTCATACATTCAATTATCATATATCTTTGGCTCTAATCCTGGATTTTCTATTTGATGCACTGAGCCATTTGGGTTTTTTTGTTGTTGTTTTTTATTGATTTTTTACAGAGAGGAAGGGAGAGGGATAGAGAGTTAGAAACATTGATGAGAGAGAAACATCGATCAGCTGCCTCCTGCACACTCCCCACTGGGGCACTGGAAATGTGCCTGCAACCAAGGTACATGCCCTTGACTGGAATCAACCCTGGGACCCTTGAGTCCGCAGGCCGACGCTCTATCCACTGAGCCAAACCGGTTAGGGCGATGCACTGAGCCATTTGTATAATACCGGGTGGATACCATATTGATCTGTTTATAGTGGCTTTCTTGTATGTTCTTGTGGAGACATGTTTTCCTATGTTACTGTTTTTCAAAATATTCTAGGCTACTCTTTGGTACTTGTGCTTATAAATTTTAGGATTATTTTATCCAGTTTTACCTATACATGCAGAAAGCACATATTATCAGAATTCTAATTAATAGTTCCTTAAATATATGGCTTTGTTCTGTGAAAGTTACATTTTCTAATTTTAAATCATTCTATGTAGAGCACAAGTCTTCTTTTAAATTGATTTCAGAGAGAAAGGAAAAAGAGAGAGAGAGAGAGAGAGAGAGAGAGAGAGAGAGAGAGAGAGAAACATCAGTGATGAGAGAGAATAATTGATTAGCTGCCTCTTGCACTCCCCACACTAGGGATCAAGCCTGCAACCCAGGCATGTGCCCTAACTGAGAATGAAACAATGACGCTCAACCACTGAGCCGAGCCATGCCAGCTGGGCAAGAGCACAAGTCTTTCTACTTTCTTTCCTTCTTCTTTCCTGAATCATCATTTGTTTTTCCCTCTTTGGGGAATTATTCCTATCCATGTACAAATATTTTACCTATTTTAAAAAATCAACCCACTTTTTTAGGCTTCCCCTCAGTTACCACTCCATTTCTCTATTCTTCTTTATAATAGAACCCCTCCAAGAGTTTCCTTTTCCCTCGCATCATCAGTATTTGACACAAATGATCATACTTTGCATTTTCTTCATTGGCTTTCCCAATGTATTGAGGTGAATTTTCTCCTTTGCTGCTTCTTATTTAGCTCTCTAACCCTGAGATCAAGGTGGCTCAATCCTGAGTCTCTTCTATTATATAACTCCCACTTCCTTAGTGGTGTCATATTTGAGGTGGCAAATTTAAGTGCAATCTGTATTATGAAGATTCACAAATATATATATATTAAAAGCATAATATGCTAATTAGACCAGAAGTCCTTCTGGATGAAGCTGGGGCTGTGAGGGCCGAGCCCCTTGCATGAATTTCATGCATCAGGCCTCTAATAAATAAATATATATATATATTCCACATGTACCCATCCCAGGTTTGTATATCTATTTACTTCATGACCTATCTATCTAAATATCTAATAACATATTAAGCAGCCTTAGCAAATTATCCTATTAAAATAAATCTGATCATGAAATCTCATGACACTCAAACCTTATATTTCTTGAATCCCACTTGCCTTACCAGGCTTAACCTTCTATAATTTCAGTCACAGCCATCACTCACTATACCTGGACATTTTCTCATGTATTCTAATACCCTGAGGCTTGTCTCAATATATTCTCTCTCCCTAAAATGACATCTCCTTCTTCACCATTTCCATGTGTTGAATTCAGTCCCACCTCTCAACTCTATTTCTAGTAACCACACAATGCTTATTTTCCTCTTCTGATTAATTTCTCTCTGCCTCAAATTCGAGTACTCTTATTTTGTATTTCTACTTAATTTTATTGTGGGGTTTTTTGTTTGTTTGTTTGTTTTGCCTTAGGAGTAGATTACCCTATATAATAAATTGCTAATATGCAAATCAACCAAACAGCGGAACGACCGGTCGCTATGACATGCACTGACCACAACGCAGACACTCAACACAGAAACTGCCCCTTGGTGGTCAGTGCACTCCCACTGGGGGAGTGCCACTCAGCCAGAAGCCTGGCTCATGGCTGGCAAGTGCAGTGATGGTGATGGAAGCCTCTCTTGCCTCCATGGCAGCGCTAAGGAGCAGCGAGCTGAGCAGTAAGGAGCAGCAAGTAGGCGGGCAGTAAGGAGTGAGGGGTCTTGGACTGCGAGAGAGATGTCTGACTGATGGCTTAGGCCCGATCCCCATGGGCCTAAGCCATCAGTCAGACATCCCCCCGAGGGCTTCTGGACTGGAAGAGGACACAGGCCAGGCTGAGGGACCCCTCCCTCCCCCCAGTGCATGAATTTCATGCACCTGGCCTCTAGTATTAAATAAAATACTCTTTTTTTTTCCCAGAATTTTACATAATCTGGTATCAATATTTAGGGCATGTATACTATAATCATTATGTAATAAAAAGAATAGTGGATTGGAAAAGTTTTTTTTTCTAAATAGGTCTGGAAGAAGTTTTGAGTGGAAGATTTTTAAGTAAAACTTTGATATAAGCATATTTTTTTTTGTGTGGCACCTCACTTTTTTCAGCTTTTTTAGGGGAAAAAGTTAAGGTTTCCATTTAGATGGGTTAAGGTTAATCAAGATTGACTGTACTAGATCTACAGTTCTTAAAATGACACTCATAAACTTGGTTAAGTTATTTCTTTTGGGCTACATATTGCATTCAAGTCAATGGTTAATAACCCAGGAGGGGCACAGGCTAACTGAGTCATAACATGACTGTGGGGCCTCTAGACAAGATTAAAGGGTGTCACTGCAGCGGTCACATGGGAAAACAGTTACCTGGAGAGGCAGCCCTGGAGGTCTGAGTCTCCAGACATGTGAGCAAAGAAACTGCTTGGATATCCACCATTAAACCTTCAGATGGTATGAGAAACCCAGGAGAGAATTTCCCATTGAGCTCAGGCAACCTATACAACCATGAATACATGAAAGCTGGATTATAATCTCACTTTTTAAAAACTCAGTATCGTTAGCAGTCTAGATTTGTGGTAAGAGCTATATTGCTGGTTGTGTTAGAAACATATAAAGATCAAAGAAGATATTCAAAAGTTCAAGCAGATAAATCCTCTTTCTCACATAAAACTTTTTTTGCATGTCTTCACAGGTATATAATTGTCCTTGCTTGTACTTAAATATTTGTATCAGGTGTTGCCTAGCAGCCAATAAACACTTGCATGTCTAAATTAGAGCACAGAAATAACCGAACAAGCCTGCGGGACAGTGAGGTTGCATTGTCCACATAATTCGCCCTCTGCTTGTAAGGCCTGGCTTAGTTGATGTATCTGGAAACATAATGAATTATGACATATTTAAATACTCTTTAAAATGCATTATTCTTCAGTTCCTAAGAGCAGAATTATAGAAGGGAAAATTCAGTTTTAAAATCAGTAGTGTTTATAAATGTCTTATTATAATTTTTAAAAAGTGAATGCAGTAATTACAAAATTAGCAGCAATTTGAACAATATAATTTTAAAAAGAAAACATCACACAATATTAAGAAGTATAGATTGCAAGAAATAAAACAAGTTTCTATCAAATCAACTCATAATATAAACATTCTTATTTAGATAAATAATCAAATATTTTTACATCAACAAATTCTGACTATAATTTACAGATTTATTATAGTAAAAAGCACACATATAACAGAAAAATTTACTATCGAAGCCATTTCTAAGTGTGCAGTGCAGTGGTGTAAAATATGTTCATGTATTTGTGCAACCCATTTCCAGAACTTTTTCATCTGGCAAAACCTAATCTCTACATCCATTGGTTTCTCTGTCTCACCCTCCATCCAGCCCCTGGCAACCATCATTCCATTTTCTGTTTATTATTCTGACTACTCTAGAAACCTCATACAAGTGAAATCATACACTATTTGTCTTTTGTGACTGACTTATTCCACTTTGCATAATGTACTCAAGGTTCATCCATGTTGGAGCATGTGTCAGAATGTCCTATTTTTAAGGCTGAATAACGTTCATTTTTATGTGTATACCACATTATATTTATTCATCCATCCATCCCCCCCTCTTGGATGTTGTGAATAGTGCTACTGCAAACATGGATGTGATTCTGCTTACATTTCCTTTGGATATATACCCAGAATTGGAATTGCTGGATCATGCAGTAATCCTGTTTTTAACTGGAATCCCCCTACTTTTTTTCCATAGTGACTATACCATTTTTCATTCCCACCAATTTCTCTGCATCCTGGACAACACTTGTTTTCTGAGTAGCCAGGCATCACAATTAGTGAGGTGATACTTCATTGTGATTTTGTATTTCCTTAATGATTAGTGACATTGAGCATCTTTTTCACAAGCTTGTGGGCCATTTGTATGTCATCTTTGGAGAAATGTCTGTTCAAGTCATTTGCATTGAGATAATCTTTTCACCAGCCTCATATATGCACTACATTTTCTAAACAAAAGACAGAAGAATTCTTTTTTTAAAAAAAAAATCAGAGTTAATAAGGTTTATTATCAGAAAAGAAGGAATATGTGAAATACTTCTCAGCAAATTTTGTTTTGGTTTGCCTTTAGTTTGTTTTCAGACCTAACTGGGTAGTAAGAGAAAAGAAAATGAGTGGCGGGTTGGTCATTCAATTGAATTTGCTGAAAGTGAAAGCCTGACCGTGGTTTGATTTGATGCGGAAATTCAGGTTACCTAGGAATGGGTTAGAGATGGAGAAGCAGTAGGTACTAATACCTCAGACCTGAGTACTTGAGGACCAGCAGAGGGCCTCACGAACCCTGAGGTTGTGGTCTTTAGAAGATCACTAGGGATTTCCTGGAAGTCATGAGTCACCTGAACTTCAAAGCCTAAATCATTCTCTGGCTTTAAACTTTATTTTTAAAAAGCCCTCTTTGTTGCTTTTTACCTCCCTAGTCTGATAATTTCCTAGGCTTGGTTATAGCCACTTGAACGGGATACTGGCTGATTCTTCTCTGCCTTAAAAATCAGCCCCAGCCTTCTTCCCACCGTCTCATCTCTGCATGGGCTTCCTTATCCTCAGTCCCTTTTACGAAGTTTCTCTTTTGAGTAGAATTGATCATTTCTTTTCTCATTCTAGGTGTATTATCTGCCTCCTGTTTGATTACTGCATGTACTTGTCCTTTTTCTGGGAACTGCTCCCCTTCTATTTTCAAAGCTATTCTTTTTTCCACTTTACCTTGAATTTCTAATGACTTCTGACAATAATAGAACCATTTTTGTCAGAGTTGTTTTATCCCAGGATGAGCCAATCTGAATTCCTCCCTAGGGAGAGAGGAAGTCCCTCTCAAGTGGCAGTTTGATGAGATTTGAAGATCCCAATCCTATGAAAGATCTACAAACAGAAGAGATAGTTGAAGGGTGCCAGGATCCTTAGGCTAAACTGACTCTGACATTCCATAGTTGGCCAGTCCAGCCTCTCAATCCCCACTTTGCCAGAAATAATTCAGATGGATGTCTATTACTTGCAAAGCAGAACACCCAAAATGAGTATGCCTCTCACCTGTGACCATTGCATCACCTCCCTTTTTATGAGATCCTAAATCTGGCCTGGTCGGGCCTGAGTGTCTCTTTGTCCAGCTAGTGTGATCTTCCCACAAGGCTTTACCGAAACCACTGAAGCAAATAGATCCCTGTTGTCCTGGGAAAACGTCTCCTCGGAAGCAGGTTTTCAAACACATTGCAAGACTTCATTTTTCCTTTCAGAAGATATTTGTCACTAAAATTGTCCCTTCAGCATGCAATTTAGAAGGCCTTATATCTATCTGCACTCACGTTTTCTGATAAAGGGTCTGTGTGGTACATTTTCTTGACCTCCAGGCCAAAAAGAAAGTTCATTAAGGTTTCTTATGAGTAGGCCTGTCTCTCATCTTCTTCCAGGCCCCTTGGAGTTCACCTGAACTTGGCTTCTGATCAAAGTGGACTTATTTATATTCAGATTAGCTCAAGACATTAGGTGTAAAGACAGGAGAACATTCTTAATGTGATGAGTTCTGGGCTGTAGGAGAGGAGTGGGCATGGGACACAGGAACTGTTTTGGTTTTATTATTAATTTTATAATAAACACGTATCTGTGAGTGGTAGGGCAGAGAAGAGCACAGTTCTGTGAACATGCTTTGTAAAGGTAAATCAGAATGTGAAGTTTGTAATGAGTCTACAACCGGGGACTTTCAGCAGCTCATTTCACAGAGCTCTAGCCTCATGCTGATGTAAGGAAACAGTTCAGATGGCTCGTGAGAAATACAGCTCTGTACATGCTCAGAAAATCCTTTGTTCCCTTTAAAGGTAATCCGAAACAGGCCAAAAATCCCAGGGCAACACCTCTACTCAGTGTGTTCACACCTGCTCCAGCAAATTTCCATGCAAATTCTGAATGTTTGATTGCTCAATCTCCACAGACAAAATGCAAGGGCTGGAACAGCCGCAGCAGGCCTCCAGCAGGCCTCCCCATGTGTGACTCCCAAAACCTGCCTGTTTGCCAACAGCTGCAATCTTCTGATCTCCAACGTTACACTTGCTTGGAGCCCAGCCTTTGTTTAGATCAATTAAAGTGCCCTGGGCAAGATGCTTGTCTCTTCCTTCAACGGACTTTTTTCTCTGAGTTGACAGTAATGTATTTACTATAAAGAGAAACTAACCAATATGAGAAAGCTTATTTGGGGGATTAAAGACAAGGCTATGTGGTTCTATAAATTCAGCTTTCCTCTCATCTTTTTTTATTCATGTGTTCAAAATGTCATTGGAAACTTCTTTTGGGCAGCATGTTCTTGAATCCTGTGTTAGTTGCTAATCAAAATACAGGGTGTCCCAATAAAGCGTATACACACTTTAAGAGCTGATAGCTCAATTTTGAAAATGAAATTTATTTTAATAAACACTGCCTTTATAATTACTCAAAGCGTGTGTATACATTTCTGGGAGGGAATCCTTTATATTATTTCATTGTAAAAAATGTACAAGCATGTTTGAGGGGAAAAAGAGGATGTTTAAAGATCCCAACAATTCCTATTTTGACTGAACTTGTTAGGAATTTAGGCCTTTTCCTGCCTTATCCAAATTAGGGAAGGTTTTGAAATTGTTAGTGCCTAGTGCAGTGTGAAGGGTGGGTGTGGACCTTGATCTTACACTGAAAGAAAAGCTAGAAGTGACAGGTAAACTGTAGCAGTCCAGATGGAAATGTAGTCTTCCATAGGTGCTTGTCTTCCAATCTCGGTTTGCTTAACTCTTGTCCATAGACCCTAAATCAGTGATGGCGAACCTTTTGAGCTCGGCGTGTCAGCATTTTGAAAAACCCTAACTTAACTCTGGTGCCGTGTCACATATAGAAATTTCTTGATAATTGCAACCATAGTAAAACAAAGACTTATATTTTTGATATTTATTTTATATATTTAAATGCCATTTAACAAAGAAAAATCAATAAAAAAATGAGTTCGCGTGTCAGAGGTGTCATAGGTTCGCCATCACTGCCCTAAATTATGACCTATTTCTTCAGCTTTTCCTTCAAATTAATATTCACTAATAAAAAATACAGAATCTTGGCTCTCTCCTTTTACTTAGTTTACTCAATTTCTCTAAAACGATTTCTCTTAATTCATTAAACTGTTATAAGGATAAATACAAGGTAACTGTATACAATGCACAGTACCTGGCACAAAAGCCCTTGGTAAGCAGTATACTCTCATGATCCCTAGGCTGAGGGGAAAGAGTACCTGTGGGTCTCAAATACTACAAAATATTTGTCTTTAAAAACAAAAAGAAAACCACCAAATTAGCCTTTTACCAAAATGCAAGGACTTTCTTCCCACTCTGGCCAATTTGCAAGTGCTGCCTGTCCTTTAGCTGCCCATGTGCTGGTGTGATGACTCTGTGTCTGGTCTTGCCTATTGGCCTGCCCTAATTAGGCTATTTCTTTGCAAACATCTCTTCTGATTGCTTTACACCCATGTGTTCTGCCTGCTGTTCTCATTTCCCGACTCCTGAGCTGATGTTACGATCCTTCAAATTGAGGGAGCCCTGAGGACAGAAACCTGCAGGGCAGCAGAATGAATGTAATCCCATTGTTAGTTTCTATTCTAAACTGCTCAGCAAGCACAGAGCAACTCCTTATAGAAGGTGTTGCTCCTGAGACTGAAAGGGTAATGAACTGTAAAGCCACATGGCTCAGTCCCCTAAAGACATATTGCAGTGTTAACTTCCTACAGACATGGGAACAGGGAGGGTGCCATCTCCTACTGATCCTCTCCTCAGAATCCCCATATAACTAATTCTGTGTCCTAAAAGTCTCCTTTCATTGGGAAAAGCATTAAAATTTAAGATGAACAAGAAAAAAGGAACATTCTCAATTCCTTGTTGTAGGAAACTGATAGATAGGTACGGTTTAATTTTCCTCCCAGTAATTCCAAAGAGTTGAAACTTTAATCTCGGAAGGTAGATGCAATGTTTTGCCTGTGGATTGAACGAGAACACAAATACAGGTTACACTTTCAACATGTAGGAAGCTCCATGCCAATGCTCTTCTTTTTCTTAGGACCTTTCTGTCTATAATTTGATTTAAAGAATTCACCTGCAGTGTAGGCACCTGTCCCTTATAAAAGGCCAACAGGCATTTTATATGTATATCAAGGACTCTTCTCATGAAAAAAAACAAATTAAAGCTTTTACTACAAATAAAACAAAAATAATAGCCTGGTTCTTTTCCTTTTCCACACATTCTATTTTTTAAATAAATTTTTAGGGGCAATGGCAGTAATCATTTGTGATGTTATTATTGGTCAATGTGGACCTAAAGACATCTTTTTTTTTCTCAGAACTGGTGTGCCTTCATCCAAAGGCAAGGTGAGAAGAAGATAAAGCTAACTTTATTTATTTGGTCCATGGTACAAGTTTTGTTGTCCTTTGGCTTTCTTTCAGATTGTAATATTGTAAAAATTAGACACCACTACAAATCTTGCAATGCTATTTCCATTATATATAGATTGTTCTCAAATATAACTATTTTGCTTATGACATGAAATTTCAGAATGTTTCTTCTGAGATTTATCTGGGGGACCAAATGCTATCACTTGAAGAAGTATGTATATGTGTCTCATCTGGAAATCTTGACTTTCAGCTATACGGTTCATTATTAGTTTCCACAAGTCTCAGCAATCTCTTCATGAAAAATCCCCAATAAATCACATCTTCCACTGCAGGACTTAGCCTGCAGTTTCATTTTTTTTTAAATAGAAGATTACAGAATACTTTACTAGTCTTTGAAGAGAAACCTGATTGCTAATGCTAATTTGGCTTTTAATCTGCTTTTTGCTCTTTCTTATTTGTCTCTGCTTTACCTACATTACTAGTGATTCGGGTTGTTTTCCTGAGTAGGATACAAGGGTGATTTCTTTCCCTGGATTCGAAGAATGAAGCCACAGACAAAAGGTGATAGGTGAAAAGGGTGGACATTTATTGGAAGCAAATACAAACTCCCACGTAGGGAGAAGGTCCCAAGGGGGCTAACCCGCAAGGCCCCTTTTTCTAAGGTTTATGCTGTAGTTCTTTGTCTCTTCATGCTCCCTTCTAATTGGGCCCCTTCCTCACTTTATGATCCTGTGCTCTTCTAACTGGTCACCCTTTTTGCAGAATATCAGCTTTAAGCCCAAACCCCGAGTGCTGCTCCCTCTTTCTCTCCCCCTTATCTTGTAACATTTCTCTATCTCCCGTGAAAATCTGTTTTCCTCTTTCTCCCATTTGTCAGCATTTCTCTATCCTCTGTGAAAGTTTGTTTCCTTTTCCTCCCCGTACTCTATGGCTTTTCCTTATCTTGTGTGAATGGATGTCTTCCTCTCCCCTTACACTGTGGCACCTTTTTTATTCTCTGCAAATGTATGCCTTCTGGTGGTTCCAAGCCCTCATCTATGCATTCCTCCCCAAAGGACCCTCTTTATTCCTAAAACTCCCTAAACCTGCCTATGTTTCCCCTAAAGTTCCTTTCACTAGCATGTCATTCATTCATCAGATGTAAACTCATATAGCTGTATGCACTGTAATTAATTCTGCTTAGTCAGGGGGGAAAAAGTTGTCTGTATACAAAGATCCATTTAGCTGTTTGATAGAATTAACTTGTCCTAAGAAATCCATAAACCGTCAATCAGTCTGCATTTTATGAAGGAATATGCTATCAGTTAAACTGAATGTAGATTGAACATACATAGGCTGGGTCAAGATACCAGAAAAGGCTGAAAAATGTGTATACATTTTGAGGGCTAAAAAAGTACTTTTGTTCCCACCATCTAAGTTTTATTTAGTTGGGTTAATAATTCAAACGACATATAGCAGATTAACAGAAGAAAATCGAGTTTGAATACATAGGTACACAGAATTCACATAAGCATGAACATTCAAAAGACAGTGAGGAAAGACTGGGCATATACCAGTATGTCATTTTGGCCGAAGGAGGAGGAGGAGAGGAGTCAGGGGTCTAAGATTTCAAAGGGAATAAGCAATAGGGAATAGGCTATAAGGGCAATAAGAAGTTGAGGAAGAGCAGAACTTATCTGCAGGTAAATTTTTATGAGGCAACCCAGAAACAATGGGACATGCGGGTGAGCCAGTCAATAGGCCCCTGCTTGGAGCCTTCCCGTCTACTTAATTTCAATTAGGCAAAGGTGAATAAGCAAAGATTTCCTTCATGGAGCAGGTTTTTCCATATGAATCTCTTGGTCAGGAAAGGGGGAGGGTCAAGCGTTCTTTTGGAGTCTTATTTCTAAATAACCAGCTTAAAATCAATATCTCAAAATACAGTTTTAGGGGGGCAAAACTTGGTGCCCTTCAGACTAAAGCGTTAAATCAAAACTATTCACACTCAGATCATCAATGACTGCAAACATTATTAATGAGTGAATAAAGAGCATTTATTTGATTCAAGTCATTTAATTTAGAATATCATTTGCTAAACTTAGCAAGTCATGGGGGGGGGGAGAAAAACGCAACTACCATTTGTTTTGTGCCTCAACAGGTGTTTCACATGTTAACTCCTTTAATCTTCACAACCTTGTAGTGAAGGTATTATTATCTTTAATTTGCAGAAGGGAAACCGAAGCTAAGAGAGGTTAAGTAATTTGCCAAAGGGCATAATGCTAGGAAATGGTAGATACTGGATTTGAAATTAAGTCTGACTAAAAAGCTCATACCTTCCCTGTGGCCTGCTGCCCAGGCAGGAAGCAGTTTCGCATCCTTAGCTAATTCATGGGGTTGCAACCAGGGTACCTAAAGTGATGTTGTGATGAGTCATCCTGGGCTGGTTCCAGCCATGTACACATTGGCAGGTGAGGTCTACTGACATGCAGGAAAAAGATTAACTGGGCCCCATGAATAAATAATATTTTAAAATATTGAGTTGGAAAATAAGTTCAAAAAATCAAATTAATGTGCTTCATTGGTTTTTCTTTTTGAATCGGGAATAAATTCACTTAGTAAATAAATAAGAGGCATCCAGTGGAAAAGTCTGCCTCCACCTTGAACCCTTGTGCTCAGTCCCCCTCCTCCTCCTCCTCCTCCTCCTCCTCCTCCTCCTCCTCTCAGATATAAAACCTTGTTTCATGCAGACCTCATTGTCATTTTTCTTTTACAAAAGGCAACATAAGATACACATTGTTCAGCACCAAGCTTTTTATCTCACATGACACATTGTCTTGGAGATCTTTTATTGTGAATAATTTGTTTAAATCCGTCTCCTACTGATAGACATGTCTTTCCAATTTCTTGCCATTTCAATTTTTGTTTCTTTGCTGTACGTTCACATTTTGTTGGGTAACTCTCTTTTTCAATGAATAAACTAGTTCCTTCATCATATCCAACATGTATAGGCATGTCTGTAGGTAAACTATATCAAAGAGGGAATCTGAATCAAAGAGTAAATGAATTTGCAGTTTTCTTACCTAATAAGTAAATGGCTTTCCTTAGGGGTTGGAGCTGTTTGTACTCCCGTCTGCAGTAGGTGAGCATGGGATTTTCTCAGGGACTTTCAAAAAAGAGGTTTTTTAAAAGAATCAAATGTGGGGAATTTTGCCATTCCGATAGACCACAAAAATGCCGGATAATGTATTTCTTCCACTATGTGTTATACTTGGTTATGGTTTGTATATGTGAAAACTACTGTAAGTACATATTAATGTGAACCTTAATGCTTTGTTGAAATCTCGCATTGCTTATGGTGGTTTTCAGTTGATTTACTTAGACTTTTCCAAGTAGGTGATGACAGTGTCTACACAAAGTGATAACTTTACCTTCTTTACAAACTCAACCTTTTCCTTTTTTTCTAACTGTGGTGGCTACTAACTTTAGAACAATATTAAATAATAGTGGTGACAGTGAACCTTCTTGACTTATGCTTGACTTTCATGGGACGTAGCTCATATTTCTTCATTAAGCATCCCGCATTTAATCATACATTTTTGTAAAATGTCACGGGTTTGTCACTGGGAGACAAGGAAACAGTACAATGACATGTTCTGCTGTCTGTGGGTGAAATAAATCTCAGGTACTCAGTGACCGTCACCAACAGGCCCTGAGAGAAGTGACATGGTGGTCACTGATCATCATGCATAGCTGTATGTACTTGGACATTTGTAGACTGAAGGGCGAGCAGTGAAGTTTTCACAGAACTATAAAAAAATGGAAAAAGAGCGTGTGTAAAAACTTGGGAAACACAAATAGTCTATCATCTTTTAAATAGAGTGAGTCCAGGTAAAGAATACATGAGAACTCAACACCATTATTATAAGTAAAATAAAAAGTTTGCTTGTATTTGAGCAAACTCTTGTCCTGAGATTGATTATTCTTAGACTAGAGGCCCGGTGCACAGAATCATGCACTCGCGGGGGGGTAGGGGGGGGTACCTCAGCCTGGTCTGTGCTCTCTTGCAATCCAGGAGCCCTTGTGGGATGTCCGACTGATGGCTTAGGCCCAGCAGTCAGACATCCTTAGCACTGCCGCAGAGGTGGGAGAGGCTCCCGGCACTGCCGCTCTGCTCGCCAGCCTTGAGCCCAGCTTCTGGCTGAGCGATGCTTCCCCTGTGGGATCAGGCCAAAACCGCCTCTCTGATATCCCCCGAGGGGTCCCGGATGTTAGAGAGGGCACAGGCCTGGCCAAGGGACCCCACCAGTGCATGATCAGGGCCAGGAAGAGATGTGGGAGGTTGGTCAGCTGGGGAGGGACCACGGGAGGGCTCCAGGGCATGTCCAGCCCATCTTGCTTAGTCCTGATTGGCCAGACCCCAGCAGCAAGCTCACCTACCAGTTGGAGCATCTGCCCCCTGGTGGTCAGTGCACATCATAGCGACTGGTCAACCGGTTGACTAACTGCCCCCTGGTGGTCAGTGCATGTCATAGCGAGTGGTTTAGTGGCCTTAGCATATCATTAGCATATTACACTTTGATTGGTTGAACGGCCAACCAGTCTACCAAACACTTAGCATATTAGGCTTTGATTATATATGATTTACTTCTTCATATAGAAACTTAGACCTTTTAGATATTAAGATAGGCTTATGAATAATAGGAAATCCAATAATATTGTTTTGTCTGTGCACATTCAAGGTTCATGTTTGTTTCATACATGTTGTGGTTCTATTTTCATACAGCATTATCTCCACTTGAAAATTTTGATAAAAATTGCTCACAATTGGGATATATGCTACTGTTTCCTGTACTGACCTCTGATGGGAAAACAGGTATCTTCATTTGGTACTGTGACAGCTTGAAGAAATAAATATGATCCACTTTCCTTTGAAATAAACTTCACTGTGGATCCCCTTGTGGGAAAGGAAGAATGTTAGAATAATCTATGGGAAATGTAGAATATAAAACCTTAGCGGTTGAGGCAGGGATAGAAATCCTTCAACTTAGATTAAGATCTGTCCTATGACTGAGATTAAATATACTGAGTCATTCTATTAAAGAAGGAAGTTGAACTAGATGACCCAAAGCTATGTGTCACAACCAGGGCTGATTTTCAAAATGGCCAGGAAGTGATGTGATGGTCAGCTGGGTTTGGAAATCTACTGATCCAAGGTAAATTTTTACAGCAAAATTATTGTTTTAAGCAGGACTGTAACAACATCCATTGCAGAGATAAATGCTATTTCCAGCTAACAACCCGCTGAAAAAGTGAGAGCTCTTTAACCAACCTATATATACACATTTCCAGACTTTAGAGAGAGGTGTTTTGTTTTTTTATTGATCTTTATCCACTGGAAATTCTGGGTCACCTTTAAATCTTTGTTCTTAAGCATTCCCTTAAGAGTGAGTAATTTTTCTTTCCCTTAAAATGTCTATTTTAAATTGTTTGGATAGAACAGCTTTAAATTATTTAGGTAGAAGCATCCATTCACATGGGCTAACTGCTTGAAGACCTGACTTTCACCTTAGTCTAAACTTATTAACGTAAGCTTCAGTTAATAAAAAAATGTTTACCTTCAGATTGTTTAGTTTTTTCTTTAATAGTTACTTTTACCCTTAAGCCAACTGATATGTTTTTAAAGCAGAAACCAAGAACTATTCCTTCGGATATTCCTGAGAAGCACCTTACGGAGAAACAGCTACAGGGACATTGCCCACACTTGCCCATCTTCTCCCATTAAGGTTCTAGGGTGTTGCTCTTGGCTCAAGTCCCACACTTACCACACTTTCATCACTGCCCTGTGGGAGGGGCTGGGACTGACAAGGACAAAGATTGGCTTCTTTTCTCCCAGGAAGTACCCGTGAGCGTGGACAGAGAAAGGTGCTGATATCAAACATAATGAGGTTTGATGGGGAAAACATTTCAAAGCATGATGGCCAGTTTTCGTCCATCTTAGGAAACAGTGCAAGGCCCAGGTGTTGTTGTGGGAATTCATTCCGAAGAATAGCTCACTGTGCTCAGTGACTACTCTGTCACTAAGGCAATAGCATGAAGCTGGTCTCTTGGCTGAATTCCAAACTGAGCGCTGCCTGATTTACACATATTCTTGCATCTTCTTTTATAAGTACATTTGTGTAATTCTTCAAGTTCTGCCAAAGAGATGGAGGCACAAACTGACACAATTCTCACCCTGTCATAGGTGTTGCAAGCCTGCCTGACCCGCACCAGCAACAAATGACAATCAGGGTTTGAGATCTCCTCTAACACCAGCACCAGCATCACCACCTGTTCTCTCTGAACCTATAAAACCCAACTCTCTCAGCTCTGGGTCCCTAATCTTATCTTATCTGCTAGTCCCTTTGAACTTGAGTTCTAATGTTTTGGACATTGACCTTTTTCTTCATCTTTGATTTGTATCAGACATTCATCTGTCAATGTCTCTTTGTCCCGCTCAACTCATCCTCTGACCTTATTGGTAGACAATTCTCCATGGAGGTCTCATGTTTCTGCCTATCTTGTGACATCTTTTTTTTTTTTTTTGTAGCAAATAATCTTAGAAATATAGTATCTCCTTTCAGTGCAGAGGGAAGACTTTTTTTTTCAACCATCCAAGATAATAAAGACAATGGCTCTCTTCAAGGCAAAGGTGGGGCAAGTTTGCTAGCAGTCCCTTTATATGACTGAGAATTTCCAAGACTCAGAGTGTTTTAGGTGTGATGCACAATCACTGTGGCGCATGAAGCATCTTTCTGGGGCTGCCTCTGCATCATCCCTGTAGAGCTTGTGAACAAAACTTATGCAAACATGAAGGTCATGATGCTAGCTGTGTTCTGAGTGATAAAGTTCTTTATTTCTGACCCAAGTCTCGTGTCTTCTGCTGGCATCTATGAGACTGACAGGCTGACTGGTGAGCTTGTGAGTGAGGTAAAATCAGAGTTGTCACAATTCTTGATATGCCTCAGTTGACATAAGCAGTATAGCTGACATTCTCTAGCATTTATTTCCCTTCCTAATTACACCCTGATTCCCTCTTGAGAATTCTATATTCCCTATTGAATACTATCTCATGAATGTAATTAGGAATTCTGTTCTTTCCTAGGTAAGAGATGGGAGCATGATCTGAGCTAACCTCACTGGAACTTAAACAGAATGACACAAAGAGTGGAAAACTGGCTGCCACTCAGCAGGGAAGCCATGCCACCCACACATGCTACAATAGGGGTGAATCTCAACCCCCAAACAGTTATTCCCCACTATTTCTGCCCATCCTCTTTCTAGAATCTATACTTTAATTGAACTCTGCCTGTGACCAGACCAGGTCCCAACCATTTCCCATGAATTTTGTGAGCTTTTAATATCCTCAAAATACATTTCCTTTAGCTTGAGTTGGTTGCTATTTCCTTCAACCAAAGAATTCTAACATAAACAGCCAGTCTAGGTCTTATCACCTCACAAGTCTAAAATATAAATCCTTTGTGGGCAAAAAAATTTGCTTTTCTTGTTTATTATTTTCTATTATGATAACTAGCAGATATTAAGTATTCAATAAAAAATTTACTGACTAAGTAAATGATCTTATTTTCAATGAGAAGTTTCTGCCACTGAATATCTGCATTATTGGTCATAAACAATTGTCCAAGATAGAAATTAAAAACAGTGGAACCCAAGGGGATGAAGAAATAAGTTCTCTTTGCATTTATGTGAGGCAAGTCTAATAGTTCTCAGTATCAACGTAATAAATTCTCAGTGGTCAATGGACACTGAAAATCATTCCTTATTAAATAAGAATTTAGCTAGAAAGTAAATGTGATTACAATTAAATAGAAAAATTAATAAATGAGAAAAATACAAATTAAAAAATATATAGGAATAGAATTTAATCTACAGTTTAATGAAAATATTTTTTGTACAAATCAAATGAGATATAACCCATAACTTTAAAATAAGGCAAAATCATAGTCTTGATTGCTTTTTGTCATCTCAACTGGGTTGTTTATTTTTTCTTTTAAAGTCTCTTTTTTTTGTTTTAAAGTCAAATTTTCTTTTATATTTCATCCTGGTACACTTGTATATCACTATTTTTATTTCATTACTAGAGGCCCAGCACACGAAATTTGTGCACTCAGGGGTGTTCCCTCAGCCCGGCCTGCACCCTCTTACAGTCTGGAAGCCCTTGGGGGATGTCCAACTGCAGGGCTTAAGCCGGCAGTCGGACATCCTTAGCGCTGCTATGAAGGCAGGAAAGGCTGCTGCCACTGCTGCTGCGCTTGCCAGCCATGAGCCCGGCTCAGGGCTTCTCGCTGAGTGGCGCTCCCCCTGTGGGAGTGCACTGACCACCAGGGGGCAGCTCCTGCATTGAGCGTCTGCCCCCTGGTGGTCAGTGTGTATCATAGCAACTGGTCGTTCTGCTGTTTGGTCGATTTGCATATTAGCCTTTTATCAAATAGGATAATGAGCTACAGATCCAACAGTTTCCATTTCAGCTTCCATTAAAATTTATATCAGATGAACTATTCCTAGGTCTCTGATCAAATGCCAATTGTTATTGCACCAGGAGAATTTATGGTGGATTCTCAGAGAAAGGATTGGTCAGACGGGAAGTGATGTGTCTGTGATGTGGCATGGGGCTGACAGCCCAGACTCACTCTTTTTGCATCCCTGAAAACTTCTGGTGTCCATGCTTGCTGGATAATTAAAGGACAAATGGATATATTTTCTTGACTTTAGTGACAGCTACCAAGTTTGTCTTAAAAGAATCAACTGAATTCAACTTAATTGTTTCTAAGACAAAGAGGTCAGGTCAGGTTATCAGCAAAAGCAATCTAGCAGTCAATCAGATATGTTTAAACTAATAACTAATTTGCCTGTTTTTTCTCTTATATTCAACACAAACTGAGTCAATAGAATAGATGGGAGAGGAATCAGTGCTATTTTATACCGAGTTTGATCCCTCTTTGAGCTTGTTTAAGCCAAGAGTATGTTTTAATAAGTGGCCTAAAATAGCAGAATTTAAATGTTTCTCACTGCACAACTCCTTTTGAATGAAAAGAAAGTGCAATAAAAAGAATAGTCTTGAACACTTATTATGAACAAGACAATTTAAAAGATACAAACATGAGTAAGATTCTATTACTGCCTACGCGAAGATTAACCTGGGAGAAAAGAAAACAATGTGTTTAGCACAAGGCCAGAAAAGAACCATAAACGACAATATGAAATACAATAGTAATTAAAAAGAAGTGCTCTCTGGCTTGGAGACTGGGACAAAAATCAATGTGAGCAGCAAAATATAGCTGTGAAGGACCATGGAACATTCTAGCAATAGCAAGTGGTCTGTGGGAAATGGGAGCAGGGGTTGGGGTGCACATCCAGTGGGCTGGATGGGGAGAGGAAATAGAAGCAGCAGCAGCTGGAAAGACAGGTGAAGAGCAGTCTGTGAAGGGCTTTCTGTGCCTTGCAGTCATGTTGCCATTTGGTAAGGAATGACAGCTATTGCAGGTGCAGAGGGAGAGGCATACCATAGTCAGAGTGATGTGCTGAAGAGAGAATTAGTGGCTCCATGAAGGACAGACCACAAAGGAGACAGACTGAAGGCCAGCTGGAGTCTGCACTGTGATCACAGCCATGCTTTAAGAGAATTTACCTACCATTGATTTGTAGGGTTGGAGAAGGCACAGCACAAAGGAGACAAGTCCTGGTTAAGGGGGTTCAAGGAGAACTACTACCCCTTTAGCAGAGTGGCTGTAAAAAGTGACAATGCCGATTGTTGGCAAGGATGGGAAGATATCAGAGTACACATACATTGCTGATGAAATGTAAAATGGTACATCACTCTAGAAAAGTTTGGTGGTTTCTTATGAAACTAAACATGCAATTGCCATGTGACCCAACAATTGTACTCCTGGGCATTTATCCTGGAGAAATTACACCTTATGTTCAACAAAAACCTACACACAGATATTGATAGCAACTTTATTCAGAATACCTCAAAACAGGAAACAGTCTGCATGTCCATTAATAGATAACCAAATAAAATGTGTACATACATACCAGTACCATGAATGCTACTCAGCAATAAAAAGAAAAGCCAATGATACAAACAGCTGGATAAACTTCAAGGGAATGCTGCTGGGTGAAAAAGCCAGTTTATAAAGGATACAGACTCTATGATTTCATTTACATAACAATTTTGAAATAACAAAATTATGGAAATGGAGACTAGATTAGTGGTTGCCAGGAGGTAGGAATGGAGGGGCTGGGCAGGAAGCAGGAGAGTGTGGTTACAAAAGGGCAGCAGGAGGGCTCCTGGTAGTCATGGAGCTGTTGTGTATTGTGACTGTGGTAGTGGATACACCAACCTATGCATGTACTGAAATTGAATGAAACTAAATGTGTGTGTGTGCTCACACATGGAAATGAGTACAAGTAAAATGGGAAATCCGAGTAACATGGTGGATTGGGTCAATGTTAGTATCCTGCCTGTGATACTGTTCTGCAGTTTCACAAGATGTGCCCATGGGAGGAAGCTGCAGAGAGGGTACTTAGGCTCTCTGTATCATTTCTTTTGACTGCATATGTGTCTACAATCATCTCAATAAAAATTTCCATTAAAAAGACCAACAGTACCAAGTGTGGGTGAAAATGTTGAGAAACTAGAAATTTCATCCATTGTCGGTGAGAATACAAAATGGTACCACCACCTTTTAAAGTGTTTTGTCAGTTCCTTATTAATGTAAACATACATTTACTGCAACCCAGTAATCCCACCCAAGACAGATGAAATCATAGGCTGACAGATATCTAATGCCCATAAAAGCATTATTCGCTATCACCAACAACGGGAAACAACTCAATATCTATCACCATGGGAATGACAAGCGTCATGGTACGGCATCAGAGTGGGAAACCGGCTGCCACTCAGCAGGAAAAGCCGTGCCACCACCTATGCCACCACACGGGTGCATCTGGAAACACTGTGCGAAGTGAAATCAGCCAGGCACAATAGTGCCTGTATGATTTTATCTACAGCCATTTCTGAAAAGGCAAAACTATCCGAAATCAAGACCAGTGGTTGCCGAAGGCTGGGGTGAGAGGAGGGAATAGCTTTTAGGGGGCATGCATAAAGAAATTTTATGAAGTGATGTATATCTCAACTGCAATGGGGTTTATGTTGTATAGACTTGTCAAAATTCATCAAACTATCCTTTAAAAATATGAATTTTATGTATAAAAGTTATGTATGTATAAAAGTCTCCTTAAAAATAAATTTAGGGAGACTTCTGAATAACTGATCAATAAACTGAGACAAGCTATTTCTCTATAGAGCAGCACATAGAATAGGAAGTAAAAATGCCATTTTCAACAACATCAATAAGAAACAAATGACCTAGGAATAAATGTAATTGGTACACCTACCTCTACACAGAAAAATAAAAATAAAATTACTTAAAATAAAGAAAATCTAAATAAATGAAAGATATAGCAAGTTCATTGATTGGGAGACTAAATGTATTAACAAATCAGTTCACCCAACTCCAAATTGATCTGTAGACTCAATTCAATCTCGCACAAAGTCGCAGCAAGTTTCTTTTTTAAATGAAATGAGAAGCCAGTTTTAAAAGTTATATGGAAACACAGAATTCTAAAAAGAGCCAAGGCAATCTTGAAGAAAAATGTCAGAGGATTCATACTCCCTAATATTAAAACTTATAAGAAAGTCATAGTAATTTAATGGCTCTGATATTGGCTCAAGGATGGACAAAAAGACACATCCATATAAGAGTACCTGGTTAATAAAGGTGATAGTAAAAGACTGAGAAATATGGGATTAATTTGATAATTGATTCAGGTAAAACAATAGCTATTAGAAGAAAAGAAAGAAGACTCCAGCATCATGACCTTGGGATAGGCAAGTATTTCCACAACAGGACACAAAAAACTGTAACTACTAAAAAATATTAGATTTTATTCAATAAGAACTGCTATGAAAACATGCTATTGTGAGAGTGAAAGGACAAAGCTCAGAACCTGAGAAGATACTTGCACTGCACATATATTTACAAAAGGACCTATATCCAAAATGTAAAAGAACATCTACAAACCAAGAAACCCAAGGGGGGAAAAAAAGGCAAATTTCTTTTAAAAATATGACATACAAACAAAAATCTTATGTAAAAGTGCCCAATTTCATCAGTCATCTCAAAAATACAAATTCAAACCTCAATACAAGTGCACAACCAAACAGAATTACAAAAAGAAAAAAAGAATTAAGCAATACAAAGTGACAAAATATTAGCAAAGATGTAGAGCACAGATTCTTCTACTGCTGGTGTGAATAAAACTGATACCACCACCTGGTAAAACTGATGTTATCTATTAAAGCTACTTATACTCATGTCCTAAGACTCAGTAGTTTCACTCATATTATCTATATATATATAAAAGCCTAAGCGACCATTACAACCGGTTGACCAAATGACTGGTCGAAAGGTCACTGTGATGCACACTGACCGCCAGGGGGCAGAAGCTCAATGCAGGAGCTGCCCCCTGGTGGTCAGTGCACTCCCACAGCCAACCTCCTGTGGCCAGCCAACCTCCTGTGGTCCCTCCTCCCAGCCAATTGGCCCCAATTGGCCCTGATGGCCCCCAATCAAGACTGAGCAAGACAGCCCTGATCAGCCTCAATGACCAGCCAGACCAAGGGACCCCACCCATGCACGAATTCGTGCACTGGGCCTCTAGTCCTATATAATAAAAGCCTAATATGCAAATTGTCCCCTCTGTCGGTCATTTGACCTGGAGTTCGACCGCTCGCTATGATGTGCACTGACCACCAGGGGGCAGTGCAGAACATGGCGAGTATCAGCAACAAGGAGCTGGCAACAGGCAGCAGTGGAGGTGCTGCCGGCCTCGTTGGGCCCCAACAAGAGTGGGACCACTACAGGATGGTGGAGTAGGTGAGCGGGCAGCACCAGGCCAAGGCAGGTGCGAGTGGGGGCCTGATTGTCTCAGCGATTGCCCCACAGATGGCAGCCAGCGGCTGCAGTGGGGGGTGGGGCTGCTGCCCAGCTCCCAGGCACTGAGGGAGCCAAGCGGGGGGCCCGGCCCTGACTGATCACCCCACAGATGGCGATCAGTGGCCGGAGGCCCTGATCACCTGATTGGGGCCGGGCCTCGGGCTGGGACGGGGAACTGGGGGTGGATGGCAGTGACCAACCTCCCGTGGTGTCATGGCGATAGGGCTGCAACTTCTTGCCGGCTACCTGGGGGCAGGGGTGATGGGAACGGAGGTGCGGTAAGAATGCAGGGTGTCCACCAAGCTCACTCTCACTCTCCCTGTTACCCTCCCACGGGACGCCAGGGCTCATTGCACCAGGGAAGCCCCTGTGCTCAGGTGCCATGCGCCACGAGGAGGCTGCCCCACACCCATGCTGCCTCTTCCAGGTGAGCCAGGCTGCAGCCGCCAGGACCGCAAGGGCTGGTTGGACTCCCCATGGGCTCGCACAGGAGCCTGTCTGCAAGGCTGGCCAAGAGAGAGTGCACTTCCCGCCTGGCTTCTGTGCAGTGCTGCTGGGCGGCCCAGAGGCCCACGCTGTGCCCCAGCCCACAGCATCCAGCCACACTCACCACATCTCCACGTGAGGACTCGGGCACTGTGACTCAGAAGGGGGTGCGTGGGGGCCCGGGGGCCCAGGTGCTTCCCAGGGCCCAGAGGTAAGCTGGGACCTGCTCTTTCATGCCAGATGCTCACGCTTCAATCCCCGGCCAGGTCTAGGGACGGCACCTGTGCATGAATTTTGTGCACTGAGCCTCTAGTTAAAAATAAATATGTACTATGGGCACCAAAAACATGTACAAAAATGTTATTGCCTGAAGTATTAAGAGCCAAAACCTGGAAACAATCCTAATGTCCACTTGTAGTGAAATGTATTTTTAAAAGTATTCACACAAAGCCATACAATACAATTTAAAAAGGACAAACAATACTACATAGCAATGGAAAAGGGCAAATCATTGTTACACAAAATGATGTTAAGGAAACCAGCACAAAAGGGACATATTGTTTGATTCCATTTATATGAAGTTTAAAATACTAGTAGTTAATACTGATCTATGGTGATGAAAACTAGAATAGGGGTTTTCTTTGTTAGGGGTAATGTCTGGCAAAGGGTAAGGGAGGTTTCTGAGTGTGGTTATGGCCCACATCTTAATCAGGGTGGACAGTTAGACAGGTATGTTCAATTTGTAAAAATTTATAGGACAGTAGCTTAGGATTTGTGTCTTTTCCTGTATATACCTTATAGTTCGCCATAAGTTTATAAACAAAATCAGAGTATCAGACACTCATTAAAAATATAGCATCAATTATAGGACATACCATTATATCAATTTTCACACATGTAAACCAAGAATAAGTAAAAGCTATAAATACTTAGGGGGCTTCTTCTAAATGTTACAGATACATTTTTTAAGGAATATGGTTCTCAGAACTTAGTTAAATTTTGCAATGTGGTAATGACAGTGCATATTTAAGAGTAAAAGCCTACCTTAGCTATCCTATATAATAAAAGCCTAATATGCAAATCGACCAAATAGCAGAACGACCAGTTGCTATGACACACACTGACCACTAGGGGGCAGATGCTCAATGCAAGAGCTGCCCCCAGCCCGTAGGCCCCAGGCCAGCCAAGGTGGGTGCCAGCGGGGGTCCCCCTATCGTCCTGCCAGCCGCCCCACAGATCGGCCCTGATCGCCGGCCAGGCCTAGGGACCCTACCCATGCACGAATTTTGTGCACCAGGCCTCTAGTTGTAAATAATGCTGCAACAAACATAGGGGTGCATACATTCTTTCAAATTAGTGTTTTGGGTTTCTTCGGATATATACCCAGAAATGGAATTGCTGGATCATAGGAAGTTCCATTTTTCATTTTTGAGGACCCTCAATATTGTACCAGTCTGTATTTCCACTAGCAGTGCAGGAGAGTTCCCCTTTCTCCATATCTTCACTGATACTAGTTGTTTGTTGATTTTTTTTATGATAACCATTCTGACAGGTAGGAGGTGATACCTCATTGTGTTTTAATTTACATTTCTCTGATGATTAGTGACATTGAGCATGTTTTCATACCTATTGGCCATCTGTATGTCCTCTTTGGAGAAGTATCTATTTAGGTTCTCTGCCTACTTTTTAATTGGATTAATTTTTGGTGTTGAGTTGTGCAACACCAATTGTTGATGGGTGGGTAAAAATTGTGGTACATATATACAATGGAATATTACTCGGCATAAAAAAGAATGAAATCTTATCATTTGTGACAGCATGGATGGACCTGGAGGTTATTATGCTAAGTTAAATCAGTCAGACATATGCCATTTGAGTCCACTTATATGTGGAATCTAAAGAATAAGATAATGGAGTAAACAAAACAGACACCGAATCACATACAGAGAACAACAGACTGATGGCTGCCATATGGGAGGGGTGGGGTGGCTGGGTGAAAAAGGTAAAGGGTTTACGAAATACAAATCTCTCTATATAAAAAGCCAGTGACCCAAATGCCAGAATGACCGGTTGCTATGATGCCCACTGCGGCCAGCAAACTGCCCGATTGGGGGGGACGATCAGGATGGGGCTGGCCGGGGGGAGGGGCTGTAGGCTGATGGGGGTGGTGGGGGTCCACTGGGGGTGGGGCCGGCCAAGGGGAGGGGCTGCAGGAGGTTGGCTGGCCCCACCCCCAAGTGCCTCACCACCCTAATAGGGGGTGGGGCCAGCCAACCTCCTGCAGCCCCTCCCCTTGGCCGGCCCCACCCTCAGTGGGCCCCCACCACCCTGATCAGCCCTCAGCCCTCCCCCAAGCCGGCCCAGCCCTGATTGGGCCCTGATTGGGGCGGGCCGGCCAGCCAACCTCCCACCATCTCCTTCTCCCAACAGGCCCAGGCCCTGATCCACCAATTGGGGCCCGGCCAGCTGGACCCCACTGGTGCACAAATTCATGCACTGGGCCTCTAATATATCAACATAATCACAAAAATAGTCACAGGGATGTAAAGTACAGCATAGGGAAAATGGTCAATAACATATATATATATATATATATATATATATATATATATATATATATATATATAAAAAAGGCTAATATGCAAAGTGTCCCCTCGGGAGTTCTACTGGGAGTTTGATTGCTTGTTATGGCATGCGCTGACCATCAGAGGGTGGCGCAGGACAAAGGAATGCTCTGGCCGGCAGCTGGAAGGCCCTGATTGGCCCTGATTGCTGGCCAGGCCTAGGGACCGTACCCATGCCCAAATTTCGTGCACTGGGCCTCTAGTATTGTAATAACTGTAGTGTCAGGTGTGTCCTTGAAATATTGGTGGGATCACTTTGTAAAGTAGATGATTATCTAACTGCTATGCTGTACACCTGAAACTAATACAAAATAATAGTGAATGTCAACTGTAATTGAAAAATAAAAGTAAAAATAAGAGTAGAAACCTAAACATACAATAAATTTCAAATGACTCCATTTTAATTTGGATAATTTTAATTTTATTATAATAGCAAAATAGGCAGAGGCCTTCTCCTGAAAATAAGATTAGTGGCATATATTTGCATGATGACTGAAATTTTCCCAGGAATTCAGCAATCTAAGCCTTCAGTGTGTATCTCAGTACTATTAGTTGGAATCCTTCCAAGTACTAGAGCGAAGGAGTGAAAACATTAGTCATTGCCAAGTTCTCAGTGCATTTTTTTGGACCACCAGCTAGAAAATTCCATGTTTATTTAGTCAACCAGTCTGTTTTAAATTTTTCTATGTAAATCACCCATTTGTGTTTAAACATTATTAAATAATTTAGAATAAGGTTTCTATTAATTCAACAAACTTATAAAGAATATAAGGTAGTTACTGAACCCTGTAATTATTGTAAAATGACCTAACAAAAAAAGACCTTGCTGGCCTTTTTAGAAACCTCTCTTTGGAGTAATAGAACACACACACACCTATATACACACCATTGTGCTCTGGTTGGGGAAGCAGAAGGTTGTGAAGAAGTGACTCAATTTTACTGAGTGAAGAATACAAAGAAATTTATTTCGAAAATAAATGACCATGTTTGCAATAAAACTCCAAAATATCAAATGCAAGATGGCCATCATGTTCTGATGGTCAAGGAGCATACATGCACACAATTTACTGGATTAGTGCAATCTCAGGGGCCGGACACCTAACACGGTGCGGCATTGTGTAAGTCCGGAGAAGCAAACATTAATTCCTTCCAGAAGCTCTTAGGAAGATTTATAGGCTAGACCTTTTTCTCTGCCTTCCTTTGGAAAGTGATCGTGTCTCATTTTTTAAAAATAGTTCCAAATTCATTTGGTGAGTATTTATTTAAAATAAGTTAATAATGTAAAACAAGTAACAGTTGTTTTACTGTAAACATGTCATGCATGTTCTATTGGTTCAAAAATAAAATTAAAACAAGATATCCTCTGTAAAGCAAATATATTTATTATGCACTTTCATATACATAGGGATTTTTGCTTAATATAATACAAGGAATAAAATAAAACTTTTACATTGTGAAGTTCAATGTACATTTTAGGCTATTTACAAACCCCAAACCAATGGAAAAAAAAAAACTATTTGTTTGCAACTATATTTGCTGAGACATGTAAATGGAGACATGAAGGAAAACAAACATTTGCATAGCCAGACAATATTGAGAAAAGTATTTACTCCTGTTTTGTAAGTAGGAATTATTTTTGGTGAAGATTCCAGTAGGAGAGGGGCAAGGATAAGGGACAAAAGATACTGTGTGCTACAGAGTACAGAGAGTTCAGGTCAAACCTTTCCTACAAGCATTCAGGTTTTCATTCTTCAGTACTGTATTTTTTTTATCACTTCCCTTTTTACCACCTCATGACTTTTAGGGATGGACACGGATGGAATATTATAAAAATGTTATAAGCACATGGCATCATAGGTTTGTAGTGGCATCAAGTGATTTACAAAATTTAAACATTTTAATTCTTAAAATAGCTATTTAGGAGTTATATTTGGGGGACTATTTTTACTCTTCTTAAGGATTAAAAGCCATTTTCAATCATAGTATTAAATCAGTACAGAAAGAAATCAGCAGTCAGGCATCTCAGCACCCTCTCATCCTCAGTCTGACTGAAGGCCGTTTCTGTCCTATTCCAAACAATATAAAAACATCATATTGAACATCTTATTTTTTCCAACAGGTTCTCTTCCTACCAACTGTTTCAAGTGGTAATATAATGTGGACATGAAAACATTTAGCTCTTTGAAAAACATAAATCCCTTATGTAATGAGTCATATCTTTGCCCTTTGGCCACAAGGTGCATTTTTGTAAAAAACAAAACAAAAAAACAATAAAATTAAATAAATACAATTCCAATAATTCAAGGTTAATAGAAAAACTGGCAGCTTTCAGGGTTCTCTTTCTAAAAAAAATACACCTAATAAAACATTAGAGCTTCATCTTCTACAGTAATGTAAATGTACTGTATTTGAGATATGAGTAAGAATGGTTCTCATAATAGTGTATATTCATATTTATTAATAGAATCATTAACACTTCTAAGGCTACTTTGCAAGAGTCCTATTAAGTGTATTTAATAAATGTCCCATAGGGACAAAAATTCAATACTTGAAACATTCACATTCGAGTTATCCATATTGCCATGTCACCTTAATAGCGAGTGAACTTATTAATGCATTTCCTACTCCTGATTATGACTTGATGACATAAACAAAATGAGTGTTGCTGACTTTAAAAAAAGATCCAAGTGAAACATTTATCACAACCAATTCCACGTTTGTTTCTGTGAACAATGCACTACATATGTATCCTTCATTTAAGATGACATTACTGACCTCTGTTACTAAGACATTTTCTAAATATTCTTTTCCAATAGTAAGTTTTGTGCTAAATCTCCAAATTCTCTTTCCTCATTCCTCCTCCTTATCAACAGTATATGGAAAGAACAGAACTTCTGGATTTTGTGAGATTTTTCAGGGCTTATTTAAATATCAAACCCACACCCTTGGCTTCTAAGCACATTCGAACCTTTCCAGACATACACCCACCCACTCAACTGCCCCACTGGGTGAGAGTCCATCTAGGCCACGGCTGTGGGTCACATGCTCGTCTGAGCCAGTCAACTTTGTTTTCCTTGGTCACAGACCTCACCCTTAACCATAACATTCAGTCATCCCGCAAACAATTGTTCAAAGAAGAAAGCAGGAAAGAGTATGTGAACAAAAACTTGTTTATCAAATAATAATAAAAAAATACACGTGTTATGACTGACAGGTTAGTGGTATCATCTGTGAAGGACAGCACTTACTACATTCAAGAATATTCATCAAACTAACCACTAAAATTGATCCAAATGACTTTGAGTGGGGCTATCTCCATCATGCAGTGATTTACAAAACAGAGGCAACTGAGAGAGAAGCCAGTATTAAAATTCACACTGGTAAATTGTATTTGATTCAACTGGACGGTAGAGATAAGGGTAGTCAATGAATTGTTCAGGGATCAAAAATCTACCCTCAGAGAGACAGGCATATCTCCTCCCACGTACACGTGGCTGCAGCGTGGCTGTGTCCTGAGACATTCCATGCCTCAAGAATGACAGTCTGTCTTCTTGGAGGTGGAATGACAAGTGAATGGAAGGTGAAATTGTACCCCATTGAATGAAACAGAACTTTGTTCTGCCTATAGTCTTTTTTTTCTTTTTGACACATGTAGCCAGAAATTAGGAGGATACTACTGGGAAATCCAAATTTCAACTACTTAGAGCAGCTCCCTAAAATACTAGAAATTATTTTTAAATCTACGAAGAAACCATTTTTCTTCACCTCAATGGCATTAAATAGAAGTTCATTTTCAACCAATGCTGAAGGTGTAGTGAGTATAAATAGTTGCATGATTTATTTTAATGAGTGACATTTTTAAAAATACAGGAAACAAGCCACACACTATAGCAATGCAAATGTGACTGAAACAGTAGGCTTAACTTTTGTTTGCCACAAAAAGAAAAAAAAATAAATACAAGGAACACTGCCTTTTCATATATATTTGATCATGGCACATGCACATTTATCAAATCTTAACTTAAAATACTTAAAAATTTTTCAGCTTTTAACAGGGAACTGCAGTATATACCTGCATTTTTAAAAAAAAGTGCTTATTCTTGTGTAGTGAATACAAAGCACACTAAATGACATTTTTAAGCACAGAGGGTTACATTGAGAAGGCAGCCTTGCTATTAGGCACATTACAGTAATTAAGGTAACTGAACTGCAAATATCACATTCTTTTTTTTTTCAGCAATCAACAGGCATGTTATGTTTCCATCCAGTAGCTGAGGAACCACTCCAATCACAATGTCTTCTGTCTCACAGAACAGGAAACTAATGCAAAAGTTAAGAAAAATATATTAATTTCTACATTATACTTATTATTTAACTATATTTACTTACCATGTAAAGAAAAAAGTAGATTACCTGAGATTCATTATTTAACTTATAAACCACTTTCAAAGATTCCACAGAATGTTTACCTTAATTCATGTGTTTTGCTGTTTAATATACTTTGCCTTTACAAAAGCTATCATGAGAGTTGGAGAGCGACAGTATCAGAACTAAGTATTTTTAAAACAAACAACAATGGAGAATGAATTAACTACTTTGTACATGTTGTTTTTTAATGAGATTTGATCAGTTGTTCCTAGAGTCACATGGAAGTGTTTATTATTAGAAGGTATAGCAAAGTTTATGATAATGTGTCACCTAAAATACTGTATCTCCAAAGACAAAAGAAACATAAGAGATTTCCATTTTCTAAAAGGAAAGAGTACAATAGAGGATAAAAATAATTAAGTAAACTGGGATAAACATACCTTAATAAAAGTAGGAAAATATTCCTAATGAAATCTTTGATCTATCTCCAATACCAAAAATGTGCTTTTAAAAAAGTATCGATAATATAAAATCATGTTATCTATTTTCCCATTAACTTCCCTTATATAATTAATGAATCATCCACTGAGGTGGGAAGAAGAAAAAAGTGTTTTTATTTAATAAATATGAATTTATTTTTGAGGTTTAAACATTTAATTCTTATGTCTAAATATAGTGGGACCTAAAAACTCTCTTGCCAATACAGCCATTAATCTTCTTTTCACACCTATTCCTGGTGTGTGTATACTTTACTTTAAGAGTCTTAAGAATTTGTCCTACTAAAAATTACCTTTTGCTGATTAAATCTTTGACTCCTTGGGTGAAAAGTTAGGAAATTAATATTTACTATCCATCTCCTAAGCACTACATACACTATTTTATTAAAACCAAGGAGTATTACAGAAATAGCCCCTCCCTCTGTTACCATCAAATAAATTTTAAGAAGGAAAATGATTGTATAAGAAGGAATTCTTAATCTGAGATCCATAAATAGTACATTCATTCATTTATTCACTTATTCAACACATTTTTTACTGAGGAACTACTATAAGTCCAAGCAGTATCCCAAATGCATGGAATATAGCAGTGAAACAGGTAACAATCCCTACCTTCACAAAGGTTACATTTAAGTTGGAAGGAAACAAATAATAAACACAATAATAAATAAAACATGTAAAGTATGTGAAATAGTAAGTACTTGGGACAATAAAAGTAGGAAAGGGAGTGCTTGAGCTGGGAAAGTTCAAATTCCTAAGTAAAGGCAATCAGACTTTTGGCATTTTATTCTTTATGTTGATGAAATGTTACCTGTTATAATGGTGTCTCCTTCTTATAGTTGAAACTAGGGTCAGAACCGTCGATCTGAAGCTTCAGGGCTTGTTTAAGGCTCAATTCCGTCTCTGACGAAGGGTATCCTTCCAACACTTCCTGATGCCCTCTGTCTTGTATTGTTCTTGGGACGGAAACCCTACCAAGAAACACCTGGTTGCTCTGAAGATGGTAATTTGGGTTTGTCATTATTCCATTTCTCTTCTTCTGTTCCCCACTTTGTTGGTGAATGAGAAACTGCTGCTGAGATCGTCCAACTTCTTGCTGAGCAGACGGTATCATAATTTTGCACTGAGATTCTGCGGGTATTTGTTTAGGGGGTGTGCTGGACCCGGGTTTGGCTGCAGGCCCTCTTGAATCAAACTGAGTCATTTCATATTCTAAAACCTTTGGCTGTGAGGAATTATTTTGTTTAGCCTTTCTCCCAGCTGACCCAGATTTGCTGGAATTTTCTGACTTCCCCCCTTTATTTGTTTTTGTTGACTTCAAACTGGGCTTGACTTGACTCCACTCAAACTCACTCGAGGGCGAGTTATGGCTCTGCCCCAAGGACTGTGTTGTGGAAGACGGGGACACAATGGACTGCCGACTTCTACTGCGGGGCAGCGAATGCTGCTGGATCTGCTCCGTAAATGACAGGCTGTGAAAGCTATCAATTGGCACTGTTTGAGCCGTTGCTGTAGACGAAGTAGTTCTCAAAGATGAATTTTTTGAGCTTTTCAGAGAATTATTGGACAAGGATGACTTCTGACGATCGACCGTAGAGTCTGGAGATTCTGAAGGAGAACTGAAGGCATGCGCCGGCCCGTTCGGTAAGCCACGCAGTGAAGGCTGCATGTCCCCTCCGCCAGTACTGCCCGAGCTATTTGATTTAATTGTTAACGACTGCATTTTTGAAGACACGGATTGTAGAGGCTTCTGCTCCATTGTGTGAACAGGAGAGGGGGAACAGCCATTCAAACTAGATGCACCATATTTTTCTAATAATTTAATTATCTGAGAGTGTCCGTTTTTAGCTGCCACGCGCATAGCAGTGCGTCCGAATTGATCTGCGTGGTTGGGATCAGCACCGTGCTCTAGGAGAACCTGCACGACATCGATGTGCCCTTCCTGGGCTGCGATGCAGAGGGCAGTTGCACCTTGATTACAAGTGTGGTCAACAACAGCTCCATGCTCAATCAGAAGCTGCACCACTTTCACGTGGCCCTGCCACGCCGCAGACTGCAAGGCAGATCGCTTTTCGTTGTCTGCGGCGTTGATGTCAGCATGGTAGGTTATGAGAACCTGCACCATGTCCAAATGGCCTTGCCAGCAGGAAACATGAAGTGCTGTCCTTCCTTCTGCATCACTTGCTTCTACATTTGCACCATTTTCTAAAAAATACTCAGCCATTGTAAGTTGGTTTTCTAAGGCCAAAATATAAAGGGTAGGCCTACCATCAGCATCTTTGTAATTAACGTCAGCTCCATGGCTAAAAAGTAGTTCAACAATATCCCTGTGTCCTTCTAGTGCGGCAACCCGCAGTGCATTTCTACCATCATAACCTCTTTGATCAATGTTGGATTTATTTTCCAGTAATATCTGAACACAATCATAATGACCCTCTTGTGAAGCTAATATGAAAGGTATTCGTCCATCATTATCAATCTCATTTGTTCTAGCACCTTGTTCAATAAGTGCTTCACATATTAATCTATGACCTTCAAAAGCTGCCATGTGCAAAGGTGTCCATCCAGCATCATCTCTGTGATTTTCATCTAACCCTCTATCCAGTAGAGTACGTACCACCTCAACATTGCCTTGGGCTGAGGCTATGCTGAGGACTGTCCTACCTTCACTATCAATGCTATCCACAGCTGCACCCCAAAACAAAAGTGTGTTCACGACTGAAGCATGGCCCATAGAAGCAGCTGCTAAGAGGGGTGTACGGCCATTGTTATCTGTGTGGTCCACATCTGCTCCCCCCTCTAGAAGCAAGTCAACCACATCGACGTGTCCTTCATAGGCAGCCACCAGCAGTGGGGTCATGCCATCTTTATCACAATGATCTACTTCAGCACCTCGATCAATTAAAAGGCTGACAACTGACGCGTGTCCTTTGCTTGCAGGCACACAAAGTGCAGCTACAGAGAGCGCAGTCCTGCCATCAACATCCTCATGATTCACTTCTGCTCCGTGGTCCAGAAGGTGTTCCACAATCTCTCTATGTCCCATGTATGCTGCTGCTATCAAAGCAGTCCTACCTTCATTATCAGCTTTGTTGACTTCAGCACCATGTTGTAGCAAATTCAGTACAATATCCTCGTGTCCTCCCCACGCTGCTGCTCTCAAAGCCGTTCGGCTGTCAGCATCCGCACAATCCACTTTTACACCGGCATAAAGTAGTGCAGAAACCACCTCCGTGTGACCACCCCAAGCAGCAGATCTTAATGCTGTCCAGCCATCCTGATCAGTATGATTAATGTTTGCTCCACACCCAATCAAACAATTAACCACCTTGGTATGTCCTTGTCTAGCAGCCAGGGTAAGTGGTGTGTGCCCATGAGCATCTTCTATCTCTAAATCTGCTCCCCTAGACACAAGTAAATTCACCACGTCAAGGTTGCCACTGTAAGCAGCATTAGCCAATAATGTTCTCCCACTTGAATCACACTGATTTACTGAAGCTCCATTATCTAGTAAGGTCCGAATGGAATCCTCTCTTTCTAAGGCTTGACGGACTATGCATGATGTGCGATCGTCTTCACTGTTCACATGAGCACCAGCTTTAACCAACAGCTGTAACACTTCTTGTTCCTTGGGTATTAAGGTTGACAGGGAGTCTCTGACAGGTGTACCATTCCATATCATCCACAGAGCTAACTCAGCTGTCTCCAACTGTAAGTTTGAATTAATTAAGTGCAATGCAAATTCTTGTGCTTCCAATGGTGTTAGATTCTTGGCTTGGCAGGTATAACTCATAGCCAGCATTCTGTGTCCTTCTGCTGCATTGCATAAATACTTCTGTGTGCAGTGTTTCACGTCCAGAAGCCACTCTGCAAAGCTGTAGTGAAACAGGATTTTAGTATTTCCTAGTCCATCAACAAGGAGTTTGGAGAGCACGTCTAACTTGCGTTGAAAGTCTTCCAAGGTTAATGACATATTTTTGGTCCATACTGCATGATATAATTCCGTTATGGTCAAAGGTCGGCAGGCAGCAAGAATCACATTCAAAATAGGTTGAACCTTTGCAAACTGCTTTCTCACAAAAAGTCTTTGGCACAGCCAGAGATAGAGACCGTTTAGAGTTCCTGGGATGTCACGGATCTCTCGTAACATAATAAAATTTTCTACAACTCCATCTAGAACCCGTTCTAGATAAAGAAAGCACCCGCTGCTTTTAATGTGCAGTTGATTTAACATCTCTGCAGTTTCTTTTGTGAGGTGTTGTCGCAAAGCTTCTTCTTGATCCAAACGATGGAGAATGTACTGTTGCACATCCTTAACAATATATGCCTTCCGAAGGTCATCTAAACTTATTTTTCGAAAACCTAGAGAGGAGACAAAAAAATAGATGTCATCATTTGAAAATAATTATAGAAGTTGCCATACACTCAAAGAAAATGTCTTCAGTATATAATAAACTAATAAGCAAATAAATCAATGATACATGAACTAATACTAAGAAACCCATACCTGTTAGTATAGAAATCAGTTTTTTTTCCTTCTATAACACACTGATAGCAGAGAAACAATTTCATTTTCCAGTTTACAAATGGGACATATTGTAGTGGCTCTGTGCTCCTCTCAACTTCAGTGATAAGCATTAGACAGTCTTACAGACATATCCATAAAGGCATATTAAGATTTTCTGAACTCTCAAATGATTAGGAAAAAAAGTGCAGGAAGCAACAAATAAGATTTGTTTACTTCTACAGCTGATCATTTTCATATAAAAATTTTATATATTTCCACTAAATATATACTAGCTTTAATTAGGGGTCTGAATATTCATATCCAATTAGAATATCACCTGTCATGGCCTTTAAGTAACATTATTTTACATGTTGTTAAATTAAATGTCAGGTTGTCAATAAATAGCTTGAACCTTAAGATGCAATTTGGTCAAATTACGCTAACAAAACTTCAGCATTGTAAAAATAAAGCAGCTTAATATATTTAAACCAATATAATATACTAGTTACAGCTATTTGAAATTCACTTTTAAGTTCTTTAAAGGGAACCATAATCTTATTTTCTAAAGGGAGATGATATCTTGATTTACAGACAGGAATTTATTAAACACATGTATTCCTCTTGTAGAAGAAAAATACTGCTGAGTATATGAATTCCCTTAAGAGAAACAACTCTAGAAATTGAGCAGAGATTAGAGATGGTCACCTGTTACTATGGGGGCAAGACTTTTCAAAGAGTCTGTGATTCAGTCTAGATAAGAATCACTAAGGGCTGAACAACCACAGCAGAACAGATACAAATGAAATATGAGTTTGGAAATTATTGCTAAGAGCTAGATGCACGGAGCTCAGCGAGTATGGAGAAGGAAAGACAGGAGAAGTCAACATTGACTTAATTTCTGGCTTGATGGAACAGGATGGTAAAGACATCACTGAAGGATAAATAATAGGTTTGGAGAGAAAGCTGATAAATTCAGTTTTGTGATACTAAACTTGAAGAACTTACATGAAATATATAAATTTATTGAAAACACAAGCTACTAAAAATGACATATGAAGAAATAAATTTGCATAGCTTTAAGTCTATATAAAAATAAAAATCTATATATATGTACAACTGATTATTAATTAATTGTACAGATAATAAGATGCTTTTCAACAGAATTTTAAAAGGTAATTTTAACTATAACAAAGACACTTTTGTTCCAAGGAGAGTTTAAAACATGCACTGAAATTTATAACAATCTACATTTACCAAGGACATGAGGTAACTTGCCTCTTAACTTTTTTCTGTGTGTTCATTTGCTCTTGGCTTTATAAAATCATCAAACAATTTAAGTAGAAAAACACCTGGAATGTTGCTAATAAAAATTTTTTAATAACTATCTTACATTATAAAGTTTTAAAGTTTCCAAAATGATCTTGTAGATATTGACTGATTTACAGTACCTATTATGAATAAACTAGAGGTCCGGTGCACAACATTCGTGCACTGGGGGTTGTGGGGGTCCCTCAGCCCGACCTGCCACCCTCTCCAATCTGGGAGCCCTCAGGGGAGCCCTCTCCAATCCGGGAGTTTCTGTCTGTCTTTGTAATCATGTGAGTGAATTGTCTGAGACCCCAACTCGGTTTGGTTAGTTGCTCACAGAATAATAAGAGGCATTTTTTTTTTTTTTGCTTTGCTTCATTGGTGGAGATTTCCCAGAAGTTTTAGGATAACTTCCCTTTAATTTTTCCTAGACACTCTGATTTTACTTATGTCTCTCACCTTTGCTTTCCCTCCATCCCCCACCGCAACAGTAACTTGCTCCAGGCTCACTTTGCTCTACCAGCGGTTCTCAACCTGTGGGTCGCGACCCCTGAAAATACATCCTGCATATCAGATATTTACATTATGATTCATAACAGTAGCAAAATTACAGTTATGAAGTAGCAACGAAAATAATTTTATGGTTGGGGGTTCTGAAAACCACCACAGTGGTTCTCAACCTTCCTAATGCTGCTACTCTTTAATACAGTTCCTCATGTTGTGGTGACCCCCAACCATAAAATTATTTTCGTTGCTACTTCATAACTAATTTTGCTACTGTTATGAATTGTAATGTAAATATCTGATATGCAGGATGTATTTTCATTGTTACAAATTGAACATAATTAAAGCATAGTGATTAATCACAAAAACAATATGTAATTATATATGTGTTTTCTGATGGTCTTAGGCGACCCGTGTGAAAGGGTCGTTCGACCCCCAAAGGGGTCTCGACCCACAGGTTGAGAACCGCTGGGCTATGAGATCCGTCTGCCACCAGAACTACGATTCCCAGCATTCCTGGTGCTCCCTGTGCTCTTGGTTTTCCCTTCCTTCTCTGTCTCCATCCCATGGCCTCCCACTCTGCCAAGTCCTCCAAGCCGCCAGCTCTCCCTCTCTGCTCTCTATCTGGCGGCTTGGGGAGCCACTCTCCACTGGCTCTCGCTCTGCTCTCCACCCGGTGTCTGTGTATGCAAATTAACCCACCATCTTTGTCAGGTTTATTTGCATACTCATGATTGGCTGGTGAGCTTAGCGGAGGGATGATCAATTTACATGTTTCTCTTTTATTAAATAGGACATTTGTAAATTAAACCTACTTAACCTAAGATACCACAACTGAAACCTGAGATAATTAAAACAGGCTAAACCTCATAATAACAGGTTCAGTTCCTGAGAAACAAATAAGAGAGAGCAACAATTACTGAGTCAACTAGTTTTAAAGCAGCACTTCAAATACTTACCATATCTAACTTCTTTTTATGTCAAACCTGTGAGATAAGTTTCCCTACTGAAGAAGCTGCCTGGCTGTTGTGGCTCAGTGTTTGAGCATTTACCTGTGAACCAGGAGGTCATGGTTTGATTCCCAGTCAGGGCACATGCCTGGGTTGTGGGCTCAATCTCCAGTAGGGTCATACAGCTGGCAGCCGATCAAAGATTCTCTCTCCTCATTGATGTTTCTCTCTCTCCCTCTCCCTTCCTCTCTGGAATCAATAAAAGATATATTTTTAAAAATTAAAATAAAAATGAAGACGCTCATAAAGGCCAGGTTAATTGCCCAAAGTAGCACAGCTGGTAAATCATAGATCCAGAATTCTGATTATTTTGACTTTGAAGTTTGCTCTTTACATTAAGATGGCGATGGGCAGAGAAAATTGTGAAAGAAAGTGCAAGTGCTTGATAGGGGATTGAAGGGTAGAAGATAGAGCCATAGGATTAATTCTAAAATAAAGCAGAGAAAATGTCATCAAGTATAGATATAAAATACTTGCAATTAAAAAAATGAAGCGTTCCCAAATCTAAATATACTTAGTAATATGAATCTACATAGAATCAATTAATGTGTTCATCATTAATGATAGTTATTTGTTCATTAATACATAACTAAGAATATCTAACTAAAAATTTGAATATCTCGAGTTAAAGTTACTGAAAATAATTGCTTTTATTATAGTGCAACTTCTGACCATTGTACATGTAATTCCCTTCTTAGGAACATGCACAATTTTAGTACATTATATTAAAACACTTTAAAAATTTTTATAAGGCTGAAAAATGCTCAAAAATTTTAGGCGAATATAAACACGATTTACTGAAATGTTTGACCACTTTTATATCCTTACTTAAGACATTTCTCAGGATGTGAGATTACTCAGTGCTGGTGAAAGTAGAATGATAGAATGATAGGACCTGTGCTAAAACTTATAAACTGATGCTCAATGCAATTATTTGTTATCCTGATGAATCTGTGGGGATGGAAAATATAATAAAACCTAACAGCATGATGATAAGAAAGTTAAGTGAACTCTGGCATATTGATGCACTAATAAATTATGTATCCATTAAAATAACTATTGAAAAGAAAATACAGTGACACTGAAGGCTTGTAACTGTTAAATTTACAAAATAGAATTTGAATTGACAGAAAGCATGATTTCAACTAGGTAGGGTAACATACACAGAATTTAATCCAAAGTGATCAAGAGTGGCTAATTATTACTTTATCTCTGAATGATGTACTATTTGAGTATGTTGTCATTTAAAACATTACCTACATGGAGCATGTATTCTTTAAAACTTTTTTGATATATATTTTTTATTAATTTCAGAGAGGAAGGGAGGGGGAAAGAGAGATAGAAACATCAATGATGAGAGAAAACCACTGATTGGCTGCCTCCTCCACACCTCCTCCTGAGGATTGAGCCCACAACCCAGGCACATGCCCTGACCAGGAATCAAACCGTGACCTCCAGGTTCATAGGTCAACACTCAACCGCTGAACCATGCTGGTCAGGAGTATTATTTTTTTAATCAGATAAAATAAATATGTATAAAAATCTTTGAAGTTAAATTTTTTTATACACAAAATGTTTTCAAATGGACTGCTATTTCTTTTAGTCCCATAACAAGTATCAATAGCTAGTAGCTTATGATAATACCTTCATATTTAAACAAGATTCTGCTTAGTGCCAAAGGGATTTTTCATTACATTAATATGAAGCTGTTAACAAAAATGTTATTGGTCAGTACAGTATATACATGAGGAAAAAAATTCTCTTCACAAAATGTTAAGTGCTTAGATATGAGTAGATGAAACTGATTTAAACATAGTAAAAATGTTACTGTCCTAAGATTATGCGCCTGTAAGTTTTAAATTTGAATGCATACTTCTCAATTTAAAACTACATATTCCAACTTACAACAGTAGCAATGAGCAGGAAGGTGCACAGGTATGTATATATATATATATATATATATATATATATATATATATATAATGAAATACGGAAAAATCTAAGAAAAAAGCTGAAAAAAATCAAAATATAAGCTATGTTCATAGATGGAACAAAAGCATATTTTAAATGTCAAACTCTTCCTAAACTAAACTAAAATTTTAAACCAAATCTAATAATATTTTTGGTTTATATCATGGGTAGTTATAATTTTTGAAAATATGCTATTAAACTCAGTCTGGAGGAATATAGGTAAAAATATATAATTTAGAATAACATTAATGACAAAGAGGTCTAGGAAGTAACTGTACCAAACAATTAAAAATATTTAACCAATGTTGCACTGGCATAAAAATGCTGACAGTTCAGAAAAGCATAGTTTAGAAATACATCAATAACACACTGACACATACATATGCACACATACCTGAACTTAATTGTATGATGAAAGAGAGTCAATAAATAGTGCTGAAAATAAGTTTGTGGTTTGATAAATTATCCTAGTAAAGACAATACATAGATTACATATAATAGCTTTCAAAAGAATTACAGCAGTCTCCCCTTATCTGTAGGGGATACATCCCCAGACCTCCTGTGGATGCCTGACCATGAATAGTGCCTAATCTATATACACTGTCTTTTCCTATACATAAATATTTATGATAAAGTTTAATTGATAAATTATGCACAGAAAGATGATCAACAATAGTTAATAATAAAATAGAACAATTATAACAATATAATGTAATGAAAGTAACGTGAATATGGTCTCTCTCTTCTTGTGATAATGTGAGATGAAACAGTGCCTACATGATGAGATGGCTTGAGGTGCTCCATCAGTGTTCACTCTTGTCATTTTCACCCCAAACTTATCAACTGTTTTTATCAAAAATAAAAAATACTACACATGGAAACTAAAAGTGCTGCCATTAGCAGCAAGGAAATCTAAGAGACAACCCACAGAGGGAGGAAATCATTTGAACAAATTAGTAAGGTTTTACCATACTGTAAAGTGCATAGAACTACTTAAAACTGACATGGCTACTACAATAACTTAATTACTTTCTTTCCAACTATAAATCCTGTGAGTGGTCCTTGTTTTACACTCTTTTTATTTCATAAAGCACAAAGAATGCTTTACATGATCTAATAGGATCATAACTTTATTGTGATAGTAAGAAAAGTAGAAAAGTTCAGTCAGAAAAAAAGTTAAAAAAGAAAAAAACTGATCATGTACTTTTATACATTATATCAATTTTTTACTCACATATCAGAAAAGGATTTTTAAAAAGGATATATTTCAAGAGGTGTCCTAAAAAGTTGTTGCCTCTGTCTCTCCTCTCACACCAGGAAAACCTTCTTGGTAACTGCCATTGATTTACTTTTTTAATATGTTTTTAATGATTTTTGAGGGAGAGGAAGAGAGAGAAACATCAATCAGTTGCCTCTTGTACGCACTCCTGACTGGGGATTGAACTAGAAACCTGGGCATGTGCTCTGACCAAGATACCAGCAACTCTTTGGTGCATGGGACGACGTTCAACCAACTCAACCATCTGAGCCACATCAGCCAGGGCTACCACTGATTTGTAAAAAGGCATACTCACAACTCTCAAGATGCTTAGTCTAGTTAGAATATCACAAACCGATATAACAGCATAATAAATGAAGCTCTATAGAGCTATAGCAGCTACCATGGCATGAAATACTCCTAATCTTCACTAAGAAAATTAGGAAAAGAATATTGAAAAAGGTCATATTAAAGGATCTTAAAACATCCCATGGCTTATTTTTAACACAGCTTTAAAAAAGTACTGTTGCAAAGAGCTGCCAGAAGCAACCACCAGATTTTCCGCGGCGTGCTCTCCTCTAAGGAGCCCCAGAGGCTAGCTCATCCACGAAAACCACCGGAGGGTAGCAGGAGGGTCATGCTTACCAGTGAACATCTTAGTAACGGCCTTACTCTGTTTCCGGGCGGAACAGAGAAGCAGCAGCCATGGTGGGAAGAACTCATGGTGACCAGCTAAAAGCTCTGCCACAGTCCCAGAGAAGCTGGTGGGCGTCTGTTCACCTTCAGTGACGTTACAGCCTTCATCAACTGAATCCACAAGCAGATACAGGCTTTGCTGGGGAGGCTTCATTCCCAAAAGCGGGAGCAGAACACACCTGTAAGGCACATCCATACAAGCAGTGTGAGCACTGTCGCCTGTGCTGTTAACAGTTAGTATCCAAACATTGATATTACTACTGACAAATATGCTTTACAAAATGAATTAAGGTTTTAGACTAAAAATATTGTACAGGTTTCAATTCCTTATTTTAAGGAGAATACTTGTCCAAAATAGTTTGCAGTGCCAATAACATTTTCCACAGTAAAGTGTGAGTGTGTGTGTGTGTGTGTGTGTGTGTGTGTGTGTTAGTAATTCAGCATAATTGAGAAGAGCAGAAGGAACTTGAGGAAACTAGATGTCAATATTTTCTAATTTTTTGAATCGGTAAAAAGCTAGAATTGTTTATGGCAAAGCTAAAATGTGTTGCACTGGGAGAACAAATTTGGGAACCACTGTCATAATAAGAAAAATAGTAAAGATTCAGTATAAGTTTGAAGTGTTTTATCATTATTTCTCTTATAAAATGACTGTACTGCATGCTAGCTTGTTACACAAATGTTATTAGGAAAAAGTGTACAAAGATAAACTATTGTCTAGGTCCCACTGGATGTATAACGTATTTTTAAATTTCAATGTAAAGAATAAATTATTGGGTATAATTCTGCTGAATATATTTTCTACTCATAATTTATATTGCAGTTGAATATAATGTTTTCATAACTAAAACAATGCTCATTCATTTTCAACAAATATTTACTTCATACATGCCTTGTGCTGAGTAAGGTGCTGAAATATACAGTAGTGGAGGACATAATCCACATGATTACAAATACCATAAACTTAAGATAATCCTTTCCATGACTGTCTTCTTAATCTTTCAATCCCACAGCATCCAAGATCCAGTTTATCATTATGTCCTATCAATATTTCTTTAAAAAAAATCCCTCAAGCCCACTTCAGCATATAACAGTGATTTTCAGCCTTTTTCATGTTGTGGCACAAACTATTTACTAAAAGTCTGCAGCACACCAGAAAAAAAAATTATTTTTTTGACAACTGGACAAAAAAAGATATATTTTGATTCATTCACACCGGACAGCCATTGTTGTGTTGGCTATTGTCTTTATTTGACAATCTAAGAGAAAAGAGGTCAGTGCCCCTAACTAAATAGTCAGGTATTGCATGTTTTAAAAATTCTTGCAACATACTGGTTGAAAATCGCTGCCTTAGTCCAAACTACCGTCATCTGTTGCCTGGGCCACCATAATAACCACATGTTCCCAGAGTTCCTGCTGCAGCCGGAGTATCCTTTTCAAAATGATAGTCCAGTCACAGTGGCCTTCTTTCAATGACTTTCATCAGACACAATTATAAAAGGCCTTTTCATTTACAGTTTCCTCTGTTGGTATGTGCTTCAGGTCTCGCATCATGCAATTAACTCATTAGGGAAATACAAATTAAAACCACAGGAAGATACCACTAGACACCTATTAGAATTGCTGAAGTAAATGAAAACCCTGAAAATACCAAGTGCTGTCACTGATATGGAGCAATGATACTGCCATTTCCAGTGGTACAGCCACTTTGGAAAAGTTTTGCAGTTTCTTAAAAAGTTAAATGTACACTTACCCCACCGACCCCATGGCCCAGCAATCCCACTTCCAGGTACTTACCTAAGTGAAGTGAAAACTTAAGGCTACACAACAATCTGTACATGAATGCTTATAGGAATTTTATTCATAAACCTACAACAGCAATCAAAATTACTGATTCCCATCTACTTGAAAGCAGTATATTAATTCAAGCTGCTTTGCTTCTAGAAGTTGGTAACAAACCAAAATTCTCAGGTACTAACACTCAAAGTCAGAAACTAAGATCCAGGTCTGGAAATGACTGAACTGTTAGCTATGTTAAAACAGCACGGCTTTCTGATGGTAGAGGATGTAATAATGCATCTGTCTTCTGAACCAATATATATATTGTATGTCTGAATACAATATATATATATTGTATGTTTGTTTTATTTGGGAAACCAAATATTTAAAATATAAAAATGGGAAATAAACATAGTAAACCTAACATTCACTGAGTGCTTACTAAGTATGAAGCATGATGCTAAGTAATCTCTATGGACTTACCAGTTTATCCCTCACAGCAATCTTATAACAGAGATACTACTATCATTCCCACTTCACAGATGAAAAAACAAAGGTACAGAGGAAAGTAGATTGCAAAGTGAAACAAGTAGTAAGTGGCAGAGGGAATAGAATTTGATAAGTTTCAAAGTTCCTCTTCTTAATTATTATGCTAAACTGCTTAGGAAAATATCAAAAAATTATATATACATATGAGCTTAAGGTCCAATTAAACAGTAAAGTCCTTAGAGCAACCTGACTAAATTAGTAAGTGGCTAATTTTTTCGCATTTAAATTACCTGAAAACGTTTTCATGGGAAAAGCAAAACTATATATTTTAAGATCTTCTAACTGAATATGCTACTTTTCAAATTCTACTTTCCTGAGAGTATTAAACATCCATGTCTGTTTGCCACAGATTCTGTACTAAAAGTCACTTGCCTCAACACTGAAATTCCAGAAAATTAGTAGATGGTAGGTGTTCCTAATAATTTTGCTACAATTATTATATGATTAATGTCAAGGGACAAATATTTGTGGGGGAAGAAATGAATTATCAATAAATAGTCTCTTCAAAACTCTCAATCAAAAGCTCAGAAGGACCACACCAAAATGACAGAAATAAGCCAGTGATCTCACTAAAACTACAAAGGCGCCACTGGCCTAGCTAGATCCTGACTGTGTTGTCCCCTCAGCCTGTCTGCCCAGCGGAAAAAGAGAAACCTTCTCTGATGAAAAGACATTGTCTGGAACTCTACAATACACACTGGCTAACATAAGATCAAAACTTATTAGACAGAAAAAAATAAAACTACACTTCTGGTTACATCCAACACTTCCCCCAAGTTCAAGCACCAACCTCAATTGCTGCACCAGCCATTTCCTGGTTTCTTTGCTTCCACCTTCACCACCACAGGTCTCAACACAGTAGCCAGTGTGAGCCTTAAAATCTTAAATCAGATTATGTCACTCCTCTGTTTAAAAGTTTTAATGGCTTCCAATCTTCTCAAAGTGAAAATAAAAATGAATGTCCTTACCACAGCCTCCAAGTCCATACACTGGATGGCTCCTAACTAACTTCTCTACTTGTCTCCTGCTACTCAACCCTTGTTCACTTTGTTCAAGCCACACAGGCTCACCTTGTTTTTCCTGGATAATATTAAGCCAACTCCCACCTCAGGACTGGAATGCTCTTGCCAGAGACTTCCTTCAAAACACCCTAACCCCTCCTACTTAAATGGCAACCCCTTTTACCCAACCTAGCCAGCACCTCACTCCTATCCTCCTTACTCTACTTTCATTTTCCACATAGCCCTTCTTGCCAAGTGATATGCTAAGTTTTATTTTTTTCTACCAACCACACACACCAACCCTAAAATTCTAACAAACACAGATTACACTTGCCACTTTTATTTGCTAACATATCCCAGTACTAATAGCATCTGGTATATTCCTGGTAATTATATTTGATAAACCAGTGAGTGAATGAATAAACCAAAGTAGAATTCAGAACTCAGAAATACATACATATATTTGTGTGTGTGTGTGTGAGTGTGTGTGTGTGTGTGTGTGTGTGTGTGTCTTACTGTGGTAGTATTACAAATTAATAGTGAAAGATGAGCCAGTCAATTAACAAATGTTGCTGGATCAGGTAAAAAACAAGTTTTAAAATATTAAGACCCAAAAAGACTAATCCATAAAGGAAATCATTCAGAAAAAGACTGATATATTTGCCTATATTCATTTTTACACTTCAAAACAAAAAAATTCACACACAAAATGGTCAGCCACGGGGTTGGATATATTTAAAATAATGAGATACCATTTCACACCTTACAAAACATAAAGAACTTTGACAACAGAGCAAGTGCTGGTGACTTGAGTCTGTAAATCCAAGTACACACTATAATGGTTTAAGCCAGTGGTTCTCAACCTTCCTAATGCTGAGACCCTTTAATACAGTTCTTCATGTTGTGGTGACCCCCAACCATAAAATTATTTTTGTTGCTACTTCATAACTGTAATTTTGCTACTGTTATGAATTGTAATGTAAATATCTGATATGCAGGATGTATTTTCATTGTTACAAATTGAGCATAATTAAAGCATAGTGATTAATCACAAAAACAATATGTAATAATATATTTGTTTTCCGATGGCCTTAGGCGACCCCTGTGAAAGGGTCGTTCGACCCCCAAAGGGGTCGCGACCCACAGGTTGAGAACCGCTGGTGTAAGCTGATATAATTTAAAGGGTAACTTGGTACTATCTCAGAGTTGAAGATAAACATACCACCATATCATCCAGAATTTCACCTGTGAGTATGCAACTTGGAATCAGTTTTCAATGCACCTGGAATGTAACCATGAAAACACTCTAACAAGTTCTCAGCAGCACAGTGTAAAGTTAAAAAGCTAAATCCATCTTAAATGAATATCAATATGACAACAACAAATGAGTTACATACAATGTAGCAGTTAACGGGAATTACATAGATCCACAGGTAACAACACGGGTAAATACACAAGAATAGTATTAGGCACAGAATGTTGCAGAATAGACTCCATTCACACAGAATAGTGGTTTTCAAAGTGTGGGCTAGGGATCCTGGGAGTCTCCTACACTCTGGACCCTTTCAAGATCACAATAAAACTAAGATGTTATTTGCCTTTTTCACTCTGGTTCTCTCTCAAGAATATAATGGAGTTTTCCAGAGGCTGCATGCAGAAGCAGTTATGATACTCCAGATGTCTTTTATTATGCCTAATATTAAAAAGATTTGCCAAAAAAAGTAAAACAATACCACTCTTTTAAGTGTTCTTTTGTCTTGGACAAGATATTTTTCTTTTATTAAGTATTATTTATGTTAATGTGTAATAAATTTATAATTATTAACTATATTAATACACATTTTAAATTTATGTTTAAATTTCAAATAAGTATATATTGATAGATATAATATAACCCCCAAAACAAAAGTTCTTTGAGATCCTAAATAATTTTTAAGAGTGTAAATGATACCTAGAATATAAAGGTTTGAGAACTACTGATATGAAATCAAAAGTATACAAAACAGGAGCAGATCACAAGTATGTGTGTCAACACACAGGCCTCCCTGCGTAGTCAACTGCACAGACTACCAAGCCACATAAATCCACAGGCGGGGCCACATACCGGGAGTGAGTAGGTCAGGGTTAGGACGAGGACTGGGGGACTTCCAATGTGGATTATTTTTCTTTAAAACAAAACAGAAAATCCAGACTTAAAGCAAATGTGGCAAAATGGGTGCATGTGTGTTTGTTTCCCTATTTATTTACTTACTTTTCTGACTAACTGAAACACTTTGGGGGTAGGAGCAATTCCTAAGCCCCATAAACTGAAGTTTTCTACAACCATTTCTTCCCCTTTGGTGCCATTAGTGTTACCCTTTCAATTCCTGTGAAGTCCATGATTTGCAAGCTGCTTCTCTCTCTAAAGAGACACCAATGGACACAGACAACAGGGGGTTGAGGTCATGAGTGGGGGGTAATGGGGGGTAATGTGGGGATAAGGACACATATGTAATAACTTAATAAAAAATTTTTAAAAAGAGACAATTTAACAAGCATATTAACTGAGACTGAAGCTACAAAAGTTTTTCCTCCTTTCTAAATGAATATGAATTTTAAATGATAAAATACAAGTTATCAGTGTGACAAATCATAATGTTTTAAATGAAACTGAGTCTCTACCATATTCTAAACCCTGGAGATACCAAGGGCACAAGACAGACAAGTACTCTGCTCATTCCCATAAGTAGGCAGGAAGTCCAATTAAACAAACGCAGAAAAAATTCCAAATCATGAAAGACACTGAAAATTAGGGAGCAAAGAAAACAAAGTATGCTGATGTGATGAGTATTCTAAAGACTCAGTGGACGGGGGAAGCTCTCTGAGGTAATAATACAGTTGATCCACCTAAGTAATACCGAGCAAGTAGCCACACAAAAATCTGCCAGCCAGAACTTGACCTACTTCAGAATAGAATAAGGGCAGAGTGGATAAACAGCAATAAACAAGGGTGGAAGGGGTACAAGCTGAGGTCAAAGGCTAGGCAAGGCCTGGACAGCGGGAGAAGCTTAGATTCTATTCTAAAGGCAGTGAGAAGCTGTGGGCAAGCTTTAAGCCTGGGAGGTAACATGATCTGATACTCAACTGCTCTGTGAAGGACAACAATAGCAACAAGAAGACCAAATTGGAGGCCAGTGCAGGAGTCTAGGCAAGAGATCATAGGAGCAGCAGCCATGGGAGATGGAGAAGAGTGGGATGTATTTGTTTTATCTTGGGATAGAACAAAGGCAGCTGATGAATCAATGTAGAGGGTGAGTAAAATTGAGGAATCAATGAGGACTCCTAAATTTTTTGTGAAAATTAATGATTTCCTATTTAAAATATTACTTCCTTAGTTTTTATATTGTTAGTTTTTTTTCTTCACATTATTGTTATATCACAAACCACCCCAATACTCACTAGCTTAGCTTAAAATAATAATCATTTGTACTTTCTCCTGTGTCTGTTGATCTACTCTAGACTTGGAGTCATGGTGCAGGATGGGTCTTGTCTGCTCCATCTCTCTCTCCTCCTCCTTCTTTACCAACAAGCTCGCCAGAACATATCCCCCTCATATGATGGCAACACAGAGAGGACAGGCCCAACCACTCCTTTGCATGTTAAACCTCTGTTTGAATCTTGTCTGCTAACATCCCACTGGCCAAAGGAAACCACATGGCTGAGCCCAAACAAAAAGGCAGAGAAGTACAGTTCTACACAAGGATCAGCAATAGCGCATGGCAAAGAGCAAGGGTGCCCGGAGCGATGGAAACAAAGGCAGAGGAGTCCAAGCACTAGTTTCTACATATGCAAATGAGTCCGAATTGTAAAAGGTCACCAGTTTCAGGAAAGCTCCAAACCTTTTTTCAAGATAACCACAGGTAAGACATAATTAGTTCTCTTAACTAATACTTATCTTAATTAAGCAATTACATGAACATTTTCAAAGTGTATTTTATAATAAAAGACTAGTTATACATGTATATAATAGAAAAATGACATTAGCAGTATTTCAGAGATTAGGACAACATGAAAGAAAGTGGTTTGAAATTTAAGACAATTATATGTGGTCAAAGACATCACTAGATCAACTAGAGAGTAAAGACAGGCCACAAATCGGAATACACTTCAAAGCTTTTTAAGGACAGAAAAATAAGTATTTGCTTATTTACTTCATAAACCCAAATTATTTTACTGTATAAAAACCATTTTATTTCATAAAACATTTTTAAGAAAGCAACATTGCTAAAAACAAGTGAAGGGCTAAAAAACAAACCAAAAAATCTTCAACCTATATAACAAAATTAAAGGCCAAATCCTTATTATATATATATGAAGGTCTTACTAAACAGTAAGAAAAATAAGAATATTCTTATTTAGTCATATCTCCCTATCAACTTAATACTATCTCCGATGCTTAGAAATATTTCTTGAAAGAATAAATGAGCTTAATGTGCTTTGATGAAGTTTGGAAACATGATACATACTTTAGATGGAGCAGAACCACATTATCAAGAGCTTTTAAAGCCAGGCAGAGAAATCTGAACTTGTGTAGATTATCACAGGCTCCGAGGAATGACCTAAAGAAAGCACTGTTTTACTGTGGTTAACTGTCCAACTGGAACCAAGTGAATCAGAATAAAGAGGGGCTAAAATTAAGTAGACCAAGCAGGAGTAGATGAATAAACATTCTAGATCAGGGTAAAAGAATTCAAGAAACATTCCAAGAAAAAGATTAAATACCTTAAAATTTAATATAATAGAAAATAGAGAACACCCTAGAATCTAGCCCAGGGCAGTGCTTCTCAAACATCACGGTGCACAGGATTCACTTGGAGATCTAAGTTGCAGATTCAGAGTCAGTAGACCTGTGATTCTGCATTTCTTACTACCTCCCAGGAGTTGCCAATATGTTGATCTTGAGATCACACTTTTAAGGAGAAAGGGTCTAAAAATAATAATAATTATGAAACAACTTAGATAATCAGTTTTCCCAGAATTCCCAGTAATGCTCAAGCTTCATAACATGTATTTTAAACATCCTGTCTCCTTTCTTCTTAGCATTTATCAAAGCTGAATTTTTATATCTGTAATTGCTTGTTTAATGCAATCCCTGCCCCTCCTCTCCCCCCCCACCCCTCCCCGCACGCACACACACACACTTAATTCAGTGTCCTGTTTGGCTCACCTTTTTAGCCCTGTCACTCAGCACATATTGAGCACATAGCAGGAACTGAATGTTTATTTAAGCAATGAATGAATGAGTCAATGAACAGAAATGCTGAAAGAGATGCTGATTTGAACACTGGAAGGTACTTGAGGGACACTCCAGTAAAAAAGATATATATTGATCAGAGTGAAGATAAAAGCTGTTGATGCAGCTTTGGTTGCTATCTTAATAGATACAAGCATTGGTATCCATGTAAGTAAATACAATATTTAAAGGAATGAGTATGAGGAGAGAAGATCTAAGTAAGTTTTGCTGGGTAAACATCCAGGCACAATCCAGAGGAACAGCCACCAAAGAACACAGCTGGAGAGGGGATTCTGAAAGGAACAAAATACAGATAATGAAATATTGTTCTAAAACATACCACCCAAGGCTAAAGATAGAGCAGTGAGTTCAGAAGCTACTTTACCTGAATAACTTCCTGTGCATATGTAGAGAGAGGTCAGGTCTCAGTAAGTTAGGAAGCAAGGTGAAGGGAAGAAGCATTTGTATACACAAATTCGTGATAACATGAAGGCATATTTAGGGGGAGATAAAATATAGTGATTCTTTTTTTTTTTTTTCAAAGGAATAGGAAACATATTCATATTTGAAAATGCCTACCGGAGCCAGGCTGGCACAGTAAACAAATGAAATGGTCTTGGATAGAATGATAGGGGTGAGAAGGGACGACTGGATCAAATTAGTGTGTAAGCCCATCTACAGACAGCAGCTAACTCAGCTCAACCAGATTATTGCTCCAAAGAAATTAGAGCCTAATATTGTCAAAATTTCCTTTTTTTTTCTCAAGAAAAAACAAAAAGCCGGATATGTGTGTGAACTTTCCTGAATTGGGTAAAAAACATATTCACCCTGTAGGGCACCACTTTACTCTCTCTGGTCTAAAAAAAAATCTGAGTTATCGAGAAGTACACAAATAAAAGCATGGCCAAGCAGAACTAAGAATGTGGCTAACATTACATGGTATAAGCAGGGAGCAATATGTTGTGCCATTATAATGCAGAAGTGATTAATAAAGGTTCAGCAAATGATAGAGTACCAGGGACCAAAGGAAACAGCACTTAGACATGAAGCATAAAAGAGAAAGCCCATCCAAGGAAGAAAGGGAAGATTTTAGGAAGAGAAAGAAGAGTCTGAATGAATGGAAGTCCATCTTAAAATAAGTATAACAGTTAAATGTTGGAAACAACAGACATTTCACTGAAAAGTGACCATCTTAGACTAAAGGAAATATGGAATTTTGATTATGAAAATTATATTTATTCATTTATTTTATTCAAAATGTGAACAGTAAAGACACTTTCACAAGATCTTTTACTCTGACATTATTTTAAGAATGGATAACAGTTATCGTAAATAGTATTAGTTATATGAGGCAGATAATAAAAAGGGAATATTTTTGCCTTGAAAATACCCCACTAGTGAGGGTAAGAAGGAAGCACCCTTTCTAGTCCCATTCTGTTCTTCATCCTTTTATTGAGTTTGCCAAAAATACCTGGAGCCAGTAGAGACAGAAGATAGACATCTGGCCACTTAAAACTATCTGGAACAATGCCATATACACACGTGCTAAGGAACAGACAGCAAGTCAATAAATTAATAATCACCACACCACTCTGGTCTGCACTGAAAACTGACCTAAGTGATAAAACATTTCAATTTCCTTTCATATGCAAGAACTTCAGCTGTCCTTCAATTAGATTCAAACATATTCTAGATAGGTAAGTAGCATTATTCAGTCATTCAAATGATAATCATTTAGCAATTACTATATGAAAAGTGCTGTTCAAAGCACAATGGTAAATATAAAAAATTAATCAGTCATAAATAATGTCATGAAGAAGCATATGCCATATAGAGGAGATAACAGAAGATACATGCATAAATAACTACAAAAAAAGTTAAAATCTAAAGAGATATGCATGAATAATTATAAATGTCAAGGAGAAGGAGATGAATAGAAAAAAGATTACACCATCTAAGGATTCCTGTTCAAGATAAAAAACAAATTGTCAGAGTTCAGACTTCCAGTTTCCTATCCTAACAAGCCATTCCTATCATCACACAGAGCACAATCTTTTACTCAACAGGGGAAAATTGGCATCATACACAGAAAACTCACACCTGGTCTTGCAGATTGTTAAACAAATAAAAGTTAGGACACATACATATGATCTCCAAAAAGATCCTTGGCTTCAAGGCATGACAGTAGGGACAGCAGGTTCAAAAGGGAGTTTATGGTTGAATGAATTAAATAGCCATCTTCACTTGTGCTTCTAAACCAGGCATAGGACCCAAAACCACTGCCCCACCCCCTCATTCCTTAACTCAGGTGCCTCTATCCTTCTCTTTTATTTAGCTACTTTGATCTCCATCTCCCACAAAATACTGTTAACTCCTTGAGAACAATGATCAAACGATCTTCTGCCCATTGTCTACTTGTTGAATTACCTCTATCCAGCCTAAATAACATACATTCCGATTAAAATTCTCTAAAGGACCTATTTAACAAGTCAGTTGCAGTCACTAACCAAACCTACAATAAAACCTTGACTATCTGTCCCAAAGTAGAGGCCTACAACCATCTAAGGCCATAGACTATGCAAAAATATTTCTTTTAACTTTGAATTGTGTTCTCATGTTTATATTTGACTATGGTTATATTACAGCTTCCCAATCATAGAAGAAGTATACATCTAATGAATTATCAGAAACAGTTGTTCCAATACCAAAATTACCTAATTTATTGAATGATTGATTACTTTATAAAAAAAAAAAAGTGACTCAGGTTTCTGAAAGATCTAGTAGGAGATTAAGTTAGAGCATCACGACGGTCCAAGCAGAAACACTAGGTTTTCTCTACCAAAATACAGACTGGGAGTACAAAGTGTTCATTAGCTCCTTCGGCCAATCAGATAATCCGTACTGGTGTGGATTTTACACACAGCTCCAGGTGCTTCTTATTTCTCTCCAATTAGCTAAACACTAAAATTCACACAGGAAAACGAAAATAAGAGGATCCTCTGAGTAGAAGGATCTTTTTCAGGAAAATCTATGATACTATAAAGATTTGCTCAGGATCAGAATATATAAAAATATACAGTTATCAGACATGATTTCAAATATTTAAAAGTATTAGAAATTTAATATGAATTCCAATAAAATAAAGTACATATTTAGTTAGGCTAAGTTAAATTTAGTTAGACTATACTCTATAACTGATTTTCTAAGGTGTGAATAAATCCAGATAGCTTATGAAACAACTTACATGAAATGCAAATTCAGCTCTTCAACTAGTGATAGAAAAAGCATTACGTCAAGAGAAGAGTTATTTGTGTACAGAGGCTTGAAGTCTCTTAGGAAGTAAAGTTTTATATTAAAGCCTACATTATTGATTTCATATGGAAATAGTGAGTCCATGTTCAACATTGTCCATCAAACCTGGCATCTCATATTTGTGCTAGCAGATTTCCTCATTGGTTTATGAATGATATAATAGTTTTAACCCAGACTTTGCTAACAGCAAAAGATAACAGATTTGATTGGATGGCACTTATACATTAAAAGGTCTACAAGAATATCACACTTCTCAAAGATACAACCCTTCGGCTGAATTTCATCAACCCCTCACCTGTTGGAACTGTGTGCCTCTATTCATAATGATCATTCCAGACTAACCACTGATCACCTATATGGGTAATCTGAAAACTACACTCAAACCACAACTGTGACAAACACCCATTCTCCACAAACTTCAAACCTATTCCTCTTCCCGTAAGTCCTCCAAAGGCTGTCTACGATTACAAACCTGTACACACACACACCTTTCATAGCCCAGCTCTGCCCTTTACTAGCCTGTAACCTTGGACAAGTTACTTAGGCTGTGCCTCAGTTTCCGTATCTATGAAGTGGGACTAATAACTGTATCTACCTCACAGGGCTGTTGTGAAGATTAAATGATTTAATACCGGTATAGCACTTAAACGACGACTCACACAAAGTGCTTGCTACTATTATTATTTTCAATAGATTTCATACCATTAGATCTGAGGACGTCAAAAGAACAAAATCACTTTCACAGCAATTCAAAGCCTGCTCAAATGACTGGGGACACACACACGCACACTAACCTTCAGTGCAGAGTATACCTGTCTTTGGGAAACAAACTTTTGCCAGCTGAGAACTACTTATTGTGTAGGTGATAAAAGTATATGACAAAATGACTAAGGCAGCAGGGAGGCAATAACAGCAAGCACAGAATAACTATTTGCCTCCTCCTCCTTTTACAATGAGTAGAGGAGTGATATGCAAAACATTTTCAAGTAATCATTTTTTTAAAACACATTTTGGATCTGGAACCACTCTGAAAAACAACTTAAAATTGTTTTTTTGTATCACTCACTAAAAGTACTAAAAATGAGGACAAATTTCCATTATTTTCTAAAGATCACATATTTCATCAGTCAACTTTTCATTTACTTGCAAAACATATTAGCAAATTTTCTTCAGATTCTCAATGGTCTCTTTCAAAGAGAACTTTTCTTATTTAAAGGAATAATACTGTAAACAAAGAAGATGGTAGATTCTATGCTGAGAATTCCTCTAAACTCAGGACCAGGTATAGTTGGCCCTTCCTAAAAATGCAGCCCAGTTTCCAAGCAGGTATACGTTCTTCACTACAAGTAGCTAAATGTTCTTCACTACACAAGAACAGATATCCCTTACCAATTATAAGTAATATTAGAAAAGCAAATATTTGGCATACATTTGAAAAACAATGTTTCTACAGTACTTCAAATTCTGTTATAGACATTTTTAATCCATATCCTGTGCAAACAGAGCTTAAATTTTGTTTCCTTCAATATTCAAATAAGCATGTTCACTCACAACCACAGATTATCCCCAAATTTACAGCAGAAGTACAGGTACTCCACAAAGTTTTTTTTATAAAAAAACTAGAATAATCGAAAAAATTTAATTTTCATTTTTGCATAGGAACTAGAACACCATTTCATTCTTGTTACCTTTTAAATGCTTCAGCTGGGTTCCTCTCACATTCCCCGGGCTGTAAGAGGCTCTGGATGGCTGGGTCCCTCAGCTTGTCCTCATATCCTTGGAGTAGCCCACTGTGGCAAATCTGGGCAACAAGACCTCTAATAAACCCTCCGACACACAACGTGTCAGAGTCCTGGGCTTTGCAGAAATGAAAGGCCAAAGCCTGGCGATGTAAACCTCTCTGCAAGCCTGTAGGTGAACTTGGCCACAAGAGCTCAGTACATAGGGCTGTCTTGCCACTGCCAGGCCCTCCTACTAACAACACACCCCAGGCAGCGCCTTTTCCAGAGACAACACTAGCACTGCTCCCAGAATTCACTAAGAGGGGTGGTGTGTTGACAGTGCTGTTGCAGCAGTTAGTTTTCTCCTGGAGGCAATGCTGAAGCTTGTGGAAAACCCACTCCCTACAGTAAAACTGCTTCCCCTGCAGTAAACTCGTTTGAGCCATTTTGCAGACTTTCTCTTCCCAAGGATTAGTCATAATAGGTTTCTTATCTTCAACATTTGCTAACATCAGAATACATCAACACAGGTCTTTACATCCACTAGGGCATAACTGGCATAGTAAGTTGACTTTGAATGACAGAGTAACCAGTTACAGCAAAATTCAACAGCCAGAGTCCATTTGTCAATAGAATGTGCATGACTTTACTTGGCTCTCTATTCTTGATTATCAGCAGAGAATATATTAGTTTAATTGTTGAACTGGTGAACAAGTGCCTGGTTCCCAAGCTCAGCAGCACTTTTTCTATGTCTTGATGGGTCACATGGCTCCATGGTTACAAGCGAGTTTACGTGATTGTAGATCCTTCAAGTATGCAGATAAGACAATACATCTGGAAAACGAAAGAGAAAGCCCAATTTTTCCATTTGTACAAAATGCTTCTCCAGATTCAAATTGTTAATTCTGTATCTGAGAACTAGATCAGAAAAGGTGTCCATTATAGTAAATGTCATCAGAGATTATATTTATACAGTAGGTAGGTAGCTCTATATTTGGTAGCTCTATATTTCCTGTTGAAGGATAGCCCCTCCAACTACCAGATCCTGCCACTTTCAGGCACAGGGACAACTGCCAGGGACGCAACTGTGTAGATTGTGGTCTCTTATGTGACAGGCCACTGTTCACACCTCTTATTTCAAAGCATTCATAAAATGCATTTTTCAAGACAGATGCTTAATGAACCTGTTCACAGGTTCCTCTTATAAGGTGTCCCGGTAATCAACAATTTCCACAAGTAACTGAAATAAAACAAAAATATTTTTGTGCAAAAAATATATGTTAAAAGCTTCCTTATCAAAGGATACAATTTACCAGTTAATCCCCAAAATCCATATTTTCATTTTTTGGCACTTTCAAAAAGTTGGACAATTACCCTAAAATAATGATTACATTTTTCTTTCTGTATTTTTCTTCCACTACGGTCACGCTTCCTAAAGAGCTACATTTTAATCGTTACCCTAGATTTGTAAAAGGGTTGAAGACGGGAGGAAAAAGACAACGTGCACCCTAGAGTGACATCCTTAAGCCTAGCCCAAAAGATCGTTCCACTAGCTGGGTTAGATCGGCACCAGCGAACGAAGCTCTGTTAACTTGCACAGCCCAGCCAGTCAAGGACTCTGTTTACTCCACTAGCCACACTTCTTTGTTGATAGTTTGCAAAATCTACGGGGATGATTCCCAGCGAGGGGGCTGGATGGCAAAGGGTTAAAAAAAAAAAAAAGAGGGGCGGAGGGGGATGATCTCACACGCATGATAAATCCAAACACAGGTACAACGTGAATCTTTCCTTGCTCGGTGCCAAAGATGAGGGTTTGGGATGGGGGTGAGGAGTGCCAGGGACTCCTGCGGACGGAGAAGAGGCGGCCCGGGAGAACTCCTCCCCGGGCAGAAAGGCAGAAGGAGTGGAGTGCTCCAGCGCCGGTGGGTGTTTGCCTACAGTTCCGGCCGCTGGTTTCGGCTGATAGACAAAAGGAATTCCGGGATTCCCGGCGACAGAGCCACCTCCGCTTCAGCAGCCCCACCGAGCCACAGGGGGCCACCTCGGAGCTGGGGAGCGGAGAGGGGGCCCCCAGACCGAGGTGCAGCCTCCTCCGGGAGGTCTTCCCTCGCAGAGGCTGGGAAATCCTCGGCAGCCCGCCCCGCCCTGAGATTGGGGTGTGTCTTTCGAAGGGGGAGGGGTGCCCCACGTCCTTGCCAATCCGTGCCGAGGGGTCGCCTCCGAATCCGCGTCCCTCTCTGCCCCGCTCTTCGCCCCCGACCCGCGCGCCGATCCCGCCCCCGCCTGGCCCTCCGCGGAGCGAGGGGATCCGCGCCGTCTGGGGTCCCCGCCTCGAAAGCGCGTGGGTGGGTCAGGTCGGCGACCCGGCTGCAGTCCCCAGGTTCCCGACCCCAGGAGCAGCCTCGCTTGCACCGCCGCCGCCCTCGGTTACCTCCGCCCCAGCCGCCGCCGAATCTCAGCCTCAGACACTTGCTTCTTGGAGACGCCGCCGAGGCCAGCGCGCCCGGCAGTCCCGCTGCAGCCGCAGGCTCCGCCCGGCCTGGGGCGCGCTCCCCGCGCCGGATCCTCCGCTTGGCCCCGGCAACTGCCAGCTCCAGCTGCGCCGACAGCCAGGGTCCAGCTCCTCCCAGCCCCCAACGGCCAACCGCCGCCGCCGCCGCCAGGGCAGTGACTGTCTCAAGCAGCCGCGGACCGGCCGGCTCCGCCCCTCCTCGCCCAGGCCCCGCCCCCCGCCCAGGCCCCGCCCCGCCCCGCCGGCCGCTGTCTGTCTCCGCGCCGGCTCCGCCCCCCGCCCCGCCCCTCCCCCACCTTGCGGGCCTGGCGCCGCCCTTGCCGGGACGCGGGTGGCCGCCGGGGACCCTCGGCGCTCGCTGCGGGGAGCGCTTTCCCGGGGTGTCCTGGAGGCCCCGCCTTTCGCGGGGACGGGGCGGGAAGGGGGCGGGGGCTGCGCTCTCACGTCCCCGCGCTCACGCGAGTCGCTGCTCCCACCTCCCCGTCCCCGCTCGGCCCTCGCCTTCCTTTGTCTTCCAGGCCCCTGGGACTGGCTGGCTTTGGGGGCCATGTCCGCCCGGAGGACGGGCCGCGGGGCTGGGGGTTGCCCGTCTCAGCCGCCGGTCCCTAAGGGCCGCTCCAGATTCGTCATCCTCTTCAGTCGTCGGGTGGCCTTTCCATCCATTCAATTCCGGTGGTTCTCTTACTTTCTTGGCCTGGAACTAGGAGAAGGAAGGGGAAGACTGGAAAGTGCACAAATAGAAAGCGCAGGGGCCTGCGTGGCGCTACCGCCGCCTCGGGACCAGCGCGTGGCCTCACTCGATGGAGGTGGAAGGCGGTCCGGGCTGAGCCCCTGCCCCCTGGACGGGGTGATGCCCCCTGGGCGGGGTGATGCCCCCTGGGCGGGGTGATGCCCCCTGGGCGGGGTGATGTCCCCTGGGCGGGGTGATGCCCCCTGGGCGGGGTGATGCCTCCGGAGGCCGTTGTGGGGCGGACGGCCAAGGTCGCGGTCAGAAGGGGACTGAGATGAGCGCGCCCCGGACCCAGCGGCACCAGGATTAGACGGGCCGGTCTGCGTCGCGTGGACCTGGGTTGTTTAGATCTCCGATTTCTGCGGGGACAGTAAATGTACTTACCGTCAACTGATAGAGTAGAAAACGTACTGTGTTATTTTGCTAAAACCTTGCGCTCTATCTCCAATTCTTCATTCATTTGCATGTGTTTATTTCGCAAATACTAAGCTTTTATTTTCCATCTGGTTTTAGGAATTTCAAAGTATAGCTGTCATATTTAGAAAAAAACGGGGCGTGCTTATTTTTCCATTCTCTTTCCTCCCCATCCATTGTTGATCTGAATATTTAACCGTAATTCATTTACTGTGAATTCTGAGGTTGTTTTCCAAAACACAAGAAAAAAAAAGGCAGAAGACTAATTCTCTAGAATTAGAGTGATGAAAATTGATTTAAAAAATCTACAGTTTTTATTTACGTTCACTGACTCACTTCATTACCAAGTCAATTGTTTATACAGCTAGTTTGCGGGCAGCGTTATAAGTCATGGGCTCCCTCTGGTTCATGGTTGTTAAATTATGTTTAGAGAACAAAAAATTAAATGAGAAATATTTACAACATATTATTTCCATTAAAACTATTTGCCAATATAATCAAAATCATTTCTGCCCAATCGAGAAGTGGGACTGTTTTTTTTTTAATGCTAACTAACCATCATGAATGCTGTTTTAAATAACATAAGGGATAGCTAAACTGTAATCTTCAGACTCATTTAGACTTTTTTTTTTAAGTTTATCTTACATTTCATACTTATGGCTCTCTCCCCCCCCCCCCGCCCCCCCCCCCCCAATTCCTTGTCTGTAAGGTGGCACCATGGCAACACTAGGAGGTTCATGCTTTAGGAAAGTATGGTTTTGGCCAGAGCCACCACATACAGCTGTGTCGGCTGTGCACTGCACAACCACAGGGGGCGCCAATCAAATGGACCGGGTTGCACTTCTCAGAGCAGTGTCTCCAGGTAGTGGATGCAGTTACAGATCTTGCTTGAGCACCTTGAACAAAACCCACTTCCAATGGTCTGATACCTAAGGGCTTGTTTCTCTTATGTAATAAAAAGCCCGGATGGCGTGGCCAACTAGCTCTGCAGTGCCATCAGGCCTCCCCCTTCTACCTTTCAGACAGTAATAGAGTGGAGCAAATATATCTGTAAAAGTGGCTGCCTAATCTGAAGAAACGGAATATGACTTGTGTTGATAAAATGATCCTGGGCATTTTGACTTTATACAAATAGAACAAAATCTTTAGTAAATTTAATTAAATGTTTAATAAAAATTAATTTAAAAATATTTTTAAAAGTCCGAACTGTTGTAATCAAATTATCTTGAAAATCAATATTACCACATTTTGACTTAGTATTAGAAGAAAACATCATTAAAATGTTGACAAAAGTCTTTTCTAGCATATTTGCCAAAAAGGCTCGGTAGTGTTGGAAGTTAAACTTGTTTTGTTTTTACCTCTAAATCAACCTCTCGCGGGGTATAAGGCTTTTGGTGTGCCAGTTATCTGTTGCTACATCATATATCATAACCTAAAGCTTAGTGGCTTAAAACAAAACTGACATTATTTCTCACAATGTGGGGATTGACTGGGCGGCTCCAGATGGTCTCCCCTGGGCTCCCTCATGCACTTGCATTCAGCTGGCTTCACTGGGGAGAAAGGGTGGCTGCAGAGAGGGAGGTGTATGTGTCTTCTCCCCATGGCTTCTCCACAGCAAGGTGGTCTCAGAACTCCAGGAGCGCCCAAGCAGAATCTGCAAGCCTCTTGAGGCCTTGTTCTGGAATTCACCCAGTGTCATTTCTGCCAAGTTTGGAGGTCAAAGCAGTTCACTAGGACGGGCCAGACTCAAGGGGCAAAATAAACTCCACCTTTTGATGGAATGAGTGCAAAATATTACGGTCATGTTTTTGAAGTGCCACAAATGGAAACCTTTTAGGATTTGACACATAATTTAAACTTTCCACCAGAAAAATAAAAAAATGCAGGCATATACAGTCTGTGTTATTATAAAGGAATAATGCCCTTCTATGTCACAAAACTCCAGATTACAAAACAGCTTCTCTTAAATTCAATGAGCTACTTAACATGAATAAATAGGAATACAGTCCAAATATATGTACATATATCCATTTACACTACTTTTCTCAGTATTAGTTCTGTGTTTATCAAAATTTATGTTTTTATTCAACATAATGGGACCTTAAAGAGTTAAGGTTCAGGAAATTTGAATATCATAGTTGAACAGAGATTGATAATTTTTTGACTTTGACAAATTCTCTTTTCTAGTTCTATAAGAAAGTTCTGATTTTAACTAGCCTATCACTCAACCTCTGATTAAATTCTTTTAAAGAGGTTAAAAACAAATTTTTGCCTTTTTTAGTCATTGGTGGTTGAAGGAATTTTTCCTTCAAATAGGAAAGTCAAGTAGAGTTTTTGCTTAGTTTGGTTAATTATTAATAAATAAATGAGTAAATTAATTAGTGTGTATTGAAATGTACATCAACATGAACATTTTCAAAATAATTTCACACTTAATAACTGACATATGTAATACCTTCTTGAAATATATCTATTTAATATTATATTATGATATTTGGTCACATTTCCAATGGTAGTTTAATGTGGCTAAATTCCAATTAAAATTAATGAAGACTTTTATTTTATTACTTGTATTTGCTTATATACATTTATTATTTGCTTTCAGAGAAGATGGAAATGTCATATAAGTAGGTGCCTGGCATTTCAGTCTATAATCTGTCCTTGATAAGATAAAAGCAAGACTTTCAAATATGTACACAGGTCGCATAAAGGAAGCCCTCATAGGGTTCCTGAAATTTGAGAGGAACAAGGTGCTGCCATTTGATAACAAAACCCAGAGTCTGGAGAGAGGAAAATATCTTAATCAATGTATGCTCTCAGATCAAGGCAGAAACAATTCTTGAAAAGTTCATTGTAGGGAGGTTATATCAGAATCAAAGTCCACAAATTGTACACTAAATTGAAATAAAAAACTCCAGTTGAAGGATTTGATGCACCATTGCTGACTGTGAAGATGGAGAGAGCCTTTGCAAGGGTTGGAGAGTGGCCACAAACAGCTGAGCGTGACCCAGACTAAATGCCAACAATGAAATGGGGATCTTAGTTCCTATGACTGCAGAGAACGAAATTCCACCAATAACAAGAATGAGCCTGGAAGAGGACCTTGAGTTCCTCATGAAAACACATGATTTCAGCCTTGAAAACATAAACCCACTCGAGCCTGCCTGGACTCCTGATGTGCAGAAATTGTGAAATAATAAGTGGGTATTGTTTTAAACTCCTTTGTTTGTGATCATTTATTTTGTAGCAATAGAAAACTAATACAGACTTTGGTACTGAAAGAGTTAACATGAAAGATACCCCCAAAAGTAGAAAGGGTTTTTGAAATCAGGGAGTGAACTGTGTAAGCAGTGCAGTTTGCTTGGCAAAGACTGTTAGTAGAAATAAGGACACTCCAAATACTGCAGGTGAGGGCTTAGAGGGAAGTGAGAAGATATCCTGGAAACTGGAGGAAGAGAGATTATTGTTAGGTCGCAGTGAGAAGTTTAGAAAAATTACCCGAGGTAGTGAGCAGAACTTGTAAATGATGAACTTGAATATCAATTGAGTTGAGATGGTTTCTAAGCAAAGTTTTAAAGGTGAGACTTGGTCTCTTCTGTCTTCTAGCCTCCAAAAAGCTTATTGGCAGTGCCCCTCAGCCATCTCAGCTGATGCCCAAAATACAAATGGAATTATTCTCCCCCCACCAAAAAAACAAAAACCTGTGGATGAGCGTTCTGTCTAATAGAGCGAGCTCCCCTGAAATCCACATAAAGCTACAAGGGGCTTGGTGATACTCTATCACCAGGAGCACTGCCAGCTGGGACTAACAGGGACAGAAAGCATCTGACATAAAAGGAGACTCTCAGCATCCCACCATCTCCTGCAGGAAACGGGCTGATAACACCCCTCATGGGAAAGGATTGCCTGAATTCTCACAGTCACCATTTTGGACATTTCTGCTGATACAAGCTGCTGAGGCACGCGGTTTACTGCCACTCTCCCACCCAAAGATACGCTGTTGAAGGGCAGGGGCCACGCACACTGCTTATTGTACCGTCCACCCCGCCCATTACCCTTGGCTTGTAATTCCTCAGCAAGGATGTCGAATACATAAATGTACCATGACTAATGCAGACAACCACGTAACTACTTTTATGAAAGCCACCTCCTTGAAAATACCCAGAACATGATATTTTCATTTCAATTCAAATGATCATATCTTCCCACCGCACACAAACCTGTTCCTCCTCCTGGATTTGCTCTTACTGTTCGGCTACCTTATCCACTCGGCTGCCCAAGACAGAAACCTGGGAATCACCCTGCACGTCGTCCTTTTCTCACTCTTCATTCTAAGCCAGCGGTTCTCAGCCTTCCTCACGCCGCGGCCCTTTAATACAGCTCCTCATGTGGTGGTGACCCCCAACCACAAAATTATTTTCGTGCCTACTTCCTAACTGTAATGTTGCTACTGTTATGAATCTTAATGTAAATATCTGATATGCAGGATGTATTTTCATTGTTACAAACTGAACATAATTAAAGCATGGCGATGAATCACAAAAACAATATGTAATTACATATGTGTTTTCCGATGGTCTTAGGCGACCCCTGTGAAAGGGTCATTCGACCCCCAAAGGGGTTGCGACCCACAGGTTGAGAATCACTGTACTAAACTATTTTTTCTCCTTACTGTCTTTTATATCTGTCCTCACTTCTGCTTCTCATCCTTACTGTTTAGTTCACATTCTCATCTCTCCTGGTCTTCCTACCTCATGCATTCCATCTCCCACACTATTGCAAAATAACCCGTGGAATACAAAAAGCTGACATCTTGCTCCTTTGTTAATTTTTTTTAAATTGGCTGCCCCTAACCTATTTATAGCTCTTCCTGTTAGGGCCCCTAACTGGCAGTGCACATTATCTCTTGGCTTTTTTCCCATGTATGCTTTGTATACAGCAAATTACTCGAGCTCTTGATACTTCCATGCCTGCAGAGGCAATCTCTGTAGAATTCTTCCTTCTCACATCTTCAACTCATCAGAAAAACTCTTACATTTCAGCTTTAAGTTTATTTGTGAAACCTCTCCTGATTCCTCCAGCAGTCTGAGCTCTTCTTCTGTGTATGTCTGTCCATTAAAGCAATTGCATTGTGTTTATCTACTTTGCTATTAGACCCTTTGGGGACACAGATATATATATTTTTTAAATGTGTGCCTTTAGAATCTGGTGGAGGCCTGCCGGCATGGCTCAGTGGTTGAGCATCGACCTATGAACCAGGAGGTCACGGTTCAATTCCTGGTCAGGACATATGCCCTGGTTGCGGGTTCGATTCCCAGTATGGAGTGTGCAGGAGGCAGCTGATCAACAATTCTCTCTCATTATTGATGTTTCTCTCTCTCCCTCTCCCTTCCTCTCTGAAATCAATAAAAATAGAAATAAATTTTAAAAACAGAATATAGCAGGATGTATTTCATACAGTCATTCAATAGGCACATGATAAATTCTTGTGGAAATGAATTGAGGAATAAATTAATTTGAATTATAGAATATGAACCTCTTTATTTCTTAAATTTTAAGTCATATATCCAATTGTCAAATCATCTCTTGGGGTATAAAACACATTATGTTTGTTCACTGCAAAGGAATAGCCATGAATAATGACTATAAATTAACAATAATAAAGCCAGAATTTCAATTTCCTTTACTAATAAAAAGTAAAATTTGTAACCAACACCACACATAGAATGCTAAACTTTGCCTAAATGTACTATTTCATTAAATTAAGAAAACAACACAGCATTCTGTAGTTTCTAAATATGACATCTTGAAACATATTTATGTTTGTTTTCAATGATGAGGACAAGTGAGTTGGCTTTTTTCAATAATGATTAACATCATTTTTTCATCCCAATGCCCTTAAAACCTGCAACTGTTAAAGTGAGAGGATGAAGGAGTGTCTGTCCCTGGGATGATATGCAAATTTTATGTTCTTAACATAAAATATATCAAGTAGTAAGAAGTATTACAGTTCAATAAAAATGTGAGTATATTTTATACCACAACCATTGAATTGGCAATATCCTATCTGTAGTCCCCACCTTATAGACCAGTAATACTCAAGTAATTTCAGAGTATTAACAAATTCCATTCATCTTACTATCATCAAATTATAATCTTTATTTCTGCACAATAGCTAAATTTAAGTTCATTTCACATTCTGCTTTTCTTTGGTGATATTTCATACTGGCCCTCTGATTACTACTTTGTAATTTTCTCTGCATAAAGTTTTCATCCTGCTCGACTATCTCCTGCAAGAGATGGTGGCACACCATAGACAGGGCTGGCCTGCTCAGGGTAGAGACCTCCTGGGCATATCACTATGCTAATTCCTGTGAATAAAGTGGTTTTGTTTTGTTTTTTTTTAAAGAAAGACTATTATTCTTTAAAAAAAAATAAATCCCATTTAGCTAACAAATGATTCTGTGGTCAGTGAACTGTGTTGACTGAGGAAACATTAAAATCTCATAATTCTAATGGACTCAGGACACAAGGACAGCCTGTAGGAACTATTCTAGTGACCTAGTTCGTATGGTGCTGAGGTTTGTTATGACAGTTTTGCACAGAGTACATGCCTAAAGAATATGCTATCAAATATATATATTCTTAAGAAATGTGTATTTCTATTGTGAAAAAAAAAAGAAGAAAAGGTAATTTCTCAATAAAACTTTAGAAGATGAATCACCCAGATGTAGTTTTCTTTTCATAAACTCTCAGCGTGGGGGAAATGGCAAAATATGCTTGATGAGCCATTGGAGTTTCCCCCATTATGTGTATCTATAATTTTAAAGTTCCCTTTAGTTTGCAGACGCATTTAATTAAATCAGTGGGTTAGAAAATAAAACAATGAAAGCTATGCTTCACAGGACAGGCTCTGGATAAGAAAATGTATGCAAGGCCCAGTTTGCTTTCCATTACAGCCACTTTTAAAAACATTATAACGAAATCCCGGTTACCTTTCCTTGATTCCTTTGGAAGTTTTCTGACTTTTGAGTACTTAATAGGAAAAACAGGAATTCAACATTTTCTTATTCTTGCATTTGAACTCGATTTTCTTATATCATCAATAAGCATATTTTTGTTTTCTAAAGAAACATGTTAAAAATGATCCACACACTATAAATACAACTGAAATTTAAAAACACTTTTAAAGTGATGTCATCATAAACAGCATAGCCACTCAAAGATAAAGACATGATGTGTTCCCATTGGTCCATGACTCTCCTTCCTCTTGGCTCAAGCAACTTCCTAGGGTGCTCTGATGTCTACAGTCTTATCTTCCAATTCTAGGCCAGACATACTTTTCAGTTAGTGTTATAAACCCTTTTGCTTTATAATTAATTTCTATAATTTATGCATGTCTACAGTAAGAATAACATTTACACTATTGGTGCCAAGGTGCTAAAAATCAAGGGCCATCTCTAGGGTTATCATATTTTATCTCTCTCTATCCCAGCACAATGTGTCCATTCGTATCGTGGCTTTTGGAAGCAAAAGGGGAAAATGAAACAAACATTGGCACAGAGGATAAATCTCTGTGCCAACCTCCATTCAAATACATCAATGTCATCAGCACAACACCAGGACTTTCCAGTAATCTAGGTTGTTTGGGGGGACCAGAGAAGATAGTGTGGAAAACAACTTGAGGTAGATGGGAATTTTCAAAGACTATGATGTGGATTGCCATCTTTTGCCAAGAGAACCACTGGTTTACTTTATCTTTAAAGTTTAGTAGTAACTCATCTAAATGCAGATATACAATCAATTATTTTTTGTTGCAAGTTGTATTCAGATTATTCAATACTAGAGGCCCAGTGCATGATATTCATGCACTGGGAGGGTCCCTTAGCCTGGCTTGTGCCCTCTTGCAGTCCAGGAACCCTCAGGGGATGTCTGACTGATGGGCTCCTGCCACCGCCGCTGCCCTCGCCAGCCATGAGCCTGGCTTCTGGCTGGGCGGCACTCCCCCTGTGGGAGCACACTGACAACCAGGGGAAGGCTCCTGTGTTGAGCGTATGCCCCCTGGTGGTCAGTGCGCATCATAGCAACCAGTGGTTCTGACATTCGGTTGATTTGCATATTAGCCTTTTATTATATGGGATAGTTTAGCTTTTTTTTTTTTTACAAGGTCTGTGTTATAAAACACCATTTCCCATCTTAAACTCAGGGAGGCTCATTTCCTGGTTTCCGATTGCTAATTTTACTTGTTTACAAGAGATATGCCACTGAGACTTCTTTTTACTCCCTTTTTTAATTGACTTGAATACATAGTGGAGAAAAGGCCAGAGAGGTTAAAATGGTGGTTTGTGTTTTCTTATTTCCTCTTGCTCCCACTTTACTGCAAGCAATTTCCATGTTATTAGAGAAATGTTTTCACATTGGGATGATCTTGTTGTGTGAAATAACACTTACATTTATCTTATCATACTTTGGAACTTCACTGAAAATATTTCAGTTACATCATTGGTAGCGACCTTTCATTCTCTAGATTAGAAAAGAGAAACCCAAAATCCTTTGAACATCACATCAAGAAAACACTTTAAGTAGGATTAGTAATGGGGTTAAATGAATGATGCAATGTGTTTGGAAAAGGGGAAAAAAAAAGATCACAAACCAGTTCCCGTTGACTTCTTTTAATTCCTAAGCTACAACATTGCAAATTTAATTGAGCAAACTTTTCCTTTCTCCCTGACTTTAACTCCAATTTTATTTACAAATAAAATAAAACAATATCATTATTTGGAATTATTCTCATTATAAAGCAAATGGGGCCATAAGCATACGTTAATTAAAAACCTGAACTAGGCGGATTCTATTAAATTAGATTTCACAGGATATAACTTTATGGAATTTTCATTTCAACTCATGAGAAATGTAAATACCGGATGGAAGCTTATGACTCTTAAACTTCAGGATTCTTCCCTTGAACACAGTCCCCATCTAAGGCTTGGTCCCTATTTATTTTTGAGTAATATTGACTATTTCTATGAGGAGAGTTAATATATTGACAACATGGTTTGTACCAGGGGAAGGTGTTATTTTTTTTATCAGTCCCTTATACTTTAATATTTTCTGTCTATTATATACTATTTATTCAGATTATCTATCTCTTTTATCTCATAGAGGCTATTAAATTTTTCTTCATTTGGCAATTACATTTTTTACTTTAAAAAAATCAACTTTAACAAAGAATAATTTGCATATTATAAAATGCACAAATCTTAACTGCACCACATTGACAAATGTATATACCCATGTAACCATTACCACCATTAAAAAAGGAACAAACATTTCCATTACTTGGAAAGGTCTATCATAGCCCCTCCATGCAATAATACCCCTGTCTCAGGTAAGCAATTTGGTTTATTACTTTATTTAAATTTATTTTTAAAAGACTATATTTTAGAGCACTTTTACGTTCACAGCAAATTTGAGAGGAAGGTTTTTCACACAAATCCCTTCCTCCAACATGCATAGTCTCCCCATTATCAACATTGCCTACCCTAAGTCCATAGTTTACTTTAGGGTTCATTCTGAGCATGGTACATTCTATGAGTCTGGACAAAATTATAATGACATGTATCCACCATTATAGCAATATATACTAGAGTAGTTTCACTAACCTAAAAATTCTCTCCTATCTACATATTCTTTACCCACTCCCACACCCTTGGCAATCACTAATCTTTTACTTTCTCCGCAGTTTTGCCTTTTAAAGAATCAGGCACTTTTTTTAGCTTGGCTTCCTTCACAGAGTGATATGCATTTAAGTTTCCTCCATGTCTTTTCATGGCCTGATTGCTCATTTATTTTTAGTGCTAAATAATATTTCATTGTCTGATATGCCACAGTTTATTTATCCATTCCCTCCTGAAGAACATCTCAGTTACTTCCAAGTTTTAGCTAATACGAATAAAGCTGCAATAAACATCTATGTGAAGGTTTTTATGTGGCCATATGTTTTCAGCTACTTTGAGTAAATACCAAGGAGTGTGATGATGGATTGTATGGTAAGAGTAAGCTTAGTTTAGTACAATCCTCTAAACTGTCTTCCAAAATGTCTGTGCTATTTTGCATTCCCACCAGCAATGAATGAGAGTTCCTGTTGCTCCGTTTCCTCATCAGCATTTGGTGTTGTCAGTGTTGCAGACTTAGGCCATTCCAATAGGTGTATAGTGGTATCTCTTTCTTGTTCTCATTTAAATTACCCTGATGGTATATGATGTGGAGCATTGTTTTATGTTTATTTGCCATGATTTTTCCTAGGCTTGGATCTGATAAAGTGAGGGGTTGGATTGAAGAATCTTTAAGGTCTCTTCCTACTGGCCTGTTTCTGCCTTTTGGATGAAGAATGTAATGGGCAAGGCCATCTGTCCCCAGGGGGCTGGCTGGTGCCACTAATCAGCCCTCTGTCCTACAAGAAGTGAACATAGGGAGTCGCCCAGGTTGGTGAGCAGAGGAAAAAGCAGGTCACTTCTCCACTGCGACTGGAAGAATTCCTGGTTCGCTGTTTCTATAACCCTTTTGTAAAAGTTGTTTTCTCTGCAAAAGGTGAAGCTTCACTCCCTTTTTCTGACCTTTCCCATTAGGCTAAAATTTGCCAGTGAATTGGATTTCTGTCCTTCCTTTTTTGAACTTGGTTTCTCTCACATCATAATGCTGCCTATTTACTCCCCTGCACTGCTGGGAGGAGGTCGTGTAAGATGATCCACCTCTTTTGGGAAGCATTTTGGCATGAAGGATCACAATGCTTAAAAATATCCATAGCCTTTTATCTTTCTTTTCTTTTTTAAAATTTTATTTATTGACTTAGAGATTGAGGAGGTGGGGGTGGGAGGGGGAGAAGAAAGAGCAAGAGATTGATTTGTTGTTCCACCTACTTATGTATTCATTGGTTGATTCTTGATTGTGCCCTGACCATGGATCAAACCAGAAACTTTAGCATACGGGACTATGCTCTAACCAACTGAACTACCTGGCCAGGGTCACAGCCTTTTATCTTATAATCACACGTCCATAAAGCTAGCTCAAGGAGGTAATTTTAAATGTCGTTAAAGATTCAGGCATAAAGATGTTCCTTATCAAGTTGTATAATTTATAATTGTGAAAAATTGGAAGCAACCTAAATGTTGAGAATAGGGGAATGGTTAAGGCTTAGTATATTGAGATGATGAAATACTGTGTTAACAAATGGTATTATAGGGTTAAATAAAACTTGGGTCTGCTTAATTTGCAAAATGGCAAATAGAAAGAGTGAGATATGTAATTGTATGGTGTGATTTCAACTCTGTTTACAAAAATATATATTTGATAAGATATACATCGAAATGTTAACAGTGATATTTCTGGATGCTGTGATTGAGTTTTGCTCATATTCATCTATTTTTTATTGTAAGCTTTTATTATTATCATAATAAAAATATCATTCAAATATTAAAATAATAAAAATCAAGATTATACTCACCTCAGTATTTGTGGGGACGTTTCTATAGAAGCTGTTCATGGTCATGGTTTGTTGAGCTGCATTAATACGCTTTTCAAGTTTCCTGCCAAAGATTTCTTAAGATTCATCAACCTTTTTCTTCTCATGACATTGAAGCTAACTAGAGCTTTCCCTATTGTATCAAAAAACAACCATCAGCTCTTGAAGTTTTAATTAATTTTAACACTTTGCAGCTGTTACAGGCAACTCTTTCAAGCATCAAAGTAAATTTAGCGTGAACTCGAGGAAAAATTGTGATGCGGGTGGTTTTTCTTCTTCAGCACTCTACCTTTCTCATGACTCATCCAATTTTTATTAGCAACTTCTTTCTCAGTCTATTCCTCTGCCTATCTAGCTGCTGTTGGCTTCTTTCTGGACCTATGGGAAACTTCCCTTCTCTAAGTAATACCTGTCTTCCTGCTCTTCTGTCTTGTCACCTCTCTGATTCATTTTCCACTAAAAATTATGTCTTTTTGATTTCTCCATTGTCTTAATTTTTGCTAAAGTAAATGTGTATACATATATATATTTACTTGATGGATTAGATACTACCTACTCCAAGGTAATGGATTTATAAATTAATATTTACTCTGCAGTTTTTCTAAATGAGAAAAATACACATAAAACCACTACTGGAGCCCCTCCCTGCATCCTCAATTTTGCTTTCCGCAGACTCAGTTACCAGCCTTCAACCATGGTCTGAAAATATGAAATGGAATATTCCAGAAATAAACAATTCATGAGTTTAAATTGCATGCCGTCCTGAGGAGCGTGATGAAATCTCGCAGGACCTGCGCAGACGTGACCCACCATTTGCAGCGTCTCCAGGCTGATTTAGGCGTGCGCGCAGCTGTTGGCCGCGCAGTAGCAACCTTGGGGTTGTTGTGCTATTTTGCAAGGTTGCTACTGTCTTGGGATCTCAGTGCTTGTGTTCAACTGACCCTTGTTTTACTTCGTAATGGCCCGATGTGTACGAGCAGTGATGCCGGGGATTCAGATATGCCAAGGAGAAGCTGTAAAGTGCTTCCTTTAGGTGAAAGGGGAAAAGTTTTCTACTTAACAAGGAAAGGAAAAAAGTCGTATGCTGAAGTTGCTAAGATCTATGGCATGAACGAATCTTCTATTCATGAAACTGTGATTAAGGAGGAAGAAGTGCATGACAATTTTGCTGTTGCACCTCAAACTGCCAAAGTCATGGCCACAGTGCATGATACAGCTCAGTTAAGATGGAAAAGGCATTATGTTTGTGGGTGGAAGACATGAACGGAAAATGTGCTCTGATTGACAGCAACGTTTTGCACCTGAAAGCAATGAGCCTTTACAGGACCTGAATCAGGTGAGCCCAAGCATTTGCTGCAAGTAAGGGACGGCTACACAGATTCAGGAAGAGTTTTGCTTTTTATCATCTCACATCAGCACAAGAAGGGTGAGTACAGTCCTATGAGATTATTTGAGAGGGAGAAACCATAGTCACATAACAGTTATTACAGTTATAATTGTGCTATTTGATTATTAGTTATTGTTGTTAATCTCTTACTGTGCCTACTTTATAAACTAAACTTTTTCATAGGTTTGTATGTACAGGAAAAACAGTACATATAGGGTTCGGTACCATCCAGGGCTCCAGGCATCCACTGGGGGTCTTGGAATGTATTCCCCAAAGGTAAAGGGGGATGGCTGTGCCTACATTTTATTTATTTATAAGAATTCTTTTTCTTGGGTCCTGGCCGGGTAGCTTAGTTGGTTAGAGCGTCATCCGGATACACCAAGGTTGCAGGTTTGATTCCCAGTCAAGGCACATATAAGAATCCAACTAATGAATGCATCAATAAATGGAACAACATATTAGTGTTTCCTCTCTCTATCTTTTAACCCTTTGAGTGTCAACCAATATCCTAGGAACTATGCTAAAATTGCAAGGCATTTTTGCTGATATTACAGCAGTTTAGGAAAAAAATTATGAATCGCAAGTAAATGAAGTTACATATTCAAAAACTTAAGGAAACCTTTACTACATTGACATATTTAGCAATATCATCATCACTAATAAAAGCAGACTTAGAACTGGACGCCATTTCAAAGCTTTGATAGCGCTCCCGGCATTTTTGGCAAAAGACAGGAGGAGTGCGATTGCGCTCCCCGGCACTCGTTAAAAATGATAATAAAAATATTATATTTCTAAAAACTAATATTAAGGGAAAAAACCTCATTAAATATGTTATCTTATTACTCCTCTGCTCAACATTTTTCGCTTTGATGCTGTCATCTATAGCAAAGGTCAGCAAACCTTTTCTGTGAAGAGCCAGATAGTTAATATTTCAGAATTTGCAGCCCACATGATCTCTGTCATAATTACCAACCCTGAGTGCAGAGGGTGAAAGCTGTCCTGGGCATCACTTGAATGAACATAGCTGTGATCCAATAAAACTTACAGAAGCAGGAGGCAGGTCAGATTTAGTCCATGGGCAAATATTTATCAATCTTAGTGTATAAGCTAAATACTAATCCACCTAACATGCAATTAATGGCCCTTACACATCTGTCATGCTCATTAACTCCTTTGTCTTTTTGTTCCAGATGTTCTTTAATGTTTAAAAATATACTCTCTCCTGTATTTCCTTAAGATTTTATTCATGCCTATATCATAGTACTTTCTTTTTACAGTTACTATCACTTTATTCTTTCATATTTTTCCCAGCTTCATTTAGGTATAATTGAATAAATAAAATTATGTATATTTATAGTATACAATGTAGTGATTTGATATACATTGTGAATTGATTATCACATCCATCACTTAACATAGGTAACGTGTGCATGTGCATGTGTGTGTGTGTGTATGTGGGGGTGGGGAGGTGAGAAGGCTTAAGATCTTTTTAAAATTTTATTTTATTGTTTAAAGTATTACAAATAGTAGTACATATGTCTCCTTTTTCCCCATTGACCTCCTCCTGGCCTCCCCTCCCCCCGCACATGCCCTCCTCCCCGCGCCGTGTCTTGCGTCCATTGGTTATGCTTATATGCATGCATATAAGTCCTTCGGTTGATCTCTAACCCCCTCCCCCTCCCCCCCCGCTAATCCTCCCCTGCCTTCCCACTGTAGATTGACAGTCTGTTCGATGCTTCTTTGCATTTGTATCTATTTTTGTTCATCAGTTTATAATGTTCTTTATATTCCACAAATGAGTGAGATCATGTGGTATTTATCTTTCTCTGACTGGCTTGTTTCGCTTAGCATAATGCTCTCCACTTCCATCCATACTGTTGCAGATGGTAAGAATTCCTTCTTTTTTACAGCAGCGTAGTATTCCATTGTGTAGATGTACCACAGTTTTCTAGTCCCCTCATCTGCTAATGGGCATTTAGGCTGTTTCCAAATTGAGAATGCTTAAGATTTAATCCCTCTTAGCACATTTTAAGTACACAGTACAGTATTATTAATTGTAGTCACCATGCTGTACATCAGATCCCCAGAACTTATTCATCTTTTAGCTGCAGGCTTGTATCCCTTGACCAGCATCTCCTCAGTTATTCCATTCCTGAGTCCCTGGTAACCACCTTTTTGCTCTTTGTATGAGCTTGACATTTCTGTTTTAGATTTCACATATAAGTGAGGTAACACAGTATTTGTCTTTCTCTGACTTATTTCACTTGGCATAATGTCCTCTAGGTCTATCCATGTTGTCACAAATGGCAGGATTTCCTTGTTGTTGTTTTTTATTGCTGAAGAATATTCCATTATGTATCTGTGTGTATTCATATAAATAACATCACATTTTCTTTATCCCTTCATCTGTCTATGCATACTTTGTTTGTCACCATATCTTAGCTACAATGAACAAGGGAATACTGATATTTCTTAGAGACACTGATTTCATTTCTTTTGGATAAATATCAGAAGCAAACTTGCTGGATCATTTGGTAGTTCTACTTTTACTTCTATGAGAAACCACCATACTGTTTTCCATAATGGCTGCACCGATTTATAATCCCAGCAACAATGTATAGGATTTCCTTTTCCTACATCCTCACCAATACTTGCTATCTCTTACCAGTTTGTTAGTAGCCATCCTAACAGATGTGAGATGATGTCTCACTGTGTTTTGGATTTGCATTTATCTGATGATTAGAGAGGTTTAGGCTATGTTCCAGCCCCTTCTTGACCCCCCAGTCATGCAGAGCACCTCAGTGTCCTGGATAGAGCAAGAAAGAAGTGAGCCTCTTGGTCAGCATCCCACACAGTGGGAAGCCAGATGCTCACACACTCTCACGTCCCCCGTCAAGAAAACTGCAGGCAAGGGGATCTCTCTTGGCACTGAATTGTATTGCCTTGTGGTGGGTTGACATGAGTAAGGTAAAACTCTACCTCCTACCGTCTTCAATGTATCTAACCTCAGATTTTTTTTCTCCAATGTTGTGCTGGAACTTCTCAGCTGGATCCTTAGACTCCTGAGAGGTATTCTTGTTTGTGAGTGATTGTCAGTTGGGTGTTCTTTGGGATGAAGAGGATAGAAACTTCCTATCCAATCACCTTGCTGATGTCACTTTACACTCTTGATCAATCAGGGATAGAAGTAACTTTCAGATTATGCAAAGTCAAAAGAATAGACAGTGCATCAGTGAAAAATATGAAACTCCTATGAGTCAGTAAAAACTTGTATTATTTTAAACTACAATGAGCAAAAGATGCAATATTATAGCTAATACGGAGTGGGAAAGCTGATCTCTCTTGCCCATCAAATATATAGCTCAGTAATTAAAATGTTTGTTTCAATTACAAATATCTGGTACTTTATATTCAGAAAAGAAATGTAATGATTTAGAAGAACTATAGAAAGAAGGGACTACAGAACAACTTGAATTAGAACATGAATTAGGGATTGCTTGATTGATTCTTTACTTAAAAAATATAAATGATCAGTTTGTTTCTTCTGCATTTTTGCCCAGTTTTGTAAAATTTTAAAGAGGTGAAAAATCATGGGAAGTTAGATAACATCTCTAACATATCGTTTGGCAAACTAACTAGTGAAAATAACTTTGATGAGTAATTTGACTCTTATGTGCATGAATCAGTTTGAGGAAGTTGAGACTAACCATAGTTAACATAATTAAATTATTTTATAAATCCTGATAGTAATATAAAACAATAATGTAGTACAAGACACTATTCTAATTACTTTACAAATATAAATTCATTTAAGTCCTCAAATAACCCCATTGGACAGTTGAGGAAAGTTGAAATAAGTAGCCCAAGGTGACACAGGTCCCAAAAAGCAGAGCTAAGACAGAAACTGGAAGCCTGACTCCAGCACTGTGCTTTGCTCTTCAGGCATATAAAACATCATGTATGCATACAGGAGTTAGCTTTAATTTAAGTAAATATAGCAAATCAGTTTTATACTTGTTGAAATTTCTTCCTGCCCTCATTCTCCATTGATGAGTTAATTAAAATTTGACTCTCTATGATATTCTTTGGTAGTGTACGGAAGTTCTGCCTTTTTAAAATAGTCTCTGGAAACTTCAGATTCAGTGGAAGTTCTTATTCAAGATCTAAATGTTTTGGTATTCAAAGCTTTTGCACTGTACTTAGAATTTAGTAGATGTTTGATAGAATGCTTGTTGAATAGATGGATAAGTGATAAAATGCAAGGCATAGTATTTAGATGCTTGAGAGGGCTCAATAACTAGAATCAAACTTTCCTGCAAAAAAACAAACAAACAAAAAAACAACCAACACAAAACAAAAAAACACAAAAATCTTTCCTGCTCAAGTTCTGAGGTAATGACAAAAAACAGACAAGATTCAGTGTTTGGAAGGTAAAATTTCACCCCTGATATTTCAAGCTGATATTGGAGAATATAGTTTATATCTGCTAAAAGATATAAAATTTAATCTCTTATATTAATTATCTATTGCTGTGCAAACATCTCAAGACTTCCAGCTTAAGCCACAACAAACCCTTATTATATCACTTTTCTAAGCATGAGGAATTCAGAAATGGCTTAGCTGGCTGGTTCTTGCTCAGGTTTTCTTATGAGGTTGCAGCCAAAACGTTGGCTTGGACTGCAGTGGGAAGCTTGGTTGGGCCTGGAGGGCCTGCTCGCGAGAGCTCAGTCGTATCTCTGACAGGCAGATGCTGGCTGTTGGCAGTGGGCCTCAGTTCCTTCCCATTGGGCCGTTTGAATGTCTTTATGACGTTGCCAGCTGGCCTCCCCCAGAGGGAGTAACCCAAGAAAATGCAAGATAGAAGTCACAATTTTTTTTTCATGGCTTTGCCTCTAAAGTTACACATTGTCATTTCTGCATTATGTTATTGGTATTACAAGTCAGACAGCTTCAGTGTGGGATAGGGCTACCCGAATGGCAAGGATACTAAGGTGCATGAATCACTGATGGCCAGGTTGGGTTCTGGCTACCACGCCCTCTGTCACTAGCTGTCTTGAACTGGGGCAGGCCTCTCCATAGGTCCCTGAACTTGCCACTGGGAGGACACAGTAGAGCAGTGATTTTCAACGGATGTGGCATAAGAATTTTTAAAACATGCAATACCTGACCTCTTTTCCCATAGATTATAGAATAACAATATGACAATAGCCAACACAATAATAGCTGTCCAGTGTGAATGAATCAAAATCATACCTATTTTTTTCTCAGATCAGCCCAAAATAGGTTTTTGGTTTTCCACAGAATTTTAATAATTAGTTTATGTGTGCCATGAAATGAAAAGGCTTGAAAATGACCTCAGTAGAGAAAATGCATGACTTTCTACAGAACTCACTACCAAAAAAAAAAAAAAGAGGAAGGTGAGGCCAAACTATGTGGACCAACTTTCTTTCTCTAAACTCAACAGTCTGATTAGTGATCCAAATTTGCCTGAAGCAAATTGAGTGAGAGAATAGCAAGAGGCCAGGAGTGTCATAATGGGAGACTACATTAAAGGTGGGAAATAATTGCTCTAGCACTAATGCTTCATGCAATTTTATGAGCATAAATTCTTTATGCTAGTGCCTTAATTCATAGTACTTTGGTGAAAATAATTGCCTAACTTTGTAAAGTCCTCTGTAGTTGAAAAGCTCTTTATGTTAATTTCCTCATTTAATTTTATCTAAATATTATTATCCTCATTTTTTAGGTGGGTAAAAAGAGTAATATAAAAGTAACAGATCTAGTTTATAAGATGTGGTAATACTAAAGATAAAATTCATGTCAATTAAGCTCAGTGCTTCTGACATTAAATCTAGATGTCTCAGAATCTTTGAAACAGATATTTCTCTCAGGGAAGGTAATGAAGGCTGTCTGAGATAAATTTGAAAAAAGTAGCCTTGACTGTATTGGTAGAACTAAATAAAAGGTGACTGTAAAACTTTGAAATACATTAGATTGAAATTTTAGAGTAAAATGGGGAGATAAAACACAAGAGTGTTTTGTTAAGCTCATACTGGACATAATTGATACCACAAATCCTTCTCTTCAGATGCTGCTTAGATCATTTCTATGTTCTGAGGCTAAATAAACAGACCAAGATAATTAGTTTTTAGTTACTGATTTAACCAGTGCAGTTAATTTTCCATGTTCCTCTTTATAGGAATTACTTTTTGATTTTAAATAACTTTTTATTTTTTAATTGCAATTGACATTCAACATTATATTAATTTCAGGTATACAACCAGTGATTGGACATTATATAAATTACTAACTGATCACCCCAATAAATCTAATACTCATCTGACAACATTATCCTATATAATAAAAGGCTAATATGCAAATCGACTGAACAGCAGAATGACCAGTCGCTATGATGTGCACTGACCACCAGGGGGCAGATGCTCAATGCAGGAGCTGTCCCCTGGTGGTCAGTGCATTCCCAGAGGGGGAGTGCCACTCAGCCAGAAGCCCTGAGCTGGGCTCATGGCTGGCGAGAGCAGCGGCAGTGGCGGAAGCCTCTTCCACCTCCACAGCAGCGCTAAGGATGCCAGCAGTCGGACATTCCCTGAGGGCCCCTGGACTGTGAAAGGGCACAGGCCAGGCTGAGGGACCTCCCCGACCCCAGTACACAAATTTTGCGCACTGGGTCTCTAGTTAATTATATTTCCTATGCTGTACTTTATATCCCCTTGACTATTCTCTAACTACTAATTTTGTACTTCTTAATCCCTTCACCTTTTTTTTTAAACCATTCCCCCAGTCTCCTTCCAATCTGGCAACCATCAAAATGTTCTCTGTATTTAGGAGTTTGTTTTTTTTCTGCTTGTTCCTTTGTTTTGTTTTTTTATATTTCATATATGAGTGAAATCATATCACATTTGTCTCCCTCTGCCTGACTTATTTCACTCAGCATGAAACTCTCTAGGTCCGCCCATGTTGTTGCAGATGACAAGATTTCATTATTTTTTATGGCTGAGTCATACTCCATTGTATATATGGAATACTTCTTGTTTATCCATTCATCTGTTGATGGCACTTAGGTTGCTTCCATATCTTGGCTATTGCAAATAAGGCTGCAGTGAACATATGGATATATATGTCTTTTTGATTTATTGTTTTGGGTCTCTTCGGATAAATACCCAGAGTGGAATTGCTGGGTCCTTGTTTGTCTCTTGCTGTAGAGCCTTTGTTTTAAAGTATAAGTATTACTAGTAATAGCTACTAGCTCTGGAGAATGAAAGATGAATACACTATGTTTTATATTTTAGTTGTCTATATTATTTTCTTAAACTAATTTACCCAGTGTCACAAAACATGTAATGAGCATATTCTATAGATACTGATGTATATACTTAAGATGTAGCTATGGCCCCAGCTGGTATGGCTCAGTGAATGAGCATCGACCCATGAATCAAGAGGTCATGGATTTGATTCTGGGTCAGGGCACATGCCCATGTTTAGAGCTCAGTGTTTCTGTTTCTCTATCCCTCTCCCTTCTTCTCTCTCTAAAATCAATAAAAATATTAAAACATATTCAACCAGAGTATATTCTACCAGGTGTTATGCTGAGTGCTGGACACGCAGTGGTGCCCAGAGCTAATGGATCCCTGATTCCTACAGCCTATAATTGAGTTGGGGAGGGTGCCATCAAATAAATAACTTATTAGATGATGAAAAAACAACAACTGTGGTAATTACTCACTATTAACTGAATTTGCACTATGAGTGCCCCTCCCCCCTTAAATTCATATGTTGAAGCTTTAACCCCACCACCACCATTGTATTAGAGATCAGGCCTTTCAGGAGGTGATTAAAGTTAAATAAGGTTATAAGGGTGGGGCCCTAATCTGATAGGACTGGTGTCCTTACAAGAAGAGGAAGAGACACCAGAGCTTTCTTCACCTTGTGAGGACACAGGGAGAAGACAACCCCCTGGGAACCAGGAAGAGAGCTCTTATTGAACTAGATCTTGCTGGCAGCCCGATTTCAGACTTGCAGCCTCCAGGACTGTGAGAGTGCATTTAATGCAGGCTCTGGTAATTTGTTATGGCAGCCTGAGCTAACTAATAAAGTACTATACAAGAAAAGTGTAGGGTTACTTGAGAGAATATGTGTACAGAGCCCGCTTTAGATGGTGATCAGGGGAAAACTCTCCAAAGAGAGCTTAAGGCTGTATCTGAGGAATGAGTAGTAACCAGCTGTGAGCATTGCAGACTGAGGTCACAAGGTTAACCAAAATTTTCCTCCGTTAGGTTTGACTCTGTATCGGTGAATGTATGGGTAGACAGAATAACATGTTTGTTATCTCTGTTTTGAAAGCCTTTCCAGTTCTTACCATGACATCACTACATTATTCCTGTTTTAGACACATTGTTACACTGAGGAATAATGTGTGAGTTTAAAGAGGCACAAAATCAAAACATAAATCTATTAAAAACATCAAAAAATGAAGTTTTCAACATAGAAGGCCTAAAAGGGGATGATTTAGAATTTTCATTTGAATAAATTGTTCAAATGTGTTAACTTGGTAAGTGAGGTTGTTTTTCTAAATGTCTTTAACCTCACCTTGGAAAACAGTCTAAATCAGCGGTTCTCAACCTGTGGGTCGCGACCCATTTGGCAATCGAATGACCCTTTCACAGGATGTCGCCTAAGACCATCCTGCATATCAGATATTTACATTATGATTCATAACAGTAGCAACATTACAGTTATGAAGTGGCAATGAAAATAATTTTATGGTTGGGTCACAACATGAGGAACTGTAGTTAAAGGGCCAGAAGGTTGAGAACCACTGGTCTTAATCTACAGGTCCTTTTATTTTAATTTATATAAGACCTAAAAGAAAGTCTTTATGTATTTACATCCTTAATTAAAATAAGTTCTTATGGTTATTTTATCATTAAAAATATATTAAGCTCTGCATATTATGCTTATAATTCAAATAAACTCAACAAAAAAATAAACCTTGGTTTACCTCTAAAGGTTTCTGGAATCTACACCAGGTTTTAACTTTTCTGTTTTGTGTATATGTATTTTCAGAGGCTAGGTACTCCTTATTCATCTCAGCATTCCCACTTCCTAGTGCAGTGATTGTCACATGGTGAGTGTTTCATAAAGGTTTATTGACATGTCCTTGTTCACTTGAAAAGGTAAATGATATATGATTGTCTTTTTTAGTAAAATATGAAATATTGATGGTGGAAAGGTGACTTTTATGTTTCTATACCAAATAACTGAATGATATATAAATTTTGGTACAATGATGGCTAGATTTGGATCAAATTGGAGTGCTTTTAACTTATGATATTTCGGGCTATGCTGTGGTATTTTTGGTCCAAAGAGATTGGGTAACAATGGCAATTACAAAGACAGGCTTAAAGGAAGTGAGGGATTTGTCCAATTTGTCTTGTAGCACTATAATCCTCAAGAGATTGTTAGCAAAATTTTAATTAGGAAAGTAAAGAAAGCCACATTATACGATGTAGATTCCTTAGGGTAGTATCTCTCTTCCTTTTTTACCGAGTAAGCTGTTCCTCTTACGCAATAGTAATAGTCCTATGGAATTTGACTGAAAACTATTATGCTTATGTTATATCTTAGGATGTTTAGTTAGAAACATGTTAGGACCACTAACTCTATAACTAGACTGCTAGGATTAGAATCCTGGCTTCAGTATTGACACACTGTGTAGACTTGCACAAGTTATCCTCTTTGGACCTTAATTTATTCACTTATAAAGCGGAGGTAATGTTAGTGTCTGCTTAATAGAGTTTACCGGGGATGTGAGCACTTTATATATGTAAAATACTAAGAACAGTATCTCCCACATCGTTAGTTCTGTGGAAAGTGTGTGTTCAATAAATAATAATGAACATTTATATTTAAATACAAGTGTATCACTATAAATTATAGATGAGGGAATTGAGTGTTTGTCAGGTGCTCCACATCATTGGGTAGAGTTCACAGGAGAATAGCTCAAGCCCAGAGCTTCTGCCTTTCAAAGCTATTGGTCCCTTGTGCACCTGCTTCTTACTAGTCAAGCCACACAGATTTAGAAATTCTCTGCTACCCAGGGCTGCAGGATAAGAGAATTCTCTATAGTTCTGCCAAGGATAAAATCAAAGATCTTTCAGAAAAGCTGACACACACACACACACACACACACACACACACACACACACACACATATATAGTGGGCTCCCTCACTGATAACCACTGTGAGCCACATAGAAATGTGTATGACCTTTTCTCTAAGAAGGAACAAAAGACATTAGGGAGGGGGATGTCCAGCTCATAGGAAAAGGACATAAAATTAGATATGTCATTGAAATAAAAAGTGATAAACTCTTTTCCACTTAAAATTCCTTTTGGAATGAGTAAGATATAAATCAATGACAAATGGACTAAAATATTTATTACAAAATACTTCAAGGAGTACTTTTTGAATGTAGAAATTAATGACAACTTTGAAAAGGTCAGAACAAAGAATTCCTTGGGTAATCTTGACATCTGTGAGGCAGGAGGCCGTGCTGATGTTCAGCCCTCATGCCGTGAAGCCTGGAGCACCCGAGCAGGTGCTTGGGGCCTGCTGAGCCAGATGGAGTTGCTGAGGCTGAAACCTCAGGCTGAGAGGCTCATCCAACTGATGGGAAGACAGCTTCGGAACAGCTTATCTTGGCTTCCATTCCCATTGATGATATTGTGAAACGTATAACTCTACATTTCAGGGATGTATTAGAATTCGTGAGCTATCTAAAAGACCTTGAGGTGTTGATGATTACTATCACCAAAAAAGTGGAATATGCAAAAACATTTATAATGATTCTTGACATGAGGCATGGATATGTTGCCTTCTGGTATATGGACCTGAGCATGGGATTAGAATTGGAATTGGGTCACAGCTATGTCACCTCAACCAGTTCCTAGTTTAATGAATTTGGGTAATATTCACTTTTTCATGGCTAGCCTTGCATATTCTTTCAATATGCTTTAGTAGCTTTGTGTTTTAATAGCCTCTACAATTTTACAGGCTACAGACAACAAGGAGACACAATTCCCAGTAAGTGTTGAGCAGTTGTTTCAGTAAGGTATCACAAATTATGGGACTGGAAACAGAAAGTGGATAATGCCAAGGGCTGGAAGAGATGTGAGGATATGGGAACCCTCTGGAGAGCAGGCTGGAGTATTTGGAAAAATTTAGTGTAAACATGGTATATGACTCAGTGGTTCCACTTTAGGGTCCATAAGCAAAGTTCTTACATGTTCATAATCGGGCATTTAGAAGTATTGCCATTGCATCATTTGTGCCTATGTGAAGTGAGTGTGTATGTGTGACTCTGTGCAAGTATTTGTGTACATGTGTGAGTATTTGTGTGTGTATATGTGAGTATGAGTGTGTGTGTGCATACATGTGGTGGCAAGTTTGTCTAGACCACCCAAATGGCCAGCACTGGGAGAGTGGATGGACTAGGTATAATAGGTCACATGGAGTCAGAGCAACGTAGGTGGAGCTTAAATGCATATTTTTTAGTGAAAAGTAAGAAACAGGGAGAATTTTAAAACAACACATTAATGTACATTTGAAAATACATGTGCTCAATCTACATTTTGTACAAATATACAAATAAAAATTATTCTCATTAAACAAATGAAAAATTGCACTAGTTGCAAATGATAGAGGAAGGGACAGGAGTGGGTGAGGAGCTAAAAGGTAATAAATAAATACCCACAACAGGAGAGGAATTTTGGACTCATGATGATAACGTGGCATGGAATAATCCATGCATAAGTAAAATAATGGCCTTGTGGGGTATCCTGGTGGATGTGAGGGTTGAGATGGGTTTCGTGAGGATGAAAAGAGTTGACCAGGCCCAGTGTTAAAGAGTGAAATCTTACTAGAAAGCGTTCTCTACTATATTCTTTGCAGTAAGAGCTGCAGATTCAATGTCCAAAATTAAGAGTGCTGACCTTCTACTAGGGACTGCACATAGTTCAGTAAGACAAGGGCATGGACTTCAAAGTGAAGAAGAGGTGAGATGAAGAGACAGAGAGGCAGACAGGGCCCATATGATGCAGAATATTATATTGTATTTCCTTGTTTGCAAGAGGTATGAAAGGTTGTGGGGAGGACTTTCAACTAGAGAGTAATATGATCTTTTTGGACCTTAAACCACTCTCTCTCTAATTTGGGATAATCTATCAATGTTTAAGGCCAGTTCAAGTCTCATTTCATCCATGTTCCTAACTGAATTGGATAGTCTTTATTCCTCTGAACCTCTGTAGCATTTAGTACTTTTTCATGCATTTAGCTTTTCTTTCTTATAATTGTACTAGTGACCTGGTGCATGGATTCGTGCACATTGAAAGGAAATTAATTAGAAGAAATATTTTAATATCACTATTTGCCCTTTCTCTGTAATAGAAGTGTCAACCAAATTCATGATCAACAATGACAGATCGAAACTCATGCATGTGATTGGTGCCAGCGAGAGCTTTAGTATATGTATTGCACATGTGCAACTCAACTTAGCTTTTTATATATATTCTATCTAATAAAGAGGGAATATGCTAATTGACCCTCATGCCATCACAAAGATGGCACCCACAGCCAATAAGGAGGGAATATGCTAACTGATTGCCCCGCCCTCAAATATGGCAGCACCCACAGCCAGTAAGGAGGGAATATGCTAAGTGACTGTCCCGCCCTCAAAGATGGCAGCACCTACAGCCACAAGATGGTGGCGCCCAGTCACCTCAGCCCAGCTGGGGTGGCAACTGCTCTGCGTGCCTGCCTCCAGAAACCCCAAGTCCCTTTAGCCCCCCAGCTGCCAAGGGGTGGCCTGAGGCACAAGAAAGCCTTGGATGGCGGCTGCCCAGCTGCCCAGGGCCGCCTGAGGCTCAGGGAACCAGGGCCGGCCAAGGCTTGCACTGCCGGCAGTGGCAGCAGCAGAGGTATGATGGGGTGTCACCTTCCCCTGATTTCTGGGTTGCCTCCCACCCCTGAGGGTTCCTGGACTCTGAGAGGGGGCAGGCTGGGCTGAGGGATCCCCTCCAGTGCATGAATTTTCATGCACCGGGCCTCTAGTATATATAGAATAAACTTGCTTAATTAAACCTGCTTTCTGATTTAGCTAAACATTTTCCAGCCCAGTGAAGCACCCCAACTTCTCTTTTAGCTAATTGTCAGCAACACAGCAGTGAATATCAACATGAAGCAGGTTATTATTATAGATCATGCAGGGGGAAAAAAGGGGTAAAATATTTAACTGCAGCAGTGTTTAACTATATTCTGCGCATTGAGAAAAGCTGAAGTCATTTTCAAGGTCCACTATTTCTTTCTTCTTTTCAGTTGGGTCAAGTTTCTAAGCTTTCTAAATCTCCATTTTCTGGCTAGTGAAAAGATAGGATTCCACTGAGTCTCCTATCTACCTACTCCAGGACTTCTGTGTGGATCAAATGAGATGAGGCCCAGGAAAATTCTTCACAGACATTTGGTTATAGTGTGAAATGTTTCCATCTGGCTATAAAGCAAGTTGTTTTTCTGGGCTGAAGAAACTGCAAGGAGGCTAGTCACTAGGGAGAGGAAACCGGGCATTGCTATGTGACGTCATTACCCAGAGCCCACCAGCCACTGTTTCTGGGATGGGCTGTGGGCTGCATTTTGCACCATGGGGTCTCAGCAGCATCAGCTGTGATTTGATGGGGTGTTGCTCTGGGGTGGTGGTGGGGCCTGTGTCCCACTGGGGGGAAGCTGAGTATTGCTTTATGGGTGCCAGGTCCGCAGTGCTGTTTCTCTGTGCGCGTCACGGCAGCTCTTGCATTAAGCGTCTGCCTCTGGTGGTCAGTGTGAATCATAATGACCGGTTGGACAGTTGGACACTTAGCATATTAGCCTGTTATATGTCCTTAACTTATCTAACCTTTTGACATCTAGTAGACCATACATTTATAGATGGCAGAAAGTGACAGATCATCCAATGTTTAGTACAGGTCAAAATAAATGGAATCATGCAGGAAATAGTTTAACAGTGGGAAAGAAAATTTGACTGAAGTATGATGGCTCAGATTTAGGCAACAGATGATGTAGAGAAATGTAGTAGGGTTTCCTTGGGTATGTTATCAATGAAGAAGGCAGCTACAATGAGGGTTGGAGAGGCAGAGGGTACAACTAAAGGAGAATTTTGTTTGCAAGGAGTGACTTTTAATTTCAGAGGAAGCTCCAGTCTTTTGGGACATATTCTGGGGCTTGTGAGCACAGCCTCCATCTCTTGGGTTTGCATTTTATCTCAAAAGTTTTGACAATCTGGATCGAAAAGTGTAGCAACTACTGAATTGGTTTTTAACTACAATGTAAAGACAATGTCTGGAATCAGCATTGGATAGATGATACAACCTGCAAAAATATGGAATACACATTCGGGTATATACTTAATCCTTTAAGTTATTTGAAATAAAAGGTTAATGCCTGTGATTAGATAAAAATAATGAAGGGCTCCTAGCTGGTTTGGCTTGGTGGATAGAGCGCCGGCCTGTAGACTGAAGGGTCCCAGGTTCGATTCTGGTCAAGGGCACATGCCCGGGTTGAGGGTTCGATCCCCAGTGGGGGCATGCAGGAGGCAGCCAATCAATGATTCTCTCTCATCATTGACATTTCTATCTCTCTCTCCCTCTTCCTTCCTCTCTGAAATCAATAAAAATATATTTAAAAAATAATAATAAAGGGGATATTTCATTATTTGCTTGAATTTATTAGGTTACTTATGAAAATATTTAAATTCAGAACTTTTAAAGCACATTCCTGCTAAAGTCTTTTATAAATAAAATAAATGTTAGGTAAATAAATTTCTTAGTTGAATCTTTCCTTGCCAACTCAACCACAGAGTTCAGAAATAAATATGAATTTCATGTCAAAATTTTCCAAAGTATTTTGTTAGTGCAGTAGTAATTCCCAAATTATTTGGCAACAGACCCATGAAAATGTTTGTTAGTTATCTCCCAATGTCCCAACGTTCCCACCATCTCTTCCTGCCCCACCTCTTACTCCTCTAAACCTTCCTATCAGCTAGGAATTCTCATGGGTTTTCAGTGGCTTTCTACTGGAAATGTTTGTTAACACTTCGTGTAGTTATAGTGATGTAACCATATTCAAAAACCTGCCTCTGGTCATCTATTCCTAGCAGTGATATGCGTCTGTCCAAGTATCTGTATCTTTTCACTATCCATCCTTCACTTGCCATTGGAAGGCAGCCTTTGCCAGATTTTGTGCCAGTGAAGTGGACTGCTGCCCAAGCTTTGCTTCGTTTGGAGTGTTTGAGCAGTCACATATTTACACAGAGCCCACAAGTGCTCTGGCTTGAAACCTTCATATTATTTCCAACTCACTGTCAATTTACAAAGCCATTTAGTTTAGATGGTGGTATAGACCTAGTTTCTGAGAGGAAGCAGTGAAAGCACCATTATTGGTCACTGTTAAAACAAGATTAGCTAACACATTGGGAGTTATACAAACAGAAGAATGCTTACTCATTCTACAATGTTCTTGTTTCTTCACAGATTTATCTTTGAAATACACCAAAAGGCACTGCTTTTTTAAATTAGTTCTTGGAATGTTATTCTGAAATTTTCCTGAAGCTGTGACTGATAAGGGCTACTTGGAATTGTGTTGAATAATTTTAAAAGAAAGACAAAAATTAGCTGTTTAGAAATCTCTGTCACAGCAGTTAAAATAGTTGATAAATTGCATGGCTATTGGGGATAAATTTTAATTAAGAAACTAGCGTGTCAAATGTAATTATCTCACTGAAACTGCAAAGCCAATATTCATAAGCATTCTGTAGAAAAGGATTTATTATGTGGAAGAAATAACAATGTGTTTTATAGAACATATTTTTCATATTCTGGGTTAATGCAATAGACAAGTTCGAAGGATGTTAAGAACCAACTAAAAGTATAATTTACATAGGTGAACTGCAAGTGTTTAGATTAATCAGCTGATTTAGGTAGCATTGACACCTGAGATTTACTAGTAGAGAGTTAGGAAGGTTCTACTCTGAGGACAGATGATCATGTCTAACTGCATTAAAGATACTTAATTACACACACATTTTAGAACAACAATGAGCACAGCAGCATAAATCCACAAGCATTAAATTATGTATCGTCCACACTGTAACCCATCCTGGTGCTATTTCCATTATATTGCCAACAAGGCTGCTAAACAAGTAGTTTAATGAGTGCTGTTTGCTCTGAACAAAGTGTCACTAAGAGGTACTGTCTCCCTAGTGGAGAGCCATTTGTCTGCATAACGGAGAACAAAAACCTTTATGGCCTTAGGATTTTGTATGTTTTCTTTAGCAATGCCATTCAAATATGCTAATAGACTGAATAACTTTGCAAATTTTTATCTTTAATTATGCATTTAGATTTTTAAACTGGGCTTCTCTTTACCTTTAAAAAATATATGTGTTTTTATTAATTTCAGAGAGGAAGGGTGAGGGGATAGGGAGATAGAAACATTAATGATGAGAGAGAATCATTGATTGGCTGCCTCCTGCATGCCCCCTACTGGGGATCGAGCCTGCAACCTGGTCATGTGCCCTTGACCGGAATTGAACCCTGGACCCTTCAGTCTGCAGGCCGGCATTCTATCCACTGAGCCAAACAAGCTAGGGTGGCTTCTTTTATCTTGAACATTCTTCTGAAGCAGTCATTTGGTCATTTTTGATCTAGACTCTCAATAATCCTGTATAGTATTTTACATGTTTTCGCTAAAATGTATTATGATCTTACATTACCATTTTTTAAAATAAATCTGTTCCCAGATCAGATAATTGAGCTCTGTTGAAGGAAACTGTAAATTCACTTTTTTATTTTCAAATTGGCATAAGATCTGGTAAATCTTAGAAATCTGATACGTGTTTCATAAATGTTGACTATAAATTAACTTGCAAAGCACAGCTACTTCCTGCTCAAATATGCATATAGTGAGAATAAACTCCATTAATTGCTTCACTGATTTAAATTGGATGTTCTCTCCTGCATTAATTCGTGTCAAAGAAAGTAAAATAAATAAAAGAAATACTGATACCAGTTTGACCTGCTTTTTCTTTAACTTTCTAATAAATTTCCCTCTCAAAGTTTAGACAAACCAGGTCCTTGAAGCAACAGTTTCACAAAGTCATTAAGTATGAGGCCCAGGAAACCTCACGTTTTCTCTGGAACAGTAAACATGCTTCACTGATATGCTTAAGACAACACATAAATATTACTCTTGGTTCCTTTGATAGCAGTGGAGTGTACAGTCCATGCCTTGTTGTTCTTTAAGCTGTTCTTTAACAGTTATTTCCAGGGATCAGTTGGGCTTTTTCCTTTTCTGCCTTGTAAAAGGAAAAACATGGTATTTCTTAAGAATAAAAGTTTCCCGTGCCCTCCCATAAAGTTTGGTTTATAGGCGCAGAAATTTGGACTTTTGCCAAGTTTCCTACATTGAATTGATACTTATTTTAGTCAAGTTTAATAAACCCTGGACAAATTGATTTAAAACTCTTTCTCTCTTGTGTTTTAAATTTATCTCTTTAGTAGGTCATTGGTGTGTGTTTGTGAGGAAGAGAGAGTCGGGGGCAGGGGTGAACAGAAAGAGAGATCGAGAACATACCCACCATTATGAGGTTGAAGGGACTCTTTCTCAGGTACAGCCCAGCTGGTGACCTGAGATCTTGCTGTGACATGATATAAGCTTTCTGGAGGATGTGTGAATACAAATCAGAAGCCTTAAAATGGTGCATATATCTTGACTCCTCAATTCCTCTTCTAAGAATTTATTCTATATCAGTCTTCATGAAATTATGTGAAGATTCACCTGTAAAGATAAACACTGATGTGAGTTTTTAAAATGATAGAGATACAATGTAGGGATGCAATGTGAATACCCAAGAATTTGATGAAAATAAATATGTTTTAACATGAAACTTCTCTTTCTTGATTCCTGGAATAGGACTGTTGGCTTATCACTATAAATATGTAATTAGTAAATAATAAATACATGCATAGTAAATATAATGGTAAAATACGTCAACAGCATTGACAAGAGAAGTAGGCATGTATGGTAGACAAATTCTAAATGACTCCCTAAGATTTCCAGCCTCTGGTGTTTACACACCTTCTCCTGGTTATTCGATTAAACACTAACTAGATACTACTGTGAATTGATTTTGTACATGTACTTCAAGACCCAAATCAGTTGATTTTTTAATAGGGAGATTATCCATGTGGCATGGTTTAATCACATGAGGTCTTTAAAAGTAACATTTTCTCTAGTTGGTTGCATTTTGGAAACTCAAAGAAACACATTTTAGATAGCCTAGAAACGTGGTCGGCAAACTGCGGCTCGCGAGCCACATGCGGCTCTTTGGCCCCTTGAGTGTGGCTCTTCCTAAGCCTTAGGAGTACCCTAATTAAGTTAATAACAATGTACCTACCTATATAGTTTAAATTTTAAAAATTTGGCTCTCAAAAGAAATTTCAATCGTTGTACTGTTGATATTTGGCTCCGTTGACTAATGAGTTTGCCGACCACTGGAGAAGAAAGCAAATATTCATGTCGTGATGGGCTATGGCTGCCACATGTCAAGAAACTGCAGGAGAGATCTAGGAGAAGAGAATGGTCCATGGTCAAGAGCTAAAAGGAAAATAGGGATCTCAGTCCTACAACCACAGGATCTGAAGCCTCAAATGAGAACCACACCTTTTTCAGACTGGTGAGACCCCAAGCAGAGAATTTATCCATGCCATATTAGATTCTGACCTACAGGAACTGTGAGGTAATACATTCGAGCTGTTTTATGCTGTCTGTGGGGACTCGTTACACAGCATGTATTTTAATACAAACAAATACAATATGCATTTAATTAATCTAAAATAGAGTCAAGTTATCAGATACATTAAGAAAAGGAATAATAAAATTAATCTGTTTTACATTTTTTTTAGAATTTACACCTAAAATATACAAAGGTAATTTCTATTTTAGCTCTACCCATAGTAATTTAATTCCACATGAGGAAATGCATAAATACAGAAAAGGATATAGGATACATTTAGAGTATAGCAAGTAGTCTCATGAAGTTATTATGTGAGGTATTTGAAAGAAAGTATCTGTGAAGAATGCTGAAATAAATAAAAGAAATAGCTTGAAGGCATGTCAGGGAGGACAGAGAAGGTAGTGTGTCCATTACGCAGTGATAATGTAAGCCATTGAGCATTTTTGAGTGATTGGGGAGGCTGATTAGAGTTGTGCAACAGGAAAATTGCTTGTCTATCAGTGTGAGGCTTCCACTGGAAGCTCTCATAATACACTATATATATTAAATTTTGTGCTGTGGGCCTTCATGGAGATAATAGAATGGATATGTGTTTTGTGGTCTCACATTGTAGCTTTTTAAGCCTGAGTGTGTTTATGGTGGCTGTAGTGACATTAACAAAAGTATGTAAGTCATTAAGTGACAAGTTTTAGGGTGAAGATGATGGATTCAGTCTGGATAAGTCAAATGTGAGATGCTGAGAAATCAACCAAAGGATGGATGAACAGGGAATGGAAAATGGACAAAAATCCCAAAGGGAGATTATTGTTGCAGAAATAAATTTGAAGTTATCAGGATATAAGGCTGTGGCTGGTGCCCTCTTCAAGGGAAAGAAGATAAGAACTGGAAATGATAAAAACACAAGAGTGAGAAATGTTACATTCAGAAGACAGGAAGCTAGGTGAAAAAACTGGAGAAGCTATAAATTTTATAAGGCATTGGAAGAACAGAGATCATGGTTGAGGGACAAGAGACTTTTTAAAGATAATGGTAAATATTCAAGTTATTTCAGAGGTACAGCTCAAGGAGTAATGATAAGCAAACAAAACCTTTGAATTTGGTAATTGGCATATGGATAGTGAACTTCAAACAGTTGCAGTAAAAAAAATGAGAGAAGAATTAACTACATGTAAACTTCAAACATGAAGTTGAAGAGAGATAAAGTGTTAACCAAGGGGGGAAGTCATTGACTCATCCATTTTTCTGATAATAATTCTCAAGAATGTCCACTTGATTCAAGGGGAGGCGGGAGAGGGTGGATGGGTGGGAAGAGATCAGCCAAAGAACTTATATGAACATATGCATAACCCATGGACACAAACAATAGGGTGTTGAAGACCTGGGGCCGGGGGCAGGGGCAGGCTAGAGGGGGCTAAAGGGGGGGAAAAGGGGACATACGTAATACTTTCAACAATAAAGATTTTTTTAAATATCAAGAATAGTGCTGAATGTGTGTCAGATAAGAACAAAACGAATTTACATATAGTATATAAAACAGTTAAATTGATTTTCTAGTAAGCTTCTTGTCAGGTTGCACTTCAGAGCATACTCTTCAATGTTATACATGCGTAAACACACACACATACATGTACATATATGATATATATTAAGTGTGTGTATCTACATGATATTAACCTAGTTAGCTAATTTAATAATTTGGGTCTTAAAATATTCAATTAAATGATCTGTTCAGTGTTTTTTCTGAACAATCAAAATACTTTATAAATAAAATGTATTAATTCTTGCTGTAATTTCGTAAATAAATGTTAATTTATTATTATTAATAATTTTATCCAGTATAGAAATAGGTATAACCTAAAGTCTGTCTCTTGAATTTTTATAAAATCAGTAAATGAACATATTTTTTAAAATCTTAAGCATAATTTATTTCTATTGAAATAGTTAAAATTGCAGATATTTTGTTTATAATCAAGGCAAGGTAATGGCCAGCATAGATTGCATTGAAAAAACCCTTAAATGATCGACAATAATCCGGGTAAACTCATAATGGTCTACAAAACAGACACTGATATTCAAGTTCTCCTTAAAGTCACATAAATCACATAACTTTCCCCTAACAGAATGGGAAGCTTTTTCTGATGCTTTGAAGAAAGACTATACATAATGTCAGTGAGTAAAGACTGCGCTCACTGAGGAATTTCTATAGAGGAAGAACAGGGAGCACCCTTTTGCTAAATACGGCACAAAAACCACATTCAGGAGACAGTGCTTAGGTTCATAATGTAGCACACAAAAGTGATGCCTGGAAGCTGAGGACCGGAGGAAAAATTAGGGTATTGTATGTGAAGGTTAAGTCAAGGCTAAAATGTGGATTTAAAAAATTCTAAACCGTAATGATTTTAAAAATGCTTATAATTAGAAAGCCTTACTACTCACTGTTGTTCTGAATGAACTCCAAGGGCGTTAATGGTTAGCAAACCATAGTAGGATTTTGCATTTAGCTGCGGAACTCATCCATCCATCAGTCTCAGCAGTTCTCTCCCCGACGCATCACTGGCAACAGGCGATGTTCTCTACAGCGTGCCCCACTCCAGGGCCTCAAACTCCTGTGGGCATCACATTGTTGCTTTTTTCCCCTCAAGTTCCTTTATGTTTTATGGTAGGTGTTCAGACTAGTAGTGACACTAAATAGCAAATCTATGTGTGCATTAGTTTGCCGATTAGCTCACATTTGCTATGTCCAATAGGATACAGGGCTTGACACTCTAAAAATATGTTGAACTGAATTACAATGAATTAAATGTAAACTTTGATCAATAGAGTATTACCATACTTCACAAAAATATATTATCTATCTATAGTTTTCACCTTCTAAATGATAGGAATACAGTTTCCAAAGCAATTTATGTTAATTAATGATAAATTAGAAGATTGTTTTGTTTGTTTGAAAAAGATAATGTTGAACACTTTTAAGAGCCTTCCATTTTTAGCTGTTTCAGTTGACTTGTAAGGTATTGAAAAATAAAAAGTTGGATTAATAGATATGAACATTTAACCTATTTGTGTTATTTAATTCATTGATTATAAAATAAGAGCTGACATATATGTACCATGTAAAACTATTTTAAAATCTGAGTCATTTGATTTAACATTTAAAAATTTAGGAGGGTGGATGGAATTATGTAAATATAAATTATTATGATTGCTATTTTCAGGTTTTAGTTGGACTTGCAAAAAACAAAAAATCTTGTGTCTTGCCTTGCTCTGCAATATTAAATACTCTTTAGTTTCAAAAAAAGAGGAGACAGTAAAAATAGGCAACTGGCATCACTGAGGAGAGAAAAACCCTCCTATGCATTCCAGTTTCTCTCACTTCTTCTGCCAGCGAGGCCATGTGTTCATGTTACTCAAATTGGATGCAGGTGTGTGTCCATCCACACTCTAAAACCACATAACAAATGGAGAAAACGGAGCACATCAGCACACTGCTCAGAGCCTTTGGCAGAGAAAGCTGCCCAGCACGGAGGCTTACTTCACTTTCCTTGTATGTACATCCCTCCAGACTCCGCGGTGTGTGGAATTAAGTCACAGAATCCTGGTTTTTAGATTGAGAACTCTGGTAATGAGATCCAAGAAAGCTCCGATCCCCGGTGAACATTCCCCTTGATGGCCTCTTTTCAATTCCTATCAGTGTTTACTTTTTGTGTGTGTGGTGTCTACCGATGCCAGGACTATTTCATTACTATTTTGCTAAATGAAACGGAGTCTATTTCTGATCTATAAGAAGCTAGTTTCACTGAAGTGTCAAAACTTCATATTATACATGACATATGAACTATTGACACTCTTCTATTTTACACTTGAGGGCCTTTGGAACTTCCCCCCTTTGGGGGGAGGTGAATTATGGGGTGACTCTTTCAGTACTCTTAAAAAGTACTTGCACATGAAGAAAACCAAGAAAGCTCTTTGTATTTATATTCTTTTTCAGAGCATATCCACTTTGCTAATAATCGCACCATTCATCTAACTCTGAGCACACAGTTCATTGTTAACTTGGCATTCTGTTTCCCATAGGGCACTGCCACCTTGGTGCCGTACCGAGGGCGTGTCAGATATTTGGGGTGCAGAGCTTTTCAACACACAGGATAAATTATTGAAACTTACATCTCTGTTAGTTGTTAGTCTTTTTGTGTAACTTGGCTTCTACTGCACCTCTCAGTTGTATATTAGAACTATTTTTATTACATTTATTTTTCTTTAATTTGGTGTCCTATTTCAATTATGGTTGTTAGGGTTTTGAGAGTAAACCTGCGACTAGTTAGTCAATTAACTAAGTGCTTAAATTTATGTACCCATATCTGTAAGATAACTTATGAATAGTGTTAAAGAGAGAAGAGAAACTGAAAAGGTAATAGAGGAGACCATGCTTTTCCTTAGTAGATAAATATTGTACGAAAAAGTGGATCATTTGGGTGACTTGTGAGCTGTACCCTCCTAAAGGCTTCTGGGAATGATTCAGATTTGCTTTCTGATTTATTTTTTGTTTGTACATGTTCTCTGGTAAAGTGATAAACTGCTCATTCTAGCTAAATGTCTATTTTTCTCTCATAGAGCCATAACCACATGCAAACCTGGCTGTGATTATGTATTCTTAACTGTTTCCTTTTACCATTCATTTTGAAAGTAATTTAAAATTAATCCTATTAATTTATGTATAAATTGAATCTCTTAAAATGTAATTTATTTTTGCCGACAGAAGGATCTCTTGCCATCAATATTTTGGTACCAATACAGTAGACTGGTTATGAATTTGCTTGTCATTCCCAAGTTCAGTTCAACAATGGATTTTGGAGACTATGTCATCACATTTAATTTGTTTTAAATGAACATTTGTTTATTGTAGCTTACAAGAAGTTGGAATATATTAGTTTTCTTATCATCGATATTAGGAGAATGAAGACAAAACTAACATTATTCCAGTAGACCAGTGATTTGAATCTGGGGCTAAGGAATTTCAATTATTAATGAATTCCAGTTTGGAGCAAAGAATTTGAAACTTTGTTCATATACTAAATTAGGATGTAAACAAGAATCCTCTTAAGGAAATGCTTAATCAATAAAGCAGGGCAAGTTAGTTAATGAACATCAGTTTTAAAGATACCATGTTTTGCCAAACCGGTTTGGCTCAGTGGATAGAGCGTCGGCCTGCAGATTGAAAGGTCCCAGGTTTGATTCTGGTCAAGGGCATGTACCTTGGTTGCGGGCACATCCCCAGTAGGAGGTGTGCAGGAGGCAGCTGGCCGATGTTTCTCTCTCATCGATGTTTCTGACTCTCTATCCCTCTCCCTTCCTCTCTGTAAAAAAATCAAATCAATAAAATAAATTTATAAAAGAAATTGGAACTTCTAGGAGTTCCCCTTTAAGTCTCCTTTGGACTTTGAATCTTTGATTCAATTCCTAGGAATAAGACTCAGTAAAACATTTATCCCTAAATCATGAACTCACAGATAAGGATGTACTGAATCCTCCCCCACCTCCGCCCCCATCTCTCCAATAAGAAGTAAAAATGGGTCAGTTAGCTTTCTTTTATCTTAATGGATAATTTGCATCTCTAGTGATCTCCATCTTATCAGGACCTCTACTTTAGCCAAAGCAATAATTTTGAATCATATTTCTTGGACATTCCCTGGAATTACTGCCAAAATTTATTGTAAATGGCCTGTCTAATCAGAATGTATTTAGAATACTTTGAATAAACTGTGATTTTGGTTATAATATCTCAATGATATTGTGATGACAGTATAATATTAATGAATACAGACATTAGCTAGCATAATTAGGGACAGATAAAAGTACTAAGTCAAGCTTATTATTTTTCCTCTAGTGGTTAGAAATTAAAGGGCTATTAAGTTAATAAAGTGGTCAATTCACATTAGAAATCAATAACAACATATTCTCCCATAAAGTACATAGATAAAAGTTGACATTCTTTATTATTTGTGCAGAAAGAACTGTTTTTGTGAGGTAGCTGACTGTGTTGGTGTTGAAAGGCATGCCGCCCGCCTCTCCGGGCGGTGCGGGAGGAGGAGTCCGCAGGGCCTGGCCTCCCGGAGCGGGTCCGAGTGTCCGGACCGGCTGCGTGGTGGCCAGCGGCGGGCCGAGGGGTGGGGCCGGGCGGCGACCAACCACAGGGGAGGTCATGGGAGCGGAGGGCCTCACCGCCTGGCTCTTTCCTCCCTTCCCCGGTGGTCGGCTCCCCACTTGCCCGCGCTGGGGCCGGGGGTCCATGCGGCCCTTGGGGCCCGGTCGGGGGGACCGGGGCCTGCGTGGGCCGACCGCCGGGCCCCATGGGGGGGGGCATTGGCTCCCCGGCCCACGGCGGGAGCCCGGCACGGGCTGCCACCCGCCCGCTGCCCCCGGACCGGGCCCGGTGCATCGGCAGCGGCGGCAGCGGAGTGGGGCGCGTGCCCTGGCTCGGGGAGGCTGCCATGCTGCAGTGCACCGGCCCCATGGCCGGGCCTGCTCTGAGCGGATGCCGCTCCTCCGGAGCTGGGCCACTCCACCGGCCGCACCCCGTTTGCTGGGCCTGTGCCGCCCAGACGCGCTGGAGTCCCGGTCTGCCCGCAGGCCAGCTGCGGGTGCTGTTCGGGAGGGCCATCCTTCCTTGTGGTGCCTGGCCAATCGGCCCACAGTCCCCTCTCCTGCCCTCACTCCACCCCCCTTTAAAACCCCCTGTCCCATCAGGCCTCTCTCTCTCTCTCTCTCTCTCTCTCTCTCTCTCTCTCTCTCTCTCTCGGCCACTGGAGCTTACCGTTGCATCGGTGAGTGTGGCAGGGGAGCCAAACCTAGGTTTGAAATAAATGACTCTTTGCTTTTGCATCAGACTGACTAGCTCCCTGGAGGTCTTGGGAACTTTGAAATCTGGGCACAACAGGTATTATAAATCAGGTCTGGGAAGAACATGTTAAACCAGAAGTAATAAAAACCTTCTTACAGAGAATTCCCTTTCCTACACATTATATTTGTAATATTTTTTTTAAATTTCAATTTTCTAAGGTATCATGTGACTTAGACTGCCAAATAAATAAAAATGACCACATCTTGTCTTTATGGATGTCATTGTTTAACTAAGAATATTTTAAAATATTATTTTCATTGTTTATCAACATCTGATACCCTAGCCCATAAGATACTGTATTCCTTCTTTCTTGCTTCACTTATTTAATAGAGATATGCATATCTTAACTCGCCTTTAGTAATGAGGACTTTCTGTACTGTGATTTATTTTATATATAGAAAAGTCTTGACCAGACCACAGGACTACATTTTTAAATAAGAAAGGGATCAGTGTGAGTACCTGTAGTTTTCTACTTTGAAAATAAATGATGTGAGTCAGACTACTTAAACCATATGCTAAATTTAAAATATTGTGTCCTGGTAATGGATATTAAATAGTTTATAGACTTATGTTCAACATTAATGTTTTACCCCAGAGGATTCAAACATTCTCAGTTGTTATTTGTAGGATATATACGTAATATTGATGACTACTATTGGAGTCAGTATACAGAATACTTGCAAGTTCATTACCTAGCATCAATGAAAACCAAAAGCCCTACTAGAGCAAAGTCCATTTTTAGATAGTTGTTATTTATTTTTAAAGCCAGCCTTCAGAGAATATATTATCTGTGAGTATTCACTTAGGACATATTGTATAACAGACACACTGCTGCACATTATAGATTCCACAATTCAAGCAGGATGCAATCTGTAACCTAGAGAAGTAGTAAAATGACCCTAACACAAGGCAGTTCGGACCTTATGAATAGTATCAACTATGTGTACAGAAGAGAATAAATGCATCTAGCTCTGACAGTTTTGGAAGTTGCTTTGAACTGATGATCTTTGAGCATTTATTGCACCTTGAGAAGGGTGGGGCATCAATGGATCTCTGTGGAAATACAGTGACAATTCCAGATGGAGAGAAAGGCTAAGGAAAACACATAAAGGTGGAAAATGCTATGGAATGGTGGGTTTCTTTAATAGTTGACACACAAGTTCTCTAATCTCTCTTCTGTAGTAGCATTGAAATGAATATTTTAGATACAATGAACAAAGCTTTCTCCCAGTACATAAACAGAAAAGCCCATATTGATAGTCTGATCCAGGATTTCCTGAGTTTTAATCTGTGGTCCGCCTCTATCTTTTTAAATCCATTGAATGTAGAACACCAATTGTATAGTAAATTCTGTATAATCAGGAAGTATTTGTAATAACATAAAGCTGCTATTCAGTTTGTGTTAAAATATATTATGGCGATGTAGAGAGTATTTATACATACATACCCAGCCTACCTGGTATTTTTCAAGCTTCAGAAAAATTAATTTGTTTAGAATTTTACCTTTTAACTAAGATATTACATCCACTATGCCTTTTCAGTAAAGTCTTTCATAGTTATTTTATGGTACATAACACTGACCTATCAAACTCTAGTTGGGCAGATAGAAATGAGGCTCATGCTTCTTTAAGTACTGCACTAAATTAGCAACCTCTATCTCGTCATGTCTACTGATGCCTCACCCCGCCTTCCCCAGGAAATGTCCATTTGAGTTTAGGATTCATGTGTTTTTCAGATATAAAAATATCTGAAATTTGACATGACAAAAAACCAGCAAGCTACATTCACATTATCTAGTGAATGAATCCTTTAAAACTGAGTAGAATTTAACTGCCATCACGATTCATCCTTGCTTATACTATCTAACCAAATTAGTATCAGTAATATTTTACAGTTAGCTAGAAATATGTATGTTTGCTAAATGGCATATTCATTCTTGACCCTTTTTTTCCTGTGAAAGCAATATGATTCAAATGTGTTAAGTCTAATTAGGGAAATAATCTTCTGGAAACATTACAATGTAATATATGTTATGAACCATAATTTTGCCTGAAATTTTTAATTGCTAAGTTTCAGGTTTCAACTTATATTAAGTAAATAGATTAGACTACCTCTACCATCTTCTCTTTAGTAATTGCAACTAATACAAAATAAATTTGTATACTTTTTCTTTTGCTCTTTGTTGCTACTTAAGCTATTATTTGTGAGATTATAATGACAGAGTGACTAGTATTCACAATATCCATGGTAAAATTGATTAATTTAGTAGACATAACTTTAGTTATGAAACATCAATTTATATATTGTTAGCTAAAAGTGCGATATTTATCTTTGTCACTTAAGTCAGTGCTAACTGAGCACAGGCCTGCCACATGGTAGGCACCTAATTTGAATATTCAAAATACTTTAGTCAAATACAGTTAGACTATTTCATAATATTTCTGAACCCAGATAGGCTCAGGACAAAGCTAACAATTGTCTTACTAATGTAAAGTGTAATTATGGAATCATTAGTAAGTAATTTAGGAGCAACCTTTTTAGGATATAAGTTCACCTTTGTTTCACAAATAAGGTATTTTAATGTTTTCTGCTCAATTTCATAGGCCCATTAGAGGAAATAGATTTCCTTTACTTGAACATAGCAGCAGTGAGATTCTCTAAAAATTGAGTTAGTAAGTTATACTGAATAAGAACTTGATTTTGGCAATGAAAATCTTTTTTTTCTCTTTAATATATTTTATTGATTTTTTACAGAGAGGAAGGGAGAGGGATAGAGAGTTAGAAACATCGGTGAGAGAGAAGCATCGATCAGCTGCCTCCTGCACACCCACTACTGGGGATGTGCCTGCAACCAAGGTACATGCCCTTGACTGGAATTAAACCCAGGACTCTTCAGTCCCCAGGCCGACGCTTCAGTGAGTCAAACTGGCCAGGGTGGCAATGAAAATCTTTGATGAATTATCAGTGACCTAATGTATATAATTACCCATTTCTCAAACAGTGACATAAATGGGAAGATATAGTCTCTGGGACTTATACTTTTGCTATAAATATATGGCATTTCCTTATTAAAAAACAACTTTGAATCTGGTGCAATGCAGATTATTTTTGTTTTTAATTTACTGAAGAATTTTAAAATCTAATTTCATCTAAGACAGTACTCTATTTTTATAAATAGGTGGTGTCCTATTTAAAATAGGATGAGATTGTGATTAGTAAAATTTAGTAGATAGAACCCTAGCGGGTTTGGCTCAGTGGAGAGAGCAGTGACTTGCCAACCCAAGGGTCCCGGGATCAATTCCCAGCATGTAACTCAGTTGCAGGCTCCTCCCTGGCCTGGGCCCTGGTCCGGCTCATGCAGGAGGCAACCAATTGATATGTTTCTCTGACATTGATGTTTCTCTGTCTTTCCCTCTCTTTTCCACTCTCCTTAAAAATTAATGAAAAAATATCCTCTAGTGAGGATTAACCAAAAAAAAAAAAAAAAGAAAAAGAAAAAGAAATTAGTAGAGAGAAAGTGGCAGAATTGTTACTATTCTGAAATGACATGTCATTTCAAAGGATAATTTGCCCAAGAAAAATAAGTAAAGAGATAAAATTCATTTATAAGTGCATGATACTTTAATATATTTTCAGTTTAATATTTTTACTCATTTAACCATATATCCTCATATCTGTCTCAAACAAAAGAAAACAAACAGCAAGAAGGACAAATTCTTGTGGAATTAATAATGAGAAGAAGGTATTTTTGTTTGTCTTAGAAGTCATTAAGTTTACTTTCTCTCTGCAGTGAATTTCAACAATGTGCTGGTCATTGGGGCAGGTTGCCGGGGACAGAGGTGAATGTGCCTCAGTTCCTCTGTGTGCACACACTATACTGGGGGTGCATACACACAACTGTATTAATGGCAGAGTGTAAGGGCTTATGGGGCCACAAAAAAATATTGTGAAAATGTGACAGAGGAAAATAGGAAGTTGTTTCAGGGAAATTAGAAAAGACTTCTTTTAGAAGGAAGAATTTCAGCTATAACATTTATTAAGGAAAGTCAAATATGGAGTGTATTAACCAAAGGAAACTGATGAAAGGGAAAACTATGACTGAGATTGAGGGGAAAAAAGAATCCGAAGTACATGTGTATCCTTTGGGACAAACAACAATAAAAAAATATAAATCATTATTTTCCAAAATCTATCTTCCTTGTGCTGAAGCAGCATAGTTTATTATTTTTCTAATAAAAATAATTTGCATATGGTGGGGAGGGTTAGAGAAGAGAGTTGAATACACTGTTTAAAAACCAATAATTTTCAGTAATTGGCACAATTTTCTGCCTGCTTAGTGAATGCCAACTGGAACCGGCACTACCTCTGAAGTACGATGGTGGATAATGTAGTCTAATTATTATGTTTAAGCCTTTATATGAAAAATTTATTCAAGCAAGTGTGTTTTGCCTGAGTATGGTCTATCAAGCAGAAAAGAGTCTAGTTCTTAAAAAATAACTTTACAGAAATACTTTCCAACTAGATCAAGTATGCTTTTGGTCAAGATAGTTTTTTATTTTTTAATTAATTAATTAATTTTGCTTTCAGAACACATGCCTCTTCAAATTTTAAGTAGTCTTATGATAATCAAAATATATATCATTTATTTGACACTCCCAAATTCATATTATGTACAAAGATTCATAATTTGTTTCTAACCCCAATATTATAGCTATCTAAAGATCAAGTTCGTTGAATTAGTTCATGCTAGATATAGAAGACATGATTACTACTCAGTTTTTCCAGGTCTTTAGCTCTGACAGAGTACACTGTATTTAATAGTTTCACTAATATCAATAAACCTCAGTCTCCAAGCAGGGAGAAAATATGCTTATCTCACTTGAACAAATGTAAGGATAATTTTCAGCATTCAACATATTATTTATTTGTCTTTAATATTTTAAAAATTGCTTTGTTTAGTGTTTCATATGATTACATGTATACATACATTTATATAAAGTATGTCTGTATATATGAAAGTATGCATTATGTATATAAAGCTACTTAAATATATGTTATATGGAATGCATACTTATATTCCTTATAGAAAACTTGGAAAGTCCAGAAAAGCATGATAGTTGAAAATCATATATAATCCTACCACCCAAAAATTATCGATTTAGACCCTACATTCATCTGTGTAATGCAATTGGAATCTCAGTATTAGAAATGGTATTTGATTGCATAAGACCAACGGTGTTAAATCAGCTTCTTCTTTATGCTTAAAATAATTTAAGAAGCAATTTTGGTCTAATTTAGGTTAATATGGATTAGAATGTTCCTCCTGATAGAAAATTTGGCCAGTGTCCCACAGTGAAATGATCGAAATTTCTTTAAGCATAGACCCACTAATTTTGACACACACACAGTGCCACTTTTCTCCCAGCTGGCTGTAATTTGTAATAATAAAAACTTCCCTTCTATCTAATCAATTAAAAATATTTATGACTTTCCCATTATGGAATACTGCTCTTGTGTGTTAGTATCTTCTGTGAGGTGTGCCGCAAGTAAGACATTAATAATGGAAGTTAAAATACAGGTACTATTCAAGACCAATTTAGGCTTTTCCCTGAAATTATGTCACTCTTATTTTCATTCAAGTGTCCTTTCTTGAGAGAGAGAGAGCAAGCAATAGAAACAGATAGAATATAGTGTAATTCATAGCTGGTCCTGTTTACTCTGCAGCTGTTAAAATATCAATTGGATGGGTAGTTGCTGACCACTAGTGATAACTAACTTTTATAGTGCTGGCCAAGATGTGTCGGGTGCTCTGTTAAAATCTCAGAGTGCTCGTCGGATTACATTGTACTCATGGCGAATATTATGGCACATGTGTTGCAACAGAAAAAAATGGGGTTTCTCTTCAAGAAGATGGAATTTTGAAGAATCCCATACTCTCCACTGAACACAGTTTCTCTTCCCAGTGTTCACCACCCCTTTCTAATTCCAGATCAAGTTATTTTAACATGTTCTGACCAAAATGTGGAACAATCCTGGATAAGAAATAACAGTATGGTGCTTTCTAATGTGTTATCTTTTTAAAAGCAGAAATATGATTGCACTTGTTGGTGTTTTGTATTTTAGTCTTATTTTCCGTGACAGGGCACAGAAATAACAAGTGCTCCCCTCATTTTGAAGCAGTGAGACAGATGCCCCTCCTGCCCCTGTGGGATTACATTTCCCAAAGCAAAGGTGATTTCACGAGAGCCCGATCTCTGTGTGAACCGGGCTAAGGCATGTGGTAAAAGGCAATCCTTGGATAAGAGGCCAAATAGTGGCCAACTGTTGGCTTTCTCACTGCATTCATTAGTGAGTCATCTTTCGGGCGCCCCTAAACTCACTGCTAAGTTTAGTGATTTGCCTACCAGGGAGATAATCCCCTTGGCTGTTGCTCCTTACTCTACTTCATTTTGTATGACTATAAACATTGAAATTTATTCCCTAGTTATAAATTACTGAATAAATCAATAGAGTTCCATAAGGCTGTACAGATTTTCAGTAGACTATCTCAAAACAATACCTATGTCATATATATTTTTTGTCTTTTTAAAGCATAACTTGGGGAAGTACTTCACTGAATCAAAACAAACCATCTCGTGGGGAAACTAAGATGGCGGCATAGATAAACACCGGGAAATAGTCGCCCCCACACAACAATTGAAAATTAGCCCAAAGGACGGAGCAAACATCGTCCAAAACAACAGGAAGGCTGGCTGAGTGTAATTTCTACAACTAGAAGAAAAGAAAAGCACGCTGAGAGCCAGAGGAGCTGCGGAGGCTGAGTGCAGAGGTACGCGGCGGCTCGCGTGCGCGCGGAAAGGGGGTGGCACCTGAGGACGCGGCTGTCTTTTTGAATCACAAGCTCCCGACTGCTCTGATCTCCGGTTCTGGGAAGTCTCTGGGGACCCAGGACTCATACGGGCAGAGGCTGCTCTCTCAGGCGGCAGCGGGCGAACTTGGGGGCAGATTTCCCTCGGAGGTGCTTGCAGCCATTGCCGGGACACTGAGACGCGCGACTCCGGGTGCGGAGAATCAGCCATAGCGTCTTTCCCCGCCCTTTGACTCCCTGAGACCCCGCCCCACCCGGGCTGCGGCAGAGGCTTTTGCATGTGAATGCCCCAGAACTTTGCAACCTGATAATTACCTAACTGCAGCCGGGCCAGCCAGACCCGGAACTTCCAAGAGAAGGCCCAAGGCCCCGCAGCGGCTTGCATTGCTTCACAGCTGAGCCTCTTCGTAGTTCCTGCTGTGTGGCCTCAGGCAGGGGCTGAATTAGCACCTCCTTAGATCCAGGAGCCACTGTACCCAGTGGTCAGAGGGGGTCCATTCTCCCACTTCAGACACAGCTGCTTCCCACAGCCAATTGGCCTGGAGGTCAATTCCTCCCAGTGATCCTACAACAACCAAGGCACCAAGAGTGCACCAAGAGTGTCCACCCCAGGTAACTGGGGAGGCTGAGCCACTGGGCCCTACAGGACACCTGGCGCGCAGGCCACTCTATCAACACAGGGAAGCAGCCAAAATGCGGAGACAAAGAAACAGGTCACAATTGGCAGAAACGGAGGAGGCCAGACGACTGGATATAGAGTTCAAGGCCACGTTTATAAGGTTTGTCAAGAATTTTATGGAAACCGCCGATAAATTTAATGAATCCCTCAAGGAGTATGGTGAGACCATGGAGGTCATGAAAAAGGACCAATTAGAAATTATGCATACACTGACTGAAATAAAGAATACATTACAGAGCTCCAACAGCAGACAAGAGGATCCCAAGAATCAAGTCAAAGATTTGAAATGCAAAGAAACAAAAAATACCCAACCGAAAAAGAAAAAAGAAAAGAGATTCAAAAAATATGAAGATAGTGTAAGGAACCTCTGGGACAACTTCAAGCGTACCAACATCAGAATTATAGGGGTACCAGAAGGAGAGAGAGGGCAAGATATTGAAAACCTTTTTGAAGAAATAATGACAGAAAACTTCCCCCACCTGGTGAAAGAAATGGACTTACAAGTCCAGGAAGCGCAGAGAACCCCAAACAAAAGGAATCCAAAGAGGACCACACCAAGACACATCATAATTAAAATGCCAAGAGCAAAAGATAAAGAGAGAATCTTAAAAGCAGCAAGAGAAAGACAGTCAGTTACCTACAAGGGAGTACCCATCCGACTGTCAGCTGATTTCTCAACAGAAACCATGCAGGCCAGAAGAGAGTGGCAAGAAATATTCAAAGAGATGAATAGCAAGAACCTGCAACCAAGATTACTTTATCCAGCAAAGCTATCATTCAGAATGGAAGGTCAGATAAAGAGCTTCACGGATAAGAAAAAGCTAAAGGAGTTCATCACCACCAAACCAGCATTATATGAAATGCTGAAAGGTATTCTTTAAGAAGAGGAAGAAGAAAAAGGAACTCTTACCATTTGCCACAGCATGGATGGAACTGGAGAGCAGATAAATACCACAAGATCTCACTTATTTGTGGAATATAATGAACAACATAAACTGATGAACAAGGACTGATCCAGAGACGGAGAGGCATTGATTGGACTGTCGGGCCTTGGAGGGAAGGTAGGGGAGGGTGGGGGCAAGGGGGAAAGATCAACCAAAGGACTTATATGCAAGCATATAGGCCTAACCAATGGACACGGACAATGGGGGGGTGAGGGGGTGAGCGGGGAGAGGGGGGGTAGAGGGTACACATATGTAATATCTTAATCAATAAAAAATATTAAAAAAAAAAAAAACCATCTCCAAAATATCACTATTCCCCAAACCCTAGGTAAAGGCAAATGAAGAGGAAAGGTCTTTCTTAAAAAATTCCTATAGAAAATGGGAGATAAAAACTATTTTCTTTTTTGTGTGTATACATGATCTTTTCTAGCATATACACAGTACCCTACATAATACTGGTATTTCTATTATTCCCTGTCTCCTAAACTTAAAATATTGATCTAGAACACAGCATTTAATTTTCCTAGATTTTTCATGTATTCCAAACTCCTTCTGAATTAATGATAAGTTCAGATGAGTTCAGGAACTATTTATTAAATGCCTGTATTTATATAACAGCTATTATTGAAGGTATTGGGTATGCGCTAGGAAGATGAAGTATTTAATTGAACATGTTAGAAATTATTCCACTTAACACCCTGAAAATCTAGCTATATAAATGCTTATGACATTTGGTATAGTTTTATGATTTACAAATAGTGTAGATAGAGCTTTTACAAACTGATAATTGACTACATTTTAAAATAGAGGTTTACTCAAACTGAGCAGAAATGAAACTGTCCTTAAGTTCAAATATCATTTCAAGCAATTTGGCAATGACTTTGCACTGCCAAGGAAAGACTAACTATTCCTCTTTGACAGTGAAAAAATTTTAACTGGAATATCCAAGTTTAGAAAAGAAATAGAGCCAGATAGCGCAACTCTGAACACAGAGCAAATGCTCCAGAAAGCCTGTTGAGGCAGACTACAGATCATTTCCTCTTACATTTACAAGGAGCATTTCCCCCAATATGGTCCCAGCAACTGTGTTTTACCTCTCTTTTCACCTGATGTTTCTTAACTACGTTCACAGTTACCACTCAGAATGAGGGGTTGCTCAGAGACTAACGGGATTCTCAGTAAAATCCCGCATGTCAGAGTGAGGCATGGATGCTTTTGATCTCTCCAACAAATACATATATTGTGCATCCCCAGATGTTTTTAAGGTAAGTGTATGATTTGTGAAATAAATTTCACATGATTTGATCTGTCTTTTTATAAAGCAAATACATCTAGTATGATTTCATATGGTTAAAAACCAAGCTTTATCAGTCTAGTTAGTAAGAGAAGTAAATTTATAGTCTATACAACTCAACTTTATTATTTTGGATGCCTTATATTTAAAATGTGTATGATTTATTTTTCATCAAATTCTTGCATTTTTTTCTGAATTACTTCTGGCTATTTCTTACATCCCTCCCATAAACTGTGAATATATAACCGTGGAATAATTTCAAAAGGAAATACCGAGAAGGAAACTCCAAATATTGATTTTCAAAATTATTTATAAATGTCATTGTCATTGGAATGTATGATTAATGTCCTAAAGTGATTACTGAAGGTAAACTGAATAGGGGTGTGTGTGTGTGTGTGTGTTATGAAATTTATTATCTTGTGTATGAATAAATCAAAGCAGTTTAAAAAAATTATACCCATGCCCAGCTGGCATGACTCAGTGGTTGAGCGTCAACCTGTGAACCAGGAGGTCACAGTTCAATCCACGGTCAGGGCACATGCCCAGGTTGCGGGCTCAGTCCACCATAGGGAACATCAGGAGGCAGATGACCAATAATTTTCCCTCATCATTGATGTTTCTAACTCTCCCTCTCCCTTCCTCTCTGAAATCAATAAAAATTTATTTTTAAAAATTTACACCCATTTATTTCCAACCTGAAATTTGGATGATGAAATACCAAAATATTCTATTTAAAAAGTAAAATGATTATTTATTTTTATTTATTATTATTTCTGTAATCCTTACCAGAGGGCGGGGGGGAGGGAGAGAGAGAGAGGAGAGAGAGAGAGAGAGAGAGAGAGAGAGAGAGAGAGAGAGAGAGAAAGAAACATCCACCCATTGCCTTGACCAGGGATCAAACCTGCTACCCAGGTATGTATGACCTTTCGGTGAACAGACCAACACTCAATGAACTGAGCCACTCTGGCCAGGAAAAAGTAAAGAGCTTAAACAAAATATTCTCTATAGATGGGAAGGGTAGCCAATATTTATTATGTGCCAGCTATGTCAATGATCCTATTGTGCTGTTTGCTTTGCAAATATCTTTTCTTTTAATTACAAAAGGCAATATTGCCTCCATTTTATTATTGAGTTTTCAGATAGTAGTTTGGGTATGCATAAGTTGCATGAGTAACCACAGCTAGTAATTGGTGGAGACATGACTGATATGAAGGTCTTTTTTGTCTTTGAGATTCTTGTTCCTTGAAGTATCCCAAGTAGCCCTTTGAAATGTGAGTTTATGAATTATTAATAAACATATTCTTATTAATAGATCCTGAGGTATTTCTATTTTTTAAAGTTGACCTAAAAAGTAAGCTCGACACAAAAACTTTAATAATGAAAGTTTGCAATTCAAACCTTGGATAAGTTTTAAAGGCTGGTATCATAGATTTATAATACAAAATAATGAAGTTTAAAATTGTATAATGATTACGAAGTTCTCATGATCTGATTATATGAGCCAATTTTTCTGAGAAGAGTAGAGTAGCCAGGAAGTGAAGTAATAGGATGAAAAAATGAAGGATGCTAGAATAACCTTGAAATTATATGTGATGACAGTGACTCAGCATAGCTGAATGAAATAAAGCAGCAACAATTACATGGAAATTTTAACTAAAATTCTTATTTGCTCAAAGTCAGGTTTCTTATTTGCCTGAACGTGAAGCTTCTGTGAATATCCCCTTTTCCCCTATTTAATTTCCTTTCTGGCAAGACAATTTTAGGAGTCATATATCACTGAGAATATTTTCACACACAAATATCATCAGGGAACATTTGTATATTAGCCTGTTTTTATAAATCAAATGTCATTTGTAAAAAAAAAAATCTATTTTCAAATATGAGATTATTTAGCATTCACTTGATAAAATTAGTGACAGCTCATATATCATACATATACAATTCAAACTTCTATTTCTGTCCTTCTGGATGATGATTTCTTGTTACTGATTGGGAATGTGTAATCCAAACCTAAAAAAATCATATTCAAAGATTCATTTTACGTCTACATGAATTGGAATATTTTAGATGTTGGGCAAAGGACTATGTTTTTAACTTTGTAAAGTGTTTGCTAAAATGAGTCATAATTTTCCAGTTTTAAATTATGTTCTGAGTTCATGTTATTTTTCCATTAACTTGAAAATATTTTTCTTAAAGTCCATGCTATTTTCCATATGGGGAATTACTTTCCAATTTTTCTCCTTTTGATAGAACCATTTTAAACCTCAATGTTTATGCCAACTCAACTTCATTAATTACCACCCCCTCAAATTTCTTTTTTTTTTTTTTTTTTTTTTTTAATTAAATCTTTATTGTTCAGATTATTACATTTGTTCCTCTTTTTTCCCCCCCATAACTCCCCTCCTCCCAGTTCCCGCCCCACCATCCGCAATCACTCCCCACCCACTGTCCTCATCCATAGGTGCACGATTTTTGTCCAGTCTCTTCCCGCATCTCCGACACCCCTTTCCCCCCCAAGAATAGTCAGTCCATTCCCTTTCTATGTCCCTCATTCTATTATAATCACCAGTTCATTCTGTTCCTCGGATTATTTATTCACTTGATTCTTAGATTCACTTGTTGATAGATGCATATTTGTTGTTCATAATTTGTATCTTTACCTTTTTCTTCCTCTTCCTCTTCTTAAAGGATACCTTTCAGCATTTCATATAATCCTGATTTGGTGGTGATGAACTCCTTTAGCTTTTCCTTATCTGTGAAGCTCTTTATCTGACCTTCAATTCTGAATGATAGCTTTGCTGGATAAAGTAATCTTGGTTGTAGGTTCTTGGTATTCATCACTTTGAATATTTCTTGCCATTCCCTTCTGGCCTGCAAAGTTTCTGTTGAGAAATCAGCTGACAGTCGTATGGGTATTCCCTTGTAGGTAACTGAGTTTCTTTCTCTTGCTGTTTTTAAGATTCTCTCTTTATCTTTTGCTCTTGGCATTTTAATTATGATGTGTCTTGGTGTGGTCCTCTTTGGATTCCTTTTGTTTGGGGTTCTCCGCGCTTCTTGGACCTGTAAGTCCATTTCTTTCACCAGGTGAGGGAAGTTTTCTGTCATTATTTCTTCAAATAGGTTTTTAATATCTTGCTCTCTCTCATCTTCTGGCACCCCTATAATTCTGATGTTGGTACGCCTGAAGCTGTCCCAGAGGCTCCTTACACTATCCTCGCATTTTTGGATTCTTTTTTCATTTTGCTTTTCCGGTTGGGTGTTTTTTGCTTCCTCGCATTTCAAATCATTGACTTGATTCTTGCGCTCCTCTGTTCTGCTGTCGGGAGTCTGTATAATATTCTTTATTTCAGTCAGTGTATGCTTAATTTCTAGTTGATTCCCCAATATAACATCAAGGGTCTCATTAGTTTTCTTGTAGATCTCATTAAGTTTATCGGCGGCTTCTAAACAGTTCTTGAGAGACCTTAAAAGTGTGGTTCTGAACTCTAGATCTTCCATTGACAATTTTGTCCTGTTTCTTTGTCTCCGCATTTTGTTATGCTTCCTTGGTGCACCCCCTAGTGGTCTTTGTGCGCAGTCTTATAGTTAAATCTTGTAGCTAATTCCAGGGAGGGTTTGACCTCCAGGCCAAGTGGCTATGAGAATCAGCTGTGTCAGCAGTGAGAGAACTTCTGTCCTCTAGGGAGGTGCTAATCTAGCCTTTGCCTGAGGCTATCCGGCAAATGCCTCTGTGCAGGGCTTGGGCGGGGCGGGGGTCGCACAGGATCAACAGGGTGGGCCGGAGAGAGCAGTTATGGCCGCTCTCAGTCCTGTCCCCAGGGGCTCTGCCTCTCTGAGTCCCAGCACCCGCTGCAAAGCTCGGAGAGAAAGCTGCACTCGCTCTGACCGAAGCCAGGCAGTCCCGCTTCTCCCGTTTGAGTCTGGGTCCCTAAAGACTCGCCAGGATCTGGAGCTCAGAGTCTGCGACTCCCTCCCGATTGAAAACGCCAACCGCGCCCTCCGCCGCCAGCCCGCTCCGCGCGCGCACTCCGCACCTCAGAATTTGACTTCAGCACTGCGCCTCCTCTGAGTGTCCGTATGCGTTTCTCTTTCCTCCTAGTTGTAGGACTTCGATTCAGCCAGCGTTCCAGTGGTTTTGGGTGATGTCCGTTCTGTCTTTTAGTTTCACTTTTGAAGTAGTTGTTCAAAGCAGCAAACTCCGGCGTTAACCTATGCCGCCATCTTGGTTCTCCCCCACCCCCTCAAATTTCTTTAGTGCTTTGCCTGCATTATATTATTAAATTATTAGAAATGATATTTTTAAATTTTTTTTTGTTGTTACTCCTCACTGGAGGATATTTTTCCATTGATTTTTAGAGAGTGGAGGGAGGAAAAGAAGGAGAGAAAGAGGGTGTGAGTAAGAGTGTGAGAGAGAAACATTGATGTAGGAGACACACATTGATTGGTTGCCTCCTGCACACACCTGACTAGGGCCAGGGATTGAACCTGCAACCCAGATACATGCCCTTGGTCTGGAACCAAACCAGTGACCCTTCGGTGCTCGGACCACTGAGAACACTGGGCAGAAATTATTTTTAATTACACTGAATGATGTAGTGAAACTTTGAAATAATTTCACCTAATTAGAATAGTTTCTTAAAGAAGGAACTTTAAAAATCAAGTAAGCTACAGGGGACTTTGTGAGCTATGTATCATTAGTTCAGTTTTCTTATACATAATTCTATTCTAGTATTCAGACTTCCAAAAATGCTGTCTATCTAGAAAAGGGTCTTTAACCTAGAAGAACATAAAAAGATACATTGAAAATAAAGGCAAATAACTGTAGAGAAAAAAATGAGTTCATCATTGGGAAATAAATCCTTCTTGAGTTTTTGGCATAAATTATATGAAGGTTATAGGGTCTTTTATTTTAGTTCTTCAAAACTCCAACCAAGGCTATAAATAATATTGTGGAGTTGGAGAACATGGAAGGGACACTAACTTGAAACAGATAAAATTATTATAGAGGTAAGTCTATTTGAAGTCTTTATGTTATTCTACATGTTTTCATGCAACTATATAATATTTTCAAAATGTAGTCATTTTGTGGTTATAATGATGGCAGTTTTAAAATTAATTATAGTATTATAATAAATAATACATACTCTGTCATATATTATAGATACTAAATTATAATAAAATAACTTGATTTTATGGTATTATTTAGAATATATATAATCTTAAACTTAACATGTTGAGAGTTTATGACTCACTGTAATCTTGAATTACTCTATATTACTTTTTTGATTTGGAGAAAAAAGTGGAGATGTAATTATTTTGGAGATGGCATTTTCTAATAAAATAAACTAAGATTTATGGTAGTATTAGTAAAGGTAGAGTATAAATTGTTATGAAGAGATCCCAAAATATAATGGATTAACAAAATGGAAGTTTATTTTTTTCTCTGATGTAAAAGTATGGCATTCCAGGCCTCTGGAACAATTCTGCTCCACCAGGTCATTCAGGGACTGATGATTCCTCCACTGTGTTGCTGTAGCTATACCTGGACCATTGATACCTCCATCTGCTCAGTGGGAGGAAAGGAACAAAAATGGACTTCTGAGAAGGTTACTTCTTTTCAAGCAAACAGTTAAAATGTTAGATATCACTTTCTTTTACTTTCAATTATGAAGAATTTAGTCCCATGGCCACACCTTCAAGGGAGTCTAGAATACATTTAGTCTATAACTGGGTGATTATAGGAAAAGAAGGAGCAGACTGGATAAAAAACCTTGCATTCTGCTAAAAGGGATATTGCTCACGTGCCTTCTCTCTTTAGATCAGTGGTTCTCAACCTTCCTAATGCCGCGACCCTTTAATACAGTTCCTCATGTTGTGGTGACCCCCAACCATAAAATTATTTTCGTTGCTACTTCATAACTGTAATTTTGCTACTGTTATGAATTGTAATGTAAATATCTGATATGCAGGATGTATTTTCATTGTTATAAATTGAACATAAAGCATAGTGATTAATCACAAAAACAATATGTAATTATATATGTGTGTTCCAATGGTCTTAGGCGACCGCTGTGAAAGGGTCGTTCAACCCCCAAAGGGGTCGCGACCCACAGGTTGAGAACCGCTGCTTTAGATGAAGCTATTCAAGTTACAGTATTTGAAATCTGGGTAGAAAGCTTGTCATTTATTTCAATATTCAGAGGGTCCCTAACTTATGATGGTTTGACATAACAGTTTTTCAACTATATGATGGTGTGAAAGCAATATGCATTGCTTTGGATTTGAGTTTTGATCTCTTCACAGGCTAGTGATATGCAGTATGATACTCTCGTGATGCTGAACTGTGGCATCAAGGTGCAGCTCCCAGTCAGCCATGGGATCCCAAGAGTAAAAAACTGATCTCTACAGTGTATTAAATGTGTTAGAGATTGTGTCCAGCTATGGGCTAATGTAAGTGTTCTGAGCACTTATAAGATTTGGCTGGACTAAGCTGTGATGCATGACAGGTTAGGAGTATTAAATGCATTTTAACTTACATGGGTTTATCATGACATGACCTCATCATAAGTTGAAAAGCATCCATACTTTTTTCTTGGTATTACACTTTTAATGAAAAATATTGAAGGAAATATTTTTGATAGTCTTTGTTTTACATTATGTATCATAACTACAGTAAAAAAAATTAGGAAAGAAAGTGGTCAGCTCTCCTCATGTATGGGATCCAAAACGAGTTATTTTATATCAATAGGATATATAAAAACTTTTATATAATATCTTTTCTTAAAAAATGACAATCATCCTTTAGCTTTAAGATAACATAGGAAAATTATTGGTACAGAGGCATCTGCTAATTCTTTATTAATTTCTTAAATAAGCAATAGGTCATATTAACTTTTTGTGACTATGTATTACTGTTGTTCATAGATCTTCCTGAGTCTGTCTTTGACAGCTGTAGGCTACCTTGCTTGTTTTCATCATGGAAAAGAGTCTTGGGCAATATTTTAGGCAAAGTGGAAGTTCCAAAATAACAAAATGGATCCTTACACATTCTATCTAAGCTGCCTCAATTCTAATTGCAAGAAAAAAAAGGGAAAACATAAAAAATCGAAATGACATATATAAAAATAATAAGAAAATTTGGAAAAATAATAGTTTAACTAAAAATAGTCTAATTAGGAAAATGAACAGAATAAAATCTTGTATCATGTACGACTTAAAAATTAAGCACAGCCTTAGAAATAACTGATGGAACCTAATCCCACCAGTCCAGATTTCTCCCCCCTTTTCATTCCTCTCCCTCTGACTTTTAACATGGGTAGGCTCCCTTTTTTCTTAAAGTGGGGACTTTCACTGTATTTAAGCAGCATGGTATCGAGCCTTCACTGTCTTCTTGAGTCACTATTGGCACAACTCTCAGAACTCCACCTGTCACTCTTCAATAAATATTGAATTGGTGCTATCATCTTACTACTCCCACGTTCTCTCTCTTTTTTAAGAGTAAAACTGCTCGAATATGTTCAGCCGATTCACTTCTGAGAGCAAATCTGGCGTCCTTCCAGCGCGCAATGGGAAATGTGTTCTTGTCAATCACCAACGTCCTCAGGAGTCCCAAAAGCCTTCTCAGCTCCACTTCTCCTAAAACAGTGCTGCTGCATTTCATATTGCTTTTGATTTTTTTCTGGATTATTTTCTACTTTCATGTTCATCTGCATATCCTGCAGCTCAGTCTCTGGTCTTTTTTTCTTCTCTGTGCTATAGGTAACTCAGAGTCTCTTTTATGTGGTTGTCTTTCAAACCTAAATTTCTTATTCTAGTACAAGTTCATAAAGAATTATGTATTTATATTATTTTACTTAAAATGCCCTTTATGTCTGTCTTACAAATTCTTACTTCTTCACTAAGATTTAGATTAAATAATGAAAACATCAGTGACCTTATGAAGCTCTTGCAACAAGGTGTCAATTTTAAAATTCACAGCTCTGTCTTCTGCCTTCAAGGCAATACATACTTAAATGTTTCTTTTTCCTACTCTTTCAACTTTCCAGACTTCAAATATATTAATTACCTCATGTTTAGATTCCTTTTTTCTTGGATACCCACCACTCCTTGAGAGGAGCAAGTCCCTTGCTGACTTCTGAATCTTCAGAGCATGGCTAGTTAGTTGTCTGGCACTGAGTAGACACTCAAAAACAATGTTTACTGAATGAGGTTTATTTCTCATCAGATATTTCCTTCTGGATGCCCAAATGTCACTTGTCACTTCAATCCAACATGCACAAAATAAAATTAGCATCTACATCATGCTACCTAATGTCTCTTTCTCATTGTCATCTAAATGACTTAGAATTAAAGAAGTGGCATCCCTTTCATTCATCTCCTTTTCTCAACATTTATCCCTTCTGGTCATTTGCACTAGTTTCATCCTAGTTTTGGTTGATCATCATATATATTTTGTTGATTTCAGAGTGAGACATAGAAACATCAATGATGAGAGAGAATCATTGGTTGGCTGCCTCCTGCTCTCCTCCAACTGGGGACTGAGCCTATAACCTGGACATGTGCCCTGACCCGGTTCAACTGTGAACTCCTGATGCTCAACCACTGAGCCATGCCGGCCAGGCTGATCATATCAGATTCTGACCACTTAAAAATATCTATGCATGTCTCTTGCCTCTGACCCTTCCTCCTCTAAGATGGGCTTCAAAATATGGTGAAAGTAATTTTTCTAAACCACACCTGTAATCCTGTTACCCATACTCAAAAAATAAAATCATAGTTACCTATTGCTTTCAAGATGAATAGAATTTCTCAGTGTGGCATTTAATATAATCCATAGCCTGACTCTAATTCCACGCTTATTTTCTTAGTATGTCATAACATGCATACACAGACCCAAAAAGTGGTCTTCTCACTGCTCCTCACAAATGATTTGCTCATTCATTGAAGAAATATTTAGTGAGATTAATGTGTAGTAGACGTGGTGCTGGTTTCTAAGGCTATAGAGTGCCCTGTCCGCACAGAGTTTAGTTTCCAATCACAGGAGGATGGCAGGTAGCTTGTGGGAAAAGTGCTTTCCTGGGGCCCTGTTCGCACAAAAGGAAATGCAGAGCTGCCCACCTCAGGTGCATTGCCTGGCACAGAGGAAGCATTCAAAAATAACTGTTGCATTGAAAGAGTTTACAATGCCAAAGAGAAGATAGACATGAACACTACTAATGACATAATAGAACAGTGCTATGTCATTAATGCATATATTTTAGGAGAACGTGAGGATATGATTGCACAGCTAGTAGCATAAAACTAAAAACATCAGTTATTCTTCTAAAGCATTAGGGGTTGGTCATTGATAAAGATGATTGGGGCACTGATCCCCATACCAGGCCATAGCTCCTGAAGCTGCAGCTCAGTGCGAGCTCAGAGGGGCCAGTGAGCACTCCTTTCAGAGACTAGCACTCTTAGACAGTGGTTCTCAACCTTGGCTGCACAATAGAATCACCTGGGAATCTTTTTAAAATCCTGATTTCTGGGCCTCATCCTCGGGAAATTCGGTTTCTTTGTTATGGGGTGGGGCCACAACATTAGTAACAAAGAAACAGATTTCCGGAGGATGAGGCCCAGAAATCAGGATTTTAAAAAGATTCCCAGGTGATTCTAATGTGCAGCCAAGGTTGAGAACCACTGACTCAGGAAAAGGTGGTCACATGTGCAGGCAGTGGAGCCTGGTCCTGCAGGGTGCAGCGGGCTTCCTGAAGCACGCGGCGTGGGAAGCGGAGGCGGGAACAGCAGCAAAGCGCACAGGGGGTTTGAACGTGCGTGTCACGTCCGGGAGATGGAAGCAGCCTGGGATGACTGACAGCCAGGGAGCAGCCACAGATAAGGCTGGGATGTAGCTTGGAACCAGATTTTCAGTGTCTGGAATGTCTTAATAAGAAGTCCATCGCCGCCTGGGAAGGGGAAGTCTTCGAGGCGTTTGAAGCGCAGGTTTGCACTCACCTCCTCTGCTTCCTTTCCGGACAGCGCCGCAGTATCCACGCCTCACTTGCTCTTGGCTGCACCCGCGAAAGGCCGCAGTCTTTTCCTTATCCGGAAGCTTACAGCACTTATTGTCAGCAATGCTCTTTAGATATTTATGTACAGGGCTTGCTACGTAGATTTCAGAGATGTTTGTGCTGTTTTCTTAGTGAATTTTAAGTTTCTTGACATTTATAATTCATAGATTGGTCAGCATATTCATACTAGCTTATCAACAGATGTTTCTTGGATAAATTTCTTACCAAATAAACAAATGAAGGTTGGCTTCTGTTATTTTTTCTTATAATACAGTACAACTTATGGCGATACATCACCGACGTCAGAAATGTAGATGTTTAACCAGAACTGCCAACCTGGGCCTCAGGGCACACGGGCAGCTCCACCCTGCCCCTGCCCTCCCACATTTATCTGGGGTGAGCAGGAGAGGTAGAGCAGACAGTGACCCCCCACTCCCTGCATGTCCTAATGCGGTGCTAACAGGCAGGGTTAAGACCACTCACGTATATTTAACCACCATTATGCCCACTGTCAGGTCTTCATTTTGCTCTCTGTCGTGTCATAAAGCTCTTGCTTATACTTTCCTAAGATATCAGCGGGCTCGAATATTTCCTGAGGAGCAGGAATTCAGTAGCATTCAGTAACCAGCATAAAAAGGAAGATTTCTTGCCTCCCTATGGTACAAATGCGTTCATTCTGATTCTATGAATTTTCATGATTATCACAGCACACGTTATCAGAATAGATTTAGGAATTATTTCTATATTTCACTAAGAATTGAGGAGGAGGATTTGCAGATAAATGTGTTAACATATGCCAGATCAGAAAGGTAACAACATTTCACAGCTTTGGGTGGATGGGGGACGGTGGAGACCTGGGGGTTACAATTGCAGCTTCCTGCTGAGCTTCCACTTTGGGCAGGTTTCCTGGGGGAGGCTGTGCTCACAGCTATGGGGCTCCTCTGAAGATACAACAGGATATCTGTGCCAACAGCCACAAGGCATCCTGTCGCAAGGCCTTCTAGGAGCGTGAGCTCTAGTTCCTTTTCCTGCCTGCTGTGCCTTAGGCTGACCTGTGAGTCATTTTGTTCTTAGCAAAGGACCTTTGCTCTCCTGTCCTTGCTCACATCCAGCCCCTGGTTTTCACCATTCACAAACACCCAGATTCTAGAAGTTACTCAGCTCCATGAAGTGAGTCAGAGGCTCCCTAGGTTGCTGATATAAATGAAGAAACAGGACCTGAGAGAGAACAGTAGAAAGCTGGAGGGGACATGACTCCATTTATTTCCAACTGATGGGGCAAATGGACCCCAAATTAAAAAGGACTTTTTAAAATTCTGCAGACTAATCAGAACATGCTTGTGTGCATATTTGGCCTATAGCCTGTATTTGTAATTACAAGTACAGGGTGGGGCAAAAGTAGGTTTATAGTTCTTCATATGGAAAGTAATGCACTAATTAATAAATACTAACACAAGAATAAACTCTGATTTGCACACTCACAACAATAAACCTACTTTTGCCCCAACCTGGATCAGAACTTATTTCTTAATGCCAACTTTATTTTAGCCAAATCTCTTACCCTTATTGACTCATGTGATTGGGTTTTTATCTCACTGCCCAAAAGTATTTTTACCTCCATCTTAGAATATTATGATGTGTCCAAATCAATGATTACATATATTAAATAAAATATGAGTTTCTGATGCTGTTTTATAAGTACCACTTCATTTAATATTCATGTCAGCTCTGACAATGGGATCACAGCTGCATTTTTAGGTGGCCAGGGTCACTTCCAGGGCCACAGAGCTGGAAGTGGTAAGGACAGCCTGCCTGAGCCACTGAATTTCCGGTTATGCCACTGTGGTTTCTCAGCTACTATTTTCCAGAATAGTTTACCTTTGTGTTAAATCTTAGATATTTGTAATGGAGCTCTGTCCTGCAGTTCTCATGCATTTAAAAAATGTTCTCAAAGGTTAAGATGAAAGCATTAGTCATAGGCCTAAGACTTCTAATGATGTTCGAGTCACTGAACCTAGTGATGAGCTGTTACAGATGGGACTAAGTTCTCAGGGTCATCAAAGGCCTGCTGCATGAAAATTTTTACATCCTTTGCTTTTGTGCTATAAGAAAGTTTTGTTTTGTTTTTTTACAAAGTCTTTTGTTCATAAGATAATGTGTTAGGCTGAGTTTTTTAAATTCCTAAGTGAGCACCTATTATGTGCAAAAAATATGATAAATACTGTATGGAACTATTTTACCTTCACAACCACCCAGTAATTTAAGTACTAATATTTTACCAAGTTTGAAGTTATGGAGGCTAAGACTTAAACAAGATAAGTAATGTGCCAAACTTGGGGCCTCAGACTTCCAAGTCTTCCCAAGACTCCTGACGCCAACTACAATTTTATCCATTTCCCCAAACCACTCTCAGTTTCTGTAATTTTCTAGAAAGACTCACAGAAATCACTGAAGCCTATTACACTCAGATACCCATGTATTACAAGCAAAGGACACACATGAAAACAGATGCCTGTGGGACAGAGAAGGATCCAGATGTGAAGCTTCTGAGTCCCCAGAGAGGCTTTACCCTCCTGGCAGCAATAAATCCTTGTCCAGATGGTTAAACTCCGTATCCAGCATCCCCGCTCCCCCATTGTCAGGCTGATATCACAGTGGCTCAAGGCCCCAACTCTCCAATCACATGGTTGGTTTTGGCATGGTCAGCCCCCATCCCGGGACATCTCATTAGCACACACTCTCTAGGGGCCCTTGTTAGCATACACTCTCCAGGTGTGGTCCCAAGGGCCCACCATGCAGAAAGAAGACAGTGCTATCCGTCACTCAAGAAATGTCAAGGGCTTAGAGGCTACCTCTGAGGAACCAGAAAAAAAGGTCAGCCAAGCTCTTTATCACACACTCAGCTAATAAATATCAGAACCAAGACTTAATCCCAGACCTATTGGTTTGCAGATATTACTCTGCGCATTTTCTCCTCAGTTACCTAGCATACTACCTGACACATAGTAAGGGCCCCCCTGAATCTTAAATGAATGAACAAGCCAGATTTTGTTTTTTCCTTCTGCACAGATAGAGTAAAATTTCATGGCCGTGAATGACGCACTCCAGTATTTTCATCATTTTATGAATGAAATACTCTGAGAGGCATGTGCTAACTAGGAAACCCTACAAAGGAGCCCTTGCCCTGAAAACAGGTTGCTTTTGCTACGTAAAATCATGAGGAGATAGAGGAGGGGCCGGGGTGTAATGCTTGTGACTTAAGTGATTACAGATGAGACTGAGTATAAATTGGTTTAAGGCAGTTCTTGGATGTGAGAATATCATTTCTGATGTGACATTACTCCCCTGAGTAATGCTTGAGTGTGATCATATGAGATTTTCTTTTAAACAGGACATAAGCTCTGCCATGTCTTTGAAAACAAAGTACTTATATTTCAGTAAGATAAAAGCCGATTAAAAATGCATAATGAAAGACAAACTAAGATTCACTCACCTGGGGCTCGTGTGTGTGCGAGTGCGATGGAGAAATGTGAGTGAGGACAAGATTTTAGACAAGGGAAATCAGGATTTTAAAAAAAATTACCAAATTCAAATCTATCTTAAAAATTTCCATATTTTTCTTAAACTAAAGGCTCTGATCCAATTTAATTATAAATAATCTCTAATAAGATCTCAGTCCAAAGCAGATAACAGGGAAGCATATTTTTCTTTCATCTTTCTTTGCTTTATCTAGTGTCCTTTATATTTTTCCCAAATATTACACTATCAAAATGGAATTAAATGAAATAAAGACTAACCTGTAATTCATTTTAAAGTATTGGCCTGCAAAAGAAGAAAGATGGAAGGAATAACATTTTTGTGTGATATATTCCTTGAAAATTTTTCTGACTATATAATCACTAACATTGGCAGTTAAAATAGACAATTATCTCTTTGGGTATATTCCCAGACTTCTAAAAGTTATGTTTTTTTGTTTCTTATTATATTGAGATTATTTATTTACTCAACATTTCGGAATATATATACACATAAGCTATTCTACTGCTGTTTTGCTCATTTTGCCTACAACAAAGAATTAAAATAGAAAATACTACAGTTATTAAACCATATCCCTTATACATTTCACATAACTGTACATTAACAAAAGCAAAATGTAGTAATACTATATTATTAGGAGGGAGTGAACTTTTAATGTCAAAATAGTGTCATGTTCACTTAAAACCTCGTAGGAAGACAGAATTCAAAGACCACATTCACATGTGCAACACCAGCAGATCTTAGGTTCTTGAAAACGGTAACCAAAGGAAACACAGTAAGACAAACTCACATATCATTTTACCCCAAAAGAGGAATTCATCTTCCTTTAATAGTCAGTCTATAGCTTCATGTCTGCTGGTGACCTGTTGTATGCCTTTCTCTCAAGCTTTTTCTTTTATTTCCAAGAACCACGAAGCAATTTAGTACTGAATCCTTAGCCCTGGCCTTCTGCACTGGCCTCCTATCGGGTGTCTTCAGACATACCTACCTTCTTCTCTCCCCCTGAAATGGCTTTGTAACTAGGCCTGTATTTAAAAAAAATCTTTAGGGGAGAGAAAATGGCGGAGGTTTAGACAGACGTGTCGGTGCCTTGTCCCGGAGCAGATAAGGGCGGGCAGCTGAAATGGGTAGCATACAGCCCGAATAAGCAGAGGAGATTCAGCTGAGACAGTCTGCAGCCAGGAAAGACAGAGAAATCCTAGATAAAGGGAACGGTTAGAGGCTGAGGCTGAAACCTCTCCAGGTGCGCCGGCACAGCCGCAGAGACCGTGCCATCTTGGGTGACTGTCGCCGGCATCCAGAGACCAGCTACTAACCCGGCAACAACGGCTCTCAAGCAGCGCGACTACGTGAACTCAGAGGAACTCGGCTTCTCCCCACAGAAAGCAGATCCAAGCAACAGCGGCCTCCTGATCTCCACACGCTCTGTCTGAGGAACAGCTGCTGTGGGTGAAGCCTCCCTCCACCAGCCAGAAGAGCCACAACAGCTGTGAACAGCACCCATCAGAAGACCCGCTAACAACAGAGGAGCAGCTGCTACCACAACCGCCCAAGGAGCAACCACAGCCCGAGGAGCCACTGCCACCTAGGGAGCAGCCACTGAACAACTCAATATCTATATACGTCAGTGAGATCAAACATGGGTAGACAAAGAAATCCCCAAAGGAAAGAAAAGGAGGACTCACCAGAAAAGCAGCTAAGTGATACAGAGGCATACAACATGACAGAAAAAGAATTCAGAATAAGGGTCCTAGAGTGCATACACCGGATGGAGGAAAAAATCGACAACTTATCCAAGAAGCAAGAAGAAACAGATGAAAAAATCGACAACTTAACTAAGACCCAAGAAGAAATGAAGTGCGATATAGCTGCAATAAAGAACACCATTGAAAGTATCAACAGTAGACTAGGAGAAGCGGAAGACCGAATTAGTGAATTAGAAGACAGGGAAGCAAAACACACCCAAACTGTACTTCAGTTGGAGAAAAAAATTAAAAGACAGGAGGAGAGCCTAAGGGAGCTTTGGGACAACATGAAACGAAACAACATACGAATAATAGGGGTGCCAGAACAACAGAAAGAGGAACAAGGATTAGAAAACCTATTGGAAGAAATAATATCAGAAAACTTCCCTGAGGTGGGGAAGAAAAAAGTCACACAAGCCCAGAGAGTCCCAAGCAAGGTGAACCCGAAAAGACCCACACCAAGACACATCATAATTACCATGGCAAATGTTCAGGACAAAGAGAGAATCTTACAGGCTGCAAGAGAGAGACGGAAAGTTACATACAAGGGATCTCCCATTAGATTATCAAATGATTTCTCAACAGAAACACATCAGGCCAGAAAAGAATGGACGGAAATTTACAAAGTGATGCAAAGCAAAGGACTGAATCCAAGAATACTCTATCCAGCAAGGCTATCATTCAAAATTGAAGGGGAAATAAGAAGCTTCACAGACAAAAAAAGGCTAAGGGAGTTTATCACCACCAAGCCAGCAATGCAAGAAATGCTAAAGGGACTGGTGTAAAAAGAAGAAATAAAAATCCCAGAAAGAAAACAGCCACACACACAAAAAAAGAAATGGCTACAAACAAGTACCTTTCAATAATAACTTTAAATGTAAACGGGCTAAATGCTCCAACCAAAAGATATCGAGTGGCTGAATGGATAAAAAGTCATGACCCATACATTTGCTGTCTACAAGAGACCCACCTCATTAGAAAGGACTCACACAGACTGAAAGTGAAGGGATGGAAAACTATCTTTCAGGCTAATGGAAAAGAAAAGAAAGCTGGGGTAGCAATACTTATATCGGACAAAATAGACCTCAAAGTGAAGGCCATAACAAGAGATACGGAAGGCCACTTCATAATACTAAAAGGATCAATACAACAAGAAGATATAACCCTGATAAACATATATGCACCCAATGCAGGAGCACCCAAATACATAAAAAATCTTCTGGAAGATATCAAAGGAGAGATCGACAACAATACAATCATAGTAGGGGACTTTAATACACCACTGTCATCACTGGATAAGTCCTCTAGACAAACAATCAGCAAAGATACAGCAATACTAAATGACTCACTAGATCAGATGGACTTAATAGACATCTTCAGAACACTTCACCCCAGTGCCACAGAATATACATTCTACTCAAGTGCTCATGACACATATTCAAAAATAGACCATATATTGGGTCACAAGCAAAGTATCCCCAAATTCAAGAAGATTGAAATCATAAAAAGCGTCTTCGCAGACCACGATGGCATAATATTAGAAATAAACTGCAATAAAAACAACCCAAAATACTCAAACACCTGGAAGCTGAATAGCATGCTATTAAATATTGATTGGGTTACCAATGAAATCAAAGAAGAAATTAAGAACATCCTGGAAACTAATGACAATGAAAACACAACAATCCAAAACCTATGGGACACAATGAAAGCAGTCCTGAGAGGGAAGTTTATAGCTCTACAGGCCTATCTCAAAAAACAAGAAAAAATGGTAGTAAATCAGCTAACTCTACAACTCAAAGAATTAGAAAGAGAGCAACAAGAAAACCCCAGAGTGAGCAGAAGGAAGGAGATAATAAAGATTAGAGCAGAAATAAATAACATAGAGACCAAAAAAATAATACAGAAAATCAATGAAACCAAGAGCTGGTTCTTCGAAAGGATAAACAAGATTGACAAACCTCTAGCCAGACTCACCAAGAAGCAAAGAGAGAGGACCCAAATAAACAAAATCAGAAATGAAAGAGGTGAAATAACAACAGACCCCACAGAAATACAAATGATTGTTAAAAAATACTATGGACAGCTCTACTCCAACAAACTAGACAACCTGGAGGAAATGGACAAATTCCTAGAAAAATACAACATTCCAAAACTCAATCAGGAAGAATCTAAAAATCTCAACAGGCCAATAACTATGGAAGAAATTGAAGCAGTCATCAAAAAGCTTCCAGCAAACAAAAGCCCAGGACCAGACGGCTTCACAGGGGAGTTTTACCAAACATTCAAGGAAGAACTAAAACCTATCCTCCTCAGACTACTACAAAAAATTCAAGAGGAAGGAACACTTCCAAGCTCATTCTATGAAGCCAGCATCACCCTAATACCAAAACCAGGTAAAGACAACACAATGAAAGAGAATTACAGGCCAATATCCCTCATGAACATAGATGCCAAAATCCTCAACAAAATGTTAGCAAATCGGATCCAGCAGTACATCAGAAAGATCATACACCATGACCAAGTAGGATTTATCCCAGGGATGCAAGGATGGTACAATATCCGCAAATCAATAAACGTGATACATCACATAAACAAATTGAAAGAAAAAAACCACATGGTCATATCAATTGATGCAGAAAAAGCATTTGACAAAATTCAACACCCATTTTTGATAAAAACTCTCAGCAAGGTGGGAGTAGGAGGATCATACCTCAACATAATAAAAGCCATATATGACAGGCCCACAGCCAACATCATTCTCAATGGACAAAAACTTACACCATTTCCCCTAAGAACAGGAACAAGACAGGGATGCCCCCTCTCACCACTCCTGTTCAACATAGTACTGGAAGTGTTAGCCATTGCAATTCGGCAAGAAGAAGAAATAAAAGGCATCCAAATTGGAAAAGAGGAAGTAAAACTGTCCTTATTTGCAGACGACATGATATTAGACATACAAAACCCTAGAGACTCCATCAAAAAGCTACTAGACTTAATACATGAATTTGGCAATGTAGCAGGATACAAAATTAACCCCAAGAAATCTGAGGCATTTCTATACACCAATAGTGAACTTTCAGAAAGAGAGATTATAAAAACAATCCCGTTTACCATCGCACCAAAAAAATTAAGCTACCTAGGAATAATCTTAACTAAAGAGGTAAAAGACCTCTACTCAGAAAACTACAGGACGTTGAAAAAAGATATAGAGGAAGACATAAACAGATGGAAGAACATACCGTGTTCATGGATTGGTAGAATCAACATCATTAAAATGTCCATACTACCCAAAGCAATCTATAAATTCAATGCACTTCCCATTAAAATACCAACGGCATACTTCAGAGATCTAGAACGAACTCTCCAAAAATTCATCTGGAATAAAAAAAGACCCCGAATAGCTGCAGCAATCCTGAAAAAGAACAAAGTAGGTGGGATCTCAATACCAGATATCAAGTTGTATTATAAAGCCACTGTTCTCAAAACTGCCTGGTACTGGCACAAGAATAGGCATATAGATCAATGGAATAGAATAGAGAGCCCAGAAATCGGCCCGAACCAATATGCTCAATTAATATTTGACAAAGGAGGCAAGAACATACAATGGAGCCAAGATAGTCTCTTCAATAAATGGTGTTGGGAAAATTGGACAGATATATGCAAGAATATGAAACTAGACCACCAACTTACACCATACACAAAAATAAACTCAAAATGGATAAAGGACTTAAATGTACGACAGGAAACCATAAAAATTCTAGAAGAATCCAAAGGCAACAAAATCTCAGACATATGCCGAAGCAATTTCTTCACTGATACAGCTCCTAGGGCACTTGAAACTAAAGAGAAAATGAACAAATGGGACTACATCAAAATAAAAAGCTTCTGCACAGCAAAAGAAACCATCAACAAAACAACGAGAAAACCCACTGTGTGGGAAAACATATTTGCCAATGTCATATCTGATAAGGGCCTAATCTCCAAAATCTATAGGGAACTCATACAACTTAACAAAAGGAAGATAAACAATCCAATCAAAAAATGGGCAAAGGACCTAAATAGACACCTTTCAAAAGAGGACATTCAGAAAGCCAAGAGACATATGAAAACATGCTCAAAGTCACTAATCATCCGAGAGATGCAAATCAAAACAACAATGAGGTACCATCTCACACCTGTCAGACTGGCTATCATCAACAAATCAGCAAACGACAAGTGCTGGAGAGGATGTGGAGAAAAAGGAACACTTGTGCACTGCTGGTGGGAATGCAGACTGGTGCAGCCACTATGGAAGACAGTATGGAGTTTCCTTAAAAAACTGAAAATGGAACTCCCATTTGACCCTGTGATCCCACTTCTAGGAATATATCCCAAGAAACCAGAAACACCAATCAGAAAAGATATATGCACCCCTATGTTCATAGCAGCACAATTCACCATAGCTAAGATTTGGAAACAGCCTAAGTGCCCATCAGTAGATGAATGGATTAGAAAACTGTGGTACATCTACACGATGGAATACTATGCTGCTCTAAAAAGGAAGGAACTCTTACCATTTGCAACGTCATGGATGGAACTGGAGAGCATTATGCTAAGTGAAATAAGCCAGTCAATGAAGGAAAAATACCACATGATCTCACTCATTCATGGATAATAGAGACCATTATAAACTTTTGAACAATAATAGATTCAGAGGCAGAGCTGCCTCAAACAGATTGTCAAACTGCAGTGGGAAGGCCGGGGAGGGTTGGGGGGCAGGAGGTAGGGGGGTAAGAGATCAACTAAAGGACTTGTATGCATGCGTATAAGCATAACCAATGGACATAAGACACTGGGGGATAGGGGAGGCTGGGGGACTGTCTAGGGCGGGGGGATAAAATGGACACATATGTAATACCCTTTGTAATACTTTAAGCAATAAAAAAATTAAAAAAAAAAAAAAAAAAGACCATCGGAAAACACACACACACAAAAAAAAATCTTTAGTATCATCTCACTTTATAAGAAATTGATCTTAGAAATACCCATGTCTCTCAACAAAATTTATTTAACTAATAAAAAAATTAATTAGTTGTAAAATATTATTGTAATAATTTCCATAATTCTTATGAACTGATGCATCTTAGAGTCATGTTTCAGGTAACTGCTACCAGGTATTCATGGGTATTTATTCCATTGGGCCAGGCATTTTAAAGTGCAAATAAAGATCTGTTCCCTGACTGTAAGGAGCTTGCAAGGTTTATTCTGTTAAAGTATATCTGTCTTAACCCTGAATCCAAATATGAATAGGTAAATTCTCACTGGGATCGATGTGTGACTTGGCATCTGGGGTAGATGAAGGCATGGACAAATATTGGAAGGAGGTGTGTTTTAGCAACTAGGAACATGTGTAAGAGAAGGGAAAACCTATCTTTTTCTTCTACCCAATGCAGGTTCTTTGACTGGGAACCTGTAAATTAGGTTTTCAAACACCAGATTAACAAGAGAAAAAGAAACATAAGTTCATTAACAGATATATTGCACAAACACATTGCAGCACGCAGCAATGAGTAACATAAAGGGTTGCTTAGAACTTGAGCTAATGTAGGCTAAGCAAAGCAAAACAAAAGGGTCGTGGGGCTTCTGGGAGGAGGAGGGAAGTGATGGGAAGGTGACCGGGAAAGTCCAGTGAACAAGGGCTGTTTAGTATGGTTTGTTTTGCAGATGTAAGTTGGTGCCTTCTCTGTTAATGAGAGTTAAGAGTATTCCTTTCTCATACATGAGAAGAAGGGAGACACTTTAACAAATGGAAATTTCCTTTGTAAGTGTGAATTTCCTTTACAGAAGGAAAACTTATGGCTGGTTTTTAGAGGTCTTCCTGCATCTGGTAGTTCCTAATTACTATTAGTTCAAAAACAATCCATATGCCAACAGTGGCACAGCTTGGGGTGACATATTCTGGTACCCTTCTGTGAAAGAGGTGGAGTTGTTTACTAGTTTTTTATAAGCAGGCATAACTGTGGTCCAAACACAGGTCTTCAGAATTCAATTCATCTTTTTTAATTTTTATAACAGATAAAGGACTTTTATATATATGTTGTGTTCATTAAATTTATCCAAGTCACTTGAAAGTGAATGGAGCAATTTTGATTCTACAAAGCTGATTTCATATACCAAACTGCATCTTAATAAGGAGTGCTAAAATGACCACTGGTATAATATGAATGTACATGGCAAAGAAAAAGAAAACAGAAAATTTGTCAGTTTTTATTGCAATATTGAAAGTTTATGTAAAATATTCAGAGTAGTATAGGTGCTTAATGAGTATTGGCAAAAACCATATAAATAAAAACAAAGGCAATAAATCATATTTAGATCATCGTGTCTGTAAAGGGACTGGAACCAGGGCAGGTCTGCCACGGCAAGGTCGGGAATGTGTGGGTTCTTGTCTTCATGCAGGAATGATTTCACCACATGAGTCCAGGTGATTTTGAGAGCACATTAATTAAAGCTGGGCCAGTGAAACAAAGATAGAGCTTAAGATAGAAGAGGCCAGATCAGAAAAACAGGAGTGAGCCAATGTGGAGTGGCCTTGGCCCTTTAGAAAAAAAGTCATGGAGGCAGAAGCAGTGAGCCAGCTGGGCTGCGTGGACTCGGGAAATAAGTTACAGAAGCAAAAGAGGGCTCTTGGAGACAGGTTCAGGGGGTTAGCCTAGGACAAGTTACCACTGCCTGATGCTTCCCTGGTTGCAAGTCTCGAAGAAACCCTTAGAGCAAGAAAGAAAGCAAGGATATATACCTAAGGAAGAAGGATGAGGGCAGGGGGTTGGGGTTGGTGGGTGGGATGAAAGGCATGGACATGCTCAAGGGAGAACACGCATTAGATCCTTTATCTTAAGTGTTTTTATCTGTTTTCTAAAGGTGGGAATTTTAGCTGGAATGTGTAAACCATTTGCTCCCACTGTCCTTGGTTAGGGAAGGGAAGGCCTTGTGCTTTATTATCTGGCGGTAAATTGCTCAGCCTTTAACTATCTGTCTCAGTTTCCCCATCCACTTGCCAAGGAATTTTCCTAGCTTCTTACTGTCCTGCCTCAATCACAAAAGAGAATAGCACTTCAGAGGTTGCTATAATTATTGCAGTTTTTAACTGTCTTCTTAATAGGAGTAATGAGATTGATGAATATTGCTACTGAGACCGGGTATGATTTTAGTCATATTAAATGCGTATTCTCTAGATGGTCATCAGGCCATATTAAGTCTGCTCTCTGGTGTTTCTGCCGTAGTGATTTTTCTCTCATTATTTTTCTGTTGCTAAGAATACACATTGTGTAACTAGGTCTCGTTGTGACCACTGGCTGTCAGTGCCAATTATAATTTAAATAGCCCAGGCAAAGAAAATTTAAATTTGAGCCAGCAAATAGCTGTCATCAACACATTACTGAAACAAAGTTATTTGGAGGACTCAATGAAGTCCTTTTACATTCAGATGCAGTAGGCTCAGAATGAAAGTAGGCTGAATTTAAAATAACATTTTATGTTAGTAATCTTGATAAACAGGTTTCTGAATAGGATAATTGGGTTTTCATCAATCAAAGAGAGTTATCCCTAATGTGGAATACATGCAGAGAGGAAAATAGAGATTTAAAATTGCAACATTCAAGGCATGGCCATTAATTATCTTAAGTTTTAGCAAACAAAACTCAGTCTTTATTTATTAAAACAAACAAACAAACAAACAAACAGTGCTTTTACCAATGAAAAGGATGCTTTGCATTTATCAGTAGAAATGCCTCTTGCATTGTTTGTCCAGTAGGGAGGATGAATATCCAGTAATCATCCCCAATTTCAACCTACTTCCCTCATTTTAAAGAACACTAGCTATGGATGAGGGGGAGCATCAATACTTAGAAGAGTACCCAAATATACCACCCCAAACATGCCACTTGGGCATAAGAATTATTTTGAATTAAAGGCCATTAAAAACCACAAATGCAGGAAAAACTCTACTTTCCCCCCTAACTGCCTAAAAACAAAGTATAAATTTTCCTCTTTTGTACCAGAAAAGAGCTACTCCTGGAGATAGCTATGACCTGAGAGACTGGCCTGCAGAACAGGAACGCCCTGATTTACCTTACATTTCCTCCCCTCAGCCTTCCCAGAACTTGGCCAGCATTTGCTTTCTTTCACTACTCTATTTTTTTAAATACTCTGCGCCCACCTCTCAGAAAGCAATGTCCATCTAAAATCAACTTCCTTCTTGTCTTATAATTCTATCTTTTCCCCATTCCTGAGGAGACCTTTCTTTGATTTTAACATCTTCAGTCACTTAACTAGAACTATTTTTAATATTAAAAAATGCATTTCAAAAACATAAACTGCTTGTCAAAAACTGCATATGGTAAAATCTGATAGGATAAAATTCAAATTTCATTGGCCATTGTGATATCTGTGACTTCTTAAAGATTGACCTATTCTGTGACTTATGTTGAAATGGCAACAGGGCTAGGTGGGGGATATAGGTAACTGAGTAAAACTTGTCAAATGTATCAGAAGTAGTGGGAATGGTGGATAACTGCAGAGTGAACGCTTTTTCCAACAGGAAATGGATCTACTTGGTTCTAGCCGATATTTGCCCTGTGTGACTGAGGGCCAATGTTGTCAGATAGTTTGAGAGCTAGGTAAAGTCTCCATTTTTTTTAAATGTGGGCAACTGGCAAATATTTGAGAATGACTCTGCTTGCCAAACCAAACCCGAGGCTAGAATTCAGCCACCAGTTGCAACCTCTGACTGCTCAAAGTTGGTGTACTGACTGATCTGGGCAACTCTTTATTCTTGTTTCTTTAGCTTTTCTCATAATGTTTATATAATTTTATAAGGGCTTCTTTTACTTATCTCTGTACCTACTCATATACTGTTCATTAAGTTCTAGGTCAATTTTCACCCCCCTCTTTCTGCTTAGTTCCAGCTTTCAGTATCCTGCTTCGATATCACCCTCCTCTGGGGAAATATATTTATTACTTGATGATCTGCTGTATGGCTCTATCATATTCCAGCTTTAATTATATTGTTTGTTCTGCCAAGACTTTTTATTTAAGATGAAACTTTTGTGGAAAAGACCTTAGGAGATTTGTAGTCCAACCCCTGCTGTAAAACCTGGAGAAGGGAAGTAAACCCCTTATCTTATTGTTGCTATCACATTGTTAGTTGATTCCAGATTCCAGAAGCTTTTTGAACTGCCTTGAGTATAACAGGTATGAATTGCCTTGAGTATAACAGGTATTGAATACATTATATGCAAATTGGTGTAAAAATGTCTGTTGTAGAAACGTCTTCCTTAGACATTTGTTATAATTTCCTAAACACAAAATTCTGAATCCAGCAATGAATGAATACTCAATTTTATAGAGTTCTACCTATAAACTGTAATATTCCTCTAAGAAAATGATGTTGTTTGATTTCTTAAAACAAAATACCGCCCCATTGGTATGTGTTTGTATTCCATGGCAAGCCAAGGAAAATGAGTGTGCAAATGCTTTTGTTTACAAAATGTGGCTGTGTCTCTGTTTAGTTTTAGAGGTGGTTTAAATTAGATTAACCATTTTTCCTTCAGGATTTTGGTGTTGATTATGCTCTCAAAATGTTGGTACTTAATTTTTACCTAGATGACTATTCAGTAATGGTAGATGTTAATTTTTTTAAATTATGAAATATTTTTAATTCACAGAAACTATTAAAATATTGCATATACTTATATAAACACCACACAGATTTAAAATAAATTAAGATTTTGCAATATCTGCTCCAATCTGGAAGGTGTAAGGGGGTTTTGTTATGCTAAACAATACTATCCCTGCTAAAGCATGTATTATGATTACCATGGATATATTGGTTATGTTTTGGCAATAAAGAATGGTCCTTAGGAAACAATTAGACTAGAGGCAGGCTTAGCATGGGATTCTTCATCCTTTAAAATCTGAATCTGATTTTTAAGATATCAGATACATTCCTCTCAGTACATGGCACATTATCACTGCTATTTTTCCAGACCTTCTTTTATTTAATGTACATATTTCCTTTTATCTTCGAACGCTGCTCCCATTTCTCTTGCTTTGTAGACAACAATGATTGAGTAAAGATGACTATAAATAATGACACTTCTCCCATCAAAAGATGGTCTGCTTCTATTTACCTTGAATATGGGTTGTCCTATGATCCAACTATCTGATTCCAACTATAGAATGCTAACTATGATAGCAGTGATGCTACATAAACCTCAAAAATTGCCTTTAAGAATACTGGCAGCTTCTGTGTTGCTCTCATGATCTGACACCCTTGCTGGAGAACTACATTGGCAGACCCTGAGTGTAGAATGGAGCAATAGGGCATCCCCACTGAGCCAAGTCTTCTCCCGTCTCTGCCGTGGTGTCAGAATATGAATGGTGAGGTCTGGGACAACTCAACATCAAATACCTCTCTGGACATGAAGGGGCCCAGATGTCTCCTACTCAAGCCATGCCAGAATTCCTGACTCACAGAGACGTGAGCAAAATGAATGATTGTTGTTTTTAGTAACTAAGTTTTAGAGGGGTTACTCAACAAAAGATAAGTGGAACAATATTTATTCTATTGTGTCTACTGTACATCCCCTCTGCCTTGTGTGTCCTAAGAAAATGTGTGTGTTTGGGGTTTTTTTTTGTTAATCCTTACCGGAGGACATTTTTTCCATTGATTTTTAGGGAGAGTGGAAGAGAGAAACACATTGATTAGTTGCCTCCTACACGAGCCCGACTAGGGCCCAGGCCTGGGAGGAGACTGTAATGGAGGTATGTACCCTTGACCGAAATTGAACCCAGGACCCTTTGGTCTAAAGGCCGATGCTTTATCCACTGAGCCAAACTGGCTAGGGCCATGTGTTTATTTTTTGTGTAGGTATTTTGATTTATTTAAATGTTATTGTGAAATATATCTCATCCTCTTTCCTAAGCACAGTGTGCTTGGTAGTCATACAATCTATACATGTCTCTGTTACTTCTATTTGTTGTGTAAACTCACTTGTTCATTCAATTTTTCCTCCCAGTGATGGATACTATCCAGTGTGACTGTACCAGTATAAGTTTTGCATTGAAAGTTGTTTTTCTGTCACTGCTCTAAAGACATCTCTTCATTGTTTTCTGGCTTGTATTGGTTCTGATATGATGTGTATTTTTCCTCTGGCTATTTTTTAAAAATATATATTTTTTATTGATTTCAGAGACGAAGGGGGAGAGAGAGAGAGATAGAAACATCAGTAATGAGAGAGAATCATTGATTGGCTGCCTCCTGCATGCCCCACACTGGAGACTGAGCTTGCAAACCAGGCTTGTGCCCTGACCGGGAAGCGAGCTATGACCTCATGGTTCATAGGTCAATGCTCAACCACTGAGCCACATCAGCTGGGCCCACTGGCTATTTTTTTAAATTTTTCTCTTTCTCATTAGTTTGAAGAGAATACATGATATACCTAGATTTCTTTCTTTTTAATATTTATTTTATTTGTATCATCTGAGATCCTGGCGCCTGTGGTGTTGGAACTGTCATTGATTTTTTTGGAAAATTTATAGCCATTATTCTTCAAATATTTGTATGTCTTGATCTCTCTTTTATCTACTTCTGAGATTTTAAATACATGTATGTTATATTATCCCATAACTTTTGGATGCTCTCTTTTTAAAAAAATTTTACCTTTTCTCTGTGAGTAAATTTATTGACTGATTTTCGGGTTTTCTTATTTAATTCCTCGGCTTTGCTGATCTACTGATGTACTCTTCAAAGACATTCCACATCTTTCATACTGTTCCTTTATTATAGAATTTTCATTTGATGCTTTCTTATATTTTTCATCTCTCTGCTGAAATTACCCACCTGATCATCCCTATTGTTCATCTTTTCTACTAGAATCCTTAACCTACTGATAATAGTAATAGTTATTTTAATTCTGTGTCTAATGAGTCCATTATCTGTGGCTTTTTTTTTTCTTGCTTCTTTGCCTATCTTGTAATTTTTTAAATTTTATTTTATGTTTTTATGAAACTAGGCATTTTATGCAGGACAGTAGATATGAAGGGAAATCATTTGTATGCCTAGATATGGGCACTCTTTTTCTTCTGTGGACTTTCATGGGAGTATAGTAAATCTAACAAGTAGTTGATTTAGTTCTGGGTATTTTTGTTGCAGTTGTTTCTATGGTTATCCGCAGTGTATTATACACTTCACATTCCTCCAGCGTTACCTTCTGTTTGAAGTGGTGCTGGTTCTCTAAGGTAGTCCCTTCATTCTCTTCCACTCACAGCTTCAAGCTCTCCCTTTGCACTGTGCCTCAGAGAGGATTTCTCCCCACCTCTTGCCCCTTTCCCAGGAGTAAACCACTGTTCATACTCGACACTTGTTAACCTGGTGATGGAGGGTTTGTGTAGTGGTGGTGGATATTCTCTGTTGTTCCGGTTACCTCGAGCCTTATACAAGCACTTTGCACCTCATCAAAATAGAGCTTTCTATAGCATAGCGATATGTGCACTTACAGAGAAATTGGAAAATTGATTATGTTCATACATTTGTTAGTGCCTTAACATATTATCTGTTTTATTTTATTTATTACTTATTTATTTAAGTACATGCATACTTAGGGAAAGTGACTGGAACTATTTATAAATAATTTTTAATAACACAGTGTTGGATTGTACATTCCTTTGCCTGTTGGGGCAACACAGAATTGGTGTTTTGTTTTGTTTGGTTTTATGAAAAGACGCTCAGACAGGTAGATGAATATATGAGCAATCAGGTGTGAGATATGACTCCATTATTTTCCCAATACTCCAAATATATTATTTTTCAATGTAACAAGAAGGAAGGAAATGGAAAAGTGCTCTTTGCTATTCTTAGATTTTAAATGTAGTCCCCCTTGGTATAAATGTTGGACTTTATGTAGGAACCATTCCCAGCTTGACTTGCTTCTTTGGCTACTTGACCTTCTTTTTTTTTAATATATATATTTTTTATTTCAGAGAGGAAGGGAGAGGGAGAGAGAGATAGAAACATCAATGATGAGAGCATCATTGATTGGCTGCCTCCTGCATGCCCCCGACCAGGGATCAAGCCCACAACCCCTGTGCCCTTGACTGGAATTGAACCTGGGGCCCTTCAGTCTGCAGGCCGACACTCTATCCACTGAGCCAAACCGACTAGGGCTACTTGACCTTCTTGCTCTGGTAGTTTACTAAGTTTGGATCCCTTTTCCCTCTCCTTTTTTCTATTTCTCTAAGGCTGGCTGGCTTTTTATGTCCCACAGTTAGTATCTATTATAGGTTAAGACCTCCAGGAGCTGATTCTGAGATGGAGACTATCACACAGGAGATTGATTAGGGGTGCTCCTGAAACCACAGAAAGGAAGGTGAGGATGCAGGAGTGGGCAAAGGAGCAAGTGAGTTGTGTTGTGGTCTCAACAAGGTCTCAGCAAATCACATGAAGAGCTCTGGGGCTCAAATATTATTTCACAGTTGTCATGAGTTGGGGTGAGGGACTCATGAACTCTCATGCTGATCAGTCATTGTGTGTCTCCTGGGGAAGACAATGTGCCCTTAGAGGAGGCAGTTCTCTTTCACAAAGTACCTTCAGGAAAGGGCTCACCAGGGAAGGATCTTTGTAGGAAGCACTCCCCGCATTCTAGAAGGGGGAGATAGTTGACAGTACAGCACGCACAACTCACACCGCTCAGAATCACATCTCTGTATGGGATTTGGGCAGGGCTCCTTCAGGTAAATTAGTGATAAATTAGTGAGAGGACCCACCTCTCAGTTGATCTCTGAGCCACAACTGGTAGTGTCTCCCTGCTCCACTGGCTTTTTCAGTTTTGGTCTTACGATAGCTTCTCTGTGTTGTTGGTGGCTTGCCTGTGATATGACCGAGACCCTGATTCCTGAAAGTCTTTTCCCTGCCATGACTGCTGCATTTTTTACTGTTGACAATAAACGTTGTGCACAGAAATGCCAAGAGGTGCCCAAGTAGATTATCTTAGTTGGGACATATTTCTACCTACACCCATTGTGTAGCAGTAGCCTACCTGGTCGTCAGGATCAATTATTCCTTCTGAGATGGTGACTCCTTTACTGGATTTTTCCCAAAGTGTCCCACTTGCAATGGATTTTTATATTTAAATGGAGCTCTTTTTGTGTCCTCTGATAGAAGCGTTCCCCCTTTGGGAACCAGGCCTTCTGAACCCTCCCAATCCAGAGTTGTAAGAATGGAAAACACGAATTCACCTATATCACTAGCAGTGATAGTAGCAGTGTCTCCTCTTCTTACCACTTAGATTCTAGGTCCAGGTGTTCCACCCTCTGAAAACACCACACCTATAAAAGCTTTGATTTAGAATACACACAGCATCCTGGAAGATGGCACCAAATCCTCCCAGCTACCCTCTCCAGGCTGGTGCTTTATTTGAGTTTTCACCATCTCTTTCCATCATTTTATTAGTTCAGAAGCTTTTGGGTGGTATAGAGATAATGAATCCCACGACCATACCTCACACCTGCACATATTTTTCTATGAAGGAGGGAGTACCCTATGTGTTAGATTAAACAGTCTTTAACTCCTCAGATGGTGCCATTGGCTGCTACTCTGCAGGAGAAAACAAAAACCCATAATAAGAATATAAATCTATATTTATCAAAATAAATCAGTGTTGCTTCCTGGGCGGAAGGTGTCTCCTCTCCTCAATTTGCCGCCATGTGGCTAATTGGTGAACTCAAAGGTTGTGCCAGGTTGGGGCTCATCATTGGACTGCATCACTGGTGTGGACCGTGTATTAGTGGCAGTACTTAGTCTACTGCTATGAGAGCCAATGCTGTTTGGCCCTGCGAAGCCTCCAGCCCTGCCACCATGGCTAATGTCATCATGGACCCGTTGTTAAACTCTGGGACAACTGACACGGGTAGCTAAAGTCCCTGGATGGTGGTTTTGTCTACGTGGTTTAATGTCTGTTCCTTTTCCACACAGTGCAGGTGACCGGCTGTACTGACAAGAGCTCTGCTCTGTGGGGAGATTTTCCCTCACTACATGCTTTCAAGGTTACCTTCTTTCAAGTGCAACCTCCAGCCATTTCCAACTTGCACCCACATACTGAGCCAAACCATCCGTGAATCATGATTGTTTCCTGTTTCCTCTGTCAGTTGCTCACAAGGGACCCCTTCATCATCATCAGATATAAGGTGCCTCTGGGGTGATAAATTTGGGTGAAGTGGCTCTCCTAAGGGGAGACAATTCCCCAGAATTGCAGACAACTGCTGATGGTCTGCCATGAGCACTCCAAGCAGCTGGGAGAACGAGCCCTTCATTTATGAAGGGAGATCTGGGTGGATAAGATATAATGTATATTTAAAATCAGGATGGTAACTTATCAGAATAGGAAATTAGAATATATGACTAAGTTTTAATGGGAGATTACAGTTGTCTTTTTTAAAAAAAATATATTGTATTGATTTTTTACAGAGAGGAAGGGAGAGGGATAGAGAGTTAGAAACATCGATAAGAAAGAGACATCGATCAGCTGCCTCCTGTACACTCCCTACTGGGGGTGTGCCTGCAACCAAGGTACATGCCCTTGACTAGGGACCTGAACCTGGGACCCTTGAATCTGCAGGCCGACGCTCTATTCACTGAGCCAAACCAGTTAGGGCAATTATAGGTGTCTTGATACTTTGCCCCACTGAACCCTGAACTCAAAAGATTAACAATGAACAATTATCCTCAAACTATCCTATATAATAAAGAGCTAATATGCAAATGGTTGTCATACCCTTGCGCCCTCACACTGGGGGCCAGGAGACCTGAGGCTGGACCAGGCAACTAAGGCTGCGCCCCACTGCCTGGCGGGACTTGATGGGGGACCTGAGGCTGCACTCCCTGCCTGGCGCTGGGCCAGGGGACCTGAAGCTGCGTCCCCCACCCTGCAGGTGGGGCTGGCTGGGTCTGGGTCTCACGCGATTTTGAGGCACACATGCATGGGCGGGGACTTGACTCTGGGTCCTCAGTGTGCCCCAGACTCTTACAGGAGGGAGATTTTCATATACATTTACTAATTTTCTTTAATCTCTGACACTTCTATTATAGAGAAAGGGCAAATAGCAATATTAAAATATTTCCTCTAATTAAATCCCTTTTAATGTGCATGAATTTTATGCACCGGGCCATTAGTAAATATATAAAATATAGAAGACTGGGCCTTCTCAACCATAGCATTTCTGTATTAAAGTTCTTCCTTACCTAAAAATCAAGTGCAAACTCTATAATTTGGACATCAAAAATTCTCTATAGTCTGGTCCCAGTTGACATTTCAAACTAATTTCTCATTTATCTCAGCAACTTACTGTATTTTTTCAGAGCTATTAATTTTATCCTTACAAAACCCCTATGAATTAGATTTTATTTTTAACTACATTTTACAGGCAAGGAAATGAATGCTAACAAGAGGTTTGGTAAATTGCCTAAAGCCACAAATTGTTCGAGTGGCAAAACGGGAATATCTACCATTCTTCGTGACTCCAAATTTTATTCATATTGCCTTCCATGCTTGACAAATACATGAATGATTTAGAAATGAATCTGTCGTCAAACCAATATCGAAAAAAATATTTAACTGTAAATATTGTCCAATTCCTTAAATCTTTTAGCTTTCTAACCAAACTAATAAAAGTCAATCCATTTCAATAATCTTTCAATAAACTAAATAATATGGAAAGTAACTTTATAAATAGGAATTACTATGCTTTTAGTTTCTTAGTTCAATAAATAGCTGCCATTTTCATCCCTTTAACTTTATGCAATATTTCCAAAGTAATTTCCCTGCAGAATTTATAGGGTTTGAAGTACAGAATGATAATACAAAAATCAGAGGTGATTTAGTTTTCATTTTCATAACAATCCTTAATTGAATCTCTATTGTAATTTCATCTGATGGCAGAACACATAGTCTTGGAATTTCTAAGAGGTTCTGTTTTGGAGGATTTAATACCAGTTCTTTTATGAATAATTTGTTAGCCCTCTTTTCCTCAGAATGGCACTTGTAATTAGCATGGTTTATTAGCCTGCTATGTCTCATAACAAGGCGTCCCAAACTGGGTGTTATAACAATAGATATTTATTTTTTCACAGTTCTAGAGGCTGAAGGTCTAAGATCAAGGTGTCGGTAAGGTTAGTTTCTCCCGAGGCCTCTATCCTTGGCTTCTATGGAGTTGTCTTTATGTTCACAGGTATTCCCCCCTATGCATGTCTGTGTCCAGATTTCCTCTTACAAGTATATCCGTCATTATGCATTAGGGCCCACTCTAAGGACTGTACTTTAACTTGATTATCTCGTTTAAAACCCTATATTCAGCCCTGGCAGGTTTTGCTCAGTGGTTAGAGTGGCAGCCCTTGGACTGAAGGGTCCCAGATTTGATTCTGATCAAGGGCACATGCCTTGGTTGCAGGCTTGATTCCTGGAACCTGTCGAGCCATGTGCAGGAGGGATGTTTCTCCCTCTCTCTGTTTCTCCCCTTCCACTTTCTCTAAAAAAAAATCAATGGAAAAAATATCCTCTGGTGAGGATTAACAAAATACAACACAACAAAACAAAAAAACCCCTATCTCCTAATACAGTCAGGTACCGGGGGTTTGAATTTGGGGGACACAATTCAGCCACAACAGGTGGGAAGCACTTGTAGAAGTCATGTTGTTGGGAGGCGATGCTGGGTCTTGGTTGGCTTCTGGGCATGCCTTCAGGTGTCAATGTGTAGTCTGGCTATTGGCCATTCTTCGAGCTCTAGTTATAGGATCCACATGCCTTTCTGCTGGTGCCTGTCTGGCCAGGAGACCACTCTCAGTTAACTTCTATATCCTTGTGTAGTTTGGAGGAAGGTGTGGACCTTCCCCTGTGGATTGCACTGTCTTTCACAGAGCGCCTAGTCCTTCTTCATCTGCAATCCTCCAGGGGCCTTTTGTCCTCTAGCCTAGTGGTTCCCTCAAGGCTGCGGCCTCCCTGTAAGCAGGCACCAGGGTCTCTGCTTTAAAATCCCCAAACTTGTCTTTGGCTCAGAGTGAACGTTGATTACTTCTTCTTGTTGCGGTAACTGTCCTCCTCTCCGGTGCTCTCCTCCCTCACCTTTATATGTAAAGTAGGGGAGGGGAAGGGGGATGAACAAATGGTTCTCTCTAAATATATACCATTTTGCAATCTATTGGTTTATCTAGTCTATAGCTTTTGAGTGAAAACTACGGATTTGCTACCCTTAGACTTCGGTTCCTGGAAGATAGGGTTGTCTTGTGTCTTTCAGTCTGAAAGGAGTGTCTTAGTTAAAAGGATAGGATAGGTAAAAACATACCATTTAACATTCCAAAAGGTGTCCCTCTAAGTAATGCCCATCAAAAATCAAGGGCTGTAGTGTGTCATTGCAGCTCTCCTAATGAATTTAGGCCACTTATTATTTTTTAAAATTTAGTTATCACCTGAGGATATGTTTGTTGATTTTTATTTTTTATTTTTTTAGAGAGAGGGGAAAGAGAGAGAGTGAGAGAGAAACATCCATCACTTCCCCAACTGGGGATTGAACCCGTAACCTTTGGGTGCACAGGACGACACTCCAACCAACTGAGCCACAGGGAACTCTGCCACTTATTTATTATGAACCTCAGTTACTCATTTATAAAATCAAGAGGTTGGTATAGATATGTCTGAAGTTCTGCCCAGTATTAAAATTATCTGCCTCTGTGAGGATATCTTTAAGTTTACTCAGCCTTCTGAAGGGCCACTTTCTAGCGGCACATTAAAATGAATAGAACTAAAATGCTTTATGTTTTTCCAGTTTTTAATTTCATGACTGTCTGTGGGAGTTTATGAATACTCTTTTTCTTTGCCTGTTAGAACTACAAATGATTATAATTTTGCATGACTTTTCAGGCCATTTCACTGACCTCAAAATTTCTCATGACCTATCATTTAAGAAAAAAATAATGATATATTAGCAGTGCATGGAGTTCTGAGAGGTTTTCTCTCCGAGAGAGGCCAGATAAATAAAATTACATGTGGCCGATAATTTCAAAATCTGCTATAGAGAAGTCATATTTGAAAATAGTACCTTATTCAGTTACTTGTTTTGAATATCTTGGAGACCAGCCCTGCTTTTGTTGACAGTACTTCTGAGAATGTTGACATTCCAGCAGCAGCACCCATCAATTTGGGGGTAAGTGTTTGGAGTATGGGACAGTATAGGAGATTGTAACTCACCCTCTACAAAATCTGCTGAACTGGTTTTACCTGATTCTAGATCATATGAAGTTTTGAAGGGAAAGGCCAAGTGTCAGCCGAGAGCAAAATGTTAGGGTTGAACTAAAAAGCCTTCAAAAAACATATAGAATTATAATTAGTAATGATGAGTGAAATTTTAAATGGTTGAAAGCTCACTGTGTAAAAGCATGTTGAAACCTGACTTGATTTATGCCATTTCCCCTGAATATAGTTGGAAAACTTTACAACGTCAAATTTCTGTTGTCATGTCTGCTATTGGTGTTTGCTGACCAAAGAGTTGGCAAAATTTCAATAAGAGATTTGCCTGAGTCCAACCATTTCTGAGAATACAGTGGGAAAATGTAAGGAGACTGTGGGTTGTGTTCTCTTGAGGGAAACTATACAAAAATTTAACAGTAACAGCAAGAAAACATTGACACTTTTTTATTTAGCGTATAAGTCAAAATAATAAAGATTTGTCCATTTGGCCTTACTCTTTTCTTCACTTAAAAGTCTGCTCAGTTGTTAATTGTTAGGCTGAGACACTGGGCTCCGTACTCGGCCCATGCTGGTCCTTCCTTCCAGACCATGTATCCCCTCCAGCTTCCATCATCTACTTCTCTTCTTTCTGTGTGACTAATTCTCACTCATCCTCAAGATTGATTGGAAAGTTGCTTCTGGCAGGTGATGACTTTGCCAAACAGATTTTGGTTTTTGTTTCATTGTGTTTTCATAGTATTTTTATGGCTATTTTGCAATATGTATCACATCATGCTATAATAAATCTCTCTCTCTTGTTTTGTTTGCCTTTTTCCTCACTAGACTGAAAAGTTATCAAAGGTAAAGCTGTGTGATTTTCTGACTTTCCCGTAACATCTTGAACTCTCAAAGTGATGACTGAGTGAATACCGTCTTTTACAGGGATGGTTTGCGTGTCTGACCGAAGACTAGTTCTGCGCGTCAGTAGGAAAATGGCTAAGTTCATTATAGTTCTGGGTAATGAGAGTGCTTTTTGCCTAGCCTTAGAGCTAGCAAAGAAAGAGAAATAGAACACTGGCTGATGGTATACCAGATTTAATTCCCTGTAAATGTGTTCGGGGGGAGGGGGGAGGGGGGAGCCCATGAGCACAATCCTTGAACTTGGCATAAACCACAACAAAGGAACACAACATAGACATACGTTTTACATCAAATGTATAAAATTCAGTTCAATTCTTCCTTCTGGAATAACTTTAAATATCGTCCAGTTTATTGTTTTACACACACTTTGCCTTGGAAGATATATGGAGATGGTTCAGGAGCCACCCAGATGGACTAAGACTGACCAGGGGATGGAGATCTGGGGCCACGCATACATTTCCAACAGCTTTCATCGATGTGTTTTGAATGTGAGCTCAAACCATTCAGACTCTAAGTAAAATGGGCTCAAGCCCACACCAAGTAAAAAGCCCTGGTCATTTAAAAACCTGTTAATTATATTTGAGAAGTCCCAGGACCATCTCCATCTCTTGTGTCTTGAGTATCCATATGCTGTGTCTGACTTACATGTGACAGTAAGACTCATTGATATATACACTTAATATAACACAGAACCCAAACATTTATGACTATAGTAGGTCTTTCTTTTTTTCCTTCCCAGCTTGCCCTAGGAACACGAATTTTTCTCTCTTATGCTTATGCTAGGCTGCAGCCAACATATTAACCTTCTGTAGGACCAGGGAAGCAGTGAATTTCACAGCATTGGCTATCATTTATTTCTCAATAAAATACTTCTCTCTATATAAAAAAATTCCAGTGTCTGATCTAAAAGGTAATGACATTTTTTTTTGCTCATAATGTTAGCTTTCAATTTGAATTCATATTGGGATTAAAGCGAAGATATCATTTGAAGAAAGGTTTGCATGGCTTCAGGATTTGAAAACCCTTGCTTTAGGAGTTTGGGTTGCAGGGCAGTTTCAGTTGCATGGGAAATACACGATACATAAAATATGCCATTCTCTACATAGAATCATTTATGTTATTGATATTCTATTTTCCATAAGAGACTGCATTCATAAATAAGGATTTAATCCATAAACGGGGATATGATGTGGGGATATGAAGTGGCTACTTATTCATGACATTATGGTTAAACTAGAGACCTGGTGCATGAAATTCATGCACTTGGGGGGGATTCCCTCAGCCCGGCCTGTGCCCTCTCACAGTCCAGGAGCCCCACAATTGATTGCCCTGCAGAGGGAGGCCCCACCCACCCACTGCAGCACTGCCTGGCCAGGTAGCCTGGGCCTCCCTTTGTGGGGCGATCAATCGCTGGTTTCCATGATAGGTCACTCCAAAGAGGTAGGCCCCGCCCACCTGGCTGGGGCTCTGCGATCTATTGCCCTGCAGAGGGAGGCCCCGCCCACCCACTACAGCCCACCAGTTGGTGGCCTGGGCCTTCCTCTGTGGGGTGATCAATTGCAGAGCCCCCCACCCCCATCGATCGCCCTTCAGAGGATGGCTGGGCCTCCCTCTTTGTGGTGATCATGGGGTGATGGTAGGGCCCCAGACCAATCGCATTACACTTGCCTTGACTGGCCTAGCACCAGCGTGTGTCATAGTGTGGTCATCCAGACAGTTGTTTTGCTGTTCAGCCATTCGGTCGATTTGCATATTGCACTTTTATTATTATAGACACCCAAGCCTTACTCAGCTGAGGGCACACATATTAAAATCCATATCTAAAATTTGCTAGTTGTAGACATCTGTTAATGCAACACCTCAGGCACAGGGAAGGTGTTTTGTTACATACTCAGAAGCGGTATGTTCATACTCTTCAATTCAGCTTCCTTGAGGAAAGCTGCTTTCTGCAGACCACTGCGAGTGAGTTGCCACTCCCCCTGTTGCCCCACATGGGAGTGCTGGTTGACCAGGTGCCATCTCCTGTCTGCTGTCCCAGGAGGCATAGAAGTTCTCTCCTGCTGGTTGATTTTAGCCCTCACCATTTGTGAGGATCTTTAATAGTTTGGGAAACAGAATGAGCCTGCTCTCTAATTCTGTCACATTTTGTCAGCTGAGCCAAGAAACCATAACACTGAGAGATGCACAGAATTTCTTGTAAACACCTTTTGCTTTAATCCCTGCCCTCACTGGGGATATAAACTTTCTCATCCTGCTTGGGAACAGATGCCAATTTATTTCCTCGGTTATTCTGCTTTTATTCTTTCCTCCAGACTAGCCCTTAGTGCTATATACATGCACACACACATATGCACACATGCACAACCATACTCCACTGCTCCTTTCTCCTTCAGTCTGAAAATAAAACACGCGAATAGATTTCTGGAGTAGTCATCATCTTTCTGATTTGGCAAACTGATTCTAAATTAGTTTGGGCTGGGTACAACTGGGACATCCTGTTGCATTTAATTTTTTATAATACTACCATTTATAAAATGCTCTCACATACTCAATTCTCTTATTGACCCTAATAATGCCAGTTATTAGCTATCACTAATTTATAGGTAAGAAAACTGAAGTGTAAAAAAGCTGAGAAGATTGCCAGGGTCACAGAAGGAGTTAATGATGTGTGGTGGTGAATTTTATGTGTCACCATGGCTGGACTAAAGGATGCCTAGATAACTGGTATAACATTTCTAGGTATATCTGTGAGGCTGTTTCTGGAAGAGATTAGCCTTTGACTACATCAAATGAGTCAAGAAGATCACCCTCACGAATGCTCTGGGTTTCTTCCAATCAGTTGAGGGTCTGAATAAAACAAAAAGGCAGAAGAAGGGGAAAAATTCTCTCTGCTTGAGCTAAGACATCCCTCTCCTGCCCTTGGACATTGGAGCCAATGATGACAGTGGAATGGCCTTAACATAGCACGATCTTTAAGGGCTGGATTTACTTACATGTATTCCTTTTGCCTTTTAGCCAAGTTTTCTTTTTCCTCTCCTCTCTTCTTCTCTCCCCTTCTTCCTCTTTAGGTTTTGCTGCTTAAGGCATCATGGGAGAGAAGAGGAAGTGTAGAGGGAGGAGAATCATCTGCTTCACCTCAATATTCCCATATATCCCCTGAATGTAGACCAGGCAGCCTTCTAGAACCATTATTTTGAGCCATGAAAGTTGGGCTACAATTGTACATAATGGGTCCTAAGAGAGTGCTTTTAGGGGAGAGCCCAGCTAGTAGTTCCCTGTGGAGCATCTGCTATTGGCTGACACAGTAGCTTCTAGGGACTATTTTATTACCAGCTACTCGGAGGTCAGTGGGAGCAGACACTGTTTCCCGGATTTCCCACAGTGCTTTGCACAGTGCTGAGGGAAGTAATTAGTTGCTAAGCTAATGGAATTTAAAAATAAAGAATGAGAGTGAGTGATGTTCACACTCTCTATACAATAGGAAAGTAAGAATACATAGCAGTGAAAATTAAATAAATATATGGTTTTTATTTGCCACTAATACTATCTAGGCTATATATTCATAGACAAAAAAAGGTGTAACATTAAGGTCTTTGGGAGAGAAAAGTTATTTCATTGTATAATGTTTAAATAAAACAAAATAATAAGGTGATATATAAGAAATATTCTAATCTCTTAGAATAAATTCATACAGAAAACTGATACAATATACTTTCTATTACTTGTTTTAAATCAAATGGTTCTTTTCTGGAAGAGTGTCTGTTCAAGATCTGATGAGCAGAAAGTACATTGTCCTAATGCTTTTAAATGGTACTATTTATGTGACACATGAAGCAATTTTTTACTTCTTATTTTGATTTTTTTCACATAAATAATCCTTATTTAATAAAATAATATATTATCACTCACTATAACGAAACTCAAACCATATAGAATAGTCGAAGGGGAAAAATCAAAAGGGTTGCCTACTTGTACACAGTTCACATTTTTGCAAGGGGTAGATTTTGGTGACAATTTAGAGAATTTTGTAGTCATATGCTTTTTCCGGAGTTGATTCTGGGAACAAAAAGCTGGCCCAGGGGCCCACAGCAGACCGCCTGCCATCTCAGAATCCCGTTTCTGTCCGCAGCTTCACTTCGGAGGTTTATGGCTTTCCTCTGTTCCCATTTCCTTATTTGGTTGTGGCTTGTGAAGGATTTTTTTTCTTTTCTCACTATTTTTGTTCATTTTATTAGTATGGGGGGAGGATGATTTTATGCTGTCATGTGACTTAGCTAGTAACCCAAAAACTAATGTTTGGTTTTATAAAGCTAAAATGTGAGGTGGATTAAGAATTTCGACCTTGTGTTCTGCCTCTTCACGACTTGAGATTGAAAGGGAACAACTGGGCAAGTGCAGGAAAAAGGTTCCATTTTGTTTTGATCTGTTTCTGATCAGCAGGAAGAGCACAGAATTAATCAAACCAATCTTTGAGTTCGGTTGTCACCTTGGAAAGTAATTAGCTTTCCAAGTTCAACCAATGCACACAGCATATTCATGAAAAGAGTTTTGCTTGTTACTTTCTAGGGGCTGGAGTATATGTGCAGCCATGGCAATGGGCTGCCCAGTTCTCCCGCCCTGGAGTAAAAGCCTGATAGCCTCAGCTCCTGGGAGTCCTGCCATCAGCTGCCTTCAGCTTTCAGTCCCTTCAGGAATTGCTTCACCTGCAGAGAACCACCAAGATCACGCCCCTTCCCTCCAGTGGCCACCTCCACTGGCTGATCTGTAAAGGAGAATAAGTGCTTAGCCATTTTGACCCAACATCCACTCTGTCCCTGTACCACTGTGTAGCATCAGGTTACATGCAAAGGACAGAACTGGAGAGGTTGAAAAAAAATGAGCCAGGCCTGGATAGAGCTGTGCCTGAATGCCATCTACCAGTGTGGCTGCCGATGACTCATCAGGGTGGCAGTCTTTTTCTCCTGGCAAACAATATTTCAGAAAGAGCAAATTAAATGGGGTTGAGTCATTCATCATAAAGGGTACTTGACTCTTAAAGGATGGAAATTTCAGCCTGACGATGAGTTGATTTATGAAAAAAAACCTGTTAGTGTTCAGCAAAATTCTTGTTGACCTATTATTTGAAAAAGTCAGACCTACATAAAGAAGCATAAATAATTAGGGGTAATGGATATCTCAGGCAACTTGGCTACACATATCTGTGTATGTTGGTCATAATTTTATTGCTTTTAGCTTGAAGCCATTATAAGTGCATGGTGATTATATTAGTGAGGTCATGGAATTTTTTTTCATTCTTCCTCTTTTACTCATTAAAATAGGCTGACTTCAAAAAAAGAAGAAGAAAAACCTTAAAACTAAGAAGTGCAGCATGGGTACAGTGTAGTAATGTTTTGCGTAGTGACACTGGAGTAATGCAGTATGTGTCATTTTTCATTCTCCATTGAACTTCACTTAGATGGGAACTTATTAATGGGTTTTTATATAAAGGAATGAAGAACATAGATGCAGGCCTGTCAGCTTGTGGGTACATTATACAGTATTGTATTTTTAAGTGTATTTGTCTAATAAGAAAATGTATAATACAGATGGAAAATACCAGTTGCTTAGTAATATTAATTTGACAAAATTTAGCTGGCAAATGGATATGATATTTCTAGAGATCTAGCTCAAATTGTGTATATAAATGAACCAGGAACAGAAAAGATACTAAAAGTAGCAGGGAGATAAAAATATTCTTGAGTATGTGTGTGTATGTGTGTATATATATATACACATATATACACACAAATTATATAAAAACCAGCAAGAAGTATTCTCATTTTAACACTAGCAAAGAACTAAAATCAGAAAGAGGAACAATAATGCTTGTTCAATGATGATTCAACAGACTGCAAATGACTTTTCCACAATGCACTTGAGAATCTATAGACAGAAAATTGTTTCAATTACTTTCCAAATGAAGCCCCATGAGAATTCTGCCACGGCAAGGGAAGAATCTAGAATCTCACTGAGTATCACACCCCGAAACTTAAGAATCCGTCAAATGTAAAGTGTTCTACATAGTCTACTTTATATATTTCATTTACTTTAGTTTCACTTGAAAAAAAACCTGATTATTCACAGGGAGAAAATAAAAAATAAGGTGGTATTACCACTTTAGAAATTTAGTTTTGTTACATTTTGGGGTTTTTTTTCCATAATAGTATTTATTTTTTCAAATAACAATCGAATACATAATATATTGAATAATAAATGTCCTGATAACATTAATTCATAAAAATAACTTAGCTTGAAGCTATAGAAACTTAATTTTCATTACCTTTCAGTTAAAAGCTACTCTAGGTAATAAAAAGAAAAAAGAAGATATAATATAATTGCTAACATGGGGAGTTCTGCACTAATATAGAATGAAAAATTAAGATTATATTTTGGGTTGATGAATGAGAAAGTGATATAATAATTAATTATATCTGAAATAATTAAAATAAAGGGAAATAATTGCTTGCTAACAATATGTAAAAGCTTATTTTAATCATATCGCCCCATTGCTTAAAATCACTATAACTTCTTACTGCTTATGGGGTAAAGTCCCAAGTCTGTAGCTGGGCATTTCAGCACCTCCTTAATGTATTCCCAATCTAAACGTTTAAATGTATCTTGCGCCATTGATCCTTCTCTTGGGTTACGTTTGTCTTCTTATTTTTCTTCAAATTCTGACACCTCCCAGCCAGGACACTTTTTTCCCCTCTCCTCCAAATGCCTATCACTTGGTTGAAAGGATGAAAGAAACATTATCTCACTACACATTCCAGAATTCATCTGAGGAAGATAACTGTCTTTGTATAGAAACAAACTTTCTGGAAATGAATCCCAGGAATAAAATACTCTGATCAAGAGTAAACAGAAGGGGGCAGGGCCTGGGTGAGAGCAGAGGTGGTGCTGCGAGGGGGGTTGGTGACAGAAGAAAGAAAATAGGTGGGTGCTCAACTTGGTAGATTTGCTTTGGAAATTTGAGGAGCCAGAGTATCTGATATTCCAGCTCAGAATGTCGCAGTGTTTCTGTGATACTCTAATCTCTAAAATTGTTGGTAGATTCTACTACACACAAAGGACCTTGTGAGTGTTTGTCTTTTCTTTTGAAATGGAAGAGAGAGTATAAAGTCCACATTTTTAAAATGCCAGGGAGGAGATGAGTGACAAGACTCAAGATTTAGGGCAAAAAATAAAAATTCAGGAGGAAATAGGATCAAGAGGTGGCTAAACAAACATCTTTTTTTGGTAGGATTTAGCAGAATTTTCTGGGCTGGCATAGACTTACCACAGGACATAGAGTGGGGTGTTGCTCAGTCTTACTGTAGGGAACCCAACCATCTCGGTTTGCCCCGCACTGAGAGCTTTCCTGGGATGGGGACAGTCAGGGCTGAAACTAGAAAGTCCCAGGTAAACTGTGATGAGCTGTTCAACCTCAAAAGGACAGAAAGACACTCACTGACATTCATGTGCCACAGCCCTCTCTCTGGCACACATATGGACCTGACACACCAACTTCTAGAATTCTTATTCATTCTCTTTGTAAGATATGTGATGACATGGTAATATAACTTTTGGGGATTTAAAAAAAAATCCACACACCTGATCTATAATCTAAGTCTATTCCCGCCAGTAATTACCTAAAGAAACTTCATCCTTAGTAATTACCCTAATAATTTGTTCAGTGCATTTCTGTCATTCTTCTTTTGGAGTTGCCTTGAAGTCACTGGATCTCAACTGGTAGTAATCTTGTCCCTTCCTCCAAAGGACATTTGTCAATATCTAGAGAAATGTGTGATTGTTACAACGTGTGTGTGTGTGTGTGTGTGTGTGTGTGCGTGCGTCTACTGGAATCTAGTGAGTAGAGGCTAGGAATGCTGCTGAAAATCCTAGAATGTATAAGACAGCCATTCCCCACCCCCTAGAAAAGAATGATCTGTCTCAAAATGTCAGCGATGTCCCGGTGAGAGACCCCGATTTAGATCCTGAATTGTACTTTTGTATCATACATAATGTGCACAATACTTGGCTTGACATGAGGATTTGATTGTTGAAAATCATCAAAACTATTTGAGGAGAAAGTGGCAATGTGAGAGCCTGTTCTAAAAAGCACCCTTTCCATGCCAAGCACAGAGCAATGTCAGGTAAAATAATTTAAAACATCAAACGAGTATCCATAAACAAGATAGAAATCTTTATAGACCAGAACTGGAATAGAAACACACAGCTGTAGCCTGGCCTGGGCCTGATGGGATCTGGCTCCCAAAGCAAACACAGGCAGCCAGAGTTCAATTCTGCAGGAAGACAGGGCCCAGAATGTGCCATGCCTGGCAGGGGACCAGAGCCAGGCTCAGCTCTGCAAGCAGTGAAACAGTGGTTGTATCATTCCATGAGAAAGAGAAAAAAACAAAAACTTCTTACTGTGCCTCGAAGCTATCACTTTGATAAGATCTGTATTGGTCAGAGAGCCTCGATGGTGCTGTAGACAAGCAGCTCCAAAATCTACTTGTTGAAAACAATGAAAGCTTATTTCTTGCTCAGATCCCCAGTGTGGGGCTTGAAGGAGGCAGCCAATTGATCTCATCAATGTTTCTATCTCTCTCTCCCTTCCTCTCTCTAAATGTTCAATAAAACATATTAAAGAAAAAGAATTGGTGGAGATTATGGTACTAGCAGAGGTGGAGTGCTAGCATGGTGCATGGATGTGATAGCCAGACATGGATGTGCATGTGAAGAGCAGCTGGAAAGAAACGTTCATGGGAGAAGCAATCAATGATATGTAAATTATAACAGGTAAGTGTGCCCTGAAGGTTGGTAAGGAGTGTGCTCATTGCAGTCTGTGCTCATTCTAGACTTAGGGCACCACCTTTTCATGTGCTAACATCCATGTCCAGAGAAAAGGGCTCCTAAGGGTTTTGCATCAGCGCTGTGTGCTCTGGTCAGGGAGGGAAACATATCACTTCAGGCCAAAAGTCCCTGGCCACCACTGACCATGTGGCCTCAGGAAGCACAAGACTGTCATGTGCCAGGAAAGAGGGCTGACTGCACTAAATGAGCTGCAAGCACGTAAAGCTGAGAGCCAGGTGCTCCCCAGGGCTTGCCTGTTCAATGACCGGATCTCTGATAACTTCAATTTCATACCAGGTTAGAAGCTTAGAGCTATCAGTGTGCAATAGGGGTGTGATGGGAGGGCTGTTGGAAGAAGATGACTACAGATCATTATACAAGCGGGGAAGAATGAAGAAAGAAAGAAATGTCCCCCACTTAAGATCATTCTGCAGCCTATAATCTAAAGGCACCTGCTGAGGTAACCCAGCAATATGTCTGGTTCTCCTAGTTCTGGATACATGGCGAGATTCCTCAATGTTGCTCTCAGAGTTAGGGCTGTCCTGTGAGGAGAAGTGATGTCTTTCGACTCCAAGCTGAGGACTAGAAGAGCTGGTGCACGATACTGTGTTCTGTTCTTTCCACCTTAGAAACAGGTGTATTCCTTACAGCGTAAGGTCCAGTAGCTTAGTGTCTGAGTGAGATCCTGTGGTCCCCCTGTTGACCTGAGAGGGACATGTAGTTTATGTGGAATATCTACTTATATTGTCTTCATCCACTGAGATTTCGGTACTACGCAGCAAAAGTTATCTTATCCTGACTGGAACAGTAGTTGCTCAAGACATTTATTGAATGCTTAGGTAGTCTTAAACGTGGTGAGCATTCGGCTGGACTTTTAAAAGAGTATAGGGCAAAATTTGGTGAAGATTATGCCTGACTTATGTGCCTCAATTGGTTGAGCATTGTTTCATGTACCGAGAGGTTGCTGGTTTGATTCCCAGTCAGGGCACATGCCCAGGTTGTGGGTTCAGATCCTCAGTGCAAGGTGTGCAGGAGGCAGCCAATTGATCTCATTGATGTTTCTCTCTCTCTCTCCTTCTCTGTTCCCCTCTCTCTAAAATTTCAATAAAACATATTTTAAAAAAAGAATTGGTGAAGATGATGGTACTAGCAGAGGTAGAGTGCTAGCATGGTGTATGGATGTGGTAGACAGACATGGGTGTGCATGTGAAGAACAGCTGGAAAGAAAAGTTCATGGGAGAAGCAATGAGATGTAAAATACAACAGGTAAGAGGGAACCAGTTAATGAAGAATTCTCGGTTCTAGTTTGAAAAAAATCCAAATTTTGTCTTCCTGGGGATAATTGAAGTTATTTTAAAGGTGAAGGATGCATTTTTAATGGTGATTAATTAATCTAGTAGTCATAATTAGGATTTAGAATAGGGAAATGTAGACTAAGAAACTATTGCCATAAATTAAATGTGAAATAGAGAGCATAGTTTGAGTATTGATAGTGGGAATGCTATGAACTTGAGAGTGATTAACAAAAAGGAATATTAACAGAAGATTTTGATTAGTATATGAAAGAGAGATAGGAGGGGAACAAATTTAAGAAAATAAGCCAAAGTCAGAATCAAGGTCACACACTTGGGAGATGAATAAGGTAAGTTTGTCTGCAAGAGAAGATGACACATTGAACTAGATATTAGGGGTGGAAATGCATCTCATAGTGATACCTGGAATGCAGTTATAATTCTCATAATAATGACTCATATGGGAGGTCAGGTCTGGCGATGTTGATTTATTTACATTAAACATTCCATTTATTGCAATGGTTTGGTTCATACTCAATAAACATACTAGTACAAGCAAAAATTGTAGTCACTTGTGTGATACTCAGTAAAAATCAGAGCAATGCTAAATTTGCAATTAGGTTGTTAGGGTTATCATTGACAGGCCTCAAAATTTTAGGATAAAGAAAATGGCTACTGTGCAGATAAAGGAGGAAAGAGGTTGCCAAAATATATGGATATTTTACAATTTGTACTTTAGACTTGCCCCTTTTACCCAGCTTTAAGGAGCTTAACTTTCAGCTATAGAATTGGCGTCAGGCTGATCTGAAGAACAAATAAGAATTTACTCTGGAAGATAATCTTTTTTTATTCGCTCCTTTAAAGGTCTTAAGTTATATGTGTGCATTTGAAGCCTAGTCATTGTAGTCACTGCTTTTGGAAACTTTTGATGCTTTTATTATTCAAGGCGAGATTTATTGTCATTATGAGTATCCCAAAATAGGCTGTGCTTAAGTGAATTTGAGTTCAGAAATGCTAAAAAGATGAATATTTTCTTCTTGGGTCATGGCATTTTATGATCTTTGTTGCTATGGTTAGAAGTGTTCGCTTAATATAAAATACTTAATGTGAAATAGTATGATGTTAAAAGTGCTTCAAGTGAACTTGAAAGCATGGAACTATTTAAGAAGCAAGCAACAAATTCATACATATTTTGTTGCATTAACAAAGGAAGTAGCATGTAGATATGTATGTGGGTATATATACACATATATGCAATATATAGCAATCAATGTTAAAATATTTTTATTATTTTCAAAATATTTTATTGGACTTAATTTTTTTACTATTTTAATATTTTTTGGATAAAAAGATAGAGCAAGTTTCATATTAAGGTGTCAGGAATCTTGACAAATGCTCTGTTGTCATATAAAGGACAAAATAAATGTTGCTGACAGTGCTATTTAAGCTAAATTATATGTAGAGTTTAATAATGTGCTCATGATTGAATGTATATTTGGGAAAGATAAAAGGTATTTCTGACAGAATTTTTATAATTAGTGAAGAATAAATTTTATAAGGTACAAAATCTAAAAACTAAGTAAAGTATACATGATTCAAGTGTTCAGGTTCCTAATTCAAACATTTGCTGGGTTTCTACACATATTAAATTATACAACGATCTACAACAATGTTTCTGCCTATGGATAAAGTCTCTAAATAGTGAAAGCTTCTGGAAGATTGCACATCCCACCCCACCCCCAAGTTTCCCAACAAGTTTATGATTAGCCACCAGGACAAGGCAATGCTGCCAGACCCAGACCAGATGCTGCTCCTCCTGTTCTCACACAGCCTGGGGATCTGTTCGGGGACTATGAAACGATTAAGAAACAAGTGCTTAAGCCACATCTGAAAGCAGATGCTTGGAAAACTGGTGGCCGATTTCGCATCCTATGTGGGAGAATTCTTTGTGTGTGACACAGAATGAGAAACAGGCCAAATGATCTCAAAACAACATCACTGGAACATTTTAACTCCATGAAACACGTATTTCCAAAGGGAGATCCTGAACACCGTGGAATTTGTTTTCCCCCCTTTATGGTGCAAAGAAAATGTTTTCTTTTTTCTCCCCTCCCCCTTTTAATATTTAAAAAAACAACTGAAAAGAAGCCATGCGTGTTTTCTGAGTAGCATCATTTCTCTGCTAGCTGAGACAACCTGAAGTTCTCCATGGCTGGACTACAGAGAACGTTCTGGAGTTTCTATTTCAGGTGTACTCATGATGTATGCTTCAAGTTGGCCAAGGGAGGGACTTAAAGAGTTTTATGCCAAGATGAATTATCGTGAAAGTCAAGAATCTGGCTGACTGCTTAACGAGAGTCCCCATTTTGAATCATGAAAGCAATATGGAACTTTGTCAAAACACGATAGAAATACCAGTCATGCTTTCTGTTGCTAACCTAAGAGCCTGCATGTGGAGATGCAGAAGCAGTCTTGGCTACTGCTCCCTGCCATGCTGATTGAGTAGAAATTGCCAGGACTCAAATCTTGTAAATCTTGTAGAAGAGAGATGATCAGTTCTCAATCAGAATTTGCCCAGTGCGTAGTGCTTACGTGGCACTATTTTTAGTAGTTTAAGATATTAACTCCTAACAACCTGGTGAGATAGTACTCCTATAATCCCCATTTTAGAGAGAGTTAAGTAACTTGCTTAGGTCATATTAGGAAATGGCCAAGGCAATATCTGAACTTGGCAGCCCAGCTCTGCCCTCAGCACTCTGAGCCATTGTGCCGCTGCCTGTGGGAAGGGTGCTGAGCCAGGCAGCAGCAGCAGCGCTTGGTAGGGCTCCTGCCGCAATTACCACCGTTGAAAGCTTATACTTTCCCCTTCAGTTTTGTACAATGTAAGGGGAAAATGCTGTCAAACAGCACGGCTTTTTATTTTTAATCAGTGGAAAAGAGAATGGCTGTCAGTTTTCATGGTTAACAAAGGTCACTGAGCATGTGGGACGATGTACTGAGAATTCATTATTCTGGGGTATTTACATAAAGTACTGACCCTACAGAGAAAAGTCACTTCTGAAGTGTTAAATCTGGAAATTATAGAACTATTGAAGAGAAAATAAATTATGAAGGAAGTTTATTATCTTCAGCTAGTCTGGACAGAATTTTATCTGTAACTGGTTAGGGGCCAGAGGGAGAGCTTTCTGCTGAGTTGCCTTCTATATTACCACACATAAATCACATGCCGTGCGTATGTACACACTGACATACAGCCGCTTGTATAGCTAACGTAACAGAGTGTCTTCCATTGGATTGTTACGGGAAAATTTTGTGACAGAAACATGTTCTCATGACTATATAACATTGATTGGTGTGGTTCCAGGGACTAGAGTCTGATTCCATGCGGCTCTTGGATCCTCTCCAGCAAACAACATGATTTCCAACCTGGCTGCATATTCCATGCTCTCACTGATCATGTTATCTATATAGCCATCGACTGAGCTATTTCATAAACATCTCTGGATTGAGCAATGATTTATTCAAATAGAAATAAATAGGAACCAGTTATCTCATGGAAATGCCCTCAGGTGTCAGGTGAATGACATCTACCTAATTCTGCATTACTACCCCAGTGAGCTAAGAGTGCCAAAGTATATGCATTGTTCAACAGATAAGAATCATCATATTTTTCAAGAGGCAGAGTCCCTGTTCTCCTCACTCAATGCAAATTCTAATAGTAGGGACAGAGCAGGAAGAAATTTTACTAGTTCCCCTTTGAAGAAAAGGGGAGGGCATAGATGTACCAAATGCTGAAAGTTGTTTCCTGGGAGATATAAAACATTTGTTTCAGAATATTTGAAATAAGCTATAGGGCAAAAAAGTGCCAACAGATGAAACAAGTGATCTAGAACTGCTTGGTATGAAAATTGAAATCACAATTTGGCAATAAATGGGTGTGCATCATCTCTATTGCTTACCCATGGAAACAGGTGAGGGAGAAGTCATGGATAGGTGTGGTCATACAGGAAAGGAAATGCATGTTTGTGTTTTGTTGTTGTTGTTGTTTGTGTGTGTGTGTGTGTGTTTGTGTTTTTTTTTTGCTTAGTTCTCAATTGGGAAGTTATTCTGATGCAAATGCACTCCTCACCACATCTTGAAATAACACAGAAGCTGTTGCTGAATCAAGTTAAAGCCCTACAATTAGAGAAAGATGGAACACTTGAAGACCACACAAGTAGACAGTGAGTAGTGAGTTCTGTGGTTACAAATATTTAGTGACAGGCATTTTGCAGCGAAAATTAAATGAAGCCACTCCCTGCCCACCCTTAAGAATAGAATTAATAAAATCTGTTATTAATATGCACAAATGCAAAACTTGTAGAACTTAAGACAATGAAGACTCCTGTCCAGAGATCATTCGCCCAGCAACTTGGGGGATCGGGGAGAAAAAGGAGAGAGACTCAATTTTAATGTATTAAGGGCAAAATTGGGAATTAGAACCACAGGGCATATTATCTGAAGTTTGTAATTTATCATTTTCTTATGTGAACTGTGCAGTAAAATCTACATAGTTCTTTTTTCAATGTGTGGGATCTTTTTCATTGTTGTCTGGCCTCTACTCAGGAGCCAGACAATATTCAGATGCCACACTCAAGGGGTAATGAAGCAAGTTTCATAAAGGGACTATTTATAAAGTGTAGTAAGGACCAAGGGTAACCAACACTGAGTGGGTAAGCACCCCTGTGCCAGTACCAGACCCACGGAGGAGTTGTAGGAGAGAGAGTGACTGCCCAGCTGGAGCTGTGGCTCTGGTTAGAGAAGATCTGGTGCCTGAGCAAGGGAGACAGGCAGGGAGGTAGCCCAAGGAATACATGTTCAGTGTGTCTCTTACCTGGGCCTCTTGTGTAAACCCAGCTGGAATCCAGAGGGGAAGGGAGTAAATAGAAGAGAGCGTGCAACACTAGAAGAGGATGGAGAGGGTGGAGAGTAGGTCTGGAGGGGACAAAGGAGCATCTTGGGAACACGAACACGGAGGAAGCATTTTTGTAGTTGTCAGTTCTTGAACTCAGGCAGGGTGAATGGGGGCCACCCAGAGGGGCTAAGATCTGGTACTGAGAATATGTAAATCAAGTTATCAGCTACTTAGATAGAAAACCTGTCTTAACAAGACATTTTTCCTGGGTGTACCTCAACATTCAATGGACATTTTCTATGTATGCCCTGAAAAATCAGAATTCTGCCTTTAATATTCGGGGGGCGGGGCGGGGGGGAGTGAGGGGGAGAAACTTCCAGTTCTGAGTTTTTTTTACTTTGATCAGTATAATAAAAACAACATTAATTTGCTTAAAAATACACATGTCTGAGCCAATAGAAGCCCTCACTAGAGTGTTAGGAATAAGACAAGTTAGAGTGAAGGAAGATATCATTTTATATTATTATGAATTAATCTCTGAGACCACACATATATTTTTATACAGAGCAATTTATCAAGTACTCTGCTCCAAAGAAAATTTACTTGAGAAGTACAATCTATTCATTATTAAAATCCTCTTTAAATGTAAAATATGTCCAAAATTTCTGTATGAAAAACAGTAGCACCAAGTACTCACTATTCTGAAAAAACAACACCCTTTTACATTCAGAAAGAATGTGTATTACTTCGTCAGCATTTTTCAAAAGGCATAAAACTCCCCAAGAATTCCTAGTTTGATCCTTTCAGCCAACCTTACTATAGAAATTGATGGGGCTTTTATTAGTCACCTCTAGAAGTGAGAAATTTCAAAATGAGATGTGAAAGGATTCTTTCCCTCTGCTCTTGTTCTGCCTCTAGAGCAGTGGTTCTCAACCTTAGCTGCACATTAGAATCACCTGGGAATCTTTTTAAAATCCTGATTTCTGGGCCTCATCTTCTGGAAATTCTGTTTCTTTGTTATGGGGTGGGGCCACAACATTAGTAACAAAAAAACCCCACAGAATTTCTGGAGGATGAGGCCCAGAAATCAGGGTTTTAAAAAAATTCCCAGGTGATTCTAATGTGCAGCCAAGGTTGAGAACCACTGCTCTACCAGGGGTGGGCAAACTTTTTGACTCGAGGGCCACAATGGGTTCTTAAACTGGACCGGAGGGCCGGAACAAAAGCATGGATGGAGTGTTTGTGTGAACTAATATAAATTCAAAGTAGACATCATTACATAAAAGGGTACAGTCTTTATTTTTTTAGTTTTATTCATTTCAAAGGGGCCGGATCCAGCCCGCGGCCCGTAGTTTGCCCACGGCTGCTCTAGACTCTGGGTTAATAAAAGATGAGTCCCTCCCTGCTGATAAGCCACCTTGCCATGCAGTTTCTAGGTGTTCATCACTTTTAGGTGATTCCTGGCAACATTTTGGACCTGAACACTTGCAGAAGGAGGTTGAAAACAACCCGCTTTTTCTGCAATTAATAATGTTTCAGGTGTTTGCCTTCCATCCTTCCCCTGAAGAAATTGTTTCATTGGTCTCCTCGTGTACAGGGCTCTCTCAGCAATATTCTCTAGATTCAGGCTGAGCTACTTTTCATGCATGGAATGTGTATAGGTACATCAAAATATTACCTAAGATTCACTAGAAATATCCTAGGATGCCTAAATCGATGTCATATCAGAGCGCCATGGATGTTTGCTTATTAGACTGCACTCAGTTTTAAGGAAATCACCATGAATTATGTCTTGATGGGTAGTTGCAATAGAAATAATCATAATATTAAAAGCAGGAACTCTGGAGGTCCTTTTATTTCCAGGACCTGAGAAGAATCACCTGTAATGTCTCCTCTTTCTCTACATGGGGCGTGAGGCTGTTCTGCAGACCTGTGCTGCAGGTGGCCCTCAGAGCAATGCCGTCCACGCAGCCTCCTCAGGGCACTGGAGGCTGCCTGTCAGCCCAGCTCCCACGGCCTCCCAGGATGGCTTAGAACACAGGTGCTCTTTAGAGCACAGCACAAGCTACTTTAAACACAACAGCTTTTCCCAGAGGCATACAGCGATGTCATTAAGGAAGGCGTTCTTTCTGTGGACAGGCTGTGTAACTGGAACACACAGAGATAGGGGGAAGCAAACCATCTCCCCTTTGTGTTTGCAAAAACTTGGAAGGTGCAGGCAGCCTGTGTGTGATGAGGAGAGGAAGTTCCTTAGCAAATCAATCCCTGGGCCCTATATAAAGCATTTCTGCTGGCCAGGAAAGTCTCTGGCATTTTTTATATGAGGATACATAGCTTTCGTCCTTACCAAGGTATCCCAATTAGTGAGTAATACCAAGGGGCAGGTCTCCTACCCCTTTTCAGTGACTGCTCTGCGGGCCTTGGTGCTATCCTATTTACATATGGACTGAGAGAGAGCAAATACTTTAAAATGCAAATCAAATTCTTTAGGATTTGAAAGCCCCTGAGAGTTCTGGGGAATTTGGAAGAGGGCTCTGCTTATTTGGAATTTCTCACCTTCATCCTTCTGGTCTGATAAACCAAGACCTCCTCTCTCTTCCTTCAAAATCATGGCATCTGATTGCTCCTGCGGCTGTTATAAGCCATGAGGTGTTTGAGAGGTAGAATTGACAATGCAGATTATTCAGCGTGAATAATATACCTGCTGAAAGAGAAGAAAGCGAAGGGCCAAGTTAAATGTTCAAGTAAGATCAATTTTTGAGAACTTGGATGTGTGCAATTTAAAACTTAACTAGAGAATCTGCAAATGTGTGTGTGTGTGTGTGTGTGTGTGTGTGTGTTTGGTATTATTGTACTCATTTAGACTTAGGGAAATGGTTTCTTTATTTCTTAAAAACATTTTATTTTTGGTGTAACAAATGCTTTAAGTCCTAAATGTAATAGAAAAAGCCAACCTCATATTTAACTTCAATAGTAATTTTAACAGAACACCATTTTTTAAATGCCACATTATATTCATTATATCTTAATTTAGTACACAGCACTGGGAACACATTTTGTATGTAATGTTTCATATGCTAGAAGCCTTAAGCTTACTAAAAGAATCGGCGAAAATGCAGCAGGCTCTGTGCTAAGTGAGAACCAGGAAACAACAGGAATCCAGTTATGGTGATGACTGTATCAATCGAAGTATTGGCTCCCTCTCAATGGAGTTTCCTTTTGTCTGCAGAGCTCATCTTATTGGCCAAACCGCATGTCTTTACTTTGCTCTAGGATTTGTTTCAGCTTGCTTACCTTTCCCCATCCTTAGCACATATTTCAGGTTGCTCACGCAGGATTGTCTGAAGACAATACCATGATTTTTTAAAAGCTTTTTAATTAAGGTATAACTCTGCAGGAGACCAAAGTTTTGCCTCCTCAAACTGCCTTTTGGAATATTGATTTTAAACTGGTTATTAAGAAACAAATACTCAAAACTGCTACCTGACCTTCCCCCTTCCTTGCCCAAGAGATTCAGATGGAAAGACCTGTTCCAGGAAGGAAATCTTAGCATAGTCACCCCAGCCTCATTTGAAGTAAGCAGGATAGATAGGAGGCTCCAAGCAGGGGGCCTGTTACCTGAATCTGCCACATCCCCTTGTTCCTGGGTTGCCTAGCAATAATTTGCCTGCCAAGTATGTTCAGCTTTTCCTCAACTACCTGTAAATTGCCTGTTTCCTTTAAAATCTTAGACCCCATCCCTTTTCCTTTGTCCATAATGACATACAAACCTCAACCGCCCAATGCATTTTGTGGGGTCTGATATCTTATGATACCTCCTGGCATATGCATCAGTAATAAACTCTAGACATTGTATCCTGTTCATCTGTCTCTGTTGATTTGTTAGCCCAGCTAGAAGAATTTAGAATGGGAGGAAAATTATTTTTTTAGCCCCCACAACATACATATAGTAAAGTGTACAGTTCTAAAGTGGAGCACGTTATGAATTATTACAGCTGTGTGATCACCACCCATAGAACATACCAAAACTCCAGAAAGTTCCCATTGTTAATGCAGGGGAGTAAGTGTGCCTCATCCCCACCAGTTGCTAGTGAGAGTAGGGTTCTTGGGGTGCCACTGGAATAAGCATTTATGGAGGACCCCAAGGGAGGATGAGACGTGGCAGTGATACTGTTGTAATGTAACCCAGTTATGAATAACTGGTAAGGAGCAAAGGGAAGGCCAAACATCATAGGCATTCATTTGTGCGGCTCTGCCAGAAAGCAGCAGTTTAACTGTCCTCAGGAAGTGACCAGTCTGTCCTCCACTGGGGGGAGGGGCTGGGCAGGGGGAAAGTAGACCTATGCCTCGTAAAGTCTGGGAGAAATAGGGGAGGTACTTGCCTCTCAGTCACATCTGGGAACAGATCATTGGTTAGAGTGGGCATGGCTGTTGCAACACATGAAAGGATATTATTAGTCAATTCTCTTGTATGTTACAGTTCTTTGAAGCTTGTTATGGATATAAAATTATAACCATAATTTTATAAGTTGAAAAATGTTGTAACAAATGTCAAATATTTATTTCACAAATTAATGAAGGAAGCAGAGGATGACAAAGCCAGTTCAAAAGAGAATACAAGAGACTAAAATATAGCGAATAAAAGAAACAAACAAGCTAAAATAAGCATAACGAATGGACACAGACACTAAGGAGGGGGGGGGGAAGGCACGAGTCATGGGGGGTGGGAGGCAATGGGGAAATAAGGACACATGTAATACCTTAATAAAAAATAGTCAAATAAAATAAGTCATAAATTAAATACTGGCTAATGCCCTGTAGGGCAACAAAACAATACTCTTTGGCTTTGTTTTTTTTCTACTGGATAGAAAGCACCTGCATTTCTATTTGTCAAGCTATATATGCAACTTATCAATATTTTATGAGTTAAAGTTTACAAAATCTGGGTTCTAAGAAGAATAAATAATAAGTCATATAAAGTTACGTTTTCTTAGAGCATCTGTTGACCCTTGGGCCAGGTTGTTAGGAGAATGCTCTTGTAAGAGTATGAAAGCCACACAGATGTTTTTGCTTTATTTCCATATTTGGGGTAGTTTTCATCACATAGGAATTAATGGACATATGTGAGCCCATTCTCATCTTTGACATAAAGGGTACTTAATATTATTCAAACTTTTAAATTTAAGAAACAAACACAACTGGTTAAGAAGGTATTCAGGTTCTTTATAAAGTATACTAGAGGCCGGTTGCATGAAGATTCGTGTAATAGGCCTTCCTTCCCCTGGCTGCCGGCACTGGTTTTCCTCTGGCACCCGGGACCCAGGCCTTTGGTCCAGCCGCAGCGGAGCAGCCAAGCCTATTCAGTCTTCAGTCTTCAGTCTTCACTCCAGCCGGAGCCTTCAGTCTTCGCTCTGCACCTGCATATGCAAATTAACCGCCGTCTTTGTTGGGTTAATTTGCATAGTCACTCTGATTGGCTGGTGGGCGTAGTGGAGTGACACCAATTTGCATGTTTCTCTTTTATTAGTGTAGATATATATTTATTTAATTTCATAAGTGTTTTCAAAGGGTTTATTAAGAGCCGTTATATAAAAGGATGAAATATTGATGTGATTTAAAATTAAGTAGTCTGAATTAAAATTTTTTTAATTAAGAACTATTTTATAGACATTAATCCCTATTATGTTACTACATGATATAATAGAACAAATAACATAAAACATACTATTACATAATGTAATAGAAAAATAACAACCCACTACATACAATATAGTCTAATTTAAGGAAAAGAATTATATTATCATTAAAGTTTCTCATGTATTTCTCTTCCACTACAATCAGTTCTCATCTTCAGTAACTGCTAATTTGAATTTTGTGTTAATAATTCCTCGCTTTTTAAATAAATTTTAATAAAGTGTTATAATGGATATATATGCTTAATATAGTATGTTCTAAACATAGTATAAATGACATAATACTGTATATATTATCTTGATTTGCTTTTTTTATTCAGATTTATCTTTTTAAGATCACCCATGTTGAGGTATTTAGCTATTGTTCATTCTTTTTCATTTGGGTTCTTGCTAGTTTCAAACGTTGAAACCATCAAGTCTTGTGCCCCTTTTCTTGTGTAGTTCATCAAAGACACACACAGGGTCAAAAGGTTTTGTGTACCTTCAATGTTGTTACACAATTTCCAGTTGTTCCCAATTTATATCTTCACCAACAACCTATATACTATATACGGTTTCCTGTTGCTCTACACTCTCTGCAGTACTAGGTATTGTCAGAGTTTCAACTTGCCAGTTTTCTGGGTAGAAGATCCTAACTTTTTAAAATTTTGTTTCCACCTATTACTGAGGTTGCACGTATTTTTATGTGTTTGTTTTCTTTTATGCTTCATCTTTACTCTTTCTTGCCTTTCCCACATTTTCTATTTTTTTAACTGTTTAGTTACTGAATGGTAGGAGTTCTTAGAGGTATGCATGCTGCTGCTATTTCTTTTTTCCGGAGTATATATATGTGGTCGCCTCTTCACTATTTCCTTAATAGCATCCTCTTCATTGTTTCCTTAATAGCATCATTCAAACGGAACCTTTTTATTTTGAAATAATTTAAAATTGACGGAAAAGTTACATGGATGACATGGTGAATTCCCCCTACCTTTATCTGTTTTTTTCTACTCTATATGTATGAACGCACATGTTAATAGTGCTATTATTGCTGAAACATTTGCAGTTGCAAAGCTCACATAACACATAATTCTGGGAATCCCTGTTCGCTTAGATCACAGTAAAAGTGGTGTCTTCTCTAGATGTGCCGTTCACTGTTTCTGGGTCCTGTTTCCTCCTCATGCGGACTAGTGTCCAGATTAGTAGCTGCTTATTCCAGTACAACAGGGCAACTGGTGAGCGAAGGCAATGCCAGCCCAGAAGCCAATGTGGCAGCTGCGTTCTCACTGAAGTGAAATTGGCTGAAGTATGCAGGACGGTTGTCGTACAACTAGCACGTTTGCTCACAAAAGTTGGGAATCAAACATTCCCACCGTTTTTTTTGCTCGGAGGAACTACATCTGGGCTCTACCACCCAATGTCTGTAGGAATGTTTCATTTAGAACGACTACCTCCTTATTCTCTGGCCTGCTTTCCACATAAATGTGTTCATTACAGCCTATCCCAGTTTCTAGGAAACCCCAGAAGCACATCACGCCATGTGGGTAATGTGGCTACTGTTTCATTCCGAAAGGGACCATAGTCCAGTGTCACTGTGGTTCCCACAGAGCAGAATGGCGAAGTGCTTTGTGGTCTACCTGACTAAAGCACTTCGTAACCTTATCAAGATCTGTTGTTCAAGGTTTACTTTTATTTTGTACTTATCTTTTCCCCCTCCTATGTACAACATAAAAGTTATTTCATTTTTCTGGATATCAGATTATTACATATCTGTGTGATTAGAATAGAAGGAACAACGGTAGAAAATTGGCTTCTATTTTATTACTTCCTACTTGCTACCACATCGATGAGCACTAACTGTAAAAGGTATTGTCAGAGTTTCAACTTGCCAGTTTTCTGGGTAGAAAATCCTAACTTTTTAAAATTTTGTTTCCACCTATTACTGAGATTGCATGTATTTTTATGTGTTTGTTATCCCACATCTCTCTTGGTGTTCTAGTGGAGAATTTAAATCTAAATATGTATTTACTGCTTAGGAAAAAAATGACAAAGATATCGAAATTATTGAAGTAATATCAGAAAGAACATAAGTTGTCAAAGTTACTACTTGTTTGCACAGCAGGTCAACTGTCCTACAGCTGTGCCTGGTGATAACCACTCATGGAAATGGAGCCTATTAGAGGAAACCAGAACTTGTCCTGTTGAGTTAAAGACGGCCGAGAAAGAAGTTTTGTCGACAGACCATGCCCTCTGGGTTCCCTGTAAGAAAATGCTAGGTCTGGGAGCATTACAGAAAGTCTCCTGGAAGCAGGCAGAAGCTAGGGAGAATCAAATCTTGAAGGCCATATCATCAATTTGTACATTATCCTTTAATTAGCTCAAACACTAAATTTTGTAAAATCTGCCCCTCATTTCAGGTATTTGCACATCATTAAACCTCATCCCCCCTGAGGCTTACACGTCTGTGACAGAAACACATTCGCAGGAGGCTTACAAGGAGCCCCTGAGACTAGTGATGGGAGGGTCTGGGGTGTAGACGAGAGAGGTCCCTAAATATGCCTGAGAGCTCCTCTTCTTCCTCAGGTTTGGGAGGTCTGCATCGACCTTATAAGGGAAAGCAACGATTTCTTTACACTTCACAAATCAAGATCCTCTATGTTGTCTTTTGAAAGGTCATCGGTGCCATTAATTCTTCCTGGTGTTAGAAAGAGAAAATCAATGGACCCCAGAGGGGCCTTAGGGGAAGGCTGGGATTCATTCCACCCTTTCTTACCTGGTGGCTATCAGAGGTAAACCCGGCCCCTTGCTTGCTGTCTGAAGGGAGAATGTTGTCTTTTCCTGACTTCCCAGTCAGGAAGGGGTTAAAGCAGAGGCTGCAGTTCTCAGCAGGGGTGGAAAGAGGCTGAAGCAGGGGCTGGGCAGGTGGGAGAAAGATAACTGTGACCTCTGTGGTATTTTGTTTTTATGTTAAAATGCATATAGAAAATACTGTATGCAATTGAAAGTTTTACTTCTTATTTAAAATGGAATAAAAATTTAAATTATAGTGGGATTTGCTTTTGAAGACACATGAATTATTTTTTGTAGCTCATTCTTATTAACACCACACATCTACAAACAGAAAAACACGCAAAAAACTCCCCACAAAAATGCTCCATTTAAACCCAATAAGTTGTAGTTGAAAATATTTTTTCATTGTTTAATTAATTAGTTTCAAAGAAAATGTGTACTGGTCGATTTCATATTATCGAGAGATTTACTATTATTCAGGAGAACTTAATTACTGTTACTTACAATTTGCCTGTGCTTCATGATTTAATAGAGAATATGTAAATCAAATATAATGAGAAAATAGAGTTGCTGTAGAAATAAAAAATTAATTATGTCCTGCTTTAATCACTTTTAAATATGTGTCATATAATTGCTTCAGCCAGTGCTTTAGCCCAGGCCATGGTCATCATCCGGAATACATTTAGATTACCACCTGGTGGGGTATATAAATCCTGGAATTGTAAAATTTATTAGCTGAATTTCATCAAGTTGAGACTAGGTGAGTTTACAAAGCATCGGGACAAGAGGACCGGTTACCAACTGAATATAATTTTGACTTTTGAATTACTGCAAGGCCTCTACAGCAAGCTAGGAGGACACACTCCTTAGCTTCACAGAATTATTGCTTTCCTCAGCTGCCCAACACTCAGAGGTCAGTTTTCAGAACATTGTTTAATTGTTCTTTTTTGGCACACAATTTGTTTCTTCCTCTTTCCAGTTTTTATATTTTCCAGCCCTCTCCTGACATTTCCACCTGTCCAGCGGTTAACGTGCCTCAGCTAACGCTGGGAGCCCATGTTACATTAGCAGAACAACACTAAGGGGAAGAGAGGAGCCCAGCGCACTGCACCTTTCAGCTCCTGACAGCATTGGAGAAAGGATCAATCCCATCCGCACGGGACACTCGAGACAGATTGATGCCGACATTCCAAACCACTATGTTGAACTTAAAGGCATCAGTTGGATTGTAAGTTTAGAGAACTTAACATTTCATTGCTAGTCTTCAAAGCAGAGTTGTAATGTGCAAGCAAGGGTTGCATACAGCCAGGGGATACTTAGTGATTAAGTATGCATGGAAGTGCGTTTTTATATCCCAGTGGAGGTATTAGTCAGGCTGGCCGGTAGCCTCACCTCTTGCAGCCTTTCTCCAAACTTGGAAGCCTATCTAAATAGCATTTTAGTTGAAATTGAGTGTATGTGTGTATACAACAGCTTCTTCACATACTGTACAGTCAAGCACTTCAAACACTCAGAACATCCAAAGCTCAGCTCTGAGTAAGTAATGTCCTGCTGACATTCTAGCTGCAATTGAGTTTTGAACTCCCCCCACCCCATTTTTGTGCTAGACTTTTAAAAAAATGCAAGTCAGTTCCTACAAGGCTTTTTATTTTGAAAATAACTTTGCAACCAGAAATTCGTTTCTGCTAATATTCAGCAGGAATATTAGGAGTGAACAGCAAATCTTTAGGATCCATACTGGCCGGAAGAATGTTCACATAATGGTTTGTTTCACCTGAGTACTTTATACCTGAGTGTCACACAAGTGCTACTCTTTTTCTTCTCTAAAAGAGGATCTTCAAATTCTCCTAACCAGTAGCAGAGAGGTTTTTTTTTATTTGTTTGTTTGGTTTCTTTTTTTTGGCAGTGGAGATAAAACCTAGAAAAAAGAATAGAAATATTTTGCCAAGTGTAGCTTATGCTTAAAAATTATGGTCCTGTGAGAGGGACAGCCACTAGGTTATATCTAAAGATATTTGTCATGAGGAATTGGCTCACGGACTGAGGAGGCCGACAGGTCCCGCGACCTCCCATCCGTGAGCTGGAGACCCAGCGCAGCAGGAGCTGGAGTTCCAGTCCAGTCTGAAGGCCGAGAACCAGGAGAGCCGACGCTGTAAGTCCTGCAAGGGCAGGAAAACAGCTGGGCAGTCAGGAGAGAGAGAGGGAATTTTTTCTTCCTTGGCCATTGTGTTCTGTTCAGGCCCTCAGTGGGTTGGATGTGCCCACCCACACTGGGGAGGCTGCCTGCTTTACGCAGCTCACCCATTCACATGCTCAGCTCTTCTGGACACACCCTCACAGACGCACCCGGAAATAGTGTTTAACGTCTGGGCACTCTGTGGCCCAGGCAAGTGGACATATAAAGTGAACTATCATGCACTGGTATTTCAAAAACATCAGACTTCAAAGTCTTCAAATACAAAGTATTGCCTATATTTTCAAAAAACTATAACATTTAGGACATCATTATTTCAAATATTTGGATCATGTCCAACTCAATTATGTTTTACAGCATTGAACATTTAATGAGTCTCTTTTATGTGTGTACTTGTATTATCTACTTTTACTTAATTCATTATTTCCTGGAAAGTTAAATGTGACTTAAATGTGGTAAATTAGGGATGGCAGTATGAACGTAGGAAGTAGTAGCATGTAGGGGTTAAGGGTACAGCCCCCTGGAATATAAGTGTCTGAATTTTAATCTCAGTTCTGGTACTTCCTGGCTGTGTACGATTATCTCTGCCAGTGTACCCTTTCCGTATCCACATCTTTGTTGTTCGTTCCCGTGGAGAGGTTGCACTGGTTTCTCCTTCATAAGATCGTTGTGAGGAATGACTAAGACAACCTGTGTACCGCACGGAGCTTGCTGAGCAGCACCGTGGAAAGATGAAGAGACGTCCTTACCAAGTGTCAGCTGTGTAGGCCTTTCTCACCTAGGCTAGTTTGCCATCCTGTGAAGTAGGTGAAGCTTTCACTAGCAGCGGTTCTTAATCAAGAGTGTCCCTTGGCATTGCCTGGAGACCTTTATTCCTCTCCAAAATGCATATGCCTTAATGAATGAGAATCACGGAGCATGAGACAGAGGCATTTATACTTTGAAAAAGTTACTCAAGTTATTCCCACGTGCACAATGTAGGACCCAAGCTAGCTGCAAGAGAGTTCAAAATAAACGGTGTGTTTTATTGTAATACGATACTATCTATACACCTGAGTATCATGGCAGGACTATTTTTTATTCTCTAAAAATGAGTCTTTCTATTCTCCTAACTACCCCTAGAGACTTTTTTTTTTTCGGGGGGTGGGGCAGATAAGGCCTATAAAATCAAACACTTGCAAGTCACTTAGCTATATTCATGTATAATTAATTTACAACGGAAACCTATAAGAGTATTTAAGTATTTTTACCATTTCCAAGTTGATCATATAATTAGCTACTCCTGACTTATTTAGGTATGATAACATGTAACATTAAAAAAGATGTACTTAGCCGAAACCGGTTTGGCTCAGTGGATAGAGCGTCGGCCTATGGACTGAAAGGTCCCAGGTTCGATTCCGGTCAAGGGCATGTACCTGGGTTGCGGGCATATCCCCAGTGGGAGATGTGCAGGAGGCAGCTGGTCGATGTTTCTCTCTCATCGATGTTTCTAACTCTCTATCTCTCTCCCTTCCTCTCTGTAAAAAATCAATAAAATATATTTTTTAAAAAAAAAGATGTACTTAAACAGGTAATAGTCAATTGCTCCCTACTATTTCTAATACTAATAGGTTTTTGTTATTGCTTGTAGAGAGAGAAAAATGGAGAGAGAGAGAGTGAGAGAGAGAAAGAGAGAGAGAGAGAGAGAGAGAGAGAGAGAGAGAGAGAGAGAGAAATGTCGACTTATTGTTTAACGTATTTATGCACTCATTGGTTGGTTCTTGTATGTGGCCTGACTGGAGATAGACCCTGAAACCTGGGCATATTGGGCTGATGCTTTAACCAACTGGGCTCTGCAGCCAGAGCCTAATACAAATAGGTTTTAATGAACACACTTTATTTCAGACATAGTTTAGGGAAAGTGCCTGGAGACAAGTCAGTGAGAGAGAGATGGCCAGAGCAACGAGTGGGTTTTGAAGTGAGTACCTCTGAAGTCAAGGATATTCTCCAGTTAATATCTCTGACTCTAAATAACCAAATAATTTAAAGTACTTTTCCCTATGCAGAGTATCTATCCCTTGAGGTGAGTCTTACTTCTCAGTGGAATCTAACTTCACTTTGAAGTTTAGCTTGTATTGTAATGCGATTTCAATTGTAAATTCCAGAAACCCCTTGAAGATACAGAATGGGATGCAAAGGCCAACACATCCAGGATCAATAACAAGTAAAATGAAATTGTATATCTTTTCATGTAGAAGGCATCTTCCTTTCTATTTTTAAGTGATTTTGAAGTACTTCAACCATTCAGGTATAGTGAGACCATTGGGCATCCAGGTCAGCCTTGCCCCCCTAACTGTCCCAGGCCTGGCTGAAAGGGGCGACAAGGGGAAGCTGGGGCAACCAGGGGAGAGGGGGGAGGCAGCACCATGTGCTCTGCAGTGAACCTTGGTGACGGGGCCGCTCGGTCTCTCCTGAGGGTGGATAGATTCCATTTTCTGTCTTTAGCTTAATTTTATTCCACCAGCCGCTTGGAATAAATGTCATGTTGATCGTTCACAAAGAAAAGTTCTGGAGCCCCAGCTGAAGGAGGACACAGACGAGCAGGCAGCGGGGTCATGGCAATGTAGCCCTCTGGCATGAGGCAGGCGAGAATTATTTCCAAACCGAGGTTACATAGGGCCAGATGCGCCAGACACCACACCAGCATGGAGCCGTGGTGGGTTTGAGGTGGGAGAGAACACTTGGCTAGCTTCTGAGGCATCTTTTTAAATCAAGGGATTTAGAAATTGTTTCTCAGCAAAATGACACGGTTGGATGAGATGGATTTCACGATGCTTCTTCTACTTTAGGGGTCAGTCAGTGCAACTGTGTGTAAAAGCAAGATTGTGTTTTGCTTATTGGGAACTCTGTGAAGCAAGATGCTTATCATCTGGTTTACATTGCTTTGAAAGTTAACGAGGAGTTGAAACAAAACCATTCCAAATAGCATAAGAAAAAATTACACAGTAAACATGGATACTGTTTTAGAATAGTAATGCATTTGTAATCACCCACTTCTCACAGTATTTGAGTGGTGTAATGATAAACTTAAAGCCAGGAAGGGCAGAAACTGGCCTTTAATATTTCTGGAAAAAACAAAACAAAAGGAGAACATTATCCTATACATCAGGATTGTTGTGGTGCCCAGAAACACTTTATTCACAGAGTGGTACTGAAAATCCAAATAATGAATATTTAAAGAGTAAACATTATGCATAATGTTTAAGTGCAATATTTTGTCTAACTCCAGGAACTCATTGTGGCACACTGTTGTACATATTCGCTTCATGCATCAACTTCCTGCTCATTTTATTATACTGATTTTAGATTCACATTATTAACTGCCTGGTGCGTTTCCCCTTTAAACACAATGTGTTATGATGCAGAATTAATTTGAACAGTATTTTTTGAGTGTTACCAATATTTAGTCATGCAGAAAACTGAAGAAAATGAAGTCCTTATTAAATAGCTAGTTTAAACTAAGGGGTAAGTATTGGGTGCTTTATGAATACATACATAATACTAGTATATCAATATGTAAAGCTAAATTAAAATACCCCCAAATTGGCAGTTGCTTTCTTTGACTTTTCAGTTCTGCTTAATCTCACTAGGGTTTCCCAAAAGCTTATAAAATGTTGCTTTAATACCTAAGGATTATCTTTTATCATTTAGAATATCACAGGTTAGCATCACTGTGATTAATCATTTAGCTTGATTTAGGTGGATGGGCTCAAAGATACAGTGTACTTTCAGTTCACTATTAAGTTAACCATTGTATCAAAAGTAGCCATAGTCCAGAGTTATAAATTCAAATTTTCTTGTCTGCTTAAATGCAATGGTTAATGAATTAGACACTGGTATATTTTCTTTAAAATGAGCTTATTAATAGCAACTTAATACCAAATGAGAAGCTGATGGACATTGAGTTCTGTGCCATGTGCTGGGCACTGACCTAAATGCTTCATGTTTACTAACCCACTGAATTCTCACAACCACCTAGAAAGCAAGTGCATGTATTCATCCCATTGCACAGAGAAGGAAGGTCTTGAAGAAAGAAAGGAAGTTGCTATGTAAGGTATCAGCTAGTGAATTTCAGACTTCTGTTGTCTTCTGGCTATAGGAGATGCACCATTAACTATTGAGTTCATTCTAAGACAACACATTAAAAGAAAGGAAAGAACCTTCACGTGAAAGGGTGGACACGTAGCTATGTTCTCAATAGATATTTAAAAATCTCCTTTCAGGGATTACAGTGGTAGATAATACTTTCTTCAACACTTCTGCAATCTATGTATATGCTCACAATTTGTGAATGAGATATAAGAGATGTGGAGTTGGCCTACAGGTAGTATTTTAAGGTTTCAGTTGTATAGTGAAATGAAATAAGCTTGTGGGTAAACAACCTGTCTTTTCTTGGATGAAGGAGCAAAGATGACTGAATATGGGTATAGGCGATGATGTGGCCAAGCTACCAATGATATAGTTACAACATCCTTGTCTGCAGTCAAGTTTATGATGTTTCTCTGGTTTCCAGTCAGCTGAACTTTTCTCTCCTCTTTGGTGTCAAAGATTGTTTCTATTTCTGTGTAAGACAATGACAGAGAAGCAAGTTTCCATAATTCAGAGCAGCCGTCTCAAATGTCCCAGGTCAAGACCTCTCCCAAAGGTCAAGAACGAAGCACAGCAGCTGCTTAGTTACCCAGCAGAAGGATAAATAGTTCCCTAGCCCAATCTCTCTGTATGTAAACACTCTTCCTCTCTCGCTCTCCGCTGAAGCATTTTAAGGTGAATTGTAAAGAGTGCTCTTGTTTACCAAGCAGATGTTAGCGCATTAATGGTGTCCTATTTACAACCCCTTGGTGGATGTCAAAGTTTGTGTTTGCTTGCCTTGAACACTCCTTATCAACACAGCTGCCAGAGATGGGCTGTGCAATGTTGGAAACATTGTCAGAGCTGCTGCTGGGACCCACATTCTCAACAGGGGAATCAGTACCAGTGAAAAGTGTCCAAAAGGGTGCACTCACAGCAGGCACCTTATCTTTCAATCTGTTCCCATATTCGAAGGAAGACATCCTGTTCATCTTACGAGTCAGAGCAGAGACTCTCCTTCCCAAGATGAGATGAGAGGATCATATGTGTTGTCAATGGTGCTCAGTATGGAGTGGGTCTCACACTGTGTGGTGTTGACTGCTCCAGCCAAGAGAATGAGCAATCTGGAAAACCCGGGCTGGTGTTAAAGCTTTAGATATGCTCTTCCGCAAGCTACAAATAATGGTGGGCCAGCAACATTTGGGAGGGAGAAAAAATCAGCAATCACCAGCTACAAGAAATAACTGAGTTTGGTTGGGAAGGACGAGGCATTTACTATTTTTATGGGAGTAAAGACTTCTCTCTCTCTCTCTCTCTCTCTCTCTCTCTCTCTCTCTCACACACACACACACACACACACACACACACACACAGAAATAACTCCAGAAATCTAATACAGCTAACACTGTGCAATGTTCAAATCCAGGTCAAAATCTTATAAAACGTTAACCAATGTCACCACAATAAATTTAATAAAAAAGAACAGGTAGACATATTATTTAAAAAAATATTTGCATTTTGAATTGAGCATTCAGCTGTGGTAAATAGCAAGATTTTATAAAGTTTTTGGATTTCTTTTTATTGTGGAAATTGGTATATCAGTTTTGCAGCAATTCAAGGGACAAAACCTTATCAATTTTGTTTTAGGTTTTAATTATAACATTTTGTGGTAGACTATTAATTATCCTTTCATTGTTGTCATCTTTTAAAAATCTACTTATGCCTGTGATTTCTGTAAAAGCAAGGACCACTACACATATATGTTCAATTAGGGACATTGCAGAGGGGCCGTGTGAGAACTAAAGCTGAGTAAATCTGATAGACTTGGAGACTCTCAAGCTACTTCCCATTGTCCACAGAGTAAAAGTAGAATAAATGTTAGGGTGTTTTTTTTTTCCTCTTTTACTTCTACTTTGATTCCATACATCAAGTGAGTTAATAGATTTTCAATATGATGAAAAGAAAATTAGGAAACTTCAGTTCTTTAGCCATCATGAGGAGGTGACCCTGAGAGGCAGTGACTCGATTTAGCTCAGAGCCCCAGGTCCCAGCGTACACACACACACACACACACACACACACACACACACACACACGAGCATCACTTTCTCTTTAACCTGCAGTTGTAACAGCTCTGAACACCATGGTGGTCATCCTGCTTTGTTAGGTGCCTTGCCAATCATTTTGAAAATATTCTTACTTTACTGGAGGGTGCTTCTCAAACACTGAAAACTAGTTCGTGCCTCAATAAGCCCCAAGTATGTTCTCGGTGTCCGCACAGCCTGGGTTTCTATTTAGGGGGGCGGGCAGCTGCTGAGTGGTATGCTTTCAGAAGCCCCGGCTCCTCCCCTTCTTGCCCCGTTCCCAAATCTGCTTTCCACACCTGTTCATCAACTTAGGACATTCTTTCACAGCGACAGAAGCTTTCCACTTATAATTAGAAATATGGCTTAGGGAACCCCTCGGCCAGAGCCTTCCAAGCCCAGCCGTCCAGGTGACTTCATGGGGAGTCAGATTTCCCTGCCACAGGACACTGAGAAAGTCTTTCCACTGCGCTGCTCGCTGGCCTGCCACCACCCCTCCTGGTGCCAGCGTCCGGCAGGGAGAAGTGTCCATGGGAAGCTTTCATAAAACAGGCAAAGTTCGAAAGCTGTTATGCATCTTTCAAGTGATAAGTTACCCTAGGTAGTGCCCAGGGGGGTATCGCTCAGGGATGATGGGGTGCGGCCTTCCTTAGGGAAGCCCTCTGGGACTCACTGCTCACAGTCCAGGGCAGTGCCCCCGGCTGAGCCTCCTGTTGACACCTGCTCCCTTTTCTGTCTACATTCATAGTGTCCGAACGCTGTGATGGAGACCCGTTCTCAAATGCAACAGTTGTAGATGTGTATTTGAAGAAAGTAAAAGTTTCACCCCAGTTTTTAAAATGTTTCAGAGAAGTGAAGGAAAAACCCTCCCACTTTCCAGACGCTTAGCAGGCGCTGGCTGGTAGCACTGGTTTGCAGTCTGAGGAAAACTGCACTCTTCTGTGTGTTGGGAAGCTCCGGGCACGTGGCTCTTCATGGGCGCCAGTTTGCCTAGTAGTCCCCCTGCCCACCAGCAATTAGACCCACTCAAGGCTGTGTCACCAGGTCCATGTAGATGAGCAGTATTAGAAAACACTTACTACGGATTTCATGTGTCAGCACTTGTGGGAAGGGTTTAGTGTAGTGGTTCTCAACCTTGGCTGCACATTAGAATCACCTGGGAATCTTTGTAAAATCCTGATTTCTGGGCCTCATCCTCCGGAAATTCTGTTTCTTTGTGATGGGGTGGGGCCACACATTAGTAACAAAGAAACAGAATTTCTGGAGGATGAGGCCCAGAAATCAGGATTTTAAAAAGATTCCCAGGTGATTCTAATGTGCAGCCAAGGTTGAGAACCACTGGTTTAGTGCATCCGTGTGGCTCAGAAACCTGGTGGTGTATATTTCAGGAGGATCCCTTGGTGTGTTTTTGCTGATCTGCGTGTGGATGATGATTTTCCAATAGCTCTAGCAATGCACTCGCACCGGGAATTTCTAACTAGAGGCTATTTCACTTTGAACTTTGGTGCTCCGCCCTTTCCAGCAGAGAGCTCTTCTGCTTCCAACTCTAGATGCCACAGGAGCACCTGCTGTACTTGCCCAGATGAGCTGAGACCTTACCGCAGCCAGCTGTAGTTTTCCAGGGCCCCAAAGTAAGGAAAAATCTTTCCTTTCCTCAACAGAAGTTTTATGTTTTCTAGGGGCGAACACGTTTCTTTTCTCATAATTCCTTCATTAGACACTGAATTGGAAAAAAAAAAAGTTGACTCTCCTGGGGAGTGTTAATCACGGTGGCTGCCTGGCCCAGTGAAGATATGTTTTCAATAGCTCCTGGAGTATGTCCATTTACGCTTCTGTATATGAAGGTGGAGAGGACCAAATTGCTGTAAATGTCCAGGTACCCAGTGTGGAAGGATAATCATTCATTATCATCATTTATTATTGTTGTTTCTGTGTGGATGCTTCCTTTGAAGGCTGCTGTTCATTTTCACTTCCTGGAGATGGAAATGTTGTTTACTTTTGTCACGCCCACCCTTTGTTTTGGGAAAATTACTGGGCCTTGCCTGCTGGGCTCACAAAGTAAAGCAAGTGGTTGTCATTGTTAACCACTGCACTTAGAAAAAAACATAAATGTTTCAAGATTTTAGAGACTGAAATTTTAAGTGTTCACTTTAGAATCTAAGTTGGACAGATCAGCAGCTGGACTGTGTTTTGTTTGGTTGTGTTTTTCCTCTGGTGAACAGCTGTCAGAATCATTGGTGACATGTGAGTGTTGTATTGCTCTCATGTTAATGTTCCCACCAGAGTTTTTAAATCTAGCAATCCATCAGTTAAGATTTAGTTTTCCCCAGTGATTAAATTGCACTGGATTATTGAGGCTTCTACTTGGTTTAAATTTAAGATTTAGGAAGGCAGACTGGGGGACATAATTGTCTTTGCCTCTCCTTTATTGAGCTATGGAAATTGGACCATCTCCTAGAAATTGGGTTGGAAGTGAAGATTGAAAAGGGGAGTATCCCCTGAAAGAAATGAATGTCATTGAACATGCCTTGGACTATGGACAAGCCAGGTTCATATATATGTGTGTGTGTGTGTGTGTGTACATATATATATGTATATATATATATATATATACACGTATATATATATACATTAATAGAGGTAATGTATTCATTACTTTCCACACTAAGACAAACCGATAGAGCCTCAGAACATCCTTTTTGAAGGAAAACAAATATATACAAAAGACCTAAAATTGGGATAGTGGGACAAGGAGAGAGGAGAGGCTATGTACTCTGGTAGAGTAGTTGTCATATAGAAAAGCTAAAATGATTTTACATAAATTTTCTATCTCTTGTGTTTCTGACATTTTTCCCCCCGAGTGTCTTTTTCTTTTTTTCTGTTGAATGGTCATAAAAATTGTTAGTTTTTTAAAGTATATTTTATTATTTTTCACTCTCAACATAGTTTTCCCATTTCAGTTTTGAAAGCCACCAACTTTTTAGTTTCTCTCTCTTTTTTTCTCCATTGTTTTTCTCCATGTGATTTAGTTGGCTTAATTTCCTCTAGTTCACATTTTTATTTTATGATGTGGACAAAACCAGAGAAATTTTATGAGAAATTTTATAAAGAAAACACCCCTGAATCATTAGGTAAGTGAATTCTTTTTATTTGCTTGCTACTTGACAGCCTTAAATGGCCTCAACACATGGTGAATACGTTTTTAAAAAAATCAAAACTATTGTAGAAAAATTGAGTATCATCAGGAAATGACTGGAATGCTCTAATTCACAGTAGGAGTTTTTAATGAATTTTCTAAGAATTTGATCCTCACTTTATTAAATATTTCTTGGAGGATATAAATTTATTTTGAATTTGAAAAATTGAGCAGAGATTTCTTTAAATGGAATTTGCCAGGCTTAGTCAGTGGTAAAAATTATATATATACCTTATACTAGTAGGTTATGTTTATGTAACTTGTCCACTTCTCATTAAGGTGCCAATATTTTAGCTCTACTTCTTAGAACTTGCTGGTAGCCTTTCTCCTTTGTCACATGGTAGCATGATTACTGAACCCAAACATTCTTCTCTACCAATCACAAACGAATAACCTCCATAAATATTGAATTTATTTTTATCCACTCTTCTAAACAAAATGGGAGGGGGAAAATCAAGAAACAGATTTCAGGTATCTTTGGTTGGGATAGTAGAAGTTTTTATATTGTGCTTTAAAAATGCACTTTTATATGTGTCTATTTATAGAGAAGTTCATAAAACCATTAAGTTAAGTCTGCTGGCATTTCCGCTAACAGTCAGAGCTAAACCAAATGAATAATGGTCCTCGTTGTAGTTGTAGCTCAGCATGTATACTATCTTAGCGAGTGCTAAGAACTTGCTGGAATGTTAAAAGTGTCTCTAGTCAAACAATTGATGTACAAACAAATAAGAACAAAACTAAACAACAACAAAAACAAAATGGCAGCAGTATTACCAAGAAAGGTTTGCTTTAAAGGAGGGAGGAAATAAACCTTCAGAGTTAGTACATACTATGTGTTGGAATTCTCTTTAGCCAACTTGGCTTCAAGTCATACTTCGAATCTATTTAGAAAATTGAGATTGAATGCATGCTACCTTATCTTAAAACACATCCCCGTGGGCACATACTTCAAGACATCTTTCCTTTTAATCAATCCTGCTGATTTTTTTTAATTAAATCTTTATTGTTCAGATTATTACATTAGTTACTCTATTTTCCCACCATAACTCCCCTCCACCCAGTTCCCACCCCACCCTCCGCCCTCACTCCCCACCCACTGTCCTCATCCATAGGTGCACGATTTTTGTCCAATCTCTTCCCTCACCCCCAGGAATAGTCAGTCCATTCCCTTTCTATGTCCCTGATTCTATTTCAATCACCAGCTCATACTGTTCATCAGATTATTTATTCACTTGATTTTTAGATTCACTTGTTGATAGATGTGTATTTGTTGTTCATAATTTGTATCTTTACCTTTTTCTTCTTCTTCCTCTTCTTAAAGGATACCTTTCAGCATTTCATATAATACTGGTTTGGTGGTGATGAACTCCTTTAGCTTTTTCTTATCTGTGAAGCTCTTTATCTGGCCTTCACTTCTGAATGATAGCTTTGCTGGATAAAGTAGTCTTGGTTGTAGGTTCTTAGTATTCATCACTTTGAATATTTCTTGCCACTCCCTTCTGGCCTGCAAAGTTTCTGTTGAGAAATCAGCTGACAGTCGTATGGGTACTCCCTTGTAGGTAACTGAGTTTCTTTCTCTTGCTGCTTTTAGAATTCTCTCTTTGTCTTTTGCTCTTGGCATTTTAATTATGATGTGTCTTGGTGTGGTCCTCTTTGGATTCCTTTTGTTTAGGGTTCTCTGTGCTTCCTGGACTAGTAAGTCTATTTCTTTCACTAGGTAGGGGAAGTTTTCTGTCATTATTTCTTCAAATAGATTTTCAATATCTTGCTCTCTCTCTTCTTCTGGCACCCCTATAATTGTGATGTTGGTACGCTTGAAGCTGTCCCAGAGGCTCCTTACACTATCTTCGTATTTTTGGATTCTTTTTTCATTTTGCTTTTCCAGTTGGGTGTTTTTTGCTTCTTCGTATTTCAAATCTTTGACTTGATTCTTGCGATCCTCTGGTCTGCTGTTGGGAGTCTGTATAATATTCTTTATTTCAGTCAGTGTATCCTTAATTTCTAGTTGGTTCTTTATCACAACATCGAGGGTTTCACCAGTCTTCTTGAGGATCTCACTACATTTATCGGCGGTCTCACCAGTCTTCTTGAAGATCTCACTACATTTATCAGCGGTCTCATCAGTCTTTTCGAGGGCCTTATTAAATTTATCGGTGGCTTCTAGACAGTTCTTTAAAGACCTTAAAAGTGTGGTTTTGAACTCTATATCCAGTAGTTTGCTTTCCTCCCATTCTGTCATTTGTGTCCTGTTTCTTTGTCTCGGCATTTTTTATGCTTCGCTGTGTTGATAGAGTGCCTTTCTGTGCTAAGTGTCCCAATTACCTGAGGTAGACACTCTTGGTACACCCCCTTTTGGGCTTTGTGCACAGTCTTGTTGTAATTAAACCTTGATTGTTGTAGTTATCACTGTGAGGAATTGCCCTCCAGGCCAATTGGCTGTGAGAATCAGCTATGTCTGCAGTGGGAGAACTTCTGTGCTGGAGACACCCCTCTGGGGCTAGACTTGCTTCAATGGGGCTTTGGTGCTCACTCAATCCTGCTGATTTTCTTTGCCTTTCTATATCCCGACGAATGCATTTCTCAGAATACTTTTATGCAATCTATAAACCAAGTACAAACTTATCTCAGGGTCTCTACTCTCTCTAGAGTGACATACTTCTGATTTCTTGGGGATTTAATAACATTTTGTCACACTTAATGGGAAAATCTGGTTAATTTTTTGATTAATGAAAGACCTCAGTGGTTAATGACTTTTTTCATTGTCATTGGAAGGAGGGAAATGGAGGGACAAGAATAAAATAAGTGAGATTCTACTTCTGTTAGTATTTCCAAAGCCTGAAAACTCTTAATATGCTTTCAGAATAATTATACAAAAAAAGAGAATTTGGTGTAGGGATGGGGGTGGTGGTTGATTTCTTTCTTACTCAAATGCAGAGGTATACATCTATACTCAGTCAGCAGTATGCAAGCATCATAACATGAGAATTCCTCAGTCATATTTCTTTCAAGACAGCCTTGATAGGACCTAGACTATATTTATTGTCTTTGGAAGTAAAAGAGGATGGGAATTACAGGTAGTCAGGTTTTTATCAGAAGGATTAAGGATAAGTGGTGATAAGAGGCATTAAAATGAGCAACATTCACTTATCAAAAAGGACTATATGCATTGGCTATTAAATGCTTTCAAGATAGGCTTCTTATCTACCAAAGCCATAGAGAAGAGTCTGTGGAGTTTGAGAGTATGAAAGAATTTATTATGGAACTAATGAGAAAGTAGGACTGATATAAAAAAATGTTTTTATTTGAAGAATAAGCACTAATGAAAAACCAGGATTCAGCTAATATATATTTAATAATCTTACAAATTATACTCCTTCTCAGAGACTGGGAAGTGACACCAATGAGGAATTTATTTAAAAACAAACAAACACACCAACAAACAAAAATGCTACCTGCCCCTTGGGAAGGGATGTTATATTTCCATCATTTTTTTTTTTTGCACTTTATCTTTCTTAGGATATTATTGTAAAGTCCCTATTGTGGAAATATTATTCTAAAGTTAGATCACATTTGTTAGACTGTGTTTACATTTATCTGCTTAATAAATCTTTAATTTCCCCACAGTGTGACATGCTCAATGAAATTCATCTTCGAGGGTGGTTATTAAGAAGCTCCAATACAAGGATCATAACCAGGACTTTTCCTAGGGATAAACCTAAAGGTAGGTGGATATTACCAACTTTCTGGTCACGGTGCCAAAACCTAGGCTGAATCCAATGATCACTGGTTGGGTCTGTTTTATGTCCCCCTAACAAGGATGGGAGGAGCTATTTCTGATTGGCAAGCAGAACTGAGCTTCACTGGCTCTTGGGAGAGCTTAACAGGGTCATGCCAACCCAATCTAACTTAACCTTGAAATCACTGATAAGGCTTAATGTTTTTCCTCTTCTAAAGTAATTTACATTTTAATAAGCAATAAAGGATTAGACCAATTAATGAAGAACTAAACTATAAAGCTAGGACTTCATGCAGCCTTGAGATCAGTGAGCTAGGCAGGAGGGCAAAGGGCCTTTCATGGTCTCTGCACTGGTCAATGGAAACATGTGCTTCCCTGGGCCACACAGGTAACTAGATGGCCAGGGAAGGTTTGTTATACTGACTGTCCTAAGAATAGGGACAAAGGGCACAGATGCTAATTTATTTTCTGTCATTCAACCATAGCTAGTTCTTTCTCCTGCCAGTACTAATTTCAGCCCCCCATCTTACACTCAGATGGCTCCTTTTGGAGAAAGCAAAAGTCATGCCAAGAAATGTCCTATAAAAGGGCTTAATTCCTTGTTGATAACCCCAAATTGATTATTTTATACAAGAAAATTATGAGAAAAAACTTACATGTTCTAGCCAATATCTACTTGATAAAAGACAGGTGAGCAAAAATAGTACTCAATAGCATAAACAAATCAATTTTTTTAAAAGCCTTTGCAGCAACAAAACATTTAAATAAACTAAAGAAAGTTTGCCTTTGTGTAAAGCATTTTTTCTAAATAAACTCTGTTCAATGAAGACATTCTCACTAGGGCAGGAGGATGTAGGGGCTGGATATTTCTATATCATTTTCAGACGCATTCCTGCTGATAATACCTTTCCCCTGAAACTTGACCTTTGTCAGGGCACTCAGAAAATCAGTATCAATGTCTTAGAACAAAGCTGAACCATTAACGAAACCTCACAGAAGTATAGAAATGCTTATTGTGCTTTTCTGCAATTGTTTTGTTGCAAACATAATGCCAAGTATTATTTAAGCTAGTAGCTACTTGGTCAGACATGGTATGGTATTATTAAGTGATATTAGGTCATCTCTTGAACAGAATGGAACATTTAGAGTAAGACAAGAGTTGGTTTGGTCTCCACTATTTGCACCACTTATGGAAACTTGAGTCTAAAATTAAAATAAAGTATAAGGGTTGCTCATTAGACCATGGATCTAACTTTAGAATATAATTTTTGTTTTATTTTTTAGAGAACAGACATTTTTATCTTTTGTAGAAGTGGAAAAGTGAAAATATAGACATACATATAAAATTTATAATTTATTTAATATATAAGCATATCTATATATATCAAAGCCTAAGTGACTGTCCGACCGTCCGACCATTTGACCAGTAGCTATGACACACAATGACCACGAGGGGGCAGACACTTCAACTAGTTGCTATGATGCACACTGACCACCAGGGGACAGATGCTTAATGCAGGAGCTGTCGAGCTGCAGTTACTTGGCAGCTGCGGCTCTTGGGTGACACACCCGGAACCAGAGAGGAGGGAGCCTGATTCCAGGGTGTGTCACCCAAAAACAGCCCTCTCGCAATCTGGGACCCCTCGAGGGATGTCAGAGAGCTGGTTTTGGCCCGATCCTCGCAGGCCAGGCCAAGGGACCCCACTGGTGCATGAATCCATGCACTGGGCCTCTAGTATATTAAATACATGAGAATATATGTATGTATACTAGTATTACAAGAGCATTCATAATAAAAGTTAGCCACAAAGCCACGTGAATGATGTCATTCCTGCCCTCTTCATTTTCCTGCTGATGTGGAATATAGTTGACATGGTATGGTGGAAATTTTTGTATTGAGTGGAGAGGCCTCAGTTTAAGTAGGCACAGAGAATCTTCTCTGTTCCCATCTCTAAAGGTGTTGAAAATAGACCTCTGATTTTAAAGGCCCTGGACTCTGATATACTATGATACATCATAATCTGACATCTGTATGACTCTATTTCTAAATAAAAGTGAAACCAACTTAAACAGTTCTAAATAATGATTACACTTGCGGTGAATGAAAAGCATACTTTTATTAGCTTTGGAATAATATTTAGGAACTAAAAAATAATATTTAAAATAGAAGAAAATGTCTTCTGAAAACATAACCTGCACTCATGCAAAATTATAAGGACTTTATGATTGCACCTACAAAAATACATGATAAATATATAATGTTTAATGGAGAGAGAAAGTATGTAGAAGTCCACCAAGTGATTGAGTTGTGGTGGTGGGCTTCTGAAAGATTAATTTTTCATCTTAATATTCTTCTTATTGTACTATATCAATTTTATTCCTAATAAAAAAGACAAAAAATAAGAGTACTTGGAAAGTGTTACATGCCATATTTTACTTAGAAATATTTGTTATTGGTTAAATAGTATTGGGAAAACCATTTAGTTTGGAAAGTCATTCTTTACTGTTACTGAAAAAAAAAAAAGAAATCTACTTGTATCCCCTAATGGAGTGGCATCAGTATTAATTGTCCTTACCAAGTATTTCAGAAGAGTTATAAAAACCAGTGGCTGGTGCCTGATGGAGACCCCCACCATTTACAGGGTAAAGGGCATGCAGGTGGACTCACATGACCCCAACCTTCTGCCTGCCTGAGGAATTGAACCATAAAAATGTGTCTGCATTTGTGGAGGCTGCCTGAAGCCAACTGGATTGAGGAGTCCTCCTTCCCTTCTGTCTAGAAGCTCTAGCTATTGCAAAAGGGAGAGAAACATTGTGAAGCAGTAAATGAGAATATAGTATATTTAATTGGCTTATATATCAATACATAGTTTGGAGAAAATAATGTTTAGTGATTTTTTTAAAATGTTGACCAAGGTGTCATCAATTATACATCAAATGAGAAAAGCAAAGCAAACTGTATTGCAGCTTTCTGGTTACTATGACGACGTTGGTGCCATTTGTGTGATATTTACAACTGGAGACCTGAAGAGCAGCAGAGCTTCAGGTGAAACCTCTAAGCTTTGCCCAGTATTTCCGTAGATTATTAATTGGTCCAGGTTTGGCATGCCAGTACAGTTCCCATGAAAATTAACTAGGGCTAGCTAAAAACTTGGCATTTAGCCTTGGGGGAAAAAAGCATCTTGGGTTTGCTTAAAGGTCTGTGAACCTCAGGAAACCTCTGCGTGACCCTGCCTACAATGTGGTAGTTTCTAGTGATATCTGAAACCAAGAATGTTTTGTGAAGGGTTTGGATTTCACTTGGAACACCATATCTAATCCTAGGTGCTGCCTAATGAATTAAAAGTCTGGTCTTCCTTGGATCCTCATAAAAACAGTGTTATGTGTGAAAACCAGGACTTTTCCTACAGAGTAAATTGCTCCTCTTAATTAGTCACTTAAAAGTGCCTTTTGCAGGTTTTTAAAAATGTTCTTTCTGACATTTAATATATCATCAGCGTTACCTAAAATATAGGCATGCCTTGAGTCTATTATTTGAAGCTGTGGCATGATTTCTGTGAAACAACAGATAATTATTATAACAGAAAACTATTTTTAATCCTCTTACGCATTCTAAAAATATTTCATGTATTTTGTAGTTCAAGACAGTCCTAAGAGTAGCAAGTTTTGACTACGTGGCACCAGGGAAAGTAACCACCCCTCAAATAATAACTAACTGGATGGTCCTCGAGGTGTTGCCTGGGGCACTGGTTGATCTAGCATTTAGTTTTCTCACTCTTTTCCCTCACCAGGACACACATAGGCCCCTATGTATATGCTTCTCTTACAACATAGGAGAATTATCCTCCCAAATGTATTTGATAATAAAAATGTTTCCAAAATGTGTTAGAAAAATAACATCTACAGCTGATTTTCAAGGAAAGTATGTGTTACATGGCTAAGAGACAAGAATTGAAAATATCTACTTTGTTTTTCTTCAAATCATCTTTAGTGGCATTTTTGGCCTAAAAGAATTTTTTAGCTTTCTTATTCTAAGGATTCATTGTCCATTGTTTTTTTTTTTTAAAACTGTTTTTTTACATTTCAAATTCTTAGATAAAATATAATATGAGGAGCTTTGACATTCTTTATGCCTCTACATACGTTTAGACATCGTTATTTTAGGGCCTGTGTTATTTTAGGAATAAGTAGAAAAGATTTAGGAAAAGTATTTAGGAAAATCTATATGAGGATTGTTGAGAACATATGCGTATATATTTCTTCCAGCAGTTCTGTGTCATTCTGCAACCATAGAGAGAAAAATGCTTATATCTATAAGGACTGTTTCTGATTGCCAGGGGATTAAAGACAAGTTCTAACAGGGCCAGAAAAGAAAATGAAATCCTAGTGAGATAAGAAACAGCCTTCTAACCTTGATATATCGGCATTAGTACTTTCTTTTCTACTCATTTTTTTTTGATCCTGTACAGCCATGTACAGTTCATTGTTTAATTTTTTAGTTGAAAATTTTAACAATAAGTTTTAAATACATTTATCAACTGGTAACTTATAACATATGCCCCATATTTACAAAGAGTACTTTCCTCTTGAATGACATATATGTGGAAAAGTTCACAGAGCACATTGTTCAATATTAGGAGCTCTAGTTAGATTTTTTGTAACCCATGAGACTTCATGAACAAGTAGAACATCAACATCACAACTCATGTAGACACTTTTGACAAATACAGCCCTACCTACAATCTGTATTGTATAGTGTTTTTATTTTCATAGACAGCGGAAAGGAACATGTGTTTCTTGCAAATTTTGGGGGGAAAAGGTATTTCTCTCCTTTCAATGATAAGGCCCTTGTTAACAAAGGCCAAGAGCTAATCAAGGAAAAGGAATGCAGTCCGTGAGCGTTGGACAGTACTCCAGCAGAGGCTGGAAGTAGTGTAAGCCACGCCATCACCAGTGATCTTATGCTCCAGCTGCTTTATGGTTATGGATCTATCTAAACACCTGTAAGCCACTACCCATGGCCTTTAAATCTCAGTCACTTTTGATTGTACTTATCACTGATTATGCTGTCAAGGCAAATGTCATCCTTCCACACAGAAGTCATCATCCACTGTCTTACTGTCATTGGTTTCTGATTCCTGCTACACAATAACCTCTTGATAGACACACATATAAGTTAATAGTTTAATCCATTTGCATACTACGTTTGTATAATTCTCACAACATACATTTCTATACAATCAGGTTATTTATTATTTGTGTGGATCACTATAGATATCCCAAACTTTCTTTATTTTATTAAAAATTTGGTTTAGAAACTGTCTACTCATTCCTATCTATTTTTATAGAGTGGGGCTTATGGATATGAATTATAGTTCTACATTTTGCTAAGAGGCAAAGTTATTTTTGAAGAAATAATTCTATTGTACAGTGTTTGTTCATTTGCAAGAATGAATTTTTTTTTGCTTTATGAGGAAAGTATAAGGAGATGATATACGATGAGATATTGTATAGAAACAGACAAGCCTATTTAACTTGTTTTTGATTTAAAAGATGCCCTTACTCAACAAAGAATAGATTGTGTGAGTTATGTGAGGTTGAGTTGGCTCTGACTCTAGGCGACCCTATGAATGAGTGGTGTCTACAATGTCCTGTCCTCAACAGCCCTGATCAACTCCTGGAGACTCATGACCATGGCTTCTTTTATGGAGTCAGTTTATCTCATATTTGGTCTTTCTCTCTTTCTGCTGCCTTCTGTTTTTCATAGCATTAATGTCTTTTCCAAAGAACCCTGCCTTCTCATGAGATGCCCAAAGTAGGACAGCTTCATTTTTGCCTCCAGCAGTGTTTCAGGCTTAATTTGCTTCAAGATCCACTTGTCTATCTTTCTTACAGCCCAGGGTATCCGTAGAGCTCTTCTCCAACACCATATTTCAAGTGAGTCAGTTTCTTATCAGTCTTCACTGTCCAATTTTCCCATCTGTACATTGGGATTATGAGGGCATGAGTGATTTCAGCCTTGGTTTCTAATGACACTTCTTTGTTGCTGATGATCTTTCCTAATTCTTCCATTTCTGCCTTTCCAAGTCTCAGCCTTCTCTTGATTTCTTGACTGCAAACTCCATTTGAATAGGTTTGGCCTGTCAAAATGTCAAGGTCAGTGACATCATCATTACCTCTTCTGGCAGTTGCTAGCAAAAGTGATTTCATTTAAAAAATATAATAATATGAAGAAGCACTATTTGGTGAATATGCTGTCATTAAACTAGTCAAAGAATTTTTTCTTTTCCTGGTAACTTCACTTCTCTCTAATGAATGTCTTTTTCTTTTTCCTTTTTTTTTTCTCTTTTGACTATGTGAAATCAGAAACATGTTGGTGAAGGAATCAGAATCACCAGGAGGGCAATCTCTACAGATAATTTTCCTTAAGGCAGAGAGTTTCATCCAGAGGGTGGGGCTTAGGGGAGATAGTACTCAGAGAAGCATGATACTGGGAGAGTCTGCCTACTGAAGTCTATGTATTTAGGGTCAGTTTTGGAGCAAGTTTTTGGAAATTAGGGAGATTTGGGAGGAGTAATTTCAGGACTCCATTTCTGTTTCTTGTAGGTTCATTTCTTCTTGTCCCAGATTTTGTGATATAAGAATTGGCAAAGTATTATCACTTATTAAGCTCATCTAAATGGCAGATAGAGTTTAGGAAGCTTTTCATTCATTTTCTCATTGAATTCACAAAGCAAACTCTTGAGATAGCCACTATCTATCATTGTTATCATCCACTTTTAGAGATGAAGAAACTGGAGCACCCAGAGTTTAAGTAGCTTATTTAAGGAGGTAACATTTATAAGTTTCAAAATAAGGATTTCAGCTTAAATCTTTAGAATTTCAGCCCTGGCTGGGTAGCTCAGCTAGTTTGAGTGTCATCCCCATATGCTGAGGTTGTGGGTTTGATCTCTGGTCAGGACACATACAAGAAGCAACTACTGAATACATTAGTAAGTAGAATAACAAATCAGTGTTTTGTTTTGTTTTTTCTCTCTCTCTCCCTTCTTCTCTAAAATCAATCAATAAAAAAAATCTTTGGGATTTCACACAAACATCCTGTTGAGGGCAGCATGAATGCTAGAGCTAAACCGTTGGATTAAAAATCAAGGTCTCTTGTTTATTAATGTGTCATTTGGGTACATTAACTTTTCTGTGTCTCATTGCTCTCAAATGGGAATAGTGATCATTTAATGCATGCAAAGGATTTGGGGCTCAACACCTAAGAAATTCTTAATAAATATTCATTATGATGCTAAACTTTCTTCAAAGAACTTTATTATGTATTTAGTATGCAGATCATAAAAATTATATATATAAATACAAGCATTCAGACTTTCATGTTGAGATAATCTTTCAAGAATGGCTGTATTATATACTAGACATAATAAATGTCTATCTTTTTGTGCTGAATAAGAGACGAATGCTGTGTTTTCTCTGATAGCATAAAGTGTCACTTTTCTGTACAGCATGCAAATGCTTTATTTCAAAAGGCCAAATCTAAAGGTGCTGTCAAGCTTGATTTATTGGGCCTATTTTAATCAGTACTGCTTTGCCATACAAGCTAAATTGCTTTAAGGAGGCTATCTCTCTGGGAAGCATTATCATTTTGGCATTGCCTGTCTGTTGAAGAGGTCCTAATTTATGCTCACACAGCAGGCTGCTTCCCTCACTATAATTGGGCTTCTTTTAGCTTCTCTTCTATGAATAGGGCAGGACCTTGGTGGGAAGAAAGGGAAAAGCAAAACCAGACATCGCCACAGCACAAGGAGTACCATGACAAAGGATAAACAAACGGACAACAGTGCAGGCATGAATGCAAGTTCAAGAATCATGTAACTCAATATTAGGGGGGTCTATGGACAGCCTCCCAAGGAATACAACCTACACGATAGGCTAAGACTGTGAGCAATAAATTCTGCATGGTCCTTGGTAGAATTTACAATCTCTACCTACAACCTCTTGTTGGATTCAACATTCTAAGAAAGAGCAGCTATCTTTTACAGCTTAGCAAAAGGAATTTGAGAGCAGATGAGATATTTATGTGAGGAACTCTGTTATTAGTTAGCGGTAGAACCACTAAGTGCAGAGCCTAATTCCTCCCATTATAAATCCTGCCTCAGGTAAAAATTAAAATTAAAAACACCTTTGATATTAGCTGATGAGCCAATAATCTAATACTTAAGAATTCTTAGTATTATATGATGAAGAGTATTCAGGGAAGGGTCCATTGAGCATGAATAGGCTATTATGGATAGACATGGTAAAGGTAATAGAAATGACTTGGCTTTTTATACTTTGAAAGTTGATTTGTGTTAGGGAAGTCAAAGTTAGAATACGTTAGCAACAATTTGGAAGCAAAAATGAGCATGTCAGAAAATAGTGTGGAGACCTGGGGGACTCGAGTCGGAAGTGTGCACTGATGAGTGGGTGGGGAAGGTAGGAGAGAAGAGGTGGGGCTTTCTGCTTACTTCCTGGGTCTCCTGTTTCTTAGAGGGAGACACATGCAAATACTAGTGAATCATATGCATACGCCATGATTCAACCATGTTATTTGGATAAGCAGTAGACATGTCTTTAAACTCTAGCATAACTTTTTCCATATGTGTTGAAATCTAGAAGCAAGAGGATGAATATGTGTGTAAAATTTGCCAAACTTACTAAGGGCAAAATAAGCAACGATAAACAATCCATATAACCAAGAAACATAGCAGGGAAAGACCAAAGAGAGGTCAGGATAGTGAATGTAAGGGAATGTAATGATTTATTGAAAACATGGTATGAGCCAACATAGTTAATGGAGAAAGTAATACATTTTCATATGATGCTACCTGTCTCTGAGTTCAAGGGTGTGGTGGATGGCGCTCCTTCCTTGTCCCCTGCTCTCTATTCTGTCTTCTTCTTTCTCACTAAGACAATAAAATGAAAGCACTTACAGAGCAAGGGGAAAACCTGAGGGGAAATGTCTGCTCTCCACGCCAGACGGGCACAGTTACCGCTGGCCCACACATTGCACAGCTTGGTGATTGATGCTGTGGCTGCCAAGTCTTCCTCAAGAGTGGCTATAAACACGCTTGGCCCGAGTGGGGTTAGGGCTCCAGAAGGCTCACAGACAGTCCATGGACTGATTGCCAGCAGGACATGGGGACATGCCAAATTCTGATGGAATTACGCCCCTGTGACACTTCCTACTGTAATCACACCCTCCTGGGCAGAGGCCAAGGCAGGGACTAGAAAAGCAACTCCTGTGAGTTGATGTCAGGTGAGAGGCGGGTTTAGTGCAGAGCTGTGCTCCGCAGTTCTGAGAGCTCAGGCAGGGGGGTGCTCCAAGTGGGGCTCGCCTCAGAGGATAAGCTTACAGATGGAAGGAAGACAGATGCTTTTCAAGAAATAGTCCTTACACTTAGTCATGATCAGATTCTAATGAGGTAGGCAGGAGGAAAGTGCTTTAAATAATAAAGGCTTTGAAAAATATCACTAGGCAGAGCATGCATCAATACATAATACAGAGAGAGAATGACTTGGCTTCCCCCCCCCCCCCCACAAACTTCAATAAATAAATAAAAGGTCTCAAGTTCAGAATATTTTCATGCAGTCATCTTTCAAATGTTTTTAGTACACATGCTCCCATTTAGAGTTTATTCTTTCTTTCTTTCTTTCTAATCCCCTCCTTCCACTGTATTTACTCATAACTTTCTGCTACAGGCCTGCCGTCATTAAACCAGACACTCCCTGAGCTGGCCAGGGTGTGCACCACAGGGAGCCTAGCAGTGTTGGTCAAGGACAAGCACTGTATCTTTAAATTCCACTGCGGTGGGAAGGCCTTGTTGAGCTTCAACTTCAATCATGAATTTACCCTTGCTTCCAACAGGAAGGTTGATTTTGTTAGGAAATGGAAGCATGAAAAGGAAAGATGTAGAATCCTAGAATACAGAAGCTGCTGAGCTTAGATTGGCCAGTGTATTAGGCAACCAGCATTTTGCTAGGCAGAAAGGTCCACAAAAGTCAATAGATGCATATTTAATTAATTGAAGCTCATCTTAACTGTTTTACTATTAATGACAGAAAATAATTTATAACAATAAAGGGCAGTAAAAATAAAAAGGCAAATATGCTGACAGGGAATATGGGAAATGGATCGTGTGGGAGACAAAAGAGAAGCAGAGGAATCTGAAGGTGAAGGAACCCAAACAGACACAGAGAGTATAGAATTGTGTTCATCGGGAGGTAAAATATTCATGATGTTTATATGAGACTTAATAAAATTTCAAGTTGAATAGTTATTTCTATTATTGCTTTATGTGAGACTTTGATTTGTAAGCCTTCACTGATGGTCCTGGCAAGTATTCTGATAAGCACAGTGGGCTACATTTATGCTTCTCAAAGTGTAGTCTGCAGACCAGCTGGTCCATCGAGGACAAGTATAATCAATGAAAGTAAGTGGTTAGAGATTTTTATAGCAATTTCACTGAGTACTTTTTTATGTTACTAAATCAAATGGTAAACAATTTGGACTGTGTTCCATGTGCCTAATGCTATTTGCTTTTATAGATATTTATACTATGATATTTTACAAAGTTATCAATCCATGAAGGAGAGGGGAAAGTCTTCTACCCTGGTTCCTTGCATACTGATGACTTAAGTGGCTTTATTTGACTGTGTGTTCCACAGTCTTTTGTGCACATGCATGCTTAGTTCAAAAGCCAGTGTTGAAAGAGGAAAACCAAGATGAAATTTATGTCAGGATCCTGTAAAAGAGGTTTTAAAGAGTACAGTATCTGCTTTCTAAAGCCTTCTGCTGAGCAAGCCCAACAGTGTTGGGGAAAAAAACACCACACCACAATATTAAACCAGAGGATCTGAGAAAGTGGTGAGTTTTTAATAATACAAACAACTACCTTTGTGGAAACTCCCCATTTCAGCACCCCTAGAAACCATAGAAGAACATGTGATTGAGAGAAAACTTAATTTTATAGCATTTAAAACTGGAGATACTAATACTTAGTGTATAATAAACACTTTATTTTTCTGGGTAAAAAGTCACCTTACTACTTTTTTTTTTAGCAACCCATAATAATCCTTTAGCAGTCGCACTTTTTTCCTTCTCCTTTTCTACCCTTTTCTGGTCCCCTGACCCTTTCTTCCTTCTCTGTGTCTGTGCTAGGTTGTTGGGAGTTAGATAATGATGGGCTTAAAGCTTTATTATTAGCTGGAAGTGGATTTGGAATAGAATGTCACTTGCTAACTATGTCATAGATAGTCTATATAAGTGCACATTTGTATAGCTATAAATGGAGATAAACATATGGTTTAATATTTTCCAGTGTTAGTCCTTGGAAATCATTGGGAAGGTGTGTTTGTATAAATCTGCAATAACATGATAAAAAGAAACAATAGAAAGTAACAAGATAATCAAAGTGGGAAGATCAGTTTTTAAAATAAGAGCTACTTACTTGCAAATTAATTAATGAGAGAGGATCCAGAAACTTTATTTTGACAGGAATGGATTTTTAAGTATGAGGACTTGGCTCTTCATTGAGTATGTTGAACCTTTCAGAGTGACATTTTATTTCTGGCCAAACAAGTTTTTCTATTAATGTTCAGATTATCTCCAGCAGTTGTCCCAGACTAGCTAATTATCAGAATCACCTGGGGAGCTACCACATCTTTGGAGGTGAGACCTGCTCATCCCGAAACTTAAAATTCTCCACAGGTGACTTTAATGAACAGTTCACACGGGGAAGCATTTGTCTGGAGGGAATCATCCCAAAAGGGACGCGCACTAATCGGATCCCAGTTCAAGTGGGAACTTACCTTCCCACGCAAAGTTCTACAGCATCCCCTTAAAACATTGCGCTCAATCCTGGGGTCTGTGTCCTGTATAAGTTCCTCTTAGAATCTCCTGAATAATGAGGACACAATTTTCTTTATTGCTCTCTGCCACATGGTTATTGCTTTGCACTGAAATGAGGGATTCAATTAACTCTGCTGAATGAAATGGCATTCCCAAGGGCACAGGTGGCTAAAAAAATGAATAGAGCATTAAAAAAGAGGTGGTCCAAAGCAATCACACACCAGAGGCTTGAGCAACCTACTGCTGGTGGAAACGGTTGCTCCCTGAGAGGTCCTTACCGAGGGGAAATTGTCAAGGCTCTCTGCCCTGTGGCGCTCAGCCATCTCAGAAGTAGGACACAGAATTATAAGAATGCCAAGGGATTATCCACTGCCTTGTCTTCCGGAAAAAAACTCATTTTAAGAGGAATTATTGACTCTTGAACAGTATAGGTTTGAACTGCATGGGTCCACCTATATGCAGATTTTTAAAAAAAATAAATACCTGCCTCATTTTCCATCTGCTGTTGAGAATCTGCAGATGCGGAGGGCTGACTTTGTGCATTGATCTACACCGTGGGTTTTGCTATCTGTACTGTGGAGTTTCTGGAATCAATCCCTCGTGGATCCTGTGAAAGGATTTAAGTTAGTGGGGAGTCAAAATTATATGTGGATATTCGACTGCACAGGGGTGGGCACCCCTAACTTCCCCCTACCATGTTGTTCAATGACCAACAGTGCCCTCATTTGAAAGAACTCCAGAGAAGAATTCTCAAAATCACACAAATACCACTTCCAAGCGCCAATGTGCAATTGGTATTATTTAAAAAGCAGACAATTTAAAAAGCACTCAGTTCTGAGGAATTGCATATGTACAACAGTAACTAATTGAGGCAATCATTTTGAGAATGCATGATAATTACTAAAATAAAATAATTTAATTTTTTATTTGAGAAATCAAACTTTTCAAGGTCTTGGAATAATGTTTCTATTAAAATGGCAGTGTTAAGCGAAGCAACGCTTTTCATTATTATTGTTCATTTTTGATAAGTAGTTACTTCTAAGGACAAGATTAATTATTGCATTGTGTAATGCCATATTTTGCATTTAACAATTGTGCTCTTTCATTTAAGAAAAGGTTTGTTTTTTTTTAAGGTCTTAGACCCAAGTTAAGGACATTGGTAAGGATGAAAGAACTGCATTGCTACTGAAGCGCTCTGAAAATAACAGAGAGAGTCAGAGTTGTAGTTTGCAATTTTCTTCTTTTTTTGTATGTTTCTAGGATTGTACCTTTAAAAGCTCACCTTGATCTGTTATCTGCATCCCTAATTCATGGGATTAACCCATTCTCAAAGATTTGTAAAACGATAAAATAGATCCCTCCCTGGAGAAAACCAGTTAGTCAGCTTTTTCATGTATTCATCTAAATGGGTTAACTGATTCCTTGACATAATTGAAGTGATCCATTTATACTCCCCACGTAGGCTGTTTAAACACCTGGGTGATCTCACCAAACATTTCTCAACACAGAGTTACAGGTTGGATTTAGTAATCCCCTGTTTCCTCACTGTACTTAGGTGTCCGTTCCAGGCAGCATGACTTGCTTTGAGCAATACTTGATGAGTAGAAGATCCTAAAAGCCAGTGGGCGATATGCTGTGACTCTCCCCCTGCTACACTGAGACTTCAAATACTAGACCCCAGAGTGAGGAGACATCACCTAGAGCCCTCATGCGTTAGTCATCAGCTATTTATTTACTGAATACCCACTGTGTGTCAGTTTTTTTAAAAAAAGGATTGAGGTGTGCAGAGAAGTCTAGAGAGTTTGTTGGGTTTTTGAGGCTATGAATTGCATATTTAGGCACCTGAGACCCTGGGCAGAGCAGAGTTGCAGAGCCTGACAGTGATTCTCAAACTGAGCAGAAGACGGTGTCAGAAAAGATGGGCTTGCCAAAGACAGAAAAAGTCAGGGGACCAGCTAGCTGCATTACAGTCCCATTATTGGACTCCTAGGCAGATTGGTGCTTGCACAGGTCTACAGCGAGCTCTTCCTTGCCTACACCCTAAAAGAGTAGTAGGTTGAATGTTATATACACCTGCTTCATTCCTTTAATATCCAAAATAAAAGTTATGGCTATTAAAGGAACCCAACATGGATCGGGTGAGCACAGGAGAAGCTGGGAGTGGGAAGGGGAGAATCACGTCTCCTCAGCCTGGAGTGTTCGAAAGCAGAGCATTGTCCAGCCTTCCCTAGATCTACTCAATCATTCATTCCCTCAACAGATATTCATTGTCAGATCATATTCAAATGCTGGGGATACAGCAGTGATCAAAATGGGAAACCTCTTGCTGACATGATTTTAGATTCTAGTGACAAGAGAGAGTCAACAAATATGCAATACAGCAGGCAGGGAAGTGTGCCCAAGAAGAGTTGTAGGGTCAAGTGGGACAGGATGAGACAGAGGCCACATCTTTCTGAGTGTAGTTAGGGTAGGCATTCGAAGACGGAAACATTTGGACAGAGATAGGAAGGACATGAGAGAGAGGCTCATTTGGATAATTGGAAGAAGAATTTTAGGACTTTAGGGCTGAGGAAACTGTGCAATGACCTGAAACAGAAGCCTGCCTGGCCTGAATAAGGGCCAGCGAGCACATCAGTGCGGATAGCGAAGGAGGGGTGCCTGGTAGCCCCATAAAGAAGTCACCAAGGGCCACTGTGCAGGGATTTATGGGCCATGGCGAGGCTTGGTGCTTATTCTCTGTGAGTCTGGAAGTTACTGGAGGATTTTAAAGAGAAAGTGACCTGGTTGATATGACTTGCATTTTCAGACTCACAGCTCCTGTTTTTGGCAGAATAGACTATAGGAGGCAAGGAGACATGGGAATCGAAGTTCAAAGTAATTTTTCCTCAGGATTTTGAAGCCTGACTCTGCTACATTTGAGCATTCTCTTCTGCTGGTAAATTTTATAAATTTCATTCTTTTATTGGGAAGATTTTTTTCATTACTGATAAGCTTTTAGGATCGCCTTATTCTTGTGTTCTAGAGTTTTATAATGATGTATTTTGGATAAGGATGTGCTTGTGTTTAAAAATGTGCTCAAAATTTTGTTCAGCTTTTCATGGTAAAGACATGTGTCTCTTTTTGGCTCCTGGAACTTTCTTCTATTTGTTGAAAAAAAAAACTTCCTTTTACTTCTTTTAGTCTTTCTTTCTAGAAACTTTATTAAAATATATAACCTTCTGTTTTATCCCTCTATGTTTTTTACATTTTTATTTTTATTATGATAGAGTTAGGAATGTTTCTGTATCTCTGGGCTCTATTAAAAGTAGGAAACCAGCCCTGTGCACTAAAAGGTTGCTGGTTTGATTCCCAGTCAGGGCTCATACCTGGTGGAAGGCTCCACCCCGAGTAGGGGGTGGGTGCAGGAGGCAGCAGATCTGTGTCCAGCTCTCACATTGATGTTTTTATCTTTCTTCTTATCTCTCTCAAAATCAATTAAAAATCTAAAAAAAAAAAAAAAGAGTAGGAAACCAAACATAGAATACAAAGATTATTTTTGTGCTCTGGTCATTGTTGCTCAGGGGTTAGAGCACAGGCCTGTGCACCAAACTATAGTGGGTTCAATCCCCAGTCAAGGGCAGGTACCTGGATTGCAGGTTCAATCCCTGGTCCCTGTAGGAGCGTGTGTGGGAGGCAACTAATTGATGTGTCTCTCTTTCTCTCTTTCTCCCTCCCCCCTCACTTTCACTCTCTCTAAAAAAAAATCAATGGAAAAAATATTCTCTAGTGAAAATGAACAAAAAAAGAATATTTTGTGTGAAATTTACTAATACTATCCCAAAGTGCTTAATATATATGATTCTCATAAACTTGTACCAGTTTATTCCTTTGTGATCCCAAATATACATTCTTCTTTCTCCTAATTTTTAAAATATAATTTCAATGCAATATCAGAAAAAAGTGGAATAAATGTGTCCTGTAAATCTAACCCATTTTAATGATGTCATCAGCTTTACGGGAGAAGAAAATAGGTGCTGGTCAGTTATGTCAAACTATTCAGATAATACCACAGCCTCCTTTTGACTGAAGCCACCCCTGAATGTTGCCCCCATGTCCCTCCACTCTGAATCTATCAGTTTGTATAAAACAATTGCTTCATCCAATAGCTTTTCTTAGATGCCAACTAAATTAAAATCATTTGAGATAAATGGGAAACTCTGCAGGATTATCCTGGGAAAGCATTCTCTCTGGGATTTTGAATATGGGGGTGACTTTGTGATTTCAAATATGAGCTACAGAGATTATCATGTACCCATCACTTAGAGTAAATGGACAAATATAGACAAATTTAGGGCAGTTTTTAAAATATATATATATTTCTTTATTGATTTAAGAGAGGAAGGGGGAGAGAGAGAGAGAGAGAAACATCATTGATCGGCTGCTCCTGTACGGCCCCTACTGGGGATCGAGCCCACAACCCAGGCATGTGCCCTTGGCCAGAATCAAACCTGGAATCCTTTAGGCCGCAGGCTGACGCTCTATGCACTGAGCCAAACCGCTCAGGGCGAGGGCAGTTTTTTGAAAGCGAATTAAGCTTAAAAGTGTAGGTACATATTGCTATATGCACATGACATAGTAGACATAGGTCACCTGTGCTGATTATAATGCATGGAAATGCAGCATTTTTATGGACTATGCCATCAGATCTATGGCGATTTGATTCCAGAGAAATGAAACAGAGATTAATTTGCTAAGGATCCCCTGCTTGTAAGAGAGCCATTTTTTTAATGTGTGAAGAACTATCAATATAGCACTCATCTCCTACAGAGAATTAAATGAATGGCAGGAGAATTTACTGTTACAACTAAAAGAAGAAAAATACCAGAGACAGGTGCTGCTCACTAATAGAGCTTAAAAATGAAACCAATTTTTCTCTTTCTAGTTATAAAAGCAAGGCATAGCCTGATCTCTAAAGACCCCATGGGTTTTAACGCAGGCAATAGAAATACCTATATAATGGCATTAGCTCCTAGCACAAGACGTTCTGTATGACTCTGTAGTCTAGTATGAAGTGTGTCCCTTTTCCCTAGCCATAATTATGTAAAAGAACAGTAGCAGACATTTATGATAAAAACATAATGTTCTCTGTCTGGGTAGAATTAAAGTTGCTTTAAGAATGATCTTGACATATTTCCAAGAAATAATTTAAGAAATTTTTCAAGTGATGATACTGTAAATGCATGAACTCTGGGTCTCATTTTTTAATGCTGTGTCTTTATCCTCATAAAAGTCATATAAGTACATGGTTTAAAGCAGTGGTTTTCAATTGGTGTGCTGCAAAAAATTTTAAAACATGTGATATCTGACTATTTAGCCAGGGGTACTGACTTCTTTCCCCTTAGATTGTCAAATAAAAAAAAAATGACAACAGCCAACACAACAATAGCTGGTGTGAATGAATCAAAATTATACCTATTTATTTTTTGTCAGATGGGGAAAAATATATTTTTTGGTGTGCTGCAGGATTTTAGTAATTAGTGTATGTGTGCTGCATGATAAAAAAGGTTGAAAATTGCCAGTTTAAAGATATTGCTCTGTCCTTCACCCCACTCCTTATCCAGCCATTTCCTTCTCCCAAACAGGGTTTTCAAGGAATTGCTAACCGTGCTCCACAGACAGTTGCAGTGAACTCCCTTCCCTGATTTCCCTTTCACAGGGCCATCCTCGCATGCACAGCATGCGCATCTATGCGTGCCCCAGGTGATCAGCTTTCATCTCTGCCCTATGAAGAGGAACTAGGCGAATGGTCACAAACATCATTGCCTTCAGGAACCTTGGAAAGACACTAAAGAAGTGACCCAGTGGAGGTAGTCCTAGGGGTGAGCCAGAGAGTCCACAGCCTGCCTGTGTCTGCAGGGCCCAGTGATCGAGCCGCAGCTCCTGTCCATGTTGCCAGGTATGCTTTGGTCCAGTGTCGTCAAATTGTATTAGCTCTTAAGGCAAGTCAGAGGCTCTGTCTAATTCAAGTGTTTTTGAGCAACAGGTCCATTCAGTATATTAACTGAAATCTGGTCTTGCCATCTGTTATTATTCAGGGGTCGTGGCCAAGAGGTGTCTAATGGACAGGTGACACGTGTTCCAGAGACGCGCAGCCGCTGCAGTCACGCAGGTAGGCAGTCATTTTGGGGATGTTGACCATGGCATTAGGGAATCTCTGGGGCAGCACGACCTGATATGGTAGCTGTTAGCTCTGTGTGGCCGTTTAAAACAAAATTAATTCAAATGAAATTCCATAAAAATTCTGTTCCATAGGTTCACTGGTCCAGTTTTAAGTGCTCAATGGCCACAGGTGGCTACTGGCTAGAGTATTGCACCGTCCAAGTGAACGTGGTCCTGGCCCAGGGGAGTCCACGGGGCAGTGGTGTTCTGTGTCTTGCTCAGGATCGAAGAGAAAATGGTGTAACAGGGACAGTGTATTGACCCGTGAAAGAAGGTGGAAGGAGATTACTTTTAAGCCCCATGAGGTAGATGGTGAGGAGGGACCTGGGTTATTAATATTTTCACTCTATCTTGATAAATTGACTCAGAAAATAGAGGGAGGTTGATCCCGAGTGATAGTGACATCTGTAGAGTCAATTATGTAGACATTGTCAAAAATAAAACAGAAAGTACCAGATGGGCTCATAAAGTTCCCTGCCTTTTGTTTGTGTGTTTGGGGCCAATAAAAAAAATAATATATGAGCACTGAGGATTATCTGGGAAGCATAACAACTTCCTTGCCTTCTTATGTAGAATATCCTGAATGTACCTTATTTCCTCCCTAATGACTCTGAGTCATCGTGATTGAATTATAGAATAACGCATCCAGGAGAGAAAAGAGAGCAGTGTTCTCCCAGACCACTGGGCTATTAAGAGGTGGAATGCATGCATTTCTTCCTATATCAGGTGCCTCTACAGCATAATTTTTTTCTTGCCATTCTTTTACCTCTTATCTTGTTATTATCTGGAATTCCCCACCTGACTTGTCTGCTTCCAGCAGTCCCCACTGCAGTCCTTTTCTGCTGTGTCTTCTGTAAGTTCACACACAGCAGAGCATGTTAGCAATGGCCAGATAATCAAACCGTCCGATGAAGCTTTCACTTTATTCTCTGAATGCCTCTGACCTGCTCTGCTGCTATGTAGAATATAGGACCATTTTATCAAACAGTTCCTCACTCATCATATTCTGCCCACTCTTGAAAATTCACAGTTGGGCACAATAGAAAGAAAATGGAACTTAAAATAAGAAAGTTGGGGGTTTGACTCATGGCTCAGCTATAGACTTGGGCCTAGGCCAATCTCATATCTCTATAAGGATCAGTTTTCTCATCTATTCATCATCTTCACTGTTATCCCTAACACTAGTAGAGCTCTTAGCAGGTGGCCAGCAATGTTCTAAGTACTTTTCATGTATTAATCCATTTTAATCCTCATAATAGTCTATGAATTAGGTACTATTATTTTTTAATCCTCATCTATTTTATTTATTTTTTTGTTAATTCTTATCAATGGATATTTTTTCATTGATTTTTAGAGAGAATGGAAGGGAGTAGGGATGGGGAGGGAGGGAAGGAAAGAGAAAGAATGAGAGGGAGAGAGAGAGAGAGAGAGAGAGAGAGAGAGAGAGAGAGAGAGAGAGAGAAACAGAGAGAGAAACAGAAACATCAGTGTGAGAGAGACACATTGATTGATTGCCTCCCGCATGCACCCCAACCAGGCAGGGATGTGACCTGCATCCCAGGTTTATGCCCTTGACCCGGATTCAAACCCGAGATGCTTCAGAGGGAGGGGCCAATGCTCTAACCACTGAGCCCCTGGGCCAAGGCAAGGTACTGTTATTTGTCCACATTTTACATGTGAAGAAACTGAGGTATAAACAGATTAAGTAACTAGTTCTCATATGTTTCCAAGTTGAAAGTGCTATGTTTCTTTGAGAGACATGTAGTTGTTTTTGGGTTTGTGATTTTATTCTGGATGGGGTAGTGGGTTTCTACATAATAGCCCACGATAAAGCACTTTGGAATTTACCAAAAACTGCAGAGCAGCGCCCAAGGTCCAGTAAACCAAATGGGAATCCCTCTCGAATGAAGAAGAGGTGAGGAAGGTGTTGTAGCCTGAGGACAACAAAAGTAATGTAGTCAGTTTGGCTACAGTCTGTTGGGGTTTTGTAAAAACTGTGTATGGTGTTAGTTTAAGCTTGAGTTTTAGAGAGAGAGAGGACAAGGTTTATATGACAAGGAGAAAAACTAATCCATTGGCTTATATGGGAAAATCAGGTTTAGTACAAGCTTTGTTCAATTGGATTAAAAAAATTCAAAATTTTATTTTCAGATTATTAATGTAAAGGTGAGCTCAGGGGCCTTGTTCTGGAAATAAATTTGTCTTTTTCAGCGATGTTTCTATGCTATTATCTTCCTATATAATTTGATGATTCAAGTAGAGTTCTGAGTATCTCAATGTCTTTTACAGTGGTTGCCTCTCTATATTAACCAGGAGCTTCATACTAAGAGGAAGTCACACTCAGCTAGTTGTATTTCGGGGAAGATACAGGTTTGTGGGAAATGTGATCCCTTAGGTCAGTGATGGCGAACCTTTTGAGCGCGGCGTGTCAGCATTTTGAAAAACCCTAACTTAACTCTGGTGCCATGTCACATATAGAAATTTTTTGATATTTGCAACCATAGTAAAACAAAGATTTATATTTTTGATATTTATTTTATATATTTAAATACCATTTAACAAAGAAAAATCAACCAAAAAAATGAGTTCGCGTGTCACCTCTGACACGGGTGTCATAGGTTCGCCATCACTGCCTTAGGTGGACATGAGCAGTGGAGCCTCCCTTTGCTTGGAAAATGGCTCTCAGTGGAGGTCGGACAAATGGAATCTCCACTGAACTAGAGGTCTGGTGAGGAGCTGGTGATAGTGGAGCCACATTCGCTAAATTTTACATGAAAGCAAGTAAAAAATATTAAAACCAGGAATCATTTTCAAAAAGCCCACATAGCATGGTTGCTCTGAGAATGGAAGGTGTTTTCTCATGTTCCTTATGGATCTTGTGCACACACAGCCCCACATTCTTCCCATCACCATAGCCATACCACCCAAAATGGACAGGTGAGTTTTAGCATTCATATGTGTAAGGAAGTTTGACACTAAGAAATATAATATGTTTTAGCTTAGTTGATGGAAAAGCTACCTATCTGGGTCTAGCCCCGTTCCCTTGCCAATGACTGTTAAAATGGAATTCCCTCAGCGGTGACTCATGGAGGTGACTTGCAGTACTGTGTGTTTTTTCTCCTCTGAGAGGCATGAACTCTGCCCTCTGGGGACCTTGTGTTGGGCCAGAAGACAGAAGCACCTAGCAGCCCTTGGGCTGATCACGTGTCTGGGACTGACCGCTAGGGCTCAGGCTGCCCGGAATGGGCTGAGCTGCTGCAACGTGTTTGGAACAGGTGACCGCAGCACTTGTTTTCATTTTGCAGATTTCAAGGTAGCAGCGAACAAATCAACAAAGCAAACCCTTGTCCATTGGAACTTAGCTACCAAGGCTGGCTGGTATTTCTTAGTCTCTTTCTTCCTGAGGTCTATGTCCCTGCCCAATGAAAGTAACATGGCTAAAGATTCATCGTGGCAAAGTTCAGAATAATTTAGATTGCAATGCACACACAGGGTTTAAATGCTAATTTAGCACTAATGTGTGTGAAAAACGTAATGAGATTATTTAAATTATTTAGGAAATTACTCCTGGGGGAGGGGGAGCAGAAAACTAAACAGTCTCATAAAATAAAGCACACAGGAACTAAAGGTTGTGGCAATAGTGTGTGGAAAATGGAACTCATTTCAGTCCTGTCTACTTACAAGTTTGCACTGTGTTGCTTAAGCTCTGGGCTCAGGTGAGAATTCTATGATGTGAGAAATGGGCTGGACTGTCTGGGCCAATACTTATTTTAAGTTTTCTGCCTTTTCTCAAGCATATTCATTCTCTCTCTCTCTCTCTCTCTCTCTCTCTCTCTCTCCCTCTCTCTCTCTCTCTCTCCCCCCCCCCTCTCCAGTGCATCCCAAGTTTCCAAGCTTTAATTAACAAAATGCAAGCATTATGCTAAACCTATTTATGAAAAAAAGAAAAAGTGGTTTAAAAGCACACTAACCCTAATATACAAATTCTACCTCTTCTTAAACCTATTACAAATAATATCTTGGTTATATAAACATAGACATATACTTTTTAAAGAGTTCGCTGAGTTCTCAAATGAAGCATGCCTAGTTCAAACCGTCTAAATATTTAATTCACTTGACCTTGACATAACCATATCTCTCCATGACCATATGGATCACACCATGTTAACTTCCTATTTCCTTGCCATTGACCATCACTTCTTCTGCTTCAGCTGCTACTAAGTTTTGATCTTTGTAAGTACTCTTTTTTTGCCGCAATCTTTTCATGCAGGCAGGATAGATTCTCTCCTCAAAATAATGTGAATAGCTTCTTTATATAATATTTAGCATTACAATAAAAGTCACATTTGCTTTTTCCTTTGAAAAGTTAGTGTAATGCGTAAGGGAGTGATACAGGAAAGGTGTTCTCTTCCTCAAACCTCAGGATCATGACTCCTGAGGCATTAAACATCAAGAAAATTATCTCAGTAGAGTGGTTTCCTTCTCTGCTGGAATTATGTGCATCTCTATAACTCATCAGTTGGCCGCATATTACAAGACAGAGTTCTGGAAGCCAGTGACTGCTCTGGATTAATAATGTCTGGAGTCTAAATAGAATTTACAAGACAGACTAAACCTAGAGACGTGCTGCTAGATAAGGAGAGCTGGGGAGGAGAGGTGCGTATGGATTCTGACAGGCGATTATGGGAAGGGCTCCTGTAGAGAAAGGGCCACAACAGAGTTTAATGGTTGTAACCAAGAGGCCAACCCTGAGTGCTGATATGTGTTCATAGACACTGCGTTAGAAACGTGGGGCTGAAATTGCATTTATGTTTCCATTATAACCTCCTCTAATTTTTCCCCTTAGTTCTATCATTTAAAAAAAATTTGAGAGTAAAACTTCTTTGGGTTGGAATTCAGCCAACAATGAATTCCTTTCTGCATACTTGATTAAAACCCACTCACGTCTTTTTGTAACTATTGATACCTAGAGAAATAGATTTATCAGATTCACACCATATAACTCATATAACTAAAAATGGCTTTCTGTTCATGCTTTAGGCTCCGCAGACAGCAATAAAGAATATGAGTTTCATCTTGTTTGAAGCGACCTGGTATTGAGAAAACAAAGTATGACGCTTTCTAATTAAAAAAAGCCACATACACACACATCCGTAGAATGCAAGCATATGCTTAATATAAAGTAGAGGATATTCCATGTCTAATCCCCATTAAATTTGTGAAGACAGACTTGGGATGTAGCATATGTGCATTCCTGAAAACCTTCATGTTTTCTAAAAATGGCAGGGAAGAAAGACTCCCCAAACCCAGGCATCTTTGTAACCAAAGCAGTAATTGGTATTTCATGCAATAACTTAGCCCGCCATGCTGCTTTAGGGATCTCAAGCAGGTACAACAACAGCAAAGAGGAAATGTGGGCCCGGGGCCACGGCGGTAGCACAGAGGTGAGCGGAGGTCTGCACTCTCCGAGGAAGCGCAGCCTGCAGTGAGAGCCATGCCCAGTCAGGATCAGAGCCCCAAGCTGGGGGTTGTTTGCAAATGTTCTTACCTGTAAAGTAGCCACACTAAGAGCTTTCTGCTTTCCTAGCAAAGGTTGTAATCATATTCCTTCTATACCAGCCTCCCTTGCTTAGGAAAATTTATTTACAAAACTGCTCAGAATCATGTTCCCCTGATGTCATCATCACTTCTACTTACCCATCAGTTTGAGCTAACCTGTGTTAAAGAGATACATGTTATAGCAGGACAGTAGCCATGTCAGGAGCTTTCTCTAACTTTTCATGACTTTATCGTCCATGTCTATATATTTCTTTCTATATTTTATTAATTCTAGTGTGGCCATTAAGAGCCTCTCCCATAGCTCTCTCGATATATCATATATATTCTCCTAAACCTAAGGCCAAATATAAGCTTGTATAGATTTCCAGTTTCCTGGGCCATCTCTCCCTGTGTTCCATAGCTGTTAGGAGGTAAAGGAGGATCACAATAGAAATGCAAAGGAGAAGGAGCCACCAGACAGCGGGGAGGGTGATCTGGAGGCCAAGGCAGGAGCAGGGCAGAGGAGGGAGAGGCCAACCCCAGCCCAGCGTCCATGGACAGCAGTGACTGATGGAGACTTTGAATTTAACGGTAATGAACTTGTCGGTGACGTTCACAGGAACACTTTCAGTGGATCATAGTGGCCAGAAATCAGATTTTAAGAGTTTGGAGACTCAACTGGAAGAAACAGAGAGTAGAGATGACTCTTCCATGAAATTTTATTACAAAATAGGAAAGTGGGGCAGTGGCTAGAGGGGGACATGGCTCTGGTTATTTGTTTTCTTATGAGAAAAACAAATGTTTAAATGCATTTGTAGGGGAAGCAACCCAGAACCTAGATTAGAAAATGAATGTACTCCGGAGGGTGGTCCCAGAGAAGGCTGGAGGAGTTGGTAGAAGAGATGAAGAAGCAGTGAAGGGGGCAAATTTTAAATTGTAAAGAAGAGGAAATGAATAAGACTGCAGGGTTAGAAGGAAGTTGAAAGGGTTTTGTCTAATATCCTCTATTGTCTGTGAAGTAGAAGATGAAGAAAGGACATAGTGTTGGATGTGTGTAATAGCTGTTATTGAGGACAAGAAAAAGGTGAGGGGAAGATGGGAGGGGCTCGCTAGAGAGCATGGAAGGGTCCCCTTTCTTGATCGACCATTTCTGGACCCAGCCTGAACTGACCCATGTGTGACCCGCATACTTCAGGAATATGAACGTGGTATAATCGTGCTTAACAGACATTTTCAAATCATATAAATTTTCTCAGGTGAAAAATGCCATATTTTATAAAATGCTGATTTGGAGGAGAGCACATAACCTAATAAATTGGATCTCATGAACAAATGGACTCCAGAACTTCAGATGGCAAACACTAAGTCCGACCTTGCAATTCACAGCAAGAATGCAGTGAAAGATACATTTTAGTGAGGCATAAGGCAAACAAATGAATGTAAGAGACAGAAGTGAGACTTTGAACCGTTTATGGCAGCTTAAGATGACTTAGAAAAGCCATTAGAGCAGCGGTTCTCAACCCGTGGGTCCCAACCCCTTTGGGGGTCGAACGACCCTTTCACAGGGGTCGCCTAAGACCATCGGAAAACACATATATAATTACTTATTGTTTTTGTGATTAATCACTATGCTTTAATTATGTTCAATTTGTAACAATGAAATTGGGGGTCACCACAACATGAGGAACTGTATTAAAGGGTCGCGGCATTAGGAAGGTTGAGAACCACTGCATTAGAGGCTATTGTTTAATATAGTTCACACTAACCCAAAGCTAGCCATAGTAGAAAAGCTTCCAATTATTACTCACCTGGGTAAATGGGAGTCGCTCTAAATACAAGAGGAGTGGAGGGCTTAATTCAGTATTTATGTCTAGTCTCTGTTGCCAGGAAAAAGGTTCAGCAATCAAAATTAGCAAATTAGATTTCTGAGTTCTTATAAGGATTTTAAATGTCAAGGGCATACTTCTTCATGATCTCTAATTGCACTTTGAAATGACCTGCTTTTTTTTCCCTTTTAATATTGTGTAGAATTTTTTTCTCATGTAGGAGAAACCACTGAGATGTTGTAAGTGGTTGGGCTGAGTTAAAGAAGCAGCAGTGAGAGTGGAGGCAGGGACTGAGGAAAGACACGTTCATCTCTTGATCAAGGACCTGTGTAATTAATTGTCTACTGGAGGCAAAGGAGGAAAAAGTTACGAAGGTGACTTCCAGTCTCTTCATTTGTATGATTGGATAAATGCCAGTGTCTTTATATCACAGGACGGGAGTTTGGAGGAAAAGGATGAACTACATTTTGTAATGTTTGGTATAAATTGCCCACTTGGTGGGGTGTCACAGAGACTGCTGAGTGTACAGGTTTGGAGCTTAGGAGCTGAGCTGGAGATAAGGATTTGGCTGTCATGAGTGGAAGGCGGGTAGTTGAAGTCATAACAATAATTCCGATTGCTCTGATAAAATAAGAAGCATGAGAGAAGGAAAAAGACAAAACTTGGAGGAATAGAGACAATTAAAGAGCAGCAGAGCAAAAGAAGCCAAGGGGGAGATGCCCATTGCAGTGGTCTGATTAAGCAGAGAATTAGGACATTCAGAGAGCGATCATCGGAGCCAAGCCTTTGAGGTGGAGGGAGTGCTCACCAGTGAACAAAGCCACAGAAAGAGCAAATCGCCACCGGATCTTACAGTTAGGAAAGTATCAGCGCCCATAGAGAGAATGGTTTCCGAGGGGTGGAGTTAAAATTGAACCTGCTTATGAGGTGATTAAGTGGAGACAGACACTCCTGTTTCATGAGGTTTGACACTCAGAGGACTCTAGTGGGAGGGGCTTAAAGGGCCCAGGAAGATTTTATTTTTTAAATTTAAGAGAGCTGACCTAATTTACACATGGAAGGGGATAACCAGACAGGAAGGAACGGGTGAAGAGTAATCCAAAGAGAAGTGAATGATGACAGTAACGTTTTGAAGCAGACAGAAATGACAAGATCTGGCACAAAGACAGAAAAATTAGATTGGACAGAAAGAGAGCTGTGGTTTCCCCTGAGGAGAAAAAAAACAGTATGTCTCTTATAGCAAATACTAAAATTTCTTTATTTTTGATGGATAGACTTACTACGTATGCACCTCCAAACTCAGAGAGAGAAACCACTAAACACTCAAAGGATGGTGGCCAATAATCAGTCTCCCGGGGAAGAAGCAGGAAAAGCAGGAAGCAGCTCTCCCCTGGGGGCCCTGTCCCTGTGTTCTCCAATCACCACCCATCCCATGAGGCAGCCAGAAGCTGTGGTGGAGAAGAAGCTTCCGGCGAGGAGCTGGATGGCACTAGCCATGGAGTCGTCCAGCTCATTCCCCTGCCTCTGAGTCCATGTCCACAGCCCAACGTCCTCTTCATAACTCGGCTTCCTACCATCACATCACTTCCTGCCAGTGATGTTCCAATGCAATATTCAGAATGGATCTGGTCTTCAAAGCTGGGGAGGGCTGAGCCTTGGCAAAAAGACGATTTCATCAACACCATGTCAGCAGCAGCTGTTCAGCTCCTGTAAATAGCATCACCATCATCTTTGATCTCAAAGAACATCTTTATCAACCCAGATGTTCATGAGATCATACAAAAGAGGAAAAGCAGTGGATAACAGAGTGTATACATTTCTTTAAAACGCATGCCTTAGGCTTTCCCCGGTTTCAGTGAATGTCTGGACATGCTAGGCCTGCTTCTCTTTATGCCTGCAGTGTACCCACAGCTACATCGTAGCTGTGCATTGCTGATATGTAATTCAGTCTTTAGAATGCCTTTCATTGTCTCTTTTTCTAGGATTTTTTTTTTGTGTGTGTGTGTGAAGGGAAAAAATAACGACACATAATTTTTTTATTTCTCTTTTAAAAGAGGAAAGCCCAAGGTTCACTCATGGCTAGAGGCCTTCTATTTCATAGAAATTTGAAATATTTGATGATCTGAAAGCAGATAAATAGCTTTTACAGTTCAATTACAAGTATGGTTAGAATCCAAGTATGAAAATTATATTTTATATGCCTCATAAATACAAGCATGTTAAATTAAGTGCAGGATAAGTAAGAATTGGAAGTGACAACAAGAAATGATAAAATGTTTAGTGTTTTTAAGGGAGGAAAGATAATTAAGTTTAAAGGGTAGCCGATGCTTTCTGATTGAAGACAAGTAAGAAGGTATTTTTTCCCCTCTCACTTACCTTTTAGCTTTTATTTTCTCACAGATGTTGGTTAAATTTCCCACTTTTCATTCATTTGTACCTTAATTACTTGAAGGATGATAACATTCAATATTTGTGTGGGATCCGACCAAAGCATCTATTTTGGTGATTCTCAGTTTAAAGACAAATGGCATTAAAGGGGAAGCAGTTGTGAACAAAGGAAGAATTCTGTGTACCTGTCCAAGTTCACAGCACTTGAAACCATGCTGTTGATTATACATCTCACAGCTCTCTCTCCACACAGGTAGCTCTTTAAACAGTAAGGGCCGGTGGAGACGGCATACCAGCTAGTATATCTGGGTTCAAACTTACATACATCTGATGTGTATACACACTCGTGCACTGAGGGAGAAGAAACTATTTTCTCTAGAATCAGGATTTGTCAACTGTTAAAGAGACAAAAGAAAGGATCTTTAAATGAATAAAAAATACTCATGGGTGGGTGGTGCTGACATTTTATATCACATTTTTCTGGAAATCTTTGTTGAGAAGTAGAACATTGAGGGAGATATAAGAGGGCCAGGTCGTAGGAAGCCTAGAGAGGAGTTGGATGTTTATTTCATAACAATAGGGAAACTGTATGTTCTTTAAATGGGAATGTAACATTAAAGTCTAACTATTTTAAGAAAGGGATTATATAGTTAAGGTCTCTGCATTCATAGGGCTCCCCTGTAAGAGGAAGTGACCAAATATTTGTTAGTAATAATATGATATAATGTCAAGACCTGCCATGTGTCACAGTTCTAAGGTTTATGGAATATGTTAGAATTAGAAAAAAGGGAGAGCAGCTGGGTACAGCTCAGATTTGCAAAGGAATCACCAACCCAGTTTCCCCCCAGCCCCTACCCCAAACTTAGTGTGTGTTTTTTTCTTTGTTTGCTTGCTTTTCTTCTGCCCTTTTATTAGATTAACTTGGGCTTACACCACTTAAATAAGTTAATACCCAACAATAGGCATTGTTCTTATGTTTGAAAGATTTTGAGCTTCCTTCATTTTTTAATGTCTTTCTGGTATTTTAATGGGAATTTGTGAGGAGGCGTATCAGGTACTGCCTGGCTTCTGATATCCTAACTCAGGGCTTTTCCAATTTCTGAATTCTCAGTCAATCTATTATGTGCAAGGCATTGCATGTCTCCAAGATAGGAGAGTGAGGCCAGGGGATAACTGTGACATGAGAAATGGTAAGAGATGCAAAGGATCATCACTCCAAGGAATAGATAGCTCAAGATAAAAGCAAACTATTCTCTTAATAAGCTGTAATTTTTAGCAAAGCCCTCGCCTCGAGAATAATGTTGTTATTACCAGAAAGAATTTGCTACAGTAATAATCAACTTGCTCTCTCTTTTTTAATGTTTATTGTTTGGAGTTTGCAGCAGAGGATTCTGAATTTAAACATTAATTTAATGTTCAGGACACCACTCTGTCTATATTTTATTATCCCAACCCCTGTTACCATGGTGAGAGGTTATTGTCAATTATCCTGTTTTCTGTTATTCAAGTTGTAAGGGTCCTAATGAAGCTTAGTCACTGTTTTTATAGAAGAAAAACCCAGTTCATAATTTATTTTGCTTCATGCCATGATATTTCATGTACAATACACAAGCATAATCACCATATTTTAATGATCCTCTTTGAGTTTTTCCAAAGGATGCTAGTATGAGGTTTTCTGATGGTCAGAGAATCATGCAATTATGAAACACATTTTCTACGTTTCTGGACCTGCAGGAGTATAATACTCAATCCTTCTATCACCTGAAGTCCTGTGGTATCCAGCTCTCAGTACCTAGACACTTACTGTCCCATTGGACACCCAAGCAGATGGGTAACTTACCTACATTTAAATAGTGTTGAGTATATTTAACGTATATATTGTCAAAACTCATATAAAATTAATTTCAGTCAAAGTATGGAGATAAAATTGTTTTAAAGAATTATTTAAAACATCTCTGTAATCATGTAACACATTTGCTAGCTAGAATGTACGCTATGCTTCTCTCAGGATTCAGTCCTGCAGGATGGTGGAGCAGGCCAACCACGGTCCATTTGCAGGAAAGTCTGAGGCACTTTGTGGGATAGGAAGGAGAAGGTCGAGGAACCAAAGGTGTTTGGGGGTAACTGGCCGGTGTTAGTAGAGAAGGCTCATTTTAAAAACAGCCCAGTATCTTTTATTCAGATTGTCCTCTGGCCTGGTCCCCACAGACTCCTGCTTGATGTTATCATAAGCAAGTGGCAATAGTAAATGTATGATAAATGTTTACAAAGCCATTAAACTTACATCTCCATGGTTACAAAGAGTGCTAAGGTGTCTTCTGCAGAGCCACTGGCAACAGAACAGCAATGGAGGGAGTCCCTTGGCGTAAGGTCAGCACCTTCACCTCCTCCCATCAGCTTCTTTGGGACATGAGCAGGCGTTAGTTACCACGAAAGAGAGGCTTCGTGGCTTTTCACACTGGGAGCAATAGAAGAAATTACCATGGCAACCAGAGAGTAAAAAAGAATAAATGCCAAGTAGTGGTCAGGATAATTGCTCATAGCAGAGATACTCCCCAGGACTTCTAGAAACACTTGGGAGAATTTGGAAAGTAAGAGCACCATAGTGCTCACAAAGCAGATGAAGACAGAGCCAGTTAAATCTCATGAAGCTGTACTATTTTTATCATGATTATTATTTTCTCCAGATTAATTCAGCTTGGGAAAGAGGAGTTAATTTTTTTAAAATTTGAAATCAATTTTACTGTAGATTCTTATTCCTATGTTCAAATAAGGTAGAGATGTTAGATATGTAATCAAAATAGTTTCTGTATTATAGAATTACTAATCCTGTATTAGGTTTTACTAATAACTTCAAGGCTAAAACTTCTAAAATGTAGCATATTATTTCAAAAAATAATATGATTTTCAGATGTATTCCTAAGATTGATTCATACAAATATGCTATGCACAAGTCTCTGTTCAGTACCACCCTTAGTGACTATCTTCTTTGTTTTTAGGCTTCATATATATGTTATATTCTATTACTTATAAAAACTTTTAAATTTGTGATAGATCAAAGAGAACCAGATTCTGTAGTCTTTGTAACCTAGTACTTCATATAAAAAATTTGGTGAACTCTACAAATATGTTTTATGGAATACCCACAGTAAATTAGATATTTATAGAAAAAACACATTTAGTCTTGACCTTGGCCATATATTTATGGCCTAAGAAATCAAGAACAACAAGTACACCGTCTATATCCAGTTCTAGTTGTGTGTTAAGAGAAACTGGGAAACACTGGTAGAACAGAGAAATTAACTCTCTTGCATTTTGGACACAAGAATATACTCCTTTGACCCTTACTTACTTGAAATGGATTTCCTGGGGGAAAGGAAGTTTTGTAAGGTCTTCCGGGACAAAGCGCCGTTGCTTGGTGGGTCTCTCCTTTGGGAAAAGCATTCTGCACGTTGGCATTATTTTCCTTCGGCGTGATCTGGACAAGAATCTCAGTGTTCCTCTTTCCATCTTCCCGGGCCTGACCTTGGCTTTGCTGGGGAGTGTTTTAGTCGATCATACTTAAATGTCCACAAGATCAGTGTGTTAAAAAATATGGAGGATTTTGCTTACCAGAGTTTTATCTATTTTTTCCAACATAAAACCAAGTGTTTTTTTAAGCTCCTTGAAAGTAGAGATTTGTATTTGTCTGTTCTTAGCAGAGGAGTGTTGCCATGTAGCAGGTCCTCATTAATATTTGCTCAGGTTTAACTCCAACCTAAGGTATCAGAAAACAAATGAAAGACATTTGCGATTTCTTTATGTGAATTCAGAGCATGGCATGTATTGTGTGAATCCTAGCTTGCTTTCACAATACCGCATTCTAATCACGCCCTTCTTTCATAATGCTTAGGCAGGAAAGCCTGGCATAATATCTTTAACATCCTGGGAGATTTAAAATCCAAAATCTTTCATTCTGTACTTTGCTTATACTTAACAGCACTTGCTGATTTCCTCTACCCTCGCTATGACTCACCTCACGTCTTTTAATTTCATAAAATCACAGGAGCTGGAGTTACATTTGGAACAGGACTGACATTGACAAATAAACTCTAAGTGGAAAAGAGAAAGGCAGGAAAATTAGACTTGAAAGGAGGCTGTGGATTTGGGCAGTAAAAAAAATTGACCAGAGCAAGGCAGAGGGGAAGCATGGGGACCAGGGCCCAAGAGTAGGATGAAAATGCTCTCTCCTGATAGCCTGCTCAGCCAACGTCTGGTCGTCCTGTAGTCTTGCTACACCTTTGAGCCAAGAAGAAAAGAGGTGTGATCACTGACAATATTGAAAAATGTGTTAGCTCTGTTGACAAATTGGGGATATTGACATTCGTGTCCTCTGGTTCTTCCACACAGTGAAAATAGACTGCACTGTGTAGGCACTCCATCTGCCTCTTTCCACAAGCTCTGAAATCCATGAAAGAAAAAATAAGAACTGTGTACTATTAATTTAATAGGCCATGGTTAAAGAATGCATGATTTGTTTTTAGCAACCATCAAGACATTTAATTAAGTGCTTTATATTGAGGAAGCCTTATAGTTAATGGGTTTTAAAAGTTGTGAAGATTTCAGGCCTGGCTGGCATGGCTCAGTGGTTGAACATCAACCTATGAACCAGGAGATCATGGTTCAATTCCCAGTCAGGGCACATGCCTGGGTTGCAGGCTCCATCCCCTCCCTGTAGGGGGCACACAGGAGACAGCCAATAGATGATCCTCTCTCATCATTGATGTTTCTATCTTTCTCTCCCTCTCACTTCCTTTCTGAAATCAATACAAATATATTTTTTAAAAAGTGAGGATTTCAAACCATGACTTTGTGTGTGTGTGTGTATGTGCATATACTAGTATACATATATCAACATAATTGGTAATATATAATGAGGTATGCAGCTTATTTTCCTTTCTCTACTAAAGCCTATTTGGTTCCACCAGACCGTAATGGAGCCTAATAAAAGACTAGATTTTTATTTGAGGGGAAGCAGCCCTGTGCCCCTGAAAGGAGGGAGGCAGTATGAGAGAAGGGTCTGTGGACATGTTTAAATAGAGCAGGTCTCTAACTCATTGGAATTCCAATCTTATTAACTCAGTGGGTTCAAGAGTTCATAAAAGCATAAAGTGCCTACATAATACTTGATATGTTTTATGAAATCAGAAGTGAATTAAGATGTTAGACAGAAAAAAATGTTATTTAATCTCCCAGTTCACCTGAAGGCGTTGTATTCAGCCCTAAGATGTTTGTCCTGTTTTATCAAATTTTACATCAGTTACATAATGTAAAATCAGGTTTTATACACCAAACTCTGAAGAAGGGGAGTTATAAGATTTTATATAGTTACCCTAGATTTTCCTGATTCTTATAGATGTAAAATGTGCATCATGCTCAAATTATCTCTTAACACACTTTTAAAAAAATCATTTATTTATGCTGACAGAAGGATCTCTTTCGTATTTATGGTGACATCTCTGGGCTCCATTGGCAGAATCTGAAGGGTCTGGTTTCCACTGTCAAAACAAAACAGAAGGCATTCGAGTTAACTCAGAAAAACCATTGCAGGATCACTCTGACCCCTTGAAAAGGATTTCTCCTTAATTTGTAAATTTTTAAAGAAGCAAGCAGTACTGGAGGGTCCTCCTTGAGTATCAGCATTAATTCAGGATGTCATTGAGAAACTCCATAGGAGTCACTTCTCTGATTTCACTTTGAGTTTGGTAGGTGCTGTGCTCATATTGGGTTCTCACACAGCAGCAGGAAAAGCAGCCTTGCAGTGTGGTGCAGAGTGTCAATGCAGCTCTTACTCTCTCTTTATGAATGATCTTTGGAACTATGGTAAGGAGAAATAAGAAGAAACACTGGCTGGAAGGAATGCATTGATGCTTTTCTAAGCATCAATTATCTGTGTGCTCTTTCAAGAATAACAGTAACGGAAATCTTGAGAATAATATTATATTCAAGCAGTGGGATAGTTTTTCTAGCATTCATTGTTATTCTCTTTATTAAGTACCATAAATAAATATTCAAGTGATAACAGAAGAAAATAACAAAGTTTACAAGTGTTGAAGGTGGTACAGGATAGAAAATAAAAGGCATGCTATTTGTGTATTTCTCTTTTAATAACAAAAATGTAGATTACTATACGTCACAATTAAGTGTGAATAAATTGCTGCAAATATAATAAATATAGGTTGAAGACAAAATTTTAATAATGGTACTTTGAACTGGAAACCCAAATATTCTATTAATGGTTATGATCATTAACAAAATGTTTACTTGATTAACAGATATAATCTAGAGATAATTATTGCTTAGATAGTAAATAAAGTGATTACTCCTTTTTAACTGAAAATCAAGATGTTAATCAAGAAAAAACATGAAATGGTTGATTGTGCCTCATTAATCAGTGTTTATAAATGTTGACCCTACTCACGGTACTATATAAAGATGTATCACTCAGTGCTTATTGCCTTGGCAACAAACCTTTAAAAAAATCTTTAGAAAAATCAAACTTGCACAAATATTACTAATTAATATAGTAGTATTAATGTGTGCCTGCATGCGTGTGTTTTCTGCATTTCTATGCATAGTAAGGTATCGGCATGATAGTCTCTGCTCTTGGCTCAGTATTAATATTGGTTCTAGGCAAGCCAAGTACTGCTTTAAATAGGGTATTACAGTATTCCACAGGAATAAAGAGCAGGACTGCGCACTTGGTAGTTCTAGTACTTGGCAAGCATTTACCAGTAGACCCTCCATCTCATGTTCTTCCTGTTAAAATGGGGATAGAGGAGGACCTACCTCATAGGCTCTATGAGAACTAAAGAGTTAAAGGACAGAGGTTGCTGAGAAGAGCCAGGTATCTCAGCTCCTGTGATGATGGTGACGCAGACACAGCACATGCACTCAGCCTCTCTCTGTGGCTCTGTGCCGTCTGTATTGACTCTAGTCCTACCTTTCCTCAGAGTGGATGCATCATTCAACTTAATGTCGTGAAATCATGATTCCAATTTTATTTTAAACAAATTACAATCACGTGTCATGAAACACCATAGATATGCCAGTGCTGTCACTGTTGGGACATTATTTTAAACAAACACAGCATGTAGATCAGTTTTTATAGTGCTGAACCAAAGAGCAAAGAGTTTCATATTTCTTTTTAGTTAACATCTTGGTTTAACTTTATGACTGAGCAATCCTCCTTTGCTAGGTAAGGACTAGAGTTATAAAACACCCACAGTAAGAAGTCTAACTTACTCCTTTTCCCCCAAATTCTCCAAGGAAGTGTCATCCTCTTTCATCTTTAAAAATACAATGTTTGGCTTGTTCTAGCTCAGAGGTGTGAAATATTTGCCCTCTCCTTTGAATTGCTCACCACAGAGGCAGGAAAATGCCAGATTGCTATAATAAAGAATGTAATGTTTTCCTAATAACCAAAACAGCTCGCATTATCATTTCTTAAGTGATTTTATAATCTTAAAAGACTAAGTAAAAGCAAGTAGCTGTTATGGGAAAAGAAAGACAAATACAGGCGAAGCCTGAGGCAAACACAAGGGTCTGCGTTATAAATTTCCATGAGACAACCTTCGTTAATAATGGTGTGTTGTGTTTTTTTTGCATCGTTTCCAATTTGATTATTTTTGACATTTATATTAGAACTCTTCTATAAAAATGCACTTACATAATCATCTATTTAGTTTCCTTGAAATGTAGTTTATACAAAAAAAAAGCAAGATAAAGGATTGATTCTTTACTTTTGTTGATCCATAATTCTAATAAATTATTCTCCTGGAAACCTGAAATGAATCAATGAAAGGTTTTTGTTTAGTATCATGGATTTTTATATTTTTGTATAGTTCATATGTTTCAATACATTGCTATGATAGTTATAAGCATTGAGATTTTATGAGTACTTCTGTGTTCTTATTTTTCTCAATTGATCTCATCACCATCTAAGATATTATGCACTTTATTTATTAATTTCTTTGTTATTTTTCTTCTCTGCCAGTATCTTCTTTAGAGTTGGGATTTGTTTGCTTGGCTTCTGGCAATAGTTCAGATCTTACAAGAGTTGCTGTTACAAAATGTGCTCCGTTTTCTTTTTTGTTGTCTTTGTGGTTGGAAATGAATCAGTGAGACCAGTAAGTTACCTGCCAACTGTGTGTGTGTGCATGTGTGTGTGTGTGTGTGTGTGTGTGGTCAGAAAGAGATTCAAGCCCTAGCCAGCTTGTCTCAGTGCATAGAGTGTAGGCCCACGGATTGAAGGGTTCCAGGTTCGATTCCAGTCAAGGGCATGTAACACGGTTGCAGGCTCAATCCCTGGCCCTGGTCAGGCCTGTGCAGGAGGCAACCAATCAATATGTCTCTCTCATATCGATGTTTCTCTCTGACTCTCACCCTCCTTCCACTATCTCTAAAAATCAATAGAAAAAAATATCCTCAGGTGATGATTAACAAAAAACAAACAAACAACCCAAACCAATCAACAAACAAAAAAGCAGAAAGAAATTTGGAGCCAACAAAGAAATTACTGTGAGGAATGAAAATCAGACAAATGAATTTCAAACATATAAAATAAAAATATGTTTTAGGAGGGCTGAAGGAAATGAACTATTTGGTTGAAATATTCCTGAGAGGGCTGCTAAGATGAGAACAGAGGCTTAATATTGAATTTGTCTACATGGTGCCAGAGCGATCCATGATTGGGTCTTTAGATCTTTTCTCTGTAGACTCTCAGTTTCTTGGCAGTCTTATCCAGATCTTAAACTAAATACCATATATATGCAGATGATTCTCAAATGTATATCTTTATAATAACCTGAAATCCAGACTGGTATATCCAATTCAACATCTCCTCTTAGATGTCTGATAAACATCACAATATTTCCAAAATTCTCTGTTCTTCCTGCAATCCTGAAAAAATGTTCTACTCATAAATAAATCCAGGCTTCTTAATGATCAAGCTAAAATTTTTGTGAAATATTCTTTGATTCCTCTTTTTCTATAGCACCTGGCAGACAAATGGGCAGGGCTGTAGAAATAAAGATATTTGCTGTGGTTGGATTTCACCAACAGAGTCTCAGTTCCGGAAGGAAGCCGCTATCATGCCCGGCGGCTTCCTTCTCCAGCACACCTGAGGAGAGCAGCTAGAGAGCCAGAGAAAGTCTGACCCCCCTGCCACCCACCCACCAGGATCATCTGAGAGCTATTAGAAATGGAGGTGCTGTTTCAAACCTAGTTTCAGAATTATAGTTGTGAGGCCCAGGTTTATTTATTTTAAAAAGTTTAATGTATTTTTGATGTGTAGGTGGGGATTGAGAATTACTGGTCTAGCTAATTACCTAGGCCTGTTCAGTCCTACGAGTCATCTGTTCATCTTTCTCTGTTGCCGGGATCTGTTCTCCGGCATCATCCTCAGGATGCCACCCCTCTCATCTCCGACCAAGAGCGGCCCTTTTTGGCAGTGAAGAGGCTACTTTTGAGCATGGTCTTCACAATTTTCACTTACGTAGTCCCAAAATGAGTTTGAAAAAATCATACGTCCCCTACATTTGCAAGGTGAAAAATTTTTTTTAAAAATTTCATTATAAGCTTAAATGGCTGCAAAAGATATAATCTTTGATGAGTTAAAATATTGTTATGTGAAAAAATCATGTAATGATCTAACATCAAAAGTAACTTTTAGCAATACGTTGATAGGTAGATTAATCTCTCCCGTTGGAAACAAAGAAAAATATTGCAAACCAGTGTGCCTCAAACGTTAATGTGCATAGGAATCACCCTGAGATGTTGGCATTCACATGACAGGGCCTGAGATGTTGCATTTCTAACAAGCGCCCAGGTGGCACTGGTGGGGCCTGTCCAAAGACCACACTCAGTGGCTGTGAGGCCGTACATCTCCTGGTCAGCAGGGGCTGCCCTTCCCAGCATTGCAGACGTGTCATTTCTCACACTGATGCCAGCATTTCGCGCTGCCCTTTGGTTAGCGACCTATAGGCTTGCTTACACTGAGGCAGTGCATTCTGGGAAGACTCGAGATGGGTGCGAGGTACATTTTTCTTTTAGGAAGGAAGAGAACAGTTGTGAAATGACACATCCATCATAGGCAGATTTCTAGGCTGATACAGCTTAGCCTGGAGTGCATACAGAAAGTGAAGATCTGGAAATGGATTTATTTAAAACTCTCCATGCCTGCATACCTCTTAGAAAATTTCTGTGTAGCTCAGGTGCATTCTTAGTACAGCCCTAATCACATAACAGTTGTTCAAGTGATGCTTGATGAGTGGCGAGATACAGATTTTATATGATTTCAGACATTTCTTGCTTAATTTTTGCCCCCAAAAGGATGCATAGTAAATTTATTGATACCTCAATACTTTCTGTTAATAAACAAAGCCATACTTACTACCTAAAATTTCCAAGAGTCTCTTTGTCAATAGCATACATACTTGATTTGAAATATAATGCTGTGTAAATGAGAATTCCAAAACAGATGTTGGGCAAATTTGTGTGACTAATGAAAATAAATTGCCTTATCTCCATAGTCATTAAACTGGGGTAGCCTTTGGATAATGCTTTTTGGGCTCCAGAATGAGTTTTTTCCCCTAAGAGAAACAATCTAAAATAAGCAGCTTTGAGAAAGTAAAGAAAGAACATAAAATTAACATATTTCTCAATCATAAAAAATGACTATCATATATCAGGAATGTTATATGTTAACTCCATGGATTTTTCAAGACATTGATCTTCTAATGTGTGAAAGAGACAGAATGAAACATTTTACTTATTTCTGTCTCTGAGTTTTTCTGCTATTTAAAGCCTTCTTGTACTTCTAATAATTGGTCCGAAGTTAAGGGGAATTGCAAAGTCAATAATTTTTGTAGAGAACACCGTTTTATAAGACTGTACTTGTATTTCCCTCTTTCCGGGTTCAATACTTACACAACAATTGCATGATTAGATTATGATGCTACAACTTCTCATATTTTTATATTTTAGGTGCTCTGATTCACCATGCTCTGTTAAGTTTGCTTTACTTAACAAACATCCATTCATTGAGTACCTTCTATGTTCAAAGCATTGGTCTAGGGGTGTAAAGATCAAAGATCTATAAGGCATGCCCCTTCCCTTGAAGAAAATCCCTCCCTATTGGGAGTTACAGACACACTGTGAATAATGAAGTGGGAGATAGAGAAAGGCCTGGTCCTCCGGCCCTGGGGCAGGTTACCTAATGAAGCTAAGAAATGACACATGTTTTGTGTTACTGCTTACATTGAGGTGCACTGATAGGAAAAAATGAAACTTCTTCAAACTCATTCTTGAGTGTCTAAGTCTTTGTCTTGGATGGTAAAACAATGCATTCTCTTTTTTGGGTGCCTAAAGTCAGTAATCAAATACAACCTGTTTCATGAGTTGATTCAATTGGCTTCTCATAGGAAAGAAAAGCAACTATTTGGCTTCCATTCACCAGAAATGACTGTGGCCTTGGGAAGAATAGGATTCATTGAACTTAGAAAGTCCTTTCCTTTTTTGTCTGGGTGACATTACATTAGTGAATTCACTTATTCTGCTTTTGCAGCAATTACATTATCTGATTTTGCTTTTCCCCCTTTCTTGGAAGTTAGAAGAGATAGGAGTTTCACAGGATTCTGAGTTCAACGTAGATGATTTGATTGTCAACTATTAAAATTGACTGTAGCCGTTCAACTACTACTGACAAGAATATCAGACTAAACGAGGGACATCACACTGAACACAGAATTTGTAATTCGGGAAGTTGCTGCTATGTTGACTTCTATGTAACTGTGAAATGCGGAGCCCTAACAGGCCCCGTCGCCTGTTCACTGCTCTCAAGTTGAACGGCCAGCTGTGGAGTAACTACCAATTTGATATTCGCAGAGTGGTGGGGAACAGTATTTTGTGACTACTCTTACACATTCTGTTTTTCACAACCAAACAGAAGGTAATTGCTGCCATAAAGTGTGGTCTCACATGACCTGGAAGGCCACTATAAACCTGGGAAGGACAGCTGTGTGTGGGCCAGGTGTCAGGAGTCCTGTGGCAGGAGCCTCAGCAACCCAGTGGAGGTAGGTTATTGAGATTGAATGGGAAGTGGCTTTGTGTTGTAAATACCCTTTTACCAATTGTGGACATTTACCTGAGAAATCAACACACATGCCTGCTGTTTTATGACGGCATTCCCTCCTAAATTGCTTTTAGTGTATATCTGTTTAGTCCAACAGAAAAGGAAAGGAAAATGTGAAAGCATTCCAGTTTGGCCTTTAATTTTAAAATCGTCAATTGTAGACCAACACCAAGTGGTTTACTCATGGGTTCTGCAGCTCCCTGTTAGCTAGTTAACATCGCTATTGAGCTCTGCCCTTTCTCTCCACCCGTTTCTCTCAGCCTGAGACTCTTCCACCCTATAGTCTATAGCATCGCGTCTGCAATGCCAAAGCAAAGTCCCAGACATGTTTCTTCCACAAAACTACCTCTGATGAGCCTTTAGATTGACTGTTTGCTATTTAGCCTAGTGAGCTACACCGCAACTTGACATGAGCTATATTGGAATACAGTCTCTGTTTCTCCCATTTATTTTGGCTACTTTTGATACAGATTAAAATATAGTTGCCTTCGTTTTAACGTAAAATGGGGTTAGTCAATCAATGTTTGGTCTACGCTCTCTCTTTTTTATTTGTGGTCAATAATTTTGTAACTTAATTAGAGACAGAAAACAACACATATTCCTGAGTTTTATTGCCGTTAGAGAGGCTTATTCCCCCGGTAAGATTTGATTAACAGAGCTGAGTGAGCTCATGTGATTAGGTGTTTTCTTCAAGTGTCAGCTTTTGTGTGTGCTGCCCTGCCCCACATGGAAATGCTCTTTGTTGCAGCCCAGGGCCTGCCCCACCCCCGGGTGCTTGCGCCACCTGCACAATACAGACACGGGTGCCCTGATGAACCGGGTTGTGAGAGATGACGAAATACCAAATTCTTTGGAATGAAAATTGATCAGTTGGGAAGAGGGACTAGTACAGGAAAAAAGTAAGCATAATTTACAACTGTTAAAAAAGTTTCCTATTTTATGCCAATAAAATCAAGTTTCAACGAATTTATTATAGTCACTTTATGTGGGGCGTGAACAGCGCAGAGGTTCTTTTTAGTTCTATATTAATGATTTTCCTTGTAATAATCAATTGCCATTCCTTTAATACTAGTAGCTGACTGAATTGCCAATATAATACATAAAGGGAATTTACCCTGAAGACTTATGAATTGCCACGTATAAGATAGCATAGTTAACTGGTCTTTGGACAAAATTAATGCAATCTATTAAAAATTAAACCAATTGTAATAGCATTCAAGTTTTCAGCTTAAAATTTTCAGGCTCTTTATACTTTCTAAAACATAGAAATATATTATTTATATGAACATTCTATGGTCTACTTCTTGGAATTTCAAAGAGCTGCTGGGAATTCTCAAGAAATAGTAAAATTTTCTTTGAAAACACCAGTGGGAATATAAAAGGGAAAAAATAAGAAAACCCAGGATAATTCTTAGTGACCATATCATTTGTCTTGTAATGCTTTATTTGTTCTATAACTAGTTTTGACTAATTCACTTGTGGACTGTGGTCCCACAAAAAGCAGGAGTACACAGTCAGCATCCTTACCCTTATGCCAAGTTGGAAATGGCTAAATGGGGATTAGTCAAATTCTGACTTATTAAAAATAAAATAGAGATTTTCAGAATAAGATTAGGTTCTGGCTAGGATGATGCTAAATAGAGAAATAAGATAATCCTAAGCATGATTTTTAATCTAATTAATTTGTGGGCTTGCTATTTATTCTTTTTTAAAATTTTTTATTGATTAAGTTATTACATATGTGTCCTTATCCCCACATTATCCCCATCCCCCCACTCATGCCCTCATCCCCCTGTTGTTTGTGTCCATTGGTTAGGCCTATATGCTTGCATATACGTCCTTTGGTTGATCTCTCCCCCTTACCCTGCTATTTATTCTTAGAGATATCCTTAAACGTGAGATTATAAAAGATTATTCAATATCTTGATCAGCTACTGGGGGTTATCCACCTTAGCTAATGAAAAGATATGTAATTTAATGCTTATATTCTCATGAGTGTGGCCCAAACAACACAACTTGTCACAGAGGAGATGTTTAGTCAGGTGGTGATTGATTGAATGAATAAATGTATTGTTGAGCCAAAGGTTAAACCTGGAATTCTATAATAATTTTTATATTAGCTTTTATGAAGGTGTGGTACACATTGGAGTGCATATAAAAATTTTATACTTGCTTGATTCCTCACGTAGTTTGCAGAGGGTTTTTTAAAGTGCAAGTTATTAAACTATTCTGACAAATCTTTACCAGTGTCATTAAGTCAAAGGAAGAATATAATGTTGCTTTTATGAAGTTGTATCCTGAACTAAATTAACATAGGGAATTAAAATCATCTGGTATTCCAAAAGGGCTAAGTTGATTGTGAATAAAATTTTTATTAGATGGAATTTGAAGGTAGGATTATATTTGTTCTTGTGGGTTAGAATATTCTTATCTTCCTAAAATGGTAAATTAGAAAGTAAAATATTATCTTGCATAATGGTAATTTTATTATGAGAAGAATACTTTCTCCAAAAAAAATACTACTTTTATGGAGGAGGACATAACATTTAATGGTTATTTCATTTCAAAGATTTGGTTGTGTTTTAGGCAGATTCAGGAATTGAATGGCCAAGTGCAGCATACCCTTTGATGTTCTGCAGAAGTAACTTTATACGTTAGATTAGGACTCCTCTAAAAATAATGTGAACAAGCTAATTTTAAATCAAGGGTTCTGGCTGCTGGCTTTTCTAGAAATGTCAAAACAAATTTGCTCCACATCCAGCCTTAGCATGACTACCAATCAAAAGGGATTTTACATTTTTTTCATTGCCTCGGACATTTTGGTGTTATCTGAGAAAATAGAAACAGATGATTTCTCTCTTTCATTCTTACTGCCATTTTTCCTTGTTCCCTAACCAGCACCCAGTCTCCTCATATACCTTTTACATCAGGTTGGCTGCTCCCTACGTAAGTGGTTCAGAGATACCATCAGATCTGCATCTTTTACTCAAAAGAGTTAACAGATTAAATGCTGCTGTTGAGGAGGACTGCCAGCAACGAGCAGACAGTCAGGGGCAGACATTGTCAGCACTGCTCACATATCACCGAGGCCATGATTCCAATTTCTCTAAATGAACAGCCTGAGCATGAAGTATAAATGACGAAAATTAAACTGAAGCTGTAGTATTTTGCTTTGAGACTAATTGGAAGAACCTGAAGGTATATAATGATTGAAAATATGGATTGTCACATCAAGGGACAGTGGCATTTTATGGTATTTCCATAAATTGAATTCAGAAGCACTGTGGAGTTAGGGCAAGGACCTCAAAAATAGACGGTGACCTTCCACATTAAATATACATATGCACACAGCAGTGATTGTTTGATGAATTATTCATCACAGTCACAAAGTGCATTATGTATTTTAAAAATAAATGCTAATCCCAAACTTTTTAACACACACACACACACACACAAACACACACACACACACTGCTGTATTATTGACTTGTAGTCTTGATTCAAGCCTTGTGCTCAGATATTAAAATAGGTGCCCTTCTCATATTTCACACACACACCCATGTTGATTATTGATTCCTTTTATTAGTAGATTCTGGGAGACAACTATATTTTTAAATTGTCTTAGATCCATTTTAGACTTGAAAAATAGCTATGTATTAGTATGATATAAACCATAATATTTTGATCACTTAGAAACATTTATTATAGGAGTTACTAGTGATTTTAAATAATATAATTTAGATTAGATGAAAAAGATATTGTGCAAATATTATTGGATTTCCATTTTTTAAAACTGTGTTTTACATTTAAAGACAACAAATGTCCAGAAAGACAATTTTGAAGCTATGCCAGACTTTTCATTATGATTGTGTAGGTCATAATTGTTGCCTGTCTTGTCATCTATTAATTCACCCTATCAGCTCCCATTGTGGCTGCCACACTCTCTTTCTCACCCTCAGAGGAGTGGGGAATACTAGTTTCTTCTGCATATTTGCCATGGAGTATTTTCTCATGAATGAAAGCTGAAAGTTTTGATTTTTTTGAGAATTCATACCAGTATTTGCACTCTGACCATCTTCAAGGTTTTGGGATATTGAGACATGGGCATAGAGCTTCCCCCCCCCCCCTTTCTTTGGGACTATAAAATAAGTGGCAATACAAAATAAAAGGGAAATAATTTTCATGTCTCCATTTATAAGATATTGGACAATTTATTTAATTTATCTGAGTTTCAGTATGTTAAGTCCATAAAATGGGTGAGTTGAAGGAAGTAGGTGTGATTAAACTGCATTATTTACAGAATTCCATTCAGCTACCAAATTATATGACGTTAAGGCCTGGCTTTAAAAATGGCTTGTTCTTGATATTTATTTTTAAAAATGAAAGAAGAAGAAAGAGGAGGAGGAAAACAAGAAAACAATTCTGGAGTAGGCCTCTGAGCTAGCTTAAATTTTTTAATATTTGTTAGATGAGGTCTTGTAAAAATGTTCTGAGCTATATGCAAGAGGTTCAGAAAATCAAATGTCAGGAAAAATTAGAGTAAAATATACAAGCAGTCCCACTTCACAACGTGAGCCCCAGCTAAAGTTAGGGATCACACAGTACCTTAAGCAAGACCTGGGCTAAAAGCATTGACTAGTGCCTTGAAGCAGGAATGTAAAGATAAACTACCTTGACTTTTTAAAAATATATTTTTATTTATTTCAGAGAGAAAGGGAGAGGGAGAGAGAGAGAGAGAGAGAGAGAGAGGAACATCAACAATGAGACAGAATCATTGATCAGCTGCCTCACCTCCTGCATGCCCTACACTGGGGATCGAGCCCGCAGCTGGGCGTGTGCCCTGACCAGGAATCAAACCGTGACCTCCTGGTTCATAGGTCAACGCTCAACCACTGAGCCACACCAGTCGGGCTACCTTGACTTTTAACAGTAGGGAATATTTTATTGCCAAGGAGATGAATACATTACAAAAAGAATTATTTATATTTTTAAGGAAAAATTACAATGGAAGAGAATTACAGCAGGCCTTAGTTACCTTGGTACTCAGATACTTGGTTTTGCCTGAATTGAAGAGCTAGTTGGGCCAAATAATTAGTCAGTTAGATTAGGAATTGAATGATTTCTTCTTTATTGAATTGATTTCCTTTTTAGTTCAATTACCAGATTTGGTTTCTATTACATTTAAGAGAGATAGGAATTAAATGAAATGAAATAGGATAAAGTCCATTTATCCCATAAAATATATTTTCCACAATAAATAGATTAAGGGAAAAAATCTGAAATCACTCCATGATTATAATGTTTGTAGGGCATTAAACAGTTTGAAAAGGATGCTCAAAGAGAGAAAAATTTGCATTTTGACATTTAATAGTGAAATATATAAATATCAGAGATGAAGGTGACATTTTTAATGCTTCTCGTGAGAAAAGCATATCATTTAAAGCAGTGGTTCTCAACCTTCTGGCCCTTTAAATACAGTTCCTCATGTTGTGACCCAACCATAAAATTATTTTCGTTGCTACTTCATAACTCTAATGTTGCTACTGTTATGAATTGTAATGTAAATATCTGATATGCAGGATGGTCTTGGGCGACCCCTGTGAAAGGGTCGTTCAACTGCCAAAGGGGTTGCGACCCACAGGTTGAGAACCACTGATTTAAAGGATCAAGGATGAGAAATCAGTGATATCAGTTTTCTCAGGGCAAAGAGGATGTAGAAATGTAACAAATTATTTTCAAATTGTTGAAAGAAAAGAAATCTAAACCTAGAGTTAGTTAAATTATTTAAATGTGAACTAATAAAATATTTTTAAATATAAATGGACTCAGAATGCTTATTACAAAAAGACCTTCTCTGAAAGAATATTGGAGACTATATTACATCTAGAAGAGTACTAAAACTAGATGAAATTCTTTAAGATATGAGAAGTAGGTTAGATGTAGAGCTTAGTGAAGTGTATTGTTACTTAAGAAAACAATGTCTAGAAAATGTATACCCATAACAATCCATAAATAATAAGTAATGTCAGCAGGTAGGGGTGGTGTACTGGAGAAGGGAGACCAAAAGGCGGTAAAGGCAGAAAAATGATTCATGTCTTTCTCGTGGTTCAGACATATGTATTAATAAGCAGTAAACAGTTTAAAATATAGATACATAATAACATAAAAATGTTTAAGTATCACAGCAAAAAATAAAATAACAAAATAAGAAAATATATCTAATAAAAGACCTGCAAAGCATGAAAGAAGGAAAGGTGAACAAAATAAACAAACCACAGTGTAGTGAAATAAAAAGAGAAATTAGATGAAAGGAAACTCCAATAGTTATTACAGCAATATACGTGGTTAAATTATCTCCATATTGACTAAAATTTAAGATCCAGCAATACATTTTTAATAATAACTACATTTCAGACATCCTGTCTAATAAAGAGGGAATATGCTAATTGACCCTCACACCACCGCAAAGATGGTGGCGCCCAAAGCCAATAAGGAGGGAATATGCTAAATGACTGTCCCACCCTCAAAGATGGAGGCACCCACAGCCAATAATGAGGGAATATGCTAATTGACTGCCCCACCCTCAAAGATGGTGGCGTCCACAGCCACAAGATGGTGGCCCCCAGTCCCCTTAGTCCCCCAGCCACCCAGGGCTGGCCAGAGGTGCAGGCAAGCCTTGGACGGTGGCTGCCTGAGGCTCAAGTAGCCAGGCCAACCGAGGTTTGAGCTGCCGGCAGTGCCAGCAGCAGAGGTGTGATGGGGGCATTGCCTTCTCCTGATCACTGAGTCACCTCCCGCCCCTGAGGGCTCCTGGATTGTGAGAGGGGGCAGGCCAGGCCAAGGGACCCCCCATCCAGTGCATGAATTTTCATGCACCGGGCCTCTAGTATTTACATAAGAAGTATGCTTAGGAAATAAAGGTAGATCAGAAAGGTTGATGATAGCCTGGCTGGTGTATTTCAGTGGTTGAGCATCAACCAATGAACCAGGAGCTCACAGTTCAATTCCCAATCAGGGCACATGCCTGGGTTGTGGGCTCAATCCCAAGTAGGGGGCCTGCAGGAGGCAGCCAATCAATGATTCTCTTTCATCATTGATGTTTCTATCTCTTTCTCCTTCTCCCTTCCTCTCTGATATCAATAAAAATATATTTTAAAAAAGAAAGGTTGATGATAAAGTGAGGGGGAAATATACCAGAAAAATATCTTTCATAAGATAATCATTACATGAATTTTGATATCAAAATAAATATAGTTTAGTGTGAATCACTTCTTAAGAGTGAAGAAGAGTTGGTCCATAATGGAGAATTGTAAATAATAAATGATTTCAACATTTGTCTACTATCAAGTTTGTCAGCCATGGGATTTGTTGGCCAATGCAATGAGAACAGAAGTCTAAGTTTTCAGAAGGATGTGTGATGTTTGTGGGCAGAAGCATTCGGAGCCATTGCAGTGTGTCACTATTCCTCTTTTTCCCTGTGTGGTGACATCAGCATGATCTCGGATGTGGGTTATTCTGTGAACCATGAATATGGTGAGAAGATTTGCAGCCTTCTGATAATGAAACTTTAATATGAAAGACGTGAGATGCACAAATTTACATATTTGAGTTCAAGTCATAGAATTGGTATGTGACCACTGGATTTAGATATTGCATTTTGGATGATTCTACAAGAACCTGTAGTTTAACTCCTTGCTCAACTTCTTATAGTAAAGGGAATTTTCAAGCCTACACTTTTTGTTGCAATTTGAGTGATTGTAATCTCTCATTCATTCAAAAAATATCATGACCTCCATAATAAATTTTAATTGTGTGATTTGATTTGAGGAAATGTCATAATCTCATTGGCTGCTTCTATTTTCTCTACTGCTCAATTGGAACCTGCATGACTTCACTTTTCCTGTCTTACTAGCTAGCAATCTGAAGCTTTCTGTGGAGAATTTCAGTCTCAAAAGTCTTTCTCCTGGGAAATCACAACCTCCTTGAACTGTATTACTAGACTGTTTGGGGCCTTCATTTTTTTTTTTTTTTTTTTTTATTGTGGAGCTTTACTTGCAAAAAATAAGGTGAAGTGTAGGAGGAGTCCAAAGAATGAAGGGGATAGGGAAGTTACATATTGTAAAAAGGTGACACCTTGATAGGGAATTGGCCCATTGAAATGCTCCCTCAGCCTCCACCAGACCAGTTTCCCAGCAACCCTGGCTCATTCTGTCCATCAGTTGTTCTGGATGGGTATCTCTTCTGTAAGGTCCTAAGACCTAGTCAGAGAGGTGGGAGTCCATAATTTCAGGCACGGCTATTTTATCATGCTAGGGACGCAAGCCTACAAAAAAAGTAATAGGAACCACACTTTGTCTCAGGGCACCAAATAAAAAATTGTCTCTGAAAATTTTGAACCAAGCCAGTCACTGTCTGAGTAAAATACATATTTAGTACTACTCTTTCATGTGCAAAAGTTATAACTACTGCATAAGAAAATTCTAAAATATATGCTAATATGGCTTTACCTTTTTCTTCATTCTAAGTGGGATAATCACAAAACAACTCTTGAGAAAACTCCAAGATACTAGATGCCCCCCATGATGTAGGAGATATGCATGGTGTTTGATTTATCTTTCCACTTCTCATAGGAAGGTTTTCCCCAATATGCAATGGAAAGAAGAATTAATTGAAGCAGTCAGTTTAACTTATCATTTGAATGATGGCAAAGATAAACCACTCGCATTTACTTTTCCTAGTCATTTTATTTAGTCATCTTTATTTTTAATGAACTTCTCGTTCCTTGAATCTCCTCAGAGTCTGTTGGCACTCTCTCAATCAGTAGCAGAAAACACTGGATTCCCTACTGGAATGAAGTGGATGGAGACTGTATGGAAAATAGTGTTGCCAAGTCAACCAAGCACTCAAAATAGAATTCAAATCTCATGATAACTACAACCACAATATGCCAAGAGGGAAACAAAAAAGAAATTGTTCCCGAATGAAAGCGGAGGGAAAGCAGCATGGAGTAGTCACACTCCTGGTCCTTTGAATAACTTGCTTTATGTCCTTGGGTGATTCATTTAATTTCCCCGGGTTTTGAATTCCTCTCTGTAAAATGAGAAGATTGGACTAAATCAGTAGTTTCCAAACTAGGAACCTTGGAATAATTGCAAGGAGGCCTTGAATTCATATGCTTTATATTCTTCCACAGTCACTAGGGTTGGAAAGTGCAATTGCAGTCATGTGGGAGTTGGAAAAATGTTTTTATATTTTTTAAAAAGATCTTTATTTGAAAAAAATTTGACACAATGGATAAATGATATGTGAAGTCTTTTCAGATTACAGAATGCCATTGTGTTATGAATTAGATATCCAGATGTTGAGCTGTATTTCTCCTGAAACAGTATTGTTATTTGGAAAGAGCAGCGAGATACCAGTGAAGAGTATGATGTTCTAAGGCTGACTTGCATTCATTCATTTTTCTTTTTTTCACCTTGGGCAAGTTATTTAAATTTTATTTCCTTTATTTAAGATAACTATTTGAAAAGTCTTAGAAACCATTTAAAGTGTTCATCAAATACAAGATGCTTTTGTTGGTCAACTACTCTCAGGCTTCTAATGCTAACTTTGTGGAGCAAGGACCAGAATTAGCTGTCAGGGCTATCACTGCAGCTGTTCTTGCGTCCTTCTCTTCCACCCCTTCCATGTCAGTATGCTATTGATCTCTGGTTATTTTTCTACTTTTAGGCTCATGTATTATTTGTGGTTTAAGGATATTTAATGCTTATATAATAATTCAAGTAGTAATACTTGTTATTTTTAGAAGAGAAATAATATAGATTCTTGTAGACAGTGAAAAGCAAGCCAATAGATCACCTGGAAATTCAGTAGAATAAGAACAACTTAATCTTATTTTATATTCACAGAATTTTGTCTTCTTCCTCTTTGTGTTTGTGAATTTCTGAAACATGTGGTATTTTCTACGTTCTTTCCTTCTGCTGTGTCCTGTGTGTGAAAGCTCATGAGCACGTGCACTTCTCCTGCTTTCAGAGCAGGGCTTAGTCAAAAGCTCCTGTTTGTATTCTTGTCAGGAATTCATTTACCCCTGAGTCCCAGGCGATTGCTACCCTGACCACTGAAGCTGCTGTGGTCTTGCCAGGGCTGCTCAGCGCTGCGGGACCAAAGGGAGTTGCCTTCTCATCCAGATATTGGATTCCATTCCTTCTAAACTCAGGCTATCTGAGCAGACGGACTCACTTGGAGATGGAAATAAATGGTTATCTCATGAAACAGAGGGGATTATGGCTTTATGCATCTGGGTGGCTGAAGCACCCAGCTTTCAGAATTATTAAAGATGCTACTTGAAAGTAACAGAGATTCCCCAATGCTTAACAACCTTAATCTTCATATTAACTTTTAATCAGTCTTTTAACAGTGTCCTACAGACATGAATGAATGGTACAAAAGGTCAACCAATTTAATATTCATTAGAGAGTATGCTTAACTAAGGGCTTCTTTTTTACCTACAGGAAAACACGTGCACTAATTTAAAATAAAAGAAGGAAAAAGTTCCCTACAGGCTAAAAATAAGGGATATAAATTTTTATATTTACCATACTTGGCCAGCAAGCACTAGGTTATTTTGGTAAGTTGATATGTTATCCTTAAATATGACTACTTTAGAATAACAAACTAAAAGTAATATTTTGTCTTCGAAACATTAGAATAGTAAAAATAATTTTGTGTGGATTGATTTTCAAAGGACTACTTTTATCAAAAAATCCTTTAAATTGAAAAAGAAATTCACATTAAAAATAGCATATTTTAGAATTTTATAAAGATGCATTGATCAGTGATTTACTGATGTTCTTGTTTCTGCTTTTAATTTCTTTAGTTTGCCTCTCAACCATCTACGTATGATACTTGTATCTTTCTGATGTCTCAGAACTTTTCTCCCAATTAAGCACAGTTCTTATGTTCTATCTAAAAATGTTTTATTACATTTTTTTGTGATACAAAATTTGCTAGGCAATATCTCATTTCATGAACAACTATGACTGAAAATGATATGTGTTGCTGTATATTCTTCTTAAGAGTGGTTTACATTTTTTTTAAAATATATTTTATTGATTTTTTTACAGAGAGGAAGGGAGAGAGATAGAGAGTTAGAAACATCGATGAGAGAGAAACATTGATCAGCTGCCTCCTGCACATCTCCTACTGGGGATATGCCTGCAACCAAGGTACATGCCCTTGACCGGAATCGAACCTGGGACCTTTCAGTCCGCAGACCGACGCTCTATCCACTGAGCCAAACCGGTTTTGGCAAGTGGTTTACATTTTTAATGTATGTTACTTTCCTCAGTTACTAAAAAAAAAAAATTAAAAAAAGAATAAGGAATACAATTGCTTCCTTACCTGAAGGAGGTAACTATTAAGTTGATTACAAATAGAACTTGATGCAAACAAGGCGGTGTTGTAAATTTATCTATCTCCAGGATAACAACCACTGACAAATGAGTATCTATTAGGTAGCCACTGTGCTAAGCACTTTACATAATCACCTTAACTTTTCACAATAATCTTTTGAGACAGATTTATGATTAAGATTTTATGGTAAAAGGAACTGGGGCTGAGAGAAGTTAATTAACTTTTAGATTATCCCACAACAAGTAAGGGGTTGTATCAGAACCACTAGAAATGATATATCATAAGAATTTATTATGTCAGTTTGACCTTATGCATTTGTGGGAGCTGGTTTAATAAACTGCGTAAGGGCCATTTCTCTGATGCTGGAGACTGAAGTCAACAGGGCCGACAGTTGGGAAGAGATGATGGCTCTGAAGTATGGCTTGTCATTATTAATATTTGTTCTTAGAACATTAATTTTTATCTTAACTCATGCATTCGATACCCTTATGTCATATCTATCTGGACTTCCAAAACATTGGTTCTCTTTTCTTGTCTATATGTTCATTACTTTGAGGCTCTCATCAACCTCATTGCTGTAAATACCTTTTATATGTTCATGATTTCTATTTTTTTCTATTTTCATTTCTCTTAAATGCAGATTCCTTTGTCCAAGAGACTACTTGACATCCTATTTGAGTGTTTATTAAGCAGCTCACACTTAATGTGACAAACTGAGTTTCTTATATCTCCCTTCCCCCCACACAATCCTACTTCTCTTACCATCTTTGATGTTTCAGTTAATGGCACTTCCATCCTTCTAGCTGCAAAGAACAAAAACCTTGAAATCATCTTTGATTCTTTCCTATCTTTTCACAACTTATATCTAATCTAAAGGTAAACTCAGTTATTCCTATTTTGAAACTATATCTCAAATACTACCTTTTCCCTTAACTTTCAATGGCACCACTCTTAGGAAAGCTTTTTATTTATTTATTTATTTATTTATTTATTTATTTATTTATTTATTTATTTTTTGCTTGGGTTGTTTCATCCTTTCAACCCCTTTTTGTCTATTCTCAGAATACAGCAGTCAATAAAAAGTACTCTACTAAAACGTTAGCCAGATCATGTCACTGTTCTTGAAGGTCTTCAGTGACTTCTGATTATCACTCAGAGGGTAAAGCTAAAGTCATTAAAGTGCCTGAGGGTCTCTATGTGATCAGACACTGTTTCCTCTCAAACACTGTTTCCTATTAATTTCCCTCTCACAGAACTTTTGAATACGGCATTGCAACCTCAATGTCCCCCATTTGGAGTTCCATTTAGAACAGTCAGACAACTAAAATCCATATATTCTAGATTCTCTAGCACAGTGGTTCTCAACCTTCTGGCCCTTTAAATACAGTTCCTCATGTTGTGACCGAACCATAAAATTATTTTCGTTGCTACTTCATAACAGTCATGTTGCTATTGTTATGAATCGTAATGTAAATATCTGATATGCAGGATGGTCTTTGGTGACCCCTGTGAAAGGGTCATTCGACCGTCAAAGGGGTCGTGACCCACAGGTTGAGAACCGCTGCTCTAGAGTATGATATATAAATGGTTTCCACCAATTAAATGCACTTGTGAGTAATTTAAAACATGGACATGAGGTGGAGGCCAACCTCTATGCTCTGTAGGAGGACTCTGAGGCTGTTGTGGTGGTGACCTCAGTGTCCTTGAAACTGACTCATTTCACAAATGTCTAAGCACGGTGATGGCATCCCAGTGACAGTAGTAGCCACCACTTTCTGTTCCCCCATCACAGCTAAAACAGTGAGCTCTTCAACTGCTTATGTCAGCAGCGGATCGTCCTGCCATCTGTACGTAATTCTCTGTATTAAATAGTTAGTTCTATTTGACATACAAAGAGAAGTTTCTGTTCCCTGTACTCAACTATTGACATGCATTCTCTTTCTCTCAGATATCTAGGAACATGCCGTTGTCTCAATAAGAATTTAATGAGCCGCTCTAACTAAAATTTCACCTCCCTCAACACACTTCCTATTTCTCTTCTATTACTAATTTTCTTAGTACTTTATAATTTTTAGTATACAATCTACATACTATATTTTACATATATGTCATATTTTATTGAATGCTTCCATGTAAGAACATAAGCTTTACAAGGCCCAGGATTTTTTTTTTATTGAATGAGTGATGCCTACCCAATGCCTAGAACAATGCCTTATCCATTGTAGATACTCTGAAAATACTTGTTGAATGAATGAATTTGATCAGGCACTGTGACTCTTTATCTTATACTTACAAGTATGTACAAAAGTGTAAGACTATACACACACACACACACACACACACACACACATACTGTTGCTAGGCATATGCCTTATTTATAAAAAGCTAGGTCTTTAAATCTATTTTGCATCATGGTGTGAGTGAAATGGTATTCAGTGGTTCAAGCATAGTTCCCCTTCTTTTTCAGAGGGTTACAAAGCAGTGCTATGTTTCAAGACTATACTGATAAATTGAAACAATAGCTACAAAATCTGAGAAGTATCCTGAATGGAAGAAGGAGTTCATTGTTATGCTTTTTGACCCCAGATTCCATTTGAAATAACATGAGAAAAGCATTTTAGTTTTCCAGTTGACCCCAGATATTTGGTAGGTTTGATCAGGCTTTAAAGATTTTTATTTTTAGCTGCTTAGCTGCATTAAATCTAAGTTTCCAGATTTGTCTGAAATGTTCTCTGTAGCTTCTTTCTTCAGTATCTTCAGTATCAAGTAAAAGAACAAGGCAGAGGCAGAATCTATAGGCTCACTTGCCTCCTAGCAATTAGGAAAATTAACATTATGAAATGCAGCCTGCCTCTCTCTCATTCTTTATATTCTTCTTGTCCTCAATGGCTGTTTTCAAAGGCCATGAATGCTCCCATTGCAAATAATTGGTGCCACCTCCTCCCCCACCCCCCAACAGAAACAGACACAAACACACTCAGTCATACATATTCACAGGCATGCACACAAAAGATACACCTCTCCCCCAACCACACACAGAAAGAAAGAGGAAAGAAAGAAAGAAAGAAAGAAAGAAAGAAAGAAAGAAAGAAAGAAAGAAAGAAAGAAAGAGGAGATAAAATTAAAAAAGAATATCAATACGTGACCTTTCTAAACAGGGTAGACATGGTGGCTTCTATTACCAGTATCTGATTTTTAACTATTAATCACATATTTCAAATTAGAAGAGATTAGTGGCTTATTTCATTATTATCAGGCATCAGAGAAGTTGAAAAAAATCTCTCTAGGGATTATTTTAGGGTAAAACATCCAGACACAGAAATTTTTTTCTGGTACATAGTTGGGTTGAGTTGAGGCATTGTTCCTTTTGCTTGAATCACATCACTGGTCATTTGAATTAAAGCGAGAAATTTAGTTCCCTTTAGGGCCTGAGTGTTGCTGGTTTTGATCTTCTTCTTCCTGCTCCCCCTGTGCTACCCCACCCCCCCCGGGCTTGTTTGACTCTTTAGATGCCTTCAGAATCCTCTTATATAATTTTCAGAGAAATAGATCGAAGGTTTGAGATCAATGAAACTGTCAGTGAGGATGATTAAAGGAACCTACAACTGGCATAATATTAATATAAATGTAGATTTTCATTTACAGATTAAAAAGTTGTGCAAAGACTAGGGATTTCTACTATAAAAATGTAAGTATCTGAAAATACAGAGGTTCCACTTAAAGTATCCAGGAAGAGAGACACAAATAGCAAAGGTCTGAATCACTAAAATCAAATTACTTGTCATTTCCTGGGTCCTCAGGTTTATTGAGGAGGACCTCTTTCCAAAAACAATCAGCTCTTCATATTTCTATAAGACTATCCTTACCACAAGCACCCTTAAACTCTTTTCTTTAAATCAGATTTAAAGAAAGATTCTCCCCTCCCCGCATGAATTACTTCATTAAAGAAAATGAAGAGTGATTATATTTCTCAAAGGATCACCAACTCGCAATCATTGTGATCCTTGTCACCAGTGTCAAAACAAAGAGAAGATCCATATAATTTTCCTATAATCATATGCCTGTGGAAACCAGTCTATAAATTTGAAACCAAAGCAGATTTCTTTTATTAGATTGCTAAGATCACTCTGTCAGCCTCTGCATTTATAGTTTTGGGGAAATTGCCTTATAAAATAGAGCAAGCTGAATGGCCATCGCACAACAATGGAGGTACTTTTCTTGGCTAAGAGAATCATCTAAGTTTCATGATTTATGCTTGGAATACAAATAAATATAAAACATAATCCTTTAACATCTAGACTTTCCCCCAACTGAGTGTACCTGTTCGACTCAGATGGTTTATGCTGAGTGCCTAATTGCATTGACTAAAATTTGCCTTAATCGTGATCTTAGACAAAGAAATAAAGATGACCATGGAAGTTTTTCTTGGTAGTAGTTTTAATTTTTCAAATATTGTCCAACCTGAAAGCCATACAGACACAGCTGGTTTGTGACAATCTAGCGTGTGAGCACCGACTATCATTCTATCTAAAATAGTTGGTGAATGTTAAAATGAAACAAGCTTGGATTTGAAAATTAAATACAAAGCCAAACCTTCAGTTGTGAAAATGTAAGAATAGTATAAAAGAGTCACCAAACATTTTTGACATCTTGGAATTCTTGACTTTTTAAAGACTTTTGTTGATTTTATTAAACTCAGAGTTTAAAATTATATGTAGGTTTTCATTTAAAGTTATTTTATTGGATGCAGATAGGATACCTGCCACAGACTGATTTTCCCATAAAAAAAAACAAAAAAATAAAAACAACTTGTATTGTTTAATTTATAATCTTTAGAGTCTATACCACTAACTTGGAATCAGTCAATGTAGAAAATATTTTATGTAAGTACATATTGAATGGTTGATTACTGAAATTTTAAAAGTTATATCTAGAAAAATAAAAAATGGAATTTCTAATAATTTACCACTTAAAAAATCAAAACCCAAAGAGTACTATGCTCAGGTAGTAAACCTGGCACTTGAGTTGCAATATTACTCTTTTTAATTTTTTTAAAATTTATGAGGCTCTGAACCACAATTCTTTTGGCTTCAGATATAAGCCATATAGCTAAATAGTGCAGCTTAAATTTTATAGTAAACAACCATCATATTAACCCCCTAAAATATAAAATCTAGGAACGACTAATTTTCAAGTTCCAAATTTATCACAGGCTTCGTGGTCTTGAATAAATTCCTGAGTAATTTGTAAACTGGGACCAGTTCATAGAGACGTTGTGATCCCCACATCTAGTAGCCTGACACCTACTAGAATTTCAAAGAGTTTATAGCCAATATAATTTTTAAGCCTAATTCAGAACTGGCACCAGAACTCTCAGTATGAAGTCATGATCTTCCTGAAGTAACTGCTTTGGTGGTCCAACTGGATATGGAAAGACAGGTCCAAAAGCAGAGTGTAGAAGGTAGAGGCAGAATAAAGGAATTGTTGGACTCCTATATAAAAAACAACACAAAAAAATGATTTAAGGAAAAATATAAAGAGCAACACGGAACTTAAAAAAAGGCTCTACAATCGTCATACAAAAATATTAATATAATACTGACAAAATTATAGAGTTGCCTGGCTGATAATGGCTGAAGAATTTTTCAAGCATAGTGATTTTAATATTCAACTAATATATTTAATATGTTAAATGTAATATTCAATTATAATTAATATTTTAGGACTATAACTCATTCCTTCATAAGCCTTCAGTAAAAGCTTCCATACAAACATATGCAATGGTTTTGTGTAAGTGGGCCCACTGCTGCCCCTAACCATAGAAATCAAGAAATGGAGTTCATTGGGCAATGCATCTATGGTGACATGAAGATGAACAAGAATGATTCTACAGATTGGCAAGAAATTCCATTTTTAAAAAAGTCACTAGAAGCTGAAACTCAGCACCAGAGAGGTTAGAAAACTTTTGCTGGTAGTGAGATGGATGATAAATAACACTATTTATTCCTCCTTCCCTCTGAGTTCTCAACCAGTGGAGAAACAAATGCAGGTATCAGGCAGAAGGACATTAAGATTCTAGTAGCCCTTTATCTATTTTATAGCTGGACTAGCTGGACTGGAGAATTTACCTTGCCCTCTGGTCTGATTCCTGCTTCCTACTGCCTTTCCTCTGCTCACAACTGTAGGATTGCCCTTGATGGGCAGTGCTTTCCCTATACAGTTATCTCTTTGAGAGCAGACAAGGGACTTGTCCATAGGACAAGACATTCCCAGAGGGAGAACCTAGATGGGGCTTCCTTACATGTGTAGTTCCTTTTTTCTGGTTACAGCCTTGAGATAAATTATTTCTTCCTGCTTAGGAAGAGACTGGAAGGTCTCCAGGAAGTCTCATGGAAGAATGTTGTTAAGAGGACCAGGGCCCTCCCTAGTGTTACTCGGGTATTTGTTTTCTCAACCCAGGGAACACCCAGTAAGGCTCTGTTCTCCAGGAGTGTAGTGATCCCACTCAGGGACAAGACTGCGGGCTCTCGTTTTTCACCCGCTTCCTGGTGTTTTCTCTTGAGGCCACTGGTAAGTCTTTGGGAAATTACTCCCCACTTCTCGTCTGTTTTTAATGGGGAAGACATTTCCTCTGTGCAGGAGTAACAGGGGAGGGACATTTGCAGGCTTTCTTTCCCAGAGAAGATTAAAGCGACTGAGGAGGAACCTGGGTATGAGTTACTTACCTGTGTGATATATTTTCCAGGTGGACCTCAGCCCTTCTGTCCATCCCTATAGTCCTACTCTTCACTTTCTTGTAGGTTGACTTGGGTGGAATACATTAAGTGGACCTTTTGGCTCTGGGTAGATTTGGCCAATGAAGAGTTGTGGCAGAAGATAGAACAGAGACAAAACAATGAGTTCCAGTTGGCTGTCTCCCTAAAGGGTTTTCTAAGTCCACTGTGATCCTCTCTGTGTGACTTTCTCTTCCTGAGTTCTGTAACTGCTTTGTGCCTAAGGCTAGAAGTAGCTCTGCAATGATCAGCCCGCAGGTTTTTGGCATTTCCTATGTCCTGTCCACTCATTTCTAAATAGTTCCTTTATTTGACCTTATTTAAATGACCCTAATTTCATCCTGAGACCATGTCTGCTTCCCAGAGCAGAGATTTTGGGGAGGTCGGTTTAATTCAGAGAAATATTGGAGGCCTGATTTTGGCTCTAAGGCCATCTTTCATTCTCTAATTTCATCACACTCATAATAAAGTTGATAAAAGCTCTTCATTTCTCTTACACCAATGTTTAATTTCAAAGTTGGTTCAGAGCTCAAAAAGAGAGGAGAGTGCCATTTCTATGCCCCTATAAAACTCTGATGCAGTGGTGCGCAGCCAGTAACCTTGAGGAATGGAGGAGTCTTGGCATTGGAGGCCCAGAAGAATATGGGGAGCGTGAGGCCTCCACTGTGGACAGCATAGGAGCCAGTAAGTAAGTGAGATTGCAGTAAGCAAGATTCCGTCTTCAGGGCTTTGGTTCAAGTGGTTGTGGCTATTTTTTTCCTTTGGCTGTTTGTAGCAGCTGATATGGAGCTTGTGCAGCTGTATGTATTTTTTTTAACTGGCATGATCTTCAGTAAGACACCTGGCTTTAGTATGCAGACTGTCATGGTTAACCTTGAACTACATGGAAATGTATGTGGCCAAGGTTTAGATCTGAGTAAAGTCTCCGCATACAGATCATTTGGGCAGTGGTGGGTAAGGGACATGTCCCTCTCTGCAGAATGTTTCTCTCTTAGTTCTTCAGCTGTCCAGTTCTGTAAAGATCAAAAGGCAGTCTTCGGCGAAAAATACTGGCTATTATTAGAATATGTATATTATTAGGAACTGGCCTTTCTATTGCTAGTTGATAAACATTAGGTTGCAGAAGATAAGCTGACATAGATTAGATTTCTCAGTCTTCCTTGGAACTGTATAAAGGTCGAGGACCAGGGTTCTGGGCTCCTTTAAACATATAACCTCAGCTTGACTATCACCTTCTTCCCTTCACTTTCCACAATCTAGGGTCTCACGTTTACCCTGGTTTATTAATAATTCAATCTATTACCATGGTTTCGGATTTTTGAGATTCTGATTGAGGCTTTACTCAAAATAGCGAGTGAACATTTCAGAAGAAATATAAACCTTACTAATCAGTGGCCTTGTTTCTTAGCTGGGAGAACCATGAACAGATCATTCACCTAAGGCTAAACAGTAGCCTAAAAAGGCTTGAGGCTGAAGGAATCAGTTTGTTTGGGGGAGACCTGAAGCATTGACTGTGAAAATAATCATTCTATGAAATGGTGATTGAATATCAGAAGATCCCTACCCAACCCTCAAATAGCTCTATTTTTATCATTGACACATTATTACCATGTGTTTTAAATAGCAAGCCATAATCTATTACAGTAATACAGCATCATAGACTCTGCAATATTTTATATATGATGTCCAGTAACTAAGCAAAAGGATAGTTTAAATCTGGAAGGAAATATATTTCTAAATGCAAAATTATCCATGTGTGTTTATGTGTGTATATGATACTGTAGCAACTTGGTCCCCTTTTTCTTTTAAATATTTGGAAATCGCATTTCTAAATTTAAAAACACTCACATCCCATTCGATAAAATTATCTCCAAGATTGTCTTAAATTAGAACAGAAGCAGATGGAATGGGATCGATTTCGTCTCTAAACTGCAGACAGTGGGAATTGGCCTCCAAGGTTTCTTTCTGTTTCCCTGTATGTGATAGTGCCCATAATTATCTCCTCAAATGCACACACAGACACCGTGACCCCTCTGCACGCAGTGAGTGTCGCCAGGAAGATTCGTCTCTGACACCTGTGACAGGGCTCACTGCGCACCTTGGGGAGCCTGGGTGTGGCAGCTTCAGGCAGGGTGTCTGCCAGGCCAAGGACCTGTGAGCAGCCCACTCTGCTTGCCTTCCCACTACCCCCAGCCCACCGATGCATCTCATTGCAGAGCGAGAGCAACATGGTTGTGCAGGAGGGCAGACAGTCTTTAACCCCTTTAAGCAAGCCTGGCCAGTTGAATGGCAGGGGAGATGAGAGCAGAGTGTACGGCACGCTTCTGACTTGTCTGTGAGCACCCTGCTCTGGTGATTCAGTCACCCCTCCCATTTCTGAGCACCAAACACACGTGAAGATTTGGTTTCTAAAGAATGGCCCTACCTCTGGAATCCATGCTGTTTTTCAAATTGCAGAGCCCACATAATTTTGTGTGAAGATTCAAGCTTTAGAATTGGTGATAAAGATGATTGCTAATGAGGCCAAACTCAAGTAGAAATGGCAGATAACTCCCATTGTATATGTGTTCTACCTCCAAACAGGAGACTTGTTTTGCTCCATTCAAATGACCAATTGTCAGGAGGAGCTTATGGAGGATGTGTTTGTAAAATTTATTCATTTCCCAAACTCTGCCCTCCTGATGTTTCTCCCTCCCCTAATTTTAAACAAAAGATGTCAAACATACTGGAGATAATAATAAAATAATGAATGCTATTTAACCAACATTTTGCCATATCATTCTAAGGTCTGCTTTTAAATAAAATGCTACAGATAACAGTAGAAACCTTGTTTGTATCTTTCATTGATCCCCCCTCTCTCTCCTGATGTAATTATAGTCCTCAAATTGGTATCATTTCTATGCATATGTTTATATGTGCATTATATATGTCAGGCTGTCATAAACTAGAAATAACATTGAATTTTGTGTTTTTAAAAGAATTCAGAAATTTTATGACATTATTCATATACTTTTGCGATTTGTTATTTTCTTTTTAACATTGTTTTCTAAAGAATTTATCATTGTCCATTGATGCTGCTCTGATTTATTTAACTGCTAAGTAATATCCTACCATGTGAATATACAGTTTATTTGTCTATTTTCTTAATAATAAGGACTAAGATTTTTTGCTGTCATAAATAATGTTACAATGAAGACTTGTACTTCCTGCTTTCTCAAGTGTGTGTGTGTGTGTTTATCTAGGGCCCACAACCGGAGAGAGAACTGTTCTATTATAGGCTAGCTGCCTCAATTTTCTAGAGAGGATGAAATTGCTCTTCAAAGTAGTTCTACTAGTTTGTGCTCCCACCAAATAGTGTAAGAAGTTGCCTGAGCAGTTGTATTCTCAGACACTATCATTTTGTATTTGATGGGAGTAAAATGCTACCTCATTGTGGTTCTAATTTGCATGATTCTGATTACTAGGACAGTTTTGTTGTCTGAATTGTCTGTTCATATCCTTTGTCCATTTTCTACCAAATTATTTGCCATCTTTCGTTGGTTTGTAGGAATTCTTCACATAGTCTCTAAACTATCCTTCTGTTCACTCTTGTCCTAGGGAACATTGGTTGGTAGGACATAAATGTAAATTAATCCGGTTGAGATTGACATTCACTAGGTCCCTTACCAATCAAAGAAAAAATAGCCTTTAAACTTAAAACCCACAAGGACTTGGTAAATTCAGACTATGAGCTACTATTTCTTAAATATACATCAGCATAGTCTTCACATTGTTTTCTGAGTTTTGGTTTTTCAGCAAATGATTGTTCCTGACAGATCAGTTATTTTACCAGACCAAGCCCGAGGAGCCAGCTTATTTCCATAATCACCAATTGAGCCTGAAAGTGAGAAAAATGATAAACCAACTCTGTCTTCCAACTTCAAGCAAAATTCAGACGGCTAACATAAGAGTTGTGATAGAAATTTGACACACATTACGTTGCATGTTATAGGTGTATGTGTGACCTAGATTTTGATTACTAGTTTATAGTAAAACAGTAAGCTGACTTCTTTGTATTGTATTCAGAACCTGCTGCATAATTTTGGGACCCTTGATTAAAATCAGTAGAAATTTCTCTGCAGAGGTAGCAGAGCTAACCAATGCAGGGCCCGGCTGGGCACAGGGCCCAGTGTGGCTGCACAGGTCACGTGAACATGAAGCTGCCACTGCCTACATTTGTGTTTGGTTTATTTTTTTCTGTACCTTTATCACATGCCAGCTATTATCTTTTGCTAAACACATTTAACATATTACATAGTATTTTTCTTCATTATACAACTAGCTTTTGTATGTTAAAAATGCTGAACTCAATCTTCTAATTAGGAAATTATTTTAACCGTCCTTAGATAAAGTAAGAAATCAATAAAATGCATACACTTTTAGAGGTTCTTAGGACTGGGAAAATAAAGATATAAATGAAAATTAGAGACTGCTGATATTTATCAAGTGAGTGGTTAGAAAGTACTGACTTTATTAAGATTGTATAAGAAAGTTTTGATAGAACTCATCCACGCCCCCCCCCCCCCCGCCCCCTTGGCGAGACAAGTAAAGTTCAAGAGAATGCCAGCAATGCCACATTCCGGAGGGTAACTCGTAAAACCTGCTGGCATGCAACTGGCCCAACCGGGTTGAGACTGAACGTAGTAGAACTGTCCGGGTGATTGAGAAGAGGAGGTGCTGCTGGCATTGGGAGGAAGTTGAGACCACGCAGGGGAACGATTCCACAAATACCCTCTGATTCCCTCCTATCTGCCAGGCCTGAGAACTGGGAATACAGCTGAGAACAAGACAAAGGATTGACTTTTGTTCAGCATAAACAGCACCAGAAAACAGAGAAAGTAAAAAGAAAATGGAAAAAAAAAAGAAAACAGGGAAAGTTGGTGTAATTTGTAATACTTGACACTTTCCTGTAACAGAAAGAAGAGCAGAGGCCCCATATGCTAATGAGGTGCTCCACAGGCAAGTGGAGTGGAAGCATGGATAATTTAGAATTTGCTGAAGCTTAAAGACCTAAGCTGCTAGTCAAACCCTGATTACAAGGATTTTCATTTTCTCTTGATCCGATGAAGATTTAATGAAGGACAAATTTGTGTTTAATCCCTTGGTGAGGAAAGTGCAACATACTACAAATTCCTATTAAGAGCTAGTAGATGCAAAACTCTAAAATTTGCAGAATATAATATTTTTCTTTACTGAAATATAAATTAACATTTAATAAAATATTAAATATAAATTAATATTAAATAAAAATAATATTTGTTCTTTAATTAAAAGGACCATTTCCCATGTCAGAAATTTAGTATTTTTTTTCTAGTACATTAGGTAGACAGAAACAAGCTCAACAAAATATATAAATGTTTAACAACTCTCCAAGTTGGAAATCCAGAGATTATTTTTATAGTTCATTAATTAGGCCTTGGATTCTTGGCATTTTCACAAAAACTTGTTTTCTATCTGTAGTAGCCATGAGGTTTTGTTTTCCCTATCTGGAATACTGAGATAATACCGACTGTGTAGGCTATTGAGAGGAGTGTGGGATATATGTGTGCCTGGAAACATGCTCCAAGCTGGGTCTGAAGGAAGTGTAGGTGTGAGGTGGACAAGCGGGCCGATGGAACATCACACACAAAGCTCAGCCGTAAGAAAGATCATGTTCTTAAAAAATAAATTGATGAATCAAAACTGGTTATTTTTACAAGGGGTTAGGTACCCTCCTTTTCAGTGACTTGTAGTATGTTCTACTTGTTCAGTCTTCACTCCCTACAGTGTGTGAGAGATGAGTTTTTCATATATCTCTAAATACTGTATGAGCTATACCTTCCATTAAAATTCATTTCTGCCCCTTTGGAGTATCCACCTACTCAGGAAACATGTTCTCCGTACAGCTGTGTGGCTCCTTCCCCATAGAGCTGCTTCACAGGCAGCCTCCTCCAACGCACAGGTGGGGGCCTTTCAGACAAGGAAGCCTGGGTTTCACCCTCACTCTCACCTTTGTCAGCCTGGATGACAGTCAGCAAGTAATTATTGTTCTTTCATGAAGACAATCTATAATAAAAAAAGCATAATATGCTCATTAGACCAGATGTCCTTCTGGACGTCCTTCTGGACAACCTTCCTGATGAAGCCAGTGATGCAAGGGCCAAGCCCCTTGCACGAATTTTGTGCATTGGGCCTCTAGTGACATAATAATAATACCTGCTTACAGAGACCATTTATATTCAATGGATAGCATGTAAATAAATGTTCAAGTTGCAAACCCTTATTTAACTCTCCTAAACGTCTTATTAAAAAAAACCCACAAAATTATCCTTCTCTAACCATTTTAGCAACAAAACAAGTCTGGAAGACATTGTTCTTAATTTGTGTTTATGATTTATTGTCACGATTTATTGTGTATGGTTTCCTGGCAGCACAGTTAGTCCTAAACAGTCGGATGGCCCCCGTGGTATAATCTATGAGCAGAACACATCAAACATACGTACAGAATCCTAGGATGAGAAAAATGATCCCCTTTGTGCACCGCGAATCTTATGCATATTAGGATGGAAAAGATGAACACATTTTAAAATGCTGAATTAAATGAATCAAATGTTGGCAGGATCTCCATATAGGAGTCAAAAGAAAGAGTAACAGCGTACATAGATCCTGCAAATGGCAATAGTGACAGGATGCAGCAAATAACATCAGATAATGTTGGATGATGAATCAACTTTTCCTTATCAGACACTCACTGGAAAAAGCAAATAATGTTGTAGCAGAAACTAAGAAGAGAATTGCTGCCAAAGAAATCTGGCCCTGCAGCTGTGAAGGCCGAGGTGGAAGTAGCAAATAAAGTTTAAAAATTTAAGAGCATCTCAAAGACCTTTCACATAGGCACAGTTCCTTGTGTGCTGTAGAGCCACACATTCCAGTAACCTAACCTTTATTATGAAATATACAGAGTACAAGCTGAGATGTGCAACTATTTTATTAAATACTAGAGGCCCGGTGCACAAAAATTTATGAACTCGGGGGAAAGCGGGGGGGGGGGGGGTCCCTCAGCCTGGCCTGTGCCCTCTGGCACTCTGGGACCCCTCGGGAGATAACAACCTGCTGGCTTAGGCCTGCTCCCGGGTGTCAGAGGGCAGGCCCAATCCCTAGGTGCAGCCCCTGGTCGGGCTCAAAGCAGGGCTGATTGGGGAGTTGGGGTGCCACCCCTGTCATGCACAGAGCAGGGAGGATCGGGAGGTTGCGGCGCCACCCTCAGTCATGCTCAGGGTAGGGCCGATTGGGGGGTTGGGGCACTGCCCCCGTCACACTCAAGGCAGGGTCGATGGGGAGGTTGCGGCGCCACCCCCTGTCATGCACAGAGCAAGGCCAATCAGGGGGTTGGGGAGCTCCCCCCTGTCACTCACAGAGCAGTGCTCATCAGCGGGGTTGGGGCTCCGTACCCTGTCACGCACAGAGCAGGGTCGATCAGGGGGTTGGGGAGCTCCCCCTGTCACGCACAGAGCAGGTCCCATCAGAGGGTTGGGGAGCTCCCCTCTGTCACTCACAGAGTAGAGCCAATAGTGGAGTTGAGGCACCGCCCCCTGTCACACTTAGGGCAGGGCCGATGGGGAGGTTATGGCTCTACCCCAGGGGTGGGCAAACTTTTTGACTCGAGGGCCACAATGGGTTCTTAAACTGGACCGGAGGTCCGGAACAAAAGTATGGATGGAGTGTTTGTGTGAACTAATATAAATTCAAAGTAAACATCATTACATAAAAGGGTACGGTCTTTTTTTTTTTTAGTTTTATTCATTTCAAACGGGCCGGATACGGCCTGCGGGCCGTAGTTTGCCCACGGCTGCTCTACCCTGTCACAGAGCAGGGCCCATGAGGGGGGGGCGGTTTGGGGTGCTGCACCCTGTCACACACAGAGCAGGGCCCATGGGGGGGGGGTGTTGGGCTGCCGCACCCTGTCACACACAGAGCAGGGCCGATCAGGGGGTTGGGGCGCCACACCCTGTCACACACAGAGCCGCAGGGTAATCAGGGATTGGGGAGCTCCCCCATATCAGGCACAGAGCAGGACTGATCAGGGGGTTGGGGTGCCTTCCCCTGTCACGAACAGAGCAGGGCCGATTGGAAGGTTGTAGCCCCACCCCCTGTCACACACAGAGCCGCAGGGCAATCAGGAGGTTTGGGCGCTGCCCCCTGTCATGCTGATCCCGGTCCCGGGAGGCCTCGTGGCTCCACTGATCCCGGTGCTGGGTGGCATATTACCCTTTTACTATATAGGATAGAGGCCTGGTGCACGGGTGGGGGCCAGCTGGTTTGCCCTGAAGGGTGTCCTGGATCAGGGTGGGGGTCCCCACTGGGGTGCCTAGCCAGCCTGGGTGAGGGGCTGATGGCTGTTTGCAGCTGGTCACACACCCTTCAGGGTGGGGGTCCCCACTGGGGTGCCTGGCCAGTCTGGGTGAGGGGCTGAGGGCTGTTTTCAGGCTGGCCAGTGACTGAAGCTCCCAACTGCTCCTTTTTTTCTTTTTCTTTTTTTATTCTGGGTCAGCTTTATCTCTGAGGCTTGGCTCCAGCTCTTAGGCCTCAGCTGCTGAAAGCAGGTTTCTGGCCTTTGTTTACCTTCTGTATTTGAAACAATGTTGCAATCCTGCTGGCTGAAGCCTGGCTGACTAAAGCAGGTTTCTGGGGTTTTGTTTAGCTTCTATATTTGTATCATAGTTGCTTAGAGTTGCAGCGCAGAGGCCAGCAGCGGCAGGTGGGGAATGTCGGAGTCCTCCATCACTGAAGCAAGTAAGCCTCATGTTTGCTTTAAGCTGCCTGGCTGCCAGCTGCCATCTTGGCTGGCAGTTAATTTGCATATCGCCCTGATTAGCCAATGGGAAGGGTAGCGGTCATATGCTAATTACCATGTTTCTCTTTTATTAGATAGGATGATCCCCAAGTAAATCAGGGAACCCCCCCCTCTCAGTGTCTCCCAGTAAATGGAATGAGAGCTCAAAATCCCATCCTGAATTCTTTCAAGACACTTTTCAGTTATCCTATTCTCTAAAAAATTGTGTTTCCTTTTTATCCTCACCCAAGAATATGTTTCCATTGATTTTCGATAGAGTAGAAGGGAGAGTGGAAAGAGAGAGACAGGAAGAAAGAGAGAAACCTCGAAGTGAGGGAGACACATTGATTGATTGCTTCCAGCACATGCCCCTACCTTGTGGAGATTGAGCCTGCAACTGAGGTATGTGCCCATAGCCAGGAATTAAACCCGTAACTCTTCAGTGTGTGGGTCGATGCTCTAACCACTGAGCAACCAGCCAGGGCATTATGAATGTTTAGTTAAATAGTAAACAATATACAAACTTATCTCCCCCTACATTTTGAATATTTTTTTTATCATTTAGGAAAGAAACGATAATAACAACAATAATGATGATGAAATAAAATGACTGGTATTTGTGGAGCCCTTAAGCTACATAATCTTTACTTAGGATAATTTCCTTCAGTTACTTCCTTGTAGCTTAACAGAACAATAGAGTAGTGACCTTGGAATGGAGATAACAAATGCCCTAACCTTTGGAATAGAATGGATAGGATTAAAATCAACTGGTATAAATAGAGATTTAACAGGAGAATAAAGACAGAACCTGGCTGGAGAACCTCGCTATGCTGATCAACTGAACTCTGTCTCCGTGTCATTCCTTCTTCACCGACTCCGTCCACACCTTTGGGAACCCCTGGACCTGCTGGGGCTGGACCCCAACATGTATTTACATATATGATGTACTGTGAGTTAAATATTGAGTATGGTATGAGATGAGGACTGAGATTGAAATTTTAGCCTTTACCCTTGTCACCTTTGGTGAAAATGACCATATATATATGTGGGTCTATTTCTGGACCCTTGATTCTGTTCCATTTATCTATATCCCTATTTTAATTACAATAGAACATTTTCTTGATTACTGATGGATTTATAATAAATTGGTATCAGGTAGTCTAAGTTCTCCAACTTTGATCTTTTTAAAAACTGATTTTGCTATTCTAGATTGTTTACATTTCCATATAAATTTTAGAAATACCTTATTAACTCCTATACAAAATCAGGAAGGATGGTGATTAGAATTGCATTGAAATATATAGAACAAATTGGGAAAAATATATATTAATATTATCACATGTTCCAATCTGTAAAAATAGTATATATTTTTTTCATTTATTTAGGTATTTTCTCTCTGTCTTTTAGTTAAAAAAACTGAGAAATATCTGTTCTAACTCAAAGTTTTGAGTTAAAACATGCACACATGTATTTTTGTTTGTTTGATTTGGTTACCACAGGATCAGCGTTAAATTTGGCCTGTACTCATTTAGTGGAGGGAGGGAGCATATTTTATCAGAGGAGTGTGTATAGGAAGTCAGACTGTGATGCTAATCATATATACATTGCTCACATACAACACACGGGAAGGTAGAGTTTGTTAGTACCAAAAGGAATCGTTCATTTCCAAAATGTATACTTATTTTGTAAGCCCATATAAGGGAAGAAACATACTGTTTTCTGTGTCTATGAGTTTTTGTTTGTTTGTTTGTCATGTTTGTTCATTCATTGCTTACAGATTTATATCCCACATATGAGTGAAATCATATGGTCCTTAACTTTTCCTAATTTATTTCACTTGGCATATCTCAAGGTCTATCCATGTTGTTACAAATGGCAGTATTTCATCATAGTACTACTAAATTTTATTATATTTTTATTTTATTTTAGTGCAGTGCTACTAAATTTTATTTTATTAAATAATTTAGATAGAAAATCATAGAAAAATATTTAAAGAAATAAAATATGAATGTAAAATAAAACAGATTATTGAAAAAAATAAGAAATGGAGAATAATTAATATCAACTTCTTCAAAGTTTGAATTATCTTGGGAAAAAAGTTAACCAAGATTAAACAAGTAGAAATAAAATTGTTTCCAGTACTTATAGTGCTTAACATTCACTAACTAGATACTCTCCTTGACTTATAATCTGGAACCAATTCAGCATCATTGTGAGATAAGTGCAGCCTCTTGCTAACTTTGGTTAGAACAACATGTCACGCTTTCATCAGCATTCATTCTGCAAAGTGTGTGACTATTAAAAGAGTTTGATCAGACATTGCAGAAACAGTTGTTTCTTGAACATATTACTTTCATTTATTTTGCTTTTGAAAGCAAATAAGACCACAGATAAATTTATTTAGATTTTTTTCAGAAAGTAATTAGTATCATTCACATAATTTTGTCTAATTTTAATTGTATTTTTACTCATGATTTTGTAAAGTATCACAGTTTCATTGAGAATGAGTTAACAGTGACATCCTCTTGATTTTGAGGCATAAATTATCTAAATTCAAATCCAATGAAAATCAATATCTCATTAGATTCTAAGAGGCAAATTAAGGTTTCTTTTAACTGCTTTATTTTGGAGCAGATGGGAATGTCAAAGCAGACGCCGAAATCACGGTGTTAAGTCTTTAATAAAGCCATTTGAGAATGAAAGGAGAAACTCCTGGTGCACTTGTCCAGAAGACAGTGATGTCCTCAATAAAGAGATTACTTTTCCTTTAAAAGTAAAAATGCACAGGCATAAAAGGAAAAAAATACCTCCAATGTCATCTTTGTGAATGTCAGTGAGAGTTGCTTTTATGGGGGACATGCCACAGTGGCATATGTATTCATTAGATAGCTGTGGCTTTTATTTTAAATGTGATTATTTCCCTCTGTGGCCATAAATTAGGTGCAGCCACTATTAAATTTAATTACTTTCTGTAGCAGCATGTAGCTGGGGAAGAGTTCCCTCTCAAAAAGGTGATTACAGAGAGAGAACTCTTCTCAACAAAGATGGCGCTCTGTTGTTTATGTTTATTCATATGCTGAAGACTGGAGCATTGAGCCCCATGCTCCAGACAGGAGTTTGATATACAAAAATAAAGTCCACGTTACATGCTGTTCCACGACAAAACTGCTCTTAGAAAATCTGAGTATATTCTTCATGAAAATATATTTGTGCAAGGAACAACAATGATTATTTATCATCCCCTAGCTACTGATTTGGCAAACAAATGATGGGATGTGCCTCAGTAACAGGTACCATGTAACAAATGATCATTCTTTCAGCATCTTAGTTTTCCAGCATTCATGTTACAAAAGGCTTTTAGGGATTAATGAAAATGACCATATACAATAATCATAATACTCTTGAAGCAATGAGGTCTTCTGTGTACCTCTATTATAAAAATGAGAAAACATATGATGCTTTGGAATGTAAACCCTACTGTGATATAAAGTCATACAAAGATACAAACCGAAGTAAGGGTGATTTTGCCAACAACTGCAAACATCATTGCTGATCTTGCTCATAAAATTATGTTTAGTTGAACTTAGTTGCATTGACTGTGACAAAAGTTTATTAAGAAGTGACTATCTGCCCTGACTAGTGTTGCTCAGCATGCACAACAAAGGGTTGTGTGTTTGGTTCCTGGTCAAGAGCATGTTACCTGGGTTGCAGGTTCGATGTGCAGGAGGCAACCAATCGATGTGTCTCTCTCACATTGATCTTTCTCTCTTTCTTCCCCTCACTCCCTTCCTTCTACTCTCTCCACAAAAAAACAAAAAAAAATCAATGGAAAGCATATCCTTGAGTAAGGATTAACAAGGAAAAAGAAAAGATGTGAATATCTTCACTTTATTCAAAATTATTTAATTTTTTTCAAAATTATTTAAAATTTTTTACCCCAGCCCTTATCAAATAAGCCTTTTTTATGTCAAGTTAAATAATTAACCAATGTCATTTTTGACAATATATGGAAAGCTCAGGACAGAAATAATGCTTATTTTCTTAAAAACTATATTTCAGTGTGTTGTACATGTAAACAAAATATATCAAGTTTTTTTGTTTTGTTTTGTTTTTTACTATAGAAAATAGTTAAGTTAAACCCTTTAAAACTAGTTCACATTGAGCTTAGCCAGAGAATCTCCATAGACGCAGGAAAAAGGATGAGGGCCAAAATGCTAATAGATTAATAGAAACAACTATAGCGGCAAATAACTTTTATAGTAAGTGTTAAGAAAATGGAATCAACATTGAGAGAAAGAAGTTGTTCCTTTCTCCTCTAAGAAGGTAATGGACCACTCTGCCTGTGAACCTGTTTTCCAAGTAACCCAGAAATTGAGCCACCACTGAGAACAAGGAGGTCTGAAAGCCACCGGTCAGCCAGGTGACCCCAAAGTAAGGCCTTCCCCGGAGACACTACAGGACATCAGAGCTGCTCCAGCACCAGCACAACTGGTTCTCACAGGCCTCCCCCACCCCCACCCCACCAGGACCCTCAGCCACCGCAAGGGAGATAAATGCATTGGGATAACCGATGCCTGCTAGCTGGAGGGGCCGGCTTCTTGCATGCCTATTTAATTGTTTTTATGTAGTTAGAAAGGTTTCAGAGATCCATGAGTATTGCCTTCCAAATTGTCACATGATCAGGTTATGTAGGTTTTTACAAACATTATTGTATTTATGAAGATACTAAGTGAGAATATTTTTTAGAATTTTATTCTGGGTCACTTTGCAGCCACACCCTCACTACCCTACATGGGAAACAAATTGGAGAGGGTAGACTTGCAGCACCACCTCCTAGAAATGGCAGGGGTGTCTACAAAACCCTGTGAAGCTACCTCTTTCCCAGTCAGAAAGTCTAGTCCATTTCAAAAAGAAGCCCAGTCAGTTTTATATATGAGTTTTAACAGTCGAATAGTCATCTCCCTCATTCTTTGGATACCAATGACTTTGGAATATTTTTGAATTTCAAAGTCACCTTCAACAATAGCTCTTTGCCACTACTTAATGTCAAGTGAAATAACTTTTCCTCCTCAAAGGTAGACCATAGCTTTTCAGCAACCCCACAAGAACACATCGGGAAAATATCTCTTATTGATATATCCAAGAGCTTTTTTTCCCGTTCCTTTTAATTAGACAAATGAATAAAGATATTACAATCTGTGAATCACTACAAAGAATATTAACATCTTTGTATTTTATATAAGAATCGATCTTTTCTATTAGATGTTAGTTGTAAGGTACTAAATAAATTGTGTAAATATAGTACAGTATAAAGAAATTTCTCAATTTTTTTCCTACTTCAATAAAAGCAGTTTTAATAGCAACATAATTTTAAAGTAAAAATAGATTGTAAAATCCTCATAGCACCTTAAAACATTAGTGTTGAATTTTTTAATATTCCCTATCAGTGCTTGTTCATGTGCATAAATAATTTTACACAGTGGTCATCATTTTGACATAATCTTGTCTCATAATAAATATATTACTATGACTTTAAATCTAAGAACTCAAAAGACTCTTTAAAACACTTAAAACTAAAGTTAAATGAACATAATTTTCTCAAAGGCTTTTAATTTCTGTAACATTAACACCAATGCCATAAGCTAATTTAGAATCATCACTCCAGCTCAACAAAAAGAAACAAAAACTGTGAGCAGTATCCTTGTAGTAATTATTCCTGACATCTTCTGCTTACCATTCACTTATGCTATAGCTGTATTTTTCTATATAACCATATTTTAATCAGTATTTCTTATTAACATTGGTTCCTTAGAATCTTTCCTGATTGCTAATGACTCTATGTGCTGTTGTAGATTTTCACAGTTTGTATAACTACTCTTTCTATTTTTACAGTCAAATCACAAAATATCAGATATCTTTAAAAAAAACAAACAAACACCTTTTGGTCTTATCCTGTCTTTGTCTCTCTCTAGTTTGATCAGCTCTCTCTCATATTTAGATCCACACAATTGTACACCAAACAACAACAAAATAAACCATTCTTTTGGCGGAGCAAGAAGGAGGCTGAGTGTAGCCCTGCATCGCCCGCTGAATTATGAGCTACTCGATGCACAGGAGCTGTTCTTCCCCGACCCGTAATCTCACATTTACAGCTCAGTGAGAATTCCACAGGGACCAGTGAACAAGTCTGAGAGAAAACAAAATGAAAATGTTCCCTTCATGAGACCATTTATGACCAATATTTGAAAACTTTGCTAACTTTTAAAGGAATGTTATTCTTTGCTGTTCACAAACTGGAAAACTGTCCGTGCAATTTGCTATTATAACATTTACTCCAGCATTACTGACAGATTTTTATCGATGTCTGTGAAAATTAAATTGATAAAGATTTTCAAATGAGCTTTCATAAAATATGTTATAGAGGAGCAGCTGGAACAAGTCTACTTTGCGTGCATTTGTGCTTATATGTATATATACATATCTCATTCTCAAAAGACTTAAGAGGATTCATAAAAGTACAGAAATAAAATAAGATTAAGAAATGCATTAAAAGTAGGAAAATGAGGTGAACCAAAAATAAAGGCACAAAAGGACAATAGAGCCAGGAGTGAGGACAGTATAAACGTGTTTATGAAGATTTGTGTGGTAGACAAGTATTCATTTGTTCCCCAAAGTCATTTTAACCCACTCCTGTTCTATGTCTTCCTATTCCTTCACCTAATGGTTGCCACAGATGTAATTCTGATTGATGAGATTGGGCAGAAATATTTTCAATGCCTTATCGGAAAGAGTTTTTGCTTTCTGATAATTGTGAAATAATTTTATATTATTCCGTGACAAAGACCCTCCTCCCCTAATTTATGCCTTTGAATATGGAATATGAAAGTGACATTTGGAGCTCTTGCAATCATTGTGTGGCCATGTGAATAGCAGATATAGGCCACATGCTTTGAGATCTAAATAAAGCTGCTGCAATACCAACAATGTCCCACAGGCTTCTTGTTGGGGAGGAATGCATCTCTGTTTATGTAAACCACAGTTAATCTAGATTTTGTTTACTTGCGACTAACCACATTTTAACTTAGACAAACTATATTCTGACTAATGTTGGACCATATATTTGACTTCCAAGTTTTAACTTTCAGCATGAACAGGAAAACAGTACCAGTTATGGTACACATTGCTTATAATGAAAACCCACCATTCCTCAGAGTTCTTAGTGAGGAACATATTATGTGATGCAGTGAGCAAAATCCTTCCCAAGCACAATAAATAACATGAAGGAAAAATGTAGGCACCTTTAAAAAAAAAATTGATCTTTGATAGAATCAGGGTGAGAATTAGGGGTTTATAAGGTTAATGCCTATAGATTATAAAGAAAAGCATAATTTACTACTTTCTCCACCATCACCCAGAATGCTTTTAGAACACGAAAGTTATAAATTCATGACTCAGGGTGGTAGAGTTTCTTGCTGTATCACTGTTGGGAGGGGAGTCAAGATTTTGACCATAGACATCAAAAACGCCCTACTAAGGTACTCTCACCATACAAGAAAGCTGTTGGTCCCCCCATGCTCCACCCCCATTATTCTTACTGTCTGTATTCTAGAAATGCAGAGAAGTGGACTCACCCCCTGATCAGCCACACTAGAAACAATGAAATCAGCCATTTATCTCTACAAGGGACTGGGTTGCATAAAATGTACTAATCAAGAGGAAATTATTTGTCAGTGCAAAAATCCAAAATTGTGATTGTGTAAAGATACTTCCTTTAATTAATAAATGGCTGTTAATGAAAGATAAATGCAGTGGTCGGTACCTATTTCTGGATCTTTTCATATATGACTGATACGGGAAAAAATGGAGAAGGTACAGAACTTATTTATAGATCTTTCCTTGGAACACCAACTCCCTCTTGAGAAGTTAATAATTTTAATATTGGCTGAAGAAAGAGCTTTCACTTAGGGAGGCCTATGAGAGTGCTGCAAAAACACAACTGTCCTTTCAATCATCCGTGTAATTAACTATTAGAAAAATGCAAGAGACTGACGTAGATTCTGCAATGTTAAAACTAGATGGGGCCTCGGTTGAACATCCTCTGTATATGTTAGTCAGAGAGAGGGTTGCATAAAGATCTTTTAGCGGGTAACAAAATAAATTATGGTAGTTTAAATGAATCCTTTTCAGTTACAGGTATAACTGAAATTGAAAGTATTGATAAAACTCAATATAATTTTGTTTATGTAATTAAATCGTAATTAGATTGTTGACATCAACACAAAATTAATCAACAGTTTTTCCTTTGTCAATAGTTGGGAAATGCCAAAACTAAAAGTGCTGCTGCTTTCTTCCTTTTAAGGAATTGGCCTTGACAACCTTTACTCTATATTGAATGCATTACATCTAAGGCAGTTAATGTCTTACAACTAGGATGCCTGACATAAAAATGAAAGGATCATTAGATGGACTGTTAATTCTATGAAGGAACTAACTTTTGAACAAAGAATGTGGAGCCAGATTAGAATTAAAGGAGAGCTATATACACAGATGATATACCCACTATGAAGAGTGGTGTGGGGCTGAGTTTGAGTAAAGTGTTTTTACAAGTATAAAATTACTTAACAAGAGTTTGATATCCCGCCTTTACTCCAAGATGTTTCTTTGAAGGGCAGAGATTCAGAGTTTATTTTTTGTTGTTATTTAATTATTTTGAACTCAGTTGCGCATGAACACTAGATTTTGTTCCCCTTGAGTTTTTGTTTCCTCATAAACTGAGTGGAAAAAAATTCTTCTTACAACCTCTAGGAACATTACAGCTTCTGTTCAATCAACTACAAACACCAATTCTGTACCGGATGCATGTGTTTTATGTCCAGGACTATGTTTTATCCCGCTTTCCAATAAATATCTTGGTTCTATAAATAAAAATAAGAATTTATACAATATATCACAAGAAAAAGTCAACAATTTCACAGTCTAATTTATCTCAGTTTTACATCTTTAAATGTTTCCCCACTTCAATCTTCTTACTCAGTTTATTCAGGTCTTGCCTATGTTAGCAAACAAACCTTTTCCTAAACCTGTTTCCCACCCTAAGCGGTCTGGCTCAGTGGATAGAGTGTCAGCCTGAAGACTGAAGAGTCTCAGATTTGATTCCAGTCAAGGGCATGTACCTTGGTTGCAGGCACATACCCAGTAGAAAGTGAGCAGGAGGCAGCTGATCGATGTTTCTCATCGATGTTTCTAACTCTCTATCCTTCTTCCTTCCTCTTTGTAAAAAATCAATAAAATATATTAAAAACAAAACAAACAAAAAAAACTGTTTCCCACCTAAAAATATCATCTTAATTCCCTTAATTTTTCATGTCAACTTGTTTCAGTCTCCAAAAAGAAAAGGAAAAAAAAAAAGAAAGAAAGAAGAAAAAAAGAAAGATCCACTTCCTTACTTCTTTGTTTCCGACTCATTCTTTCAAACAACTACAAAATAAAATGGTTCTGCTTGAAACTAACCAAATTCTAGCCCTTCAGAACCTTTGGCTTCCCTGTCTTCTCCATGACATGTTGACATATCAATTACCTTGTCTTTCTTTATGACTCTGGTGACTTTCTATCATTTATCTTTATTCTCTTTCAGCTTCTCTAACTCTTTGTTTTCAGCATCTTCGTAAACACTTACCCAGTCCCTTCCCTGTTCCAGGCATGGGGCTTATCACGTTATCAGCTTTCTCATTCTGCCATTAAATGTAGCTCCCCGCTCCACTCTAACAAAAACCCAAAAACCTGTTCTTAGCTCTTTCCTTTTTATCATCATCATATTTTTTATTTGTGTTTTTGATTTTTTTGTTTTATTAATCCTCCCTGAGAATATTTTCCCAATTGATTTTTTTTTTTTTTTTTGAGAGAGAGAGAGAGTAGAGGGGCGGGGTAGGGGGCGGGGCTGGGAGAGAGAGAGAGATGTGAGAGAGACATGGTTTGGTTGCCTCCCAATTTCACCCAGACTTGGGCCTGGGAATGAACCTGCAACCCAGGATGTGCCCTTGACTGGTACTCAAACCCATGACCCTTCCATTTGCGTGTTGTTTTTAAATTTCCTATTTCCTTCCACGTCCTCAAATAGCATCTCCAATAGAATTATTTCTACATTCTTAAGGAGAGCCTTAATTGGTTAATGCACTTTTTCCTTAGTTTATCCTGCACTTGAAACTCACTTGTCCATAACTGAATTCTTGTCCAACCACTGATTCTGCTCTATCACAAGGGGTAGAGCAGGTAGGGTTAAAGATCTGAAACCCAGGCAAGCCTGTGCACACTCCTGGCTTTGTCTTAGGTGAGCTGAAGAATATTGAACAAGATTCTTACTTGTGGGGTATTAGATAAGTTTCTTACCTTTTCTAAGAATCGTTTTCCCTGGTACTACTTCAGGTTTGTCTTAAAGACAAAAAGGAAGAGAGTTCACAGAGGTAGAAAATGAATCGGGCCTTACAGAGGAATAAAAGCAAATAGAACAGAATGTCCTAAGATATGCTTGGTTCACACAGACAAAGGAGAGATGAGGGCTTTGGAAAAACAATTACATCTGACAAAGGATTTGGCAACCTCTAAAAGTTAGTTTTTGTTTCATCTATATTTGGTAGAATTGTGCCTGCTATTTGCATTAAATCTTTACTTTGGCTCAAACTCATATTTTATTCATCTCTTTCAAAACAATAATTGTAATGCTAACACAAAGGAGGAAATTAGATTCACTTTTATATCTCTGTGTTTGTATATATACCAAAGTCATCATTTCACATAGAAAGCATGGTGATTCTTTAGATTCATACATCTATTTGTTTTATAATATAAAGTATTTTGTGCTTGTATATGTTAATCTAACTTGTTCATATTTCTTCTCCTTATAAAGCTGGATACTTTTTTGACTAGCAAGTTTTAGAAAATGTAAATAAATTAATTTACTGAGTGAAATATGCTCTCTTAGCCACGATTTTTTGGGGGAATGTCCTGAGACTATAATTGAATGAGAATAAAAAAGAGTGACATTCATTCTATGGAGAAATAAATTATTTATGAAGTTTAAAAGTTCTTCAAGGAACATAAAGTGCTGATAGAAATCATCCTTTAGTACAAATCTTTTCTCTATAAATAACTGATATTTATAGAAAAGATAAGTGCACTTATTATATATAATATATAATAAAACATAAATGTGATATATATAATACATAATATAGTGCTATATCTATATTTGCCCATCTAAATTTCTGAATTCATTTTTATGGATGAACCACACTTTGGAAGATTAGAACATGGTGGACTGCAGTTGGGGGTGGAAATATGATGTTTTCTATTTGATGTTTCCATAATCTTTTATCTGAACCTAAAAATGTATCTTGAAAAGCATTTTAACAATTATTTCAAAGTGAAATTTATTTTCTTTTTTTTATTAAATCTTTATTGTTCAGATTATTACATTTGTTCCTCTTTTTTCCCCCCCATAACTCCCCTCCTTCCAGTTCCCACCCCACCCTCCGCCCTCACTCCCCACCCACTGTCCTCATCCATAGGTGCACGATTTTTGTCCAGTCTCTTCCCACATCTCCCACACCCCTTTCCCCCCCAAGAATAGTCAGTCCATTCCCTTTCTATGTCCCTGATTCTATTATAATCAACAGTTCATTCTGTTCATCAGATTATTTATTCACTTGATTCTTAGATTCACTTGTTGATAGATGCATATTTGTTGTTCATAATTTGTATCTTTACCTTTTTCTTCTTCTTCCTCTTCTTAAAGGATACCTTTCAGCATTTCATATAATACTGGTTTGGTGGTGATGAACTCTTTTAGCTTTTCCTTATCTGTGAAGCTCTTTATCTGACCTTCAATTCTGAATGATAGCTTTGCTGGATAAAGTAATCTTGGTTGTAGGTTCTTGGCATCCATCACTTTGAATATTTCTTGCCACTCCCTTCTGGCCTGCAAAGTTTCTGTTGAGAAATCAGCTGACAGTCGTATGGGTATTCCCTTGTAGGTAACTGAGTTTCTTTCTCTTGCTGCTTTTAAGATTCTCTCTTTGTCTTTTGCTCTTGGCATTTTAATTATGATGTGTCTTGGTGTGGTCCTCTTTGGATTCCTTTTGTTTGGGGTTCTCTGCGCTTCCTGGACTTGTAAGTCTATTTCTTTCACCAGGTAGGGGAAGTTTTCTGTCATTATTTCTTCAAATAGGTTTTCAATATCTTGCTCTCTCTCACCTTCTGGCACCCCTATAATTCTGATGTTGGTACGCTTGAAGCTGTCCCAGAGGCTCCTTACACTATCTTCATATTTTCTTCGGATTCTTTTTTCATTTTGCTTTTCCGGTTGGGTGTTTTTTGCTTCTTCACATTTCAAATCTTTGACTTGATTCTTGCGCTCCTCTGGTCTGCTGTTGGGAGTCTGTATAGTATTCTTTATTTCAGTCAGTGTATTCTTAATTTCTAGTTGGTTCTTTATCACAACATCGAGGGTCTCATTAGATTTCTTGTAGATCTCATTAAGTTTATCGGCGGCTTCTAGACAGTTCTTGAGAGACCTTAAAAGTGTGGTTCTGAACTCTATATCTTCCATTGACAATTTTGTCCTGTTTCTTTGTCTCCGCATTTTTTTAATGCTTTCTTGGTGCACCCCCTAGTGGTCTTTGTGAGCAGTCTTGTTGTAGTTAAGCCTTGATTGTTGTAGTTAATACTGGGGGGATTTGACCTCCAGGCCAACTGGCTGTGTCTATTTTCTTTTACAAACTGTTTATTCTCCCTGTACAGCTCTTATTATTAACTCTGAAACTAGATTACTGTAACTTTTCATAGACAAATCTATTAATCAGTATTTCTTAGGTTGGTTCTTGAGCTCCAAAAACACAGTGTGTCTCAGTGGGTGAGCCTCAACCTTTGAACCAGGAGGTCACTGGTTCAATTCCCAGTCAGGGCACATGCCCAAGTTGCAAGCTCAATCCCCAGTCAATATTTTTAGATTACACCTGATTATAGTTAAATCTTTAAAAGCAGCATTCATTTGAAGGATTGAGACAACTCTATTAAATATAAGAATAATATACATAAAAATTGCATTCAACATATAATAAGTTATGGAAAATTTAAATTATAGAGCTATAAAATGAGAAACTAAGAAGTTATTACAAGATATAACAGCAATGTAAATTAAAGTTTAATTTAATAAAACTAATGAAAAGGAATTTAATTTCTTATGTGACCAAGATGACTAAGCCAAGTGTCCTTGACATATTTTTTCCAGTACCAACAACTGTATATATAAACACTTGTCAAATGTTTTAGCCTGAAATATATTAAGAAAGACAACTTATTTAGGATGCAAGCCAGCAAAGATGAGACCATATAGTTAAAAAATGAAATTCTGTTACCTTCAGGATACGAAGAAGTCTGTATGGGATCAAGGATACCATGCTGTAGTGTTTTATAAATAGACTAGAGGCCCGTTGCATGAAATTTGTGCATGGGAGGGGGATGTCCCTCTCTAATCCGGGACCCCTCAGGGGATGTCTGACTGCCGGTTTAGGCCTGATCCTCCCTAAATCAGCAGTCGGACATCCCTCTCGAAATCCGGGACCACTGGCTTCTAACTGCTCACCTACCTGCTGGCCTAATCCTCTTAACTGCTTGCCTGCCTGCTGGCCTGATCTGCCCTAACTCCTCTCCCCTGCTGGCCTGATCACCTCTATCTGCCTCTGCCTTGGCCCTGCCAACATGGCTTTGTCCGGAAGGACATCCAGTCTAGTTAGCATATTACCCTTTTATTAGTATAGATAGAGGCCTGGTGCATGGGTGGGGGCCAGCTGGTCTGCCCTGAAGGGGGTCCTGGATCAGGGTGGGGATCCCCTTGGGGGATGGGGCTGGCCTGGGCAAGGGGCCTGGGACAGTTTTCAGGCTGGCCACACCCTGATCAGGGTGGGCGGGTCCTCGCTGGGGGATGGGGCCAGCCTGGGCAAGGGGCCACTGGGGGTTTTCCAGGCTTGCCACGCCCCCATCAGGGTGGGGAGTCTCTGCTGGGGGTGGTGGTGACCTGGTCAAGGGGATGGGGTGGTTTGCAGGCTGGCCATGCCCCCATTGGGGTGGGAGGGGTCTCTATTGGGGCTGGGGCCAGCCTGAGCGAGGAGCTGAGGGCTGTTTGCTGGCTGGCCATACCCCCATTGGGGTGGAGGTCTCTGCTGGGGGCAGGCCGGCCTGGGTGAAGGGCCGTTTGCAGGCCATGCATGCTCCCATTAGGGTGGGGGTCCCCGCTGGGGAGCGGGCAGCCTGGGCGAGGGGCCTGGGTCATTTTTCAGGCTGGTCAGCCCCCTGATGGGGTGGAGGTCCCTGCTGGGGATGGGGCAGCCTGGGCCAGGGGGCGGGGAAGCCTGGGCAAGGGCCTGGGGGTGGTTTCCAGGCTGGCTAAGCCCTTGGCTTTGTATGGGAGGATGTCTGGAAGGTCTCGGGAACATCTCCTGGTCTAATTAGCATATTACTCTTTTATTAGTATAGATGGGTCAGAAAGTAAAAGGTGACTGCCATAAATTTGGTGTAAAGTACCATTGGTCTAGAAGCTGAGGAAAGTGTAAATGCATCAGAATAATTTTGTTTGCAAATAACCTAAAATCCAATTTAGAATGGCTAAATACTCAGAGGGCATCTATTGATTCTCATCAGTACATCACTTTAGCAGTGTTAGTAATGATCTGGTCTCTTTTTGCTTTGTCTTCAGGGATAAAAGCTTCAATGTCAGTCAAGGCTCCTTTAAGGCCATAAGATGCCTGCAAAGATTGATGCCATGGCCAATGCTTCTTTGATAATATCCCAAGAGGAGGGACAGGAAGAACAGTTTCTGTTAGTTCTCTTGAAGAATAACGAAGCTACTTTCTTGAACATTTTATCACTTCTATTGGGTCATTTGCTCATCCCGAGTTAATACTATGGGAGGAGGATATACGTGGCTGAATGACTTAAACCAATCAGGGCACACCTTTGGTATTTAAAGTTGGTCATAGACTCTACACAATGGGAAAATGATGCATCACTCAATGGAATATTGCAAACAGTTGGCAGAAGAGAGAGAAACAATTTGGGAGGATATAAGCAGGTATCCACCACAACATGGAAGAGATGATTGGGCCTGACTGAAGTTTCCCCCAAGTGTGTGCCTCTATTAAAGTGTGAGCCCCTCTTCATTTTGCTTTGCTTGCTTCTCTCTTATAGAATGACTACGTAGTTTGGTGCTTGAAAGCTTGGCTGAAGCCCTAGTGTGAGTTCAAAGCCTGGCTCCATCACTTACCCACTGCATGACTTTGGGCAATTATTTTATTTCCCTGAGCTTTAGTTTCTTCAGCTTGTCCTATATAATAAAAGGCTAATATGCAAATTGCCCCCTCAACCAGGAGTTCGCCCAGGAGTTCGACCAGGGGGCGGGGCCACCCTGCCAACCACCCACGTCCCCTGCCCTGGCTGGCCCAGCTCAATCAGCCCCGATTGGGGTGGGCCAGCCAGACCCCACCTTTGTACGAATTCATGCACCGGGCCTCTAGTATTATATAAAATAATAGCTACCTTCTAGGAGTATTATGTGGCTTATATGAGTTAATTCATGTAAATAATTTAGAACAATGCTGATTATATAATTATTAATAAATAAAATTTAGTAAGTGATTATCATAGGAGATAGGCTTTTGACATATGGTATATATGTATGTGTGTATGCATATTTATAATATAGATTATAGAACATAAATTAATCTTTAAAGCACTTCTCAAACAAAAATTTTGCTTTTCCCCCATCATCATCATTTTGTTTATGCTCTTTGTTTTAGTAGCTCATCCGATCTAAATCATTTTACATTGATACATGATTAATTTTTAATACACAGTAGCCCCTTTTTATCAGTAATTTTATTTCCCACAGTCAACCATGGTCCGAAAATAGTAAATTCCAGAAATAAACAATTCATAGTTTTAAATTGCACAACATTCTGAGGAGTGTGATGAAATCTCGCGAGTCCTGCTCCACTCCACCTGGGATGCGATCGCCCCCTTGTGGAGTGTCTCCACCTGTAGCCGCTCAGCAGCCATCTTGTTTTCAGATGGACTGTCAGGTATCAGAGTGCTTGTGTTCACATCTCCCTTGTTTCGCTTCATAACAGATGCCGGGATTCAGAAATGCCAAAAAGAAGCTTTAATGCATCCTTTAGTGAAAAGTGCAAGTTCTCCACTTAAGGAAAGGAGTCGATGCTGAGGTTGCTTAGCTCTACGGTAAGAACGAATCTTTTACTGTGAAACTATGACGAGGAAAAACATCTCATGCTAGTTTTCTGTTTCTCATCACCCATTGTATCATCCCATATCATCACGAGAAGGGTGAGTACAGTACAGTCGATATTTTCAGAGACCACACTCACATAACTTTTATGACAGAATACTGCTGTAATTGCTCCATTTTACTTTTATTGTTTTAACTCTTACTGCACCTAATTCTAAAAATTAAACTTTATCACAGGCATTTATGTGTAGGACTAAACATAGTACAGCAAGTCCTCAAATAATGTCATTTCTTTCAATGTTGTTTTGGTTTAACTTTGGCGAGAAAAGAAAATTCTAATATCCAGCTGGGGCTATTGGCTCATGGAATGTCTCCTCTCCCTTCTCTCCTCTCCCTCCTCCTCTCCAGAAGCCTGCTCCTACTCCAAAAGCCCCCCCCCCTCTCTCTCTCTCTCTCTCTCTCTCCCTCTCTCTCTCTCTCTCTCTCTCTCTCTCTCTCTTTCTCTCTCAACCGAACCTGAGACCTTTCAGTCCGCAGGCCAACGCTCTATCCACTGAGGGGCCTGATTCATAGCCTTTCAGTTTCTCCAGTCCTTTGAGCCCTCAACCCCCAGAGTTCTGCATATGCTTTTCCACTGCCAGGAGTATTCTTCTTCCTACTCTGCTCATTTGGTTAACTCAGACTCATACTTAAGACAACAACGCAAATAAGAACCCTTCCCTGACTCTTAGCTTCTGTTAACACCATAAACAGGGCATTTATAAAAAAAATATTTGGAGCAGTTTATAAGGTTGTACTTGTGGGATTATTAATGTCTATCTGTTCTAGACTTTAAACTCCAAAAAGTAGTCATCCTCATCCTCTGCCCTTGACTGGAATCAAACCTGGGACCCTTTAGTCCGCAGGCCAACGCTCTATCCACTGAACCAAACCTGCCTGTGCTCTTTAGAAGGAAGATAAAACAACCTCAAAAAAGAATGATGTATATAACGGATTAATTTCCAGAGCATTCACAGATGCCATTTATGTTGCAAGTCATCCTTCCTGAATTGTTTTCAATTTTCAATTGAGGGGTTATTTTAAAGCAAATAGATGAACCTGGTGAAAGGGAGAAAGAGAGTGAGGAGGGAGTGTGGGAAAGAGAGGCTTTGTAATGACTTCCATGTGAGGACAGCCTGGGACCCCTTTCTCCAACCTCATCTCCTTCCATCCTTTCTTTCACTTTATGGTTGGAACACATCATAATTCCCCAACTTGTACACTATTTCAAGCCTCTGGGGTTTTACTTGGACTGCTCTGTGTCGAAGTAGAGTTCTTTTTCCCTCCTTTTAGTATGGATTCAAAACCCTCTGCCTTTCTCCTTTCCTTCTTCTAGGGAAAACGAAGAGAGGAGAAGAGCCAGCCCTGACTGGTTTGGCTCAGTGGATAGAGCGTCGACCTGAGGGCTGAAGGGTCACAGGTTCGATTCTGGTCAAGGGCATGTACTCTAGGAGAATCTTTCTAATTACCTTTTCCTGTCTGTCCGAGGTACCCTCCCCGGGGGCCCAGTGCTATCCTGTGCTTATCTCTGTCAGGGTTCTAGTCATATTGGATGGAAATAATCACTCTGATCCTCTTTTCTAATTAGATTGTGGACTCCTCAAGGATAGGAAGGTCTCTTAATCATTTTTTAAAATATATTTTTTATTGATTTCAGAGAGGAAGGGAGAGGGAGAGAGAGATAGAAACATCAGTGATGAGAATCATTGATTGGCTGCCTCCTTCATGCCCTCTACTGGGGATCGAGCCTGCAACCCAGGCATGTGGGTTTCACTCCCCTATCTACTCTTAAGCACCTTTAATATTTTAAATACATATTTTTCTTATTCAAATATAAGAGAAGTTTGCCCTGGCTGGTGTGGCTCAGTTGGTTGGGAATCATCCCATGCACCTAAGCAGGGGTCCTCAAACTATGGCCTGCGGGCCACATGCAAATACAAATATTGTATTTGTTCCCGTTTTGTTTTTTTACTTCAAAATAAGATATGTGCAGTGTGCATAGGAATTTGTTCATAGTTTTTTTTAAAACTATAGTCCGGTCCTCCAACAGTCTGAGGGACAGTGAACTGGCCCCCTGTTTAAAAAGTTTGAGGACTCCTGAGTCCTAAAGGTTGATGGTTCAGTTCCCTGTCAGGGCACATGCCCCTGTTACGGGTTCAATCCCTGGTTGGGGGTGTGCAGGAGGCAGTTGAGAGATGTTTCACTCCCACATCAATGTCTGTCTGTCTGTCTGTCTCTCTCTCCCTCCCTCTCTCCCTCCCTCCCTCCCTCCCTCCCTTTCATGCTAAAAATCAATAAAATATCATGTGTGTTTTTTTAAATAAGAGAAGTTGCAAAAACTTTAGATCAAGCATCCCTAGCATGAGAGCAACCCTAACATGAGTTTCAGGGAGTGCTAGTTCTGCAAGTTGCCTTGGGATAAAAGTTTACAGTTCAAGTTTGGGAAGCCGGAATTTCTTTATCCCCTCTTCAAGAGCCATGATCAACATTAGCATATTAAAACTCTTAAATTCCTGTAACAAAGAAAACATGTTTAACTACAGTTAAATGAAGATTTTCCAAATTTATTTTATATATTTTAGTTTTTCTCTCAAAGGTGACCTAAGATAAGGACTTGAGTACAGTTAGTTTGTTGAGAGACAATTTCAGAAAACAAAAGTGAGGAGATGGGAAAAGTGAGGCACGTAAGGAAAGAAAGACAATCAAGAGGTGTTAATGAACTCATTACCACTATAAACAACCGGGATTTAGTTTTGCTAAGAACTCTCTAAAGATTCATGTAGAATGCACCAGAGAGTTGTCGTGCTTGAGGATAGAAAATGTTCGGCATTCATCCACTGACTCACATCCTTTATTCTTTGGGAGTTGCTCTAAGGCAGTGATGGCGAACCTTTTGAGCTCGGCGTGTCAGCATTTTGAAAAACCCTAACTTAACTCTGGTGCCGTGTCACATATAGAAATTTTTTGATATTTGCAGCCATAGTAAAACAAAGACTTATATTTTTGATATTTATTTTATATATTTAAATGCCGTTTAACAAAGAAAAATCAACTAAAAAAATGAGTTCACGTGTCACCTCTGACACGCGTGTCATAGGTTCGCCATCACTGCTAAGGCAGTGGTCGGCAAACTGCGGCCCCTTGAGTGTGGCTCTTCCACAAAATACCACGTGCGGGCGCGCACATACAGTGCAATTGAAACTTCGTGACCACACTCAAGGGGCCAAAGAGCCTCATGTGGCTCGCGAGCCGCAGTTTGCCGACCACTGCCCTAGGATAAGAGGGGACTACCTTACTGTGTCCCTGCTCACCAGTCTTCCGTTCTGAGCACTGCTTAGGAATTAAATTCTGTTGACTGTCCAGTATCCAAGGCCTTTTATTTTATTATTTTTGTTAATCCTAGGACCTAGGTGATCTCATTGCATACAGGCCTGTTTGCTCTATGCAAGTTTCCACTGTTGCTGGATTTTTATTTTCTCATATCGCACTCCTGCTCCCAGTACCTCTGCTTCTTGCTAAACTAGATATGCTGCCTGTTCTAAGTTCTTTACTCATCCTTACTTCCCAGGCCTCATGACGTCCTTTAACTTATTTTTCTTGATGGAGTATGTCTTTGAAGACTCTTATCAAAGAGGGTCTGTTTATGATTAGCTCTCTAAGACATGTAGTGTGTTCCTGATAATAGATTCACTGAGTCTCCAGATGGGCATGATGGTTTCGTTTTTTTTATAAAATTGTGAGTTTGAAGTTCTTTTCTTTCAACAAATTGGAAATATTACTTCCCTGTCTTCTTTTATCCAATAATGATGTTGAAATATGCTTTCCTTATTCCTGTGTAGGTGACTTCTAACACATTTTATAACTTTATCTGTGCTTAATGGTTTGAATTTCACTATAATGTGTGATGCAAAAATTTGCCAATCTTGTTTGGCTTGCTGTGCGTCTTTCAGTCGGAAATGTTTTAGATCTTTCTCTAATTCTCCAACATTATTATGATGTGAGAGGAATGAATGGGCCAGATTTCCCAGACACAAGTGGGAATGAGGCTCTTATAATACCTTTAGAAAATGATTTTTCTTCAGACTTGCATGGGAGGATGGGATATGGAAAATTTTATTGGCATGGAGTTACATTTCTCGGGTTCCAAAGTCCCCGCCCCTGGGGTTCCAGCAGAGCCAGAAGCAAAACCAGTGTCCAGAGTTCCCATTCCATGTTGTAGCGGGGGGTAGTTCAGCATCTAGGCCAGATTAAAGACCATCAGCCCACGTGTGGAGCCCAACATGGCCCGGTGCCATGTGTGCCCAGGGGAGCCAGCCCCTGGCAGCAGGAGTCCCAAGAGGGTCTGAGAGAGAGAGAGAGAGAGAGAGAGAGAGAGAGAGAGAGAGAGAGAGAGCCCTTTCTTTGTTTAGAAGTTTAAATATTTAGGTTTTGTGCATTTGCAATGGCCACGCCTATTGCTGGCAGGTGTGATTGACGGGCAAGCAGGTAAGCACCTTCCCACGCAACGCAGATCTTACTGGGCATGTCTATTTGGTCTTCCCTTCTCTCCTTCCTATTTAATAATAATCAGGTTATTACAAAGATGAACTAGACTTCATTTTTCAAATTTCCTTTATAGTTATTTATATTTTTCTCACCTTCTAGGACATATATAATAGAGATTATGATCAATTTATTTGTATATCACATATCTATTAACTTCTATTTTGAAAAAGATTCAATGGAATATTTTTCAGGTTTTGTTTTGTTTGCCAGCTGCAATGCACCCCATCTACTCCATCTACTGTTCTTGATCATTTCTTGTTTCTGCTTCATATTTCAATTATCCATCTTTAATTTTCAAAGATTCAACTAAGCCTAATATGACATCCCTTTCCTCTGTCTGACTCATTAATTGTGCCTTGTTGAATCAGGTATTAAGTTGAATTTCCATGACAGGGTGCACACTCCTAAAGGGTTGTGATTTTTCCCTGTGGAATTATATTTCTTAAGGAAATATAAGCACCTCCTTGTGTACTTTGGTAAAGGTTATAAAGTCTCTACCCTACCTTATACCTGGTGTGATAAATTTAGCATATATATTAGAAGAGAATATATGCTTCAGTGCAGGAAACTTATGTTTTTTTTTTTTGTTTGTTTGTTTTAATTTATTTATTTTTTATTGCTTAAAGTATTACAAAGAGTATTACATATGTCTCCTTTTTTTCCCCCGCCCTTGACAATCCCCTGGCCTCCCCTACCCCCCAGTGTCTTATGTCCATTGGTTATGCTTATATGCATGCATACAAGTCCTTCGGTTGATCTCTTACCCACCCCTCTCCTGCCCTCCCACCCTCCCCGGCCTTCCTGCTGTAGTTTGACAGTCTGTGTTTTAAGATATACTTCTACTGAGATTCCATTCCCCTCCCCTGCCCCCCCCCCCCCAAAAAAAAGAGCATCTGCTTGGACTGTAATGATTTACACCTGGGGTATGGAAGGATGGCTGAAGGGAAATCCTTCTGGGTCCGTGGTCTACCTGCACCTGGTTTAAGTATTCCTGTCCCAGCCACTGTGAAGTTTGCTCACTGACCTAGACGGCTTGCAGAGTTCCCACTTGCATGGACGCCGACAATGGTCCATCCAGAGCCATGTGAGAAAGGCACAGGGCACATTTAATAATAATTTCCTGCCCAGTAGTGCATGCAGGGACCCAGCGGCTCCAGCCCTGCCCACCATTTCCTGTGTCCCAGAGCTTCCTCACGTGCCTGTGTGAGTTTCATAGCTGCATCAGCTCCGGATGTTGTGCCCTCTCTCGTCCTGTTAGTGCGCCATCTTACCAAAACCCTACTCACCGCTCTGGGCCTGGCTCAGGAGCCACTTCTCACTGCAGAGAATCTATAAACGATAATGCCAGATATCCAGTTAGCCAAAATATTTAAAAATGTGTATGTCCTGGCTGAAATCGTCATCAATATTCTAAACTATATCCACTATCTAAGAAATGAGAAAATGTTGCTTCTAGCCAGGACATGCTGTCTGTCACACTGTTATCAAAGGAAAGGGGTCTGGAAAGTATGTTTGGGCTTAGTTACATCGGAAGCCTTAAAAATAAGTAGAATTTGGGGATCAAGTTACTCCTTAGTCTTTTCTTAGGGCAAAAGCCATTTCCTCTGAAACATTTATTAGGTCCCTAAGCTGTCCCAGACACTATAACAGAGGTCATTTTAACCTTTGAAGTAGATCGGTGAGAGGCGTTTCTCTAATTAACAGGTAATTAAACTCAGCTAATTAATAATAGCGAAAGGGTTTAAATCCAGGTTCCTCATCCCCTTTGCCAAGTACTGTGAACACTCCCTTAACAAATAGCTCCCTGGAACTGGTGTGGATTTGGGGGAGCCCAAGTTTGATGCAACTGAGCATGACCTTCCTCAGTCCCACACTGTTTCAGGTCTGTTATAACTTGAGCAAAAAGTGCACAATCAGGAAAACTGTGAGAACTTGGTTCCCTCACAGGCTCAGTTTTAGCTTCTAAGGCAGAATCAGAGTTTTGCTGATCTGCCTGAGTCATGTGCTTCTATTTAAGGAGCCTTGAATGCAGCTGAAGAGTAAAGCAGGTTGTGGGAGGGAGATGGTAAGAAACTACCTTTCGAAGCACACCATTCTGCCCCGATCAGCTCTCTGCAGTTAGGGGACCAGACGGGAGAGTTAGACAGCCACATTCTCACTATTATTTCATGGAACGGAAACAGTTTGCTAAGTTGAACTAATTGAAGTTAGGGTGCATCGTAGTCACATGCATTTTGAGACTAGTACGAAAAATTTGCATTATTCTCATTCTTGACTGAATCTACATTATCCAGTTTTTTTAATCACAAAATTCAATACCATTTTTGAAGCCAATCTTCTATTGCCAGTAAAATGAGTTTCTTTAATGCAACTTATGAATTCTATTGCCTGTAATAAAAAATGCCTGAAACAGTTGTTTTAAAAATAAAAGTTGGGCACTATTTTGCATTTTAATTAAAACTGAAAAATTTCACTATTTTTTAGACACCCTCAACACATAGATGCATATAATCAAGAGCTAATAAATAACAGTGAAGGGATTTGAGTCCTATGCCCATGCTTCCTCTCTGATCTCATGATAACAATCGATAGTCATAAGATAAATTGATAGATATGGACTATAAACTCAGGAATTGTTGATCATTACAAAAATGACTGTTCTGTAATCAGCTGTGAAGGAGATTGATGTGCAAGTATAAGTAGCAGCTAACAGAACTTGGGTGCTGCTTTGAAATGAGGGCACTTACAGTATCTCTCTCTCTGATGTTGGGTTTTGAATTAAGGAAAGGGACTTGGTGCCACTCAAGTTCATAGGATCTGATCCTCAATTTTCTGAACTGAGAGATTAAAATATGTCTCTACTAGAGGCCTGGTGCACGAATTCATGCATGGGTGGGATCTAGCCAGCCTGCTCTGATAGGGGCCGATTGGGGCTGGGCTGGCTGGGGGAGGGGAAGGAGGGAGGTTGGCTGTCCCTGCCCTCAATCTGGGGGGGCGGGGGGTGAGGAGAGGGGCTGTGGGAGGTTGGGAGGGGCCAATCAGAGCCCCAATTGGGTCTGTTGACCGTCACAGTGCACATGATAGGGATCGGTCGTTCCGGTCATTCTGTCCTTCCAGTCGCTTGGCTTTTACTAGTGTATATATAGATATTCAGAGTTTACCTGGATTTCAAGTCCTAGATAATTCTAACATACCTCAATTATGACTGATGTGTATATCAAAATGCCAATAAAAGATGTACCTCAATTCCTTGACAAGGGATAAATGCTCATGTACAATATTCATGCTGTCCCCTTCTAGGTATCTGGAAAGCACACTGATAATCAAACCAGCTTGGGTAGTGAGAAAAGGAGAGAGCGAAACTGCTTTCCACAAGAAATCAGTAGAAATGTAATGGGCATAAGAGTGACCAAGGTAGGGTGTTTAAGGAGGTTCAGGTTATTATTCAGTCAATGGTACTAATCATATACATTCTGCTGTATATTGATTACATCTAAGTTCCTCGGCGACTGTAAGTCTTAGTTTTGTCTTTTCCATGAGGAAATGTGTTGGGATCTCGGTAATGAGTACCACCAGCTGCACTATGGGCCTTGTGCACTGAGAGCATCAGTTTTCCTTTGTCCACACAGAATGCTGTGCTTTGTTTATTGTACTAAGGAAATAAGGTAACCAGATCTAAAATTAAGCTAAAGAAGAATGTCTTACTGATTTTTATTTTTAAAAGTGAGACAGCCTTCTTTAACTCTGACACCACATTGCTGAACAATTTCTCTTCACTTCTCATACCCTTTTGATTGTTTCCTCTCCATACAATTTTCCCATTTCTTACTTTATTTGATCTAGCCATGAATAATACCAAAACCCCTTTATTATTTAAAATGTATGCTTATTTTAATTCTTTAGTTCTAGAGGTGCATCTATCTTACAAACCAGCATGTGTGCCATCTATGCCCCCAACTGCCTTATTAAACATGCCCTATTTTCAGATTGATAGGACATTACACTAAATATGTTATTTGCTCCACTGCTTAGCTGCGCTAAGCAGTAAAGAGCACTCAACTCAGCAAAGGCAGCAGGCAATATGAATGCAACGTAAACCACTATCATGGCTATAAAAAAGGCAGATTGAGTTCATAACTGTGGCCATAACCTTAGCCTAATAAAATAAAACAAAATAAAGCCCATTATCGTGTTTATTGCCATCTGTTGCAAAATGCTTCTTTGGATGGGCTTGGAACAGCTTCATAGCCTTCACACTGAGCCTGCTGTCGGTGAAATGCAAAACTCGGAGGAATTAGAAAAAAAAAAAAGTCAAATGAATTCACATAACAAATGCAAATCCTCAATGTTCAGGCATGCTATACTCCCAGCTTATGCCGCGTTTGTCCTGGTGAGGAGCCAGCAAGAGCCTGTGGGTGATCATTTGCTATATTCTACATACAGACAGGGCTTATGACCTTTACACAATTTAAACATAGCTGTTCTCCACCACTCACCTTTGAAGAAGCCACCCCTCTGGTTTATGGAGGATAAAATTAAAACACAGGCAGCTGGCATTGATTATAGCATTGAGCTAGAACAGACCAAAATAATGGATGTTCATGGCCCCAGCAATAATGGTTCACCAATAAGGCAAGAGTGGCCTACTTACACCCCACACACAGGGGACCCTGGAGACGTTGCTCAGGGAGAGATAGGACTGCTGAATTTTGCCCAGTTGTTTGAAGAGTAGTAGAGACAGAGTGATGGAAATAAAGTAATTTCTTCCCACAATTAATCTGGGCATTCTCCCCACTTGCTCTGAACACCATGCATTGGACCTGGTCCATCCCCAACACTGTAGGATGCATAAGTAAAGTGAGCATATCATTTAACATCCAAACAGGACGCTTTCAAGAGTTAAAAGATGGATGCTATTAATAATCACAGTGGGCAGCAGGCTTATACCAGAACTATTGATGCTCTCAGTATAAGATAGATGACACTTTATTTTAAATCATTTTACACTTCAGTCTTTCTTCAGCCTTAATATTTATTCACTTAACCTTCTAACCAGCTTTATTTATACTTCTTTTTAAAATAGAAACTATGCTAACATATTGAATTCATCAATTTTTGTTACAAAGGGTATTGCCTATTAAATACCCAGGAATTAAAGAAAAAATGTCCTTCCAATTTAATTATATAGTTTCTGAAATGTCACTGGTGGGATTATTTAGTAAATTAATTACTGAAATAATTAAGGCTACACTTTATCAAGTATTGAATCACAGTGTTTAGCAATAGAAGCAGATATAACCAGTATTGAATGTTTTCATTTTCATGCATTTGGCTCTTGTAATGCCATTTCCGTCTGTCACAAAGCAGACTGACACACGATAGCTGTGTACAGTTCTCGCTGTGACACTGAGATGATGCTGTCAGGCTCCTCAGAGATCACTGAGTTGAGGGGGAAGGAATTACCGGGAGATATCGCTGACATTCTTTTTAAGTGCTTAATTTTAGCTCTAACCAGAATAGAAAGAATTGTTCAAAGTGTTATTAAAATGTGGTTTTGTATACATCTGCTACCTACAAGGTATGGAAAAATGCTTTAAAAATAAATTATGAGTAGGCCCTGGCTGGGTAGCTCAGCTGGTTGTAGTGTCGTCCTGATATGCCAAGGTTGCAGGTTCCATTTCTGGTCAGGGCACATACAAAAATAAATTATGTGTATTATATAGCAATATTCGCCCTGCATATGTGTGTTCACACACTGGTGGAAAAAAAAAAGTGAAAAAATATATTTTATCAACCTCCCACACAAACTTAGATTCATTCTAAGAGTAAGTGGGAGAAGCTGCCTTTTCTATTCAATCCAATGCAAAAGATATTTCAAAATCAGTGATGCTTTTTTTTGTTATCTATCTGGAAAAAAGGAAAAAAAATATATCCCTTGAGTTTTCTTAATAGTTGCAAGTGACTATCACAGTGGGAGTCTGTGCGTATTTTTTAAGGAGATTAAGTATACCGAGAACAATAAGGGGACACTATCTTCTCTGGCCTCAGGCAATCCAGCCCTAACCCCAGTGTGCAAATATTACATTCGTGGTGCTCATTGCAAAAATGGGGATCTGATTGTCAAGGGTTCTACAAGTGAAGCTCTTGAATTCAAGGGAGCACCATCCCAATGGCTCCTGTGAAAGGGGTAAAGCAAAAAAAAAAAAAAAAAAAAAAAAGAAGAAGGAAGGAAGGTAGGTAAAAGAGAAGCAAAAGCCCTGTCTCTAATGGGATCTACCCTTGGTAGAAATCAAATTATTGACCAACTACCAGTCTTAAGTGAGTGTCTGGGGAATTTGATCCCCTAACTGAAAGAGCTTGCTAAGGTTTTTCTTCCAATTCTGTGCTGCTGTACTCTCCCGGGGAGGATTTCTGGTAAATACAATTTTCTTTTGCCAAATACACCCCTTCAACATTGATGCCTCGGGCATCTGCCTTCCTGACCCTCCTTGATCCACATCTGACAGGAAATCAAAGCTGCCCACAGGAATTAAGTTGAGGTGGAGAGAAAGGACAGACGTATGTTCTAATGACATGGAATCCAGGACGGAGGTAAGATGACTGGATTCAGGGAAGAAAAGCAACAGCAAACACCTCGCAGAACAGTAATGGCATTGATCTGTTTGAGTGAAGATCTTGTGCAATCTCGAGGCAGAGTCCTGAGGACACTGACGGAAGACGAGGGCACTCTCTCTCCAGGGTTCAGCCCCAGTTGAATCTACTAATGGAAGCTAATGGCACCACCTCTCGCGTGAGGAACCATGAAGTAAGGTTGAATGAACAGGCGTTAGGATCTTCCACCTTAAAAAAGGATTTTTGCACAAATCTTCTCTTTTGTTCTGCCAAGAGTAAATGTACCATAAGAACAATTGAAAACAAAAAAAGAAATATTAAAGGGAATTCAGGTATTTCTTTACTGTCACTTCAGAATCTGGAAGAGCACCTTTTGACATGGAAACAAGCAATAATAGACTGTATACTTTGCAAAGCAATCAGCCTTTTAAAGTTATGCTTGGGATTCCACATATGTGGTACTCAATTTTTATAATGTTTAACTTATCTAATCTCTTAAGTGCAATCGTGTTTATTCTTCCTCTCGATATTCATTTCCAAGGTGCCACGGAATGCAACACTTTCTCATAGCACTTGGTCTTTGTGATGCCTGTGCCATGAGTCTCCAGAGCAGCAAAACCTGACAGCAGTTTACTGTTTTCATGGTGACATACTGAGAAGATTAAGCGGTCAAGCTGTTAATGCGTTTTTTAATAGCTCTTTTGTTTTGGGAAACTTTAAAATAAGAATTCAGATTTTACTAAATGAATTAATCGTAGCCCTTCATTAAAGGAGGTACTATTGACGAGAGTTTGTTCAGTAATATTAGCGTATTTATGTAATCTAATTCTGAATAAAAGACTAGGATGAGACAAGGTGGATTTTAAAGCATAAAGAATGTTATAGCATATGGTAGACTATAAAACCAAATCGAGACATTGACTTTTCTTATTTCAAGAAAATAAAGTGGTCATTTCAATTTGAGAATTAGAATTTAAATATTCCTAAAATTTGCTGTAGTCATGACTTTTACTCTAGTTTTAAATATTTGACCAGGGAATAGCTCTTAATTAAAAAATAGGGTTAAAAGTTTAGTTTAAAAATATATGTTAACTAATGTTCTAGTATCGAAAAGGAATATACAGCTTATACTTTATATGCTTATATGTGTATATTTTCCAAGCATTGTTTCAGATGATTAAGTAGCTATTGGGCATGTACAATATAATCTGCAATGAAGATGCAGAACCCGGGGCAGAGAACCATCGTCCATGACCTCCCTGCTCGAAGGTCTCACTTGGCAGCCACGACCTGCTATCTGTTTATCCTCATGCTCCTACTCTGGCTCCCCCTGAAGAACATGGACTAACCTTCTCTCCCACCTTGTAAACCCCACACTAGTGCCCCTCAGTGGGAAAATGGGAATCCCACTGGCAAGAGATTCTAGAAATTAAGCTCCATGATTTTCCTCTGCGGTTCAGGGAAGCACTGTTTTTGGTGGCTCTCCTGGGAGGGTGTGAGGCTGAGCGGGCAGTAGCCCAGCACATTTGCGCTGGCAGTTCCGCATTATCCTGGGGTGGGGAAAACTCAAGTTAGAAATGATGTGAGCCCTTCCATTTTCTTTTCAACAGGAGAATGACACGAACAGGTTTATTTCTCAGGAAGTCAGTGATGTTGATGGAAAATTGTTCCTTCCTATCTTCCTTCTCTGGTCTGTTCTCCTTAGTACTTAATTAGAAATGAAGATCAAAATCCTCCTCTTTTCCTGGCGACTCCAGTCCTTTTCCGATGACTTCTCTACTCTGCTCATTCTGAGTTACATATTCAGTTTGGTCAGCTCCTATGTGTCAAGTAGTTTAAAGATAATTCCATTTAATAAGTACATATAAATAACCTGCCATAGACTTGACAGTCCATGAGACTAGAGACAGTGGATAATTCTAAAAAAAAAATTTAAATAATCTTTACTGTTTTCAGACAAGTTAGGTTTGCAATAATTATATATGAAATACTTTTACAAGTAATAAATTAAATATAACTAAATACGAAAGATGCTAAAAACAAAGTTTAAAAAAAAAAATGGGGCCGTAACCGGTTTGGCTCAGTGGATAAAGCATCGGCCTGCAGACTGAAAGGTCCCAGGTTTGATTCTGGTCAAGGGCATGTACCTTGGTTGTGGGCACATCCCCAGTAGGGGGTGTGCAGGAGGCAGCTGATCGATGTTTCTAACTCTCTATCCCTCTCCCTTCCTCTCTGTAAAAAATCAATAAAATATATTTTTAAAAATGGGGCTATTAAATCACTGTTGACTTTTGTTCTCCAGAAGCCTCAAAGATAAAAAGATGGTTTTAGTTTTTCTTTTGGAAGGGGAGAGGAGTATGTGAGCTTTCGATTTGTTGTAAACCTAAGTAAACTAGTTGTAAAGAATATTTAGAGCAGTAAATAAGAATGTGATCTAAAATTATAGACTGCACTTCCACAAACCTTTACCCAGAGTCCTAATTTCCATATCTTGATTTTGATGGTAAAAACATAGTTAATACAGTTGTCCAAACTCATCCAACTGTAACTTTTGGTAAGTTCTATTGTATGTGCATTGTACCTCGATTAATTGGGGTTTGGGATCAGGGATAGACAGAAATACCAAGGAAATATAATAGATTTTCTCAAAACAAACCCATGGCTAAGGTATCACAGTAGAGTGGTGAAGGAAAGGGTGGTGGTATAAATAAATGTCACTGGGTACATTAGATATTCATATGGGGGAAAAATTAAAACTAGACCCTGTTGAAGAGTTTTATTCCAGTCATTGCCACAAATTCTGTCTCTCTCCAACTTGGTCATGGCTTCCACGTGGACACGATGTATATTCCTGCTCAAATGATTTTCATCTGGGCACGTAGGTTGCTTTAACCAGTGGAATGGGAACTCTCTCAGCCTGCGTTGTAGGAGGAGGCTCATATGAAACAGACCTGAGCCAAACAGACCGTGGAGCCCACCTAGCTGAGCCACTGCTAAACCGTGTGGAGCCATAGGAAGCCACAGACCCATGAGTGAAAACTAAACGTTGCTCCTGGAAGTCACCAAAACGTCTTCATTAGAATCGCACCTGGAAGAGAACGTGGATTTAGTGAGCCCTAAAACAAAGCACTCAATATAAATAAAGTTCTTCTAGACACACAAAGGTACAAAGTCGGTCATGACCCGGGAGTCCGTTTTAGTACTTATCTACCACGACAACACTTGGAAACTATTAGATTTTATTCTTCAAACTGAAGGAAAGAGTATCCTTTTGCGGTTTACCACTATATATCAGTAGATGGATATAATAGAAAGATATTGTTTAAAATGTTCTTGTTAGCCAACCTTATTTTCTGAGTTAAGAAAGATATATTTGAACTTGACAAGCAATATTTTTAAAAATTTTTCATTGTTGATTCCCTGGCCAGGTAGCTCAAGTTGGTTGAAGCATTGGCCTGTACACCAAAAGGTGGTGGGTTCGATTACTAGTCAGAGCACAGACCTAGTTTGTGGGTTTGATCCCTGGTCAGGGCATGCACAGGAGGCAACCAATTGGTCAGTGTTTCTCACATGGATGTTTCTCTGTCTAAAATGTTATCCATTGTCATCTAAGTGAAAATTTATATTCTTAGTATGTCCATGAAATGAGAACTACTTCTAACAGTTGAAACCGGTGTGGTTTTATGAACCAATGTCATCCCAAGAAATGAAATATTAATTAATTAATTAATTTTAAAAATATGGGTAAAATTGAAATACCAACATTTCATTTTTCATTATAGGAATCTTGCCAACCTCACAATAACTGCTGGTATCAGGGGGACATAGGGAATTATGAGAAAAATTTGTCTATAAATGGTCAAATGGTTTCATTAGATTTTTACCGAGTAGTACAAACACAAAATATTCATCAAAATGCCTCAGTGAGATTCAAGCATCCGCATACCTCAGGATTAGCTTTAGATGATGGATGCAGTTACCACAATCTCCACCAAGGCGATGTGGGCAGATTGATTCCCATTCTTGCGCATAGTATTATCTAGTGCTCCTGAGTCCTGAGGGAAATGTGAAAATGAGGCAAAATTACATCTTAGCATTTCATGGCATTCTTCCCGTCGTGATACGAATTCCCTGTCCTTAACTATTCACATCGCTTAGTACCTATGTAAATGGCAGGGAACAGAAGCTGAAGCTTATCACTGATTTTAGAGTAAGTAGTATGCTGTTAAAAATGAATCAATCACTATGAAAAATTGTAAATTAAATTGATAGCCTGCATAGTTTTCACCCCTGCCCCCGGAACCTGTCAAACCTTTACTTGCTATTTGATTCGTTAGATAAGTAAATGCATTCTTCTCCCGGAGGCTGGTTGAGAAAGAGATTTAAGTGATGCTCTGCCGGGAAGACTTGATCCATGTAGGGAGGGCTGACATGTTGTTTTCTGCCTGACCTTTCTCTGTGGGTGTAATGGAAACATATGACTTTGTTACCATAGACTTAAAAGCAATTTTTTTTCACCTTGTCTGTAATGCAGAGGTCAAAGCATTTCAAGGAACTGTTATGTGACAAACAAAAATGTGCATAGGATAGAAGGTTGAAAAGCGGCTTTAAAAAATGAGAGTTGTGCAACCAGAAGTATCTATTGAAGTGTAAGTTTAAATAAAATACCAAGAAATGTGCTTTTAATAGTAGCACTTTATGACCCTTTTGCTCCAGGTTTTCTTGCCTCCTTTTCTTCACGGAGCAGCCGTTAATAACAAGTGGCAACCAGACAAGGAAACAGTTGTCTTTAATGGCAGAGATTGTTTGCTTTTAAAATTCTTGTGGCCTAATTTCAAGAAAGATGATTAACAGAGGGTTATTATTATTATTATTGAATCATTTCAAACAAAGGGCATTTCAGAGATGAAATAGGATGTAACAATGTAATAAATATGTACATATTTTTCTAATATTTGGCATGTGTTATAAAACAATTATGATAAATGAAAAGCTTATTTTTCACTTTAGTAAAATATAAGGTTTTCTTTAAAAAGGAGCCAATCTTAACCAAAAATTCCTTATAATGAGATGGACAATACAATAGCTTGTATTGTAAGTAGACTCTCAGATCATTATTAGTTACCATAAGAAGTTCCTAAAAAGAGGCATTCTACTTGACATCATTAGATTAACACATGCAGTGGGGTATATAGTATTTGCATTAGAGCTCTATGTGATTGTTTTATAGAGCACAGATTTGCTTTACGTACACAGTAATGATTGCTTTGAGTACCTCTATCTTTATACCATTAAGATTATCTCTCTTGCCTGGCCAATGTGACTCAGTGGTTGAGGGTAGACCCATGAACCAAGAGGCCACCAGTTCAATGCCAGGTTAGGGCATACGTCCAGGTTGCAGGCTCGATCACGAGTAGGGGGTGTGCAGGAGGCAGCCGATCAATGATGTTTCTCATGGATGTTTTTATCTATCCCTCTCCCTTCCTCTCTCTCTCTCTAAAAAAAAAAAAAAAAAAAAAAAAAATCAATTTAAAAAATTTTTTAAAAGATTATCCCAGTTGATTGTTCCTTTTTTTTTTTTTCTTTATTGCAGTTTCTGTGTTCCTCCTCTGCTAGTTCCTTTCCTCCGTTCTTCCTCGGGACATGCATACCTGCTACAGGTATTTCATAGCAAGGCAAGGGTAAGGGCCTGGGAATGCCAACTGAATCTCCACTTTCTAGTCTCTGTTTTCCTCTCCCTCTTCTGCTGTACTTCGCATCCCTAACTCCGGAGCATCTGTAGGAGAAATTAAAAATAAGTAGCTGCAGGAAGGGTAAGGCAGATGTGTGTGAGGGAGACTGCTACACCAGGCTACCTTAGGGGCAAAGGCGCCTCTGTGTCAAACTACACTGTTTATAGTCTTGAATCTCTGCTTCCACTGTTTCTTATGTGTTCAAGTCCTGGGTTATCCTTGTGGCTCAAAAATTAACTTTCTGCCGAAACCGGTTTGGCTCAGTGGATAGAGCGTCGGCCTGTGGACTGAAAGGTCCCGGGTTCCATTCCGGTCAAGGGCATGTACCTGGGTTGCAGGCATATCCCCAGTGGGAGATGTGCAGGAGGCAGCTGATCGATGTTTCTCTCTCATCGATGTTTCTAACTCTCTATCTCTCTCCCTTCCTCTCTGTAAAAAATCAGTAAAATATATTTTTTTAAAAATTAACTTTCTTGTTACTTTTCTCTCTTTTACTCCGAAGGCTCTTCGGTAACCTCTATTTCTATTTTCCTAACTTACCAATTCTCCCTGCCACTAACCTGTATTCCAAAGATTTATTACAATCGTGTGTCGCCTCATTTTTTCTTTTTCCTTGTGGGTTTACACCTTTTTATTTAATCCTTCTCCTTTTATGAGCTTTTGAGAAGCAGATGTGATAATTCTATTAAAATGTGGTAAATCTACCACATTTATCTGATTTCTATTAGAACTTTTTGGGTAACTAATTTCACTGCACATCATCTCACACTTCTCAGATCCTAAATATTTAATAATGTCTTCAAAACTGTACATATAGGTGAGTTAATAAGATTCTTTGGGCCAGGACTAGGGAGAGAGTGATGAGAAAGAATATACTGTGCTCCTTGTCATTAATACCCTGTAGCATAGTTTAATGATTTGTCTCTGACCTTATGGACTATAAGATCTTACAGGAACTCAGCTCACACACTCACCTATTTACCTCCTATCTTCAGGGCATAATTCTACATGTCAATGAGACTTCATCTACTAGAAGGGCATCTTTGAGGGAAAAAAAATAGCTGAAGAGAGGGACAGTTACATTTTCAGTATGGTTTAATAATCTAAGGAACTCCCCCGTGAAAATGCAAGTATGGTTAGCTTGAGTGAATTTATTTGATGTTTTAAAAAGTGAGTTTTGTAGCCGTTTAGAGCCAGAAAAAGGTGAGATTCCTATCTTCTTGGTTGCTTTTATGCTTTTTCATCTTTAAAGGGCACACAAGATCAGAAAGCAAACAGAATTGCTGCTTTTGCTGGGACAGTAATGAGCTAAAATGGGACCAGATAAAAAACACAGGAGATATGGGGGTCACAGAGCGGTGAGACTTCATGAATTTATTCATTGAAATATGGCCACGTCCTCATAAAATGAGATGTCATCATTGTAAGTGTGGATTGCTTCGTTGCACAATACTGCTGTCTACCTCTGCAATGAGGGAGTGATCCAAAACTGGTTTATATATTTGACTGAAAATAGAAAAATTATTCAAACTTCAAAGAGAAAAAAAGCATAGGGTCACTCCTTAGACAATTTAGCCTTTTGCTTCTGGATAACATTTTATTAATTAAAATGTATGGTTCTGAAAAAGAGATATAAAATGAGATTTTCATGTGTGGATAAAATGTCAAATTTTGAGTTATTCAGAGGGAAACAAATAAGAAGTCTGTTCTAAAGCCGAAGGCATGTGAGTTCAGTGGAGCTTTGGAGCAGTCCTTCCCACGGGGAAGCAACTACGTGGGGCCTCTGACCCACAGCTCAGGGGCCACGGATGCTATATCTGCCCGACAACCCAGAAGGGACCGAAGCCTGGCCAGGTGAGCCTTCACATGATTGTGGTCCCAGATGACATTTTGCTGATACCTTGATTTTGAGAGATGAAACAGAACCAATCTAAGCCACATGCAGATTCCTGACCCTTAGAGACTCTGAAATAATTCCTATTGCTGTTTTATGCCACTGAATTTTGGAATGATCTTTTATTCTGAAATAGGCACATACATGCTTTTAAAAGTTTTCAGATTTTTCAGAGAGCACAAGATGCTAACATTAACAAACGTATGCACTGCCTGAAAAACACAGCCTAGAGATAACGTGAAGGGTGTGGTGCACAATTATTTGTTAAGTACTGGAACACATGGGAGGATAAAAGGATTGATTATTCAGCCACACAAAGGGCTCTTAAAGATACTGAGAGTGAGCTCACAGATCCTCTTAATCAATAGGACCGCTAGAAAATGTGGTGGGCAAGGTATCCAGTCACCTGATCAGAGTGAGATAAAGGACTTACGTGTATTCCATACTCCAGTGAGACTCACAGACCTACCAAATCTTTGAGAACATTGTATCAGCAGCATCCCCTCTGGCTTACACTGAGAAGAACAGAGACCGCACAGAATGACAGAGACTGCTGGATCCTAAAATTCTACTGGCAGGAAGCAGGTTTAGAAAACTGCTCAGTTGCAAAGCAGTGCTATTTTTCCTAAGAAAGAAGGACAGAGAAGGCAGAACCAAGAGTCAGGAGGGTAGAATCAAGAGGCAAGAGCCATGGCCTTGAAAACTAATAAGAAACTTCCAACATGTGACTGAGTGGATTTCACAGTTGCTATTAACCAGTGACTTCTTTGTGCCTCCAATTTTTCCTCTTTTGGAACAAGAATACCCATTGCTGTGACCCCATACTGACCCCATACCGGCCCCACCGTTATATGTTGGATGTGTGTAAGAGGCAGAGGACTTCTCTCATTGGCTTCACAGACTGAAGGAAACTGTACTTGAAGCTCTACTTAAAGCACTGCATCCCAGGAGCCTCATTCACACCCAGCCATGACTTACCTGATGGGATTCTTTGAGCTGATGATGGAATGGGAGGTGACTTTTGGAGACCCTAGAAGGGTGGTGTGACTGTATTTTACATGTGGGAGGAATATGAATAATTGAGGACCAGAAGTTAGAATGTGACAGGCGAGCTTCTGAAATGGCCCCCAATGTTTTCTATGTCTTGCCATTCACGCCCTTGTGCAATCTGCTTCCCTTGCTGTGGGCTGAGACCAGTGACTTGCTCATAATAAATAAAATATTGCAATGGTGATGGGGTGTCACTTTGAAGATTATGCTATAAAAGACTGACTGCCATCTGGTTCTCTCTCTCTCTCTCTCTTTCTCTAATGAATTGAGCAGCCATGTCGTGAGCTGCCCTGTGAAGGGGTCCATGTGACAAGGAACTGAGGGTGACCCCGGGCTAACAACCAGCAAGTTTTCAATATGAAAACTCAGTTCTGGGAAATGTTCAGCTATTATCTCCTTGAGTTTTACTTTTCAGCCATATCTCCACTTTACTTTTGGTTTACTTTAAATTAATGTTCTCTTTGTGAACTTTACATTTCTTATTGCTTTGTCCCTGAGTGTTTTTTGCTAGGTTCATTCCTCCATATAATCTTTCCATTTTACTACTTTTTTTTTTTTTTTACTACTGTAGAAACTCTACTTCATTATAGAGTTAATTCCCTTTATAGATTATTTTTAATTCCAGTGACTTTAAAAAATATATATTTTAAATGTTTGTTCTTGTTTTTTGTTTGTTTGTTTTTCTGGACTCAGAATCTGGCAGATCTGCAGCTTCAGTTCCTCTCAGTTCTAAGTACTTATTTTCCATTTTGTGCTTCATGGAATTATATTGTTTTGAGCATGGGAGAGGCTTTTAAATTTTTCCGCTTTTGTATTTTATGTATCATTCTTACTTGTTCAGGTGAAGGAGACCATTTTCTGTGTGAATTTAGAATGCAATCTTGACTAAAAGTGTGAGCAATGTTTAGCACTTTTTGTGAAAGTACTGTATGGGGAGACAGATGAAAGATCTGGAGAGTTAAAACATTTTTATTGTAATACAAGTTTTTCATAACAATTTCTGAATATAACATTATATAACATTATAAGAAAAATTAATGGAGGTCATGAGCACAGTTGGCTGAAAAATCCTTGAGAACTGTAGCCTTTCCTTGTTACCCTCCATGGGTGACATTTCTGCCGGACGACGCAGAAGGCAAGTGCGCATGTGTGTGTAGCTGTGGAATGGCTGCCTGACCCCTAAAGGCTGCATTCAGCATGAATTCTTGGGGCAACAGCTGCCGTGACTTCAAATAGATAATGAGCTGCCAAGGAGGGCTGCTTTTTTTTATTCTTCTTCCTCCATGAGTGGAACTTGGTACATATATTAGAATTTCAAGCTAATGAACACTAAAAAACTGAGTATCTTGCTTACAGGTTGTGTAACCACATAGTCAAATCATGTTTCCCAGAGCAATACCCTGGCACTGTGAGAAGAGAATGGGAGAATGAGAGGAAATGTGACTTGACTTTGTGAATCAACTGGATTCAACCTTCAAGTAATTGAATCTCCTCCGTGTTCTCATGCTTTCCATTGTGGTCCTTCTGATGGAACCACTGGTGCGTTCAATCTCTCCACGACAATTGTGTGAGAAAGGCTTGCTTTCCTTAATCAGCTGCTAGGGAAAATAAGAGTCTCTGCTTTTATCACACATGGAAGCATTTAGTGTTCAGTGGCTGCTGTTAAGAGGTCGGTATCTCAAAAAAATTGAGCATGTAGTCAATTGCTTGCAGAGTGAGCATTCACACAGCAGCGTACCAGGGACGAGGACACTTGATATGACATTAGTGCATTTCTCCCCCAGGGTTCTTTGGTTCCATTACTCCCACTTAAAAGCAACTTGTAGTATTTGTAAACCCACTAAGAACTGGAGGGCGGGTGTTGGTGAGTGGGTGGGAAGAGATCAACCAAAGAACTTGTATGCAGATATGCATAGTGCATGGACACAGACAATAGGATGGTGAAGGCCTGGAGTGGGGGAAGAGGTGGACTAGAAGAGGTCAATGGGGAAAGAAAGGGGACATATGAAATACTTTCAACAATAAAGATTTAAAAATCAATCAATCAATAAATAAATACTTCATCATGAAAAAAATTATAGTTTAAAGTGAATGCAAACATTTGTGCATGAAGTAAAAAAAGGACTATGATCTCTGTCATTTTTTTTTTTTGACAGAATGATTCAAATGAAAGGTAAGATTGACCAAAATGGAAAGCTTTTCTTGGTGGCAAATTAATTAAAGTTACTCCTCCTAGCTGACTTTTAGGATACATTTCATATATGGATTAACGGGCCTGTAACAGATCTTTCCGGAAAAAACAATTTTCCAAGGCATTTTGGGCTCTTCAATAAATTAAAAGTACTCATGGCTAGGTTTTAAAATGAGCTCCCTTTAGAGGAAGCTTCCCACATAAAGATGTAGTAAAGTCCCATCTGTTTTAGATAGAGATCTTTCAGCGTGAAGCTCCAAGGGACTTTGATAAGAAGCAAGCACGCAAGACCGGGGGGCTCAGGGGCTTCTAGTTCCTCCCACATCTGGCTGCAGACACATGCCGGCCTCGGGCATGCTTTGCGGAACTGATGTTATTTAGCTGGAAGTCAAATGCTCCTGAAAGTCAGTTTCAATTGGGATGGAAACTCTTCTGATTTAAAAAAAAGAAAAGAAAAAGGCTTTTTGGTCAGAATCAACGTTCCTCAAAATATCTAAAGCCACCTACTGTTTGGAGCAGTGGCCCACAGTGGGTGGCTTTCACTTGCTTCTTAGTTTGTGGGCCTCAGAGCAACAGAAAGACAGGGCTCCTGGGATGTTTAAATGTTGCCCCAGGACATGGACTAAACTTCCTTAAGGTCAAAGGAACTATGCTTTAAATTTCTTTGTATGCTGGGTGTCTTTTTTTAAAAACATATTTTATTGATTTTTTTACAGAAAGGAAAGGAGAGGGATAGAGAGTTAGAAACATCGATGAGAGAGAAACATGGAACAGCTGCCTTCTGCACACCCTTTACTGGGGATGTGCCCGCAACCCAGGTACATGCCCGTGACTGGAATCGAACCTGGGACCCTTCAGTCTGCAGGCCGGTGCTCTATCCACTGAGCCAAACCAGCTAGGGCTGCTGGGTGTCCTTTTAAGGGTTCTATACTCAACTCAATGAATTATAACTACCTGGATTTTTTGAAGTACACCATGTCTTTAGAAACTTTCTGTATTTGTGTGTTTATTAATTAATTTATTTATGTTGCTTTATGGTTGGAAAAGGAGGACGATTTTTCCTCCTTTTAGCTAGACTAGACTAATAAGATTAATCTCTTTAACAATTTTATTTCCCCTTGCCTTCAGTTGGCACTCCGCACTTTCTGTGTCCAAAACGCCAACAAAAATGTGACTTCATAAAACCTGGGATTTGTTTGTTGTTGTTGTTCCTTCATGTATCCCCAGAATTTAGAATAATTGTGCATGACACATAGTTGGACATTCAGTAGCCATTGAGTAGCAATGATCCCACATTTTGGGAGGGGTGAATACCGTGCTCCCGGGAGAGTGCGTGAAGGGATCCTCGGGAGCAAAGGCAGCGAGCGGCCAGACCTCAGTAAACATAGCAGTTGTTAGTGTCAGGTGTTCAGGATGCCCAGTGTCACTGCTGAAAGGTGACTTAGGAATCTCAATTTCAGGAAGGGATAGGCAGGATAGGTTCCATCCAATACAAATTATCTTGAAAAATATGCTCAAATACTATTTCTTTCAAAAGGGCCTATATTTTTTTTACAAGTATTTGAGGTCCTTTAAACAAAACAATGATCTGAACATCTCAGATGCAAGCAACAAGAAGATTTGTAGATGGATAGATATACATTTACATGCATACGATGCCTTACATATATCTCCACCCTATATCTATACAGCATGTATATGTATCGTATGCATATTCACCATTGTAGCTATTGTTAAATCTGATTCTTGCTAAACTTGGTCATCTAAGAGTTCACTACTAGCTATTTTCCAGTGAATTCCCAAGTTAAGTGTAATTATTTAAAATGAACTTCCAAAATATAAGGAATACAATACATATCTTTGAGGAAGTTACAGTAGAATCTTACCTAGTTGAGTTGCTTTTTGCTTGTCTTTTTTGTGTGTTTGTTTGTTTGTTACTCCTCACCCAAGAATATTTTTCCCATTGATTTTTAGACAGAGTGGAAGGGAGGGGGAGAAACAGAGAGAGACACACACATTGATTGGTTGTCTCCTGCATGTACCCTGACTGGGTGGGGTCAGGGATTAAGCCTGCAACTGAGGTACGTGCCCTTGACTGGAATTGAACCCACGACCCTTAAGTCTGGGGGCTGACACCCCAACCACTGAGCAAAATCAGCCAGTGCTGCTTGTCTTTTTGTTCTCCACTCAACCTACAGTCTGTGTTCCTTTTCATTTTAGTTGTTAAAGCAGACAGCCGCACTTTGATTTTTGGTCAATTACTCTAGACCTGTGATTAATAATTCCATTATAATTGTTTAATCAAAATGTGTTTTTTAAAAATATACTCTTAGTTTGGAATGACAATATCTACTTTTATGCTTCAAATTCTACAAAAAGATATTCTAAAATTGTATGCAGGACTAATAAGTAAAAATTGATTACCTGAGACACTAACCAAACAATCTTAATTAATCCAGTATTTTGGGTAGAATATATTACCAATTTATATGCCACTCACCATGAGAAACACAGTAGGGAATATAGTGAATCAGCACAAGCCATTCCTGTAATTGGAGCTATTAAATATACATATAATACTGCATAACTTTAGTGCCCTATAAATTAAAAGTGTTCGAACACCAACAAAACGCATATTCTTGCATTACTAATTTTTATAGAAGTGGCAGTAAATACATGAATAAACCAAATTGTATAAAAGAAAGCAAACTATAATAATAATTTAAAATTATGTCTTATAAAAACAGCATTTCAAGTGCTCAAGAACAAGAGAGAAATAACAGAAGTAAATTTTCCTTGCCAGTTTTCTATCACTTCCAGAGAGAGTCTTCCTAAGGAAATGAAGTCATCTGGGAATTATGAGTTGTGAAGGGTTCTTGCAGTACTGCCCTAACTGATCTCTACTGTGCTTGATGTGAGGTACATCATAATAAAAAGCTAATGCCAAATATACTGTTTTCCTTTTGTGAGCAAAGGGAGAATAAATATTTTAAATAGTGCCAAATTCTTTCTATGTAGTTGTGTGTAGCCCTAGTTCATTTTTTTTACATCACTGCACGATATTGCATTGCATAAATATGTAATTTATCCCTTCTGGGATTAATAGATATTTAGATTTTTCTCGTACTTGAATATTACAAATAATGTGGCTATGAGCATTTCTATACACAGCTATTGGTACGCATAGAGACAAATGTCTCTTGGGAAAATGCCCGCAGGTTAGAAGTGTACATATATGCAGTTTTAATGAACACTGTCAAATAGTGAGCCCAGGTGATGGTATCAATTACATTCCTACCAGCTTGGAGGACTTCTCATTTCACCTATATGACTTATTATTATTGTTTTCGTTTTAACTTTAGCCGTCCTGGAGACAGTATAGTGAAATCTCATTTTTTAATCTTGCATTTCTGTAAAGAATGATGACAATAATAACCTTTTAATTTGCTTCATATCCATTTTACATAATCTTTGTAGTAGATTGTCTTCTTATTGAGTAAAGGGTAGATGTTTTACTGTCCAGTATAACAAAGATAATATTTTCTTTTAGGGGAAAGTTTCAACAGATTTGCTTTTAGCTCATTATAAAATACTAGAGGCCCAACGCATGAAATTTGTGCATGGGTGCGGTCTCTAGGCCTGGCCTGCGGTCAGGGCCATCTTCCCGGATGCGGGCAGCGCCCCCCCCCCCCCACTGCCATCCACCCCCAGTTCCTCATTTGCCATTGGACAATCAAAGCCTGCCTGCCGTGGGGAGGGACCGAGAGGTTGGCCATTCCCACCCGCTCACTGGCCCTAACCCCCCACTGCAGGTCGTCTTCTGTGTGTGGGGTAACTGGCAGGGTGGGGACCTTGCCCTGGCACCATCCACATCCACCACCACCCACCCCAGTTCCCCGTTCCCCATCAGGCATTCAGGAGCCTGCCAGCCAGGGGAAGGGACCTAGAGGTTGGCCAGCAGGCCCCAATCAGGCAATGGGGGCCTGTGAGCTGGGGGCAGCTCCTGCGTTGAGCATCTGCCCTCTGGTGGTCAGTGCACATCATAGCAACCGGTTGTTCTGCATTCAGTTGAGTTACATATTACCCTTTTATTATATAGGATTCGGTTCCCTAAAGCTGTGGTTCTTTGGCTAGTTTGCTTTGTGCGAATCCAATCACATTTCTTAGACTTTTTACTTTGTGGTCCATGTGTCTCTCTTCTTATTTTCCTTTTTAATATCTTTGCTTCAGTCTTTTTTTTTTTAATCCTTGCTGTAGGACATTATTTCCCTTGATTTTCAGATAGAGTGGAAGGGAGTGAGGAGCAGGAGAAGAGAAAAATTGAGAGAGAGAGAGAGAGAGAGAGAGAGAGAGAGAGAGAGAGAGGTGAGAAGGATGTATTAATTGGTTGTCACCCACACATGCCCAGACCAGGCCAGGAATCCAACTTGCGGGCCCTTTGGTCCATGGCCAATGCTCTAACTACTGAGCAACTGACCAGAGCAGTATGACTATTTCTGATTCAAATTCATAATACATATTTGTTGAGTCTAATCTGCTTTAATACATCTGTTGAATTCTTTTTTTTTTAATGCATTTTTTTAAAATATATTTTATTGATTTTTTACAGAGAGGAAGGGAGAGAGATAGAGAGTTAGAAACATCGATGAGAGAGAAACATCGATCAGCTGCTTCCTGCACATCTCCCACTGGGGATGTGCCCGCAACCCAGGTACATGCCCTTGACTGGAATCGAACCCGGGACCCCTCAGTCCACAGGCTGACGCTCTATCCACTGAGCCAAACCAGCTTCGGCTGAATTCTTAATTAGTTCTTGTATTTTTGTTCTATTTATGTGCATTTCTTTTTCAGATTTCATTTTGTCATATTTTTGAGAATATATTATTATTATATATAGTTCTTTTAGTGACTGCTAATTGTAATACCCAGATAACCTGTGGGTCTCTTTTAATTTCTGTTTTTTCCTCTCTTGGTTATTTATTTACTAGAGGCCCGGTGCACAAAAATTTGTGCACTCAGGGGGGAGGGGGGATCCCTCAGCCTGGCCTGTGCCCTCTCACAGTCTGGGACCCCTTGGGAGATAACGACCTGCTGGCTTAGGCCTGCTCCCGGGTGGCAGAGGGCAGGCCCAATCCCTAGGTGCAGCCCCTGGTCGGGCTCAGAGTAGGGCTGATTGGGGAGTTGGGGTGCCACCCCCTGTCATGCACAGAGCAGGGCAGATCGGGAGGTTGCAATGCCACCCTCAGTCATGCTCAGGGTAGGGCCAATTGGGGGTTGGGGCACCGCCCCCTGTCACACTCAAGGCAGGGTCGATGGGGAGGTTGCGGCGCCACCCCCTGTCACTCACAGAGCAGGGCCGATCAGGGGGTTGGGGCGCTGCCCCCTGTCACTCACAGAGCAGGGCCCATCAGGAGGGTTGGGGCTGCGTACCCTGTCACGCACAGAGCAGGGTCGATCAGGGGGTTGGGGAGCTCCCCCCTGTCACTCACAGAGCAGGGCCCATTAGGGGTTTGGGGAGCTCCCCTCTGTCACTCACAGAGTAGAGCCGATAGGGGAGCTGGGGCACCGCCCCCTGTCACACACAGAGCAGGGCGGATCTGGGGATTGGGGCGCCACACCCTGTCACACTCAGGGCAGGGCAGATGGGAAGGTTATGGCTCTACCCCGTCACACACAGAGCAGGGCCCGTGGGGGGGCAGTTGGGGCGCCACCCTCTATCACCCACAGAGCAGGGCCGATCAGGGGGTTGGGGCGCCGCCACTGTCACACTCAGGGCAGGGCCGATTGGGAGGTTATGGCTCTACCCTGTCACAAACAGAGCAGGGCCTGTGTGTGTGTGTGGGGGGGGGGGGTTGGGGCGCTGCACCCTGTCACACACAGAGCCGCAGGGCAATCAGGGGGTTGGGGAGCTCCCGCCTATCAGGCACAGAGCAGGGCTGATCAGGAGGTTGGGGCGCCTTCCCCTGTCATGCTGATCCTGGTGCCGGGAGGCCTCGCGGCTCCGCTGATCCCAGTGCTGGGAGGCATATTACCCTTTTACTATATAGGATAGAGGCCTGGTGCACGGGTGGGGGCAGGCTGGTTTGCCCTGAAGGGTGTCCTGGATCAGGGTTGGGGTCCCCACTGGGGTGCCTGGCCAGCCTGGGTGAGGGGCTGAGGGCTGTTTGCAGCTGGTCACACACCCTTCAGGGTGGGGGTCCCCACTGGGATGCCTGGCCAGTCTGGGTGAGGCGCTGAGGGCTGTTCAGGCTGGCGGGTGACTGAAGCTCCCAACCGCTCCTTTTTTTCTTTTTTTTTTTTATTCTGGGCCAGCTTTAGCTCTGATGCTTGGCTCCAGCTCTTAGGCCTCGGCTGCTGAAAGTAGGTATCTGGTTTGTTTGGGTTCTATAATTGAAACACTGTTTCAACTCCAGCTCTGAGATCCCGGCTGGCTGAAAGCAGGTTTCTGGGGTTTTGTTTAGCTTCTATATTTGTAACAATGTTTCAAACTGCAAGCTCAGAGGCCGGCAAGGCAGGCGGGGAACGTTTGTTTCCTCCATCACAGAAGCAAGCAAGCCTCATGTTTGCTTCAAGCTGCCTGGCTGCTGGTCGCCATCTTGGCTGGTAGTTAATTTGCATATCACCATGATTAGCCAATGGGAAGGGTAGCAGATGTACAGCTAATTACCATGTTTCTCTTTTATTAGATAGGATTTTTATTGAATAGAATCTTTATTGAATGCTGAAAATTAGGTATGAAATAACTTGTCCCTATCCTTTTAATCTATAATCTGTCTTTTTTTCTGATGAAAGTTTTTAAGCTCCATTTCAAAAATTATTTTCAACTGCCTAATATTACACTACTATGACTCTACCTTTCTTTAAGGATTTTTTTTAAGCAAAGTAATGTATTTTTCAACTACTATAATAGAGCCAGAATTCCATGTCCAGGGAAAATATCCTTCAATAGTTGAGATGAAATTAAGGCATTTTTATGAAGAAAAATGGAGAGAATTTCTTGGCATTGGATTTTATCTAAAGAAGCCACTAAGGAAGTTTTTCAGATAGGAAAACCTGAAGTATCAGAAATAATATACCAAGTGATGGCTAGGATTTGCAGCAGCTGGAACTCTCATACATTGCTGGTGAGAGTGCAAAATAGTGTAGCCATTTTGGAAAAAAGTTCAGCAATTTCTTACCAAGTTAAACATACTTACCATATGACCCAGCAATCCCACTCCTGGGTTATGTTCATAAAAAGACCTATCCATGAATATTTATTGTAACTCTTTTTATAACTGCCAAAATATCCTTTGATGGGTGAATGGATAAACAAACTTATAAAAATGAATAAACTTTTCCATTTGACCTTGATTGTGGTAGAGGTTAAACAAATCAATAGATGTATTAATATTAATTTGCTCACCTTTCTTATATCAGAAGAAACAGAAGTCAAATTGTCTATTATAAATTTAAAATAGAATTTTAAATATTAAATTTTACTCTTAGTTTCAGCCAAAAGCATTGTTCTTTAATTTCTTTATAGATGACAGTTTAGAATGATCACAAATTGTTACCTTACTATTAAAATTAAAGGCAATTTAGTACTTAATTAAAACTTAAATCTATGCCTAGAAATATTTTAATAGTTTTAGTACTTAGTGCAACCAGTGACTTAAGAATCAAAAATTAAGAATTATTTTAACTAGATTACATGAATGTTCAACTTGTCTAGGGTTGTTATTTCACCAGAGTTGGAAATTTGTAATTGTAAATAATGTCATTTATTTAATACATTCAAGGGGTAGAAATGGAGAACAGAAGGAATTTAAGACATTTAAAAATTTTTAGTGACAGAAATAAGGAGTTGTTTTCATTGGGAATTCAGAGAGTGAAATTTCAGGTATACTCAATTGGATAAAATGTGTTTCCACATCTAAGTAACAAAATAAACTGATGAACCGAGTAGATCTAGGGACTTGAAGCAGGGAACAGAGGGTGGAATGTCAGAGGGAAGGGGGGCGGTGGGGGGGGGGCGGAATAAGAGATCAACCAAAGAACTTGTATGCATATATGCATAACCCATGGACACAGACAATAGGGTGCTGAAGGCCTAGGGCAAGCTGGGGGGTGCAGGGGCGGGCTGGAGGGGTCAATGGGAGGAAAAAGGGACATATGTAATACTTTCAACAATAAAGAATTGTTAAAAAAAAAAGTAAAATAAATAAAATGTGGTTCCATTTCCCAAGGTCAGAGATGTTGGAGAAGAGATTGTTTTAGATGTGTTGGTAAGGATAGTTCACCTTGGTACCTCTGAGGGTGAAGCATCCAATTATGGTGTAAAGTAGGAAGTTAAACAAACAGGGTTAGAACTTACCATTATGGATTTTTAAAAAAAAATCACGTTCTCTATCTACGTGCTAAACTGTTTTAGGACAAGTAATATGAGGTTAGTAGTCAAGCAGCCCTTTAAAACTCAGCTCTTTCACTAAGCAGTGTAAACTAGAGCACTTTAATCTAATGAACCACTATTTATTCAAACATAAAACATGATTATATCACTAATGTATCATCATTATTGGGAAATTTTAATGAAGCAAGTGATACAAAAGGTACTACATCAATTATATATAGATATACACATATTATTTCCCTTTCATTTGTGGGATGTGAATTCTATAGGTTATACCCGCCCCCCCCCCCCCACACACACACACACACACAAATCTTTCTTTGCTTTGAATTAAATTCATCATCAATTTCCAGGGGTGAGAAATTTTCCATAAAGTATTTTTCATTATAAACGTGTTGACTTTAAAATGATATATCACTACAGATAACATGGGTTATTCAAACTATAGCTTTACTTTATATTGATTTAATTTATTGGATAATTGATAAACATCTTTTGCCTTTGACTAGTAATAAAAAATAAGGTAAAATGCATAAAACATTCAGTGGGGGCAATGCAAAAGTGTAGTTTTAAAAACAGTTTAAAGCTCATATTGCTCATATTATAGAGGAAAGTCATGGAAAAATCGCTGAGATGTTGGAACTCTGTAATGGAAATCTATCAGGACCAAACAGCTTGGCTTCTGCCACTGGCCCGCATTTGTAGATGTCTAATTAAAAGAATCATTTGCATTTGCTAATAAATGTGTTTAACTCCTATTCAAATAATTATTAAACAAGCCTGTGATTTAATTTTAATCTCAATTCTCCAGTGGCTCACTTTTCGTGCTCACTTGAATATTACCCTTCAAAATGAGTGTGAGTAATGTGTCTGACACTGTCCATTGTCTTCTCATCATTACTGATTTTAGTGGGTTTTCTCCCCTTGCTCTTGTATCCCGTTTCCAGCATTTATTTAACACACTAATGCTGGATGAGCTTGTATTTTGGAAAGGAATGCATCGAATTCCAAAAAAATCAAGCCTTATTTTTCCAAAAGTTGGGTGAGCTCCCAGAAGACATTTCATGCTTCATAGTTTTATAGTTTAAGCAATAAAGGAGAGGAAACTAATTCCCTCCCCATTCTCCTGCCCTTGCTCAAAATATAATTGAAACAGTGCCTCTATACTCTTGCTGATTTGTTTTGACATCCATGAGCAATCTTGCTGAGGTGCATTTTTTTCTATTTCTTCCTCTGCTACATCCATTATTGATTTTGCTAATCTTCCATTCCATATTATACAGCATGAACAGGACGTTATGTAACTATTAGATGAAATCAAAATATTCAAATGAGAAGCAAGGTAATTGATAATCAAAACTGCCAAGTACTCCTATGAATAAGAAGCTTTATAACAATAAAATGCTTCTTGTTTTTAAATTATCCATGTGGATGTTGAAATTTTTTTTTTCTGAAGAACATACAGGGCTGTAATCTTTCATACCAGAAAAATACATTTTACAGAACCAAAGTCAACAGAAATATAGCAATATATTTTACTTAGATCGTTTTTGAAAAACCTTATTTCTCAAATTGCTATTAAGGATGGAAAATGTCTCACCTTTTCATATGTATTGTCTCTGGGGCTGAATTTGTATTGCTATAAGATTAATCATTATTTAGGACAGTCTTAATTACCCATTTGCCCCAGGAATGTGGCAGGTGTCAATAATTAGAACACCAATAATGACTTCCACAGACTTCAGCTTGGGCTCCACTACTACAACAGCTTCCCACTAATTTTACTTCACTTCATGAAAGCTGGAAGATATGCAGTGTAAAGCAAGATGCACAGTTCCCAGATCCAAGAGGAAAAAAGGGAAGAAAAACTGGTTTGATTTCATTGTCGTAACACTTTTGTACTAGTATCACTGTTCTGTTTTCCCTGCAGAATCAATTTAGTACTACCTGAAATCTTCAACTAATGATGAAAATGCTTACCCTTAACTCACAGGAACAAGGGAGAAATTACAGGAACTTTTAAAAGGCAAATCAGGATTATTTGATCGGTGCAGAGTAATTTTATAATTTTCATCTTCTAGATTATCGTCACAACTTTCATCAATAGTTGACAAGAGTGCTGTTCCTCAGGATCACCCCTGATTCTTATTTTTTTGTTGTTGTTGTTATTTTGTGCCATTTTGTCACAAGAAAAATATTATCTCTGATTTGTATTTTTTTTAAAAAAATACTTCTTCTAAAAAAATCTTTATTGTTGAGAGTATTACAGATGTCTCTCCTTTATTCTCCCATCGTCCCCCTCCACCGGGTCCCTGCCCTACCTCAGGCTTCACTGCATTATTGTCTGTGGCCATGGGCAGTGCATATATTCATGTAAATTCTTTGGTTAATCTCTTCCCGCCCCTTGCTCCCCTTCCCTCTAAGATTCATCAGTTTGTTCCAGACTTCCATGCCTCTGGATCGATTTAGATCAGGGGTGGGCAAACTTTTTGACTGGAGGGCCACAATGGGTTCTTAAACTGGACCGGAGGGCCGGAACAAAAGCATGGATAGAGTATTTGTGTGAACTAATATAAATTCAAAGTAAACATCATTACATAAAAGGGTACGGTCTTTTTTTTTGTTTGTTTTATTCATTTCAAAAGGGCCGGATCCGGCCCGCAGGCCGTAGTTTGCCCACGGCTGATTTAGATTGTCAGTTTATTTTTTCATTAGATTCCACATATAAGTGAGATCATGTGATACTTGTCTTTCTCTGACTGGCTTATTTCACTTAGCGTTATCATCCCCAGGCCCCTCCATTCTGTCTCAAAAGGTAAGAGATCCTTCTTTTTTTACAGCTGCATGGTATTCCATTGTGTAAATGTACCACAGCTTTATTTTATCAACTCACCTACTGATGGGCACATGGGCTGTTTCCAAATCTTAGCTATGAACATAGTGCTGCTATGAACATAGGGGTGCATATATTCTGTCTGCTTGGTGTTTCAGGATTCTTAGGATATATTCCTAGAAGTGGGATCACTGAGTCAAATGGAAGTTCCATTTTTAATTTTTTTAAGAAAAGTTCACACTGTTTTCCATAGTGGCTGCACCAGTCTGCATTCCCACATTTCTTTGGTGTTACTGTGGCTGTTTATTTTTTATATGCATTTATTTATTTGCCTTCTTTTGTGAATTAGCTATATATGGTCTTCAGGTAGTTTTCCTCAGGAATTTTTTTCATTCTCTTATTCATTTGTCAGAAATCTTTGTGATCATTAACATTTCTATAAATGTTTAAAATAGGCCTATAGGTTTTAGTACCAGTCATTTTAATTATGAAGGATTTTGGTGCTTATTGAATATTATAAAAGTATATATTAATGATTTCTTCTTTGAGGTATTTATGTTTGGCTGAATGCTCAATAGAAAAAGATTCTAAGTGATGGTCCTAATCATAGCTAGTGTGTTGTAGGTGGTATCTTTTCTCTGAGGTTTTATGTAAACTCTGGGACTTAGTATGTGGCTATTGACCTGGCAAGTGTATTCTTTCCAACCCTGACATGAAAAACCAGAATCATTTACATTCACCTGGAATGAACAACAGTATAGATTCACAGTCATTGTCACATGACCCGGTTCACTCTCTGGTCCTTTGTCACAGTAAAGTCAGAAGGGACATCTCACGTTGTATCACACTGATCTACTGTATGGGGGCACCCTATTGATTTGACTGGGACCAAAGTAAGTGGCAAGCACGTTAGGTGCCCTGGTAAGAGTATGTGTATCATAGTAGCTAAGAGAAATAATAAAAAACGTTCAGGTGTGTGTTACACAACCGTAGCTTTTAAGTGTCCAGACATTAGGGGTGTGCCAGGATAGCTCCTCCAAGAAGAAAGACAAGCTATTGTCACTAAGAAAGAGGCACAGAGCTTGGTAGGCCTCTTCTTAGAACCACACTTACAAATACCGTTCCTCTCCATGTATCACATGGCTTGGAAAACTGTCAATTTTCAGTTATCTGGCATAATAAAATGCTGTGGCAAACCCCAATAAAAGAGCCATGTCAAGGCCCCTAACTTTTTAGGGCAAGAACATGCCACCTCAGCAAAGAATTCACTAACTTAAAACAGCAGAGCCTAACTTGCTATTCAGCCCTGGTAGATGCTCGGCACCTGAGCACGATGCACTCGTGGCTGTGCACCCAGAGCTGCCTGCCCATCACCAGCTGGGTATTATCAGCACCATCAAGCCCCAGAGGCAATCAGAGGCAGAGCAACCCATCATCCAATTGCAATGAAAGGTTTCGAGTCAGGCCCAATCAGATGGAGAGGGCACATACCTTCTCCTCCAATCTCACGGTGCCTCCTCCTCAGCATATACCTCTGCTCTCTCGGGGGCTCCCCATGAAAAAAGAGAGCAACGAAGGCCTGGTTCACCATCGCTGGGAAGACATAAACCCAAGAGGCACAGCTGCTGCAGGAAAGGCCCACGGAAGCGTTGCCCTCAGTGAAAGCGAGGAGAGAAGTGATCTCAGCGGCAAACTCCCAGCCATCAGGTGTGCGAGGGGAAGTGCTGGCCCGGGACAAAGATGTACACAGAATCCCGAGCAGCAGCAAGTGGCTTAGCAGGTTGGTCAGGGACCAGAAATAACACCTCTATGTATAAAAGCCCAGTGACCATTACGGTAGAACCACCAGAATGACCAGTTGCTATGACGTGCACTGACCACCAAGGGGGAGATGCTCAACGCAGGAGCTGCCCCCTGGTGGTCAGTGTGCTCTCATAGTGGGAGCGCTGTTCAGCCAGAAGCCAGGTTCACAGCTTCAGAGCAGGGTGGCAGTGGCGGAAGCCTCTCCCACTCCATGGCAGCGCAAAGGAGCAGCGAGCCAAGTGGTAAGTAGTAAGCAGGCCGGCGGTAAGGGGCGAGGGGTCCCAGATTGCAAGAGGGATGTCCAACTACTGGTTTAGGCTAAACTGGCAGTCGGACATCCCCCAAAGGGTCCCCGAGAGGACGCAGGCTGGGCTTAGGGGACCCCCCCCCCAAGTGCATGAATTTCATGTAGAGGGCCTCTAGTTCAAATATAAGACAAGATGTTCTCGGCAAGAAAATGTGTGGCTGTACCTATAGCATTAGGCATGGAGATGGTGGACCTCTGTGTCTCATGCTGATACTAAAGAGCTCCCACGACAGAGGAGGCAAATTAGAGAAAAAGAGAGGATGGATCATCTGGTAGGGATTGGCGGCACCCCCAATTTTATCTTGCTAAAATGCAGTTCTGGCTACACCTGGCTGGTTAAAAAGGGAGAGGAAACTGATCGTCAAGGGGAAAGATGGTCCTATAAAATAAGGGAAGGGAGATTCACTTGGGAGACTCCTTGCGCGTCTGTGTTTGGCAATAGTCAGAAATGGGCACCTGTAGCACTTTTAGCCTGAGAAGACATGACGGCAAGGCCGCGCCTCCCCAGGCTTGATGTCTGAGTCCTGCATCAGGCACGCATTCCAGAACAGGTGTGCTGGCTCCCCCTGCGGAGAGTGTGCAGTGGGCCGGAGAGGAAGAGGGTGCATAGCAGTTGCGGTAGTGAGAGCTGTGACTGTGTCATGAACTTCCCTTATTATGACTCCCCCTCCCCAGTAATTGTGGGTGAGAGTGAATGGAACAAGAGTCACGAGTGACTCTGAGAGGTATAAAACATAGCCTCTGACATCCACAGCCTATTTCCTATCCCTTGAACCTGTGCGAAGGTAAGCTTCCAAGTGCGGATATCTGCAGAGGTAGATGAGCCTGAGGGCTCTTTTTCTTTAAACTCCAAAACGCTGTGGTCCCTGCAATGACGGATCCGGCCTGTTTGAAATGAATAAAACTAAAAAAAAAAAAAAAAAAAAAAAAAAAAAAAAAAAAAAAAACCGTACCCTTTTATGTAATGATGTTTACTTTGAATTTATATTAGTTCACACAAACACTCCATCCATGCTTTTGTTCTGGCCCTCCGGTCCAGTTTAAGAACCCATTGTGGCCCTCAAGTCAGAAAGTTTGCCCACCCCTGGTAGAGTGACAAGGCATTGGCAGCCCTTGATCAATTACTCTCGGTAGAAGGTGTTCAGTTACCCAGCTTCCTCCCTCATCAGGAAGGATCATTCTGAAGGCTAGTTTCCAGACCATTTTCTCAAGTTTCCCCCAACATTTAACACAGAGTGGTCCAGGTAATAATTCACCACTTAATAACTCCCTCCATTCTGTATCATTTACCCTGCTTTTCTACCAGAGCTCTCTACACTTCCCAAATCAACTACTTGCACTTGAATCCTTGACTCAAAGTTGACCTTTTTTGAAAACCCCAAATAATACACTATGTTCGATAGGGGGATAAATGGATAGAAGGTCGTACCCATGCCTGGAGAAATTTATATTTTGGAATCCAATACTGAGACATAAATAAATACTGTGTGGTAAGAACTATAAGAGTATTAAGAACAAGATGCTGATAAAAAAGCAGAGAGGAGGAGGCCTACGATTCTCTGAGAAGCTGGATGAGTCAGAGCCGACATTGTGGAGGAGTTGATATCCCATTAGAGTCCTAAAGAAATGAAGAAAGAGTAGATAAGACAAGGTATACAACTCAGTGGGAAACTCATTTTTAGGACAGAATCAAATAAAACCATGTACTTATTGTTCATCATAATTATTCAGTCCTTTAAGGTAACCCAACCCAAACTCTGACAGTCTCCAATGTGAGTCATTTCCTGTAGAAAGTGCCCGTGTGGAAAATTTTCTAAAAAGCAAACCTTCTGTTCCCTGAGATAGCTGATTAGGCAAAGAACCTTGCATCTGTGCCACGCAGACAGAAGGTAGTTTCCTTCTGTTGCTTCTGAAGAGAGGTTAATGAATTTCTTTGGAATGCATTTTTTTTTTTTTGAGCAGGTAGCTGCAAGATGAAATTTCCCAATTCCATAGTTCAGCACCTTTGTAGCTGATTGCAGAAATTACTGATTAGAAATGGGGATATAAAGTGAAAGAAATGTAATTTCTTTCCATCTTTGAAACTACTTTGAAATGGGAAACTTTTTGTTGTTTCGTGATATAATGTCTCCTCTTATACTGCGCTGTTGGTAGTAATGAGTCGAGTGATGGTAATATTTTTTCTCTCATGTAAAGAAATGATGTGAAATATTCACAGGGTAAAAATTATCCTCCAAACAAAATATGTATTTCAGTGTTTTCTTGAAGATTAATGTACCAGATGCCTTAATATTTTTTCCCTTCTTAGAGTTATAAAAACGGGTAGTTTTCTCTAAAAATGACTCGTTGGTCTGTTACTCACAACGAGTCATTTTTTCCTGGTGTGAGCTAGACTACATGACTTTGCTTATAGAAGGATCTGTTCTTTCACAAATGACTTGCCTGGTCTGGTACAAAATGATTGCATATAATGTTTCAATAGCTATTTTTAGGTGAATAAAAGGATGATCCAATTAAGATTGTTAAATGATGCACTAGCCATATGCAAATCAAGACTGTGTAGGGGAAGATAATGAGGGAAAATTACTTACGTCTTACTTTCTATTATAGAAAAGCAATTCTGGAAGACAACATAATCATGGTTTCTTTCCTAATTGAGTAGTTCCAGAGAGCTGGTGAAGTCCCCAGGAAAAGTTATTTGTATAGTAAGCTTCAGGGATGGTCTAGTTCTGCCGAGTAATTTCCACTCTTACTATGAGACTTCTATTACTGAATTTACATGGCCGAGCAATATTACATACTAAGATTTTATGAAAAAAAAATGAAGTCATTGGGATTTGGATAGGTGCATAATGAAGCTTTAGGTGTTTATGTTTCTTCAAAACATTTTCTGAAACATTTGTCATGTAATATTTTGTAATATTTCTCATAAAATGTTTTCTGTATACCCTAAATGGGAAGGGTGAGCATAAAGACTATATAAATGAAAACTATTTCGCACAGATATTCAATTAAGGATATCCAATTAAGAAAAAATTACAAGTGGGGTGAATATACTGAGTAGCGTATGAAAATTCCATAATTTTTATGTATGCAAAAAATGCTCAGTGCAAAAAAATGCTCAATAAGTTATATACATTCCATATCCCTACATGTATGTTAGTTCTAAGAAAGAGAACAATAAGGAAGCAATGACTCATCCAATAAAAGTTGAATGTACACAATAGCCAAAGAAGTAATATAAAGAGACAATAATTTTAGGAAGTTCAACTTCAATATCATAATAATGACCAACAGTAGATGAATACTGTTTCATTCTAAAGTATTTTTTCTAAGTGAACCTAGATGAATCTTTCAGAGCAATAATAAGATAAATATAATATGTAATACACATATGCATATATAGAATGAAGTGACTTTCTAAATTGCTATCAGAAGGAATTATTTTGTGTTTACAAAATTATATATTCTTTATTACATATGAGCATTGTATAGAATCATGGTTTCTAAAGTCAGACTACCACTATTCACAATCAGTAGCCTTACCAAGTACTAATTGTGTGACCCGGGGCAAATCTTTTAACTTCCATATGTCTTAGTTTCCTTACCTGTAAAATGGGGATGAAAGTAATAGCTACTCATCAATTAGTTGTGAAGATTAAATGAACTATGGCATGTAAGTGCTTGGAGAAGTGCTTGGTACATCATCAGTGCTATATTCAGATTAGCTCGTATTACTTATTATACCATAACAAATGGAAGTAACATCATACCCTTATTTTATCTCACCTGAATTACTATCATATTCTTCCATCCTGCAGTCCTTTCCATTTCAATTCACCCTACATGCATTCCATTCTGGAAAATCTTTCTAAAATACAGTGTTGCTCATGTCAGACCTACATACTAAGAGTGTCCACTGTCCACAAAACACAGATGCATAAAGTTCTAGCCTGACACTCAAGTTCAAGGAGAGCCCATCCTAGCCATTGCCTGAAATGACCCTGCACTTTCCCTGCTATGATTGGCTGTCCTGGCCATCCTCTTTGCTTATAGTGTCAATTCCCCATCTCCCCCCGGGAATCTTAAAATGAGTGCCATAGTTTGACTTCGTATATTATAAGGATAAGGATATGATAGGTATATTATAAGAATGTGTACATGAGTGTGGGTAGACCCTTCATTGCTACCAAAACTACTCACCCCTTAATTTTGTGCATCACAGCAGGGCTAGTGCTTACAGTGTGCAGTTTTAAATGATCTAATATTTCTTGGCTTACGCAGTAAAACTCTCCATCTGTTTCTGGATTTATGGATGAAGAATTTTATTTTATCACCTTGGAGACTTTGTGCCCCAGTTATGCATTGCTTACATTACCTGCAGTGTGGCATTTTACATCATTGCACAGTTGTGCTGCAGGATATATCTTGTCTTTGACAACAACCCAAAACCAGCACACATGATTCATTTTATGGGATAATTGATTCAGTCTTAACTCAGTTTTCCTTAAATTATGAAATTTAGTTGATAATGTTTTGGCTCTAAGTAATTAACTGTGTATCATGGGAGGCTAGTTCTTTTGATAAACTGTTTTCTCTGTGCTCTAAATTATGTGAATAAACAAGAAGATGTAAGGGAAATCTATCACAGCGAGATAAAGGAAGTGGACCTTTCATCAGGCTATGAAAGGAAGGGTAGATTTTTTTTATTAGAAGCCTTGGATTTGGGTTCTTGTTTGATTGGTTGGTAGTGTGTACAGCTAACTTACCTTTTCTTTGTAGCTTTTTTACCTTTTCGTGGGGATACGGGTGCCTGGGCAATCTACCTGCAACGTTATCTGAGAAACAAATGAGACTTTGTACTTCTGAACACTTGGAAATTTTGTGCTATACAAATGGAAGGTATTAGTATTTTAAAAAACAATTTCTAAGTTTTTGGTATGTTTAAATGCAAAGATATTATGACTTTGGTTAAAACATTAAGTGCAGTCATTTTAATGCGTATTCACTTGTTAATTGCAATGCGAATATAGATAAGCTGATGATACATTTGCTATCTTCTGCCAGCCACTGAGCTGGGTATATCATAAATATAGAAGAAGAAAAGTATTCTCAGAGCTTTGGGGGTAGAGGGCCATGTACGAGGGACGAAGCTTGAATACGGGGGTACTGAACTCTAAGTGCCAGGGTTTAGAAGTAGTAGGTACCAAAGAAATATGTATTGGTTTTCTATTGCTGCAGTAACAAATTATCAAAACCCATATGGCTTAAAACAGTTCAAATTTATTCTCTTATAGTTCCAGGGGTTAGAATCCTGAAATGAGTCTCCTGGGACAAAGATCAAAATGTTGCCAGGGCTGGTTCCTTCTTGAAGCTGTAGAGGAGGCATTTCCTTGCCTTTTCCCTAAAGGCCGCCTCCATTCCTGAGGTCATCGCCCAGCATCATATCGCCTCTTGTCCTCCAGCTTCTGATATCACATCATCTTTTTCCTTTGACCTTCTTGCCTTAGTCTTATAAGGATCCTTGCTGCTGACCTCCTAAATACTGAAGGTTATTGCTTCAAGACACTCACTACTAATTAAAACAGGGGCAAAAAATATCAATTGAGTATAGCATTCTTTCTCTAATTTCAATGCCTTTTTTTTCTGTTTTATGACTAGAGAATCCTTAATTCAGGCAGTGCCTAAGTAGGACCTTCCCTACCTACTATATTCTGGTGCACTTTTTTATGGGCTTGCCCATTTCACTTTGTCTTCACTGTGAGTGAAACTGCTTTTAAGAGTGTTACCATCCTTTGTCCCAATACCCACTTGGATAAAATTAGTTTTGAATTAGAACTTCAGTGATTGAAAGCTTTCAGCTGGGAAAACTGAAATACGATCAAGTGATACATGTCTCCATTACGCTGTTGCCTAGCAATACAGTTGCAGGTTTCCATCATAAGAAATGATACTATTATGTAGAGGCGTCTTGGGAAAGATATGAATGATAGGAAGTTCTAAGCTTACAAAGAAGTTCTCATTTTAGACTTGAGAAAATGAAGCCATTGAGCCATCCAGAGAAGGAGACAGAATTAAAAAGATAAATTAGCATTTAAGGATATTACAGTTTTAAAGTTGGTGTCTCTTTACTTCCTGTTATTGATGTTGCAATGCTCTTCAGTTCTTTAAGCATAATATCTTGGGTAGGCTACACACAAAGACCATTAAATAATATAAGAGTAACACATAAGTATCATAACATACATAGCCAAGATCTACAGTGATACTCAGAATGCCTTTTGTAAGCTTTCTGGCATTTATTTATGTGTACTTCAAATTGTTACAACTTTTTTTTTTTTTGCATCGATAAATAGAATTTAAGTAGTACTAAATACTCATATAAATGGAATGAAATGAAGACATAAGGTAATAATAGGAGTCTATTGGCCTGAGAAAGGCTGTAAAAAATCACACCACTTGATGTCTAAGTGACACAACTTTTGTTCCTCCAATGTGGTTGGAGGATGTATGTTTCACAGAACATTTTCAAACACATTCAAGGATGGAAGGATTATCTTCTCTCTGAACCAAAGGATTCGCACTAGTAGTGGTGGAGAGGAAACTAAGACAGACCTCGAGAGAAAACTGTCATGACCCACTCTGTCTGGTGACTCACCCCAGCTCTCCATGGTTTACCTAAGTCCCGCCCCCCAGCAGGAGGTGCTGCCCCTAAATTCTATACTGGGGGGGGGGGGTTGGAGCATTGACATCAAAATTCAGTCTTCTTTGTTCTTGTCCCCACAACCCTCACAAATCCATTCCTGTGCTTGTGCACAAAACTGGAGTGGAACTCCTCTCCCAGAGAGAGCCCAGGGGAACCCTCTGGGCCCCGCCCCCGCATGCCTCTCTGCAGGACATACAAGATCAGAGACTCATCTCTGCTGTCGCTACTGTTTGTGCCTTCCCCCTGGACCAACTGATGGCCCAAGTCTCCACAGGCACTGAGATAAATACAGGCCTAGCATATAGTTAGGTGCAAGGACAAACATTAAAAAACAACAACAACAATGCTGAAATAAGTTATAGTGAGGGAGGAGAAGGATAAGAAAGAATAGCAAAGTAAAAGAAACTGATACGAAAGACACTGTACTCAACTGTCCTGTTTTATAGCATCAAACGAATAGATACATTGAGATCCTCAAAAATCCGCTCCTCTTGTTTGGAGAGCATTTAAAAATAGTATTGTTGCCTTTGAATTGGTGCCATGCAAGCAGCAGACACTACTGGTATGGTATGTATGTATGTCACAATAATTATTGGGTAGGCGTTAGTACACATATTCTCATTTTACAGAAATCAGAGGCTGGGCACTGGACATGACATAACAGTTTAAGTGGCGGAGTCAGGGTTGAAACTCAGGTCTGTGGTTACAGAGACCCAGCATATCACTCTGACTCTAACTGATATATGTGTTTTCTAAGGAATAAAAGACTTTAACCTGGTAGCTGCTCATGAACAATTAAGAATTTTATATTTAACTAGAGTCTGGGTGCATGAAATGCATGTATGGGTAGGGTCCCTAGGCCTGTGATCAGGGCTGATCAGGGCCTTCCTTCATCCCAGCCCCTCCCTCCTCCCCGTGTCAGCACACATCATAGTGAGTGGTTGAACTCCCGAGGAGACAATTTGCATATTAGCCTTTTATTATATAGGATGATATTATTTGCATAGGAAACCTCTGCCAAGTTGCGGTTAGACATCAGTGCTACTGCCGGAAGGTGGGAGGGGCATATGTTGACATAGCCATGGCCATGGCAGATGATTCCAGTCTATACCTACCCATTATAAAACACAGTTTGTCATTTGAAATAAGGATTGCCATAAAATCACTAAGAGATTACAACTAATTCAATGTAAAGTGCCAAGTTAAAGACAAGAACCGAGTTTATCTTCATGGTCATGTCAAAACCCACAAATTAGAAAAATAAAAGCTAATCTGTGGGAAATGGATTTTTTTTTGCAATGAATTTTGTATTTGCTAGTGTGGGGAGGGGAACTGCAGAGATAGAGTTGAACTATTTTACTGAGATTTTATGACTTTCTCAACATTTTCCCCTGACTGCCATATTATCAAATTTCCTCACCTTCTGTGACTTAGGTTAAAAAAAAATAGGTCTGGAGGTCGCCATGAATTCTCAGATGGGGCACCCTGGTTAGACATAATGTTTCTTGTTTAGCATTACTACTCTAAATGATCTCTTCTAATGCCAGTCTTGATATGGAATTCATTATATTGATGTAATAATTTACATGTTTGATATTGACATTACATCTTATAGGTATAAAATACATATAATTTTGCTTAATGCTATGTCTATATAAATACAAATAAGTACATTTTTTGATAATCAGTTTAAAATCACAATGGTAACTATTTGCCTTTTACTATATGCTCCTTTTCCGTCTTCTGACCCTATAATTTTTTTAAGGTGTTTACTGCTTCTTACACTTGCTTGTGATGAGGAAAATTGCTTCCTTTGTTTGCTTGTGATGAGAGAAGGTATTTAAGAGCTGGAAAGTAACTTCCTAACTGAAACAGGCTCGCGTCTAATCAGCCAAGTGATCGGTCTCTGGAACGAGAGGCTATGGAAAGTTCCACAGCGTTTACTGTTTGGCGGCCACTATGGACCCTGAAGAGCATTAAAATAAAGAGGCAAGCCTCATGCAAATTACCATTACCACCAATATACAGCCTGGCCATCAAGACAAAGAGGCGCCGAGCTTTCTGTGTGAAGGATGCTGTGTCTTCCCAAAGGTTCAGGATTTTTGTTTTTTGTTTTTTTTTTTTTGTTTTTTTTGGGGGGGAGCTTTATGTTATTTGGCAGTTCACATACAGAAATAAATACAATGAAACTATGAAAAGAGAAAAAAGTTTTCAAAGTTTGGCCATAAATATGCTTCTACTTTATATGTGCTGTAATGAGAAGGCTACATAGCAGATTCCAATTCTCTCTAATTCTTGAAATATTCTGGATTGTTTCAAGTCCAGGAGTGGGAAACCTTTTTTCCTGCTAAGAGCCATTTGGATATTTATAACATCATTCTTGGTCCATACAAAATTATCAGCTTAAAAATTAGCCTCCTGTATTTGGTCAAACATTTAATTAACTCACCCCAGTGCCTTTGCAGAGCCAGACCAAATGATTTCATGGGCCTTTTACAGCCTGAGGGCCGGACATTCCCCACCCCTGGTTTAAACAGCTGGGTTCTCTCTATTTCTTAACATGTTCTGGAAGATGTTTTTATTTCTCTTTTCAGTGGCGCAGGCCATACAATTCAAGTCGTGTGACTAACTCACTATGAGTTCCGCTAAAAGTCTTGCTGAGAATATTTACTTGGAAGCGTTCTGCCCCATTTCTCGTGCAGATTGTTGTAAACGTAGCCTCAGGACAGCACCTAATAGTGCTGATGTCTGGGGAGATACAATGAGGCAAAGCTGGAGGATTTGGCAATAACAAGTTTGGTGAATGTATAGGAAAAGGACTGTAAGGACGTCATTACTTTTGCATCTCGTGGAAAATCCGCCATCAATATTTCTAATGTACTTCAATCACCTATATTATAATACAGATGGGTTCCATACTCTTTCCATTAATTTGATTACTCTGTTACTGGTTAAGTTTAGTTTTAACTCCACTGAAATGTTGCTGTGCTTCTAGTCATGCAAGTGTTTTACTGGTGACATGTGGTTTAAACTAACATACTTTTTAATAGTTTTCTATTTTTTATTTTATAAAGGAACCATTGACACTTAGGATAGAATATTAAATTTTTAAAATTACACAGATTCAATGACATGGACTTACTGGTCCATATTTATTGTCATTCTGTTCTGAACGAAACATTTAAAATGTAAATAGAAAAATGGATATATGTTTCAGATTAAAGTGAAAGAGAAAAGTGAGACAGAGAAAACTTATAAGCAAATCAAATACTGACTTGAAATTTACCAGGTCTTTTTACATACTTTTGTATTTGAAAGGATTTATTTTGAACAAAAATAATATTGGTTTTAGCAGAATAATAAGAAATGTCAAATTTTAAACATCAAATATTCAATTTGTGCTATTTAAAATTTTTGAGATGGCAGAAATCAGGTCATCATTTTATAATCTTATATTTTCAATTGGAAATAACAGGTCTGAACGTTGTGCAATGGTGTTTAAGAATCAAAGATAAGATATTAAAAGTTAGATAGTGATATTACCTTATCTATAAATTTTAGTGGTTTAGCTACCACATCAATAGGTTGCAAAGTATGGCTAATTATAAAGTAAGTTTTTAATTGGCATTTCAAATTGCTGAGCCTATTGACCTTTCAGGAGACCTTTCTCCCGAAGGGCTATTGACACACACACATAAATCGCTTGTAGATGAGTTAAGAAGACAGACATTTTGCTTTCAACTCACCAGTGAAATCATGTGTTAAATGTTCAGAATGTCATCAGAGTCCTTGTAGGTGTCATTATCCTCATTCAGTCTCCTTCACTCTTGCCAGCTTTTTTGCTTTACATTTAGGATGATGTATTAATCTCTCGGAATGATTTCACCAACCTGGGAGACTTTTTTGTTGAAAATACATTGTTGAACATCTTCGAGAGTTTTTCTAGATAAAGGAACGATTTGCATAAAATTTACCACGTGGTCATAATTTCTAGTATTCTGGTTTTTGTTTGTTTATGTCCGACTTTGCCAAAAATTACGATAAATGTAATTTTTTAAAAATAATTTTTAAAAATATATTTTTATTGATTTTAGAGAGGAAGAGAGAGAGAGAGAGAGAGATAGAAACATCAATGATGAGAGAGAATCACTGATCAGCTGCCTCCTGTACGCCCCCTACTGGGGATCAAGCCCACAACCCAGGCATGTGCCCTTGGCCGGAATCGAACCCGGGACCTTTCAGTCCGCAGGCTGACGCTCTATCCACTGAGCCAAACCAGCTAGGGCAGATGTAATTTTTGAAGAGCGATAGATGTAATTCAATATCACTATTTTTTTAAATGTAAAAAAAAAATTATTTGTGAATTCTGTTGTGTCTAATGATCTGCAGTTCTGTGGTTTATAAAATGCAGTTCCATAGTTGCCTGATCTAATCCTGTCATAAAGCTGAGGATGTGGTAGGGAAAGATGTTTTATCTCATCTACATTTTAATGCAAGACATATATTTTATCACACAAATAGCATATGTACCTGTCATTGTCAAAGAATAAGAAGAAACTAAAATTAAGGGGAATGAAAGTGAAAGGAATAGACTCAGGCTTATTGTTTGAATTCAGATATAGCATTTACTAGTTAAACAATTGGGGACAAATTATATCATTGCTCTAAGCCTCAGTTTCCTCATTTGAGAAATGGGATTAACATAAAGAATTGGAAGGGCCTCTTATGCATAAACGTTATGCTTTTCCTTCACTTTGACTCTGTCTTATTTTCTTTCAAATACATCATTCAGTTAGAAAGCACTGCATGAATAAATAAGATTCTAGAATAGTTCTATCAGGAAAATTGTTTATAGTTTCCTTCTGGTGCCTCACAGGGACTCAGTTGGATTATTTATATGTTGTCTTTGTCAATGGATTTATTCACTAAGATGTTTTGCCTCTATGTCTCTTGATTTGCCCACTTTTCTTGATATCGACCAGAAAAGTCAAAGACCCCCTTATCTATCAACTAGGTTATTGATAATCTTATTCCATTTCTAAGATATTTGGGCATAGTCATAATGGGAATACAGGGTTAGTTATTTACTTAGTATGGTTTGTTTTCATGATTACAAAAGTAACAGGTCTGCTGATTATACAATCACCACATATGTGTCTTATATTATGATTAGTGCCCACTTTAAAAATCAATGTCAAATTTATATAAAATACCCTAATTCTGCTATTGTCCCCCCAAAGTGCTCTTGTCAGAATAAAATAACTCCTTTTGTAAAACCCATGGTCATTTCAGAGTCCTCATTTTATACAACCCCTTAATGTAATATAACTACATTGAATGTAATTGACGGCTTCTTCCTTCTTGAAACATGTTATTTGCTTAAATCTGGGATCCACTTAGTTCTCCTCTCCCATCAATCCCTAGTTTTTCTCTCTCTCAGTTGGAGTAGCTAGTTCATGCTTCTTTTCCTAATCTGTAATGTTGGAATGGCGTATGGCATGTGGTGTGGTCAGTCTATCTACACATACTTCAGAGGGGTTCTCCTTTGAAGCAACTAAGGCTGTACATTGTATCTATACTATGTACAGACTCTTACTGTCTGGGACCTCGCTCCCGATTTCAGAGCTGTTTGCTCAGCTGTCTTCTCACCACCTCACCCATGCTTAACAGGTATCACAAGCTAAACAACACTTGCTTTTAGACTCTGTGGCTATCTTTTGTTTTTCCTTTTCTTTTTCATTCTTTTCTCTTTTTTTCAACTAATATTAATTACCCATTAATTTCTTTGATTTCCCCTGGATATCAGAGCCTGGAAAAAATTAGAGAAAATGAGTGCTAATGGGAAACACACACACAGACACACAGACACACAGACACACGCACACACACACACACGCGCGCGAACAGAAGTGTATTTCACAAACTCCATCGCCACAGTTCCCGTATAGATTCTGCCAGTGACAAGCACCTGTCTGGAATTTGAGAGATTGTCTTGCGGGAAAAGCAATTATTTCTGTGGCCGTGATAAGGAAAGTGGCAGATGTGACCTTTGATCAGCAGCATGTTTGCGTGCTCACGAATTGCTCAATTTGTTGCCAGAGGCAGCTGAGATAAATGCCTGTACTTACTGCGGTGACTCCCTGATCTGTCTGCCCTCGGTCGTCCAAGAGTTTTTTCCTAAGAGATTCCATTTATTAAATAAATGTTGTCTTGCTTATGATACGATTAGTTCCTACATTTTGACCAAACCCTAACTTTTCAATCAGTCAGGAAATAGACACTCAAAGACAGAATTAATTGATTCAATATGAAGGCAGGAGTGATCTCATTATAGGGAGAAAAAAGAGAAAATTTTTCCATGGTATTTAGTAACAAATTACATAAATTATGTCCTATACTTACCTGGAAATGAAGTTCCTATCAAAAACAGGTGTAGGATGATAAATGAGCTATTGCTATAAAATATTATCTGGAAATACTTAGTAGAAAGAAATACTTAGCATAAAAATTCTAGGGAGGACTGACTGCCTCTCACTACACTAAAGGGCAAGAGGATGAAAATGACAAGTCCAGTCCGCATTCTTCCATCGGGACGTGGTCCAGAGGACTAAGGAGATTCATGACTGAGCCCCCTTCTCTTCCATGCCCCTCAGCGGAGAGCAGTCAACTATGTGTGGGCTGTTGAATTATCACACACGTTCATTCACAGTATTACTAGTAAACAAACCTGTATGAAACTTCAGGCCTCATTGAGGGCCCTGTGAATTGGAGTGGGTCGAATTTGGGTGTGTGCCAATGAATCTGAGTACCTTAAACTTTCACGTTCATTTTCAGTTTGAATCTTCTGACATCATCTTTCCATCGCTCAAATAACTCTAATGTAGTTAATTTATAAGGACATTGCCATTCTTTTTAAGTCCCGCATATATTGCCTCCTTTTATTTCCAGATTTAGAAAGCACTAAAGTGAATGAGATCCTACCTAGGTTAAGGTGGCTTATACATCAGAAGAGTTACAAAATTTTACAAAGATATGTCAGTAGAATCTAGGATAAACTATTGAAATAAAGTCTAAAGGTTTGAGAACAGAGACAAAAGAATATAACATTAGATCAAGTCACATTTATCCATTTAGGAATACTCACCATACTTTAAGAATTGCATGTAGCACAAGGTTTTAGGAGTGGCAATAACAGTTTGCTCAGATGGTTAACCCAGACCTGGACACTGTTGTCACCTTTATTCAAAAAGGGGGAGGGGATAAGTAGAGGTAAAAAAAAGGGGGGGGAGGGTAGAGGGGGGAAAATAGGTGATGGGAAAAAAATAAAAAGTATATAGAATAGCTATTAAAATTTTAAAAACATAAAATGTTCTATTTTAAAAAAAGAAGGAAGGAAAAAGGTGATATGCCAGAAATCCTTTGGTATTGTGCAGAGCAAGGAATCCAGAGAGTTAGAGAGAGAGGCATGCTAATGTGGATTAATGACGGTTAGCACCCAGCGCTGTTCCCTGGGAGGGCCCGCAGGACAGTTCACTGTAGCACAGCCTTAAGGACACTGGTGGGAGGCTGGACTGCACCTAGCGAGCAGGAGTGAAGCTGCGAAATGCTGCAGGGATGTGTGCTGACTGACATGTATGTGAAAAGTAAGGTTCTAGGGTGGCAGAGGCCATGGCAGGGCTTAATTGCTGAAGACACACTGAGCGTGACAGCTGTAATGGGAAGCAGAGGCTGAGCTGTAATCAATCCACTGGGCAAGCATCAATATTTGGCCATGAGTAACTGATCACAGGGTCACGGAACTGAGCTAGATGGGCAGACTACTCCATTCTTTCTTAACTTGGGAAACAGAAAAGATGATCTCTTGGTTGGTGAGTTTATACCTGACTTGGGAGTCGGCACAATGGACCATCATGAATTCTCACCCATTTCCAGACTTGAGACAATTTATAGTCCATAATTCTTGGTGGAACAAAAGGGTAATGGATCTGTTTACAGGAGGACCAGAGATACTGCCAAGCACATGGACTCTACATCCTTCTATTTTGCATAAAATGGTCCCATGACAATCTAAGAGGGTCACTGTGGACTGGGGAAAAGAAAATATCCAAGATTTTAAAGAATTAATGCACCCTAAATTTGAAGTAAAAATAGTCTTTAAAGATCCAAAAAAAATCACTGCAGGCCCTGAATCAGAGAGGGGATGGTGACAGTGTGGTGATGAATGGAGTTCCGAATGGAGTCTATGTTTGAGTGAACTCAGTGTGTTTGTGGATTTATCCATGAGTTTTTCTCCTATTTTGAGACTCTTAAGAATTCTGCCTTTGGCTAGTGGCCCCTTGAATTAACATCTGTGATGCCTGTTACATTAGGAAGGACACAGTAGAAGTTCCTGGAAATGCCCTGTCTTCCCAGCACTAATTTATATTTTAATAAAAGTGGGAAGCTGAGATCAGCACCACATCCTTGGTGGAATGGCAGAATTTAGTACCACCATGAGAGACCTAAATATGAATGGACATTGATTCATGGCATGTCTTTTCATTTACCTCATCTATTTGGTATGTTTAAATGTGACTTGAAGAATGATGGGGATTGTTATACATAGAATTAATTGAAGACTCCAGTATCAGCAACCAACAGAATGCTTTGACCCTGGTATGTGGCAATTGATCCAAAGTCACTGTTGGTCTAGCAGGAAATGAAGAGCCATGGCTTCAGCAGGCAACAGAAGAGAGGTTTTCTTAGGTTTGTGCATATTCTTCTGAATCATTCATTTTGGCGCTCCAGGAACTTGAGACCATTGGTAGAAGTTTCCTGTGATTTCTGCTCTCCCTGAGGTCTTCCAGCTGGTGGCAACTTTCCCTGGTCTTTGCTCTGCTGGCCTTCCCAGAGGTTTTGACATCCTCCAATTCTCTGTATTAAATACCCTTTGGCTGCTCTCTTATAAGTGGTGGGATAGCATCTGTTTTCTTGACTAAACATTGACTAATTTAACCCCGAGCTTTGTCCTCTCCATGTTTTCTTTGTCTCTACAACTAAGATCTTCATTTATCCAGTAGTTAAGGTCAAAAGCCTTTTGGACATTTTTGACCCTGCCCTTAACTTGACTGCTATTATCATCCCTGTTACGATTGGCTTTGTAGTGATTTTGATTTTGACTGTTGTATTCATTTACTCTCCTCTCAACTTCACAAAAGCAGAGGTTTCCATCTGTTTTAAAGGTGGATACATCCACATCTCACAAAATAGGTTATACAATTAATCGTATCTCAATAACTACATTTTTATTTTTATAAACATAATGATACATTGATCTCATAGGCAAATTATGTATTTATGATTCATTATTTTAAATTTAGAATAAAATATATTCATAATTCATGTACACTGATAAAAATTATAATAAAATAGCATTATGGGGGACAGTATTTAATTCAATGATATCCTTACAGGTCAAGCTCACAGAAGAAAACTTCCATATGAAAATCATCTTAGTTACACTTACTATTACACTTGTTATTACTGTTTGCCAAGCTCGGCTTTGCCTACTCTGAGTACATAAAACTTCATGCATTACTTAGGAAATGTCTTATATAATCTGTATCTCGATCCCTGAAGTGATCATTTCATTCTTCTTTTATAAAAACAAGAAAAGGTTCTCTTTTAATGTTTGACCCAAATTCTGAGATGGGAAATATGTACTCTATAGAAACTTAGTCATAACAATATGACAAATATATAAATTATAATATATTATTTTCTTATTGATTCTATTTTTCTCTTTACTGAGGATCCAGTAAAGCCCATCATCAGGTGTGACATAGTATCTCTGTTTCAGTACATATCTCTCCACTACTCTCTCTGCACAAGTTCTTGGCTTCTTTCTGATGATATGTAATGTCCGGTTCCAGTTTGTTCTGCCCTGGGTATCACTTTCTTGTGTCAGCACAGTGATTCCTTGGGCTATGCTACCACACTTACTCTGTGGTCAAATTTTGAGTGAAGTGCCAACTGTGTTGCTAAAGAAATTGCATCTCCCCAAATACTGTGGAAAATTCCCACCCCTAATTGCAGGTACCACGGAATGGTCTTTCTCTCAGACTCAGACGTGCTAGTATAAATGGTGCCTTTGATATTCTGTCACATAGCACTGAGAGAGAAATTTATTGTGTTTCATTCCTTATGGTAGAGGAAGTGACTTCCGCATGGGGTCTGAGCTAAAATCAGATCCTCCACTGGGCAGAAATAATAGAATTCAACACTTTATGTTCAATAGCATCAAACAATGTCCTTCTGGCTGCAGGGGACATTTCTTATTTAATCATTTTATCCTCACTCTCATTTTTCTTTCACTCATAAATCCTGCCCTTCAAAGTTGCATGCTTATTTTATTGTAAGACACTAAATCAGGAGAATCTAACGATGCTAGATTGTCAATTACCAGACATTTCTCTTTTCATATTTCTCAACTTTCTGACCCTCTTCTATTCAAGACATTTACAGCATTTCTTTAATAATTATGCCTACCACGTTTTGACGCTGTCTCTACCTAGTACAAAGCCAGCTACCTATCCTAGTTACCTAAAAATAACCATATATACAAAAGCTTTTAAGCAGGTTATACAATGTTGAGACTATATGATGAAGCAAAGACAAAGGTATGGACTATAGAGGTCAGTGTGAGAAACAGCAGCGTGCTGGTAGAGCTAGGAGATTGGCTGAAGAGTGGGACACCAACAGTGCAGGCATGAACAGTGGAGAGGTACAGAGAGGTGGAAAGAACCCGGGAAGCTTGTGATAATGGAAATAAAAAGAGAAGGGGATTTAAGAAGGATGAAATGTGCAGTGCTGTCACATGGTACAGTGAGTTACAATGTGATAAGGATTGAAATTATCTCTTTAACCTGGCACGTGGAAGATTTTTGGTGACTTCAGCGAGATTGATCCCAGTACAATGAAGTCACAGGACATTACAATGGGTGAGTTACGGAAGTAGAGACAGAGCATGGAAGTCGCACATTGATGAGATTTGAGGGGCAAGAGTTTGAATAAATTATATCAAGTCACCTAAATTTTCTCAAAATAATAGAAAGTGCATGTTTAGGATGCTCTGAAATAGTCACTTTAGGGAATAAAAGAGGGTTTTGAACCAGGACCAGTAACAGTAAATAATAAAAACCCAAATGAGTCTTCATTTGACACAGCAGCAAACAGGCCCTGTCTATATAAGGTTTTCTTATTAGAGTTGAATTGGGCACTGGAGTAGAGAATGCATTTTTCTAGACTTAGAGTTAGGTTTCCTGCATGACTATATTAGAAATACATTTTAAATAAACACTAGAATGAATATTATAAATAAATAATAAATAAATACTGTATTAAAATTAAGGCACAATAAAGTTAAAGTTGCTGGTGGGGAAGTATTTTATAGGATCAACCCAATGCTATTACTAATTATAATGATAGCAAATATTCACAAAGCACTTGCATTGTGCCCAACAGTCCTCACAGATGTAGCTACTGTTCTTTTTTTGTTTTAATTCCTTATAGTTTAAAGTATTACATATAGTATTACATAGGTCTCCTTTTTCTTCCATTGACCTCTCCCAGACCATCCCCACCCCCACCCCCCGCACATGCCCTCACCCCACCTAGTGACTGTGTACATTGGTAATGCTTACATGCATGCATACAAGTCCTTTGGTTGATCTCTTACCCCCGACCCCTCGCCTTCCCTCTCAAGTTTGACCATCTGTTTGATGCTTCTCTGTCTCTGGATCTATTTATGTTCATCAGTTTATATTGTTTATTATATTCCACAAATGAGTGAGAGCATGTGATATTTATCTTTCTCCAACTGGCTTATTTCGCTTAGCATAATGCTCTCCATGTCCATTCATGCTGTTGCGAATGGTAAGAGTTCTTTCTTTTTTACAGCAGCATAGTATTCCATTGTGTAGATGTACCAGGGTTTTTTAATCCACTCATCTGCTGATGGGCACTTAGGCTGTTTCCAAATCTTAACTATTATAAATTGTGCTGCTATGAACATAGGGATGCATATATCCTTTCTGATTGGTGTTTCTAGTTTCTTGGAATATATTCCTAGAAGTGGGATCACTAGGTCAAATAGGAGTTCTGTTTTTAATTGTTTTAGGAAACTCCATACTGTTTTCCACAGTGGCTGCACCAGTCTGCGTTCCTACCAGTAGTTACTGTTCTTATCCTCACTTCACAGGTGTGGAAATCAAGGCACAGATGGGGAAAGAACTTGTCCCAGGTCCAATGGCTACAAGTTGTACAGCCAGGATTTGAACCAAAGAAATCAAATCTGTACTCTTAAACATTAGCAGATGAATGCCTCCATAGTGGGAAGGAAAGGTGAGGGTGATTTGAATTCAGTTAAAAAAATTAGCTAAGTCTACCCCCCAACCCCACCAAAGCAAAATATATATATATATATATATATATATATATATATATATATATATATATATATATTACAATGACTAAAATATTTCAGCATAGACAGTAGTTGAAATGTGTATGTTCATTAGTTAAGCTACATTCTGGAGACAATCATCTGACCTAATGATGAATTCACACTCCCGAGGTGGTCAGCTAGGATTCTCCAAGGCCATACTCTGAGTCACGATTACAAGCGTTGTTCCAGTCCTTAACATGAGAGACTGTTAGCTTACTATAATGGAAATGGCAAAGGCATTCGTGGGATTGTAGTTGCCGTGTTTTAAATTAGCTTAATAAATGTTAAAAATGAACTCTCATTCGAGGCTGTATTAGAAATAGCCAATGTGTAGACCAGCTAAAGCACGTTGGAGAAGACATTTGCCCCTTGTATGGATAGGCATAACATCATAGCGTCCATGTTGCAAGTGCCTGTCATTTGAATCCTATATGATCCTGTGTTCAGAAAGCTGCCTGCTATCAACTCCAAGTGTCATAGAATTTGCGGTGTTGTCATCTACAAGCGACTCTTCCAAGCAAGCTGTGCTTAGAGCACATTGAAAGAAGGCTGAAACCTGATAGAGTTCACAGAAGAGATGTATGAATGATTTGGTTCTTTATAATAAGAGATGAAGAAGTAGATCAATATTGGAATTTGTGACAAATTTGGACATGAGAGCTGATTTTACTATTATCTGACACTGTAGATTATGGAGGAAATAGTTAATCCTCACCCCCTTCTAACTACTTCTGGCTCTCCTTTTCTACAAGACACACTGAAGATTTATGCATGGCAGTGGTGTTCTTTCATCTATTTCCTCAATAATCAATTCTCTGAACTTCCTCAGGATTGGTTAGATCTTAGGTAACTAACTTCTGAAAACACATTAGCCTGACTCTCTTGCCCACTGTTTGTTGAGGAATTTTGGCCAGTGAAGAGCACTGTGGGAAGAGTGTCAAGAAGAGAATGCCAACCACAAAGCACTGAGAGGCTGGGTGGGAGACACCCCAGGATCTTGAAAAGGCTCTGAGGTGCTGTCCTTAGAAGACAGGGATGGTAGTGGGTGAGGGCACCATTGCATTGGGCCTGTGGATTCCTGGGTCACCAACAGGCCTGGTAAAGTAACAGATGGGGTGGGTATGATCACCATAAGGGAAGGAGAGGTGAGGGCAATCAGAGCTTTGACAGAGATGCAGTGACCTTGGAATCTAGGAATGGACTAGATGGGCAGCCTACATGAGTGTCATTGGATCTTTATAGCTGGAAAAATGCTAGGTTTGATGAGCAAAAAACAAACAAACAAACAAAAAGCCTTGAATGGCACAATGGAAAGACATGGCCTGTCACTGTTTTTAATTTTGTACATTTTGAGGCAGGTTAAGCCATTGGTTTTGATATCATATAATCCTCATTTTAAAGAATTTATTCATTTTATAGAAGAATTTTGCTGTTATTTGTTTGCTCACTTCTCATCTCCCTCTCCACTAGAATGGAAATTCCATAAGAGCAGAGAAATTCTGCTTCCAGATTTACCATGAAAACCCAGAACCTATAATGGTACATAGTACAGTAAATTGATAAAATGAATGAGATTCTGGTGCCGTTTCAAACATTTATCATTTTGTGTGATTTTATGGATATTTATTTATTTATTTATTTATTTATTTATTTATTTATTTTTGAGAATAGTTTGTTGATTTTTAAAATATATATTTATTAACTTCAGAAAGGAAGGGAGAGATAGAAGCACCAATGATGAGAGAGAATCACTGACTGGCTGCCTCCTGCACACTCCACACTTGGTTTGAGCCAGCAACTCGGGAATGTACCCTGACCTGGAATCGACCCTTAACCACCTGGTTCATAGGTCAAAGCTCAATGACCGAGCCATGCCAGATGGGCAATTTTATTAATTTTTGGAGAGAGAAGAAGGGTGAGGGAGAGAAACACAATGCAAGAGTGCAACATAGACCAGCCACCTCCTGCATACCCCATTCCAGGAGATTTTATGGATATTTAAATAGGAAAGTGAAAGCTAGTCAGACATCATATTAGCTACCAGAGAGAGGTCACCCCAAAGAGCTGTCCTATAGTAAGTGAATGAGGACATAGGCTGTGCTCATATTCAGTTGGGACAGATGACCATTTTGTCGATGTACACCGATGGGTCCATTTCGCCTAGCACAGACCTCTCCGTATCACGCCAAGAATACATACAATTTAGGAAAAGATGTCCAGTTCATTATTCCGACAACAGGCCAATCATGTCATTTGCTAAAACATAATTAAAATGCATGTCCTAATTCTGATAAATATATGACATCTTATTAGATATTCCTGTGTGCCTGTATATTTATGAAAATGTATACTACATATGTAATTTCCACATATATTTTATCATATGTGGCAGTGTGTTGGAAGTATATTGTATGGAATAAAGTGATTTATGAACTGAACAGTTAAGACTATCATAGGAATAAGCACATTTTTCTGTTAATTTTTTTTGTTTAAAGATCATGTCCATTTCATGATGTTTAAAATATTAAACATCATGAAATGGACATGATGTTTAATTATTAGTTCCTTAAAGAGTCAGTGGTAAAGCCTTCCAAAAATCTATATTTTCTAAAATGAAAATATTATGAAGTGAGTAGAATAAATATTAGATTTAAATCCTACCAAAATTACAACTTTGAGGAGAGTGGAAAGTGAGAGAACTTTATTATCTATTTCTTCTCATGGGTATTTCTCATAAAAGATAAAAATCTAGCAATAACCTTGATAAGTATGTAGAATTAATATTAGGTGCACCCAAACCATTTTTAGCAGAGAATAACAAATATTTTAAATTATTTTGAAGTTAGCCTAAATGAATCCATATTAAACAAAAATCAAATGAATCTATTGATTAGCTATATGAACAGAACTGTAAAGCAATTTTCTATGTTCTCGCCTTCATTGTTTTCAGAGTCAAAAACAACCTTCTCAATTTCTTTTTACTGACCTTAGCTGGATTTCTTTTGAGACTTCTGTCTTGCATGTCAGCACTAAGTAGTTTGTTAGAAATTTTATGACTTCTCAAAAAGAACCCTGAGAACCTTTCACAGTAATAAAAGTGGATCAGCTTTGACAATCTTGTAATAGAAGAGGCTGAATATCAAAATGTATTTGCCACTTTTATAAACTTTTTAAACGCTGAAACTCTTTGGAACACAAAACACTAATTCACTACAATAACTTCTTACATTTCTTATTGATGTATTTCATATGTACTTATTAACTTTCTTTTAACTAATATTTCAATATATCATGTGATGTAGGATAATTCTTGTGATTTTATAAAGATCACAGATCTGAAAACAGCTTGATCAAGATGTATAAAATACTTAAAATAAGTCTGGTTTATACGCTTGTGTGCCTGTTATTTCTATAAATTTAACACATGCTTCAGGTAGTTTGGGTACAGGTTATTTGATATTCATCAAACACATGTAACCTGCGACTTTTGTATGTTTTATTCTAATAGTTATTAAAGGAAATATGATTTATCAGTACTTATACGCAAGTTCTTCTGCCATTCCTTATTACTGAAATACTACGTATTAGCTGTGAAGAACTTGGAAAACACTACAGAAACTCTACTGAGTTCTGCTTAACTGATTGCCAAGTGTAATTCTTTTGTGTTCTGAAAGCAATTTCCAATTGTGTGTTGGTGGGTGGGTGGCTTCCCTCACCACCAAGCCATTCTCTGAAACTAGCCGGGTGTCTCAGGATCCAACTAAATTCTGTCACTACCTACACAGAGATAGCATCAGATGCCACAGGTGACGAATGACCAAATATGTTTCTTAAGAATCACAATATCGCAGGTCTCCGTTGCTTCTATAAAATGCTGAACGCTCTAGGCTAGTAGCCTCCAAGCCGTTGGGACTGTTTGTTTACTGGAGTTTGCTGACATGGGCTCATTCTCAAACCTGCTTGGGCCAGAGTTTCTTAACATTGCAATTTCACAATGTAATGTAATATCAAGCAAAACAATGGTATGTGATTGTCAGAAGAGAATTGCTTTCATAAAAATTACTTTGAATACTATGGAAATGATAATAGGAATTTTCTTGAAAATAAATTGCTGATAAAATAGGTATGAGTGCGACAATCATAAAATATTGGCAGGAAAATTACAAACATCTCTAAGGATTCTCAACTCAGATTGCATTGCTTTACAGATGTCTTGAAGTTCTGGCTACGCAAGAGAGAAAGTAACACTTGAAATCATAAAAAAACATAACACAAATTTAGCAATGTCAAGTCAGTTTTTGGTGGTTAGTTTTGCAATATTTTGTTTGTTTGTTTTTCCCTTTGGTGATAACCTATCTGAATGACAACAGACTTAGTCATAATGAGAACAATATAAAATGTTCTTTAATGTAGACCAAAAACAGGTTGAAATACTAATCTTTCTACATGTTTACCAAAACAGTTGTAAAGAATTTTGACACAAAACCTATTACTTTAATGAAGTAATGACAATAATTATTTAGATGATGAAAGCCAATGTTACTTAATGGTTGCAAATGTTTATCTTATATTCATTGCGTTCATCTGAAAAATTACATTCCTATTAAAATGGCCAACCTCCATATAGACATGTTGCTTGTGCTATATTATAGTTTATAAAAGTATAGGAATCCAAATATGGCATATTCAAAAAAAATATTATCAAAAGGATAGAATCAAGATGCTTCTGTCAGAGTATATAAGGATTTTCTATATTTTTATTAAGTAAATTAGAATTTTAATTAATTTATTAATTTTGAGAGAGAGTGAGAAATATCAATGTGTTGTTCCACTTAGTTATGCATTCATTGGTTGATTCTTGTATGTGCCCGGAGTATCAAGATGCTCTAACCAACTGAGCTAATTAGCCAGGACCAGTAAATTAGAATTAAAAAAATTCTATGGTCAGTTTGCTTATTGGTTGAAGCATTGTGCTGTGCACTGAAAGGTTGAGGTTTGATTCCGGTCAGGGCACATACCTAGGTTGTGGGTTCAATTCTTGGTCGGGGTGCATATTAGAGGCAACTGAGTGGTTTCTCTCTCACATTCATGTCTCTCTCTCTCTCTCTCTCTCTCTCTCTCTCTCTCTCTCTCTCTCTCTCTCTCTTCCTCTCTCTGTAAAAATCAATAAAAAACATATCCTCAGGTGAGGATTAAGACATTCTATGGCCAGTAATGTATAAGCAACAAATTATATGCCATACCAGAGGCTCTACTTAACTACCTCTGCACTAAACCATTTATTTAAAAAGCATCCATCCATTGAGTGTAGGAGACTCTGCTCAAGGCAGTGGTAACAAAAGAAACATGCTGCTTGCTGCCCTCAAGCAGTCGTATGTCTGCTGAGCAAACAATCCCACTCTGACGTTATGTGTATGAATGCGTGCTTTAATAACAGTGAAAACGAGAAAGCAGGAGAAAGCATGCAACATGACAAAAGAGAGTTCAGCTGTCAAACCTACAGATTTATCATCATTGCTTTACACAATGAAAAAAAAAATCCAGGAGGTATAGTCATGTCTTACTATTACTGAATATTCCATTCTCAATTAGTCCATTAGCTGCATTTTTGTGTATGATCTTTGCGATTGTTTCACTCTTGAAATCTGGCCCTAAGCCCAATTTTGTTTTAATTTGTTTTTAATAGATAGGAAATTACCAAATGTTCATTACCTTTTTTCATCACATTCAAGTTAAAGCAATAGGATATGCTTGAAAGTCTACCATATTCTTTATTTGGTCAATGCCCTCTGCATACTCTTTATTTAGGTTACTTTGTACTCTTAAATATTTATTTATTTATTTATTATTCAAAGTATTTAAAATCCAGCCAGATAGTTTAACCAGAGTGAAGGGCATATGTTTCTAAGTTACTATATTAAAATCACTTTTCCAAACTATATTTCTGGCTTAGAAACATGGAAAAAAATTAGAATGTGTTATAGAGAAAGGGCAGCCATCTTTCATAAAACTAATCACCAGAGAGTGCATGTTAGATTTATCTCTATATTTTAGAAATATTACTAGATACTAAAGTGATTCATTATTTTAAAAACAACAATATTAAATGTAAAATCCTATGATTGGACATAAAGTTTATGACTATTTGACCCAAATTTATTGTTTGAATGGCTATAAATGAAGACCAGAAGGAGAAATTATGACACTTTGTAAAAATGACTTATGCTTTCATTTTATTAACAAAATAAAGTCACTTACCATTTTATAGTAACATCATTACTAAAAATGATGCTATAATATAAAGTCTCACAGGCCAATATTTTATATTAGAGATTCCAGTTACTAAACCCTGGATGACGATTCCTTGTCCATCATGGGAATGGGATTTACAAAATTTACTGTTCTCTATTAACATCAGAAATAGCCATAAAAAAACAAACAACACAACACAAAACAAAGCAATATAATCAGGACTGGCATGGAAGATAAAACCGGTGTGATAATCTGTTATGAAGAACCTCTTTCAGAATTAGTGGTGCTCAGGATCAACATTTATGGCTCTTGTGGATTAAAGAGGGAGGCCAGGGATAAGTTATAAAGTGAAGCATCAAGGCCATCCCTTTCTTTTTCTTAAATATAAGGAACCTTTCACCCTGCTATCCAGAAATTACAGGAAGGGAACTGCAACCCCAGTCTCGCTGCTATACAGGGAGGAGGGTAGTAATATCACTGAGTCGGCACAGAGAAGTTGATGGAGGCGGCATCCAAGGGCTCTCAGAATGCTCCCCTGCTCTGCTGCTAACTGAATTGGCTGCAGGGCCTCCTCGCAGGGCTTCTGTATTTATGTTCCCTGGTCAAAATGCAGATTAAAAGAATCAGGTGAACATATCATGTTTATCTGATAAAATGTCGGCATAGTTTTCTGTACTCAGATAGCTAGCCCAGTGCTTCCTGTGAGAGCCCCAGAGAACAATGTAGGCCTTATGGGAAAGGCCACAGAAAAAATGGCCCTACATTAGAGGACAGGGGTGTTTACAGGCAGGTATTTTAGAATTCAAGGATGCTTCGAAATATGTAGGTTTTGGCTACAGTAAAACGGATGAGTTGAGAATGTTTTAATAGGCCAAGGTCAGTTTACTCAGACCAGTACAATTTAATGTGATAATTCTGAGAAAATGATTTAGACCTCCGTTTCCAGGAGTAAAATTGTATTTTATTTTACAAACAATTCAATTGTTAAATGAAATGCAACATATTATTTAGGATATTATTTGAATCTTTTACTTTGTGAAGAAATATCTCTTCAGTAGTAAGTACTTTTAATATTATGATATATAGATATAATAAATCTAGTTTAAAACTGTTTTTATTTATAAGCTAGTAGAATAACTTACTATTAAGAAATTTTAAAATTAAACTTTAATTATATATCTGAGTCTCTGGAAGTAATCAAATAATTGTAAATATAATTATTGAATTATCTTTATTAGCAAGATCCTTAATCTTATCTGTATCCAAAAAATAAATGACAACATATCACTTGGAATAATGTTATTTACCTGGAGGTAAGCATTGTGTCACCTATGTACTGTGTTCATTCCAGTCAGCCAAAAAGAGAACCAGGAAGCAGAAAGGCATGAGCCCTTAAAACACTCCCCTAAGTTTCACTCACCTCTTTTACCTGTGCCCGACTGTCCCTAAATTAGTTATAGTCTCACATCCAGATTCAAAGGGACAAGGAGATATAACCTTTTCCTCCGCAGTTTTGTGCCCAGCTATAATTTTGAAGTACAGTTGCTGAGGACAAAGGGGCAAGAGATTAGGAAACGATGAGCAATCAGCCTGCCACAAACAGTTGCATGTATATTATAATAATCTGGACATTAATATGCTTTTAATTTAACAATGAAAGTTTTCACAAACATTCCTAATTTGCATTCATTTAATCATCTCAATATAAAACAGAACAATAACGTTTGATCTTTCTGACAAAAGACATTATGATTCTGCTTTCTTCTTTCCATCCTCAAACCTTTCAACTTTTTAATTTGTTTATACGATCTTTTAAGGTCACCGATCTATTTTTCTCTCTTTTTTATGCTTTTTTTTTTTTTTTTTTTTTTTTTTTTTAAGAATAGGATATGCCTCCTTCAGGTGTGAACACCCAATGTCCTAGGTAGACATAAATCTAAGCCAAAGGAGGTCATTGGAAATCAAACCTGGTAGATAAAGACAGAAATAACCCCCACCAAGTACGTGTGTTTCTCAAAACTGTGTTGCTCTTGTCCTCATTGGGTTCCTTTGAGAGCAAGAGTGGTGTCTCTGGGTTTGCGTGAAGTCCCCCTCAATAAAATAAAACAAATTAAAGAAAACCTTCACTGGCTAACCCACATCTGGGTGGTCTTCTCAGTTTCAGAAGTATTTCCCCTGCTTGCCTTAGCCTTTAAACTAGTTCTTTTTCTGTGGTTTAGGAATACAGATTCACCAGCATTGATCTTTAATTCTTATAATTATTAGTTACATAAAAGCTTATTTACATATTTCTCTATCGTTTAATCCTCATTTAAAAACCATTATCCCACAGACAGAGAATTTCTCCTCCTGATTTCCTTCATAGTGGCCTAGCACGTCACTGAGCATCCCCCAGCGGCTTTTATACCTGAACATATGTGCGTTCAAATGCTTAATAGTAACGTTACTCAGCTCTTTCGAGTGAAAGGTTTATAAATAGTACAGAATTTTCTTTAGGCATCTATTATACGAAAGGAAAGATTTGAATTTAATTTTATTTTAGTGACCTATAGGCAATCATTTTTAAAAGACTTTCGTGGAGTTATTATCTCTTTTATTCATTTTTGATAAATGATTTGCTTTCATGATTGGCCCAGCCCCCTTTCCCAACTCCCTGTGAATGACGCGCTCCAGGGTCGCACAGGCGCTATCTCCAGGCCTTCCGAGTGGCCCACGTTCCGATGTGATCATAGAAGACTTCTTCGCTTATTTCTCTGATCATTAGTTCTGACAGTAATATTTAATTTTTTCTTGTTTTTCCTCAAGCATAACTTAGATTGCTACAGTTAGTGCTCTACATACACTCATTTCTCTAGGACCTTTCATTTCTATCTTTCCTATAGATTCTGGAAATGCTTTGTAAGTCTATTTATTTATCGTTCATTTGAATTTCTTCTATTTAAATCTGCTTTTTACTCTTTCCAGTGACCATTTTATTGGGCAGTTATTTCCCACTGAATTTCATGCTTTTCTTATCCAGGCCTGTCCTGTTTAACAGAACTAAAGCTTTCTGTTGTATTGCTAAGAATAAGAAACAAGTAAGCTCTACATTTTATTCTGTGTCATGCACTAAATTCATTTCGGGGAAGGATTTCCCTCTGAGTCAGTACCATTTTGCTGCTCTCTTCTGTATGTCTCCTAATGCCTTCTTATATATCAGTTGACATTTTTTATTAACTCCTGTTAGAGCTTATTTGCTAATATTTATTCATGCCATGAGGATGACGGATGCATCCTATTTCTCTTCCCCTGGCTCATATTGCGGAGGAAGGAAATGTTTCATGCCCAGTGTTGGGGGAGAATAAGGAGGTGGGTTTGCGATCCCTGTGCCATGGGTAGTTCCCTGGATGCTGGCAGAAGCCCCCAGTGGACTTGAGACCCCGGGAGAGAGACTGTGGAAATCAGGAAGCACCATGGTGCCCTCATGGTGGCATTTAGCATTTGCCAGTTTCCTTAGTAACTCTGTGTGCCTCTTCTAATTGTTCACCAAATACAAAGACCTACTCAAAGATAAGTAAAAAGTAAACTTCCGGAGGCCTACAGTCATGGTTCAGAGAGCAGTGAGAAGTAGGCAGAGGTATTGGTGCTGCTCTCAGGATATACCTTCCAGGACCAATACCTGTGACTAAAAGCCGACAGGCAAACCAGCAGGAAGTGAAGACTGGAGACTTACTGTGTGGCTTTCCTTGTCAGTGTGAGCCTGAGGCATTGAGGTCAGGAGCCTGCAGAAGTACTTGTGCAGACTTCCACGGCCAGAGGCCAATGCACAGATTGTCAGGGGAAGCCAGCAATGACTGTTCCTGCAGAAATAACAGAGGGATGATCTTTCATTCTGATTTCCCTGCGTAAACACCTCCGCAATCAGAAATGTGCTCACCACTTATTTCTCACTGCAGAGATCTTACCCTGTCTCTCATTGCCAAGTAAATGAATGCTGTTCTATTTACAACTAAAACACAATGAAGACCCAGGGGCCAGCGGTCCTGTCTCTTGCACTCACACCCCAGCTCTCTCTCCAGAGGTCAAGTATGCAGGGAATGTGTATCTCCTGGTTAATGCTTTGGACCCCTCCCTCCAGGCACTGCATCAAAACAACCGAGAGCATGGGCTCCAGGAAAACAAAGGTTACATGGGAAGACGTCTCTGGAAAGGAGGGAATAAAAGCTGATGCTGGGAGAGGAACATGAAGTGTTTAAAACTTGTGGTACCTGCATGAGGCAGAGTGAGGAGGAATATTAAGGATTTTGGGAGAGAGCCTAGAAACCGAATGGGGAAAAGTGTCAAAATACAGATCTGAGGATGCAGCCAAGGACCAAGGAAAATGTAATCAGACTAGAAAGCATCGTGGAAGAAAACACACATAATTCGATTAATGAGCTCTCTCACCTGGAGCTGATTCTCAGTCTACTCAAGCATGCAATGGTGTTGGCCTTGTGGCATCTTAGTAATGGCATACAATTGAAATTTATTACGTTGTCTTGATTATTTTTTTATTTTTTATGAACTCACCAAAAGAACATGAAGCATTTCAGATTAAAATATTGTGAAACCTTTTTATAGAAATGAAGTAAAGTCCCTTGAATATCAAAACTACCTTTCTGACAAGGTGTGTGTTTGCACACAGGTGTGTGTGGACAGAATTTGGCTTGCTTGAGGGCGCGAGTGGGGAGGAAGGATGGAGGCACATCACAGGCATCAGTGTTTTGTGCTAGAACTAAAAATTCCCAACTTATATGCTGGGTTCGGGCCTGAGAATGATTCCTGAGTAAAATAGAATTATGTAATCTATATATATAAAAGCCTAAGTGACTGTCCGACCGTCTGACCATCTGATAGCTATGATGCTCACTGACCACCAGGGGGCAGATGCTCAATGCAGGAGCTGCTGAGCTGTGGTGACTTGGCAGCTGTAGTTCTTGGGTGATGCACCTGGAACCAGAGAGGAAGGAGCCCAATTTCAGGGTGTGTCACCTTAGAACTGCCCTTTTGCAATCCAGGACCCTCCCAGTTTCAGCCCAAACTCCTCAGGCCAGGCCGAGGGACCCCACCGGTGCATGAATCCATGCACCGGGCCTCTAGTATCAATATCTATAATAATAAAAGCATAATATACTAATTAACTGGATGTCCTCCTGGGACGAAGCCAGGGCTGCAGCTGTGGGATCGAGGCAGCCACCGGGGCTACAAGGGAGGGATCCAGGCAGCCTACTCTTGCACAAATTTTGTGCATTGGGCCTCTAGTAATTAATAATAATACTTAGCATATTGCATGCACTCAGTATATGAGGCTTTGTAATAGGCATTTTATAGGCATTCTCCTATCAGGTTTCTAATGATTGTTTTGGGATAGTTATTATTATTCCTGTTTCACCCAAGAGGAAAATGAAGTTCACAGAGGAGATATGACTGCTCCAGGTAGCTGAGCTGTGTGTGACAGAGCTAGAGCTAGGCAGGTGTTTCTGAACCAAAAGGCCATGGTTTCTCTAGGATAGCAGAGCAGTATATCTGAGGAGTCACCTTACGTCCTTCAGATCTGAGGTAAGCTGTAAAGTCTGTCCAACGTGTCTTATATCCCAAGTATCCAGGACACCCAAACCACAATGGAAACTTTGAGAGAAGGTGGAGCTGGGAGAATCATAAACACCCTTCACTTCACACATCCCCAAAATGCCAATCCAACCATCTGGAAAACAGTTCAGCAGTTCCTTCAGGGCCATACTTGGCAAATGTCCCTTTAGGAACTCTTTTCCCTGCCAATAGAGCTGGATTTGAGCAGGCCACACAGGTGAGAGAGAAAATGTGCAAAAAGGTTTTGTGTATCAGTGCTGGAGACATCATTATAGCTGCACGGAAGGTCGCTTGTCATTTTGTTTCCGACATGGCAGCTCAAGAAGAAAAAGCCTTTACTTAAGGAAGGGATCCCCTAACGCATAGAACTGACTGCATGCGAGACATTCAAGTAAGGAGGATGAGTGCAAGAAAAAACAGACAAAGAAAAGCAAAAACCAGAAGGGGAAAGACACCAGTCCTCTTCATGTGTGCTAGAGAAGGAAGGGTTCCCACGGAGGGCTTCAGTAACCATGCACAGTTCATCTAAAGGCCAGGAAGGGATGCGTGATCCGCTATGAGTCAAGAAGTGGCCTTGCAAGTCCAATGTCACCACCAATGTCATCTTCTATTGCTACCCCAGTGCTTCAGCTGTAGCTCAGCTTCACACCAGCCTAGCAGCTCATCCAATCAGAGATGCTAAGAATTTCTTTTTCTTTTGATTTAATCCATTTAAGTATATCTCCTTTGGCACATATATATTTTTAATTTAACCACTGCTAATTCACTAATTTCACAGTTGAATGAACTCTTCCAGAGAAAATACATTAATGTACCAGAATCTCATCAGATTCTTCCTACTCCGTCAAAATACTGAGTGAACAAATAAAATTTGTTAAGTTATGGCATGAATTAACAAATGTGCCTATCACATTATCCTATATAATAAAAGGGTAATATGCAAATTGACTCTAACAGCAGAATGACTGGGAATGACTGGTCACTATGACACACACTGACCACCAGGGGGCAGACGCTCAATGCAGGAGCTGCCCCCTGGTGGTCAGGGCGCTCCCACAGGGGAATCTCTGCTCAGCCACAAGCCAGGCTGCCAGCTGCCAGCACAGCGGTGGTGGTGGGAGCCTCTCCCACCTCCTCAGCAGCGCTAAGGATGTCCGACTGCAGCTTAGGTCTGCTCCCCACTGGCAAGTGGACATCCCCTGAGGGCTCCCAGGCTGCCAGATAGATGTCTGACTGCCAGCTTAGGCCCGGTCCCCGCAGGGAGTGGGCCTAAGCCAGCAGGTGGTCATCCCCCGAGGGGTCCCAGACTGCGAGAGGGCACAGGCTGGGCTGAGGGACCTACCCCGCCCCCCAGTGCACAAATTTTTGTGCACTGAGCCTCTAGTATGTATATAAAAATACTAAATTTATATACTAAGTATAACATTTATTATTATAGGTATATAGCTATATTAAAGATCTAAATGTATATATAAATGTACTATATATTGTTTTATATGTACATGATATATATAGATATAGGTAATATGTTGTATAGATTAATATATGTATGACATATACTTATAAATTTGCATTTTATACTGCTATTTATTACTCTTATTAGATATTTAACACTACCTTTTGTCATTTTCTGTCATTCAAATATTATAAGTTGAAAGAAGCCAAGAATTCAACTACTCAAACACATGTTCACAAAAATTACTTTGCAATATTAACTTTCCTCTTGCCAATAGAGTAAGGAGGTAGGTGTATCTTCTATCATTTATGACTTGTGTGTTTAAGAAACAGACCACCTGGAGGCACAATCAGTAATGAATATTTTGGCATGTTTCATGTATTAGTTGCATTATTTTGTCAAGAGCATTATTCTAAAGCAATGGGATCCTGAAGAAAGTTTCTTGCCTCTTTAAAGAGAGTAGATTCTGAGACTAAAGAACATACAGAGAAAGAATCCTAATTTATTTTCATTTTAAGAAGCAGTTGCTTTTTTATGTTAAACTTACATAAAGGGATGCATTTAGTATATATCTGACCATTTTTCTTGATGGAGGGTGATTTTGATATTTGCACTATTATCCTCTTCTCCCTATTCTTATGATAATTAAACTAGAAGTCATGTAAAAGAAAGCAAATTTTGCCTACTATTTTTTTTTAATTTTGTTTTTTAATTATCCCTGCTTGCATTTCAGGTTAGACATTCTCATGCTTACTTCTTGTAAGTAATGGGAAATTTGCTCTGGCAATGTGTATGGCCAGTAATCACCAGTTTAGTTGGAGGAGAAAAAAGGAGGAGTGAATTTGTCAGCCTCTTCTGCTTTGGTGGAATTCCAAGATAGACTCTACATTTGATTAATAACAAATTGCTCTTTGAGGTTCTCTAGCAGTGATTTTCAACCAGCGTAATATAAAAAAAATTTAAAACATGCAATACCTGTATATTTAGTCAGGGACACTAACTTCTTTTCCCTTAGATTATCAATTGAAAAAAAAAATGACAACAGCCAACACAACAATAGCCATCCAGCATGAATGTTGTGTCTTGAACCATAAATATATAGGTCATATAATAGATTTGCATCTTACTGTTTACATCACATAATAAGGATATGTTTCCATAGATTTTTAGAAAGAGTGGGGGAGAGAGAGAGAGAGAGAGAGAGAGAGAGAGAGAGAGAGAGAGAGAGAGAAGCATTGATATGAGAGATACACATCGATTGGTTGCCTCCTGCACACATCCCAACCAGGTCTGGAGATCAAGCCTGCCCAGGATTGAACCCAGGACACTTCAATCCACAGGCCTGATGCTCTATCCACTGAGCAAAACTGGCTAAGGCTGATTAGTTAATTCTTGGTACCAGAAATTCTTATGAACAAGTATAGGCATCTGATTTTTTAAAAAGCCACTTTAGAGCCAGAAGGGTAGGTAATTACTATTATTATTATTTTGTAAATCAATCAACATTGTACTTCTTTTTTTTGGCAGATAGAAAAAAATACAATATATTTTTTGGTGTGCCACAGAATTGTAGTAATTTGCTTATGTAAAAGATTGAAATCACTGTTTTATAGAAATCCAAAATAAGGAGAAATGAAATGAAATAGACTAAATAAACTAGGCTTAGCTCGCCTACAATTGGTTTAAAATTGTTTTTTTTCTAGGCAAAGCTAAGTCTTTATTATAAGGTTGCAGAAAGCTCATTAGGCAAGACATTCTTGGAATCTTTTTGGTTTATACCAATTAGCTGTTTGAATGCAGCCTTACTTTTTTGTAGCAATTATCTTTGTGGGGAAATCCCCTCTTAATTTATCCTTGGATAATTGCCACAAAACTATCAGCAATTGTTTTTCCTATAACTAAGTCTTTGTTATTTCTTTGGCCTTGTGGTATTGTTGTTACAAAATATTTTTTCCATGTAAAAAGGCCAATTTCCGATTGTTGTTGAGGTAAGAGTCTAGAAGGAGGAATTTTAAGGGGTTACACAGTATATGCATTTCCCTCCCTCTGTGGGTTAGCTGTGAAAGGCAATGAGGAATTCCGACTGCCACAAATTACCTTGTGACTTGTCATTTAAATACCATTTTCTGTGAATACTATGTTTCTTAGAAGGGAGAAATCAATGTTCTTTTGACCACTGGCAATTAATTCATATTCATGAGTCCTCAAGAATAATTTCCAGGTTATTAAAATAGATTGAGCCTGATTCTTCTAAAGAGAGGGGTGTACCTCCTAATCATTGTGACGTTCAGGCACAAAATAATGTCTGATCTCTCCACATCCATATCTTTACTAGTTGCAGCCATCTATTCATATCTACCAAAGATGATTCTGGAATATCTTTCCACTACCCCAGTTTCTTTTCCTTCTACTTTTTTTTGCCATTATGCCTGGAAAATGTTATTAATTTTTAAGTGGTCTAATAATAAGGAAAAAATGAGTGCTGATAAGTGTTGCTCATTATTAGTATTTTGCTCTGAGCATATAGTGATACTATTACTTATTGCACTCTCACTCTATGCCAAGTGGTTAGGAACTTATTATTCCTGTTTTACAAGTGAGGAAACTGAGACCAGCACAAATTAACCACCTTCTCCCAATTACACAGTCTAGGAAACAGTGGAACTGGGACTGCAATCGACTGTCTTTGTCAGATCCTGTGTCCTCACCCACTATCCTATTTAGTACTAGTGAAGGGAGTTTGAATATACTTAACCTAGTGTAGTTTTTAGAACAATAAAGTATGTTCTCCTCAAAGATCTAATTATCTAAATGATTCCAAAAATTGCAATGTTGAAACAGATGGTATAACTCTGTAATAGAATTAATGTCCTCTTATACTTGTAAATTTGTAAATAGGACAAAGACTAATATTGTTCATAAATGCACCTTCAAAAGAGCCACAATATCATTAGACTTTTTTCTGTCCTAATGAAATTGGGGCATTAAATGGCTTGATTGCAGCACATTTGAGAGCTTTCTATTTGGTCATAAATTGTTCCATATTTCTCTTAGTTTTATTTCTTGGGGGGGGGGGGGTGTTGGGGGAGAGAATGAGAGTTTTCTTCACACTGACCCAAATAATATTGTGTTTAATTTTCCTAAGGAACAAAGTATGCTGTGTCCCAGCAGCCACGGAAAGAGAAAATGGTAAGAATATTGAATGGCTGTTTCACCATGGCTTCCATTTAAACTGGTGTAGGGCTCTTTTTCCACGAGATGCTGGAGTTCTTGAGGCACTAATGGCTTATGTCAGAGACCCCCTGTCATATAGACAATTGAGCTACATAAAAGTTAAGTTCCTTGACATTTTTATGGGAGTCAAGCAGTTTCTTAGCAATCTTTATAGCCATCCCTGACTGACTTTTGTCTAAATTTTTTCTAAAGTTGGTAATATTTCTGTTGCCAGATATACAACAACATCAGATTCTTTTTTATATATATACATTTTTTTAAATTGATTTCAGAGAGGAAGGGAGAGGGAGAGAAAGATAGAAACATCAATGATGACAGAGATCATTGACTGGCTGCCTCCTGCACGCCCCCTACTGGGGACCAAGCCCGCAACCCAGGCATGTGCCCTTGACCAGAATCGAACCTGGGACCCTTCAGTCCGCAGGCCAGTGCTATATCCCTTGAGCCAAACCAGTTAGGACACATCATCAGATTCTTAAGGATTGAATGTGTCCACACACAGACTTGGAAGGCAGTAAGGAATCCTGATTCCTTGGACCATCTATGACAACATATCCAAGATTATGGTGTATCATCTCTTTTGGCAATTCTAGGGTTCAAAACTATCTTGAGTCATATTTTGGGGTAGAATATTCTGAGGGGAGAGTATTCTTGATAATAACAGCCTTCTCAATAATGCTTAAAGAACTGCTAATACAAGCTATAAAAGACATGTATTGGTAATGGTTATTTCAAATATATTGCACTGTCTTAAAACTGATCTTTATCTGCCTCAACAGAGCTTGAGAAATTTGTGACTCTGAGTCCTAAGCAAACCTTCCCAAGTGCATGGCACTCCCCTGTCAGAACTGTGAAGTTTATGAAGGGTATAGTCTACGTGAAACAGCCAGTCTGCAAAACTGGATAGGCATCTTGTTCTTCCAGACCAGCAGGAAAGATATATTCTGCCTTGCTGTTCACAGCACAGTGTGATAAAATGTCCCCATTTATCCTGAGTCACAACATCTAGAAAACTTTAAAAGGTTCATTAAGGACATGGTTCTACCTCAAATCACCTTTTTCCATTGTTATTGCAGAAGTACCTTTTACTGAAATTATGCATTACGTAGAGATGGATGCTTGCAGTTACCATTGGGGCACAAGACATTTGCCGTAGCAGACAAGAGTAAATTCAAGTCAGTGACTCTCTAATGGGGAATTTTCAGGATGATTGGGTAAATATAAACCCCTTAGAAACCTACCTCTGAGGACACTGGTAAGGCTTTTGATTATGCATGCTGCCGTGTTTACAAAAGAGCTATTTTTCCTTTTATCACTCTGGCAAATTCTGAAAATGCAGCTCCTTGATTTCTATCATCTACTATTTATAACAAAGAAATGGCTTGCAAATGTTTCGAGAGTTTGCTTAGCTAAGCAGAAACCTAAGCTTACTGCATCCTTACAGGGGTTTACAGCGGGAGCTCTTTTTTGTTTTGTGTCATGTTTAGCTGTTTGCTACTTGGTTTGGTTGGTTTGGCTTGTGGGTTATTTTCTGAGCTGCAGATTTTTACGTGTGGTTAGTCCAGAGTATTAGTTGCAACAATAACGCATTGTTGTTTTCTGCAAGGCCAGTCTTGTTCTGAAGATAATTCCAAGCATTGTCTGTAAAGAAATATTGTCATCTCAGGAGTGCTATTTTTTGAATATATTAAGGTTAAAGAAACTGGACATATCCTTTAAAAATAAGCTTCAGAAACTTTCACTTGCAAATATATATATATATATCTCCACATCATCTGTTCTTGTGTTAGAAGCAGAAAGCCAAGTTGAGTAAAAAAAACAAACAAACAAACAAACAAAAAACACCCAAACAAAAAACTGTTGTAAATCAACAAAGTATACTTGATTTCAGAATAATAATTTTCTTAATCCATCAGCCAAAATTCTAAGAAAATATTTGTTACATATTGAAATACTCTTTGGAATTTGGAATGTCTTCAATTTTAAGCCAACCTACCACTTACAATATTAATATATGAAGAGATGCTATAAATCTAACAATATAGACCCTGAGTAATTTGGAAATAATTGTATAAAGGTAATATTGTTAACATAGAAATGACATATTTCATATGTTTAAGTATAAAAATAGATTTACTTTCTTTAGGATGTTTTAAAAACTGATTTCAATGAAATCGGTCTTAAAACTTATTTCATCACATCTACTTAATTTTTTTTTCTTTATGCTGAAACCTTTAAGCGTACCCATTATTCATCAGGAAAAATGTAACATCATCGTACGGGCTGTGAATTCTGTTCTATCTTTTGTTATTTGTGTAAGACACTTTCTCCTGAGAAGAGAATCTTTCTATTAAGACTCTGGGCAGTGCTTCCGTAGAGGAGTGCGTCCTCCACTATTGTGCTGCCATAGTTACCTCCAGGCCCCGGAACAGAACGCTGGAGGGTGTCTGCTCATTCTTAATAGTCAGGTGCATTGATTTAAGTATATCTCCCAGCTGTAAAGCATGTAGCCTCCACAAACTTTTAATTAGAAAAAGGAAGGCATAAGAAAATGTTGCTTTCTCTGGAAGCCAAGCCAAGTGAAAAATTTCCATAGCTTTTCTTTTGTAACTCCCAAATCTTAATATTTTTGTTGATTTTTCTTTCAGTTATTTATGAAATATCATTTAATGTTGTCTTTGTTTCTCCCTGCGTTGCACGTATATATTCCACCTGTATTTCATTACCAAGACACCAAAAATGTGCATAATTTTAGAGATAGGATGAGTTCCATTTCTGATCACTGTTTATTTACTTATGTCTATTTACAGTAAGTGGTTCCTAAAAAAATATCTTATTACCTTCACATTTAGTATCAAGGTGCTTGTGGAATAAGCCATCCCAAGCTTTCACACTTGGAGAGTTGATGGGATAGCTCTCACCAGCGGTCTCGTGTGGAGTCCCACACAGGTGGAGGGTGTGGGTGTGGTGGGAGTATTGGAAGGTTGTGCGGCACTAAATATCCAAGTTGTCTTCTTCATTCAAGAGTCTGTAGCAGACCTGGAAGAGCCCAGAGAGCTGGAGGCTGGCCAGGTCTCTCTCTCTCTCTCTCTCTCTCTCTCTCTCTCTCTCTCTCTCTCTCTCTCTCTCCCCTCTCCTCTCCCCTCTCCTCTCCTCTCCTCTCCTCTCCTCTCCTCTCCTCTCCTCTCCTCTCCTCTCCTCTCCTCTCCTCTCCTCTCCTCTCCTCTCCTCTCCTCTCCTCTCCTCTCCTCTCCTCGTGGCCAGCTTAACCTTCTCCACAGCACTACAGTTTCAGGGTAGTAGGAATTATTATACACTATCAGCTAAATTCTCCCAAAGGAAGTGTTCTGAGAGAGCTAGGCAGAAGATTCAAAAGCTTAAGTGAAGTGAAAATCACTGCTTAAGTTTTGATGACCAGAGTAAATGGTCCTTATGTCTCCTCCAGGAAATCAGAGGTTATCAAAGAGACTTACATGATAAGTAGTGAGCCTCAATTTATATGTATGTGAGGATGGGTGGAAAAATTTGGAGACTGGAGACTGTTTCTACATCCTCTTGATCCTTGAATATGGATTCTTTTGTTTGTTTGTTTTTGTGTTAATCCTCACCCAAGGATATTTTTCCATAGACTTTTTGAGAGAGTGGAAGGGAGAGGAGAGACACACAGAGAGAAACATCAATGTGAGAGAGACACATCGATTGGTTGCCTCCCACTGCAACCAAGGTATGTGCCCTTGACCCAAATCAAACCCAGGACCCTTCAGTCTGCGGGCCAATGCTCTATCCCAGCGGTTCTCAACCTGTGGGTTGCAACCCCTTTGGCAGTCGAACGACCCTTTCACAGGGGTCGCCTAAGACCATCCTGCATATCAGATATTTACATTATGATTCAACAACATTACAGTAATGAAGTAGCAACAAAAATGATTTTATGGTTGGGTTACAACATGAGGAACTGTATTTAAAGGGCCAGAAGGTTGAGAACCGCTGCTCTATCCACTGAGCCAAACCAGCTAGAGCAAACTGGATTCTTACGGGAGGAAGTGATGAGCTCTACAGTGGAATACTGTGGGGTCCACTAAGAAAAACAGAAGAATTCAGTCACCATGATCCTAGGATAATAGCTCTGACATGAGAGGGGTGATACGATGAAACTTTGTGGTATCATGGGACTCCACTTTCCTAATCCACCATCAGAGGCCATGAACTTAACCTTTCCAAGCTTTCTTTTTTAATCATATGGAGATAGAAATAGTACTGCAATTAATGGCATACAGAATGTAAAAGAGCTTCATTTGGTGGCTAGAAGACAGTTCCACTAAATAGGTGGCTGCAGTCATTATAGGAGTAATTAATTAGTTCTTTATAAAAGGCTGTGCTCTTAAAGACATACTAGGTATATATTTTTAAAAGCTGTGTGTTAAAGACCTATCCAATACCCCAATGTAGAACAAAGAAAATAAATGTATTTTTTAAAAGCTATTCATCTAATATTTATTAAGTGACTTCTTTTTTTCCAAGTAGTATACATGATATGTAAAGCAGATTGGCTCCCTTTCTTCCCTTTTGGAGCTTGCCACTCAGGGAGGAAGAAGACAGTAAACACCCAATAATCCAGTCACCAACGCCCAAGGGCTACGAAGAGCACACATTCTCCTGAGGGAGTAATAGAAGGAGGTGGCTTATCCTAAGTGTGATCAAGGAAAGTCTCAAAGGAGGTGATATTTCACCACACCTAGTAGTCTGACAATTGTCTGACAATAGTTCATTGAAATAAACGCTTTTATGAGAGCAAAAACTGTATGTTCAAAGGCTCTAGCAAGGGAAATCACTGTCGCCTTTTAAGAGGGCAGTGAGGTCCAGTTAGCTGGAATGTGGAGAGAGGGGAAATGATCTAGAACTGAGCAAACAGATGGGACAGGTCAGCCAGGTTCCTGTATGCCAATATTAGACATTTAGATTTTGTTGGAAAGAAAATAGGGAGCCATTGAAAAATTTTGCTAGGATATCATCTGGCCCAGTTTGTGTTTGTAAAAAAAATAATATTCCATAATTGTTTGGAGAATCCGTGGAATAAGAGTAACAGAGGAAGAATGTGAAGACATGAAGAGGTGACTAGGGACATGCTGGGGAAGATGGAAAGGAGTGTGCGCATGTGAGATATGTTTTAGAGGAAGAATTGACAGGATGGTGGATCGGATGTGAGGACGAACGTGAAAAGAAGAAAGAAGCACAATTCCCAGGACAGTAGAGTTTGGAGCTGTATGGATGGTGGTGCCATTTGCAAAGACACAGTGAATGAGGCATTAAGGGTAAATGCAGAAATTCAGTTCTACAATTTTCATTTTGAAACCCTAGTCTGATATCCAAGGAAAATGTTAGGTTTATAATGATCTGGACGGCAGAACTAAATGTGGGAATCATAGAACTACAGATGCTGTCTAAACCCACATGACTAGAGGAGTTCAGCTCACGAGAGGAGACCGGAGGCGGAGAGACCCTGGACTGAGTCCTGAGAGGACCAGACTAGAAACGGGACAGCGCAAGGGTAGAGTGGCCAGCAAGTTGGAAGAGAAACAAGAAGAAAACGGTGTTACAGGATCTGAGAGAGAGAGAGGACGGTGCTCCACCAGGAGGGAGAGGTGGATCCTGCCAAATTCTGTCAGAGTTTAAGAAATATAAGGACGGAAAGAGAAACATTCCCACTGAATTTGGCAACTGGTGAAGCGGAGGTGACGTGGTCAAGTCTTAGTGGGCTCCAGGTGGACTCCCATGCGGCTCAGGCTCATTTTCGGGACCCAATTAAAGACGTAATCAAGTTGCCAAGAATAATTAATTAAAACTCTTGAAGTGCGTGCACCTAAGAATATTAAAGGGTTTCCACTTCATAACCCAAAACGAAAGTCCTTGAAATCCCATTTTCTCTTCCTTTCCCCTCTCCCACGCACCTGAACTTCCTCACACCCTCCAAATCCTCTGCTCCTCACTTTCTCGACCTCTCTGTCTCAGTTCTATTTTTATTTTAATAGGAAAGTAAAAAAATCGCTGCCATGTGTGTGTGTGTGTGTGTGTGTGTGTGTGTTTATGGTCGCTTTTGTTCATGGTTATTTTCTCTATTCTTTGTTTTGAAAAAATAGAACTTCACCTTCTCTTATTCTTTGTTTTGTGTTCACATTTTCTGCAATAAACCAAGGCTTGGGAAATAACCCAACAAACAATACTATTATAGTCTTTCCAAATATTTCTTTGATCTTAGCTTTCCATGCTTACATTTTTTACTTTTTGTCACCAAAAAGTTGGGATGTAGGCTGCCAGGAATAGGCCTTCCCTTAGTGGAATGAAGAGCTGAAGGCACAAAGACAAAATTCACATTAGCATATAAGAGAAAAAGCCATTAATGCGTATAATACGTTCATAAATATCATTCCTTTGTCACATGACAATGATGGAGATTTGGCAGTCTCCGGCAACCCTGATAACCAGAAGCATCCAAGTCAAATTTTCTTACAAGAGCCAATTTGTTGCCAAATTCAAGGGGATAGGAGAGATATGTGATCTTTCCTTCTAACTCATCCCAATGGCGTGCAAGTAATAGCTTAGTGCAGGACCACTTGTACAGTCAATGGCCTCAAGGCTGCGTGGAGGCTTAAGCTTCTTAAGAAGAAACAAAATAGCAGTGTGGGAAGCAACCCTTCTCAGCAAAGTAGAGCCTAAAAGTATTCAGCGGGTGCTGCGTTCACTCAGAAGTTAGAAATACAGCATCTGAAATATACTCCAAACCTAAAAGCACCATGGACTCAGTGTTTGCTTTTAGGTATGTGCTCAAAATTGTTGAAATTCTCAGAGGCAGTGAAAAGCCACACTCACTGGGAATATGATCCACCAAGATTTACGCACAGGATTCCAGACCATTAGCCTCTGGACACTGGATACCAACTAAGTATCAAAACTAGTGTCAGATGGAAGGTGATCAGCCATGAGTGAGAACCAAACCCAAACTGTGGAGCACCTGAAAGCCCTAAGCTTTGGTTCGAACATTTCCATGCAGCAGGCACTTGGGGAAGGGGGGGGTGGGGATGGAAGCAGCGTGGGCAGACCAATGTAACTGCTAACAGGACTGACGCCTGCGCTGAGTGAACGTTACTGTTCGAGGTCATACCATTGACCTAGAGTTGGAGTGGCCGCTTTCACGGAGGTGAGCTAAAATAAGTTTACCTTAAAAGGTAAACGTTCTATACAATCACACTCTCCTGCCAAAAATATCTGTGTACTCTATAAAACCCATAATATTATTTCGCTAACTAAAAATGTCTTTCTCTAGTTCATTTTCCCCTAAATAAATACAGTCAGGTTTAATTTATTGAGAGTGTCTTTGAAGTCATGTGTAAAAAATATGTCAGCTATAACATGTATTAAGTATATTTTATAATTTCATAAATGTCAGATTTTATTCAAAGCATATTTTAAATTATGGGAAATCATTTCTTTATAGAATGAATAGCATAAGGTCATGATAAGATAAGGGGATGGCTCCTAGAATATGCTATAGGTTTTCATAGAACAGTATGACCCCTCATTTTAAAATAAGGGACCTAAGATGTAAATAAGCTACATGATTTATGAAAGATCAGAAACTAAATAAAGTAAAATCTACGCCTTCTGAGTCCCAAACCTATGCTTTTAAAAACATAGTGTTCCCCGGCCTGTTGCTCAGTGGTTAGAGCATCAGCCCGAGGACCAAAGGGTTGCAGTTTGATTCCTGGTCAGGGGCACCTAGCTCAGTTGCCTGCTCCCCAGCCCCATTCTGGGGTGCGTGAGGGGATGGGCCAACCAATCAATGTGTCTCTCTCAGGTTGATGTTTTTCTCTCTCTTTCCCTCTCCTCATTCCCTTCTACTCTCTCTGGAAATCAATGGAAAAAATATCCTCGGGTGAGGATTAAACTATATATATATATATATATATATATATATATATATATATATATAGATATATATATATATATATCTATATATATATATATATCTATATCTATCTATCTATATATATATAGATAGATAGATATAGATATATATAGTATTAACATGGCAAATTGTTGTTTATATGTGATGTCAACACATACGCTAAGAATTCCCAGACTCGTCCTCCTGGCCCTGGATGCCTGACTGTTCGTCCTGAACATTATGCCCAGGCTGCCCCACAGTACCTCTCAGCAACCTTTTCTAAGCCTCCTGACTGATCTCCTCCCCGCTCGCTCAAACCCATTCTTCCTTCCCAAAAGCCTGGCTTCTGAACCCTGAATGTATTTGTCTCTATCCCCCTCCACATGGTCTTCTTCTTGACACATCCATTGCATCTCGGTTTCCTCTTTCTCCCGGGTTTCTTTGCTTTACACCTGTCATTCCAGCATCATTGGTGTTCTTGGTTTAGGACCGCCAGGTTCAGCCTAAGAAGCTACTATGGGTTCCACGTAAACCGCCGAGCCTGTGGAATAAGAATGCTAAGGGTAGCAGCAGGTGACTGCCTAACGGTACCATGCTGCTGCCATCACTCAGGAACTGCTTTTGGGTAACTTATCTTTCCCACATGAAAGGGGCTTCCTTCAGGGCAGTGTCCTTGTGCTCTCAGTTATTAGGACAGGGCCTGGCGCAGAGTCAGTGTTCAATAACATGCTCACCGGTGTGAATCTTCAGGTGCTTTGACCTCTACCTTGCACTTACTGCTTGTAGAGAAGTGAAGTAGCTTTGCTCGAGTTCACAAAGCACAGCTTGGGCTAGAGCAGTGGTTCTCAACCTTCCTAATGCCGCGACCCTTTAATACAGTTCCTCATGTTGTGGTGAGCCCCAACTATAAAATGATTTTCGTGGCTACTTCATAACTAATTTTGCTACTGTTCTGAATCGTAATGTAAATATCTGATATGCAGGATGTATTTTCCTCGTTACAAATTGAACATAATTAAAGCATAGTGATTAATCACAAAAACAATATGTAATTATAGATGTGTTTTCTGATGGTCTTAGACGACCCCTGTGAAAGGGTCATTCGACCCCCAAAGGGGTTGCGACCCACAGGTTGAGAACCGCTGAGCTAGAGGCTGTGACTGCAGGTCATTTATGGAGCAGCTTCTATATCCTTCTAGAGGCCCTTCTAGGTTGACAGATGAAGCACTCGGTGGAGAGTAAGGCCGAATCTCTTTCCAAGGAGCTTGCATAAGCAATAGGGAGATAAATATGTGCAAAATAAAGTGCCATATAGTGGTATATTAAACCTGATACAGGCAATAACAGAATGAAAGGTGTGCAATTATAAAAAGTGGGGCGGGGGCAAAGCCTGGCCAGCATGACTCAGTGGTTGAATGTTAACCCATGAACCAGGAGATCATGGTTCAATTCCCAGTTGGGCATATGCAGGTTGCAGACTCCATCCCTGGTGTGGAGCATGTAGGAGGCAGCCAATCAATGATTCTTTCTCATCATTGATGTTTCCATCTCTCTCTCCCTCTCCCTCTCTCTGAAATCAATATGTGTTTGTGTGTGTGTGTATGTGTGTGTGTGTGTGTGTGTGTGTGTGTTTAAAGGGGGGGCAGGGAAGCAATGGTGTGTGCTATTGTATGTTTTTTCCTAACTTGCTCAATTAGCTGTACCTATAGCCCATGTCAACCAGTTAATCATTTTTCATCTTTTTGTAACTGAGTCCAAAGTATAAGGATTCAGTTTAAGAGCTTCATAGGACTTTAAGGAAATGCCAGAATAGCTTGTTTTCAGCTGACCTCATGGATGAAAATCAAAATTTACATGAATGAAAGTTAAAAGTGGTGAGTAAGGAACTTTACCAAAAGTACTTACCATGTTTTCAAAGGATTGATTTATAAAGTATTTTTAAATAAAATGAGTAGTGGATTAATTTCAGATCTGCAAAAATTATATGCACATAGGACCCACTGCCTTTTGGAAGAAAAGTAGTGACTTTTTACACACACTTCAGTTTACACTACAAAAATGACCTACATGAAGCGTGTTTTACAAAATTACGGGTAATGAGCATACAATTATTGATCCTAAAGTTAAAAAGGACAGCAAGAGATCAACTAGCTAGACCTTGTATGGGAAGGTTTGAAAGGTTTAGCAACATACTTAAGGTGACAAACTGCTAATTAGTTGGAGATCATTGTCGGGAAAGGGACATGGACCCTGAGTCTCCCCCCTTTTATTGTGGGAGTTTAGAACGTGGATAATTCAATGGCCAAAGCCTCAGTTGGCAGGGCATTTTAGTGGGGGCTATCACGGCAATGACGGCAAAAGGCTGAGGAAGATGCATCCCTGAAGGCTTGGGCTTGGTTTTGCATTGTTTTGTTTTGTGGTTGAATGAGTATAAGCAATCCTATTTCTTCCCCTTCAAGGACATAACGTTCAGGTGGTGCCTGCTTTAGATTCACATCCTTTCTTCCTCTTTGTTCAAATTGTTCAAATTCAATTCAGTGTCCCTTCATGCTTAAGCAGCTTACTTATCCAAATAGCTCTGTGTTCTACTGAAAAAATGCGAATGCACATTACTCATGGAGAACTAGTATTTTACTGTTTTAAGAATCAAACTGATCTCTTAAAAATAGGATTGTACTTTTACTAAAAAGTAAACATTTTAGGAGTTAAAATGAAGAAGTTAGACTATCATCTCAGATGTTATAATGCTTCCGTGGACATTTTATTATGCTAATATATGAACTTTCCCCAAATAAAAAAATAAATTCGTATGTAGCACATTCTGTGAAACTAGAATATACAATTGCAAAAAAAAAACACACACCTCTATCAGTTATTTAAAATGTGAGATATCATCATTGATACAGTTTACAGAACCCCCTACATGGGCTGTTCAATGAATACTAAAAATGATGCCCTTGTGTTGCTTCTGCAGAGCGTCTGCATGCTATGTGGAGCATTTCCTCTCCAGCTACTTTTACTGAAAAACAGGAATTCATCTCTGTCTCTGAATGGAAACTCTCCCTTCTGCCCCCGGGTAGGGAGGGAAGGGATTTTAGACGAAATGGCTGAGCAGGCAGCAGCTGCTCCGTCCACTGACTCCGTCTCCCAGTGTCACATGTCAGGGTCTTGAACAAATAATGCACCATTGTCCACACTTAACAAAACTGGGGGTCTGGCCTTGTGAAGCGGCAGAGCATTAGAGCCCAAGGAATTGTGCTCGCACACACCAGCGCCCTAGTCCGTGCCTCGCTGCTGACCTTCAGGAAGGGCAAGGGTAAAAGTTGGTCAAATGAGCCCCTCCTGAGGGTCCACCCTTGAGTCTGTGTTGTTACCTGCTCATTACTTGGCATAATAACAACAATTCCTTAATATCCTGGACAGCAACTAAAAAACATTTTTGTGTCATTGTTTCCCCTCCCCCCACTAATATTTGTTGAGTAATTTAACCATCAGAATCTTTAAGTGAGTCAAACAAACTCTTTTGTTCATTCTCCTTTTCTGTATAGCTCAATGCTTCACACCCAGGTCACCGCCAAATGGGGATAGCTGGACAATTGTGACTTCGGTCCCTTTAAGAGTGGAACATTAGCTGTTGATAATTTAGCAAACGGACCTTATCAATTTGACCTAAGAGTATCTGTAACTATATGACAGGAACTCCTGCTGACTGGCTATATGGTTTTAGAAGCATGTGCTACAATTATTTCTTTTGTTTTCAGAAGCTCATGCAAAATTTGATATTCACAGCTGCTAGGCATCAATTTGGTTGAGAAACCATCTCACCACAAAAAAACAAAAGTGACTGATTCCAGATTATTGCCAGAGCATGCATCTGTAGTGCTGGAGAGGATTCAAGTTTAAGTGCTACAAAAGTAGCCGTGACCCAGGTGGACTATAAGGTTTCACTGAGCCACGCCAGACTCCTGTCTGCCGATTCTGCTTGATAGCATCTCGGAATTCCTAGTCATGGAGTAAGAATGGCAGCTACACTCCCCCCCTCTCCTCATAATGACTGTATTGAAGCAGACAACTGATGGAGAAATTATGAGACTGAAACGAATATATGTTTGCTTGCTGATACACTCAATCAAAACTCCTACTTACAATATAAATAAAAGTGAGACTGTGCATTTCAACATGAGACCCATGTGTAAGCGTGGTTTTATAAACTGATCTGGACTAAGTTAAGAAGCCGTGTGGATAGGGAGCCTGGGTTCAACGAAGAACATCACGTAGAAAGGAATTTCTTGTTGTTATTTTCATTGCATCTTTTAAAATATAATCCTTTGAGCACTGGTTCAAATTTTAAGAGGAACTAGTATATGAGAAAATCATCCTAGCCCCTTACAAAGGTGGAAAGTCATAATGGCAAACAATAAAAAAGGGGTTGGAGTATTTGCAGCACTCTTTGTATTACAATAAGAATTCTTATCAACTATGTCAAGAATTAGGTCAGCTTGGGCTGACTCATCTCTGTCCAACTATATGTGTGTCATGTTTGTGATACAAAAGACTGATTGCTGTAAAGTAGATGAAGCGTACTTAAAATAATCAATATAATTTAAAACATCGCATCTTTTAAAACTTTAAAATAAACATGACTTGAAAGAAAAGCATTAACAAAAAGATATTTGCACACACATTGTTTTGCTTTTGTTCCATCTGTGTTCTGAGCCCTTAGGAGGTGAGACCTGCTTCCCCATTTTCTGTCCCTCTGTTGTTCCCCAGACATTTCCATGCAAGTCATGACCATTTCCACACGTGTGCATGTTCCTTGTATGTGCTTTCTGTGTGTCTACTCCCCCCATTCTAGAAATACACGATGATAGTTCTCTTTTCATATCAGCTTATACCTATGTACTTTCACCTCTGCCATGCAAGTTTTCTGTTTTAGTAAAATGAGCTTTTTCTAATTCTCTGTATAGCCTCTCTTCAGCTATCTACCTGCTAGATATACAGTATATATGGTAAGAATATTCAGAATAAGAGCTATTCAGAAACCTCACTGAATCTAAATTCCCAAACTCTCTTTGCTAGGAGTCCCTTGCTGTAAAGGCAGAGTGATATTAAGAAAAATAAAGATAAAAAAGAGTACCCGGCTGGATTTGGAAGAATGGGAACCAGGACACGAAGTTGCTGTATGTTGTGAACAAGTCTGTTTTCTTACATAAATCTTCCATGACTTGTGTAACATGAAAGAGAGAAAAAAGTAGTCTCTAAAGCCTTTTCCCAATCCAAGATGTTAGATATTATTAATTTAACAAACATCTATATGTACATAATATTATTATGAATTAAAGATAAACAAATATGTGCCTGCCTTCACCAGGCTTAACATATTGTTAGGTGGTTAAATAATAAATATAGGTATGGGTATCGGTATAGATATATAGATTTACCTTGTTTTGCCTTTTCTCTGTTAGCTTTTTACTGAGTATCCATTAACTCTTTTTTCTTTATTAACAATAGACGTGGTTGTGTTTAAAGTTGCATTGTTGTATCCTGTTAAAATTCCTTAATCCCCAAAGTCTCCTTGCTCCTAAATATGGCTGTATGATATAAATTTGACCAATAAGATCTAAGTTCAAGTTTACCAGGTGGATTCTTTTGGGAAAAAATTACGTTTGTATGTTAAAGAGTGACCGGTCCATCTAGAAAATATCACCATTTGGAATCCACTTTCAGTTGGGGGTGTAGAATCGATGGATGGCGACAAAGCAGCCATCTTGCACCCATGAGTGGGGAGTTAGGTGAAGTCTGTATATCAGCAACATATGGTGACTGTCTGGAAAGGCGATCTGCCATGGGGCCCTGCACGTTCTTGCTGGGTATTCCAAGAATGTATAATTGTGACACTCTTTACCTGAGCCATCTCTCAAGGTTGTGACTGCCGTGAGCAACCTTGAAAGATGCGATAGCATCTCTCCCTGGACAGGGAGCAGGCTTGTTCTTACTTGCTGCAAAAGCAGTAACTCCTCCAAGCTCAGTGTTTCTCTGCTACAATGCAATCCGCTGCATGTTCGAGCATCCGTGGGATTTGGAGGGCAAGGGTGAATTGGCACAAATATGAAGCTCTGCTACTGATTTGCTGTGAGTGATACAGCCCTTTGTCTCTGATTCGGGAACTTCATAGTTTCTATGGGCATATATGAATCAGTAATAAGCTAATTGTCTAGCTTAAAGGTAGGGTGAACTCTCAGAGCCTACATAGCTCTGGACAATGACTGATGTACTAAAATATGTGTGTGTACATACATGATTCTATACATGTAATTTTATATACACATGCACACATACATATACATCCCATATCTACATTTATGGGGAAGCTCTTATAACAATATGTTAGTGCTATACAATCTTGGGCCATTTATTTAAATTCTCTATCCCTTAGTTTCCTCAACTATACATTTAAATTTTCACTGGTAGATAACTCACAGAACTATTACAAAATTAAATGGCACAACAAATGTAACATTCTTAGAACAATCCTTGGCATTTAATAACTTTAACCATTCTACTTTGACTTTGATTTCTATTAGTATCTTTTAGAATCCATCATTTTGCAAAGATATTTCATTGGAGGTAGGTTCATGATCTTTCTATTAAACCATAGGCTTGGGGGGAAATAAATGCCATCTGAGTTTTTAAAGGAAAATTTCACATTTTGCTTTAAGAGTACTTAAAGGCCATTTTTTAATTTTAAGTAAGCTGACAGTACAAAAGATAATATTTGCATAGTTTTCCTTCTATTTTTCACATTGATCACTTTTGAGGTTATTCAGACAGTGTTTAAGGACTTTTATAGTGATGAAATAGATCTAAAAGACAACAGTGTCCTCTAGTGATATGAAAACTGAAATAACAGAATGGGAATTTCTAAGCTATTCAAAGGAGAATAAATTTCAATGACTTGCTGAAATGTTTGCTCCAGTAGATGAGGGATTGGTATGGTCTTTCATGGGAAGCCCCCACATTCAGAAAAGGACACTGTACAGGTTAGTAAATTAATGTACATTCTTTTGAACTCAAACAGGAACTGCCATCTTCACTACTACAGTGTGTAAGGCACTCCAGATGCATAGATAAAAAAATCATTTATAATTTCATACATGTGTACATTCACAATAATTCTGATTTCCAAACACATTTGATTGCTAATGATTTGAAACTTTCTTGTAAATACTAGTACTGAATGAGGATTTGAAAACTCACCTAAATTTCAGTCTATTAATACTTGTCCTGGAAAGAGACCTTTGCCTATTGCCTATCCTACCACTGCTTCAACAATTCTTTGCTTTGGGACAACCTGGCTTGGGACCATCAAGACCAGTATCTTCACTCTCTTTTCCCCTATTGTTGCTGTTCCAAATAAGCTCCTATTTCACAAGCCTCCTCTTCATAGTTAGGGTGACCACGTATCCAGCTTTGTCTGGGACAGTCCCAGGTAATACTTCTTATCTAGACGTAATTATTATTGGGGCCTTTTTGAGGGTTTTGATAATAAATGATATGATCTTGCTACTCATAACGCTCTATAAATCCAATTTCTGGCCTCAATTCCCACACCTCCCTCCCCTGGTACCTTCTCAATTAACAAAGATCAATTATTTGAAAAGTTCCCTCAAATCTTTCTGACAGTTCCTACCCCCTTCTTGACCAGCTGCCACCAGGCAGTATAGGTTTCCAGTCCCCTCTAGCAATGGCCATTTCAGACCGTATGTTCTTCCTCTGGTATGATGCTGAAGGCAGTCTGCTTGGTTCCCTTATTGTTTCCAGACCCTTCTCCTTTATTCTTCGCTGAGAGCTCTCAGCTGAGAATTCTATAATACAGAATTAATACCATACAACTATCCTCGTTGTTGCAGTTATTTACCAACTCCTGTTCCATGTTTCTCTTTCCTGAAAGATTTAATTTTTTTCTTGTCCTATCTACAGTCATAATTCAGGTAAGTAATCCCTCTGATGCTAGATCTTCTGCCCTCTCTCCACGAATGATTTCCTCTTCCCCACCTCAGCCACATATTCTCTTAGTAAAACCTAGACCTCGTCATTTATAGTAGCTACCACCTCTCCATAGCTATGATTTCAAGCATCCTCCACTTCAACCCCCACCTTCAACTCATCTCCCACAGTATCATGACTCCAATAATTTATTAACCCCTGTGGGGCTTTGACACTGTCATCTTTCACTGTTTCTTATTCCTTTCCCGTTCTCATTTGTCTTTTTAAGTCTCATGATTAAGCATTACAATTGTTATCTTATACCACAAATTCAATGCTTTATTTACTCCATGCCTGCATCTATAGTGTACAGGGTAAAGGAAAAATACATGCACACATGCACACACACAAACATGAGCATGGTGACAGGACCCACTTCCAGTGTATGATCGCTAATTCAGAAATGTGCGCAATTAAGTTCTTCTAGTCCACTCACCCTTCTTTCTTCCTTAACAAAGATTTCATAGTTACTTCCCCTCTCACACTTTCACTTAATCCCCCCTTTTTATTGAATTTTTTGGGTTACACTAGTTAACAAATTAAGTAAGTTTCAGGTGCACGCTTCCACAACATGTCACTGTAATGTGTGTTCACCACCTAATGATCATGCTTCTGTTTTGTTGAAACTTTAAGAAGCCTCAGAAATCAATTATTCTTATCATATCTCTTCACCTTCCAACACCTAGCCACCTACACTTGATATCTCTCTTGTTGCTATATATGAATTATTGGTGTTCCAAGTTACAGCAAAATCTCCTCATGTTTACTTATTCCACAAACTCACTATTCAAGGACATTTATCCTGCATCATGGTTTTTTTTCTTCTCTCTTGACTGTCTCCATAATATACCATCACTTCTTCTATCTTTAAAAGAAGAAAACTAAACAACAAAAAAACAAATCTTTCCATTTCATTTGTCTCTCCAACTACCATTTCAATTCTCTCATTCCTTCTAATAAAATTCTTGGAAACCAGTGGCTATGTTCACTTTCCAGTTCCTCTCTTTCCCTTCTTTCTTGAAACATCTGAATCAGGCTCTTACCAGTACAAATACTTATTGAATAAGGGAAATACAAAGAGAGGAGTTATAGATAATATTTGTATTTGCAGAAGCCATAAGTGACCTCCACTTTGCCAAGCCAGTGGTCAATTTTCAGTCCCCATCTTGCTTGATCTGTCAGCAGTATTTGATATAGTTGGTCACTCCTTCCTCCTTTGAAATGCTTTCTTCTCTTGGACACAACCCAGTCAGGAACTTTCTAATATTTTGCTGGCTGTGGGTATTCTCTTCTTTACTGAATAACTTGTCTCCTTAGCCTGTTAATGTTGAAATGTTATGTTACTAGTGGCATAGAGGAAAATAAGGAAGGGTGGGGGATAGAATGTGGTACGGATGCAGTTTGAAATTTTTTATACCATGGAAGGTCTCACCAAGAAGGTCTATGACTTAGGCTCTTACTATCTTCTATGTACACTTATCCCTTTTCAATCTCATTCTCTCTATATTTGCAAATGACCCCCTATTCTATTTCTTTTGTGTGAAGCTACCCCTGAACTCCAGACCCATGTCTCCAACTTCTCACTCACATTTTCACTTGGATAGGCTTGCTGCATATAACAGGTTAGCTGCTGATTCTTCCTCCCTTCAAGAGCTACTCCTCTGTTAGCCTTTCCATTTCATCCGAAGTCAATTCACTTCTTCACGTTGCTCAGTCAAAACTTTAACATTATCTTTGACTCCTCTCTTTGTATTTCTCTCATTCAATAAATATTTGCACTGCGAGCCTACTAAGTGCCATCTATGCATTTTCCCATCTCTGAAGCTACAATAGTGAACACATTAGACAAAAATATCCTGTTTTCATGGAGCATGTATACTAGTGGGGAAGGCAGACAATAAACAAAATTAAAATGTAAACTATAAACTACTTTGTACTGTTATTAATGGTGCGGAGAAAAATGAACAAGGGTGCGGATAAAGAGCGGTATGGGTGTGTTTTTAAGGCTTCACCAAGTAGTAGAAACTGAGCAAAGACTTGAAAGATGTGAAGGATTGAGTCATATGGATATTTTGGGGAATAAAATTCCAGTCAGAAGAAATAATAAGTGCAAACATTGTCAGTCAAGAGTGGGTCATATGTATTCCTGAAACAGCAAGGAAGCCAGTATGCCTAGAGCACTGGGTGCATGAGGAAGTAAGAGTAATACATTAGCTTAGAGCCAGATCAAGCAGAAACTTGCAGGTTATTGCAAAGACTTTAGTTTTTACAGAGTGAGAAAGGATTCTGAGCAGAAGTAAAATATAACGTGACTTCTCTTAAACTGAATTACTCTGTAGTCTCTTTGAGAGGAGCCTATATAATGGCAATGGTGTAATCAGAAAGATGAGTTTGAAAGCTACTACAACAATCTAAACTTCCTTTAATAACTCTTTGGAAGAAATATTTTTCAAGATTCTTAGTGAAGAATATTCAATAAACATTTAATGAAGAGCAAGTCACGAGCCCTTACCAACTATAACAGTCTTAGTTACCTCACAGAGCCAAGCCCATGCCAATGAGTGCATACCAGCCCAGCGTGGCTGAATGGGACAAGTGGAGGGCATGGCCTCCCAAGCAAGAGAGACTGGAGCTCTGACTTTGTGATACTTGTTAAAATTGTTTTCTAGTAGGGCCTTATAATATAGAGTCTACCTCAGTCCATTACATACAATTGAAATTTCAAAACAATTTTAAAATATCTAGAAGTTCAAATGTCCCATATATGTTTTAAAAAATCATAACAGGGGCAGTGCGTTTAGCAAGTCACCAATTTTTAAAATTCATCAATCACAACATAATTGGAATATTATATTTAACTAGATTTGTGCACTGGTGGGGTTCCTCAGCCTGGCCTGTGGGGATAGGGCCAAAACTGGCTCTCCAACATCCCCTGAGGGGTCCCAGATTACAAGAGGGAGGTTCTCGGGTGATGCACCCTGGAATCAGGCTCTCTCCTCTCTGGTTCTGGGTGTATCACCTGAGAACTGCAGCTGCCAAGTCAGGTGATGCAGCTTGGCAGCTCCTGCATTGAGCATCTGCCCCCTGCTGGTCAGTTTGTGTCATAGCTACTGGTCAGAGCATCTGCCCCCTGGTGGTCATTGCACATCACCGCTACCGGTCAGACGGTTGGATGGTCGGTCGGTTGGATGGTCAGTCGGTTGGACGGTAGCTTAGGCTTTTATTTATATAGATAACTATTTACTATTTATTTTCATTAGTTTATTATGCCATATGCTATTATATATACAATCATATATATGATTAAATATTTGAGAATTTTAATACATTCATTATATATCATGATCTTTATGATTTTTAGATAAAGAGGATTAATTATTTATAGGCCACAATTTCCTTGATCTAAATATCATTTCTACATTTAGTTAAAGGTAATGATCTTCATGGTCAGGAAAAATAGATGCATTCTCCTGTACATTTTAATTGCTTTACCATGTTAATTGTGTTAATACATTCTTACACCTAAATGTTAATCATACATCGTTGAATTGCTTGCCTTACCAGAGAATTTGAGGTAACACTTCATACTCTTGGCTGCAAACTGTCTATAAATAGCCATATGGCTGCAAGCCAAGCATGTGAGATCAAGGTTCATGATATACTTAATGAGTCCCGCTTAACTTTTTAATTTTTCTAATAGATTGTCATGTTTAAAAATTATATTACATGGCCACTTTCTGTGAAAACATACTTCTATACTTCTTCCCATGCTTATAAAAATTACAAATGTAGATACACAGGTGATTTTTTTTTTACAGAAATAAAATTGTTATTCATGTTAATCTGAAAAATTGTTCTTTCCCATACACAATTTATTGTAGTCATTTTTCCAGGTCAACACGTTCAAATCTAACTTGATATTTTAAATAGAAGTATAACATTTTCTGTGGACATTCAAATTATTCCTTTTTAAAAATTAATTTAATTATAAGTCCACAATAACTTTATTTGCAATTTCAAAATTAAAAATTTTCTCCAGTTTATTTGTTGGGAAATCTGACCTGAAGCAATATTAGGCTATTTGTAATCTTTCTTTAGCTTACTTAATTTCAGTATTCATATATTTTGCTGCAAAAAGTATGAATATGTTTGATTGAGGTGCTTCTCCAAGCTCCTCAGTGTTATTTATATTGATATGTTTCATATTATTGTTATAAAAGTTTCAAACATTAAAATTCCGAAACATATCTGGTGCAAGTGTTTCATTAAATAAAGAATGCTGCCACAGGCACCCTTTTACCGATACAATTAAAAAACTGGGATTTCCATTTTTATAACGTAGATTTCTAGAAGTGAAATTGGATCATAAAATATGCACTTCCTCATTTTTAAATTGCTTTCAGAAATGTTTTAATTCAGTCCAGCCAGTGTGGCTCAGTGCTTGAGCATCGACCCATGAACCAGGAGGTCAAGATTCCATTCTAGGTCAGGGCTCATGCCCTGGTTGTGGGCTCCATCCCCAGTAGGGGGCATGCAGGAGGCAGCCAATCAATGATTCTCTCTCATCATTGATGTTTCTATCTTTCACTCCTCCTTTCTTCCTCTCTCTGAAATCAATGAAAGCATATTTTTAAAAGAAATGTTTTCATTGATACTTCTACCAAGTATATGTTAACATGTCTCTATTTCTCATTATTCCACCAGCGAAGTTTATTGACAAACTTTGTATGTAACTGCGTAGACTGCCTTCATGTTTATACCGGTATTCCCCAAGGTGAACCTGCCACAGTAGTATTACCAGGCACAGCATTTCGTCAGTAAACCTCGCACCCAGCAGGCTATTTGAAAGAGGCAGCTCAAGATGTGCAAAGAATGAGAGGTCACTTGTTTCGGTAGTTACATTACAAAGAGCTTTCTTCTAATCATTTGCAACATCTATTTGCTACCTCATTTCATTTATCTATACCCTGGATCACCACCCTTCTTACTCTGTTTGTTAACTGCAAAATGGAATAACAACCCATGTTAATATGTTGTTCCCCTCCTCCTTCCTACTTCTCACCCAGTTGCATTTGGAGATGGGTCTCCCTGGTTCACCTGAGCTCTTGGCCATCTCTGTTTGCTTCCCAGTATATGAGCATTTCCACTCACTGTGGAATGAAGCTAATAATCCCACATTTATTTATCTAGACTCTTCTCCCTGTCTCACACACATTGTTACAGAATGTGTCCCATACACGCTCCTGGAATATTCCATGTACCTCACCTTCCCCTCACCATCTGCCTTCTCAAAATGCCCTTTCTACATCCTATGTACTCCAGGAGCTAGCAATGCTTGGCATGTAAGGGACTCAAGAAACGTTTGATAAGTTCTTGAGTGGTAAACAACAGTGCTTTAAACTTCAATAAAACATTTCACAGTCATCATCCAATGTTAAAACACAATCATAATAATTCTTTGATAAAGGCAGAATGGTTTCAAAGAAGTTAAGCAGCTTGAAAAGAGGAATGAGATTCAAATATGTCAGAATCAGGAATAAAATCAAGTTTTCTGCTTTTACATCTATATCTGTGTTGATTTCATTGTGTGCATTTTAACTGATGACCCTTTATTTCACTCACTTTTATACAGTACACATTGTCTTGGATTGGTTTTGTCTGTTCTTTTGCTCATATGGCAAGGTATATAAATGTCAAATCCCTGTATGATATACCTGGAACTAATATAATGTATACTAATGATTCTTAAATTTTAAAAAATAAAAATAAAAATTTTAAAAGTACACATTGATTTTTTTTGTCATACTGTAGCTTAAACACATTGTAAAAATATAAAGTCATGCTGGAATACTAAATAGGCTGTGAAACACTTAAAAGTATTACTTAAAATGTATAAGCAGATAAATGTATGAATGTGAGCGTGCATTCTGAAATCCACTTTTCTTGACTTACAGCCATCTTCACTGGACATCAAAGGTAGTGGCAGAGCCCTCTGCCAGAAGGTGATGCTTTCAATGTTAGTCTGCTTCTGTATATCTAATGACATACTTTACCATATGCAGCATGAGATTGCAAAGGAATACTGCTTTATTTTCACACCTAGTACATATGAATTATAAGCAGTTCTTTGAATTCTTCCAAAGACGTCAAAATCAATCCAAGGATACAACCTCTTCTTATTTCACAATATTCCTCAAAGTGTGGGACCAACAGACATCACTGTGCCTGTTTCTACATGTGGGAACACATCCATTAGCCTGTGGTTCCTTCTTGCTTCTTCCCTGTGTTGCAGGACAGAATTTTCCCACGCTGGCTTTCTGCAGATGAGTCAGTAAATCTTTCAGCTCATCAGTAACGCTCTCACCACACCAGCCCCTTCCCAGAGTGCTGCATGTCTGTGGTGCATACATGTCAGGATTTGATCAAGAATCTGAATATGGCTCAATGCCCGGTTTGCATTTTAGACTCACAAAGACATTGGGCAAAGCCATCATTCTGCAGACCTCTCACGCCACTGCTGAGATCACTGGTTTCCAGAGAACTCTCTGGCCTTCTGAACTGATTTCCTCTCTGCTTCATCCAGACCATCGTTTCTCAGTGCATTTTTAGATATATTGCTCATTAACAACCTTTTAAAGATTCACAGAATTATAAATATAATCTCTTCTGCAAATCTAACATGAACTTATTTGGAGGTAAAAACCTATCCCAACTTGACATGAGGTTACTCATAAACTGTATTTATCGTATTTAGTGTGACTGTGCTTTCAGGTCCCTTTAGAAATATTAATGTGCTTAATTATGCGGTGCCACCCATAACTGGAAATGCTACAATAGTACACAGTATGTGTATTATGTTTCCAAAATTTAAAAAAAATCTGAATTTCAAAATCCATCTAGTCCCAAGGTTTCACGTAGGGAAGTGTGGACCTATAAATATATGCTAAGTTGCATCTATGTACTGGCCTGGAAAGACAGCAATGATATTTTAGGTTTTAAAAATATGACATAATCCTATTGAATATAAATATATATGTGTGTGTGTATAAGATATTTGTTTAAATATAAGCAGAAACAGAGAGATGACTAGAAATATGGTATTCTATTATATATTCTATTTTATATTGTTTGATATAAATCAGTGTCTCCATATGCAAGTATATAAAGTTTCCTTGAATAGTTGGATAATGTGTGTGTGTGGGGGGGGGGGGGGTGGAGTTCATGTGGTAGGAGGCAGTTATATAATATCCTTTTACTACGAATATAATTATTTTTAATTCTGCTACTGTTAGCAAAAACATTTTAAAAGCACTTACTATAAGGGAGACACTAAAATAAGCATTTGCATTGATTATTTCATATCCAGTTCAACTTTTTGGAATAGGTGCTGTTATTATTCACATTTAATTGAATACACATTTTACCTTCTGAATCATTTAAAGATGACCAAAAAGCATAGGACCTAAAAAGTGGCAGAAATTTTCATTTGATGGCATAACATTTTTAAATGGTTAATTAATTTAAGCTAATTTGAAAAGAGATTCGATATTTAAGCTGCAGTAAAAATATATATATATATATATATATATATATATATATATATATATATATATATATAACAAAATATCCATAAATACAAGTGATAAATAGCAATGTTTAACAGCCAGTTTGCAGGGCAGGAGAGAGGAAGGAGAAGAGGAGGGAAGCCAGATATGTTGCATTTGTCTGTTTCTGTAGCCCCAAGACTCCTATTGTGGTTGATTTCAAGCTTTCCCAACACACCACCCCGGAACACGGTTGCACTGAGCTGTGCGTAATTGCTCTTGGGAACCTGCGCAGGCTGGCTCTAGTGCCCTTTGGAAATACAACTCGATAACCCCAGAGATGATGAAGCTCATTTTAAAGCAGAAATATAAATGCCAGTGCCAACATGTTTCCGAGGTGTTCATTAAACAGGGGAAAAAAACCAAATGAAACAAAAAGTACAAACAACATTATTTTAATTAAATTTATTACATTTTAACATGCAAACATAATTTTTAAACCAGAGGTTATTTTTTAATTAAAAAATCAGTATCTGTAACTATTAAATATAATTCCATCGGTCTAAAAAGTCAGAGTAATTAACTATGTTCAGACGTTTTAAAGTGTGTTCCTTTGAGGTAACAATGCACTTCTGGGCACAAGATTCAGGGGTGAGCACATAGAGAACGTGGACTGGCTTAGATCTTTTAAGTGGTGTCAGTAGAGTCATAAATTTTAGAATTCAAGTAAAATTTTCAAGAGAATTGGTACATAATTCTTTTTAAAAATAATATTTTATTTTTATTGATTAAAGAGAGGGAGGAAGGGAGAGAGAAACACCAATGTGAGAAAGATACATGGATCGGTTGCCTTCTTACATGCCCCAACAGGGGACTGAACCCACACCCAGATATGTGCCCTGACCGCGAATCAAACCGGTGACCTTCCAGTATGCCAGCGCTCCAACCAGCTGAGCCACACCAGCCAGAGTGATACTTAATTCTTAATCAGGTGCACGAAAAATAGAATACCTTATCCATAAATTATGAAATGGCAATATTAGTACATACTCATTTCTCCTAAATAATAGTTTAGATATAGAAATATCCATAAGGAATAATACTTGTGGTGGTTAATTTTATGTGTCAACTTGACTGGGCCATGGGGACCCCTGACATTTGGTCAGACTTTACTCCAGCTGTGCCCGTGAGGGTATTTCTGAAGGAGAATAGCATTTGAATCTGTAGAATGGCTAAAACAGAAGGTCCTCCGCCCCGGTCCTCCTCCCTGAGGATCCATCTCAGCCAAATGAGTTGAAGATTAGAACAGAACAAAAAGGCTGAGCACGGGTCCCTCTCTGGTTTGGAAAGAAGATTTGAAGTGGATATATAACTTTAACTGCACTCTCTGTTCCTCAGTGGCCATCGGGTGAGTGCAAGCAAGCAGGAGCGAAGCCAGAGGAACAAGAGAGAGAGAATTCCTTTGTCTGGGGATTTTAACCTTCTAGGATACTGTGAGCTTGCAGTGGCAAGCACCTCTGCTATGTCACCCTGATTTCACTGTGCATAGACCCATCTTCCCCTTTCCCAGTGACTTTCAGGGAATGGAACCCTGTTCCCAAGGGGAGTGTGACACTGCAGCTTCCTGATGAAGCTGCCCAGATGACCATGCTCATAATGCAGCAGTGGTCGGCAAACTCATTAGTCAACAGAGCCAAATATCAACAGTACAACGATTGAAATTTCTTCTGAGAGCCACATTTTTTAAACTTAAACTATATAGGTAGGTACATTGTTATTAACTTAATTAGGGTACTCCTAAGGCTTAGGAAGAGCCACACTCAAGGGGCCAAAGAGCCGCATGTGGCTCGTGAGCCGCAGTTTGCTGACCACTGATAGGGCATTCCCTTTGTTCCTTTTCTATTGTTGATATTAATGACTGACTCATCAGCAACACGGCTATCTTTGTTTTTATATTATCGCCGAAGGGTTCTCATTCTTTGATGCATACAGATGTAAGACTCCCTATATTACTGGTATTTCCGCTGCATCGAGTGCATTTGGGTCTCTAGGTGTTCACAGGGAAATCCCTGCAGGGGTGCTGTAGACAAGAAACAGAGGGGCAGAAAGGTCCCCGGGAGGAGAGGGCATGTGTGCTGGTGGAAGGTTCCCAGCCTCTGAGCTATCCCCCCAAAATCTGCAAATCAAATTCAGCCTGTGATAGCTTCCTAATGTTCATATGTGGGTGATGAGCTTCATAGACTTCCTTCCTTCCCTGCCCTTTGTTTATGTAGCTAATAGTAACCATTACAACAGCCTCGCTCAAGTGTCCGGCACGGCACACACGTTCGGTTCTCACAAGGAACCTTCGAGGCAAATGGTTTTATTATTTCCACTTTACAGGTAAGAAACTGAGGCAGGGAACTTGAAGAAACTGTCCAAGGCCACTCACAAATGTAAGTAGTAAAGTCAGAATAAGAACCTGGTTAACGTTTGTGATTTTGACCCCAGTGTTCATGTTTTTACAGTCTCATAACACGATAGGTGTTTCCTATTAGTCGGAGCCTGTCTCCACCTGGTCAAAACACGAGGTTCAGGGGCAGAGAAAGAAGGCCCCAACTGATACCAAACAGAACTCCCTTTAATACATGAAATCCTGTTTCTAGGTGTCTAGACATAAAGATGAGTAAGATATGTGCCTGTCCTAGGTGTAATTTTTTAAACTTTGTGCTTTTACAAATGTAAAGGAAAAGAAAATACTAGAAATGATTTCTTGGAAACTGTTTCTTTCTGGTTAAAGTCTGCCACCATGTGGCTATTTTGAAAAACAACATGTTCGAAGTGATTTTTCTTAAGCGTTTAGATATAGAAGGGAAGACAGCAGGGTACACAATAGGCCCTAAGCGTCCATCATTGTTAACCTAATCCAATCAATTAGGAAGGCCTATTCTGGTATTATTGCATAATAATGGTATTATTATGCAAAACATTCCATATGAATTATTTATTTATTCCTCACTACCAGCCTTTGAGGTAGATACAACTGACATTTTGATGGTCTGCAAGTATTATTTCCTTCATGCCCTTATGGACAGGAAGCCTTAGATTATAGATTGGTCTCTAACATCGATGAGCTGTATCACTACAGCATCATACGACTGCTATGTGCTAGTTGGATTTTTACCCACTTTCAGCTGAAACTAGATTTATCAGGGTCTAAGCTTTTTTCCTTATGCCTTGAAGTCTCTATCTATTTATTTAGTATATTAGCTATATTTATCAAGTAACCAAAATATCTGAGCTTTACTGTGCAAGTTTGATATAACATTAATAGTGGTCCAAGGAATAGTATAGCATATATTAACAGTGTAAGGACAAGTAAATATCATCTTATTAGCAATTAGTACATAAAGATTTCAAAGGTTTTTTCACATTACACCAAACAAACCTCACAAAAAATTAAAATAAAGCCCACTATTGATGTGGTACCAATAAATACATATCATGTGCTTGTTTCATGAACTTGATACTGAAATTAGATAAGAAATTATTACAGTGTAAAGAAGTATTACTAATATTATGTAATGTACTTAGATTAAGGATTATTATAAACTAAAGGCCCGGTGCACAAAATTTGTGCACTTAGGGGACGGGCGGGAGCGGGGGGAGTCCTTCAGCCTGGCTTGTGCCCTCTCGCAGTCTGGGAGCCCTAGGGGGATGTCCCACTGATGGCGTAGGCCCGCTCCCCAGGAGCCATCAGTTGGACATTCTTAGCACTGTTGCAGAGGTGGGAGAGGCTCCTGCCATTGCTGCTGCGCTCACCAGCCATGAGCCCGTCTCTGGCTGAGTGGCGCTCTCCCTATGGGAGCACATTGACCACCAGGGGGCAGCTCCTGTGTTGAGTATCTGCCCCCTGATGGTCAGTGTCATAGTGACTGGTCGTTCCATTGTCAGGCCAAATGTGAGAGGGCGCAGGCCAGGCCGAGGGATCCCACTAGTGCACAATTAGAGTGGGGAGGGACATGGGAGGCTAGCCAGCTGGGGAGGGACCGTGGGAGGGCTCCAGGGTGTATCCGGCCTGTCTTGCTCTGTCCTGATTGGCCAGACACCAGCAGCCAGCTAACCTATTGGTTGGAGCGTCTTCCCCCTGGTGGTCAGTGCATATCATAGCAACTGGTCCACCAGTCGACTATCTGTCCCCTGGTGGTCAGCGCAAGTCATAGCAAGCAGTTGAGCGACCTTAGCATATCATTAGCATATTATGCTTTCATTGGTTGAATGGCTGATCAGTAACCAGACACTTAGCATATTAGGCTTTTATTATATAGGATTGTTAAAATTTATGTTTTGGATCCCAAAACAAATTTTATAAGGTGAGGTTGCCTATTTCTTATCCTCAGAGTTATTCATACCATGGACCACAATGGTTCTTTCTTTCATAGAATCACATGATGAATGGCATAATGAATTGCATAAAAGAATCTATTTCTATAAGAGCTAATCATATATGCTTACTTTCATTATAAAATTTTTTCAAATTTATAATTTAGGTAACATATCATGCAAGCGAAAGATAACTTACTATTCCAAATGTTTTTCTTTCTTCTTTATTTTTATTTTGTTATATATATTTTTATTGATTTCAGAGAAGAAGGGAGAGGGAGAGAGCGATTGAAACATCAATGATGAGAATCATTGATCAGCTGCCTCCTGCACACCCCTACTGGGGATCGAGCCCACACCCCAAGCATGTGCCCTTGACTGGAATTGAACCCGGGACCCTTCGGTACCCAGGCCGATGCTCTATCCACTGACCCAAACCATCCAGGACTCTCTTCTTTATAAAGTTATGCCAGAAAGGAAGAGAAAACGGCTAACCACCATCTTTGACTCCTTCCTAAAAATTATAGGTTGAGAAAAGTCCCAAACTTTTTAAATAAGGTTGAGTCTTCTTGTTATCCTCCCTGCCCCCCCCGCCCCCCGCCCCCCCTGCCCCCCTGCAAAAAATACATATATTTAAATATTTATATATATATATGTGCGTGTGTGTGTGTGTGTGTGTGTATATATATATATATATATATATATATGCAAGAACTGTGGACCAGATCTCCAGGAAAAATCTGATAAATTTGAATACATTTTATTTTTTCACAAATCACAACAAAAAATCACCAATTTGAGACTTACTGCTCTGATTTGATTATTCTTCAATTCTTTAAAGCCTAAAACCAGGGTCTGGAATGTCCAGCCTGAGGACCCTCGAAATCATTTGATCTGGCCCTGCCAAGGCAACCACAGGTGGGCCTCGAAATTCAATAAGTCTAGGTGCTTTTCGCATAGCAATATAAATGTATATGAAGTGAATTATATTAAGCGAGTTATGTTATAAATATCCAAATGGTCCTTGGCAGAAAAATGGTTCCTATCCCTGGACTAAAATATTTTCTCAAAGAGTTAAGGTACAATGCTGTTAGCATTTGCTGTACTTGGGTTTTAAGTTGGTTTGGCACTGGAGCGATACATTACCCTCACTTTCTATACTTAAAAAAAACACATCATTATTGCACCTCTGCTTATATTCAGCTTACACTACCGTTTTCTATTCCTGTCTGCAGATGTCATAGGGAAATAATCTTGACAGGCAGCCTATTGTGCTGCAGGAAAAGAAAGCTTTAGGCAATTCAGATGGGGAGGATATGACTAGTAATAATATGCCTCGTATTTATCCACTTGGCATGTTGGTTGCATATTTACTTTCCGATAGGTTTTTTTATTAAATACAAAGGATAGAACTTCAGTAAGTCCAGGCTCCCACCCACATGAAGCTTATATTTTAGTGAAGCGGACAGATAGTCAACAAGTAAATATTATTGACATAACTTCAGGCGGTGACAAGTTCACTAAAGAAAATTAAGCAAAACACTCTAAGAGTGAGTGCTGTTGGGAGGCAACATTAATTAGATAAGTGACTTCTGAGTTGGACACATCTGGCCAGAGGCTCACATGATAAAGAAATAGCGAGCCATGCGGACACCTGAGAGAAGAGCATTGAGCCAGAAAGAAATAGTGAAAAGGCCTGAAAAAGGACCCAATTTGGAGAGGGAGAAAACAAACAACAAACAAGCAAACAAACACAGGGTAATCAGATCAAAGAAGTGAGAAGGGAACCAGTTGGCTGATCTGCAATTTTCGTTTGTTTGTTTGTTGGCTTTTTTTGTGCCACTGGTCACTTGGCCAAGTGTTTTAAGAAATTTGATATTGAACGATGGACTATCACTTATTAATACTGATGTAGACTAGTAGATTTCAAAGTACTTCTAAAGTTTTTCTCAGACTTGAATGTACAAAGCATTATGTAAAAATGCAGTTTAGATTCAGTCATTCTGTTACTGAAGTGGTAGGTCCAGGATTCTATCTGAAGCCAGAGCTGCTGCCCTGTGGATCCCCTTCGGTAAGCTGTACCTGCTAAAAGTGAGGATTTGGGTTTCTGCTACTTAGTTCCTGGTTCTGTAAGGTGCAGAAATATGTATTTTAGCAAAGGGTTCCAGGAATCCTGATGAAGTTGGTCCATACTCAGTGTTGTAGAGGGTATAGAATTGGACAACATAAGCTCTAATATTCCTTTTATCTGATATCCATTCTCAGAGACGTTCAGCAGTGGACATCAATAATCTGTTGGTCCCTGTCTATCCCAGTGAATATTCATCAAAATAGTATTTATTAAATAGCCACTCAATAAAATATTGCTAGGTGGCTCCCTCAAGGACTTCACAATCTGGAGACAAGTAACCTAAGAACACAGAAGAATTAATAGAAGGAAGGATGGCTTTTAGAAGCAGGCAGACCCATGAGCTATGAGTGTATGAAGGCTAAACTCTCGGATGTAGTCTCTTGATATTCTCATTAATAAAATGAGAGTATCTTTATTCCATAAATCTCATGTAAGACGTAAATGAGGTGATCTAAGTAAAGTGGTCAGTATAATGTCTGTCATAAAGTAAGTACATGAACAGCATTGGGCTGAGTATTTTAAGACAGTAAAGAGTTATTTTAATTTTAAGTATGCTAATAGCATGTTGGATATCCTTTATAATAAAAGGCTAATATGCAAATCAACTGAATGGCAGAACGACCAGTTGCTATGATGTGCTCTCACCACTAGGGGCAGACACTCAACACAGGAACTGCCCCTGGTGGTCAGTGCGCTCCTACAGGGGGCACGCTGCTCAGCCAGAAGCCGGGCTTGCTGGCAGATGGACATCCCCTAGGGCTCCTGGACTGCAAGAGGGCTCAGGCCAGGCTGAGGGAGCCCCCACTCCCCAGCCCCCAGTGCACAAATGTCATGCACTGGGCCTCTAGAGTAAAAATAAATAGCCTTTAAAAGTTTGGTATGTGTTGAATTCTTATGGATGAAATGCCATAATATCTGGCATTTGTTGTATCTGACAAAGAGACCCCAGGCTCTGCTTCACAACCAAGGTAAATACTGCAAGAAGATAGTATTCCAGATAGAAGGGTCTGTCAAAATATTGTGCTATTTGTTTACTGCTGGGGCAGGAGAGACAAATCAATTTTGAGAATAGACGGCAGCTGTATTTCTGGAGCTCTGCATGGAGTTCTGGTTTTTGTGTCCCTTGTTAAAATATTCTCTTGATCACCAGATTTTTTGCACATAGAGCTTATAAACATGCTCCAGAAAATGGTTCATAGCATGCATTTCAAACAAAGAAATGAAATGATCTGCGTCACCAATTTCATTCATTCATAGCATAGATTTTTCCAGTTGATCAGTGGCACACCTCATCTCGGTGCCCTGGGTTCTTGACTATCCTGGTCCAACACTTATCTGGACACAGTGCAAGTCCCCTACTCACCATTCCATCCAATATGAATTATTTTTAATTTAAAAAGTTATTTAAAAGTATAGTCAAAGTTGGGGGCGTATATTGAATTCATCGACAAATATACAACAGGGTGCTAAATTATGTCTTCACGTGGAGCCTAAAACTTGAAATTGGTATTATTTCTGCCCTCCATTTTCTAGTCTGAAGGAATAATGTTCCTGAATATTAATACATTGTGGACTCTAAAGTGATTTGCAAACCCAAGATATTGTTTCCTGCCAGTGCTTTAATGCTTAAAAAATCACACTAGAGCTTTTATTCTTTGTGTTTTAATTATAAAATATTATATTTTATTATATTGGTGCAAGGGCACCAAGAAGGATGTTAATGAACTTAAATAATAAAATGCAGCTTCTGTTTTACGATTTTTGTTCTTATGGAGTGTGGTCAACAGACTCTAGGGTAGCCCCTCCCTTACCCATGTACCCTGATATTCAAGTTTTTTGTGACACTCTCCCCTCGAGCCTGGGTGGTTACTTATGGATTGTTTCCAACCAACAGAATATGGCAAAGGTGACATGATGCACTAGATTTTCTGTGTATATATTACAAAAGATGGTGACCCGTCTTGCTAGGAGACTCTCTCTCTTTTGCTGAATTTGAAGAAGCAAGCCGCCATTTGTGAGCTGCCATGTGGACCAGGACATGTGGCCAGGAGCTGAGGGTGGCCTCTGGCTCAGAGTCACCAGGAAAGTGAGGCTCTCAATCTGGCAAACTGAAAGGGCCTGAATTCTGCCAACAACACTGAGTTAGGAAGCTGATTCCTCCCCAGTCGAGACTCAGATGAGATGCCACTTGGTTGACACCTTGACTGTAGATTTGTGAGACCTCAAAGCAGAGCACTCAACTAAGCTGGGCTCAGACTCCTGACCCAGAGAAAATTGGCCAGTAGTGAATGTGTGCTGTTGTGTAAGCCACTAACTTTGTAATACTATCATTAAGCAGGAATAGATAACTAATACACTAAATTTTACAACATTCTTTTTAAAGACTGAGCTTAACTCCTATAGATGATTTCAGTCATTTGCTCTAAATGAGCATTCCTGTTGAATTATGCCACATGAATGGGAAAAATAGCTAACATTTATTGAACTCTTCCTTTTATCTTATTGACTCTATTTTTCAGCATGGAAGATAAACCTCCCCAACATCATTATTAAGTCAATCAATCTGAAAAATCACAATGTTATTTCCAGTACAGGTAGGAAAGAAAATACTTAATTCTAAGAGATATCTGGTGGACAGTGAGGATCAGAACTTACTGGGCACAAATAATACAGAAACATTGTTAATAATACAGAACATTGAGAATAAGCAAAATTATCACAGATTTGGCAAAATTATTAAAGATACAAATGATTGGCTTGAATCAGTACGACTTTTACATCATCTCATTCAACCTTCTTGATAGCATCAACTGTCTTGAATTATATAATAACAAGAGGCCCAGTGCATAAAATTCATGCACAGGCAGGGTCGGGGGGGCCCCTCAGTCTGACCTGCACCCTCTCCAATCTGGGAGCTCTCAGGGGAGCCCTCTCCAACCCGGGAGCCTGATGGCTCAGGCCCACTCCGCATGGTTCTCTGCTCTCTGCAGGGCCTGGCCGCTCCATGCCTGCTGCCCAGAGGTTCTCCATGGCCCAGAGGCTCTCAGTGGCTGGGGCGGGATGCTTGTCTCATTGTGGGCTTGATCCCCAGTTGGGGGCATGCAGGAAACAGCCAACCGGTGATTCTCTCTCACCAATGATGTTTCATCTCTCTCCTGCTCCCTTCCTCTTGGAAATCAATGAAAATATATTAAATTTAAAATAAAAGAAGTATGAAAAAAACAAAGCGAAAAACAGCCATTCTCCAGATCATTGTCCCAACCCCTTGAGATTCTGCTTCCCGGCAAGTGTGGACAGTTTGGCTAAAGTAAACTCATAAAAGTTCTCTACAGGTTTGAATGTTTTTACATGAACACGACGTATGCACCTGCTGGTTTCTGGGGGTGAGGAAACAGACTAGGTCCATGAGGTCTGCTGTGAAACTGTAGAGGAGTTTGTTTTTGCTATCAAAAGCCAGGTCACCCTTAGAAAGAGTGTAGAAAACCGGAAATGGGATTTACAAAGAGAAAACAGACAGAAGCGAACGGAGGGATGCTCCCACACTCTTATCCACCCAGACAGGCCAGTTTCTCAAACATCCTCACTCCCTGAATTTAGTGAGCTGCGGCCTAAGGGTGGGGGAGTCAAAGAAGCCGAGGCGAGGTCCGAGGCTCTGACATCACCCGAGAGCTTTCTGCATTTGAATGAAGCCTTCCAGTGAGATCCATTGGAATGAATCCCCTGACCTACTCTCCTCCCGCATGCTCCCTACCCCACTCCCTACTCCCCGAGCCCAGGATCTGTCAGCTCCCAGCTGCCTCCCCCGAACATGTCAGGTGCAGGTGGATCCCAGAGAGCGGGGCTGACAAGACCGGACACTCCAGCGGCAGGGCTGAGGGGACTGGGCGCCGCCATCTTTGTGACAGAGTGATGGTTAATTTGCATATTACCCTTTTATTAGATAGAATATGATAAATGTAGTTATTAAAAGTGATAAAAAAAAAAGAGAAACAGATTTACCATTTGCAAACAGTAAATTTATCAAAGCAAAGATCATAATGTTATTTTAAAGGAAATACTTAAAAAAAAAAATAATGTGTCAGACCCACTAGAGATCAGAAGGAGTTTGAAAAACCCCTTTAACATGTTTGATATAAACTTATTACTACCAATTCCCTGACTCAAAAGCAAAAATATTTTTTCATAAAATATGCTTCCATTTAATATGTAGATTTCCAAGAGAACCTGGTGATAGGACTATACAGTAGTATTTTGGTTACTTGCAATAATAGTAATATTCAGTGACATATTAACATGACATTAGAATTTCTTCAATCATATTTTTTAAAATTTGGAGTCAATAAAAATTTTAGCTCGTCTGAAAAATTAGTCTATGACTACTTACATAGGCTTATTTTGACTATCTACATAGGCTTTGGTTCAATTTTATATGGTTTATTGTTTTCTTTGAACTAAATTTAATTGATACATTGTCCTATCTGAACCTACTCCATTGGAATTTATTCAAATTTATTTTAAAATAAATACACTATTAGTATTTCCTTTTACACAATCAGATTATGGTATTTGACTTTATTTACCCATAAATATTTCAATGTATTTATATTAATTTTCTTGTTTTGCTCCAAGTTTTGTAGAAATTTACTATAAATTTTGAAATTCTACATATGTAGCTATGCAGGACTGTTTTTAAATAAATAAAACTGTTTCCCTTCCATAAAAATTGTAATTATATTTTCAAAATTTCCCAATAAAGGTACAATAATCAGTACTTAATTTTTATCTAGGACTTTTTCAAAAATTGAAGTATATATCATACTGTGACAGTCATGAAGTTACAGTTAACATGTGATCTGATTTCTCTCATTTTTACATGTGGAGAATTCAATTATTTGATGTTGAAACAACTTACACTTGCCCCTATAGAGCAGTGGTTCTCAACCTTCCTAATGCCACGACCCTTTAATATAGTTCCTCATGTTGTGGTGACCCCCAACCATAAAATTATTTTCGTTGCTACTTCATAACTATAATTTTGCTACTGTTATGAATCATAATGTAAATATCTGATATGCAGGATGTATTTTCATTGTTACAGATTGAACATAATTAAAGCATAGTGATTAATCACAATAACAATATGTAATTATATATTGTGAAATATTTATTTCTAATTGCAAATAAATGAAATTTTGTCTTGAAGCATGGTGTAGCATGGGTAATAGTCTTAATATAACAACAGTAATCTACATTGCTACATTTTGCGACAGTATGCATAAAAAGCCAATGTCAGTGAGAAGGTTGAGATTGCTTCTTTTCCACCAGATCAGAAATTCTCGGGGCAGTCTTTGCAAGAGCACAACGAAGATCATCTTCCACAACAAGTCTACTTCTGTATTTAGACTTGATAACCAACAAGCTGGAAAATCCTGTTTCACAAAGATATGTTGTTAGAAATGGAAGAAGGCGCAACACAGTCTCAGACAGAACAGGATATGACTGCAAACACTTGATCCAGAATTTTGTAACTGGCATTGTAGAGAAATCAGTTCTTGCTGCATCGTTGTTAATAAGTTCAGTGAACTCCTCTTGTGCTGTCTCAGGAACATCTTCAACTTTGACTGTGAATGGGCTTCTGGCAAGTGCAAATGGGGTGTCAGGTAGATTTGGGAAGTATGATTAAATTTCGTATGCAAGCATGTGCAAGTGTTCTTTCACAGAAATTATCATCGTAATCCTTTTGTCTGGTTCAATGTCATGTTCCTCAAAGAAAGCAGATAAAGTAAGCAACATATAAATTTTATTTTCATCCAGTTTTTTTTTTTGCCAAAGCTGAAGTTTCATTTGGAATGATTGGATCTTTTCAGACAAATCGAGGCATGTTGCATTTGGTCCTTGCTGTGATAAATTTAACTCATTCAAGATGGCAAAGATGTCAACCAAGTAGGCTGTTTTCTGCAGTTCACTTTTATCACCAAAAAGTGCTTCGAACTGTGGTCTTGCTTTCTGACTAAAAAATGTTTTGAGTTCATCACGAAACTCAAAAACACGTTTTAAAATTTTTCCTCTCGACAACCATCTCACTTCAGTGTGAAATAGCACAGCATTGTTCGGCGCATCCAACTCGTTGCACAGTTGCGAAAACAGTCGACTGTTTAAAGTGCTCGCCTTTACAAAATTGACACAACTTATGACGCTTTTCATTACTTCTTGTAACTCTTGTGGCAGCATCTTCATTGCTAATATTTGCTGATGATTCATACAGTGAGTTCCGATGACTTTTGGTGACTCATTCAGTACCAAACGTTGAAATCCAGATTGACATCCTAGCATAGCTGGAGCACCATCTGTGCAAACACTACAAACTTTTTCCCAAGAGATCTTATGCTCTTTCAGAAATGAACCAACTGTGTCAATTACATCACATGCAGCAGTTGTCATTTCAAGAGGTTTGCAAAAAAGAAACTCATCTTTAAAGTCACCATCACTAATATACCTCACGTAAACCAGTAACTGTGAACAACTTGCAACGTCTGTAGATTCATCAAGCTGGATACTAAATATTAGAAGTGGAGCAGATTTAATTTCCTGGATTCCATGATCAAGAATATCAGCAGACATGTCATCTATTCTTCTGCGGACGGTGTCGTTAGATAAGGAAATTGCACTCAATGTTGTAACAAATTCATCTCTGATCATAACTCGAACAATGTCTTTGGCTGCTGGCAACAGTAAATCCTCAGCAATGGTGTGAGGTTTCATAGCTCTGGTGATTCTGAGTGCCACCAAATATGAAGCTTCAATGGCTGCTACGTTTTGTTTGTGGTACTTGCCACCAGTGTCAAGTCTGGCTTTCTTGAGTCCATCAGCTTTGCTTCTAAAATAGTTGGTATCCTGGCCAGCAAAGCTCGGATGCTTGCCATCAAAATGGCGTTTTAATTTGTTTGGCTTCATAGATTCGGCTGATAGAACTTCACAACAAATAACACATTGCGGTTTCTCAATTCCTGCTGTAATTATTGAGGTAAAACCATACTGTAAAAAATCCTCACTACATTTTCTTTTTTTAATGTTCTCTACACTATCCATTGTCATGGGATGGTTTGCTAATGAAAATAATATATAACAATAGCTTTAGTAATACAAAAGATGATACATAGTTCAGTCAATACAGTCAATACAGTTCATTAAAGTTTCCTATGATTTACCATTCTGTGTTTTTTTTTTACATACCTGTTACTATCACAAGAGGGCAGTATTCACATCAACCACAGCTGAAAATAAAAAGACCGATCAACATCCAGATTAAGTTCCCATGGTACAGATTTTTTTTATTTTTTTTTGCAGTAGTTGATGATTTTACATTTACCCAGTAATTAATAATTCATGAAGTGTTGTTTTACTTCCAATACTGCTGCTTTCAACACAGCAGCTGCTTTTAACAGAGTAGCTGCTTTCAACACAGTAGCTTCTCTCTACACATGTGTGACTGGTCCACATAAGTACATTATGGCGCCAACCCTGTCACATACACCTGTATTTGTACGGGGTGTATGTGATGATGGGGTTGGCGCAATGATGTCATCACGCCGGGTACTGGTATGTGGGCGTATCTGCATGTGGGCGGACCCGCTTGGAGACAGATAGAGGAGCGGTGTCTCGGTTCCTAAGACCATCAGAAAATACGTTTTCTGATGGTCTTAGATGACCCCTGTGAAAGGGTCGTTCGACCCCCAAAGGGGTCGTGACCCACAGGTTGAGAACCACTGCTATAGAGACTAGGAAGCAGAATCTAGATCAGATTCAATGATTATTCAATTCTAAAACTGATCTATATTTAAGAGCAAAAATTAAGAGTCTTAGCCACAAAAATATAATTGCCTACATTATTTTAGATTAACATTGTCTGTAAATATTAAACTGACCCTTTTTATTAATTTGTTTCTCCAGAAACATCTCCTTAGTATAACCATATACAAGTACTTGAACTAAGTCTTTTGCTTTTTATGTTTTGTTTGCTTGTTTTGTGTTTACTGTTTCCTTGTGTCTGTTATGAGTTCATGAATAGGATGTAAAGGAAGGGGTTAATATATTCTGCCACTCCAAAATTACTACCCACAACCAAAATCATAGCTTAGTTTCTTCTCAAAACACATGTTTGCCATTTTTAATCACAGACTCAGTGATTAAGAATGGAATGAAAAAGAGACATGACTACGGAGCAATTCAAATAAACAAAGAATTAAGATGTTGTGATATGTTTATAAAGACTAGAGACATCTGGAATATTCCAACCAAACAGTACAGATAATGCACTCTTTCTTTTAATAGGGGCTTTAAGTACCGTAAAATATCAAATTCTAAACCACTACCGAGGGCCTCTGTTATTTGTCTTTTGTCTTCTAATATAAGCCAAGTTCTGAGTTTCTTCTGTATTGCAATGTATACTGTGTTCACTACTTCTGACTCATATTTGATTTTAATCTTCTTTATTAAAGAGAATCTATTTGTGTTTAAAGTGTTCTGTTAATCAAATCTTAATGAATTATGTTTGTCATATATGATTATTCACTTAGACCACTCTCTGTTCGAAAGGAAGATATGCCATGTTAAATAGGAAGTAGATATTCTGATACCAGTCTAGAATTGCTCCTTTATTATTTGAAAGATATGCAAATGGTATAATTTTTTATGGCCTGTGATTGTATTAGTCAAGGCCCAGTTGGAGGAACTATTAGGCATTGCGTTAGATTCAGAGAAGACCAGTTATTTAGCTTCCCTCCCCAGGCAGAATCCTGCTAATTGATACAACACAATTAAAACAAAGAAGTAAAAGGAAGAACAGAAAGAAGAAACTAGAATTAGAGTTTTATGAATACTTATTTAATTGTGGATAAAAGAAAGGGATTATACATTTAAAAAGACAAGTGTTTATAGAGGAAAACAAATAGATTTAACAACAATAGCAGCAACAACCAAAAAATTGTCTGAGACACCAATTGATTAAATTGGCAACAAACATGAATATTTATTTTTTAAAAGCAAAACAATAGCTAATATGTAAAAAATATAATACAAATGTATGTTAAAGAAGATACCCTTTTTATCCTTTTTAAATGGGCCAGTATTTAAATGTGCTGTAGTCAAATATATATGTTTCTTTGTTTTGCTGGAAGGAAATGCTTTGGTTTGGCTTATTAATAGGGATATAATTTCTGGAAAGCAACTTGGCAATAACCAATAAGGATCATTAAAAGTTAAAATTCTTTTTAAAAATTTCTGTAATTTGATTAAACATGGCAGAAGACATGTCTATTTTGTTTGCCACTGTGTCCTCTGTAGCTTTTAAAGCATCTCTCTCTCTCTCTCTCTCTCTCTCTCTCTCTCTCTCTCTCTCACTAAGTACCTGACATAGTTACTTTCTAATAAATTATTATCAATGATGATAATAATAAAAGCATGAATTTTCATAGCAATATAATCTAGAAAAATCCTGAATGTCAACATTAAAGGAACAATTTTAAAAATTGGGCAATTCATATGACAAACTATTTAGCCAATAAAACATTTATGTAAAATTATTTACTAGCAAGTGAATACTCATTAAACACTAATACAATATCAAATAGTCTTATTGTAGTCTATACTTCATTATCTCAAACAAATTTAAAATAAAATATATGATAAAATATTGGCTGTGGGTCAAGTTTATTTGTGTTTTTAGAATCAACATTGGTATGATTCTCTTAATTCTCCACTCACTATAGATGAAAAAAAATGACAGTTCAAATTGTTCTGCACTTTTGAATTTTTTAAAAAATATTAACTTAGACTGAATATATCATTCTTCTTAACACTTTCTGATATTACATACATATATATTACATATAAATTAAAAGCATCTACTTTATTTTTATATTCTAGGATGAAATTCAATGTCAGTTTCATTTTAATGTTAATGCAGTCTTTAACTATTATCCATATTAATATACTTTTAGCCTTAGATAATTTGGATACTTATACTTAATAAAGATTAAAATATGACCAACTATTCACATAGTATATATTTCAACAAAAGGGTAGATTGTCACAAACAGTTGTTGGACTGGGCAGTTTCTCCAAATTATGGTAGGTAATTACTAGTTTGTGGCAAATGCCACAATACCAAGAGACCTAGCCTCACATTTAGTGTAAGCAATTTCCATTCCAGTGGCTTTGCTCACAAACTCACATGTACTATATTATGAAGGACTGAAACCCTAACCCTTTATTTTGTTTCTCCCATAAGTGTGATGTTAAAAAATATGATTTTCGTTTCCATCTTGTAGTTTCAGCTTTATTTACATACACTGGTGTTTCCACATTAACCTTTGTAAATTGAACACTGGTCAGAGAAGAAAGATTAAATATATGCTTATGGAAGGAGAAGCTAAGTACCAAGTGATAAAGGTCAGAAACTTTTCATAAAAGACTAGAAACGGTAACTGTTTAGAAAAAAACTAGCTTTTTTGCCTCTCCCCCGTGTTGCCTTGAGGCAATTCTTGTCTGTTTCTCTGCAGAAATTGACAACAGCAGCCAAGACATCAGTCTCCTCATGAAATAAGTGACCAGTTGCCCTTAGGCCAGTGATGGCGAACCTTTTGAGCTCGGCGTGTCAGCATTTTGAAAAACCCTAACTTAACTCTGGTGCCGTGTCACATATAGAAATTTTTTGATATTTGCAACCATAGTAAAACAAAGATTTATATTTTTGATATTTATTTTATACATTTAAATGCCAGTTAACAAAGAAAAATCAACCAAAAAAATGAGTTTGCGTGTCACCTCTGACACGCGTGTCATAGGTTAGCCATCACTGCCTTAGGCATTGAATGTCCCATCCAACTCTCTGTAAATCCCCAGGGCTGTGGATTAAAATTTAGGGAGACTGTCACTTCCTAATCATACCACACTGCCCAGTTCAAAATTCAAGGTTACAAAAGATCAAAAGGCCGAAAGAAAAAGACGCAACCAATGTAAAACAGAAATAGAAATTTTGACTTATTCAAAATATTGACTTTATTGATTTTGTATATACACACACATATTCATATACATCTGTAAAAAAAAAAAAAAGATTACAAATGGAAATTATCAACAACAGTATCCTGGTAGAGTTTTCAGTATAAGGCTATCTCTTAAGCTGTAAAACAGAGGTCAGCAAATGACCAAATTGGATCTGCTTCCTGTTTTTGTAAATAAAGTTTTACTGGAACACAGCCATACATTCCCAATAATTTCTATGTTAGCTATAGCTGCTGCCACATTATAAGGACAAGGTTAAGTATCAGTGCGACAGAGACTGTCTGGCCCTCAAATCCTAAAATATTTCCTATCTTGCTTTTTATAAAAAAAATTTTTTTTGCCAAACCTTGCTCTAAACTCACAGACTGAGGCCTGCCTGTACTTTAAAGATCCATCCTCGGCACATATTACCAGCGCAGCTGACACCGCCCAAAACAAGACCTCAGGTTAAGACAAACTGAACAACACAGGCAACCCATAATAAGGAGAGAATTTTAACAGATGGAACAAGAATCTAAAATGTGTGTTAAAGATAGATGATTAATGGATAGGTATTGTCAATAGAAAGCAGAATTAAAATTTATTTAAAAATGAAATAGAAATATTAAGTATGAAAAAAATATGAGTTGGCATGAAGAGAATAAAAGATTTACCAATGGTAGATTGGATATACCTGAACAAATGAATGAGTGAATTAAAATATCAGACTGTGGAATTTTCCAGAGGAAAGCAAGAAAAACTAAATTGACCCAGCTTATGAGTAAGTACCAAATAATAAAATTTCTCAAAAAGGAAAAAAAAAAATGGAAAGAGGAAAATATTTGGAGACAGGGTTCTTACTCTGGTAATATGCCGGGCTATTATTATCACTAAAAGCCACTAAAATTATTTCATTTTAAAATATTTTCTCAAAAGATCAAGAGCTGACATGATTTGATAGTTAGGAATTACCATATAAAGCCCAGAAGATGTCAACGGGCTCATTAGAATGTTTGCCGCTGGCCCAGCCCGCTTGGCTGAGTGGTTGAGCATTGACCTATGAACCAGGAAGTCATGGTTCAATTCCAAGTCAGGGCACATTCCCAGGTTGTGGGCTTGATCCTCAGTGTGGGGTATGCAAGAGGCAGCTGATCAATGATTCTCTCTCATTATTGATGTTATTCTCTCTCTCTCTCTCTCTCTCTTTCTCTCCCCCCCCCTTCCTCTCTGAAATCAATAAAAATATATTTAAAAAAGAAAAAAAATAATATTTGCCTCTGGGGGACCTATAAAGGAAATGAAGAATGACAAGGACATGAGCATGAGATAGAATAAAGTGAGTACGATTAGCCCAAACATCTTCATCTGGGGTCTAAAAGATGAAAAAAAAAATTGGGCATTTCATAAAGTAATGAGGGCAAATGTGTAAAGATCAGGATAATGAATTGTTATAAAAGCTATTTGTTTTGATGTATGCCCTAAAGTTCAAATGAGCTATAGTCTCTAGTTTCTTTCATGACTGAACATAAAAATATAATTTTCCCTACAGTCTATTAAAACTGCTGAATATCTTCTCTTTTAGAAGTATCTAATTTCATGTTTAGTGAAAGCTTTCACTAAGTAATCCTTTTAAAATAATTAAACTGTTAGTGGAAGAGCAAAAATAACCTAAACCTCATTTATTCAGGCATACAATTTCTCTATATCTTTATTTTCTTTCATTTATATTTTGGGAAGCATCTTTACTTAAATTTTTTTATTTACTAAGAGGACCACCCTTACTTTTTATCATGCATTATAGTACCACAATTTTTGAAACCCAAGGGAGAAAAATAAAATAAAATAAATGCCTCATTCCTGGTCTTTCAGTAAAACCAGTATCCATACAATACTTTACATTATGTACCTGGCATACGTAAGTTGTAATTCTATGTGTAGGTTTTAGCTACAAATGAATGTGTTATTTTAAAGTAGTTATCATGGAGAGCTTCCATTTATTCAAATAACTGTACCATTATCTAAATCATTTTTATAATCCTCTTTCAGAATTGTTCAAAAGTTATTTTATGTACTGAATAATACCCATTCTCTGTATTACTTAATTTTGCCATATCTTGTTTTTTTAAAAAAAATATGTATACTATAAAATAGGAATTACACAAAATATACACTTCCCATTCCACAGAATGAATGATTTTCACTTGTTCCCCCAAATTAAATCCACTCATAAATGATAAATATAACAGTATTTATACTAAATATGAAGGTATCTCACAGGCTCTCCAAAGAACTTGATCTCCTACCACAAGTACCTAAATGTTTTCTTTCTACTTCTTCATACTTGAATGGAGCATTAGCAAACAACAACCAAAAGAAAAAACCCTATTATTCTCTTAAAGTCACACATCATAGCCATGGTCTATAAAAAATTTTGGTCCTATTTTAACCTACAATTTTTTTTTTTTGGCTAAATTACTTCAAAATAGAGGTATTAAGATTGTACCTTTTTTGGCAGAGGAAGTTTTGAGAAAAGGCTTAAAGATGTCTTTCTTTTAAAAGAACAGCTTCCAATGCTTTAAAAAGTTTTCAAGTCCTAAAAAATACAGAAATGGTAAAATTTAACTTTCTTGTCGGTTTCCAATTCACTCAATATGTATCTACTGTATATAGACTGCCATATGTACATACTGTATGTTCCTAATGGCACGTATAGTAGAGGAACATGCATAAGTGAACGTCCTAACCTAAACAAAGAAGCTGGTGGTAGCATTTTTAGTATTCAGGTTTCCATAGATACTTCGGGTTACAGGCTGTCTACATCAGAGAACTTGAACTTGCTGTCTGCTCTATTGCTCTTAATTTTTTTTTTACCTTAAATAAAGAAAGGCAGTAGGAGATTCCTAAAGACCTTTTTTCTTTGCCACTATCCACAGGCCAAGAAGGAGGAATTAGCCTTGCAATCTGATCCTTCTAGTCTCTGCATTTAATTTTAAGGCAGAAACTAGGCGACCAAAGACCTTAAGATCGACGAACAGCAGAGGGCAGCATTTACCCGTCGCTGAAATATCCCAGGGCTCAGTAAAGTTTTAAATTCGGAGGGGGTCACTCTGGCAAAAATGCATGCTATATGCCCTATATTGTATTTGCGTTGCTTGGTTTAAATTCTTATTTTCAAACTGGTTTCTCTTAAAGGGAAAGGAATACTGACTTGATTCCTAGTCACTTTTTTTTTCTTTTAAAGAAGCGATGCATGCGACAACAAAAATCAGCTACTGTAAATAGCAGGGGAATTAATTTGAGTGCAGTACTTGGCACGTGATCATTCTTCAAATTTACATTTCATCCTGTTTATATTTTTTCATATCTATTTTCCCCAGACCAGAGAGAGAGAGAGAGAGAGAGAGAAGAAAAAGAAACAAAAAACCCCCAAATTTTGTCAGGATTCCTTTGGCTACAGAATGTCAAGAGGGAAATATTCCAACAGAGATGAAAATTCCAAACTCTGCAACAGGAAAAGGGCTCCGTCTTTCCCCAGGGCTACCATTGTTATTGTTGTGCTCTAAGGTTTGGCTACTGGCACCTGGGATCCAGTTGGGAAGGGAAACAAAACAAACACCGAGTTTCGCTAGCTTTTCCTATGGGAAGTCCAGAGTGCAGTGGGTACGCAGGCGTAGGTGCCCTCAGTCACCTGGGAGCTGGGGAGGGGAGCTGGGTGCAGGTTTAGGGTGGAGCCAGCCCAGGAGTGCAGGGAGTACGCTCTGTAGACCGAGGAGGAACGGGAAGAATAGGTTTGCATTTGGTCGGATCCATAGAAAGAGAAGAGGCAGGAAACGGTTAAAGCCAATCGGCGCTGTGCATTCCCAGACAGGCTTTGCTTAATCCTTCCTCCCCGCTCTACCAGACCCTCGCCCCCCGCCTTTCTTTTCTTTCTCTCGACCCCCCTACCCCTGAGTTATTACTACCATAACAACCGAACGGCTTCTCCCGAACCCCGCCACTAAAGTTATTTATCTGCAAACCTGACCTAACCCCCATCAATTCTGCGGCAGCTTTTTGCTGTTATTGCTCTGACGCCAGCCAAGATTTGACCAAAAGGGTGGGGGGGGGGGGTGGCGGAGAAAAAAAATCGCCCCCTTCTCAGCGCCTCCGATTCGCGGGGGTCCCACCCCGGAACGCCCACAGTCCCCCGGAGGCCACGGGAGTGATTAGCGTCGGGAACAGCCAGTCGGCAGCCCGGGCACGCCGCGCGCGCGGGCGGGGCGGCGCCGGGCCCAATGGGCTAGGCGGGGGCGGGGCCGTGGGTGACAGGCTGGGAGCGAGGGGGAGTCGTCGCGAACCCCGAGCCGATCAATGAGTGGCGAGCAAAGTTTCGGAGTCCCGCTCGCCCCGCGGTCTGCCCGCCCCCCTGTTTGTGTGTCGGCGGCGGCGGCGGCGCGCGGCGTGAGTGCGCGCGCGCGTGCGGCGGACAAGGGGCGGGGAGAGGGAGGACTCGACTCGGGGGCGCGGAGAGGGGCTCCCGAGCTCCGGCTGCACCGCCGCACAACCTCCAGCCCGGCGGGCGAGCAGCAGAGCGCTGACAGGCGCCGTCCCGAGCTGCCACGGGCGCCGCCACTGCTCGGCGCCGCGTCCCCGCCTCCCCGCCGACGGCACAGGAGAAAGGGGTCCAAGCGCCCCCAAACCCAAAGCCTTGTGGATTACAAAGTGAAACTGACCCGGGACCATAAAAGCAAAGAGCACCGGGGCAGGGGCGAGGCGCAATAGAGTGGGGCTCTGCCGGGGCCGCCCGACCACGGTCCCCTCGGCATGCTGAGGGGAGGGGACGCGGGGACCGCACGCCGCTGCCGCCTGACCCCCGCGAGGCCGAGAAGAACGGGGGACCTGCGCTCGCTGTGGATGTACAAATAACGGGTCGGCAGGCGCCCCGGCGGAAGTAAAATAAACCATGCCGAGGAGCGCGGGACGTTGCCTGCGCCGGCAGCAGGGGCGGCGGCCGCGGCTGCAGGAGGAGGAGGATGCGGCGGAGCGCTCGCGGGCACCGAAGCCCTAGCGCCCGTGCCGGGAGCGCTGTTTGCCAGCCGCCCGCGCGCTGCCGCCCCGCCTGGGCCTCGCTGCCACTCGGGCAGCCCCGAGGAGGGGCGCCACAGCCAGTTCCTGACGGGTGGGGACTCGCGGAGACCCGGAGACCCCTGGTCTCCAGCCTTTAGGGGAGGAATTCGCGCACCTCCCGGCTCCCTCCCGCCCCTCCCTGCCCGCGGCGCCACCCGTGTCCGTCCTCCCCTCCTCAGTTGCTTGGCCGCGGGCAAGTTCCAAAGTTTCTGAAGAGTGTTTGCCACGATCGCTCGTACACCTTAAACACTGGCCACCTCTCCCAGCTCTTCGCCACTCGGGGAACACGCTCAGAGTCTCCAGATTCAGAACCAACGTGAAAGGGGGGAAATACTGAGGTTTGAGAAACTTTCCTGGAACTCATCAGCGCCCAGGAGCGCCCCGCGGAATGCTCGGCCGCCTCTCGCACCCGCTTCCCTCTGGCACGACGCGTCTAAATGGCTACCTGGACAGAGCCTTTCACTGAGGCGACTTGCTTCTGCTGGGCTGGCGGTTCCTTGAAATAACAGAACTCTCGGGACCATCAGTTGCATTTGCCGGAATACTTAATCCTGGCCCTTGCATTCTTTTTGCTTCATCTATTCCTCCTATTGATCGCACCATTCCAGGGAGCCGGGATCATGGACTTGGCCGCACGCTGGGTTGTTGGCCGCGCCTGGCTCCCGCTGCCCACCCCCTCGATACTCAAGCTCCTGCGCCTCTTCGGGCTGCTGTCCCTGCTCCCCGGGCCCAGCCAGGTTGGCGGGGCCGAGCAGCGCCAGGTGTTCCAAGTGCTGGAGGAGCAGCCCCCAGGCACGCTGGTGGGCACCATCCAGACGCGCCCGGGCTTCACCTACCGGCTCAGCGAAAGCCACGCCCTGTTTGCCATAAACAGCAGCACGGGGACCCTGTACACCACGGCCACCATCGACCGCGAGAGCCTGCCCAGCGACGTGATCAACCTGGTGGTCCTTTCCAGCTCGCCCACCTACCCCACCGAGGTGCGAGTGCTGGTGTGGGACCTCAATGACAACGCCCCTGTCTTCCCGGACCCCTCCATCATAGTCACTTTTAAGGAGGACAGCAGCAGTGGGCGCCAAGTCATCTTGGACACGGCCACCGACGCAGACATCGGCTCCAATGGCGTGGACCACCACTCCTACCGCATCGTCCAGGGCAACGAGGAGGGTCGCTTCCGCCTGGACATCACCCTGAACCCGAGCGGCGAGGGCGCCTTCCTGCACCTGGTGTCCGAGGGCGGGCTGGACCGCGAGGTCACGCCGCAGTACCAGCTGCTGGTGGAAGTGAAGGACAAGGGCGAGCCCAAGCGGCGGGGCTACCTTCAGGTAAACGTGACTGTGCAGGACATTAATGACAACCCCCCGGTGTTTGGCAGTTCCCACTACCAGGCGGGGGTGCCTGAGGACGCGGCGGTGGGCTCCAGCGTCCTCCAGGTGGCGGCGGCGGACGCGGACGAGGGCACCAACGCGGACATCCGCTACCGGCTGCAGGACGAGGGGACCCCCTTCCAGATTGACCCCGAAACGGGGCTCATCACGGTGAGGGAGCCCCTGGACTTCGAGGCCCGGCGCCAGTACTCCTTGACGGTGCAGGCGCTGGACCGGGGCGTGCCTTCCCTCACCGGGCGCGCCGAGGCTCTGATTCAGCTCCTGGACGTCAACGACAATGACCCGGTGGTGAAATTCCGCTACTTCCCCGCCACCTCGCGCTACGCCTCGGTGGACGAGAACGCTCAGGTGGGCACTGTGGTGGCTCTGCTCACCGTGACGGACGCGGACTCCCCCGCGGCCAACGGGAACATATCGGTGCAAATTCTTGCCGGCAACGAGCAGCGCCACTTTGAGGTGCAGAGCAGCAAAGTGCCGAACCTGAGCCTCATCAAAGTGGCCAGCGCCCTGGACCGCGAGCGCATTCCTTCTTACAACCTAACCGTGTCTGTCTCGGATAACTACGGGGCGCCCCCTGCCGCCGCGGTCCGGGCGCGCTCTTCTGTGGCCAGCCTGGTGATTTTTGTCAATGACATCAATGACCACCCTCCGGTCTTTGCGCAGCAAGTGTACAGAGTGAACCTGAGCGAGGAGGCGCCTCCGGGAAGCTACGTGAGTGGAGTGTCTGCCACGGATGGCGACTCTGGTCTCAATGCCAATTTGCGTTACAGCATTGTCTCTGGCAATGGACTAGGTTGGTTCCATATCAGTGAACATAGCGGCCTGGTGACCACCGGGGCCGCTGGGGGCTTGGACCGTGAAGTTGCTTCCCAAATTGTACTGAATATTAGTGCTCGGGACCAGGGCGTTCACCCCAAGGTCTCCTACGCCCAGCTTGTAGTAACTCTCCTGGATGTGAATGATGAAAAGCCAGTATTTAGCCAGCCACAAGGGTATGATGTGTCTGTGGTTGAGAACGCCCCAACAGGGACAGAACTGCTGATGCTCAGGGCAACTGATGGGGACCTGGGTGACAATGGGACGGTGCGTTTCTCCTTACAAGAGGCTGAGACTGACCAGAGGTCTTTCCGTCTGGATCCTGTGTCTGGGAGGTTGAGTACTACCTCCTCCTTGGACAGAGAGGAGCAATCTTTCTACTCCCTGTTGGTTTTGGCCACAGATCTAGGCTCCCCTCCCCAGTCCTCAGTGGCTCGCATAAATGTGAGTCTCCTGGATATGAATGACAACAGTCCCGTATTCTACCCAGTCCAGTACTTTGCTCATATTCAGGAGAATGAGCCCGGAGGTAGCTACATCACCACAGTGTCTGCCACTGACCCTGACTTGGGTCTCAACGGAACTATCAAATATAGCATATCAGCTGGGGACAGGTCTCGGTTTCAGATCAATGCTCAGAGTGGGGTGATTTCAACAAGAATGGCCCTAGACAGAGAAGAAAAAACAGCTTACCAACTCCAAGTAGTGGCTACCGATGGTGGCAATTTACAGTCTCCCAACCAGGCAGTAGTAACCATCACTGTATTGGACACTCAAGACAACCCACCTGTATTCAGTCAGGCTGCCTACAGCTTCGTGGTCTTTGAGAATGTGGCTCTGGGATATCATGTGGGTAGTGTGTCTGCTTCCACCATGGATCTCAATGCCAACATCAGTTATCTCATTACTACTGGGGATCAGAAAGGTGTGTTTGCTATCAACCAGGTCACTGGGCAGCTTACCACAGGGAGTGTGATTGACAGAGAAGAGCAGTCCTTTTATCAGCTGAAAGTAGTGGCCAGCGGGGGCACAGTGACTGGAGACACTATGGTTAACATAACAGTGAAGGATTTGAATGACAACTCTCCCCATTTCCTTCAGGCAGTAGAGAGTGTGAATGTGGTGGAGAATTGGCAGGCTGGTCACAGCATTTTTCAAGCCAAAGCTGTGGACCCTGATGAAGGTGTTAATGGCATGGTGCTCTATAGCCTGAAGCAGAACCCCAAGAATCTCTTTACTATCAATGAGAAGGATGGTCATGTTAGTCTGCGAGGGCCCCTGGATGTCCATGCTGGTTCCTACCAGTTAGAGATCTTGGCATCTGATATGGGTGTGCCACAGCTCTCCTCTAGTGTCATCTTAACGGTTTATGTCCATGACGTAAATGACAACCCGCCAGTATTTGACCAGCTCTCCTATGAGGTCACCCTTTCTGAGTCAGAACCTGTGAATTCTCGATTCTTTAAAGTGCAAGCTTTTGATAAGGATTCAGGAGCAAACGGTGAAATTGCATACAGCATTGCTGAAGGAAATATAGGGGATGCTTTTGGCATATTTCCAGATGGTCAATTGTATATCAAAAGTGAACTGGACCGTGAACTTCAAGACAGATACGTTTTACTGGTTGTTGCTTCTGACAGAGCTGTGGAACCCCTTAGTGCTACTGTGAATGTTACTGTAATTTTAGAAGATGTAAATGATAACAGACCTCTTTTTAACAGTACCAATTACTCATTTTATTTTGAAGAGGAGCAGAAAGCTGGGTCATTTGTGGGCAAAGTAAGTGCTGTAGATAAAGACTTTGGGCCAAATGGTGAAGTAAGGTATTCATTTGAAATGGTGCAGCCAGATTTCGAGTTGCATGCTCTTAGTGGAGAAATTACAAATACTCATCAGTTTGACAGGGAGTCTCTTATGAGACGCAGGGGGACTGCAGTGTTTAGCTTTACAGTCATTGCAACAGACCAGGGGCTCCCACAGCCTCTCAAGGATCAGGCCACTGTCCATGTTTACATGAAGGATATAAACGATAACGCTCCCAAATTTGTAAAAGACTTTTATCAAGCTACAATATCAGAGTCTGCAGCCAACCTGACACAGGTTTTAAGAGTATCTGCCTCAGATGTTGATGAAGGTAATAATGGACTTATTCATTATTCTGTAATAAAAGGAAATGAAGAAAGACAGTTTGCTATAGATAGTACCTCTGGCCAGGTGACACTAATTGGCAAATTAGACTATGAAGCCACACCCGCCTATTCCCTTGTAATTCAAGCAGTGGATTCAGGGGTAGTCTCCCTCAATTCAACCTGTACCTTAAATATTGATATTTTAGATGAAAATGACAATACCCCCTCTTTCCCCAAATCAACACTCTTTGTTGATGTTTTGGAAAACATGAGAATTGGTGAACTCGTGTCCTCCGTTACTGCCACGGACTCAGATTCCGGTGACAATGCTGATTTGCACTACAGCATTACTGGGACTAACAACCATGGAACTTTCAGCATTAGCCCAAACACTGGGAGTATTTTTCTTGCCAAGAAATTGGACTTTGAAACGCAGTCTTTGTACAAATTAAATATAACAGCAAAAGACCAAGGAAGGCCTCCTCGTTCATCTACAATGTCAGTGGTTATCCAGGTGAGGGATTTCAATGACAACCCTCCTAGCTTTCCTCCTGGGGATATTTTCAAGTCTATTGTTGAGAACATTCCCATTGGTACGTCTGTCATTTCAGTGACTGCTCATGACCCTGATGCAGACATTAATGGGCAGCTAGCCTACACGATCATCCAACAGATGCCAAGGGGCAACCACTTTGGCATAGATGAAGTCAAAGGCACTATATATACCAATGCTGAAATAGATCGGGAATTTGCTAATCTCTTCGAGTTAACCGTAAAAGCCAACGATCAAGCTGTGCCTATAGAAACTAGAAGGTATGCTCTGAAAAATGTGACCATTTTGGTTACAGACCTCAATGACAACGTTCCAGTGTTCATATCACAAAACGCCCTTGCTGCAGACCCTTCGGCTGTGATTGGTTCTGTGCTGACAACAGTCATGGCTGCTGACCCGGATGAAGGTGCCAACGGAGAGGTGGAGTACGAGATCATCAATGGGGACACAGACACCTTCGTTGTGGACCGTTTTAGTGGAGACTTGAGAGTGGCCTCCGCGCTGGTGCCTTCACAGCTGATCTATAATCTCATCGTTTCAGCAACAGACCTTGGCCCGGAAAGGAGGAAATCCACCACTGAATTGACCGTCATTCTTCAGGGCCTCGATGGACCTGTTTTTACTCAACCCAAATATATAACTATTTTGAAGGAAGGGGAACCCATTGGTACCAATGTAATATCAATAGAAGCAGCTAGCCCTAGAGGATCGGAAGCCCCAGTGGAGTATTATATTGTTTCAGTTCGTTGTGAAGAAAAAACCGTTGGACGTCTCTTTACTATTGGACGACAAACTGGCATGATTCAGACAGCAGCCATTCTGGACCGGGAGCAAGGAGCTTGCCTTTACCTGGTGGAGGTTTATGCCATAGAAAAATCAACTGCTTTTCCCAGAACACAGAGAGCAGAGGTAATGATTTTGTCATCCTTTCTGACTTATTTGTTGCCATGTTTTTTAGGAAGATCGCTGTTCTTTATATTACTTTCCATAATTATTTACCTGTATTGTTGATAATTGATTTTACTGACAGGAGTATATAAAAATGTTCTGGCACAAAGGCTAATAAGAATTATATAAAATCTAGCTTTAATCCTGGTCAAAACTAAACAATGAACAGTTTTTACTTTATAGTACACCTCATAGAAGTCATATGTATATGTGTAGGCTAGGGAGAAATCTTAGCCATTTCTGAAGTGCCCCCCCCCCCCCAAAAAAAAAAAAAAAAAAACACACCAAAAAAATCCCACATCCAATTACATAAGCGGAATCCCAGCACTAAACTAAACACCTCTCAGTAAGGAAGCCTACTAGAGAATAGGTGATTTCAGACGTAAGAATTTTCTGTTCCAAAATTAAGAACTTTGGTAGAAATCAGCATTACAGCCTAGCTGTCTAGGGGGTGTGGCCATGGAGGGCAGTATTAACTTTCACATCCTCAGCAGCCTTAGCAGTTTCTTTATAGACAGTGACTAATTTCAATGTGCCAAGCCAAGTTCAAGGAGATTCCTGATTTCATCTGCCTTCACATTTTAGGCACTGTCTTTTGACTTAGGGCAATCCTTTCTTTACCTTCTTAACGTAAAACATGTAATGTGCTGTGAATGATCAGAGATTAGAGGCTGTTTCTTGAGACAAGACTGTGTTGTTCAATACCCTGGTGTAGGTACACATTGTTCTGTCTGCTGACAGGTGAGAAGTTGGTTTCACAGTATAAGCCAAGAGAATTCCAAGCTTGGCCTTCCCTGGGTTATATTTTAGGATACTACCTCTGTGTGTCATTGATTTGTTTTTTCAATTGAACTACTGCCAATGTTGTCTTGATATCTACCAGAAATGATATAGCTGTGCTCTCGAAAGCTCTTGTTTGCCATTTTCTAAGTTCTTTCTGTCCCTCCTTACTCCCCTCAAAGTCATTCTGATGCCACTCAGCCAAAAACACAAAATATCAAATGTGGTTTGTGATATTTGGCTGTAAACCAGACATAACATGCTTGTGAGATTGAGGCTCATGTATTTGTTTTCTTGCTTTCTTTTCTATTTGGGGAAGGTGAGGGGTTTTTTTCATTTAAAATGCTCATTTATTATTATCATCTTTTTGAATCCTGTGTGATTTTTTTTTTTTTTCATAATAGGTAGCTATGTCTGTTCAATGGATGGAGCAGCAAATTCATGGCCTAGAGGATATGAGAGATATAATTAGAGATATATTTCTTAATAGAGATATAATTCTCAAAGATATAATCCTAAGTGGAATTCAGGTTTTTTTTCTTTTACACATAGCCCTGAAGGGACTTCTAACCCAAATGTCCTCTTTTACCTAATTAGTTTTTTAAAGATCTTAACATAGGTCTTATATGTTGAGCTATTTGATTTGACTCGGGCCTTGATTTATGTAATTTTATTTTGATTTGGTATATTCCTCCCCTAAATCCTCTCCCTGTCTCTTCCTTCCTTTTCTGGAATCACTACTTAGATGAAGAGATTGCATTAGTTTGAAGACTGAAATAGTTATTAAAGATAGACTTTAGGTGAACTTGTTAAACTATAAGACAAATGATATTATTTGTTGTTGTTTGTTGGTTCAGTATATTACACTTATTAGAGAATATAGAGAATGAGAATAAATGTCCACTGTTATCATTAGAAGGTTTGCCTTATTATTTACTCATTGGATATATAAAGATTGTTTTAGATTAAATTTATTAAGTAGTGCTGTCTCTGTAATAGGTCTGCAGATTAAAAAATAATTAGAAATCATTTTGTTAGTAATAGGGAATAATATGTTTGTTGCTTTTTTAAACCTCAGTAACACCCATATGAAAAGTTATTCATATTTACTGTACCCTGTTTATTAAAAAATCTAGGAGAAGTCCTTACGCTGATTGTTTTATAAGAAGAAAAATTGTTTGTCAGGGTGTCTTCTGTGAACGAAAGTGCTGAAATTGTAAACCAAGTTTGAGTTCCCAAGGTCCAACCACTCCTAAAATTAAAAGCAAATGTGCTTCCCCAAAGAATATTGAAAGCAGTAGTTGGGAGCTAGAATTTCATATTATTATTGGTTGTATCTTTTAAGTATATGCAACAAAATACTTTTTCCTTCTGCTGAAACAATTAATTTACCATGATTCTGCAAAGAGAAGTTATAAATTACTTCTGGTTGTCAGAGGTGATTTTTCAGTTGTTTGTTTCCAAGTGCAAACTTCATTCCAATGTATTTTAAAACATTTACTCATGTACACTGATAGGCATCTGGGTTGCTTACTCAGGTTTCTGGCTAGAGTCATGGCTGACCACATTCCATGGGCAAGCAGAGGGTCACTGGGTAAAAGAGAAATGATTTCATCTGCATTCTTTGTCCAGCTCTGATGCGTGTGGAGCAGGGATGGGGACTGTGGCTCTGATTTTGCTCATTCCAAAGATCTGTCCAGTTGTGTGCCTTCATTTACCCTACTCGCATAGCTAACATTTTGACCTGAATAAGAGTGCCTCAGAAGGATGACTTTGGATTGCCGACATAAGGTTTATTATCTTTTTATTTTGTGCCTTTACATTCTTAGAAGAGTCTAGATGAGGTTAAAATAGCTCATATAAATTTTCAATCATTTTTCTAGGTTCAACAAACAATGGAGATGTGTGGTACATCAATGAGCATTTCTCTTTTAATATGTGTTGCAAGGGAACATGCAGCTGAGGGGCTGGGTTGGACCTCTTCGTGGTCAGAAGCTTAGTTTCATTGACCGCTTTGATCTCAGAGCCTAGTCTGATGCCTGGTGTATAGTAGGTGCTCCGCACATGTTTGCTGCATGAGATGGTAGAAGAACTGAATCCAGAACGTGTGTTCTTGTGCCTCAGAAATAAATTAGCCGAGATAAGCTGGGGGAATGGAGGAAGTCAATAAATTTGATCTTGACCATTAACTGCACTAAGGACCAGGGCACACCAATTATCTCTGATCTACAAGTGAATTGAGAATTGTCAGAAAACTCAGAAAGGAAGAGGAACTTAAGCGGGTGATCTCACATGGGACTTAGGGTTTAAATGGAAGGAAATATTGTCTGTGTCCAGGTCCCAGTTCTCAGATTTGTTGGTCTCAGGACCCCAAGGATCCCCAAAAGAGCATTTGCTTAGGGGTGTCTTATTTATTGATAGTTACCATTAGAACATTAAAATTGAGAAAAAGTTAAAGTATTAATTCATGTAAAAATCACAATAAACCTATAACATTTTAATTTTATTGTATTAAATAAAACTTTATTTTGCCAAAATGAAGAATAATGAAAAAAAGAGACATTATTTTACATTTTCATAGATCTCTTTAATATCTGGCTTAAGAGAAGACAGCTAGATTCTCAAATCTCCTTCAGCCTATTGCAAAAAATGTTGTTTTGGTTGAAGCATGTGAAAAGAACCAATCCTGAATCAGAGATATGCAGTTGGATAAGGGAGAGATACTTTGATATCCTTTTTAGATTACTGTCAACTTTCCTTTGATACACACCAGAACTCCACAAGTGGCGTTTTTTAAAAAACTGACTTGCAATGTGGAGTCTGAAACCCTGTCAGTGAACTATTCATAATTTGTTACAAAAAAATGTCGATCTACTTGTATTCTGAATGGATATTTACCTATGCATGACTTGGAAATATCAGGCATTGGTTATTTGGAAAATATTGGTATATGTGATAAGGATATTAATGTAAGTGTCTTTAAGTGTATTGGCTCTCAACCTCAGAGTGATGGTTAGAAGGTTTCCGGAATTTGAATTTTCACTTGACAGCTCAAGTTTTATCATTAGTAACATATATTGTTAGTTGCTTTCCTTGCAGTGCCAGGTTCCCTTTGTTCATTTTCAAACAAACCCAGCAAAGAAACTGTTGGCCAGATACTAAGTCTGAAAAAACATAGTTTCTCTGTCTGTTGTCCTTTCAAGTAAAAATCACATTCCATAAATAAAGCAGCTAGTTCAGCTCGCAACTCAAACAGCTGCCCATTTGCTTTGCTGTGAGACAGCAGCAGTGCTTAGGGACAGATCACTGGTTCTCTGTGCACATTTCAGTGTTTGTCACAAGAATAGTGAAAAGACCTAGAGATTTAAGGGTCCAGCGTTAATAAAATTCATAATTTTACTATTTTTTTCAAGGAGTTTTCTCCAATATTTAAGTGGAACTGGCACATTATTTTTGCTGTGAGTGCCTAGCAGTGCAGAATACAATTATTGCTGGGTACTTGGGAGCTGCTGTTTTGATTTGTGCTCAGGCAACAGTCTTACCCACCACGGCGTTTGCACCTCTGGTGTAAGTGTCAACACAGTGAACAAGACAGTGTTTTTCATTATGATGAGGACAGTTTCGATTCCCCAGTTCTCTTTAATGGCACTCTAGGATGGAGCCCATGTTATACAGTGCATTGCAATTCAGTAAAAAACAAATAAAAACACACTAGTAGAAATATTCTAGTGTGAGTGGAATAGAATTCATTAAAGATCAGAAATGAGTTTTAATTTTTTTTAAATATTTTTTTATTGATTTTTTACAGAGAGGAAGGAGAGAGAGATAGAGAGTTAGAAACATCGATGAGAGAGAGCCATCGATCAGCTGCCTCCTGCACATCTCCTACTGGGGATGTGCCCGCAACCCAGGTACATGCCCTTGACCGGAATCGAACCTGCGACCTTTCAGTCCGCAGGCCGATGCTCTATCCACCGAGGCAAACCGGTTTCGGCAGAAATGAGTTTTAACAATAGGATCATAACTTATTTTCACAATGAAAACATCAAGATTTCCAAGAGAAGTGATGGGGACTCTTGTGAGATCAGTGCTGACTACCAAATTTGGAAATGATTTTCTCCCAGAGGGTTTAGAATCAGAGTTAGTGCATCTTAGGTTAAATGTCTGTGTATCTTGTGTATCATCCATCACAGGCAAAATATAAGCAACAGAATTGAATATATACTAATATAATAATAATAAAATAATAAAATGTATCGAGTATTGCTAAGTGCTTTTATAGGGGTTTTATCATTTGAGCCTCATGACAACACTACTAATAATCATTCCCACTTCATAGCTGTGGAAACAGTCTCAGAAAAGTTAAAGGCTACAGGGGGTCAAATATATAGTGACAGAAGAAGATTTGACTTTGGGTGGTGGGCACACAATGCAATATACAGATGATGTATTATAGAAATGTACACTTGAAACCTATATAATTTCATTAACCAGCTAAAGGCCCAGTGCACAGATTCATGCATGGGTGGCATCTGGGCCTGTTGGGAGGAGGAGACGGTGGGAGGTTGGCTGTCCGGCCTGGCCCCGATCGGGGCCCATCAGGGCCAGGCCAGCCAGGGGGGAGAGGCTGTGGCGATTGGCCAGTGGGCCCCACCACAGATTTGGATTGGGGGGCCAATTGGGGGTGGTGCTGGCCATGGGGAGGGACTGTGGGTGGTGGGTCAGCCATCCCTGCCCCCAAATGGGTGGGGGGGCTGATTGGGGGTCAGCGGCTGGGGGGAGGGGCCATGGGAGGTTGGCTGACCGGCCCTGCCCCCGATTGGTGTGTGTGTGGGTTAATCAAGGGGGAGGGGCCACAGGTGGTAGCTGTTGGCCTTGCCCCTGATCAAAGTGTGGGGGACCGATTGGGGGTGGAGCTGGCTGGGGGAAGGGGCCATAGGCCCATTGGGGTGGGGGGTCCATTTGAGGGCAGGCACAGCCAAGGGGAGGGGCCACAGGCAGTTGGCTGGCCAGCCCTGCCCCTAATCGCGGTCGGGGGGGCTGATCTGGGGTGGGGCCAGCCGGAGGTAGGGGCTGCAGGAGGTTGGCCATCCAGTCCGGCCCCCTATTGGGGTGGGGGGGTGATCGGTGATGGGGTCAGCTGGGGGAAGGGGCTGCGGGCCAATCAGGGTGGTAGGGGCTCACTGGGGGCGGTGCTAGCTGGGTGGAGGGGCCGCAGGAGGTTGGTGGGCTGGCCCCACCCCCATCGGGTCAGTTCACTGGCCGCAGTGGGCGTCATAGTGACCAGTTGTTCCGGTCATTATGGCATTCTGGTCACTAGCTTTTTATATATGTAGACTAGAGGCCCGGTGCACAAAAATTTGTGCACTCGGGGGGGAGGGGGAGTCCCTCAGCCCGGCCTGTGCCCTCTCGCAGTCTGGGACCCCTTGGGAGATAATGACCTGCTGGCTTAGGCCTGCTCCCAGGTGGCAGAGGGCAGGCCCAATCCCTAGGTGCAGCCCCTGGTCGGGCTCAGAGCAGGGCCGATTGGGGGGTTGGGGCACCTTCCCCTGTCATGCACAGAGCAGGGCAGATTGGGAGGTTGCGATGCCACCCTCAATCACGCTCAGGGTAGGGCCATTTGGGTGGTTGGGGCACCGCCCCCTGTCACATTCAAGGCAGGGTCGATGGGGAGGTTGCGGTGCCACCCCCTGTCACGCACAGAGCAGGGCCCATCAGGGGGTTTGGGGCTCGGTGCCCTGTCATGCACAGAGCAGGGCCAATCAGGGGGTTGGGGCACTGCCCCCTGTCACGCACAGAGCAGGGCCCATCAGGGGGGTTGGGGCTCGGTGCCCTGTCATGCACAGAGCAGGGCCAATCAGGGGATTGGGGCACTGCCCCCTGTCACGCACAGAGCAGGGCCCATCAGGGGGTTGGGGCTTCGTACCCTGTCATGCACAAAGCAGGGTCAATCAAGGGGTTGGGGAGCTCCCCCCTGTCACGCACAGAGCAGGGCCAATCAGGTGGTTGGGGCACCGCCACTCTCACACTCAGGGCAGGGCCGATGGGGAGGTTATAGCTCTACCCCGTCACACACAGAGCAGGGCCTGTTGGAGGGGGGCGGGTTGGGGCGCCACACCCTGTCACACACAGAGCTGCAGGGCGATCAGGGGGTTGGGGAGCTCCCCCCTATTAGGCACTGAGCAGGGCTGATCAGGGGGTTGGGGCGCCTTCCCCTGTCACGAACAGAGCAGGGCGGATAGGGAGGTTGTGGCCCCGCCCCCTGTCACACACAGAGCCACAGGGCAATCAGGGGGTTTGGGCGCTGCCCCTTGTCACGCTGATCCTGGTGCCGGGAGGCCTCTCGGCTCCACTGATCCCGGTGCTGGGAGACATATTACCCTTTTACTATATAGGATAGAGGCCTGGTGCATGGGTGGGGCTGGCTGGTTTGCCCTGAAGGGTGTCCTTGATCAGGGTGGGGGTCCCCACTGGGGTGCCTGGCCAGCCTGGGTGAGGGGATGATGGCTGTTTGCAGCTGGTCACAGACCCTTCAGGGTGGGGGTCCCCACTGGGGTGCCTGGCCAGTCTGGGTGAGGGATGATGTCTTTTTTTCAGCTGGTCACACACCCTTCAGGGTGGGGGTCCCCACTGGGGTGCCTGGCCAGTCTGGGTGAGGGGATGATGTCTGTTTGCAGCTGGTCACACACCCTACAGGGTGGGGGTCCCCACTGGGGTGCCTGGCCAGTCTGGGTGAGGGCTGTTTTCAGGCCGACTGAAGCTCCCAACTGCTCCTTTTTTTCTTTTTTCTTTTTTTATTCTGGGCCAGCTTTAGCTCTGGCTCCAGCTCTGAGGCTTCTCCTGCTGAAAGAAGGTATCTGGTTTGTTTCGGTTCTGTAATTGAAACACTGTATAACTCCAGCTCTAAGTTCCCGGCCTCACTGAAAGCAGGTTTCTGGGGTTTTGTTTAGCTTCTATATTCGTTACAATGTTTCTTAAACTGCAGGCTCAGAGGCTGGCAAAGCAGGCAGGGAACGTTGGAGTCCTCCGTCACTGAAGCAAGCAAGCCTCATGTTAGTTTCAAGCTGCCTGGCTGCCGGCCGCCATCTTGGCTGGCAGTTAATTTGCATATCTCGCTGATTAGCCAATGGGAAGGGTAGCGGTCGCACGCCAATTACCATGTTTCTCTTTTATTAGATTGGATAATAAATTTAATGAAATTAAAAAATTACTTGCTTAAGTTTGGATAGATAGAAAGGAAAACAATGCTCAGACTTTTATAAGTCCATTATTTGTACTCCCAGCTACTACTAAAAAACCCAGGGCCATCTGTGGTTTTTTTACAAGCAGGACTCTTCAGTATGTTGATATGAGCATATATGTATGCTTTTACAAATCTTGTTTGCACACCCTTGTTGGCTGTTGAAAAGTCTTTGACAAGTAGTATTATGTATTGTCTGAACTAAGGGACACATGAGTGTTGCCTGCCTCAGTCAAGGCCATTGGCAGATGCTGTACACATTTATGGGTCAGTTCGTGGTGGCAGTGACCATCCCCATGGCAGAGTGGCTCTGGGTGTGGTTCTGGAGCAGGGAAGAGGGTGAGACCATGAAGCGGGGAACGAGAAGCAGATGAAGAGCACAGGTTTGCCGGCCTCTCCTGCTCCACGATGCTGTGCAATTTGGAAGCTGTAATTTATGAAGGGGGAGAATGCAATTTTGGATTTTCAGATGATAAACCTTACTCTTTTAAGAAATAATGGTGAAGTTGGAGTGGATGGAGTGTGGAGATTATATTAAAAGGAGAAAACATTTTATTGCTTCCCTTCTCGATCTCTAGACTAGAACTTTTAAAAAATAACCTGTGATTATTTCTGATATTTTCTTCCTATTGGTATGTTTTTAAATTCATTAAACAAAATACTTAAAAGGACTCAAAGGGCTCTATAAGTTTTCAAGACATGTAAAAGTGGATACTACAGACAGGAATATTGATGGCCAATTAAGCTCATGCTGCATACTTTGTAAATGGCTCAGGATGTTTGATTTGGTCTCTCAGTTTGGTAATTGATTTCAAAGACATAATTTATCTTCCGATGAAGTTATCGGTTTGTTTTTTGCCTTTGTTAAAGCCCTAATCATTTTAATCCTATATTATTCCATTAAATGTTGAGGCAACTAGTTTTGAAAAATATTTATGTACTTAGCATTTTGTGGAATCAATTTTTCATCTCATTGTCTGCATCTTGCACTTTGTCATCATTACAGTGAAAAACTGCCCACAGACCTCATTAGTAGTGAGGACTGTTGAGTTAGCGACTATAAAGAATTCCACAGGCCCTGAGGTGAATCTTCTGTTCCAAGAATTAATAAATCTAGGGCTCAGCTCTTTATGATACCCTGAAAGTATTCTGAATTAGAGCTGTGAGTAGAAATAAGAAAAGAATAATAGGCAAATTATATGGGCCAAGATGAATTAAAAAGTTCCTTAAAGTGTCCTAAATACAGAATATGTTCAATATTTTCTAGTACTTTCAGGCTTCAAGTAATCTGTGACAACAGAGACCAATTGCAGTCACACATTAAATAAGGAGCAGAGAGTATGAGGAATTCAGACAAGTGAAAAAAAATCCTATTAGACAAATATCTTTTATAAAATACATGTACTATATTATGTTAATATATACTATAGATATATAATATCATATATTAACATGTGTGCAACCATTATACAAAGACTGCTGGATTATCCCTGGTGTTAATATTTTGAGAAAAAAAATAGGTTGATAAAGTTATGAACATGAAATATAACCTAATTTGAAGATACTTCATATGTATTAATCAAGATTTGGCTATAGGGATACAGCTTCTTTAGTTTCCAGACATGCATTTAAGAAACAATCAGGGAGCAAAAACTAACTCTATAGATATTGAAGAAATGTTGAAAGACATTTACAAGCCACACTTGATGACTGGCAGTTGGGAATCAATCTAATTGTTACTAATCATTTCTTTCAGATTATTTGACATTTTTCTGAAATGTTTTTTTTATCATTTATGGATTGTGACATATTTAAAGTATTTAGATTATGTCAAATACTGGTAAGCACCTGGCATTGACTTGCCTTCACAATAATCCTGGATGACATATGACCTCACATCCTTTGACAAATGAGAATATTGAGACTAATGGAGGTTAAGTTTGTGGAGCTAGTTTAGGGAGGACGCAAGATATGAACCCAGTAGTTTGTCTTTAGACTATGTACATTTGATCCCAACACAGCACTGAGTAACACTACATGTGATAAAGATGGTTGATATTTTCTGTACTCTCATAGGCATACAATTTTTACTGTGTAAAATGTTGATTTTGTATTTCTGTTTCTTCATAATGGTGACTAAAGTAATATAGTGTCAAGTAAAATTTAGATAATGACCCAGTGATAGGATTACTTTAGGTCCCTATCAGCCTTTATGCCTCGACCTTCACGGCTAGGGTTCAGGATCTGAAGGAGGGGCTGATGCACAAATGAAAATACTATACAAGAAATATGAATTTAGAAGGCATGTGGAGCCAGGTGGAGACCTCTGTCTTGGAGAGGCTCACTGAAACCTGGCCTTCTCCGCTTTTTATTCGGTTTTAAATACACATCTTGCCCTCAGTAAAGCACAGCAAACAGGTAGCAGACAGACTGTCTCTATGATCAATAAAGATCAGTAAAGATCAGTCAGGTCCAGTAAACATTTGAGGCTATCAGGTCAGGAAATTGTGTCGAGCCACCGCTATCTCAAAAGGAACAATGGTGCTCGGTGTTAGCCCTGCTAACACCCAAGGTCCATCGGCCTTCCGCATTCCTTGGTGCATTCTCATGATAGTATCGGCAGTGGGTGGCTTCCTGAAACTTTAATTAGGTTAGGCTTAAACAGGTAGATCTATAATTAGTCAGTTCTTCACTTTAATTTCTTAAACTTGAAGAAGAAATATATTTCCAGTCTTCTAATTACTGCCTCATTTATTTTCTTCCCTTTTCAGCAAAATTTCTTAAAAGAGTTGCCTATTCCTGCCTTCTTTCTTCTCATTATCTCTTAACTCCACACCCATCAGGCTTGGTTTCTGTAGCTCCAATGACATTGCTCTTGTCAAGATCACCCTGACAGCCAAGTTTCTCTATCCAGGGTCAGTTCTTAGTGCCCATGGACACACACTTCTAAGTCATCATACTCTATAATGCTTTTATGTCATTATACTCAGGATTTTTATCTTATTTCTTGGACCAATTTCTTCTCAGTCTTCTTTACCAGATTCTCTACATCTTCTTAAATTCTAAATGTTGGACTGTTCCTGGAATCAGTTCTTGAAACTTTTTTTAACCTATACTTATTTCCTGGAGGATCTCAATCTTATGGTTTTAAACAACATATATACTGATGACTAAAATTTTGTCTCTGGCCCATCTATCTCTCCTGTATTCCATATTCTTATAACTAACCACTTACTCATTATGTTTAATTAGGTTCTTCATAGATGTTTTGCATTAACATTCCAAAATCTGAGCTTCTGATATCTTCCCCAATAAAAACCTACCCCACCTCAGCCATCTCCTTCTCACTTGATGGCAATCCCAGTCTCCAAATTGCACAGGCCAAAAAACTTGGAGTCCTCTTTGACTCCTCACTTTCACACCTTTGTACAATCTATCAGTGAATCTTGGCTCTTTATTAAAAATATATCCAGAAAATGACAATTTCTCATCATTTCCACTGTTACTGCCTTGGTCTAAGACCCCATCATCTTTCCCTCGGATTATTGAAGACATCTTCATATTGATTCTAACATCCTTTCCTACTGTTCTCCTTTTTTGTTTATTGGATTTACACACACTGGCCTCTTACTTTTCCCAGAACTTTCTAGGCACACATCTGCCTCAGAGCTCTTGTTCTGGCTTTTCCCTAGCATAAAACATTTTCCTTCAGACATCTATTGGGATAATTTCCTCTTGTGCTTCAAGTGTTAATTTATATTTCATATTCTAAGTGAGAATCACTCTTCCTTTACTAACTTATTACTGTACCCATGCCCTCATCCTGCCCAATCGCCATTTCCCTGTTTCAGTTTTTCATATTCCTCCAGGGTAATGTTTACCAGCCTCCTTCAGGTTCTCATCTCCCCAAATTTTAAATGTTGAAATGCCCAGGAAATCAGTTTTTGAAATTCTTCTCTTTCTTATTTACACTATTCCACTGAGGAGCTCAACCAATCTCATCACTTTAAATAATAGATACACATTAGATATATATTAGTATGTATAATATAATTTACTGATCTATAATTCTGATTATGTTTTCTGTCTTCCTCCCACTAGAATGGAATTCACCAGGGCAGGTAGATTTATCTGCCTTGTTCACTGATGAACCTCAAGAGCCTAGAAGATTACTTGGAACATAGTAGGCAGAGAATACATTTTTGTTGAATGATCGATTGCATGCATGAATGAATGAATGAAGTGACTTCCCTGCTTCTGTCCTGACTCCTCCCGTCTAGTCCAGCAGCTAGAGTCAGATGATTTCACTCATTTGCCCATGGCTTTGCATTTCTCTCATGGTAAAAGCCAGATCTTTACATTGACCTGTAAGGCCCACCGTGACCTCTCTTGTCAGTTACTTTTCTTTCCTCCTGGCTGTCCCTTACCTGATCATAAAACAGGGAGGGCTCCTGCTTCAGGTGTCCATGCTGGCTGTGCTCTTGGCCTGGTCTGCCCTCTTCTTGCTTCCCTCACCTTTTCTCAAAGTCACCTTGCAAAGCCCCTCCCTCAATCTTCCGTTTTTTCTTTCTTTTTGCTTCTCTTTACTCTCTATCATCATCCAACATAACACATGTGTTACTCCTTTATTTTGTTTATGGCCCATCTTTCCTCTGAAATATATGATTCATGAGGGGAGAGGTTTCCATCTGTTTATTACTGCTGTATTCCCAGCACCTACAATAGGGCTGGCTCAGTGCTCACACTCAGTAAGCTTATGTTTGATAAGCTAAGGAGTCACTGTTGAACACACTGCAGATACGCTGCCGAGGGGCCAGGAACTCAGGCAGTGATACATACTGAAGGAAAAGAGTCATTTGTCATTTCTCAAGGCAAGCTGTGGAGCTTCTTCTGAAATTCGGGAAGCTAGTTAAGTGGCAAAGACTGATCTTCCTGGAGAAAATGGCGGTGGCTGCGCGCCTACACTGGCTAGCAGCCTTGCAATCCAGTCTCCAGAAATCTTCAGTGTCGCCGCGAATGCCTACTGTACAGCTGTCTTGGTAAAGTAGAACATTCAGAGTGTATATAATAACGCATGTTACACCATGACCCTGTCTTACTTTGTTAGAGCCTACCTAATTTTGCTTTAGAGAGCAAATCTCAGCCTCTTGTAAATCATGTTTCTCTTCAGCAAAGAGGAGAGAACATAGACATTTGAAAAAATTACTACTTTCAAGATTGATAAATTGAAGTACTGTCATTTCTTTTTTCAAATTTACTATCTTGGCTCAACATTTAACATCAATAATAGTAGTAAACTTGATTAATAAAATGCAGCAAAGAAAATATTGCTTAAAAATTTTTCCTGACTAAAGTTCAGTTGAAAGAGTATATACTTTTGGTTTGGAAGAAGCTTGATTCAAACATATTGCAGCTATTTGCAGAATCTCAGTCTCCTTGTCTGTAAAATGGGAATGACAGTACCAATTTCATAACTAATTGAGAGGGAAAAAAGAAAGAAAAGGTACTCAGTGAAGTTTGTTAGTTTCCTTCTGTTTTCTCCAAAGTTCAGACATGCATAGAGCTATTATCATGAAAAACACTTTCTATTTCCAAAGTATTTTAGAACTCCCTCCTCTTTCTCCTCCTCCTCCTCCTCCTCCTCCTCCTCCTCCTCCTCCTCCTCCTCCTCCTCCTCCTCCTCCTCTCATTCTCATCATCTCCTCCTCTTCTTCTTCCTCTCATCCTCATCATCTCCTCCTCCTCCTCCTCCTCCTCCTCCTCCTCTTCCTCCTCCTCCTCCTTCCCTTCTTCTTCTCATCCTCATCATCATCTCCTCCCCTTCTTCCTCTCATCCTCATCATCTCCTCCTCCTCCTCCTCCCCTTCTTCCTCTCATCCTCATCATCATCTCCTCTCCTCCTCCCCTTCTTCCTCTCATCCTCATCATCATCTCCTCTCCTCCTCCCCTTCTTCCTCTCATCCTTATCATCTCCTCCTCCTCCTCCTCCCCTTCTTCCTCTCATCCTCATCATCATCTCCTCTCCTCCTCCCCTTCTTCCTCTCATCCTCATCATCATCTCCTCTCCTCCTCCCCTTCTTCCTCTCATCCTCATCATCTCCTCCTCCTCCTCCCCTTCTTCCTCTCATCCTCATCATCTCCTCCTCCTCCTCCCCTTCTTCCTCTCATCCTCATCATCTACTCCTCCTCCTCTTCTTCTTCCTCTCATCTTCTTCATCATCTCCTTCTCCTCCTCTTCTTCTTCCTTTCATCCTCATCATCTCCTCCTCCTCTGCCTCCTCTTCCTCCATCCCCTCCTCCTCTTCCTCCTTCTTCATTTCCCTGAATCTGTAAGGAGGTAAGTTGGATGTTTTTCTTTTCCTTTAAAGAAAAGGGCATCAGAGAATTTCATGATTGATGTGTGGTCACACATCTAGACCAACATCCAAGTTTTTCTGGGTCAGCATACTTGACATTAAACCCCATGCCCATTCTGTGATTAAGTTGATGCTATTTACCCATCATTTTGCACCATTTTATTGTTGAGATAATTCAATAATACTTAAAGTTCCTTAAGGAAAGTAACTTATGAATCCAGAAACTACTTTGTTAAAAGCTTAGTTGCTTACGAAATAATCAAATTCAAATATTAGGATTTTCAGGTGTTTCATGTTGAAACCTTACCTCTGATTTACATGGGGAATGTTGTCTCTCAATTTCCACTGATAATAATGTAATATTGACTCCCTCGAAGTTGTGTGTTTACCCGTGAACCTATTTTGAAAATATTTTTTTGTATTATTCAATACTTAATGCACTTCTTATAATTGAAGTCAAATTGGCTTAGTGAAATTAAGGTAAAACTATGTTTTCTTCCAAAGGACTCTGTTTTTTACAAAACACATAAATTCCGGTAACTTCTTCAGTGAGAGCTTTATAGTTCAAAGTTAAAACCTTTCCCAAAAAGTTTTTATTACTTACTGAAAATTTCATAATAACCAAATATGCAAAGGGGATGGACTTTCCTTCTGCTTGCTATAGTGTTCTATAGTCTGTAACACTTTGTTCTTTAGTCGAAATGCTTACCATTGATATTATACATACATCCATTTCATTCTACAATGGATGTGAATCAGGTTACAAGAGTATATATACCTTGAAAGGATAAAATAGTTAAAAGAATCTCTAGGAAGTAAAAATAAGTGTAGCTATAAAATAATCCTGGATATATAATATTGGTGTACATAAATATATGGCTTAAGCAGCCCTCGGAGTTTTATATTTGGCTTTCTAAAGACTAAATCAAACAGAGAAAGTCAGAGCAGGTATGTAAGTCATGGTGTCCTAAGACTAAACAAACACATCCATGCATAAGTGAGTTAATGAAAAAAATACAGATTTTCTAAACCCGAGGGACCTAAGAGGAATTTGTCCCTTACAGATGCTCGAAAGAGATGTATTCTTAAGTGATGATTCTTTCATTGGTACCCTCACTAGTATGACAGATTTTTAACATCTCTTTCTTGTGACATCTTTGTCTTTCAGTGTGGGTTTATGACAAATTGTAAAATTGCAATTCTAGCAGATAATTTATTTATGGATCAAAAGAGACTCCCCATGGTAAAGTGCTCACGCTTGGTTTTATTTTATGTGGTGGGTTAATATTTTATAACCACACAAAGAACAATCCTGTTGAGGTTTTCACATTAGCATATCTGCAGCACATCACAGAGAAACCAGACTATAGGGGGTTTTCAGTAAAATTTTAGCTTAATCCATGAGGAGACCTTACTTGAATTTTTTTAGAGGCAAAATTGGTTAATTTAGGGCAATTGGCTAAAACATTTGACTCAAATCTAGCAATCTGTGTCTTAGATTGTGACCATTTCTTAGAAACATAATTTGGAGTTCCTAAATGTTACTTAAATTGATTATATTGCTTTTATTGTGGCATTTTCCCTCCCCAGTAATGGCATGGCAGTCCTTCAATTGCTAGCAAAATTTGACTCATAGTCTGTTTTTTTAAAGATGGTAAATTCTCTACTAAAAAGATTAAAATTCTAATTCACAAGTATAACTAAGTGGGCAAAACTTCCTGTGATGCAAGCCATCTTAATATTTTATGACTTTGCATAACAAAATAGGAAAAGTTATCTGTTCATTGAGGTTGTAACCAGCTATGAGTTAGTAATGAATCCTTAGTATTTCAAGTCCAGAACCTGGAAGAGTTAGAGCATTACATGCCCCTGATTTGCTGGAAAATGAAGGAAGTGGGAGTAGAGCTTTTCTTTACAGGACAAGGTAGTTTGTGATGGAAGGGACAGTACAGGATTACCAACATTTTGGGTCAGACTGAACACAGTTGGCCATAGCACATGGAGCTGTCGATTATTGTACTTTCTTCTCAGCACTTTTCTGTCTGTGCATGAGTCTGTTTACACTTGGATGAAGAATTTTTGTTGATTAGCAACCATTCAGAAAATTTATTTTTGTTTAAAAAAATTAATTGGTCATAGATACTAGAGAGTGGAGGGTGGGTCAGGGTTGCTATTGGGCAGTGTTGGTATTTGTAGAGGGGATTTTCCAGGAGAGAAGTGTTAGTTATATGTGTTTAAAACTGAACAAATCTCATTGTATATTTACTTCTTAGCTTGTCTCTACCTCCTACTTCAAATACTATTTGGAAAAAAATGGCCTAAGTAAATGCATTACATTAGTCAATAATATGTTATAATGCCCAGAGTATACATATGAAGAAGTGAAACTATAATTTAAATTCTATTTTCATAAACTTAATTTATCCTAAATGCAATTTTTCTCCCACCTCAATGATAGGAGTTAATGTGTATTCGCTTTCTGAAGGAGCTCGGTGTTCATAATGTTGAGCGCAGTTGTGCAATGCACAGTTAAATACTGAAATAAACAGAAATTTTGAAGTCAGAATAATTGTGTTCAAATCCTGGCTCTACCCTTTCACACTGTGTGACCTTCAAGCATAAGCTAAACTCTCTGAACTGCAGTGCCTTCATCTATTCCAGGGAGAGAATTCCAACCACTGAGTAAGTGTCGTGATGAAAATGTTCGGTACGCATGGCACTGCACATTTTCTGAAAAGGCTGTTTGGTTTACTTTTATTGATGCTGCATTCAGTTACTCCATGTGTGGTCCAGAAGGCAATGATTAAAAAAAAATGTAAACAGTTACCGGGCATGTAAATAGCTACTGTTCATGTAGAAATTGTGATGACATTTCTAATAATACCATGTAGATGGGAAACAAAACCACTTACAAATTCTATTTCCTGATTTTAAAGAAATTACTGAGGAAACACATTAACAAAATGCCTCTGTGGTAATTTTCCTCATTATGCTGTGTCAGGTAGAAAAATAATTTTTAAATGACAGTGACTAGTGAGCCAAAAGACATAACTAAGACTGGGAAATGGATGCAATTTTCAACATACCAATTTTTACACATGATTTAACTAAATTGCAGGATTCTATTTTGAATCTTAGTATAATGCAAAGCCAGATAAGTATTATGCAATTTGTAGACTATGTCCTGATAAGAGTATCAAACACTGAAGTCATTTAAAATATAGGTAGTGTACCTAGAGAAAACAATAAAAAGAAAAACTTTATTGAAAGATAGGGTGAGGATTTGTTAATAAGTATGTCAGAAATTGACTTCAACATATTTAGGCTCTAAAAGATCTTTATTTCAGTTCAATATCATATTAGAAACATTTAGTACAGACAGACCTTTAATGTCTGATCATTGGCAGCATTGTGGCTTTACGCAAAATACTAGTTCACTTTTCTCTCGCCTTTTTCATTAGCGTAGATGGTGCCTTTGATCAGGCAAGATAGCAAGGCTACAACACTGAGAGCAGCATAAATGGCACTCCATCTTTTCAGACTTGCCTTTCAATGAGAAAACGTTTGAGAGATTTCTTGCAGTGTCTCCCAGTAGAGAATTCAACCTCCCTAGGATTTCCAGTTTTTTTCTGAGACAGAAGACGGACGTAGAGCAGAAGAGATGTTAATCTTTTTCGTGGCCATTTGCTCAGATATGAATGTTTCCCTTGCTAAAATCTTGTTTCTGCATGTTGTCACTTAGGCAGTAACCAAGGACTTGTAAATTAGGAAAGATAAGTACTAGGACCTTGTTCTTATTTTTTATTGTGAACAATTTTCTTACCTTTGTTTTGACTTTCCATCCTCTGCTTTCATCCCAGTATTCAATGTGCTAGACCTGGTGTTTAGTAGTGGGGATGCAAATTTGCATTTTCCAGATTCATGCCTTCAGGAGATAGTCTAATAGGAACACAAACATCGCATACATCATTTATCAGGAAATGTAGAAGATCGCTATGATGATAAAAACTTTACCAGTTGGTCATAGTAACCAGTTTTACACCATTGAGATTATTTATCCTACTCAAGTTTTGTACTTCCTAAGGGGTTTTCTGGATATTTTATTTACTTATTTATTTATTTATTTATTTATTTATTTATTTATTTATTTAATATTTTTATTGATTTCAGAGAGGAAGGGAAGAGGGAGAGAGAGATAGAAACATCAATGATGAGAGAGAATCATTGATCAGCTGCTTTCGGCACGCCCCACACAGGGGATTGAATCCAAAACCTGGGCACGTGCTCTGACCAGGAATCTAACTGTGACCTCTTGGTTCATAGATGGATGCTCAACCACTGAGCCATGCCAGCTGGGATATCTTCATATTTTAAATGATTTTAAGTGAAATAATTTTCTTGGTGTATATTCTGAAAAAACATCTGTAAAACAATACCTTCCTGTGTTGTCGCCTTCATTTCAGAATCTTGGATATGAGCTATCACTATGTAACTAAGTGGAGTTTGGTTGCATGTAGGCCCACCTTGGGCTCATCCTGGAGACAAGCTAGTGCTCTGAGGCTGCGTCTCAGTCCCACTGTGCTTTCCTCCCTGAAAGCTACCCTTGCCCTCCATGCATGTTTCCATTGGATGATGTATTTGTACATATTGGTCAGGAAATAGACTTATTGATGTCCTCAACATTATTTCCATCCCTGGTAATAGTTATTGAACAATAACAGCATGGTTCTTAAATACTTTTTAAACAATAATAGCAATTACCCCTAACACAATAGGATCTATTTATGAGGAACAGATGGCTATTTGTGCTTTATAATTCAAATCTCAAAATGATGCTATGAAATTGCTATTTTACAGGTGAGAAAACTCAGGCTTAGGGAGGATAAATTTGCTCCCTTTGGATCATACAATTAGCAAAGCATAGAGCTGAGATTGGGGCCCAGGCCTAACTCCAAATCTCATGCCCACCAATAGCACATTCTGGTTAAAGTTTCAAATAAAGATGTCAGTTTGGGAACTTTAAATGAAGTAATTGTTATTTTCACTGTGCATGATATAGCATTGGTATAAGTTTATGTATAATATCATAGACAGTTTTAAGGAGATCAATTTAAGTCCTTTTGGGGGTGAGTTATAAAAAATAGTTTGATTTAAAAAGTAGGATTTTAACCAAATGATGAATTGGGAAAAAATATGTTTTAAAATATCAATGACCCATACAAAATATGAGAATGTTTGGAAACAAGATTTATTGTTCCTATTTTGTAGATATTTAATTTAAGCAGAATTTAAACTTTTAAAAATATTCAGTTTTTATATGGTGACATATTATAGTTTGATTAGTTCTCAAAACTTAACACATGTGAGAATTCCTTGTGTTGAAGCTTTTTTAAAAATGCAGATTATTTTTCAGAAGATTCAAGGAAGGCCCTTCGAACCTGTCATTGTAGCAGGTCCCTCAAGGATTCTCATGCAAATGGCTCGCAGACCTCACTACAAGAAACCGTTCTTCACTAGGCTAGGTTTTATACGAGATTAATCACATGTTTGCAAATGTGTAGTCCTTGCTCTAAAGTAACAGCAATGGTAGCAATAGCAGCAGGACCAATGCATGGAGCCCAAATGGACAGTTACTTTTTCTAATTTGATGGCCACTCAAAAATACTGGGATATTTTGGTAATAGTTGACCAACTATGACAAGTACTAGTATATGTAGTAGCTAGTGAAATAATGAAATATAAGTAGAAATAAATAAAAATATATTCTACCCTGTGTATTGATTAATTGATCGTATTAGTGCATTATACATAGCTATCTAGCCTTCAGAACCCCTCACTGTATTCCCAGAAATTACACCTCACAGGATAACTTTATTTTTACATGTATTATATATTTAGAAAGAAGAGGAAAACAATAGATTTTTGTTGGTATAAGTCAAACTTCAAGTGTTTAATTCTTCTTAGGAAAAGCAATGTTTTGAGAAATACAGAGGGGGAAAGGACAACATGAAAGAACTCTGTGGTGTTCAAGTACAAGGAGTGGCTCTATGAGACATTCCTAGGAGAGTATATTGCAAAGGAACTAAAATAAGGATATTTTGCTTAGAACAGAATGTATGGGCTGGTGTGTTTTTTAAGAGTAAATGAGATGACCTGAGGCAGTAGATATATAGGAATTTATGCTAATATTAGAGATTTGTGTTTAATAGTATATGATATATTACGGATTTCATTGATTTGAGTAAGGCCTCTTAATTTTCTTACTGTAGTTCTATGACTGTGGAATTAATATTAGTCTAGACTCCCAAAGTGTTACTTATTTCTGTAGTCTTCTGAGAAGTAAAATCATGGGAGGTATACCAATATCACGTACAAGAAAATTGATTAGTAATTAATAGAACTTTAAAAAATTATGGGTCCCTCGGGTGTTCAATATCATTTTAAAGTTCTGACTTAATGTTACTAACGGTGTCTTTAGAGATTTAGAAAGCCAAGGAGTGTTACCTGCAGCACCCAATAGACAGTCAGTAGCTGTGGATAGCAGAGTTTCTATGTAGCAGAGTGAGAGAACCCTTCAAAAAATTATAATTCAGCCTAATTGAAACATGTGCCTAGCCATCTGGAGCACGTCTGCATGATATAAAGACATTTGGCATTTTAAATAAAGGATTTTGAATTAAACCAGAAAGCTTTTGTGTCTTCCAAAGACATTGATTTATTGAGACTATGTGTGGCTTTCCCTCATATACGGAAGATTAATGATTCCCTAAATGTCCATTCATTCCTTCGTTTTATAAAATGAATACATACAGTTAAGCAAAATGACATCTTTGAGGTTTTATGAACAAAGGTGACAGGAAATATTGCAAAGCATGCTTCACTAATTCAGCAAATGATACAAAATATAAATTTTCCTATAGTAAGAATTGATCTTGGCCTTATTGAAAGCTGTTGAAAGAATGATGAATGAATGAATATTACATGAGTGATTTTATGAAACACATTATAGAGTACTGTAAGATAATTCTTGCTTTTGGTCTATAGACTTCTAAAATTTCAACATGGTGATTGGTGTTGATAAACTTAAAGCATCAAACAGATCTGGTCTTACCAATATGAAGTAGTTTATATAAAGGTATTTTTGAGAATAAAATTTTTAGTAAGCTCAACAATACTAAATCTTACCATTCAAGTGATTAAAAATACAGCTTTTATGCTATGAAATATGAAATTGTCCTTTATAAATAAATTCATAAATTTATTATTTACAGTCAAAATAAAAACCATAGTCACCAGAGGTATAGATTTTTGTTATGTCTTGTCCAGGACACATGCAAATCTCCACAATCAACTAAATTAGATGGTTTTATATACACAGGGCTGGGCAAAATTGTCACACCAACAAAAACATGAAAAAACAATTTTAGAATTATAAGCAAAACCCTGAAAACCTGCTAGAAAGTGAATGAATTTAATTATTTGGATCTTTATTGGCTTATCTGAGCTCCCTTTCATTGACCAACACATATATTCTGAATAAAAGAGTAAAACCACATGTTTTTAAAATGCCATGATATTTGTTCATAAAACTTATTGTATGGTGTCTACAATAATTAATAGGTAGTTTATCTTATGAAGGGTATCCATTAAGTTAACCAATAATTATAATTGTAGTGAGATTTTATAGTTAGTTGGTTAATCATTCTAAAACAAAGTGATATGAGAATTTCTGAGTTACTTTAATTATGTTTGTATGAGAAACAGATTGATTTGGTAGAAAAATTAGCAAATACAATTTAAACAATGCAAAATATACTTTTATTTGTTTTTACCTACAGTAAATGCATTGACTAAGAATTGGCTTCTAATTAAAATATTTGAGTAATTTATTAAATAGTTATATGATATATTTTATGTAACTTTATAGTGTGCTTTGAGTTTTAATGTAAATATATCTACATTTTTAAAAACAAACTAAAATTGTATTTTTAATATTGAGAGTGTGAGGTATGTTATATATATTTAGAACAGTTTCGCATACACCAATTTTAATTTAATCTGTGAAAAGTTTCTCTTATTTTTTTCTTACTAAAATATCAGGTTTTTGTATTTTTACATTTTATGGCTTCTATTATGCTTTAGGTTGTTAAGTTTCATCTGTGACCATTAGATGTTATTATTGAATGATAGCTGTAGTATCATTTTTTGTTTTTCTGCTTCTTGTATCAGGCAACACATTTTTATCTGTGTTATAAATCATCTCATTACACTTGCAAAATATTTCTTTTCTTAGGAAGTTTATTTCAGGCTGCCACTACCAGTAACAAGGGCAGTGTCCAAGATTTGTTAGTCAAATTGTTCTCTCTCTCTCTCTCTCTCTCTCTCTCTCTCTCTCTCACACACACACACACACACACACACACACACAAATACATATTCACATATCCATTAACTTTAAAAATGGGTAAATATATGCATATGTATATATATTTACTTATTTACTCTGAATATTCCTTTAAATATTAAAAAAATTCTGAAGTTATTTGTCTAATTTAATGGCTAGCACTTAAAACTTGATGTGGAGATACTCCATTAGAGTTTTCATCTTCAGAAATTTCCAGAGCAAACCCTAAACCCCAGTCCCAGTTTGGGAATATCTACTTGCTACTGTTGCTCTTTGTATGGTCCAGCTGATGGGTGGTGTGACCTTTAGGTTAAGAACAACCCTATGGGGAAAACAATCTCAGCTGTCTTCCTGGTAAAATTAATTATCCCCTTCTCCTCAATATCTTAATATTTTCTTCACAGCACCAATGTAAACTTCCCACAGTGACTTACACTACTTGCATTTCCAACAGTCTTGCCCACCTGATTCTGACTTCGTTGTGCTTGGTCCATTTCTCACCTGTCCTGCGTCTTCAGTGCCTGTAGTGGTGTCCGCACATGGCAGCGATCAGTAAATGCTGAGAGAATGAATTCACTGGAGGGAATTGTTGGGCTACACATTAGGTTTCTTCCCCGGGTACCCTTCTGCTTAAGGCCAGAGAGAAATGTCTAAGGAACTCTTAAGAGGCATTGGGGAAAAAAAGGGAAAAGTGGTGATAGTAATACATATTGCTTTCATTTTACTAAGTTATTATTTTCCTTTAATTTTTTTCTGGTATTTTGTTAATGTTGTTATTATAACCATTGAAATAAAGCTCATCTTAAAGATTACCTTGGGTACCACAAAAAAGAAAAGTAATACATAATGCATGTGTTATTTTTTTTTCCTTCACTTTCCTATTAGTAGGAGAAAGCAAACCTTTAAAAAAATTCTTATCTCTCAAACCTATAGCTAGACTTTTAGTAGAACTTAATGATTTTTCTTTCTCCTGTTGTTCTGGCATGCATCATTAATGAGCTTTGACTGGCATTTGCATGTTGGAATTTCTTTTTGGCTTACAATCAAATTAGAGTCCACTTAGAGTTATAGAGGGGTTGTAGTTTACTAGTATATAACTTACATTGCTAGCTATAAATGGAGTTATAGATTCATCCTTAAAGAATTACCAACATCTGTATTTTAAGCAACTCTATACACATAGTGCTTTAAATGTTAACCAGGCAGATTTTCCCAGCGGCCTAGCCAGAGAGCGCAGTATTCAGTGTCACAGGTCAGCTGAGCCGCCCTTATCTGGATGAGATCAATCTTCTGGGGAAAGCAATTGAGGTTTTCTTATTTAATTTGCTTTCAGCCAGACTTCTTCTTCTTTTTTTTAAATTTTAAGTAATGCTGTTAGTAGGTCATTAGACTTTGAGAGTTATTCACTTTGTTAGCCCAAACACTAAAACCTTGTGTCTTTTAACTCTGATTAGTGACACTTTAATAAAGTCATTTGAAGTTCAGTGGACTGAATTTTCCAACTTTTCTGATGTTTCTATGGTCACGGAAAAGCAACCTGTATTGAAGCTTGTATACAATCTTTTAAATGCAAATCTTGGAAAACTGTGTGTAATTTTGTAAATCTGACTTAATGCAGACTGCAAATGTGAGGGATTAAGATAAAAGTGGTAGCAGTGTTTTCCTTCTTTTTTTGTTTCTCAGGTTGGGGTACAGTGAGTGAGTGTTGGGAAATAGAGAAGCCACTTGACTAAACTTGGATCTTTGAGGATAAAAGCTGGTGGATAAAACTATATATATTTTTTTAAACAAACCAGTAGAACAAAACCTAATTTTCTTCCATATGATTAGATAATAAGGATATTGCAAAACTATTGAATGAAAAATTCCTTAGAACTATATCATTGATTTTTTTTTTTAAGTAAAGGATAAGTATGTCCAATTGGCTATAATTAAATCATGCACGGTGGACTCACTTTGGAGGAATTAATGCATTTTGTATTAGATTGTGGACTTGAGTGAACATTTACAACACGTGAGAATGGGAAGGTTGAAAAATTATGGTTGTCTTTTGGTTCACAAGAAGCCAAGGAGCCAGGTCATTGACTTGATTTTCATGGGAAGCCTGACTGGAGCCTGCTCGCATATTCAGCGGCCCAACAACCTTGTATTGACAGGCGAGTTTGGGAGGGGAGCAGCATTGTGCCATGGTTTGATGGGGAAAACAAGGGAAGATTTAAAACAAAGCTGTGAATAGGAACAGTGGTCCTTGTGTTTTGAAGCTGACTGACTTCTCCTCTGTAGTGCTTATGAAAGTGTTACCCTTTCCTCTAAATCAAGTCTACGCTGTGCTAAGAGAAATATTTAAGTAATAATTCAGTGGCTCTCATGAGTAGAAGCACTTAGACTCTGAAGAAAATAAGGTGAGAGCGATTAGTTGCAAATGCCCTAAGAAAGCAGGAGCCTGAGAGGTGCCTCACTGTTAGTCGCGGCATAACAAAAACACCAACAAACAAAATGGATTTGTAGCCTTTCATGTCTTTTTAAAAAATCTTAATAGCAATAAATTTGTGTATTTTTAATATATTTACAATTATATAAGAAACTATGGTTTGGCATTTAGTTATTGCTTGGTGAGTTTTAGAAGGTATTATTTTTTAAAAATATAACCCATGGATATTTTCTATGAATTAATTGTAAGGAAACCTAACAGAAATGCTATTATGTAGGCAGGATCTGACACCAAAAATATCAATATATCCACTGGGAACTTAATAAGTGCTATTGTTTAACAAGTGAGAACATCAATAAATTATGACAAGGTAATGGAGAAATAAGTGGCTGATAGTGAATATAGATATTTGTTGCATTTTTAATGAGTAATAATGTGTATTGCGCCGTGATGAAAATGAATATTTATTTTTAATGAAGTAGTTTTCTAAAAACTGGTAAAAGAATAAAGGTGGTTTTAACTGATATTTTGTGAGAATAGCTGATGAGGAATGCTTTATTAACCATAGATTTATATTACCAACTAAATATAGCTTATATCACACAGATACATAATATACATGATATATGTTATCTCTCTCTATATATATATATTTCAATCATGTGACCTAACTATTTTATATGTAAAGACAGAGACATACAGATAGAAAGACCAGCTAAGTAATGGTACTAATTTAAAATGACACAAAAAAGGTAAAAGAAGAAAGATAAAAGTCAGTATAGTAACATCCACAAATATTTTTAAGAATCTCATGCTCTACCGACTGAGCTAGCCAGGCGCCCTCCACAAATATTTTTAGAAGTAAAAGTAAATGTCAATTACACTTCCAGTGGAAAAAAAATCAATTTTCTAGAATTACCTCTATTTTACCAGTAACTCTTCAGTTTTTTGATATTTAAAGACAAAGCTGCTCACACCAAGCCAAAAACATTTATTTTTGAAAAGAGAAATTAATTTATATGTTTGAAAATATGTATGATATATAATTTGGACATATATATTGAAATATATAACATTAATATTAAACATGAGTAAATACTATTAATAAGTACAATTTGTAAGAATACTCACTTTATTATATTTCCATTGGGGTTTGAATCCATTGTTCACCTGACTGAAGTAATAATCACATTTATTTTTCTCAAATAAATAGCTTACTTAAAATGCTGAGTTGATTTTAATACAGACTTCTTCAAATTTTGAAAAGACCCAAACTTTATAATCATTGAACCTGTGGGATTTATGACTGAAAATTTATTGACTTTTGGATTTGGGTATTTAACAAATTAATTTAGCCATTTTAATTGGGTTTACCAGCTGTTAAGAGTTGGCAATTTTATCATAATTATATACTGATGCACAATAACCTTTGCACCTATTACTTGGAAATTTTAGAGTTGAGAAGAATTATAACACAACCATGTTCAATGATGTAAAAAGTTCATAAATTTTGGAGTTTGTGGAATCAGGATTGAAAGTTTACATTTCTCAGCTCCTGAACTAGCTCTATGACTTTAAGAAAGTTGTTAAATATTTCTGACCTTCCTTTTTTTTTTTATCCCTAAAATAATTATGTTAATACCTACCTTATCTATTTAGGTTTACCCTTATTTAGTTAGTATAGCAGGACATCTAATGTAGTGGTTTCTAAATTGTACGCAACACACTTAGGGAAATAATTATTTATCACATAAATTGGGGCATATCCTTTGCTACTATAAAATGGCCCAATAATTACATAACATCAAAGTCCAAGAACATCATAACAAAACATCAAGTACCCACATCTGCAGTAGGAGCACACTTTGGAAAGATGAGGGTCCTTTCTGTACTTGTTTGTTCTGCATATCACTGTATGCCCTGAGCTAAGTCCAATGCCCAACAGCTAGAGGGAATCAATAATGATTTATTGAGGAAGTGAATAAACATCACAAGACTGGAGAGGGAGAAAATTAATTAATGTGAAAATTATATTCTTGAGCTAGTTACAACTGGAAGGGCTGTTTTTCTATTGTATGGGTCCATGAAGTAATAATCAGAATATGTACAGATGATCTAAGAAAATATTCAAACATAGAACCATACAATGCTGTCTACCTGCAGAAACTCAGCCAAAATCATGTTGGCAATGCTATATTTTACTTGTATTGAAGTAAGGCATTAATTTACCTCAAAATTATCACATCTATGTGAAAACTGAAGACGTATTTATAATGCTAAAAAAAATGGTAGAATATGGGTGTTCTATAGATATTTTTCTGAAAATAGTTATTTTCCAAAATTCCAGGAAAAATATTAGAAATGAAATAAGTCATCATATAGGTAATCATGAATCTCTGCATTAGAGATGTTGTATATGACTTTGGTTGCTTTAATTGAGAAAGATGCAATGATACTGAGAAAGGAACATAAATTATGCAGAGGAGTTTAGAAGAGTATAATGAAATTATAAAAGTTAGGACTCAAGAGAAGAAAAATGAAAGAGGCACTTTTTGGTAAAGTTTATAAAATGATTTCAAGTGTTGCATATACTGGCAATTCCCCCTCACCCACCACAATTCCCAGTATATTAAAGGTAATGGCTAACGCTTGCAGCTTAAAAGAGATGTATTTAGGAAAAGTAATATTCTATAACATTCTATTATATATTAACACATGTTACAGATTAAATTACATCAATAACACAAGAGGTAAAATGTGTTGCACGATAGTTTTAAAAGAGGTTTAAATTACTTTGGAAATGGCTTGCACACCCTTCCACAAATGGTCTTGTGCTCCCACAGTCAGAGATGGTATATTGGGCCTACTGCACTGAAGTTCTTGCATTCTAGGTTAATTTCACACCCAGAGAGATTGGCAGGGACTTCAGCAGGCGAATAACACACACAGAATTATATCTATAATACATGCCATGGCATGATTGAACATATATGTCCGCTTTCAAACTTTCACATATGCCAACAGTGCATTTTGGAACATAATAAATTCATTTAGAATATTGTCATTTTGTTTGACATTTATATGTCACATAAACTAGATTCAAATACTACAAAGAAGCACAAAGGCTCAGTTCAGAAAAAAGCAACACATAACTGTTATTAATTTTTACAGAGATGAAAGACAAGAAAAACTGGTTAAAATCTGGCTTACTACGATTCAGTGTTTTCTGAGGGCCCCAAACTCAATGGGAAGTTTCAGACATGCATATTGAATGGATACTTACTGATTACATTAACTTTATTTTGTAACTAGGCTCGGGTATTTATGAATTGAATTGTTAAATGTAATTTCCATCTGGTGGAGCCTGATGATCTGGTACTTCATAAAAATGCACATTTCGCATGAGTGAATCATTTACAGTAGGACTTCTCTTGGGTAGGACAGCACACTGAAGGATCACAAAGGAGCAATCCTTTTTGATTCCAGCATTTCACATGCTTTAGGGCCAGTTGAATGCTGAAGTAACTTGGTGGTGTTTCTCTTTGGTCACAGATAGTGTTCTGTTTCTTTCCCCTCGACACGATGAGAGGTTTGCAGCTTTTTCTCTACGTGCTCATGTAAATTCAAAGACCATGAGAAAACCATAGCCCTATAATCACTATAATTTTATCTTTATTTTCCAAGGACAAAAATCAAAACTTCATTCCACTTTCTTTGGATGCTCTTTCAAAGTCCTGTTCCTTAATGCTGATTTTTTAAAAAATCTATGTCAGTGACTTAGTTTCTGTGGGCCGCAGAAAGAACCCAGTTTGGTCTTTGTGAGGAGTGAAAGACGAGGAAGGATGTGTTGTATGGCCAGGGTTTCGAGTTGGTGGTTTGTACTTTTGTGCACTGTGTTTCCCATTCAGCCCGAATGTGCCCATCTGCCACAGCTCTGGAGGAGCACCTTTGTCCCCAGAGCCGGCCTCCGGGAAGGCTTGGATCGGTATATGTTTGCAGAAATGGGCACTGGCTGGCATCCACAGGAAAACAGAGCTCCCGCTGATTCCCTGGAAAGTTCTCTCCCTCGGGCTCTGCAGTGAGCCATTTAATGTCACTGGGGACAGACACTAAGCAGAAAAACTTCTGAGGTATCTATTCATCTGGCCATTCCATTTGAAGAAGAATGCCTGATCCTTAAGGCAGGCTGGTTCATCATACTTCCCATTCTGACAAGTTGGAATGAAAGGACCCTTAAATCATTATTACTATTATTATTATTATTATTATCATTATCATTATTATTGGATTAGAGGCATGGGCATAGTGACAGGTTTCTCAGGAATCATTCAGGAGCCAATGAGAGAGCTGGATGGTCATATTGGTCAGATTGGAGTAAACCTTGTTTTCAAAATCCTGTTTGACTCCATCTTTATTTGATGAACTTATATTTAAGGACACTGAATCATATGAATGGGCAATTTTAGGATTGGATATTTTATGAACATAAGCTTGGTGCCACCAATTTGGAATTAAAATGTATGGATGGAACACAAGACCATTGCTCATACAGTAACTCCTTTAAATGTTTCATTTTCATGTTGATTTTAGTCAGCGTGCTTTTTTAACATTTATTTTTACAACCTCTGGCCCCAACAGTAGGAGACATAAGTAAATGATCAGAACAGACTCTCAGATTTTAGAGAAACTAGAAATAATGTCATGCATTTTCTTTTGTTATCCTCTGCTCTCTTGTTAAAAAACTGTTCTTGTCCATTCATCTACTGATGGGCACTTGGGCTGTCTCCAAATCTTAGCCAATGTAAATAGCGCTGCATGTATTCTTTTTGATTGGTGTTTCAGGATACTTAGGATATATATTCCTAGAAGTGAGATCACTGGGTCTAATGGCAGTTCCATTTTTTATTTTTTGAGGAAACTCCATACTGTTTCCATAGGGGCTGCATTCCCACCTGTAGTGTATTAGGGTACCCTTTCCTCCACATCCTCGCCAGCATTTGTAATTAGTTGATTTATTGATGGTAGACATTCTGCCAAGTATGGGGTGAAATAACATTGTCTTTTTAATTTGCTACTCTCTGATGATCAGTGACTTCGAGCATTTTTTCAGGTGCCTCTTGGCAGAAGTGTCTATTTAGGTCCTTTGTCCATTTTTAATTGGATTGTTTGTCTTCCTTTTGTTAAGTTGTATGCGTTCTTTATATATCTTGGAAATTAACCCCTTATCAAATGTATCATTGGCAAATATGTTTTCCCATATTTGCTGTGCAGAAGCTTTTTTTTTTTTTTTAATGTTGTCCCATTTGTTTATTTTTTCCTTTACTTCCCTTGCTCTCAGAGTTGTATTGGCAAACATATTGCCACAAGAGATGTCTGAGTCTTTGCTGCCTATGGTTTCTTCTAGGATTTTTATGGTTTCACAGCTTACATATAAGTCTTTTGTTCATTTTGAGTTTATTCTTACACAATGGAATACTATGCTGCTGTAAAAAAGAAGGATTTCTTACCCTTTGAGACAGCATAGAGAGACCTGCAGAGTTTTATGCTGAGCGAAATAAGACCATCAGAGAAAGACCAGTATCACATGATCTCACCTATATGTGGAATATAATGAACAAAATAAACTGACAAACAAAATAGTTCCAGAGACATGGAAGCATGGAACAGACTCATGAATCTCAGAAAGAAGGAGGGGTAGGAGTGGGAAGAGATTAACCAAATAATTTATATGCACACAGGCATGACCTGTGAACACAGACAATAGTGTGGTAGGCCTAGGGGGGCAGGGGTGAGGTGGAGGGGGTCATGGGAGGAAAAAGGGGGACATTTATTTATAACATTTTCAACAATAAAGATACATTTAAAAACAAACAAATGGAAGATACTATTCTTGTATACTCATATTACTTTTACCAGCCTGTCTATAATCCTATGATTCATGTTTCTCTTTTTTATCAGAATGAGTTCAATTTCATTGTACGTGCAAGAGCTTCAGTCCACACCACAGATACACTGTTTGAGTTAGAACAGTTTGTGCTCACACACACAGCTGAACCACCTCTGAAGTCAGGAAGCAAATACATAATCAGCAAGAGGCATCATTTTATTACAGTTTTTTTTCCCAATTTGACAGTGAACATCAGAAATATTTGTATAAGTTTCCTCTTGATCATGTATTCACGATTCTTCCAACTGTGAGATATTCTTCATTCCGAGCAAGATGGAGTCTTCAGAATTCTGCACAATACCCCCTCTTCCTACAGAATTCTAGACTCTTCCCCTCTCAGGATAAACTGGGTTTTGAGGGGGTCCCTCACTTTAGGTACAAGATATACTGCAGGAATCCAAATCACTCCAGAAAGAAAAATACTTCCTTTTGCAGCATTTTGTATGGCAGTTTTTAACAAACAGTTGATCTATTAGGCTTTTAGCTTTATTATAACTCCTGTTTTCTCCAACACTTATTTTATAGCGGAATTCAGATTGTTGCAAATAGGTGTTACTTTAATTTTCATCATTGCTATAACAGATGCGGCAGTAATTACTATCATGCATTGAATTGATGTGCTCATCTGTAGTTTAACTCTAAGTGATTACATGATGGGCAATTAAAATATTTTGGAAGCATCTTTGACCACCCAATGCAGCGATTTCCAAACTAGAGGTGAATTGGCCTCGGGTCCTGGAGAAACCGTCTCCTGGACTTGTCTCCCTCTTCACTATTTTAACCAGAGCAGTTCCAAGGGGAAATGTTTCACATGTTTTCTCCCACCTGCCATTTGTTTTTAATATCATAATTCATTTTTCATGACTAAAAAGAACTTTCAGCAGAATAGGGAATCACTGAGTGTTTGGTTTGAAAAGGTACCAGCATGCAGGTTGCCAACAGATTTGGGAAATACATCTGTTATGCTTGACTATTCCTCCTTGAATAAAGAGTGCTTTTTCAATGGTTGCTTTGTAAGCCGACCTATCAGTATTTGCAAGTATTCCATTGGTGCATGTTGCAGTTAGGATATTTTTAAAGTGGGATTTTAAAAAGTCCCTGATTTCAAAGAGTGGTTCTTCGGAATGCTTCCCTAGATGAGTAGCTAGTGATGAGTCTCTATCCTCTGGGGGTGGCCAGTCTCCTTTGCATGTTCAATACTTATTGGTTGTCCCTCTGTGCGATGAGCTGGGGCTTTCTTATGCTTCTCCAACACACTGCGACCTGGCGCTAGAGGGAAAAAAGCTAGCATCAACTGTATAGGCCGTAAGGCTATATTAAATTCTGAGGATGCAGCGGTGGTATTAGAAACATGAACCATTTCCGCATTGCCCTGTCCCTCCCTAGCCGAGTACTTTGCACAGATTAGGCCCTTGAGGAATGAGTTTTTAATTCATAATTAGCCCTCTTTGGTATCCTCATGTTAAAATATGATTCCACTCTAATTTGAAGACGTTTTAAATCCTTCTGAAATTTTAGAGGTTGGCAAAGTTTAGAAGGAAGCAAAAGGTGCATTCTTAACAACTAATAAAGATTTTAAATGACCCAAACCAGGTCTCGTTTTTCAAGAAGTGTCCAGTTCTATAGAAAGTTTGGCATTCAGTTAGAATGACTTCTTTATTCAAGCAGTTCTACAATAATTTGAAAATGAAAACCAGCCAGCATTTAGCGATGATAGTCTACAGAAGTTTCACGAAAACATTACTTCATCACAAACAATGAAACTATTCATTGCCTGTTCGGCATCGTCTCAACATCTGTCTACTATTGGCTTGTCCACTTTTATATTGTTGTAGAATATGATGTAAATTAAAAATTTATTGTTTTCTTTTTCGTTTCAAATAGTATTTGGCCCCATTGGATTTGGCCCAGAAGTGTGATAAATATGTGTGAAAATAAAACCTTTCCATAATATGTTTATACTTTTTTTTGTTGCTCTGTTAGTTGGTCTAAGACTTGATATGGTTTTAAAATTGGAATGTAATATTTGTCTTTAGAATAAAATAATGCTGTAACAGAGGTTTTAGCTACACATATTTGGAAGGACCATGGGTATAAATATCCAGGTAGCCGCCGCAGCTGCGAAGGCCTACTCTTGCACAAATTTTGTGCATTGGGCCTCTAATACATATATATATGTATGTGTGTGTGTGTATAATATTTTGAAAAAGTCCCTGACTTCAAAGAGTGGTTCTTCAGATCACTTCCCCAGATGGGTAACTGGTGATAGGATCACTTTACTTTGTTATATATTAGAAAGTCTCAGAGATGGTTTAGTATTATAAAGGAGACCTGTTGTAATATGACTTACATGCATCTTTACTTATAAATGAACATCTGCTACATTTTAATCTTTAGGATAAAATATTTAATGATTGAGCCTTGGCCAGGTAGCTCAGTTGGTTAGACCATTGCCCTGATATGCCAAGGTTATGAATTCAGTACCAGGTCAGCGCACATACAAGAATTAACCACTGGCCCTAACCGGTTTGGCTCAGTGTATAGAGCATCGGCCTGTGGACTGAAAGGTCCAAGGTTTGATTCCGGTCAAGGGCATGTACCTTGGTTGTGGGCACATCCCCAGTGGGGCATGTGCAGGAGGCAGCTGATCGATGTTTCTAACTCTATCCCTTCCCCTTCCTCTCTGTAAATAATCAATAAAAGTATGTGTGTGTTTTTTTAAAAAAGAATTAACCACTGAATGCATAAGTAAGTGGAACAAATTTCTCTCTCTCTCTCTCTCTCTCTCTCTCTCTCTTTCAAATCAATAAATAAAAATTTGAAAGAATATTTAATGACTGAAAAGATTCAGACGAATGATAAGTAATTTATCCTTTGGATGAACTGTGGCATTTGAGAATTTGCAAAGCAATCATTATAGATTTGACCCAGAGGTCTCAAAAATGTTAGATAATCAGTCATCCCTTTTTTCAGATTGAATTCAATTTTAATCATCATAGGCAAATAGATGTCTATGCTGTTACTCAGCAGATCTTTTAAAATTTTAACTTATAAGTTGCCCTAGATATCCTTGGGGAATGAATGAGCAAATAAATAATAATTCTCTCTAATCAACTGAAGTTAAAATTAATAGAATTTTTATTTTTGAGGGACTTTTTATTAATGAACATTTTCTATTTGTAGCACTCAACATATATTTTATCTTCTTTTAGATACAGTTTGTGCAGAAAGAAATAACTAAGAAGTGTTGATGTTATATGTAAATAGAATCAAGGTTCAAAATTAAACACATGGGCTCTCTTATTCTCGTTGTCCAAGTGAACTGTGATCAGGTCTTTGCTGATGGAATAGTGAGCAAATTATCACGTCCTTTTCTATCCAATGTAGAGGAATCGTGTGTGCCAAGTAAGGGAAGAGAGTCTCGGGGCCATAGAAACAGGGAAGGAGTTCCCCCTCTCAGTCCCCTGAGACCAGTTAAGGAGAGAAATTAAACCGCAGTCTAGAGGGTCAGAGGCTGCAGCTGGGAAATTAGTGTGAAGCCTCAAATCCCACAGGAAAATGTGTGTGGACTTCAGAGTGAAGAAAAGATTGGGCGATGGGATAGTAACGAGGGAACTAATGGGAACAATTAGGCAAGAGGGAAAACAAATCTAAAGTTTAGGTTTTAACTTGACCAGAGTCCTGGATCAAACCCGGCATCTTAAAGGAACTGCTCACAGCAGTGTTCTTAGAGTGGTTTCTGAGACTTTCTGAATCTTGGGATTCCGAAAAGTGGGAGAAAATCAAATAGTTTAGCTCTAACTCTATATTTATATCATGGCTGCCTTTCCTAAAATCCACAGATATTTTTTCAGCTTGATAGGCATAGAAAGAAATTTAGTACAGCCTCTACTTATTAATTTCTATAATTCACTTTTCCCAAATAATTCCCTGCATATCATCAACAATTTATATTTTTATCTTATGTAGGTTTAGAGGAGCTTCCCATGGTGTACCGATACTGATAAGAGGGTTAAAGACCTTTTAAAATAAATATTAATTTCTGAGCAAATGATTTATAAATGCACTTATTACTTTTCTAATCCTAAAACATATGTACTTCTTACAATAAAATTAAATAGCTTCTATGATGTCTATCAGAGTTGGTTAGCTACTAGTATAACAGAATGTTTGCAGAGTACTCTCAGTAAATCCATAGCCTCCCCATACAAAAGATAGTGAAAATAGAAAACCCTTTATCCACCTCATTACAGAATGCATTCCAGGTCTGATTCCAAATGCATTTAGGTAAATGGGAAGGAAAAATTGATCCTGGTGTTGATATGATGGAAGAGTTGTCACAGGTGTGGTTTGAATCTCTGCTCTTTTTTTACCAGCATTATGCTCCTGGTCAAGTTCCTTCACTTTTCTTATCAATGAAATGGGGAAACCACGTGTAGAGTTTTGTAAAGATGAGAGGATGTAACTGATGTATTGCACATAAAAGGATGCCTTTAACGGTACAGGTAAAATGTATTACATCTTTATCTCATTAGTTTCTGGTGATCTGGAGAGGATGGTTCATGTTTCCCACCTCTGCTAATCAATGGACTCAAGTGAATTGGAATGGGTAGGGATTTGTGGGAGAGGAAAAAACATGATAATTTCAGTGATGATGAGGAAGGCGATTTCCAGATCCTCTAGCAGGGCCATTGACACTTCGCCTAACTGAAGTATAGAAGCGCGAATAGTCTCTTCCCCCACCCTCGCACCAATATGTTTGTGTTAGAGGGTCTTCTCTATTCCAGCTGCAGCCTTGATTGACACACTAATATCCTAAGAGTCGCAGCCCGCTGCTTGGATCATGTTTTGTTTTCTGTCAGCAGTGTATCACAAGTATTTTCCTCAGTGGGCTGAACAGACCCCGAGTGGGAGGCTGATAAAAGCAGCTCATCTCCATGCATCACTTTGAATGATTTCAAAGAGGAAAAGAAGCAGCTGTGACAGTGTTCACACGAGCCACGCGGGGTGGTCCCATCTTTGTAGTCTAACAATAATAGTACACCCTGGCTCGCATTCCTCAGCTTGGGAAGTGCAAAGGCGCCCAAGAGTCATACGTTTTTATTCCCTGACATGTCTTAAAATTGGATCCGTGATAAAGGAAAGGACATCGTTACCTCCCAGGGTAATTTGTCTTCAAAGTAAAAGTACAGAAGTGCTGTTTATGGATTTATTGCACGTCTAAATAAATATTTATCTTATACAGATTCTTGAACTAATATGTAACAGATTGGTACTTACATAAGCAATCAGGCTTTTTAAAAAAATTGTTAAAGGGATAGGAAAAGAGGAAAAAAAGTTTTCTACATGTGCAGATCATCATCTTAACAATATTCTGCTCTAAAATTGTACACCTATTTTTTTTTTTGCAATTTTATAGGTCGTGAGCCATGCTTACATATTTGAAAATATCCTATGTGATAGTTATTTTCAAAAGTGACTATATAATACAAGTGATAATGTAAATAGGATATAGTTAAACTAGAGAATGTTTTATAAGATTTAGCCTAATACAATGCACATAACAAGAGTCATTCACCAATAGCTAGATGGTGGGACTCTGCATTGAATCCCCAGTATTTCTGCGATGAACAATCATGAATTTAAAAATAAGAAAATTAAGTTCCCTGATCATGTGACTGTGTCTTGGCACTTCTTCTCCTTTTTAATCTCACCATAACCCCCCAACCTCTCTGATGCCTACTGTCATACACAGCACGTGGCAGTAATGAATTAATAAAATCAAAAGTGAATACACCATATTGTGTGCTATATAAAATGCAATGTAAAGCACTTTTTAAATGGCTGGGATAATTGATCATCAGTGTGCTCAATTCAAAAAGTCGGGGATCTGAGCATCTGTACATAAAAAGAAGCATTAAGACCTCAGGTATCGCAGGCAATTGTAGAGTAAAATGCTACATTTGTTCCTAGCGATTAAATATGTCTGAATAAGATATTCTTAATTCCAGTTTTTATGATGAATTTAGGCAGACCTACAATCCCCTGATCTATAATAAAAATTGTCATTTGTTCTCTAGTTGGTTTGTCTCAGTGCTTAGAGCATCTGCCTGCGGACTGAAGGGCCCCGGGTTTGATTCCAGTCAAGGGCACATGCCACCCGGGTTGCAGGCTCGGTCCCCAGTAGGGGCCGTTCAGGAGGCAGCTGATCAGTGATCCTCTCTCATCATTGATGTTTCTATCTCTCCTTCTCCCTTCCTCTCTGAAATCAATTAAAAAATAGTTTTAAAAAATTGTCATTTGCTTATTTGATACAGTTCCCTACAGTGCCCCCAAAGACTTACAAAACAAGATCTGGGATAGATTTACATTTTAACCCAGACAATTTTTGACCTTTAAGTAGTGATCACAAAGCAAGAGCATGAAATGGAATTTTAATAGAAATTGTTTTGCTAATATGCCCGCTAGCACTTAGCTAAATGAAATATATTTAACATTCCAATTGTATTTGATAACTTGAGGTTTTCACACAAAGACATAGGAGATGTTATTTTACTGCTCATTCTTAGGGATTCCACTCCTTTCACTAAAGAGAAACAAACTATTTTATCTCCTCATTGCAGTCCTGATTTATAGTGTAACAACTAAAGCATAAGTTGTTGAACACGGCTGGCATGTGCTCTACTGAGGTTTCAGTCAAGGGACTTGACAAAGAGCTCAGACCCTCTCCTGGGGGCTGTCATTGACCAGAGATGCTTTGTAGGAAATGGCCTCAGAGCACCTCTCCATGGTCACATCCTATCGGTTAATGAATTTTTCCCCTTCACTTATGATAGGAATAGCTCACCACTGCATGGAGCCGTAAGGTTAATTCCTTTTGCCCTTTGGTATCAGTTTCTTTTATAGTTATTTAATCCTGAATTGCATAAATCCAAGTAGGGTCCTCAGTTGACTGATATTAATTAGCCTTTTGTTGTTGTTGTTAAAAGAAAACTTTTGCCTCTGTATTTTGAACTAATTGGGTCGAATAGACAGACAAGTGACTTGTTATGAAATATATGATTTTGCTATTATTGTTTCTATTCCACATATTCTGTCTTTGGTGAGGATTTAGGAGCCCCAAATTGTATCTGTTAGAAGAAAGAAGGCAACTAGAAGTGGAAAGTATGGCCACTTACATTGTACTTTCATTAGAATCCACCTTTTATATAAACCATGCACACGTATTCTCTGTACAAACACAATTACTGTACCTTTATGAAGGAAGAAGCTAACTGTGCATGTAAATCACATCACCATTGCTGATTGGCCTATGTTGACTTATGATCAGACTTAGTAGCTGAATGTTGAGCAAATAATAGAAATAGCAGCAGGAACATCTATGTAGCCGGGTGGGTTCTGCTTTAGCACCTTGACACGTGGTGGCACTTTTCATGCCCCCAAAAGTCCTGGGAGGCAGGTCCCGCTGCTGTCTCCATTTTTCTGATGAGAATGTGTCATTAACAGGTGAAGGTAACCCATTCAATAGCAATAATGCCAAATGAAAAAATCTTGTTACTGTGGTGGATTTGGTTTTTTGTTAAGTACCCTTGGTTTTGGGGATATAATTATTTTCCTAGTGAGTTATCTGTATTAGAATGCTAAGCTGACAATACATGAAAAAGGCCAATATATTCCAAAAACATATTGTGTTCATATATCTTTGCTAAATGGTACATTTTTAGACAACACTGTACCTACGTATTCAAATGCAAATAATCTTTTTCACTATGACCTGTCTCAATGTTATACTCAAGAAATTGACTGATAAGCAGTATAAAATGTATCAGTCTTAAAAACAACTATGTGATCATTATTTATAATCTATTATTGTATAATTTTTATTTTAAATAAAACACATGTACCTTCTTGTTGGTATTGGTATAGTGATCCAAAAGAAAATTAGAAGTTTCCAAGGGAAAACTGAAATAGTGGAGAGTAACTATCAGAGGAAAACCATACTTGCATATACTATATAATAAAAGGGTAATATGCAAATAGACTGAATAGTAGAACAACCAAACAGCCAATCACAGCATAATATGCCAATGATATGCTAAGGCTGTTCAACTGCTCACTATGATGTGCACTGACCACCAGGGTTCAGATGCTCCTACTGGTAGGTTAGCTTGCTGTTGAGGTTCGGCTGATTGGGACTGAACAAGATGAGCTGGACATACCCTGGAGCCTTCACCCGGTCCCTCCCCAGCTGGCCAACCTCCCACATCCCTCCCTAGTCCCGATCATGCACCGGTGGGGTCCCTCAGCCTGGCCTGCACCCTCTCACAATCTGGAAGATGTTGGAGAGCTGGTTTCAGCCCAATCCCATAGGCCACTCCCCTTGGGAGGGTGCCAGATGCAGGGGTCATGGCTGATGAGCACTGCTGTGGCAGTATGAGCCTCTCCCGATCAGGACTGATTGGGCACGAGCCCACAGCAGGCACAGTGGGGCCGGGATGAGTGAGAGCAGCAGGTAGGAGCTGCAGGCAGCATTGAACTGCAGGTTTTGGCCCAATCCTTGCAGGCCACCCAGAGGGACCCCACCCATGCACGAATTCGTGCACTGGGCCTCTAGTTGTAATATAACTGTGATACCAACACTCAGGAAATGAATGTTTTGAGTTTCATGGGAGTTTTTTTGTTTTGTTTTGTTTGTTTTATTTCCTTGTTTGCTTATCTTTCTGTTTCTCATAGGCCCTGGCCTGGACCTCTGGGGAGAAATAATTCCAAAATATATACTCCTGACCTTATTCTCAAAACCAACAGTAGTTATTGACTCTTGGAGTTGACCCACCCACATTCCCTAGGTGGATCTTCACATAATATTGTGCAATGCCTTAAATTTAGGTGTCCTAAAGTCCTCTCTTTCTGTCCCTCCTCCTGTCACCTTTTCATCAGTTTCTCCACTCTATTAGCTTATTTTTTATGCTTTTCTCTTAACCCTCGCACAGTGCAAAAGTCCTTCCCAGTGTTTCTCATGCACACAGTACCAGCACCAGCCCTTCCATCGTAGGGAATTATCACCTCCTTCCCTTCCCTAACCAGTGAGAGATCTGGAGGCATGATGTCTGCCTTCACATCCCACTTTTGCAATTCACTGGCTTGTGACCTTAGCAAGCCAGTGAACTTCATTGAGCTTCCATTTCTCCACCTTGAAAACTTGGATATTAGCACTTCCCTCTTAGGCTTCTAAGGAGGATAGAATCAGCTCATAAATACAGCATTCTGAGCAGAGAGCCTGACAGAGATCGCATGTTAGCTGTTATTTTTGCTCGCTCAGTACAGCCACACTATTAGGTCATTATTTCTCATTCAGTTAACAAATTCAGGAACTTTTAAATCAAACCTCTATGTCCAAGGACCCGAGGAAACAGTTACTGTCCTCAGGTTGCTCACAGTCTAGTAGGGGTGGCTGACCAGCTGAGGGATAATTAATGCAATTGTACCATTTGTTTTGAAAAAACAATACATATGCACTTAATTGTGGTCACTACCCACCCTGCCAGTACTTGCAAAACTCAACATACCTTTGGGGTAGCGGGATGGATTTCAGATATAATCTGAGAGGTATTGTCATCTTTACTTCATTAAAACTTCAATTTACTGAAGTAAGGATTATAAACATGTAAAATATGGTTTTGCTTAATTCTGGGATAAATATTTGTGGATATGAGTACACTAATGTGTATTGTTTCACATACTTTTTATTAAAGTCAGTGTCAAATTGCTGGTTACTGGATAGGCTGAACATTGCATTTCCCCCCCATGGGGCAAAGTTTAATTCAATTAGTTGCAATGAATATGTATTAGACCTCAACTCTCTCAGAGAGGTACTGTGATAGATGTTGGAAGGAATTCAAAAATAATAATAAAAAAAGTGTCTGTGTTCTTTGGGAGTTCAGTCAATTATTAGCGAAGCACATGAAGCTGTTACACACACAAAGCAGTTCAGTATAACATGCAGGATGCAATAGATAAAACAAGGTACAGTGGGAGTAAATGGCGTGAGATCCATCAAACTGTGGTGACAGGGAAGACATCCCGAGGGAGATGGCATTTGGCAGAGTAAAAGGAGGATGCACTTTCAACATGTAATGAGGAGCAGGGGCCTGCTTACCCATGAGAGGTTTGGGAAATAGGAAGTCATTGTCTTTGTTTTAAACTTAGGATGGTGTGCAGGCAGGCGGTAATACTGGGAGGTGACCTAACAAATGCTCATTGGAAACCTGCTGAACTTTGCCCTAATAAGGAGGACAAGCAGCTAAATGGTTGATTTTAAAATTGTGATATTGCAAACTTTGGGACATCATAAGCTACAAAAGCCACCTAGAGAAGGCCTTATTCACGCTATTGGTAGAACAGGATTGGACTGGGAAGGCGCTGTTTGCAATAGAGACCGGGGAAGTAAAAGTAGGATGTGGTCAGTTGAGAACATCCATATAGAAAGGTGATCATTTTCTCTTGTAATGGTTGCTGAGCCCCTGTCCTTCTGTGTCCTACATTAGTCATGAGCTCCATTCATTCATCCTCACATCCAAGTCCAGACTGTCTTAGGATGAACTTCATCACCCATGAAGCACAGGGACTCCCATGAGCCGTGAGAGAAAAGGACTGTTAGGTTCACATAAAACTTCGACTGCTTGGGTGGAATATTTGTTGCCCTGTTTGCTCTGTGTTTTACGTTTTGTTATCTTCCTGGTGGATTTGGGACCACTCCTCCTCGCTGAAGGACCTCTGCAGTTTTCTGATACCCAGTCGCCATTGCTGTTATCTGGGTTGTTGCATGGCTTTGGATTCATGACTTCCTCACAATACCACAGAGATATCTTTCCTTGTTCTCACTCCCTCTTGTACCAAGATTCCAATTCTCTCTCTCTCTTGCTCTCTCTCTCTCTATCTATCTCTGCTAGCCTCCTTCCTGCTACAAGTTAATGGAGGGCATCTCAGTGACCTTTTTCTGGACTCCCTTGCCTCTCTCTACACTGCCTCCTTAGCAGTCTCATTGTGGCAACTGTCACATTTATGTATTTATATGGAGCACTTTTGTGGTTTTTTTTTTGCCTTTCTTTTCTTCAGCATCACTTTCCAACTATTTTCTGGGAATTTCTACCTGGTTATTTAGCCGACAAACCTGTTCAAGTCCACCCTGTCCATTGAAAAAAAAAGTTATTAGCTAGATGTTTCAATAAATATGGTGAGTGTATGAGAAGGAAAACAACAGGCACTTTAAGACTATATTGGAAGGGAACCAAAACTAGACCATGGGTCACTAAAGGTGTCACTATGGAAGTGATATTTAAACTGCAGGTTGAAGGATCAGTTGAAATTAATTAGGCAAAGTTCAGTGGTCAGGAGCCAGTGCTCCAAGCAGAAAGAATAGCTTACAAAAATGCCTCGAGGTGGGGGTGCCTGACTCTGAGTAACCGGAAAAAAGTTTATGGAGTTAGCACTTGAGTGTTGAAAGGAGAGAAGTGAGCCAGAACTCTGGAGACATAGCCGGGTGCGTGTGTGAGGAACCCCAGAGTGAGCGGCAGTGTTTGGTATTTCTCATACCAAAAGGATTAGTCATTGAAGACTTTTCATCAAATTATTGATCTGATCATCTTTATGTTTTTATAAAAAGCCTTTGAGCTGACTACAACCCTGAGTGGATGCAAAGAGACCCGTTAGGCATTGGAGGCATCGCGGGCTGAGTAGTTCACTCAGGGAACATGGAGCCCGGGATGAGGGGGTGGCAGTGAGGTCGGGGACTGGGCACTGATTTCAGATGCCGTGGCGAGGTGGTACTGGTGTTTCTTAGTGAATTGAATGTGAATGTGGAGGCTGATGGAAGTAGCAAGATGCTGGCTCTGTTTCTGCCTTGAAAGGCTAAGTGGGTGGTGAGTCAGGGAGCAGTGAAGGAGGGGCAGTCACAGGGAGATAGGGCATGTGGTTGGGGCCTGTTCCATGTGAGGATACTCCGAGACACCCAGCAGACGCATCAGGCCGTTGATATTTGCATCCGGAGCACAACAGTGTAGTCTAGGTTAGAATTTAGATCTGAAGTTCAGCATCAGGAAAGTAGGCATGAGAGTGGATGGAAATCCAAAGTGTGCTTTCTTTTGATAGGAAATGCCGTCTCTGCAGCTGGAAACCTCACCTGTACCTTTGACCCCTCTCCCTCTTTCTTTCCTGCTCCCTGTGTGTAAATCAATCATTAAGACTTGCCAGTATAGTTTCTATTTTCTTCCTTGTTTATACCATATTTCTATTTCCAATAGTTTAATTAGGTTCTTTTTTATTTCTCAACAGAACTATTACAGATTTGAGGGCAGCAGAGTGGGTGCCAGGAGATTCGTAGACTATAGCTGTAAGTTCGGAGAGATATGGCTGTCATTTGAACAAGGGTAGTAGCTGTGGGGATGGAGGAAAATAGGTAAAGTTCAATATAGGCTATGGGAAGTGGGAATGAAAAATGAATATTTGATTAAAACTAGTAAGGGAGACATTAGAAACACAAAGTGAGTCAAGTTCAGTGAGAGATGGTTGAAATGAAAAAAGGTGTTTGTTTTTTTGTGCGATATATTTGAGGGTGACCATTACCATCTATAATCAGACATCTACAACATTCATGTTTCCTTAAGGTACTACATACAGAACTACTGCTAACTAGTACATACAAAAATCAGGTTGGGCCCTAACCAGTTTGGCTCAGTGGATAGAGCATCGGCCTGTGGACTCAAAGGTCCCAGGTTCGATTCCAGTCAAGGGCATGTACCTTGGTTGCGGGCACATCCCCAGTGGGGAGTGTGCAGGAGGCAGCTGATCGATGTTTCTCTCTCATTGATGTTCCTAACTCTCTATCCCTCTCCCTTCCTCTCTGTAAAAAATCAATAAAATATATTTTTTAAAAAAACAATCAGGTCGGTGCCTCCGTATATGTGTGTGTGGAAATTCCACACTGTCTCAGGTAGGTGGATATTATGAACAAAAGGGAAAAGGCAATTTCCTACCTGATGGTGTGGAACTCTCTAAATCTGCCAGTCCAGCTTTCCCCCCCTTCTGTTTTACGTTTTATATGACCTAAATAGTCAATTTAGTATTTGTTACTAGTTTGGAGATTATTTTTTCTGGAGCCAGTATGAGGTGTTAAGTATTTATAGACAGAAACTTTGGCAAAGACTGTAGAGAATCTCGAAATGGCCTTTCACTGTGGCAGAAGAGCCTGGACAGATTCAAGTGCAAATCCAGATTTGGAGAGAGTAAGTGTGGGTTTGAGGAAGTTAAGTGTAAGATGAAAAAAAATCACTTTTTCCAGTATGACTTAGTGATTGTTAAATAGCTGTGTTTTTTTCATCTGAATCGCTTGGAGGGAAGTGCCATAGCTTTAGTAGTAAACAATTTATGCAGTTAAAATATGATAAAGACAAAGAAAAGCAAACCAAAAAGACGTTTTAGAGTAGAATGGGAACTGAGCCAATGAGCCCGACTGGTAGAGTCTTTGGAGGGAAGCCAGGATGTCTGTGATATTTCTCTAGTTAGGATATATATGGTATTCGATAAAATAAAAAAAAAGTTAACTCTTTCCATTGAATTTGAGACTTTCCTGATTCTGAAACTCAGACTGAATGCTAATTAAGAGTTTTTAAAAGTATGATTAAAAATGCACACGTGACATTTGGCAATGCCTTGGATCTCTCTAAAATGTCAAGATAGGAAAATATCCAAAACTTTTTTTTTTAGAAAAGAGGAAAGTTGGATTCTAGCCAAATGCCTGCTGAGGAATTCTTCTGAGAATTTCTGGAAACTGTGCTTTTGAAGGTAATCATGTTCTCCATGCTTACATGGGCCCAAATGGTACTCGAGTGAATGTAAAGCCTCATCTGTTTGTGGCTTGCTGTTGTGTATCCTGAAGACTTCAGTGGTCAAGTTTCACGTTGGCGAGATGACAAAAGAATACATTGGGTTTGGCACTACACAATCCTAGAATACTTTAAGAACAAATATGCCAAGAGAACCATATTATATAGCTTGAGTTATTTTTTTCATGTGTGATATGTATATCTCCTTATGTTAGACAAACCTATAGCAGTTTTTTGCTTTTTCATTAAGATAAATACACATCAGATACCTGATATACATATGCTATAGTTGAAGGGTGTAGGTGAGTTTATCAGGTAAATAATGTAAAATCAGCAGCTCTCTCATCTAAACTTAATGTCTTAAATCTTATCAACATAGGTTTTTTTAAAAAATATATTTTATTAATTTTTTACAGAGAGGAATGGGGAGGGATAGAAAATTAGAAACACTAATGAGAGGGAAAGATCGATCAGCTGCCTCCTGCACACTCCCCACTGGGTATGTGCCGGCAACCAAGGCACATGCCCCTGACTGGAATCGAACCCAGGACCATTGAGGCCGCAGGCCGACACTCTATCCACTGAGCCAAACCAGTCAGAGCAACATAGGTTTTTCTTTAATGTTTTCACTGATTTTACAGAGAGATGAAGGGAGAGGGATAGAGAGAGAAACATTGATGAGAAGGAAATATCAATGGGCTGCCTCCTACACACCCTCTACGGGGGATCGAGCCCACAATCTGGGCATATGCAGTCTCCTGTAACCCAACCTGTGACTTCTTGGTTCATGGGTTGATGTGCAACATAATTTTTTAAGAGAGAGGGAACAACTGTCTACATACAGTCAGAAAGGACCAAGAAGAAAATGCCTAACTTTCCTGCAACAATCTGGGATATTACCATCTCCTCTATTCATTAATTCAGCCTGTTGTTTAATATAGTGAAAATGTTTAGTGTTATTTTTTTAAGTGTACAGGTCAGTCACCACCATCTATCTCCAGAACTGACACTCTTTAGCCATTAAACACCAACTCTCCATTTCCCCTTGCCCCTAGCCTCTGGCTGCACCATTCTGCTTTCTGTCTCTATGAATCTGACTGCATTAGGCACCTGATATAAGCAGAATCATACAAGAGTTTTCTTTTTGTGACTGGCTTCTTTCACTTAGCATAACGTCTTCAATGTCCATCCATGTTGTAACATGTCAGAATTTCCTTCCTATTTTAAGGCTGAATAATATTTCATTGTATGTATTAGCACCTTTTTTTAATCCATTCACCCACTGATGGACACTTAGGTTGCTTCCATCTTTTTGCATTGAGTTTTATTATTAGATGATCCTTCAAAAAGGGACTGGGGACACAGAAGTGAATAAGATGAACAATGTCTCCCTTTGGGAGGATCAATTGTGGGGAGAGATGAAATAGAATTAGACAAATGTACACCTTGGATCGTTATGGATGGTGAAATATTTTATGAATAAAATGAACCGTAGTGTTGTAATGGACAATGAGGGAGGTATATGGAGACTCCCCTTTACAGGGTCATTTAGGCAATGCCTCCCCAAGAAGGGAACGTCATAGATGGTAATCTTGCCTCTAGTCTACTTAATCCGGGTCAGAATCCTATTTTCCTTGTTGGCTCGTGTGTCCATGGTGCCTCGCACTAAATATTTGTTGAATGTGAGGAGAGAGAAGTAGAGCGGCAGAGAACAGGTCTTCTCCATGTGAAGGAGTCGTCTCCTGCTCTCACAGTTCCTCCTGCCTCGCCTGCTCTCTGCCTTCCTTTCCTGCAGCTCCCCAGGCAGCTGGGGAAAGTGGTAGGCTCAGGGTTTGACAGAGGGGAGATAAATAAATACTGTGTTAATAAGGAAAAAAGAAGAATGATGGGTCAACAAAAGCGATATCAATAGTAATGATACTGATAACAAAGCACAGCCTGACAGTGCTTTTTAATGTTGCTAGTTATTATTACTAGAGGCCCCATGCACAAAATTCACGCAAGGGGCTCAGCCTTCACAGTCTCAGCTGCCTTGGCCCTCGCAGCCCAGGCTTCATCCAGAAAGTCACCTGGATGGTTGTTCTGCTATTCGGTCTAATTAGCATATTATATAGGATTTTCTTTTTATTGAATTTATTGGGGTGACATTGGAAAAATTATACAAGTTTCAGGTGCACAATTCTGCACTACATCATCTGTACACTGTATGGTGTGTTCACCACCCCAGTCAAGTCTGTCCATCACCATTTATCCCCCCTTGAGACCTCTCCCCAGCAATCACCACACTGTTGTCCGTGTGCATGAGTTTTTTCTTTTTGTTTTTGCTCAATCCCTCTACCGCTCCCCCCCCCCCCACACACACACAACAACCTATGTGCAAGGTCCTTTTATTATCTCCAGTTATTGATAAAGAAACAGGGGCACGTGCAGGTTAAATGATTTTCCAAAATCCTGTGGGGTGAAAATGACAACACAGGATTTAAACCCACTAACAGGGCTATAGCACCCCATGCCTTCCTTTAGAAATTAATTGAGGGCAAGGAACAACCCTTGTTTAATATCTAATTTCAGACACCATCCAGATGAAGATAATAAATATATTGGAAAAGAATAGAGACTATAGACATTTGATTTTAGACTATGATTTCCACTTAAAAGTAAATGGGGTATTTGCTAAAGGGTGAAATGGTAGGAAAAATCTCAGTTCCAGGCACAGACCCTTACTGGCCCTCAAACAGTGCTCACTCTTTGGTCTCACATTTTTTATTCAAAGGAATCAGACGAGATGATCTTTATCAATTGAAAAATTCTGACTATATTACACTTGATGGTCTGTTAGTCCTACAGCGTAGTGATGGCTTCAGTCCTCTCTGCATTTCAATTGCACCTTTCCTTGTGAAAGTAACAATGAGTGTCCTGCAAGAATGTAAACTTATGGTCACATTTGCTTATCTTCGAAGTTCTTGCAGTATTTCAGAAGTTTACTGACAAGCCCCTATTTTCAAAGTGATGAAACAACAGTGTAAACTGGTGAGCTTGACAATCTTTCATAACAAATTACCAAAAACATTCTTTGGGAAAAATCAGCAATGGAGGTGCTATTTAAAGAAGCCACGCCAGCTTCGGTACAAATACAGGACATGCAGTAAGCATCACTTCCTTAGTCCACAGATGTCCTGATTTCAAAAGACCTCTTACCTATTTGTTAAGAGCTTTAGCAAGATATAACTTACATACCATAACGTTCACTGTTTTAAAGGGTACAATTCGGTGGTTTTTAGTAAATGCATAGAGCTGTCCAGATCCACCTGTCAGGAGCATCTATCTCAGTAGCGCCAGAACTAGCATCCCATCAATTTGCTGCATAAACCACTTACGGGGTAGAGAAATGGCATCCAGGGAATCCTGGCTAACCCCAATTGAAATCACTTGTAAAAACACAAGGGGTGCCCTAACCGGTTTGGCTCAGTGGCTAGAGCCTCGGCCTGTGGACTGAAGGGTCTCAGGTTCGATTCTGTTCAGGGGCATGTACCTTGGTTGCAGGCACATCCCCAGTAGGAAGTGTGCAGGAGGCAGCTGATCGATGTTTCTCTCTCATCGATGTTTCTGGCTCTCTATCCCTTTCCCTTCCTCTCTGTGAAAAACCAATAAAATATATTAAAAAACACACACACAAGGGATGATTAAGTATTCCGATATAGACTCCCAATAGCATGCAAATAGATGGTTAAAAGAACACAGTCATTTGTAATATTAGCACCTACAAAAATAATGCAGGCTTGTTGGCAACAGGTAAGTTGTCCGTTATGACATTTGTCTATATCTTGGGTTAAACTTAAAGTCAGAGACATCTTGTCATCTTCAAACAAAATAAATTAACATTCTGGAGCTTTAAAATAATCTTTAAAATAGATTACCACTTGGGAAAAGGCAGAATCATAACATTCAGTGACAAAGTTTGAAATTTTCCTATGGGCCTTAGTGACTTAATCACTAATAGAACTAATGAAAAGAAAGCTTGATCAAATTATATGTTTGATATTATATGTCTAGCTCATTTTTTCCCAATTTTATTGAGAAATGTCGACATGTAGCACTGTAAAAGTTTAAGGTGTACGGCATAATGCTTTGCAATATATGTACAATATCAAGCAGATATCTTGAAAATAAAACAGTACAGTAGCCACCGGCAAAAAAGGAAAGAAAGTTGAATCATTATTTTAAGATCCTTTTTGGTGATTCTATGTTGAAAGTATAGGGAGAATGTTTTCCACTGGCAATATCCTTTGTCTTAAAATTTAATGACACAACACATTTAGCAAAGCAGCTAGATTATTTCTCATGCATATATTGGATTGAGGCAGTTACTACTATAGAAAAGACAAAAATAAGGAAGATTTTATTTCATACCCTGTTTGGCTTGTAACTCTAATGAGCTTTTTCTTGTGTTCATCTCACTGAATGGCCATTTTTATGTAGCTGCTCAGACCTTGGCAACTCACTTGGGTGCCCTAATGAATGAGGTTGCCCTGCGAATGTGTGATTCTAATTTGTAAGTTAATATAAAACCATGGCACTAGAAGTAAGGAAACCCTTAGATCTCTGCTCTGGGTTCAGTGGTCTTCATTTTCCAATAGATGTCTTTGTAACTTGGCTCAAAAGATTTTCCTGACTTCTGGTGCCATCCAGAAAAACATTGTAAGAAACAACTTAATTACAATTTTTAGCCAATTACAAGCTTTTATAACAAACATTTCAGTGTGCGATGATTTGTAGTTAACATTTCATTTCAATAAGTAATTACTTAGATTTACAACTACCTGCACTACATTAATACAAAGCCTATCTTTCTGATCACTGTATATTTGCCTTACACTATGCAAAGCTGCATCCTTTTTGCATTTGGGAGCCCCGTTTTATAGATGAAGAGGTGGTGGCTTAGAAAAGGTGGTAGATGATTGGATAATGACATCATGACTCGAACTAAGGTCACATAGAGGTAGGTAGGCACCTGTGTGCTAATACAGGACTTATTTGTAGCAAAACATCCTCTGTCATATCCAATTATTGCTATTAATTTGAATTGTATTGGGTTTGCATTTAATATGCAAACTGTTATTGCTTTATCATTTATATAAGAACTTACACTTACAAAATGTTTACCAAGTTTATATTTTTACATATTTCAGCATATATTGTTTCCACTCCAGATCATGCTGCTTCCTCACCTTTATATTTTTCTGCTTTACAATTAATATTATTTCTAAAACTAGACCTAAAACAAGTTAATTTTAGTTTTTCTAAGATTTTCTTAAATACAAGTTCTAGAAACTCTTAAATATATTATTTTATTCATTTTAACAAGTACATACTTGAGTGGTTATTTATTCTTTTGTTACATATGTTCTGAGAAATCAAACACATCTTAAAAGATAAGCTATTAACCCAATTAAACGTTTAAATTTTGGATTTTTATAGATAACATTTGCTTTATCTACAGAAGTTTAGAGCATTGAACTTTTAAGAATTAAAATCTACTCTAATCATGAACGAACAGATTCGAAGATGTTAGCAAACTCTCACAAACCAAAGCAAAACTAAGACATTTTAATTGATTTTGGTATTACCTTAACACATATAAAATAAGAACTTAAATGTTTTCAAAATATTCATTAAAAGTAGAGAAAACTTGCCCGGCCAGCATGCTCAGTGGTTGAGTGTTGACCTATGAACCAGTAGGTCCAAGTTCAATTCCAGGTCAGGGCGCATGCCTGGGTTGTAAACTCAATCCCCAGTGTGGGGCGTGCAGGAGGAAGCTGATCAATGATTCTCTCCCATCATTGATGTTTCTATCCCTCTATCTCCCTCTCCCTTCCTCTCTGAAATAAATACAAAATATTTTTTTTAAAAAGTAGAGAAAACCTTGTTCGTTTATTCACATAACTATTCTTTCTAGTACCTGAGTGAAAATTATATGTTGTTAGTTCCTTTCATAAACCGTTTGCTCAAGCAGAAAACCTGAAAGAATTTTGCAGGTATACACAGGGTTGTAATAACTTACTGAGACTTGGAAGACAAGACATGATCACTGTTCTACTCAAACTCTTATAATTTAGAAAATTTTATAGACATAGAAGAGATATTACCAGATTAAAACTACGCCAACTCTGTCTCACAAGACTTGTAACAAAAGCTAGTTGCATTACTGGTTGCATATATTGGAATAAGTTGGACAAATAGACCAATGCATTATGGACTATAGTGTTTAAACTATAGATTATGGCCTCTAAGAATTTTATACTTATCTTCTAGTCTTTGGTTTTGCAAACGTATTTTTTAAAATATTTTTAAAATATATTTTTTATTTATTTCAGAGAGGAGGGGAGACGGAGAGAGAGGTAGAAGCATCAATGATGAGAGAGAATCATTGACCAGCTGCCTCCTGCATGCCCTACCCTCGGGATTGAACCCAGGCATATGCCCTCACCGGGAATCAAACCATGATCGCCTGGTTCATAGGTTGATGCTCAACCACTGAGCAATGCTAGCAGGGCAAACTTATTTTTTCATATGACTAAATAAATATTTATTATTATTCCTGTGTCCAAATGTGCAATTCAACTTCTTAAATTGATATGGTCATATCCTCTAAATTTAACAACATTCAAAACACTATCCAATAAACCAAGAGAAGATTTTCATGTTCAGTATTCACCATTGTGATATAACTTAGATTACTTTCTCAACTGATATTATGAAAATTTAAAATGTAAGAGTGCAATAGACTAATATTAAGTTTTTCTAAAGGAGAGTTTCATTGATTATGGAGTAACTAGGGACTGTATCCTTTGTTGTAAAATGTTTATGAGCATTGCTTGATTTGCAACCTCATTGGTTGTATTGAAAGTTCATTCTATACAAAAAATGATGCATCTTGTGAACAAGAAATATGTTTACACAATGGTCAACAGAAAACCCTTGATTAAATGAAGTATAAAAATTGGTTAGATTAGAGGCTCATTCCATTTATTTTAGTTTTCAGTTGTGTGGAAGAATAAAGCTTTAGTTTTGCTAACGACTATGCTTTAAAAAATAGAACAAATTTTCTTTATTGACATAATTAAAACCATGTTTTTAAAGAGAATGAAAAACATTAACATGCTAAGCTAACTTTTGAAGAGTGAAAGTAATAGGTTGTAGAACTCTAAAAGAAACACATTGATATTTTCTAGTAAATAAATTGTTTGCATTTAATCTTTCTCTTCAAAGTTTGAACTTATTTTGTACTGCTATGTTTTAAAGAACTAAATTTCTAACCTGTACTTTTGATGCTTTTATGAAGTTTATTCTTAGGGAAATTAGGTGGGTGAAGATGGCTATCTGCTAAAAATACATAAATTAAAAGAGCTAAACTTTGGTTGCTTTGAAACTTATTAATACAATGAAATAGTAATATTAATCTGCAAAGTCAAGTCCGTTTTATCACATGAAGTCTATGTTGAGTTTTTGTGGGTTTTTTTGTTTGTTTGTTTGTTTTAGAAAATACTTTAAAAAATAAGGAACAATACAATGTAATGTATAAACTTTTGGTACCTTAGGTGGAATTTCACGTGAAAATTTGCATGGTGTTTTTTCATAAATAATATTAGAATATTAAAAATTGCCAATAAAAACAAGTTTGATAATGCTTAATCACTTTTAAATATTAATTAACAAGTTAATGAAGACTATTAAAACTGTAGTTTATTCTCATATTAAAATCTATTCTCTGATTAACTGCACAAACAATCATGGGCTCTAATATCTAAATATAACCACAAGAGGAAAGGGATAGATTTCCTGTAACATTTATTAACATGTGCAGCCTGTGAGAATTCTATTAGTCCAGACAGGAGAACTGCAATGTTTCTTTTGTCTTCCTTATTAATTTTGACAGATTTGAAGTGCTTGCATTTCTGGTTTCCATGAATTCCCTACTCAGCAACAGTTTAATTTTGCATACTTATTAGGTGCTTTAAAAATGCTATACTTTTTAAAATAGGGTTGCAGAAAAAACTAACTAGAAATAAGTTACACAAAATATTTTCTTTTTCATTTCAGTGAAAAGAATCTTTGAAAAATAAAATCAAAGCATCAATTAAATTGATATCATTCCACTCATAGTTATATAGTCACAAATTGAGGACTGTGAATGTAATGGACTTAATAATCCAACCATGCTATTTTCTGTTTTATGGAGATGGTCTGTGTAGTGAGTAAGTTATAAGGGACATGTCTTTTTAAATATTCTTGAGTCTTATCTCATAAATTTCATAAGTATGCAGATATTTTGTCATATTTTGCACAATTTTTTTCTTTCTATTGGGAAAAGAAAAATGTTTATTTTTATTAAATATTTTTTATTGATTTTAGAGAAAGGGAGAGGGAGAAAGAGATAGAAACATCAATAATCAGAGAGAATCATTGATTGTCTGTCTCCTACATGGCCCCACACTGGGGATCAAGCCTGCAACCCTGGTATGTGCCCTGACCGGGAATCAAACCGTGACCTCCTAGTTCATAAGTTGATGCTCAACCACTGAGCAACACTGGCTGGGCTCAGAAAATACCTTTTGTAGCAGTTCAGATATATATTGAGTTATTTTTTTTAATTGGTTGTTTCTTTTGATACTGTTATTTCACTCAAAAACTTTGGTACTTTGGCTTTGATGATAAGAAAGAGTAGTCGAACAGCCTTCCACACTGAAACATCTTTTTAAAGAAAATTTGTTTTGTCATTTACTTCTTTATTGTTTGACATTTAAAATTTCTTTCTCCTATTAATTAGTTTTACTTTGATAATCATCAAGGCATCACTCTTAGGACCTTCTTACTCAATGTTATTATAATAGTTGATGGTTCACTAATTGTGTCCTGTGCTCTTAATTTTGCATATAAAACACCATTCTCTTCATTTGAGTGTATGTAACAAAATGTGCTGCTGCAATGAGCATGTTGGCTTTTAAGTCATTGAATAAATATATATAAATTGCCTCCTGTATGGTAGACACTAAACGTTCCACTGATGCTTAGAAGAGAGGCAGTCTTTCTGAGTTCATTGAAATAGAATGTCTAAATGATGATTAAATAAGTATTAAAGTATAGTGCACTGTGAAGTATTTTATTTTGAGAGATCAAGACTTTCAGAAGAAATATTTTATATTTAACATCAGATCAAAACTATATTTTTATTTATTAATGAGCCAATACTGTTTTATAGAAATGAGAATTGTTATAGTTTTGAGGTTAAAAAAGAAAAATTCAGTGTGTCACTGAGCAGCACAGATAGCCAAAATGCTATGAATGAAACATGGCTTTCTCTTAAGAAAAATCCACAAAACCCTAAAATGGGACTTTGACCTTACAGGTAAGGGTTGTTGTTTAAAATATGTACAGAAGTATAAGTATTATTCTAATAAGCAACTAAAATAAAATAGAATAGCTATAAGTCAAAACTTTGTTTTTTGTATCAAGTAATAGAAATTTCTTCCAAGGCGAAGACTGATGTGCAAAGGTGAGATGGGGCTGAGGGATTACTTTGGCATTGTAGTCATTCCATAAAGAAGTCTAACCAAGCCTCATATGGGTACTAACAAGCTACAAAAGACAGAGTTGACTACTTGTCCAGGGGCTGCATCCTCTCTTATGGTGTGACATTATTATTCTCTTGTAGCATACCCATTTTCCATAATTTTCTACTCTTTAGACAATCTGATTGACTCAACCCAGCATGAGTTTCTCCTCTTGGTTCAGGTGCTCCTACCCCCTTTCCCTAATCTTTGGCTTGTGGGAGGGACAAGGGGAACTTGAAGTTATGTCTTATTTTAAGTTGCCCTTGTAAAAAAAATAGGGGTATAGCATGTTAAGTGAGAATGGGAAGTTATACAGGGTAGGAAAATTTATTAATAAGTTCATAGTAATAAAACTTGTCTCTCCCTGGCCAGTGTGGCTCAGTTGGTTGGGCATCATCTCTCATGCATTGAAAGGTTGTAGGTTCAATTCTTAGGGCCCATGTCCTGGGTGGTGGATCGATGTTTGGCTCTTCTTTCTCTCTCTCTCTCTCTCTCTCTCTCTCTTTCTCTCTCTCTCTCTCTCTCTCTCTCTCTCTCTCTCTCTCTCTCTCCTCCCCCATCTAAAAAATAAATCAATACAAATGTTTTTTTTAAAAAAATAACTTATGTCACAGCACAGTGTATATCACAGATAGCAGTATATATAAGCTTACTTCTTTTTCTTTTTGCCTCTCATTTTAAACAGAACAGTAATCCATTATTTAGAACATGAACATTAAGTAAAATATTCAACTGATGAATCCATTGTCTTAACTTGTGTGTCTGTTAACTATTGCCACAATGTTGTTGCAGAGAAATAGCCACAACATCTCATATACTTGGAACAATACACTCATACATCTGTGAGCAGGTTAGAGTTGGACTGTCTAGGCTGGGCTCAACCAGTCTCTGAGTTAGCTGGGACTACCTCCTCAATACCTGTTATCTTCCTTCTGGTACTAAAGGACTAGCAAGAATGTTGTTCTACTGACTATGACAGAGGTACAAGAGACAAAGCAAATACATTTCAAGTCTCTACTTGTGTTATATTTGTAGATATCCCACTGACCAAGATAATTATCACAGATGAGCCCAAACTCAAAAGGCAGAGAAACTCCATCTTTAGTAGGAGGGACTGTGAGGTTGCTTGAGGCAGGGAGTGAAGAATTGGGGTCAATGATTCAACCCACCACTGCTTGTATCCTTAATGTGAATCAAACTACTTTTCTGTTTTTAATCAGTCTTCATAGAAGCCTTATGTATTTCATAAAATTCAGTATCTATTGGGCAAAAGAAAAAGTGAATAAAAAATGGTAGACTATTTTTGTTTGTTGTATATTACACTTCCCTTTTGAGTGTGTCTACCACATCCAGATTCACAACTACTGAAAAGTATACCACAGGCTGCCTTTGCAGAGTGTTTGTTTTGAAGGATAGTATAAAAATTCCCCTAAGTTTCATATGCAACCACACATATTTTAACTTGATCTTTTCTTCTGCATTTACTTTTGGGAGTCCTTAAGAATCTGTTAAAATGCAGAAATTATGCAGTATTGATTTCAGGAAAAGTTGAAGTGGTTACACATGATTGCCTTTGCCTTAAAAGAAATCCTTATTTGGTTCTAATTTGAACAATATTGAAAGCACAACAAAACTAGCTTTTTATTATGTCACCACACATTTAGTGAGTTATGGAAAGCATTTTGTTTCAAGAATGGAGTTAACTATGTCTTGTCCACACGTCCAGCCATTTCTGGCTGCTTTCCAAGCCTGCCTGTTACTCATGCATGTTTGTTTCCGAGTAAGAATAATGCGTCGAAAACCTAGGAACATGCTCTGCTGACTGCTAGGAGAATTCCAGCTGTGAGAGATTCATGTAATTGCTTCTGTTTGAGAAATATAATTGGTCGCAACTGCATACATGTAGTTTATATGGAAATATGTTCTGTTTTAAAACTCATTATGTTTATGTTTACTTTGCTTTTAAAAATTAAAAAGAATCTAAAATGTGTATGTTTTCTTTTTTCCTCATATTCCAGAATACTTGGAATAAAAACGGTACAAATTTGTGTGAGATACATGCACAGATATCTAAATTTACACATACTTTAAATTTAAGATATAAAGTTTGAAATGCCAAAATACTGATTAGCCTAGAAATCCAAAAAGAATATTCCTATCCCAAAGTTAAATGTTGCTTCCTCAAATATTATCATTGCATCATGTTCCTTTTACTAAAGTGTTTTTTTTATAAAACATTATAGTAAAATAGAGTTCAGTATACAAAAGATATTTAATCCTCGCCTTCTAGTAAAATGCAATGATTTTTCAAAAATTTTCTTGTCATTCTAAAAAAAAAAGAAGTCCAAAACTTTAGCTAAATGCATAGACTTACTTTGTAATGAACCCTGGACTTAGTAGGATTTATTCCTATAACAGACCAGTGTGCCCAAGCATTCCTGGTTCCCTCTTTCATGCCACGGTGGCTGTTGGTTTTTCCTAATAGGTCCCACCTAGCCCCTGCCAGGCTTTCCTAGTATGGTATCACAGGCCTTTTCTCCCAAGTTTGTTGTCTCTCATTTTCTTTAAGAAATACCATGAACATGGGATTGCCACCACAAACTCTTTTGCATTCAGTCGGCTGTACATCATAAATAAATACCTAAAAGCATTGTTCACTGCATATGATCAGACCTCGCACGCCTATGGAATCCAAATATTGCATTCCTGACATTTAGGACTTTTAAATGTAGGCTGCTCTTTGCTAGGGCCTTCCCATAACTAAAATATGAGTCACTTGTAAACCATAATAGATTCTGGCTGTCCAGCATGATGAAGTGTTCTGGATGGAGTGAAACATTTCACCCAGACTCATGGCAGCAGAGTATCCCCAGTGGTCACCCCAAATAGGGAAAGAAATGAAGAGGAAAGTCAAAGGAGCTATGCAATCCCTGGCACCCTCCTTTCGTGGCAATAGGGCTCCTTACTCCTGTGGCTAGAAATGCAAGTGCTTAGAGTGTGAACCCATAACTGACAGTACAAGTAGCCGTTGAATTTTCTTTTTCCTGATGGCTAAATTTAACCTGAAGCTTTAAATTTTAAAAAGGCATCAGTCATGTATTCTACCAAGTGAAATTATATGGTTAGTTCTAAACACACACACACACACACACACACACACACACACACACACACACACACACCCCTAATGTAAAATATCAAACTTTCTGCTGAAATTTATCACTTAATTGGACCTGCTGCTATGGAACTGCAGTATATACCGACTTTGACATAAATTTACTAAATAAAGACTTGTTATTGGAAGCCTAAAAGTATGTAAAATGTGTCAATCCCAACTGAATTAACCGAATCCTGTAGTATCTGGCTTCGTTTGAAGAGAGCATGCAAAGCTATCGCCAAACATTTTAAGTACAAATGTGATTATTCCCTTGAGCCATGGTTTTAATATTTCTATCCTGCTGTCTTCGTTTAGTCAATGTTGCTCTTGATTCCCACGTATAATGTCAAGTCACAGAGCGTCCCCTGCACGCTCCACTCTGAGACGGGTTTCCAGGTGTCCCTCAGCGCCAGCCGCCACTGCCAGCCATGGGCTCAGCCAGCTCCACACAGACCCCCCTCCCCGGCAGGAAAGGTGGAGTTTTCCTTTCCAGGGTCAAAGGAAGTGACCCCCGGGGGCGCAGTGGCTGCACTGATCCTGGTGCAGATTTCAATTGGGTTCATTTCCTTTCTGTTTCAACTCCTCACTTGAGCCTCCATACAGAAATGTAAGGGTCAGTCTCAGCATCTCGTTTCACTCTGATGGAATAGAAATTGTTTTGAGTGTAAGATTAGACGTGTTTTTTTTTCACCGAATTTCAGGAGAACCTACGCAATATAAACTGGGGCGTCACTTAGCAAAGCGCTATTGGAGTGGCATCATAATGACCCGTGAAGGGCAATGCCCATTTGAACAAGCTCAGTTATTCTTCCAGGTTTCCTCGTGTGCGTGACTCTCCTGGTGTTCAGTGTAACTGCTTCTGAAGCAGTGATGGGCATTACTTCATCTCTTCTGTTCCAGTCTCCAAAGTGGGAGGTTTTTTCTGAAGCCCTTCATTTGAAGTCATCATTCGGAGTATAAAGTTATTGAATGATCACCAACTATGATTTCACATCATAAAATTATTGCATGATGGCATGATGGGCACACATGAACTAGGAAATCAGTAGGACTGACTTGTTTCTAAATATCATTATAATATAGGACAACTTTGAGTAATGCACTTGTTATAGACCAGTATCTATTTTATTTGCTAAGCATGTGAATCTAGCACTTCCCTTTTCTTTCCCCCGCCTTTCCCCTCACCACCCCAGGCATGTTACCATTTAGCTTCCTCACTCCCAAGCTGCAAGGGCCCTTCCTACACCTCTATAACTTGTTTCCTAAGCATACTTTTCCTACAAATTACTTCTACCTCTTTGATTTTATAAATGAACGTCCTTATAAAAAATAAAAATAAACATGTACAAATAACCTGGCTTTCTTTTTTTTCCTACTCATTTTTACCTGTGATTTATTTGTACTTCCCATAGTTTCTTTTAAACAAAGGTTTGTATTTTACAGGTTTTTTAATGGGAAATTTGATTTACTTACTACTTTTTAAGTAGAAAACTGTATCTGTTAGAAACATTCTTTTCATTCTTTTTTGCTTTGCAACCAACTTGGGAGAAGAGTTCTCATCTTCATTTTATTGTATTGAAATTTTCTTTCATTGACATATAGTAGACTTACAGTGTTATAGTAGTTTCATTTCATTTCCGGTGTACAACATGGTGATTCTAAATTTATATGTGATATGAGTGATCACAACGATAAGTCTAGCTACTTTCTGCCACCATACAAAGTTACTGCAGTTTATAGTATCTATGCTATTTGTGACTCATTCTAAACTGGAAGTGTGTAACCTTAATAATCTTGACCTATTTTTCCCACTTAGTCTGTTTCTGTTTTGTGTTGTTTGTTTTTTAGATTTCACATAGAAGCAAAATTATACAGTATTTGTTTTTCTCTGACTACTTTCACTTAGCATAATACCCTCCAGGTCCATCCATGTTGTCATAAATGGCAAGATTTCACTCTTTTATGTAGCTAATATTTCATGATATATGGTATATTATGTCTTCTTTATCCATTTATCTATCAATAGACTTAGGTTGCTTCCATATCTTGACTATTGTAAATACTGTAATGCTGCAAAGAACATAGGGGTGCATAAGTCTATTCATACTACTGTTTTTGTTTTCTTCAGAAAAGTGCCCAGAAGTGGCATTGTTGGGACCTGTGGTAGTTGTATTTTTATTTTTTCAAAGAATCTCCATACTGTTTCCCACAATGGCAATACCAGTGTATATTCCCATACACAGTGCACTAGGCAGCCAAGTGTTGTTTGTCTTAAATAAATCACTTGACATTTTGACACCTTGCTTTTGATTCTCTATAACATGAAGGAGATGGACTTGATGATATTTAAAATTCCTTCTAAAAATTTTACTACATCTACTTTAAAATAAATGGATTTATAAACTTTTGGTGTACTATGAATTCTGCAATTTCCCAAAAGGAAAAAAAAAAGTAGATTGTTTTTCATTCTTATTTATTAGAACCATTATGTAGGGTTTAGGAAAGTAATGAATTAAAAGTATGTTTAGATTTTTTTTTTCATTCTGATTCACTAAGAACCACTTAGCCTGTAGAGAGGTTATGAGTTTAAGAGTATGTTTTTAATTGTGGTTGAGATAGTGACCACAATGCAATTATCAGTTTATTAACTTAAGAACAGGCTTATAATAGACTTCCCCCCCCCCCTTTTTTATTAAATTTAGAGAGAAGAAGGGAGAGGGAGAGAGGGATAGAAGCATCAATGATGAGAATCATTGATCAATGATTGGTTGCTTCTTGCACATGCACTGCTGGGGATTGAACCCACAATCTCAGTATGTGCCCTAACCAGAAATTAAATCCTGATCCCATGGGTTGATGTTCAACCACTGATCCACACTGGCCAGGCTGGACTTTTCTATTTTAGTCAATTCCTTAGTTTGACTGTAACATATTCTATATAATAAAGAATATGCAAATTGACCATCACACCCTGGCACAAGATAGCCGCCCCCATGTGATTACAAGATGTCTGCCCCCATGTGGTTACACAATATGGCCGCCACAAGATGGCCAACAGGGGAGGGCAGTTGGGGGCGACCAGGTTAACAGGGGAGGGCAGTTGGAGGTGACCGGGCCTGCAGGGGAGGGCAGTTGGGGGCAACCAGGTTGGAAGGGGTGGGCAGTTGGGGAGGACCAGACCGGCAGGGGAGGGTCATTAGGGGCAAGCAGACCAGCAGGGGAGGGCATTTGGGGGTGACCAGGCTGGCAGGATAGGTCAGTTGGGGGGACCAGCCCAGCAGGGGAGGGCAGTTGGGGGCGATAAGGCCAGCAGGGGAGCAGTTAGGCATCAATCAGGCTGAAGGGGAGTGGTTAGAGGGTGATCAGGCTGGCAGGCAGGAGCAGTTAGGGGCAATCAGTCTGGCAGGCGAGCAGTTGGGAGCCAGCAGTCCCAGATTCTGAGAGGGATGTCTGATCAGGCCTACACCGGCAGTTTGGCATCCCCTGAGGAGTCCCAGATTGAAGAGGGTGCCGGCTGGGCTGAGGGACAACCTCCCCCCACCCAGTGCACAAATTTTGTGTATCGGGCCTCTAGTTACTTTCATAATATCAATTTAAATTGGTTTTATAATTATATCTATATGTATATTATGATTTGATAATTGCTGTTGTTAATTTGCAATTGCTCATTGATTATGTAGTTGTATTCTGATTTATTTACTTTAAAAATTCAAAATAAATCTCTAAGATGTGATGCCAATCTTGATGCAGTGCAGGATAAAAGTATAGTTTGCATATTACAGAGTGATATTTAAAAGAGGAAAGCATTGTACTCATTTCATAACAACTATTTGCACAATACGATTTTGGGGTTTTAAACACCTGTGTAACTATTCAGCCAGGTGAATATCAAAAACTCTCTTCCTTCAGAATAAAGAAATTTGGGGACAATATTTCAAGCCATATTTTCAATTTAACTTTCACCTTTTTTAAATTACCAAAAGACAATTTTTTTTATTATTTTTATTTTTAATCTCTCTCTCTCTCTCTCTCTCTTAAATCTTTATTGTTGAGATTATTACAGATGTCCCTTCATTTCCCTCCATCCAGTTCCTGCCCCACCCCAGGCCCTCACCACCCTGCTGTCTGTGTTGATAGGTAATGCATACATGCAAATAAGATCTTTGTCTACTCTCTTCCAGCCCCCTACACTCCCTTCCCTCTAAGAATCATCAGTCTGTTCCATTTCCATGCTCCTGATTCTATTCCATTCACCAGTTTATTCTGTTCATCCAATTTCTTATTCATTTGATTTTTAGATTCAATTGTTGATAGATATATATTTGTTGCCACTTTGTTGTTCATAATTTTTATCTTTACCTTTTTCTTCTTCCTCTTCTTAATGAATACCCTTCAGCATTTCATATAATACTGGTTTGGTGGTGATGAACTCCTTTAGCTTTTTCTTGTATGTGAAGCTTTTTATCTCACCTTCAATTCTAAATAGCTTTGCTGGGTAAGTAGTCTTAGTTGTAGGTCCTTGCTCTTCATAACTTTGAATAATTCTTGTCACTCCCTTCTGGCCTGCATAATTACTGTTGAGAAATCAGCTGACAATCATATGGGCACTCCCTTGTAGGTAACTAACTACTTTTTTCTTTCTGCTTTTAAGATTCTCTCTTTGTCTTTTGCCCTTGGCATTTTAATTATGATGTATCTTGGGGTAGTCCTCTTTGGGTTCCTCTTGTTTGGGGTCCTCTGTGCTTCCTGGACTTGTAAGTCTATTTCTTTCACCAGAGAGGGGAAGTTTTCTGTCATTATTTCTTCAAATAGGTATTTAATATCTTGCTCTCTCTCTTTTTCTGGCACCCATAATTTGGATGTTGGTACACTTGAATTTTTCCCAGAGGCTCCTTACATATCTCCATATTTTTGGATTCTTGGTTTTTTTTTTCCTTTTTGCTCTTCTGGTTGGGTGTTTTTTGTTTCCTCATATTTCAAATCATTGATTTGATTCTCGGGATCCTCTAGTCCAGCAGTGGCCAACCGGTGGTCCATGAGGTCCGAAAGGTTGGCTACCACTGCAGTCTAGTCTGCTGTTGAATCCCTGTATATTATTCTTTATTTCAGTCAGTGTATGCTTAATTTCTGACTGGTCATCTTCCATTTTTTGGGCATTCTCACTAAGATCCTTGAAAGTCTCACTAAGTCCCCTTGGAGGTTTCTAGAAAGTTTTTGAGTAACCTTATAACTGTGGTTTTGAACTCTATATCCAGTAGTTTGCTTTCTTACATTTTCTTTAATTTGTGACATGTTTCTTTGTCTCCACATTTTGGCTGCTTCCCTGTGTTTGTTTCTATGTATTTGGTAGAGCTGCTAAGTTTCCTTGAGTTTGCCTTGTGTAGTAGATGTTCTATAGAGCCCAGTGACTCAGCCTCCCCAATCACCTGAGATGTACACTCTACATGCACCCCTTTGTGGGCTGTGTGCACAGTCTTGTTATAGTTGAGCCTTGATTGCTGTTGGTGTCACTGGGAGGAATTGACCTCCAGGCCAATTGACTGTGAGGACCAGCTGCAACTACAGTAGGAGAGCTGCTGTGCAGGACACACCCTTTTGGGGCAGGACTTAATTCAGTGGGGCTTTGGTGCTCACTGAGTCTGCCCCTTGAGTGTGTCACTTATGGATGTGTAGACTTGTAATCTGGAATGGTCTGACATTGACCACTGGGTACACTGGCTTTTTGGTCTCCAGGCAGGTGCAAAGTCAGCCACTGTCTGGAGCAATGCAGCAGGAGCTACAGAGAGATCTGCAGATTCCTCCTCTTTGTATTGGGTTTGGAAGTGCCCAGATGAGGCCCAGCTGTGAATCAAGGCAGGGTGATGCTGGTGCTGGGTCTGGGGCCTTTTATTGATAGGTTTGGGGCTTCTTGACCCAGCTGCAGCTTGTTTGACAGGTTTCAGCCTGAGTAAGGACAGGCCATTCATATGCAAAAGCTGCTGCTCACAGCTTCGGGTGGGGTTGTAAATTGGATGGGCGGGGTCTCAGGGAATCACCAGGGCAGAGCAAACAGAAATGGCTGCCAGCCAGCCCTGCAACCGAGGAGGTCCCAACATAGGAACAAAGATCTCTGCGAGCACCTTCATCTGGAAGAAAGCTGCCCCCGAGTTTCTGCTCCATGCCAAACAGTCCAGTTTCTCCTTGTATGTGTCTGAGTCCCCCACAGCCTTGCCCAGCATTGGAGCTCAGAGGCAGTGGGAACTTGTAAGTTCAGTTTTTGCGCCAGCCTTGTAAGAGGAACAGCTGGGTCTCCAGTAGCCTCTGTGTCCCTGAACCCCAGTCCCCAGTGGTTTTTACAGCCCATAGTTTTTACTGCCGGAAATGACTTATTTTCCCAGCTCTGGGACCCTGGGCTGGGCTCTGGTGTGGGGCTGGGACCCTTGCTCCTCTGGGCGGCCTCCGCAGAGATGATCTCCCCCCTGATTAAGAAAGCGGCACACTCAGGTGCTGGACCTGCCCATTGCCCCCCTCCCACCTCCTACCAGTCTCAGTGTGCTTTCTTCTTTACTTCTCTAGTTGCAGGGCTTCCATTCAGCCAGCTTTCTGGCGGTTCTGGATGATGGTTGTTCTGTATTTTAGTTGTAATTTTGATGTGATTGTGGGAGGCAGTGAGTACAGGCATTTGCCTATGCCACCATCTTGGTTCTTCCTCGCAGACAATTTTTAAATTAATTGCTCACTAGCCCCCTTAATTTCAACCATATTTGTGTCCCTAAATATGATTTTTCATTCACCAGGGTTTCATTTCCTAGAGATCGGTTGTCTCAGCCAAGAAAGACATTATTCTGAAGGTCCCTAAATGGTGACAGAGGTGATGGCCATGGGCAATACCTGTGGCTCAACCATTAGCTACAATTGATGTTTTTGTTATGAATAAGTCAACCACAAAGCTACCAACTGCCAGTGTAATTGTAGCTGGTGAAACCACATATGTCCCTCCTGAAGGGCACAAGGTCAACGTTTGATAGGCAGGCATAAAATATGCACGTGCCTTATCTTCCTGGTGTAAGGTTTCTTCCAGTTTGGAGGGTCAATTTTCACAAACTTTCAGAATTGATACTTTGAAAATTCCCTCTGCACTTAAATTATGGAAGCCGTTGGCAGCTTTTATTTGTTTTACTTAAATACAACCATTTGTGAAGGGGAGCTTCTGAATTCACATTGTGATTTTTTTTTTTCCAAAATGAAAATTTAAATGCAATTATTTTACTTATTTAAAGTCTAAACAAATGTAAAAATAAATATTACACACTAAAGGAGCAATGCTAGCACTAAAGCTAAGCAATGATTTTTGGTTTGTATTTTAAAAGAATGGAGTATATTTTTCAATATATATATATATATATATATATATATATATATATATATATATGGCATAGGAATAATATGGTAGACTAGCTTAAAATTTTGGCTTTATCTGTTTGTTTATTTATTTATTTTTATAGCAAAAGGTGGAAATTTATTGAGAAATGAGCACAGACTCCCATGTGGGGAGGGGGAAAGAGTCCCCTAAAATTTTGGCATTTTAAAATAAATCAATAATAGCCAGTGTCTGTATTATTTAAGGTGATCTCATTTGTACAGAAAGAAAGGAGTTTTTAAAAATCATGTCTTAATTTTTGTTTCGAGATACCTTCTTTAAACTTACAGCGTTTGATTCCTGTGTTTTCTATGATAACATTTCAAAATAAATCATGCCAGTCTTAGTTCAAAGAGAGCATTGTAATGGATAGACCTAAGATTAGGCCAAGCACATGTTAAGACCTAGAATTTTCAGGCTTGTAATTGCCAAGGGCAAGATGTAAGGCAGTTCAAAGATTTTCCAATGTGTGGGGGACCCATATATGCATGGAAAATCCTCAAACACTTCCCTCTGTGCTAAGCATTTTTCTGACATCATCAAAATCTAGTCTTCATAAAGTGCTCTTATTATCCCAATATTAAGAAGAGAATGAAGTTAAGATATTAAGTGCTCCCCTGGCCAGTGTGACCTAGTGGTTGAGCATCGTACTATGAACCAGGAGGTCACAGTTCAATTCCCAGTCAGGTTACATGCCTGGATTGTGGGCTCAATTCCCAGCAGGGGGCTCACAGGAGGCAGCCAATCAATGGATTCTCTGTCATTGATGTTTCTATTGCTTTCCCCCTCTCCCTTCCTCTCTCTGAAATAAATAAAAACATATTTTTAAAAAAAGAAAAATTAAGTGCTCAAGTTTACCCAGCTAATACTAGTAAGTCGCAGAACCAGCCAAACCTCCTGCTATTTACAACTGTGCAAAGAAGCTGGACACACTCCTTATAGGCTTTAGTGGTGGCCATCCTGGACCTTTCCTTAAAGGAAGTGGTAGAGGATGGTGCTAGCCAAAACAAGACGGGCAGGTGCCTACCTGCTGAGACTGCTTGTGTAACCATCCCCTAGAGCAGTGGTTGGCAAACCTCAGCTCGTGAGCCACATGTGCTCTTTGGCCCCTTGAGTGTGGCTCTTCCACAAAATACCATGTGCGGGCGTGCACATACAGTGTGAAGTTGACTTAAAACTTTAAGTAAAGTTTATTAAATTAATTTTAGGGAATGTTGTGGAGTGAAAGAAGATGTAGTGTTGAGGATTGAGAAAGGTATGTTGAGATGGTTTGGACATATAGAGAGGATGAACGAAAGGAGATAGACGAAACAAGTATACAAGACGAGTGTGGATGGGAGAGTTGGAAGGGGTCGACCTCAGAGAAGGTACCTCAATCACATTGAGGACATTTTTAGCAAAGGTCAGCTTAGGAGTACCCTAATTAAGTTAATAACAATGTACCTACCTATATAGTTTAAGTTTAAAAAATGTGGCTCTCAAAAGAAATTTCAATCGTTGTACTGTTGATATTTGGCTCTGTTGACTAATGAGTTTGCCAACCACTGTCCTAGACCAGTGGTTTGCAAACTCATTAGTCAACAGAGCCAAATACCAACAGTACTTCTTCAAAATAGACTCGCCCAGGCCGAAAACCGACTTCTGCGCATGGGCCACGAAGTTTTGATTGCACTGTATGTGCACCCGCACGTGGTATTTTGTGGAAGAGCCACACTCAAGGGGTCAAAAAGCCGCATGTGGCTCGTGAACGGCAGTGTGCCGACCACGGCCCTAGACCAATCTGAGTTGTTGGTTATGATCCAAACCCTCCTATTTAAAGGTGGATCTAAAGTTATAATAATTATTTAGAACTTAACTTTGTATAGTTTTCTGGTTTTCTTTTTGTCAATTGCTAATCCATTTACATGTCTTCCTCTCCCTTCATCCCCCCCATCCCCGGCCCTGCCCTCCTCTTGGGAAAGGAGAAATCAGAATCCTTTTGCTCTTTCCTCTTTGCTCAAATTCATCCTCATCATTCTTGGACCTGGTGGAGTTTTTACAATATAACTATAAAAGATGACATTTCATCCTCTGAGAAAAATGTCTTGGTTATATCCCAGCTAAATGGATGGGTGGATTTTTCATCATGACTTAATTTTGTGACCCAACTGGGAAAACTTTCACTTTTATTAGCAGCTGTCTTCTCTTTTCTTATCAGATATTCAGCTTTTAGCACATAGCTCAGAAGAGGAAACACATGGTTTGAAGTTATTATATGGACTTCACAAATCCTTCCAAACAATTTTTCTTAGGTAGGGAAACAAACAAATGACTGCCTAAGATCTTTCAAAGAGAGCGGTAATACTTGCAATCTATATAAACAGGACATCTGAAAGGAATGCTTGCTTAGCTTTCGTCACATTAAGAAGTGCTGATAGGAGTGAAAATAGAAAAGAAGATGCTTGTATTTTTCCTTCCCCCACAGGTTGAAGGTTGACTTTAAAAGGGAAAATGCTGAGTGTTTCTTAAAACGAAATGGGAACTTCTTTATTTCCCCCAGACCTCAGTTGCCAATCTGTAAACATTTCAAGAGGAAATTGTACACCACTTTATCTGTGTGACAAGTGACATTTACTGGTTGGATGATAGACACACTGGTGCACAAATCTGGGGATTAAAATGACAGTTGATCAGTGAACCTTTTTTGTATAAACACCAAGGTGACCATTTAAAATCAGTTACTATCAACAAGTCGAATAATTTTTACTTGGTTTTATTATTTACTCTATAAAGAGTTCACACTGCCTCTGGGCTATTTTCTGTTGTTTGGACGTTGTTTATGAAGGTCCTGGTTCCTTTCTGGAAGGCCTGATTGTCTCTCGTCTATATTTGCCTTTGTATCTTGCAGACATGTAGACCATTCACACATTGTTCCTTTCTCTCCTTGTAGGTAGAAATAACACTTCAGGATATCAATGACAATCCACCCGTGTTTCCAACGGACATGCTGGATCTCACCGTGGAGGAGAACATTGGCGATGGCTCTAAGATTATGCAGCTCACAGCCATGGATGCTGACGAGGTACCTTGGAGCCTGTGTCTGAATTTTTGAAACCTAGTATTCCACTGATCTATCCAATTTCTGCTACATGTTAACAACTTTTGTTACCCAGTAACTAAGGCTAAGCTGTGTGTGTTCTTTTCCAAAGAGAACATTAATTGTTGAAATGTGTTATAAGAATGCAAATCTAGAGATTATGGAGAGGTAATTTTCCTTGGATCAGCAATTCACAACTTCATTTCTGGTTGCATTTTAGATTTCTTAGCCAAATTATTTTAATTCTCAGTAATAAAAATATCCCCATTTTATGCTTTTATTATTTCAATTTGCTATCTTATAGCAGCTAAGGATTGGTTTTTATTTGTAATACTAGAGACCCAGTGCACTAAATTTGTGCACTCGGGGGTGCGGGGGTGGGAGTCCCTCAGCCTGGCCTGTGTCTTCTCGCAGTCCAGGAGCCTCACAATCAATTGCTCTTGCAGAGGGAGGCCCCACCCACCCACTGCAGCACCACTGGCTGGGTGGCCTGGGTCTCCCTCTGCAGGGGTGATGGAGGGGTGATGGCGGAGCTCCCCAACCAACTACATCACACCCGCCTTGGTAGGCGTGGCACCAGTGTGTGTCATAGCATGGTCTTCTGGATGGTCATCCGGACGGTCGTTCTGCTGTTCCGTGGTTCGGTTGATTTGCATATTATGCTTTTATTATTATAGATAAAAAAAGTGGCCAGGTGGTTCAGTTCATTGGAGTGTTGTCTTTACACCAAAAGGTTGCAGATTCCATTCCTGGTCAGGGCACATACCTAGGTTTCAGATTAGATACCCAGAATCAATAAAAACATGTCCTTGGGTGAGAATTTAAAACAAAGCAAATTATTTCAAATTTAAAAATGTTAAGGTTATTTTATAACTTTTATTTAATATACATATTTGTAAAACAAAATATATAACTCAGTAATAGCCTTATATATTAATGAAATTATCTAGTCAACCTAATGACTTTTTCAATTTTGTTAATAAACAGAAACTTCTTGCCTAGTGGTGAATGTGAAATGTGGGGCATAACTTAGATTAATATCTTCTATATTTATATCTTAAGTTTAGCTATGTAATCATCATGCTCCAAATGTCATAGAAACTTATATAATTTGTAATTTATATTTTTCCCCATGAAGGAAGTCCATGGCCTGTTTTCTCCTCCTTGCTAGGTAAAAAGGTCAATTCATGTTATGGTGTTTGAGAAAGAGGAATCACCTGTCCAGACACTAACATCCCCTTTCTCCTTAAACTAAGCCCAACACACATCCGAGAATTTAACCTTCTTACCTTAAGCTAAACTTTAGAAGTAGTGGAAAACTTGATTTTATTGACCGAAGAATTTATTGACTGAAGCAAAAATACACTTAGGATAGTGAAACAAGGAAGGGCATAGAAGAAGCAACAGGGGAACCTAGGCTGGGCTGCTTTGGCTCACTGGGAAGTCAGAGAAAATGGGGCCTGGAGACAGGTTAGCTGGGGGAGCTGCAGCTGCCCATTGTTCCCTTGGTTGCATGTCTTGTGTGATCCTTTGGACTTAGGAGAAGTGTGCCTATGGGGGATGGAGAAGGAGATGGGGGGGAGGGGGGAATGGCATGGGCATGCTCCCTGGAGGGAGAGGATGCTGGGAACCTTTGTTTTCAGGGGGTTTAAAGGCTGGGCATTAGGGGAGGTCTTGGGGAGGATCAATAGAATATTGATACATAGAGTGACCAGTGACTATTTGATGAGGAGAAAGGCTATGTTTACCAGAAGGTGCAGATCTCAGGCGAGGAACACTAAAGAGAGAGCTTGTGGCCAAGGGAGATTCAAAGCTTCTGAAAATTTACATAGTTGAGTTTGTACAGTCCAGAGGACTAGAGTGACAAGCACAGTGAAAATGCTGTAGAATAGGTCAAATGTTACGGATGGATTCCACCATTTGCCCAGTGAAATGAGTCCCCGTGTTGTAACAGGAATGGCTTCATGTGTTAGACCAGTGGGGTCAGACTGGACCTGGGTTCAGCAACCTCAGTACTTGAGTTCTAGCTAGGAAAGAATTCAGAGCCAAGACCCAAGATATAAGAGAACATTTATTTGGTAAATCACAGAGGTAGAAAAATTAATTCCTAGAAGAAATGAGTTTAGGAAACAAGTTATAGAGGTAAAGGAAGGGCCCTTGGAGCTTGAGATTGAAGAAGCTAATAGTAATGAACCTGGAAGGGAAAGGGTAAGGGAAGAGAAAGGTTCAGGCATGCTCCTGGGAGAAGAGTGTGCTGGGTCCTTGGTCCTAAGGGTTTTAAGGGTGGAGAGCTTAGGAGAGGTCCCAAGAAAAGATCTCAATAGAATATTCAGCAGCTTTCCAGGTGTGTCCTTTCAGGGTCTAGATCTCCATGGATTAATTGGTGGGTGACAGGGCAGGGGGTCATTATTCAGTGAAGCTGGTCCTGACATCATTCTTGGTGTTGCTTGTCTGGTTTTGCTGCTTTTCTGGCCTGGAGCTGAAATACAAATGAGGCCTAGATGTTATCTCTAAGAAGGAAAGGTCCGGGGGTCCAAACCACAGGACCAGTGATATGCTAAGGGAGGAACGGTCTCTCAGGGAGAGGCCCCACCCTACAATTGTCCTTTGCTTGGTGCCAGGGCTTTCCACCCTGATGACCCACCGTCTTTGCTCGGCTCATGTCTATAGAACTGCCTGTCTTACCTTGGTCGCTATGTAACTGGAATTCCCTAATCAGGAATTTTTTTCCCAATAACCATTTACCAACCATTAAGACAGTTGCTTTCCTATAATCCCTTATGAGAAAACTTACAAATAGTAACTAATATATATATCCTTGAGATGGTGATATTTAGATACAATCCAATTACCATATCTCAAATGAACCTAATGGAAGTGAGACGTGACTTTGGGAGCCATGGAGTGATTTTCCAGGGTTATATTTTGGACAGATAGAACATTTGCTATACACTCTGAGCTACAGTAGGAGAAGGTTTCCAGTAATGTTGTTTGCTCCATGAAATCATAAACATGTTAGCTCATGTACATGTTGAAGTATAGGTCATTGAGTCCCTATAAGTAAGATTGCTTTTGATTGTGTCCAAAACATATCAGTTTGTCTGGGTCAAAGGGTCCCACTTTCTGTTGTCATATCCCCTTCTCTTCTTCTGTCACTGTCCATTGGAACTGTGAAAGAGAGTCTTTTATTGACTTCATAGGAAGCAAGGATTATTCCCAGGTCGGGGTAGATGATTGCTTAAGCAAAAGCTAAATGATTTCCTTTTGTTTCCATGGTGGCAGCATTAGAATGTCCTGGAATTTTGATGATTGCCAATTGTTTCAGTTACTGTAAGTCATCTAATAATTCTGCAACTTGTTTTCCATTCTTTTTGGCAGGGGTGGGGAACCTTTTTTCTGCCAAGGGCCATTAGGATATTTATAACATCATTCGAGGACCATACAAAATTAACAACTTAAAACTTAGCCTGCTATATTTGGTCAAACATTTAATTAACTCACCCCTAATGCCTTGGCGGGGTCAGAGCAAATGATATCTTGGGCCTTATATGACCCACGGGCCAAAGGTTCCCCACCCCTGCTTTATGGGCTGCCCTGAAGAGGTTAAGAAGCCTTGCTGCTTCCACAACATTCCAAAGTTGTGAGCTACACCCAAAATATAGCTACCATCAGTGTCAATATTGGCTATTTGATCTTTGGCCAATTGACAAGCTCAAGTTAGAGCAATTAATTCAGCTCACTGGGCAGATCTTATGCAAGTAAATAAGAATCTTCAATTATGTCCACCATGAATGTTATTGCATATCCAGCTCGGTAATGTCCCTGTTCATCTTTCAGATAAGTTCCATCTGTAAACCAAATTAAGTCAGCATGATCAATAGGAGTTTCCAATAAATCATTCCTGGGAACAAGAAGGTGGTCAGTTAGTAAAACACAATCATGGATGTCTTCATCCTGCAGAGAAGGTAAAAATGTTGCTGGGTTAAGACTGCTATATCGAATTAAGGTAATGTTAGGCACAGAAAGCAAGAGTACTTCATAAGAAGCCAGTCCACTGACAGGAATATTGAGTGTGATGAGTGTTCAGTGCAGATACAGCAGAATGAGGAATATAAATTAAGGAGAGTCCATACCTATCGCCTCTGTTTGCATAACACGTCAGTAGCAGAGGTAGCCACCATGCAGGGTGGGAACCCCTTGGCTACTGACTCTACTATCTTATAGGTCCTTTTTCATTTTTTATTGAATTTATCGGGGTGACATTGGTTAATAAAATTATATAGGTCTCAGGGCTACAGTTCTATAACACATCATCTGTGTATTGTACTCTGTGTTCACCACCCCAAGTCAAGTCTCCTTCCATCATCATCGATACCCCCTCTGTCCTCTCCTGCCTCCTCTCACCTCCTTTCCCTCTGGTAATCACCATACTGATGTCTGTGTCTATAAGGTTTTGGGTTTTCTTGCTTAATCCCTTCACCTTTTTCATGCAACCCCCCTCTCCTCTGACAGATGATCTCTGTTTTTGAGTTAAAACTGCCAAAGCATTTCCTTTATTTTCATGTATTAAGAGGAATTATAAATAGGTGTCCCAGAGCAGGATCTTTACATAATTCTTTCTTTGGAGCTTTCACTGGATGGATCAGGTCAATCTGATTTTAATCAGACATATAGAGGTTGAGCTATTAATGAAAAGTTTGGAATCTAATTGTGACACTGTCTAGTCTAATACAGAATAAGCTGTTTTTTGTTTGTTTGTTTGTTTTTAGAAGAGGAAAGGATATTCCTCCGAGTTGCTCAGGGTTAATTCGTAGCCCATCTTTAGATATTAGACAACCAAGGTATTTACTTGAGGTAAACAGAATCGAAGTTTGTCCTTTGAGACCCTATATTCCTCTTATGGCTAGCTGTTGTAAAAGGTAAATTTCATCCTCTTGGGAGTCTAATATGTCCTAGGGAATAAAAGTAAATCATCCACATATTGTATTAGAGTGGAATTTCTGGGAAATTCAATATCATCCAAATCAATCTTTAATATCTAAGAGAAATAAGTGGGAATCTCATATATCCCTCGGCATAACTGTCCCAGTAAACTCCCTTCTTCCCAGGTGAAAACAAAGAGGTAGTTACTGCCTTTTTAAAAAAATAAAAATAAATAATAAATAAAAAACCAGGAATACTGAAAAAGGCACTACATAAATCTATCACTGAAAAATATTAGCAGTCTATGGGATAGCTGATAATAGGGTACAGTGGATTTGGAGCCATGGGGTTTCTGTGAATAACTTTTATTTATAGCTCTGAGATTCTGTGCAAATCTCCATAATTTCCGATTGGGTTTCTTTACGGGAAGGACAAGGGAATTCTAGGTGCTTGTGTATGGAATTATAAGCCCCCCTTTAAAGTAACCTTATATAATGGGCTTAGTTCCAGCTTGTGCATCAGGTCTTAAAGGATATTGGTGAATATTAGGTAGAAGCGAAATGCTGTAGTGGCTGAAGTAGTTTTGCCAGTATCTGTACCTGAAAAGGTCCCGAGTTGGATTGTAACATCCTGCAACAAACATTCTCTCAAGATTAGTTTCCTCTTGTGGAGGTTCCTTTGAAAATTATTATTTTCCCAACTGCTTTAGAATCTGATTCATTTAATTCTAAATACAGTTCACCCTTCAGGGAAAAGGATATGTGAGCGTCAGTGGTTTCAAGAAAGTCTCATCCTATCTGGTGAATTGGGGAAGATTGGACTAGTAAAAATATATGTTGCCCATATGCCCATATCATTCCCTAGTTAGCAGGGAACAGGCTCTGATTAAAAAACAAACATTGGTTGCCCTAGCCAGTTTGCTCAGTGGATAGAGCATTGGCCTGTGAACCAAAGGGTCCCGGTTTGATTCCTCAATTGCATGGCTCCTCCCTGGCCTGGGCCCAGGTCAGGCTCGTGCAGGAGGCAACCTATCGATGTGTTTTTCTCACATCGATATTTCTTTCTGTCTTTAGCCTCTCTCTTCCACTCTCCCTAAAAATCAATGTTTTCCTCGGGTGAGGATTAAAAAAACAACAACAAAACAGACATTGGTAGATTAGATATCTCTACCATTTGTACAGAAGCTTTACTCTGAGGGAGAGGCCAACTTAGTGGGGTGTGGTTAAGAATCGATGAAGTAGCTCCAGTATGTGCAAGGGCCTTCGTAACTCCCCCTTTTATGGTAGCTTTAGTTTCTCTTAAAGTATTAATAAGGAGAAGGGGAAATGCCCTCTCATTGTCCTTGGAGCAGCCCTGTGCTTGCTTCTGTTTCTTTTCTGTTTCTAAATCCCATTTCAGTCTCTCAAATCTCCTTCTTACGGTGACTTGACTTTTTAAAGTAGGAACAGACTTCTCTCTCGCCTTGTCTAAGAGGCCGTGGGGACGTCTGACCCTCACTGCTTATGCTGAGCTGTAGGTTCATGATTTGGCAGCTTCGTCTTTTTCTCCTTTGAATAATTTCAGTTGATTAGCCAGAATCGCCAGTTCATAGTACACATGGTCGGCCAGTTTATGTTGTTTAATCAGAGTTATAAGCTCTTCATTTAATCCTTCCCAAAATGCCAAATTTCATAAGGGATCTTTTAGATGATCCTTAAAACTGTCTGGAGACAGACTGGGTAAGGTTTGAAAAGTTTGTTTTTTTGAAACATTCAAAGAAACATAAATTGATGGATCTTGGTCTAGTCCATTTTCCGGGGAAAATCTCAGGTATGACTTGGTAAAGCTTATGGGCTAATTCCCTGCATTTTCCTGGTCTTTCTCTCTCTGTTTTAAAAAGTTCTCTATAGGAGTTTCCCAGCAAACCTTAGAAACCCCTCAGAAACCAGTAGGTGTATTCACTGGAATAGGCTGGAGTAGCCAGGATCGTATGTCCTCCAATAGTTAAATTCCTTTGCAAACCCATCAGGGTGCTGGAGAGAGGGTCAAGGAAATCTGTAGGTAGATTCCTTAATTCTGTTCTAGTCCAAGGGACGGACACATTCGCTGGCTCCCCTTTGCCTGAGACTGGCTTTTCCCCAAAGGCAGCTTCCAGAATCTGTGTTTGTTTTTCTTAGTCTATCTTGGTCTGGTTTTCTATTCTGAGCGTCCCCTAGGTCAGTAAGGAGCTATGGTGTAGAAGAGAGAGAGAGAGAGAGAGAAGGAGGAGGAGGAAGAAAGGAGAATTAGTCTGGACAAGGAAGTAAAGGGTGCAGCAGGCCATTGGAGAAAGAGGTAAAAATGGGGTATGGACATTGAGCTTCAGAAACCTACTTTGGCTCAGAGACAGTCTCTAAAATTTGCTTACTAACTTCTGGGCAGAAGAAAGTCTCTCTGTGCTCCATTTCAAGGGCTTCTACTTACCAATTGAGGTAAGCCTCTCATTCATTTGGTTTGATTTTAGAGCTAGCATTTATTTCCTCTATGGTGCATGCAAAAAATTTTAATTTAGGTGTCAAAAGAGCTCCATTTTAGACATCGTTACTTGATACCACTTCCAGTTAAACCTTCCCATTTCTGTAAGGACTTGCAAGTAAAAGCTCCCCATGAATTGTATATCTGCAGGAGTATCAGTGGGGGCTGGAGTCTGGGGTCAGTGTTAACCTGAAAATTAAAAGCCAAAGTGAGATGCTACAAGCCTTTGAGATTAAAAAAAAAAAAAAAAAAAAAAAATCCGGGAGCACAGATGCAGGCAGAAACCCAAATGATGTTCTGATCATGGTGTGAAGGCAAGGAGTTTTAGTGAGAAAAGAAAAGGAAATAATTACCTGAATAGAAGAGAGGAATTTCTGTTGTTGCTAACAGGCTAGGTTCCCCGTTAGCTATGCATGGCCGGTGATGGAGTGTGAAGAACATCCAGAACATCAGTCCTTGTGGGCAGGCGGGCTGCTATCCTGGCCACTTTGTAACAGGCTGTAAAACAGAGTTGGTTTGGCCCATCCACAGGTTACTTTGCCCGGTTCACACATCCCAAATATTCTCAGAGTAAGACGTGAAAGGCAGTTTTCCCGGGATGGCAGCTCCGACACCCTTTAGAAATGGCTCCATTTATAGCCTTTTTCACATCAGCATTAAAGTGTTACACAGCTACCCAGATGGTGGATTGATTTTGAGAGATTAATGGAATTCTTTAAAACGCTAAGATTATGTAGGTCATCAGCGAATTGTGTTGATATATTTTTTTTGTTATTTGTACATTTTTTCTTAATAATGAAACCGAACAGAAAAGTACTGTATTAGTATGTTAGAGACACTCTAGTCGGGCACTGGAGGATAATGCTTGGGTCAGGGATTCAGTTTTAGAAAGCAGCATGTACCTGTTAAACTTAATTTAAATATCATCTGAAACATGTGCTGGCTCAAGATACACATCTTCCAGAAGCACGTGACTTTTTGAGTCTCCTGTTTCCTTCCATAAACAGAATTATTATGCCTGTAATGGGCCAGGATACTCAAGCTTTGTTTCATGGTGCCATACTTGTTTTTGAAACTGCTTGAGGATGTGAAATGCATTTGCAATTTATAGCTATTTACTTTCAGAATTCCTTTCACGTGCTTTTGTCTCTGAGGTTCCTCAGGAGAGTAAAATATTTTTAAACAGCATTATTTCCACTATGCTGTAGCTGAAATATGATATTTGTTTCTTGTGGTATTGCCGATAGCGCATATTTGGGATATTAAGTAAATAAATAGGGTTTTCAAAAGACCTAATTAAATCATGCCTCTTGGCCAGACATTTTCAGATACTCACTAGAACTATTAATTCACCACATCATCTGATTTTGAGTAGGAAAAAAAGGTTGTTTCATCAATAGAGCCTGATACCTTTGCTTCAGTTCAGAAGAATTATCATAACTTTAGGAGACAGAACATTTCTAAATTTTAGAGCATGTGTGTAATAGCTTTTAAAGTATATTTGTTTCTTTGCTTTCCCTTAATTTCCAAATACCATCTCAAGAAGTGAGAACTGAAAATAGCTCTTTCCCTACCTGGACTGCTTATATGAGAATAACGAAACTCCTTGTGAAATATAGAACCGGATGCGGTCAGATTAGAAGACTCAAATTCTTATTGAATGTTTCTGTTAGATGGTACAATTATAATAAATACGTTAGGTACTCCATGTACACCTGAATATACAAGATAAATGTAGGCAATATGTTAAACTCAGCAGTTTCTAAATTAAAATGTGCTTTTAGGCATTCAATTTACAAAATGTTAAGATTGGCCTGGGGAATGCAGTACTAAATATAGCTAATGCCACTAAACATACATTTTGAAAGAGTGCTTTGCCCACAACTGTTAGAAATTGTCATCTTGTGTATCTGCTGACTGTGAAGGATAAAAAATATTTAATTCTGATGGGACGAATGTATAAAACTGTGATTGTTGTCATCTCTTGTCAGATCAGCCTTCTCTATTCCTACACACCCTGAATGTGTGTTCTTCCTAACATCTTTCTCAAGAGTTTTTAGCTGCCTATATGAAAACTAAATTTCTAGAGGTTAACAACAGTAAAGGATATATTTGTCTCATGTGAGTATATTTAAATCAAAGTGTAATTTTTGAAGTCAACAGTTTTAACATTACTTATACGTGAATGTCAAGACTTAATATTTATGTAGAATAGAAAATCAGGAAACATATTTTCCTTGGGCTATATAGCAACCCTGATTGTAGTTTGATTTACTCATTTGCAGACATTTTAGTCATCAAGTGTACTTGACACACTATATTTACTTATAAGAAAATATTAAAAATAGGAATAAATATAATTAACATTGTCATATTCTTAGCTGTTTCTCAGAGATTATTCTCTGTTCTTCACATGTATTAACTCAATCCTCACAACAGCCATATGGGGTGTGGTGAGGAATATTATCATCCCGATAGTTCCGGCAAAGAAATGGGCTCATAGAGGTTAAGTAGTGGCCCAATGACACACAACTGGTATGTAGTGGAGCAGAGATTCCACCCGAAAATCAGCTCCAGAACATCACATCTCAACCAGTACAGTGTAGGCTATTTAACTCAGTATTTCAATTACATCATCCATAATTTAAAAGATCTAAGTCAACCTGTTTATAATTTCAACAATATACAGATAAGTCTAAAACAGATTTTAAAATGCTGTGGAGTTAGCATCTTCTATCTTCAAATCTAGATGGGTGCTTTAACTTTAATCCTCCTTAATTTCTTTATTTTGACTTTGTTAAAACCTACTCTTTCTTTTTTTTTTAAATATATTTTTATTGATTTTTTACAGAGAAGAAGGGAGAGGGATAGAAAGTCAGAAACATCGATGAGAGAGATCGATCAGCTGCCTCCTGCACACCCCCCACTGAGGATGTGCCCGCAACCAACGTACATGCCCTTGACCGGAATCGAACCTGGGACCCTTGAGTCCGCAGGCCGACGCTCTATCCACTGAGCCAAACCGGTTCAGCAAACCTACTCTTTCTTGAAACCTTCCTTTAACCTCTGTGGCAGGCTGTTCCTCTGGGTTTCCTCCTAGGTCCCTCCCTTCTTCCTCAACCTTGCTGCTTCTCTTTCTTCGCACTTTTGTTTTGTTTTGTTTTCTAATTGAGTTTATTGGGATGACATTGTTTAATAGGTTAAACAGGTTAACCTGTTATACAGGTTCAAGTGTACAACTCAACAAAACATCTACACACTGCATTGGGTGCCCATCGCCCAAAGTAAAATCTCTTTCTGTCCCCATTTATCCTCCCTTTGCCCTCCTTCTCCTCCCCACCCCTCTTTCCCTCTGCTTATCACCACACTGTTTTCTGTGTCTATGTGTTTTATATACATATATGTCTGTTCCTTCTTTCCACTCTTAAAATGACGTTACACAGCTATTTATATTTAGTCCTTACACTGCTATTCCTTTATCTAACCTAATTAAATTCTCAACAGATCTGTGATTTTCACTGTCATGTACACATATTGATCTGCAGATATTTTTGCAAACCTTTTCTCAACTCTTTGATTGCCACATTTCTATGACGCTATCCTTCAGTCTCTTAACATGCCATATATCACTGCATAGTTTGTCCTGCACCAAAACAGATCTTATCCTTAGCAAGAGTAGTCTTTTAATTCCTAAACAGCTAAGATAAAGTGATTCGATATTAATTATTTTTCTTTTCTTTCACTTTTACCCATCACATAACCTTGTTAAAAGAAGGGCATGAGACTATGGGAATGCTGAACAAATGAGAGTATTGTTACTGTTATTTCTATATCCAATAACCTATCAGATATCACTGATTTGTCCTGTGTATTATGCCATGTGATGATTTAGAGTTCTGGAGAAAGAGGCCAGGGTTTCAATTCCTGTCTCAGACTCTTTATCATCAAAATGGGGATAGTAATAGTTCATATCTAAGGGGATTGCCTTTAAGGATTAAGTCATTTAGTGCCCATGAAGTGATATGCTCAGAGCAGTGCTTAGCACGTAATAAACACTTAATTGAATGTGCTCTTTTTTTCAACTTTCCATTCCTTCTGCCAACTTCCAAGTTCATACTTTAAAGTTTCTGAGGACCATGGTTCAAAAACTTGGGAGAACCCAAGAAATCATCCCTGCTTTCATTTTATAGAAAGGGGACTTGCAACCTGCAAAGAATACAGAGTGCAAACAGTTTTGCCTTGAGGAAATGAAGCTCCAGTCTTTAGGGCTCAAACTCCTCACTATCTCTCTTCTTGTCCTCCCCCCAACTCTTGTCCATTCTACTCTACCAATAGCCTTAAAAGACTGTTTCCAACTCAAACAAATTCAGTGGTTTCTTGGCCATAGAATTCAAGCTAATGTGCGCTATGATTGTGATTCTCCAACATAGACCCACAACCTAGTATGTTAGCTTGACTTTCTTCTTTTGTTTAATGTTTTCCATACAACTAACCTGCTCAACGGTGAGTAAGCCAAGCACGTCATTCTTCCCTTTGCACTTTTGCTCATACTCAAATGTTTTCTCATGTTCTTTGCTTAAAAAAAAAAAAATTCTTCAAAATCCAGTCCAGCTCTGCACATTCTCCATTATATCTTTCCTAATAAATCAACTCAAAATAATCTCTCTCCTCCTTGGTTCTCATGGTGCTTTTTTGCGAACCTCTTCCATTTAGCCCTTGCCTCGTTTAGGTACCTTTTCCTGCTGAATGAGAAGGAACACAGAGCTCAGTGAGGAAGACTTGGGCTTGAAATCCTCGCTGGCACTTATGTGTGACAATGTGTAAGTTAGCTAGTGTCTCAGAACCCCGCGTCTTCCTTTGAGAACTCATATCTCATAGTGTTGTAACAGGGCCTGGCAAAGGGCAAGCCTTTAGCACACCATCTACAGTGACAGCTTTACTCGTTTCCACATGTATATTTTATAAATTAAAAAATATAACTAATCCTGAAGATTGAGATTTTCTATATTATTTAATGAGTGAATGGTGAAAGGCTGGCTAGGTAACTTACTACACTAGCCTGTACCTTTTGAAATCTTATAGCATCGTATGAAATTAAGTCCAGAGCCTCTCACTGTCAAACACATACTCAGCCTAAGGAGAGGTGCCCTAACTGTTCCACTTCTGAAAGTTCAGATGCTGGTCTTTCTTTCTTAGGGTGCAAATGCTCTCGTCACATACACCATCATTAGTGGAGCTGATGACAGTTTCCGCATTGACCCTGAATCCGGAGATCTGATAGCGACCAAGAGGTTGGACAGAGAACGCCGTTCAAAATACTCCTTGCTGGTCCGTGCCGATGACGGTCTCCAGTCCTCTGATATGAGAATCAACATCACTGTCAGTGATGTGAATGACCACTCGCCCAAGTTCTCCAGGCCTGTGTACTCTTTCGACATCCCAGAAGACACAACCCCAGGTAGGGGCACGCCCTTAGGTATATTTTGCAAGGATCACATTTGACTCCAGTTATGGACTGTGTTTTAACTGCCCTTCATTAGTGACTAGTTTTTATCATCTGCTACTAGGTATAAAAATATATATGCTGGATTTTCAAGTTTTTTATTAGCCATCTTTGCTATAATTCCTAAGCAAATTGCTAGACTTTTCAGAGCAAATGAGGTTAGTCTTTCATCTGATTACTAGTTACTGATATTTCTGTTTCTAAAACTATTTGTGACATGGGTTATTAATTTTTTGGGCAGCCGCACTTTCGATTTTGTTTTTCCACTTTAGAAATGTCAATTGTGATTATGCTGCTGTGTATAGAAAGAGCAAAGAGAAAGCATAAGGAAACCTGTGAAAAGTGGTTCTAACCCTCACTAGTTATGTGACCAAGGACAAGTTAATTCATTTCTCTAAGCTTCAGTTCCTCCTGCTGTAAAACGGAAACAGTAACTCCCATTAGATTTAGGGTGAAGGTTAATTTAGAATGTGTATTTGAGTTTACTAAAGTGGGGCTTGAAAAGTAGCAGGTGCTCAATAAAGAGAGTAGAATAAGAATCCTGAATTATTGTCTTGCCTCTTGGAACATATGATGCTGTGATTGTTGAGTTTGAGTACGCAGTATCTATGTGTTTGCTTCATTCCCATTATTGGAAATTCTTACCTAAAAATGAAATTTTATCCTGAGTCACATTTGGAGTGTGTTTGCCTAGTAAGGCATATTTTTGGAAACTCATTTGACAAGGAAAGAAGCATTTATAGAAGACTCTTCACTCCCTCACGGCAGTTTTCCCCTCACTCCCCAAGATGAGCCTGTTCTTCATGAAACTCCCATCACATTTACTCCTTGCTTAATTATAGCAGTGGCCCTCTGAGCTGTCAAGGGGTACCTCCTTGGCATACGTCTGTATTATTTCTCGGAATGCCCAATCCTGACACTAGCAATGAGTCTCATTCCTGTCCCCTAAATTCATCCATATGTGGTCATGAATTGGTAGTGCCAGACAGCAAATGTCAGAAATGGTATTAGTACCAGAATATTTTTTTAATTTATCTTTTTGTTGAAAGTATTACAGATGTCAGCTTTGGTTTTTTTTCCCCATTGACTCCCTCCATCCTACACCCGCCCTTTCCAGGCCTTCAGTACACTACTGCCTGTGTCCATGAATACCCAGAATATTTACACTGCAACATAAGATCTACTGGATATTGACTATTACATATGTTAATATTTGGGAATGTTGGTATCAGTGTTAACATAGAAATCAGCTGAATGTTGTGTTCATTATATTTTCATAGTGATTCTCTAGTTAAAATATTCCATTGTACAAATAACTTTTTGGTTTTGTGTGTGTATTTTCTTAGTAATATCTATGCCCCATTAATGTGGACTGTTGGTTTATTCTTTTTGATAGGTTCTTTGGTAGCAGCTATTTTAGCTACAGATGATGACTCTGGTGTGAATGGAGAAATTACATATAGTGTGAATGAAGATGATGAAGATGGCATATTTTTCCTGAATCCAGTTACTGGAGTCTTTAATTTGACTCGAATATTAGATTATGAAGCACAGCAATATTATATCCTCACTGTTCGAGCTGAAGACGGTGGGGGACAATTTACTACCATCAGGGTTTATTTCAATATACTAGATGTAAATGACAACCCACCTATTTTCAGCTCGAGTTCATATAGCACATCTTTAATGGAGAATCTACCTCTAGGATCTACTGTTCTGGTGTTTAATGTTACCGACGCAGATGACGGTATGTACTTTGTTTTATATACTTAAAAATTTTATTAAAAATGTTTTTGGGTTTATGTTATATTTATTTACATTGTTCAGCTGTCACAAAATTGCATTTTGTGAATATAGGTTCAAAGGTAAGAAATAGATCTATAATTTAGCTATAGAGGATGGAACAAGTTAAATAATTTTTCAGTTAAATTCTTATTTATGACAGGCAGCATGCATTGTTATTGTTTTATAAACTTTATCATCTTTATCTTCCCCGCCCCCTAAAGAAGTGTGGCAGTGTTGCAGTTTTGTAATGTAGAAATCATAAAACAACATTTTGGTAGGTTTTTGTCAGATAAATAAAAATAGTTACTTACATATATTATGTTAATGTAAAAAGAATAAAATTTGGAAGCAAAAGTAAAACCAAAGTCTTCAAAAACTACTTAGGAATGTATGCTTAGTTTTGTATTTCTACCTGAAAACTGCTAATAATATTTGGGCAAGCTTTCATGCTTTGACTCAAAGGACAGCCTCAGAGCTTTAGGCTAAAAAATCAAATTGAGATTTTTCGCTAAATCTAGACTTTCCATGTATTTGATTTTTATTCATTACAAAAGCATTTGATAAGCTTTTTTTTAAAAACAAAACAAAACAAAAAAAACATACGACTCCCCTGGCCTTCCTTCTAAAACCTGCTTTGTAAGGACATATGTCAGATAACTTATTGTTAGTGATAACATTGTGCAGGTTATCAGTCATTAACTAAATTGTTGGGAAAGTCGTTACCTTGTTTTCCCTGCATTGGATGCAGCTAAATGTCCAGTCAGTAAGGAAAACAAGGGACAGTCCTTTGAAGAGGAAATAGGTCCCTAGCCCGAGGATTTGCCTAGTGACACAGGCATATCAATCTTAATTTAGAATTTCCTGATTCTCCCTAACTTGATTTATGTAATTGCAGAATATCACTGTGTTTCAACCTTCTGCTCTATACTTAGTTCCCTTTCAGGAGTGTCTAGAAATGTCCTTTACAGAGATGGAGGGTAGGGGGGCAAAAAGTATCAGTATTTTATATGTTTCAATCCACAAATCTTTAAAATTTGTTTGAAGTCCTTTTTAAAGTTTTCTCCTCTTATTCAAGCACAATTAATATTGGACTCATGATTACATCTAAGATAGGAAATAAAAGATAGAAAGTAAAAAGAAAAAAAGGAAAAAGAAATGATAGAAGTGGCTGTAATACTGGTACCACGGCTATTACTAGTCATACGAACAATAACCACCGTTCGTCGAGTGCAGTGTTAAGTTGGCACCGTCCTGGCCTAGGAACGCTGCAGACTCTGCTTCCTTCCTGTACATCAGCCCCACTCTGTGGATCGGCTCCAAATAGACATTTATAAACAAGTGAGGTTAGTCTCTATTTTAGAAGCTGATCTCTCTATTATAGCCTTAATTAGTTTACCTGCTCCCTGGATATGAATATTTTCTTATTTGTCCTTGTGGCTGATTGGTCCATTCTGTTCTGTAGTGAAGAATTTTGTGCCATGTTTCTTGGTGATTTATTTCTTACGGGTTAGGGAGGGCCCACTGTTTCATAGGATTGTGTGCTCTTCTGGGATATAGTTCATTTATCCTCATGCCTTAAAATGTAGGAAACTGGGAAAATAACAAATAAGAAACTTTCTTTGTGAAAATATGCTGGGATAGGCCATGCACATGTACACACAGACATCCATTAACCATTGACTTCAAGTTGCTTTTCATAGATTCCCCCCTACCTCCCCCTTTAATTGTGTTGGATTAAAAAAAAATTCAAGCTACATTTCCCCATTGTTTTAGTTTTGAATACTTTTATCACTGTAATTTCCTGTACCTTGACCTAAAATAGAGGACACAGTTCCTATTCTCTCTGAATTTCAAGGATAATGATAAGACTGTACAAGGGTAACCTTGTTTGCTTAAAATTGCCAACTCAGTTACATTAAATAGTTCTCAAAGTATTTTGCAAACAGTATTGCGTAGACTTTCTAAAATTAATAAATTCATTTTACTCTCTGTCAAAATGTTCCTGAGGAGGTAATATTGTCATCTTCTTAGATGAATACATTTTATATGATAATAAATATAAAATATTTTGTTATCATTATCTAAATTCTCCAAGAGGTTAAGATTTTAGGTTACATGATCATTTAATAAAAATAAAGCAAATATTTTATTGTTTTCACAAGGTAAGTAGAGCATGTACTGATCACAAGGCTTCCATGCACACAGTTTAAAAAGTACTATTTTGAGTCAAACTATTATAAATTGAAGCTTTATGGAAATATGATGGCTTTGATAATTATGTATTACTTTAGGGACAAACCTTATAGTCTTCAAAATCTTGGGGAGTCATAGGCTATTTTGAGAATAAAATGATTGTAATTGTTGCCTCATAGATTCACCTCTATGTGTATGCTGCCCAGTGGAGGTCATTTGACCTGTCAATGGTTTTCATATTGTGAATACGTGTACACATTTTATAACAGAACTATATATCTGTAGTTACGTGCTACGTTTTCTGGAACTAAGTTATTCGTGAGACTGAAATAAAAAATAAAAATCCCCCAATACACAATACAACCACACATACACAATAAAACTGCCAGAAAGAATCATGTAACCAAACCAGTTCAGAATATTGAACACAAATGGTAGAAATTTGGACTGCTTTACATTTGAGGATCTGGTGGGCTGTAAAAGCCCACTAGATTCAAGTCTCGGTGCTCTGGATAAATTATGGAATTTAAAATAATGTATTTACTGTTTCATGATTCTAATATTTGATGCAAAGAGCAGAGAGAGAGAGAAGTGGCCTGAGCTCTTTTTCGGATGCTGCAAATGTTCAGGGAGAGTTTTGAGTTTCCATATGTCCACGTGAATTTTGTGGATGGAGAGCACATGCCCAGCGTCACGTAGACTTGTCAGGAGTGGAAAGGCCTTTTCTTTTCAGCAAAGTCAGTGTAGAGGCTTCTCTTGCCCAATGGAGGCAGTGAGGGTCCAGTCCCGGAGCTGAGACCTGCTTCTGTGATGGCGCTGCCATATTTTGTGCAGCAGTAGTTACATTGTTCTATTTATTTTTTCAAAAATAATGATAATTATCCTCCGTTTATTTTTAATAGTATTACCTAATGTATTTGTCATGATGAATTTGACTATGTAATCAAATTTTTCTTTTTCATAATTCTATTTAAAGTTAAACTTACTCCATCAACCTCCCCCGCCAAACTCTTTCCCTAAAAAAGAGGCTGTTCTGCTGTTTGCTGCTTGGCTATATAATCTCAGTATCAGGTTCTCTGATTGCCTCTGTGATTTAGTTGTTTACTCGAGGAAGCAGCATACACATGGACGTTCCAGTTGATTTATTTCGTGTAGACATGCTAGACCATCACTTGGGGGCCGTGTGTCATTTTGTTGGTATTTTTCATTTTGATCTTGGGCATGAAAGATTTTATAGGCTTGCATAGAACTAAATTTTATATCTCTGCTTGTTGGTATTATTTTTATCCAGATGTTTTCACAACTTTTTCTTGATATAATTGTGCCTCAAAGAATAAGAATTCAGTATTCATTGATAGATTTAGCTATAGGAAATGGAAAAAAAAGTTTCCTTAGAGAGTAATTGGATTTAAAATATATATTAAATATATACATATATATTAATATTAAAGCAAATTAATTTTAACTATATATATAATATATACATATATATACATATCTTTGAGAAAATAAATAGAACAATATATATATATATATATATATAATATATATATATCCTTAGAAAATATTTTGGGGGGGACCCTGCTGTGACCTGCATGGCAGGGTTCAGGATCTGAAGGAGGGGCTGACGCACAAATGAAAATGCTATCCAAGAAATATGAATTTAGAAGGCATTAGGGGTCAGGGAGTGTCTCTTTTGTGAAGAGCACACTGACCTCTGGTCCAGTCCACATTTTATTTACTTGAATACACAAGTAAATAAATGCATACAGACATATCAAAGGTAAAGTTTGGTAAACAGTAAAAGGGTTATCAGGTTAGGGAATTGCCTTGAGCCACCACTATCTCAACACTCGATGCTTAGTGTCAGCCCTGCTAATGCCCGAGGTCCGTGGGCTTTCTGCATTCGTTGGTGCACTCTCCTGACAGTACTGGAAAGTGGTGGCTTCCTGCAGGACCTTCTATCATGGTGCTGTTCTCCCCCCACACCTGTGGAATTCTAAGTCGAGGAGTTGAAGTAGCTGTTGACCTTGTTCTACTCAGATCTTAAAATTTTCTTTATCTCCTGTTGTTGAATTGACTGTTCTCCATTAGCTTTATTTATTCATATTTGTCCTGGTCCTCAGCGTTTTAAGTGTTTTGAACTTTATAACCTCTGCTTTGTTCACTTGTGGGCAGTCATAAACTATAAAGATTAAAAGCCACAACTCACAGTGAGGAGGAAAACCTACCTTTTCAAAGATCTACTCAACCTTTGTTTATCTTAGACATTTTTGTGAATAAGCCAGTGCCTGAAAGTTTCTTCATAAATATTTGTTCTCTGCATCAATATATAGACAAAGCACATTAGATAGAGACCATGAAATCACCGGAAAAGAGTAATTTTAGCATTTTTTTTACCAAAGAACAGGCAGGCCCTACCAGGTAGAAAAAAAAAAATACTATTCAACTAAACATGCCTTTGTGAGGAACTTGATGAGTTTTAAGAAAAGGCAAAAAGGTCACTCAAGTATTCATAGAATCCTGAGAAAGTATTTTTCAAAGGAGAGAAAAAGATGATCAAATTGTTCTAGAAGACTCTTGGCAAACAATGAATATCATTTCTGACCCCTGAATAGTTGAAATTAATTTCAGAAATATAGGAGCTATTTGTAAGCAATTTATTAACTCAATAAAATTTTCCTGGTTTAAAATCCCAGAACATAAAATCTTTATTAAGGATGGGTTATCTAGGTACACCATATATTTCTTAGCAAGTCTTTTAATACCCTACAATATGCCAGTATCTTTATGATAACAGATGAAAATGTAAAAGGCATGCTGGGACAGTGAAGAAAACACTTCTGTGGGTCAGGAAATCTTGTATTTCTTTGTTTTCACTGCTTACCTGTTATTTACCTGTAAATGACTTTCTAAAACAAGAGCTTGGTCCCTTCTCCACATCATCTTTTTTTTAGAAGAATGTCTATAATCAGTTTCTGAAATGAGGATTTATATATCAATTTTTTAAAATTTATCTTTATTGTTAAAAGTACTTACCATTTTTTAATTAAAAAGTAACACATGTTTCTAGGAAAAATAGATAAAATACTATGTAAATACAGCCCAATAATAGTGTGAGCATTTATATGTGTAGCCTTTCATGTATAATTTTACTGCTGACATTTCCTTTAAATAATATTTTTAAAACACATTAATTGTACATAATAAAATTTGAAAGAGAATTATTTTCACAAAGGCCATTAGCCAGGTGCCTAATAGGAATTAAAAAGTATTTATTGGTCTGACAAGAAATGTAAAAGTAGACTCAAAGCATCCATGACTAATGCCATACATTAGAAAATTTTATTACCCTCCTCTGAAAATTGGTGTCGGCCTCCATAAATTACTGAAGTTATAAATTTTGGGCTAATAATATAGAGTGTGGCACCGTTAATGTTCAACCTTCAGGAATTATGTGACAGAAATAAGGAAATGTGTAGAAAAAATATACACTCTCTGGAATATTTTTTCCTCTTTACTTGTGTAATTTAACATTTCAACACCGTAGTAAATAGCAAACAGTATATATATCATTTGTTCGCCAGGTTGTAAACATCTTTTTAGATCAGATGTTAACAGGAAAAGAATTATGCAATATGTGTTACTGACAGAGAAAATTAACTGCAGCTAAATCATCCATAAGGTGTGGTTGGAGGCATCATATATCAAATACGCAGTTTCATAGTGTAAAAAATTTGGTGCAGCTCAGTTGGCAATCGGCACACATGGAAGAAAATTTAATTTTTTCCCTTTCATTTCAGGCATCAACTCCCAGTTGGCTTATAGCATTGCTTCAGGTGACAGCCTCGGGCAGTTTACAGTTGACAAGAATGGTGTGCTGACCGTCCTAAAAGCTCTGGATCGGGAAAGTCAGTCCTTTTACAACCTGGTTGTTCAGGTGCATGACCTGCCACCGCTTCCGGCCTCCAGGTTCACCAGCACTGCTCAAGTCTCCATTATTTTGCTGGATGTGAATGACAACCCACCAGCATTTCTTTCCCCTAAATTGACATACATTCCAGAGAACACGCCCATTGATACCATTGTTTTCAAAGCTCAAGCAACGGACCCGGACAGTGGCCCAAACAGCTATATTGAGTACACCCTGCTGAACCCCTTGGGAAACAAGTTCAGCATTGGGACCATCGATGGGGAAGTGAGGCTCACTGGAGAACTGGACAGAGAAGAAGTTTCTAATTATACTCTAGCCGTGGTGGCCACCGACAAAGGTCACCCGTCTCTCTCCTCATCTACAGAGGTCATGGTGATGGTGCTTGACATCAATGATAACAACCCTGTTTTTGCGCAGGCTTTGTATCAAGTGGAGATGAATGAAAACACGCTCACAGGAACAGATATAATACAAGTGTACGCAGCAGATGGAGATGAAGGCACAAACGGACAGGTTCGCTATGGCATCGTTGATGGGAATGCCAATCAGGAGTTTCGGATTGACTCTGTCACAGGTGCCATCACTGTGGCTAAGCCACTGGATAGAGAAAAGACCCCTACTTACTCTTTAACCGTTCAGGCAACAGATCGGGGCAGTACCCCCAGAACTGACACCGCCACAGTCAGCATTGTGCTGTTGGATAGTAATGATTTTGTCCCCATATTTGAGCTATCTCCATATTCCGTACATGTCCCTGAGAATTTAGGGACACTACCCAGAACAATCCTTCAGGTCAGTATATTTAAACAAATACTGTTCTCTATAAGACATCTAATTTCATTATACCATTCGTACAACCCCTCCCTCTTCCTGTTCTCATCCATAAGTGCTTAATTGCAGATATAGCAAATCTTGAAAGGTTTATGAAAATTATACCTATTGACCTCCTTGTAGATTGAAAACTCGGTTGCAAACATGGTTCTCCCTTTCCTCTTTACAAATCCAACTACCGAGATGAAGCTGCTGTTAAAATTTTTTGAAAAGCCTTCCAAAAATGTTATGAATTGATTTTGTGCCTGTTTTCACACCAGGCACATACTACTATGTATCATTTGAATTTTTTACTTGAAACTTAAAACTTTATTTTTGAAACCTTTTATTATTGGTATGTGTCAGCCATTTTCAACTGGTGTGCCGTGGCAAGAATTTTTAAAACATGAAGTACCTGACTATTTAGTCAGTGGCACTGACCTCATTTCCCTTAGATTGTCAAATTCAAAAAAATGACAACAGCCAACACAGCAATAGCCATCCGATGTGAATGAATATAAATTATACCTATGTTTTTTTGTCAGATCAGCAAAAAACTATTTTTTGGTGTGCCACAGAATTTTAGTAATTGGTTTATGTGTGCCATGAGATGAAAAAGGTTAAAAGTCGCTGGTACCTGTGATTCTGTCTCATTATTTTCAATGCTACATTTTATTTGGTGGTGTGCGTTGTGTTAGATTTACTGACATTCATGGCATGTGTTATGCTCTCCCCAGGTGGTGGCAAGAGATGATGACCAAGGTTCCAACAGCAAACTCTCCTATGTCCTGTTTGGTGGAAATGAAGACAGTGCTTTCACTCTCTCAGATAGTGGGGAACTTCGAGTGACACAGAGTTTGGACCGTGAGACCAAGGAGCACTTTGTGTTGATTGTCACAGCTACAGATTCAGGTAAGTCTGTTTTGACCTTGATCGTATGTAAAGAATTTCTTCATAATATGAGTAAAAGAAAGTATTTGTGTCTAGCATTATGTTACATATTTGCTGAAATTTACTAATGCTTAGAACTCCAATTGCAGCTATACAATCTATAGCACATTTATCACTTTTTGAAATTAAATGTAAGTAGCAAGGGCTTAAGCACATCACAAACAAAGCTCTGTTCCTGAAAGACAAAATGTGTTCTTGCTCAGTCAGCCACCCTAGTGCCGCTGGGGGTGCCCGGATACTCTGCCACTTGAGCCATGAGGCATTTCAAGTACTTGAGCTTTGAAAGCAGCCACATGGTTCTAACTGGTTATGGAGATAAGACAGTGGGTGCAGAGTTCTACTTAATTGGTCCTTAGGTTCCGCACAACTCCAAGTAGCTGAAATAGGCATGTGATGAAGCCCCACAGACCTCCAAAGAGTATCAGTAAGAGCCCAGGTTCTCGTCAAGTCAGCAGAGTAAAGTGGTATGTTAGCTTTCCTGTGGGAAGTAGGGATTACATAAAGTTGAAGAGCAAATAGCATAAAACATAATCTATTCTTAAAAAGCAATATTATTGCTTACCATTATTTTGTGTTGCATATATTGATTCTGTTCATAAATATCACACACTTCTAAATCAAAACTGAAACAATTAAAACGTTTCAAAGAATTTTTATGCCTTGAAGAAAGTAAGTACTGCTTAAATATTTGTTGAATAAATGAACGATTAAATGAATGAATCATTGATTTCCAAAATATTAATACATTATGGAATATGATTCTTATGTAACATTTATTTATAAAATGGTCACAACTTAATATTTAAAAATTTAATAATGTTGACATATTTTTTTTAAATTGTGTTTAAATTGTTTTTAAGACATGGCAAATTTGTTGGAATGTCAAATGACTGAAATCATATATATATAATTATATCATATAATTAAATTACATATCGAGATATATATATATATATATATATATATATATATATATTTCCATGCTCAGGTTGATGTGATATAGGACATCAATTTTGGATATAGGATGCTGATATAGGACAATAATTTTGAATTTTCAAATGGGATGTTTTAACTGTTGTTGCAATGTTTTTATAAATATAACGAATTAATATTTTTGTTATATGTGATCAATTTCAGAGTATAATATTGTTTAATTTCACCACTTCTCATAAAAGAGGAGGCGATTTTGAGATTATGAGTAATGATAGATTTATGTTAAGTCTTCAAATGATAGTGCCACTGATCTATTATTTGCATTTACTTTTGGGAGTTTGATTTTCTGAGACTATTGGTTTATGAAAGAAAGCAATATTCTCTGTATATTGTGTAATGTATGTGAATGACCACACTACAGTTTAGGCAAACAATAAAATGCTGAAGAATGATGAACAGAATGTAGTCTGGCAACCACATAAAACCTAACCCACGTTGACCTGGAAGGTGGTTCACTATGTGTGTAGCCAGCATGTGCCTCCCGGTCGGTAGGCACGAAGGGCCAGCCTTCTCATGAAAAATGCAGTCACTACCACATGGCTCACATCAATCCAGTGTTTCACCAGCCACCTGGGGAGAACAGGGGATGAAAATGAGTAGAAAGTGGTAGAGATTCAGATAGTTAAAATCCAGGTTTTATTTCTAAAGCTTCTCAATCTCAGCTTTGCTCTCCAGTTACAACTGGAAACACGTGGTCAATACCAGAAGCTTTGTGGAGGTGAGGTGGGGGAGGAGAAACCAGGACCAGGAATCGAGTTCACTAAGGCATCAGCCAGGATAAAACTTGCTGCCCAGAGGGTGTGTCACGTGAGGTCATCCCAGGGTGGCAGCAGGATGTGATTTTGGAAGTCAGGGGTGCAGAGTGGCGTGACCAGGATGGGCAGGGCATAGCGCACAGAAGTTCTCCGTTCTAGGCCTTGTACTCTAGGACATTCTAAGTCAAGGCCATGACGGAGAAAGGATGTAACCATGTAGACAAGAGTGCCTGTTTTCAACCAAATAATTCTGAGATTTTAAAAATTTTTTGTGTGCCTATGCAACCAGGGGGGGATATTGTGAAATACATGGGATTGGTTGTTTTTCTGCTATACGGCCATCTGTGTCACACAGCGCGCCAGGCTTTACAGGCACTAACTAACCCATTTCTACAGGTTACATTTCTTCATCATCTCAAAGACTTAGGTATTTTTAGTTCCACTTCACTTGCAGTAAACCCAAGCTCAGAGCAGTCAAGTCATTTGCCCAGCTAATAAGCGACAGAGTAGGATTCAGACCCTAGCATGCCTGACTCCAAGTTCAGGGTATATGGGACGTTTTAGTGTGTAGGTAAAGTAAAATTTGAAAAAAAATACTTATTTCCAAAATTATTTTATTTGGAAAGCAAACACAATAATAGGCTGTATAATATGATGAAAGATATGAATTTGAATTACCCTTGATTTGAATTCTGGTTCTGTCATAATTGTCTTTGTGATTCAGACCAGAGGTATCATCTCTGTCAACTTCAGTGTCTTCCTCAGTAATGTGGGGAGAACAGTAATTACAAAGCAGGTTATTATAAGGTTAAGTATGCCTATCACATAGTACATACAATGATGTTAGTAAGAATTGTGATTGATACACTTTAACTATTTAAAAAGTCTTAGAAATATTTTCCCTGTTCCTTACTACATAAGTATTCTTGTTCAAAGATTACCGATTGGTTTAAAAAACATGTTTAAAAATTGCAGTTTAAGTTTCATCTTATATGTTACGATATTAAGAATTTCTTTTATGTGTCAGATATTTCTTTTCACATTTCCAAAGAACATATTGCATAGTAAGTGTTTATTATTTAAAAACACTTGGTACTGTAGATTTTGAAAATTGTAGGTCAGCCCAATTAGGGGTAAGGAGGATTTTGCCAGCTAGCAGTACACTTAACCAGCACTTATAATTCTGTTTCTCCATCAACATGACAACACAAAAGAGACATTTCACTAGGAAAAGGAAAGCAGAAGGAAGAAAACTGGAAGTCCTAGAGCCAGAAGTATTCTCTTGTGATAGACAGGGATGGGTCGGTCTGTTAGGAGTAAGTTCACAAGGAAAGTCCACAAAGCATCGGTCTAAATGTGCAGACTGTGTGAGAGTCCAGACCTGCTTCGGGGAGCAAACCAGCTTCCTGAGGCCATCACATCAGCCTTGGTCCTGAGGAAAACCGGGGACCTGGACTTTTTAATAGAAGGACAAGTATTGGGAGTACAGCTCTAACTTCTGTGAAGGACCATCGCCATTAATGTGAAGAGCAAGTTTGTACAGATTGAGATAGGAGAGTTATGAGTTATGGATAGTGACAATTCAGATTATAATAAAACAAAGGTATTAAAAGTTTGTCACACTTAGATATGGTGCCAAGGAGCATGAGTGAGATTCTGTGGCACTGGCTAGGTCACAGTATTTTGGCAGTCCTGGATACTAGAGCATTGTTGAACTTTGTCTCAAAGCACAGATTTTTATTAGTACTTCTCCCCCGCCCCCCCCCCAAGTTGCCCTGAAATGGACTGGTGTTTCTGAGGCCACTGGGGTGAAATATTTAATTAAATATCTGAAGATATTTAATATTGAATATGGATCATGTAGAAAGCAACCAGAAATTATGAGGGGAGTTGGACTAGATGATCTTAAAGTCATGAAAACTCCTATGTGACCATGGTTTTATGTTCAATTCCGTTGCATACCTTTGGTAGCATAAATAACCACTTTATGGGATGCTGTGAGAGTTTCAGATATCAGGCTTCAGAATCTGCAGTTTCATCTTATATCCCAGAAACCAAGTCTCTAACACAGGATGTAAAATACATATTCGCTGCTATGATTTAAAAGTCAAATTGGCAGATGACATGAGAAAATTCAGAAAAAAATATGGCAGCTTTTAGATTCCAGATGCCACATTATTCTCAAATTTGCAGTGTTCTAAGAACCAGGCAAATATCAAAGTGCTCTAAACAAAAATGTTTGGCAGTTTTATTCCTTAGCTCACAAATCACTTTTCCTTTGCTCTTTTCAAATTCTTGCCTGGTGTCAGGCCAGAGATGGCTCAGCTTTGCTGATACGGCAGAAACTGAAGCAGGAGCTTCTTTTATTTTTTATCAGCAAACCTCTAAATCTTTGAATATTTTTTAGAGAAAATATTAGCATTGCACTATCATCATATTATTATTTACTGACTCCGTGGCTCCAGAGTAGCACATCTGGAAACTCTCTAGCTACTCCTGACTCCAGCTTCCAGTGAGCTACGACCACACTATCCTATGTGTGTGGGACTGAATGTTGTCTTGCTAAATAACAAAGCCAGAACAGAGCATAATTCTACCATTTTTTTTCCATGTGGGATTAAATTACTAAGCAGCAACTTAATGAGTTGAGACTACAACTCAATTAAAGCTGTTTTGTTTAACTACAGTTTAAAGTATGGATAGTCTGCCATTATTCTATATGACTTACTATTATTTCTTCTAGAAATATGGGTGGTACCAAGTAGAAATTCCTAGGAGGCTACAGCTTCCACCTGGTGCAGTGAGGCAGGTACTGCAGATGACCCAGCTCTCGGGTCCTTGTCAGGGAAGCTGGCACTGATCGCTTGTGGTTTGGCATTCTGTTCCCAAGAAGCCTCTTCACAGGCTGTTTCTCATCATGTTCTCATCTGTGCAATAAGTAAGATAGTGTTTCTAATAGAGTAAGTTACAGGGAATAATCAGGGAACCCAGAGCCGTTTACTGCAGAGAATTAATTTACAAAATGGAAGAGTATTCTAGAAGTAAATACATAGGTTTATCGTTTAAAAAAAAATAGGTTTCAAATCCCACCTCTGCCATGTCTAGCTACATGACCTTGGACAAGTTCCCTTCATGTTCATATCTATAGAATGGCAATACCAATTCCTACTTGAGAAACATATTGACAGGAGTAAATAAGGCAATGACTTACTGCAGTTATTAATATTAGTCAATATGTCTGCTGGCTGAGTGAAACTTAGTAAGGCCAAGTAAAACTTTTGGACTTCTATCCACCTCCCTAACCTCCACAAATAACCTCTGTCTACGATTTTACAATTGCTAAAGGCAAACTTTGTTATCATATTCATTCCTCTTTCTCTGTACCCTACATTCAGCAAGTCCTTTTATGAATAGACTGTGCTTCCAACCATATAAAAGGATTCCTGAGCGTATCCGCTTTTCCTTTCTACCACCACCACTGGAGTCTAGGCCAGGGCTAATGCGATAACCTCCTAACTGAATCCCTCCCCACCCCCCACCCCCCATACCTTCTCCAGCAAGCAGTTCCAGAGCTTTGAAACTGTAAATTAGATCATCATCCCCCATGACTTGCTTAAAAACCCTTAGGTGGTTTCTAAGAGTAAAACCTAAATTTCTTACCAGCGACCCCAGGGCAATAAATGACCTGGCTTCTGTGCACTCCTCTGGCCTCTAGAAATGCCAGCCTTTCCTGCCTGTGGCCCTTTGCACCTGTAGCTGTGTGCTTTACTCTATGGCCAGCCGTCTTGTTATTTTAAGGGGAGACTTTCATGACTTGGTTAGTTGTCATTATAGCTAAGTAAAATATCTTCTCCTCAGAGAGGACTTATCTACTATCACTCTAATGGTCCCTCTCCCTCTATTGCCTCTTTCCATCACTTTACCTTGTGATTTCCTCCTAACACTAATTGCTACCTAAGATGTATGCTTATATACAATAGGACATAGTATATGTATAATTTGTTTACCCCACCAATATTTAGCAACCTTCTAATATAATGTGAACCTCCTGTCTTGTTCAAAACTGAATTTCCAGAAACACCCAAAAGAGAACCTGCACTATAGCAGGTGCTTAATAAACATTTGCTGAATGAGTGAATGGTTCAGTGAGTGCAAAATTATGATAATTATTTATCAATTAATCACCATCTCCTGTTATTTCTACAGGCAACGGTTATTTCATATTCATTTACCATACTTATATTTAGTTTATGGTTATATAGTCATCGCTGGCAGACTTTTCAAAGGACAGGACCTACCAAAAGGAAAAATGCCAATCCTTTTAAACTCGCTGCCCAAATACCACAAGTTTTTGCTGCATTGGTTGTGGTCATCCAAACTGACCTCTGCTTTGAAAAGCAGCTCAAGTGTTTAAGGCTCTGCGGTGGTTAGTACGATGTGATAAATTGCAGTCATATGTAAGGACCATTGAAGCGTTTTATGACTTTAATTCCGTTTCAAGTGCTTCAAGTACTGTTTGGGCTATATTCTCATGACTCTCCCCTGCACCTTTGGCTCTTACTCAGTTCTATTCTCTGTTAGACATTTCTAGGTCAATCTTGTCTTCATTCTGTGTTGTGCTGCTTCCCTCCCATATCTACCAAATACCCAAGCCCCATTTAGCTATCCAAAATATGCCCTCTCTGTGCTTTTGGCTTCACACAGCTTACATATAGCATCCAAGACTCTTTACATAAGCACAGTATGAAAAGTTTTACTTGTTTTGATTTTTGTTATGCAAATTTGGCGTCTAAGAAACTATTTCAATACATTGACATCTATACAAGTAATTCTTCTTGGTCTCTTAGGAAAAAGATGTTGTTGTTTTTTTGTTTTGTTGGTTTTTTTTAACTTAAGGTAATTATGCCCTCACCAGTAAATTCAAAATCTGTGAGCCATTATCTGCCACTGTTCCTTCAGGGAACTGAACGACTGTGGCAGAAAGCAGCAAGCAAGCTGATAGGACAATGGGGGAAGTTACAGCTACAATTCAGGGTGTAACATGGAGCCATTTTTAAAGAGAAGTACATAGGAAAAAAATTACAAGTTAGAGAAATCTGACTGAAAATGATGATTTTATAACCAGAAGACTTCTTGGCGATAAGCCAGTTCATTTCCTTTATTTTGCAGATAAGGGAATGGAGGCCTGGAATAATTAGGCCGTTTGCCAGAGCTCGCGGACCCGGAGAGCGGCAGAGGCAGAACGGTGTCCAGGAGTTCTGCCTCCCGGCTGTTCTCGCTTCCCTGTGCTGTGTTATACACCGGGGTCTGCTGGCTGTCTGCATAGAGCACATTTCTAAAAGCACAGTTTCAAGAGACCCTTTTTCTTGTGCGTTAATGAATAAAACATTCAAGTTATTTTTCTTTCCTCAAATGAATAAATAAACGTTTCAAAATATTTTTAAGGAACACCAAATTAATTGGAGTCAGTAATTTCAGTTTTGACCTTTTGTACATCAGCTTAAGTTTAGCCATTGTTCAGCTGGAGTGCTAAGTAGGGAAAGACATTGAAAATCCCTTAGGCTTTACAGGTGGAAGATGGTAGTAGTGGCAGTTGTCACTGCCAGGTGTCATTCTGCATTTATTAAAATCAAATTATGATGCCAATTGAATAGACCCTATATGTGAAGTTTCTTATAGTCTGTCCGACTCTGTGCCCCTTTGGGCTGTATTAATACATAACAAGTTATGTATTGAGGATATTTACAGAGCAGTGCCTTCTGGGTATTCCCCTAGAGAGTGGGGAGTTGGGGTGTTAGTTTCGATAGCACTAGAGTAAAGAAGGTGAACAGTGAAGCTCAGGGTAGAGTATTGCACATGAAATGGCCTGTGGTAGGATCGAGTTTGTCACGTCCAGAGACCAGCAAGGGGGATGAGAGTAAGTGAGAGGAGGAGGCAGGAAGAGAGGCAGACGGAGGCTAGACCAGTGGCCTTCAAAGCCACGGTCAGGAGCTTTAATTTTATCTGAGAGTGAGGAGAAGCTTTGTGGGGGCTTTGAATAGGGGAGTGACAGGAGATTTTGGACAGATCTGTTTGGGGCAGTTGAGGAGAACAAGGGTAGACACAGAGTAGAGAATTGGAAGGCTGCTCCAGCAGTCCCTGAGAGATGCTAGTGTGAAATCAGGTGATAGGAGGAGGGGTGTGGAGTAGTTATACATTTTGTCCATTTGAAGGCTGAGCCCATTGGACTTGATGGTAGCACTGGAGGAAAAGGACGTTAGGAAATGAGATGAATCAGCATGAGTCTTAGGTTTTCGGCCTGAGAAATTTGGAGATGGCAATAGAAAAATTTTTAGGGCAGATTATCAATAATTACTTTTTGGCTCTGTTATATTTTAGAGATAAGACATTCAGAGGAGCTGTCAGGGGGACAGTTAGATATGAAAGTTTAGTTTCCAGGGAAGACATGTGACATAGACATACAACTTGGAAAGTCATAACCTCTAGATGATATTTATTCTGTGAACACGGAGTACTTGTATGCGCCAGAATGTGTTCTATGTTATCATACTTAATCTCACAGCAACCCTGGAAATGAGATAGATACTATTATTCTAATTGTATAGAGTAAAAGAAAACCAAAACCAAACCCGAGTGTTAGGCAAAGTAAGCAACCTGTCAGGCTGGCAGCTGTTTATCAGTGAAAACGGGATATGAAGCCAGTCAGCCACTGCTCCCTGCTTCCCACCTGTGAGCTAGTCCACCAGGCTGCGGTTTTTATAGACCACGTCTATAACACTTTCTTCTCTTTGGATTAAATATTATTTTTATTTTAAAAAGAGCGCTGATTTGTGAAGCAAAACAAACACCTTGTACTTTTCTGCCGTTAAAATAGCTCATAAAAGAAGAATATGCATAAATTTGAAATCAAAGGATTGCTCTCCTCATTGGGTCAGGAAATGAAAATGCATATCCAAGGGGTTTAGAAAGCATAGAGTGCAAAGCAAATGTTAGGTATTATACTAAAATGTGCAATCAATATGACTGATATACTGACACATGCACATACAGTGAGTCAGTTGAGCTGTGTGTGTGTGTGTGTTTGCATTTAATTTGGGGATGGGAGATTCATTTGTGCACATATTAAACACATTATTCTTTATCTGTTCTCAATCTAATATGCTAAAGGGATATAGAGATATTCTGGCTATAGATTTTGCCAAAAGGTTTAGTTATGAAGTGTCTATGTGTCAGCATAATTAATTGGTTTGAGGGGAAAAGCTCAGTTATTAGCATTTCTAATTAAAGGTATTCATCATCTGACTGAAAGACAGAATAAACTTCATTCTTATGCAGGGATTGGAAATTACTTTTTAATGGAGGGGAAACATGATGCTTTTGCAAAAGTTAAGTCTAAAGCTAAAAGGGCGAACCATCATGCTTTATTTTTTGGTGAGTATATGATGACATGTTGAATGAAAGCTATCTGTCACATCGCTTATCCAAGAAAGTCATTGCACTATAAATAGTTCTATAATCAAAAGAGAGGTCAAAAGGAGTGTGGAATATGACATTTTGCATCTGAAGACAGTTGGTTTTTGTCACTAAGATTGCATTTGTCACTATTATTTGTGGGAAAATGTTACCCAAGAGTTTGCCTTATCTATTTTGATGGACATATTTATTAAGAAATATTGCTTGAAAACTTTTCATAGGCACCAATGACTCCATTAGTCAAATACTGTTAGAGTTAACTTCAATTACTGAAAGTTAAATGCATTTAGCTTGCTTCTATATTTGAGTCTGAGGAAGTTTTACTTGTTTCCAGTGGAAATCCTATCTAATAAAAGAGAAACATGGTAATTGGCATACAACTGCTACCCTTCCCATTGGCTAATCAGCGAGATATGCAAATTAACTGCCAGCCAAGATGGCGGCCGGCAGCCAGGCAGCTTGAAACTAACATGAGGCTTGCTTGCTTCAGTGATGGAGGAAACCAACGTTCCCCGCCTGCCTTGCCGGCCTCTGAGCCTGCAGTTTAAAAAACATTGTAACAAATATAGAAGCTAAACAAAACCCCAGAAACCTGCTTTCAGCGAGCCGGGATCTCAGAGCTGGAATTGATAACAGAGTTTCGATTATAGAACCTAAACAAACCAGATACCTGCTTTCAGCAGCGGATGCCTAAGAGCTGGAGCCTCAGAGCTAAAGCTGGCCCAGAATAAAAAAAAAAAAGAAAAAAAAGGAGCAGTTGGGAGCTTCAGTCCCAGCCTGAAAACAGCCCTCAGTCCCTCACCCAGACTGGCCAGGCACCCCAGTGGGGACCCCCACCCTGAAGGGTGTGTGACCAGCTGCAAACAGCCATCATCCCCTCACCCAGGCTGGCCAGGCACCCCAGTGGGGACCCCCACCCTGATCCAGGACACCCTTCAGGGCAAACCAGCCAGCCCCACCCATGCACCAGGCCTCTATCCTATATAGTAAAAGGGTAATATGCCTCCCAGCACCGGGATCAGTGTGACAAGGGGCAGCGCCCAAACCCTCTGATCGCCCTGCAGCTCTGTGTGTGACAGGGGCCGGGGCCACAACCTCTCTATCTGCCCTGCTCTGTTTGTGACAGGGGAAGGCGCCCCAACCTCCTGATCAGCCCTGCTCTGTGCCTGATAGGGGGGAGCTCCCCAACCCCCTGATCACCCTGCAGCTCTGTGTGTGACAGGGTGTGGTGCCCCAACACCCCCCCACACACACACACGGGCCCTGCTCTGTGTGTGACGGGGTAGAGCCATAACCTCCCCATTGGCCCTGCCCTGAGTGTGACAGTGGCGGCACCCCAACCCTCTGATCTGCCCTGCTCTGTGTGTGACAGGAGGCGGTGCCCCAACTCCCCTATCGGCCCTACTCTGTGAGTGACAGGGGGGAGCTCCTCAACCCTCTGATGGGCCCTGCTCTGTGAGTGACATGGGGGAGCTCCCCAACCCCCTGATGGGCCCTGCTCTGTGTGTGACAGGGGGTGGCGCCGCAACCTCCCCATCGACCCTGCCTTGAGTGTGACAGGGGGCGGTGCCCCAACCCCTCAATCAGCCTTACCCTGAGCATGACTGAGGGTGGCATCGCAACCTCCCGATCCGCCCTGCTCTGTGCATGACAGGGGGCGGCGCCCCAACTCCCCAATCGGCCCTGCTCTGAGCCCGACCAGGGGCTGCACCTAGGGATTAGGCCTTCCCTCTGCCACCCGGGAGCAGGCCTAAGCCAGCAGGTCGTTATCTTCCGAGGGGTCCCAGACTGCGAGAGGGCACAGGCTGGGCTGAGGGAACCCCCCTATCCCCCCTGAGTGCACAAATTTTTGTGCACCGGGCCTCTAGTAAGTTATAAACATTTTTCCCCACAATTTACTGATGCAGTAGGCTTTTTATTTAGTGATTCATGATTCAGGCAGCATCCAATCTAGCAGATAAAAAGGAGTTTTGAAGAGCTGTACAGGCAAGAGATTCTTATAGACCAAAGTGAGCAGGAACAGGAAGTGATATTGGGCACTTGCTAATTGATGAAAGCAGGGCCACTTTCCTACGTGCAGCAAAGGGAAGGCTGGAGCAAGTCAGGTAACTTGTGCTGAGGAAGCAAGTGCCCATTGCAAGGCCTTGGCTTCCTTTCCTGGGAGAGCTGAGGATAGAAACGTTAGGTTCTGGTTTCCTGACATGGGGCTCTGCATGAGCAACTCCATGGTGGTCCTAATCTGGTTAGTTTAATAGAGAATTTTGTCTTAGATGAAAATTGTGTTTCCAAGGTTGATAACTGGTGATTTTTTACTTTCTCTTATTTCCAGTAAGACTTTGTACCATATCTATTAGTGATATTAAGTATTATAAATCATTTATTTAGAGATTGTTTTTCTTATTTATTTATTTTTCATTACTTTAAATTTTATTGGGGTGACATTAGTCTACATGAACATATAGGTTACATGTGTGGATTACTAATTTACAAAATCTGTATATGGGACCATATGCCCATCACCCAAAGTCAAATCTCCTGTCACCTCATATTAAGTCCTAATGATTGTTTTTAGATCTAGAGACATGGACGCATCCAACAGACTGAGGATTCTCAGACTGGGGCGGGGGGGAGGGGAGGTTAACCAAAGAATTTTTATGCATATATGCAAAACCCATAGACACAGACAATAGAGCAGTGAAGGCCTGGGGAGAGGGCAAGAGTGAGGAGGAAGGAGACAATGGGGGAAAAAGGGGTGATGTCTGTAATGCTTTCAACAATAAAGATAATTTAATATATATATATTGTCTTTAATCAGCTACTCTATAGTAGGATACATTTTTCTACATAACATTTTATTTATATATTCAGATAAAAATACAATAAAAGATTTACCTTCCAAAATTTTACTAAATAAGAGCTAGAATTGTCATTGTTTCATAGAATTAAAAGTTGACAAAATAATTTCATTTTACTTTTCATGCACTTCATATAAGCTATAAATCTGAGTACACCAAGGAAATCCAACTTTGAAATGCAAATAACCAATTTTCAATATTAAAAGAAATTTATATTACCTAAAAGATAAACATTAAATATTATAGAAAATAACTTGACCTCATAAAGTCCTATAATTTTATCCTGTTAAAACTTTGTTATTTTTGTAGCCTATTTTGATAAAGATTCCATACATATATAATTTGATATTTCCACTAAACAGGCAGGAGGCAGGTTGTGTTTAGAATGTGCCTCTCGGGTTTCAGAGTTTCAAGGTGTTTTTATTTTTTAATGTCCTCTAAAGGGTAATTCCTTGTGACTTTTTTGTGGGAATAAAATATTTAGTTAACATTATGTTTTGCTTTATAAACTTTTAAAAATTGTGGTAGCCGAAACCGGTTTGGCTCAGTGGATAGAGCGTCGGCCTGCAGACTGAAAGGTCCCAGGTTCGATTCCGGTCAAGGGCATGTACCTGGGTTGCGGGCACATCCCCAGTGGGAGATGTGCAGGAGGCAGCTGATCGATGTTTCTCGCTCAACGATGTGTCTAACTCTCTATCTCTCTCCCTTCCTCTCTGTAAAAAAAATCAATAAAATATATTTTTAAAAAAATTGTGGTAAAATATACATAACATAAAATGTACCATTTTAACCATTTTAAGTGTCCAGTTCACATTGTTGTACAACTTTTCAGTATTGCTTTCATAACATCACTAAATAGTTTCTGTAGTTTTCCTTATCACCTCTATTTTACATAAGAATTTATATTAAGGACATATAGTGGTTTTTTTAAAGATTCTTTTAGAAATAAACAATCAAGTGTTACTTAAATGTGTATATATCTAATTCATATAAAGATATTTACAGAACTAATTAGTAGTAATAAACTACTATATTATAAAGTAGAATTTTTAAAATATAAAGCTGTTGCCTTATATTGAAAATATTCCATACTTGTTTGCTTTGTACATTTTCTGGTTTCAAATTTAAATATAATCACATAATCTTTAATATTAATATAAAGTGGCTGAATTTAAGTACTTACTGTGAGAAAAACATGTTTACTTCATGGGGAAAAAAAAGAAACTAGTACTTTTAAAAATATATTTTTTATTGATTTTTTTGAGAGAGAGGAAGGGGGTGAGAGAGAGAGAGAGAGAGAGAGAGAGAGAGAGAGAGAGAGAGAGAAAGAAAAGCATCAATCAGCTGTCTCCTGCATGCCCCAACAGGGGATCTAGCCTGCAAACTGGGCTTGTGCCCTGACCAGGTATCAAACCAGCAACCTTTAGGTGCATAGGATGACACCCAACCAACTTAGCCACACCTGGCGGGGCAAGAAGCTAATATTTTATTACAGCGAACACAACCAGCGAGGGGACCTATTTGCCAAATGTTTGATGTCAAGAATGAAATTGGAGCCTGGCTGGTGTGGCTCAGTAGTTGAGCATAGACCCATGAACCAAGAAGCCATAGTTCAATTCCCGGTCAGGGTACATGCCCAGATTGCGGGCTCGATTTGTTTTTGAACACTTAAGAAAATGCTCTTTAGAATCATATGTATTCTTTTCTATTCTAAAAATTTCAGAAGGTTCCTATTTACCCATGTTTATTTTATATTTACTAGGGGCCCGGTGCACGAAATTCGTGCACTGGGTGTGGGGGGGAGGGGATAGTGTCCCTCAGCCCAGCCTGCCCCCTCTCACATACTGGGAGCCCTCAGGCGTTGACCCCCATCACCCTCCGATCGCCTGATCGGCCCCTTGCCCAGGCCTGACGCCTCCGCCAGAGGTGTCAGGCTTGGACAGGGGACCCCCATTTCCCCCCGATCACTGGCTCTGGCCCCCGCCCAGGCCTGATGTCTCTGGCCCAGGAATCATGCCTGGGCAGGGGACCCCCATCTCCCTCTGATCGCTTGCTCCACCCCCCGCCCAAGCCTGACTCCTCTGACCCAGGCTTCAGGCCTGGGCAAGGGGACCATCATATCCCCCCAATCCCTGGCTCCGCCCCCCACCCAGGCCTGGTGCCTCAGCCAGAGGAGTTGATCCTCATCACCCTCCGATCACCAATCACCAGATCGGCCCCTTGACCAGGCCTGAGGCCTCCGGCAGAGGTGTCAGGCCTGGGCAGGGGACCCCCAGCTCCCCACGGTTGCAGGCTCCGCCCCTGCCCAGGTCTAACGCCTCTGGCCTAGGCGTCCGGCCCAGGCAGCAGGGACCTGCAGTGGCAGCAGGCCCGCGATCGTGGGCTTCGATTTAGGCCCAGGCAAGGGACCCCTAGCTCCTGGGACTGCCAGCTTCGACCATGCCCAGCTCCCATCGCTGGCTCCACCCCTACTTCCTGCTATCACTGGCCAGGGCGGCAAAGGCACCTGATTCTCCGATCATGGCTGAGGGGCAGGGCAAAGGCGGCCCCAGGGCCGCCTTTGCCCTGCCCCCCAGCTCTTAGCTCCCCCCTGGGTTTCTGATCACTGTCAGTGGCAGGGGGCTTCTTCCTGCTTTCCCTTTCGCCTCCCTGCATTGTGCCTACATATGCAAATTAGCCGCCATCTTGTTGGCAGTTAACTGCCAATCTTAGTTGGCAGTTAATTTGCATATAGCCCTGATTAGCCAATGAAAATGGTATCGCCGTACGCCAATTACCATTTTTCTCTTTTATTAGTGTAGATATGTAGTATATGTATATATTACACACATAAGTATATGTATACATACAAGACATATAATTTTATAAATTGAAATTTTAAAGCATACGTGTTACAGTTCTGAGACCTTGATCTGTTATTTCATTTGTATCTCCTACCCTTTTTATTGACTCACTATCCTCTACCACGAGTCTGTGTTTGCATCCTGCCTCTTTTTTTCTGACTGCATCTGGTTCTCATAAATAGTCCCAGATGAAACTGAACAATCTCGCCCTGTTACGCCACTACCTATATAATTCATCATTATCAGCTCTATCCAAGCTCAACATTGGCCCCTAGCATTCAGATTCTTCTCATGGGATTCAGGATTAATTGGGACCCTCTGTTTATAAGTAGTCAGCTATCTCCAAAATGTTGACCTTTGTCTCCAGTTTTGTTCTTTGACTTTAGGCTTAGGCTAAGGGTTATATTCCCAGATGTGTATTTCCAGAAGTGTTCAGCTCTTTGAACTTTGAGCCATGTAGTTATAAGACCAGATTCCCATATATTTAGAATCAAAGGAAAAGTTAATATGGATAAAGGATAGGGCCTAATGGAATGCATTGTGGGTTTAGAGAGAGATAAATTAAACAGAATTATCCCTGCTCTCAATAAACTTATAACCTAATAGAGGCTATAGCAGAATTACATTAGGATAATAATAATAATAATAATAATAATAATAATAAGTAAAACACCTGCAATGAGTGGCATAGTATTATTGGGGTCTAATGAACAGAGAAGGGAAGGTATTTTTTTCAGTTCAGAATTGGCTCTCTCACTGTCCACTCTGTCTGAATGCAAATAAATTTATTAAATTCTTTGTCTCAAGTTCTTCATTTTAAAAATTAAATAATAATACCTACTTCATAGGCTATGCATATTAAATGAGTAACACCTATATAAAAATACACATGGTATCATATAAGTGTTCAAATATATATAATTAGAGGCCCGGTGCACAAAAATTTAAAAAATGCACTCGGGGGGGCGGGGGGGAAGGCGGTCCCTCAACCTGGTCTGAGCCCTCTCGCAGTCTGGGACTAGTTGGGGGATATCCATCTGCTGGCTTAGGCCCGCTCCCCGGGGGATTGGGCCTAAGTTGGCAGTCAGACATCCCTCTGGCAGCCCAGGAGCCCTCAGGGGATGTCCACTTGCCAGCGGGGAGCAGGCCTAAGCTGCAGTCAGACATCCTTAGTGCTGCTGAGGAGGCGGGAGAGGCTCCAGCCACCACCGCTGTGCTGGCAGCTGTCAGCCTGGCTTGTGGCTGAGCAAAGCTCTCCCTGTGAGAGCGCACTGACCACCAAGGGGCAGCTCCTGCATTTAGCGTCTGCCCCCTGGTGGTCAGTATGTGTCATAGTGACCAGTCATTCCCAGTCATTCTGCTGTTAGGGTCAATTCGCATATTACCCTTTTATTATATAGGATAGAGGCCTGGTGCATGGCTGGTTTGCCCTGAAGGGTGTCCCGGATCAGGGTGGGGGTCCCGCTGGGGTGCCTGGCCAGCCTGGGTGAGGGGATGATGGCTGTTTGCAGTCTGGTCAAGCCCCCCAGTGGGGACCCTCACCCCATGGGTGTGTGGCCAGCCTGGGTGAGGGGCTGAGGGCTGTTTTCAGGCTGGCCACACTTCCTTCAGGGTGGGGACCCTACTGGGGTGCCTGGCCAGCCTGGGTGAGGTGCTTATGGCTGTTTTCAGGCTGGCCACAGCCCCTTCAGGGTGGGAGGGTCCCGCTGGGGTGCCTGGCCAGCCTGGGTGAGGGGCTGAGGGCCGTTTCCAGGCTAGCCACAGCCCTTTCAGGGTAGGAGGGTCCATACTGGGGTGCCTGGCCAGCCTGAGTGAGGGGCTGAGGGCCGTTTCCAGGCTGGCCACACCTGTGGGCTGGAAGCAGGTATCTGGGATTTATTTATCTTCTATAATTGAAACTTTGTAGCCTTGAGCAGAGCTCAAGGCCGGCAGGGCAGGCGGGAATCTTGGCTTCCTCCATCGCCGGGGCAACAGAAGCCTCTTGCTTGCTCCTGCTCCGTGTCCACAGCCATCTTTGTGATGGAGTGATGGTTAATTTGCATATTACTCTTTTATTAGATAGTAGTTTTAATATTTTTATCATTATTGGCCATGTACGTATGTAGACAGCTAAAGGTATATATAAGTACATATGTATACATGTATATGTACAGATGTATTTCAATTTATATATAAAGTAGAGGCCCAATGCATGAAATTCGTGCAAGAGTAGGCCTTCGCAGCTGCAGTGGCTGCCTGGATCCTTCCCTTGCAGCCGAGGCTTCGTCCAGAAAGTTGTCTGGAAGGATGTCTGGTCTAATTAGCATATTGTGCTTTTATTATTATAGATATATGGGCTAAGTTTAATTATGAATATTGTGATTTCAGTTTTTGGCATACAAATGCTGGGCCCTTCGGTAACTTGCGAGAAGAGACAACAAATAGTCACTTGGATATATCAGTTCTGAGCCAGCGGAAAGTACTGGAGTGCAGATAGCGTAATAGTAAATATGAAGCAGCATTTCACATGGAATATAACCAAAAGTATGTTGGGAACCAGGAACATAAGCGCCTTAGACCATTTCTTCACACAGTGAAGAGGAAAAGTTCAAAAAGAGGCAAACAAACAAAAACAACAATGGACGTTTTCGTCACTCAGCTCTCAGAGAAGAGGAAGCCCTTCACCTGGGAATAGTGCTGCAGAAATGAGACTTACTCTCTAGGAAGCGGGGGCCTTCCCATTTTCTCCCTTAACCTCATCTTCCTGACTCAAGCTGAGAGGCAGTGCCTTCGAGCTCATGCTGTCAGTAGACAAGTAGGAGGCTGGGGTTGGGGTGGTGTAAGGGCGGCTTGGCTCTGTCCCCAGTAATAAAAGTGAAAAATCTTGCAGGCAGAATTCAAATGAGAGATTAGGTAAATCTTAGTAAAAGGCAGAAATTTCCAACAATGTCTTTGTAAGGTTTTCCTTACAAAAGGGAAAAAAGAGAAAATAAGAGGGTCATGCACATCTCCTTGGGTGACAAGGAAGTGAGGCCGTGGGCAAGATTGCATCTCTAGAGTTATCCATTCTTGAAGTGGGAGGAGAACAGGAAGTGAAGAACCCATGAGCTTATGGAGTGGGTTGTGGCAGCTAGTAAGGGGAGGAAGGGGCCTCTGGGGGTTGTTCTGTGCTTGAGAAGAGGCCCCATGTGGATAGGGGATCACCTGTTGGGCAGCTTCTCCAGCCAGAATCATCTGCTGTCACTGGTGTGCTTTTAAAACCTTTCGGAAAAATATGATATCCTCTGGTATGAAGACAGTGAGATTGAACTTGCTGAATATTTTCCTGGGTAAACAATTTTCTTTCTGCTTACTAATTCAGAAAAAAACATCACCAACAATATTTATATAGTTTATAAACAAAGAAAGAAATCACATGTTCCTAACCAAAGGAGTTAGTCACCATTTTATGTGGTTTTCCATATATGTGTCATCAGACACTTTAGTATACCAAGAGAAATCCTCTGCTTGGCAGTTCTTGGGTTATTTCCTAACAAGTTGAAGCATCGTCAATTAAAGAGCAATGTTCATATCAGAAATATTCAAGTCTTCTTTAAACTCCCTGTGTAAATTTAAAAATTATGCACTTTATAAAATCCACAAACCTGTGAAATTTTCGAGAGCCAAGTATTCCTGTGTTTACACTACTAGGCAATCATTAGGAGCAAGGGATTATTCAAAATGTTTTCTTGAATAATAGTATTAGAACATCAAGTCAAAAGTTTCATGGGCAGCAAACATCCTGAGAACTATGACACAGACATTTGTTAGATTAAAAATGGACCTTTAATATGGCAAATTTTCATTTTTCTTGTTTTTACAACAACTACAAGAACAATGAGTAACATATAATATATTTGAACTCTGTGCCGGCATTATCCTAAGCATGTAACATTCCCTCAGTACTTCTCTGGGGTAGGTTCTATTCTCATTATTCCCATTTTGCAGATGAGGAGGCTGAGATTCAGTGAGTAGAACATGGTGTCAGTAAAAGAGATAAAAGAGCTCTATATCTCCTCCCATCCCTCGCCTTGGGGCCTTGATTTAGTTATCCCCGCTCTCAGTTCACCACGTGTAATTATCCTTCCCATGACATTCCCTTTTGCCCACACAAATGCACAGGTATCCTTTGTTAACTTTTTTTTCTAATTCATTCAGCAGGAGAAACACTGACATTAATCAGATCATAAATTCCCATTTTGCCATGTTGTATATAATTAAACACACATTTAAGAGATTTTGGCCAAACACTGGCCATCAGTAATACCCCTGAAGATATTTATTTTAGCTTTAACATGTCCCTTGTTAGAAATTCAAAATCTGTGACAAGAGTATTGTCTTCAGTTGACCCACAAACTTCCAACTGCAAATAGCTGGGTGCCTGCAGTTCCTGCAGCACGTGCCGGGTGCTGTGCTCTGGGTTCCGCTTGTCCAGAGCCCAGCACAAATGAAAGTTTGAAAATTATCTTAAAAACACAACTAATGGCAGATGATTTGCCTTTGAGTTGGGGGACAAATAACAGAATCTCACCAAATAGGACATCTGACCTTCACCGTAAGAGTCTGCCAACTGTGTGTAATACGGACAGCGTATCCAAGGTTCTGGTCAATGTCGGGTTTTCACTATCTGTTGATATCAGAGCTGGAACAGGAAATAAACGTGAATTGCTTCACATTTATGTTAAATATTAAGTAAATGCATAAAAATGATTCCAAGTCAGCTCACTGACATAATGTTATTTCCAGAAAGTGGGAGATTACAGTTTTGAAATATAACCGGAAGCCTTCCCCTCTCCCCATAAACAAATATCAGTTAGTACAGTAACGGGGATTGAAAGACCTCGGGCACCCACTTGATAATTCTAACATTAACATTGACAGTTACAGCTAGGAATACAGTTCTTCACGCTGCCTTTATTTACACTAAGAGGGCCAATGATTCCGTGCCCAAGGGTGTTCTCCAAATCTGGTTTGGCTTATTTTAATGTGATTTCAGAGAAGCCCGCCATGCCTCTTTTGTGGTGTTTTAATGATATTGTTGTGTTCTATACTGTTGAATCAGCACCTTCAAAATAGAAGAAGTTGAAACTCTGTTTCTACAGTATCACTAGGCAAGAACTGAAATACCAGATCATAAATTAACATATTTTTTTGTCACAAAATTTAAAATGAATACTTGTCTCTGTTCAGAAATTTAACCTGTTTCTAAATTCTCTCTAGTAGTGTTGTCTACAGCTAGGTATTAAAGTCACTATTACTACTGTTATTTATAAACATCTGAGACTTGATTTTTTCCCCCCTCTAGGGTCCCCTGCCCTGACTGGAACTGGAACAATCAATGTCATAGTAGATGATGTCAATGACAATGTCCCCACTTTTGCCAGTAAATTGTATTTCACTACGATTCCCGAAGATGCACCGACGGGAACAGACGTCCTATTGGTCAATGCCTCAGACGCGGACACTTCAACCAACGCCGTCATTAGGTCAGCACCTTTTCCTCTGTAAATTTTGATTATTTTTCTCATTAAACATTAGTCTTTGCATTAAATGAATATGATGCTCAATTTTGCCAAAAATGCCATCATATTAACACGTCCCCGATTGTGGTTATCTGTTGTTGAATAGCCATCTATGCATAGTGATGATTCGGTTAATGATTATTTTGTTTGTTATTAATTTCCTATTTAAAAACTCACTTTGGGAAACTGGCAGTAATTAGTCTGTTCCCCCTGGCAGAGATGACTGAGTTAGCTAGGAGGCCTCAATGTATTTTTTATTAAATAAACATTGAGTCGCTAGTATGAATAACAGTGATGAACAAGACAAAGTTTCCATTTTCTTTGAGCCTGCATTGTTTTAGACAGATGTACAAGTAAATGTAAAATAGGTAAGATTACTTCATATAGGGAGGACAGCCTTGAAAATAAAACTTGATGATGCACTGGAGAGTGACAAGGGACTTTTAGGTGTGAGTATTGTGGAAGGCCTGGACATCCAGGGCTGTGGGCTAGAAGTCAGCCTGGTGTGTTTAAGGAGGTTTGTAAGTCTGGACCAGAGTGAGGAAAGGGTCAGGGAGAAAGGCAGGGACCACATCATGTAGACTACTATAAAAGGATCTTTATGTCATGGTAAAGAATTGGGATTTTAAATTGTATTTTTAAGTGGGAAACTATTGATGGATTCTAATCAGGGAGCAACATGCACAGATTTGTATTTGGACTGGATTGGAGGAGGTAAGATTGCAGAAAGAAGATTTAGAGTGAAACCAGTGAGACCATTTAGGTGCTAAGTAACATAGGGATTCCAACAAAACGGGGATCTAGCCCATACCTGGGTATGTGCCCTGACAAGAAATGGAACCTGGAACTAGCTAGCAACCTTCCGGTGCATGGGACCCTCTAGCACATGAGCCTTCTGCTCCTGGGAAAAGGATCTGTGCTTCCCTGGCCTTAAAGCTTGGTCCAGGTCTTCCTATATCCTAGGCCAACGTTCTTCAAACTGCAGCCTTCAGGCCAAATTCAGCTCAGGGTCTGCCTTTGTAAATAAAGTGTTATTGGAGCATAGCCTCACCCATTCACGCACTTACTGTCTGAGGCAACTTTTGTACTAAATTGAGTATTGCAACAGAGATCTTACAGCTTGCAAAGCTGAGAATATTTACTAACGACCCTTTCTAGGGACAATCTCCTGGCCTAGAACACCTTCTTTCTCCCTCTTCAACATCAGTGTAAGATGGCAACCCCCTTAAAATGGAGCTTGAATTTACTCTCCTCCAAAGAAGGCTTTATTTTTTAAAATATATTTTATTGATTTTTTTTACAGAGCTGAAGGAACAGGGATAGAGAGTTAGAAACATTGATGAGAGAGAAATATTGATCAGCTGCCTCCTGCACACCCCCTCCTGGGGATGTGCCCGCAACCACAGGACATGCCCTTGACGGGAATCGAACCTGGGACCCTTCAGTCCGCAGGCCGACGCTCTATCCACTGAGCCAAACCAGTTAGGGCAAGAAGGCTTTATTTTCATCATTCCAGTCAAAGGTGAACACCTGGAGCAGTGCTTCTGTGCGGTTTCTTAACACTTATACATGCTGCTGTGGCTTTCATTTACTTACTATATACCTTTCTGCCATTTAAGATGCACGCTTGAGGACAGAATTTTTACCTACTTATCCATGTCTCTGTTAGTCCATCTACCTCTGAACTAAATATATAGATGGATTATAATAGATTACCGCAGGTCCTTGAATAGCATCGTTTTGTTAAGGTTTTTTTTTTATTAAAACATTGATACGATGTCCTGAGAATCTAACTCTTGTTTGTATCAATTAGTCTGCGGTAAAATCGGTTTTGATCTTCATTGTTTTGCCTAAAGTCACAGTTTCCAAGAACCTACCGTTGGTGTTACATGAGGACTTACTGTACATGTAATAGATTATTATGATTATATATGTATATATACTATGTTTATGTAAACCTAGACTTTGAATTGTTGTCATGTGTTGATTATATTGACATGTGCTTATCATATGAAATGACATTTAATACTCTAAACTACCAAACGAAAGGAATCCATTTTTGCCTTTACTTTTTTAAATACAAGTTCTCCAACAGTTTATCATTTCTCTTAAAAAAGTTGAAAGTGCTGAAATGTGTCTTTTAAACCGTGAGCTTAACGGGAGGAAGGTGCACTCTGCTGGCTGCAGTGTGGGTTTTTCCTGCTGTTTCTGTGAGACACATGCTGTTGCTATGTTTTTATGAATGCAAACCAAACTACAGAAACATGTGCCTAATTCCAGCAAGGGCATTTCTTTGTTGGCCTAAAAGAGAAATCTTTTAAAGACATCTATTTCTTTGCTACCTCCAACCTTAGAAAGGATGGACCCCAGCCAATTTCTGAACCTTCAAGCTTAGGAACTTCTTCCCTAGCGGATCTCTCAGGAATATATGCAGATAGCTGTCCTCTCCAGAAAGAAGAGAGAAGCTATTCTCAGTGGAAAATCCTGTCTGTTAACCAATCTGGTTAGCATCAAAATATCCATGGAGATGGCCTACCTCTCCTGACAACAAGCAAGCAGAGCAGCATGGCCATGTGAGGAATGAAAAATGAGAGAATTAGTAGCTAGGAATGTCTCTGTGTAAATAATCAGTTCTCTGGTTGTTCTGGATAGTCAATGTGTATCAAATACAGTGTTTTTGTCTTGAAAGAGCAGCCTTCAACTGCTCTTCCCTGGGACATTATGGCACACAACAGAAAACTAATGTTTAGATTCATTTAACAGATGTTCATCTGTGGTCCTAGCCATTAACCACACTATTAGAGCAATGCCCTGATTTATGCTTTCTGGCTCGTCTATTTAAAACACACTGGTCTTCTGGGTACATTTTGGGGCCTTGCGTGATTTAAGACGCCCACAAAGCTTGCAAGGACCTGCTTGAGGTCATTGAACATCTCACAATAAAGAGTGTCAGTGTGATATTCACATAACATTTGAAAGATTTGTCTTCCAGCTGTATTTTTTTCATTGCTGTGTGATCTGACTTATAATGTCTTGGGTTACATTTCTGCCTCAGTTTTTAAGTTACAGTAAAGGGGTGCAACGATATTGTACCTAGAAGGAACCTGCCATCTCTGCTCTCTGCTTTAGCTACAGGATCATCGGTGGAAACTCTCAGTTCACCATCAACCCCTCCACAGGACAGATCATCACCAGTGCGTTGCTGGACAGGGAGACCAGAGAAAATTATACATTAGTAGTGGTTTCCAGTGATGCTGGGTCTCCGGGGCCACTTTCCAGTTCTACCAGCGTGCTGGTTACCGTGACTGATGTCAACGACAATCCACCAAGATTTCAACATCACCCATATGTCACACACATCCCATCGCCTACTCCTCCAGGTAATCACATGATGCATTGGACAGGTTCTATAAAACACATTTCTTTCATTTTTACATGTATAGCTTTGATATAGCCTGTGCTTACAAATCCTCTGAAATTCGACTTGTTTTGCCTAACAAAACTAAAGGAACATTGATTCTCACAAACTAATTCTTTCTTCATCAACCAATTGTGTTTGAGATCTTATAATTGCCACACCTTTTCTAGCACTATTTCTTAATATGACTTGAATATTGTTAGGTGATTAAAATAAATATGACTTGCAGTCAGGTAGGGTTCTGCCTGGAGATGTAGTTTGTAAGTTCCCTGAGAGGAGGGACAGATCTCTCTTTTTTTCATGCCATATCCCAGTGCCTGAAACATTATCTGGAATTGATAGGAATTCAGCTATATTCATGGTTAGATAATGAATATTTTACTTCAATGCTTCATAGGTAGATTTTTAAAAATATGTCTAATGAATGAATAATTCCAATTCTTATCATTAATATCATTTTATTCCAGTTTTGAGGGGTGCAGGTTTATTTGTTAGCAAGTTTATGGAGCCATTAATGAGCCACTTTCATGCTGACAGCATGCATTTATTATTCTGCATCTCTTTCAAATTTAGTTTGGTTGCCTTTGCTTTTTTTGCAAAGAACGGCACACTCTCTTCAGAACCGCACAAATCATCTGCCATCTGCAGTTTCTGAGATGAGTTTTCAAACGGGAATAAACACAACTAAAGACCACGATTCACTTAATCTTCCTTGCTTTAAAATATTTTTAATTAGAAGAAAAAAAAATAAATGGACCCAGGATTTCTCCTCTCAGGGATCTTTGATCTTCTATGCACTCGAGAATATCTAATTAATAGCAATTGAAGGTATAATATCCATAAAATTTTGCCAACTTTCTATCAAAGGGAAACGTTGATATCAAAGTCATAGGTCTCTGCTGAAGGCCTTTAGCTGAAATGATGCTGGCAGACATAACTCTAATCACAGTATTCAGTGATGCAACGTTGTATCTCCTACGCAAAGTGAGGGACACGCCAGCATCTTTTCCTCATTAGACATAATTAATCAGGATCACTGGCCTTTTTTTTTTTTTTTTATAAAAGTCTTTTCAGTTTTGTCACAAACTCTTTGGTAGGGCTGGGAGTGCAGGTTTGGAAAAGGTTTCTGAATGAGAATATCAAAAACATGTCCTTCTGGCAGCTCCCCTGCATATTTCTCCTACAATCTGTTTTGTTGGCACTCATCCCAAGCACTGACTTTTGGAATCCACATTGGGTCCATTCTTTCTCAGTTCTTATTTCTTACTCCTTTATAATTGTTTGAGTTGACTTATGGATTTATATGTATATTTATGCTTATGTTTTGTCTCCATGGCATAATAGCTCACAGGTAAAATAATTTTACTGTGGAACAGTAGGCATAAGGAATCAACAGTGATTTTTTTAAGCATATTATTTTTGTGGACATCATTACATAATGGTAATTGAGGAATGTTTTAAGACATAAAAGAGCAATTATCTTTGACATGGGGTAGCAGCACAACTGTTAACACAGTGCATGTTACAATCATGTGGGCTGGAAGTTGTATGATGTGCAGATTTATCTCCCATGAACTATAATTCAGAATGATTAGCCATTGCTCTTCCCTGTGCTCCTCTCAAGGCATACTGCAGAATATTAAATCCTTTAGGCCACATAGGCCTTACTTAGGAAATGGCAGGTCAGTCCCTGAAGACTATAGTTAAATAGATTTGATTTTGCAACTTCTGGGACAATAGAGGAGGTATCATCCTCCCCTAGTAATTGTGAGAAATAAAATTGCATCAGGTAGAAATATAGTATTTTATATGCATTAACCTATTACCGAATGTTCTGTTTGGCTTCCCTGGGATTCTAACTGCACGCTCCCTCATTCATAGGTGCCTTCGTCTTTGCGGTCACAGTCACAGACGCTGATATTGGACCCAATTCTGAACTGCATTACTCTCTGTCGGGTAGAAACTCTGAGAAATTTCACATTGACCCGCTGCGGGGAGCTATCATGGCAGCCGGGCCGTTGAACGGAGCTTCAGAAGTGACATTCTCTGTCCATGTGAAAGACGGTGGCTCGTTTCCAAAGACAGATTCTACAACAGTGACTGTTAGGTTCGTGAACAAGGCCGATTTCCCCAAAGTGAGAGCCAAAGAACAAACTTTCATGTTTCCTGAGAACCAGCCAGTCGGCACTCAGGTCACCACTGTTACGGGGTCCTCCCTGAGAGGAGAACCTTTGTCCTATTATATCGCAAGTGGGAATCTTGGCAGCACGTTCCAGATTGATCAGTTAACAGGGCAGGTGTCCATTAGTCGGCCGCTGGATTTTGAAAAGATGCAAAAATATGTTGTGTGGATAGAGGCCAGAGATGGAGGGTTCCCTCCTTTCTCCTCTTATGAGAAACTTGACATAGCTGTATTAGATGTCAACGACAATGCCCCGATTTTTAAGGAAGATCCATTTGTATCTGAGATATTGGAAAATCTTTCTCCTCGAAAAATACTTACTGTCTCAGCAACGGACAAGGACAGTGGACCCAATGGACAGTTAGATTATGATATTGTTAATGGCAACAAAGAACACAGTTTCAGCATCAATCATGCCACTGGCGAAATTAGAAGCATTCGGCCTCTAGACAGGGAAAAGGTATCTCAGTATGTGCTCACCGTAAAGTCCTCAGACAAAGGCTCCCCTTCTCAGAGCAGCTCAGTAGAAGTCATCATTCACATTTTAGATGAGAATGATAATGCCCCGAGGTTTTCTCAGATCTTTAGTGCCCATGTTTCTGAAAACTCCCCTTTAGGGTACACAGTTACACGTGTCACGACTTCTGATGAAGACACTGGCATCAATGCAATCAGTAGATATTCTATAATGGACACAAGCCTTCCGTTTACCATTAATCCCAGCACAGGGGATATTGTCATTAGTAGACCTTTAAATAGAGAAGATACAGACCGTTACAGAATCCGCGTTTCTGCACATGATTCCGGGTGGACTGTAAGTACGGACGTCACGATATTTGTGACAGATGTCAATGACAATGCTCCGAGATTTAGCAGGCCCTCCTATTATTTAGATTGCCCCGAACTTGCTGAAATCGGCTCCAAAGTGACTCAGGTGTCTGCCACCGATCCTGACGAGGGGTCAAATGGACAAGTGGTTTATTTTATAAAATCTCAGTCAGAGTACTTCAGGATTAATGCCACCACGGGAGAGATTTTCAATAAACAGATCTTAAAATACCAAAATATCAGTGGCTTCGGTAACGTGAACATCAACAGACACAGTTTTATAGTGACATCTTCAGATCGAGGCAACCCTTCCCTCCTCAGTGAGACAACCGTTACCATCAACATAGTGGACAGTAATGACAATGCACCCCAATTTCTTAAAAGTAAATATTTTACTCCAGTCACCAAAAACGTAAAAGTTGGTACAAAGTTAATTAAAGTTACTGCAGTAGACGATAAAGATTTCGGATTGAATTCCGAAGTGGAGTATTTCGTTTCCAGTGAAAATCACTTGGGGAAATTTAAGTTGGATAACAATACAGGGTGGATTTCAGTAGCATCTTCCCTCATCTCTGACTTGAATCAAAACTTTTTGATCACTGTCACTGCAAAGGATAAAGGAAACCCTCCACTTTCATCCCAAGCCACGGTTCAAATCATTGTCACTGAGGAAAACTACCACACTCCGGAATTCTCTCAAAGCCACATGAGCGCCACCATCCCGGAAAGCCACAGTGTCGGGGCCGTTGTCAGAACGGTTTCTGCAAGAGATAGAGACGCAGCGATGAATGGCCTGATTAGGTACAGCATTTCTTCTGGAAATGAAGAGGGCATTTTTGCCATCAATTCTTCCACCGGTGTATTGACTCTTGCCAAAGCTCTTGATTACGAGCTATGCCAGAAACATGAAATGACTATTAGTGCTACTGATGGCGGGTGGGTTGCAAGGACGGGTTACTGCAGTGTGACTGTCAACGTGCTCGATGTGAATGACAATTCTCCAGTGTTCCTCCCTGAGGAATATTTCCCCACTGTTTTGGAAAATGCCCCAAGCGGGACCACCGTTATCCACCTAAATGCAACTGATGCGGACTCTGGCACCAACGCTGTGATTGCATACACTGTTCAGTCATCTGACAGCGACCTCTTTGTCATTGACCCCAACACAGGCGTCCTCACCACTCAAGGCTTCTTAGATTTTGAAACCAAGCAGAGCTACCACCTTACTGTGAAAGCTTTCAATGTCCCCGATGAAGAAAGGTGCAGTTTTGCCACAGTTAATGTACAATTGAAAGGGACAAATGAATATGTGCCTCGTTTTGTTTCCAAACTCTACTATTTTGAAATTTCAGAAGCAGCTCCTAGAGGTACGATTGTTGGAGAGGTGTTTGCCAGTGACCGGGATTTGGGCGTGGATGGGGAGGTACATTATTTGATTTTTGGAAACAGTAGGAAGAAGGGTTTCCAGATCAATAAGAAGACTGGACAGATTTATGTTTCTGGACCTCTTGACAGAGAAAAAGAAGAAAGGGTATCTTTGAAGGTATTGGCCAAGAATTTTGGCAGCATTCGGGGTGCAGACATAGATGAGGTCACTGTAAATATCACTGTGCTCGATGCCAATGACCCACCCATTTTCAGTCTAAACATCTATAGTGTTCAGATCAGCGAAGGGGTCCCGACAGGAACTCACGTGACCTTTGTCAGTGCTTTTGACTCAGATTCAGTCCCCAGCTGGAGCAGGTTCTCTTACTTTATCGGGTCAGGGAATGAAAATGGTGCCTTTTCCATCAACCCGCAGACAGGACAGATCACTGTAACTGCAGAATTGGATCGAGAAACCCTCCCCATCTATAATCTGACCGTGTTGGCTGTTGATTCGGGGTCACCCTCCGCTACAGGAAGTGCCTCTCTCTTAGTCACCCTGGAAGACATAAATGACAACGGGCCAATGCTGACCATCAGCGAAGGAGAAGTTATGGAAAACAAACGCCCAGGCACTCTGGTGATGACCCTTCAGTCCACCGACCCTGACCTCCCTCCCAATCAAGGCCCCTTTACCTATTACTTGCTGAGCACGGGTCCGGCCACCAACTATTTCAGTCTGAACACCGCTGGAGTGCTGAGCACCACCAGAGAGATCGACCGCGAGCAGATTGCAGACTTCTATCTGTCAGTGGTCACTCGGGATTCTGGTGTGCCTCAGATGTCTTCCACAGGGACCGTGCACATCACCGTGCTAGACCAAAATGACAATCCTTCCCAGTCTCGGACGGTGGAGATATTTGTTAATTATTATGGCAACGTGTTTCCTGGTGGGCTGTTGGGCTCCGTGAAGCCACAGGATCCGGACGTGTTGGACACCTTCCACTGCTCCCTGACCTCAGGGGTGACGAGCCTCTTCAGCGTTCCCAGGGGCACTTGTGATCTGCATTCCCAGCCACGGTCCACCGATGGCACGTTCGATCTGACCGTCCTCAGCAGCGACGGGGTTCACAGCACAGTCACCAGCAACATCCGTGTTTTCTTCGCTGGCTTTTCCAATGCCACTATAGACAGCAGCATCCTCCTGCGGCTCAGTGTCCCAACCGTGAAGGACTTCTTGACCAACCACTACCTTCACTTCCTGCGCATCGCCGGTTCTCAGCTCACGGGCCTGGGCACCGCAGTGCAGCTCTATGGGGCCTATGAAGAGAACAACAGGACATTTCTCTTCGCAGCCGTGAAGCGGGGCCATAATCAGTACGTGAATCCCAGCGGTGTGGCCACCTTCTTCGAAAGCATCAAAGAGATCCTTCTCCGGCAGAGTGGGGTGAAGGTGGAATCTGTGGATCACGACTCGTGTACCCACGGGCCGTGCCAGAACGGGGGGAGCTGCCTCCGAAGACTGGCGGTGAGCCCCGCGGTCAAGAGCCACGAGAGCCTGCCAGTCATCATCGTGGCTAACGAGCCATTGCAGCCGTTCCTGTGCCAGTGTCTGCCGGGTTATGCTGGGAGCTGGTGTGAAGTCGACATAGATGAGTGTCTTCCATCTCCTTGCCACAATGGCGGGACCTGCCACAATCTGGTGGGAGGATTTTCATGCAGCTGCCCAGACGGCTTCACAGGGAGGGCCTGTGAGCGGGATATCAATGAGTGCCTGCCCAGTCCTTGTAAGAATGGTGCCATCTGCCAGAATTTCCCGGGAAGCTTCCACTGTGTCTGCAAAACTGGATACACAGGTATGTAATGTTTGGCTCTTTTCACTAAGACTTTAGCCATATCAGGTAAGATATGATAGAAAGTAATGAATGCTTTTCATTTTTCATTTTTAAGTGATTTTTTTATTACGTAACAATGGGTATAAGCATTGAAAATGCTTTCAGCATTTCCCATTGGCCAGATACTGTTCTAAGCCTTTGATCTGTACTTATTTTATTTACTTCTGATAAGAAACCTATGCAGTAGGGATAATTATTTTTTTATGGACGAGAAGACTGAAGTAGAGAGAAGTTAAGTCTGTTTTCTCTGGTGACTCAGTGAATTTGTTATAGAGTCGGGACCTAAGTGAATTCCAGACTTTCAGCTGACCTTCAATTTCCCCATCTGTAAAATGGGAATAATCATGCTTACTTATCTCTTAGGGTTGTTGTAATAAGTTAAAATACTGTTTGTAAAACACCTAGCCCCGAATCCACTCAGTAAGTAGTAATGACAATAAATAGTATTCGTGGAGGTGTTAGTGTAATAGTGGTGGTAAGAGCGGTGAGCCACAGAATCACTAAGAAGACAAGAAACCTCAGTGCACAAGGTAAGTGTGAGTCTTACCAGAGTTGTAGTCTTAGGATCATGAATAATAGGGCTATATACATGTTATGAGTTCAGGATTTCTAAAGAAAAAAAAAAAACTGCACTCCTCCACCCCTCCTTTACCCTCACCCCTCTAATCTCCCCCCCTCACCCGGTCTCAAAAAAGTTGCTTCTTCTCCTGGGAATTTAACAATAAAGATTGTTACTTCCCATTTTAGTGTAACAGACTCCTTCACACTTAGATTTAGAGTGAGTTTACACATAGCCTGAACATGGAGAAAGTGTGAATGCATTTGATAGGTGACAGGGATCAGGGAAAGTCCCATGGGCGTGAGCCAGGGCACCATATGTGGATTTCAGCATAAATGGGGCTGACTTCGTGATTGGTCGTGGAGCTAGCCCTTTCCCATTGCTTCTCTCTAGCTTGCTTCACAGGGAGGGATGGTGTTATAAAATGCAGCAGGTAAACAGAATTAGTTCATAGCCCCTTTAACCTTTCCCGCTCTCTTTAACACATCTGGAGGCATTTTAGCTGTGGTGTAAGCCAGCCCTGACATTTCAGGGAGGAGGAGATTGTCCATTCATCACTCTTATGTTATTTGACAATCTAAATAGGATATTTTTCCAGATCTATAAAGTTAGATACAGCTTGTGCACAGTCATTTTACTGTGAAACTTGGCAAACGTTTGCATTCATGACAATGGGAGTAATAACTAAGAGTCACTCTCTTAAAATCACAGCAGTCATATATTAAGTTGTCAGTGACCACGAGACCAGGAAACCACTGTGATATGAGGTGAAATTTTCTGAGATACTGAGGAGTAAGTGGTTCATATGAACAAGAGAAGGTAAAAGCCTCGATTCTTATTTTGATTTTATTTCCCAGAGGGGAATTAGACAGTTTACCTTAAGTGATACATTACCCTATTACAGTGTTAAAAACAGGTTTCTAGTAGCTGAAATGCTTCTTATTTCTGCAGAAAATAAGAATGTATGTGTAAGCTTCTCATGGAGATTACATATGTCATTATACATGATCACCTGCAGCCTCACTGAGATGTCTTTGTATGTGCTTTAAAATACAAAGGAAGCCCAGCCGGTATGGCTCAGTAGTTGAGCATGGACCTATGAACCAGGAGTTCATTCACGGTTCGATTCCTGGTCAGAGCACATGCCCGGGTTGCGGGCCCAATCCCCAGTATAGGGCATGCAGGAGGCAGCCAATCAATGATTCTTTCTCATCATTGATGCTTCCATTTCTCTCTCCCTTCCTCTCTGAAATCAATAAAAATAAAAATATGTATATAAAGGCAAACAGTTTTTTTCCTCTTTGCTTTTCTCAGTAGCAGCCCTTATTAAACATGATATTTTTGCATTGTTTTGATATAAAAGACATACTGCTGCAATTCTTGTGGTGATCTAATATATACATGTATTTCATATATGTGTATATAATATTAAAGCATACATGAACTATAGGATATCAGGAATCATCCTACCCTCATAGGTTGGCTGAATTGAACAGGTGAGAATAAATGTAGCTCAGCTCTATATAATCTAACATTCAAATGTACTATCAGCACAAGTGAAACTCCAATATGCATCCTGTTGTAAAGACCATAGGCGACCACCATAGATTCAATTTGAGTTCAGCAATTCATCACACCTACCTCTGAACATGAACACATTTGCTAAATTTCTTCAGTAAGCTCACTGTAACCTTGGAAATTCCGTGCATGTCCTCCCTAGCCTGTTGTTATGCATTCATTTCCATCGTCCACAGTTCCCATTCTCAGGTGCTTACTTAGAGTGTACACTTCCAGAAGCACGATTCTTCTACCTGTGAGAAATAACGTATATCAACACAGTTAACTGATGGATGTCCAAGCAGTGAGATCAGTTTATTCTTCTAAGCAGCTAACAGTTAACATGTGACAGTTAATGAATGTTAATAGGAAAAGCTCCTTGAGTTCCAAAGACATGGATGCCTTTCTTTGTGCAAACTTGTCAGTCTCTTCCAAGCCTCAAGGCACTGACAAATATTGTTAACTGGCTTGCAGCAGTAATTAAGTTAATGATCCAAGATTGTGTTTCATGGTGCTTCAACACATCAAGTTATTTTTGCCAGAAGCGTGTTAGTGTAATTCAAACTGCTGCATTCCCTGATAATCACCATGCCATTAACACTAGAGCGGAAGTAGATGCAAAATAATACGGATTGTATTGCTGACTTTAGTTGGGTGAGTGAGCATGCATGAATCTTCCAAACCTGAGACATAGGCATTTATGAGATTTCTTTTGATTTGAAGTAAAATTATAACATCTATCCCTCACATTAAAAAAAAAAAGGCTTTTTTGAATAATTTAAGTGGAGTTTTCAAATTGTATCTTTAAATCTCCATTTCTAGTATGGCAATCACTTTCAAATTTACTAATTGTAAAAAACAATTTGTAAGACAGTTTGCTGATTAAATGGAGTGCTCAAATGAAATTTTTGAATGGTAAATAATTTACATACTCTAACACCCTACAAATAAGACTATTTCCCCCAAACGTAATTACTAATTCATTTATTTGACTCCTACCAAAGTCATTTCTCGCATTTTTATAATTATCTACCAAAGAAAAATAAGAAAATAAAACACTTTTAAGTTAAAAGTTGAACTTTTTTTCTCTTATAATGTCTATTTATATTGTTATATCTGCAAAAAAAAATCAGATTTTGTTGAGGATTTATTTTAACTTCATTCTCAAACCACTCCTTTGGTTCCCCTTTGTCCCCACATTTCCAGTCTTCACAAAGGGAAGTCTGTAATTTTGTAAGCCACGCATGTTTTCACAAAATAAAGGTGGTACTGACCACATCTATAAAATATATTAATCTATGTATTCAATACATGCTACTTGTAATGCAACTCTAAAAGGATTTTCAAAAAAAGAACATGAAACCTTACTGAGTCCAGCAACACATGGGACAGTTACATATGCTCTTATAGTGGGGAAAAGTGGTAGAAGTTGTGACTTTCCTCATGGCAAATAAATAATCAAAAGGATAGCCAGTAAGTCCTATTTATTCTCTATGGGGCAATACTGATGCTTAATTAAGAAAAAGAATCCCGCCAAAACCGGTTTGGCTCAGTGGATAGAGCGTCGGCCTGCGGACTGAAAGGTCCCAGGTTCGATTCCGGTCAAGGGCATGTACCTGGGTTGCGGGCACATCCCCGGTGGGGGATGTGCAGGGGGCGGCTGATCGATGTTTCTCTCTCATCAATGTTTCTGACTCTCTATCTCTCTCCCTTCCTCTCTGTAAAAAAAATCAATAAAAATATATTTAAAAAAAAAAAGAAAAGAAAAAGAATCCCCTTCTTTAGAATAATCTGTCTCACATCCAGTTGGAAAACACCATAGGAGAGAGTTCTCTATGATACAGCATGTCTCTGGTGTGATGTTTGGACAGGCTTAGGTAACACTGTCCTGCCTGTGACACGTGACTACAATGCTTAAAGCATAACTTCTGTGCTTCTGTATTGGTAACTTGTTTATGCTCGTTACTTCCCTTAGAATAGGAAGGCGTTCTGAAACTGTGAGTGTTTTGCCTTGTAAGGAGGTTCCCAGTGTTATTTATAAAAGGAAAAATGTTGTGTTTACGACCCCATGAAGTAGAGCAACATTTCTGTTAGCAGTGTCATGAGGCCTGACTCACACTTGTCATTTCAGACCAGGACGATGTGGCCACATACCCACGCCACAAAAACATAAGTAAATTAAACAGAAACGTTGACTGTGTTTTAAGCAGTTATTATGATGAAGTGGATTGTCGGTGCTCAACATGAAGTCTAATTGTGCACATAAAACTTACATGTCTTCATGAGACAGTTAATAAAAGCATTAGTGCAGTCATGCTTTACAGAAACAAACTCTACTTAATTAGATAAATAGTGAAACCCTCCTTCCTGTCAATGAATGGAAATTAAGAAATCGATAACATCACATTGTTTCTTAGAACCAGAAAACTAGAAACTCTTCTATTATACATGAAATGCATCTATTAATAACATGTAATTGAGCAGAGTGTAAGTTAGTGGTATTAAAACACATTTAAGTTTACATAGGAAAAGAATACCACAACAAAAACAAGTGGGATAGGCCTTATACCCTAAATTTTGCTGATAAAGTGATCACCTATTCAGTTATAACCTGTGAAGCCTGGATCTGAGAGCTGACCTACACTGGTCTGGGCTGTAGTTTTATCATTTCTTTGGTGGATATTAGCTTCCAAAGACCTCTTCTCTTTCACCTGTGAATGTAAATATTTGCTGTTGAGTGCATCATTTCCCCCATTAAAATAGAAACACTGTGTTAAGACCCTTGTCTGTTTTCTTGACTGCAATACCTCCATCCTCTGGCATGTCTGGTTAATAATAGGCACTCAGTCAAAATTAGTTGATTCAGCTTGACAAGATGATAAATGAGAATAGTCTCTGTAAACTGAAAAATGTGCCGGTTAGATATTATTGGTTTTGAAAAAAGTCAAAGTATTCATAATCCATGGTCGAGAATAAATATTGATAAATATTTGAAAATGTATTTGGCGTGTTTTCTTAGGTCTCATTCTGTTGTACATCAGGTAGGCATGCATTAAGTTAAGGGATATTTCTTGAGAGTGAACAGATGGTAGTTCAATAAAGAAGCTAAATGGGATTGATTACTTTGAACAAATCTTAGCCAAGGACATCTCCACAGTGAAACTTATCCTGTAAAAGTTTCACTTCTTCAGTTATAAAATGTGAAAAATATAGCAACATCGAAAAAAATCAAAATCTAAACATCTAAATTTCCTAACCATTTATGATTTCCTAAATACCTGAAAACACTATTTATTTCAAGATGTATGTGTATTTTTTTTCTAAATATTATAATGCATATCTTTACAATAGGACGATTAAATAAGATTTTGAACTCTCAGATAATATTTCAATTTCCCCAATCAAGTAGAATGGTATTATATTTCTTTTCTTTAAGATATAATCTCTCAGGAGAGATTTCTATATATGGTTATGCAGTGGTGGTGTTAATATATTTAAGTGTAAGATTTTTTAAATGAGCTTGATGTTTTTCAGGGAAAATGTGTGAATCTTCAGTCAACTACTGTGAATGCAACCCCTGCTTTAATGGTGGTTCCTGCCAAAGTGGTGTGGATTCCTACTATTGTCACTGTCCATTTGGTGAGTATAGCTCTGCTGGCCATATAAAATGTCAATCTATTTTGGCTCACAGTGTAGCAATTTTGTTTTATTCTGGCCCTGAGTGATTAAGACAATATGAAATGTTTTACACAGGAGATTTTGACAAAATAAAATCTCAAAGGTTTAATATTCTTAAAAGTTAATTATGGAAATCCCATTGAATATATTGCTTTGATCATTACTAGAAAAATAATCAACTGAAGATAATTGAATTTGATGTTGTGTTCTCAGGACATTTCGCCTCAATACTTATAGCTGTTTTCTTTTCAGCCTAGAACCGATCATGTAAAAAATCTTTCAGGCACTATTTGACATCATTCTCTATTTCAAATCTTTAAAAATAATCCTTCAAAATGATTTTTGTTTTGTTTTGCTTTTGATTTTTACATTAATTCAAACAGTTGTATGAGAAGGATTTATAGGCATTTTGTAGATAGTATCAACATAACTAATCAAAATTCAGGCTAATGTATTCTTTTGAGGAAGAAAATTGTTACAGTTTTTTTTGTACACGTACTTATATATTCACCACAGTGACATGAATGGAAAGATTCCTTCCAGGTGTCACTCAAATGTTGCCAGGCACTGAGACAGCCAAGGACTATGAGAAAAGCTTTGGAGGAAGCTTTCATTTGAGCTTGGTTTGTGATCATTACATCAATTTAAAATATATATATATTGATTTTTAGAGAAATGGGAAGGGAAAGGGATAGAGAGATAGAAACACCAATGATAAAGAAACATTGATCAGCTGCTTCCTGCACGCCCCCTACTGGAGATCAAGTCTGCAACCCGGTCATGTGCCCTGACCAGGAATCAAACCAATGACCTCTTGGTTTATGAGTCGACGCTCAACCACTGAGCCACACCAGCTGGGCCATTCCATCAGTTTAAAGGCTGACTTAACTCACACTATAGTATTCATCTCCAGATGTCTTGCAGTAGTTAGAGACCCTCCATAAGCAAAAGAGGAGAAGGATATTTTCTGGTTTTCCTTGAACATATTACTGTGGACCTAAAAAGTGAATTCTAATGTATCGTACAGAATAGAACTGAAAAATAAACTGAGGTTTCTAGTAGCCAGTGAAATATACTGCTAATTGGTTTTCAAATAAGTCCACAACTCCATCTAGTTTTTATACAGCACAACAATAGGATGATAAAGAAAAACAAGATATAAAAATACCTTATTGTGAGCCATGCATTTTAGCAATGGTTCTGAGTCCTAGACATTGAGGGTTTTGTCTAAGGTCAAAAAACAAAATCAAAACACAATTATTCCAAAATGATATAGAGACTAGAAAATTTTATTTTCAATCCAGCATGACATTCACAATATCCCTCCTTTTTAAAATGTATGTGAGATTCCCACAAACAATGTTCATGGTACACGGAATGGTAGATCAAGGTCAAAATAACCACAACTTTAGATCTACATCTTCTTTCTTTCAGTGATGTTTTATAATCCTTAGAGGGTGTTGCTTCTGCTCATAACTACATTCAGGTTTCATGGTTTAACTTAAGTTTTGGAATAAAAGATAAGGGGATTGGAGCGGAAAGTCAAAAAATGATTTCAAGTGACTGAACAAAGGTTGTTTACATTTTTAGAGATTCCTCTGCATTCCAATCACAAATATGAGGATTTAAGGTAATTGATACTAAATGGGAATAAACTGTTGCTGCCATGTAGCTGATACAACAATCACTGCCTATTGGGTGGATGTATTTGGGGCCTTCACCCAGGGAAAGGGGACTAGTACAACCGCTAAGTTAAAATAGAGATGGATCATATGTGGCTGGCAGTACAAATTTCTTTCTCTGTTCCTAACAGTGGCAAACAAAAAAAAATTATTTAAACTTAAATATTGCCAGACAACAACAGAAGCACTTACAAAACAAAACAACAAAACCTTGAAACAGTAATACATGATTACAGACCGAGAAAATTGAAAGGAAAAGTATTTCCCTGTTCAAATTGAATGTGGGTGAAACATACAAATAAAAATGGCAGATGGAATGCCTCAAACAAATAGCTGGAGATCATTACACATGCATCCTATAAAACAACATCTTGACCATAATTTCAAAGTTGGAAAAAAATTTGCACTGTTTACCTTCTCAACAGTGAAAGATTTGTTTGGATTTTATTTTATTTTTTTTTCAATTTAGATTTTTTTAGATTTAGATTTTAGAAAAAAAAAACATAAAATGCTTAATATTTACCCTAGCCAGTTTGGCTCAGTAGATAGAGCATCGGCCTGTGGACTGAAGGGTCCCAGGTTCGGTTCTGGCCAAGGGCACATGCCCAGGTTGCAGGCTCCATCCCCAGTGTGGAGCATGCAGGAGGCAGCCAATCAGTGATTCTCCCTTATCATTGGTGTTTCTATCTCTCTCTCTCCCTCTCCCTTCCTCTCTGAAGTAAATAAAGAAATATATTTTTAAAAAATACTTAAGACTTTTATAAAGAGAGCCTGTATAATTGTATATGTATAACTTCATATACATACACACACACAAGAAAATCCCATATTAGAATAATTTTAATACTCTTGACTTTTATGTAAGTTTATTTTGTGGCATTTCAGATGGAAGGCAATTTTTAAATCCTCAACTTTTCAACTTTTATATTTTCAAAATAGAAATTTACTTTTTTCTAGAAACTATATTAAAACTCCTTAAAAAGAAAAAAATATATTCCATGAAGAAATATGTTTATATTTGAATATACAGTATTGATTTCAGTTAAAATGTAGAACATGTTTCTGGGATCTGTATACTTTCTACAAATGTGAATATACAATTTAAGCACATTTTCATAGATTTATTAAAATTTAATCAGAAGAGACCTGAGGAAATACATAGTGAAGATTTCTGCAATAATCTATTTAATTTGTATGCTTTATCTTTGCTCTTTCTTTAACTTTGGCTACTCCTTCTGCATATATAAGGTATATGTAATATAATAAATGTTTAATATAAATAAATTGTAAAATCTTATTGTATGTGAGTATAAATTATAGATACAACATAAAATATAAATACTATATGATAGAATGATATATTTATAATATAAATAAATGTATACCATATGTAATATATGATTTATAATATGTAACTCAAATATTTCTTTCCTTTTTTTAAACTTTAGTTAATAAAAATAAATTATTTATATTTCTACTCATTTACAATGAATGTGATTACAGAAAAAGAAAAGATAGTAGACACATGATTTTATAGTAGCTACTAGGCTGTTTTGATTTAAAGAACATTTGGATAAAAAATGTGATTCAGCTAAACAACTAGACAATCAGGAGATCTGGCCTTCAGTGTTGGCTCTGACTCCCATGGTTCTGTGGCCTTGGGCGATTTTTAAATATTCTGTAAAATGATGGCATTGGTTCCTTCTGGTTGAACAATTCCCTGACTCTCAATGTAACACATTTATAAGAGATGTGCAGCCAAAATGAAGGAATGAAACCTCTGCAAGTTAATAAGAGTCATGCTGTATTGGCATGGGTTAATTTTCCAATCATTTGCTACAGTCTACTAATATTTGTGGGAAAAGAATTTTGGCATAGCATTGTAACATCAATAAAACTCATTTTTCAAGTTTGAAAAAGAACCAGCACAAACAAATGGGAATGCTTGATTTTGGAAAAAACAGAAAACTATTTCCAAGGAGCCTGGTATAAATCATGCCCAGAGTGGGTATGAAACAAGAAAGAAATAAAAACTAAGACAGTTATTTTCCTAAAAGCAGTGGTTCTCTTCTGTAATTTGTGACCCTTAAAAATACCACAGGTACAGGGACTGATTTTTTTTTAGTCAAAACAAAATTTACCATGCTCAATTGAATTAAAATTGTTTTTAAGAATTTATGAGATAGGAGAACGAAAGAATTATATATTATGGAGAAAGTACCTTGTTTGAAAATTGCAGCATATGAAACTTTCAAAAGATTGACCAACTAATTTTGAAAGCTTTCCAGGAAAGAACTTTTCAGACATACTTCATTCCACTGATCCTAATTTCTAGAAATGGGGCATACTTAAATGTTCCCTAATTGGCCAAAGAAAAGCATTTAAACCACTTTATCATCTGTTATATGTTTTAAAGATCATGGATTCATTCTAGTTCAATTTAGTTTAGATAGTATTCTTTGGAGAATAAGAAAAAATGTAAGTATGACTAATTTTTGTATTTTAATCAAAGCTTTTTAGTAAAATTCACTGGAATTTGATGTGTCGATTTTTTCAATTTTTTCTGTCTACAGGTGTCTTTGGAAAACACTGCGAGTTGAATAGTTATGGATTTGAGGAGTTATCTTACATGGAATTTCCCAGCTTGGACCCCAATAACAACTATATTTATGTCAAATTTGCAACGATTAAAAGTCATGCTTTATTGCTTTACAACTATGACAACCAGACAGGGGACCGGGCTGAATTTTTGGCTCTCGAAATTGCTGAAGAGAGACTAAGATTCTCTTACAATTTAGGCAGCGGTACATATAAACTCACCACCATGAAGAAGGTGTCCGACGGACATTTTCACACTGTGATTGCCAGGAGAGCAGGAATGGTAAGGCGCTGATGATTTCCTGATATGAACAGTCACGCTAATAGGGGATAGTAGGTAGCACCCTCATCCCAATTCTCAGAACGTAGGTAAGATAACTTTGTAGCTAAGGCGTTGTCAGTGGGCTCTTATGTGGAATGGATGATTTTGCCTCTTGACCTCCAGGGTCCCTTTAAACTTCATGAACTTTGATTGAGTCACACAAGGGCTTGGAAGCAAGAGAGAGAGAGAAAAAAGGAAAAAGGTACTATGAGGTATGCCCAAAGGGAAGGGAGAGCAAAAGAATTCTTTCAGTCTGTTTGTAATATGTAGCCATAGTCATCAGGGCTTGAATAATACTAAATGTGGAGAAAAAACACTTGTCATTGTGACTTCGGTCAACGGAAAAATGTCTCCATATTTCAGAAAACATCCAAAATAAGGCCCCTACTGGATTTTGAATCTGTTTTCTACAGTTTAGAAGGACTCTGTTGGAAACTGGCAAAATCATTAACTTCTCAGCTTGAATCATTTCATTGACAGGACAGAAACTTCTCAATTTATAGCAGTACTGGTAGAAAAATACAGTAATAAAGAAGGTGCATTAACTCTGAAGATTAAATTGCATGAGCTACTATTCAAACAAAACTTTCCCTCAGGTATTTTCTCTTTGAGTTGTATCACCAAGCTTTTAGAAAATAAAAATGTATATTAAATATTAAGTTTGACTAAAATATGATACCATTACCTAAGTTGTTTTTTCTAGTTGAGGCATTCATGAATATCCAGTGATACTCCTGAATTTATTATTGCTTTAGGGATCGCTGGAATTGTTGGATACTTTGCATTGTATATGCAGAGAGAGATGTGTTAATGTTTTGTTTTGTTTTTTGTTTTTCTTGTTTGTTTTTGTTTTTTAGAAATAAATGAAATAGTCTACATGAGCAACATAAATTCTTCCATGAAAACCTAATACTGCCTTTGAGATTAATATCACTCAATTTTATAGAACATTGGGAAATTATTAATTATTGAAAGAGTTAGCTAAATGGGACATTAAAAAAAAGGTCTTGACATAGAATTGGAAGTGTAAATGTTTCCTATAGTGTTAGTATTTATTATGATTTCCTTGAAAAGGTGGCAAGAAAAAAACTTACATGGCTTGTGAGAGTTCATTGTATGGAGCTTATAATAAGTTATAACAATTAACTGATAGAAATAATTTAAAATACTTTAGTAATATTTGATGCACAATAAACTATACATTGACCTCATTCATTGTTTCTGAAATGTAAGGTATTTAAGATATGCCTTTACAAGTCTCTCATCTAAGTACACATTTTATGGGCAATTCCTCAAAATCATATGTAATATTGATAAAAATGGGATATTAAGGAAATGAATAATTTCTATACATAATGAAAGGGACTTGATTCGGGAAGACTGAAAACCAGATAGATACTTTTGCATGTAAGAGCAATGTTGGTCAACTTGCTGGACCTCCATGTGTTGCTTCTTACACTTGCCCTGCTGTTAAAATTAAACTCAAATGATAACCATTCTTATAAATTAATATTTGCATAGACAGTTGAGCCTTGAACAACATGGGTTTGAATTGTGTGCATCCACTTATATGTGGATTTCTTTCAATAAATACCTGTACTGTTTGATCCAGGATCAGGAGGCAGAGGGCTGACAGCACTCATTGGTCTTTGCCACTTTATCTAGAGAGCATACACCTAACTTGGTATCTACAGGGGGTCCTGAATTAATAGATAAAGAGGGACAACTTAAGTTTTTGGAAGTCAACAGTTATATGCAGATTTTCAACCTCGTACTCTTTATAAATAATGATTCTTATAATTGAAAAAAGCATCTAATTTATTTCTGTACATTATCTCAAAAATTTAACTTTAATGCATGTATTACAATATCCTTAGGTTGCTATAATAGTATGTACATTGTACTTTCAAAATTTTTTTGTACATATGTATGAATTATTGGAAGAAGACTTTAAAAAATCAGAAATATAATGTGTGTGTTTTTCATTTGCTAGACTAGTTGGCTAGTAGAATAAACAGGCTTATCACTATTGTAACTCCAGGAAGCTGTCTCAGACCCACTGTATAATATCTAAGAGATGTTTATGGCATTTTGATTCTTTCATCTATAAAAAAGAAGCCTGGAGAAGGTTTTTTAAAGCACCTTCCCACCCCTTATATTAATTCCTTCACAATTTAGTTTTAGGCATATCAAAGAAATATGTGTCTATAACTTACTATTGTATTGTATTTATTATGCTGAATTAATATGTTATCACAATTTTAAAATCATGTCCACATCGAAACCAGCCCTGGGCAGTGTTGGCTGGAAAGGACACTGGGGGCAGTAGCACCCGGCTGAACGCTTCCTTCTCTTGCTGTACAGGCAGCTTCCTTAACTGTGGACTCTTGTTCTGAGAACCAAGAACCAGGATACTGCACTGTCAGTAACGTGGCCATCTCAGATGACTGGTACGTACAACTGTTAGTTTGATCTTTACCATTACTTGACATTAAAAAGGAAATTACACAATTGAAAGTAATTTTATTATGCAAAGTATTGCATCAAAATTTAAGGTCTTTCATCCTCTCTAAAGAGATTGTTGTGCTACAAAATAAAAAGTTAATAAGTAGTGTACAAAATTTGTTTTTAAAAAGAAGGTGTGAAATGAAGTGGCCAGGATGAGAAAGGAAAGATGCACATAGCCTAGACCCTAAGAATCCTGGTGAAATAGTTGCATGTGACTTGGGTCCTGAAAGGCTAGGATAAGGGCTCCACCCCTTTTAGACACGGTCTCTGAACGTTGTATGTGACAAGTAGTGACAGATATTTATCAATAGCACTTCAAAGTGGAACACATCATGACCCTATCTAAAACATAAGTAACTTTAGTAGAAATAGTAACAAACAGAAAAATAAACAGTGTCACATAATCCATTGCAGTAATCAACTTATTGGCATTCCTTATCATCTCTGTAGTGAAGGGAAAGTGTAATCTGATATTAACATTAGAGTTGTCCCTACTCCTAATGCATTTTATATTCTTTCTGATAGTGTGTTCCTTGCTAATTCAACATAGTTATATACATCCCACTTGACTATCTGCAAATACCATTTCTATAAGTTGTATTATTATTCAGACCTTAAATAATCCTCTAGGTACCTGTCTGGTGGATATTACCTACACATCGGTAATGTTTTCCACTCAAATTTACCATCCTATAACACCTGCCAGAAAAAGTTATCTTCACATTTCTTTAAATGAAACCTGCTAAAATCTACCATGTCGGTACTAACATACTTTTCTTTCTTATGAAGGACTCTTGACGTTCAGCCAAATCGAGCCACAGTTGGAGGTATCAGATCACTAGACCCAGTTCTTCAGAGGAGAGGACACGTGGAAAGCCATGATTTCATCGGATGCATCATGGAGTTTGCAGTGAATGGAAGGCCCCTGGAACCCAGTCAAGCTCTGGCTGCTCAAGGCATCCTAGACCAGTATGGCAATTTTATTTCTTACCCTTTTTAAGAAAATGCAAAAACTGTATGATAATTGACCATCAAATTATGAAATTGCTGTGTCCAAAGCCCTAAAAGTATGCAGTATTCTGTATCTTCATGATCAAAGGTTAGAATGGTAGTATATGTACATAATTTGTTGCCTTTATATATGCCTTTTTATAAGGAATAGTCTATTAGTGATTTTCCCTCAAATCGTGCTTCATGTGAATTATATATTTTATGACTTTTCAGAAAATTTGTAAATTGAAATTGAATTCTCTTTCAATGAGAATTTTTGTCTAATTTTCATCGCTCTGTCATGAAAGTTTCTAAATTTAAGACTGGAGCTTCACTGGAAATATTATTTTATCTTATACTTAATAAGGTGAGCTTTATTTCTAAACATATTTTGATGTGATGGATGTCATTCTCTTTGAATATGTTAGAATAAAGAGACTTAAAGACTAATTATGTCATAGCTCCCAAATTTGAGAATTCACTTTTATTTTTTAAATTTCAGATTTATCTGGTGTCTACGAAGACCAACATTTATTGATATCTTATATGCACCAGCAGTATTCTTAGCATTTTACACTATCAGTTCTTTTAACCTTGACAATCACTTTGTGAGGTAGATATACTTTCATTTTACAGATGAAGTAACTGAGCTACTTAGACTTGTAAAATCTTGCCCCAAGTCAACCAGCTAGTGAGTTAAATCATGAGGTAGGCACCTGGCCCGGAGCTCCTGAGGAGTTTGTAGTCTGTTTAAATTCATGTTTACTAACCTCTAGTGTGGACATAATATTGCCTGGCCGTTTATTGTATTCCCCTAGCTTAATAATGTTCACACTCTCTTCATGACTAGATCATGCCTCCTCTTTCCACAGACCTCAAACATCCCCTGCCTCTTTTTCTCAGCTAATGAATTTGCTTCCAAAGTTCAGAAAATGTTATAGTCAAATGAAAACTCCCCAAAGCTCATTCCTCCACATCTGCCCATTTGTCCTGTAGCATACCTTGTAACCTGTTATGAATGAACTCTTCCGACTCCCACAAAGACCAAGCAATAGCCTGCATCCCACAAACCTTCTAAAAACAGTGCTCCAGCACTCAACTGTTTTTCTCTCATCTCACTTCATGCTGTTATTTCACCCATTTTATTTTAAAAAAAACAAACACCTTTATTAATCCCATTTTCCTTTTTTCTACCACCTTAATTCTCTGTCTTTGAAAAATTGTTCTATCTTTATGAAAGTGATGATTCACTTCTTTTGCTAAAATCAGTGGTCAATTCTCATCGTATTTGAATGTCAGCAATATTAGGAACAGTCCATCACTCTCTCTCCCTAAAAGTAGTTTATCAGTTTGTGCACATGGCATACTCGTGGTTTCCTACTATAATTCTTCCTTTCTCCTCCTTCATCTCCTCTAGTTTGTATCTATTTTCATTCTTGAAGTTACTTTTTATATAGTCCTTGGATTTAACTACTATCTCTAAAGCCGGTGACCCTTAAATAGTTATCATCAACTTGGCCTGTCCTCTGAACTTCATAGCCAACACCCTACTCAACTTTCCATGTGCGATTTTCTAACAAATATCACAAACTTAAGTTTAAAACTGAACTTCTGGCCCTCCTTCCTGACTCCTCCCAACCTCCTCCTTCCACAGATTTCCTCTCTCAGGTAGTAATAGCTCAATCTACCCACCGGCTCAGCCAAAACTGTTAGACTTACCTTTGGCCCCTCTCTTTCTGATACATGTCACATCTAATCTACCAGCAACCAGAATGATATTTTATTTTATTTTATTTTATTTTAAATATATTTTATTGATTTTTTACAGAGAGGAAGGGAGAGAGATAGAGAGTTAGAAACATCGATGAGAGAGAGAAACATCGATCAGCTGCCTCCTGCACATCTCCTACTGGGGATGTGCACACAACCAAGGTACATGCCCTTGACCGGAATCGAACCTGGGACCTTTCAGTCCGCAGGCCGACGCTCTATCCACTGAGCCAAACCGGTTTCGGCCAGAATGATATTTTAAAAACAAGGTAGTTCCTACCCTGAGGTACCAGTCCTTCATGGTCAGGCCTCCCCCTTAGCTCCTCACTACATGGACTCACACTTCTCCTTGTCTCTGTGCTCTAACCATGTTGGGCCCCTTGGTGCTCCTCACACATGACAGGGCTTTCTCACTTACTGTTTCCTCTGCCCAGAATCATCTTCTACCAGATTTACGTTGCTCTCTCACTTTGTTTAGGTCTTTATAAAAGTGATGGGTCCTTCCTTCGCTGCCTGATCTAGAGACCCAGCAACCCCTAAGACCCCCAATACCCATTCTCTGTCTCACCATTTCCGTAGAACTTCCATCTTTGAACATTTGTCTGAATTTGTTTTTTGCCCATTTCCCCCACAGAAAAAACAAATATTCCTTGAACACATGGTGTTTTTTCATCATGTTATCTCCATGCTTGGCATAGTGCTTGCTATACAGAAGACATTTGATAAACATTAGTTGCATGAGTTGTCTGGTGGAGGAGATGTGCCTTCAAATAAATGTGTAGCCTAGAGATCACATTAACTACAGTGGTTATTGGGCCAAGATGACTTGCTCCATTTAAAATTAATTTAAACAAAAAAATTATCACCTCTTTTTCTTTACCATGTAAGGTGTTACTCTGTTTAATCTTCTCCTTCATAAATGAGGCAGGTCATTTGTCACAGTTTGATTAGATGCTATAAATGTTGTCACTTGAGTTTCAAAGAATTGAATGCACGAAAGGAAGCAGGTTACTAAACATTTGTGTTTAATTTTAGCACATTTCTCCCACCTTGTCTTGTGTTTTCTGAGTCTTTGTTGTGACTTGCTTTCAGATGCCCCAGACTGGAAGGCGCGTGTACTCGCAGTCCCTGCCAGCACGGCGGCACGTGCACGGATTACTGGTCATGGCAGCAGTGCCACTGCAAAGAGGGGCTGACTGGCAAATACTGTGAAAAATGTATGCAAGCGTCTCACCTTTCACTGGAAATTATAGTAACGATGACAATATAGATATATGCTCCTAAATAAGGAATTAAATTATGTTTTCATTCTAAATATTGAAAATATTAAATGGGCAATCATCAGTGAATATAGTGACATTTTAAAACTTATATTTTTAACTTGAGGAAGAGTGACATCCTTTTAAAATTATTTACTAAATACATCATTCGTTTCCTTTTTAATACATACAATTTTTTTTTCATTGATTTCAGAGAGGAAGGGAGAGGGAGAGAGAGATAGAAACATCAGTGGTGAGAGAGAATCATTAATGGGCTGCCTCCTGTAAGCCCCACACTGGGGATTGAGCCCACAACCTGGGCATGTGCCCTTGACCAGAATCGAACCTGGGACCCGTCAGTCTGCAGGTTGACGCTCTATCCACTGAGCCAAACCTGCTAGGGCTCCATTTTAAAATTATATCACTTATGTTTGGTTTACCTTTAGGAAAGCTAGGCAATCTACAAGGCCAGGGGCTTCATATTATCTGCCTTTTGGCAATATTTCTCTGGTGAATATTTTATATTTGGTAGAAAAATGTAAATGATAAATCACTGAACACAGGACTCAAAACATCATACAATGCATTGTAATCTATTACAATTGAAATGATACTTGAATTTTAACTTTCAATTATTAAAATTGGTTTTAAATCCTTTTATTAGTGATTTGTTTCTAAACCCTAATGTTAATAAGATATTAATGATGTTCAAGCCATCATTAGACCGTGGCTTTTTCTAATTTCAAGCTGTACATCCACTAACTATCCAACCCTAATGAGCTCTCTTTTATAAAAATTGCTTCATTTTCTAATAAGAGGTTAGTACTAAAATCACTGCATTTAACTGACTACTTTTTAAAAGAGTCATTTGGTTCTATTATAATATGAGAATAAATAGAAATTCATGATTAAATTAAGAACACTATAATCAAAAATATGTTAGTAGAAGAGGTATAATTGTGTTTAATTATTTAGGTTAAAATCACAACATAGCAAAAGGACTTTGACACATACTTTTTAAAGTAATGAGTATTTAATAAGTAGGAGCCAAATTATATCTGAATATGAAATGTGTAATTGGCTTTAGAAATATCTTTCTTTGAAAAAATGTAATTTACATACTATAAAACTTGCCTTTTTGACATGTACTATTGAATGCTGAAGCCCTTTTGTGCTAATTTGATGTTTTTTTCTTTAGCTATGGTGCTATAACAAACTGCCACACTTCAGTAGTGTGAAAACATTATCAAATTATGATAAGTCATAATTATAAATGATGATAAATTAAATTCTGTATGATTATTACTAATCATAAAGTCAGTTAAAATATAAATATGTGATTATATATTTTTTCTTCAAGTTTCTAATTGCTAGAGACTTTAAAGATTGCAAATCACTTTAACTATGAAAATATATATTCATTCATGAATTTTGGAAACACAGTAAACCATTATAAATAAATAATGATTCACTGTGTTTCCCCCAAATTTTAACAGGTGGCAATCTCTTCAGATATCCATAATTTATATCAAGTATCAAGTATTTAATGAATATTTCCCAAATGATTAATGTGTATCATAAAATGTTTTACATTTCATGGTTCTGAAATGGATTTAAGCATTTGAAATCAACTCCTACAATAAGTCACATGTGGCAATTATTTTTTCAATAGGAGAATTGGGAGACATTAATTCTAAACACAATATTTTTATTGTCCCTTTTTATAATGTTTTGTCACCTATAGACACTCTTTAGGAAATAGTGGGTGCATTTATTTGTCCCTTTCTTTGTTGGCTTGCAGCTATTACTCCTGACACTGCCTTGTCATTGGAAGGCAAAGGGCGCTTGGACTACCACATGAGTCAGAATGAGAAGCGGGAATATCTGTTAAGACAGAGCATACGAGGGGCCACGATGGAGCCTTTTGGTGTGAACAGTCTGGAAGTAAAGTTCAGGACAAGAAGCGAGAATGGCATTTTAATCCATATCCAAGAAAGCAGCAATTATACCACTGTGAAGGTAAGATAAAAGCTAATGGTGACTTCATTTGATTAGACCGCCTGCTGTGTCATGGTTTAAATCACGTCTCCCACAATTTCTGTCCTCTGCTCTTACAGCCCATTAGAGTTCCGACTGATGCTGGGCACTAGTCCAATATCGTCTATCTTAGCTATTTCCCAGGCATTGGCCAGAGTAACAAAGATCTGCATGGTTTGGTTTCTAAACACTTTTGTCTTGGTTTAGAGTAGAGAGCACTGCTAGGTAGGCCAGCAGGGAAAGAATTTGTTGCGATCTATGTTGTCTGATAAAAATTTATATTGCTTTTCCCCCTACTTTTAAACGAAGTAAAACAAAAGGATTATGTGTCTTTGAAAAGGAAAACTACTTTTCTCCAAGAATTATTTCAAACAATGGTATGTGTACAGGGTGGGGCAAAAGTAGGTTTACAGTTGTTCTTATGGAAAATAATACAATGATTAATAAGTAATAATTTAAGAATAAACTCTGTTTCATGTACTCACAACTCTAAACCTATGTTTGCCCCACCCTGTACATTTAAGGGCAGGACTGCAATAAGGGCAAACATTTGAAATTATCTGTCTTTACTCTGGAGCATATTTTCAACTTACCTCCTGGTAAACCCTGTGAAATTAAGTATCTTTGGAATTATTATAAGTAAAATTATAGCTACATTCTCCAAATCTCTAAATAAATATTTTTAAACATCACATTTCATGAAAACAGTGGATTGACTTATCATTAGGCTTTTACATCATTTCTTATTTTTTTCTTGACTGTAAATGAGGCACTGCACTGGTGAATAAATAGACATGCATTTTCCATCAACTCAGAATTCTTTATTCCTAAAATGATCATACTGCTTTCTAGCCCACAAAAAAGAAATCTCTTAGATAATCATTTTCTTCAGTTTAGTTATATTGATTGCTTTCTACATTACTTTGTATATTATAACTCTACTCATAATTTTATATGAGTTTTGGTAAATTATTTAAGAAAACAAACCCAAATTTCCTGAATTTTTTCCACCTATAAAGCAATATTTTTAAAATTACTAGAAGCTTAGCTAATAAAGCCAAAAGCAAAATGCATAGAAAAGTGCTAGGTTTAATTCACATATAATACTAAAAATAAAAACATTTTCACCTTTAAACTTCAGCCTCTTTATTCTCAAAATTTCTCTTTATCCAAGCCAACTCTGGTTGGTATGTTCCATGTACACATATTTAATAAGAAGTAGAAAATACCAATCTTTTAAAAACTATCCTATCTAATAAAGAAGGAACATGCAAATTGACCATCACTCTGTCACCAAGATGGCGGCACCCGTAGCCACAAGATGGCAGTGCCCAGTCCCCTCAGCCCCAACGGATTCCCCCAGTCCATTCAGCCCCACTGGGGAGGTGGCAGGCACGTGGTGCGGCCGGGCGGGTTCGGCCACTCCTTGTGCCTGCTGGGAGTCCCACAGTCCTTTCAGCCCAGCCGGGGGTGGGCAGCAGGCGCATGGTGCAGCCGGACCTGCCCTCAGCCCCCCAGCCACCAAGGGCCAGCCCGACGCGCAGGCAAGCCTCGCATGTCAGCTGCCCAGCCGCCTAGGGCCTGCCCGAGATGTGGGCAAGCTTTGGATGTCGGCTGCCCAGCCGCCTAGGGCCTGCCCAAGATGTGGGCAAGCTTTGGATGTCGGCTGCCCAGCCAACGCCTGAGGAGCAGGCAAGCCTAGAGCCATCTGAGGCTCAGGTGACCAGGGCCGGCCGAGGTTTGTGCTGCCAACAGTGGCAGCAGCAGAGGTGTGCTGGGGGCATCACCTTCCCATGATCGCTGGGTCGCCTCCTTCCCGTGAGGGCTCCCAGACTGTGAGAGGGGGCATGCCGGGCTGAGGGACCCCCCTCCAGTGCATGAATTTTTATGCACCGGGCCTCTAGTCATATTATAATCCCCTAGTCTAGTCATTCCCATCTGGGGGTGATGTTACCTTGGATAGACACTTGGCAATGTCTGGAGACAATTTTTATTGTCCTGGTTTGGGGGGATGGTATATCTCTAAACATCCTACAATGCACAACACAGCATCCCACAAAAAAGAATCATTCAGTTCGAAATGTCATTGGTGCCAGAGTGAGAAACTGCCCTAACCCAGGCCTCAGGAACATCTTCAGCCTGTAACTCTACCTCCACTATGGAAACAAAGAGCCAGTTCCCGAATTAACAGAGCAACTACAAAACAAAGCATGCGAGTCATTGTGTAATGTTATTAGTTGGTGTTTATCATTTTCATTGGAAAGTGTATTAAAAGCCAAGAAAACAGAGAAGCAGAGAGAAGTAGACCTGCATGTCTATAGGAAATGTTTTATGTGCGTTCAGAGGCTCTGACATGGAGGTCTGCGCATTATCCATTAAGCTGCTTCCAAGTCCTTGTGCCATTTAAATGACATGTGAACATTTTCTGTACGCTATCTCCTTAAGCCAAGACATGCAAAATGCAATGTGGTTGAAGATACCAGAGGCAGACTTTCCTCTTCCTTGAGGAAGAGGCTGAATGTCAGGATCCATTTTTGTCACCATAAAATCTTGCATTTCCCACAGCCCGGCAGCAGGCTGCTTCTCCAGCTTGTGTGCCCTGGGTAGCAAGTGCTTTGGAAGAGAAGGGCAGTCAGTGCAAACGAATAAAAATAATGACTAAAGAGACCAAAAGGCACATTTCTTTCGTATGAAATTTTGAAGAGCATCTTTTCAGAGATGAAAGGGGCTTGGCATATAAAGTAAGTAGATTAAAAACAACAACCACCAAAACCAGTGAATCAGGAGAAGTCAATAGACAGGAAGAGGGTGGCTGTTGGGAGCAGGCACGCTATTTGGATGACAGGAATACGATGTGCTTGTGCAGCCTGGGAGCCAGTTCAAATGACTTACTTATCAGCCAGCTTATCAGTGGCCATGGCCCCTGGTTTTCTTCTTTCTTTCCTTTGGCTCTCTTTCTGACAGTTTCTTTCTTCCTTTTTGCATGCTCTAAATCAGCTTCTCTCTCTCTCTCTCTCTCTCTCTCTCTCTCTCTCTCTCTCTCACACACACACACACACACACACTCACACACACACACTGCAAACACACACACTTACACACACATTCTGTGAAAATGAAAAAGGACGGGATTGTAAATGGTTGTGGAAGAGAGGGTCAGTGGTGAGTAGCAATAGCAATGCGAGAAGAGATGCGAATACATCAATAGAATCTGTCTGGATAAAAAAGTAATGAGGGTGAGGACATCTCAGCCAGAAAAGCAAAAGGAAAGCCCGCTTGTGTATAGTGTGTTGACACTATAAAGTGTTCCCCAAACCTCCCGTCTGTCGTGGCGTATTGTGCCTCTCCATGTTGGAGTTCTGTAATAACAGATGATGGACTTACTACTCCAAGTCCGTTCTGTGGTTTGGTGCAGAGCTTTTTGGTTTGTTTTGTTTCTAAGTGAGGCTAGGTATATTGTACAGACTTGGGATGAGAGATTCAGAGGTCTGTTGATTAAAAAATAAATAAATGAACAAAGCAAAACATTAGCAGGATGTTTGGAAAGTTAAAAAGAATACAGGAGTTTGGTAGAGTATTATTAGGGAAAAGGAAAACATGAAGAATGTTGTCATGTTCTTATTGAATCCACCCTGTGGTATATCCCAAAGACCCCTCTTCAGATAAAAGGATGATGAGTTGTGATCCATCAGGCGAGAAACGCGGAGCTAGGAGAAGGCTCTTCCCAAGGCCTGTTTCCAAAAAGGACTCTGGCTACAACCAAAGACGAGTTGCTGTTTTTACCGCATGTCATGAGACGTTGCCCATTTGATGAAATGTTATTGTCATTTAACCACAACTCTCTTTTTTTCTATCTGAGTTTGGTACTGAAATATATTATTATCTAGAGAGACTGCTTTAATAAAATATTACAATATGAATAACATATGTAAATGTGTTAGGCATATTTTCCACAGTACAGATGTACTGACTTTTAGTTCTACCAGATGCGTTTGTTGCATGGAGAAATGGCATTTGATCTGAGTGACAACATAAACTGATCCATCCTTTCATGCCTGTCATTTGAGACATGGTGTCACTTCATCCTCCTGCCGGCACCAGCTCTGTCTGGGAGTTTGATGGGATGATGCTCTCTGAACCAAATGTTCATCTGCCTCATAAATTATTTTATTTCCTAAAGTGTCTACTCGGAATACTGGAAACTTGGTTGGAAATGGGAGTAGGAGCATTCTGTTACCCAATGTTGTACTGGGCGAAGTAACAGAAACCGAATATCCCTTAGATAAATTGGAAGAGAGCCAAAGTGAAGACTTGCCCAGACACCTCATTATTAAGAACTCAACATTTATTCATCATAGTTCTTTTTAATCTCAATAACTTATGTAAATACTAGACATGATTTCTTTCTAAGATTTCAGTGTGTCATATATGACAGGTGAAACAATTTATTTTTGTCTTTATTTTTCCAACTATTCTTCATTTTTATCTAAGAATTGACTTATTTTGCAAGTAGTTTTAATATTTTTATCATTATTGGCCATGTACTAAACTGACCAATTTTATTTACACTCACCATTGCCATTAAATTATAGGAAAGCATGCTCTGACAGTATGGCTCAATTGATTGAGCATCGTCCAAGCACAAGAAGGTCACCCATTTGATTCTCTGTTAGGGCACAGACTCGGGTTTCTGGTTCAATCCCTGGTCGGGGCATGTGCAGGAGGCAACCGATTGATGTTTCTCCCCCACATTGATGTTTCTCTTCCTCTATCTCCCTTTCGCTTTCTCTCTCTAAAATCAATAAAAACATATTTTTTGAAAAATTATAGGAAATCATTAAAAAATTAATTTATTTATCTTAAAAGGGCCATTCATCTCATTACTATCTCAATTGTGTTCTGAAAGATAATTCTCTGCATCTTGAATAATTAAGTACAAATATAATAATACCTTGAAAACAAGTGAAACTATTGAATGTGAAGGTATATGCTACCTAAAATCATAGAGCTTGATAGGTAAGTATACTCTAATATATTAGTCTCTTCATCTATTCCATCTGCTTTGAACTGACCAATATTTTAAGGTTTTACTTTGTTTTTATTCAAGTATGTTAGAGTTTAATTGTACATTTTTTTAATATGTTTATAGATTAAGAATGGCAAAGTACATTTTACATCAGATGCAGGAATTGCTGGGAAAGTGGAGAGAAATATTCCTGAAGTGTATGTTGCTGATGGCCACTGGCATACTTTTCTACTCGGAAAAAATGGAACAGCCACAGTACTGTCCATCGACAGGATATACAACAGAGATATCGCCCACCCTACTCAGAATTTTGGTGGCCTCGACGTGCTCACTATCTCCCTTGGAGGAATTCCACCCAATCAAGCTCATCGAGATACTCAAACAGGTAAATGCTCATGCTGAGTACAATCACAAAGGACAGGTAAAGCTGTTTCTCTAAAAGTAATCGGATTTCTGGTAATACCTATTATGAATATTCTAAGAATGTCATCACTATCCTTGGAAAGTTTATAATGAATTATCGGCCATCATTTACCTTAGACATTTGCATTTGTTCTACCAAGTCATAGTTCAGCCCATGGTGTTTTGATGTTTCTTTGTCCGCCAAGCATTCATTTATTCATTTATTCACTTATTCATTCATTTGTTCATTCACACAACAGATAATTCTGAACCCTATGCTGGCTACTGGGAGTGCAATGGTGGACTTAATAAATAGCCACTTTCCTCGTAGAACACAAGCCCCAATAAGGGAGACAAACATTAATCAAATCATTATACAAGTAAATATATTATTTTAAGCTATAACAAATGATGTGAAGGGAGAATATAGAATTCTAAGAGATTTCCCAAAAGAGGAAAAAGGGAAGCTTTCTTGGAAAATTGGCATTTGTACTTAAATCTGAATTATGAAGATGAAGATGGGAGAACATGAAAGATTGAATTATTTTGATAGGAACTAAAAAAAGTAGAGTAATTCAGCACCTTGGGGGCTGATGTCACAGGTGAAGGATGAAGTAGGTCCTTCTAAAACATGATATAGTTTTGTTCTTATTCTCAGAACAGTGGGACGTTACTAAAAAATTAGTCTTAAAAGTGTCCCATGATGTTAAAGATCTTTCAGGCTCTGCCATGGAGAATGCGTTGGAGGAGAACACCAGTGAACTTGCATAAATTACCTGAGAAAACATTGCAGTGATGTGAGGTTTGACTAGTGTGGTGGAGGGGAGTTGTAAAGAAATGGATATGGAAAAAGTATTTCTAAAAATTTAAGTCAACCAAACTCTTGGTGATTTGGGTAAAATTCAAGGAAGTTTCTGACTTTTCCACTAGAAGAAGGCTAGTTCCGCTGAGAAAGGCAAGTGCAGAAGAGTACAAAAAGAAGCAGGTCTATGGGAAATATCAAGGCTTGGTAGGGGACATTTTGGGTGTGGAGCACCATTGAGAAAGACCTTTTGGCAGATGGGCTAGAATGAGGAGTGGACTTCCCCTGAAAATCCATTAGGAGTTATCAGTGTCAAGCAGGTAATTGAAGTACTGAGCATGGATATGATTGAATGAGAAAGAAAGGAGCCTAAAAGGAAAATGGAGAGAGTAGGAGCAAATGCAGGAGATGTCTCAGCTCATGGAGAAAGAATGGATGAGGGACGGAAAGGTCACTGGGATGGAATGATGCATCAATGAGAGGAAAATTGAAAAATGCATGAGAGAGTAATGGAGTTAGGGCATCAAAGTCCAAGTCCAGGCCGTAAGTCATTTATATTTAGCTTATTTGAGAATAGGAATGTTCATTCTTTGGGTTGTTTTAGAAAAACAAATCAATGTAAATCAGGCATTTTGTTAGTGACAAAATAGATTCTTGGGCTAATAGGAACATTAGCAAGATTAGCACACTCTATCAACGTTTTCTCAACTTCTTAAAAAAATAATCTTCACCTTCTAAGGAGCCATTGTAGATCTTTTTCTAACCCCCAATATCCCCACCTCATGAGATATAGAGTTATACTCTAAATCTGCCCTTTCAAGATCCACAAACCACTATAATAGCTAAGGCATTTCTCTTGCTTCCTTTTTTTTTTTGCTCAACTCCTTGGGAGCAATATCCCCTCCATTGAGAATGCACGATCTAATGATGGAATCCATTGGCCTGTTTTGTGTTCTTTATAAGTATTTGTTAAAATAAATTTTATTTCTACGTATGCAGTTCTTGGTATATAGACTACAAAAATAAAACAAATAGATGACCAAATAAATAAAAAGAAGGAGAAAAGGCAAATCCAGCCCATCTGGGTCATCCATAAATGTTGGGGAAGAGTGGGATCTGGGCGATCCTCCCCAATTTCCTTGTGGAAGTCTTGCTAAGAAGTTAGCGTGTCAGATGCACAGATCTATTGCCCTGGAGCTGGATGATGGCTCCTAGACGGTTGTCTCTAAGCGCCTGTGACATGATTGTGAAGCTTCTCTTGACCAGATTCCATCACAGCCTCTGGTTTTCTCTAAATCGCCCCACGGCTCCTTCTCCCCGCAGGGTTCGATGGCTGCATCGCCTCTATGCTGTACGGTGGAGAAAGCCTGCCTTTCAGCGGGAAGCACAGCTTGGCCTCCATCTCCAAGACGGACCCCTCCGTGAAGATCGGGTGTCGTGGGCCCAACATTTGTGCCAGCAACCCCTGCTGGGGCGACTTACTGTGCATCAACCAGTGGTATGCCTACAAGTGTGTGCCCCCCGGGGACTGCGCCTCCCACCCCTGCCAGAACGGGGGCAGCTGCGAGCCGGGCCTGCACTCCGGCTTCACCTGTAGCTGCCCCGAGTCGCACACAGGGAGCACCTGTGAGACGGTGGTGGCCTGCCTCGGTGTCGTCTGTCCTCAGGGGAGGGTGTGCAAAGCCGGAAGCCCCGGAGGGCATGTCTGCGTTCTGAGTCAGGGCCCCGAAGAGATCTCCCTGCCTCTGTGGGCTGTGCCCGCCATCGTGGGTAGCTGCGCCACAGTCCTGGCCCTCCTGGTCCTCAGCCTGATTCTTTGCAACCAGTGCCGGGGCAAGAAGACCAAAAACCCCAAGGAGGAGAAGAAACCGAAGGAGAAGAAGAAAAAGGGGAGTGAGAACGTGGCCTTTGATGACCCAGACAACATCCCCCCCTACGGGGACGACATGACGGTGAGGAAGCAGCCTGAGGGGAACCCCAAGCCAGATATCATTGAGAGGGAGAACCCCTACCTCATCTACGACGAGACCGATATCCCCCACAACTCGGAGACCATCCCCAGCGCCCCCCTAGCCTCCCCGGAGCAGGAGATCGAGCACTATGACATCGACAACGCCAGCAGCATCGCCCCTTCGGACGCAGACATCATCCAGCACTACAAGCAGTTCCGCAGCCACACCCCCAAGTTCTCCATCCAGCGGCACAGCCCCCTGGGCTTCGCGCGCCAGTCCCCCATGCCCCTGGGGGCCAGCAGCCTCACCTACCAGCCTTCCTACGGCCAGGGCTTGCGAACCAGCTCGCTGAGCCACTCCGCTTGCCCGACGCCCAACCCCCTGTCCCGGCACAGCCCCGCGCCGTTCTCCAAGGCCTCCACCTTCTACAGGAACAGCCCGGCGCGGGAGCTGCACCTCCCCGTGCGGGACGGCAACGTGGCGGACATGCACGGGGACGCCTGCCAGCCGGGCATCTTCAACTACCCCACGAGGCTGGGCAGGAGGAGCAAGAGCCCCCAGGCCCTGGCCCCGCACGGCTCTCGACCCGGGAGCCGCTTGAAGCAGCCCATGGGGCAGATCCCTCTGGAATCCTCGCCGCCCGTGGGACTGTCCATCGAAGAGGTGGAGAGGCTCAACACCCCTCGCCCGAGGAACCCGAGCATCTGCAGCGCGGACCACGGCCGGTCTTCCTCGGAGGAGGACTGCCGGCGGCCGCTGTCCAGGACCAGGAACCCCGCCGACGGCATCCCCGCTCCCGAATCTTCTTCCGACAGCGACTCGCACGAGTCTTTCACCTGCTCGGAAATGGAGTACGACCGGGAGAAGCCGATGGTCTACACTTCCAGGATGCCCAAGCTCTCGCAAGTCAATGAATCGGATGCAGACGACGAAGATAATTACGGCGCCAGACTGAAGCCCCGCAGATACCACGGCCGCAGGGCGGAGGGGGCGCCCGTGGGCTCGCAGGCGCCCGGCGTGGCCGACAGCACGCTGCCCCTGAAGCTCGGGCAGCAAGCGGGGAATTTCAACTGGGACAACCTCTTGAACTGGGGCCCCGGCTTTGGCCACTATGTGGATGTTTTTAAGGATTTGGCATCTCTCCCAGAAAAAGCAGCAGCCAACGAAGACGGCAAAAGTGGGACAAGCCAGCCGGTCCCCAAAGAGGGGGAAGCCGAACAGTATGTGTGAGCGCTGGGTGCTGGCGCGACGGAGACAGGAACACAAGGGTCGCCCCCCGCGGCCCGCAGGTCACCCACCAGGGCGGGTCGTGTTTGCAAACCCAGCCAGTTAAGGGCTGGTGCTGGGGGGAAACTCAAAAATAATAGCCACGATGCTGCTGAAACCGGCGCAGAACAGCTCTGTCGTTTGAACGCGCTCCGTTGCATTTGTCGTCCTGCATGCTTCGTACGGTGTGACTGGTGACCCGGGCGCAGCGTTCGCAAAGGTTTTCCGTACTTGGCCAAGGCCCGCGTGGTGACTTTAAGCAGGAATAGCGTTGCCATTGCAGAAATGAACTTGTGGCTGTCACGGCGGGGTTGTGTATTGTTGCCGTTTGTGTTACTATTGTTAACGTTTTGCTTTGCAAGACCCTTGAGGGTTTATCCAATCCCTGTAAAGTGTAGGAAAGAGCCCTCCTGCCCTTGAACGAAAGACTAAGTATTAACGCTTCTCAGAATCGTAGCCTCCGTATTCGATGTTTATCGGAAATGTCTGAAGGTTTGAATGCCTTGTACATGACCTTGGGTACTGAAGTTAAGTCATTGTGTTCAGCACTTTAGAACTTTCTTACGAAATTGTGTTAAAACTTCTGACTCTTTTCGGTGTAAACAGCGATGGCCTCATTTGCATCAGGCTTTCCACTAAGGAACAGAGTGATTGCATGTTGTCCCGGAACACTGCCGCCTGCTGCCGTGGAGTGAGGCCCAGCGCGCCTCTCAGAGACACTGTTGAAAGTTATTTATTGAAAAATGTTCTACGCTTTTAAATTTTTAAAGAATTGACCTAAGCAAAGCCTATGATTGGACATACTCTTCAACCATTTAGCATGCACCCTAAGTACCCAGTTTTTATAATTTATATAAAGTCAAATGTCATCACTTCTTACTTTCTGTCATTTTGTAGATCATTTTTTAATACCTTGTGAAAACGTGTTTTTGGTTTTGTTTTTACACCTGAGCTGGGTTTTTGATACTGATATTTTCTTATGCTGAATAGTTTTCTTACTTTCCGGGAAGGTAAGAAAATACTTTTTTTACATTTGTTACTTATGTAACGTTCATATTTTTCACATTTTGATATTTGTAACATACTGTATGCTTTCTACTTGTAAATGCCAACAATAGAATTAAAATATTTATTTAAAATATGTTGCATTCAGAGTGTGATGTTACATTTTCATCTCTCAACATTATTTTCTTCCCCTGATTGAAAATAGTTTCTACTTGTCAGTAGGGCATGCATGGCAAGTTGAACCATATACATGGGTAACCTCATTTTCTTTCAAAAAACCTGAGTGTGGATAGTTGCCAGGACAGATATTTTAAGGTTGAGTTAGTGCATTCCTACCTGTCAGAGTTCTTGCACTTCCCAAGAGCATAATGAGTCTGGACTAGCCTGGGTCTTAGGGGACTAACTTGGTTGTGAACTTGGTGTAAGCATTCTGGCAATAAATGTTCGGAACTTCCCAGTAGAGTATGTTCACCGAAGGCCAGCTTTGGACCAGGCTTATAGTTATAGGAGCAGCAGTGAATTAAAGCCAATTATGGGAAAATGTCTGGGATTCATTTTCTCCCAAATTTTCCTTTAAGTCCAGTGGTACAGAAAGAATGGCAGTGAAAGCTCACCTCCTCGTGCCCGTCTAAGTCCTTGATCACTCCGTTGCATAAATTCGAAACAAATTCTGCTGACCTAAGCCAAGACAAACTTTTATCTGCAGGTAGTTACCCAGGAGCGAAACAATTCAGGAAAGGAGCCCAGCCCAGGACAGGATCCATCTGTGCATAAATAGTCACATCTGAAAAACAGGACTTCTGCAAATCACCACACAGTCTCAGAACGTGTTATTAAACATCTGCCCCAGACCTAACATTTGCTGAGAACAGTATTTTCCAACTGCACCACTGACTGGCCTACATTGAATAGGGTTTGAACAATATGTATAAGTTTTTAGTAAATAAAATAGCTTTAAATCAGTACCAACAAACTGAACTTTAGGCCAGAATTATTTGGTCATTTAATAATGTTGGGATTGCATTTTTGGTTTCAGAAGAGAAAATCAAATGTGGGTTTAATCTAAATGAGAACAGTCCTATAATGTGGTTTAGACTGAGTGTAAGACACTAAGTTTTTTTGTCACCTGTGAGGAGCAAACATGTTGCAGTATTTCCCTATGAATGCTGGTATTATGAATTTGTGAGCCAAAAGTGGGAACATGTTGATTGCATGGTATAACTCAAAACAGAATACAGTTTTTTCTCCAGAAACGCTGAAGCATCTCAATGTCTTCAAGGATATAAACTGCATAATTGAGAACAGAGCAAAAGTAAATTGATAAACACAATTACAGGAAGGGTTAAGGGGAAAGAACCTGACGCCAAGACTGTGTTCCAGTTCTTCAGAATTCTTTGTGAGATAGAGAATTGCCGTTTCCTTCATTAATCAATCCCAGTTTAGGAATCAGGATTTTCTAGGACAATTTCTTGTCTGGTTTTTCTTGGAAATCGTTTTCACTGAAGCAAAAACCATACTTAGAGCAAAACAAATCAGAAATGTATGGGACAAAAGTCTCACTTACAGTGGAGATTAATACTTCACTTACTGAAATAGTGACGCAATGCAGCATGTATTATGGTTACCGGAGATTATGGACAAATCAACAAGGTAGCAATTCCCTCAAATATATGGCTAATGGTGGCCTATATGTTCACACCCAAAGTCACGACCTCGGAATTTTAATCCAGCCCGTCAGGGTTTACTGGAGCACCTGGAACGCAGTCATTCTTTGGGGCTTCTGTGCCCGGATTGTGAAAATGTTCTTTTCTTTCAGGCACACACTGCAAACACCTCAGTGGCCATGTGGCCAGGAGAGGCAAGTTCTTGGCCTCAGATCTCTAGGCCTGGACTGGTGACCTGGCACAGGACTTGCTCACTCCTTAAGGAGCACATTGCTGCTGCTTTCAAGATTGTTTCTGGAATTTTCTAAATTAGCTGATTTCATTGATAGCTAGCTTATTCAGATCAATTAAAATTATTTTAAGATATGGAACCATCAGAAGGGCTTGGAATGCTTCTCCCTTACATGTTGCTATGAAAATGTTTACCAACACCAAGGTTGATGAGAAATGTAACTGACAAACTATTGAAAGTTATGTCCTTTATAAACATGTTTTTTATAAAGGAAAATAAAATATATAACCATGTGATTTTATTACTTCCAGACACTCCATCTAAGAACAAGTCACTGTTTTCATGAAAATGCATTTTTACTTACTTAAATTCAACATCCTGGTAAAATTAGTCTGTAAAAGGTGGAAATAATTCTTAAATTTTAAATCAATAATTCAGCAACGCGCTTTTTCTTTTCCCAATTTATGTTATAGATCTAATTTTAAAGGGCTAACATTTCTAGATGATTAAATTTACATTCCCTAGAAAAAATAAACCTAAAATATAATGTGTTACAGTATACACTATTAGAGCTTTTAGTGTGAAATAAAATATCTAAGTCTATGGTAAATCTAGTATGTTTTATTTTAATTTCTCTGTGCTGGAAGTCTTATTCACTTTTTCAAAAATTATCTTTATTGTTGAAACTATTACTGATGTCCCCTTTTGCCCCTCCCCATTGACTCCCCCCACCTAGTGCCCACCCTCACCCCCAACTCCTAGGCCTTCATTGCACTACTGTCTATGTCCATGGGTTATGCATATATGCATTTAAGTTCTTTGGTTAATCTTTTCCCCTGCTCCCCTTCCCTCTGAGATTGGTCAGTCTGTTCCATGCTTCCATGTCTCTGGATCTATTTTGTTTGTAAGTTTACTTTGTTCATTATATTCCACGTACAAGTAAGATCATATGATACTTGTCTTTTTCTGAGTGATTTATTTCACTTAGCATAATATTCTCCAGGTCCTTCCATGCTGTCTCAAAGGGTAAGAAATCCTTCTTTTTTATAGTTGCATTGTATTCCGTTGTGTAAAGGTACCACAGCATTTTTATCCACTCATCTACTGATGGGCACTTGGGCTGTTTCCAAATCTTAGCTACTGTAAATAGTGCCACTATGAACATAGGGTACACATATTCTTTCTGATTGGTGTTTTGTCTTAGGATATATTTCTAGAAGTGGGCTCACTGGGTCAAATGGGAGTTCCACTTTTAATTTTTTGAGGAAACTCCATACTGTTTTCCATAGTGGCTGCGCTAGTCTGCATTCCCACCAGCAGTGTACTAAGGTTCCCTTTTCTCCACATCCTCACCAGCACTTGTCATTTGTTGATGGTAGCCATTCTGACAGGTGTGAGGTGGTACCTCATTGTCGTTTTAATTTTCATCTCTCTGATGATTAGTGACTTTGAATATTTTTTCATGGGTTTCTTGGCCATCTTTATGTCCTCTTTAGAGAAGTGTCTATTTAAGTCTTCTGCCCATTTTTAAATTGGATTGTTTGTCTTCCTTTTGTTAAGTTGTATTGTGAAGGAAAACCCCTATTCCATAAAACTACTGTTTGGAATTCTCTGCTATTCTTTATATGGCCTCGATCTAATTCTGAAAAAGTAACTTTGCTTTCTAGCCTGCTTGAATAATGGGCGAGATAAACTTAGCTGTCTGACCTTGTAGGCCAGAGACTAGATACACCCAGTGCCATGCCAGGTGCATTTTTTAATTGACAGAACCGTGTAGTTTTCAAGGCCGCCGCCAGCAAGCGAACAAAGGTCTGGCTCTTCCATAAAAAGGGAAGTTCTGCTTGTAGCTCTGCTTAGAATTTGGATTCATTTCCCTGAGCCCGCCGCGGTGATTAAAGTATAACTTCAAACTCTCAGAGCACTGTTTGGTTCTTGTCTGGTTTTTCTGTAACAGTATGAGATTTTTTATATATATTTTGGAAATTTATATATCAGATGGATCATTGGCAAATATGTTTTCCCATATAGTTAAATTCCTTTTCATTTTGTTGATGGTTTCTTTTGCTGTGCAGAAGCTTTTTATTTTGATGTAGTTCCATTTGTTTATTTTTCCCTCAGTTTCCTTTGCCCTAGGACAGGGGTGGGCATACTTTTTGTGAGTGCATGACAAAACCAGCAAAATCTCTGACTAAAATTCTTCTGCGTATCAACCCTAATTTTTTGAGAACATGTTATGCCTACTTGATATATCTTAAGGTGTACACATGTGAAGAACCTTGAAGAAATAATAAAATTCATTTGAGCGACAAAAACACAGTATATGATGATGAAAAATACATTTATTTTTTAATGTATACATGTACACTGATAGTCCGACAGAAAACTTTATGACTCTATTTGATATTATCAGTGGGACTTTTGCTGCTGCATCACTGATGACAGAGATTTTACATCAGGTTTGTATTTCATGACCTTCAGAGATATGCATGAGCTACTACTTTCATCCATCAGGCTACTCCTATGACGAGACTTAACAAAATTCATCATTGAGAACAAAGGTTCACAAGCGTATGTGGATGAAAACATGGAGAGTAATGCTGTTGCAAAGTTTTTTAAACAGAAAAAATTTTCTGGAATGGCATTCCAAGTCATCAATAGTTCATTTTCGACACTTCTCTCTGTTACTCCTGTATCTAATCGCTTTTTTTCAATGTTTTCCAAGTCAACTCTAAGGTCAATAAATTTCTGCTTCTAAATTGAGCTATTCTGAAATTCAATCAACTGCATTTCAAAGTCAGCCATGTCTATCCATGAAAACATTTGTAAGTTTAGTTCCTCCAGTTTCATGCTGTCTGGAAACCTCATGAATTTTGCTGTCTCTTCCAGTTCTCTGAATTTCGCAAATTTTGAGAAGAACTGCTCAATAGTTGACTCGATAATGTTTAAAAACAGCTTTTGAAGGCCTTGACAGTCTGTTCTGATATCTTTTGGAAAGTCTTTGATGTGCCTCTTGAGGTTTGGGAAATATCTAAATCTCTCACCATCCACATCCCTCTTAAAGACTTCCAGTTTCTTTTCAAAAACCTTTATGTAACCAAACATAACATCAAGTATCTTGCCAGTTCCTTGTAATTTAACATTTAAGTCATTCAAATGCTCACAAAAATTGTAAATGGAAGATTATAAGAGCGGGTTTCACGTGTCAGCAAAAGTTACTGGCGTGCCATGTTTGGCACACATGCCAGGGGTTGCCCACCCCTGCCCTAGGAGATGTATACGCAAACATATTGCTAAGAGTGATGTCTGAGATTTTGCTGCCTGTGGTTTCTTCTAGGATGTTTATGGCTCCATTATTTACATTTAAGTTTTATCCATTTTGAATTTATTTTTGTGTATGATGTAAGTTGGTGGTCTAGCTTCATTTTTTGCATGTACTTGTCCAATTTTCCCAACACTACTTATTGAAGAGACGGTCTTTACTCAATTGTATGCTCTTGACTGCTTTGTCAAATATTAATTGAGTGTAGTGGCTTGGGTTGATTTCTGGGTTCTCTGTTCCATTCCATTGATCTATATGCCTGTTCTTGTGCCAGCATCAGGCTGTTTTGATTACAATGGCTTTGTAGTATAATTTGATATTTGGTATTGTGATACCTCTTACTTTGTATATTTCTTAAAGATTTTTTGAGTGAAGTGCCACATGATTAATAGTTTACATGGTTACCACTACTTAGCCAGCTGGTAGTACTCATGGTTTATCAGTCCAGGAGTTATAGGTCAGTGTTATAAAGGAATCCAATAGTTTCATTTATTATTATTAAGGGGAAAGGCACACAGTTCCTGTAAATTTTGGTGCATACATGTAAATATTAATGAATAAATCCTCACATAACCTGTGCATCTGTGATATCATTGCAAACAAATATATTCTTGACTAAAGACCATGAAGTACAATAATGTCCTTCAACAGAGACACAAACAGATATAAAGAAGTTCAGTGTCCTGGGTAAATCCATTTAATCACAAACAATAATTAGTACATTTTTCATGCCACACACTCATCTAAATCATGGGATAAAATAGAGAAGAAAACAAAGTACCTTCCTCGATGAAACTTGCAGTGCAGTAGAGGAGATAGGCAATCAGCCAATAAATACAGCGATAAATGTGTACCATAGTATCTCGTGGAGACAGGTGCCAGCAAGCCAACTGAAGCAGAGTAAGGGGGAGATGGTGATTTGGGTAGACATCTCTGAGGAGATGACATTTGAGCCGAATGCTGAATAAGGCAAGAGAGGGAGCCATGGACACACATGGGCGACACGGTGGCAGGCAAAGGCAGTGGCATGGGGAGCCATGGGGAGGCATGGAGTGGGAAAACACTCCATGTTAGAGGAAGAGCAAGAGAGTCAATAAGCCGGATCATTGCCAATACATCAGCAAATACTGCGCCACAAAAACCTTGGGGATAAATGAATGTGAAGATAGAGTAAGAATGATAATTCAGAACAGACACAGAGACAGAATTATTGTTGAAGCAAATCTTTATTTATGTGTATTATCTTACAAAATAAGAGCATTTCCAAATGCAAAGTAATTCCTGAGAATGTAGATATACACTCACCGTGCACTAATGTCTGCAGTTCTGGGGATGAACAGAGACATGTGTAATAGAGATGAATGTCTGTGATAACACCAGTAGAGTCATCCTGTTCCCAAGGACCAAGCCAAACCTGTAGGCATATTAATAGAAAGATAGATGACCAGAAGGCAGTCTATTTCCTTATTGCTGAGACATTTTTACATCCAAAGTATGAGATATCTCCTGATTAGGTGTTTACAGAAATTTTCATTTTAAAAATTTGACTTATTAAAAATAAAGGAAACATTTTTGAATGGAAGGAGATAGATTTATATTGGTGGAGGGAAATTATGGCAAATGCATCTGTAAGACACAAGGATATATCTATGCCTGAATTCAAGGCAACTAAGACCTGTCCAAATAAATTTTAATGAGTTTTTGTTGGTTTGTTCATAATGAATGGAGTTAACTTTCATCTTAATAAGCCTTGGTCACTAATAAGCCTTGGTCAAAGTGTGTTCAAATTTCAGTAAGGATCCAAGTCCGGTGTCTTGAATTAAGGATTAAGTTACAGACATACTTCTGGAATTTACCATGAAAACTCCTGAGGAAGTCTTTTATGTACTATACTGGAGGCGTGGTACATGAATTTGTGCACTGGTGGAAGCCAGCTGGCCCACCCCAATGGGGGCCCATTGGGCCAGGCTGGGGGGGGGGGGGACATGGGAGGTTCCCAATTGGGGTGTTGGGGGCCTATAGGGGACCAGATCAGGCTAGTTGGCTGCCACAGTGTGTGTCATAGCCACAGATTGTTCTGGTCATTCTGCTGTTCCGGTCACTGGGCTTTTATATATATAGACTAGAGGCCTAGTGCATGAAATTCGTGCATGGGGGAGGTCCCTCAGCCCAGCTTTCATCCTCTCGCAATCCAGGATCCCTCAGGGGATGTCCAACTGCCGGTTTAGACCCAATCCCTCAGGAATCCCTGTGGGATCAGACCTAAACCAGCAGTTGGACATCCATCTCACAATACGGGACTGCTGGCTCCTAACTGCTCACCTGCCTGCCTACCTGATCACGCCTAACCACTCTGTCTGCCTGTATCATTGCCCCTAACCCCTCTGCCTGCCTGCCTGATCACCCCTAACCACTCGCCTCCCTGCCTGATTGCCCCTAAACACTCACCTGCCTGCCTGATCGCCCTTAACCACTCTGCCTGCCTGCCTGATTGCCCTTAAACACTTACCTGCCTGCCTGCTCGCCCCTAACTATTCACCTGCTTGTCTGATTGCCCCAAACTGCCTCTGCCTCAGCCCCTGCTACTGCGGCTGCATCTGGAGGGATGTCCAGAATGACGTCTGGAAGGTCGTTCAGCTGTCTGGTCTAATTAGCATATTATGCTTTTATTATTATAGATAATGTGCATATGTCAGACTCATAATTATGTTAGAATTCACATAGACAATTTGGAAAAATGTGTAATTGACATCACACAGGTAACCTAAGAATCCTTTGAACTTATTAAAGGAATATGCTGAGGAATGACAGACTCATCAAATTCTTATGTAACCTGTGATATATTCAAGGGATATATACTGAAACCACTTGTGAGTGAGTATATGAAGATATAGCATTAAAATGGAAAGACCCACAGAGCATTTAACGCATGCTACTTAAAGGCAGATAACTTCCAGAGGACCCATTTGGATACTTCTAATTTTGTTAATTTATGGATCAATTTGCCAAACTCCCAAACCAGGTTGCTAAGTACAAAGTGTAGTCCTCAGGGTTTTCTGGCAGAAAGTTGGGACCGCAATCTGGGTACCATGCTAGCCCAAATAAAAGAACTAACAATGGACAAAGTTCTCTGGCAATGTCACTGCGTTCCCCATTTCAGATTAAAATCACACTGTCTGCCTTCCAGATGGTGATCAACATCAGATTCCATTTTGCCAGAGCAATCTCCTCACTCAGGTCATCCATTTCTGGCCCTGTGCACAGCCTCGGGCCTGCAGGCTGCTGAAAACAGTTACTGATACTTGACTGTGAAGTCAAGAAGTGAAACGTTCTAGAATTCCAGAGAAATGTCCCTTTAGAGAAACAGCCAGGTTAAGACAACTGAGTGTAGCATAACCGACTCCAACAATATGTTGATTCTTTTACAGCTGCGAGTCTGAGGGAGGAGAAAGCGACCCTGTGCTGAATCTGGGGTCATGCAAGTGGGACATCCCGAGGAGGAGATGGGCTCGAGGGGAACAAATTTGGGGAAGGGCGTTAGATAAATAGAAAATGAAAAGAGGGCTGCCCTCTTTCACGTTGGCGGAACTGTCATTGAGAAACTCGAGTTGGCAATCATCTCCTATTTAACAGGAAACCACTCATGTCTAAAAAACATTTCTTCTAACCCAGGCAGAGCTGAAGGTAGCATGTGCTGCACACACAGACATGGATCTGGGAAGCAAATCAAAACCAGCATTTCTGTTTCTGTTAAGCTTTATGGACAGTGAGCATAGGATAGCGTTCCCTGAAAGAGGACAGTTTGGGCTGCCAGCCCTGTGAGATAGAAAAGAAGGGCATTTGCATTTGAAATGGTCTTAATTTACACAGCTTCACGTCAAGAACAGAAGGAGTCCAAGAAAGGCTCAACGGAATTTAAAGTGGCAAAGTCAATTATCTCTAATTTATAGAGAGCTTACTATCCAAATTAAAGCACAATTCCTGGCCACTCTGCATTTGAACAGCCACTTTTAAACAGATGTTTGTGGGACATCAAATTAGAGCATAACTATTCCCTACAAATCGGCCTGTAAGAGGGTCTTGGTGATGCCTTCACTCATGTTTTAATTTGTTCCACACAGTGTGCCTTGCACTGGGGCAAATTAGGCGCATAAAGCTGACTCTTGCCTTCAAGGAGCTTGCAGTTTTAAAAAATGTTATTGATTTTTAAAGAGAGAGGAAGGGAGAAGGACAGAGAGAGAGAAATATCAATCTGAAAAGGATACATGATCCCCTGCTTCCTGGATTGATTGAACCGGAAACCCAGACACCTGCCCTGACTGGGAATTGAACCCTGTAACTCCTTGGTGCCCAGGATAATTCCCAACCCACTGAGCAACACTGGCCAGGGTGGAGCTTGCAATTTTTAGCGACTACATTCTTCTCCAAAATACAAAATTTGCACAGCTCTGTTTTCAGAGAATTACTCCACTATTTCCAAAGAAAATTATATTTGTAGTCATGTATGGCCATATGCAGTATCTGGACAATATATCATCAATGACTTCCTCAGTCTTGGTAATCGACTACAGTTTCAAAGTACAGTAAACCCTCGATTTTGCAGACCTCGATTTAATGGACTTCGGATTTAACAGACAAAATTTCCAGTCTGTATGTCACATGTGAAAATGAACACCATGTTCATTTTAAAACACATTTAACCAATATTTGTTTTAAACTAAATTAACAGGTTATTTTTTAACAAATTTTAGGGAATAGGCACATGTTGGAAAAAACACTAGAATTTTAGCTGAAATTAGTAAATACTACATATCTACAACTATAGACCACATATTTAAAACCAAGAGTCACCGCTTGTAAATAATGTTCAGTAAATGATTAGCATGTGATCACACGGAGTCATGAGGGCAATTGGTTGTGTTGTCATGTGGGGGTGCCTTTCTGCAGCGGTTTTAACCCCTGCCTGCCCATGTGACCTGCACTAAGCCACGCCCCAGACCTGCGCATTTGTTTACTCGAAGTGGTGGGTGGATGCACACATTTACTAGACCTATTCAGTATAAATTTAAAATTACAGTCATATGTTTAGGAAACTTTTCTGTGCAATTAAACTTAATTTTAATTACACAAACGTGTCTACATAAGTTAAAAAAGGTAAACTAGTTTGTCAATTTTTTAACATACACATTCAGAAAACCTACTTTATTATATAATGGACTTTCAGCTTCAATGGACACTCCCTTGCCCGAATTAGTCCATTATATCGATTTCACTGTAACAAAATAATAGGTTTAGTGGGGGTTTTTTTATTAATATATTTTATTGATTTTTTACAGAGAGGAAGGGAGAGGGATAGAGAGTTAGAAACATCGATGAGAGAGAAACATCGATCAGCTGCCTCCTGCACACCCCCTCCTGGGGATGTGCCCGCAACCAAGGTACATGCCCTTGACCGGAATCGAACCCGGGACCCTTGAGTCCGCAGGCTGACACTCCATCCATTGAGCCAAACCGGTTACGGCGGTTTAGTGGGTTTTAAAGGATGTGTTGGGCATTTAACTAGCTGCGTTGTCTAATTATGTAAGACAGTTAAAATTCCCGGTATGTGAAAGCGCTGTCCTGTCACATGTTAGGGTTGCCGAAGGAGGAACACAGGAGGCCAAAAGGGGTAAAGAATTATGAAATTATTAGGTCATCTTGATACTAGATGGGCTGAGCCCCAAAATGGCGCCAGCCCCCAAAGACAGGGAGTCAGAGGTTTTAAAGGACTCTAGGTGGGCTTTTTCTAGGCAGAGAATTCTCTGTGCAGGTCTGGATTCTGGGAAAGTCCGGAGGGGAGAGCTAATGGTCTTAGCGAGTGGAATGTGGTCTAAGCAAGTGGGCTGTCCATTGTGAAGTGGCCTCAAGGTCAGTTCCCAGGGGAGGGGGCATCGATTCAATTGCTCGATCAAACTAACATCATATACAACTCATTTCGAAGCCAGTTCATTTGGTTTCAGGTCCCATTTTCACAGAATTTGGTGTCGTCCTCGGTAAAAAGTATGTGAGCTTATCCAGATTCTTCATGTTCAGCCAACTTTGTGGTAAATAGGGCTGAAGTACAATTTAGGAAAAATTACTGAATAATCTCCTGTGGCAAGTCGTCCAGCTACCTCCGAGTTCGTTGGCTTTCTAATTCCAATGCTCCCATTAAAAAAAGGCAGCTTAAGCAGTGCCCTGCGTGGTCCTGGGTGGTGTTCCTTCAACTGTGTTTGGACGGAACAGACCCAGGGACGCCCCTTCTTCCAGCCTCCAGCCCCAGGCTGGGCTGGGCCAGTATCTCTTCTAAAGGCTCACCCTTGAGCATGACTAGGAGCCTTCAGAGCCCAGAGACCTTTGAGGGTCTCCTCTGCGTTCCCCTGGTGCCTGGCTTTTACCTGAGCCTCTCACACCTGTCAGAATGGCTATCATCAATGAATCAACAAACAAGTGTTGGCGAGGATATGGTACAGCCCTGGCCAATGGCTCAGTTGGTGGGAACATCAACCTGTGCATCAAAAGGTTGCAGGTCTGACTCCTGATCAGGGCACATACCTAGGTTGTGGGTTCAAACCCTGTTCAGAGCACAACGGCAACTGATTGATGTTTCTCTCACATTGATGTTTCTCTCTCTCTCTCTTCCTCTCTCTCTCTCTCTCTCTCTCTCTCTCTCTCTCTCTCAAAATAAAATAACATATCCTCAGGAAAGAATTTTTAAAAAATCAGTGGTACATATATACAATGACCTATTACTCAGTCATAAAAAAGAGACACAAAAAATGAAATCTTACCATTGTGACAACATGGATGGACCTAGAGCAATAGTTCTCAACCTTGGCTGCACATTAGAATCACCTGGGAATCTTTTTAAAATCCTGATTTCTGGACATCATCCTCTGGAAATTCTGTTTCTTTGTTATGGGGTGGGGCCACACATTAGTAACAAAGAAACAGAATTTCTGGAGGATGAGGCCCAGAAATCAGGATTTTAAAAAGATTCCCAGGTGATTCTAATGTGCAGCCAAGGTTGAGAACCATTGACCCCCTAGAGCAGCTGTGGGCAAACTACGGCCCTTGGGCCGGATCCGGCCCGTTTGAAATGAATAAAACTAAAAAAAAAAAAAAAAAAAAAAAAAGACCGTACCCTTTTATGTAATGATGTTTACTTTGAATTTATATTAGTTCACACAAACACTCCATCCATGCTTTTGTTCCTCCCCTCCGGTCCAGTTTATGAACCCATTGTGGCCCTCGAGTCAAAAAGTTTGCCCACCCCTGCCCTAGAGGGTATTATGCCCAGTGAAATAAGTCAGACAGAGAAAGACAAAGACCATATGATTTCACTTATATATGGAATATGAAGAACAAAACAAACAAACAAACAACATTGAAACAGATTCGTAGAAATAACACAGTTTAGTGCAGTGATGGCGAACCTACGACACACGTGTCAGAGGTGACGGGCAAACTCACTTTTTTGGTTGATTTTTCTTTGTTAAATGGCATTTAAATATATAAAATAAATATCAAAAATATAAATCTTTGTTTTACTATGGTTGCAAAGATCAAAAAATTTCTATATGTGACACGGCGCCAGAGTTAAGTTAGGGTTTTTCAAAATGCTGACACGCCGAGCTCAAAAGGTTCGCCATCACTGGTCTAGTGGTTGCCAGAGGGGAAGGGATGGGGGGAGGGGGGGCTGGTGAAAGGGATGAAGGGATTGAGAAGTACAGATCGGTAGTTACAAAATAATCACTGGAATATAAAGTATAGCATAGGGAATATAGCCAGTAATATTGTAATAATTATGTAAGGTGCCAGATGGGTACTGGAAATATAAGGGGGAACACTTACTATGGAATTGCCTAACCACTATACTATACACCTGAAACTAATACAAAATAATATTGAATGTAAACAGTAATTGAAAAATACAATTAAAATTAAAAACAGTAGTAATTTTATTCTCTGACTTGCATATGAAGAAATTGAGGATTAGGGCATTGTTCAAAGTTATATAACTGAACTAAGGGTAAAACTGGGATATAAACCCAGGTCTTTCTGAGTTCAAAGTCAACTTTGTGACTAAGCATCCCAGTAACTTTAGAGTTAGTCAAGGTTCTCTGCTGGTCGCCATGCCCTGGCTTTTGCCCACAGTTCCTCGCATGCTGTGTCCTTACATGGTTTCCCACAGCATGGCTTATACAGCTGGCTCATTCCCCTGTTTCCTTTTTATGTAACAGGCCGCCCCTGCTCCAGTGTGCTTCTTCCATTACTTCCTCTTTGCTGTTCCTCTATGTGCATAATGAGAGTGATAACAATACCCATTCACGTGACGGCGGTGTGAGGATTAAGGGGATTAATTCAGGCCAAGTGTGCAGACCGTGAGTGCCTCACAGATTATCAGCACTTCATTGGCCATGAGAAGGATGAAGCTCCTTTCCAGAGATTTAATCCTGAGGCTGGGCTTGCTGTCATCAGATCTTTCTGATACTATTTCAAGCCTCTAAAGCAGCGGTTCTCAACCTGTGGGTCGCGACCCCTTTGGGGGTCGAACGACCCTTTCACAGGGGTCGCCTAAGACCATTGGAAAACACATATATAATTACATATTGTTTACAGTAGCAAAATTACAGTTATGAAGTAGCAACGAAAATAATTTTATGGTTGGGGGTCACCACAACATGAGGAACTGTATTAAAGGGCCGCGGCATTAGGAAGGTTGAGAACCACTGCTCTAAAGCATTTGCTATATAAGGTTCTCAGTTGAAGAGCTTAGCGGTTTGTATCTAGACAAGAAGTGAGTGACTGTGATGTATCTTGAAGTCAGTATGCTTTATTAAATTTGAGGCCATGAGTTCAGATTTTTATAGATTTCTTGTCAAAAGCATATTCTTTTCAGAAAGCCAGTTGTTTTTTTTTCCTGCATTGGTTTATGTTCCTAAAGTTAAGGTTTCTCCTCTGTTGAGATGAAATTGTTTTCCCTTGCAGTTCTCAGCCAGAGAAGTTTGCAGCCCAGGCAGAAATGGAAGCTGGTTCAGTTAAGTCAGGATTTTGAGAGCAGTCGGTTCAGCATCTTTCTCCAGTACCAGCATTACAAATCGTCATGTGGTCTCAGGGAGAATCAGTGCTCTTGTGAAGGGAAACCGCGTGTTTAATAATATTGCTCATCAATTTTTATTGTGAAATAATAGAGTACTCAAAAAAAAAGCTTTAAGTGAAATATCAGAGTAAGACAAATACTGTATGATTGCACTTATCATCGAATAAAAACACACACACAAACTCATAGAAACCGAGAACAGATTGGTAGCTGCCAGCATGTAATGGAGATGTAATACGCAGCATGCTGACTGTAGCTAACGATGCTGTACTTATTTGAAATTTGCTTGAAAGGTCACCTCATAAGAAAAAAAAATATCTGTAACTATCTGAGGAGACGGATGCTAACTAAACATTGAGGTAGTCATTTTGCAATATATATATATATATCAAATCATTACGTTTGTGCACCTTAAACAAATACAATGTTATGTGTCAAGTATATATTGGTAATACTGGAGAAAAAAGAAATGACATGATACTGGAAAACCTACAAATGAATCTTTGCTCAAATACAAAGACTCAAATGGTTTATAAGCCTTTCCTAGATAAAAATTATTAAAGAATGAATTAATCATAAATGTATAAATAATTCATCTTTTCCTTAAAGTAATTTATGTAGACCCTAGTCATCTCTCAAAAATGTAGCTGTTAATTTAACCTTTAACACCAAAGAGTTCTGATTTATGAAACATTGTCAACAAGGTAATGGCACTGTCCAGGCGAGAAAGTACCCCTGAAGTTCTTTACAATTCTTAAGTAACAATGCCCAAGAAAAGGTCATTTTAATTTTCAAAAATGGTTTTCTTCATTCGACATTTTGTATTTGACAAATAAGTTCTAAAGAATAGAAATGTGCTGAACAAAGAGAAGGTGTTGGGGGCAGCGAGAAGGGCACCAGGTGTTAGTCCCGTGGGGTCAGACTGACCTGGGTTCAGCAACTTTGGTACTTAAGCCTGGCTAAGAAAATATTCAGAGTCAAGCCTCAAACTATAAGAGAACATTTATTTGGAAAATCATTGAGGTAGGAGTAATTTGCAAAAGAAATGGACTCTGGAAACAAGTTATCGAGGTAAAGAAAGGGCCCTTGGAGGAGAACCAAGATGGCAGCATAAGGTATAGACCTGTGCGTGCTGCCTCCCACAACAACATTGAAACTACCAACTATAAGGCAAAACAGCTATCATTCAGAACCATGGGAAAGCTGGTCCAGTGGAAGTTCTACAACTGTAAGGAAAGAAAGAAGCACCTTGAGACTGAGTAGGAGGTGCAGAGGCGCCAAGAACAGAGGTACGGAGTCGTGCACCAGGCGGGCTGCAACTGGACGCACGGTTTTTTCAATCGGAAGGGGTTACAAGCTCTCAAATCCACTGAGCTTGTTTGGGGTGGGATTCTGAGGTCCCAGACCCCTATGGGGAGAGGCGGGACTGCCATGCAGCAGGTCAGAGAGCGAGGGTGGCTCTCTCGCGGAGCTGCTTGCCGGCACTCGGCGATGTGGAGACGCGGATAGGCGAGGAGTTGCGGAGATGCCATTGCTGTTTGCTCCACCCTGGTGATTCCCTGAGACCCTGCCCTACTCAATTTACTTCCCCACCCAAGCTGTGCCAGTGGCACAAAAGGAACCACGTGCACTTTCGCAGCCTAACCCAACAAACTGCAGATTTCAACTCCTCGCATCCATAAGGGACACACTCAAGAAGCAGAATCAGGTTCGGAGGAACCCGGAGCTGGACTCGGCTGGGCCGGTGACATGGAACCGCTGTACCAGCAAACACACAAGCAGGTCCACCAGATCCAATCTCACATGGGACGCCAGGAGACGGCAGACAAGCAGTCTGTGAACTTAGTAGAAAACGAAATCCAACAAGCATACCAGATATTCAGCCAGCTAGAACGCCTGGAGATTTTGTCCAGCAAGGAGCCTCCCAACAAAAGACAGAATGCCAAACTTCGTGTTGACCAGTTAAAGTATGATGCCCAGCACCTGCAGACTGCTCTCAGAAACTTACAGCATCAGCGATATGCAAGGGAGCAGCAGGAGAAACAGCAAGAGGAGCTTCTGTCTCGCACCTTCACCCCCAACATGGGATGCGGCGCCCCCTGTGAGGCTGCGTGAGGCTGTGACGCCCCCTGTGAGGCTGTGTGAGGCTGCGATGGCCCCTGTGAGGCTGCGATGGCCCCTGGGAAGCCGGCAGAACCATGCGAGCAGCCCAGATGGCTCCACTGACGGCCTGCGAACCAGCTCGCAGCCCCATGCACAACTATCACCCGAAGGGCGAGAGGGGCGAGAGCAGCTGTAGTGTTGCTTTCTCCTCACTTCTGGTAGCGAAATCTTCATTTTAAACATAAGAGGATACGTTATTTTAAAAAGCCGTTACGTGGCTCCGCACCCTTTCTGAGTAGAGCATGAACAAGTCATGAGAGACTTTTCCGAACACAGGGACAGGTTGGGGAGAAATAGCTACATTTTCCATGTGTATGACCTTTGACCCAGTGACAAAAAGCGTACACCTATGGATGAGGACAGTGTGGGGGTAAGGGCAGAGGGTGGGGTGGGAACTGGGTGGAGGGGCGCTATGGGAGGAAAAAAGGGGGAACAACTGTAATAATCTGAACAATAAAGATTTATTAAAAAAAAAAAAAAAGAAAGGGCCCTTGGAGCTTAGAATTGAGGAAGGTGAAATTGATGTGCTTGGGGATATGTAATGTCATTTACTGTCCACACCCAAGGACAAATAAAGTTAGAAAATAAGCCTTATTTCACTGGTTTAAATTGACAAATTGAAATAAGTAAATATTCAGGGGAACTTAGTTGTACTAGGCAGGAACCTATTCCTGGAGCATTAGCTAATTTTTTACTGATGGTTCATCTCATAGTAAAGCTGTTTACCATACAATGAATCCAGAGCAGTCATACTTCTGTACTAAGAATTGAATTAAAAGCTATCAAGGCTGCATTGCTGGATTTTCAAAAGCCAAAATATTGTACAGCAAGCAAAAAATGTCCTCCTTGCAATTTAAAACAAACAAACAAACAAACAAAAAACAGGGGGATAGTAGAATAATCTCCTGTAAATAAATAAATTACATCAAGCCTTAATTACTTTAAATTTTTTCACTTTGAAATTTTTTCACTTGTAATGCTGATGGCAAGACACACATGGTATCAGAATAAGCCAAAGGAAAATGGTTTGTAAAAATGAAAAGTCCCTGGGTCTAGTTTATAGAAAGGATTCCTTTATTAACCTTTGGTCGAGGATATGCTTATATATTTCCAGAAAACTCCTCCAAGCCCATGTGGATTCCTGCCACAATGGATCCGAGAAGGGAGCTAACCAGATTACTCCAGCCACAGATGGCGGTGGCCCCAAGCAGCATGCTGACAAGAAAAAGGAAAAACAGTCCAGAGATGGGGGATGGTAAAGACGCCTTGCCATGCTAGCAGTCATCAGCTGTGCATCGGCGCAGGTTGCCTGGGACCAAGCCAAAGAAGGTCAGACCTGCATTGCCATTGCTCACTGTTTGTCCACCATCCTGAACCAGAATATCATTGCTGTCATGTCACAGGAAACAGTGATTGGGAAGGGAACCCATAACAAACTGTTGGACAGTGATTGGGAAGGGGACTCAAGGAACTGTTGGCCCAGAAAGGAGCTTACTGCAGACCAATTCCTTCGATGCCTGGCAGCAATTTAAAAGGACATGAAAGAACTCAATCCTTTCCATTGAATTTAAAAATCTTAAAAGGACCTGAGCTCTGCAAATGGCATACATTCTTCTTAAATGTATCAAATCAAGAAAAGGGGGGTATGCTTGAGGCTAAGAACAGTAGTTGGCATAATAAATGCGAGAAGTTCTTCAGAAGGCTGATGGACATCCTCAGCAGGGCTGAGGACCTGCATATTATCACCTGCCGCCAAACAGCTGAGGGCAATTCCCCTAACCTGATAATCCTTTATTGTTTACCAAACCTTACTTTTGATATGTATATCTGCTCTACTAAAGGGCAGAATGTTTGAATAAAAAGCCATGGGTCTGGATATTTGGGGAGCCACTCCACTAGAGAGCTGGTGTCCACCTGGCTTTCCCCCATGCCTTCAAAATTTGTATTTCTTGTCTAGTCTCTCTTCATTTATGTGTAGCCCTTCTCCATTCCTGAACCCTTGCTGCGAAAAGACTGCGGCAGAGAGGGAAAGAGGGATAGAAATATCGATGAGAGAAACATTGATTAGCTGCCTGCTGCACGCCCCCTACTGGAGATGGAGCCTGCAACCTGGGCATGTGCCCTGACTAGGAATCCAAGCGGTGACCTCCTGGTTCGACACTCAACCACTGAGCCACAGGGGCTGGACATAATTTACTTTCTCTTAAGGGTCATAGGATGTTATAGTGAAAATAAGTGTGGCCTAGATACAAATAGAAAGAGCTTCATTTATTATCGGACATACTTATTTAGGAAACTGTACTGTTATAAAATCCTGAGTTTTCTTATGCCCAATATTTGTGAATTAAAAATGTCACCATATGCCCCAACAAATGTGGATCAACTGTCCCATGCACCGAGCGGTCTTAGGTTCAATTCCTGGTCAGGGCACATGCCTGCGTTTGTAGGCTTGATCCCCAGTAGAGGGCATGTGGGAGGCAGCTGGTCATGTTTCTTTCTTTCTCTCTCTCTCTCTCTCTCTCTCTCTCTCTCTCTCTCTCTCTCTCTCTCTCTCCCCTCCTTTCCTATCTCTCTAAAATCCATAAAAACGTATTAAACAATGTAACTATATAACATTAGTGGAAACTGAAGTTTTCAAATACAAAACATCACTTATCTTTGAATTCTTATAATTCTATTAAAATGTTGTACCAGATTCTCTCTCCCTTTATTTAATTACATGTGTACTCACCGTGTTGATTTATTTTGTTCTAATTTCCTCCTGAGCGTAGTTTAGTGAAATGATGTTTCACAACGATTACACCTACACCTGAAAAGCCCACCCGTGGGGAAGAAAGAGGAAAGCACTATTTGAAGCACAATAGATAAGACACATTAACAAAGAATGCCAGAGCCCCTCCTATTGAGGCCTGGATGGGGGAGGTGTCCCCTGCAGTAGGAGGCTGAGGGTGCTCCCCTGACTGGGCCTATTGAACACAACCTCCTAGGGGTGGGGCTGTGAGCACACCCTCAACTTGAAGTGCGTTGATCAAGTTGCTCAATTGTCAAGTTGCTCCCAATGATCAAGAGGCTCAAATAAGTAGGAGATATTGAAGGGGAAAATAAGACATTTGGGGGGCTAGCTATCCGAATCTGTGCCGGTAACCTGACTTCTGATGTACACCCTTGCTTGCCGATAAACTCCATTCTTATCAAACTCCCTTCTTATCTGTGATGCCTGTCCTGCCTTGCAGAACCTGTTTCCTGGAATACTCCCATCTTACAGAGACCATAAACCATGAGCCATATACAATCCTTGGAGGGGCTGGTGCCAGTGCTGGCAGGCCTCTGGGTGTGGTCTCACTTCCCCCATCCCAACTCATGGGGGCAGAGGCTGCAAAGGGTTGACCCACATTTGGGGAACAAAGGAACTAAGACTGTAAAGGGAAAGCTTTGTTCATATTCATCACTCAGGATTTGGAGACTGACTCCCCTGAGTCATGGCACTAGTGCAATCTGCAATAAAGGCTACTTTTCTGAAAATATACTCTTGAGTGCCCAGCTGATTAATTCTCCTGCACCGCCTGGCAGCTTATCTGCAACAATATGAAAACAAATGTAGACTGCAATGCAAAATGCAAATATACTGAAAATGTGCAGGAAGCGCCCTATTCTTGTACCAGTGAAGCCTTCTTCTAAGACTTTCTGAAGACTGGATAAATCATGTCTCAGTGGAAAAGAGAATAATTTAAGACACCTAATTAGAATTGGCTTTAAAGTTGTAAGCTATATTTTTCTATTTTGGATTTGTGTGTGTGTGGAGAATGAAGGTTAACATGGAAAATGTTTGATATAATTCTGAGTGAATTATACTTTCAAGTTACATAATATCTGATCCCTAAATACAAGAATAAGAAGACATTTGGAGGTGTAGTTACATATATTTTCCTTTCTGTTTTTGGCTAAGGAACATATATGCTTAGGGTTCTCAGACAAGAAATAAAGCAGATGGAGATATATAGTATGGAGACCAAGATTTACTGAGGTATTAAAATATCTTTGTTGTTCATGATGTGATATCAATTAAAACACTAATAAATCTTATTCTTCTTGTGAGTTTAAAGACGAGACATTTCTCTCAGGCATTGGGAGTGAGCTCCTGGGGCCGCATCCTGCCTTCAGCAAGTTCGCTGCCAGCCCCATTTCTCTGGCTCAGAGCTCAACTTGATTGCTTCGGGTGATGAATTTGTAGGCTCTGCGGATGACTTCATAGTTGGAGAAGCATCTTTCTGCTCTGACATTGCTCTGGTATTTAGTAAACTGTGAGCTGTTCTTAAAATATTGCCAATGATTATAAAGGAGCCTACTCCTAGGATTAAAATATGGGTTTAATAGAGAGATTTCTTATCACCATCTCTTTATTTGCAACAACAGGACATCCGTATGACTTCCTAGTTCTAAACATTTTCACCCCAGTAATACATGATACATCAATTTATTAGTTATGTGTGCATGCTACTGATTAAAAACTCAGAATAGGAAGTGAACTGATTCTAATTAAGGGCTTTCGATATGGCCATGTAAGTCTTTGGCCAGGCCTACAAGCAGAATGATAGTTTAATTAACAAAAGTATCTGTCCTCCTTCGGAAGATATTTGAGTGATCATCAGAGCAGGTTCTTCTGACTTTCAGCCAATCTAGGAAACTTGCAAATATGTGGCGACATATTTTATAGTGAGTTGTATTGTCTCCTCACTTTTCTGTCATGTCTAATAAGTCTTATGTGGGACAGTGCTCCACAGTTTGAAAGCATCCTCTGGGTACACCCTCGCTCCGTTCCCTCTGCCAGGAGAACAGCCTACAGGAGGCAGAGGCTGCGGCTCCCAGCGGGGAACTGGGAGCCTGGCTGCAAGGAACTTGACTGCCAGTTAGAAAGAAATCTTTCTTGTCAGCCAGGGAAAGATGGGGCATTTGTTACTGTAGCAGAGCCCATCAAAAGCCCATGAAACTAAGACTTCAATAGCTCTGAGCTTCAAGTTTAATCATGTAAGATGTTCTTAGAACTAAATTGCAATGAAGATACGTGGTGTGGAACTCACAGAATAACCCTTCAGAGTCTTTTATTACTTACAGCAGATTATTTCCCGGAAATATCTTGACATATAAATAATGCAACTATATTAAGATAGAGAGTCATAATTCTACTTTCATCCTCCAACTGCTGAGAGCAAACGGGAATTCATTTGTCTCTGTTTTGCGGAGGTACACTTAGCCATCTGCTGATGGAATTATGAACACCCTCCCCGCAGCCCTGTGTCCTCGTTACTTTTCCTTCGGTAACAATTAAGAAGCACCAGCTTGTAGATTCTCCTTCTTCCTGCCATGTAAGTTTAATTTATTCTCTATCATTAAAATGGTATTACAGGGGAATGCATTAAAATATCCAACAGAGGGCAATTAGCTGTCTATGTTGTAAATGTAAGTAATAATGCTTGAAACCACTTCTAAGTTTGGTAAGTAAACTTGGGCTGGAGCAAAACAAGCGGGCTGTCTGATGTTAACGGTAAATTCCGACAGCCCAGTGGCTTCCAGCCCCTCATTTCTCTTCCCTCCCAGCTCCCGTGCTGCTCAGTCTTCTAATCCAGTGGTCGGCAAACCCATTAGTCAACACAGCCTAATATCAACAGGACAACGATTGAAGTTTCTTTTGAGAGCCACATTTTTTAAACTTAAACTATATAGGTAGGTACATTGTTATTGACTTAATGAGGGTACTCCTAAGGCTTAGGAAGAGCCACACTCAAGGGGCCAAAGAGCCCCTTGTGGCTATCAAGCCGCAGTTTGCCGACCATGGTTCTAATCAATAACAATCAAAACTCCAGAATTTTCCTGTGTTGAGATATAAATTTCCCCAGTGGCGCTCACTGAAGGGCAGAGCAATCAGCAAGGCTCCAGAATGGAACTTAAAGTTACTAATTGCCCTGGCCAGTGAGTTCAGTGATTAGAGCATCAGCCTGTGCATGGAAGGGTCTCAGGTTTGATTCCTGGTCAAGGGCACGGACCTGGGTTGCAGGTTCTATCTCTGGCCCCAGTCAGGGCGCATGCGGGAGGCAATCGATGGTACTGTCTTACACTGATATTTCTCTCTCTCTCCCCACCCTTCCTCTCTTTCACTCTCTCTAAAAATCAATTTAAAAAATATCCTGGGTTGAGGATTAACAAAAATAAATTTTAAAGATAAAATGAAATTGCTAATTAATTTTGTTATTTAAAAAGTCTGGGACATTAAGATCTCAAAATTAAAAGGCACAAAAGAAAACTTCCCAAAAGAATTACTTCAAGATTTTTGATTAACTGGTGTCTGGCCTAACTTTAAAAAAAAAAGGGAGTACTTGGAACATAAGGGAAGTTTAATCCTGGTGCCAGCTGATCTTTTTCCCCCTCCAGTGGCAAATTAATCTCCTGACTATCTTATTTCCAAGGCATGGACATAATTTGAATCAGCTGAAGTTGTGTAGCTTGGTAGCAAAGCAGATAATTTTTTAATGCATAGTTGTACATTTGATATAATCTTTGCAGGTTTTGGATTCTAGTCTCTTTAACTAAAGTGGACTTCTTGTAGAAAGATGTAATCTTTTCTTCCTTTAAACAATTTACAAAGGCCAAGAGTTTCTAAGGAAAAAGAAAAGAAAGCTAAAAACAAAAACAAAACAAAAAAACCCCCGATCTTTTGCTTAACACTGATGAAGCACAGAAAATAAGTTTAGGACAGAACTGAAAATCATTAAATGTTCTGTTTCCCAGCGGACAACCATTGCTAGTCTTAGATGCTCAGCAGAAGTTTTTCCGTTACAGTTTTTTGGGGATGACTATTTTGTTTTAATATGGTTCTCTGTGTTCCACATTAAGCTATTCAAAGAAAGCACTTGTTCATCCTTTATCACAGTGGTTCTCAACCTTCCTAATGCCGCGACCCTTTAATACAGTTCCTCATGTTGTGGTGACCCCCAACCATAAAATTATTTTCGTTGCTACTTCATAACTGTAATTTTGTTACTGTTATGAATCGTAATGTAAATATCTGATATGCAGGATGGATTTTCATTGTTTCAAATTGAATATGATAAAAGCATAGTGATTAATCACAAAAACAATATGTAATTATATATGTGTTTTCCAATGGTCTTAGGCAACCCCTGTGAAAGGGTAGTTCGACCCCCAAAGGGGTCGCGACCCATAGGTTGAGAACCGCTGCTTTATCATTACCCTCCTTAGGTAGGAAAGTTTGGATCTGAGGTTTTTGTTGTTGTTGTTTTGTGTGTGTGTGTTTATTATATTTGTTTTTTGCTTTATAGTCATTTTCCCTTATCAAGAAGCCCTGTTGGTGGTGGTGGGGTAAGACCAGTGAGGTCAGACTGACCTGGGTTCAGGAACCTTGGTACTTAGTTCTGGTGAGGAAAGAATTCAGAGCCAAGACTCAAACCATAAGAGGACATTTATTTACAAAATCCCAGAGGTAGAAGTTATTCAAGAAATGGGCTTAGGAAATACATCATTAGAGGCGTAGGAAAGGCCCTTGGAGAAGTGAGGAAGGTTAAGTGAGGCGCCTGGGGGCGGTGGGGAAAGGAAGAGGAGGGGAAGGGTGTGGCGTGCTCCTGGGAGGGAGAGCACACTGGGTCCCTGGCCCTAAGGGTTTTAAGGGAGGAGTTTTTAGGGACGGTTCCAGGGGAAGATATCAGTAGAATATTCAGCAGTTTTCTAGGTGTGTCCTTTCTGGGTCTAGGTCTACATGGATTGATTGGTTTGCCAGGGCAGGGGGTTATTATCCAATGCAGCTGGTCTTAAGGTAACCGAGGCTTCTCTGGGCCCCTAGATCAGTGGTTCTCAACCTTGGCAGCACATTAGAATCACCTGGGAATCTTTTTAAAATCCTGATTTCTGGGGCCCCACCCCATAGCAAAGAAAGAATTTCTGGAGGATGAGGCCCAGAAATCAGGATTTTCAAAAGATTCCCAGGTGATTCTAATGTGCAGCCAAGGTTGAGAACCACTGCCCTAGATGTTATCTCTATGGAGGAAAGGTCATGGGGTCTAAATCTCATGACCAGCCCTGATACCCAAGTTTTTGGATTCTATCCCTGATCAGGGGACATACATAAGAATCAACAAAGAGTGCATAAATAAGTGGAACAACAAATCGTTTTTCTTTCTTCTCTTATCTCTCTAAAATCAATAAATAAAATTTTAAGAAAAAAAAGTCAATATAAGTTCCCCTGAACTATTAATAGAATATATTTAACAGATTATGCTATCTTAATTTTAGGTAGGAAATTTCTGTAAACTGTATTTTTGTAAACCTAGATCTAACAAAAAGAGGTTCTAGAGTTTCATACTGATTTCACAACAGTTTCCATAAATGATCCAGAAGAAAATGATTCCTAGCTTTTAGTTCATTAGTAAGAAATACTATAATATGACTTTAATAAATACAAAAGATTTGAATGTCAGATAAAAGTATTTTTTTGGTAAAAATTTAATATAAGCATTCCTTTCTAAAGAGTACATAGTTTCATAAATCAATGTGAAAGAGAAACAATCCTACACTTTCAAACCTGGCGTAAGTATTACTAATCAAATAAAATAATGTGATTTTACTATATTCACACATTACTCAAAATATGTATATAAAGATTAAAATTGTTTCTTTGCACATACAAAGTGTGGTTCACATTTTTTAAAGAACCATTAGAGTCTTTAAAATCACAGTTTTAAAAACAACAGCAAATATAAATTACATGTCAACATATTTAATAACAAATACTCAAGATCCAAAAATTTGGCTTTTCCTAATAGCATGGAAAAGAACATTTATAGATGCTCATACTTGGATACGTTAAAATATGGTTTGTAAAACAAGCTCAAATCCATCACCTTCTGTCAGTGATAGTATATGTTAGAATGTCTCTACAGACATTAAAAATGTATTAAAAATTAATAAAGAAGGCAAATTTTTTTTTCTGCTGGAACCAATTGAACAATAGAAAGCTATTTGGTCAGATATAATAAGACGAGGGGCCCAGAGCATGAATTCATGCACTTTGAAAGGAACTGTGGGCCACGAGGCTGTGGTGGGCACAGGGCAGGTCTCAGGCCATCCCCCTCGCCCCTGCCTGGCCCCTCCCACCATGGCCCCTGGTCCCCTGTCTGCCGGCAGCCCGGCTCCCACTGTTCCCACAAGCTGACAGTGCCACCCCTGCTCATACCTGCTGATGGCGCAGAGCGATTGGAGCCTGTGCCAGCAGTGGGTGCAAGTGGGGCAGGCGCTATCAGTGGGTGCGAGCGGTGGCTGATGCCCTGATTGCCCCTCAAGAGCAGAGGGAGGCGGAGAAGCCCTCAGGGGCTACTGGGGCTGGCAGCTGCAGCTTGCACCCACTGACAGCACCGAGCGATTGAGACAGGCACCGGCAGCAGGTGCAAGTGCCGGGCAGGATTGCGGCACGCGGGAGCAAAGAATTTTCAGTAACCACCAGAGGCTCACCCCGATGAGAGTGACCGTGTCCCGCCTTGGTCTGGCGCTCCCTCTCACCTGCTCCACCATCCCACCACAGCCGATGGCCGCCATGTTCCGCACCCTGCCGCCTGCTGCCAATGGACGCCATGTTCCGCACATGCCCCCGGGGTGGTCAGTGCACATCAGTGACTGGTTGTTAGGTTGTTCGGCCATTCTGTCTATTTACATATTAGGGTTTTATATATATAGATTGTAGGAGTTGGTACAGAAGAAGACTTTTGACAGAAGTTGATCAGCAGGTCATACAACCAATCAATTAGCAGCATTTCTGAAATCACTAAGTAATAGCTCTTCGCAATATTTTCCTGATGGAAGGTGTGTCTGTTGGAAAACGACCACTCTCCGTCGGAGAACACAGCACCTGGTGATATCACAGTTCACAGTATGGGTGATAGCTTGTGTTTGCAGTAATCAGGGACACGGTTAGCACTTTCGAAGGAAGATGCGTGATTCATATCCCATTGCTCTCGAGTTTCCTGTTTACACCTTTCTAACGATCCTGTTGGAACAAGGAAAATCACGCCCCTGAAGTAGTTCCCAGGAAAATGCATTTAGTTGTAGGTGTGCTTATCCAATCAAACACTCATGTAACAAATTTCTATTCAGTGCCTCCCTAGGAAGGAGCCAAGGAGGAAGAGGAGGTAAGGACTCTCCTTCATCCACCCTGGAGTCTGGAGACCTGGCCGCCTCTGAGTGGGGGAAGAGTTCCGTGTATGTTAGAAAAGGAAAGACTACCATGCGGCTGCACTGGTTTCCGACTGCTGCTATAGCGAGGGACCACGAGGTAGGTTTCCGACTGCTGCTATAGCGAGGGACCACGAATGCAGGGGCTCAACGCACCATCAGTTTATCATCATACATTTCTGGAGGTCAGAAATCCAAAGCCAGTTTCCGTGGGCTTGTGACTGACTGGGGTTACCAGCCAGGACCTTGATTCCTCTCGTTGGTACAGAAAAGACTTTAAGGCCACGGAAAACAAAAGTAAAGCAAAGTAGGATTTACCAAAAATACACTCTCAGTGAGGAGCCGGCCAATCAAGAGAGATAATGGCCCTGAACTCCGTGGGTTATTTGGTTTAAATGAGGGATTTTCTGGGTGACTTTCTTTTGCATTCAGGCATGATTTACAGAAAAGGGTTATATAACTGTATTTCTTTAGCACATGTGCTTACCCATAATGCATACAGAAAACCCCACGGTGGGGGTGGTCAAAAACCACAATGCAAATTTTATTATAATTAACAAGTGGCCCAGTGCATGAAATTCTTGCATGGAAGGGAGGGTGTCCCTCAGCAAGGCCTGTACCCTCTCCAATCTGTGACCCCTCGGGGGATGTCCGACTACCGGTTTGGGCCCGATCCCATAGGCAGTCGGACATCCCTCTTGCAATCCGGGATCACTGGCTCCTAACTGCTCACCTGCCTGCCTGCCTGATCACCTCTAGCCACTCTGCCTACCGGCCTGATCACCCCCAACTCCCCCCCCGCCCCCCCGCTGGCCTGATAGCCCCCAACTGCCCCCACGGCTGGCCCCCAAATGTGCCCCCCTGCCAGCCCGCTCACCCCCAACTGTCCCACTGCCATCTTGCTTGCCCCCAACTGTCCCTCCTGCCAGGCAGCTCGTCCCCAACTGCCCCCCCCCCCCCCGCCAGCCTGATTGCCCCTAACTGCCTCTGCCTCAGCCTCAGTCGCACCACCATGGCTTTGTCTGGAAGGACATCTGGAAGGTCTCCCAGAAGGTCTCTCGATCTAATTAGCATATTACTCTTTTATTAGTATAGATGAGGGGCCCTAGTAAGGTTGCACTGAGGTCATGTCATTTTCCTAGGAGCTGTCACCAAGAAATGCCTAGTTCAGAACCTGCCCCCGCCCCTGCCTCCCCCCCCCCACCCCCCCTCCCCTGTGGTCTGATTCAGGAACTGCTGACTCTCTGGGCAGTCCAGAGAGAGGCAGTCTGAAGGCAATATTGGTCCTGCCCCGTCAGGACTCCAGGGCAGGCCCCACGCCAGTTGCTTAAGTCCAGTTTCCTACCTAACAGGCTACAATAAAGATCAGGATGTTGGCTTCCTTCTAGAGACTCTAGAGAATCTAAGGGAGAATTCCTCACTTTTCCCAGCTTCTGGAGGGCTCCTTCGTTCCTTGGCTTGTGGCCTCTTCCTTTACGTTCCCAGGCAGCATCACAAACTCTCTCTTCTTTGATTTCCGCTTCCATTCTTCTCTCTCTGGCTCTGATTTCTGGTCGAAGGACATTTGTGATTATATCGGGCCCAACTGGATCATTTGGGATAATCTTCTATTTCAAGATCCTTAAGTTGATCACATTCTCAGTTACTTTTACATGTCAGGTAACATACAGGCATTAGGATGTGGACATTTTGGGGGACCACGACTGAACCTCCTGTCGCGGCCAATGATCTGAGATTGAGGGCGAACAGTGTACAAGCGGAGGTCAGCCGGTGAGGCTGGGATCAGTTTTTCCATGTTGTTTATGCTCCTTCATTCAGTTTGAATTTATTATTCACACCAAGAAGGATCTGTGAAGTGGATTTTTTTTTTTTTCCAAGCCAGAAAATTACATGACCTGCTTTATCTCACCTGTCCTGTGAACAATGGTTGGAGTCGAGTGAGAGTAAAAATAAAGACTTGTTTTCTATATTTTCATGTGTTCCTTTGGAAAGTAAAATTAACAATTGGGCTGGTGTTTGTGAGATAAAATTCTTTCTTTTACTAGCTTAGTTCACTCTAGCAAGGAGCATTGATTTTTAGCTTCTATGTGAGAAAAGTCATTAACTGTAAAATTCGGGAAGTTAAAGTCATACAACACATTCGATTTTACATGAGTTTAGAGTTCAGCCGTAAACTCTCAGGAAATGTATGGTTTGCTGCACATAGTTAATTGGAAAAAAAAATAGTTCCAGCATTATGTAACGGAGAACAATTAATCTAAGACACAATAATCACCAGCGATAGTTCTCACCAGGATTTAAATGCGATGGCTCCAGCTCCGTTACTTTGTCCACACTCATAAAATGTTGTAATGCCCTACTAACAATTCCTCATTTGGTTTGTGATGAAATATGCTTCTCAGGTTGACAAAGCCAAGTATCTAGGTCACTGATTTATGTGTGGGATGTGTTTGGAAAACACTGTGTCTGAGACTCAGGGTTGCTATGAATCCTCGACATTGTTCTGGCCGATTCTCAAATCCAGATCCTCTAAGGGCAGCAGTAGCAGCTTCGGAGAGACACTGTGTTGCCAACCAGGTGTGGTCCTGTCCTTTGAAGGAGGAAGGCTCCCCAGCTGTCACGGTTCTCTCACCTTGTGGCTCTGCCACAGGTGCTTTCTCCCAGCACAAGTTATGGCCACGTCTAGGGCCCGGGTCACTGACCTCTGAACTACATTGACTAATTTGAACCACGTGAAGGCTGATTGTTGGTCTCTTCTTAAAAGAAAGCTCGGTGGTTTTAACACAGTTTTACACAATTGAAACAGAGAACGCTGCAGTAAAGACAAGGCAGGTTCTGCCATAAAACTCAAGTGTGTCCCGAAGCCCACAAGTGCCACTCATCTGTCCTCTCAAAGTTCTGACCAAAGGCCACGGCTGGCTGTGCCCCTGGTCAAACACTCTTAGGATCGTGGCAATGAAGCCCTGCTGCCCATGTTGGGCTATCCGAGGCAGCATGCACTTGGTTACCTAATGCCTGGGACCTGGTTCATGTGGCTCATCAGCCCTGAAAGGATGTCCCTCTGCATATACATCTATGTCGGGAGACACATGCCTGGGAAATGGTAACCGAGGAAGAGTCATAATTATCAAAGAAAGGCTGGGCATGACAGCAGCGACTGTAGCTAGGACAGGACCATTTTCCTTTAGTCAGCTTTTAAGAAAATCAGAACAATTCAGAAAAAGGTCACCTGGGACACATTTTTTGATGCTTTCAAAATTCAACAAGTATTAGGCCCATTAATGCAATTCCTTTCACCTCTCCACAAACTGGAAGGGGCTCTTGCAGGAAGAGGGAGCTGAGGAATAAAGCAGCTCCTCTTGGTAACCAGTCTTTACCTAGTGATTAAATGGTCTGGCTCCGACCCACCCAGCTCATTGTTTTTCTTACCCACAGTGTGAAAGAAAAATCATCTTTGTGCCAACCCCACATCATATAAAACCCTAACAATGTGTTGAGTGTGACTTAAGAGACCATAATGCATTTTTCATGAAGGTAAGGAAAATCCATTAAGGAGATTAATTTGTGTTTGGAGAGCTACCTCTCCACAGCCAAAAATATTTGTTCTGTTAACTGTGGTGTGCGACATGCTACGATAGCACCAGGACTAGTGATGGTGCTGTTATTGGTACTGTTATATCTTCTGGATTATTTAAACAGTTATTCTTAAAGGGAACTATCTGTTTGGTGCTAAACTGTTTTTGGTAATTCTTATAGTTAAAAGTTAAAGAAAGACTATTCTAGTATGAATAATTCCTTCAGGATTATTCATGTTGCAGAAACTGCATCTTTATACCCAGGTAATGTTCATTTGCTGCTACTCCACTAAAACTTTCTAGGAAGAAAATTATTGGTGCCTACAATACATTGTTTAATTTACTGGCAATATCGTGGAGGTAGCCATTTTGATAATCTTGTTGAAGAAAGATCATTAATTGACTTGAGTTGAATTCTATAGTTAAGAATTTTGAAATAATAATATAGATCTTTTATGTTATAAGTAAGGTAAGTCACAGAGACTCATTAAATGGTCTGAGGAAGGGAACCGATTGCATAGTTTTATCCTTATACATAGTTTTATCGTTATACATAGCTCTGATTCTCAACTTTGCCCATTGGAATCACCAACCTAACTGGTTTGAAGTTGCACCTGATGGTGAATTGTTTTCCAAGTTCTCCAGGTGATCCTAATATCCAGCCAGAACTGAGAACCATTAAGCCAGAGGAAGAATAAAAACCCCAACAGTGGCCGGGCTGGCATGGCTTGGTGGTTAAGCGTCGACCTGTGAACCAGAAGGTCAAGGGTCGATTCCTGGTCAGGGCACATGCCTGGGCTGGGGGCTTAATCTCCAGTGAGGGGAATCCCTCTCCCTTCCTCTCTCCCTAAATCAATAAAAGCATATTAACCAAAAAACTTCTAAGAGTGGAATGCCTTTGCTCAAAACGGGCAGGAGGAATAAGAGGAAGCAAATTCTCTGTTTTCCCAAATATTTCCATCAATCAGCCAGGCTTCATATTTTCCACTTATGGTTCTTCTAACTATGAGATACTATTGTTGAGTATTGTTGTAAACCAGAAACATAAAGCACCTGAGGCAGGAGGGCCCATTTCTTTGGAGCTTCACAGTTTTTAGTCTGCACACGTAGCTGCTGCATATGTTGGTGCAGGGTGTTTGCTGCACAAGGACACATCCCTGGCAATGAAATCTGACCTGCATTCTGCAATGCAGGAGCGAGGAGGACCCTTTTCTAATGCATACAAAGGTGCTGCACAGGACGGTGGCAGACCTGGAAGAAAGGAAAAACTTGTGTTATCAGTCAGGTCATTGGTTTAGCCAGGAGAAGGTGCCCTTGCCCCACCCTACATGCTGTGCCTCTGAGTGAGAGGAGGAGCCTCGAAGCAAACAGTAGATCCGGCCTGGCCTTGGGCACCCAGACCTGGGCATTACGCTGTCAGCAGATGTTCTTGACTGGACTCCAGAGGCCAGAGGAGGATGAGAGACAGTGAGGCCACAGCGGAAAAGAAATGAGATCAAACAACTCCCCATCTTCCGTGACAGTGCAAACTGGGACTTGATCTTATTATATGGAAACTAGAAGCCTGGTGCACGGATTTGTGCACCAGTGGGGTCCCTCGGCCTGGTCTGCACCCTCTTACAATCGGGGATGTTGGAGGCCTGGTGCATGGATTCAGCCTGATCCCTGCAGGCCAGGCTGAGGGACCCCACTGGTGCACAAATCCATGCACCAGGCCTCTAGTATGCATATAAGATCTTTGGTTAATCTTTTCTCACCCTCCCCCTCTCCCTTTCCCTCTGAGATTCATCAGTCTTTTCCATGTTTCTATGCCTGTGGTTTCCACTCCTGCATTGAGTGTCTGCCCCTTGTTGGTTATTGCACGTCATAGCTACTGGTGGAATGGTCCAGCAGTCCAATGGTTGTTTGGTCACTTAGGCATATATCCTATCTAATAATAGACAAACATGGTAATTGACCTTAGCTTCGCTATGCCTCCCATTGGCTAATCAGCATGATATGCAAATTAACTGCCAACAAAGATGGCAGCTAATTTGCATACTGCAGGCAGGGTGGGTTAATGCCATCCCGCCTGCCCCGCCACCACCTGGGCCTGCTATTTGCCACCCAGGGTGGCAGGCGTGCCGGGTGCAACCCGAACTGGGGTGGTCGGGCAGGGCAGCAGAGATCAGCCGGCCCACCAGGGCGTCCCGTGTGCGACCCGACCCAGGGCAGCCGGGCGGGGCAGCGTGGCTCCTCTGTCACCCCAGCTTCCTCATCACAGCTCCCTTGGGGGCCTAAGCCTTTAGTTGGACATCCCCCGAGGGCTCCCTGGCTGCCAGAAGGATGTCTGACTGCAAGCTTAGGCCTGATCCCCCAGGGAGTGGGCCTAAGTCGACAGGTGAAATCCCCCAAAGGGTCCTGGACTGCAAATGGGCACAGGCTGGGCTGAGGGACCGCCCCCCCCCCCCCCCCGCCAAGTGCACAAATTTTTGTGCACTGGGCCTCTAGTATGTGTGTATATATATATATATTTACAGATACCTCTGTGATTATTATCCTGCTACATAAAAGTAATAAAGTTAATTTTTAAGAGGTCAGTGTTTGAGGGCCCAGCCAGTGTGGTTCAGTGGTTGAGCGTCGACCTAAGAATGGGGAAGTCACGGTTCAATTCCCTGTCAGGGCACATGCACAGGGTTGCTGGCTTGATCCTCAGTGTGGGGTGTGCAGGAGGGGGCCAATCCATGATTCTCCTTCATCATTGATGTTTCTATCTCTCTCTCCCTCTTCCTTCCTCTCTTTGAAATCAATAAATACATATAATTTTAAAAATCGGTGTTTGAGATGGTACTTTTGCTTAGGATAAACACATGAAGAAAACTGACCCTATATGGTCTTGACAGGAAGGACTAGGTTAGATACATAGATTACTAATAGCATTTATGAAAAACACAAACACATAACACACATGCACGAATTCACAGAACAAGCACACGCTTATTTTATTAGAATTTTCAGATGGGCCAACCAAGCTATGTTTGGGACATAGAAGAGTGAGATCCATAGGACAGCAAACTGATTAAGAACATGGGGCTTCTAATTAGATTACATACAATCTTAATTCTGTCTGACCTTGAGGAATTTTTTGTACTTCTTTCCCTCTAGCTCCCTCAATTAAGTAAAGAGGGTAGTAATGATAAGGGAACCTACTGTTCATCATAGCTCCGAAGGTTCAATGAAGTAATTCACGTAAAAAGCTCAGAGTACTTACTAAAAATTCGTTATTCTACTTTTTACAATCAGTTCTCAATCTGGGCTTAACAAGAGAATAAACACCTTAGCATTCTTTGTTCGCCAGCACATTACAAAGAGCTTCAGAATGGCCCTCCCAACGAAGCAGCCTTTTCCTCTGAGGAAGCTCTTCCTTTGTAAAAATGTTCAGTTAAATAATTTCATAAGCCTGGAGAGGGGCAGGTTTCTAAAATACTGGCAGGAGGCCTGGAATTTTTAGAAATAATAATTCTTATCACCCTTTCAATCATCTGAACCCCTCCAGTCACTGCCAAAACACTTCTTTGTTACCATAGAGACCCAGAGAGATAGCCGCGTATTAAATAACAAACAGGGCTAACAAGGACAGAAGTGAGGACGAGACACCCCTGTTTAAATTCCTGAATTGGATTTAATTTTGCCAGAAAACGGTCACGAAGGAGATATGAACATATGAAGGGTTCTGCAAGTTTAGCTGTGAAGCAAACATTGGCCCTTCAAATACAGCATAATCGGTACATTGATTAAGTAGGACTCACTGGGGATAATCAGAAAAGGTGCTTAGATGCTTTCTTCTCTAATGATTGCTCCTACATAGCCACTTTCTCTGGGATAATTCTTTTTTTTAAAAATTTTTATTGATTTCAAAGAGGAAGGGAGAGGGAGCTAGAAACATCAATGATGAGAGAGAATCATTGATCAGCTGCCTCTTGCACGCCCCCTACTGGGGATTGAGCCCACAACCCGGCATGTACCCTGACTGGGAATTGAACCTTGACCTCCTGGTTCACAGGTCCACACTCAACCACTGAGCCATGCCAGCTGAGCCTCTCTGGGATAATTCTGGCCCATCTTTTTTAATACAATTGGGAGATTTTTTTCCTGGATCTCAATTTATAATATACTTTTATTATGTTAACATGGTTAGTGCTGTAAAATAGTCAAAATTCTGCACCCCCTTTAAAAGGAATCTCTCCTGGTCTCTGCTGGTTTTGGGGGAGGATCAGTGGATGTCTAAGGTGAAGGACAATCTTACTGTAAAGAAATACTCCAGTTCCCTCCACTCCGGCCGCTCTGCAATACTCTACGGCAGCGGTTCTCAACCTGTGGGTCGCGACCCCCAATGACCCTTTCACAGGGGTCGCCTAAGACCATCGGAAAACACATATATAATTACATATTGTTTTTGTGATTAATCACTATGCTTTAATTATGTTCAATTTGTAACAATGAAATTGGGGGTCACCACAACATGAGGAACTGCATTAAAGGGTCACAGCATTAGGAAGGTTGAGAACCACTGCAAACCATTGTATCAGCACTAGTATTTCTCAGCTCTCATTTTCCCAAAGAACTCTGGGCCAGTATTGCAAAGTTGCCATGGGTAGCTCTTATTATTTTGAGAAGAGTGGAAAGGCATTTTGTTCTTTCAAGAATCCGGGCAAAGTTTTTGTTCAATTGAAATATTCCATTCTTTCTTTACAAGCTGCAACAGCAATACCTCCCACCTGTCAGAGTTATATATACGCCAACAAGAGGTTTAATCATTTTCCCAAGCTCACAGGCCCCTCCCACTCTGCATACAATGTAGTAGCAAGTTCATGTGCATGAGGAAGAGACTCATTAACTCCATGGCAAGTGTGTGGTTCAAAGTATCTCTATTGTAGGGAGTCAAAAAAGGTTATGGAACTCTCATTTTAAACAACTTTCCCAAAGTGTTAAAGTAGACTTGTATTGTTTTCTTTTTGTTTGTTTCTTGAAAAGGACAGGGGGACAAAAGTAGAGATAATTCCTCTCAAAGTATCAAATGCACTTACAGGCAGACATTTGGGAATAAAAAAATCTTATGTGCAGATTTTCAAGGGCTTAGAGCGTTTCAAATAAATGTATGCACCATTAGCATTCACTCAGCTATACAGCTTTGATCTTCTTTTAAAAGAAACTAGGAGAAAAAAGGAGGGAGTAAAAGAAAGAAGTGAGAAAGAGAAGCTGTCAGCAATTTGAATGCTGCCAATTATTACACCACTTGTAAAGAGCTAATTAAACACAATTGCCTCCAAGAAGAAGCATTTTACTCTTTTTGTGTTCTCTTTCTACTTGTACTATAAAGGAACTTGATTATTGATAAGACCCACATTGCACGCCTTTGTGGGGCTTATCAATAATTGGAACGTCTTTCTACAGTACTGGTACCATTCCTTTAGTTTCAAATTCAGTCTATTTGGTATTTCTGGTTGAGAAGTTCTATTCTTATGACTTCAAGCTTAAGTTCAAGTTCAACAGTTTACAAAGAAAATGTAGGTTTTCTCAATTTCTATCTGTATCTCTAGTTCTCTCTCTGTGTTCATACCAGGGCATAAGTATAATCTATTTATTAATATTTCCATTATTGTCCAGTCATACTCTCAAGACCTATGATTCATTCTAAGGAAATTCTTCCCTTTGCTGCTTCTCATCTTCAGTCAGTCGCCAAGGCTTACGTATGTCTCTACAATGGTTTCCTCCCTTTGTTTCTACTTCCATTCTCTTTGTTCTGGCCCTCATTCCTCCTCTGGGTCATTATTGAAATTTGCTCTCAATTGCTGGTTTCCTCCTTATTTTTGAAGATCCTCCTCAACAAGTCTTTTCTCACTGGAATCTAAATAATGTCTTAAATTGATTAGAGCAGTGGTTCTCAACCTTCCTAATGCCGTGACCCTTTAATACAGTTCCTCATGTTGTGGTGACCCCCAATTTCATTGTTAGAAATTGAACATAATTAAAGCATAGTGATTAATCACAAAAACAATATGTAGTTATATATGTGTTTTCCGATGGTCTTAGGTGACCCCTGCGAAAGGGTCGTTCGACCCCCAAAGGGGTCGCGACCCACAGGTTGAGAACCACAGGATTAGAGTAAGTTCTTTCAATAAAATGTATATATCTTTCCTTGGTTGTTCTTAGTGCTTTGCTATATATTTTTAAATCAGCATAATCAAGTTTTGATTGGCATTGCATGGGTTTTGAGCCATGGGTAGAGTGACACCTTTACCCTATTGAGTCTTTTGAAGGATGACTATGTTGTATCCTTCTATTTGTTTAGGCCTTTTTAAATTTCTCTTAATAACATTTTATTCCTTTGCATAGAAGCATTAGAGGTCTTCTACAATGTCTATTATATTAATTCCTACTTATTTGAGATATTTAAAAACTATTGCAAAGGTATGCATAAATAAACTGATTTAATTTTCTAATATTCATGGATTATATTTAGAAACACAATAGATCATTTATATTGAGCCACATTTTGCAAATATTTTAATTCTAATAATTTACTTGTAGATTTTTGAATAGTTAAGGCATGCCATTATAAAATCTTCAAATAATGATAATTTAAGTTTTTTCTTTCAATTATGTACATATTATTTCTTTTTCTTGCTTTACTGCATGGGCAGGAACAATCATTGTGTCTGTAAATTTGGGAGGAGTAATATGGACATGTTTGTCTTTTTTCTGCTTTCTAAGAAGTTTTTAAGCATTAAATACGTTGCTTGTAAAATGCTGAAGGCACCTTTATCACAATAAGAAAGTTCCTGTGTATTATTTGTTTTGTACTATTTTCTTTATCATGAACAGTCATTGAATTTATCAAATGTTGGATTTTTATTATTGATTACATGAATTTCTCTTCTGTTCTGTTATGTAATTAATTTCATTGAATAGGTTTTTCAAATTCTTTTTCAAAACAAATAAACTTATTTTTCTGGAATAAATCCCCCAAAGTAAAATAACAGTATCCTGTAAAATACTTACTGGATTTGTTAATATACATGTGTCTAAGTTGTTTGCATCAATTAATTAATGAATTGCTGCATAAACATCTATAATAATAAAAGCATAATATGCTAATTAGACCGGACAAATGAATGACCTTCCAATGTCCTTCTGGATGAAGCCGTGGCAGTGTGGGCTGAGGCAGAGGTGGTTAGGGGTGATCAGGCAGTCAGGTAGAGTGGTTGGGGTGATGAGATAGGCAGGCGAGTGGTTAGGGGCAATCAGGCAGTCAGGCAGAGTGGTTAGGGGTGATGAGGCAGGCAGGCAGTGGTTAGGGGATATCAAGCAGGCAGGTGAGTGGTTAGGAGCCAATGGTCCTGGATTTTAAGAGGAATGTCTGACTGCTGGTTTAGGCCCAATCCCGCAGTGGGATCGGGCCTAAACCAACAGTCAGACATCCCCTGAGGGGTCCTGGATTACGAGAGGGTGCAGGCCAGGCTGAAGGCCTCCCACCCCCGCCATGCACAAATTTTTTGCAATGGGCCTCTAGTCTATAATAATAAAAGCATAATATGCTAATTAGACTGGACATCCTTCTGGATGTCCTTCCTTCACGACAAAGCCATGGCAGGTGGGGGCCGAGGCATAGGTGGCCACCCCGGTGGTGGGGGGCCAAGGTCCTTGCACGAATTTTGTGCATGGGCCTCTAATTTTAAATAATACTTTTCAAGTTTTGGTAGGAAAGCCCAGCTTGTTCTTTTATTATATTGTCAGATGAAATCTTCTGTATGATTCCAACTTTGAAATTTATTAAAACAAGCTTTAGATCTGGCACATTATTTTGCTTTTATTTTAGATGTGCTTGAAAATATGTGCATATTGCAGTTTGAGGGATTCAGTTCTTTATATATCAACTAAAGGCCCGGTGCATGAATTCGTGCATAGGTGGGGTCCAGCTGGTCTGCTCCATTGGGCCAGGCTGGCAGGGGGGTGAGGGGTTGTGGGAGGTTGGCCAGCTGGCCCCACCCCCAATTGGGGTGGGGGAGCTGATCGGGGGTGAGGCAGGCTGGGGGGAGGGGCTGTGGGAGGTTGGCCAGCTGGCCCCACCTCTGATCAGGGTGTTGGGGGCTGATCCGTGGCCAGGCCGGCCAGGGGCAGGGGCCAATCGGACCTGGAATAGGCCGGTTGGCTGCTGTAGTGCACATCATAGCCACCAGTCGTTCCAGTTGTTCTGGTTGTTCCACCGTTCTTGTTGCTGGGCTTTATATATATAGATTAGCTCAGTTCAAGTTCTCAAGAAAGGAATTATTGCAGTAATCTATGGAAAGGTGATGTTGGCCTGAACTGGCATATTACTGGAGAAGGCTGGGAGAAGTGATTTGGTTCTAGGATACTTTTCTGCTTTAAACTTAAATGTCCAAAACAGACCTTTTTATGTCTCTCATTCCCCTCCCTTCTAGTAATTCCTTTAATGATCTTTTCCATCTCAGGAAATGAGGATTCCATTCTATCAGTTGTTTAGTTCAAATATCTGAAAATCATCCTTGACTGCTCTCTCTCTCCAAAGACTTGATATTCATGGGTGAATCATATTGGTCTACCAGTAGAGCAACCCCTTCTACCTACTCTTGCACTGTGAGTTTAAGCTGATTTTATGTGTTTTCCTACCTTATGAAATAACATCTGAATGGGTCTCTCTTCTTTCATGCTTTTCCCTTAAGTATTTTCTCAATAGAAAAATACAGAGAGAGAAAGAGCCTGTTTAGACATATCAGATTGTGTCGGTCCTTTCCTTAAAATCCTACCCCAGCTTCCCACCTCACTGGGAGCAGATGAGCAAGTCTTGCCAATGGACTCCAAGGCCCCACATGATCTCTGCATCATCTCCTGTGCCTAGTTCCCTTTCCTTCCCTTCACTGCTCTGGCCTCTTACTGTTTCTTGAATAGTCTAGGCCAGGGGTGGGCAAACTTTTTGACTCGAGGGCCATAGTGGGTTCTTAAACTGTACCGGAGGGCCGGAACAAAAGCATGGATGGAGTGTTTGTGTGAACTAATATAAACTCAAAGTAAACATCATTACATAAAAGGGTACGGTCTTTTATTTCAATAGTTTTATTCATTTCAAACGGGCCGGATCTGGCCCGCGGGCCGTAGTTTGCCCACGGCTGGTCTAGGCACACACCATCTTACTTTTGGTACTTCTTTCTCCTCTATTTTAAATATTCTGCCCTCCAAAATCCATGTGATTTCTCACATCCTTCAGGTCCTTACTCAGAGTTATTTTCCTGAAGTCTCACTGGCAACCCCATCTAAAATCCCACATCCCGACACACACACTTCTTTCTCCCTTCTCTTCTTTTCTTCTTGTCATTTATCACTATCATCCTATATAATAAAAGCCTAATATGCAAATTAGTTGGTGGGGGGCAGGGCCAGCGAGTGGGCCGCCCCATGCCAGCCAAGGCTGGTGCCAGTGGGCAGAGGGAGGGGATGATGATTGGGGGGTGGTGGCAACCGGCGGTGAAGTGGTGATTGGGGGGTGTGGCTGGAGCTACCCCCTAGTGGTCAGTGTGCTCCCACAGGAAAGCACCACTCAGCCACAAGCCAGGCTGACGGCTGGCAAACGCAACCACGGTGGTGGGAGCCTCTCCTGCCTCTGCAGCAGCACTAAGGATGTCCAACTGCAGCTTAGAGCAGGCCTAAGCTGTCAGTTGGACATCCCCCAAGGACTCCCAGACTGCGAGAGGATGCAGGCTGAGCTGAGGGATGCCTCCCCTCTGAGTAAACAAATTTTCATGCACTGGGCCTCTAGGTACTTAATGAGTATGCATTTTGCTTGTTAGGTTGTTTATTGTCTGTGTCCCATGTTAGAATCTAGAATCCATCAGGCCAAGGATTTATTTATTTGTTTGTTTTATTACCTGCTGTCTCCCTAGCATCTAGAACAGTGTATGGCATGTAATAGATGTTCAATAAATATTTATTAAATAACAAACAAGTTAATGATAATGGATCTTAACTTCCTAGAAAAAATCCAGACAATTGATGATATAATCATATCCCTTATTGAAGTAAATGGTCTGTTGTTCAGTTTGGGGGAGAGAATTAAGAAATTAAAATATATCTATGTATAGATAGATAGATAGATAGATACCAGAAAAGTAATTCAATTAAGCCAACATTTATTGAATATTTGCATGTCCCAAATCTTTTGCTTTTAGGTGACAGGTATGAAAATTAATAAGCTATGCTTCTGAGCACAAGTAGCTCAGAATTTGTATTTTTTAAGTTACTATTTTGTGAACATTCCAGGCATATCAAGAATAAAGCTATTTTAGTTATTCACAGAATTCCATTTTATATTCTTAACAGTGTCATGTGCAATGAAAAGTATAGGCATGAGTTGCATCTACATCACTTCCTAGTTTTGTAAATTTGGGCACATTATTTACATTCTTAGATATCATTTAAGTCATAATACAGTGGCCTGGCGGTGTGGCTCAGTTGGTTGAGCATTGTTCCCATGCACCAGGATGTCACTAGTTCAATTCCAGGTCACGGCACATACCCTGATTTCAGGCTTGATCCCCAGTAGGGGCATGCAGGAGGCAGCCAATCAATGTTTTTCTGTCATCAATATTTCTCTCTCTCTCTCTCTCTCTCTCTCTCTCTCTCTCTCTCTCTCTCCCTCTTCCTTCCTCTCTCTGAAATCAATAAAAACATATTTAAAAATAAATAAATAATAAAACAGTGTTATTGAGTATAGTCAATGCATTAATACATGCAAACTGCTTAACATAGTGGTTCTGAAACGGCAAACTTTTAATTATGTTAATAATTACTTTCACATCTATTTTCTATTGCTTAATTTTATTAACTGTCTTACCAACCAAGCAGTTTCTGAGGACAACTACAACATGAATATACAATTAGAAGATGATATTATTGAAAACACACAAAATTATGCAATATCGGCAATGATGTACCTCAACAGCTACAATATGTCAGGAAAAATTTGACCACAGGTATCAAAAGGCTTAAAACTGTGGACTATACAAATGGGGTCAGATAAAGTCTAAGAATGAAGGGTTTATTCAGAAAATATTCAAAATAAATGTAGTAACATAAATGAAGACTAATTTGAGAAAGTTCTAATATGAGAGTAAAAGCTATGGACTTGTTCTGCTACATATTATAGAGTTATTAAATATTTTAAAAAGGCTTATTCTCCTCAGACTATGTAATTTGTATTGGGATAGAAGGACAGCAAAAAAACATAGTCTATTAAGAATTTATAGCAACTGCCAAAGTATTCAGTGAAATGGCATTGAGCTAGTGATGATGAAAATGTTTAAAATGAAAAAATATCATAAAAGAATTGACAAAAATTCAAGGTTTTAATTACTTTTTACTTTTTAAATTTCAGTCACTCTGAGCTTAAAACATTAAGCATCTTTAACTTTTCCCCCTACTAAAATTTTGAATCATTTTTAACTACAGGGATTAGAAAGATCAATGTCTTTCTAACCTGATAGATCATTCAGAAAATTTCACTGAGCTTCAATGTAAATTTAGAAAAATTAAAAACTAGAATAAAATAATAAAAATAAAATAACATTATATGGACTAGTCTGAATCAAATCCATTGATTTGATTTCGAGATGCTAAATTGAATTATGAAGTTCACTAATTTAATCCAGAAATGGCTTCTCCTGTCATAAGAAATTCTCCCTTTTGAATAGATAAACATTTCCTATAAATTTGTGGCCTCTTAATATTACGCATGCAAAATTTTATAATGTTAAAAATATTCTGAAATTTTATTTTTTATTGATGTTTATACCAGTAGCAAGCAATTAAGTGTAAAATAAACTTTGGTTTGGGAGACTGATGATTATTACAAGTGGAAAATTTTAGCAGAAGCTTGTTCTTATAAGTTTCTTCACTCCCTAACTTTTCAAATTAATCAAACACAGATGGTTTGACCAAGACTAAAATATTTATCCATTTTCTCTGGTGTTGATTAGAATCTAAACCAATTGGTTATCAGTTCAGATTCTTTCTTTATAGTATGCATTTGAGTAATAAACTATTATAATTTAAGAGGTGGATACCTAAACTGAATGATATATAATTTTCATGGTCATTGTTTTTCCTTTTCAAAAGTCTACTTTGGCTTTTTTCCAGTTTCCATCCACTTCATTAGTCCTCCATGAATTGTCCAACAGGACAGTTATTTGATTTACCCAATTCAAAAGCATCCTACTGTGTAAGTAATCAAGGCCTGATGATTCAACATTACACTGTGGGGAATAATTGTTTCAAACCAGATTATCTCTCAGTATATAATAAAGAACACCTGGATTTTAAAGCTGGATAAAACCTGACATTTTTTCAACTGAACCTTCCAACTAGGTAAAGATTATTCCACTTAATGTTTAAAAACACTAAACCCTAACCATTTGCTTAGGAGACCAATAAACATCCTGTATTCATTTTATATTTAAAGATTTTATACAACTTGAATCTTTTTTTTCCAGGAAGAAGTATCCTAGATAATTTATCAAACTACTGTTAAACCCTAAAACAATATCAGTATTTAAGAACTAGCTTTATAATTAAATTAGTTTTTTGTTTTGTTTTGTTTTTACTTGAGGTTCTGGGCACTGTTCCACAATTCTACACAGAATTAGCAAGAATGTAAAACTTGATATGTTTCCAAAGTAACAACTGTATGCATATTATCCTTTTTCTTTGAAACCGGAGATGTAGAAATGATCTACACTTAAATGTATTATCTTTCTACTCAAAGCACATTTAAAAAAAAAACAATTATAAAATGTCATGGAAATATCCTTTTCTTTTGTAGCAATGGGTACCTAGCACATGGTGTATAATTACAGCAGTCATTGTTCATAGGCTTCCTTGTCTTTTTTAGTAGAAAGGAAATGTAAGAGTATTTTTGAAGAAACACCAATTCTTCCTTTTAGAGTCTGGCTCAGTGTGGAAACTACTCTTTCCAGTTAATGAAGTTTAAGGGTAGTCCTCAAACTGCTCTTAAGATTAATTAATTCTAAGTTGCATATAGAAAGTCAGAGGGTCAAATTGGAAAAGGCTTTTTATGAGATGCGAAGTAGGAACACTTCCTGTATGGTGTACATCTTTTCATAAAGCAACATGAATGATGACTGTGGCATTGACATGATGATAGGTTCATAGATCACAGTAGAGTAAAAATACTGACCCATTCATATTTGAATACTTGATTTTTACAACACTTGTACTATAAAGCAGTGAGAAGGATTATATTTTCATAAATACTCCCAGAACGAAGGGTATAGTTATAAAAATAAATAAAATTTGGTCACGTCTTTAACACTGTACTCAAAACCATGTTTACTGGATTATAGAGATAAACACAGATGGTGTAACAATTAGATCCTAAAAATTAAAAAGGGACAAGAATATTTTCATGAATTCTAAGTAGGGAAAGATTTCTTAAACTGAAAATATTTCTGCTTTGCTTTCAAAGAAATGAATGTTTATGTGTGCATGTATAACAATAACAAGAATAGAATCACACATTAATAACAGGTTAAGACTTGTTGAGAAAAAAGAAAATTAAAAAAAATATGTTCCATTGGGATAAAGTGAAAGAAAGTGAGTTTAGATTATTTACCTTTGTAGACAAGTAAAGTGCCAAACTAGACAGTCTTAAGAAAAGTAGAATTTCCAATAAATAGAATTAGTCATATCTACCAAGAATGTCAGAAAATTAGAAGTATAAAAGTATCAATTCTAGCTCTCAGCACATTAGTATGTAATCACTTCATATACCTATGCATCTTACACATTCTAGCAGAAAAATTATTAGGTATATGCTCGTATACACTTCATGCTTGAGAATAATACCACAGGCTTCTTTTAACATTATGTTTTAAAAACCATTGCTCTCTTGGTAGTCAAAGGAGTGATATTTTATACTTTATAGGTCACAGAGAATATTGTTTTCCCCAAACATAAAAATGTTGAAATGCAAAGAAACTTTGGAAAGGAAAAATGCAAAAAGAGTGTGTTGAGACTGTTTTCCCTCATATAACGGCAAGTTCACAGTGCTGACAAGATCTTCCTTCCTTGCCTTGGTCCCAAGTGTTGGCTTGAAATGACACAGGGTTCCCCCTCAAATGGAAAGGTCTGAGACTCCAGCAGTCCACTTCCTTGCTAAAGAAAGATAATCTGGATCCACATTCCATGGTGCAGTGACATAGTTAGCATCATAAGGCACCAAAGAGACAACACATTTTGTCTCTCATCGGAAGTTATCTTAACAACACTGAATTTTTTCCAAACATATGCTCTGCATGCATGGATTTAAGGAAGAAACAGCATTTTGAATTAGGGTATGTTTTCTGTTAGGAAAGTTTTAAGGACACATGCCAGTACAGATTGAACTGATAAATGTTACTCTATGATAAATATAAAATAAATAATCTACTTCAAGCTTGGAATTTTCTTTCTCTGTTTTCTCTCTAAAATTGTACTAGCATTCTCAAAGTATATGAAAGAGAAGCCCTAACTTGCTCTAAAGAAGTGAAGATTATTCAGCCGGAAGTTTCTATAGAAAGAGGGAGATACTTTTTGCTAAGAGTTAGTGTTATAATCTTAATACTTTTTGCTAAGAGTTAGTGTTATAATCTTAATAGCTTCTACATCCTAAAACTTACATCAGCATGGTTGATTTAACAATATATGTTCAAATGTAATAATTTATCAATTTACTTGGTACAATTTCAAATGTTTCCAACTTCAGTGAAAGTCTTTTTTGGAGGAAGATAATTGAAGTGAATTTATTTTTAAGTAAATTTCTCAATGTTTCTTCATCCCTTCACTTGTAGTTACCAAAAAAATGATGTAAAAATTTGTTTCAGATCTCATTTTACAGAAGAAGCCATCAAGGAATCTCTTTAAAAAGTATTACCTATCTATAATAATAAAAGCATAATATGCTAATTAGACCAGACATCCTTCCAGACGACCTTCCAGACAAAGCCGAGGCTGCAAGGGAAGCCCAGGTCCCAGGTGCCTGCTGGCAGCTGGAGGGAAGCCGGTGCCGGCAGCTGGGGGAAGGAAGGCCTACTCTTGCATGAATTTCATGCACCAGGCCTCTAGTTTGGTCTATAAAGGATATAAAATGTAATATCTAAAATTTGGCTTTTAAAATTTAACTCAGTATATCTAAAGAATTTAAATACTGCAACTAATTAATGTGCTCATCTTCTATTCAACATGGTTAAAATATGTACTATGTATCTGGCCTTGGATTAGTAAGTAGTAATTAAAATTTGATTCCTGGATGTCAAGATGTGAACGTATTTGCTATACGTTGTATAGTATGAATGTTTGTCTCTCCCACCCTCTCCAAACATGTTGAAAACCTAACCCTCAAAGGCAATGGAATTAGTAGGTGGGGCCTTTGGGAGGCTCCACCCTCACTAATGGATTAGCGTTTGTATGAAAGAGAGCTCATAAAGCTCCTTAGCCCATTTGGCGATCTGAACATACAAATTGGAGCTGTCATCTGAGCATATTGGCACCCTGATCTTGGACTTCCAGCCTCCAGAACTGTGAGGAATGAATTTCTATTATGTATAAGCCACCCAGTCATTGCATTTGGTTGCAACAGCCCCAACAGACTAAAACAATAATGGGGAGATTTATTCAACTACTTATAATGAAGTACACAAAAATAACGATACTAAATTGGGATGGGAGAACAGAAAGAGGTATTATTCCAATGTGGCAGAAATGTGATAAGCAGTTGTGTAGAAGAAAGTGAGATTTCAACTGACCTAAAAAAAAAAAAAATACTGAATGAGTTTCTAGATTAAATAAATAAATAAATGAACTATTCCAAGCAGGAATTAAATTTTGTGCGGAGACATGTTGGACTAGGTAAGGCAATTCATTTCTGTTCACTTTCAATTGGTTAAAACCATCTCGGACACCCCTGAATATAAGAAGGTCTGCAAAAGATAGCCCATGGCTGCACAACTACTCCGAGCAAAAATTACATGCAATTTTGGAGACACTATGGAAATTGTTCGATGGCAACAAAATCCGGCAGTTCATTTTTCCGTTTGCTTATTGTGTAATATTCTTCCACCAGACATAGTGGCTTAAAACTAGAATTTGCAATTATCTCCCATGGTACTGAGGTTGGTCTAGGACAGGGATGGCGAACCTTTGAGCTCGGCGTGTCAGCATTTTGAAAAACCCTAACTTAACTCTAGTGCCATGTCACATACAGAATTTTTTTGATATTTGAAACCATAGTAAAATAAAGATTTATATTTTTGATATTTATTTTGTATATTTAAATGCCATTTAACAAAGAAAAATCAACCAAAAAAATGAGTTCGTGTGTCACCTCTGAAACGCGTGTCATAGGTTCGCCATCACTGGTCTAGGAGCAGATGGGTCCTTCTTACTTGGAATCCTTCATGGTTACAGTCAATTAGGGGGTGGGGATGAAGTCATCCGAAAATTCAATGGGGCTAAATATCCACAAAGGCGCACTCAGGAGGCTGGCGGCTGATCCTGGCTGCCCTTTGGGAACCCAGGGCCGTCTCCTTGGGTGCCTGCATGTGGCACTTCTCTGTGGTTTTCGCTTCTCACAACATGGCAACTGGAGTTTAAAAGCGAGTCTTTCAAAGGATAGGACATATGTCCTGCCATTGTCCTAAGGACGGAGACAAAAATCTAGCAGTCTCCCTTCAGTTTTATTCTGCTGGTCAAAGGAGTGAGAATCCTCCCGTAGTTGAGGGAGAGAAAGCAGGCCCCACCTCTTGATGGGAGAAGTTTTAAAGAATATTTGATCATCTTTAGTATACCGTAGTTCTCCCTCTGGTCACATATTATTTATATGCTGGTCTTCTGCCCTGAAAAAAACACATTCACTACATTCCAAGGCCTTTAGAATTTCATCCCAATAACAGCATTAGCTCAAAGTTCTGGATCTTATCACGTCAGTCAGATGCAGGTGTTAGGGTCATTTCTTAAGGATGGGGCTTCTCATTCTAAGTGTGTGAACTAATTTAGTTTGCTGTACCCCTCCTCCCTACCCCCAAACCACGGCAGAATGATAAAACTGAGGTGGGATGACCACAACAGACATTTCTAATCAAAGAGAAGGAAATTCTGAGGCATATGGCAGTCACTGTTTCATAGCAACCCTGCAGCTCAGCCTGGAAGATGTCACCAGTTCCTGATTAGGGCTGAGCCCTGTGTCCTGTGAATACTTTCTCTGGCTCTCAGCTCTGTCTCCTGGGCCCTCAGTTCTGTCCTCCGCACTATCCTTCTTGGCCCATGTTTGCAACCACATGGCCTTCTAGGCCTGATTAGAAGACAGTGGGGGCGGGAGGTCTTTTCATTTTGTACTCTCTGTCCATTTTAGCCCAAGCTGTTGTTGTTTCTGAGAATATCATTCTCCAAAAAGTGTTATGGGTTTGGAAGGAGTATTTTTAGATCACTCAATTAGATAGAGTCGTCTCTGCCTTGTGAAAGGCACTGCTCTGTGAGGCTTCTTGAGGCAATGGAGCACTGTTATGGAAGACTAGAGGCCCAGCGTGCGAAATCGCGCGCGCGCGCCTCGCCACACCCACCTCACTGCACCTGCTTGCCGCCAGCCTTGCTCCAGTCGGAGCCTGTGGGTCGCGGGGGAGAGACTGAGAGGTGCTCCATGCACGCGTTAGGGCGTTAGGGCCACTGGCTTTTTATAACATAGATGAGGACAGCAATCCCTTTGGCTTTGGGCTCACTGAAATGGTAAGTGTGGCATTGCCACAGATCTTCCTGAGGTCTTAACAGAGGTTTCAGCTCTAGTCTGGATTTGGCATCTATCCTAAAGCCATTTCCTACTTTGAGAATCTTTTGCTGGTAGAGAATATGGAGAGAAGCAAATTGATTTTCCAACCCAAGGGATCCTTGCTCATTTATAGTGTCTGTATATTATGCTCAAAAGCTGAGTCGTTCCTGTTTAAGTTCATAGCTGCCTTTCCTTTTTTTTCCCCTCCCCTATAGGCATTGAAGAGAAATGAGTTGGCACTTTCTACCTTCTGCTTGGAAATCTTCAGAGCCAGACCCACAGGTTAATTAGGTATCCTTTCTATTTTCTACAGTATTGCCAAGTTTTCTGCCACACATTACAGGGATATCATTTTCTCTAACCACCAACTACAAATTCCTTTCTGTCCTTGCAGCTCTCATCAATAATCTCATCGAGAACCTTCCAGAATCTCCTCTAGGCTCATCCAACTTTGCTTGCCACATGGTCCAAAAGTCAGTGATGATTCCGGATTCCAAATTCCATCTTATTGCACGACAAATTACCTCTAAAATGAGAGGTTTAAAGCCATACGGGTTTTATTTTATCTCATGATTTTGTGAGTCAGAAATTCAAGCAGTCCAAATCCTGTGCTCCATGTGGAATTGATTGAGGCCTCTCAATAGTCTCCAGCTGGTGGATGGGCTAGTCTAGAGGGACCAGAGCAGCTTCACTCATGTGCCTGATGCCTTGTCAAAGGTGGCAGGAGAGGGAGACTCAGCTTAGACTGTTTATTAATCATAGTGACAATGCCCGGCCTTCCAGGATGGTTGTCAGGATGGTTGGGTTGCTGGAGAAGAAAGTTCCAGGAGGCTGATATGGAAACTGCCAATCTGCTATGGCCTGAGCCTGGAGACAGTGTCATCTCATCATTTTTCAATGATGGAAATAGGCACAAGGCCTATCCAGATTAAAGATGTGTGTGTGTGTGTGTGTGTGTGTGTGTGTGTGTGTGTGTGTGTGTAGGGGGAGGGGGGGCGGGCTGGGGCTGGAGGAGTATTTGTAAAGGATTTATTTAGCACTCCTATTTAATCCATCATATGCACATTTGGAAAATGAGGTCATAGGAGTATATAGTGAGTAGGAGATGAGATTAGGACAGCAGTGGAAATCAGAATTACAGCGATCTTGAATGTCATGAAAAATAACTTGAACTTTAATCCTGAAAGCTATGGAGGAGTATCAGATATCTTATTGTCCAAGAATTAGAAATGCTGATGTAATTAAGAAATTTGATGGTGAAAAGAAAGAGAAGTGGGGCAGAATCTTGATGGAAAGGTAAATATGAATGAAAGTAGACAGCTTTTACTTTTTGTTGGTTTTTAATGGCAAGACAGAATTATACTTGCTTTGAGGTGTTAGGGAAGGTGCCTATATGGGAGATGAAGAAATAAGAGTACGGGGATAACTTTATGGGATAAGGTCCTGGCATGAAACCAGAGGGAACGGGATCTCTAATACAAGGTGATAGGATTCATTTAGCAAAGAAATAAGCTTGCTCTTTTCCTTCGGTTCAAAACAATGTGATAATTATGACTAAAATATTAATTTGGAGTATTTTATAGGTTGAAAAATTTATCCATTTCCTAATCTCTGGATTCTGTGAATGTTACTTCATATGACAAAACAGAGTCTTGGCAGCTGTGGTTAAATTAAGGATTTTGAAGTGAGCTTAAGGAGATTACCTGGATTATACAAGTGGGCCTGCACATGATCCATCCTAACTGGAGCCAGAGGGAGATTTTACTCTATACAGAGGAGCAGGCAATGTAAAGACAGAATAGAGATTTGAAGAGGGTGATCTTGACAATTGGAGAGATGAGGCCACAAGCTGGGGAATGCTGACAATCACCAGAAGCTGGAAATGTCAAGGAAAAGTTTCTCCAGAGCCTCTGTGGGGAGTGAAGCCCGGCCAACACCGGGATTTTGGCCCCGGGGTCCCCAAAACTATGAGAGGATAAATTTCTGTTGTTTTAAGATACAATGTTTATGGAAATTTATTATATCAGCCTCTAGAAACTGGTATGAATTATCTATATTAATAAAAGCCTAGGTGGTTGTCATGCCATCACGCCATGATGCCCTCACACTATCACCATCCATCACCAGGAGGCTGCGTGTGCAGCAGGCGCGTGCGGGTGGGCGCAGCGCAGAAGGGGTGGGTCCCAGCAGCTCTGTGCAGCGAGGCCTGGGGGTCCCGCGGCTCTGCATGGTGCGGAGGCGGGGCCCACGGCTCTGGCCTACCTCTTTGGGCCAATGGATCGCGGGGCTCCCGCACTGTGAGAGGACACAGGCCAGACTCGGGGACCCCCCTGCTGAGTGCACAATTTTCATGAAGCAAGCCTCTAGTACAACTATAACAGAATGGGTTAGAATTATAGAATTATACTTTGGCATACCCGTTTTTGAAATCCTTATTGGAGTCCTGCATAGATTTTCATTTTAAAAATATAAGAGACATATCCGGGTCTGTTCAGGAATGAGGCTGTGATGTCCAGGAAAAAGGGCTGGATTCAAATCCTGACGTGTATTTACTCAGTGATTTTAGAAGAATTAATTAATCCCTCTACATCTTAGTTTTCTCAATTATAAAATAAGAATAAAAATAATACCTATTGCAGGGGTGAGGTGGAGGGGGTCAATGGGGATAAAAGGGGGACATCTGTAATGCTTTCAACAATAAAGACATATTTAAAAGAATAAAAATACCTATTTTGCAATGTTACTGGAAAATAAAAATGCAATGCATATACAAGGTAAACTAGCGAGTACAGTGGCAAATATTATGAAAAATAACTGTGTGTGTGTGTGTGTGAGTGTGTATGTTTATGTGAGGGTGTGTCAATGTTTATGTGTGTGTGGGGTGACTGGCACCTACAGCCTGGAGAACATATGCAGAACATCATGGTTTGTTTTAGTCTTCGGGGTCAAATTCTCTATATTTAATATCTGGGGTTACTGTATTCTGGATTTATAAAGTTGGGCAAGTTATTTAGCTTTTCTGTGCCTTGGTTTTATTCTTTAAAAAATGGTGCTAATTATAAGATCTATTTCATGGAAGTGTTTTGTTGATAAAGCAATTATATAATTGTAATCCATTTGTAAAGTGCCTAGAGCTTTGTACAGACCTAATGTGTACACATACTTTACCGCTGCCTAAGGAAGGTGTAAATGATGCTTAAGTTTTTAACAAAGATTCTCTTTCTCCATTCCAGAATTTTCCATCTTAACTTGAATGATTCATCATCTATATGTGAATATATGTTAATATATAAACTGGCTTACATACAGTTCATAGATGTAGCACAAACCTGGGAACATAAGGTGTTTTACTACTTATATGAGTCGGCTAAAGCGTAGAACTAACATGAAATATTAATTCATTATGTTACGATTTTGTACTCTGAAGAATGGTCTTCATCAAAATTTAAGTTACCTTTGTGGCTTCTGTGAGCTGAGAGGTAAGGAACATATGGGAGGGTTAGGTCTTTGTGGTTAATTCTCCAAAACTCTCATCACTGAGGTTAATTGCTCTCATTTTAGCTTCAATCAAAGTCACTATAATTGAATGACCAGGAAATCTTTAAATAGCATGTGGCTTTTCTTATATTTCCCCCTTAAATACCCAACCCATAAGGAGATCTCATTTGAAATCAACAAATGGATATATTGTGCTAATTTTATAACAACTATTATCACATAATTAAGACTATGCATGTTCCATTTGATATGTGTATATTTCTTCTTAAGGAAACCAAAGAGACCTCTGATGTTGAAAGAGAGCTATGTATGCATTTGTGAAAAGCGCCACATCTGCAAAATCCCAGCCCTGGCCTTGCTATTTCCCTGCTCCCAGGATCGCTTTCATTCTTTCGGAGCACCTGGTGACTCCCTCCCACTGGAGGCAGGGAATGGAGGCCAGGGAGACAGTCAGAGAAAATGACCCCTCACTTCTGGAAGAGGATAGGGAGTAGGGAAAAGGAATCCTATCTATAAAGAGGGAATATGCAAATTGAGCATCATGCCATAACAAGATAGCTGCGCCCACAGCGGAGGCCGAGTTCCCATAACGAGCCTTAACAAGCAATCAGCAGGGACATGAGGCTGCGTGGTGCTGGGCTGGGGCAGGGGACCTTAGGCTGCACCCCCTACCTGATGGGGCTTGACGGGGGACCTCAGGCCGTGTCACCCGCTTGGCAGGGCTTGACAGGGGATCTCGTTTGATGGGGGACCTCAGACCGCACCCTCCCACCCAGTGGGGCTTGACGGGAGACCTCAGGCCGTGCCCCCTGCCCTGGTGCCAGGCTGGGGGACCTGAGGCCGCATCCCCTGCCATGCCCGGCTTGACGGGGGACCTCAGGTCATGACCCCCACCCGCAGGGCTTGACAGGGGACCTCAGGCCATGCCACCTGCCCATGGGGCTTGACAGGGGACCTCAAGGCACACCCCCACCCCAGCCCAGGCTGGGGGACCTCAGGTCGCGCTCCCCACCCCGGCACCAGGCTGGGGGACCTGAGGCTGTTTCCCCTGACATGCGGGACTAGATGGGAGACCTCAGGCAGTGACCCCCACCCAGCAGGGCTTGACGGGGACCTCAAGGTGTGCCCCCTGCCCCAGCCTGGGCTGGGGAACCTCAGGCCATTCACCCAGCCCTGGCACCAGGCTGAGGGACCTGAGGCTGTGCCTCCCCCCCCGCCCCACCCTGCCTGGCGGGGCTTGATGGGGGAAGGGCTGGCCAGGTCTGTGTCTGCGCAGGTTGGCGGGGACTTGACTCTGGGTCCTACGGTGTCCCCCAGACTCTGACAGGAGGAAGATTTTCATACATTTTACTAATTTTCTTTCATCTCTGACACTTCTATTATAGAGAAAGGGCAAATAGCAATATTAAAATATTTCCTCTAATTAATTCCCTTCTAATGTGCACGAATTTCATGCACCAGGCCACTAGTAGTAAAAATAAGGGAGAAAGAAAAGTTAGAGTTGAACTTTTGGTAGTAATATAGATAAAAACAAACAGATAAGATGAAGAAGGCAAAATACCTGGTAAAGACTTAGTCATTATAAACAGTGCAGCTCAGAATAGAGGGCTGGAGGGAGAGCACAGTGGGCTTGGCTTCCAGCTACTGACCCTCCCACTGCCAGGGAGATGGGCAGCTGTCTGAGAAGGAGCTGGGCTGCTGGAGCCACACAGGAAGCGTCTCTGCAGCGGGCTGAGGGCTAGTACAGAGGAGCAGCTGGAACTCCACTGCCTTTTCCAATGTGACAAGAGATTCCTTCGTGACAAAGATTCCTTTTTGGGCAAAGAGCGGTAGCCTGAACCATATTGGAAAGGTGGATGGTGCATAGTAAACAACTTGCATAGCATGTACAATGCAATCGGCATGCAATTGTTAAGCACTGGTTGACTGCATAGTTGTGGGAAGCATTATATGGATATAACACAAGTTTTTCACCCCAAATAAGTCGGGCCCTGTGGTACATCATGTGCAACATTAACTATGGAAGATACAAAGCTGGGGAACACATGGTCCCTAAGTGGATAAATTTACAATCAAGAACATCAGAATATGCACACACAAAAACAGTTTTAGTTTTTGGTGGAAAGTACTATTGACAAGGGCCACGTGTGTTCAGAGGAGGAGTATGAGAATTCAGAAAAGTATTCTGGGGAGTAATGTGAAGAGTTGGCCTCAAAAAGTGAGTTGAAGTGACTCAGACAATATTTTTCCTTATAGAAATACTATAGGAAATACACAGCACTGCCTTTGGAATAGTCTTGCCAAAAATGAAAGAAAGAAAGAAAGAAAGAAAGAAAGAAAGAAAGAAAGAAAGAAAGAAAGAAAGAAAGAAAGAAGCTTAAAAATGGTCATGATTTTAGAGTTAACTACCAATGTGCAGGAAATACAGGTGATGGGAAAATATATTAAATGACACCATGGGGACATATTCAGCCAAATAAAAATGCAGAATATCAAAAATTTCCAGAACAAATAATACAATTATAAAAACCCCCACAAAACCCCAAACCAAAAAACCTGAAAATAGATATACACCCATCAATTGCAAAATAGAACTTATTGAGATGGCAATGCAAAAATATTACTGTACAAAAGTATTTTTGAGACAATTGTGGAAAAATAACAGAATAGCTATACAATGATATTAAAAGACTATTTTAAATTTTGGTGGGTGAGATAATCTTTAAAATATTATATCCATTAAATATATATTTATGATTGAAATGATATGATAACACTATTCATTTATTAATGGTGTAATTAGAAGAAAGTTAAACAGGGGGGAAAAGATAAAATAGAGACTATTTTGGGGTTGTATAAGTGAGCTTTTAATGACATGACAAGATGTCGAGCAAAGATATTTCACTGGTAGGTTATTGAAAGAGAGTTTTAGGAATTTAAAATAGTTGTGCTTGTGTAATACTTGAGACTAATTGGAGATAAGTACAGATGTGTATTTTTAAGTCCAGATAATGAAGTCCTAAAATATTCAAGCAGTTTGGGCTGCACAGAATACAGGCATTCCTGACTGCTTGGGAAAAGTATATCATTATTTCTACTGCCTTATAATGACTTTTCCCTCTGGCAAATGAAGTTGCTCTTTGAAAAGTCAGAAACTTTTTTGGCTCAATTCAGAACACTCATCTGCTCTCCACAGCACTTGGCTTTCATTTCTCTCTTAGACCATGAAGTTGGGCATTGGTCAAATTTTCCTCCTCCCTCACGTTCCCTATCTAAATTATCCCCTGTGTGGAACCCTCTGCTGCGATGGCTTCAGGCATTACTAAGGTTTTAGTTTCCCAAAGCGAATCTAAAGGAAGCATGTTCCCGCCAGAATCAGCCCAACCCTGACTCCATCTCATCCACTTCTCCAGCAAGAACACTCAGGGTAACCAAGGTATCCTAACTTTGCTTTCTGATTCCCACATCGAATGCACTGTCAGATGGTACAGATGTTAATTCCAGTGTTTCTCATGTATGTTACATCTGCCTTATTGTGACTGTCAATAATGTCAGATGTACTAGTATATGATTATTCATTGCAAGACATGCCTATCTAGTCCCTCTTCCTTTCCCCCCAATTTTTATTTGTTACTCAAATCTTTTAGCTTAATCTTTTCTTAAGTGAACATCAGTTCTCTGTTCAAAATCCCATTCTCTGGCCAAGTCAATTGATTTAAGCACAAACCCTGACATTCAAGAAGCTCCTACTTATTTTCCTGTTATAATAGAGTCAGGACTACTGGAGCATTTGGTTACACTTTTATTATTATGATTAGTAGTAGTAGCAGTAGTAGTATCATATAGTAGTACAGTCATCTCTTGTAATCCATGGGGACGAGTGTCAGGACCCCCTGCGCATACCAAAAGCCCCAGACGCCGAAGTTCCTTACATAAAATGGCATGGAACTATGTGGACTATTGGCCTTCTGCATCCTTGGGTCAAAAATACTGTTCTGGATGTGAAGTTGGGTGGATGGGAAAAACCTGGGATACTGAGGGCTGACTGTAGTAGTGTGGTGGTAGTTTTAGTACTAGTGGTAGCAGTCATAGCAGTATTCTCACAAACCCCCTTTTATTATAGGTTAGCATTCTAACAACACAACTGTAGGATTCAAAACCTCCTTCCAGTTTTGAGTTAAACTTCAAAGTATTACATTGCTTTTCATTTAACTACTGGATTATTTGGGTTGAAGTAGGGATAGTTTCCTTACAGTATCTTCTCTTTCACATCAGCCCCCAAGGCATTTCCTCTGAAGTTTTAAAGTTGTAACACTACTCATTTTAACATGATGGCCCATTCTCTACTAGGATAATCTTCTCTACTTAGGCCATATACTCCTTCAAGGTAAAGACTGTGTCTTAATTTTTTGTAATTTCTTATCTTAACATAATGTAGAATAGTATGTTGCACATAATAAAGAGTTGATAAATATTATTTAATAATTGTTACCAATAATATTGAATAAATATTAAATCTATTGTCATATTTTCATCACATTTCTTTACGTTGGCATGTAAGGCACTGTCTACAGATATAAAGATTTTCTGGATGGCTCTTTCTTCCAGATTACTTATAAAAATCTTAAATAAAACAAGTTCTAATATACAAGTAGAAGATATTTGAGGAGTATATATCAAGACAAGTTCTTATTTAAGTTTATTCTTTACTTCATACATTGTCCATCCATGAAAAAGATCTTTCTACTCACAGTTTCGTATTAACTTGATTATATAACAGGGGTACAAAAACCTTTAGGTATTATCCTTCTTTATTTTTGGCCAAAGCCTTTCAAGAATAAAAATATCGAGTTATAGCCCTGGCCTGTGTGGCTCAGTTGGTTGGCCATGCACCAAAAGGTTGCTGGTTCAAGTCCCAGTCAGCCCCAGTTGCAGGCTTGATCCCTGGTAGGGGGCATGCAGGAGGCAGCCCCTTGTTTCCCTCTCACACCAATGTTCATTCTCTCTCTCCCTCTCCCTTCCTCTCTCTCTAAAAATCAATTTAAAATCTTTAAAAAAATATTGATTTATACTTTGTACTTTCATTTACATGGTATGCAGCTAACAGAAAAAAATACAATTCTGTAATTTTTCATGTTGTAATAATTTATATTATTTTTGCAGTGAAACATAGAGTTGAATAATCAAGAGTAATTGACCCATATGAAGGAAATTTGTTGTGGGGAATTAAATTTTTAAATGATTTTCTTGTGTAATATTTTATAACAGTTAATACCTAAGAAATAAATATTTCCTTATAGTTCATTATTTTTGAACTTAAATCTACTAAGATGAATCTGAAGGTTGATGATCATATACTATTAGTATTAGTACAAAAACTTAGTTTTCAGTTCTTATAGAAAACAAATTTAAACATTCACATTTAGAAAACATAATTATTGTTCTTCATTTAAAAATTGTATTTTATATACCTTAGTGACTATTCCAGGTGGGAACAGTTATGTAAAGAGATATTCTGAATGTCTGTCTTCCTTGCAGATGAAAAATGCTGAGAGAGAAGTGCCCATGTCTATGCAAGTCATCCCCGGATCCCTGGGCTGGCACAGTGCTTGGCACAGAGAACTCAAAGCGCCATTAACTGAGTCAATGAATGGTTTAAAGACCAAACAGGTCAGAGCATGAGGAGACTGCATGATTAATATGGAGCTACCTTTTCCCTGCTGGGATTCCGGAGCCAGTATTGCATATTGTTTGATATGTAATTGGTATTATATTGAATTAAATTAATTTAAATTAAGGGGTAGAAATTTAAGAGTCATTTTCTATATTTTGACTTAGTCTTCTTAAGACTGCAAACAACCCAAAATGCAAATGACTGCATTTCAGTGCTATTTTTTTCTTATGCAATCTGATGACGTTCTAGAAGACATTTAAGAAGTTGCACTCAATCAGTATTTCTTATTTTTGGTAAATATTTTTATTTTCACTATAAAATATTTATGAAACAACAATAAAATATGTCTGTCATTCATTTCAAATATGCATTATGACATGTAAAGAATAAGGATCTTAATAGTTTATGTTTAAGACTTCACATTCATTTTCATTCCCCACTCTTAAAATCTTTTCCTTAGGCTTATTGTATTCCCAAGTACCTAACTTTCTGTAAGATTATAAACTAAAAACAAACTCTCTTTATGAGCAAAGGGATATTGTCTGTCTTATGTTTAGCAAATATCCCTCATTTACCATTTCTGATTATTAATTAATCTTCCAACATTTGTTCTTTCTGTTGACATTAAATATACATTGTTAAACAAAATTCTGTCTGCTAAAGAGCAATCCTCTCTAGTGTTATGCTTTCAAAATTAATGCGTGTCCCATAAGCAAAATATTTACATATAATGTATAGAACCAAGAACTTTCTTTCTCTGTATCATCCACATTGCAGAAGCTTTTTATACAACATGACACAGTAAATGTATGTTTGCAAAGTGAAGATCTGCCAAATATTTATGTCATGTTACAGGGTTATCTGATTGTGTAATGGAAAAACCCTGTCACAGCACAGAACACCACTGCTAGCTTCAAGTTGCTGTGAGAACCCAACTTCTGAATGTCTTGATTTATGTGGGCTTAACACTGATAAAATTTTGTTACTTACATGCATGTGATCTGTTACCAGGAATTGTGTGTGAATACATAGACGTGTGCTCACATATACAGGAGGCATAATATGCACACGCAGCACCGCACAGCCATGGAAATCATGTGTGGATTATCACCAGCAATTGCAGGGAAGACAGTCCTGTAAGAGTGCTTGGATCCTGAGGCAGGTATTAAAGCTAAAATAACATGAGTCGAAGAGAAGAAGAATAGCCTCCTAAGCTGTTTTTACATATGGAGTAGATTAATTTTAGTAAGTTGGCAACAAATGCATTCCTGCAATCAAATGTCAATCTACTAAATTTTTATTAGCTTCATTAGAATTTGGCTTCAATTAGGATCCTCTGAGGGGAACAGAGCCATAGGCCCCCAAAACTCAATTTTCTATCAGATATTTCAATATGTTCTGAAATTTAAACTAAAAACTGTATTTCATTGGTTGAATATGCCCTTGAATTAGAAACATAATTTGTGAATCAGAGCCACATGCTGCCTTCTCTATCGATTCACTAGCAAAGTAGCAATAAAGCATTACAAAATTATATAAAATCTATTTTCCCTGAGGCAAATTTGTCATTGTTGAGGTTGCTGTCTCTAAATCCAATATGAACATGGCCTAGTAAGGAAAAGAAGTGTAGTATTAGTATCTGGAGTTTTATCATAAATGAATTGCCCATAGAACTGTAGAGCAAAGCCTGTGTTGTTATTCTGAAAATGTAATAACCGTAGGCTAATTTCTAAAGGAAATTAAACTTGAGTTAAAGCAAAGCAGACTAAAGGCCTGACTTTTCATAAAGACTCTGTTTACACAGGTCCCTTCAACAAACATTTCCTGAGAGTCTACTGGGGGGAAGACTGACCAAGTGGAGTCAGGTCCAGGGGGGCCCTCTTTTATAGAAATGAGGAGAAAGACAGTTCTGAGAGGGTGGAATGGAAAAAAAAATCACATACTTTTGGAGACTAAGAAGTGATCTTAAAAATCATTAGAGCAATGTTTCTCAAACTCTTGATGTGTCTTCGAGTCATCTGGGGGTCTTACACCAATACCGATGCCCTGGCCCTGAGCTGTTGGAAGAGACTGGCCTTCATTAGTTCTGCACGTGGTTTTGTTACACAGCATTGAAGGACCAGTGCGTCAGCGATGAGGCTGTAAATAAATGGAGCAGAAGCATCAGCATGAGCCTAAGAAGCCAATGGATGGTTCAGCTGTAGACAATCAGGGATCTTTGAGATCTTTTGATGTGGAGGTCAGTGAAAATTCAGAGAAAGAAGGAATAATGTCATGAAGATGTAGTCCACTCAAGCGGAGAATGATGGGAATAAGGTCACGGCTAAATAGTCCAGTCAAAGATGGTGTACAATGTCAGAAAAGAGAGAGTAAAGAGAGAGAAGGAGAAAAGAGAGGGACCATGCTAGAAGAGATGAAAGATGGACCCAGAGCTCCACTGCAAGGATTAACTTGAGAAAGAAGGACATTTCTTCCTTTGACTAAAAATGAAGAAGATGAATAAAGACAGCAAGTTTCAGAAGGTGGGGGAAGGAAGAAAATATTAGGGAATTGTAAATGCTTCCACCTCTGATGAAGGTGAAGGTAGTATGAGTAGGTCAGTGGTTAAGAGATAGAAACAAAGATGATTGGATTTAGAAGTTGCTTAGTAATGCAGCAAGAAGAATCAAAACAATATCAAAGTCTGAAGGATCCCATTCTATCATGAGAACATTTCATTAGGCATTGTATACCATGTCTAAAATTTACTGAAGTAAAAGATGCACTAAATAAATATTAGTTTATTTTCAAGTTTGCAAAGGATTGGAGTTTAAACTACCGAATTCCAACTAATATGACCATGAAGATAAATTCATTCAGTAATTATCCATTGGTTACCTACCATAGACCACTCATAGTTCTAAAAATGATTGACATAGCAGTAAACAAATCAGGCTTCCCAAACCATGGAGCTTTCATTTCAATGGTTGAAAACATAATTTTATACTATTTTTGTGTATGTATGAAGTGATAATAATTTTTTTAAGTCAAGATAGGATTGGAGCTTTCAATTTCTGCAATAGTAGTTCATTTGAAAGTAGGCTTGTAGGAGGTAAGAAAGCCACAATTATTTTTCCAAGTAGAGGAAAAAAATAAATCTCTTAAGAAAAAGAGGCCCTGTCCTGTTTGAGGACTATGTTAAGAGATGAGAGGGGGCAAGTGAAAATTAGTAGTAAGAATCTAAGACAAGGGTATTGGATTCCAGGGGAGCCCCCAGGTATTCAGGGTTGGTAAAAGAGAGAGGGTCCCCAGGTGTTCAGCATACTTGATTACAAGTGGGCCTTAGGTGGTCAGGATGGTGGATTACATTGGGGCACCAGGTGTTCAGCCTAGTGGATTACAGGGGGGGCCCAGGTGTTCAGTGTGGTAGATTACAGGGGCAGGCAGGTGATCGGCGTTGGGGAATTACATGGTGGGGCCAGGTGTTCAGCATGGTGGATTGGAGGGGAGATCTCAGGTATTTAGCATAGTGGGTTACTGGGGGGCCCCAGGTGTTTAGGATGCTGAATTAGAGCACAGGTCCATCTAATCAGCGTGGTGGATTATAGGGGAGGTCCCAGGTGTTCTGTGTGGTGGATTACAAGGTTGGCCCAAGATGTTCAGCATGTTAGATTACAGGAGGTCTCCAGGTGTTCAGGGTGGTAGATTACAGGGGGGCCCTAGGTTTTCAGTGTGGTGGATTAGGAGGGAGTCCCCAGGTGTTCAAGGTGGTGGATTACAGGGGTCCCAGATGTTCAGCATGGTTGATTGCAGGTGAGCAACAACAAAAAAACAAAAAAACAAACAAAAAACAAGAATTGAATTCAAGGACATAGAAGGGGCCAGACTGTGTGGCTTATACTGTGGGTAAGATGGAAAGCGTTTGTGTGATTCGGGTCAGCAGATGGCAGAGTTTGATACTCACTGTAAAACAACTGCCAAGAGTGTTCTGTGTGAATAACTGTGGTGACCCTGGACATAAGAGAGAGTGGTCATGTTGCAATTATGAGGACAAAGATGATGGTGGCTTGGACCACATTTGTAGGGGGAGAGTTGGTGGGCAGCTGTCAGAGATTTGATAAAATTTAATAGTGAATCCAATAGAATTTGCTGACAGATGGGATGGGATATGTGAGAGAAAGATAGACATCAATATGACTCCAAGGTTTTTGGCACAAGCACCTGGGCAAGACTGTGCACAGGAGCATGCTTCTGGGAGAGTCTGGGTTGGGTAGGAAAATAAGGGTCCCAATGTATGTTTCCCCTTTGTTATTAGTAACTACATATCCTTTGATGCCAATAAGAGACAAAGCTAATAGGTATGTAAGAGATCTTTCCATGAAGTTCAAAGGATCCAGACCCTCTCTCTCTCTCTCTCTCTCTCTCTCTCTCTCTCTCTCTCTATATATATATATATATATATATATATATACTCATAGATCTGAGGACCTAATTCTTCCTAGATAGATAAGGTGAAGTAGACACGTGTACTCAATCCAGAGGAGCACAAAAGAGAGAAGATTTAAAAGACTGAATATTTACCTAGAAAAGAAACCATTTAAGGATCTAAATAAATTATTGGCGTAGCCTGAGTTTACCTTTGGTGTCTCTGTAGGAACTTGAAGTAAAACATTTCATTCTGGTGTGCAAAAGAAAATTTAGCTTCTTTATTCCCCACTAGAGGCCCAGCACGTGAAATCATGTGCAGTATGGTCCCTAGGCCTAGCCGGTGATCAGGGCCATCTTGCTGTCACCTCCCCCAACCCCCCGCCGGTTCCCTGTTCGCCATCTGATGATGGGAGCCTGACAGCTGGGGGAGGGACTGAGAGGTCAGCTGTTGCTGCCTGCTTGCTGGCCCCACCCCTACCACAGCTCACCCTCTGTGTGTGGGGTGACAGGGGGGAGGGTGAGGGGGAGGGGCCTTGGCCTGGTGCCTCCCACATCCCTGCCACCCACTTTGGTTCCCATTTGCCATTGGTGATCAGAGTCTGCAGGCCGGGGGGAGGGACCAAGAGGTTGGCTGTTACCTTCCGCTTGCCAGTCCCAACCCCCACCACCACCCACCCCGGTTCCCCATTTGCCATTGGTGATTGGAGCCTGCCGGCCGGGGAAAGGAACCAAGAGGTGGTTAGTGCACCGTATAGTGACTGGTCAAGCAGTCATTCTGCCGTTATGGTCGCTGGGCTTTTATTATATCGGATAACAAATGTCATCTTTGTTTTGCACTCCTATCCAATGGGTAGTGGGTAAAAATGAAATTTCTCGCTAATTATAAACGTTCCTATATTATTTTAACCACTTTATGTCAATAACTTGATTGAGCTACATAGTAAATGCAAGTATTTTTATTTTGATTAGTTAAAAAATATAAAATGCTGATAAAGCCAGCTAATCAACATAATAATAAGGTCCTGTTGCTGGTGCATAAAAGTTACATCAATAATAATGACATGAAAGACAAGAAGTAATACAAGAAAAAGAGGACCAGACAAGTTAAATAAGATAGCTGTTTTCTTGGAATATATTAGTTTCATCTTTCATTTATGTAAAAATATTTATTGATTGATAATTATTGAGAACTAGGGGCCCGGTGCACGAAATTCGTGCACTGGGTGTGTGTGTGTGGGGGGGGGGGGGAGTGTCCCTCAGCCCAGCCTGCCCCCTCTCACATACTGGGAGCCCTCAGGCGTTGACCCCCATCACCCTCCGATCGCCTGATCGGCCCCTTGCCCAGGCCTGACGCCTCCGCCAGAGGTGTCAGGCTTGGACAGGGGACCCCCATCTCCCCCTGATCACTGGCTCTGGCCCCTGCCCAGGCCTGAGGCCTCTGGCCCAGGAATCATGCCTGGGCAGGGGACCCCCATCTCCCTCTGATCGCTTGCTCCACCCCCCGCCCAAGCCTGACGCCTCTGACCCAGGCTTCAGGCCTGGGCAAGGGGACCATCATATCCCTCCAATCCCAGGCTCCGCCCCCCACCCAGGCCTGATGCCTCAGCCAGAGGAGTTGACCCTCATCACCCTCCGATCACCAATCACCAGATCGGCCCCTTGACCAGGCCTGAGGCCTCCGGCAGAGGTGTCAGGCCTGGGCAGGGGACCCCCAGCTCCCCGCGGTTGCAGGCTCCGCCCCTGCCCAGGCCTAACGCCTCTGGCCTAGGCATCCGGCCCGGGCAGCGGGGACCTGCAGTGGCAGCGGGGGGCGCCACGATCGTGGGCTTCGCTTTAGGCCCAGGCAAGGGACCCCTAGCTCCCGGGACTGCCAGCTTCGACTGTGCCCAGCTCCCATCGCTGGCTCCACCCCTACTTCCTGCTGTCATTGGCCAGGGCGGCAAAGGCGCCTGATTCTCCGATCATGGCTGGGGGGCAGGGCAAAGGCGGCCCCAGGGCCACCTTTGCCCTGCCCCCCAGCTCTTAGCTCCCCCCTGGGTTTCAGATCACTGTCAGTGGCAGGGGGCTTCTTCCTGCTTTCCCTTTTGCCTCCCTGGATTGTGCCTACATATGCAAATTAGCCGCCATCTTGTTGGCAGTTAACTGCCAATCTTAGTTGGCAGTTAATTTGCATATAGCCCTGATTAGCCAATGAAAACGGTATCGCCGTACGCCAATTACCATTTTTCTCTTTTATTAGTGTAGATAGTCTATTCAGATGTTAGGATATGGTGATGAATAAGACAGAGAAATTTCCTGCTTTTATGTCACTGTATATATTGCCAGTGAGACAGATAATCAGTAACCAGACAGATAATAAGTAAATAAATAAGTAGGTAAATAAAGAATTATAATGTAAGTTATATTTGCTAGGAGAATAGAGTTCAGTGAGGGGTAGAGAGAAACTGCAAGGCAAGGGATGTGTTTTTTCAGGTAAGGTGATTAGCAAAGGCTATTTTTTGGTAATGGCATTTGTGAAGAGGCATAAAACATGAAAAAAAGCCATATTACTATGACTTTATTTCTATTATCTAATAATAGACAAACATGGTAATTGACTATACCTTCCCTATGCCTCCCATTGGCTAATCAGTGTGATATGCAAATTAACTGCCAACAAAATGGCGGCTAATTTGCATAGTGCAGGCAGGGCAGGCCAGCGTGAGCCACCATCCAGGCCCCCATGTGCGGCCCTGGGCGGAGGGACTTGGCGGAGTGAACGCGCTGCTTAAGCCCCGCCCCCAGCCGGGAATCCTGTGTGCAGCCCTGGGTGGGCGGGACCCCCGTCTGTGGCTCTGGGCGGAGGGGCTTGGCGCGATTGGCCCGTGGAAGCCCTATTCTTGCAGGAATCCTCCTGCAATGGGCTTCTAGTAGATAGATAAATGATAGATATAGATAGATCATAGGTATAATAAAGTGAAGAAATTTGTTTGCCATAACTTTTACTGTCTTTCAAAGCATTAAGTCATAAGAAATATATATCCTCAAAACCATGACTTCTGGTTTGGTTCTGCACATAAAGAAATTTAAAGTCACCATTCAGTCCTAAAACAAGTATGCAGTAGCCATGATGGAGTGACTTATTTATATGCCTACTAGAGGCCTGATGCATGAAATTTGTGCAAGGGGCTTGGCCCTCACAGCCGCTGTGGCTTGCCTCAGCCCTTGCAGCCCTGGCTTTGTCTGGAAGGTCATCTGCAAGGATGTCCGGTCTAATTAGCATATTAAGCTTTTATTATTATAGATGGAAGAGATGACCATGATGCAAGGGATGGGAGAGAGAATAAATATTATTTTATTATTAAAAGGTACTCACACTATTAGTGAAGTGTTACTAGTGTTATCCTTCCTATCTAATAAAAGAGTAATTTGCAAATTAACCATCACTTTGCGATAAAGATGGAGGCACCCACAGCCAATAAGGAGGGAATATGCAAATTGATGTGACAAAGATGGCGGTGTCGGCCGGAGCTACAGAGCTGGCCGGAGCAGGCAGGAGGCTTGGCCCCAGCAACCAAGGAAGCCAAGCCAGCCGGAGAGCGGGCAGGAGACGGAGGGTTGACTTCCTTGGTCACCCTAGCCGGCTCCGTGGCTGCCGCCCAGACAAAGCGATAGTGACAGGGCTGAGGCAGAGGCAGTTAGGGGCGATCAGGCCAGGAGGGGAGGGAAGTTGGGGGCAAGCAGGTCAACAGGGGGGGCCAGTTGGGGACAAGCAGGCCGGTGGGGGGGGCAGTAGGTGGCGAGCTGTCCAGCAGGTGTGGGCAGTTGGGGGCAATCAGGCCAGCAGGGGGGTGCAGTTGGGGGCAATCAGGACAGTGGGGGGCAGTGGGGGTGAGCAGGCTGGCAGGCAGAGTGGTTAGGGGCAATCAGGCAGACAGGCATGTGAGCAGTTAGGAGCCAGCAGTCCCAGATTGTGAGAGAGATGTCCGACTGCCAGTTTAGGACATCCCCCGAGGGGTCCCAGATTGGAGAGGTTGTAGGCTGGGCTGAGGGACACTACCCCATGTGCATGAATTTCATGCACTGGGCCACTAGTTTGAACATAAACTTGGACTAGTTGTAAATGTATATTGTGAACTCTAGGGTAACAACTAAAAAATGTAAAAAAAGAAATACAGTAGTCCTTCCTTATCTATGGGGGACACATGCCAACATAATAATTGCTATAGGTAAGGTGATTATATAATTTATTGTCATAACTGATTCTTGATACTCAAAGAAGGCACTAATATTGGGGGACAACAGGCAAGGGCTAGGATGGTTATGCAATCCACAAATGGTCAACCTAGCTATAAGTATAAGTTCAGACTGAATAGATTATAGAAAAATGTCTATAGCTGAATACCACCTATATTTTGTATCAGGCATTCAATTACTATAATAGAAATCTTTCTGATTCTAAAAAAAACACACCCTGTATTATTGGAAATTCTTTACAAGAATACACTTATAAAATAAGAGTTATTTGTTCTCATTCTTGTGAATACATGTATAAAAGTTATTTGTCCTTATAAAAAGAATGCCCTAGTCTCTAAAACCTAAAATACATAATTTACTTGATAGTATTGTGACTATTGATTATTTATAATTTCTATGCTTAATTGATATGCATGTTTGCACAGTATCACTGACTTCCGAAGTACACATTTCCATTCTAAACATCTAAAATAATGTTTATGTTATATAGAGATCTTGTTTCTGAAAGGGTCCTTTCAAGGAGTTTCAGCCTCTTACATACCTTCTGAATGAATGGCAAGGTGGGGCCTGACTAGATATGCGAGAACCTAGCTTTATTGTTATAATCAGCAGCCTTGTTTCTGGCTTATTAGGAAAGTAAGGCTATTACAGATGGAGTCACAATATTTTTTAATCAAGCCAGATTGGGGAAAATGAAATTTGGCTGATGATCAGAACTAGTGAAGAAGAGCTATTATTAATTAGACCAGATGGTGACCAATAATAGCAAATTGTAGGAAAGAGTTCAATTACATTGATAGCTGTTAATTAGCATTAACCAAACACTTCTGAGATTAAAATTTTTTTTTTCCTAAAAGTTTACTTCCTCAATTTTGCACCTAGATTTTGTTATTTAGTGTAAGTAGTACCAAGCCAACAAAATTTGCTCAAAGTATGTGGTAGCCATAATGAAGTTATTCATTCATTTAAAAATATATTAAAAAATATTCATTAAGCATGTATTGGGTGCCTGGTAACTACTGGGGACATCAACTTAAATATCACACAGGATATTAGGCTCTTGGATCATAGCAACTTTCAGGAGGCACAAAGTTCAGAATATTTAAATAAAATAAATAATTAATGTACATCATTTTTTAATATATGACAAAACTATATAAAATGTGTATTATACATTAATTTAACCAAGATATAGCTTAGTGTGCATAGCAAAAGTATCTGTACACTCTAATTTATTGTTCAGTAAGTTTTATGTTTCCCTTCCTTTCTCTCTCTCTCTCTCTCTCTCTCTCTCTCTCTCTCTCTCTCTCCTTCTATTTATTTTTCTGAAGGACATCGAGTGACTACAAAATGAAGCAAAGATTATTTGAAGTCAGTACATTTACAGCAAGGGTTCTTTGGGAACCATAAAATAGGAAGACTGGCAAGAAGGATCTCATTTGCATGGCAGCTAGAGGTCAGGTGGGAAGAATTGTGATGGCAATTTGTAGTCATCAGATACCCAGAATGAGATGTTTAAACCAAAGAGAAGAGCCCATGACTGTCTCCCTCATCCTGAGAAGATTTACATGGAGGGGAGATAGGGTTGAAAGAGAGTCCTTGAAGGGACATCGAGTGATGCTGCACACATTGGTGCCACCCTAACAGAGGGAGCTGTGGAATAAAGTAACATTTGTGGACCACAGAAGTGTGACTTTTCAGAGGCCATTCTCTCCATGATTGATTAGCTGGAAATACTGGCTTACCAAAAAGGTTGCTGTCACTGGTGAAACCAACCAGAGCGGTTTTGAGCTCAGTAGTTAAGCAGAGCACTGATTTGTAGAGAGTATCATGACAAACATGTTGACAGAGTTATAACAGAAAATGCAGGGGTTTGATAAACATTCATAGTTAAATAAATAATAAACTAAAAGAGACACTATTTTGATATTCAGAATCAATAAACAAAAAAGGATTATCAATTAGGCATCATTTAAAATCAAGTGAGGCAAACATAAAAAATTACAATGAAGCAAGGATAAAAAGAAAATGGAAAGAAGTAAAATTCAAAATAAAATAGCAACTTCCTTTCATTTCAGGATCCTAACAAGTCATTAGAGAAAGGTTAATAACCTAGCTGAAAAACAAAGGATATGGACGGCTGCTCAGAAAGTTCTCCATTTCACGGACTGACGACAACTGTTCAATTTAGAATGATGAGGTAGGAGACCGACCTCCAGAAGGCAACCTGGGACCCTCCACTGACCCACTCACCAGAGAAAACAGTGAAACTTAGCTGAAAAACCCAGCTACTTACAGCATGTGGAAACGGTCTTAAGAGCAAACAGCAAATAAAGAAAAATCTAGCTAAGAAAATCTATGAAAATTTGGCGAGAAAGACAAGAACCTGTGATATTTGAACTAAGACCACTCTGCCTCCCCAGCCCCTCCATCTCAGAGGGCTGCAGCCAAGGACACCAGCTTCCTGCCACCGAAGCCCCAGTCAAAGGGCTTTGGTCCTGGGAAGGGCATGACTTCAGCATTTCTCCTCCTTCCCCAGCTCCTGCTGCTCAGGCTCAGCCCTGGCAAGCGGTTGAGAGAGGATGGCACCCTGCTTTTGTCCAGACCCTCCTCCTGAAACGGGGACTCCAGCTGGGGCCTGGTGCATCGAGAACACTGGGAACCCCGCTGCTCTTACCCTGGCCCAGGCTTCATTCATTTTCCCCAAGACCTATCGGAGTGTCACACACATAGTTGGTGTTCAATATATGTTTAATAGAAAGAAAAGGGTTAGAGAAAAAGGAACAAATGGAGACTCAAAGAAAAGAGGCATACAATGAACTTCTGAGGAGCAAGCAGAAAGTTTCTATGCCAGATGTCAACATCAGTTGGATATTATACATAAATGATGTTTGAATCCAATTTAAAATTTGTTCTGGAAGAAGGGGCCAATTGGATAGTGAACTGTAGTTTTCTTTTTTCAATATTGTGACAGAATTGATGGTCTAGTGAGCCTTTAAAACACCATTTTCACAATAAAACTAGGCCTTGGCTTTTCTTTTATTGCATACAATTTTGATTTACTGAGTTGAATTTTGCAGTTCTCAGTAGAAAATTTTATGAGCAGAACTATTCCCTTTGGCATTTATATTCTCTTATGGTAACAGGTGCTTTTATTTCATTACAAAAGAACAGACTTTTCCCTATAAAGCAATATAGCATTTCTTCTTCCTTTGTTACAATGTCAACTTCTGGTTTTACTGCATCTCTTGGATTGCACTCAGCTCTGGTGCCAAACATATTATGGTATTGGTGGATCAGTTCACAGAATTTGTTTATTTTTTCCCTTAATGAGACAAATACAGTGCATATCCTTTTTTAAAATTGACAGTAAACATAATTTCAAGTGATTTATCAAAGGGTTCACATCTTTCACAAGTTTTCAATTTTACCTAAGAGAACCAGATTCCTTTGATATGTAACTTCTGCATCTACTTAACTTACTATATATCTTTGTGAAACAAATTTGCCATCCTATGGAAAATGACAGAGAGATATATTGGGTATGGCATAGCTGGTTTAATTGCTTTGGAGACAGTCTATTCTAGATTAATTAAATCCTGCTTAACATGTAGCGGTAGTAACTGTGAAGTTCTTGAAAAGTGCCCTTCCTCTTAGTAACGCTACATGCTTTAATCGGAAGAAATCTTAAAACGTGATGGAACTGGGACATAAAAGTTCCAGCCTCATAAATTAGATAGTTGTGCTCTTTCATTTCGTAATCATGAAAATCTGAAATTTATTGATAGCAGTATAATGCATGCCTCTGGGCTTTGGAGGGCACAAAGATACTTCATATAACATATTACAAAGTCTTGTTTTTTAATTTCTCATTTGAAAATAATATATTGCTTGGAAAATTCAGTTAGTGGAAAGGAGAATGCCCATTGGACAAAACCATGGTGTTGCCATATTGATAACGAAGTGAAATAGAGGTGTTTGCAATGCCACATGTGCTCTCACCGTCTTTCTCTCCATGGCCTACCTGGCAATGACAGTGGTGTTTGCAGGGCATATGTGGTGGCTGCCAGAGTTGCTGGTGGCAGAGAGGAACCCTGCCCAGCACAGGTTGTTTGTAGGCAAATACTATTTGCTACACAGATGCGAGCAATATATACTCCACATTTGTAATTTTCACAAGTCCTTTGACTTAATTTAGACTTTCTCCCATAATAATTTTTCTTGTTCTCTTAGAATTCACTCTCACTCTTATGTTCTGACTCATTACTTTTCTTATATTCATGATCTCCAGCATCCCTATATCCTCTGAACTCAAGTGCAGCATCTTTGTAAAACATGGCAAGATGTACTCTGTTTCTTTTACTACTCTTATGAGACAGCTCCCTGAATTTGTCTTGATACGGAATTTGGGACGGTGGGGAGTGGGAATGGTTATTGCTTTTCTCTTCGTGTTGTCACAATCCATGGCTTCAAGGGCAGGAACCCCTCACTAAATCTAAATAGTATGGGCTGGGTCCGAGCCTCAAAACACGGGACTTCGTGGATGATTTGTGCCCCAATCACAGCAGCAGCAGCAGCACAAATGACCTGATTCTGAAGTGAAGGCTAATGAGTGACAGATACCTGCTGGACTCCACATGTTAGGCTGTGATGGGCCCATACTTTGGTGACAGCCCTGAGTGAATTAGTAGGTGAGTAAAAGCTTATTTGAAAAGGTCAGACAGATAGAGGTCAGAGATTCATGCTGGGATTACACAATGACCTGCTTGGTGATTTAGAGCAGTATGTGCGGGGGTGGGGGGGGGAGGGTGTAGGGTAGGGGAGTGAGGGTTTAGGGGTGGGGTTCATCTGGGTTGGCCTTTGAAATCCCAGGAAGGAAATAAAAGATTAGTAAGACTGTCCTTCATTTGTTTTCTCCCTGTGATCACTACCTGTTAAAATATCAGGTTATCAAATCAGAATGTTTTGCACACTTGTGCATAGAAATCAATATTATGATTTTAACGTAAACTACTTAAAGAAAACCAAAAGCTTTCTTCTTTCCATTTGTAGAATATAAATAATATGTTAAATATTAGTAGATAAAAATGTATGAAGCAAGAGAGTGATGAGTTTTCAAGCTCATGAGCCATGACATGTAAATGTATCTACTTCTATTTCATCATGCACCTACCTATGGATCAGCATTTGTGTATCCTAAGACATTTCCCATCACTAAAATTTACACTGTTTAGACAGATTAAATGAAAGGAGTAGAGGACATGAAAAAAAAAAAAACTTACCAAGAATTTAGAGTATTTTAAAGCTCTTAAAAAAAAAAGACTGATGAGCAGTGTTAGACAACTTTTTATGTCTATATAAAACACACTAAAAGAAATCCTCAATTGTTTGTGCAGGGTACTTTTTAACTTAATGATTAACTAAAAATGAGTTAATTGTCTAAAGCTTAGCATGAAGAAATTACTCTCATAAGAAGTCATCCAACAATTTTCCACGTTTAAAAAATTGCTTTTGATATTGAGCTCTAATGATTATTACATGATGCCTTAGTAAGTCTTCATATTCTCTTCCTCTTTCACCCCTCTGTTTTGTCTCACTGTATCTCTCTTCATGAGTGGGTATGTATATATGTGCACATGTTTGTGTGTGTACATACATATAAAATATATGTGTATATACTTTTTGTCCCCCATTTTCAATTGTTGACTTTCTGGGACTGTACATTAAATAAAAATACAATTACTTATTACTCCAGTCAGGGAATATACAATTTTAATGATTTTCACAGGAAGATATGTAATTTAAAAAAATATTTCCTTAGAATAAAAATAATTGAATTTGAGCAGATATAAAATCATTTTCCCAATATTTCAAATGTTATCTCCTTAAAACAGACCTATTTTATTTTTATTCAAATAATAGATTAATAGTGAAATAAATAACTGCCATAGTGTGAATATTTTTGTGAATAAGAATTTTGTGCAAAATAATCAGTTCACACATACCTGTGTGTTTTTTGTTTGTGCAATATGAAAAGCTTAGTTATGGCAGGTAATTAATGCTGTAGTTTTATTTTTCCCCATAACATCTTTAACATATTTAGTTTTAATAATTTTAAAGCTATTAACATATACTTTTAACATATAGGCAAGTATGCAGCATGGTGAAGTAGTATAAAGGGGTATTAATTGCTTCTAGGGGCTGATGGAGTGATGGCCTGAGCAGAGATGCAGGAGTAGCCATGGGATGACCAAGGAGAGGGAGGAGGGTACCATATCCCAGGGCCACTGAGGACTGGGAAAGGGTTAGGATCATTCATTGGATATAACAGATGCTCCTCTACTTTTCCCACATACATGTATACATCCTGGAAGGAGTATAGTGACTATAATTTCTGAATAATCAATCTTGTGTCTAGATCTATTGGGTTTGAAACAAGTAGACCTTGATGGATTCTGGAAATTCCGAATGAATGGAGAAAAGGCAAAAAAAAAAAAAAAGGATGGGAGTGTGAGTGGAGAGGAGGCCAAATGCTCTGGAGATGTTGGCACCTGGAAGGGAGGAGGTGGTGTTGCATAGGTCACGTGCGCATTGAGTTCAAGATGGGCAAGTGGAGGGTGGTATCCTGCCATCAGGCAACTAGTAGAGGCATCCAGAAACAGCCAAGGATAAGATGGAAAAATCAAGGACAAAAGGATTTAGACGTTCCTATTGAAAACACAAGTCAAGCCCAGCCTGCCTGGCTCTGTGGTTGAGCATCAACCTGTGGACCAGGAGGTCATGGTTGCAGGCTTGATCTCCAGTGTGGGACGTGCAGAAGGCAGCTAATCAATGATTCTCTCTCATCATTGATGTTTCTATCTCTCTCTTCCTCTCCTTTCCTCTCTGAAATCATAAAAGTATATTAAAAAGATAAAAGGAAAGAAAACAAGCCAAAATCTGGTAGCCTGGAGCAAACAGCACTCCCAGGTTCCTAGGAGTAAATAATAAGGGGATTTTTGCTAGTGTGTCCCAGAAATCTACTCTGTCTGCCTCTAGACATTTTTTACCTTGACTTCCTAGCCAGCTCTAGAAATACTCTAGAATCCCAAATGGACCTGGAAGTCAGACATTCCCCTCAACTGTCCTAAATTCTTGTCTTCCAATAATGTTGGGGACCTGAAAACATGAAACCTGATACTTTCTGCTTGAGCTGAATTGTGATCACAAAGATTTAGGCTAATAGAAGAATGTTATTGATGATGATGTTGACAAATACTAAAAGAACAAACTCGACAAAATCTTAGTATTGGAAGGCTATTCGAAGCTAAAACTATTTATACAACTTCTCACTACATGTATTACATCCTTAGTGACAAGATTTGGCAGGACAAGTTTTAGGAAATATGTTAGCTAAGTAATATACTATGGGAATAAGTTTACTTTCTGAAGGTTTCAACCAGGATGTGGCTTCTATTTCACTTAGAATTTATTGCTTTAGATTTCACTCCAGAGCATCCTAAAAGGATCTTGTGGTTTTTGATATAAAGCAGAGATGACATATACAACAATCCTAAAGAGGTTATCAAGAAGCTGCCAAAATTTAACTCATTTCAATTTAGTGTAGATGAAATTTCTTTATATTATCGAGGCCAAATCTATCTACTTACAGCCTCTATTCACCAGTTCTAGGTCTCTCTTCTGGAGTTAGTCATAATGAGTCCAAATTATATCCTTTCAACTATTTTAAACTTTCTTTTCATCACACCTAAAATTGATTACCATAACTTCTAATCTACCCCCCTGACCTCCCTACTACACACACACACACACACACACACACACACACACACACACACATACTGACATGCCTTCTTCAAACTAAGCATGACAGTCTCCAGACTGTTCATCAACATATTTGATTGCTTTTAAATTTTCTCAAAGTCCTACATGTTTAACTAAACATATATACTCTACATAAAAGTTATCCCAACCATATGCAACCTCTCTTTACAGACTTGCTTGAACATGTATTGTAAACCTTACCTTATTTCTTTTTCTCTTTTCTGTTTTTTTTTTTGTTGTTGACTTTATTACAGATGTCCCCCATTCTCCCCACCATTGCCTCCTTCTATCATGCCCCCACATTCGTCCTGGGCCTTCACCACATTATTGTCTGTGTCCATGAGTTATGCATATATGCATATGCTGTATATATTCTTTGGTCGATCCCTTCTATCCTCCCCACCCTCCTCTGCTCTGAGATCTGCTAGTCTATTTCATTTATCCATGCCTCTGGTCCTATTTTATTCATCAATTTATTTTGTTCTTTAGATTCCATATATATGTGAGATAACATGCTATTTCTCTTTATGACACCCTTGATTCATTTAACCATTTAATCTTGTGGTTCAATCTCCTTTTACAATACCTTGCAAATAAATACATGTTTTTTAGCTATAGTTTTTATTTCTTCCAAATTTGGCTTAATGTTTTTTCCTGACAAAATGGACTCATTTAGCTTTATAACAAACCACAGAAAACACAAAAAATCATAAGTTGAGCTGGGTCTCTGACTTTTTAAAAAAAATTATATTTTTATTGATTTCAGAGAGGAAGGGAGAGGGAGAGATGAGAGAGAGAGAGAGAGAAAGAGAGAGAGAGAGAGAGAGAGAGAGAGAGAGAGAGAGAGAGAAGACATTGATAAGCTGCCTCTTGCACACACTCCCTACTGGGGATCAAGCCCACAACCCAGGCATATGCCCTGACCGGGAATCAAACCGTGACCTCCTGGTTCCTAGGTCCATGCTCAGCCACTGAGCCACGCTGGCCCAGCTGGGTCTCTTATTTTAAAGCTTGAGTGTTATGTTCCTAAATTATGGCAAAAGATTCCTATTGGTAAGAAGAGAGTCCAAATAGCTAGGAATTACCTTTAAGTACAATATTCCAAGGCTGGACTGACACATTTAATGCTATGCTGTGCCTCCCGACGGAAGAATGCGACATCATCCTAAAGTAGTCTTATGAGGAAGAAAACTAACCAAACACCCAATTCTGATCCAGCTGATAGACCCAAACACCCATACAAAGGTAATATAAGAAATGCTATATTATTACAGCAATATACAGAGAGTGAAAAACTCTAAAGGACAAATAGAAAAATAAAAAGACATTCATAGGTAATGTGTACATTATAAGTTGAAAACATTTTCTTCATTTATTTTTTAAGTAATTTCCTTTATTGATTAAGGTATTACATATGTGTCCTTATTTATTTTTAAATTGGAAATTTGAATATTACTGAATGTTAGATGACCTTAAACATTGTTGTTTTTATTTGTGGCAATGGCATGGTGTTTATATTTTTTAAAAGAGGTCTCATCTTTTAGAAATCAAATTAAATTATTTACAGCTGAAAAGATATAACTCCTGGGATTGGCTTCAAAATAGTTCATACAGGGAGAATTGAGCGAGTAGAAATGAAACAGGTTGGAAGTGAACTGATAATTGTTGAAGCCAACTGATGGTTACACAGGTGGTCATTGTAGTATTATGTGTATTTTTGTATATGTGAATGTTTTGCATAATGTTTTAAAAAAGTTATCTGTTTTTGATGTAGCTTATTGGCTAAACATCTGATGTAAAAGCACACATACACAAATATACATAATGAATAATATAAGAAACTTTTCTTTTTAGGGTTCTAAAGCACTCTATTCCTACCTCTAAAGGTTTCAGACAATATTTAGAAGAAACAATTTTGAAATTGAAAGGCAATACTAAATGGTTGGAATAAATTCTGGAAAGTATAATATGCAAATTATATGAGGCCCAGTTCTGTGACAAACTCATAGTATAATTAAGGAGGCAGATAAGCAAGTAACCACAAAACAATGTGATTAGTGTTCTATTATGCAAATCAGTTGTGCTATGGAAACAAAAGGAAACTCATGACTAATTCTGTCTATTTGGCTAAAGTATGAGACAGGGAAAGATAGGGCAAGAGGACAGAAAAGTGGGTTGACACTTGATTTTTAAAAGTTCCAAATATGCATCCCCAAATTAGAATTTAATCAACACAGGGAAGTCTTAGAGTTCTGAATTACAGCAAATTACCTTGAAAAATAAGGATAAAAGTTACAATTTCTGGTGACTTTGTGGGGCATGAATAGGAAAAGGAAGAATTTCTTTTTAAAACTTCAAATTTAATTCTTCAATTATAGTTCCCATTTAATATTATTTTGTATGGAAAAGAAAGAATTTGAAGACAGGAGGCTTTGTTGGAAGGCTATTCTGAATACACACTCATACACATGTGCACACACAAAGTATATGAATTACTGGGTCCTTTTTTATTTTGGCTTTGGTTAGTGCTTTACATAACAGCTGCGTAATGCGTGTCTAACAGAAATTGTAAGGATAAGATAAACACCACACTGTTGACATTTCCCTGTGAAGTAATGAATTTGAAGTTGAGAATCTTTCTTATGTGTTAGTATAATCATAACTACTCAGATTTGACTAACATATAATGTCTTGGTACTTTTTTTAGTCTGTTAAAATAGAATATATATATATAAAATGCTTCTTCGTTTGCAAAGTTGTGTTTAATAATTTTGCCAAAAACTCTGCAAGTTCAATTTTAAAAATATCTAGTTTTATTTTTCTAAGAAAAATATCCAAAAGAAGAATTATTAGTAATCCATATTACCTGGATATTCCAAATTTCAGTGGGTTATGCATGATGGAATTTATTTTTGCTTCATATAACAATTCAATGGTAGGCAGGCATCCAGGGACCTGGAAGTGGCTCTGCCAATCTCTTTCCATGCTAACATGGGGCTCACATGGCTGCTTCAGTTCTGGCATCTCCAAGTTAGTGAAAAAAAGGGTAAGAAACTTGGGAAATGTTGCCTACTTGTTTTATAGCAAGATCTAGAAGTAGAGTTTTCCTTCACATGCATGATCCCCCTCTTCCTAAAATGTAAATAGTGCTTATCATGTACCAGGTAGAGTTTAAGACTTTATAAGATTTGAAAGATGAGAACATGAGACACACAGCATTTGAGTGGCCGTAACTCATCACAAAGGAAACCGGAGATAGCGCCTTTGGCTTGGCAACCGTGTACCCAGTTAAAACTTTTATTACTGTGGAAAAGGGGAGAACAAATAGTGAGGAAGCACTAAGACTTGCTACATAGACTTAAAAAATTACATTAAAAAATGAATAGTGAGGCTGAAGAAATAGTGAGGCTGAAGAAATGAAAAAATAAAATAGAGTACCTGATATGTGTGATAATTCATAAAAATTTTTTTCTTCATTTTCTTTTAAAATGTAATTCTAAAGTGTTTTATTTTAAAAATGATTATTGTTTAGCTGACCCAATAAAGGGGGGAAAGTAGATCAAGACCAATAATTATTTTTCTCTAATGCTCATTTCTCCCCTTTAAGATAGAAGGAAAAATCCAAAATAATTCAATTCTAGTCCCTCCAAAATATTCATGCAGGTTAATTTTCAATTTCTTTAAAAATATGTTGACAGTACTGAAGTATGCATTTTTCTTATTCTAGAAATAGTCAAATTTGGTGTGAATGAGTTACTCAGAAAAAAACCCTAAAGAAAATGTCTCAAATGCTCTTGTTAAATTTTATAGTATAGAACAGGGGTGGGGAGTGTCTGACTATATAAGGCCCTTGCAATCATTTGGTCTGGACCTGCCATGGAATTAGGGGTGAGTTAATTAAGTGTTTGATCAAATACAGCAGGCTAATTTTTAAGTTGATAATTTTGTATGACCCACGAATGATGTTATAGATATCCAAGTGGTCCTTGGCAGAAAAAAGGTTCCCCACCCCTGGTATAGAAGGAAATTACCTGGACCAAAAGGAACGTAAATGTACATAAAATTTAAAATTAAAAAAAATCCTACAGTGTTTGCCTGTAGCATATAGCATATGAGACTCAACTGTAAAATGCATTTGACTGAATGTGCTTGTGTAGAAGCAGATAGATAAGCCAAGAGGAGCAAAGCGAGCGATTAAGTTGCAAATAATTGCCAACTTCATGGCGGTATCTGGAGAGAGGCTCTCTTAATCACCACCCTTCCTGACATGGAGCGTGCAAATTACTCCAAACACTCAACTACTGCCTCTCAGTGCAATAGATACGGAACACATAGAAATGGAAACAAAGACAGACTTTGAACTTTTGCTACTTCATGTGAACCTGCATTTTAAATATACATTTCTCAGCTGTTGGTTCTCACTTCACTTTCAGAACAATGTTTTTTACCTTACCTCCTTACCAAATTCTGTTATATGAAGCCAGTAAGTGTATTCTCCCCCTGGGATCCTTGAAAAATGACTTAATTTGACAAAGAAATAATCTCTCTCTCTCTTTTTTTGACCAGGAGCCAATGTTAAACCTGAAAAATGATACCCTACCCTTATATCAGCAGACTTCCCAAAGCTAAATAACTAGTAAAGGCTTGCTAAATAAACTTCTTAGAGACACTTTAGCATTCCTTTACGGTACTTTTAGCTGTCTCATTAGGCAGGTACGGTAAATCCTGGTGAAAATAACAGGCAGCTAGAATAATACACATGTCTATTATTTGGCTCATAAAATTAAGGGAAAAAAGTAAGACTTACATTGTTTTTCATGCAACAAAAGTTGAATTTAGGACTTTATATAAATCTTAAATCAATCTGACATGTAATGGCACAGAGGAAAATGCCAGTTTTCAGCTATAAAAATTTGCTTGCCTATAAAAGAAAACAAGAGCAGGAATAACAGATATGTTCGGTGTCTGACTATTCTTTGCCTTTACTTTTATCTGTTACCCGTAATTTAATGGCAGATGATTATTTATTCTTAGATTAAAAGTAGAAAGAATAAATTCTTGGAAAAACTTCATTGTCATGAGTTCACTAATTCAGAGGCCTCTAGAAGGTCTGCCAGTGAATAAATCTAACCTTGTTTTGGTCAAACTTTCTTTTCAGATTCTAGTTCATGGGGCTAGTTGTAGAAAATAAATCTGTGTACAGTAAATACAAGTAAAATTTCCAAATATTTTGATGAAAGCTTCCTTACTTTTTAATAATTTTTCTTCGTTTCTCTTGGTAAGAAACATGTCAAGCCATTTTGTATTCTTATTGACAACATTTTGCTTTTTTTCTGGAAGGCTTAATGGTGTAGAAGGGACTGGTAGAGGATAAAAGGTGTTTTACAATTGATCAATTTTCTGTTTATGTATTATGAAATCTGATTTAATCTCCTATGTGTCATTTATACATGACTCACCTTTGATTATTTTCAAATGGAATTTTAAAAAGTCAGTATGGGGTGGGGCAAGTCCTGAGAACCTCAAGCTCTAATCTAATGATATTTTTATTTCTTTTTCTAATTGATGGCACAGCTACTTAGAGGTAATATACTCAATTTAATGGCTTGTGAATGATATAATTTGATACAATAGAATCAAGTAGTTAAAAAAAAAAGTACATCCTGTGGTAAAATTAAATAAGGTTTTAGGAAATTTTTATTTCAGATTACATATGTGTTTGTACTGGGTACAACGTATTTCCTTCTTTGAATATGGTCAAAGGTTCAAGAAAACCACACTCTGAGAAGTTCAGAGGCCCTTCAGGACACTCAGGTTGCCCTCTGACCCTAGCCAGTCCGTTTCCAGGCCCCCAGGGAGACTTGAAAGCTCATACCCCAAATTACTGCTTTTATTAACCTGGCAAAAATAAAGGTTTCCTCCCAGGAGAAGAACAGGCCCAGACTCCTAGCAGCCTAGGGCCACTGTTGCAGGACTCCATACTTGAATAAAGAAATCATAAAAACAGAATACAATGTACCATCATCTAGAAAATGTTATGAGAAAAAAATGTGTGTTGAAAATTTCATATCAAGTATTCAATGTATGTAAAATTTCATATCAAGTATTTCATATCAAGTATTTATGTCAGTGCACTCCCTCAGGGGGTGCACTGCTCAGCCAGAAGCTGGGCTCATGGCTGGCAAATACACATATTCTTAGTTGTGCAAAGAAACTAAGAAAATATTACTTATATACCTTTAAAAAATTCTTTCTAGAAAATTTGCTATATTTCAAGAAGAATTAGAAGTTTTGGACCATTAAATATCTTGTATTATTTCTTCAATCAGAAAAAAAAATTATATAAAGATATAGATGTAGATATAAATTATATCTACAAAAGCTAAGTTAAAATAATATGAAATATGTTATATTTGTAAATTAGCACTTAATAATATGATTATGCCAGCAAATTACATTTATATGAAGTTTGAATCAGTATTTATTTTGCTTATTTTATTTAAACACAACCACACTTAACACAGGAAGAAATTCCCAAATACCAAGAGTACATGTCTGTGTAGAAATCTATTTGTGATTTTTCTTTTCATTTTTTGGACATTCTAAATATTCTGTTGGGGATCACTTATTCCTATAATGGAGAATTAAAGTATATTGATAAATAATTAGAAAGAAAGTCCTCCTTGTCTCACCCTCCTCCCAATCTTCCAACAACTAAGAACTTTTAAACTAAACTGTTCAGTCCCGGTGAGTTTCTTGGTCTTGATGGTATTAGAAAATAAGGCAACCTTGAAATCATAAAACCTCAAGTTCCAAAAAATGAATGTTTGCACTGTCTTTGACCCTTATATATATTGTAAAACATACTCACAGTGCCTAAAAAATCCTTCTCTGGCATGAGTCAGAAAGAGATTTAAAGGTCTTTTTTAGCTAACCTTTTCCTTGGCTTTGTTTACAAAAATCCCAGTTTTACTGAAATCAAATGACCTCATGTTCAAGGTGTTTATCCCACTTTTTAATCCAGCCACATGCCATATAACTTCAGTAGCAAGACATGAGTGACCCACAAGTGATATCCAATGAAATGAGAAATTTCTGAGTTACACAACTGAGATGTGTCTGCTAGTACATGGAAATTTGATCAGAAGAAACTGTAAGACAGCTATCCTTGCAAATGCATTGAGAACCTCAGATTGTAGGGTCTACCTTGATAGTTTTAAAAAATGTTTTGTAATCATTCATTAGCAAATAATTTATGGGAGCTTGAATGGTTGTCCAGTCTTATTGACGAAAGATATACCTGAATAAAATGAGAAATAATTGGCTATACCAATTGATATTCTAAACTTTATATTGTTAGATTTCACTTTTATGAAAACACTGAGATATAATTGTTAACAACTGAGGAGCATCTATTTAATATTTAATTAAAAAGCTAGACTTTTCTTATTTAAACTTATTTAAATGTCTAGGTTATATGTCTTAAACTTCCTTAAAAGTAATTAACTTCCTGCCTAGCCAGCATAGCTCGGTTGTTGAGCATCAACCAAGGAACCAAGAGGTCATAGTTCAGACATATGCTCAGGTTGTGGGCTTGATCCCCAGTGGGGGCATGCAGGAGGCAGCTGGTCATGATTCTTTCTTATCATTGATGTTTCCATCTCTCTCTCCCTCTCCCTTCCTTTCTGAAGTCAATATATACTAGTATGTGTATACACACACACACACACACACACACACATCCTATATAATAAAAGGCTAATATGTGAATCGACCAAACAGTGGAATGACCAGTTGCTATGATGCGCACTGACCACCAGGAGGCAGACGCTCAATGCAGGAGCTGCTCCCTGGTGGTCAGTGTACTCCCACAGGGGCAGCACTGCTCAGTCAGAAGCTCGACTCATGGCTGGCGAGCACAGTGGCTGTGGCTGGAGCCTCTCCTGCCTCTGTGGGAGTGGCTGCTAAGCCATCAGTCGGACATCCTTCAAGGGCTCCCGAACTGTGAGAGGGCAGGCCAGGCTGAGGGACCCCCCACAAGTGCACAAAATTCATGCACCAGGCCTCTATTATATATATATATATATATACTAGAGGCCCGGTGCACAAAAATTTGTGCACTCGGGGGGGAGGAGGGGGTCCCTCAGCCTGGCCTGTGCCCTCTCGCACTCTGGGACCCCTCGGGAGATAACGACCTGCTGGCTTAGGCCTGCTCCTGGGTGGCAGAGGGCAGGCCCAATCCCTAGGTACAGCCCCTGGTCAGGCTCAGAGCAGGGCCGATTGGGGATTTAGGGCACCGCCCCTGTCATGCACAGAGCAGGGCTAATCAGGGGGTTGGGGTGCTGCCCCCTGTCACGCACAGAGCGGGGTGGATCAGGGGGTTGGGGTGCCGACCTCTATCACCCAAGAGCAGGGCTGATCAGCGGGTTGGGGCGCCGCCACTGTCACACTCAGGGCAGGGCCGATGGGGAGGTTATGGCTCTACCCCATCACACACAGAGCAGGGCCTGTGGGCGGGTGGTGGTTGGGGCGCCACACCCTGTCACACACAGAGCTGCAGGGTGATCAGGGGGTTGGTGAGCTCCCCCCTATCAGGCACAGAGCAGGGCTGATCAGGGGGTTGGGGTGCCTTCCCCTGTCACGAACAGAGCAGGGAGGATAGGGAGGTTGTGGCCCCGCACCCTGTCACATACAAAGCCCACAGGGCGATCAGGGGGTTTGGGCGCTGCCCCCTGTCAAACTGATCCTGGTGCCGGGAGGCCTCGCGGCTCTGCTGATCCCGGTGCTGGGAGGCATATTACCCTTTACTATATAGGATAGAGGCCTGGCTGGTTTGCCCTAAGGGTGTCCTGGATCAGGGTGGGGGTCCCCACTGGGGTGCCTGGCCAGCCTGGGTGAGGGGATGATGGCTGTTTGCAGCTGGTCACACCCCCTTCAGGGTGGGGTTCCCCACTGGCGAGCCTGGCCAGCCTCGGTGAGGGGATGAGGGCTGTTTGCAGCTGGTCACATCCCCTTCAGGGTGGGGGTCCCCACTGGGGTGCCTGGCCAGCCTCGGTGAGGGGATGAGGGCTGTTTTCAGGCTGGCAGGTGACTGAAGCTCCCAACTGCTCCTTTTTTTCTTTTTTTCTTTTTTATTCTGGGCCAGCTTTAGCTCTGGCTCCAGCTCTGAGGCCTCTGCTGCTGAAAGCAGGTATCTGGTTTGTTTGGGTCCTATAATCAAAACACTGTATCAACTCCAGCTCTGAGATCCTGGCCGGCTGAAAGCAGGTTTCTGGGGTTTTGTTTAGCTTCTATATTTGTAACAATGTTTCAAACTGCAAGCTCAGAGGCCGGCAAGGCTGGCGGGGAACGTTGGTTTCCTCCGTCACTGAAGCAAGCAAGCCTCATGTTAGTTTCAAGCTGCCTGGCTGCCAGCGCCATCTTGGCTGGCAGTTAATTTGCATATCTCATTGATTAGCCAATGCGAAGGGTAGCGGACATACGCTAATTACCATTTTTCTCTTTAATTAGATAGGATATATATAAATTAGCTTTCTTTTCTACTTACTCTGTCCTGTCAATGTGACAAAAAAAAATAATAAACAAAAAAAGATATTGGAAGTCCCTGTTCTTTTGGAGAAAATGAGTGCTAGCAAGAGTAGGGGCAGGATTAGAAGATGAACAACTTATAATGAAAAGAACAAAGAAGATTTACTTTTGTGTGTGTGTTTTGTTTATTTGTTTTGTTGTTGTGGTTTGGATGACGGTTTACTTCAAGGGGAAAACTGGGAAATGTGTGAGAATATATGTTGGTAGAAAGAAATGGTAATACAATAAGAAAGGGACTAAGAAAAATAATTTTTGCTTAAACCTTCTTCAATCACTGAGCATTCTTAAATGACAGTGACTGACTAGGGAGAATTGTGTAACATGTATATGTAATTGAAAACCTGCTGGGGTTTGGCCCTGGAATTCTGGAAGAGGGATAATTTTAAATCTGTCCAGGAAAGTGAATGTGAATAAGGTTAATAGACATTTTAAATGCCTACTTACTGCAAGTGATCCCTAATCTCCTTTTATAAACATAGAACATACTTACGTGTTGTGCACACACGCACACACACATGCACACAAACATGCACAATGAGATTAAATCTTAAAATATTCATCTTTGTGCTTTTCTTTCTTTCTGCAACTCCTCAGTCTTCTGCATTGAATCAAGGAAAATTAAGATTTATATAACAGAAAAGATGTAAGACAGGAAAAAAGTTGTGCATGGTAGACAGACCATAATCTTTCCAATTTTTATATACAAGGAAGTTGACTGAGACATTTATAACTTGCGTAAGGTTGTGAGATTTCAAGTTACTGAGCTATCTGTAAAGAATTGGGCCTACCTCCAGAGTACATTCTATATTTTTCTTTTATATAAAATAAATATGAAAGTATGATTTTACTTGTGATATTATCAATACTAAACAGAACTAACTACAATATTACCTGGAGCATTGGGTGAGAAAATCCATCTTGCATCCTAGCTGTCATTTTCTAGCTAAACACTCAGTCATTTATTGTACAAATATTTATGTAGCATCTACTAGGTACATAGCATTTTTCCAAAACCAGAGATATATCAGTGAGCAAAACAGAAAATTCCAATAGAATTGCATTTCAGGGAGATCAAGGGGAAATGTATCCCAGGCCAAGGAAAGAGTAAGTGCGGAGACCCTGAGGTTGGGTGGAGCCTGCTGTTTCAGGACCTGGGAAGACTGTATATTGCCTAGTGAAGAGGATGCTACCCTGTGGTGGTCACTGGTAGGAAATGAGGGCAGAGAGATATATAGGAGGGAGATTGTGCTTGGCCTTTTATTCACATCTCAGTAGATGGCCAGGGGAAGGTCAGGCCAGCATCATGATTAAGAGCATGGCTTCTGGCACTCTGTGGCCCAGATCTGATTTTCATTGATCCATTTACTAACTCATTATCATTGATCTTTTCCCCAGGCTTTCAAATAACTACTTCACATATAAAATGATGACCACAGTAACTGCCTCATAGACGTGACATGACTACCAAAGGGAGATGAGCTGTATAAAAGCCTGATTCTTACCACAGGTTCTAACATATGGTGAATGTTCACTGAATGATAAATTTAAGAAAATATGTGAAAGATCCACACACCAAAAATTGTGAAACATTTCTGAGATAAATGAAAAACAATCGAAGTAAATGGAGAGAGATATATGTCCATGGATTAGAAGATTCAATATTGTTAAAATGTCAATTTTATAAAAATTTATTTGAAAAGATTTAAGGCAACCCCAAAATTTCAGTGGAATTTTTATTGCTGTTGTTGTTGGTAGAAATCAAGAAGCTAATTTTAATATTCAAATAAAAATGCTAAAAACCATTTTGAAAATTGTGTTGAAAAGGAAGGTTCAAGCTGAAGGATACACACTACCTAAGACTTACTATAGTAATTGAAATGAATGTAACTTCTTAAAGCTATAGTAATTGAGCCAACATGAGTGACACTCAGTTAAAGACAGATTTGTGCAACACAGGAAAAAAATAACACATCTAGAAAGAGACCCACACATATCTGATAAACTGGTTTTCCACAAAGATGGAGATATTTGACTAAGGAAAGAATTCTCTTCATCAATGATGCTGGAACAATTGAAAAGCTTCATACAGAATTAACTTTGACCCTTACTTTATGTTATACCTAAAGATTAACTGAAAACTGATCACAGACCTAAAGATTAGACCTAAAATTAGAAAGCTTCTACAAGAAATTATTGGAAAAAAATTGTTGTGACCTATCTTTGTCTGAATAGATTTTTTGGACAGCACACAGAAATCAGAAATTTTGAAAAAATTAATAAATTGAACTACATAAATATTAAAACCTTTTGCCCTTCCAAAATTACTGTTTTAAAAACAAGAAGTAAGCCACAGTCTGGGGAAAATAATATCTGTAAAATAAATCTGACTAAGGAGTTAAATCCAGGATGTATAAAGGATTTTTACAAGTTAATAGTAAGACATAAAGCAACTTGGCAGAAAGATGGTATCACATTGACATTAAACAGGTTAGAGGAACATTGTATGGTGAAGGGTATATTCATATCATGATGCGGTGACGATTACAAAACTATATGATTAGACAAAATTAATCAACTTTTAAATTCAAAATCACTAAGTATTATTAAATGTATACTATAACTGACTAAATTTTTAAGAAAAAAAAAATTGTTCATCGGTTGTTGTTGAAGCTGAAAGTGATGGGTACCTGGGAATTCATATTATTCTCTCTACAAGTTTCTATATTAAAATGTTAAAAATTGTATGTTGTTAAATGCTAGACAGGAAAGTCCCATGCTTCCCTTCGAATATATGACAAAACAAATCTAATCTAAGCTGAAGGGGATGGTGATGCTCACAGAAAACTTGATGAATTGGAGGTAACTAGGTGGAAAGGCAGGCTGGGTTTGAGGAGACATGCTCTGGGCACCGGGACGGCTTTGTAGCAAGATTGAGAGAAACATAATTGAGGGACAAAAATGGGAGACCAGGATGGCTAAAGCTCTGAAAATAGATTTTATTATAAAGTTCCAAATGCAACAGATTTGATCATTAAAAAAATCAGGGCATACATTTCAGTTGGCATTTCATGATGCCCCCAGCAGAGTTGAAGCCAGTATCTCCAGTCTGGAGAGAACACACAATTCCTGCCTTAGTGTTGTCTCATTTCAATCCGATAAAATAAAAAAGTTTTAAAAAACGCTTAAAATAAACTACTAGATACATTCTAAGGCAGTGGTTCTCAACCTTCTGGCCCTTTAAATACAGTTCTTCATGTGACCCAACCATAAAATTATTTTCGTTGCTACTTCATAACTGTAATGTTGCTACTGTTATGGATCGTAATGTAAATATCTGATATGCAGGATGGTCTTAGGCGACCCCTGTGAAAGGGTCGTTCGACCGCCAAAGGGGTCGCGACCCACAGATTGAGAACCACTGTTCTAAGGCAATCACAGGAGAATTCAAGAGTTGACAATATTCCAGGTCTCAATTACAAATGGCTAAAGCATGCAAGAATTAATGCACTGAGCTTGTACCTAGCTCACGTGTGAAGATTAAGCTAATTTTGAAGGTAAGATGATAGAAGTAGAATTCTTCAAAAGGATCTTTATGAAAGAGAGTGGAAGGAATTTCCCAACTTCCTCCTCTTAAGAGTTTTGATGACACTTCTTTATAGGCAAATGTGAAGCCATTAGCTAAGTTCATGGGTTTAGGGAGAGAGGAAAGACACCCCTAATGACATCCTGTGGGCTTTTAAAAGGTTTTGCTCTGCGCTTCCAGGGAGAATACAGAAGCACACCTTTCTCAACCACACTGTCAGCAAGGACAGAGAAGAGAGCCAAGCCACAGGTTAAGGCAGCACTTTGTCAACCACAGTTGGGGTCCTCCGCTCTCTGTGGGGCCTTAGCTTCTCCCTAGGAGGTCAGGCACTGAGGAAAATAGTCTAATATCATCTTCTTTTTGGGTGTGTTTTTCCCTCCTGTATCCCCACTGCTTGACACATAGGCCCCAAGGAATATTTGTTGAATGAGTGAATAAAATCCTCAATTGGAAACAATTATCACATTAAACTGGGTATAAGGAAGAGACTTCACCACCTGGGACTCCCCCCCCCCCCATTATATTGTTGCCTTCAAATCCTCATTCTCTGCTCATAGCATTTGTTCTTAATTTGAATTACTATTAATATGAATTTCTACTTAATAAAGTTTCATTTGAGTTATTTTATTCATTCTTGAAGGGAAGAGTCTCAAATCTTAACTTCCCATGCACTGCTACAATTTACTCTTGTGTGTGTTTCTACAATATTGCATTCCATATTTTTCTTTAAAAAAAAGTTAACATATTTCAACTAAAAGATTTCCAGCCAGTACATATCAATTGTATATATATTTTTTCAGTCCAGCAAAGGCGGTTTCTAGAATCATATAGATTACTTAGTAAGTTATAGAATATATAAAAATGATAAAGTTTTAACTTTATTTTGAACATTCACTTATGTTTGTGTATGGTTCTTGTATTACTGGGCTGATCTAATGCTGCTGGAGGGTAGCTTTGAGCACTGTATAAAAATATAGGTCTGAGAGGAAAATATTATAAGGTAGAACCTTTGCAAATGAAAATGGATTGTGATTTAGGGAAATGTCCAGTGTTCATAATTTTTTGGCATCGGGGGCTAATGTAATAACTGTTATAAACTATAGAGTCCAGAGAACTGGTGTGGTGTCTGAGCCAGCAGTCATTTTTCTACATCATGTTGTCTAAATCTTTGGGTTCATGAAATCCTGAGGCTTTTTCCCTATTGTAGAAGGAAGTGTGTGTGGGGTCTGGAAGGTGCTCACTTTTCTGTAAGCCTTAGCTCTCCTCCCTTTTCCTCCCCTCCAGGCAACCCTTCAGGCTATTTTGCCTTAACTTTATGTTTTCCCGTCTTTAGCCTCACTCCCCACACCATGGCTTCTCCCCTTGTCCTAGGGGGGCATTGTGCAGAGCATTCACAAATTATTATTTTCTATAAAAGATAAAACACAGGAGATCTGGATAATAAACAAAATCATTTCCGAGTGATCTTTTAATTCACTTATACTCATTTCATAGATAAAAGAAACTCCCACCCTTTGCTTCTGGAACAAGTCTTTCATCCTTTATCTCTGAATTCCCTAAGGTTAGATAAACTAAGTATACTGTCTCTGTACATTTCACTTCCTTCCTTTAATTTCCTCATCACTCATTTCTTTACAAGTCTGACATTGGTCAGTACTCAAAAAAGAATAAAAACAACATTATGATAGTGCATCTACCCACAGAACATCCACACGGTGGGAGTTCTTACTACTATTTTCCAGGAAAGGACTAATAGAAAGCCTACCCTTGGGTCACTGATGCTTCCGAGGCTGCAGCTGTGGCTGTCTCCATGTGCCATCTCTGTAGGATTCTGGTTGGCACTATGGGGTTGGGAGCATGCAACTGGATCCCACCATAGCAGTCATTCCATAAATCCAGTCACTCAAGCTTTGTAAAGCATGAAACTTTGACCAAAGCAGGAACTTGGAAGTCCTAAGATTCATAAAAAATGTCATATGTGACTGGTATTTTCTGCTCAAAAACCAAAAATAAATTCAGTTGTAACAGAAACGTGGAATTTAAAAATGTCTCTATAGAGCTAAAAATATGGAATCAGTGTGTGTTGGTAAACATTGAACAATGGCTCTCAGGGGGGAGGCAAGCCCTGATGTATAGCATTTGCTGCTTCCTATGGTGTAAATACTCCCGTTATGACCAACTTTGAGCTAATGGCAGAAAGACATCAGCAAACATGGGGCTGGGAGGAAATATGTACAATTGGTTCTTGGGAGCAAGTCTGAGCAGGCCCCAGCAGCCCATTGTGCGATGAACGAAAGAAAGTATTCGAGTTTGGCTTTGGATATGTTTGCTGTCAGTGCTTTAGAAAATATGTATACTAAGCAGTGCATGTTTTTGGGTTGGTGTTTTTTTGATAATTCTCGCCTGAGCATATTTTTTCCCACTGATTTTTAGAGAGAGTAGGAGGGAGGAGAGAGACACACAGAGAGAAACATCAATGTGAGAGAGATATTCTGATTGGTTGCCTTCTGCATGTTGCCTTGACTGGGGCTGAGGATCAAGCTTGCAACCAAAATACATGCCCTTGACCAGAATTGAACCAAGGGCCTTTCAGTCCACGGCCAATGCTTTACCTACTGAGCCAAACTGACTAGGGGGTATTACATGTTTTTGATATTAAAAGAAAAACATTGGGCATTTTAGGGTGAAATATTTCTAATCAAATAAATAAACAGACTTGAAAGGGAAGTTTGGATGGAGAAAAGCATTATTTCCAGTACAGGTCTGAATTCAATTCGCGTAAGTAACCCAACCAGTTTGTTGTTTCTATGCCCGAACTTAATTTCCTTCCCGGTCCTCCATGTCTTTGTGGTTTTGGAAATACTTCTCAATTAATGTAGGATCAACTCTCTTTCTCAAGAGACATCTACTATTCCAGAGGCATCAAGTAATGAGACAGCACTCCAGTGGCATCTGTCCTACTTGGCATCTGCCTAGATCCAAGCGTCAGCAAGGTCCCCATTGTCACTTGTATGGCTTCTGAGTCTACCCAGTCCTACCCACTATTTTCCTGGCCTTGTGGGAACACAGAAGTGACTCTGTTTCTCCATAACGCTGTGTACTGTCTACCAAGGTTGTCTCTGTCTAGATACAATGTTTGCACACCTTTCTGTGAGAATGACTCAGTACCCCCTCTTCTTCTTGGGCCCACACACCTCTCTGTGCATTTGGCTCTTTCCCAAGGGCTTCACTGAAGCCCTCAGTGCAGGATCTCTCCCTCCTTGGGAGGCACCTTTATCCACATAACCGAATGTCTCTTCCAACTGGGGCTCCTCCACCAAGCCCACCGTGGGGTGTCTGTCCTTGCGTGGTCGGGCAGGGAGGCCTTGCTCAAATCTGTGAGGCTTTCTTTCAAATCTCCGTCCAGGTCACGAGGACCCTGTCTCGCCTTCACAGCTTTACCTTTTGGATTCCAGAGTTGGGGAGAGAGCCTCCTGCCCCCTTGCCAGTGTTACTCTCCTCTTTAAATAAGAGTGTTAAATGGCCGAGCCTTTAAATGTGTAAGAGGAGAGAAGATCAGGGAAAAGAAATACCAGAGGGGGAAAAAAAACCCTTCCTTAATGTAACAGCCATAGCGTACATACCACACTGCATTATTGGGGCCATAATTTTTCCATCCTTACTAAATGTTTCTGCTCCAAGTGTAGAAGGGCTAGTGGCCTGCCCACAAAGACGTTCTCTCCTCAGTATTGGATTCTGAAAAACATTACAATCATAAAAAACACACACACACAAAAAAACTGAAATTTGGAGGAACCCATGGGTAGTGGCATTAAATGACTGAGGAAATTCAGGGGACTTTTAACAGCACAGCAGCCAACAGCGTAATGGACTGAGCTAATATAATGCTGGGATCCAGGACAAACACCTAGAAAGTTTGCATTTTTAACAAACCAATTCACAGAATTCTCCAGAAGCCAAAGATGAAGTAGAAACTTAAAATTAGAGCAATAAACTTGCAACCAGCTTGCATTGTGCTCTTAAAGTGACACAGTGGTGGCTACAGAGGTATCAGAGCAGGTGGGACCTCAGTGCCAGGGCCTGAGATGGTAGCGCCCATTCTGGAACAGGACACGTGGTTCTGAAAGTCATAACTGAGGTCACTGCACAAGGTGGGGCTGCCACCATCCCAGAAGAATGGAAAAAAGGAGTCAATTCCTGGGAGGGGAAAAACATAGAATGTCTATATATGTAGACTCTATAAGTATATATGCATTATATGTACTTATAATGCATACATACAATGAAACATATACGCATAGATACACACATTTTAATGTAAATGTTTTCTATGAAAATTCCAGTGTTACTGAACCACATGCAGTATGAAATCTGAATTAACATTATCTGTATGTGGTGGAAATCTCTAAGCCAGGGAGTTAACATAAATTTTAGACTGGTTAAAAAATAACATAATATTCCTTTTAGGTAATACTTTCTTAATCTGGCCTGAACTATGTAACCTTCATAACAGTTATTGCCAGCGGGCGTACTGTTTGATTGTGCCTGTTGAAATGGTTTCTGGCTCCTCCAGTGCATGGAATCCAGTGGTCAGGGTGTTGTTCTCCTCACCGCCTTCCTGGAAGAGGCAGCCTGGTACCTGGTGAAACATGAGCAGGAAAGCTCTGGGCAGCCTGGGGTGGTGGCTGCTGTGGACACAATCCACTCCAAGGACAGTCAGAAAACTGCACAGGATCATGATTCCCCAAAATTGCAATACAGAGATTTTAAATTAGATTTTTAAGATTTCCTTTTAAGGGAATTAACAATTAATAAAGACTAAAGTTCTATTACAAACACACACACACACACACACACGTGTTTAAATTAAAAAATGTACACACACATTTGTTGAAATTAAAAGCACTATGTAACATGAAAATAAAACACAACCATGCTCTATCTCTTTGAAGCCATAGGTGGAAGGAAGCGAAAGTCACGAGGCAGTTGTATAGCAGGGGCTAAGAATGTGGGCTCTGGAAGCATGCTCCAGAGGTCAAACTGAGCAGGTGCTCCCTTTCATGTTTTTTAACACATGGTACTAGGGGGAGAGAGAGAGAGAAAGAGAGAGAGAAACGGAGAGAGAGGGGGGGAGGTAGACAATAACAAAAGTTCTATAAAGAGAAGGAAGAAGAGTAAGTTTCAACATCAAGGAGGCCCGTGGTTTTCAAACAGCAGAGTTGAGGATTTGGCCGGCAGGCTTTGTTTTCAGCCTTGTGGACCTTCTGTATCCTAACCTGTCCTGTATTTTCCAAGGGCTGCTGCCTGTATGTTCTCTAATATGCTAACCCTTTAGGATGGTCTTACCGCCTTTGTGAAGTTCCTGTTGAATGTATAAGTCTACGTTTTAAAGGTAAGTGATTGTGTGTGTGTGCATGGTGTGTGTGTGCATGGTGTGTGTGTGTGTGTATGCACGGTTTCTGTGCACTGATTCCCCAAATACAAGGAAACAGAAGGAGTTTGAATGATAAATCTCTTCTCCCTTTTTTTTTTCACTTTTAAACTATTGTGTGCACAGCTTTGTGCAATCTCCCAGCCATTATTTTTGGAAAGAGATAGACCATAATATACATTTTCAGTGTGCATACACCAAGATACCTATTATGTCATGGTCTGACTTATGTACCAAAGAGACTTTGTGTTTTGATCAAAAGGTTTGATGTTATTGTGCCTTTATCAAAATGGGTATGAGGATGCATATTTATGAAATTCATTGGTAATTTCTTTGATTAGGTATGTAATCTTCATGGATTTGAGTTTTGAGTATGGAAAAGGTTTTATGAGTTTTAACTCTGGCACAACATGCAAGATGTCTAAACTCTGAGTAAATTATAAGTAGAGTCAATTTCCATCAAATGGGGCCTCTTATTGAGGAACAAAATAATATTTAAAGAATCACTTAGAATATGGCAGAGAAGTGTAAATAATAGATCAATGTGTGGTATTATATGGGGTTTGGTTTTAACCTGCTAAGATATAGATGCCTAGGTGCATTTATGTATATGCGATGCTATCACTTATTGGATTTATACATTAAAATACAGTCCTAACCCCTATACCCTGGAATATGTTTTAGTTTCCCTGTGGGTGCCTGAAACAGCAGATAGTACCGAACCCTATATGCACTGTGTTGTTGTTGTTTTTTATAAATATGTGCCTATGATAGTGTTTAATGTCAAATTAGGCAGAGTAAGAGATTAGCAACAATGACTAATAACAAAATAGAACAATTATAAAACACTATAGTACAGTAAAAACAATGTGGGCATGGCAGTACTAAGTAAAATAAGGATCACTTGAACACAAGTACTGCGATACTACGACAGTCCATCTGATCATCGAGACTTACTGAGTTACCAACAGGTGGGGACCGTGTACAACATGGAGACTCTGGACAAAGGGATGATTCACATCCTGGGTGGGATGCAGCAGGACCTACGGGATTTCATCATGCTACTCAAAACTATGCACACTATAAAACTTATGAATTATTTATTTCTGGAATTTTCATTTAATATTTTCAGATGTTGGCTGACTGTGGGTAACTGAAACCATGGAAAGCATAACAATAGATAAAGGGAACTTCTGCATTTATGTACATATTTAAAAACCAGAAGGAACAAATGAATCTAAATGATGATGAAGAATAAATAATGCTTTTACATTCTTCAAAATGCTTGTTTTATGGGGTAAGTGCAGAAGTCCTTTGGCTTTTTCAGCTGGTTGGTTGTCCAGTGGTCTCTTCCTTATTTGGATCAGGAGAGTTGAGTCAGGGGAACAAGTTCAGAGATGGTGTAAACAGACTTGGCCTTTGGGAATTGGCAGATAGCTTCTGCCGATTTCTGAGAAGAGCTATAAATAAATTCCTACAAGGCTCAGTTTCCTTAATGGGCCTGTGTTGACCTTCTCCATTTTGTCCCTGACATAAGTGACTTCATGGTAGTTTGGTTTTACAATAGCCAAAGAAATCGTTTTTAAGCCATTTTTAAAAACAGCATTGTTACCATGTGTCCAGATGGTTCACATATATTGAGAAGCCTTCCAAAAATTGCCCCATGAACTCATAACTAATATTTCATAGGTTATAAATGGCAGAGGAATAAGATGCAAAACTTCTGGTTTAAGTATCTGCTAATTAGAAAAGGGCATGAATGGTATAACGCATTGAGTGAACCACTATTCCACTTGTATACTTTCCAAAGATTGAATATTCTGACTGAGACTTAGAAAAGAAAGGGGTGTGGTAGTTTCTTAGACATGGAGTTAAAAGGAAAAAAAGTTAAAGCTGTTAGAAAATAATTTTTGTTTAATATTTATAAGGAGTGTTTTCCTAATATTTATAAAGGCAATTCTGCTTCTTTTTGTTTTCCTATATCTAATGTCTGGGCTAATTAGCATGGGTACACACATTAAAATAATTTTCTGGCTTATTAAATTATGTGAAACAAAGTCTAAATAATTTGTTTTTCAGTGAATCTTCTTACACAAAGGTGGTTTCTTCATAAAAAGTTGGAACTTGCCGAAGTACACTTTTTCATTCATTCATTCATGCATTCATTCACTCACTCAATGTAAGGGAGGTTTCTACACACAGTGTTATCTGCCAGGTCAAGGGCTAGTAATTAAGGACACCATGGTGGCCAGGAGAGGGTTCCTAACTTTGACACTGTCATAATCTAGAGACAGAAAAACATATTATCAGCTCATCTTGCTTTTGTGTATTTGAATGTGAATGCATGAACCCTTAAATATGCCCTTTAACTTCTAACCATAAATCACAAGCAAGGATTACCATCACTAATGTCAACATACTTCGGAAGAGATTTCACAAGAAAACAAGTAGAATAAATTCAGAAGAACAAATTAGAATGTTATCCAAAGTACACATGAAGAAAAAAGACAGCTTCAGAAATGTTCGGTGAATGACAGCTATTTCCAAAATAAAACTTGAGCAACACAAGAAACTGGAGGCAGAACACAAAAGAATGAAGTAGCCAAGAAGAATTTCTTAATTATTGATGCAAATAAAACCTGACCTCTTAGCAAGGAAAGAAAACTTGGAAATATATACTGGGCTGAAATGTCAGCTTTTTTTTTTTTTTTCCAGATGGAAAGAACAGATAAGAGACCTGAACATTTCAGCAGTTCTTGAAAAACTGCCCGCCTGGCTGAAGGATAATTTATGCAAATCTGAGTTTGCTCCATCAGATTCAAACACTTCAAGTTAAGCCTGACTTCCAGGGTTGGTGAGGAAGGACTTCTCCGGTGGGTCTTGGGAGGTGGCCCCTTCCATCGCCTTAGCAGATAAGACGCCTGGGGGTTTTCCTGGAAGGATAGGAGGAAGTTGGTCTTGAACCTCAGGGCTGATTTTGCCACAGACCTATGCTGGTCTCCCTCAGCTTGCAGGGTCCTGCTGCTGGGGTCTTCGCAACTGAAACTGTGGCTTCTCTCAAATGCTCCTAGAGCTGAACCTCAACCACACAGGCCACTCCCTCCCACCCAGGGGACCGCAGGGAGGTGGCTGTTCTGTGGCCATGCAGCTCTCCCAAGAATCCAGTTCTTTATCAGGAGCCTGGGTCTTGGACACCATGAGCTTGATTGAACTCCAGTCCCACCCCCTACCCCCTACTCCCCCCACCCCCGCGCCTCATACAAAATCCTCAGACATCCTGGAGCTAAGCCCTGCCCACCCTCTTTCAAGAGGAAAAAGGAAACTGTATCTCATTCTTATTTGGAAAACACAAGTTTTCCTCCTAAGGCCTGATGTGACAGATTTAATTAATCTAATTGTTCCTTCTCAGGTAATACAATTTTTTATTTATTTTATTTTACTTTTTTACAATAAAAGCTAAAGCCCTAGATGGTTTGGCTCAGTGGATAGAGCATTAGCCAGCGAGTGAAGGGTCTCAGGTTCAATTCTAGTCAAGGGCAGGTACCTCGGTTGCAGGCTTTCTCTCTGTCCCCTGGGCCACATAGGGGAGGCAACCAATCCATGTGTCTCTTTCACATCTGTGTTTCTCTCTCTGTCTCTCAATGGAAAAAAAATATCCTGGGGTGAGGATTAACAACAGCAAAAAAAAAAAAAAAAAAAAAAAAAGCTAAAGATAAGCATCAGATTCTTAATGCATGAAGGGAAGTTGAAAATTATAACTTGGAAATCAAGTTAAAACAGCAAACAAAAACAAGTAAATAGTAATAAAAACAAGTAGGACAAGTGACTTTGGAATGTTTTCTTTCAGATAAATATAATTGTGGAATTCAGTGTCCACAGTTTTCTGGACTGAAATTCTACGCAGATGATATGTCTTCAAGGCTCTTTTTGTTTGGTTTGTAGATTTCAGTATCAAAGTGTTGCAGTTTCATTACAGTGGCCCATGATTGTACTGAGAAAGCAACGTATGGCGTCACCAGGTGAGTGACCCGGGGTTCTGTGTTGACAATTTCTCAGTAGATTTGGAATTTTTAGTTTTCATTTTAAAAGAAAAAAAATCTGTTGAAATCCAAAGAGGTCGCCCTCAAAAGACCAGGTTATTGCAGATGATTCATTATTTTTGTTCCTTTAGGAAGTAGTAGGCAATCATGTGGAGGGCCATATTGTTTTGTTCAGTTGAGGTGGTCTGGTGTTTTTTGAACAGAAGAGTGTCACGTTGAAAATATTTTTCTTTTCTTTATCGCTTTTAAGGAACCACTCAACCAAATCAAATAATTGAGAAAATGGCACACTTTTTATGTAAACCAAAACTTCTCCACATACCCAGAAACAAATGTTAAATTCCATTTTAATCAGGCCAGATCAGTTGACAGGGTATGAATTATTATCAAAATGATCTCTGAGAGCACTAATAATTTGATTCTGTTTTAAAATTTGTATGGCTGTTGCTGTATTCAATTACAAAGTAATAATAATAAAATGAAATCTACCAAAAACATTTATGAAATGTTGGGGGAAATTTAAATACACATAGAATATTTAATGGCATTAATGAATAATAAATGACCATCTAGATATAATAAGAGCATAGTTTTACATAAAATATCTATATCTCTTAGAAATACATAATGAATTACTTACTGATGAAAAAAATATAAAGCCTGAGATCCATTTAAAATAAACCACTGGGTGTTGGTATAGCTCAAACAACATAGGTCATATTTGATAACTGTTGAATCTGGATGCTGAGCACATTGGATTAATTATATTTTTCTCTCTACTTATGTCTATATACATTTTCAATAATGTTTGTTTTTTAAGGGATTGGTTAGTTCAGATTTCCATACACAGAATATTAACTTCTGGGCTTTTTCCCAAAATGGGTTGGCATAGTCTCCACCCTTCATGTTGTGCATCTCTCATTAGTAATAGTAACAGTTGTTATTAATTGATTTTAGCAATCCCAAGGCTCTGAAATACATGTTTTATGTATATAGAAGATAGACAGATACATAGACAGATATAGATAGATAGGTGATAGCTAGATAGGTTATCTTTATAAATAAATGAATTAAATTCTTGTCTTTTCCTAATCAGCTGAAAAAATGGCCAGCCTTTTTTAAAAATTGCTGAATCTTGAAATAATGGGATTGAGAGAAAGCATTGAAAACATCTATGGACTATTTGATTAATTTGGTTGTAAAAGACAGAGCTTGCCCCAAGAAATGATTGAAAAAGATGAGAGAAGAGTGGGAAAAAATCAAGCCAACAGCAGCCCTGGGATTGAGGCAGAGAACTATGGAGTCAGAGAGAAGGGGGGAGTTGGGATCACCAGCCTGCAGGGCTATGTGAGAGGCACCAAGGAAAATGTATCTATGTTTCAAAAAACCCTGTATTCTGTCATGAATAAAACCTCTCTGTAGCTGTGCTTTGCCCTGCAATAGGTTTTTAAATCAGCTTAAAAAAAAAAAAAAAAAGAGTGATGATCACCAACACGGTATATATTGTTTCTTTACATTTTCAAGCAAGCATTAAAGTTTCTGAGAAGTCCTGATAGGAAACACAGTTCAATGTTTTTAACCCAGAAATTCCAGAATTATTTGGCTACCCCCCCCCCCACCCCCGTGTGTGCACACACACACACACACACACACTCACTTTTAGGCTCCTCTCATCATCATCTAAGTCAAGTGCTTGGAACACTGAAAGTGCTGCCTCACATTCACCATCTGATCCATGTGCCTGGTTCAAAACCTGGCTTCTCTAGGTTGCCATTTTCTGCCTGACCTTCGCCTCTCCTCATCCACAGCTCAGCCTGTGACCACCCAAGGTCTGTTCTATAGAACGGTCTTTTCTCTGACATATTTCACAGTCATATTTTCAGATACCCTGTTTTATTTCCTTATTTTTAGTTTGCTATCGGTATATAGTATTTCAATTGGAGTATCTTTCTGGAGAGTTCCAGTTCTAAAACCCTATGGAGCAAAGTGGTGCTGGAGGAGAGCGTCCCCTTGGAATAATATTTCTAAGGAAGAATTGGCAGACCTCTTCCCTTATAGGATAAAAAATATGCTACTTCAGCTCAATTTATCATTTTAGTAATTGTGGGTGTGTCCTGCCTTAGATCACCCTGGGGAAATATTTTTAGAAAAGCAGCAAGAAAGCTGGTGCTATCGCATTCAGGAAGCTGGAGTAACACTTTGGGTATTTGATGGCCTCAGCTCTCACATGCAGATGCCTCGATCACAGCATTTGGTGGTGAAGGCCCACCATCCCAGGAACCATGCTGATCCTTCCATAATTTCAGGGTGAGTGCTGTTCTGAAGCTGAATTTACCTGGATTTTCAGTTAGGTCTTTTTATTTATTTTTTTTACAAGACTCCCTGGAAAGATTTAAGGATTAAAAAAAATGTAAAGAATGAACATATTTTTCTAAATTGGATAAAGCCAGCAAACTGCATCTAAAGAATTCTTTTAATTAAAAAAAAAATGGAGAAAAACATGGTACCACAAAACTGACCCACTCACTGAGGCTTTATTTGCTGTCTTGTATTAGTATTTATATTTTTATACATGGCTTTGCACTTTCCTAACTAAATGGTAATGTCCTGGAAACAGGATCCATATTTGATATGGCTTTGCATCCACTAAAGTACCCCAAGTAAGTTATAGCAAATCTTGAAACACATAGTTCATGACAGGAAGAATGAAGATGAGTTTTAAAAGTTAAGACAAATACATGAGTTATTTGTCCAAAGAATCATAAGATAAATACCAGGCAAAAAATTTCACTAAAAAGAATATGATAAAGAGCCTAAAAGACAGGAAAGTAACTGAGAAATATTTTATGAGAAGCCTTTGGATTTAAGTAAAAGAGGAACAATGGTAACTTCAGTGAAAACAGTTTAAGTGGAAATGAGAAATAGAAAATGTAAGATGATATGACAGGGAGAAAATAGATGATCATTCAAGAATGTTTTATCAGAAAGAGAAAAAAATCATCATAAAGAATAATACAATGAGATTGCCAAAAAGGATATTGAGAAATTAAATATGCCAGAACTTGAATACTAGTTGCTAATTTAAAATAAAATGGAAGAAACTGATAAGAAGATTCTGAAGCTATCTTAAGGACAACTTCGATCATTAGAGATTGTGAATAAAATTTAGAGTTTACTCAAGTTTAAATTCAGTGGCAGAGTCTTTCTCCGAGACTTGAAAAGGTGAAAGGTGTAATTATCATTTGGAGTAGAAATTTTGAGGTTCTTGATCATTATACTAAACTTTAGTCTAAAAACAGCAATGACAATCACATTGTATTTTGAGATAATTAAAACCAGACATTCCCACAAAACTCTTTCTCCATTATTCCTTTATGTGATTAACTTTCCCTTAAATTAGCTTGAAATTCCTAACATTCGAGTCATTTCTTCAAATTAGACAAGAAAACTAGAGACATATTTCTTTAATTAAATTTATTGGGATGACATTGGGGTGAATATATCGGTTTCAGGTATGGGTGTCTATGTTATAAGATCTGTATACTGTACCATGTGCTCACCACCCAAAGCCAAATCTCACCACCCAAAGCCCCTCTGACAACCACCACACTGCCGTTTGTCTTCATGAGTTTGTTTTATATTCCACACTAGGGGCCCAGTGCACGAATTTGGGCATGGGTGGGGGCTGATCAGGGCTGGGCCGGCTGGGTGGAGGGGATGTGGGAGGTTGCGGGGGTAGGGGGGGCGATCAGGGCCCTGATCAGCTGGTTAGCCACTGTACTGCGTGTCATAGCGACCAGTCGTTCCAGTCATTCCAGGAGTTCTGTCATTCTGGTTACTTGGCTTTTATATATATAGATGAGTGAAATCATATGGTTCTTAGCTTGTTTTGACTGATTTATTTCATTTAGCATATTCTTGAGGTTCATCCATGTTGTTGCAAATGGCACTATTTCATCCTTTCTTATGGCTGAGTAGTATTCCATTGTGTATATGTACCACATCTTCTTTATCTAGTCCTCTATCACAGGATGCTTTGGTTGTTTTCATGACTTGGCCACCGTGAATAATGCTGCAATGAACATATATCTTTGTGAATACATGATTTTGAAGTTTTCTAGTATATTCCCAGGAGAAGGATTGCTGGGCTGCATGACAGCTCTATTCTCAATTTTTTGAGGAATTGCCAGACTACGTTTTATAGCATCAGTCTACGTTCCCACCAGCAGTGAATGAGGGTTCCCTTTTTTCCACAACCTCTCCAACACTTATTATTACTTGTCTTGTTGATAATTGTTATTCTAACAGGTGTGAGGTGGAATCTCACTGTAGTTTTGATTTGCATTTCCCTAGTTGCCAGTGTGGTTGAACATCTTTTCATATATTTATTGGCTGTTCCTATGTCTTCTTGGGAGGTGTATTTTCAGGTCCTCTGCCCACTTTTTGATTGGCCTCTGTTTTGTTGTCAGTTTCTTTTGCTGTGCAGAAGCTTTTTAGTTTGATATAATACCATTCATTTATTTTTGCCTTTTCTTCCCTTGCATTTGGGGTCAAGTTCATAAAATTTTCTCTGTAACCAAGGTTCATAAATTTGGTACATATATTTTCTTCTACATAACTTACTGTTTCTAGTCTGATATTTAGGTTTTTGAACCATTTTGAATTAATTTTTGTACATGGGGACAAACTGTCATCCAGTTTCATTCATTTGCGTGTGGCTTTTCAGCTTTCCCAGCATCATTTATTGAGGAGACTATAGTTACTTTGTGTGTTTCTGGCTCCTTTGTCAAAAATTAACTGTCTATATACATGTGGTTTTATAGTTGGGCTCTCTATTCTGTTCCATTGATCTGTGTGTCTGTTTTTTGTCCAATATCTTATTGTTTTGATTATCATAGCACTGTAGTATAATTTAAAGTCAGGTAGCATGATACCTCTAGCTTTGTTCATCTGACAAAGGCTTAATTTCCAAAATATATAAGAACTCATAAAATTCAACACCAATCAAACAAACAACCTGGCAGCCAACCAGTTGGGAGATGATATTTGCAAACAGACATATCTTTGAAGGCATAATTTACAAGGCACACAATTTACAAAGGTAAAATGCTAGGTGTCTGAATTTTCTCCAAATGAATTTATGGAAGATATTATTTATTTTCTAATATTTCTATATTAATTATATTGCTCTTTTTCCAAATATTATTTTGGCTAAAGTGGATCTTGAAATCCAGAATAAAAGTAGAATGAAAAAAGACATGAGTTGAGATATTTGAATTATTAATAAGTTAGCCTTGGTTGACTATAGATACTATTAGAAATGAAAGCATAAGAAGAAAAGACCATATTGGATTGCAAGACAATCCTATCATCAACCTTATATTTACCAACAGTTTAATTTTACATGGATACAGCCCGTTCTATATCCTGAGATGGATACCAGAAAACCATTTTCCTTGTCATCAAACATCAGAGCCTTGGTGACCATTCGTGCTCAAGCTGAACTAAATATATGATTGTTCCTCTCTCTTATAAAATGCTGTATTTGTGCCTGCACAGAGGTAAAAAAAAATGCCAAACTGAATTTTAGGAATGGATGCAAAAGGAAAGAAAAGGGGAAAAATAAAATACTAAATGATTTTAGAAAACTGCAGAATTCTATATTCTGTATCATTTATGTTTTTAATACATACACTAGAAATTTCTTACTATTTACACAATATGTTATCATTTTAATAGTTTAATCTTGCTATGTGCATTTACTAATAGTTGACTTTGATTAAAATGCAAAGTTTTGGAGGAACATTTGCTGTGTGAAATTAACTGATTAGACTTTGGATAATTATACAGAATTAGTTTTGGATATTTTATAGCAATCAGAATAAAAAAAAATTTAATTACTTAGAAATGTGTTTTTTAATCATTAAATATAGGGCATCCATAAAAGTTTAATAAATATTAGCAATATTTCAAATCTCTATTCTTAAAACAAATGATTAGACTTGGATATTAATTAAATATAATGCTTAGGACATTAGGGAAATATCAGCAATCACCTCATTCTAAATAATAATTGCAAATAAATAAGGTTTTTAACTTTCAGGTAGTACTTGCCAAAATTTAAATTATATTTTAGGTGCATGTTTTTAAAAATTCTAATATGTGACACAAGCATTTGGAATATATCACTTGATCCAAAGATTAAAAGTTTATAACTTTAAGTGAAACAGGACTTGGGAAATAGAGACATGAATGTATGAGCAGGTTTTTTGTTTTCCTCATCTCTGCCCTCTCTAGGGTCTCCTCCCTGGTGTCTTAATCTCAGGCCCCGCCCCTTGATCAGCAACCTCAGCCACTCCACCTGTTCCCACAGCCCTGATACACAGTTTAAAGTCTCTAGCTTTAATCCCACCCTTGGGATGCTATCCGATGTGTTCAATTAACCAGTGGGCATTTTCATTTTGAAAATGGCCATCAATAATATGTCTAAAATTCAACTTATTACCTTCCTCTTGGCAAAACAAATAAGTCTTTACACTGCTTAAATGTCTAAAAATTATAAATAAAAAATTTATATCTATATTGATATTGAATATCTATAAGTCTTACTCCTTTAGTGCAGGTAAGTTTGGAAATGGCGCTCCGTCTGCTGCCCAGTTATAGCACTTCATGGGCACAGAAGGGCACATGACTACAGCTGAGCAGGAGATGGGAGGGGATGAAAGCCTGCTCCCAAAGGGGCTGAATTTGTATTGGATGGGAGACCTGGAAAAAGGAAGGAACACCACCATCTTAGGTAAATATTACGACCACAGCTTTATTTTTATTTAAAAAGATGGCAACAGAATCTATAAAATGTTGCTGGTGGCACTGTTTCCATGGTAAGAAAAAAAAAAAAATGTCTCCATGGAACAAAATTCTAAATAAGCAGCCAAAAATTAACAAAATACTGTGTTTCTATTTTAATAACATTTCAGGACAGTCCCAGACTGTCACTATGGAAGATTATCTACTTTATAAATTGTCATTTAATAGCCAAGAAATGCCTTTTGTGAGTTCTTGGTTTTAGGAAGATAATATAACCAATCCTTCTTCAGAAACATCCTCAGATCCAGTGCCATGTAAATGTTCTAACAGAGTACCCATTCACAATAGAGATGCAAATATTTATAGCTCCTTCCAACACAGACACCCAGATGACAAATACAACTGCATATTTTTATCTGCTGGGAGGAGGCATTTTTCTCCAAATGAAAAGATATAAAAACATGCATTAATTTGTTTTATGAAAAGTCAAAATAAATTATTTCCTTGAATGCAAACAAATCCATATTTGATCTTACAAATAAACACAAAGTCTGCTATCTATCTAATATTTTCCTTGTCAATCTCACGTGAAGTCACTCAAGGACTTGAAGATTTTCTCATCCAGAGTCTAGCAATGCCAGCAGTTCAGGATCATCTGGGAGCTTATTTATCATGAAGGCAGAATCTCACGGCCCGACTCTGAGAGACTGAACCAGAATTTGAGTTTTAACAAGATCCTTTAGTGATATGAAGGAACAACAAGTGTGGGAAGCCATGGGGCACATCATAGAGGTAGCAGCAAGAAGCAATCTGGTTGGATAATTTTTTTAAAAAAAAAATTGATTAGATAAGTGGATTTTAGACAAAATTGCTGGATACAAGGCATTTCTTAGAGATAAGTCATTTAACTCTGGCTTAAGTCTTATCTGCTTTCTCCATTTTAACATACTATCCAGCTCGGAAAATGTTTCCTGTATTATTTGGCTTTTACTTTTTCATATTTGGGGTTGGAAAAACACAAATTGTCTTTCAAGCATCTCTACAGTATATTATGCTGAAGTACTCTGAGATAAACATTGCGAAAAACATTCAAAATCAGGTCAGAGTGGTCTCAAACTCATGGTTAGCCTCCAACAATTCTGTGAGACCGTTGAAGAACTAGATCACTGTGGAAAGGCACTAACTGGGAGAATTATGGGATATCATCCCCTTTATATTTTTATTACGTTCATTGTGACCTCAACCCTGCAGCCTCCACTCTGATGCATATACACAAATCCCCCGAAAGATGAAATATTATTATTGTCCTTTGTTAGCACATTTTTCTAGTCACAGAAGTAGAGCTACATATGGGTGGGAGGCCAAATAAATGTTCACCTCCAACCCTTTTGCAGCCTCAATGCACAGCGCTGCAGTGTGGTGTAATTTCCCACTTCTTTGATCAGTTCTATGTAATCCCAAGAAAAAAAATTGCTTTCTCAGCTTTGGATATCCAGACTTTAAAATCTCCCCAGTCTCTTGCCAGATCGAAACTGGAATAGGTTTGCGTGTGAGTGACATGAGTGAGAGGTGACTAATCTCTGCCACCCATCATTTTGAAGGTTGCAAAATTGACTCACTTTCTCTTTGTCAGCGTAGATGGAAAGAATGAGAGAAAGTCACAGAAATGTACATTAGCTTGTTAATTATGCTCACCTCCATTTGCTGTGTAAAGATATTTGATAGCCGTTTCTGTAAAGAGCAGTCCCAGTTTTCATTAGTGAGTTCTGCAGCTGCTTGGAGTTCCTGGCAGGCACCCATTTAAGGCTGTGTAAGTCTAAAATGTTTTCCCTAACGTTTCAGTTCATATTGAAAACAGACACACACTCTTCAATGTTTAAAGCAGAATTGTTTCTGGCCAAATTTTCAGTGTCAACACAAAATACTGCAGAAGAAATTACTTTTTTCCCCCCCTGAAGATCTCAAAAATCAAGAGAAACAAATAGAGAAAGAAATAGATGGAGTAAAAAGAGAAGAATGAAAAAGCTCCCTACATATTTCAATCCAAGTTTACATAGATTAATTTTAAGGAACTCATAATAATCTATTACGTTTTCCCAAGGAAGTTAATAGTGACCTAACATATAACAATCCTTGCCTCTAAGAACGTAAAGCAAACAAAAACTTTTATAGAGACAAGTTAATCCTTACATATAACAATTCATTTTGTAGTATCTAAGTGATTCATTGAAGAATATAATTTCACTGGTTTTCCTTCACACAAAAATTGGAGAGGATTAATATAAAGACCATTAGAAGAAACTAATGTAAGACTAGGTCACTATTGCTTATATCATTGTATACAGACAAATTATGATGGGAAGCCTTTATAAAGACTTTAAGACTATTTTTAAGATGACAAGAAAAGCAATTCAGATGAAGTTATATTCACATACATCATGCCTCTAAAAAAATTACCTTGGAAGGGAGGTAATTCATTAATTGTTTAAAGGTACTGAAGTACATAGTCATGAAAGAGCAGAGGACTATTTTAAAAAGAGGAAAAATATTTTACTGAAGACAAATACCATTTCTAAAAATATTATATTTTAAATTTGCTTGCACTATTTTCAAAAGGATTTGTGTCGGTAAAGCTTGTTAAGATATTTCATAATGAAATTGTTTCTTATAAAGAATGTTAGCAATATTTCAAACCAATAGAAAGAGTGTCTCTTGCAAGTATCAGGAAATATAAAATCTTCTTTATGTAGGCAGTTGGTTTTTGAAGATCAGTGAATCCTTGTTAATGTTTTGAAAATTTTCTCTTTTCTTAAAAAAATACTTTTTTAAAAATTGATTTCAGAAAGGAAGGGAGAAGGAGATAGAAACATCAGTGATGATAGAGAATACTTAATCGGCTGCCTCCTGCACGTGCCCTGTTGGGGATCAAACCCAAAACCTGGGCATGGGCCCTGCCCCAGAATCAAACCATGACCTCCAGGTCAATGCTCAACCACTGAGCCACAATGGCTGGGTGAAAATTTTCTCTTTTTAATCCTGTTTTAAAAGGGTAATGTAGTAGACACTTTGAAAATACATTTTTCCTGTTTTTAACCACATAGCAACAATTTATTTTTGTTAAATATAAAGACTATGAATGACAAAATAGATAAAGGAGATGCTACAGGTGATGCCCAGTTAAGAAACAAGTAGTAATGTTTACGTGTAATGAGTATGATGAAGGACATTGGACTACGACCAGAAAATAATAGTTAAATGCATGTTGGAATCCCAGGGCTTAAATAGGTGGGGGAAAGAAGCTGATCAGTAACTAATGGTGTAAAGCTAGGGTCCTTGAAAATGTGACCCCTCAGTAACAGGGGAGCTAGAAAATATCTACCTGTTGCCAACATGAGACCATGTTGTGCTCTCTGAGTGGAAAACTTTGTCCTCACCACCATCATCATCGTTTATCACCACGCTCCAAAGCTTGTTGCCAGAGGCATTCTCCCAGAGGGATGAGGAAATCTAATTTATGTTACTCATCCAACCCACCACCACCACCATCACCCCTTGGGGAAACCCAGATGAAGAAATGATACTGAACTGTTTCTAGGGTAGCAATGCCCCTTGATGCTAGGAAGAAACAAATGAAAACATTCCTGAGGAAAAGCATGCTCAACTGTGTCCCCTTGAAATTGTCACAAGTTAAGTTCTCAATGGTTAAGATTTACCTTAATTACATATGAAAAACAACAAAAAGCTATATAAAGGAAAAAAATAATAGGTCATCACGAGAGAACATTAATAGAAAAAAGAAGAAATCCACTTACACATCCTTGGGGAAAATGAAATTATCAGATACAGGATATAATGTGGATCTATATAAAGCAGTTTAAAAAGATAAAAGATAAAGTCAATGTCATGGTAAAGGGAAAACCAAAGTGATCAGCATAGTCAGAGAACTTCTATGAAAAAAAAAAAAATATCCTGCAAAGAATGGGAGAAAGGACAGATGATATGCAGCTGAAGAGAGAATCAATAACCTGGAAATTACAGCCCAGAAAGGTAAAGAAACATGAACCATAAAAGACATGTTGAGACATGGAATATAGAATGACATGTCTGCTGTGATATTTGTTCAATGTATTAAAACTATATTATTTAGTCTTCATCCCTGGTTCCTGGCATGGAGGGCCTAAAACCTTTGTAATTGTCTGAGTGACAGGAACATCTTTTGTTACAACATTTGCTTTTATCTGTGGCTCCTGACAAAAGGGCTTCTAAGACCCTGGAAGTCTTTGTTATATCTGTCTTTTTAAATGCGAATGAGATGACTGGTGGCTGGGGGCACCTAGATAGCTTCAGGAAGGGGACTAGTCACCAGAAAGACCAACTGTGTGATTAGAGATGGGAACTTCCCTCCATACCCCTGACCTCCAGGGCAGGGAGGGGGCAGTAGTAGATTGTGTTATTCACCAATAGGTAATGGCTTAGGCCAGCAGTTCTCAACCTGTGGGTCGCTACCCCTTTGGGGGTCGAACGACCCTTTCACAGGGGTCACCTAAGACCATCGGAAAACACATATATAATTACATATTTTTTGTGATTAATCACTGTGCTTTAATTATGTTCAATTTGTAACAATGAAAATACATCCTGCATATCAGATATTTACATTACGATCCATAACAGTAGCAAAATTACAGTTATGAAGTAGCAATGAAAATAATTTTATGGTTGGGGGTCACCACAACATGAGGAATTGTATTAAAAGGTCGCGGCATTAGGAAGGTTGAGAACCACTGGCTTAGGCAATCATGGCTCAGTGATGAAACCTCCATAGAGACCCTAAATGTTGAGGCTGGGAGCGCCTTCTGGTCGGTGAACACATCCACATGCTTGGATGGCAGAGCACCCCAACTCCAGGGAGGAAGAAGCTCCTGGACTTGGGACCCTCCTAGATCTCACCCTGTGGACCTCTTCATCTGCATCCTTTATAACGTCTAGTAAATGTACGTTCGTGTTTTCCTGAATTTTGTGAGTCATTCCAGCAAAGTATCCAACCGGGTGGAGTGGTTGTGTGAACTTCCAGCTTTGTAGCTAAGTTGGACAGAAGTATGAGCACCCTGGGACCCATCACTTCCAACTGGCTTCTGCAGTGGGGGGCAGGCAGTCTTGTGGGACTGAGCACCTAACTTACAGGGTATGTTCTAACTCCCTGTAAGTTAATGTCAGATGTGAATCAAAGTGTAGGATACCCCATTGGGATCTGCAGAGAATTAGAGAATTGGTTGGTGTGGGGGAAAGCCCCACACATTTGGTGTCAGAAGTGCTGTGAGTAGAAGAAATAGGTTTCTTTTATCTACATGTCTTTGGCTGGTGGAGAGAGAGCAGAGAGGATGAAAGAGAGGACAATATTTTCAAAAATAATGGCCGAACATTTTTCAATAAAAATTGATTCCAGATATAATAAAAACAATACAGTAGTGAGTCACCCCCCCCCCCCCCTTATCCTTGGAGGATACATTCCAAGACCCCCATGGATGGCTGAAACCACAGATAATCCCCTGTATACACTATGATTTTTCTATACGTACACACTTAGATAAAGTTTAATTTATAAATTAGGCCCAGTAAGAGATTAATAACAATAACTAATAATAGAATAATTATAACAATATACTATAATAAAAGTTATGTGTCTATGGTCTCTCTCTCTCTCTCTCAAAATATCTTACTGCATTCACCCTTCCTCTTATGCTGATGTGAGATGATAAAATGTCAAACCGCTTCCTGAATCTCTGCACCTGTCCCTTACTTGCAGAAAGTGGCGTGGGGCTCCCTTGCCCAAGCTTTCCTCTAGGCTTTTCTTATTGGAAGTATAGTTCTCAGGAGATTTTGCAGTTTCACCCCTACAGCCGCATGGTGATGTGGGCGATTTCCACTTACATGCACACTCCTGCCGTCCTTGTATCAGGCTCCCCGACTCTTCATTCCTGCTGTTTGAGCTTAAATCTCAAATAAACTACCTGAATAAACATTTTGCCTCAGCTTTTCCTTAGTGAAAAACTAAGCGAAGAAAACTCATGAAATAAAAATGCCCATGGTTTAATATAGAAGAGTTTGAAAAGATAAGAAAAGACATAAATAAATTTATAATATTAAATTTGAAAATTTATAAGACATATATTCTTAGAAATTGAAACAAGAAGAAATTGATTTCCTGGCTGTTTATATACCTGGAAAAAGATTGATTGAACCATTCATTTAAAATTCTTCCATGGGAGGAAAAACAAAAATAAAACATAAACAGCCTGTCTGAGTCTTTTAAAATATTAAGAATATTTTGAAGTCTGCCTAATATTAAGAGGTAGAAAAGAAACAGAAAGAAATTATATACTTTTCAAATTTGTTAAACAAGTTGGTAAAACCCTAACACCAACCAAGTTCTTTAATTACTAATACAATTTCCATGTCAGTATAATAAAGAGAAAACAATAATATGCTTATTTCAATGGACTCAGCAAAAGCACAAATAAATTTCAACACCCATTTATCATAGAAAGTTGATATAAAACTACAAACAAAAGGGATATGTCTTGAACTTATACAAGGATAATTACTGAAAACCTGAAACAAATATAATATTTCATGACAAAACATCAAAAGCTTTGTCTATAAGATCAGAAATATGTGTGCCCACCACCCACAATTTCATCCAACATAGTACTTAAGGTGTCAGCTAGTATAATAATAAAAACAAATGAGATACAAAATTTAGTGTAGATAAAAATCAAAGTAAGATTTTAAATTGATATGATTTTACTTAAAAAGGTAAAGTAGTCACAAAAAGTTACCAGATTTAATATTATATTTTAGCTGGCATATTTATAATGTTAATCATTGTAAGCTGTTATCAATGATTCTGCACTATGTTAAACTTAATTTTATTAAACTGTATGCTATTATTAGTCAGTGTTATTCAAAATATAATTGCTTCTCAGAGGAACTTATCTTTTTGTTCTAAATAAAAATAAAATATTAGATCATGCCTTCCATCACTTTAGCATGTATACATTTTATTTGTCTGAAAAATCAAGTCTTCTTCCACTACCTAAAGGAATCTTTTTATAAAATAAAAAATGAGAATATTGAAGAAAAAGTCATCTTTTTTTATTTTTTATTTTTTTAAATATATTTTATTGATTTTTTACAGAGAGGAAGGGAGAGAGATAGGGAGTCAGAAACATCGATGAGAGAGAAACATCAATCAACCGCCTCCTGCACATCTCCCACTGGGGATGTGCCCGCAACCCAGGTACATGCCCCCGACTGGAATCGAACCCAGGACCCTCAGTCCGCAGGCCGACGCTCTATCCACTGAGCCAAACCAGTCATGGCGAAAAAGTCATTTTTAAAAATAAAACAATAATTAACAATATCAAACAAAAAAAGAGAGTCACCAATGATCCTTTTAAAAATCAGAGCAAGATTCAATAATATTTCAAATGTATCCACAAGTAAAAACATTTAACTTACTTAAAATGTATCATTGCTATAAATTCTGATGTAATAGTTCTAACAATTAAATGCAATCAGATGTTTTGTTCTTATGAGTAAAAGTAACATCTCTGAGAACAGGAAGCTTATAGTTTGACAGTAGTGGGGTATTACATAACAATATCACCAAAACGTAGATTATATCTGTGGCTCTAAAGTTCTTTTTAATTACTATTATTTTCCTCCTTTATGAAGAAAGATATAGCATTTCGGAGAAGGTAAATGATGGGTCTCCGACTGCCAAGTGATGTGCTATTTATGGGGCTTACTTATGCAGATTTTTGCAGATAATTGCTATGAGATGAAATTGCATGTATTAGAGGAAGACACTGCCCTGTGTGAGAAATGGAGCTTCCACATCTCCACTCCCTGCCTCGTCCGGCAGGAACATCTCCAAGTGCCCTCAGGGGTACAGTTCTGGATACGAATTGCATTCTCTCCTGCAAGTCTTGGCAGAGGGAAGTGAGACAAAGGCCATCCCGTGGCAGTTAGGGCCGTACGGCTAGTGTTGTCAACGGTGTCCTGGAGTGAGGGTCGGCTGTGGTGATGGTGGAAGTGGGGGCAGCAGCAAGGAGCTGAATATTGAATTGCAAAGTGGGTGCAGTGGCCTTTAACTCAATAATCCAATGGTTATGCCAGCTTCTGGTCCTCCAGAACAGCGGTTCTCAACCTGTGGGTCGCGACCCCTTTGGGGGTCGAACGACCCTTTCACAGGGGTCACCTAAGACCATCGGAAAACACATACATAATTACATAGTGTTTTTGTGACCAATCACTATGCTTTAATTATATTCAATTTGTAACAATGAAATTGGGGGTCACCACAACATGAGGAACTGTTAAAGAGTTGAGGCATTAGGAAGGTTGAGAATTACTGCTCCAGAACCTTTGAAAGTCCTTCTGTTCCTTCGTGTGTACACACCCTTCCCTTCATAGATCTAGAGTGGGTGTTCATGGCCTGTGCTAGGTCCTGGCCCATTCAGGATAAGGGTGCTTGTTTAATTTCTCTTCATGTTAAATAGTTGTGGCTCATCAACTCTCTCTCTAACATGGGGCTGCCCCTATTTCCAATGAAGACAGCCGTTCTCAATGTGCATTTGTTGACTAGAGAAGGCTTCAGCCGCCAGCTAGTGCTGAATTCAATACCTCTGCAGCTTCCTAATATTATAATGTTGCTATTCTTATTTAAATGCAGTAAAATGCAAAGCCCAATTTAGGTAAAAAGGAAAGCAAAGCGGTCATATCTCAGGCATCAAGTCATCTCTTGGTCTGGTGATGTGCCAGACTTGAGCCCATGTTTGCCAAGTATTCACTTCTCTGTGCGCCCCGGGTAATGCACTTGGCCAAACATTCCAGGTGTCAATTGCTTTACTTAGTCTTTGTTGGAAACAATAAAAAGAAATGCACTAGGAAATATTGCCAATTAAGAAAAAGAGCTTTTTTAATGGGATGTATTATTTTCTCCTTAAATTCCACTGGGTACTGAGCTTTCAGATTTTCATATGTTTTACAGATTCAAAGATGATTTTCCAGTTTGGCTTGTGCACAGTTTGGCCACATTTGAATATGTGCATAAGAAAATATATTTACTGGACAGATCAGTCTTGTTTCTGCCATATCGTCATCCCTCTTCTGGAAACCACTCCATCCCTGCCACTGCCTGAGTGAAGCTGAGAAGCAGCCCTGTGCAGCCTTGTAATCCACCCCAGGAGCCACAGGAGTAGGTCCCCGATGGACGCTTGACCCCATGACAAGTAATATAGAGGATAGCTAGGGATCTCTAGGCTGCCTGGTACTTACAGATCTACCCAAGAAAGGATTAGGATGATTAACTTGGCCAACCAGATCTTCTTTCCCAGGAATTTGAACTAGACCCAGACCATTAATAGTTGGAAAAGTGAGGACCTACAAACTGACACAGAGAGAGCTGAAAAATTATGCCTGTTCTTTTTTTTTTAACTTTGCGGATGATTTGAAAATGGCTCTTGAAATCACTTAACCAATATGGATTACCAATGAATCAGATACTGAATACAGTTGACATTTAAAAACACACCTTTAATATTTTCAACAATAAAGATAAATTCATAAAAAAAGATCATTTCATTTGAAGCAGGCGTAGGATATTGCTCTTGAATTCAGAAATCCAAAAAACCCCTTATGATTTGGTTCCTAATGGTCACAGTTCAATTTAAATTGCTTCAATGGATTATCGCAGATCTTAATTCCACAGTCTGAATCCATCATACTCTCTTTATTACTCATCGAGATGGTGCATCACAATATAACCTTTTGCACCACATGCATTCAATTCATTAATTAGAAATCATGTTTTTGTATATGCAGATTTTAGACATAGCTTGCATATATTTAAGTATCTGACATAAAATGCATACATGCACACATGCCCGTACACAAGAAATGAAGCCTGTTTCTACCTTGCGTTTGATGTGCTGTGTCTTCATGCCATGCCTGCATTCTTGGCACATTGCAGGATATATACCCTATATATCTCACATCCAAACCATGACAGGTTGTGACAGCCTTGTCATTCAATGACATAGACTCTATTTGAGTATATACTTTCTTTCTCTCTGAAAAATGTGTTTATTCATCTAAGCACATACAACAAAGAGTTACGTGGAAACCACAGGACTCCAGTCTAGGCTGACAGACCAGCTTAATCAACACCAGGAGGGAGGGAATGGCCTGACAGTTGTCCCAGCGAGATCATAGTCAGTATCATCCAGTTAGTTAATCCTGCCCAACCAACTGTTCCTGTGAAGAGTAAAGAGGAGCCTACCTTCTGGCAGCTCGCACTATGGTTTGGAAAACAGAAACACACATACAGAGATGTAATCCAACACAGGCTCCATGAGAGTTAAAGCAGAATTACAGGCAAATTGTAACAGCAGGACGAGTAAAGAAAACGATTTTTTTGACTGGCAGTATATGTTAAGGCTTGGAAGACACGACTTCAATTTAACTTTAAAGGATATGTAGGGCTTGGTTGTTTTCAACTTTGCAAGCAGATTAAGCATTCTAACTCTGCAGACATGCTCCATTCCAGTTTCCACTGAGCTCTGGTTGGCCTCTTTCCCACATCCTTCATATATTTATAGATAATCCAAAACTTCACAGCAGAGCCATTTTGCCTACAGTTCTCCCATTATGCAGAATCCTTCTTCATTTGATAATTAGTTTGTAAATTTCAAAAGGAGTTATAAGATGTGAATATCCTGGTCCCTTCATATTTTTCATGGTTCACTTCGTTTTTGGTAGAAAACATTATTCTAATTCTGATACTAAATTTTTCCTAATTTAGTATCAGTAAAATGACCCATGTATTAAACATAGCTTTCCTTCCTCACTTTGATAAGTAATATTTTAAATTTTTTTATTGATTTGAGAGAGAGAAGAAGGGAGAGGGATAGAGAGATAAAAACATTAATGAGAAACTGATCTGCTGCCTCCTGCACATCCCCAACTGGGGATTAAGTCTGCAACCAGGCATGCACCCTGACCCGGAATCCCATCAGTGACCTCTTGGTTCATTGGTTGACATTCAACCACACCACTGAGCAACATCGGCCAGGCTGATAAGTAATATTTGATTCACATTTATTAGACTCACTTCATGCATGTTTCATACATTTTTTGTATTTTTTAGGTATGCTGGTATGAGTCAAGAATTCTATACTCATCACAAGAACTCTATCCTACTCACCCTCTTGTGCGCAGCCTGCGCTTATCTGTGGCAAAAAGGAAAAAGTAGATGCAAAGAAAAACTGAGATCATTCCAACCAGCACACTGCTCTTAATTACTTGATATTTCAGTCAAAAGAGTTATAGACCTAATTTATTCACACAGTTTCCCAAATGGCGGCATATTAAAGTGCAGCAAAATGTCACACTCTAATATGTGCAGAAATAATCTGTCACCCCTTGTCTGATTTATTAGCTGCTGAACAATATCACCAAGTTTTCCAAGATATAATCATGCTATTTAGTGTATTATTATTGCTGCACTTCAGGGACAATCACAGGTTTATCTTAGACTATATTGAATCAAATTTTAAATTCAATTATGCTGCAAGTTTTATTATCACACGTGAAATACTAATTTTCTTTAACTGTGTTTTTTAATCTTGTTCTGGAGGCCCTAAAGCATCGCTTTGATCCCTTGGGCATCTTACCTTATTATATTTGTATGGTTCCCCCCACCAATCCTATTTTTAATTATTATTAATACTGTTTAATATCTTCTAAATGGCAACCTAGGGGCTTAGTACATTTTAGAACCTCCCTGGGCTCCTCATTACTGCCAGAGAGAAACTGTTTATTAGAATAACACTTATTGATGTGCGCTTCAGTTTAGGAGACGCCCAAGAATGTGCACAACAAAAAGCTAAGAGCTGAAAAGATTGCAAATGCAAAATAAATTCTCAAAGTTTAAGAAAAGTTCCTTCCAGATGTTTTTTTATCAATAATTTCAGTTTTCTTCCTGTACATTCTTGAAGTGCATTTCAGCAAACAGCTCGTTGAGTAGACTACACTAGCGCAGAAAGTTAAGCATCCCCTCCTTTGGGGCTATGAAAATGGCTCTGTGCTAACCTTGATTTGTCAGGACTTGCAAGGCTCCTAAGATACAGATAAGGTCAGAAGATAAATAGGGTTTTGACCATAATCTGTCTCACAGAGAGTTCCAGTGAGGCTCCAAACTATGCTGGCGTTATTCCCACCAATTCCTGAGTACAGTCGAAGGGAATTTTCTCAGCCGCAGCAGAATCCTCGTATAGACTCCCTAAGTGGAGACACTTGTAAATTGACCACCTAAGAAAATTGTAAATCAAAGATAAGTGATCCCCAAGCTCTCCCCCCTAATTATGGTGGTGGGGGGGAACACAGACAGTCAGAGCAACAGACTTGAGCCCTCTCCTCACTTCCCATCTCCTCATCTGAAGTCGGTAATTTATTTTAATTCACAACTTGTTGTTTTTTTTTTTTTAAAGGAAAATCAGAGTCCCTGAAAAGATCTTCCTGCTCAGATTTCAATCTCTATTTCCTCTAAAATGGATATCAAAGGCAAAAATCTCAGGATCCTATGACAGTCCAGTTGGGGTTTCTAATATTGAAAAGGACACCTTAATTGGTTGTCTAAACCCAAGTGAAGAACACAAGGATGAGTGAGGATCAAAGTGAAGAATTGATTATTGATTGGTGATGGTGGTGGTGGTGGTGGTGCGGGGAGGGCGGCGGGGGGGACTCTGAGCAAAAGGACTTTCATGGGATAAAATCTCCAGAGGCTCTAAGCTAACAGGAGCAGGTGGTGAAGACTACCAAAGACAAGAAAGTGAGTAAGGGCTTCAGGTGAGAGGAAGCAGAGTGGCTTCCCAGGGACAAAGAAGCAGACATTAGCATTCCAATGAGCCAGCACAGAGCTAATCAGGCCGAGCCTGGGAAGTTGGCCCCTGTTGTATCTGGGCAGCGTCCCACAAAATAGGTTGGTTTACTACACATTACCTTCTGGCATCTTTTTTAAAAAAAACGGATTTGAGAGGAAGGGGAAGGAAAAGAGAGAAACATGGATGTGAGAGCAAAATATCAATCAGCTGCCTCCTGCACATTCCCTACCACAGCTCCATGCGCTCTGACCAGGAATCCCACTGGCAACCTTTCTGTCTTTCTGTGTACGGGAAGATGCCCAACCAACTGAGCCACACAGACCAGGGCCTTGCATCTTTTTAAATAGAAGTATGGGGCGGGGGGGGGGGGCTTCATTTAGATAAAAATAATCACGCCTTTGCTTGGTTTCCAACACAAAAAGACTGTAGAAAAAGAAAAGTTTTGGAAATTGTGGCATAAAATAAAATATATCTTTATGACTAGATATTTTAGCTATAGGGCTATATATACAGTATATTTAAACAATAATGTTACATTTATGATACTGAGCCACCACTTTACATTTTTGTCAAAAATAATGGTTGTTGCATATGCTTTTAAGTCAAGAAAAAAATCATGGAAAGAATCTTTAATTTCTTTTGTTTAAATCCTCACCCAAGGATATTTTTTCCATTGATTTTTAGAAGGAGTGGAAGAGAGAGGGAAAGACAGAGGAAAATATTGATGTGAAAGAAACACATCAGTTGGTTGCCTCCTGCACAAGTCTCGACCAGAGCCAGGGCCTGGGAGGAGCCTGCAACCGAGGTACCTGCCCTTGACCGGAGTCAAACCTGGGACCCTTTGGTCCACAGGCAGATGCTCTATCCACTGAGCCAAACTGGCTAGGGCAAGAATCTTTAAATTTGATAGAATGTAAATTAAAACTCAAAATAATTAGGAGTTTTCTGTAATAATTTTTATAGAATATAGAAAAATTTAGAGAGAATATTTGTGCTTTGTTGAAACTGTACATAAAGTTTTACAAAGTGAGAGTGATAGGGACCTTAGAGTTCATCTAGCCCTTTTGGAGGCTTTGAGAGATAGAGAAAAGACTAAAAACATGTCTCCTGAATCTCACATTATCATGCTTTCAGGGAGCAAGTCTAAGGTAGGTCAGAGACAAAATGAAACACTATAGATATAGAAACAAAATATGCATATTTGTATAGGTATCTCTTCCCACATGTATACACAATTGAAATAGTTGTATGTAATAGCCATAGAATAGAAAAAATTCCATGTGATTAATTCTTATCAACAAACAATACTAACTTGACACACTGGAAGTCTTTCCCAAAGTGTCATTAAAGCCATTGTGCATATGTGAGTGTGAGTGTGTGTGTGTGTGTGTGTGTGTGTGTGTGTGTGTGTGTTTAGGGGATTTTATATTGTTTTATTTTAATCACTGGGTCCATCACTTGATAATTATCCACATATAAAAAAGCTCAATTGCCACATAATTACTGATTTTTTGTTGAAGAGAAGTGGTAATATAAATTTAAATACTGAGATCTATTTCTAAAATCAATTATGTTTTATTTTCCTTACTTAAAGGTGACTTCCTAAGGAGGCACATGATTTGAAAGTCCTTCTTATTGTTATTGTGACTGGGAGCTGTGATGTGATGAAGGGAAATCTACCTGCTTGCTTCTTGCAGTTTACTCTGATATGAAGCTGATTCTGTGTGCATAATAGAATTTGCTGTCAGTGCTCACATTCCAGGGAGGGGACAGGCCCTGGATCTACAAAAATGAAGCAGAGGCAACACTGCCTAAGTAGTAAATTTTAGGGAGTATGACTTGTGGGAAGGGGAGAAAGGGTAGGTCATGTGACTTTTCATTGACCATGAATATACTATTCGTCTAATCACAATAATTCATGTTCGTAGAAGCACAGAACATAATTACGATACAAAAACAAGATAAAAACCTCTCTTTGTATATATTTTATAATATGAAACACTGGCTCAGTGGCATCATTTTCTGCTCAAAAGCAGCTTTTCTCACCTTACAGACCTCGGGCATGAATTGCATTTTATAAGTAAGCAGATTTTACTGCCCGGTAATGGCTCTAATATAGGGAATGCCGACACATATGTACTTAGAGCAAATATTTACAGTGAAGTAAATGCATAATTTTCACATGCAGGATGTGCGTAATTATGTGATAATAACCTACAGAAAGAACATTTCCTGGCAAATAGGGTCTGATAAAAATAACGGCACTAAAGTCCTGTGACTTTTGCCAACGGGCTATTTTTAGTATCCCAGGAAATGTCTCCTCATCAGTAGTGACTGGGATTGGAAATGCCGGTCCATCGTAACCAGCATTCTCATGTGTGTAGTACAGCTCTGCCGAGCTAGAAGCTCCCTGAAACAAGGGCCTTCAGAGACCAGGCTGCCCCTGCACAGCGGGTTCTCGGTTAGCAGGACTGACATATTGGATCAGACAGCCAGCCCTGTGTTCTGGGGCAGCTTTCCTGATCATTGTGACAGCGCCACCGGCCTCCCCCGACTAGGTGCCCGAAGACTGCCACGTTGTGACAACTGTAAATGTCTCCAGACACTGCCAGGTGTCCCCTGGGGATAAGTCACCCCAGTGCAGGACCATGTCTCCAGAGCTACTTCCTTTAGTGGTCTCTAGTACAAGGTGCTCCACTCTGCCCATACCTGAGCTTCTTGGTGGCTGCAATTGAGACCAGAGATTTTCAACCTTTCTCATTTCATGGTACACATAAGCTAATTACTAAAAGTCTGCAGAGCACCAAAAAATATATTAAATTTTTTGCCAATCTGATGAAAAATAAATAGGTATAATTTTGATTCATTCACACCAGATGGCTATTGTTGTGTTGGCTGTTGTTATTTTTCTTTTTTATTTGACAAACTAAGAGAAAAGAGGTCAGTGCCCTGGCTCAACAGTCAGGGATTGCATGTTTTAAAAATTCTTGTGGCACACCAGTTGAAAATTGCTTATTTAGATACTTGAGAAGGCCATAGGCATTTTCAGAACACAGGTCATCTCTTCTTAATCAAGGGGCTGTCATGCTACTAATTTCCACATGGTTATACAAGAAGACAGAGAAAGAACTCACTATTGTGTTTTAGTTGCCATTGTTTGTTTGTTTGTTTGTTTTTACCTTATAGGAGTCTAAAAGGAAAAGCAGGTATGGAAAAAAGAAAACAATATGCTTTGCCCTTCCCCTCATTCCAAGTTATACACTGAGTTCTGTGTGAACTTCAGTAAGGACACCTGTCTACACTGCCTCAAGTAGCCTCAGGATTCAGTTCTCCATATAGAGTAATATTTTTTTCTTGCTTTAAGCAGAAAAAAAAAAATTGGTGCTTCCTTCATTCACAAAATTAGGCATTTTTAAAGAAGGCCATGTTTAAGAGAATCATATCAGTAACGGTAATCATATACACCCCTATAACTGGCTATCTATATATATAAAAGCCTAAGTGACCATTAAGACAGAATGACCGGAATGGCCAGTCAACCAGTCGCTATGATGTGCACTGACCACTGGGGGGAAGACGCTCAATGCAGGAGCTTCCCCCTGGTAGTCAGTGTGCTCCCACAGGGGGAGCACTGTTCAGCCAGAAGCTGGGCTCACGGCTGGCAAGTGCAGTTGTGGCAGCAGGAGCCTCTCCCGACTCCGCGGCAGCAGTACCAAGTGGCAGCAGCAGGCGCAGCAGGCCAGGATGAGCATGAGCGGCACCCTACCCGAGTCTGGCTCCTCCTTGGCCTCTTGCTGCTTGGCGCACTGCTACATCCCTCAGAGGATGTCTGACTGCTGGTTTATGCCCAATCCCCACACGCCAGCCTAAACCAGCAGTTGGACATCCCTCTTGCAACCTGGGACCCTTCGGTGGCCTAACACAGCATTTGGACATTCCCCGAGGGGTCCTGGATTGTGAGAGGGCACAGGCTGAGCTGAAGGACACCCCCCCCCCCAGTGCACGAATTTCATGCACCGGGCCTCTGTGTGTGTGTGTGTGTGTGTGTGTATGTAATATTCAAAGAATGTTTATAACTTTACATATTTTTCACATATTAACTTATTTATCCCTTATAATAAATCTATAAAGTACTATTATTGTCCCATTTTACACATGAGAAAACTGAAGCAGAAAAGACTAACAAGTAGCACCGAGATTCAAACCTGGACACTAAGTCTAGAACCGATGAGCCAGGGACCCTCCATTCAGCCTTTCACCATGTTATACTTTTCCTCTAGAAACATAAATTGTCTGCCTCCTGCAAGCCCCCTGCTGGGGATCATGCCCTCAATCCAGGCATGTGCCCTGAACTGGAATCTAACCAGTTAGCCAACTGACCTACACAGGCCAGGCTATGGATCTTATTTTTTTTTTTTAATTTTAGGAAATTTGATTAAATTGCATTTAAGACTTTGTCCAGCTCAAGAGGTATGCATATTGATATCCTGGAAAGTTCTTTGCTAAAATTTGATCCTCAATATTAGGGTTAATTTACAAAAGTATTTTGTTTAAAAATTATTTTTTCAGATAAAGCCAAAATATTAGGCTATAAAACAGCAGACCTTAATTTTTAATGCTTTCTTATAGCTACAATATTTCACCTTATTGATGTCAATAGGGAAACACACAATTAGGTGCACACAAAATTAGGCCAAACAGAAGAGTCATAAAACTCTGATTAGCTCAGTTTATATGAGAAATGGAGCAGAGAAATGGGCCATATTGAACATACGGATGGATTTGCTGAATGTTAATTGCACACATATAGAGGTTTCATTTACTTCCCTGTGATCATTTTGTTTTTTTAGGAATATTGTGAGATGGTTTTATTCATAAAATAACTATAGCTAGCACTGCTTATATCAGTGATGGCATAGATAATATTGAGAACAACAAGGAATTTTATAGATGTAATAGTCCATGCTTGAAGAGCACATTTAATATTTTATAGCTTTTGGATTGTAATAAAAAAAGAAATTGATCATCAGCTTACATTATTATTAATCTGATTATTGAGTGACTTACTGAAAAGGCAGAGGACATATAAGATAGGAATGGTGAAGCTTTGGGATACTATTATATGATAAATTATTAAAGCAAGAGGAACTGGCTAAGCCAGAGAATCTTTAGCCTGCCCCAAAGAACTTTCCCAGCAGAAGTATACAAAGAAAGAGGTGGGAGCTGTCCTTGTGGGGCCCAGCAGGAACAGGGTGCACATAGTTGCAGAAGATTTAAAAGTAGTAATGAAACTCACTAAAAGGTGGCCTTAAATTTTATTATCACTGTACACTTGGCAATTCTAAACAATGCAGATAATAAACTATGCCAATAAAGTACTCTTCTCCCAAGAAATTAAGTTAGTCTAAATTCTAACTATCCTATAGTTTTTGCTTCTTTTTGATAACATGTTTCAAATAGCATATTTTTATTACTTATCCTTTAAGACATATTGTATACTGAATCAAAGTTATTTCTGGAAAACTTCCAGTTTTATCATCATCCTGAAAAGTGCAGATTTAGATGTATATGACTTTTTTGAAAACTGAAGTCTTAAGGGTTCAGAATTGTTGGGTACCACATCTTGGGCAGCCTGTGTCTCTAACCACTGGGACACCACACATTCTTGCTTTTAAATAGTCATTTTCTATAAGTAATGATAGCACAATCATCTTAAACTAAGATACAGAAGTTGAGTTACTTCAAATCTGTCATTCCATAAGACAACTTGGAGTTTTTATTTGCCTTTAAAAGTTTTGGATATTTGAAGGCTGTGAGAATAAAACCTAAGGAACAAAACTATGGACAGTATTTTTATTTCTGGAATTTATCATGAAATCGGATTTTTAAAAATCTCTGCCAAAGTTATCCTCATGTTTAAGACTTTTCCTAAGTATTTGTACTTCTGAGGCTTCATACAAAAGGAACTTTTCAAAGTGGAAATTAATAAAAAATATTATTTTATCCATGTGGGTGATGATTGGCTGACAAATTTGTCTCTACTGCCGACTGAACCTGAATCCATATAGAAGATCCCTGCTGGCAGGTATAGTGACAAGTTTGAAAGGTTAAGGCTGAAAACAGAAGTTGCATGAGTTTTTTAAATTAATGCGACTGACCAATATATAGATAGTTTTCCCCCTTTTATCTAACCGTCCATTAATGTGATTAACATGTATTAGTCAAATCTCCTTTTCTAATGCTGTAATATTGTAATTTTATATAAATCCACATATGAAGGTTAACTGAAGAAACTTGTCAGTGACTGCATTTCTGTCCTGGCTATTACTATTTTTTTTTTTTTTATCATTTTCTCCTTACGACTAAATATAGTTTTTAATATAAGAGCAAGGCATTAAAAATCATCCATGCTGGGTGTCAAAATCATTAGCTATGCCACTGCTGAGAGAGAAAAGCTGACTTCTAATAGTTTTTGGAGACACTCTTTGAGTCAATCGGAAAAAAACCTTGAAGCCTATAGTAAATATGTAAAAGATGTTTATCCGGTGAGAAGAGCATTTTCTGTCTCTGGATGAGTTCAGGACGAGACTGATTACTTCAGTGAGTCAGTGTAGAGGGGATTCCTACACAGACAAAGAATTCGGACTAAATGTTCTTCCAGCTCAGTTTCCACTCCCAAGGCAGAGAATCTCAGGATTTTCTGAGACTTTCTCAAGTCAGAGGAAATGTAATTGTGTGTCTCATGTGATGGGGGGACACGTCTTCTCAGGTAAATCTTGCTCTTCTGACTCATTTCGTTGGTATAAAGACACCTCGGTGTATTTCTCAGGACTATTCTGAGCCCTATATTCACATAAGGGCATCTAGAAAAGCAATAATGCAATTGCTTTAAATCCAAAGTTTGGTTGATTGTTTGGACCAAATGTCAGTAATTCCTATTACAGATTATTTTCTTTGGCTGTAATCTCCCTATTCTATGATGTTGTGTCACAGACATTTTAGTCAATTTATCATTGGATATTCTTTATTTTTCAAAAGAATTGAATCTTAGAAAATCCTTCAAAATATGCCTGTTATCTTCTAAGTTTTGCAAAGGTGGTCTCATTGTGGAAGTATAGTACATATTTTCTCCTCAACAACAGAAGAGAGAGAAAACATGCAGTCTTCATAGTAAAAAACAAAAACACTTCTTTGTGTGTGTGTATAACTCTTAGTTTTCAGCATTTTCACTCCCCTGTGTCAACTGTAAATTATTGATTTGTGCTTTCTTATATACATCCCTCCTTTATTATCTTTTTCTTTCCCTCTAACACATTATTCTCATTACTCTATTTGGGATAGCTTCATATGCAATTCACAATGTACCTGCCCTAAGTATTGAGATTTTCTTAAATTCTATTTTTTAAAAGTAAGTGCATTGCTAATAATAATATGTATGTGGGTGTGTGTGTGTGTGTGTAAGCACATGTGCATGGAGATATATTTAAACTGGTTCTAATTTTAAAAATGTAGGATTTAGGATTTTCAGGAGGGCAAATAATTCTCAATTCTTACTTTTGTACGTTAGCAATAAATTTCACATAAAAAGAGAACCCTCTGTAAACTTTGTAGGTCAATCTGTGTTCTAGACTGAGTGTTGCTTGTTTTATTATGTGTGACATGATCAGAGGCAAAATAATTTGTGGTACCTCAGTCATGTGCAATAACTATTTCACATCAAAAAGCAAATAGCCAATCTGACTTTTACTATTACACGGTTCATAGGAAATGTGGTTACTAGACCTGAAACAGCAGGCAAGCATGAAATGCAATATTGTTTAACACTGGATGTAAAAATTATTTGCGGGGGGAAAAAAGAAGAAAAAATCTTAAAAGGAAGGGGGTGGGAAGGTGGCAGGAAGAGAAACTCCGGAGAAATAAAATCTCTGAGCAATTGCATTGCTGCAGGCCTCGGTCCTGCTGGTGATGGTCTGGGATGCCGGTACATGGACCTGAGCAAACAGTAATTGACAAACTAAAGATGGCAGCTCTGCTGGTCATCCCATTGTCTTCAAAACAGAGTGGGAAAGCTTTGATGTGAGAGAATCTATTTTATTAGGAGGGAGTCTTGAGTCTCTACAAACATTGAATTTTGATCAAGTTTCTCTAAGTGCCAAAAATGTCTTCTGACTTGAACATTGAAGGGACTCCAAATTGTATGGCATCTTTTAGAAGAGGGAGATTTAATATTACCTATGCCCCAAAGACAGAGAATCAGAATCAAGGAATCATTTATAAAGAGAAATGAAAACAAACAAACCCCAAAACAAGAGAAAGAAAATGGGCAAAAGCTTTTCTTTTCTGTCTCACAGTGGTAAAGTACATAAGTATAACTAAAACTATTTTTTTTTTTGGGTGGGGAAATGTTTGGTGAAAAGATCGAGGGACACCTTTGAAGTAAAAATAAATGTGTTCAAATAATTTTTTGCATCATTTTTTAAAAAATGGCAGCTCAACAATTACAAATGGAGTTAAGAGTTATTTTCCAGGAGAAAGCTACTGACTTTGAAGTAAATAATTTTTGATGACTATAATCATTTTGTGACTGATAAAGAGGTTAGAGGATATGTATAAGTATGAAGCTACTTCCAAAACCATACTTTTTTCCCATAAATTAGGCACAGACATTTGCTTGTATAAGAGCTAAGCTTAAAATTGCATTGTTTTCTATTAAACTGCATATATAGTTAATTCATTAAGTATTAATTACACAGTTATGTTTGACTATAGGCCTTGTGCATTAAATTCGTGCACAGGTAGGGTCCCTAGGCCTGACCAGTGATCAGGGCTGATCTGTGGAGTGACTGGTGAGGTGATTAGGGGCCCCCCGCTGGCACCTGCCTTGGCTGGCCTGGGGCCTGTGGGCTGGAGGCAGCTCCTGCATTAAGCATCTTTCCCCCGGTGGTCAGTGCACATCATAGCAACCGGTCGTTCCACCAGTTGTCCAGCCATTTGGTCAATTTGCATATTAGGCTTTTATTATACAGGATTGTTGGAGTTTAGAGTTTAATATTTGTAATAAAAATCATAAAAATAATTACAGTCTAAAGCTCAAATGTTAATTGTCATTAGGAAGTAAAAATTAATTTATGTGGGATTACAAAGAAAGGAAACAGTAGAAAGGTAACATAATTTTAAAAAAATATTAGGAAGGGTGGTGCTTTTAGGCAGCGAGTTGAAGGTTAACTACAGCAGACAAAGTGTGGTTCTAAGTGGGGTGGGGTGACTGGAAGACCCTGAGGAAAGGGAGGCCAGTATTGGGCCCAGTTTGATAGGAGAATGTGCATCTTGGGGAAAGTTAGTGTGCAAGAAGTAAATATAATGGAATCGAATGGATGCCAGGGTGCATGTTGTATTAATCTTTTAAGCAATAGACACCATGGGGAGCTTGAGCAGAGGGACCAGGTGAAGTGCTAATACTCTGAAAAGATTATTTTCGACCCAACTCTTCCTGACTGGGAGGCCTCCATCTCACCTAGAATTATACGCATTTTTGTGTAGCTGTGTGTGTGTGTACAGTGGTTTGAGGTAGATAGCTAAGAGTTTACTAAGCTAGAGTCTCCCACTAGGGACTTCTGATGGAAATCTCAGACTAGGAGCCTTGTCTTCTGAAATTATTTCCTGCAAAAATGGTCATTTTTGACACTTAGGATGCCAAGCTCATTTATCAAGCTACTTGTAGTCATTTGGGACAAACATTGGACTTTGCTTGATTTTTATTATTTTTATTGTTATTACCAATATTTTTATTAATATAATTATTAATTCATTACTTATTCTATAATCTACTTTACTATCAGATTAGAATATATTTAATTTAGGATTCTGTTGTGTCTGTATATGCATATATTATCTTTTCACGTTTTATTTCATTTCAGATTGAAACAGCATTAGAGATTACTTTTGCCCAAAACCATGAAAGATGGATGAAGAAAATTCTTCTAGTTTGCTCCATGAAGACTCTATTCTCTCTGGAGTAATCAGCTGCAATAACCAAATAGTTTCTCTGTCCCTAAAAATAGCCCTCCAGGAATAATTTTTAACTTTCTACATGAAAGAATTGCTTTGGTAATTCAGAATTTGGAAGCAAAATCCTTCTTTTTCTCTAGTTTTCTCACTCAATAGATCAGGAAGTTAATAGTTTAGGAAGGCTGAGCAGTCATTAGGGAATGCTGCTCTAGCTATATCAGCAATGCTCAGTAGAAATGGAATGTGAACATCAGATAAAACTTAAATTTCTAGTAGCTACATTTAAAAAAATAAAAAGGTGTAGTTAATTTTAATAATATATTTTGTTTAACCCAATGTACCTAAAATATTTTCACTTAATATGAATTGATAAAAATGATTAATGAAGTAGCCCACATTCTTTAGTTCATAGTGTGTCTGTAATCAGGTCTGTATGATGAATTTACTGCCTGGCCCATTTCAAATCAGGTTCGAAGGCCATATGTGCTATTTGACCACTGCATTGAACAGCAAGGACCTATCTAGATCATTGTCCCCATTCCTGGCTGAATGAAATCCCATTAAGTGGTAGATATATCAGTGAGTTTTCAGTCTTATAAATGAGAAAATTACTGACTTAATAATCCTGAATTAAATACTAGATAATGAAAAATTTATCCTGAAGAAAAGCTATATGCTATAATCCTACACGTTCAATTCTAATAAAAATCCAGCTAATGATGACCTTTTGAAAAAGACTCTAAAACGAGATATATTTAAGTTATTAAATCCCCCCTTTTATTCTGGTCTCTTTGTAGAAAAAAGAATGTTACTACTTATTCACCCTCAGTCAAGGGAAACTGTCTGGTGTTTTTGCTTTACAGCTTTTACCAAAGTGATGCTGACTGATCTAGGAAGAGTTCATAGGAGGAGAGTTGAGAAATTTAGATCCTAAACCTATTTCCATCTTTTCTCAATCAATTGGATTTCACACAGATTTGCTCTTTTTTTCATCATAATCTCTCTCCATGTATATAACATTTTCATTTTTTTATTTAGTTCATTCGTTATTTTTTAAAATGTAATAATCCATAAAACCACGTCCACACATAAAATCTAGGGTCCTGACAATAACCTACATATAACCATATGGTTCTACCTTCATCTTCCCAAAGTAAGCCCTATATCATCCCTCGAGTTAAGCATAATTTTGAATCCCATGTTCATAGTTTCCTCACTTTCCATTTTTGTATAGTTTTACTGAACCCATAAAAATTTCTGAAGACAAAGATTTTAAAGTTGTTTCAAGCGTGCAATGCAATATTGGAATATGATAGTATGGGAATGAATTTTTTTAGTTTATTGCTAATACTTGTTTATACTATACAGCATTATTGTTCACTTGCTTGAAATACTGTTTCATTGTGTAGCTCTCCAGACGCTTACCCTCTCTCCGTTGCTGTGCGCTGACACTGTCCCACGCTTTGTGCCCCTGAATAATGCTGCTGCATCTCTCTGTCTCCCCCCGTGCACACGCCTTATTCTTTTTCATTTTTTTAAAAAAGTAAAATAAAAGCAAAGCAGCATATTCGGTAAAATGTATATGACTGAAACATTGTCAATTGTCTATTGTACTACTTAAAGGGGAAAAACTGACCTAATGAAACCAATTTGGAACAAATTTTCCATGCGGATTTTGTGAAGATTGACTATTTTATCACTTTTGAACACAAAAATGTGATCATGTGTAGATAGCCACGATATAGTCATCTATGAAAGATTTTTTTTTAATGGAAATTCACCAGCACTGGTATAATCTGAAGAAAATAATTACATATGTAAATACATAATGAAAACACCTAGTGTGTTCAATGACATACGTAACCAGAAGGGAATATATCTTTCACTCATATAGTGATGGTTTAAGGGAGGATATATAACTTGAGGTAGCTCTCAAGCTGACTTAGGGGAAAAGTTCGAAATTTTAAATAGAAAAAAATGGCATTGGCAAAACCAGAAGCTAGAAAATATAAAATTCAAAATGGAAAGCTGGGGTTAGATAATTTTTATAATTCAGAATTTATGTCACGGATTATTGCATGATAAGAATAAAAAAGTGCTTAATAGTTGAAATCATATTGTGTGATTTACTGAAAATTGGGCCACTGTGTGTTTTCATGCTATGATCTCATTGCACCATTGCAAAAACCCTGTCATGTACCCAGGATAGCAATAGTATCACCTCATTTTAAGAACTAAGTTAAGAGGATTTCCTTTGCTTTCCTGGTCCAGAAGGGTCAGATAAATTACACAATAATATTACTCAGTAATGATGGTGAAGGAACATCTGGCCTTACCTCTATGGAGAGTCTACCCAGCCTTCTCCAAAGCTGTGGAATTTGTGTCATTCAGAATCAGACATGTTACTAAATATACTAACAGAGTGTAATTGATTGTGGAATTCAAATGAGTAGATCCCAGTTTGGGGTAGTATGCTTATTTACAATCATTAATGGGGAACATCTCAAAGAAAAGAAGAGGTCCAGAGTTTTATAAAGTCATCTGAACAAGAAATCAACAGCTTATTTTAAGACATCTTGAAAATTATGTTCAAGCTAACATACTACAAAGTATAATAATCTTATTAAGCATAAATTTACATTTAAAAATAATCTGAATCATTTGAATTAACACCAACATTCAATTAGCAAACCCGTGCAAGTTTAGGAAGAACATACTCATGTTGAATAAAAATGTTCACTTATATTATGTTTAATATTTAATACTATTATGTCAAAGTAAACACAGCTGTTTTTATTAAACCAAAAATATTAAACTTGTTTTATTTCCAAAGATGTACCTAAGTTATGTGAATGTGAATTCTTGAAATCTTTCTGAGTTAAGTTCCAAAAAAATATGTTTTTCAGCACATTGAAAATGTTAACTCAGTTTTCTTATTTTCTGGATTTCTTTAGGAATACTCAATTTATGTAAGCACTTCTTATTTTGTAAGCCAATCAGAATAGATCTCACTTAAGAGATTTTATAATCTACCTTGGCAATACCATCTGGAGGCAGGACACTCATACAATGAAAGGTAAAGGCCTTTCTGAATTAGAGACATACAGTAGGTCCTCAGGTTACATCGGAGATCCATTCCCATGGCGAGATGTAAGCCATAGGAACCCACCTACATAAGCGCCTACCTCACTCACATGGAGCACATACACAGCAGTAATCAAGTGAAACAGTAAAAAAATTAAAAGAAATATAACAATTCCTGACCTTTACTTGTGGTAAATAAATAATAAAAAAACCATAAAGCACAGGTGTACATATGTCAAAATGATGGAACTTTTTTTTTTAATAAATAAATGGGAGATGGCGACGTAACCATGAAACGAGGTATGTCAAGTCTGAGGTAACCCGAGGACTGCCTGAATAAACATTCAGACAGACAATGAAAACGAGTTTATAGCTTTTATTTTGAAATTTCAGCCTGTGACAAACATAGAAACAAAAATACAAAACTTACCCATCCAGATATCCACCTCCCTGTCCAGTAGACATGTTCTCAATTGATTTGAGCCAAAATAGACAAGTAGACAAACAGAAAACTCTAACAAACCAGATGAAGATATGCCTGAACCATTCATCTCTTTACAGAGATACAAAAATGATCAAATATGGAAACAAATAAAATTGGCATGTGAAGCCAAGTGAATGCTAAAAATTAATCAAAATCAAATCCTTACCGTGCTACCCACAGACAGTTCCGGAACACAACATCAGCAGCTGGGCTCGCCATTGCACTGGGTCCCAGTTGTTACTTAGGAATGGACAGAGCACCTGGTTGGAGTACAGGGAGATTGGGAGGTGAGGCCCAACATGCCCCATTCCAATCCAATCTTTTACACCAAAACTAGAAGAGATTATGCACTGGATATTTAAAGAGAGATTATTTTATTCAGGCGATTGCAATAGGAAAAATGTCCATTAATGAGGAACATGTCAATGAAAAGGAGCGGGGTCTTGGGTTTTGTAGAAGCAGGTATAGAATCGTCAGCTAATCTCATGAGAGTGGTGAGAAAGGATGAAGGTGGTCTTACCTGCGTCACTGGGGCCTGGTAGAGATGGGTCTTATCTCAGAATGGGGAAGCCTGGTTGTCCTGGGCAGTCAGCATTCCTAGGAACACAAAGAGATAGGAATTCTCTATCATTGTTGCTTCTCAGGAACACAGGGCTCAGATAACATTCAACATTGTCAATAACTTCTGTTATTTGTGAGTGGATTCTTACTTTTAGGAAGATACACTAACTTACTTTTAGAAAGATACATCTTTTTTAGAGCGATACACTGATGATTTCGAAAGCACAGACATTTACTTAAATACAAAAATTTTGGAAAGTTTAAGCACAGTTTTTTAGATGTGTTTACTTTGTTTTTGATAATTCCAATTTTAATTGGCAATTTTTATTTTTCAAAAATAAAGTTTATATTACAATTTTCTTACTCTGTTAATACTTATCATAGTATATAAGTAACTACAAAAGTAAAATAAGAAAAGAAAGTCACCCATGTTTCTATCATTCAGTAGTAATGCATAGTAACATTTTCTAGCCATTTTCCCTAACATTTATAGAATTGCTTCTCTAGTATTAACATGTATGTTACCATTATTATTTTTTTCCTATCAAAAAATTATAAATACCACTGGGAAAAATGTTTTAAATCTTTTGTGTTTTTTCCAAAAATTAGAGTTTAGAATAGGGAATTACTCCTCCAAAGCGAATGAATCTTAACATTAAATATTTTCTAATGTCCATTGTATAGATTAGAAACATAATAGTATTTTTATTTGAATAAGAAAATAAAATTTCCCTACAACTCTATAATTCTGTCACAGCTGATAACCTCAGTAAGAACTTCCCTGAACATTTCACTAAAAGAGGTCTCTTTCCCTGCATTCGCTACCGCAGCTCCTTTTCATTTCCTTCTTGGCACCTACCAAAACCACTGCCAACATCTGTGTACATTTTCTTCCATGGTTATTGTTCTATTCAAGATACAATTTCTTCTCAAGGAAACTTTGATAATTTATATGTATTCTTAAAAACATTGTTTTTCTTATTTGGTTTGTCAAATTAGCCAGAACATATTATTATATTTAATCTTAACATGTCCTCTGAATAAGTATTTTCATAAAATTTGTGTGGTATTTGATTATTTTCATCTTCTCCAAATGATATTTTAAGTACTATAAGATAGTTCTCTTAAAATTTTTTTTATCATTGATTTGGATATAAATGTTTTTTTTCCTTCTGAAAAGCATTCATTATTTATTTTTTCCTGTTTTGCATATTCTGAATCTATCATTTTATATCTGACATTGTAAATGTTAATTCTGGTTTTTACAACCTTTGATTGTTTGTATGTATGTATGTATTTATTTATTTTGCATATTTGACTAACAACCCTTCCTTATTTCACCTTTCTTGCTTTTCAGTTATTCTATGCAATAAATATTTTGGAATGTCCCTTGTCTAATCCCAGCCTCATTTTTTAAAAGAAGTTTGTATGACTCAAAATACTGTAGAGATTTCAATATTTTCTTTGGTTGGCTGAAGCAGATTATTTTCAGAGACTTTCTGTCATTACTCAAAATGATAGTCCCTGTTTATTAGCCTTCAATATTTCTTCAGACATTTTATTCTTATTTTTCTGTTACTCAAATGTGGACAAAGATGTCATTTAAATTCAGTGTTTATTTGTTAAGAAATGTGCTTTTGGGATTTTTTTTTTCCATGCCAACCTTATTCCCTTGCATTAAGTCAACTATTCTTCCTGGATAGACAGTTGGGCAAAAATTATATCTAATCAGATTTCCAATGCTAGAACCTATCACAGCCGTAAAAGTCAGGCATCTTGTTTATTCCCCAGTTCCAAGATGCCTGAAAGACAGAGTAGATCCAGCTCCAGTAAATCTACAAACCACATATTTCCTGTTACACCTGGTGCCTTTGATCAATAGAAACCTGTGCCTGCTTTGTATTGGGAAGACTGCCTGCCATTCCTCAGATGTCCTCCGCTAACAGGCCCGTCCCTGAGCCCCATTCCTCCCAGGCTTATTCTGGAAATGGCAATTTGTCTATGTATAACAAAGAGTACGTTTAGGATTTGGACAGTGTTATTAAGAACCCCCATAAAATCATTGGGCAGTTGGATAATTTTTAGTTTAATGTAGATATTGCATTTATACATTAGAGAGGAGCCAGCTGAAAAAGACCCAAGTTCTTCCTACACATTTTTCTGCAGGCTTGGACTCCTTCTTTTGCTATAGTACAATGCAGCTAGTCAACTGAAATTATTTGAAATTATATTTGTTAACTTTTGTCAGCCTTGCTGTTGGTCCACATTTTTTCTAGATTATGACAATTCATTGATTGTTGATCCCATTTGTGTGTGTGTGTGTGTGTGTGTGCATGCCTTCCTATTTTAATTCTGCCTTGGCTGTTATTTTGCTAGGAATTTAGAAAAGAGAGCCAGTGAATGCTGGCCAAATGCCATTTTAAACTTGAATTTCCAGGCACTAGGCTTTAAAGCTCAAAGTATCTATTGCCAAATTGTTTTCCCAAATTTTTCCCCAACCATATAATCCAACACGTGATGTGTTAAAAGGACTGATACTGCCAATGTTCGTTTTTGCTAATTTTATCTGTGAAAACGGTAGTTAATTTTAATTTTTTTCATACATTTGTGTGAGTAGACTAATGGGGTTAGACATTATAACAATATTAGCATAATGAACATTTGAGTTTCTTATATGTAAGGGATAGTAACTGATGGTGTAAAAGGACATCGTTTTTGAGAATTTCTTAGGCAGGATATCCTCAGACACCTACACTCAAAGTTGTCTATAATGTGTTATATGAATCCCATAAACAAAGTACAAAGAGAGGTTTAGAGGAGGTAGAAAAATGCTTCTGTCTGGGCTGTTAGGGAAGACTTCATAAAAGATAATGTCAGAATATGGCCTTGCAAGAGTGATAGGATAAAGAAATGGGTTGTGGAGGGCCCAAAGGGGGAAAATGGTGTGAGCGACTTTCCAGAGCTGAGATAGTGCGAGGCAATCTCATGCCTTTGGGCTACCGGGCTTATGTAAAGGAGATACAGGGAAGATGTTTAGAAAATGTGAACAGACAGGGTTGGAGGACCAGATCACTTGTATTGGGGAAATGGAGAAAAAGCTAGAAATATACCACATAAATTTTAGAATATACTTGAGGAAATGTGTACTTTCTTGTAGACAATATGCCATGTATACTGTTCAACTAACCTACTTAACCAAAACTTAAAAATATAAATCTGATGGTTCCGGGGATGTGCAGGAGGCAGCTGATCGATGTTTCTCTCTCATTGATGTTTCTAGCTCTCTGTCCCTCTCCCTTCCTCTCTGTAAAACATCAATAAAATATGTTTAAAAAATATATAATTCTGAAACAAGTTTGAAGGGTTAGCTATTTAGGACCAAATGGAATTAAAGAGGCCATTTGAGAACATTCCATGACCAAGACATTTTTAAAAAGCACCTAAATTGAGGTAACTGGAGTGGATAGAAAAAAGTAAGTAAAAGAGTTGTTTTGAAGTCAAAAGCAGCAAGATATAGAACATGACTGGATATGGAAAAAGCATAAGGGGCTACTGATTGTAATTCTAAGTCTAAAACCTAGATATCTAGCAGTGCTGTGGTGCCATTCACAAATAAGTTTAAGAAAAGGATGGTTTCATGAATTTTTTTTGGCATTTTATGAACAATCAGTTTCTCTGTTATTGTGATTGGAAATAAATTAATATACTAAATTAAAAAATTTTAAATGTAAGTATCCAATTTCTGATGAGTAAATGCAAATTTCGTTTTAAATGCTTCCTTTACCTACATTTCCAAAGAAACATATAATGAATAAGCGATGATGGTGTAACAATTAAAGTTGTAATTTGTTAACCACATATACGCTATAAATATCTTAACATTCTACTTTCCAATTATACTTTAATAAAGCTTAAAAAATAATAAAAATTGTCATTTGTTAAATGAGTGAATACATATTAGTTCTTTGCTTTGTGTTAACAGATATATTTTAAAAATTCTGTCCTGTTGGCATTCAAAATTGTGTAAAGTAAAGTGGAATTTTGTTAAGGATAGAATAATTTCTTCTTCTCGGGTCCCAGAAAATGCTGTGAGCTATGCTCAGTGTTAATTATTTCAGCGAGGAAAGTAAAAATAAACAGGCCCCTCTTTTAACACTATGTTTTATTATAGTAAATAGAATTATCTGTAACATTTCCCAGTTTCTTTTTTCTTCTTTGACTTTCCCATCTGTTATTTTTTATACTTCACACCTGCTGAGTCTGTGGAAACTAGAAAAATCAACTCTTTTTTTTGCAAAGATGTATATTTATACATTGCTTTATTCTGAAACTAATAAAAATTGAAAATGTTACTTAAGATTTTGTGTGGTCTCTAATTTGTGGAAAATTAGGAACTAACTCAATAAAATAAATTACTAGTCTTAACTGGAATAAAATAACATTTGGTACTATCACAAATATGTGTATGTGAGTTGATTCAAATGCTTTATTATGGGAAAATATAGATTCACCATTATAAATTATACTTGTTTATTTAACAATAAGATTATTGTGTTAAACTTTAGGGTTTAACTGTGGATAATTAAAAGTACATGTTTATAAAAATTAGTTGAGGACAATGGTGAAAAGGATCACTATTAATTGAAGAGTTCCTACAATATATTAAGAGCGTATGTCAAACATATGAAAGTGAGTAAGAGCCAGACCTGATTTTGGAATGCTGTGGAAAAGAGCGGAGAAGTGTTAATGAGAATATTAATGAACTTGTGTCAAAGTGCCATAGGGGTACAAGCTGAGAAATGTGGCAACAGGAACCTGTACCTTGGCGTTTGCTTAGCTTTGTCCTGAGGTGGAGTACATGCGGTAGCAGTGATGCCATGTGGCCCTCAGACCATCCTCATTGCCTGCCCCTCCCCAGGCACATCTGAAGAGTCCATGTCCCAGGCGCTCTGCACCTGGATGAGTCCCTGTGACCAGACCTGGTGATGACAGGAGCTGGAGTCCCAATGGGATCAGCGCCCTTTAGCCCTTTAGGAAGACGCGGGAGAGCTCCCTGGCTCCTTCTGCCAGGCGAGGGCGCAGGGAGAAGGCACCCACCAGCTGGGAGCCAGGAAGAGAGCCCTTGCCAGGGTTTGTTACAGTAGCTCAAACGAACTAAGACATCATGCAAGCAAAGTGGAGCAGCCACTTTCAAATGGGTGCCTGGTGTGTGTGTTGGGGCGGGGGGTGGGGGATGGGGGGGGGTCACTGTCTAGCTGATCTCTTTCTTTCTTTTCCTCATTTCCCAGCCTCCCCCACCCCATCATTTTCAAAGGAATTAAACAATGATTCTGAGTAAAAAAATGGACAGGAATAAAAAACGGTGGTGATGGTAGAAAAATATATTTTAAAGATATCTCTGAGGCGGCATTATCACGACTTCCCGACTGATGAGAAATGCAGGAGGAAAAAAGGCAAGAGCCAAACATTCGTACACATTTTCTAGTTTAGGACAGCCAACACCAGAAACTGAAACAGGACATTGAAAAGCTAGGGTTTTTGTATATTTTTTGGCCGGGGCAGGAGCTAGCAGAGACGAGGCTATCTGATTTGTGATAACCGTGGCACATTTGGGAAGAGATGCCAGATGGAAATTAAACTCAGGAGAGAATTTGACACCAAAATATGAGCTTATCCATAAAGAGTGCATAGAAAAGGCCTCAAACTTTTTGGAGTTTCCTAAGCCTTTTGATACACTCATCAAATTTATGGACCCTCTCCCATGAAAAATGAGCACCATAATCACAGTGTTCATAGCCTCCCTAAAATTGTTTAGCATGGAACTCAAGTTTAAAAAAACACAAACAAAAGCCCCCTGAAAACTGGGAGGAAATAATAGGAAAACACAGACACATAGTTTCTCCGAAGCCAAGGAAACAGAAGAAATATACACAATTTTGGTATCAAATGCTGCAGAAAGGCCACATAGAAAGATGGGTACAAATAATAAGCAATATCTTAGGAAGAGCCTTTTTTTAAATTCTTCCTTTACTATCTCCCCCCGCACACCCCCTGCCCCCCACAATTTACCATACCGCCTCTCAAATAATATTGTTCAAGCTATTTGATTTGTTGATGTGGAAGCTACAGTGAGATGAGTAGTGATGAGGAGTCAAGAATCTGTAAAGACAGACCATCTTTTCAGGAGTACCTTTGGTGATAGAAAAAAGACGAAGGGTTCAGGAATACAATCCAGTGGAAGTGTCGTGGCTAATTCGTTGAGAGGATAGATATCAACGGAGCAAGGTCCTGGAGGCCCCTGGAGAGGATGTGGTAAAGACCACCAGGGGAGGGTAAGCTGCAGTAACGTTAGAGCTAGGTGCTGGCACAGGGCTCAGGGAAACGTATAGGAGGGAGGAAAGTCCTGGGAACCACATCTGATGGCCTCAGTTTCCTCTGCCCAGAGGAGGCTCATCATTCCGGTTTCGCATACAGAAGATCAAAGCCAATAAAAATTCCTAGTCAGCATTTCACTCCCAATATAAACGTTTTTGCTTTTAACATCATGCTGTCAATTGTAAGAAGAGATGTAAACACCATCTGTGCTTCCAAATCTTCAGTTCCTTCAATGTTACAAGAGATATATTCCAGATTGTACTCTGGCAGTATAGATCAGGAAGGAACCTTGCAGCTTCCCTTGTCTTCGTTAGTTCAGGCTGCTATAATGAGCTGCCATCGTCTGGGCGGCTTATAAACAATAGAAACTTATTTCTCACAGTTCTGGAGAATGGCGATCCAAGATGAGGATGCCAGCGTGGTCTGGGCCTGTTGAGATCCCTCTTTCAGTCTAGGAAGCAGACTTCTTGCTGTGCCCTCACATGGCAGAGAGTGCGCGAGCTCTCTGCCCTCTTCCTGTAAGGACACTGATCCCAATCAGGAGGGCTCCACACTCATGACCTGATTACTTCCCAAAGGCCGCACCTCCAAAGGCTGTCACACTGGGGATTAGATCTCATCATATGCATTTTGGGGAGACACACGTGTTCAGTCCATAACACCTTGTCATACAGTTGTTCTGGGAGAATCCTGAAGAGACTGTTTAGTCATGTTAAGTCTACATGGTGTCAAAAATAAACAAAATCACACTAAAGAGAGATAAGGACAGATGGCCATAGGGACAAGAGTGCAGTATGATCTGAACTCAACTTCAACCTGCACAGAGGTGACGGGGAGTCTTAGAGGTAGAATGAGTGGACAGGGAGTGAGGAGAGCAGGGACTCAGTAGAGTCAGGGAAGTGAAAAATTACAGAAAGTGGGAAGCGGGGAGTTGGTCCATGTGAAACCCATCTGGGGTTGTTTTGTTAACTGGTGCTTATCAAAGTGAGGCTCCTACCCTTCCACAGACTAGAAGAGAGGGCCCTTGTGTGGCTGGACCAGACAGTACATTCTTCTGGCAGCCTTGACTTTTCTCAGGTGGGTATTTTAAGGGGGCTCGGGTCACCTTAGGAAAATGGCCTTGAGTTGTTAGAAACTATGCTGGCATTTTATTCAAGTCCTTATAAGCTAAGGTTGAAGCCTAGATAAGAATGCGTTCGAAGGAGCCTGACTAGAGTTTGGTCAGGGAGAGGACCTTTGTCAATGGCTGTTCCTGATTCTGTCAGTGGAAACAACCATTCTCAATATCTGTTTTTCTTTCCATACTAATAACAGGACATCCATACAGTCTAGCCAGACTATTCAGTGTTTGTGTTTCATTAAAAAGTTCTGTAGTATTTTTCTTCTCATCTTTGTAGCCTTAGAATTAAATCCTTAATATCTGGTTAGATTCCCTCTTGCTAATTTACAGACATTTTGTCTTAAATATTTTTGATAATATAAATCATCCTCTCCTGAAGCTCTTTATTCATTTTAATAAGTTAAAGGGTATGGTAAGTTTGCAAGTGTAGCATAGTAATTGGAGTTATGACCATGGATGGAAAAAATACTCATAAGAGGCGAGGAGTGAAAGAAGGGAAAGTAGTGTCCAGTGAATATCAAAAAATGTGCTTGATGCTGTGCAAGCTGCTTTATAAATTGCTTCCTTTGTTTCTAATAACAATATAGCAAAGAAACTGACACTCAGATAATTAATCTGTCAAAAATTATGCAATTTATAGATAGCAAATGCTTAGTTTTAAATCTTTTTTTTTGTGTGGAGTCCAATTTATTGTACTGCCTCCCCAATAATATTCTACAGCCTGCCACAGTTTCCAGGTTCCCTTTATCTGCAGTGGGCTGAAATACATTATATTTATCTGATTTTTTTAGAGAAATGGTCTTACAGTAAGTGAAGTGCTTGGGTTTCTTCTTTATAATCAAGTTCGGATCTGTCATCCGAAAAAGGGGGGTTATGTAGTCATAGCACAATCTCTCCCCTTGCTTTCCTCAATAGCAAATGTACGGAAATACTTCCCTGTATGTGCTATTGTCTAACATATTTCTAACCATGTGACTTTGAATTAAGCATACAATTATGCTGATTTCCCCCCAACACCACAGCATTAAGAGTAAAAGGACAATAATAAATATAACAGAATTTACGGACTTGATCCGCATTCTATACTTAGAATAGGTTACCACTTCCAAACTATCAGGTTTTCAGCTTGTTAAAAGTTAAATTACTCATATGATTCTCATTTGTATAGGAAAAATTTAAAAGTACTCCCTTTTATTATCCTTGGTAATATGCCTAAGTAGTTCTTAGCCCGAATAATAACGGCAGAACTGTTTGTTTTGGAATCGAGCTTAATTCAACAAATATTTATTGAATACCTATATTTGGAAGGCAGTGTGATTAACATTTCGAAGGTGGTGATCCATTCTGAAATTTCACTTGCAGCTCTCTGATTTCTACTTTTATCCTCTCTCTCAAAGCTCCCATATGCAAACTAAGCAGCATGATATACAAACTGAGAATCCCCTTTTATCCCTGTCAAGGTTTTAATAGAACAAAGATCTCTCAAGTGGCATTTGGGAATTGCATGGAACATGAGGTGTGCTGGTCCACCAGCAGGCCGTGAGCGTTTGCTACCTAGTTCTGACCTCAGCACTCACCCTGCGGCGGCAGCCACCGATGGGAAGGGTCCATTGGCATCCACCTCTGCTCCTGTTTGGGTTTCTTCTTTGACCACTTATGCATTTTCCATGTAGCTCAGCTGCCAAGTCTCACACCTACAGGGTCAACCCTTCACTGTAAGTAGTTTAAGTAAAATTCCACATTGACTTCCAAAGTGATGCCTCTACCAAGGGATTTGCATTTGGAAAAAAATTAAAAAGTTAGGGGGTAGACATGTCATTTGTTACTATCTCACTTACAAATTACTCATGCAGACTCAGGGAGACTTCCTCCCCTTGCTAATGACTGGTCCAGATCTTCACTGCTCATCACAAGCTTTTCGTCCATTACAGCACCCATGTTAATGACTGCAGTACTTGTGCAATACTAAAAGCAGTATTTCCCCAGCCTTACTAGATTTTTCTATAGGGACAATTTCCTGCTGTCACTGCAGTGAATAGTTAGGAATGAAGTGCCCAGTTAAACTCGCCTGGATAGTCAGTGCAGACCCCCCGGCACTGACTTAGCCTCCCTTCCTGGAAAGAAATAACACCTGAGATGGAGATCTGGTACCCATGGAATGCTAAGCAAAGCGAGCTAAAAAGCAAAAGACATACTTTCCACTTCGTTATTATTATCCTTTTAGTTTAGAGTGCTTTTGTGAAAAGACATAGGTCACAGGCTCAGTCTTGGGTTTCAGTCCATACTTTTGCAAGTTCAGTGATTTGTGTGTGGCACTGAGACCTGATTTAATTCTAAATGTTTTTGTTTATCCAAAAGGATTACCTAACATGCCCCGACATATACTAGAGACTCTCATGGGAGTTCTATTTAAAAACGTAATCTATATAATAAAAGCCTAATATGCAAATTGACCAAACAGCAGAACAACCGGTTGCTATGATGCGCACTGACCACTAGGGGCAAACGCTCAAAGCAGGAGCTTCCCCCAGCCTGCAGGCCCCGGGCCCACCGGTTGGCCCACAGATTGGTCCTGATTGCCGGCCAGGCCTAGGGACCCTACTGATGCATGAATTTTGTGCATCGGGCCTCTAGTCAATAATAAGTAGGAATTCCACTCTCATTATCTTCAGAACTTCTTTAGGGATTGATACATTTCAAGACCAAGTCATTGAGACATATTCAAATGTCAAATGATTCTCATTTGTATAGGATTGAATAAGAGAATAACAACAACAAAAAGTGAGAAATAAAAGATGAATGGTGGCTGAGCACCTACAGCATGCCAGTGATTGAATTTGACAGAAAATATTTCATATAGTCATAGATACTTGAAACTTATTAATGGCTTCTAGATATATGTATAGCATGTGAGTGGTTGGGAAAACTAACAAATCTGTTTTACTTAGGTGTACCTGTTGGAGATAGGTCCAAGGAAGATAAAGGAATGAAATACTATGGAGGCAAAAGACTACTTTCATTATTCATTTTTTTTCCCCATAAAGAAAAGAGGAAAGAGAAGCACAGAGCACAGAAAGGAGAAAAATAAGTAATTTTGCCATACATTTAAAATACTTTTCTGGTTGCCCTAACTGGTTTGGCTCAGTGGATAGAGCATTGTCCTGTGGACTCAAGGGTCCCATGTTTGATTCCTGTCAAGGGTATGTACCTAGGTTGAGGGCACACAATCAATAAAATATATTAAAAAAAATACTTTTCTAGTTAACCTATACTATTTAAGGAAAGAGATAAATTCTTACATCCCTATAGTTCTTGGTTTTGCTAATTGGATTAAAATGTTCCATATTTCACCCCATTCTATTTGTTCTTGAACCAGATGGTGACACTTGGTCAGCCTAAACTTTGTTGTTTTTGTTTGGTTTTGGTTGTTTGTTTTGTCTTACTTATTCCCAACAGATCATGTCTTAAGATTTAGAAGGTTGAATTATTTCAATAGAATCTAAAAGCATTATTATGTATTAACATTAGAAATGTGCCCGGGAGATTGTGCAGTAATACTCATGTTATGTTAATCCACCAAATTGTGTCTCTTCTACTGTGATTATTTCAAATGATTTATGAGGCATTGGATTTTTTTTTAAGTAAATTATCTAGGGAATTCTTTGCTAATTAAAGATTCTGATGACTTCAGAATCATCTTCTGATGATTTCTGATTCTTTCTTCTGATGATTTCAGAGAAAAAAATACCTTCAGCCTAACTGGGAGTAAAAATCAAAATATTCTCTGATCATGACCATAAAATAACACTTCAGAGTCTATGGTGATTTCTGCTTAAGCAAGAGCTATTTTGTTTTCAAAAATGGTATCTAGAGAAGAAAGAGGAGGAGGAGATGAAACAAAAGAGAAAGACATACATCACAATCTCCAAGGTGGTGCCGAAGGTGAATGTAATTCTTCCCTAGGGTGGCAGTGGTAGGATTACACCACTGCGTGGAGGTCACTGTGGAAAGACTTAACCTAAGTCCCTCAGAGACTGGAACTGCTTAGCATCCTCATTACTCTGTTCCTAAGAGGGACTTATATCTGCAACTAACCCTTCTCCCAAAAGTTCCGCATTCAGTGTTCCAAAGGAAATCAATTCATAGGCTTAAGCTGATATTTCCCTTGGAGATAATTAAACTAAATCTTACCACTTTAGGTGACAAATGCATCTTACATCTATCTTGTTGTTTTTGGTGAAATACACCTTACCTAAAATGGGAATGCATATACAATTTCAAAAAAATGTTTAAAAATACTAATTGACCTGACAGTTTAAAAACTAAAAGTTTATTAGTAATGTTGAAGGCCCAGTATATCACTCATTGATCCAATACCCTCACTCCTTCTCATAAAAGTTATTATCTTAGATACTTAACCAATCAGTCTCTAATTTTGAAAATGTTATTATGTAAACATCTCTGAAAGATTTATGGCTTACTTTCCCCAATTTTGTGTTACATATAAAGACTAATACTTTGTCTTTGTGCTGTGATTTTGTTGTTTCACACAGAATTCTGTTTTTGGTTATTAATAATTTGGACTTTATATAGTTGGGCTATGTAGAACTCTGTTACAACTACACAAAAATGTATTTAGGTTGACAGACATTTGAGCTGTTAACAGTTTTTGCTAATAAAAATGATGTTAAATACATTATTATAAACATCTTCTGGACACATATGTGCAAGAATTTTCTGAGCATATATCTAAAAGTAGAATTTCTGGAACATAATGTAAGCACATGGTGAACTTTAAGTTATGCCAAACTGTTTTGCAATGTGGTTGTACCAATTTATACTCCTATCAGTAACTTGGTGATTCCTGTTTCCTCTTTTATAAGGTGTCAGCTTCTGTCTTTAATTCATTTTTCATTTGATTAATTCTCTGATATATACTTAGGGATTTTTCTTCTGAATATCAATTCTTAATTGACTACATGTGATGCAGATAGCTTCTCCAAGATTATGTGGCTTATCTTTACATTTTATCTGTTATTTTAGATAGTATATTCTTAATTATAATTTATTCTTAATTTTAATTTAGTCAAGTTAATCATTTTTTATTATTTGCACTGTCACATCTCTATTTAAAAAATCAGTCAGTTTGACTATCCCCTTCACCCTGGGGTATCAGAGGCTGAGACTTGTCCAATCAGATCATGCTTTTTGCGCATGCAGCTGGTGACCCTTATTTCATGGCCATTTGAATGTTTCCAGCTTACTGAGAGATTCGATAAGGTGTAAAAGATAAATGCCTACCTGTAATTATTCACCTCATGGATTCTATTCATCCTTCATTTAATTCTATAGACATTGAAATCAAAATAAAATATACCAAACCTCTTTGTAAACTTTTAAGTCTTATGTCAAAATCATAGTATCTTCATCATAATTATATATATGTTCATCCACATTAAAGTGTATTTTCTAGTATAATATTCTTGTACGTTGTCATATTAAAAATAATAACATTGTCATGTTGATATTTCTTCAACTATAGTCACATCTTGCAGAGCCAGGGGTTGAACATTGTTTGGTTATCTATCAACGGTCAATTGTTGAACATTTTAAACTAATGTTTAACATTAGTTTTTAATATTAATTAATACTACTTAACATTAATTCATATTAACCTAAAAATATCTTACTATTGCTCTTAGTTCATTATTGTTTTGATTTTGACCCCATTATATTTTTTAATATAGTACAGAACTTCATTTTTCATAAAGTTTTGCCTACAGACTGGCTCAGGTGAGTCAGAATGCTACAGGTGTGTTGGCTGTCACTCCCAGGGCCGTGACTATGAAGAGGCTCAGGGGGTTTGAAACCAGTGCCTGCCACTGAGAGGAGACTTGAGAGCACAGGTTCTTCCCACAGCGGTTCCGAAGCATCACCTGGTACCTGAAACACAGCGCATTCAGATGGCCTGCATGTCCATTTATATATGGCATTTGAGAGGAGTTTTCTATCATTACCATGTTTAGATTTCAGTTTTATCTTTGTGTGGTTGTTTTGGGCCTGACAGCATTTCACTAACAGGGATGCTGTCTGGAATTTTGGGCTTATTTTCTGGACAAAGCAATTTCCGAGATGCTTTTGAATCCAGGTTTTCATTTCAGTTAAAATAGCTACGCTTTTAAAGATTCATTTTGTATTAATTGAAGACTCAGGAGTATTTCTTTTCTTGTTCTTCATTATTAAGCTAATGCAAATGGACATTAAGTTGTTAATCACCATATCAACAAATACAGATTGACTTAACTATATATTTGGAAAAAATTAACAGACTTATAACTTGAACATAATTGATTACAGAAGAGTAAGTTCTTAGATTTACCTAAATGGTTTACTTGGAGATCTGAGATAGGTATTTTTCTTTTATTATTGTTATTATTATTTTAAAATATATTTTTATTGATTTCATAGAGGAAGGGGGGGAGAGAGAGAGAGAGAGAGAGAGAGAGAGAGAGAGAGAGAGAGAGAAACATCAATGATGAAAGAGAATCATTTATTGGCTGCCTCCTGCACACCCCCTACTGAGGATTGAGCCCACAATCTAGGCATGTGCCCTGACCTAGAATCAAACCTTGAGCTCCTTGTTCGTAGGTCAATGCTCAATCACACTGCCCAGGCTGAGATAAGTATTTTTAATGTTGAATATCTTAGCCAAGAGTGCATGTGTGTGTGTGTGCGTGCACACACACACACAACACACACACACAGACACACACACAAATTGTTCTCTCTGTAATATACAGGTATGGGGAAGGGGCTCTGGGGAATATTGCTCTAAGGACTAAATTGCCTGGCCTAAGGTGCAGACCACCAAATGCAGCTAAGGTGTTTTGGGTTATATCCCAGAGAGTTTATTAAAAAAAACCAAAGGGGATAAAAGTTCTCCAGAGATCACATACAATGTGGTGCTGAAACTGTGTCAAATAGCCGATAGCAAGGTATGTACTATGTGCTGCAAAATGATGCAAAATAAATACTTACTGTGTTTTGAGAATTAACTCATTAGTAGGGAAAACACTGTACTATACACGCCCTAAGGATATTTGAGTGCTCATATAAGCACAGGAATGCTAATGTGAAGTGCCATTCATAGATGATGGCAGCCAGACATTTTTTAATTGAGTAACTGGAATTTCTCATAAATTAGCGAGGGGATATATGAGATCTGTTGGCATAGGGAAAACACTTAGATAAAACTAATTATTAAAATGGCCATAATTTAATTTTGATAAACACTTTTCCTATTAAAATATTTTTGCTTTTTCAAGTGAGAAACAAACCCTGTAAAACAGCGAATATATTATTAGCCTAATTTGACAGGTAGGAAAATGAAGGTTATTACAGGCTGAATTTTTTAGCACTCAGATGTGAAGATTGTGTACAAAGTGTGCTTAGGATTCATATTTGTGAAGGGGATGAGAAAGAAGCAGCATAAGCAATGGAAGATAGAAGAATCAAAATAGGCAAAGTTGAGTTGCAGTTCAGTGCGTCAGTAGACAACATGGGGTGTGTACTAGTTCTGGCATGACCCTTCAGCACTCTGATCTGGTAAGGGCATTGGGCTTGGTCTCTCCAGCATGCTTACCCCCCAAAAAGATGACAGCAAAAGCCATTTGTGTGGTAGCATTCCAGCAACTAGGGAATAAGTCCTTTATATTTAAAGGCTTATCTGGGTAGCACAATACAGTATCCACCATAGGGGCCATGGAGTTGCACATACAGAAGCTGCTTGTACCAAAAAACTTACACTGAATTTTAGAATTAGAAATTCTATTCCTAGAGTGTTACTGTACATTTGTAACTCTATATTCGGATATATGAATTGTTCTATCATGTTGGGAACACATTTATGTGCCTTAACTCTCCATTCATAAATTAAACTAGAACTGAGTTCTAAAACAGCATCCTATATAATAAAAGCCTAATATGCAAATTGTCCCCTCAACCGGGAGTTCCACCAGGAGTTCATCTGCTTGCTATGATGTGTGCTGACCACCAGAGGGTGGTGTAGACCATGGCGGATTTGGCAACAAGGCGCAGGCAGTGGGCAGCAGTGGAGGCGCTGCTGGCCCTGATGGGCCCCCATGAGAGCGGGACTGCGCCAGGATGGTGGAACAGGTGAGGGGGAGGTGCCAGGCTACAGCGGGGTGCCAGGTGGGGCTGTAGGGCTGTGAGGCTGGGGGTGCAAGCTGGGGCTGTGAGTATGGGGGTGTGAGTTGGGGCCCGATCCCTGCAGGCCACTCTGAGGGACCCCACCAGTGCATGAATTTGTGCACCAGGTCTCTAGTTCAGCTATAAGCAAAGGAGCTTGTTTGCATTACAAAAGTGAAGTGGTATTAGCAAGACAGTTTTAGAATGCTCACTGTCTGCACTGGCGAAAATGTTGTAAAAAAGTAGTATTAGATATGCACCTGTCTATTCAACTATAACTACCTATAAAAAGAATGAGTACATGAGAATGAAGCCAATGATATTTTTGACTTGAAGCATCTATAGATATCAATGGGGCGGGGGCAGGGTGAGGTTTATAGAAAGGAGCATATCAACATTGTCAAGGACTTTTTCAGGCTATTGGTATGGTGACTTACATTGATGGTTTTCAAATGTTGAAGCAGCCTTGTACATCTGAAATAAATTCCATTTAGTCATGGTCTATAATTTTTAATACTATTTTTAAATTATAAAATTTAATTATAAATTAAGTAATTTATAATTATCCTGTGTCAAAGGATATCTATGCTAATCTAAAGCATTTTCATTACTATATCATTGAATTATGATATGAATATATGAATTAGGTTGTCAGTACTTTCTAGTAGAGGCTTTTCAAAGCTGCTTATCGCATGTCCACAAGTAATCTGGAAGGTTATGCATACTATTCCTGGACTTAGCCCATTGAGTTGCCTCTAAGTTCTATTTTGGTGGAGTCTGCATTTGTTGGACATTCAGAAATACTTTTTGTTCTTTTTCTCCTTGCTCATTCCCCCTTAACTATTTCTATGAAGCTTTTTTAGTTTGTTGTTATTGTTGTTTTAATACCCACACTTCCCTGCACATTGGTCCTGTCTCAACCCTGGGAGAAACCAAGGCCCAGTTCAGTATGTTGCAAATGCCATCTTGGTTATATCTAGGAGGAGACTAAAAGCCTTTCAGATTCTCTATAGTAGAGGAGATAAGACCAAATACCCTGTCTCTTGGGAATATTGACCATCAGCCATAGTATATATTTGATTATGTAACAGTCTTAATTTCTACCTATTTCATCTCTAGGTGTGTAACAGAGTGGTGGGGAGCATGTGCATGGAGAAGGAGTTATGAAGCTGTTTAAACGAGCAGAAGAGAAAATAATGGTAGAGCAAAATAAGTGAAAGAATTCAGAAATCAGAGTGGAAAAACTGAAATCTGGGATAACAGGGATATTGTCTGATGTGATATCAGCAAGGGCAGGCATGTTAGGCATTCTTTAGTCAGTAGAATAAATTTGGGGACTAATAGGATATGAAAAGCAAAAGATGAACCTTTACAAAGATCACAATGGGTGTTGAGCCTTGGGATTAAAGTGCTAGTAGACTCAAAAATTGTAAGAGGATAAAAAGATAATTTAATTTTTGCTACACAAAGAATAATCTACAATCAGCAAGAGCCATCCTGGGAGCTCATTAGAAATGTAGAAACTCAGCCCAACCTCCTCACCCACCAAAGCCTACTAAGTCAGAATCTTCAGCTAAGTAAGATCTTCATATGATTGATTAGTATATGCATTAAAGTTTAAGAAGCAAGAAAAGATGACTTATACAAGAAAAATTAACGTGATGGTATCACATTTAAAAATCCTTTGGCAATGGCAAAACATTCATTATCAGCTTTTCAGTGATATATATCTGTTCAATAGTCCTGATGTCCAGAGGTTAACATAAATTAAAAATAAAATTAAAAATAACATTTGCAGTAAAAATGAATGAACAAAGAAAAAGCAGGGTGGTGATAGAGAAACAGCAGACAAAATGAAGTAGGGAGCAATGACTGCCCTGTTGCCTGGCATGTTTGCCCACACCTGACCCAAATCTCCTCCGGCAGACTATCTGCTCCAATTCCCTTGTAAGATAAATTGCAAACGTTCCTCCCTTTCTCTAATCAAGACCTATCTATGCATCTGAGTCCTGATGCTTTGGCAGCAGAAAGCCTCAGCTAGCCTTCCCCAGCAGGACTGAGCAGAGGAGGCTGTGCTAGGCACTGCTTTCCTGCGCTTCCCTTGATCATCCCTAATTGGAAGCGAAACTTTGCATACATCGAGAGTGACTTCAGTTGGACATGGGAGAACAATCTAGACAGCAGGGATCTGGAAGCCGAGCTGCTCTGGGTAATTTTTTCCCCATGATTAGGCACAGCCAGTTCTTGTTACAGTTTTCTGTCACCTTGCAAGTCGTTATCTGTTAAGCAGGGTGGGGGTGGGGACATCCCTTGATAAACCACACTCATTATGCCACAGATTATTTCAAATTTCTCAGCTCACATATAGAAGTTATAAAATTTTTGACACAAGGATGAAATGGAGCAAAACCCTCTGGAGTGGATGTCAGAAAATGTCATAAGATGCCAAGTGCCCTTGAGGGTTATTGAATTTGTAATGGAAAAGAGGTGTTTCTATGTTAAATAATGTACTGCTCTGAGATCACTGGTTTTCTGAACTATATTAGAGGCCCGGTGCACAAGATTCATGCATGGGTAAGGTCCCTAGGCCTGGCCAGCGATCAGGGCCTAGCAGGGCCTTCAGGCTGCCGCCCAGGGTCTTCCTTCGTTCCATGCTGCCCCCTGGTGGTCAGCGCACATCATAGCGAGAAATCAAACTCCCAGTCTCCCGGTTGAACTCCCGAGGGGACACTTTGCATATTAGCCTTCTATATATATATATATATATATATATATATATATAGATATAGATAACTGTCTGGATTTCCTATGGAATACCAGTGGTAAGAGCCCATGGGAATAGTACAAGGATTTGTGATACGGGAGGTAAGTCAGTCAAGGTAGACAATTACTTTGGCCCCACAGGTCCCCTGGCCAGTGACATAGGTCACTATCATGAACTCTATTATCACCAGAAAGTAAAGTTTGTCAAGCCATAAAGACATAGCATGATTTATCTCGATAACTTTGAAATTCTTTAATATGTGGGCTTCGAATATACCAATTTAATTTTTAACAATTGATACACTAAATGTCATTGTTTACGTAATAGTAGATGCTGGACGGTGTGAAGACTATGAGGACAGTGACAACCCATTTAAACCCCTAGCATGAATTACTACATATAAAAACACAAATTCTATTTTAAAAAGTAAGAAATTGTTTGGAGGTTTTCAGACTAATGCCGTGTCCTTTATAAAAATACTGATGTAATCATGCACTTTATTCTGAAAGTAATTCACAAAACATAAAATCACACTTTTCATGATCTTTTCTACAATCTGGACTTTTCCAAAATCAGGTAACATTTACTAACAAAATATAACCGGATGCACAATATCAATTTTAGGGAAATAGTGCTTGGGTGAAAGCGCTTCTGAAAGCATTCACCAAATACATATTATTAAACCTCTATAGAAAGGAAATCATTTTTAATGGCATTCCATGTTCAGATTACATCTGGAAATGCACTTGAAAGGTCAATAGGTCAACCTAATTGCTTCTCTCTTAATTCAGGAGTAAGGCAATTCTCTGTCAAAGGGTGTTTCCTTTATCACCCTCCCCTTATCTTACTAAATGCTGTTACAGACACATCACTCACGTGCAGCCTGACTTGCCTGCACGTTATCTGAATCTCTGGTCCTTGGGGAGACTGGGAGGAGTTTATAGTTGGTACAAAGAATGCTTTTTATTTGTTTGTTTTAATCCTCACCCAAGAGTAATTTTTCCATTGATTTTTTAGAGAGAGGGAAAAACAGAGAGAAATATTGATGTGAGAGAAACACATGGATTGGTTGCATGAGTCCTGACCAGGGCCCGGGTCTGGGAGGAGCCTGCAACTGAGGTATGTGCCCTTGACTGAAATTGAACCTGGGACCCATAGGTCTGCAGGCGAACACTCTATCCACTGAGCCAAACCAGCAAGGGCAAGAATGCTTTTCAAATGTACTGCTTCTATATTCTATATTAAACTGTGAAGATATTATAAGCTACTTCATTTAGGGTCAATATTAATAGCCATGTAAAATATAACTCCACACTGGAAGAACTCATCAAGTTTCCACTAAAGTGCATCCTTTAGCTGCACACAATCAATCTACCTGGAGTTCAAATATGCTCCTGAAGGTTCCTTTTAGATGTGAAAAAAATAAACACTTCGAATAAATTTCCTAAAGGGCTCAGCCAGTGTTGCTCAGTGGTTGAGCATCAACCCATGAACCAAGAGGTCTCTGATTCCATTCCTGGTCAGGGCACATGCAACCCAGGTTTCTAGTTTTAGGCTTGATCCCCAGTCGGGGGCATATAAGAGCAAGCTGATCAATTAGATTTCTATCTCTCTATCCTTCTCCCTTCCTCTCTCTCTAAAATCAATAAAAACATTTCGTAAAAGGAATCAGTAGAGGATAATAACTGTTTTTGACAAGATTCACAGCTTTTATCCTTTGGAACGGCTTGCAAAGGTCACAGTGCACATAAAAATGGAAAAGACTAGACACAGTGGAACTGAGTTGGCCAAACATTTAGGTCAAGAACTATTTCAACAAGTTTTTAAGTCACCAATTTGAATGGCTTACTGCCTCTAGCTCATTCTACATGCACTGAAGAAGTGAAGTTTAAACTGGGAAAAATACAATACCCTTTAAGAAGTGAAACAGTTTGAGGCAATAGTTTCTTGCTATAAATTTATATTTTATACATGTGCACAAACATGTGTATCATTTGTATAAAAGATGCCCTTCAATGCCATTCAAGAGGGCTTTATCAAAGAACAATTTCACTCTACTATCAACACCAGTTCATTTCATCTGTAGGATAACCAAATAAGGGTGTGTGTGTGTGTGTGTGTGTGTGTGTGTGTGTGTGTGTGTGTGCAGTGTCAACCTTATCAACAAAAACACAGCTATTAAGACTTGGCTAAATCATAGGCTACTGGACAGAGATGTAATCAGAATATAGCTTACAAAATGAAAAATACACAATGGGTTTTATAGTCACAAGAAAAAGTTGTTTGGTGTGGCTAATACGAATAGAGTTCAAAATCCAGAGTAGGGAAACATATCAAAATGTTATAAGTCCCCTGAGGTGCAATTTAATTTCTGCATCAATTTCAGGGAAACAGACTCGCAGGGAACAATGCTGCCATGGTTTCTCCTACCACATCAACTGGTATATTTATCATTTTTCTGGTTTGGTTTCCAGCAGGAGGGGCCCTCCTGTTCCAACACCTGCAGAGACAGGATGGGGCACCCTGTCTGTCCAACCCCTGGGTCCTGTGATGCTGAAACTGTTGAAGCTAAATGCAGGTCTGCCTGGGCTGCCAAGCTTGCACTAAGATGACTGAGGGTTTATTTATTTTTCCAAATCCAAATGTGGCCTTGGTGGTACTGTTTCTACAACGAGAACCGGTTCCAAGACTTTCAGTTTGAAGAGCCTAAGCCACTCGCCTGCAAGTCAGTGCCAATCCCTGTGCTGAGTCTGCTCTGAACTCCGCCCCAGGAATGGGGCCAAGGCTGCTCCGCTTTCGTGGGGCTGAGCAGGGTGGGTCCGGGCCGAACCCTGGGCGCGTTCTACCTCTCGTTGTCTTCAGCTGACCTGACTTCAAATGCATCTACAGGGCTCCCCAGCATTGCAGTGAAGTTACTGTGCTCTAAGCACCTTTACATCTACACTAATAAAAGAGAAAAATGGTAATTGGCGTACGACGATACCCTTTTCATTGGCTAATCAGGGCTATATGCAAATTAACTGCCAACTAAGATTGGCAGTTAACTGCCAACAAGATGGCGGCTAATTTGCATATGTAGGCACAATGCAGGGAGGCGAAAGGGAAAGCAGGAAGAAGCCCCCTGCCACTGACAGTGATCTGAAACCCAGGGGGGAGCTAAGAGCTGGGGGGCAGGGCAAAGGCGGCCCTGGGGCCGCCTTTGCCCTGCCTCCCAGCCATGATCGGAGAATCAGGCGCCTTTGCCGCCCTGGCCAGTGATAGCAGGAAGTAGGGGTGGAGCCAGCGATGGGAGCTGGGCACGGTCGAAGCTGGCAGTCCCGGGAGCTAGGGGTCCCTTGCCTGGGCCTAAAACGAAGCCCACGATCACGGTGCCCCCCGCTGCCACTGCAGGTCCCCGCTGCCCGGGCTGGATGCCTAGGCCAGAGGCGTTAGGCCTGGGCAGGGGCAGAGCCTGCAACCGCGGGGAGCTAGGGGTCCCCTGCTCAGGCCTGACACCTCTGTCGGAGGCCTCAGGCCTGGTCAAGGGGCCAATCCGGTGATTGGTGATTGGAGGGTGATGAGGGTCAACTCCTCTGGCCGAGGCATCAGGCCTGGGCGGGGGGCTGAGCCGGGGATTGGGGGGATATGATGGTCCCCTTGCCCAGGCCTGAAGCCTGGGTCAGAGGCGTCAGGCTTGGGCTGGGGGTGGAGCAAGCGATCAGAGGGAGATGGGGGTCCCCTGCCCAGGCATGATTCCTGGGTCAGAGGCCTCAGGCCTGGGTGGGGGCCAGAGCCAGTGATCGGGGGGCGATGGTGGTCCCCTGTTCAAGCCTGACACCTCTGGCGGAGGCGTCAGGCCTGGGCAAGGGGCCGATCAGGTGATCAGAGGGTGATGGGGGTCTACGCCTCTGGCCGAGGCATCAGGCCTGGGCAAGGGGCAGAGCCAGCAATCGGAGGGGTCTGGGGGTCCCCTGCCCAGGCCTGATGCCTGGGCCAGAGGCATCAGGCCTGGGCTCTTGGCAGAACCAGTGATGGGGGGAAATGAGGGTCCCCTGCCCAGGCCTGACGCCTCTGTCAGAGGCGTCAGGCCTGGGCAAGGGGCCGATCCTGCGATTGGAGGGTGATGGGGGTCAACGCCTGAGGGCTCCCAGTATGTGAGAGGGGGCAGGCTGGGCTGAGGGACACTCCCCCCCCCCACACACACGCCCAATGCACGAATTTCGTGCACCGGGCCCCTAGTTTTTAATAATAGGCTGAAGTTGTACAGCCGAAGCTCAAATGTTGATGTTTTCTGCAGAGCCCTTGAAGAATCTTGAGGGTTTGTACGTGAATTTTTTGCTTGAGTGGCAAGACCGTTGTCTACTTCTTCAAGCCACTGTCTGCCTTGCTGAAGTGACCCTGGGAACTGCGGAGCCATGGTTGTGACAAGTCCCTAGAAGCTGCATTTTCATGATGAAGTTCAGCTCATAGTGTCTCAGTTCTGAGAGCTCTGTCTGCTTCATGTAACTCTTGAGTAAGTTCTAATTTCAAGGTATGGATATTGAGAATATTTTCCACTCACCCACTCACAGACAGTGGCGGAAGTGACTTTAAAGCCTTACTATTTTCCGACCCTTTAATCACTGCTTGACATTTTTCTTTCTGTACCCATTTTTTGTTCCTTCACAAATTTCTCAAGATTTTCCATATCCTGGCCAATGACATGAGGAAGAATTCTGTCCTTCGGTGCTTTATTATCTTCCAATCATGCTCCTCTGTTATCACCCTTTTATGCTATGAATGACTAAACCCTACGCCAGTGAGGTCTTCCTTGGCCACAGCTGAAGAAGCTACAGTAGTCCCAACGTCCAGCCTCGAGCCTCAAGTCCAAGTGTTGGTGTTATGTTTATACTTTGGAAAAATCAAACCTCCCAAACCAGCCACGTCTGAGTCTAAGTGTAAGTGAAAGGGTACATGGAAGTCTAAATCCAAATCCAAGTGGAAGTCAGGCCAAGCCTAGCAAAGTGTTGCTGATGTGCTTGTTGTTTTTGCTGTCGTTTCATCCAAATTATTTGGAGAGAATCCCATGGAAGCTCTGGAGTTGAGATCACAGTACATGAAACGGTGCCACCAGCCACTGAGCAGAAGGAATGGGGACAGTAAATGGTGCTGTAGGCCTCCTGATTCCTAAGCTGGAACCTGATAGAGCTGCAGATGTGGCTGGCGCTCCCAGAGGGAACCTGGTAGTTATTGCCATTTCTGTCCTGTTCTGGAACAAACCCGATGGCAGGTTTATATCGGAAAAGTCTGGTTCCAAAGTTCTGAAGGAACAAATGTGGAAGCTGAAGGCGCAGATGTCAAGTTCCAAAACTGAGCCCCTCATAGGGCCTTGGACAGAGCCCAGTGCTCGGGTGCCTGTTCAACTGTATTTGCTCCTTGAAGGACAGCAGCCTGGGGCAGGCCGTGGCACTGGACTCCTCTATTCCAGCTGTGGCTGTGGTGTTCGGAACCTAGCGTCTGGGTCCTGACAGAGATGCCTGTGAACCTGGCTGGATTCTCACTGCAAGGGATTTGAGATGTTCACACAACGCAAAGATCAAAGCGTCAAGCATTTTCAGGCCCAACCTGGTAGGAACTTCCAGCTACAACCGGGAACACAAGCTGATTTTATTGTGTTATCAGACTTTACTAGTAAAAATTGAGCAAGTACCACTCAAACGTTAGTATTCCTCACTCTAACATAACTTACCATTAGACATTAGTAATGTACTGTTGTTGTTGTTGCACCTATATGTAATTTTCTATTTTAGTTCCTAGAGTATTTTCTATCACATAATGCTTTGAGGCAAGTTTTCTGGATGTTGAGTAATTATTTTCTTCCTTTCTTTCCCCCATATTTCTGGTTTGCGATAAGAAGACATTCTTTTTGGTCATTGTTAGTCCTCACCTGATGTTATTTTTCCATTGATTTTAGATAGAGCAGAAGTGAGGGTGAGAGGGAGAGACATTGATGTAAGAGAGACACTTCTATTGGAGCCTGAAACCCAAGTGTGTGCCCTTTTAGTAGCAAATTGACAAAAACAAAAACAAGAACAACCCCCACCCCAATAAATTCAATAAAAAGGAAGAGGAAAAAGGGACAGCTCCAATTGCTTGAAGAATAATTTAATTCAATGCAAGAGCATGTGCCACATATTGCCAGCCCTGCTCCAGGTTCTACAGACATCAATACAGAAAACAGAACACCCTGTTCCTCTGACATGTACATTCTGGTAGAGGTGAGAAAATAGCAAGTCAACAGCTAATTTCTCAAGTAGCAACAGGGGCTTTGAAGGAAAAAAAGCTGGATGACAAAAATATTATCTGATATCAGTGAGGACAGGGTGTGGGTTTCAATGGAAGTCAAATCCACTCTGATAAGAAAAAACAGATGAAGTAAGGGAAAAAGACAACAATATCCCATTAAATTGTGTTTCAGGCAGAGGAAGCAACAAGTGCAAAGGCCCTAAGATGAGAATGTGTTTGAGAAGCAGAAGAAAAAAAATGTTGTATGGCAAGGCATCACAAGGGGTGGAGCAGAAAGAAGTGATATTGGGGAAGCAGTAGGGACCCAGATCATGAAGGATCTATTGGGTTTTGGAGTTTAGTCCATGTAATATGGGGAGCTTTGAGAGAATGCTGAGCAGAGAAGCAGTGAGATCTTATTTCTGTTTTTAAAAGATCACTACCATATGTGTGGTTAATTGACTGTGAAAGAATAAGGTTAAAAAAAGGAAGACTAATTGGGAGCTTATTTCATTAATTCAGGTGATTCCTGATGTTGCTCTGAACTAGGAAGGCAGTGTAGAGGTGTGAGAAGTAGGAGGGTCTAAATATAGTTTGAAGGTGGAACAAAAATAATTTCCAAATATGAGGCTGCATGTTGGATATGGGAGAAAGAGAAAATATTTTCTGTGTACCTTGAAGAAGGCAAATGGATGATAGGGATTTATTGGCTCAATTAACACAACAATACAAGAACCCTTTGATCACTTTTCTGGCTCTGTGTTTTGTGATTCCCTGTGTTATCATCCTCTATTGGCAAGCCTTACCCTTCACTGAACTAAAGTGACTGTAGAAACTCAAGTGTCCCATGTCCACATCATACTATTCCAAAGGGAGAGATTTCTTCCAAATACTGTGAAATTAAAATCATAAATCTCCCTCTGATTCAATGAGATTATATTCCTATGTTGGCACCATCACAAGGGGCAGGAGAATGTCACAAGCTGAGAGGTGCTTAGAGTGCACTAACGATGTCACAGCACTGGCTTCGATACTCACAATGTGTCTTAAAACCCTTTTTGTTGCATCAACCATCTATTTAAAAACTTAAGGCCCCTAGATAACCACATGTCATCTACTAATCTACTTGATATATTGATTTTAAAAGCCATTTAGTGAATCAGAGTTGTGTTTGGCCTGCCCAATGAGTGTGGCAATTTTTTGTCAATGCTTTAATGGTTCATGTTTTCCTTCTTTGGAACATCCCTTCTTCTTTAACTTCGACTACCTATATTCTAATCATCCTCCATGGTGAGCACAAGCCCCGCCTCCTTCACAAGATCTTCCATGATTCCTTCAGCACCTCTGGTCTCTGCATCCATCAATCAGTAATTTGGATTAGCAGCACAGGCTCTCACACTTGATGCTATCCTATATTATATAGTCCTTTACATTCACTGAATGTATAGTATGTGCCTTCCTCAATTAGATTTTAAGAGCCAAAGCTGAGAGTAGGAAACATGACAAATACTAACTTTGTGTTCATTCATAGAGTCCTTGCTGAATACGTATTTAAAATTAATAGGATAATAGCATGCATTTATTCTACTGATAATTAATAGTATTTTACATATATTGATTGTGATGAATTGGTTCATTGCTACAGCATCCTCTGATTACTGCTACTGACATCTTACTATCGACCATCTAGCATATAGATAATCATCACAAAGCGATATTTCTAACATTTAAGCAAATAATCCACAGAAGAAAATGGATAAATTAAAAGCAACATTGACTTACTATTTTATTTGAATTGCACTTTGCATTCTAGCCTCTTTATTGCCAAAAAGGAAAAAGGAAAACAAAGAAAGAAAAAGCAAAGAAGAGTAAGAAAAAGAAAAGAGATCAGAGAAACAGAGAAGAGAGACTTGAAAGCTACTATTTCAAAGCATCTAGTATTCAAAGACGGATACATAGCTAGCAAAAATATTTTCCTGGTGATGAGTTTGTAGACAAAACACCCAAAATACATGATCCAAAAGTATAATCCATAAAAAATAGACAGGTTACACATTATGAAAATTATAATTTTTGCTTCACAAAAGACACTGTTAAGAGAATGAAAAGACAAGCCACAGACTGGGAGGAAATGGTAGCAAAGTAGTTATCTATTAATATGAAGTGTACTTATTCAAAATATACAAAGAACTCTAAAATTCAACAAGAAGAAAATAATCATTTTTAAAAAGTGGGCAAAAGATCTGAACAGGCACCTCACCAAAGATACACAGGTGACAAATAAGCATATAAAAAGATGTTCAACATTATTGTCATCATAGAATTGTAGATTAAAATAACAAGATATCACTCCACTTGTATTAGAATAGCTAAAATCCAAAACACTGGCAATATCAATTACTGGCAAGGATGGAGGGCAACAAAACTCTCATTCATTTCTGGTGGGAATTCAAAATGATACAGCCACTTTGGGAGAAAATTTGGCAGTTTCATACAAATCTAAACATAATCTTACCATATGATACAGCAGTTCTGCTCCTAGATTATTTACCTTACTGATTTGAAAACATTTGTCCACCCAAAAATTTGTATGCTTTATTCATAATTGTCAAAACTGGAAGCAACTAAGATGTCTTTCATAAGTGAATGAATAAATTGTGCTACATTCATACAATAGAATATTATTCAGCAATAAAAACAAATGTTATTAAGCCATGGATGAGTCTTGAATGCATATTGTTAAGTGAAAAAAGTTAGTTTGAGAAAGCTACATAATCTATAATTCCAATTATATGATTTTATGGAAAAGGCAAGATATGACAATGGTAAAAATATTTCCAGGAGTTTGGGAGAGGAAAGAGAGCTGAATAGATGAAGTACTGGGGATTTCTTAGGACAATGAAAGTATTCTGAATGATACAGTAACAGTAGATACATGAAATCGTGCATTTGTTAAAATACAGAGAACTTTATACCACAAAAAAGTAAACCTTACTGTATGCAAATTTCAAAAAAAATTGTTTAGGAGCTTGGGGGATCCCAGAATGGAATGTAGAATGTGAAAAGAATCTCACATATTACAAATATATGAAACAACTTCAAAAATGTTGCTGACCTAAGCAACTTTGGAAATGAGTGGAGTTTGTGAGACTAAAGTCAAAAGGACCTTATATAGCCTGGCTGGAGTGGCTCAGTGGTTGAGTGGTGACCAATGAACAGGGAGGCCACTGTTTGATTCCCAGTCAGGGCACGTGCCTAGGTTGCGGGCTCAATCCCCAATAGGGGACATGCAGGAGGCAGCCAATCAATGATTCTCTCTCATCATTGATGTTTCTCTCTCTCTCTCCCTCTCCCTTCCTCTCTGAAATCAATAAAAGTACATTTTTCTTTTAAAGAACCTTATACATTGTCACAGTGCTCCAGTTGATAAATGTGTTTCCTGCGGGTGTGCAAGTTAAAACCTCTGTAACGACTATGTATACTGGAATTGATTAAATCAATGGATGAAGGTTGGTTGAATCCAGGCTTCTTAATGTTGCAGGGGTAGTTTGCAGATAAGAAAGAGGAAGTGACTAGAATGATCCATTTAGTAAAGAATTAGAGTTTAAGTCATCATAATGCACTCAGATTTAGTTAATATATATAGATACAAGTATTTACATGTAAATACTTACAGAGATGTATAAATTCAGAAGTTAACATATACACATAAATACATTTCCTTGCACTGCTGGCTGAGAGGATCTAGAATAAATGACATACCAAAAGCTACATACACAGCCAGCACTCGGTTCTTGGTTTCTAATATTGTTGTCGAATAAAGGGAACCAGACTCCTTGAGGATGGCTGGTTCTAGGATTGGGGCAGGAAATATACATGATAAGCCTGGAATATTTTGTAATGCCAGAAACTAAGAAAATGCTCGACACATACACACACCTCACATCACACACTTGCAAAGATGAGGTAGATCAAAGTGGTATAGGAAAGAACTGAAGAGCTCCCAATAGTTAGATGGACCCATTTGAGCAGCAAAATAAATAGAAGTAGCATTGAATTATAACCCAGAATATAAAACGAACATGAGCCCATACTAATGTAAGTAAATGATTAAATACGCGCATACCTACAGACATACATACACACATACACTGGAGAATAGACAAAAACCCTGTGCAGAGGGATGACAGATAATTTGTGTGGATATTGTGCCTCAGGAGGGCAGCATGACTCCCCACTCCCGATGTGTGCACTGCACATGCTGACTTCCTTCCAAAGAGGTACGTGGAAAGGGGGGATCAGTAACTTCATAGGGAAGAAGCCTGAAAAACACTGCCCTGGCCACGTGCTTAAGCTCAACGTGAGCAGTGGAGAGTCCTGCATCCTTGATACGATATTAGGAAAATAGTGCTTTGCTTCTGGGGTCTGCTTCCTCCAACTCCAGGGAAAAAAAAAATCCGACCAATTCCTACTGAGGGACATTCTTGCAAACACAGTACCGGTATGCCTCAGAACCGTCCAGGTCACCAAAGATAAGGGACATCTCAGAAATTGTCTCAGCCATGAGAGGTCTAACCTAAGGGTACATGATGAATAAATGCAATGCGATGTCCCACATGCGGATCTAGGAACACAACGACCACAACAACAAGAAACATTAGGTAAAAGTTAAGGCAATCTGAAGAAGCTATAGATTTCAGTTAAAAATAACATGTCAAATGTATCATACTGATGTAAGACGTCACTAATCAGGGAAATGGGCACAGAAATGCAAGAACTCTCTGAATTTTGATTGCAAATGTTCATGTATCTAAAAAGGTCCTAAAATAATAATAACCAATGTTTATTTAAACATAATATGTATCCCCACTCCTCAATAAAACAAAACCAAATAAAATATTGCTCCTTTAAACATGTCAATGAGCTCTGTCAATTTTTTGTGTGATGATAGGCTACGTAATACATAACAGTTTAAGAGAGAACATTATTCAAGTAGTTAACTCCTCCAACCCAAACTAATTTCTTAAGACTCCAGAACAGACTGTCTGGATGGCAAAGCAGTGGCAGCCTTGGAATGTGGAAACATCTGGATGGTCACTTTCTGTCTTTTATACTCTGTCTCTAAAAATGTATGACTGAAGATTTTGAAGGAAAATAACATTAAAACACTCAGAATAGAAAGTGTTGGCAATATATTAAAATAAAAGGGTGTTAATTTTGATGGAAAAAGCATTTGTCATCAACAAAGCAATAACATTCCTTATTATTTATTATTGAAACCGAATCTTTAATGATTAAAAAACACCTTTGTAATTCAGGCCTGTAGATATTTCTTCCCTTAGTGAAACCCTCCAAATATCCTAAATAATTGAGTGTTCAGAAGCCAGCAACTCAAATTAAAGTTAGAAAGTGTTGTTTGTACAGGTGGTGTGCCTACTGGGAGAGAAGTTCTTACTTCTGTGTCCATATCAATTATTCTAAAGCTTTGTCTGTTCAGTGTCTGCCAATTTTTATAACAACAGAAAGACTCTTTAAAAATTGCTGACATAAGAATTATTAAAGTATCCTAAGAGTGACATTCTGTTTCTAAATAAAAGGAATCAAGAGTGGAGAGAAATGCATGGATGATTGAATATTAAGTCAGTTATATGATTCTCTCAGATTTAAACTTTTAAAATGTGTCAACTAAAATTAGGAAGATGCTGTCTGCAAACAATCCTGTCTGAAATACTTGAGATTCTTCATAAGTAATAGCATGTTAAAACACTCATCTCCAGAGTTATAATTTTTTTAAAATATATTTTATTGATTTTTTACAGAGAGGAAGGGAGAGGGATAGAGAGTTAGAAACATCGATGAGAGAGAAACATCGATCAGCTGCCTCCTGCATACTCCCAACTGGGGATGTGCCCGCAACCAAGGTACATGCCCTTGACCGGAATCGAACCTGGGACTCTTCAGTCCACAGGCCGACGCTCTAGCCACTGAGCCAAACTGGTCAGGGCAGAGTTATAATTTTTTATTCTTGCTTTCTATTTGTGAAAGTTTGTTTCTTTTGAATTTTGATTCTTTAAAATGTATGTTTATCACTTGATTTTGAATTGTTATTGGAAAAATTAGATGACGTACACATAGAGAAACATACACAAGACTAATCATTATGAGAGCTCATGGATTTCTTATTAGGTAGGGATCCTCCAAACATTAGCAATGTGGATAACAGTTTAAAAAACAACAGGAAATTAGCCAAAACCTGCCATTTGACCACAACTTTCCTACCAGCCCTTAGACAGCCAAATAGCTGAGTGCTCACTGCCCAGTCTTTCCTGACAACTCTGAACTTGTTCATAATTAAAGATGATTGTGACCATTACCATATCTAATCACTATTAATAACAGCAGTAATTTATTATGTTATTTGGGTTTATTATTAACTAGAGGCCCGATGCACAAAATTCATGCAAGAGTAGGCCTTCCTTCCCCTGGCTGCCGGCACCGGCTTCCCTCTGGCACCCGAGACCCAGGCTTCCCTCCAGCACCCAGAACCCGGGCTTCCCTTGCAAACCCAGCTTTGTCCGGAAGGTCGTCCAGAAGGAAGTCTGGTCTAATTAGCATATTACATTATTATTATTATAGATAATTACATATGCATTTTTTAAAATATTAAAAGCATTCTTGATGTAACCAAAGTGACAATCTTATGTGCCTCATATGTTAAAATGTCATTTTAAGTATACTTACATATTTTTTACAAAAGGAAAAACTACTGTCATATTTGATGATGATTGTAATGTTGTGATTAAAAATAAATCTTTAAAATAGAGAAGTATTTTAATAACTGATGTACCAATAGTGTATTAGCTTGAAAATTAGAGAAAATATTTCAATTCTCTTGAGCCATTAAGTGTTTTTGTTTTAACAGAAATCATACAGTAGTATAGTTCAAAATATGTTTTATCATAATTCCAAGCTTTTAGGATTATTTGCTACATTAACACTATAGGTAGGAAAAAATAACCTTTAATATTTTGTCATTTTGTACTTTTTAGGCCATGAATCTCTCAAGAACAATCCTATTTTAGAATTTCTTCACATATTGTGAGGATGAATTTAGAGCAAAATATCCATTTTAATGCCTCATGAAGAGAAAAATGTCCAAAATAACAAATAATAAATATGGCTTTTTTAAACATTAATTATTTTGATTTGGTCAAAAACATGGTTTTGGAGCCTGTCCACAAAGAGTGTTGGGTATTGTCCTAAATGCTCTGCGTTTCTTAACTCAATATATTCTCAAACAGCCCAGTTTTACCAATGAGCTGAAGTTCACAGAAGTCTGAAGTTGACCCAGAACAAATGAATGGTATTGTCAGTATTGTCAATTATGAACTTAAGAACTTAGAATCAACACATGCTAGATCAATCCAGACATTAAAAATAAATCATTTACCAATGGGTAAGAATGTCTCTAGAAGTACCACAAGAGTTTCTTGATCGATTATATTAACTTTATTAAAGAGAGGGCTGCTCAATTGGTTGGGGTTGGGAACAGGGTGGGGATGGCACAACCAGGAAATAGAAAAGGTCAGAGGCAAAAGAAGGCGATGGCCTTGACCCAAGTAAGCGCTGGGTGTGAGAAGTAATATTCTAGCAGTAAATCTCTGAATCATCTATGTACCTGTGGGAATGATGGTCAACCTTCACCTTCAGGAGTCACATATCTGCACAGGGGGACATCTACATTTTCCCTACTAACTACACACAAAAAAAGGAACATGAACTCCAGAGGTAAACATTGAGAATTACCACACAGAGAAAGAGAAGGCGAGGGAGATAGGGCAGCTTTTGGGTGCTCCAGCCAAGGGTGACCTCTGCCAGAGGGAAGGGTGGACACCAGATCAGAGAGGTAGCATTGCCGGTGGGCCCACATGCAATTTAATAATAACTAACCATTTATTTTTATTGAGAGTCCAAAATACTTTCAGGGTCCCATTCTCATTGCCCTCTGTGATGGCAATACTGTGTACACAGGATTTTCCCAGGCTGAAAAGTTCTCGATTCATTTCTTGGAAGCTGGAGGCTTCTGAGCACTCTCATTGGATTGGCAGCTGAGTCGGCGTGAAAAGAATCACCAAGGTGCGGAGTTGCATCAGTATCACAGCCCAGGAGGAGCTTCTTGTCCTGAATTCTTATTTGAAACCAAGCTCGCCGAGCTAGCTAATGAACACAGCGTGATTTCCCTGAAGGAGGATCAACAGGGGGAGAATATTTTGGCCAGAGGACTCAAGTGCCTGGTCCCCTCATAGTAAATTAGTAAAACAGGGCTTTGCTTTTTAAAATCAGTCCCTTGGGCTTATTTAATACCACTAGGCCCTTTAGAAATAGACAACTAGATTTCAGAGTCTGGAAAGGCTGAGGGCCAGACGCGGAGCCAGGCAAGCCTACCGAGGTAATGGGGCTCTAAGAGGTCTGTTGGAAGGCGGCCTGCTGGCATTCCCCAGCAACGCTCCCTCTTCTTCCTGGCTGGTGCCAAGTCTGATCATTTTTCCAAGGTGAACTCGGCACTGGGTACTTTGTAGTAACAGAGAATTAAAATCATACCGTTCATTTGTGCAGCTTGCTGTGGTTTAAAACATGTTTTCATAGAGTTGAGCACATTTAAAGAGCAAATTTTTCAGCATATTTGTTGTTCCACTGGCTTCACAGATGAAGAAAATAAAGCTCAGGTGGGTGTCAGGTGCCCCTCCATCTGCTCCCACGTTAGATTGATTTCCTTCAAAAATACTAACCTCTGAAGGCAGCGCGAGCAGGAGGTGCTCCTGGCGCTGGCCGCGTCCTGTTTATTGACCTGGATGCTGGTTACACAGGTGTGTTCCGTTTGTGACAATCCATCAAGCTGTGTACACTTATGAGATGTTCATGTTTATGTTTCTTAACTTCAGAAAAGTAGGCAAATGTTTAAAATGGCTAGAAATAAAAACAACTAATGCTTCTATTGTTGTTTTGTTTGTCTATCTTTAAATTTACTTTAAAAATGTCAGCCTACTACAGTCTATAAGTTGCCAGCATATTTCCAGCTAAAAATGTTATCTAATTCAGTAATCCCTTTCTCCTAAGTTTTAAAGCTATCCATATAATGGTGCCATCAAGTTACAGGTTTTTGGATGTTTAAAGATTAATAATGGAGAGTAGGAGCAATGATAGCGGTACTATGCCTACAGGTACATATTTGAAAACCTGATAAACCTTATGAATAAAGACCACAAATCACATTAAAATTCTTAGGATTCCATTGGACTAGACTAGAGATTTTAACTGGTGTGCTGCAAGAATGTTTAAAACATGCAATACCTGACTATTTAGTCAGGGACACTGACCTCTTTTTCCTTAGATTGTCAGATAAAAAAATGACCACAGCCAATACAACAATAGCTGTCTGGTGTGAATGAATCAGATTGACAAAAAATAGGATATATTTTTTGGTGTGCCACAGAATTTTAGTAATTAGTTCACGTGTGCCATGAGATGACCTTGCAGATTAAGGCTAGAAATTCTATGTAGGGGATGGGCTGTGAGATGGAACAGCTAACTGAATACATATGTGACTGAATTAGACTAGAAGGAAAGTACATATGGATTTAATGGGAAGATCAGTGCACATGCCCACTTCCCATGTTTGACTATCTCACAAGGGAGAATTATAAATCCTCCCACTGTTGCCATTTCATTTGTGAAGACTGGTCTGGAAACACCCTAGAGAGAAAGGTGATGTGGCCTCAGATACTGGAAACTGCAAATGTGTCTCCAGGGTCTTTTTAAGGTAACCAGAGGAGAGCCGGCCGTGGACACAGGAGAAGTAGGGCTCCATCAGGAAGTTGGGGGTTGTGCCACACAAACACAGAGGGTCACTTAATCTGCTCTAAAAATCTGAAGTCAAAACATAAATAAGTAAATAATTTTGAAAAATCGAGAAGTAGGAAGGCTTCTCTGAGGAAGTGACATTGTGGGTAACATGAGAAATGAGTGGGGCTTAGCAACGGAATGAAGGGCAAGACCACGTTGTTTCCCTGCAAGGAGGAGGGCTGTCCCAAAGCAAGTTCTGGTTGAAAGAGGAAAACCCCTGATAACAGAGAAGCAAGTCCTGAACAAGACGCTCTGCAAAAACAAGACTTGTTAAATGTCTAATTCTTAGGATAATTTCCTTTTGGTGGACGTCATACAAAAGATTTCTAAAACTTTCGCCTCTCCCCCATCTCATGTTCAGAGGGAAAGATTCACCCTCAGTCACAGGTGCCTTTGCAGGCACTGCATGAAGCCCGGTCAGAGCTCCCCATAAGAGTCCCCAGGAAAGGAATCTTTTCAGCTCCGTTACAACTCTCCGCTTGAAGAAAACAATGCCATCAGAAGCTGACAGCATGAGCCTGTGGCCCTTTAAGAAACCCAGTGAAGAAAGCCCACTGAAGGGACCTACCATTTGTCCCTACGTCCCTGCTTCTCAGAATTGTGTCCTAACAATCTCAGTAGGAAGTTTGTCCTGAGATTCCCGAGCTGACATGAAATGTATATATGTACTTTTGCCACCTCTTCATCTATCTGATAACCTCAAGGGATTAAAATCAAGTCACATTCCTCCTCCTCTTAAATTTTACTAGGACACGAGCAGTAACGATGCGTAAGGAAGAGCCTCACTCAAAGCCCGTGGGCCACAAAGCCTGCACTCAGTATGCTTGCTCTTTGCACAAACTCTCAGGCCCTACGCTGAGTGATTATGCTGGTCAGTAAAGACAAACCCCTTACATTACTACTGGTACATGACATTGTGGAGAATAAAGAGACAGGAGAGTAAAATCATGTAACCCAATAATCATTATTCCAGGGACAACCACCAAAAGAAAATAAAAACTTGAAGAAGGGGCGTACAGCAAAGATATCCAAGGCCTAACTAGCAGCAGAAGAAGGAGTGTCCCACAGCAGAACTAAGAGCAGACAGGGGAATCTAAAATGTAGAGGAATGGTTTCCAGGTGGAGCATTTAAGAAGGATTAAAAAAAATGTTTCTTCCTCCCAAATGAACTCCAGAGGAAGATGACTTTTGAGTTATCTGAATTCCCATTTCTTTCTTTCTTTTACACAGCTTTCCCCCAATTCTCTGTCTACAATAGGATCTTTACCAATGTTAATAGCTTTTGGGAGTGCTTTATTATGACAATGTGAGGACTGGAAAAGATAGAATTATTTTCATTCATAATATACATGTTCAGAGTTAAAAACTAACAGCAAGTACAGATTTGCTTATATGCTCTGATGCCTGTACACTCTGTATATCAAACGCTTCTGAAAGTGATAACATGAGTGCTACGATTATCTCATCAAGCCGTAGAGTTTACTTCCCCCTCATTAAGTCTGGGCTGGGCGGCTCTTGTGGAGGAAGTTATGGAGTGTCGGTGTCTAGTCCATGCCTCTCATGCATGCTTCTCAGACCTTTGGATCACAGCACTACCATCATGTGGACAGTTTCAGGGTCATCTGCTTGAGGACAAGGGGCCAGCCAGTCCTGCTGCCTCGCCAACAGCCAGCTGAAAAGGGGATCTGTGAAAGAGATCATTCTAGACCAGGGGTGGGCAAACTTTTTGACTCGAGGGCCACAATGGGTTCTTAAACTGGACCGGAGGGCCGGAACAAAAGCATGGATGTAGTGTTTGTGTGAACTAATATAAATTGAAAGTAAACATCATTACATAAAAGGGTACGGTCTTTTTTCTTTTTAGTTTCATTCATTTCAAACAGGCTGGATCCAGCCCACGGGCCGTAGTTTGCCCATGGCTGTTCTAGATCTTCCAGGCTACAAGTTAATGTCAAATACATGAGCAAGCCCAGGCAAGGTCAGCACTATTGTCCAGCTGCCTCATAGACTCCAGAGAAATAATAAATCCTTGAGGTTTTATGCCACAGCATTTGTGTCTGTTTCTTATACTGCAAGATGTAACTGATAAACTAGTGTGTACAAGGGAAGTGTTTATTAACTTAAAAATGATACTTGGATTTGAGAGCAAAGCAAAGAGTACATAATAGGAATATGGTGGACATGTACTTAGTAGAGGCTGGAAAATGGGGAGAGATCAGTAGCAGAGGCTGAAAAAAAAAGAGCCTCATTATAAACGAACAACACAATTGGCAGGACTATACCAATAGGTATGTTCCTTCTAAATTGTTGGACTTCGGCAAACGACTTCCCGACAAAATGTTGATAGTGTCAGTTGGCTTCTTTGAGCTGCAGATGATAAGGTAGAAGAGGAGCAATGTGTGTGAGAGCGGGGCTCCACACCCTTTTTCTGTGATGGCCAGATAGTGAATGCCTCGGGCTTTAAGGACAGGCAGCCTGTCTCAGCTCTGTGCCTCTGCCACTGCTGCGCGCCAGCAGCCCCAGCCAACGCAGAAATGAATGAGTGTGGATGTGATTCAGAAAACCTTATCTGTGAGCCCTGAAATGTGAGCATAACATAATTGGATGTCTCACACAATATTACCTTTTTTTTTTTTTTTGAACCATAAAAACATGTAAAAAATAGGCTTAGTTCACAGGCCGTACAAAACAAGGAGGTGGGTGGGCTGGATTTGGTTGCATACCTTAGTTTGCCGATCTCTGGTCTAGAGAAAGAAATGGCCAGTTTTCAAGGAGAAATTAGAGGATTATAAAAAAAAATAATAAAAACAAAATTGGTTCTCATCTTCTATCTTCCCAAGTAGGCAGAGTCCCAGCATAAAACCAGGCCTGAGAACCAGATCAAATCTAATGTGTTAATATAAGACCCTTGAGGAAGACTTCAGTCAGTGCCCAGGCTTCCCTTTTTGCTGATAAAATGGTTTCTAAGAAACGGTTGAGTCTCATCCTATAAGTTTTCAACATGGCCAACACAGTGGTCAGTCCAGAGAGAGATGAGTGCCTCCCAAGTAATACTGGAATCCGCTATTAGAACGGCCTTGAGTCTGACTCAGAGGAAGCCTATAAAGTACTTTCGAAAGAGCTTCATTCTCATGAATCCTGCTCAGTTAGCCAATGAATAGACCTAAACCAGCAGGTAAAAGAAACAAGGTACCTGATCAACATGCAGGAACTCCCTGGAGCTGAGGCGACAAGGTGATTGATTCACAAGAACCTACAGATCAGGAGGGAGGCTGGCCAGACTGACCTGCAGACTCCTGAGCAATAATACTCACTTAATAGGCCACTAGATGGTGGGGTGACTTGTTATACAGTGATAAGTAGCTGACACAAAATGTTCCATTATTTTGTTTATGCAGGGTGGAGGCCAAAGGAGTTTTACAGTTGTTCGTGTGAAATATAATACAATAATTAATAAAAAATAATACAAGAATAAACTTTGTGTTTATACTCACAACCGTAAACCTACTTTTGTCTCACCTTGTACAAGCATTTTGATTGTAGGAGGCCTTAAATTGGAAAAGCAGACTATATTGGAATATTTCTTATGGCATAATGTATTTGCAAATGAAGAATAATAGTAAATACTAATCAGATTTGTATGGGCTGTGTATAATAAGATTTATTTATAGCTTCTTAAAATTAAGGAATAGTTCAGTTTGTTTTACTAACTATATGTAAGCAGTATATCTGAATGGATTTTTTTTAACTCTAATAGAGCGAGAAAGGCTTGTCAATGAAACTAGGCCAAGTGTATAGAGCACAGTGTTCCAGGGCATGACACTTGCATTCTAATTTGGAAAAAAGGATCTATAGATTGCTTTTTGTTATTGAGTCATAAGTCTCTAAGTATCTCTGGAGGTTAATGTCACATGTTTTGCTTAATCATCTTTATTTTCTCCAGAAAACATAAAGGCAAAAAATAAAACAAGAGAGAGAGAAACCAAATGTAACTATTTGAATATTTAAGAGAAGGCTGACCATGCACTGAAGAAAAGTACATTCTCTGAGTCAGGTTAATGTTCTAGCTGCATGACCTGGAGGAATATGGCTCGCGGAGTTTTCACACACATTGTAAAAGAGCAGCATTTTCAGACACTATACTATACATTTTGTAGCTAAAATCTGTGAGAAGAAAATCAAGATTGACTCAACAGCAGGTCAATTACACAATCCCTAATTGAGTCCATTTTCAGGCTCATTTTCATTACTGATGGGAGGAGAGGGGGAAGCTTATATTCCATTTGCTCATAAAATACCCGGTGCAAGAATGTCATTGTCTATACCTGCAGGTCCTTTAAAATCACTGTCAACACAAAAAGAGAGAGTGGAACTTTCTTAGATATTTGGTTAGCCTCTAGGTTTCTGTAAAATAAACTGTTTCTCTAAAATCAGCAGAACCAATGAAAAGGAAAAGGAATTAATTTTAAAAGATCAAACTGGAAAAAGTGACCAGAATTCCCTCTGGTCATTTTTTTTTTTTTAATTCTGTGTTCTCTTAACCATCATTAACAGGCCACTTGAGAGACAAAAAAAAGGATGTTAAAGGCCCTGGAGATATTGTAGCTACATTAGCTAAGTACCAGAACTCATGTAAAAAGCTTGTAAAGCCTTTGGCACCACAAATCTGACATACAAATTGTGCTACAATTGTCTTCATTTCTTCCTGCCTTTGACTCATTCTTGGTGTTTTATTCTGATGATAGCAATGATGACCAGATCAAAAATTTAAAAATGTTCCAATATGGAAATTTCCTACACTTCAAAATATTGTTCTAGGTGAAATTTTAAAATGGGAAGAGAAGCATACTGTATCTTCATTGATATTATTGAATATAATATTTGATTATGGCTCCCAAATCTCTTCATCCTTGATTGTGATTTTACATAGCATATTGCTATGTAAACCTTTCTGCAATTGGAGAATAATATGCAATAAAGATGAACAGATATTATGTCAACACGTTCACTTTGTAATTTTAAGAAATGAGAAAGCATTGGCTGTAATTGTTCAATGTTAATGGCTAGTAAAAAAAAATGTATGAGTGAGATTCAGAGTCATTATTATTAATGTCAAAATATATTTTGTTGTTTCCAGTGTTTATCAATGCTTAATAAACGTTATTGAACAAAATAAGTCATATGAACTTGTAAGAAACCATTAAAAAGGAAAATAGAAACCAGAATTGATTCTAAAACAACCTAATGAATTACAAATGGTGTGCAAAGCACAGAGAGTAATTAGAGAAAAAAACTGAGGTATGACTTTTGCTTCTGCTAAAGAGATACAATAAAAAAAAAATACCCAAACAGAGCAGTATATCATAAATGACTAATGATGTTATACTCAAAAATACCCTGTGGCTTACTTTCCCCCAATGTTACTTGATTAGATACTAGTCACATTCTGAAATACTGAGTATATTAGTTTCTATAAATTTATAGTCTGTTATTATTATTATTCAGGTATGTGTGTGAAAACTAACAAATAATCTTTTGTTGGAGACAGTTTTACATCTAGTGAAGCATTATACTATAGATAAAGTGATTGCCACATTTAATATATCTTATACATGACAAAATACACCAAGTTGTATTTTTCCACAATTATTCTTAGAAAATGACTTTCATAATTGCATTTTTTAAATAAAAAGGTACTATTAAGGGAAGACACACTAGTCCAAAATGACTCATAATATTGCTAGTTTCTAGATATTTAAAGAAATCTATATTTATATTAAAAATATAAAAATTCAGATTATTAGATATATATTTAGATATTTATAGAGTCACTGAAGGAATATTAAAAAGTTATAAAATAAATTTAATACAGATGTAATGATTATTTTCAAATGTTAGGTATTGCCAGCAAGTCTTAAAAATTCATTTTAAAAAGTCATGCAGTAAAAGGGTGGTAGACTGCACTGATATAATTGGCCACTGTGGTGTGGGATAAAATTTTATTACAACATGTACAGATTTAAAAATTGTCATATCCTAAATATTTTAGGAGGAAATGAAGTCAAAGCATACTAAAAACTTGTCTTTATATTCCAAAAAGAGTCTTTAGAGATGATAATGGCTTATGCCAAAAACAGAGATCAAAATTTGAATCGGTTAATTTATACAATGTAATAGGGGAAAAAACCTATTTTGTAGTTAAGTGCACTTTTATAGCAGATATAATTAAACATTTCTAAACTGTTAATACATCTAAAATATTATTCTTAGCTCTGCTTTTTGGGGAAAGGGATAATGTTTGTAGCTTTAGCTTGGAATAAATAGTATTGTTAAAATGCTTTAGTGATTATGGGAAAAATATTATAAAGTTGATGTGGTGGAAATTAAATTTAGAGAATAGTGTTGAAATGAAAAATAACTTTGATATTCTGGGAAATAGGCAGACATTATGGAAAATACAACATTTTTAGTTAAGAAAAGTGAATTCCAGAAATAAAGATGAGGGAAAGTTGGACTTATTTGAGGATAGTGTAAAAATGATCTTAGGGACAAAAGGTTAGCAAAGCTAGTATGAGTCATCGTGATGTTTTTATCACTAAACTAGAATGTAAAGATCTGGTATTTAGCTTTGCCTTACCCCCTAAGTCAATGTTATTGTTTGGTCATTATTTCAAAATGTAAGAATTATGATTCTCTATCCTAAAATGTTTACATAAACACACCATTTAGCTAATAAATTCTGGACGCTATGGGCCCAAGATGAGAACCCCTGTTTTTTTTGCCTTCAAGTAATTAATGTCCACCTTCAAGTAATTAAGGTGCCTTGTCTCCCACCCAGGCAAATGCCTTCTCTGTCTTGGCGTTAAAAACTGGGAAGCAAGAATTTTTCTCAACAGACAAACGAAAAAATCTCTGTAATTAAATAATTAGTATAAGTACTAATTATATTCTTGAATAGATTTTTGGAAAATACAATATTTAAGGCAGATTTAAAAAAACACACACTTAAGCACTGGAATCAACGCAACTCTAAGAGTACCAATTCTCTTTTTTAAAAATAGTTTTGTCAGCATTAACATCGGGTGCCTTTCCAGAGGTTTTAGGCTATTACTGTCTTTCTGACCAAACTAAAGACTTGGAAAGCAGAAGCTGTGTATCAATAGCTGTAACCCCAGGAACTAAAGCAACTAAACTCGAGTGTCTAGTAGCATTTGCTACCGCTAAACACATACACGGGTGCAAACACTCCTGCAACTGGTACAACTGCGACACCACGGAGGAGTCTCATTGCCTTGGCCTTCGAAGCCTTTGCCTCCCATCTGCGGAGCCTGACTGCAGAGCACAGCTGTCTCTCTCCACACTGCTGCTGTTCTGGACACTGCCTCCCATTAGCTAAGAACAGAAAGCAGGCGTCATGCTTCCTGGTCCTATCAGGAATCACCAGCCCAGCGTCCACTTTATAATCTCTATGTGGCTTCCAGAGCCTCCCCTCATTTACAGAGCAAGCTTACATCAACATCAAGTGCACATTCAATTGCAGTCTTTGATAAGCTGAGCTGTCCTGCTAACAGAACTATTAGAGGAAACAAGTCTGTTACTTTCTGTATTATTAAAGTATCTTTTTAAACAATTTGTGTAAACTCTGAACAGTAAGAAAATAGTAATGGGATCTATAAAACGTGTAAGCATGTGCCAGGCAATGTGCTAAGTACTTTAAACCACTATCCCATTTCATCTACTTTATAACCCTTTTATATTACACTAGAGGCCTGGCGCACACATTCATGCACCGGTGGGGTCCCTTGGCCTGGCCTGTGCCCTCTTGTAATCCAGGACCCCTCGGGAGATGTAACAGAGCCAGTTTTGGCCTGATCCCTGCAGGCCAGGACGAGGGACCCCACCTGTGCATGAATCTGTGCTCCTTGCCTATAATATGCATATCAGATCTTTGGTTAATCTCTTCCCACCCCCTTCCCTCCCTCCTTCCCTCTGAGATTCATCAGTCTGTTCCATGTTTCCATGCCTGTGGTTTCCACTCCTGCGTTGAGCATCTGTCCCCTGGTGGTCAGTGTAGGTCATAGCTACTAGTTGCCACTGGTTGGCCAGTTGCTTAGCCTTTTATACTAGAGGTCTGGTGCATGAAATTCATGCCCAGCCAGCACCTTCTCCAATTCGGAACCCCTCGGGCGATGTCCAACTGCCAGTTTAGGCCCAATCCCTAGCAGTTGGACATCCCTCTCACAATCCAGGACCGCTGGCTCCTAACTGCTCACCTGTCTGCCTGCTTGCCTGATCACCCCTAACTGCCTCTGCTTGCCAACCTGGTCACCCCCAACTGCCCCCCATGCTGGCCTGGTTGAGCCTCACTGCCTGGTCACCCCCAACTGCCCCCTTCCCCCCCTCCGGCCTGGTCACCCCACGCAGCCTGCTGTTCAGTTGTTTGGTTGTCCCTCACTAACCCGCCTGCCGGCCTGGTTGCCCCACGCAGCCTGCTGGTCGTTACTGTTACTGTGACGGTGAACTGAACAATTTGCATATTCCTCTATTATTAGTTTAGATAGATAAGTCAATTAACTTGCTTAAAAGTCCATTCAGTAACTAATAAAACAAAGGCTCCTGGAGCCACGTCTATTTTACTGGAAAGCCTCTAAACTCATTTGCAGTCATATATGCCCTTAAGAATAAAAAAAACAATAGCAGGGAGAATCAGAAAACTTCTCACTTTATTTAGTAAAAATTCCATTCAAATAACGCCCTGCTTCAGATTATAAAATTTTACAAGATAAAGGTCATAATGAGCATCAAAAAGTACTGAAGTATTTGAAAATCTGCTGTGAGGACAGGCTTTTGATGGTATTGGATTTGTTTAGTATACTTATTTGAATAAATATAAGAGTAATATCTGAATACTACTCCACTTTTTGTATCTACAAAGTATCTACAAAATATCTTTTTAAAAAAATTAATGACTGAGTTTAATCTTGGATGGTTCAAATGATTACAATTAATTTGTGAGGACTCAGGCAGTACCAACTGGAGGGGAGATATTTGAAACTTAAACATGAAAATGGATTTAGTAAAATGTTTGGCACTCCTGTGTCAATACAATTAAAGAGCTGGTGTGAAATAACAATCTTACATGGATGTTTTGTTCAATGTCTCAAATGTTCTCACTTTTTCTCACTTCTATCCCTGACTTCCTTTGTCTCATCCACCAGCCAATATTCCCCCCGCTATGCCCTTGCCAGGGGGGTCAGTGGGTTTGAGCATCATTCTGTATGCTAAAAGATTGCAGGTCGGTTCCCAGTTAGGGGGCATACAGGAGGCAATCAATCAGTGTTTCTCCTTCTCTCTTTCCCTTCCTCTTGCCCTAAAATCAATACAGCATATCATCAGGTGAAGATAAAAAAAAATTCTCCAACAACCTGTTATATATCTTCAACCCTCAGCTACCACCACCTTTACCACAAAATACATTCACTTAGGCATTTGTTATTAATGTCTCATTCTCCCTTATAAAACTTATTCTAAAAAATAATAAAAAATCACATGGTGGAAAGTAGCCTAAATTCTTACCCTCAGGATTTTTTTGCAATTTAATATAGGTCAAAGCAATAATTAAAAAAATTAAACTCTCTAATCTTACTGCCCCCAAACCTTTCCCCCTGGACAGTAGAGACATTTGGGAGACAAAATCATTTCCTCCAAAACACGACTGCTTTTTCTCCCATTTTGTCCTTAAGGAGGATGCTATTTCTTCTTAGAAGTAGACTTCAACTTTTAGGGAATAAGTGTTTTGTTTGCATTTTTGTATTGAAGAAGATAATCATTGATATAAAACATCTCAAGTAATTCTGGCTGCTTATAGATTTCACGAAAAATGAATATCTCCCTGAATATGAGACAAGAAGAAATAACTGTACTTGAATACTGTTAAATGTCACTTCAGTCATTTTATATGCAAAAAGTGCTACCGGTTTGGTAGGTTTTGGAAATTACTTTTAAGTAATTACTTAAAATTACTTAAAAGTAATTTCCAAAACCTACTTTTAAAAATCTTAGATATTTTGAGAAATTCATTTTTGTCTGGGGTGAATCCTTTACAGTTTGGGAAGATTTTCAAGGAAAATATCAGTCTAGGTAAATCTATTAGCCAAAGATCTTGAAATCTGATTAAATTTGATATTTCAGAAAGCTTTATTACATCTTTTATATTTGAGAGTTGTATTTAGTTGCACAGCTTAGCGGCTAAATTTAATTTTCCAGTAATTTTTGAATGTTTAAGTTATATGTTTGTTCTGTGCTGAATCGTGTGCCCTGAGAATTCATATATTGAAGCCTTAACCCCCAGTCCCTCAGAGTGTGTGTCATTAGGTGAGCCCCAATGAGACGTTACAACAGGATCAGCATCCTTAGAAGAGATTAGGACACATTCAGCAAAGACGGAAGGATGACCCACTGAGGACAAAGTGAGAAGATGGCCATTTGCAAGGCTAGGATAGAGGCCTCCTTCTCTTTCAGAGGATTCGAACCTACTGACACCTTAATCTTGTACTTTTAGCTCCCAGAATTGTAAGGAAATAAATTTCTGTTGTTTAAGCCACCCCATCTGCGTTACTTTGTTATGGCAGCCCTAGCAAATGAATGCAATTTTGTAGTCTAAAAGGTAATTTAAAATCTACACCCTAACTTCTATGTTCTCCATACAAAGCATTAGGCCTTTAATTCCTAGAGAGCTAAATAATTTCATATTGGTTAATTATACCAGTTTCACATCAAAATATCCTATAAGAACCAACTTATAAACTGTCTAAAATACAAAGAATACCATAAATGATGACTTTACTTATATCCTTGATCAGAGATTCAAATTCTAGATGTTTGGGATCATTGCAATTTCTCACCCATGGTTTTCCCCCAAAGCCTGAACATGGTGCTTCGTAGCCTTTAACGTGGTTTGCTGTCACAGTAGTTGGTGTATCTCCTTCTCGATGGGCAGAATGTGGCTCTGCCCTCGTTTCCCAGGTCTTTGATTTCCAGAGAGGAGCTTTGGGAGCACAGAGAGCTGGGAGTTGTCTGGGTCAAGATGAAACCACCCAGGGAAGCGAAACATCTGTTCACATGTAGACAGATTGTCTTGCCTGCTCCTGTGAAACCTCATGAATGTATACTGGTTCCCGCTCTCGTCTTATTTCACTCCTTCTCCCTAGTGCCTGCATGCATCAGGGCTTCATACGTGCTTCAGGATGAAAAAGGAGATACATGCATTGATGGAGGCCATTTCTCTATTCTTTCTGAGAAAGTGGATTAGTAAAGAGTAAGAAGACAGGAGAATTATGGATGGAAATGTGGTGTTTGGCAAAGCCAAATAAACAGTTTACTGTTCTACTTTTTAAAGTCTTTCAAAATCTGAACTGAGATACTTGTTTACATTAAACAAATAAATCAGAAAATAGTAAGCAGACTTTCCCCCTAGATTTACAAGAATCTGTATCTATTTTTAGACACTTTCTTGCAATGATAATTTCTGAAGAGTTTAATCTGCCTGATTTACTTTAACATGGCTTATCATTACTATGAAATCTGAATTGATATCTGAGAAAAATTAGAGTAATATTCTATTTTTTATTTGAAAAGAAAACATCACATTTTGTCAGATAGAATTAGAGCTTTTCTCTAAATGGCACAATCAATGTACAATATTGATTTTAGGATGACCTAATTGAGTGCATGCTCAAAACTACATACCCATATGTGTGAAAATTGTCTTTCTCATCTATCTGAGAATTAAAATTTTGATGTAATGGTATTTGACCTTGAAGGGTGAATTCAAAGACAGATAGCTCATAATGGGAACATAAAATACTCATATCAGTGTCTCTCTCTTTTTTTCTTAGTCTAGCTGTTTTTATACTGTGTATTTTGCTTGATGTAATGACCAATTGAGAATTGCAATGTGTTTTTTTAGGATAGGCTAATTGACATAACAAATCACTCCCAAAGCATATACTGGCTCAAACATGATAGACGTGTACAGCGAGCAACCTCTGCTCCATAACATAAAAATAATTTATTTCTCCATAGTCTTCCACATAAATAAAATACTTTTCTTTTGTCATGGCCCAAAAAGAGAACATGAACTCATTCTCAGATCTGGAATGCATGAAGTCATCTGATCTGATAGCCCAATTTAAATCGCAGTATTTAATTTACCATATTACAGTCAGGAAAAATGATGAGCTTTGCCAGGACTGTTCATCGCCTTTTCTCAGGGAACGGACAGAAGAAAACATTCTTGATGCACCGGTAAGAGAATAAACCTTTAAAATAATTTAACCAGAATAAACCAAGTAGTAAAATGAATTTCCAGATCTCAAAATGGCATTATCCTCCAGAAATACGTCGAATTCCTATTCGTTTACTTCTTTGGGTGCTTTCTCAGAGTGATGGGGACTGATACTTGCCATCTGTGACATGTGATGTGGGAACCAGTAACAAGATCCCTGCACAGACTTGTGTGGACAATTTCAAATTCATAAACTTCACTTTTACTTCCAAATTTTACATTCTGATTCTAAAATACTCAAGGCTTATAATGAGTTGACCGTATTTAGACAAAGATCTTCTAAGCTACACCATTTTAGATTACCGCGCTGTCTGATCTATAATAGTTAAAAGAGATTTTTGGCTGAATTAATACATTTCATCCCAAGGGATCATCATCATCATTACCATCACCATCAAAGTAATAATAATTATTACTGAATACGAATTATTCTTTCCTAGTTCAGGAGGCTAGACGTCCAAAATCAAGGTGTTGGCAGAGCTGTGCTTCCTTTGGAGAGAAGAATCCTTTATTGCTCCTTCCCAGCTCTGGCTTAGAATCCTTGGCGCTACTAGGTTTGTGGCAACATAATCCAATCTTGGCCTCTGTCATCACATGTCCTTCTTCCCTGGGTCTGTCTGTGCCTCTCAATCTATCCCTCCTTATGAGGGCAACAGAGTTGGATTTAGGCTCACCCTTATCCAATATGACTACATCTCTACTTGGTTACATCTGCAAAGACCCTATTTCCATAAAGGTCATATTCCCTGTGGATCAGGACTACAACATATCCTTTGGGATATAATTTAACTCCTAACAGTCATAACCATAATCATCAATTACATTGATATAGTGTTTCCTATGTGCCAGGCATTAAGCGCTTTATGCATATTAGTTTATTTAATGCCTCAGAATGATTCCATAGGGTAGATACAATCATTATCTCCACATCACAGAGTAGGAAAGTGAGGCAGAGAAGATTTTCTTCAGGGTCACAAATCCAGCATTCAAATCCTAGTTGGAGTTGGTGCTTTATACATGGACATCCACAGCCTCTAAAATAAGAGAGGACTCATTCATTGAAAACATGTATTTCTGAGTATCTTTGATGTTTGGAGTAGAGCCTGTGTTTAATGCTTGAGGGATTTTGATAAAAATCTGAGAGTTCAAGGTACATATATATTTATTTTAATATGAGCTTGGGGAGGTAGTTTGGACTTGGATACAGATTATTTATCCTTTCTGTGCGACTTTAGACAAATTATTCCAGCTTTCTTTGCCTGAAACTTATTGTGAAGTATTGAAGATTTAAAAAGTTAAACATGTGTACATTGCTTAGAAGAGAGCCTGATCATTACGCTCTTAAATCATTACAATTATCATTAGTATTGACAATGCATTCTGAATTGTTCATTTTACATATAAATAAAAACAAATATATTTTACTTCTTCCACTTCCACTTGATAAGAATTGCTTATTTACTTGAAAACAGCTGTAAGCACCCAGACTTAGGAGGAAATTCTCCCCTTTCCTGCTGTCTGATGGGGGTCCACCTGCCTCAAAACTGGGGCAGAGGAAGCGAAGGGCAGGGTGTGCCTGGTGCTCACGGCTCCGGCAGGTCAGTGCTGTGACTGTCATCGCTGACACCTTCCTGAGGTCCCCCCACGAGGCGTGGGAAGTGACAGAGCTGCAGCAGCCTCAGACGAGTGTAAACACAAGTTTTAACCTGTGAGTGTGAGTCTGCTTGTTATCATGGCTCCCCCACATGAGAGGGACAAGCTCATCAAGCGCTACACTTACTTCATTTCCAGAGTTAGACACTTTTTTGATGACACCACGCCTCCCAGCATGCCATGTGTCCTCACTTGAATTATTTATTCTTCCTAGGAAGCCAATGTCCTCTATATTTATATTTAGATTTAAGAGACAATAATCGAAGTCCATCTAGAATTATTTTTTCCTAACAACTCCTTTGTTTTCCTCTATGCAAAATATAAATAAGGAAGAGCTTGTATCTTTGATTTCTATATTTCAAAAAATGGAGCTCTTTTCCTTCAAGATTAACGTGATAATGACTTTCAGTTAGTAATAGGGAAACTTGAAAGTAAGATGGATTTGAGGACAAGAAGTTAAGTTTAATTAAAAAGAAACTTCATTCAGCATTTACTTTCCGCCTGGGACACTAATGTTGAAATGGATAGAAATATGCATGATCAAGCTAGAAGAAGTGAAAAGATAAGTCACTATATGTTATCAGATGCTTACAAAAGTATATTTATAAAATAATATTTAAAACTTGAGGTATGTTTGCATTTATTTATTTTCCAGGAATAACACAAAGGATGTTGAAAGAAGAAAATTTTAAATAAATAAATGATTTTAAAAAAATCATATATAGACTGTATGCAAAAAAGAGTGATTATTGATTTGCATATATCTACTACAGTGAATATGTATGAATGCTGAAATTTCCCCAGCTTGGAAAATATCGGCTTTCTTTGTTCTACTTCAAGTCTCAGCTTAGGTTTAAAGTACAGTAGTTTGGAAGAAAAAAGAGAGAAAAAACTTCTGGTCTGCCTTTAAGTGATAAAACAGATATCATGTAGTAATTTCTAGTAGTATTACCATGTTTCCTGAATATATTGTCCCTTGCCTTTTCTTTTAGTTCAAAAACAGTAGCTCAGGGACAAGAGCAAAATCTTAGAGTAAGAAAGGAAAAATTTCCCCGTCTTAATAAATATACCAGGGGACAGGAAGGAATGCGCCTTGTGGGGCAGAATGCCATGGGTGCAAGGTAAAGGGATTCCCAAGGATACCACAAATGATTCCCCAAGTCTATGCTTCCTAAAGAAGATGACTCTGCTACATATTGAAGCATTTAATGCAATTTAATGAAAATAAGCAGATACTATATATTGCAAAGCACATATGTGTTACAGATTGGAGCTTTTCATCAGTAACATAATAACTCCCCTTAGGTTTCATAGCCCTTTTGCAAACAGACAGAGACACATGTGATATGGGTGGAAAAAGATGGCTTTGCTTCTGCGAGATCAGTAGTTGGATTAAGCTGATCAAAACAGAGGTTGTCTATTTTGTTTCTACTAGGAAATTTCTGGTCTCCTGACATTTAATTCACTTAAAAAAAAAGAAATAGAAGAGTATCTTAAGTATATGAACTGTATAATGTGAGTCCATTAGGAGACCTGAACATTTTCTCCATGTATGTGGAAATCGTCTTGTACGCAATGAATCTATTGTACATTGCCTGGGTATTCACCCCACATAAATAGATACGTGCATCAAGCTTGCACACATTCTGTAAAATAAAGAACTGTCCCTGATGAGTAGGTATGTGGGACCCTGGAGGACTGCGTTGTAATTAGTACTGATGGTGAAACCAGAGTCAGGCATTTCTCTAGTGGATCCACTGGAATGCACTTCCATCTTGGCTGTCTAGGCTCACCCTAGGTGGCACAATACAGGTGCAAAGCTCACTGGCCGAAAAGAATGCAGCAGGTTGGACACAACCACCAAGGTCAGGGTCAGCTCACTTTTTTTTTTCCCACAGGCCAGATAGTAAATATTTTAAAATGTGTAGGCCTTAGGCTCTGCATCACAACTCCTTAACACTGCTGGTGCAGGCTGGAAGCAGCCACAAGCAATATGCAGATGAATGGATGCAGCTGAGTTCCAATAAAATTTTACTTAGATACCCATGATCTAGACATCATAAAGTTTTCCAAAAAGTTAAGGAGTTTGGTGTGAATTTGCTCATGAATTTGAGCGTCCTTTTGAATCTATGGCTTTCTAGTTACTTCATTCTTTTGTACACGTTTTAAACTGTTGTAATCACATTGAAATGTCCTTTTTTCTAGCCTCAGAAGTTCTTATGTTGAATTTCTTTAATTAAATAAAATGTATATACCCTATTGTATTCTAGAAAGTTTTAATGAAGGCTGACAAAGATGTCTACAGGCCAAAATAAAGTTAAAATAGATGAGAAAAATAAGGCATGGGGCTATGGTTGGAAAAAAGATAAAATTAAATGTTGCAGCTTGAGATGGAAAGGGGACAGGTCATGAAATTCGTGCATGTTCTAGAAGTGAACCACCTATTCATATATAGTCCGTGTAAACAGCTAATGTGAGGAAAGAAACATGAGCAGGTACACAGGTCAAAGAGGTCAAGTGGGGAAATCCCATTCATGCCACTGCTAGGAGCCATGGAAGATTCTAAATTTTGATACATGAGAGAAACTGCCCTGTGGTCTCCATCATGAAAACTATGATAATGTGCTTATCACTTATTCTACTGTCAAAAATACATTTCCAATAAACTCATCGAATGGGTTTCTGGTCACCTTAATTGAGACTTTTGATAAAAAATATTGATTATATTACTGCTTAAACAGGGAACTGGTGGAAGAACTGCACCCTTTCAGGCCACTTGGGGTGAGAGCAGGAACGAGAACAGAGAATCAGTCTGGCACCCGTCTGAGGTTAATGCTGTACGTGGGGTTTGTACCCAAAGAAAACACATGGCAAGGAATGGAGACAGCCAAACCTTATGGAGGCAACACCAAGGAAGTGTTAGCAGAAAGAGGAGCCGTGGTGCATTGGAACAAGCAGAGAGAAAAGTCTATGGCTGAGTTTGACAACATTGTCAGTAACTATGTAAAGCAAAAATATAGAGACCAAAATGCAGACGAGAAATAGTAGCAGCAAAGAAGATCCTTGAAGATTAGAAAAAGTACTCAGATCTAGAGTCTTACAAAGAAAATCAGGAGTTACCTTTTTAGAGATATTTCTCCCAGAAAAGATGATCAGCATGGTAGTAACATGCTGATGGCAAGTTCCAGCAGGTCATAATTATGCAAGAAGTTCATCAGAAGGCTGTTGGACCTTGGGGCTTCAGCAGGGCTGAAGATCAGCAACAGTTGTAGGCATGTCCCCTAACCTGGTAATCTTTTCCTGTTTATCAAACTTTACCTGTTTGCATTCCCAAAGGGTCAATGTGTTTTCCAGCAAATAAAAAGCCGTGGGTCCGGACATTCGGAGAGCCCACTTCACTAGGAAGAGTGGCCTCCCCTGGCTTCCCCATGCCTCCCAAATTTATATTTCTTGTCTAGTCTCTTTATTCATTTACATCGCAGTCCCTTCTCCAGATTCCTAAGCCCTAGCAGTAACACACATAAAATCCACAAAGAAAATGTAAAATATACATGCGTACATACATGTGCAGAAATAAAGAAAAAATAAAGATCCCTATTGTAAAATATTAAAATGTTACTGAATCTGATTTTTTTTTCTATTTTTAGATAGCGTGGGTGAAATTGTAGCAGTTACTTTGGTGGGGGAAAGCTAGCATTTACAAGTGGACCACATTTCATTTCACATTTATATTTTCAACTGAAGTTTGGAAGAATACTGACTGACTCTGAACTTCAGGAACATGAAGCACTTTTTTTAAGGCCTCACACACAGTCAGCCTGGTGTTGGCACACTGATGCTCACTACAGTTCCCTTCCTGGACGGACAGCAATGTAGGGACAAGCATGAGGACTAGAGAAGGCAAACTGCTTTGGTTGGATCTTGATTCAGCCGCTTCATGGCTTTGGGACCTTGGGTGTGATACTTCTCTTCTCTGTACTTCAGGTTCCACACCCATAAAATGCAGGTAATAGAACCAGCCTCACAGGAACCGAGTGAAGATGAAATGAGAGGACACCTGCCAAGTTCTTCATCGGAGCTGGAGGAACCACCCTATTTCAAAGCTCCCCATTAAATCTCTGGACTTGTGCAAAGTCACAGGATCGAATGACAAGCACATAGCAAGTACTTGATAAGAAATTATTACAACCTAAGCAAAATGCACATGTTTCGAAGAAGACTTGTTGGCTACCTGTCACATTGTCATAGTTCTTGTATGAAAAATAACTGTAAGAAATCTCTCCATCCCACCAAAAAATAGCTACCCCCCATATTTCCTACCATTAGAATTCTTTATTTCAACTTTATTTATTTATATTCTAGACAATGAGGGATTGAGTTTATTTTCCTAAGCTATGTCCAATAAAAGCTTCATGTACAAATGCTCATATTGAATTAACAGCTAATATTTCTTTCAATAAATGACATAATACTTCTTTATAATTTACAAAATCCAGTTTGAATTCATATTTGCTTGGCCTCTGTGAGTGCCAAAAACCCAACCACAGTATGTTATGTCAAGTAGAAGAGATTTTACTAAAGATTTTATGGAGAGATGCTCACCTTAAAGTAAATTTTTATAAAGTATATTCTGAATTATTTTTACTTTTGCCCCTTTAAGCTCTCCTATTAGTGGCCTCATGCCTTCCTTCCCAGAGTCCTCCAAATACCTCCCATTCCCCAGAGATTCCCACCTTGGTTTAATATACTCAGGAAAACAAAACCCTGAAATTAGATAATTTCTTAAGGGAGTTTCCTTAGAAAACAGCTTTGCCAAAAGAAAGAGCAGAGTCACTTGCTTCTCAACCTCCCCTCAACCCCCTTCAATAATTTGAACGCTCACGGGGACACCTAATGCTACAGCCAATCCACTGGGCTTGCCTGTTTGACCTTCACTGCGCTATGTCCCTCTGCCTGAGTGCCCTTCCGACTAGAGCAGCATCAGGGTTGGGCTCAGCGGCCCTGCTCACGTCTGTGCCACCTGCGCCCTGGCCGGGCAGCCGCCAGCACAGCCTGAGGCAACCGGAGCAGGTAAGAGGAGAAGATGCTCTCAGCAGATCTCCAGTGTTGGTGTCTCTCTCAGTGAAGTTGCTCTGCTACATATGTGGTTGTAGAATAAGTAGCAGAGCAATTTATGTTTGTCTTTTAAAAAGTGCAGAGCTGATTTAATGCATATTCATGTTTCAAAATGCATTCTATGGTGTGTCATCTGTTGTGAAATGTTTCTCTATATACTATATGTTATATATATATATATATATATATATATATATATATATATATATACACACTATATATCATATAGCTATGCCCTCCCTATCTCCCCTCTGGCATATCTGGCTGTTACTGTGTGACAAGGGAGGGAACATTATGATCTCATTCCCTTAAAGCTTTGTTGTTGTGTCAATATTTTTCCTACCTAGAATATATCTACTCTTCTCCAAAACTTATTCACATACACAGTCCTTTCTGAACCCTCCCTATTTCTGACTCTTCAGAATTGCCTGCTCCTCAAATATATCCCCGATTATTCTAATAAAGTTTCTTCTCCTTAAACTTCACAAAAGCTTTGCATAATTGAACATATTGAAGCTGGTGAGACTGACTCCTGGTCTGACTTTGCAGATGGCAATTTTGATAAGCAGTGGTTTTGCAATTGATTTGTCACCGATGAACAAAATGTATTTAATGCAGATGGGGAAAAGTGAACAAAACTCGTGGTCCAACTCGCAAAAAAATTTCTACTAGCAAATATGTATAATAAAGGCAAACCAAAGGATTGTTTTCCCAAAACTGCTGTCACACTAAGAAAGGACTTATCACTCGTTTCCTACTGGAATGAAGCTTAGTTGTTTATATTGTGCAGTGTAGATAAGTTATCATACATTTTTTTTTATCTGAGTTTTCTCAAAACTAGCTTGTGAACCAGTGTGTGTGTGTGTGTGTGTGTGTGTGTGTGTGTGTGTTGGGGGGAGGGGAGTAGGGAGGGCAGACTGTGTGAGTATGTGTGTGAGAACACAGGGCTAAGGAACTTGCTTCAGTGATGACATTCTGTGGCCACTAATTGGCAGTGACATTATCTTGTGTCTGTAAACACAGGAACATACCAACCACCGGCCTCTTTCTAAACATATAGCTACGTCCCCAAACAGTGACAGTGAGAGTGGGGAAGGGCATGCAATGAGAATAGAGCCACTGTTGTCTAATAATTATTCACCTCACTAACTGTAGATAAGAAGTTTTCTTACAGACCCTGGGAAACTGGAGGATGAAACGAGGCTGTAAAAAGATAAGATGCCTCAATGGTCCATTACGCAGAAAAGAAATACATTTTGAGAACAGACCAAGGACAGGGCACACTTTGGTTTGGTTGCTGCACCTGGACCCTGATCCCCTCCAGGAGTTTTTTTCAGGAACACTGACCATTCTCCGGTCCCAGGAACGGGCTGGGCTGTTCGTAACATCATAGAAGATTAGCCACCTTGTTATCGGACTTAGAGCTCCTGAGGCTGGACTGCAGGCTCTACCCTTCCCTTTCCATGCTACACTTGTAGCTCACAGCTGCAGGTAGTTATCTTCTCCCTCCTGTGTATATAGCCAGCCATTGGCAAGGGGGGTCAGAGCAGATGTTTGTGGGTGACCGAATGCTCTCCCATGCTGCCAGACTATTGGAATAAATGCTCATACACAGTGCAACCTGGTCTAGGCTTAACTGGCTCAAGTGGTGACAGGCAGCCTGGACCCCTTGGTTGTCCGGTTACAACAGGACTCGATTGTGATCAACAGAATGCAAGTTGGAAACATAATTCTACTGCAATCACTATTTCTTTTTCATAGATACACTAACCTAATATATTGTTTTCCATGGAAATGTCTAAACTGCTACAAAAATAATTCAGGAATATACCTATTAATCTTTATGCAAAACAATTTCTGTCTTTTCAGTGGTTTAAATTCATTTTACTTCCAACCACTTCAAGAGCAGCCCTTGGCTTTATTTAAAAATCCCTCTTAAAAAGCTCAAATTTGTAAAAAACAAAACAAACAAAAAAACACAACAACACAAATTATCTTTTATAATCAACGATATTTCTATAACTTTCAAGAGAGTCTTCGGTACATTTGCTTTTTAGTCCAAAGTCTTAGATGGAAGTGAAAATTGCTTCCAAGTAATAACGTTGACATGAATTGTTATTTTTCTACTCTCAAATAATCACCTGAAATTAAAGTTCAGAATAACCCACTTAACTTGCCTTGAGTTACTTTTTCTGTATTGTTTATTGATAACAATATCTGGCCCTGACACTCTACAGAACTTTCTTCAAAATATTGGCTCTGAGATGTTGTTTTGTGACAATTAATAAAATCTGTTATTAATTTTATCCAACATGGCATAAAAAAACTCCCAAGCAGCTAATTACAATTAGACAGATAGTAATAAAGTATTCCAGAAATGCAACAAAACATCCATATTGCCTGAAGGTGTTTGCTGAAGATATCATGAGTTGCATCTCAAATTTGTTAACCTTGGCTTTCTGAGGACTAACAATGTGGCTGATCTGTTAGCTTGATTTGGTCCTGATTTTTAAAATCCTTCTTTAACTCAGATGCCTGCACTGACTATTCACTCCTAAACTTCAACATCACTGTCCTAACCATGATTGTACACAATCTATACTAATAATAGCCTAGGTGATCATCACACCCTCACACACCACGCCCTAACGTTGTCACAAGATGGCCGTCACAAGATGGCCATCACGAGATGACCATACGCACAGCGGAGGTGGGGCCCAGCGGCAGGGGAGGGCTGTTGCGGGTGATCAGGCCGGCCGGGAAGCAATTAGGTATCAATCAGGCCAGCAGGAGAGCGGTTAGGGGGCAATCAGGCTGGCAGGCAGAAGTGGTTAAGGGCAATCGGGCAGGAGGCAGGCGAGCAGTTAGGAGCCAGGGGTCCCGGATTGTGAGAGGGATTTCCTGCGGGGATCGGTCCTAAACCGGCAGTCGGACATCCCCTGAGGGGTCCCAGATTGGAGAGGGTGCAGGCCAGGCTGAGGGACATCCCTCCCCTGCACCCCTATGTATGAATTTCGTGCACCAGTAGAACTAAAAAAGGTGAGAAGCATTCCTTCTGTCAACACGACCTACTCTATATGAAGCATCTACCTTATGTTTGGTTTTCTGAAAGCTAGTGGTTTGAGGAGAAAATAAAGAAGTTGATTGCCCCTAAGATGAAATTATATAAAAATGGTGAGTCCCTACTAAATGCAAGCTTTATAATTGGCTAGAAAAGAAGCTCCGTCTGGAGATGAAAGTTTTGGCAGCCCTTCAGGAAGGGACTGGTGGCTGGGGTCCTGAAAAGCTTCTGACAAGAAATAGCATCACTTGGGGTTTGCAGCCCAGGGCCAGTCTGTGCCAAACTCCTTGCCTTCATCAATATGTATGAGTGGGCGCTGCCATCTCATTAGAATTTAATTCCGAGACGACAGGTGCAGGCAATGATTGCTCAAGCTCGGCCAAGTAACTTTGTTAGTATGTTCCAAGTTTTACATTTAGAAGAATCTGTAGAGGACGGTCTCTGTGACTTCTTGGTTTATTCATTTTATTTATTTTTTATCATGTTGGTCGGGCCCTTCTAAATGTGGGTGATTTGCTTCCAGTGAGCCATTGTCTAGCTGGGACAACTGACACCTAATGAAAGATTATACAAATAATCATTTAATTACATGTGGAATCACCTGTAAGTGTGTATCACTGGATGGTCTGCCTCCTGCAGGGTAAATAAGGCATCTGGGAGTTGCAAGGTGTGTCAAGTTCACCAGGCCCAGTGGAGGGGTAGAGGAATGGAAGAGGACCACTCCAGAGAGTGAGAGATGCCCAGATGAGCGCCCCGAGGCAGGATGGCACTTGGTCCCTTCCACGAACAGAGAAAAGACGAGAGTAGCTGGGGCATGATGAGTCAAAATGAGACTAGCAAAACAATCTGAGGTAAGACCTTAGAGTTTATAGACCATGCTGCAAGATCATTCATTCATCCAGTATGTTCAACATGTATCTACTGATGACTGCATCTGTGCCAGGCACTGCTCCAAGCACTGGGGCTATGGCAGAGATTGGGAAAAAAAAGTAAAAGGAAAACCCAATTCTCACACAGCTTAAATATCAGGGGGGGGGAGACAGAAAATAAAGGAGTGAATATAAAGTAGGTCAAGAAGTGCTATAGAGAAAAATAACTAGGGTAGGGAAGAGAGGAAATACCTAACACAGGGGTGTGATTTTACTTCAGGGGCTCAGGGAAGGCCTTATTATATGGGACACTTAAGTTGAGAATTAAAGGACGCAAAATATGAGTAAAGCAGATACCTGGGAAAAGAATGTTTCATTAAGCAAGATTTTTAAATTTGGACTTCTGCCTAGAACTCAGGTAGTCCATGAACTTGATTTAGAAAAAAAAATTAACTATTATGCTCATTAACCTCTAGCTGAAATTTAGTATTCTCTCAAATTTTACCAGAAATCCACAGGAATCCTAGCAGCAACTATAATTTAGCCAAACAATTTACAGATATTTTTATCTATAATAATAAAAGTATAATATGATAATTAGACCGGACGTCCTTCTGGGAGGAAGCCAGGGCTGCAGCCCCAGGATCCAGGCAGCTACTGGCTGTGCGGGAGGGATCCAGGCAGCTGTCCCAGACTGTGAGGGAGGGATCCAGGCAGCTGCCCACAGCTGCGAGGTCTAGGCAGCCACCCCGGTTGCGAAGGCCTGCTCTTACATGAAGTTCATGCATCAGGCCTCTAGTTTTAGATAACAGTGTTCAGATCTTACGAAAAACATTTGCATTCACTACCACTTTGACATTACAGTTATTGTTAGACCTCTCTCTGGATCTGGTTATGTGGATGAATTAATAAGGAAGCATATGTGCTGCTATACAACACATGTAGTTTAAAAATATTTTTGATAGTATTATTTTGATATAATTGGTTGCATTAATAATCCAGTATATTGTGTGCGTTGTGTAACATCATCTGAGAAGTGGACACTGGCTGTATGCTCCACTGCTAGACCAAGTAATGGTCCAGGGACAGCCTGCGGGCAGGACGTGTGAAAAGGATAAAAGGATAAAAGCCCTGTTGTAGGAGGGACTTGTGTCTTCACGGGACAGTGCAGAGGCCAGCGGGGAGGAAGCAGGGGGAGCAATGGGGAGAGGAGGTGTTTGTGAGTGTGGAGAGGAAGGATAGGGGGAGTGTAGGAAAAGAGAGGAGCAAGGTAGAGGCCCAGATCAGCAGACGGGGATTTATACGCACACAATGAGAAATGGGTTTCAAGTTAAAAAAATAAAATTAAGAAAAATTCTCAAAGCTTGATAAAAAATAAATAAATTACCTAAAAACCAGTACACAGAAATTTCTACCTAAAGGGGATAATAGCTTGCTCCCTATGAGAGCCATGAAATGCATTGCTTTCCTCCAAAGCACTCTGCTTGTTAAATCTAATGTTTCGGGCTCAGGGCTGTGCGACACTTTATCAGTGGAAAATGGAACCATGTGAATTAGAATCCTAGCTAGAAACAATTTCCTTCCCTGCTTTCAATTATCTACATGCTGAGCTTCCTAAATTTGCATTTGCTTTTCTTCCCACTAAATTTGCCTCCTTTCGCCTTGTCTTAATTTATTTTACATCTTCAATATCAAAGTTTCCATGGGTAAGACCTGGAGTTAACTAGAGGCATTTATTGCCTTGTGTACAAGGAAAGAAAGCAGATGTGTTTTTATCAGCTTGGCTATTGTGTGCTTGTTACAATGCATTTGCCAGGCCTGCCCATCCTTCACAGCCTGGCTCTGTGAAGCCTCATCCTCCCAGCTCAACACTCCTATGAGCTACTTTCCATCCCCTGTGTGGACTCCCCTGGGAGTTTGTGTCTTGTGACATCTGAGAAGTATATATCAGACCATAATGATTTTCATTCCTGTTTACACAAACTTCCCTAGGTTCGTACTTTGGCATGCTCACCATTTGTTTATTTACCAGCTTTTCTTCCTCCAGCTAGGAAGATACTGGTTTTAATTGTTGCTGTTTTTAATAACTAAATCTAATGGTCTTTCTGCTGTCCTCCCAATGTAACATTTTTCCTCTTAGATCTTCCGTAAATTCAAAGTTTTAGGGGTCTCTTAATGTTATTTCAGATCTTTCTTTCCATATATTTGGTTTGTTTGTCTTTTCCAGTTTGCTCGTTTGATACATTCACTTTTATTAGCTAACATTTATTAGAACTGTTTACTAAAATGTTTTTTTAAAGAGAGAAAACTCACTTTTAAACAGATAGAAATGAAAGAAAGAATAATGATTTGCCAGGAGACATTACTCAAGTTTTCTCTTGTCAACTAAGAATTTTGAATGGACTTCAAAAAATTGAGACACCAGCTTGGGGAACATAGACTTGGCCATATAAAATGCTCAATGACTGTTTTGTTTTGTTTTCATTCATTTATCAAATATTTGAGTCTTTAATAAATATCAGGCATTGCAACAGTATTTGGGGACATAGAACTGACTGTGCTCAGCATGATTTCGTGCCTTCATGGAACTTGCAATAGAATGGGTCAGTAGCAAATAAATAAAATTGTAAATAACATTCAATTGCTATACATTTTTAAAACTCTCAGGATCAAGAGTGTGGTGACATATTTAAATGGCGCCCAGCTTGACTTCTCAAAGGAGATTCTGTTCATGCTGACTCATGAAGAATACATGCGGAGGACCTGGGCTGCATGGCCTGGGAGAGGCTTTTGGGCAAGGGATTTGGCATTTGCATCCCTGATGACGAAAGCTAAGAGAACAGTGGGAAGAGATGAGGCAGAAAGGTGGGCAGAGCCAGGTCACGGTGGGCATTGTAGGGCATTGTAAGTTTGTGGGATTGTGTTTCCATGGGAAATGGAAAACAAATAAAGGATTTATAGCATAAAATTGAAGTAGATGATTTGTATTTTATAAAAGAAATTTCCTGGAAATATTATGCAAAATGGATTTAAGAAAAAAAATGCTGGTATTTTGTTTTGAAAGAAATGATTTCAGCGATGGCTTTTAGCAATGAGAAAAGAAAGAAGGGTACCTGCTTGGGCAATACAAGGGAAGCATAAGCCACAGAAGTTGTGTGTGGTTGTGTGGGGGATGAGGAAGATAACCGATGAGTCAGAACTTTGGATATAACACTGGAATGGGCAGTAGTGCTTTGGACAAGTGAGAGTACACTGGTGGGAGGAAGGAGATGGTTAGGATCTTAATTTGAAACATGTTCAGTGTGGGATGTTAGTGAAAATTCAAGTGATGAAGATGACAAGTGGCAAGATGGATATATGAACCCTACTCTGAGTGGTCTTGGTTCAAGACAACAAGGAAACACAGAGCATAGAGATACGGAACAAAGGCATGACTTCGCAGACAGCAAGCCCAGGGAAGACACTGAAGAAGATACGGATATTTAACATTCAGAGTTGATGGGTCGGTGGATGCATGAAAAGATGTCCATCTTTTTTGCCAGGTTTCACTTGAATCTAGCTTCCTATACAGGGACTGGGTCAAGGTGTGGGCATGTGACTTCGTTCTGGATGAAGGCTAAATGCTGTCTTGTAAGGCTGCTCCAGCCATTGACCTGCACAGTCACACGTGTCTGGAGTGCACACCCAGGAAGCCTGGAGGCCCAGGTGACCCGCATGACATTACATTCTAAGACCCATAGGTGGAACTTCCTGAAAACAGTGGGAACATGTAACTCATTATTACAGCAAGCCTTTTCCTACCAGAAATCTTGATGCCACTTAGGGGTAGGAATGGGAGGAGGGAGAGAAAGTACAGAGGAACACCAATAGCGAGGCTGACTTGGGGGAGCCCCTAAGTCATCTAAGTCTTTAATGAAGAACAAATTTTCTGATGAGGAGGGTAGAAAACAACAAGCTCACTGTTCTCCCTGCTGCATCACCCTGCATATTAAACTCTGCCTTGCTTTGATATGAAGGTGATCAGAAGAACAAGAGCCAACCGATGTGCTACCAGTCTTGTGGATTGAAATCAGCAAAATACTGCAAGCACTATTGCCTGATCTCTCTTCCCCTTAATGATAAGCCCAGATTGAGGGCCTAAAATTCAAGTATGAATACATTTTGAAAAAATAGTATCTTTTCCATACTTATCATTCCTACATTTCTTTTTAACTTTATAAGATCAAGGTCTGGCTGAAGAGAGAGATAGTAGAGCTGTTCTCAAAATCAATGAAGTTGGAATCCTCTAGTATTTATACCTGGCTGCTCAGAGAATGAATGAAAAATGCTATCATGAATGGATCTGAAAACCTGGGGCAGATACCGGAGGCCTTTAGTAGTAGTGCAGGGGATAGGATATTGTAAAGTTTATGAGCTTGAAGGGTGTTTACTCTTTGAAATGCATAATCTATACCCATGATGGTTTGATGTTGCATTTTCAGGGCAAATAAGGGATGGATGAAGGCAAGAATAATAATGATAAATTAGTTATATCCCAGATCCTTTTTTGTGTTCAGTACCTTGATGAGAGCATGCACACACAAACATTGTCACGTGTGACTTTTTATACTACCTAGGTGATATCTTTTATATAAATTAAACCACAGTGTTCTGTGCTGTAGTCTTGATTTATATGAACTACCTGGATTTATAGGAGGAATGATAACTAGGAACAAGGGTCCACCATGAGAATGTTAAAAAGAAGTACCTAGAAATGACCTCATGCAATCATTCACATTTGCTTACTGAGTGTCCACCACCTGCCGTGGCCGGCTCGCTCACAGATGCTCAGAATGCCACAGTGAACAGAACAATGACGGCTCTGCTCTCGTGGGCCTTACAGTGTTTATGAGGAGAAGTTGTTAATTATAAAAACACAAACTAATCAAGTGGATGTATAGAGTAAATCAGAGATGCTGAGAGCTATGAAAAATATGAAGTGAGGAAGAGGGTGGGCCGAGGTCCTTAGGATGGGGTGTGGTATTTTATAGGATCCCCAGAAGGTGACACATGAGCAGGGCCTGATCGAGGTTGAGAAGAAGACTTGTCAGAGCCCAGGCTGGGAACAGAGCATTTCATAGAGAAGGAACAGCAGGAGCAAAGGCACCAAACCAGGGACAGGTTTTGTCTGTTCAAGAACCAGGAAAACTGCCTTTTATACTCAACACGTCCTTGGATATATATATATTTTTTAACTGATCTGCTTTTTAAAGCAAACTCTCTTAGGGGACAAAAATGAATTATTTAACTAAGAAGATAGATTAATTTTTATGTAAGTCGATGTGACAGATTGAAGCTATGATGCTATTTCTTACATAGGTAAGTATGAAAGATGGTTTCTTTTTCAAATTTTATAATTCTGTTTATGGTGGTCAGTAGAATGTTCCATTGAATATTGGTTCAACATTCATTAATCATCATGAAATAAAGTGCATCTCTATTTCTGTGGTTCTCTTTAAAGTGATTTATTCTCAGGGCAGCTCTCTGCAAAATGAAACACACTCTTTCATCCATGTAAGTACAGAACAATGGAGTTCTATGCACCTTCCATACAGTTGGTGGCTATTTTTCAGTTCCTCGGGAGCCTGGAAAATGTATTGGGGTTGTGGAACGGGGAACTTACTATCGATTCAAAGCTATGTTTGGAACTGAAGATTTCCCTCCTAGAGGTGACTGAGCACCTGGTAAGTGCTCTTAATATTTGATCAACCCCCATTCTTGCACACTTGCCTCCCCCTGCCCCTCTATATCACATGAAAAGAAGTAACAACTTTCTCTTCCTGTTAGCCTAGCTGCTTAAAAATAACACATTCCAGCAAGGAGGGAGGGACATTATAAGCAACAGGACATGTGAGACTTGCCAACCGGGCCAGCATTTCCTGGCTCACAATTGCAGGAAAGGCTTTGCTCCATTATCAATGCAACCTGGATGCTTTGATAGGCAATTGTTTGAAAAGCTAAACAACACTTGCAGTTGAAATATTGTGTGTCATACAAGGCTTGTGTGGAGGAAATACGGCACCAGATGAACCAGACAATAGTCCTGTCTGAGGTTTTGTTCTTTTACTAGTAGTAAAATAAAACTCCCAAAAAATAGCCATCTACAATTTTTCTCTTAATAAAATCTCCTTGTTTTAGAAAAGAATAGTGGAACTGTCCTGAACAATACAGATTTCCTTTGCAAAATTGCTGATTTTGAAACGTACTGAGTTAAAATAGACATGACAATCTTTTGGGTAAGGACATTATTAAGCACACTGAATCCATTCTCTCTACTCCAAGTAGAAAAACTGATCAGCTGGTTATAAATGTACTCCCCTATAGTCCGGACAGTGCGTGACTTCTAAACAATTCTTGGTATTTAAGGAATATTACCTTGTTCTCTATTCTGAGTTCTTATGAAATATGTAATACGTAAATATATAATCTATATGGACATTATATAGTATTTAGTACAGATTTAAAATATTACACACACACACACACACACACACACACACACACACATATATATATATATATATATATATATATATATATATATATGAATGGAAGGAAAATAGAGCTTTATTAAGTACCTGTAAAAATATCTATTCATGATAAAACCTTGTAATCCTGTATCTTATTTTTAAGTGATAGAGAAGTTGACTATTTCCTGCCCAAATCATGTGTAACATGTGGTCATCTTCAGGCGACGCTGGTGCCCCTGGCTCTGGGTCACTTTGGTGAGAATGTCTGCATGGGGGCATGGGTGGGGCATGGACCCCCTTCCCAATCCCCCTAAGAAGCACACACTGAGTCTCAGGTCGTCAGGTAAATTTCAATGCAGTGTGGGATAATTATGGTTTCGATATGCTCTGTCGTTACCCTATTGGGTCTCCCTCAATATTTTTCTATGTGTAAAGAGGTAGAGAAAAATGCATACTGACTAGAGAAAGTGAAGTTTGGATTAGAAAAACGTTTCGCAAAAATGGAACCTGTGTTGTAGTGAATAATTAAAGGAGAGAGACATTCCCACCTGCACTCGGCGCCTACCCAGCTCCTGCCCGTGCTGAGAATGTTCTAGGCCTCTGTGGATGCATGGCTGACATGAGGCCTGCAGGTCTGTGATCCTGATGATGCTGACTCCACTTAGGAGTGACCTTTTTAGAGAAGTGGGGTGACATTCTCATGTTTTGATTAGGAAAATTGCTCTGGTTGTGGTCTAGAGCAGCCGTGGGCAAACTACGGCCCACAGGCCAGATCCAGCCCGTTTGAAATGAATAAAACTAAAAAAAAAGACCGTACCCTTTTATGTAATGATGTTTACTTTGAATTTATATTAGTTCACACAAACACTCCATCCATGCTTTTGTTCCGGCCCTCCGGTCCAGTTTAAGAACCCATTGTGGCCCTCGAGTCAAAACGTTTGCCCACCCCTGGTCTAAAAGGAAAATGGAAAAGAAAGAGTTTTGAAGAGAGAGCCACTAAGAGCTATCGTGAAAACACTGAGGAAATATTTAGAGGGAAAATCCAGTTACATATTGTATATGCTTAACAAAGAAGTGAAAAAGTGATAAATATTCGATAACTCTCATTTTCCATTTGGCTTATGTTTGGGTGGCAATTCAGATAAACCTTTGTCTTCTATAGCAGCCGATGTTATCTGGTTTAAAAATTTCCAAACCTTAAACTGTGTGATGTTGGCAGTGTGTATTCGAGCAGTGGACAATATAATTTTATTTTAGCTGCTCAAGGAAATAATACTTAGGAAGAAATCAGTGAGCCCAAGCTACTAAGTGCTTTTAGCAAACTTTAGTTAGCAAACTAATTTTGATTTTTTGCTTAAATTTAATTGGTATATAGCATTTTAGTAATTTAGAAGTGTTTAAAAATATTAAATTTGAGGTATTATAAGTTAAAATCATGGGAGTTATAATATACTCTGATTCCTTCTTAATTGGGCTTGGAAATAGTTCTCTAATGTAAATAATGATAACAAAAATAATAAAAAAAATAAATTGTATATTCTATTCACCCATTTTTTTCACCTATCTTCCCATTATAATTTTCCATTCATATTATTAAAGAATATGATTATATAATCACATATGAAATATATACCTGTCAGGTGGTGATTCATTAAATGGTTTTAATTACAAAAAGCAAAGCAGACTTTTGCAATCAGGATTCATCCAAGAAAACAGAAATTACCCCAGGTAACTTGAGCAGGAATGTGTTTAATACAGAGAATTAAAGGCTTAGATTTTTTTTTTTAAAGAACTGTCCAAACAAAGCTTATGAAAAGCAGTTAAAAGTTTTCAGGAAATAAGGACATTTTATACCTGTCAAGAAATTACTGTTGATGATTTCAGATGTCTTGGAAATAACTTTTTAAATGGATCATTTGTTTATTTGTTTGATTTGAAGCAAAATATTCTGGAGGATGCAAAATGGGCTCATTGTACATTTTCGGTTTCTTGGATTTTTATATGTTGCTCTCTAATTTTGTTTCCTTCTGTCATCCTGACCTTTTATATAGCTCCCACTGCAAAATTATAAAATTCTCTTCAAAGCTGCAAATAAATTAATTTTTTAATATATTTTTTATTGGTTTTTACAGAGAGGAAGGGAAAGGGATAGACAGAAACATCAATGAGAGAAAAACATCCATCAGCTGCCTTCTGCACGTCCCCTACTGTGGATTGAGCCTGCAATCAAGGTACATGCCCTTGACTGGAATCGAACCCAGGACCCTTCAGTCCGAGGGCCGATGTTCCAGGGGTGGGCAAACTTTTTGACTCGAGGGCCACAATAGGTTCTTAAACTGGACCGGAGGGCCGGAACAAAAGCATGGATGGAGTGTTTGTGTGAACTAATATAAATTCAAAGTAAACATCATTACATAAAAGGGTACGGTCTTTTTTGTTTTTAGTTTTATTCATTTCAAATGGGCGGGATCCGGCCCACGGGCCATAGTTTGCCCACGGCTGGCTTAAAGGCTGTTTACTCTTTGAAATGCATAATCTATACCCATGATGGTTTGATGTTGCATTTTCAGGGCAAATAAGGGATGGTGAAAGCAAGAATAATAATGATAAATTAATTATATCCCAGATCCTTTTTTGTGTTCAGTACCTTGATGAGAGCATGCACACACAAACATTGTCACGTGTGACTTTTTATACTACCTAGGTGATATCTTTTATATAAATTAAACCACAGTGTTCTGTGCTGTAGTCTTGATTTATATGAACTACCTGGATCTATAGGGCCGTAGTTTGCCCACAGCTGTTCTATCCACTGAGCCAAACTGGTTAGGGCGAAAGAAATTAATTTTAATGTAAAAATTCACCTAATAACAATCATTTTTTTTTTGGCCTAGAATAATTTTCCAGGGTATTAATCAAATGAAGAAACTTAATTGTAAACCTAATTGTAAATGTAATTCAAAAATTAATAAAAACATTTAAAAAATCTTTTCCCTGTGTCACCTTTATGTGAGCCAAGATTTTGAAGGCTGCTAAAATAATAGGCTTGAAATAACTGCTCCTAATCAAGAGGTTAAACTGCCTGGGTCAGTTCAGAAGATGGTCTGTGAGAGAGAGAGAAAGATAGAGAGAGAGAGAGCGATAAAGGGGATTTAATGTCTTCAGAGACCAGAGCTAGGAAAGGAAGAAGTCAGAAGATTCTTGGAGTCAAGAATACTCATGTGTCTTTGAAAGCTACATTTGAACTTAGTAGAGCCCCCAATACTGCAGTGGACAGGTAGCTACCAATGCTAATAGACTAAGAGAATCTTTGGAATGAGAATCACAATGAGATATCATCTCACATCTGTTAGAATGACTATTATAAAAAAGCAAAAAAAAATAAAATAAAATAACAAGCGCTGGTGAGGATGTGGAAGACAGGAACTCCTCATACACTGTAGGTAGGATTGTGAATTAGTGCAACCACTATGGAAAACAGTATGGAGGTTCCTTTAAAATTGAAGAATAGAGCTACCATATGATCTAGCAATTTCTATTCTGGGCATTTATCTGAAGAATATGAAAATACTATCTTGAAAAGATATATGTACCCCTATGTTCACTACATCATTATTTACAATAGCTAAGATGTGTAAACAATCTAACTGCCCATTGGAGGATGAATGGATAAATTAGTTGTGTTACATATATACAATGGAATACTACTCAACCATATAAAGATGAAATATTGCCATTTGTGACAGCATGGATGGATCTTGAGGGTTTGATACAAAGTGAAATATGATGAACAAAATAGACCAAAACCCTATGATTTCACTGCTATGTGGAATATACAGCAAAGAAGTAACAAAGGAAATAACAAAGCAAAATAAAAACAAACTCATAAAGACAACAGACAGGTGCTTTACAGAGCAGTAAGGGAGTTGGGTGAGTGGTCAAATTAGTCAAAGGAAGTCAAATATATGGAAGGGAAAATAATGGAAGGAAACTAGATTTTAGGATGTGAACATGACATAGAGGATACAAATACATACATGTATGGATACATATAGGATACATACATGTATGTATGAAGTAATATGCAAATTAGGCTGGGACACCATAACAGTCACGACCAGCTCAGGAGGAGGGCCCGGGCGCGGCTCTGAGCCTGAGAGAACTACACACAGTGGGGGGCAGCCTGGCCCCAGCAGCCCTGGAGCAGAGGGAGGCAGGGGTGTGTGTCCCAGCCGCCACTGACATCGGGCCCCAGCAGGCCCAGAGCAGAGGCAGGGGTGCATGTCCAAGCCGCCACCACCACCCGGCCCCAGCAGCCCCAGATCAGCCCGCAGAGGGAGGCCAAACAAGATTCTCTGAACTACCCTTGCTACTCCACCCACCACCTCTCCCCTCCAAGAACATCTCACAGCAGTGCGATGGCAGGGCTAGAGTGGCTTTCTGTAAAGGTACTCAAGCATGTTATAAAAGTTCTGTGTGAAGTGTTACTATCTGTCCTACCTATTTTTGAAATCTGACCTGGTAGGAGATTACATTTCCATTCACCCAAATATTTTGGACCATCCCAGATTCTGAGGATGATGCTTAGGAGAGGGCCTAAGCCAGTGGTCAGCAAACTGCGGCTGGCGAGCCACATGTAGCTCTTTGGCCCCTTGAGTGTGGCTCTTCCTAAGCCTTAGGAATACCCTAATTAAGTTAATAACAATGTACCTACCTATATAGTTTAAGTTTAAAAAATTTGGCTCTCAAAAGAAATTTCAATCGTTGTACTGTTGATATTTGGCTCTGTTGACTAATGAGTTTGCCGACCAGTGGCCTAAGCCATCAGTAAAACATCCCCTGAGGGCTCCCAGTCTGTGAGAGGGGGCAGGCTGGATTGGGGGAATACCATCCCCCCGCCCCCGTGCACAAATTTCATGCACAGGGCCTCTAGTTGAATTATAATGTTGTTCACCTGAAATTTATATCATGTTATTAATCAAACACCTTAAGTTTATATGTTATTAACCAATGTTAATAATACTTCAATAAATTTACTAAACAAACTAGTAAATAAATAAAGGAAAAGGAATTCATTTAAAAAAAAGTAAACTTCTCATGTCAGTATATACAGACCCTTCAGATTCTTGTGGATGGGTGACTCTGCCTATATATGGGGAAAAAGCAAGAAAGACAAGAATCTTTGGATACCATAAAGACTACTGAGGAATGAAGGCAGTGAGAAAACAACACCGGCCAGGAAGAAGGAGGTAGAAAATCATTTGAACTGTAGCTCTGCTGACTACTAGCAAGGAGATTTTGAGGGTATTACTTCAATTTCCCAAGTATAGGATTTTAAAACGTCCATTGTATTAACACCAATTTCACATGTGCTGATCTGCATGACCTACAGGAGAAATAGGTTCTAGGAGAGTGTGCACGCCCTGCACATATTCTTCATTGTTACATATAAATGGACTTTTGAGGAAGTCTATCTGTCCTTCCTATTTTTGAAATCTGACCTGGGAGGAGTTTACATTTCCATTCACCCAAATATTTTGGACCATCCCAGATTCTGAGGGTCTGGCTGAAGTAGTAACACTTCACACAGAACTTTTATAACATGCTTGAGTACCTTTACAGAAAGCCACTCTAGCCCTGCCATCACACTGCTGAGAGGTGGCGGGTGAAGTAGCGGGGATAGTTCAGAGAATCGTGTTGCCAGGGAGGAACGCATATGAGCTGACATCCGAAATGAGAAGAAAAAATATTTTACCATCAAGTTGAAGAAGTTAAAATAAAAAAGATACATCAAGCAAAGTATTTTTAAAAATCAGTGACGATATTTGTAAAATAGAATTAGGTTCAGACTTAATATTTACTTTTATTTGAATACTGGCTCCTAATGGAACTTGAAAACAGCTGGCTTTGTTGATCTAGTGGTTGCGTGTTAAGACCGAAGAGGCAGCAGTCAGAATCATTAAAGTTCCATTCTCATCAGATTTGTGCTTGAGAAAACTAAGTGCGCTCTCGGAGTGATTTATTATAGACATTTCTTTGTTTGTCTTAGATATATTATTAAAATGACATAAGGGGACGAAATGAAATAGTACAGCAATTACAAAGTTTAAAACTTTTCAATAATAGAGAAGCATTCAGCTACATCTTTCAGTACCACCATCTGTGTTGTATATATATATCATTTTAAGATTAATAGCAGTCAGGGTTTTGCTTGTTTCTCTGTTTATAGGAAGTTTAGACCAAGATAGGGTTTTCCCATCTCCAGAGAATATTGTAAAGAGAAAGACAGTTATCTTTCTTGGGTGGCAAGGACATTCTCCAGGGTTTTCCCAGCCTCCCCCCAACCCCAGTAAACCTGCTGTGGTGCCTCAGCATTTGGCATATTTTTATTCAAAATAAAGAGTACATTATCTTTTTTACCTAACCTAGTGCAGCAAAATGTTTGATAATGATATATTCTCATCTTCTTCTGGAATGCTAAGTATAACATTGGTTTAAGTTTCAACACTAAAATAAGACTTAGGGTTGGGGAAAAGTTGACATTTGTGGTTTCCTAGAAATAATTTGATGTTCTGAATTGCATCTCCTCCTAGTGGTCTCATAGAGTTACCACATTTTCCACTACAGGTAGCTCAGTTCTCAGTTCAATTCACTTTGGTTCCATTCAATTTCACAAGATTCTGTTGAATACTTAGTGAACAGTGAGCACTGTTAGATGCTGCAGATTGAGAAGGGCAAGGACTCCTATGATTACCACAAATATATATATATATATATATATACATATATATATATTTTACAGAAGGGAGAGGGATAGAGTTAGACACATCGATGAGAGAGAAACATTGATCAGCTGCCTCCTGCACAGCCCCCACTGGGGATGTGCCTGCAACCATGGTATATACCCTTGACTGGAATCAAACCTGGGACCCTTCAGTCCGCAGGCCGACACTCTATCCATTGAGCCAAACCAGTTAGGGCCCAAATAATGTTATTAACTAATGATGTTAATCACTAGTTGTAGTACTTTTATCTTTTTATTCTCTTCCATTAAATTAAATAGTAACAAAATTGTGGTTTATTCCAATACAAGTAGTTGGACAAGCCTCATGTCCAAAGATGGCAACATTTCCCTTGCTGAGTTTTTGTTCTGGAGACAGAATCACTGTGCTAAGGTGTCAAAGTCCAAATACAAAGTGTCTGAGGTGCCTGAATGCAGTGGGGAGCATGGTGCAATGAATCACTTCTAGAAAGGCATAGATTGGATTGGATTGGATTGGAGTCAGAACATTGCATTATAGTACCCACTCATGTATCAATTGTATAAATGCAAATGAGCTAAGCAAATATCTTCAGTCAGACTCCTCAGTCATAAAGGGAGGGGACAGAGCCAAATACCCCTGGGTTCCTCCGACTGAATACCTACAATTGTAGTTTTCAAACTTCCACAGGATAAAATCCAACTAGTATTTTATATATAGTGCCATGCTTGACATAGTTTTTGAATCTTCAAATTAATTGTTGAGTCCACAATTCCATTGAGATTCTTTACAGTATTTTCCATTATAAAAATATCTTAATTTTTAATATTTAAAAATGAAAAATAATTTACAAAATATGTTTATATTTATATATGGCATCAATGTGCAAGAAGCAGAACATGATATAGCTGGTACCTCTAAATTATGTTTTAAAATCAGCAATAGTTATTTCAAGCACACTTTAGTATTTAATGCGAACACTAGAAAGCAAGAAAGGAAAGGAAAGGAAAGGAAAGGAAAGGAAAGGAAAGGAAAGGAAAGGAAAGGAAAGGAAAGGAAAGGAAAGGAAAGGAAAGGAAAGGAAAGGAAAAGAAAGGAGGGAGGGAGGGAAGGAGGGAGGGAGGAAGGAAGGAAGGAAGGAAGGAAGGAAGGAAGGAAGGAAGGAAGGAAAGATGACATACAGTTGGAAAATGTAGGGAAATTGTAATAGCCAATTCAGATAATTATGGACATTTTTCTTAGACATTTTACAAAACTCAACTAGTAATTTCTCAGAAGGCATTTGGTAATGTGGACCCTAAAAACATTATTTATCTTCTAGTACCGTTATATTTAAATCTCATTGGTCTATGTAGCACTTTGAGTGAACTTCATGCATAACCATCACCATGCACATATCAATCAGAAAATATTGGTTTACCAGGTTGAGGAGATCTCTTGGATCTTGACATGTTTTCAGTTAAGTTTTCTCTTTCTTCCAGACTTTTTCTAGGAAGCCCTACAGTCATAGAAGTTTAATGTTGAAAGTATCTGTGGTGATGATCTGATTAAACACCTCTGTTTGCTGACCTTGCAATAGAAAGGTTAACTTGTTTATTCTAAGCCATCCAGTGACTAAATCAGGACTTGAACTCAGTCTCTAAAGCCTCAATCCAAAAATTTTTACACTTGACTTTCTACTTGGAGTTCAAATTAGAGTAGGAACAATATTTTCTTACATATTCTTTCACCTGGAATCAAGTCTCTTTACTTTTACCAAAAAATGGAAAAGTAAACATACTTGACATTGAAAAATAATCTTTTTTGAACTAATTACAAGTTATTTTCCTAGCATAGCTAATAGCTTTTTTTTCTAATATTATTTTGTATATTCCAGTTATTTTACCAAACATTTATTCTTCTAAAAAAATCGTTTTTATAACATTTTTTAAATTGACAACTTCCAAAAGCCCTAATTATGAGAAATTTCAACATTGCTTTATATTAATTCTTTATAAGACAAACTTTATATATTCCACTAGTGACCTGGTGCATGAATACGTCCACATTAAAAGGAATTTAGAAGGTGGTCGGCAGGATGGGACTGGGTGAGGCTGGCCAAGACACGCCCTGGAGTAACCTCCCGTGGTCCCTCCCCAACGTCTGTGGAGTGAGCGAGGTCCCTTCAGCAGGTGGGGTCCCTCGGCCTGGCCTGCAGGGATCGGGCTGAAACCAGCTCTCCGACATTCCCTGGTGGGCCTCAGAGTGCAAGAGGGCACTCTGCAAAGTTGCTGTCCTATAGGGTATGGAATGCAAACGCAAGTGTGCAGTAAACCAGATTCAGTCCGACAGTGCCCCAGCAACCCACGGCCGAAGGTGGAATCACATGGTCCCACGAGGAATCGGGCTCCCTCCTCTCTGGTTTTGGGGTGCGTCACCCGAGAACTGCTACTGCCAAGTCACTGCAGCTCGGCAGTTCCTGCATTGATCGACTGCACCCTGGTGGTCAGTGTGCATCATAGCGACTGATCAGATGGTTGGACACTTAGCATATTAGCCATATATATATATATATATATATATATATATATATAGAGAGAGAGAGAGAGAGAGAGAGAGAGAGAGAGAGAGAGAGAGAGAGTTCAGTTTGTACTTTACCTTTCCAGATCTCTAAAGAATCAATAACATTAGACTATATATACAATAAATTACAATGAAAACTAGTAGCAAATCTTCAGGAGATACTCTTTCAACTGAAGTTATTCAGTTTTCCTAGAAAAAACATCAGTCTATGCCCAGAGTACTATAAATTCTTGTGGCCAGCTTAAAATTTGCCTGGTTACTTCCACTTCCATATATTTGTTAAATACTTAACCAGAATAATTTGTATTTGCTAGAAACCACTTTTACTGGGCAACTGCTATTGTAAAGGAATATGTGTGTACATGTGTGTGCACACATATGTACATTTTAGATTATGAGAATATAGCAAATGAATTGTACTATGAAATAGGGGCCCCCAACATAGTAACTTTGGGATGTACTGGCATGGCCTCTTAAGAAATCTTTTAGTGATGAGATAGGATGCAATGAGTGAATAGTATCTCAAGAGCTGTTAGAGGTCTTAAATCTTCTATCACGACAGGTAAAAGTCAATAGGCATTGTTTCCTTTCCATCATAAGTCTATATTAAAATTATACTATTGCAAATTTGGTATGCTTATGTATTATTTTCCTAATATCATAGGGAATTAAAGAGCTTCAAAATATTCAGTCCATCCTCTAGCTTCTGCTATAGCTATCTTCTAACACTTTGGGAAAGATAAGTGTATTTTTTGCTTTTATATAGTTTTATGAAAGTTAGTTTTATAATTTTTTTGGTATAAAATAATTACAGCCCTTTTTTTCTGAATGATTAAAATCTCAGTTTCTCATACCTTTACTCATCTATTTATTTTGAATTAAATAACAGATAGACATATTTGACTCCAACCATAACAGAAGAGGATACCATAAATAACTAAACCTCACATCTTGAATTATACTGGTACAACTACCTAAATAAAAATATGAATATAAGTAAAGTTACTGATAGGTACCACATAATTTTCTAAAATAACAGTTCATGTTAAAGGCAACATTTTAAAGTCTGAGACCAGTATACCACTTACACTTTCATGGCGTCAGTTGTAAAATTACTGGGTTATTGAATAGTGTGAAATGCTTGAAACAGTGTTCATTCTAGCCAGGGAAATCGATCAGTGTTACTCTCTAGTTCCCCATTATAGTTCCCCTACAGTATTACTAATCTTTAACCTTTGCAAAATCAATACTTTTTAAATGCTCACTTGGTATTTGTGTCACAGAGATTTTAGTGTGGCTCACATTATAAATAGAAAAACAAGAAAAAAATAGTTTCTTTGCTTCCTTTTGGCTATAACAATCTGGCTTCCCTTATGATTAGTTGGAAATAAAAAGCTACATTTTGTTCAATTTGTTTTAAAACCTAATCAAATCCAATAATTTTAATAGTCCCTAAAGAAAATTACTGTCCTTTGAAAATGACTATTTGACTGTTATTTCCACTGGTCCTACACACTTGACAGTCTCGAGTGGTGGTAGGTTGAATGTGGGGCAGAGCCAGCTGGGGACTTCTATGACCATACAAGGAAGAAGAGTGTCTGGACCCATCAGATGCTCTCTGGCTTTCAGACCACTGCTGAGTGGGTGTTCTGTGTCTGCTGCAGATGTTGGCCTTGTCCTTTCTCAGGATCTTCTGCTGGCATTTGTTGCTGACATCTGGAGCTGATGAACACAAAATGCAATTCTTCTCTGCTCAATCAACAGCTCTCTGCTTACTCAGCCCTTGCTGTGGTGCAGACGTTGACACTTCTCCCATCTGGATCCTGGGTTCTGTCTCTCTGCTCCCCCAAAGCAGTCTCTTGCCCCATGGGAACTCACAGAAGCTTGGGAGATGATCTCTGTTTACCTATGGTTCTTTTCTCCATTCCATAACCATAACACTCCACCTCATGGAGACACAAGGTCCTCTGCACAGCGGTCCTTTCCAAGTGACCCAAACGGAGGGCTGGGCAGAGCTTCCTTATTAATCTAATTGGTTCATTTACTAGTCAAGGCCAAACCCAGAGAGAAGAGATTAGGACATACATCTACCAGCTCCCTGCCTGGTACTTTCATTATAATGCCCAGGAATCGAAGTGTCTGCCTATTACTCGTGGTCAACCTAGGACTTCTCTCTCTCTTGTCTAGTTCAGAGGTTGGATTTTGATTGGTTAAAAGTGGGAGGTAAAAAAATTTAAAACTAATTTCTTCTTCAGCAATGCTTGGCTTTTAAGCTTAATATCTTCTTGAGAATCTATATTGTAGTATCAAACCTAAATATTGATTTTTAAAAAATTTTCCTTTTGTACTCCTACCCTAGCAGTTTTAATTTCTTTGAAGTACATAGATGCCTGGGGCTGATGAGGGAGAAGGTTGTGTTGTGAAATGCAAATGACAACAGACCTTTAGCTTTTTTTTTTTTTTTTGCCTCAAGTATGATTTCTATTATAGACACTAAACTTGGTATATTTTCTATTTATTTTTTTTTATATCTCAAAATGTCTAGGAATATAATCCTCAAAACAGGTCACATGACCTTGTTCAAGACATTTTCTGTTTTTATTTGTTTCTCTCAGCTAATGTATTATTCTTCATAAAAGAATAGCACATATTTAGATACTCTATGAACATAATCTTTCCTTAAAGTTATTTTTTATAATAGTAAGGGAAAAATGATGGTCCTTAAATTGCTTAGGAAAAGAAATAGAATTTAAAATAAGATTTTATAATATTTTAAATAAAATTATTAAAACAAAAATGAAATATATATTTACATGGTGATCAAATTAGTCACCAACCTATGTTTATTAATATAAATAATGTGTGAGCTTTCTCTATCTCTCTTTCTCTCCCCCACACCCCCTTTTGCATCCATTTTAGGCTACCTGCATGGATTCCAGCATTTGTACCAGCGATTTTATGCAGAAAGGTGTGATCAAGGGAAGTGTCCAGAGCATGGTAAAGAGAATGTAGAATGAGCACTGTCTTGCTGAGGTAATTGTTTAATGTATTGTGTGTGACTGAGTACCTCATTTATTCTTAAACTACTTTTGCCATCAATCCTTACTATTAACTTTTCCCCTAAGTACATATGTTTAAAATTCATTTACAATTTACTTCCCTTAAATTCATAAACCCTCTTGCACTTCGGATGCCAGATGTGAATGCCGCATCCATTTGCAGCTAGGGTTCAGGATCTGAAGAGGGACCATGCACAAATGAATACACTAGACAAGAAATATGAATTTATAAGGCATGGGGGAGCCAGGTGAAAATTTCCCTCTAGTGGAGAAGCTTCCTGACTTCTGGGTCCCATTTGCTTTTATTCACTTTAATACACATTTGCCCTTTAGGAATGCATACAGGCATATCAAAGGTAAAGTTTGGTAAAAGGATTATCAGGTTAGGGGGAATGCCTTGAGCCATTTGGCCAACAGCAGGGCAATATTGTGCTGATTTTCAGCCCTGCTGAATATCACATTATTATGCTAACTATGTTGGTTTTAGCCTCCAGCATTGCATTAATTTCCTGTACTAATGCACTGCCTTAATAAATAGATATCCTCATTTATTACAAAGAAACATGCATTAGAGCCTAAAACATTTCATTATGTTACCATTCAAATAAAAGAGGTAAGTTTCCTAAATACACGAGCACTCTCTTATCCAGAGAACATTGGGAAAGTCATAACTATTTCATATTTTTCTCAGGCATATTATATACTTCTTTTAAGATGTTCCTATTATGTATTTTTTTTCATTTCCCTATATGTAAATTTTTTCACTAACACATCTAATCTAATTTTATCTATTTAATCCTTTTAGATAGGTCTTGTCTTTCTGAGTTGAATTATATTTCTTCCATTGTTATTTATAAAACTTGATGATGTAAAACTGAGATAAAAATTACAATACTAATAAGGTCCTCACAGGCAGTACATCTAGAGATGAAAAATACTAACTTTAAAAATGAAAAGTTATGTAATACTACTCAGCCATAAGCAAAGATGAAATACTGTCATTGGACAACATGGATGGATCTTGAGAATATCAAGCAAAATAAGTCAAAATAAATCAAGAACCATATGATTTCACTCATATGTGTATGTGGGACATAAAACTGAATGCAACAAATAAACAAACAAGGACAAGAAAACTTATAGACACAGACAACAGTTTGGTGATTACCAGGGAAAAGGGGAGTGAGGATAGTAAAGGGTAAAGGGGATCAAATGATTGGCGATGGAAGATTTGACTTTGAGTGCTGGGCACGCAATGAAATATAAAAATAATGTATCATACAATTGTACACTTGAACCTATATAATTTTATTAACCAATGTCACCCCAACACATTTAAAAATATTAAATAATAAAGAATTAAAAATATTAACATACACATAAAGTTAAAAATGGCAAAAAATGTTGCAGAATGCCTTATAATCCTAATTTGTATTTTATTAAATTTTAACTTTGATAACTTGAAATATTTGGTTTTATAATAATATATACACTCTCTGCAACCTAACTATTCATAAGTAACTGCATTTTACATATTTAATACTTTAAATATTTTAAAAAATAGTGGCTATAGTTTAGCTTCTCTTCAACTTAAAATAATATTATCATTACTTTTTTTCTGAATAGAGAAATGATGTAAAGAAAGTAAAACAGCCAAGAAAATTGATGAATCAGAAATGGTAAAACAAACAATGCCAAAATTAAATGAAGTATGGAGTTTTAAAACTACTGGATAAAATTTAAGTAAATAAAAACTATTTGTGCTTTAGTTCTGCCTGAGCACATGGAAATATACGATTGATAGATTACTTCTCTTATTATTATTTTCAAATTTCTAAAAAAAGATATTAAATATTTTCCACAGAAAAGAACCATATGTGCTCTTTAAATATTGGCTAAAAATTCTCCCTTGGATAAAATAAATATTAACACTTGGCACGAAATGTAAGTTGTGACCATATTTTTCTCAAACTACCTCAGTATTTTAAAGTTAAAGGAGGAAAATTAGAAGTCCTGAATTTAATTTTTGTGAATGTTAAGAGCTAGTCAACAAATGAATACCAAAAGATCTCTTGTTTCTTCATAAGCTTAGTCCCTATTTAATATCATAAGCTTTGAAGGTGTTTTTCTTGATTCAATTTGTGGCAATTAGATTCTTATAAGAATAAAGCAAAGACCACCTTGGTCTTATATTCCACTAGGGAAATACTTCCACTCCAGAGGTCCCTGTATTTCCAGTCTCAGTAAGAATTCATTGAGCTCTAGAATGATTCTGCATAGCAAAATATACAAATAATTAGATTAAAATTTTATATCAATGAAGACATTCAATTGCATATGAATGCCATATACTTATGACATATTCTTGTCCCATACATACACACAGAAACATTGAATTAAAGAGTAAATTAGTGGATAGATACTTAACGAGTGTGGAATTCCCTTTTTGAATATTTCCTGTCAATTTCCCAAACTCCTACTTTTTTTTTGAAAAATTTGTAGGAACACAATGCTATTCTGATTGTTCATCTCTCTCTCTCTCTCTCTCTCTCTCTCTCTCTCTCTCTCTCTCTCTTTCTCTCTCTCTTGAGGCTTGGTGCATGGTTTCATGCATCAGTGGGGTCTCTCAGCCTGGCCTGCAGGATAGGGATGAAACCAGCTCTCCAACATACCCCAAGGGGTACCGGACTGCAAGAGGGCACAGGCAAGGCTGAGGGACCCCACTGGTGCACAATTGGGGCCGGGGAGGGATGTGGGAGGTTGGCCAGCTGAGGAGGGACTGCAGGAGGGCTCCAGGGCATGTCCGGTCCATCTTGGTCAGTCCTGATCGGCTGGACCCCAGCAGCAAGCTAACCTACTGGTCGGAGCATCTACCCCCTGGTGGTCAGTGTATGTCATAGCAACTGGTTGACCAGTTGACTATCTGCCCCCTGGTGGTCAGTGCACATCATAGCGAGCAGTTGAGCAGCCTTAGCATATCATTAGCATATTACACTTTGGTTGAACAGATGGCTGGATGACTGGACACTTAGCATATTAGCCTTTTATTATATAGGATATATATCCTATATAATAAAAGGCTAATATGCAAATTGTCCCCTTGGGAGTTTGACCGACCAGGAGTTTGACCACTCGCTATGATGTGCGCTGACCACCAGGGGGCGGTGCTGAACAAAGGAAGGCCTGGGCCGGCAGCCAGCAACCGGCAGCTGGGGGAAGGAAGGCCCTGATCAGCCCTGATCACCGGCCAGGCCTAGGGACCCTACCCATGCATGAATTTCATGCACTGGACCTCTAGTAGATATATACTTACTAGCTGTAAACATTTTAAAATCAGCTGAAAGAATCAAGTGAATGAGAAAGTAGATGAAGGACTTCCATTTTAAAACTTTATTTTGAAAAAAATTATGAAAATAAATTGCTTATCATTAGTTTGTGAAATTATAAATAATGTGGGCAGAAGAAACTAACCTGGATAAAATCTCTCAGTCAGGTGGATTGTACTAATTTAAAGCATGGCCATGGTCTCAAACCCAAAGCAACTCTTTCACTGTGTTTACTTTTAGCTGATGGTCTTGCTGAATATTTTAGTGAGAAAATAAAAGCAACCAGAAATGAACTTCCACAAGCTCCTACCAACACATCTACTTTCTATTGGCACATTCTCAGCCCTTTTACCCATTAGCCAGGTGCATTCTCCACGCTCCTATTGAAAGCCAGCCCTGCACTATGGACCTGCCGCAATCTGGGTTAACCTACTCTATTGCAAGGCTCCATCACTTCTCCACCTTCACTCCTAAACATGGACTTGTCCTCCAGTCAATCATTCTCATATCCATACAAACATGTTTTCATAATCTTGAAAGAAATAAACTTAAAAGTACTCTTCACAACAATTTGCTCACAAACATCATTTCTCTGTTCTGCTTCAGTAATATCCCTGCAGAGAGTTGTCGATGGTTCTCCCTGTCTCTCAAGTGACAGTCACAGCCATTTTATCCGGTGGCCTTGCCTCTACCTGGTCTTCTTTTTCCCACCCAAATACTTAACACTGGAGTGACCCCAGAGCACACCCTTTAGGACGTTTCCCTATCTATTCTCATTTCTTTGATGATCTGAGTTTTAAAATCCATTTATATTTCATAGCTCTCACATTTATATGTCCAGTCCACCAGTTTCCTGAAATTTAGATCCCCATATCCAAACCCTTACTTTAAATCTTCTGTTGGATGTCAAATTCATCAGTTTTTAGAACTGAACTCGGACCTTGTCCCTCCACCGTCAATCTGACCCACCCATCCCTGGAAAATATAGCTTTTCACAGAGTCTACATCTTAGAGGATGGCCTCTCCTTTCCATGGGCTTAAACCCTGGTATCATTTATGACTTCTTTCCTTCTCTCACATCCTTGTCTAATCCATCAACAAAAGTGATTGGCCCTACCAGCAATAGCCTATATAATAAAAGCCTAATATGCTAAGTGTTCAGTCATCTTGTGACCGATCAAACAATCAAAGCGTAATATGCTAATGATACGCTAAGGCCGCTCAGCTGCTCGCTATGACGTGCACTGACCACCAGGGGGCAGACACTCTGACCAGTAGGTTAGCTTGCTGCTGGGGTCTGGCGGATCAGGATTGAGCACGAAGGGCTGGACATGCCCTGGAGCCCTTCCATGATCCCTCCCTGGCTGGCCAACCTCCTAGGCAAGATGGGGCCAGGCATGCCCTGGAGCCCTTCCACAGTCCCTCCCCGGCCTGATCGTGCACCGGTGGGGTCCCTTGGCCTGGCTTGTGCCCTCTCTCAATCCAGGACCCCTCGGGGATGTCAGAAAGCCAGTTTCAGCCTGATCCCACAGGCCACTACCCTCAGTAGGGGACCAGATGCAGGGTTCATGGCTGGCGAGTACTGCTGGGGTAGCTCGAACCTCTCCTGAACAGGACTGATTGAGTGTGAGCCCACGGCAGGCACAGTGGGGTCAAGATGAGTGGGAGTGACAGGTAGGAGCTGCAGGCAGCATTGAACTGTGGGTTTTGGCCCAATCCTCGCAGGCCACCCAGAGGGGCCCCACCTATGCATAAATTCATGCACAGGCCCTCTAGTTTCTCCCATAAATGACCATTTCTCAACTCTTCACTGCTGTGAACTTAGCCCAAGTCACCACAATTTACCTCCTGGACCACTAACAGGTTTGCCTGTTTTTGTTCTTATTGTTTCTCCTCAAAATAGCATTTGAGGATTTTTTTTTTTTTTTTTTTTTACTTGTATGGTTTGATAACTTTCTCTTTCTCTTTTGTGCATCTACTAGAAATTTTTTCTTTGTGATTACCAGGAGGCTTACATAAAATACCCTATAGTTATAACAGTCTATTTTAAGCTGATCACAGAGTCTTACACCAAATAAATTTTGTGCAAATATTAAGAAGCAAAAGCATATTTATTAACTGGAAAATAAGTATAATGTACTATATTTGCATGATTATATTATCACTAAAAGTGCTTTTAGGTTCATTCATACTAATATGTGAAATCTACACTAATAAAAGAGAAAAATGGTAATTGGCATACGGCGATACCTTTTTCATTAGCTAATCAGGGCTATATGCAAATTAACTGCCAACTAAGATTGCCCTGCCCCCCAGCCATGATCAGAGAATCAGGCACCTTTGCCGCCCTGGCCAGGGATAGCAGGAAGTAGGGGTGGAGACAGCGATGGGAGCTGGGCACGGTCGAAGCTGGCAGTCCCAGGAGCTAGGGGTCCCTTGCCTGGGCCTAAAGCGAAGCCCACGATCGCGGCGCCCCCCACTGCCACTGCAGGTCCCCGCTGCCCGGGCCGGACGCCTAGGCCAGAGGCATTAGGCCTGGGCAGGGGCAGAGCCTGCAACCGCGGGGAGCTGGGGGTCCCCTGCCCAGGAAGCCTCAGGCCTGGTCAAGGGGCCGATCCAGTGATTGGTGACCGGAGGGTGATGAGGGTCAACTCCTCTGGCTGAGGCATCAGGCCTGGGTGGGGGGTGGAGCCGGGGATTGGGGGGATATGATGGTCCCCTTGCCCAGGCCTGAAGCCTGGGTCAGAGGCGTCAGGCTTGGGCGAGGGGTGGAGCAAGCGATCAGAGGGAGATGGGGGTCCCCTGCCCAGGCATGATTCCTGGGCCAGAGGCCTCAGGCCTGGGCGGGGGCCAGAGCCAGTGATCGGGGGGAGATGGGAGTCCCCTGTCCAAGCCTGACACCTCTGGCGGAGGCGTCAGGTCTGGGCAAGGGGCCGATCAGGCGATCGGAGGGTGATGGGGGTCAACGCCTGAGGGCTCCCAGTATGTGAGAGGGGGCAGGCTGGGCTGAGGGACACTCCCCCACACACACACCCAGTGCACGAATTTCGTGCACCGGGCCCCTAGTATTTATGATAAAAGTTTTAGCAAAAAGGAATAGACTAGTTACAAGTGATTTACCAGTAGATAAAACAGAATAATGGAACAACAGAGCCAAAACAAGAACAATTTTTAACTGTATAAAGACATGACTAGAAAAATGTCATGTTTTTATGGGTTATTTTATTTGGGTAGTGATTTTTGAAGTTTTTAACTGTTTCTCATGTAGTCTATTTTTCCTTTATGGGCATGAGTCATATTAATAGTGGAAAAGTGATAGAATTATTTATTTAATTAAAATAACTTACACAGATCATTAAATTTAATTTAAAATTGTGCTTAATGTGGGCTGCCCCTACCCTCAAAATTATTACATGTATTTTTTCTCCTCTTAGATAAATTACATAATTTTAAATGTGATAGTCTACATTCATATGTCCCCATATTAACTCATGTACCTAACATGGAGAGTTAACATGTATACATCTATTGAAATAAATTTTCACAGCTATAATAATCTACATATTTACTAGCAAAGAATATGTATAGAAGGAGATCCAAAGCACGACTATGACACCTCTTCTTATTAAACTCATTTCTGAGCTTCCTTTATTATGGGATAAAACTAACAAATTTTTTTTGAATAATCCCTTAAATACTTGCTGATGTTTTTTCTTTCATGAAATGAAATACCGAATACTATAAAAATTAATTTCCAACATTGCATTATTAAATCCATTTTGTCGTTTTGATGTTCAATATTGCACACATAGGGTGGGACAAAAGTAGGTTTGTAGTTGTCCATATGGAAAATAAGACAATCATTAATAAATAATAATACAAGCATAAACTCTGTTTTGTGTACTCACAACTGCAAACCTAACTTTGCTCCACCCTGTAATTATCTTAATATTCTTTGTTTCTTTCATAACTTAATGGCCTGGCTTGGCTTGCTTCACTCTCTCTATTCTGCTTCCAATTGACTTCATTTTTCTTTGTGTAACATCCATTTTTCTGCCTAGTTATGTCTCTGAGGGGATGCTTGTCAGATTCCTCTACAGAGGGAATAGAAAGAAGCCTGTGACACCCCAAATTGGAGGTTTGGACTGTTTCTCTTTTAAAACACTTTTTGCCTCTAATTTTCATCGGATTTTGTGAACCACTTTCCTCCCAGAATTCTTCAAAAGCCACCTTTTCTCTGTGGTAGAAAACAAAAGTTGCTTACTACTTGTACATGTAGTGAAAAGACCAGCACTGTAGCTGTTGGATATTTGTGGATAGAGTCTGATCTTTTCTTTTGCAAGATATACCCTGGAAAAATACCAGGCGGAAGAAAGCGATCTGTAAAACTGCAACACATCTAAGATCAGAAGCAGGAAACATCTTTTGGTCTAGGGATATTTTTGTTTTATGATTTTTTTTCTTTCAACATCTTTTTTCCGTGTGGATGCGCTCACTGGCAGCTTCAGTTGGCTGCCTTTGCAGAGAACCCTTTGGAGGACTGACAGAGCTTTGCAAAATAATCCAAATCACTACTGATTTTCCACCTTTAAGGGAAAATGCATTTTGGAAACATTAATTTAAAACTTGCTTAGTAAGATTACCTAATTGGTATAAAAATAGTATTTTAAAATACTTTCCATAAAGAACAGATATGTGTGTTCTAAATAAAATGCCAGGTCAAATATGACAATAGTACAGAAAGCTTGCACAAAAGTTGATAGAATAATGAAATTTAATCTTTCCAATTATTAAATTAATACAGTGTGCTAATAAATGTATGTTTACTTAACTTTCAACTGCATGTTCTTTAAGTAAAATAGTTCCACTGTGTGTTTTAACTTTAGTGTCAGAGATACAAATTAAGGCAAAAGGTAAGTAATATTCCTTTATAAAAAAGGAAGACAGATTTTAAGGGAAGAGAATAAACCTAGGAAATAAAGGGTATAATTAAAGAACCAACCATTTTCAGCTCAAAGATTCCATTAGCTTTTCAGTAAACAGCACTAAAGATGAGGAGAGTAGTGAGGTTGAAAGCGTAGGGTTACACTTAACTGTGCTCTTGTTCAAAGTGCTAAGTGGCTGAGACATCTCAAATCAAATCAGAGATGTCAATTACTGTTGTAGCATTTTTGGGGGAGTGAATCCATTTTATTGATTTTCAAAGAAGAATTAAATGGCACTCGGAGAAGCAGAATAATCAGTGTTGGCGTTTCTTTCTAAAGTCTCCCCTACCACTGAGTTAGACCTGGATTTGAGGCATCACGCTGGTTAGGTATATAATCCATGCCTTGCAGAAGAACATATAGGAGGATGCCAGGGTTTTCCTTTCCTTCTTCATGTTAATTAGTTCCTCTATTCTTTTCCCTGTCACATTAAATGAGAAAAATCGAATGGTGACAGAGACTGTTGGGAAACCCAAGGAACTCCTTAGAACTCTGTGTCCTGTGTGGCGAGAGTGAGAGTAGGTGGTCTACAGGGCCATTTGACCTTGAAAGGGGCCAGTGAAAGGAAAACAGTGTGTGAGCCATTAATCTCAAGCTTGTTTACACAACTGTAATTTTTCATTGCATGTTTACTGCCACTCTGATGACAGAAACAGGGGGGGCCTTGACTTAACAGTAGGCTTCTGGTCACCTGCCCTGAAAGATAGTTTGTGATAACACACCTGATAATGCTCAATGAAACCGTTTCATAGAATCTGACACTTTTAAGAAAGAATGACCTTTGACTATTTTAAAGTATTGACAGGTTAACTCGATCAGGTATTATTACTTTACTGCTTAGTTTTGTATAAAAACAACTTAAATTTAAGAAAAATGATATGTTTCTACAATGTAGTAGTAAGTACTTCTGAAGAATAAGTTTATTATCTTACCAGCTTAGTGACCTAATATATAGTTTAAAGATGTTTTATATGCATTTTATTTCTTATCAGTGTTAGAAGGTCTTTGGGTATTATCTTCATACTATTCCCATTAGCTAGGTATCTCTTGGTTTTGTTTTTATAATATATAGTTAGGTTAAGCAGTTCTCTTGGGAAAGTTCCCAGGATTTTTGCATAAAAAGTGATACTTTTGTAATGTAAACGCACACACACACACACACACACACACTGCAAAATAGTCAAGATCTCTCTTTCACCCAATAAACATCTTTCATTTGAAAATTTCATTGAGTGTTTATAATGTACCAAGCACTGTGCTGAAGATGAGCACAAAACACACACAATCCTGACTCCTGAAGTACACAGTCTACGGTGAAGACTGATTTTGAGCAAACAGGTCATTCTATAATATGAGGATGGCATACTCTGTTGAGAAGATAATTTAAAATGTTTCAAATTCAAACAAAGATAATTCACTACTAAATATTGTTTGAAAATATCCATGGACATGATTTAAGATGAATACCAAGTTTGACAAAAACTACTGTATACCACAAGAAAATGTGTAATGAATACAGAAAAAAAACTTATCTGAATATTTTATTTATTAATAGTTCAACAGATAAGTTTGATTTAATGCTTTTTCCTGATTTTATGGGTAGTTCTCAATTTTTAGCCGTCTCAACAACTTGAGGACTGAAATATATTTTTCAACATTAAAGTGGCTCCTTCAGACAGTGACTCTTAAGGTATGGGAACTTCAAATCAGAATTATGAAACTGGTTGAAAAAAAATATTTTTTCAATTAATTTTGGCATATCCTACCAATGGGTAGAACATCTTTTTCTCTTCTCTCTCCCTGCCATCTCTTCCACTAACCAGTGATAGTCTCACAATTTTAGAAAACCTAGTATATATGGTACAGCGATTTCAGAGAATTCACAGCTAATTAGGAAAGGTCCCTCAGTTAAGCTGGCATGAAGGAGACAGCAAAAACTTTATAATACTGAACACACCATGTGTGTAAAGAATTTAAAATACTTATGCCCTGTCCAGTTTTGCTCAGTGGCTCAAGTATTGGCTCATGGACTGAAGGGTCCAAGTTCAATTCCCAGTCTAGGGTATGTACCTAAGGTTGCAGGCCTGATCCCAGCCTGGGTCAGGGTGTGTGTAGGTAGGAGGTAGCCGATTGATGTGTCTCTTTCACATCGATGTTTCTCTTTGTCCCTTTCTCCCCCCTCCTTGCCTTCCACTCTCTCTAAAAATCAATGGGAAGGATTAACAGAATAAAAAATAATTAAAAATATTTAATCACATAATATTTGCTTACCAGGAATAATTACTACTGCTAAAAAGAGTTAAAATATGTTTTCCTCTGAAATTAAGATTTTTAATGGAGAAATAATCTTGAGCTATTGCGCTTATCTGCTTTTTCACTAGTTGTATTTTTATATATGTAAATCTTAAATAATATACCTATTATTGATAAAAACTGGACAAGTCATAAAAAATCTTCAGAATTTCCATGAACTCAGCCAAATATCTTGACAATGCAGAATTATGTTAAGAATATAAATATTCTTTAAAAATAAATAAGCTTTAGGAAATTGGATCAGTGCTACTTGAAAGGCATAGTTTACTTTTTAAAAAGTCATATTTTCCAGCTCATGTGGAATAAAAATTAGGCACACTAGAGGCGGTTTCAATATCATACATAGTATCTTACTGCTGTGCACTCAAGTTAGCGTGGGAAGAAAGAGCTGTATGTGGAAAGGTGGAAAGAGGGAGGGAAGAGCGGAGACATGGGATCTACAATCTCTCAGCAGCTTACAGAATTTCAGCACCCATACACTCACTGTTGTTCTCATCCACATAAAGGCTAGAAGCCAGACTGACCCCAAAGGGATCTCGCTGAAAAAGAAGAGCTGCTTAAAATAATAATTATTCCTTGAGTTTAAAAGACCAAGCCTTCCTGACCCCTAAGATATGGAATGATTACACGTGCGCAGAGCAGCTGTTGCCAGTTGAATGAGGATGTCCACAACAGTGACCCCAGAGGGAAGGCGGATGGGCAGAAGGCCTCGAAGGACAATAGAGCAATGTATGGGTGCATGTGCTTACAATGAGCACTTCAGTATCCTAATCTGTTCCTTTAAGTCTGTTCTTCCATATTCCATTTCCATTCTTAGATGTCCTTAGGACTGGGAAAAACTGAACAGCTTTCTGTGAAAATGTAAGCTGCTAATTTAAGATCCTAGAGTAAAATAAAAACAAAGTAACAGATTCTTCCTAAATCTCAAGCTTCTTTTCCTTTTTTTAAAACATTTATTATTCAGTTTCTATATCTATATTGTTGATGAGAAGAAAACATTGCCTATATTTTTTAAATCAAAGGATCTGTCGGATGTTTACCTTGGTAATGAGCCTTTCACGAATTTGTACATTGTAAATGCAGTGATGGCATTTTAAGATTATTCTGCTCACCTGATGGAGTTGTTGATTCTATAGCCCTATTTTCTCCGTGTCCACAACAATAGTACTGGGCATATGGCCACGCTGGCCAGAGAACTACATTCTCTGGCTCACAGGTAAGCATGTGGCCTGTGCCCAGCCAGTTAGCACAGTGTTCTCAATTAAACACAGTCCTGGAATTGTGTATTCATATTCATTTTTTCATAAGAGGAACATTCCTTATACCGTTTAAAGCCTTACTTTAGTGACAGTTTAAAAACAAATAAGCATAGGACTAGATCCTGAAGTGAATCAAAGTTTAAACTAAAAATACCACAAACTTCTCGCTTTTCCAATTGTCATGGAAGGAGCTTGAAAGTCGCTACTCAATCCTAACAACAAATAAAAAGCCGAACAAAGGGAAAAAGCAACAGCTCGTTGTAGATTCATCGGATAAATGAGGTTAAAGGGACAATCACTGTCCGCAAGCCCAGGAGAAATCTCCACAGGAGCCAGGTCTCAACTGCGATGGGCCAATTGCGAGGGGCTCAGTGTGGAGTCTGGGGGTTACAAACTCCAGGATGACCCAGTCATGCAGGGGGACAGGGTGGGGTGGTGGTGGTGGTGGGGGTGGTGGTGGTGGCCAAAGTTTTGTGAATTTTAACTCCAGGAACTTGACCAGGTTCTCACAGTAATTATTTGAGAAAAAAGATCCCTTCTAGCAAAAAAGGTGACAAGAAAACATTTTCAAATAAGTCATGGCATTCTATTCTTAAATAAGACTTTCTCTCAAGAGAAACTGTTGTACCAGAGCATAAGCTAATGGAGTATTATTGGAACCTTGCCTACCTGGGGGAAGAGAAATAGTAATAAATCAATTTACCTGAAACCAATGTTCTCAAAAAGGAGTGCAGCAAGAGAGGCAGGAGGGTCTGTGTGGAGAACGGCTACAGTGTTTGGACAGGTTCAAGCCTCGGACTAATGAGAAGGCACAGTCCTCTCATGGCCACGTGCAAGTCCCAGCTTGGAGAGCAGAGCCCTCCCAGCACAATCATAGCCAACAGCTGTAGTCATAAGCTTGAACCTATGGTCCGAACACGTGGCCCCATGTGCCTGAGTGATGTGGGTTTGATAGAGTTCAGGTGCATGTAATTGAGTAGGATCGAAACCCATGAGAATGCTGTAAACATCTTGACCATGCCCTTACTTTGCCTCGTGGAATCTGGCTATGAAATAAAGACACAGCATGTAGTCCGTGGCACTGTCTCTCTCCATCAGAGAGGGCAGCGTCCCACCCAGACCCAATTTTCTTCTCTTGCCTGTCTTTTTTCCATCCTTTACCGCCCCCTCTCAGGGTCACTGAACCTGGCTGACTGGAGCAGCACATAAGGCGCCCTGGGGCTGAGTATGCCATGGCCGTGCCGGCTCGCCACAGGTCCGCATTGTGGAGTCCAAAAGAGAACCCGAAACCCTTTTTCTCTATGTACCATGGAGCCAGTAAAAGATTTAAGTAAAATGAATAATATGGTCATAATTGATTTTTTTTTTGTAGCCAGTTTGATGGCAATGCAGAAGATGGATTTGAGGGAATATCATTAGTGACTAGCAGTCATGGTATTAGTTCATCTGTTTGCAGAAAAAGTTCTATTTAAAGGAAGTTCATATCAATGTGTCCAAAATGGAGATTTTCTTTCTACCCGGTACTCTTCTCACACTCTGTATCTCAGGAGAATTCCCCAATCTTTCAAGCAAGTGGTTTTACGTTAAAAGATTCTTTCCACAACTTTCATGCTGTTAAAATAAAAACATTCAAAGCTGTAAAGAATTTTTGTGAGTTTATTTGAGCCAAACTGTCAACATTGTCGGGAATCAGAATCTCAAAGGATTGAGATAATGCCCCTGAGAATGCCGGGTTACATCTGTATTTATACATTTAAGTCAAAGGAAGGGACGTAGGGGAGTTACATGAAATCCATTGGTGATAGACCAGAGAGGCGGGAGAAAGCAAAGTGGGGAAACCCCTGGGATTGGATAAAAAGCAAAATGATAGACACATACTCAGGTGGGTGTAGGAACAATTAACATAACAATGAAGGAATCTGTGGTATCTGTCCTGGCACCCAGATGTTAGGTTGTGCCCCAAGGGGTCCGGAAATAGGGAAGTTACAAGTTACACAGACAGTGAAGATACTAGTTTAGGAGGTGACTACCTGCCATGACTGCTTTTAGTTCAAGTTTAATTTCAGACCATCCTTTGGGGTTACTTTAGGTCTCTGAGTTGGCAAGACTGCCATGCAGGACTCCCATGAGCTTGTCGGGTTCGCATGTGGCCCCTTTTGTCCACAAGGTCTTGGTCAGTTTGTCATCAAGTGCTAGGGAATCTGCCTCAGAGTTGTTGTCCTAAAATCTGCTCTTTTGTCCTGTCCTATTTCCACTGCCTTTAGGTCCGAAACATATCACCCCTTCTAAGGCCCATTTCAAATGCTTCTCATCTGCTCACACTTTTCTCCACTTTTCACCACCTACATTTCATTTCCCCATTTACCCAAAGTGCTGCCTGCTCACAAAATTAACCTGATTATGTCATTTCCAGCTTCAACCCTCGCTAGACATCCTGCTGTCCACACGAATGAATCCTGCCCTCCGCAGTCTGACTGTGGGCTGCTCCCCCTCTCTGCCTCCTCTGCACCTGCCCAAGCCATTCCTCAAATCCAGTCACAGAATCTGACATTCCCTGAGAAAGCAGGTTTTGCCATGGCTTCATGTCATTCTGCAATCTATTTCCCTGCCTGAAAAACCTATGTCCTTCTTTACCTCAAAGTGCCAAGTCTTTTTCCTAAAAGACAGAAATTGTCACTTCTTGGTGGATCACCTCGCAGCCTACGGCAGGGCGATGGGTTCCAGGTGTGCTGTGAACGTAATTTGTTCTTACTTCCTTTATGGCTCTGTCTTTGCTCTGCTATAATTTTGTTGTTGTTGTTGTTGTTTTTCTGTGTCTATCTCCACTGGATTTCCAGTCTATTGTGAACAAAGCCTAGCCTATTTACTTGGCACATTTTAAGCATTGAATTTATCATTGTTGAATGAATAATTAGCTGAGATTATACCTCTGCTATGAGAATATGCCTGTTATGAGTGAGATAAACATACTCTTCCTATAGTTGAGGTTCACTAATGCCATATTTTCTGTGAATAACTGAGGTGATTATAAGCAATTTGTTTTAAAGTCGGTTTGGTTATATACATGGTTTGAAGAATTGTCAACTTTGATTTAATTTCTTTTCATTTAAATTTGCTCTTTATGTTGGTAGAGGCCCTCATACTGTGTAGGTAGCATACATAAGTTATTTTAGAAGAGATTTAGAGTTCACATGATGTTTGAATGAAATCCTGATCTGACACATTTGTGAAGTTAATGAAATGTTGGTGAAATTAAACTGCATGGAAATTTAGAAAACCTACTTTTAGGTTGCTCTATTGTTAACTCACTTTTTAGAACTTAATATAAGTTAGCAGAAAAATGTACTTACTAGAATAAACTGAGACTTCAGATACCAAAAAAAAGAGTCTAAATACCTAGCGATGACATAAAACATGTCCTCCTTAGCTATAAAGCAATGCTAAATTTTGTGGTATTTTATGACTTCCCACAGCCTGATTAAAAAGGGTCATTATGCTTTCAAAACACAATGGGGCATTGAAGTATAAATAACAACTTTTTTTTCTTTTTTAAATGATGTTAGTTTTCCAAATGTTTCCTGTCTTTATGCCCATTATGCTATATCCCCAAAGACCTCCAGTAAATTTAGACGGCACTATCCAAAAAAGACTACCTAACAACCACATAAATATAGGCAAAGCACTCTCAAAAGTTCAATGTGCGTTTCAAAGGCTTACTCCATTTTTTCATTAAAGCCTCTGTCTAATTTTCTGCAAACCCATATGTGCTGGCTACAGAGAACCTTGTGGGCAATAAGTTTAGCTTCCTACTCTTTACATTTTTATCTCTGCCTCTCTCTTCTATTAGAATATAAACTCTTTGAGAGTCAAATTCTGTGAATTTTTTTTTTCTCTTTACAAGTTTTAGCCTAGTCCCTTATTCAAGGCCAATATTCAAATAACATTACTTGAAGGAGCATTAATAAATAATTGTATACCCTGCCTGGAAATAAATTTAGTTAGGAGATAATAGGAGATATATATATATATATATATATATATATATATATATATATATATATTTATTTATTTATTTATTTTTTTTATTTTTTTTTTTACTCATATATTCTTTGGGCGGCTAGCAACATACAATTGGGGGGGACTCATTAAGATGTATAACTCACAATAATTAATATGAAATTGCTGGGGCCTCTCTCTGCTGCGGAAGTGGTTCGCACAAGTGAGGGTCTCTGAAGTCTCAGCTTCGTTAACTGTGTGAGAGTTTTGCCTCTGCGTGTAGTGCTTTAATGATGTACAGCAAAAAACGGGGCAACACAGGAGTCTTCTCTGTGGCTGGATTGGAAATCTGTTTCAGGTCACTGTTATCTGAATAACTCTCCTCGGGCTTGTCCACCTCCAGAGAGAGGAGGTCACAGGGTTCCGGGGAGCAGATGTGCCCCAAAGGGGATCTGCTCCCATTACATCCAACAGGACTTAATATGAAGAGTAATTTTACAACTTTATGGGAACTATTGTCATTTCTAGGTAGACTTCTTTAGTTTTCTTACATAAAATTAAAATTCACTTAATTATTTTTAAGGAAGACATACAGGTTGTTCCAATTAATCTGAGGATCAACTTTATGAATACACTGAACAAAATGAGAAAGATAAATGCATGCATGTATGTTGAGTTAGTGTGAGCCCAGAAGACTTCCAATGCCTCTAGGTATCATATTTGCTCGGTGGCAAACATTTTTAATGTTTTTCCCCACCCTCACACAAAATGAGCTTCCCTCCGTTTATTTCAGAGCGGCATGCCGATTTGAATACTAAGTCCCATGATTACATCTGGGAAATCTGGGTTTTCTCCAGATAGTTTCATAGGCGGTACGGACCGTCCATTCACCATTCCTAATTCCTGCCTTGTTTATATCCAATTTAATGACCGTCTGGCCTCTGTGACTGGCAGGGGTGTTACAAATCCCAATGGTCATTGGCGCAGGTTTTAGACACAGCTACAGAGAGGAGAGAAATGAAAGGCCGGATCTGGCTGCTTCTCATGCTGTTAATATCTACACTGTCTCATAAAGTCTGACAAGTACATAATGGCTACTTCTGTTCACGGCAGGCCTGGCTGCTGACCCCGCATCGCACTGGTCTCGGGCTCCCTCCATACTTGCAGTCTCTCAGACTCGAGTTCTCAGGGGTTTACTCATCTCTCAGTAAACCCGTTCCTTTCAGAGATGACCGTATTGGATTTATCTTAGATCAGGTTTGCCAATTCTTGAGAAGGGTATTCTAACATAGCAAGTGTAAGTTAATTAAAAGGCTTAGTGGCCACTTGGGTAAAAAAGAAATTTAGAGTCAGCTAAAATATTTGCAGATTTTTTTATTTTTTGCTCTCATTATATCTTCCTTCTTCAAATTTGTCCTTCTTGCTAACTCTTTGGGGGTAATAATTGCATGTGAATCAGTTCCTTGAATTATCAGTGCCCTGCAGTATGAACGTAATCCTTTCTATAATCTTTACGTACATATATTTTGGTGTCAGGGTAAAAAATATTCAAAATTGAACATGCATTTATGTTTCCCCTATTTTATTCACTCTTCTTTTCATTCTTTTCTGTTTCCTTGTTAATCCTCACCCCAGGATATTTTTTCCCATTGATTTTTAGAGGGTGGAAGGGAGGGAGAGAGAGGGAGAGAGAGAAACAAAGATGTGAGAGAGACACATCATTTGGTTGCCTTCCACATGCACCCCGACCAGAGGGGGAATGAACCTGCAACCCAGGTACATGCCTTTGACTGGGAATCAAACCCAAGACTTTTGGTGCCCCAGCCAATGCTCTACCATTGAGCACACAGGCCAGGGGTTTTATCCACTGTTCTAAAACTGAATTCTCATAAGTCATTTGGCATTAGAACTTGATCTGGCCCTTTTTCTTTTTTTTGTATTTTGTTGTTGTTCATCAGTTTGCTTTCACTTCTATTCCAGATAGATAAAAGTGATTTGTATTTAAGTGCCTAACACACTTTATGTATTAATGGAAATAAATTATATCAAAGATGTAAATCCACTCTGGAGGTTGGTGTCATAATGGAAAAACATTTCTTCATTTACTTTTATAAATCATTTACAAATAGAATGGTACAATGAGAAGAAGCATCCTAGATTTTAAATCCGTTTTTAGCAAAGAAAGCATAAGATGGAACACTTGTAGTATCATAAGTGCTCAAAAACGATGACCCTCCCCGCAAGAAGCCTGCTTGAATGGGGTCCTGATGACCAAAAAAGGAATAATTTTATCATTAAAATAAATAGTAATAATGAATTTAATCCATTGAGTAAAATAGCAAGTGGTAAATCATTACAAATACATATAAAACAGCTAATGGGTATATCAAAGTTTGATGAAGAGTGGGATATTTATCATTTCAAACTATCTTGTCATCAAGTATGTATTAATGACAAGGGGTTAGAACATAACTAGACAGTAGGAAAGCTTTGCTGACATTGTCTTAATGTAATGATCAAAGTAAACACCATCAGTACTGGAAGAGATGGAAGTTATGCTTTATAAGAGGCAATGAGAAAAAGATGATGTCACTTCTAAGACATTATTGCCCCAAATCTATAACACAAATCTAATCAAGTCTAGCACAAATTGGAATACACTATGCAAAATGATAAGCTTATGATCTTAAAAATACCAAGGTCATAAAAGTCAAGGAAAGACTAAGGAAATATTCCAGACCAAAGGAATATAAAGAAACATGGCCATTAAATGCAGCATGTTATTGTAAATTGGATTTTTTTATTATACAAGTCATTAGGATAACTGTAAAAACCTAAATGGGATCTGAGGATTAAATAGTATTAGTGTGTAAATGTTAATGTCATGATTTTGATAGTGTCTTATTAGTAGTATAATGGCCCTCTTTGTAGCAAATAGACACTAAAATATTTGAGGTGATGAGTATAAAGTTGACAACTTATTCTAAAAGACATTCTTAGAACTTTTATCCCAAGTTTAGTAGGGCTTAGCAATATTTATCAAAATAAAAAAACTAAAATCTAAATTGAGTTTTAGGTTATGATACGTTTGTAAGAAATTGCACAGTATTCTGTTTACATTATTAACCTTCAAAGCAAAAGGAAAAGAAACAAGCCTAAGATCAACTTTAAAGATAAGGTGAAAGCAATAGTTCTTTTTTTTTTTTTTATAATGCTGAATAAAACATTTATAGAAAGTGGACATAAATTATGGATTTAATTAGGATGCCTAAGAAATAATTAAATATAGAAAGATGTAATTCCATGCATAATATTATCTTCTGTGTGATTGTTGCTTCTCATTCTCATAAATTTTTGTTTTTGCTACTGTTTTTATATACCAGGATATACTTTACAGCCCTTAAAGTACATATATTTCTCTGGAAAAAATACTATGCAAGACCCATAACATCTATGTTTATTGACCTCAGTAAAAATCTAGACTGTAATTGGAAAATAGAAAATCCATCTGTTTTACTAGGGTGTAATAGATTTTGACTCCCAGACAGGGTAACTAAGTTATGTTTGGTATTGATATACATTAGTACCCGCTTGTTTTTTCTCCATTTTTTATTAGGTAATCCTTTCAAAACAGTTTCCCCACTGTGAGTTGCAGGCATCTTGTAAAAACATGATCTACTCAGTTATGGACTACCATATATTTTTTGGGGTAAGACAATGGAAAATCTGTTAGTCATTAAACATTAGTATATTTCTTTATTAAATCATATAAGTTGAGCTCTAAAATTTTTTTATTAGCTCTAATTACTTGGTTTGAGCTTATTGATTAAATTATTAAACTATTAAGCTATTACCTTATCATTATTTTTCTTAAATAACATTTTACCCAATTTTCAGTCTCCTATGGAAGAGACTATTTCATGTTTTAAGATACAGTAATTGCTTCACATAATTATTACTTATGATTATTAATGTGATCTAAATTGAGCACACAGTTTTCAGAGAATATTATAGTTTTAATCATTCATGAAGAGAGAGGAAATCTTAATACTATGACAACTGATGATTAAAATGACCAAATCAGGAAAAAAATGATATGATGACTATCCACCAAAGAACAGGCAGATTTTCTATTTCCAGAGTTCATCTAGCTCATGCAGAGGCAAGAGAGAACAACATCTCCATGGGATGTAAAGGTCAGAGATATAACAACAGAGAAGTACTGCCAATAACTACAGACATTGGGAGAAGGCCACATCAAACTGAGTACTCCCAGCATGCTATACCAGTTGCTTGCCAGTAGACTGTTGAGTATAAATGGATTCAATTATTCTAGACCGAACTAGTGGAAATGTTTTTTGCTAACAGTGCACATGGACATTGATTTAAACAAACCCATATTAAATGTACATGTTGGAAACTTAAGCACCTTAAATAATAGGGTATGTTCTCCTGTGCATTAGTGATGAAGTGAGCGTATAATAGGGCCCTTCATGCAAAGGCTCCAAAAAGAAGGTAAATATTGTTCCCTTTGCATTTTATAAAAGTCTAGCAATGTTCAGTGATAATTTTCCAAACATGACATACCAATTAAAGTAGTGACAACATACAGTGAACACATCAGCTGTAGCACATTTCTAATGCTGGTAGCATTATTTCTACTATTTCCAGTTTCTTCCCTAGATTGTTCATAATGCCCTCTACTATTTTCTTTGCCTTATTCTAAAATTTTCCCATTTGTAGATTCAAGGGAAGTGCAACTTTTCTTGACCCTCTATGTTTTCGGAAGCTTCGTCTTTTACTCCTTCCTTGTAATGCTTAAAGAGTGGTAGAAAAAGTAAATATGATGCCCTGAAAAGTAGCTGATCTTCATGAATGATCATATAACGGGGAACTCGATCCCTTCCCCCATCTAGAAATCTAACACCCCACCCCACCAATTCATCTTAAAACCTATCAGTCTGAAAACTCTCATAGAATAAGAAGTGGGGAAAAAGAAGCAAAGAAGAGTTTTAAGTCAGGTTCCAGGATCAGAACCCCTGGTGAGTAAGGTTTGAATTGGAAAGGTTGTGATTTAGAAATGACACCAGCCCCTTGAAAAGATGCAGGAACTATGGGTGTTCCATTGCAGGCAAAGAGAGTCATGGTAATAATCCAGACTAAATAAATACTCAGGGAGAGGCAGCAAGAAGTTACAGAGACACTAGAAATTCAGGTACTGCAGAAAGAGACTCGGTTATTAGAGCTGGTGGGTAAAATAAGAACTGTGGTTTCAACAATTTTGGAATGAACTTTTCAGACCTAAACACAATGTAGGAAGAATATCAACATGGTTGTTTAAACTGGGCCACTTAACCTCTTAAATTGAACATTTTAACATTGTCCCTTGAATAGGCTTCTCTCTGGAGGATAAGTTCTGATCCCATGAGTGAAACAGGGTCTCAAGTTTAAGACTGTGTACACTCAGAGGAATGGAAGAAGAGCTATAGAGACAAGGAAATATGTTGGTCACTATAGAATTGATGTGTTATTGGAACATGTTTCTGATTCTCTGAAAAGTGATGGAATTAGATTCAGCTCTTATGACAATCAAATAAATCCATGGAATGAATTTCTATTTTAAGATTTATTTTCACTATATTTCATCTGGATTGGGTAAATTTCCAGTTTCTATTTCCAAAAATAATACCATCTCTTCTTTTTTTCAAAAACACTCCTAGTATTTCTGGTGGTTGCCTAAATCACTCTATTTCATACAGTCTTCTTATGGTCTAACTTTATAGTCTGATCTTTACTACCTATACAATGTCTTACAAGCTAATTGATATCCTATAACTCTAGTAAAGTCACTCAGACTGATTTAGTCACAACGAATACAATACTTTCTTACTTCTCATTTTCTCTCTGCAATATAACATTGAGATCTTTTTTTTAAAAAAAAAAATGTTTTTATTGATTTCAGAGAGAGAAAGGGAGAGAGAGAGAGGGAGAGAGGGATAGAAACATCAATGATGAGAATCATTGATTAGCTACCCCCTGTACATCCCTTACTGGGGATTGAGCCCACAACCCGGGCATGTGTCCTGACCAGGAATCAAACCATGATCTCCTGGTTCATGGGTCAATGTTCAACGGGTGAACCACACAGGCTGGGCTAAATGTTATTTTTAAATTGCTTTATGATTTTCTCTGTTTCATTTGGTTTTACCTTCCTCCTGTCTAACAAGACAGCAGGTCCTTAATTTTCTTTCTGTGTGTTATGTTTCTGGGATAATGGGTTATTATTTTAAATCTTAAGCCCACTCATGAGATTAGGTGACTTCACCTAATATCAAGAGAAGAGAATGTGTGAGTTTGGGAAGTGATACTTGGAGAAACTCAATAGTTGTGGAAGTAGAGAGCAGGGCTTTCTTCTAGACAGAAGGAAAAGGAAATCTCCTCAGTCTATAGAGAAACATGAGAAAGATGCTTGAAGTTTTACAAAAGAGGAGACCTGTTAGCCATTGGCAGGGAGGCAGAGCCATGTGGGAGGAAACAGCTGTATAGCATTCCTGGGTCCTGCGAAGACATGTTGCCTTTCTCTAATGGTGGGATGAATTCAATTCCAAGAAGTGGGATCTGAAGGATTAGTCATATCTCAAGGAAAGCCTCTGACCCACCAAGACTAATGATTATATTATGAGCCCTTGATGCCTAGAAGCAGAGGCACAAGCCAGTGGGACATTGGAGAGATGTAGGTTAAACTTTCTGTCATTATGACAGGATGTGGTCTTGGAGTCTAAGAGTAAACTAAATAATAGAAAACAAATACTTATGCTGTGTCTGAGTTTTGAACCTTGAATCCTATTTAGTAAACATGGAGAGGCTCACTAAAGATTAAGTCTCTTGAAGAAAGGCATTTCTGAATGGGGAATTGATAAAAACAAACAAACTAAAAACAACAACAAAAAAAAAACAACACCCAGAAATGGAACGTATTAACTGAAAGATATGTAATGAAAGCTTTTGGAGAATCAGGACATATTGAGAAATACGGACCCTCAGTAGTCACTGTTGGTTCCAAGGTTACCAGAGGTCATTGACGAGACAGCTGAGAGAACATACACAGAGTAACTTTTAACCTCTGGCATAGAAACTGCAGCAGGAAGCAAGGGCAAAGGTCAGGGTGTTGGAGTTTACTCACAACATTCAGTGTTCAGATTCTCTGTAGAATGCTTTGAAAAAAGACATCAAAGTGGACTCTCAGAGACCCTTTCTCTACCCTGAATTTTTAATAGCACTAGCCTCTTCTTAAAGCAGGAAATAAAATTTCAGTAGACGCAGCTTAGTTCCTTCCAACTAGCATGATTGAAAGTGTTAACCCCTCCAATGGAGATATTTTGCAAATTAGGTGGTCACTCTTGCTATGTTTCAAGCATCGAGGCAAAGGGACCACAGTTCTCTGACAAATGGCGGGTTCCTCCTCGGCATCCCATTCCTAGGAAAGCTGGTCTGGAGAAGAAATGACTACACAAGGAAGCTAGAGGAGGCTGTGCCTGCCTTCAGAATGGGAACAATTCTAAGAGATTACAAATAGCAGAGGAAAAATGGGTCTCTTTTGTTTCATTCACGGGCTCTCTGGTTTTGTACATATCTAGACCCCGATGGAGCCCATTTTCTCTCTCCAGCAGAGAGCTGAGGTTAATTTGAGGTGGATAAAAGGCATGGAGACCCCACCTTGAAGGTAATAACTGGGCATATAGTGGCCCCCCCGGCTACTTGCTAATGATGACCATCATGTTCAGGAAGCCAGCTCCCAATCCAGTGTCTAGAGACACTATCCTATCTGCACTCCTCTCTTATGCTGTGATGGCCCATATCCCTCCCACTCCACAGGTGAAACACGGATATCAGCATTGAAGAAGATCCCAGAAAAGCACAGTGTTGTGGGAGGAAACTCACCAAGAAGACCAAAATGTAGCATTCTGATATATATCCCAGCGCTAAAAGTCTGAAATGAATATAAGTCACAAAAATTAACAGAAAGCTTTGGACTGAGATTCACACTTCTTAAAAAAGCAACAGGTGAACCTCAGTCGATACTTAGAAAGTGTCTCATGGATAACCTCTGCCTTCCCCATAGACAGACCATTTTCCAGTGAAATGCTCCTTTGATCTATGTAGTATTAAACAACTGCATTTCAGTTTGTGGTCTTTGCTTTTCATTTGCAGAACTAATGGCCCGATTACTTGATTTCACCACAAAGGAATGGTATGCTCTAAGGGTGGAGATGAGTCTCTTCTTTCAAGAAATAAAACCAAACCAAAACCTCCTCATTGTTTCAAAAAGAAGTATTTTCATTTCTAATTTTCTCACTAAATTTTCAGACATTTAAAGGTCAAGATTTCATGAACAAGCTCCCAAAGTAGATTTTCTTAGGTACAAAGGTTAGGAATGTAAGTCAGAACGTAAAATGATAGCAAGAGGATGAATGCCTTCTAGTCTTTTTCATACTCCTTTTCTGGTCTGTGATCTTGGTGCATTAGTAGACTCTACCAAGAAGAGTAAGAACGGGATGAGCCCTAGCTTGTTTGGCTCAGTGGATAGAGCCTAGTAGGCCTGTGGACTGAAGGGTCCTGGGTTCGATTCTGGTAAAGGGCACATGCCCAGGTTATGGGCTCGTTCCCCAGTAGGGGGCATGCAGGAGGAAGCCTATCAATGATGCTCATCATTGATGTTTCTGTCTCTCTCTCCCTCTCCCTTTCTCTCTGAAATAAATAAAAATATAATTAAAAAAAAGAGAATGGGATGAGAGAGAACAGAAATATCAACTATAGAGTAGGTAAAATTCCACAAGCAGAAAGTTCAAGAAGGGGAGGATAAAGTACAGCAAACAAAGATCTTATGAACCCAGATTTATCTTCCTAATACGAACGTCGTTGACAGCAGGCTGATTGCATGTACTGCAGAATGAGCTCCAGGGAGGTGCAAGTTGCTAGCTCAAGACAGGTATTAATATTGTGTGTATCAAAGGCCAGGGAATGTCCAACCACCCCCAAGAAAATCATAACAACAGAAACTTTTCAAGTAGAGATTTTCTAATCCAAGATTGGTCTTTTGGTCCACCCTTTCCGCAGTGATTCTCAACCTTCCTGATGCCGTGACCCTTTAATACACTGCCTCATGTTGTGGTGACCCCCCAACCATAAAATTATTTTTGTTGCTACTTCATAACTGTAATTTTGCTACTGTTATGAATCGTAATGTAAATATCTGATATGCAGGATGTATTTTCATTGTTCGCGACCCACAGGTTGAGAACCGCTGATGGTGAAAGCCTCTATGGTCATTGGTACTATATTCGCCTGGACTCTCTTACTCTTGTCATAATGAAATAGATTTGTTAAAGTAAAAAAAAAAAAAGTATGCTCCATTTAACTTTTCTTTACCAATGTCACCTCTACAAGCTTCCTCTTCACCTCCCACCCATGCTAAACATATTCAACCCACCTTCAGAAGTCCTATCTTCTTCATAGACACCTTTCTACGTCTGTGCCTACCATTGCCTTTTCCCTTTCCCACACCCACAGCAATGTTCTCTACCAATAGGACTTCTCTTCATTCTCTAAGAACCTACCCAATATTCTCCTTACTTCCTCAGGCAAAATGTATGACCTTGTCTGCTGGACTTGGTAAAACTTTCTATTGTCTGCATTGCAGCACTTACTAAGGTGATATAATTATTCATTGTCTGTCCCTCAATAAACCATACGCTTCTTAAGGAAACGGGATTAGTATTATTCTTTAAACTTTTAAAGCTTGCATATGCTTGGCATTAGATAGGTGTTCAATGTTGATAAACAAATGGCTGCATGAACCAATACAAACTGTATCGTCTATTGCCCAATGATTATTCTGAAGCCATTGTATTGGCTCAAGTCTGTGTATTTTAAAGCTCCATGAGAAAAAGAGTTACAGATATAGTCATCACGCTACACTAAATAAAGCATCTATAGTTTTTGTACTTTCAGTGAAACAGCTTTTATAAAAGGCACTGAATAGTGTATTCCATAGAGGCACATAAATATTGTGTTGTCCACCTTCGGACTGAAATGCAATATAAAACTGTAGCATGGTGTAGGTGATTACAAGGTATGAATGACTACCCCAGGTACTAGTGGGACGTTTGTCTGGTGGTCTGTTAGGCAACCTGACATTTTTAATGTTGAAAACAAAAGTGCTAGGAGAGGTCTGCTACTCATGGAAATTGCTGGCAGGACTGGCTTCATTCACATTATTGAAAATCGTGTGGTTCTGAGCATACAAATCAGAGAATTTAGGCAGTTTCTCCTCTAAACTCTTCTTGAATATGTGAGTTACAATTCCTCTTCACTTCCTAAAAAAATACCTGCTGTTATAATAAAAGAGAGGTGGTTTACTCATCTAAATTGATGATCTCAAATGACTAGCAGAGGTAAAGGCTTGTATAACTTAGATTACAGTTGAATTATCAATTTTAAGGGGTTAGAAATAAATATATACGTAAAAGAGAAAAAGTAAAGTTTAATTTCTATCCCTAAAAAATAGAAGCAAAATTATATTAAAATGAAAAACAAGATTATGCTGACAAGATAATGGAAGGAGAGAGAGGCATATTCCTCATGTAAAAGAGTAGACACGATGCTTTAAACAGTCATTACATGGTTTCTGGATGTTAAGGGAAACATTTTATAGTCTGAGCTTCTTAGCTCTAATGAGGCATGATTTAGGAGGCAAGGCTAACCCCAGTCATCTCCCGACTTCACACTCCAAGAGCTGCCAATGTCTGTGGTTAATGAGGTGGACTTGGAGCCATGCCCTTAATTAGCTTGACCCTATGAAACCCTGTTTCTCAAATGTTTTAAACTCATGACCTTCCAAAGCTTTCATGTTCTGTGTATGTAGACCAGCCAAGAAGATTCCCTCTTGTTTTTCTTTATGTACTTTGGATTATAAAAAATAATAAGTGTGTTGTAGACACTTTTTCAATACATTTGGACTACTGGTGATGTTGACATGTCTTTAGTATTAAATTTGTACCATAAGCCACCCCCCTCTTATTGAAAATTGGACAGTTTTTAAGGTAAGGTACTTATAAGACCTGGTGTGCATTATTCTATGTTCTTCATGATCAGATTCATATCGTGAGTGTTATTGAAGGGATTCAGTAACATCAAATATGCAAAATGCAGAAGGGAAGCTTTTAATATTATCTTAATATTCAATTTTGTCTATTACTTATACATTAATTGTATGTATTTTTCAAGTATCTTTCATTGAAATTTTAATAAGCAAACATGATTTTGTAGGCTTATCTGTAGTGGGAGAGAGTGCCTTGATAGACTTTGGAATATAATCATAATTTGGAGGTATTCTACCCCGACCCCTGCCTCTAGAATGTGGTAAAGTAGGACTGAGTGTGGTATAGATCAGTTTATTACTAAGAAAGTATGTAAAATTGAAGACAAAAGTTTAATTTATATACTTGGGAAGTAGCAGAGAATAAACACTGTTCCCCCCAACATACCCTATGCTATTAGAAGAGTCATTGGGATATATAACACTTTTCTTTAAAAATATAATCAATTTAAGTGAGACACACCCAGTGAAAGGTCTGATTACAAAATTTGAAATTGAATTAGGTTTACTAAATGCTTAACAAACTTTCTGAACATGACTGGGCCAATTTTGAGAAGACCTGTGGCTGATTGATTATTCCAGGTGGAAGCCACATAACCTCATGGGCTCCAATGGATTCAATTGGAAAAAAGAGACACAGCCTAGCAATTCTACAAGTGTTTACTTTCACAACTGAGAGTAATAGCCATGAACTGTGGTAATTCTTAAGTGAAACAGAAAAAAAAAGAAAAAATTTATTTAAAATCTCAACTTATTTCAAATTTTAGAAATTTGTAAAATAAGAAATTTGATTTCAATTTGCTTCTAAGTTGGCATTTAATAGGATAATTTCATATATATTTGAGGACACACATTCTGAAAGTATACATTTTGCTACCATTCAATGTAATATCGTTTGACCTTTCTTGGGATGAGATTTTGAAGTGTAGTAAGAATTATCTGAGAAATTATAAAAATAGAGATTTCCTCAGTCCATCCTCAAAGGTTCTGATTCAGTATTTCTAGGGTAGGACAGAGGAATATGCACACTTAACTACTAACCCAAGAAATCTTGATGTAGAGAGATCTTTTGAATAAATTTGAGAAGCTCCACCTTTAGGGAAATTTGAGGTGCCTGATGCTTACAGCTAATGGAAGAACTGCATAGAGTGGACCATGTATGGCACCAATGCTAATGCAATAATAAAATGGTTACTTTGTAAAAACTCAAATATCTACCAAAAATAAAGTCATTTTCTGTTTTTACAAAACAGTTGTATCTTCCTATGGAACAACTATTTGGAGGCTTGATGACAAGATTGAAGAATCAGAGCTTTGTCACACCTTAGGCAAATGTTAAGAACATTTTATAGTGGAATAAATTTGTTTCAATGTTCCTGGAATACTTGCCCCCTCCAAGAAAACCCAATGACCCTGTTCTTTTCTATATCTAGTTCTGTGTTGAATTCCCTTTTCTATCAATTCAGCTCTTTAAGGGTGATATTTCAAGTCCATGGCAACTGCCAATCCATAGACTTTCAAACCAGAAAGAATGAATGGAATCTATTAAAATGTGATTAAGATCAGAAGGCTGTTCTGGTGTCTGCTTGCTGAAGATGAACCTTGTGGTATCCCAACTATGCTAGTCCACCTAAGCTCAAGATGGGTTATTTTGGTTCCTCTTATTTACTTTCCCATGAATCAATACTTGTGTTTCTTTGTCAAAATGAATCTCACTCATGAACTATACTTTTTGCAAGAATATATCTGCATTTTGATTGATGTGTCCATAGCATTAAAAAAAAAAGCTTAACTTAAAGAAGATGCTCTACTTGTCCAAACTTCTTAGCATTATGCTATGCTAATGGGAAGATATTTTAGGGCTAATATTATTGTTAGGTTTTTTTCCTAGTAATTATTTACTGAAAAAAAAAAGTTATTATGCCTATCTTATGTCTGAAACTGTATTAAAGATGTTAATGTAATTATTAGCAATCCTATATAATAAAAGCCTAATATGCTAAGTGTCCGGTCATCCAGTTGGCCTTTCAACCAATCAAAACATAATACGCTAATGGTATGCTAAGTCCACTCAACTGCTTGCTGTGATGTGCACTGACCACCAGGGGGCAGATGCTCCGACTGGTAGGTTAGCTTGCTGCTGGAGTTCAGCCTATCGGGAGTGAGTGAGATGGGCCAGACATGCCCTGGAGCCCTCCTGCGGTCCTTCCCTGGCTGGCCAACCTCCCACCTCCCTCCCAGCCCCAATCATGCATGTGTGGGGTTCCTCGGCCTGGCCTGCACCTCTTGCAATTCGGGACCCTTTGGGGGATGTGGGAGAGCCAGTTTCAGCCTGACGGTGGAATAACCAGTCACTATGACATGCACTGACCAACCCAGGAGCTGCCCCCTGGCGGTGAGTGCACTCCCACAGGGGAAGCGCCACTCAGCCAGAAGCCAGGCTCATGGCTGGCGAGAGCAGCGGCGATGGCAGGAGCTTTTCCTGCCTCCACAGCAGCGCCAAGGATGTCCAATTGACGGCTTAGGCCCGCTCCCTGTGGGGAGGGTACCTAAGCTGTCAGTTGGACATCCCCCAAAGGCTCCTGGATTGCAAGAGGGCACAGGCCGGGCTGAAGGACACCCCCCAAGCACACAAATTTTGTGCACCAGGCCTCTAGTTTTATATAAATTATTTTGTGTAAATACAAGTTTGTATAAACAAAACCCTGTCGTTACCTAGTTGAGCTAGATGTTATTTGAGGGATTAATTTTTGGGGGAGAAAAGAGTGAGAAAAATTTCATCTCAGTGTTGCACCAGCTGCCAAGGAAGTCAAGAAAATATTTTATTTCAAGAATAAGTATCCTTATTTTTAAAAAGTCGTGGTACATATTTACAATGGAATATTACTCAGTCATAAAAAAGAATGAAATCTTACCATTTGCAACCAGATAATTTCACTATTATCTTAGTGAAATAAATCAGTAAGAGAAAGACCATATGGTTTTACTTATACTTGGAATCTAATTAATAAGATAAACTAACTAACAAAATTCAAACAAATTCATAGATACAGAGAAAAGACTGACAGTTGTCAGAGGGGGAGAGGGTTGGAAGATTGGTTGAAAGAGGTGAAGGGATTAAGAAGTACAAATCAGTAGTTATAAAATAGTCTCAGGATGTAAGTGAAGCATAGGGAATATAGTCAATAATATTGTGGTAAATATGTATGGTGCCAGGTGGGATAATGGAAACATCAAGGGGAACATTAGGTAAAGTATATAAAGTATATGCTTGTCTAACCACTAAGCTATACATCTAAAACCAATTTATACTAATAAAAGGGTAATATGCTAATTAGGGCAAATGTCTTCTGGACATCCATTTGGATGTCCATCCAGACAAAGCCACAGTGGATGCAAAGCATGGGGCTCAGGCAACTGTGGGCTCAGGCAGCCTTGAGCCCCGGTGGCTGCGAGGCCCAGGGATTATGGTAGCCGTGGGCTCAGGTCTCACAGCTGCCTCAGCCAGCAGTGGCAGCAGCAGCGGGGTGATGGGGGTGGTGCCTTCCCCTGATCAGCCTGGTCGCCTCCTGAAAAGGGAGGCCAGACTGTGGCTTAGGCCCGCTCCCCATGGGCTCTCAGACTGTGAGAGGAGGCAGGCTGGGCTGAGGGACACCCCCCACAGTGCACAAATTTTCATGCACCGGGCCTCTAGAACAAAATAATATTGAATGTTAACAAAAACACAAAAGGAATGAGTATCCTTAGAGCAAAAGGTGTTCCTAGGTTTCTACACATTTACTATCTATAGCGAATGTATTCATTATCTAATCATACAGCCTGACAAAATTTAAAGACATATACCTCCTTCTGTAGTGCAATGTGCCAACCCACTTCCCCTATGCATGCAATATAAAATCCTGATGTTCCAGAGGGCATAAAATATATCACAATGGCAGCTGAAATTAGACACTTATTTGTGAACCATAAGTCATAATTCTTTTTGCTCTTCATGACAAATACCTTCTATATTTTCTTAGAATAAAAACAAAAACAATGAATGATAACCTCTTTTCATATTCCATGGAGAGATCTATTGTACAGAATGTGCTTCTAATCTGCAGACATCATATACACACAAAGGTGGGTGAATTGAAGAGCCCTAATGAAGAGGACAATGGATGACCCTGCCTCCCATGGAATAAGGAGGGTGGAGAAAGCAGCGACAAGGTGGTGGGAATGGATCCATGTCGGAAAATTTTCTCTATGCCTCTTTTCTATCATCAATCAACTTTTCATCTAGATCAGATTTTATGGCCATTAAGGCAAGTCATTTCCTTGCTAGTGCTAAATAATAGGAAATTTTCATTATTAATCATTAATGGGATGGGGAAAATTAGGAGCAATGAGAATATGTGCATATATTATAGTAGAGTCTCAATATGCTCACAATTATTTATCTATGTATCTCCAGATACAGATATATATCTACAAAGATAAATAGTCAAGGTAGAAATATTTGAAAATTGCAGAAAATAACTCACAAATCCTAACTTAAATGTAAAAATAGTAAAGGTACTTGGCTCTCTCGAGTGTCCTAGGTCAGCTGGCCTAGTGTGTGCACCTGGAAAAGGTACAGTTCTGCGATTATTTTTAAAATATCTATGTTTCATAATTGCAAAATAGCACATCTACTGTTCCTAAATATCCTGCTATCTGAGCCTGTGGCCTAATGAGACATTAAGTCATCTATTGGTCGAAACATCAATAATAATTTTCTGGAAGAGTGGATTTCTCTAACCAAGAGAACTAATTGCCTTGCTGCATTAATGATAGATATGTTGACTTGTTTCCTATCAACTAATATGTAGTTATTACTTTTAGGACTAGAAAGATAGATTGAAAGTGGACTTAATTTTAAGCAAGCAATAAGGAAAACTGCTGGTTTACATGAGGCTAAGAACATTAAATTAATTAAATTATTATCTAGGGGGCTAAAGTGAACAGGCAGGTAAAGAAGGTAATTTTTTTTAAAAAAAAATACATTCTATTGATTTTTTTACAGAGAGGAAGGAAGAGGGATAGAGAGCTAGAAACATTGATGAGAGAGAAACCAAGGCACATGCCCCTGACCGGAATTGAACCTGGGATCCCCCCAGTCCGCAGGCCGACGCTCTATCCACTGAGCCAAACCGGTTATGGCAAGAAGGTAAAATTTTATCACTTACATGTTTAGTTTAATTTCAGGAAGCATCAATATCTCTGATATTACACCTATATTCATACCTGTACATTTTCAAATGATTTTTTAAAGTGCATGCCCTTGACCGGAATCATACCCTTCAGTCCACAGGTCAACACTGTATCCACTGATCCAAACCGACTAGGGCTTCTTCAGGTTTTTAAAAACTCGTTTCCTGTTCCCCCCATCCAGGCCTAATGCCCCCTCCACACATGTAAGTTGAGTCATTTTCTTCCTGACCTTGGATTGCCTGATTCACTAATAAGCTTCTTTAGCAGCTTATTAGTTAGGTTAATGCTAGATAAATGATATTGATAACCTCTCATTAAACACCTCTGGGGGTTGACAGACCCTGAGATCTTTATTATATTAAGTTATCAATTCTGGGGAAACATATTATTTTAATTTTCTATTACTGTTATTTTATTTCACAGACATAGTGTAATAGTATTTCTCACTTCATTTTCTGTTTAAAAGTAAAACAACCTTTATGTCATCTTTGAATTCCCAACACATAGAAAAAGAGAAAAGAAAAGATTGATATATACTATTGTAATTATGAAGTTTTTAATTTTATAATTTTAGTGATAAATTTAATATAAAATTGATATAATTGATGTAGAATGACCTTTTAAAACCTTAAATACCAATCCACACATTTCAGAAGTATTTATATTTTCTTATGTAGTTAAATTCCAGTATATAAAAAAGCATGTGTGACATTCATTATGAGTGTTAGTGAAGAGGCCAACATTTTACTTAAAAAAAGAGGAAAATATATTAGATTAAAAATGATCAATTTAGTGTCTATTGGTTTAAATGTCTCCAAGGCAACAGCTAATCCTTTAGGAGTAGAGTAGTTTTAAAATATGTAACCTAAGACTTTGCCTATGGCTTTATAGACTCAGTGAGCTGCTTATCAAATCCAGAAAGCTCAGCAGGCCTGTAGGTCAGTTTCATGGAGATTTCTCTTGAAAATAAATCAGAAATCCTTTGGAAGGAACCACTAGAGGTCATTGAACCTAACTTTTTGGCTGTCCACATACATAGGCTTAAATTATGCCCAATGTGAGCACTTAATGCATAATGTGGTTTATAAAAGATATCAAACTGCTCTTCCAAGTTTGAGGATAACTTATTCATTTGTTGCCTCTACACAGAGTGTGTGAACTACTATTATCAATGCATATAGAAAAAATGTGTCATCTGGCTCAATGGAAATCATTCAAGTGAAAACTTTTCACACTCACTCCCAAATTACTGACCCTATAATATCATAGGTCAGACAACAGGAGAGCAGCTTTGTGATCCTTACAATGACCATATCTTATGTGTTATTACCTTTAATAGATGCTAACATTGAGGATCAAAAAGGTAAGTGGTTTGATGACATTTACATAACAAATTAAGGGGAATAGTAACTTGAACAAACAACTTGTCTGGCTCTACAGGTCAAGTTCTTATTTTAACATGACACTACCTTTTGCAAATTACATTCAATATATGCCCTCAAGTTGTGTTGCTAAAATGACACTGGGTGCTGTAAGATTTTTTTTACCTCCAGTTAAATGTTCAAATTTCCCTGTATTTCACTTTTTAAATAAATAAAAACGTATTCCATGTTTCCCTTTGGCATATAGATTAATATAGTAATGATATTTATTGAGAGTATACTGCAAGCCAAGTATGGTGATTGACTGCTTCAAACATTATTATACTCAATCTTTGTAACAGAGCTGTCGAGTATTAGTATCTCAATTCAATAGATGGAGAAAATATGGCTTATGGTGGTTAAGTAAATTGCAGAATCGGTGAATAGTAAGAGATTTGACCCACATTAGTCAACTCCAAATTCCATGTTCTCAAACATTCTTTTAAACATCTGGAAAAATAAAAATGGAAAGTAAGATGTGTAAGGGACAAACATGGGAAGTTGTCTCTAGATAAGTGAATGAAACTTGGAGGAGTAAAGTACATTTAAAATATATTTTCAAATAGCTCCTAAAGACCATAAATAGGATAGAACAAAGAAGAACTTTAAAATAATATGACAATGGAAAATATAAAGTTATATAAGCAAGTAAACTAAAAGGGGAAAATAAGGGAGTTAAAATTAAAATATTCAAATCTCTTAAGAGGAGTATTAACAGTTTGCAGATTAAGGCCTAGGATGGGACAATATGGGAAGAAAAAGAGCAGAGCGTTTCATAGGAACACACAAATTTTCCACATGAAGGTAACAAAGATCCTGGAAGACCCAGAGGCTGCCGGGAGGACAGCCTGGCGCAACCCAAGACACAAAGGAAGAAAAGAGAGAGAATGTGCCAGTGGGTTCTTGTTTCTTTTGGCAACAAGAAGCTTCAGCATTACATCTGTTTTTCCATTTCCCTTTACTCCTAGTGCTGCTGGATTGGAAACTCTAAAACTCCAGTAAATTCTATCCTATGCCTTAGTATTCCTGCATAAAACATGGAAAAGTGAGGGTATGGTTATTTGAAAATAAAGTCATTCTCCCCAGTTCTCCAAAGTGGAGAAATTGCGTTGTTAGCATTTCATCATTTGGAAGAGCACACTGTCACCTCTTTCTCAAAGCAGGTGAATGAGAAATGTAGATGCAGGAGCCAAAAGCAACAACATTGACTTGAAAGCAAGAAGCCTGTAAGCTGCAATGGGTTCTTTTCTATGTGTGTGTATTTGCACCTGGGAGTCGTAGGTGATACATTTGGCAAGTAGAACTATGACTTCTAGGGAAAATCCTGGGGCCCTCCTTCAGGGCACAAATGGGCACTGGGACAATCACACCTGCATGTCGGTCTGTATATGAATATCTTTCGGTCAAGAGAACAGTATTTTTGGCCACAGCCTTTTCAACACTCTCTTGGACGGATGTGAAAATCTTGTGCAGAGAAGGTATTCCACTCTAGAACAAAACAGAGCTGAAAGGCCTCCCCTTATGCACTTCATTTATTGGATGCAACTGGTGCTCACTACCTTTGTGACTTTGGTGCGGGTCTCTTTCCACAGCCCTCTCTATTTTCAACCTGTAGACGTAGCATCTAGGGCAAGATCATTTATACATTTGCTTTCAGTCCTGGCTATTACATTTACTTGTGATAGCATGGCTGAGGTGAAAGGTAGGAAGCAGACATGAAGTAAAATTTTAATAACTATACTGTTTAAAGGATAGGTGTGCTACAACCATTTCATAACCAGGCTCGTGGCAGTTAAATGTTAAATTGGTTATGTTACATTCTTAACAGGACAACCAAAATCACACATTATTAAGGATAGGCTTGTATTTCTCTGCTGAATCCTGGATGCCTCCAATGTTGGCGTCACACTTTGGTGAAGGACTTGGGACCCAAATGTTTCTCCCGTTTCTCTTCCCTTTTTCAGTAACTGCTGCCCCAGAGCACAGAGGGGCATGATGCTTACCACATTTCAGTGTTTCACTGCACTCTGGAGTTTCCCTGCAATTTACACCTTAGAAAGCACAGCGCTCTTGTAAATCTTGGGACTTACAAGTGTCTCTCTCCCCTCAGGAGCCACTGATCTCACAGGAAGGGAAGGGGGTGGAGTATCACACAGTTCAGAGATTTACAAGTCTGTGGTGAAGTTCAGGGTGTAAATTGCTGGGAAACCCAAGAGTATATTTAAAGGTAAGGGACACCTAGGTGTTCCTCCTGTTTGCAACCTAATTAGACTGGGAGCTGAAGGGAGGAGTAGGAAGATGCCTGGCCTGGTCCCCAAATTCCAGACCTCTGCCAAAAGAAGGAGACTTTGATTGAACTGCCCAAGTCCCATTTCATAGCAAGCATTTAAGTTAAAGAGCCAGACGAATCCCAGAGCAGGTGGAAGTTCTAAATCAGTGCCTTACTTCCAAACTGAAAAAAAAGTGTTAATATCTAAGCGTGATGACTGTGGCTTCCATAAATTATAGTGAGAGCTATGTAACTTATCACCTGTATTGGAACTTTCTGAGAATAAATGGGGGTTCCATCAATTCTTATGCTGGACATCAACATCATTGTGCCTAGTAAAAATTATGACAGAATAAGAGGCATAGCCTGGAACTACCCCATGAAAATTGGGACATAATAAAGTTACCCTATTAGGTTACACTTAGGAATGAACAGAAAGAATATATATTAGTTATGTTTTCTCTTTTCTAAAACAAAGAATGGTAATGAAGTATTCTAGAATATCATATTCAATATATAATACATACTTATATTTCAGAGGATAACCATCTGGGGCTTTAAAATTGTCCTTCTGTATTGCCTGTTAACTGGGAATATCCTACTGGATATATAAAGAGTCTTTCCCCTTTAACCTAGTTTTAATAGGATGCTGACAGAGGAATGTTTTGTCATATAACCCAATCAGAATCACTGGGTTCGGAGGCCTCAGACAAAGGTTTTGGCTCCACAGTATGGTACAGCCTACTAATCAATGGGATTTGAAAGCAGAAAGCCTTAGGTGTGAATCTCATCTTTGTCAGTTAAGAGCTATGTGATCTGTGCAAATTATTATGGTTCCTCATCTCTAAAATAGAGATGATAATAATATCACCTGGTCTGAGATTGTTGTGCCCAACGAATTAGAACAAGCAAAACGCTTAGCATTGTGCCAGTCTCCAAGTTAATGTTTAATGAATACAGTTATTAATTGCTATTTTGTACGTTTTAATGGCATTTTAAAATATCTGTCAATATTATTCTCCATTCTAGTTTAAAAATTAATACTATGTCACCTATAATTGAAAAATACATTTAAAACATAATGTAAAAAACATTAAATCATACTTATAAGCATAAAATGAAAAACTGCTTATCCCTTTCTCATCCTTGTCACCCTCCCTTATACTTTTGCTTTTTTTTTTTATCTAATATTCAACATCTGACTTCTAATTCAATGTGCTTATATTTCTATCTTGATTTGTTAGTTTTAGACATAACCTGTTTTCAGTCCCATAACTTACCTTAGGATCTGTAGTTTCTAGTTCCCCTGTGCTATGATTTCTAGGGTTTTGTGGAATGACTTAGCTTGCTTCTCATTGGTATCTTTTGTTGCATATATTATAATGATATTGCATTATTATCTACTAGAGGCCAGTGCACAAAATTCATGCACGGGTAGGGTCCCTAGGCCTGGCCGGCCATCAGGGCTGATCAGGGCCTTCCTTTCCCTAGCTGCCAGCTGCCAGCTGCCAGCAGGGCCTTCCTTCATTCTGCACCGCCCCTTGGTGGTCAATGCACCTCACAGCGAGTGGTCAAACTCCTGGTTAGTCAAACTCCCGAGGGAACAATTTGCATATTAGCCTTTTATTATACAGGATTCTTTACTGTCATTTTATTGGGGTCATGAGGGACAGGAAACAATGTGTTCAATTCCACCAGAATTTAATTAAGAATACCTCTATTCATCATCCTTCCCTAATATTAATATTCTTATTTCCACAGATGGTTAATGATATATATGTTTCAGGACATTAAAAATGGTATTTTGTACATTGGTGTCAACAAGGCATATTTATGACTATTTTGTGTCCCACACTTCTACTTTCCCTCCATTCTTTTTCATACGTTTAAAAAAATTCTTTTTCTATTTTCTATAGTGAGTCACCCCCCTTCAAGTCATGTCCACTGGACTCTCAGATTGTGACTTCATTTAGAAATAGGATCTTTGCAAATTTACTTAAAGTAAGGATGAAGATGAGAGCATACTAGACTAGGGTGAGTCCTGAATCCATAGAGAGTGTCCTTAAAAGAGACAAAAAGGCACACAGAAGACTTAGGAAGAAGGACAAGTGCAGACTGAGTCAGAGGTTGGAATTATGCTGCCACAAACTGAGGAAGCTGGGCAGAGCCACAGGGAGCTGAGAAAGGCAAGAACAGATCCTCCCTTAGCATAGTAAGAGGGAGTGTGACCCTACCTACCCCTTGATTTTAGACTTCTGACCTCCAGAACTGTGAGAGAATACATTTCTGTTTGTATAAGCCACCAAGTTTATGATAAGGAAAGTAATATACTGTTCAATCTACAAAAATAGCATCAGTTCAAATATGATATCTTTGCTCCTTTGTCATCTGTCTCTTCTATCTTTCACTTTGACCAGGCTAACCACATTCATGGTGACCTTCTATTTTTCAAGCAGTCATTTAAAACTGCCTTAGATTTAGACACTTATTCAAAACGACCTACCTTCTGGATTCCCTCTCCTTTGAGTTAACTGTGTTCCTTCCACTAATTATACATCTCTTGAAATTGTTTGATGCCTCAAGAAGTTGACCCCAATTACTAATGAGAGGAGATGATATATATCCAGTCTAAACATGAAGTTGTTTATTATATAATAAAGTTATATGGCTTACTTTTACACATAAGACAAATACTTGTATATGTCCCCATGTTAATATCTCTAGTTACCTTATGTTAGTTCAATAATATCTATATTGTAAGTATCAAGAGTAAAATTATCAACTCTATATTTAAAATTCTTTCTAATATGCTAATAATAAATCATATGATGATTTGCTTTACCGATGCTTATAAAGAAAATATTGGAAAAGTACATATACTTTTACAGATATATCTCACTTTTGTTTTTGTTTGCGACACCACAGACTGTAGCTCATGGCATGAATAATTAAAGTAAGCAATTATAAATCACTTTAACAATAAAAGTGCCATGCAAATGTTCAGAAATAATACCTCTTTGGGTACAAAAAAATGTTATGAATACTTCAAAACTTTATTTCAGTGAAGCAGAGAGATTCTTTATGTTACTACTGAGGTTTATACTAGATTTCTTGTGTCTGGGTAGAGCTAGAAATAACTGGAAGCACATTCTTTAATTTTCTAATTACTTTCAGTGGAAGAATAGGAGTTCAGAAATATTTCTGATTCTATTAAAACAAAAAGATATAGTGAGTTTTTGTATAAATGAGTTTTTTATAGAGCAAAATCCATTACATTTTAAAAAAATCAATGATTCTCATAATTCCTGTATTAGGTGAACTTGTAATTTCCTTTGTTGAAAAATTATTTATGTTTTAAAATATATAATTAGCCTCATGTCCAGATTAAGCAATATGAAACAGAAATCTCACATTATTTATATTTTACTGATCACTCCAATCCAAAATTCTAGAAACCATGTAATTGAGGGAATTCTGGAATGTACCATTTAACTGTAGAGCATCTTGCATATAGAAAAAAAATTGGTAGAAATGTTTAACAGACTAATTAAGGTGTTTTAAGAGTGTATGCATTTGATATGCTCCTGAATTATAACAGATCCATTACATATGTAAGTATGCTGAAGGTACATAACTTTAAAGTTTTTAAGAGTATTGTGCATTCTAAAAAGTAATATTTCAGGAGAAAGAAGATCTTTCAAAGCTCTGGGGAAAGAAATTCTGATCAGTTTAGTGAAGTATGGCTGTTATGAAGTGAGTCAAATATTTATATCAGAATTTCTATTATTTAGATTAATTCTTTCATAATTTCATATCTAATATTTGCATTATTTCTCCTACTACAAATAACTACTCGCTTTCTAATATTTAAAGCTATTTTAGCTTGTACTCACAAAGCTGCTCTTTTTTTAAAAAAAGTATTTTTATTGATTTCAGAGAGGGAGAGGAAGAGGGAGAGAGAGATAGAAACATCAATGATGAGAGAGAATCACTGATCAGCTGCCTCCTGCATGCCCCCCACCAGGCATGTGCCCTTGACCAGAGTCAAACCCAGGACCCTTCAGTCCACAGGCCAATGCTTGATCCACTAAACCAAACTGTCAAGGGCCAAAGCTGCTCTTGACCAGCCTATCTCAGCCTCACTTCCTCCGGCACTAGTATAAGGATGGCTGTGGAATTAAATGAAAATCTGAATAACTAAAACACAGAGGTTTGAAAGAATATCTATCAAATTGGGAAGGAAGAAGGGAACTGTGTGGAGTAGGAATGTGCTAGATCTCTTGCCTTGGTTCTCGTGCACACCGGTCTCATGTTGTTTCTTTCATTTTTCATGTATTTTTTCATGTTAAATTGGTCATATTCTTTGAAATTCTACCATTTGAATTTTAAAAAATATTTTTTATTGATTTCAGAGAGGAAGGGAAAGGGAGAGGGAGAGGGAAAGGGAGAGAGAGAGAGAGAGAGAGAGAGAGAGAGAGAGAGAGAGAGAGAGAAACATCAATGATGAGAGAGAATCATTGGTTGGTTGCCACCTGCATGCCCCACACTGGGGATTGAGCCCACAACTCAGACATGTGTCCTGACCAGGAATGGAACCATGATCTTCTGGTTCATAGGTAGACACTCAACCACTGAACCACATTGGCGGAGCTCATTTGGATTTTAATTTGGGATCAACATGCTCTTCTTTGGGAAATGCAAATAGCATTAAAAGGAGGAAGGTATTGAAAATCTTTCCCATATTAATGTGATTTCATTTAACCAGTCCTCAGTTTAGTTATTTAAGGCATGCTGGTTCATCTCCTGCTCTGCTCTGAGTCCTTTAGGGAAGCCAGGGCCTTGAGAATGTCGTGGACCTAGTTAGGACTTTAGCAAGATGATGAAGACACGCAACAATACATTGGTCCTTGCACAGGCTAATAATTCCTCAATTGCAATTTTCCAATATATTTAGGTTTGTGTCCATCATCATTTAATTAAGATAATTTATATAAGTAAGGTTTATAAAACACTTTCTGTGTTTACTTACATAATATAAAATGTTTTAATACTACCTGTATATCATAAATGGGCACTCTATGCTTAGGAAGATTGTATAGCTGATATGTTTGGAAGCCAGGTTTTCTCATGTGAATTGCTATGATTTTTCTCTGAGTTATGCCCTCAGATTCTGAGTTTGGTCCTGTCCCTAGCCATAGGGAATAATGAACTTCTAGGGAAAAGAGCTCAATAATTGCATTGAGTCGGCCTTGGGATGTCAGATTCTAGTTCCTCCAAAGTTGAGTTCTCTTCTCTGTCCTCTGGTTTCTTAATGAATTGTTTCTACTATTTACCGCAAGTCTTCTGATGCCTGGACTCCTGCCATTCAAATTTGGATTCTAATACCTGTTGCTTAACATTAACAATCTTGCCATATTCCCTTGTTCATCTCTCAATATTTAAATTGATTTCTTGCTCCTTCGATTGCTGTTAATTGCCCACTACTTCAATGCCTGGATAGTGATATTCATCTTGAACACAGATACTTTTGGTTCAAAGAATTCACACATTCTTTTATTCTTTATCCATGGATTTTTCTCCTGGTATCTCATTTGATATTAAAACAGACAATCTCCATTTTTCTCTAGCCTGAAACTCTTCAGTATAGGAACTGTTATTATCCTGTGTGTCCTGCCTCTGGTATAGAGTTTGGCACACAATTGATGCTCCAATATATGTTGTTGTTTTTTTAAATTAATAGTAATGAGAGCACAACAATAATAACAGTTAAATTTTCATACTGTAAATATTTTGTCAATCATTTTCCTAAGAGCTTGACATACACCATTCAATTTATCTTCATAAAAAACTTTATGAGCTAGTTACTAGTATTGTCTTCATTTTGAAGCTAAGTAGATGAAGACATAATGTGATTTAGAAAATTGCTGAAAGTCACAAAACTCATTAGTGGCAGAACCAAGATTTGTGCCTTAGAATTCTGATCATTTGCATAAAAGGAAAGGATGTTTACGTATTCATACTTCATTCTAATGGACCATTTCTACAATTGGGAAGAGATGTACACCAGAAGATTGAAAGGGTATACAGAAAACAAAGATGTCAGCCTATAGGAAAATTACACCTGTCCAAATATTTTGACTAGTATTGTACTTGACTCTTAACTTTCCTTTTCTTCCTTCCACTTGTTTCTCGAATCCTAGATTCCCTTACCTAGGTTACATATTTCTATAGCCCAGGAGGTATGTATTAGGCTCATCTAGAAATCTAATATTGTTTTAAGGAAAAACTAATTTTGAGTTCAAAACAAAAAACATTCATAAGTTTTTTTTTCAATATCACATATTCTAAAGCTATGGCCTTGCCTTATATATATGAACACACATACACACATAGATCTTATTTTATTTCTTCTGAATTAAAAAGTCCTTTGTTGCAATTTACAAACATAACTTCCCTTTCCTAAACAATAATTGCTATTATATAGTTCACACTCAACTTCTATAGGTAATAAATGGACTGATTACTGAGTTATTTATATAGCATGGCCTAACTAAAGGTCATTAAGAACAAAGGAAGCAAAGGCTCTGAAAGTGAAATGAGATCTTGAATGTCCTCCTCATAGTCATTAATGAGGACAGTGAACATGAATGCAATATTTGAACCATCTGGTAAAATACTAAAGACTAGTTATTAAATTTTTTCTTTGCTATAGCAGAGCTGAAATGGCTTGCATTGGCCTAAGGTTGCTGGTCTCTGGAAGCTAAATTGGTTTTGTTAATTCTTTCTTTTTGAATACTAGAGATAATACTGGTAATAATTTCATTTTGGTTTTGAAACCCTCAGTGGATTTATGTCATCTTTGTCACCATTTCGCATCTGTTTATTAACAGTAATCTGCACTCAAAATTATACTAGAAACAGATTGGTAGCTTTTCATGTGTAGACATTATTCTCTAAAATAAATCAGGAATTAAAATACATCATGCATTATGTACATATTAACTCAGTCATCTGTAACCAGTATGTTTAAGGACATATATCATTAAATATACCACATCAGATACAAAAGCAGCAATCTTCAAAGGTCTATAAATCAATTGCATAGTTAAGCATTTGATAATGAAGAAAGGCCATTTGGAGAGGGAAAAAGGAAAAAGGAAAACAGCTCATTCATAACTGCACAGAGACATGGAATCAGTCATTACCATATGGCATCTAATGCTATCTGCTTTGAAAGTAAAATGAGCAAAGCTACATAATATCTATTTCTGGAGCCAGGCTGCCAACGATCAAATTGTGACTCTTTCATTGATTATGTGTCATGCTATCAGCAAGTAACTCTCTCTCTGTGCCTCCACTTTTCTGAAAATAAGGAAATAATAATTATCTCCTAGGAAGTGTGAGGATTAATCAAGATAGTATTTGTAAAATGCATAGAACAATGCTTGGGATAAAATAAGTCCTCCATAAGTGTGGTTATGGGAGATTGATCTTAGAATTAGACATAATATAGCAATGATATTTTGTTTTATGGGGTGCCTTGATCAGAAGGACTTGCCCCCCCCCCAATTATAAGATATTTCTAACCCATTCTTTAAAAATATAGTCCCATGAATGAATTTAATATTTCATCCTGGTATAATCAATGTGTTTGAAATTAAGAACACTGCAGGGATAAATCTGAAAGTCCTAACATGACAATAATCATCTAAGTTCAGTTTCTTAATGCTGTGAAATTCTCTTACAGCAGCAAGTAATTAGTGAAATTTCACACCAGGGAAATAGAAGCAAAAACTGTCATCTTGAGTAAAGCATTTTTTCACCTTATAAAATTGCCAGGTGGCCTTATTCAATTCCCAGCTTACAGAAATGTCTAACAGTTCAGTGTGACTTGGAGGAAGCGTTGTCTTTAAGCTTTGCATTTGTACTAGTTGCTAAGCTTGTAAAATGTGAAAATCCATGGTTAAGCTGATTGTGTGAATTTGGTATCACTCATGCCGTATGTATGGCTATAGATTCTTTTTATATTAAGTTTATTGGGGTGACATTGATTAATAGGATCATATAGATTCTAACCTGACCAGTCTTCATAGGATGCATTCCATCCAAAAGAGTGAAAGCCCAGAGTTTGTCAATGGTTGCCTTAATTTCTGGTTCATTGTGAGGTGACAAATGTAAAAATCATTTTTTTTAGATCAGAGCTTTGAGAACCTTTTTTTCCCTTTGATAGTCTAATCCTTTCTTCAAATGGCATCTATACCTGACTTATTATTTTCAGTAATGCAAAGGGCCTTCTTAGCAATTTATAATCCTCCTCCTAAGAGTGAGTACCACATTTGACTAAAATATTACTAGGGTTTTATTCTTTCTTGACAACAAACAGTTATACTTCTGAAATATAACTTATATAATGTAATTTTCCCTCTTCTGACTTCCCAGAAATAATTCCAAAATTTTCAGGAAAGTAAAAAGATAGGCTGTGATCTGGCAGCAATCAGTCTTTTCTCTTTCATTTCCTGTCAGATATTTCCACCACCACCACCACCATCACACACTCCTGACCAAACATATTTTACGTAATTGAAAAAATTATTTGATTTCATTCTTCATGTGTAACCTCTATCAGAAAGTAGTAGCCCAGATGCCCTCTAATCCATCCTCTACGAGTTTCCAGTATCTTGGAATCATACATATTTCTAAATTGTAAATGATTTCTGATTTGAGGGGAGAGGTTTTTCTCTTCCCATTCATTCTGGGAATTATATAGATTACCTATGGATAATTTAAACTGTTTTTCATAATCCCTTAATCCAGTGGTTCTCAACCTTCTGGCCCTTTAAATACAGTTCCTCATGTTGTAACCCAACCATAAGATTATTTTCATTGTTACTTCATAACTGTAATGTTGCTACTGTTATGAATCATAATGTAAATATCTGATATGCAGGATGGTCTTAGGCGACCCCTGTGAAAGGGTCCTTCCACCGCCAAAGGGGTCGCGACCCACAGGTTGAGAACCGCTGCGGCTTAATCAGACCTCAGTCCCTGAATAAATTGAGAAATAAAAGATGCCACTTTCAATTTTTGTTACTAAAATATATATAGACTCTTTCAAGCCTTTCACAGAAACCAGCCTATCAGAGCTTTCTCCAGTGCTGCTGGGTTCTGAGCATTCTCCTCTGCTTGGTCTTGTCACAATCAGTGTCAACTACTGCATCCTATCAGTCATGCTGCAGTGGGCGGCCTTTAAGATTGCCGTGTTGCAGCTTCATCGTTTTCCACTTAATGTCCCTGGCCTCAGAGGCAGAACTCAGATTGTTCGAGCAGGGACATGTAGACACTCCTGGACCTGGACTGGCAGACGAAGGGGGACTTGACGAAAGGGGCTTTAATGGAGTACATTTTCAAAAGAACACATGTTCTGCAGCTGAACCTCACAGATCTGCTTTAATGAAACAGTAGTAGCCACGTCTTCTATAGTCCCTCAGCAGCCACAAAGTGGTGGCACCAACAGGAGAAAAAGGTAACCTTTCACACACTTTTTTTCATTTTTAATATAAATGTATTACTTTTTGAAAAAAAAAAAAAAAGGAGTTGAGGAAATTATAATTCCCAAAAACCACTGTAAAAGGGGAAACAAGTGGAGTAATAAAATTATAGCTTCTATTTAATTAGACACAGTGTGTATCCCTGTGAAATGTATGATTTTTCATGAAATACCATGTGGTGTAGGCACAGCCTCCTCCTGTCTATTCCTAATGGTACTTCAGCAGCCCCTATATAAATAATGTCTTATTTCCTTGGGGACTAATTGGGTTGTGTCTACTTGTCTGGCTTCTGGGAAAATAGGTTACATGTTTTGCGCAAAGCCCTTCTTTTGCAGTCTGGTTCATGGATGAATTTGACTTTTTCTCCAGGTTTACTTATAGCAAGGTTGTAGACAAATTAATGAGGTCCCATAACTCATTGTCAGAATAGCTGATGGGTTTAAGGAGACTCAGTTAAGTTTACTTCCTCTTTCAAATGTAGTTGGGTATTTCTTTGTCAATTTGAAAAAAAGAAAAAGAAGACTAGCTAAATCGATGGGTATCAGTGCTCCCACTGCGTTCTTGTTCCTTTGAGGGGAAGAGAAGAATGCATCAGGCCAGTATTTGGATTTCCTATCAGTTTAGAGCATGGTCTGCATGGACAAGTGTGTCTCTGTAAATTTCCCAAATCAATCATTCTTGAGATTTACATTTCAAAAATCTCCAAGTAATTCTTTAGGACAAGAATATAAAAGTAACCACACATAACACATTGTTTTACTAAGTCACTGGGTTTTACCCTTTATAGGTTACTATTAATTTTTTGTCTCATTTTCTTACTGATTAGACATGGTAGGATAGACCTGTAATGATGACCCAGATAATGGAGAAATCAATTAAAATATATATTGATTTTAATTGATATATAAATCAATTAAATAACCTCAATTGTATATATTGAGGTTTCCCCAGGCCATGGTCAAATTTACTCATAATGGTCTCATGCCTTTCTTTCTATGTTAAGCATTGTGGCTTATCTATATACAAGACAAACCTGTATTTATATTAAGTAAATTTGAATGTTAAAACGGAAACTTTCAAGCAGACACAATGAGATTGTAGAAAAAGTCATGCAAACTTAGCAAATAAAATAAAGTAGTTTTCCTCAAGGCAATATGATATCTCTGTTTCAATGATTACCAAACACATAAACAACAACATAAACATGAAAAAAATCAATAATAACAAAGCTTTTAACATTTGTTACATATGTCGACTTCTTGCAGCATTATATTATTAAGGAAAATTACCCACAAGTCAGAAAAAAAAAATAAGAGGAAAGTGTCAGGATATTTTTCAGTGCCTTACAAAGGGCATTCTCAGAGTTATTTTATTCTCTAGGAACATTTACTTGTGTTTGACTCTGTATCCATATGTTAATTAGTCAAGGTATTATATAGGCATATATTCACCTGAAGACTTTTGTTTAGGACAAAAGATAATCCCAAAGATTACACTTTTATTGTCCATAACTAGTTTAGTATCTGACAGAATCTTATTTTAACATTCTCTTTTATTTAATGTCTAGAAACTCTCAGATTCTAGCATGCCCTTGGAATCTTATTCTAACATTTTCTCTTTTTTAAAACCCCCATGAACTCTGTTTCTAAAATGCCCTTGAACCCCCTGCTACCATGTTCCCTTATTTATGAGTTAAATCCAATTTTGACACGTGCTAGTTTTATATCTATGTGATATTATTGTTTTTAACTTTTGGAAAATTACACCTCGACACTATCAACAAATCTAAGATTTCTCTTATAGAAAAATATTAGATACTAGCCTAAAAATCTCAGACACCTAGTATATCATAAAATACTTAGTCAAAAATAAAAATTCTTTGAAGAATGGCATTAGGTCTTATACACTACAAAAAGAGAAACCAGATGGATCATATCAAGTAGAAGTGAAACCATATCTTAATAAAACCATGATTTATAAGTTTGTAACAGCTTCACAGGGGGAAGCGAGGCTCTGCCCGACGGGGAGCAGCACATGGCCAGTTTATCTGTGGGCCATTGTTTCATTCTTCAGAATACACTGCTGTTCAGCATTATGCATGATAGCCCCAAAGGAAAACTACTCTAAATAAATATACAAAATGTGTGGAATATTATTTAGTAACAATAAGAAATGTATTGAAGGCCAAACCGGTTTGGCTCAGTGGATAAAGCGTTGGCCTGAGGACTGAAAGGTCCCAGGTTTGATTCCGGTCAAGGGCATGTACCTTGGTTGCAGGCACATCCCCAGTAGGGGCTGTGCAGGAGGCAGCTGGTTGATGTTTCTCTCTCATCGATGTTTCTAACTCTCTATCCCTCCCCCTTCCTCTCTGTAAAAAAATCAATAAAATATATTTTAAAAAAAAGAAATGTATTGAAGGTACATTCTACAATATGAATTAAATCTCAAACAAATAAACAACAAAAAAACAACCACCACTCTATGCTAATTGAAAGAACCAAGTAACAGAAGACTGCTTATTAGTAGAAGATCCCACTTATGAGAAAGTAGGTCAGTGCTTGCTGGGGGTGCCAGTGGGGTAGGAATGGAAGTGATAGATAATAGGTCTGAGGCTTCTTCGTGTGGTAAAGAAAATGTTCTAATTCTAGATTATGGCTGTAGAGTTCTGTAAATATACTAAGAGCCATTGTGCAGCTAAACGGTGAATATTATGGTATGTCAATTATATCTCAATAAAATGTTATAAAATAAGATACACTGATATTGCTTGAGAGTTTCCAATATTCTCTCTTATTACCCAATGTAAATTTATTGAGTTTGGGTGGTTTTTATTATTATAATTAAATCATTAAAAGAATGAATGGAGTATATATATGTGGTAGAGTCATCTCTATAATCCCATGATCATGAAATGAAACTAAAACTAGCAATATTTAGGCTATTCATGAGATTTTAATGCTATGTGGATATATGCCATCAAATTTGATCTTCAATATTAGCCATATTATATGATAATGAATTATACACTCATAGCATTTGGTTTGACTCAGCATTTTTAAGAATATTTCTTGAAGTTTCAGGATTACTGGGTTACCCAGAAAACCAGCATCTAAAACAAAAAGATGGGTTGTTGGTAATTCTAAAGGGAGAGAGTCTCTTGTCAGTGAAGTTTGCTAGATGGAGGCAATTAGGCCCCTTCCTTTTTTTACTTCTCCCATTTCCTTTATCCTTTCTCTTCAAACCTCCTCACTCTTCCACTCCTGTTTGCCTCCAATCCTGTCTGTCCACATCATCAGGGCATGCTGAGGCAGGCTTTTAGTGGTTGACAACCAGCCACATGAACTGAATACACAAATACTTTAAGATTGGGGGAAGAGGGGTATAATTTCAATTACAGAAAGAAATTTTCATTAATGATGAAGCTGAGCAAATTTTATCTACCTCTTTATCTCTAATCCTATATTAGTAGCAAAATATGACTTTTATAGTCTTAGAACTGGGGCCATCAGAAGGGAAAAGTAGTATAAACCTTTATTTTCTGAGGGAAAACCCAGGCTATAGTTCTTCCAAGGAATTAATTACCAGAAAAAGAAATAAAATAGATTCTAAAATTATATAATATGTACTTGCTCAATACATATTTTAATAGGATTGGTATCCATTTATTCAGGAGGATTCTCTTTCATGCACTGCTTTCCTCAAAGTTACAAGTGATCAAGTTCCATGATTTCCAATGTTGATATTTTACGTCTTTTTTAAATCGTCTCACCTTGGCAGAATAAAGAAGAGCTTTAATCAACAATAAACACACATTATCTAGGTTTCAGAACTCAAACAGTTTGAGAGGCATCTTTTCAAAGGCACAGGTTTAGAGTGAGAAATTGCTTCCCATCCTGTATGCAGAGGGCTGTGCGATTTTCATGTTGAGATGCATATTTTGGCTGCTGAAGAGTGTGTGATAATGAAAAACTTGCAACTTTTTTGCAGACAGCTATGTCATTTCAGACAACCCACTCCTTTTCCTGTCTGGCCTTTTTTTTTTTTTTTTTTACTTTTTTTTTTTTTTAATCCTTATGCAATCTTAGGTAGTATTTGTCTCTCAAGCATGATTTCTGTGTCTACTTGTATTTTCTTCCTCTAATCTCATGGATCAAAAATAACAAATGTGCTTTTATTTATTTGGGGACTAGTCTTCTACTTTGGAGTACTATTTATTTACTTATTTATTTCACAAGAAATTCTGGAGCGTTTTCATCTTTATGACACCAGATTATCTATCTCCTCCTCGTTCACAAATGATAGACTAGTGAAATTTTAAAAAGCCAAATAAGATTTCTTGAAACCTAGTTCTTACGTGGCCAAACGGTGTTTACTAGGCAACATCTAAAAATAAGCCCACTGCAATCCATCTGTGTTGATCACGTGCTCATAAGCTTTTTCTTTCCAGTTGGTTCCTTTACCCCAAACCCTGAGACAAAGCTTCATGTGCCATGTCTAAGGTAAACCTAGAACTTACCATAGTGTCCCGGAAGAGGAAGCATTTGTCACAGGGCAGCACAACCAAAGTCTACAGTGTCTAATACACAGTGACATGTCTACGTAATGTCAATTCATTCTCTGCAAATGACCGAATATTTTAAAATGGGAAGGTTTTAAAATGACATAAAATAAATGCTTTGCCTTGTTTAAACAAAAGGTTTGAATTATTCTATAGCCTTAATCAAATCAAATTATTTTTTTTTCTCTAGGCATGATTTAAGAAACCTAAGAAATAAGATTTTCATGAGCTATGTCATCCCAATTTATATGCTTCATAGCAGAAAATCCTTTTTTGTCTTTATCTGTACTTTGATGTTGCCATTTTATTTCATCTTACTAAATTCTTTATAAAGTCTTATCAAATATAAGCCTTGGGAAGTATTATAGACCCATTTCCATTTTTATCCTATTACTGGGGTCTTTCTCATTGGAAAAAAATCCCTGAGGTGGCTCTCATTTTGCATGCAGTTTAAAGATACAGTTTAATGCCTGCAAAGACACGCTTATTCATTTTAACTTTGATCATAGCTGAGAACTTAATAGTATTTTTAAAACATATTTTCCCCTTAGGTAATATATTTTTGAAATTTGTTTTTTTACCAAAGAATAATCTAATTTTGATGCTACATGTATAAATGCATATTTTCTCAAAGAAGAGTGAGTTAGAAATCCCTTTATCACCTAAAAATATGTCCTATAGAATGTATTTCTGTTTTACAATACAAATTGTTAGCTGCATCATAAAGATTTTTCACAATATGTAAACAGAAAAATTTATTAAGAAATAATAGTTCTCTCGCCTTTTTCTAGCAATCTCATTTTTGGGATTTTAATATAAAAACATAGGTACATTCACTTATTTTACCTAAATGTAACAGAAATTAGGAATTCAAGGTCAGAGCTGAGCAATTCAAATTTTCTTAGTCTAATAGCATAATATCCCTTTCAATGAATAAAAATATTTATTTTTTAAAAAATCACCTACAACTAACATGAATGCATTTAACAGCTCCTTCACTGTGAACTGACTTAAATAATTTTAGTAGATTAAGTACATTATTAGATTTGTAAATATATATTTTATTTGTTAATAAACATATACCAACACGAGCCAAGCCTATACTCAGGGCTAGGGCCTCCCATAGCTGTCAACACATGAAATTGCCTAAGGAACATTTAAAAACTACATAAGCCTTGGCCCTGCCTCATATTGAGACAAAATGGGGAGTCTCTTCTCTAAATCATAGAGTGATATGATCAAATATAAAGAAAAAAATAAGGTCAATGGGGCATCAGGATGTGAGTGGATGGGTGCTACAGGAAGGAAGTATACTATTGGGGCAACTCCCGCAGGAATTTGGGTGAGGACGATGGAGTGTGAATTAGGTTGTGGATATGGAGATCAAAAGAAAGAATTAAAAGACAGTTCAGAGGATTGCATGAAAATAGTCTAAAAAGAAGGGATAGATTTCACTATGGTGAGAAAAAAATGTTTAAGAATCTGAAACATTAGACATGTACTGTTCAATATGGAAGCCACTTAGTTACAAGTAATTACTGAGCACATGAGATGTGATTAGTCTGAACTGAGATGTGTTTCATGTGTAAAGTACACTGTAGATTTTGAAGATTCAATAAGAAAAAAGAATAGAAATGTAGTATTAGTAGTTTGTAATGATTATATGTTTAAACAACAAAATTTTGGACATGTGTGGAAAATACTATTAAAAGAAATTTCACTTGTTTCTTACAGATATGTAAGTTGGACGATGAAGAAGACTGACAACAAAAGAAAAATCTAATCATTTGGGATATGGTGTGGGAGGAGAGCTCTACAGATATTCCGACTGCCAGAAAGATGAACCAGCTGGTCCTAGATCAAATTAATCCTGGAAAACCACTGGAGACCAAAAAGAAAGAGAGAGAGAGAGAGAGAGAGAGAGAGAGAGAGAGAGAGAGAGAGAAAGGAAGGAAGGAAGGAAGGAAGGAAGGAAGGAAGGAAGGAAGGAAGGAAGGAAGGAAGGAAGGAAGGAAGAAAGAAAGGGAAGGAGGGAGGGAGGGAGGGAGGGAGGAAATAAAATAAAATGACAAAATAGATGCTGTCCTACTTAGAGCACAGCATGAGAAGGCAGGATTCTTTGGGGAAGACGGTAATGCTGAGAGAAATAGAAGGCAGCAGGGAAAGAGGGAGACCGAATATGAGATGGATGGACTCCATAAAAGAAAGCATGGGCATGAGTCTACAGGAGCTGAGCAGGGCTGTTGCAGACAGGACATTGTAGACATCACTCAGAGGGTCATCAGGAGTCAGAGCCAACTCATGTAACACACACGAAAAAATTTAAAATTGCATGTGTGACTTACCCTCTGACTTGCATTGTATATCTATTTAACAATACTACCCTGGACAATCACCTGACTTTCACTTTAGATGTCATTTAATCATTCTCTCACTGTTTCCTCCTTAGCAGAACGTGAGTAATTATGTTCCCTGCAAAGCACACAGGCCTATTTGGAATCTCAGTTGAAATACTTTGTAAAATAAGCGGAAATAACAAAACATTTATACATTATTTCCAAAGGCATTAAGTGAATAAATGACAGTTTAACTTAACTTACTTTGAAAATAATTTTTATATAAACATAACTTTCATGATTAGGCAGCTAATTGATTACTACAAATAAGTATAGATTATGAGCTAAGGAATATATTTGGGGAGGGGCAAACTTTTCACTGATATTACCTGAAGAAATTCAGACATATCCCACAATAACATATGTCTTCTATCTAATAATCTTGTAAAACCCCAATGTTCTCCATAACATGTGGCAATTTATTATTTTAGCTTAAAACTGCCCCATCCACATGTCATTAAACTCAGCAGTGTGTAGTCAAGAAGCCATTAAATAGAGACACAGTTGCCCTACTTATAAATTAGAATAATTAATTTTCATTATATTATCTTTAGCTTCCTTCTTTTGCTTAGATTCTGAGTTCTGAATTAATAATTAATAGGTACATAAGTGTATTCCTTGCACACTCATTGTTTTGAACACTACACTGTGAAACAGTCTGGGCTGAACCAGTGGTAATTTTTAAAGCCATCTTCAGCTGAAAGTAACTGTTTGCACCTCTCCCATTTGGCAGGATTTTGTTATTACACACAGCACTTATAACTTGCTTCAGAGAATTGCCAAAGGGATTTTTCACAAAAAATAAGTGAAAGCTTTCTTTTGGTTTTGTTTTTAAAATAGTCACAGTGGGAGTTGATTTCACTTCAAACTGCCCCAAAACATCAAAGACTTCAAGATTTGCATTCGGAGTCCATGACATGAAGAGAACATTAAACACTCAGGCTAATGTAAAGTAGTTATAAATTAGGTGGAGAATGTAAGGCACACACTGCTTCCCTTTTATGTATTTACATTGTTAATTGGGGTAAGAGGAGGACTAAGATGATTTCATAATATTTTCATAATATGTGAAATGTGATATATTTATGTTCATTACAAATAGGATTATATGATATAATCCTATATAAATGGTTGACTGTAGGGATGTTTGAAAGCCAGAAAACATAATTTAATATCAACTTGTAATAAAAAGCAAACTAAGACTCACACCGTTCCTACTGAATTCATGATCTTTACAAGAAATGTGTTCTCTTAAACCAGTTATTGTGTGTTTCTTTAAAATACATGATAAATCATTTGTAGATGTTTCTTACCTGCATGTTGCAGGATGCCAGCAGTCCTCCTCAGAGTGTATCCTCTTTCCAATCCCCTCTCCCACGCTCACCAACAAGTACAGCAAAAGGCCGTCTTCAGTTCTACAGTTGAAAGAAGAAAATTCAACTGTAGTCACCACCTCCCCCTGAGTATTGTATGATAGTCAGGTCATGTTGCTTTTAAAAATTCTGGAATAATGACATATAAGAAAAAGCAGCAGAGGTTACAGTCACTAGTACATTAGAGGTTGACACCTGGCTCTGTCCATATTTTCTCTTTCTTTTCTTTTGAAAATGTCCCTGTTGGTGGATACCCTACGTTTTCCATCAACACCAAGATGCAATCCTACCTCTCTTACGGAAGATTTGGGGGTAAATATATAGCGTGCTGGACCCTGGGAAGTTGAGGGAGAATTGGAATACAATATTAACTAGTGAAACACAATATTTAAGTTAGTATAGAGATAAGGAGACCTGGTATGGGAAGTAAAATGTAGCAAACATCATTTTTTAACAAGGCATTTAGATAGTTCTCTATTTCATTTAATTATTCACCAATTATACATTGAGCTGAATGTGCTAGCCTTTGTGTTAGGCAATGACGACTGTAGTAGTGAACTTTAAAGTCTTCCTGTGAGAAACAGACACATTTTAAAGGAAATCATATTAAGGACATACTACAATTGTGATACGTGTATGGAAGGAAAAGTGCAAGGAACTAAGAGATCATATACCAGAGCAGATAATAAAGAACTTGACATTACTATGTAATTATAAAGAGGTGTCCCCCAAAATGTGTACATATTTTGAATGATTATAAAGGCAGTGTTTATTAACATACAGTTTATTTTCAAAATTGAAAAGAATCTACAGAAATTAAAAAGCTTTTGTTGCCGATGCCTGTTTTCAAACTGATGACCATTCTGGTCCAGGCACTGCTGACGACATGAAGCAATGGAATCACAAGCATCAAGAATCATTTTATTCAATATTTGTGTGCTCTCATTTCTTCGACTGTTGTGGTTTTGTATCATAAACTTTATCTTTTATTCATCCCCATAAAAAAAGTCTAGTGGCACTTTAGGATAAATGTTCTTTGTTCAAAGCTTAGCCTGGCTTCACCCACTATTTCAAATCAGTTAAAGCTGATAAGGAGTAAAAATTAAGTGAGTTATCAGCTGTTAAAGTGTGTATGCATTTTGGGGGGGACAGCCTATATATTAGTGGGAAAGTTGATGTAATTAACAGGGCACGACCAATGACTATTGTCTGTAAATTGCCATAAATTCTATGCAATTTTTTTCATAAGGGGAAAAAAAGAAATTAAAGGTAGCATTTGTAAAAATCTTTGTTTGTAGATCTCGTTTGCTTATTTTCTATATTTTGTTTAATAATTTGGAAAATAAATAAATACACAACTAAATAAACTGCTCCCTAGTGCCTAAAATGAAAGAAAAGTGTTGCAATTAGATGTTATCATTTAATTTGTTTAAATTACATGCAGGAATTATACCTGAAGAGCTTCTACATATGACAATGGAGTGACATGTTTATAGAAACCCTACCAGTGATCATGGTAAAATGTGTACCAAGAGAAAAACATTGAAAGGTATTAGAAAGTGTTCTACTAGTAAGTCAGACTCAGAGCTGAGGGGAATTTGTTCTTGATTAAAACTATAACTGGAAGGGGTAATCTATATTATAAAAACCCAGTGTCCCTAATGCTGTAACAACCAAAGACCGGTCACCAGGAGGCTGCGTGTGCACGGTGAGGAGTGTGCGCGGTGAGGTGAGGAGTGTGCAGTGAGGATTGCATGGGTGGGCGGGGACTTAACTCTAGGGCAGCCGTGGGCAAACTACGGCCCGCGGGCCGGATTCGGCCCATTTGAAATGAATAAAACTAAAAAAAAAAAAAAGACCGTACCCTTTTATGTAATGATGTTTACTTTGAATTTATATTAGTTCACACAAACACTCCATCCATGCTTTTGTTCCGGCCCTCCGGTCCAGTTTAAGAACCCATTGTGGCCCTCGAGTCAAAAAGTTTGCCCACCCCTGCTCTAGGTCCTGTGCCGTGGAGGAACTCAGGGGAGTCCCGCAGTGCCGGCGGGGTCTGGGATCCAGGGTCTCCCGCGATTTCCCACGCTCTGTCACTAGTAACAACATAAAATAATCACACAAAGATCTATGTTGACTACTCATAATAGCATTGTCCCCTAAACTGGAAATAACCAAATGTCTATCAACAGTTGTGTTATAGTCAAATGTTGCAATAATAGCAACACAAAGAAATAAAATATTAATTGGTAAAACAACAATAAATGTTAATACCATTATGCTGAATGAAAGGAGCAAAACCCAAAATAGTGCATATTACATGATTACAATGATATAAAATTCTGACCATACACACTGATCTGTACTGCGGGTAGCAGATGAGTGGTTGCCTACAAACAAGAAATGGGAACTGGGGGAGGTAAGGGAGAACCTTGGTGGTGGTTTGTGTGCATAGATTTATCCAAACTCACTGAGCCCTCACTGTGAAATATGTCCTATAATTTCATATAGTCCTATAATGTTCATGTATTGTCTTTAACAATATTGATTTTAAGACAAGAAAAAGAATAATTAGAGACAGAGCAGACTTCTACTTCCAATCAAGACATTGTAAAAGGCACCGTATTTAGTCTTCTGCCTACAACTAAGAAAATGGGCAAAATATCTAAAATTCGAGTTATTGAGCAATAGACAACGAAAAAAAAAAATGATTCCTGAGAGATGGAGAACGAAGAGGGTGAGCTCTGAAATTGCCCACTTGCTGTCTTGAGAAGGTGTGCTGGCCACAGCACTGCCAGCGAGCCCACGCTCTCCCTGAGTGCAGGAGACAGCGTGCGGGCGGGGAGGCCAGGCGGCTCTACGCAGATTATCAGACAGAAGAGAACCGAGCTGAGAAAACTCCAGAGATCTACAGAGGGTCCTCTTCAGTATTCAGTTGAGTCTGATCAGCATATATATGTGAGGAAACTACCTGAGTGACTGTTCCTAAGAGTCAGAGTGAAGACTTCTGTAATTACAAGGCATCAATAGTTTATTAAGAAGGGCTTGGCTTTAGCGGTAGGAAAACATTTACCTGAGATGAAACCCTGCTCAGGTACTGCCTGACAAAGCTTGAAAGCAAGACCTATGAGGTGCAGACTGTTTCCAAATAACAAATTGCATCCAAGTACAATGTTCAATAATGTTAATGGAAACACAAAAAAAGATAGCATCTGCCAATGTAAAATTCCCAGTGTCAGATACCCAACTGGCAATTATCAGGCATACAAAGAAGCAGGGAAATACAACACTGAGTAAGAATAAAAATCCATCAATAGAGAAATAACAAAAGTGATAGAATTGTTAGATAAGCACATTAAAATAATTATAACTACGCTTCACATGTTTAAGAAGTTGTCACTTGTCCTGTGAAATTGTCTTTGTCTCCCTCCTCTGCTCACCCACACTCCCAGATGCACATAATTCTACTGTTTCATTCTACAAACTCTGGGGCATTGTTTACACATGTGTTTTACTCCAAAGACTGTAATTGCCTTGTGTACAGTACTGTACATAGCATATTTTAGGTACTTAATACATATTTGTTAGATTAGAATTAATTAAATTATGTAGAATCCAATTAGTTGGAGTGATATTTGAACAGAAATGAACAAGTGTTCAGAAATGCAGATGGAGACAAAATGGATATCAGAGGGGTAGCATTTGAAAAAATGGCAGTATTTGATAATTCAGGGGATATTGACCCTCAGAAGCTGAACTTGACAAAACATATATAATGTTACCAGAACTAAGAAAATCAGGAAAAGAGTTAGATGTGGAAGCAAATGATGAATTCTGATTTGATTGGTTCTCTTTGAAAAGCTAGCTCAACAATTAACTTTTGGAAGAAAGTCATATTTTAGATTTCATGTTAGCTATGTAACAGAATTTGCTTAATTCATTTCAATGCAATGATTAAGGCAATGATTAAGAAATAAGTGGAAGACTTAAAAACCAGGCAAATAAAATGAGAAAACATATAAACTTATATTAAAATGACATTTGTTTCCATCTGTTCCCTATTGGGAAACTGTTAAGAACTACTAAGCCTGTGCTCTGAGTGTGTTCACATATGTGTGTGTGCTTATTAAGGCAGTAACGGAGCAGCATAATACTTTGCATGATGCATTTGCTTTTTATAAATTTCCTTTATGCTTATTTAATGCATATGTCTTTATTCTTTCAATGATCAAAACACTTTTGTGGTAATTAAGATCATGCCAGACTTCAGGCAGTACAGAATGAGGAAAGCTCTCAAAGCATGTTGTGATATTTGCTAAAAGGTAACTTTTCCTTTTCTGTACTGTCTCCATTCTCAGTAATGCATGGAAGGGGTGTAAGTGTCTTTCTGTATTTCTATGCAAGCAGGACTAGTGAGAGAAGAATTTACAACTAAAATATTACTGATAATTTATATCTATTCTTGATCTCTCTCTCTCTCTCTCTCTCTTCTCTCTCTCTCTCTCTCTCTCTCTCTCTCTCTCTCTCTCTCTCCCCCCCCCCATAGCTCATTATTAAGTTTATTATTTAAAATGTTGTTCATTCAGAAAATTATACGACAGGAGATGAAACCAAGATGGCGGCATAGGTTAACGCCGGAGTTTGCTGCCTCAAACAACCAGTTCAAAAAACAACTAAAAGGTGGAACGGACATCATCCAGAACCACAGGAAGGCTGGCTGAGTGGAAATTCTACAACTAGGAGGAAAGAGAATATCATACCCAGACTCAGAGGAGGCGCAGTGCTGAAGTGAAATACTAAGGTGCGGAGTGCACGCGGAGCGGGCTGGAGGCAGAGGGCGCGGTTGTTGTTTTCAATCGGGAGGGAGTTTCAGACTCTGAGCTCCAGATCCGGGCGAGTCTCTAGGGACTCAGACTCAAACGGGAGAAGCGGGACTGTCTGGCTTCGGTCAGAACTCAAAGGCAGCTTTCTCTCCGAGGTTTTCAGCGGTTGCTGGGACTCTGTGAGGCAGAGCCCCTAGGGACGGGACTGAGAGCTGCCATAACTGCTCGCTCCGGCCCGCCCTGTAGATCCCCAGAGACCCGCCCCGCCCAAGCCCTGCACAGAGCCATTTGCCAGATAGCCTCAGGCAAAGGCTAGATTAGCACCGCCCTAGAGATCCAGCACAGAAGCTCTCCCACTGCAGACACAGCGGACTCTCATAGCCAGTTAGCCTGGAGGTCAAATCACCCCCAGTATTGCTGACAACAATCAAGGCTTAACTACAACAAGACTGCGCACAAAGACCACTAGGGGGTGCACCAAGAAAGCATAAAAAATGCGGAGACAAAGAAACAGGACAAAACTGTCAATGGAGGATATTCAGTTCAGAACCACACTTTTAAGGTCTCTTAAGAACTGTCTAGAAGCCGCCGATAAATGCAGTGAGATCCTCAAGAAATCTAATGAGACCCTCGATGTTATGATAAAGAACCAACTAGAAATTAAGCATACACGGACTGAAATAACGAATACTATACAGACTCCCAACAGCAGACCAGAGGAGCGCAAGAATCAAGGCAAAGATTTAAAATGCGAAGAAGCAAAAAACACCCAACCGGAAAAGCAAAATGAAAAAAGAATCCGAAAATACGAAGATAGTGTAAGGAGCCTCTGGGACAGCTTCAAGCGTACCAACATCAGAATTATAGGGGTGCCAGAAGATGAGAGAGAGCAAGATATTGAAAACCTATTTGAAGAAATAATGACAGAAAATTTCCCCCACCTGCTGAAAGAAATAGACTTACAGGTCCAGGAAGCGCAGAGAACCCCAAACAAAAGGAATCCAAAGAGGACCACACCAAGACACATCATAATTAAAATGCCAAGAGCAAAAGACAAAGAGAGAATCTTAAAAGCAGCAAGAGAAAGAAACTCAGTTACCTACAAGGGAATACCCATAAGACTGTCAGCTGATTTCTCAACAGAAACTTTGCAGGCTAGAAGGGAATGGCAAGAAATATTCAAATTGATGAATACTGAGAACCTACAACCAAGATTACTTTATCCAGCAAAGCTATCATTCAGAACTGAAGGTCAGATAAAGAGCTTCACATATAAGGAAAAGCTAAAGGAGTTCATCACCACCAAACCAGTATTATATGAAATGCTGAAAGGTACCCTTTAAGAAGAGGAAGAAGAAGAAAAAGTAAAGATACAAATTATGAACAACAAACATGCATCTATCAACAAGTGAATCTAAGAATCAAGTGAATAAATAATCTGGGGATCATAATAGAATTAGGGACATAGAAAGGGAATGGACTGACTATTCTTGCGGGGGGAAAGGGGTGTGGGAGATGCAGGAAGAGACTGGACAAAAATCGTGCACCTATGGATGAGGACAGTGGGTGGGGAGTGAGGGCGGAGGGTGGGGCGGGAACTGAGAGGAGGGGAGTTATGGCGGGAAAAAAGAGGAACAAATGTAATAATCTGAACAATAAAGATTTAATTAAAAAAAAATGTTGTTCATTCAACAACTGGAGATAACAGACAGAAGAACAAGCATGTGAGCATTGGAATCCAAGCTCTGACATCACTACCTGTCTGCCCAATGAGAGACCTGTCTAACCTTTCTAAACTGCAGTAATCTAATCTCAAAAGTATTTATGTCATAGGCTAGGTATAAAGCTAACTGAAGCTACGCAGTTTGGAAGATAAGTCAAGGACATTTTCTTATCATAGTTTTAGAAACATATCAGCTATTCTGGTCACTACATGTTAAAATGAATGAATATCTGGTTATGGTGATTTCCGTCTCAAAACATTACCATAAAGGTATCTTCAGTAAATTTCAGTGTATTAGTCCTGCTTCAATAATTCAGTTTATTAGTCCTGCTCCAATTTTGAAATAAGCTGATCAGTGAAAATAGAGGCAAACACTGAGAGAAACCAAGTGAGCAAACATGGAATTTATTTTAGATGCTCAGTTCTATTATGTTAAGATGGCTTTTAAAAAGAAATTGTGTGGAAAAAAACTATCCTTTGTTTTAAGCTTTACGATTTACTTTAAGAAATGAGTAGAAAAAGAAGTACTTTCAAGGTTAAAAAATGTATGGAAGAGGTAGATATTCAGAATTCAAGATAATTCTTGTTGGGTCCTGGGTTTTCATTGTTGTTGTTGTTTTTTGTTGTTTGTTTATTAGGGGTAAAGAGAAGGTATATACTGAGCTATTTAGTTTTACTTTGCTTGATTTATAAAATTTTTTTGTGACTTTCATTTAACATGGAGGATTTCTTGTTACATATTCCCATAGAAATCATTAAGATAATGCTGTATATTTGGAGTGAAATAGCAAAGGTTGTTAATTGGTCAATGTTGATAGTTTATTTTCATAAATCATGACCCCATTAACTAAATATTCTCTTCCTAAATAACAGCAATTTTAGACCTAAATTATCTAAATAATTGACTCAATTTTTCATTTTAGCTTGGCATTGTACACTCAACCTTTGACTTTAAGATGAATATGAGCTTTTGTAAATTTAGCTGACATTACTAAATTACTTATTTTCTTAATGATTTTTATCTAATTCGAGTCTTAATCTGAAATAACTTTTTTCCCTTAACCCCAGGCAAGTCACTGCTGACTTTATGCTTTAAATTCCAAAATATACATAAGATATCAGTGAGATGTTGGCTGGCTTACTAGAACTCAATTGGAAAAATGCAAAACAACTTTTTTCAAAAATAAAATAAGGTGGCTAAGAAGTGTGTTCTCTTTGAATGGACTGAAATTCAAAGAAATTTAAAGAGTTTGTTTCAAAGGCATCTGTGTCCATGAGTCGGTTTATTACTGTAACATCATTGGATCTTTAATAAATGTATAAGAGCAAACAAATAACAAAATTATGTTTTTTATTGATTTATTTTCCCCAAAAACAAGCCACTTGATCTTTGCATTTGTTTGCTGTCTTCAGTTGATTTTTCAGTCTCTGCCTTAAATGGTTTTGTTATCCTCCAGTGGAATGGGAGGGGGTGCTTTTTCCTGCTGTTTTATGGCTAGTGAGCGCTCCCGCTGACAGAGACAGCAGTGATTAGTCAGAACAACAATACATATACTATGATGAGGACTTTCCCAGACAACAAAAAGGACTTGGAATTTTCAGTTATCTGGAGCTTGAGCTTGAGTTCCTAGTTCTTCCTCTCACCAATTTTTCCCTTGTGGTAAGATCCGTAGAAAATGAACTCCTATTTGATGAATTGTGTCATTTTTGCATTTGTGGTATATGCAATACATTTTACTCATATTTTTAAAATGACTGACCTTATTTGGGGCTCTTAAGGGTCTTTGTCTCTGGTGGTTTGTGGATCACCTACCTATCGCACAACTCCCTGGGGTGGCTGGAAATATGCAGATTCTACCCTACCTGACCCAAGCTGCGAGCTAAATTTGGAGTCTGGATGAGGAATTTTCATTTATAAAGATAATAAGAAATTCTTTCAGCTTCTAAAGACTAAGAAACGTGTCATATATATATATATATATATATATATATATATATGTATATATATGATGTAGTTGAAGCTTACTTTGCATTTGAATTAATATGTGCTACGTAAAGAATTTCAGTAATGCTTGTCATTTCAATTAACTTTATATTAATCAAGAGACCTGAGAAGACTTCTCTTACCCACTAATCACTGAAGTTCAAAGCCATTCTGGAAAGGTAGTTGGAGTCCATATTTGTACCCTAGGGCTGCTGTAACAAAGTACCACAAACTAGGAAAACAGAGCCAGGTAGAACAGAACAAAGGTGCCTTAGGCAACAGAAATTTATTCTTTCAGTTTTGGTGGATAGAAGACCATAATTCAGGTGTTTTGGATCAGTGTACCCCCTGACCTGAAATTCATAGGTTCAAACCCTAGCACCCAATGCGATGGTATTACTTCTTTCGGCAAGTAGTTAGGGTTAGTTGAAATCATGAGGGTGGAGCCCTCACAAATGGGATTAGTGCCCTTATAAGAGTCATGAGGAATTCACTTCCTCTCTCTCTCTCTATTCCCCACTGAGACAGACAATAAACATGTGTTGTTTTAAGCCATCCAGTTTGTTACATCAGTCCCAGAAAGTGAATACATTATTCTAAAAAATTCCCATAGTTCTGACTACCATCTCCTTCCTACCTTCTCTTTTCTTTCCCAAATAAATTAATTCTGAACAGAAATGTAAAAAAAAAAAAAAAGTGGTAATAGAACTGTGAAGCCCTAATATAAGATAGGTACAAGAAGCCCCTGAGTGTTTTCAAATGGGGGTTGTCATGACAAACTCGTGGTTTCAGATATATATGTTTGAAACTGATCATACTTTAAAAATTGATTATTTAAGTAAAAGCAGATGCATTGTGAAAAGAATGAAGGGAAGGAGGGAGAAAGGAAGGAAAATCCAAATTACAATAAAATGAAGAAATAAAGTTTCCCAAACAAATAATAATAAAATACAAAGCAATAATGGTGATGAATTAGAAATAAGAATGGCATAAAATTTATTTGAGAAAAAATTTAAAATAATTGACAAAATTTGATCACAAAACATACATATTTACAATCATCTAGGAAATAGAAGGGGTAAAGTTAACCAAATTTGGAATACGCCAAATTTGAGTGAGAAAAGACAGCTTGGCTAACAATGTACTATAGCCATTTGTAAGGAGTTTATTTGGATGAGATACAGTGGAGAAAATAAAAAGTAATATTTTGATTTGGAGGACGTAAGGTCAGCTGGGTGTACCAACTAGATACTGGATTCAGAAAGTAGTTATACAGACCTGGAAATCAGAGGTGGGCGTGGCACAGGACTTGGCAGTCCCTGCAGAGTGGAAAGGCTAAGTCATCCTGCCCCGTGCAGTCCTTGGTTCAGCATCTTAGACTCTGATTCCCAACCTCATGCTTTGAGAGTGGCTTCTAGTGCCCCAGTTTACTCATCCCAATTCTGGGCAGGAGGAAGGATAAAAAGGAGGAAGCATACTGGGCATGCCAGTCCTGTCAATATTTCAAAATTTCTTTCCAGGAATGGCATCCAACCACTCCCCTTCCTATGACCTACCTGCCAAGAAGGAGGGGTAACTAGGAGTCAGTGGGGCAGAGGAGAGGAAGTAATTGGTGGTCTCTGCTGCTGGGACATCCCTGCTTGTTCAGTTTATTTAATCATTGAAATATGATCTACTTCTGACTCTTTGCCAATGGACTAGCTCCAGTGCTTTAAATATTTTTCTTTTCAGACATTAAGAGGAAGCCTGTAGAATCAAGCTAGTAAATCATGAAGTACAGTAATTTTTTGTCTAAACATTTGCTTGTTTATATGCCTTTGTGTATATTTCTGCTTTCTGAAGAGTGATAGAAATCATTTCTGTCGTCTGTTGTCAGAGTCTGCATTTCTATTGCATCTCACATTAACATGGAAAATTAAAAGTTGACTCTATACTAAAGCTGTGAATATAATTATTTTACCTGTGACTATTCTACTTATAAACACACAACAGTAAAAGCAAGCAGTGATTTTTCAAAATGTGCATGATTTGCTTGTTTTGTTCAGAATATTATGAGAGAGCAGAATATCCTAAATAATATGGCAATTACAGTCAATTATTTAATCTCCCATTATACTAGTACAGAAATATTTTCTCTTTTATATATTTTTAAATTCAAGGAAACACTAGTTTATTCAGCATTCGCTGAAAATATTTATTTAATTCTTTTTGATGCCAGACATTATGCTCAACTCTAAAGACAGAGTCAGTGGCAAATAAAACAAATTTAAATTCAAGACTTTTCAAAAAGAAGTTGCACCAGGGCAAGTTATTTTACCCACGGGTCCTCACACATATATTTGTTCACAATGTTCTTGGGGCAATGCAATCAGCTAAAAGGGGGAGAAGGCGTGGTGTGGAGGTAAAAGGTGCCGAGAGTCCTATTCATATTGGTCTGGACCACCCATTTAGCCTGTGATTTCAGACTGGGTGGTGGTGTGTGTCAGGAAGAATGGACCCTCCCACAGAAAGTGACTAAAGCTAAAAAAATAATAATAATAACAGTCCATTTGGAAAGTACTTGCAGAACTATGTTCTAATGCCGAGGTCAGCGGTTTGCCCCGAAACTCCTAATTCTTGCTCTGTTTAAAATAATGTCCCGCCTGTTATTCCTCGTGTTGCTTCCCAGGAGCACTTTTAACTCTCATCCAACTTTCCTTGATGTCGTGTAGTTTCAAGGGGCATGTTAGGAAATGCTCAGAAACGTGATAACCACCTTTGGAATTGACCGAGTTGGCACAAAGAGTAAGATAATGAGACAAGTGCAGTTTCATAGCTGCCTGCCTCCAACCTCCCACTCACTGAAATTTAATTCAAGAGGATAGTCTTAAAACATACATGTGTAAAAGTGTTCCTTTGTCAGAAGTGTGAAGTCCTTAAAAACACATTTAAAATTTAAGCAATTAACTTATCTATTTGAATTAAGTGTAATATATTTGTCTTATAAGTATAAGTAAGCATATGTCTTATATAAGTCAAATGCATGTCTTATATATGTAAAAAGACTAGGGTGATGCTAAGATTTTAATGTATTTTCAATTCTTAAAAAACACTGTGACTGAAATCTTATTAAAGTTTCCAAATATAGGGAATATTATTTTATCAATTTTGTAGTTAATGTCATGTATGTAAGAGCACAGATTCAATGTGATAACATATATATAGCAAAATATGTAGTAATTCAAAGGTCCAAAAGTTTGATTTCTTTTTTTTTCTAAATACATTTTATTGATTTTTTACAGAGAGGAAAAGAGAGGGATAGAGAGTTAGAAACATCGATGAGAGATGTGAGAAACAAACATCGATCAGCTGCCTCCTGCACACCCTCTACTGGGGATGTGCCCGCAACCAAGGTACATGCCCTTGACCGGAATCGAACCTGGGACCTTTCATTCCACAGGCCGACGCTCTATCCACTGAGCCAAACTGGTTAGGACAATAAAATATATTCTAAAGACAAATATGTTACTGATTTTCTTTGGTTGTTAGTAATGGTAATGCTGAAGGGAACCTACTTTTGTTACTACAAAACTGCACACAGGAAGAAATTTAGTCTTCAGTAATGAAGCAACTAAAACCTGTCAGACAAATTTCCTGGGATTTTGTTAGTGCATCAAATTACTATTACCCAATTACATGACTTTTATTGCTTCATCAAAAGGAAAACGGATACTAAATAGTATAAAGGACAAAGTAGGTCAAGTATAATGGTAATGAAATCTAAACACAAAACACAACTGTTTGGGTCTTTAAATTTCAAAACCAGAAAACTCCTCCATCCATCTCTTCACCTTCTCTGAACTGAAATAAATAGCTCACATAATAAATGGAGTCACATTATAATGTCATCTCTTAATTAGCACTTGTCCTCAGGTTAATTGTACATTAAAAAACAAAGAAATAAGGGAATGCTAATCTTTATAAGGTTTTAAAACTTATTGACCAAATAATTTTCAAATTAAATTTAAAAACCACATTAATCTAGAAAAGACCATTTCTTAATAGCACATATCTACTTGACAGAATTTAATTAATATTGAATAGTATCTCAGGATCAGTTAATTGCTGATTCTGGGGCCTTGAAACATAAAAGAAAAAGCAGGAAATCCTTTGTCTAAAATTATATTTGAAAATGTACTGGTGTTTAGAAATTGCCTAATTTAAAAGGTCCAGGAGAATTTCTTCAGGTAAAATGACATGTTTTTAATTTCATTGCATCACCCAGACTAAATTTATTCATAGGAGATTTATTTGCAAAAGATTGATTAGATAAAATTGTTCTTAGAGGCAGTAGTTACTTGCTACTCTCAATTCATTTGAAGAAATTCAGTAGTGATGAGGTAAAAGGGACAATTCGGGAGACTCTCCTGGGATCTTCAGGTTAATGGCTGTGGTGAATGAGGCAAATTTGATCTCGGGTCAACATGGGATTCTCAGGTCTTTGGTGAGAAGACTTCCTGGACTCAACCAAGGGGAGTAGGTGGGGATGGGAAAACACACAAGCAAACACTGAGGGAAAAAAAAACATAATGTGAAAGCTTTCAGAAAAAAATAAGTAAAATATACTTTTAAAATATGATAGTGCAATAATTCTCCGGAACACAAGAGAAAAAAATCAATGTAAAGATGAAAACAGGAGACACGGGGAGACACAATCAGGGTAGTGTGAGTCAAACCAGGCGTCATTCTCCCACTTGCCTAGATCACAAAGACTGTTTTGCTGAGGGGGGAGGAGGGTGGTTGCGGGGGAGGGGGGACAGGTTTTTTCATCATGAAGTCCTAGAAGTATAAAGTAAAATGAATTTTCCTTATTTACATTTATCCAAGAGGCTCCATAGGCATCCAGTTTTGTTTTGCTTTTCAGGAGCATATGTAACACATGGTACAAGGTGAAAATAAAGAAAATAAAATGAAAAAGATTAAAAAATACCAGCTTTTTTGCAGGTATGCTTGGGCCTTAATATAGCTGCCTCCCTTCAGTGTTGTTTCCCTCATGCAAGGGGCAATCGTCAGAAAAATCTAAGAATATTGGAGAATAAACACTGCAGATAATAACCACTTAGTTGATAAATTCAAATTCCTAAGATGGATGGATATAGGACGAAGAAATTTATATTTATGTTTTTATAGAAGTAGAGGGTGTAAGGGAATAAGCCAGACCCAAATGAGGTGAGAAATTTATGCCTCATGTACCTTATTCTCTGTAACTGATTTTAGTGGTGATTTCTTTGCTTCTTAATTTCCACATAGAAAACCTATTCTATATAATAAAAGGCTAATATGAAAATCTACTGAACAGCAGGATGACCAGTCACTACGATGCACACTGACCACGAGGGGCAGATGCTCAACACAGGAACTGCCCCCTGGTGGTCAGTGCGCCTCACAGGGGGAGCATTGCTCAACCAGAGGCTGGGCTCACAGGTAGCAAGCACAGCAGCGGCGGTGGGAGGGAGCTTCTCCTGCCTCAGCGGCAGTGCTAGGGATGTCCAACTGATGGCTTAGGCCAGTGGTTGGCAAACTCATTAGTCAACAGAGCCAAATATCAACAGTACAATGATTGAAATTTCTTTTGAGAGCCAAATTTTTTAAACTTAAACTATATAGGTAAGTACATTGTTATTAACTTAATTAGGTTACTCCTAAGGCTTAGGAAGAGCCACACTCAAGGGGCCAAAGAGCCACATGTTGCTCGGGAGCCGCAGTTTGCCAACCACTGGCTTAGGCCCTTGGGCTCCTGGACTGGGAGAGGGCGCAGGCTGGGCTGAGGGACCCCTGAGTGCATGAATTTCATGCACAGGGCCTCTAGTTTCATTCAGAAAAGAATTCTTAGACCCTAATTATCATGGGCTTTATGTAAAGGAGGACAAAAGGCAGTCAAGGAGAACCATGGTTGACATATGTCACAATAGATGAAGATGACAATGTCATGCAGAATGAAGTTTGCAGGAGCTGACTTACTTAGTACTAAATAATAAGTACAGTTAACAGCTTATAAGGAAGAGGGGGCCAGGAGATAAATCTTAATAATCTATTTTACAAGTTCACTGGAACTTTTAAATGTTAGGAAACACTAGTCTCTATAAATACTAAGGTGTAGATTTTAACTACTTTTTTTAAAATATATTTTATTGATTTTTTACAGAGAGGAAGGGAGAGAGATAGAGAGTTAGAAACATCGATGAGAGAGAAACATCGATCAGCTGCCTCCTGCACACCTCCCACTGGGGATGTGCCCGCAACCCAGGTACATGCCCTCGACCAGAATCGAACCCGGGACCCCTCAGTCCGCAGGCCGATGCTCTATCCACTGAGCCAAACCGGTTTCGGCGATTTTAACTACTTTTAAAACACAATTTACATTCAGTGAAGATTCTTTGTTAGTTGAAGTCACATCTGTATAATTCAGGTAAAATTAAGATTTGGTAGATAATAGCTGCTATCTATCAAGTGTGCAACAGGTACCAGGAATGGTTCTAAGTGTTTTACATGTATTAACTCATTTAATTCTCAGGACAAACATGCATTTTAGGATGAGGAAACCAGACAGAGCAAGACAAAGTAACACACCTGAATCACACAGTTAGAAAGACCCAGTGTTGAGAATAGAGTAGCCAGAATGGCCCCAGTGTATGGTTAGACATTGCCTGATGTTGCCTCTAAAGTAACTTATTTGATTAATCTCATTTTTGTAGATAACCGATTTATTTTCCACATCCACTTATTTTTATTGATTTCAGAGAGGAAGAGAGAAGGAGAGAGAGACAGAAACATCAACGATGAGAAAGAATCATTGATTGGCTGCCTCCTGTACTCTCCCCGTTGGGAATGGAACACGCATATGCCCCGACCTGGAATCAAACCAAGACCTCCTGGCTCATAGGTCAATGCTCAACCACTGAGCCTTGTCAGAAGGGCTTCCACATCCATTTTTATCATCCCAAAGCATCTGGATTTCAATTTTATAATGTTAAAGATATGTTTGAATGTAATGTAATCATTTTATTACTACAAGCTCAGTAATACACGGTTCCCTGATTTCACTCATTTTCCCTCTTCTATTTTAACAACTTTGTGACTCATGGTGATAAGTACAAGTCTTTTTTAGCTTTTCTCCCTTCACCATCTACTCAATAGTCACTGGTACTTATTGCAAAAGATATTTTCCTAGTCTTGAATTACAGACAAGGGTAGTTCATAACGTCCCCCTTGATTCTGACATTTTCCACCTCTTTACCTTTTGAGAAGCACTGGATTAATTCAACCATCTGGCTCCTCTGCTCCTGGACCTGCCCCCCTGTTGTTGGACTCCACTAGAAGGAACCAGGTAATCTTGCAGAGTGGAATCACAGTAAGTTTACAGCGGCCAAACTCAGCAGTAAGGTAACCGCAACTGCTTGGCAATCCTGTTACCTTTTTCTTATCTGCCCTATTTCCCATCCCCCTCAGCAATTAGTCCAGCCCTTCTTCCTTGTCCGCCTCACTCTATCAATTACTTCTGTTCTGTGCTCTATTTTTAAGTTTTGCTAAGCACACGTATTCCACAGAAGCACACCTACACCCATACAAACATATAAAAAGTTGAAAAACGCATACACATATATGAATAAATTTTTACATATTCACGTATGTGCATACATATATTTTTGTATGTTCAACTTTTGACACAGTGAACTTCAGACACCTTGTAAAAAGGCTTCCATCCCTTATTTATTTATTTATTTATTTATTTATTTATTTATTTATTTTTATTGATTTCAGAGAGGAAGGGAGAGGAAGAGAAAGAGAGAAACATTAATGATGAGAGGGAAACATTGATTGGCTGCTTCCTGCACACCCCCTACTGGGGATGGAGCCTGCAACCTCGGCATATGTCCTTGACTGGAACTGAACCTGCAGACCAACGCTCTAATCACTGGGCCACACCTGCTAGGGCTTCCATCCCTTTATTTCCAAATTCCTTTATAGTCTTTTCCGCCACTTCTCAGTTTCTTTTGTCAATGCTTCCTTTTCTCAAATGATGAAGCTCCTCAGGACTATACTTACACTTCATGGCTTCCTTATGAATCTGTATTTAAGCCTCAAGTCTTTTTGCTCCAAATTGAAAAGGAAAATGGGGGGGGGGGGCTTGCAACCTAGTTCAGTATCTGGTTAAAACTGTAGTCTTACTTCCCGACTCTGACTGACTTGGGCGGCGCTTCAGAGCATGCCCCCAAGGCCCCCGCCAAGACTGACTTGTGGGAGCTGTGGGGACCCTTAGGGGCCACCACAGGAGGAGATATATAGGTCAGAGCCTCCTCCACGAGTTCAGTTCAGGTTCTGGATCTGGAATTCCCCTGGACTAGCAAATCTGCGAAATAAAGGTTAAACTTTCCTCCCTCGATTGCTGGCTGATGGTTTTCCTGTGCATTCTGCCACAAATAAGACATGTTAAACTATTGTCCTGAAATGGGCTTTAAGGAAGCAATACAATTTCTGCAGCTGTATATTTAATATTGTATTTATGTACCTACTTCTGGAGAGGAGACCCAGGATTTTCAAATCAGACTGTGACTCCAAGTTGATGAAGTATTGTTCTAAAACACCTTGCCTCTACATTTTTATCTTGGCCTCCTAATCTCATCGCTGCTGGTGTGTCAATGACTTCTACATTTATTTTCCAACGTGGACTTCCACCCTGAGCTACACCTGTGGCTACTAAATATTTTCACCTCTATATCTTATAGGCACCTTAAATTGAACAAGCCCCAAACTGAATTTTTAATTTTATTAATGAGCCTATAAAATGGTATATTCCTGTCCACTGAGTCACAAGATCAAGGTGCCTTCACCTGGGGGGTGGGCAACAAGGGACCCCTCATGTGCTTCCACAAGGCTCCTGCCACAGCCCCACCCTGTGCCATGGGACGGTAGCCCTGTTCCTGCTTTTCTTCCCCACATCGATGATATCATGTTCACATATGAAGACTTGCCTCTGCTACAGGACACTCTCTATAGGCTTTGCTGAAGATCTGCAAGAGAGAGGATGGGTGGTAAACCCACAGAAAATTCAAGGCCCAGGCACTGCTCTCAAGTTTTGGGGAGTCCTTTGGTGGGGTAAGATGCATGTTGTCCCAGAAGCTGGGATTGATAAGGTGTAAGCCTATCTTACCTGCAGGAACCTGAAGGATGTACAAGCCTTTATAGGGATTTGGGGGTTTGGAAAGACTTTTATTTTCCACCTTGCATAGAACTTCTGTCCCTTATACCACCTGGGAAAGAAAAGATGTATGTGGGACTGGGGATCAGAGCAGGCAAAAGTGCTAGTGAAGCAGACTAAAGCTTCGGGCATCTCCCATGAAGAGCTGCCATTTGAGTTAGATGTGTCTGTGACTCTGGAAGGTATAAGCTGGGCACTTGGCAGAGACAACCGAGGGAGCGAGTACCCCAAGGATTTTGGTCCCATCTTCCGAAGGGGCGAGAAACTCTATATACCCCCATAAAGCAACAGCTCCTAGCAGTGCACACAGCACCTCCAGGTAGAGCCTCTCACGGAGGAACAGTATATGCCTGTATCACCAGGTGGATTGAGCATATGTTCATCGATCACGTCTGCCAGACTCAATCCCACTGTGACCAAGTGGCATAACTATCAGCTGCAGAGGAGCACCCTGTCCACCATCCCATTGTCTCTGAAATGGGGGCACAACCAGGTCCTATAGTGTATGTGGATCCTCCAAATGCCTGCACCCCTTATCCTGTGGGAGCCCCTGAGGCCTGTAGAGAGGGAGCAGGGGAAATTCCTGCTGGTGCCTGGTATATAGATGGGTCTAGTCCTGCAATCCAGCCACATGGACTACAGTCACTATTCAGCCCAACACTGACACCATCTGGATGGAAACAGGAAGGAACTGTAGCAGCCAGTGGGCTGAACTCTGTAGTTTGGCTAGTGATCTACTCAATGAGCCCTGGCCATGAACTTTTTATACTGACAGTTGGCCTGTCCTAAAGGAATTGACCCTATAGTTTGAACAATGAGAAGCCAAGAAATGAATGACCATGAATAAGCCCTTGCATGGGGGTCAAGATATGTGGAAAGACATTCGGGTCCACCTGGAAGTACCCGAGATAGTTCTCACCATTTTCTACATCCGGGCTCATAAAGCACTGACACCCCCTGGTGATCAGGAAGCTGGTGTCCTAATACTGGTATAGGATCTAAAAGCTGACCCTTGAGTAGAGATAGTAGGATGGGTGCACAAAAGGAGTGGCCACCATGGTGCCTGGATGGAATTGTGTGCTGCCAAAGATGCTGGATTGCCCTTGAAATACAGTGATTTTTTTTCTTTACTGATTAAGGTATTATATATGTGTCCTTATCACCCCCCATTGTCCCCCTCCCCACACACACACACTTGCTCTCACCCCCTGATGTCTGCATCCATTGGTTAGGCTTATATGCATGCAGTGACTTTTTAATGCAGAGCAGCATGTTCTGTGTGTGCTGAACAATGCCCAAGGCAACTGGCAAAGGAGCTTGGGACCATCCACCAGAGTTCCCAACAGTTGAGGGATTGGCAAGTTGATTATACTGGCCCCTTCCTGCAAGTGAGGATTCCAAATATGCAAATATGCTCGGTTTGTGCAGATACCATGTTTGGCTTAACCCAAGCTCTCCCGCCACTGTGCAAACCAGGCTGTCACCACTAGGGGATTAGAGACACTGAGTACTTGTATGGATATGGGGGGTACATTTCATAGATAACGATATGCAAGACTGGGCAGAAGAACATGACTGAATTGAGGTTTCATCTCCTCTAAAACCAACAGGCAGTAGGGTTGGTATAAAGAAAGAATGGAATATTAAAGCTGCAGATCAATTTACTAACAAGTAAAACCATCTTGGCCTATGGACTGAAATACTGTCCTAGGCTTTAATACATTTGAATGATCAACCAGTAGGGCATATTGTCCCATAGTTCAGTCTGGGGACTCCTGCTGAGACACCCAACCCTGTGAAGGTATGAAGTAACAGGAGGCTGTCATTGCCCTGAGTCACTGAGGGTCAATGTGTTATGCTGCTGAGAACAATGAGCCCCATCATGCCTGGGAGGAGGTAGGCACCGGAATCTGCAATGGGAAGGCCCTCTGGGATGGTAAGTTACTTTGAACGCCTGGGTGAGGGGGAACTACTCAGTCTCCACTGGGATCCTGTTTTCCTGATGCAAGCCAGTTTCTGTTGAAACGCATTATACCTGGGGAACGGGAATATGCACCATTAAAAGAGGGGAGAAGGTAAGGGTCCTGGGCTGGCATATCCCATTCTCAGTCCATCTCCTCATGCCTGGCAGTGCTGACTCCCCTGGCCAAAAGGGATAGTACCCTCGACCTGATCAGATTCCTAAAGCTGTAGCCACATTCATATCTAAGGATCAGGCCACTTGTGTACTTTTTATAGGAGGGAAAGACATTCCCATACAAGTTCCTACTAAATATCTGTATTTTCAATTTCAGACTAACAAAGTTTATCCTATTGATAGTACACTAGAAATTTCTGTTACTAGATCTATTCAATCACAGATTCAGTAATTATTTGACCAACACATAGTAGAATGGATTCCAGCAGAGGCTAATTAGTTAAACTAAAAGACCATTCCCTTGGAAAAATAAAATTCTACATATCAAGTGTCTCACATAAAAGTGAAATTTAAGATTCTTTTTCTTGGGGAAAAATATGATTCATTTATTTTTTTTCTTATTTGTCTTTAATAAAAATGAATTGATATGCACAATTAAAAGTAGAATGAATACTATTATTTTGGGGTTAGCATAATAAAGATTAGTAAGAAGACTTGTCCAAAGGTTCTTCTGTGTTTTTTCTTTCTATTCTTGCCTTCACTATAGATTGAGAGAAGCCTCTGGCCCATTCACTAAACAAATTAAAGCCATTTTAGAGGGAGTGTAAGTGCCAATTCAAACCAGAATTGGAGATAAACTTAAATGTATTTTCATCATTTTATTTTATCTTTCTCCTGTGAATTTTCAAGCCGTTACTTAACAGTTTCTTGAGTTTCACTAGCCTGTTTTAAAGTCTGAGGTAATACAGAAAACTAAAAATTTTAGAAGGGCCATTTGGAATGTTCCTTTAACTATAAAGGGTTTTAATATGGTATCATATTTCATTTGAGATTTTTTTCTTTAAAAAATATGATAATCAACCATCAGAAAGTGGAAAAAAACTAATTTATCTATCTTGTTCAGGTATAGAATAAGAACAAGCTTCATGTGCCCAAGACATATAAGCAAACAGATTAATTATGGACTGTTAGTTTTAACCTGTTTTCAGGTGATTTCACTAAGGATGTCCCAGTGTTTACTACAGCCTTTTAATAAAACATTTTTGAATGACTATGATGCACTAAATCAATGGACGAATGCCATTCCTCACTGTCCTGGGATGTGTAGGTGCCTGGCTGCAGCCCACTGGGGTCAGAGGAAGGATGCAGGCAGCTGGGTCAGATAACCAAGGGTGAGCCTGTCTCAGAGGACCAGGCCCAGGTTGTGGCTGCAAATAAATTGAGGCAAACTGAGAAGTGATTGAGCTTCTGTTTATGCTTTAGTTCAGTCTCCTTTAGACTTTCTGAGAATAAAACCTCTATTTAGAATGGTAGTTAAGAGTATACATTTTGGCGTCCTAAAGACTTGTTCCTTTTCTCTGTTTCTCACCACTACTGCACACTCTAGGGAGGTGCTGGTTCAAATGCAGCAGCGGATGTCTCCCGGTGATGTACGATGGACCTCCACCCAGTCACCTTTACCTGGGCATCTTCCCTGTCTTCACTGACACTGTGTGCTCCGATGGCCTTTCACGTCTCACTGCGGCCCCTGGGGATAAACTGTGTTTTGATTTCCCATGTCCTCTTTCCAACAATGCAGACTTTTCATACCCCCGCCTGGTTTTACAGCAGTGCTATTCGCGTTCTGGCAGCCTACCCAATATTGTTGCTAGACAACTTTTTAAAGTTTTTATAATCAGAAGAGTTTAAGGAGATTGAACTCAAGGGTAAACATGAGCACAAACAGCATGCTGACCCAGTAATCCCCTTGTTCTTTGAAACGTAGGCAGCTATGCTTTTTGGCTACCAGATGTTTGAAATAATCTGGAAACGCTAGTGGTTGCCACAGCTGGGAGACAGATGCCACACTTTTCTAGTGGGTGGAGTTTGGGGATGCTGCTGAGCACCTAACAATGCACAGGACAGCCCCACAACAAATGACGGCCTCACCCCGTCAACAGTGCTGAGAGCCACAGACCCCGTTGTACAGGCTTGTTTGCCTAATGCGCTTCCGGTTTCCCTCTATCTGTAAGTGCTATCGCTGAAGGGAACTTAAGCCCAAGCTAGAGACTACTTTGAATCCTCTCCCACTCTGGGCATATTCAGGTTCATGCATGCAGCATATGCTTTTCACACAAACACAAACATGCATAGCAAAGCCACGTACTATGCAGATTCAATTAACATGACTTTCAGAACAAATCAAGTGACCTAAATAAATTGATGACTAAGGATTTGGACCTGCTGAATATAAAAGGCTAATTACTAACAAAGAGAGAAGAAACACAGTAATCCTTAACATTTTTCTGGATACTCATTTCTACAGTGGGGTCCACTCGCAAACATGATTTTCTTGCTGTTTTAATACCTTTGTGGTTTTTATATGAAAATTTCCAAGTTGGAAGTAAACACGGTAGTGATACTTCTCAAAATTTCAAAAATTAAAGTGTTATGTGAATTCCATAGTATATTCAATCATAGCTGAGTATATTTCCAGCATTATGAAAATAAGACACTATGGTAAAATATAGTTTTAAAAAAAATACTAAAGCATCCTACTTATCTAAAACATTTCACAGTAAGTGCTACTCCAAAGTCAACTTTTATGACTATAAGTAAGGATTTCAGTGAGTAATGTTGATATCTATTAAATAAATTTAATGAACCATGTCACAATAATAACTACTAGTTAATCTTTTCACAGTCCATGGGTAAGATGTGAAATGATTATATCTGATTATTTAAATATAATTAAAGAATTGAAGACAGTAATTAAATGCAATTATGAAAAATTGGGCTAATGCCTAAAATGAATTCAACATTTAAGTTATTTTCTAAGGAGTGATTGATCTATTTTCAAAGATTACTTTTCTTATCAGAACATAAATAGGTGAAGAATGTGGAATATGTATTTGCCTCAGTAAATTATGAGACTTTTCAAAAAATATTAATAGTTAAAAAGACTGAGTGGTCTGCTACAGCAGTTTCAGTGTATACTTTCATTTTTCTTCTTTCTCATTAGTAATTGAGAAAAATTCACAAATAGCAGAAAATAAGCTTGAAAGACAAGGCATATCCTAAAAAATAAGCAACAGCTTAAATGTCTGAATATTTTGTGGGATTTTTGTAATCACTCTGATAAAATTAAAAATAATTTTTTGCTAGCTAATGATATAACTCATAAATATAGAATAAATGCTAATATATCTAGGAAACACAATATATCTTAAATATATTTTTGTGACTAAATAAATTTATCTATATATCCATATATATCAATGTAAAGTTTGCAGAGGTGTAAAATACCACTATGCCCATTGATACTTAATTTATAAATTCATAACATAAAACAATAAAAATTTCCAAGGTGTGTATTATGGCCCATAATATGTTTTAGTTTGGTGAACACTGCATGTGAGTTTCGAAAGAATGTGTATTATGCTGTTGCTCGATGACATCATCTACAATGCTACTAGATCAAGCTGATTGATTGTGCTGCTCATGTCTATATTTTCACTGACAGACAGGCTTTGAGGTCTTCAACTATATAATAGTGGATTTGTCTACTTTTTGTCATCCTTTCAGTTTTAACTCATATATTTTGACACATTCTGACTAGGTATATACTCATTTAACATTTTTATTTTTCTTGGAGAAATGATTCCTATCATTACGTAATTTCCCCCTTTTCCCTCATAATCTTTCTTGTTCTGAAGTCTGCTTTGTCTGGAATTGATGTAGCTAATCCAGCTTTCTTTTGAATAGAGATAGCATAGTTTATCTTTCTCCATCCCTTTTCTTTTAATCTATATGAGATTAATATTTAAAGTGGGTGTGTTTTAAGTAAATATCATTTGTTCTTACTTATTTCCTTTGCCCACTTTGTCTTTTAATTAGTGTATTTTGACCATTAACTGTTAAGCTGGTTATTGATATAGTTAAAGTAACAAACACTATATTTGTTACTGTTTTCTATTCATTATATTTGTTCTTTGTTTCTTGGTTATTACTATTTTTACCCTCTTTTTCTGGTTTTACTTGGGCATTTCATATGGGTTCATTTTCTTTCCACTGTTGGTATATCAATTACACTGCTATCTTTAAATTTGTAGGTAGTTTCCCTACAGTGTGTAATATACATACACAATTAATCCAAGTTCGCCTTTATATAAACAGCTAGATGCCTGGTGCATGAAATTCGTGCATAGTTGGGGGTTAGGTCCCTTAGCCCCGCCTGCCCTACCCTCACAGTCCAGGAGCCCTCACAAGCCTAAGTCGCAGTCTGGCCTCTCTCTGCAGGAGGCAACTGGCCAATCAGGTATATAGGTACTCTCTGCAGGCAGCATGGACTCCTTCCTTATTCCTTTCCTCTGTGGTTGGAGAACGGGGACTAAAAGGTGGAGACAACTGTGGCCAGGCTTGGGGCTCTTGTAGGCAGGGGAAAGAGGGAGAGGGCTGGGGAAAGTCTAGACACGTTTCCTTCAATTGTCCTCCCGTCCTCCGGGCTCCTCCCTTCGTTTTTGCCTTCTGGTGGTGGACCCTCAGGCCTTGGACTGACCTGAGCCCAGCAATGGTGGTGTTCAGCCCCCTTACTTCTCAGCTGAATGTACAGCCACCTTGCATTCCAAGTGGGGCTGTTTTCAAGTGACTAAAGCGCTGGGAATCCAGTTTCAGGCCTCTCCCCTCTCAGTTTCCTCCTTGGGTCGGTTGCAAAGTTCACCAGCCCCTGCCTGGCCCCAGAAGGCACTCTTCCTCCAGTCTCTGGGCCCGCCTCCCCATTCCACCCCCGGGGCGGGAGCAGTTCGCCCAGGACACTCTGGTCCCTGCCACCTAGGCAGGCGGCAGTGCAGCCCAGGGTGCCGGCAGCTGTGAGCTCCTCTCCCTGCCTGAAGCATGGGGCAGGGTCCATGGCAGGCCCCTCGGTGAGGCCCCGCACCCTTCGCAGCCACCCCCGGGACCTGTGCATAGAGACGCCACTGAGCCACCATCCGGCCAGGGGCCTGCACGGGCTGGGAGGCCTCGGGCTCCCGCTGCCCCACCAAAGCCTGACTCCGGCTTATGGGGCTGCCCTGGCCCCACCCACCAGTCAGGAGCAGCCTCAGCCTCTGAGGCAGCTTGACCTTAGAGCTGGGCAGCCCTGCCTGCACCTGCGCTGGGGGCGTAAGTTCCCGCCCACCAGCTTCTGCCTGGTTATGACTCGGACACCATCACGGACAAATTAGCATATTCCCTCTTTATTATATAAAAATACCACTTCATAGTTCAGTAGGTAACTTAAGAGTATTCTTATTTGCTCCCTCACATTCTGTATAACATTGCTGGCTTTCATTTTACTTTCCTATGTACTATAATCCCTGAATACATTATTGCTGCTATCATTTTGAATAAATAGTCATATATTAGATCAGATAGGAATAAGAACAATAAAGCTTTAATTGTTCCCTTCATTTATTCCTTCTCTAGTGATCTTATTTTCTTATGTAGATCAGAGTAACTGACCTATACTACTTTATATCAATGTAATAAATACTACAGCCAAGTTATATACCAAATACTATAAGAATACATGACTGTTAAACTTTGCATCAAAAATTCAATGAAAGCTTCTCAAGAAATAATCAATTTTATTGGAGCTTATCATCCTAGAATGACTTTTTCCTTATTCTTTTCCTACCCAAATCCTGTCTAGTCCCACTTTAATAATTATTTTTTTGGTAAAACCAGCCCATGTTAAACTTTTCCCATCTTTGGGATTTTATCATGTTTTCTGTTTAGATCACCGATAGGAAGCCTTGCTCCTCACTAATTATGGAGTGTTTCATTATCTACCATACTCCCAACATCTCTGATAAATTTCAGTGTTCTCATGGTAAGAGGTAGTAAATTAGATAACTTGGCAAGGCCTGTTAGTGCCTATCAAAATGTTCTTTCAAAGCAAAAACACACAAAATTCTTTTTGAGAAAAAATAAGTAAAATGCTGCCTTTCTCAAATTCTTTGAGGCATCTTTGAGAAAAGCCTCTTTTAAAATTTATAAATATAGAAAGATTATATTCACATCAGGCATTCACAAGAAAAAATATTAATGAGAAAAATACCTGTGGTGAACTCTTCACCAGCTAATGTCCTCCAGGTTTTAATATGCCTCAATTTAAAAGAACTTCAGTTCTGCAAACTAGGGACAAAAATCCATTTCAGCTGTCATTGGTTATAAAATCCAAATAGCAGCTCAAGCCATCAGGGTGTTTTTCTTAAGCTTTTATATTAACGAGCAATATCAGGCTATGTCTACATGAAAAATATTCTTGGAACACTAAAATAATCCTATAAGGAATATACCCATGCTGATTTATAACCTTTCAATCCCTCTCCCTACCACACATATATCAAAATCTCACATAAACCTAATTAAAGAAAGAAAAGGGAATGCATGAAATGTTACTTATATAGTTGGTATTAATAAATTTCACCAGATTATTGGCCCCTACTCAGGCACTTGGAATTGCATTCCAAATATTTAGGTGTTATGTTTATGTTATATATATGCTATATTTCTAAGTCAACTAGTACCAACTCTAAAGTAAAAAGCTAAAGTTTACCCTCAATAAGTCACATGGGATTCTTATAATTTAGCTTTTACATGGAACTCGATTCTCAAAAGACCAATTGAGAAGAATGGAATTTCCATCAATTGAGGGCTGATTAAATAAACCTAGAGCCATTTCCATGTATTAACCACAAGAAGCCCATGCCTCCCAGGTCCTCTTTCATAATATGCTGTATATTCTCCTTGTTTGGAACCCAACTCTCAGGTTTCTTCCATTTCTGAGCCCTTCCACCAGGTGCCTCAGCAGCAATATCTCCCAGAACCTTGACCTTTTATCTGTATGCTTTCTTCTTCCACCTGTTCTCATTCAAACCTGGAGCTCCGCTAAAGACCCTGACACTTCTCTTGTAGTTTTCTAGTTTTCTAGAGTGGTTTCTGTGTGACACCCCCCCCCCCCCCCACACACACACACACACACTCCTTCCTTTTCATTGCTATTTTCAGACTACGCTGGGGTTCTTGTCCCAGCATCAAGAAGGGTTCAGGAATCTGGAAAAGTCTGTGTGTAGATTAAATAGGAATCTGGAGACTAATAAAGAGTCCGGAGACGACATATAATTTTGAAAGGCATTTGGGGTCAGAGGAGTTTAGCTAAAAGAGCTAAGTTCTAAGGTCTTAAGTCTAAGGTTTAGGTTCTCCTCGTCCTCAGGACCCCATATTTTTATTAACACAACTTGTCCTGAGGCGAGGCAGAGATATACACTTCAAAGGGTATACAGAAACATTGTCAGAATGGGGGAATTAGCCTACGGCTGTTCAGGTGTTTGGCCAGTAGGAGGCAATAACATGTAGATTAAGATGCCTTTTAGATGTTTGGCAGCCAAGAAATCAATTTAATGTATCCTATTCAGGTTTGGGGAAATGCCTCCAGCCATTCCCAGATGCAGCCCTGTAGTACATGCTGGAATTGGTCTCCGGCAGACTATTCTTTGCTTCTTTCTAAAACCCTTACACATTGGATCTCTTCTCATCAAAAAATACTCTTCATCACACTCCTTATTGTAATCATCAACTAAGCTTCCTATCTCTTCCTTTAATTTCTTAATTTTTGCTTCTGATTCACAGTAACTTTCACCAAATTGTTCCTTTATGATGACTGGTGATTTCAAAATCCTGAGCCAAGTTCTTCCCAACACCCTTGCCTTTCAGTTGTCAATCACCGCTCTTCCAATGATACCCACTTCCACACTCCTCAGTCACTCCGTCACAAAGCCGCACCCCAGACCTTGTCATTACCAATAAGTGTATCCACTTCATGACCATCATTTCTATTCCTTCCATTCTCAGGTCATCTCCTGTCTTTCCAACTCAGTCCCTTTAGTACTTCTCCTTCCATTTCACAGGGAGCATTGAAGTTCTCACCCATTTCTTCTCTTTATTTCCTTCTTTACTGATGCTAAATCCCCTGGTTAATTTGATTTATATCTTATTTACATTCTTTACTAGCACTTTGCCAGTTCAAACTATTCTTAATGCAAAATAAAAGACCTGGTTATATTCAAACTATCATCTACTCTGTGCCTTCACCCATGCAGCTTAGCATTTTAGAAGATAAATAAAAATAATTCTACTTTGTCTTACTTTAAGATCATAATTACTAAATTCAGGTGGGGATATCTCTGGTGCCCACCTTTCATTCTGACTTCCCTCCATGGTCAATCCACATGCTCAGTCTTTGACTATTTTGCACCTTCTCTCTCATCAGACCTTTAAAACTTCCTCCTTCATCCTCATTCTCAGTTGATCACCTTGCTTTCTATTTCAATGATTAATAGAAGCAAACCAAGATAACATTCACAAGCCCCCCCTCCCCCACAAGCACACACCTGTGAGCATCCGAGCCAAACATTAGGACTCCACTCCCATTACTCATCCCACTCATCTCTGAAGGTCATCGTTGTAGCAGTTCCCCCTCTCTCCTTCACTCTGAGTAATTTTCTTCTAGTGGATCTTTTCAGTCAAAATAAAAATATCTGTCTCCATTTTAAGAAAAAAACTTCTTTTAGTTTTCATTTCTCTTCTGCCTACTGCCCCTTTCCTTCATATCTTTTGCAGCAAACCTCTTCAACAGTCTATTAATTTTGCTTCTAATCTATGTCATTGTATTATGTCATTATATTCACCTAGTCTAATCAGGCTTTCACCCATACCATTCCATTGAAAGTGCTCAGTCCTCATTCTATTTAACATACCAGCAGTAGGTTTGATATGGTTAACTTTTCCACCTTAAGTTTTTTTTGTTTTTTTTTTTGCACAAGTACACACTATGTTGTAGTTCTACTCCTATTTCTTTTGCTGCTGCTTCTGAGTATTTGCTGGATCCTTCTCATCTCCTTGCTTGGCTCTTTGACATTGGAATGTCTCTGTGCACAGTTCTTTCACCTTTGCTCATTTTTATCTCAACTCCTGTCCTTAATCTTATTTAACATTGTGGTTGTAAATACCTATTATAGACTCACATGAGCAAAATGTGTATCCGTAGTTTAGATCACTCCCCTAAATTCTGATTCCTACATTCATCACCCCGTTTATATATAATAGATGTGTCAAAATTAAGATGTCATTAAATCAGCTTGTGAACTTGTTTTGCTAAACTGGCTTCTCACCAGATTTCTTGATTTCAGTTAAAATCAATATCATCTTTCCAACAAATTAATAGTACAAAAGTAAATTAATGAAAATATAAAATAAACATATCATAGGATAGGAAAAGTAAAAAACTGGTCCTTTTAAAAAGTATATCTATTAGTATGCAAGATTTATGTATGTAAAATATTATGCATACATATAGATATATACACAGATCCAACAACGTATGAATACAATTCCCTTGAATGAAAAAGAGGCTATCACAAAAGGTCCATGAGGCATTAAACTCTTAATAAGTATAGATTAATATAACTTTATTCCAATCAAGTTTTAAAAGTTTACTAAAAGTGGTTTTTTTAAAGAAAACCCAACTTAGAAAAAACGGTCACAAATGAAGTGAAAACTCTGAATAGTATTAAACTATTAGAATAAATAAGAAAAAGTTCCACCCCCGATGTCACACAGGGATATTCCTGAAATATACACTATTACGGAATACTTGTTGCCAGGGAAGCACCACAGACCACACGAGACCCAGACATAGCACCACAGACTGATTTAGTTTTACTTTGCTCTATTTTCATTGATTTTTATCTCATTTAAAATTTTTAACAGATATACACTATTTTTTAACATAGTCTAATTTTCTGTTCAGCATTTTTTATATTCTCAGTAAGAAGAAGATGATTAGGAGTGTTTCACATTTCAAAATATGATGAAGAAGCATAAACTTAGAATTTCATTTTTCTAAATATATTTTTATTGATTTCAGAGAGAAAGGGAGAGAGAAACATCAATGATGAGAGAGAATCATTGATTGGCTGCCTCCTGCATGCCCCCTACTGGGGATGGAGCCCAAAACCTGGGCATGTGCCCTTGACCAGGATCAAACCTGCACCCTTCAGTCCACAGGCTGAGACTCTCTCCACTGGGCCAATCAGGCAAGTACAGAACTTCTTGTCTTTTATGACGTGATTACAAAGCAAAACAAATAACTTCTCTTTAATTTTGAGATAAACCTTTCCAGGTTTTCAAATTATTTTATAAATAATCATTTATATGAACTTAATTAGGCAAAAAATTCTAGGGAATTTGGAAATGGAACATATGTCAAGGTGTAGGATTACATAGATAGAGGGTAGCATATGCGTACTTCTACTAGGTGCACATGTATCTCTGTATCGGTAGCAGCAAAGCATTTAATTCACTATCTGTACTTGTATTTTGCTATGATGATCTGAATGGTGACTGGAGAGAATCAAAAGCTAAATCTCTTGAGCCAAAGGAAAAACATTTCTTTGAGCCTCCACGTTATGTTGACCCCAAGTTATGATAACTTCAGTGAGAATATGTGGTCAAAAATGTGAAGTACTATTGGCATGACTAGAAGTCATAAGTAATCTACGTGTTAGTATGACTTGCAATATTTCTCTCCCACCTTCATGAAATGAAACATGATCAGTCTACTGTCAAATTCCAGATGTTCACAGAGTTAGTTTGCTGTCACCCTCTTAATCACCTCTCACTGGAGAAAGTAGCCAGAGATTGGTCACTTCAGGCAGTTGCTGTCACCAAGGGTTACTTTCTCATGTAAGAAACTGGGTGTTTTTGAAAGGTTGAAAGCTCGTCCCCTGTTTATGTGGCATTGAAATCCTATGCAATGTCTTTCATTCAAAGTTCTGACATTTGAAATAGCTTATACTACTCTCCTGGATGATATACTATTTTTGAATAAGTTGTAGAAAATATATTATTTGTATTCATTTTATAAGACAAATATCAAGGGCCCAAAATGAATACCTTCTCTGTTATCAACTACTCACTATATCTGGAGAACGGTTGAGAGTAAACAGAAAAAGGTGGAGGCACTAAAAAGATGAGAAACTATTATATTTGGAAACAAATGATGAACTCGTTGATTGGACTAAAATGCATTACTAAGTACAACTTTAACCTCCTGATGCAGGAGGAAACATCTGAGACCCATAAGGCTGAGTAGTGTGCACTTTTTCAGAGCCAGAGAGGTCTGAGAACCTGTCTCATGCCACTAAGATATCCTCAGAAACAGATAACTGGTGTCAGATAATTACATTTTAATTTCAGTAGGTGGAATCTGATCTTTTAAGCAGTGAACTGTATAGTTAGGGAAAGGCTGAGTGAATTTGTAAAGTGGTTCGAACTTCCCCTTGTATAATAATTTGACCTTATATATCTCTGTTTTTGGTATCTTAGCCTTTTCTCAATATAATTTCATAGCTTGAGCATAGCATCTAGAATTAGTAATCTTATTCTTAATTATAGATTTCAATTAAAGTCCCAATTATGCTTCAAGAACTGAACTCAGTATTTCATATATGCTAGCTCATAAAACTAAACTACTTAAAAGTAACTATTGTACAGCTTTAGAAACCAAGATCCACAGAATTAGTTGAAATAGTTCTAGATCACATTAGTAAAGCTGAATCTCACAGCTATGTTTGCTTGACAGTGAAGTTCATGATCTTGTCTGTATAGTATGAGTGGCTTCTCAGAATCGGCTGGTAAATAACCTTGACATGGCTGGCCATTCTTTGGCCAAATATGAGGAAATTGGTAATTTAGAAGAGAAACCAGTTCACAAGCTAACCACTTTGAAGTTCACTCTTAGTGGAGCCACTCCCCAGAGTCCGATTTTCAGTGGTGGCAGCCTACGGTGCCTTTCCATGGATTTTCTGGATGACTAGTATTCAATTATTCAACTCAGAGATTTGCCAGTCACTGCCAAAAGCATTTTCTGGTAATATCTATCTATCTGTTGGTCTCTTCTGACATAAAGCTGCAACTGGTCTTTACTTCATGATATCAACAACTTTAGGTGAAATGACATATAACAAAACCAGATATAAACAAGAGTACCTATGATATCTAACATAATAAAGAAAACACATTGAACAAAATGAGTTATTTGAGGATCTGTTGCAGTTTTAAAACTTAAAGAAAAGTTACTATGTGCTGCTCACTTAGAATATGTATTTTTTAAAAAATATATTTTTATTGATTTCAGAAAGGGAGAGGGAAAGTAAGAACATCAATGATGAGAGAATCATTGACTGGCTGCCTCCTGCATGCCCCCTATTGGGGATCGAGCCCACATGCCCAAAATCAAACCTGGGACCTTTCAGTCCCCAGGCCAACACTCTATCCACTGAGCCAAACCAGCTAGGGCATATGTATTTTTTAATATTTGCAACTTAGATATATTTGCATTGATCTTTCCCCTCATCATTAGGCACACAGTAAGCAGGTGGATTGTCTGAAGCTCTCATTACTCTTTAAAGGCAGAGAAAGGCCATATGCACTGAGGTTTGTAGTTGACACCGGAAGGCTTTGTGTCCTTGGGAAGTACTCTGAAATTTGTGGGAGTACATCCTGTATTTCATATTTTCTCTATAGCCTTCAAGGGTCTCACAGAGTTGGTCTAAAAGTAGGCCTTAAAGAAACACTTGTGTTGATTATATTTGTAAGCAAAGTATTTTAATAGATGTGAGCCTCGCCACAAAATAATAAATAAAACATGTAATGCTGTCATTGAATTTCACTGTTGATAAGAAGCAGCTGAAAAAAAGAGAAATATGAAAGTGGACAGAATTTTTATTCTTTCTAGAGTTTTCTTATATGCTCCATTCAGCTCCTTGTATCACAGGCCCATCTACTTGTGGAGGAGTTTTAAACCTATGTTAAACATGAACATGTGTCATATTTGAATTATGAATGGGCTTCATGGATGCAAAATATTTCTATGAAACAGAAATGTTGCAGTGAAAAAATAGAAGATAAGGGTACTTTTATGTAGTAAATTTAGATCTACTAACTAACTTTAAAGACATAAGTACATTAAACTGAAGTTCATTGCTTTAAGTATTGGATGGAGAAAAAAAAAGAGTGAAACTAATGATCCAAAATGACAATTTACTCAAAATAAAAAATGAATCACTTGAGGTACTCAGATATTAGAATATTAGAGAGCATAAAGCACTTGTAAAACACTCATAATAGTTGTTGTATGTCACCTCATGATGCTTACTTAAAACTGATTTTTTCCATACAGCCACAAATCCTCATCCCACTACACTTTATGAATTTGTAATTTCTCAATTCCTGTAAAAAATGAATATACTTATTAACTTGACTCATGGGTTTTTATTCAAATTTGCTACCCTTGTCCAATTACTGTATGGGAAATTTAGTTTTACAAATATTTATTAATTCAGCTAATTCAGATTGTAGAATTAAAGATATAAATAATTCGAAGGAGATAAATTATAGGTGATATTAAGTTTTAAAAACAGAAGTGGACTAGATAGCTCCTGAAATTCCCTGCTTCAGTCTCAGGGTCTTCAGTCTAGGTTGGCCATGACCTGAGCAGACATTAACATCACATGGTCACCTTCTGTTTTGCAGGCAGACTACCATCACGACAAAGACCTGGTCCAAGTTTGAGAATCACATTTATTCTGCCATTAAAAATAATTTTACTCTTAAAGGTGAACAGGTCTTAAAATCTTAGGGATTCTGAACTGTTCATATATTTAATTATGGCACTTCATATAGGCTATAATTAGCAGAGAGCCCTAAATGAATAGGAAAAAATTCTATACAAGTGTCTAGTTTTACATTGTAAACCCTTTAGCAGTTACCTAGAGCCCTTTTAAAGGCAGCTTTAAATGATCCATGGCTGGTTTCCAAAATAAATAATTAAGTTTGGCTGCTAGAGAATGTTAAGAGTTAAAAACAATTTTAATGAAAAACAGTGGTGAACTCAGCACTACTGTGGCTTTTTGTTTGTATGTTTATTAACTTTCTTTAGTGAATTTGAAATGGGACAATACCTCAGTAACCACTGGAACAGTAGAAGCTGATAATTCTGGATGTTGATTTAATTCACATTTATCCATCCCTTTATATTCTTATGGCTTTATCAAATCATAATACCCTATTAATATGACTAGGAACACAGATGGCAACAAAGAACCATTAGTTTCTTCATTCTCCCTTTTCATTCCCTTTTTTCCTGTTTCTTTTGACTGATGTTCCCATTCCTGACACCTAAATGATGGCAACATTCTGTCATCTTGACTTACAACAAATTGTTGAAAGTATTATAGTATCCAGTCTGTCAATGGTAACAGAAAGTCATTAAAGCTTACATGTTCTTGTCTTCCTCACTCTGAGACAACCCATTCAAACCTGGCAATAGTGTTTCCTTAACAAAACTGTGCCAGGTGAAATGTGCTCAGTATCTCAGTTCAGCTCTGAAGTTAGTCCTACTTCCCAAGGAAGGTGTTTTCATTGTGGCTGCTGGCTCCTCTTCCATTGTATGGAAAATCAAACAGCAGTCTAATGTACTTCCCTGGGCATCCAAGTTTCATAAAAAAAAAATATGAAGCACAAATTGACATTTGAGCAGCTCATTGTGGAATGTAAATCACTATTTTTGTGTGCTTTATAATTGCTGCTAGTTTTAAAGAACAAAATTATCCACACTTTACCATAGATTTTATTTAATTTAAAACAAAAATTAATCATATTAATTAAAAACCCAATTAATCACAAACCCCAAATGAATCAATTTTACTATAGAAACAAATTAGTTGCATTTTAATATAACTGTAATTATATTTATAATAACTATTATAAATACTTATTGATTAAAGAGCATTGTTCTGAAATTGTGTACAGTTAACATATTATAAAACTTTATTATCCTATATAATAAAAGCCCAGCGACTGAAATGGTGGAATGACCAGAATGACCAGAGACCAGAGCAATGAGGCAGGCAGGAAGAGGCAGTTAGGGGAGATCAGGCAGGCAGGCAAGTGGTTAGGGGAAGGCAGGCAGGCAGAGGCAGTTAGGGGCAATCAGGCAGGAAGGGAAGCAGTTAGGAGTCCGTGGTCCCAGATTGTGAGAGGGATGTCTGACTGCCAGTTTAGGCCTAGTCTGCAGGAATTCCTATGGGATTGGGCCTAAACTGGCAGTTGGACATCCCCAGAGAGGTCCCGAATTGTGAGAGGGTGCAGGCTGGGCTGAGGGCCCCACCCCGGTGCACAAATTTTGTGCACTGGGCCTCTAGTTATCTAATAATAATGTAAAAGAATGTTGTCTTTAATACGTAGACACAACTTGTATTGTAAATTAAAACCAGTCTAGATTTAGTCATTATTATATCAATTATTGGCTATTGTCTTTTACTCACTTTTTTTTATTGGGTCACAGAAAATTATGGTAGTTTGACTAATACAGTTTTAAATTAATGTCTTAATCAAACACTGCTCACTTTTGCATGTGAGATTGAGGGTGGGAAATCTTTGTTTAAAAACAGATGAATGACCTCATTTAAACTCTCACCAAATGTTTTTGGCTCTGCATTTCTTCATTAGATCCAGATGTTCCAGTATTAACTGCCTGTAGAGTAGACATTTACACTAAGAATCCATGAATTGACATTTTTGCTAATAATATAACAAGCTAAGGTTTTTCTTTGTAACTTTTACTTAAAATGGTGGGATAGATGGCAATTCTCCATCCCCATAGTAGCCTGTTTCCAAACTGCCCTCTTTGAATGATACTATCAATTAAGAAGTAATGGGCAACATGTTCTCTCAAAACTCCATCCAGAAATGGTCATATGATTTTAAATAAAGAATGAAGAATCTATTTTACTTATGTATGCAATTGATCAACATGAGAGCAAATGACTACTAATTTATTACTTAGTCACAAGATTAAACAAAGCTTACATTATAATAGAGAACATTACTCATAAATATATTTATATATTTTCCATACCTATATTTATAAGAGGAATTATGGCATGACTTGTTACAGAAGACTGAAGTTACTATACTTCCTATGTTTGTATTGCTATTTAAATGACAGTAGATGGAAAATATACTCATTTATCAAAATCAATAGTGTCTTATTTTTTAATACATGCTTTTAAAAAATGACAGCCACCTGTAGTCTCCACCATAATCTTTCCAAATCAAAACCTACAATTTTTCTGAGACCTGCTGTTTCTATGGAGACCTTAATTGGCTAAGATACTTTCCAATTTCATCTTAGTCTTAGAAGTGTTTATTTTTCTCCATTTTATTTTTATTTCAATGACTAACATTCTTTAGTTTCTGGCTTGCTTATTTTTTTTGGACGTTGGACGCCAACTGCTCGCTCCATTTTTTTTTTTATCCTAGTCAGAATGGCACCAGAAGTAAAAGGCCTACATAGAAATTTAGCCTTAAATAAAATGTATTAATTCTGATATCTATTTCTATGTGATGACACCTTTCTTTAGAAATTCTGTAATGTTTACCTCAATAATCTATCCACAGTACAATAAAAATTCTATTATGAATAATAGAAGTACTTGACATTCATATCTGATTAGAATCACACTAGTTATAGATTTTGTTTTAAAAAAAGAAAGTGAATCACTGAGAAAGATAAAAATTAACACAGGGAAAAGAATTAGCAGAGAGTTCTGAGTAGCAATAATGCATTACATGAAGAAATATTTTGTTAATAAATTAATATACTCAGTAGTTTACCTGTTCTTCAAGATGAATGGGTTCAGACTTTATAAAAAAGAAAGAGAGAAGTATAAGATTTGGCATTGTCTTCAAAAGGTTTGTATTCTTGTTACTTAAAAAAACCTTTAACAATTTAAGAGCGTATATGAAAAAGTAAAAGGTAGCAAGTTCTCTGAGATCCATCACAGAGGAGATTACCTTATACTAAAGTCAAAGATTCTATAAATTTTAATTCTCTGAAACAAAACTCAAAGTTATTAGAAACAACAGAAATTTTAATCAAAATACGAGACCCAGTCAGGGCTGCATCATCTCCATAAAAGTAAATAGCTTCAATTTAATAAGGCAGAGCTGGTGGTCCTACCACGCTCCCTACAGATGTCTCCAGAATCTATGAAGCTTATCCAAGAACAACTTCCAGAGGGATTTTGGTTGGGCTCACTTAATTCTCACCCTTGCACATATAGAAACTTTAATTATCTGACCATTAAATAGACTGCCATAGTTTGATTAATATACAAATTCCTAGAGTGTTAAAAGGCAGACATATTTAGAACCCATCCCAGATTGTATTGAGTACATTCAGAAAGGCCATGCTTCTAGAAACCGCAGAGAATTCTGATGAATTTTTGCCAGGGCACAGTCCCAAAAGACCAGATTTAAGGAAATTTGGGAATAGTCAGCAGTTCCTAACCTAAGTCTAGACTGAATGGATGCCATGGAGAATTCTGATTTATATTCCGGAGGAATCTTCAAGAAGGACATAGTTATTTTATTGGTTTGTAATTTCCTCTTTTTTGTAGATTGACTGCTGGGAGCTCTGTGGCACCAAATTTTAATTCTCCTTATTTTCTTTTAAACCTGAGAGTTTATTTATTTTTTAATTAATAAACATGAATTAATAAAATCATATAGATTTCAGGGGTACAATTCTAAAATATATCATCTGCATATTGTGTTGTGTATTCACCACCCCAAATCAAGTCTCCTTTCATCACCATTTACCCCCCCCCGCCCTTGTTTACATGAGTAAAATCCAATGTTATTACTCACAGATATTTTGTAAATCAATAAGAAACCCCTAGTTCAATTATCTCTTACTTCTTTAATCTTTATTTGTCTTTCATGTTCAACACCTCTTCTTCCTATATTAGGTAACCCTCAAATTATAATCAGAGAAGTTATTGTTATCTTTTATTAGCAAAGGATATGAGATGCATTTAGCACAAGTACATATAGACTTTTGGAGTTGGGGTTTAGACATTCAAAGGAGGTTTTTCCATCTGACTTCTGGCCAGGTTGCATTCCCAAATCTCTATCACTGTTGCTGTCTTCATGCATTGCTCACCCTGTTTACTTTCCTTGTCATTTCTATCACCTCTCTATCTGCACTGTCCATACTCAAGGCCATTTCAAACCTCTCTGCTCCAGGATACCTTTGGTTCTCTCCACCTCTTTTAAGTCATTGTAATACTTCTTTGACTGACTACATTCTGCCTTGAATTATAGCTATTTTGTACTTGTCACAGCCTCATTGCTGATCTGTGGGCTACCTAAGGTCTGACACTTTGGGTTTATCTGAGCAGCATATATCAACTGAACCACATATTTAAAAAGATATTTGTTGAACAGATTTGAATTGTATGGATTCTGAATCAAATACTTTTAATAATAATTACATATTATAAAAAGAAGAACCAACTTTCTGTAGGACTCTATACAGTAGTGATAAAAAAACATGTCCTTTGGAGCAAGGCATATAGGACTGAAATTCTGGCTCTAAAACTTAGCACCTATGTGATAAAACACCAATTATTAAAGTTCAGTAGGCTTCAATTTCCTAACGTATAAAATGGAGGTGGTAAAAAAAGCCAAAAAATGAAGGTGGGAAAACCTGCTTGTCAGGGCTTCTGTTCCCCAAGTTTGGAGCTAGCATAAGATAATCTATGTCATCAAACATCTGATCTGAGATTATGACTATTATTTACATTACTATAAATTATATCCAATAGTTATGTGTGTAAATCCCACTCACCTTTCCTCTGCATGATTGAAAAAGTGGACATAGTAAGAATGAAGTCAACTATTTGATCATTTGACACGCATTGCACTATTTTTGTTTGAAAACTATCTATAATAATAAAAGCATAATATGCTAATTAGACCAGATGTCCTTCAAGACAGCCTTCTGGATGAAGCTGGGGCTGCCATGGAAGCCCGTGTCCCGGGTGCCAGAGGGAAGATGGTGCCGGCAGCCAGGGGAAGTAAGGTCTACTCTTGCATGAATTTTATGCATCAGGCCTCTAGTATAATGATAAACATATTGTTTAACATGTTATAATCAGTACAAAGGGTAACTAGATAATTAATTATTAAGTAACTGGAGCATATTTTAAATATAAGCAATTACACTGTTCTTTAAGCAAATGCCTAGTTACTAAAGCTGTGCACCTATCTTTATTTTATATGCTGCTAATTAATGAAAGCCAAAAGGCTGAAAATCCAAAAATTTTGCATAAGATTCCTAGAAGTATTTTTCCTTTATTTGATCATTTCTGTGTTTTTGGAAGGAAAAAGAATTTGAATATGACAGTGCCTTCAAATAGCCAAATGACTCATTATACTAGTACATGGAGAAGGTCAAGGTGAAGTAGCCTTATCCTGCTGGAGGAGAACCAAAATTCTAAATCATCCCTGGCATTCAAATTCTGCTGCTCTCAGAGGGATCCTGTGCTGTGACTTGGTAAGGCAGTCAAAGGACAGTGGAGGGTACCTATGTGAGTGCCAGAACTATTATTGCTTTTTGGGGTTTTTTAGTAATGTATTTCCCAGAGCCCCAAATTTGCCTGGCACATAGGAGAAACTTTAGAAATATTTGGTTAATGGATTGTAGAACAAAATCTTAAATATAAACAGTACTCATAGAACTAAAGTCATTGTGATTAAACTACCAGGTAACTGCATACATAATTAATCTAGATATTTTGCTACACATTAGTAAAAATAAAATCAAAATGAAATAAAAAACTGCTTATAAGTGATACAATTAAATAATAATAGATTCCCTTCCATTTATTTCTTTTTTGTCCTGTACAACTATTTGTGTTTTTTTTGTTTTGTTTTGTTTTTAATTTGGTATTATTGACATGGAATGACTAATCCAAAGAAGTATTAATTACACAGCAGACTCTTCTTAAGAAATTTAGCCTATCTTGCAAGCGAGGTTGATTTAGAGCTCTGTGTCATGTGATTTTAATATGCATTAACTTTTGTGAGTGACCATGATAACAATTGTATTATGTACTAATGCCATTTTTTGTTTGTTTGTGCCTCCATATTTAGTCTTCAACAATCTATGCTTGAATATTTAAAAATTCTTTTTCCTTCCTTAAAGAATTAATAAAACAAAACAATTCTTGAAATGCCCCTTAGGATTTGAAAAAAATGTTCTTGCTGCTTTGGTTTTCCAGGATGGATTTTACTGTCAGCACAAATAATTACTAGTGTTATTTTATTGTTACAGTTTAATAATTTGTGACATTTTTTAATTTGTGTGAAGGCATTTAGCAGTGAACAGACATAATCTATTGTCTCTGATAGTTTTTAATTTTTTCACCTCTGGTCCCCTTCTCCTTGACATCCACTGCACCCTACAGGGTTATTTGAAGTCTGTTATAAAGTTTTTGTACAAATAAAATACTATCATACTATATGTATATACATGATGTCCTAGAAATGTATATTCACTTTGAATAATTATAAAACATCAGTTTTTATTAACATACAGTTCATTTTCAAAATGCAAAAGAATCTACAGAAATGAATAATTTTTTTTGTCAATGCTTGTTTTCAAACTGATGACCATTCTGATCCAGGCACTGCTGATAACGCAAAGCAATGGAATTGCAAACATCAAGAATCATTTCATTCAGTATTTGTGCACCCTCAGTTCATCAACTGTTGCTGGTTTTGTACCATAAACTTTATGTATCCCCATAAAAAGTCTAGTGGATAAGTTTTCTTTGTTCAAAGCTTGGTCTGGCTTCACCCATTATTTCAAAACAGTTAAACCTAAAAAGGACTGAAAATTAAGTGAGTTGTCAGCTGTTAAAGTGTGTATACATTTATTTGGGATATACATATAAATGGTCACATTAATCTGGCTAGAGTTATTACATGAGTCAGACTAGAGTAGTTCACATTTTGCAAATGAATACTTAAAATATAAAATTATTGTTTCTGAAACTTGGTATATTTCCCAAGAACGCCTATAATAGTAAGAACTCTATTATGTGGCTACTATCCAAATTTCCAAATGGCAAAGGGTTGATTTATTCAAAGGTGATTAGAGGTAGTTAATTCTGCTGTTGCTTCTTTCTTTGATTTCTACCTCATTACTTACGTAAATTTCTATCTTCTTAAATTGCTCTTTAGTCTCATCTACATTTAAATTGGACACAGGAGAAATTAGGGCAGCAACATCTGGCTTTAATGAAATAGAAATAGTTATGTAACCAAAGGTCATAAATCACACTGCGTTTTGTTTTATTACACATGCTATTTCAAGCAGTCACACCAGATCCACCCAACAGAATGAACAGCAGCAGAAAATGAATTAGCCATGCTACGCAGAATTAGAAACAGAAACCCACATATCTTATCACATTCACTTCAGGTAGAGCTGGCTGATTGAGGATTTAAAATACAAATTTATAATTGTACGGAAGATCTCCACTGTTTGTTTTTCTTTTCTAAAATACAGAAATAACACACATGCGTGACAAAAACATAGTTCAAACAGTTAGAAAGGCTCAAAATGAACATTTTCTTCCTCTACCCTTGTCTCTCTTCCCAAAAATACACCTGTGGGCTTCCAGTTTACTTTTAAAACTGTGGTGCCCAGCTGGCATGGCTCAGTGGTTGAGCATCGACCTATGAACCCAGAGGTCATGGTTCAATTCCCAGTCAGGGCACATGCTCAGGCTGCGGGCTCTGTTCCCAGCAGGAGGCAGCCAATCAATGATTCTCTCTCATCATTGATGTTTCTATCTCTCTCCCTCTCCCTTCCTCTCTGAAGTCAATAAAGAAATATATTTTAAAGAGAAAAATAAATATATAACTGCTGTGGTGTACATATACTAGTACTTTTAATTATCGATGGGTTATTATTGATATATTGATTATTTCCCCACTGTAAATGTTGATATATTTACTCTTACTACCTCTACATCCCTCACTTGCTAAAGAATTCTGTCCTTTGTTTTACAGGTAACATTTCTCCTCAAGATGTGTTTGGAATGTCTAACTCTATTATTTGACTCTTTATTGCAGTTTATAAGGTAAGTCTGTAGAATAATTTCTCCAAAGTCTATTAAGAAGTACACTTGATAGAAGAATAAGAAAATCATAAATTTATGTCTCAACGAACCGGTTTCTTCATTTACTTCTCCCTCCACCCTTATTGGAGGGCATAGATGTTGTGAATAAAGCGATGGGCAACCTAAGTGTTTACACTGATAAGTCTTGGATAAATTAACACATATTACAAATATGCATAATAGACTGAGTGATCTCTAAACTATCTAATAACTTTCATATTGAATGAGTGGAAAAATCAGATGATAGATTTTGGTTTTCTAGCACTATTTTAGGAGTAAATACCCTAACCAGCTATTCTATAAATCTGACTGAATTAGAATGTATATTTCTTCAATGAAATTAGATAACTCTGGAGAGTACAGATCAATGACAGTTGCCAGATTGTCTAAACAAATTCTGTTTTTTCTCCTTTTTCCCCTCTTATGAAGTTAACTTCTGGTCACAATTAAGCTTCTCATAAAGGTTTTCTCGCAGGAAATTGACACACACCCATATCTGGAAGACAATATTTTTTTTCATAAATAAACATAAAGTCAACAATATTTTTTTCAGGATCTAGGTTATCTGGGTACTGTACTAGGTGATGAAGGTGCAAAAAAATAAATAACAAAATTGAGGAAAGCTAACTTATGTGAAGGAATTATAAAATGGAAAATACAAATAAACATATGCACAGAATTATCTGAGAATGAAGAAAATGGACCTTGATCGAGACAATGGGAACAGAGTGAGCAAAGATGTGCAAAAGGAAAGGATATTTTGCAAATGTTTAACCGTATGCTATCTGGTGTCATTGGAACATAAGGTTTCGCGGTGGGGATGAACATTGAGGCTAAAGAGCATGAGAAAGCATCCCAGTGCTTACAAAACACTGTATGCTAGACATAAGTGATCTTCTTACAACTTCTGATTTGTGAAAAAAAATATCTTGCTATTGATATTTAGACAGGAGAAATGGTGTTTGTGATTGGCATTTTCAAAGCAGTCTATGATAAATCCAGTAAAGATTTTACTCATTCAAAAACCTCAGCAATGTAAAATTTTCATAAGTTTTGGGTAGATGTACAAACATGTAAAAATGACATCATGAGAAAGACATTTAAAAACTTTGCACACACAATAATTGATTCAAGAATAATTGAAGTTGTGTGAGCCAGCATAGCCATTATTTTTCTCTCTGAACTGCAAGATAGCAGTCAAAGCTGACCACCCACAAGTTTGATCAAGCTAACAACTGCCTCTAATGTTTCCTGGAGTCCATGACTTTTCACTGGTAAACCCCGATCTTAGTTTCTTGTCTACAAAAATGTTCATTTGCATTTGATCAAACCTAAAAAAGCAGTAAAAAAAAAAGTCCTACCAGATTTAAAGTGGGTTTTAGCTCTATTCTAAAACTGAAAAAACTATGCTGTTTATTAAAACCATATTTTTCAATTAAGTTCTTACAACGGTTCAGATTGCATCCAGCCCTATTGTGTAGGGTTATTTCAGGAGGTGCTATAACTTTAAGAAGTGGTGCATGCTCAGCTCCAGACATGAGTTTCTATGACAAATTCACATTTTCATTTGATCATGTAGTAAATAAGAACATAAAATCCTTCACAAATGGCTGGAATTAGTTATATAAGACTCTGGATACTCTTAATTTGGAGAAGTGTGTCTTTTGATCATTTCTGGGGAAATGAGTATATGATTTTTTGTGGTATTACTTATGAAAATATTTAGAACAAACTTTAGCTATATATACATTTTCAATGAATGTAATATATATTTAGTGGGTTGTGCTCCACATTTACTTTTTATATTTCAGGCTATACTATAAAAGCATCTATTCTTCTAAAGAAGAAATTGGAATTTGGAAATACTATAATTCAGCAAAATACTTTATCTTTTATATCTCTAAATGTCCAACATGTCCATCCTCTCACAATGCATTCTCATTTTTATAATTTAACCTCTCAATAACATAAACTAGGGTGATTACAATCCTTCTCTACCATCATTTTAAAGCATGCATTTTCCTTGGGTGAGCTAACACAGTCATCTTTGAGCTTTTTTCTACCTCTCTTATTGTTTCTTCTCTTGTCTCCTCTTTTTCTCTAAAGAAATATGTTGGCATTCTTAAAGGTTCAACCCTGGGCCCTTAGTTATCTTATTCTCATGCATGGTTTTAACTGCTACCTAGAGAGATCATCTGACTCGATGGAGACCTTCCCAGGGGCCTCTTCACTTAACTCACAATCTGCTTCCCAGTCTGCTGCATGGTCTTCTTCCAATGTTTACTGCCCTAATGAGTAGTATCACTGTTAACTTCACTGCAAGAACAGAACATAGACATTCTTCTTGACATACTTCAAAGTCCAACCCATTAATCCAGCCCATCAAAATTCCTACTGTAGTTACTGCTTAGGCATTTTTGCTTTACTTCTGCATATTTGAAATTCCCCATTACAATCATCTCTCCCTTCCTTCCTTTATCTTCAGTCTATCTATCTGGCACAAGTTCTGTTCTACATTATAAATGCAATCACTGCATTTCTGACAACACTGTTGCCAAAATGTAAACCTTAATATCCTTCTTTGCTTAAAACCCTCCAATCAGTTCTTTCTGTCATTTTGGTAAGGATGAACTTCTTTCACATGTCCTAAGAGGCCTCACCTATTCTCTTATCCACCTATTGTTTTGTCCTCTTCCTAACTACATTTTCTCTAATCATTTTCTTTTCATACTTCATGACCTTATTTCATTATGCATAGCTACAATGTTTTTATCCACCATCAGCATATTAAAAACACTATTCCCTTGATTTTATCAAAATGTATTGGCTGCAAGTAATGGACAAATCCAACTCTATTGGCTTATTCCAGGGCAATTCATTATATTCTGTAACAGCTCAGGGGCATTCAGAAAGGGTTAACATCAAAGTATGAGACTCATCCAGGCTTTCTTCACTATCATTCTCACCTAATATGCCTCCTCTTGGGTAATCATCTCTCAGGATTTAATGATGGATGTGGCATCTCTGGGAAGATAAAAGTAAGTTTTTCTCTTCCCTGTGTCTCATTTTAAGATTCTAAAATATCCTGGCTAATTTACCCAGAAGTGTAACAAGCCAAAAATTATGTTATATAACAATGGATAAAACATCAACACAAGTAATATGGGGTACTTCCTTGATATTTCCAATCCAATAAAAGTGTATTACATTGTATAAATGTACCATATCACACACAATAAAATACTATGCAGCTATAAAAAAGAAGGATCTCTTACCCTTTGAGATAGCATGGAGGGACCTGGAGAGTATTATGCTAAGTGAAATAAGCCAGTCAGAGAAAGACAAGTATCACATGATCTCACTTATATGTGGAATCTAATGAAGAAAATAAACTGATGAACAAAATAGATCCAGAGACATGGAATCATGAAACAGACTTATGGATCTCAGAGGAAAGGGGAAGATTTACCGAAGAACTTATATGCATATATGCATAATCCATGGATACAGACGCTAATGTGATGAAGGCCCGGGACAGGAGCAGGTGCAGGGTGAAGGGGTTCAATGGGAGGAAAAAAGGAACATATGTAGTACTTTCAATAATAAAGATAAATTTAAAAATAAAAAAGAAACTCTATTACAGGTCCTCTGTAGTCTATTCCTATGTGCTGAATTCAGTATGTTGTCCCTTCTACTTCCAGTTATAGTACTGGAGAAGTGATCATTGCATTTGGTTGTGCATTAATTGATATTCTTAATGACTAATAAAAATAACAGCCCTAACCAGTTTGGCTCAGTGGACAGAGCATCAACCTGTGGACTGAAAGGTCCCAGGTTCGATTCCAGTCAAGGGCATGTACCTTGGTTATGGGCACATCCCCAGTAGGAGGTGTGCAGGAGGCAGCTGATTGATGTTTCTCTCTCATCAATGTTTCTAGCTCTCCATCCCTCTCCCTTCCTCTCTGTAAAAAAATCAATAAAATATATTTTAAAGATAACATAAATGTTATAGTTAGAGATCTAGGTTTAAATTCTGTTTTATAATCTTCAAAGTGTTAAGAATGATGGTAGGTTTAGAGGGTGTATAAGCTGACTAAAACTATAAAACAAGAATAATTTAAAGTATCTGATATTATGCTAAGGTCATATAACAAAATAAGAAACAATTATTCAAGAAAATCTATTAATGTTTAGTAATAACATCAAGAGTGTTTGGCATTTGTGCCAAAATTGATTCACAATCCTCCTTCCCTTAACTCAACTTGATGGAAGCTATACTCAGGGTATGTGTGGCAAATGGACAGGCTCTCCATCCACCCAGGTCTCAACTAAGGGCTAGCTCATCTCACTGGGCAGCACAAGCTGCTGGCATTTCTCAACCAACTCCCATTTGAAGAAGCTAATTTCCTGGCCAATTGTCCAAGTTCTCCCTTACTCAACCCACCCTTATCCATAGTAGAGACTCTACCTTCTTTATCTAAAGTGTAGATAGGATATACCACATCTATAAAAACTCTAACTGAGGCCCCTGCCTAGATCCTTGGCATCCCAAGTATAAGCCTTAATGTTCTTGCCCCAGATGGCTTAGGGTGGAGGTCCTATGCTGGGAGAGGCAAGAAGAGACCAGAGGCTACTATCCCGCTCAATACCCCAAAAAAGTGGCTAAGAGATTTTGGCTAGTTAGAGATGCAGTCCACAAGAAAAGAGAGATCAAAACTCTCCCTAAAGGAATTAATTTCATGGCAAGTTCAAGCTTAAAGGTGCTCTCCAATATAATAGCTCCCTCTAATTAAAAACCACAAGTGTAATCAAGTGGGTCACTCTTTCTACCTCCAGCTCAGGAGTAGTGGTTCAGACATGTTTTCCTTGGGGAAAGACAGTCCATAAGAACAAAGAGAACTGGAACTCTCCACAAAATAAAAAACTTTATTTGTAACAATGTGAGGAAGTTCAAGCCTCAGAATGCTCTTGAAAATAATAGAGATTTGGGATGTAAGCAATTAAAATGAAGATGACAGCAGCATGGAAAAAACAAGCTGACCTCTAGGCAGGCTAGGTTACAAAAAGAGAACCAGGGGAAGGGACAGCTAAGTGGAGCCCATCTGGTATCAGAATAAACCAAATTTAATCGGACCAGTTGATGCTCCATTGTCAAAAGCAGTAAAACTATCAACTGTGAGAGAGGTTGGATGTAACACCAAATGGGACAGACAGCTTAACAGGGAAATCAGAGAAAGAGAGTAAAAAAAAAACACAAAAAACCCCCCACACAGCCCTGCTAAAACCATCGCCATCTAAAGTGGATGTGCACATGCCTAAGACTTTGAGGATTGACACTAAACGATTCACTCAACTGCCTTTGAAGAAATTGACAACATGATTTTAAAATTTCTATGGAAATTCAAGGGACCCAGAATAGTCAAAATAATCTTGAAGAGGAAAAGCAAATTTTTAGAACTCATACTTCCTAATTTAAAAACTGGTGCAGTAAAGGTATAGTAATTAAAACAGTGCAGTGCTGGCATAGTGGTCATATAGATCAGTGAAATAAAATTGAGAATCCAAAAATAAACTATCATCCTATATAATAAAGAGGTAATATGCAAATTGACCATCATACTCTCATAAGATGACAGCACCCACAGTGGCTGACAGCACCCACAGCGGTCCTCAGCACCCCCCACTGGCTGACAGCTAGCCCAGGTTCCTCAATGAGCTGCCAATCCCTCTCTTACTCTCTCCTCCGAAGCTGAAGCCTGACTGTGGTGTCCAACAAATTGGAAGTTATAACTCATGTTGTTGAGAGTATCCTCCATTCCTTAGCCAGGGTCAGCCTCTATGCATGCCTGCCACTGGAGTGCCCTCAGTCCCGCCGGGAGCCTCGGGTCCTCCTGCACCCCCCACTGACTGAGGCTTAGATGAGCAGGGCTGGCCAAGGTGCAGGCAAGCCTCGGATGGCAGCTGCCCAGCTGCCCAGGGCTGGCCCGAAGCTCAGGCAACCAGGGCTGGCCAAGGCTTGCACTGCTGGCAGTGGCAGCAGCAGAGGTGTGATGGGGGTGTCGCCTTCCCCTGATGGCCGGGTCGCCTCCCAACCCTGAGGGCTCCCAGACTGTGAGAGGGGGCAGGCGGGGCTGAGGGACTCCCCTCCAGTGCATGAATTTTCATGCACTGGGCTTCTAGTAGTTACATAATGAACATTCTGCTCAGGCACAAAACAAGTCTTAACAGATTTAAGAAAGTTGAAATCATACCAGGCCTCTTTTCTGGCCACAATGGTATAAAGCTAGATAGACATCAATCAAAGAAGGAACATTAGAATATTTAGAAATATGTGAAAGTTAAACAGCATATTCCTGAACAACCAATGGGTCAAAGAAGAAATGAAAAGGGAAAAAAGAAAGTATCTTGAGATAAAGTTAAATGAAAACACAGCATGCTAAAATTTTTGGAATATATCAAAAGCAGTTATAAGAGGAAAGTTTATAGCAATAATACCCACATTAAAATAAAGATTTCAAATAAACAGCATTACTTTACACCTCAGGGAACTAGAAAAAAAAAAGAACATACTAGCATTAAAAAAAATCAATATTTAGAAACAAATTTAACCAAGAAGATGAAAGATTTGTACACCAAAAGTATGACATTGTTGAAAGAAATTAAAGACACAAATGAATTGAAAGATAGTCCATGTTCATGAATTAGAAGAGTTAAAGTTGTTAAAATATCCTTACTACCCAAGAGTTACAAATTTTCAACAAATAGAAAAAAGAATCCTAAAATGCATATGGCACAACAAAAGTCTCCAAATAGTCAAACGAATCCTGAGAAAGAAGAACAATGCTGGAGGAATTATATTACCTGATGTTAAGATATATTTCAAAGCTATAGTAATCAAAACAGTATAGTAGTGGCATAAAAATAAAATCATAGACCAATGGAAGAAAAGAGAGAGTGTTGATATAAACACATGAATATATAGTCAACAAATCTTCAAGGGTGTGCCAAGAATTCACAATGGTAAAGAATAATCAAACCTTCTGCAGAGCAAAGGAAACAATATGAAATGGCAATCTACAGTGTGGGAGAAAATATTTGCAAACCATGTATCTGATAAAAGGTATCCAAAATACAGCAAAACCCTCACAAAAACCCAAAAGCAACTAATTAAAAACTGGGCAAAGGAACTGAACAATTTCTTCAAATAAGACATGCAAATAAAATATAATCTCGCTCATATTAGGGGGATGGCTATTGTCAAAAAGACAAGAGATGAGTGTTAGCAAGGATATGCAGATAAAGGAATCCTTGAACACCATTGGTGGGAAAGTAAATTGGTACAGCCATATTTGAAACCATACAGTGGGGCCTTGACTTACGAGTTTAATTCGTTCCGTGATGGAGCTCATAACTCAAATTACTCGTATGTCAAATCATTAAAGTGAACGAGTGAGATACATGATGCTGGGCTGATGTTGTGGCATTCACTGTGACATTCGCTGCGCCAACTAACGGTGGGGTATCTGAAGCTGGCTCGTAACCAGAATTTTAGCTCGCAACTCAAAGCAAAAAAATCGGCCGAGAGACGACTCGTATCTCGAAAAACTCGTTAGTCTGGACACTCGTAGGTCAAGGCCCCATTGTATAGAGGTTCCTCACAAAATTAAAAATAGAACTACTGTGTGATCCACTCTAATCCCAAAGGGTATAAAATTAGTATTTTGAAGAAATACCTGCACTTCCATGTTCATTGAAGCATTATTCATAGTAGCTAAGATATGGAAATAACCTACATGTGTTATGCTAGATGAAAGAATAAATTGTGAAATTAGATATAAATACAGGCACAGATATAGGCATACCCAAATATTACCCATATATTATACAAAATTCTCTCTATATAATATTATTTAGCTTTAAAAAAGAAGAAAATTCTGCCATTTGAAAAATATGGATGAACTTGGAGAACAGTATGCTAAAGTAAAATAAGCCAAACACAGAAAAATGAATTTTCATGATATCACTTACATGTGAAATCCAAAAAAGTCAAACTCAAAAAATTAAAGAGTAGAATGGTGGTTACCAGGTTGGAGAGGGGAAAGTGGGGAGATATTGGGCAAAGGTACAAACTTGCAGTTAGAAAATAAGTTCTATAGATGTAATGTGCAACATGGTGACTATATTAATAATGCTATATTGTATACTTGAAATTTTCTAAGAGCAAATCTTAAATGTCTTTATTACACATACACAAGTGGTAACCATGTGAGATAAATATGTTAATTAGCTCCATTGTGGTAATCATTCCACAAATCACACTTTATCAAAACACCAATTACACACTTTACATATATGTGATTTTTATTTGTCAATTATACCTCAATGAAACTTGGAAAAAATTAAGAAAAAACAAAAAATAGAATAAGAAAGTAAGGTAAATGTATTTAATTTTTAAAAAATGTTATAAATAATGTGGAGTCTGTGCTAATATTAAATGACATTTGTGATGGAGTTCAAGAACCCAAATCCTGTCTGCCCTAACTCCCTACTCTCCACGAGTTTCCTAAGGCCATTCCAGTAAATGCAGAACAAACTCTGATAATCAGATATCTCTTGTGAAGTGTGTGGCCAAAGCTGAAGGTCTTAGTGGGATTTTCACCCTCTAATAAACCCAAGTTAAAATCTTACCATCAGTCAACCTTGATTAGAGAAGCAAGGAACAGGCTGCAGTTGGTGTGAGTGGAGGCAAAGAGAGGACCAGATGTCTGGCATTGCTATTGTGGATTCATGAACCACATTGAACATTTTAGCACATCATCCGCCATCTAATAAATGTAGACTCCCTCCTCTGAGCACAGAGCAAGCACGGTGGTGTAAGATGGAAGTGAAGCCCTTCTCCCTTCTAAAATGCAAATGTGACCTTGTTTGTATTCCCAGGCTTGAGGACATCTGGGCCACATGTACAGATGCATATTATTTGTTTATATGTTTTGTTTTTATTGGTTTGTTTTATGAATGTTCACACCCTTAAACTTGGGAACCAGTAAGTAGTGTGGTTAACAGTATGTGCCTTAGAGAGAGAGTTCTGAGTTCAAATCCTAACACTTCCATTTATTAGCTTTATGAGCCCGGCCATAAACTAAACCTCCAAAAGCCTTAGTTGCCTCCTCAGTAAAACAATGCTAATTCCCAGGAAAGTTTTATTGCTGTGATTATTAGCTATTAGTACAGAAGATGTTTATCACAGTGTTTGGCACAAGAGTCCTTAGTACATTTATAAGTATTTAGAGATAAATAATATGAACTCATTCTCACTGAGAACTCACTTCCCACTGGCAAGACTGACATATAAATAGTTCTAATGCAAAATAGAGGGTTCCATGTGCTACAAAAAACCTATATAGGTCTTAAAGCTATGGGCAAAGCACAGTATTCCTCAAAGGGAGGAAGTAGAGAAGTTGCAGAGGCACTGATCTGGGTCGAGGGGAAAGTGCCTACAGAAAAAGTGGAGATGGGTGGAAAGTTAGTTGAGAATGAAACTGAACATTAGATGAGGAGTTTGTGTGCTACAGGTTTAGTAAATGGCAATGGCAGGCAACAATGCTCCTGGGATCTCTTTTTTCATGCCATCAAGCCTAATAGATAGCAAGTCATCTCTATTTTCATTCTGGTTGTAAATTCCATATTTGCACATTCTAAAGGCCAACAAGGGAGGAATGCATGGGAGACAGTAAAGTCTGATTCCACCCGATTTATGCTCCAACCCTGAAGTCAGGTAGGTCCAAGTAGATTGCAGATAAACATCTGAACTTGGGGACCTGACTAAATGAATCAAATGTTCTAAGTTCTAAACATAAGACAGATGTTTATTTTATGACTAGGCCAGATGCTCACTGAATAACGTTCCCACATTTGCTGATATATTTGATAACTAAACACTAAACTCTTTCTCAAAATTAAAGATAAAGAACATGTTTAATAACAAGGAATTAATAATAACAAAGCCAATGTAAATAATGTAGGTTTTAAAATTAAACGCAATTTTTTAAATCTAAGTGATCCCTTTGTAGTGAAATGAAATGTATGCTGCTAGTTTTCCCCATTTACAGATTACGTCCATCTAAGGAAAGAGGTACTACAAGAAACAATAAACTGAACATTTGAATGTGTCCAACTCACATTGTTACTGGATCAGAAAGAAGTAGGTCAACCATCTAAATGTTCTCAATAGGAATGGAATGGTTTTTTTTGTTTTGTTTGTTTTTATGACTGATGCCAGCAGTAATGTTCAGAGCTTAAGCTGAAAAATCATATGGCATTTTTTTTAATGGGATATGGCCACTTGTAATATTACCATTCCCCTCAAATATAAGACATTTGTTAAATATCAACTACCTCTCTTTCTGGTTCAGTTCTCACTCAGTTGGTGTAGAAAGGACCCAGGTACTCCTTGGGCATGTATTCCCCTGAGAAAGGCGTTGGGAGAAAGCAGAGGCACATGCATGATGGAAACTATAGTCAACGATTTTCCACTGTGTTTTAGTTATTAAATGTTACCATTGTGTTAATCTACAGTCATTAAACATGAATATACACCTACTTTCCCAGCATAATGGCACTTTACATGTATTTATTCTACAAAATTAGATTTATTCTGTTGAGTTTATTCTTATAACTGAAGAGAAATTCTATTTTTAAAATCAGGAAAAGCAATTTATAGAACTGCTAAGAACAAGTAATCTAAATATCCCCATTCATTCAATTTATTAAGTAGGCTACTCTGAAGTCAACTGCTTATCGCGTATTCTTTATTTACTTCCCACTGCACTTAGTTTTCTAGCTGCATTAGATTTCTAAGACAGCCATGCGAAAAGACTCCACGATTATTGCAAGCGGCGGCCCGCTGCATTGAAGGAAGAGCTCTAGAATCGTGCGTTTCAGTGCCATTCATTTATGCATGCATTACCATGAAATCTAGTTTTTGTTTCTGTCATACTTTGTACCATGGGTAGTTTATTCAGAGAGAGAAAAATCAAATTCTCCGTGCCTTCAAGAAACATATTGTCACATAGGCTTCAGACAGGCAATTCGTCCATATTATGGAGATCAAGCACGTTAAATAGAGATGAACCCTGACGCAATAGGGGCGGGGAGTGGGGAAGTTGGGGAAATTGTCCAGAGATTCCAGCTTAACTGAGAATTTAAGAATGAAAAGCAATTATTAGAGAACTTCCTTCCATCCCTCGCATCAAAATTGTTTCACATGTTTCAATCCTGGCTGCCTGAAGAATCTCTTGGGGAGCTTCAAAAAACAAAGCAAAACAAAACAAAAGCACAACCCAGAAAGAATTAATACATTACCCCAAACCCTAAGAGATTCTGACTTTTCTGGCTATGTTGGGCCAAGATATTGGAAATTCTTTCAAACTTCTCCAGATAAGTGTAATTTGCACCAAGTCTTTAGAACCACACAGCCTATCAAATCAAAATAGAACAGAATATTTTTTCTAAATCTCATTTTTGCACTCTTTTGACTTATTTTTGAGTGGGTAATATAAAGTTAATTATTTTTAGATTCTGAAGCCTGTTTGTGTTGGTTGTAAAAAATTATCATCAAAATCACTGAGCTGTGTTATTTTTTTCCTTAGTCTCTTGTCAAACTGGGACTTACAAACAACTCTTATGTCAGCCTCTAGGAAATAATGCTTGGGTATGAGCCAATAAGATCATTCTACTATTGGGGAAAATGGTACTAGTAAAATTATTTTTGTTCCTTCAATCATAATGCTAATTTTTCAAAATGTTCTTAACTTTTTTTCAAGCTAAATAAAAATGGAGTTTTATTTTATTTTAAATGCTTTGTGATTGAAACAAGGTGCAGAAAACAAGTTGACTTAAGTCAAGTTCCAGTGAGTCTAAATGCAGACAGTTTCTACAACCATATATGATTATATAAATAAATGCTATATAGAAATAATATAAGTATATAATATAAAAATATATACATAAGGTATACATAAATGCTTAGTAGAAATAATAGACTTATTTAATATACATACTATGACAATTAGTATGTATTCAAAAATTTTTGCCGGGAATTTACAAATACCATTGATTTTATTTAAAATATTCACAAAGCCTTAATTATAATGTATTTTATGGAAAGGAAACTTATTATCACTTATAATATAGGAATATATATATATATATATATATATAGAGAGAGAGAGAGAGAGATTAAATATATAGGATATATATATATATATATATATATATATATATATATATATACACACACACAGCTATATGTATTAGCTAACCTAAAATACATATAATTTTAACTATGTCAGTAATACTTGCATCTTGGATTTGAGAACATTGTACTAGGTGATAAGAGATAATGCAATTTAACTAGTATGTATTATCTCATATAATTTATAAGCATACATGAAAAATTAAGAAAATTAAAGAAATATTTACTAGTTGATATTTATGCCAAGTTATGTTATAGGAAATTGATGCATAAGTCAGGAAGCTGAAGCCAGAATTGGAGCCATGGTCAAGTGTAACAAAAACATTACATGAGAATGTGCTGAAAACATATGCAATGCAATTAATTGGTAAGGGGTTGAGAAATGTCACATAGCCCCATGCCTTTGACATTTTGGACACTTGATAGACATCAGTTGAATCAACGGTCATGTACTGGCACAATTTAGGAGCAAATGTTTTTACGTCAAAGGGATAGCATCATACAAGGGACACTCTAATTGGGAAATAAAGATGGTTGGGTAGTCAGCAAATTAATTTGGCTTAGGAAGGGTGCCATATCAAGGTTAAAAATGAATAAATGGTTAAACACTGCAGTGGGAGAATGAGATTGCATGGGCTGTAGCACTGGTGAGAGCTGGACAAGAAGTTCAAATTTAAAGAGAAGTGGCTGTGTGGTGTTTGAAAGCGGAGCGGGGAGCAGTGTGGCAGCTTGAGCATAATTGATGCATGCCTAGAGAATTGCTGAGTGGCTGGACCTGCATGAAATCTTTTTCCATATGACACTGAAAAACCTGCTTAGAAGAACAAATCTAAGTGAAATAATAGATAAAGAGAAAAAAAAAAAACAGGAAGAAAGGTATAGCTCTCTCCTAAGGGTAAGCTAGTGTTGTGACGGCTTACATTGGAATTTGTTTCCCAGCCTCTTTCTCTTTGGTCTCAAATCTTTGGATTTCTTTTAAAGAACTACAGGGAATATATATATTTTTGAGGAGGTGGTGAGAAAAGGAGCATAGAAAGAGGAAGCGAGACAGAAAGACTTGATTAACTGGGTGACCATATAATTTCTTATACCACGTATACTACTTTTGAGAGTGAAATAAATAGCTCTTAATGATTATGCAGATACAACAAGAATGAACAGGATCAGAGGTAACTTTTGGTAAACCATTGCAGTACTTCTAACAGTGAGCGAAGTGGAGGGAGAGACGCTCCCTTTGTGCCACCAGCCCCACAGGGCTTGGGCCTGGAGGGAAGACCCGGAGCAGCAGAGACCTCGGTGCCTGACCAACTATCTGGGCACTGTGGTCAAGCCAAGTTCACACATAAAACTAACCATCACACCCCTCAAGAGCCTGAGGAGGGCTGTTCATAGTGACTCCTTCCAATAGTACAGCTTGAAAAGAGAGGGAAAAGAAACTTGAAAAATACTACCTGTCAGGTGTGGTTACCTGAGGTGATGTGATGAATATGGCACTTTATCTCTTTGGCACTTTATCTTCTCCGAAACTCAAAACCTCAGTCTAATCATGAGTGAAACACAGACAAACTCCATCTGAGGAGCATTCTACAAAATGCCGGATCAGTACTCCTCAAACCTGCCAAGGCCATCAAAAACGGAATATCTTAGCAATGGTCACACTCCAGGAAACCTAAGGAGACATGCTGACTAATTGTACTGTGGTGTCCTGGCTGGAATTCTGGAACAGAAAAGGGACGCTAGGTAAAAAACTAAGAAATGTAAATAGTTTATGGGATTATTTTAGTAACAATATTACAGTATTGATTCATTTATTGTGGCAAATGTTTGCTAAATACTTGCTAAGTTTCTGTAAACCTAGAAATCTTTTAAAAGAAAATGTTTATTACAAAAACAAACAAAAAGCTGTGTAAATTTTTACATCAGAGAGGATTTTAAACTAAAAAGCCTAAACCTCCATCATATTATTTTTCTCATTTCAAAAGATTGCAGAGAGAATAAATTTAAAAAATGAATATGTAAGAGTTACTAACAAATTACCTGGCACATAGTATGAGCTCCATCACTTTAATTTCCTCACTCTGCTCACATCTCTTCAGCAAACAATATTAGGTTTATTATTATTGTTATTTTCAGTAAAAAGGCTGACAATGGTTATTGAGTCTTTGAGAAAATTATATTCAAACCCACAGTTCTGCTGTACATACTTATGTTAAATCTCCATTAAACGCAGGGGATCCCTGGTGGTAGGGAAGCAATAAAATTCTCCGTGGAAAGAATAAATTTTCAATGCAGGTAAACAATATTCTCAGAACCTCTCAAAAGAAAAGACTAAAAGGAAAATAAATCAGATAACATATTTCTGGTGGAATGTGCTACTACATCCTTAAACGAAGGTATGTTGAATCTGGCTGTCTTTGTGGTGTTGAGCAGATAAATCTCTTTTCCAGAACTCTCAGGTCAGCTCAGATGCATAGCAGACACATTGAAGCCAGACTGCTTTGGTGGAGGAAACTCTGTTGGTGGTCACAGACACCAAGGACCCAGGTATAGGAAATTCTGAATGAGGCAGTCTCCAATTTGAATCTCCCCTGTATTACTAACCTACCCGAACTCTACGCCTCCTAGCCCCAACATACAGAAACACAGATTATCACACTATGCTTCCCCTTTCTCTCTCTCTCTCTCTCTCTCTCTCTCTCTCTCTCTCTCTCTCTCTCTCTCTCTCTTTTCTAACAGTTTGGATTTCAGGTTGATTAGACTATCTATACACTCATAAATTTAAAAACAAACACAGATTAAGTGTGTATGCCTAAACTGGAAGTGCTCTCACCTTTCAGACAGATGGTCATGAATTCAAATAATGTGCTTTGGGAAATCTAAACATATTTTATCTGCTTGCATCCTAGGCAACACGGAGCATTGCCTGCAGCTGGAGTCAATGCCTGCCCTGCAAGCCATTAGCTACCCCGTGGTTCTAGTTAAAGGAAATTATTTCCAACGCTGGGTCACGTGACTCAGCCCCACAATTCATCAGATGGCCCAAATGATGTGTGAAGAGAGGAGTTTGTATATACACCAATACACACATGTACACATAAAATCTTAAATGTGTGTAAGCAATAAAAACATCCTAAAAACCTTAAGAAAAAAATTTAAAAGGTATTAGGTGAAACATATGTCAATATCTTTACATTTTAATATCTTCATTCCTGGTCTTGCATCAGAAATATTTAATAACACAATTTATTATAAAATTTATTTTCCAAAGCTAGTAAATAATTTCTATATTACCCAGCTTCAAGGCAGTCAATTTTCAATTTTATTAGCTATTTATTTAAAAGAGTTATATTGAACATTCTCAGTTTAGTACTTAAATATTATCTGTACTTAAATGCAAATCCAATCAAATTTATACCATTCACCATTGGCATATAAATGTAAGCTACACATATAATCGTATCTTAAATTAATAAAGCACTTTCTATTACATGAGGAAGAGCATTTTCAACTACTGGCTCGCTTGCTTTTCTCTCCACAATTCTAAGTTAAATGAAAATAGGTATTATTGTCTATAATTTTAATCATTATTTTAGAGTGGATTCTCTCTACTTATAAGAAAGTTTGCTATAATATAGTCACCCGATAAATTTATTTAAAAAATATAACCAATATGTCCTGTCATGCCCATTGCAGCCTCATTTATCTCACATTTACCAGGTCTTATGATTGCATAATTTTCTCTTGTGTTTGGTTTAATCTCCTGTCATTATATACAGTAATGTTCTGTATAGGCTTGTAGCCTAGAAACGATAAGCTGGACGATGTAGCCTTGGTGTGTAGGAGGCTATATCATCCATGTAGAGTGCAAATACACTCTGTGATGTTCACACAATGACAAAATTGCCTAAGGATGCATTTCTCAGAACTTACCACCATCATTAAGTGGTGCATGACTGCAGTAATGATTTTGGGATTTTGTACAACTCAAATAGGATATATTCTTTCACTTCAGCCCTTATCATTTGATAGCTCCCAGGGGAGTGACCTAAGCTGTCAGTTGAACATCCCCCAGGGCTCCCAGACTGTGAGAGGGTGTAGGCCAGGCTGAGGGACCCGCCCCCTGAGTGCACAAATTTTGTGCACGGGGGCTCTAGTGTAATAATAAGAAGATACCAACCTAAAATAATGTTTCACTCTATGCCATATACCAGTGGTCGGCAAACTGTGGCCCCTTGAGTGTGGCTCTTCCACAAAACACCACGTGAGGCGCGCACGTACAGTGCGATTGAAACTTCGTGGCCACACTCAAGGGGCCAAAGAGCCGCATGTGGCTCGTGAGCCGCAGTTTGCCAACCATTGCCATACACTTATTATGTCCTCTCTCACCTAATGCTCTCAACAACTGTTAAGAGAGTTAAGTATCATTAGCATCCTCATTTCATCATTAAAACAACTGAGACACAGAAATATTAAGTAGCTTGTCCTTGGTTAAATGGTACAGTTGGGTCTGAAAGTCAGGCAGATGGACTCTAATGTCTGTAAAGCAGTGGTTCTCAATCTTGGCTGCACATTAGAATCACCTGGGAATCTTTTTTAAAATCCTGATTTCTGGGCCCCATCCTCCAGAAATTCTGTTTCCTTGTTACTAATGTGGTGGCCCCACCCCATAACAAAGAAACAGAATTTCCGGAGGTTGAGGCCCAGAAATCAGGATTTTAAAAAGATTCCGAGGTGATTCTAATGTGCAGCCAAGGTTGAGAACCACTGCTGTAAAGCCTTAGTTGCCTTATGACCAGATGAGATCAGTAAGAGAATAGAAAAAGAGAGATTACACAAGGAATCATCCAAGGTGATGCCACAGGGTGATGCTTCTCTTTAAGAACTGCCTCTGCCTCCCTTCATTACTTTCCACAATAATAACTAGAGTCAGAGCTCAGCATGAGCTGAGAAAAGAAGTGCTATTCCTGTTTGGGGTGGGGGAAGTGATTATGCACTGGAAGAATTGCAGAACCCAGCTGATATATACTAAGACAGAAACTGGGATCACACTCATGGGAGTGAAATGTTAGTTAGATCATCAGGGACAGAAGTTCAGGTCAGACTGGGGAATGTTTATTGGTAGAGTGGCACTCTCCCATGATCCAGGGTTGAACATCCTGGCAAGGGTGCCTGGGTTGAGTTCTACTACACTTCAGGAATGACTTGCATTTTGTACATCACATATAGTTAATGAGATAACCATGTTGAAATGCTTTGGCAAATATTGAGGAAAAATACAGAAAGTTCAGAAAGATGGGCATGCTAGAGTGGAATAATTCTGGGAAAGAAGATAACCAGCTTCTGTGTATGTTTCCCAAGAGAACACGGAAGACAGTTCTTTCCCTAAAGTGTTGAAAAGGAGAAACTCAGTGGTAGCTGCCCACTGTGGGCCAAATTAATGGTAGGAGACACTGTTATTGATCATGGCGACCTAGTGTCAATAGGGATACACTGATTTTGAAAAATAAAAAGCCATGTGGTAGGAATTAATCATCAGAGGTAAGGTTTCATAATTAACAATAATAGACAGCAAGGCAATAATGGGGATGAGGAGACTCAATTTTTCAGGATCTCTGGCAATGACCAACAGATCTCGATAATCATAAAGCTAGACATAATAGCCAATGATGCTATTGCATGACTTAGATAACAAAAAATGATTAAGATATGAAAAATAAGAAATATCAACCACAGTAATGAAACATTACTATCCCTCACATGCTTTCTAGATGTGAAACAATTCTCAGATCCAGACACTGTCGGTTGAAGGGGAGATCAGACTCACTTGAGAAAGAACTCTGCAATGCTGCAGAAGGAACACAAAATACATATTTCACTATCTTCTCCCTAAGGGGCCCTTGATATTTACATAGGTAACTGTACACTGGGGTGAAAAGCATATATATATATATACATACATATATATATATATATATATATATATATATATATATATATATATATATATATATATATACTGTGTGTATATATATTTATTTCAAGGGCTCTTGGATACATGAGCTGAGCTGAGCTGACACGGAGGCCAGGACAGCCAAAACACTGTCACATACTCCTTGTTAGACTAGAGTATCTGTGGTCTGGTTAAAAATGGATTCCTGAGCTATGTCTGTGTTTCAGTGAATTCAGTATACCCACTGGTCACACAGTCCACACTGTGGTTAACTTCCAGAGTTCCAGAGTGCATATCTGAGATGGACATGCTTAGCTGTAGAGAGGCCTCTCAGATTGTTTCCAGGATGTGTAACTAAGAGTCATGTGAGGATAAAACAAAATGTGAGCAGTCTTCAACCTGGAAAAGGGCTCTTATCAGAACCCAACCACACTGGTGTCCTTACCTCAGACTACCAGCCTCCATAAATGGGATAAATTTCTATTGTTCGTAAGCCTCCTAGTCTATGGTACTTGGTTACAACCCAGAGTGAGGTCCATATTAACATTTTCAGAACTGTCTGTAGGTTTGAACCAGTCTCTTATTTTTCACTCCATTTCTGAGACTCTCATTCAGTTCTGCTCTACTTCCTAGATTCTAGTTACAAGAAATACAATCCATGGACCCTCAGCACTTGTGTCACTTGGTGGTTTGTTAGAAATAAAGAATCAGATGCTATCCTAGACCCATTGACCCAGAATCCACATTTTAACAAGATTCCACCCTATGTTTGCATGCTACTGTTTGAGAAACATTGCCCTCGTTTGTCAAATGAATAATAAGCAACATTCCAATTATTAGCAGAAGGAAACACCATCTGGGCCGGGCGTCCATGGATTCACAGGAGGATGCTTTCTCTAAGTGCGTGAACCTGGGGCATGCTACCATGGGGCTCATGCCTACCAACTCCTAGTCTAGCAAATGTCTATTCAGCTGCTGCTGGAAGATTTCTGCCCTGTGGCAGTTAACTAAATAATGACCAAATTTAGGGCTTTTATTGCACAGAAAGTATAATCAGCTGAGAAGGCTATCTTCTTAAGACTGTGTTAACGGCTTCCGAGCTCCCTTGGATTTCATTAAGAATGTGTCATTAAGGCCAATGGCCTTTTCAGAAGTCCTCACCATGTCAGTTATCCTAGGACTGAAATTTCTAGACAATGATTATGAGTTGGCTATGCCTTCTGACAACATAATCTTTTAGTTTATTGATGTCTTATTTAATTAAGACCCATGTCTTTAGAGAGTTTTTCCTTGTATGTTCTGTGTGAAACAGAATGCAACCTTTATCTTCTTAGTTTTTTTGTTTTGTTTTGTTTTTAAACTTCTTTATAATGGATAATACTTCTGGGCATTACATTACATATTTTTAAAAATTATATTATGTCTCTGCAACTAGATTATAAACTACATGAGTGTGGGAAGTTGGTTGAATTCACTGAACTCTAGTGCCAAAAGTAGTGGATGGCACATTATTTGCACCTAATGCATACACGTCAAAGTAACAATTAGTGTCATTCTGCAGCTTCCACAACTGAGAAGGAGCCAGAAGGTTAGCAGTCTCTTCATGCATGAATAGTTTCCAGGCTTAATGCCAGTTTAGATCAAGATAATCCTCCACCCAAGAATTTTTAAGGCTTTACGTCAGTCTACACAGGGGTCTTCTGAAGCAACCTCAAGTAGGCACAACTGTAGAATGGCGAGCCAATGCTATGGTACCATTCTCAAAATATGTTTGCTACATTTTCCCTCACCTGGACTCACTGAATTCTTCCCTCATGTCACAGTAGCCATGTGGGGAAATATACCAGTAAGAAACAAAAAAATGCAGTGAAAATGTTTGGCTATTAATTGTTACATTTACAACTCTACATGGAAGAAAAAAACATAATGGACCTCTATGAAGTACTTAAATCCTATACCAGACTCAAAATAAAATAAAATAAAATAAAATAAAATAAATAAATAAATAAATAAATAAAATAAAGTATCTAGAGAAGGCAGAGACAAAAGTTAGAGACAGAACGGTCAAGAAGACTCAGGATCAATAAGCAACAGATAAGCTATGTTCACTGGGGACTGTTGTTCACTAGGACAGTAACAGGGAGGAAAATTGGGTGCTGACTTAGTTTCTATGGGACACCCAGGCAATGAAATGATTTAAAGAATGATGCCATATGTTTCTTTCTATCGACTTTCCAAAAGCATTAGCTGTATATGCATGGATTTGTTTTCTATCACTCCATCATTTTAAGTACTAGACGTATTATTCATGTGTGCTTTTCTCATTTATCATCATTTGAGATGAGTTTGCAAATGATCCATTATCTCTTTGTATGGATTCTTTTTGCCGGCTTTCAAAGTAAATTAATCAGCACCTGCATAACTGTCTTTGTATGTATTCCAGCTTGTAAAGTTAAAAGGTTCCCAGAGGATGAGATTAATCATAAGCAACATGTGTTTACAAGCTACCTTGTTGTGACAAATACCATTGTGTCAAATACAGATGTATAAAATTAACTGATCAGAATGTAATCTAACATAGATTACTTTTCATTCTGCCAAGAAAAATGGCTTTGACATGTGGAGCAATATTAACCATGAATGGATTTAATTTTAATGTGATTCTTAGTCATTTATAGAATCAGAATTACTCATTTTTAAAACACTTTTAAAAAATCAAATTTATCACCATGTGAGAAGTTATAAGTACTGTCAGAATATTTAAAGGTTTCCCTCATGCTCTTGCTCACACTCACATCCTCAATATTCTCTCTTGCATTGTCTCACTGCCCCCAAAAGATTAATAGAGGTTTCATGTGTTTCACATGTGCAGAATACTGCTTTGTCGAGGACAGTAAGCTTCTTTCTTCTGATCAATTTGAATAGTTCACTCATCTAGCTGTCCCTTTACTTTCCTTAAACACATAACTAGAAACAGACATTTTATCTTTTGTTTATGGAAAGAACGTCAAGGTCTTGGGTTTCTGGACAATCAATATAATACATGAGTTGAAACAGAAGGTAGACCAAACCATCAGGAGAAAATCTTGCCCAATTTAAAATCCTGCCTAAGGTTGGCTCTATTTTTCAATGCAAAAACTACACTTGCAATCTCTTTGTTCTTTAATACTTTGAGTTGAAAGAATCATGCCTGCCTCTTTAGGCTGGAGACGAAAACCACATTCAACATCAGGAGATTTCAGATGATTCAATGAAATAAAGTTCAAAAATTCTCTGAAAATTAAATTATTGGTACTGTTGGGCAGCCAGAAGTCTGGGTATTTTTTATATTTAATCAATTCCCCACCTTAATGTCATAGCAATTACTGTATCAATCTGAAATCATTTTGATATCTTTTTCAAACTCCATTTATTAAATAAAAGTCCCTACAGCTACTTGAGGAGTTATTCCCATATTGGTGATGATAGTTAGAACAAATACCATTGTGTCAAAGACTTTATCATCTAATATGATTTTAACTCATGATAGTATCCCTCAAGAATTTGAACAATTTCACTTTTTTTTATATTGCATTTTTTTTTCTTCTATGGCAGACTTGTCCAAAATATTCTAAAATAAAATAAGGTGATCACTAAAGAACTCTCTCTGTGTGTTTAGGAATTGTGTCCAGGCTCTGGTTGAAGTCCATTCCTCAGCACCAAGGTGTTGGATAAGTTAGACCTGTGATGAGAGGCAAGTCTGTAAAGATCTGGACTAAGTACTCTGTCTACAGATCAAATGTGTTCTACCCAGTTATCAAAAAGTATGTGTGGCCTACATTATCTTGTAAGCACCACTGAAAAGAGGATATGAGAAATCAAAACATTGGGACCCTTCAGAGTTCTGTAACCACAAAAGGTGACATATGTCATTATAATGAGGTGGAGTGTCTACTGCTCTGCAGTGCCCAAGATAAGGTCCAGTAACTTCAATGCAGACTTGAATGAGGCTACTGCAGCTCTTACCACAAACACTCAGAAATATATGTATTTAAAAATGTTTGTTCAACCTGACACCTTAAGATCCAAATAAAATCTTCACTGGGAAAGGGTTAAATTTCTACCTATATAGCATATCTTATAACTTTCTTTGACACTTTGGGTTAAAATTTATTTAAAAATTACTGTGGGTATATTAATAAAGAGTCAATAATTTATAGCTAGCTGCTGGTTAGTAATTTCTTCACCACTCAAAATCCATTCCTGTTGCCTTTTTTAAAAAAAAAAAATAAAATGTGAACATCACTTTGTATCTACAATATTTGAAAAGATTTAGCTTTTATTCTTTAAATGTACTACTAAAATGCCCCCTACTATGTGATGTGTTCTTGAAAACCATACTGTAAGCAACCGTACTTTTATGTTATGCAGCCTAGCAAAAATACATAATGGGATGACCTGAGAAGCTGTATGTTATTGTTTTTTAATCCTCACCTGAGGATATTTTTAGAGAGAGAAACATTAATCAGTCCACTGGTTGTCTCCCATATGTGCCCCTACCTGGGATCAAACCTGAAATCTAGGTATGTGCCCTGACCCAGAATTGAACCTGCAACCTTTTGGTGTATGGTACGACACGCCAACCAACTGAGCCACCCAGCCAGGTTGAAAATAGTATGCATTTAATTAAAACCATTAGCAAAAAAAGAAGGCAATTAAATCTAGTGCAATATCTGTAACTTGAATATTCAATAAAAACTTGTTTTTCAAAATTTCTGAAATATTTTTAAAGAGAAGCCTCTGCATATACACAAAAAGCTCCACAAGTAATATCTATAGATTTTAAATCATAAACTAGAAAATTAATATTGCCAAATCCATAGGAAATTTTGTTTACTTGACTCTTGTTTGACAGATTTTAACTGAAAATACAAACACATTTTGTCTTTAGTTATCCAGAAGAAGCTGACCTACTTCTGATATTGGGCTTAAAGCAAAATGAACTCAGAACTATAAATGTGCTATTTTCACCACCAAGAACTGTACAATTCAAGCATGTAAAAGTAAGCAATGTTGTACTAAATATCAAAATAAGTCCACTCAAAGCTGGCCCCCCAAAAAGAGTAATTTGCCAAAGCAGCTTCTGCTGTAAACAATCAGGCAGTGCTGGGAAATATAAAGGAAAGAGCAAATAATTTTCCTCGTGAGAAAATACTTGATTTCATCATTAAGAATCTGTTCAACTTTTTTGCGCATTTTCTTTTCCAAATGCTTTATATTTTTCCTCTTGGCCAGCCTTACAGATGTTTTCTTAATAACTACTGATTTCACACTGAAATGATGAAAGTAGAAGACATGGTATGAAAAATAATGTGTGTCATTTAAGTAATTTATGATGTACAGATATGTCCTAAAATGTTAGTGAAGAGGATAATATTTTTTGGATCCTTTATTCCTTCCCTATAGTCTCCCCTATTATCAACATCTCTCACCAGAGTTGCACATTTGTTACAAGTGATGAACCGATATTGAACATCATTATCACTCAAAGGGCATAGTTTACATTGTAGTGTTGTACATTCACGTTGTTGTTGTACGTTCCATGGATCGGGACGAATGTATAATGACAGGTATCCACCATTATAGTATCATACAGGTCAGTTTCCCTGCCCCTAAATTTTCTGTGGCCCACCTGTTCCTCTCTCCCTGCTCCCAATCCCTGGCAACCACTGACCCTTTTATTGCCTTCACAGTTTTGCCTTTTCCAAAATATCACATGCTTGAAATCACACAGTGCATAGCCTTTTCATATCAGCTTCTTTCATTGAGTGATATGCATCTGTTTCCTCCATGTCTTTGTATGTCTTGATAACTCATTTCTTTTTAGTGCTGAATAATATTCCATTGCTTGGATGTACCACAGTTTAATTATCCTTTCAGCTACTGAAGGACGTCTGGGCAATTATGAATGAAGCTGCTATAAACATCCATGTCCAGACTTTTGTAGACCTAAGTTTTCAATTCCTTTCTGTAAATACCAAGAGGCACACTTGATTGATCATATGGTAAGAACATGTTTAGTTACTAGTATATAAGAAATCGCCAAACTGTCTTCCAAAGTGAATGCATCATTTGGCATTCTGACCACCAATAAAAGAGAGTTCCTGTTGCTCCACATCCTTGACAGCATTTAGTGTTGTCAGCGTCTAGGTTTTGGCCATTCTAATAGCTGTGCAGTGATGTCTTACTCATATTTTAATTTGCATTTCTGTAATGGCATATGATGTGGAACATCTTTTCACATGCTTATTTGCCATCTGTATATCTTTGTTAAGGTTTCTGTTTGGTCTTTGGTTCACTTTAAAATCTGGTTGGTTTTTCTTATTGTTGAGTTTTAAGAGGTCTTTGTCTTCAGCTATTGTTCACGTATAAAGGTTTCCAGCACCTTTACAACTCTGTTTACTTTCTCATACTTAATCTAGTTTGTTAGTTCTATGATAAAAATTGAACTATTTTCTGTTGACAGAGTCTGACAAGTTGACAGTTTGAAGCATATTTCTATTTATCTAAACACTAAGAACTTATTGGAAAGCAATAGAGGAAAAACTTGGAAAACCTCCACTAAAGTATGGCAATAACTTTTTCCTTGAAAGTATATTCCTTTTATCTTGTAGTCAAGTAAAAATCAACTTTAAAAAATGAATTTATATTAATTTAGTCCTACTGCAGTCTATTTGAACCTGAGTATAAAAATATAATACCATCCCATTAAATATAATCTTAATTTTCACATGCCTTGCAATGTTTAAATGTGCTGTTGCAGTTACTCATGGTGATTTAGCTTTTTATTTTATCACCCTCATTTGATAAGTATGTGTGTTTTTTTGTCTACTTTCCAGTTGTTGAATGTAGGCTTTCCTGAAAAATAGATGCTTATAATATTTGCATATACTGACTATATTTAGGAAAGGTCATATAAACAATCAATGGCAAAAAAAAAAGGTAGTACTAGGATATGAGAGCTATATAAGTCCATAAAAGCATTAAGTAATTTAGTAAAAGTGTATGAAATTTATGAAATATTTAGTAGAAGTAAAACATGGAAAGGTTTACCCATATCATTTTCTAAATACATGCCAACCACTCACATGAGGTTTATTTTCCTCAAGATTATAAAAATAATTACAGAATGGAATCTAGATAAGTCACCTGCGCATTTTTATAAAAAGGATCATGTTGTAGTACTCAGAATCAGTTTTATCTAAAGTTCTCCAATTTTACCTGAACTATGTATAATCTCGAGTGTATGTGCAATTGGGCTTTCATTTGCATTTCTCTTCAAAATATAGCAACCAAAAAGAAATAAAACAATAAAATTTTAAAACACATTTGCACATGGATTTTCATATAAGTATTTGTCTTACACAATGGTAGATATGTCTACAACTAACCAGCTACAAAGGATTATGATATAACTTCTGTGTAGTAAAATAAAGTAAGTCAGTCAGAGACAGATAAGACCATATGATTTCACTCATATATGCAATTCAATGGACAAAATGAACTAACAATGAAAACAGAGACAAACTCAGAAAGAGCAGGTTGACAGCTGTTGGGGAGGAGGATGTTGGGGGGATGGGCGGAAGGGGTTGAAGAATTGAGCACACACACACAAAAGGAGAGAAAACACAAATAATTGAATATTTAGTATCTTATATCACATATATTTTGATCTTTTTCTATAATTAAATTGTATTATGTATCCTATATAATAAAGAGCTAATATGCTAATTAGACTAGACGGTAGAATGACCTTCTGAAACGACCTTCCGACAACCTTCCGGTATGACCAGTGGGTGAGGCCAGGGGCCATGGGGCTGCAAGGCAGCCAGGCTGCGAGGGCTGAGGCAGCCAGGGCTGCGAGGGCCAAGCCCCTTGCACTAATTTTGTGCATCAGGCCTCTAGTAGAGAAATAATAGCTTCAAGCTATTTACCAAAATAGTTCAATAAATATTTTGATCTAAATTTTTCAGCTGTCCTTTTTTCTACTTTATTAATATCATTGATAGAGAATTTTAGAAAAATCATTAGTGGTAACTCAATAATTTATTCACAATGGGCTTGCCCATAGATTAAAATAAAATGCATCAGTTAGGTAATTAGCATGTTGGTCATTTAATACAACATTAAAATAATAAATTCAGATCAATTACTCCAAAGTAATGATGACTTTCATTTTTCATATTGTTAGCGCTAATAGACTTGGCTCTTAATCATCATAAGTAAACTTTTTAAAAAATATATTTTTATTGTTGAGAGTATTACAGATGTCCTCCCTTTTTTTGGATCTTATATTCTTATCCCTAGGAAGGAAAACCCATGTTTCCATATTTTCCTCAAATGAGTAAAAATATAGTCTAATTTTTGGACTATTACATCTGCCAGAAAGAATGACTAGTAACTATGTCCATTAATTATATCAAAATATTTTACAAAGTTGTATTTTCATATTTTATACACAATTCTATTTTAATGGCCCATATTTACATGTGGGATGTATGAAAACCAATCCTTAGCTAACAGAAAATAGAAAATAAATCAAACTGTGTGATTGTTTCCCTAGCTTGGCCAACAGTGAAAATCTATAAAAATTTAAGTAGCACTGAATATTCCATTAAATATGATAAATTGATCACACAGAGATTAGTTGCACCAAATTCTTTTTAGCCATATTGCCATCATCAAACTATATTAATCTCCATAACATAACAGACAGGGAAAAAAACAAGTCTTCAATTCTCATAATTAGAATTCACCATTTTGTTGGTTAAATCCATGGATGTATAAATCAAAATAAAATTATAATTTTTATAAATGAAAGTCCAACAGAATAATATTATTATGTACATAAAACATTTAAATTCTAATATAATCTGTTCCTTTTAAAAAATCATTTTTAAGGCAATGTTGTACTGTGCTTGGCACACAGAAAAAACTCTATATTTTGAATCATGAGAAAACTTCATGCTATTAGAAATAAAAGTATCCTTCAAACTAATGGAAACTGGCATTCTTGTCTGAATAGAAACAGCCTGGAAAAAAAAATTCTCATTTTAGAATCATTTCAGCATATGCATGATATTTCAAAACATCTGGTTTTAATGATGTCCAGAGGACATTCCAGAATGGTGGGGTCTAGATGTGCAGATATGTAAAAAAGCACTTCTTGTTAATTTTAATAAATGGAATACATAAAATGGATAAATGCAGACTAAAGAAAGATAGAAATCGTGATTTTTGAGGTTCTTTGAAAAATTAATTTAAATGCCTGGATTATATATACTGTCTGATGAGCAATTGCTTGAGTTGCTGATCTGAAATCAAAGTCACAGTTGATTTTTTTCCAAGATTCTTGACAGGCTGCAATAATGGCATCAATTCAAACCACTCTGGCTCACATAGTTGAGAATCAGTCTCCAGAACAATAGCCTGCTAATCTTCTCTCACCTGGGAGATAAATTAAGCTTGGCCTTGCCTCCAATGACTTTAGAATTTTTATTTTTTTAAGTCTTCATTTAATAAGTTCAATATCTTTTGCCCCAAACCTTTTCTTCAAATAAATTCTTACTTGAAATCTAAGCATGGCAAACACAAAACTAGCTCCTATGGTTGAGCGCATGTGGTGAGAGGTAAAGTCCCGCATCCAGTGTGAGCATGCCGTCCCTCCCCTAACCTCCTGAGACCTCGGCTGGACCATGGCTGGAGCACAGAATGACAACCACAGGCACGGACCCAGCTCAAGGGCTGTGAAGTGACAGAAAGATCACCTGGTATAAAAGATATGCCAGGCTAACTCCACAGGGTGAGTTTCAATAAGAACTATCAAATAAATCATAATTTAGGTATATCTCTTTACTCATTCGTTCGTATATTTTTATATCCAGACAAAATGGTGAAGATACTTGACACAAATTATTCAATCTGGTAATTACAATTTCTAAGCTCAAGGCAAAAATGCGACATCTGTCTTTCTTCTGAAAATTAACATTTTACAAATTAATTCATTCTGCTGTGCTCAAGAAAATTTAGTAAAAGTGCTTAAAATTTTTAAAAATTCAAACAAATAAAAAATATTTTCTTGATGTGTTTTTCCCCAAAAATAGTTATATACATTTTATATGAATAAAGAATAAAACACAAACAAACAAACCAAAACTATGAGGAACAAAAGTCTTCTGGTATTTTTTATGTTTTAAAATAAAAGCATTGTATGTGCCGATGTTTAATAGTATGACATGGTTTAAATTGAAAGCTGATGAAAATAACTAAATTATTACTACAAGCTAAAATCCATTTTAATCAATGTAATTAAAATAGAATGGGAAAATGTAATTGTTGCAATTTGGCTATTCTTTCCAATAATAAAACAACTTTATTTATAACAAAGATGTTACTCATTTATTTCCAGAGAACATCTTAGAGCAACTACATTGGAAAAAATAAAATCATAATGTTAGAAAGAAAGAAAGAAATTAAAATGTTATATCTTTATAAAATGTATTTTTTTTTTTTGTTTTTAAAAGACAATGCAAGATGCAGATGATGTATTATAGAATTATACACCTGAAACTTATATAATATTAACCAAAGTTTCTGCACTAGATTTAAAAATAGATAAATAGCCCTAACTGGTTTGGCTCAGTGGATAGAGCATCGGCCTGCGGACTGAAGGTTCCGGCTTCAATTCCAGTTGAAGGCATGTACCTTGGTTGTAGGCACATCCCCAGTACAGGGTGTGCAGGAGGCAGCTGATTGATGTTTCTCTCTCATTGATGTTTCTAACTCTCTATTCCTCCCCCTTCCTCTTTGTGAAAAATCAATAAAATATATTTTTAAAAAAATGGATAAATAAATAAGGTAACTAGTATTTATTGAACTTAGATTGCACATATTTTAAGATTAATTCATCTGAAAGTAGAAGCAGCTCTTACTAAGAATTTACAAAGATCCAAGCATTCTGGTCAGTCTGGTATGAAACTTGTTCTATAAAATCATTGCTTCACATTAATATTTAAGTCAACATTTTGAAAAACAGCCTTAGCAAGACTAAAAACCTTGTTTTAATTTACAAAATTAAAAAAAAGGGAAATGTTACTTTACAAACTCAGGTCTCTCTGGCTTTAAATCTTCTGCTGTTGAACAATCCTCAATCCATATCTGGAACTCTTAAAAAGTAACCCTTAAAGAAAATGTCTTGAGAATACTAATTTTCACTGAAGAGAATTAATAATTAATAAATATCTTCTTCATAGAGTCCACCTATTACCTTCTATTTGAAGAATGAGTCTTAAAAGTGATTAAAAACAAAACATTCATAGTTCTTTAGATCAATCTGAATGTTTCTTACACATGTGTATGTGCAGGTGAAATGAAATAAAAATGACTAGAATACATTAATCTAAATTGAAATTCATGAATTGGTTAAAGATTTATGATGATTGTTAACTGTACTTATACACATATATGGTTTTAGAAATATTTATTCTATTTGATTAGGTTTTATTTGTGTAATAATTATTTTATGTTGCATAATATTTACGTTTTCTTTTTTATCCAATTTATCTTTGAATTCTCAATACAATTCCATGAATAGAACAGAGTAATTCTAAGAATAGAATAGAATAGAATAGAATAGAATAGAATAGAATAGAATAGAATAGAATAATTCCATTATTATTCTCATTTTAAAGATATTCCCAGGAGGTCGATTAATGTGACCAACGGCACTCAAGAGTCAAACAGCAGGATTAGGAAGCAGAGTGAGCCTTTGATTCCAGACCTCTTATTGCAGCTGGCAGGCCTGTTGTTCTTTTCTAGATCCAATATGCTGTGAAGAGCTTAACCATATAGTTATGTTTATTCTCATATTTTCTATTTAAAAATCAAGTTTACCCACAAATTATTTATACATTTTTGATAAAAACATTTGGATTACTTAATGTAAAATTGCCTACCTATTTGGTGAATAATTTCAGCATTTCAGTTGGGGTAAAAAGAATAAACAAACTCTTTTATTTTGTTTATAAAGTAAATATTTGAGTCCAGCCAGCATGGTTCAGTGGTAGAGTGTTGACCTATGAACCAGGAGGTCCACAGTTCGATTCTGAGTCAGGGCACATGCCCAAGTTGTAGGTTTGATCCCTAGTGTGGAGCATACAGGAGGCAGCTGGTCACTAATTCTCTCTCATCATTGATGTTTCTATCTCTCTTTTCCTCTCCCTTCCTCTCTGAAATCAATAAAAATATATTTTAAAAAAGTAAATAGTTGATATAATTTTTCATACAGTCGTAATCCAATTTAGTACTGTGCATACACTGAGAAATATTAAGAAATCTTTATAGTAATATTTATAGACAATGTTACTAATGTGACATCCATATGAAAAATGTTCATTAATATGTATACATACTTAGGAAAAACATTCATATCGATTTAATTGAAAAAAATGTTAGTACTCACAACCACAAAAATTCAAAAGGTTTTCCATACATCATGAAACTTCCACTTAGTATATAAATAATCTGTCTCTAGTCTATAATTTCCACTGACCATAGTAGAAAAACTCAATATTTGAGTCATGTCTTTGTTGTATAACAAGACTACTTCCATAATTCAGCTATTTAAAGAAAAAATGGAATAATATACCATCTATATGGATTGGTAGAATCAACATCATTAAAATGTCCATATTACCCAAAGCAATCTATAAATGCAATGCAATCCCCATTAAAATACCAATGGCATATTTCATAGACCTAGCACAAACTCTCCAAAAATTCATATCGAATAAAAAAAACTCTGGATAGCTGCAGAAATCTTGAGAAAGAAGAACAAAGTTGGAGGGATCTCAATACCAGATATCAAACTATATTACAAATTCACTGTCCTCAAAACTGCCTGGTGCTGGCACAAGAACAGACATACAGACCAATGGAACAGAACAGAGAACCCAGAAATCGATCCAACCCATTATGCTCAATTAATATTTGACAAAGGAGGCAAGAGCATACAATGGAGTCAAGACAGTCTCTTCAATAGATGTCGTTGGGGAAATTAGACAGATACATGCAAAAAAATGCAACTAGACCACCAATTTACACTGTACACAAAAATAAACTCAAAATGGATAAGTGACTTAAATGTAAGATGTGGAACCATAAAATTCTTAAAGAATCCATAGGCAACAAAATATCAGACATATGTTGTAGCAATATCTTTACCAATACTGCTCCTAGGACAATGGAAACTAAGGAGAAAATAAACAAATGGGACTATATCAAAATAAAAAGCTTCTGCACAGCTAAAGAAACCATTAACAAAACAACAAGAAAGCCCACTATATGGGAGAACATATTTGCCAATGTTATCTCCAATAAGGGTTTAATCTTCAAAATTTATAGGGAACTCATACAAATTAACAAAAGGAAGATAAACAATCCAATCAGAAAGTGGGTAAAACACCTAAATAGACACTTTTTGAAAGTGCACATACTGAAGGCCAAGAGACATGAAAACATGCTCAAAGTCACTAATCCAGCCATGGGCAAACTACTGCCCGCAGGCCGGATCCGGCCCATTTGAAATGAATAAAACTAAATAAAAAAAAAGACCGTACCCTTTTATGTAATGATGTTTACTTTGAATTTATATTAGTTCACACAAACACTCCATCCATGCTTTTGTTCTGGCCATCCGGTCCAGTTTAAGAACCCATTGTGGCCCTCGAGTCAAAAAGTTTTCCCACCCCTGCACTAATCATTCAAGAGATGCAAATCAAAACAACAATGAGGTGTCATCTCACACCTGTCAGAATGGCTATCAACAACAAATCAACAAATGACAAGTGCTGGCGAGGATGCGGAGAAAAAGGAACCTTGGTGCACTGCTGGTGGGAATGTAGATTGGTGCAGCCACTGTGGAAAACAGTATGGAGTTTCCTCAAAACATCAAAAATGGCCCTAACCGGTTTGGCTCAGTGGATAGAGTGTCAGCCTATTGACTGAAGGGTCTTAAGTTCGATTCTGGTCAAGGGCATGTACCTTGGTTGCGGGCACATCCCCAGTAGGGGGTGTTCAGGAAGCAGCTGATCAAAGTTTCTCTTATCGATGTTTCTAACTCTCTCCTCTCCCTTCCTTTCTGTAAAAATCAATAAAATATATTTTTTAAAAATTAAAAATGGAACTCACATTTGACCAGTAATCCCACTTCTAGAAATATATCCCAAGAAATCAGAAACACTAATCAGAAAGTATATATTCACCCCTATGTTCATAGCAGCACAATTTACAATAGCTAAGATTTGGAAACAGCCTAAACGCCTATCAGCAGATGAGAGGATTAGAAAACTGTGGTACATCTACACAATGGAATACTAAGCTGCTGTAAAAAAGAAAGAACTCTTAACCATTTGCAACAGCATGGATGGATGGAGAGTATTATGCTAAGCGAAATAAGCCAGTTGGAAAAAGATAAATATCACATGATCTCACTCAGTTGTAGAATATAATGAACAACATAAACTGATGACCTAAAATGGATCCAGAAACACAGAAGCATCGGACAGACTGTCTGTTAAACCACAGAGGGAAGGCAGGGGAAGGTGGGTGGAAGGATAAGAGATCAACTAAAGGACTTGTATGTATGCATATAAGCATAACCAATTGACACAGACAGTAGAGGGGTTAGGGCATGTGCTAAGGGGTGGGAGTGGCTGGGGAAAGGTCAATGGGGGAAAAAGGAGACTTATATAATACTTTAAATAACAAAGAATTTAAATTAAAATAAAATAAACACTTTTCCAACCAGGAAAAAAAAAAAAAAGAATGGCACTATGGTTTTATATATCAACTAGAGGCCTGGTGCATGAAATTCATGCATGGGTAGGGCCCTTAGGCCTGGCCAGTGATCAGGGCCGATCAGGGCCTTCAGGCTGCTAGCTAGGGCCTTCCTTCATTCTGCACTGCCCCCTGGTTATTGTCATAGTGAGCAATCGAGCTCCTGGTCTCCCATTTGAACTCTTGAGGGGACAATTTGCACATTAGGTGTTTATATATAAAGATGTTCTTATTCTTGTGCAATTCATGAGAAGATTAGAATGATATCTGGACTGAGTATTAAATGGTTTTATAAGAGAACAGGCTGAAGTTTTTAGGACTAAAGTGTTATGATATCTGCAATTTACCTTTAAATGATTCAGGGGAAAAATGCACGTACCCACAGGCTCACATATATTGGTTAAACAAATGTGGCAAACTGTTAAAAGGGTTGGGTCTAAGTGGAGGGTACCTGGGTGTTCATTGTGCTACTCTTTCTATTCTTTTGCATGTTTGAAAATTTCATAATAAAAAGTTGGAGAAAAAAAGAAAGAATGGAAGTTGATTTCTTTGGCATATGCAGTCTTTTCAGTACACAGCGGGATCATAATTCTATTCTAGTAGACCTTTGCAGGCCATCAGCTTCCATTTTGCACCAACATTTTGAAGAAATATTGTTGTACAAATAATTTTTTTAATTGTCAAATCTGTATCACTGTATCCTTGCCAGGCTCTGTCTTCCAAAGGGCAGGGGGGAACGAGCATGACTGAGCATGTAACTAGATCCAAAACACCATAGATGGCACATCCACTTACGTTCTGTAGGTCAGACCTTAGCCACGTGGAGGGGAAATTGGTTTGGCAGGTGCAATTAGTCTTCCATGGCCCACCTTTTGCTCACTCTTCCTTCCACAAGCAGACACAGCACTCCCTCTCCAGGGGAGATGGCTTACTAATACATGCAGATACCATCTCTAAGATTTGGGATGTTGGGATAATGTAGGGTATTCCCCATCAACTCCAGCTGAGGCTTCTTTCAAACTAAAATACAAGTTATCGAATTCCTCCCTCCCCCAACACATAAATACACACCTCATAAATGCAAGTTCAGCATCAGGAAAGAACAATCTCAATAAAACCTTCCTTTCAGAAATGAAAATAATTAGAAATACCAAGTAGGCACTGGTTCATAAGACTGCTAGAATTCTGCGGAGCCAGAATTCCAAAGATACATCCACTGCCCTGACATTGAAGACATTCCTTAACTCTTCGAAGAAATACCTTCACTGTATCAAGAAGGAATGGAAATATGCTAGTGTGTCTACAGCCTTGAAATTAAAGATGAGGAAAAGATGAGATAAATAGAGAAACCAAGATGGCGGCATAGGTAAACACCGAAATTGCTGCCTCCTAAAACAACTTCAAAAATACAACAAAAAGACAAAACGGACATCATCCAGAACTATAGGAAGGCTGGCTGAGTGGAAATTCTACAACTAAAAGGAAAGAGAAAAGTACTCTGAGACTCAGGAGCTGCGAAGTAAAGTGCAAAGGTACGGAGGCTCGAGCGTGCGCGCGGAAAGGGGCTGGTACCTGAGGACACCAGGTCTTCTTGAATCAGGAGTGAGTCACAAGCTCCCAGCTGCTCTGAACTCCAGTTCCGGGAAGTCTCTGGGGACCCAGGGCTCATACGGGGAGAAACTGGACTGTCTGGCAGTGACCCGAACTTGGAACTTGAGGGTGGCTTTCCCTCAGAGGTGCAGCAATAAAATTCCCGGGACACCGAGACACGCGGCCCTTTAGGGCAGGGCCTAGGATCAGCCATAGCTGCTTGTTCCGCCCTGTTGATTCCTTGAGACCCCGCCCCACACAGGCTGCAGCAGGGGCTTTTGCATATGAATGCCCCGGCCCTTTGCAACCTGAAAGTTTCCTAACAAACTGCAGCTGGGCCAGACAGACCCAGAACTTCCAAGAGAAGGCCCAAGGCCCCACAGCAGCTTGCACTGCTTCACAGCTGGGCCTCATCTGGGCACCTCCAAACTCCAAAAAAGGAAGGGGAATCTGCAGATCTTTTAGTAGCTCCTGCTGGGTAACCTCAGGCAGAGACTAAATTAGCACCTCCTTAGATCCAAGAGCCAGTGTACCCAGTGGTCAGAGGGGGACCATCCAGATTACAACTCCTCAGATCCATAAGGGACACACTCAGGGGGCAGACTCAGTGAGCACCAAAGCCCCACTGAAGCAAGTCTTGCCCCAGAAGGGTGTCTCCAGCACAGAAGTTCTCTCACTGCAGACACAGCTGATTCTCACTGCCAATTGGCCTGGAGGTCAATTCCTCCCAGTGATACCTACAACAATCAAGGCATAACTACAACAAGACTGTGCACACGCCCACAAGGGGGTGCACCAAGAGTGTCTACCTCAGGTAACTGGGGAGGCTGAGCCACTGGGCCCTATAGGACACCTAGCACACAAAACCACTCGATCAACACAGGGAAGCATAAAAAATGCAGAGACAAAGAAACAGGTCACAAATGACAGAAATGGAGGAAGGCAAATGACTGGATATAGAGTTCAAAACCACGTTTATAAGGTTTTTCAAGAATTTTATGGAAACCACCGATAAATTTAGTGAGACCCTGGAGGATATGAAAAAAGATCAACTAGAAATTAAGCATACACTGACTGAAATAAAGAATAATATACAGAGGTCCAACAGCAGACAAGAGGATCCCAAGAATCAAGTCAAAGATTTTAAATATGAAGAAGCAAAAAACACCCAACCAAAGAAGCAAAAAGAAAAAAGAATCCAAAAATATGAAGATAGTATAAGGAGCCTCTGGGACAACTTCAAGCGTACCAACATCTGAATTATAGGGGTGCCAGAAGAAGAGAGAGGGCAAGATATTGAAAACCTATTTGAAGAAATAATGACAGAAAACTTCCCCTACCTGGTGAAAGAAATAGACTTACAAGTCCAGGAAGTGCAGAGAACCCCAAACAAAAGGAACCCAAAGAGGACCAAACCAAGACACATCATAATTAAAATGCCAAGAGCAAAAGACAAAGAGGGAATCTTAAAAGCAGCAAGAGAAAGAAAGTCAGTTACCTACAAGGGAGTACCCATACAACTGTCAGCTGATTTCCCAACAGAAACCATGCAGGCCAGAAGAGAGTGGCAAGAAATATTCAAAGTGATGAATAGCAAGAACCTACAACCAAAATTACTTTACCCAGCAAAGCTATCATTCAGAATTGAAGGTCAGATGAAGAGCTTCACAGATAAGAAAAAGCTAAAGGAGTTCATCACCACCAAACCAGCATTATATGAAATGCTGAAAGGTATTCTTCAAGAAGAGGAAGAAGAAAAAGGAACTCTTACCATTTGCCACAGCATGGATGGAACTGGAAAGCATTATGCTAAGTGAAATAAGCCAGTCAGAGAAGGATAAATACCACATGATCTCACTCATTTGTGGAATATAATGAACAACATAAACTGATGAACAAGGACTGATCCAGAGACGGAGAGGCATTGATTGGACTGTCGAGCCTTGGAGGGAAGGTAGGGGAGGGTGGGAGTAAGGGGGAAAGATCAACCAAAGGACTTATATGCAAGCATATAGGCCTAACCAATGGACACAGACAATGGCGGGGGGGCATGAGAAGGGGGGTGGGGGGTAGCGGGTAACATGGGGATAAGGACACATATGTAATATCTTAATCAATAAAAAATATATTTAAGATGAGATAAATACAAAGATATAGAAAGTTATAAAATCCAGCTATAAAGAAATAATTAAGGTGACTATATCCTTTATCATCAAATAGGGATACATTTAAAAATGAAAAGTGATATAGGAAAGATTAACACCCTGAAATTGATCTATGAGGAACATAAGCCAAAACTTTTCTAGAAAATTGCAATGCATTTTGATTCTGTTTGAAACTGAAAAAAAAAAATTGTAGCTATGGGAGAAGGCCTGTCTGGAGAGTGCAGTGGTCATAGACAAGTCCTTCTTGGGAGGGAGGAGGGTTATGGACTTAGGGAATAACTACTTCAATATCCAGCCTCTCTCTCATATAGCCCACCTTCTCTTGCAACTACCTTCCAGAACACAGTTGGAGAGGGAAGAGAATGGATCATGGTGGGAATGGAGGCAGGAGAGGAGAGATGATGGGGAATTATCCACAACATATTTTCTATTACACACAAAAAAGCAGATGATGCTTTGACAGGATTCTCACATCCATCCACTATGTTGTCACTCAACTACAGCAATTATATGGCTGCATTCACCTTGTTTTGAACAGCAGATACATTCTCTAATTTACAGCAGTTTAGCAGTTTCCACAGAACCTCTTCATTTGTTTTAGTTACCTGCCTATCGGTGATTATATCAGCACCCATAGGCAGCTGATATTGTGACACCGATGCTGATGTCAGCAGAAGAGAATGATCAACATAGAAAGGTGGACCACCGGGGTGAAGTCCCTGCCATGGTGCCTCTAAAGGTCAAAGGCCGACGCTTCTACTTCCTCTTGGACAAAGCTGGATATTTTCCTAACACAAAACTCTTTGACAACACTGTGAGTGCCTACTGTAGCTTGTGAAAAGACCACCTCGGGACACTTGCCCCTCCAGGAGGGGAATAAAAACAACCTTTAGGTGCTGCCCAGTGTGGCTCGGTTGAAGCATTGTCCCAGTGCATGGAAAGATCTTGGGCACGCTGGTGGCTCAGTGGTTAAGCATCAACCTATGAACCAGGAGGTCACAGTTCAATTCCCCATCAGGGCATATGTCCGGGTTGCAGGCTCGATCCCAGATCGTGCAAGCGGCAGCCGATCAATGATTCTCATCATTGATGTTTCTCTCTCCCTTTCCCTCCCTCTCTGAAATCAAATCAATAAAGATATATTTTAAAAAAAAACATAGAAAAGTGGAGAAAGAATGGTTATTAGAACAAAATCTGGCAGTGCTTTTTCAGCACATTTTAGAAAAGAGTTATCTAACCAGCAAATTCACATACTTGGCAAGTCTATCCCTAATATAGAGATAGATGCATTAGATAAACCTAGCTTAGCACCACTAAATAGTGAATTACATAACTCTTTTTGCCATGTATGAAATAACCAAGCAACTTAGTTTCTACATGGTGAATCTGCACTGGTCAAACTGATAAAATTGTCTATCCCAGCACTATCCAATAGGAATATAACGAGAGTTACATGTGCACTTTGAAATTTTTTAGATGCCGAATTGAAAAAAAAGGAAACAGGTAAAATTAATTATAATCACACATTTTATCCCAATATGTAAAAATAATTTTATGTAATCAATGGAATAAATAAAGGAGATATTTGAATTATATTGCACTAAGACTTTGAAATTCAGTGAATAGTTTTTACTTACAGCATATCTCAATTTGGACTGGGCACATTTCAAGTGTTCAATAGGCATGCATGGCCAGTGGCTATCATACTGGATAACATAGGTCTAATCTGCTTAAGATCTGTTTCTCATTATAAAATCTAAACTGTGTGCCTGCCCAAGCCTTGCACATTTAGCAGTTGTTACTCTCTCTGAGTTTAATGTAGCATGGATCACAGGTAATATGGAAATTCTTTGTCTGTAAGAGCTAACGGCTATATCTTTTTACCCAATAAATCACTCTGTAGATCTACCTGAGTACCAGCTAATTATATGGTAATAAGTATTGTCTAATAAGCTATCCTCTCTCATCAGCAATTGCTACATCTCATCATCTAAAATATTGGAATTATCACTGTAAATTTAATCTTTAGATATTTTGTGAGATTATATTTGACCATAATTTTATTTGAATTTATTAATCAAATAGGGTAAGACAACTGCTATTTTCTCCAAATCCTATGAAACTACTCCGGGTTCTTCTTTACATAGTCTTTCTTTGCCATGTTATCTCCTTAAAAAAAGGTTAAGGAGTTGTTCCAGCTGTCTTTTTGACCACCACAGTTCATTCTAAAAGTTCAAGACACATGTTCAACTCTCTCCTGCCATTGGTCAAAAGCATGACCCACAGCACTGCCTCCCTGCTTTCCCTATTGAATGTTACCATGAAAGGGAAAAGACAGCCTCTTCCCCACCAGCCTTCTGCTCCCTGTCTTGAAGTACTTTGCTTTATGTCACTGACCCTCAACAAAATCCAGCCTGTTTAAATTAAAGTACATGGCATTATCTACATTCTTCTGGTAATAGCCTGTATTTTACATGCTGAAACATCATTCATCTTGCTTATTTACTGCTTGTATAAATGAACTAGTTTCCAACATGCTGTTGAAACCAAAACAATAAAAAAAAATTCTATTAAGGAAAGGGCCCTCTAGCAATTCTTGCTTCACAGCCCATTGCTTCCCACAATCAGTAAGCTGTGGAGTTCACTAAAAGTAATTTAGACTAATGGTTTGGTAAAAGGCAATTCACACAAAGTGCCATTATGGAACAATGCAAACTGCATTTATTTCCTGGCCAGTCACTGGGAGAAACCTTGCAGAGATTTTGGAAGGAAACTTGTCACCACTTTTCACAATCCTTCCTCAAAGTGGCAGCCTGTTGTCCAGTGAGGGAACTGGTTTTCTAGGAAATGCTTACTCTAATGGGGAGAACAGCCACACAGTAGGATCACAGTAGGGATCTGGAGATCTAAAGGGTTTTATAGATGCCACATTGGAGATTCAGTAAATGTTAAGATAATGCAAGTTGATGAATATGTGATTATGTGAAAACCTAGGCCTAATCCAGTGAAAGATAATCCTATATAATAAAAGCCTAATATGCTAAGTGTCTGGTCGATCAGTTGGCTATTCAACCAATCAAAGCTTAATATGCTAATGATATGCTAAGGCAGCTCAACCGCTTGCTATGATATGCACAGACCACCAGGGACAGACAGTTAACTGGTCGACCAGTTGCTATGATATGCACTGACCACTAGGGGACAGACGCTCCAACTGGTAGGTTAGCTTGCTGCTGGGGTCTGGCCTATTAGGACTGAGCGAGACAGGCAGGACACTCCCTGGAGCCCTCCCATGGTTTCTCCCTGGCTGGCCAACCTCCTGCGTCCCTCCCCGGCCCTGATCATGCACCAGTGGGGTCCTAATAACTTCCACCTATGGATTGTCACTGCTGCTTTTTGTTGTCTCTGAGTACTCATTGGGCAGCAATGAGCCTCACTTTACTAGCTCTGCTGTTTACAGAGCTGGTTGGCTGTCGTGCACTCAGTCTCCTTTTCTTCCTCCTCCCCTCTCTTCTTTCTTCCCTCCTTCTGGTTCTTTCCACGCCTACTCCCTCTCAGTTACTCATTATTATGTTCACCTTCTCCCCAAAGAAGAGACACATTTCTTCCTTTGCAATTGCCCCCTCTTTCCCAAAGGAGCATCTACATAAAAGGGATTTGAGTAAGGTTTAATTAATGTTTCGTAGTCATGTCAGTCCCTTATTCAGTTTGTTTGCTCCTTTTAATAATTTTCCAATTATTTTTTTCTGTCAATCTTTCTAGGTAAAACTAATATACACATATTGTTCAATTGAGAAGAAATGCTATTCTCTCTTTTGTTCTATTTTTTTTTAAATATGTTTTTATTGATTTCAGAGAAAGGAAGGGAGAGGGAGAGATAGGAACATCAGTGATGAGAGAGAATCATTGATTGGCTACCTCCTGCATGTCCCCTACTGGAGATCGAGACTGCAACCCAGCATGTGCCCTGACCAGGAATTGAACTGGGACCCCCTGGTTCATAGGTTGATGCTCAACCACTGAGCCACACCGGCTGGGCTGTGCTATTTTTAAATATATTTCAAGGTGAGGTCTACTGTTAGTTGTATAAGAGTGTTTTGAAAATAATATGTTCAAGATTGTGTTCAGTTATGTGTAAACCATCCTATAAAATAAAAGGCTAATATGCAAATTGTGCCCTTAAGAATTTGACCGGTTGCTATGATGTGCGCTGACCACCTGGGGGCAGCAAGGAATGAAGGAAGGCCCCAGCCAGCAGCCGGCAGCCAGGGGAAGGAAGGCCCTGATTGGCCCTGATTGCTGGACAGGCCTAGGGATCCTACCAATGCATGAATTTCGTGCACCAGGCCTCCAGTTCAATATAAATCCTGAAAACAAGTTAAATATCATAAAATGTTAAAAGATATGGATATTTGTACATTTATGCAACTAGATTTTAGGAAGTGTCATTTAATTCTTTGGATACATTAACCACAGAGTCCTCATCAGCTTTCTCAGTGGACTGCATGGTGTCTAGCTCTGGCACTTGATGTGGTAGGTACAATAATAAACCAAAGTTCTTGCATATGGACCATATTAAAAGTATTGGAGGGAGTGCCTACTTAGTCTCTAATTAGGATTTTTCACCAATCTTAGCAGAAAATAGTAGTTCATAAATTCAGGGTCTTTTAATGTTTTGTAATATTTGCAAACGGAAATGATCAGATGAAGAACTATGCCACCCAAGCAGCAGCTATTAAAAATAATGTTTTCCAAGGAAGTTTGGAATTGAAGTAAAAATGTGAGACAAAATTCAAGTAAAACTTAACAAAGTAGGAAAAAAATCTACCTTTTTCATGTGTTTTTAGAATAAACATTCAAATTGAATGTATGGAAAAGTTATATGTAATGAACTTTCCCAAAGTGTTCACTGTGGTGCTTCTAGGTTGATGTGTAAACAGGAGTCCAGAAGGGCTGTATTTGAAGATGGGGTTTACTTGCACACTCATTCTAGTTCTCCATCAAAACATGAATAGCTTCTAGTACCCTAAACCCATTGTTTTCTTCCATCATTTTAAACAAATCTATCTTTAGGCAGTGATTTGAATAAAAATGAACTATGGCATTTAATTTTATCCATTATTGTGGGCTCTCTGTCAACGTTTTTCTTTCCAATTCCCTTCATTATACTGAAAGTGGTCCTTTCTAAGGGCTAGCTCTCCCTCCCACACCACTCTATCATGAACCAGAAGTCTACAAGTATGCTGTAAAGTAATAATTTAAACACTACTGCAATCTCTTGATGAACAAGTATATACTATCTTGACCCTCTTAGGCAACAAATTGATAAGATATTAATATCACTTACAAAGTCATTTAGAAAAATGTTATCAAATATTCATCAGCTATTGGGTATGTGCCATATCCCCTACATAATAACATTTATTTGGCCATCAGAATTTAGTCCATTTCAAAATCCAAAATGATTCTGTCCCTCCTTGTAGCATCTGTAAGCCTTCAGATGAAAGCAAATGATCCCCTTCTTCTACTGGCACAGTGGAAGTGGTTCTTCATCTTCAAAGTTCACACTTAGAATTTAACTCACATTTCAGGAAACTATAAGGACTGGACAAGGTGCTAAATACACGAAGTGGATACAATGGGCATAACTCTACATTCTAAGAAAAATTAGCAACTATGTATTGTTTTATATATTAAAATCTTGAGTGGAAATTCATCTGAGTAATGGAAAAACTGATAATAACATTTGAAAAATATTAATGTTGATCCAACTACCACTTTTGATTGTTGGTTATCTATAAGGGTTAAAATAATCTTTTAAACCATATTAAAATTAAATATTTATGTCAATAATTTTACATGAAGATGGTGACAAAGGATTCTTTATTTATGAAATAAATGTTCAGGTGCATCATTTTTCATGCCTACAGTCTTATAGAGAAGGTTATTCACAAATATGAACTGGTAACCAATTGAGTGTGTTCTTTGTGAGTTTTTATAAATAATTTGTTGAACAGGTGATCAGCAGATGGTCATTTAGGAAAAGTTATTCAGTACATTCTTATACATCCTTTAATTTGCATTTGAATTGCCGACTTTACCCTGCCCATGTTCTTCTCTGAGTTCTGATAACATAGCTGTTTGGTAGAGCTGTGGTGATTTTCAGTGTTGAGGGAATCATCAGCATGTAAAGGAAATAATGATTAGAGTACATCCGTTTTCACTAGAAATTGCCAAGCCCTTCAGATCTACATACCTTCCAAATACAGAAAGAATAGTAAGAAAAATATACAAATATATTTGTCTTCTGTAAAAATTCAGGTGTTATTTGTTGCCAAATCTTATGTCACTGGATGTGGTTCTAAGGTACCCAGAATCATGTTATGATTCTTGCATTCTCAGACAGTTAGCTATGCTTTAAACCACTTTGAAGTTTTTCAGACGAGTGGAAGCAAGGACAACTATTGTTTTATGTTTATGTTTTATATTGCAGAGGAAAATACTTTCAAATAAAAACTCTTTATGGCATTTTAGTAATTTTGAAAGTCAGCAGGGTATGTTTACAATCATGAAATGATTTGCAAGTTGTGGTTTATTCTCACTTTTGTTTTTTACCTATTTGACAGTTTTTAAATCAAGCATGCTTTATAAAATATTGCAGTCTTTAGAGGAATACATATACACACACATCAACTAATACCATGGAACAGAAGAAAATAAATTATAACATATATTTCTATTGATACTATATTCAGGATTTTGTGATATTTTTTATAGCCATATATTAAAGATATATATTATATTATATTATATTATATTATATTATATTATATTATATTATAAATATTATATATACATATATATTATATTAAATATTTGAGATATTATAATTGTACAGGATAAATTACCATTTATGATGCAGTAGAAATATTACTGAATTTGGTGTCATAAGACATAGGTTCCAGTCCTAACTGTCACATAATCCCTTACCAGGTATGTCCCTTGACTTTAGGTGGTCCTTCTGTCTAAAGTAATAATTTTTTTAAAAAAAAATATCTTCATATTCAGCACAATGCTTTGCATGGAGTCAATTCTCAATAAAATGCAAATGGACTAAAGGCACTGTATTCAGAGAGCTGGAGGTTGTACATCTGCCATGATTGTACAGGTAACAGAGAAAAAAATACTTCAAAGTATTTCTTGTGAAAATTCTTGACCATTTTTCTAGTGAAACTCTGTCCTTTGGTTTTACTTCTCTCAGATTGGTTGATGATCATTATTGAGAGAGTTTTGAGAAAAATTATCATCTATGACAGATAACAGCTAGTTGGATATTAACTATATAGTTGACTCAGTAGTGATTTTTTTCCTATAAAACATTTTGACATTCATTAATATGCCATTACATGGTTCATTTTTCATAATATTTAATGAGCTACTGTAGAGAGCCCCTGAGTTCTTATTAAATTTCCTACTGGGGAACAGGATAAAGGGAATGTATATACTAACTTTGTTTTTTATTTACAGGGAAACACAGTATCCTCCTTGTCTCCTCTCTAGTTTCCTAAATTTTCTTCATTCTTTGGTTGTCCCATTAGTTCTACTGAATAGAAATGCATGTGGTGTATTTTTTTTTTGAGTTGAACTTATGTAAACATGAAAAAATAATTTTCTGAATTGTTATGGACATGTATATAAGAAGTTGAATAGCAATATGTATTTTCTTCTTTGGAGTCTATACAATGTTTTAAACTTTGCTGTATTTTTTTGTTTTTTGTTTTAATATATCTGTATTGATTTCAGAGAGCAAGGGAGAGGGAGAGAGATAGAAACATCAATGATGAGAGAGAATCATTGATCGGCTTCCTCCTGCACACTCCTAATGGGAAAAAGCCTGAAACCTGTGCATGTGCCCTTCACTGAAATCAAACCTGGGACCTTTCAATCCACAGGGCGACACTCTACCCACTGGGCCAAACCAGCTAGGGCTATTTGCTGTGTTTTGATCAAGTGAGTTATCCAATAACAGTGTTAGTACAACAAAGCAGATAAAGTAAAAATGCATATGACATCCTCACAATTTTTTTCTTGGTTTACAAGTACTATAGAAAAGATGCAACACATTTAAATGAATTTCAAAGACTTGTGTAAGTTGGGTTATCTTTTAACTTAGTTTTCTAGAATTTTGTTACTATCACATTGCTAGATTCCTTATATTTACATCCTTATCTAGACCAGTGCTAATTGATACATATTGCTTGATATCCTCAATGCCCTATGTAAAGTACTAGATTTGAAATTAAATTGACTTTGAAAATATGTCACTATTGTAATTGTAACAGTCAGAAATGAACTTTTTTTCCCCAGCAGTAATTCTTTTCTTTCTTAAAAGTCAGTTTATATTCATTAATGAAGACCAGAACCGGTACAAAAATGCTTAGGTAGACAGAGATAAACAGGAACTGTAAGTTGTTTCTCTTGTTTGCCCTTCATAGAAATTATTTCAGTATTTGAGTGCAATTGACTTCTTCCAGCTTTCCGTTCCTGGTTGGCTTGAGGTATTGCTTATGGCTGTCACATCTCCTACTGTGGCTTTAAAAGTGATTTAAAAAGCCTGTTGTTTAAATCTTTCAGGCAGATGTTACTTTTACCACCACAGTCAAGCATGGCTCCTGTGTGTTTGACTTTCAAAATCCCTGCTAAGTTCCTTGCTGAGATCAGAAATGGTTTGTTTATTAAATCTATATCTTTACATAGTGTGGGGGGTCTAGAAAGAAATACCAGGTCTGTGACAAAATCCCAAGAGAAATATACCTACTTAATCTTTCATGCAACACTACTTTCCAGCAACAAAGACTTATGTATGTCAAGAGTAATAAAACGAACAACCAGTGTTTTGGCTTTAATCAGTATCAAGTTGGTTTATACACTATCAGGAATTTCCAGAGCACAGTATATATTATGTTATAGTTGTTTCATGTATGAGGCTAGACTACCACAAAAGTCTACTTTTGTTCAAGATGTATGCTGCAGTCTATTCACTATTGAGTTTTCATCACAAATAATTTTTATATCTTCAGTCAGCTTAGGGATATGGTCTATAATTAAGCTAAGACTTGGTGCATTTAATTTAAACCATGATTTCAATATACATTAATAGCACGGATAATTAGTGCTATTAAGATATTAATTTACCTGTTTTGAACTACATTAATGTAATACAATTACCTGGCCCTTAACCTAGAGAAAGTAAAACCCAAATTCAATGATATGATTCCTGCTGAAAAATACACTGTTATAAATGGAAATCTACATTGAGAAAAAAGCTAATTACATTAAAAATCTATACTCATTTATATTTGGTAATAGAGAAGTCCTTTCTTCATTCATATTTCCTTTAGGAACGTAGAAAATACATTTATATTATAAGAAATGATAAGTAAAATTATAAGAGATAAGTAAATTTTTTGAAAAATAATTATACATTTTTAACCACTCAGAATTTTGTGCCTCAGAGATAACCACACTTTATTTGTGGTTAATTTCTCTTCCTCTTAAAAAAACACATTTTTTAAAGAAAATATTTATGTAAGTCTTATTTTTTACTACATAGCTATCAAATTTAATTATCAAATTTATAATTAGCACAATCAATTAGTGCAATTGATACATAACATCACTTTTTAATAGCAATAAGAACACCTTAGTTGTAATTATAGACACTGGATTAGATTTTAGCAAGAATGTTTGTACTGCTGATGTTTAATTTCCTCACTTGTTAAATGATGATTATAATTATGTCGAGAATGCTTATCTGTGATACGTGTTGTCTGATGCACAGTACCTCAAACCATGCTAACAGGGAAAAGTATCAGGGAGTTATATTTTTAGCCCTAAAATCCCTTTGTAAATTAAAAACTAAAATCAGTCATTTATTTGTGACACTACATTGCTTTTACTCTCAGAGAGAATAGTCACCCTAACACTTTGTTCTTAACTAAAATTTACTCCTCCTCTGAGAACAAGATGATAATTTGCTCTCTATAAATTGTTGCCTAACTTCAATGGTGCAGGTTCAGCCTTTAATCCATTTGACTGGTGTCATTGTAAACCGAGGAGAGACATACAGAGAAGATGGCTGTGTAAAGACAGATGTAGAAATTCCAATTATTCTGCCATAAGGCAAGGGATGGGGGTTCCAGAAGCTTAGGACACCAGGAAGGATCCAGAACTAGAATCTTCAGAAGTGGTCTGGCCCTGACAATACTTGGATATCAGACTTCCAACTTTCATAATTGTCAGAAAATATATTTCTGTTGTTTTAAAGCCACTCAATTAGCAGGAATTGGTTATGGCAGTTCTCAGAATATAATACAAATGGTTAATTTAGAAAAGGAGAAAGTTTCATAGCACTATTTTAAATTTCAATTTAAGAAACTAGAATCCTGGCCCATGACTCAGTGGTTGAGCATCGATCTATGAACCAGGAGGTCACGGTTTGATTTCAGGTCAGGGCACATGCCTGGATTATGGGCTGGATTCCCAGTGGGGGGCCTAGAAGAGGCAGCTGATCAATGATTCTCTCTCATCATTGATGTTTCTATTTCTCTCTCCTTCTCTCTTACCTCTCTGAAATCAATAAAAATATATTTTGAAAAAAATAAAATGTAAGTCAAAGCCAGAAATATATAAAAAGGCATGATACCATCCCCAAATGGGCTTTATCTCAGTAATAGAAGACTGCTTTCCCATTTGAAAATTTCTCAATATATACCATTAATAAAATAAAAGGGGAAAATCCACATATGACCATTTTAATAGTGTCTTTCCACTGACAAAGAGTGATCTATGGAGCACAAAAACGACTGTTACAGTTACAGATATAAAACATCTTTCTCTTCTAGTATGCCCTGGTTGAAGTTGCATGTACATTATTTGGAAAATATAATTTTAAATAACACAATCAATTATGTACCAGGTATTGTGGTAGGATCTATAAACACTAAGATGAATGCCAAAACTGGTTTGGCTCAGTGGATAGAGCGTCGGCCTGCGGACTGAAGGGTCCCAGGTTCGATTCCGGTCAAGGGCATATACCTTGGTTGTGGGCACATCCCTAGTAGGAGGTGTGCAGGAGGCAGCTGGTTGATGTTTCTCTCTCATCGATGTTTCTAACTCTCTATCCCTCTCCCTTCCTCTCTGTAAAAAAATCAATTAAAAAAATATATATATATAAACACTAAGATGTCTCAAATTATTCTAGAGAAACCTGATTTAATGTAAAACAAAGAGGACTCATTATCACATGAACAATCTCATTTCATCATTGCAAAACTCTCATGTGGCTTACTTTAACTAGGTAACTTCCCAAATCCTTACAGACCAGCTGCGGAGTCATGATGCCAACTGAGACTCCAAAGCCAAACTATCCAAGGTATAATAATTGATGATTTCTAGGTGACCAAAGTTTGGAAGAAAATTTATTGTTGTGGTTTTTTTTTAATTACAAATATTTATGGAGAAGTCAAAGACAAGAAAGTAATAACAATAAAAATAAAATGTGACCGTTCAAACAAAGTAGAAGCTGGCATTTGGGCAACTCCATAAATATTGAGAGAAGAAAGGAAATGGGGAGTGGGCCTAAGCCATCATTTGGACATCCTTAGGGCCATAGAGAGCAGACCTAAGCCATCAGTCAGACATCCTTAGCGCTCCCACGGAGGCGGGAGAGGCTCCCACCACCGCTCCTGTGCTTACCAGCTGTGAGCCTGGCTTCTGGCTGAGCAGTGCTCTCCCCTTCGGAGCGCCCTGACCACCAGGGAGCAGCTCCTGCATTGAGCGTCTGCCCCCTGGTGGTCAGTATGTGTCATAGCGACCAGTCATCCTGCTGTTCAGTCAATTTACATATTAGTTTTTATTATATACTAGGATTTTAACCATTAGTTTTATATTCTCTCTACCAAAAGTTACTCTATTTAAGAATTTTGTGAATTGGTAATCTTTTTATTATTTTTTTTTTAAATCTCATATCTATTAGCTATTTATTCCTTTAGGAATTAGCTCTGAGCACGAGGAGTAAAAATGTTTATTAAGTGTCCATTGTTTCAAGGAGCAGAAACGAAGTCCAGCCCAAATATAGACTTTCCTGAAAAGACAACAGGAAGTTCATGGGAAAGAAGGCTCTGTGGCTTTGGTGATGTGGAACCAGGAGTAAACGCCTGTCAGGACAGGAAGTGCTGACTGACCATGTCTGATCCTTTTCACTCCTCTCAGGAGAAGCTGTCTCTTTCCTACTTGCGTTTGGTTTCTCTGTTGAGTCATAGCCTCTGTCCTTAACTTTACTTAGATTTATCTTGATGCTCTTTCAGGTCTCAAATTTTAAGTGAAACTGTAGCTTCAAAACTTACGGTATGTGTTTATGAGTTCCATTTTGGTTGTTCTTGTTGTTTTTAATATCAGTCTGCTCCTTAGCTAATTCATTGAATCTGTTGTTCAGGTTAAATTTATACTCTGGTCTAGCCTGATAGGGCCAGAACGATGGGCCCAATAATACAAATGTAACACTAACATGGGTGTTCCAGCGCTATCTATTACAAATAATTTGTCAGAGACAGTGCATGAAAGACTATGAAATTTTGTTAGAGTAGAAAAAAATTTGCTTCAGACCTTAATTTTCCTGAGAAGATTGCACTATCTGCATACCTATTTGTACACGTGTCTTTACTTTTGCTGCTGTAGACATAGGAGATATTTCAAGGCTTCCAGATGAAGGAACTCAGAAAACCTTTAGTAAATATCTTCTTCTGGATAAGATCAAATTATTTTGCACTTAAGGAATTTCTAATAAAATCAATAACCAGAATGAAATTTTATAGACGCAAAAACAAGCAATCCATGTCTGACAAAACTATGTGAGGTGTGACTGGCAAAAACGTAAGTCAGGATATCTTGGGAGCAAATCAGCAAAGACTGGGCAAAAACTACCATGATTAGAGCAGATTTACGGTATGGATCACCAGCACTGACTAGAGACTTCTGATTATCATGGATTTTGAGACTATATTTTTACAATCTTAACATTTCACTTAGAAGTAATACCAGACTTATGGAAACATTGCAAAATAGTACAAAGAATTCCTGCATAAAATTCACACCCAGATTTCCCAAATGTGAGTAGTTTACCAAAGAAACTATATAGCCTATAAAATTTCTGAACCCATTTGAAAATCAATGGCAGACATGATTCCTTCTGCCCCTAAATAATTTCCTAAAAACAAGAGTTCTCTTGTATAATCATAGCACAATTATAAAAACCAGGAAGTCATCACTGACATAATAAAATTATTTAATCTGTACAGTTTATTCTAATGTTGACAATGTCTCCACTACTGTCTTTTATCTGGTCAAGGATGCAATCCTATAACATGTTCCATTTAGCTCTGATGCTATTTAATCTTCTTAATTTGGAAAAGGTCTTTACTCTTGCTTCCCTTGTCTTTCAAGTCCTTGACACTTATAAGGAATACAGAAACTCTCTCAATTTAGGTTTGTCTAATATTTTCTTATGGTTATATTCCAATTTTGTGTTTTGATGGAATGTCACAGAAGTGATTTTTAAATTATTTTCAGCATGTCATATTAGGAAATACCTGATGCTGATTTGTCCCATTACTAATGATATGAAATTAATCACTTAGTGATGGTGGCATCGGCAGGATTTCTCTATGATAACAATAGTGTGTTTCTTTTCTGATCAATAAGTGTTGGTATTGTGGGAAGATACTCTGAGACTACATCCAGCTTCGTAAGCTTTCATCTCCATGAAGCATCCATTAATGTGAATCAATTATTGTTGTGATGGTCACCAACACTGATGATGCTAATTTTATTAGCTCAGCTTTAAGCCCTTAAGCATTCTGAAATAGTCCTAAAACTACAACAGAATGAATGTTTTCAAATTTAAAATAATCAATCATAATTTTGTTTCTAAGCAATTCACCATTCTACTTTGCAGTGAAGTATACTGCTCTTGTCATTGTAAGCAAGGTTTCAGGAGAGGGATTAAAATAAATAGAGTAACACAAATGATATCTACAGTACTTCTGCATCCCTGCATAGCCTGCTCATTAATTTGAAAAACCCATACATTTGACAGTTCCTTTAAAGTTCACTTTCATTTTTGTTTATTTGCTTTAGTTTAGTTTTTTTTATTTTTGTTTATTTATTTATTCCCCTCCCCTATAATTGTTTTTACTTCAAGTGGCAATTCAGATGTTAGATTTTATCCATTTATTCAGCAATGTCACATCAAGCAATGCTACAATCACCAATTTTGAATATAGCAGAGTCTTGTCTAATGTGATTAATTACTTTTCCCTGTAAAACACTGTGGCTTCTGCCTTTCTGAGTTCCATCCTTGCTTTTGGAGTAAGATTGTCTTCTCCAGGACTTCTTTCCCTCAGCGGCAGCTATATATAAACAAGTGCTTTAAACAAACTCCTTGAGTTATTCTTTGACATTAACCCGAGGTTCTCATTCTCTATAGCACAATTCATAAGTGTTAAATCAGACTTCCCGTAATAGCAAACTTCTCTTAATCTCATCATGTCTTGAGTCTCTATTTCTTTTATCAATAATGTCTGAATCAACAAAGATAGATATAAATAATGTTTTAAAACCAAGGTAGGGAAACATTTCTTTAAAGAAAAAATATTGACTAATCTGAGAATAAAAGTGATGATTTAAGGAAATGTGCACAATTTTATACTATGGTTTCACATCCCCTAGGCTTATCAACAACTCCTGTATATAAAAGTCAACTACAGGATATTAAAAAGGTTTGCCAACCTGCTCAGGTCAGCATATTCCTGGTTCAGTTGGCCTTGGTGTGTGGGAGCAGGATAGAGGGGTACCCTCATAATCTTGCTGGATTTTGCAGGGGTCCAAGGCTGTAAAACATACTGAACAGCCACAACAGGGTTAAACAAGTAAGGACTTAAAGATGAGAAGCCTGCACGTTTCAAATATGCTCATTTTTAAGTTTCACTGGAGAAGTAAGAGATATGAATGGTTTATCCTCACCCTATATAATTAAACTATGATTTGTTAAAAAAAAAATAAAGCATTAGGAAAGACTATTAATCTCCTTGTGTTCTTTGTATTATTCCAGAGAGAACTGAAACAAAATATGGTAAAAGAAAACAAAACTGTATCAAGTTTAGTATGTGGTAGACTTATTAGTATTTTTAGTTGGCACAACAAAAACCTGTTATCCTTTATGTTCTCCATGTGTTTTTGGAACCTAACTGGTTCATTAAAGTCTGGAATGATTGAAATAAGTAACAGAGTGAAATAAGTAATTAAGTTTCCTGAAAATTGACAGTTGTGAACTAAGTGTAGAGATTTCATTGACTTGAACTTTCAGGGTGTAATGAGAAAGTCTGTGATTGGAGAAGAGAAGGAAATACCCCAGTTCCTCTCCCATCATAGTAGAATCGAGCTGATCTCCACTTCTCCGGTTCTACTGTTTCCTGGCCAATACATAAACCCTCACTGTTTTGAAAATAAAATCATAAAAATACTAAAACATTATGAAATTCCTGACATTCTAATATCAAAATGTGGAAAATTTCATCTGCAATCATAAAATCATAGATGTTCAACACTCAAAGAGGCATTGAAGGGCATCTTATCCTACCCCTTTGGTGGAGATTTAGTTTAGTGCCATCAACTCTACACAGATGCTACCTGAATTACAAAGGTTCACATATGAGTTTTGGACTTTATGATGGTGTCAAAGTGGTACACATTCAGTAGAAGCCCTACTTTGAATTTTGATCTTTTCCCAGGGTAGCAATCTGCAATCCCGTAAGCCAGCTGTTCTCAACCTGTGGGTCGCGACCCCTTTGGGGGTCAAACGACCCTTTCACAGGGGTCGCCTAAGACCATCGGAAAACACATATATAATTACAGTGGTTCTCAACCTTCCTAATGCCGTGACCCTTTAATACAGTTCCTCATGTTGTGGTGACCCCCAACCATAAAATTATTTTCGTTGCTACTGTTATCAATCATAATGTAAATATCTGATATGCAGATGTATTTTCATTGTTACAAATTGAACATAATTAATCATAGTGATTAATCACAAAATAATATGTAATTATATATGTGTTTTCCGATGGTCTTGGGCGACCCCCAAAGGGGTCTCGACCCACAGGTTGGCGACCCACAGGTTGAGAACCGCTGCAAGCTCTTGTGATGCTGGGCAGCCATAGCAAGCAGCAGTTCCTAATCAGACACTCGGTCACGAGGGTAAACAGCCAATACTTTGCAGTGTACTGTGTTGCCCAAGTTTTCTGGATACCACATTGTGTTCTGAGACATTTAAAGTAGGCTAGGCTAACCTATGATGTTTGGTAGGTGAGGTATATTAAATGCATTTTTGATTTACAATATTTTCAATTTAGGATGGGTTTATCTGGACATGACCCACTCATCAGTCAAGGAGCACCTGTCTACTATTTCTCAGTGAAATTGTGTGTCCTTCTCTTTGTACACTGTTCCCATATCTAATTCAGAATAATACTTTGCAGTGGTTCTCAACCTTCTGGCCCTTTAAATACAGTTCCTCATGTTGTGACCCAACCATAAAATTATTTTCGTTGCTTCTTCATAACTGTAATGTTGCTACTGTTATGAATCGTTATGTAAATATCTGATATGCAGGATGGTCTTAGGCGACCCCTGTGAAAGGGTCGTTCGACCGCCAAAGGGGCTGCGACCCACAGGTTGAGAAATGCTGCTTTAAAGTTTCTAAATAGATTTTTGTGATGTAATAATTTTTCTCTGCAGTAATACAGAGGGATATTTTGGATCCATTTGCAGTTTACCAGAATGTCATTGAGATATCTCTTTTTTCCTGGTGGGACAAACCCCAGTTTTAATAGCCTTTGTTGGTTGAATAAGCCTGTATCATCACATTCTTGCACTGCTTTTTTTCTGCTCTTTATGCATCTGTACATGTAAATCCATAAAAACCAAAGAGAAGTATCAATCCCTAGCATGTCAATACTCTGATTATTAGCATAATTCCACAGGTACTTTCGTCTTTAAAGGAGCTCAGGATGCACAATTTCAATTCACATTGCTTGGAAATATGGTTCAGATTGTCAAAGGAGAATAAAACCAAATTGAAATCTTATCCTGGCTCTCTATACTCCAATAACAAGAGACTCTAAAATGAGCTTAGATATAACATCCCACACAATGAGGAGAAGCAACATATTAAACCTATAGGAGGCTGATCTCAAATTGGTACAGTATGTGTGACAAAATGTGATAAATAATAGTAACTTTCTGGCTGTTGTGCCTAAAGAGAACCTTTAACAACTGCGACTGACTCCCAGTCTTTTTCAACATTCTCAAACTGCTCCATTTGACAAGGCACTACTCTGCTGAACGTGCACAGTAAATAATCCAAAGCATGGAATGTATCATTGCAGGACCTACTGATGGTGAAATCATCGTGGTTTTTATAGCCTCGCTCACTTTTACAAGCAGAAGTGCTGTGAGGGGTCACAGCCCTGTTTCATGTCATATGGCAATTGGAGGGAGCTGAACACCCACCGTGAGGCCCTGAGGTGGCCAGCTGGCATGGCGGGGCCCTGCAATAGTGTTTTGCCCACCCACACAGTGTGTGCTCAACCAGCAAATAAAGAAAACAACGGTAGTTTTACAAATTGCCAACTGTAAATAATTAACTCATTAGATAAAAATACTGATAATAAAGAAAAGAGAAAGAAATCGCACATGAATCTTAAGTACACTGGAGGAATAAACCCTTTCCAAATGCAATGAACAGGCCTGAAAAAGAAATCTCTTAAAATGCTACATGAGACAAGGCAGTCTGCTACTTTCAAAGTTCAGCCGAGAAACTACAGATCAGAACTAGATTTAACTACCACTTTTGGCCATAATATTAACATGCAATCCCCTGTGGGATACTTTCAGTACCTTCCTTGGCACGCTGAAAGCCAGCACCCTGTGAAGTAAAACAGGCTATGTATTAACTAGGAACGCCTAGGCCAGGCTCCAATTTCAGAACCTAACACAAGACCTGACATCCTGAAAAATGGGAACTAGTGGGGAAGCCAGGGTGATTTGCATCGCTTGGGCCTCTCTAGTCTGCACTTTCACTTATTCAAAACGAAATTTTAATTTGAACTGTAAACTAACTTCATTGTACTTTCTAAACTGATTAATGGATGCATTAGAAGTTGTCCTTATTCTGTGGCTAATAAAAAAACTAAATTAAAAAAAATTACTTTAACCAAAATAATAGGTATGGGCTGAAAGAAATCTTGCTTTGGTTTAGATCAAGGGTGGGTCAAATATTTCCATACAGAGACTGCTGACTTTCCGTGAAGACATTTTCTAGATAATTTCACAAGGAAGATAAGAATATATATATATAATATAAAGGACTCTGGTGCTTTACCACTCTAAGTTCTGTTGAACCTATTGTTCTTTTTCTGCAGCCTCTGTTTATTTTTCATTTGTGAAGTATCATGTACACATCTCTGCATGATATTTCTGCTGGCTCACTTTGTAAAGTCTCAGCAAGTTTTTTCAAAGCTGGACTGTGATTCCTACTGAATGCATGTGATCACCAAGGAAAAAGATGATCAGAGAAAATATTACTTTTAAATGGGCCAGATTCTGCTATAAGAGCGACTTGTTATTAACTCTTCCATCCCTTTGTTTTGAGATTTGTAGAGAGCTATAAGTCCCAATGAAATTGAAAAGTTTTCAACGATTCACTTGATCATATATATGTTTTCTCTAGCCCTCTTCACTTGAGCCTTACCTCCTTCAGGGTCTTAAACAATCCATTTTGGACTTTATTTTATGACAACAACAGTAATCATGTAAAAATGCAAGTTGTGAAGATGGAAGAAGGGCAAAAAAAAAAAAAAGATGCAGCAAATCTGTCTTCCATTAGCACATTTTGACTAAAACTAGCATGTTAACATGATTTCTTTTTATCAAATTCCTTCCTAATCACTTTTAAGATGCCCCCTCCCTTCTTCTCTTCCAATTATGGCCTAGATTCTGGGTTAGAAGCTAGACTACAGGTCACAGTTAAGACACAACCTTATACTTTGCCTTCAGTTGTAGAGAGAGACTAAGGAGAACGTGAAATGGAATTCTAGGTGATGCAAGAATAAAGTGGCCAGAGTTTGTGGGGAAAGGCACGTCTGCTGTGACATCCTAAGAGGACAAGAAGGCAGCAACTTGAAAATTTTCCAGAGAAAGTGTTCACAGGGAAATGACGATTTTTGTGGTGTGCTCCTTAAGGGCTTAAGGAGTTCATTTGTAAGTACACAAAATTTGGACAGAAAAGCGAAGGCAAAACAAAGGGACTGAGCTATTGACTAAGTATGGGAAGGGGAAAGAAACAAGACTACAACAAGGTGGGGTGAAAGGAGGGCTTGGTGTAGAAGAAGAAATCCCAGTGGTCAGCCCCAAGGGGCACTGACCCTCACACAATGGAGAGTGGACCTGCAGGCTGATCCATTGGAGAAAGGCTTGGTATTGTGGACGGGGCTCACGATGGTCATGCAGCAGGAGGACGCTGGAATAGATTGGAAATCTGAATTTTAAGCGGATTTTTTAATAACCTAGCAAAGGATTTTGGAAAACCGACTTTATACTATTGGGCTGAGGTACCAGCATCTGAAAATATTACATTAAAGATGTAATACTAAAGAGTATTACATTTCTAAATTCAATGTCCATAAAGTGGGTGGAGTGAAGGAGGGGATCCCTGATAAAGGTATCATCAGGCCCACAAAATTGCTAAGGTGAACTACAAATTATGTGTATATACTTTTCAACTTTAAGTTACTTCATCAAGGATGTCATACATTGATTGCATTTAGTCAGTATTATTGCAAAATTTTCTACCACCCCTGTGGAAGCAAAGAGCACATTTTTTAACTGTGTAACATTTGGAACTGGGCATTTTTTCGTCTTTTTGTGCTACATATCCTTAAGTGGTTTAAAACAATCATTAGTCCTGATTTATGTCTTGTATATAAAGAGAGTAAACTATTCTCTCACTGTAGTAGTTTCCAAGATACCATTTAATAAATGACAAAGTATCAAGTTAACAAAAGAAACTGAAGTCATTAATAAGGAAAACTGCTTTTCTGGAAACCCAAACATCTGAACAGCTCAGCTCTGAATAGAAATAAGCAATTTAAATGGCTATGATAAGACAAATCTGTTACTATGACACCACGGACGGTACATACGTTAAACTTAATTTTTCCCCTGGGAGGGGGGACCGCCTGCAGCGGGAATCCATCAGTCTGGGGCTTTGACTAGGAAGGAGGGAAGACAGAAAGAATGTTCTGATTTAGGCTGTGGAATTTAGAGGCAGATCCCATAACCATTACAGAAAGTTCTTGTTCCTGAATAAAAATTCTGAAATTCTGCAATCTGTGCTCTCTAAATTCCTTCCATGAGGTCTTCTCTCAAATCCTTCATTCAAAGGATTTGTTTCCCCCCAGGAAATAATAGCCTGGAGCATATGGCATGGCTTCGCATAGGTGGTTTATGTAATTGTGAATGAGCTAATCAAAAATCTTAGGAGTACATACAGAAAAAAAAAATTTTAAAAATCTTAGGATTACAAAAAAAATCTATAAAAGTAAGCTTAGGGAAGTCTTCTCCATTTACTTTCTGTCAGCCTCTAACAAGCATATTGAAATGAAGAGGTTAAAATATTATTGAGTAGGCTTAAGAAATATTTGCAGAAAAATTAAGCTGTTAGGTATAGTCTATAAAGCAATGTATCTCAGAGCAGATAATTATAAGAATGTTGACCTTACCAATATTTTGCTTATCTGAGAAACTATAATTGTAACTATGTATTTCTCATCTAGTCAACTGACTAAAACAATAAAAGCCACATTTAGTTGATAATGTGCTTTCCCCAAATAATATTTAATTTGCCACAATTATAAGTAAAAAGTGTTCATAATAAAAACAAAATTGGTAAGTAGATATTTAAGAAATATTTGTTAAAGCTCACAAAAGTGACTATAATTCTGTTCTTATTTACATATGTTAATTTTAGCTCTTTATATGCAAATTTAGAAAATGCTTACACCTTAAATAATTTTTTTTCCAAATTCTCCCTTGAAGAAAAAGGAATACAGTTGACTTTTGAATTGTGCAGTGTTGTTGAAGTATGGCATTTTCTCTTTAAAAACAAATGACTAAGCAATGGCCATTGGCTTTCATAAAGTTGTACTTGACTATAAAGATGCCTTTGGAAGTGAACTATGAATTACCTGTGATAAAGAGGTAAAGGGTTTGAATATGCTTAATTGCAATGATTGTCCAAACAAACATTCCAAATTGGATCTAAATATATTATCTAAGATACACAAAAGTTATGGTTTTTGCATAAGTTTCAGCTTGGTCAGCAGGTAATTTTACAGGGGTTTCTTGCTTAATAAGGGATTTTGTTTTTTGGATTGGCATAACTAAAAAATAGTGTTAGCTTAGCTTTTCTCTGGAGAATTTCTTTTGTTGTTTTAACTGTATGTGTTAAACTGAAATATCAAAATACATTTATAGACATATTTAAATAAATTTTCAGGAGATAGGAAGATGGCGGCGATATAGGCAGACGCGTCCCAGGTCGTGTCCCGGAGCAAATGGAGTCAGCAGCTGAAACTAGTAACACCCACACCGAATTGGCGAAATTGCTCAGCTGGTGAGACGGTTTGCAGCCCAGAAGAGCAGAACTCCCCAGGAAAGGTAAAAAAAACCAGGGATTTGGGCAGGAAAGTTTGCCAGACCTCTGAACCCAGAGAGTCGGAGGGAGACCGCGCGGCAGCCGCGTCCCTTGGGACAGGCACAGCCCCTGACGGGGGAAAGGAGAACCGCGGGATTCCTGGCGCCGCCAGGGGAATTGAGAGCTCAGTGCTGTGATCACAGAGGACTGAGCCTAAAGGGGGCAGCCTGAAGAGCTGACCAGACCATGCAGTCCCGGTAAGAGAAGAAGCTTACAGAAACCAAGCCTTCCCCGTTTCCGCGGCCGGCGTTTGTTTGATTGTTTTCACTGAATCCTGTTCATGGGACATTTCGGATACAGACACTCACCTGTGCTGAAGAGAGGGAGAGTGTGCGGAGGAGTGGAATCTGGGGAGAGACTGAAGAGAGAGGGGGGGCCGGGAGAGGTGGCAGCGAATTGAGTGCTGAGACACCCCCGAGCCCAGGTCTGGGGCAGACATTCTCTCCGGAGAGTGAGACTCCTCCCCCCAGCCCCCAGGCAAGGAGCACAGCCACACCCAGATTCCACCCTGTAGGAGATCAAGGATTAAAATAATCTGATCAATCCCTGGGAGTTAACAGGGTCTGGCCTATAGAGGGATTTTCAATCCCAGCAACAACACAGCGCCGGTAACTAACTATTACGCAGCCAGCTCTGGGCAGTGAACTTCCACTGGACAGAGAGGCCCTATAGCCTCAGAGGCCAACCCCAGAACACTGCCACCCAGAGGCTGACCCACAAACTGACTCTTTGCTAAACACAAAATAAGGCAGTCTGGGAAAGAAATGCGGCCTGCTTTAAAATAAGGACTGTGGTTTACAACACAGAGGAACAGTGTATCGCAGGGGAACTCAACACTCTCCTGAATACCTGGCAGGTCTAAGGCGAGCCACACTGAAGAATAGAAGAACCGAGGGACCTTCACTACTGCAAGTCTTTTTTTTTTTTTTTTTTTTTTTCTTTTTTTTTCTTTTTTTTTTTTTTTTTCTTTTTTCACCTTTTAACTAAGAAACCAATTTTTTTCTTCTTCTTTTTTCTTTTCTTTCTGTTTTTTTTTTTTCTTCTTTTCCATCACCTCATTTTACCCTTTTAACTACTACCTTCTTATTTTTAACCAGTATTATTACTGCTACCATTTTACCATTTTTTAAAGTGTCATTTTATTTTCTCTTTATTTTATTTTGGGATTAGTGTTCTCCATCCTATTTTCATCGTTATATTATTGGTTGTTTCTAGTTTGCATTCATCTCCAGGGAGCTGTTGCTGGAATCTGTTGGGATTAATGGCGGTTCTATAGGAGTATTCTCCTCATATTATAAGTCTCTTCCCCTCTTCCACTTCATTCTCTCTTTTCGCTCTTTTATTTTCTTTTTTTTCTTTTTTCTCCTTTTTTTTTTCTTTCTTTTTTCTTGTCTTTTCTTTTCTTGCTTTTTTCCCCCCTCCTTTTTCCCAATTTCATTTTTGCACTCTTTTTTTTTTTGGTCCCTACTTTTCTTTTTTCTCTTTTATCTTTTTCCCTTCCATCCTCCTTATCCCCTAATTCTCTTAATTCGGGTGGTCACCTTTATTTGGGGTTATTAATATCGTGAATATATTTGTGTATACTGCCGGGTACGTGGTGCCTTGTTGTGTTGTATTTTGTGCCTTTAAATCAACGCAGCAGATCGAAGCTACAGCAACCTCCAGAGCACCACACCCTCTGCTGAGGAACAGCAGCTGTATGTGAAGCCTCGCCCCACCAGCCAGAAGAGCCACCTCAGCTGTGAACAGCACACACCAGAGGAGCTGCTGCCAACTGAAGAGCAGCTGCTACCGCAACCGCCCGAAGAGCAACCACAGACCAAGGAGTCACTGCCACCAAGGGAGCAACCACTGAACGACTCAACGTCTAGATATGTCAGTGAGATCAAACATGGGTAGACAAAGAAACCCCCAAAGGAAAGAGAAGGAGGGCTCTCCAGAAAAGCAGCTAAGTAATACAGAGGCATGCAACATGACAGACAAAGAATTCAGAATAAGGGTCCTAGAGTGCATAAACCGGATGGAGGAAAAAATCGACATCCTCTGCAAGAAGCAAGAAGAAACAGATGAAAAAATCGATAACATATGGAAGAAGCTAGAAGAAACAGATGAAAAAATCAACAACTTAAGTAAGACCCAAGAAGAAATGAAGAGTGATATAGCTGCAATGAAAAACTCCATTGAAAGTATCAACAGTAGACTAGGAGAAGCGGAGGACCGAATTAGTGAATTAGAAGACAAGGAAGCAAAACACACCCAAAATGTACTGCAATTGGAGAAAAAAATTAAAACACAGGAGGAGAGCCTAAGGGAGCTTTGGGACAACATGAAACGAAACAACATACGAATAATAGGGGTACCAGAACAACAGAAGGATGAACAAGGATTAGAAAACCTATTAGAAGAAATAATATCAGAAAACTTCCCTGAGGTGGGGAAGAAAAAAGTCACACAAGCTCAGAGAGTCCCAAACAAGGTGAACCCGAAAAGACCCACACCAAGACACATCATAATTACCATGGCAAATGTTCAGGACAAAGAGAGAATCTTACAGGCTGCAAGAGAGAGACGGAAAGTTACATACAAGGGATCGCCCATTAGATTGTCAAATGATTTCTCAACTGAAACACATCAGGCCAGAAAAGAATGGACAGAAATTTACAAAGTGATGCAAAGCAAAGGACTGAATCCAAGAATACTCTATCCAGCAAGGCTATCATTCAAACTTGAAGGGGAAATAAGAAGCTTCACAGACAAAAAAAGGCTAAGGGAGTTTATCACCACCAAGCCAGCAATGCAAGGAATGCTAAAGGGACTGGTATAAAAATAATAAAAAGCTCAGAAAGAAAACAGCCACACACACAAAAACAGAAATGGCTACAAACAAGTACCTTTCAATAATAACTTTAAACGTAAACGGACTAAATGCTCCAAACAAAAGACATCGAGTGGCTGAATGGATAAAAAAACATGACCCATACATCTGCTGTCTACAAGAAACCCACCTCATTAGAAGGGACTCACACAGACTGAAAGTGAAAGGATGGAAAAATATCTTTCAGGCAAATGGAAAGGAAAAGAAAGCTGGGGTAGCAATACTTATATCGGACAAAATAGACCTCAAAGTGAAGGCCATAACAAGAGATAAGGAAGGCCATTTCATAATACTAAAGGGATCAGTACAACAAGAAGATATAACTCTGGTAAACATATATGCACCCAATGCAGGAGCACCCAAATTCATAAAAAAACTCCTGGAGGATATCAAAGGAGAGATCGACAACAATACAATCATAGTAGGGGACTTTAATACACCACTGACAGCACTTGATAAGCCCTCTAGACAAACAATCAGCAAAGATACAGCAATCCTAAATGACTCACTAGATCAGATGGACTTAATAGACATCTTCAGAACACTCCACCCCAAAGCCAGGGAATATACATTCTACTCAAATGCTCATAAGACATATTCAAAAATAGACCATATATTGGGTCACAAGCAAAGTATCCCCAAATTCAAGAAGATTGAAATCATAAAAAGCATCTTCACAGACCACGATGGCATAATATTAGAAATAAACTACAATAAAAACAACCCAAAATACTCAAACACCTGGAAGCTGAATAGCATGCTATTAAATATTGATTGGGTTACCAATGAGATCAAAGAAGAAATTAAAAACATCCTGGAAACTAATGACAATGAAAACACAACAATCCAAAACCTATGGGACACAATGAAAGCAGTCTTGAGAGGGAAGTTTATAGCTCTACAGGCCTATCTCAAAAAACAAGAAAACATGGTAGTAAATCATCTAACTCTACAACTCAAAGAATTAGAAAGAGAGCAACAAGAAAACCCCAGAGTGAGCAGAAGGAAGGAAATAATAAAGATTAGAGCAGAAATAAATGACATAGAGACCAAAAAAACAATACAGAAAATCAATGAAACCAAGAGCTGGTTCTTTGAAAGGATAAACAAGATTGACAAACCTCTAGCCAGACTCACCAAGAAGCAAAGAGAGAGGACCCAAATAAACAAAATCAGAAACGATAGAGGCGAAATAACAACAGACCCCACAGAAATACAAATGATCATTAAAAACTACTATGGACAGCTCTACTCCAACAAACTAGACAACCTGGAGGAAATGGACAAATTCCTAGAAAAATACAACATTCCAAAACTCAATCAGGAAGAATCTAAAAATCTCAACAGGCCAATAACTATGGAAGAAATTGAAGCAGTCATCAAAAAGCTTCCATCAAACAAAAGCCCAGGACCAGACGGCTTCACAGGGGAGTTTTACCAAACATTCAAGGAAGAACTAAAACCTATCCTCCTCAGACTACTACAAAAAATTCAAGAGGAAGGAACACTTCCAAGCTCATTCTATGAAGCCAGCATCACCCTAATACCAAAACCAGGTAAAGACAACACAATGAAAGAGAACTACAGGCCAATATCCCTCATGAACATAGATGCCAAAATCCTCAACAAAATCTTAGCAAATCGGATCCAGCAGTACATCAGAAAGATCATACACCATGACCAAGTAGGATTTATCCCAGGGATGCAAGGATGGTACAATATCCGCAAATCAATCAACGTGATACATCACATAAACAAACTGAAAGAAAAAAACCACATGGTCATATCAATTGATGCAGAAAAAGCATTTGACAAAATTCAACACCCATTTTTGATAAAAACTCTCAGCAAGGTGGGAGTAGAAGGATCATACCTCAACATAATAAAAGCCATATATGACAGGCCCACAGCCAACATCATACTCAATGGGCAAAAACTAACACCATTTCCCCTAAGAACAGGAACAAGACAGGGATGCCCCCTCTCACCACTCCTGTTCAACATAGTACTGGAAGTGTTAGCCATTGCAATTCGGCAAGAAGAAGAAATAAAAGGCATCCAAATTGGAAAAGAGGAAGTAAAACTGTCCTTATTTGCAGACGACATGATATTATACATACAAAACCCCAGAGACTCCATCCAAAAGCTACTAGACTTAATACATGAATTTGGCAATGTAGCAGGATACAAAATTAACCCCAAGAAATCTGAGGCATTTCTATACACCAGTAGTGAACTTTCAGAAAGAGAGATTATAAAAGCAATCCCGTTTACCATTGCACCAAAAAAATTAAGCTACCTAGGAATCAACTTAACTAAAGAGGTAAAAGACCTCTACTCAGAAAACTACAGGACGTTGAAAAAAGATATAGAGGAAGACATAAACAGATGGAAGAACATACCGTGTTCATGGATTGGTAGAATCAACATCATTAAAATGTCCATACTACCCAAAGCAATCTATAAATTCAACGCACTTCCCATTAAAATACCAACGGCATACTTCAGAGATCTAGAACGAACTCTCCAAAAATTCATCTGGAATAAAAAAAGACCCCGAATAGCTGCAGCAATCCTGAAAAAGAACAAAGTAGGTGGGATCTCAATACCAGATATCAAGTTGTATTACAAAGCCACTGTTCTCAAAACTGCCTGGTACTGGCACAAGAATAGGCATATAGATCAATGGAATAGAATAGAGAGCCCAGAAATCGGCCCGAACCAATATGCTCAATTAATATTTGACAAAGGAGGCAAGAACATACAATGGAGCCAAGATAGTCTCTTCAATAAATGGTGTTGGGAAAATTGGACAGATATATGCAAGAAAATGAAACTAGACCACCAACTTACACCATACACAAAGATAAACTCAAAATGGATAAAGGACTTAAATGTACGACAGGAAACCATAAAAATTCTAGAAGAATCCAAAGGCAACAAAATCTCAGACATATGCCGAAGCAATTTCTTCACTGACACAGCTCCTAGGGCACTTGAAACTAAAGAGAAAATAAACAAATGGGACTTCATCAAAATAAAAAGCTTCTGCACAGCAAAAGAAACCATCAACAAAACAACAAGAAAACCCACTGTGTGGGAAAACATATTTGCCAATGTCATATCTGATAAGGGCCTAATCTCCAAAATTTATAGGGAACTCATACAACTCAACAAAAGGAAGATAAACAATCCAATCAAAAAGTGGGCAAAGGACCTAAATAGACACCTTTCAAAAGAGGACATTCAGAAAGCCAAGAGACATATGAAAACATGCTCAAAGTCACTAATCATCCGAGAGATGCAAATCAAAACAACAATGAGGTATCATCTCACACCTGTCAGACTGGCTATCATCAACAAATCAACAAACGACAAGTGCTGGAGAGGATGTGGAGAAAAAGGATCACTTGTGCACTGCTGGTGGGAATGCAGACTGGTGCAGCCACTATGGAAGACAGTATGGAGTTTCCTTAAAAAACTGAAAATGGAACTCCCATTTGACCCTGTGATCCCACTTCTAGGATTATATCCCAAGAAACCAGAAACACGAATCAGAAAGGATATATGCACCCCTATGTTCATAGCAGCACAATTCACCATAGCTAAGATCTGGAAACAGCCTAAGTGCCCATCAGTAGATGAATGGATTAGAAAACTGTGGTACATCTACACGATGGAATACTATGCTGCTGTAAAAAGAAAGGAACTCTTACCATTTGCAACGTCATGGATGGAACTGGAGAGCATTATGCTAAGTGAAATAAGCCAGTCAATGAAGGAAAAATACCACATGATCTCACTCATTCATGGATAATAGAGACCATTATAAACTTTTGAACAATAATAGATACAGAGGCAGAGCTGCCTCAAACAGATTGTCAAACTGCAGCGGGAAGGCCGGGGAGGGTTGGGGGGCAGGAGGTAGGGGGGTAAGAGATCAACTAAAGGACTTGTATGCATGCATATAAGCATAACCAATGGACATAAGACACTGGGGGATAGGGGAGGCTAGGGGACTGTCTAGGGCGGGGTGATAAAATGGACACATATGTAATACCCTTTGTAATACTTAAAGCAATAAAAAAAAAAAAAAAAAAAAAAAAAAAAATAAATAAATTTTCAAACAATGAATTATTTTAAAGTTTATTAACACAAAAAATGAACATGAAACCCATTGGAGACACGTTAAGAAAAGCTAAGCTCTGTGCATATTAAATATATTGCCCATTCAACATTTGAGCAAGTGTTATAATGCAGTTTTATTACACCAAACAATTAGTATTGTCAGTCAGTATTACCTTAGATATAATCAATTATACTCAAAGCAGGCTACATTTGAATCAAATAACTATGTGATAAAAAATAATGCAAAACAATAGTTTATTTAAGAAAACTTTACCTATACAGTGCTTATTGACCATTGCCTTGTTTTCCTTTGATGAGTATCATCAGGGATATAATTAAAGTTAATAAATTGTACTCTTCCAGTGCCATGTAGATTTAATACTCTTGAAATTTATTTTTTTAAATCTCTATATAAAATTAGATTTCTAATTCTTACTCTTTCAGTAACACAATACTTTTGAAGTCTTCATTATGAAGCACTGTGTTATATGTTAATTACTGTATGACCACATGTGCCTTGGAAAAAATTTTCAAATTAAAATATTTATTTAAGTAAACCAGAATTACAATTGGGTACATTTAATCAGACTAAGGTTTGTTTCTGATGGAAATACTTGTTTAAGTTTCAATTTGTTAAAGGTTGTTTCAATCATAGTATTGTTTACTCTTCAGACACTGAGGATAATATGAAATTTTTGTAATTTGCAAGACATATTGCAAGTTAAAACGCAGTTTACCCATGAAATAATCTCGGCATGACTGGAATTTATTTTAGATTATGTAAATGGTGAAACCCTGCCACAACTCAGTAAGGTCGAAAAATGTAACTATACAAAATGTGAGGTTGTGATAGTACAAGGTTAACAAAAAAGAATAAACTTTTTTAGTTTGTCTTCCAGCTACTCTGTGGTAAAATAAGAAATAAGTTATCATTTTTTAAAAAATGGAAAAATGACTGACGGTTACAAATAAAGTGTACACACTATACTAATCTGAGAAAGACTGAAGTGATACATGACAATCATTTCTTAGTGCTTCCTTCTGCTAACCCACCCCCCCAACCCCCACTACCACCACCAAGAAAAATCACCTTTCACACACTCTGCTGTTGCTTTTTGAGAACTTGGGCTGGCCAGAGATTGGTGTTACTCAGCAATACCATACCACATAACCTGTATTTGGAAACTGTAGGGACTTTACTGTAATTTGAAATACCATCTACCCAAAAGCCTTTATTTCTTGGTACATTCATCATCTTGCTTATTGCCAAGGTTTACATAGTTGATCTGACTGTACAGTTGAGTGTAATATCCCTTTCCTCATTGCCTTCCAGAATGTGTGTTTAATTGACAAGAATGACCTTTCTAACTAACGAATAGCCTTTTTAGCAAAAATGTAAATGAATGGAATAGTTGTACTTCTCTAAGGGAAATTCTAAACACATTGTGTGTGTTTGTTTTTTGACCATTCCTAGGGTATGTAAAATTATGTTTTATTAAAATTGTGGGGGTTTTAAAGAGCAAATGTTGTTTGCATTATTTTCTTTTAAAATTAAAGCTCTATATCAACCCACGATTTATTTCTACATTTACTTTTTCTTCAAACTATATGGAGGCTATGGTAGTTCTTGAAAATAAAAATGTGAATAATTCACAGCCTTTGTGCCCAAGCTGCTCCTGGTCAGATGACAGCGAAAAACAAAGGAAAGTAGTAATAAGGGTGATATATGCTGTAAAGTCATAAAGGGAATCAGTAGTGCCACCAAGGAGCAAGTAGGTTTGAAAGTAGACTATATCTAAGTATAATGATTGAAAGAAGTTTCAAAATTAACACCTGGGAAGTAATGAAATATATTAAGAACTTGATGTTCTTTTTAAAGTTACCACTCATAATAGAGCAGCAATTCTTTTCAAAGACTGGTAAAAAGGAAATCCTTACTACCCCACTGAAAGGAAATTAAGGAGGAGGGGGGAAATCTCATGAGCAGAAATATTCTAGTCACTACTCTTTGGTACATGGGCTTAGAATACTTACACTAGGGATTCATAAGACACACAGTCTGTAATCTCATAATGAAAAGATGATCATATTTCATATACGCCTCCCTTGGGGAAGAAACATATTATTTAAAATCAGGTTAGCCAGCAAATAAAATTGTTTAATTTCATTCTGGGTGTGGTCCTGGGTGTGGGTTTAGCAAACCCCCAAATATTTCTCAGGGGAGATAAAACTGGAGATTATCAGAGTTATTTTAATGCCTTTATCCATTGTTTCTATAACTATTTTCAAGATAAAAATGCCAGAGAGACTTTACAATAAATCACATTGCTGTATTCTCAGATATTATACCATTTGAATGACAAAGCATCGCCCTCAGAGTGGTTCCCCCTTTTGTGGTTATAATTCTACCAATGTCTAGCAGTTAAGACAACAGAGGTAAATAAGAATCTCCAGCTTGGCCAGTGTGGCTTAGTGAATGAACATCAACCTATGAATCAGGAGGTCATGGTTCGATTCCAGGTCAGGGTACATGCTTAGGTTGCTGGCTGGATCCCCAGTGGGGGGCATGAAGAATGCAGCCAATCAGTGGTTCTTTCCCATCATTGATGTTTCTATCTTTCTCTCCCTCTCACTTCCTCTCTCTAAAGTCAATACAAACATATTAAAAAATATCTCTAACGTCCTGGTACTATAGATAATACTGTTGTCATCATAATTAGCTAGTTACTCACATTAATAGTAGAGCAAAGAGGAGGCCAGGCATTATAAGCGTGGTCATCTGGACAGCTTCACCAGGAAGCTACAACTTCACACTCCCCAGGGAACCACTGATCCATTCCCAGCAAATCACTAGGGGAAAGGATTAAACAAAGAGGGGGTTCATATGCAATGAAATCAAGGTGATCTATGAAAAGTGCTTGTCTGTTAGTCTAGCCCAGGAAACAATGGATTGCCAAGGGGGTAGACCCCATTAGAAGTGTGCAAAATCTTGGAAAGCCTTGTTAAAATTCCAAAGGGTTCCCTCTCTTCCTGCCCTTCCTCTTGTTCGCTTGTTCTCTTGCTCCAGAACCTGCACTCGCCTGGCCTGTGTGCTCACCTGTTCTCTCTCCATAGTCATGTGGTCTTAAGCAGCTGCAAGAGCCCTGGCCATACAGACTTCAAAGTAAGATGCTGGACTGCACTGGACTTTAATATGGAACAGAAACTCTGGGTAATAGCCTTAATTCTGGCCCTGATGAAGGCAAGACTGAATTTCTTCCATGGTGAGACAGAGATGGGATTTTATAGGGGAACTCCCTTAATTTTAAATCATCAATAAAGCTTACCACAAAACCCCATCTTCCCATGGGGGGGCCTTAGGAATTTTTTTTTTCTCATGGCACCCCAAGAACTCCCCTTGCACTGATTTCCCAATGTCTTAGTGTTCAAATTGGGATGTATTTGTTCTAGGAAAAAATCTTGAGAAAAGCATTCAACATGCATGTTTGTAAGTCATTGTGATCACCATGCTCTTTTATTATCTACTAGAGGCCTGTTGCACGAAAAGATTCGTGCAATAGGCCTTCCCTTCCCCTGGCTGCCGGCACCGGTTTTCCTCTGGCACACGGGACCCAGGCTTTTGCTCCAGTGGGAGCCGCCTTCAGTCTTCGCTTCTCTGGTCAGAGCCGCCTTCAGTCTTGGCTCTGCTGCTTCGTGCCTACATATGCAAATTAACCGCCATCTTTGTTGGTGGTTAATTTGCATATCTCGCTGATTAGCCAATCAAAGGCGTAGCAAAGGTATGGTCAATTACCATGTTTGTCTATTATTAGATAGGATATTTGCTCCTGTTTCAGATCTACATTACATTTTCTAAAAATATTTATTTTTATTCCATCTTAATTTGTTCTGTTTAAATTATTAAATTGTACCAAACAATTACTCTTAATATGATTTTAGTAAAGTCTACTGACAAAGCTTTTAAATTATTATGTGAACAGCTCTTGTTTGTTGTGCTTTTTGTGTTTTTGTGTTGTTTTTTTGATAGGTGGGATTTGTCTCTTTTTAATCCATAACACTTTATAATTCCTTCTTACAATTCTCTTACTAATTTACATATAACTAACAACCTTCTCTCTATGCATTTCTTACCTTCTTGACTGCCTTTTCTCATCTTTATTGATTTCCAGTCTCTTCTCACCTTGTAAACATTAGTGTTCCTGTAGTTCTGTGCCTTTGCTCAGCTCTATGCTTTGTTTTCTGGGGCTATTTTTTCTGCCTCTATATTTTCAATATATTGCAAAAATGTCGAGCTATCAAATCTATAAACCTTAACTCAACCTTCTCCCATAAAATTTTCAAATGCTGAGTACCTCTATTGGATGTTTGAAATTATACTTTATAACATGAATTTGAAAAAGACTTCCTTCATTTTTTCAAATGATTTGCAAATTCTATTGTTTAAGTTTTATTCCCACTTTATATTCCCACTTTATATTAATTAAAACATGCTCTCCAGAGATAGAATTATGAGTGTAGCATGGAAGGAGGAAAATCTTTGTCCAAAGAGAATGAGCTTTGTGCATACTTTACTCAAACCCAGGCAAATTCCATCCATCCTAACCATCAAAACAATTTCTTTGGTAGTCATTGCTTGTGACAATATTTTTCCTGTTGTGGTCCTTATTACATATTTGAGATATCTAACTGATATAAACTAAAAACGGGTATTGCACAGCAGTTATATAATAAAGAAAGTTGTAAAGTGTTCTACACAGTTCATTTTTTTAACAGATGATCAATGAATTATCATAAGGAGAAATAAAGTTAATTCATATACTTATTCAGTTTATAACTTGAAGTTGCTGTAAGTTTTTCTAAATTTAAGTATCTTTTAAGAAGAATCAGTAAACAACAAATCATAAATAAATACATTTTAGAACTAATTTTATACTGTCTTAAAGATATGTATTCTCTATGAGGAGATAAACTATCATTGCTCTGTGGAGTACTTCTATCTCTGAATATAGATAGTTACTTATTGAAAACTACCAATGCATTGAGCCAGAGCAATGTTATTGAAACAGAGTTGCTTTTGAAAAAACAAAGACTGAGTTCTCTGCTAGGGAGAAGATGGGAATATTTTGAACTTCATTATTTTGTGCCACGGTCATCATTTTGGCTGGGCCAGAATATTCTTTTGGATTCCGTTAAAGATGTTAATTATTTGAATACTAGGGGCCCGGTGCACGAAATTCGTGCACTGGTTGTAAGGGGGGGGGGGAGTGTCCCTCAGCCCAGCCTGCCCCCTCTCACATACTGGGAGCCCTCAGGCGTTGACCCCCATCACCCTCCAATCGCAGGACGGCCCCTTGCCCAGGCCTGACGCCTCTGACAGAGATGTCAGGCCTGGGCAGGGGACCCCCAGACCCCTCTGATTGCTGGCTCTTACCCTTGCCCAGGCCTGATGCCTCAGCCAGAGGCATAGACCCCCATCACCCTCTGATCACCTGATTGGCCCCTTGCCCAGGCCTGACGCCTCCGCCAGAGGTGTCAGGCTTGGACAGGGGACCCCCATCTCCCCGCGATCACTGGCTCTGGCCCCCGCCCAGGCCTGAGGCCTCTGCCCCGGAATCATGCCTGGGCAGGGGACCCCCATCTCCCTCTGATCGCTTGCTCCACCCCCGCCCAAGCCTGACCCCTCTGACCCAGGCTTCAGGCCTGGGCAAGGGGACCATCATATCCCCCCAATCCCCGGCTCAGCCCCCCACCCAGGCCTGATGCCTCAGCCAGAGGAGTTCACCCTCATCATCCTCCGATCACCAATCACCGGATCGGCCCCTTGACCAGGCCTGAGGCCTTCGGCAGAGGTGTCAGGCCTGGGCAGGGGACCCCCAGCTCCCCGCGGTTGCAGGCTCCGCCCCTGCCCAGGCCTAACGCCTCTGGCCTAGGCGTCCGGCCCGGGAAGCGGGGACCTGCAGTGGCAGCGGGAGGCGCTGCGATCGTGGGCTTCGCTTTAGGCCCAGGCAAGGGACCCCTAACTCCCGGGACTGCCAGCTTCGACCTTGCCCAGCTCCCACCTTGCCCAGCTCCCATCGTTGGCTCCACCCCTACTTCCTGCTATCACTGGCCAGGGCGGCAAAGGCGCCTGATTCTCCGATCATGGCTGAGGGGCAGGGCAAAGGTGGCCCCAGGGCCGCCTTTGCCCTGCCCCCCAGCTCTTAGCTCCCCCCTGGGTTTCTGATCACTGTCAGTGGCAGGGGGCTTCTTCCTGCTTTCCCTTTCGCCTCCCTGCATTGTGCCTACATATGCAAATTAACCGCCATCTTGTTGGCAGTTAACTGCCAATCTTAGTTGGCAGTTAACTGCCAATCTTAGTTGGCAGTTAACTGCCAATCATAGTTGGCAGTTAATTTGCATATAGCCCTGATTAGCCAATGAAAAGGGTATCATCGTATGCCAATTACCATTTTTCTCTTTTATTAGTGTAGATATTAGTGTAGATAGATTCTTGTGTCAATTTTTGTTTGTTTGTTTCTGTACTTCTAACTTTAATTAAGCCCTTTGGGTCAATGCTTAAAAATTTATTTTCATGTATTTTGATCTAGGAAAAAGCATAATCTAATTTCAAAGTTAATTAAATCCAATTTGTTCCAAAGGCAACACATCTGAGATACTAATAGCACTATTTTCCTTTTATGAACCTAAATTTTTGTTTCTTGAGGGTGAATATTCAGAAACAAGGTACTAGTTATATTTCAGTAAGTAGCTGTTGAATGTGGTTGGCATCTTAATATGGGATTATACTGTGGAATACATTAAAATTATAAAATATAATTTAATTTAGACATATACTATGAAGACATACTTTGAATTACTTATAATTGTTATCAAAAGAACATATGCAATAAATTACAAAGGAGACGTTTATAATAGCTCATAATCAAATTTACAAGGATTATAATACACATAATCTGCATATACTGGAATGCAATAAAAATTATATAAAATCCCATTAAGTAGGAAATCAGAAAAGCATGACCTTCCACTCTTTACTTTGTCTATTCTTTAAACTACATGTTTATTTTAATATTTTAAAGACACACTCAGTAAAATGCATAAGGAGATAAAGAGGAGTATAGCAAAGCACCTGTATCAATCAAAGTCCAGTCAAAAGACATCAACCATACCAGTTCTTTTAACAACTTAACATAAAAAATAAAATAAAAAACTTACTCTGAAAATAGTTAACTAGCCATTGAATATTGAAACATTATAAAATAGGAAGCAAGGCATTATGTTGGAAACAACTGTAGGAAACAGGTATAACCCCTGTAATTAGGAGAACGTGGAAGAGTTTGGGATTATTGAACCTTTGAAGTTTGGAAGAAGGTCCTCCCAGATTGAATTCTAACCTCTCAGGGATGCTGTTTGTTTGGCAGTAATATCTCAGAGATTAAAATAGAGGTCCCAAGCCCAGTATATTCTCACAACATTCCATTTGAAAACATATACAAAGATGTTCCTTTCAGTGTGTCTTGTTAAGGAGAAAAGTTTAGACAATTTAGGTATCTATTAATGGAGAAAAAAATAAGCAAAATATGGTGAATACATAGTACATAATATTAATCAGACATGAGAAGCATCAACTTAGATATAGATTCAGTAAGGTAGGCTTATATGAATATTATAGAAATAGAATGTTGCCATTAACTTAATAAACATTGCATACACACAAAATCAGTACTGAAAATATACAAGGATAGATGCAATTACAGTGATACATATTGAATTCATTAAAGGGCTTGACATGTAGGGAGGAGATTAGGAATGGATTTAAAAGGGTCAAATAATAAATAAATATGATTGAAAAAATTCAATATTTTACTGATAATATAGTAGGCCATTCTTTAGATATTTTCCTACTTCTCGCTCCAGAAATGGTGACTGGGGTATAAAAACAAAGAGGTCGTAATACCTGGTATTCTAAAGAGACCTACCAATAGCTGAGCTAGACTTCCTTCAGGGCTTATGACATGTTGAGAGGTTGCTGAACTATGTGGACTAGCTTCAATCATCACCCCATCAAACACATATCTCTCAATTCACAGCTCCTAAAATATCCACAAAGACCGCGGGGTCCTCTTCCTGGGAGGGCCATGATAACTCTTCCTTGATTTCCCCCATGTAAAAAAATTCATCCCATTAACCAAGTAAATAATGAAAATACGAAGACTCAGTAGAGAGCTGATCTATCTACACAATATAATCTATAGGATTCTTTTACTTGTAATATTAGATTCCAGAGACAGAATTAGAGTGAAGTCCAGGACAAGAGATGCCTTTGGGCTCAGTCACTGTGAATTTGCCTGGTTGCTTGGAGAAATAACTCCATGCATTTGTGAACTCAAATAAAAATCAGGACTGAGCCTCACATCCCGTTATAGAAAGTCCAGAAATCTGAAGTGCAAGGTCATGTGCATCAAGATGCTTTGAGCATCTGCCTGAGTCTTCTTTGTTGGAAGAGACTTTATTGTGATTATTTCATCTAAAAGAGAATCAGGATATCATACCGCCTTGCTATCAAGTTTTCAACAAGGTACACTCAATTTAAAATAGACGAGGCCAGGAAAGCTACACTGCATAGATTTCTCATCAATATTTCAAAAGTGGTACTCTTTAGAAATTTATAGAAAACAAACAAACTTCTAAAAAGGATTATATAAGTTGGAAATCTAGGATCCATTTTTGGTACCCTAATATAGCTCACCTTCCTATTTGATATTTCATCGTGCCCTATATCAGTGGTTCTCAACCTTCTGGCTCTTTAAATATAGTTCCTCATGTTGTGACCCAACCATAAAATTATTTTCGTTGCTACTTCATAACTGTAATGTTGCTACTGTTATGAATCATAATGTAAATATCTGATATGCACGATGGTCTTAGGCGACCCCTGTGAAAGGGTCGTTCAACCGCCAAAGGGGTCGCGACCCACAGGTTGAGAACCGCTGCCCTATATATTTCATGGGCCATTTAATGCTTTGGATACATATACTTGTCATATCAACCACCATCTTCCTAGGCTAAGCTAGCATCATCTCTTAACCTCACTAGTCTAATTGTCTCTGGACTTCCAGTATTCATGTTGGCTTTTTCCAATCAGTTTACTACACTGAAGACAGAGCAATCATCTAAAAATACAATTCTAATCACACTGCCACCGTAATGCCACCCTGCATCCCTCACTTAAAATATTTCAAGAATTTCATATTGTGTATAGTTTAGAACCAGGAAGAGAGAAAAAAACATGTGGACTACAAATCCCTATATATTCTAATTCCTATTACAAAAAGACCATAGAATCACCTATTAATCTATCAAACTTAAAGGTACCAGGTATCCTGCAATAAGGGGAACATCACCTAGGCAGAGTCTTAGTTGTGCCTCAGAAGAAGCATAGGAGAGAATATTTATGAAATTTTGAAATTTGGACTCAGAAAGATTGGTTTATAGGAGTTTTCCAAAGGAACCAGAAAAGTATTGATTGGTTTACAGCCTGTTTTCCAGGACAAGAATTTCTTGAAGCCAATGGGAAAGTCTTGTTGACTCAGGTGGCCTCAGCTCTCAGTCCTTGGTAGTTCAACTAGGTGTAGGAGGGAGGTCTCAGTTCTTATTCTTCAGTTTGAGTTTATACTACTTTTTCTCTTTCTCCTCTGGCCATAGTCTCTTGCATATAATCAGGGACTTGTTTATACATACTGCGATCCCTCTTTCAACAGTGTTTTCACGTATGCATTTCCTCCTGCGTAGAATGTCTGTCCTTTCCCCTTTTTACATCTCCAACTCCTATTTCTTCTTCATAGCTCCGTAATTACTTCCTTGAAGAAGTCTTTCCTGACACCTCTGACTTGGCTAAATCAGTCTATTTTGAGCTTTCATAGTTCCATGAAATTCTTGTTTGTAGCACTTATGGTTATAATTTTATGTTGTTTGATTGTTTGATTAGAGGGTCACTCTCCTACTAGACTAAGCTTTAAGAGGTAGGTTTCATATTGCTTCGGCTCACGCTTAGACCCAGTATCTATTACACTATCAGTCACATATAAGTTACTCATATCTTTGGATGAGTACATGAATACAAACCATCCCTCTACCTAAAAAATTCGACTGGTTTTATCTTCCACAAAAAAATAATATACTGATCAACCAAAGGACTTATATGCATGCATATAAGCCTAACCAATGGACACAGACACCGGGGGGGGGGGGGGAGCTGAGGGCAAGAGTGGGGGGTGGGGGGGGTAAGGACACATATGTAATACCTTAATCAATAATAAAATAAAAAAAAACATAAAAACTATCTTTAAAGATTAAAAAATAATATACAGAATAAAACCCTTGAGACATGCACTTATCACCAGAAAACTTGAACTCATCAATGGAGAGAAGATTCTATAGAGTGAAGACAAGCAGAACGGGGACTCTACATCATATAATTTCAATGTTTAAAGGATATGACCCCTTTTGTAAATCTGAAATGGCTGAATTTGGACTTACCAGTGGGAAGATGTTAACCAAAGTGATTAATAATAATTATAATTATTCAAAACACTTTCTTATATAAGGAAAAGCTATTCAAAACAAGAAAAAATTTCTCACTTCATTTCACAGTATTTTTTCAGAAGATATTGTGCAACCAAATGTAAATATGGAAATGCAAGTTTAGCATCTGTGAACAATTAGAAAATGCTTTATTCGTTGTAATAAGAGATGCTAAGAAAATTGGAATATGAGATGTATTTTAAAAGCATGTATTTTTCATATTTTCCCTCAAATTCAGTTTAGTTTTATGCCATGGGGAAAATGTAGACAGAGCATATATGAACACACAATACTATCATGATATATGAGAAAAAGCAATAAAATATTCAAACTTTTTAAAAAAAATAAACCATTTAATTCTTACTTTCAGCACAAGGTTATAGACTAAACTTAAACAAATTGAAATTAAATAACAACCATTAAGCATCTATTCAGACCTAGCACTGAACTTAGTACTATAAGTATAGAAACAGAGCATGAAGGAGATAAAGTCCCTTTCCTAATTGGTTCTAAATTAAAGGAGGTAGATAAATAAACAATATACAGAGAGAGATGAGCATGAATGACATGCCAATAATGTAGACAAAATGTATTAAAAAATTGAATATTAAGGGAGAATTAGAAAGACTAGGAAGAGCTTAAGAAGATATAGCACATTTGTTTACACTCATCTCAAGCATTTTCTTTCTAGGTTAATTTGTTCAAAGGTAGTCTCCTAGGACTCTCAAGGCTTACCATACAGTGTACAGGGATGTGCTGCTTGTGAGGACTTAATTCATATAATTAAAATAGCAGTGTACACAAATAAGAATGCACTAAAGTGCTTGCATGATAAAATGGTAAGTATTAATCTCATAATTACAAATGGTAGTCCCATTAGAAACCCAAGTACAAAAACTTGGAAGCATTTCTTCATGGACTCCTCTCATTTCTGCATATCTTGTGAGAAGAAGCACTAATAGGACTAGGTTTTAAATGATCTTCTCAAGGATATCTGTAGAAGGAATGGCCTTTAATACCTCCCTATGACTGGCCATTATAAAAATCAGCGTTCCCTGAGCTCAAGGTTCCTCTCCTTTAATGCATCCCACAGTATGTGCAGTCATCAATCTAGGTTCTTCTGCACTATCCCAGGGGATGTGGAGAAAGGAAAACTGATGCAAATTTGTACATGCTTATGCAGCTATTTGTACTCTGAGCCAGGAATCGTGTGTCTTCTAATAACATTCATAAAAATGGTTACATTGCAAGTTCGGTAACATCTCAGGCACTTCCTATTTCTTGACAGTTGTTTTAGTCCATTTGTACTGCTATTATAAAAATGACATAAACTGGGTGGCTTAAACAACTAACATTTATTTTTCACACTTTGGAGCCTAGGAAATCCAAGACCACAGCACCAGCAGAACCCTTGTCTAATGAGGGCCTGCTTCCTGGTTCACTGTGTCCTGTGTCCTCACATGGTAAAAGGAGTGGGGCAGCTCTCTGGTGTCTCTCAGCAGGACACTAATCCCATTAATGAGGGCTCCACCCTCATGACTAATCATCTCCCAATTGCCTCACCTCCTAGTACCATCACATGAGGGATTAGGATGTTAACATGGAATTTTGAAGGGACACAAACATTCAGTCCACAACAACAGTTTGGCAGTTAGGATGGGATGCTGACAGACACATGGCTTTTTGGAAGAGGTAGGAAAAGGTTGTTAAGGATGAACTAACAGGATTTGAAGGAAGACCATCAGAATAAATAGCAAGCATGTTGACCATTCTGTAAGGCCAATTGGGCAATAAATGTCCTCTGCTTTTCTGCTTGTTCATAAGGAAGAATTGGAATAGTTGTTACAGTCTGAGTACTGAAAAACAGTTTCAGAAATAGTTTCCTGAACAGTATATCATTTCTTACTACCCTACAGAAAGGGCTTCCGTGCCAATCTGGTGATCACCCCACTGTAACAACTAATACTAATATTCATCCCAGGTGGCTATAGGTCCCTATCGCTTTCAGAGAATAAAGAGGTGAAGTCCTCTGCTGAATGTAAAGGGGGGAAAGTTACCAGTGTTATGGGCAGAAACTGGACTAATTGTGAGTACAGTTGACCTTTGAACAATGTGTGGGTTAGGGGAGCCAACTCATGCACAGCTGAAAATATGCATATAACTTTTACTCCCCCCAGAATTAGTTGTCCCTCATTATCTGCAGGGAATTGATTTGAGTAGAACTACCACAATTCACAGATGCTTAAGTCCCCTTTATAAAATGGCATAGATTAATGCACACAGTCCACATCCAAAGATTCTCACCTGCAGATCAATAACAGTAGAGATAGTTATGGGAGGGAAATAGAGTATAAATGGAACTGCATAGTTCAAATCCTTGTCCAAGGGTGCTGGAAGCCGGTCCATCCTTGCTGCTTAACACAGTCGCTGCAGGGAAGAAACATCTGCACAGCATATGTTTCAAGGGACCTGGCATATACGGCATACTGTTCTTAATATGTTTGCTCACCTTCTTGGTGCTATGTGTTTTAACCAAGGTCACCTCTCCGAGAAAGGTTGTTTCCCCAGGTAGGGATTTTTCCCTGAAGTTACGGAGGGAATAAAACCCCTTAACTAAATGCCAGGCGGGTAGTTAATCACTTTAACTATGAACAATCACCCTTAAGCTACATAATCTTTACTCCCTGGAATGGAGATAAGAAACGCCCTAACCTTTGGAATAAAAATTGACAGGATTAAAATCAACTGGTATAAATACAGATGTAACAAGACAAAAAAAAAACAGAACCTGGCTGGAGAACCTAGTGAGAGAACATGGCAAGAGAATCTGGACTGAACTTGGCTGGAGATCCTGGCTAGAGATCCTGGCTAGGCTGCTGATTAACTGAATGCTGTCTCTGTCCACACCTTTGGGGAACCCCTGGACCTGCTGTGCTGGGGATGGACCCCAACACAAGGGTCAACTGTATTTTGGCTCTCTTGGAAGGCAACAAAGTGTGGTCTGTAATGATAGTTAAGGGAGACAGAAACAGCTGGTCTTAGATCTTAGCCTCTCCTGGAGATGTCAATATTAGACAGATTCAAAGATGACAATAAAAAGTTCTCAAAGTGATACTATAGTGATATTTAGCTCATTTAAAGGAGCTATGACTCTCTCTGTGGGATTTCCCTAAGCATAAGAAAGTTTCCTTAACCAAAGATGAAATTTGGTATAAATTTAGAGATATTATCATCACAATGTTGTAGTTAATACCCTAGATGAAGATGGACTCCTTTAAAAAGTGTTTCTAGGTGAGTCAACAAAGACTGAGTCATCCAGACAGCTGGGTACAAGATTTTTGGCCTCAGAGGGAAAGGAATGTGGATTCAGATGCTATATCCTTGGACTCATTACTCATTTGACTTATAGTGGGAGCCACTCACTTCCTTTACACAATATCTCACTCTTCCTCTACCATGACCTCAAGTACTTTAAGACAAAAAAGAATCAAGTTTGGCAGCTAGGTCTCCTCTCTTCAAGGTGGACTGAAGTCTGTATACTCCCAGGGAGCATGCTGAGGAAATGTGGGGAAGTGAAGAATTCCCAGTTCAATGGCTCTATCCAACATGGTCCTATGAGGGGAATAGATGGGCGATTTTTAGCTGATGGGGTTTGAGTAGGACTGCCAGTAGGGAAATGAGGTAAACATGACCTCATAGATGGTACCTTAGATGATCCTATTAGGTTAATTCAATGTACTGTTATTGCTTCTTCATCTGAATGTATTTTAGGAACTGGTGTGTTATAGGCTTGTACTTCCATAACACATAAGCACTAGACAGGGTTCTCCTGACTGAGAAAGTCTAGAAATAGAGAAGTACTAATAGAACAAACTCTCCTGCCATTTGCTACCAGTTGGTGAATTAAAATTTAGTGTGGCTGCTTCTATCCTCTGATGCCCCAAACTTTAGTGAATGTCCTCTCAATCATCTTCTGAATTATCTTGACAAGTTGGAGCCTCAATGGTCCTGACCATGATGTTATCACAACTCTGCCAGGAGGGGTGACAGATAAACACTTACATAATTCAGATTGCTATTTACCCACTAAAGTTTATAGGGACTACATGGACAGATTCATGATGTTTTACTATACTGGCAATCAAGGAAAATTGCTTATTTCTTTGGACAACTGTCTGACCAGTAAGAAGGAGGCCTCACATCCTACTGGAGTTGGTGTGACAACACATGCCTCATTAATGCATTCTTCAACATCTTCTATATTGGCTGATCCACAAAGAAGCATCCTTTAATTGAGGCCCAAACTGATATACTGTTTGGAAGCTGTCCATCTAACTGTGGTGATCTCTGTGGTGCCCCAACATAAATGAATTTTTTTGGACTTTAAGTCTCTGACTAATTGTCTTGAACAAAGGGAAACAGCCTATTCCCAAATGCACTCCATGGGCTTTTGGATTCATCACCTCCCTGACATGGCCCTCAAGTATACTCTTTTTGAAAGTAGTTACTAGATTGTTAGTAGGATTTTGTCAAAACTTAATGCCTGACTGAGGGGACTTTGTGACTCTCTTGCCTGATATTGCCATAATGGAGTAGGTCAATTTGTACTCAATAACCAACAAGGTGAAAAGAATCCAGAAGTCTTACTTGTCCATTGGAAATGGTATATTAAAACAAATACCACCTGCCTAGCCCCAAATGGCATCTTGGCATTACATGAAAAAGTGGGGGTAATCCTCTACTCTGCCACCTGGAGTAAAGCTACAGATATCGGGACCCTCAACTCACTGAGGCTCCCTTAAATGCCTGGGCTGGATTCAGTGATGACTCAGCTAAACTAAAATTGACTTTTGTCACTGGGCCAGTGAGGTTGCTCAGCCTTAGAATCAGCTGTGTATAGCTGGAGGCAGACAAGGTCACTGCTCAGTGGGCAGAACTCAAGGCCATTCTCAGCTCTCTGGCCAATCTCTTGATGAACTTTGTTATATTTTACTGACTCTGCCACTTAGAAAACTCCAGAGTGGCGGATTAAAGATACTCTGAACCCTGGGGAGCATGAACCTAGAAGCACATCTAGCTGCTCTTCAAACTGTCTATGTCACATATGCAGATGCTCAGAGCAAGGGCCCATTCTGTGGTAAGTCAAACTGGAAGTAAGCTGCTGCTCTAGGCTGCATCACTCTGTCCCCTTTATTGCTTGAACCCATCAATGCAGCAGACATGGACATATTCAATATTATATCTGGCTGCAATGTGAAGGACTCCAGGCTATTTTTTGGTCTCTAGCCTAGGAGTCTTCTAATCTTGTGTCTTCTACTAGAATCTGTGGACCTTTAGCTGGCCAACTTGTTCACATACAAATAGTGTAAAATCTCAGACTCTTTACAGTTCTTGGCACCTGTAGATAAGCACTTTTGGAATCTGTGATTTTACAGATTTAATAGTTTTCATATGCAATGTTTGGATTTTGGAATGTGTGTGCATGCATGTGCATGCACACGTCTTGGTGTTTCAGCTAATAAAAATTTCTATTTGTAACATTTCATTGAGTGTGCATAAAAGTGGGAACTTCTGGATTATTCACAGAGTAATTTCTAAGATGTGCTTTGTAGAGACAATGCTAATTGAACTGCTAGTGAAACTATTTTCCCAATAATACTTTTGCCTGAATAAACACTAAATCTTTAAGATTACTATTACTTAACAAAAATACTTCAACCACTCAGTATTCAAATCAGCAGCAAGTAGCATGGGTTAAAAGTTGTGTTATAATCATATAGACAGCACCTTGTTACTGCTGCTGTTGTACCTTTAACGTGTTACTTATTTCTAGGAAGTATCAACTTAGTAATTTCATGATTTATTACCTTTTTTCAAAAAGTTATGTTTATGAAATATTATAAGTAAATTAGTGAAAGTAAAATATCAAATTCTAAGAATGGGTGTTAGGATTGGAAAATACATGATTTAAACTATTGTTAATAACAAAGAGTGTTTCCCAAAATTGTATTTCTTTTTCCATGAAAAATAGATTTATTAGATCTACTGCCATGCCAGTGAATGCATTGTGTTCCACCAGAACAAAGAACAACTGTGGGCTGGTTTTCACTGCCACAGAAAACAGATGAAAATTTCAAAGTTAGCTCTTTTGGTTTGTTTCATGCATATACAGTACCAATCGAACAATCACCCCATCCTGAAGCAGCTCAACATTCCTTTGGCATTTGGTGATGCTTCTTTATCAGCAAATTCAGTGATGGGTAAAGGAATAAACATTAAAGACACAGACACTGTTTTATCCCTGGAAGAGAATACAAATAGCCCCACCTAATCTTCTATTCCAAGAATCAATGTCAGACAAAGCATTTGATGGAAAAGTTTCACCCAACAGGGTCTAATGAGAAGAAAATATCTTTTGATTTTTTCTTCAAATATTTAAAAATAATTTTATTTGTTGGCCTCTTTTCTCTCCCAGGAGTTGGTTACATGGAAAATTATTTTCACACATACAGTGATTCTAGCATTGCTAATTAAAAAGTGTTTTGTTATTGAGTTTTAGCCACCGCCTTGTGAGGTTGGGCAACATAATGAAATTTCTTTTAGAAAAAAGGTATATTTCACTTTTGTATGAGAAAGTAGAGAGCAGAGCTCCATGCAGACTTCTCTGAAGGTTTTAATCCACTGGTTTGTTTGTTGTCTCTATATATACAATATATCATGTAAAATGTCAAAGTTATCTTTCTTTTCACCTATTAGATAACTCTTTCATATATATATATATATGTAAATTAGAAACACTAGAAGTTTTATGTTACTGAAACAAATGCCCCATTTTTAGAAAATCTTGAAAAATTCCTACTTATACCATGTTATATAAGTATACCAAATTCATGACCTACTCCCCTTATAAGTAACCGAAATGAGTGTGAAGCCTTAAGGTATTACTTATAGATGTGGACTTTTAATATGACTGATATGCCGTGTTCCTGAGACAATAGAAAAATATTAAAATCACAAGATTGTCAAATAGTGTGACCATTTGGATTTTCTCTGTAATCTCTCCAAACATGAATACAAGCTACTGGAGGGTTGGGCGTTCTCTGTTTACTTAACAGACTATTCAAATCACTAGAATATTGCTTGGGGTATAGGAAATTTCAAGAATACTAGCATCTGTACTTGGGCGTTTCTAAAACATTATTTAAAATTCTAATTGCTTTCCCCATCATAATTAATTCCTATCCAAGATAAAGTAAATGTTGACAAAGTGGAATGGTTATCATTTTGAGAAATAAGAATGCTGCTGAAAAATGGCTATTAAAATATACAATGATTCCTTTTTTAACTTCAGAAGTGATAGAATTATTATGAGGAATATTTTTGTTATCTTTACACAAGAAAAACTTTTAACCTTTGCTTTCTAAAGAATAGAAGCTTAATTAAATAAAATAAGCTTAATAAAGTTCTACAAATCGAGCTCCTCTTTCCAAAGATTTCAGTTATGAGCACCACAAAGAATCAGTAATAATACTGCAAATAAAGAGAACAACCACAATCTACTTAATCAAGTTCTTTCTTTCTCGGTCCTAAAATAATTGCTTATTCTCCTGAATGCCCAAATAACAAATGCATTTTCCCATTGCGGTGATTCTTTTCTAATTCCTTTTGGGATCAAAGGAGCCAAAAAAACGCCAACCCTCCTTTTGCTTAAATTCTATATCAATCGAGGATTGATCCAAAAGTGTAAGATAGACGCATGATCAAACATCCTCTTTATTCCTAAATAACAAGTGTGGCTCTACAAAATGTGTCTGAATCTGCGGGAGCGTGGGCCTCCTCATAATTAACATAACTATTTTATTTAGTATCAAAACCAGGACACTTCTGCAAGAAAAAGGGAACAAGTTCATAACTATATTAAACATAAAGGGAGACCAGACAAACTGAAACGTATGTTTACACGATTTGTAATGCACCACAGACTTCAACAAATGCACCCACCCATCCCGCACCAGACGGCCCTGAGTGATCCCAGGCCTGCCCTGTGGAAACAGACTCTTTCTGCTTCATGCCGGAAGCAGAGGCTGAGCATACATTCTCAGCAGGAGGACTTTTTTCCCAGGAAGGAAAGAAGTGAGCCACACATGGCCAGTTTAGTCTCTCCCAATGCATTGTGCTAATTCTCTACTATGGGAGGAGACAGGGCAGGAGGGACAGCAGAAGGTAAGAGGTTTCACCCCAGCGGACATCTGTCCACATGGACAAAAACATCAGGAATGCGTATGAGGTGTTCCTCCCTTCCCCCCAAACTCTTGCATTACTTTCTAAGCATCAGCCCGTCCACATTTGGGCCAAATGCATCCAGTGGTTCACAGAAGGTGTTTCTAACAGAAAAACTAATCTAAGTACCTTCTCGTTCTTGCGCCTCCAAAGACTAATCTGAAAAGAAACTATGGGAATTTAGCCTATAAAAGTTTAAAAGAATAGATGAACAGTTAAGCTTGTTTTCATAGCCTCTGGCCATGGAGAGGAAAGGAGACAGAGACTGATGGAAACAAGATGGTGAGATGTTGACATGGGCCTGGGAGAGAAGTTTCTGCTTCATGCCCTGCAGAGCATGATCCTGGGGTAACCGTGGAAGGATGGGTAGGGGAAGAAACTCGAGACAGCATTAGACCCCTGAGGGCAGATAACACAGTGCCTTGCTTCTTAAATGAGAGCTCGGTGAATCCCTGTGCCCAATAGTTCAAGTACAGCTGTGGCATCAGTGAAATAGACCTAGTGTAAGAAATAAAATTATCCTTTTTTTCCCCTTAGCTACAAGGATAAGTCACAGATACCCAATGGACCTTTTGACATTTTTGGGAGAAAAATAAAGTAGGGACAGCAGCAGGGACACAGATTAAAGTCTAGTAGTCTCTTATTCCTCCCAAAGATGTCAGCATGATACATAAATCCCCATAATTTATAGCAATTCCAAAAAGAAAGAGAAAATCCTAATCTATGAAGATGACAATTCTGGCTCCTAGAAAAGAATAGAGTAGGGAAGAAATTGAGTCATGAAAAAAACAAAGTTATGTGTGTGTGTGTGTGTGTGTGTGTGTGTGTGTGTGTGTATATATATATATATATATATATATATATATATATTTGACTTTTTGTTAATCCTTTCCCTATAATATTTTTTTTCCATTGATTTTTACAGAGTAGAAGGGAGATGGAGAAAGGGAGAGAGAGGGAGAGAGAGAGAAACATTGATATGAGAAAGACACATAGACTGGTTTTTCAGCATGCACCTTGACTGGGACTGGGGATTGAACCTGCAACTCAGGTACATGTCTTTGACTAGGAATCAAACAGGAGACCCCGGGGTACGTGCCAGCCAATGCTCTCACCACTGAACACACTGGCCAGGGCTATACTGTTGAATTTTTATGTTTATAAATGTGTGACCCTTTTTAAAAAAAAATTTGTTTTATTGTTTAAAGTATTACAAAGAGTATTACATATATCTCCTTCCCCACCCCCCTTGACATTCCCCTGGCTTCCCCTACCCCCCAGTGTCTTATGTCCATTGGTTATACTTATATACATAATGCGTGACCCTTTTTGAACACTCATATTTACTTTTTTGTTGTTTTTTTATAAAATATTTTTATTGATTTCAGAGAGGAAGGGAGAGGGAGAGAGAGATAGAAATATCAATGATGAGAGAGAATCATTGATCGTCTGCTTCCTGCACCTCTCCACTGGGGACTGAGCCTGCAACTAGGGCATGTGCCCTGACTGGGAATTGAACCATGACCTCCTGGTTCATAGGTCTTTAATGTGTTCTCAGGTATCTTCTCTAGTTCAGTTTCCCCTGACCACCTCCCCCCCATATTTAAATTCTGCTTTTGCTTTATTTGAGTAATGACCTTCTACTTAAAATCTTGGTTAATTTTGCTTATTTTCTAGAATTGTTTCATTTTAAACTAAGTCAACTTACTTTATTAATTGGATAATTGAAAGTTGACTCATTTATATAGGATGACCAGTTTGCAGTACTAATGCAAGAAACATCTTTTTTAGTTTCGTTAAATAATATATGATGATGAAGTAAATACTGCATTTGAACTAAAGAATGTATAGAGCTTATATAAAGCATGAATAAACTGTACGTTAGTATGGAGTTTGAATTTCCATTGGATGCATATCAATTTAAAAAGATATATTTACAACCTGGCTGGTTTGGCTCAGTGTATAGAGCACCAGTCTGAGGACTAAAGGGTCCCGGGTTCAATTCCGGTCAAGGTCAGATGCCCAGTTTTGGGCTCGATCCCCAGGAGGGGGCATGCAAAAGGCAGCCCATCAATGATTCTCTCTCATCATTGATGTTTCTATATTTCTCTCCCTCTCCCTTCCTCTCTGAAATCAATAAAAATATATTTTAAAAAAGATATATTTATAACCTAAATATATATTCATTGATATCCACTTCACCAGGATATCAATTAGTGCCATTAAAAGCAATTAAAATAAAACATTTGGCATTATATAAACAGCATCCCTATCTAAGAAAACTATATTAGGAGTCTTTTCAAAACCTCACTACTGAAATACATATTTAAATATTGCTTCTACTAAAGTAGTTTTAAACTATACATTGAGAGAATAAAGCAAAGAAAGATGATGGGCACAAAAATCCCCACTTTTCTGGGCATTTGTGTATAATATTAGTTGAGCGAGTAAGGAAGGCAATTACAGCTAAAGATAGTAAATAGAACACAAAGATAAATAATTTCAGAGCTGGACACCATGCAGAAAGTTCAGAGCCGATGTCTCCTTACTTATAGTGCTCATAACTGGTAGAGCTTGGTAACTCTGAAATAAGACATACTCTTGACTTTGATCATTTTGGTTTTTATATTATCAGGACTACATAAATGAACTGAGAAATCGACGCATCTTTCAGATTTGAAATGTCAAACTCCTGTAAACTCCACTAGGGGGCACTAGCTTTGAAACAGGAAAAACCACTGTCCTGGTTGGGATTGTGTGAAGCTAAAGGACTAGGAGGATGACTAAATATGATGCCCTCCAACCAATGCCATATGACTAATTCTAAGACAGAAACTAGACTTTGTTCTGAGACATAACACCAACTTAAACATCTTGCTAGAGAACTTGCTTAAGACAGGTTTTTCAAAAAATGACTGCTATGTAAAAACAAACAAACAAAAAATGGAAATTCACTACCTTAGGGTAGAGCAGAGCTTCTTAAATTTTAACATGTATTAGAATCACTGCAGGGCTTGTTGAAACACAGATTTTTGGCAACACTCCCAGAGTTTCTAATCAGTCCTGGGGCAGGGCCAGGGATTTGCATTTCTAACAGGTCTCCAGGTAAGAGTGGGGATGCTGCAGGTCTAGGGTCCACCGGGAAAGCCACATGATAGAACATTCATTCATCAGGCCCCTGTCCCCAGCACCGCTCTCGTACTCATGGTACCTTTGTGGTTCCTAATGGCATAGGGCCGTGGTCGGCAAACTGCAGCTCGCAAGCCACATGCAGCTCTTTGGCCCTTGAGTGTGGCTCTTCCTAAGCCTTAGGAGTACCCTAATTAAGTTAATAACAATGTACCTACCTATATAGTTTACGTTTAAAAATTTTGGCTCTCAAAATTTCTCAAAAGAAATTTCAGTCATTGTACTGTTGATATTTGGCTCTGTTGACTAATGACCACTGGCCTAGGAGACGTCTTCTACTTGCTTAGGTTACAGGAAACAGTACGGAGAAAAACAGGCTGGAGTTGAAAGTACTCATTCCAGGAGAGAGGCCGCCAATGCAGCACGAATAATACAGATCTGGGAAGGTATTGAGGGCCAGTCGAGGGGAGAGGAGTTCTTTGGGAACAGAGAGGGGATGGTATCTGTCCTTTGTGGATTTCAGATCCAGACCTGTCTGAATGGAGGTTCAACATGAGAGAATTACAGGAAAAAGGACGGAAGAAAACTATTCATGTGCTTGGACGTTATCTCCCACCAAGGGTACCTACCTGGCGCTGACCTCAGGGGTCTGAACCAATATTGGACATATTCAAGGGAAGGGAACCAAAGCCTTGAAGTCCTCAAAAGCTAGCCAGGCAAGCCGGCCTGTGGCTGAGGCTCCAGCTACATTCAGAGAAGAAGATCTTCACGGAAACTTAATCTGTGTCTATATTCCATGTATGTGTCTTCATTTTTCTCCTTCTTACTACACTTTCTCCGGACTCTTTGTCCACATTAAGCCAAGGCATCGGAGGAAGGAGGGTCCCCTCAGAGGCTGACGGGGGCGCCAGCCTGAACATGCACCTGCCCCGTGGAGGAGGGGCGTGGTGAGGCTGTGGCCTTCCACTCTGGTGAACCTCGGGAACCGAACAGCCATCACCAACTGATAGCTCCTCTCTTCACTCATGACAGTTCAGAGTGAAAAGAAACTAGGAAAACAGCTGCACATCTTCCTTTTCAGAAGCAGCTTCATAGCATCGCTAGATGCGAATGTTACTAGATCCCTGCCAAAGACGGCAATACTCGAATGTGCTGATTTCCATAAGGAATGCTGCCAGATTGCAGAAGCACTTGTGATCTAAGGCAGCGGTTCTCAACCTGTGGGTCGAGACCCCTTTGGGGGTCGAACGACCCTTTCACAGGGGTTGCCTAAGATCATCGGAAAACACATATATAATTACATATTATTTTTGTGATTAATCACTGTGCTTTAATTATGTTCAATTTGTAACAATGAAATTGGGGGTCAGCACAACATGAAGAACTGTATTAAAGGATCGCGGCATTAGGAAGGTTGAGAACCACTGATCTAAGGCCTCGCGTCTCAGATGCCAGGAGGGAACAATATTTTAGACATCAGTTTGCATTTTGTATATACATATAAAAGAAGGGCAAAGAGCCCTGACCAGTTGGCTCACTGGATAGAGCGTCGGCCTGCAGACTGAGGGGTCCCAGGTTCGATTCCAGTCAAGGGCATGTACCTTGGTTGTGGGCACCTCCCCAGTGGGGAGTGTGCAGAAGGCAGCTGATCAATGTTTCTCTCTCATCGATGTTTCTAATTCTCTATCCCTCTCCCTTTCACTCTGTAAAAAAAAAACAACAATAAAATACATTTTTTTTAAAAAAAAAAGAAGGGCAAAGAAAGCCCTTAAAAACTATTAAAAGACATCCTGGCCTTTTAAAGACTTCAGATAATTTGAAGAAGAAAATGCTTCTGAGGACCTGATTTAAAGCCATCATTCCTGGAATGTTTTTCTACAGAATGAGACCATAGTAAAAGGGCAAATAAAGGAAAATCCTGAAAACTAGCTTTGTTAAATGTCAGTGATACGTGTCTGTCTTCTGCCCCGCAGGGCAATAAACTGCACACCAGTTGCTTTAGAAGCGGGGTTCTGCTCGCTCGCGGTAGAGATTAATACACTGCGGGGACTCTCTCCCCACGCAGAAAACACTCTTCAGTGTTTGGAGTCATCCACGCCGCCCAGATGAGCGCTTTCTGGCACCTGCAGCGCTAAGACTGCCACAGTCCTGTCGCATGATGCTGCTTTCTCGAGTCACTGTAGTTTTTTAAATGCCATAAAGAACTTTGCCCAAATGCTTCGGCTACCAGCCAAAACTTTTCTCCCAGCTTGAGAAAGAGAGCATCTGCCATTAAATAAAATAAAATAAGATCTTTCCACAACCTCTCAATTAACTTGAAAAATAAAAGCCACTGCAATCATGCACTACTATTAAAGGATGTCATGAAAATTATGGGGAGCAAAACAGGTATTCATATTTTCCATAGAGTTGATTTTGCCACTAGATTGACATTTGATGGGTAGTAGGCAAAAGACGGGCAACTAGCTTCTCCAAGATTCTGCCTCCTGCCTCTGGTCTGAGGAGGGCAGAGTGCTGGTCAAAGAAAGAAAGGAGGAGGATTTGGAAGTAGTTTTCATTCAGTGATTTGTGACATTGAAGTCCTTCGAACACTAAAGTTTTCTCATTATCTTCCTGACTGCCGTTGCAAGCAGAAGGTGGAGGCAGGAGGGATATAGAGCCAACAACTTATAAATGTGGAGGGATATATATATATATATATATATATATATATATATATATATACACACACAAGAGGCCCGGTGCACAAAAATTTGTGCACTCGGGGGGGGAGAGGGGGTCCCTCAGCCCAGCCTATGCCCCCTCGCAGTCTGGGACCCCTCGGGCTTAGGCCTGCTCCTAGGTGGCAAAGGGCAGGCCTAATCCCTAGGTGCAGCCCCTTGTCGGGCTCAGAGCAGGGCGGATTGGGAGGTTGCGATGCCACCCCCTGTCACGCACAGAGCAGGGCGAATCAGGGGGATGGGGCACCGCCCTCTATCACCCACAGAGCAGGGCCGATCAGGGGGTTGGGGCACCGCCACTGTCACACTCAGGGCAGGGCCGATGGGGAGGTTATGGCTCTACCCCGTCACACACAGAGCAGGGCCCGTGGGGTCGGGGGGTTGGGGCGCTGCACCCTGTCACACACAGAGCTGCAGGGTGATCAGGAGGTTGGGGAGCTCCCCCTATCAGGCACAGAGCAGGGCCGATCAGGGGGTTGGGGTGCCTTCCCATGTCAGGAACAGAGCAGGGCCGATAGGGAGGTTGTGGCCCCACCCCCTGTCACACACAGAGCCACAGGGTGATCAGGGGTTTGGGCGCTGCCCCCTGTCATGCTGATCCCGGTGCCAGGAGGCCTCGCGGCTCCGCTGATCCTGGTGCTAGGAGGCATATTACCCTTTTACTATATAGGGTAGAGGCCTGGTACATGGGTAGGGGCTGGCTGGTTTGCCCTGAAGGGTGTCCAGGATCAGGGTTGGGGTCCCCACTGGGGTGCCTGGCCAGTCTGGGTGAGGGGCTGAGGGCTGTTTTCAGGCTGGGACTGAAGCTCCCAATTGCTACTTTTTTTTTTTTTTTTTTAGTCTGAGCCAGCTTTAGCTCTGAGGCTCCAGCTCTTAGGCCTCCGCTCCTGAAAGCAGGTATCTGGTTTGTTTAGGTTCTACAATCGAAACTCTGTATCAACTCCAGGTCTGAGATCCTGGCTAGCTGAAAGCTGGTTTCTGGGGTTTTGTTTAGCTTCTATTTTTGTAACTATGTTTCAAACTGCCAGCTCAGAGGCCGGCAAGGCAGGCGGGGAACGTTGCAGTCCTTCGTCACTAAAGCAAGCAAGTCTCATGTTAGTTTCAAGCTGCCTGGCTGCCGGCCGCCATCTTGGCTGTCAGTTAATTTGCATATCTCGCTGATTAGCCAATGGGAAGGGTAGCGGCCATACGCCCATTACCATGTTTCTCTTTTATTAGATAGGATATATATATATATATAGTATATGACATACCATATATAAACATATCAATACCTTATAAAACATATATATTATTTTTTCTAAATGGATATATATATATATATATATATATATATATATATATATATATAGTTTGCTTGAGAAATAATACAGGTAAAAGTAGAAAAAATGATGTTTGTTTATGTACACTAAAAGATTAGAGCAATGCCCTTTATAGTATCTTATTTACATGACATCATTATTCTCTCAGAATTCCACGTAGACAGGCAATACCGAAGTGCATGCTGACCCAAGTTCATGGCAGAAAAACAGAAGCATAGGTTTGTGTATAACTTTAGGTTATTCTGGGTGCTCTGGTCAGCCAGTAATAATTTTCATTGGAACAATGTACAGTTTACATCAGTGGTTTAAGTTATCTTGATAAAATATAGCTCTGCGTTGGAACATAATGTTCTAACAAATTTGTAAGCATTCATGGATAACTTCACAACCCTGACAACTGTAGATAAGGTCATTTAGCATGGCACATTCTACATCCTGACAGAGAAGGGTCCTGGGTCCCATGACCATTGACATCAGTGTTAAACACTTCGGGGAAGATGTATGCCATCTACTTGAGTTGATTAACCAAAGGTGAAACCTCTGGGAGCAGCCCAGCCTGGTTCGTTTGCTTTAGTGAAATGCTTTTGATAACTTGTTCAGCTAGGAGGATGGCCCTCCTCCAGGAAGAAATGCACGGTTTATTCTTCCTCCCAGACTGGAGAAGCAATTCCTGTGGCTTCTAGAAAACTGATCTTTCTAATGTGAAATCTGGAGTCACTGAACATCCCTGACTGCTGTGCAGGATTGGGAGCGGGCTGATAGCGATAGGGAGACCGCAGCTGGGCTTACGCTGGAAGACCCTTATTGCAGACCCAAGCGTTGTGTGTAGCTACATGAAAAGACACAGCTGGCGTTTGCAAATGGACAGCGGATGATGGGCCAGCGCTGGGTATCTTAAGAGCAGATGGAAATCTGTAGAATGGAGTAACAGAAGAGAATGAAAAATAAAGAGGCGATGATATTTTCCTTGGATCCTGGTCCTGGTAGTATCTTCATCAGTTGGTTTGAAGGCAAAAATACTTTCTCTTTTTTTTCTTTATGTTTCCATTTATTTGTGGAAAATAAAATGGGGAAAAATAAGTGGGAAAAGATAATGACTTTTTGACCACATATAAAACTTCTTTGATCTCAGGGAAAAAATGATTTGTTTCACACAAAAATAGGATCTTTAAAATAATGCTCATATTTTAAAATCTAGAGATATTTCAAGGACAATTATGTGTTCCTTGTGTTATACCAAAGAAAGCCCTAAACATTAATACCATTATTTTGAGTGAAATTTAAATAAATAATAATATATTTCCAGGTCCATTGTTTATGTTAATGATACTTGTATAATGTTTAATATATTTTCACAGGAAGTGCTTAATAAAATAGATAATTTTTTGAAAAAGAAAAAGTTGTTTAGGTTACTTGATTCTCTGTAATATTCAGCAATCTGTAATAATAATAACTAGGTAAATACCCTATACCATTGGTTATGAACAAATGAAGACAATTTATATATTGTTCCTTATTATGAATTTTCTCTAATGTTTCAGTAAACCCTAAATGCAATGAAAAATATTATTTAAGAAAAGGTGATTTAGTAAGAAGCATCCACCAATAAAAAAAAAAATCTAAAAATAAAGAACAAAACAGACAACAAAGCATTCAGAATAAAAAAAAAAAAGAAAATCTTGGGAAACAAAAACCATAAAAACAATGTGGCTTCCAAGTAAGTTTTTAGCAAGATAGGAAATATAAAGCAGGAACTATAGTTTTAAGACCTTTATAAAACTATATAATATTTTCATACTACTTGTTTCTGATGACTCAGACTGTTTGAGCTGAATGATTAATGGTACATTGCTTAATATAAAACTGCTTAGAAGGGCTAGTTTCTAGGGAAGTGTCCACTAACAGTTATTATTTTTCCTATAGGAGAAAACTCCAGTTCACCAAAGAATAGAGTAGGTAGTAATATTTAGAAAGAAAGAAAAAGAAATGAGACAGAGACACAGACACACACACACACACACACACACACACACACACACTGAGGGTGGGGGGGATATCTATTTAATTTTATTATATAGATCTTTGTAAAAGATTGCAAATAATCATGTGCCTATTCTCCATAAAGAATGTCTACTGTCAATATTACAGAATTACTTCTGATATAAGACCTTACATGTAGATGCCAGAAGGGAAAAATATCTGTGCAAAGAGTTTACTTGTTCTTAAAAATTTGCTTTAAGAGAACTAGGAGAAAGCTCCTATATTTTTCTACATTTCAATGGAAGCTAAAATATATTTTCCTCAACACTGTTCTCTTGATTTAAAACAAAACAACAGCAAAAAAACGCTTAAAGAAAAAGAAGACATTGCTTCTGGTTTGTTGCACTTAAATCCTTAAAATGTTGCCTTTTTAGACTCCATGAGTTATATAAAATCATTTTCAACAATTTCAATTATTATTATAGCTGCATTTCTTTTAAATGCAGGCCTATTTTCTAAGGATAAATAAATTTGACCAGAATATTCTGTTAGTGAGAAATTTCTTCAGATGTGAATTGTGAAATAAGGCTCATGTTATAGCATCGATCAGACCGTCAAACCTCAGAGGGAAGGTAGGGGAGGGTGGAGATGAGGGGGAGAGATCAACCAAAGGACTTGTATGCATGCATATAAGCCTAACCAATGGACACAGACACCAGGGGGGTGAGGGCATGAGTGGGGGGTTGGGGGGTAATGGGGGGGGCGGTAAGGACACATATGTAATACCTTAATCAATAAAGAAAAAAATATTATCCTGGTTTGGAATAAAGCATGGATTAAGGCAAACATTTAAAAAAATGAAGAAGAAGAATATGCTTGGTAAAGAGATAAACTTTGTTTACCATTCCATTCACAAATCTTATTGTTTTCCAGAATATAATATTGGCTTGAGAAATGGGGTGTTCTTTAGCTTGAAGCCAAACTATTAAAAATTTAGGGAAAAATAACTGAATTTAGTTGAAAAACAAGTTACTTGCACACTCCACTTAATTCACATTGCCTGCATTTTGTATTTGTCGTGTTCTATTTTAGCATGAGTAATGATGCTAAGCCAAACTGCATTATTTTAGCCCAGTGACGATCCCTTGCATAATCTTCAGTCATAAGCAATGGATGTGACCAAATGTGTCAGTCGAGTAGTTGAAATTAAAATAATAAACAGTTCAAATAAAAAACACTTCATCATTTTATATTTTTACCATAACTTCATATCACCAGAGAGAGTCACAATTTATAAACCAACTTTTTGTGTTATCACATTTGAAAATACAATTAATTTTATATTTGTTGGCTAAATATAAGTACAGGACAGGGGAAAAGTAGGTTTATAGTTGTGAGTAAATGGAACAGAGATAATTCTTGTATTATTACTTATTATTACTTATTAATTACTGTACAAACAAATGTAAACTTACTTTGCCCCAATTGATATCATTCTCTTCCTTTCTTCATTCCTATTTTCTATCTTTTTATCTACCTGTCATCTATCATTTATTTGGGTGAAGAACATTAAATATTATTATTTCATCTCTGACACACTTCTGTTCCTGCATTATAGAGTTTCATATTAACATATCACGTTGATATCATTTTCACCCAGCCTACTGGCAAACAGTTTGGAGACTAGGCACTCACGTGTTCACGGCAAGTGTCAAATTTGGGAATAGTCTTCTGGGGGGTAAGTTGCCAGTGTATGTGAAAGTTTAATTGTGCACAGGAAGCTGTTTTACAGAAATGACATCGTATTACAGATGTTCACGGAAGCATGTCACTAGCAGTGGACACCACTTACTTTCCCATCAATAAGGGAGTAGTTAGAAAATGTATTCACTTTTCTGGACCTGCATCTTTCCCAAGCACTCAGAATCTTCTCTTGCTTTTTCATGCTTTGAAAAGATGCAAAGGGTGTGTTCAGTTATTAAGAGAAAAATAAAATAAAGAATAATATTCTGTTTCCCTAGAAATAATAATAGCTACATATATTTTTGCATATCAGTAAGAAAGAGCCTGGAAGACATGCACCAAACTAAAGTGGAGGATGGAGGGTGATGATGGAGGGGGTGGGATTCCTTGCCTTTTACCTTTCTTTATGCCTTTGTAGCTTAGGAGTGAAACCAGTTTACTCAACAGACTTTCCTGCTGTTTTCTGCTAACATTCAGTCCTGGAAACAGCACTGTTCCTCCTGATCAGCATTTTCCTTTTTTTCCTGAAAACTGCTGTCCATCCAAAATAAATATTTCTACTCTGCCACAAAACAAATTATTCAGCATTAAAATTGCAAAGCCATTGCCATTATAGTAAGTTCCACGGAGCCATGGCAGAACTCCATCTTCTATTCAGAAAGTGTTTATGTTTGACCAGTGGGAATGATGATAAATTGTTTATGTTACTCTTTGTCTTCTGGGGAAATGTTTTCATTAAGTCTGGATGCCATCTAATGATGAAGACAGGAAAGTTCAAGAAAAGCTACTACGGTTATTAAATCACTAGATACAGAACACATTAAGGTAGAGCAAGGAAGAGAAAAATGACCATACTGTCTGCTCCCTGCTCACCTTGCTACCCAACCTCCTACTGTGCAAGATGGGAGTGAAGCATCTTGCTCGCTCACAAGGGACTTTCTTTCTTGCAGGAAAAGCTTATACTCTATTGTTGAATATTTCTTTAGTGTTATGAGTGTGTGTGTGTGTGTGTGTGTGTGTTTGTGTGTGTGTGTTAATTCACAAGGAATTGTATTAAGTATATAGTATCAAAAATATGTGCTTTTTGCCATCTCTAATATTGCCCTATCTCAAATTAATTAAAACAATTTAATTGTTGCATATATGGCAATAAGCTCCATAACTTACATGGCTTAACTCTCTTTAAGCATTCTAACAATTTAAAATATGAAGGAGTTATGAAACAGACATGAAATTCCATATTCTGCTTTTTCAGTTAACATATTAGTCATTTCCCATGTTTCTATATAAATATGGCTGAATAATATTAAATAAGAAAATCTGGTATTATATATTTGATCACAACCAACCCTTCAACATTTGGTATATTTTACTTTTTGGTTTTTTTTTTTATCATGTTGTGATGAATACATTTATATGTCTAATTTCCCCTTTTTAATTTATTGCTTTTAGAGATATTCCTGAAAGTAAAATTACTATATTGAACAATAAGACTTGTTTACAGGCATAGCTACATTGCCTTCAAATTTAGCATTGTATATTTAGCAAAATATTAAAAATATTGTTAACTAGGTTTTACTAAATTCCATAACAACTTAGAATAGTATTTATATAAATGTATAAATAAAAGCCACTGCAATCATGCACTACTATTAAAGGATGTCATGAAAATCATGGTTAACAAAACAGGTATTCATATTTTCCGTAGAGTCGATTTTGCCACTAGTTAGGCATAGTGGAGCCTAACTGCTGGGTGTAATACCAACAGCATCAGACAGCCTAACAGAGATACAAGTGAGAAAGTCCCTCATCCTTCCAATCTCTCTCTGAAGACTTGGTCTGCTAAAACCAATGACATGCAAAGGTTTCTGTTCACACTCCCAAGGCTGGCTACACCCTCTGTGGAGCAACACAATAGGGGAAATAGACTTTACTAAAATAGTCAAGACAAGTCTCTAAACAAATAAGCAGATAACCAAGTAATCAAACATTAATAACAAGCTCTAGAGATGGAAGATCAGTATCCAGAGTTGCTATTCTACATTATAAAATCTCCAGTTTATAACAAAAAAAATAATAAAACATGAAAGAAAACACCATGAAGGCATGATCCATACATAGAAAAAAAAATAAGCAACAGAAACTTTCTATGAGAAGGCTCAGATGTTAGACTTAACAAACATATAAAACAACCATTATAAATATGTTCAAAGAAATAAAGGACAGTATGATGACAATTTCTCATCAAATAAAGATATTAATAAAGAAATAGAAATAATGAAAGGAGAGTCAGAGAAATATGGGACACTAACATACACAAGAGTAGCAGAAAAAGAAGAGAAAGAGAAAGGAAAAGAAAAAGAAGTACTTGCAGAAACAATGGCTGAAAGCTTGCCAAATATGGTGAAGATACACAAATGGTCATTAAGCACATGAAAAATAATCAATATTATTAAACATTGGGAAATGTAAACTAAAACAGTAATGTGATATACTTCACTAAGATAGTTATAATCAAAAAGATAAATAAGTATTGGCATGAATTCAGAGAATTTGGAGACCTCACACATTCCTGATGGAGTGTAAACTGGTTTGGTCACTATGAAAGCAGTCTGTTAGTTCCTCAAAAGTTTAATCTTGGAGTTATCATATGGTCCACAAATTCCATTCTAAAGTATACAGTTAAGAGAACTGAAAACCTATATCCACACAAAAACTTGTAAATAGATGTTCAAAACAACATCCTATATAATAAAAGGGTAATATGCAAACTGACCCTAACAGCAGAAAGACTGGGAATGACTAGTCACTATGACACACACTGACCACCAGGGGGCAGATGCTCAATGCAGGAGCTGCCCCCTGGTGGTCAGTGCGCTCCCACAGGGGGAGCTCTGTTCAGCCACAAGCCAGGCTGACAGCTGCCAGTACAGCAGTGGTGGTGGGAGCCTCTCCCGCCTCCTCAGCAGCGCTAAGGATGTCCGACTGCAGCTAGGCCTGATCCCCACTGGCAAGTGGACATCCCCCAAGGGCTCCCGGGCTGCCAGAGTGATGTCTGACTGCCAGCTTAGGCCCAATTCCCCAGGGAGTGGGCCTAAACCAGCAGGTGGTCATCTCCAAAGGGGTCCCAGACTGTGAGAGGGCACAAGCCAGGCTGAGGGACCCCCCAACTCCTGGTGCAAAAATTTTTGTGCACCGGGCCTCTACTTATTTATAGTAGCCCCCAAACTGAAAATCACTCAAATGTCCACCAACTGATAAATAGAAAAATAAAAGATTATATCTGTGCAACTTTTTTTCCCAATAGAAAATAATAAAGTATTGATACATGCTACCATATGAATGAACCTTGAAAAGAAGATGTAGGAAAAAAGAATCCGGTCATAAATGGCCACATGTTCTATGGTTCCATTTACTAAAAAATGATGAGGATCAACAACTCTAGAGAGAAAAATTATATTGGTGGTTGCCTAGGACTGTGGGTGTTTAAGAAGAAACAAGAGTGACTGTTAATGGCTACAAAGCTTATTTTGGGGTTAGGACAACATTCTAAAATTGTTTATAGTGATGGTTGCACAATTCTGAGAATATACTTTATAATTTAATTGTCTAACCTATATGATATGCAAATATGTAAATCATAATCTCAATAAAATATATTTTTATAGTTTTAAAAGAGTAATCACACAAAATAATCATAGACCGCAAGGTTTATACTCTATGAAGAAAATAACTATATTTATAGGACCAATCAAAATTTGATAAAAGCCATGAAACATTTCTGAACAAATGGTTTTGCTAACTTGGTTGTAGACCGGTTTCATTTGGAAGAAACACATGACAATTAATATAAAAGGTAGAATTTGGGCTTCAGCATTATATCCATAGGTAGGGAATGTATACTGTGAGAAAATAAACAAAAATGGGAAGACATAGCATTTCAAATGGAGTAAAGGCATAGAAGTGGATTGGCTTTGAATAATACAACTTCTGGTATGAGAAGGAAATAAAATCATGGCTGGCCTTGGAGGTCATGCTAAAAAGTTTGTGCAATGCTCCATCTTGAGAAAGATTCTCAAAGGTTTGAAAAGGTAGTCAAAATGGCTCTGTCCATTGATTGCAGTATCATGGTAACAGAAATTTTCTTAGTTTTTAGTAATAGTTGTTAAGGAACTTTGATGTTTAGAGGTACACAATTTCTCAAGGTTGAGTTGGTTGTAAGGCTTGTATTTGATTATTGTCAATAAATACTACTTTGAAACATGACAAAATTGTTTATCTTTCCTGGTCAACAAGAAGCAATTTCAGGGGTAGTCTTAAATGATAGTAAAAAAGATGAGCAGATTATATGTTCATTTGTATTCTTCATTGGTCTTGTGGAATATTAATTATTAAGATTAAATTAAGTGATATTATAGAAGGTTCAGAGGGTTTTATCACTTCCAGATTTTTACTTGATATCAGTGTCATGCTTTGGAACACTAGACATTTTTTATATATTCAAGTTAAGAAGTTTGGATATTCTTTTTTTTTTTTTCAAAACTGAGGAAATGTCATCCTAATGGAATATTATCATGCCAAAGCAAGAATTTCAAACCTAAGAAAATGTGTAATATTTCTCTGATTTAATGTCACACATTCTTCAAAGTGAATCTTATAATTTCAATATTTAGCTTCAAAATAATGATGTCATTATTATTAATTATAATTACATGATTTAATGATGTTTCAAAAATATTTTATAGCTATGTGGATGTTTTATATAAAAGTAGCCATATAACTGACAATTATTTAGATATATGATCTACCTCACCCATATCTGTCATTTTACAGATGAAACTAAGTCCAAGAGAGATTGCGGGGGAGGAGGGGAGCGGCAAATGGGTTGAGGACAATTTAATGACAAATCTAGGATAGAGTTCGAAGATCTTAATTTCAAGTTCCGTGTGTGCTCTTATATACCGCCCAATAGATTAGCTAATAATAGTTTGGATAATCATCTAGGAAACCTAATAACAATATGTGACATGGTCATAAATGATTTCTATTTCTGGCTTGTCAAGGATTTGGACTATAGAGACTATAACCAGCCCTAAAACCATTTATTATAGTATCCTACCACATAACATTCCATCACAAGGGCCAGCCCCGACTCAGATCTCCTGGATGGCAAACTGTCAGTTAAGTCAGTCCAGCCAAACACTAAGTCCTCTCGCTTGGCTTCAGAGCTGCTGGCGTTTGCCTGTCTCCCAGTGATCACAAAGCCTTGTGAGCATTCTGGTCTTGTATGAAAGAAACTGCATTAGGTTTGCACAGTAAAGATGCAGTTACCTCTGCCTTTTCCAGATTTCCTGTGACAAATGTCAGAATTAAACTGTTGCAACATTCAGCACATTTTTATCCAGATCAATATTGAAAACATATTTAATGCAATATTGAAGGGATTAGAGCATTCAGGAAAGGGAAAGTCTGACTAATGCAGCAGCTGCACTGCATTCCAAGGACCCTGGCCATTGCCAGCATGTATTAGGCAGTCGAGGCTTTGACAGGGAGCAATCTGCCATCCGGCTCAGGCTCCAGAAGATGCTTGCTGGAGTTGGTTTTCTGGACAGTATTAGCAGCTCTTGTTTCTGCAGGTTGCCTGGTGTTAACTGCTTACTTAACATCAGAAGGCTTTTAATCAGGCTTTATGTGTGCTTTTAATTGCACTTTAAAAATGATATTTTTATGATAATGATCCAGTTTGGAAAAAATTAAACTGATAATACAGCAAAAAGAGGAATTCTAACAGAAAATAGGGTATCTTTTAACTACACAAAAATGAGCTGGTTGCTTCTTAACATGTTATTTCAAACACTTTATATCTAAAAAGAAAATAAGACCTAGCCGGTTTGGCTCAGTGGATAGAGCTTCAGCCTGCAAATTGAAGGGTCCCGGGTTCGATTACAGCCAAGGGCATGTACCTTGGTTGCAGGCACATCTCCAGTAGAGGGTGTGCAGGAGGCAGCTGATCAGTGTTTCTCTCTCATCGATGTATCTAACTCTCTATCCCTCTCCCTTCCTCTCTGTAAAAAATCAATACAATATATTTTAAAAAATTAAATTAAATTAAATTAAACAAAAGATATTTGTCATTTTTTCAGCCTTCTTCCCTGTTTACATCCCTTTATAAGTTACGTTACCTCATTATAATGTTAAAGTCAGGCAGGTTCACCTGGAAAGGCCCAGGTGATTACAGAAATGGCTTTTTTTCTGAATGGATGGGTTTTGTTCTGAGTGATCTGTGTCCAGGTCAGACTAATTGCTGGGTATTTTGAATATCACTTCTGGATAGAATGGATCATTAACATGGCCCAAAATCATTTTTGGTAGTTAACATTGAAAGGTATCCAAATGATATGTTAAATAGATAATTGAAACAAGGAGTTCACAGACTATGCAGAATGGAAACAATAACAGTAACAAAGCACATATTCTTCATCTGGTCTCATTTTGATCAATAACAGATATTTATGGGGTATACAGCAAAGGCTGGAAATACAGTTTGTGTTTGTAGAATAGAGTGAAGATAAATGGGTCAATAAATTGTTAAAAATGCATATACATTCATCTTACTTACTTCGGGGTACTATGCATCAGAACAGAAGCATTTATTTTTCGCAGTTCTGGAGGTTAGGAAGTCCAAGAAAAGGCAAAATATGGTTTTGTTCTGTGAGGGCCCATTTATATTCATGGATGGTACCTCTCACTATGTCCTCACCTGGTGAAAGGGGCAAGAAATCTCTGGGGGCCTCTTTTATAAAAACACTAATCCCATTCATAGGAGCTCCACCCTCATGACTGAATAAGACAGTGGTTCTCAACCCTCCTAATGCCACAACCCTTTAATACAGTTCCTCATGTTGTGGTGACCCCCAACCATAAATATATTTTCGTTGCTACTTCATAACTGTAATTTTGCTACTGTTATGAATAGTAATGTAAATATCTGATATGCAGGATGTATTTTCATTGTTACAAATTAAACATAATTAAAGCATAGTGACTAATCACAAAACAATATATAATTATATATGTGTTTTCTGATGGTCTTAGGCGACCCCTGTGAAAGGGTCGTTTGACCCCCAAAGGGGTCGCGACCCACAGGTTGGCGACCCACAGGTTGAGAACTGCTGGAATAAGCACTTTGCCAAGGCCCCATCTACTAATACCATCATATTTGTGGGTTAAGACTTCAACAAATGAATTTTTCAGGGGTATAAATATTCAGATCATAGCAATATTATATATGCACTGGAGGCCTGGTGCACGAAATTCTTGCATGGGAGGGGGGTCCCTCAGTCCGGCCTGCATCCTCTAGCAATTTGGGGCACTGGCTCCTAACTGCTTGCCTGCCTGCCTGCCTGATCACCCCTAAACACTCACCTGCCTGCCTGATTGCCCCTAACTGCTCACCTGCCTGCCTGATCACCCATAACCACCTCTGCCTGCCTGCCTGATGCCCCTAACTGCCTCTGCCTGCCTGCCTGATTGCCCCTAACCACTCTGCCTGCCTATCTGATCACCCCTAACTGCCTCTGCCTGCCTGCCTGATTGCCCCTAACCACTCTGCCTGCCTGTCTGAAGCCCCTAACTGCTCACCTGCCTTCCTGATGGCCCATAATCACTCACCTGCCTGCCTGATCGTCCCTAACTGCTTCTGCCTTCCTGATCGCGCCTAATCACTCTGCCTGCCTGCCTGATACCCTTACCTGCTCACTGCCTGCCTAATCGCCCCTAACCACCTCTGCTTGCCTGCCTGATCACCCCTAACTGCTTGCCTGCCTTCCTGATGCCCCTAACCACCTCTGCCTCAGCCCCTGCCACTGCAGCTTCATCTGGAAGGACATCCAGAAAGACGTCTGGAAGGTTGTTTGGTGGTTTGGTCTAATTAGCATATTATGCTTTTATTATTATAGAGCGTCCATATTTTGATCAAAGCAAACAGCCCCACAAGTGAAAATATCAAAATGAAATGAAAACTTTAATGAATTTTGTGGACATTTGTTTCATGATATGATTCAGGTAAGTGATAATTGTTTTTATTTTTACTTATATTATAGTAAGTATATTTGCTTAATACAATAGTAAAATAAACATTTTTTCTAACCTTTTTTTTTTCCCCAAAAGAGCTTTGATGAATAGATGGAAATATAGTATATCTTGTTTGTTTAAAAGCTTTACCGGGTTGCATATAACTCTACAGATAATTATTTAGTCGGGTTTTAAAAGAGCCAATACTTTATACTGTTCAGCAATGAGATATTTATAAGAAAACTTTTTCTGAACATGTAATAGTTATATTCTAAGACTCAGCCCTGATATATCATCATGTCTAAAGGAGTTTGAGGCCTGTGAACACTTCACCATTCCTTTTGGCCCCCTTATTTCTTATTAAGGCACTACATTGGTAATGCTTTTTTGTTTAGATTTTACCATTTATCTAAAAATATAAGCTCCTCAAGGGGAGAGCAGGCATGGAAAATTAGGTAATATCATATTGATTGAAAAAAAAGCTTTTTAGAAAACAAAACTATAACACATTCCGCTGGATCAGTAGGAGATGACCATAAATCTGAGATGCTGTTGATTTTGTTTGCTTTCATGTCAGCAGATTTAAACTACATGCTACCATACTTTGGTAGGTACCAGTAAATCAATTATATTTATGTGAAACAAGCTCTTACAACTCTCTGATAGGGTAAACAGAGTATTATCCCTTCCCCTTCTCCCATTCCTATAAAGAAGATTTTTTTCTGAGGCATTGTGTTATCAAAATAATGTTAACCAGGGAATCTCAACCTACATAAATATTGGATGGAGAGTTGTCTTTCTAGGAAAAGGAGATAATCCCTACAAGTTTGAAAGATTTGTTTTGTAGATTAATGTAAATGATGGACTGATAGCGGATATGCAATAACAGCTACCTTGGGCTTCAGCTTATAGTTAGTTACATTAATCTGTACTTTAAATTTTATCTATTGTCCTATAAACTATCCTACAATATTGGTTTAATTAAAATAACTCTGTTAATTGAATACATTTGTTTTCCAAGGGGCTAAATAATATTTTAGCCTAATTCTTCATTACATACATCTCAAAAGTTTGACCTAAAGCTTCATAACCTTTTCACAAATGTGATGGAGAGGCTCTTAACATGCAGTTTAAGTTTTAGAGGTTGTGTTTAGATGACTCAAATTTGGTGACCCAAGTGACCATATATATACATTGTAAACTCCTAGAAACCAAAAGCACAACAAAATATGCTAGAATAAATGTTTAAAGGTTACATCACTATGTTATGTAAATGTGAATGCTTATATATATAATTTCATTTTTATGATGTTCATATTTATTGAAGCAGAAATAATATTGCTTACATTCTTGTTGTTTAAACAATTTCAAAACACCTTTTTAGATTAAATAAATTAAAAGTAGAAAAATAAGAGAAGCCAATGTTTAAATTTCATAGCAAAGTACATAAGTCTCTGTATGTATACAAATATGGAGTATTGTTAGAGAAAATGCTATGTGTGAATAAAATATTACTGTCTTTACTTTAACTTGTATCTTTACATTTACAGTTTAACAAATGAAGTCCTAGAGATATTTTCATTTAATTTCCTGAGTTTAGATTTCCACTGTTCCTGCAAAAAATTTATTGTAGATTAATCCCCAAGGCAAAAAAAAAAATGTTTATATTTTTGATTCCTTTATAACTTAAAATATCTGATTTTAATTGTACTATTTTGGGGGAAAATATATTGTCTTACAGATTAAATCCATGAATGAAATAGTTTAATCAGGCAAGTTGTTATTTTTAGAAAATTATGCAATTTGTACATGGAGTTGAAATGGAAATCTGTGTGTAATTTAAGTGATCAAATAGTATTATAATTATGATTTGTGGAAGAAAAACATTCCCTAAATTCATAACACATTTACCTGAGCTTTATTACATTTTCTTGTGGTCATGGAGAGACTCAGAAAGTTCTCAAAAAAAAAAAAAGAAAGAAAGAAAGGAAATCGTCACAACCAGCAACTGGCAAATAGGATGTCAGCCAATTATAAGAGTTCACAGTTCCCTCTCTATGAGGACATTCTTGTGGTAAAGTACACTACTTCCTTCCCTGGCATACCCATTCATTAACCTATGTTTTCATAAAATTGCTTTTAATTTACATCAAAGTAAATTCAATAGCCATGCTAATTTTTTCACTATTTTGTATGTCTGAAATCATTAAAGTAAAAATTTAAATAATTTTAAAAAGAAAAGAAATGAACCAGAGGTACATGTTTCAATATGGGTAACTCTTAAAAACATAATGTTGATGTTATATATTAACATTTTTAGAACATCAAAACATTTGCAATATTAGTTTTATAGTATATACATCAAAAGAAGAAACGTGTGGAAAGGACACCTACTACTTTCCTTTAGAGTTGACTCATGGGGTTCTAACAGAGTATTGGACACATGGCTAAAAAGAGAAAGGCCATTTGAAATTTTGCTTTAGGAATATATAGATGTGCCCTACTTTCTAAAGTTAGGAGACTGACCCTCCCACCCCTTAGCAGAAGACTGCAGGTTTATTCCATAGAGAGCATAAAACAGAGTATCTCTGGGAAGAAAACAGATAAGAAGACATGGGAGTACTATAAAGAAAATTTAAGATTAAGTAGAAGTTTACCATTATAATATTGAGATTCCATCCCACCTCCGATGTTTTCTCATACCCAGTTTCCAAAATAGAGGCATTCAGTATTACATCCTAGAACCAGGAGATCGCTGACATGGGGAGGAGTTGGGGCTTCTGAATAAAGCAATCAGGCCTAAGTACTAAAATCATTTAATAAGTACTCATCGACAACAAAGACCCACAGTTCATAAGAACCATTTATATAGACAAAATTTCAAATCAGATTTAAATGCCCTAACTTAAATGATAAGTGGACAACCATAATCAAGAAATATCTGGAAGGCCTCCAATCCTACATAATAAAAGTCTAATATGCTAAGTGTCTGATGGTCCAGTCTTCCATTCAACCAATCAAAGTGTAATATGCTAATGATATGCGAAGGCTGATCAACCGCTTGCTATGATGGGCACTGACCACCAGAGGGCAGACAGTCAACTGGTTGACCAGTTGCTATGATGTGCACTGACCACGAGGGGGCAGATACCCCGACCAGTAGGTTAGCTTATTGCTGGGGTCCAGCTGATCAGGACTGAGTAAGACCGGCCGGACAAACCCTGGAGCCCTCCCGCAGTCCCTCTCTGGCTGGCCAACCTCTGGAGTCCCTCCCTGTCCCTGATTATGCACCAGTGGGGTCCCTCTACCTGGCCTTCACCCTCTTGCAATCTGGGACCCCTTGGGGGATGTCAGAGAGCCAGTTTTGGCCTGATCCCACAGGCCAGGCCGAGGGACCCCACTGGTGCACACAAATTCGTGCACTGAGCCTCTAGTATGAAATAGTTTAAAACAAATAAAGAAGCAAAAAATAAATTTGTAAGAAACACACTAAGCAGGAAGGAAAAATAAAGACTATTATTAATATTCTTAGAAAGATAAAAGAAAGAAATATATCCATGCAGGAAGGCCAGGATGTAAGAAAAAAGAGATACTAAAGGAACAAAAAAGAACTTTTGGAAGTGTATATACATAGCAGATATAGTGATTGGAAAATAAAATTAAGGAAGCCTCCCATAAAGTAGACCAAAAAGACACATTTATGAGTAGTAGGGAAGAAAAGATCAGAAAATTAGAGTGTCAGGTCTGGAATCTCAACATCTGAATAAAATGAGCCCCTTTAAGAGAGAACAGGGGGGGGGGGAAGGATGAGGAAATAAATTAATTCAATAAATTATTCTCCAAATAAAAGGACTTGTTTTTTGAATAAATAGACCCACCAAGAGCCTAGAACAATGGAAGAAAATGGATCCACCTCTGCATATTATCCTAAAATTTCTGAAAGTTATTATTAATGAGAACAGCGCAATTTTCAGAGAGGAAAAATAGAAGTTTTTATATAAGGGATGACAAATAATACTGGAAGGTAGAGGATAATGGAGGGAATGCCTTAAAGATTCAGGACACTTTTTCCCCATCTAGTATTCTGTTTCTAAAACAATTATTAACTAAATGCGATTGCAGATGTTTTGATACGTAGTGTTGAAAAACTAATTACCTCCATGCACTCATTCTGAAAAAGCTAACAGTAGATAGTCTTAAAAGAAAAATGATTAATCAATAATTAACTAATTAAGGATACAGGGGCTGAGTGCATAGGAAAAAGGAAAAAAGAATCCTAAGGTGATAAAGAAGGAACGTCTTGAGAGCAAACCATCCAGATGAGGACAAGTCAGAAATCACTGGGAGAGATGGGTGCAAGAAGATGACATTTGAATATATTCAGAAAAAGTATTTTATTTCCAAAGGTGAACTTGGGATTGGTGGTTACATGGAATTAATGATTAAAACACTAAGCAATTAGGATTATTAGCAACTCCACAGGAAACAATAAGTTGGTTATGTAAAGTAAAATACCAGTATTCCACACGACTTATATATGAATCCTGTCTACATAGTCAGAATAATATAAATGCAGACTATTGTCCTGAATAAAACTCTATCTAGGTTAGGAAGGGACAGAAGGAAAATGTGTTTGTTGGGTGTGGTGGGAAAGAGCTAAATCCCCAAACACAGAGATAAATAAAAAATGCAACTAACATAATTAAAAGTAATTGTTTCTGGGAAGCAGTGAATGATGAGAGTTTTTTGAGGAGGGGTTAGAAGACTACATTTTCATAAAGAAAGGTTTGATTTTTTAAAAACATATGTTTGAAAAAATTAAATATAAGTTTGACCAAAAATGATCATTTAAAAATGATTATATGAAATGGAAGAATAAAATACAATTTTGTCCGAGAGAGAAAACACTGTTCCTCACTGGGTAGATATGTGCAGAAGAACCGTATTGGCAGCAAAAGGAACTGGGAAGCGCTGCATGGCACTTAATTCTGCACGACCTGTCTGTGCAAGTGCACGTCTTCACTCTTGTTTGCTGCTCTCTCCCACTGAGACTGCCTGCAAATTACATGCAATCCTCTCCCAATGCTCACCAGATGGAATGCTTATCATATATCCCATTCCTTTCTTTGATCTTACAGTATAGAGTTTACGTTTAAATCTAAACCAATTTTATGAAGAAAATGTCTAATGTAAAAAAAAAAACACACACAAAAATGCTAAGAGAACATTTACAGTACAATAAAACGCATGATTATAAACAGGGTTACAAATCATAGCATGCATAAAACCACTTTAACTTTTAACCAGATTATCATCTGGACGGCAATATACACATTCTGAGATCTAGAATCATTGCTCCAATGTTTTAAATTAAAATGGAATTCTGCCAGTAGGAAAACACACACACACACACACACACACACACACACACACACACACACACACCCCAAGTACACAAGAGCATGGGCACACAAAGAATAAACCTAAAAACTTCAACTCAAATTTACTATGTTCTAAGAGAGTTGTAATTTGAAATCAAGTATCATCAAATTATTTTGAAATCATAGTACTAAGTGATCAACACATTAGTAGATTCAGTCTGAAGTTTCCCTGCAGAAAGGATCAGATAAGAATTGTATTACAGTGGCCCTGAGACGACATCACAAATAAGTATATCCATTTTGCAGACTGTTGGCCAAATAACAACATATTTGGCAGCATAAGCCAGGAATGGAGAAGGAATATGCTTTTTAAACTTCTCCAAAATACTCTTGTTAAACCCAGCTCATGATTGCAGATTATGTACAGCCCAGGGTTAAAAGGAACAAGGATCAAGTTGGACTCAAACTAAATTTGTGCTAAATTGGTAAAAGCAAATGTTATGAGTGCTAATAGTCAGCATGATTGCTTATAAAGACAATTATTTTCCAAAATGCACTTTTCATTGTTTGTCTCAAGGAAATTTTTATTGATAAAATGGTAACTGTTTAGTAAAGGTATTTACTTTGTGAAAACAAAACTAATCATTAAATCCAAACTGCTAAACAACTCACTTTACAATTAGAACATTGATTCATGTTTATACTTTCAAAGTTGTGTATGTGTTTTAAGGTATAGGGTGGTGCTATTTTGTTCTTAGAAGTTTTCCACACTTTTCCCCCATTCACATATAATTCTATTATGAAACAGAGTTCATTTCAAGTGGAGATTTTAAAATTACAATGGTATCCTAGCCAGTGTTGCTCAATGGTTCTCTCCCTTTCCCTTCTCCCTGAAATCAATAAAAATACATTTTAAAAATATATAATGGTATACCATAAGAAACTGACTATAACCAAATAAATTTATTTTAGTTTAGGGGATATTATCAAATAGAAGCTTCTAGAAGCTCATACACCCCAATCCATAACCAGGCATGGAGATCTAACTCAGTGAACATGAAACCTAGAGCAGAAAGACAAGCCTGACCCTGAGAGGATGTATTTCTCATTTATAAGATCCTGAATGCTTTTATATCCTAATACAAGTTTTTTGCTTGCTTTTTGTTTTTATCAAAAATACTCTTTTTTGCCTGTGGCTATGATTCTCTCCTCTCAAAGATCTGGAAGCATATGATATTCAAATTGCATGAGTTCTAAATTCCATGGTGACAGAGCGGTCAGTATGTACACTATTGAATGCCCTTTGCGACTATAAAGACACGGCTGGTCGAGTGCCCTGACTTGATGCACTGTTACTGTTCTCTGAGATTGCTTTACCTGCAGCAAATGTCCGCTTTGTTTCCATCTGTGTGCCTGTGCCTGTGCACTGTTTACATCAGGTTAATTAAATTTTAATGTTGTTGAGTTCAGTCTCACCCTCCCCTATTGTTAGCTTCACAACTATTTCAGCAAACCTTTAGATTCAAGGATTGACCAATTCAGCCAGTCCAATGGCTGATGCAGACAAAAAGCTAAGCAAATTGTTCTGATTTAAGTAGGTAACACTGTGTGAATAATCAGGTCACCGACTCCTTGTAGGGTAAGGTATATTTTGTAAAAAAATAGAATAAAGCATGAGGGAAATACCCATAAGTCCAATATTGTTTTTAACTTATTTTTGAAAGTATAAATGTTGGAGCCAGATAGATTTGTGGTCATTGCCAGCTTGGCAAACATCTTGACTGTGCAGCTCTCTTACCTGTGCAGCGGACTTGGTAAAGCCTATAGAAGTGTTTTTCACAAGCCCAACTGCATCAGAGTCATCGGCGACCTTGCATAACGGGCATATTCTTGGGCCCTCCCTCCCATGCTGGTGCTGAACACAGGATCCACATTACTAACCAGTATCCCAGGTCATTTGTTTTGCTCCCTCAATTGAAGAGCCAGACTGCACCGCGGGATTAGTGCGCAGATTAACATTAACAACCAAAACATTTAAGGTTTTGGCAAACCAAGCTAATTCTGAACCTGCTTTTAATGGGGAAGCCATGGATTCTAACTGTCCTGTTGCCAAGGTTTTTGTGGTGAGGGAGGCGAAGGATTCTGGTTAGCTCTGCTCCAGGGCCCCAGAGGAAGCAGCCTGGTGCGGTGGGACGGTACAGGGCCCCGGCTTTCGTGTGCTGGCACAGTACCGCAGGAGCACCAGAGCTGTTATGAAGCCCAGCCACGTCTGTGCGGATAAACTGACAAGAACATGATCTTGAGGGTTGTGCGGTCCGGTGAGTGGACAAGCAGCGGGAAAGACAGGACAGCACTTCAACCACCACTTCCCTCCCCCAAGGTCACTCCGCCCCCTTAATTATATCCTTATCTCTGCTTGAGTCCTGCCTTAAGATACTCTAAAATGTCTACTAGATGCAGGAGAAAATTGAAGTTGATTAATTCACCAAAAAAAAAAAAAAATCAACAAAACTAAAATGAGGACCTGATTACTCAAACAACAACAAGAATGTGTAAATCCTGCTCCTCCCTTCATTGTCTTTGCAATGCAGGATGAAGCCACTGATGATAAAGCTCATTCCATGAATACACACTTAATTAATGGAAACTGGATAGCAATTTTATATGATATGAAGACTCATCTTGAAATAACCAAAACAACATTGTAAACAAAGTATTCCATACTTAAGTTTCAGGTCTTTTAACAAGTATTAGAATTAGAAAAGTAATTTTTTTTTTTTTTTTTTTTTTTAGCAAATGCTAGGTAGAAATGTATTTTTCTTAAGTATCTAATTAAGAGTAAAAACAACATAACAACATGGCTCCAAATTGAAAGCCCTGAATGAGAAGAGGGATTATGGCTTTTCTGATAGGACTACTAGAGTTAAGTTTGGAATTAAAATAGAGAAATGAGTTAAATGATTCCTCCTCTTTTTTGTTAAATTAAACATGTAATGCTAAGTGTTATTAAAAATTAAATATAGAAAAACTGTAGTTGTAAAATAAACTTCAACAGAGAGGAGTTAAAATGAAAATAGCATGCAATATATAACTTATTTTTTCAGCATTATAATATTAGGAACAAACTCTGACAATAAAGATCACATACTAAGAGCTAAACAATCCTTAGAATATGACTACAGTATTTTAAATCCTAAACTGTCTATAGAACATTTGTTGTGTAGAACTTTATAGCTACTTGGTTTATATATGGCAGGACCCGAAGGCCGATATTTATATTAGTTCAGTCAGTGAAATATTTTTGATGGGCTTATTTATGATTTAGAACTGGTTAGGATTTAGGTTGCCTACAGCTCAGCTTTCATGTTAGGTCTGGCAATTTTTTTTCCCTTCATGTAACAAAAATATTACATTTTGAACACACAGCCTCACAAAATGATAGGAAGGGAGGATGTTGACATATAAACATACACTGAGCCTAAAACAAAACAAACAAAACTCCAGGAATCTGTTGTGCTGTTTCCTGAGCTTTCTCCAAGTACATGGGTGGTGGGCGTTGGTACCCGCAGGCCTGAGGACTACTAGTATATAAGAACGTACACATTAGTTTCTCAGAAAATCTTGTAAAGTACACTACAGGAAAATTGATGAAATGTTTTGTTTTAAGTCATTCTCTTAAACACACACACACACACACACACACACACACACACACACACACACACCAGAAAATCCCTAATGCTTAATGAGTATGTAAATTCTTCTTAAACTTTATTCGTAACATGGTAGAGTTAACAATGAGAGTGCTAATGTCACTAAATGGGATCAAATTGCTACAGATGTCAACCTCAGAACAGATTCCTAGGTAATGAAGAAACATTAGAAGACTTCCCCTCCCAGCACTCAGTTTAGAGTTCAATGAGCTGAGGCAAAGGGAAGTGAAATACCTATAATCACACAGCATGCTAGTAAGAACGCTAGTTCCTAATGCAGCCTAATGTCATTTTGCTTTCTTTCTTTTCACTTGTGACAAAAAAATAATAATTATTATTAGAATTAAAATGTATACAGGTAAGTTAAATAGAAATTGCACATTTTCAATTCACTGAAGTTGGAAAGTATTTTTGGCGGGTTAGGGTCTCAGGGCAGTCTTATAAATGGGACCGGTTGGAGTGACTTGATTTCATTGGACTGAGAATGGAAGCCATGCTACACGCATAGTAAGAACCTAAAATTCAATATTTACTAAGTAATATTAAAACTTAAGTCTAGAAAAATGTCAAGGAACCTGTAGTTGTAAATAAGCTTCATCTTCGAGGAGGAAAAAATTGAAATAGAAAAGGGAAATAGCATTCAATGTATAACTTGTTTTGTCATCTCCTCAGGTCAGTAGTGTTGGAAACAGGGGTTGTGGGCAAACAGGAAGACAGTTTCTCTTCTGCGCTCTGAAGGTTGTAACATCGAACACTTTGGATCCTCTAACCAGGTTAAAGTATAATTATCAAAAAGGCAAAATCATGACTCAGGAAAATATAAAGTGAGCAACTATCAAAGATCTTTACTTAATTCATTAATTAACAGGTGAACTAGTATAATGTTAAACCCAGCCCAAAGAACAATTGAGGAACAAAATAACCCAATTTAATAAAGGAGTGTCAGGGCAAGAACTTGGGGTTAAATGCAAAACTGCTTACTATCCAAAAGAGCAGAGCAATAAACCATAACCTCTGAAGAATGCTAAAACAGCCTAACCAATGGCAAATCATTCAGAAATGCAAGCCCAGCACTACTCCGAACACACCAGTAATGCCCTTTTGCCTATTTTGAAGTTTGGAAATGTTTTCTCACACAAGAATACTTCATATATTAAGACACTATGCTTCTGTTCAAGAACCCTAAATAATTTTTCTTTTTTATCTTCTAGCTCACTCACAGAATCTCTTTCACCTGATCTAGTCCTATTGTATTTTTTAAGGTAAGCACAATAGCCAGCTGCCCAACTTCTGCAACAGAGAAAATAAAAAAGAAAATGCCTGAGTGGGAGACGTTGCTTTAGTTATTTGGAGAACAAAATCTCCTACTGGCTAGAATAGCTCCAGTTGAAAGTTTGTTTAAGTGTCTGTTTGAAGTCCACAGAATTGACAGCACCTCCATACTTCAGTGGGTATATGGAAACTACATTTAGCAGTTGAAGTTAAATACATGGAAAAGGAGGAATTTAGGGGATTTGAATCAGTTGATCTAGAGCAGTGGTTGGCAAACTAATTAGTCAACAGAGCCAAATATCAACAGTACAACGATTGAAATTTCTTTTGAGAGCCAAATTTTTTAAACTTAAACTATTTAGGTAGGTACATTGTTATTAACTTAATTAGGGTACTCCTAAGCTGGCCTTTGCTAAAAACGTCCTCAATCTGAGGGGTCGACCTCAGCAAACGTACCCCCACTTCTTCTAACGCCACTTCTTCAAAATAGACTCGCCCAGGCCGAAAACCGACATCTGCGCATGGGCCACGAAGTTTCAATCGCACTGTACGTGCGCGCCCACACGTGGTATTTTGTGGAAGAGCCACACTCAAGGGGCCAAAGAGCCACATGTGGCTCACAAGCCACGGTTTGCTGACCACTGATGTAGAGTGTTCCAGAAATATTTAATCTGTCTGTAAAGCCCTTCAAAGGCAATGCTTTTAGAAACTTCTTTGCTTTAGGGTTTTTTGTCAGAAGATGTAGTAATTTCCTTGTTTGTGCTGGTCAGCTATACAGAGTCTGCTATTACACCACTTTCCATTCTCTCTTATCCATTGCTACTTCAGTGACAACAAGAAGGTCCTCTAACCCAGTGGGGAGAAGGATGTATAGATGAGAAGGAAAATTTGAATTTGTAAGTGAAAGAAACTCATGCTTTATGATAGAAATTAAAATTCATCATTAAAATATTACTATAACCATACAATATGATAGCAAATTATACATTCTGCTTTATAACATAGGCTTTTAAAATAATATAAGAACAAAACTTGTTAAAGCACAGGCTTCCCAGTAAGAACTATAGCTATGCACAAGCAGCTCTTGACTGTGTTGTTATTTATTTTATCCACAATTAACATGCAAGTGCAGTCCTAACGAGAAATGTTGCTGAGCAATGAGAAAAACCTACTCCTGGTAAATTGTATTGCAAGATTTCTTTTGTGCAACCTTTGGCTTATTATATTTTATAAAAGTTAAATAAATTTACAGTTGTAAGAAGGCTAGTTTTTAGCAATGAACAAAAATGCCTACTTGTTAAAGTTAAGCTTTAAATAACATCAACTTCATGAGCTATGGAATAACATTAATAAACGCTACTTATTTGCCTTCAACTTTAAAAAAAGCTTTTCTCATTATTAAATAGTAGAATAAGCCACTTAAGTTTTTCCAGAAATGTAACCCCCATATATTTCAATGTTCCAATGGGGAATTACACTTTGAATAATGCTGTTTTGAATAAAGCTCATATTACCAGGTATGTACCATGAGAATTTTTTAAATGCCTATTATATGAGATATTAAGTTTTTGAACAAAATCCTAAATTTAAAAATTGCAGAAATAATGGAAAAATATATTAGCTAATCTGATTTTAAAATATTTTGAAACTTCATTTTCTTTAATTGAATTTTTACAAATCATTCAGTTTCCTTTCTTTTTTTTTAGCTTATTATGACTAGTATTTCTCACATACTAAGTTTTTCTTCTTTTCATAAATTTACTTGGCAACTTTAATTTTATTTCAAATTGCTTAGGATAATCAGGATACTCTTATCTTTTTATCTGAAGTACTATATAAGTTCATGGAGGCCTGAACTGTGTTTTGCTCACTACTATGTCCCAGGTCATAGAAAAAAGACCTGGTCTACAGTAAGTACTTTTTGTTTACTGAATGAATTTAATGAATATTTAAAATGCAGTGATATTAAAATTGCATCAATTTAAAATTATTTTAAAACACATAGAATGCATTTCTGTAATATTGTGGAGTTTTTTCAAGAAATATTTTAAAAACTGGCTTACAATTTTGGTTGTCGTTAATATGAGATTTTTGGACTGGAACAGGCGGTGTTCCCCTGGGCAGGATGGTTCCCCGGATTCTTTGTCCATAGGAGTCAAAGAATGAGTCCACGGCCAAAAGATGGAGATGGTATAGCAAGGGTGGGGACTTATTGAAGAACAAGTACAGACTCCCACCTGGGGAAGGGGAAAGAATCTCACAGCACAGACTCCCATGTGGGGAAGGAGACAGAGTCCCACCGACTTCCTGTTCCCATGGTTTATAAAGGCTGCAAGTCCCTGTGTCCTGATATCCCTTCTGATTAGTCAACATTCCTTTTTGAATTGGTTACTATATTAACTCCAGAGGCCCTCCTCCCTCATTGTCCTCCTATTCCTTCTGGGCTTTCTCCCTCCTTCTTTATTTTATAAATATAGACCTTTTGGCTACTCCCAGTTCCCTTATCTTATGTAAATGTAACTGTTTCAGCTCCCTTGTGTTATAGAAATGTACCTTCTCCCAGCTCTCTTGTCTTATGGAAATGTAACTTCTCCCAGTCTGTAGCCCTTTCCATGAACCCCCAATTCTAAAAATTCCCTAACCCTGCCTATATCCCCCTAAAATTCCTATTTCATTGTGATGGATATAATTTAGGCTATTACCACAAAGAAAATATCTACCATGTGCAATACATCTCACCAACTTTCATACAATTGTTGAACTAGAACAATAATTTGCAACCTTTTTCATCTCATGACACACATAAACTAATTTCCAAAATTCTGTGGAATACCAAAAAATATGTTATATTTTTTCCAATGTGACCAAAAAATAGATGTAATTTTGATTCATTCATACGGGACAGCTATTGTTGTGTTGGCTGTTGTCATTTTTTTATTTGACAATCTAAGGGAAAAGAGGTCAGTGTCCCTGATTAAATAGTCAAGTATTGCATGTTTTAAAAATCCTTGCAGCACACTGGTTGAAAATCACCAATCTAGAGTTTAAAAAAAAAAAAATCTTCAAATAATATTAAAAATCGCTCATTTTGATACATGGCCAACTAAACTTGGTATTTTTATATAATTTTGCTCATAAATTTATCTTGCCATCTGTCTGCACCAATCCGGCAGCCTCCCTTATTTTGGCAACCCTGAGGAATGCATTTCTACAGGAAGCCTTGACATATTTATTTTATGCTCTTTCATGAGGATTACAAAATATGTGCTACATGATCTAGAAAAAAATGTGCTAGCAACTAAAAACTGTAAAACGTCTTTACAATCACTTGAAAATCTCATATTTGATTTTCTTAGTACTCTCCCAGATAACAGAAAGCAAGACAATTTGGCTGTGACAACAAGCAACATTTTTTCTAATACAGAACAGTTGTCTTTGCAAAGCATCCACTCCTTCTGCACAAAAGGTATTATTTGTTTTAAAATAAATTTCCTATTACGGACACAGCTGGGTGATTAGGGTCTCCTTTCTTATTGTAGAAAACATAAAAGAGTAAAAGGCAGAGGGAGCCTAACTTGTTTAATTTGTGTTACATGTCCTTGAGAAGAAAGAGAAGAGGATAATTTAGCCAAAAACAGCAAACATCCAGTTACCATGAATTTCAAACTCCCAGGTTGAGTGAAAGAGGCCCATTAATTCAGCCATCTGATGGCTGCTGGTGAAATGGAAAACAAAACAAAACAAAAAGACTGTCCTTTGACTTACAATGGCTACTTCCTTTAGTAGGTTGTGTTTGGGAGAATATCTCTGCTGGCTCTTTAAGCCTTTCGTAAGACAATGGAGAGGGTGGAGGGAATGGAATCACGCTGTCTAAAGTACACATCCACTCATTCAGAATCCCAACAATATAACTCTGGCTGCTAAGAGAAAAATAGAAGTAAGCGTTTCCTGAGGATTGTTAAGCCAACACACTATTAAATATACCACCTAACATTGTTCTTTTCCTCTTCTTTTTCACTCTGCAGCTACCACATGTGGTGGAAGAAATCCAAGTTAAACACTCTCACCAGAGCATGCTCCAAGACAGATGACTGGGCCTCAAGCTTGGCCAATACAATGCACTTCTATTCTCTATTTATTTTTGTAGTTCAAAGACCTGGCAGGAAGGGCCCTGATGCCTGCCATAAGGACCAGTGCGCTCGCGATGACTGCCCAGTGACTTTTATATCTGTATGCCAGCTACTCAGATAGACCCTGTAGAAAGAGTAGGGGGGCTTTTTGGAAAGGAAAAGAAACCCCAGCTTCCACTTAAGCTTTGAAATTTCAGATGATAGACTGCCAACTTACAGACCTTGCTTTAATCAGAGCAGCCACATGAAAAGGCTGTTTCTGTTTACCCCAGGTCATTTTGAAACCAGCGATAAGTAGGCTTTGCAAAATTTCAACTTCTCTTAAAGTTGGCATGTTCTCCTCAACTAGAGTTGAGACTTGATTTCATTCTCTGAATAGAAATATTTACAACCCTGTCATACATGAGTTTGAGCCTTCCTGCTGTCTACCAAACAAATGGGCTGTTAAAGGAATGCTTAGGGTTAATTGGAAGTTGGTGTGTGTGTGTGTGTGTGTGTGTGTGTGTGTGTGTGTGTGTGTATTTTAAGGGTGGTCTATATACATTTAAATAACTAAACTGGCCTTAGCCTGTTTGGCTCAATGGATAGAGCCTTGGCCTACAGACCAAACGGTCCTGAGTTCGATTCTGCTCAAGAGCACATACCTTGGTCACAGGCTCCTCCAGGCCCAGGCCCTGGTCAGGGCTCATGCAAGAGGCAAACAAGCGATGTGTTTCCCTTACATCGATATTTCTCTCTGTCTTTCCCTCTCTCTCCCATTCTCCCTAAAAATCAATGGAAAAATATCCTCGGGTGAGAATTAACAAAAAATAAAAATAAATAAATGACTAACTGCTCTTTACTAGTCTAGTTCAAATTTCATCAGAGACTGACTTTAACTAGAAAACAATTCATATTGTATTTTAGTTTTAAATTGTGTATTTATGTAATAAAAAAACTAATCATATAGAACACACAAAGTAACCACTAAAATTCAATAATTCTTTCTTTGGTACACAATGATTTTTTTTTTTTAATTTTGGTTGTTCATTATATTTTGATTATCTCTATCATGAGGAGACTTTGTATAGCCCTTGATATTGTGATCAACTGTTATATTTTGAGTTATCAAAATATAAAATTAAAAAGTCCCCTTTTTTCTTTTCGAGAGTCCCACTTCCCATGGCAGACTTCCCACCGTATACCTGTCACTTCACATCTGACTTTTGTAACCACCTCACAACAGTAAAATTTCATCCATAGCCTTGCCACCTTTCCATTTTTGTGCTATTGTTGTTTTATTTAATTTTTAACATAACCCCATCTAACAATGTTTTTTAAAAAACAGTTTATTGTAAGGAAATTAGAACAGAAAAAAATAATATTTTATACTTACCTCCCCCTCTCCCAATTTTTATTACCATTTCTTATATATTCATTCTCAATTAAAGAACAAAGTTCCCATTTGATAGCATGTCCCATCAACTCAAATAACCTTTTTTAAGCATTTCTTACACCATAAATCTGCTTGCAAAATTTTTCTCAGTTTTCATTTATCTGAAGATGCCTGGTGGAGGATACTGAGCTCAAGGAATCAAACCTTCTTACTCTCACCTGGAGGGAAAAAAAAAAGAAATTCTTTCTTCAGCAATGAAGGGTCTCTTCCTGCTCTCTGAGTTGGGCCTGTATTGTTGGCCATACTGAAGTCAGGCACTAGTATTGTCTGCTGGGGTCCATATAAGCAGAATTGGCTCAGGTATAAGTGGGCTGGAGGGAAGATGAAAAACACACTTTCTCTTTGCAAACGGGCTATGCTAGCCCTGCTTCTAGCCCTGCTGTGTCCCCACAGTGCTGCAGGCAGGGAGCAGTCAGTGGTGGAGTTCATGCTGGCCTGCCTCCCAGGCCAGCAGTAGCATGTCCTCGTCATCCAACTGACTTTGCCCTTCCCCTGCCCATCCCAGGCTAGTGAAAGGCCTAGCCTTTCACCTGTATTTCCCGAATTCCAATTCTTTCCTTTAAAACTATAGCATGCCCTGTCCCCAAAGTTCCCCGAATAAATAATTGAATGAAACAGTCTTATTTTGATGGACTTTCTTAATTTTAGCTACTCAGGTTTCTTCCCAGAGACATTAGTCCAGATATTTGGATAATGATATGCAGTTATCCAACAACTTGATTTTGTGCTGCTCATCTCCTTTCCAGAGATTGAAGCATTCAGACGACACTGGTTTCTGGTTATATCTCTCTGCATCACCAGTGTGAATGAGAATCTGCAGCCCATGGCCACACACCTGGGATGTTACTGTGTCCGACTGCCCCCACGATGGTCTGTCTTGTGAGCACCTTTTATTCTGTAGTGGATATTATGGTTCCCCGCCCAGGTCCAACCTTTAGGACTGAAGCATTCAATTTCCTAGATGCTGGGAATATCGCCTCAGGATGGTTCTCATCTGAATCTACACTAACAAAAACAGCAGAGTTACAGTTAACCGCATGGTGTCTGCTTTTCTGCTGTCCTACATCGGAACTTGTACTCATGAAGAAAAGAAGGAGCTATCAGTTGGTTCTCTGATAAAGCAGGCAGAATAAAACAAAACAAAAACAAACTCAGAGACTTTTAGAGCTATCTACTAGTATAGTCCAGACCCACTAGTTTCATTGCCAAGGTAAAGATCATGGTCAGAGAGGCAGCAAGACTTCCTCCCAGGGTCATGCAGAGTGTTCCCTGCACAACCTAAGTGGCAAGCATTTCATTGCAGTCTCTCCAAATAGTGCCCCCCAGAATCATGGGCTGCACAAGCTATACAAACCTGTGTGTAGCCCTACCAGGCAGGGTTTTATTTTTCTCCTCAAAACTGCATAATATATTCCTTTAACATGATTTCTCTAATTTCTCTAATGCAGAACTACTTATGGCATTAGGTAGTACCCATAAATGGACATGACGATGTAACTCCAGGCATAACTCCACCACAAGTCACGGTTGTCAGTAGGAATGTTGTTGCAAAAGCTTTTCTAGCACATCTACAGTATCCTAATTGCTTGAACTTAGAATGAAGATTCTCTTGGAAACTGTACTATAATAGTGATTCACCAAGGTCTATTAAATCTTTAGTTTAACCCAAGTAAAAAAATAATACATAAGAAACTATTATTTATTCCATGATGGTGCCTCACTCATGATTAGTAGTACCCTATAATTATACATTGAATGATGAAATAAATTAATAAATGTACTGATTCTATGGGAACATGCTAAATATTCTGATTTGTGACATAGCTACTATGAGACTCTGGTGTCATTTACACATTCTTTTTTCTCCAGCCTCAGTCCCAGCAGCTGGATCAATATTCTACCCACTTCCAAGCATCAGTGCAAAGGGAAAGAAAATACAGGGATTTCTAGATCCTCCATCCATTCCTATAGGGACCTACAGATACTAACATGGGAGGATCAATTGATGGTGAGTGGCCTGTGATGACAGTGTCTTAGGAGAGAGGAGAGTGCTGAGTAGAGCCCGGGAGGAGGATAGGGACAGGGGCTCTGCACAGTGGCAGTCTACACAGTCTTCACTGGAGTGTTTCTGGGAGGTCAGTCCCTCTAGCTCAGTGGTTCTCAACCTTCCTAATGCCGCGACCCTTTAATACAGTTCCTCATGTTGTGGTGACCCCCAACCATAAAATTATTTTCGTTGCTACTTCCTAACTGTAATTTTGCTACTGTTATGAATCGTAATGTAAATATCTGATATGCAGGATGCATTTTCATTGTTACAAATTGAACATAATTAAAGCATAGTGATTAATCACAAAAAATATGTAATTATATATGTGTTTTCCCATAGTCTTAGGCAACCCCTGTGAAAGGGTCATTTGACCCCCAAGGGGTTGCGACTCACAGGTTGAGAACCGCTGCTCTAGCTGCAGCATTTCCATTGCATTTCCATTGTCATGATGCCAACGGGACATGGATGCTCTCGTGGAGCAAGGGGAAAAAAATGTTCATTTGCTGACCTCAGTACTGCATACTTTTTAAGTGTCCTAAAATTGCCATCTTAAAAGGGGATGACATTTTGAAACTGGAAGATGAATATTCAAATACAGCAAGTCTTTGGGGACAGATAAACCACAGGTGGGAATCAGACCTGGCAGGCAGAAGATAGTATTTAAAACAAAAGGCAATGGGATGTAGCATCTGAGAAGGACTAACACGGGATTTCCACAGCACTGCCTGGAAGTCCAGGGTTAGGTGACATCGAGCTGCAGGCAGGTAGAGAGGAGACATGAAACAGGCAGGAGTCAGCCAGAGGGGCAGACAAAACACTCGTCCTTAAACTACACAAATGACTAAGGTTAGAAGGAGAACAGAGAATACCTGTCACATACTGGGAAAAATGCAAGGACTAAGTTTTAGGAATCTGGCAGAAGTCCCTTAGCAGAACAGAAACAAAAATTAGAGTAGGCAGGCTTTGTTCTAGAGAATGAGATAAAGTTACTTTACTTACTTACTACACAAGATCAAGGTGGGTCCCAGAAATTGGGAACAAGTTGTTTTTGCTTTGAGAAATCAGAGACTGCGGATGCCCAGGCAAGCAATCCCAGCCAGCCAGTCTGTATACAACCCTTCACATTGTCATCTCATTTTCTTCACCTCTTTCAATGTGAATATAGCCTTGTGCTCCAAACCTCTCAAATTTAATTCAGTCTAATAGGCTGAATTTGATGGGTTCCCTCCAAATGTATCTTGGGTGTTTTGATTCCCGTATTTGCAGATCCTCTATCTCTTTATCCATTCCCTAATACAGTGATAGTGAACCTTTTGAGCTCGGTGTGTCAGCATTTTAAAAAACCCTAATTTAACTCTGGTGCTGTGTCACATATAGAAATTTTTTGATATTTGCAACCATAGTAAAATAAAGACTGATATTTTTTATATTTATTTTATATATTTAAATGCCATTTAACAAAGAAAAATCAACCAAAAAAATGAGTTCGTGTGTCACATCTGACACTCGTGTCATAGGTTCGCCATCACTGCCCTAATATATTATCAGTTTCTCTGTTGCTCTTTGATTTTTAGGCTTTCAACTTGCACTTTTTTTTCCTCTCTGCCCAGTACCTGATGTAGCACTTTGAGCCATTAGACAGAATCGCTTCTGCATAGTTTCATATTTGAACTCTCCAAAGTGTCTTCAATGCCAAGTGACACCCTGAATAAACCATGCAAATCTCCAAGGCCCATTTGGAACTGGTAGTAAATAGCACATATGGAAAAAATCCAAATATTGAATGTTTAATAGAGTTTGATGACCACACACAGGGCATTAATTTGATCTTAAGAGAATTATCCATAGGAATGCATAAATGAATTTTCATTGAGTGTTTCATCAATTAAATTTGTATGATAAATAATCTGGTGGAAGAAAAACTTCAAGGTCAGGAATAACAATGAACTATGTCCTGAAGACAAAGAAAAGTGAATCTCAGTATTTATATTTGTTTTGAACAGGAACTACAATGAAAACTAAGTGATGAGCCATTGTAGTCAGCTTATCCCCTTGATTATAGATATTGCAACAGTCCTCTTGTCAAATGTACAGCCATTACAATAAAAATAAAAAAGACTTGGACTATACGCCTAGTATTCTCAAGATTTGTTGATAGCTAATGAAATAAGAAAATTTATTTATAAAGCAAATACATGGTCTAAAGAACTAAAGTCTTCTGATCACTTAATAATATGTTTGATAATTTTCTAGCAAATTAACATAATTTACTCTATTTCAATCAGTTTTCAATAAAACAAAATAGAAGTTTCACATTTTGAATAAGACACCAATAAACGGTTCCAATGTAATTTCAGAATTTATCTAGGAGGGAAGCATAGGTGGAATGAAGTAAGAGCTTCATTCTAGTTTCTAAAACTTGCTGCATTTTGTACCTTAAGCTCCAGGATAGAGTGCCCCCTACAAAGATTTATCACCAACTTCAAAACCAAAATCTGATCATACTCACAAATCTAACTACCAATTTATAGGAAATATAAGACACAGCATACAAGTTAGTCAGCACCAAAGGGATGCAATTAGCAAATTTCATACTCCAGGAAATTACACAGGAAAATTGTTATCTTCATTCAATAAACTTCAAGGGGGCGGGGGGGGGGGGAACACCCTTGAAGTTTATTGAATGAAGATAACAATTGTAGGAAAGGAGCACCTGAGAAGGATAAAAGAAATTTCATTTAAACCAGTTGTAATATATGGACCTTACATGTATCTTAATTCTAACAAATACTCTATAAAACAAATTTTGAGACCACAGGGAAATTTATACATTAACTGGATATTTCATAATATTAAAAATTGTTCCTAATAATTTAAATATGATAATAGAAATATTATGTTTTTGGATGCTTGCTGATTATTTACAGATACATACTGAAATATTAAAGATGAAATAATGTGATTATTGAGATTCAAAATAAACCAGAAGTGGCAGGAATTGGCAATAGCTGTAGGCAAAGCAAGATTGGCCATGAGTTCATAAGGACAGATGGTAAATGGTTTCTCTCTATATAAATAGATAATAAAGATATATATTTAAACTTTTCTATAATAAGAAACTAAAAAATAGTACTCTTAGATCTTACCTGTATTAAATGTTTATTGCTCAGTATAGAATAAACTCCAAGTTTCAAAAACTGAAGAACTTACTGGAGCCTGAGACTCAATGTAGCATGTTGGTAACTCGGCTGGGAAATAAGTAGACTTTCTGCATAGAGGATTTTACATGCATGCTAAGGACATGCACACTTTACCTTCCCTGACTACAGTTGGTCTCTGTTACATGAATAAGCATCTCTTCTTTCAAGTGGCATCCATCACTTCAAAACACTCTCTATTTCTGATACCCACACCTCTTGTCATCAGATGAGTCATGAGTGACCAGTAGCTTTTTATTATCCTTTGCTTCCTTGCTCACCTCTTGCCAGGGGAATTGCTATGGTGATTTTATTTTGAACTTAATAAGAAAAATTAAGTTGAAAATCTATTAGAAATAAAAAAAAAGATATAATGAGACCAAGTAATTGTAGGTCTTGAAAATCAGCATAATTTAGACTTTACATGGGTTTGTTAAACAAAAGCACAATTGATATTGTAGTTGAAGAGGTTTAATGCAGCATCAGTGTCAAACATCGATTGGACTTGAGGAAGAATGACACTAGAATATGATGGGCAATTTGAGACAGACTGGCAGAGGCCATGACAAGGGACACCCAATCTCTTCTCCCATTTTTTATTTATATTTAATGGGATACTATTCAATTATAACAACATCTCTTCAGTTGCCAAAAAGAACATATAAAACCATATTCACATTTTTCTTCCCGCAATCCTATATCAATTGGTTACCATGTCCCAGGTTTTTAGTGTTTTTCTTTACCTTTCTCTTCTTTTTGCTACTTCTGCCCAAGTGAAGGAAATCCTTATGTTTTGCCACTACAGTGTTATAAGCAAACTAATGGCCCGGTGCATGAAAATCCATGCACTGGAGGGGAGGGGAGAAGCCCTCAGCCCGGCCAGCCCCCTTCATAGTCCAGGAGCCCTCAGGGAGGTGACCCAGTGATCAGAGGAAGGCGATACCCCATCACATCTCTGCTGCTGCCACTGCTGGCAGTGCAAGCCTCAGCCAGCCCTGGTTATCTGAGCCTTGGGTGGCCCTAGGCGGCTGGGCAGCCACCATCCAAGGCTTGCCTGCTCCTTGGACCAGCCCTGGAGGGCTGAGGGGACTGGGAGACTCTCTAGGCAGGCCCGGCCTTGCCGTATGCCTGCCACCCCAGCGGGGCTGAGGGAACTGGGCACTGCCATCTTGTGGCTGTGGGTGCCGCCATCTTTGAGGGTGGGGCAGCCAATTAGCATAGTACCTCCTTATTTGCTGTGGGCACCACCATCTTTGCGATGGTGTGAGGGTCAATTAGCATATTTCCTCTTTATTAAAGAGGCTAAGTGCTCATGTCATTTAATTCTGAAGAACAATAATGGTTACTCTTTAGTGAGTGGGGACTATTAACTGTTGCTTGCTACACAGTCTCTTTATTTTCCTGTTTGCAATAAAACTGTCTGAATTTTTGCTGTCTGTGCATGAATCTGAATTGGAAGTGGGCAGCGTGGGCTTGTGTAGACATTAGGCAGATAAAATGTGAGGAGAAGCTGTTGTGGGTAACAAAGAGCAACATTTTAAAGATAAAGGTGCTTCTTGGGTGCCTTTCTCTTTTCCGACTTCATGGGGAAGACAGCCCTGAAGCAACATCGGACGTGTGGTAGTAAAGATGGTAGAACTTCTTTAATTGAGACTGTTACATGGCAGAGAAAAATCTTTCCTCCATATATGAATACAGTATTTTGGATTTTATTTGTAACAACGGCTTAACTTGTACTCAATAGATTACTCACATTGTATTATTAATGGCAAAACTTCACAAATATTTACTGTACATGATGGCATAATGCAATGTAAATATCTTTCCTTTCACTGAAGAACATTTTTAGTCTTTCCTTTCTATTACATTTATTGGGGAGACACTAGTTAACAAAATTATATGGGTTTCAGGGGCACATTTCTCCAACACATCATCTGTATGCTGTATTGTGTGTTGACTACCCCAAGTCAAGTCAAATATGAATATCTTGAAAGTAATTAAACTCTATGCATATTAGTATAATGGTAATGCTTTGTCTACATCATGACTATCAGTTGCCTTTTATTATATTTGAAACAAGGCCATGAAAGAAAAGGAAAGAAGGGGTGGATATAAAGAATAGGACAGAAAATAAATGAGAAAGTAAAGAAAGCTAGAGAACATAACATTTTGAAAGTTCACTAAATAAAGAAGGACAATATAAAATATTGGTATGTGACTAAAAAACAGTTCAAATAAAATTATTTCAATAAAAAGCCTTTTATATATTTCTAAACTCTCTCATAATCTTTTTCTTTAAATAATAAAAAAGTTTACCTCATTATAATCCAGGAAAAAACACTGCACTACATTAGATAATTAAACTAATAGTAGCTGAATAGATATATGCTGAAGGCAGGCATAAATCAACTGACTTTCAAGAATAAATGTGTATTTATTTTTTGAAAATATTTTAAAATTTAATTTAAAATCAAAATTATATATATTTTATTGCATGTTCGATATGCTGACATGTTTAACTAAAAGGGTAAGCTTCTCTAGGCTCTTTTTAGTTTGTCAAAATTTAAAAGAAACTGAAATTCCTAATTTCATTTATAAAGAAAGAATTCACATAAGAAACCACAGGCATTTTGGTAATAGGATTCCTATCAGCCAGCATTGAAATGTGACGTAAAGATGTGATCCTGAAAATCTATCACCCTCTTCTCTATTTCTAAGGCAAAAATTAAAAAAAAAATCTCACTCCCTTTTTGAAGCTCAACTTTCCATCAGATGTTTTTTCATGAATAATGGCAAATTTTACAGCTCTGATTTTATTTTTCTTGCAAAAAAATCATAAAATAAAACCACATTGCTTTAAAGAACAACACATGGTTAGTTTTTAGCGGAGAAGTGAAAAAATCTCTAGTTTGTCCACCACTGTAATTATGGGCAGCCGCTAAATTCTATAGAAGCATACGGCATAAATTAGCTGATCATCAACATGTGTGCAGCCACAAGGTAACACGTATTAAACTTGGGGGGAAAGAAGGAAGTGAAATAGGTTAATGGATGATGACAGAGATAAGATGTTTAGCTGTATGTTCATTAGGTTTTGTCACATGTATTTGTTTTTGTCTTCAGTGCCAGTTGTTATTCCACCTTTTTATGAAAAGAGGCATTTTATGATATCAGTTTTCATTTTAGCGGGCTTATTGCAACATAAGTTTCTGCATTTGGGCAAGAATAAAGAAAATGGCAACAAATGCAAATAGGGCTACATGTTTTTCTAAGGACATAAAGCTAATGTTAAGTCACCCTGTCAGCATAGATTCAGAGCCAAAAGGAGGGGGAAGGCGTAAAGTGCTGTAAGTGATTTGTTCCACTGTCCAACTTTCTGAGGACCCTAGTTCTACAATTAGAAGCTGATGACAGCTCACCATATTTAACTTAAATGTGTAGGTTCTTTTTAAACATTTGTAGGAAAAAATCTCTGTGATTCTTTTCACATTTTACAAAACAATAATGCCCACGTATTAACATTTTGGAATTGTTAAAGAATAATTCAGATGAAAATATAAAAGGAATAAAGGTGAAGCAACCAACTGGAGACCAAATAGAAAAATGGAAAAGAAAACAAGAAAAAGTGAAAAGTACTAATGATAAAGAACCCAAAAGTTGAATTTTCACTCATAAAATCTGACATTTGTTTCATATTTGCAGCTTGCAAATGATTTTCATATCCATTTTTTTTTGTAAATTCAAAACTTAACGCCAGTCCCAATAAGCAGGACTTGTAACCATGCCATGTTTTAGATGTTACATTTTGACACAGAGGAGTTATGCAATTAAAAGTCAGATTCAGGAGACAGAATCACTGGTCTCTGGCCGGAATTCAGCTCCCAGGGGTACCTCCCAAGAAGCTTTATGACCTTCTGTAAGGTCAGTTGTGTTCTCAGCCTAAATGTGGTACAGGCCACTGAGTCTGCTGTGACTCCTGGCGATCCTATGAATGGGTGACTTCCACAGTGTCCTGTCCTCAACAGCCCTGCCCAGCTCCTGTAGACTCATGCCCATGGCTTCTCTTATGAAGTTAATCCTTCTCATATTTGATTCTCTTCTTTTCCTGCTGCCTTCTACTTTTCCCAGGGTTATTGTCTTTTCCAGAGAACCCTGCTTTCCCCTGATGTGCCCAAAGTAGGACAGCTTCAGTTTTGTCATTTTTCCCCCCAGTGATGTTTCAGACTTATTTTACTCAGAGACCTACTTGTTCATCTTTATGGTGGTCCAAGGTATCTGCAAAGCTCTCTGCCAATACCATACTGGGGTAGGCAAAGTAGGTTTACAGTTGTGAGTTTGAGAAACGAAGTTTATTCTTATATTAATATTTATTAATTATTACATTATTTTCAATACAAACAACTGTAAACCTACTTTTGCCCACCTCTGTATTTATTGGTGCTACCTAAATATCTAAATACCCTTTTCTATAAGACTAGGATAACAATAGCATCTACCTTATGAAGATATTGAGAAAATTAAATAGGATAATCACCTAAAGCGCTTAGTATTATACATTGTCTCAAAAAAAATCTTAATTTTATGATCACTATTACTTTTATTATTATCATAATTACCTAAAGATCCATGATAATCTCAGTGCAACCTGCTTAAAACTGTGACAAGAGCATTTATTTTAAATGAGTATTTTATATAAAATGATATAACATTTCAGGAATGTGAGTTTAATGGTAAATATGTTTGTAAGTCAAAGATCTTGCTTCTAAGCATGGTTTTCACACTTTTTTGTGATGTTGACTTCATCAATTAATTTCTTTGAGTCTCCATATCTACATCTGTAACATTGGGCTAATAAAATCTGCTCTGTTGTAGTTATCGGGCTGTGATAACTACAAGACCCTAGGACCGCAAAGACTGGAAAGTACTGCCCATGTGCAAAATATTATTAGTTCTTAGGAAATAATTGTTGGTGAAGTCGAATCCTATCAGAGAACTCCTTTAGCTTCTCGCCATCTGGTATTATCATACTGATCTTCAACTAAATTGTGCCTTAACACCAATTTCAAAAGAAGGCAAAAGAAAATGGCTTTCAGTCTTGGAAAGTTGAGTTTGCAAACGTTTTTCTCTCAAAGTAATTTTAATGAAATTAGAGATGCTATGAGGTAACCATCAGGCAAGACACTGAAGTATCTCATTTACTCAGTTCATGTTCAATGTGATCACAGGAGTTAAAATGACAAGACAACATAGGACCTTTTAGCCAGCACATGTGTTTCATTGCATGTTGAGTTATAAAATCCTGAGCTCTGATTCTTAAAGTAATTTCTCTTTTGACTCTTTTCAACAAAAGTAGTTTTGAACATGTGTTAAAGTGTAAAACAATAGAGCTTTAGTGGGGTTGCAATTAATTCCAGCCTACTTTGTGATCTGTTAACAAATATGTCAGCTCCACTTTGATTTGGATCTTTTCACTTGATAAGAGCTAAAAATAAAAGGCTTTGATTTTTAGTTCCTGCACCAGAAAATAAAGTTTCAATGAGAAAAAAGAAAAATTGAGTTATTTTGGAAGAGTATTTAAGAATATGGAGTTTACAGGTAGAACAACCTAAGCACATAGCATCCTTTCATTGAATGACTATTTCTTCAACAAACTGTACCACATAATCTCTCAGCATTGTGAATATACAGTGAGCAAAACAACAAAAATCTGAGTCCCTATGGAGTTTTTCATTCCCAATGTATTATGCAAGGTATCAGAAAAGACAGAAAAACATGATATCATGGTTAGTTATGCATTTAGTTGAATACTCTAACCTTAAAATCACCGTCTATGTATGTGGGCTCTCTGAGATGTCTATAATACTGTTTGAAAAATGAATAAAGACCTTAGGGTTTATTCAAAGATCACTAAAGGAAATGTTGATCCCTTAGATCACACAGAATTCATACACTTCCAGTTATTTTGGAAGTCAAGGTATACCACGTGGATAAGCCCAAGTTATCCTGTCTTCTGTGGGTCCCCATTATTTTAATAACAGAATGAAGTAGCTCGAGTCTCCATACCACATTCTGTTGTGTATCCTTACCCTCTCTGGAAATGCCTCTGGCATTCTCATGTGGGGAGTTACACTTGATTCAGGTCTCAGAAACTGCTGAATTCCTGATCCTGATATTACTTCCTTCCCTATGACCTCTACTTGACACAATATATTGCAACTTTATCCATTTTTTTCCCATTTAGGTCCACTAAGGGGCCTTACTTTCTTCCAATACATACATACAAATGTACATGCATACATACATGCATACATACAAATCCTAATTAAGGGACTTGTTTCAATGAAGAGACAAGAATATTGCTTTTCCTCTTCTAGAGATAAGATATACAACACACACACAATTCCAGTACTCATGTGACCCTGCACACAGACACACTTCTTAGTAGTAAGTAAATCCCCTATCATCTGCTTAGATATCATCTGCATTTGTATGACTGTTACTAGGTTACAGGAAGACATACCTAAGTTCTGTCTTCACTGCTTATTACTTAGGTGATACTGGACAAGTTAATGAATATTAGCCTTAGGTTAATCAACTAAGAAATCAGGTGGATTGTTGAATTATATGAGATAATATAAATGGAATATAGATATTATAAATTATTTGTAGTCACTCTTCGTTTGCAGGAAAGTAAATTTTCTTTCATGATCCCCAAATTCTCTCATCTGTCTTTGGTCCTGCTCCTTCAGGGACTGGATTTTCCACTCTAACTGGAGCTGCCTGAGGTATTCCAGCCCTCCTGCCTGGAGTACTTCCTTTGTTTTAATTTTATAGGCTTTTTTGGCACAGTTTTTAGTTAACATAAAATTGAACAGAGTTCACATGTCCGCCCTCTGCCTCTTCCTCTTGCTCCCACAGCTTCCCTTGTATGAACATCTTGCATCACTGTTGTGTAGTTTTTCCAGGTGAAGAACCAATATTGACATAATATTATCAACTAAAGTTCATAGTTTCATCCGGGTTTTGACAAATCCATAGTGTTCATTTGCATACAAAACCATTCCTTTGAATGGATATGTGCATAGACTTTGAGGCAAGATTCTGAACTTGAGTGGAGGCTTTAATTAGTGGTCAAACACCAGTGATGGTTGATTTCTTAGGGAGGGACCCATGGACACTATGGAAATATGGGCAACAGAATTAGACAATGGCATTCCATAAGGAATTCTGATAAAACCAGAAATAGTGATGGTGATAGCCTCTGAAAATTTTTTTTAACAACGTATAATCCTTTTCCTGTATTATTCTATTGGTACTCTGTATTAATTTTTTTAATTATATACAATACTTTCCCCATATTATTCTGAGCACTCTTTATTTAAAATTGGGCATAAATGATCAGTCCCACATGGAGACAAGGAAAATGAAGTAACAGGTTACCAAGGGATTTACTGAAGATTTTAAAGATAGTAATACAAATTAAAGATTTAAACAGAAGGCTCTGAGTATTTCTGTAACTGTTCACTGCACCGTGCAACGTCTGCATGAATAAGATGAAAGAGAAAGGAGAAAGAAAGAGAGAGAGAGAAAGAGGGAGGGAGAGAGAGAGAGAGAGAGAGAGAGAGAGAGAGAGAGAGAGAGAATGGAAGGAAGGAAGGAAGGATTGAAGGAAGGAAGGAAGGAAGGAAGGAAGGAAGGAAGGAAGGAAGGAAGGGAGGGAGGGAGGGAGGGAGGAAGGGAGGGAGGGAGGGAGGGAGGGAGGGAGGGAGGGAGGGAGGAAGGAAGAGAGAGAAAGAGAGAGAGGAAGGAAGGGAAACAAAGAAAGAGAAAGAGTGAACGCAGCTATTGAATGCAGCTTTGCAAGTGCAGGTAGAGGTAGGTAGTTGAGATAGGCTTCATCTGCATAGGAAAATCCAAGAACTCATTTTTCTGCTTTGCCAATGTTCAGTGGAACAAAGCATCCAGCACAGCGCGTGGTGCTAATATCATAGATGTGACTTAGTATTTCCCTGAAGCCAATCACTGAGGATAATTTCCACCCAAAATTCTTGACAATTCTGGGATGCACAATGGAAATTCTGTTGCAATACCAGTCACAAAGGAATTGTTACAAGGTTCCTATGACAGAGACTCTTCCTGCAAGAAATTTCATGTGGGCACAACCCAAATAATAAAAACTAGATTTAAAATAACTTTCATATGAATAGTGTATGAACCCTAAATTTCCATTATTTTCATTTTTTCCAGAGTGGATATAAGGCAAGTAGACAGAGGTGCTGGCCTAGGTCTTTAAAAGAATCTTATATTTTAGTTCTCATTTTTAAGTCAACATTCACCCCCCGTGTTCTACTATTTTTTTATACTAGGTACTGTATCACATACCTGTACTTTTTAACAGTGATATTTCAGGGATTAAAAAACACACACAAACATTCACCACATTCTCAGTTAATCAAACCAGCATGATTCCAAGTTACTGTGTAAATCTCTGTGAGATATAAGCCTACTTACCCTCCTTCATCTTTATCCTATATGTGGTGTGGGAACACTGCTGCCACAGCCTAATACTGACCCCACTTTCTGCACTTAGGAAGCTTGTTGGGAACAACAGTCCCATATATCCGGCCATGTGCTGTTGTGAGGCTTTCCAGCTACAACACAGAGTTAGTAGTTGTGATATAAACATTATGGCTCACAAAGCCTCATATATTAACTATTGGGTCCTTTATAGAAAAAGTTTTCCATTTCTTGTCCTATGGAATGTTTTCCACCCCTTTTACTACCTTTCACCATTTCTGATCATTGTTAAAGTTTTTCATTCTGTTTAAAATGTTCTTATCCTTTATTAGTAATAACTACTTAAGCAATCTCACCAAAATAGAAAAGAGAGCACTGTACATTGTCTTTCTGTCATTTTCTACTATTCTCAGGACCAGTGATTACACAGTATGTGTCTTTTATTAAACACTAGAGGCCCAATGCATGAAGATTCATGCAAGAATGGGCCTTCCTTCCCCTGGCTGCTGGCACTGCCTTCACTCTGGCCGGATCCACCTTTCCACCTTCCCATGCTGCCCCGAGGCCCGGAGCAGCTGGGGCAGTGTGGAATGCTTGTGTCATCACCATGGTGATGACACAAGCATCCCGCCTCTCCCTCGCTTGCTTGGTACCTGTGTATATAAATTAACCTGCCATCTTTGTTGGGTTAATTTGCATACTCACTCCTGTTTGGCTGGTGGGCATTGCAAAGGTATGGTCAATTTGCATCTTTCTCTTTTATTAGTGTAGATTAGTTATATGGTAGAGCCAAGGATAGTAACTATATATATTCTTTCTAGTACTCAAAAATAAAACAGCCAAAAAAAGACCTACCTCCAAGTAGTAAAGTAGTGAAAAATAATGCCTATCCAATCAGAAAAATATTTTTCTCTCTAAATCAGTCTCTAAGATGATTGTTATATTTTTATAGATGTAAGAATACTCTTAGATATAAATAAAAAAGAAGGTGAAGGGATCAGCCAAAGAACATATTGGCATAACCATAAACACAGATAACAGTATGGTGATGGACAGAAGGTAGGGGGGACAGGGGCTGAATGGAGGTGGGCAAAGGAGAGGGGGTTGGAGACATATGTAATAATGTCAACAACAACAACAAAATATCTACCAACCAGATAGATTATAAAATACATGCTTAGTACATTATCAAAAATTATCACTGGGCTTCTGGTCAGATGCTAGCTATACCACAAAATTAAAAAAGAATTTAATAGTGCATCCTCCAAAAATTCAGAGTAAGCACAAATGATATTGAAGGCACAGAAATAACCCAGAAAGCACATATTGATATATTTCTGAAGCTAAACCCTACAATTGGGAGCTGGTAATTACACACCTAAAATACCCTGTTAGGTCTGGTCTGGTCCAGATTGATCCAGAGAAGACAAACTTCTTCTAGAGCAAATGCTTCAAATCCACAGATAAGAAAATACTTTAGGTTCATATAGACTTTGATTCAAATATTAGCTCTGAGAGTTCATCTATGATTAATTAACCACCTTAGACTTCCCCCAACTGAAAATAATTTCTGTCTTTCATTGTTCTTGTGAGCATCACACATAACATGTAAGCATGTGGTCCAAAGGCTTACAAAAACTAGACACAATTGAAGAGAGTAAGAACTCTAGCTTTTTTTTTTTTCTAGCCTAGGGATCCGAGGTATATTATCTTGTTTTATCTAGAAAAATTAAGAAATGGAATAATTATTATAAATATCTCTAAGACCAAATTTACCAGAATTCAGTTAACTTTTAGAATCATGAATGACCTTAATATAATTCAGGCTGTTTCACTTCAGTCTTCTGTAAAATACAGAACAGTTTATCGGATTGGTAGCTGTGATTGTCCTGAACTCTGTCCTCTGATCCTTCATGCCTTGCCTGCAAGTTACCATATGACACTGCAATCTCTCTTCAGGTGTTCTGTCTGCATAATGGCTGCCCTGTGTTGCATCTATTAACAACCTGATCTCAGGCTAAAAGCCACAATAAAAAACAAAACAAATAACAATGTTGACACCTCTCAATAGCCTTCTTGTGCCTTCATATAATTATATTTTTCTGTTTTGTTTTCGTAACTTGTCTAGAGTTTCTTGCTATCATCTACAGGAGGTTGGGTCTGATAGGATTTTACTCAGCGGGCATGTAAACAACTCCATGCAGGTACAGATAATCTGAAAGGTACTCGATTGTTTGGAGAAACGCATTAATGTTGTCTGATAAGTAGCATTAAAATCACTGATGCATATGGTGAGAACAGAACATTTACTAGTACATCTCTCCTCAAATTTCAAATGAAAAATACAAAGGTAAATGAAATACATGTTGGCAAAGGTAAAAATTACATTCTTAGCATCTTAACTTAATTACTGATGTTATTATGAACTAATTTTTTAATGAACTTCTTGGAAAATATCAAAGTTCTGTGTTAAAAAGCTGCATGTTACATCACCGTCTAGGATTTTTTATTTTTCTTTATACAATGTGCTATGTATTTTGGAATGTTAGCAAATATTAGCATGACTCTCCTCTTTGACTATAAGTGAACATTATTTGGAAGGCTTTGATACCAGAAATTAAAATACTGCAAAATCCTTAGCCAGTTAACAGATCATTAAATTTTTTGCTTGCTATTCTCACTTTAGCTGCTTTTATTTTTATATCTAGTCCATTGTTTGCAGTTAAGTGTTTTATTTTAACTCCTTTTTAAAAGGTGAAACAGTTCAGTACACCGATGCTTATGGATAAGTAGTAATGTGTTTATTATTGTAAGTCCCCTCTGTTAGCACTCCAGACTATTATAGTCAGATTTAGAACCAGACATAAAAATAATTTGCCATTTGTAAGAAATTCAGCAATTTTATGGGTAAAATAACAAAAAATCTTAAAGAAAATATTGTAACAAAATACTTCCAGAACATTCTGTTAATAATATAGGCTATCAAAAACATAAAACTTAAATAATTTGGAAGCATGCCAAAATATAGACTCTCACATTATATTTTGTGAATATTAGGCACCTGCTTGTTCAACAAACACTAACTAAGAGCCTGTGAGTTTCATTAGATCCTTTTAAATATCTTTGGTGTAGCTGAGTAATTACACATACATATGCTTACGGACTATATGGGCTGCTAGTCTCTCTACAAAAATTTTCTTTAATTTTATTACATTAATTGACCCTATATTTTACATTCTTTGTGTGGTTAACTTGAAACAATTAAGGGCTACACTGATGAGGTATACTTCTTTCCTGAATCTTGACAGAGGTTGATGATTTATTGATTGTGGGAGTAAATATCAACATTCAATCTTTTTTCATTTGTCTGTTACAGAGGTTTAAATATATATACCATTCGTCTTTAGTAATGCAGTAGCAATTAAGTTTTGCCAAGACAGTACTAGCTCATAATTAGCCATCCTATCAAGAAATTACTAATTATATAAAAATTGTCTGCTAGAACGCTATTCCTAATTCTTACATAAACATTAGTTTTGTGTAATAAGAAATTATTTCTGGCATTGGCCTTTCAAAATGGAAGCATAGTTAATAATTTCATTTGACATTGTCATCTTCATTTAAGATTAACAGTTCAAAGATACTTTCACTTTTTTTAAAGAATCATATTTATAGCTAGTAATATCTTAATAATCTTTGCAATATTATAAATACATTTCAGAAATCTTAGTGACATTCTTAGAAAAATATTCCCAGATTTCTGGTTTGGGTTGGTGGGTTATTATTTTGGTTAGTTTAGCATAGGAAGAATTTCAGCAATACAATTACTTGCCATATTAGGAAATTAGTGTAGCTCTTTAAGCCTTTGATATTTTGCAATCTAAAAAAAAAGAGGAAAAGAAAAAGTTTATATGAAATTAGGAAACTATAACTCCAATAATCTTTAATAATCTTTAATTAATAACCTTTAATAACAACACTTTACAAATTTTCAATGTTCAAAATGAATTAATATGTTGACATGACATGTATTTGATGTTAACAATTAGATTATTATAGACTCTTACATCCCTAGTAAAGGTAAAAACAGTGGTAGTGTACACAATTGTTTTGGGGACATGAGCCCTGATTCATGAGAATAGCATTATCATTTCAGCTTCAACTATTTCTCCACACTGGGGATAGGGTCTAAAATCTGCCTTGTAATGTCCAGTTATTACCTCAGGATCCTCAGGATCATGTAGTTCTTCTTGCTCAAATACATGCTTAGCTACAGTCTCCAAGGACACAGCCTACCAGAGGACAGGGTTAGGAAACCGGAAGGAAAAGGCATTGGACTTAGAGCATGGCAACACCGAAGAAAAACATAATGGAAAAAGGCAGGGCCCTGGAGACAAGCGGGCTGGAAGGATTTGAAGTATCGCATTGGCTATGCCTTGTACATTGTTCATTCATAGTAACCTCACAGCCAAAGCTGTGGATTTCTCAACCACTTAATGTCCCATATTCCCAAATATGTGGGGTCTATGCATTATTTGTTTATATATGTAACCTAACATGTCTTTGGCAGAATAAACTGTACAAAGATGTAATTATACTGATCATAGATAGATATGAAAATATCATTGTTTACCATCACAATGTCCTATAAACTCCACAATTATATGGATATCATAGATGGCAGTAATTGGACTTTGTACTTGAGATTTACACCAACTTCTAAGGCCAATTTGACCATGCTTTAACTAGCTCCTACTTGATCCAATAAGCTTTACTTTCAAACACTGGTGTATTAGTATAAAAATAAACTTTCTATTTAGCAGTGTATACTTAAACCTATTATTTTGCTTAATTCATGAATATTTTGGCTTAAAGTTAGGGGGATTATACACAAAATTTTGAAGAATTTGGGGAAGTCTCTACAGAAAAATTCTAAATTCATACCAGATTGTGTCGATTGGCCTTCTTAGCTCTGTAAATGGTAGCCAAGGAGTATTTGAGTAAGACATTTCCTTTAGTTGAGCGCAGTGGATAATTCCAAGCAAACGATTTGATCAAAAGTTTCTGCTAGAAAGATCAATCCTTTAACCAGACATTACCACCTACAACCACATGCAACTAGTTCATCTTTGCCAAAAGGATGTTTACAGTAACTGTGGCATAAGTTACATGTACTATTCTGAAACAATGGGCTTGTTTAAAACCATAAATCTCAGTGAAACAAATCAAACAAAGTGTTTCGGAGATATGTAGACATAGCTATAGCCATAGCCAAAGAATGAGGTCAATATGTGGTTACATTGCCTTCATGATAAAATATTTAATGCTGCTCTACACCATCTACTTCAAAGGACTATAAACTCATGGTTTACTCCAGTTATTAAAACAAACAGTAAATTAGGTTCTAGTTGTTTCTTATCTCCTAATCTAATTTCCAAAACAAGTTTGAATTTCTTAATTTCTATGGTTTAAAAGTAATTTATCTCTGGGGAGCTATAGCTAGAAATGTCTGAATCAAAACAAAAGCCTGTGTGGATATGAAACAAAAAAGAAAGAAAAAAGTGAGTACCATGCTGATGACTGTTTTCTGTATAATGTCTTCAGATATGGACATAATGCTAATGTTTCTGAAGACAAAATCTAAATACAACTGAATCCTCAATGTCCTCCTTTAAAAAAAACTATTTAGAAAGTACTGTTTTGTCCAAATTAAGAGATCTGAGCCAGAGAACACTTTGTTCAAGAGGGAATTATTTCTATTGATATAGAAAATACTTTGGTTTCCTTAGATTATTTTCCATTAAACAATCAGATTTTTTTTTAAAAGTTTGCCACATTTCTCCTTGTTAGACTCCAGAGCCACATATAAGAAAAAAGTTTCCATGCTCTTTTCCAATAATTTTTCTTGGAGAAGAATGATAAATGCACAATTTTATCCACAGAATTTCTGTCTGACCATTGAAAAGTTAGTCTTAAAACTCTACTTCTCAAAGACATATCAATGTTTGTACCTGTGGACAAATTTTTACATGTTCTTGATAATAACTAATCTCCAATAGATGGATATTTTTCTAGACACACAAGTCACACCATAATCAACACCATCATTTTCAGTAATGATATATTTAATAATTTAAATTTAAATATTAATTTAATGACTGATTCCTAAAAGATGTGAAGTGGTTTTTAAATATTATTTGATTTGAGGTCATATCTCATTAAGTTATGATTTCATATTTGATGATTAGTGGTGTTGAGTACCTTTTTATGTACATGTTGATCATTTGTATGTCTTTGGGGAAATATCTATTCAAGGTCTTAGCCTATTTTGTAACTGGGTTATTTCTTTTTTGGCTACTGATTTGTAGAAGCTCCTTATGTTTTGGTCAGCTCCATTAAAAATATATGGTTTGTAGATATTTTCTCCCAGTCCAGAAATTGCTATTATATTCTGTTGATTGTTTCCTTTGTTTTGCAGAAGCTTTTTAGTTTTAAGTAATAACATGTCTATTTTTGCTTTTGTTGCCTGTGCTTTTGGTGTCATATTTAAGAAAGCATTGCTGAGGCCAATGTCAAGAAGTTTTCCCCCTATGTTTTCTTATAGGAGCTTTACAGTTTAATGTCTTATGTTTAGGCCTTAACCCATTTTGAGTTGATTTTTGTATATGGTGTAAGATGGGAGACTAGTTTCATTCTTTTCCACATGGCTATCTAGTTTTCCCAGTACCGTTTGTTGAAGGAACTATTATTTCCTCATGTGCATTCTTTCACCTTTGTTGAAATCAGTTGATGCTTTATGTGTGAGTTTATTTCATTTGGTCTAAATGACTGTCTTTGGGCCAGTGTTATAATGTTTTAATTACTGTAGTGTTGTAATGCTTTTTGAAAATAAGAAATTTCCATAAAATTTTTAGTTTAGTTTAACAAATTTATCCATGGATTACCTTGGTCTTGGACTTCCCAATCTCCAGAACTCTCAGAAATAAATGTCTGTTGTTTACAAACTTCTCTACCTATGGTAGTTTGTAAATACTTATTATTCATATGTGATATCCAACGCCCTATAAGATAGCAGTTGTCTCTTATTAGATAATTACCTTACAAACATATTATTACATAAAGAAAATGACTATTTCTATCATTTCAAAGGGCATCAGAATCACATACATTGGCTTTGTTCTTAAATTAGATATAAATAATTTAGTAATGCTATGGAATAAATGTGTACTTAAATTGAAAACAGAAAGAAATAAGAAATTTTTATTAAACTGCAGAAAAATTGTTTCATTCTCTGGAAGTTTTTTTTTTTTTTAAAAAAAAACTATATATAAATGTTTAAACCACAATCAACCATGGTCAGTATCACATTGAGTTCTTATTTGTGTGTAAGATCTAATGCTTACCATTTGTGGCTTAGCTTCCCTGCCTGTGGTCTTCCTGCAGCGAAAAAGGTGATCTAGATCTAAATATAATAACTATGTTTATAGTTAATATCCATATACTGCTCAGGTCATGAATGAAAATATGTCACCAAACATTGGCCTTAATAATATGTCAAAGTCCTATATGAAGCCCCAACCATTAACATCTTAATCTCTTGCCAAGTCAATATAGTGGACTATTTTTTGATCACACAGAAATGACATTTGAGTGCCAGAAATAAAGTTTCTGGGAAACACATTTTCATCTGGAGAAAATGGCTATTAAGTAAGATTTAGGACTTTTACCATGTGAAAATAAGTTGTACAGAAAGCAACAGACATAAAATGGTATATTGGAGATGTTTCATTCAGGCCATAGGCAACTATGGAGAGCAACAAGAATTTAAAACATTTGCACCTTACAAAACTTTATGGTCCAATTAAGACAAGTTTAAAAATCCTTAGTGTTATTGAGAGTCATCTAACTGTGAGCTGACAAATCATTTACACAAAAGCTCTGGAGAAAATGCATTGCTGGGATAACCAGATTCTGCTTTATGGGGGGAAAGAATGCCCATAATCCTGGTGACCTAATTTAAAATGTTGCATATGGCATGCCAGCTTTCCAAAACAGATAAATCATCAATTCTAAAAGAGGAAAGAAACAGCAATATATTAATAGCATAGCTTGCCACTATGATAATTAAAGGTCGTATAATGTTTGTTAAAAAACCATTTCCCCATCATTTTCTTCTGATTTTTTGAAGATCCTAATATAGAAACATTACTGTAATGAATCCACTTCAGTGAAACAATCAAAAAATAAGTTGCACTTTAAGAGATGCTGACGTGTGACTTCTTCCAATGCAAATTGCTACAGGTAAGAGTATTCATTTTTATAGCCAATCTTTTCAAGTATGTTTAGGAGTAAAGCAAAACAACTTCGTGTAACATAGTGTTTTATAAGAAAAGAGGTAGAACAAATGCATGTAGTTTAATGGAAATAGTATCACTAATCGTTTAGATTGCCAAACAGAGTTCTTTAGTCTCCAGAACCCATGTTTACTGCCTTTTTCCGAAGTAACTTAACGGATTTTTAAAGCTGTGTCTTCAGTTACATTGCTCATGCTAAACGGAAAGTTTAATGTTAAGCTTCCCCTGATTCCATTCAGTGGAAAATCTCTTTTGCATAATCCCACAGCTTTTCTTTATTGGACATATCTTGCATAAAACCTCATTGTGCAAATTTCTCTGTATTTAGAGTTGATGGAAGAATTCTAAAAGATTGATATACATGTTTTGAACGTAAGGCTTCCACCTGATTTAGGTACATCCTTTAACTTTCAACCTTTCCCTGGCCTAGTATTAATAACGGACTCCTGAAAGCAGCATTCAGGTGTGGCTGTTATAATCCTTTATCACTTGGTTTTTAAACTGATAATTTTTGTCTTTGAATTGTTATTGATTCTGCTTATATGTAATGCACATATGGATAAGTAAGGGTTTATATCTAATATCTTCCTATTTTGGTCAATACAACAATGCATTTAAAATATTAAACAATATTTTATCAATTTTCCTTTTATTGTTGTAATGAAGAGAGTGGATGAAAATGTCTATTTTATCACATCACCAACAACAGCTTCCTTTTGGTCTCTTTCTGATCACTAACGTTTCGAATAGGATTCCTTTTAGAGATGGCGCTTCTTTTTTGACAAATAATATGTAGGTTGGCCACAAAAGTTAGCTGGGATTAGGGAAAGCTTCAGATCATGTTTGGAGTCCTAATAAGCTCTTATGGGATCTTAATTGTATTTTCTGTGCAGTTATGACAATGAGCAAATTTTCCACAACCTCCATGCTTTGAGGTGAGCAGAAAACTGGCTTATCTCACGAAAGTTAGCAGACATAGCTGTGTGTGTGTGTGTGTGTGTGTGTGTCTGTGTTTATTTATTCCCCTTCAGCTATCTGTGATCAGTTGCTCAAAAGCTAGTTAGCATCTACTATTTTCCCACTCCACCCATTAACTCCATACTTCCTCCGTACTTGTTTAGTCTCTCCTCCCTGGTATATTTCTATTGTGGTCTGGCACCTAGGGGCACTTCTGTAGTTGATACTTATGCCTAGGTTATGGTTCCAAGAAACATGTGTCAGGGGACACTGGGGCTATGAGACATACTTCTGGAAAACTTTGTCCTGCCAAAGATAGATTGAGATATATGTTCCCTTTGAATTGTCCCTTTCTTGGGTCTCTCTTTCATGTATTTGACAGCTATTCTTTGTAGTTTGTGGTTTGAGTTTAAAATTATTTTCCTTTCATTTTCAGGAAAGAAAATGAGGTAGAAATACTGTTGCTCATCTTATTTTAAATGTAAAAATCCAGAACAATTTTAAGCAATGCAACTAAACTTTCTCCATACCTAAAGAGGAACATCAAACTTCTGATTGTGGAAGGAAAATGTGGGTGAGTGGGAGAGGGAAGGAGGGATGAAGAAAGAAGAGAGGAAAGGAGAGAAGAGGAGAGGAGATGAGACAAGACAGAGATGTTGCATTGTCTGGGCATATACGTATGCAGCAAAGGGGCCTAGCCGTGTTTGCCTTCTGAATTGTGTGTTTTTGCTTAATTATTATTGAGATATTGAAGCATAAATTCAAACTAAAATATCAGTCAATTTGGTCAATTACTGAAACTATGAGAATACAACATAAGTCTGTAGATAACAATATGTAGCATGGAGCTAAAAGTTTTCCATGTATTCTGATTCCTTTAAATTATTCTTTTCAGTGACATTTGATGTGACAAATTATATAAACAAAGTAAGGCCACCGGGTTCTTTCAGAGACTGGCAGACAGAGACTCAGACCAAACTGGCATTAAATTCAAACCCACATGAAAGGTCTCCAAACCAGTGACCATGTCGAACGTTAAATAAATGGATTTTCACAACCTGAACTAACACAGATGGCACATCTGGCATCTTGAGAAGCTCCATCAGTTACACATGAGCCACTGCAAATGTTAGGCAACAAGATACATTTCATTAAGGGTAACCCCGGAAATGCCCGATGGAAGCATATGGCCATTGTCTCTACTAGACACAAATTGGGGTTTGGATATATTCAAGGAATCTAAGACATTTATACAGCAGAATGTCTTAGACACTTTTTCTGGGCACCCTGCTCTTGGTTTACTCCCAGGTTCTACTGAAATCAACACACAAAAATGCGCTTGGAAACTGCAGAAGAGACACACAAGTTCGGTGCAAGGTCATTTACATTACATTTTTTTTTTAAAAAAAGACTGCTTTCTTTTAAAGGATTTAACATGATATAAAGTGATTTTTAGGACCTTATAAGAATCTATCAAAAGTAGAATACAAATAAGAAACAACAAAAATAAAATTAAGGAAAGATGGCGTATTCCATGATGTCCTGTACATAAACACATAACAAATGTGGGGAAGTTAGACTCCTTAAGGAAGTCAGGAATGAAATTTTGCTTCCAGGTGAGAATACCTGAGCCGAGAGAGAGCATGAGGCCAGGGTTACAAATACCAAGGGGAAGAGTGTGAGAAATGCCCAGACTAAGACACGCGGCGCTCACGGCAAGTTTCCCTTCCTTCCTGAGGGCAGTAAACTTCTAGGTTACATTAGGGTCACTTGATTGAGAGATATTTCACTGTCTCTTAATCGACTTTTGCTCAAATTTGAATTTAAAATACAGTGTTTTCCTAAACAATATTTCTAAGAAGTTTTTTCTCCAATATGCTTTATAGTATATCTTGCCCCAGGTACTTATTAATGTTAAGAGCACCTTTTTCCATTTGCTCAGTGTTTTGTCTCTCCAAAAATTAAGATTTATATTCTGCTTGTTGAAACCTGTTAATCTGTTATTTTTGTTTAAGAGTGAAATGCCAGCTAAAGCACTGTGTTTGGCCACATGTCACTTGCCTCAGATCCCTTCTCATATTATAACGAGGTGGGGGCGAAGGGGGTTATGAGGAGACTAGTTCTAAGAAAGCCAATTACAAAAGAATCTATTACTAACTAGAAACAGACTCATTAAATGTCATTCTATAGTGACCAATAAATATTTGTTGCATGACATTTGAGTTACAGGAATAGGTTTTTCTACATTAAAGCAAGTCTGGCTGAGCCCATTCTCACCAGGGTTGGCTGGGAATGAATTCTAAGTCATAGTGGAGTAGTGAGTCTCTGTCCCTCTCTTATGAAGACATGTGAATCTTAAGAATTTTGGGGCAATTCATCAGGACTTAAGCCGATTGTAGTTACCTTGGAATTGCTTACTTTCAAAAACACATGGTTTATTTAACGGCACAGTTTGCTGTTCTGATCCACTTTCTTCCAGGATCTCCTCCTCAGCTCTTAAAATTCCTTTATGTAGTTTACTTTCCCTTTTCAGAAACCACCCCTCCAAATATTTGGGGCAATTATGTTCTTAAGACCCTTCCTGGGTGCAGAACACAGGTGTCCACCCCTCTTGAAGCCTGCCTGCTCTCTATCCTTTATGATTCAAGAAATATGATCATGTAGTTCTGCCCTATTCCTTCAAGCACTCATCTTTCGTGTGGACAAACTACCTGCTATTGCGATGCCAGCTTTGGATACAACAGGGGCTATTAATCTTTCCCTAGAAAAACAAAGCCCAGACCTGGAAAGCTAGGCTGAACCTAAGGTAGCGTGCTTTCTTCAAATTCTACAAATGAAAACGAAAGGCAACCATTGTTCTGGTTGATTATCCTGTTGCACAGTTTATCACCATCCTCTGACTACAGTAGTTGGGTTTTCTTCTTTAGTCTTCCCTCTCCTTCACTCCCTCTCTCCCCCAACACAGCATCAAGTCCTGCCAGGTGGCCTGCTAATTGTCTCTTGAATCCATCTCTCAGGGAACTATTCCAGATTAAAACATCTCATCTCTTGCCAGGACTACTGCAAGGAATATACCCATCTATACTTCTGTCCTGCTCAAGTTCCTTCTTCAAGGAGGAGGATGATTTAAATACAATTCTGATTATGCCCACACCCCCATTCCTCCCCCCCACCCCCACCACACACTTGCTCAAAGACTTTGAATCACTTCTCATTTCTCAGAATCAAGTCCAACATTTAGCCTACGACATCCTGGAGGGTCTGGCCCTTCTCTAACACTCCAGCTAGTTTAACACCAAACTGCACCTTGTTCTGTCTTGCGATCATCTCCTCTCATCTTGCACCTGGTCCTGTGCCTGCTGAACCTTCTGCAGTCCTCCCCACAGCATCCCGCAGAGCACTCCTTCCCCTGCTCCTCTCTTCTGGGAAAGCCAGTTCCACATCACCCAAGTACCTGCCACTCCTTCTTCAGACCTCAGTTCACTCAAGACTTACCAGAAAGCTTTCCCTGACTTTTTTATTTTCACAATGAAATACTTCCTATTCTAACCACTCCTCTGCAGACTCTAATGGCATCGATCTAAACATTATTTTTAAAGTGTGGGTTGATATCTGTCTTCAGACAGACTCTAATCTCCATGAAAATGGGACTCTGTTAGTTTTTGTTTAGATTATAGCTACACTATAAAATATAGTTTCTGGCATTTTGTAGGTGGTGAGTCAATATTTGTTAAAGGAAATAGTGGAGCTATGTAGAGTATCACAGCTATGTGAGTGATTATTTTCAGTAACTGTTACATATTTTTCTTTGTGTGGTGTTGGAGTGTAGTGTTTGGAGTAAGTGAAAAGAATTCACACATATGGGGGAAATCCTAAAAACTAACTATTGTTAAGACAGTCTTCGCTTAGAAACCAGAAAATAAACCTAATTCTAAAAATATTTTATCTGTGTATTTAAAATATATATTGGTTAAAAAAACAAATAAAATATTTGTGGTTAAAAAAGTTAATATTACTTAAGCCATTTTCCACTAAGGAAGCTAAGAAGCTATATTACTTAGACTCTGAACTCCCACACTAAATATTGAGAATAAATACACTGATGAAGAACCAGGCAATGATACTGGAAGGCAGACATCTTGAAAGAGAATCTGACCCAATACTGATTTATTTTCACTGAAAACAACAGTGTACTAAAAAAATTCAGAATCATAGTCAAGCTTGATATGCTATTCAAGTTATTCTCTGACACCCTTCACTTCATGTGGAAAGAAAAGTTGAGGACCACAGAGCCAAGCCTCTGTTTCGTAAAAAGCCACTGATAAAGACGTCATTCATACCGCCATGTGCCACACCCACGGAGGCGGGTGCTGAGGCCATTGAATGTATTCTGATATAGGAAACTGTAAGAGAGTGCACATGTGGTTGGATTCATATGGGCAGCTAAGGGTTATGGTAATAAGTGGTGTAGCACACTATTTAGGTGTGCAGTCTAGAGTCAGACAATCTGGATTGAAATAATGGTTCTTCCTCTAAACTGCATCATCTGGAACAATCAAAGCATCATTAACAATCCTCAGTTTCTCTCCCACAAATGGGTAACATCGCATTCCCTATCTCACGTGGAGTTTAAACAAGGACAATAAATGTTGAGTGCTTAGCTCATGCTTGGCATAAAGTATCCTATCTAATAATAGACAAAGATTGAAATTGACTGTACCTTCCCTACGCCTCCCATTGGCTAATCAGTGAGATATGCAAATTAACCGCCAACAAAGATGGTGGCTAATTTGCATACGTGGCGCAAAGCAGCGGAGCGAAGACTGAAGGCGGCTCCGGCTGGAGCAGCACCGGTTTCCTCCGGCACCCGGGACCCAGGCATATTGCAGGAATCTTTTTGTGCAACAGGCCTCTAGTATACTCAATAAATTGTACTTACTGTGCATTATTGATAATCATACCACCAATATAATTGGGTTAGCCTATAAGCCATTTTACAATAGCAGAATAAACCCAATTTTAAAACATGTTTCTGTTGTATTTATGAGTAATTTTCTGTAAAAAAGATAGATTTTTATAGAAAAAAGTAAAAATAAGCAATAAAATCTTTAACTTAATATTAATTGGCACGTCTTTAAATAGTTTACCTATAAATATTACTCATTCATATATAAAATTTCCAAAAATTTTGTTTAGAAAATTGAGTCATGTTTTTGGAAGTTATAAATATTTAGAGTAGGAAATATTGAAAGGTTGACCAAAACATAAAAATAACAGGAAACTATCCCTTATAAAAAACTTGTTTAAAATTCTGTTGATAAAAATTCCTAGCTTGTTTGGGTCAAATTATTTTTGAATATTACAGTTTTCCACAATTTTTTATTTTATTGTTAGTTTTTCAGTCCTACAAATGGAAAGGATTTAAACAAAAGTTATTAATTTCATCTATTCAGAAAATGTAAGAATGAAGTTTAAAAGAAAAAAATAGTTTTATACACTCATAGGAATATATATTTTTAAAACATGTCATATTTTCAGTTATCCGCCCCCCTCCCCACATTGTAAGCCCTTCAAGGGTAGGATTATGAGTATCTCAAGCAACAATACAGTGGGTCACATAAATTATGTGTTGAATGAATAAACACACAATGAATGGATAACGAGTGAATTAATAAATTAACAAGCACATGTTCTTTTCTCAACTTATTTGGTAGTTTGTATTCATTTGATCATCTTTACTGCCAATTGCTGAACCTGGTGACTCTTGGAAGATGAGGTTACACTAAAATAGATTAAATGGGTTGGTCTGACCTCATTTAATCTGATTCTGCCTTTCTGGACAAAATTTTCTAAATGAAGCTGATACATCAGCTCTTTAATCACATTACAAAGTAAGATTCACTGCCAAACTTTATAGTGAGGCAGCCAGGTTTAGGAACTTCAGCTCATGTTTGAGACTGATTTTTAGCTGGTCATGAAACAATCTAAAAAAAATCCTTAAATATTAAAAAAAAAGCTACTTGCTTCTTAAATGATAGAAATAGTATTAGTTCTTTAAATACTATTTTTTAAATACTATTAGATCAATAGTATTTTGTTCTTTAAAAAAATTTTCCTGACTTTTGCTTAGTAGAGAAAATTAAAACAAATAAAAATTGGAATGTCAACTTCCTCCATTTCCATATAAGCATCAGTTAATCCAGTGATGGCGAACCTTTTGAGCTCGGCATGTCAGCATTTTGAAAAACTCTAACTTGACTCTGGTGCCGTGTCACATATAGAAATTTTTTGATATTTGCAACCATAGTAAAACAAAGACTTATATTTTTTATATGTATTTTATATATTTAAATGCCATTTAACAAAGAAAAATCAACCAAAAAAATGAGTTTGCGTGTCACCTCTGACATGCGTGTCATAGGTTTGCCATCATTGAGTTAATCAGTGAATACCAATCTGAGACCCTCAGTATATATATGGCTGTGGAACCTTAGGCATTCTCTATCTTTTTCCATAGAAATAATCTAAACAAAAAGAAAGAAAACAAATATGCAAACTCTATTTTTAACAAAACTAGAAAATATGTCTAGATTATTAATAAGGGCTGGTAAAAGCAAGTAAATTCATACAAACATCATCCTGTAGAAAAATAAGTGGAGGAAAGCATTGACTAATGGAAATGATGTCAAAAGTCAAAAATTTCTGAAGTTATGAGAAGCAAACATAAAAGATATTTCTGAAGTTACGAGAAGCAAAAATGAGGCAAAGGGGTGATGCTAGATAAACCCATGAGCCCTCTGACTACTTTTAGAGAAACAAAAAGTATCAAAGGTAGCAAAAAAAAAAGAAAGAAAATAATTCCTACAATATATTCTCAAGAAGCAGCTTTGTGGCAACTAAGAAAAGAGATACTAAATTAAGAAAAACAGTTACCTTGTAGTACTGCACAGACACTCCCATGATAGAAATATATAAAAATAGCCAGTCTCAAAACACCAAAATATGCTTTGACTAGAAATTTTTTAAAAAAGCACAGCACCTAGAAGTACATGCTATAAAAAAGAAGAAATGAAAAAAATATTATTATTAAACTAGTGGCCTGGCGCACAAAATTTGTGCACATGGGGGAGGGGAGTGGTCCCCCAGCCTGGCCTGTGCCCTGTCACAGTGTGGGAGCCCCATGATCCATTGCCCCAAAGAGGTAGTCCCGCCCACCCATCCAGGGCTCCTCGATGGATTGCCCTAAAGAGGTAGGCCAGAGCCAGGGGAGGCCTGCAGACCCCTAGTTGGGCCCATGGCAGAGGGGTCTCTCCATGAACCTGCGGGCTCCGCCTCCAGGCCGGGGCTGCGGCAGAGGCCTCTCCCTGTGCCTGTGGACTCCTGGCGCAGGCGCACGGAGAGGCTTCTCTGCCATGGCCCCACCCCTGTCCCCAGCGCTGCAAATCCCTGCCCACCAGCGCCTGCTGTGCACAGCCTGCTGATCGGTCATTACTGTGATGGTGTTCCAACCAATCTGCATATTACCCTATTATTAGTATAGATTAAGAACACTAATTAGAACAATATATAAATCTATTTAAATCATTAAGTAAAAGTCTATAGGATGAAAATTCCTTAGACAAAATGGAAAAGCTCTTGAAGTAATTGAGATATGAGGAGAAAATGAAACACACCCTAGCAGAACTCAGAAAGATTGTTTTAAAATCACAGTTCTACAACACATTTCCTATTCTAGACCTACAGTTATATTAGTGCTTTTAGAAACTAGTTATATCACAAGAACCAGCACTTTATTTGCCTCACCAACATTTAAGCATATAGCTTCAACTTTACAAAAGAAGATAACACATGATCCTAAGAATGCTAATGTAACTGCTCTCTACTTGTAGAAATTAGACTCATGTAGATAGCTGTTCCTATGTCAGGACTATGTGCATAGCCTCTTTGGGCATACTGTAAATTCTCAATACATCAAACAAAACCATATTAAATATAAATGTATAAAGCATACCATAAAACCAATTTAGTGAGCTTTATTTATAAAATGTTAGGGATTTATAGAACCACTCATTTCCTTTAATGAGTTGGAAGAACTAAGATTTCACTGTACTCAAGATAAAATAAGGGGCAGACAAATCAGATAAGAACAAAAGTAGAGGTCTTCTTGAGTTTGCCTCTCAGATATATGCCATCTAATTCAAATAGATTTAAGAGTCATCTGAACTGAAGTAAAAATGAAAAGTAGAATTTATCAAGCACTGGCCTTCTTATTCCAAGTGCAGAGACCTGTCAATGTCTGTCTCTTGGCTACCCTCTTTGTAATAAATGTAGGCTTGATGTATAATGAAAACCAGCTGAGTAGTTTAAGGTACAGATGCCTTCTTTTCTTCTTATTCCAGCTAAGATTGGTCTTACCCTTCATAATCTCTCACAGCTGCCAAAAATTCATTTTATCTTTGCATGAGGTGAGGTTTCCATTAGCGACTATTAGAGCAGCAGAGGTCAGACGTCCAGCGTCAGATGTGCCACTAAAAAGAAGTGCTAAACAAAGAAAGTTTCTACCAATAGGGGATAAAATTCATTTAGGAATATTTGGAACTTTAAATGTTTTCATTGCCTTTATTGTTGATAGTTTGGGGAGAAAAAAGTAAGAGGTATCTATCTATGAACTCAAGAATCATGATGTATGAGGAGAGATTAGTTGAGTTAGGGCTTGTATCACATTTTGCCGATCAGAAAGCTGATATCTCCAGGTTACAGCTGTAATGATGCTATCTCTGAATGTGAATAGTGTTGGTAGTTTCAACACTTGGCCATGCTGGAAGATTCTCTGGTTCAACTTATAACACACACATGAAAGAAAGCAATTTTCTTTTTTACTGAACAAAAAGTTAAAATACATGTGCAAAAAATAGCTCTTAGTGTATATACTTATATTAAGAAATAATTATGCATAAGGGTATGAATACATATGAAGATATGTCATTTCATTCATTCATTTATTCTTCCATTCATCCAGTGTATTCCATTTCATCTATTCATTAATATTTATTGAGTGCTTACTATGTATCAGACCTAACAAGACAGATTATCTGGGGAGAGGCCCAGGATTAGATTCTAAAATAAAATTTCAATTGATTATGATTTGTGGACAGATTTCAAAAGCAATAATCTTGAATGCATGGCCCAAGCTTTAAGAAGGGCAGGTTAAACATAATGCATTTTATAATGGGGCTAAACAAAGATGGAACTACAAAACTGTGGAGAGTGGCTACAGCATTTGGACAGGTTCAAGGCTCAGACTGATGAGAGTACACGGTCCTCTTGTGGCAAAGCCACATACAAGTCCCAGATTGGAGGGCAAAGCCCTCCCAGCACAATTATAGCTGGTTGTATATAAGCTTGACCTTATAGTCCGACCTTGTAGTCCTAGGTAGCTGAGGGATGTGGGCTGCAGGAGGTGCAGCAAGTGCTGCCAAAACAAAGCTTGATAGAGTTCAGAGAATTGCAACAACAGGAAAGAAGTAGATTTGAAAGTCACAAGAACATTGTAAACATCTTGACCACTCCCTTGTTTTGCTTTGTGCGATCTGACTATAAAACAAAGACTCAGCTTACAGGCTGCATCACTGTATCTTCATCCAGGCACAGTGACCCACCCGCCCCATTTATATTCTCTTGTCTGTTTTCTTTAATCCTTCACCTCCCCTTGCCCCTTAGGTTCACCACTGGCCATGCTGGACACAGTTCACAAACCCATAGGCTCTAAAACTGTCTGTGAGGTCCTGAAAACTTTCACCATTGAATCTCCTTGGATGTCTTCCCATTGATTTTTCATAGCCATATCAATCTCAATATATTCATAAGTGAAATATTTATTTATTTATTTATTTAGGCTTACTCTTCCTTCTATATTTACTATCATGGTAAATCAGCAACTAACCAATGGTGAATCACTGATTATTCGGTGACTGATTTTCACATATGAAGAGAGAGCTTCCACAGGAATCTAATTAACTCCCCTAATGATCACTGCAGAATGTGACATCTAAGCTAGAATTCTACAGTTTTACTGCCTTCTACCTCCATCCCCACTCATTTTTCATTACCTATAAATTTACCAAAATTTCAGATATGTTGAAAGAAAAACCCTTCTTTACTATATATAAATCAAGGTAAATGTATGGGCTCTCTCTGCAATCCTGAAACAGTTGTCTACATAATCACTTTCTGATTTGCAGCCATTCAAGTACAACCAAACTATAACCCAACATAACTCAAGTTGTAAATTCAGCATGTGAAGTTTCCCTTGTTTTATGGAAAATCTATGTTGCAGAAAAGCTTGCTTTGCAACAAACCATGTTTTTGTTTTTGTTTTTGTTTGAATTTTGTGTAAAGTTTACTATCTTATCATGGGAGATCATCTTAGGAAGCAGAAAGTTAAATATTTGGTATAGGGTAAACATACTAGCTATCTTTACTTTTATACACTTGAAATAATTATGACTATTAAATTAAGTTGTTGTGTAGTATTTCATATTTCCCCATGTCTTACTATATTTTTAAATCCACACTTAATGTTTTGCCTTTCTCCAGGCCAAATGAGTATTTATTCCAAAAATAGCTCTGTGCTTTCATGTATCTAAAAGTACTTTTGCAATAAGCCATACTGATTCACACTCTTACTAAAGTATATGCAAAAAACATTTCTATGAAGGGGGATAAAATCAATTCTTACTGATCTCACCAAATAATGGATTCCAAACCTGATAGTAGGAGGTGGAATATAGATAGAAAATGCATAGGTTTTATAGGTAGACAAAAATAAATTTAATTCATCTTTTGGCTATTAGTGCTCTCTGTAGCCTACAATATTATCCTTAAATTCTCTGAACTCAGTCAGCATATGACTGTAAAATCATTAGTATTTTAAAGGTGATTATTTTGTTACAATGATTACTAGATAAGTTTTCTTATTGTCTGCAAAATAATATTCCCCCAATTCATGATCATCTATATTAATATATTTTTTGTTCTAGAAAATGTATTTAATGTTTATGCTTAACATTATATATGCAGTAATTCATTTATAAAGCAAAGTTACTTTAAATAATTATTATCATGTATTAAATATTTCTTCCTTTCACCCTAGTTAAGAATATGAAATGTATATAATATTTATTACATATGTAATAAAAATAAAAATGGGATGACATACTCAATAATTGCTTAGTCTTTGGAAAATTATATTTCTTGAGCCATACTGCTTTTGATTGCTTTGTGATATCTAACTTTAAAATAAACTCATATATTAGTGAGGTAAGGGAATGGAGTACAGCTCAAAGTGAATATTGTGTGAGAAGCTTGGATTAAGATCATGTTTCTCCAAATATTTATTTGAAACTTCTATCAAATATTAATGTATCACAGATTTATCAGTTAAATAAGTTTAATTCTCTACACTTCATACACTGGCATTTCATATGTCATATGAACTTTGTTTTATTTAACTTTCAAGTAATTTGACTAAATTTTGAGAAAACTTAAGGTTACCAAAATATTTGGATAGTTCCATTTGTGATTCCAACAAATAAAAAAAGCAAAACATCAATTAAATGTGATCTTTAATTTCATTACTTTGAGTAATTCAATATAATGATAATTAATATAATTATTGCTGCAAGGAAAATAAAGTTATATCTCAAAGAGAATGAACAATAGATAATTTACTATCTTACATAACAAGAATCCTCAGCAGTGGATGAGCCAGGAGAGTTTGGTCAGCAATATAATACCATCAAGATTGCAGTTTTTGGTGTGTTTTTTTTTAGATTTTATTTATTTTTTACAGAGAGGAAGGGAGAGAGATAGAGAGAAACATCGATCAGCTGCCTCCTGTACACTCCCTACTAGGGATGTTCCCGCAACCAATGTACATGCTTTTAACCGAAATCGAACCTGGGAACCTTGAGTCCACAGGCCAACGTTCTATCCACTGAACCAAACTGGTTAGGGAAAGATTGCAGTTTCTTTGAATCCCTTTACTCTGCCACTCTGAGTACATGACCTTGGCCTCAGGCTGGTGTACTTCATTTTGGGGTGACTATCATCTTCCCAGGAGTGATGTGGCAAAGGCAAAACTCTACCTCACATAAAAGGACTCTATTTCCTAATTAAGAGCATGAAATCTTTCTCAGAAACTCCCCAGGAGACATTACCTCATATTGCCTAGACCTCCAAATAAATCACTGACATAAAAAAAATGGAACTGCACAATTGGCTGAGAGTGATAGGAATTCAGTCTAAATCATGTGGGAGAGATTGGGCACCTACATAAAATTGAGGTGAGCCAACCTGTGTGAAATGGTGAAAACAAACAAAAAATGTCCACTTTCATCCCTTTATTTTGTCACTGATTCTTTCTTTAATACTTAAGAAGCTTCATATTTACTATGTATAGATAATAGATGAAGCGCTAGGAATAAAAAAGTAAATAAAAATGTGATAAATATGATATGACAATGCTATCAAGTTAATTATGACAACCAAGTAATAAGCAATAATTGGACAATTATAAATGTACAATGTGGTAAGTGCTATGGCAACTATGCAAAGTGTGCTATGGCGACCTTAGGAGGACCTATAGTAAGTTGGGCATAGGTTTCAGAGGTCTACTAGAGCTTCAACCTAACCAAAAAAAGGGACTGTCTATGAGGAACAAGTAAATCTTAAAAAAAAAAAAAAAAGAGTCATCTAAGTGAAATGATGATGTTCTGGTTCAATGGAGACAGAGAGAGGGTGAAGAGCTCTGGTTTAGATAGCAAAACATCGCCCTTGGAAAACATGAAGTTTGGGTGGAATGGTGAAGGGCCTTTCCTAGCATAATAAAGAGCTTGAAACAGAGCCTTGAAGGCATTAGGAAGTCATTAAAGGATTCTGAGTAGGATAATGACAGTTATATTTGCAATTTAAAGTTCATTCTGGCTCAAATGCTGAAGATAAATTGTGGCTGGAAATGGATTAAAGACGGAGAGATTGATTAACAGGCTGTTTTAAGTAACACTAACAGGGAATTAGAACTGTCTGAGGCTAGGTCGTGGCAGAGAGTGAGGTTTAAAAGGAAGGGATAAATTGGACAAATATTTAAAGATAAAATTGACAGGGTTTGGTGACAGAACATTTTGTGGGAAAACAATTGAAAATGGGAAATAAAGGAGGCTTGTCAACTTTGTGACTTGGAAAGATTCCTCAAGGGTGCTGTCATTCCTGAGACCAGGATGTCCAGAAGGAAAAGGTTTGGTAAGTAATCAAAGCTCAGTCATGCGCTCAGCCCTGCAATGTACCAGAGAGATTCACTTGCTTGACTGCACATTTCCTCTCTGTTTTCTACTATTTGAAATATAATCATTTTTTCATATTTCCTCTAAAATGTAACTTGCTAGTGAAAGCATCTCTGAAATTGTCTCACCACATTTTCAACATGACTCGCTTCTATCAGATCACTTGCTCTGGTGTGACATACCACACCGCTGGTGGCAAATGCTTGTCTGGACAACCAGCGCTTCTTATAGACATGGTACTTACATATTCATGTTTGAAACTCCCCAATGCCTAGCCAAAAAATATGCTTGCATATAATAAGCCCACAATAAATGCTTTTTGAATCGAACCAAAAAATAATATTCTTCATTGAATTCCTTTAAAGTGAAAACAATAGCTGCTTTTGGTCCCACTGTTGAGTTGAAGGTAAGGTCATTTCTTGTCAGCAGGCTATGACTGACTTTAATTAAACGTTTTGTACCATTGGTCTGCTGCTGGGTAACATGTCTTTTAAAACACAGGAAACATTAATCTGTAGATAAATAGTATAAAAGCTTTTTACAGTATTTTTCTCAGTTACAAGGAGATTATATGCTAACCACAATATATCTGCTGCATTCTAGAATCATAGAAGAATGCATATTATCAATAGACACCTACAGTGAGGGTAATAATGTACATATGGTGCATTATGACATCCTTATGCTAGTTTCAAAACTGAGAAAAGAAAGAGCTAAAGAGTGGAGAATGTTATGACTTAAACAATACAAGCATGTGCATTAAGTCAGGTCTTGAAAGGACGGATTGCACATGTGGGAAACATAAGCGAGAGCGTTCTGTGTTTCACTGTGTGGTAACCCCTTATCCTCCTTCACTTGGTTGACCTGCACCATTACACTGTGGGTGTCCCATAGTGCTCCGTCGGGGGGAGTGGTGGGAAGAAAGGAAGGCAGGCAACACATTGACCTGGCAGTGACCTGTTCGGAGCAGAGGAAATGGGGCTGGTGCAACTCTCATGACTTGTAGTGCATCACCCATGTTGATAGAATTGGTTCCTAAACCCAGTTCTGTCTAAGAACTGCCAGGTTGAAGCTATGAGAAAGTTGAATGCAGAAGAGCTAAACCTGAAACAAGCCTGAAATGGTGTTGGAGCCGGAGACTGACCGATTGTCTTCAGTTTATCTTCAGTTCCTCCTTTGGCAGGCGGGCGAGGTGGTGGGGATAATCTTGGAGAATCAAATATGCTATGAAAAATGTATAGTGAGTGTTCCACCACTTCATCTTCCTACTCTCACCTGCCTGGGGATGCTCATCTGGGAACAACTTTCCTGTTCTCTGTTTTAGTGAGAAGCAGGTTGATATGTTTGTCTTTTAGGATCTGGTCTGGATTTAAGCTTTTGCAGACATTTTTAAGCCTGACGCTGCAGAGGTTTCCATATTCACAGCACTGAAGATCACAGCACTCAAGATTACAGAGCCCTTTCTTGTTCTGAAAAGATTCTTCTCTTGTCTTCCAAAGTTGTGAAATTCCTCCTTGAAACATCCTGGACCCTTTGCTAAGGAATCTGAAACATGTGCACCTTATAGTTTTCTTTGAGATTTTGCTTTGTACACAAACTAAATACTTGATCTCTCTTCTTGAACATTTCACAGGCATACCAATCTTAAATTTTATAAGATACCTCTATCTTTTACCTATCCGCTCCACATCCAGTCACAACCACATATTTTTATCTCCCTCAACTCAACCATTTCCACATTTTCAATTTGAATTCCTCCATATTGTTCCATCTGCACTGTCCTCACTCAGATCCTAATCAGTGTCGTTTCTCATCTAGAGTTATCTGAGGAGCCTCTACTGGTCTCCAAGCTTCTTCTTTCATACAAATTTACCCACCTACTCATTCTCCTCCTAGCAACAAAAATGGAATTTTAAAATAATATATAATATATAGTCATCTGTTTAAAATTTTTTAGTTTCTTTACATCTCTTTTTACAATTATATCCAATCATTCTTCTGCTTGCTCATTGAGGACCTACTATACGGGGCTTGAACCAGTTCTCAGAACACTCCAAACTCTTTTAACTCACAGATTTTGAATATGCTTTTTGCACATGCTCTTTATCCTGCCTGGAATGTTCTCTCCCAGCTTCCCAATCTTTTTTATTTTTATTTTTATTTGTTTTTGCTAACTTCTTCTCATTCTACTAGTTTTCATTAAAACACCATTTCCTCAGAGACAGCTTCTAGGTAGTGATCATGAAAACTTAATGCTTCTTTCCACTAGTATTCCCTCTCAGAACACTATTTTACTTCATATAAATAATTTAATATGTTTATTTATAATTTATTTGTTTACTCTCAGTCTCTTCTGCTAAGCTGCTGATTCAATAATGATAGGGATATCTGTTTGGATCTCAGAAATTTGCACAGTGCCATGATGAGTGTAAGAGACCAATAACCATTTGTGGAATAATTGCCTAATTTTATGACCTTGTTATATGTCCAAGAGTTATTAATTTTCTTAATGACTTCATAAAATACTAAAAATAAGATTATAAGGCACAGAACCATTTGGAAATCGTTGTGAAGTATACCATTTTTGTTTAATTATTTGTATTTTCTTTTAGATATTGCTGATGGGTAGAAATGATTTAGTTTTGTTTCCTGGCTTAATGTTTAATCTCCATGTGCATTCAGGCAGGCATTGCAAATTATACTGTAAGTATGTGCCAGAAAAACATTTTTTTAAAGCAAGACATTTATCAGGATTGAGTTAATTATACAATAATCACTTTAAGTGTTGGATTGCTGTGAGGACACAAAAGACTCAAATAGTTTTACCTACAGATCTCTTTTGTTTTAGGCAAAGGGTAAAGAACAGAAACAACTAAGGCTATGCTTTGGGAAGACTCCAGAAAGCTCAGGTGCAGTTGACACTCCCACCACTGGACCAGGTCAAAAAGGACGCATATTGCCATCTGGACTTCAACCATGAGCAGAAGACCTTCGTATCAGGAAACCCACATTTCCCTGGTGCAGAGATTCTCTTTAGTGAGCTGGGTACGTGGGCACAGTCTATCCATGTCACCAACTCTCACTGTTGGACTCTTACCACCCAAGGCTCCATGGAAACCAAATACTAATCATAAATTTTACTATTACTGCTAAACAATGTTGACAGACTAGGAACTGTTTGTTCCATAGTTTTATGATTTGGCCAAGAGTCAAGCATGAGATCAATCCAGGCCATATTTCACAAGTGAGAATGGAACTTAGAGAATGCATAATCCTATATAATGAAAGAGTAATATGCAAATTGACTGAACGGCGGAACTACTGGTCACTATGATGTGCACTGACCACCAGGGGGAAGATGCTCAATGCAGGAGCTGCCCCCTGGTGGTCAGTGTGCTCTCACAGGGGGAATGCTGCTCAGCCAGAAGCCAGGCTCAGGGCTCACAGCTGGAGAGCGCAGCAATGGTGGCAGGAGCCCTTGGGCTCCTGGACTGCAAGAGGGCATAGGCCAGGCTGAGGGACCCCCCCCACCACCACCCAGTGCACAAATCTCGTGCACTGGGCCTCTAGTATTTTATAAATTTCTTCCATACAATCTTACATTTAACTTTCACACTGATAATAGGAGGTTCTATACCAGGGGTGGGCAAACTTTTTGACTCAAGGGCCACAATGGGTTCTTAAACTGGACCAGAGGGCCGGAACAAAAGCATGGATGGAGTGTTTGTGTGAACTAATATAAATTCAAAGTAAACATCATTACATAAAAGGGTACGGTCTTTTTTTTTTTTTTTTTAGTTTTATTCATTTCAAACAGGCCAGATCCGGCCCATGGGCCGTAGTTTGCCCACGGCTGTTCTATACTTTCTGTTATGACACAGAAGTGGATATTATATGTAGAACAGTTAAGATGTCTCTTATTCAGAATCAAATAATTAGCAAACAGGAGTACTGGTATTTAAATACATATGGTTAGATGTGAAGTCCAGTTCTGTTTTTTGTTTTTCTATTTCCAACACTGTCTCCCAAGCAATCTACTTTCTTAATATTTCTCTGCAATACTTTAAACATAGTTGATAAATAGCACATTGACTATTATCTACATTCATATTCTCTACTCATCTTTCTTTCATCTATTTCCAGTACCTTGTGACAATTTATCCTATAAATTCCTCAAATTCTATGCATTTCCTATTTCTTTTCCCTTTACATCAAATGTGAATAATGAATTTCAGGCCATCCATCAACTCATGACCTTCACATCTCTCCAAGCCTTATTATCTTTTGTTATTCTCTTGAAGAGCAACTTTTGGGGAGTTGAAAGAGTGTGTGGAGTTGCCTTATCTAATAATTTACATCTCGAAGAATAGATTAAATGCATACCATATTGTGGAAATAGAGATGAGCCAGATTTAGACCTTGCAAAAAATACTTGCATTGAGTGAGTGTGTATGTGTGTATGTGTGTGTTTCCAACTGTTTTATTGATTTTTCTTACTCTAGTCTTCTGCTTCTGAGCAGGCACTTCTTTCAAGATTTATATGTTTATAGCTTTTATCATGGAGATCTTCATGACTTCTTCTCTGATTACTTAGCCTCAGAGAATCAATATTGAATTTTTGCATTTAATTTAACTTAATTCAGCCACTATTTATTGTCCCCTCTAGGAACTTAGAGAGATGCTAAAATAGAAATTTATTTTATTTCCTTATTTGCTTTGAATGGAATATTAAACATCACCAACTAGAAGAAATGGCACAGGATTTAGGATTAGAAGCCACGGGTTTGAGTCCTTCCTCATTTTTATAAAATGATCTTTTATTAATTCATTTATATAAAATTAATTGAAGTTTATTAATTCATTTATATAAAATGATCTACTTGGGAGAATTATTTGAAGAACTTTGGTTGTGCAAGTATAAGTTTTTCTATAAACTAAATTACACTGCTAACTTTTAGTTACATTGTTTAATTATAAATGTTTTGCTTTTGCCATAAAATAGAATATCACCATTTTAAGATGATAGGCGTGACAGACTAAATGCTTCATTTTTCTTCTTCCTTCTAATAGCCAATTGGAAAGATGATAAAAAAATGCAAATGCCATAATTCCAAACCATAAAGAATATAGGAAAAAGTGCATCAACAAATGTGAGATTTACATAAATCTCTAGAAAGCATAAATCAAATGTTGGGGTGTTTAATGGGAAAAATACAATAGTAGAAAATAGTCTGAAATATGGACACGGGAGAAAATTGTCCAATGCCAAATCATTTCCCACAAGTCTGATAATTCAAAGGTTGTGGCTATCATTTGCAGGTTGAAGGAAAAGTGAAGCTGAGAACTGTCCTGTAAAAGGGAAAGTCATTCCTTGCTATCTTTCTCACCATACTTTCTAACTTCTAGCTATTTATCCAGGCAATCACTTGACACACTCATCTATAAAGAGATTGAACAAATCATCTTGTGACAACAAAGATAGTTTTCTTAGGGCATTAGTACCTCAGGATCAAGCCTTCTCAGTTAGAAATTTCAAAGGCTACTCAACCAGGCCTACCCCAACTCACAATTGCCTGGTAGGTTTCCTATCATGTTCTCAAATGCAAATGTGTGTGTGTTAGCTGCTCTAGAGTAAGCTCTGATTTCTGATGACCATGTGAATGAGTGATGTCCACAATGTCCTATTCTCAACAGCCCTGCTCAGCTCCTGTAGACTGATGCCCATGGCTTCTCTTATGGAGTCAATCCATCTCATATTTGGTCTTCCTTTTTTCCTGCTGCCTTCTATTTTACCCAGCATTATTCTCTTTTCCGAAGAATCCATGATGTGCCTGAAGTTGGATAGCTATGTACATAGTAAATTCATAGAGAGGTCTTAATTGTCCTCAGACAATGGTCATTTTCCCTAGATTTCATTAGTTTCTTCCTTCAATATGAGTTCTTCTGTGGTCTTTATTTATAGTCATGTTACCTGCTATTTTCTTTACAGGCAAATGTACATCTTTGGGAGTAGACAGGAAGAATTTTGGTATGATTTAGGAACCAGCTGCATACAGTAATGTGCCATGTTTTTTCTTTGCCTTTAAAGAGAATATGTGCTAGATACTCTGGGATAGAGTGTGCTTTTGTTTGTAGAATGAATCAGACATCTTTCTGTATTTCCATTTTAAAGAGAAAATGTTGTCATGGTTCACTACAAAAATCCAACCTTTAAGTAACAATTTGCTGAAACACCATAGTTGAGTTATTCTCTATTGTACGGTCTGGGATGGAATGAATTCATGGTCACTGCACAAAGAGTGTGGAGAAAAGTAAGCTGAGACAATGTCTGCCATAGCATTCAGGGTGTTAAATCTCCTGCTAGGAAAACACAGGAAATATTAATAATCTGAAAGGAACTGTCAAGGTTCACATGGTGGTCTTATGCCAGTGGGCTTTGTAATACTTGAAAGAAAGTAATCCTAAATGATCTGGAGAAAAATCTGGCTATAAAACTTCTATAATTTTATGGTTGTTCGTTTTTTAAGATTTTAAAAAATTTATTTGAGAGGGAGAGGAAAGGAGAGGGAGAGAGAGAGAAACAGATGTGAAAGCGAAACGGTGCGGCTGCCTCAAGCACGCCCCCTACTGGGTTGGGTATGGAGCCAGCAACCTGGGCATGTGCCCTGACTGGGAATTGAACCAGCAGCCTCTTCAGTGCATGGGCTGACCAGATGAGCCACACTGGCTATGACTATGGTTGTTCTTTTAATATTAAAAAAACAGTATACCAGTTGGCAGCTAAGATAATAATTCCCAATCTTTTTTATTATAGATTATTGATAATTGACTGACTCATTCACTAACTTTCAATTCTGCCAGATGATATATAAGGATGGACACATTTCGACACATATATATGACATACACAGAACTTTCATTTTATAATTTTAAAAATTTATCTCGATTGGGACTAGCTTCTGGTAACAGCATTGCTTTACCTCCATAGACTCCTCCTCACCCCCATCATATATCAGTGCCATAAATGGCCAAATACCCCTGATATTATAGATATTCTCTTGATAGCAATAGCTATTATTTATACATTTGATTCTCTGGATACTTTAAGTACTTGTAAAATATAGAAATTACATCTTATCTAATACATTCAAGTACTCATCCAAAAGTATTTTTCTTCTGAATGATCCTTACATTTCACTCAAGTGGTAACATAATAAAATCATATACAAATCAATTATATGTATTAAATATTCTCTTCATTTCTCCCACCTGTCCTTAATACAAGCTACCATCATCCGTTTTTTGATCTAATGAAGTAACCTTCTCACTAATCCTTCCAAATATACTCTTGCCATTCTTTGATTACTTATGCACATAGCATACTCTTTGACCTTTAAAACTACCTAGCTGACCTTGACACCCCCAATACACAGATTGATTTTTCATCACTCCTTCATAAAGACCTACAGGGCTCTCTCTACATGTCCTAGTCCCTGCCCAGATCTCCAGTTCTCTATGTTCAGTAACACTCTGCTTCTTTCTTCACAGTTTACAATTGGCCTGATACCACTAGTGGGTCTTTTCTATGTTGTTCCAATTGTTTGGAGCTCACCTTTCTCCTCTCTTTGTCCTTAGTTAACTCTTACTCATCCTTCAATGAGGTTGTCTTGCCACACTTCCTCACCTTCAGCAACAGGTCATATCTCCCATGAGACACTACCATCTCACATACCTTTTCTTCCATAGAACTCATCACTAGTGACTATCACATCAAGAACATGCGCCAAACAGATCCATTTGAGTCTTGCCTGACATTTAATTAAGGAAGGGATAGATGTACTGGAGACATATAAAACAGGTGCATTTGTACATGAGTGGAAATTAAAGAGGGAAAGAAAAAATGAGAGATTGGAAAAAGGAAAATGTAAAGCAGACACCTTCCTAATTGATGACACATTTTCAAAAAGTTAATATATTTACTCATGTTTGTATTTAAATGCAGATGATGCTTATAATTGTGCTAACATTAGATATAATCAAATGATTATGTGTCTTATTTTATATTTGTTTTAAAAGTTAATACAATTGATCCTCATTATTCTCAGATTCCTTTTTTCAAGTACACCTACTTGCTAAAACTTATTTGTAACCCCCAAATCAACATTCATTGCACTTTCATACCATTTCTGAACGTGCACAGAGCCACAAAAGAAAAACTGAGCCACCCAAACATGCCCGATTCCAGAGGATGTTGAAGAAGAAGGCTGGCTGCTGTTTCAGCTCTCACTCAGAGAAAGCCAGCGGACAGAGGGGGTGGAAGGCAGTGCAGTGGAGTGGATGAAGCTCTTACTCTGGGGCCTGTCAGAGGGAGGTTTGAATCCCAAGTCAGGCACGTGTTAGTGTGGTGGACTCCACTGAGCGCATGTCTGCCTACAGTAATGACTGTTTCCTTACAGTTAGTTTTAGCCTCATATCAAAGTTCTGGCCACTGAGATTGAATCGAATGTAAGGTGACCGTGTCTGGGAAATCTCCTTCAAAGAGAAATGATGGAGGTTCTTTGCCCCATCTCCTTCTCCTTCCTTCAACCTCCTCACAATGAGAACAAGGAGACATGACCCACTCACGGCCATTCAAACAGTGTGATTAGGTAGGACCTGATGCTCAGAAGGGACCCATATCTAATTGCTGTGCTGTAGCCCTCCAGAAATCCTTAATTTTATCTTTGAGCTTATGTTCTGTAATTGAAGTTTTGAGGGTCCGTGGAGATACGTGTGATCTGAGGAGATGCATGCGGTATGTGTTTCAGATGCTCATTGTTTCCGCCTTGTAGCATCTCAAGGCCCTGTGAGGTGAGGACCATGTGACAAAGTTCAGTGAGATGCAAAGTGAGTACAAAGTAAACATGTTACAGGTTTGACTGAAAAAGCTGGCAATATTGCCAGTTCCAAGAGACCACACTTTGTATTTCAAGAAGAACTTGCTTTAAACTTAGGGAGAAGGTGATGGGATTCTAAGATGGTCTTTCTTAGCTGCATCACTTCCTTGAATTAGCCAAATACTTATGCTGAAGACAGTAACCTGGAAGGGATGGGCAATAAGGCAACCCATCATCCTTTTCCTTTCAGACTTCCCTTAGCATCCGTAAGGTGAAGATAGAGAGTGGTGCATGCAAAATAAAATGAAATAAGCGTCTGAGTTAGTTTTGTGCAGTGTCTCCACCATTCTGGATGTATGAGTTATGAAATAGTAATTGTGTCTTTCGTAACAACATATATGAGTGAAATACTTTTATATTTGCACTTACAACTAACATTGTACAATATAAAGGTGATTGGTAAAAACTGATGTTTTTTATTTAAATTTTTGATTTAGGAAAACATTAATTATAAATAAAAAATTTTCTTAACAAACTAAGAAACTGCATAATATAGGAGTAGCTTTATATTGTAACACCTTTAACTATATCTTTTCCCTGTTTTTGAGAAAGGGAGTCTCATATTTTCATTTTCATGGCCTGGGAATGATATAGCTGGCCCCGCGTGGAGATGATGGCTGGAAATCATTCTCGGTCTGTGAGATGGAGGGCTCATCCCTGGCAGTGGCAGAACAGAAAGCTGGAAGCAGGTTGGTTTCCATATGACTGCCAAGAATTATAAACCAGCCATGGGCTGTTCACATTCAGATTCCCCAGAATGAGAAGTAAATGGATATCATGTTAACCAACCTTTTAGGGGAGGCTCTGTTACTCCCAGCCCTATCTTTCCTTCATTCACACAAGCACTGAATCTAAGCATAAGAGTTTTAAAAGACGCAGATCTCATTGCAATGCATTTGCATTACAGACACTCCTAGAGTTAAGACACAAAAGATATCACCTTTGGAGGAAAAATGGTCACAGAGATGATTGAGCAGGTTCATAATAACTCAAGTGACTAATGAATGTTTATTTCTTTCTTGATTCATAACACATAAAAGGACCTTGATGAAATGTTTTACTTGAATAGAGATACTTGAGTTAGAGTAAGTTAGTATTATCTTCTCTTCATCAGAGACACAGTTTCTGTTCGTATTAGTTGAATATACTCATAACACAGGGAAAACCACTATGAAAAGGTGACAGCTGAGGCACTGCCCTGATGCTAAAAAGAAAATTTTCTAATGAAAGACAGTCAGGAGAACATGGAGCCATCCATGCAATGTCGGATGAAATATTTGTTAGTTTACTGATGCAAACCATGTCATGGGAACAATTGCCTACAAGTAAGATCTGGAAAATTATGTGCCTCAGAAGCATTAGAGCTGTAAATTGTACGATCACTGAGATACTGCAGGAAGAGAAAAGAAACGGAACTTCCAAACTAAGCAAAATGAGCCACACAGGGATGTTCATCAGTCACAAGTCAATCAATGTTTTGCAAGTGAACTTGCTCTGAGGGATGTACAGGGACAGGCGAAAGTAGGAAGTAGGTTTACAGTTGTTACTCTGTGAAACACAGTTTATTCTTGTATTATTATTTAGCAATTATTTTATTATTTGTATTATAATTGTAAGCCTACTTTTGCCCACCCCTGCATTTAATGTTTTCTGTAAACCCTTCACAGATAGATTACTAACTGCTCTTAGAATGTGAAGTAGGGGTAGAGGGAGATTGAAAGGCTTAGAAAATATCTGTCAAATATCTGTCTGGAAATAAAATTTGAACTAATAGCTAAATATTGTGAATATTATTTTGTTCTCAATGAAAAGATCTTTTATTAAAATAAAGCAAATAACATCATTGAATGACGAAGGGAGAGTCCTAGTAGTGTTCTCCCCTGATCTTCTAAAGAAAGAACTGCTGTGATAGAAGGCCTATGAAGAAATTACTTAAATACCATTGGAAATAGTTTTAAGGAGAAATGGGAATTAATTGGACCAATTAAGCAAGAAAATTCAATGACCCAGATAAAAGGTGATAGGGTTGGCTGGTAAGAGTGCAATGAAAATGAGATTGAGGGAATTTAAAGTAACAGAATATATTTTAAAAGGAATTTGTTTAGGGAACTCAATATATTCATGTATTGAGTGCTATATCATCTATCCTGGAAATATGTTGTGAATACTACCATATATTGAGCAATCAAAATTGTCCTATAAGGACATAGAAAAAGAAATAATAAATTAATAAATAATGAGCACTTCAGCTCCTCAATATCAATTTCCTTTTTCCTAGGATAATTGTTCACAAATGTCATTTATGTTCTCAGACAAAAGTGGATTGCCTGAAATGAGATATAGGTACAAGTTCATGTTTGTGAGTCAGGACTTTATTTTACCATTAAGTGAATGAAAATAAAATTTCTGTTCCATGTTTCCATCAAAATATCAATCATTCCATTTCTAATAAAATTAATGGTTAGACTCAATGTGCACTTTTGCAATAATGACATGAGTGGGAAGGGCAGTCACTGACTTTTGTTGAGTTCTTACTATGTGTCAGGTTTTACCTCACAAAAGCACTATGAGGTAAATGGTACCATCCCTTTCTAGGCCAGAAAGCAGCAGCTCAGTGAAGTGAGGTAAGTTGCCCAAGGTCACATAGATAGGAAATAGATTTCCATCTACGTCTGTCTGTTATAGTAGAAAGAGAAGCTGTGGAAACACACTGCTATCCAGGCAGAGCAAGTGGCATTAATCATCTGTGGAAGAGCTTGTGAAGTCTTATATGGATCGAGTTCGTGAGGACTAAAAAGGTCTTGCTATTTCATCTACAACTTTAATCAAGTTTCAATATGCACTACCGAGCCTAGCCACCACTAAGTTCCACATGAAGCCAATGGAAAAAGAGATCATGAAGACAGATGGGGCCTTTGGATCCATGCACGATTATTGCCTTATGTTCTTTTACATGATCCCTGTAAAAATAGGTCAGCTTAGCTGTCTTACTCAGATGAAAATGTAATAAATGTTTACACAATTCATCACTTAAAGAATCTAAATTTAATTTCCTACTTGGACTCCTGTCTGTAATAAAAATATGGAAGAAACAGCCTGTGTTATTTACCTCTTGAGAATGACAAGTTATAAAGTGGGATCTTTGAGATAGTAAGCCTAAGTGCTTCCATAGCTTTTTGCTCAATTCACTGCAGCTGTCTTAGTCTTCAATATAGTTGATCTGAGCACATAATCAATGTTGCCTATTTACCAACAAGCTTCATTTGGTAAGGTCATCAAAACCACACACTTTGTTATTATAGTGGCTAAGTATAGAATCATTCTTATTATCATACCTCATTAAAACAATATTTAATTGTCCTTTATTTATTATTATATTTTTAAATCCTCATGTGACAATATGTTTTTTATTGATTTTTAGAGAAACAAGAAGGGGGTGGGAGAGAGAGAGAGAGAAACATTGATGTGGGAGAGCAGTATCCATCAGTTGCCTCCCATCTGCGTCCCAACCAGGGATTAAACCTGCAAACCTGCAACCTAGGTATGAGCTCTGACCTGGAATGAAACCCGCAATCTTTTGGTGTATTAGACAATGCTCCAACCAGCAGAGCCATCTGGCCAGGACTAATTGACCTTTAAAGAGATGGCAAGTTTTGAAAATTGGTGACTACATTTTCAACTATTTTAAAACAAGAGAGAATGTTAAAATCAGAGAATTCGTAGTTAAATCTTAAATTGCTTAAAGCATCATTCATTGGCATTATGTTATGTTATGATGAATTTTGAGGGCTTCATAACTTTCATTTACTTATCTATCTCCTACTTAACTAAAATTTCAATGTTTAAGATATATTCATTTTTATACTATGATTTAACTTCTATCTATTAAAAATCCTTTCATGTTAAGATATTTATATTCTTAACATAATAAATTACATGTAATTTATTATGTTAAAGTCACCCCTTTGGAAGCTCTGAGTACAAAGGGCACTAGTAATGAGTGGTTTGATAAAGAGGTAGAAAGAGCATTTAGAACTTACGTGGACTAAAATAAAGATAGACAATTAACATATAAAAGAATTTTGAAATAATGTTAATGGACCAATTTGTCCACTAGTATTTTACAATTTTTACTATAGATCCTTTGCCTTATTTTTATACAAGAATACAAGAAGTATTTATAGATTTATTGTATTTCATTTTACTTTATTTCTCCAAAGTTAGTGTCCTGAAAGTATAAGAGAATGGGCCACTGTGTGTACAAAATATGATTATAAGTGGTATACCCCAGGGAAGTATGTTTTCTTAGGCTTAGATATTTTTTGGTATGGTAACTATACATATTAGCAGTTAAATGCATGTGTATGTTTTAAGCATTAGCAGAGATTCACTTAAAAAGGAAGCAAAGTAAATGTTGGTTATATAATGAACTGAAAAGGGAGGAGGCAAAAATGCGCACCTCCCAGTTTCCCCTGAAAGGGGTGTAACTTCAGAAGTTACAAGCTGCTGATGAAAACTGCTGTGTGCAGCTTGCCTCATGTGGGACCTTCTACCTTTAGAGAGAATGGTTGCCTCAGATGTGTTGTCACACATTTTTGTTCATGAAACCTAGTTCATCTCTCCATCATGTTACTGAGGAAGAGATAATTTTATTTTTTATTTTGTCATGGAGGTTCCAAAGTGTCACACGTGGGTCTAGGACCTACCTAGGACACATTTTTGCTTCCCCCAGCATCCAAACTAGAACTTGACATTTCACTTTAGCCCATGAGCTTGTTTAGCCAGTTTTCCATAGATAGAGAGAAGAGGATGTCAGAGAGCCCTATTTGGTCCAAATGCCACCCCCAAACCATCACCTGAAGAGGGCCTGGGCTCCTCTTCCTGTGTCTTCTCATGGTGACAGTCGGGCTCCCAACAGTCACTCCCAGCTCTTCCTGACTGTGATTGGCTGTGGCATTATTGACCTACAGATCTGATTCCCTCTCTGTCTCTGGTTCTTTTTCTTTCTTAGGAATTATGCTTGCCACTTGTGGAATTATTCATTCTAAAACAGTCTTTTCTATCACTTAATATACTTTTAAGTAGAAAGGAGGATATATCAATAGATGCATTTATGCTCAGATCCTTATCTCTAGAGCAACTTTAAAACAAACAAAAATTAAGATCATGAAGGATATTAAAGGTTCTTTATAGCGCCAGGGTCTCAAAGTTCTGTTCTTATTCACATTTGGTTTTGTTAATCTTAATCCTCATTTCCAATTCTTCCTCAATCAATTTTAAAACTAGCAAATAGTTAAGGGGAATAAGCAAGTTTAAAATAGCTTTAACTGTGCTTTCTCATGTCTTCACATGACTTTTTCATAACATATTACCTGGTGAGGCAAAAATGTATTTTAAATATAGTTAATTCTAATATAATCTTGAATATAGATTCTTATGTTTATCAATTATAAATAAAATTAACTCGAACATATTACAATTAGGACGTTATTATCTCTTAATAACCTTAGTCACAAAAGCATGATTAATTTGGTTCAGTTGGGGTTCAGGTGTACTGCCTACACCCTAACAGTGATGGCGAACCTTTTGAGCTCGGCGTGTCAGCATTTTGAAAAACCTTAACTCTGGTGCCGTGTCACATATAGAAATTTTTTGATATTTACAACCATAGTAAAACAAAGATGTATATTTTTGATATTTATTTTATATATTTAAATGCCATTCAACAAAGAAAAATCAACCAAAAAAATGAGTTCGTGTGTCCCCTCTGACACGCGTGTCATAGGTTCGCCATCACTGCCCTAGGACCTGCTTCCAATCCCAACACCCCTTGTTTCCGATGTTGTCCTTAGCCATATGCACACAATTCCATTTTATTCTCTGGATTAGCACAGTGTTTTGCAGGCAGTAAGCTCTCTATCAATGTATGAGAAAGAATAGATGATATACCAATAACAACAAAAAAGAAAGATAAAAAAATTAAAGAAAAACATCTCACAGAAATATAACTAATCAAATTGATGCTGATGTTCCTCTATTTTTAAATGCCTTATAAAAAGGAAACCTGTAATTTCCACTTGAATGATTGTACATTACTGCAACAAATTCTCTGATTACTTCACTATCAATTGATCTGATTTCAGATGCATTCAAACTTGCTCCAAGTTTTCATAGGGGAACAGAGAAATAAATAGAGATAAAACCTATAACAACATTTATTATCAAAAGCATTTATTGAGTACTTGTCTCTGTAAGACACTAAGTAGTTGCTATCATTCTTGTGTTCAGTAAGCCTGAATTAGGAGTAAATAAAACATTGATGGTTTATTATACATCTTTGGAATTTGTATGAAAACTAATTACACAGTTTAATAACGTTTCCCTACTTACTCAGGAACAATAACATTCCTTTTAAAACAACAATAGCGTCCTTATCCAGACAATGATCATTAGTCATGACTCTGACCTTGGGTGTTTGGCCAACTGCAGACATTCTTACCTGGTACAATTAGCTAAATGAATTCAAGGAAGGACAGGGGAGGTCAAATCAGGCATTATTTTAGTTAACTCCTTCTGGCTTAGTCCACATGATATGTGTAAGCTTTTGATGGTACCTGAAATGTGCAGATTATGCAGCTCAAAGTGTGAAATTGCCATGTGTACTTAAAATGAAAACCTAATTTTCCTACAACCGGCCTTTATTTATGTCTCTAGCATTTACCAGGATTGACTGTAAATTAAGGAAAGCTATTTATAAACGCTTTTGTCTGATTTTCCTAGTTTCTTTATAATCTCCTTCTAAAACCTGACATTCCATGGTATGAACTGAAAACATTTACTCTCAGTAAAACTGACTGTCAGTTTGTAAGAGTGATAGAATAAAATTGTATATAAGTTATATAATTTTAAGAAAAATGTCATAAAGATATAGTTTTTTTTGGCTTCCAGACCTACATATATCATACATTTCCCCTAACATTAGAAAGAAAATAAAAGTTGTTTTATTCACAAGCAACTCAATTTTAGCCAAGCAGGGCAGAGCTAAGTCTAAGTCACAGGATCTCATCTGTCACACAGAATTCTGTTTACTTTTAACATTTAACTATAGAAATGCTGAATTTCATTTCATAGGAAGGAATAAATCACAGTTTCTGCATGGAGAACAGGAATGAGGAAAAGAGGAAATTTTTGAGAGGGAAATTTCCCTCTTCTTCACCCCTCTCACCTCAGCATATTTTATCTTACCCCCTAGGCATTAATTGTACATTAACTATCCTGTTTTGTTCTCTTTCATTCAGTTCTTGGTTTTACTTCCTCTTTGCTGCCTATTGCACCTTGACCAGAATATAAGTAAAGTAAAATTCAAATCACCTAAATTCATGGTTTACTAAAAGCTGTATTTCATAATTTAACGGAATATTCAGGAATGCTTGGGTAAAATAATATTAGCCTAGTGTCATAGTGTAAAGTAGAGATTAGTGTCGGGATTAGGAATAAAGGACTGAGAGTCACTGACTTGAATCTGAAACTTGACTGTACAGCTCCCTGAATTATGTGGACTTGGGAGTCTGTTTATCTTCCTTACACCAGCTTCTTCTTTAAGACAGTGAGAGCATTTCTAACATGTGCCATCATTATGGGGATCTCAATAGGAGTTATAAACAAAGAGAGTCCTTAATTGGTGACCAGATAAAAATCCAAAGGTTCTTAGCAACTTTTACAATTTCAATTATCTATCATTTTACACCATGTCATAGAATGAGTTGAAGTTATTCACACAAATGCACAGTGTATGCACATGTTTAAGATATTTAAGATTTTCTCCATGAATACAACACTTTCAATTTAAGCTATAATCTTTGGCTATAAAGACCAAGAGCCCTGCCTCACTCTGGGAAGTAGAGCATACCTACACATACAAAGTTCTCAACAGAAAGAAAAAAAAACAACTAAATATTTTAGAATGTTACCCTCAGCAAAGGACCCAGAAGTCCTAATTCCCTCTCTCTCATACTCATTAGTCTCTATTTGCTTCTGATCCTGTTTACTGCCTGAGAATTAAAACTAATTTTCTTTCCTGTGTTCATTTTCATTTTACACTATGTCTACAGATTTGTTCTTTTTCTGTCCAATTTGATCAGAAACCCTGGACCTTGGCTTAGATCCCCCCCCCCCCCCCAAGTATGAGCACAGTCCCTTGGTCTACACAGAAATGCTAATGGAAATTGCGTTCCTACCCTTAGTCCCATCTGTTACATACCATCTAGTTAATCTGGTTTCCAGATCCAGATCCTGGTAATCCATCCTGCAGCAACCCAAGACTTAACATGAGTTTACATCAGTAGACACACACATCACCACAGATTAAAATGGAACTTTGTCAAATACCATGCTGTGACAATTTACTCCACTATGCTTTTTTTATCCTAATCTTGATTTTAAAAGACTAGCTCTCTTCAACAGAATTAATAATAAAACAATTTAATATTTTTTCTTTATTTTTTCTATCATCATTTATCACCCCTATATACCCTCTTCTACACCACCCCCCATAATCACCACACTACTGTCTGTGTCCATGAATTCTTTCTCTATTTTTTTCTTATTTGCTCAATCCCTCCACTGTCCCCCACACATCCCCACACTGCTGGGGTCCAACCCCAGCAGGTACAGGGGTCCACAAAGGTGTGGACGGAGTCGGCGAAGAAGGAATGACACGGAGATAGCGTTCAGTTGATCAGCAGCCTAGCCAGGATCTCCAGCCAAGTTCTGTTCAGGATCTCCAGTGAAGTTCTGGTTAGGATCTCCAGCCAGGTTCTGTGTCCATGTTCTCTTGCCAGGTTCTCCAGCCAGGTTCTCCAGGTTTTCCAGCCAGGTTCTGTAGCCATGTTCCCTCGCTAGGTTCTCCAGCCAGGTTCTATCCAGGTTCTGTAGCCAGGTTCTGTCTCTAGGTTCTTCAGCCATGTTCTCTCGCTAGGTTCTGTCTCTAGGTTCTGTGGCCAGTTTCTGTCCAGGATCTTTTGCCATGTTCTCTCCAGCAAAGTTCTTCTGTCTCTAGGTCTGTGTAGGTTCTGTGTCTAGGTTCTGTGTGTAAATTCTGTGTGTAGGTTCTGTGTGTAGGTTCTGTATCCTGTAGTCTTGTTACATCTGTATTTCTACCAGTTGATTCCAATCCTATCAATCTCTATTGCAAAGGTTAGGCGTTTCTTATCTCCATTCCAGGGAGTAAAGATTATGTAGCTTAAGCATGATTGTTCATAGTTAAAGTGATTAATTACCCGCCTGGCATTTAGTTAAGGGGTTTTATTCCCTCCCTAACTTCAGGGGAAAATCCCTACCTGGGGAAACAACCTTTCTCAGAGAGGTGACCTTGGTTAAAACACATAGTGCCAAGAAGGTGAGCAAACATATTAAGAACAGTATGCCATATATGCCAGGTCCCTTGAAACAGCAAGGATGGACCGGCTCCCGGCACCACACCAGAGTTGTCAGCCTATTCTCTATGAGTCTGTCTCTATTTTGCTTGTTAGTTCAGTGTGTTCATTAAATTCCACATGTGAGTGAAATCATATGATACTTGTCTTTCTCTGACTGGTCTATTTCACTTAGCATGATGTTCTCCAGAGTAAAATGTTCTTCCTTTTTACCAGAAAGTAGTATTCCATTGTATAAATGTACCATAGCTGTTTTGTTCACTCATCTACTGATGGACTCTTGGGCTATTTCCAAATCTTAACTATTGTAAATAATGCTGCAATGAACATAGGGGTATATATATTCATTTCAATTAGTGTTTTGGGTTTCTTTGGATATATTCTAAGAAGTGGAATTGCTGGATCATAAGACAATTCCATTTTTAATTTTTGAGGTAACTCCATACTGTTTTTCATGTGGCTGCACCAGCCTGCATTCCCACCAACAGTGCACAAGGGTTCCCTTTTCTCCATATCCTCACCAACACTTATTTGTTGATTTATTGATGACAAGGGGCCCGGTGCATGACATTTGTGCATTTGGGGGTGGGGGTGTTTCCTTAGCATTGCCTCGAAGGTGGGAGAGGCTCCTGCCACTGCCACTGCGCTGGTCACTCCCGTTTGGGAGCGCACTGACCACCAGGGGGCAGCTCCTGTGTTGAGAAATGTATATAATATTGCTATGAGAAATGTCCAAGATTTTATTGCCAATATTTTCTTCTAGGATTTTTATGGTTTTGAATATAATATTTAATTCTTTAATTTTTTAAGAACTACATAATAGCCAGTATAGCATATTGTTATAAACTATTACTATCTAGGATAATCTGCTATTTGTCTTTTCATTTCCTTTTTTTTAAATTGATTTCAGAGAAGAAGGGAGAGGAAGAGAGATAGAAACAGCAGTGATGAGAGAGAATCATTGATCTGCTGCCTCCTGCACGTCTTGCACTGGGGATCAATTCTGCAACCTAGGCATGTGCTCTGACCGAGAATTGAACTATAACCTCCTGGTTCGCAGGTCGATATTCAACTACTGACCCACACCAGCTGGACTATTTTACACTTATACCATGGAAATTAACCATAATTCAGAGCACAAAGAACATATAGACTGCAATATACAGCTATAGTTTAGTTTTCACGAAGTACTCTAAAATGGCATCAATTTTATATCATAAACTCTTAGGCATGAAGTCAGTTAGAGGTAATAATTTGCAGAGAAAGAATCAGAGGCTACCAGTGATTAGCTAATTTTATCATGCTCAAACTCATAATAAGTATTAAACTATTCTCTTAAACTCAGGCTTCCTCAATCCTAGTCTGGAGTGTTTATCTCTCATGTGCTCGCTAGAATGGAACTGATGAATAATGTATCTTGTTTTCTGTGATTCTGATAACAAAAGGAAAGCAGCATATTTTTATAGGGAACAAAAAGACTACATTTACAAAAAGGCTTGCTTTTTGTATGTTTGATTTGGTCTGTGGCATAACTGGTCCTATTTTGCTTTTAAACGTTGATTGTAAAAGCAACATTATTTTTTGCAGACTGTGCATAAAATAAATGCCTGGGAAGTAATTTGAGCTTAATTTTAAAGAAATTGTGATTGTAACGGAAGGATCTTTTACTAAAATAAATTATGGGTGGGGGGATTAAGATATTATTTATCAGATAGACACACTATCAAAGAGTCATTTAATAACTGTTTCAACAAAATAATACTAACTCATTTGAAAACATTCAAGAGACTGTGGCTGGAATTGAATGGTCTACCCAGGCTTGTCTAGGCCCTTAAGTGAACCTTCAAGAAATCCATGCAATGAGTAGCTTTCCCCACAGAGTCCAGATGCCTAATAATAACTAGAAAAGTAAACCACCTGTGGCACAGGGCCTCCCACATCTGTCACTTTGCAATATTCCAGCTGGAATTCATTACTGGCAGTTTCCCCATTTCGCTGTCCCTTACTTCCTCCGGGAACCTTACCCCACTTGTTGGCATTTACTCTGGAGCTGAAATTTCTCTCCCAAGTCTACTTCCCTTGACTCTGCGTTTTGTTTAGGTCTGATTGCCCAGTCTGTACACAATGACAGTCTTCCCTTCCTCATGTAGTCATGTAACCAGATGGGATCCATTTTCCAGACATTCTCACTGACCTGGAATTCAAAGCATAGACATTCCCTGCTATGAGCAAAAAATAAAAAACAAAAAACAAATGCCCCTGAGCCCTCACCACCTTCCCTACGTTCTCAGAGTCAGCCACATTGGCTGATGTTTCTGGGACCAGCCCCAGTAAACAGAACCTATCCAGGGACTGAGAATCTGGTCAACAGATGGGGTTCTGCTTCCGTCTCAAATGAGAACTACTTAGGGCATGTTTTCCTTCTGTTCTTCCTAGGCCTTCTCTCTGTTTTCAGATTAATTGTACCTTCTCTTTTGCACCTTTGTTAGGGTAGAATCCATGATATTCATAGGTGCAGGGAGAAGCACAGAAACATTTTTTATTGATGAGAGAGAAAGAAAGACAGAGAAAGAGGGAGAGAGAGGGGGTAAATATCGATTTGTTGTTCCACTTATTTATGCATTCATTGGTTGCTTCTTATATGTACCCTGACCAGGGATTGAACCTACAACCTTGGCATATAAGAACAATGCTGTAACCAATTGTGCTACCCAGTGAGGGCTAGAAACATTAATTTAAATAGAAGGCACTACTCTTTAATCCCACCCTAAGCATTTGAGAAAGGAAGAAGCACAGAGCAATACAAGCATAATGGAAGACTTGAAATGTACTAGGTACTGTTTAGCATTACACATACATTGTACCTAACTTAATCTTCATATTGGCTAAAGGTAAGAGACATTTTATTTATTCTCCTATTACATAGAGTTAACTGAGCTTGAGATAGTTTAAATGATTTACCAAGTGTCTTTTAATACAAATATGTTGGATGAGTATAATTTTAACTTCCGTTGCATTTCATGTCTGTCATATCTTCATTATAGAAAAGCTTATTATCAATTATCACAATGTTCTTTCTCTCTAAAAACAATCATAGATAAGTTAGCCCAGATATGAATTTAATAAAAGGTGGCTCATCATCTGTACGTTTCAAGCTATTCCTAAGTATCCCACTGCTAAAGTACTTGCTACTTCCAATTTATTCTGAGACTTAATATCTGGGGACAGTAAAATAAGATGTCTATTTTCAACTAAGCATTTATTATTCAGAATCTAACATTTTTGGAGGGTTTCTTTTAAAAAATACTAAAAAATAATGTGTAAGATTGCACAACAATTCAGACATTTGAAACTTTTCCAAATCCAGGCGAACTTCATTCATTTTCTACATAATCCAAAACAGTGATTACATTGGAGCATATAAATTATAAAGTATAGTTTAGTGCAAAAGAGGCAAATGGACTAACCAAAACATTGTCATTTAATGCATGAAATTTTAACAGTATTTTATGTATCATTTAATATTTAAATATGAATAACTTGTGCAATACATTATTTAAAAAATGAAGATTACAAGGACATAAACAAACAATGAAACAAGTAAATAATAAATCCATCCATCTTGAATCTATTAACCTGGCAGTTAAAGAAACACTGACCAGTAAAGAAATTCATTGAATACAATGGGAAGGAAGGTCACAGTACCCCCCTTCAAACATATTTGATTATACATCCTAGATAACTTAATTATATCTTCAAAAGATACTTATTTTTAAAGAATTCTTTATATTTAGCCAAAAGCTACCATCTTATATTTTTAAACTATAGTTTCCTTGGTTACAGTGTCCAAATTCCTCAATTTTTCACCTGGGTTCCTCACTCTGAAATATTCACCAGTATGTTTCCTCTCTATTAATGTGTGGTGCCCAGAAAACAGCATAGTATTTGAATGTGTTCTAACAAACAAAAAGTAAGACTAGCATATCCTCTTTCTTCATCTCTACACAATAATTCTACCACTATATCACATAACTTATTCACCTTAAGTTTATTGTAAACTAAAATCCCTATGTGTTTATTAAATCACTATCTGCTAATAATGTCTATCACTTCATCCTTTCTTAAGAAGATTTGTGGGGTTTTAAACCAAAATTCAGTTTTATCTTATAACTTTTCCCTTTCTTACTCCAGGCTATCTAGCATTTTGAGATGCATACTATCCCTCTATTCAGCCCACCCACAATATTATTATCAAAACCTAAGTAAATACCTTAAAGAAGTTCAGATATACTATAAGCTCTGATTTGGATTGCATTTAAGTCTACCCATAGAGAGGGATGGTTCTTACTGCTAATCATTCCATCCTGTCGGATTTAGAAGAATGAGTCTTTAGTTCACTATTGATAAGGTAAACATCAAGTTGTGTGTAAAGCACTATCTTAATAATTTTCAAGGTCTACTTGGCCATTCCTCTCCTTTCACTTTAAAGTCTCTTCCAGGTTTTCTGAAACTTTAATAATTGAGAAATTGTTCTTGAAAAATGACCGTTTTAAAACATTTTCCTCTTAAATAAAACACAGTTTTGAAAGGCAAGCACAGTAATAAACAACACAATCATTTTGCAAGCACAATGAAATTATATTTAAAGAAAATATATTTAAACATGTATTTTAGGTCTATTTTTTAAAAACATATTTTATTGATTTTTTACAGAGAGTAAGGGAGAGGGATAGAGAGTTAGAAACATCGATGAGAGAGAGAAACATCGATCAGCTGCCTCCTGCACACTCCCTACTGGGTATGTGTCTGCAATCAAGGTACATGCCCTTGGCTGGAATCGAACCTGGGACCCTTGAGTCTGCAGGCCGACACTCTATCCACTGAGCCAAACTGGTTAGGGCTTTAGGTCTATTTAAATATATAAATACTTGCCTTCATTCCCTCTTAGTTAACTTGAAAGGAAAATTATTATTCTTGTATTAGTAGAAAAACTACAATTTTTTCATGAACCTATAAATCTGCTGTTGGAAACAAAATTTGTGATTTCCTAACGGATTATTCTTTTATCTCATACATTTTTTTTCACTGAAAATACTTGTAGAAAACATTACCAGAAGAACTAAATTACTGTATCTTCTTATGTTTCCCTGCCCTGAAATCATTTTTTTTCCTCCACATTTCTTTCCATGCAGGATTAATGGGAAGAGAACAGAGAATAACATGTCAACTTCTGTGATTGTGTTTTCAAACACAATCTATTTTCTATTTTTCCTTTAAAGATGACATACTTTTCTCCTCTCAGCTGTTTCCTTTTAGATAGGAATTTTCTAGTACTTTAAGTTAAACTATAGTCTTTTTTACATATCAGCCTAAAAACCAGTAAATTTTACATACATTTGCCTCTGATATAACTGCTTTCTCAAGGAAGTTGATTTTTGTCATAGAGACTAGACTCCCTTTGACTACTTCATATTATACAATTTTTTTTTACCAGAGAACACACTCAATTATGGTTTAAATCTCCTCCATTCTATACCATTTAACAATAAGCTAAGGGGAATATTTAGAGATTCACTTGGTTTGTAAGCCAAATATTAATTTACTTATGGCATACATATTACTCAGTTCACTAAGCTCCTGTCTAGGCAATTATAGGCCATCAAATGCAATAGCTCTATATCTACAGAGGTTCAGTCTTCCTCCCCAGTACACAACCTCACAGGTTTTATTTTCCCTGGGTGTCTCTGTGGACATCTAACCTAGTATAACACCCCAAGTTGCCTTACTTGCCAGGCCCCACACATATCTTGTCATCTCCCAAAATAGAAAACAGAATCCATACAGAATCTTTACTGTTACCTGCTTTATCAATTTCCAAGCCCCTTTACAGTAACTTCACTCGTGTTTTGTTACCCACTTCCCCATCTACCAGTATTCAAGTATATTTTCCAATACGATTGCTAACTGTTGACACTCCACAAAACACCAAAGGGTTGGGAGAAGCTATTGCTAAGGCAAAAAACAAGTTTATTACATTTGCTAAAGTAAGAAAGACTCTTACCTTGACTGATCTTTATCATGTTTCAAAATGGGAAATTGGTTCAGAATATAAATAGGGATTTGGTTTTTAGGACCCTTTCTGGGAGATTTTTAAGGTAGGTCTTGTTAACTGAGGAACTGATTGCGATTGAGGAGAGTTTATAACACCTAAGCTTCAAATAGTGGTCACAGTGTGGCAAGGATTTTGGGTGAGTATGAGCAAGTTTAGAGTATTGAAAATAAGTTATATAATTTTCAATCTCACCTTTCAGCAACAAGTATTTTGGAGCAAGGGCTAAAATAAATTATTTTCACTTGGTGCCAGCATTGTTTAACCGATGGACAGAAATTGTATCTCGTTATTGTATATTATACGAGGTTGGTTTGAGTTCTCAGTATGTATACTCTCAAAGCCATTCTAATATCTATTCATTTTTTATTGTGTTCTCTTCTATACATATACTAAACAAATTCCAATCCTTGTCTCTAGGTTCTATGAATACCATTATGTTGCTCACAGTTTAATATGCAGAACCGAGAGTTTTTGCTGGTACATGGCTTGTGTTCAATTCAATATTCTGTTGAATAGATAAATCAATCATAATGTCTAAAATCTATAAAAGTTTACTTACTACTTGTAGAGTAAATGCATAAGCATCAAATAAAATGTGTGCTAGAAATACCTTAAACCTTTGTTCAGATCAACTCAGCTTTAGGTTTCAGTTCAACATGCACATTATACTTTCTAAGTAAGTCAATGAGATAGGAACCCTAGTTCAATCAATGTGTGTATGTAGCAAAGGAGTAACCTGAAGTACATTTGATTAGGAGAGGGGGTTATTCAAGAATTATTTCCCTGAGGAATTGAAATACTGGAGCTGCAACTTGAAATATGAGAGGAAATTACCTAGGCAATGGGAGAATGCATTATAGGCAAAACAACAACAACACACACACAAAATATAATATTGTAAAATTTTACATTATCATGTTTGACAAATCAAAGAAGCCCATTGTTTCTAAAGATAGAAAGCAAGTGGTTTAAAATGATGCAAAAGAAGAAAGTAGTGGCCAAGCCATGAAAGGTTTTGTAGGTCATGTTAAAGCTTCATCAGACTTTATCCTAACCCCAATGTGAAGCATTGATGTGTTATGAGCAGGGGAGTGATGACCAGATTTGGGTTTTGAGAAATTACTGTGGCTGCTTCATAGAGAATGGGTTAGTCAGGAACAACTGTCAATATAAGGAGACCGCTTGGAACCTACAGAGGTGATTAAGGTCAGATGATGGCAATGGACTTGGGTGATGACAACAGGACAACAGTAATAGAGAGAAGCACAGAAACTTGAGAACTATTTAAGGGGTAAAATAGGAATTAAGTGATTGATGGCATCATTATCCAAGTGTTAAGGACACTACTGCTCAGTTATTGGTGTTGGGGTGATTATCCCAAGTTGAGTCTTGTACATGTTACATCTGGAGAGATTTTATAGATGTGCAAGTAGAATAACAAAGTAGTGTTCATATATATAAATATTTGGATTTTAACAAGGTATAAATGTGAGTAAAATCACCTAGGTAAAATAAATATTAGAAAAAAGCCTTACAGAAACTTCAACATTAAGGGCCAGAGAAGTTTGAGTCAGCAAAACAGGCACAGAAGGAGGCCCATAAATATAAATATTAAGATAAAACCAAGAGAACATTATGTCCTGGAAGCCATTAAAAAAAATAAAATAAAATAAAAAATTCAAGCAGTCCATACTGTGAAAGGCTGCTGAAAATCACATAAGGTGAGTTAGAATTGAAAATGCCATTAGATACAAAATCACGGAAGTTGTTGGTGACATCTCTTTTTCAATAAACTGACCTTAAATTTGATCATCACTGAAAAAGTAAAGTGAAATGTAGAGTCTGAGGAAAAGTTTTAAGTCCCATCTAATAACGATGTCATACTGCAGAAAATTAAATCATAGGAGATAATTAAATAAATGGCAGCACTGTTATTAGAGACAGGTAGGGGTTCAACCATATGAGGGAATATTTATAGTTTTAGACATCTGGCTCTTAAATATGAATCTCAAGTAAATCACTTTCATACTCCCCTAAGGTGTTAAAAAATATGTTTCTATCTCTGTTGGTGAATATATAGCTCAAAAATAACATAGGCTGGGTTTTGTATACTTAGAATAACTTTAAATATACAAAAATCAGAACTTTCATGTTTATAAAGAAGACAGTGGGGTTCAGGGGATGGCCTTCTGAGGCAGGTCTTAGGAGGAAGGTGACTCCATTGAGTTTTAGGGAAAGAGATTTAAGGGAGAGAAAAATAAAATCTACCTTCTTCCAATAAATTTTTCTCTAAGTAAACAAATACATTGCAAACACAAGAAATTTGGGAAAACAACAGTTCTGACAGTTGTTTGGTTTTGTTGCTTTTTGTTTTTTGGTGTTTTTTCTCTGCTTTTATGGTAGCACCTACATTGGGTAAATAATGCACCCTTCAACCTCACTACTCCTTTAAAAACCACTGTTTTATGACAAAAAAAGACATCCTCTAGTCCTAAAGGAAGAAAAAACAGTATTTACTCCTTCCTTTATAAGTAGCAGCTTTTCATGATTTTTAGTTTATAAATTAATTGTTATAGCTTATGATAATGTGGCATAAGATTGATAATTGATATAATATCAAGCTTTAATACTTAAGCATCAAGTACTAAATGTTTACTAGTAAATCCACTGTTTTGCCACAGTAACCTACAGTATGGGAAATGTAGTATAGATTACTGGTTTCTATTATATGGGAATTATTTAAATGTTCTGACCATTAATTGATAGGGATATTAATTTTTTTAATTGCAGAGGAGATTACTTCCAAATAAGCAAATATTGTGGGAAGTGGGCTAATGTAATTTTAAAGTAGAAATTTGAGGGAAATTTATAGCATTGAATGCATATATTAGGACAGAAAAAATATCAAAATAAATACTATAAGTTTCTCCCCTGGGAAAGTAAATAAAGAAGAGCAAATTAGATCCAAAGGAAGCAAAAGCAAAGAAATAATAACAATTAGAGCAGAAATCAATGAAATTAAAAATAGGAAGTCACTAGAGATAGTGGATGAAACCAAAAGCTTGTTCTTTGAAAAGATTAATAAAATTGATGCCTGTATGCAGAGTAACTAAGAACAAAACAGAGTAAACACAAATTAGTAATCAGAAGTGAAAAAAGAAATATCAACACATATCCCACGGACATAAAAGAAACAATAAAGGAACATGGTGAATAGCTCTATTCTCACATGATAAATAACTTAAACGAGAAGGGACCAGTTCCTTGAAAGAGGTAATCTGTCAAAATATGAGCAAGAAGGATGGGCTATATAAATAGGACTATTATAGAAATTAAATCAATAATCAATAAAGTAACTTTCTAAAATAGAGAACACCAGGCCCGGAAAGTTAGTGGAGAACATTAACAGACATTTGGGAAAGCAAGTACACTGAATCTCTCTAATCACGTCCAGGAGGTGGAAACAGAGGAAACACATTCCAATTCATTCTGAATCCAACATGACGCGTATATCAAGTTCTCAGATTGGTGAGAGTAACCATTTTGAAATGCATTGAAGCATTTGAACTTTAACAAAGCTATCCCACATGATAAACTATTTTAAACACAAAACCTACACATGGATATTTATAGATGTTTTATTCATAATTGCCGAAGCTTAGAAGCAACTAAATGTCCTTCCATAGGTGAATGGATTAATAAACTGTGGTACATCCAGACAATGGAATATTATTCAGTGTTAAAAGCAAAGGAGCTATTATGCCAGGAAAAGACATGGGAGGAATGCTTATTTCTGAGTGAAAGAAGCCAATCTGAAAAAGCTATATTCTGTATGATTCCAACTATTTGAAATTCTGGAAAAGACAAAACTATGACGGCAGTGAAAAGATCAGTGATTGCCAGAGATGAGGTGTAGGAAAGTATGAATAGATTGAGCTCAGAAAAATTTGGGGGCATTGAAACTAATCTGTCTGATACTATAATGGTGGATAACTGACATTATACATTTGTGAAAACCCATGGAGTATACAATAGCACTATAGTGGGATGTGTGGATAGGACTGTTTGTATGTAGGGGTGGAGTACTCTCTGTTGTTTCCACTTGATTTTGCTGTAAGCCTAAAACTGTTCTAAGCATGAAGTCTACTTTTAATGAAATCATTATTTAAAAATACACATTTATAATATAAACATTTATCTTGTGATTCCCACATTTGAAACCTAACAGACAATATACTTGGTTTAGCTCAACATTTCCCAAATGCATTTTACCATTTTACTGTTGACTCATTTTATATAACATTTCTTTTATATCCCTTGGGGCTTGAGTTTTATATAATATTTTCTGTGAAAAACTGGGTTTAGATATACCAGTAGTAAATAAAAAAAAATATATGGAAATCTTCTGCTGTATTTTTTACTCTCTATATAGCTTACATTTTACTTTTTTTTGTGATTAAACAGTGATATGAAATATTTTTAAATAGGAGTAAAATAAATGAAGTAACAGCAATAAATAAAAGGTAGCATGCACTCCTATTTCCTGACTCACAGTGTCAAGTGCACTTAGAAGCATCTATAGTTCTCCCATGGAGCTGAGAGTATTTGTGCTTTTCACTAATCCACACACACACACACACACACACACACACACACACACACACACCAATTTCCATTTTGAATATGAGGGGCAGGCAGATAATCTCTATCTCAGATCTTTGTTAGAACCCTGTTGTGCTTCTCTGGTTTTATAGAAACTTGCTTCCTCTCCGCAGCTGTGCGCTGACATTGGCCTACTTCTTTTGACTTGACCTCCTGCCACTCACTTTCAACTTGGTTTGCATCCCGGGCACTCTGACTATTTGGTCTTTGTTTTCGGTTTCTTCCCACTCTATTTGGAAATTTCGCTGATGACCTCAGGCTGTACACTTGGATTATATGCCTTGTTTGTTTCTTTCCTGTAGCGGCAGAGTCATTAGACTTGGAGCACGTCATCTCTCTCCGGAGTTACAGTATCTGTGCTTCCTAACCTCCCGGGTTTGGGTCTGTGCCTGCCAGACATTCACTGTCTTCAAGGTCTTTCCCGTTGGGCTTCTGATCTTGACTTTCATGGGTCTGCCCCAGCTGGCTCCATGACAGTTTCCAATACTTAGCAGACATGAGAGAAGTCCTCCTTTTCCTGTCACTGCTTTTGGTAAGTCAAACATAACACTTGCTGCAAACTCACAGGGCTATCTTCAATGGGCACTTGCCAAATAGCTATTTAAAACGCAAACTTTTTCTCCTCATCACGCTCCCTATTCCCTTTCCTTGCTTTATTTTTTCTCCTTAGTATGTATAACCCTTTATCATACTATCTAATATACTCATGTATTTCCCATATCGTCCACCTCTTTCCACTAGGACAGAAATTCTGTGAGTCAGAGCTTTGTCAGTTTTTTCTCAGTGAAATACCCCCCAATCCAGAACAGTGTCTGGTCCATAGTAGGCACTCAATAAACACATATGTAAATGAAAGGAAAGAGTGAATATGAGGTGAACTGGGAATAAGAATGCTGCAATTGGCAATTCCCATTATGGAAAGCCACAGAATTTTTATTCAAGACCAGCCCATTGTGATCCTCATTAAATACTCTGAGGGAATTTGCAGTCTGGGCATCCATGACCGCTATGATCAAGTTGCAAACTTTGTAGCAGGGAAATCAAAGTTAAGTTTACCTTACTGACATAATCTTCAAAGAAAAGTGAATACTTGTTTTGATGCACAGATCTCAAGGAAGGTATTGACAATTGAAGGTTGTATGGCTTCCTCTTTTCATTACTTATTTCATGAGAAGAAAAGCACAGCACTCAGTTATTCCCAACTCCAAATCTCTTAAAAAGGGAAATCAACTTTCTATCATTCTTTTATTTTTGTGCCTTTTGTAACTGAAAGTGTGTTTTATTCTCAGTGAAATTTTTAAGCCTGGAATCTCCTAGTCAAGAGGAGTGGTCGTTCCTCCTCCCAATTGTATGACTTCTGGAGTGCCTCCACTTTTTGGCTATTACAAATAAAACTACTCTACACATGCATGTCCAAGTTATGGTGTGAACATAAGTTTGCAATTCGTCGGGGTAAAGGCGAAATTGAGGAATCACATGGTAACTGTATTCAGTTTTGCAGTGGCTGTGGTCCTTTTTACAAGCTGCCAGCAACGTATGAGCGATCCTGCTTCTCTATTGTCACCAGCATCTGGTGTTGTCACTACCTTTTCCCTTCGTCTTTGTGTAGACATATCTCCTTTAGGAAGACATCACTCTCATTTAGCCTATTTAGAACTCGAATTTTTGTTACATGCTTTATCTCATTCCTTCCTATTCTCCCAAAGTGACACAAATCACCAATAGGATTAATGTAACAGGGACTATCTGTACAAATTTTGCAATCATTAAAATAATTATAAGGGGATACTCTGGACAATTAGATGCTCATAAATTTGACAACTCCCAAAAAATACATGAACTTCCCAACAGTCAACCAAAATAATATAAACAATATAAGTTGCCCTGTCATCTTTCAAAGTTTAAAAAGTGTAAAATAATAATACCAGACTCAACTTCACTGTAGAATTTACTATACATTAAATAATTGTCAATTTTATACAATTGACAAAAGATTGTCAATCTTTTCTAGAAAATAGAGGATAAGGGAACACTTCTTAACTAATTTTTCTTGGACTAGTGTTATATTGATAGAAAACCCAGAGAAAGACAGTACAAATAAAGAAAACTATGAACCAATATTCCCATGAACTTAGAAAAAAACCTGAAAAAAATATTAGGAAATCAAACCCCACAATGTATAAAAATAGCTATACCCAATGACCAGCTAGGATTTACCTCTGTAATGGAAGGTTGGTTCAAAATTTGATAATTAAATAATACAACCCACCATTTCAAAAGGATAAAAAAGACAGAAATAATATAATCATATTAACTGATACTGAAAAGGCATTTAACAAAATTTAATATTTATTCATTAAAAAAAACCTCTCATTAAGTTTAAGAACAGAGAGGAACTACCTCGATTTTACATACACCCTGCAGCTAACATCAGACTTAAATGTAAAAGTCTAAATGATTTCCCAAAATCAGGAACAAAGCAATAGAGTTGGTTCTTACCAACTTATTCAACATGGTACTAGAAGTTCTAATCACTGCAATAAAAAAAGAAAAAGAAATAAACATCACACAGATGAAAAAGAAAGAAAAAATATTTTCTATTTTCAGATAACATGACTGTCTATGCAGAAAATCCCCAAGATGTACAATGCAACAAAACTACTAAATATAATAAGTGAATTCAACAACGTCACAAATACAAGATCAATGCAAAGGAAAAAAAATTCACATTTTTTGCATACTAACAATGCATATATAGAAACCAAAATTTAAAACACAACACCATTTAAAATTGTTACAAAGTTAGAAATAACATTAACAAAACATGTATAGGATCTTTATGCTAGAAAAATATGTAATGCTGATGAAGAAAATCAGAGATCTAAATAAATAGATAGATATCCTATGTTCTTTGTAAATATTCTCATTTAATTCCCTTTAAATATTGTAAATCAAAACACAAATTAATAATATATTTGACACTACAATGCCACAGACAAATGAAGACCTATCAATTTTTATCTCTTTCTTAGGAATTATAATCCTTTTGTGCCAATATTTTTCTAATGTAGTTCCAAATGTTTATATATATAATGATTTATTACAATCTGTTCTTAAGCATGTCTGTATATCTTGATATATTTCAGACTAAATTTATTAAAGGGAAACAAAACAAAAGCAAGCCACATTTTTTGTTTTGCTTCATTATGTTTATGGTTTTTATTAAATCTCATGTTTCTGTATAATTTGGTTACTGGTTATGTTTTATAAAGTAAGGAAAATGTGTTTATTATAGTTCATCATTAGTCCAAATCACAATGTTTATATTCTATATTGTGCAGATAATAGAACAATTAATTAGTGTGCTATACTAGTGACTTTATTTACTTTCAATAGGACTATGGATTTTAGGAATCTAAAAATATCTTCTACACTAAGGAAAAGTAAAAATTATTCATGAAAGAGATAACAAATATATTTTAAAATTATCCAAAAGACTTATGATGAATTACCATGAAATAATTATACTTCAATTTCACCTTTGAAGATTCAAGACATATTTACTCTCTTCTAATTTTTTCCAATATTTCCCATTGAAAAGTATCTACTATACCAGTATGCTTACTCAAAGGATCTTAAATGATATATTTAATAATATACACTTTTTAAAGATTGAAAATCAACAAGACAATATTAAACATGAAAATCAAGAAACAGAAGTTAATTCTGTCTGAACTATATACACACTAATAGAGTTAGAAAGACAGTTCCCAGTTTTGAAATAATGATACAAAATGAGAAAAATATTAAGTTCAGACAAGTTCTGTTTTTATTACCTCTTAAATATGTCAATTACTTTTATTGATTGATTTTTAAGTTACATATGTTGAGGAAAATAAAAATCAAGTAAATAATTTTCAGAGGTATATCATTTCAAAATATAGTGATGGAAGTAATTTATTCTCATGTATTTATATTGTTTATGAATAAGAATATTTTGGGGGAATAAAGCAACCATCAACTATCCATATATCTAAGCTAGACAAAAGTCACTTTCAAAGAAAATAATAACTACGCAGAATCTCAAACACTAAAACGGTATGATAATCTTACAATTTTCTCTCTAAGTTGGATTTTGCTATCTAATTTATTAAAGAGAAATATGTTTGAGTATTATATCTCATTTTCTGTGTTGGACTGATTGCATGTATTGTATAGATTGGAAAATAATTAATTATGAGATAATTAATTAGAATATATTTAGTTTGAAATATCTAATCAGGTAGTTTAGAAATAGTTTAATATGAGGTCAGTAGACCAAAATATATAGGTAAAAAGTATAAAGAGTAAATTTTTAAGATCTTCCAAGTAAAATATTAGGCATATATTTTGGCTTTTATCATTGTCTTTTCCATAAATTAAAAATCAGTCTTCATAAAGTTTGATGTATTTGAACACTGAGTTTACTTGGAAGCTTACATTACTTCTTTTAATTTATTCATTTTAGTAAATTTGCTTTAAATACAGGGCAAAATATTATAACTCAACTTAAGGCACCATTCAGTAAAGAAGGACAGAATACTCTCAGAACATAAAATGGCAGCTTGTTTTTCTCACTCTTTCCAAATTTATATTGCAAATTTAATTTCCCCCCTGAAACCAGGAACACATACTGTTCCATGGAACTATAAGTTTTGAATCATTATTTCTTCTCCGTCTCATGTTATGTTTTGAGGTTGGGATCCATCATAAATATTAGTATTATCATCTGGATCTGATTAAATGTAATGGATATGCAGTTTTGGAAAATAACCCACTTTTTTGTCTATTAGTAAATAATATCGATTCTTCTTTATACAAATCACTAAAATTCTGTAACACCCAGTAAAACAATGGTCTTTAAAAGCTTGCCCAGTCTTGTGTATAAAGTTTTATTTTCAGACTTTAATTCAGTCTGATTATTTTCATTGTTGTTTTTTTTTTTTACCATAATAGCTCTGAGATTACCTACTGACATAAAATATTTTAAGCATCCATAATTAAAACCTAGGGGGAAAAAGACAATAAAACTTCAAAACTAGTTTAAAGCTTTGCAGTAATATTTTATTGCCAAAGAAAGCAGATAAGACTTTCACACTGGGCTGGAAACGGCAGGTAATTAATTCCCATGGCAGAGAAGTGAAGGAAAAGCACATTCCACATTCTCAGGGTAAAGTGCAGCAGGAATTTGCCGCAGGTCCTGTTAGGATTCAACATTAACCTATAAGAGACACTCAGAGCCCAAGGGGTGAGGGAGTCGGTGGGGGAGGGGGTGGAGACTGTGAAAGTACAAATTATATAATAGAAATGCTTCCGGCTGCCAACCATCCAGAAGAGAAAAAAGCTCTAAGTAAAACAACAAAAGGGCTTAGGAAGTGTTTGAGTTCTTTCCTAATATACCTTCAGCCTGGCCTTTACTTTCCCTGCCCTGCTTTCCTAACTCAGCCACAACTAACTTCAGGCTGAGAGGGGCCCTGGCGTTCCTCACTCTACATTCTGCGGTTTAAGGACTAGAGTTTCCTCCTTAGGATTTGTCATTCCGATGAGTCCCCTCCCTTTGAGTCATTGATTTCAAAGGGTGATCTGTAGTTCATCAGGAATTCGGGGAAATACGTATGTGTGATCTCATGAATCCTGGGAGTTGTAAAGTGGAGTTGGAAGTGGAGTGAGGAGGAGAAGACAGGGGTCCCTGCGCGCCATTAATGAGGAGGACTTGTCATTTTCCTGGATTTGGCCAAGACTTGACTGTTTTAAACTGTCTGCAGTGTGTTTGATCCATCAGAGGGAATTTAGTAAACAGTCCACAGGCGAGCCAGAGCTGGTCGGAACCTCACACACTTACAGCAAACACACTTTATTTAAATTCTTCCCAAGTAGCATTCAGGTGGACAAAGGTTGAGTATCATCGTTATGACCATGTGCAGCACAATGAAAAAGTATTTTTTTTGCCAGTGAATATCTAAATTTTAAGTCACAGCCCTCAAACACACCTTGACCCAAAGCCTTGTCTCACACGTTTGAAGAGTTAATAAATGCAGCAGTTGGATATAGAACATACAATACGTGATCCTTCTCAAGGGTGAAATTCACACAATGGTTTAAAGGCATCTATGCAAAATGTTCTGAGAACGATACTGTAGGAAATGACCTAGATATTTTCCCATAGTTATTCCTACTTTTTCTCTGCACTTCATAAAATGTTTAGTGTTCCGGAATGTTAAATAAAGCCCACGCCAAATGAGCACAAACAGCAGCAGCTGTAGGGGTCTCCTCTAACATCAGATGCCATCAAAATTACCGAAAGATTTGCTCATGTGTGTCAATAGATTCTTTTGCCAAGCCAAGTCCTTATCAGTGGTCGGCAAACCGTGGCTCATGAGCCACACGCAGCTCTTTGGCCCCTTGAGTGTGGCTCTTCCACAAAATACCGACTTCTGCGCATGGGCCATGAAGTTTCAATCGCACTGTACCTGTACTCCCGCACGTGGTATTTTGTGGAAGAGCCACACTCAAGGGGCCAAAGAGCCGCATGTGGCTCACGAGCCACGGTTTGCCGACCACGGGGTTGAAGTGAGAGAGAAATGCCTGCTATTTCTCTAGGTACTATTTCTGAAACGGTGCTCTACATACCATGGAGTTCTAGAGATACCAAACCCCAGTGAAAGTGGCGAGGGAGGGTGACTAGGGCCAGGTAGGCAACATTCTGGGTCCCCCAAATGTGCTTTCATCAGAGCAGGTTTGCTGTTACCTGCTTTATATTCTGGAAAACTTCTGCAGCTTAAACAACCATTTCACTACAAAGGCTGTTCTGGTAAAAGTTAAAAGACCCAGACTGCCAATGTACCTATGTAAAATGGAGAATAACTTTTATGTGTCCTATTTGTTTTGACTGCTACACTATTTGAGCACATGTAAGGAATTTGCTTGTTGTGGTCTTTGGGTGTGTGTTTAATAGAGATCGCAGGTAAAAATTATAATTAACAAAGCTTCACCACTTCATTGTGTTAATTTCAATCCATCCTTATCACTCAACACAAAACTCTTAAGAACAGAGCAGTAATTTCTTAATTTTCAGAAGGATGGTCATTAATTTTCTGAGTTGTGACTTTTTGTCTCTCCCATTCAGTCTATATTGATCCCTACAGTATGCACAACACACTACACATGGTGACAATAAAATATTTGTTTGTAAAATTGAAATGCTCTGAAGTCTGGGTGCATGCCTTTCCCTGAAAAGCTGTTATTAAACCAATGACCTCATAAAAATCTTTAAAATTAATGAATGACTATGATGGTTATCATTAGGTATATATCTCAAATGGAGTCCTTCCATCTTAAAGGAATTTAGTCACACACATATTAATATTATGTTAGACACAACAATGTGTTTGTTTGTTTTCACAGATGAGGGTCAGATATTACTTGATTCAGCTTGATGATTGACTTCTGAGAGTAAAAACTCAAATGTTTTGTTAGTTCTTCAATATATTCAAGCTGCCATTGCAGTCAGATTTTTGACTATAGTGGTAGATATAATGGCATGACAACCACTGTCTGATTGTCCAATTCTCTCTATCCTATACACAGAAACAGAGTACTATACACATATTTGTTCACTATGTTTGCTGTGTCTCAGGGCTTGAAATAGCACTTGGGCTGATTCTTCTACTTGGATTGTCAACAGGGTACATTTCATATACTGGTTGATGTTTAAGCTAGCATATTATCCTGCTGTTCTCCATAGTATGGCACATCAAATTGTATTTGATAGAACTCTGTATGCCTCACATAACCTAGTAGAGTCTCCAGAACATTATAGGCTACGTCTCCATTTATCTGCCACGTGTATGTATATGTACATACACACGTGAGAGATGCTGACTTTTGAAAGATCTGAGTTTTAGAAAGAAGACAAATGCTCCTGATTTTAGTTTGTTCTTAGAAAAGGAGGTATTTGTGTTATCTACCCACACCTGACTCAATCTCTGACTAATTGATAAAGTGCACTTGAAACTCATGTTTGTAACACATCATCTTTTTAGAAGATAAAAAAAATCAAAGTCTGTAACATTTTCCCCACTAGAAAATTATTATCTTATATAATAAAAGCCTGATATGCAAAGTGTCCAGTCAGCCGGTCAGCTGTTCAACCAATCAAAGCATAATATGCTGATGATATGGTAAGGGTGCTCAAACTGCTTGCTATGACATGCACTGACCACCAGGGGGCAGAAAGTTGACCGGTCGACCAGTCACCATGATGTGCACTGACCACCGGGGGTCAGATGCTCCAACCAATAGGTTAGCTTGCTGCTGAGGCCTGGCCAATTGTGACTGAGCGAGACTGGCCAGACACGCCCTGGACCCCTTCCATGGTCCCTCCCCAGCTGGCCAACCTCCCGTGTGCCTCCCTAGCCCTGATCGTGCACTGGTGGGGTCCCTAGGCCTGGCCTGCACCCTCTCGCAATCTGGGACCCCTCAGGGGATGTCGGAGAGCCGGTTTCAGCCTGATCCTGCAGGCTAGGCCGTGGGACCCCACTGGTGCATGAATTCATGCACCGGGCCTCTAGTCAACGATAAAATTTTGAAAGCAAAGAAGCACTACTAGTTTGACAATCAAAAGTGTTTTTGAAAACATAAAACTAAAATCATGTCTACTTGAACTTATGAATAACAGTTCTTACTAAATGAGCTGACTTGCTTTCTCCTCATTACCTTCCCCCAATCTCCTTATTTAATTCAGATTCCTTTACTTTATTGGCATGGCCATTAAAGCATGGCCAGAAAAATAGTTTCTTGCTTTCCAAAAGTATTTGAGAGTGTTGGGTTCACTTTTGGTTTCACAGTAATTTAGGATAATCACATAAGTTGTTGACAAATAAACATTCAGGAAATTTTTATGAAGGATAATCTTGGCAAACCACAATAGCCTTTAAACTTTGCTTTAAATTAAAATTCTAGCAGTTTATGATGTTACTTTTTGCCAGGATAAGGCTATAAATTGCTCTCATATTCAAAAGAATGTTTCCATTTAAAATTTACATTTACAAGTCTAATAAGATGTTGGCGCTCATTCTATTCACAGAAAATCTATTGAGTTGCACAACTTAACATTATTAGAAAACCAACTCATCGTTCCTTGAATCAATTTATGCTAGTTAATAGTTCTTTAATGGTGGAATTTTGTAGTAATTAGAGATAATGATAAAATCTTAAAATGAAGAGGCTAAATTGATAGTTCAATATAGACAGGTCAGTTATATGTTATAAGACAGTGTCTAATGTTTCTTTTTTAAATCTGTTTTGAACTTATCAGTACTTTATGATCAGCTTACGTAGATTGTTTGGAATATTCTCTTATGTCCAGTTTATGTTTAGAACAGAATTTATAGAAAGTATTTAGAGGACTATATAAAGTACATTAAAGACATATGGCATGTGGTTTCATCCATAAGAGATGCCTCATCAACTATAAGAAATATTCCAGCCAATAAGCTTATGATTTATTATTCCTAGAGATTGCACTAAAGTATAGGCCAGTTCTTTGTGAATATGAATTGTGATCCTTAAAATTCTTGCAGAGTTTCAAATTCTAAATTAGGTGACATAATTGCTTTTTTAAAATTTAAATATTTGGAAATAGTTTTTGCAATTAAACTTCTTCATTATTAGTATCTAATATGGAAAATTTATACCTTGTATATTTGTACTCAAAAAATTGAAATTCAGAAGATATATTTAGTACCATACATAAGCATATGTCAGAAATAAAAAGAGAAAATTTTGATAGCCAAAAAAATGGCTTTAGTGGGAAAACTTACATTGATTTCTGTGAGAATAATAAAGACCTGGATTTAATTTATGACAAGTCATATAGGTGATCCTTAAAAAACAAAAGGCGTGATCTGAGAGGTGGAGTTTGAACTATTGCAGAGGACCTCAACCATCTATATGAAAGTCTTTATAGTAGTCATTACCTATTGGATAACGTAGGGAGGGGCAAGCATTTACAAACCATTTATAATTTATTGTATCTTTCTTTAAAACACAACAGAGTGTGCTTCCAGCTGTGCAGATATGGTTTTATGAACTCAAAAAAATACATACACACATACACAGACACACACACACACACACACACACACAAAGTATTCACAATGGGCAAGATTTTCCAAGATTGGAAAGTAGCAGAAATATGCTACTGAAACTGAAATGAAACAAAGAACATTTGGTCTATTTGTGGTGAGTAAACTACCATATATTATCCTATATAACAAAGAGGTAATATGCAAATTCTCCCTCACCCCCTCGCATCACAAGATGGCCGCTCCCACTTCATCACAAGATGCCCCCCCTCACATTGTCACAGGATGGCCACCCCCACATTGTCACAGGATGGCCAGCAGGGGAGGACAGTTCCGGGCAATCAGGCCTGCAGGGGAGCAGTTAGGTGTCAATCAGGCTGGCAAGAGAGCAGTTAGGGGCAATCAGGCAGGCAGGCAGGTGAGTGGTTAGAAGCCAGCAGTCCCGGATTGTGAGAGGGATGTCCGACTGCCGGTTTAGGTCCGATCCCACAGGGACATCCTGCAGTCGGACATCCTCCGAGGGGCTGGGGGGGGGGAGCAGGCTGGGCTGAGGGACACCCCCCACCAGTGCACGAATTTCATGCACCGGGCCTCTAGTTTTAAATGAAGTGGGTGGGAAAAGAGTTTAAAACTTGCATAATTGTAACTATGTATGGTGACTGATGTTAACTGGAGTATTGTGGTGATCATTCTGCAATATACTAGTATACAAATATAGAATCATTATCTGTATACCTGAAACGAATATAAGGTTGCATGTCAATTATAATGAAAGATAGGAAGCAAGGTGGGAAGGGAGAAAGAAAAATAATTGGTCCCAGCAAGTTTTGCTCAGTGGACAGAGCATCAGACTGAAGGTTCGTGGGTTTGATTCTGGTCAAGGGCATGTACCTCGGTGGCAGGCTCCTCCCTGGCCCTGGTTGGCACTCATGCAGGAGGCAACCAATTGATGTGTTTCTCTCACTTTGATATTTCTCTCTCTCTTTCCCTCCCTCTTCCACTCTCTCTCAAAAAAAAAAAAAATCAATGGAAAAATATCCTCCAGTGAGGATTAAAAAAAACAAAAACAGAAAAACAAGCAAACTATGGAGAAATACAAGCTATGGAGAAATATAGACTGATCTCTGCTGCTTGCTGGCTGTGTATATGTACAAATATAATAAAACTACCATCAATTATTAATGTATGATTAATAGATATAGGGAAACAATATTTGCTCTATTTTAACAGATGAGAAAACTGATGCTTTCAGACAATCTTTAACTTGCTCACGATCACGTAGGTATGGGTAAGTGGCAAACTCATGATTGAACAGAAATCTAATTTCAAGGTCAAATCTCCACTGCCTCGTGGGCTGGCGGTGTGGATTACAGGAAGCAGCACTTATAAAATACCAAGTATAGTGCCTGACATACTGTAGATATTGAACATGAGCTACATTTATCAGGCTTTGTTAACAATTAGTGCTCACTCATTGGGAGGCTCTGGGCAGTGTATCAGGAAATGATTTTACCTATCTTCTATTGTCCACTTCAACTCCATATAAAATTATTATAATCCCCATAAAAGATACATGTATATAATATAAAAAGGTAAAGAGTCTAATAAGCTACATCTCTGTGGCATGCATTACAGTCCCCCTTTTCTCATAGCGACAATAGTAACAGTAGCATTTGGTCCTTGGTTTCCTACTGCCAACATAAACAAACAGGGAGTTACTTATGGTAATAATCCCAAGTCCATTCTTTATTACTATTTTCATGATTTATCAATGCATTTGAATTACTCCAGAATCCTTGTCAAAGCCTTCTCATCGTTTCTGAGGTGAGAGTGTGTTTAGAAGGAGGTTAGTTTCTAGAAGATCAAATCCTTCCTAACCATATTATATAATTAACCCTAGCTCTAAATTCTCTTTTACCCAACTTTTTTTTTTTAAAAAAGGTGTACTCCAGTCTCATTTTGTCTCAAATGTTGTGCAAAATACTGGAGATACATTAGTGTGCAAAGAACTCACTGTGGTGTGCCAGAGTACCACATCTTAGAGCCTTTACTGAAATTCAGACAATAGAAGCTCCAAGTATAATACTGTGTGCTAAGTACTTTGATCAAGAAAGTATTGAGCACCATTTGATCAAATACAAGGAAGTCTTGCCTAAGGTATTCAGAGAGATTTCCCTAGAGAAATTAAAGTTAAAGCTGAGAATTCTACAAATTATAAACAACGATCCCTGGTTTCAATTTTTCTCAATCATAATGGAAAGCCTTCTACTCCCAAGTCATCCCTGGGGTGTATTTTATACAGGCAGCTCTGTATTATAAATAAGTGTTTCTGCTCATCTTAGCCATAAATACAGAAGGTGCCTATGATTACTTCTTGATAAGTGATATATTTATACCATGACAACATAATAAAACCTATCTGACCACGGACAGAGAACCTAATTCAACAGCATGTGCCTCTGGGTTCCTCTCACCACTGTACCTTCCCATGTTTACCACTGGCCCAGCTTTTCTGGTTTCATCCTGAAAGAAGTCATGTCTATTAACAAGGCCATTCCCCCTGCTTCTGAAGGAGTTAAAATTTAGCTGGGACTGAAAATCTGAAAGTCAGCTGAGATGGAAAACGAACAAAGTCACCTGACTAGTAACTATGCTGGGAAAACAGTCACTTAGAAAGCCAACAAGAGACATTGTTTCTTCACAGGTCACGTAGCAGCTTTAAAATGCCAGAACACGTGCCTCTGAGTAACTACTGCTTTCTAAACCATGATACCCCCAACCCACTTTGCTACACCCATCTATTCCTGGGGATACCCAGTGGCTGAATGATCCTCACCTCATTGAGCAACCATTTCCTACTTAATCCCTGCCACAGAAACAACAGCTAACCCAACCCTAACCTTAACCCCTAACCCTAACCATACCGTAACCCTAACCCTAACCCTAACCCTAACCCTAACCCTAACCCTAACCCTAACCCTAGTTTTCTCCACAGAATTCCTCAGTGGGAACCCAAGCCTTATGAAAGGTGTCTCCTGCCTTCCTCTTGTGAGGTGGTGTCCCCTGGCTCCTCTGGAACACCCTCCTCCATTGCACAGAGTCAATAAATTTGATTTTGTCAGGCTACAGGTGTGTGCCTGGTGGTTTCTATCTATCCAAAACTAATTTTAAAAAAAGATTAAGAATTTTCTAACATTTATATACCACTCTATAAACATTTGTAAATGCATTTTTAGGTAAATAACATTTTGCTCCCAAATAGTTCATGTGATTTAATTTGAGCAAGCTGTTCATAAATGTATAATTAAAATATTTAATGTTGAGTCAGATTTTAGTGTATTAAGTAGGCAAACTTCTATCAACTTGCATAAAAATTCGATTGCTGATAGACTCTGCACTGAGATGTGAGGTATGCAGGGATGCTATATCTAGTTGTACTAGCCATGCATTGTGAAAACATTAAGTGATTCACTCTCATCATAGTCCATGTGAATGGTACCCCCTTTAGTTACTCATTGCAACATTCTAAATATTCAAACATACTATATACTCAGAGTGTTTCCCATAAAAATCTACATAATTGACAAAATTATTCAAGCATGCTCCATTAACATTAAGCTCTAATGTTTTCTTCACATTTAAAATGACTTCTCATTTAAAAAACATTTTAACTTCTAAATGAATAGTTTAGGAGTTTTATAGGTTCAGTTCTTACAAATAATTTTCACATTATTATAACCAAAACATAAAACTACAACCCTCATACTGGTTTCCTAAACAGATTGCAATGAGAATGTGGACCTACTATGAACTCAATTCTACTAAACTTTAAGTGTTTCCTTAACAAAATAAAAATAAAGGTAATTATAGTTGATTTAAGTTCAACTAAAATTAGATAATTATAGAGAACTGATGTAGTATATCATTATAGTTTTAGATGAGTATAACAGTTCCATGTACTCTCATTCAAGAATACTTTTGACAATCATTATAAGCTGAAATTCTGAGGAACACCAATCGTGCCATGAGATGTTCTATGTTATTTGAGAACATCAAAAGTGCCAGTCATCTATAAATTAGTGAATAAATTTTATCACACTTCAAAGGAGAATAATACATGAAACAAGGTAAGGGAAGCTCTGTCAGGGAGTAGATATGGGCTGGAGTTTGAAAGGAGAGTTTATGATTACTGGAAGAAAATAAATGTGAAAATTACATTCCCAAAGATGCAAGGTGTACTTGGAAAATAGTGTGGGTATTAGTGTGAAGAACTAACAAATAAGTATGATCAGTAAATAAATATAGAGCCAGAATGTACTTGATTCTCTCAGATCTCTCTCCTGTACACATCAAAGAACTACTGCTTATAAAGTTCAAGGAAAATAAAATAAAAGCTAGAGATAAATACAGAAAATAGATGTGGAAATATCTAAAATAAGGTTGACTTGTTGGTGAGGCTCAAACAGTTAACTAAGGACTGAAATCTTGTTTTATATATCATTTCTATATCATACTAGATATCATACCAGTGGAATTTGCATTCAAGACAACAAATATAGAATATATATATTCTATAAAGATAGTGATTTCCACCCCAGAAATAGTATTTTCTACTTTTATAAAACTTCAGACAATTACATAAACTTTTAATTTAATTTTTAAACTAAAACTAATAGCTATACATTTCCCCATTGGGAATTTTATTTGCCAAGTTTACTCAAGAAGAGAAAGCTCTACAGAAAACCAACATATTTTCAAAGTAATTTCTCAAGCTTTATTTGCAATTTTTTGCCATTTGATCCACTCTATTTGTGGGATCTCAGTATAAAGTGTGTTGTTTCATCTAAATATAAATTTTCTTTCCAAATTATTATTCACAAGGAAAATAGTAATGGACACAATTTCATTGCTGGGTAGTATATTGCCTTGAAAGTTTGGGAAGGAAACATGCAGGGCACAGGAGTGGAAGAAAGAGAGACAAAAATGTAGATACATGAATTGGGAATTTATATAAATGAAGTAAATCATATTCAGCAATAAACTCAGCAACATGGGCCTAATGGGGAAAAAAGAAAGAATATTAAAAGTAAACATTCATAAAATGGAATTAAAAGCCCAAAGTGACATGGAAGAAGTCAGCACTCTCTAAATTATTAAGATACATGTGCAAAGTATATATTTTTGGAACGACATAAAATAGACTTAAGTAAATGTAATTCAAATTATGACATTATTTTATTTATTTTTTAATAATCAATAATTTTTATTGATTTCAGAGAGGAAGGGAAAGGAAGAGAGAGAGATAGAAACATCAATGATGGGAGAGAATCATTGATTGGCTGCCTCCTGCATGTCCCCTACTGGGGATCAAGCCCGCCACCCTGGCATGTGCCGTTGACTGTAATCAAATCTTGGATCCTTCAGTCCACAGGCTGACACTCTACCCACGGAGCCAAACCAGCTAGAGTTATGACACTATTTTAGATTGAAATGATACATATTTTAAAAGTTCAAAAAGTCTTAATAAGGACATAAGGGGGAAGAAATATTGATAGTGTTATAAGTTTAAAATCAAGGGCTCCAAGCCAACATTTGAAGACTACCTTTCCTTTGATACCTGTTCCTTTCTTTCTATTCTATACTTGGTCACAAAAATATTGAGTTCGCCCCGAACAACCCAATGTGGGTTTGATTAGGAAGCAAAAAATCAACCATTTTTAGATATTCCTCCTCACTTTACCATGACATTTCCTGACATGGCTACTACAGTGAGCCTTGAGGAGAGTGAAACAAAGAAGTAAATTTCTCATTTACATGGAGAAGAGAAGAAAAGCATTGGCTATTCATTGCCTAGTTATTTGAATGTGTCAGTGAATAGTGATCTACAAATCCAAGTCAGAGTGTCCCTGTTTACCAGCAGTTGGTCTGAGGAAATGGATGTAGGCGAGTCCTCACAAAAGGAGGTGTGCGGAGTCAGTGCACATCTGTCTATTAAATCTATGACCCACATGCAACACACCGCAGCTCTAGGTTTTGAAGGCGGGTCACAGAGTCCTCCTCCTTCAAATGCCTGGTGACCCTCAGCTATCACTTCATATTGGAGAGAGAGAGACGAAGAGATGATAACTCAGAGGTACGCTGTGGAGACGTGTCATGCAGGAGTTGGTGTCTCTGTGGCCTGTCCTTAAACTTCTCACACTTGTGTTTATACCATCTTAATAGATATAATTTGGCAATTACAACAACTTCTCTAATTGTTCTTAGTATACACAGTTTTTTTTTAAATTGTTAAACTATTTTATGAATTTCCTCCATATAAATACTCTCTCTCTCTCTCTCTCTCTCTCTCTCTCTTTATTTATTTATTTATTTATTTATTTATTTATTTATTTATTTATTATAAGGAACTGACTCCCAAGATGATGGAGGCTAATTCCAAGGCCCAGCAATTGGCAAAGCAGAGGTGCAGGAGAGCCGAGGGTATAGTTCCAGTCCAAAGGCAGGGGGAAAAAAAAACAAAAAAAAAAACACAACTATGTCAGAGCCCGAAGGCAGTCAAAAAGGAAGAATTCCTTCTTCCTCACAGAGGGACTGGCTGCTTCAGCACCTCAGTGACAACTTATGTACGGTGCAAGAGGAATTGCTCTGATATGTTGGGGATGATGATGCGAAGGAGGGTCATATTTGCATGGAAAGTCTGCAGAACAAGCCTGTGAGGAGATAATGAAACAGAGGGCCAGAGGGACAGAAGATCCCGAACTGGAAGAGATATTACTGGCTACAGGCACTGCTACTGATTCTAAGGCAAGCTCATTGTGGACCATTCAGGCTGACGTGAGCTCCCCTACCTCGGATGCACACATGGGGATATAGGAGGGCAGGCAGCAGAATCTAACTTTCATGAAAATATTTATGAAGCTTTAGGAGCACGAGGTGTAGGAGAGGCTGGTGGAGATGTGTTGAGGCACTTCTGAAACACAGAATTACATAAAAGTGGCTGCAGCAGCTTAGAGCTGGAATATCCACTATTAGTGGGTGAACAGGGTGTGGCAGTCTGGTACCACATAGGGTCAGTATCAGCAAATTATTTGCAGTGCACAGATGTTATCATTGCCATTTTAGCTGTGAACAGTAGATATTATCATTGCCATTTTAACTGTGAACAGTAGATATCAGAGTTAGAGAAAGAAAAAAAAAAAAGCTAACACCACATGTGTGAAACTATGTCAGGAAATTCAGAAGTGTGTGGAGTTTCAGAGGGCTAGGAGGTCTCACAGCATTGAACAGACTCAAAGCCAAAGAAATATTTCAATTCTCTGATTCCAAATTCCACGGAAACTGTCCCTCTATGTATAATGAAAGGTCACGGCAAGGAGGTGCTATTTATTTACTATGTTTAATAGAATATAAATTGATTCATAGTTACTTTGTCACAGAAAAATAAGTAGCAAATGTATTTTTCTTTCTTATTGAATTCTTTGAAACTAAGAGAATATGCTTATATTAAAATGTTTAGTATCATAGGTCTTAACATGATGGAACATCTCTTAAAACATGTTATAGGTGATGGTTGTTTGGAATGCAGAGAACTCCAAATGATATACTATAAAAGGTCTCAGAAGTGTATATAATGTCATATATTTTGTATATATTTATTGCTGTCCAGATTTTCTATGTGAAGGAAAGCACTCAAACCAGTACTACCTCTTCACACCAACTCTGTCCATCACTACCAACACTATAGCATATAACATGATTCCGAAATCTTTTCTAAAACTTAATTTTAGGGAAACTTGCCAGAAATACTTTGGTCCCCAAGGATTGAAACATCAGAGATGAAAATTCATCACCAATATCATCAGGCACTTGCGCGCGCACTCACACACACACACACACACACACTACCCATGTGAACCAATGTCTATTATGGGCATGTATTCAGCATTCTCATTCTTCATGGCACATGTGTTGGGCACGTCACTTTAAAACTCCTAAGGACATGCTGGTGACACCTATGCTTTCTGATCCTTTGGAAACTGTGTCTTCTTTGTGGGGGCAGGGAAACAAATCTATGAAACCGAGGAGACGGTGACATTATTTTTTCTTAAATTCAAAGTAAGCTGTCACGAATATAATATTTAGAAGTGAGTTTTGAGTAAAACTTTGGTTTAAATACTCAAACTGAATTTTCTCGATGTGTGACCAAGAACCTCAAACATGGAAACTTTAAGCCCCGGTGCCTGTGGGGAAACGTCCCGAGATAATTATACCAGCCTCACAAGGACCTTGGCAGGACTTAATGAAGTCATGTCTAGAAAGAGATTAACACAATGCCTGACTAATAGTAACTGTTCAATAAATTATTAGCAGCATTATAATTACAAATTGTGAATAAAAAACAAGTTTTAACATCAAATAGCTTTACTTTAACACCTTAGGAGAATAACGTGTTTTGAGTTCAGATTGTGATTTTTTTAAGACTATATCAGTAAAAAAATGTTTTCCTAATGACTCATATTCTTTTTTTTTGCCTCTCCTCTTTTTCCTTCTCTCATTTCATTGTTAATCAGACTTGAGATTTGTCTTTAGCTTTAACATAACTTTAGGGTTTACAACAAATTATTTTAGCATTTAAGCCAGCTTGCTCCTCTTAGAGTTTACTGAGTGCTTTTCCATATAAAAGCATGTTACCCGACAATAAGTATGGTTTGCTTGCTTTGGCTGATCTAATTGAGTCCACATTTTATAATATTTTCCTCTCCATAAAATGTTACCTTTTATAATGTCACATAATGATTAGATATATAGCAAAAATTTATGACAAAGAAATTTAAATTAATAGTTTAATGATTTCCATAAGCCTCTATTTCAAGATTCTGTTGTGTTTTCATTTTCAGATTAATTCAGCTATTGCTATTGTAACATGAACCTATCTATTTTATGCCAAATTATATTAAGTGCATGCATTCCATAATTCTCCCATATAGATGATGAAACAAGAAATCACCCAGCATATAATAAGCAGAAATAGATTTAAAATTTATATATCATTGGCTTCCTGTCTCATGTTGATCTGGGGGACAATACAAGCATAGTAGTATTCATGTTTGACTCTCATACAAGAGGTCTGGAACCAAAACAAATTTGAACCTCACTTGGTAAATTGAGTTTGCTTTGGGCCTGTTCCATCCGGTCTTAACAAGCTTCAACCTTATGTAAATCTTGAAATGTGTCCTATACAAAGTCTGTTAAATAGACAGCTAGGCCTGTGTTCCCACTTCTACTTACAGTGGACTGATTCTCGGCATCCTTCTCCTCCTCCACATGCTTCCTTAACTCTCTTATTCACTGGCTGCCCAAGCCTTTCATTAAATTAATTAATTTTATTTCATTTGGATCAATTCCCTAAAAGCTGAAATCTCCTGGTCATTGTATTTCTTAACCTTAACACTACTCATGTCCTCTCCTAAGGTATTAGTCATCTACAGCTGGGATAAGGGACATCAGGGACAGCAAAGTAGTGATAAATTTAAATACAGAAGATCAGAGATAGTGTAAGAATCCTCCATCTTCATGACAATTAGTTTGTTTTTATTATTACTAGTGATCAGAAGTTTGTGGCTTCAAAAAAAAATCTGTCAAAACCCAAAGAACTGACAACATAAAGAGCAAAATTTCATGCAAATTTTTAAAAAAATCATTTAGGAGGTCGGATAGGCATATCTACTCTGGGATTGAACAATTAAGTAAATGTATGGCAAATGACAAGCTTCACATTTCTCACTGTTGGAGTGGAAGGCTATATTTAAGCAAAGGCAGGAGGCTTGAATAATTTATATGGTACTGGATTAGAAATGTAGACACCAGTATGAACTCATGTTCTTCTAAATATATAAATATAGAAATATTTCCAATGGAAATATTTTTAGAGATGTGTATATGCATGGGAGAGTATATACACATACAATTCCTTGCCTTGTCTGCTGAGAGGAACGAAAAGCAAGAACTCACAACAGCAAAGAGGACATCGAGCACTTGGATCTTGGCTTTTGATATCATTCTCCAATAAAAAAACAACAACACAGGACTCCTTAGAGAAATGGTGGATTCTAGGGCCAGAGCAGGAAATATAGGAGGTGAGCTGGGAGCCTCTTGTTGTGCCAGAAACTAAGAGTGTTCAAAGCAAACAAACAAGCCAACCCTACAATGATGGAGTTATGTCAAAGGGACACGATGCACTGGACAAAGTTCCAAATGGCCAAAGTTGGAAGAACTACAACAATAAAGGAAAGGATTATTGGTTTAGAGCTCAAAGTATAAAATAAATATTTAGAGTTCATAAAAGTATGACTTCAAATTCTAGGGAGCTTTGTGATTTACTGATTTCATATCATCTTTCACTTTCTTATAAAGAGGGTAGGAAAGATACCGCTATTCCTAACTTTAAATGAGAAACCTAAAACTTATCATATTACCTTACCTGTGGAGTGCCATAACAAAGTTAGCGAATGGGAGAGTCAGAACACAGAAATGAGCTCCTCTGACTCATTGATTTATTTTCAAGTTTCCCTGAAAAGCCATCTAATTAGGTTCTTTAGTCATTTGTAAGACAAGATGTGTTAGAGTGCTGGAATTTACTTCAGATACCTTTAAAGAGAGAAAGGTTAAATTATATTATTCTCACCTCTTATATTTACTTATATTTTTATATTTACAGTAGTTTTGTTTGTGATCACTCAAAAAAGTATTTTATTCTGCTTTTAATGAAAAGTAAGGTTATTGAATAAAAATAGAGTTTTATTTTTACAAAATACCAAACCTCAGGAAGAATGAATGTACAGTGGGGCCTTGACTTACGAGTGTCCCGAATAATGAGTTTTTTGAGATACCAGCTGTCTCTCAGCCGATTTTTTGCATTGAGTTGATAGAGCAATTTGAGTTAATGAGCTCCTTAACGAGCTCCTTAACGAGCTTGGTCTCGGAATGAATTAAACTCGTAAGTCAAGGCCCCACTGTATATGGTTTCAACTAGAGGTTTTATTGCTATAATGCATGAACATTTCCTTATTCATAACTTCATTTATGCAACAAATATTTACTGAATGACTAATAGTGTTAGGCACTATGCTAGATGCTGTAGATAAATGGCCAATAAAGCCAACTCCATTCTTACTTACCCAATATATATAGTCTAATAGGAATTATAGATATTTGAATACAAATATGAGAGTGTTACATTAAAGGAATAAAGTGTCTGGAGGTGATATGAGCTTATAACATAGTCTAGAAGAATTAATAAAGACTTCACTAAGAAAATAATACTTAGCACCTTAATAAAAAATAGGAATTGTTTATGTGACAAAAGGACAGGATTTAAAAGTGGGAATATTAGGAATGGAAGAACAGAGGTGTTAAAAAAATAAGTTCAATAATTGTAGGAACTGAAGTGAGAATGTGATTCCTTGAGTAAGGGGTATAAAGGGAAGAAGAGCATACAAGGAGAGTGCAGCCTGAATAAGCATATTTAGGAGCTTTGATTTTATTCTAAGAGAATTGGGGAAATGAAGCTTACAGTGTTTTACATAAGGAATTTATTTGAGCAGTTTGTTTATTTGAAAGTACACTCTAGTTAGTGTTGAGCACTGACTGAAGAAAAACACAGCTTGAGGTGAGAATACAGTCTAAAGCCTGATTTGTTATTCAATGGATACCAAATGTGTATTCGCATAAACTAATGATAAAAGATAGCAATTCAGTTTATAAGGGGGTGGGGGAGAGTAAAGACAGAAACAAGTAAACAGATTTGGAAGAAATTTGGGGTGAATAATTTTAAGGCCTTCATGGTAAATTACATACAGACAGGTTTCATACCATAGAGATATGAAAATTCTGGTTGGAATTTGGGGTATTTGGTTGTATCATACACTACATGACCATGAAAGAAAGAACCAGCATATTGATAATCTGACTGTCTTATATGTTATAAAACTATTCTACAGGTAAACATAAAATATCTGAAACTATAGCATGAATATTCTCCAGGCGGAGAATATTGTAGAGTTTCAGCACACAGCTGTAACTGGGGACCTAGCAGTCATCAATATCACCCAGATAGGTGACTTAGTAATAAGGGAAAAGGTTCTTTTTTTTTTATATTTTATTGATTTTTTACAGAGAGGAAGGGAGAGAGATAGATAGTTATAAACATCAGTGAGAGAGAAACATCGATCAGCTGCCTCCTGCACACTCCCTACTGGGGATGTGCCCGCAACCCAGGTACATGCCCTTGACCGGAATCGAACCCAGGACCTTTCGGTCCGCAGGCCGACGCTCTATCCACTGAGCCAAACCGGTTTCAGCAGAAAAGGTTCTTGAACAGAATCAAGAACTTGGGAATGGAATTTTCAAAGTCAAGTTTCTACTGGGGCCAGTCAGGTGGTATAAATTAATAAAACAGCCCAGATGTATCAATAATAATAACAATAATGATGATGATGACAGAATAAATTGATGAGAAGTGGCCATTGACACTGTGACTTGGAGACAAGTTTCAAAGAAAGTGATGGAAACAGTGGTGGCCTCAGAACAAATGCTATCAAGGGAGTGAGTACTATGAGTCAAATCTAATCTATTTTTTATTATAATATTTATTAAGGAAAGCTCAAATTTTGGTTGTTGATATAATTTTTAAATATTGACAACTTATTGACAACTAATTATTTTTTTTAAAAAATCCTTGTATCAAACAAAACACAATTGTAGGCCAGATTCTATAGAAGGCCATCCCATCCCATTTTGATGGAATGAGAAAAAAAGAGTACCAGCAGAGGATATTGGGAATGTATGAACGAAGATGCACAAATACAGTGATCCTAAAGGGTTAACAGACTTCCTGATCCATAACCAAGTGGTGATAAGCTGTGGAGTAATAGATCCATGTGCTTGGAAAGGACTTCAAATAGCAAACAGCCTGAATTGATATTATTTACAACACTGCCTCCATCTCCTACTGTTCATCTTCATCGTGGAGGATTTATTATGCTCCCATGTGCATACGTTTCAGTGCTCGTTGTTCAACCAATAAGTGGACTAGATAGTGCATCATTTTCAAAAATATTTATCATTTGTGGTTTATCATTTTTTGTCCTTCCAACATAGTTCAGGAATGGACTCATCCTAATTCTTTTCACTTTCAAGTTATTTTCTTCTACTGGTCTTGCCTTAAATAGCCCAGTAATGTATCCTTATTGTTTTCTTGATAAGATTTTGCAAATGCTCCAACTAGAACAGAATGTGATTGCCAGGATTTGTGTAGTTGAAATGACAGAAGCACGTTTATATTTTTGAGGGCTTTATTGGCTAGAATTCAAATACTATATTGACTTGGCTCTAACAAGGTTTCTCTTATGCACCCTATGAGGTATTATATTTTCTTGGCAAATACAACATGCTAACTCCTCTCTCTTGGGGCTAAAGCATAGCCTGCCCAAGTAGAAGGATGAACTTGATCTTAACAGGTATTTTTTTAAATCATGACTATTGTCATCTAAGTCCAATAGACAGCTAAAACTTTTAAAACTTTTCATTCAAAAATAACTGCACTTAAATTATATTAAAATATATCCTGTGTAAAACATATTTGCTTCAACCTACACTGCAATGTTCTGAGAAATTTCTCCCAACTATATGTTGCTTCATTCTGAAGTTTTCAGCGAGAAACTTGGGAAAACCAATGTCGTATATATTTCTAGTAAAATGTCAAAGCTGAACTGAATTGGTGAAGGATAATATTTTCTCAGGAATTATATCAATGTATTAGAGGCTTAATTTTCATGTTTTCTTATAACTTAATTCCAAAATTTACACATCATCTCTCTAATCTATAACTTTCCCTGTCACATTTAATAAAGTGTTTTGAAAAGGCTAAGTCTGCGAATGGCTCACATGTTTAATTCCTACCATATACAGGTATTATTTGAGTCACTGAAATAAATCTCAGTATTTGAAACAAGTTTCTTTTTAACTATGTGTCCAAGTAAAGTACATAAATTTATGAAAATTTTAATATATATGCATATTATACTTTAATTAAACATTGACATATTTGGGTTACCACCTATTTTCACCTATAAGCTAAGTAGCATATTCCTTCACACTTAGGTATATACAATTCATATTTTTCCTACAGAAAACTTAATGTTTACTATGCATTATGGATTCTTTGGTACCCTATAAAGGAAAATATCTGGAGATATTGAAACCCCAAATGGCAACATACAAAATATAAATCTTGAAATCTCAGGGAAGAAATAGTGGGAAGGACCACACAAGTAATTCAATTCTCTTCTCCCTTCCTATGGGTCAATTTTGTGGTCACCACAAGTTCATCTATCTTTAGCCACTCTCTGTATCCAAGTGACTCTTCCTTTACTCCTATTTATTTACTTACTTATTTACTTATTTATTGTGCTACTTGAACAGCTTAAAATCCTCTAGTGATCCCTACACAAAGCCTTCATATTTCTGAATGTGCTTTGCTCCTGCCTGCCCTTCCAAATCTTCTAACACAGTGACCAGAATTAATCAGTCCCTCAAATATTCCGAAGTCCGTTTGCTTGTAAGACATTTTCATGTGCCCTTCCACGTATGGAGTGCTCTTCACCTCCTCCTTCCAAAATGGCACCTCCACCACGACCCCATTCAACTTGCCCTTAAGGTCTTTCTTTTTCTATGACAAGCTGTCTGCCCAGATGCCATTAAGGCCTCCTGCCTATGCTGTGAATTAACTAAATACTTCTTTCAGAAAAAGAATTAAATGTATATTTAATCACTTTATATGCACTCCTAGTGTTAACGGTGTTTGACATATATTAGAGAACTAAAAAAAATATTTGATAATGAGTAAATGAACTAAAAATTGCTATATTTGAATCATTTGATTCATATTTTAGGGTATGAGATTTCTAAATGACTTCTCTACTTTTGACTTCAAATGTAGCTAGGATGAAAAGCAACACACAGAAACTATGTTTGCGCCATGCTTAGTGCTAATGTGTTCCTCCTTAACTAACATCATTGCGCTGACAATGACTTATGAGACGAACTATGAGTCAGTTTAAAAAATTTTGTTGCATTATCAATTGGTTGAAGCCAAGTAGTTAATTAAATAAAGCAAATCTAACCTTTTTATTTTATGTATTTATTATATCAACATTAACCAAAATTTCTGAGGGAGAATATCCTATGATCTGATGTTACCTCAACAGTATGAAGACTGTTCTTAAAACATCATTATGACAACCCAAGGCTTGTTTCCCTCATTTCCTTAAATATAGACAACTGCACACACACACTCATGCACACACATAATAGAAAATTTTGTGCTATGACAATATGTTGATGTTGTTATTTTAAGTAATTATTAGCACTGTTTAATTTTTATAATTTCCCCTTAATGAGGGAAATGTTCTGTAACTTTTAAATTGAATCTTAAATTGTGATGTGCCTGCAGCTTTATAAATCTTTGGAACAAATCTATGATTGATTTGATTGATTGATTGGTGGTAGAACTCTTCATTTTACAAATGAGGAACCTAAATTACTACAAAACTACCAATAGAGATTACACTCTGATCCTCTGTTTCTTAAAAGTGTTATTCAAACCTCAAACTTCATTCTCTCAAAGGTTAGCACTTTATTGAGTATTGTAAACTCATGATACAAATTATAAATTTTTCATTTAAAGAACTAATTCTGAGAAATTATAACTGTAGACACTTGAACTATAGAGTATTTAAATATATTTATCAGTTTCTTAGATAAGTAATCACTTTGATAAAAATGTAGGAGATAAGAATATAGGTTAGTAGTTTATCTGTATTAAGGATAGATTCCATTCAGACCCTAAACTTTGAGTAAAAATGAATGTTCATAAATAAATTATTGAAGCGTTTAAAGCAAGCTAACAAACTATCAAACAAAATTAATTCTATATTCTATCATGAAAATATGCCTTCACAACCACCTGGGAGGCCAGGATGAATTTAAAGGTCTTAGACTCCTCAGGTGTCTGTGTTTGAATGTGTTGGCCAGTGGAGAGCCAGACCCCAGCTCCATGTCTTCAGCCCCAGCTTGCCTCCACTGTCTTCCAATCCCTAGCTTTTCTCATTCCTGGTGGGACTCAAACTCACACGTCTGAATATCCCAGATCTTACTTTTAGTCGCCATCTAAATGGCCTTGGTAAATAACCTCCCTTTGGCTATTCCTTGGGTCTAAAAGTGTGTACATGCCATTATGCTCTGCCCCAAGTAAGACAGACTCAGAGAAGAGGCCTATAAGGGCACTAGGGATGTGTCTCTGAGAAATTAATTCTTCCTCGGGAACACTAACTCACATGTATTGGAGAACTCTCTATCCTCCATTTTAATGATCATATTGTGGGGCTGTTCTTTTTGCCCCAAGAGGCACACATAATCCACCCTGCCGTAGGATTATTTGTGCTCAAGCAGGTAAAGAGACCAGGTCTCTTTGTAATACAGATACTTTGAGGTCTGAAATGGGAGGGGGATATCTGGGAAGCTATTATTTTCAACCATCTGGACAAAAATCTAAGAAACTGATGCCAGTAGGTGAAAGAAAGCAGGGAAGGGAGATTTTGAGTCTCAAACAATGTGCCTGATCCTGTTAGAAATGATCTAATCTCATCATGGTGCTTTCCTCCAAGGCCCAGCCAGGGTCCTTACAATACAATTCCTTTTCAGTTGTTCATGATCCTAAATTATATGAACATTATCAAGAAAGCATGAGAACTGCCCAAATAGCCATCAGCTTATCGGAGAAAGTGTTTCCTTTCACTTTATCTGAGAATATCATTTATTTTGCACTAGTTTGAGAGCAGCTTGCATCCTAATACTATGACAGATTTTCAGTGTGTAACCTGTGAGTGTGTGTGTTGGGGGGGGGGGGTAGTGGGGGAGGGAGAATCCCTGTGAGTGCAGAGGCCATATGGTGCTTCCCTGCAGTCATATGGAAAACCAGCTGGGCCGCCTAAAGATTTATGGTCAATTATCTGTGCTCAAAGGCCATAAACCCATTGAACAATGGCCCTTTCTGGGTTGCTATGCAAGGGAAGCACCAGCTATTGTAAAGTTCCTTTGTCAATAGGAGAAGTTATTAACTCAAATTACAAAAGTTTATACTTCAAATGGACCCTTTAGTTGATAATAAAATCAATAAGTATTTTGAAAGAAGTTTTAGTCTTCTAATAAACATATCCACAGACACAAACATACATAATAACACACAATCACCCACATACATAAACACTATCAAACTTTCTGGTATGATTTAAGTAAGAACTACCCTGGGACTTAATGTATGAAAATTGTGATTTTTAAGTTGTTGTCCTCCTAATTTCATTATTATTTTATTCTAAGTGGGGCAAAGCTTGGAAAATATTTCATGAAACTAATTCTCATTTGTGGTTCTTGTTATTATTCAATTGTCTACTGCCCTAATTAGGTAGTTAACTGCTTTTGAGAAAAGATTGTACTTTCTTTAGATACTCCTTAACATAAACACTACTCATTCATTGGCAATTTTTTTTGCATGCTTACCATGCTATTGACATGTGCATGTTTTATATCTGAATTATCCCAGAAGGAATTTAAGAAAGAATCTCTATAAACTGTTTTTACTAGTTTGAGTAAAAGTCTTATTTATTAGTACTTCGTTTTCAATACTGGTATTCTAGAAGAGAGTTGCCCCTTTATAAGAAGAATGGCATACAGTTACTTCCAACTGTGTGGCCCAGGAGGGATGCACAATGAGGAAAAGACTTAAAATGAGGCTGAGCCTGAATTAGAAGCGGGGCATTCATTTTCCAATCTTTTAATTGCTTTAGGATATAAAAATCTGGGATTAAAAAATAAACAGTCTTGAGCTGTTACATTGCCTCAAATGTCACATTTGAATTATTTACCTCCAATGGAATTACATATCACAATAAACTCTGTACCATACACTGCATTCTAGTGTCGGACATTTTTCTCATTATGAGTTTATGATATACAGTCATTTAAGTTTATTAACATGCTTAACTGCATAAGTCCCAGTTGATAGTTTTTGTGTTATAAATACAGTGTTCCTTGCTTTATTTTTATAATGAATCTCTATAAGGGTTCTTACTTATGATTAATTGTAAAAGCTCAAATGAATTATAAAATTGATGGATTTTTTTTTTACAAAATCTCAAACAACCATGAAGTATTTATGCCTGTCTAACTTCAACAAAAGAGGCCTCAGACTAACACTCCCACACCATTGATTTGGTTTATATATGCATGTCTCAATACCACTACAGAGAAAATGAAAATCTATTTTATAAGTAATTTCTGGCAAACCAAGGATGAATAAACTGTGAATTTGATAATTTTTCTTTCAATTAATGGAAGGTCTTGATAATAAATCACCAATTAACAATAAGCTTATAAAATTATATCTTATCTGTATTTACAGTGCCATAACTTTTTTCTAGAATATTACTAATATTAAAAATCATTCAAATATAGCCCAAACAAATATCTTCTAATATTTATAAACTATTTTGTAATAGCTTATAAAATTATTAAATTCAATATGACAGTAGCAATTTGTTTTATATAAGTGGCAAAAAGAGAAAAGAAAAATTTTAAAATATCTGCCCAAATATTAAATGTTATCACTAATATTACATATTATCAAGTTTAAAAATTTTAGAAAATTTAATGAGGCTTTTCTTTTTTTTTCTTCTTTTTTTTTCTTTTTAAAATATAATCCAATTAATAAAGCCCTCATTCCTTTTATTTTTATTATTATTATTTAATATATATTTTATTTTTTACAGAGAGGAAGGGAGAAGGATAGAGAGTTAGAAACATCGATCAGCTGCCTCCTGCACACCCCTTACTGGGGATGTGCCTGCAACCAAGGTACATGCCCTCTACCGGAATCGAACCTGGGACCCTTGAGTCCGCAGGTCGATGCTCTATCCACTGAGCCAAACCAGGTAGGGCAATGAGGCTTTTCTATAGATAGTTACTTAACAGTCTTAAAGAGTTTTTCAGTATCTTTCATCTTTACATAAGGAAGACATTTGTGTCTAAAAGTTTACATTGGGCATGGATTTGACTCAGAATAAAAAAAGAAATTGACAAGATTGCAGAGGTCCCTCCACTGCAGGATGATTGACTTGTTTCATTACTGTTTGAAGATTGTTGTACTGGGGGAGACTGCTAAATCAGGAGGAGGAAAAATTAGTGATTTCCAGAAAATTATTAATAGAACTATTAATCTGTAAGGACACGTATACACTTTATCAAATCCCTCGCTTCCCTAAATATATCTCCTATTACCAAAGAACTCCTCAGCTGTGGAAAGTCTATACTATGTGGAATCATTATGGCAGATTCTTCTATCAGAAAACATATGGACTGTATGACAAAATGTATTTAGTGAGTAAATAGTAAAGCTGTCCTGTAGAAAAAAATGTACCACAACATACCTACATCTACACAATGATTTCAAACAGAAGTGGGAAGCATGGACATTGATCAAAGTCTATAAAATATTTTGAGATGTCCGCTTTATGAAATTAATCATTGACTATGCCTTGTATAATTCAAACGTGTAATTCGTGTTTTCTCTTAGGTTTTCAGAGCACTAAAGCTATGTTATATATGGTTGCCAGCTTTAACTTGGAAAAACTTTAGTGTTTATTCTAATTGCTATTTAGCCTTTGGCTTTATTGCCACTGCTAAATCAATAAAACAAGTTCAAAAATTAATTGAGACTCTGGGACACAGAAATATTATAAAAACAATGCCTAAAATTATAATGATCAAGGATTCATGTTTTTAGAACTCTAAAATATAATTAGGAACAATGAATATAATATCTGAGACTCATACCTATTTGCACTCCTTGCGTAAAATCAGACATAATGAGCTCCCTGTAGTCATTAAAAACATGAGAGGTGATTTAATTGTTTTGAGGGCTCTCAACCTGATGCTTATCCCAGAACTATAGCTCAGACAAAGCATATTTATCATGTACCATAGCCAGTGAACCTATGAAATCTATGGAGCGAAATGATATAAATCACCAGGCAGTACACAGTCACTGGGCCTTTGGACTTCAGAATTCCCACTTCTTCAATGAAGCAATATGGGCTCTAAAAGATTGGTAGAAGAGAAATTTAATGATCTAGAATAGAGATGACAAACTGGTGCATTAAGGGAGTAAATATTCACTGGACTTATGGGGTTTAAAAATTCTCATTTCTTTATGAAGCAAATAAATTCTTTATGTGGCTGACAAATATATAAGGATAAACTATCAAAGAGATTGCACACCAGTGGCCTGGGGGATTTAGCTTAAGAATGTGCTGCATTTGCAGAGTCAAGCAGACAGTCAGTGTGGATTCCAAATTTAACTTAGTTGTCAACATTTAAAAATCTTCAGTTTTCCTATAAAAATCCACTTCTTAGTTGATGTTAAAATCGAGAGAATCTGGTAACATGGTATCTCATGAATACACAGTAACATTTCATTAAAACAGTGAAGGAGTGGTCTCTTAGACAGGATGCCTGTGCTACCTTTTATCATGGTTTGGACCTCTCCTTCTCCGAGTCATAAACATAAGATTTCACAGGGGATTCCTGGAAGCCCTTCTGATCATCCACCCACTCAGTTTAATCTCCGTCGTGTTTCTCTGCACTATATGGATAGCAATTATCACTACTGAAAATGTCTTCTTTGTTGATTCGTTCATGATTAGTCAAAATTTTTGGAATATAAAATACCCAACTGTTGGTTTTCTGACCCATGAGCATGTTCCCCAGGGCCTAGCATAAAGCCTGACATACAAAGGAGTTTAAATAAGTACAGGGCTAAAATACTTGAGTCTTGAAGAATGGAAAGTTAAGAAACTGATATTTGGTAAGCCTCTATAATACATTGGGCACTGCCCTAGGAATTTTATAGATAATCTCATTTTAGTCTTATAGAAATTATATGAAGTAGTATTTTTATGCACATTTTACACTCAGGCGAGTGAGATGATTGTCCTGAGGAAGCCAAAGAAACGTAATTGGTCCTAGGTCTATGATGCTCATGTCATTCCTCTTCAAGGGTGAGATTCAAATAGGTGAAGAGAAGGAAATACCATAGAAAAAAAGATAGATGATTCAAAGAAAGGTAATGTAGATACGTTTGGAAGACTTGATAAGCAGACCAGTTAAGTCCGAGGTTAAATAAAAGCAGGATCTCGCAAAAATGTGTCCTTCGTATTATCACCAGAGTTAACTTCCCAAAGAATGTATCCACTCATTCATGCATCAAATATTTATTGAGTATTGGTCCTGTACCAGGCCCATGCTAGCCATTTGGAGACATTATTTTAAAAGTCAGGCAACAACAAACAACAAGTGATGGTGTTATGTGGAGAAAAGGGTACCCTTGTGCACTGTCGGTGAGAATGCAGATTTGTGCAGCCACTATGGAAAAAAGTATGGAGTTACCTCAGAAAATGAAAACTGGTACTGCCTAATGACCCACAGTTCTACTTCTGGAATATATTCAAAGAAATCCAAAACACTGTTTCAAAAGAATATACGCACCTCTATGAAATCCTAAAATTCTCAGAAAAAATAAGTTGCCACTGCCAACTGTTGACAAAAAAGGAATAAACCTAGCTAATGGACCTAAGACTATGCCACAGGGAATATCATTATCTAAGCCAGCGGTTCTCAACCTGTGGGTCACAACCCCTTTGGGGGTTGAACGACCCTTTCACATGGGTCGCCTAAGACCATCAGAAAACACATATATAATTACATATTGTTTTTGTGATTAATCACTATGCTTTAATTATGTTCAATTTGTAACAATGAAATTGGGGGTCACCACAACATGAGGAACTGTATTAAAGGGTCGTGGCATTAGGAAGGTTGAGAACCATTGACCTAAGCCATCTGGAAAGCAAATAATGCCTTGAAGCATGAGAACTGACAGGCCTTTTCATTCCTATCCTTGCCAGTGTAGGTCTTTAGAACATTTTACAACTTCTAAATCAGACATGCCAATGTCTCCATCAGAATACAAAATGGTAGCCATGATCAAGACCCAAGAACCTGATATTCTCAGGTTACATTTGTATATTGTCTGTGCTGTGATTTATGTCAAGAGTAAAACAAAACAACATGAAACAAATTCAAATTTAGTCTATCTTTATAGCCTAAGTACCTGGACTAATCCCAACTCTTCTATATATAAAATGTTGTCTGTGTCATGCAGTGAATAGATTGCCTAGAGCAGAAAACTCACTCAAACTGTGCAATAGATATGTAGCAATACCTATTGCTACTACTATTATCAATTCGAATTCTATGACTACCAGTGCTCCTACTTTCTAAGGCCGGTGGTTTCAGTACTATCTATAACCAAACCTGTGTTATTAGAAGGCCCAAAGGTTTTGTAATTTTCTTCCTTATCATTATTAAACTAAAAGCCGCCTTCCTTAAATTTGTATCTTTTTTTAAGACATAGTCTCTTTATGGAAGCACCTTTCCCTTACAACAACCCCTTTTCAGATGTATAATGAGAGCGCCATCTCCCAAGTCTGTTTATCCGGTTTTCTCAGTCATCTGTCACCCCGAGTGTTCCTGCGGCTGCGGTCGGGTTGACCTCCCTTGTTCACACAGGGTTTGGATCATCAGTGTCCTTTACAAATGTGGAGCTCTTAATTACATCAGGTGTTATTCATGTAGTCAGAACCACGCAAGAAATGTAACACTACATTTAATTTGGAAACTTACTATGACCTTTATTTGGAATTTTGGTGTCCTGTTTCTATACACTTTCTATCGTTTGCATTACTTCCCCTCTATGGCCTCTTTATAAAATTAATCATTTAATTCTCATGCTTAATTATTCTTTTTTAAAGAGTGCACGTTCCTCTTCATATCTCCAATATTTTAAATTATCTGTTTGTTTAGCCATCTCTCTTATGGGACTTTGAGTCTTTGTGTTCAGGGAACACCACATTCATCTTGATGTCTCCGGTGTTTATTGAATAAACATATCAGCAAATGACTGGATTGGGAATTTTAATCTTAAAAGCCCAAGACCTGGCATTTCACTTTTAAATTCATATATTTTGTAGTAAAACTTCCAGTCATAAAATTCTTTCCAATAACTTATTTTAAATGTGGAATCAAGAGATAAAATTATCTTCAACTTATTTTTGTAATGAATATTCAATATAAGCACTTTGTTCTTTTAATATGAAACACAAAATCATTTTAAACGATCATTGAGTTAATGCTATAATGCAATGAGCATTACTACAAATAATATGCCAAATATATTAAAAACACAGACTTTAATATATCCTATATAGTGCTACATTTAAAAAATATTTTTTTAATCAAGAATAGGTTTCCTTAGCTCAAAGTGTTAGGAGTTTCCTAAACAAATTAACTTTTTTAACAAATATATTTGTCTTAATTTCCATGTCAAAAACATAGATTACTAATACAGAGACCTTCCCTTCTGGATATGTCTGTAAAAAAAATACGAGTTTCTTAATAACCAAGAAATCTGAGGTTTTTAAAAATTGCATCATAGCATTTACAGATGGAAAATAATTTAGACTTTTAAGAGCCATCTGTTGGTGAAACCTTTAACTTGCTATTTGTTGGCACTTGTTTCAAGATTAATCATTCCAATTTTGTTTCTATTTTAAGCAAATCAATTTCATAAAATTCAACCCCATTTAAAATGCTGCTATCAAGTGTTAATAGAACAAAAATGAGAATATTATCTTCAATAGTCTTAAAGCTAGAAAATGTTCTAAATACAGAGTCATATCTTAATTGTTTAATTTTAATAAGGAAGTTAAACATTTTAATTGTTTTCCCATGCTGAGGCTATGACTATATAATGCCAAGTAGCTATCTAATATTTAACACTATCTTAAAACAACCAAAAAAAAACAAAACAAACAAAAAAACACCAACAAGAACAAAACAAAAAATTTAAGTTCTCTATAACCAAAGCTTGAAAAATTCTTGCATATCTAACATTAGTTTCTCCAAGGTTCAAGGGCTCTTTGCCTTGAACTTGAATTTCATTTTATAATTTTTAAATCCCTTAGTAACCATAAGAATATAAGCTCAAAACAAAATAATTGAGTTCTATAGTCAAAATATATTTATAATGTTTTTCCTTATTTTTATCCTCATGGATTTATTGTCTTTTTTGATAAAGTGAAAAATCAAATGAAACCAACCAAAAAAGGTCACTGGAAGGCACGTCCAAACACTGCCTCTGAGTGCTGAATTTTAGCACTGAAGGCTTGCTGGACTTCTGAAATATCTTCTTTGATCTTTGTAAGGCAACATTGGCTTAGTGATGAGTCAGTTTTAATATATACTCCTATTCTTTTTTTCTCCAATGTATCCTCAAACTTATAATTTTTTTAAAATGTAGTTTTATTGATTTCATAGACTAAATGAGAGGGAGAGAGAGAGAGAAACATCAATGATGAGAGAGAATCATTGATGGGCTCCCTCCTGCACGCCCTACACTGGGGATGGAGCCTAAAACCCACGCATGTACCCTGACCTGGAATTGAACTGTGACCTCCTGGTTCACAGGCTGATGCTCAATCACTGAGCAACTATGGCTGGGCTCAAACTCACAATTTAAAGAAAGCAAAGATTTAAAGATTATTGGGATTTATAGTTTCTGAACCATGATATGTGCAGCAATCTGAACGACATCTACAATGCAACTTCAAATATTAATCATGTTAAATACTAGGTAATTCCTTGTTTTCAAGAAATTAGAAGTAATAAAATCATATTCTCACTGTCATGTAGTTAATGTATTCATAATATGGAATTATTTTCTAATTTAAGAAAAAAAACACTTTATTAAGAAGAGATGTTTTTGCCCCTACATTATTTCGACCCATTTTACTCCTCCTAGTGAAGCCTTAGTTGAACACATATGGTATTTTAACCACAACTATATAGCCCACTCTTAACTCATTTCACAATAGTAATCTGCATGTCTTTAGAATCAGTGATCCCCTGATCTGATTTCATAACTATTGTGCAAAAATTTTATGTCTTTGCCACTGCCTTTCCCTTCCACCACAAAGCTGGAAGCTTCCCAAGGCCATAGGCCATGTGGTAATTTTCTTCCTATTTTGTCACAACACCAGCATGGAACAATGCATAGAACAAGTGATTAAAAAATACTTTCTGAATTAACTTATGTTTTTGATGAGTGTTTATTAAAACTAATTTCATATCAGAAGAATAAGCGTGTGGGGCAAACAGCATTTAGTCTCTAATAGGGATTGGCATAAGTGATGGTAACTTCTGGCAAACATCACGCTGCCAGTCTAAAAGAAAACAGCTGGCCAAAACCCAATAAATTGTAATTCTCAGTATTTTTTTCAAGGGTAAATCTAGGGTGAATTAAAGCTCTAAAGTCTACTAAAACAAGAATAACTAAAACATGTAAATTATACTTTTTCCCTCTGTCAACTAAAGAGGTATGGTTTTATAAGCATGGTTTAATCCAAAAAGCAGATGTATTTTTTCCTTATGATACTAAATAGAGCCAACTGGCTTGCATACCACTTTTTCCCCACCCCATGGTTATTGGAAGTGGCAGGTTGAAAGACTAAGGATTATAATCTCAGGACATGGTAGAAGAAGCAAAGAACTGAGTTCCAGTCATTGAGAAGAAATTGAAAACAAACAAACAACAACAACAACAAACGGACAAAGAATAGAAGAGGGGCAGTTAAGCGAAGAGTATGGGCATTCAAAAGAATGTAACCAGAAACCACATTCTGTAATAAGCAATGATAATACTGAGAAGCAAGTATTATAAGTCCCTCAATAGCTCTTCAAGATGTATGTAAAGGGCTCTCTGTGTTAAATAGATCAATTTCCATTCAACAAATTTGTTAGATGCTTGCTAACATTTGAGTCTCTCACTGCTAATATCTAAATCTCTCCCCCCCCCCAAAAAAAAAACAACAACAAACAAACAAGCAATAATCATGTTGTTCTGGTATGATAGCCTGTGAAGGTATATTTGTTGAATCTATAACCTTTTCTGGGCAGGCCTATGGATTTCAGCTCCTTCATGGGTCAGATGGCTTCTTATTCATTTCTGAATATCTTACTTATTCAGTAAGATATTATGGAGTGTCTGTTACTCCATAACTATTTTTTTGGAATTTCATATACAGGAATGTAATATTCAGAAGGGCTGAGTATTTAGTTTTGTAGTCAGAAAAATTTCATTCTGGGTCCATCACTGACACATTTGAGCTGTATGATGTAGTAACAGTGGAATAAACTTTTTTAGACTCTTTACATTTCAATTAGTGCAAAGGCCACATTATATAGTTGTCCATCTTCCCTTCCCATAGCCTAGCAGATAAACAGGGAAAATAAGGACTAGAGTATAAGACGGGGAAATCACTGAGGAAAGTGTGGAGATATCTGAAAATACAGTGAGATTTATAAGGATACTTACTATGAAGCTAAAACTAAAGGACTTCTCACTTACATGAGCCCAGTTCAAAGCCCTGAAAGGGGAAATCCACAAATGTGTTTACATGGTCATCTGTTTTTGTAAAATGTACAGAAGTATTATATTTTAACCACAATTGTATAGACCAATGTCTTTTGTACTCAGACTTCCCTGAGTTGCATACTCTTTCCTTTAAGGCACCATTGCAGTGGCCACAGACATTTCTGGAGGTCTGGTAGAAGAAAGTTGAGTTATAAATACATTTAGGTCTGGTTTAGTGGAATATATTTTGAGGTTCACAGTTATTTCAGTGTATAGTTATATTCTGGCTGGCTATCATGTGGCAGTGATGACAGCAAACAATGTACTTCCCCTTCACTGTACCAATCACCTTTTAATACCAAAGACAGGATGAAGGTTATATCACATATGTATTGAAATTTAGCAAATTAATTTGAATAAAACTATATAAAAATTTTCCCAAATTTGGTATAGAGCATAAAAATTTACATGACATTACCAATAAAAATTGTGAAGTATGGAACTTTTTAAAATGCCAGTAGAAATAATTTTTTAAAGAAATTCTTAATTACTTTTCTATTTTTATAGTTTTTATTATAAGATTATTATCATAAAAGAGATAAACATTGCTTTTTTAAAAAAGTGTCATAGACTTCTGACAGTTAACATAATTATTTTGTTATTTTTATGGATATTGTAATATAGTATTTGATAGCCTTTACATTTTGAGTTTCTATTACATTAACAAAAGATAAAATTGTTTCTCTGAGGTCTCTGGTTTTGAAAATTTATTTAAATTTCCTCCTACATGAACACTATAGGAACTTCCAAAGTCAGCCTCTCTGGAATCAGATGTGAGATTTAAACTTATAAACTACTGTAATAGAGAAAATAATTTTCTCTAGAAAAATTCTTCTGAATTTTAAACTCATATTCTAAGAAAGTTAATGTGTCTTATAATTCTCAGATCCTGATCAAGCAGGGCCTAAGTTTCTAATGCTGAAAGAATTTAGGATTGAATGAGTTGAGTGGATGCTAATTAAGAGAAAAAAAAGAGTATATGCAATGTTGTCAGTTTTACTTTGAAAGTAATGTAATGACAAATACAGGTTTCTGTGGATTTTCTTGTTACATTTTCATCAATTGTCTTAATAAGAGCTTCTGCCATGATGTTCATTTTGCCTTTGAAGAAGTGTTGAATATGATTTACCTTCTAATGTGTTGCTATGGTGAAGAACACTTTTGCTGTCTGCTCTTTGAAGGTAGTTAAGCTCAAAGGGTTGTGTAGCCTTCTGGTTATTCTTGATTTCATCTGAAAGTCTGCAGCTGGGAAGAAAATCTTCCTAAAGGAAGTATGATATACGACTTGGTCAGGAATCAAAACACTTTGAAGTGGCTCCTGAGCCAGTGAAAGAAACCATCTGTCTGTGAAATATCTGTGAATGAAGTCTGACAGTAAATATCAGGGAAGTGAGCGTTACATGGCAACAGACTACCACACACAGTTACAATACGCACTCAAATTTCCTTTCTAATGCACGTTCATATGGACATCTAATCTGACCGATGAGTAGCAGTGATTGCTTGGCAGATCTAACCCATCATCAAATGCTTTTTGGCATCTGGGTCGGGATGTCTGTTATTTAACCTCTTTAGAATGATCTAATAGAAATGGACTAGAGAGAATGTGGAGAAATTGAGCCTGCTGGACCAAATTATTGAAGGAACTGTCCAGGTCAATAGCATCTCAAGAGGTCCACTTTGATCAATAGATTCTGTTACTTAATTCAAACCCCAGTTGAAGGGATCTGGAATACTTCATTTCTGCTTTCCTTTAATTAGACTGGAATTCCTTAGCACTACCTTTGGGAAAAGCATCATGCTACTTCCAGGGATAAACCCTATTAATATGCTTGCAAAATGCCTTCTAGTTTTTAATCCATAGCATTATATAATATATGTTTATATAATATGCTTTCTGTAGGTATATTATACTGTAGGTATATTCTGTAGGTATGTTGTCCCAGCATATGAATGGGACAAGTATGTTTTTACTTTTTCATATAAGAAGACTTAATACAATGTGGTATATATTATACTGTCATTTAAGAATATTATTTTAAATTATAACTAATGCCTATAAACCACATATACAATATTCATTGGACCATTTCTTATTTTTCCAGTTATTCAATATTAAAAATAATATTTTATCAGATAGATAACCGCATAATGTCCATGATATCCATAATTTTATCTGTTGAAGCATTTTTTATAATGGCTATTTTTAAATTTTTGTAAAATAATACTAACATTTCTGTCATCTTGTTTATTGACATCTATTGCTTGCGTATTTTCATTCATTCTCTATAAATGCTTCTTGAATAGATGTAAAATTTCATGCTCTAGGTCATCATCATCCCCTAAACAGATTGTAAGAACAGTCTCTCACTAGTCCCCCTGCTTTCACCTTTGCTGTCTTCAATATTTTCTCAATATGACAGGTTGATATATCTTTGGAAATTTTAAACTGATCACTTCTCTTCACATGTCATTAAGAATAAAATGCGGAGTCCTTGTCAGAATTAAAGGCACTAGGAGATTTTAAAACATCATGGATTTGAGAAATAAATATATATGATATCACTTTCCAGAAGTGTATCGTGCCTGCTTTCTACAGAATTAGAACCAATGGATGCAGGTCTCTCATCTAAGACTTGGGTATCACACTTCAATACTCTTCCTTTCTATTTATCTCCAGTTGCTTATTTTGCAAATATCAGTGGACTTTCTGAAAAAAATGTGTAATGTCTTAAAATGCTAAAATACAGATAGTCATTTGGCTTTCTATTCTAGGGGGAAAAATTTGACATAGTCCAAAATATGCCTGGGATTACAGTAAATGTTATTATTTTGAAACCATGATCTGCCATTAAAAGAGAAAGTGAGAGTAAGGGAGACCCACCAATATATGTAATCAGTAATGTTGTTCACACAGTGTGTAAGTGGTAATATGATATTTTAAATTCAACTAGAATCATCAAAAAGAACATGACTATTGTGCAGCCTATTCCCCATTCCATTACTACTCTGGCAGATAGTGCTGCTTTCTGTTAAAGAAGGTCTCTTCCATTTTATTATGTCAAAAACTAAGCCAACTAGACAATAAACTAATAATGCTATAATTTTATGCCACACTTTGAACCAAACATTTTAATTGCATACAAATCTCTAGAACAATGTATGATTTAGAAACGTAGTTATCCAATGATGGTATCAAGGTCACCTAGTTGTCTAACTGAGGAACTAAATTCCAAAATCTCTGTGGATTACTTGAGTGTTAGATAAAATCCATGGCAGTAAGAATTCGGCACATGTTGCACATACAATATTTTCTATCTCAGTATTTTACTCTCTATAACCTTATAACCTAGTTTTACAGAGGAATGGAGCAGCTTACAGAACACACACAGATAAAAATGGACACACCGGTAAACTAACAAACAAAATAGAACCAGACTCATAGATATAGAGAACAGACTGACAGCTGTCACCCAGGGGAGGGAGGTGTGGTTGAGGGGCTGGGTGAAATAGGTGAAGAAATTAAGCAAAGTAAAGATAATTGCTAGGCACAGACATCAGTATGGTGATTACCAGAGGGAAAAGGAGGTGGGGGAGGAAGAAGAGGATATAGGGAACTAAATGGTGATGGAAGGAGACTAAACTTGGAATGGTGAACACACAATACAATATACATATGATGAATTATAGAAGTATACACTTGAAACCTATATAATTTTATTAACCAATATAACCCCAATAAATTCAGTAAAAATATTTTAAAGGAACACACAAGAAATCAGTAAAAATTCCGGATAAAAGCAAAGTACGGGTCCTGAAATGAAATCGGCTCATTTTTTAAAAAGGTACATGAGAAACCCCAATAATGGCTATAGCTCAGCTTCACATTCAGTTTTGAGTTTCTTGGCAGCTTATCGCATGGAGCCCCACATCAGAGAGCTCTCAGTGAACAGCAGTTATCATGCGGCTCCTGGAAAATGGACTGGGCATCACGACGGGTTATTTTAGAGATCACGGATATCTAACATACAGTAACACCAGCAACACTCAGCACAGTACAGACATTATTCAGCAGTTATCAAGGGATGAAGAAAGTTATTCCCATGGAAGTAATTTTCCCTGAGGCATTTTTAAATGTGTGGCTGTGAGGGAGGCATCCTTAGTGTTTTGGAGAAAGAGGCTGGGGACGGCAAACATGCTCCAACGCGCACAACAGTACACAATAAGGAGTTATCCTGAAACCGACCTGCGTTGCAAATGCCCTGCCGGACCCTTACCTACATGGGAAATGTATTTATAAGTATTTGAGCTTAGAAAGTATTTTACATAAAAAATGAAAAGTACTTCTTTCATAACTCATGCACAGAATATAACTTTAAATCAATACATTACATGTATTTGGATTTGTTCCTGGTTCCTGGAATAGTGAGTATGTGCAAGTCATGTCTTCTTTATTATACCTTGCAGTTATGCTATCTACTAATTTCTTTTCGGTGAAGTATTTATTACAAAGCACTTGATGTAAAAAAGTGAAAAGGAGACTTTTGTTCTGGTGAACTTGCGAATGATTGGATTAAGATAATTTAGACAAACTCATTTTTATGATGCTAAGCGGAATTTAAGTGCAGAACAAAAAACAGAGATGCAGAAAAATGAGCATCCATAAAATTACTTCCCCAAAGTATCACAGCTTTCAATTGTTAATGATAATTAGATAATTAATAATTTAAACAAATATTTTTCTAATAAGTCTAGAAAATTTGAATGTTCTTTCTTGCTATTGAGGCAAGATTTATCTGATTCAATAACATGGGTTTAGTCCTGTAGGGGATAATAATCAAAACTACTGGAAAATGATAAACTTTAATCTAGGAAAATGCGGTTAACGGAATTGCAAGGAGCAACTTAATGGAGATATTAGTCCATGAAGATGATTGAATAAAACAAATCATGTAATTTGATTTAAATTTTGTATTTTTCTCTAAAATTTCCCTTATCCAGAGTCCACAGAGTAGGAAAGGATTTTGGATCAAAGCCCGGTCATCCTGTGCTGATAACTATCCTTCTTTTGAGAAACAGCTTTTGATTGGCTACTGGGCCTCAGTAGAAAGAGATAACTTAACCGCGGGACACTAGTTATCAAGCCATGAATATATCTTTCTGGTTCAGTTTCTCTGGAGAACCCTGTCCCATGCACACAGGGACTGGCAAAAGTAGGCTTACAGTGGTGAGTACTCAACACAGTTTATTCTTATATTATTAATTATTGCATTATTTACCATATGAACAACTATTAACCTACTTTTTCCCATCTGTGTATGTGTCTACATTAAGATTTGTATCCCACTGTTCAAAGCAACATTATTTAATTAGCCAAAACCTGAAAGGTATCAACCAGCAAGTGAATAAACAAATTATGGTATAATCAATACAGTGAGATACTACTCAAAAATTAAAAGTAGAAAACTGTGAATATATGAAGGAATCTTGATGAATTTCAAAAGTATTATAACCAGAAAAATAAGCCAGACACTAAAGCTTACATACTGTATGATTCTATTTATATGACATTCTGGGAAAGGTTAGATTATAGAAAGAAATCAGGTTAATGGTGGCCAAGGTCTGGACTTAGAGGAGTGGATTAACTATGGGGAATACTTTAGAACTATCTTGGAGTGATAAAAATATATCTTGACTGTGGGGATGGTTACATAGCTGAATATTTTTGTCAAAACTCTATGACCCATACACTTAAATTATAAATTTTATGCACAGTTTACCTCAGTAAAGGTGAGATTTTTTAAAAAAATCAACTTTAAAGAGTTGTCTTCAAATTTTACATAGAAAAGAACAAGAAAGGATTCCACTATGAACTACCCAGTTAAAAATATTTTAAGAACACACAATTAAATGGTGAGGGCTTTTAAAGACCTCCTCCATAAATTTCAGCAATAGCAATTCTTCCCCCTCCTTAAATATTCTCCATTTATGTGTAGCAACATTTCCATCATTTTTAAGGATACCATTTAAAAGTGAAAACAGACATCTTTTGAGTCCATGACCAAAAATGAACTAGAAAATCGGAGTAAGAACTGATTGTGGCATAAAGTAAAATTGATTCTGTCTGAGGCTCACGCAGTACAGGTAATGTCAGGTCTTATGTACGCAAACTTCCTAACAAAAGTCAAATTCTCAGGGTGGGTGGAGTCAGTTTAGGGGAAAGGTGATTATTTGATATGTATTTTGGCAAGACATAGGTAGCATTCTAGAATAACATTATGTATAAATCTAGTTGGCAGTATTTATAAGAAAAAATGTCTGCCATTTTAAAGTATGCTATATATTTCTTTTTAAAGTGCCTACAACAGAATGTAATATAGCTTGTCTTTCAAAAGTTTCCCAACAGATGCTTTTTATTTATAATCTGTTCAAGTACAATATTTCATTCATTCTTAATTAAATGTTTATATGGCTCAAATTTAGGTTCACTTGAAATTATGTGTTTTATTTGAATTCTGAGAATAGGTAATGCCCCGTTCCATCATGGTATAATGTAAAAGGCAAATGATTTCTAAATATTTTCTGGTGAAACAAACCTTTGTGTCCTGCACAGAACATTTTATTAGCACATATTGCATATCTGCTAAGCAATTAAAAGTCTCTCTCTTTGTGGGCATAATAAATAGGGTTAATGGTTATTTTAAACTTGTCTTCCACAAAAAGTTACTTTAATATGTCATTTTGGACACTTACACAATGAAAGTTCTAGAACTTTAGACAAAATATTCACACCACAAGGCAAAGTCAATGTGAATGTTTCTAAACTTTTATCCCAGAGGGACTCATTTGAAGAAATTATAAACACTTTTCTAAAAGTTTCAATGCAATGCCATTATATAGTGCTCTTAGAATTAGCCTTTTCTGGGAATTTGAGTTGAATAAGAGGAGAAATAAGTAAAAACAATGAAAGTAGCCATGAGGGTATCCATAGTAAATTTGGCGAGGAAATATAATTTTATAAGTGGGCCCTCAAAATATGTCCAGATATGTATATAGTAGTTTCATTCTAGTAACTTTTCTTACTAGATATTTTTGTAGATCTTGCTGAGCCCCCAATACACATGATCACATTTCAAGAGGGATAAAGGAAAAATATGGCCAGTATTTTCATCATCTTCCTGTTAGAACTGGAAATGGGTGTTCTTTCCTGAGTCAAGAAGAAGCAAATCATGGTGAAACATAATACAAGAATGACAAAACCCAGTGCCATTAAGGGTGTGATTGTGTGTGGCAATCCCACAGCTCAGAAAAGTGGTGGGATTTAAAATATCTCAACCTGTTAGTGAAAGAACAATTTTTTAAAATAATAGTTACATGATATTATTATAAATTTCCTTTTATGTGGATAGATCTGTCTTTGCTTGGCTTCAGATAAAATGTTACAGGCATTATCTGGAAAAAAATATTTGGAAAACATTGATATTCTGACCCTGATGTCCTGATGGATGAAGATATTTATGACTGATTAGAAAAAGGAAACAACCCCTCTCCTCTCTGTATTCCTGACTCCCTTTCTCTCCCTCTTGAATGTGAGTGTGTGTGTGTGTGTGTGTGTGTGTGTGTGTGTGTTCTATAGAAACATAAGAGTTAATAACTTGAATGCAAAAGGACATTTTTAACAAAATAAGGAAGGTTCCCATTTTAAAGGTGTTTATTAAAGGGCAAAACTTCCAAAGTTCTGTGGAGCAAGGAGCAAGATGCCCGTATTTCTAAAATGATGAAGCACAATGGGACTCCCTAGCTCTGAAGAACTTGATGCTACACTTAATCTGGGTGAAGGCTAATTGTAAACATCCTTGAGGAACTAAAATAACAAACCCACAAAAACAATGAAGGGACTGCTCCCTGGGCCACCAGAAGGTACCAAAATGAATTCATATTTGATTTGGCTATTACTCTCGTACAATGAAACCTTCAGAATCTTTGTAGGCAATTTAGAGTCTACCTTTCACAACAAACTAAAATAATAGAGCCAAATTTTATGTTGTGTATTGTTATCAGTCTTTAAAAATAGAAACACATAAAACTTCTTTCCAGCAAAATTGCTTCTTAAATTGATATTTTAGCAAAAGATTTCAGAGCAAAAAGGATCACGTGATAATGTTTCTATTATTATTTAAAAAGAGGAAGAGAAAAACTTTGGGAGTGATGTAGAAATAGAGGTCAGCTTGAGAGACACTGGACCTCAAGAAATGCTGAACTTGGTTATAAGCTCCAGATATGTTTCCAAAAATAAATAACCACTTTTCCCCCCAAGATGATGGCAAAAAATGATATTCCTTGAGCCATTTTAAAAAATTTCTTTTGCCGAAACCGGTTTGGCTCAGTGGATAGAGCGTCGATCTGAGGACTGAAAGGTCCCAGGTTCGATTCCGGTCAAGGGCATGTACCTGGGTTGCGGGCACATCCCCAGTAGGAGATGTGCAGGAGGCAGCTGATCGATGTTTCTCTCTCATCGATGTTTCTAACTCTCTATCTCTCTCCCTTCCTCTCTGTAAAAAATCAATAAAAAATATATTTTAAAATAAAATTTCTTTTAATATTGATCATTCTGTCACATTATGGGAGTAGTTTCTCAGTTTTTTAAATAAATAAATTAATAACTGAGACATGCCCAAAATTATTTTTCCAATAGTTATTTTCCCTAAAGTATATTTTTCTTAAAAATATGGTTTTTATTTAAGATGCCAGTTTTTTATGTTCCTTCTTTGGGCTTCTGCAAAAAATAAGGGGAATTTAGAATAACCCAAATATTCTCTAATTAGAAATTCTTCATGATGGCATGCACTTTCTTTACAGTCTTCTTTTAATGTCAGCATTTTCTGACTTTTTTTTCTTAATGTGAACCTCTAATCCCCTCCAAAATTATCCCAACTTAAAAAACACACTCAGACAATAATTTAGAATTATTGTAAATTGTCTAGTTAAAATTGCCTTGTACTTTCCAATTATTTTATCATTGAAAAATAAAATAAACACATTTCAAAAAACAACTGCCAGAAAAAATAAGTAGAACAATAAAACAGGTCCTAGAATTACCAGATGTAACATTTGGGAAAATAATAGTTTTCAGACAGATCAGTACCACTGCCATTTGGGAAAGAGGAAGGAAAGAAAAAGCATTTGTAGTATATGGCACGAAAGCATCAAGAATGGTCTCTTGCTGGATGCTGTCCTGCTTATTTATTGTTATGTAATACATGACTCTGAAATGAAAATGATTTTATTTTCACCCCTGGTTTCTGTAGGAAAGGAGTAGCCAGGATGTCTGTCTCAGGGTCACTCAAAGGGTAACTGTCAGTTGGGGGTGGCACAGGGACAGGGGTGAGGGATGTGGGGGAACTGGGCCTGCCCTGGCTGGCTTTCCCCTTCCTTCTCTTCCTGTCCTCTCAGGGCTTCCCAATGTCGTTTCCCTGTTGAGGCTCCTCTGGACTTTTTAAACTTATAACCCACAGAGCCACTCAACTTCTCACTGGCAACTCAGGCCTCAGTGCAAGTGTGCTGGTGAGCAAGGCAACAGAGGAACACAGGCCTTTTCTGACCTGCCCTCAGAAGGTACCCCTATCCCTCCCTCTGCATCTAGTGTGGAAACAGTAACGGAAGCCTGCTTAGCTCTAGTTCTGAGTGAAACCTCCTCACACTGTTAGCAGGGGGTGTGGGCTGGCAGATATCCTTGAGCTCATCTTTGGAAAATGAACTTTATTACAATTTCATTCATTTTTTTCATTTTGTTAAAACATATGTTCATTGCTAAAATAATTTATTTGGATCTGAAAGTAATCCAAGAATAAAAGAAAAACTATTCCAAGTAGAGGGAAAGTGTCAAAGAGCCACACATGTGACATAATAGATGTTAGCCTGTATAATAAAAGCCCGATGACCGAATGGTGGAACAACCAGACCGACTGGTCGACCAGTCGCTATGACATGCACTGACCACCAGGTGGCATACGCTTAATGCAAGAGCTGCACCCTGGTGATCAGTGCGCTGCCACAGTGGGTGCACCACTCAGCTGACCAGGATGAGTGGCTCTCCCACAGCGGGCCGATCCCCGCAGGCCATGCCCCCCAACCAGTGCACGAATCCTGTGCACTGGGCCTCTAGTATTGTTAATAATCAAGAATCCCAAGAGGCTTCCTGGGCATACACTAGACAACATGCCTCAATCAGCAGTTTCATAGTTTCATTTCATGTTCTTCCTTTAATAATTATAATGACTGGTGGTTGTGGAAACTGTGCATCACAGCTGCAGGACAACTTTTAACACACACCATCATACGGTCCTCTCTGCTTCTTTCTAAAATGTTTTCCATGTTCGGGGAAAATTAAAAAAGGGGGTCAGGCAATTCCCTCTCCAGTAAAGAAAAAGAAGATGTCAGGGTAGAGCTTTTGGCAACAACATTCATAAAAACCTTTATAATTCTTTCCTTCTCATTATATTTATTTTTAGCAGTATTAGTGGGCAGTGACATTAGTCTTCTATTTAGTAATAAAGTATTAAAAGTTCAGGTGTAAACAAGTCAACTTAAAGGAAAATAGTCCATAAACGACAGGGAAGCCTGTGATAACAGAGCAGTCATTTGCTGAAGTCAGGATACCCTACTGCCCCACAGGCAGGTGAGGGGAAAGGACTATAGAAAAGTCTTTTTTTTTTTAAATTTCTTTCGGTATTACATATGTGTCTTAAAGTATTGCTAAACATTCACAATTTTGTCAAATAGCATTTTATAGTTTTACGCAACCCTCTCTCCTAGAGTTGGTACTTATTATGTGTTTCCCATTGTCTTCCCTCTTTAGCAACAGCAAATGCAGCATCTGCCCTGCGGCCAGGAGACAGATGGACAGAACCCCTCAGACAGACTGCTATCATCACAGTGAATAGCGATCTCCAGAAGGAATGCCAGGAAATAGAGAAATCAAGTACCATGCTCACACTTCCCTTATTTGTCATGTTCTTGACAGTCAGACACCATCATCAATTTAGCAGTCATGGAATTGGGATTTAAAAAGGGAAGAAAAAAACGGAGAGGAAATAAAGGGGAAAAAAGTATATTGTTCCTTCCTATGATCCTATTATATAAAATAATATTAATAATAGTAATGATGCCCTTAAAAAAACAAATAATTCTTATGGCCTGCTTGCAAAGGAAGCAGTTGGCTTATATAAAGTGTTGGTTATGATTACTTTAACTTATGCTTTCAGAAAACATTTGCTTTATATATTAATTTGAGGACTCATCAAGGATAAAAATATTATAGGTCACGAAACATCACATTTATTTTAAGAATAATTGACATATAAGTTAGTTTTCTTTGTAAAGTGACTAATTGAAATAATCTCTGAATTCCACAAAAGCACACCAATTTGGGGTATTCACAAACAAAATGTTCTAACCATGCATAATAGCCACTACTTCCCAGTGCCCCTCATACTCAGAATATGGAGTTAGAAATTACCTGATGGATAGCAAAGTCAGATGGAAAACTTCTTAGAATCCTTTCATAATGTTAAATTTTTCCAATTCCACTTTAAAGAAACAACAATAATGACAAAATACGTATGTTTAGAAAAATATAAACTACCTAGTTATCAGTGTGGAAAACATGTCAAGGAAATTTATGGCGACTTATAAGTAAAAGTTCTTCACTGAGTTCACATTAAGCATATTTATACTCTACCCCATCCCACTCCCATAGCAGAAAACATATGAGATGTCAAAATACCTAATGTAAAAGAAATTTAAATATTCTAAAAGTATATATGCAAAAGATACACTGTACATATTGCACATGGAGTATTTGTAGAGTAACGTCCCGCTGTACATCCCCAAATGTTTATAGGTTATCACTGTAAGACAATGATATATTGAACATAGGTGGTCAATAAATTATGTTCCTAAGCCTTTTGAATGACTTTAATAAAAAGTTCACTGTGAAAGACCAGATGGCTCAGCAGATTGGCAATTTATGAGCTAACTTTAATCTCTCACTGGACAAAATGACTAAAGGTTATTGCCACTTGCCATCTGCCATGTGGCATCTAAATAATGAAGTGGTGGGCTTAGTCTTGTTACCACAGACAGGTGTCTACCATAGAAGAGATGAGCCTCATTCCAATTGGAAATAATTTATTTACCTCTCCATAGAAAGACCTTTGATAAATGGTTTGAAAGCTGAGTTTCCGAACTAAAGTTGAAAACATCTTGAGGTTAAATTTAATAAAGTGAGGGACTACTAAAAGTAATTTCTAAACTCTCTATTTCAAAAAAGGATGTCTATTTCCCCACATATTTTCATGACATTGAATTAATATATCTTCAAAATAAGAAGTTATTAGTCATCTTTCAAATGTCTGACTTTGTAGAACATTTTTCAGAGTAGTTATGTATAGGCACTAGATTTATATTTAGAAAACTCTAGGTATTAATAATGTGTGGCATAAAATATACTATTTAACATTTTTATTTCTAAATATACATGCATGCAATTGAGATTTTTAACTCTATATAATTAAGAAAAGAAAAGAATGTATACTCTAGAGAGAGTGAGAAAGAGGGAGAGAGATTTGGGGAAAAAAAATTACAAACATAATCTTGTTACCTAAACTTGAAAAACCCTGAGCATTTAAATATATTTTCAAACATATCTAAAAATCAATTACTGAAAAGAATCTGGCTAATGTTTAAAAAATGTTGATTGGAAAATTATTCATAGGATTTTTTCTTGTCTTTTATTCATTTTTCCTTGAACCTAGAGTGATTCAAATTTCCACATATTGAGACATCTTTACTCCATCAATATCTAAATAAGATGATGATTCTGCACACCAAATAGTTACTATCTAATAGGTGATCAAGACACATACATAAAAAAGATCAGTATCTTAAGCTAATGCTCACCTATTTTTTAAAAATATATTTTAATTGATTTCAGAACAAAAGGGAGAGGGAGAGAGAGATAGAAACATCAATGATGAGAGAGTCATTGTTTGGTTGCATCCTGCACACACCACAATGGGGATTGAGCCTGCAACAGGGCATGTGCTCTGATAGGAATTAGACCTCCTAGTAGACGCTCAACCACTGAGCCATGCTGGTCGGGCTCAACTAACTTTTTTATGCACATATATAGTTACCCTAACATGCAACTTGAGGTAAAAAGTTAGATTAAAAGAAAGGAGGCACAGAGGCAAGGCTAGGGTAGTCCGGAGAAAGAGGCTGCATCCCTCATGAAAAATAGGAAACTCTTAAAAAAGAACAATAACAACAACAACAAAAAACAACACAAGAAACTCTTCATGTATATTTCAGTTCTAAGCAGCAGACATGGAACATGAATAAGGCAAAGATAATGAGCATACACAGGAAGTAAGTACCAAATTTGGAGAAAAATAAAAGCATAAATTGTGTCCACAGAATTTTATGTAAGCCATTTGGATAGAAAGAGAAAATATCAAATGGTAGAATGTGTCAACTAAGTAAAGCAAAGAAGGTTTCATCATGTTTATATATTGAATAGGTGTTGCATGTGTACAGTATACACACATTGATTTTAGATGCATGTAAAAACATACATACATTGGTGTAATCACATGAATCAAATTATTTAGAGATAGTTTCTCAGTACAGGGTGGGGCAAATGTAGGTTTACAATTGTATGTCAAACACAGAATTTACTCTTGTATTACTATTTATTAATTATTGTATTCCATTTGAACAACTGAAAATCTACCTTTGTCCCACCCTATATATAAAGTCTATAAACATGTATATGAAATACCTAATTTTAGAAAGTATACACTATTCAATTTTACATAAACAACAACACTATCTTCAAAATAATCACATAATGTACTATGAGAACGATATGCAATTGAAAAGTTCTTCGTTTCTTAAGCAGTACTCAAAACATGACCATGAAAGATCATAACTAGTACTTGTTCTAAGAGTATGTGACAAACACTGAAAAGGAAGAAAATCAATATCCTTAGTATTATTAAGATATATATGCAGGCACTGTCATGACTTTAGGATCTTATAGGAGAAAGAAATTGTAATTTCAAGACACCATGGTTTAAGCCAGTAAGTATCTATGGTGAGCTATTTTACCTACTGGGAGGTAAAAAGATAAAACTAACCCTATGTTTGAAATAGTACAATTGAATTCAATAGGAACAAAAATTAGGATATTTAAAGTCTCCATGGTTTATCTAAATGGGAATACTAATTCTATGGTATACTTTAAAAAAAAAAAAAAGTAGGAAATTAGACCGCTGAATGTTCCCGCCATGGTATAGCCCACTTTTCTAAGGAAAGTAAAACTGCAGTGGTTTTTATTCCTTGAAAACTATGTTATTTTCAAGAGTCATTTGAATAAATATTAGGATTACCTTAATTTAAAAAATGACCTGGTAAGAAAAGGCTTTCCTGGGGGGAAGGGTGAATATAAACAACAACCACAACCACCACCATGAAATATTTTTATAAAGGACTCAGGCACAACCACTTGCATTTGCAATGGCTTTACATTTGAAAAACACACTAATATATGCATTCATTCAGTAAATAGTGCATACCTACTACATGCCTGGAAAGGTAAAGAAGATAGACAGCACCCTCTGCAGTGCTATTGTGGGAAGATTATATATATATATATATATATATATATATATATATATATATAACAAAAAAGCAAACAAATAATTTCTGACAGTGACATAAGTTTTCTGCAGACAATGAAACATATGAAAGAGTGATGATGTAGGGAGGGAGGGAGCTACATCCTGACTTAGACACATTGGTCCCAGAAATCACTATTGAGAATGTAACTGAATAGAGCTATCAGTGAGAAGATCTGAGGAAAGAAAGTTCTAGGTTGAAAATGGGAACCAGGAATGAGCCTGGACTGTTCAGAAAATGGAAGGTATTCCTATATGACAGCAACACATGAGACAGAGAAGAATCTCATGAACTGCCTGTGGGAATTAAAACTGGCCCGGCCATCTGAAGAACAATGCGACAGTGTGGGTACAGGCTATGGCCTAGATAAAGTCATACCTGAGACTCACATCCCAGAGTGATTCTTGAACAAGTACAAGAAAATACATATGAATGTTCACTCTGTGTGTTTTTAAAAATATATGTACTTTTTTATTTCAGAAAGAAAAGAAGAGGGAGAGATAGAAATACCAATGATGAGAGAGAATCAGTGACCAGCTGCCTTCTGCATGCCCCCCATTGGGGATCCAGCCCACAACCTGGGCATGTCCCCTGACTGGGAATGAAACCATGACCTCCTGGTTCATAGGTGGACACTCAACCACTGAGCAATACTGGTCTGGCTAGAGAGTGAACTTCTTTATTCAGGAAATTATGTATCCCAAACCCTAGTGCCTTTGCATTGGCCACGCTCATTTTGGCCAATGAGCTCTGTTCCCAGCTGTGACTGACAAGGAAGTATCTTCCTATGCCACCCCAACTTTAATGGGCATGCATCTATCTTGGAATCCCAGGGAGTATAAAGTTGTAGCGTCCTGGTGAATCTGCCCAAATGACATGCCTATAATATCTGGCCTTCCCTTTGCTTCTTTTCTATTATTAATAACTAGTTAATTACATTTGGACTGCACAGTGGCATGAGTAGAAGCTAGGAGATAATTCCAGTAGTTTGTAGGAATGATCAGAGTGGCTCAAACTATAAAGAAGGCAGGCCAAGAAGGAGGGAAGTGGAAAAATTCAGCATGTATTTTGGAAGTGCTGCCCAAAGATTTGTAGGCACAGAGACTTTATAGCAGGCCATCCCATCAGCTCTGGCACGAACAGCTTCCCTTGGGGAGATATTCTAACCACCCACTCTCTTTCCCATACATTTTTAGTTACATGAACATAGAGAGGAATTACTCATTTACCATCTTGTTATAGATTAATTCCTGCTGATGCTGGCATCCTGGTCACAGGCTTTTGCCAAGGTGATTCTTGAACGTGAATTCCTTACCGTACATTTAAACAGCATTAGCTAAGTTTTCTTTTATGTGATTTAGAGAAACATTTTCTTGATATTTGACTTTGGGTGGTGGACACACAGTGCAATATACAGATCATGTATCATAGAAATGTATGCTTGAAACGTCTATGATCCTATTAACCAATGTCACCTCAATAAGTTTAATAAAAATTAAATCAGTTCATAGGTACAACATAAGCAGTAAAATAAAGTTATAGTGCCTGTATTCATGATCATATGGAGAAATTTACAAATAAATAAAATGCCAAAACAATTTGTTATGGTAAATGTCATATGAACTAAGTTATTTCTGAGGAAAATTATTGCCCAGAATGTATAAAGCAGTTCTGTTTTCACAATGCTAGTATTAAAAACGCTATTGGACTATAACACCATAATTCTAAATCTATGGAGAAAAAAACTAAGCCATCGAAAAGCTTGGAAGTAAGCTGCAGAAAGCCTCCCAATTCTACACTAAAATAACAAAATGGCCAAATTATTTTTTTAAATAATAGTCAACATCTTTGAACAATCTTTTTCATACACTATGCAAGGCTGTTCAGCATTTTATTTTTCATTTCAAGGACATGTGAGCCAACTGTTATGTATGATGTATCTTGTAGGGATTTTGAGACTAGCATAACTTATATTCATAATATTTGGATGTTTTGTATTTTTCTTGGACTTATCTACACATGTGTGTCAGTGCCAGCAAGAGGAAGGAGAAAAAAGAATTTGATCCTGATTCTCAAGTGTTTAAAGTTATAACTGTTCTTGCTCTGTGCTCTCTGAATGCAGGACAGAATGTCTACCTCGCCCATGGAGTGCACCAGCTGTATCTACGACTTTAAGGGCCTCATTACAGTCTGAAGAGTCCAGCCCTCACAGCCGCCCCATGCCACGAAGAACATCCTGCTTTTTGACTGACAATGGCAAGAAGCTACCAACCATTCTTTTGTCTAGACATGTTTCCTCCCAAACTTCAGAATAAACAAATTCAAGAATTACAGCTGCATTGGCGTTACATACAGACAAGATGGGTAAACAAAATCTGACTATCTTCCTGTTAGAGTAGGCACAGACCCCGAAAAACACATTTCCTACACTGTATATACCACATTTCAGCTGCCAGGAGTCAGGCCTAGAGACCAATATGCTTTTGCCTCTGTGTGATATGTGGACAATTGCCACATATTTCTATAGGATTCAGTTCTCCCCCATTCATCACAGATACAGTCACCGAAAGTAAATGGTTTTAATTGCAGTAGGCAGTTCTGAAGATGCCCATGGCCCCCAATCTCAAGCATGCTCTGTGGCTCCTTATTTTTCTGACTCACTGCTTTCTCTAAAGATAAAGCTCACTTATCCTTCCAGTGTCTGCAACCCCAAAAGGCAGTGTGAGAGGTGGAGTTAATGCCTCTGAGGACAATTTTCAATTTATGAGGGATGAAGGAAGCCAGAAGACAAATGCTCTAGTCTCCATTCTTAGGATAGACAACACAGAAAAACACATTTTGTATATTTTTCAGAAATTCCTGCAGAGTCAAGCACTGGTGTGTTGCCTACAAATGTGATCTTGAAAACAGACCATTCACTGGTGGGATCCTTCCCTGTCTCGCTTCCCCAATTCCCTCACCTACTTCCTCTGAACACCTTTCAAACTATTCACCCAAGTCCCTTTTTACACTCTGCCTTTGTGATTCTCAAACTAAGACAGCTACCAGTGAATGAATATGCCACACAGAAATGCACATCTCATAATTACCCAGTAATTTTACATCAAATCATTGTTTTCATATTATCACTGCACGTTAGCACTTTGAGGGACTTGAGTTGCTTTTAAGAATCTAATAGAAGAGATAGACTTTATATGGATAAAAATGTAAGGAGCTTATTTATCAGAAAATCCCATCTACTGGCTAAGTGAGTACTCCATAACTATTTCAGAGTTTAATGCAACATTTTCTAGGAACCGCAATGCTCATCACTGGGTAGGAAATGGAGTTAATAAAAAATATTGTGCCTCCCTGCACATCAAAGGCTCCCAGTCAAAACATTATTTTTTTTTATTCCTCTGGAAGGTCTGGGAAAAGAATAGACTCCTCAACAAGGAGAGTTCTGAACTGTCAGGGTATCATTTTAAAAATTTCATTTCCATTTTTACTAAAACAGGGTATTTCTCACCCTAGCTGGTTTGGCTCAGTGGATAGAGCATCAGCCTGCAGAATGAAGGGTCCCAGGTTCAATTCCAGTCAAAGGCACATGCCCGGGTTGTGAGCTTGGTCCCCAGTAGAGGGTGTGCAGGAGGCAGCCAATTAATAATTCTCTCTCATAATTGATGTTTCTATTTCTCTCTCCGGTCCTCTCTGAAATCAATAAAAATATATTAAATAAATAAATAAATAAATAAATAAATGAAAACAGGATATCTCTCCCCCCAATTCTGATGGTTCCCTGCTGTCAAGAATCATATACATCACATGACCTGTCTTCTGCCATCATACTGTAGTGAGCAGATAACATTTATTAAAGAATTTCACTTGGTCCTGAGTAAAGACAAACACTGCTCTCTCGTTAAAATATGGCAATTCTAACATAGAATGGCTCTGTAATAGTCACAAATCACTTGATATATCGTCATAAATGAAATTGCAGAAATTAAGAAAATATTTGTCTTCCTCTTCCATACAGATTGCACTGTTTCTAATATTGCCTCTCCCAGTTGACCGTTATTCTAGCCTCAACTGCCCAAGGTCAGTGAAATGTGACAAGGTTTCCCAAAGGTGGGGGACATTAAAGGGGTAAAAACTCATTTTCAAATGAGGAAGATCTGAGGGCAAAGAAACAAGGCTAGGAACCTAGAGCTATAGGGAGTTTTATGTGAAACATATTAAAAAGAAATTATCTTCAAATATGATTATTCACATTAATTACATAAAACCCTGGATTAATGTCTGATGCAGCTGCAGAGCCAAATGCAAATTATTTTGATGTATAAAGAGAGTAAATTTTTATAGGGAAGAATAGTCTTAATGAGTCAAGAGATTGGATACTAGAGGGAAGAACAGACTGTGATGCATTTTCCCTTCCCTGATTCCTCTGGGAAGAAACCTCCATCCTATAGAGCAGCAGTTCTCAACCTGTGGGTCGAGACCCCTTTAGCGGTCAAACGACCCTTTCACAGGGGTCACCTACTCTCATCCTGCATATCAGATATTTACATTATGATTCATAACAGTAGCAACATTACAGTTATGAAGTAGCAATGAAATTAATTTTATGGTTGGGTCACAACATGAGGAACTGTATTTAAAGGGCCAGAAGGTTGAGAATCACTGCTATAAAGGGATGTGCCCAGGAGTTTTGGACATTGATAAGCATTGACGTACTGCTTAAAAGCAACACAATAGTTTATGTCTGAGTATTTAACTTAACTTTTAATTCTTGACTTGAAGAAAACCAGGGAGAGAAAGCACAGTGACCTAAATTTATACTGCAACATGATTTATTAAAGCGTGCTCCTTAGAAATTCATCTAATTTGAAATCAAAGGTGGGAGGAGAAGTCTATGGAGAAAGCATGAGAACAGCATGTACAGAGGCTAGCAGAGGTGGGCTGCCACATGGAAGGTACACACTTGTGTTTTCCAATTTTGCTTGGGGGTCACTCTAACACTGTGATTCTTAAAATTTGAGATTTCATGGATCATTAATTAAAGGGATTTTCATCTCAGGCTTGCTAACTTTTAATTTGGTCAGATCAGGATGTTAAAATCAATCATTTCATCAACTGAATTAAGCAACTACTTACAACATGCCATCATTTCATTAAAAAGAATTTTTACCATTGACCCATTAGAGATAGGTGTGTATATGTGTATACATATATATGTATGTTTATGCATGTGCATATGTATGTCTCTGTGAGTGTAAATATATATATACGTATATACTATGTGTATATATATATATATATACACATATATATATTTACATATCCATGTATATACAGGGTGTATATATATATACACACAATGTCTGTAGATTCTATAACATTTTGAAAATGAAATGTATTTTTTAATATATTTTATTGATTTTTTACAGAGAAGAAGGGAGAGGGATAGAGAGTTAGAAACATCGATGAGAGAGATCAATCAGCTGCCTCCTGCACGCCCCCCAGTGGGGATGTGCCCGCAACCAAGGTACATGCCCTTGACCAGAATCGAACCTGGGACCCTTGAGTCTGCAGGCCGACGCTCTATCCACTGAGCCAAGCCAGTTCGGCATGAAATGTATTTTAATAAACCCTCTATTTATAGTTATTCAAAGTGTGTATACATTTTTTGGGATACTCTGTGTATATAGGAAGAAACAACACCCACTCAAAATTTTTTTTAAAATTTTCTCTAAATATATTTATTTATTATTATTTATCATTAAAATATTATTATCTTCCATATTTGTTATACAGAGGTTAAGAAGAATCATCCTAGATCAACACAGTCCTCAAACTGAAATTTAGGAATCATTTCTTGACTTGAAATTCGATCTCAAATTAGAAATGGAAATCACATCCTTTGGTATTTGACCTCCCAGCCCTGTCTGTTGCTCCTCTAAATGGATACTTCATAAATTGGCTCTGATACCACTTGGGACCATTCCAGGGATTACAAAAGCTTGAACTCAAGATAGGCCCCCCTCATTGAGTGGAGTGAAGACAGGAACTCATGTTGCATTGAGCAGTTTGAAAAGTTAAGTCAAATTGTTCCACAGTTTTCAAGTCAGCGGGTGAAAAATAACTTAGATAAGTTTGAAATAAGGAATTACCTTACTTTAAAAGTGTTTATGATATAGGAATGAATACAAATGAGGTGGGGGAAGTACAGGTAGATGCATACCAAGAACTGTTGCCATTTTGAACAGTAGCCAAAACTAGTTTCCTTACAGATGTTTCTGCAAGAATTTTCTCTAAGCACTCTGCAATTTTAAGAAGTACTTTAATAAATGTTGTTTATACTCATCTCTGAAGAGCTCATTTATCCATGTATCTTAACACATTTCTCTGATGCTTTCCTCTGTTTTCCTGCCATGTCATTTCTTAAAAAATAAAATCACCTAACAACGAGCTCCATTGCATACATCTTTACCTAAACTCTATCCTCTGAATAACAAATGGGTCTTTTTGCAGAAAATTTTGAACATAAGGAATATATTGTTATGATAGGTTTCTCGTGGTCGTTTTATCCTCTGTACTACATCCATATCGTTTTTAAAGGATTCGAATTCCTCTGAATAATAGGGGTATTGGCTGTTCATAAAGAAATCAAATACACTAGGCTGCTATTTTCAAGTTTATTTTATTATTTTACAGCTCATATTTCTTTCTATCCAGAGTAACTCAAGCCAAAAATTTCAAAAGCACTTTTGGCAGATATGTAAATAAATCGGAGAGCAAATATCCAATTAATAAATTTTGGCAGATAGACTTTTGGATCCACATGAGAAGAGAAGACTATTTTAATATCCTTGACCAGTTCATAACGAGCAACGTAGTTCTGCCCACACATGTCAAACACTGCGGGTTTTATTCGAGGGGAGTACAACCAGGGAAATCAGTCAGTGACCAAAGCCTAAACATTCAGATAACATGAAAGTGGTGTTCTTTCTTTCAACCACTGCTTCCTCCTAAAAATAAATTCAATGAACTTCTGTTCACTTGCTTTTCTCTCTCTAAGTACTGTTTTTATTGTTAATTGCATATTACAGTAAGAGATGAAAAACCTGTCTTAATTGCTATGACCTCACACCAGAGAGGCAGCACAGGACAGGAGCCTGACGCTGTTCTCAGAGCATTTTCTCTCTTCAACAAACAGCTTCTTGGTCCTATGAATCTGTTCGAAGCAGTGACTATGAGCTGCGTCTGAGGGACTTGGGGAGAAAGCAATGTCTAATATTCCTAAACTGGAACAGCTAACCTCATCCAATTGTTTCCTCTCATAGAGGAAGTAATGAGACCTGGAACAGTTTCGAAAATGGAAAAGCCAAGACTTAACCTTTCCCATGAAGGGATTCAATGCCAAAGCTTCCTTTGCAGAGCAAGCTTCCATCACTGAAAACAACTTTTAAAACCCAGCTTCGATTTGAAAAGTCACACAGACCTTCTTTCATCAATGTCCACTTTAGAGAAAGCATCTATCATAACTCCACAGTCTTCTGTGTTTTGCCTTTCTGCAGCACAGATAGCTTCAGAATGCTATATGCAGATGTTGTTTTCCATTATCATCAGAAATAATTACTTTGATGGTTCCTGGCTACCTTTAAGATGAGGAATGCATCCATGCTGTGACGTACAATAGTGAGACTTTGCAGAAGCCTCAGGTCCTCCTGTCTTCAGCAGACCATCAAGTCTGAAGAGCCTGCTGGCCATTCACCTCCTTCACTCAGACTCCAGAAGCCCCTCTTCATTAAACCTGCATCCTTCAAACCCCAGTGCCGGTCCCTGGGGACAGCGCATGGGCAAAACTCTTCTCTCTAGAATCCACTGTAATGGAATGGGATCATGATTTTATTTATTCCTAATTTACAACCACGTCGGAACATTGCTTCTATATTTTAGGTTCCAATGACTCTACATTAGAAGAAATTTTCCGAGATTGTGGAAAGAGATAATACACAACCCATAGGCGCACTCATACACATACATATTTATATATACACACAATTATGTACATAAAGTACAGTTTTGTTTGTAAAAATGTTGTTTGCATAAGGACATTTTGTAGGTCACATAACTGCATGTTTTCCTTCTTCTGAGGTTGTGATCATTATTGAGTATGTACCACAGTTAATTAATCTTTGATTCAACAAATATTGAAGTCCTACTTTTATGAGTCCTTTATTAACAGCTTTATTGAAATCTGCTTTACATTTCTTAAAATTCCGCTGTTTTAAGTGTAAAATTCATTTTTAGTGATACCACAGTTATACAAAAAGCATCACAATTCAGTTTTCAAACATTTCCATCCCCCAAAAGATAACTTCTGTCCATTGGCAGTCATTTCACTCTCTTCAGCTTTCTGACTCTTTAAATTATATATATATATTTAAATGTACATATGGGATCTTTTACACCAGACTTCTTTAACTTAGCATAGTTTTCTGAGATTCCTTCATTTGGAAGTGTTTATTAGCAGTATACTCTTTTCTATTACTGAATAGTATTCTATGGCATGGATATAACACATTTTGTTTTTATATTTACCAGCTGATGGACATTTGGGCTGGTTTTAGTCTAGGGCTCTTATGAACAATACAGCTATGAACATTAATGTATAGGTCTTTATGTGAACATGTTTTTATTTCACTTGTGTATATACCTAGGAGTGGAATTGCTGGGTCATATGGCAAATTTATGTTTAACCTTTTAAGGAAATGGTCAACTATTTTTTCCTAAATCATTGTACCACTTTACATTCCCACCAGAAATTCATGATGGTTCAAATTCACCACATGCTCACCAACACTTGTTTTTGTATGTCATCCTGATTACACCCTTCCTATTTACTGTGAAGAGTATCTTGTGATTTTGAAATGCATTTCCTAATGACTCATGTTGTTGAGCATCTATTCATGTGTTATTGGCTATTCATTTATCTTCTTTAGTGAAATGTCATTTCACATCTCAGACACTAAATTATGTCAGAGGAGATAGTAAAGAAAAAAATTAATGCCTCACCCTCACTTCAAATAGTAGGGAAATTCAGACAATGAAAATATGTAGCTATATCTAATGGTGTTATATGATATGAAGCAATTTGAAACATTGCAATGGGCATGGGAATACCAGATTGGGGATGAGTGTAATATTTTAAATAAAATGTACAAGGACATTCTCAATAACTAAATAGCAGGAGGTCCTGAAGAACATGAGGAAGGGGCTCATATATATTTATGCTGGATAAATGTATATGTATATAGTACCATATTTGCATTTAAAAAGGTAGTATTATGAGCAACTATTTAATGCAAAGGAGTAATAGCAATTTCCACCTCCCTGCCAAGTACACTGTAAAATTGGAGCTTGAGTAATCGATAGAAATATTAATGCTAGTTCTAGTTGTTAGTTTAGGTTTTTTTATTGCTTTTTATAAACACTTCAAAAGATGCACAGAGCAAATTATTATAATATGGGGAGGGCAAAAGCAGATTTAAAATTGTGAGTATGTGAAACACAGAGTTAATTCTTGTATTATTTATTAATTATTATATTATTTTCCATACAAATAACTGTAAAACTACATTTTCCCACCTCTATATTTAGGTAATCTAATGGATATTGTGAATTAAGTGACTGAATTTTCCTAAGTACTTGGCTGCTGTTTGTGTGTTGTTTTTTAAATTTTGGGTCATAGACATAAGATAGTTCACATTCTGTTTGATAACAATCCATTTCTTATCACTATTGGAAGTGATCTGCTCTCACTACAACAGCTAGAAACATTCCAGCTATTACCCACCACGGTGTCACGATAAAGGGCCCCTTGGATAACACGAGAAGAATGCAGAACAGCGGTTCAAGTTAGGTAATATCAGAGCATCTCACAGATTGTTTTTGCTGTTTGATAAAAATTGTTATCAGGTAGTTGCAATGTGCAGGATGTACTAGAAAGGCAAACTGTTCTATGATAAAAGCTTATAACTGTACTTAGAACAAGTACACAAGCAAAACACATATAAGATACATTACTAAGATGCGCTAGACACTCCAGCACAACGGAAGTGACCTGGGTCCTACAGCAGGGACTGGACTCTAGACCAGAAACAGACCCAGCTCTTTATCTCCCACACCTCCATCTTTAGTACTAATGATTTGGCATTGGATTCCTAGGTTTGGATCATCCCTCTTCTACTGAATATCTTAGAGTTTCAGGTTTTGTGTGTTTGTTTGGCCTCCTTTTTTCTTCTTCTTTCCTTCTTTCTTCCTCCTTCCTCCTTCCTCCTCCTTTCTTTCTTTCTTTCTTTCTTTCTTTCTTTCTTTCTTTCTTTCTTTCTTTCTTTCTTTTTCTTTCTTTCTCTTTCTTTCTTTCTTTCTTTCTTTCTTTCTTTCTTTCTTTCTTTCTTTCTTTCTTTTCTTCTTCTTCTTCTTCTCCTTCTCCTTCTCCTTCTCCTTCTCCTTCTCCTTCTCCTTCTCCTTCTCCTTCTCCTTCTCCTTCTCCTTCTCCTTCTCCTTCTCCTTCTCCTTCTCCTTCTCCTTCTCCTTCTCCTTCTCCTTCTCATTCTCATTCTCATTTTTATTCTTATTCTTATTCTTATTCTTATTCTTATTCTTTTATTCTTCTTTGAAAGGGCATCCTGGGAAGGAAGAAAGTGTATCCATGACTATGTGGTCATTTGTCCTCTGAGGAGATTCTGGCATCTGCCCTCAGTGCCAGGAGGCAGCTTCCAGCACATGCCACTCTCTGGTTCTTGTGTTCCCTTCCCTTAGGGCTCTCCGGGTGGGTATCTGTGTCTGGAAATGCTGCCTGGAACTCTGCTGCTCATTTGGGACATGAATGTCTACAACAAATGGATCTGGTTAGAATTAGCCATACAGACGCAGCCACTACATGTGCAATAGAAATTTTGGAATTACCAACACAAGAAGCATTATCCAGGCTGAGCATGATATAAGGAGTCACACCCTAAAAATGTCCAAAAATTTTTTAAATCTGGGGAAGGAGCAAAAAAAAAAAAAAAAAAGGAAGAGAAAAATGAAAACAAAAAATGACTAAAAATATAGAAAAAAAACACACAATACAATATCGTGCCATAGAGTCTTTCAAAGAGAGAGTTTTCACAGAGAAAGGGACAAAGAGAACTTTTTAAATACTTCTGAAAGGTTAAAAAGAGCACACAGAATTAAAATTTCTACATTGGATGAAACAACATGAAGTCACCAGTCTTTTAACAAGAGCACTTTCAGTAGCCTGGAGGCCTCAGAGCTAAAGGGAGTGGGGAGTGAGGTAGCAAAGTCAAGTCGCTTAAGCAAGGAGCCTGATGAGTGGTAACTGGGAACATGATTAGAAAGGATTTTTGAAGAATCAGAGTCACTTTACATGCTGAGGACATGACCCAATAGAGAATACACAGATAAAAATCCAGACCAAAAAAAAAAAAAGGCATTACATGGTATATCTTCGTTCGAGGAAGTTGGTCTGGCATTTATTTGGGCCAGGCTACACCTAGATATGTTACTCAGACTGAATCTCCACGTTGGGTCAAGAAGGGGAGAGAGATAGTAGGAATGGCATGATGTGCACGACAGAAGTATGAACAATATTAGCCCACAGTCATACTAGATCTTATATAAAGGAACTGCTTCAAAGTTCATCAGTATTTCACTTAGCCCTGTTTAGTAGGAAATTTAGACATCTTTCCCTTTGTGTGTAGATGTCAGATATAAATGATCATTGGAAACTACAGCCTGGCTCTGTAGACGTCTTAAAGGGAAGAACAGTAGAGCGGGGAGGATGGATGTGGCCATGGAAAAGAATGTGGGTCAAGTAAAGGGCTTTGAAGAGAGAAAAAAGAAAAAAAGGGTGGGCTGGGAAGTGACTCGGCCAAAGACAGGAACCCCACATCATGAGTGCGTATGCACAGTCTGCCCCTTTCGCCACACAGCCTGGTGGTCTTTCTATGTTTATCCTGAGTTTCTACAATGTCTATAATTTCCTGTTCCCATATACCAAGAAAAGTATATAAAACCGAAGTGTGAATTATAAAATTTCTCCCATTTTTAAAAAGGCTTTGCCTGGCTTTGTAGTAAAGATAGGTTATGGTGTTTTCAGAGACTTTGTGGTTGAAGAACACTTAAGAAAATGAAAGAGTATTTTGTTTTCAGAAATGGTTAGATCTGGAACAATTTCTTTTAGGAACAAATTTCTCATAATGATATTTTCAAGGATATAGAAATAGGCCTCATTTAAAAATAATAATAATAAAACTATAATCAGTGATGGATGATCTTGAATCACCTTCAGACTCAAATGATAGCCTGAGGTTCTGGAGAGGAGAAACCTTACAGATCGCTTTCCCACGAGGTTTCCAGTAGGCTTTGGTTTGCGCCTGGATTGGAATTCCAGTACAAAAGCCTTTCTTGTGGTGGCTCAACTCTGTCTTTTTTGGATGTAGTCAATTCCAGGAAATAGACTGTGATGAAGAAATATAGTGTTTTTGTTTTGGGGGATTATTTTTGGTTCTGTTACTCTACTGAAAAGCTTGCACGAAGAAGAAGAAGAAGAAGAAGAAAAAGAAGAAGGAGAAGAAGAAGGAGGAGGAGGAGGAGGAGGAGGAGGAGGAGGAGGAGGAGGAGGAGGAGGAGGAGGAGGAGGAGGGGGAGATTGCTTCCTCTGAAAGAGTGAGAAAGGTTTTCAAAGGTTAAGTGAGTTTGTGTACTCAAAACGGTTCTGTGATTATTGAATTTTTAAATTGAAAAATAAAATACTATTTGCCTATTAGCAGGCTCATGAACACATCAGAATGTGTGGTTGCCAAAACTCTGGAAACTGGGACTGGATTCAGCAATGGGGGACTTTTTACCTCTCTATATTGCTTTACATATGTATTTTACTGGGTAGATATAGATGCAATAGAAGAGTTAATAGTTTCCCATGGGACCTAACTTAGGTCATGAGGGAGAGTGGGGATCAGGTCCTTCACAGCATCAGGGGATTCTGAACCGTCTATTCACCACTGCGATGTGCAATTCTCCTTCTGCAAAATGAGGAAAAATTGAGTTTACTTTCTGTGGTCTGAAGCCCTCCCACTTTGTCTGGGACCCCATAAGCAGGGAACTTACAGCCCGAAAGTGTCTGTGGCACTCTTTGGACACCCAAGGAGAGATGGTCTGCTTAGAAAGTGATGTTAAAATTTCAGTTACAAAACCATTTTGCAAGTAAGTTCTGAGTCTATGTCCCCAGGCAACTTTAGAAGAGGTTGCAATGTTGCTTTAGGTGTTGGGTTTGGATGAGGGATATAATTTGAGGTTCCTTTTGCTTTTGCTTTTTCAAGAAAAATAAGGTCAGCTCTTGGTTTTCTAACCACAATCAGTTTCATATTAAATTCCTTCTGAACTTTCACCTTCCAACAGAGAAGTGCTCTGAAATGGTTTCAATCATTCCGTGATGGAAAATATTGCACATTTTAAAATTAATTTTTCTACAGGTTTAACATTGTTATTACTTTAGGTCATCACAGTCTAGTGGACATTTTCCAATAGATATAACAATATTTTACTGAATTATACATTATATCATTAATAGTATAGTTTATTAATACTATCTTATTATATTGATTTTGATTTGAAAATACTATTTCATGTACTTTGAATTTCCTGGTTTTGAATGGGAAGAAATTGTGATGTTTAACCTGATATCTGTGTACACACACAGACACACAGGCACACACACAAAATTAAAATCTTGTCAAAAGCCATTCCTTCCAAATGTTGTCTACACTCCCCAAGGTGAACTACTTAACATAAGCTCAGACAGGAAAGCACTCCAAGAAAACATAAGCAAAAATATGAATAGTTACATAAATCTCTTAATCATTTTTGTTTTATTTGCTGCTATGAAGATCCTATTATAATTCTAAAGCTTTTTTTCAAGCTAAAGAAATCTAAAATTTCAAAGTTATACTCTGTGTATCAAAACAAGATAGAGATTTTCTTACAGAGAGTGCGTGGAAAGGGAAGTGCTGTGTGATCAAGAGACCATGTGTAATGAGTTCAAGTCCCTCCGTCCTAACATAGAAAGTCACTTAGGTCTTCTGGGCAAAACAATTCTTAAACAGGAAATGAAAAATGTTGGTCATCTTCCACCTGTGCCAATCCTGAACACTATCTTACTCTTAGCAATGACAAACATGGATTTCTTTATTGTTGTTTTGCTTAGCTTTCTTTTTGCTTTCTTTTTCTTGGATAACAAATGTGTTTAATTGAACACATTTACTTAATTTTGCTTGTACGCATTCCTAAAAGTGTGTGCTGTGTGTGAGCACATATTTTATTTTATATCAGTGGCAGTCTAATAGGTACCTCTCCTGTATTTTTCCACTCAGTACTCTGGTTTTCAGATTCAACTACATGCACATCTGAAGTTCTGCTCCTAACTCCTGCGTACTTTAGTATTCACTTTCCCGATTGTGGGCACTCAAAATTCCTCAGACTCTTCACCTCCACAACATTTCCACAGTACTCATCCTTGCACACTTTATGAACATGCGTGAGAATTTCTCTTAGGTAAATACCTAGGAATGGAATATCTGAGCTAGTCATGGGATATATTATTAATTTGACCTAGTATTGCTATGATGTTCTTCAAAATGGCAAATTTCAGAGCATATTCTCACTAGCTGTATATAAGAGTTTCTATATCCCACATCACCACCAACATTAGTTCTAGCCAGTTTTCTAATTTTTGATAATCTAACAGCATAAAGGCCTTTAATTAAATGTCCATTACTCTCAATTCCGATGGGTTTGAATGTCACTTAATGAGCATGCTAGCCTTGGTGTTGTCTGTGACCTATTAGGTCATATCTTTTGCCCTTATTTTTTTTTGGGGGGGGGGGTGCACACACTGCCTTAGAAATGTTCCCTGAAATTCTAGATAGTAATTCATCATGGTTTTACAGATAGCAGATATTGCTCCATCATTTCCTCTATATTGCCTTTGGCATGATCATTCCTCATTGAACATAAATAATACCATAAAATCTTTCACATTTACTATAGTTCATATTTGAAATTATGCTTACAAAATCCTTTATTTCCCTGGATCACAAAGGTAAACCCTTTATTTGTCTCTAGACATTTTATCATATTACCTTTCATAATTATAATTTTGATCAAATTGGAGTCTACCATACACATGTGATATATTAATAAACAAGTCTTTTTCAATAATTTTAATTTGAAATAGTTTATCTTGTTAGGTTAAGTACATGATTAAACAATTTTGATCCCACTACTTCAGATGATGTTTCTTTTATTGTTTTTTGTAGTAGTTCTATGGTAAAAATATATATATATATATATATATATATATATATATATATATATATATATTTTTTTTTATTTTTTTTTTCTCTGTGAACTCACCTTTCCCTAGGTACTTGCTCTAGTAAGAATCTTGAGGTGGGGGAGGAAAGCCCTAATCTGGGCAGGCACAGTGAGTTTCAACAGCTAAGAGGGAATGAAAGACATGTGCAGGCAAGCCAGTGTGGCTCAATGGTTGAGTGTAGACCTATGAACCAGGAGGTCACAATTTGATTCCTGGACAGGGCACATGCCCGGGTTGTAGGCTTGATCCCCAGTGTGGGGTGTGCAGAAGGCAGCCAATCGATTATTCTCTTTCATCATTGATGTTTCTATCGCTCTCTCACTCTCTCTTCCTCTCTGAAATCAATAATTTTTTTAAAGAAAGACATAGGCACCCATTAAATAGTGAATGATGCCTTTGCTGCCACTATCTACCATACACCACTAATGCTCAGAGGACTACTTCAAACCCTTAGGGAGAAACAACGGAGAAGCATCGATCAGACCTTCAAACCTCAGAGGGAAGGTAGGGGAGGGTGGGGGTAAGGGGGAGAGATCAACCAAAGACTTATATGCAAGCATATAGGCCTAACCAATGGACACAGACAACAGGGGGGCGGTGAGGGCATGAGTGGGGTATGGGGGGTAACGTGGGGATAAGGACACATATGTAATAACTTAATCAATACAAAAATTAAAAAAAAACTGACAGAACAAGAGAAAGAAACAACAGGGTGCTTTAAGTGGGCTTGCTTTAATCCTGTGCTCCCAGAGGGTCTCACTTTCTGCCTTTATCATGGTGACACTGGCCTGGAGAGCTGGGGATGCTCACTGTAGCCATCTGCCTCCAGAAATACCAATTTAAGATTGCCTTTTGTCTCCCCGGGTGTTTGTCAACATCATGAAGTACAATACCTGAAATGTATGTGCTGCTTTGAATTCTACATATCACTTTATTTCTTATATATTAACCCATTTAATAATTTTTAACAACAATCCTGAGAGGTAGCTATAGCAAATATTATTATTCCAATATTTACAAATGAAGATACAGGAGATTGAAAATGTTAAAACACATACACAAGATCATATGTAGACATAAAAGTTAGGCCGATTGATTCTGATGTTATAGTTATTATTGTTAATGATTTTATTAGTTGTTTTTTTCTAGATGTTGTTTTAAAATCAAAATATTGTAGAAGTATACATAGGAACATACCAAACATGTTAGCCTATAAATTCTTTTGAACATACTTATTCTAACAGGTATGTAGAGGAAAAGATACCTCTGAAGAACAGGCAGATGCTTAGCTAGAAGAAAGAATAGAAGACAAACAAGAAAGTGGTGGAGATTGATGTTTTATGCAACATTCATCATATTCACATACTAGTTTACTAATCTACTCTTCATACTCAGAAATTACAGCCTCACTATAAATATAAAAGCAAAAGTAACCTTTTATACCGACAAATATATATATTTCCATATATATTGCTTTCTTTCACTGCTTTTAATGGTTGCTTTTTAGAAATATGGCTAAAAGGCCATTATCTTTACAAATTTCTTTTATCTTATATATTTAAAGTGAAAATTCAACAGAACTATTTTTATATTACTATAAAGAATAATTTGTGTATATTTTGCATAACATTTCATAAATTTCTATTTGCTTTTATTTTCTTTTTTCCTCAATTTTGTTTCCTTCCTTCTCCCTCCCCTTCTTCTTTTCTTTCTGTTTTTCTTTCTCTGCCTAGCTACATATCCATTGACATATCTACCTGTCTACCTACCACTTATATACTTCACATATAAATAAATGATTTTTAGTACCTATGAGTGAAAGCCTATGCTTGTATTTAGCTTAAGCTAAATGTGCTTGGGTTTGAGGGGGGGAAAAAGTCACTTTTCTTTTTGGAATTGTTTTTGATTACTAGAATTCTTAAGACAAAGCTAATTTTCGATTCTTAATTTTTAAAAGTAATTTATTACAGTTATAGCAAATATTATTATCCCTAGCTTTACAAAGGAAGGGAATGCATGTCTATTTAAAACTATGTATTCAAATTTTTCATAACTTTGACAAAGACAATCCTTTCAGGCTGAAAATTTCCATGGTTGGTCTCAATCAAGATCATTACCATAAATGAAGACATTTGGAGTTCAGCTGTTTTTATGTTACGAGTGCACAAACATGGGAATAGCAACATTTGAGAAGTTTTAGTTGTTTTTAGCTTTCTCAGCTGCTCTGTTTGTTGTTGTTGTTGCTTTTTACATGTTATTTTAATTTTCCTTTATTTTTTTAAAATGTTTTCCCCATCACCATTTATTCCCCTTATACCCTCTTCTACTTCCACCCACCACTCCCTCCCCACTGGTAATCATCACACTGCTGTCTCTGTCCATGGGTTCTCTCTCTCTTTCTTTCTCTCTCTCTCTCTCTCTCTCTCTCTCTCTCTCTCTCTCTCTCTCTCCTTTTGTTGATTAATAACTTAATAAAAAAATTTTAAAAAAAGAAACTGACAGAAAAAAGAAAAAGGAAAAGAAACAACAGGTGCTTTAAGTGGGCTTGCTTTAATCCTGTGCTCCCAGCAGGGTCTCACTTTCTCTCTCTCTCTCTCTTTATTTTTGTTGTTGTTTTTGTTCACTCAACTGCTCTGTTTTAACATAGGTTGGAACACTGGTTGGTGGATATGCCCCTGTAAGTCCTAATACTCTGTGTGGCTTTTCAGATACCAACATTATTGTGCTGACTTGAGCTAAATTTGGTAAAAGCTGGTTACTGCTAACAAGTTCTGCAGTTTTGACTTTGAGACACAGTTATACCCTGACGTGTTAATAAATACATAATATCAATCCTGTCTTCTGGAAAAAAAAGTTATTTTTCCTAAATTTTTTTCTTTACAGAGATAGAAAAAATAAAAATTTGGCCTCACACAATTAGATATTTTAAATTACAGTTTACTGATTTTATTTCATTTATTTACACAGCTAATACAGTATTATATAAATTAAACAGAAAACTGTGTGTTATGAGTTTTATCTAGATTTGATAATAAACTTCAGCTAGCATGATAATAAATTGATTAGTTTAGATATGCAGTTTAATCACCTTACAACTAATTCTGCCACAGCAAATTTGTCAAGAGTGTGACTGTCATTAGTTGTTTGGGTGACCACCTAACTGAAGCACAATTAAAGCTTCTGTAAGGAAGAAGCCCACTTGAAAAATAAAGGAAACAATAAACCCTGCTGATATTTATCTCTTTCTGCCTGTCCTCACCTTCCATTCTGCACAATTTATGTCTAGATAAGTTGGGATATAAAAATACATTCCAACCCTAATGTGTTATGAGCCTGTGAGCATATTCATGGTTTTTTGTTTTATTTTTTGTATGTTATACATCAAACAGTTTCCCAGAGCAATATTAATGAGGAAGAAGCTATTAAAAGTGTCCCTAAAAAATAGCAGTGGCAAAACACTTACTATAAAACAACATTTTTTCCAGGCAGTTAGAAAAATTCAATTTTTGAAACTAAGATCCTGAATTTGAAGAAATACTAACTCAAATAACTGTCAAAGTTTTTGGACTATCATAAATTAATGTTGAGGTAATTTTACATTTAATTTACAGAGATAGATATAGATAACTATGTTTTATTAAAATGCTATTATTAGAGGTTCAAATCTTATTCTATGGATTCAGAAATTATTAATTTAATTAAAAAGTAATGTGAATGGTTCATGGAATTATTACTCATCTGAAGTTTGTCTTTATTTTTTAGGTATTTTCATATCTCTAAAATGAGATTTTTTTTCAGAACCTGATCGAAAGAAGTAAACTATTGTAGAAGCATCACAATATTAAATATATATATGCTCCTCTATTAGTTGAATCTGAGTAAAACCTTTCTTTAAGTAGTAAAACCATCCCAAGGCCTGTAAAAAGGCCAAATGTACACCCTTTGGATTATGGCTTCCATAAAGACTAATTACTTTTCCTATTAAGAAGAAATATATATCAAATTTCTATAGCCTTCTGTCATTATCAATGATAGCATGCCAGGTGTTCACAGTTTATCACTGTCATGACTTCACAAAGATGTATGTGAAATTATGCATAGGGAAGAATTGTCTAAGCAGGTTTGAATTTTAAATTCTAACTTTTGACTCTCATATGTGTGCACTGACGTATGTGTGTGTGTGTGTGTGTGTGTGTGTGTGTGTGGTTGGGTGGGTGTGGGGTGTGTTCCACTATCATGTCAAGAAATATGTTGGTGACTTTTTTAAGGCCAGAAGAAAATTACAAGTATAGACAAGATTTGGTTTCATGATATAGCAAGTATATATTTACAACTATTTGTTATAATATTTGTGATACATTCCAGTTTAATATCTATAGGGAGGTTGCAGGATTTGGTAAATACATTAACTATGTTTGTATATCTTGATATTTTCTATATTTTTAAATCTTTAACAAATTCAATCATGATACTTTCAAAAAATTTTCTGTTCAAAGCATTAACTCTGATTTTTAACCAGTGTGTCCCAGGAATTTTTAAAACATGCAAGACCTAACTTCTTTCCCTTAAATTGTCAAATAATAAAAAAGTAACAACAGCCAACACAACAATAGCCGTCCAATGTGAATGAATCAAAATCATACCTATTTTTTTGTCAGATCAGCAGAAAGTATATTTTTGGTGTGCTATAGAATTTTAGTAATTAGGTTATGTGTGCCATGAGATCTAAAAGGTTGAAAATCGCTATATTAACTGAATATATATCTGTGTGCATGTGTGTTTGTAATAAATATAGCTAGATCAAGTTTTAAAAATCATAGCCCTAACAAAATTATTCAAAGGAAATGATTCAGAATTCATGACTGAAACAGAAGAACAGCTCTTTTAATAGTGACGGTAAGTTTGAGGGTATTTGGTAACAGCAATCCTTGAAAAAACTCATTGGAAGACCTTACTCAATAAGATTTGGTTCCAGAGGTCTCTGTGGTTCAGGTTTGGGTTGGAATAGAATCTCCACAGATGAGGAAACATAAAATAAAAGTAATCCTTCACAGATTTTCACTCTGTAGGCAATCATTCCTAAATCTGAATGCGATGCCCTTTCCCTTGTTATTTCTCATTACTTCTCTGTTTGTTCTATATGTGTCAACCCTGCTTTAATAATACTACGTTTACAAATTCTTAAGGAACCAAAGAATAAATGAGCACTGATTGTTTTCTTAATGTATGAGTGCCAAGAACCCCCACTCTTGAGCAGGTAAGACACGTAAAATCAGAATACACTATTAGTCAGAACTTAATTCATTATATACATATTAAACATTAAAAGTCTGGCCAAAATGATAGAAATACAAAGGGAAAACCATAATCCTTTTTTCTACTAGCATGTTACAATATGTGTGTTTAACTCATTTTTCTAATATGATAAAATTGTGATACATATTCTATCATAAAAGCCATAACTCCAAGATTTTCTAAGAAAGTACATATACATATACTCTATATTAATTACACATCATTATATTCATGTCTTCTAAATCTCATATCCTATTTTTATTTTAGAATAGTATTATTACATATCTCAAATGAAAATATGAAAAAGGGTAATTGAGAAGAAACTTTAAATCATGCTGGGCAGCAGCCTGGACCTGGGGAAGCTCCTTGAAGGAATTAAAGTTTCCTGTTCAAAAGTCATTTTATTTCAATAGAAATAATTTTTCAGATTTACCTCCGATAATTTAAAATTCCAGCTACTCTCTCATGGTTTAACTGTTGGTGATGATTTTTAACAAACTGGCTGATGCCACTCAAGTTTTGTTTAGCTCACACAGTGTTATAAATATTTATCTATCCTATCTAATAAAAGAGAAACATGGTAATTAGCCATACCTCCGCTACCCTTCCCATTGGCTAATCAGGGTGATATGCAAATTAACTGCCAGCCAAGATGGCGGCCGGCAGTCAGGCAGCTTGAAGTGAACATGAGGCTTGCTTGCTTCTGTGACAGAGGAATCCAACGTTCCCCGTCTGCCCTGCCGGCCTCTGAGCTTGCAGTTTGAAACATTGTTACAAATGTAGAAGCTAAACAAAACCCCAGAAACCTGCTTTCAGCCAGCCCGGATCTTAGAGCTGGAGTTGAAACAGTGTTTCGATTATAGAACCCAAACAAACCAGATACCTGCTTTCAGCAGCGGAGGCCTAAGAGCTGGAGCCAGGCCTCAGAGCTAAAGCTGGCCCAGAATAAAAAAAAGAAAGAAAAAAAGGAGCGGTTGGGAGCTTCAGTCACCCGCCAGCCTGAAAACAGCCATCAGCCCCTCATCCAGGCTGGCCAGGCACCCAAGTGGGACCCCCACCCTGATCCAGGACACCCTTCAGGGCAAGCCAGGCGGGCCCCACCCATGAACCAGGCCTCTATCCTATATAGTAAAAGGGTAATATGCCTCCCAGCACCGGGATCAGCGGAGCCGCGAGGCCTCCCAGGACTGGGATCAGCGGAGCTGAGAGGCCTCCTGGCACCGGGATCAGTGTGAGAGGGTGCAGCTCCCAAACCCCCTGATCTCCCTGTGGCTCTGTGTGTGACAGGGTCGGGGCCACAACCTCCCTATCCGCCCTGCTCTTTTAGTGACAGGGGAAGGCGCCCCAACCTCCTGATCAGTCCTGCTCTGTGCCTGATAGGGGGGAGCTCCCCAAACCCCTGATCGCCCTGCGGCTCTGTGTGTGACAGGGTGCGGTGCCCCAACCCCGCTCCATGGGTCCTGCTCTGTGTGTGACGGGGTAGAGCCATACCTCCCCATCGTCCCTGCCCTCAGTGTGACAGGGTGCGGCACCCCAACCCCCTGATCGGCCCTGCTCTGTGTGTGACAGGGGACGGTGCCCCAACTCCCCTATCGGCCCTACTCTGTGAGTGACGGGGGGGGATCTCCTCAACCCCGATTGGCCCTGCTCTCTGCGTGACAGGGGGGAGCTCCCCAACCCCCTGATCGGCCCTGGTCTGTGCGTGTCAGGAGCTCACCAACCCCCTGATCGACCCTGCTCTGTGTGTGACAGGGGGTGGTGCCCGAACTCCCCTATCGGCCCTACTCTGTGAGTGACAGGGGGGAGCTCCTCAACCCCCTGATCGGCCCTGCTCTGTTCATGACAGGGGGTGGCACCACAACCTCCCCATCGACCCTGCCTTGAGTGTGACAGGGGGCGGTGCCCCACCACCCAATTGGCCCTACCCTGAGCGTGACTGAGGGTGGCATCACAACCTCCCGATCCGCCCTGCTCTGTGCATGACAGGGGGCGGCACCCCAACTCCCCAATCGGCCCTGTTCTGAGCCTGACCAGGGGCTACACCTAGGGATTGGGCCTGCCCTTTGCCACCCTGGAGCAGGCCTAAGCCAGCAGGTCGTTATCTCCTGAGGGGTCCCAGACTGCGAGAGGGCACAGGCCAGGCTGAGGGACCCCCCTCCCCCCTGAGTGCAGAAATTTTTGTGCACTGGGCCTCTAGTATATATATAAAAGCCTAAGTGACCAAATGACCAAACGACTGGTCACTATGATGCGCACTGACCACCAGGGGGTGGTCGCTCAATGCAGAAGCTGCCCCCTGGTGGTCAGTGTGCTCCCACAGCAGGAGCGCTGCTCAGCTGACTGATGGGTGCCAGACACCGGGCTCATGCTTGGCAAGTGCAGCTGTGGCGGCACGGTCCTCTCCCGCCTCTGCAGCAGGTGCAGCGGGGCCAGGATGAGTGGGAGCAGCACAGCACCTGGCCTGTGCTCAAGTTACCCCTGGCCGCCTGCTGCTTCGGGCACTACTACATTCCTTGGGGTCCCGGATTGCAAGAGGCCTCAGGCCAGGCTGAGGGACCCCACCCATGCACAAGTCTGTGCACCGGGTCTCTAGTATTCATGTAATATAAAAAGTTAGACTATATTATTTAAAAAGCTGCAGTTCCCACTTCTTTTAAGACTCAGAGCACGTGGGAACACCAAACTCTCATTTGCACTTAGCAACAGTTGGCTGAGTGAAGCCCAGGTTTTCATTGGTGCACTTTGTCCATCCAGGAGCTTTTACCCCTGCTTTAAAAATATAGGAAGAAGTGGTTGCCTCCACTGAGCTACATGAAGAGTAATATTATTTTATAAAAAGAGTAAAATGTTTCCCAGAAAAAAATAAAAATGTATAAATAGTCTTACCTGCTCAGATTGGCAAAGGATAGAGTTATTCTACTTACTTGTAATTTTTAAATATTTAAGGTTCCCATAATAACTTGACCCTAAATAGCCTAATGAAGGTGTTCAGGGTCTTTTTGTAAACACTAAATATGGTTAAGGAGCATGTAGGTAAGAGGGAAATGAATATATATGCAATGTCTATTGCAATCAAGTAACTTCGGTGTATTCATCAAAGAGTTTATCATATGATTGGCCTAAGTTTATATTCCCATGGTGGAAATAGGCAACAAACCCAATCATTTTCAGCTACCCCTACATTATTTGCTAGATGTAAAGTGCAAAAGAAATCTACATGAGGCAGAAGCTTGTTAAACCAGAAAGAATTCATTTTATCCTAATCCTCATGGTGTTGCGGTCATGTGCCTAATCTACTGATTTACCTATTCTTGATCTTTTTACACTTCTATTAACCATGGGCACTTAGATTTTCTCCTAAACTCCATCCTCCCAAACACCAAAAGGGTTTTTGTTGTTTGTGCATCATCTTAACAAAACTACCTTCTACGCCGAAACCGGTTTGGCTCAGTGGATGGAGCGTCGGCCTGCGGACTGAGGGGTCCCGGGTTCGATTCCGGTCAGGGGCATGTACCTGGGTTGCGGGCATATCCCCGGTGGGAGATGTGCGGGAGGCGGCTGGTCGATGATTCTCTCTCATCGATGTTTCTAACTCTCTATCTCTCTATCTCTCTCCCTTCCTCTCTGTAAAAAATCAATAAAATATATTTAAAAAAAAAACAAAAAACAAAAAACAAAAACAAAAAACTACCTTCTACCCATTGTACGTCGGTTGCTCTTCCTTGTTCTTTCTGTACCAGCTGGCCATGCGGGTGTGTGTGTGTGTGTGTGTGTGTGTGTGTGTGTGTGTATTGTACAACTTTAGAAATTGATTTTTAGGGGGGAGAGAGAGAGAGAGAGAGAGAGAGAGAGAGAGAGAGAATGTGCGAGTGAAACATTGATTGGCTGCCTCTTGCACGCCCCCTACTGGGGATCAAGAACTGCAACCAGGGCATGTGCCTTGACTAGGAATTTGAACCAGCAACATTTAGGTGACCAGGATGACACACAACTGACTTAGCCATACCAGCCAGCTGGTCAAGTTTTAATTCCAATAAGCAGTGAGCCATTTATGCCAGCACTCAAGAATCTGCCTAAACATTTTCCCAGTATTTCCGTGTATTTATTTTCAAGAGATTGGCTCTATTTTTTCAATATATGATAGTATTCTAAAAATTTCCAAAAAATATATCTTATATCCAGGTTGAAACATGTCAATTACAAAGACATATGTGATTTATGAAGACACTGCTCATTAGTTCAAGGAAGCTCAAAGCCATGAGCCACGTGCTTGATATTTTTCTACTAAGAAAAAAAAGTCTGAATTAATTTAGATTTAGACTCACACAACAAATATTTGCTTTAAAGTCATTTTACCTTTTATTTCTTTAGTAAATTCATATTTAAATTTAAATGTTTCAGCAAACAAAATATCTAGGCGATAATCTCAACAAATATTTCTTAAAACATGGTACTTGCAAAAAGTATCTGAAAATATTAATTTTTGTTTCGCAAATAGAGAGTTTTTGTCCAAAAAGTAAACATCTCTGCAAACTATTTCTTACCCAAAATACTAACTGATGAAGCAGAAATTGTCATTTTATCAATACTTTAATTCAAATGAAAAGAAATGAAATTTTTATTACATGTATGTATGTTAATTTGAATTCCTTTCTTATCCCCTTAACATATTGTTAAGTGAACTGGACTCATTTTCATCATATTTCTAATATAAATTAAATGTATTCATTTAGCGTAAAGAGCCAGGGGATCCAATAAAGAGAGGATATTTGATTAAAGTGAAATGCAAGACCACCTTCTCCGGGGCTTTCTATTACAGTCCAAATCTCAAAATGTGTTCCATAATTGAGTGTTCTTATACAGTGGCATTATCTCCTCACTTTCTGAAGTTACAGTATTGTATCACTAGTGTATTAAGCCACAGAAAGAGTACCTTCGGGTATTGAAACGTGATACATAGAGTATATGGGTTTTAGAAAAGGTGATATATTAAATATATTTTTGGAAAAAAAGAAAGTATATAGTCTGGGTTTTCTTATTAGGATTAAGGATAAATACAACTAAAGTATGTTTTCTACCATTATTACATTTTGAAGTTTTTATTTCCTTCATCATTCCATGATCCCAGATAGGTATCTAAACACAAGGAAGGCAGACTGTTTTCACAGCTGCTCTTACAAAGCTGTACCTATGCACTCTGGACCACACAGGGGGAACACAATTGCTCCATTGTTAAAGCAATAACAAGGGATGCTTTCCTAAAATTTAGGTTTACTCAAATTTATTTAATTGCCCTGCTCAAAGATCAATTCTGTGTGTATATACCTATCAGTATAGGAACATATCAGTAAGGAGATTTATTTTGGAAAACTGGTTTGGAATAACATGGAAAAGAGGACCATTGTAAAATAATTAAAGTCTCATGATCTTAAAAGTTAAAAGGTAATTGATTGTGTCCATTGTGTCCAAGAACATGTCTATTACATCTCAAACACACACTTCAGGATAAAAAAGAAATAATGCAAGTAGAAGCAACAATGTCATCATGTAAGATTATATTCTGCTTGCCAAAGTAATTTCTCAATATGTTCCAGTGAATTACACCATTTTCTTGTTTATTATTCAACTCAGATCTCACACACACACACACACACACACACACACACACAAATGCACCCCCATAACCAAAATCTGTCATTTGTTAAGAGAACAAAGTAATGAGGCATGTTCCACTACTCTTTTTTTTAAGTTTTTAAGTTAAGCACATGAAGGTGAGGAGTTTACATTTCATTGTTTCCTTCCAAAAGGCTACTCTTAAATAGCATTTAAGAAAGAAGAGATAGATTGATTCATACCTATGAAATTCCAAAACAAAAAATTAATACTCTGATTTCTACTTTAGTATTTTTTTAAATATTCTCAGCAGTTTACAGGTTTATTGAATCCCGCTAGAAGTGAGGCCAAACCACTTAAAAAAGAACCTTCGGCTCACCAATTAATGCCTGACTGCTTCCAACAATTCCCCAGGAAACTGTACTAGACATGTGCTGTCAGACTCAGCCGGTTTTTTATTAAGTGGTACACTGACACTCCTAGAGCCTAGTCAACTACAGCAATCTAAAGTTTCCTCAAAAATCAGCTTCCTTGTATGGATCTATCTCCCAACCTGCAGTGGCTTTTACTTAGATACTTTTAAGTTGCCTGATGACGATGTTCATTTTTAATAAAAGCGACTGACACTCGCTGCATTTTTTACCCTTCTTTCAGCATTTTGAATGCACTAACACATTTAATTTGCAAAACTATGAAATATAAAGCCAATCAGAGAAAGACAAGTATCACATGATCTCATTCATATGTGGAATCTAATGATCAAAAATAGACTGATGAACAAAATAGAACCAGAGACACAAAAGCATGGAACATAGAAGGTGAGGGTGGGTGGGTGGGAGGGAAGAGATCAGCCAAAGAACTTGTATGCATATATGCATAACCCATGGGCAGAGACAATAGGGTGGTGAAGGCCTGGGATGGGGTGTGGGGTGTGGGGTCGGGCTAGAAAGGGTCAGTGGGTGGGGGGGAATGGGACATATGTAATACTTTCAACAATAAAGGTTTCTTAAAAATATATACAATTTAAAGATGAGAAAACTGATTTAAAGAGAACTTGGGTTCTTTCCAAAAGTCACATCCCGAGTCAAGAAGCAGAGTAAGAATTGGAACCCAAGCAGACTGGCCTCTGAGCCTGTCCTCCTAAGCACAGTGAAGATCTGCCTCTCTGCTTACTGTCTCTCCACTCTTCCTTTGAAAACCCAACAAGAGATAACACTAACTGTGGTCTGCAAGGAAGCTTTTTGATCCATTTATATTCATCCTGAACATCAAAAGAATTCTGAATGCACATAAAATTTTGTTTTTAAGAAGTGAAATGTTCTGCTTATGTCTGAAAATAAATATAAAAGATTAGGATAACCAAAGGCTAGGAGCAATATGCTCCTAGTCTAAATATCTGAATTTAGGGGCCTTGCACAAAAACACTATGGGTGAAGCAAAAATAAATAATAGAAGTGAAATAAGAAAAAAATTATAGGTAAAAATATAAGCATTGCCTTAAAACTGATTTACATGACACTACACCTCAAAACTATGTAAAGATACTACTTAGAATGACACATATAGTGAGCCTGGTGTCAGAGTTTTTAACCTCATTCACAAAAATACTGTCAGTTGAGCCTCGTAGTCCAATTAAGCTGGGAGAAGGGGGATCAGCCTTCTTACAAATGTAAGAAAATAAATGTGAAGATTACGGTCCAATAGCTGCTCTGCAATATATTTTATTTTAAATATTTTAGCAGTAGTTATTCTTAAGCAAAATACTTTTTGAAAATATCTCATGATCTTTAAGAAAATGTATAAAATACTAAACACAAGTTGGGAAAAATAAATATCACAGCTACAACCACGAACTAATTCATTTAATTTGTAGCCTCAAAAATCTTTTTTTCTACTTTTCCCAAAGTCGACTTTTATCAATATTTAATTGTGACTTTATCTCTAGCACCTTCTCCTACTCTTTCATCTTTCTCTAATGTAGAGTCACTCCAACAAAAATAAATTTTATTGTTGGACATCAATCTTTAGAGTTGTAAACATGAGATTATTGGTTTGAATAAAAACATCTGCATGTTTGAGTTTTTCTGTTTTCACTTAGATGTTTAGTATCATATAAACATAGCTGTATTCCAGAGATATGATAATATTTTTTATTTTAAATACTTGAATTTGTTTTTACCAAGTTTTAAGTGGTCTTTTTTTAAACACATTTTTTTTTCTCTTTGGCTAAATTCAAGGGAGGTTTATATTTCCACTAAAACAAAGCAGATTTTAATTTCAAAGGGTGTTTTCATTTATTTTGGGTGTGTCAAGAGTTCCTTGTGAGTGTCCTGTAAGTAAAAGTCTACAGAGTTAGAACTTCCTTTACCAGTTGAGGATTTTTTATTGAGATAAAATTTACCTATAGTGAAAAGCAGAGACAGGTATTAAATATGCATTTTGACGAATTTTGATCTATCTATCTACCCCCCAGTAATCAATCCACTGTTTAAGATATGAGATATTATATTTCTTTCCCCCACTGTCAATCTCCATCACGGATTGGCAAACATAATTCTGATATCTACCACTATATATTCCTAACTATAAGTTCTAAGTTCAAGAACTTAATATAATTATACTTCTCAAATTAGTGTTTGTGTATTATATGAAGAGTAGAGTATTATTTTTCCCCATTTATTTTTCCAGTTTCTCAAGAACCATATATTTAAAAAAAAATCCAACAACTTTTCTTTCTCCACTGAACTGAGTTGGTCCTTAGGCTGAAAACCAATCACGTCAAGTGCACCCTCATGAACTCTATTTTGTTAATAGATTAAGTTCATGTGCCCAAAGTACAGTCTCTTCATTACTGTAGCTTTATAGTAACTTTTGAAATCAGGTATAAAATTTCTCCAAAATTATATTTCTATTTTATGATAACTGATTATTGTAAGGACCATGCATTGGCACTTTACTTTCAAATAAGCTTGAAAATTTCTATTGGAGATTTTATTGTGATGACTTTGAACCTCTACACCAATGTGGAGAGAATTAAGTTAATTACAATATGGACTTTTCAAGTCCATATACTTGGCATTAACTTAAGTCATCTTTAATTTCTTTTACCAATTTTTATTCACAGTATAGAGATTTTATACATATTTCCTAAATTTTACCTAAATATGTTCTGATTTATTTTAAAATAGTATTTTAAAAATTATATTTTTATTTGTTCTTTTCTATAATCCTATGGAATAAAGAGGGAATATGCTAATTGACCATCACTTCATCACAAAGATGGGAGCACCCACAGCCAATAATGAGAGAATATGCTAATTGTTGCCCCACCCTCAAAGATGGTGGCGCCCACAGCCAATAAGAAGGGAATATGCTAATTGACTGTTATGCCCTCAAAACTGGCAGTGCCCACACCACAAGATGGCAGTGATTAGTTCCCTCAGCCCCACCAGGGCGCCTGCCTCCAGAGTCCCCCAGTCCTCTCAGCCCCCCAGCCACCCAGGGCCAGCCCAAGGCACAGGCAAGACTTGGATGGCAGCTGCCCAGCTGCCCAGGGCCGCCTGAGGCTCAGTAACCAGGGCCAGCCGAGGCTTGCACTATTGCCAGTGGCAGCAGCAGAGGTGTTATGGGGGCATCACCTTCCCTTGATTGCCGGTAGCCTTCTGCCCCCGAGGGCTCCTGGACCATGAGGGAGGCAGGCCAGGCTGAGGGACTCCCCTCCAGTGCATGAATTTTCAAGCACCAGGCCTCTAGTATATAAATAAAATTGATCTTTGTTTATTTACCATTTACCTGTAAGTTGCAAATTAACTTATTTCTCATAGTGTTTTGGGAGCACAGGGAGGAGGTGACAGATTCCTTAAGATTTTCTTAAGTAACAAAGATGGGTTCTACGTTTAAAGGAAGTGCTATTTTTTCCCCTCAGTCCTTATGTCCTTATTTTACTCCTTGTTTTATTGACCTGTATACAACACTGTGTTCATTTAATAGGATGCCATGAATGGAAGCACTCATAATCTCAGAGGAAGCACGCATAATCTCACCATTATCCCATTACCATAATGTATCTGTGGATGTTTCCTAAATGTCCTTTGTCTCATTGAGGACATCACCTCTACTATTAATCTGCTGAGAGTGTTTATCTAGAGCAGCCGTGGGCAAACTACAGCCTGCGGTCCAGATCCGGCCCATTTGAAATGAATAAAACTAAAAAAAAAAAAAAAAAAAAAAAAGACCATACCCTTTTATGTAATGATGTTTACTTTGAATTTATATTAGTTCACACAAACACTCCATCCATGCTTTTGTTCCGGCCCTCCAGTCCAGTTTAAGAACCCATTGTGGCCCTCAAGTCAAAAAGTTTGCCCACCCCTGATCTAGAGTGTGTGTGGAATGCTGTCAAATGCCTTTGTCTGCATCTAGTGAGATTTTTTTTCACACTTAAACATTTACATTGATTTTTTAAAATGAAAAACTAGTCCTGCATTCAGGAAATGAATCCAAATTTGTTATAATAAAAATTCTAAAATATTATTAAGGATTTGTGTTTCTATATTTAAGAAGAATATTAATTTGTCATTTTTATGGCATCATGTAAGTTCATGTGTATCATTTTATCTCTCAGTTATAAGAGCATATATGAGATTATGTATATATGTATATAGGTATGTACATTTCTGTTATATTTGATGGATTGTCAGCTTTAATAAGTTTATTAGTCTCACTATAAGGTTAGAATAGAACAATTTGTTACCTTAAAATATAGGTTGGTCTTTGATCATCACAGAGTCTGTGATACATACATAAGCCAGCTTTATGACTGAATCATGACTTTCCAGAACTGAGTGAAGAAAATGGTTGAACACTAGCCAAAGGAGGGAGTTCACGTTCTATTTGAATCTTGATAACAATGGAGAAGAAGGTGTGAATGCAACAGCCTGTGAGTCCCAAATATCTCTAAATCAACCCCCACCCTTTACTGTCAGGGGAGAAACAGCTATTTTGCCTGCAGGTCCCAGTAGGTGCACCAGTAATTGCCAGAATCAGGATGTGTCTCTTGCTACGTGAGAAAAAGGCTATCAACTCTCTGGCTCTTTTCAGGTGGAAAGTACATTTGAGGGTATGAAAATCTGGTCTCAAAGACTAAGAATTTAGGTTCCATAGTCAATGGTGCCAGGCTGAAAAGATTTTGGAATCTCCAGGCAAAATGTGACTCACCAAACTATTATCAATATATAGCTAAAGCCTGTCATTCATTCACATCTCAATGTTACTTAAATGCAAACAACTATATCACCATTAAGTTGTGCCTGCCAGTTTTACTGTCTGTGGTGTGCAGATTTTACTCTAGTAAACATTCCAGTGAATAAAAGAACGTTTTGTACCCAGGCAAATTTGTAGTTGCTGTCATTTGCTTATTTAGCCAAGGCCCCAGATGAAGAATTGAGATTGTCCAAGACTGGACATCCTAAGGCATATGGGTTTTCTGTTACTTGCATCTGAACGAATCTTGACAAATCCCTCTGTTAATGTAAATCTGCTCCAGTAAAGTTAGTCTACTCTGAGTGAGCAGGCAACATTGCCCCTTTGTACCCATCCAGCTGGGAGCAGCCACCACTGAGGCTAGGTGTGATGCACCCAAGTGAATACTAACTGAATGGAACTTGTGCAGCATTCTTTTGTCCTGACCCTCTAATTTGCCTGTGCTGTGAAATTTTACTGTAAAAAGTGAAACACATCTTTCCTCTTAGACATTATTCAGTAGGTAATTTGTGTAAGTATTTTTTTATTTATCTTTTCATAATACTTATAGAAAGATCAAGTCATTTTTTTCCTACCTTCCACACCCCCTACACAAGTATTTTTTCCTGACCTTCATTTGAACTGGAAAAATAACAAGAATTTCATAAATATTCTCAAAGCATATGGTCTCATTAATTTTTGTGTGTGTTTTATTCTGACCTTAAGCTGTCATTATTGCACCTGTTAGAATAGTTTGCACACATATTATAGATTTGACATTTTGAAGATAGCTGCTGTCAATAAAAATTATAGATGTTTATTTTAAGTACTGAGGCTAGAAATCATCCAACAGATCCTGGAGGAAGCTAGACCTGATGAAGGCAAATACATCCAAAAAATATTACTTTTCCATATGGTTTCAGAGGCCTCAAAAATACCTAAGTGCATTTTTAGCATTTTTACTTAATGAATTAAAATTAACCTATGCAAAACATTTGTAATGGCATGAATTAATTTAAAAATAATATAGTTAAAGAATATTTTCATACATTTCTCTATTGTAGATAATATTTATAATATATGACAGGCCATAATTCATTGAATATTGTCAAAGTTATATTCTCATTCCCTTTAGTATTTTATTTTATTTTACTAAAAAGGTAATGTATGTTCCTATTTTTAAAATAAATAGCGAAAAGAATATAATTCTCTCAACAAAAAGCTAATCTTCTCATATCCATAACTGATTACATTGGTACTTAAACTCACACAAACACATTTTTTTTTTTTTTAACCACAAATCCTTCAGGAAGCAGATGGACTAAAAAATTATAGGATATACTTATTTCAAATTCAAGTTAAAGAATACTATTTAATCAAGTCTTATATTAATGTTTTAAGAATTAAGGAGATTCCAGACCTGTTATTTTGGGTTGGTAACAGGTTTAAATAGAATTGTCCCAATTTAAACATAAATAACAAGAGGAGAAACTAACAAGAGCCAAGAGAAAAATAATCCAGCAAGAAAATTAGAAAGAAACATAATTAATAAATTATATATTTTAGAATTAGTAAAAAATAATATTTATTTCAGAGAATACATTAAAATGTAATTGACTACTTATTTGGGAGGTCAAATAAGTTAATGAGACAAAAAATAAGATTAAATGAAGTGGTCAGAGAAAAGTAAATTAACTAAAGAGAAAAAATGCGATCATATAATCAATGTATAATAAGGATATGTGATCAGTAATAGAATTCAGACTTAATAAATGACACAAATTATATAGGAATAGAGAAAAAAGAAAGGTGAAAAGTCTGGGAGTAATAGGTGTGATGGTTAGTTTTATGTGTCAACTTGGTTAGGCTATACTACCCAGTTATTTGGTTAAACATTCTTCTAGGTGTTTCTGTGAAGGGCTTTTGTTGATGAGCCTATCATCTAAAATCATTTGGCTTTAAGTAAAGGAGATTATCATCCTTTATAATGTGGTGGGCCTCTTCCAATCAGTTGAAGGCCTTCAGAACAACCTGAAGATTCCCTGGAGAAACGTTCTGCCTTAAGACAGACACTTTTCAACATGCCAGTCTGAACTGTGGATTTGTGACTTGCTGACCCCCATATCTGTAAGCCAATTCTTTTCAATAAATCACCATCCTTGATAGGTAGATAGGTAGGAAGATAGGTAGGTAGGTAGATGATAGATAGATAGATAGATAGATAGATAGATAGATAGATAGATAGATAAATAGATAGATGATAGATAGATAGATAGATAGATAAACAGAAAAATGGAGATAAACATCCTACTGATTCTGTTTTACTTGAGAACTTTGACTAATATAATAGGTACAAAAGATAGGCAATAAAGAGCCAGAATATTGATTGGCATATCTGAAAAATATATATTCAGAGACTCAATAAATATAATTATTTTCTACCAGTAAGTTGAAGGTATATATGTGTTTTGGGACTAATATGTCCTATATTGGGTCAAGAAAAATTAATAACTTAAGAGAGTTATTGCCTTTTATTCACCATGTAGTTATTCATTAATAAGTTTAAAGAAAGAATGCTGTATGTTGGCAGATTAATTGGATCATCTATAAAGAACAGAAGATAAGAATAGTCACAACTCTCTACAACATGAGATGCCAGGGAAAATGAACCAATATGTATAGAGTTTTGATGGTAAGAAATGATATAAAACAAAGATTTGGGAACCATTCGACCTTTTCTTTTTTTCACTAGAAAGAACAGAAATATATTATCATGTAGGAAATAAAAAGAAAGTACATTATTCACATATCTTTTCTAAACTATGAAATCAGAGTGAAATCAACACTTCAATGTCTGAGCCAATTCCTGTCTTTTTAACATGTAAAGCATCTAGAAACAACTTGTTTCTACTAGAAAAATAACTCTAAGAAGCCCTAGATTATAGATGAATCCCAGAAAATATGGAGATAAAGATTAATAAATTTTACCATTTAAAATGTTACTTTAAACATTTAAAAAAATCTAAGAAAGCCTAAAGTAATGAATTGGTAAAATTAAAAAAAAGTCTATGTATGTAGAAAAAATGGCAAATATTTTTATTAGAAAACTAGAGGCCTGGTGCACGAGATTCATGCACTCAGGGGGTGGTCCCTCAGCCCGGCCTGCACCTTCTTGCAGCCTGGGAGTCGGGAAAGGCTCTCACCACCACCTCTGCGCTTGCCAGCCATGATCCGGCTTCTGGCTGAGTGGTGCTCTCCCTATGGGAGTGCACTGACCATGAGGGGGCAGCTCCTGCATTGAGCATCTGCCCCCTGGTGGTCAGTGCACATCAAAGCAACTGGTCGTTCCGCCGTTTGGTCGATTTGCATAATACCCTTGTATTATATAGGATTGGCAAAGAATATAGATATTTCACATAAAAAAATAAACTGTACATAAAATAACTTCTTTAAAACTAAAAAAGAAAAAGTGCAAGGAAATAGCCATATGTTTCTTTTGCCTATAAAATTAAAACTATGAAATGTTTGCCAATTTCAGTGCTAGCCAGGTTGGGAGGTAACAGGAGTTGTCTTTGAATCACTGATAGTAGTACAGACAGATGCAGCCTGTTTGAAATCCCCTTTTGTGGTATATTTTTGCAAAGCTTCAAATGTGAACACATTTTGCCTCAGCATTTTCAACGCTAGAAATGTATGCCATGGTAGATAATGGCATATGTCTGAAAAGAAGGCATGTGCATAGTTGTTCTTCATGGTGCTATTTACAATAATGAAAAATTATAAATACTAATTGTTAATTGGTTCAATAAATTGTAATAGATCCATAGGCAAGAACATAATGCAGGCATTATAATTATAATGGATACCTATATTTGTTTATGGAAATAATCGAAAATATAAAGATCAGTTGAAACAAGTAAGATTTATAAAGCAGCATGTCTAGAAAACTAATATTGACTAAAATATATACAATAAAGTGTTATCTAAAATATTGGTCATCAAACTTTCTTCTACGTAATTTTTATGTGTTTGCATTTTCTATAATGCACATGTATGCTTTTTTATGATAAAAACATTATATTTAAATAAACTCTATAAACCCTGTTGGAGAGAAGATTACTTGATGATTTTAATAAGAGAATTATATAGAAATTGCATTTCGTAACATAAAATTGTTTTTAACTATCTACTCTTGATGTGAGACTCCATTAAATAGTAAAGTGTTCTTTAGAAGGAGCTACAGGAAACAATAACCTAATATCAACTTCCATTGCTTATTATTGTGATTACAATGATGTTAATAAAGAATTCTACATTTTGATGAAAAAATCTCCCAAAGGAGATTTAAAGGATGACAGGTAATCATGTAGAACTAGTACTAAACATTGAATACTGACAAAACAACTGCTTGTGTTATAGAAGTTAATGAGATAATATTTCAGGAAGCAAAATAATATTACCTGAGAGGACACCATCTGGGCTTTGTGTTTAGTAATCAATTTTAAAGAAAGCCTATTGCTACCTATAATTTACTCCATCTTTTAGAAAAAATATGCAAACTACATGAAGGCTATGTTGGGACATTAAGAGCTAGTATACCTGCTGAGGTTGGTATTTTTATGTCTTATAGTCCTACCAATTTATTCACCAAAGCACAATGTTAAAAGAGAGCCAAAATGGAATATAATTAAAAAGGCAAAATCCAAATAAGTTTATTATGCTTATTGGAAGAATAAAAATGATAATTCCACGTCACAAAAGTGAGAACATGTCCATTATTATTCGATATTAAGGAACCAAATAGACATACCTTTTCTACTTACTGAAGAAGTAAATCTACTGTGAGGAAGGAGTGACTTATCTGACCTCATCACAAAATAGTTGAAATATCACTTAAAAGTATTCTTTTGTTACACCTAAAATCTCAATAAAATGTATTGAGTCAGAGAAATGTATTGAGACATTTCCCTGGCCTAGAGCTTGAAAAGTCCCAAATTTGTCACTCATGTTTTCAGTAATTTCTTAATTGAGTTAATCCTTCTCAAAGGACATCCTTTTGTAATGTTTGTAAATTGGTGGGGTGGGGCTGTCTGATTGTTAAGGACATAAACCCCCAACACCAAGCTGTCAAGATCCCGAAACCAACCCACCCATTATAGTCTCATAATGACCTATAGCAAGCAATTCAGTCCATAGATGCTGGAATCCCATCTGGACTAGCCATATGAATGTCAGTGTGTCTATTAGCAGACCTGGCCCAACAACTTAAGTCAGTCAAAGAATTCAAGGTCAATGTGAAGTACATTCCTTCCTCACCCCACCCCCAATTTATAGTCTCCCTAAACAAGAGGACAAAATAAAAGGTGGAATCAAGTGGTTGGGTTGAATTGGTTTAGTGAGTGTGAAGGTGGCCTCTTGCAGAGCAGGGGGTCAACCAGTAGTCTGGAATCTAAGCTTTAACTGTAAAGCAGCCTTTTCACTGAGCCTCAGGGGTCATTTTATAGGTGTTCTATAAACATTTTACAGGTCTTCTCTGGCCATTCCTTTTTTATAACTGCCCATCGTATCCCTCCTGAGGTGCTGGCCCAGCAGGGGGTGACGTAATGGCCAGTTATGGAGATCAGAATGGATGGCTTTCTTCACCCACTCACCTTCCACCTACTGTTTAATGACCACCCACCCATTCCCAGCCCATTCAAGAGAAATTGGCAGGAGGAACTCTGAGAGGACAAACTAGAGGAAATTTATACCTGAAGGTCTCTCACTGCCACTCTGCTAGTGAATGACCATCCCACTGTGCTTCTTTGAATACAGACAGGATTGTATTTAAATCAAGAAAAAAATGCAACTGAATCTGATATTGGAAGAATCATGGGAAAGAAAACAAGACAGCGTAAGGCTCCCTCCCTTGTCATTCTGAACATGAAAGAAAAGTCTTTGCATAGTGCCCACACAATGGTCAAGAAAATTTTCAGTGCCCTAAGCACAATTTTGAGATTATGTGTCTAATCAACCTATGCTACAGAAGGAAAAATAAGGTTTACTTTTTTGTTTATTTTTTTTAATTTATCTTTATTGTTGAAAGTATTACAGATGTTCCCCCATTTTTTCCCCATTGACCCTCGCCACCACGCATCCACCCCTCCCAGGTTTTCACCACATTATTGTCTGTGTCCATGGGCTATGCATATAAATTCCCCCCTTAATCTCTCCCTACTTCCCCTAGCCCCACCTTCCCTCTGAGATTCATCAGTCTGTTCCATGCTTCTATGTCTCTGGATCTATTTTTTTCATCAGTTTATTTTGTTCATTAGATTCCACATATGGGTAAGATCATGTGATACTAATTTTTTCTCTGACTGGCTTATTTTGCTTAGCATAATACTCTCCAGGTCCCTCCATGCTGTCTTAAAGGGTAAGAGATCCTTCATTTTTACAACTGAATAGTATTCCATGATGTAAATGTACCACAGCTTTTTTATCCACTCACCTACTGATGAACACTTGGGCTGTTTCCAGATCTTACAAAGGAGTAAAGTCAGTCTCTCAATAAATGGTCTTAGGATAACTGGACAGGTACATGCAAAAAAAAAAAAAAAAAAAAGAAAGAAAGAAAGAAAGAAAAGAAACTAGACCACTAACTTACACCATACACAGAATAAACTCAAAATAGATAAAAGACTTAAGGGTAAGTCATGAAACCATACAAATCCTAGAAGAAACCATAGGCAGAAAAATAGTACCCAGTTATTTCATCAACCACTAATGTAGGTATTGCTGTGAAGGTGTTTTGTAGACATGGCTAATATTTACTATCAATTGACTTTAAATAGAAGAGATTACCTTTATAATGTGGAAGAGCTTCAATCAGCTGAAGGCTTTGAGAGCAAAAACTAGATTTCCCAGAGAAGAAATTCTGAAAAGATAGGTTATTACAGGTCCTAAAGGGGTGAGGAGTGGGATGGGGAATGAGGACAGGGAAATGCCATGCTATAAACAGAGCTACCAGATTTGCTCACAAAATACAAGGCCAGATGAGAGTTCAAGATTTAAAAGACAAATGTAAGAATATCATTGGAATGATAGTTATCTGCTTCCCTGGAGAAGTAGGAGAGTCCACTCCTCTGGGGAGACAGTGGGGGAGCAAGAGGGAACTAGGGGTTTTTAAGGGAAGAAACCCATGAGGCAAGGTGAGCAGGGCTTGGGTTGATTGGTTTGAATGATCTCAGCAAACTGGGGCATAAAAGCATTTCTTAGTTGCCTGGTATCTCTGACCCTGATGTGCTTAGGGCAGGGAATACTGAACTAGAATTAAAGAGTCCTATAGAAGAGGTGGAGGAGGTGTGGGCTCTGAATTGGTTAGTTTGCATATAAATGGTGCACACCAGAACCTTCACTACCTCCAGGAATTGACTAGCCCTGGGTGGGGCAGGCTCTCCAAGGTCCTAAGGCCCAGAATAAAGAGACAGGCTTAATACACCCTTCTTGGTTTCTTTACTTCAAAATCTACCCTAAAATGCTTTTACTCTAATGTTTACATGGCTGACATTAAATGTTAACATTCCCGGGAGACAGCATACACAGACAGGCTTCCTCAAATAGGTAAGTTAAGACATGTTGTATCGGACATTCTTTCAGAGGCTCCCCACCACCTGGGACTGTCCCACTCTGCATTTCCAAAAACAACAACTAGGAGAGCAGTGAGCAAACACAATGTGACACACTCTACAAATACTGCTCCGTGGCTTTATTTATTTCACGATTCTTCTCTGTGATATTTGGACAGCCTTGTAAATGAGAATCTAAGCCAAATGCAAACCAGCATTCTCAAACAAATATGCAAGCAATAATACTAGTCTTATCATTAGGTAACCACCAAGCAAATGTTTTCAGTTGTCTCAATGATACCAGCCAAACACAAAACGTAAGAGAACCAAAAATCTCTCCCTAGGTTTCTGACCCTTCCCTTCTTTTTAAAATATTTGTTTTATTTCTCTTTTTGGTAGGGAACACATTTCAAAAACTTCCTTTTGACTCTTTACAAGAACTTAGAGCTGTAATGATCCTATTGAAAATATTCTGACCACTATTTTCATGTTTATTTTAGTTAAATTTAGAGAACCAACCTCATAAAATGTATCAGCATGATTGGGAAAAAAGTCACAGATTTGTTTATAGAATGCAAGGACAGATGAGACTTTGAGAAGATTGAAAACTCAAATAGAAATTATTTGAATATATTAATAACTTCATCCCCTCTCCCACATAAAAAAAATCAGATTTAAATATGCTATGTGCACTATGATAAAATTTTGTATTCTTGTCTAGCCACTGTTTTAATTTTCAAATATAAGTTCTTTCCACTTAATTGTCTACTCAGAAAGTTTTAATTAGCCAAATTTCTAAAACATGGCAAGCATGCTGCTGAAAATCAGCCACGCTTTTGATTTACAAATCTGCAAAAAATTACTTGGTAGCAATCAGAATGAACTGCACAGCTTAAGTCTAAGGCTTCCTCATGTGGAATAAACATAAGCAAATGGCATGGTAATTCTCCTTGATTGTACTAGTTGGGAGAATTCAGCAGAAGCAGCCAAAGGCTAGCTAATGGTATGCTATCTACTGGGCTACATGACACAAAATAGCTAAGCATGTGTACTGTTGATTTTGTCTACAAGGGCGGGCAAAAGTAGGTTTACAGTTGTTCAAATGAAAAATAATACAGTAATTAATACAAGAATAAACTCTGTGTTTTGTGTACTTACAGCTGTAAGCCTATTTTTGCTCACCCCTGTAGATAAAAATCTATATATTAAATGCATATTTAAATTAAATATGGAATTTATTACTCAGCTATGTCACTGAGAAACAAGTGCTATTAGGAAGGCAGGACCATCTGGTAGACAGACACTGGATTTCAGGATTTGTTTGAGCGAAGGTGGAATTTAGCACATTTGGCAGAGCTTTCCAGTTCCCCCATAGTGCTATTCTTAAGATGACTTTTGTTATTTATAAGTCCAGGGGATAGTCAAGGACAATAGAGGAATAAAATAAACAAAGGAAAGCTGACTTTCTCATTTTAAAACTAAAGTTCTTGCTCCATCTTAAATGTCTGTTAACATGTTTATGTAGCCAAATTTTACAATTTTTGCAGCAAATCAACTTTCCAAAGAGAACCCCAAGGTGCTAGCAGCTTACAGTCTACGCCAAAAGGAGAAACACCATAAACACTACTGACAAGATGCTCAGGTTCAAAGTAGGATTTCAACTTTCAATACATGTATCTTATTCATCAGCTGGCATTATGAAGGGGCAGGTCACTCATTTCTGGATTCCTATTCAAGTGTAAACAAGGGCTATAATCTGTAAGCATGGGGATTTTTATTTAAGTCTTAAAAAGAGTGTAATATATCATAAAGCAGGACAGATATCGGCCTTAAAAAGACTTGTGAGGAAGGCTCCCTCTCCTGCTGGAAACTTCAAGGCTGCTTCATGGAGTCCATGGTGCAGAGGCTAGTTTTAATTAGAGGAAAGTTTTTCTTACTCTTTGGGTAGGAGAAAGCTCCTTCAAATAAAATGGGAGGAGTGATGGTAGAGTCTTCCCTCCCAGAAGAGATTAAAAGAACAATAATAACAAAATATAAGATTACTGTCTATTGTGAAGCATAAGACAAAAATGTGGTAAGTTAAAATTAGCATTTTTTAATGCTGAAAATAAGTTATTTATATACTTCTAGTCTTTATGTTGGGGAGAAAAGATGATATACCAAATTCCTAATATTCATTATATGCATACTTTGTGCCAGGCTTTGTGCTATGGAAATTATAAACATTATTTCATTTATACCTAAAACAATTCTAAACCATAAAAACTATTAAAATGGCTTTTTTTTTTTTTTTCAAATAAAGAAGTGAAATCCTGGAAGAATAAGTAACTCCTCCAAGACCAACCTTCTAAGTGATGGAACCAGGAAGTGAAGGGCTCTAAAACTGTGATCTAGGAGGGACATTTAAAAATACATCCAGCCCTAACTGGTTTGGCTCAGTGGATGGAGTGTCAGGCTGAAAGTTAATTTCCAATCAAGGGCACATGCTGGGGTTGGAAGCTTGATCCCCAGTAGAGGGAATACAGAGGCAGCCAATCAATGATTCTCTCTCATCATTGATGTTTCTATTTCTCTCCCTTTTCTTTCCTTTCTGAAATCAGTAAAAATATATTTTAAAAAAATACATAGAAATTTCAGAGCACTTCTGAAAAGCTTTTTTACATTATTAATTTTTAGTAAAAAAAAAAAAAAGACTATTAGTAGAATTTAATTTCCATTAATGGTGTGCAAATGAACATGATACAAATCCTTCATCAGACAGCTAAAACTATAAGGAGGTATCTTTCATAGTTTTTTGAAAAGGAGGTGGTTTATTTATGTTAAGCAACTCCTGAGTCAGTTCACATCAGAGAGGCTGTAAGAGTTAAGCATGGGATTGTTTTTCCATTGGTAGAGATTGCAGAAGGGAAGGAAACAATAGAAGCTGGAGAGGTCTACCTTGATGCTGGCTACTGCCTTATATGGAAAATTTATCTCTTCACAGGGATGGATTTTGACCAAGGGCAGTGGAAAATAACTTTGAATCTTGAGAAAATTACAGAGTTTATCTTACACTCTTGGAAGGTACATCTGTCAGGACACTCCATCAAGCCATCATGTCATTGCTATTTCATTAGAAATGCCAAGTAAATAATTATACAGCGATTACATCAATTTAAGCAGAAGTTCCTATCCAAAGCTCCATACTGGATGAAAACAGTGTAGAGCTTCCCATAAGGCAGATGGTGTTTCTACTCTGATGGTAATTTGACAATTGGAAGGGAAGCAATAAAGATAAAGTGGAAGGAAGGCAAACTTTAGATTGTCCTGGTGTATAGCTCAGAACCACTCAGTAAGCAATCTCAGGCAGGATACTATATAATCTGTCTGAACTCATCTATAAAAGATGTACACATAATACTAACAATTACATATACACATATGTATGGCCGAGATAGTAGGAGGTCTCACTGGTAACTATTATTATTAAGGCAACTGAAGCCTTAACCTTTCAGCTTTTTGTTGTTATTGATCCTCACCAGAGGATACTTTTTTCATTGGTTTTTAGGGAGAGTAGAATGGAAGAAGAGGGAGTGAAAGAGAGAGACACATCTATTGGTTGCTTGCCTCCCGAATGTGCCCCACTAGAGTCAGGGATTAAACCTTCAACCCAGGTACATGCCCTTGACCAGGAATCAAACCCCCAAACCTTTGGTTCATGGGCCTGATGCTCTAAACTGTGCAGCATGGGCCAAGGCACCTTATAGCCACTTTTAATGGTTGCATGAGTCTCCTTTTTAGCAGTGCTCCCTCAAACTTATTTCTCAAAACATTAGATTTATAAGACAAAAATATAGTGATCCTTTAACATAAATATCATATAAAAATGTACATTGTGAATTTCCTAAATGGGAGTATACTAACATGATAATATACTAGTATAAACATTTGCCAAATGACTATAATCATAGTATCTTTTTCCCCCCTGTAGGGTATTGACTGTACCCTGAGAAGATATAATTGTAATGAGCATATATTACTTTTCCCCAGTTGTCTTTCTGGAATTACCAGCAGAACTACCAAAAATTGAATAGATCTCTCAATGCCCACTGGCAGAAAGGGAATTGTACAGGCATAGTTGTCTGAAAGATGTAAATTTATCTAGAAGATTCCTAGCAGTCTTTGAGAATAAAATTGGGTTAAGCTTCCAAACTTCTGAATTCTATATTAAAGGAGAAGCTTAGGAAATTCTCTCTTCCTTTCCATTAATTCACCGAGGCCACTTCTAACAGATATTTAAATAATGGAAGTAGTAAAAACCCAATTTCTTGCTCATAAGTCTAAAGAGACTTCAGAGTTAAATAAATGATAAATCCCCAGGATAAAAGGGTGGAAAAGCTCATTATCTTTATCCTGTTTATTCACCATATAAGAACATCCTTTGATATAAGCACAGATCTCTCCCCAGGGCAGGGGGATGGGGGGAAGAACAAGGCTGGATGTTTCATTTCTGTAATGGGTAATTACTATATGAACTCAAATAAAAAAGAGAACAAAGTTTTAGTGGAAGATTTTGGGGGAAACATGTCATCTAAACCACATATTCCTTCTTTGAATAAAATTTGAGTGCCTAGTATTATTCTAAGTAGTAGTTATAGAACAGTCATAAAACTGACACCGTTTTTGCCTGTGCCTTAATATCTGCTTATTTTCCTTAGAAATCAGAGGTATAAGGTGAGATGAACAGGAAGGTTATACTTGAAAGGAGAAAGTGGAAAGGAAAGGTCCTGAGATGTCAATCATTCATATGGTCCTTCATTCATTCCTTCTTGCTTTCCACAGGGTCAAAGGTTGCTGAGAAAGTCAGGAGAGGAAGAGGTGTGACTTCACTGAGAACAGTATTTGTGGTGTGATGGCCCAGAGACCATTGTGCAGTGGGCTGAAATGAAAGTGTTAGAAAAAGAAATGGACATATTAATTATGAACATCTCCTTAGAGAAGTTTGGCTTTGAAGACAAGAGGAACTAGGGCAGTAACTGGTGTGTTTCTTTTATTTTATTTGGATAAATAAGAGTGTTTAAAGGAGAAATTTGAGACTGAAAAAGTCAGTGCAGGGAACTGTAGTTGAGAGAGAAACTGAATACAATGGGAAGAGAATACAATCTCAAGGTAAATTCCTAAGGCAGTGGTTGGCAAACTGGCGAGCCACATTCGGCTCTTTGGCCCCTTGAGTGTGGCTCTTCCTAAGCCTTAGGAGTACCCTAATTAAGTTAATAACAATGTACCTACCTATATAGTTTAAATTTAAAAATTTGGCCCTCCAAAGAAATTTCAATCGGTGTACTGTTGATATTTGGCTCTGTTGACTAATGAGTTTGCTGACCACTGCCCTAAGGAATTGGGAGGAGAAAAGAAATATGCCTAAAATAGGCAAAGAAACTACTTGTCAAAGGAGAGAAAGAATCAATCTGTGTCTTCATTATTTCAACATATCTCTAACTTTAACAGGCACAAAAACAACTAGGGAACATGTTAAATGCAGATTTTGAATCAGAGGATTCCCGAGCTCTCTAGCCCACTGAAGTCATTGTGAAGTTCAGCAGGCTGGAGAGCTTGGGAATCCTGAATGAGAACCTTGTGAGAAAGACAGGAAAATGGAAAATGACAATTTAATGAGCTGAAATACAGAAGAGACAGGCAAAGTGTTGAGAGCCTAAGGGCAAGACTAGTCCTTTCTAAAAAACAAAAGGAAATATCCAAGTCTTTTTTTTTTTTTTTTTTAATCAGCCAATCAGCTGCCAATGGGCACAAGAGTGCAATGAGGTAAAGAAGAGAAATGATGGCCCTGACTGGTTTGGCTCAGTGGATAGAGCGTCGGCCTGCGGACTCAAGGGTCTCAGGTTTGATTCCAGTCAAGGGCATGTACCTTGGTTTCAGGCACATACCCAGTAGGGAGTGTGCAGGAGGCAGCTGATCGATGTTTCTAACTCTCTATTCCTCTCTGTAAAAAATCAATAAAATATATTTTTTTAAAAAAAGAAGAGAAATGATAGTCAAGGGGTCATGCCTTTATAGGAAGAGGTATTGTATTCTCCCTGCCCACAAAACAGAAACAGACTCATAGATACAGAGAACAAATTGACAGCTGTCAGGCAGGAGGGGTTGGGGGGCTAGGTGAAGGGTTTAATAAAAAACAAACAAACAAAAAAGCCTCATTGACACAGACATCAATATGGTGATTAGCAGAGAAAAATGGGGTAGGGGGAGATAAAAGAAGGTAAAGCAAGGATAAATGATAATGGTAGGAGACTAGGCTTTGAAAGATGAACACAATATACAAATGATGTATTACAGAATTGTACACTTGAAATTTATATAATTTTGTTAACCAGTGTAACCCCAATAAAATCGTATCCTTTGGGACAGCATGGATGGACCTGCAAAGCATTATGCTAAATGAAATAAGCCAGTCACAGAAAGACAAGTACCATATGACTTTACTTACATGTGGAACCTAATGAACAAAATAAACTAACAAACAAAATAGAAACAGGCTCATAGATACAGAGGACAGACTGACTGCTGTGAGAGAGAAGGGGGGTGGCAGGGCTGGGCGAAAAAGAGCCTCAATATCATGATGATTACCAGAGGGAGAGGGGGCTTGGGGAGGCAGAAGAATGTAAAGGGGGGATAAAGGGTGATGGAAGACTTGACTTGGGGTGGTGAACACAGAATACAATATGCAGATGATGTGTTAATATAATTGTACACCTGAAGCCTATGTAATTTTATTAATCAATGTCACCCAATAAGTTCAAGGAAACAAACAAACAAATAAATAAATAATAACACTTGGGGAAAAATACAAACATTTTTTAAACAGACTGAAATAACTGCCAATGACCACCTCATGAATGGAATTTTATCCAATGCTTGAGGACTTTTGTTTCTTCTCAGCAACTTCATATATGCTGTTATGCTCCCACTAAATTATCAAGCTCCTTTCTTAAACTAACCACAATTATTGACCCAATGTTTGAAGAGAATCTTCCAAAGAAAACACAGATGGTGGTATAAAAGTAAAAACATGACTCATTTCCCATCATCCATGAGTACACTGGGGCATCCCATTTTCCTAAACTAGTTAGACATAAAAGCTTTAGTCCCAGCATCCAATCACTTCACTGGGTAGAATTATATCATACAACTACATGAAACTTAAAAACAGAGGAAGTTTTCAAGGCTTTTGTACTTTTCTGAAGTAAGATGCAGGTGGGAAAATTGGGATGAAAGGTGCCATGATATTTATGTTTGGCAATGATGTTGTAACAGGGGAATTGCAAAGAGAGTTGTGTGTAATTTAATCACATTGTTTAGCAACATGGTCTGTGTGTATCAATATGTTACAAGTGGCTCTACATAATCCTGTTATCCAATCAAATGTTTTATAATGTTTATTATCTATATATATATATAAAAGCCTAAGTGACTAGCCTACCTGCCAGTAGCTATGATGCACACGGACCACCAGAGGTCAGATGCTCAACACAGGAGCTGCCAAGCTGTGGTGACTTGGCAACTGTGGTTCTCAGGTCACACACCTGGAACCAGAGAGCAGAGAGCCCGGTTCTGAGGCGTGTCACCTGAGAACCACCCTCTCATAATCCAGAACCCCTCCGGGAATGTCGCAGATCCAGTTTCAGCCCAATTCTCACAGGTCAGGCCGAGGGAGCCCACTGGTGCACCGGGCCTCTAGTAACATTATAATAAAGTTAGAGTTTAGAATTCTAACACTTACTCTGTAGGACAAAAAGGTTAGGACATCATAGTAACCAGCACATCCACAAATGACACGGAATACCAGATGAGAAGGGTACAAGAAAATATGGGGAGGTAGGAAAAGGTAAACAGAGATACAGGGGAAGGAAGGGTTTACACCTGTAGTGTGGGAAAAGAACCACTTCACTGCAATAAAACATTAAGGGTGGAAGCAAATGCAAAATTAATTGGGGTAGAAATCTGGTTCACATCCAAGTATCCATCTTCCATGTTTAGTTAGATGGGGATGGTTTACAGAAATGAAAGGTTATATTCTAGGAAAAAGGATTTAAGGAACTCAATAAAAGTGAAATAAATGTGAGAAAGGAGAGTAGAATTTGAGAGAGGCAAAAAAAAAAAAAAAAGTATGTTATGTTTTTTTTTAAAGATCCAACAAATCCAGAGGCCATGGGATTCTCTCCACATGAGAATTGGATTCTGGGTTGGTATTTCAGCAATAAATATAGAAGAACTGGTGATGAGGGGGTCTTGTAAGGAGGAAGGAATTTGGAGGTATTGCAGGAAAAAAGTAAATGAATATGTGGCATAGCCTAGATAGACAAGAAAGTGAACAACAACTGGTAGAAGGGGAAAAAAAAGAGATGGGTGATTGATGAAATTAGATAAGAAATAGAATCAGAACAAGAGAAATGGACTGCTGTGGTCAGAGTGGGGTGATGATATTTGGCGTTTAACATTCGTTTCACTTTGGAGGATTTGAACCTTTTTTTAAACTTAGGGTTCTCAGTGACATTCGCAACCCCCCTTCTATGTTCTTTCTTTAGCTCACTTCCTCCTGCCAATATTCTTATTGTAAAGATAGCTGATGCGTTCAACCTCTTTATCTGTCAAGAAGTACTTTGTTCTTAAAATATGAGCTAATAATGAAATGCCAATGGACATTTTTTATGCAGGACTAAATATCACAAATGCAGCAGTGTCTCAGGAGCTTCGTATTATTAACAACAGTGGTAGTCATGTATTTCATTTTGGCTTAGTAGATACACCACTGCTAAAAATAATTAAAATATAGCAGAAAATGTACAAAGTCTTTTAAATAAATTAACAAGCTGGCGAGGAATAACAAAAGGCAAAAAACCAAATGTGATTGAGAGATGGAAAGAGCATAGAAGGTGGCTTTTCCTCTGGGGAATTTGCTGGACCCTGGTGAGCTGTCTTTGCAGAGCACCGGAGCAGAAAGAAAGCAACATTCAAAGCTTGCCTAAAGTTGGAAATGCAAGAGGAAACTCCCCACATTAACCTCCTTAGTGTGTGGGCTAAACTAGAAGTAAACCTGACACTCACCAAAAAGATTGCAAGAGAAATTGTTGGTCTCAGGCTTTGCCACAGAATCAGATGGAAGAGAGAGAGAAATAAAATCTCTCTGGAGAATTTGTCCCAAGATGGTATTCATATGTGTTTATGGCTAAATTTTATACTACCCTAGATATTTCAAGCTGATAATTTATTTTGAAATGGTCTCAGGTTGCTGTACTCCTGGGACCACAGTAAAAACTTTTCTCCAGAAAGCCACAGTCACTATTAGTTTTGAAGGAGCCCAATGCCAAGAACATAAAGTGGCATCTCACACACAAGGAAATGGGCGCCCAGTTGATGACCAACAAAAATAACATACAGCTGAATGTTTAAAACATGAATAAAAACATTAATTACTCATTTTGTTCTTCTCAGTTAAAGAACCAGGTCATCCTCATAGTCACCCTAACATTAGCTTCTTGGGATCCTTAGATCTGGGTTACATATGTTAGCAGTCGCAAACGTTTCTGACCACACACCACATTCAGAGCACTAAGTGTGCTCAGTCCTGAGCATCCGGGGATGCTGATTTATAGGTACTTTGTTGAGAAGCCTATCCCCAGGGAGCTATCCCATAGTGGGGAAGAAAAATATGCACACTGAAATCAAAGTGAGTTGAACATTTTAAATAACAAATGTGGGCTATTTAAATTAGAAAAAAACGTAAACATATCTTCTCTTCTATCCTTCCTCATAAAAGTTAGCCTTTTACTCTCCCAGAACCTCTGGGTAAGGAGACAAGACTTTAGCTAGAAGATTGCCTAGGTCCATCCTACTAATATCTCTCTTCATAAATAAGGAGGGTAGGATTCCAGTTATTCAGAATATATTAAGGAGCTATACTATTCACCCCAGTCCCCACCTTGCATTCCTGGTATAGTTTCTTTAATATGAACCACTGGATCAATTAGATGAGTACCTCATGCTCAAGCCTGTCAATTTTTTGTTTATCTCTTCCCCAGATCTGGTCCTAACCAACATCCAAGAGCCAACCATAGTTTATCACTGTCATTGTGTTTACCTTAGCCTGACAACTGACAAGTTTCCTATCCAGCATTCTTGGAAGCAATGAAAGCATCTTCAATAATCATTTACTATCACAGTTTAGGTTTACAGGAGCTAGACTTCCCAGTATATACCTTTTATGTCATTGTACTAACTCAGTGGTTCTCAACCTGTGGGTCACGACCCTTTGGGGGTCAAATGACCCTTTCACAGGGGTCACCTAAGACCATTGGAAAACACATATGTAATTACATATTGTTTTTGTGATTAATCACTATACTTTAATTATGTTCAATTTGTAACAATGAAAATACATCCTGCATATCAGATATTTACATTACGATTCATAACAGTAGCAAAATTACAGTTATGAAATAGCAATGAAAATAATTTTATGGTTGGGGGTCACCATAACATGAGGAACTATATTAAAGGGTCATGGCATTAGGAAGGTTGAGAACCACTGTACTAACTGAACTGAATTGCAATGTGATTCTCCAGAGATTCCAGTATTCATCACTCAAGTATATCCCTAAATTAGATCAGCATCATCCAGGAAAATATGTAACAGCTCAGAATGCCCTTGATTGTAATGAAGCTCAGAGCAGAATAAGAAAACAATAGCTTTTTAAAACGTATGAGAAAAACAGCCTCACTTGAGGTCATACATATGGCAAGTGTATTGTTTCATTAGAAATGCATTTAATAAACTCACTTTCACTTGCAGAATATGGTTTGAAAGGATTGCCTTTACTTTGTGAATTTTGGTCCATATGACTAGAAAAGAGAAAGGTATCTCAGATACCAGATAAGATGGCTCTGCGGCAAATAGGATTGCTCTCTCAAAATTCCAGGATCAAGCATGTCTTTGCTTTTAGGGATGGCATGTTCATATGATAATTCAAGGACTAGAGCTAGAATTCAAATTCTCAATGTCCACAGCTAGCCTCAGTGGCCCTTTTTAGCCAGTAAAGGCTTAAAACCAAACCCTACTTTCTGTTAGTAAACATTGTACAGTGTCACTTCCTTGGTCATATCACTTTCTGATTTTGGTTCGTGAGCCAGTTGTCCCAGGCTAAAATTCAGCCCATTCCACTCCAAAGGGTTAAGTATATCCTCCCAGTCATGACTTGTAAAGGCTAGCTTGGTGTCTATTTATTAGCATATGCTCTAGTGTAAGCAAATAGAAATGTCATTTCTTTAATATCACCTGCCTTATTCTCCCTCACAAGATCACTCACTGAATTATTAAGTCCTCAGGACAATGAGGTTCTGGTTGATATAAAATAATCTTAGGAACAAAGCCTAAGATTAGGTACATTTACTCCAGTGACAGAGTTTGGGTCAAATTAAAGCTAACAGCTAAATTACAGTTGTGTCTCTACCCCAGGCCCAGAAAAGCAGCAAAACCTGACATCAGGAACAGCTGTACTGGTCAACTACCCTCTACCCTAGGACTATCGAATCATTATAAACCCTGACCCTGATCATGACCTCAACTCCCTCAGTCACTGTGATTAATGATTTTTTCCCTATATAACTCATACCCTGGAAGCCATCAGGGAGCTAGGTCTTTGAGCACTAGCTCATCTGTGGCTCCTGGTGTGGGCCACTTCCTAAAAATAAACCCTTACTCTCTCTGCTGCAAGCTCCTATTCCTGTCTGATTGGGCTTTGATGCACCAGGCAAAAGGACCCCTTTAGTTTGGTAACAATAGCCTCCTCAACATGGAAATCAAGCAGAAAAAGAGTGGTAGTGAATTCTTGGGGAGAGATTTCCTGTGCCTGAATGCCAACAAGTAAACTTCATTCAGTGTATGTCAGTATAGTAATGACCTAGTTTACTGCCTGAAAGTTAGTCTGACACAAGAAAAAATAAATGTTTCTTTTCCTCCATCCTGGGCATCAGTAGTTATTGAAATAGAGCATGCAGCCCTAAAGTTATCAAAAGATGCCTCAGGAACTGTTGTGAAAACAAAACAGCCATCAAAGAGGTGAATTTCCCCCTCTCTCCATCCCAGGCACTTCAACCTCCAGACCTGTTTTCTATCAGCTTCATCTGTGCAAGATTTATTTGAATAAAATATTTCATTGAGTAGTAAGAGGGAAGAAAAATTGAAAACCACTGTTCAATTTCAACAACTATAACGGTATTTTGTTATAAATTATTTGGATAATCACAATTGTGCAGACCTCATTGTAAGCATAAATGATGAGTTTGGAAAGGTTTGTTTGAAACCATAACAACAAAACAAAGCAGCACTGTTGTCCCTCAGTTGCCAAAGATGACGGACTTCGCCTGGTGGGAACATGCTGTATGCATATGTGCAAATGCCTCATACCATACGACCATGATAATGAGAGTCTGTACATTAAATAACACATAATAGCAAATTATGCACTAATGTTTCTAAATGTATCAAGAATGCTAGTAGAGTTTGATGGAGCTAACTCGTTGTATCTTCTGGGAAGTATGATGGAGATCAGTGATGACACACAGATTTTGTAATTTTCACTCTTGATTCTATCAAAGATAGGGATGACTTTTTAGGTAGCCTCTTAGTGAGTTTAACATATGAGCACAATCTCTTGCAATTGAGAATGAGGTATACCGTATAAGAACTTATCTGAATCTTTCCCAAGCTGTTGTCCAGATTTTGTGGGGTCTTGGAAGATATGCGCTCCGAAATCAATTTGATGTTCTTGATTGCTAATGTTTGCTTTATGGACTTAACACTAAACATGTGTGTACACATGTGACCACTTAACAGCCTAATGTCTTTGCATTTGTGCAGACCGTCAACATGCACTTCACTCACCTACGGGGATCTTTCCTGTGAGATGGGTCTTTCATCTTCACAAATGTGAGATGATGGAATTTGAATAAGTTGGAAGACTGAATTTAAGAGACCCCTTTCAAAGTGCTCATGTTGAAGAGCTCTTGAGGACAGGATGAATATGATCTTCAGCGTGTTCTGATATATGTTAAAGAAGAAAGTCTGTCAAAGGCTTCATGACCTATTTCCCATCTGATTATTTACATAGGTCATTTACTCAGATACGATTTTAGCAATGATGCTACATGCTATATGCAATACCCTAGAGTCAAGATTTTAAATTAAAATGGGGTTACCCTATAAAGCTGCTTCCCATTTTAAAGGAGGATTTGCATTTTTAGAAACTTTAATTTAAAACAGTGAAGTCTTCTGGCACATCGTCCACATTTTCATCTTCTCTCACTTTTCTTTTGGCCAATAATACTGAGCACTTCTTGTTATGAGAAAAGTATGTAAATATTAAGCTGTATATGATCAACTAAGTTTTTCTTTCTTCTTAAATTTTTTTAGAACTAACATAAGTTGTTTTTCCACAAGATTCAAAATAAAAATAAATTGCCTATTTCACTCCTGTATTACCTTTTATGTGAAAATCAACTTCAGACTTTCCTGGTAGACATACAAAGGTGTGATAGCCACATACAGTTTTTATCTCATTCAGTATCAAATGTTTACCTAATAGATCAAAGTATAGGTTCCCATAATAGGATGTTGTTCTGTCTTGATGGAAGAAAAATGAGAGATATAGAATTAGTTGATTTCAATTTGTTTTGTAAGTTTTCCATAGAAGTTTGAAAATTAGTGTGCTAATTTTTAAAATGCTTAAACCATATTGCAAGATTCCTATATCACCTTTTCTAACCCCCTTTAAAAATCATGTTCATTACTTTCTCTCTAATTTATTAGTAAAAATATATATAAATGTCTAACTGATTTTCTCTCTTTCTTCTTCTTTAGTTTCTCTCAGGTACAACTGTTTCTAAATGATCTATTATCCATTTTAGTTATTTGACTGTTATACAAAACCTGAAGTTCACTCTTTCTTCAGTGTAAGTGAATTGAATTTATTTCAGCATACCCAATGCGTTTGTCAATTAATTGGGTACTGGATCCTCACAAGTAAGTCCTAAAAAATATTGATAGCCAGTGAATCTAATTTTACCCTCATCTTTGAGGTCAATCACTTATGCGACAGCATGCATCTAAGAGAATGTAAAAGGAAGACGGTATGGTCTAGTGCAGTGACTGGCAAACTCATTAGTCAACAGGGCCAAATATCAACAGTACAACGATTGAAATTTCTTTTGAGAGCCAAATTTTTTAAACTTAAACTATATAGGTAGGTACACTGTTATTAACTTAATTAGGGTACTCCTAAGGCTTAGGAAGAGCCACACTCAAGGGGCCAAAGAGCCACATGTGGCTCGTGAGCCGCAGTTTGCCGACCATGGGACTAGTGCATTTACTATGTCCATATGCACAAGACCTACTAAGACTTGGTTAAAAGTAAGACTAATCAGAGAACTTGTCAAATTATCTTTTTAGCTCTCACATCATTATTTAAATCAGGCTAAGCAAAGAAACATGTTAAGCAAATTTTTAAATTGTATATTCTTAAACTTATTCATTTGCTCATTTACCAAATATTAATTGAGGATTATAAGTGCCAGAAATTGGACAGGATACTATGGATATTGGACTATGTTCCTATTGTCTTGGAAATAAAAACCTGGCTCCACCACGTGTGAACTAATCTTTGTATTATTTAGTATTATTTAACCTTTCCACTTCACTCTCCTTATCCATAATATGTGAAACATAATGGTATCTACAATCATTTTGGTAGCTGAGAATATTAAATGATGAAACATCCAAAGTATTTTAAATCAATCCTGAGCTGAGAATATTAACTCAGTAATAGTAGTATTAGTAATATCATCTGAGAGATACATTTAAGAAATAATTACTTATTATAAATACTGCATTATAAAGAAATGTGGAAGTTAAGAAAGCTTATAATAGGATTATTCCACAAATAATAATTATTCAACTACAATTTACCTAAACATGTAAAAGTATAAGTGAGACTACTATATATCTTATATCTATAATAAAATATTAAATAACACTAAACTTTATAAAATGGAAATTTCGTATCTGTAGGTGTATCTTCATTCACCTTGTTCTCCTAGAGATTCATTTTCAATTTTTCTCAATCCAAATATTTCTGTATAAAATGTCAAAAAGGAAGTCATTATAAGCCTCAGTAAATTGGGAAAAAAAAATGATCAGCTTTCAAAATAAAAACTGGACAAAGGAATATATGGGAAAATATTAGAGGTTTTTTTCATAGCTGCAGTCTCAATAGCAACAATAAATCAGGCATAAAAATTCCAGTCACATTTCCACTACATATAAATCAACTTCTCTTAGATGTAATTATGCCAAAGAAACCAGTGGTCTAATCTGTGATGTCCCTACATTTTACTAAATTATATTTGAATATACGTGTATGTGTTGTAATCAGTGAGACATTAAAACCCATGAAGCATGTCACCGCCTTTTATATACTAAATGCTCAATGAACATGTGAGTGTAAGGGAGGAAAGAATTCATACTTAAATTATTGCACTAATAATGAGATCAATACCTGCTGTTAAAATTACTTTTTAGCCCCAACATGATGCTGCTCCTGCCCGGGTTGCCACATCAGCAAACCTAAATTCAGATAATTTTCGTGTCTCTGTGAATGTGCTACTTGACCAGAAACACAGTCTGTCAGGGTTGGCCAAACTGATTCTGGGTCTTCTCACCCCAACACTGTTGATTATGTGATCCTGGCCAATCTCTGCTTTGTTCTTTATTCTTTACCCTATAAAAGCTTCCTGCCTTCTTCCTGTTTTGTAGTTCTCCTAATGGAGACTGTCCACTTCATGAACTGTTAAAGTTTGTTTGTGTCACCTAAATTGTCTTCTTTAATTATTTTTTTAACAGTTTCAGGAAAAACTTAGAATTTAAGAACTTTTGGAGATCTACTATGATATTGCCTTAACATAACATGGGTTTTGACTTACATTCCCAAACAAGATCTGGAAGTCAAAGAGTTAAAGCCTCTCATCCATTATACATCATTTTCACTGTTCAGATATTTCTAAATCTCTAATGGGAATGAGGTTTCCACTAGCAGAGTAATTCCACACATGAGTCTTAGTGAACCAGAAAAGGCCAAGAAACCATGGGGCTATATCTGACATTTCAAGTTATTTTATGAAATGGCATATTAAAATAAGGTTGAACTTGATGTCCATCTCTTTAATCGATGTTAATTTATTGCAATTCCTAATGCATTTCACAAAGTGTTCCAGACAAGTTCATTAAATACTTTTCATAGCTTAAGGATTGAAGATAGAGTCCTATTGTGAGAATACTCTTCATGGCGAGAGTAGACTAGTCAACCTAAATTAATTCATTCCAATACTCCATAGCATTTTCAACATAACCTTCTGTTTGTTATGCACCCTTGCCCTAATGAGCAGCTTAAGCTCTCTAAGAAACATGATTATTAACTGCTTCTGATGTGGTTCTAATTGTACCCTTGTTAGAACCACATTAGAATTGTCCACAATCACTATTGTGAATATTTTAGCAATTCCTTAATTTAAGTGAATGCATAGAAATTGGGTGGACTGTATTTGGGACCATGCTTATTTAGGAGTGTATTCAAGTTAAAAATATTCAACAGAACTATAAAAAATATATTTCTTGATGAATAGCAATAACAATGGCTAACACTTGCTGACCACTATATGTGAAACACGATCACTTTGTTAAATGTCATTGCAATTAACATTTAACCCTCATGAAACAAGAAACTGGCACATAAAGATGTTAACTTAATAAGTCAAAACCCCCAACAAGGATTGATAGAATGGAAACTTGATTCAGTTTTCTGGAAACAAGATGCAGTAGTGGTAAAGCTTATGAATTTTTGAATCAGATTAGGCAATTCCAAATCCTAATATTAGTATTATGGCAATGTGATCTCAAGTATGTTATCAGGTTCATTAAATGTAAATTAGATAAGTTATGAACTATACCACAAGGTTGAAAGTTATCTATATGCAGTAAGCATTTAATAAGATGGTTATGTTAAATTTTATTAGTTTTTGCCCAGCCAGTGTTGCTCGCTGGTTGAACATCAACCTATGAAATAGGAGGTCACAGTTCTATTCCTGGTCAGGGCACATGCCTGGGGTTGTCGGCTCAATCCCCAGTGTGGGGTGTACAGGAGGCAGCCAATCAATGATTCTCTCTCACTATCAATGTTTCTATCTCTCTCTCCTTCTCCCTTTCTAAAATCAATATAAATATACTGTATTTTTTGTGTAATTTTTGCTTTCAGTATTGTCATGTCCAAATGTCCGAACCCTTATACTTGAGATAGGTTTTGGCCATAGAATATTTATAAGTTGTGTAGTCTGTGAGAAAACTCATTCTTATGCAGGACTGTTCTATGCAATGAATCCCTGGTCTTTGCCCACTAAAGAGCTCAGTCATGGTTGCCCAAATCTTACCATTATTTTCTATAGCCCCCATCGCTGGGTGTGCTTCCCACTACTCTACGGGGCAAGGGACATCAGGCAGCTATTGAACAGGGAACACCTGACTTGGAATGACCTGTTGAACTAACAGGAGACTGACTGGAAAAAATTAAATATTTATATACTAATTATCCTATATAATAAAAGGCCAGGGACCATAAGCGGAACAACCAGGACAACTGCTTGACCAGTCGCCATGAGGTGCATTGACCACCTCTCCATCCCTCCCCCTTCATGCCATCCCCCCACCAGCCCGCGTGCTAGGGGCCTCTAGTATATGTATATTTCTATATATAATAGCTATAAATACGTCTATATATGAAAAATACAAAAATTATATATCACAGAAATAGGATTTGTTAGAGTGACAGGCACTTTTCTCCATGGATTGTCATTCTGTCCTAGTACTACAACTTTTCCCTTTGCCCACAGTTTTATTTCTTAGCAGCCTTCCTTCACTTGGTTTCTTTTCCTTGGGGACTTCTAGACTTTTCTTTAATCAGGGCTCAATGTATTCTCTCCTAAATACCAGACTTTTTACATGTTTATCTCCTAACACCCAATCAGATGTCACTTTACATTCACCTCCTAATGAAGCCCTGTTCTAGACCAATAAGTACTTAGTAGCTGTCTCACCTCATCCGTGTCACTTTCTCTACCACCCAACAGTCATTTTCTACCTCAATCATTCTGTTTTATTTCTGTTGCGGCATCTACATCACTCTGTAGATCAATGGCCAGTTCTGTGCCGCTCACAACTGTGCCCTCAGTGCCCAGAACAAGGCCTGGCACACGGTAAGCACAGAGCTAAGGCCCTACGTAAATAAGTGCACCTTATTCCTCGCTGGAATACACCGTCACCAAATCCCCTCACCGCTGAGCCCCACTCGTCTTTAATGTCCAGAGCGCCACTGGCTTTCCTCTTGATCTGACAGAGAGCTACAGTGTGGGGAAGGAGGTCTTATCCCAAATTTATTTTAAAGGAGAATTTTGACATTAATTTAAAACGTGGTTCCTTTACCCTCCAAATGTTTGCTTTATATCTCAATAAAATACAGTTTTTAATTATTTGATTTTTTCTTCCCTAGAAAAGTTTATATGACTGAACCCATTAAAAATATGCTGGTGTTACTTATTCATGTTTTTACTTAATATTGGTTCTCTTAAATCTCATTTTAGTATTAAATAATTTCCCCCGAATTAAGTAGAAATATGGCCATGCCTGGTAGTTGAGTGATTTTATCACATTAGTTCTCCTTTCCAGATGTCATGGTTTTATGTAGTGCAAATGATCCTCTCATTACCAGATGGTATGAGAAAGAAAGTGCTTCAGGGAGGTATATGCCATAGAAGTCTGTACACTAAGTAGCTATAAAAAGTAAAGCTTTTTTAAACTTGCCAGCAAAGTATCTGAACTCAGCAGTGTGGACTGGGGAATGCAAACACTGAACTCCCCATCTGACCAGATGTGCCCATTCCTAATGGAGAAGTTCAGTCAACCAATAAAATGTCTTCAAGTTAAAGCTTAAAGTGGTGATTATAATGCTAACGTTCTTGCCTGGAAAGTATAACTGAAGTAGACAGAGATACAAAAGAAAAGCAAACCAAATGCAATATTTACCAGGCTAACTCTTAATTTAGCCTAGTTTCAGAATTCTACAACTTACAGTATGTGAGATATAAAAGAATTACATAAAGATAACTGCTGATTATATTTTATCACTCCAAACCTAATCCAATCATTGTTTCATTGTTATAATTCTAAACGTGATTGTAGAAGAGGCTTTTATCACATAACTACTTATCTAGATGATGGCCCAAATATTTACTCCCTCCTGATTTGAGGTATTTATACTTTCAACTATTAACATCCACTTAGCATCTCTAAATGGACCCTCTTGTTGAATGTCTGCTAACTCTATCATCATAGATATAAACTCGAAAAGGAGAACCACTTTGACCACTATGCCCCCAACTTTATGCCTTGCTTTCCAGCAGGGGATTCATTATTTACTTCCTTTGCTAATCTCACTGTTTCCTTTTCCAGCCCTGCCCACCTGGGAGGGCATCCTCAGTGGATCTCTGAACTACAGATTTTCCGTTTTCTAACCTAGATGAAGTATGCTGTTAACCCAAACCTGACAGTCATGATATTACCTATGTTCCCTCTGGACTGAATCAAAACTCATTGAGATAGTCAGGATCCCATGATCCGGCTTTATCCTTTCAACCTTACTGTCCAAAAGACATGAATGTGGATTTTTTCTTCCTGAGAAGTGAGCTTATTCCCCCTACATGATGACATCAGTGAGACATCGCAGTGCCCACTTTGACTTGCCAGCTATCTAAAAGCTTATTCACAGCAAGTCTATTGACAATCACAGTCATCACTGCCTTTTAAAAAGCCTAAATGTTTTTCTTCATATTTACTCGCATTTTTAAAAAATATATTTTATTGATTTTTTATAGAGAGGAAGGGAGAGGGATAGAGAGTCAGAGATATTGATGAGAGAGAAACATCAATCAGCTGCCTCCTGCACACCTCCCACTGGGGATGTGCCCGCAACCAAAGTACATGCCCTTGACCAGAATCGAACCCGGGACCCTTGAGTCCACAGGCTGATGCTCCCGCTGAGCCAAACTGATCAGGGCTTTACTCCCATTTTTAATAATGTTTCTGCGATACATTGGTTAGTGTTGGCGTTTCTCCTGAGGAAGTTTCCTTGAACCCATTTGGGAGTGTGGCAGAAAAGAAGTGCAAAACTAACAAGCCTGCAAGTGAATTAAAAAATAAGAATAATAACAGGGAGTGTGCACTGTGTACTAAATGCCTTTTTATTTCACACGGAGATTGTGTGAAATGATGCCACTAGACTGGCTGTGTCACCATAAAGCAAACAGGTTACTGATTTTATTTTCTTCATAGGCGTTTTTAATACTTGCTTTGTTAACATTGAAGCTAAGTTAGAAATAACTTAATATCACTATGTTAGTTTATGGATTAAGGGACAGAACTGTTGGGTTCTCCATTCAAGTCCCTCTGCCAGGAAGTGTCAGAGCAGGGGCAAGGGCATCATCCTGGCAGCACAAAGGCTTTGCTGATGCAGGTTTTATTAAATTCTTCACTGGGGTTTTGTAATCACGGTTTAAAAGGTCTTCATTGTTTCTTATTTTAAATGAAAACAAAATTGTCACCCTATAAAGCAACTACAAAATTAAATTTAGTTTATTGCCATAGCATAACCTCAAAATGAGACCCCAAATGCGATATCTACCAAAATTCAGGTTTTATTTATATTTTTGTTACTTGACAGTTTACATACAAACATACAAAATTCTTTAAAATTCAACATTCACCTTGCATCTAAAGAAGGTATATGTTCTTCAAGCCTGTTTGCATAAAAACTTTAAGTGTTTTTATCCTGGGGGCTGGGGGCGGGGTTAGGTGGGGGAAGCCAGTTAGCTTTCTATTAGAAATTAAAATTCTCTTGGCAGAAGAAAAGCTTAAATAAATATATTTATAAATAAAATACTCATTATATTTTACTTAGAGTGTTACTATATGCTAGTATAGTGACAGTATTTCTTCTTTGGTACTAGTAATTTTCAGATAGTTTTTTTAAATTCACAAAATATCTATTAACCTTTAGTGAAAAGGTTAATTAAGAGAAGAATACCTATTCATAATGATATTCACTTGAGCCAAGAAGTTTGAAGGAAGAAAATGACAATTAACAATGTGCTTTGAAGCAGAACACTTGATAAAGCATATGTTGCATTCGATCTCAATTGGATTAATTGGGACTTAGCAGTGATTTTCCCTGAGTTCAAGTATAGCTCAAAGTCCTAAGGAGTCTATTGCTTGACTAATCTGGCATTATAAAAAATCAAAAATACCCTTTTTTTGGGTCCATTTTCAGGAATGGAGGAAAGGGAGAAGCAAGAAACCTAAAAGAGAATCCCAATTTATAATTACAGACCTGAGGGTCTCTTTGGAAATATATGGGTGCACAGATGGCTTGAATTTAAGATCAATTAGTTTTGAAGACCAAGTAGTTGACATATAAAGTTTGAATTATTTATTATATTTTGATTATTTTGTTAAAATAATGCAACATTGCTACAATAACATAGAACATCCATATAGGGTGGGGTAAACGTAGGTTTACAGTTGTGAGTACATGAAACACAGAGTTTATTCTTGTATTATTATTTACAGATTATTACATTATTTTCCATATGAACAACTGTGAACCTACTTTTGTACCACCCTGTATATGACTACTGCAATTAGTTACATTTGTTTTTCTTTTATAATTTATATTTAAAAAGTATATATATATCTCTCTCTGATATACATAGTGCATATTTCCCTTTCATAGAGTGAAATATTTTACAAATATTTTCTATATTCTTGCTTATTTACTATAGGTATTATAGAAGGGTGGGAGCAATCCTGAAGCAAAAAGACGACTAAAAGAGAATTTATAAAATACTTCTCTGAAGATATGTATAAACTCAGAACTGAATGAAAGTTTTTTTTTAAACAAGAAATAAAGTATAGCCCAATATAAAAGATATAAATCCAGGCTGTGCCAGCAATTCTAAAGGTTGTTGAGTAAATATTAATAACAATGCTGAATCAAAGAAACAAAATAAATTGAAAATAGAGAAGGAAGCAGAATAAACAGGAATATACATAGATATGGGTTTGCACCATTGTTTTTCACTTTCAGATCATGCTCCTATATACCTAAGGTTGTATCAACCACATTTTTGGTGGGACAGAACTAATAAATCTTTTTTAGGAATATATGTGTGGAGGGAATGGGTTGGAGTAGGACTAGATATTTCAAAAGAGAATGTCTAAACGTAGGATAAGCATGAAGACCCATGGTAATTCAGGGATTTTATCTGATGGAATCCTGAGAACCAATCTACACCAATAAAAGAGAAAAATGGTAATTGGCATACGGCGATACCTTTTTCATTGGCTAATCAGGGCTATATGCAAATTAACTGCCAACTAAGATTGGCAGTTAACTGCCAACAAGATGGCGGCTAATTTGCATATGTAGGCACAATGCAGGGAGGCGAAAGGGAAAGCAGGAAGAAGCCCCCTGCCACTGACAGTGATCAGAAACCCAGGGGGGAGCTAAGAGCTGGGGGGCAGGGCAAAGGCGGCCCTGGGGCCGCCTTTGCCCTGCCCCCCAGCCATGATTGGAGAATCAGGCGCCTTTGCTGCCCTGGCCAGTGATAGCAGGAAGTAGGGGTGGAGCCAGCGATGGGAGCTGGGCACGGTCGAAGCTGGCAGTCCCAGGAGCTAGGGGTCCCTTGCCTGGGCCTAAAGCGAAGCCCACGATCGCGGCGCCCCCCGCTGCCACTGCAGGTCCCCGCTGCCTGGGCCGGACGCCTAGGCCAGAGGCGTTAGGCCTGGGCAGGGGCAGAGCCTGCAACCGCGGGGAGCTGGGGGTCCCCTGCCCAGGCCTGACACTTCTGCCGGAGGCCTCAGGCCTGTTCAAGGGGCCGATCCCGTGATTGGTGATTGGAGGGTGATGAGGGTCAACTCCTCTGGCTGAGGCATCAGGCCTGGGTGGGGGGCGGAGCTGGGGATTGGGGGGATATGATGGTCCCCTTGCCCAGGCCTGAAGCCTGGGTCAGAGGCGTCAGGCTTGGGCTGGGGGTGGAGCAAGCGATCAGAGGGAGATGGGGGTCCCCTGCCCAGGCATGATTCCTGGGCCAGAGGCCTCAGGCCTGGGCGGGGGCCAGAGCCAGTGATCGGGGGGAGATGGGGGTCCACTGTCCAAGCCTGACACCTCTGGCGGAGGCGTCAGGCCTGGGCAAGGGGCCGATCAGGCGATCGGAGGGTGATGGGGGTCAACGCCTGAGGGCTCCCAGTATGTGAGAGGGGGCAGGCTGGGCTGAGGGATACTCTCCCCCCCCCCCCCGCCCCCTCACACCCAGTGCATGAATTTCGTGCACCGGGCCCCTAGTCTATTCATAAACACACAATAACAATGTTATGTATTAAGGGTTTCTTAAAAGTTATTTAAGAGATCATCTTGGCATTTCTTCCACATCCCCATTCCCATTAGACTTAGTTTTCCAGGGAGTAAATAAAACCAATGAGGTCTGGGAGAATTTTCTGAGATCCCAGGAATGATTAGCTGTACATCTGCGCTGGAATTCATTTCTCCTGCCCACCCTGCAGTTCCTTAGAGGGTTTCAGAACTCCCCCAAACCCTGTATGAATTTTATTCATTTGGGAACTTTTTCAGGTCTTGAAATCAACCCAGGTCTGAACTGTCTTCAAAGCCATCACCATTCAGCAGATTCCCCAGCAATCGGCAAAGCACCTGGGAGATCCCCAGTGTCACACAATCATATAAGTGGTTTGGAAACGTGTTTTAATGAGGTGTTTGTCCCATGGGAAAAGGAAAGGCTTGACTCTAATTAAAGTTGAAGCCAATGTATTCTCTTTTTTTTGCAGTTTCATTTAAAGATGATTAGGGGATGTCTTCTCAGTTATAAAAGCTGCATGACTACGCATTTAGACAAAATTCAGGCAGAATTTGCAGTACTAATAACATGTACCATACAAGTGTTATGGACATCTATATTTTACTTTGTGAGGAGAGTGTTCTCAAAAAGTTTTAGTGTTGGCAGAAACTCATGGATTCCAAATTTATCAAATTACTAGAATTTGAATTCTAAAAATCCAAACCGCTGAGTTGCTATAATAGATGAGAAGTCGTTGTTAAAAAGCTCATTTGAGAAAGTCTCTCCCATCGAAGCAGAAGCTTGGTCTGTGCAAATGTACAAAAGTATTTATTTGAATCTCTTGCACGGCTTCAAATTTACCCCAGCAATGGCTTTAGGAAGTTGTATTATGCCAGAGCTAAAGGCAATTTCAAGATAATTAATTCAAAAGTTTTAAAATCACTTCTATCTTTAGACACTGCTATGCTTGTAAAATATTTTCCTCTGGAACTAGCAGCCCCCTTTTCATACTGATGTGAACATTAGTAATAATTAAAATGTATCCCATTCTAGCATATCTAGGTCTTCAGTTATATCTTCCTTATATTATGAAAGACACTTTCAATTTTATTATTGAAAAAAAAAAGAATAAAAAAAGCTCAAGAGAGTGTCTAATTATCATACAAGTAATTTTACTAGATTAATATCAGTCTCATGCCAATTCTGTGATTCTGAACTCCATGAAGTATCTAGGCCAATCCTAACTCTTCTCTAGGTATCACTACTAAAGTATCCAACATAAATGGACAGATATGTACTTGTAAAGACTTATGAAATAATAGTCAGTCTCAACAGATAATTTATCACAAACAATGCTCAATCAACTGAGCCACCCACCCAGGGTCAATGCTATGCTTATGACTTTAGATAATAGGCTTTTCAGATACAGAATAAACAGTATAATTTTTAAATGATAAATTTTAAAATAATTAAAAGAAGTAATAAGATAAAATTTTAAGATCACTAGGCTGATTTCTATAAATGAAGCTAAATTAACTATATATATATTTTTAAAATGATGTCACTGAATATATTAGTTAAGGCTTAATTGGTAGAGCAAATATGATTAACGATAAATAGAAATTTGTTACAGGAAATGCGTATAACAAATATGGGAGATGCTAGGGAAGTAAAGTCTAGAGATTGATGTATAATGAGAAAGTATTAGATTAGATAGATTCCCAAAACACCCAAAGCCCTGAGGATAATTTACTATGGTATCTACAAAAGAGTACATGTTTATAGGAATGTAAAAACCCATGAAATCTATTATGTTTCATTTCTATCTGATATCATAAAATAACATTCCATACATACTAATAATGAAAAGCATATTAATAACAATGCCTTAATACTGAGAGCACTCTGCTATTTTCTCATTTTGACTTACTCTAAGTATAAAGTATTAGCAACCACAAGGAGTGATTCCCTCAGTTCTACAGTCTCACTTCAAACCCAGAATATTAATACCATGGTATTCTGATAATAATTCCTTCAGAAGTATCATCTATAACAAGAAGATTGACAAAATAAACTCAAGCAAAAAACTAAATGAATTAAAATAGGCTAAAAGAATACATGATTATGTGACTTATAAATAAAATTAAATATATCTTATTAACTAGCATTTGTCACAGCAAAAAATATTGAAGAGTATGAAATTTTATTAGCAACAGCAAGCAATATTATTCTATTTAGGTATATACTTCATGAGGACTGGATTAGGAGAAATGAAGAAAGTTACAAATGCTCATAGAAAATCCTATATAAATAAAGAGCTAATATGCTAATTAGACTGGATGGTGGAATGTGCTTCTGGAATGACCTTCCGGAATGATCAGTGGGTGGGAGGCAGGGCTGCGGGCCACTCCTCCCTCCCCGAGCACCTTGCACAAATTTCATGCACCAGACCTCTAGTTTCAATTGTTTAAATCAGGAAAGTAGTAGAAAGGACTATTATTATGGTTTGTCATGTTTAAAAGGTTAATTAATAGATAGACATACTATGTTCTTAGCTAGAAATACTAATTGTTATGGAAATATCTGATCTTGCCAAGTTAATTTATAAATTTAACATATTTCAACTTGAAATTCCAACAGAATTTAAATAAATTATATAAAATATTTCTAAAATCCATAAGGAGATATATGCAGGCAAGAATATTAAGTTTTATTCTGAAGGCAAACAGAACTACTAGATTGGAGAAAGGAAGTTAGAAGTGATGGAGCAAATGCAGCCTACCTCATTATGATCTATTTTAAATATTTAAAATCAAATCATGTCATGTCAATAGAGAAATAAAGGTCAATGAAAAAAGTTGTGAGTTTATGAACAGACACTAGTTTTGATAATTTTTAGCAAGTCATGAGTAAATTTTGAAAATATAGCAAATAATAAGTAAATTATGAAAAGAATCAAAATTAATACATCCTATAAGAAAGCCCTGAGAGTAGTATAAGAAAAAATACATATATTAAACTATAAATATGTGTAAAGAGGAGATGAAATTGTTTAAAAGCTAAAAACTCAAATGACAGAACAAAGTGATTATAATATATCTTACCTTGCTGAAGAAACAGAAACTAAGTAAAACAACTGATTGAAGAACGTCCAATGTATATTTTTCAACTTCCTTAAAGCAAAAAGAATATCTTAGTTAGCTTGACCAAAGCCTTGGGGTTATATATGTGTATATGTATAGGTATATGTATATATGAAAATATATAATTATATGTTATACTATCTCTAATAATAAAAGCATAATATGCTAATTAGACTGGACAGCCAAACGACCTTCCAACATCATTCCGGATGAAGCCGCCGAGGTAGGGGCCAAGGCAGAGGCAGTTAGGGGCAAGCAGGCCGTCAGGCCAGCAGTTAGGGGTGATCAGATAGGCAGGCAGAATGGTTAGGGGCAATCAGGCAGGCAGGAGAGTAGGTGAGCGATTAGAAGCCAGCAGTCCCAGATTGCAAGAGAGTACAGGCCGGGCTGAGAGCCCCCCACCCCTGTGCACGAATTTCGTGCACTGGGCCTCTTGTATATTATATTGAGAAACCGCTCAGGAAGAAGAATGTAATAGTAAATGTCACTGCACAAATTTTCAAAGACAAATTAAATATTAGAATAATGAAAAGCTTTTTGAAAGGGTATTCTCATTTTAAGTAATCATTAGACCATTTTTGAAGGCCTCAATACTTTTTGAGGGAAACATAGCTATGGGAAGTCCTCTATGAGCCATACTATTGGGGGTAATAATGAGCAGATGGCTTGATAAAGCTAGCCAAATTCGAAGTGAAATGCAGTGTGGGGGGTGATACGATGTCCTGATTAGACATTTATAAGAGCTCAATATTGTAGTGCCAGTGACAAAGCATTTTAAATCAGGAACATGGTATGTGAGAAACAGGTAGATGTATGGCCATGAGTGCAATATATCTCAGTATTTCCACTCTTTATTTTATAAAACATACTCATTTTGCAGTTGTCAAGTGTGGAAAGTGTTGAGTACCACACAATATGTCTTTAATTCTACAAATGTGCGTACACTGTATAAACAGATCTCTGTAAAGGTAGCTATGATGGACTTTTAATTCCACATCTTTCCAATATAGATGAGTTAACATTACTGTGGAAACTTTAACTTTGAAATTTCCTGACTCTTTTATGCTTAATTCCTGAATGCTAATGTCCCAGTACCAGATCTGAATGACTATACATTATGGATATTTCTATCTGCTCAAGATATTTCTAGAATGTAACATTTAACATTCTAAAAAATATAATGGAGGTGGAAGAGGCAAAAAAAAAAAAAGAAGAAGAAACAATAAGAATCTGTTCTGTTGATTGGCAGCAGATCTCTTTAACTGTTGGATGAGAATGTGAAAAGGAATCAACACCCACAGCAGCGACAGAAGGTGGTGTAGTGACAGAAAATTAATGATTATATATGTAAAATGTGTGAAAAGACCTCAGATTGTGGAGAAAATGTCCAAATGATTCAACTTGCTAATAACTGAGATAATAATACAAAACTTCATACTAATAAGCTTTCCCTGCCTTAAAGCAAAGCGAAAAATGCCTTTGGCGATCATTAATATGCACATAAAAACAGCTGCCAGGATGAGGCATGATGCTGAAGGCTGTTACGCAGGGTAATTTCTGAAATATCACAGTGCCCACCTCATGGAGGATTTGGCCTAAGCAACTCCATGTGCAGGTGCCCACATGTGGACACAAATGCTGCTTGTGTTCTGCTTAATTGTTTAAACCAGGAAAGTGGTAGAAAGGGCTATTATTATGGTTTGTCATGTTTATAAGAAAACCTCATGTTTGGAAACTGGTGGCTCATTGGAAACATTATATTTTTAACAACTGAGGCTCATAAGAGTTCATCTTGACCCTAATCAGGGCCTTGGAGGGATCCTAAAAAAGACAACATACATGATAACTGACACCATTTATATGGTCTGATGATACCAGTGGGGGCTCCCTGGCTCTCATTTGCCCAACTGCTCGTCTTAGTACTGGACACCTTTCCTCCTTCTTCCAGTCTTGCATGTTCAATGTGCACATGTCATTTCCATCTCTCTAATCATCATGCAAATGAAGAGGAAAACTTGAACGGGCATCTCAGAGCAAGGAGCATGTGTCTTAGGGTTCAGTTTCCCCAAGTTATTGATGTGAAAGGAACATACTTATTCTTAAAACTTATTCATAATTTTAAAAATATATATATATATTTTTAATTTTCCGTAAGCCTGATTCCTGGATTTAGTAAGAATATAATTTTTGATGAAAAAACAAAAAGAGTGTGTGTGCTTGTGGGTATGTGTGTGCTGCATTCCAGTGAATTAAATGAGTTTTCAAACATTGAAAACTCTTGACAGTAAGTTCTAATTAGGAACTTTAGAATCTATTTTGTTCAAGTGGAATAAATAATTGCTGAATTTTATCACTAAATCTGCCTTAGGCACCAAAAGAGAAGTGTCTTGATTTAAAAGTATATTATTTTAGTTATTATCACCATATAAATGGTTGTTGAAGATACTGGGCTCACAACTATAAACAGAAATACAGGTTGGCATCCTTTGCCACTATAGACTTAAATCACCCAAGGAAAAAACTACAGAATGCATGAACACATATTGATAACTGACTATATATTCTCTCCAAACAAAATAGTGAAGCAGGCAATAAATACTTGTTGTGTCCCCTCCCACTCTCTTTGGATGTCACCTTTCCCTTCATATATTCCAGACTCCTAGTTGCCTAGCGACCGCTTCCCCCCACTGCTTCCCTGGCACAGCTCTAGGAGACCTCTAGAGTCTACTTAGGAAGGTTTAGCAACACCATGGAACAGAAAATAAATAAATAAAATAGAACAAAAAAGAACAGGATAATTAGACAAGAAGAGAAAGAGACAACTTCATTTTTATCCATCATCCCATTCCCCAAGCCAACACTGTTCAGCACCAAGAAGAAACTTCCCAGCTAGAGAGAGTTTCTCTCTCTCAGAAAAGAAGAGCAGGATGAGCAACCAGCTTCTGCACCCTTAGTGGGACTCTGCACAAAGGCCCCACTTTGATTTCACCCCACACAGATGGGCAAAGCTCATACACTGAACCAGCTTGCACAAGGGAGAAAAGCAAAGGCTATTACTAGCAGACGTGCAGCATGAGTGATTGCACTTCATAGACACCTGCTCTTCAGACAACCTCATAGCACTTTGCCACTGATGAAGCCAACAGCTAGCACTTAGCACCATGGACTCCAATAAATCTCACCAGCATGGGCAATCACTGACCCCAGCTGCCTGAGGCCCTCCCCACCCCAGGACCAGTGCGGAGCCTCACTTGCAGCCACCAGCTCAGGCAACTGCAGCCATGCAAGCACAAGGCATCAGCCTGGGCCACCCCAGGGCTGACCTCTGCCACCTTGTCCATGCTTAGGGCCGACTCCCCTTCCAGCTGTGCAACTACATGCCACTGGCCTGATGCCTGTCATCAGCCTCCACTGTAGCGCACATGCACAGAGGGGAGGATGCAGCCATGGGTAAGCACATCAGTAGCTGGGCCCTCCACAATGACTTGCAGATAAAATCAGACTCTGCATTGTATCACTGTCCAGCACCACCACACTAACCTGTAGCTCGTCCTCCCCAACTGTGCACGTATACACATATCTCCAGATACGATGCTGACTTACAAGGAAGAGTGTCATAAGCAATGGAGGAAACAACACATAGTAAGTTTAGTGTATATTTTTCATAAGTGAATTGTGGGGAATTTTGTTCTGCTGACAGCCTGCTTTGCAATGTTTCTGGACTCTCTCAAAAGGAGGCTTAGAAAAGCCTGCAATAGTGCTGATATGCAGTGAACAATGCGTGAATTTTTATTGGCTGTTGTTCCCAAGATAGAAATTGACAAATGTCTTGCTGGAGAAGATACCTAGTATATCTCCAGGTAACGGCCTTCAGATGCGCATGAGGCACTGGCCTTGGGAAAGGGCTCCAAGTGGTATGACAACAGAAAAAATCCAGAAATCCAAACAGGCAAACCTTATAATAGGTCTTGAAATCCAATGAAAGATAGAATTTGCATTGACTATAACCACTATCCAGTCATTTTAAACACACATCCTCCCAACCTTATCTACAAATGGCAACCCGTACAATTTTGACTATTACATCATTCTGTAGTTATGTTTTATGTCTGGCTTCACTAAAAGAGATGCCTGAATTTACCTTTGAAGTTATAAAATGTCCTGAGCCCTATAGATTATTTGCTGGAATTTGGCAAAGGTCCGGAATACTTAGATTTTTCCAATATTAAAATACATTTAACTACCCAGCCCCCACTTATTTTGTGGTCCCAAGTGTAATTTCTGGCATTTTACCATACACATCACTAGCTACCAGCAATCTGGTTTCCTTTTTTCTTAAAATTTCTTCTGCATTTCAGCACTTGGTTTGTTTGCTATCCACAGGCCGACTGATCTCCACATGTGAACTGATACCGAACTGATACCGTAAGTCCCCCTCCAGGAAGAAGAATTAAATTCAGGAAGTTGGGACTGACAAGGGGAAGAGGCAAAGCATTTCTGATGACGTATCACTCCTCTGGGTAGGGAAATCTGTAGGCACGTCTGCAGATTTGTGTGTGCGTGGAAAAAGAATTGTTTTGTGCAAGATGTTTACTTGGCATACAGAGGAAATATAATTCCAAAAAAAAGTAAGTAAATGTTGCAGACATTTGCAAATATTTGGATTTTGATTTAACCTTTCTAACACACTCTCTAAAGGCAAAACTTAGTTGAACTGGACTTGGTTTATGCACATTTCAAGTCATAAAACAACAACTGAAAACTACTAGTTTCATATTAAGATTATGAAAATAAACTTACACTGATGAAACCATTTAACTAAGTTTGGGCCAAGTTTGATGAAAGTTTTCCAAACATTTGTGAAGCTTTTAACAACCTTCCTTCCATGTGGGATCAGTCATAAATCCAGATACCAGGGGCAGCTTTTCAAATAGATCTCAGGCATAATAAGAACTGTCAGTGCTGCACTGGAATCATTAACTGTGCGCCGTCCCTGCCCACATCTACCAACGGCTTCCTTGCACGCTTGTGGTCACTGCATCCCCTCCTACTGCGGAGTACCTTCCCACCCCGATATACCCATCTGCCTTTTGTAAGTATATTGCGTTTCCTGTGAAATGAATCTGAAAGAATTAGAGCAGATCAAGGACATTTTTTTGGCTTTAGCTAGTCTACTATTTTTGTTCCCTCATGATTTGTTTTTTCAGGTATAGGAATAGAAAGAACATTGAATTCAGATTCAAAACCCCTATAGACCATAAAATAAATTATTTATAAATAATAATGACTGTCAATAACTTTGTGACAAGGAATGTGGCTAATAGTCTTGGGTTTTTAATATGATGCTTTGTAAACATAAGAACTCAGGGATATATGGAAAAAATAGGTTTTATTTAGAAAATGGGTTAAAAAGTAGGTTTCTACCCACTTAATTGAAGGCTTGTAGATATCCACTGCATTAGCAGGAGAAAGATTCTGAGAATAAATGTATCTGGGTTCAGGAGCAGGGTCCCAGACTCACTGTGAATGAAGTCACGGGCATGGGCTGTGATACCAGTGGCAAGGGTGCCATGCAGCGGTCATCTCTGCCCAAGATAATGCTGGTTCCAGCTCTCACAGCCTCCGATTCACGTACTCCTCTCTTCTAAATTATTTCTATCACCGAGGAAATAAGCCTATTCTTATTTTCACAGCTGGGGAAATTACTGTCAAAGTATATTTTGAAAGTTATAAAGTACCCCATGTACCCCTTTTTAAATGGACTTTTAGTGATACTGTTTATACTTGAATAGAAGAGTGAACTGGTTGTAAAAAATAAAAGAACAGAGGAATAAAAGGCTTTGCCAATACATGTGCTCAGATATTACTTGCAATTTCCATAATAAAAAGTAAGTTTCTTCCACAACAATTTAAACATGGGCCTGCTAAGTGAAACTATTTTTCATCTTGCTATAGTGGGCAGTTTTGTCTAAGCAAGGAAAGTGGAATAAGGTTTTTGAGAATAACTCATTGTAAAAAATTCTGCATCTTTTACTAAAGTCTTAACCTTGACTAATACGTGGGTATTTATTAAAGGATTTTGGCAGACTCCTAATAATATGGAGTTCTTAAGGCTCACGTTGAAAAAGACTGAATAAGAAGAAAAATGTATTCCTTGAAAATAATATTAACCAAAACATTAGTCTTGATACTAATATAATAGTAACACTAGTAAGAGCTCATATTTACCACTTTCTTATGTTGTTGTGCTAACTGATTTACATGTATGAATTTATTTAATGCTCACAATAGCCTAATATGTTTTATTATTATCATAATTTAAGACGGAGTAAATAATGTGTCTGAGATCATTCCCTGGCTGAGTTCATGATTCAAACACAGAACGCTGACCCTAAAATGTCTTCAACTGGGAAGACACAGAAGAGTCACAGCAAGAGAAAGTTTTCATATTTATATCTGACAAGCTATTTATTAGGTCAGCACTGGAATAAGACACAAAATTGTGAAACTTGTGAATCTTGGTTTATTCCTTCTTTCAAGAATTTTTGTTGAATGCCTCCACATGTTAGACTCTAAGAGAGGTGCTACAGATACAAGATGGGAAAAGATACAAGAACCCCCCTTGCACAGAATCTACAGCCTTGTCTGCTTCTGGGCACAGATGTTAAACTGAGACCTATGCAGATAAGGAGCATTATAGTAACTATAATATGTAGACTATCATGTAAATAATATAGTTATTCTTAAACTACACAAAAATTACAGTTTAATGACCTTATGCTAATGCAGAAAAGAATGCACAAAAGTCACAAAAGCTTGCAGCTGCACAACTGGCTAACATTTTCTAACTGCAAGACATGTCAGGATACTAGGAAGAAGCAACTGGGATCCCATTGAAGGAAGCATAAATGAAAGGCAAACAGAGATACAGACAGCAAATGAACAGTCTCTAGGCTGTTGGTTCAGTCAACGCCTGAACTAGGTGATGTTCCTCTGGTAAGGTAAAGACGGTTACGGGGTTGCTGAGTTCTTAATCTTTCACTCCATTGGATTCTGTTGTAAATAATACCTGGTTGATATAGCTCTCCTAAACCGACTTCAGGTGGGGAGCTTCTTATATACACATAATTCAATCACAAATAGCAATAACTGAAGAGAAGAAAATGGGGTTTCTGCTCTTGCAGCTTAAGTCACATGGTTTGGGAAGCATTAAACAGTCATTTCTATACTGAGGAATTTGCAATTTTAGTTGTAATATCGTGGTACTACTAACATGTTACAAATACTTGCTTTATCAGTGTCTCTAATACGGAAGTAAAAATGTCCATGCAATCTTCCAAGCCATGTAAATACTCATAGTTGTCATGAATGAACCTGGTTTGACAGAGTAGACCCTAAAAATGGTGGTAATACAGACACAGTTTAATGCATGTCTATCTTTCTCATTGAAACAGAATTTTGAGTTAGAAAAATAAATGTAGCAAGGATGATTTTTGGACACATACTGATTGGACCATAAATTAGTTTTCTTTTTTAGCTTTTCCGTCCATGATCATTCATGGCATGTCATTCACTGGCACCGTGTTCAGTGACCCACAGCTAACCTTTGCCAAAGAGGCTTAGAAAACTCTCTCTTTTCCTTTGGGAAAATCAGAGGTCAGCTGAGAGATTGCTTTGGTAATAAAGAGTTAAAGGTCCCTTAGCCTAACTGCCGGGAGCCGGTCCATGCTTGCTGTTTCAAGGGACCTGGCATATATGGCATACTGTTCTTAATATGTTTGCTCACCTTCTTGGCACTATGTGTTTTAACCAAGGTCTCCTCTCTGAGAAAGGTTGTTTCCCCAGGTAGGGATTTTCCCCTGAAGTCAGGGAGGGGATAAAACTCCTTAACTAAGTGCCAGGCGGGTAGTTAATCACTTTACAAACAATCACGCTTAAGCTACATAATCTTTACTCCCTGGAATGGAGATAAGAAACGCCCTAACCTTTGTAATAGAGATTGATAGGATTGAATCAACTGGTATAAATACAGATGTAACAAGACAGCAAGAGACAGAACTTAGAACACAGAACTTAGAACACAGAACTAAGAAGACAGAAATTGGCACAGAACCTACACAGAACGTTCTCTAGAGACAGAATAACTTCGCTGGAGAGAACATGGCAAAAGATCCTGGACAGAAACTGGCCTCAGAACCTAGAGACAGAACCTAGCGAGAGAACATAGCAAAAGATCCTGGACTGAACCTGACTACAGAAATTGGCAAGAGAACCTGACTAGAACCTGGTGACTGAACCTGGCTGGAGAACCTGGACAGAACCTGGCTGGAGAACCTAGCGAGGGAACATGGCTACAGAACCTGGCTGGAGAACCTGGAGAACCTGGCTGGAGAACCTAGCAAGAGACCATGGACACAGAACCTGGCTGGAGATCCTAACCAGAACCTCACTGGAGATCCAGACCAGAACTTGGCTGGAGATCCTGGCTAGGCTGCTGATCAACTGAACACTGTCTCCGTGTCCTTCCTTCTTTGCCGACTCCGTCCTCACCTATGGGGAACCCCTGGACCCGCTGGGGTTGGACCCTGGCACCTAACCTCCTGAGGGATTACATACCTCCACTCAAAGCAGTCTATATGTTCACTTTACCAAAGTGTGCAGAAAGGACAACATCTGACCAGAAAGCACCCCATCCCACGGTTATAACCCATCCCCTCCCATTGCACTGAATGCCCTCTGCAGCCTGCGACCTGTCGAGGCTGAGGAGCAGCCTTGCTTCTTAAGAACCCAGTCTGCACAAATAGAATGTGAAAGCTGGCTGATGCGGAGTGTAAATCTCCATTTTAGCCCACCAAGACAACACCATACCTCTGCCAAGTCTCAAAATCCCAAGCAGACCTAGGAGATGAGTAGAAATATAAATTGAAGCTCCTTCATGTTTAAGTTCTTTCCTTTATGGTTCTTATTCCCACAGATGGATTGAATTTTTACTATTGGGGAAGAACATTCTTTCTTAGAAACATACTCATGTAACAAAGTTCAAGTCCCATTTCTCCTTCATTTGCTCTTTGGGGCTTCTATGTATAGTCCACCGCCCTCTCTGAATCTGAATTTAGCCAATTTGTTCACTTGGGTAAGTTTGGGTTCCAGGAACACCAGGGGGCTCTTTGGCCTCGTGTTTACCTTTAAGGCCAAAGCTATGGAAAGCCTGTCACACAGCTTCTTCCTGAACATGTTGGCTCACTTATTTCAAGGGTTCCATATTCCCTGGGAAGTTGTTCTTTCCAAAGTCAATTTTAAGGTTAAGCAAATATTAGTGCATCTAGCAGTATGTCCCATGTGCTTCCTTTGATTTCTTTTACATGCAAAATCCTAAGACAGTGTCATAAGTGCTTTAGAGAAAAGTTACTCTGTACTTCTAAAAGCCAATTTTCCTTTTAGATATATTTGTTCACATGCCAAGGTGAATGAATATTAAAAATGCACTCAGAAAACTGTAACTGATGAGAGCATAATCCTTGTTTGTTGTGTCCCTAGAAAACACTAATGTAAAGAATGGAAGCTCTAAATCTCCCAATCTCTCATTTTCTACATATCGTATGCACACAAAAAAAATTAATAATAATTGCTTATAAAAACAGAAGACTATAGAATTCTTAACTGTCCATTTTTAATTCTATCGGAATCTCTATGGTGCTTCAGTCCATGAACTGGGTTTGTCTGACCTCTAACCTGCATTTTGGGCAACTGGACCCTTTTCTTTTCTTTGACAAAAAGAGACTCATTTTCTTATTTAGAGAAAAGGAGTTTTCTTTACTAAAAGGTAGTCCAAGCTTTATTTTAAAATATTGTCAAAATTATTGCATCTTGAAGTTTCCAAAGAAATTATTTTATACTGAATAGTACTTAGCAATTCTAAACCATGAAGAATGCTACTTGTAACAGTGCAGACTTTACTTCCTAAGGTAAACAGCTTTTTAGAGGATTATAAAGATCTACATACAGGGTATGGCAAAAGTAGATTTACAGCTGTCAGTATGTGAAACAGTACTTATTCTTATATTATTAATTATTGTATTATTTTCCATACAAACAACTGTAAACATACTTTTGCCACACCTGCACATATATAGATATATGGGTAGATATATGTACATAGAATATATTGATATATGGAGATACAGATGTATATATCTCATATGCCAGTATATCTATATTATGAAAGCACACCTTTCTATAACTTTAATTTATACTTTAATAAACATATATAGACCATGAGATGAATTTATACTAAATAATATTTTAGCACAATACATATTTCATTATATTTCTACACACAGAAGACAGTTGAAAATCTAAATGTTTTTAATTTTTAAAGTTAGATACCTTAGTTTCTTTTTCTTTTTTTGCTGATTTTAGAGATAGAGGGAGAGAGAGAGAGAAAGAAACATTGACTTGTTGCTCCACTTACTTATGCATTAATTGGTTGATTCTTATATGGGCCCTGACAGGAGATTTTATCCTGCAACCTTGGCATATGGGGACGACACTTTAACCACCTGGGCTACCCTGCAAGGGCCTAGTTTCATGTCTTTATACTGCTATTCATTGACATGCACTTGGCATTCCTGGCTGCATTTACTAGTGCTATATTTTGAAATGTTATCACTCTTATCTTCTTTATATTAAAAAGGTACCCGCCCTACATGTTTGTTGAAGGCCCCAAACTAGATACTAGTTGGGAAAGAAATAAGTAAGTTATCATGCTCAAAACAACCTTAGGTAATTTCATTAGTCACCTATAATATTTAGCAAACATCTCATATCTAATTTTTAAATTATGTTTACTTCCATTTTTCTCATTATTTCCTGAATCACTTTTTCATGATAGACATTTCCAAAGCATTGAAACATTTGCAAAGTAGTGCTTGATTGTGCATTTTACAACCAAAATGTTGGCTTAAACATATTTTATATACAAAGTAACAAAATGCAAGTTTTAATGCCAGTAAATAAATTGTATGTGTATGTGATCTTGAAGAAAGATGAAAGAAAACTTACAGAAAGAGCTATGGATGCATGGACTCAAGTAAATGATTTTGACTGAATCCTGTGGAAGAGGCTGCTTCAGGGTCCTCACGGGCTTTCCCAATGAACAGGGGTTGTGTTTCTCAGGTAAATGCACTCTCTGACTAGTCATCTCTTAATTTCCCCAAAGGTCACACTGCAGAGGACAGGCCTGGGCAGTCTGGAAGGTAGAATTGCTTTTACAATTCATCTATCAGCACAGGAGTTTGGGGTGTAAGACCAAGCTAGACTTTGGTTGTGCTCTGTGAATAGGAATAAAATTCCTCTGCTACTGGTAGCGGTAAGCCAAGAGTCAGCTTTCCTTATGTTGTTTCCCAAAATTCCTCAGGCCAGGCCACGTTTTCGTCATTTCCTCTTGCAGTAAGCCCTGCAATGTCATGCCCGAGGGTAAAAATGAGAAACACACTGATTAATTTGTTTACCTTTCCTCAACTTTTCTCCCAAGTTAATGACTCAAGTTAGTCCCATGCAAAATGCCCAATCAATCAAGTCTCTTTTTTGTTTTACTTTTTTTCTATTGCATAAAAAAATATTAAATGTTAAGATTTTTACATGAGTATATATTATTTTGAGCTTTTATGAGGCCATGAGTGAGGAAATTCAAATTTATGATTCCTTCAGGAAGCACAAGCTGGCTGTATGCGGACAACCCATACGTACCAGAACAGTTTCTGTATAAAGAGGCTTCGGAGACTCACTTATTTATGGTTTGGAAAATGCCAGAACAAACCCTTGTGCTAAAATGGCAGCCACAATTTTTTTGTTTTAATCATCATCATCAACAAAATATTTGTTCACTCTCTGAAACAGTTGGGATGCGATCCATTTCAGAACGAAGGTCAAGGTTGAGGACTATTATGATGAAAGGAGCTACTTATTGGTATTAGGTCATTTCATCTGGGGTGGTGATTAGTGTGCTAACCCGGATCTGTCATTGCCTGAACAAATCTCAAAAACAGAGAGCCAACGCAAGGGCTTTGCCTACGAAGAACCATTACTCACTTGTGTTCCGGTCATGGATGTAAAGCCTCACAAAGTGTCTGCCCTCTCACCGTTTTTGATGAGATACACAGAATAAATGATTTCTCAGGTTCCTTCCTTCCTCCTGAGCTCAGTTGACTATTTTGCAGGTTTGCATCCTGTATAAGAGTCTATTTCAATACTTCCTATTTTGGATGCTGCTTGGTGTACATGGTGCTAACTTGACCTGCTGTGAGTCATATTTTCCAGATGGGCAGCTGTGAAGGGCTGGTGTTCTGGTTAGCCTCACCTTGGTGTCCCTGACACTATGAACAGTGACCTTATCACTCGGAGTAAGCTCAGGAAGATGAGGTCCTCATGAATTTGTGAAGCTTTTTCCAAGCCTTCTGAGTTCACCCCTCCTCTTTCACTGTTTAGTGCTCTGCCCTATCAAAACACATTTTCATGAAAAGATCTGGTTTACTCATTAAATTGTGATTTATACAGCATGGTGTGTTGTCATTCCCAGGTGCATGTGAATTTTAACCCCATACATGGTGTCTTAAATCAAAGGGATGACTCTTATAATTAACTTTAATAATTTATGGTCTCTGTGAGCAGGTGAGAGATGAATTTAAGAAGTTAGGAAGTGGGTTTCTCTTTAACCCCTGAGACCACATATTAATAGATGCTTACTCCAACTCAGCGATAATGACTATTTAGGCATCAAATCATTCACACCTTTTTTTCTATCTCTGTTATGGACATATAGAAATTTTTGCCTAGGATCTCAAAAGAGGTGATGACGGGGATTAAAGAGTTTTATATAACAGTCAAGTCAGAGGAAGCAGAAGGGCTGGATCCCAAATTTGAATCCGGGCCTAATGCCTTGGAGTTTTAAAATTCCCATGCTTCACCTAAAAAGAAAAAAAAATTCTAGATGTTTTCATGCTCCTTAGTCTCCAATTTCCCCCATTAATAAGAAATAGAAAGACATAAAACTTTAGGTGAATATCCAATCCCAGGGAGGCCCCCTGCTGGGTCTCTTTTCTGCTTGAATGACCAAGTAGAATAGCACAGAAGGGGATCATTTAAATTGGATGTTGTAGAGAGTTACAAATTCCAGGTATTAATTTGTTGCTCTTTCAATGTGTCTGTCTCTGAAATAGCTGAATAAAGGAATCAGAAGGGCTTCACCACCCATGGAACACTGCCCTCACTCTGTCTGTAAGTCTTCAGAGACAGAGGGGCTCCTATGGGTCGGACACTCTGGAGTTATAAAAAGCAACAGCATTGTCTGTGGCAAAAGCAATGAAACAGGACATGTTAGGAAGAGCCCTTGTAGATCTGATCCAAGGCATTCTTATCTGAATGCCTCCACTCCACAGGCAGAACTGGGAATCTAATTTTTACAAAAGGAAACTGAGTTGTCTAATTAAGAAAATCCCAGTAATGTAAGTACAGGGATGATGTCCAGTGAAGGGACTTTTGAATCAACAGCACCTCATGCCCATATAACCTATGTCAAAACCAGTCATCACCAGCTACTGGCTCTGTGACCAGGGGTTAGCCATGTGACAACCTATAGATACAACTTTCTGCATCACAAAATGGTGATAATAATGAATTTACCTACGTTATAGGGTGGTGGTGATAATTAAATGAGGTGCTATTTGAAAACTTCCTATCAAATTTGAAATGTTCAACACTATTCTTGTTGGTGCTGTTATTTTATAGTCCTTATCTCCAAAGGTAAAATAATGTCAGAATGCCACCCATCAACTGTTTTGAAGAAGAGAGATGAGATGAAGAGAAAGTAAAACATTTATTTCTGTGCTCACAAGGGTAAACACAAAGCTGTGTCATTAGTTCAAGTTGAAGCTAAGCCTGCTCCAGATTTCTCCACCTTTGAATGTTGAAACCATACTTGACTTTGGCATCAGGCAATGTCATTTAATATGTTCAGACATCCCTGCATGCCGTTAAGCATGCACTGTGTATTATTTTATGATGTTTGAGTTGGACTCGCACTTTCTGGGTACACGTATTTGTGTGTTTTTTCAGATTCTTGTGAAAAGCTGGAGGAACCTGTTTCCAATTTCATGACCGTTTATCACTAATCCAAAATGACTGCAGCGATGCCTACAGACCTACACACAGGAAGCTCTGAGAATTGGATTCATCATATATTTGCCCAGAAGCTCTGTTAAACCAGTTTTATGCTTATATAGCTGAAGGTGACAGTCTGTGGGAAAGCAGACGGCAGTATACTGAGCTACGGAATGGAAAAAAAATCTTAATTTATTGAACACAACAGAAGATAAAGGACTAGTGATGTCGGTGCTTTCAAGAATTGTTTGATCACTTGAACACTTACTGTCTCTTTAAGTTTCTAATATTCTCTTTATAATCACCCTCAGCTGTAGTTTTCATTCATGAACAGATTTAATAGAAAGAAAGAAAGCCAAACCATGGTTTTCACTTGGGAGAGTTCTCTTAATCAGACATAAAGTGTACTTGTCCTGGAAAATCTTCAAACTGGTTTGAAAATATTGCAGCTGTGAAGTAATTAAGGTATTTGAAGTTTTTCAAGCAATTTGCATGAAAATAATCACAATTGTCATACTTACTACTTAAAAGCAGCCTGTAGCATCCTGAAAGATCCCTCCTTAAAAAAAACACACAGAGATATCTGGCATAAGTCTATATGAATGATGCTTTATTTAAAGCACCTCATTTAAAAATTTGACTCAATAACTTAATATTAAATGTATTCTTCATTGATGTTATTTTTTTATTATTTCTTTATTGATTTCAGAGAGGAAGGGAGAAGGAGAGAGAGAGATAGAAACATCAATGATAAGAGGGAATCATTGATTGGCTGCCTCCTGCACACCCCACACTGGGGATCGAGCCCACAACCCAGGCATGTGCCCTTGGGTGAACAGAACCTGGGCCCCTTCAGTCCACAGGCTGATGCCCTATCCACTGGGCCAACCCAGCTAGGGCTCATTGATGTTATTTTGCAAGTAATTTTATCTTCAGGTTCTTAAGGTCTATGATAACATACCTTTAATAACTTAGCTTTCTAAATGTAAGAATAGCATTCATACAAATATATTCATAGTAGCATTATGTGAAGTGGCTAATTTGGAAAGAATCAAATGAAACTATAGAAAAGAGTTGATAAAAATATAGTGCCTACATTCATTGGAAAACTATGTACTTGATAAAAAGTTTGTACAAAATAGACAACAAAAATACTTATCCTACAAGGACAATTGAAACACAATTTACAAGTTTTACACTATGATAAATATTTGCATTTAAAATTTAAAGTACTTCATTCAAATACTAGTCCTGTGGTAGAACTATAAGCCTGACCACCTAATTCCCCTACTTAAAATGTTTCTATGTCATTCTATTTGTCCTAAAACAAACTATCACTATTCTTCCCTCATTCTCTAAACTCTGATCACATTGACATTCCATCAAGGTTTCCTCCTTGCTTCAAATATTCCATTTCAATGTCCTTTCTGCATATGGAATACCTACTCCACTCCAACTGATCCTGATCTTCCTGAGCAGTTAACTTTTAAGAACTCTCAAATACCAGTTAACTTCATTCCTGTGGAAGCCTTTTCTAAATCAACTTGGGAGACAACATTCCCCTGGTATAGCCTCATGTCCCCTTGAAATTCACTTTCATGCCCCCTTTGACAATTTCAATTAATTATTTGGGTAAGTACTTAATGCTTCCTCCCATAGTAGAACACATACCCAATTAGATCAGAGACATTATCGCTTGCTACCACTTAGAGTATCTGACATACAATTGGTACTCAGTTGGTACTCAACTATTATTTTTTGGGGTTTGACTACAGTTGTGCTTTTGGTAATGGCAAATTGGCTCATATCAAACAAACCCTCCCATAAAAAACATGATATGAACACTGAACAAAATATATATTTACACACACACACACACACACACACACACACACACACACGGAGGCAAACAAGATTCTCCTGTTGACAACTTTTCTCCTGAGGGAAATGTCAGTCCCCACTGTAAAGGCCATATCTGTGAGAGAAGTCTGACCTTGAGGAACCAGAGGAAAGACGTCAGGGCTCCTAGAGCAGCAGCCAAGTGCAGGGGAAGTCCCAGGAGAGAGCAGCAGAGGCTGAGCCCACAGGTTGTGCCGGTCGGCGAACCGAGCACACACTGGCAGCCTGGACACCTCCCAGCTAAGGTGGGAGAACGGAGTGCCTGTTTCCACTGCTGCCTGCTGCACAAGAGCAGAAGGTGGAACTGAAGTTCAGCCAGGTTAACTGCTTGTCTGCTTAAACAAAAATTCAGCTCTATTTTGGTCTGGGATTTATATTCACTATAAAAATATCTCTGAAAAAGCAGCATTTATGTTGATACCCCAGGGATATGTAGGAATTGGGAGGAGACTAAATAATATTTCTTTCAGAGAGAAGAAAAGCACATGTGAATGTTCAAGACTGGGAAAGCCTGGCATGTTTGGTGACACGAATACCAACATGGCTGATGCATACTGAGAGAGGTAGGGAGAGGCATATGTGATGAGGTTCATGGGGCAAACAATGTGGGGCCTTATTTGTCATGTTATTCTTACTTTATTCCAAGTACTTCCAAAGCCTTCTAAGGCATTTTTAAAGATTTTAATTGATTTTTAGACAGAGGGGAAGAGAGAGGGAGAGAGGAATATTGATGTGAGATTGAAATATCAATTGGCTGCCTCCCTCTTGCCTCGTACTGGGGATGGACCCAGAAACCTTTCAGTGCATGGGAGCCACAATGGCCAGAGCTTCAAGGGTTTTAAGCTCAGATTCTGTTTTAAATTGTCATTCTGGGTACAATTTGAAAAAGCATTGCTGGAGGTAAAAGTGGATAAAGACATCCCCAAATCTCTCTCTATATTTTCCAGCTGTCATTGGAGGGGTGGGAGTTAGTAAGGTAGAGTAGAATGTAAAAACTTTCATTCAGGTTTCTGGCCTGAATACTCAATATACACACATACACACACTTGTACACACATATATTCACATAGAAGATTAGGAGGAGCATAAAATAATAAGTTGCACTGAAGTAATCTGTTAAAGAAGCAATCATTTCCCTCTTAGGTTTGAAAAGACTATGTAATAATGTCTAGTAAATAAAAGCATTTTATGATTATAATGACACCTAATTGTAACTTCATGTTTATAATGATTAGAAGTTTGAGCTTTGGAGACAATTTTTCCTGGCTTTAATTCTCAGCCCTGCCTTTCACTCCTTGTAAAACTTGGTATACGTATGAAACTCCTTGTGCCTCATTTATCTCATCTGTGAACTGGGGATAGTAATGGTATCTAGGTTGAGAGAATTAAACAAACACACACTAACATGGCAAAGACTAGCCAGATGATGGCCAACCCTATTCTTTCTTCCTAGCTTCTCGAGATGACATCGCCTAGCTTCCCTTCATTTAGGTTGGAATGACACCACTGTGTTCCTGCCAGAGGCATGTGATTCGAATACCTTGCAGGTCTTGGCATAAAACATTTGGCATCGTCTGTTCTCTCAGTTTGCTTGCTGACCATTTTAAACAGAGTTGGAAAGAGCCAATATCTTTGATCACCAGGTAAAAGGATGACTCCTAAAAATCCAATTAAACCTCCACATGAATGAGAAATACACCTATATTTAAGCCACTGAGATCTGAAGGTGTTTTTTCAGCACTAGCAATGATTTCCCTAAGCAATGCCACAGCACTGAGAGCAGCATCTAGCTAGCTAGGACATAGTGAGAGTTCAACAACTGCTAGCATTGAAAATACTGTTGGGCCTCCAGGGATGCAAATGTCAGAAAATATATTGACTATGGAAATGATGCTCCAAATATCTAAAATAAGATTCCTTAATTCTGAAAACAAATTTCACCTTAAAGCCAAGCATGGAGAACATGTTCTGTGTTAACCTATCATCTCAGTAGCAGAGTACATTTATTGCGACAGGTTTGAACCATATTTAGAGAGGTAAGCTGACAAGCTAGTATTGCTAGATAAATCATTGTATTGCCTCTAGCCATTTGGCCCATGCTCTGTGCCACTTCACCTGTAATGAGGATTATCCTCAATTCAGAAACACTCCAGGTGCCACCTTTCTTCTCGGCATTATTACCAATTCACTCACTAATTTTTTTCTTTCTTCAGGTAAAAGGAATATGGTTTTCATATATTTATATAAGCAATGACAATGGTATTATTGCATGCATATAGGTTAGCTATATAAGACAATATACCAAACATTGAAAACTTTGCTTATTTGTATCATACACGGTGTTCCAAAAAATGTATACACACTTTAACAGCCGATGGTTCAATTTTGAAAATGAAATGCATTTTAATAAGCACTGCCTGTATAATTAAAGAGTGTTTATACATCTTTGGGACACCCTGTATTTGTACAATACATATTATGGTAGAGCACTAGCTATCTAAAAACAAAAATGTTTGTTCTACTTGGTATCATCTAATGTCTTCCAAACTGATATGTAAATTTTGAGAGAGGGTAGGGGAGAGAAAGAAATATAGAAACATTGATTGTGCAACTTATTTATGCATTCATTGGTTGATTCTTGTATGTGTCTTGACCGAGGATTGAACCAGCAACCTTGGCGTATGGGGACAATGCTCTAACCAAGTGAGCTACTGGCCAGGACAGCACTATATAAATTTTAAATAAACATCTTGAGCAGAAACTTTCAGCTAGAGCAGAGCTATACAGATACTCATATTTTTTCCATATGGAAAGAAATTATCTGCGTTACAGCCATTTTACTGTTCATTGCAGAGGGTTATGTGAAGCAGACTGCATTGAAATTTTTTATTTCCATTAGAAAACCAAACCGGGATGTTTTTTTCTGCAGAAGCTGCATATAGATTTAGCACATTCACTGAACCCTGTTACAGGCATTTTTTAACCAGAGCCAATAACAGTGGACCTCTCTTAAATGCTCACTAAGTACATTGTGTGTGTTAACACAGACACACAGAAGCCGGAAAGGAAATTGCCCCCAGCTATCCATGACCTTGATACTCAGATATCCATGCTTCCCTATCCTTTCCCAAAGCAGGGGTGCATGAATCGCTTCTAGCCTTCATGTGTTTTTATTCTTTTGCATGGGAGCATCCAAACCAGTAACACAATCATATAGTGATATTCAGGTAATCACTGACTTCCTCATTAAATGGCATCCCTCCTAGTGTTATAGTATTTCCACTGCAGTCTAGGTCTTTTGCTCCCAGCTGAACATATTGGATGTATTCAAGCACAAGGGGAAATGATCCTGGGTAATTCTACTTCAAAATATCCAAGTTAAGCATTTTTTAATGACATCCCATTACCTCACTTTGTTTTTGTTTTCTAATGCTAAGGCAAATCTTCACAAAAAATATATAAAAAATTAAAAAAACCAACCAACCAACCTCAGGACCAGAACTGAATTTCCTTTATCTTTTTATCAAATGTTCACCTTGTGCACTGTATAAAACTACAAATACCATTCATTTATTTTCCTTCTTATTGAGCATGAATGTTTCCCATTTGGGGGCACTATGTTGGCCACAAAGAAATACAGCCCAGCTGATGTGGCTCAATGGTTGAGCATTGACTTATAAACCTGGAGGTCATGTTTCAATTCCCAGTCAGGGCACGTGCCCAGGTTGCGGGCTCCATCCCCAGTAGGGAGTGTGTAGGAGGCAGCTCATCAGTGATTCTCATCATTGATGTTTCTCTATCTCTCTCTCCCCCTCTCCCTTCTTCTCTGAAATCAATACACACACACACACACTGAGTGTCCAGATTATTATGACCACGTGATATTCGTAGGCAAATTAACTATAATTTCGCACTGAAGTTGCTAGAGGGCCAGGTCATTATAAACAGGGAAGCAGGTAGTTTACCATGACAGTAGAAGTGATTTTTTTCTGAAGATATGGGTAAACAATGCAATTTAACAGCCTTTGAATGTGGGATATATTTGAACGTGAGTGGCCAGATTATCATGACCAGCCCATCAGTACTTCGTTGGGCCACCTTTTGCCTTCAACACTGCAGCGATTCTTCTTGGCAGTGACTCCATGAGATGTTGAAAGGTGATGTGAGGAATCTGACACCATGCCTGATGAATAGCACTGTCCAGTTCTGTGAGATTTGATGGTTGTGGAACTAGCTGCCTAATGGCTCTTTTAACTTCGTCCCACAAATGCTCAATTGGATTGAGATCTGGTGATTGTGGAGGACACCTAAGCAAGGTAAAGTCTCCCTCATGTTCTTGAAACCACTCCTGCACAATACGAGCACCGTGGCATGGCCCATTGTCTGGTTGGAAGAAGCCATCTCCATTGGGATACGCCATCAACATGATAGGATGAACTTGATCAGCAGTGATACTTAGGTATGTTGGACTATTCAGACATTGTTCCACACGAATTAAGGGGCCCAAATCATGCCAGGAAAATATGCCCCAAACCATAACACTGCCCCCACCAGTTTGAAGGGTTTTACTCATGCATGTGGGGTGCGTGCTTTCATGCTGTTTCTGCCAAATTCTTACTCTGCCATCTGCATGATGCAACTGGAAACATGATTCATCAGACCACATGACTTTTTTCCAATGCTCGACTGTCCAATCCTTGTGTTCCTTGCGAATTGGAGACGTTTTTATCTTGGTAACTGCAGACAGCACAGGTGTTCAAACAGGCCTTTGGCTTCCATAACCCATACGATGCAGTGTACGGCTAATCTGCCTACAAACGTCAGGTGGTCATAATAATCTGGCCACTCACATTCAAATATATCCCACATTAAAAGGCTGTTAAATTGTGTTACTTACCCATATCTTCAGAAAAAAAAAATCACTTCTATTGTCGTGGTAAACAACCTGTTTCCCTATTTATAATGGTCTGGCCCTATAGCAACTTCAGCACAAAATTATAGCTAATTTGCCTACAAACATCAGGTAGTCATAATAATCTGGCCACTCTGTGTGTGTGTGTGTGTGTGTATGCACACACACACATACACACACTAGAGGGGCCCGGTGCACAAAATTTGTGCACTCGTGGGGGGGGGGGGGGCGTGGGTTCCCTCAGCCTGGCCTGTGCCCTCTCACAGTCTGGGAGCCCTTGTGGGAAGTCTGACTCTGGGAAGCAGGCCTAAAATGGCAGACATTCTTAGCACTGTCGCAGAGGCAGGAGAGGCTCCTACCACTGCCGCTGAGCTCACCAGCCGTAAGTCCAGCTTCTGGCTGAGCGGTGCTCCCCTGTGGGAGTGTACTGACCACCAGGGGGCAGCTCCTGCATTGAGTGTCTGCCCCCTGGTGGTCACTGCGCATCATAGCGACCAGTTGTTCTGCCAGTCGGTCAATTTGCATATTAGCCTTTTATTATATAGGATATGTGTGTATATATATATATATATATATATATATATATATACATATATATATATATGTATGTATGTATATATATATGTATATATATATGTATATATAGAATTACAATGCTAGAAAGGGTAGCATTGAGTTCAGCTTTTGTTTTTTTACACATGAGGACACTGGCTGTGAGAGCTGAAAATGGTTCTCTCAAAGTCACAGAGCAGACAGGCAGGAACAGTCACAGAACTCAGATGCCAGGCTCCTGGTTCCATGCTCTTTGCTATACATTGTAGCTGCAGAAAAAAATACAAATTTACACACACACACAACTATCTACACCCTGGGCTGTCTGCACGGTTTTTTTCATACATAAAATCACCTACTTTGTAGGAGTATACTTGTTCCTCCTAGATAGTTCCCAAAGTAAAATATTTTGCACACTGTAGAAATATTTATATCCACAGATGGCTTCATATCCATGAATATAAGAGCATTACCTATAGCATTATTGAAGAATGACTGAGTTTTATTTCTCTCGGTAACACAAAAGCATCCCAAAATTTAGATTCCAGACTGAGAATATGGGACTGGAAAAAATTGTTAGATTCCCTGGAGCTAAGTCACTTCATTTTATGTATTAAAAAATAAAAATTGAGGTCATGAAAACTTAAGTGACTTGCACATGATCATACACTTGTTACCTAAATTGGGCCTGACAAATGACTCTTCCAAAGTATTCATGTAACATAGGTCTCTTGGACCTTAATCCAAAGATTATGCCTCTGTGGAGGGATAATCGTTGCACATCCTCCACTCCCATAGAGAAAACATGAGAATGAGTATAATTATTCAAGTGGAATTTAATCAAGTCTTAATCAGTTTTTAAATGAAGAAAATTAACTAGTTTCAGATGTTTGACCCTTTTGGCTTATTATACCATGACTTCTCTGAATGTTTTGTTACATTCATACTTTTCTGACAATTAGCAGAACTTCTAGAGTTCCATGATATATGACATTTTAGGAATGCATGAAATACATAGTGACACACACACACATACAAAAACTTAAGGGCCTAAAATTATATGAATTATATGCACACACACATCTACACTGCAATTTCAAGAATGGAATTTGATTTTCTTCTAATATGAGGAGTATATTAATCTCCTTGAATAATAATGATGATAATAATGGAGAGGGAAAAGATGGCTGAAAAGTAACCCTAGAGTAGGACTGTTTGTTTTTTGTTATTAACTTTCCCAAAACAGATTGAGAGAAGTATGATCTGCTTATAATATAAATTATTTAATATCAATTACTTAAGATGTTTCTTAAAAAAATTATATGAGCAAATATGCTTCACATTATATCAACTTTTTTGGAAATCACTATAGTGGGTTAGAATATCTGGGAAATCTTGCATTATTAATAATGATGAGTAAAAATTCTTTTTAATTCTTTTTTTAACTGTTTCCTCAAACATATTTTTACCACAGAATGTTCTTCTTTTCTTCATCATTAAACATAAAATTGTGCTGTGGAAACTGTGATTGAGGAAGTACATGGCCGATGTTACTAAATAAAAGTGTAATACACCTGGGATGATGTCAAATCTAGGAAAGATTAATTTTATAAAGAATATTTCTCAAGTTTCTAACTTTTCTCTAAATCCTATAAGACATGAAAATAATTGTCAATTAGAGTTAGTCAAATGTCTGATAGGTTGAATTCTTAACCCGTATGCAATGAAAATAAAACATCTCAACTTAAATAGTCAGAATAAAGATTAGATGAAAGAAGTGAAAGTGTTCATTTATTGAATTTCATTTGATTATCAGCTTATTATTAAGGAACTCAATAATATTTGAAGTGACACATGACAACTTATTACACTTCAAGGAGAATTGCAGGCATGGATTTGATTTAGATCTTAACTAGCTGTATAGATTCAGATCCTAGTAAAATAATTTCTTAATGAGTCAATTTTACCATTTTACGTAACAATGCTAAATTCTGTGAAATTATAAAGAAATCATTATAAAGAGTTAAAATTTCAAACATACTATGTATATTTCCAGATCAACTGTATGTATTAAATTGAAAGTATCTCAAGTCTTCTACGTTCAAAGCAGTAGAAAGATGAGGAAAACAATCTTAATAAATGTTGGCACTATCCAAAATTTATTGTACATGAGGTGGGATAGGTGCCACAACCTTTCTTTGTTTTTCATCAGACATGTTTTAATATCACTCTAAATAGTGTATTGAATTTTTGCCTTCCCAAACATTAGAAAAACAGAACTATTTTTTTAAAGAAACATAACAATTGTCATTCATTGAAGTTTAATACTTCAATATTAATATTTAATAATATATAGGGGGAAAACAGACAATACCTTCTTTCTAGAGAAGTAAAATGTTCTAAAGCTATTGCATTTAGATTTTAAAAGTCAATTACTGAGTTTTGGAAATGGAAAAGTTAGCCTATAGTATTTTATCAATATTATTTAAAGATCTTGGAAAAGCTACAAATGTCGTTAATTCCTCCTGAAATTTTCTCACTTAGCTGCAATAATATAGAGTCTTGGATTTTTATATTTTAACTATTGCCAGATCCCTAATCAATTCCTCCCTTCTACTCTAAATTTTACCAAATCTTTGGGGACTAGATATGGCTCAAATCTTGTAAATGTCTTTACATGTACTACATTACTCTTTCACAGCTTTATATTTTTTATCCTTTAAGTCTGGGTAGGGAGACTGAATTCTGAGAAACACAAAGCAACTGTATGAACCTGGCATGATATTAACAAGAATACGGAGCTAGTCACAACTCCTTAAGTGACAATATCGCTCAGCTCAGTGGCACAGGGCCTAGGTCTTTGGCCTCAAAATCATTTTCAATATGTCAATAGATCAAACATCCCTATGTGTGCTGATTTTAATAAAACGGCAAAAATGACAGCTTTTTAATGAAAGACCTTATAAAACACTCTTGTTATAACATGTGATTATTGATACTGGCACACAGATTTTGTTTCTACGTGTATCTGTTCTTCCAAACATCATGAAACTCAAAGATTGTGAAAAATCTTTACAAATATAGGCTGAAATTACATAATTGTGTTTTGCTTACTTTGAATTAACAAAAATATTACATTGACTATTTTAAAGAGAAATGGAAAAATTCAAAGCAAGTAAAACTCAAAGGTTTTTTATTCTTGCATTAAGTCATTTGCCAGGATTAATGACTCATGAGATATTTTAAAATATAAAATACTATAAGCCACCCTTGCAAAATGTGCAATTCTTCCATTGTTTCTCAGATCACTATTCCTTTTTGGTTTCTGTGAAGATAAGTTGGGGCAATCTTTCTGAGAAACATTAATGTAGTAAAACAATTATTCAGTTTTGATAATTACCATATTATCATGATGTAGTAATTGTTGCTCTCCCAGAGATAAAGTGAGAACTCAACAGCAATAAGCTCTCTATTCATAATACAGTGTTCATATAGTTATGCATATATACACAGACATATATACCATATGTCTAGATATCACACCACTATGTATAGATATCACACAGAAATATGTAATACTTGTACATCCTTTAGATTGTTTTGAGACTCCGTTTGTTGTTTTACAAAGTTCATTTACCTCCTATCACTTCAAGTTGATAATATTCAATGCAGTCTTTTTGGGGACAGAAATGGGAAAGGGCTGGGAAGAGAGAGGCTGATGCCTTGCCTGTGATCTCAGAATTACTACAATAGCAAGGTTCATCCTGTAATTAGTGAAAGGGTCTGGTTTATAGCCAATAGACCCACATTGGAGTACTGCTCTACCACCGACAAACTGTGTAACCCTAAGAAATCATTTAGCCTCCTTGATCTTAATTTACTATTGTAAGAAATAAAGCCTTTGTGAAAAAGTATATTGGAAACAGAGCTTCCTAGTCACATGTTTTATTGTTTTGATTACTAAGGCTTGATACTATTTTCGGAGACAATAATTTCAGAGGCAGCAGCTATCTCATCTTAAAAATTTTTAGTGAATCACTAAAAGCCAGAAATTCACCAAAAGCTCATGCTCTGTTAGTCATAAAAAATGTCTCAGTCTATGAATTACATATGAGAATACAGTTGGAGTTGGGTGCAGTATGTGGAGTTCAGTGTTCTGCTACTTGGGAGGCAATGTGATTGTGATTCAAGTGTTCTGGGTGGCCTTGACTCACGCCATAGACTATTCTGTTTAACTCTTGGGGAAGTGCAGTTAACAGACATTTATTGAGCATTTAATATAAAAAGAACACTGACCTAAAGACTGAACTTTGCACAAGATCTACTATCATTCGCTTGAGGAATTTATAATATTTTTAATATAAAAATCTATATGAAGGTAGCCTTCCACACATTCATTCATTGACTTATTTTTTTCAGCAAATATTTCTTGAGAATCTTTCATATACCAGATGCTTGGAAAATAAGAATGAGAAAGGCATGCCCCTTCCCTCAAGAACATGCAGTCTCACAGGGAACCTAGCAGATCATGTAAAAAAGGGAGGGAGCAAGAAAAGGCATTTATATGGGAGGGATCATTTAGCGAAAGCTTGGAACTACAAAGTCTTTTCCAAATCTAACATATTCTAACATCCTTATTTTAATGACACTTTTAGCTTCTTTAATTTTTTAATCCAAATTCCAAATAAAGTTTATGGTAAGCTGCTGTACTCTCTCAGACCAGGTCTGTACTGTATGTATATAAAAAGTAACAACAACAAAGAAGGCATCAATTTAATTACTCTTGTTTCTTATGAATTTTCTTTCTAATTTTAAGATACTGTTTTTCTGATTATAAAATAATATATGCACACTATAAATACAAAGAAAAATAAAAGCATATAAATATGAAAGTAGCTATCATTCATATATTAAGTCCCTAGAAATAACTGCTATACATATTTTGATATATATCCTTTCAATCACACTCACACACACACACATACACATTGCTGAACTGGAATGATTGTGTCAGCTGGTCTAGACATAAGGTACATGGCCTAGACATAAGGAAAACCATTTTTATAATCAAAGAATAATATAGTAAAATGTCTCCTCCCTTCTGCCCAAACCTTCTGATTAATACTATATTTAAAAAGTAACAAAGGAAAAGGTACTAATTTTTTCTCTCACCCCCAACATGATTCAAAGGGAGGGGCATCTACACTAATCTCTAGAGAGCTGCACTATACATCGTATGGCCCAGCTTCCTGAACAGTTGATCATGATTTAATTGGGCCCCGTTTTGGGTTTTTTTTTTTTCTAGCCCAACAAAAATTGCAGAGATTTCCATCAGATATCTCTAGTGAGTAAGTTTATATACAAAAATATTTTGTTTTATGATCTGTAATAAGCATATTTGGCACATTTACTAAGTTTATAAACCCTAGTCTTTTTTTGAGAGTCTAGATTTAAACTAAAAGGCTCCACATAAACAATGAAAAACATAACGCACTGGTCAATGTCAATGAATAAAATAATTTTCACTAATTTCCCAAAGTTGTCTTTTCCTAGTGATGCACAAATAAAGAAGACAAAGTAATGTTTTGTGAAAATTTAGCATAAAAGAAAGCTCATGAGCATGCATTTAACCTGAACATCCTGGAGGAAGGACAAGGAGGAGGAGAGAAGATAAGAGAATAAAAGATTATTGCTGTCAAGATGTCTCTTTCCAAAAATAGATAGGTTTTAAGGCGTACAAGACCAGGACTTTAATCCCTATCAGCCCAAAATACAATGGGGTAACATTTCTCAAATAAAACATACAAAGCATATTAAAAGGTATCAATTATTTTTTAAGGAATTTTTAATAATCTACTTTCAGAAAATTACATGTATACATATATTTAAAGGATATATACTTTTAAGAATTATTCAAATATATATATGCACTATATATATGTGTGTGGTATAGAGGTATATATAAATATATGAGATATCCTATATAATAAAAGGCTAATATGAAAATTGACTGAACAACGGAACGACTGGTCACTATGATGTGCACTGACACCAGGGGGCAGAAGCTAAACTAGTTAGTTAGCAACTTAAATTGTTTAAAAACGCTTCTCAGAAAGTCCAAAACTGATAATATATTCCCTACATGATCCTTCCTAATTATAGGTTTTAAATTGCAGTACAATCCTATCTAATAATAGACAAACATGGTAATTGCCCTTGCTATGTCTCCCATGGGCTAATCAGTGTGATATGCAAATTAACTGCCAACAAAGGTGGCAGCTAATTTGCATACTTCAGGGGGTCAGGACAGCGTGAACCACCAGTGTGCTGCCGTCCAGGGCAGGCTGGCCACCCGGGACCCCATCGGCGGGTCCCGGGCGGCAAGGCACGCCCGCCCCAGAAGCCCCAGCAGCCCGCCTGCTTTGCTGCCTTGCCGCCCCCCTCATGGCATGGCATGAGGTGTCTGGGCATCCCAAACACAGCCCACTTCGCTAATGTGACACAGATTGAAGATGCTGTCTTGTTGCGGGCCAAGCTGAAACTGCAGAAGGCAACAGAACGATGGCAGCCTGACACTGAGGATGAGTATGAAGACTCCAGTGGGAATGTTGTGAATAAGAAGACATATGAGGATCTGAAGAGACAAGGACTGCTCTAGTGTTCAGGAGTGCATCTCAGCTTTGGGCTTTCTTGGCTTCCCTGAGATCTGCTTTTTCTATTTCTCCCGACCACGTGCTCCTAAAGACTCTTTGCTACTCTTACAGTCTAGCATGCATCTTGTAGAGATAAGGCATGTGGCAGATTGTAGGGTTGAGATGTGTTTTATCTTTGTTTTATATAAAAAAAAAAATTGTCAGAAAATAAAACCAGCCCTTGTTCTAAAAAAAAAAAAAAAGGCAGCTCCCGGGGCGGCAAGGCACGTCAACCCCTGAAGCCCCAGCAGCTGGCCTGCCTTGCCGCCCCAGGACCCCATAGGCGGGTCCCAGGCAGCAAGGCAGGCCCACCCCAGAAGCCCCAGCAGCCGCCTGATATGGTAGTAACTCTATCAGTAAGCACTCTGAAAGTCAGTGGCATAAATGCACCAATTAAAAGACAGATTATGAGGGTGAATCAAAAACAAAACACACTTTAAATATAAAGACACATATAGATTAAATGTAAATGAATTAAGCTGCAGCCTATTTTGCTCAGTGGATAGAGCATTAGCCCGTGGACTGAAGGATCCCAGGTTCGATTCCAGTCAAGGGCATGTACCTCAGTTGCTGGCTTGACCCCCAGTCCCTATCAAAGCATGTGCAGGAGGCAACCAATCCATGTGTCTCTCCCTTTCCCTTCACTCTCTCTAAAATTCAATGGAAAAATATCCTTGGGTGAAGATTAACAAAAGCAAAGTAAATGGATTAAGTAACATTAAAGAGATTTCCAAATTTTGTTAGTTGTATAATGGTTATGTTTAAATTATTAACACCTAAGAAATTGGGTGAAAGGTACATATAATATGCTGTAGTATTTTATAGTTTTTTTTTACATATATGAGATTATTTCAAATAAAAATATTAAAAAATTAAAAATTAATAAAATATTAATTGAAATGTATCTGCATTACATGAAAAATCTCCTAATTGCTTCTAGTATAATTTATTAAGTTGTGCTAAAATTTACAAGGGTTCAATTAAAAAGTATCTTAATTCTAAATGATATAATAGAAAATATATAATAGAGCAGTTATAAGCACTTATCTGAAAATAAAAATTTGAAGAAGTGAATTTAAAGAAGGGATTAGCCAAAGAAAATATATGCACAACCCATGGACACAGACAACAGTATGGTGATGGCCAGAGAGAAGTGGGGGGCAAGAGCTGGGTAGAGGGGGAAAAAGGGAGAAAATAGGGACATCCTATATAATAATAATAAAAGGCTAATATGCACATTGACTGAACGGCAGAATGACCGGTTGCTATGATGTGCACTGGCCACCAGGGGGCAGACACTCAATGCAGGAGCTGCCCCCTGGTGGTCAGTGCACTTCCATATGGGGAGTGCCACTCAGCCAGAAGCCTTTAGTCGGACATCCCCCGAGGGCTCCCTGGCTGCCAGAAGGATGTCTGACTGCAAGTTTAGGCCTGATCCCCCGGGCAGTGGGCCTAAGTCGACAGGTGGACATCCCCCAAGGGGTCCTGGACTGTGAATGGGTGCAGGCCGGGCTGAGGGACCCCCCTGAGTGCACAAATTTTTGTGCACCGGCCCTCTAGTCCTATACAATAAAAATTCAGGAAAATAAACTAAAAAAGGCAAGAAACACAGTGCACTATTTTGGAGATGTTAATACATTTATGTGCCTTTATCTCTGATTATGACATAATCCAGAAGTATTGAGTATTATACAGATGGCCAAATTTTTAGATGCTATGCCCTAATGCAAAGGAAATGTGTTTTCCATACTAAACAACATCATTCAGATACACCAAGCCATATTTCCAGATACCCTATACCAGCACACCACTTTGGCTTTGCATTAAAACAAAATTTACTCAGAGGCCCCACAAATGATAGCTCCCCAGTGTCTAATTATTGCTTCACAATTCAAGGAAACATCTACTTATGGAAAGGCATTGGGCCAGTCACAAGTCCAAGAAATAGCCTTTGAAAATTCAGCCCTATATTTTATTAGTTTTCCTATAAAAAAATCCAGCAAGACACTATACGTGGGTTAAAAAGTCACAGTGTTGTATGCAAAAAAAATGTAAGTCAGAACAGCTATGAACATAAAACTCAATGTCAATACTTCTAGTATATGTGTTTATACATACATATAAATAGGTAACTATATCTAATAGATTTGTTGGGAATGTATAAAAATAAATATATGGATGTGGCTTCTAGTTTTTGACAAAGAACTAGCTTGAGTTGCTGCATCCCTCAAAAATCAATCAGAGAGAGATATCAATATTGAACAATCATGAAGGTAGCATACATCTAAGGAACTAATTTTAGAAACTGTAAGAATCCACTTGAAAACAAGTCTAACTTAGCACTTAAGAGGGAAAAATGCAGACTGGCAGATCTCAGAGGGAGGGGACTGAATAAAGTAAGGTGAAGAGATTAGCCGAAGAACACATATGCATAGCCCATGTACACACACAACAGTGCAGTGATGGCTACAAGTGGGGTTGGCAGGGGTTGGTGGAGAGTAAATAAAAATAAAATCATAGACATTTAACATACCACTCATTAAACAGTTGAACAAGTGGGTAATAGAGTAGTAAGTACAGGGTGTCCCTTAAAAATTTATACACACTTTAACAGCTGATAGTTCAATTTTGAAAATGAAATGTATTTTAATAAGCACTGCCTTTATAATTATTCAAAATGTATGTATACATTTTTGGGATGCCCTATATATAGAATAAATAGTGTGATCAATACACTTTACCTAATTGACAGACAACCTAATGAATTAAAAAGTATATGATCATTTCAAATGCATATAGATATATAATAAAATTGAATATACACTGAATCATAATTCTAATCTTAAAAAAATCATTGTACTTAAATAACACAGAACATGCTCAAACCACCATGGAATTCAACTAGAAAATTAGAAAATCAGAAAACCCCCATACACTTAGAAAGTAAGTGAAGGCAGTTCTTAGAGTAAAAGCCTAGATTACCAATCTGAAGTCTTGCTCTACTTTAACTGCAGCCCAACATGTTTGATATGTTGAACTTTCATTTTCATTCAGTTAATATATATTTCTTCTTTTAATTTCACTGGGGCATCCACTTTGATCCATGTGTCTTTCAAATCTTCAACTATCCAGGTATTTTTCACGTATATTTCTATTAATGGTTTCTAATAAAAGTCAGGTATCAGCTATGAAAATACTCTGTGTCCTTTTTGTTCTTTTAAATTTAAGATACATTTTATGGCCCAGAATGTGACTTATCTTGGTGAAAGTTCTATGTGCATTTGAAAATAATGTGTATTCTGTTTCCTTGGGTGTACACCTTTCTGTAAATGTCAGTTAGGTCAGTGGGTTGATGGGGTTGTTCAAGTCCTCTATTGTGCTTAATAGTTTTCTATATACCCATTCTACCAATTAATGAGAGTAGAGTGTTGAAGTCTCGGACTAAAATAGCACTTTATTTTCAGTTCTGTCTTTTATTTGAATGTATTTTGAAACTCTGTTGTTACATGCCAACTGCATAAGAGTGTTATGTCTTCTTAAAAATTTGATGCCTTTATGATTATATAATTACCATATTTATTCATGACAATATACTTTATTTTAAAATCCAGTTTTATTATGGTTAAGGCTTGCCTAGCATATCTTTTGCCATACTTTAACTTTTATCCTATTTTTATCTTCATATTTTAAGATAATTTCTTATACATATCATGCAGTTAGGTCTGTTATAATTTTACTCCAATCGGACATAATTTATATGCTTAGGCTACTAACACTTAATATCATTACTAATATCATTACTAATATCATTACTAATATCATTACTAAAATCTACTACAGGATAGATATTTTCCATTCATTCTATATGTTCTTTTTTCCTTTTGAATTAACTGAGCAATATTTACAATTCCATGTTATAACCTCTATTTACTTATCATTCTCTTTAAGAAACTTTAGTGGTTGACATAAGCCTTGTAATATATATATGTAATCAGAATTCACCTTCCAATAATATTTACACTGCTCTATATTTTGTGTAAGGACCTAAATAAAATTTAAGCCTTTGTTATAGAATATGCTTCTTGCAGTAAGTTCCCTCATTGTCTATGTGAAAATGCATCCCTTCCCCAATTTCTGAATGATCTTTTCCCTGGGCATAGAATTCTGGGTTAATGGAATACATATATATATATATATATAGATAGATAGATAGATAGATAGATAGATAGATAGATATAGATATAGATATAGATATAGATATAGATATAGATATAGATATAGATATAGATATAGATATAGATATATATAGATATATATGTTTTTTTATTCCAGCACTTTATAAATGTCACTTCATTGCCTTCTAGCCTGCATACCTTCAGGAAAATAGAAAGTCATTGATTTTAAATAAGACCTGGATCAATGGGCCAAAAACTGAGTGTTTAGTTGATGATGTATGAAAACTGGTTCACTAAATTAGGGAAAATAAAAATGAATTTCTATTCCATTGCATATAAAAAGGCATATCCCAAAAGAATCAAAGCTCTAATTATAAAAGATCTGTCTACAAAGTTAAGAGAGGTTAACAAAAGGTAACAGAGATGAATAGCACATGAATTCTATAACATCTAATAGACAGAGGCTTGGGGTCAGCAAAAGAACACGATGGACGTCCTATATAATAAAGTGCTAATACGCAAATAGTCATCACACCCTCACGCCATCACACCATAATGGCTCAGACACTCAACACTGGGGAGAGAGGAATGGGGACCAGCCAGGCACAAATGAGCTCACAAGAGAGGAATGGGGACCAGCCAGGCTGTGGCCGGGGGGAGGAACAAGCTGCCCACCCTGCGGTCTTGGGTGCCAGCGGCTGTGCCAGTGGCCTGGGAGAGAGGCAAGCTGCCTGCCCCATGGTCCCGGGCACCAATGCCTGTGCTTGAGCCTGCAGCCTGGGAGACGAAGAAGTCGCCCACCCCGTGGTCCTGGGTGCCAGAGCCTGCGCCTGTGGCCCAGGAGAGGGACAAGCTGTACTCCCATGGTCCCAGGCAACTGCGGCTGCGACCTGGGCGAAGCCGCCTGCTCACAGTCCCCTGTAGCTGCGGCCAGCCCTGGAGAAGCTGGCCCACGTCCTGGGTGCCTGTGACTGGCTAGAGGGAGGGAAGCCCAGGTCCTGGGTGCGGGGCAAGGCAGATGCAGTTAGGGGTGATCAGGCCAGCAGAGGAGCAGTTAGGGGTGATCAGGCAGACAGGCAGAGGTGGTTAGGGCTGATCAGGCAGGCAGAGGTGGTTAGGGGCAATCAGGCAGGCAGGCAGGCGAGCAGTTAGGAGCCAGCAGTCTTGGATTGCGAGAGGCAGTCAGACATCCCCCAAGGGGTACCAGACTGGAGAGGGTGCAAGCCGGGCTGATAGACATCCCCTCCCCCCTGCATAAATTTCGTGCACCGGGCCTCTAGTAGTTAATAAACTCCTTGTTTATTACTCACAGAAAACATTTGCAACATATATGAAACCAACAAAGGTCTAATCCCTATAGCTAGACTATACAAAGAACTCTTCCTAATCCTCAAGAAAAACTCAGCAAGTCAAAGTAAGAAAAAAATAGGCAAAGGATGTAAACAAGCATTTAACAACAACAAAAAAGACTCACAAAAGAAGGCCACTAAAACAAAGGCATAATAATTTTTAGTTCTCATTAGAATAATAGGAAATGCTAGAGTAGGGAAATGTTAGACAACCAGAAAATGCAGGTGCTGCTGGAGAAGTGGAGAAATGAAAATTCTCCTGAACTGCTTGCTTGTGGGAATTGCAACTTGCCCGGCCATCTGAAGAGCAATGTGTCAACTTCATGTTAAATTCAGTGTAGGTACATGCTACCTACGACCTGAATAAAGTCATTCCCGAGTTGCATATCCCAGAGCAATTCTGGAACAAGTATGAGAAAATATATATGAATGTTCACCCCAGTGTCATTTTTAGAAGTGACTTGAATGCAATCCAGGGAGGAATGGACAATCAAATGTGGCCCATGAACACTATATAATACTGTGCAGCAGTTAGCAAACAAGACTAGATCTAAACACAGAGACATGAATAGGTTTTATAACATGGAAAATAAATAGAATGGGCTTATAATGTAGCAGCATGTATGTACATTAAATGTATATGCACATGAAACAAAATCACAGGCAAATAAATTATGCATACCAAATGTATCAGTATGATTACTATGGAGACAAAGAAATGTAAGTGGAGAAGTTGTTAAAATAGAAGGAAGGAATGAAAGAAGAAAGAACTGACAAAAGAAGGGCGGAAATGATGGAGGGCCTTACATAAATCTCAAATGATAGTATCCTAAGGATTTGGGACTAATCAAATACACCATCACAAGTCCAAAAGTAAATTATTAGAATGATTAATAAATACTTATTTAAGTAGGACTATAGATAAATGAGAGGTAGATCTATACATGTACATAGTTACATAGGTAGGTAGGTAGATGAGAGAAAGAGAGCGATATGGACAGATGGATAGTAGGTAATTAATATAAACAGATGATAGAAATATATATATATATATACATATATATATATATATATATATATATATATATATATATGAAAGAAAACCTTCCTTGAAATTAAATACACAAGTTTAAGGCAGAATATTGAAAAGTGGTGAATTCTGACATTTCTTCTTGACATTTTCTAAAATGTAAAATTTATTTGATCTATACATATATTTACCTAGAACAATATGGGCTGATTTCTACTACAAAGGTCTATGAATGTGTTTTCTCAAAATAAAGGTGACTTTTCTCCTTTACAACATTCCTATATTCCATCCTATGTTCCACAATCCATTTCTTGGGCAACTGGCTACAGCTTTGCCTACAAGTTGCTAAGTCACTAGCACAAATTCCTCCTTGGATAAATACCAGTCATTTCAAAGAACTGCCTGACAATTTATGTTTTGTAAACATAATGAAAGCAATAAAAAAAATCCAATAACTGAATCTACATGTATTATCTCAGGTGGTCGTTACAATAGCCCACTAAAATAGAAAGGCTATATGTTTATTATGAATATACTATTTATCACCAATTTATTTATGAATAGGATTATTATGGTATTTATAAGAAATGACTACTTTCTTATACTATATTATTCTTTCCCTCTTCCATGTTGCACAAATACACAATTATCAAATATAGACATTATAAATACCTCATAAAGGTTCATTATAAGTGAATATAATATTCATATGGTGGTGTAAAAAATTCAAATTCACAAATAAAAATCCTTTTCTTCTTAATAACAAAGTGCAAATTTAACAAAACTGTTGGATTATCCTGATGAGATTGCTTTTACAATGACTGGTCCAATTAATACTACTTGTATCTTCTTTCAATGTGTTTTGTTCCTATCTCTTTCTGGGCTGAATAAAACAGAATGATCCAATTTGAGCTGCATGCCTATTTAGCTAAATGAGAATATTGAGTGGTCTAGTTAATCTTGAGCCATTGTAAGGCCTCAAATAGAATGAGGTAATATATTCTATCCTTACTAGCTCAGCCCTCCTCCCTTTTTTTTCCCTAAGAAGAAAGGTTTATGTTGTGGGAGAAGAAGAAAGTCGTAGGTCATAACCACACAGCATGGGGAAACAGGGGCCGACCAGCCATCTCTGTGTGAATTTACAATCCTATCTGTGCAGGTCACTGCCAGCATTGAGGGAGACAGGGGCCCAGAGTTTGGGCAGGAACCTCACTTTTTACTTCAGCCAAGTGAGGGAAAAAAGGAATAGCCCTATGACCAATACCACAACAAGGAATCTCTGCTATTTCAGTAGTCTTTCTACCGTGCAGATGCACAATCCTTGACCAGTCAACAGGCTTTCAATGGTCATGTCATCTCCCTTCAAATCTCTTTCAAACTGTTACAGATAGAGCCTGGGTCCTGCCTCCCCCCCCCCCCTCCACATACCTTTATCCTTGATGAAAGCTACTTTAACGCGTTCCTTAGTCAAGGGACAGTGCTTTCAGGGGGAAAACATTGGGCTGTATATATGCATTTGATCAAAAACGTTTGAAATGTGCACAAAAGCAGCCAAGTCAGAAAAAGAAAAGGACCACTGCATCAAGATGTCAACGCCATAAAAGAGCTAGTTAGTTGTAAAAGTTCTGGCGGACGAAACGGCTAAGTTAAACAAAGCACAATTACAGCTATCCTATCCTTTCTCCCATTCCTTTCTCTCTATCAATGCATATAAAACTCACTAATTAGCATTGCATCATTGTCCTGAATTCTGAGTTCACTTCATTTTCTGGACAGTCCTGCTTTTGTGTCTGCCAACATAGGACGAAAACTCATTTTTATAGAACTCTTGCATTTTCAAAGTATTTCACCCATTCTTCTTCCAAGCATGTGCATTTTTTTCTATGAATAAACAGAGAAAAATACACATTATGAACCCTAACACATTATTCTTTCTCAGATAATTCACTGAGTGTTTTAAAATTAGAAATATCCAAATACATTCAGAGACTTCTTTGAATAACATAATGGGAAGACTTTTCATAAATTCTAACTTAAATACAAGCTTAAGGTGGCATTATTCAACATTCTCCAGGATTAAAACAAGTAAACAAACAAACAAAAGACAATAACAGCTTAGCTGATTTGTTCAGGAAATGCCCTAAGATTATGCCGGATTGTCTACCATTCCATTCTTACCACTGACAGCCAGTAACACTGGGCAGGATAGCATGCCAGTTCTAAGGCAACCAGAAAGCATAAAAATCTGGGCAGGATAGCAGTGATTAAACACGCTAAAAATCTAAGTCAGAAAATACCAGAGTACAATGTAAGGTGTGATAGAATAAGGCGATGCACACACTCCACACACAAAAAACAAAACCCACAAAAAAAACCCATCTGGCCTTGATAGGCAAACAAAGCGCAGAAGTAGCTTCCGGGCAGCAACCTTGAGAGCTGAGGCCTGTCACTGAGGCAACTACATCTCAGTGGCTGTTAGACTCCTCTTCCTTCTGAAAGGATGCTGAATGACTGTGTCCTTAAGCCTCCGTGAAACAGGGTAGACTGGTGATAAGATAACGGGTTTGGAAAGCTCTCTAGAGGGATTTCTCTAAAAAGAGAAATTAATCTTCTAGTATGAACTCCAATGTTGTAAGTAATTGGAAAAAATAGAATGCGCAAAAATTTTATAACACTTGGAGATAAAGGACATGAAATCTGGGCATGAAATAAGTATATGCCCAAGATTATCTATCTATCAATCTATCTCTAAAATGAATGCTAATTAAGATAGTTTTTTTGATAAGAAAATCAGCAAATTCAAGGGAAAAATAGCTCAAGAATACAAAATTATGTGACTTTTATTTTGTGAGGGTTTTCTTTAATAACATTAGTCCATGTCATTTAACAGCTGAAAGAGACATATTGAACCAGTATACAAAACATGGTTCTATTCTTCTCCTGGTTTTATTCATGAAGATTTGATAGTATCTCTAGTATCATAATGTGACATTCACATGTATATCCATTTTCTATGTAGTTTTTTTCCCCCTCCCCAGCATGTAAAGCATTTTTTAAATCAAAGTATAGTTGTCATACAATATTATATTAGGTTCAGATGTACATCAGAGTGATTTGACATTTAAATACCTTACGAAGTTATCACCAGAAGAAGTCTAGTATCCATCTATCACCATATAGAGTTACTATGATATTACTGACTATATTATCTATGCTGTACATTACATCCAGTGACTTCCTTATGCTATAAGTTTGGCATTTTCATTGTTTTTAGTGTGTATTAATAAGCACTACAAACAAGTGCATTTTCAAAATATATTAATATAATGTTTCCTTTGTTCATTTGTGATAACAAATGTTAACACCGTTTGAAGTGCTACTTGGTAAGTATGAGTGTTTCTTTCTCTATTCAATTTTTTTTATAAAACTCTTGTTTTGCTTTCAGAGAACACAATATCAATAAGGTCTATTTTTATTTCATTATTAAATATTAGAATGGCTGACTCTTCCTCAGTGCTGCCTACAGAGGTGGCAGCCAGGTCCTCCTTGGCTCTGTGGCTGCCTCAGGCCCCTTGTGAAGCCCAAGATGGCCTTGAAGAGGACCAAGAAGTTCATCCGACACCGGCCAGACCAATATGTCAAAATTAAGCAGAACTGGTGGAAACCTGGAGGCATTGACAATGGGGTGCACAGAAGATTCCAGGACAGATCTTGATGCCCAAACCTGGTTTCGGGAGCAACTAGAACGCAAAGCACATGCTGCCCAGTGACTTTGGGAAGTTCCTGGTCCACAGCGCCAAGGATTTGACGTGCTGCTGACGTGCAACAAATCTCCCTGTGCTGAGACTGTGCACAACGTCTCCTCAAAGAACCGCAAAGCCATTGTGCAAAGAGCAGCCCCGCTGCTGTCAGTCACCAATCCCAATGCCAGGCTGCGCGGGAAGAAAATGAATAGACAGCTTGTGGGCACATTGTACTTGTGTTAATAAAACCATAAAATTCTGCCATCTGGCATTTCAAAAAAAATGGTTGGACATTTGGCTAATTACTATGAATGTAAAATTTTTGCCTCTAAAAATATTAGATAGTCAATCCATTTATTATTCTGTAACTGAAGAAAAATAATGTATCAATATTTTAATGTCATTTTATCCAGTCTAAAACTGAAAATTCTAAAGGACTTGGATTATATAAATTGTTCTAGGAGTGAAGATTTTGGATTAATCATTTATAGCTTAAAATTATTTTTATTAAAATATTTAAAATCACAATTGCCTTCTCTCACATTTGAGTAAGCACAGTCAAGTAAGTCCTTTGGAATCTTGGGTTCTGACAGTGTCTCTGGGTTATCATTTGTCTCATTTTATAATTTTTTTTTCTAAAAGTGAGAGGCTTAATGCATATTAACTAATAATGTCTGCCATACAAATTATTTTTTTCAAAACTGCATCTCCTTATTAAAAAAGAATGTCATTCCTGTGAATGTAGAAACACATGTAAATGTATGCATGATCACCCTTATCAATATTTAGAGACAGAATGATTTATTCCCTAGACAGTTGGTTTCTAGATAGCAAGGAATTTTCACTTATACAAATTCTAACTATATGTAATATATCCTAACCTCTTATATGCCACTACAATTCTAGTCAGGTTTCTTCTAGTTATGTTCTAGTGGTGGAATAGACTTGTTAGGCACCAAACAGTTGGTTTCATTCCAGAACCATAAAAGTATCCCATAAATGGTGATAAGACATACAGAGAGTATATACCCTTGATATGGGAATGGCACTTGACCTCTGTAGTATCCCCCAAACCCATAACCCAGACTCATCATGAGAAAAACATCAGAGAGATCCTAAACAACACCTGACCAGTAATTCTCAACCTGGGAAATATTTTTAATGTTTCCTAATCTGCTCAATGAAAAAAAATGATGCCATTTATTAGCTGTACTTCTTTGAGCACATACATCCCAAAACTGAAATACTGATTCTCCCAGTCCCTTGTACATTGTAGGAGTTGAAACTTGTTGTATGGAAAAATGGATAAGCTGCTGCTTAATGCTTCTGAAGGAGTCTGTATTTAGTGTTCATTTGTGTTTCTCTTTTCATGTCACACCTGAACATTTCCAGGCCCTTTAATAAGCAGCCATTGGGGGAGGGGTTGCTGCTGTTGATTCTAAAAGTTGTAAATTTTGTTTCTTTTTAATGGTAGCTGTGATATTTGGAACACTTTCTTCTAAACATCAAATGTATTATATCTATTTGGATAGTTACAGGCCATTCGAAATACCAGAATGCAAAATACTTTGCTTAAAATCATGCACACACATTAAAAAAATCCCATAAACAAAATTTTCCAGTTTTAAACATAACACAACACAAACAATACCACATATGGGGGGAAATGGGAAGAGCTTTGCCAATGCCTGGGGCCTTTGGCAATACTCATGCTTGGTGCAATCTTTTGAAGAATTCCAAAGCCTGTGGCAAACTGTTCCCCTGCATGTTCCGGCCAGAGACACAGCTGTACTGTACTGATGGGTCACTGGGAATACACATAACTCTGAACCGAGCATTGCAAAACTGATGCTTCTCACTCCTCTTCTGACTTGCTAAAAAACCTTTCAAATATCCTCTTATAAAAGAGATGCTATAAAGATGAGTGAAATCTTTTCTGCAAAGTATGTGGAGATTCTGGGCAAAACCAATGGATGAATACAGCACTAAAGTCACCAACAATTCACTCGCCAGATCCCATTATCATATTTATAACTTCTATTTGACATAACTGTTCATAACTTCCCACCAGCATAAACATGAACTAGTCATTTGCTTTTCATTACTATGAAACAAAGCTTAAATTCTGTGCTAACATTTATATATTCATGATAACAGTAATGGGCTTTTTCATTAAACATGCCCTGAAGAACTCAGCCACTTTGGCAATTTCCAAGAGTTGCAGGTGGCTAGCTTTCTCTAGAACTTAATGGAAAACCTATTCATTTGTGATGCATTGTATGTGAACACAACAACAAACAAAAAATCAATGTTTAATATGCATTTGGGATAATTTGTAAAAGAAAGAAAATGAAAACATTTCCAAGAGTTAAGGTAAAAATTATCTCTTTCGACCCAATGAAAAGTCTATTAATGGTTTTATAGTTTCAGCAAAGACACATCCTACCTAGCTGCTGCTGCTTTTTTCTTCCTTAGCTTGAAGAAAAGACAAAGAAAATCTAGAAGCCAAGGCCTATCTTTGTTATATAAAAAAGTATATCTTTTAGCTTAATGCCTTGAGGATTCTGTGTCAGAGGTAAATGCCCTGTCTAGGTGGATGCTAAAGGAACAAATGTGAAAAGTTGTGTTCAGTTTTTGTCTCTCTCAAATGAAGGGGCAGGAAAATCACAAGAGACTTTCTTAGAAGTCCAGGAGAGAAATGATGACTTGGACCAAGGTGCCATAGAATTGAAGATGACGAATGTGATCATTTTTTAAAAATACATTTAGGGTTATATAATTCTTGGAGATAGTGATGATAGAACCTGCTGATACATTTTATATGGTTATATTAAAATGACAATAAGCAAAGATGGCTCCTAGGTATTTTTTTCCCAGAGCAACAGATAGTGCCACCATTTACTAAAATATGGAAGACTGGGGGAATAATAGGTTTACCAATGGGGCATCAGAGTTCTATCTGAGTTGTATAAAATATTTATTAGATACCTAATGGAAATGCAGAAAAGGAAATAAGAGATGTAAATTTGGTGGGGTTGTGAGGACTATGAGATAAATTTGAGAATCACCAACATATAGATATGATGTAAAGCCTTATCCACATTAAAATCATGTTTTTAGAGAGAGAATAAAAGAAGACCACATTAAAAGCCTTTAACATTTAGAAATGGAGGCAAAATGCCAGCAAAGAAGATTAAGAAAGTGTAACCAAGGAACGTATCTATTAAAGCCTACTTTCTAGATGAAATTCAATTTTTCTTCTAAAAAGGGACTGATGGGGCTTGTATCTCAGATGAATGCTGATGATACAGGCAATGAATTCTAGTGTAATTACATGGATCCTAAGACATCCCTGTTGGTATCAGTGAACAACATAAAGATCTGTACAAATTTGCAAAAATTACCAAAGGGGTAATCACCAACTGGTTCCCAAACTTATAAAAATTAATTGAAGTATAAAGTACATTTATTAAATATTTAAAGTTCACTCATCTTAAGTGTACATATTGATAATTGTCTATACATATGCAAATATATTTTTCTGACATCAAATTGCGTGCTTCTCTAATGCCAATTCAATTCAATTCTGACATCAACTCCTGGAGTTAGCACAGACCCTACAGGGTAAGGGATCAGTCCCACAAGACTGGCCCCACTTCTGCCAGCAATCTCCAGCAGGAGGTGAGAGGAGAGAGACACCCATGCCTCTGACCAACGAGCTATAAACCAGGAATTCCCACAAACCCATCCTCAGGTTCCATAATTTGCCAGAATGACTCAGAATTCAGAAAAAACACTTTACATTTACTAATTTATTAAAAAGGATACAACTCAGGAATAGGCAAATGGAAAAGATGCATAGAGCAAGGCATGGGGGAGGTAGGCAAGTATAGAGCATGCCCGCTGAGAGCATGTCAATCCGGATGTGTTCACCAACTCAGAAACTCCCCAAACCCTAACATTTAGGACTTTCATGGAGGTTTCATTATAGAGGTAGGGTTGATAACGTGACTGCTTATTGATTACTAACCTCAACTCTAGTCCCTCTCTCCTTCCTGAAGGTCAAGGGTGGAGCTAAAAGTTCCAATCCACTAACTAGGCTTTGTCTTTCTGGTGAAGAACCCTGTCCTAAAGCTATGTGCAGGTTCCACATACCAGCCATCCCATTAGCACACAAAAGACACTCCTCACTCAGAAGATTCCAAGAATTTTAGAAGTTCTGTGCCAGGAACAACAGGAAATGCCTTATTTATTTAGTTAGTTATTTAGATTGATTTTTAGAGAGAGAGGATGGGAGAGAAAGAGAGATAAACATCGATCATCTGATCAGCTGCCTTCTGCATGCCTCCTACCAGGGACTGAGCCCATAAACCAGGCATGTGCCCTGACTGGGAATCAAACCAGCAAACTTTTAGTGCAAGGGAACCAACTGTGCCACACCAGCCAAGGCAAATATTTATTTTTTTAATACTAAAACATATATACACCCTTGAAGCAAAACTCAGAACAAGATACAGAATATTTTGGGAATTTGTTTCACTAATGTGTTGACAACACTTTAAGGCTCCAACATCAACAATCCTTGCAAACCTTCCAAGGATTCCCCCAGCGGAGCCAGACTGAGATTCTAGTGACATCTCAAAGTTAAACTTGTGACAGGTTTGATCTATGGAACATCCTATAAAACATATTGAATATCCAAAAGATTTTTAGTTGTCTATATTCATCAGGACAAAGAGAATGGAGGGAGAGATCTCTGAATCTGAGTTCATCGGTTTTTTAGGAAACAATGTATTCTACATAATTATCAGAGCAGTGTGAAACAACACTTATCAACCAAAGATTACATCATTATCTTTTCAAGACAAATTGTTAATGTAAAAAGACATATCATGTTTTCATGTTTTTTCCCCAGAGTCATCTAGAATATTATATATAATCAGATTCCCCAACCACCTTCTCCATTAGCCTCTAGAAAAAAAAAAAAAAGTGAGGCTCCAATTTGCCCTCAGACATTCTTTCTCTCCAACTGGCTAAACCTTGAGAGAAAAAGATTATTTTCTAGTGAGCCTTACCTAGTGGAGCCTTACCTTCTCTCCACAAACCCCACTGTGACTCTTAACACTAGAAAATAGTGTGACATCTGAGGATCCTAAAATTTGGAGAAAAATGTTTCCATCAATCTTGGCCCTTTGGTTCTCTATTACGATAATGTCTATCTCTCCTTTTCTTCTGATACATTCTCTGCCCTTTGTTTTGGCTGCTCTGTGATTTGAGTTGTAATCTCAGACTACTTCTGCCGAGGTCCAATGCCCTCTGACTTCTGGTTGGGTTCAGCCAATGCAACTTTTGATAGAATATAAAAGAACAAGGGTTTGGAATAGTCACGAAGGTCCCTTAAATGGCTTGAGTTTTCATAGGCTCGAGCACCCTGTTTCCTTGTATTGACATTTTAGTCCTAGTTGTCATAATGGTTTTCAGCCTATGCTAGTTCCTTGGTGTCTCAATAGCCCTTATTTGTTCCCTTTGACCTTCCCAAACCACTTTATTTTTATTTACAGTTTACAGTCAGGTTTCTTTTCTATTAGTTTTGACAATCAGATACTTTACAAAGTGATCCCCCAGATACTTCCAGTGCCCACCTGCCACCATACATAATTATTGGACTATTATTGTCTATACCCCCTATGCTGTATTTTAAATCCTGGTGACTATTTAGTAAATACCAATTTATTTCTTTATCCCTTCATCTTTTTCACCCAGCTTCCAAACCCACCTCCCCTCTGGCAACCGTTGGTCTGTTCTCTGTGTCTATGAGTCTGTTTCTGTTTTGTTGTTTCATTTATACTGTTCTTTAGATTCCACATATAAATGAAATCATATGGTATTTGTCTTTCTCTGACTAACATAATTCACTTAGCATAATACCCTCTAGGTCCATCCATGCTGTCACAAATGGTAAGATTTCACTCTTGTCTATGGCCAAGTAATATTCCACTGTGTAAATGTACCACCACATTTTTATCCACTTGTCTATTGATGGGCACTTGGGTTGTTTTCATATTTTGATTATTGCAAATAATGTTGAAATGAACATAGGGGTGCACATATTCTTTTGAATTAGTGTTTTGAGTTTCTGGCTAAATGTACCTTATATTTCCTGTCAGAACCCTGACTAATAAAGTCCTTTAGCCTGCATTTAATTATTTTCAAATTTCTTATGTAACAACATAAGGAGGAATGTTAATGAATCCTGAAACCGAAATAAAATATCATTTATTAAGAGTCCCTTAATATGTTCCCTTACATCATTGGCTCTCAGAGTGTTCTCTATCGAACTATACCCAAAGGCTCATGGGACCTGTAACTCATTCTGCTTCTCATTCTCAAAATCATATCTCACTCATGAGTAAGGAAACCTTTTCTCCATCCTTGTAGCTTCTCCTTTAACTTATCCTTCCTTACTGTGCTGTGTTCTCCCCTTCATGGCCCTAATTAGTGAGGGCAGTCTGTGGTTGACTTTTTGGGCTTCTTGGTTTCTATCCCACGGGAAGCATAAACTTAGAAAAAACTGCTTTCAATTAGTAAAACTACTATGGACAGAATCTCTTAGATCCAGCACTCTCTTGCAACAATACCCACTACCTTTCTGATCCTGACAATTGCCTTTGGAAACTTCCTTTCTAGTTCTATTTACTGTTCAAAATGTTTTGCCCTCTCACAGGTTCTACATGCTTGAGCAATATTTCATTCTCTTTTATGTTAAGAACATCATATGTTGACTTCTTGTCTAATTAATGCATCACACCTAGTGATGGTGAATTCAATTTGCATGTGGGCAAAGATCTTCCCATCAATTTTCAGTATTCCTTATAGATGTTCCAAATATTACAGCAATCTGACTTCACGTTAAAATTCCAGGCTGTTCAATGCAGGGGTAAGAACCTTTCTTTATAGACAATAGTCACTGAATTATTTCATCTAGAAATTTACTGTGGGGATAATTATTATAAATTCAAATAATAAAGTATAGTGCAAACTCTCTGATAGAAACATGCATTTTTGCCTGGTGGGTGTGGGTCAATTGGTTGAGTATCATGCCATACACCAAGAGGTTGCTGGTTCAATTCCCAGTCAGGGCACATGCCCAGGTTGTGGGCTTTATCTCCACTAGGGGGCATGCAGGAGGACGCCAATCAATATTTCTCTCATACAGATGTTTCTCTTTCTCTCCCTTCCTCTCTCTCTAAAAACTCAAAATGCAATTTTTTTAAAAAAGAAAAAGAAATGCATTTTTAACTTTAGCTCATATCCTCTTATTTAACTTCTGGGTTCAGCACATTCATATTTTTTCCCTATCAGAAGTTACTTCTTCTACTATACCTCTGCATATCTTGGACTGACTCCTAGTCTTGGACATCATTCCAATGACATTCTGGTGATATGATGCAGTATATCTAGCTTGTTTCTACAGTGTAAGTTAAATTAGGCATGCCAGACAAACATACTAATAATTCAAAACCCTGAAAGGTAGCCCTCACATACAGTTAGTGCTAGAAATTCTGGAAAGATATACAGGTGCAGTTCCATCCAAGGGTGGGGGGATAGCAGTCCTAACATACGTGGATCGTAAACACAAAATTCACGCCTGAAAGATGTGCACCTCAGCTTTCATAGTCTAGATAATGATTTAACAGACACCTTTGGAGGTTGATGTTGCTTGGGGTTCTGATGGACATAAACAAATAGTGGGATAGAGATTCTGGCTGTTTTCATCTACACAGAAGCTAAGTTTGAGTGTTGGTTTTTTGTGTGTGTGTTTTTTGGTGGGTTTTTTGGTTGTTTTGCTTTGCTGCATACTGTTATTGGAGTTCATTTTAATGATAAATATAAATTGGTGAAAAATATGTTTTTAATATAACTCCTCCTAGGCTTCTTCCTTCTTCCCATTAAAATTCTATCAGATTATTAGTAATGTACCCAGGAATTCATGATGACATTTTCTTTCCTATTGCACTTATATTCTAAAACAAATTGCTGCTAAGTAAGAATAAATAAATAGAAAATAAATGTGTTTCTTATAACTGAAACAGACCCTTTTCTTAGTATCCAAAAATGATAAGCCAGACCCAATATGGAGGGGGAAACAGAGCTACAGTGTAAGTAACTAAAAATGAAATTAAAAAAAATACTGATCAAACACAGGGTCCATTTGCTTTCAAGGGTCAAAGCTCTTTGGAATGTGTGTCCGCACAAGTTGAATCTAAATTTCCAGTCTAAAAGAGGTAGGGCAGAAAGACTAGCCCAGCCATCTGCAATGCAGATAAGTCAAAGATGGATGTGGGCCAACACTGAGCCTAATTTCAATGATTCCATGAGTCAAGATTTTATTATTTCCAATTTTCTTTTGATTATTTTTTCCAAAGAAACCTGAAAGACAGCTGGCTATGCATATGAGATTGGTATGGATTCGCTCTTGCTATTCAATGTAGGGTGCAATAGTATATCATGCAGATGATGCCAATAGAGAAAAGAACAATAGAAAGAGAACTTTTCTTCAAGGCAAGAGTTTTGCCTCAGGTACTGGACTAACAAGTAATGGATCTCACTTGCATTTAAATGACATTTTGCTTTTTTGTAAAGAATGACTGTCTTATAAGGCTGACATTTCTAAGAATGTGAAGTGCATTATATATTTTAGAAAAATCTAATTATAACATATTCATGCTTAAACAAACTCATAGCTTTTCATTCACTAATTATTTTCCATTAGTTGTTTGCTGTATTGAAACATAATTTTATTTTTTCCACATAATTGCTCTACCAACTGTCTTAAAAGAAAGAAACCAAGAAGTAATAGTGAAATTAAAGCTCTATTCCAAATTAGTTGGCCAATGATGGCTTGAAAGGGGTCTTGGAATTATTATTTTTTAATTATGTTTAAGAACCCTTTTGGGAACTCTTTAAGCAACTTAACACTGGATTAGTTTTTATTTATTCATTATCAAGATCTCGAGGATCTTGTTTTAATAGTTTCCATGGTTAGAAGAGATAGCAGAACCAGAATTTGGGGCCTGTTTCATGTACTATTGATCTCTGGGTATATGAAGAGTTTATCCTATCAATTTTCCAGCTATAAGCCTAGGTTTAATAATATTAGCTACCATTTGTTGAGTACCCACTATGTGAAAAGCTCTGTTATAAATGCTTATTTAATCCTTACAACAAACCTAGGATATTACTACTATTGTCATACACATTTTATAGGTAAGAAAATTGAAGGTATAGAAAGGTTCTTAGCTAATAAGTGTATAGCCAGCACATACAATCAGGTAATCTTGTCTAGGACAGTAAACCACTATCATCTCTAAATACATCAAATCCTGTATATATAAAACTGTTGTTACAGCTAAGGTTTTCTAGGGTATTCAAATATAACTAATAAATGTAAGAAGATAAACTTTAGCATTTAGTTGGTTTTTCTGAAAAAGTATGAGTTGTCTTTTAGCCATCTCCTTATATTGCATAATCCCAGTTGGAAAAGTATGCGTTACACTGTACCAACACAGAAATACAGTAAGTAGAACCATTTAACCATATTGTATTCAGGAGAAACTAAAGCATTTAAGTGCCAAGAATTTCCCTTCATACAGTTTGCTTCATACTAGCCTCAGTAAGCTGTCTTGTCCATTGAAAAAGTGTCCTCTGTAGTGAATAGAAAATATTTTTGCAGATGTTCAGTGGTATTCATAAATTCCTGCAAACACCCACAAATTTTCCCGTGAGACTCGGCTAATTTTCACTTCATAGATCTGTGAGTTATTTTAAAATAAAAGAAGCATGTCAGGAAATCTTGGGTTGTCTGGTTCCTTCCTTCTTGGCTCCTGGTATTTTACCTCTTATTCCGTTTTGACATATTTTTCTGTGAAAGAAATATGTGTATATTCAATTAATTTATTCAACATTTCCTTAAGAAAAAAATTTCAACACATAAGGAAGTTAAAGGAATTCTAGGGGAAATTCACTGCCTAGTGTCTTCCATTAACATCTACATTGGTTTCATCACTTATCTTTTTATCTGTCTATCCATCCACATCCATCAATATTTTATTTTTTGATGCAAAGTAAATTTCAGATATATGTAGCTTGCCTTTAATTATTTCAACATACACATAGTTAACTATAATTTAATATTGTTTATAATATTTTTAATTTTTATGTAAAATTTACATTCAATAAATTCAGAAATCTGAATTGTATATTTACTAATTTTGACAATACATACATCTGTGTATTCCAAACTCCTATCAAGATAGAGATCATGACCATTGCCCCATATTCAATATTTTTTTTTGTTAATCCTCACCCAAGGATATTTTTCTATTGATTTTTAGAGAGAATGGAAGGGAGAGGGAGACAGAGAGAGAGAGACATCTGTGTGAGAAAGACACATCAATTGGTTGCCTCCCACGTGTTCCCCAACCAGAGCCAGAGAACAGAATCAAACCCTGGGCCCTCAGGCTCACTGGCCAATGCTCTATCCACTAAACCAAACCAGCTAGGGCTTCAATCATTTTTAAAAGTAATTTTAATCATATTATTTTATCTGTTTTGTAAGATCTATAACTAATAAATCTTAAGTAGTTTACTAGTATTATCCTCTTATGTCAATTTCATAATATTGTGCCTAATTAGTTTGAGAATTATCTTAAGAATCCTATAGTTTCTTACACAGAAAGTTGTCCAAAGAAGTAGGAAGGCTATGTTTATTGCATGGAGGCAGTTTCCAGATTACAGAACAGGGAGAGAGAAACCAAATGTGGCCAAGTGGTCTCACTGATCAGAGCAAACAGATCAGACAAAAGCGAGTAGGATTTGTGTGCCAAGAGAAGAGAAAGCTACAGAGATCGTGAGAGCACTAGAAGTCTGTGTGGGAGGCGGGAGGCATCCCCTCAAGCATTTGGTGGAGTACTAACCTTCACATGCATAAGAGAAAATGACCCAAGGTTGGGAAAAGAACCACTGAAATGATAATAAGGTGAATAATCTAGGAGTTCAACAGAGTAAAGAGTAACCTGTTTTCCTACCAGTCAGAAGAGAAAGATGTTAAATACATGGAGTGTGAAGTAGGGTTCTCAGAAGGGTATCACCTTAACACCCCAGCTAAATCAGCCTCAGACTAAAAGGCTATTCTAGGCTCATCTTAGCAAAGCTAAAAGACAAATCATGAAAGGATCAAACTTATGCCAAGTAATTTAATTACCTTCCAGGAAAAGAAGTCTAAAATTAATTAAATAAATAAGTAAAATCCAGTACCTAACATCTTAAATTTACAATGTTTGGCATGCAATTAAAAAGTATTCATGCACAGAAACATATCTGAGAGGAATAACTCAATCAATCAAAACAAAACCAGAAGTGAAAAAAGTGATGGAAATAAGAGAAAAAGACAACAGAACAGCTATTACAAATATGTTCCATATAATCAAAAACTTTGAAGAAATTGAACACGATAAAAGAAATAAAATAAATTTTAAAATGACCCAAATCAAACTCATGGAGATGAAAAATACCTTCTGTGAAAAATATATTGGATATGATTAAAAGTAGATTAGACATTGCAGGAAAAAATCAGTAAACCTAAGTACATAACCATAGCAACTATCTATATATACAAAAGCCAAATGACCAGAACTGCAGAATGACTGGAATGACCGGAATGACCAGTTGTTATGAGGCACACTGCGGCAGTCAACTGGCCTGATGGGGGCCCCCCCGATCTGTCCCTCCCACAGCCCCTCCCCCCATTCGGCCCAGCCCTTGATTGCTCCCCAATTGGGGGCGGGGCCGGCCAGCCAACCACCTACAGCTCCTCCCGCTGGCCAGACTTGCCCCTAATTGGTCCCCCACCCCAATCAGGTGCAGGGCCGGCCAACTTCCCACCACCCCCCTCAGCAGGCTCAGCACCCAATCACACCCCGAACCCGGATTGGGACGGGCCGGCTGGCCAAACTCTCAAGGCTCCTCCCCACTGCCGACCCAGCCCCAACTGGTCCCCCATCGGGGTGGGCCAACCGGATCCCACCCCTGCACAAATTCGTGCCCTGGGCCTCTAGTTCAAAATAATGCCCAGAGAGGATAAAAAGGTTGAATAGAAAATGAACAGTGAATCAGACGTGTGGGGCAGTGTCAAGTATAATGCAATTAATGTCTGTAATTGAACAAGAATGAAAAAAAATTGATGAAGATCAAAAATTTGTTGATGCGAAGAAAAGTTTAAACCTTAAGTTTCAAAGGGCACAACAAAATCTAGGCAGAATACACTCAGAGGAACGAACCAATTCTAAGGCATTTCATAAATCACTAAAAACCAACATTTTATTTGTTTGTTTTCATTGCTGTTACTAAATTATTTTCTTTGCAGGGATATTTTTCAGAAGAAATATGCACTTGGCAGTTGTAGCAATATCAATAACTAGTAGTAGGAAGCTTCTGAAATGACCCCCAGTGACCTCTGCCTCCTTATGTAATCTCTGTCCTCTGAGTTTGGCTGTACCTAGTGACTCTTCTAAGGATTACAATATAGCAAAAGTGATGGGATGCCACTTTTGAGATAGGGTTAAAAAATCACCAGGCTCTCCTTCTCCCTCTCCCTCTTCCTCCCCCCTCCCCTTTCCCCTCAGGAAAATGTCACTATATTGTAAATAGTCCTATGAGGAAATTCACATTGATGCCTCAGGACAAGAGTCTGTAAGGAGCTGAGGACTGCCAGTAGCCGAGCAGACACCTTGAGAGCAGCCTCATGAGAGACCCTGAGACAGAGGCAGTCAGCTAAGCCATACTCTTTCCTAACCCACAGAAATGTTGACATAATAAAGGCTGATGTTCTCTTTAGCTACGCTGCAGGGAAAAGTTGTAAAGAGGCAACAGATAACTAATACAAAAGACAAGGGAGCTGTGTTATGTGACGGTGGCAAATCAGCTAGGCTCTGTGGCTGGCTGGTGCTTACCCTCTGATGCCAAAATCTTGGCTGGTCTGACTCAAAAGTAATTTTGAAATTAAAAAAAAAAATTTAAATCATTTTGAGTAAATTTAGAAATTACCTCAATTACTAACTTTCAGAAGACATAAGAAAAAATATTAGTTAAACCGTTCATATTAAATATTTGACTATCGCATGTCTATCATTGAAAAGTAAAATTTTTCTTATATGCATTTTATTGTTTTTAGAATATTACATTTGAAAAATAAAATGGGGCACAAATAACATTCTTATATTCATCAATAGCTCTTCACCTTCTGCTATAATAGACTCTAACCCCAATGCCACATTGGATTAAAATCTTTTCCTCAAGATTTATTGGATGCTAGAAGTGAATTACGGTGCTCTGTTCAACCTCACTTGTCTGTGCTTCCCTCAGTCATGGATACTGGTTTTTATTCATTGCAAGCATCACGTTCCATGCTCCATGTATTTCTGGTGTGCTCACCTTTATGGAGGTACAACCTCACTACAAGTAGTTGTATCATGATGAATGAGGAAAGTCCTTCAGCATTTGCTTTTCTCATACCTTCTCTACCCCTGGTAGTATTAGCACATGCAAAAATTTCATACAAGAGGCCCGAATCCAATAGATGTACTATTTTCCAAGAGGACTGTAATTGTCAAAATTGATTTAAAAATCAAAACAAAAAACTGAAAAATAACAAAAAACCCTGAAAGTTGAAAATGGTTTTAATTTTAAAACATTTACTTAAAGTATTTTGTTGTAAAACAAAACCTATCAGGTTCTGGCATAAATGCAATTTTTCTACCAAGCAAATGCCAAAAGGAGGCTTCTCTGTATGGGACTGCCATCTAGTGGGCAGTGCTATGGGGCGGGCTAACAATAGTGGTAAAGCTGGTTAGGGGTTGGTGAGCAGAGCCAATTTTACCCACACACATTAATGGAGTAGCTGCCATGGGCATGGCACTTTTCTATAAGCAGGGGAAGGTTTTTGAAATGATTAAAATGAAAAACTTGGTCCCTGAGTTCAAATATTCGCTGTTTTTTAAAATATATTTTTTTTCATCTCAGAGAGGAAGGGAGAGGGATAGAGAGATAGAAACATCAATGATGAGAGAGAATCACTGATTGGCAGCCTCCAACATACCCCACACTAGGGATCCAGCCCGCACCCATAGGCATGTGCCCTGACTGGGAATGGAACCGTGACCTCCGGGTTCATAGGTAGACGCTCAATCACTGAGCCACGCCAGCCGGGCCAAATATTCACTGTTTTATCTAGAAATTTAAAACCACAACCTGCCAAATAATCCCTCTTAACCTCAATGAGTCAACATTGTTTTAAAGGTACTATTATATATTCCAAAAGCCTCTTGCTTTCTACACTTTATCCCCTCCTCTTATCACCCAGTCAGCTATGAATTTAAAAGAAATTGTGAAAGAATAAATGAAGAGTTGTTTTGAACCAAATCAGCGATTTAAAGAATCCATGTGTAATGTAAACACTATTAATATCATAAATTCTACAGTATCTTTTGCCAATGACTAGCGAATTTCCTCAAGAAAAGTTAGTTTTTCCTATGCAAAAAAAATCAGTTGTGACATTTATTGTGTAGGCTTGAAATTCATTTTGTCTATGGAGTTTAAATGATTTTTAAAGAAAACTCAAATAAAACTCCCCTGTATGAAAATTTATAAACCTTGTAAATTTAGTAAGCACTAAAAGGTGAAGTGTGTAAATGAATTCATTATAGACAATAATAATGCTAAAAAGCCATTAAAAAGTTGATGTTTAAGCAATATTTTACAGAAAGCAATATCACCAGTGGTTTTTGTAATAGCTTGCTAAAATTTAAAAAAATTGAGACATAAGACATCTATTTAAAAATTAACCTTGCCCTAACCAGTTTGGCTCAGTGGATAGAGCGTCGGCCTGCAGACTGAAGGGTCCCAGGTTCGATTCCGGTCAAGGGCACGTACCTTGGTTGTGGGCACTTCCCCAGTAGGGGCTGTGCAGGAGGCAGCCGATCAATGTTTCTCTCTCATTGATGTTTCTGACTCTCTATCCCTCTCCCTTCCTCTCTGTAAAAAATCAATAAAATATATTTAAAAAAATAAAAATTAAAATTAACCTAATTATTAAAACAGTATGACATTCTTTGTTCATTTTTATATTTGTGTAGAATGTTTTGACTAGTGATTGCAATAAAATTTAAATAAGAAAGAAATATCTCTCAAAAATGAAAATGAGAACACTTAGCACATTCAAGATAAATAACTATAAAATATTATAATTACTCACAAGATTATAATGCTATATTTCTGAGGAAGTCATGAGAAAAACTTAATTTCTAATATTTTTTCATATCACAGTTAACTAAAAATAATAGTTACAATTTGTGTTGTGCTTTGTAGCTCATAAAATGATTTTGCAAACCTTATTTCAGTCACAACTGCAAGCAGATATTTTTTTTAATTAAATCTTTACTGTTGAAAATATGACATATGTCCCTCCCCTTTTGACACATTAGATACTCATATTTAACAAGATGGTAGACCAGCTCTTTTTTAGTCAACTATCTATAAAATGGTTGTGACATTTTAAGTTACTAGAAGATGTGATTAATCTACCTTTTTTTAGTGTCATTAATGCATTTACTGCAGCATCAGAGGGAAAAACCTAACTATTTGTAAGTGCAATTTTCTATTACATATTTGACAGAAAATCATGCTTTTCTGTCCTAAACAATATATTGTACAGCCGAGGAAAACTAGCTTGGGGATGATTTACTTCTTTTTTTATTGAGTTCAGAGAGGAAGGGAGAAGGAGAGAGACATAGAAACATCAATGATGAGAGGGAATCATTGATTGGCTGCCTCCTGCACTGGGGATGGAGCCCGTAGCTTGCGGATGTGCCCTTGACTGGAATCAGTCTGCAGGCCGACGCTCAATCCACTGAGCCCAGTCGGCTGATTTACTTCTTACTGAAAACTCCTAGGCCATTGTATGTGCTAAAGGATTTTCAGAAATACATTTCACCTAAATTTTCTGAAATACTTTTTTGATCCCAAACTTCTTAGGCCTTTCCTTTGAAAGACTTCTTGTTTGCCATTCAAGTGCATGCATCGTTAAATCCAGTTCATAAATTAGCAACAATTTTCTACCATATGCCTACATTTGTTTTGTTTGTTTGTTTGTTAGGTTTGAGTATGCTGAGTTTATTTTTTGTTTTCCCAGTTCTCTGCATGTTCAGCATTAATTTTAGCTGGCACATAATCCTGGAGTGTTTTTCTAGGACACAACCAGCTCGTGTTTCCTCATCACTGATCACTAGAAGCACTACAAGTTTTACAGAAACACTGTAACTCTGGCAAGTGTACTCAGTGGTTAGAGCATTAACCATGTGCCCTGAAGGACTGTAGGTTCCATTTTTGGTCAAGGGAGCCTCCTAGGTTGCAGGTTCAATCCCCAGGCCTGGTCAGGTGTGGGAGGTAACCAATCAATGTGTCTCTCATATCGATCTCTCCCTCTCCCTCTCCCCCTCTCTCTCTCCAAATGTCTCTGTCTCTGTCTCTCTGTCTCTCTGTCTCTCTCTTCCTCCCCACCCTTCCTCTCTCTCTCTTAAAATCAGTGGAAAAAATATCCTCTGGTAAGGATTAAAAAAGCAAAGGGAAACATTGTACAAGGCTTTAGTTGGTGTTTAAGTCCTCTCAGATATCAATATAGTAACAATACTGCAGTGATTTTTGTCATTTAAATCATCTTGGCCAAGTGTAATCAAGCTAAATAAGTTCGGTGACTGAGACATTCTCACCGTGTGTGTGGCCTCTCGTAAGTCACTTTTTTCTGTTCTAGTCAAAGCTGCCTCATTTACAAATAGAAGATAATAAACTAGCATAGGACTTGTATGAGATAATGTTGAAATTATGTTTAAATGCATATAATAAATCATAAGAGAATATATAAAATGTACCCCTACAACATAAATTTTAATAGGATGAACCATGTGTCTTTTAGATAATTTTAGCACTTATGCACACACAAATATTAATTTAATCAGCTTGTGTTACCATTCAAGAATAAGTTTTAAACGAAAGTAAGAAACATAATAATATTTGAAAATAGTTTTGATATTTGCATTATCATTTTGGGGAGTTTCAAGTTTATATGTTGTGTTGCTTTTTGTGGTTCTTTTGAATTAGCCTTAAAATATAATTTTTTCTTTTTAAGAGTAAAGCATTCCTTTCTTCTTGCTTAAAAACGATGGTCCAGTTTGAAAGTAAAGATTATACAGCAGACTCTTCATTTAAACCTTATGTAAAGAAATAAAACCTTTATGTCCACACATTTGGAGCTCCTACCTTCATGCATTTACAGTGTGTTACATTTCCCAGCTTTCTCATATTTAATGTTTTACAGCCTGTTCTCCAGATTCAGGTAGTAAAAGGTTAGAAGGTACCTTTAAACAGACAGAAGGGCTGCAGAAACATATTTTAATTAAAAATAGCTTGGAATAGAAATGTTGCCAGTTTCAAAATAGATTACACCAACAGCTAATGAGCAAAGAAATCTGATCTGTTTTCCAGTGAAGCCTGATGTAGTATGTATGTGCTATTGCAGAGTGACCTAAAAATGGCTGCTTTGAATTTTGCCAAATGGAGCCAAAGTCATCTGGTCACAGATTAGCAGTTTTTCATTTAAATTGAAAACAATGGGTCTGGCCAGCGTGGCTCAGTGGTTGAGCGAGGACAGTTCGATTCCCGGTCAGTACACATGCCTCGGTTGCAGGCTTGATCCCCAGTGTGGGGCGTGAAGAAGGCAGCCAATCAATGATTCTCATCATTCATGTTTCCATCTCTCTCTCCCTTCCTTTCTGGAATCAATAAACATATGTTCTTATTCCATCAAAACTCCACCTAACACTTCTGCCTAATACATAGTCCTTTTAAAACTATTAAATAGCTGAATACAATATTAATATAAAATTATGTTACATTTATTAGATTTAGGTTAAATAGAATAAGTCATTCACTAACTTAACTAACATGAGCAAAAATTTGGGTGTCTATGTGGCCTGTGTAGTAGCTAGATGTAATATAGGTTTTTGCAAACTCATGAATATGATCTGACAATATTGCATAACGCAATCTTTTGTGAAAGGACATTAAAAAATAATGGGATTTACTTGGACATAACATCCAAGGAGACTGAGTATCTACTGTAGAGGTTTGATATTTACATTTATATTTTAATCTGAATGAACATCAATTATGCATGTGGCTTGTGCAGCGTCAAACTTAATTGAAGAATGTGTATAATTTATTAACATAACCTTTACATTTTTCAAATGACCAATATCCTCAATAATGTAATCCACTCTTCAAGAAGCATAAGACTTTCTTTTATTTAAAAACATTGTTACATCTATATCATCTGGCAAGGGAAATTCAGTTCTGTTCTTTATGTAGGACGCTATATTTTTTCAAATAATTAACTCCAGAAACATTCTGGGAAACAATTATATTGCTTCAGTTTACCTTCTACTATGTGAGCATTTTTAATCTTTACCTTTAATTATTGCAATTGTGCCTTCTAAAACAGTGCCTTTTAGTGTGTTAAAATCTATATTTGAGTTCAGGTTTGAAAATATATGTTTAATAATACAGTTTAGAATTTTTATAAAAGGTTTCTCAGTAATGTGCTCCTACATACAGAAGCACATACAGAAACACATATTCTTTATTGTTGAAATACATTTGATGGAATATGAATATTTTGCATTCATATTCATCAGAATACTATGCTTCTGCATAAGTGTTAATTCTGGAGAAGTAGATTCTATATTCAATAATAAGTGCATATCTTACATTTAAAAGCGAATATCTTATTCATAAAATCTCACCTGAAAATTGGTCTTTAATGAATTTTCTATAATATATTTTTCTGTGATGATGAAAATTATCTGTATCTGTACTATCTAATATATAGCCACCAACCACACATAGATAATTAGGACTTGAAATATGTCTAGTGTGATTTTCAGTCATTTGCCAATTGGGATTTAATCCTTTCCAGAAAAAATGCTTGATGGAAAAAAAACATCAAAAATATCACTTAGCCAATTATCTAGTTTTCCATGCATTAAAAACAAGTAATAATAATATTTACTTATTTGTTTGCCTTCTGTATACATTTCAAACACTTTCCCCAAGTCCATTCCTGAGCAGTAAATATAAGGTCATTTTTCTCTTAGGGATTGACCCTCTTGGTGATTCCATGGTTATGTCCTGTGGTGGGGCTTGTTCACATAGTTTGACAAACTCTTGTCATAAACATTGAGATTTATTAACCAGCAACTTTTCATGTAGCTGCTATGATGGGTATGAGTTGATTGATTATCTCATTGTAACCTTAAGACACATGAGGTGATCTTGGTAAATCCTGGAACCATGGTTCAAACCAATATCATGACTCCTACTTCTTGCCAAATTCACAGCACTTAGGTAGTTTTAACACAGTATGTAATGTGTTGGCCATACACCACTGGGGTAATATCATTATATAGTTTTCTATTTTTTAGCAAAACATTTCTAAGAATAAGTCATAGTAGAAGGGAAGCAACAACATGACATGGTAAAAAAACCACAATATAATTTGCCATAATGACCCATGATTTGATTTAAATGATAAAATAGAAAAGCTTGGTCTACAGAAGTTTTACAATTTTATCATTGCTATATGGTAACAGGGTGATTGCAAGGACCATATTTATCATTCAAGGGATAAGTACACAAATATAATAGGATTGAATGTAGATGGTGACGATTAAAAAAAGTGTCTGTTGGGTTAGGGTGGAACTAAGGAGATAGAAATAAGGAATCAAGGAACAAAAGGAACCAATGCATTATACTGCCAGTCATGGCAACACTTTGAACTTTAAGAAGACATTTTGCCAGAACTTACAACTCCCATAAGGAGAGATGTTTATCGATCAGCTGATTAAACAATAAAGCCATGAAGACATGTGGTGGAGAAAAGCCAGCTCCCAACTCAAGGTGTTCAGACATAAAAAATAAAGGATTCCTAAAAACTGTTTTTGAAATATTTTAGTTATATCCATAGTTTTGTTTTCTTAGGTGCACTCTGAAAATTGCATCGGGATTTTCAGTTTCATCCGCTACTGGATGCAATGATGTTCTGCTGGGTCACAGTGCAAACAAGTGATAAAGGTCTTTAAGATTTCACAGGCAAAGCCAGGACCCACTTAGGTATCCAAGCAGTGGGCAAAAATTTAACTGAAAGAAGAAAACAAAAAGAATATACATTCAGGTGAAATGTTCAGCACACCTTATTTTTGTTTAAAGATCTCAAGACTCCTAAATGTCTGCAGAGTAGCTTCATGTTATGTTCCATCACTGACAGAAATGAGTCTTCAAAAGAACAAATTATTCATATAATCATATTTAATTGTATGTTAATCTATGGCTTCTACAACATCTCATCTTTCCCTTGAGTACCAGGCACATGTGAGAAAATCAAATGCAAGTCATTATTTAAATAACAACACATACATTATTCATTATCATCTTCTTAACTATTATGCATAACATTATTTCATGGGCCAATTATATTTCCGCTTGTCTTTTAGATTCACACATACTTAAATCCTCGCAAAGACATTTTAACACATATGGCAATCTGTCTACTGTAGTTTGGGTATTTCCAGGCCTAGAGAAATTTAATATTTTAAAATTAAAATTTCTACCATAAGATTCTGCAATGTTTTTAGACAGGATATTTATTGATCTAAAAGATAATAAGTATGAGTGAGGCAATTATAGGAATTCTGATAAATTCAGTCAAATTTCAAATACAAGTATGGGATCTAACTGGCCAGTCAAGTGTGTGTGTGTGTGTGTGTGTGTGTGTGTGTGTGTGTGTGTTTTCTCAGTTATGAAAAGTTAACAGGGAACTTTAAGAGTAAACATTAAGGCATTAACTCTGTTCTGATTCAGTTTAGCCCGGCAAACTATCTTTCCATCTGTATTTCTTCAATGAATTTCCATGGGCTTATCTACCGGCACCTTTAGACTTTTAAACACTGAATTTATAATAGCACACACAATAATGTCAGATGTTTTACCTTCAGTAGAATGAGCCTGGAAAAGTGAATTTCTGATACTATAACTTGGAATGGGAGAAATAAGTATTCTTAGAATTATATGATTTTATATTGAAAGCATCCAAGGATACAGATATTAAACTGAAAAAACCTGTTTATGAGTTCACAATTACTGTATCAATTGCTGTACATTCACACACATAAAACTCTGAATAGAAAATGAGTGAAGTTAATTTAGACAAATAGTCACTTGTCATGAAGTCATGAAGTCATGAAGACAGAAGGCCACATAAATACCCCTCTGCAGCAGGCCATGTATAATTACTGCGTTTTTCCTCTAGAAGTAATTATGAGCATTAAAGCAATGTTCATCACTATCCTGATTTTTTCTTGTCAGTGCAGCCCCTATATTTGTTGATTAATGTCATCAAACTCCTTCAAAAAATGAATTTCAATTATTAAGTTTTGCATTAAACATGCACTTTTTATATTGAACATCTTATTATGAAAAGGATTTATTGCTACATTAAAAAATACTAAGTAATGCATACATGCTCATAGGTCTACCTTATATAATATAGCAAGAATGACAATAGCAAGAATACTCCAAGTAGCCTTTGTAAGCTTGACAGAACTGCTCAGCACCTTTTACCAAACACATTTCATATATGCTTAACCTGTAATCTCCCACAATTCCCAAACACACTGACTACTGGCATGCTGACAGCTCATGACCTCTTAGCAAGGGCACGTCTTCATATTCTCAGGGAAGACCTTCCCACTACGTCCTTTAGAAAGGAAAAGCCGAGTGTCTTGGCAGCCCAGATCCTTTCCACTGGATCCTTGGTTACTGGCTCTGCTGACTTCTTCTCCAGGCATCTGGATGGGATGGCTCCCCGCTTGACCATACTCTTCATCTCCACCTACATCCTCCATATGATCCTCAGTCTCAAGACCAGAGGCCATTTAAATGACCACAAAGGCCTTGCCATGGCAGTAACCCTGTGCTGGAGGGGACTGAGGAGTGAGATGGTGCCCAGATTGTTGATGTCTCACCTTGGGTCACTATGGACTAAAAGTCTACCAGGCCACTTCCAGTCTGTTTGCTAATGTTCCCACAACAGCACAAATCCCAAACCACCTCAACCTGTCAGACGCCCTCCTCTCTTCAACCCACTGCCAAGGGGCTTCCCTGGGGCTGCCCACTTCCTTCCAACCCACCAACAGTGTACATATTTTCATAAATATTAGATAAATTCCTAGGCTCAATCATCGTTGAGGACAGAGGACATTAGTTCTAGGAATGCCTTTCCCCTTAGTTACCTTTGTCCATCCAACATCACATCTTGTTGATTATAAATGCTTTTGTTTGTTTGTTGTTTGTTTGTTTTGACAGCAAATGTTTTCTCCCCACACTTTATGGGGCTCTCTACAGCGGCAAGGAGTTCAATGTTCCCTGCATTTGGGGGTATGTAGAAGTACTATCAAAGTGTTCATCCTGCTTGGCTATCAATATGTGACACATTTGATGTGCTAAAAATTATAAGCAGTAAGGCCCTAGCCATTTTGGCTCAATGGATAGAGCACCAGCCTGCAGACTGAAGGGTCTTGGGTTCGATTCCAGTCAAGGGCACATGCCCGGGTTGCAGGCTTGATTCCCAGTAGGGGGCATGCAGGTGGCAGCCAATCAATGATTCTCTCTCATCACTGATGTTTCTATTTCTCTCTCCCTGTCCCTTCCTCTCTGAAATCAATAAAAATATATTTTTTAAAAATAAAATAAGCAGTAAGAACTACAATTAGGTTGACTTTTGTGGAAGGAAACAATGTACATGGCAGGACTGGATGTGATGTCTGGGTTTCTGTCATTCTCCCACCAGGAGTGCCTAGGAGGTGTCTGGGGTGCTCAGTTGTCTCTTTCCTAATAAAATCAAGACAGGTCATCAAACAAACAAGAACACCTCCCACCACCACTGGGGACCAGGAGTTAGCTGCCTCTAGACATGTATAGCTGGGAGCACTTCATTTTAACAGCAAGCATTCTGCCTTCTTTTTGAAAGACAGGTTTACTTTGTATCTATAAAGACTTATGAGTGAAAAGCGGCTGGTCAACTTAGATATTTAACTATATATTAAAATAAGAATTCTGTTTACTTTCCACTATCACATATTACCAATTGAAACTATAACCAAAGCTCAAAGGACAAGGTTGGAGTTAGTAAACTCATCCCAACTGCTCTTAATACAAATTCTTACTTTGTTAAAACTAGAAAATGTAGGAATGATAAACTAAGTAGAATACCAGGATAATCAGAAAAAAATAGGGACTAGCACGGCCAACACAAGCCAAGTTACCACATGCACATAACATCTAGCATCTGTCTGACAAAAATCCAGGACTCTCGGCTTTCTATAGGCACATAAAATAGTTCTCATTAATGAAAACTGATTTTCACTATCTTTCCTAGTGCCCCAAAGAAAAAATATACAAATATATTAAATAAATGGTTTAAAATACACAATTTGAGTCAATGTAACTAAGAAATGGAAACAAGCCTAAATAGCCAACTTAATGTCCAACCATTGTAATGGATGGTTAGATGGATGGATGGATCTACAGATGGACAGTCTGAGGAACAGATTAAACACCAATGATAAATAAGTTGTTACTCTGTTTAAAATGACCCAGGTATAGAACATGAACTGTCCCGAAAGGTCAGGCCCATGAAAACTACAGGTAGACTATCTGGCCATTTCCAATATTAGCCAGGATTGCACAACCCCTTTCTGTTTAACACAGCCCCAAAGCAAAGTCTGTCATTTCCTAGAAGATACACCAGTTAAGAATATCATTTTGAATGTCCTAGTGTTGCAAGGAATCTGTTACATTTAAAAGAAAAAGTTATTTTCATCGAATCCCTCCAGCCGGAGATCTGTGCTGCATCAGAGCAGCCCGCCACACTTGGGAGTGCGGACAGACAGCTCTCTGTGGTCTCTGGCAGCGGTCTGTGAATCTGAGCTGAAGGGGGATTGTTTTAAAACTAGCTTTCTCTTTATTTTTGTTGTTGTTTCTCCAAATGCTCAGTTTGCAGCAGCATTTGCTATCTGGGCTCCGATGGTCTGAACAGATGTGCCATTACCTCATGTGATGGGCAAGGCCTGGAACAAAGCGCCCGCTCCGCCTTGCCAGGTAGCCCTGGACGCTTTGTTTCAACCCAACTGTAAAAACAGCCAGAGTCTACCAGGGGATGGGAACTAATGAGAGTCAACTTCTCTGAAAACCTGGTGAGCACCGTAATCGACTGCGAGTCCCCAGGTTTAGTCGTATTTCCATTTCAGCAAAATGTGGTTTTGACACAGCTTTTGAATTATCACTGAATTTATCAAGCCCATTTTACTTGATGTTAATGCTCTTGGGGAAGCAAATAAGGAGATGACTGCAATGTCTCTAAATGCATAGTGAGTGTGAAGCGTGAGCAGTCAAACTGTGGTGTCTCCAGGCTTTGTGTCCTGTGGCATAAAGCAAGCAAACAAGCCAGGGCCATAAACACATATACTGGTCCCAGGAAGAAATTCTATACTAACGGTGCTGCCTTTAGTCTTTATGGAATGCTCTTCTCTTCCAGAGGAGGGCACAGTGCATAAATTCATGATAATTTTTCTAACTGTTAATAATTTTGATAACTTAAACTAACTGTTGAGGAAATCATCTACTCCCACCACCATTCTCTCCTGTCTGGCTGCAAGCCTTTCCCACCGAGTTGCCCAATGTACCGGGAAGGTAAACCTACTTGCTCATCCTTTGGAAGCGGAGTAGCTGAACTTGAGCAATATGAGAAAATGGTTTGCTCTCTGCAGGTAGAGGACCATGTGGTTTAGATACATTTTCTCATTTAAACTTTATGCAACCTCAGGTATATATTACTACCCAAATTTTACTAATGCAGAAACTACCACTTCCCATCTAGAAGTTGGCAACGAAATATTAAAATTCAGATATATGTAATTCCAAATTGCATTTCTGTCTGCCATCCCATCAACCAGGCAAATAACTTTGGGCATTATTAGTGACAACCTCTGAGACTCAATTTTTTGCTCCATAAACTGGTTTTTTTCTAGACTGAATGAAAAGGCAAACATGCACACAGACATGTGCACACACAGGCAAAAAGTACAGGATCACATGCCTGCATACACTCACATTGATTAGCACAGAGCCTGGAGCATAATGAATGATCAATATACAACTATAGCTAATTTCATTTTTATAGTATTTTTAAATTCTTAAAAACTATTAACCACTTATTATTTATTCATCCTGACAAAAGGTTATCTGGATTTAAAATAAGTGGCCTAGAAAGAGCATTCTCTTCCACAAAGAATACCTTAATGAAAGTTTCTCTGGCTACTTGGTTATTGAGTACACGAGCTTTGGGGACTAGGATACATCACTGGATACATCACCATATGGCCTTCACACTGGCCTTCACACAGGCCTTCACACCGGGACAGGGCCAACAGTGGCCTTAGGCACTGAGGCCCCTTCTGCACATGTTAAGAGAGGTTGTATGGTTGATGGTACAGTGGGTAACTTACTTTCTACTTGGTTTCTCTATCCTGGTGGTTTAGATCATGGGCTCTAAAGCAATTTGGTTGCCGTATAATCTTGAACAAGTTATTTAACCATGCTAATCTGGAACCTCTGTTTTATAAATTGATGAAAAGAATCACTTGCCCATAAAAAAATATCTAGCATTCTAATACCTCAAACATACCAGTATTCAATAAATGTTAGCTATTATTTTTGTTTACTAATATTGCTATCACTACTGATAATAATACATGATATGTGCTTTTATTCCAATGATATCTCTTCCTCTTACAGCTGTGGGAATTTCAAAGCAGGTCAAATACTTATAATCATCAATTTAAAATTGCCTACAAAGAGAAATGAAGATTTTTTATTATGGCAGATACAATTTAGACAAAATTGTAATGTTTTAAAATTATACATCCCATGGCAAAAGGCAGAGTCAAAGGCCTGAACGTTACTGGAGGCAACAGACAAAAGACCATAATAGCACACATATTCAATAACGAGAACTACAGTTATTGTGTGTGCACATTTTTCCCTCCAGTTGGCCAGGAATGGGAAGGTGGGAAGGAAGTCAGGAAGGCAGAAATAAACTTATTTTTTTTTCTTTATATTTCTTTGCTGCATGTTTGACAATGCATTTTGAATGATTTGCAGCTGTATCTCCTAGAAATTTAGAGCTAGGTGTCTGAATAATGACTCCATTTAAGACGGTCATTTTAATAAAATATGACATAACTGAAGCCCAAGGAATTAATTGTTTTTTTCCAAAGTTATTTGTTTAGGAGATGGAAAGGCAAAGAAAGAAACACTTAGCAGGGTGAAAAGTTTTGTAGTGAATCAAATTTTTTAAGTGACTTTCAAAGTCATATGTTGATGTCTGTGATCTCATTATCAGTGTAAAGGGTGACACACATAACCGGTTTAAATGGAAACTGTGATACACTGCTGAGATTTTTGAACTTAAATTGAGATAATACAGTGTTTTCCAAATTGAGCTAATATGAACTTTTTTTATTGCCAATAATTCCATTCAATGCAGAGAATGGTGTGAAGCCAATGTTTTGGTTATTTTGTTTTGTTTTGTAGTGTCTCTGAGTAGGTTTTCTTCCACAGATAATAACTACAGATATTCTCAAAATTTGTCAGAGGCCAGCAGGCAATTTTATACTTCAAAAAGATTTTTATTTAAAGGAAAAAAACAACAACCACCAAGATAATCTCTCCTCCCCCCACCACCCCCCTAATAACTACACCCAGTTATTCTTGTTTGAGCCAAGTGGTGTGCGGAATTATGAACATGGAGCATCATTACAATTTCTAAAGATTATTGTCTTAAATGAAGCAAATTATATGAAGCCCTTGTTTTTCTTCATCATGGTATGCAAAGAAAAAACTGTCAACCCCCTCAAGAATAAATAAGAGAATTAACAGATGGTTTTTACAAAGAATCCTAATATAAAGAAATGGTGCCGCACCCTAGCTGGTTTGGATCAGTGGATAGAGTGTCAGCCTGTGGACTGAAGGGTCCTGGCTTTGATTCCGGTCAAGGGCACATGCCAGGGTTGTGGGCTCAATCCCCGGTGGGGGGCATGCAGGAGGCAGCCAATCAATGATTCCCTCTCATCATTGATGTTTCTATCTCTCTCTCCCTCTCCTTCCTCTCTGAAATCAATAAAAAATAAAAGAAATGGTGCCACCAATTTCTATTTCATAATGAATGTTGTTTGATTTGGTTTTGCATTTAAATCACACCCTGATAGTTAGAGATAGAGACACAAAGGTGTGGGATTTGTCATTTCAACAAGAGGGCATTTTGTCACTCAGTTTCTGTAATCAAGATTGATAGCCTCTACATTGGTTCACTCATTATAAGCTTTTCCCTTAATGCAGTAATAAAAACATAATTATTTAACGTATGTATTTATATTTGTATAAGTACAAAATTCCTCTCCCTCTAAGGATTACACGAAATTTCAAAACTTATTTCCATCATGGATCTTGTTCATTATGAGCAAAATATGTAAAGCAGAAACTTGTACTCAATTCAAAACAAAAATGTAAGACATGTAATGTTGAATAATCTGTTTCATCTTCCCCAAGAAATTAAAAAGAAAAATACGGGTTAAATAAGCAAAAAGGATAAACATGGCAGGAATGAGAGAAAAAAAAGAAAGAGAGATTGTTGAGGAAATACAAATCCTAAAGTCAAAATTAAGAAGGTGAAAAGGCCTGGCTGATCTTGAGGTGGCAAGTTCTGGCTACAGGGCAAGTTCTCTGAATAGAGGACATTACAAGGAATAATAAACCTGGAGAGAAAGACATCTGTTGAGCTTTCTCTTCTAGTATATGATGGTGGCAGAAAACTTCCCTTCTGCTTGCAGCTTGCTGGTATAGTTATGAAAATAATTTGTTTCCAGTCATGATGTAGAATATTTTCTTTGTGAAGAGAGCCTGACACCCTAGCCTGTTTTTACCAGCATACTTATAATTATTTTTCTTTCCCTGGGCTCTCACAGGTACCATATGTGATAAATCTTTACCTTTCTAGTTCGTCTTCTCCCACTTTTGTCTTCCTTCAATGGATTCCTCCTTCAGAAAGCAAGGCTTCCTTCCTGGCGTCACACCATGTTCAATTACAGCCTATAAGCTTCCTTTAGAAATAAACATGGGCTAAACCAAACTTGTCATGATATAATGGAAAGGTCACAAGATTTAGTCAAATTCCATTTCCAAACCTTGCCATCTGTGTGACTGTGGACTAGCTATTCAACTGCTCTGAGATTCATTTTTCTTATCTGAAAATTAAGGATTTTGCATGAAAATATATATGAAGGCATAGAGAATTCAAAATCAACACTACCCAATGACCCTTGATTTTCAGCTTCACTAATAAAAATTAACCATATTCATACTTCATTTTAATACCCAAAATAATGACTTTCACATGCATCATGCCTTATGATGGTCTCTATATAACAGGCAGTTATATTAATTTGTTGAGCCTGCCAAAATTAATTACCACAGACTTGGTGGCATAAAACAATAGACATTTTCTTAAAGTTATGGAGCCCAGAAATCTAAAGTCAAGGTGTCGGCAGGGCTACGTTCCTCAGAATACTCTAGGGAGGAACCTTTCCTTGCCCTGCTCCAGGCTTTCTTAGTCTTGTGACTACATCACTCTCATCTCTGCCCCTTTTTCTCCCGACCTTTTCCTCCATGTCTACCTTTTCTCCTCTTGTCTCTTATAAGGATGCTTGTCTTTGGATTTTGGACCCATCTGAATAATCCAGGATAACCTCATCTGAAGATGTCTAACCTGATTATATATGAAAAGACCTGATTTCCAAATAAGGTCCCATTCACAGATTCTGGGAGTTACCAAATAGACAGATATGTTGGGGGCCATCACGCAACCCACTTCAGCAGGTCAGATAACACTGCAAAAGAGGAAAACCGATCCTCATAGAAGTGGCATGAATTTGCCTAGTTTAAGGTGACGTGGTCAGTAAACAGTGCAAATGGGGTTAGAAACCAGGTTGTAACAGTCATGGGATTCTCTTTACAGGACACTCATGTGAGCTGGGAAGGGCCCTGATCCAAATCCACATGTGATATTGCTGTTTAACTCAATCTTTCTCCAAAGTGGCATTTGGCAACATAATTCTGTAAGATGTGATAGAAGAGCCATGGAGAATGTGCTCTAATGTCCAACAAACCTAAAAGGGTGAGTCAGGTCAGGTTAGGTGGTTTTCTTTATTTCAGAATGCAGAGTCTGTGACATGCGACAGTACACTTGCTGTTATAAATAAAAATAAAGTGAAAACAAAAAAAAAAAACCCACATTGTACACAGCGTTTCCAAAACCTACTCAACCCTAAAATTGTGTTTGCTCCCTAGAATATCTTTTAAAAATTTTTTTTGTAGCACACATTTTTGGGACAAGTTGGTCTAACCTAAAAAGAAAGACAAATTGTAGGATTGTAATGTCTGAAATTTGGGGCCAGGTAAGAAAGAAGAGTCCTGAGAAAAGATGTATGAGGGGCAATCATCCAATTAGAGACAATACAACAAATATTTAGTGATTGCCTGCTGTAGGTTAGTCAAGTGCTATATTCTGAATATTTATTATAACCACTGTGCTCTCTGCCTTCTCGTAGCTTACAGTATAGGTAAAAAAACAGTCATTAAGCAATTAATTTAAAGAAGTGTGATGAACTTTATGTCAGCAAAACTATACCGTGGTATGGGTGTACATAATAGGGAATATTGCCTACTCTAGGGACTGAGGAAGTGGCATTTGAGCTGACCCCTGGATAAAGAACAAGATATAATAAAATGAAGGGAAAAGAGAATCAATTCCTTTTTGCCAAGATTCAGAGCTCAGAAAGGCATCTATACTCTCAATTATCTCCAGGAAAAAAGAATTCAATGTTATTCTTGATTTAGGAGATGTTAACAAATCTTTAAAAAATTAAAATTTCAAATTCCATTTATTGTAAGTGATGAATGGGACAGGGCCATCACTCCATCTTGGGACCATCACCCTTCCTGACTGCCATGCCATCTCAATCTTCACTTCTGTGCTTCACATAATCCTGCACCACATTCCCAAACTTTGGGAACTACTTTATGGACTCCCATTCCTCTCTCACTATAGTGGAATACAGTTGCTTCAGTCAAACAAAAGGCTTTTATGAAAATTACTAAGAATTTTCATGACTTTTTGCACTCAACACTACAACTGCAATTGTCATGTCCATACAAATTGTTATATATAAAAGAAAGGAAGGGCCTACTTTTCTGAAAGAACTTTACATTTATAAGCATTCCCTTAATATGTTTTCCTTGGGGGTAGCTAGATTAAAATGTGATAGCAAACTGTAAGGTATGAAAGCTTAAGAACTCACAACTAATTCAGATGGAGATTAAGTGACTTTTTCCTAAGTTGAATTGTAAATATATAAGTTAACAATCAGATCTAAGATTAAATCTATCATGATTTATGATTTTTTAAAAAATGTAACATAGCCCAGTATGCCTTCTTTTTACATTCTTCCACTGCACTCTAGTTATGCTATTCTCTCCTCTCTGATCATGCTGGCATGGTTTACTGCTGCCATTATTTTTCTCCCAGATTCATACATACTGCTGCTGAGCAATTTTCACTTTCCTACTTTTAGTATGTGCCAAGAATTGACATCAATAAGAAGAACTTCGGGCCAAAAATACTATCCCCTAATGAAATACATACTCAAATGATATTCCCCCAAAATTCTCAGCTTGGAAAACCAAGAAAAATGCAAAGTAATTTATGGAAAGGAGACTCTGTAGTACTTGACATTGAACATTTTTATTATAAATGCATATGGGCCATATGTTTAAGTGATATTTCAATGTCCATGCAGAGAAACCGCAGTATCTACTAGGAGAGAAGTTGAAAAGAGGGATAAGTTGTCTTTGCATCTTTAAAAAATTCGTTAGAATCTCTAGAGAGAACATACATAGTCCAAGTAGATGGGGTTTGATTTAGTTGGACTCTTACATCTTTATATTTTCTCATATTTTTATGTTGCAAGTACGGCCTTCTATTCATATCTCCAAGAGGTTACTAAATAATGTATAGAGCAAGACTCTTTCACATGCAAAACTTAAGCGGATACAAAAATGTTTCTGCCTATCAAAGCATCACTCAGAAAATTTAAAATCTATGTTAATATGTTTGTGTCAACACAAACACCACACAATAATCATTTAAAGTGCAAAAGGTGCAATTTTTTCATGAGCAGCATAATGAAACTTACTGGATTCTGTAAGTTTTGAATCTGAATTCCGTCAAACCAACCTTGCATCTACTTGATGACAGAGTACTTAGCAGGTGGCATTGGGGGCGCATTGGCTTGGATTCTGACAATCACTTCAAGGTGGATGACTTTTAGATAGTCTTCAAACTCTGTGATTCTAGTTTATCATATAAAGTTTATGAGGTTATTCACAGTTTTCACCAAGATTTCTTTCTTCTAATGATTTCAATTATTTATAAACATAAAAGGTTTTGACATAACTAACTGATGAATGCCCACCACTTGCATCAGAACAACCTAGCACAGTTGTTAACTTAAAAATGCCAATTTTTCAGCCCCCCCTACCCCCCCCCCACACACACACACACTAAGTTGGAATTTTGAGAAGTGGGTTCCAGAAATCTGCATTTTTATATAAACACTCCTGGAGATTATCCTGTATAGTTTGACAACTACTAATATATAGTAGATTATTTTGATAGTTATATAGCATTCCATCAGTATTATGTTTATTTTATAAATCAAATAAACAAGAAAAAGAATAGCTTTCATTTGTATAATGATTCATAATTACAACATCAAAATTCTTTTCTCCATGCCAGAGACTCTTTTCAACTTAAAGGAGAAGAGAAATTTCAAAGAAGAAACAGATCACAGATCCTTCTGAAATTCATTAGAGATGTTTGCATTAGCAAATTAGGAACAAATGTTATTAGAATAATAGAAACTCAGGTGGGAAAGATTCTGTTCTTAGAATCTGATATTAATATAGTTGTTGCCAAAGAAAATAAGACTTTGAAGTTAGTCTAAAACAAGTGATCCACTGAATAACTCATCCTGGTGCAAACCAGAATGGATTACTGCATAGTGTGAGATACGGAAAATAATTAGTGAACATGAAAAAATTGCAACCAAGCACAGAATACCTTATTTGACTAAAAATTTCACCAATTTCATTGTGGATCAATAGATCTCCCAAACATACTCATATTAATAATAGTTTGCTTTGCAGATATTTCATGGCTAGCAGATGAATAGAGTTGTCATATCCTAATCTGTGAAATTAGGCAATAGTTCCCTCTAGTGTTCTTGTCTTTGTTCTGAGCAAACGAGTCTATTATATGCCAACCAATCTTAGGACAATACTGGGGAACTCAGAAGTCAGGTATCTGGCCATAGCCTTTGATTTTAAGACCTCATAAAAAATAATAAACATGAACCCCAAAATGGGGGTTCATATATACAAGGAATATGATATGATACTTAACTCTGTGTACATTCTGGGGAGAAGGAGGGAGAGCAGTAAAACCACACTGCATAGAGCCAAAACTCCACAGGGGCACCTGTAAGAGAGACTGGCCAATTTTATTCAGCTGATGCAAGGATGAGGCCAGGGAGTCAGAGGAACTATAGGATGTATGAAGTGTGACACATGCTTACCACACACACACACATACACACACACACTTGGGAACACATGCCCAAGTAGGGTTGTGTGAAAAGGGAGCCTGTGTGCTCTGAAAATCAGTGGTCTGAGATGGCTCTGTTAGATACCAAAGACGTGTGCTTCATGAAGCTCAATCATCTTTCCTATGCACATTCCCCTTTAAAAGGCTTGGGCCCTTGAAGACAAAGTCATTTCCCTTCTTGATGGATATAGAGTTTTGAGGATATGTAAGACTCAGCGCAGAGATTAATATACTAGAAGATTCTGGCAGTGGTGTGAGATCGAAGCCCCGAATGCATACTCCACAAGAAAAGGAGCTCCTGAGTAGACTCGGTTGATGATGAAGAGCATGGCATCCATGGACTAGAGCATACGCCTCCCCAAGTGCCCCTTCCCCAGGACAAGTTCCACAGCTGAGCACTCCCAGGCGCAAGGGGCCCTGCTCCGAGCACTGACCACAGAAGCCCATCTGGCTGCAGTAACACTTGGAGCAGCAGCATGGAGGTAGCAGCCTCAATCAGAAGCAGCCTTCCCAGAGGCCGGAGGCGGCGCCCGGGCACCTACAGCTGCTTCAGGAATTTTACCTCCTGCCACAGGCCATCAAGCAGATGCCCTCCCCCACCCACCTCAGTGCTACACCTGGATCTGGAGCATGGGGACAGCTGCCCACAGAGGCCATGGCACCTGGCCAGGTACCAGCAGGCTTTGTGCACAGCCAGCCCACCAGTGTTCTGGGGTGCAATGAGAGCTTTGTGTGCTTCTGGCTCCAAGGGCACCCCACGCTGCACACCGGTGAGTGCCCCTCCCAGGGCTCTGAGCGTGGGAAGTATTGCAGCTGAAAGGAATATTTGATCCACCACCTGCAGCTCTACACCAGGAAGAGGCCTTTCCTCTGTACAAGTGCAGCCTCAGCTTCATGCTCCAGAGCGATCGGCCAAGACCAGCAGAAGCACGCCAGGAAGGCCGAGAAGCACACCCATTGCTCTCCCAGCCTCCTGGGCCACAGGCCAAGGCGGACCAAGAAGAGGGCAGTTTGGGGCTCCCTAGGCAAAGCCACTTTGTAGGACATCCCGATCCTCAAGCAACTCAGTAGGAGGAGCGGGGAGTCTAGCCCCTGGACCTTGGGCCTGTCACCAGAAACTGCCGTGCGCATTACGAGCACACAGAGAACCAGTGTCCTTTGCAGACACCCCCACACCTCATATTAGGATCAGAAATGTTGGGTCACAAGGTAAAGACAAACTGTGGTTACCTGTGACTCAAGGCCTGCGCTGGCTGGACTGAGAACAGGAGGTCCCCAAGCCTTCCGTACTTTGTTTTTTGCACCAATTGTTCATTAAAACGACTGATGTAAACATAAAAAAAAAGAAAGAAAGAAAAGAAACAACCCTCCCACCGCTCCCCTCCCGGAAATGCTCAGTGGCGACCCGTGACAGCCTGCGGCAATCCGTGACTGCAGCTTTGAGGGTTCTAAAGGGCCATTTCCATCTTCATCGTCAGCCCCGTGCTTCTGCCCATCATCCTCCTCTGCCCAACCCTGCTCTTTCACCTCCCCTCCACAAGCATTCATTTCTAGGACAACCTCCAGACAACATCTGCACATTAACTTCAGCGCAGAGTCGGCTTCGAGGTCCTGACCTGTGACAGTGGGTGCCAAGAGTGGCCCTGAAAAGCAGGCAATGAGGTGGGTCGTCAGCGGGCATCAAGCACCTCATCACGTGAGGCAGGCAAAGGACCCGCCCTGGCACAAGGTGCTCACCCAGCTGCTAAAGACGGACTCGTGAAGTAGAACAACGCGCCCGTGAAAGGAAATGTGTAATTTATCACTTGTTTGAAACACATTTGGAGGAAATACAGCACACCCTCTACCCTCACCATCCACAGTCTTGCTTTCTGGCAAGGTTTCGGTTACCCTCAATCAACCCCAATCCAAAACGATTGAAAGGAAAATTCAAGAAATAAAAAAAAATTCATACAGTTTCCATTGCTCACCGTTCTGAGACGGGAATCTCGCTCCACCTGCCTGGGACGGGACCCATCCCTTTGTCCAGTGTCTGCTCGCTGTACACACTCTGAGCCCGGTAGCCACTCGGCAGTGTTTGTGTTCACTGACCCTCATTTTACTTCCTAACCAACCGCCAGAGCAGTGATGGTGATGGGGAAGTGCCGGAGAGAAGCTTTAAGTGCTTCCTTAAGTGAAAAGGTGAAAGGTCACGCCTTAATAAGGAAAGAAAACAATGTCCTGTGCTGAAGTTGCTAAGATCTAAGATAAGAACAAATATTCAGTCCCTGATCCTGGGAAGGCAAAAGACGTCCGAGTTAATTTGCTGTCACACCTCAGACTGCCAAAGTTATGGCTACAGCACATGACACATGCTTCGTTAAGATGGAAACGGCGTTATGATTGTGGGTGGGAGACAAATACAGAGATGGTGTTTGATTGAAGGTAATGAGTTGCACCAGAGAGCATTAAGCCTTCAGCAAGGGAGCTCTGAATCCAGCGAGCCCAAGCCATTTGCTGCAAGTAAGGGACAGATGGCCGCACAGATCTAGGCAGAGATTTGCACTGAAAAATATAAAAAGTACTGGAGAGAGACCACATTCACATCAACGTTATTACAGTATATTGCTAGAATTGTCCCGTTTTATTGTTGTTAACTCTTACTGTGTCTAATTTATAAATTAAACTTTATCATGGGTGTGTATGAATGGGGAAAAAAACATAGTATATATAGGGCCCAGTACTATCTGAAGTTTCAGGCACCCACTGGGGGTTTTGGAACATATGCCCAATGAAGTCTACTGTGGTGAATTTGAGAAAAATAGCATTGAATGTGCTAAACTCAATGTACATTTTATAAGATAAGAAAAAGCTGGGCTCAATTAACAGGCACCTGAAAGCAAGCAAAAACTGCCAACCCTGCCCTCAGCCATTACAGTACATCAACAGCAGGACTGCCTTGGAGGAGGAGTGTGATGGAAATTTTTGTCACCGCTGAGAATTTATAAGATGCGGGAGTGTTGATTTCTACACCACTGTTAAATGGCCTGAGGAATTCAGAGGTGAAGGTCCCAATCATCTCTGCATTTTGCCTTCCTCAGAAAGCCTTTCCTAATCCCATCTCAGCCAGCAGACCTACCCAGTGGTTCTATTACCCTGGTTTATTTTATCGATACCACTTTCCCCTATCTGAAGTGCCTTAGCTGCCCAGATTCCCTGAGAATATCAGTTCCAGGAGAAACACAAATTTTACTTTCTTGTGCATAGCTATATCTTTTTTTAAAATGTTTTTACTGATTTTTAGAGAGGCAGGGAGAGGGAGAGAGATAGAAACATCGATGATGAGAGAGAATATCTATTAGGTGCCTCCTGCACATCCCCTACTGGGGATCGACCCAGGCATTTGCCCTGACAGGAATTGAACCATGACCTTCTGGTTCATAGATCAGTGCTCAACCATTGAGCCACACCAGCCAGGCCATAGCTACATCTGAAGTGTATGCATCAGTGTCTATGGAATAGTAATGTTCATTACTGGGTACTGGGTAAATTAGTTTAAAAAAATAATATAGGTAGCTAAAATATAAAACAGTGTATTCACCTTTCATTCTCCAGAGCTAGTAGCTATTAATTTAATTATGTTTTGCTTTATCCCTTATTTGTAATGGACAGAAGTAACTTGTATGCTTCAATAGCATTTTATGTTGCACACCCTCACACAAAATAATATATTAATGTGAAACAGTTATGTTTCTGTTATCTGTTTATGTTATGTAGGCAGGAAATAAGTTAACATGCAAATTCTGCAAGGATTGAAGATAGCATTTTCTTTTGCAGTACCTAAAAAATGTGTCTCTGGCATTAAAGATTGCAATATTCAGAAACTACATATTTTTATTAGAGTATATATTATTCCAGTATTCCCCATTATCTCTCATTTACATAACTATAATCTCTACTACTGCTTGCAGACAAACCAACCTGCAACTGGAGGAGAAAATGTAGCTATATGCTTTTGCTGCTTAAAAATTATAATGACTGAAAAACTCAAAGCAACATATATATTAAATAAAATTCTTAGTATTGTATTAAAAAGCTATAGCTGTAGTATATCAGTCTTAGAAAAATATTCTTATCTTGTGGAAATAAGGGAAATATAACACAAGAAAGTAGAAATAAATGAGTGTGTAAATGTGTGCTTTTAGTTGGATATTTGAGTGGAAACATATCTCCTGATATAAAATAATGGTTTCTGTATTGGGGTAGGGGAGCACTGTGATAGCCTTTTATGCAAAAGCAGATTCCATAATGTGGACAGGAACCCATTGAATGAGCCTCTTTCAACTCATTAAAAAGTAACATTAAAGGGGTCAGAAAAAAGTAACTTCAGACACTACAGACCACAAAAAGATTTCCATGTCAACCAGCCAGGGTCTTCTTCGTCCTCAGGTTATGCCAGGCCACAACCTTTGATTTAATGTATGGTGCATAATTTTCTGTATATTGAATTGTATATGTTCCATGTTTATCACAAAATATATGTATGTTCACTGACAATTTCATTGCATGTATTCACATTTCATTATTTTTCTCAAAGGAACCACTTAACTGTTCCAGAGGATGAAAGTGACATAAATGAAAATATCTCTTTCACAGATAATAATGTTCATTCTTAACAAATGTTGCAACTGGAGTTTTAGAAAGAGGCAGCCCATATACAAATTCGTTAACTATATAAACAACCTGGTTTTTGAGGAAGGGGCTGATTGTTGTGGACAAATATTTCTAAATACTGAACACCAGAATTATATGTGGGTACACAAGCAAGGTCAGGAACCAGCCATCTTCCCTTGCTAAATGACTAGGACAAATAAGAATATTTACTCTGTGGGCAAGACCACTCCCAAGAAAGAAAAAGAGGAAGGGGCTATCCTATATAATAAAAGCCTAATATGCTAAGTGTCCAGTCATCCAGTCGTCCATTCAACCAATCAAAGCATAATATGCTAATGCTATGCTAAGGCCACTCCACCACTTGCTATGATGTGCACTGACCACCGGGGGGCAGACGCTCCAACTGGTAGGTTAGCTTGCTTCTGGGGTCCAGCCGATGGGGACTGAGCTAGATGGGCTGAACACACCCTGGAGCCCTCCCCGACTGGCCAACCTAACCACATCTCTCCCCAGGCCCAATCGTGCACTAGTGGGGTTCCTTGGCCTGGCCTATACCCTATCTCAATTTGGGACCCCTTGGGGATATCAGAGAGCCAGTTTCGGCCTGATCCCGCAGGCCAAGCTGAGGGACCCAGCTGGTGTATGAACTCATGCACCAGGCCTCTAGTATTACATAAAGGTCTGAGCTGGTGATTATTCTAAGTGCCAGACTACCTTCCTCACTTAGGGACATTCCAGCTGTGGCTCCTATGTATCCTAGATGTTTTCCTCATTCTTGTGGTCAAAGATAACTATATCATCATTCTAAACTATTGGAATGAGAAATAGTGGACAAGCAGGTTTCTTTAAATTGTATAGTCTAGAATTTACATACATCATTTTTCCATACCTCTTTTTGTTAACAACTTGGTCACATGGCCACAAATAGACATAAAAATGCTGTGTGGGTGTGATATTATAAAATGCTAGAGGCCTGATGCAGGAATTTGTGCACCAGTGGGGTCCCTTGGGCTGGCCTGCGGGATTGGGCCAAAACCGGCTCTCTGACATCCCCTGAGGGGTCCCGGATTGAGAGAGGACACAGACCAGGCCGAGGGACCCCGCTGGTGCACAATTGGGGCTGGGGAGGAATGTGGAAGGTTGGCCAGCCAAGGAGGGACCATGGGAGGGCTCCAGGGCATATCTGGCCCATCTCGCTCAGTTCCAATCAGCCAGACCCCAACAGCAAGCTAACCTACAAGTAGGAGCATTTGCCCCCTGGTGGTCAGTGCACGTCATAGTGAGCGGTTGAGTGACCTTAGCATATCATTAGCATATTACGCTTTGATTGGTTGAATGAACAACTGGATAACGAAGCACTTAGCATATTAGGCTTCTATTATATAGGATATATGTGTTCTTGGCACTGAGGTTCTAAAACCCTTGGAATTTCCTAAGTGATAAGAGCAATTAAGGTGTCTTTTGTTGTTGGGCTGTGCCTGGGGACAGGGTGTGCTGGTTGGCAAGACAACCAACGATGTCATTAGAGGGTTAAAACTTTCAGTCCCACTCCTCTGACCTCCTGTGAGGGGAGAAGGAAGAGGGGATAGAGGCTAAATCAATCTCCAATGGCCAATGAGTTAATCAATCATGGCTATGGAATGAAACCTTCATAAAAAACCAAAAGGACAGGATTCAGAGACCTTCCAGGCTGGTAAACGCATGAAGATTTGAGGAGAGTGGTGTGTTTGGAGGAAGTATGGAAGCTCCGTGCCCTTTACTCATACCTTGCCCTATGAATTTCTACCATCTGGCTATTCATGAGTTACATCCTTTTATAATAAACCGATAATCCTATATGTAAAATGTTTAAATTCTATGAGCTACTCTAGCAAATTAATTAAACCCAAGGAGAGGGTGGTTGGAAACTGTGATCTAAGCCCATGGGTTAGAAGCACTGTTACCATTTGGACTTGAAACTGGCATTGGAAGGGGGTGGACAGTAATGTGGACTAAACCCTTAATCTATGGAATCTAATGCTATCTCCACAGAATTGAGTTGAATTGTAAGACATTTGCTTATGTACAGGGTACTTCTTGTTTGGTATCAGAACCCACCCACCCCAGATTGAAATTAGGATCAAAAACTTACAGTTGGCTTTTCATTTAATTATATGAGAAGTTAATAATCAAATTTGATTCTATGTGAATTTGCAATTTATAAATGAAAACTACCCACTATTATATCTTATATTTCTTTCTTTTGGGTATGTGAATGGTTTTCAGATAAAAGTACATATAATATATATTTTTTCAAATATATACATATATTTGAATGTGATAGTCTGAAAAGTCCCAACTTCAAGTTCAGATAGCAAAGAACACCACATTTACTTAATCTATTGTTTCTCAAATTTTTATTTAGTAGATAGAGTTCAGATATTGAAGGATATCCTAACAAATGCACCAATATCTATTCAGTTTCAGAAAATGAGAATTGGGGGAAACAGTTTGGATCATGAAGGATAGTGTGATTCTATTCTATACACAATGGTTACATGAAAAATGAAGACACTCTTTTCTAAGATGCTGAACACTCCATACTCTTTCCTCTCAGTTTATAGATTGAGCTCTTTGTATCTGCCTGCTCCCTAGTTGTTGACAGCAGGTTCCATCATAAGCCCACTGCTCTTTACGTAGTCTTCCCTTAGAATATTTTCTATGTTCCTGTTGTCAATTACCGCCTGTATAGTTACATAATATGGTGCTTGGTAAACCTTGAAAAGTAGGCCAGCCAATTCTGTTTCATTATGTGAGGAGGCCAAATCACTCCTAATGAGGATGTGTATTATTATGCAAAAAACATTTGGTCTCCATTAATTACATAAATATTAGCTAACTAGGAATTCATTGCCCTCATAAATGTTTGTTAAAATATGTAAATCAATTGGGGAGATGATGATAGATAGATGATAGATAGATAGATAGATAGATAGATAGATGATAGATAATCACCCAAAACATTGTATGAATAGGTATGTATGTTGTATGAAGTTTTGGTATTAAAAATAGAGACCTACCAGGAAAAGGTTAAACAGGGAGACTTTTGGCTAAGTTTCTCTCAGTTGCAAGTACCAGAAACTAAGTGGAGGTAGTACGGTTAGGAACATTATTCAAAGAATTTAGGGTAACCTCACAGAATCCATGCAGCAGCTGATATATTAAGTTTCAGAACAGATAGAAATAAGAGTTATTTTAAAGATCTTAGCTGTTGAAAAGCCTGTACTTTCTCTTTGTGGAAAAGTCAGAGGCCTGCTTTAGCCATAAATCATACCCAGATATTGCTCAGCAGAGCAAATCCCCACACACCTGAGAGAAAGAAGCTGGTAGGCTCTGCTTGATCAAGGTGTTCACTGCTAGGAGAAGCAGCTGGGCTGGGAAGGGTCATGCAAACAAACAGGGCTGTTTATGACTATCCAGGTAGGTCTGGCCAGCAATTCTCAGGTTCAGAAGATTTAGCAGAACAATGCTAAAGCTCTTCTCTATTAGTTGTATATTTATTCATTCATAAATCTCTACTGGAGCTAGCCTAGTGACATTTTCACAGTAGACATATGTTAAATTCATACTGCTTCCCTTGCTTCCATTTTTTCCTAAAGACCTGTAATATATCACACAATCATTACTCAAGCACAGAACTTGGAAATATGTATTGTGCTGTTTTTATTTTAGAAAGTTCTCAAAATCAGTTAAAGTTAAAATAATCCATTGTGCTTTGATACCACTATTATTCAAAAACTTTCAAGTTTATTTTTCAAGTTTAAGGTTACAGTTATTGGAGTAAGGTCCTTATAACATTATCTAAATAATAGTATCTAAGTGACAGGTTGTAAAATTTAGCTTAACTGGTTTTGAAAGGAGTTTGTTCTTTGTTTTACTGTGTTTTGTGTTTTGGAATATTCTAGTTATACTCATTCAGTTCTCTTTGCCTATTTACAGGAATCACACAAATTGTGTGAAATATGGATGAAGCCTCCATCATATGACTTAGAATGCACAGATATTATGAAAATTTAAAGTATCTTATTTCTTTGGCTTTCATGCTTTTAAAAACCTAAATTTGTTCATAAATATACTTAATTTTTTATAAAAACTGATGTTATACCATAGTTAGAACCAAGCATAAGCATAGCCTGATCAGAAAATTTTTATTGCAATATCCTCTAAAGAAATGGTAGGCTCAATTATGTAGTTAGTTCATGAACACCAAGTACACTTGTATTACTAAAGGTAAATGTGAAACTTTATTTTTGCTTTCCTCATCCTCCCAAACCCACAACACTCTATATTTTCAAAGTAAAATGGTTTGATTTGAATTGCAAATCTTACCATATATAGTTTTCTTTTTTTATATGGATGAGTGACAGTGGTATATAAGAGTTAACAAACCTTATCCAGTTTTAAATACATTTCTGGTATTGAAAGCTAACAGAGCTGAAAGTTGAATGGGAGAAAGCTCAGCTCCTGTATTCATTCTTTTATTTGTGTCTTGAAAGGGCCTTATGGAAGAAACCTGATAGAAATGTCATGGCATTACTAAACAGATCGAAGGCCAAGGTGGAAAACAAAAGGTTGGCTCTGCTGAGCCTTTTGTCATTTCATAAAGAATGGATAGTGCTTTCAGAATGAGGGCCTGAGGCTATGCACGTCCTTTAATTTCTCAGACCCTGAGGAGAAGCAAGTCCATCCCTCAATGGTCTACTGAAAAAGGCTTGAAAGAAACTCCATGTTCCAGGAACAGATGACAATAAAGTGGGGGAGCAGGGGGAAGGAGGTGCTTGTCCCTGCACACGGGAAGATCCAGCGCCCGCCTGAGAGCTGATCTGGAAGATTATCAACATGGCTGCACTGAAACTTAATTTCTGTGATTTGTTGTGCTTTGTTTCCCTGGAACATGAACATGGGGTTCATCTTTAAATTCTCTATGAAGTACACTGATAATCTGGGTGTCACGGGAGTTTACAGCTAACTACATTGCTAACATATGACATACAAGTAAAAATACTATATTCTGAAAAGTTCAGAGAACATTTAGCAATTTATTTCTCATTTGGGACCACAAAGTGTGAAAAAGCAAGGTCTTTCAAGCGATGGAGTCTTGAGCTTCTATCGTCGCTCCCTTCATTTCTAACTTTCTACCATAGGCAGATTAGTCAATTTTTGAGTCTCAGGTTCTGCCCTTATTAAATGAGAACAGTAATATGCAATATATTGAGCCTCCTGGAGGGCTACTTGAAATAACATAGGTAAAACATCAGTAGAAATTACTCTCTCAGCAGGGATTAATTTCCTTCTCCCCATTGACATTAATTGGGTTCTAATGGGAAGGGTTGCATTTTTTGAGAGTTTATTTTTCACTAATGACAATTATTTAAGGTTAAATAATCTATTACTATGATCTGGAATAATTAAAATGATCAATCATTTCTTTTTACATAGTAATATTTGTTGGTGATTGAGTAACAATAAAGATTTAGAGCTCAATTCTTAGGCAAAATAAATAAATGCATGCTATACCTCAACCTTTCTTTTATCAGTGAAATTGTAAGGGGAAGACTATGCTTAAGGTGCATTTGTCCTACAATATGATACTATTGAGAATACAGCATACTTTTGCCTTACAGTGTAGCATAGCCATTGGTAATAAAATGATAAAATATTTTAGACCGCGGAAACAGGATAACTATAGGTTTAACCTAACGTTAAGAGAAGAAAATAAATGCTGTAGATGTTATCTCTATAATTTAAATAAAATAATACCTGTGAACAGGTAACTATATACCCCTGTTTTCTTGGAGAGTCCTGGATTACACTTGAAATTCCAATTATATTTTACATAAAATAAATTAAAATGATTAAAACAAGTTAGGGGAGAGTTTAAACTGACTAAAAATCAAAGACAAACAATGAAAAGGGAGGCATAATGTGTCATTTTCAGCTTAACAAATATTAACACAAAATTAAAATTAAAAGCTAGTTAGTGTTAAAGAGGGTGCATGTTGACAGCATGCCATATATTAGGCAAAACTCTAAATTGGTACAAATTTCCATTTCATATGGGGACTTCAACAATGTCTATAACTTGGACTAAACAATTCCATTTCTTAGAATCTATCCTAAGTAAATAATAATGGTTTGTACAAAGACACAGTTACGAGGATGTTTTCCCAAACATTGTTTATATTATCAAACATTGTAAACAATCCTAATGTTCCTAACAGTACAGTTGAATTAACTATTAAACATCATTATAGAACAGCATGCAGCCATTCCCAATTATGTAAACGGAAATTACAGTCACTGTGTATTTTTACATTTTAAAATATTATGTTACATTTTTTAAATTTAATTCTATGTTTAAAATGTGCTTTATAATAATAGAAAAACATTAGAAATCTATATCAGAAAATGAAAAGTACTTATTATCTCTAGGTCAGAGTTTTAAGATTACTTCTTTTGGGGCAATGTGCACTTTGAAAATTTTTATAGTATTCTTTTATCATAATGTATGTATAAATTTTGACATGATCAAGAATGAAAGATACAAAAATAGATTAGATTCAAATTATTTATACTATCTTGGAAGCAAGATTGCCTTGAGAAAAATACATCAAGTTTCTAACACTTCCTCTTCTTTTTTTTTTTTTAATATATTTTATTGATTTTTCACAGAGAGGAAGGGAGAGAGATAGAAAGTTAGAAACATCGATGAGAGAGAAACATCGATCAGCTGCCTCCTGCACATCTCCCACTGGGGATGTGCCCGCAACCCAGGCACATGCCCTTGACCGGAATCGAACCCGGGACCCTTCAGTCCGCAGGCCTACGCTCTATCCACTGAGCCAAACCGGTTTCGGCTCCTCTTCTTCATTATAATACAATTAACTTGCTCAATCAACTTTAACTTTGTATTCCAGCATCCTTTCAGAGAGCTGCCTTCATTGAGGGAAAGGAACTAACTTTAGTTTTCAGGCATTATTAGGAGACCTCACTCTATCTGAGAGTGTTTTGAGCCAAACACTACTGTTCCAGAAAGATTAGAGAAACAATTTTGGAGTTGCTATTTTCCAAACCCTACAATCATAATATGTCACTATGCTAGCATCATTAAAAATGTCTTTTATTTAATATTACAATTTTGTAAATAAGCAAATTATGAACTTTAAAATAAAGGAAAATGAGCATACCCCACTTGATTGGTTTTCTGAAAAACTACTCTAGCAAAATTGAATGAATTTAGTACAGTGCATTGAAAGCCTGTACCCAGAATAAGGATTTGTTTGTTAGCTGAAGGAATTTGCATTGTCTGATAATGGAGGATTTCAAAAGCACTGAAGAATTGGAAAAACAAATATAAACAAAAGGTATGATAATCAACAGTGTAACAAGCTAGGTTGGAGAGACCCAGACAGAGCCAAAGGCTTAGGAGAAATCAGGTCTTAGTATCTTCAGTAATTATATGAAACCAATAATAATAAGGTAGAACTGAAAGTTTCTGAGAATATTTAGAATTTAAAAATATTTTCAAATAAATTCTTTACATAGATATATATATACTAGTATATGAAAGATGTGTCTGCGGTATATTATAACAAAGAGATTTAGAGGTTAAAAGGAAGCAAAGTAGTTTTAAAGTAGAAGACTGAAGCCTCCAAAAAAATTCCACTTAGGAGGTAGGGAAGCTTGAAAATTTACTCATCCTAATAAATTATATCTTATATTAGTCTTAAGCTTTTCTTAAAGCTTAAAGAGATGGCTGTTTTATTTGAGAAATTTTATCATATGTTTATAAGCCATCGTGTAGGGGTGTTAGGTAATGAGATTGTTACTCTGAGAAAATGCCAAAGTTTATGGTCATTAATTCTAAATCCCTAATATGATTCCTCCATTGGCAAAAAAAAGTTAGGATTCTAAGCAGGGTTTTCCTGTATGTACCAGAATATTAGCCCCATGCGGACAGGGTCCTTGGCTTTTGGTCAAGGCTGTATGCCTAGTAGAATCTGATATTCTGTTTTACATTATTTTAGGGCATTGCTTTTTCTAGATTGTTGTGTTATTCTCTGCTCCTTTTGTCCTAAGATCAACACTTCTTTATAACCTCAGTTATAAAGCAAAATAGAGGCAAATGTAAAAAAAGCAATTTAAATTTTAATGCTTTATTACCCTTTAAACTTGAAATACTCCTAAGCTTATGTATGGTTACAAATCCACCTAATATTTTAATGAAGGATTTAATAATTTTAATAATGCCTACAGGCTTCAAAATAGCTGAATTAGCCCTAGCCGATTTGGCTCAGTGGATGGAATGTCGGCCTGCAGGCTGAAGGGTCCCGGGTTCGATTGCAGTCAAGGGCACATGCCCAGGTTGCGGGCTCAATCTCGTGTGTGGCATGCGGGAGGCAGCCAATCAATGATTTGCTCTCATCATTGATGTTTCTATCTCTCTCTCTCTCTCCCTCTCTCTTCCTCTCTGAAATCAATAAAAAATATATTTAAAAAAAAAGACTTGAATTACCAAAACAATGAGTAGCAGTATTTGGGGCAAGTTCAACCTATGACTACTGCTGCTGTTTCAAACTATCCAACTAGTGATAATTTTTTACTTTTGAATTAAAGCTAGGGTAAACTTTTACATAATCTTGGGGAAACAAAAAGGCTATTGCCTAGAAAACTGACATCTCTTGGTCAATGAGAAAATGAAAAACTTTCTCAAGAGTGATGCGGCCAAAAGAACATAAAGCGCAGCATCATGGTGGGGTTCCTACTTTCCAGGCACTCCACTCGGCCCTGGTATCATCCCTACTCCTCCCAACGTTGCTGCAGCCGGTGGAAATCATCTTAGTGTAAGGAGGCCATGTATTATGTTTTTCAAATGATGTTTCTTCTAAATATGATATTTTGATCCATCTTTCAGATGAAAAGAAGTTGAAATAAATCCCAACATTTCCTTCTCCAAAGCACTTGACATTTTAACCTGTTTCAGTGATCCTGTGTAATGGGTGAAAATAAGACAGGTCTCTTCGAAATACAGATCCGCATCATGGAACGGGAAATCACCCTGGAAGAAGTTTTCCCAAAAAAACGACAAAAAAACTCCCAAAGTTCAGAGTAAGGTAGATGTGGTAGGAGGTATTTATAGCACAGGACCTGTCACTTTCTCACTTGTGACACTTTAGGAAAATTACCTGATGGCTTGCTGCTTCTGGTTCTTTATCAGCAAAATAGGACTACCAACTCTATGAGTTTCATATCGCTGTGAAACAAATGGCCACAAACTTAAGCAGCTTAAAGCAATAACCATTTTAATACATTATCTGGTGCAAGTTATATGATAAATAAATGTAGACAGTTATTATTTTTATTATTATTAAAGTTTTATTTAGATTTAGATATCAAATAAAGAAGTAAAAAAATTGATCAGTCACAGTGCTTACGCATGATTCATGTAATCAAAGATGTGGTGAGAGATTTATTTTCTGAAACAGGAGTTCAGAAACGCTTTCTCTGAAGGGCCAGATAGTATAGTAAATGCTTTAGGCTTGGTGGGCCATATGGTTTTTATCGCAGCTCCTTAACTCTGCTATGGTTGAAGCATGAAAGCAGCCTTAGTAAATACACAAATGAATAGGGGTGGCTGTCTTCCAACAAAACCTTATTTGCAAAAATCAGACCAGATTTGTCCCTAAGACTGTGGCTTGCCTACCCCTCTTCTAAAAGAAGAGATAACAGGGAATATCTTCCTAGTTCCTAATTTTATCTGCACTAATTGATCTTTTTTGTTAAGACTATCCTACTGATACATCTATAGCACATAATTTTCAAAAGCAGTGTGGGTCTCATAAGTCATGTTCCGATCATAATTAGTTTTGGGGAAATAGTTTTTGACAAAAAAAATAAAAGAACACGAGGACCTTAGATATGTTAGTGGTCTTCCTTATCTGGGCAGGAATAAATTACCAAATTTCACGGAGGCATTTTTTCACAGTTAGAAGCTGTCGGGGAAAGTTGCCTTTTACACATCTTCCCGCAGGGTTATGATTATAATTCATTGGGACGGATTGACATCTAAAGAAGAAATTACACCCCAAACAGAACCAAAGCCAGACGCCCACTCCTTTAGAATCCTCTTCACAGATGTTTTGTGCTGTCCAGGCTATGAACTCTAATTAGAAGATGTTGTTAAAATCAAAACTAGTAATCCATTGAAAGGATCACTTCATTTTTTTTTTGATTCTATTTATATTGACTCACAAATATGGTATAGTGTCCATTGGTTTTATGTAATTGATTTGACTAACTGAAATTATTTGAATAAGATTTTTTTTTCTGCTTCTTTCTTCGCATTTTGAAAAGTCCAAGGCAGAGTGGGGATAATAAAAATTGAAGTGAGCATTAATCTTAATTTTGTCAAATGTCTGCAATTGGGGCTAAAATGCATCATATTTAAAATCATTATAAAATATATATTAGTTTGTTCTGAAAGAATACATAACTTTTCATTGATAGGGCTTTTAAAGTAGTACTCTCTCTTAGGATTTCTTATGTGTTCAGTTTATTGTAGAAAAAATAAACTTTTTATAAAAAAAAATAGTGCATTTTCCCCAAAAACATATATTGATTGATACACAAATTGTTAAAATGCAATTGTAAACATTTTAATCTTAGACATATCAGATTTTTATTTGTGTCCTTTACTTATTCTAAAAACTGTTATTCTTATAATAGCATATGTAATTAAAATTTTTGTCTCTCAACCATAAACAACAGTACCCTAAGCATCACTTTTGGTACAAGCACTGAAAAGCCTAGGACAATGATAGTGGGGAATGAAAAATAATCCTAGGAAATGAGACTTTGTAGGCAAAGATCAAAAGTCTATTTCCATTTATTTTTCTAACAAAAGCAAACAAACAAAAAAACAAACAACAACAACAACAAAAACAAGGATATATTGATAATGCATCAGGAATCAGGAAAACAAAGGGAAAACCCAGACTGGTAACCAAACGAATACATGCTACAGATTTTTAGGCTGATTCCTCTACTTTTTTGTTTGTTTGATTGTTTTTTTATTTTACCTCTGACACAAATAAAATGCATCACAAGCAATCCTTCTAACTTTTAGCTACATATTCAAATTCTGTAGAGATACTTTGAAATGTCTTATGCAAAGCACCAACTTGTAAAGGATGTTATTTCAAAATTTTTCTTTTAGTTTTTAAGCTAAAAATAATAAAATCATGGCTGAGCACAGTTTCAGATTGAACGGAAGCACCGGGAGACTGTTTGGGACGAAACATGAACGCCCCGAATGCAGTCTGCATGAAGAGATAAGAGTTCGTGCCCCTCCATGGCGTGTTCACACACAACAAACCCCTCCTTGTTTACATGCCGATTAAGAGTTCCCAGCCTCTGAAATTATTTCACTCAGTTTGATTCCGTCCTTCTTCTCCATGGCTCATTTACCAATTCCTATTCAAGGCTATTCATGTGCCTTGGGAGAAAGTGAAGGTGAATATTGTGTTTACAAAGGCCAAAGCCATTCAGAAAGGATTTCAACCATTGCTGCTACAATTCAGATTCCACAGTTCCTCTTAAGACCATCTTCTCAATCTGGAGTTAAGCATTTGCATTCCTTATTTCCAACTCCCAGGGACCAATGTCAAAGTAGGTCAAGGATAAAGCTTCAATGAGGCAAAGAGTCCAGGTTCCCAGGCCTGAGGTTCTGTGTGAGGAATATGTAGCATATTGAGTATTGCTTCCAATTTTCATGTACTACTTCTTGCTTAGTCGTTAACTACTTAAAGAATCTTACCGGCTTTAATTGATGGAGGATTTGTTTTATCACTAAAGCTAGCGCACCTTATCATAATAAGTAAATATAGTTAAGTAAATAGCTGCTTTTGGCAAAGCTACTATGTAAGGTTAATAATCAGGAGGATGTGCACCCAGTCGGTGTGGCTCAGTGGTTGAGCGTTGACCTATGAACCAGGAGATCATGGTTTGAATCCTGGTCAGGGCACATGCCCTGGTTGCAGGCTGGATCCCCAGTTGGGGGTGTGTATAAGGCAGCTAATCGAAGATTCTCTCTCATCATTGATGTTTCTATCTCTCCCTCTCCCTTCCTCTCTGAAATCAATAAAAGTATATTTTTTAAAAATCAGGAGGGTGTGTACAATTTGGGCTGCATGGTGCCCAGAAGGGAACCTTAAGGAGACTTCTGAGAACCTGGCAATATTCTGTTTCTTAAGCAGATGTGGACATCACAGTGCACTCTATGAAAATCTTATCATTTTGAACACAGGGATTTGTGCATTCTTGGCCTTTATGTTTTACCTAAATAAAAAGTTTATGTATACAACTATATTATATATTTTAAATATTTTATAATATATCATATATTATATATAACATAAACATATGTATATAATGTTACATGTATAGTTTTACACTCACATACATAGTATAGATAAATATCTAGAACTAGATACATAGATAGATAGATGATAGATAGATAGATAGATAGATAGATAGATAGATATTTCTCCAAGATTACACAAGTCACTTTCACTCTGGTTTTGTATATATATTTTTGCTGCAGCACATTATAGCTCATAAATGTATATAATGATCATATCTACATTAGAGATTATAACTTCTCTCACAATAAAATTAGCTATCTGTCTCATTTAAAGCTAATAGCCTTCATTTTATTAACTCTCACTCAGTCGTTCTGGCTGTGTTAGAAATCAAGGTAGTAAACAGAGCAGAAGCAGACATTAAGATGGAAGTAGCGACTGAACTGAGGCAACAATGCAAGGGTTGGTGCATAGAAGGCCCTTGGGAGAGACTTCCCTATAGATTTCAGGAGAAATATGTCAAAAGACTCAACTCTTCTCCCCAAAAGTGATAGTTATGGAAATACAATTATTTGCAAATAATGTTTAACTCCCAGATAATAAAAAGCAGTTATATTGTTAGTTGAGACACCTGTGTATTTCTATATTCTATTCAATTTCTGTAACACTTTAAAAGGTGGAAGAAAATTGTTCAGATCTTATAACTCATCTTTTTCTAAAATACTAGAGGCCCAGTGCACAAAATTTGTGCATGGGTAGGGTCCCTATGCCTGGCCAGCGATCAGGACCGATCAGGGCCTTCAGGCTGCTGGCCCAGGCCTTCCTTTGTTCCGCACTGCCCCTTAGTGGTCCGCACATGTCATAGCGAGCAGTCGAACTCCCAATCAGTCGAACTCCCGAGGGGACAATTTGCATATTAGCCTTTTATTATGGGGAATAATAAAAGGAAATTTGCCATGCAAAATGAAATGATTGCTTAAAATAAAAAAATGTTCTTTAGTACTTAATTATAATCATTGAATGTAGAACATTGGAAACTTAGTTACCAAAAAAAAAAAAGAAAAATCAAGTCAGTGAAACATGATTCATCAAGTATGAGTTAAGTCAAATATATAATTTGCTGTAATTTTCAAGTTTATATTTTCATTAGAAACACAATGAGAAAAAAAATGTAAAATGCTTTCATACCCTGTATTGCCCTGAATCATAACAATAATTGGGGAAAATAGTGTTCCTTTAGCTTCAACCCCAATCACTCTGCAGATACTAAGCTCACATACGAACCTCCAAAGCCCAAGGTTGAGAGAACTGATGACTGCCTCAGCGTCACCTCTCGGCATTGTCAGAGGCCGGGGATCCCCCTTTCCAATGAGAGCAAGACCTACAGAGCTCTGGCCATCTTTTGGGAAAGAGCTATTGTTCTGAGTTGCTAACCTAGGACCATGCAGACTGAGTCACCATCATACTCCTGAGCACCACCTCTGCCCACTTCTCCTTGCGTAGTTTTCTGAACCTTCATTTCGTGCCTCAGTCCTCTTTCCCTTTATGTTTACTGAATTCTTTCTCAGGAGACTACAGTGGGGCCTTGACTTACGAGTGTCCTGACTAACGAGTTTTTTGAGATACCAGCTGTCTCTTCGCAGATTTTTTGCACTGAGTTGATAGAGTAATTTGAGTTAACGAGCTCCTTAACGAATTAAACTCGTAAGTCAAGGCCCCACTGTATTTGGTTTCCCCCAGTCCTCCAGACGTATAAACTGACGCATTCAGAACCCCTGTACCAGGCTCCCTCCCGCCTCGCCATAAGCTACATCTCAGTTTCTGCTACTTGAGGCTTCCTGAAAACCATCTACAAACAACTGCCCTGACTCTTTTCTTTCATCTCCCCTGTGGCCTGGACAGCATTTGCCTCTCATCCAGTGCCATATATGCCTTTGCAGCGGATATAAAAATTCTGAGATTTTCACAGACAAATGAAAACGTGGCCAATTAATCAGAGTCATGAAAAAAATCAGCCTTAAGTACTAGTATGCTACAAAGAAAAGACGGTAACAGCGCTGTTGATGGTGCCCCCTGTAGCACCTTTACATTTTAGAAATCCTTGAAACATTTTCAAAAGCAGTTTTCTCCTTTGCAGCCTTAAATAGCACAAATTTGATTACTCTATGTATAATCAAGAAATATTTCCATGGAGTCAGATGAAAAGTATCACAGTTATCATTACTTTTCTTGTCTTAATTGGAGAATAAATGTAAGGTTGTGGTCACTTGATATTTTACAACCTCTTCTGCTCTTGTGTTCTGAAATGTTCTTGGATACAGTTGAAAGAAAATGACAACATATGGTCCATTAGTTTAAATGAGGTGGGGGAAGAACAGGATGGATTATTTATGATAATAATTTATACTTCCCTTTGTATCTATAGGCTGCTGCCTTGATGTGAATTTGGCAGGCCTCACAGTCAAATGAAGTTTAAGGTTAAAGGTTGAAATATGACACAGGATTTTGGGGACAAAAAGAAAAGCAAAGGAAAACTGTCCACGTTGGATTTTTGCAGATTCCCTATCTTTACTTCTACAACACAGTTCATCTGCCAGCAAGTAACATTTCTTGTAGGAATTCACAAATATTGAACTAAAATGATATTTTGGGATTTCCTCATCTTATTGTGATTAAACGGTTGCTCTAAGTGTCAATAATTTAAGTAGGAAATCTGGTATTTCCTTCTGGGTATTTGGAGGCGAAGAGTCTTTCAGCTATTGAGGGGGCAGTTATGGGTGACTGGCGGTCTAGGTTGCCTGTAACTCTTGGTCAACAATTAGTGAAAAGAGTGACCAAGAGGATGTGCACAGACTGCCCTGACGAATAGGAATTTCAATGTCCTTACATCCTCACATGTTTCCAATACATGAAATAATCTGTACCTTTTGAGAATTATCAGCCTTAACATTGTCTTCAGTTTTCATTCTCTATTAAAAGGTGTAATTCAATCATGACACTTATTGATAATGCTGCTTCCTGGCAGGACACTCCAATATCAGTTCTTTTAAAAACATTGTTGCACAAATATCACCTGGGAAGGAACTGGGGTCCTTCAAACTAGGGTTGCTATTTTAGCAACAGAGTTCTTGTTTTTCCAATGACAAAATAAATATTATAAAGAACCCCTACCCAAGTTGAGGTGGGAGTAGAAAACCCATGAGTCCGCCACTTGTTTCCATCCTCCACAATGCTCTCCCCGCCCCCGGCCCGCCCGGAGGTGCTTCCCAAAGACCCTCCAACCCTGGGAACTCATTCCTAAATCTGCTTGTTCATGAACTATGAGAACACATCCATCCTTCAGAGAATTAAAAACTCTTCTCAAGAATTAATTGGGGAAAAAACACCAGATCTTATAAGCACTTTTTTTCTCTTAAACGTTGTCATTGTAAGTAGAAATATAAGGAAGTAATTTGTCAGGCCAAAAAACAACAACAACAAACAAACAAACAAACAAACAAATAAAACCACTTGTCCAGTAATATGGAACTGTGGTCCCTGACCCAGCAAGCCTGAGCAACAGATGAATTTGCCTGTTTACGGGGTTCTGAACAATCTCCATTTGTGTAGAGTGAAATAAAATGTGAGCATATCATACAACTGGGAAACAGAGTATGTGTCCTTCAGCAGAGCTCACAGGGCTACTAAGCATTCTCATTATTAATACGGTAAATCCCTCTTTTCCCAGCTTTGTATTTAGGTGAGATGTACAGGCCAAAAATACTGAAATGGATTAGAATGCCTTACTGGAAAGCCCAAAAGATATAAATCATTCTTAGCTAAGTCTGACATTTAGAGGATACACTACAAATTTGTCATCTCCTTTCAATGGTAATAGAAGTGTAACCAATTTGAAAGAATAAAGACAACAATATGCACCCAAATTTCTTCTTGGCTTGTAATTTCATTCCATTTTCCTTCCCCCCTGGATCAGATATAAGGTAGCACAAAGTTGAATGGCCTATCCGAGTCAGTTAATAACGTGAACAGTAGCACAGTGTCCTGTGCTAAAAGCATAGAAAGCACTTTAAATTATAAAAATAGACTCATGAACAAGTTTATGAAAACTAAAATAAATGGATCATGGGTCCTTCTGTAACTTAACAACCTGTTCCCCATTCCATGTAATAGGTACTTCCTTTGTCAAGTTGGAAGTCTAAAATAGCTGGGTACTAATTTGTAGATTGATGGCAATAAACATAGCAAAGCACTTGGTAACAAGAACAGTTATAAAATGTAGACTATTATAAATTGTTGACAGTAACATTAGCCTGGGAAATAAACTGTAATTACAGTGTACCTCAGCTATGCATTAACTTTATTGCAATACTTGAGAAATCTTCAGTGATTCTGTATAGCATATACAAATTTAAAATGAGCTGAGAATTGGGAAAACCATACAGTAACTCAGTTTCCTTCAAAATATTCACCCTGATTTTAAGTACTATGAACAGAAATGCAGGTTAAACTTGCATTTTCCATGTATTTATCATCATTTTGTGGATGCTGAGATTTTTAAGGTGCATTTCAGCAGGAAAAAAATAATAATTAAACCCCAGCTTTATATGGAGAGTGTAATGTTAGTGGGTGAAAAGAAAAGGAATTTTTAATTTCCATTTCCATTATTCTCCCTTAAAGAAATGGAATATCAATTAGACTACAACACAGATATGATTAGGAGTTCATTATCATCTGCTGAGGCACTAAAGATATGAAGCAATCACTAATTTAGAGCTGAGACATAGATTTAAGTTCTAACTCAGCTACTAATTAGTAGGGTTTTGGTAAGACAATGAATTCCCTGTAAAATGAAAAAGGCAACATCTGCCCAACCTATCTCACAGGATTGTGAAAATCAGATAAGAAATATAGTGATAGACATTAATATCATGGCCTGCTAAACTGTTACAGACTTTACAAAATTAAGGTGTTATTTGCTGATTATTTAAAGTGAAGACTTTAAATACAGTAATTAATAGATACATATGATAAGTTACCTTCATTGTTATTTTAATATTTATTTCACATTACATACTAGAGGCCCTATGCACAAAATTTGTGCAAGGGGCTTGGCCCTTGCAGCTGCACAGCTGCCTCAGCCCTCCCAGCCCCAGCTTCGTTAGGAAGATCATCCGGAAGGACATCCTGAAGGTTGTTCTGATGTCCAGTCTAATTAGCATATTACACTTTTACTAGAGGCCCGGTGCACAAAAATTTGTGCACTCGGGGGGAAGGGGGGCCCCTCAGCCCGGCCTGTGCCCTCTCGCAGTCTGGGACCCCTCGGGAGATAACGACCTGCTGGCTTAGGCCTGCTCCCGGGTGGCAGAGGGCAGGCCCAATCCCTAGGTGCAGCCCCTGCTCGGGCTCAAAGCAGGGCCGATGGGGAGGTTATGGCTCTAACCCATCACACACAGAGCAGGGCCCGTGGGGGTGGGGGGGTTGGGGCGCCACACCCTGTCACACACAGAGCAGGGCCAATCAGGGGGTTGGGGCGCCGCACCCTGTCACACACAGAGCCGCAGGGCGATCAGGGGGTTGGGGAGCTCCCCCCTATCAGGCACAGAGCAGGGCTGATCAAGGGGTTGGGGCGCCTTCCCTTGTCACTAACAAAGCAGGGTGGATAGGGAGGTTGTGGCCCCGCCCCCTGTCACACACAGAGCTGCAGGGTGATCAGGGGGTTTGGGCACTGCCCCCTGTCACGCTGATCCCGGTGCTGGCAGGCATATTACCCTTTTACTGTATAGGGTAGAGGCCTGGTGCACAGGTGGGTGCCGGCTAGTTTGCCCTGAAGGGTGTCCTGGATAAGGGTAGGGGTCCCCACTGGGGTTCCTGGCCAGCCTGGGTGAGGGGATGATGGCTGTTTGCAGCTGGTCACACATCCTTCAGGGTGGGGGTCCCCACTGGGGTGCCTGGCCAGTCTGGGTGAGGGGCTGAGGGCTGTTTTCAGGCTGGGGGTGACTGAAGCTCCCAACTGCTCCTTTTTTTCTTTTTTATTCTGGGCCAGCTTTAGCTTTGAGGCTTGGCTCCAGCTCTTAGGCCTTTCGCTGCTGAAAGTAGGTTTCTGGCCTTTGCTTACAATGTTGCGATCCTGCTGGCTGAAGCCCGGTGGACTAAAGCAGGTTTCTGGGGTTTTGTTTAGCTTCTATATTTGTTACATAGTTGCTTAGAGTTGCAGCTCAGAGGCCTGCAGCAGCAGGCGGGAACATTGGAGTCCTCCGTCACTGCAGCAAGCAAGCCTCATGTTAGTTTCAAGCTGCCTGGCTGCCGGCCGCCATCTTGGCTGGCAGTTAATTTGCATATTGCCCTGATTAGCCAATGGGAAGGGTAGCGGTTGTACGCCAATTACCATGGTTCTCTTTTATTAGATAGGATTTTTATAGATAACAGACATAGAGCAATTAATTGTGTGCTGCATACTATTCTAAGTGCTTAACATAAAGTAATATATTTGATAAGGATCTACCTTTATCTCTATTTCACAAATGAAGGAACTAAGACAGAGAGTGGTTGAGTGATTTGCTAAAGTCCAGCCTCTCAGAAGTGAAGGAGCTAAGTTCCAAACACATGGGTACTGACACAGAGTCTATGTCCAAAGCATCCCACATCTTGCCTGCACCTCTTAGGAAGTAACTTTTAAAAGGAAATCTGAGAATAAAAAGTGAATGGTGAGGAGAATTAAGTGCAGAACAGAAACCAGATGCAACATCTTGAGATGGGGAAGACATTCGTATATTATTTATAAATTATATAAACTTGTAAACTTCCTCAGTCTTAAACTTCTTCTGATCTTAAAAAGAGGAAGTAGTACAGGTTTTAACTCCAATTTATAAGGAGTTTGGAAGTCATCACTCTTGTCCATACAACAACAAAAAGCTGGATAAACGTATAGTGACTTCTTGGAGTCATCAGAGAAATGAGGTTGTGGGGCAAACTACCACCCTGGTGTCTGAAGGGATAGGCTTACCCAGATAGACACAGCCAAGCTTGACTAACCTGGACTGGAAAACCAGCAAAGCCATGAACTAGTAGGAACACCTGACTGGTAATTTTGATGAATCTAGAGACCAAGAATGGACTAGCTTGAGAGTGAAAAACTCCTAGGGACTCTAGGCTTAGGGGACCTCCACAATGTTGTTGGCTTTACCTCCAGTAACCCCACCAGGTGAATATCTGAGAAAGAACCCTTCTGGCTGTGGCGGAGGCAAGAGAAGAATAATCATCAGAACAGGCTCAGAACATTCTTCATAGCAAAGGCATACTCTCCAAGAAGAAAACTTGTCTGAAGCCTCCTCACAGGTAGAGAAAGGCCGACCCTCCCACTCTAGCTCTTTTTAGTCTTCCTGTCTCACCTAAGGGGGGAAAAAATGAAGAAAGCATAACTGATAGAGAAGGGGTGAGGCTTCAAAGAAATAAATGGTAAATTTTGAAGTCAGAAAAGGGTGTAGATGGGTCAGGCGGGAAAAACTATCCCACTGGAGAAACACTTGTCAAATTCATAGTCCTGAGACACAGGCATACTTAAGGACTGAGATATAATAGAAAGATTATAAAATGCCACTTTAACCCAAAATTTACCACCACACTCACAGGGTCCAGTATGAAAACAGTGGATTAGAGATGAAGGAGCTTTAGTCACACTGATGAGGAATGCTTCGGAAAGCAGAGTGAAGAGGAGAGACAAAAACCACTAGAGACATTCACCCCTCTAGCACTATAACTACAGCAAACATTAAACACAGTTTAGCCCCTAACCCGATTAACATAAAACTCCATACTAACCATCTATTTACCTCAGTTCCTATTATCCAATAAAACATATCAGGCTTTCAACAAAAAAAAAAAAATTGAGAGAAATACTAAAAAGCAGGTACAAAGACAGACTAAAGAGACAAAGCAATCATTAGAAATAGACTCAGAGAATGATACCGATGTTCAAATCATACAAGTAATTTAAAATAACTATGATGAATATGCTAAAGTCTCTAACGGAAAAAAAGATGACAATATGACAGAACAGATAGGTAATGTTAGTAGAGATAAGGAAACTCTAAGATAGAATCATTAAAATGCTAGAAATCAAAAAACATCATAACAGAAATGAAGAATGTTTCGGGGAGGCTCATTGGCAGAATTGACATGGCTGAAGTAGGAGTCAGTAGCTTGAAGATAGGTCAGTAGAAATAGGTTAAAAGTAAACATACGGAGAAATATACACCATAATCATAAAAAAAGTTGGAGCCTGGCTGGCTGGTTTGGTTGGTTGGAGCATTGTCCCATACACCAAAAAGATTAGGGTTTGATTCACGGTCAGAGTACGTACCTAGGTTGCCAGTACACATGAGGGACACAGTCCATCGATCTTTTGCCATCTCTCTCTATCTAATTTTTTTTTTTTAAAATCAATAAACATATTCTCAGGTAGGGATTAAAAAAATTGAAAGTTGGAGAGAGTGACATCAACATCGTGATGGCATGTTGTTCCTTTTTCTCTCTCTCCCTTCGATTTACAACTAATCAAACATCCAAAACTGGGGAGTGTGCTGTCCTCTGCACAGCACACTAGGACACAGAGAGATCCACCCTTCTGCACACCGGAAAGTGGGTGGAAGTTGACAATACAGGAGGCGGAGTCCATATGGCCTCACTGGCCATGAACAGACGTGTACGATCTTTCTTTTTCTGTTCAAAGTGAGAAATGTAAAGCCCAGAAAAGGCAATAAGGTGCCTCGTTACTATGTAAACACAAATTTCATGACAAAGAAGATTTTGGCTGCTTGTCCAAATCATTCTGAAATTCCAAACTTGTAACAGTTGTCCTGATAATTTAATCATAATATATTTGGAGAAATTCCCAGTTACTTTGTAGTGACTGAAAATTTCATGCAGATAAAATTCTTAAGACAACTTTAAGAAATTAACTTACGGATGGAAATGGAATGTGTTTTGCAGGACTGCAGATGAAAAAACAAAACCTAAGAACTGACAGGTATTATATTTTATTTTAAGTTAGAAGTTTTCCCTTCCAAGGTCATATTTATCTGGATCATAAAATAGAATTATGCAATTTTAAGAGGGCCAAATTTAAATTTAAAAAATAATCTGAATTTTTCAGCCTTCCAGTAATTACCATTAATATCTGTGTGCAAAAATAAACATTCCTCTGAAATATATCTAAGTGCTAGAAAGACCAAAAGAGTGGTTTTAGTTGTATAATTGAAGATGTTTTGTTCTAGGGAACATAACCAAAGTTGATATAAAATACCTCTGTGTGCATTTAAGATTCATATTGAGAAGGCGTGAAAATATTTTTGCTGTTTTTTTGTTTTTCTTACCTAATGGTTTTCAGCCCGTTAGCATAAAAAAATAAGGAAAATATTTTTATGAGAGTGATATAATTTTTTTAAAGACTTAAACTGGAATCTTTATTGCCAAAATTACTCTGAGTCCATTCATCCCTCACCATATCACATCCATTTTTCTTAAGAGATCTAAGGATGGATTCATACACTGGACACCTCCCTCATTGTCTGTCCCTCCCACTCCTGTGACAAACAGAAAGCTCAACCCCAAGGCACAGTGAGAACTTCTCTGAACCAGGAGGCTCGGTCAGATCCCTGAAGAACCTCACCATTTCTATTCGCTGTGAGGTAGTAAGCCATCTCTGCCCATCACACTGAAGGAAGTTTCCCCCCTTCCTTCCCAACCATGGGCAGTTCAGAGTCCACAAGTTGCAGACTTCACATGAGGGATCTAAAACCTGATAGCCTGCTCTGGGGCTCTGTGAACAACCATCATTGTGTCTCAGACACTGGGTTAGACAACAGATATTTAATGAGTTAACATTAGATATTTAAACAACAGAATCCCTAATATCTGGCACATTTGAGATCAATCATTGGTAAGATCATTGTAAAAGTAAGTTAAATCTGGAAATCATAAAAAAATGATATAGTCATAACTAAAATATTTAATTTTAACTCAAAAAATAGAAATGCTTGCTCACTCTCTAGTATAGGAATAAGGCCATTTATTTAAGAATGGGACTACAGTTTGTAGTTTCTTATCACTTTTCCTGCATCAATTATATACAAAATGTACCATCTACTGTTGCAAGTCTGGGTTTCTTTAAAAATTAAACTAGAATTTATAAAAAGAAATACATGGTAATTTGAATGCAAAGGGCTTCTAGTACTTTCTAATCCCCATTCCCCAACAATCTTATAAATTTTCAGACACACAATTTTATTGTAACTAACTTGCATTTAATCTTTCAAATCATTCCACTTGGTTTTCTGTTCACTATCTTCCACTGATTTTTGCAATATCCAGTTCCTTTCATTAATGCCACAGATACAGCTGGGCAAGAGATACAAAGGGTACAGAGTTTTAACAAGACACTACTGAGTCACGTCAGCATAAAGTTAGAGCAGCAGCAGCAGAAATGCTGAGCATTCATTGTGCTGTGGGCTTGGATCAGTGTGTTTACCAAGAAAATGCAGAGCTTACATTAATACAGCTGTTGGTAAGGGTAAGCCACTTAAGCCAATTTCTATTGCTCTTATCAAAGTCATCAGTTTATGCAAAGATTTGAAAAGGACTTAAATTGTTTTCAATATGATCAGATCCCCTAGAGCAAAATTTGATTCGTTTTTTCAAATTCTGGATTGAAGTAACTATTGTGTGTAGATTTTTTGATGGTTTTTCAGTTTTGAATTGAAGGGTTTTTTTAAGTTTTGAATTGTAGTAGGGAAAAAATAGAATAGAAATAAAAAAAACTCTAAGTCCTATCTCCATCCTTTACAAGCCTTGGGAATAATAACATTAAAATAATTATGTTACAAAATTGATGAGAAAAAGTAAAGATATAATACATAATAGATTACATTTAATCTTCCAATATTATCCATATACTTTTAAAAAATATTACTATTCTGCTATTTTGTCTGCTACTTAAATTCCCTAGCAGAATATAGTAAATGATTGATTTAGAAATAGTTATTATATCAATTCTAGAGGCCTGGTACACAAAATCTGTGCACAGGTAGGGGGACCTAGGCCTGGCCGGCATCAGGGCCCATCAGGTTCCCTGCCTCCCAGACTCCCCACCTCCTCCTTCCCTTGCTCCCTCAGTGCCCTGCCATAGCCGCTGGTCACCGCCATGTTCCGCACCACCCCATGGTGGTCAGTGCACATCATAGTGAGTGATCTGTCTCCTGTTTGAACTCCCAAGGAGACAATTTGCATATTACCCTTTTATAATATAGGATGGTTAATAAACAATTTGAAATACAGTATTCTCTACATATGAAAATTATTCCATAGGAGGACAAAATTTTAAAAACAACTCCTAAAACACAGTTAGTATAAACATTGCCAGAAATGTTTTTAATGAACATTGTTTGTTGCTGTAAAATAGAAGAAATAAGCAATACTCACTATGCCCATACAATGGTCTGACTTTTGGTTATTTGGAATATACAATTGGATTAACATTCTGTATTTGAGCCATAACATTTACATCATTAATTTGCCAACACCAGATTTATGCTCATTCACTATAAGAGGGACATTCATTTCCAATGCATTATGTATGTTGATAAACTCTAAGGCACAAAAATCAAGTAAACAGGGCTTCCATTGTGGTCTTTTATCACATATCTGTACATTGAATTTCAAAAACCAAGGATTCATGTTGAAATTGGCTAATAACCAAAGCACTCATTGTCGAATTAACTGTTCCCATCTGAGGTGATAAATGGAGAGTTCATAACTGTAAACCATGGCATATGAAAAATAGCCCATTGACATCTGTTCTTAACATCTGGCTTTTTAATCGATGCGCCAAAGCAAATGGGATACACAATTCTATTTTGCCTCTCAAAAATTAGGCTTTGTGAGCATTCATGTCTGAATTATATGCTCAGTAGCCCTACAAAATGAAAGGGTTTAGTGTTATATTAATAAAGGCCCAGCATTCAGGTCCATGCACATTTACACTATCCTTTATTTAGCAATAACTCACTGCTGGCAACATCATGAGACATTATTACTACAAGCCCTCTTACCAGAAAAACACAAAACAAAGGCTATACTCTTTCTACTCTCTGTCTCCAGCTCTTCAGGAGAAACACTGCCTCATTTATTCAAAAAATAATAAGAAAAAACTACAGATATAAACACAAATATAGGTCCTCAAAGAGTTGTTTATTGGAAGACAGCTTTAAGCCAATTATATATTTGTTTCCGCAAACACTAATAAGTGATTTTTATGTTTTTCAAATTCACTCAAAATAAAACACAAATATCTATTGGTTGGCTTTGCTGTAATATTTACTACTGATGCAACAAAGTGATATACAGATGTATGAAAATAAAAACAAGTTAAAGAAAGTGCTGAAAATGATTACATCGGTGACTAATATGCCTGTGTAGGGTAAACACTTAATGGGTATGGAGACAATAGTTAAGGAACCCAAAACAATACTTGGTTATATGGTCCACTCATAAAGTGACTAATTCATCTAAAAATGATTTATGTAAAATTTTGTACAGAGGTTCAATGAATCAAACTGTCCCTAGTTTGCATAAAGATGTCTGCATCCTTGGACCACAGAGCATTCAAACCACAACTCTGGTCTAACTTATAGGTTTATAATCATGACAGGCTGATAGCACAGGGTCTTCACTAGTCCTCCTTTAGTGAGACTGACCTAAGTTCAATGAGATGATTGATTTATTAAGAACTTGCAGTCCATACAACTTGCCAGATCCCATGCAAGTACCTAAAAATGAAGTAAGTGAATTTTCAGGGCACTGGGTTGACAGCTAAGCAAACTAACAATGGCCTGTAGTGTGTTAACTGATAGTAAGAGGAAGTACCCTGTCTTCCTTTGGGTTAGGAAGAACTACCTAACCCAAACTTATAAAATAAATGCAAATAAATAACACTAATTTATTTTACTATCAATTACTTTTTCTTTTTTAACAATACACCCACTTTATTTGGGCTATTGTGAGGATTAAATGAGAAAATGTTAAAATATTTAGTATAGAGCCTGGCATATGATCAGCAATTGGGGGATGTTACTTTCTGTAACATTTCTCCTCTTCATAAGGTAGAATGTTAGAAAGAAACTCAGAGGTAACAGTACCCCAGCCAATACAAAATAAAGTATTTATACTTTTACTCTTTCCTGCACAGAGCAACAAAGAACATACAAGGAAATATACAGAAAGTTACTTTTTAATTACTTATAAAATTACTTTTAATTAGTTTATTGATTACTCTTAACATCCATGTATGCTATTTCTTTGCTATAATAAGAGAGCAGATTATCATAAATATACATTTTATTTGAAAGCAATATAACAAAGAAAAATTTATTATTTATTTACTTTGTTTTTTTGAAAAGAGTACTGAAAACTATAAGAAGGGATGATTATAAAAAATAGTATGGATCTGAAGATAATTATTTTGTACCTTTGTTAGTATTTAATTGAATATATAATCATAAATATTTTGTATTAATTTTTTTCACAATATCTGTTCAGATATGGCAATGATAGAAAAAAGATCAGATTGTATTATGTTAAACTTTGAAAAAATTGCTTTTGAAGTTAGAGTCTCTAACATTAGGGACTGATCTCTAAACCTATAAATAGAATTTAATAGGCATCTTCCTCAAACTGAACTTCTGCCAAAAATTTTGTGCCCTCAAATATTTATAGAGACTTAATTTTGAATGAAGACCAAGCAGTAAGAAGTCTCTTCACTGTACACATTTTTGGTGCAGATTTAAGCATTTTATAGCACCCAATATAAAGCTTAAGCTTTATATTAATTCTTTATTAAAAATTATAGTCCAAATAATTTATAATACACAAGAGGTGAAACACCACACACAAACAAAACGATATACTAAGGAGGAATTTCAAAGAAAGCAAATGCTAAGCCTAATGTTTCCCCAAGTACATTCTCAGGCATGAGCCATACTCTACATCCATGTATGACGTGTTCTTGAGATAGAGTGAGGTGAGAGAGTGGCAAAAAGTCAACCAAATGGACTTATGTGAAATTAGTGGATTTTGTTACCAGAATAAAAAATTTTGGACACAATTTTAATAATACATTTAATACCACTTCATAAGTACCCTTAATATTATTTTCCTTCACATTCCTTCACTTCAATGTGCATGTCAACAAGGCTAGCTATTTACCAGGCTTCTATGTGAAAAATGCCTCAGACTTCTATTTTTAGCTGAATGTGTTAACATTATGTCTCAACCGGGTCCCTTTTGCATCAAACTTTTAACTAGGTGTTTCTCTGGTGTTATCCAATATGCACTTTCATACACTGCTTGGGAGAATGGAAGTCAAGTCAATATTTTGGAAAGCAATTTGGCAATTCTTATTAATAGTCTTAAGCATTTTCTTGTAATGTGACCTAAGTAAATTCACTTGGGTCTATCAGGGAGTGTACATGTATAATGTATGTAAAGATTTCCACACAACAATGCTTATCAAAACCATATTCACACTCAGAAAAAAGTGAAAAGTTAATCTAAATCTCTCCAAATAAAGAAAAAGTTAAAATTGATCAAGAATGTGGATAAGTGGTTGAGCATTGACCAATGAACCCAGAGGACATAGTTCAATTCCCAGTCAGAGTACATGCTCTGGTTGCAGGCTCAATCCCCAGCTGCTGTGGGCGTGCAGGAGGTAGCCTATCAATGATTCTCTCAATACTGATGTTTCTATCTCTCTCCCTTTCCCTTCATCTCTCTGAAATCAATCTAAAAAAGCATATTTAAAAATAACAGTGGCTGTGATCCAATTAAAAAATGGGTGAAGGACTTGAATAGACATTTTTAAGAAAAGAATATTCATGCAATGGCATATCATGTAGCCACTGAAAATTAAAATTTATAAAACTAAGAAAGTACCTACACTAATAAAAGACAAAGATGCTAATTGACCATACCTTCACTATGCCCTAAGCCAAGCCCACCAGCCAATCAGAGCGACTATATGCAAATTAACCCAACCAGGCAGCCATGGAGCTAAAGCAAGCAGGAGGCTTGGTTGCCTGGGCAATGGAAGAAACCAAGCTTCCCGCCAGCCCTGAGCTGGCTGTGGCCTCTACTCATGGCAACAAAGTTTCAATTATAGAAGCTAAATAAATCCCAGATACCTGCTTCCAGCCAGCCTCCACTGGGAGCTTGGGTGGCTGGGTTGTGGCCAGCCTGCAAACAGCCATCAGCCACAAAACCAGGCTGGCCACACCCTCATGGGTTGAGGGTCCCTGCTGCGGGGCTTAGCCAGCCTGCAAACAGCCATCAGCCCCTCACCCAGACTGGCCAGACACCCCAGCAGGACCCCCCACCATGAAGGGGCTGTGGCCAGCTTGAAAACAGCCCTCAGCCCCTCCCCCAGGCTGGTCAGGCACCCCAGAGGGGACACCTACATTGAAGGGGCTGTGGCCAGCCAGCAAACAGCCATCAGTCCCTCACCCAGGCTGGCCAGGCACTCCTATATAATAAAAGGGTAATATTCAAGTTGACCCTAACAGCAGAACGACTGGAAATGACTGGTCACTATGACATACACTGACCACCAGGGGGAAGATGCTCAATGCAGGAGCTGCCCCCTGGTGATTAGTGCTCTCCAACAGGGGGAGCTCTGCTCAGCCACAAGCCAGGCTGACAGCTGCCAGCACAGCGGTGGTGGTGGGAGCCACTCCCACAGACTCAGCAGCACTAAGGATGTCTGACTGCAGCTTAGGCCTGCTCCCCGCTGGCAAGTGGACATCCCCTGAGGGCTCCAAGGCTGCGGAGGGATGTCTGACTGCCAGCTTAGGCTCAATCCCCCAGGGAGTGGGCCTAAGCCAGCAGGTGGTCATCCCCAGGGGGTCCCAGACTGTGAGAGGGCACAGATAGGTCTGAGGGACCCCCAGAGTGCACAAATTTTTGTGCACCTCGCCTTTAGTTTATATATATAAAAAGCCAGTGACCAGAAGGCCATTACAACCAGGACGACCAGTCACTATGATGCCCACTGTGGCCAGCGAACTGGCCCAATAGGGGGTGGGGCTGGCCAGCCAACCTCCTGCAGCTCATCCCCCTGGCCAACCCTGCCTCTGATGGGCTCCAACCACCCCAATTGGCCCACAGCCATCCCCCGGCCAGCCCTGCCCCTGGTTGTCCCTCCCACCCCGATCAGGGACAGGGCTGGCTGACCAACCACTCATAGCCCCTCCCCTAGGCCACTAGCCCCCAATCAGCCCTCCACCCCATTCGGGAGTGGGGCTGGCTTGCCCATGGCCCACAGCCCCTCCCCACAGCCATCCCCACCCCTGACCAGCCCCCATCACTCCTATCAGCCCACAGCCCTTCCCCATAGCCAGCTCTGCCCCTAATCGTCCCCCCAGCACCAATTGGAGGTGGGGCTGGCCAGCCAACCTCCCACAGCCCCTCCCCGGCCACTGACCCCTAATTAGTCCCCACCACCCCATTTGGGGGTAGGGCTGGCCCACTACCCACAGCCCCTAACCATGGTCAGCTCCACCCCCAATCACCCCACCCCCAATCGGGGTGGGGCCCGCCAACGAATTTCCCACTGCTTCTCCTCCCAGCTGACCTGGCCCTGATTGGGGTGGGCCGGTTGGCCTGCCTCCTGCCGTCTCCTCCTCCCAACAGGCCCGGCCCCAATCCGCCCTTATTGGGGTTGGGCAAGCCAGGTCCCACCCATGCACAAATTCGTGCACTGGACCTCTAGTATATTATAAAGATAAAATAAAGAATAATCACAACTACTTAAAACATATACAGGAAAATGTCTATAATAATAAAAAGGTAATATGCTAATTAAACCGGACATCTTCTGGACATCATTCCGGATGTCCTTCCTGACAAAGCTGGGGCCAAAGGGAAGCAGCTCAGGTCCCAGGTACCAGAGGGAAGCTGGTGCCGGCAGCCGGGGGAAGGAAGGCCTACTCTTGCATGAATTTTCGTGCATCGGGCCTCTAATACTGGAATAAAATTACTTCAAAATATCATAATGGTATGCTTAGTCCATGTCAATACATTTGTTTTATTTATTTCTTTATGATTGCCTGTTTTTGCAAAGGTATATAAACAGTGACACATGTGACCAGATAACAGTCAGGTTTTATTCATTTTTCTCCCAACTCCTGCCATCAGAAGTAGGGGGTATGAGGGATCCCTTGTTAGGCACTGGTCCATGTCGCCCACAAAGGACCGTTTTGAAGGCAGACAGTTGAGTTCCACTGGATTTTCTGCCACTAAAGCTCACCTGTTAGGTGGCATGGGGCAGTGAATCATAATTAGCACATCTGTTGTGTCTACTCAGCGTGAACAATTACAGAGAACTGAACTGAATTAGTCTTGTAGCCAGCACTGCCAGCCCAGGAGAAAGCTGCTATTTATCTTCCAGTACCACAACACTTGCAGAAGTCACCGTCATTTCTGCGCTCTTCCCACATTTCCAAGGAAATATAATTACAGAAGTAACTTCCCTCATGTGATCATGTGTAACATGATGAACAGGTAGAAAATGTGCACTAACATTAAGTAAAAGCCTACTCGGCCAGAACCTCATGTCAGATGTTCAAAAAGTTTCAATAAGATTTCTGATATATGTATAGTTTTTAAAGAAGCTGGGTGTCTTTTATTTAATGAATATTTAAAACTTTATTACACAACCTAACAAACAGATCAATTTTCCTCTGTGCAAAATTTCAGGAATAGAATACATTAAAAATGCAATTAAAAAAAAATAAAGGTATAAGCAGCCATTACAGACATCTGTTGTATCTTAACCTCTTTGTTCTGTGGCTATCGTGTGGGCTCTGCATTCCTGCCATCTTGCACATGTATAATCACCTCCAAAATGAGAATTGGATGAAAGGGTGTGAATGAGTCTGTGTAAATCCATTACAATTATTGGAAAAGCAACTAAAGACACATGGCCAACTGATGCTGGGTCAATAAAATCTTCTGCACATGTGCCGGGCATCACACTTTTAAGTTGATTCTTTTCTTTAGTCAAAACACAAGTCATATTCCTTTTGTGGCTCCCATTTGTTATGTGATGTAGGAAAGTTTTGGTATAATACATTTAAGCACAAACATCGAATGGTTAGAGATTGCAAAGTCCAAGCTTCATAATTACTCTAAAGGTATAAAAGGGCGATATTACTATTCAGAAAGTTGTGTGAGTGCCTCTTTACATGTAAAATAGTTTTAAAATGACATCTTCCACTTTAGCAGTTAGGGAAGGTTTGATTCTATATGAAAATTCATTGTAAAATACATTAAAAATAGTGGTTGTAAATTTCAGATTCTACTAAATCTGTGTAGCTAAAAATGCCATTAAAGGGCAGTACAATAGAAATGAATGACTGATGGCCTTCTTTGGATCACATAAAACTTGAGGAGTCTGAAGCATGTTTGATCTCAGATACCAGTAAACTTAACAAGATCTTGAGACTTCAAAGATTACAGGGCAAAACAAAATGAAACAAAAGAAAAAAATGAAATATATAAAGTATTTCAAGGCTGCAAACAGTCATGGGCTTTTGTTCTTGGAAAGAAAAAAATACGTAATATAACAGATGTGTTTCAAAATAAGATAATATTGATTCTGCTTGAGCATATGTCTAAAATCACAAGTACCAATGAATATCTTGAATGCCCTTACTACCAAAAAAATAAATAAAAACCAAGAGTAATTAAGTCTCTGCCTAATTTTCTTCTAAACCTTATAATTGTGGCTATTTGCTTATTTGCATATTTATAATCAAGTTGAGGGCTAAAAACTCCTGAGACCAATTTCTGTATTTTAGAAACCAACTTCAAACACCCAAGCTCTTAGACACACTATGTTATGTACTATTTATTAATCAATGGTTTCATTCCATTATACGTTATTACATATAACACTTCAAGTAGTCTACAATATTAACTTACAGAATTTGAATAGTAATAATGCTCTTTTATGATGAGCACTGATAAAAAAGCTGTGACAAATTTTATATCAAAGAAAGAATTAGTTACCTTAAAAAAATTAAATAAAAAGTAAACAGGCATGATAAAAATAGATTTGTGTTTTACCTAGATAATCAATAAGATGCCATCAAAAAGTATTGCCATACAGTACTTATCACTACCAAGATTTATCTCATTTGCATATCTGTTGACTGTTTTTATCTTTCTCCCTCCTTCACTTCTTCACACAAACATGAATTTAGTGCAAGCTCCAGGAGAATATGGAAATATTTGGTTTTCCACTGTGGTTGTTTATTGTAAGCTATATCCTGTGAACCTAACAATAGGGTCGGGAATATAATAGATATCAGTGATTACCTCAAATTGCAAATGTATTCAAAAAATTTTTTTTAAATGCATATAAGAGATGCATAAATTTTGGCATAAAGAATATTTTAGGCTCTGGCCAGTCCTGCTCAGTGGATAGATGGGTCCCAGGCTCGATTCCAGTCAGGGGCACATGCCCGATTGCAGGCTCAATCCCAGAATAGGGGCATGCAGGAGGCAGTCAATCAATGATTCTCTCTCATCATTCATGCTTCTATCTCTCTCTCTCCCTCTCCTTTCCTCTCTGAAATCAATAAAAATATGTTTTTTAAAAAAGAATACTTTTAGTTTCATTTTATTAGTAATAGTACTTTTAGGCTTAGTTTGTAGATAAATCACTTTTCCTATCTTATAATGAAGAATGTTGTAGTTGATTAAGAAAAGAAGATATCAAAAAAATGAGAAATATTTATATATTTAATTATTTATTTGACAAACAAAATCATCAGTATTTTTTCTAATAATTCAAAGATAACTTTAGAAATTGCTTCTGTCATTCAATTAATATATATTTCTACTGTTTACTAAATACATGGAGGATATCAATCTAGCTGATAAATATTAAGAAATATCATAGGAGACTGCTTTGAATAAATTATATATATATATAGTATTTAGTATCCTAAAAGAGAAACTTCACATCACTAAAATATTTCAAAGTAAACATGTTTAATTTAAAATATATGTATGCTTAGTTGTAAAATGCTTAAAATAAACACTTTACATTAAAAGAGATGATTTGAAGGTCAATTGCACATCTTGCTATCATCCTCTATCCACAAAAATTATATTATTAAAAATATGATTTAAGGTCATTTTTTAAAATGCCCTTCAAATTCAGAAATTCTCTTGCTTTCATGTTTTAGTGCTTTTTGTGAATTCACAAAAATGTTTCATGAATAAAAATTAGCAAATTGGAGGCAATTTTGAAACTTTCGGAAATATATAGAATCCAGTGAAAATAAATCTAGCAAGGCTTGACAATACCAACATTAACACTGAAGAAAACTCAGTTTTGTCTGGAGCAAAATGAAAATGTAGTCAATGTAATAAAATAAAATTGGTTTTCTTTGTTTCTCACTTTCTATGTTTTGCTAACTTTTCATATTAAAGCAATAATGTAATATAGTAAAGAAAACTACCAGAACAGAAAAAAATTATAATCCAATCACTCTACTACAACTTCAACTTCCAAAATATTCCAACTGTTCAATTCTATCCCATGCCTATTTTTTTCATGTCTCAAATATGTTTTTATAAAATAATGTTTTCATATAAGAAAAAAATGAGGTATTTTGAAAAATTAAGAATGCAATTTTATACTAGAGCCCCGGTGCACAAAAATTTGTGCACTCGGGGGTGAGGGAGGTCCCTCAGCCCAGCATGTGCCCTCTCACAGTCTGGGACCCCTCGGGAGATAACGACCTGCTGGCTTAGGCCTGCTCCCGGGTGGCAGAGGGCAGGCCCAATCCCTAGGTGCAGCCCCTGGTTGGGCTCAGAGCAGGGCCGATTGGGGAACTGGGACACCGCCCCCTGTCATGCACAGAGCAGGGCGAATCAGGAGGTTGCGATGCCACCCTCAGTCACACTCAGGGTAGGGCCGATTGGGGGGTTGGGGCACCATCCCCTGTCACACTGAAGGCAGGGTCGATGGGGAGGTTGTGGCACCACCCCTTGTCACGCACAGAGCAGGGCCCATCAGGGGGATTGGGGCTCCGTACCCTGTCATGCACAGAGCAGGGCCAATCAGGGGGTTGGAGCGCTGCCTCCTGTCATGCACAGAGCAGGGCCCATCAGAGGGGTTGGGGCTCCGTACCCTGTCACGCACAGAGCAGGGTCAATCAAGGGGTTGGGGAGCTCCCCGTCATGCACAGAGCAGGGCCGATCAGGGGGTTGAGGAGCTCCCCCCGTCACTCACAGAGTAGGGCCGATAGGGGAGTTGGGGCACCGCCCCCTGTCACACTCAGGGCAGGGTGGATCAGGGGGTTGGGGCACCGCCCTCTATCATCCACAGAGCAGGGCCAATCAGGTGGTTGGGGCGCCGCCACTCTCACACTCAGGGCAGGGCCTACGGGGAGGTTATGGCTCTACCCTGTCACACACAGAGCAGGGCCCATGTGTGTGTGTGTGGGGGGGGGGGGGGCGCTGCACCCTGTCACACACAGAGCAGGGCTGATCAGGGGGTTGAGGCACCGCACCCTGTCACACACAGAGCCGCAGGGTGATCAGGGGGTTGGGGAGCTCCCCCCTATCAGGCACAGAGCAGGGCGGATAAGGAGGTTGTGGGGCATATTACCCTTTTACTATATAGGATAGAGGCCTGGTGCATGGGTGGGGGCTGACTGGTTTGCCCTGAAGTGTGTCCTGGATCAGGGTGGGGGTCCCCACTGGGGTGCCTGGCCAGCCTGGGTGAGGGGATGATGGCTGTTTGCAGCTGGTCACACACCCTTCAGGGTGGGGGTCCCCACTGGGGTGCCTGGCCAGCCTGGGTGAGGCGATGATGGCTGTTTGCAGCTGGTCACACACCCTTCAGGGTGGGGGTCCCCACTGGGGTGCCTGGCCAGCCTGGGTGAGGCGATGATGGCTGTTTGCAGCTGGTCACACACCCTTCAGGGTGGGGGTCCCCACTGGGGTGCCTGGCCAGTCTGGGTGAGGGGCTGAGGGCTGTTTTCAAGCCAACTGAAGCTCCCAACTGCTCCTTTTTTTCTTTTCTTTTTTATTCTGGGCCAGCTTTAGTTCTGGCTCCAGCTCTGAGGCTTCTGCTGCTGAAAGAAGGTATCTGGTTTGTTTCGGTTCTATAATGGAAACACTGTATAACTCCAGCTCTGAGATCCCAGGCTTGCTGAAAGCAGGTTTCTGGGTTTTTGTTTAGCTTCTATATTTGTTACAATGTTTCTTAAACTGCAGACTCAGAGGCCAGCAAAGCAGGCGGGGAACGTTGGTTTCCTCCGTCACTGAAGCAAGCAAGCCTCATGTTAGTTTCAAGCTGCCTGGCTGCCGGCTGCCATCTTGGCTGGCAGTTAATTTGCATATCGCCCTGATTAACCAATGGGAAGGGTAGCGGTCATACACCAATTACCATGTTTCTCTTATATTAGATAGGATAAATGTGCCTGTCACTCAATCCTACTATTCTTCTTAAAATCCCACTATTCTAATATTTCAGTTGACTATGTACATAAATCACTATTTCTGTTCAGGTTCAAGGGGAGGGATATTAGACAAAACTGGGAGTTGTAGCAAAGAATTTTCAAGGCTCTTTGCTCTATCACAATTATATATTTAATGTATGGATTAGTCCATCCAGAATATTCCCACTTTGAGTAGTGCATCTGGCTATTACAGTATTTAAATTACATTATTTTATTTATTTCATTATATTATCTTCAATGTTAGGAACTGTTTCATTTCTTTTTATTTACATAGTGCCTAGGAAGGAGTCAGCATATAATTTAGTGAGGTCACACTACCCACAGTTATCCATACTGTTTATCTCCCACCTCTGTTCCTTTGTTTAGCTTATGCTTGGAGTTCCCTCTTTCTCTTTTGTGTGGTGAAATTGTATTTGTCTTTCAACCCCAGGCTAAATATCTTTCTATGAAGACTTCATCTAATTTCTCAGCTAATCACTCTGACTTTATAGTCCTACACCTCTTATTGATTATTATGCCTCTGCATTTTAGTTGCTCACTTAAGAACTGCCTTGGCATCATATTTCACTGCAGGTATAATTCCACAAAGTATTCACAGACAACCCAAAGGATGAACCGACTTGGCTGTGAAAGCAGGCAGAGCAGCCAAGCTAATTGAGCTCTGTCTCCAGCTCTGGTTAGCTCTGGCTCAAGGCCAGGCTGCCCTTCATTTCTAATGAGGCTTGCAGAGTGGGCTGGGATGCTCCTGAAGCTGGGTAGGTGTAAGAGGAGCTAACAACCTGGAAAAAGCTGCATGAGTACTGGCACATCAAAGGTAGTTTCCATTACAGGGAGCCCCAATCACTCAAACAGAGAACATATCATCAGAGACCCACTAGGGAGGCGAATTCAGGTGGCCATTATCCTACCTCACTCCTCTCCTAGCTCCCCACTGGAAATGGTCTCACATGATAGTAAGTCCACAGCCCCATCAACAGCTAGAATATTGTTCACTAATCTTCACCTCGAACTTCTACAAAACACTCCATATTCATTCATCTAATAACCTGAACTAGACCCAGTTCTACATGCCCAGGATTTCTCGGTGAATGAGATAAACAGATTTCCTGGTCAATTGCGTAAATTTCAATGGGAGAGAGAAAAAACAAAACAACAAGACACACACACACACACACACACACACACACACACAAAACAAAACAAACAAACAAACAAAAAACAGCATAAGAAAGTCTTAATGCTGTAAACCAAGCAAAACATAGAAAGTGATGGGATAGGAAATGTTGTAGAGGGGGTGGACATCTGAAGTGTAACCCAGACAAGAAAAGGTCTGCTTGGGAAAACAGTATTCTAGAGAGGTTCACAGTGAGTGACAAAGAACCAGAGACAGGAAGAGCTTCATATGTTCCAGGATACCCGTGTGGCTGGATACTAGAAAGTGAAATCTATGGCAGTAGACTGACAATCCTTTCAGGGCACGGCAAGGAGGCTGATTTCAGAAAATTCAATGGGAGTCACTTCAGAGTTAAGCCAGAAAATGACATGATCTAATATATATTTGTAAAAGTTCACTTTGTAAGTAGTAGTAAATAAGCCATAGAGATCTAATGCTCAGTATAATGAAGAAAATAATATTGCACTATAATTATGTAATTTGATAAATATCAGCAATCACATTACATTTATCAATGTATCAAAGTAACAACTGCCCACCTTAAACTTACACAATTTACATGTCACATTTATTCAATTAAAAAAATAAAAGATCTCTTTGGCAACTAGATGGAGAATGGGTCATAGAGAAAGTAAAAGAATAAATTCAGTAATAAAAATTATGAACATAGATAAACTCCCTAACAGCAGAACCTCCTTCTAGTAAATATAACTGAATTTTTGAAAAAATAATCAGCTAGAAGTTTTGCTTAAGGCCCAACAAAGAATCTATTCAATCTTGAGTTGTCAAATTTGAGTGACAGTTGCCCTCTGTCATCAAGATTTCTTATCACAGTGAACTTCAGGGCAGTGACATTGTCAAGGGGCCATATTTATACAGAACAGCACCTCTTACCTATCACATTGCAGATCTACATATAGCTAGACATTCCCAGGTCCTTAATATTCAACAGAGTGAGTCACTTCGGCCGTGCTTTATGGCACAGAATTCTGGGACCCCACACAAGTGCTTGTCTCTCATTATTTACTCTTTCCATAGACATGATACTACCTCAGGCAGAGGTAGCCTAGATCTTCTTCCAAAAAAAAAGATAATAATAATAACCATAAAGTAACAATCCAGTTACATTCCCCTAATTAATGAACCAAGTTTTCTGAACCAACTGTATTTCATTTGTCTGTGTACTCAACCATCGATGCAACTGACTATACTGTGATTATACCTAGCCTTCAACAGTGTTTCCTATGTCTCACCTCTGAGATTTAAGTTTTGCCATAATTATCAATGAGTGTTCTTGGAAATTAGGAACAGAAATTAACTGTGTTCATTTCAAAGCCAAAAAACTTGAATTTATTGGAAAACTATGGTTTTCACAGTCTCACAGAAATAATAGAGACCTAGAATATTAGTTTTGGAAAACTAACAGGAACCAAGGACTTCTGAGAAGACGAGGCATTAAAAAACATGGCAAAGTTCACACAGATGGGAGAGGTTAGTCCAATTCGCTGCTGACACTGAATAAAATACGACCTCAATCAACACTCATGCCAGGCCTGAGGTCTGGATGGCTGAGCCTATACCACCTGCTCAGCTTGGATTTATAGGCATGGGGAGAGAATCTGGCCCCTTTTGTGTCCATGTGGGAAGAGTGCATTCCCTCTCACCAAGGTGACACCCGATACAGTTTTACTGAAGGGAGAACAAAATATTAATGGGAAGAAAGGTGATGTGGAATGATGTACAGCCAAACAGAACAAATTCAGCGATGTTTTTATATCTTAGTTTATTCAACATTGAACCATGTGTTGAATACTGAGAGATATTGGAACAAGAGTAGGCAAGAAAAGTAGATAGGAGAATAAATACTGTTGGAATTTGTAAGCCTGTAAGCCCTGGTAAGGAGTGTATATTTTATTCCCAGTGCAATCTTGAGTTTTAAATGAGAGGAATAATATTAATTAACCTTTTTATAAGACCACTCTGGCTGCCAAGGAGAGAACAGAATGCAAATGGATCAAGAGTAGAAGCTGGAAGACTATTAATGTTCTTGGCTGCAAGTATCAGAAACATACTTGACTAACTTGTACAGGAAAAGAACTATTTGGAAGAATATCAAGTAACCCACAGAATCATCCAGAGGCTGGAGGATCTGATACAGAAGTCAAATGGAAATCAAGAAATGGTGGACAACAGGAAACACAGCCAAATGAAGATAAAGATATAATCTGGTGGGTTGCTCTCCCAAATGCCATGACCACTGGTTACTCAAAATCGCGTGCTAAACTCTAAAAATCTCTGCTGGATTCTAGATGCCTCCATGTTGTCAGACACATTTTCCCAATTCTTCCTGCCTCTGTGCATCATTCAAACTTCTGAGTGATATCAAACAAAGGTCTGAACTTTGTCATATGCCCATACTCAAACTTCCAAAGCATGGTACAGGAAGGTTTCTATAGTGAGAACCAGGGACTGCCTCCAATCAATTTTCCCATAACAGAACTCCCTAAAACTGGAATATTGAGCTAGCATTTGCCTAGACAAATGCCAACAGAAGGAAGCTGGTACTGGCGTTTCAGTGAGATGTAGAGGGGCCTTTGACCTGGACTTGAAAGAGAATGAAATGGAATGGTTGAGTGCAGGCTATGGAAGAAAATTGTAAAATTCCTTCCCTGCCACCTACTACCTGTGGTATTGAGCAAGTTACTTGACCTTCACTTCTCTAGATTTTTTTTTATCATTTTAAAAGGAATAATGACAGTGGCAATTAGGAATTATAGGAGGATGTAAGAATTAATTCATGACTGTGCTTAGTACTGGGTTTGGCACTTAGTAGAAAGCACATTATAAATCTTAGCCATCATTTGTTAGAGTGGTAGTAGTGAGAATGGGGAGACATAATGAATGACATAACAAATATTGACAAGAGAGTTGGTAGGAATCATTTATTGGTTAATATGAGATGAAAGAAAGGGGATCACAGATGAACTCTAAATTGTGGTTAAAGCAAGTATGTGGATTGTAGTACCATTTACTGAAATCAAACCAATTTCCATTCTACCAGTTTCTTGAGTTTGATCACCCACACCCAGCATGCCCGTGAATTTTTTGTATAAAAAGCCTCTTGGTTCTACTCAGCTTTAGGGATACTGTAACACATTACCCCTCCCTTAAGGTTTCACACCTTCCCCAACACAAAGAATGCAAAATTATTGATTTTATATCTGTTCACCTAGTATCTATATCCATCTAGTATCTAGTATCAGTATCTACAGCAATGACTCAGAAAATATTGGCATTTCAGGAACTTTCCAGAGAGTTCTATGTTTAAATAAGTACCATTTGGCTAGCTTTTTTTCTAAATTATAAGGTGGTTAACTCATATTTGATAGATATAATCTAACAGAGTCTACCTCAAGCTTTGACTCTTTCTGATTTTTTTTTTCATGAAATGTCACATACTTACATGTTCCATCTATGGAAGACCAGTTTACTTCCATGTTTCTTAAGATCAATATAGAAAAACATAACTGGACAAACCAAAACTTGCCCTACTAAGATTTAGTGTCTGTACTAATAATAGAGTTTCATATACAAAGTTATGTACTTCTTTGTAGTTAGTCAAATTCCATCTTCAATATCACTTCTCTTTGTTCAAATGTTTAATTAGGGAGGGACATAATTTCAAAACTCAAAATAAACTTTAAAAGTGAATTTAACAAGTACCTAATGTGAGAGAAACAAGAACAAAAATTCACCAGAAAAAAATTTTCTTAGATTGTACCTTCGATGAAGTCCTGCTTGTAGAAAAGGTGTCCTGCATATAGAAAAAAGAAAGAACACCTTTCTTACAAACCATACCACCCAGGAAAATCTTTTAAAAATACACTAAACAAAAATAGTTGAGTGACAGAAAGTTACTTTTTAAATCAGCTATGTAGTCTAAACAAAGATTAAATATAAAGTCTTTAAAGTTTAGACTAGAGAAAATATTATTAAAATTTCAGGAAAGCTTCTCTTTCTTTCCTTTGGCTTTTAAAATAAAACATTTTTCCACAATGCATCTTAGCCAAATGAAAACAGGAAAAGCAATGGAAATAGCCCAAACTCTATCAAGCTTCATGATAGGGCAGAGGGCTGATAAAAGTTACTGTAAAAACAAGACCCATCCAAAAAACTAAAGCTAAACAGGACTCCCTCTTGTTTCCTCAAATTATTTTTTTTCTTTTGTGATTTACTATCTAATGAAAACTTACATGAAACAAAAATTTGGCATCTATTTATCACATGAGGATATTTTGTGAAACACCATATATTAAATGCTTAATTCTTCCACTGAAAATATTGAAGGAAATATTGGACCTTCATTAATCATATCAAAGCAATATATTACTCCAAAACAGAAAAGAATGTTCTTATAAAGGCAACATTAGAGTGGAAGCCAAAGTAACTAGAATATGTCTTTAAGTAAAAAAACCTGCAACAAAGGACCTATATGACCTTGTTGGAGTCAAATTCAAGTATTAAACTGTACTTTGGATATATTAAAAATTTGCTCTGTGGATATGTATGTATGTGTATATGGGTGTTCGTGTGTGTGGAATGGCATAAAGGAACAGAAAGTTCTAAGCACAGTCCTCTCAATTCATGCTCTGTCACTAAGGAAGGAATTTTTCAAGTTGCCCCACTAAAAAATTTTTTACTTCCCTGACTACTAATAAGTGAGCACCAAAAGAGTAACATCTGTTCACAAACCAATTCAAGAATATGGCAACATTTGAATGGGAGCCATATAGCTGCAGTACCTAGTTCATTGCCTTAAACTAGTCAAAAATATCTGTTGAACAACAGTGTAAGAAAAATCACCTATCAAAAACAACTCTAGGTGGTTTATAGTTAAGTTGCCTACCACCTGGATATTATAATTATCTGCCTCATCATGCTTGTGTGTTTCACAGATTCACTTGCTGCTACCTGAGCTTGGAATGCCCTTCCCCTAATTTTGCACGGATAACTCCTTCTTTCATGTAAATCAGCCAATGTCCCAGGGGGAGACCCAGGCAAGTCAGAGTAATAGGTGAGACTTTAATGAGGGGTTTATTTATAAAGCTGCGGACAGGGCAATAGTAAGATGTGACATTTTAGCAGGTGAATTTGCACATACAGATATATTCCCATAACTCTTGCTCCAATTCCACCATCCTAATTTCTCACCTATTTCAAGATGCTTGTTATTAATTAAGCAGGAAATTCCTTGAAACTAGATTCCATGTGGTGAATGATCTTATGTCACTCGTCTGTTAGTACTGGTTTGGATGTTGAGTTGAAAATAAGTTACATTTTTTTCAAATAATAGAATAACCTATTGGGATGATTTATACAAGATTCTAGTCACTAAAAAACTTCTTAGGGTAATGACATTTCAAAGTCACTTGAAGAATTCATCCACCTTTAAAGAAAATGGTAATTTAAAAAATAATGGGTATCACAACAACACATTTTGCTTTTTATTTTTTCTTTCATGGATTTTGTAAAATATCAAGTGAAACTCCAGAATGTTGGATAAGGTGATTAATTAGTTTGGGCCAGTTGATGTATTGAGACAACTGTGTCACATGGAGCAGAAAGAAAGAATTGTGAGATGATACAATTCATTCCTTTTAAGTGAAAAGCTGGGTTTGGTTTTTAAAGATTGTCCCTGTCAAATAGCAAATACAGTAAACTACACACAACCTCCCCTGGTTTCTCACCTCATCACTCTCTCCATAAAGAGTCTTCATTTCAGATTTCTTTTAGGTACCAACATTTCCAATGAGTTTGGCTCCAGCCCATGGCCCTTATCTGACCGCCCCCCCCCCCCCAAAAAAAAACACCAAAAAACCCTTAAGCACTTATGATTCCAAGACAGCATATATTTCTGAGAGAGCCAGACCAGCCTAGAGCTAGTAATAGGTTGTTAAGATTTAACAAGGAAAAGTAAGGGTCCATTAGGAGGTTAGAATGGCTTGGCTGGGAAGGGAGAGAGGGTGGAATCCAAAGTTTAAATAGATTGGAAATAACCATGCTAAAAATCATTTTAACAATCAGGTTTAAAAATAGACTTTATTAAACTGTTTCATAAAGCATTCTGCAGAGGCAAAAATAAAAAATCCAAAATCTTTAATTGTATATTGTAAAAGTGAAACTGATATAAGGTAGTTTTCTACCACCTGTATTGAGGAGTCTAGGTGAAAGTCTAGGCATATATTCACAGAAAATAATTGGTTGTTCATGTCACAGGAATAGGACATGTAGGTTAAATATGTGAGCATGTCCATGAAGACTGCCAGTGTTAGCTCATCCGCCTCTTTCAAAAAATGGAGGAGAATCGAGCTTCTTAGATGAACATGAAGAATAAAACTCAAGCAAGTTCAATCAAAACATTCCATGCTAAGTTAAACTACTTATATATACTTATTTCAATGTAACATTTTTCTTATAGACACTATCGATCTTATCATAAATTTTCAACATATTCTAGTACCGCTTAATTCAATGCATTATAAAACCAATAGCTTCAGTGACAGTGAATGGCTGAGATGTTCAGAACGATGGTGCATCTTTCCAGTTTAAAATAGGTAGAGCGATTTTCTTACCAAGGTTTAATTTCCTAGAGTAAAATCTACCCACTTTAGAGTACAGTTTTGCAAGTTTTGACAAATGCATGTAGTGGTGTAAAGGGTACCACAGGTCAGATACAGAGCAAACTTCCCTAAATGTACAGCAGTTTAACAACAGCTACTTTTTAAAAGCCTGGTCCATGACAAAAATTCAATATCCTGCTTTGTTTACTTTGACTCTGATTTATGGAGGACATCCAATTACAGGGTCATTAGACACAAAGTCAAATAAAGTTATTGAACAAGTCAAGCCTCTTGTCCTTCAGAATAAGGGGCATATATTATGCCTCTCTCTCTCTCTCTCTCTCCTCCTTTTTCTGCCTCCCTTCCTCTCTCCCCCTCTCCCTCTCTTGCCCTCTCTTTCTTTTATATCACCCCCTCAACACACATATACCCTTCCCTACTTCTTTTCAATATAAATCAGGGTTTTATATTTTTGTTTTTGTTATCTTTGCTTTATACAGACAGCCACCCTTCTGATTTGTATTAACAGGAAAGAAAATCTCTCCAAAACGACATTACCTCGCAAGCAAGAATGTAGAACTACATTAGTTTTCTAATATTGGATCAAGCATGTTTGGGGCTAAATGTGGACATCAGCAGTTTTAAACCCTAAATCTCATGCATCTGGCACTCTTTGTTGTCTTAGAGGTTTCATCACTGGATGCTTAAAATCTTTCTCCTGGCAGCAAAAGTCTCCAGTGAGGTTTTTATATGACTTGCTAAGAAATGCCTGGTTTCAGAAGTCATTCCTTTCGATCCCTGGGGAGACATGGCTGCTAGAGTAACTCTGCCCTTAAGCTACCTGCTAGATGACTTCGGAAAATCTTCTAATACAGAAGCAATATTTAAATTAAAACAGACAGTTTGAAAACCTGTTTTTACTTTGTGCATGGTAAGAGTTCAAATTCCCTCGGTTTTGTTAGCTGATAACTGTTTCTGGTTTTTGTTTGAACTATTTTTCAAATTAAGGACGGTGAAGGAAATTTGGAGACTCAACTTTCCATATTTTTTGGAAGTAATACAGCATATCCTTTGTCATAATTCGACTTTGGGTAGCTGCAAACTACTCTCCTGTCCCCGTGGCCCCTCCGCGCAAGGTGCTTTTCCTGAGTGGATGACGGGCCAATGCAAGGAGCTCAGCATAGATCACAGAACAGAAGCCGCCTGTGGCTGTGCACGGTTGCTCAGGATGCATGAATTTTGAACTGGACCCGCCCTTTGTGTGGATTAATCTGCATCCATGCCCCAACCCCTCCATTTTTACAAGAGTGTATGTATAAAAACTAAACTCATTTGTGTGGATTCCTTTTAGTACCTTTTTGTTGTGTCAGCTACTTTTGCAGTAATTCAGGCACCAGTCTTCCTACACTAATACTCGGCTAGATGCAAAGTTCAGCTGGCTGCTTTCCTTTTAATTTATCAGCCCAACCCAGATATTCTTGGACAGAATCTCAGCCATTTTAGCCTCTAGTAAGATCTTATAAAGCTTCAAGCATTCTTTACCCTCCCTACAATTAAAGTCATATGGAATACTCCTTTCAAAACCTTTATACCAGTGGTTCTCAAAATGTAGTGTCTATCAGAAATATCGGGTGAGCTTTTTAAAACGCAAATTGCTAGGCCCCATTTCTAGAGCTTCTGATTCAATATGTCTAGGGATTACGGTGCAATAAAGGTCCCTAATCTAATCAAGAGGAATTCAGAAGACATATTGATTGAGATTCTTAATAACAAGGATGAGATATTTATGTCTAAAGCATCCAAGCTCTGTTCCATTTACTAATACATTCTAATAAGTAATAGGAAAAACTTTTATTCAAATTAAAATAAATTTCTGTCATTTATCTCCTCCTGTTGGCCTCCGGATAAACTACTAGGATATCTATGAAAGGCTCCGTGCTAACATTATGGTCAGAAGTAGGAGAATGAACTGGACTCCATCCCACAGTAACTGGGGAGGAAGGGATTTCAAAGAAAAATAACCAGTATTTTTCATGTAAAGAAAAGCAGGAAGCTTAATATTTGAGACAGAATAAGAAAAGAAGGGGTATTGCCAACGAGCAGATTGACAAAGAAAGCCAAGGCTTCATAGGAAGGAGGACCTGGCTATCCCAACAAACCTCTTTGTGCCTCTATTGGTAGTGACACGTGGACTGTCTGTGGTTTCTCCTCAGTCCTTCTCACCAGTATCTCCCCTGCAGGAAATTTCACCCAACTAGAATAGCTTCCGGTAGTGATTTGGAGCTAAAAGAATATGTGGATACTATATGATTTCAATATTAAACTCAGAATGGTCTTTTAACTCTTTATTTATTTAAATTAAGATATAGTTTCAATAAAAGCTCTCTTCAAAGTCAAAATTCATAATAGAAATTCTTAGCCTTTAATTAAATCTCCAAATTTTAACTAAAACTCATTTCTCATTGTTTTCTTTTTTTTTTTTTTTGTCTATAGTCTACAGATTGTAAATAAATTTGCAAATCAACTCTGCAGTCACTTTGCCAAAAGTTTGAGTAGAGAAGACACACAATAACAACCAAAAGAAATCCATGAAAGGTCTGGTTGACTTTCCTTAATGAAACATATATTAAAGGAGGGCCTCCTGTTGCAGAAAATTTAAGGGACAAAAACAAAGGGAAGTGGGTGGCCCACTGGCAGTCAGATCCGGGAAGCAGTAGTTATAGTACCATTCCTTAAAATTAAGACTCTTCCTTTTGAGGACTGTGCATCTTTGAGGCTAATTAAATTTGGAGACTATAACCAAAAGGTAGCAAAGCATGTTTCTCTTTAAAAAAAAAAATGGCTTGCCAGTTCATCTCTACTGAGACCCATCTAAGTAAAAAACAACAACAGCGTCATAAGTTAGAAAAGACAAATTATGTGTTAGCTGTAATAAAAAGTTTATGGCAGAAATGTCAAGATTGCATGCATGTTTGTTCATCTACTTAATCAATTAATTACATGAAGAGAACTCATTAGACACCTACTGTGAATCCCAGACTAGGAGCAGCCCTTCACATTGCTCAAGTCCAAAAGGAAATGTGTAGAACCACTGGATACTCCAGTGCTTATACTTTTGCCTATTTTTCCCCAATGCTGATTGTCAAGACCTACACAGCCTGTGTCCATGGCCAAAAGCTCCCACATTTTATTTAAATCAAGATGTAGTTTTCAATATATGCTGTCCATCGATGTTCTCTCCATCCTTTAGCCATTCATTTAATAAACATTTACTATAGTGAGAACCTACAAGGTGTGGGTGCTAATTAAATAATTGTTAATAATAAAAATAGCAATAGTAAAGAGACTATCCTTCCCAGAGAGGTGATCAGACAGGGCATGGGGGGCCCAGCCACCAGAGTCACCATGTGCAACCCTGCTTGCCAGTGGCCACCACAGAAAAAAGATGGCCTCAGACCTACTCCTATGTTCAAAGTCTCATGCTAGACATCTCTGGGTAATGCAAGTCTATCCCTTTAATAAAACCCAGGAAATAGGCAAAGAAAAAATTGGAAATAGATGCCATGTTCCTAACAGGCTACATTGTCCAATGTGGTATCCATTAGCCACACATGGCTATTAAACCCTGAAATGTGGCTACTCTGAATTAAGATATAATTGAAAAATACACACCAGATTTCAAAGACCACATGTATAAACATATATACCATATAAGTATCCATAAAAATGTATACACACACTTTTAATAATTATAAAATCAGTGTTTATTAAAGTACATTTCATTTTCAAAATTGAGCTATCAACTGTTAAAGTGTGTATACATTTTGGGGGGATATCCTGTATTATGCCAATTACTTTTATACTGATTACATATAGAATATATAATCAATACATAGTAATACATAATCAGTCAATACATATTAAGTGGTAGTATTTGGAAGCATTGGTTAAATAAAATATTATTAACATTAATTTCACCTGTTTCTTTTTACTTTTTTTTAATGCGCCTAATAGAAAATTTTCAATTATATATGTGGCTTACATTATATTTCTATTGGATAGCACTGCCATAACATAACATTACTTATTAAAACACAGTTTCAATCAAATGCTTAAGTTGCTTTTCTAGAGCAAATAATAAAACTATTCATGAACTACTTTAGGGGTCCAAATTATAAAAATTCCATAAAAATTAAAAATTTTTAACTGACCAATTATTTAATAAACTATGAAACATATACTATTTGATATTTGCTTAAATGTGTATTTTATATTCTAATATAGATAGTAAATCTCTTATTTTTTGAACAACTGGGGAGAAATAGTAAAAAAGCCCTAGAATGTTATAATCTAAAATACCTAAATTAAAAAATGCAAAGTCTCTTATATTTCCAGTATAAGTCACTCTTCCAAAATTGAACCTAAATGTAATTTGAAATATTTCACATTTTACTTAAAACAACATTTATTTATTACTTTCCATATAAATAGGCTGTAAAATGTTCTTATTTAATCTTACCTTTCTGTGTTAGCATGCCTGCTCATTTTGGAATGTTTTTTCCAGTGTCCAAAGAAAAATCTTTCTTTATTAATTTTATTGATCTCATTCATACTTTTGAAAGGTCCAGCAGCTCATCTTTTCCAAGAATAATACTTCACTGGCCTTCCATCATATTTAATTATGACTCAGATATTGTATTACTGGTGTCAATTAGCTTGCTTCATCAGAATTATTTTGTGTAAAAAGACTCCTCAGTGAGGGAGGGGTCGGAGGTGACCCTCCTGGGGACCCCCTGCTCACATCCCCCCAGCACCAGTGTCTAGCACTCCGCTGTGAGACCCTTTATTCAGGGCTTTCTTTCAGCAAAAAGCAGCTCAGCCATGCTGGAGAGCTAACTGCCTTCCAGCCCTGAGCTAAGAAAGAATAAAAAACATTCTCCATACTATCATGCCATTTTTCCTCCAACCATATATCATTTTCTCCTTTCTTCCACTCAACCAGTACTCACTATGGTACCATTGAGCCCCATTGGGAATCATGGACGGTATAGTGACATATCCACTTAATCGGACAAGCACACCCAATTTAAAATTACAAACATAAATATAATAAAACTATAACTCTGCAAAGCACTTCTTATGTTAAAAATGCAAAGTAATCGAGATTTTTTAAATGCAGTGAAAAATAACCTACCTAAAAATAAAAATCTTTGTCAGTGAATTTCTGAAACCAATTATGAATTAGTATTTTAGAGATAAGAGAAAGGTGGGAACTCACATTAAGATATCTACTCTCTGACTCATCAGTACTGCTCCTGACTGTATGCTTCCAACATATAACTCTACATTAACTAGCTTCCTTGGTGAGATCATGGTGCACTGTACCCAGTCTATAACCCATTATGATAATTCATATAGACATTATAACACTCCACTGTCATCTGACAGCATCTCCTGGGTGGCTAAAAGATAAAAATAAATTCCAGCTCAAAAAAAAACAAATAAGGGAGAGAAAGAGAGAAAAAGTTTTTAAAAAGTGTTAGTGAAAAATTTATTTTTTTAAGCTTCTTAAACACTCTGCACCTCTTGATGTATAATGAGTCCTTTAATTTGGCTTTCCTGCTGCACACTCTAAATTCAGAGTAAACAACTATTGAAAAAATAATGAGGTTCAGATTAAAAGTCCACAAACAATAGCACAATTAACTATCTTAATAAAATCTTGGAAATAAACACCAACCCAGATGCCAAGAATAAGGTAAAACAAATGAAGACCTGAGCAGAATCAGGCACCAGCTCATGGGAAATGCAAATCAACCAGCCTCTCTTCTATTTTCCTTGTTTAATTGTCTTTAGAATGAGGTCCTTGGGGTAATTTCAAGTATGTATTCTAAAGTTAATTGCTCTTTATTTTAGACTTAATAATTGGAGGATACTGGGAAAAATAGAATTAACATTTTAAAATGTGAAGAAATTATTCAGATTATCTACATTCAAATGTTGTTTTCATGCACATTAATGGTTTTAGTAAAACCACATTTGAAGGATTAATGTATTGAATTAAATTTTACTTCTAAAGCCATTATCCACTACAGTGATAATGTTAGAGTCATAGTGTATGCTTCATTTTAGAGACTGTTCTAAATTAATACTTAATTTTAACCATGTTGATGATACAAAGCTATAGAAATAGTTGGAGAATGTAATGTATACTATAAATATTCAAGTTTCAATTCAATGAATACATAATTTAATTGAACAGATACAATAATTTTGTAGAACAAGTTTAGTAGATTGAAAGAATTTGCTAATCTGAAATCATGAAGAGTTTTCTGAATATTTTCCTTTATAAATAAATTAAATTAATATTAGCACCAAATTATTTGGGAAAAAATGTTTAATTTAGAAACAGTACATGAGGCAATTTTGATAGATAAGATGGCTTATTGTGTCATATTAGAAGGTAATAAGACTGGATGGCAGTTAGTATTCGGTTCTAATGCTTTGGATAAATTACTTAAGTGCCCTATGACTCATTTTCCTCTTGAAAAAATAAAGATTTAGAAATGATTATTAAGACCCTTTATAGCATTAAAAATGTTTAGGTATTAAAAAAATTCCCACACTACACCTATCAGATTGCAGATGACAAAAGTCCTTCCTAGTGTATGAAGAAGATTTCAGGAAATAACTCTCAGTGCTGCTTATGAAAATGCAAATTTGGAAGACCATGTTGGAGAGGAAGTTCTTAATATCTAGCATACAAATATTATGTGCATGTGTATATATCATATGTATACTTTTATGTGTATATAATTATTATATATGTGCATAAATGTGTTGAATAAGTAAGACATTGGTAGACTAAATAGACCAAATTATTTATTAAAACCAGATCCTCTGGAATAGTAGAATTAATTGTATAACAATTCAAAAAAACCCTCTACATTTAAAAGAATTGTAATAGTTATCTACCACTTGTGACTCAATTTTCTCAGTTCTGAAACATAGATTATTATGCCTGATATAAGAAATAAAACATGTGAGGTAAATGCAGTATTCCCCCCTCCCACAACCACATCAAAATTTACTACTATAATACAGAACCACCAATACTCAGAACCACCTGAAATCTAGCTGAATGGAAATCCTAGGGAATTAAAGGAGAAACACATTGACACTGGTAGGAGGGACAGAGACATGGGGCAGAATCATGGAACCAGCTTGTCTAACACACACATGTTGCAATTTAAAATCAGGAGGGATCTCTTGGCTGGGGAGGTTTCTCTGAGGATCAAGGGGTCCCTGTACCATACCAGGCACCCAGATCAGGATTCAGGGTTCTTGTGTCAGGAAGAGAAGTCCCCACAACTTCTGACTGAAAAAACCAGTGGGGATTGTGACTGAGTGACACAGAGGCTGGAGGAGTCCCAGGCAGTACCTCTTAAAGGGCCTGCACACATACTTACTCAGACTCACTCCCTCTGAGCTCCAGTGCTGAGGAAGCAGTTTGAAAGGAAAATGGGACATTTAGGGAGGAACTAACTTGTCTGGAATCAGAGTAAGAGCTAGAAGGTTAGCTTTCTCCCAGACAGAAGTGCTTGCAGAGGTCAGAGTTCCTTTGCTGAGCCCATCCTGTCACAGAGCTGATAGGCAGTGCTATATCTGAATCTCCATCATCCTGGCTCATAGTTATTACCTGCCCTGGTGATTTCCTGAGATCCCATCCCTTCCTCTTTGCCTTCCTCTTACCTCATACTTCAGGCTTTCCTAAAATCTCTCAACCAAGCAGCACCTGACATTACTGTGTCCCATACCTTGAAGTAAGTGGCCCCAGGCCTGCCACTAGCTGTAGCCTGCCCTGATTCACATCTTGGCCTCTCCTGGGCACCTCTAAGCTCAACACAAGTAGCAGCTATCTGCAGACTGCTTTTGTAGTTCTTGCTGGGTGAACCTGGGCAGTGCACAGGCAGAGTCTGACTTTGCACCTCCCAGGAGGCCCCAGAGCCAGTGAAACAGGTGGTCAGCTTCAACCATGCTGGATTACAACCCTACCACCTGCACAAGTGACACACTAAAAGGGCAGATTCAGTGAGCAACAAAGCCCCCACCGAAGCAAGTCTTGCTCTATAGGGTTGGCTCCTGCACAATAGCTCTTCTGCTGCAGTCACAGCCATTCCTCACAACCAGTTGGCCTGGGGGTCAATCCCTCCCAGTGAGGCTAACATTAGTCAAGGCTCAACAACAATAGGACAGGGCATACAGCTCATACAGAGGCACACCTGGAATGCCCAGCTCAGGTGACTGGGAAGGCTGAATCATGGGGCCCTACAGGACACCTACTACATAAGGCCACTCTACCAAGTCCAGGAGACATAGCAGTTCTATATAATACATAGAAAGAAGCAAGGGAAGCAGCCAAAATGAGTAAAAAAAGAAACATGTCACGAATTAAAGAACATGAGAAACCTCCGGAAAAAGAACTAAATGAAATGGAAGCAAAAGAACTACCAGTTCAAAAACAGTGGTTATATGTATGCTCAAGGAACTTACTGAGAACTTCTAAGAATTTAGTGAGAACATCAACAACATAAAACAAACAATAAAAAAGTCAGAAATGACAGATACACTAATTGAAATAAAGAATAATTTATAGGGGAGCAACAGTAGAGTAGTGGATGCTGAGAATGAAATCAAGAATTTGGAAGGTAAGGAAGCAAAAAACACCCAATCAGAACAACAAAGAGAAAAAGAGTACAAAAATATGAAGATAGTGTAAAGAGCCACTGGGACAACTTCAAGTGCACCAACATTCACATCATGGGGGTCCAGAAGAAGAAGAGAGGGAGCAAGAATTGAAAACCTATTTGAAAAAATAATGACAGCAAACTCTTACCTGGTGAAAGAAATAGACATAAAAGTCCAGGAAGCACAGAGTCCAAAACAAGATTAACCCAAAGAGGCCCACACCAAGATACATCAAAATTAAAATGCCAAAGGTTAAAGACAAAGAGAGAATCTTAAAAGTAGCAAGAGAAAAGCAATTAGTTATCCATAAGGGAGCACTCATAGGACTGTCATAAGAGAGTGGCAAGAAATATTCAAAGTGATGAAAAGCAAGGATTTATAATCAAGACTACTCTACCCAGCAAAGCTATCATTTAGAATTGAAGGTCAGATAAACAGCTTCCCAGACAAGGAAAAGGTAAAGGAGTTCATCACCAGTATTATATAAAACCAGAGGTCTGGTGCACAAAAATTTGTGCACTAGGGAGTAGGGGGTCCCTCAGCCCAGCCTGTGCCCTCTTGCAGTCTGGGACCCCTCGGGGGTGACCACTTGCTGGCTTAGGCCTGCTCCCCAGGGGATTGGGCCTAAGCTGGCAATCAGACATCCCTCTGGCAGCCCAGCAGCCCTCGGGGGATGTCACTTGCCAGCGGGGAGCAGGCCGAAGCTGCAGTCAGACATCCTTAGTGCTGCTGAGGAGGCGGTAGAGGCTCCCACCACCACTGCTGTACTGGCAGCCATTAGCCTGGCTTGTGGCTGAGCAGAGCTCCCCACTGTGAGAGTGCACTGACCACCAGAGGGCAGCTCCTGCATTGAGCGTCTGCCCCCTGGTGGTCAGTGTGTGTCATAGTGACCAGTCATTCCCAGTCTTTCTGCTGTTAGGATCAGTTTGCATATTACCCTTTTACTATATAGGATAGAGGCCTGGTGCATGGGTGGGGGCCGGCTGGTTTGCCCTAAAGCAGCCGTGGGCCAACTACGGCCCTTGGGCTGGATCCGGCCCATTTGAAATGAATAAAACTAAAAAAAAAAAAGACCGTACCCTTTTATGTAATGATGTTTACTTTGAATTTATATTAGTTCATACAAACACTCCATCCATGCTTTTGTTCCGGCCCTCCGGTCCAGTTTAAGAACCCATTGTGGCCCTCGAGTCAAAATGTTTGCCCACCGCTGACCTAAAGGGTGATCCGGATCAGGGTGCGGGTCCCAACTGGGGTGCCGGGCCAGTCTGGGTGAGGGGCTGAGGGCCGTTTTCAGGCTCGCGGGTGACTGAAGCTCCCAGCCTCTTCTTTTTCTTCTTCTTTTTTTTTAATTCTGGGATTTATTTACCTTCTATAGCTATCACTGGTGCTGAGAGCTGGCTCCAGCTCTGAGGCTGTTGCCAGCTGAAAGCAGGTATCTGGGTTTGTTTAGCTTCTATAATTAAAACTCTGTTGCCATCACTGGCTCTCTAAGCTCTGAGCCTGCTGGCGGCTGAAAGCAGGTTTCTGGGGTTTGTTTAGCTTCTATAATTGCAACATTGTTTCTTAGAGTGCAGCTCAGAGTCTGGCAGTGGCAGGCAGGGAACCTTGGCTTCCTCCATCACTGGAGCAAGCAAGCTTCCTGTTCACTTCAGCTGCCTGGCTGCCAGCCGCCATCTTTGTTGGCAGTTAATTTGCACATCCTGCTGATTAGCCAATGGGAAGCGTAGCGGAGGTATGATTAATTACCATGTTTGTCTACTATTAGATAGGATGTTAAAGGGTCTTCTTTCAGAAGAAAAAGAACAAAAATATGAACAATAAAAGGTAATAAATACAAAGCTATCAACAATTGAATCTAAAAATTAAAATAAATGAACAAGCAGAACAGAAACAGACTCATAAATACGGAGAACATTTTGACAGCTGCTAGATAGGAGAGGAGATGGGGGAATGGATGAAAAAGGTGAAGGGATTTAGAAGTACAAATTAGTAGTTATAATGTAGTCATGGAGGTGTAAAGTACAGCACAGAGAATATAGTCAGTAATATTCTAATAACTATGTACGATGGGTATGATATTTTTGGGGATGATCACTTAATAAGTTTTATAATGTCTAATCACTGGGCTGTACACCAGAAACTAATATAATATTGCATGTCAACTATAATTGAAAAAAAATAATGATATAAAAACAAAACATGTAAAGTGCCCAGCAAACGTGGTTCTCTATAATGTGAGGCAGCAACGTGGGGGGAAAGAAAAAGTAGCTTCATGGAAAGAATTTAGGTTTAGAACCACATACATTTATCAGCAAAGACCTCAAAGCTATATAATCAGCTAAGGCTCATCCATTTTTCTTTATCTTTATTTCTATCTTTATCTTTAAAGGTAAGATGATTCTCAATCTTTTCTTCAAAGTAGAAAGATCTTAGCTAATTTTCTACCAGCACATACCACTTCAGTGCCACCTGGCTTCTGTTGGCCCAGGTAAACCAGATGATACAAGTGCCTGTTATGCTTGGCCAGTGCCTGAGTCCTGCTGGCTGTTCATTATTTAGATATTTCTCATATCATCCATTCTTAATCAATACTGGTATTATCACCTTTTATTATCTTAAGCAGACTTGTTTATGAATAAGTCAAGCTAAAAAGAAAATACAATAAACCATGCAGGTAAAAACATTCTATAAGCCTGTGAAAACATCTACACTTTTAAAGGTCTTCACTTGGGAGGAGAAGTGGAGAGGGGAACCTAAGAAATCGTACGCATCACAATAGGGGAAGACTCTCCAGTTGCCAGACATTCGCCTTTTTTTTGCCAACCACCCCTTCTGAGAAAGGAAGCAGCCACCTGCTTCTTAGAGAAAGAGAGAAGGAGCCAGGGGTCATGACCCCATTAGGGAAGGAAGAGAGGGAGAAGGGAGTCATAGTGGAAAAATTCAGATTAGTGCAAAGAATGATTTATTTTTATTATTTTTGTTCACCTTTTTTCTGAAAAATACAAACATTTTATTCAGAAATTCAAATTTACACATGAAGTACAAAAAAGAAAAAAATGATAAAATGAATACTCACATACATTTATCTAGAATCACTTATGGTTAGTATTTTACTTCATTTTTCATTTTATTCTCTACCAACCTACCTATCTACATACACACACACACACACACACACACACACACATAATGTTATGTGTGTATATGTGTGTATACATATATAAACATATTTTTTTCTGAACCATTTATGAGTGATTTCCTTATACCGTTGTCCTTTACTTTTGAATACTTCGATGTATAGTTCAAAAAATAAGGATATTCTCTTATATAACCACAGCACCAAACTGTCTTTATTTCACAGTTTAAATTTTATTTAACAACACCCATATCATAGTTAGTCTGTCTGAGGTATCACTTGAAGCCTACTTGCACCAATTACTGACTGTATGACCTTGTACAGATGATTTAGCTTTCTGTGCCTCAGTTTGCTCATATGTAAAATCAGGATGAATATAATACCTACCTACTTAAAATGGTGCCAATGCACAATAAGTATTATATATGTTGCTAAATCCAATTTAAATGGTAAGAATAAATACAGTTTTTATGGTATTTCCAGTTACTAGTCATTAGGGGTGCCCGTGCTCTCCCTCACCCGATGACCAGATTCCAGATCTCCTGCTTACTCTCACATGCTACTTCATAAAGCGTCACTGGAGAAAATGCCCAAAACCAAGCCGTTCTGTGGCTCCTTCCACTGATGCTGCTTCTGCCTCTAAACTCTAGTATTTATTCCCACATTTGAATAATGGCATGCAATGAATCACATGTCCCTTTTTAAGTAATTTTGGCCCCAAACTATCTACATTTGTCAAATATGTATGTCATTATAATTAGTGATGGAAATCATGAAGGCAGGAAGGCATGAGGATTGAGGAAAGCATCCTACAACTCTGCTTATGACCTCTACTGTCTGTCAAAATGTCACTTATCTTATTCAATATTTTATTCATTATTATTTCTCTTACTATTAATGTAAGACCCTTCTAGTCAGTACGTGTTCTGAAGAAGGATGTCTTTTATATTGTTAATGCCATCTAAAGTACCTTCATACAACACTATGTCATACGAAGATGAGGAAGGGACAGTCTGAGGAATGAACTCAGGCAGAGGGTCACCTTCTAACAGATGCATAGGCTTGAAAATCTGGTAAGGCGCAGGGCAAGTTGGGCAGCAGGAGATGGCATGAAAGATGCCCAGATTATCAGGAGAGGGTTACTGGTGAGAGATTGCAATCAGGAACACGAGTCAGATATGACGCTTGAATAGCTTTGGCCCTTCCAAGTGGGCGAGTCCAACAAGGAGTCGGGTGTAGATGGAGAAGCCCATGGGGATCGGTGTGGAGACTTCGGCGCCCTCAGCATCTAAGAATAATACAGATCCAGGAAGAATATAAGCATCTCGAAGGAAGTATAAAGAACAAGGTCTGTTAGACATATATGAAGACAAGCTATACAGATGTGAAATAGTGAGAGAAAGGAAACAAGACAGGTGGACTGAAGAGGAACGAAGGTGGGTGCAAAAACGGTTTCGGAGAAAAATGAGCCCAGGAGCCAGCAAGGAGAGCTGGGCTGGCGGAGGCCACCCTGCAGGGCCGCTCAGGCACGGATCTGCCCAGAGACTAAAGCTCCTCTGAGAAGGAAAAGCCACACACGAAATGTGTTTGTGTTTTTATAGTTTCGTGTGTCTGTAAAACATTTCTCATTACATTAATTTCCAGTGGAAAAAGTAATATACCTTTCAAAACACGAGATTTGTAAATGCCCAGGAAAGTCTCATTTCTGCCATCCTTGTAATGTCCTGTAATAAAAGATGAAAAAGAGGCCTTTTCAAGATGTTTAGAAATAGAATAAGCAGTGAGGAGAAAATTTCCTTTTCCTTTTAAACAAATCTGAAAGTGGGCATGCTTCCAGCTAATAGGAGAATGTTGACTTCCCCTGGGCCTATCCAGGAGACGGTGGGGCAGCCCTTGGCAAGCTGACCAAGCAGTCCCTTGTCTGAGGAATATTTCATGTCAATCAGTGCTGCTGATAAGATACACAGGCAAGCATGCATGCAGATAAGCACAGGACACTCTCAAACACTGGACCAAGCATGGGTATGTGTCTCTTATCCAGTATTATCCCAAGAAGAGCCAGTCCTACTTATGAGAAGTAAATTCATCCAAAGTGGCCTGGTTATGATCCTGGATCCAAACACAAACAAGAATTCGGGACACCATGAAAGAAAGGGACCAGGTCTTACTTTTAATTGGTCACCAAATACATCACATGCGTTAGGGAATTAAAAGAGCGATGATTGAGGAAACATAAAGGATTGAGTGAGCATGACTTCTGTACTGCAGTCTGACACATTCTGTTAATTTAAAACCTGCTCCCCATGTTTATTGGCTGTATTGTAAGAGCGTATGGTGGAGTTGAAAGGACATGCAGCTAGAAAATAAGCCACCCAGGTTCTCAGCCTGATTTGGCTCTAATCTGTGTGTGACCCTGAGCTAAGCACTCTGTGTACACAATGTTTTCAGTGGTAAAAATGAGGAGAATGGAGTCATTCATTTTTATTATTTAAAAAATAGTATTTTTTTCCAAATATTATATGGACCCCTAATTAGGAAAATGGCACCTCTGTCCTCTTTCAGGTTGAAAGGATGGAGCCCAACCACCAACCTGCCTGCCTGTCTTCCTCTCTACCAGCCCAACATGGGCACCCCGCCACAGATCGCAAGGCTTCCTCAAAAAACAATTCTTTTCATCTGCATTTATTTAAGAAGTTCTCATAAGCAAACCATTTGAATCATAGGGAACACAATGATAGTGTTTACCTTGACCTTAAAAATGACCAGATTATGTGATCTCCAAATTGCAATTGGCTGTTGGATTGTCGATGTTACTCAGGTACCTAACAGTCAGAGGCTGGTGTGAGTGTGTGATAGGTTCTGAGCCTGCGTGCTTTCTTCTTCAATGAGGAAAAAAAAATTTTTTTTAAGTTTATGCATTGCTTCTATAAACTTTAATTACAAAGATCATCTCATTACAGATAATTCTAAGGTATTGTCTAGATAGTTGTGATTCTGTTAAGATTCTGTGGAATAAATTTTCACTTATAACCAGTATACAACCAGCACTTTGAAGATGCAGGTATTTCTTCAATTCCTCTTTAATATACTTTCAAATTTTGAGAACACAGTCCCCTCCTCTTATCCCCAGGTAGAGACTGCTGTTACCGCTCCCCACCTGAGCCTGCCTTTCTGAAATCCACAAGTTCCTAAACTTGATTCTATCACATAGAATAAATGTGTTCAGAGTCTTGTTTCCTCTCAACCCTATTACTTCATGGACACCAGTCGATTAGGCTACAGAGTAATCCAGGTTAATGAACTCCTATTTAGCTCTTTAGGGGAAATAGGAGAGCATTTTAAAATGTGCTTCAAGAGACAGATCCAACTCAAAGAAGTGATGAAAAAAGTGAAAATTCAAGGCATCTTGGAAATGCAGTTGAGACCTCGCTCAAATTTTATTCCACATTCAATCATTTTTCCTAAAGACTGTTTCCCCCTAGGGTTTGGAGATGTTTATAATATGGAGATATTTGTCTTGTGGGGTTTTTTGGTAAGGGTTTTGGCCAGTCCCACAGGAAGCTTTCTTATTTTCTGGATACTCAAAAATACATAAAATATGAATGCTTATCCTTAAGTGGACTTTTATATGTCTACTAGAGGCCCGGTGCATGAAATTCATGCATGGGGGGTGAGGGGTCCCCTCAGCCCAGCCTGCACCTTCTCCAATCCAGGACCCTTTGGGGGGTGTCCAACTGCCAGTTTCGGGCCTAAACCGGAAGTGAGACATCCCTCTCACAATCCAAAACCACTGGCTCCTAACTGCTCACCTGCCTGCCTGCCTGATTACTCCTTACTGCCTGCCCTGCCATCCTGGTCACCCCCAACTGCCCGCCCCTGCCAGCCTGGTCGCCCCTCACTGCCCTGCCTGCCGGCCTGGTTGCCCCCAACTTCCCCCCACCCCCCTGCTGGCCTGGTCGTTCTCAACTACCCCCCTGCCGACCTGGTCACCCTGTGTAGCCTGCTGTTCAGTCTTTTAGTCATCCTTCACTAACACCCCTGCCGGCCTTGTCAACCCCCCACACAGCCTGATGTTTGTTTGTTATTGTTACTGTGACGGTGTCCCAGAAAATTTTCATATTCCTCTATTATTACTATAGATAATTATCTCAACTTCTTTATGACAATTTACTGGTGACTAGGTTTGGCTAATTGCTTAGTTTAATTTATATTAAACGAAGAGAGAAACCTATTATGAAGAGAAGAACACATTCGTAGTAATACTATCTCTAACCAGTAATGAATCATCTGTAACAAAGTCAACCAAAATTTTTAAGTGATCTTTACAATCACACATTATATCAATTTAATTTATAGGATTAAACAAGACAGCCATAATCCTGTCTAACTATTGTAAATCCGTAGACTTGACTAAAAAAGGCTAGTAGCTATTAAATATGAATCACTGTTGGGGTCCAACCCCAGCAGGTCCAGGGGTTCCCAAAGGTGTGGATGGAGGCAGCGAAGAAGGAATGACAGGGAGGCAGCGTTCAGTTGATCAGTATAGAGAGGTTCTCTCTTTATTCTCCTATTACATCTGTATTTATACCAGTTGATTTTAATCCTATCCATTCTATTCCAAAGGTTAGGGCATTTGTTATCTCCATTCCAAGGTCACTACTCTATTGTTCTGTTAAGCTACAAGGAAGTAACTGAAGGAGATTATCCTAAATAAAGATTATGTAGCTTAAGCATGATTAATTACCCTCCTGGCACTTAGTTAAGGGGTTTTATTCCCTTCCTTAGTCCTGTTAATCCCTAACTCCAGGAAAAAATCCCCACCAGGGGAAACAACCAGTCTCGGAGAGGTGACCTTGGTTAAAACACATAGCTCTAAGAAGGAGAACAAACATATTAAGAACAGTATGCCATATACCCCAGGTCCCTTGAAACATATGCTGTGCATATGTTTCTTCTCTGCAGCGACTGTGTCAAGCAGCAAGGATGGACCGGCTTCTGGCAAATTCCCCCTTTTTTATTTTTTAAATGATAGCACGTGTAAATCAGCAGCCACCTCTCAGATTGGGTTGTTTAAGACTCGAAAGACCTGTTTGTGACTTTGCCAACAGGTCAGTCCGAGGCTTAACCCTATATCGGCTCCCCACAAATCACATGTTTTTTAATTCCTTGATGGCTGTATAATACTAGGATTCCTAATACCATCATTGTTCAGCTCTTTGCCATACGCTCAAATGGGACCATTTGATTCCCCTACTTAAAACTCATTAACACCAGTATTGAGGATCTTCACGATCTAGATCCTACCCATTTTTCCAGCTACAGTGCTTTCTATGTTCTCCTTAGTCATTTGCTTCCTCTAGTCATTTTTTCTTTTGTCTCTTAGCCCTAGATATGTTGCCCCTTCTGCATTGCTCTGTCTTCTCACCTTCTCCTCATCATATGCTTCCTTTGTCTACCTAAGGATTATTTGACCTTGAATATCATAATCAATAACACTTCATATATATATATATATATATATATATATATATATATATATATATTTCAGAGAGAAAGGGGGAGGGAGAGGGAGATAGAAATTATAAGACAGAATTATTGATCAGCTGCCTTCTGCATGCCCTGGGTTGGGGGTCGAGCTCGCAACCTGGGTATGTGCCCTTGACCAGAATTGAACCCAGGACCTGTCATTCAGCAGGCCAACATGCTGTCCACTGAGCTAAACCAGCTAGGATGATAGCACTTCTGTAAGAATGTCTTCTGTGCCTCATTGGGGGTTTTGAGTCCTCTTCTATACTCTCTATTGCCCTATCAGGTTTCACACACTATTGCAACTGCCTATTGGCCTGTCTGTGCTCCTGCCCCCTATATTGTAAATTGAAAGCAAGTCCAACTTTTAATGGGCCACTTTGTATCTCAGTACTGAGTGTCATGTCTAGCATGCATTAGGGAATCAAAACCAAATGCTGACTAAATGAGTGAATGAGACAAATCATATTTTACTTACCTTTTCCTAAATTTTAGATATTTTCATGTATATATATATCCTATATAATAAAAGAGAAACATGGTAATTGGCGTACGACCGCTACCGTTCCCATTGGCTAATCAGCGAGATATGCAAATTAACTGTCAGCCAAGATGGCAGCCGGCAGCCAGGCAGCTTGAAACTAACATGAGGCTTGCTTGCTTCAGTGACAGAGGAAACAAACGTTCCCCACCTGCTCTGTTCATGACAGGAGAAGGCGCCCCAACCCCCTGATTGGCCCTGCTCTGTGCCTGATGGGGGGAGCTCCCCAAACCCCTGATCACCCTGCGGCTCCGTGTGTGACAGGGTGTGGCGCCCCAACTCCTTCACCCCATGGGCCCTGCTCTGTGTGTGATGGGGTAGAGCCATAACCTCCCCATCAGCCCTGCCCTGAGTATGAGAATGGCGGTGCCCCAACCCTCTGATAGGCCCTGCTCTGCGTGTGACAGAGGGCAGTGCGCCAACTCCCCTATCGGCCCTACTCTGTGAGTGACAGGGGGGAGCTCCCCAGCCCCCTGATGGGCCCTGCTCTGTGCGTGACAGAGGGTGGTGCCACAACCTCCCCATTGATTCTGCCTTGAGTGTGACAGGGGGTGGTGCCCCAACCCCCCAATCGGCCCTACCCTTAGCGTTACTGAGGGTGGCATTGCAACCTCCCAATCCGCCCTGCTCTGTGCATGACAGGGGGTGGCGCCCCAACTCCCCAATCGGCCCTGCTCTGAGCCCAACCAGTGGCTGCACCTAGGGATCGGGCCTGCCCTCTGCCACCCGGGAGCAGGCCTAAGCCAGCAGGTCATTATCTCCCGAGGGGTCCCAGACTGCAAGAGGGCACAGGCCGGGCTAAGGGACCCCCTCTCACCCCCCCGAGTGCACAAATTTTTGTGCACCGGTCCTCTCGTGTGTGTGTATACACACACACATATACATATATACACACATACTTAGATGTATACATACATATACCCATATATATACATATTGATATACAATATACACCCATACTTGCATGTATACATATATTCATATACATGCATATGCAAACAATGCACATATATATGTACTGATGAGTAATTTGTACATGCATTTATATTTATACTAGAGGCCCAGTGCACGAATTTCTTGCACGGGTAGGGTCCCTAGTGGCTGCCGGCTGCTGGCTGGGGCCTTCCCTCATTCCGTGCTGCCCCCTGGTGAACTGCGCATGTCATAGTGAGCAATCAAACTCCTAGTCAGTCAAACTCCCAAGGGGGCACTTTGCATATTAGGCTTTTATATAGAGAGATGCAAATTCACACAAACACAAACAGCTGAAAAATGTCACCTTCTTAGCCTAAATTTTATAAAAGTTTCAATTTACTTTGCATATAGCTCTATCCTTTTTGTTTTATAGCTTATATTATAACCGAAACAAAATAAAACTATAAAACAGCCTTGGATATATTTTTATAGGGGAAATGTCTTAATTAAAATGCACAACTTGCCTCAAAGAATGGAAATACAATTTTGTTAAAGTTCGTCCCCCATGATGTGTTTTAAATTAAAAAGTAGTTTGCATGCATACATTTAGAAATGGTTAGATGCTCCTTAGTGAGAAAACAGACCTCTGAACGGCAGAGGAGAAACCTAACAGAGGCCTGCCCACAGTACCTCAATCTGGAGCTCTTCAGGGTATACGGGACTGCAAGGGCGGAGGGAAGGTTTCCATCATGTCACCTTGTTTCTGCCTGCAGTTCACTAGAGCACAGGAGAGCCAGCTTTGGAAATTACTCATCAGTGCCAAAAGAGCACCGCTCCACAATTAATAAAACATCGCTTTCATATTCCTCCCTTCCATACGTTTACATTCATGCTGTAGGTTTGGACCTATTTTTGAAATACTCTGCAAAGGAAAGTTCTCAGCCCCACAGACTGCTAGAGCATTAGAAGTGCCAATTGAAACAGGAATGCAATAACGTTGTGAAAGCGCATTATCTGTCAAGTTCTAAAGCTTATTCAGGTGCTGATTTAATCCCTGGGAGCCCGTAGGGAAATGAACATGGGATGACTTTTCATTCAGGTTGCCATAACATTTCAGTAGTGAAACTCCAGAGTGGTCTCCCAGACACCAAAAATAAAGTCTCAGCAGTAAAACAAGTGTCAACAAACCCCTTGCTTCTGTGTAGAAATAGCAGCTACTAATAAGGGAACATCAGTACATTATAAATAATCCCCGGGACAGTCTCAGAAGGGGTCTACAGTATCAAACACGTGCAGCAGAAACCGCGTAAAGGCACCTCCGAGGCCATCTGAAGCGGCAAAACAGAGAGTTTATAGCACAGGTTGTCTGAAATGTGCCTGTCAGCTCCAGGTGCCAACATCCACACTTTGGAGGAAATCACCAGGACCTTTCATTATTTGATGGAACAAGCAGACAACAGGAATGTCTCAGTGTCAGAGCTTTTAGTAAAAGAAATTAATATTCATCAACACATCTTAACTCAGTCGACAGTTTAAAAGTTGGAATGAAGCATGTCATTCAGGCAGGGAAGTCCTTGGTCCAAGTTAAACAAACTCATGGAGAATGTCTGGCTATAAGAATGCTTGTTCTGTACCCTAGTGGGACTATGCTTTAACCATCAGCAATACCCAGGTGCTAAATTAACCTTGTTATTTTATTCTTAATGACTTAGTTAATGGGTAAATTTATTCAGATTAGAAAAATGTGATGTCAATATTTAATGGCAAAAAAAAAGTGTATAAATGATCACGGTATTTAGATTCCTGTTTGCCCCAGTAGACTTTGAGTTACTTAATTGTATATCCTGTGTCTGGTAAGATATGTGCATCACATCTTGTATGCATTCAATTAATGTTTGGTGGATAAATTGAAGTTGAACAAACACATTTATAAATCTTATCGGAATAGTTAATAATGCAATAGATTGTCAAAAACAAAGTTTTTATCAATTAACAAAAAAATTAAGAGAATAAGACTATAAGTTTTTGATGAATCAAAAGGGTAAATACCAGTATTTGCTCAATGAAAATCTGCAGACCTTATAAGAAATTGAAAATTCTGCCCCTCCATAAAGCAATTTTTAAAAATAGGCAAAAATAGTCAGAATTAAGTTTCTTCATAACTCAAAATTAACAAAGGCTTGAAGCAACCCAGGGAACATGTATTAAAAAGGAAAAGAAAAGAGAGCAAAAAAAAAAAAGAAACAATCCCCAGTTGATTTTTGGTTAGAATGGTGAACTTTGTGGTTCTCCAGCTTACCCTGGTCCCATCGCCCACTCTCCAGTGGTGGAGTCAGTAAAAGTCACAGTTTGCATTCCCAGTACCAGAGGGAGCAGAATGCACCTCATTCACAAAAAATTCCATGTTCTGACCTGTCTGATAACTCCCTAAGAACAACAAAAAAGTTTTATCTTTATTTCACCTATTAAAACTGACTAGCTGATTCCTAAAGCCTACTGCTACTTTCAAGAGAATCTGTCCAAAACATTTACCTGTGCTACTGCCTGACATGTTAGGTAACAGGCAAACAGCCTAAATGCAAAGCTTGGGAAGGAAGGCTGGGGAATGAGATGTCCTAGAGGGCCTTGAATGGTTTCCACATTTTCCTATGAATCTAGAAGCTTCTCTACATGCTCATGGCTGTGCACATGCTCAGGAAAGACCTGAAAAAGCCCTAGATTGTCATCTCCTAATAACCTTGAGGTGCTAAGGAAGCAGGAAGTGAAAGCACAATTTTAAACTACCTGGATGAGTGGTGATGGTGTGTCCAAAACTCTTAAGTACTCCTTGGAAATGAATGGAAGATATTTTTGTTGTTCCAATAAATGTTTAAAGAAGTCTCAAAAATAATAAAATACTTGGAAATAAACTTAACCTAAGAAGTACAAGATTTGTGCCCTAAAACTACAAAACATTGCTAGAAGCAATTAAGGACAGTCTAAATAAGTAGAAAGAACTTATTCATAGATTTAACATTGTCAAGATAGCAATATTCCCCAAATTGCAGGATTTGCAGATTCTAAGAAATCCATATCAAAATTCCAACTGCCTTTTATTCATAAATGAATAGGCTGATTCTAAAATTCATATGCAAATATACACAGAATAGCCAAAACTATTTTAAAAAGAAAGCAGTGCAAATGATAGCTTTACATTAAGTGTTTAAAATATTTTACCTGAGTCATCTGGAAATAAGAGTAACATGCTAATAAGATTAAAGTATTATCTTCTACAGACAGATTTTGCTTTCCCTTTCAAACAAAAATGTGCTATGAAATTACAAACTTCCGCTTTATTGTGTAAAGCTAATCCACTAAGAAATCTCATTTATCCCCCTATTTTCTTTTTGAAAATACTAGGAATGTTATTGTATCTGGTACGTATCCCTCCTCTACATTGTGCTGACTGGGGCTGATGTTTTCTGAATATTTTTCATAAAAATATAAGTAACCATAGATTCTCAAGATGAAAGTGAGGGGAACAGATAATTCCATTCATTAGACTGGCCAAAATTCAAAGTGAAAACTTCATATATCTCTGTTTTCAAAACACAATTAAATAATTTTCTGTATATTTTGCCATTTTTTTTTCCTATGGGACAAAGCAAAATGAAACTAGGGATGCTGACTATGGCACTAGGAAAGACAGCTATATCAATAAAATGATTTCAATATTTAAGTATTGGTTCCCGCAACCAAGTTGGAAATTACAGTTATTATAAAGTTAATATCTACATGTTATTAAGGTTAGGACACATGATTCATACATTCTTATACTCCAAAGATGATATCATATCATTTTTTTTAAATGCAAAGAAAAATGTGCCTTAAGTGCTTAAAAGTTAAAAACACCAATCTCCTATGTTATGTGCCTATATATGTTTATTTTCCTCCCTTGGTCAGAGTTTTACATATCAGTTATAAATGGGCTTCACTTCTCTACATCCCAACTTAACCTGGTCCTTTGTAATAACACTGAGATTGCACCTCTCTTGGAACTCCCCTTTTCCCATTCTTGAAGAGTACAGTTAGCAATATCTTTTGTATATTATATGCACCTAAAGTAGCTCACACGCTGTCTGGTAGCATCTCAATGGGCAGAGGTATTTTTCATGCCTACCAAGGTAAACTAACAGGGAATTATGGGATCAGGCAAAGGTTTTAGGTTGGCAGAAATTTTCATTTTTAGTCACATCTTTTTAAATTATCAACTTTTATGCCACTATCTGGGTCCTGTTTATTTCAATACTTCAATAGGCAGACATCCTGGGAGGTAAGATGAAACAGCAGTAAGAAAACCTGAGCAATGAGCATTGGAAAGAAATCTTATGAGAAATAAGCTCTTTTTTTCCCTTCAAATCTTCCTTTGTTCTCCCCACCAACCCCCTTCACCTCCCTCCAGGTCCACTAGGCTGTATTTTTGCACAAGCAGAGCTTCCTCTGGAAGAGAACTCTGCCTTTTTGTTTTGTTTTATCTTTTGATAATATGAAGTAATATGAAGATTGTGTTGAAACCATGGAAATCAAGGATAACAGTCTAATAAAAATATTCAGAATTACTTTCAATAGCAGATTAAGAGAACAGAGGAAGTAAAACTTGTGTCATAACCTAAGAGGAAGCAAAATGAAGAACATATTGTATTTGCAATACTCAGAAGTTATTCTGATTTCTAGTAAACAAACAACCAGTTAAAAGAAAGAATATTTTCCAGAGAATTCTTAGTGGCTGATTAGAAATTCTGATTAGAGCAAAGAGTTATTTTCTTAAACTTTTAATTCCAATAGTCAATGATAATAGCTTCAGTCACTGTAAATTCAAATACACATTGCATTAATTTTTGAAATAAATCAGTCTTCACTGAGTCCTTTTAAAACATCTTTTGTTTTAAAATATCTGGTGAGTACAGTCAAGTATCTTGTGAAACTCAAAAGAATTATACACATTTGATAAATTTAAATGGCAAATCAGTGTTCAGTGTGCTGTTTCTTCTCAACATGGGATGATCAGCTATGGTCACAGGGTAATGATTTAATTTTAATTCACATACTGAAGCTTGCCAGCCTGTCTGTTATTTAGAATTATTCACTGCCCGCCTTGCTCCGCCCTGTATGACTGGCCTCTACACCTAGGATACATGCTTCCCAGGCAGCACTTGCTGGAAGATTTTTTATTTAGGTTTGGCCGGTGAGAAAAATGTAAGTAAGATTTTGAAAGTGTAACAGAAGCCAAAGCTATTTCTTCCTCCTTTCTGCCTGCAGACAGCTGGCATTCTCATGGCATTCGGCACACCTGGGACTATGCACTGGCCTCTGTGCACTCCCCCCAAGTTCATCTACCCCTGACTGGCTTCAGACAGCTGTGGGGAACAACAGCTGTTACCTCCAGGAAGAGACTGGGCCAGCCTATGGCCTACCTGAGTGCCTGGAAGCTGAGCAGCTCCCAGAGCTACCTTTGTCTTTCTTTACCTTTGATTCTCCAGCCCTCCACCAGGGTTAGAAGCCCCTAGGCCCTGTATTAAACCTCTTCCTTCTTGAAATACAAAAGTGTTTTCTGCTATTATGATTGAACCTTGAGTAATAATAGTTACACATCAAATGAAAGCCCATCTTGAGCTTTTTTGCCTTTATTTCAATAAGATGTCATTGCTCAGAGTAATTTTTAGGATGACCACCTAAATAAGTAGTTCAAAATTAGACTGATCTTGATTGGAGTGTCAAAATTCCGTCATTTGAGGGTGGGTATGACTTTCAGAAATAACTGAAAGCTACTTGAATTTAAGGATAATTCTAAGAGAGGGTTATAAGTATGTTTTAAGGAAAGACCATAATATATATGTAAACCTTCCAAAGTAGGCTATTGTGGTAGGAATAATGTCCATTTAAATGCCATTATACAAAAGGTAAAGCCTTATATCATGGTAGTTAGTATGAAAAATATATCCCTGTAAACAAAGTTTGCATACATATCTAAATATGTGTAATAAAAATTACCACATCACCATTCATGGACTACAGGAATAAGAAAACAGGCCAACATTTTTAAATTAGCTAATCATCTGTCAAAATACGAAGTTATTACACTATTATTGACTATATTTCCTGTGCTGTACATTACATGACATATGGTAACTAGACTTATAATGAGGGTTACCTTCCTAATGTATGTAAATATCAAACATGATGATGTATACCTGAAACTAATAGGATATTGTATACGTCAATTTAAAAAAGTTTAAAACAAACATACAAATAAGCTAATCACATTATGAAACTTGAAAAAAAGAATGGATATACTCATAGAGAGCTACTCCATGACTACAGAAATGTAATTTGAAGGGTCATAGCTATCTTTGTTTTTATTAAATGATGCAGAAAATGTGGCCTGCAGTCCTCCAATATGTCAACTGGTTCTCCATTAAGAAAAACTATTGAAAAGGACAGCATCTAACCATGTATGTCCTTATAAAGGAAAAACAGAGAACTTGATCTTTGTAAGGTATGGGAGTCTGTCAGCATTGCGATTTTTGAGATGTAAATATATCTTTAAGACAAGATAGATAATCCATCAAATTTACCAACTAAGAAAGAATGAAATATAATTATAATACTTTGATGCAACACAAAATGAGTCTAAGTATTGCTGTTAGATTTTTAATTGACAAATTATAGTTGGTCTTATCTATGTGACTGCATTTTAAGTGTTATTTATGGAATAAGTGTTATATTTGCATAAATCAAAAAGAAAGTATTAAAACTATGCAAAGCTTCCCTCTCACCCCTTGTCACCTGACTCTTATCCTCACCTCCATGGGAGCTTCTAAATCTCCTTCTGAAGTTTCTCTATAAACACCTAAGAGATACACATACAGAATGCTTAATGTGCATAAGAAAGCATGTTACAAACATTTTAACAGTTACTTACCCATACCTAAAAATCTCCCCTTTTATAAATATATCTTATATATACCATAACATTTAATCAATGAACTATTGTGGGGCATTTGTACTTCTTCTAATATTTTTCTATTATTAATAAAGTTTAAAAGAATAACTTTTTATGATTGTCATTTTTAGAATGAATAATAATATTTATCAATTAAATTTCAAGATAAAATTGTTCAAATATATATATAGAGAGAGAGTCCTAAATATATATATATATATATATATATATATATAGAGAGAGAGAGAGAGAGAGAGAGAGAGAGAGAGAGAGTCCTAAAAACATTTTAACAGCCAATAGCTCAATTTTGAAAATGAAATGTATTTAACAAACACTGCTTTTATAATTACTCAAAGTGTGTGTATATGTTTTCTGGGACACTATATATATATATATATATATATATATATATATATATATATATTCTTTCACTTTTAAGTACAATAAACTCTTACAACACATAATTAGAGTCCAAAAATTCAACTGTATAAAATATAGTGTTATGTTTTTACAAGTTAATGAAAACCAGTTTTTTCCATCAGCCTTTCAGTGAGCATATATAAACAAAAGCCACAAGAAAAGGGTTTCCATGCAATTGTTTTGTACGGGTGGGAAAGAACAACTACTACAAAAATCATGCAATTGAACTTCACCGTGAGAGTCCCAAGCACCCATCAGACTTTCAGCTCCTAACCTGACCCCATTTTTCATGCAGAAGATGAAATTATTTAGTCCACTCCAACTTGAAAGCAGAGCCAGTGGTCATTAGCATTGTTTCATTTCACATAATGTCCCAGATGTTACAGGGAAAATGACCTCATTGTCCACGTGCGATGTGTTGGATTGTACAGTTTTACTCTTCAACTAGCCATGTCTGAGAATTCATGTCTCCCCAGTTTTGCCAACTGAGTAACAACTGCATTTTAATGTACTCTTAGTATTGTTCCAAAAAGAAGAATGGAGAAGTTGGTGAATCTATTTGTATCTAAGTTTTAATGTGACTGGTCTTCCTAGAGGTACATAATAATCAGCCTTTAATTTTAGATCATTGTTGGCCTACAATGAGACTCTCCTCCTTCCCTTTGTGAAGCACTGCTTGATTAAGTAACTGTGTGACCTTATTCCTCACCAGACTCAGAAATTTCCACTGAGGACAGCTTATGTCTCTGCTCCAATGCACTTAATCTTAAAGTCCCTCAAGCCTTAGGTGTTACTGATGGCAAAGCCCCATATGCGGTCATCCAGACCATCTCTTGGCAAGGCTCATCTCAGCAGTATTTGATGTTGGCTTTTCTCTACTTGGTCCAATCCTCTTCATTGACGTCAGTATTTTAAAATTTAAAAGGTACACTAGGGAATCCCAAACTTTTTCTCAAAGTAAATCAGGAGATTATAAAACTTTGGAAAATGTAAGAACCTTATTTTTCTAAATCTCAAAAGACAAAAAGGTTCTGTTTTAAGAAAAGATAACTTATGTATATTTCTCTGAGATATTTCAATCTAGTATATTCAACTGCTGAATATTTTGGGTACTAATTGTAATATTTGTTACTTGTTATGTGTACTAATTGACATTAATATTCTGAGAATAACTATGCCAAAAAACGTATTTGAATGGCCCTTTTGATGTCACATGAAGAACTTGGTCAACAACATACCTGCACACGAAACAATGAGGCCACAGCTACTGCATTTGTGGCAGAGCACGGTGCTGCTGGAATGGCAAGCAGAGGACAGCAGTAACACACTCAGGGACCTCAGACCCACCATCAAATGGACACTGAAAGAATCAGACTGGATGTGAGTTCATTTGGAATCCTTGAGAAAGCTGAAAATCCTGACCACCTAGTTTTTATTAGTGCCAATCATACAAAAAAGCATGTGTGATTAAATCAGAATTCAGCAATTCTGCATTCATATCTAGATTTACAACAATGAAAGGTGCAGTATTTCTGACTCTAAGTCAATGATTCCATTAAACAACATAGCACTAGATATGTGAAAGAGCATACGTGATATCACTTTAAGATTTCTGCTTCTGATAATGGTCAAGTATTGTGTTGCAGACCAATCCTCTGCCAAGAGTAACTAGAAAAGCTGGAAAATATTTGAAATCTGTTTGGGAGTTTTGGACAACTACTAACGCAATTTGAGAGGCCATGATTGTAAGAAAAGAAAAAAAAGGAAAAGCTCAGATAAGTGAGGCTGATATTTGGGGCCATTTTCAACAGTTTTCATGTGTCCTTTGTAAAAATATGTATTCATTTCTCTTGAGTTTATACCTAGGATTAGAATGATAGAGCACAGAATATTTACATCTTTACTTTGGTAAATAGTACCGAAGTTTACAAAAATGGTTATATAAACTTACACCCTCACCAGAAATGTTAGAGAGTTCTGTTTGCTCTATGTTCAGCTACCACTTGGCATTTAGAAAATTTTATTTATCTAAAGACACCATTAAGAGAATTTTTAAAAAGTCAAACCAAAGAATGAAAGAAGATAGCTGCAATGCATATATCAGACAAAAGGTTTGCACTCAGATATATAAAATATTCCTACAATTACATGAAAAAACAATAGAATAATGTAGAGTACTTGAATAGACACTTCACAAAATAAAATATACAATTTTACATATTTATATTAAAGTATGCTCAATTTCATTACCCATCATAGAAATGAACATTAAATCCACAGTAAGATATCTTTACATACCTATCAGAATCCTTAATACAAGACAAATGCAAGAAATACCAAATTTTCTTATTAAAATAGCAAGTATATATTCAAAATGGGGATGTATATTTATCTATACTCTATAACCCATTATTTCCCTGGCCAAATATAAAACAATCTTTACCAATAGAAAAGAATCTTGAAAATAACACATCATAACATAGTTTTTAAGTCCATGAATCCATTAAATGACAGGTAAATGGTAAGAATGACTTTAATCAAGATTATCAAAACATATTAATTAATGCAATTGGATGAAAGTGTGTTGGGGGAAAGAACACATTTTCAATGTATCATTTTATAGATTACTTAATGAGTTACTTTTACAATGGAAATAGTTTACAAGCACAACCTTAACCAAATATTCAAACTTAGCATCACCAAAAAATGGAATAAACTAACGCTCACGTGATGGAACAGGAAGTACCCAGAATCACATTTGCAAATTTTTGACAAAACTCTTTAATCTGAATCTAATCATTAGGTTACAATTCATCAAGTCCAAAATATAAGACTTTTTATAAGGCATCTAAGTTTTTAAAAATTACAAGGTCACAAAAGTCATAAAAAGGTGGATCGTGCTTCCATACTAAGGGAAACTAGCTACATGAAAAACTAAGGCAATGTACTGACATTGATTACATCATAGATTGGACTCTTTAAAAAAAAATGTAGAGGGGAGGCCAGGAGATTGTCAAGGGTGGGGGGGGGGAAAAAGGAGACATATGTAATACTCTTTGTAATACCTTAAGCAATAAAAAAAAAATGTAGACACTGTAACATGGACTATATTTTAAGCTACATCACTGAATAAATGTTGAACATTGAATTAATATTCATAATTAGAGCAATGCTATAGTTTTGTAGGAGAATATTCTTCTTCTTAGGTTCTGCAGGCCTAAATACTTGGAGCGAAATGCCGTGCCATCTGAAAATTACTTTCAAATGGTTCAGCAAGAATAACAAAAGCAAGCTTTTTGAGGACTCATCTAGACAATTGCTCTTAAAATAAAATAGAAATTAATATTATCTGGAATGAAATTGCTATTGCCCACAATTACACATTTTCTGTTATAAATATACGTAAAATAAAAATTAAAACTATTTGTATAAACTGTGACCCTTAGCTACATAATTAAGTATTATTTTATTTAATCTCAAAGTTTCTCAAATTGATGTTATAAACTACAACTTTTATTTTAAAGCATTTTTTATAAATTTTAAAACTTTACATTTAAATGACAACAGAGTAGAAGGCATCAGGAATTGAAATATAATTTTTTGGCCTTGTTTTCAAATTAGGCAAACTAGTACCCACTCAATCACATATGGACCTAGAATGAGTAGAAGAAAGTTATTTTTCTTATAATGATGACAATGATAATAATTAGTTTTATGTAACACTGGACAATTTTCAAAATGTTTCCCACTGCATTATTTGGTCCACACAACATCCTTGTGATAAGAAGGAAAAAAAGAACAAATCCCACCATTTTATGGGTAAGGAAATAAAGCTTTAGAAGTTTAAGTAAATCCAAGTTGGATGGTTATTGATGTATTAAATAGAAATATGACAATATTTTTATTTATTACCCAGTATATCTCCCTATACATTGTTTGGAAATACTTCTTAAAACTCATGTGTTTTGTTGTTGCTGTTGTTAATGGTAATGGTGGTGGTAAATGTGGATTGTGATACGTGTATGCACACTGGCCTACAAAGGAATCGAAAGAAGGGAAATAGAAATTAGGCAAGGATGATAAAACTGAAGATTAGCTAAAGACTAAATTTCACAAGAGAAGAAATCCAAAAATGATAGCCAAGAATTGCTAGGTCTTCTTGTGATCACACACACAAAAAAGGACTTGCTTCATTTGCAGAAAAAATCAAATGCATGGATAAAAATAATGGAGATAAAGTAAAAATAGAAGCTAATTTATTTCCATGAGTTTAGGCACTATCAGATCCTCCTAGCAACTCTGATAATCTCTTACCAAAAGGCTCAGGTGGCAAACTAGCATCTCACACAGTATTGAATGTCCTCTACTTGTCTTCCCTAGTTCATCGGCCTAGGCATTACCAAGCTTTACATTGGTGGTGACTTCTTTTTCTATTTCCAGATAAGGTATATAAGATTTTTCCAGATCACAAAGAATTATGTAATTATCAATACATTTGGGGTAAATGTGCCTAGGCATTGTGTCTATTATATCTCTCTGGATTTATATCTAAATTTATATCTGGATTTACATCTATCAGCAGATTTCATACTAATAAATGATTTTAATCAGGATGTTTCTCCTTTAAACTCATGCTTATCCAAAAGAAAAAGTGTAGGGAGAGGCACACATAGTAAGAAAGAGGAAAAAATCAGACATGGATTATCCAGGTGAGATAAAAAATAAGAATAATGACAACTACATCTATTAAAGTGACTGATCTAAGATTTTACTTTTAACACCTTGAATTTGCATTATATAAATATTAAATGGCACGTCTATGTATGAATACACATTATATAAATATGAAATGGTAGGTCATATAAAATAGTATTTTTATTGAAAGATCTATGCAAAAGGAAAATATTATGTAGATTTTATTTATTTTACAGTAGTGTCATTAAGTTTATTTCATTGATGATAAACACCTAATTTCAAAAATATAAGTATATATGTTCTTACATCTGTAATGTTAAAGTACTTATATTTCACTTGATTTCCCACCAAAATGTGTCCTATATTGATATGATCAGCATCACCTACAACTCATAACTTTTTATTCAGTACAACATTGCCAGTGTCCATAATTCACTCATTGAACACTCTGGAGTTTTCTCTTGTTTTGTTTTCTTATTTGATTGTTTTTGAAAATCATTGTATCATGCAGATACTTTCACAAACTGAATGTAAAAAAGTATTGTTTTCTTTTATTTCCTTCTCAGAGATCTTCTCTAGAATGTGAAATAAGTGTGCTTATTATTTGAAATTTAAAATATAACTGTTCCTTTTAATTATTGATTTCAAAAAATTTGAAATCATATTATCAAGCCCTACTTTAAAACAAGAATATAAATCATAGAATATGAGAAACAGTGGAATGCTAATTAATCAATTTAGAAAGAATGAACAAAATACAGATTCATCATTTGGTAACCATCATAGTAGTAGTTGCTATGCATAAGGGTCATCAATGGGTACTATAGCCTGTGGGTGAAAGTTTGATGAGGAACAGGATATTGGAAAATATTGGAATATCACCTTCTAAAATATGAGATACAAAAGGGGAGATGGTGACTTTATACTGGAGAAAAGGGACAGATGGAAACTAGATTAGGTAATAAAAGTTAATATCACAAGTAGTGGGACAGGCTGACATCACACGCCTCCAGATGGGATACACTGAGAAGACCCCTGCATCGTTTGTGGGATTTCCCACAGGAAGTTCAGCCTAAGGTTGGTTGTTAGGAAACATCAGAGGGACACAGGTGGAGGGTCCCTGATAGAATGAAATGAATGCATTCTTCCAGACTCTCAAGGACATGAGAGGCAAGGAAAGGTGGAGGAATAGTCCAAAGAATCTTACTGAGACCTGACAACTAAGTGCAGCAAGTATTTCTGAGTAGGATCCTGGATAAGAAAGGAAAAAGAGACCCTCCAAGAGCAGTTGGGAGAATATTAAAGATAATGCTATATCATGTTGATTTCTTGGTGGGGAGAATTGTCTGATGGCAAGGTAGGAGAATTTTGTTTTGCAGGAAGAGAGTGAATGAGAAAGAGAACAAATGCAGTGTTGTATTAATAAAAGGCTCTAGAATAAGATATTACTTTGGGAGAGGAATCTAGAAGTTTATTGTACTGCCTGGCAAATCAAATGCAGATTTTAAACTATGTCAAAATACAAATAAATAAAATAAAGAACACTAAAATTAATAAATGAAAATAATGAGAACTTCAACCATATATTCTGTCCTGTGAGACTTAGATTATGATTACACCATTATCGATCTGGATGTTTGGCAAATAGGATAATGTCTTTAAATTTTGTTTCATATTTTTATCTTCCCCATACAGATGAAAAGGACATAATTTTTTGCCACATGTAATTCTCTTCAGAATCTGGCTCAAGAACATAGTGATTATAGTTGGAAGGCCCTCTGGAATTTAAGGAAGAGACGGGTCATCTCTCTCCCAAGATAGAACTGAGTCGAATGAGGCGGACTGATGCTCAGTAGCTGAGTTCATTTGTTTATCAAATATTGGCTGACTGATGCTTGACCTCCTGGAACTAGCCGAGTCTCCCTGGCTGGCTGGTTGGCTGAACTCCTGGTCTCTCTTCCTCAAGTCTCCCCACCAACTTCTGTTTCTGCCTTTCCTCTTTTCTCTGGTTGGCTGCTCTCCCTGAGGTTACCAAAATGTTGCCAAAAGATTGAGAGTACCGCTAATGATAATAAAATGGACTCAATACAAGCAGAGAACTCAGATAAAAACAAGGAAAACTCAGAGTGCAAAAGCATTACTGCACACTGTGATGTGTAGCAGTTAATCTTTTTGATTATTTGAACTAGTTGACCATGTTCCACTTACTATGAAGTAGGACAGTAGTGGAATAATTTCATGTATAAATCTTTTTGGCCAATATTATTACTTCAATCTTGTAGACTAACAAAATGTAGTAAGAGTAGGCAGAGGGGTAAGAAAAGATTGAAGTAGTTTCTAGGTCTAGGCACTATGCTAGGCTACTGAGGGGCCTTAGGGCCATAGAGGTAGAGCCTGAATTGTGTCAGGCTAAAAAGACCTATACCCAGATGCACAACTTATCTAACTGAACAGTCTTGAACAAATCTACTTAGGATACATTTCAGATTGGATCAAAGGGTAGCTACCAATTAGTCAATCACCTTCTAAACTGAACAATTAGTTATACTTTCTACTTCATACAATTCATAAGATTATTAATCCTATCTAATAAAGAGGGAATATGCTAATTGAACCTCACGCTGTCACAAAGATGGCAGCGCCCACATCCAATAAGGAAGGAATATGCTAATTGACTGCCATGCCCTCAAAGATGGCAGCGCCCATAGCCACAAGATGATGGTTCCCAGTCCCTCAGCCCCACCAGGGCGGTGGGCGTGGCTAGGCCAGACCTGCCCCTAGGCAGGCTCAGCCGCTCCACACACCTGCCTCTGGAGTCCCCTCAGCCCCCAGCCGCAAGGGCCGCCTGAGACTCAGGTAACCAGGGCCAGCTGAGGCTTGCGTTGCTGGCAATGGCAGCAGCAGAGATGTGATGGGGGCATTGCCTTCCCCTGATCACCGGGTCGCCTCCCACCCCTGAGGGCTCCCAGGCCATGAGAGGGGGCAGGCCAGGCTGAGGGACCCCTCTTCAGTGCATGAATTTTCATGCACCGGGCCTCTAGTATTTTTATAAAACCCATTAGTTAGTCATTGTCATATTGCTACTTCCATTAACAGTATACATGTATGTGTGTTTGTGAAGGGGAGAGAATCAGGGTTTTCCATATAATTACTGCCTTATTATTTGCCTAAATAGATATTTCATATTATTTTCATTAAAAACTTATAGTTATTTATCTGCTGAAAGTATAAGTTATTATGACAATAAATAGCAGTGCAATTGATCATTTTTTCCTAATAGCCTATGTGCATTTTTAATAACATTATTGGAAAACTAAATTAGATTATAAACATTCTAAGCATTTCGGTTAAAATGAAAGGCAAAAGTAGTTCTTTTATGACAGGGAGTCTCCTTAAGTCAAAATATGACAGCCAGCCCTGGCTGGGTAGCTCAGTTGGTTAAGAGCATCATCCTGAAACACCGAGGTTGTAGGTTTGAACCCTTGTCAGGGCACATACAGGAATCAACCAATGAATGCATAAAAAAGTGGAACAACAAATCAGTCTCTCCCCCTTCCTCTCTCTTTCTAAAACCAATTAAAAATTAAAAATATATATATGGCAGCCACACCAGCTACTGTGAATAGAGAATTCAGACACTTGCTAGAAAAACTGGTCACCAATGTGCCACTAATGAGGGGGATGATAGAGGTCTTCTGGAGTGACAGCCAAGGTCAGGAAACTTCTTTCAAGGCACAAGATTGTAATAAATTCTGTTTTATAGCTATAACATCCGTGGTTAAAATTAAAACTATCAACTCTTTTTATAAAATTGCCACTAGATGTGTCATGGATCCTTGTGTTTCTCCTGCTCTACCACAGCTTGTGCCACCAGCAGAGTTCATGCCCATTTTGAAAAGACGAGCTTTATATAAGAAGAGAGTGAAAATAATTAGGAAATATTTGAAGAGCTAATGTGATTTAGCACCTATCTAGTCACATTACCTCAGTGACTATCTTTCTGCCACTACATAAAGCTTATCCTTTTATTGACTGATGCTCAGAAGGCCATAACATTTTAGTGCATGTATGTGTTAAAATGCATATTTGACTCCCAGTACCACCCAATTTCCCCATCCAATGCTACTTTGTATGAAAGACTTTACTTTGTCAGACCTAGATAAGCCTTAATAATTTCAGTTAGGCCATGAAACAAAAATAATCTCTATGCATCAGCATTGAGGATAACCTAAACACTGAGTGCCCTTAGAATGAACCATGGTCTTCTTCTGAAATTTTGTGAAAATCTTACATTTGCAATTATTAATAAACTAGAGGCCCAGCGCATGAAAATTCATGCACTGGAGGGGGGGTGTCCCTCACTGTCCGGGAGCCCTCAGGAGCGGGAGGTGACCAAGTGATCAGGGGAAGGTAACGCCCCCATCACACCTCTCCTGCTACCACCGCTGGCAGTGCAAGCTTCGGCCGGCCCTGGTTACCTGAGCCTTGGGCGGCCCTGGGGGGCTGGGGGCTGAGGGGACTGGGGGACTCAGAAGGCAGGCGTGCAAGGCCAGGCCCGCCCCCAGGCAGGGCTGAGGGGATTGGGCACTGCCATCTTGTGGCTGTGGGCACCACCATCTTTGAGGGCAAGGCAGTCAATTAGCATATTCCCTCCTTATTGGCTATGGGTGCCACCATCTTTGAGGGTGAGACAGTTAATTAGCATATTCCTTCCTTAGTGGCTGTGGGCAATGCCATCTTTGAGGGTGGGGCAGTCAATTAGCATATTCCCTCCTTATTGGTTGTGGGCACCAGCATCTTTGCAATGGTGTGAGGGTCAATTAGCATATTCCCTCTTTATTTGATAGGATACTAGATAACTGCATTGCTGAATTAAAGAATCATTCCATATTTCTGGGCAGGAGTCTACATAAAATCACAGAAAATAGGTCTACTAAAATAGCAAGTTCATAAAATTAAAACTGCGATTCTCAGTATTGCTGTTATAGATAACTGCACTATACAGTTATAAAAACTGGTAACATAAGGAATTGAGTCAGCAGAAATAAAGTAATGTATTTATATAGTTTAAGAAGTTGAGAGGTGAAGCATCCCCCAAAAACCTTGTCCTTGTGGATGAAAGATCTTTCAGGCATGTGTTTCCAGAATAGGGAGGTTTCATCCATATTGAACAATTGCTCTGGCACGTAATTTTCATCCTCAGTTGGCTTATCTAGAGTTTCCAAAAATTCTTTAGCTGCCTTCACATCAAAACTCAGACTCACCATTCACATTCACATTATGGAATGAATAATGATTCTTGAATCATTTAAGCCACCCAGAGCTTGTAGTAAATTCAATCTTATAATCAGGTCCAGCCTTTTCTTTGAACATTGCAAACACACTTTGCTCGGCCTGTGATAGTCATGCTACTGGGATGGATACGCTTCTATGCCTGGTCCTCAATCCAGGTCATTAGAAGGTCCTTCATGCATGCTATAGGCCCTTCTTGAGTTTTGTTAGTATTATGCACTACACAGAATTGTATGTGCTGTACTTTTATAAGGCTAGCAGCACAGTAGGTTTATCTACACCTGCATCACCACAAACACGTGAGAAATGCATTGTGCTATGGTATTACTACCGCTACAATGTTATTAGAAAATAGAAACTTTTCAGCTCCATTATAATAATATGGGATCAGATTCCTATTTGTGGTCAGTTGTTGACAGAAATGTCATTATGGGTCATATGGATGTAATTCAAGCTCTGCAACATTAGGGATAAAAGTTGATTTTATAAGTAAGACTTTCTCAATGGGAAAAAAAAGAAAAAGAAAGAAAGAAAGAAAGAACGAAAGAAAGGAAGGAAGGAAGGAAGGAAGGAAGGAAGGAAGGAAGGAAGGAAGGAAGGAAGGAAGGAAAAAAATGAAAGGAAATGAAAAAGAAAAGAAAAGGAAAGGAAAGGAAAGGAAAGGAAAGAAAAGAAAAGAAAAGAAAAGAAAAGAAAAGAAAAGAAAAGAAAAGAAAAGAAAAGAAAAGAAAAGAAAGCCTTTCTGGATTCATGAGGCCATACATGAAGCCCATTGGAGAAAGTGAGCACCTTATAAGAATAAACGGTTTGTTACCAGCAGAAAAAAAGAACAAAACACATTCACTCTAACAGTCTACTTGGACCCTGAGAGTATTATGCTGGCCCACAATAGGGATTTTTTTGAACTTCCTAAAGAGGGCTCAGGTGCAACAGAGTGTATCTGAATGGGAAAGGGTTACAAGTGTTGTGGGATAGTAGGTGGTATTCCAAAAATGTATTACAAGCAGCCAAGAATGTGCTTTAATATTTTTAATAGCCCTAGGCTTTGTAATAAAATTTTGTAGGGTGAGAGGGTTTTTTTAAACATATATATATATATATATATATATATATATATATATATATATATATAGACTGTTCTCTTTAAAACCAAAGTCAGTCATTGTAATTTAATATTTAATGGCTTAATGGCTGTGGACTATAAGTGGTAGGTTTTAAAAATTAATTGATTATTTTTCGTGTCCTTTGGGGAATATATTTTCAATTATTAGCAGTGTACAATATTGCCTACTCTTTCTCTCATTAACACATTCCATCAAAAATGCCAAATGGAGACTCCTATTAAAGTCTAATGTGATAAATTGTAATTTTTCTTGCCAATTATTTCCACACTCAATCAGAATACCAAGATTTTTAGAACCTTTTAAAAATGTAAATACTAAAATTAAACATACTAAAGTACAACGAGTTAACATTTCTATCTTCATTAAAACTAAAATTATCCCAACATTCTAAAATAAATCTTTTGGAAAATTCCTATAATAATAGCTATAATATTAACCCATAGTAGAGATATGCAACCTTTGGTGATCCAATGACATTTCCATTCCTTATTATTCATATGTGAAATATGAACTAAAAGAGTATTCCATAGACATAAAAGTGTTTTGTAAATACAAACCAATGTGAAAAAGAGGTGCTACTTTTAAAAATGATATTTTCAAGTCATTTTCAGTTTTAATAATACCTGTTTAATCCATCTAAGTTCAAAGCACATACTCTTTTTTAGTTCAAAGTTTTGTTAAATGTTCACATTCTAACAAATGAATTAATTCAAAATTGGTAGTGCATATTGCATGTTGATTAGTAAGGTAAGCATCTATCCACAACTGCTCAGTTTCAAACACCTGAAACGCTAGATCTATTTGCAAAAGTATAAACCAAGATTTTTTTTGGTATGGGTTTATATTGTTCATTAAGGAAAAAAGGAGAATAAAGTATCTTAACATTAGAGCAATTAGTAATACCATTACCACATGTCATATCTATATAAAGTTCTATTATAATGCCTGTAATTTCATATTGTTTTCTTCTTTTATTGATATGGAATTTCTTCTTCCTTCTTTGTAAGTTTCCTTTGGTTGTCTTTATACTTTTCCCCCTGGTAAAACTTACTTTGGTTTGGCTTTGCAGGATTTAGAAAATGTAAAAATCAGATAAAATGAGTTATTTGAAAAAAAACAACAACAACCCTACAATTTTAAGAGTTTCCATCCATTGTAGCATTTGTCCATTAGAATTCATGATATCTGAAAAAATAAACTGAGGTGCTGCTCCCTTTTTCTGAAGACATGTATGCTAGAGATATGTATGCTAATCAGAGAGCTCTTTTCTTTCTTCTTCTTTAAAATTAGTAGTCCAACTGATTACTTTATCTTAGTGAACTCAAAACTGTCTATCACTCCAATTACAACTTTTAAAATAAACAATTTAAATAAAAAACTGAATTTTAAAATTAAAAAATAATATTTAAGAATTTTAAACTACATTTTTAAATTTAACAAAAAGCTTTAAGGAAACATTTTCTTGACTACTCTGCAGGTTTATAGTCTAATCCATGAATGACACTGCATGGTAGGATTAGTGTGTGATGGTGTGTGTTTCTTCTTAAGTTTTTTTATTTTTTTATTTCACATTAAATAAACTGAGAGCGACTAATAAGTCAGACCTGAGAATCACATAATATGATGCAGAATTTTGTTTTGTTGGTTTTGTTTTTTTGGCCTCCAGTACTTAATAATCTTAGCCTTGGGTACACTGAAATACATAAAATCAAAATTCAAGTATTAAGAGGAAAAAATAAGACAGATCCTCAAGAAAAATCCCGTATTTGCTCTCATAACTTAAGTCAACTTAAAAAGCAATTGTGAGTGTGGTTCTATGAAGGTGTCAGTTATCCAAAGAACTGGCTACGTGAAAGTTTAAAAAAACTTTTGTTCCCATATTTGATAAAATTCATTGATTTTTTTCCTAGACAGGGACATCACTGCCTTGACTTAATTTGCATATTTTGGTAAACTAGTAAACATTTTTGTTTTTTGTCCATTTGCAATTCTCCTTTAGTAAGTTATTTACATTAGATGTTTTGCTCATTTTTATATTATCATGTTTATATACTTTTGTAATTAATTGATAAGGCCCTAATTATCAATTTTATTAGCCTTATATTTATAAATTACATTGTAATTTTAAATTATGGTAACTGACCATACTAAATTTTAATATATTTATGTACCCAAATTTATATATATTTCTTCTTTAGGTATTAGGCCTTAGAAAATCCTTTCTCTGTCTGAGTATATAAATATTCACTATATTTTGTTCCAGTGGATTTGTAAGTTCAGTTTTTCCATGTGAATATTTAACTTTTCTGGAATTCACTTTGGTATAAGGTGTGAGGCTATTTCCAATTGGCTCTACATAATTTCTTCATTTATCCTTTCTTTCCTCACCAGTCTGAAATGTCATCTCTCTCATATACTAAAATCCCATGTAGAGTTACTTTTTCTATATTTCTCTTCTGTTTCTCAGATCTTTCTGTCCAGTCTGGCACAACCCTACCACATATGATTTTTATACTTTAACAGTATATTGTACAATCTGGAGGTGGCATTGCTCTTCTTTAAAAATAAAGTTCTGGCTAGTCATTAACTTCTTTCCCAGATAAACCTCAAAATAATTTGACAAGTTCCAAACAAGTTCCACTGGGAACTTGATTAGAATTGTGTTAAGATTGTAGGTGAACTTGAGGAGCTGACTTCCTCCTCTTCAGAGATCACCACTTAATATTTTTTTCTATGCCCTTCAGTAAAATCTATCTTCCTCAAACAGGCAAGCACAGTTCTGTTAAATGTATCCTATATATCATATACACTGTTACTATTTTAAAGAACTATATCCTTACTATATTGGTTAACTGACTATTTATGCTGTCTATTTGGCAAAACTGTTAAAAATGGAAAGTATACAATCTTTCAGTGCCCATTTCTGTTCTTATCTCTGTTCTTTAGTAGCCCTGTGAACTTGGGCCAATTGCTAAATATTTCTGGCCTTTTATTTACTAACAGGGAAGGAATCTACATTGCCCATGTTTTTGTTTTTGTTTTTTTGGATTAACCAGATGAATGTTTATGCACTCCACTTTCAAATATATGTGTTCAATATTTTTAAGTGAACAATCTAAGAGCTATGAAATAATGGAAAATAATCAGATTTATGTTTTACTCTAACATATAATCATATTTTATATCCATATTAGTCTAAAACCATATCATGAAAACAAAAAATATCCTAGGAATTCTTCAACTCTTTCAAAAATAGAACCAAAAATGGTATCAAAGATACTAATTCTTTAGTTTTCATTTAATTTGAAAACTAATAGATGAGCAGTGCGCTCTTCATTTTTGTTGCATATAAAATATACAAAGATAAAAGAGAAATGTGTGTCATAAAAAATGGCATTTGTCACATACACAGTGCAATTACAGTTCATGATGTAATAATTTTAAATGGATTTGATGAACTACACTTGGATATTTCTATGATGGTTCCTGTGATCACATAGTTGGGTAAACATACAACTGCAAATACACACATTATACACATAAAAATACAGACATTTGCCCTAGCCAGTTTTGCTCAGTGGATAAAGCATCGGCCTATGAACTGAAGGATTCCAGGTTCGAATCTGGTCAAGGGCACATGTCCAGGATTGCGGGCTTGATCACCAGCAGGGGATCCCCAGTAGAGGCATGCAGGAGGCAGCCAATCAATGATTATCTCTCATCATTGATGTTTCTCTCTTCCTCTCCCTTACTTTCTGAAATCAATACAAATATTTTTTAAAAATACAGATATCCTACAAAAACTCCAAAGAGCCATGTGGTGACTTTGGTGAGCAAACTGACTACTATCATCTTTTTTAGACATATTTCATTGGTGCAAAATATGCAGAAGCTCTGGGTTAAAACTAGTTTAAAAATGACACAGTTAAGTAGCAAGACTAAAGGACAATCTACATAGAAGAGAATTGGCTCAATAATCTGGAAAAAAAAAATCCCTGCATTTTATTCTTGTGAAATTTAGCAAATTGTAAACATTTTATTTTTTTCTACCTCCTTCAAAATGGAAATACCTGATATTTTTTCTCAGTACATATACAAACAAAAATATTTGTGTATGAGTAATATACTTCTACTCTCAATTCAGTTAACTGAGAGAACATTAAATTCAATTTCCTTGTTATTAATACTTCTTAATAACAAGAAAGCCACCAAGTACATAACAAGGCCATAAAACTAGGGAATATTTTAATTGGCAACTTCACCTTGTCTATAACATGTATGTTATTGCCATAGTTCTCAAATAGTTATCAGACTCTTGTAATGTCTATCATCATTAATTTTTCAAGAACAAATTGATAAGAAGTTCCTTCCTCTTTGCTATACAGCACAAAGACAAGCAAATAGGGTTGACTTGTAGAACTTTAATGACCCACCGTAAAAATGAACTAGGAGGGAAAAAGAGTGGGTTTGCAAAGCACAGGCAGCTACAAAACAGTCTCCCACCTAGTGATCTTGACTCCAACACACGTATGTCTAATCATGTTGTGCTTGGAAGACTTTCCATCTCAAAAATCAGACCTACCAAATTACATTAAAATGGAGAATTCTCTATTTTTCAGTAAATTGAATCAAAGAAGAGCATTAGTCCATAAGAAAAAGGAAATATTTTTTTTAAACCTAATTCACATCTGTCATGATTATTTTGATTTAGATGTTTGGAGTGATCAAACTCACAATTTTCTTTGATTTAAATGAACAGCAACATTTAAAATACCCACAGCCTTTCCTCTTTTATCTGGCTATAGGACACTCTACTTCACTGCTCTCTAAAGTTATAATAAAATTACAACACAGAGTTAACCACATTACATAACAATTTATCCTACAATATATTCAATTTTTCAGATAAAGGTGAATTGTCCTAAAGCTTACCACATAACTCAATGTGTTTCTGCCCTATGTAAAATTTTACTATGATATCTTCAAAAGAGTCACTACCTTTCGTCTGATAATCAAAATATATACTATATTTACTTTGGACATTTTGATTTAATTGTTCTCTGGTTTCAGCAGAACTGAAATAAATGTTTACTTGTTGAAATTTTAGTCTAAAAATCGTTGTCAAGATTTTGGTGTCTCCAATCTTTTCTCATAAGTTTTAAGCCACTGAGAATTTTTAAGAGTAAAAAGGTAAGAAAAGATTAAAATAAAAGGCTTCTAAGTAAGATGCAGTAATACATCTAATTTAAAAGGGATTAATCATTACCAATTTAGCATCAAAGGAACTGTCAAAAGAAAGGAGTTCCATATGGGCCATGTCATGGAAGGCTAGAAAAAGATGGGCTACTCACCTCCCCCTCTACCCAACTACAGAGAAAAAGAATAAGTAAATAAATTCTAGTCTCAAAAGAACATGTGGATTTCTTTCAGGATCATGCCTTTACAAGCAGGACCCACATTATCAGAGTCCCTGAGATGCATGAGGGTTCATCTACAATCCATGATTTCAGCACAGACATTGGGAAAGCCACTTTCAGCATGTGCACTCTTGCCATCCACATGTGCTTACTCGTCATATGTTCCTGGCTTGATCTCATCTACTCCAGCTGTGACTCCAGTCATCAGAAAGCTCAATTCCTTCCTTCCGTCCCACTTTCCTCTCTTCTTCTCTCACAAAGAGTGGTCTAGGCTAGATTAAAACACTATTATTTTCATACACTGGGAGGAGAAAAACAAAGGATAGGAGAAGTACTAACCCTGAAAATTCAATTAGCAAATGAAGTGACTACAGAGTCAGACAGGCATAGGTTTCAAATGCCTCTGCAGCTACTTAGTAGCCGTGTGATACTGGGTAGGAGACCAAAACCACATGAATGTCACTTGTCTAATCTACAAAATGGGATGGTATACCTGCATAGCACAATAGTTACAAGGATTTAAATTGTAATAAAATACCAGAAACATATGCGTTTTCAGTTAATATTAGCCTACTATGAAGCATTTTGGGGAAGGAGTGTAAGAACAGAATGAAGTTATCTAGTTTGTATAGTGGCAGAAGATAACTAACTTATTGTGGTGATCACTTTTTAATGAATATAAATTTTAAAGCCCTGTAGTATATTTGAAACTAATATAATATTATAAGTCAATTATACTTCAATAAAAATATTTATCTACTTATAAAGCAGACTAAAGCCAAGTATTCAAGAATAGTTTAATTGTAGTATTAAGAGATAATACTATATAATGAAACTATACCCACCTGTATTATTCACTTCAAAGTGCATATAAAATACTCAAAATTCTTAATTATTATATTAGTCCTAGGGTAGAAAATAGTTAGACTTGTATTTGTATATTTTCATGTCCACAAGATACAAAATGATTATAATAAAGATAAATCTGAAAAATCATAGAAGCAGCTATATAAAAGCCTAAGCGACCATTAGGACTAAATAACCAGAATGACCGGAACGACTGGAACGACCGGTCGACCAGTCTCTATGATACACACTGATCACTAGGGGGCAGACGATCAATGCAGGAGCTGCCTCTGGTGGTCAGTGCACTCCCACAGTCAACCTTCTGCAGCCAGCCGGCAGGGTCGGAATCTGGCATCTACTCCTTCTGCGCCTGGCCCAGCAACCTGCACCTCCTCTCCCGACCCCACCAGGGCCTTCAGCCCTGGGCTGGGACAGGGAACCAGGGGTGGGTGGTGGCAGATGAGGCCCCTTTCCCAAGGAGGCTGAGGGCTGGCTCCCTCCTTGGGGCTGATGGCCAACCTCCCATACCTTGTCCCTCCCCCCTGGCCGGCAGGCCCCAATAGGCCTGCAGTTCCTCCCCTTGTCCCTCCCACCCAATGGGCAATCCACGATTGGCCCAGTCCTGATCGGCCCTCATCGCCAGCCAGGCCTAGGGACCCCACCCGTGCACGAGTTTGTGCACTGGACCTCTAGTACTATTTTAAATCTGTCTATTTTACTACTTGTTTTATTTTTTGCCCAAGTTCTATGCTGGTGAGGCCTTGGAAAATTTTAGTTCATGAAAATATTTCACATATTAAGCACACTGTTGAGATGTTATCGATAAAAATAATCTATAAAAATATGTGATCAAAGAAAGTTGAGAAAGAGGGAAGAACTATGAAAGTAGGGTCATGGTAGGTATCCTGGAATGCTAATTTACTGAATTTAAACAGCCTACAGCTTCACTATTCCCAGTCATACTTATCTGTTTGAATACTTTGAATTGCTGATAAGAGAAAACTCAACTCACAACAATTTAATCAAATATGGAATTTACTGTCAATATTACTGAAATGTTCTGATGTGGGTTTCAGTTGGGATGAGATAAAGGTTCAAAGTCCACATCTCTGAAATCTGTCACTTCTATCTTCGTGTATGAGCTGTGCCTTCAGGTTGGCTTCTCTCAGGGTCACAATATGGATGTCACCAATAACTGGGGTCATAGCTCTTTACTTACATCCAAAAAAGAGAGAGAAGGGATATTATCTCATAACAATCTAAAAATGTCCTGAGCCTTTCACAGGTCAAAATACCACTGTACTAATCCCTGCGGCCAAGGGAATGCCACATGCTGGTTGGCTGAGGTCTATGCTACTTGAAAAACCATGTATTGTCAGGTAAGTCAACATTCACCAGTAGAGTTTGGAATGGCTTGCTACCAAATTACCCTGCTACACATAAGAGAAAGGGGGGAACAAGATGTTGGAGAAAGAACTAGAGAATCCACTATGTGCATATGCCACAGCTGAAATTTTTGTTATAAAAACCCAAAACTGCATGACATAACTAAAAGACTGTTTATCACACAGTATAGATCAAGTATGATTAAGTATGCCAGATCCATAGCAGGCTCTATCATAATTAAAATTAGGTACATGCAAGGGAAAACTCATTTACTATGATGGCACAGTTGATTCAAGATTAGTAGGTAATATCAGAAGTGTAATATGCATCATTAAAGAGCAAAGTACTCGATGCTACTGTCCCAATGTGCTTCTGGATAGGGCTTATACCATAAAAAAACAGGGTTTGGCCAGGGATACAAAATATGAGGATACTGACTCATCTCAATAAAATTAGAGGTCCTAATTTTATGGACACAGAAATGTCAGATTTCAGAATTTTGAAAGAGTATAAAGAGATTAAGTATTGGTTAAGTAACAATTCAAAGAGAATAAAGGAAACAGCCAATAGCCCTCCCTAGGTTAGCATATTTAGTCACTGTTGTATACATTTGTACTGTTAAGATGGCTTGTCAGGGATAAGGGAAAAGGGAAAAGGTTGAATAGGTAAGGTACAGATACTAAGTTGGTGAAAAAATCCTGCATGATACTATAATGATGGGTGTATGACACCTACAGCTCAAAGAGCTAAACTTCATGGATGCAACTTCAGTAATAATCATTTAGACGAGCGGTTCTCAACCTGTGGGTCGCGACTCCTTTGGCAGTCGAACGACCCTTTCACAGAGGTCGCCTAAGACCATCCTGCATATCAGTATTTACATTACGATTCATAACAGTAGCAACATTACAGTTATGAAGTAGCAACGAAAATAATTTTATGGTTGGGTCACAACATGAGAAATTGTATTTAAAGGGCCAGAAGGTTGAGAACCACTGATTTAGACGGTCAGGGGATCCCAGGATGGAATGCAGAATGCGACAACAGAATATATCTTTATTACCAAAATATTAATCAACCTTCCTGAAGGGGGCTGGGAGAAAGTTGCTGACCTAAGTAACTTTGGAAATATGCGGAGTCCATAAGACTAAATGCAAAAGGAACTGTTCGTAGTACTATAAAGTTGTTTGCCACGGAAGTATGGCTTATTGATTCAGAAGCCACTATACGTGTCTACTGGGATTAAATAATTAACTAAATAGATGGCAGATGGTGGGATCCAGGTTTCTCACTATTGGAGCAGGAGGTTATTATTAAAGAATTAAGAGGGAGAGGCTAGGATGATACATGGGCTTAGATATCAGAGTTGGAGACATCAGTATAACTGATGTTTAGCTTAATAGAAATACAGAGGATTATACACAGACATATTTACAGATACACATATGTGTGGAAGAGTATGCACAGCACAGATATCGCTTCTTCTGGAGAGCACTGCTCCCTCTTCTGGACTCCTGTTGACAATGGCACATACATTTATTGTAATACACATCATGCTGTTATATTGTTTACTTACATATTTGGCTACACCTGTGCACTATGGGCTCTAAAAAAAATGAGATGAGATGATATTCCTGCTTCTATTCTTGGGGCATTTAAAAGTCAAGATGTAAAGGGTTTCCAAAATATTTGTAAGAGGAGTGTAGTCTAGCTCTTAGGACCAGGATCTTATCCTGCCCCCTTATTCTTCACAGTAGCTTGTAGCCTGAGTAAGGCTTTAATATTATCCTACTTTAGGGTGTATAAAGCTTAGATTACTAGGTCCTCCCTCATACAGGTATTGCATTTTAAAAAGTGATCTAAAATACCTAACACAGCACTTTACAGAGCTTTACTAAGTTAACTTAGCATTATTCTTAAATTATTTTTAGCTAAACTTACCTTATTTGTCATTTAGGTAGTAAGACAACATTACTTTCCCCCCCCCCCTTTCTATGTCCCTGATTCTATTATGATCACCAGATTATTTATTCACTTGATTCTTAGATTCACTTGTTAATAGATGCATGTTTGTTGTTCATAATTTGTATCTTTACCTTTTTCTTCTTCTTCCTCTTCTTAAAGGATACCTTTCAGCATTTCATATAATACTGGTTTGGTGGTGATGAACTCCTTTAGCCTTTCTTTATCTGTGAAGCTCTTTATCTGACCTTTAGTTCTGAATGATAGCTTTGCTGGATAAAGTAATCTTGGTTGTAGGTTCTTGGTATTCATCACTTTGAATATTTCTTGCCATTCCCTTCTGGCCTGCAAAGTTTCTGTTGAGAAATCAGCTGACAGTCGTATGGGTAGTCCCTTGTAGGTAACTGAGTTTCTTTCTCTTGCTGCTTTTAAGAGTCTCTCTTTGTCTTTTGCTCTTGGCATTTTAATTATGATGTGTCTTGGTGTGGTCCTCTTTGGATTCCTTTTGTTTGGGGTTCTCTGCGCTTCCTGGACTTGTAAGTCTATTTCTTTCACCAGGTGGGGGAAGTTTTCTGTCATTATTTCTTCAAATAGGTTTTCAATATCTTGCTCTCTCTCATCTTCTGGCACCCCTATAATTCTGATGTTGGTACGCTTGAAGCTGTCCCAGAGGCTCCTTACACTATCTTTGTATTTTCGGATTCTTTTTTCATTTTGCTTTTCCAGTTGGGTGTATTTTGCTTCTTCGCATTTTGAATCTTTGACTTGATTCTTGCGGTCCTCTGGTCTGCTGTTGGGTGTCTGTATAATATTCTTTATTTCAGTCAGTGTATGCTTAATTTCTAGTTGGTTCTTTATCACAACATCGAGGGTCTCATTAGATTTCTTGAGGATCTCACTACATTTATCGGCGGTCTTACCAGTCTTTTCGAGGGCCTACTAAGTTTATCGGCAGCTTCTAGACAGTTCCTGAGAGACCTTAAAAGTGTGGTCTTAAGCTCTATATCTTCCATTTCTGACATTTGCATCCTGTTTCTTTGTCTCCACATTTTTTTTATCTTTTCTTGGTGCACCCCCTAATGGTCTTTGTGCGCAGTCTTGTTGTAGTTAAGCCTTGATTGTTGTAGTTAATACTGGGGGGATTTGACCTCCAGGCCAACTGGCTATGAGCAACATTACTTTTTGAACTTTCACTGTAAACAGTGAAATAAATTCCAATGGAAAAAAATAATTAAAAACCCCGATTCCTGTTTGCAATGAGTTCATAGACCTACATGCAATTGTAAATGGTTTAGACAACTCTCCTGAGAATTATGCAGATATATTAATTTATGAGCAACATACATAAACTATACAATCTTACAAAATCTTATAAATAAATACTCTATGTACAAATATTTTGTGGGATGAGTTTCAACAAGAGGCATGTGTTTTGATGGGGAGAACTGGGAAAAGGCATTTTCTGTCTTCCAAAATTTTCCACCTTACATTTACACTGTTGCTATTTTTTTAAATATATTTTATTGATTTTTTACAGAGAGGAAGGGAGAGAGATAGAGAGTTGGAAACATCGATGAGAGAGAAACATCGATCAGCTGCCTCCTGTGCATCTCCTACTGGGGATGTGCCCGCAACCCAGGCACATGCCCTTGACCGGAATCGAACCTGGGACCCTTCAGTCCACAGGCCGATGCTCTATCCACTGAGCCAAACCGGTTTCGGCTACACTGTTGCTATTAAAGTAAACAGAAAAAGATCCTCACCTCAAGATCATATGTATTTGCAGAGTGAAGAGAATGGGTGAAAAAAGTTAGTCCCTACATAAAAATTCAATAGATTAATGTAAACATGTCTTTCCACGAACTATCAGAAAACAGATAGGTACACCTCTAGACTTCATTCTGCTTCTGAAGGACCTAATGAAGTGACAAACCCTTTAACATTGGGCCAATCAAATTTTAAAAACTAAAGACCTTTGGTCATAAAGTTAATGCTTAAATATTTGGTGCGAAAACTCTAATATTCTTGTGCCAAACCTTTCTTACCTATACCCTGAAACTGTGCAGTGGTGCTGAGAGCCCTTCCTTTTATCTTCTTTTAAAAAATATATTATATTGATTTTTTTACAGAGAGGAGGGGAGAGGGATAGAGAGTTAGAAACATCGATGAGAGAGAAACATTGATCAGCTGCCTCCTGCACACTCCCTACTGGGTATGTGCCCGCAACCAAGGTACATGCCCTTGACCAGAATTGAACCTGGGACCCTTGAGTCCACAGGCTGACGCTCTATCCACTGAGCCAAACCGGTTAGGGCAGCCCTTCCTTTTAAATAATAAAATGGGAAAGCTTTTAATTTATTGTAGAATTCAGTGTGCCAGCCAAATTTATCAGAAATCCTGGAACTATGAAATAATGGTTTGCAGTTGCATTTCCCCAGATGATGAAGCAGGTCGATGGCAAGAACCAGACGTCAGTCATCAGTCCTGACAGGAGGAATAAGCCAAGGATGAGCAAAGGCGGCCAGCTCAGCTTTTAAAACAATGTGACAAAGTCAGAATTCCTTCCAATCCAATGTTTCCTATCGGGAAAAAAAAAAAGGGCTGATTCCCAAATAATAATGTGATCCCATCATTCTGAGGCACAAGCCAGCCAAAACTTGTCTGGTCTTTTTAATACAAAATCACGCCACATCAAGAATTCATGTCCAACTATCTAGGGCTTTACATCAACACTCTGTAGCCATTGTTTTCTGGTCTCATCCTGTGGTTGGCTGGCTGAGGATTTGGAAATCCCTGGTCATGTTGATCTATTTCTGGTCTCCCAGTTCAGTAAGGGGAGCTCTCCTCCACCTGCCAGCCAATCAGTGCTCAGAGACAGTCATGCATTTGATGAATTTGTGTGGAAAAAATCCCAGCCCCACAACTTCCTCCCTGATAAGGTGGGACCAGTACATACTTTTCAACACTTTCCTTTTTTTCTCACCAGAGAGTTTGGGCAAAAGCAACACTGATGGGGAACAAGACACGGCTTTTCCTCGTGGGGCCATATACACCTGTGTACACCGGGACTGTAATGGACGCCCACAAGCAGCAAGGATGGCAACTTCCCTCTGCAGTTACAGGAAGGCTTGAAGGATCATGAAATATATCATTAATGTGTGAAGCAAAGAAAGAATAAAAAAGCAACCATGTTATTTTTTCCACATTTAAAAAACAAAACTGCCATTCATTTTTAAAGCTTTTGATGTTATTCAATTGCACAGAAAGCCATTTTTAAAAAAATAAATTTTATTTATTTTTTTACAGAGAGGAAGGGAGAGGGATAGAGAGTTAGAAACATCGATGAGAGAGACCCATCGATCAGCTGCCTCCTGCACACCTCCTACTGGGGATGTGCCCGCAACCAAGGTACATGCCCTTGACCGTAATTGAACCTGGGACCCTTCAGTCTGCAGGCCGATGCTCTATCCACTGAGCCAAACCGGTTAGGGCCAAAAAGCTGTTTTAAAAGCTAAACACAGTTTAAAATGCAGACTGCTTGTAGGTGTAGGAGGAAAGTATCTCAGAGTCCCCGACTGGCCTTATTGCCGTCTTTCCCCCTTGAACAACCGAACTATTACAGCATGTGAATCCCATATGAATCCATTCTTTCTTTTTTCATTAACTTAGCAATAGTGAAAAACTACCTTTACTTTCTACACTGTACCAGAGTAACTGTCACTATGTACACGTTAACTGCCCCAATTGCTTTTAAACTGACAGGGTGAATTCTGAATCTGAATCCTAACATGACAAGTGGTTTTAAATATAATTTTCATTCAAAATGTACATCACATTCTTTTTAAAAATCAAAAAATATATATTTTATATGTTGCAATCTATATTTTAAATGTCTTTTTTCTAGTTTTGCCTATTGCTATAATATTCTTGATAAAAGAGACTGGATGATTTTATTCATAGAGCTTAAATATTACAGTAAATTCACGAAGAGGAAGTATTTTTGAAAATATACAGCAAAATAAGGGATGTGCATGTGAAGTACATTAAAAGACAAATATGGAAACTCACTGGTCTAGAAACTATATTTTAAAGGAAAGCATTGGATGTCTTGAAAACCTCAGGAAGGTGCAGACAAGCGCTTTGATTGTTTGGACATTTGCTGTACGCGCTCCAAAATGCTCTTAGATAGCATCACCACCAAATCACATCATTGTAACCTTATATTTTACCATTACTCAGGAAAAAATAGAAATCTCTAAACACACAGCACAGAATCTAAATAATACCTTTAAAATAAGCAGTATATGCATTCACACTCATCTATCAACTATGAGAATAAATTGAAATTGACAAATATTAATGGTGTTTCTCCCCCATATGTACAAAGCCAGTGCAGGCCCTCAGCTTCTGTGGGACCTGTCTGGCACTGGCCACAGTCTAATGATCCAATGGAATCACCCCAGGTATTCAGTCTGGCACTACAGTTAAATCCTTACAGCAAGGTTTATCAGTGAACAATTACATCACTGGGAGAGAATTTTAAAAACACATGCTGAATTTAGCTATATATTATGCTTTGCCTAAAGCAGCGGTCCAGATATAGTTTTAACTCATTGCATATTATTAAGTCAATAAACCTGGAATACGAATACTTATTAAATACATTTATATTTTATACCATTTCAGTTTGGGTTCATACTATAGTATCTGTTCTTAATTCATTTCCTTCAGGGGGTGTGAAATATCCACCTGAAAAATGGATGAAGTATGTGCCCAGTTGTGCTGAGAGAAGGCAATGAAAACAAAACATGGGTAATTTCTCAGAGTATCAGTCAGAGTCCAATGATTTCAGATAAACATTGTTCAACTATATCACTCACTTCTACAGGACAGTTGAGAGGCATGTCCAATTTTCTCTTTCTAAAGAGATCTTGCCCTAGCTGGTTTGGCTCAGTGGACAGAGCATTAGCCTGTGAACTAAAGGGTCTCAGGTTCAATTCTGGTAAAGGGCACATGTCTGGGTTGGGACTCCATCCCCAGTAGGAGGCGTGCAGGAGGCAGCCAATCAATAATTCTCTCTCATCTTTGATATTTCTATTTCTCTCTCTCTCACCCATCCTTTCTGAAATCAATAAAAATATATTTAAACATAAATAAATAAAGAGATCTCATCTCTTGTTCAGAGAGTGTTTATATATGCAGAGCCATCATCAAGTGTTCACAGCTTTCAGTAGAAACTAAAAATAATTTTCCAGGTAATGAACTTGTAAAGTAGAACAGATAAAGTCAACGGAGTCTTTCAAGCTAAGTGTTCTGGTTTGTTGCTTATAGTTTCATTTTGCTTCCCTCCTTTTGCTCTTATTTTAATCTTTAATTACTATTATTAGCAATAACAATGTCCAACTAATCATTGATTACAAAAAATTTTATGAATTTGTATCAATATAAGTTATGTACTGTATGCAGAGCTCACTTTCTAAAAACAAAAACCTGAAATAAGACCATTATGCTAAGCGAAATAAGCCAGTCACAGAAACATAAATATCACATGATCTCACTCATTTGTGGAATATAATGAACAACATAAACTGATGAACAAAAACAGATCCAGAGACAGAGAAGCATAGATGGTCAAACCTCAGAGGGAAGGTAGGAGAGGATGGAGTAAGGGGGAGAGATCAACCAAAGGACTTGTACACATGCCTAAAAGCATAACCAATGGACACAGACACCAGGGTGGTGAGGGCATGAATGGGAAGGTGGGGGGGGGGGGCAATGGTGGGATAAGGACACATATTTAATACCTTAATCAATAAAGAAAAATAAATAAATAAATAAATAAATAAAGACATATCCATACTGTCCCCTTTGTAAACATTTTCTCATTTTATCTCATAACAACTCTTTGGAATATATATTATTAGTATCCCATTTTATGTATGAGAAAAATAAAGATTTGAAAGTTTGTCTCTTTCCCAAGACCACAGAGGTTGTGGTTTGACTGTCATCAAGCCTAATGTCATGTAGGAAAAAAACAAAAAGCATTGGCTTTGTGATTCAGTCCTCCCACTAAATCCTAGAGCAAATCAGAGGGATTTCTCAAAAAACTACAGTCCCAGGGCCAAATCCAGCCAATCATTTATTCTTGTAAGTAACAGATTTGGGGAACACAACTATACTCACTCTTTCACATGATGTCTATGACTACCTTCACCCTACCAGCACTGAGTTAATTAGTTGCAATAGACAACCTCTGGCCCACAAAGCCTAAAATGCTATCTGACTTATAACAGCAAATATTTGCTAACCTCTAAGTTACACAACTGACAAATACAGGGAAGTGGTGACATTGAAGTGCTTGGATGGATGGAAGGTGTTTTGTCATATTTCAGCTTATCAATAGGAAGCATATCAAAAATAATGAGATCTGTGGAACAGGCATTCATGAAACAAGGAGATTAAGACGGATGGAAATGAAGGCTACGGTGAACAATTCATCAGAGCCCTTAAACAAGCCATGTGGCTTACTGACCTTTAATCTACTGAACTAAAAGCCAACTCTAAGGTGCTTTTTATTGACCAGCTCTGTGTATGCAGATCTATGGGTAAGGCCCTATAGCTGTTATTCATGCTTTCCATGTAAACTTGAATTCTGTAGGTTATCAGGAAACAAAAGATCCCCATTCCACTAGAGAACTGATTGTTTTCCAATTTTATAGACTAAAGTGGTCTTGTCTGAAGAATATTTAGGTGGGTTTAGAATGATGTCCCTCCCCATTGTCAATGCCATCATCCAGTGTTTTTGATCATTTTCTCTAATCTTGATTTGCAGAGTAGTTAGCCCCTAGAAATAACTTAAAAAAATCAAAGCCCAATGGAACATGGATTTGCCTTAATACAGTATGTGTGTCCCATGGAATCTGAATATTTCTGCTTCAGGGAGGGCTTACATGGAGATCATGAGTGTGCACGTGCACACATATACCCTCCCCACATACATACACACCATCCCACATACCAAGGAGCTCTTCAAAAATTTTTATCGTCTATATTATTAGCACATTTCTGGTGAATTTTAAAAAGCAGCAAGATTCCAAGTAGATAATACAGTTCTCCAAATCAATTCCTAGTCTTTCCCTGGGCCACTAGTTCTTAAAACATAAAAGAAAAGAGGGCACTTTTCATTTGAAAGATGATCTATTAAAGTTCATATGGGAGGGAGAGAGCATTTGCCAAAGTGATTAAGTCCATGTGTGAAGAACTAAGTGAAACCTTCAGGCATTCTGTCGCATGTTATTTTCACTTTTTTAAAAAAAATTTACACAACCATGTGGGTGGCCAGATGTCTATTTGTTTTCCTTGTTTTTCAACAAGTGAAACTTGAGGTTGAAAGGGGGAGGTTAGAGGGGCATGTTTTTTAACTCATAGAAGTCATGGTTTTATTATTTTCAGATTGAGCTGATGTGCAATTGAACAAGTTCTCTCATTAGTGGAGCCCAGAAACAGATGGTAATTGTGGCTATGAGGTTACTTTTGTGCAGCTTATATATTTGAGAACATTTTTTACCTTTCATGTTGCTTACACAACATTACACCCTCCACTTCCAGAGCTGGCATCCTAAGACAAACAGAGTAAGCATACCAATCTTCGTATAAGATCTTCATAGAGAGAAAACATAATAGAATTCTTATCATGTTGATGTTAACACTACAGCTTAAAAGAGCATTCTTGATCTACATTATTCATGACAAAGCAAGCATTAAATTGGATATTATGAATGGCATTACATTTTAAGTGTAGTTAGCAATGAATAATTTGCAACAACAACAAAAAATGAGAAGTCAATCTTTCTTTAATATACCCTGTTATGTTCTTATTACATACTGGGGGGGAAAAACTGACCTAAGAACTCTGCAATTGGAACAAAATGTATAAGTTATTAATAAACTAGTATTAAGCGTATTTGTCTCATTTTAAAGATCATTTTTCAATAGAATTTTTACATGACTTTAAAATTCATTCTGGCAAGAATCCCAAACAAGAAATTCCGTTATTTTACTCACCACCATTTCACTTTTACAAACTAGTATATGTGAAAAAAACAATAAAGTTAAGTAGGAAAAAACACCCAAAAATACAAACCTGGCATCCCACAATAGAAAAATGGTGGCATATGATTTATCTCAATGTACTTTTGCAGGTAGATATATGATGTTTTTTACCTTAGTAAGGTTTTCTTAACTTATCTGTTCACTGAACAGTATCATTTTCAGTACTGCCAACAGCCCTCTTTTTTTTTCATATTATTTTTCTCCTTCATTCCGCATCACAACATTCATCTCCTTATCCCATATATACCTTTCAATGTGCTTTATCTGTTTTCTTGCATATTCATCTACCTTTGCCAAGGATAGGTCTCTTGTGTGTGTCCTGTGTATTTTAATGTATACATTTGGTACTTTGATAAATATATAATTATACTGGTTTAAAAATTTTTACTCACATATCAATTTTGACAATTAACCCAAGTTTCTGTGTATATTTTGTCATTTTCAATGGCTCTTACATTTTGTGTATGTGTTACCTATATTTAACCTATGTGTTCCCATAATGATAAATACCTGGGAACTGCTCACTACCACAACAATGCTGCACTGACAGAGTTCGTGCTTATTTTGCCCTCCTTTTCGCCCTATCACTCAGACATCAGGCCTTCTGTTTCCTCTCTGACCTCATCTCCCGCGACTCTTTCCATGGCACATTCTGAGCTCCCGCTATTTTGATGACCCTTTATGGTCCTCAAATGCACCAGCCCTAGGGCCTCTGCATTTGCCATTATCTGTGTGCGGTGTGGGTGTGTTCCTCTCCACCATTCTGTCTGACTCACATTTTCATATCTTTTCCTATTTGTTTATAATCACCTTGCAGTGTGGCTTTTCCTGGTTGTTCTATTTTAAATCACAGCCCATTGAAACACCTCACTTCCTTTACTTCCTATCCCCTTTCCCTGTCAGGTTTTTGGCACAGTACTTAACCACATTCTAATACACCATATATTTTACTTGGTGATTTTATCTGTTTTCAGTCGGTAGAACGTAAGCCCTATCAAGACCACAGCTTTTTAAAAATTTCAGACCTTAAAATAATACTGAGAACATAGTAGATGCTCAATAAATATTTGTTGAACAAATGAATGAATGAACTACTATAACCCGAATTCCAGTACTATTTTTAATAGTCATGTCAGGCATCTACTTATTACCTGTATTTCTGGATGTTACATGGAATAGGAATACATCTAAAGCTTCTTAGTCCACTGTGAGGAATGTGAATAAGATTTTACTAGCCTTCTAGATACAATCTACAGGTTTCCCTGACATTCTATCTTTAAGAATTTCTTAAAGAAAATAGATATTATCTATCCTTTGAAAGGTTGTTGGATCTCAATAAACCAGTTAGTTCAATAGATTTGTGTGTATATCTAAGATTACATTTTAATTTATTAAAGGTAATTGATCCATTCAATTCTTAGATGCTTTATTTTTTTTATAATCCATCCATTTAATCTAGTTTTCAAATTTAGAGACATGTTTGTATAGTCCTCATACATTTTAAACACATGTATTTGGTTTTTGTGTTATTCAAATTTATACTTTGTTTTTGCTGTCTCCCCTTTTTAGCTGACTGGCCTTTCCAGAGATTTCTTGATCCCAATTATTTTTTCCAAGGATCTATTTTGTTTATTTTTAATTGTTTTAACTTTTTTAATAATATGTTTTTATTGATTTCAGAGAGAGAGAGAGAGAGAGAGAGAGAGAGAGAGAGAGAGAGAGAGAGAACATCAATGAGCCCAGCTGGCGTGGATCAATGGTTTGATTCTGGTTAGGGCACATGCCTGGATTGCTTGCTCGATCCCCAGTAGGGGGCATGCAGGAGGCAGGTGGTCAATGATTCTCTCTCATCAGTGATGTTTCTCTCCCTCTCCTTTCCTCTCTAAAATCAATAAAAGTATATTATAAAAAAAAAGAAACATCAATGAGAGAGAAACAGAGATTATCTGCCTCCTACATGGCCCCTACTTGAGATTGAGCCTGAAACCCAGGCATGTGCTCTGACCAGGAATCTAACGGGTGACCTCCTGGCGCTTGGGAAGATGCTCAACCAACTGAGCCACACTGGAAGGGTGAAAATTGTTTTAAGTTTTAAAAAATCAAATACTTCTATTTTTCTTATATCTTTCTATATACTCTGTTCTTATTTTCAAACTTCTTAAGTAGAATGCCATGCTTGCTTTTTTAACCATTCTTATTTTCTATTTCTTAGAAAAATACTTTTAAAGCTAAGTTTCCTTTAAGAACTGCTTTAAATGTAGTTCCCAGATTTTTATACGTAGCATTTTTGTTGACACTCAATTCAAAATAAATCATATTTTTCTATGTGTGCTGTTCGTTTGTTTTTGTTTCCTGACCTGGGGGATTATTTTATCCCTTCTTCAATTAGTGCCTCATTTTTATTGGGATATTATCAGATTGTATAATGCAAACAAAAATGGCAACTCATCATAATGTAAATGTCAACATATCATAAGAAGGTTTTTTGCATACATATAATTTTAATTTGTAGAAAACAGATAGAAACAAAGTGTGTTCTAGTCATTTTTTTTCAGTCATTTTCTATAGTGGTGTAATGTTTCCCTGACTTATTGTACTCCTTGTACCCTTGCATTGGCATCTACACATTTGAAGAAGCAATCACATCTTCCAGATTTATGGCCTAAAATCCATACTTTATGGGCTTGGTAAGGAAAGGCTTTCACCTGCAGGGATGGGGCAATGGAGGCACTGACTAGGGCAGCACACAGGAGGTGCTGTCACACAGTGCCAAGTGGCATGCAAGCTTCTACACGTGGGGCATGTGGTGACTCCAGGTCTTGGAGCTGCAATGACTTGGTGACTTTAGGCTGCTCTGTTCTGCAGCGTCACCTACTATAGTCTGTGTGGTCCTTGGCAGTAAAAGCTATGTGGGGAGGGGACCCATTTTGACTGTGAAGACTGTTGAGATCCAGCGGTCTGACCACTCCAGGTGCAGTGGTGAACACACCTGGCTAGGGCGGTGATATGCACATGTGCAGCTGCCACGGCCAGTGGTGGCATGGCTGCAGTGATAGGGGTCAGCGCCACTACCTAAGCCAGCTATGCATGCACACACGGCTGCAGTGGTTGGCTATGTGCACACGTGCAGTAGTGAAAGCCAGGGCTGGTGGCAGGGGCTGAGGCAGGTCATGAGTGTACACATAATGGCCACACTTTTGCCAAGGGGCAGTGTACTCACAGTGGGACTACCTATACTGCCTCCAGGGGGTCCCAGGAGGTGGCAGCTCAGGCAGCCAGAGTCTGCAGAGGCAAAGACTATGGTCTCTCATAGGTGAAACTGCCTCCATCCACAGTAATTGCAATAGCTGTTCGTTTCTTCACTGGCGAAAGCTGCTGAGATTCTCTGCAGAGCAGGCTGCTGGGATCTGCAACAGTGAACACTGCAGTGTCCTTGGTGGTCGACCCTCTATGGCACTCACAAGGGCTGTTGGCATCCTCAGTGGCAAAGGCTGCTAGTGTCTCTGCACAGTAGGCCATTGGGGACCATGGCTGCACCTACCACATGGCTAATACGAGTGGCCTCCACCTTGCTTCTTTGTTCCTGGCAGTCTCCAGACATCCCAGCTACATCCCGTTTCCCAAGCTCTCTGGGTGGGTAAAATCAAAGCAAATCCTTCAGGCTGTCCAGCTGTGTGTGTGCACAGAATTGATGCGGTGGGCAAAGGGCTGGGGAAGCTGCTCCTTCATCCTGCTTTCCTTTGCCCCTGGGAGGGGATCGTGGCTGAGCTGTGTCAGTCTGGGTGATGGGTTGGTGCAGGCAAAATGAAACCGTTCTCCCTACCCTTTGTGTGCAGTTATCCTCAGGGTGTTTTGCTCCACTGTGTTGCTGCACTTTCCTAACTGGACTCTTGAGCATCCCTAGAGCTGGTTTCATCCCTGGACAGCTATCGAGTCGCTTTTTATGGTGAGATGAAGGCCGGGATCTCTACTCTGCCCTCTTGCTGATGCCAGCCTCTTCCCTCTCAGATCTGGTGGGTTGTTTTTTTTTTTTTAAGTATTTCCAGTAAAACTTGACAGAGTTTAATGGCTATTTCCCATGCTTCTGCTAATACCCTACTAATAAAGTATTTTCACCCACTGCAACCACCGGTCTGATTTGTTTCATGACAACAAATGCTCAAATTCATGTGGCATTTCTAGTATAATATATATATATATATATATATATATATATATATATATATATATATAAATAAAGGTTATGGAGTTGAAGTCTGAGTTGTTAAGGAAAAAAAGCCACATTTTCTACCAAAATTCTCATGATATAAATTCAAACAAAAGTTAATAACTACTTTAATGAAGAAAACAAATTTTTGTATTTTGTGTCTTTGGCAACATGGAGCAAATCTGGATTCCAAAAATAAACCAAAAAAGGAGTTAATTTTCCCAGTATTTCCAAATATCTGTATGTTTTGTGTTCTTTAGATGTTTTAGTTTTTCAGCCATGTGTTTTGAGTCATGTACCATAATGACTAGGTACTTACTCGCTTGGACTTCTTTAAACCCAAAGACCATTTGTGCTAATTCTATTTGTATTGCTTATTGCCACAATAAGATTTGCCACTGCACAATGGGAGGTCTTGACACTTGCAAAAACAACTTTGAAAAATAAGAAAACTCTTCAACCCTAAATGGTTTTGCTCAGTGGATAGAGCGTCAGCCTGCAGACTGAAGGGTCCCAGGTTCGATTCCGATCAAGGGCACATGCCCAGGTTGTGGGCTTGATCCCCAGTGAAGGCATGCAGAGGCAGCCAATCAATGATTCTCTCTCATCACTGATGTTTCTATCTCTCTCTTTCCTTCTCCCTTCCTCTCTGAAATCTATAAAAATATATTTAAAAAAAGAAAATTCTTCATCAGCTAGAAATTATTAAATACAAAATCTAGAAAAGTTGTAGGAAAATTGAATTATTAGAGGTAAAGTAATAGTGCTCTTTTATAATACTATTGATACTCAATTTCTCAAATAATTGCATTGCATAGGAATGCGCTGTTTCAGCAATTTAAAGTGCTTTAGGATTCATGTAGTGCACTCCCCTCCTTTCTACCTTCAGGTAGTTTTGTTCTCTTGAATGAAAACACACTGAATTATCTATCCTCTAAACTGACAAGGGGGAAGCAGAGAAATAGAAAAATATCATGAAGGGGACTGGATTGAGACAGAAATTGACAGGATAATGATGGGAATAGGGATAGCTGTATATATGTAGATGTGGGGTTTTAATGTTTTTTAAAAGTACCTTCTGAATTTTCTGATTATTATTTTGACTTCTTCCCCTTCAGTTTCATTTATCATAAGAGAGTATGTTGCTCTCTGGTAAGTACCTTTTGATGGAAACTTTCTATTTGCCTTTCTTTGGAAAGTTTAGCCAGTCAGTTCCACATATGCTCCATAGTCTAGTTGGGTACAGACTCACAAAATCATAGCAATTTACTGACACTGACTCCACGCTCGGTGCCTCTGCATGCCTGAGGATATGCTACAGAACGAAGTCAATAACACATGCATGACAGTCTCAAGAACAGATGCTCGGTGGGAAAAACTGTTCAACATCCAAGCCCTCCTCTGTGCCCCGAGGCACTGCTATATAAAACCGTGTTAGGCGATTGATGAAAGAAGTGGATCAGCAGCAAGACTCCATCAGCTGTGACACGTGGCATCAGGAGATGGCTGTTTATCACTGTTGTCTGAGCCCCTGACACTGTTTTCTGTTTGGGCCTGATAAATTCGATCTCTATAAATCCCAGATTTTTCCAACAAGGAAGAGGTTTAAAAAAACATTGCCAGATACTTTTGTTGTGAGAAAAGGCTGAGTGTTTTCAAATGATCTTACTCTAAAGGGAAAACTGACCTGAGGAAGCCTTTTGTAAATTATGTCATATGGAAAAAAATGAACTGTCAGGGAAAGATATTTTTCTTGAGCATCCCTTGCCCTAATGTGACAGTGACAGACTTTCCATTGTGCATTACCTCCCGCATAGGTTAGAGTCATACTGATCTTTGAGAAAAACTTGAATTGTGACATTATTTTAGGAGTACAAAGAAGTCGTTTGACTTATATTTTACTGGGACTTATAATTCCTTATCATTCTAACAGTATAAATATGAGTGCCTCTTTAATAAGTGCATTATTTATATCAATAAGTGGTATCTCTTGAAGTTGCTCTAGATATAATACACAATGTGCTTCTTACTGTAATATCTCATTATGGCATTAAATAAAAATTAATATCAATGTAAAATACAATCCTAACGCATACCAGTTTCTACCAATAAGAGACCATGCTTACTCTGGGCTTTGCAGCCAATAAGTTAGTGATACTGAATCAGGTTCATAGTTACTATTCTCCTACATTAGATAAGATATTTCATATAGTTTCTAGCCAGCTTTTTTCCATACATCTATATATTTCAATAAACTCTTTAAAATCTAGATAGTTTAACCAAATAAATAACTTTACTAAATGAAGATGGGATCTCACAATTAAGAAAGTATAAATCAGAACCCAGGAGGAAAATTTAGGAGTCCAAAACAAACAAAAATAAACACGCAAACAACTCTAGATCTAAAATGGTCCACAGTTTCCTCTAGAGATCTCATTAAAGTTATTGTTGATAAGATCCAAACAGATCCTTAAATCATTTCATTGAAAAGTTTTTAAATCTCCTATGTTTCTAATTAAGTTTTTATCTCAACCACCATACAAGATGTTACTGGGCCCATGTAATCAATGAAATATTTTCAGTATTTATCATATAATAATAATAATAATAATAATAATAATAATAATATAAATGCTAGAATTCATGGAATTTAGTAACTTGTAATGAACAATTTCATATAAATGAGTAGCCAACCACATACTTTTAGCCTGATGCAAATATAATTTTTTTCAAAGATAATAGCAGCTAGAAACATATAGATATCATTAAGGAAAATATGTATATTTAAACAATATGCTAAATAAATATTATACAATAATTTACATTTACTGATAAACATTTATACTTCAACTACAATTTTTAAATTATAACCAAAGTACGATAATGTGATTTCAGAGTCCCAATGTGACAGGAACTCGGAGACTAACAGCAAAATGTATAAAATCAAAGTTCAAATCAAATAGTTTTTGACAGAAAATTACATCATCATCTATAATCTCTTCCTTAGACCTTATTGTTACTTTGCAAATTAGGAAATAAAGCAAAAGGTAAATAGGTAAATATATCTTTTTATACACAAAGTACCATTAGTTATAGCACTTAACCAAGATTTAACTCATACATGTTTTCTTAATAAAATCACAGATGCTAAAATTGTGCTATATTCAACTAGATAGAAATATACCAAAAATAGAAATCCTCAGCTCTACCCAATAGTTGGTTATTATTAGACTGAACAAGGAAAATCTGCACTGTGAAAAGGATTATTAGAGATATTTTTACATAATTTGCCTTTGTTGAGTTAATTAATTAAAGGAACAAATCATTTTAGAATTTATTACATGATAAATCTGGTGCCCAGAGACACAAATTTTAACATACTAGGAATCTTAAAAGCTGCATTTACAATTGTATAACTCCCACAGAGAAGAAAAGAATTCAGTCAGAATCAAGATTACATTTCTGTTCCTTGAGTTTTTTTTTTTGTTTTTTTTTATGATACCACAAACTTAAACTTAACCAAAAGAGTAAGTAATACTTATAGTGTGGGGGAAAAAAAGTTCAGGGTTTTTTTTTAATGACTATTCCTGGAATCTTTAGTACAAAGAAGTAATTATAAGGGTAATGAATTTATATTAAAAGTCTAGGATTGCCTGGCCATTGTGTCTCAGTGTTTGAGCGGCAACCTATGACCAGGAGATCACAGTTCAAATCCCAGTCAGAGTACATACCTGGGTTGTGGGCTCAGTCCCCAGTGTGGGGCTTGCAGCAGGCAGCCAATTAATGATTCTCTCTCATCACTGATGTTTCTATCTCTCCCTCTCCCTTCCTCTGAAATAAATAAAAATATTTTTTTAAAAAAGTCTATGATCACATTCTACCTCCAATGTTAGAAGTTACTTAACTAGGCTGAGGCTGCTGACCTATATATAAAATGAGTGTAATTATATCTGCCTTACTTCCTTTACTATTCTAAAAATGTAATTAAAGATGTAATTAACTTCTCCTATGGAAGCACTATGTGAACTGCCAAATAATCAATGTAATTTTTTAATTTACTATCATGCTCATTACTAATGTAATAAAAGGTTAATGTTAGCATATAAACTCTGAAACTTACACACTTCAAATGTTCATTTATGAACTTTTTGATGCCTGGGAGTACAGATCATTGAAATTATTTTCTTAATACTGTAATTACATTAGTAAAACCCTCTCAAAATTATACAGCATACCTCTTTGAAGTAAATGCAGTGGGGCCTTGACTTATGAGTTTAATTCGTTCCGAGACCGAGCTCGTTAAGGAGCTCGTTAAAGAGCTCGTTAACTCAAATTACTCTGTCAACTCTGTTTTTTGTATCTCAAAAAACTCATTAGTTGGGACACTCGTAAGTCAAGGCCCCACTGTATATTAATTCAGCATGGTAAATGAATATTTATAGTACTTTAACCATTTACAAATCTCCTTTTCTCATGTTACTACTCAAAATTTTCAGATAAGCAATATAATTTTTATAAACAAGAAATAATATGTAATTTTTACTGTTTACCAGTGTCATGTTCCTTCACTGGGCCAATCCACTGTAAACCACATAGTAGAGGGTGAGAAAATGTCTAGCCATGGATCTGCCATGACATATGATAGATTTTTAATTTTATATTTTTTGTCTTAATGGAGACAACTACAAGCTTAAAACTTAATAATAAAATGAGTCCCTGGTAGAAGTCAATAAAATCCTCCCTCAGTCTCATAGGATTCCCATAGCTAAAGGTATGAGAAAAAGCTCACAATTCCAGGATTATCAAACACTCTAAGCAAAAGTCATCAGGCATAACATCAACAGAATTAGAACACCAAGAACTTCAACTAGGAATCCTCTATTTAAAATAATAAGTAAAATATAATAATCAGTTAAAAACATAAGAAAAAAACAGCTCATAAAAAGATTGGAAAGATTTGAGGATAAAATAGAAGCACAGATTAGACTACAATAGATGAATAAATAGAAAATAAGAAAGAAGGTTAAATAGCATCAAGGAGAGAAGGAGAAAATCCAACTTTTGAATAAAAAACACACACATATTTTTAAAATAAAAGACCAGACAGTTTGCAAAGAGGCAAAATCAGAGGTATGAATACATTTAAGGGACTGCTGAAATCTGTACTTCATTATGCAACATGAACTGAATGATACAAATGAAAAAAGAATTCAAAATTAAATTTATATTAGTAAAAACTACAGAACTCCAAAAAGGAGAACTTAAAGGCAATTATGTAGAAAAGAGAAATTAGTAAGAAATAATTATAAAACATAAACTGCCTATGATAGCAAGTTTCTCAAAACAATAGTAGGAGCCATAAAAATGGAATAATGCATTAAAAGTACTATAAAAATACTTCTCAACAATTAATATATCCTCAGTCAAGATGAGAATGAAATAAGATACTGTCAGGCAAACAAAAATTGAGACAATTTGCCATTAACACAGTTATTCAAACAGCTACTAAAGAATGTACTTAGGAATAAAGAACCAGAAAAAGAACAATATTAAAATAGAAAAATTAAAAAACTATATCACTCATTAATATAAGTGTAAAAGGCCAAAACAGCAACAAATTCCACACTATATAATAAATGATAATTTAACAATTACTAAATTGTCTTTATCCTAGGAATTCAAAGATTGGATTTAGTTAACAATTTGAGAAATTATCTTCACTACATTCAAAGATTAAAGAAGGGAAAGATGATTATTTCGTTAAATATAGTTAAGACTAATAAAATTAAAGATGTACTCATGATAAGAGCTCTTAGTAAATTAATAACATAGAAAAAAGCTTTAACTTAATAAATTGACTAATCTATAATAATAATATTCAGAGTAAGGAACATTAGAAGCTGTTTGTTTAAATAGGAATGAAATAGGTGTCCACACTCACCATTTTTATTCAACATTGTTGTTTGCTGCAGAGAAGTAATGAAACTCCATTCCAAATAGAAACATAGATCTATAAGAAAAATAAAGCAATGAAAAAATGACAATTATGTGGACAAATATGAGATGTATATTTCCCCTTCTCTTTTTCATTTAAAAAAATACAACCGTTTAAAACAAAATTATGTTTTATTCTTGAATTTTTAACAGAGATAGACCTAATAACTTTGACACCATATCACAAAGAATGGAAGAGGTGTTAGATGAAATTGAACTTTGCAAGCTTCTCAACTTAGTCCACTATAAACATTAATTGGACTGTGACAGATACATTTTATAATCTTTAGAGAAAACACTTTAAAATAATGCAAAGAGTTATAGCTAAAATAAAATGGAAGATTGAAATAGTTAATTAACATAAATGAAGTTAGGAAAGGATCAAAGAAACTAAAAATTATAACAAATAGACAAGATTGGGCATGTTCAGGGTGGTATGGCCATAGACTAAAAATTAAAACAAATAGAGAACAAATTATAAAATTATAGACCTATATCCAACCATAGCAGCAATTACATTGAATATAAATGGATTAATTTCTCCAAATAAAAAGCAGATTATTAAAACAAATTTTAAAAAGGTAGGCCCAACTGTATGGTATGTGCCTTTCAATGTAAAGGTACAAATAAGTTGAAAATAAAAGACCAGCATAAATAAATTATGGAAACAGTAAAGCTAAGAAGTCTGGAATGACTATGTAAACTCAGATAAAATCAGACTTTATTACAAAAGTATTGCCAAAATTATAAAAACAATATCTTATATGGGCAAACGACAAAATGCACATAATTACAACATTCAAACACACAAAAATATAGCATATTGCTTCTGGATATATGTATATGCAGTATAATTGCAAATAGTTTGACCAGTGATGAAAACACTTACGATAAGTGTTCATATCCAGGAGGAACCAAAAGGATGGCACTTGAAGGATGAGAATATAAAAGACTTACATTTTATTTGTAATGATTAATTTATTGGCCAAAGATCTAAGACTAACAGTACTCTTTTTTTCATCTTGGCTAAATCTCAAAAGCAATGTTGGGTTAAAAGAAATGAGCAAGTTTTAAAAGGATACCTGGAAACTAATTCACATGTAGTTATATAACTTGAAAAATAATGTTTGTGCATTCTTTATAAAACATACATATGTACAAAAAGTATAAAACATATTTGGGAAGATAAATACCAGATCGAAAATGTTTTACCCTGGAATTGGTCAATTTGATAGTAGGGAAAGTTATAAAGATAATTTCATTATAAAAATAATTGTTTAGTTCCTTAAAATAATCCTTTAAAAAAGCATATAATGTACACTACTCAGATATCACTAGCCTAGATAAAGATGCATGGATACTCATTATATTATTCCCTACATGTTCCATTTGCTTGAAGTGTGCGTGTGTGTGTGTGTGTGTGTGTGTGTGTGTGTGTTTATATTAACAAGAATCATAAAAACTGTGCTTCACATTTCAGCCCTATTAGGTCTTCATCAGGAACAGTGTAAGCTAAATGAACCGTGGTTTTATGGCTTCTAGAAGATGTTGCATTGCCATTTTACCAGCCTCATAACTAAACAAAGCATCATCAAGATTGAGACTAAAATATAAAAACCACTTTCTCAATGTCCATCATTGCTCCAGATAAAGTTTTGATCATCTAATAAGACAAGACATCTGTTTCTGGTTCCACTTTCTCTAAACATCAAAACCATTACTATATCTAATGCAGTTATTAATTTAAAGTAATTATCACCTACACAAAAGTACCAGCATGCCTTATTCAGCAAATACTAGTAAGTTAAACAGTACCATCCAGTTGTAGCCAAAGCAAAATTAGTTTGTTGGTCAGTTCACACAGCTAATTGTTATCCTCATGGTAATGAAATAATCACCTTCCAGGAAAGAGGCCATCTCAGAATCACTTTCATCCTGCATAACTGGAGTAAAGGGAAGCCAAGTGTCCTGCACATCCGAAAAGATTTTGACCATAATATCATTGTCACTCTTCTTTTTAAATACAATATATATTCTATTCTAATTTTGCTATCTTATCATGCAGATGCAAATGCAAATGTTCCAATCTGTTTGCAGTCACTAAGATAAGTGTGATATTTATGCCTTTCCTCAATTCCATCATCATTGCCTCACTGTTAAATAAATGAGACAATATTCTGTATTATAAATTAGCTATTTCACATTCTGTATCTTGGAGTAGTGGGTCCCAAAGGTGAATACATAGGTAAAAAAATCACCAGGCTGGATAATTTGAATACATAAAGCAAAATATGTGAATATGTGTATATTTTTTCTTTATATGATAAAAAATACAATATTTCCAGAAAGTACTTTTTGCTTAAATGTTACATTAATATCCATTACTATTCAGATAGTACATAAAAAATACAAAGTAAATAAAAAATTAACAATGTAGGTAAGGAAATTTGCCAACACAAATTTCTCTCCCAGAAGTAATTATGACAATTAATTTACTATGTATACTTATAGATCGGTTTATTTTATACATATAGGAGTGTTGATCACTTTATATGTGTTGTACATGTGGGTTCTCTCTCCCTTGCTCTTTCTATCATCACTCGCTCTTTCTTTCTCCCCGCACCCATTACATAAGTGGTATCAGATAGTAGCCTACAGGTTGCAATTTTCAGTAAATACTATATCTTGGAGATATTTAACTATTATTAATAGTCCATAATAATATTTATCCTTTTCTTTATTGACTATCTTGGTTTTTCTCATGTTACATTATGACAAATAATACTTCAATAGTTTTGTTGTGCATGACTCCTTGGGATATAAAAGTGTTTCTGTAGAGAAAACATGAGCATCATTACTGGGTCTTGAGATACGCTAATGTAAAATTTGAGCTGATACTGCCAAATTAATAATTTTACTTTCAAATAAAATGCATACTTAAGTAATATCATTTAGAGTGACTTTGAATTTATTTCTATAATGGAATATAAATGGAAAACAGAGTAGGTAAGTTTTATTCTCAAAATATTATCTTTCAATCTGATGATACCTTTTCCCTAATTTCTGCTTCCAAGAGGACTTTGGTGGAAGGCTTTAGGTAGCCAGAATGACTATATCTTTCTGTTATAATGACTATATCATTCTGCCTTCATTATCCAAATGCTGCCTAATTTATTTTTATTCAGAGAAGACTTAACATCCTTGCCTCTACCATCCTCTAATATTTGTTTTGATTCTGTCTTTGAAGATTTGAATGTGCTGATAATTAGACAACATCTGAGACCAAGCATTCAAACTTCCAATCCAAGAAGGAATATTCTTGAGGAAGGTCTGAGTAAAGACAGCATACAGTAATGGAAAAAAGAATAATAACCTTAATTCTAGAGTGTGCTACCACAAATGTAGGAGTATGCATGACATACGTAACTAATCCTGCTTTTAAAAAGAGAGCCAAAGCCATTTTAAATCATCAAATATTGATGGTCAGCCATGAATTGTGAAGCCAAGCAGAAAACATGGCAAGAACTGACCTAATTTTCTTCAAAGAAGAAATAGGATTTCTAGAGGTTTATTTTAATCCTTTAATCACTGTCTTCCTGCACATCCCACTGCTTGGGAGTTGAGGAAGTTGAAACTTATTTTAACTGGGCAATGGAGACAGGAGGGAAATTTTATAGGAAGCTAATTAAAATTATAAATTTCAGGAGAGGGCTGGGTATGAATGATATTACACACCATAGCCAAACAAAACAAGGAAAGCTAAAGAATTATTTTTTTCTTTAAGACTAGGGAGTAAAGAAAGTCGAGACAAAGAGACCTCATAGAGGCAAAAACAAGCATATGGAAAAAGTTATTTAAAACATAAATGCTAATCTACCAGAATATTCAACAAGCAACCTATTTTTGCAGCCAAAGGCATGTGAAAGGAGAATGTAAATGAAGAAAAAAATGAAGATATGAAAAACAAAATAATGTCAAATGGGGTTTTTGGATGCTTGTATTTATGTGAATGCTTACATTTATGTAAAAGAAGAATTTCTTGATTTCATGAAAAGAAATTATATTGTCAATGATTTTAAAGCATCCTAGCCATCACAAAATCCGGTACACTGACTGACATCATTTGAAGTGTGATTGCAAATACAGCACTTTCAAGATTTGCATAACTTACTAGATGAATGAAAAATAAATGCAGCTTTGACTCCCTAATCTTCTCAAGAGTTGGTATTATAGCAAACAAATGGTGGGATTTTTAAAATATTCTAAGTATTTAAATGAGCTATGCTTTTTGATGACAAAATAGTGCTGCAAACACCTAGATATAGAGTGACATTTTTTAAAAAAATAGTTAATTCAATACACACTAAAGCTTTCATTTTTATCTTAGTATAATATAGTAGCAATTTTCACAGACATTGATTGTGGTTTTCATGAATAGAATGTTGTCCCCTTTTTGCCAATAAATATTACTCTGTCTAACATTTCCTTTTCCTTGACGGGAGGAAAAGGAAATATAAATACTGAGGGTAATTGGATAAAGTGAGTCAATGAGCATAATCAAATAATCAAGATGTAAAAACCTGGAGAAACCACATAATTTACTCTCTTCTAAATAAAAAGAAATTGACTTAGCTGCCAATTATGAAATTTCCAATTGATAAAAATATTACACTGTCATTTACATGACTTGAGCTTTGGACACAAGTAATTGAGTCTTCATCAGGAATAGTACCAGGTATTTAAGTAATGGTTATTTCTTCCTAAATGCAATTGTCATTCTCATGTAAATATAATCCCATATACTGAAAGAAATAAAAGCAATACATTTATATTATTTTTCTCTATTGAATACCTTATTCTTTAACTATTGTATGCTATACTAATGTTCAAAGAGGGCAGTTCTCTATTTCTCCTTGCTTCTTTCATACCCAACAAAATAAAATTCATCTGCTACATCTGAAAAAATAATAATAAAATTTGCTACTTAATCTGTGTTATATTACCCCACTGTTAGTGAGAATAATACAGAGATAGCTGGTTTTTCTCCCATGGTATAGTAGCATAAACAGTTCATTCCAATTTAGGTTATACACATATCCTGGTTGATTTTTTTAAAAAATTTACATTAATAAACTGAACTCTTTATGGTGCATTTTCTATATTTCCATGGCTTTGATAAATGCATAGAGCTGAGTATCCACCACCATAGTCACGATACAGAACATTTCCATTACTCCAAAATCCCTTCATGCTGTCCTTTTCAAATCAACTTGGGAGTATTCTACACCAACCTAGTCCTGTAGCTGGCTCTAATTCTACATATTTCAGTTGTATAAGAAAATAAATTCCTTTTTAAAGTTTAAGTTTAGGACATGTTTTAGTCATTTGAATCTAAATGATCCCTAACTGATTTGAAACCCTAGAAAGAATAATTAATAAAATGAAGATTATATAACCTACAAAAGAGAGGTTTTTGAAAATGAAATCTATCTTTCAGTACTAAAAGAACAAAATTTGATAGCTCCAGATAGGATCCAAATTTAAATAGGGTATTCAAGAAGAAGTAGAACATATGTCCAGGGTTTTATTTTTTGGGCTGGGGGAGTAAAATATTCTTTGGGATTTAGACTAAAGTATGTGCCTTTTAAGATTAATGACCTATAATTTTATACTTCTATGAAGAGATGGTAAAAGAAACTGTAAATGAAGAGTTCAAAGGCTCAGTGAGAACTTATGGACCTAGACAACAATGTGGTGATTGCAAGGTCGGGAGTTAGGAGGAAGAGGGGATAAATGGTGATGGAAAAAGTAAAAATAAAAAAATAAAATTATCATACAATAAGAAATAATTGGGGTGACTGAATACTATGGGAAAATGTGGATAACATCAGAGAAAAAGAAGTTAGAGAAAGAACCAGAAAGGGAGGAATATGAGCATAGTATGGTTGAAATAGTCCTAATTTTTATAGTTGCAACACCTGGACCTCAACTTCATTTTCCCTACAATTTGTTAATATATGTTTGTATAACCATGGGAAAATCACTTAAGTCCTCTGGTATACTGACCTGAAAATGAATAACAAAAATAAAATCCCGCCCTAACTGGTTTGGCTCAGTGGATAGAGCATCGGCCTGCAGACTGAAGGGTCCCAGATTCGATTCCGGTCAAGGGCATGTACTTGGTTGCGGGCACAACCCCAGTAGGAGGTGTGAAGGAGGCAGCTGATTGATGTTTCTCTCTCACTGATGTTTCTAACTCTCTATCCCTCTCCCTTCTGCTCTGCAAAAAATCAATAAAATATATTTTAAAAAATAAACTCCCTATTTACTTCATATGTATGCTTTCAAGAACAAACAAGATACTCCATTTGAAAGAATATTTTTGAATCACCAAGTGTTTTCATGAATGTGTCATTTTTTGCCAATGTTATCATATATGAAATTTAAAGAATTGCTAAGTATAGATGTACAATGTGGAAGTAGAAATATATGCTAAGAGCTTAGAATAACTGTCAAGACAGAAGACAACGTTTTGGACACAGACAACAGTGTGGTAATTGTTGGGGAAGGGTGGCAGAGGTGGAAGAGGATATAGGGGGATACATGGTGATGGAAAAGACAAAATTAACTTCTGAAAAAGTGTTGGGAGTTGCATGTACAAAGAAGCATGTTTGTAAATATAAGGCTGCCCTTATGAATACTTGTCTTTTCATGAATCCGGGTTTGAGTGAAATTACATCATAGCATTTAGTTCCTCCTTCCACTATTCTCCCCAAATCCCAATTAGTCTCAGAACATCTCAGGAGTTCAACTCACATCCATATTAACCAAGATCCTGGGTAGATTTTCATGGAACAGCAGTGAAATATTGAGTTGCATGGGAACATCCCTCATGGTGAGAAGACTGTCCACGGACCACTGCCAAGGCCCAGAGCTGTGCTCCAATAGCAGCTATCTTATTCTTCTTGAAGGCAAAGAAAACTTAGACATTTGGAAGGAGCATTCCCAGCTAGGGAGTTTACTTGTCCAAAAAGATGTTAATAAAGGCCTATTAACAAACTAGAAAGGAGGCTGAGTAGCCTTTAGCTGGGGTCATTTCCTATTCAGTGGCAAAAATGAATAGGGTGTTTAGTTTGGATTAGAATAGCATGAAACATGAATATCAGGAAATTTCATTAAACCTCTAGGTCTGAGCGTGTATATAGCACTGCAGCTGAGCAACCAGGAAAGATTTCTTTATCCAGGAAAAAGCAAATTGAGACAGGATATGTGCTTGAAAGTATATGTGTATCCTAAGTAGCTGCACACAGAACCACTAACAGAAACACAAAAGAAAATCCAGCTCGCCTGGAATATACTTAGAAGAATGAGGACGTTATAAAAGCCAACACTCTGAAGGGTCTAAAAAAAGACTTTTATGATTTATGCATCTCTCTAGTTGTGACGCTGGAGTAACAGACACACAGTTTTTTTATGAAAATATAGAATAAATGTGTCACTAAGTGGCACAGAGAGGTCAAATGATAGGATACTAACAAAGTATCACTGAACAGATTAAAAAGTTAAGTCAAATGCTTGAATGCAGTCACCTCACACTTCTCTGCTCTGTTCCAAGCACCCTTCCCACACACCACATATGTGCCCACACGTGTGCCCACATATGTGCCCACACATGTAGCAGGAGGCACGGGGCTCATTAACTTCACTCTGAGAGAGTAAAAATAACAATGTGGTGATGACATGAAGCAGAGCACATTCAAAAACAGGTTTTCTTTCCTTTTCTTTTGTGTACCATGGAGGTTGTGCTGTGTACTCATTGGCAATCACATACATCCAGTGAACCTAATGACTTGTTCAGGTTTTACTTACAAGTGTACTATCAGTTGCTGTTTATTAAAACTCTACTGAGAAGGTCAAGTCAGCCCGGAAACCAAAGAACAACAGCCATGTCCAATCTGTGTGGGTCTACACAAGGAATGGGAAGAAGGGCCCTTATTTCCAGGTCTCCCGAGCAGCAAACAAAAATTGTGAAAATGGTTTCAGAAAACAGCTAGAACTCAAATTGTCTCCATGTCAACAACTGATACGTGCTTTGGGGATCACTCTTGGTACATGACAAATGTGCTCATGATCAGGTTTGTTCCAGCTGATATCATGTTGCTTTGCCCGCCTTCTTTGCCAATGTCCCCCCAGGAAGAGCAATGGGAGCTCTCTGGCTGCTAGCACCACTTGTAGGGGCTCAAGGACTGGGTCCACAGCTGCAAGTTTCTGTGGAGATGGATGCTGGGAAATTGGGGTTAGTGTCCCCTTGTGTGTGTCAGTAGGTTTTACATCAACTCCCTCTCTCTCTCTCAGGGATCTAAGCATAGACCCAGCCAAGGAGAAAGTCTGTTCGTGTCATTCTTCCTGGTTAGCTCCTAAGGCTCATGGTCCTGCTCAAGCCCATCATGGATGGCCAATTACTCCGGTACAATTAGTTTGTCATCTTTTTATCATCATTGTATTCATTGTTATCGTTGTTTTGCTGAGAGATTCATCCTACCTTCCTGCCCCTTAGTCTGTTTGGAAGAAATGGCCAAAGCATGAAGTCTTCTCCAAAAGACTCCTTGACCCGGTGCGAATGACCTTGTGGGGCCTGTCCCACCAGTTCACCAAATATGCTCAGATATGCCTGAGCCCCAGCAAAGGGATGAAGGTTTGGACACACGCTGGGATCCCTATTATGCATATTCATGTTTTGGAGCAGATGGTTGGACGCATCTTTCATAAAGGTTTCTTTTCATATCCATTCCATACTAAAAGTACCCTTCTGACTACCCACTGCTTGCATTACTGTTTAATAAAGGGCTTTTCTTAGAAGTTATGTCAATAATGGATTCCAGGAGAAAAGGCAGATAAGGTTGAGAAGGTCCAGATTTTGTATTTCCCCATTGGAATGTTCAAAATGGTGTTTTAAAACCTTGACTCACCCACAGAATTTAATTTTTTTTCCAAAACCGATGAAATGTTACTTTCCTTAATGAATCTTTCTCTGACAACTCTTGACCAAATTATTCTGACGTGCATCTGTGCTAATTTTGAATATATACATTCTGCCATTGTTACACATACCACAATGTATGTTTTTTCTTTTTCAGATTTTCATTTTTAAATAATTTCAGACTTTTTTTTTAATATATTTTTATTGATTTTTTACAGAGAGGAAGGGAGAGAGATAGAGAGTTAGAAACATCGATGAGAGAGAAACATCGATCAGCTGCCTCCTGCACATCTCCTACTGGGGATGTGCCCGCAACCCAAGTACATGCCCTTGACCGGAATCAAACCCAGGACCTTTCAGTCCGCAGGCCGACGCTCTATCCACTGAGCCAAACCGGTTTCGGCGGACTTTTTTTAAAAAAGTGTCAAAAATAGATTTATTCTCCAATGTGGACATGGCATTCTATGTCCCAGTTTCTAACAGCAATTTACCGATAGTCATACCAGTCTCTTTTCCTTTCCCTTAGCTACCTACCCTCATAGTATATTAGATTTTGCATATTGTCTTCTTCAGATCTTTTGTTCTAATTCCATAGTTATTTAATGACCACAATTTCAGACCAAACTTGTGTACAAAAGGAAAAGGTTATTTAAAACATTTCCACAATTCAACACAATTTCTTGAGCTCCCATTCTACCAAACTGTCTCTCAGTTAGAAAACCCTCTCCCAGTTCCCCGGGTTTGCATCTAAAGTCTTGAGAGATGTCTTAGTGTCAGGATGTCATTTATCATCTAACCATACTGCCATGACATGGACCACCGTGGCTCAGTTTTTTGGTCATGAGTCCTTGAGATGAATGTTTAGTCACCCTTCTCTTCCAACCACAGAGGCCTTTCGGGCTGAAACTTTGAGTTACTTCTTAATCTATTAGGCAGAGATTGCCAAAGGCCTGGACAGCTGCGGCAGGGAAGATGGAGGGAGGGGTGGGAAGGGAAGAAGATAGGCCCATGTAAATGTTGTATCTCTTTCTCCAATCCTAGGGAATCTATCTAATTTCAATAATGAAAAATTTTTTTTGCCTTAACATACATTTTTCTTTCTTATGCCTGAATCCATTCTGTTCTCCTCAACTTCCCTTAGGAGATAAAATTTTGATACTCATAAAACTAGAAGAGATTCTTTTTTATCTATGTGACTAATTCCAGCAAATCCCTTTTCTCAGGCCCAAGCCCAGACTGTCAAACTGCTGTCCACATCTCCACAAGTGTTATCTGATTTTATGAGCAGAGCACCCAGGTGTTACAAAAAGCGGGGAGAGAGGGAGAAATAGTTTTCAAAGTTTCAAATCGATTTCCCTGCCTTATTAATGTGATAATGATGGCTCCACATTTGCTGAGCTAGGGGGTGTGAGTCAGAATGAGACAGTACAAAAAGAAATAATGACACAGGATGACTTTTAAAGCAGCACAGATGCAGGCGTATTGACACTTTCAGCTTTGAAATTGTCTCAACTGTATTGGGGAACACCAATAAAAAGAAGTGTTCTCACAAAAAAGCAGAAACACACACACACACACACACACACACACACTTTATAAACCTAGCCACCTAACCAGGACAAGCTTCACAATCAAATCAAGTCAGAAAAAAACGACAGTGCTTTCAGAATTTCAGTCCCTGTTTTTCCTTCCAGCACATCTGCAGTAGTAATACGTTTTGTGATTTCTGAGAGGCCTGTGGTTAACCTCACAGCACGGAATGAATTATCTCCAATTCCATCCTTCATTAAAACGCCCCTTCTATGAAACGTGTCAGTGAAGTCAGAACCTGGCTAGCCACACATCAGCCAGAGCATTGACCATCCGTTTACATGTTTCCCCGTGGTCCTTAATTATAGCAAAAGACAGTCATTCATTCCCAGGAGTTTTCAACTGTTTATGTTGTACCCTGACTAACTTGAGAACACCTATAATGTTTTCATTTTTTACTAGGTGCATGTGTACATGTATCAGTGTTAAATGTATAAACACAAATATATTTGTCCTCAAATGAGGGCAAATGATTACATTTAAACATTCCTCGCTTAAACTGCACAAATATATATCTTTGAAGTATATTTAATAATATTTAGAAAAGTATTTAACTCTTTACTATGCCTACAAAATCTATAATCCCCCACCAAAGAGTACTTAAATTTGAGAGAAAACAAAGGGAATGTCACTCCAGAAGTTGTTTTGGTAACATTGATTCCACATTTTCATTTCTGAGCACATGCAAATTACTCCTCTGCCATTCCCAATCCCTTCTTGTTCTTCATGAGTTTGGTAAAAAAGGAAGGAGTTTAGGGAAAGCACATTCTTTCATAATTTTAATAAGTCCATATGTTTATAGCTATGACATAATCAACCATAAAAATTCCCCAAATTAAAATCATAATATCTCCTCAAATGAATACTTGGGGAGACTTGTCCAAGGCCAAGGTTTAGACTCTAGCTGAAGACTGTTGTTAGGAGTCAGCACCTTCCAACAGCTGTTTGAAATAAACAGATATATATTTCAGTAGAAAATAAAAATAACAACAGTATTTGCACATGTATTGAAACAGAAATTCAAAATTGAACTGAATTCTCTCATATTAGTGAATTCTGTAAGGGGTCAATGACTATATTAACTTTAAAACCTATACAATGGCTTATAAACCAATGTAAAAACAAAGTAAAAAACTGTTACAAAGGTCTTTACACAGCCTTTGAATATTTGAAATATTCAAATTTCACTTTAAGAAGAGATCATACCATTCACTTACCCTTCGTCAAAAATGACACATTTTTCAGATACTTTACAGACTATTAATAAATAATTCTATCCAATTTATATAAATTATATTAAAAGGAAACATTTTTAAGCTTGAATGATTCATTACTTTGAATAATGGTGTTGATATATGTGCCAGTAATAATCATTGGGGTGCCAAACCACATATCAAAATCAGGTGTTTTATTTTTAAGTTAATATATACTACTCATCTTCTTTACTCCCTATGTTATTCTGGAATGTATTAATATGGAGTTTTATAATATTTATGATGAAATTTCTTGTCATTAAATGCAAATTTTTCATAACTTGTTATGGTTTCTACAGCTGCATTTGGAGGTGTAGCTTAGTGAAGAAAAATATTGGCTTTGTTATAATGAGAAATAAGAACACTACTTAATAAGATTTACTACCACACTGTAGGAAGGACTCCTAACACAAGGAAGCATAATAAAATTGTGACACAAACTACTTTAATACACATTTTAAAACTTTCTGGAATTAATTTTAACCAAAAGAGTCCTAGGGATTTTTTGTTTTCTGACTGTGAGAGGAGTCTTGGCTAAAGATTACCATAACTTCACTCCCTTCCCTGTTGCGCAGAATCCTGTCACTGATATATGAAAGAAGCTCTGGGGACATTCCTGTCGTTCACATTCTCTTCAGAGTGAGGATTAGGAGTCATCTGCACTGATAACAGATTTAAGCATTATATGCAACATGTCTACTAAGCTTTCTTTTTCTTTTTAAATGATGAAAATCTTACAATAGTATTTTCGCCAATTGTCCCTACACTCATGTAAATTCTTTTTCATCGCTGCAGTTTTTGTTTAAGTAAAGCCTCCATTGTGTTTTTGGAACTGAAATATATACATCTCTTATCTTTACTGCAAATAAATTATAACTAAGTTCGGGGAGAATAAAAAGATAAATTTTTCACCTGATGGCTGGCATGGTAGGCTGTCCTCAAGACTGTTTTAATGCTCTAGTTTCACCAAGCGTTCAGTAGAAAAACAGTGAAGATGCAGATTCAGGAAGTCCTGGATTGAAAACTCTAAATCTAGACTGTCTTACTACCTATGCTACGTAAATCCTAAATTCCACTTTTTAAAGATTCATTAGAGGATTCGTTCTCTATGACCTCAGTGGGGGGAACAGGATCTTCAGAACCAAATTATTTCTACCAGGTGTGTGCATAGCACCCATGTGCGATGCTGAACACAGGTCTTCTTTCTTCCTTCAAGTTTCTGAGTATATTCACCCAAGCAGTTGTTTCAGCTCAAAGCTGTATAAAATAAAAAAAGAATAGGCCCCAAGACCTTTCACGCATTGGGATTTAATCACAGAAAGCTGTATCACCAGTACTTCATTGTCATCCCTACTTTGCCTGCCTTTGAACAGACACACCCTACTTCTATTCTTCTAGGGACACTTTTTCATAAACTTAACTGTCTCACATTTATTTCAGCACAAGCATTATCCAGCCAGTTGAACCACAAACTCCTTGAAGTTAGGGAAATGCATCTTACCCCTCTATCATACACATTATTCTTAACATATCATATTGTAGGTGAGCAATATAGGTTGAATATTATTTAAAAGTCAAACAAATTCTATTCCTTCTTCTAAGCAAAAATGTCTAATGAACTCTGGTAATCAAAAAACTTAATGAAAGAAACCAAGAAATTCATCACCACCTAGTGTGAAGGCAATTGATAATCCTATACCATTTAAAGAGGAACTTTAAAAAATGTCATCTTCAGAGACACTTCAAACGTCCAGCAGAAACCAAAAATGTAGAACAAATTGTTTCAAAACTAAAAATCTTCTTCAGTTATTCATAAATAAACAAGAACACCTGTATCATTTGACATCATACACTTTTAAGGTTGTCCTCCAAGTCATTATTTATCTTCATGCAAATAGCTTAAATGTGTTTCCCTCTAAACACACTGCTACAATTTAGTTTCAGCTCTCCCAGGAAAACCACACAAGAGTGTACTCATTGAAAGCAGTGCAAATTAAACCCAGAGAAAACTTAGTACAAAGGGCATTTCTACACATGCCTCCCATCCTAGGTTCGTAGAAGATCCATAAGGGAGTTCAGCACCAAAAGCAGAGAGGCACATTAACAATTTAATTTAAACTCCTTTGGTAATTTTCAATGGAAACTTAAAGAGCTGGATTTAATCTAGACTGTGTTTCAGCTCCATGATATTTAAATGCAGCTTTCATGTTATAGTTCAGGCAAGAATACTGAATACCAATGAGTTTGGGAATTGGGGCTGAACGATAGTAGAAAATACTTCTTGTGTAACCATTCTGAAATTCCCCAGTGTGTTATTAAATTCATTCTCCTTAGCTCTCCTAAAATTCCTTCAAACATATGCCTCAAATTCCACAAGGAAATTTTTTGCCTCTATAATTTTTCTTCTATAATATAATGCCAATCAGATAACAGTTTCAGAGGGCTGCACATTTAAGATGAATGAAGGCATATTGATGGAACCAGGGCTCCAGGCCTTCAAGAGTACAGCTGCCTCAGTAATTCTGAATCAAAAATGAGCCTACCACTGTTCATGTGCCTTAGCTAAGTATTTTTCATTCCTGACAGCCTTCAAGGACTAGTACCTTCAAAAATGCAAACTGAACCCACCCAGTGTGGCTTAATGGTTGAGCATTGACCTATGAACCAGGAAGTTCACTTTCTAGTCAGGGCACATGTCCAAGTTGTATGCTCAATCCCAGTGTGGGGCGTGAAGGAGGCAGATGATCAATGATTCTCTCTCATCATTGATGTCTCTCTCTCTCTCTCTCTCTCTCTCTCTCTCTCTCTCTCTCTCTCTGAAATCAATACAAATATTTTTAAATGTAAGCTAATAAACTGAGGCATCCTTGCAATTGATCCTAGACTAAGTCTTACTATCTTACTCAGGCTCTATTAGCTCAAGAATCCTAGCATACTCTCAGTTTGAGCAAATAATGCGTGAGCCTTTTTACAAAATTAAAATAACTTCTTGAAGCAAAAGATTACTTAGTGCTTTCTTCTATTTTGGTGACTTTACCTTTTGAGGTGAACAAAAATCATCAATAGTTAATATTTAACATTAAGATTGTAGAGTCACATCCAAGGAGATTCTGATTTGACAGGTTGTAGGTGAAGCCCATTGAGCCCAGTGTTTTAAGAAGCCCTGCAGATTATTCTGATTAATATGAAAAATGGGCAGGTCACTCTGTGACCCACACATGACGAGCGCAGTGTCTGTTCAGAACACAAAAGCTCATGTCTCCATAATTACACCACTTAAAGAAATGCTGGCATTGATATTTCTAATAGAGCATTTCTAAGATATCTTATTAGCTATATTAAATATATTAGAAATATTTCTAACTCAAGACATTATAATGGTGTCTCTAACACTCAACCATTTGGACAAGGGCAAAATAATGCCAATTATTGTAAGTAACCATAATCATAATAAATGGACTATAAGGTTGTTTTCATTTCTTTCATGACACAATTTGTCTTTTGTAAAGTATAGAGTTCCTGGAGCTATATAGTGATATCTAAATGGTTCAATGGTTGATCGTTTTTCCATGGCTTTGATCATTCTTCTTACAATCATACCTAGGTGGGTTTTTTTTAATTATTAAAAGTCCTTAAATGCACTTCATTTAACATTATCTTTATCTTTTAGTATCTTCCTCATGAAAATTTACAACATGCATCTTTAGTCGCTGGAAATGAGCACAACTACAAGAATAATTGCATGCAGTATGATGAAGAATACTGGTGAAGCAGAAAGACCAAGGCATCAGGCAAAACTAGGTGAATCAGGTAGCAGTTCTGAGACTACCTGTCTTTCTGTACATTGGAGAGGAAAGAACAACAGTCATTGAGTGATAAAAGGGTGAAATGTGGTCTTGACATGGAAATGCATTTAAAAGAAGGAATGACACAACAGTGATGTATCCTATCACCAAAAATATAACTACAAAGAAAAACGGATAATAGGATAAATAAAGTGTTCATTCAACAGATAGAACTGTGTGTTTTGGTTTTAAGATTCCATTACAATCTTAAAAATGACTGAGACACTAGAGTTTTATTTATGTAGAAATAAACAATATGAAAAATTAAAATCGATATGTTTTAATTTTTTTTAGTTATTCATTCATTTAAAATGCTCCTCCCCAGGAGATAGAACTTAAATCCTCCTCCCTCCCCCAAGTGTGAGCTGGACTTGGCCATTCTTAGCGACTCACTTCCGAAAGAGTTCAGAAATGGAAAATTAGGAACTTTAGAGTTAAGGTCCACAGGCACTACCTTAAACAAGTTACCAAGGTTAACAAAACAAGCGATAAGTTACACTGATTTCCTGATATGGTGTAGTGAGAAGGGCACTTCATCTCAGCGCTGTCCCTCCACAAAAACCATAACCCCAGTCTAACCAGGAGGCAATTCAAATTGAAGAAGATTCTATAAAATAGCTGATCGGTCTCTTCAAAACTATCAGGGTCACACACACACACACACACACACACACACACTGAAGAATGAGAACTTGTCTCTAGAAATAACATACAACTAAATGAAATGTGGAATCCTGGATTGGATCCTGGAACATAAAAGTATACCAGTACTAGTGGGAAAACAGGTAAACTCTAAACAAAATTGGAACTGTAGTTAGCAGTTAAGCACCAATATTAACCTCTTGGCTTAGTAAGTGTATCAGAGTATTAAAATGTTCATATTGCGGGGAACTGAGTGAAGTACTGAAATTCTCTGTACTGCCTTTAGACCTCTTCTGTAAATCTAAAGTTATTTCAAAATAAGATTTTTTTTTAATTCAAAGAGACTAAAAAAGGAAAACACATGATCTTATCAATAAATGCAGAAAAAGGCATTTAACAAAATCTAATATCCATTCATGACAAAAACTCTCAGTAAACTAAAAATAGAGGAAATTTTTCTCCACTTGGTAAAGACTATCAGAAAGAGACCTTCAGCTAAGATCATACTTAGTGATGAGAAACTCAAAGCTTTCCCACTAAGATTAGTTACAAGGCACTTCATTTCAACATTTTAGTCCCAGCTCACGGAAAAAGGCAAACAAAGGAAATTTTCACAGAACCCATGACATAGAGGGCAAGGTGAATTCTTTCTCTGGTGTTATGCAACTTGACAGCTATGCTCAAAAATATTTTTTAATTAATTTAAAAGCTAACATAGATATACAAAGAAATGGAAATTTGAGCATGAAACAACTAAATGTGAAGCCAGTAACTGGTCAATTATATAAAGTTAAAAGGAAGTGAATATTCATTCATTTCCATATCCTCAAGTACCATTAGGCATATAATATGTAAATAGAATCATACTGGATTATCATAGAGAACCATCTCTGAATTATATCAAGTCAGGCTTATCACCTAATGTTCATGCCTTCTGGGAGGCTCTCCTGCCAAGAATGGGGACAGAACAATGGCAAAGAGAGAAAGGGAGGAAAAGCAGCTGGGAACAAGAGTTGTCAATTCTAGGCTGAGGGATTTGGGGTGCAGGTAGCAGAGGGTAGAGGAAAATCTCAAAACCAAATGACTCTAAAAAGAAAGGTATTTTCTGCTCTTATATACACAATTAGCAATCACCAAAGTACCAATTCTTGTTACTATGGTAATAATAGCACTATGGTAATTTTCTCATGTGCCAGGTACTGAACTTAGGTATTTATATCCCTGACACTGACCTCTATCTATATTGTCAGAATAAACTATGAGGTAGACATGCTTAAAGATGTCTTACTTTACATCTTGGCTTAAAGATGTAAACATTTGAATATATGTTCAAAATTACATTCCTGGTAAGTGAACTCAAAATTGTGACTAACTCTGAAAGCTATAGGTTCCTAATCAGTCTTTTCTTCTGCCTTCCAATACTATCCTTCTTTTCTTACTCCACATATGTACAGCATTCATTCACTGATGAACTGAGGGCACACTAATACCGAACAAAATGATTCTTGATGTTTGTGATTCCGTTGCTTCACATTATCAGCAGTGCCTAGACAAGAATAGTCATCAGTTAGAAAACATGCATTGCCAAAAATGTGTCTTTATTTCTGTAGATTATTTTAAATTTTGAAAATGAACTGCATGTTAATGAACACTGACTTTATAATCATTCAAAGTGTGTATACATTTTGGGGGGAAGCCCTATATGCTCCCTGCTGATGAAACATGTATCCAAAGGACTTTAAGCCATTTCAAAAAATATAAACCATCTACAAAAGGTTAATAATTGTCATCACTGGAGTTATCCTGAAAAAAAAAAAAGTGCAATAGAATATAAAAAATAAGGGTGGATGGGTAGGAAGAGATCAACCAAAGAACTTGTATGCATATATGCATAACCCATGGACACAGACAACAGGTTGGTGAAGGCCTGGGGTTTAGGGGGGCGGGCTAGATGGGGTCAATGGGGGAAAAAGAGGGACATATGTAATATTTTCAACAATAAATACTTAATAATTTTTTAAAAAGTAGAGCAGGCAAGGCTATGTGATTAAGTTTATAGCACCCTAAAGCATCTGCTTTTAAGGTGAACATATATTTCAATAAATAAGTTTCAGCATGAAAGCTTTTTAAAAATATTCATTTTATTTAATATTTATTTTATTTTTTAAAGGCAGAAAAAAATAACTTTTTGTTCTCTGACTCCACTCCTTTCTTAAAATTTTTTATTTAATTGTTTAAAGTATTACAGATAGTAGTACATATATCTTTTTTGGGGCATGGTTATAGATTTTATTATAATGTAATTTGAAATGAGATAGGATGATAATCAAGTTTAATTTTGAAATTGGCAATTTTTTGAGTTAATTCCTAGAATAAAGTGTATACCTTCAGCCCTTTTATTTTATATTTCTGTTTCTCCTGACTCTCCTTAGCTTTACATGGTCACAATCTGGTTTTCCTTGCAAGTAGTCTGAGAGAATTAAGTTTTTTCATGGTTCACGAAACCAAAAAGCTAACATCAAAACCTTCTTACCCTAAACAGATTGCATACAGGTTAGGGACTTTAAACATAATAATCAGCAATATGTTTTCAATTCTGGAGGGGCGGCAATGAAGTCTGCAGTTAATGACACAGTCTTGTCTAGTCTGTTGCTGTGGGTAATGGTGCAGAAAAAAAACAATATATGATGCATGACAGATGGAGAGTGAGGACTGAGAATCAAAACAGACGGAACACTTTGTTCACAGAGCAAATAAGCTACAGGAATCAATTTACCTTTGACCAAGTGAGTGTTAGGATGGTGAAAATGCCAGGGACCACTTCCATTCCCATCCTGGGAATCCGAGGTTCCAGCTGACAAATGCAGCACTAACGCAGGAGAATGAATGCCTGTCACTGGAAGCCAGGAGGACCTAGACTTCTTCATCAGCAGGCGCCTGGTCCCCTTAAATAAGAGAGGCTTTCTTAGGCTTTCAGGAGAACAGTTACTTCATCGAGTGTCAGATTGCAATAATGCTCGACATTTGCAGGCATCACAGGGACTGAGTTTGGACACACCCTCAAAGTGGAAACTTAAAGCGTAGGCCCGTTTGGCATGTCCTTCTCCCTGATAAAGTCCTATGTGCTCTCCTCCACACTCAACTCCCAAGTGGGGGAACCGGGGGAAGGGGTGGGATTTAAAAAAAAAAAGTTGTCAGTTTTCTCATTCTTATCAACTCTCCAAGCCATTTTTAGAAGCTTACTAGGCTATAGGGTATGAACAAAATGTATGCAAATATTGTTCCAGTTTAAGAACTTAAACGCTAAGGCTGTAAAAAAAAAAAAAAATGATCAGAGACCTTCGAGCGAATAAATACATGTGTGAAGGATGTCTTCCACATTTCAAGATAATTTTAATGATATTTTTAAGGGGGATAGAGAGTAATTATAAGCTTGTGGGGGGGAAATTTATACTCCTTTAGCAAATCTTAATCCTCAAAGTCTCCCATTTGTTAAATTGTTTGACAATATTATAAAAGTATTTGAACTATGAAAGTGACTTTTAAATTCAAGGGCTTCACACTGTTCTATACTAGTAGATAACATGTGAAGATTACCACAGTAATTTTTACCAACAAAATTAGAATAAATGTAACAGAGATAAGCCAGAATATTTCTGCATTAGATAAAATACTAATTATCATAATACAGACTATTAAAAGACAGGGCTTTGCCTGGCTGGTGTTGCTCAGTGTCTGAGCAACAAGCTATGAACCAGGAACTCATGGTTTGATTCCCAGTCAGAGCACACGCCCCGATTGTGGGCTCAATCCCTAGTAGAGGTTGTGCAGGAGGCAGCTGATCGATGATTCTCTCTGTCTCTCCTCTCTTCCTCTCTCTAAAATCAATAAAAAACATATATAAATAAATGTATGTTTTAAAGACAGGGCTTACAAATGGAGTAAGACCAGTTAAGGATCATGGAATACTTCCATACCTACTTATCTAAAAAATATAAGTAGGTATGGAAGCTGATGCTCTATCCACTGAGCCAAACCAGCTAGGGCTATCTGAAATATATTTATAGGACATGTACTTTCTCTTGGGTCCTGGAGAAAACAAGATGAGTAATATATTAATTACATGTCTCTGTACGGAAGTGGTTATCCATTTCAAAAATTTATAAATTTCATGGGAGAGACCTAGATACATAAGCAGACACATATAGCAAAATGTGGTAAACTATATAATACAGATATGTACAGGGTTCTTATGTCTTAGGAACTAAGAAAGACTTCCAGATGACATTTTACCTAAATCTTAAATCTAAAAGAGACCAGTTAGACTAGCTGGACTAGGAGGAATATAATTTCACAAAATAGAGGCCCACACGGATTAGTCTGATCTCAGGACAAGCCATCTTTTAAAACTGTGGTGTAATGTTAAACCAGTATCCCAAACGTTCATAACACAAGAGATTTGGAAGCAATATTCAATTTTCAATGCATGCTAGTAAGAAGGAAGAAGGTATTTGACTTTTCTATCTCTACTTTGTTACCATTTCATTCAAAATATACTTTATAAACAAAAGTAGATATCAAGTTTGAATACTATTCTTCAAATTGGTAAACTGTGATTTTTAATCTCTAATCTCAGAAGTTTCAACTTTCAAACTCTCATAGTTCATAATATTTCAGTCATATTGGTTTGATTGGTTAAAAGTTAATGGTAGACTCATGGCCCAAAACTATAGTGTTGTTGGTTTTTAATACAGGACAAGATGTCACAAGTTGCAAGCAAAACCAACAAGCTTGAAAAGTACAAAAATCAACAGGTATTACCTTACACAATCTTTCTCAGCCTTTATTTATTCCTGTCCTCCCACTCAAAATATCACATTTGTATACATCCATAAAATGAAGGATTAATTGTTGCATTTATTAACCTTATTTTAGCGGTAGAGCTGATAGGAAAATATAGCAACAAATTTAGTTGGGTATGATGACAGTAAAATTATCTTAAATGTGAATCACATGAGCAGCTGGAGAATGACATCTTAGCAAAAATAAATTTGCTCTTTTGATTCTGAAAAATACATATATGCAATTGTGTATTCTCCATGGAATCTGTCCCTCTTCATGCCTCATCCTATTCTCTAGCATCTCTCTTCATTATTCTTTTCTCCTCACACCTTAGCAATTTATCCTATATGTGTGTCTATTTATTCTAAAGGCTATTAAATTACAAAATGTATTTCTCAGTGATCTTTTGGTTAACAGAGAGCCAGATGAATGCCACGGTAAATACAGGGTCACACCAGAATGTGTGAAGCTTTGTGAGAAACTGCAGAGAAAATGTTTTTCACACTAAAAGATTATGGAGAATCTCTCACATGAAAACAGACTAAGAAAAAAAACCCAAGAATATTCACAACTGTAAAAATATATACTACACTAGAGGACCTCAATCTTGAGGGATTTGTACTTTTGGTAAAGAAAACATGACATATTTTGCAGATTTAGGGAGAAAATTTTACATTATAAATTCATTAAAAATGTCACAGGACTCACTCATTCCAGTGAAGTCATACTTTGAAGATTCATCAATCTTTCCAGTCACATGGGTCCACTTTACAAGGTTTCTCTAAATTCCAATACCATTTCTCAGCTACTAAATAGAAATTTATTGAAAAAGGCAAGCCCTTTTAAAAGGTGAGAAATGTGTCCCTTTTATAAAACAAGGGAAACATTCACAAATAATATGTAACTATGAGTCATACATGTGTCACGATATGAATGTATTAATTGTAAAAATCTTAAAATCACTTGAAGAACATTTTAAGATATTATGAGAAATGGATTAAAATAATAATATTTTCTAGTTATACCTCATTTCTCACTACTTTCATCTTATTTCCCAGACTGAGCTTTAAGTGCCTCCTGGGTTGGAACCATTGCCCTCAGGGACCACCATGATCTCCACTGCGCACGGCAGTAGGGAAACACCAGGAACATACGAGATTCTCCTAAGAGTTGTTTATTTGGAGCACAGCTTATATGCCACTGTTAGTTGCCTTACACATGATACCATATACAACATTTAAAATATGTATACTTTAATTTACAACTGATTTTGCATGTATTTTGACATCTTATGAATCATGACATTCAGAAATTGCTTAAGTAAATAGATAAATTTGAGCCATTTGTTGTTTTGGGGATCGTACTATCTATGTTTGGTTAAACTCCACCTTTAGTTATTCAGCCTGCTGTTTTGGCTTTGAGTAGCTACAGCCTAAAAAGTTCATTCAGAATAAAGACTATTCCTGGAAATTGAGGTCTTCACTCCAAATCTAGAAGAAATGTTTTCTGATGCCTTGTATTTTAGAGTTATGCAACTATATTTTTACTAGAATTGCAAATTGGGTGAAAAGAAAGTTCCAAATCCATTTAGAGATAGGCATGTAAATGGTAATTTACCAGTACTGATTATTGTATAACTAGAGGCACGGTGCACAAAAATTTGTGCACTCGGGGGGGAGGGAGGTCCCTTAGCCCGGCCTGTGCCCTCTCGCAGTCTGGGACCCCTCGGGAGATAACGACCTGCTGGCTTAGGCCTGCTCCCAGGTGGCAGAGGGCAAGCCCAATCCCTAGGTGCAGCCTCTGGTCGGGCTCAGAGCAGGGCTGATTGGGGAGTTGGGGCACCACCCCCTGTCATGCACAGAGCAGGGCGGATCAGGAGGTTGAGATGCCACCCTCAGTCACGCTCAGGGTAGGGCTGATTGGGGGTTGGGGCACCGCCCCCGTCACACTCAAGGCAGGGTCAATGGGGAGGTTGCGGCGCCACCCCTTGTCACGCACAGAGCAGGGCCGATCAGGGGGTTGGGGCATCGCCACTGTCACACTCAGGGCAGGGCCAATGGGGAGGTTGTGGCTCTACCCCATCACACACAGAGCAGAGCCCGTGGAGGGGGGGGAGGGGGTTGGGCGCTGCACTCTATCACCCACAGAGCAGGGCCGATCAGGGGGTTGGGGCACCGCCACTCTCACACTCAGGGAAGGGCCAATGGGGAGGTTATGGCTCTACTCCATCACACAGAGCAGGGCCCGATTTGGGGGGGGGGCAGGTTGGGGCCCCGCACCCTGTCACACAAAGAGCAGGGCTGATCAGGGCACTGGGGCGCCGCATCCTGTGACACATAGAGCTGCAGGACAATCAGGGGGTTGGGGAGCTCCCCCCTATCAGGCACAGAGCAGGGCTGATCAGGGGGTTGGGGTGCCTTCCCCTGTCACGAACAGAGCAGGGCGGATAGGGAGGTTGTGGCCCCGCCCCCTGTCACACACAGAGCCGCAGGGTGATCAGTGGGTTTGGGTGTTGCCCCCTGTCACGCTGATCCCAGTGCCGGGAGGCCTCTCGGCTCCGCTGATCCCAGTGCTGGGAGGCATATTACCCTTTTACTATACAGGATAGAGGCCTGGTGCACGGGTGGGGGCTGGCTGGTTTGCCCTGAAGGGTGTCCTGGATCAGGGTGGGGGTCCCCACTGGGGTGCCTGGCCAGCCTGGGTGAGGGGATGATGGCTGTTTGCAGCTGGTCACACACCCTTCAGCGTGGGGGTCCTCACTGGGGTGCCTCGCCAGTCTGGGTGAGGGGCTGAGGGCTGTTTTCAGGCTGGCGGGTGACTGAAGCTCCCAACTGCTCCTTTTTTTCTTTTTTTTTTAATTCTGGGTCAGCTTTAGCTCTGGGTCCAGCTCTGAGGTCTCTGCTGCTGAAAGCAGGTATCTGGTTTGTTTGGGTTCTATAATCGAAACACTGTATCAACTCCAGCTCTGAGATCCCGGAGGCTGAAAGCAGGTTTCTGGGGTTTTGTTTAGCTTCTATATTTGTAACTATGTTTCAAACTGCAAGCTCAGAGGCCGGCAAGGCAGGCGGGGAACTTTTGTTTCCTCTGTCACTGAAGCAAGCAAACCTCATGTTCGCTTCAAGCTGCCTGGCTTCTGGCCGCCATCTTGGCTGGCAGTTAATTTGTATATCGCCCTGATTAGCTAATGGGAAGGGTAGCGGACGTATGGCTAATTACCATGTTTCTCTTTTATTTGCAGTTGATGGTAGAGACTCACTTTTCTTAAGTGAAAAAAAAAACAATGAAGAGGAATAGGACCTCCCCCTTTTCAAAAGTAATACACACTTCCAAGGATTACAAAATTAAACTTCAAGTTTCCTCATAGTCCACTTCCAACCTGGAGAATGTACAAAGACAAATTCCTTTATTTTTTTAATCAATTAATTAATTTATTTTCTTTGTTAATCCTCACCTGAGGATTTTCCATTGATTTTTAGAGAGAGTGGATGGGAGGGGGAGAGACACAGAGAGGGAAACATCAATGAGGCACATCAATTGGTTCCCCCCACATGAGCTCCAACCAGGGCTGGAGATCCAGCCTTCAACCAAGGTATGTGGCCTTGACCAGAATCAAACCCAGGACCCTTCGGACTGCAGGCTGATGCTCTATCCACTAAGCCAAACTGGCTATGGAAAAGACAAATTCCTTTATATTTGACATTTTGCATCTGGAACTCAAAGAAAACTGGAATCTTTTTGTCCAAAATTGCAATGACCTTCCTGAAGAAGACTTTAAGCCCAATTAGTAAGAGTAGATTGGCATGTTTACAAATGAGTGTTTTTGGCTGAGGATAAACTAGAACATATGGATGGAGGCAGATTTCCCTAACACCCCAATTCGTTCCACATATTTTTAGCTTAGAAGTCAAGGAACCTAGCTACAAGTTCAACTTCTGACAGTTAACTGCCTTCTGACTGTGTCAAAGTCTTTTAATTTAGCTGTGCCCTAATTTCCTCATCTCTGTAAGCAACAGTTTAGAATGATATCTGTACATCAGATGACCGCATAAACCAATGGTTCTCTACCCATGAGTGACTGCTGAGAAGGAGGCCATGGCTTTCACACCTGAGAAGGACATACTGGGAGGTGATAGTGCTGGAAATAGTAATCCCTCTGGGGGCAGCCCAGAGTGGGGGAGGGGGAGGCAGAGGGCATGAAATGTGTCCTGGAGCCACCAGGCAGGTGAAACCAAGGGACTAGGGGCAGAAAGCAGAAGTAACAGGCCTGTGGGAGTCAGGAGAAACACAACCTGAACTGTGTTCCCCACACTCCTGCCAGGGTCTGGGGAGTCTCAGCTATCATCTCTAATCAGGATATCAAGGGGAGGAACTGCAGAATAAAGATAAAGAGGTGGACCATGAGGATAGACGGGAGGCTGCAGGAAGGGAGCAGAGGAAGGTGAAAAGTGAAAAGAAATCACTTCTGTAGATCTAGCTCCTTAGTCATTTGCAAGACCATAGCATACGAAAGAAGAGTGAAAGTAAGAAAGGCGAGGGGACTTCTGGAAGAGAAGGCCATGAAGAGTGTCGCAAGGGAGCTTCACTTCAAAGAGAACGAGAGCAGCTGCTTAGCAAGGACTATGAGATGGAAGCCATTAGGATCATGTGAATTCAAAGAAAACACAGATTAATAGCAGATGATATACACACGAGCTCTTACCATTTTGCCAAGAACTGATAATTTGTTATAATTCAAATATGAGAAAGAGATGTTACATGAGAGCGTCAAACTGAAGAATTTAGCTTAATTACAAATTTGGGAGAGAGTGTCTAAGACACATTGTGAACATTCTGATGAGTTTATTAATCAGATATCAGATGCAGAGTTTATTTTCTTTAGGAATAAGCAGTGAAGATAGAGAAATTGCCACTTGATTAAAGAGACTGTACTATGAAAACTGAACGGAAGTGCAGGCAAGATGGAGATTTTTATTGGATGGGAGGAAACAAACCAGAGCAAGGGGCTAAGGGACAAAAGCACTGACAGATGTTGTCTAGTACAGTGCCTGCATCATAGTGGAAACAGTAAAAGTTTGTTGACTCACCTATCAACATAAAAAATTGAATAATTTATGGCACATAATTTGGTATGGCTCCCATTCTGTCTCATTTCTGGAGTCACCAATAGACAAGACCCCGTTCTCTATAGAGAGCCAGAGCTCTAAAAGAGATGTACAGTGGCAGCGGAAGGCACTAGAAGACAGAAAGTGAGGGGCACATCCTGAAAAGTAGGGAAGCAATCAGTATTCAAAGGGCAGGTGGCATAGAGAGGCCACTATCAAAGAGTGCCCTGAGTGTGAGAAGCTGGGCACCAGGACCTCAACACTGTCCCAACAAGTAGTAGATGTTCTGGCTATGGAGTCAAGAATAAGAAAAGGGTATGATATGAGCTAGGCAAGGCCCCAGTCTGGAGAGGCACATGTTCAGACAAAGATTTGAGCATTAGAGAATGGTCAGTTAGCCGGGACAAGACAGTTGCAATAATGAGAACTGTTCCAATGTCAGAAGTGGACAAGCAGGAGAGCTTGATGCTCAGTCTAATAGAGTTGAGCTAAAAGTATTTCGACGCCTCCTTTTAAAGCCAGAATAGTCTTTTAAGGCACATGTAAAACTGAGCTTGCAGATTGTAGTCAGCTGGTACAAGCTGTGGAAAGTTCAGTCTAAAATTCTAGGAAATAGACAGGTCCTGACAAAGTGTATTTTAATGCTTTTGATAGAATCTTCATAAATGACTCCTTGGAAGTATGGGGAATATAGCGCATCTTTGACAATGGCAAAATACAGTATTATCAGTGCAAAGCACAATATGGTTTCAGTTGGTTTTAGAGATAAGAGGGCGGCAAGAGATTGCCAGTGAAAGTCAGGCTGGAAATTGACTTGCTAACACAGTAAGAGTACAAACCAAATAAATATGAGAATTTTTTAAAGTTTTTTGCTAATGTCCCTAGGATGGACACCTCGATGACTTTGTACACAATGTGGTACAAATAACTATACTTTGGGAAGTATCCATGAGCTTATAACTCAAAACAAACAGAGGAAGGCCTCTCCTAGGAACTTAGTAGATACAATTTCTCAGCAATAGAAGCTGTGAGGGATGGGTTATGTGGAAGGATCAGGTAGAGAAACTACTGGGGAGAAAAAGCAGAGGACCCTGTGAGAGCTAGCAGAACCTTGAGATGAAATCAGCGGTTCAATAGGGTTCACTTCCAGGTGGCAAACGGCCAGGAATAGCACCCCATTCAGTTAAGTTACGAAGGAACTCTCCTGCTGTTGACTCCAAATGACGGTGACTTTTCTACTTTAGGGTTTAGGGGTCAGCACCAGCCTAACTTTAAGCCACTACAGTAAACATGGTGACTGTACCTCGGTGACTCTCCCCTCTGATGACTCCACACACTGTGACCTCTTCTCAGCGATGATGAAAGTGTGAATCTAACATAATGACCGCTAAGCTCCAGCAGGAACACAGGGACAGGGCCGGGCAGTGGGGCAAGGAGGCAGCCCCAAAGCAGATGCAATGGTGTTGCATGTTCAAAACCTTAAATCGAATGTTAGATTCATGGTTTTAAGTTTTTATGCTTCAGAACTTATATGTACCATTCATGTTTTTTGCATGATTCAAATAAAAGGGAAGAGAAAGGAGTTGGAGACTGTACATGTGGACTTAGTGATAATGAAATGCCAAAGCAAAGAAAACAATTAAGTGTAAACAGGATCCTGCATTTTCCAAGGTAGCCCCAGTTTCCACCTATGGTCTCAGTGTCATTATTAACAAACATTGCCCCACTTCACTCTCAAAAGTCTCCCATCTTGAGCGCAATCCCTACCCCCTGAGGACTGTGACCATGATAGATTTCACTCTCATGATGAGGATATGTTATTAAGCATAGCTGCCTTTATGAAATAGAGGTTATCTGGGTGAACACTGCTTAATCAAGTGAGCCCTTACAAGGGACAGGCCTCCTCGAGAAAAAAAGAGATTGCACGTGTGACAGGGATAAGAAGCAAGGGAGTTTTTTCCTTCCTTGCAAGACAGAGGGAGCCACGGGATAAGGAATAGAGTCAGAAACTACTTGAAAACAGCCCCTGGCTGATAGCCAACAAGGAAATTGGGACCTCAGTCCTAAAACCACAAGGAACTCAATTCTGCCACCACCATGTACCTTGGAAAAGAACCCTGAGCTCCAGATGAGGTTACAGCATTAGCCGACACCTTGATTTCCACCTCGTAAGACCGGAAGTACACTAAGCCCAGATTTATGACCTAGAAAACTGTAGGCTAATAAGGCAGCTGGGTTTTTGATAATTTGTCACACAGCAATTGACCACTCATGTAGTTACCCTAGAAACACCTGGAAATTCAGATTTTAGTTTCAAGCTGTATGGTATAAGAAAAAATAGTAAAAAAGAAATTTTCAGTTAAAAAAGCACAAGTTGCTATTACTGTTTCTGGCAAAATAGAAGGGTATACAGGGAGCAAGGGTCTTTCTAAGAACAGGAAATTCTTAGACCAAAGCAGGTGATAGACAGCAAAAATGCCTTACTTGCAAAGCTTGACAGTTCAGGTTTGTGGTTTGTGTGTTTAGCAAGAAATATTTCCATTTAAGCAAATAAAAATTCCAAGTTCACCATACATTCAACCTGTGATAATTTAATATATAATAAAATAAAGTTATAGTTTGATGGCATAAGTACAATATATAAGTAAGAGTTCATGTTATAAAATATGGTTATAGTTATATGCATGTTTAGATATCTAACTATAAGGACAAACTAAGACATTAAAGGGGGTGATCTCTGCTAAAACAGTCCTGAAAATGTAGCCCCACTATTTAAATACTTCTTCAGGTTTGCTTTTCTAGTTGCATGAGGAAGGCAGTCATTCAAAAAGAGAAACAAAAATGCCATGAAGTAAGTGTAAGATGAGATAGAAACCATGTATTAGAGGGCCAAGAACAAAAGAAGTTCCTAAATTTACCTTTGGAACTCCAGGAATCTTTTAAGAACAGGTATGTTTGACTGCATCTTTAAGATGATGTTCCCACTATTAATTTCTATAAAATAAATACCCACGATAAAATGATTACTATTTTAATCCACTAAGCTTTAGAGTTGTTTTATAATAATAAACTAGAGGCCCAGTGCACGAAATTTGTGCACTCGGGGAGGTCCTCAGCCCAGTCTGCGCCCTCTTGCAGTCTGGGAGCCCACCACCACAGTTGTGCTCACCAGCCATGAGCCTGGCTTCCGGCTGAACAGTACTACCCCTGTGGGAGCATGCTGACCACCAGGGGCACCTCCTGTATTGAGCATCTGCTGCCTGGTGTTCAGTGCACATTATAGTGACCCGTCGTTCTGCTGTCGGGCCAAAACCAACTCTCCAACATCCCCTGAGGGGTCCCGGATTGTGAGAGGGCACAGCCCAGGCCAGGGGATCCCACCGATGTACAATTGGGGCTGGGGAGGAATGTGAGAGGTTGGCCTGCAGGGGAGGGACTGCGGGAGGGCTCCAGGGCATGTCTGGCCCTATTTGCTCAGTCCTGATTGGCCGGATCCCAGCAGCAAGCTAACCTACCGGTTGGAGCATCTGCCCCCCGGTGGTCAGTGCACGTCATAGCAAGTGGTTGAGCAGCCTTAGCATATCATTAGCATATTACGCTTTCATTGTTTGAACAGTCAACTGGACAACCAGACACTTAGCATATTAGGCTTTTATTATATAGGATAATTGGAACATCATGATTAAGGATGCAGCTCAAATCCCCCTGCTCTTAATCAAATTTCTGGAGTGATGGGTTTATTTCAGTTGTGTCTTTCTTTCTCTTTGCTCCTCATCCACTTGGTTTGTATCACTTTTGTAGTATTTATCAGGTTTGCTCTTCTAGTTGCATGAGGAAGGCAGTCATTCAAAAAGAGAAGTGAAAATGCCATCTTGTAGTAAGTACAAGATGAAGTAGAAACCACCTCAGTGGTAATTTCCCCTTTGAGTCACCGACTAACTCATAGGACTATGAGACCCTCAAAGATAGGAACTGTCTTATATATCATCTGGTGCCTAAGCCACTGAAAAGAACACATACAATAGATCCTTAGTAAGTGCTCGTTGGTATATTGAAATATAAGCTACATTAATGAAGAAATTAGAGAAAAGACAGCAATGTTAATTTGATTGTGGTGTTGATATGGCCATTGCTTTTCCTTCCAGAGGTTTTCCTCACTGGTCCTCCCTTCCGTCTGTAAAGCGTTCCATTGCTTTAGACACACAAAACAAGGCTAGTCCATTTATAAACCATCTGTGGTCACAGGTTGGGAATGAAAAGTTGAGATGAGCTTAGCTGAGTTTACCAGATTTTCTGCAGCTATTAGAAACTTGAGTGGAGACAGTACCACTGAGGGTTATTAGAGACTAGTTATCTTAGTTAGTTCTCTAGTTTATAGTCCAACAAAATTGTCCTGTAAAGGCCCAGATAGTAAACATTCTCAGCTTTGCAGGCAATGGTCTTTGTCATTGCAATTCTGTCAATAAGGCATGAAAACAGCCATAGACAAGACATAAATAAGTGTGTTGGGCGGGAACACCGGTTTCAATAAAACTTTACCAGTGGACACAAATTCAAACTTCATGTAATTTTCATGTGCCACAAAATAGTATTCTTTTGATTTTTTTCCCAACCACTCAAAAATTAAATAAACCAAACAAAATATTCTTAGCTTGCAGGTTGCATGAAACAGGTTGGTGACTGGCATGGGAACCTAAGTTTTCAGACTGCAAATCCAGAGAGAAGCTCCACTAGGTCCTGCTGCCAAGCCCGCCAAGCTGCCTGACTCTGATCCCAGAGCTCAGGTTTCCAGCAACCCCCTGATTAGGACAGCATTCGAGTCATCTTTCAACTAATTCTTTTATTTGATTTATTTTTTTGTTCATTGATCATTTATTTGTTTGAGTTGACCAGATTTTTTTGGTATATAAATTTGCCCAAAGGACACCAATGCGCCCTCCATTTACCAATGGCAAGATTTTACAATTAACTTTATGACTTAATGGCAAGAAAATAACTATAAATATGCAGTAAGAAAATAATTTTCCTGGTTTCAAAGAAAACTGTGTCTCAAGATACAGTGTATGAAAACAGCTTGAAGAACACACTTCACTATTTATTTTGTTGTACTGCTTAACGGTAAGAATACTAGAAGTAGCAACTCTGTCTAATAACTTTTACCCCTAAGGTCTCAAAAAAATGTTGAATGGATATATTTTGGAAGTAGAAGCTTTGATTTAAAAATGAAATAAAAAATATCCTGAGTGAGATTTTATTTCATTTTTTTAATATATTTTTATTGATTTCAGAGAGGAAGGGAGAGGGAGAGAGAGATAGAAACATCAACCATGAGAGCAAATCATTGATTGGCTGCCTCCTGCCTGCTCCCTACTGGGGATTGAACCCGCAACTCAGCCATGTGCCCTTGACCGGAATCGAACTTGGGACCCTTCAGTCTGTAGGCCGACACTCTATCCACTGAGCCAAACCAGCTAGGGCAAGTGAGACTTCTAAATAAGATTGTCAGAGCAAGACTTCAGGATAAACACATTGACTAGGTTCCTATGCTACTTTATACAACTCTATTTTGAAAAATAATTCTAAACAACAGATGTAATGCTGCCCTTATCACCACACTAAGTAACTGCACAAAATGTGTTTTTAGTCAGCTTGGTTTAGGGATGAGTTAATGAAAACACCTGCACAATTCAGTCAAGCATTTGACAATTCGATCTCAAGGTTCCACTATTTATTTATATACAGACCAGGAATAAGACACCAGCTTCAGGTAAACACTAGCCACTAGCCAAAGGGCATGAGAATCCACCCTATTAATATGGCATCTTCCAATACAAGTGTGCATATCCGTCCACCCACACACCAATGTTCTGGATAGGAGAGTGTTTCTTAACAGTACCACCCAAAAGAATTACATCAATGCTTCTGCATATCTGTGGGAACCATGAACTGGTTATGATTATTAAAATTACTTTTAATATTTTAATATTTAATTGTATGAACCCCTCACCTGGTAACCGCACACTATGTACATGACAAGTGTCAAGGCTGCTTAGCACTGACAAATGCCCTGTGTGTGATTTGCTGTGAGTCACATATGGGTGATCCGATGTTTAAACCTTTCATTTCTTCTACCACTTATTTGAAGTCAAAACCAAACAATGAAAGACCATTAGAAATATGAGGGAGATTTGAGGATACCCAATTATTTTAAGTCGATTCTCTGCCCCTACTAGATTCTAGGATTTGTTTTTCCATTTGTGATATTTTTATACCCATGACTCATCTATTCTAATATTTTTACATAAACAGATTTTGTCTCTTGGAGGCTATGAATTATACCCCCTGCTTCAATTTTCCCAAGGGCCCCTAACTTGGTCCATCCTTCCCTTCACAGCTGTGGGATAGCAGAAGCTAAGGCAACATTCCAATGCTTTAACTTTAATTACAAAATGTATGTATGCCTGAGTGTACACACACACACACACACACACACACACACACACACACACAGAGATGCCTTTAAGAAAAATAAGATTGTGAGGCCCCCTTTAAGCTTCTCTGAAAGATTATTTAAATCTAATATGCCTTTTGAGAAACTTTGCCCTACTATTCATCTACCTCTCTATCTTACTACATCTCTTGAATTCAAAATAACATTTTCTACTTAATTCATTTATTTGTGTTTATTTGTATTAAAACAGTCTGTGTTTCTACCTCTCAGAAAACATTTTTATTCATATTATAGGTTCAGTTAGAGTTGCCCACATAGGTTTTGCTGCTTGGTGAAAAAAGAAAAATGTTTCAGCGTTCCATAGGAAGGGCAACCCAGCTAAGAATCTTAACACAAATAGCACTAGACCAGACCTCACACCTCAGTAATTTTTACCAGCTTTCCTCTCTCTCACTGGCTCTTGCTTCAGCTGATTTCAGCATGCCCCACACTGAACAAATTGTCAGCAACAGCATTTCCCCTGCACACCTGCCCCTATTTTAGGTTCACTGAGATGACATGGATGAGTCTGGATCATCTCTGAATCCTTCCTGCTCCTCATTTCTCATATCCAAAAAGTCACTCAGCTCTATGGACTCTACATATCTATCAAATCCTCCCATCTCTTCATCACCACTGCCAACAGCCTAAACTAGGGTTCCCCCAGGACCCTCCTAAACTTCCTCCACACCACGGCCTTCGTTGACTCAGGCTCTTCTCCCTCCAACTGGTTCTTCATGATGTGAGCACAGTGAGCTTTCTCGAGTGCATCTCGTTATTCCACAGACGATAAGCTTTCAAAGGCTTTTTATTACTTTTAGAATAACAGTCAAAGTCTTCAATAAAACTGACTGCGTCAGCAGCGCCCTGGGCCTTCCCAGTCCCATGCACTCATGGTCCCGCCAACTAATTGTTTTCTCAATATACCGTAAACGCTCTATCCTCTGCTTCTGCTGGCCCCACTGTAGTTCACTCTTTTTGCCACTGAATCCTACTTTAACCTTTCTCTTACTCATCTATCCTTTCTTAATATAAATGGCTTGTGCTCTGAGCAGACTCCCCTGCCCATGTTAGGTAACTTTTAAGCACTTTGTATTGCTTCCTTTAGATCACTTGTAACTCCTGCTGGTAATTTTTTGTAAAAAAACAACAACAACAACAAAAAACCAAAACATGCTCCCTGGAGTCCCTCCACCACCCCTGCCCATGGAAAGCGTTGTGAAGCTAAGTCGTGGTTTAAAAGTAAACACATAGTTTACTGAGTCTCTTGTACGTGAAACAGTGTCTGGCCAAAGGATAAAGAACAATAAATAACTATGCACGGAGTCTCTCAGGGCTCCATAGAATGACAGGACACAGCTGCAAAAAGTCAGCCAGGAAAACGTGAAGGGGATTCATCAGCAAATTTGAAATCTCAATATATTTCTGGGGGGAAAAAAGCAAGGAAAGAAAAATATATCCTCTGATGAAACAGAGGGGAGGAAATTGCATCCCAGAATATGCTGTGAGATGCTGCATCTGAGGTGAGAGTACATGTCCACTGGAACCCAGGAGAAAATTCCACCTCACAGTCAGCTGATATGATAGAGGGATACAGAAGGAGGGGCTGGCTGAACATACTAGAAGGAACTGTTGGTTCAGCTCCATTTCATTCTCAGAGCAGCAAGCAGAGCACTATTTATCCCCAGGCAAAAGAGCAAATGTCTTTTCTGTTGATGAATTGCTTAAACATGAGGGAAACTCTGACTTCTCGAATTGGCATTGGTACCCCAGATTTATATGTGAGGCTCACAATCTGAAAGCTCTCATCCCCTCCTCTCACCCAAAATAGAAGCTGGCAATAGGCGTAATTCACCCAGCAATCTAGGGTTTCCCATCAATCATTCCTCCGACTCACGTGCCCTATCGGGAAACAGAGGGCAGAGGAACTCCAGAGCCACCTGGAAAAATCAGCCTGGTGCTTCACCTTTCAATATAAATGGACAGCTAAGAACTTCAAACAGGAGGCAGTTTGAAAGATGAAATTTTTAAAAAAGTGAATAATCGGTCTCAAAAGAATCATAAAAACTCAGAAAATAAAAGGAAAATAATAAATTTCTTGATGAATTTCTTATTGATGTATAAGAAAATTTTGCATTTGCAAAACAAGATTGAGAATTTGTAAAAAAAAAAAAAAGAAAGAAAACAAGAGAAACCTCTTAGAAATTAAAATATGTAACTGTTAAAATAAGACAAAAAAAGTTGATAATATGAGAGAAAAATATATAAGGTAGAGGATCAATTTAAAAGGTTCAGTAACTAACAATAAATTCATAAAAAGGAATTTGAGAGAATGAAATTATAAAAATGCATATAAAAACATAAAAGGACCCATTCACTGAATAACATGTGTGCTAAATTAATAAAATATCTAAACCTATATACAATCTTGTAAAATTTTAGAATTTTAAGGAAAAAGAAAAAATCTTAAATGTTTTTACAGAAAGAAAACATGTTACATACAAAACAAATATAAAACTTGGATGTGAGGGCGATCTGGCTGCGACATCTGTCACCACATTGATCGCCAGGGTTGATTCGGCTGATCTGGCTGGCTAGGCGGGTGTCCCCCTCCTCCCTCACCGATCCATGTATCCATGTGCGTCCCTCCCGAAGCTGCGCGCTCGGTGGAAGAGGACGACCTTTCCCCCCACCTCCCCCCGCCCCCCAGGAGAGGACCGGTCTTCGGTCAAGGGTATACAAGTAGCTGCACTCCCCTGCTAGAACCTCCAAACAAAACAAATATAAAACTAGAGGAAGGGTCAAATTCTGCTTCTACAACTCAAATACAGGGGAAACAAAGAGCTTTAGGTTCTCAATGATGTAGATTAGATAGAGGGCTTGGAAATATGAAGACTTATACATGCAATACTACACTGCATAAAAAGAAGGAATTCTTACCATTTGCAACAGCATGGATGGAACTAGAGAGCATTATGCTAAGCGAAATAAGCCAGTCAGAGAAAGATAAATATCACATGATCTCACACATTGTGGCATATAATGAACAACATAAACTGATGAACAAAAGCAGATTCAGAGACAGAGAAGCATCAGTCAGATGGTCAAACCCCAGAAGGAAGGTAGGGGAGGGTGGGGGTAAGGGGGAGAGATCAACCAAAGGACTTGTATGCATGCATATAATCCTAACCAATGGACACAGACACGGGGTGGGGGGGTGGTGAGGGCATGAGTAGGGGGGAGGGCAATGGGAGGATAAGGACACATATGTAATACCTTAATCAATAAAGAAAAAAATAAATTTAAAAAGAAAGATAAAGGTGACTCAAAGTTTTCTGCTTTAAGTGAGTCACTTTGTTGGAAATATTCAGTAATTTTAGTTACAAATAATCCTGTCAGGCTCTTTCTCAGCTCAAGGGTTCTTTCCACTCACCTATCTTCTCCCAAATAAGTTATCTGCAGTCTGGAATCACTGGGTTTCATATCAATAACCCTTTCCCAGGGTGAATCAGCTTTGGGTAGACTAGACCAAAACAACATGAGAAACCCTATACCATTACCCTTTGACTTATACAACCCACTGGTTCAAGGATAGATTCACAGATGAGTCTGTAAAAAGATTGGACACAAAAAACTTAGGGAGAAATTATCCAGAGGTTCCTTATGAAAAGTAGCCTTGCTCTTAGGAGAGAAGCGGGGTGTGTGTGTTTGTGTGTGTGTGTGTGGCGGTGGGGGGGGTAGGGGGGTAGGGGGAGTGGATTCTCTTTCTCTGGCCATTAGCTTACAGGCATAGGAGGCTCAATGTCTGCAGCCAATGAGCTACTAGCCTGGGGATGAAGTCAATACACAGAGAACAGAACAAGGGCATGATGGTGGAAGAGACCAGAAACCACCCTGAAGTCCAAGTTGTATATGAAGGTTTCAACATTCATACAAGTTTCTTTATTGTTTGAAGCCAGTTTGAGTTTGGTGTTCTCTTATTAGCAGCTGAGAGGCTTCAGGGTTCTCAGGAGGAAGAAGATTTTCTGGTCAATTGAGATGTTTCTTCCCCCAGGCCATGAGCCTTCCTGCGTTGGTGTCTACTAGAGCCTGATTGGATGTCGGTCATTAAGGGTCCTCCTATCCAAGTCCATGGTCTCTGCATTCCTCTCACTCTCTGCAGTTACCACTCTAGTTTTCTTCAAAACAGCTGGATTCATGCAAGACTTCTTGTCTACCCAAAGTACAATAAAACTTTTTTATACCTGACCAACTACATGCAGACCCTGGACAACTTAGAGTGGTACCTAGGGTCCTTCTATCTAGACACCCTTATTACTGAGGCTACTCCATTGTTCCCATGCTATGTTGGAGAAAATATTTGAAAAATTCAATATAGAAAAATTCAATGCAGAAACATGCTATCAGAGCTTTCTCTTCTCTCCTCTTCTCTCTTTTATTTAGTTTTTCTCTTTGCCCATGATACTATAACTCAAATGGCTCTACACTTCCAATTGATGAAAACATTACCCTAAAACATATTATTTTTCACTGCAGTTTATCCTCAAACTCTAAGCTCTAAGATATCCAAACCTTGCTCTGGTAATGTAAATAAAAACTTCTGGAATTTAAAAATCCTTTTTTTTTTTCTTTTTCAGTAAGCTTAGGCTTTCAAGATAATTTTCTTATCATAAACTGAAAAAGTATAATTTGGGACTCAAATTGAACAAACATTACTATTTTGTAGACTGAATTTCCCTCCCTCCCAGGGAATTAAAAAGCCACTGAGTCACGGGACAAGAAGGAACAGGGAATATCCAGAGAAATATATTAGTTTAATAACTCAAAAATATTACTCTGTTGCAGTGGCATAAGTTTTCTCATTAGCAATACTGGATGCTAAAAGACAAACAACAATTCTATTTTTTTAAGGGAAGTTATTTGAACCTAGAATTCTATACCCAACAACCTGCTCTTCAACTGGAAGACAGATTAAAAATTGTAAATATGTTGAGTAAAAAGTTTGCCTCCCTTTCACTTTAGTTTAAATATTATAAAGTCCTTGATAGTCAGACCATTAACCATGAATTAGTATAACAAACAGGGATAATAGAGAGCATAGAATACTTTGTATAACTGTAAAAGAATATTGTGTGAATAATATGTATAATTAAAGCCAATATACTCTATCCCTAAACATCTTTTTCCTGACCACCTTCAGTATTACTTTTGCTAAAAATATACAACAAATGTATTAAGATTGTGTCCATGGTACAGAGTTTGGCAATTTTCAGTGCATGGGGTATACAGTGAAGAGAGAAGGTACTGATGAGATTCAAATTCACTGAAGCAAATGGGAATTAAAATGGGGAGATCAATCACTAGAGAGTTAACCTCGCCTTGGGAAATGCTATTATGTGTTTTGTATGATGTACACTTTTTAATGTCACATTTTCTCTTAAACAATTATGTGTATAGCTATCCATATGTATTAAAGAAAAGTCATGAATGAATACAAAAAGTATAGTTAGAGGGCATGGGTTAACACATGCTTTGTCTTTAGGTATAATTACATAGAAGTATCTGTCAAAGATTTATGGAATATCAAAAAAAGAAGAAAAATGAACTAACAATGCCTTTTTTAAAGTCAAGCTTATATTGAATATTTGATTCTGTACAGCTTTCAGACTGATAAAGCATGTGTCCTTTCCAGTTCAGATTTAGAGTCTATTCACATTTTTTCAATGAAGATACAATTACAAAGCTCAACTTATTCTTAAAGAAAAATGAGATTATTCTTTTATGCTGCAGTAGACTATTAGACTGATCCCTCCTAGCTTAATAAATCAAATGATAAATTACCACAATAAAAACATCTATGACAAAAGGAATTTTACAGGCTCTATTTATTGGCTAAAATATTTTGCTAACAAATTCCATAAGTTCATTATATTTCAGAAACCTATAAAGATACCAGGAAGAAAAATGATGTGCAAAAATTATAGATGGTCCTAATGTTTACAAGTAGCCAGATTATTTAATAGCTTAAACAAAGGGTATTTATGAATGTTTCAAAAAATAATAAAAAAAGAAATGCTGAAATCATGCAATGTACTGCAGGATTTGTTAGTTTGTTTTCCTCTGCAGCGGTTCTCAACCTATGGGTCGCGACCCCTTTGGCAGTCGAACGACCCTTTCACAGGGGTCGCCTAAGACCATCCTGCATATCAGATATTTACATTATGATTCATAACAGTAGCAACATGACAGTTATGAAGTAGCAACAAAAATAATTTTATGGTTGGATCACAACATGAGGAACTATATTTAAAGGGCCAGAAGGTTGAGAACCAGAGTCTAGGGTAACAGCTGTGAGAAAATGTACTGTAAAAAGTAGTATCAATCAATTGATGCAGAAAACGCATTTGACAAAATTAAACACCCTTTCCTGATAAAAACTCTCAGCAAAGTGGGAATAGAGTGATTATACCTCAACATAATAAAAGTCTTATATGACAAACCCACAGTCAACATCATACTCAATAGGCAAAAACTAAAACCATTTTCCCTAAGAACAGGAATGAGACAGGGATTCCCGCTTTTACCACTCCTATTCAATGTAGTACTGGAATTGCTAACCATAGCAATCAGACAAGAAGAAATAAAAGGCACCCAAATTGGAAAACAAGTAAAACTGTCATTATTCACAGATGATGATATTGTACATAGAAAACCCTAGAGATTCCATCAAAAAAACTACTAGACTTAATAAATGAATTCGGCAATGTCGAAGGATACAAAATTAACACCCAGAAATCTATGGCTTTTTTATACTCCAATAATGAACTCACAGAAAGAGAAACAAAAAAAAAATACCATTTACCATTACAACAAAAAAATTAAGATACCTAAGAATAAACTTAACTAAGGAGGTAAGAGACCTGTACTCAAGAAAACTACAGGACATTGAAAAAAGAGGTAGAGGAAGACATAAACAAATAGAAGAATATACCGTGTTCATGGATTGGTAGAATCAACATCATTAAAATGTCCATACTACCCAAAGCAATATATAGATTCAATGCAATCCCCCTTAAAATACCAATGGCATATTTCACAGACCTAGCACAAACTCTCCAAAAATTAATATCAAATAAAAAAGACCCCGAATAGCCACAGAAATCTTGAGAAAGAAGAACAAAGTTGGAGGGATCACAATACCAAATATCAAGCTATATTACAAAGCCACTGTTCTTAAAACTGCCTGGTACTGGCACAAGAATAAACCAATGGAACAGAACAGAGAACCTAGAAATTGACCCAAGCCATTATACCCAATTAATATTTGACAAAGGAGGCAAGATCATACAATGGAGTCAAAAAAAAGTCTCTTTCATAAATGGTGCTGGGAAATTTGGACAGATACATAAAAAAAAAAAATGAAACTAGACCACCAACTTACACCATACACAAAAATAAACTGAAAATGGATAAAGGACGTAAACATAAGATGGGAAACCATAAAAATCTTAGAAGATTCCATAAGCAGAAAAATAGTAGACATATGTCATAGCAATATCTTTACCAATACAGCTCCTAGGACAATGTAAGCTAAGGAGAAAATAAACAAATGGGACTACATCAAAATAAAAAGCTTCTGCACAGCAAAAGAAGCCATCAACAAAACAATAAGAAAGCTAACTGCATGGGAGAAGACATTTGCCAATGTTATCACCGATAAGGGTTTAATCTCCAACATTTATAGGGAACTCATACAACTTAACAAAAGGAATATAAACAATCCAATCAAAAATGGACAAAGGACCTAAGTAGACACTTTTTGAAAGAGGACATACAGAAGGCCAAGAGACATATGAAAACATGCTCAAAGTCACTAATCACCTGAGAGATGCAAATCAAAAGGACGAGGTACCATCTCACACCTGTCAGAATGGCTATCATCAACAAATCAACAAACAACAAGTGCTGGCAAGGATGCGGAGAAAAAGGAACCCTCGTGCACTGCTGGTGGGAATGCAGACTGGTGCAGCTACTGTGGAAAACAGTACGGAGTTTCCTCAAAAAATTAAAAATAGAACTCCCACTTGACCCAGTAATCCCAATTCTAGGAATATATCCCAATAAATCAGAAACACCAGTCAGAAAGTAAATATACACCCCGATGTGCATAGCAGTACAATTTACAATATCTAAGATTTGGAAACAGCCTAGTGTCCATCAGCAGATGAGTTGATTAAAAAATGTGGTGCATCTACACCAAACATGTCAAACTCAGGGCCCACAGGCCGCATGCCTTGTTTATTTGGTCCCTGTTAGCCTTTGAGTTTGACATGCCTTGTCTATACCATGGAATACTATGCTGCTGTAAAAAAGAAGGAACTCTTACCATTTGTATAAACATGGATAGACCTGGAGAGCATTATGCTAAGTGAAATAAGCCAGTCAGAGAAAGATAAATATCGCATGATCTCACTCATTTGTGGAATATAATGGACAACATAAACTGATGAACAAAAATAGAGCCAGAGTCATAGAAGCATCAAACAGACCGTGAAACTTCAGAGAGGGGAGGGTAGGAGATCAACCAAAGGACTTGTATGCATGCATATGAGCATAACCAATGGACACAGACACTAGGGGGTTGAGGGCATGTACTTGGGGTGGGAAGGCTTGGGAGAGGTCAATGGGGGGAAAAGGAGACTTATGTAACACTTTAAATAATAAAGAATGTAAATATTTTTAAAAAGTAGTACCAATCATAGCTAAAGTATCAAGCATAGAGCAATTATGTTATATATTAAATATTACACAAAATATGTCATACTATTTCACTATTGGTTGAACATTCCCTCAATGAAAGTTTTCAATAAAAGCTTTCAAAAACAAACAAAAGAATTATTTAATCTGATTTTAAGATTATTTAAACTAAAATGTACGTTTAATCTCATTGTACCAAAAATATTAGAGAAATATTCTTACTATCTTTCAAAAGAAACTGTAATAAAGAGAAATAGTAAAGATAAAATACCTGGAACAAAGAAAGGAAAATGAAAAAATATTTAAAATGTCAAAAAGTAATTTTACAAATAACAAAATATTGTACCGAAAAGTTAGCCCAATTTCAAATATCATATACAGTCTAAAAATATAAAAACCCTCTTATCTAGAAATACAACTAATAGCGTTCAGTATCATTCCTGTTTTCAATACTAATACATTGTTAACTTTTGTAGGCCTTTGGATCTTAAATTGTTTAAAATGAGGAGAGGAGAGGCTACTGCTACTTCACGTTTCTAGTCTGGCATGTAAGGTGCTTAGAAGTGACCACTCCATGCTGCCAACTAGTAAAAAGTTGGAAAAAAATACTCTTGAGTCATCAGAGAAGAGAGTTCACAAGGCAAAATGCTGGCCCTAAAACAGGAAAGACAGGTAGATATAGAGAATAAAAACTTACCCAAAGCAAAAACCTACTAGTAGAAACCTCCATGGGAACTTTTAGGAAAACCTAAACATAAGTAACACATTTCTAGAGGCCCCAGTGTGGACAAGTCTTCCAGTTAAAAACTCCTAGACATAAGAGAACTTCCATACTTTTGTGAGTTTTACCTCTAGGAGCTCTAACAGGTCCTAACAGTAAATATCTAAGAAAAAATCTCCCCTTATTCCTCCAGCAGCAGGAGGGGGAATAAACCATTTTGAAATACACCAGAGCATTCTCCTCTTCTTAGTTAAGGCCTGACCTCAAGAGAAATTATTTTACCAGAAACTATCTGATCGTAGAATTTTATCAGAAGCTAACCTACCTGTGGAAAGGAAATGTCCAACTCCAGCCTACTCTAGCCATCTGAAAACCTAAGGGGAGGGGAGACACTTGAGAAGCACTAATGAAGTTCACAGTCCAGGGCCACTGACTTAGGATAAGACTGAGATATAGTCATATAACTATATTTGCTTCCCCTCCCCCTCTGTTCTGTGAAAGACATTGTCAAGAGAATGAGAAGACAAGATACTGAGTGGGAAAAAATATTTACAAAAGAAATGCCTAATGAAAGACTGCTATCTAAAATATACAAATGACTCTTAAAATCTGACAAGAATTTTTAAGACATACAGTTGAAAGGTACACAGATGAAGAAGATATAAAAATGAAATATAAAAATAAAAAGATGTTTAAGCACATAAGATGTTTGACATCATATGGCATTAGGAAGTTGCAACTAAAAACAACAATGACATACCTCTACATGCCTATTAGGTAGCTAAAAACCGAAACACTGACAATACCGAATGATGAGGAAGATGTGGAGCAACAGGAACTCTCATTTATGGCTGGTGGGAATGCAAAACGCTACATACAACTTCATCTTTTACCTTTGTTTTGGTCCTGTGACATTGGCAATCCCAACCTCCTTACCCCCTGGTGGTCCTGCTGAATCAAGAACAATTACAAAGGCATATTATTACCCAAATTAGTTGGAAATTAGTTTGACCGTTTCTTAGAAACCTAAACATACTCTTTCCATGTGATCCAACAATCATGCTCCTTTGAAATATATGCCTCTGTAAAAACCTGCAAATTAATGTTTATAGCAGCTTTATTCATAATTGCCAAAACTTGGAAGCAACCAAGATGTCCTTCGGTAGGTTAGTGGATAAATAAATGGTGGTAAATCCAGACAATGGAATATTACTCAGTGCTAAAAAGAAATGAGCTATCAAACTATGAAAAGAAATAGAGGAATTTTCAATGCATACACTAAGTGAAAGATGCCAATCTGAGGAGGCTACATACATATAATTCCAACCATATGACATTCTGGGAAAGGCAAAACTATGAAAACAGTGAAAAATTCAGTGGTTTCAGGAGTTAGGTAAGAAGGAGGAATGAATAGGCAGATGACAGATGTTTTTAGGGCAGTGAAACTATTCTATATGATGTTACAATGGTGGATACATGCCATTATATATTTGTCAAAAGCCCACAGAATGTACAAAACTAGGAGTGAACCCTTATGTAAACTAGATTTTGGGTGTGCCATGTAGTCCCATCAGTCATAACAAATGCATCACTGTGGTGTAAAATAAAGAAAGTGAGAGGCAGTTAATACAGGTGGGGAAATAGGATATATATAACTGTATTTCCTACTCAATTTTGGTGTAAACCTAAAACAACTCTAAGAAATACAGTTTATTAATTAATAAAATATTTTTCCAATGCTATAGAAATTAATCAGGTCTTACAATGTGTATATCATTCCCTAATCAGAAGTTAGGCAGTGAGGAAAATGGACTCTTCATTAGGAAAAAAATTAAATAATTTATTAGTAAAGCACAGAATTTTCCCAGTTACTCTTCAAAAGAAATTTTCTTTTATGAAATAATTTTCAGAAACTCTATAATATTCTCTTGGAAAGCAACAGTGCATATTTGCTTACAAGTCCTAAAGTAAAGAAACCTAATTAATTCTGTTTAATACAGTGCTTATTTATTCAGCAAACCCTTATATAGCATTTACTTTGCAGGGGATACTCTTCTAAGCATTTTTCAAATATTAATTCTTAATTAAACTTCTCATATGAATTTACTTTTTGAGTGATTTTTTTAAATTTATCTTTATTGTTGAAAGTATTACAGATGTCCTGCTATTTTTCCCATAGATGGCCAAGAGACATGAAAAAATGACTAAATTCACTAATCATCAGAGAGATGCAAATTAAAAAAACAATGAAGTATCACCTCACATCTGTCAGAATGGCTATCATCAACAGATCAACAAATGACAAGTGCTGGTGAGGATGTGGAGAAAAGGGAATCCTAGTACACTGCTGGTGGGAATGTAGACTGGTATGGCCACTGTGGAAAACATATGGCGTTTCCTCAAAAAATTAAATATGGAACTGCCATTTGACCCAGTGATCCAACTTCATAAGAATTAACCCTTAATTAACCTTCTCATAAGAACCCTTTGACCCCTTTTACAAAAGAAAAAACTGAGTCACAAGGAGATTAATAGGTTATCCAAGTAAGCACCTAGGAAATTGTGGAGCTGGGGTTCAAATAAACCGGTTTAAATATGGAGCCACTGTTTAATATAAAACTATACAAATAAAATGGAATTAGTATTCTGATACACTTTGGGAAATAATGGTATATCACATTATAGTTCTGAAAAATGTTTCCTTTGGATTTTGTCATTTGAAAGTACCATCATCCTAGAGATAGGTGGCACCGAGGTATTTTATAAATATTAAATTATTTTTCCTAGATTTCAGAACTAATGAGTGATGAAGGTGACATTTCAGTTACAGTTTACTGAACTCTGAAGTCTGTTCTCTTTGCAATATGCTCTGCTAGGAAAAGCAAGGTTTTCTACTGTACAAATGAGGAGGGGGGAGGAGCGTGAGGGGATGATGGGTATTAAGACTGGAAAGGAATTTGAAGGACAATTGTAAATTGTAAGAACCCTACTTCCAGCTCAGGCATTTGGACATGATTGAAGAGAAGAAAATGGTGGCTCGGTGAGGGGGTTTGAGCTGATCAGGGGATAATCAAAGCAGTTCTCTGTAAAGGTGAATCTACACAATATGAACACTGTTTGGAATTAAGAAAGAATGGAAGCAGGGAGAAACAACATTATTAAGTTAGCAGTGTGGTCTTGTCACAAAGAAAAGCTTGTCTACTTAAAATAACCAGTATTTTATGTCCCTTAATTATACAGAAGAAAATTTACATATGCAACAGAGTTTAAAACACATTTGCATAAAAATTGAGTAATTTCCTCCTTATTTACTGTACTTATACATTTCTATCTCCTATTTCATCTACAGGCAGAGTGAAGGTTCCTGTTGGCGTCTCTTCAGGAGGAAAATACTAACAGCTCTTTTGGAGTAGAGAGGGTACTGCTACCCACTACACAAACCGGGGGCAGCACGTGCTGCAAATCTACAAGGAATCCTTTGCCAACTGCAATATGTCCTTTATCTGCATTTTACAAGGACGGCTCCTTTTTCTTAAAGGTATCTGGGCTCTTTTCAACTTCTTTTAAAGCCAACAAATACAAAAGAACAGGTCTTAAGGCAATTATGGAGAGCTGTTTTCACATGATTAGCTCAACCTGACAAATACTCAAAACTGAAACAGAACTCCAAACCACGCTGCTCACAAGGACATGAGCACAGCCTCGCTAGACTGTTCAAGGTTGTGACAAGAACATGATGCAAGAATCCCTCCCCCCAAAAAAAGAGGCAAATCTGAGGAATGGAAAATCAATTGTGACCATGTAATGTATATGCATATAGTTTTTAATGTGATTTTTTAAATATTTAATAACCACACAAAACAGCTACATATGTTCCCATCTTCAGGTCTGAGTTCAGTCTTAGAGAAAATGATCTCATGGGCTGACACCCTCACCAGCAGACTTGCAGGACCCCAAGTCTGTTTCCAGGCAGGCTACCCTGCAAAGAGGTTCAGACTAGAGGACCCATCCTGGCTGGGGGCAGGGTGCACATTTTGAGCCCATTTCTGCAGGCACTGTCAGTACATTGAGCTACATGCTGCATGCGGTTTCTATTCTCGTTTCCATTCTGTTGCTTTCAGTGTTTTTGGAATCAGTTGAAGTTGAAACATCTTGGAAGAGAAGTTGGAACTGGGTTTTTTTTAAGCCCCTGGTTTCAATTATTTTTAAATCTGACGCACAAACACTGCTTTTAAAGATATATGACTAAAGTCCAAATAAGGATCTTTTGATTTTTTTGAAATACATGTGGTTGAAATTTGAGAGCTGACTGCTGCCAAGCTGCAGTTGAGGGAATAGAATGCTGGCACCCGAAAGAGCTGTTGTTCCGAGGACAGTGCTCGAAGGAACTGTCCTCCAGGAGGAAAATGTAAATTTTCATGATTTCGCTGATGCTTGTGGGACAATTCCATAATCCTTTGTGAAACATGTAAAAGTGGGAATGCCAACTGCCCTGTTGTTTATTCAGGTTTTCAGCTGTAAGTTTCTCATCTACATAAACTGGGCTTAGATTAAATCCTCCTAACAATAATTTTTAGAAATGCATTCGCAAGATACCATGCTACACTCCCACTCATGCAAACCATTCCATATTTTTAAGTGTAACCTGAAGGTAATGGGTACTGATCTCTCTCAGAGAAAAGTTCAGTGTTTAATAGACCGTTCTGGTGCAATTGGAATTGTGGGAAGGTCATTTAGGCTACAATGTTATTCGCGGGGGAAAAGTATCAAAATATAACTTACCTGTTTGTGGCAGGTAATATAAAGTGAGTGCCTCTAATAAATTACACTCCATTGCTCATTACTTGTAAAGTCACTGTAGATCATCATCTAGTGTCTTGGCTAATGCTACACATAAAAAGAAAAATCAACAGTACTGCCATTTTTGACTAGCTAAGGGTAGATGCCACATCTGACAAAATACCCCAGGAACTCTTATATCCGTTGGAGAGATAAGAGTTGAAACTAGATTGTGCTGCCAAAGAGTTCCATGAGGAAATAGCAAGATCATGCAGGAAAACTAACATGCAATATCAAGTAAGGGGAAATTCTAAGCATCATAAGGGGAATAGGAAAAGTACTATTTAAATATTTCCAGAATATATTACCAAACCTTTAGAATTGGTTACCTCAGACAGGAAGAAGTAAGGGAAGAAAATGATACTATTATTTTTGTAAAAATATGTACTGTTTAAATACTTGCATAGTAAGTGAACATATATCAGTTTTTAAATAAATGCTTATGAAAGTAGGCTTTTTAAAATTCTACATAGATTTTCAGAATCGCTACACTCTTCCAAAAGTAGTTTCTAGGCACCCTCTACTTTACAGTAACAAAAAATATGTGAAGAAATATACTAGGTCTCTTTGATGACTTCTGCTAAAGCTGAAGTTATCTGACAAATTAAATGCAAAAATATTAGTCAGCTAAGCATATGCTTGGCATTATAGAGCTGATGGTCCAGGTAAGTTAACGCAATTTTTACTATCTCCAGATGCTTTAATAGTGTAAGGCACAACCACAAAGGTGGTATTCTGCAGGTATGAAAAAAGGACAAAATATACACATGTAATCTGACTTAAATGTATAATAGAGTAATCACATGGGAAATAATTTGAGAGAATAATTGATGGCGATAAAAGCATTTTATGAGCACTATAGGTTTATGCCACATCTGACAGAATACCCTAGGAACTCTTGTATCAGTAGGACAGATTAAAAAATTGAAACTACTTTCCACTTTAGAGTAGAAAGTTGTTTTTTCTAATTTACCTAAAAAGTCTTCCTGAAAAATAAATTAAGATTTCAGAAATGTTTATTTGGAAACCTGCTAAAGTTTGATAAGCCTAAGAGGATGGTAGTTTCCATTTAGAGGCTTGAAAACAGATATGGAAGCAGAAACTGATGAATGGTAAAGAGAAATCGATATGAGAACTGAAAAATGACACCGTGATTAAAGTCTAGGATATTCATCCTGTAAATGAGCCCGCTCCTCCAGATGCCTCTTTGGCATTGTTATGAATACTGTAGTTGTGTGAGTCATGCTGAAAGTGATTATGTACTTCTTCTTCTGACCTTGTTTTACTCTCTCTGTTAAACAGACAACTGGGCATGAAAGAATATTCACTTAACAAAGTTAAAGTCAAGAAGGACCATCATAAATGCCTCATTTAACTTCTGAAGTTTAAGTATTTGATGCAACAGTATAATTTGTGACATTAATCTTGTTACATCACCATTTGTGAGAGGAGCCACTATTATTTTATGTAAGAAACAGAAAGTCTTCTTTGTTTGCCTCGGTTTCCTGACCTAAGTAGAGGTGATACTTACTGTTCCTATTTTCTGCAGAGGTGCAGGTCCTGGTGGGTAAGCAGGTTGGCTATCCTTCATGCGGAGACTACAAATTTATGTTACCAGCTAAGAAAGTCTTTGTTCCTCTTTTGGACTGAAATAATGGAATTTACAAATAATCCTGGGTTTTATGGCAGAAACATACTTTTTTTCAGTTGAACATACAGGGTAAAGCATATAAAATTATATCTTCTATTCCCAAAGTATAGGAATGATAGATAATCGCTTCTTTTTTGTTTTAAATAGGGAGAGAAGCCATAAATAAATTAGATATAAAGACATGAAGCAGGAAAGAATAATTTAGAAGAAGAAAATAAAGAAAAACATGCTAAGTGAAACAAGTCAGCCAGAGAAAGACAAGTATCACATGATTTAACTTATATGTGGAATCTAATGAACAAAATAAACTGACAAACAAAATAGATCCAGAGACATGGAAACATGCAGTAGACTGAGGATCCTTAGGAGGAATGGAGGGGTGAAGGGGTGGGAGAGATCACCCTAAGAACTTATAGGCATAAATGATTAACCCATGGACACAGACAATAGTGGGGTGAAGGCCCGGGGAATGGATGGGAGTAGGGAAGAGGAGGGTCAATGGGGGAGGGAGGGATATCTGTAATACTTTCAACAATAAAGATATATTTTTTTTAAAAAAAGAAAGCAATTGCAAATCCACTCATATAGACCTTGAATATAGAGCCAGAGATAGTCTATGACAGTGATGGCGAACCTTTGGAGCTCGGCGTGTCAGCATTTTGAAAAACCCTAACTTAACTCTGGTGCCGTGTCATATATAGAAATTTTTTTATATTTGCAACCATAGTAAAACAAAGACTTATATTTTTGATATTTATTTCATATATTTAACTGCCATTTAACAAAGAAATATCAACCAAAAAAATGAGTTCGCGTGTCACCTCTGACACGCGTGGTTTGCCATCACTGGTCTATGAGGTCATGGGCTAGACCTTCGTACACCTGTGAGCCAGGTCTGTGCCTTCTTCCCAGGAAAGGGGCAGAAATAAACCACCACAGACACAGTTGGTGGTACGTGGAAAGGATATGCAGTTATATAGTTGTAAGGTGGTTTTTCCTATTGTGTTTTATTTAGCATGATACACACAAAATGGAGAAAAATCACTATACTAAGGAACCAGCATAATTGCAATATCATAGCAAACAGACTATGGGCGCAAAGTTTGCAGTCCCTGCAGGATAAATTCAGGAATATCTGTCAACAATTCCACCGAAGGAAACAAAGACCATTCCATTTGGGTACAGATCCTCAGAGAGAGTGACAACATGATGATCACTGTGGCCAAAGCAAATGTAGAACAAAAGAAATTTCTCCTACAAGTTATATTTCTGGTCTGCTAAAATATGACAGGAGTAATTATTTTTAATATACAGAAGACTTTTATGAGACCCTATAAATAAAGGAATGTGCTTTAAAGAAAAAGTCAAGGAAGTTTAATTACATAAATAACAGGTGTTTATTTGAATAAGATTAGATCAAAGGGGGAGAAATTATTTCAAAATTGTAGCTAGCAGGTATTTATGTAAAAAAAAAAGTCTTCTGGTCATTAAACTATTTTATTGATTTCAGAACAGAGGAGAGGAAGATAGAGACATAGAAACATCCATGATGTTTCTTTCATTGATCAGCTGCCTCCTGCACACACACTCCCCTCCCCTCACTGGGGAACAAGCCTGCAACCCAGTCATGTGCACTGACCAGGAATGGAGCAGAATCCAACCATGAACTCCTGGTTCATAGGTCGGTGCTCAACCACTGAGCCATGCCAGCCGGGCTCATTAAACTATTTTTAATGAAAATATAAAAGACAAATAAAACTATACTAAGGTCAAGCTGCTTGGAGAAATATAATTCCTCGAAGGTTTTGATTTAAATCTGCAGCTTGGACTCTCCCCAAAGAAGTCACAGAGGTTCAGACACATGAGACACATTTTCTCAATCACACTCAAGTTAACCACATTTACCACGGAGAAAGCCAACACCTAAGACTCACAGCAACTGGGAAATGAAAGGCTAGAGTCTGTGTTTGCTTTTCATAGAGCCTGGTCAGAGCAGCACACACACAACAGCATTTAGCCTGATCATGACTGTGCACGTGCAGAAAGGGCAATTGAGTCTTTCCCTGCTCTCCTTTTTCTCCCCAAAAGTGGTTCAGCTGGGATCATGTGGGGTTTGGGCCACAGGCTATAGTTTGAAAATCTCTGCTCCATGTTCTAAACATTGAGGTAATTACTGTTGAGTTTTAACAAAATATATGTACGCTCCAACTAAGCATGTGCTTACTATTTACCTTTAATAAAAATAGTCTTCTGAAGGCAAGTTAACTTGGAAAACTCGAGTTACCCAGTCAGCCCTGACACACACGAACTTCGCTACCTGAGCTGCTCTCATTCATTTCAAGAGTAAATACAAATAATTTTTTTCTGGTTTGAAATAACTGGAGCTCAATTTGGCACCAGTTCACCATGCCAATCATGCTTTTTCTCTTAAGCTCTACTTATCCTTCAGGTCTCTGTACACATTATACCTTTGGGGAATCCTCTCTGACCTCTGTGTTAGGTGTTCCTTCCATGAGATCCCACAGCACCCACCATGCTGTTCCATCAGAGTTTATTAGAAGGCGCCTGACTAGGCTCCCCAGTTGAGGACAGGAGGTCTGTGGTAACAAAGACTGAAATGTTTCCAAATCACATAATACTGAGCATAATTCCTTATCTGAAATGTTTTTGAATTAATGTAAAAAATAACCCAGGAAAAATTTTCTAAGAGTATTTATTTCTCAGAGAATGTTCTCTAGGATGAATTCTAGTCTCAGAAACTATGAATATGGAACTTATTGGTCAAAAACAGTTTGGAAAGTAGTGCCATATGTCCTTTTCGTAAACATACAATATGCAGCTTAGCATATTAAAAATTCTGAAACAAACTAAAGAAAAAAAATCATTAAATTTTATTGACTTGGTTTTCCCCTAAAGTTACTTAACGCCATAATTTTTTTTATAAAATAACAAGTAACATCCCAGAGTTCTAGTGCTTTAAGAAACAAATATTGGGAAATTCTGACTTAGTGTAAACAATATCTATGGAGTGAGAAGACAAATAAAAATAGTGAACAGAGATATATAATCAGATTAGGGCATAGGCCAGAAAAACCATTAGGGACAGTAGAGAACACTATGAAACCTGGAGTAAAATGTGATGGTTCTGAAAAGGCAGGCCACCTATGATCGGAAAGGACTTGAGGATGAAGCTGACCTTGGATTCTTATGCTGGAGCTAAAAATAGAGCACTAGAGAAATTCTATATTTATGTTTCTCCTTGGGAGAGAAGCTTAAGGCTTACACAGGAGTCAGATGTGAGCTTGTTACACCAGAAGATCCTGCATAGACTTCATACTTCATGGGCCAAGGCCAACGGGAAAAGTTTGTGAGCAGATCTTCAGTCTTAACCAAAGAAAAAGCATTCAAACAGAGTTTAAATCAAACTAAAGTGATTGTCTTTTTTTAAAAATTAATCACTTTTAACTTTTCTTAAGGTAAATGCATAAATAAGTTATATCAAATAGCTACTGGAATGGTCTTCTTTTCCAATTCTAATCATTTGACCCTGGGGATGGATTTAGAGCATGCATTTGAAACATTTTAGGGCATTTGTCTATTTGCTTGTACCACTGTACATTATTTTCATGGGGTAGCCTAGAACAGAGCCATATGCAATCAGATAAATCATCAGAGAATATATTACAGAGATTTTTAATAATAAATATCTATCCTATATAATAAAAGGCTAATATGCAAATTGACTGAACTGTGGAACACTGGTTGCTATGATGCACATTGACCACCAGGGGGCAGATGCTCAATGCAGGAGCTGCCCCCTGGTGGTCAGTGTGCTCCCACAGGCGGCGTGCTGCTCATCCAGAAGCCCTGAGCTGGGCTCATGGCTGGCGAGTGCAGCTGCTGTGGCGGGAGCCTCTCCCGCCTTCGCAGCAACGCTAAGGATGTCCGACTGATGGCAGATGGAAAGCTCTTAAAGGAAATATTGACTTAAACTGAACTTTTAAAAAATACATTGCCTAGAGAACATTGGAGGAGGGATTTCACTGTGTAAATCTACTATCAGATATGACATCTATAATAATGAAAGTGTAATATGCTAATATGCCAAGGCAGAGGTGACCGCAGTGGTGGCAGGAGCCAACCCCTTGCACGGATTTTGTGCATTGGGCCTCTAGTATATATATAAAAGCCTAAGTGACCACTGCAACCAAAACAACTGAACAGATGACCGAACAGGCTGCGTGAGGTGGCCAGACTGGAAGGGCGGTTAGTGAGAGATGACAAAATGACTGAGGAGCAGGCTAGAAAGATGGTGGCACCCACAGCCAATAAGGAGGGAATATGCTAATTGACTGCCATGCCCTCAAAGATGGGGGTGTCCATAGCCACAAGATGGTGGTGCCCAGTCCCCTCAGCCCCCCAGCCGCCCAGGGCCAGCCCAAGGGGCAGGCAAGCCTCAGATGTCAGCTGCCCAGCCGTCCAGGGCTGGCCCAAGGTGCAGGCAAGCCTTAGATGGAGTCTGCCCAGCCACCCAGGGCCGCCCAAGGCTCAGGTAACCTGGGTTGGCCGAGGCTTGTGCTGCCGGCAGTGGCAGCAGCAGAGGTGTGATGGGGCGTCACCTTCCCCCGATCACCAGGTTGTCTCCCACCCCTGAGGGCTCCCAGACTGTGAGAGGGGGCAGGCCGAGCTGAGGGACACCCCCTCCAGTGCATGAATTTTCATGCAGCGGGCCTCTAGTTTATTAATAATTTGGTATGTATGCTATTTTATCACATGATTAGTGACTTTTTGAATTTTGTATGGTGACTTCAATTTTGACTATTTAGCTTGAATATCATATTTTGTCTCTCATTCTTAGCTTAGAAATATAGAACATCTCTTTCTTTGAATGGGAAAAATAAGTAATTCAACATGCTGTAGCACAAAGAATACAAGTCCAGGAGAAAAAAAAAATGGTTCCAGATAGGTTTGCCATTAATTAGTTATATGTGGACGCTCCAATATCTCACTCATTTATGAAATATAATGAACAACATACACTGATAAACAAAAACAGATCCAGAGACAGAGAAGCATCGATCAGACTGTCAAACCTCAGAGGGAAGATAGGGCATGGTGGGGATAAGGGGGAGAGATCAACCAAAGGACATATATGCAAGCATATAGGCCTAACCAATGGCTACAGACAACAGGGGGGTGAGGGCATAAGTTGGGGGGATGGGGAGTAATGTGGGGATAAGGACACATATGTAATAACTTAATAAGAAATTTTAAAAAATTAAATAAATAAAAATTAGTTATATGACTATGTACATACTCTCTCTAATCTCTCTGAGTCTCACTTCCAACCATCACCAATGTTTAGTGGGGCAGGGAATAAAATAAACAGGAGTAATGCATTACATCAAATACTTAGGGGGACACAAAATGACAAATACTGTATTACTGTCCTTACATAAAGGTTGTAGAGTAGTTACATCCACAGAGATAGACAGTAGACTGGAGATTGTCAGGGGATGGTGGGAAGGGGCACAGAGAGTTATTGTTGAATAAGTATGAATTTTCAGTTGGGGGAGATGAAAATGTCCTAGAGATGTATGATAGTGATGGTTGCACAATAATGTAAATATTCTTAATGCCACTAAAATGTACACTTAAAATGGTAAACTTTTTAACATATATATATATACTAGAGGCCCGGTGCACAAAATTTGTGCAGGGGGTGTGTGTCCCTCAGCCCAGCCTGCAGCCTCTCCAATCTGGGACCACTCAAGGGATGTCTGTCTGCCCGTTTAGGCCAGTGGGATCAAGCCTAAATGGGCAGTCGGACATCCCTCCCACAATCATCCGGGATTGCTGGCTTCCAACCGCTTGCCTGCCTGCCTGATTACCCTTAACTGCTTCTGCCTGCCGGCCTGATCACCCCCTAACCACTCCCCTGCCAGCCTGATCAATGCCTAACTGCTCCCCTGCCAGTCTGATTGCCCCTAACTGCCCTCCCCTGATGGCTCAGTCACCCCTAACAGCTCTCCCTTACCAGCCTGGTTGCCTCCAACTGCCCTTCTCTGCAGGCATGGTTGCCCCTAACTCCCCTCCCTTTCCAGCCTGGTTGCCCCTACCTGCTATCCCCTTCTGGTCTAGTCACCCCTAATTGCCCTCCCCTGCCAGACTGGTCACCCCTAACTGCCCTCCCTTGCAGGCCTGGGTCCCCCCCAACTGTCCTACCCTGCAGGCCCGGTTGCCCATAACTGCCCTCCCCTGCTGGCCATCTTGTGTCTACATGGGGACGGCCATCTTGTGTGTTGGAGTGATGGTCAATTTGCATATCACCGCATATTACACACACACACACACACACACACACACACACACACACACACACACTAGAAGCCTGATGCACAAAATTCGTGCAAGGGGCTCAGCCCTCCCAGTGGCAGTGGCAGCGGCTTGCCTTGGCCCTCACAGCCCCAGCTCCATCTGGAAGGTCATCTGGAGGGATGTCCAGAAGGTCGTTGAGCTGTCTGGTCTAATTAGCATATTATGCTTTTATTATTATAGATATATATTTTACCACAATTTTTAAAGGGCAGTAAAATTTTAGATGCCTAGGGGGCCTGGGAGATAACATAAATGGAAATGCGGTTTGAGTAAGGATTGGTGGGTGTCAGGTGCTCAGGTTGCATCAATACATAAACCAGTCCCTCATGGAACTTCAGGTCTTTGTGGAACAGTTACTTCTTCATGACTCTTCATGGAATTGATATGCTAAAAAATGTGTGCAGTCTCTGTTAGTCTCAACTATGGCCAGAAGGGAAGGTCTGTTCAAAATTGCCAGATCATCTGATTTTTTTTCAAGAGAAGCCAGATATCTGGTATTTTGGGTGAAATCTTCACATTTTGAATGTCAGAAAGTAATTCAGTTGTTAAAATACACTGTGTGAACCAAATATCCATAGGCCAAAACCAACATTGGATCATCACTTGCAGTTTCTAAAGGGAATACTATCTAACATTCAGTAATTTCACAAAAACCTAACATGGAATGATTAGCTCAGAGTGTCTGTAAAATCTTCTAAGATAATTTTCAGGTCAGCTTTGTCACTGTTTACTTTATCAATGATATTTTGCTTATTCTATATTAAAGTTAAATTATATACAAAAGCAAGAGAGAAAAAGAATGGAATTTCACACAAAATAAATTATTTCTTCCCAGCATGTAACTTATCATGTCTATATTTCTGGAACAACATAGCAAACTGCTTTCCGACAGTGCAATGAACAAGACCACCCCAGACACGCATTCTACAACCCTAAACTGTGTTTGTTCAGAGGAGAAACAGAACAAAATTTATGATCCTCACTTTGGCTCATATCAATATATTTCAAGCACCAGAACACTCTCATTTTGCAGGTGGTACTTACAAGCTTATATTATAAATTTAAAAATATAATTCATAAGAATCCTAAGCCCCTAAAACCCATTAATTAACCCTGAATTATCAAACATTTAAAAACCAATCATTTACATCCTTTGCGAGCTGAAGGAAATGCTAACAAGCACTTTCACCTTAATAAATTAATGTTATTTCAAAAGTTAAGATAGATGTACGTTCAAATTGTATTATGTATGGAGTTGGGGTGATTCAGGTTATAAGAAATTCTTTATTGTGCATTTTAAAGAATTACCTTTCTGTGAAGACTCCATCAATTTCTTTCTGTCATCCTCCTCCCCTACCCTCCCCAACAAGCCACCCACTAACCTGAGCATTCCTAAACACGAACCTCGTAAGACACATTTCTTCATGCATGTGTCGTAAATCAGGTAACTGAATGACATGCAGCTGAGAAATAGGAAGTGGACATTGAGATGACTCATTAGGCAGCTGCATAGAACAGACAGAAGAAAGTGGCAAGAAAATCTACCATGAAGATGCCTAGCGTCAAGCACACCATCTCCAGTGGATGACCGGAGGCAACATAAAATAAAGTTCTGGGGAAGAACATGGAACTCCCAATACAAGATAGTAATAGAACTAAAAGTACAGATTTGCAGATAAAACTGATATAAAAAAAATTATTAAGTCTAAAACTATATAATTAATAGAAACACAACTAAAAGAGCTAGTGATATTTTAGAGAAGTCACTGATTAACAGGGAGTGTGGGGCCCCAAATTATTTGTCTTTTACTTTGTTTCTTAGTCCTAAACTCAATAAGGAAGTTGATACAGGTCATGAAATTTGGACACACACACACAGACACACACACACGATGTTAACTAAGGTGGTATTTTCAAAGCTCCTTATAGCTAAATATCCTACCTAAGAAACATAGTAAAGGTATTATGATATGCATGTAAGAGAGGACTAGCCAAAATAAGCTAAGAAGTGTACTAGATTTGCCAATAAACATTGGAAAGCTAGCCTATGGATAAAGCAAACCCTACCTCAGAAAATAACAATAATAATACTACTTTGATAAACAGCACAGACAGTAGCCAATGGCCTGGTTTGCCTCCTGGTTGGGCCTCTCCTGTCAGCCTCTCTTTTCAGTTCCACAGGTCACGTGGTAAACATCGCTATCCAATTGGCTTCCTTATGTCATGTCAACCCTCCAATCAACACTTCCAAGAAGTGTCCATTTCCTAACCATGTGAGTACAATGTAGGCTAGATTAAAATCTCTCTAAAACGAGGGCCCGCTCACTCCTCCAGGTAAGTTTGCATCTGGCCCCACAGCGCACTGAGCTCCAAGCCCCTGGGGCCATGCACTGCTCCCAAGCACTTCCTGAGCTTTCTGTTTCCTCCTCTTCCTCATTCTGTTCTTTCTCCTGAAATGCCTTCTTTTCTGTCTTTACCTGTCTGAATGCCCAGTGAACTGAAAGAACTTTCAGAACACGTAATGTTTACATACCTTTATACATAACTTGTTTCGGCTAACAAAATGCTTCCATATGTTCACCATTCCCCAACATCAAGTCTCAACGGCTGCCAATTATGCAATCGGCAGTGTGAGAGAGATGTTTTAGGTGAAGTTCTAAAAGATATTTGCAGAATTAAATTAAATCTTCAACTCTAAAAATAATTTTCTTTAGCTAGTTTGATTTAAAACAGCAGTATTCGAATTTTGGTTTTGTATGGGCACCTATGCACATTTTAAGTGTACAGACATAGTATATTTAGAATTTTTAAAAGAATCTATGATGTAGTAACTTCTCTCTAGCAACAATTACTGTCTACTTTGAAAAAAAGAATATTTCAAAATTAACCTATAAGGTGACAATACACTATCCACATTATTAATACACTGGCCTTCATTTCACAAACAAGAGAAAATTTTTTACGATTCAAAATATTTTATATATATTTTTTTATTGATGTTTTACAGAGAGGAAGGGAGAGAGATAGAGAGCTAGAAACATCGATGAGAGAGAAACATCGATCAGCTGCCTCCTGCACATCTCCTACTGGGGATATGTCCGCAACCCAGGTACATGCCCTTGACCGGAATCGAACCTGGGACCTTTCAGTCCGCAGACCGACGCTCTATCCACTGAGCCAAACCAGTTTCGGCAATTCAAAATATTTAAAAAAAAAAAAATTAATCAAGCTGGAACAGTACTATATACAGAAAATGGAGTCAGAATAAATCCACGAAAACTTCACTTTGCAAAGGAAAAACAATCATTCTGACTTCATGTAATTTTTTCATATATTTCATAAATAAATCAAGTATATAAAATCATCTTGATTTTTACCATCATGTTTAATCAATGTTTCTTTGCAATGCAATGTTTTCCATTTCTCCATTTAAATATTTCCAGGTCTGGCTTGGAATTCCTATATTATTAATAAAACATGAAGGGACTTAATATATCATGATTTTCCCCAAATTTGCCTCTCTGGTAGCCATCTATCATTTTCTTAAAAAATTTCATAAATTTTTATATTTAAAAAAATTAAGCAAGAAAATTTGTGTAAAAAACTATAACAAATACACTATGGTATCAACAACCCTGGAGAAAACGGGAACCTAGCATATGTTTGTACTTTTCTTAGCTTAACAATTGGACCCATTGCTTTCAACTTATAAATATTTCACCTGAAAAGGTATCTATAGACTGAACAAAAATATTTGTTATTGGGAGTATAACAAATATTTTCTTAAAACATTAAGTATATGCATTGTTTCCTAATCAACTGGGCAGTCTTTAAGTATAGACAAGATCCAATCAAGAAAAAACAACTGGAGATTGTTTTAAAATTCTTGAATTAGGTAGGTTGTTCTCCACATCTCATTTATCTTAGCTCCAAGGAGCAAGATCGTCATAAGAAGCAGCAAATTAAGTGAGTGGTTACTATTCTATATTCGTTTGAAAGGTGATTCACTTTGTTAGGACATGCAAATATCTAACGTCCAGGCCTGAATCTTTCTTCTGTCCTGGCTATAAAATATACATTTCCAAAGACTATCTGGTAAAACAAAGACCTAAAGATTTTTTTAATATTTAAATGTTTGGCATTGACAGTTTTTTATTTTAAAATATTATTATTGTATTTTATATATTATTATTTTAAAATCTTTTTTTTTATTATGCACTAAGCAAATGAAAAAATCCAGAATGTTTTAGTTTCATCTTATGAAAAGTACATATTTTTACCTAGGAGACAATAGTTATTAAGATGAAGTCACATTTAATGTAAAAGTTTGATGTAGGCTTATTTAAGTAAAGTCAATGGATGCTTAAATAAGATTGCAATGTGTAAAAATTACTTCATTTCCTTGACTCATAAATAACTAGAAACTATAAGCAGTACATGCATGATATCAAATCAACAAGCTGATGAGAAAAATCAAATAATTGGTTTAGTTTACTGAATCTTTCCTCCATAAAGAATCAAATAAATGTATTATCTTTCTTTTTATTTATGGTGATTTTGAATCTTATCATAAAATTAGAATTTGCATGACCGTATTGGCTACTGTAGGGCACTAGGCCATTTATATTTAGGACATTTTTAAAAATATTTATGACATTTTTAGGTCACTAAGTTCTAAAAGTTATAATCTCTCAACAGCAGAAGACCAGGGAAAAGAAACATGTAGAAAATATTTTTTATCGCCTAGTCCCAATAGCACAGTAATTTATGGAATGGCCACTTTGAGCAGTGGTCCTGGTGCATACACCAAGCTAGAAATGGGCTTCAGAGAGGACCACTGTGGTGATTCGGTCAGCTACAGACTATTTCCTATACACTCTCTCCTAAGGTCAATCTACTGACACCTCTACGCCTGTAGCTGGAAATGTGAAACTTCCTCCATCAGGTTTTGCAAAACCAATCTCTCACTTGAATGGATAACTCTGCAGAACAAGAGAGCAACAGAAATTATTCTGGAAAGCCTTTCTATCTGCATTCAGGAGGAAAAGGGAGGGAACAATGGTGCTCTAACTTTAAAATAGAAAGAAGAAGAGGCTTCTAAGGTGGGAAGGACTGCAGAAAGAAAGCCATGGGGCAAGATGGAGGCACAGTCCCAAATAATAAGCCTACACTTTTTGTGTATATACTCCGTAAGCAATGCTACCAAGCCCCTCTCATCTTTTTACTTAATTTGGGCTATTTTTTAAAATAGAAAGTCCTGAGACCTGCACGCATAGATCTTGTTTTAGTAGGCCTGACGTAGAGTCAGAAAAGTTATATTCCTACATAATTTCTCAAGGACTTCTGATGATCAAACTGGCTTAAGGGTTATAGCCAGATTTTGGCATAGTCAGATTTGCTTGCATTCAGCAAGTGCTTAATTAGTACTGATTGAAAGAATAATTCTGTAATCCCAGGGCAGAACAGGGTTAGAATCTTGTATTTTGAGAACTGGGAAGTAGTGAAACTATAGAGAGTAGAGGAAAATAAAGGCAGTCAGGATGTCTGAGGCCCAATATCTGTTCAAACACTATTTGGGCAGTTCTTCCTTTGCTTCATAAATACAATGACAGTAATGAACTTTTGACTCCAAAATTCTGTGTTTTCAAAATGTCATATGGTGAGTGTCTGTAATTGTTAATTAGGAGGGCAATGACCTCTTATTTTATCAATGCAGTCAGGATAAAAGGCTAGCTAGTTGTTAGTATAGGAATAATATATTTGAAGGGTATAACTGTGAAGATGTCTTCGATGGAACACTGATGTACAGAGCACAAGAGATTGCCTATGCAAGAATACTTTAGTTGTTTCTTGCCACCATAATGTTCCAAATGATCGACCATCAGGGCACAAACAATTTTCATGTCACGAGTTTGTACTTTGAAAGAATGAATTTTCTTAAAGTTTGCTGGCTCCACACTGATCACTGCTTAGAAATCTCTGGGTAAAGCTAAGAACCCAGCTCCTTTGACTTTCAGGTTTCTGTGAAGAGGATCAGGGGAATTTAAGAAAGAGAAGATGATGTCAGCAATCAGAGCACTTTTTCTAGAAGAACAAGGAAGGGCATACTGACCTTGAGTCAGGCCCTGGTGGTGTTCACATTGTCACCATAGCCTCAAGCAGCAATTATCTTTCAAGTTTTATTCATTCATTCAATATTTTGTGAATTTACTATATCAACCATACTAGGTAAGATGTATCCTACATTTTCCTTCTTCAAGTGTACCAACCCTCTACCCTCTAAAAATTCATAAACTTCCTAAACAGAACAACAAAACAAACTGCCGAGTCAGGAGGAAATGGTATACGCATCTTACACATCACTTCATTTTTAATTCTAAGTTCAAAGCACTTATTTTCTTCTTAATTTGCTTTGGATAAGCTAAGTTTAAGCTGTTTCTCCCTCCTGCAGAATGGAAATATTTACAGCAATGTTTGCAGTCACTACAAAACAATTTAGTTGCCTCATGGAATCCATTATGATGGGATTTTTACCTGCTCTTGATTATCCCATGACCCCTCCCCCACTTTCCAAAACTTTTTTTTTTCCACCAAGTCTGATGAATCCAACATGAGGTGCCTGCTACACAGCTGCGTACTGATTTATGCATAACTATATATCTCATTTGGCTCCTTCTGGTGAAATTATTTTCTCTTACCTATAATTTCAGAGCAGAACCTATCTCAGATCCTCTTTCTGCTCTTTCAACCATACATTCCTAATATTCACAGAGCTAGAATTTGTCATACTTCCAAACTGGCTAACCACTCCTAATTATTTAAAAAGGCTCTGTACTTTGAAATATGACATTCTACTGAATTATGAACCTTACAAAACAGATGCTAACTAAGAAAACATTTGATATTAAAATACATATTTTTCAATATGGGATTATGATCCTCTGGGAAACAAATTTATAAGGATCATCTGGTTGCAAAATGTGATTTCTAAGATTGGAACATTGAAAGCATTTAGCATATTTTTGGTTCATGCACTATGAAAATTAACAGCAAGAGAGTTCTCAGGACTTCAGGATATGCGGAGCATTAGGAAATTAATCAGGGCTGTCTGGTATCTGAAAAAATAAATAAAAATGACCAAAATCACTCCTGGTAATAAAAGTGACACTGTGGAAGAAATCATTTTCAAATAGCATTCATTATGACCAACCACTCCTGACTGCGGGTCCAGTCACTACAGCTCAACTCCCAGAATCTTATAAACCTCTCAAACTGCTACAATCCTACAGTGTCTGAGTTACCTCTGCCATTAAGTGTTGAAGTGTACAGGTGTTATTCCTTTTGATTCGTTTATTAAAAATACTTTTAAACACCTTACAAAGCATTCTCCACTGAACTTTGGTACCAGTAAGTTAACTTTAACATCATTATAACTAAGAGAAACAAAATTCAGTTAGGCATTTAAAACCTATAAAATATGCCTTGGCTGGTGTGGCTCAGTTGATTGAGCATAGTCCTGTGCACCAAAAGGCTGTCGGTTTGATTCCTGGTTACAGCTCATACCTACTGGTAGGTTATGGGCTCAATACCTAGTCGGAGTGCATGCAGGAGGCAACCAATTGATGTTCTTCTCTCTCCCTCTCCTTTTCTCTCTCTCTAAAACCAATAATAATACAGAATACTACAAAATAAATTTTTAAAGTATTTTTAAGTACTAGGGTGAGGATAAGAGGCTCTCTGGTCAAGAAGAGTGCAACTAAAACCAGTCAGTAAGAAGCAGCAGCCAGTGGTGCCCAGGTCATAGAGTTGTGGTGACCAAGTCAAAAGATTTCTCTTCACATCTACTTCCTGTGATCACTTTCTTTAACTAAAATCACACTGTTGCTGTTTCTCTAAAGCCAATTTGGCAAACCAATCACTGAAAATCCAAAATGCATACCACATAAGTTTGTGAAAGAAAGCAAGCTGATGAAAGTATTAAAAGTCATGAACATGTCTCTCAGCTTTTAAAAAATTAATTGTTCAAAGAAAAAAGACAAAAGGAAGGGAGGGAGGGAGAGAGGGACGGTGGGAGGGAGGGAGGGAGACATGTAGCTATCACATTTTTCTATAGTAAATATGCACACAGACACATATGAGATTTACCCACAAATGTCAGGTTCATACTTGACTTCCTACAGTGGTAAACATCTATAAACCTCAACTTCCTTTACTATAAAATTATCAAAATAACCAAAAGTAATATCTTCATCTTATTTATAAATTGAATATATCTGATCAATATTTTCATATAGCACAGCAAGAAGTTTCTAGATGTGAAAAAAATGATGAAAAGAGAAAATTTATTGTCTTTTTTCTTTACTAAGGAAAAAAAGATGTATCCACTCCTGCAGTGTATGTATACTCTTCATTTAGAAACAAAATTATAAAAATAAACTGGCCAAATACTTTACAGCATTATTGCTCACTTGGTCTGTTTTTAATACTAAAAAATCGAGTTTCATGTTCTAGTTAATATTTAATACATAAAAAGTCCCTAAACAAAACATGAAATGTCATTTAAAAATGCATTTGCTGACATGTTATGTCTTTTTGGAAATGAATTTAGGTTTAATTAAACAGTATGTGACACTTAAGTAGGAAAATAAAAAGATTTATGTGTATAATATAAACTTTGTATTGAAACATTTAATAGTACATGTTCTAAAATCATTTTCCTATATTACACACAATTACACTGTTATTAATGGCATTATTATACCATTGAAGGAGTGGCTTCCCAGGCAGCCCACCTCCAGGCCATTGGTAGATGTTACCTTGGACAGTCACTGATTTTTCGTGAGTTATTTCACAACCTTTGAGATTTTGACTACTGAACACATAAACTGAATTAACTATCCCCAAAAAATAGAAAGCAAAAAGAGTTATCTTCAGTTCTTTGCTCCTAAGAAAACTATCACTACTCAAATGATTCCCCAGCCAAGTAATGGCCACTTTCATAAATTGCTCCTATTCAGATATTTCTTAGGGCCTAGATTCCTAGAAATTGGCCCCAAGAAATTGATATTTTATCAAAGGTCATATGTAGGAAAGAGCAGCCCGATTGATTGTTTTTTAAAGATTATTTTTCTGTAAGAAAATAGATTACACAAATAGCAATATAAACATTTAGATCCCCAGAAAGTTTTAAGAAAAAAATTTAACATGTAAAGGTCAGAAGAGTTACTAACATCAATAAAAACCAACCTTTTATATAGCCTGTATTGTGACCACAGAATGCAACCCACACTGGGACCAGGAGCATTGTTGGCTGAAATATTTGACAGCCTCATCCTTCCAATCTGTAAACTATTACCCTAAAGTCCACCACTCCACAGTCTCAATATGCTCCTCTCACTCTCATCCGGAATAGTGTCAAGGAGTTACTAGCAACTCAACAAATAGTGGCTGAATGAAAAAAAATGAACGAATATAATGAACAAAATTCTAACAATCACACTACTCTTCAGGAGTTTCTGAGAACAGCTCATATTTTAATTGCAAAGACCTAGATTTGAGGCAGGAATTTCAGAGCCTTAGAAACCACTCTCCATGGCATTGGCCTTGCCCCTGAACACTGCCTCTCCTCTATCATCATGTTTCTAGTAAAGAATCCCTGTGTCAGGCATGGTGCATCCTGCCACTTCCTCCCTGAGGTGTAGAGACCTCTGTATGACTTCCCAGGCTTCTGAGTCTTGTCAGGATTCTAGGAGACAGCCCAATCCTGCCTATAGGCTACCACCAATCTCATTTAATAATATCTATCAATAATAGCTACCCCAAACCAAGGACAGTTATAGTACGTTACATACAGATATTTTACCTTATATAACAGGAAATAAAGCTGTCCTCAAAGTGATTGATTAACATTGTCCAAGTTTACAGAATTACTAGTAAATAGTGGAACAAAGTTTGAAACACATGTTTGTTGCACTTTAAAGCTAGGGTTTATCCTACTTATGTCAAGCTGCATTTTTTTATTTCCTAACTAAATATATAAATGCAAAGAGGAAAAAAACTTTGGCTTTTGAGCTATAGTACATATGTAAATGTGTTTGTATAGTCATACTAAGTGTCAAAAGACCAAAAAATGAAAATAATTTTGAGTTATATTAATAATCAAATATAACTATACACACATATATAAATATTGTGGTCATTTTTTATGTGTCAACCTGCCTAGCAACAGCTTCCAGCTATTCAATAAACACTAATGTAGGCATTGTTATGAAGGTATTTTATAGATGTGATTAATGTCCATAATCAGTTAACTTTAAATAAGGAGATTATCCTAGATCATCTGGATGAACTTGATATGATCAGCTGACAGGCCTTTAGAGAAGAGCTGAGGATTCCCGGAAGAGGGAGAGAGTTCACCATGGACTGCAGCTCCACCAAACCAGAGAGTACCAGCCTGCCCTTCTAGATGACCTACTGTAAGGATTTCAGACTTTCCTACCCACCCTCACATCACAGAGGCAATTATCTTAATATATATTGCCTAATGGTTTCTATGGTTAAACCCTATGGATGGATGAATGGATGGATGATAGATAGACAGATATAGATAGACTAGAGGCCCGATGCACAAAATTCATGCAAGGGGCTCAGTCCTCACAGCTGCCTCTGCCAGCCTTCACAGCCCGGCTTCATCTGGAAGGTCGTCCGGACAGTTGTTCTGCTATTCAGTCTAATTAGCATATTAGCTCCTTATTATATAGGACTAGAGGCCCAGTGCATGAATTCATGTGCCGGTGGGGTCCCTCTAGGTGGTCTTCAGGGATCAGGCCAAAACCCACAGTCCAATACCACCTGCAGCTCCTACCTGCTGCTCCTGCTCATTCTGGCCCCACTGTGCCTGCTGTAGGCTTGCACCCAATCAGTCCCAATTAGGAGAGGTTCACACTGCCGCAGCAGTGCTCTCCAGCTAAGAGCCCTGCATCTGGCACCCTCCCAAGGGGAGTGGCTTGCGGGATGGGGCTAAAACTGGTTCTCCGACATCCCCCGAGCGGTCCTGGATTGCAAAAGGATGCAGGCCAGGCTGAAGGACCCCATCAGTGCACAATCACACTGAGGAGGGACCACGGGAGGGCTCCAAGGCTTGTCCAGCCCATCTCGCTCAGTTCCAATCGGCCAGACCCCAGCAGCAAGCTAACCTACCAGTCGGAGCATCTGCCTCCTGGTGATCAGCTCACATCAGAGCAACTGGCCGACCAGTTGACCGTCTGCCCCCTGATGGTCAGTGCATGTCATAGTGAGCGGATGAACATATCATTCGCATATTATGCTTTGATTGGTTGTTCAGTTGTTCTGCTGTTTGGTCTATTTGCATATTACCCTTTTATTATATAGGACTAGAGGCCTAGTGCATGAAAATTTGTGCACTCAGGGGGGTCCCTCAGTCCGACCTGCACCCATTCACAGTCCAGGACCTCTTGGGGGATGTCCACCTGTCGACTTAGGCCCACTCCCCAGGGGATCAGGCCTAAGCTTGCAGTCACACATCCTTCTGGCAGCCAGGGAGCCCTGGGGGATATCCGACTAAAGGCTTAGGCCCCCAATGGATCCGGTCTAAACCATTAGTTGGACATTCATAGTGCTGCCATGGAAGTGGGAGAGGCTCCTGCCACCACCACTGCGCTGGCCACCCATGAGCCAGCTTCTGGCTGAGTGGCACTCCCCATATGGAAGTGCACTGACCACCAGGGGGCAGCTCCTGCATTGAGTGTCTGCCCCCTGGTGGCCAGTGCACATCATAGCAACCGGTCATTCTGCCGTTCAGTCAATGTGCATATTAGCCTTTTATTATTATTATATAGGATGTCCCTATTTCCCCCCTTTTTCCCCCTCTACCCAGCTCTTGCCCTCCACTTCTCTCTGGCCATCACCATACTGTTGTCTGTGTCCATGGGTTGTGCATATATTTTCTTTGGCTAATCCCTTCTTTAAATCCACTTCTTTAAATTTTTATTTTCAGATAAGTGCTTATAACTGCACTATTATATATTTTCTATTATATCATTTAGAATTAAGATATTTTTTAATTGAAACCTTGTAAATTTTAGCACAATTTAATAAATTATGCTAGAAGCAATTAGGAGATATTTCATGTAATGCATACACATTTCAATTAATATTTTATTAATTTTTAAATTTTTTAATATTTTAATTTGAAATAATCTCATACATGTAAAAAAAACTATAAAATACTACAGCATATTATATGTACCCTTCACCCAATTTCTTAGGTGTTAATAATTTAAACATAACCATTATACAACTAACAAAATTTGGAATATATTTTTCTTATAATCTCTTTAATGTTGCTTAATCCATTTACTTTTTTTTTGTTCATCTTCACCCAAGGATATTTTTCCATTGAATTTTAGAGAGAGTGAAGGGAAAGGGAAAGACACATTGATTAGTTGCCTCCTGCACATGCTTTGATAGGGACTGGGGATCAAGCCAGCAACTGCGGTACATGCTCTTGACTGGAATTGAACCTGGGACCCTTTAGTCCATGGGCGAATGCTCTATCCACTGAGCAAAACAGGCTGCAGCTTAATTCATTTACTTTTAATCTATATGTGTCTTTATATTTAAAGTGGGTTTTGTTATTGATTCACCCTCATAATCGGTCTTTTTAATTGGTGCATTTATGCCATGACTTTCAGAGTGCTTACTGATAGAGTTACTACCATATCAGGCGGCTTCTGGGGCTTCAGGGTTGGGCCTGCCTTGCTGCCCGGGACCCGCCGATGGGGCCCGGTTGGCTGGCCTGCCCTGGATGGTGGCGTGCTGGCGGTTCGTGCTGTCCCGCCCTGGCTGCAGTATGCAAATTAGCCTCATCTTTTGTTGGTGGTTAATTTGCATAGCATGCTGATTAGCCCATGGGAGGTGTAGCAAAGGTATGGTCAATTACCATGTTTGTCTATTATTAGATAGGATACTTTCCAAATATCTATTTGTAGCAATATTCTTGAATTGGTAGTAATTTACTTAAAATCACTAATAGCACTATGACAGAGACTAGTTAGCTGGTCACCAAATCTATTTTTCTTCCTCCTGGACACACATATTGACAATATTTCCCAGCTTTTTTTGCAGTTAGATCTGGCCATGAGGCTGAGTTTGGCCAATGGAATGTGAGTAGAAGTGACAATCACTATTTCCAGGTTTTGCCCATACAACCTAACATTTAAAATCTCCCATGCTCTTTCCCCTTCTGTGATAATTTTAGAAGCCTGGTGTTGAAAAGTACCAAGCCAATTGATAGACAGAAACTGGGTTACTGAATTAATGATTTCACAAAAGCTGCCTGCCACTCAGAAATGCTTGTTTGGGACTTTTCATGAGCAAGAATTAAACTTACATTGTATTAAGTTTCTGAAATAGTTGTATTTATATTTTACATAAGTTCTAGTATCTTAACTAGCTCAAACACTTTCTCTTACTTCCACAATATTTCATTTTATTACCAACAAAAGCTTGAAATAGCCATCACTACAGCATACTTCCCTTGGCTCAATATATAGAGATAAATCCATTGATTTTTCCTTACCTCATTACTTACGGAAAATGCCAATAATTCCCAAAGAAACAAAACACTCTGAAATGTAAGACAGACCAGGTATATTCAAATTATCTAGATCCTTGAAAAAATATAATTTTGTTCTTCAGAATTATTTGTAAAGCATTTTAATTTAAAGAACTAAGAAACATAATGCAGCACATTTCAGACACTAATTCTCAATGTTAATCATATCTGCTTTCTGTCCTTATGCATTGCAACTTAATGCACCAAGATTGATTGTGCCTCAAGGGGATTAGTGACTTGCTGTTGGTAAATAAAATAATGCGCTGCATGAAATTGGCATTGACGAAAATGCACTTCACAGAGAATTTAAAGCTGTTTGTGTCTCGGCCCTGCCCTGCGTGTGGATTCTGACAACAGCAATGCTATTTCCGCCTGCCACCTTGTGTTCTCTTCCTCAACACACAAGTAATTTACCTTTTATTTTTCCAGTACAATGAGCTCCTGTGTCAAGGATTTTAGCATTTCTCTTTAATAAAAAGAAAATTCCAAATTACCTCTTGTTTTTGGCTGCATCTCTGTTCACAGAGACATGGAATTATAATACAAAAGTGTCAAGACCCACATGATCCTTATTCGGGGCGGGGGAGGGGCGGGGGGGCGGGAATTAGACATGAAATGGTCCAGATTTTCTGTGCATATTGGCCACATTTTTCAGATAACTCCTCAACCCTCTACTTTAACTGGCTCCCATTGTTTTACTGTGTAGTCTTTATAAAGTGCCTAGAAAGGCAGGAGATAAGTTAACTCAGCACTCTTAAGATCTCTGACTCCAGACAATGTACTTTGGTGGGAAGCCAGGTTTTCAGTCCTTAGGGGAGGCTTTAGGGATAAAATGATAGAAGAAGAGACAGAAAAAAAAAGGGTTATAATCACACAGGCAAAAGAGAGAGATGAGAAGGAATCCTGGCTCCAGTGAAAAAAGGTGAATGTAATCAAGAGTATTCATAAGGATGGTGCTAGAAAATGAGCTCAATTAGAGAGAAGATAATCAATCTTAGAGATGGAAAGTGTTGATTTGAAGAAAATATTCTTAAAATATATCAATTTTTAGTAAGTAGTATATTGAAAATTCGATAAAAAGAAGAGAAGTCCATACGGCAGAGTTTTATAACTACCTGTTAGAGACAGTCAAATTCCACAAATAAAAATGAAGCTATAAAAAAGATCAATTGACTTTTAAATGGATAATTGATGTTGGAAGATTCAGCGTTCGCTGATCTGAAACATATCCACATACATCTCTGCTACACAACTACCCACCTTGATAGCACATACAAACACTTTAACTGCCATGTACAATTTAAGCTCAGGAAAATAAATATATTAACTCTGAAGAACTGTATCTTTCTACAGAAGAATCTGCAAACTAGATAAATGCCAGACTTAGATTTAAACCATATTTTTGTACCTTGTTGGTAAACCAGAGAAAGTATGTTTCTCATAATCCATCAGTATTTAATTAACATATGATAACCGTCCTATTAAACCTAAATTAAATCCTTATTGGAAAGACAGCTGAAAGTGCAACTGCAGCTTCTTTTTATGTAATTTATAACTATTCACAACAACCAAAAGCAAATAGCAAAGGCAACCTATCTGAAGCAATTATACCACTTGATTTAGGAGAATGGAAACTTGGAAACCAAAAGAAAGCGAACCCGGAGGGAGGGGCCTTGACACGCATCAACAATTTCTTTTTTTCCTTTTAAAAGTTTTCTTCTTTCATTTTACACTTTTGCCATAAATTCAACTGGATTTATTTATATATTCAAGTAGAATTTGGGATCTGAAACCCAACTTATTTTGACTGCCTCCCAGAAAATGTGCCATTTTTCCTTGTTTATTTCTCCAAGTGTATCAGCATTCACCCGGCTAAGGTCTCGCAGTGTGCCACCCAGAGCTCTGCTGACGGACAGTCCTGTGTAGTAGACCCAGGCTGAGGGTGTGCAGAGAGAACCAACCCCTAGGACAGTCTCTTGTCTCAGAGTTCTGAGAATGTTTATATATTCTGTGTTAGGAAATGTCTGCAGGAAGAAAAAACCCCGATAAAACTTGTTTGGAATTAGTTGTAACCTCCTAGTTTGAGGATATTGCACGATTTGAGGATGACATCAGGTAGAAATAAAAAAACAGAAATAAGACCAAGAATGTGTTTTACTTTCTTTTTAGGCATCCAAGAATAACTTGCTTTGCATGATCATGGAACCACTTCAGTAAAATGTTTAAAGCTCAGGATTTTATGCATAATAAACCCACAGGAGCATTTAAGACCTGAACAACCTACTTTTCTTAATACAACCACATAAATCACTACTCTACAAAGCATAGCTTATGTGCACTGAAAAATATGTTCAAACAAGTATCAACAGATATGATATATTACATATACCATATGGGCTTGATAAGAAAATCCTGGGTACTAGGAACCCTCTCATAATATCAGAACTTACATCATGGACATCATCTTGTACCACAGAAATAAACAAGAAGTAAACTGAGTGTCTTGCCCAGTACATCTCCGTTGATATTGTTGAAAATGGCTTTAAAACAAGATAGTGACAAAAAATAATAGGAATTAACAAACTATTCCAACACTAATTGATCCACTGTTTAGAAAACCACCAATAATGAATAAAATCAATGACTTGATCAGTTCAATGTGGCACTGATGGTTGAGATGGTCCTACAAGGGTAAAATGTGTACTTGTATGTTCTCATTACTCAAAGGATCTTAGTTCTATTGAGGAAATGTACCAGGCTAACATATACTATGCAAATTAGACAGAATTCATTCAAACTCTTCAGTTGAAGCCATTCTTACCACTCAAACAACTAAACCAGAGTGAGCTAAAGTATGATATGAGACGTACCAGCAGATTTCCTGCCATAATCAAGCCCAAGCCCAGTACACACAAAACATAATGAAATAGGAACACATCTGTTCCACAGGACTGATGTTTCCTGCATAAGAAGTCATTATTTGGAAGAAGGTTAGATCTTATTCATTTAAATGCTAAGTTCCAGAGAAATGGAACAAATGAGACCAGGGATAGGAGACGTCGTAACGTTCTCCATCATAGTGAGTTAGGCATTAAGGAATCCCCCGGCCACTTAAGATTCTGCAGGAGAAGCCAGATTGCCTTGGAGGGAGAAACAGCTAAAGGAAAATATGGGAAGGACAAAGGTGGCCCAAAGAAAGCGTCCTCCCTCCTAGTTTAGGTGAGGCCGATCCTATTCCAGATCAACCTACTGTTAAGTGATTTCCCACCTCTTCCATGTAACCAAGGAGCGAGTTCCATCAGACCAAGAGAGTTCCAGCTGAACACCAGCTACATTATATTGATCTAAGAAGATACAGGTAGGAAAGAAGCCAGCCACACCACTGACCCCCACACTCCTCACCCAGCTACTCTGGGAGGTTACACATTCCATGACAGCTGAGGAATGAACCAATAGCCTCTAACAATCACTTCCAGTTCTTGACTCCATCGGTCTCACTGCCTGCACAGCAATAACATTCAGACTTCTTCAGTTCTATCAAAAATATTTATGTCTCCTTGAGAGGTTAAAATAAGGAGGGAACTTGTGTCTGAATTCTCTTTTTGTATTCAAATACTTCTTTTCTCTCCTAGTGAAAAAGAACCTTATATCATAATGTTAAAACTTAAAAATGTCAAGGGTTTGTATATGAGGGATATGCTGGAAATTATTCAATGTTAAGTCCATATGGATAAAAATGATTTTGGCCTTAATCATCATTATGTCACTGCACCTAACCAAATGCTGGAACTGGCTAGATGCTTAATACATAAAGAAGGAAGAAAAGCAAGAAAGGAGAAGGAAGGAAAGAAAGGAAGAGGGTAAGAAATAAATAATTTGACCTAATGAAGGATTCAACAATGCATGTATTTTCAAGTTGTTTGGAGCATAAAGCATACTGTAGAATAAAAGTAACTGACAGACTAAAGTACTCTGCCCTTCAATTCATAGTAAAATACTCATATTTGCTCAAATAAAAGTGTGCTCTACTTCTTTCTTTACATCTTCATCACTAGCAATTGAATTGACATTAACTATACTAAAAACTGAGACCTGTGTAATTAACTTAAAAGTCTGCAGCAGATCTTTAATGTGGAGATTTCATTCTGGCATCTTCTCACCTAAGATTTTTACTAAAATTAGAATATACTAGTATGGTTTCATGGATTAGGATAATTTAAATTTGGATTCTGTAATTATGGACTTCTACATGTGTCCACACCAAGGAAACAATGAGCCTGCTGCTGCAGCACCTAGAAATTTTGAGGGAACAAAGGATTTGCATAGTATGCTCATGATTTCTTGTGATTCTGCTCTGCATTCTATTCTTATGTGCTGTATCGAAACTCAATGCTGATATTGAAAATATGGGTTCCTTCCTTTTTCGCCAGTTTTTAAATTTGCTCACCTGAATAATCTGAAAACGTACAAAAGAACAGTTTACATAATAAAATAATAATCTTCTAATCAAAGATAAGTTCAAATTATATTTTAAGGAAATCAACCCAATAGGTATTAGCTTTCCTCCTACTCATCTCTCTTACTACCACCCGATCCAAATCCTCAGAGATTCTTTGATTTCCTATTCTCTGCCTTTTCACAATAGACAATTCTCCTTTTGTGAGACTGACCAGCAATAGCAAATCACCAAGCCACTTTCCCACAGTCGCTGGAGCTCCTTGCTTTTTGCAGAAAAACTAATTAACATGAGCCAGGATGTTACGTGCATCGTATTTAATGGTGATGCTTTGGGCTATCCGATCTCCTTTCATGTCAACACTAAATACTATTTCATAATCGCAGGTTAGCCTTTCAGAGAGAGCTTCATGCAGAACAGTGTGAGCCGATGACAAAGACTCGCTGTCCTAGTGCTAAAGCCACTAGTTAAATGCGTGGATCAATATTTCTCTTCCTTCAGCATTTAGCAGCCAAGGCAGAAGACCAAATGTATACTATTTTGATTCAACTCTTACACTTATCAGAAGAGGTCCTTATCATCTTAATCACCAGGATCCTGAGTTGCCTGGGTTTTTTGTTTTTGTTTTGTTTGGGGGGTTGGTTCTATCAACTGCTAAATTTATGCCAATTTCTCTCTTGTTCATAACTTCAATACAGGCAAAGCCACAACCACATTTGTTCTGCTTTATCGCAGACGGTAGTTTAACAACAACAAAAAGAAAAATTGGATATCCTATCTGTTTCCTGTTTCACAGAGCTGGCATATTGCTTTCAGCACTCTTCCCTGCATGAGCGCCTCTCAGCCGGGCAGGAGAGGAGGGAAGCATGCCCATCGTGCGCTCTGGCATTTCAACAGCACCGACTCCGGCCGTTCCTGCACAGCGTCCTGCCCACCGATACACTCCGTCCTGTCAGCTGCCCATCACCAACTGTGAGAGTTTGTTGCATATACTTTACAATCCACAGCTCTGCAATGGGAAAGGGACTGTCTACTAATAGATAATGCAATAGCAAACGTGAGCCACCACAAAGCGATTTGCATACTTTTACATCTTTGTTTGAAATCACATATTGTATGTTTACTCCAATTATCAAGATATAATAATTGATCAATTTTATATATATATGCAAAGTTACATGTGTATAGAAAGAAAAAGAGAGACAGAAGAGATAAGATCGATCATCTCTAAGTTTACTGAATGATAAATAAGCTTACCATAAAATCAGAACATGAGCAACAGATTTGCAAACCCCACAATTAGAATTTTCCACTGTATTTGAGAAAAATCAGATATTGCCTAAGCAAATGTAACTGAGCACTAAAAAGTAGAGTACAAAAAACTGCATTTCTTTCTCTGCATGAAATAATTTTCCCATCTAAGTAACAATGAGATTGCCTGGCTGGTGTTGCTCAGTGGTCAAGCGGCAACCTATGAACCAGGAGGTCAGGGTTTGATTCCCAGTCAGGGCACATGCCTGAGTTGCAGGCTTGATCTCCAGTAGGGAATCTTTCATCATTGATGTTCCTATCTCTCCCTCCCTTGCCCTACCTCTCTGAAATCAATAAAAATATTTTTAACGTAACAACGAGATTGAAGACTTGAGAGAGTTGCCCTTTATTTATCTATTTTGAGTCTAAAATTCACCTTTCTGTTACAAAACTTTAAAACAAGATTCCAAGCACAATCTCACAGTGAGGGTGTGTGCCACTCTAGTCACTCACTTTATACATTTCCCGTGAGCTTCAAGCCATTGTTCTCTTACTTTCCAATAAAATCTTGTTCTCTTCTCTCCCACTAAACCTTCTGTTTTATTACCAACCCTCCTCATTTTTTTTTCCTTCCCACTAGTTCCTGGCACTCTGCACTAGGAAGCAAAGATTGCCCCCTAGCTGTTGTTGCCTTTCTTAATACATTTATTTCGGTGTTTTTTGAATTTACTAGTAAACCAGAGAGGTTTTTTGTTTGTTTGTTTGTTTGTTTGTTTGTTTACCTCTAGAGTATAACTTATTTCAAGGGATAGATCCTTAATGAATAAACTCACATGTAACTGTGACCTCACATCTCCTAGCCATGAGAAGCAAGGATTCACTAGCAAGGAAGAAAAAATCCACATTAATAGTAATAAAAAAAAGAAAGCCCTTTTTACCCTTTTTAGCAATACCCACCATTCAGCACATGAGATAATGGAAGCAGGAGAGGTTTCACATGCAGCAGCTCCAGGCATTTTCAGCTGCCTTCATGAAAACGAAGTACTTGGTGGATATAAAAACCAAAGGTGGGGCACAGTCTGTCATCCAGGAGCCAACAATTCAATGAAGAGATAGAACAACAATCAGTACAAATCGATGGTAATTGTGGCAAGAGACTTAGCGTGAGAGACTGCAAGATGGAAATGCAGAGAAAAAGAATCCTGCACTGTGACTGTGTGTGATTTCCACCGAGAAACGTTGCCAAGCGGAACGGGAGCCCTCGCAAACCAGACAACAGGAAGCCTCCTTACTGCTCTCCTTGTCTGGGTGTTGGCTTCGTCGCTATTCCACAGGCGTCTGTGCCTAGCGCGCCCTGTCCCACTGTCCTGGGAGCTGGGGCTTACGAGGTGGAGTGCTTGCCCTCAGGCACCTTCAGTCTCTTAGAGAAGATAAGCATTATAATAGAAATGCTCCGTTAGAGAGATACAGACACTGTGGGAATGTATGAGAGGGTCCTAAACCTCCATGAAGTTGCGGAAAGGTTTCCCTGAAGAGGAACTGGAAGAGCGCAGAGAGACAATGTGGCCAAACCAAAGAGCTTCAAAAACCTGGGCACTGGAACTGATGTCAAACTGATGTCAAAATGCCACCCCTTCCACCTATGTTTTCTCTTCTCCTTGCTTGCTGTCCCCTCCTCCAGGCCCCACTCCCTCTCTCTCTTCCCACGCATGCTCTTTCCAAACACAAAGCATCAAATTATGGTGCAGGGAATACCAACTGTGGCCTTCACTCTGTCCTCTGGTGGGATGCAAGCATGTCTTGGTAGGGAGGATGGGTTGATAGGGACACCTCCTGGGAGGCCATTTACAAAACTGACCTGTGTGGTAGTTTTGGAATGAGTAGGGGAAAACATAATTTTTTGTATCATGGATATTGGTTACCTCACCAACTCTCCTATTTGAACCCAAGGGAGGGGAAGTTTAAGCCCAAACTCAAGGAGCATTTTCCACAAAAGGACCAGCCCAGCTAATAAGTAGAAGGCACTTCAGCTCCACAAGAGCAAGAATACAGGGTGGGGCAAAAGGAGGTTTGCAGTTGTCCATATGGAAAATAATGCAATAATTAATCAATAATAACACAAGAATAAACTCTGTTTCATGTACTCACAACTATACATCTATTTTTTTGTCCCACCCTGTATAAACAATAGATATCTTCCAACTTCTTCAAAGAAAAGAACAATTTTAAAGGTTATTTATATGATCATATTCTGACAGTTTTGCAAAACAAAGGCCTTTTCCACCTGGTGGACTCCCTCTCCCTTGACATTTCTACAGCAGGGTCTCTCAACCTCAGCATTACTGGGCCAGATAATTCTACGTCCCGGGGGCTGTGCTATGTATTGTAGGATGCCACTGAACATCCTACGAAGCTGCCCCACCAGATGCCAACAGCACCACCCCTGAGTTCTGACAATCCAAACCATCTCCACACACTGCCAGTTGCCTCTAGGAGGCAAAATCACCCCAAATGGAACCACTGTTAAGCAGGGATGTGTCATCATTTGGTGCTTTGATATCTGCTGCCCTGTGTCACTGCCTAGTTTCTCCATGTGCCCCTCTCCCTAGTAAACTCCAGCCCAGTGTTGGCCACATAGTAGGTGCTCAGGAAATACTCATGGACTGAAATGAATAGCCTTTCACAGCTACGCATGCTTTCACTTTTCCTAAATTCTTTAGAGTTGATGCAAAGGCACACTCTCCCACATGGACCTCCCTCTGTGAGCAAATGGGCCAGGCCAACACACCAAAGGCCGGACTCAGCTCCAAGAAAGAAAATGTGTAGAACAAAGTTATTTATTAAGAACAATCCAATCTGAGAAACATCTTTAAAGATCATCTATCTTCCCTTCAGTTGCATCCCATTTTCCTCCAGGGAAGCTTTATAACTGTATAAATGTTTGTAAACTCTTGCTTTCTCCACGGTTACAAACGCTGAGATCCTATTTATTTATAGTGAGAGGTCAAGACTGAGGCTATTGCCGACCAGAGACGCACTAAGATAATGGTACTGTACTGATATTATTTGAGGCAAATATTTGTCAAAAATATAAATTGAAGTTCCCCTAAATGAGTCGGACCTATATTTCCTTCCCACGATTCTAAATTCTGAAAAATGTCTTAAAGGGGGAGAAAAACCACAGGCAAAGTAACTATGACGATATGAAGCTGGGTAGAGTAAGAAGTGAAACATGGGCAGAAAGGAACACAAACACAGAGAATGAGGCACTCTGAATGGTATGCAGCATCTGAGAAGAACAGTCCAGCTTTGAAACTCTGTAATCTACAAATCAGGGTCTGATAAATGGCACAACAGAGCAGACTGGTATCGTGTCCCCGGACTCAGTCTATTGCCCAAATGTTTTGCATTTGAAGGTCTCGAGGCATTTATGAGAAGTTGAATGAACTTTCGTGGTCAGCTCAGAAATGCCGGTGTCTTGAGGCCAGAATGCTTTCAACCTCATCATTTCCTAACTTGAAGACAGGAAACTGGAAAAGTTTCATGAAGTGTAGGGGAGACAGATTTCATGTTTAAATGTAACAGTATGTTTCTCAAAATATTTAAACGAGCTAGGGAATAAATCTCTTAACTAGAAAGTTAATAAACCAAATGCATGTGTTTTCTCCATCTCAGAATTGACTGCAGGATTTTCCTTAAATAGTCTATGGTCCTTAAAGGGGAGAAAGAAAAAGAATTTCATTTTATTTTTCTTTCACTTACATAGGGTAGAACTGTCCAGAGGGAGAGAGAAAAGAAAAGGGGACCTCACATTTATCGAACATTTATGACATGACACTTTTTGGATCCTTCAAAACAGCATTTCATTTCATCAGAATAATCCTGTGAGGTAAGCTCTGATAACCACATTATCCAGATGAAAAGACTGATGTCCGACTGATAACCTAGCAAATACCAGGACGTGAACCCTAAAACTCTATACTATTTCCCTATTCTACCCTCGCAGTTGCCAAAATTACAAGTATTTTCCAAATTTTTCATTTTCTATGTTTTTTCCTCAGAAAAGTCTAAAGTAAAACAAACAAACAACAAAAATATGTGTTAGAACTCTTCAACGATACTAAAATGTCTTTTTCTTTTTTAAGTGCAGCCTAAGAAAAACAACACTTTATCATCATATAGTCCTCGTATCTACTTAAATTCAGGTTATGGTAACAAAATACACAATTTTATATTAGACTTACCATTTAATAGTGAAATATAAAATAAAACAACTAACTGATCTCAGACATATCTAAATGTATCCTCTTCTGGCAAAAGTATGCACAACATTTACTATAGTTTCAAATGGTTGATTTTTAGTCTTCTAACCATAGTTTAGGAAATGTTTCTGAAGCAAAAATCAAGATATATCCTCTCCCCTTTTTGCCTAATTATTTTTGACATTGAGGCTATCATGATGATACTCAAAAAGGAAAAACGATTGTACAAACTTTCTGCGTTGAAATCTAAAGTGGTTGTACACAATTTTCCTATTAGATAACCTGTGCCTATCAATATTCATGCGTTGATAAGTCAACAAAGCTGATGTAAAGCATATCTGACATGTGGAGAGAAAAGAAATAGCAAGTGGTCCTACTCCAGTAGGAATAGGAGTCAGTCAGTATCATTACTCTGAAAACATTGGCCCATACACAGAATCTCCTTCCATACTCCAAGGTCTAAAAGGAAATCTCGAAGATGCTCTTCCCCATTCATTGAGGGCCACGTCAGGAGACTACACTGGCCGGTGCTACTGAACTCTCATTGGCTCCGTGAGAAAAGGCAAGAGGTGAAACATTTGCTACTGAAAGATTTTACTTAAAGTAAAATTATATGTATCCTCACCCAGTGCTCTTATTAGTGTATGGTGCATTAAAATTCAGTCCCATAATTCTTCATTATCCAGGCATTTAATCATATGAACAATGTGGTAATTTAATTAAAACAACCAACGTAGGTTAGATATCCTTTGGGATACAAACCTAGGAAAATGATCTAAAATCCACTGAGTTTCCATTGTGAAAATGTATTAATATTAGACCACAAACCACAGCAGGAAAAAAAAATGGTGCTCACTCGTAGTAATCTGCTGCAGAAACAAATACTTGAGCTTAGGAAGCCAGTATGCACACCGTTGTTCCTAGAATGAAGGGAGAATCTGTAAGAGGCGCTGCTGTCTCTGCTGTGGTGGTTAGAAAAATGCTGCGGGATGTGCACTTGCAAAGATAAGAACTTTGCTATGTTTAGAATAAAATTGTTGAGAGTTCACATTATGATAGAAAGTTTATTGAATCAATTTTCAAGACTCGCAACCATCTTTTCAAAGCATGAAATTTCATCTTTTAAAACATATTATCTTTATGAGAAACAGTATTTACCTATGTTATAGGAAAACAACATTAATCTTATTTATACCTGAGTATGTAATTGCCAAGAATATTGCTACTAATACAGAGGTTCCCTTTTTCAAATTCTAAAGTCAAGTCCATTTCCATAGACTAGCCAATTGCCATAATCCCCTTGGTTCTTGAATCTCAAATAAATAAATAGGATCAACTTTAGGCTCATAAGGTTCTATAATAATAATAATAATAATAAATATTAATTACCTCCCACCACCAATCTTGCCACAATGAATAAAATCTTCACATCATTCACTATTTGCTGCTAGGCTTCCTTGATGCTAAGCCCAGAAAGTATATGATAAAATTTAAGACTGTTACATGGTTGGGTTAATGTTAACATGATTAACCATCACCCAGCCTGAAATATCTTAGGTTGAACTATTTTACTCAATTGTACAACTCTTGAAAGCTTGTAGTTGTGAATATATACTGAGAAAGGAGAACAAGAGAATTTGGCACCTGGGGCACTGATTTGGATTTCATAATATCATGAAATCCCCAAAGTACATTTCTTGAACCATATTCTATCCATCACAAACAGTTTTGGTAGAAATTTATAAGGTCACCCAAGATTTCTCATGATTTCTGGAGCTAACTTGGTATTGTACTAATCCTGCCCTAACTACTTGCAGGCAAACCAATATAAATGGAAGAGAGCATTTACAATAGTAAAATAGCTCCTAAAAACCTCATTTATTATTGTGCCCTTCCTCACCCAGTCCAACCTTACCCTATCAAAATAATGCCTCGCATACTAAGAAAGCGTCTACCTTGTTCCAGATACACCCAATTTCAGCATCTTCTGCACTTGGCCTTTTACAGGCATACTAAGAAATCAGAAGACATTTTAGAAGGGTGGCCAAAAAGATAAGTGAAAAGTATAAGGGCATTCCAGAATCCAAAGAAAGAAAGGATGGGTTGAGCAAGAGTATCAAAGTTCAAGAGGAATAAAAAGCAAAATATAATCAAGACCTTGAATTGTTTGAAGAGCATCGCATAGTTTCAGGATGGTAAGAACAAGAATGCAAAAGAGAAAGTAGTGGGAACTTTATCCACAAAAGGTAGGGAAGGGGATGATGAGGTAGGATTAAGTAATCTTGCAAGTGGAATAAATGTGATGAGGACCCATTGTGAATGGGGACCCATCTACATTTTCGAAAGTACATTCTGACTCACTGTGGAGAGACTATGATCCTCCAACTACTCTTTATGTAGCTTTATTTCCCAGCTTCTCCCCCTTTAATTCTTATAACCTACCCCTTATTCTATAATACTCATTCTGTATTCCTGAGTACAAGTATAAAATTGCTACAAGTATAAAGCTTTTCAAGAAATTTTGTTATCAAGGGAAGGAGAGAAATATGAAATAGCTGGATGTAGATGTGAGGGAGGGTTTTCAGTAATTTTTAAGATCAGAATTATTATGACATATTGGTATGCTACTGAGATTGATTCAGTAAGAATGAGAAATTGAGGATACATGACTGAGGGGAGACAATTCAGGAGTAAAATCCATGAGTAAAGAGATGGGGATCCAAGAAAGGGTTCATCCATCCTAATGGAAGATTGAGAATATGAGCACAAATATAGGAGAATTAACAAATTATAGAGCAATCAATTAAAGTGAGGTTTGTGTTCTGGTTGCTTTATTAGCTGAGAGTGAAGAATACGAAATGGATGTTGAATGTTTAAGGAGAAGGAGACACATTCAAATAGATACTGGAGCACAGGAAAAAAAGTTGACTAGGGATACCCAGTAGAACAATTAGAGCTGAAGGAAAGCTTGAAAAATAGCAGTCTGCTGACTTTATGTTATTTGGCTAATTGGTTGGTTTTTCCAATATGTCTGTTGGTTATAGGGTGGGAAGAAGACTTGGGTTTAACCAGGATGGGAATTTGGTAAACTTAGATAATGGAGAAATGTATATGCAAGCAAGTAAATGATTTTAGTAATAGGCTCTAAGAATGTTAAAGGGAAAAATGAGCACATGAGAGAGCATGATGGGGAAAATAATATTAAATTTCTCCACTAGACTTAAGGATTCATCCAGTGAGGATACTAAAAAGAGTGAGCTTTAAAGTTAGTAGAGGTAATCAAATATGGGGTCCTTGACATCAATGGTTTAGGAGTGATGTAGGCTTTGGTAGTAACAATGTCTATGATATGACTACAAAAACAAGTGAATAAAAAGAAGAGGTGTTTGTCAAATCAAGGAACTGAGATGCACCGGTGTTGGGTAGTGATTTGAATCAGTGTGCCATAAGAATGTTTAAAATGTGCAATACCTGACTATTTAGCCAAGTGCACTGAACTCTTTTCCTAGATCATCAAATTTAAAAATGACAATAGCCAACACAATAGCCATCCAGTGTGAAAGAATCAAAATTTTTTGTCAGATCTGCAAAAAAAGATAATTTTTAAATTAAGACAAGGGACATGTAACCTGCTTCTAATCAATAACAGCATATGGGAAAAGTGATGAGATGTCATTTACATGTCATGTTATATGACAGAAGAAATTTGTAGATGTAATTGAGGTCCCAAGTCTCTTGGATTTGAATAACTAGAAAAGATAATTATCCTGGGTGGGTCTGACTGGATGAGGTGAGACCTTCAAAAAATAATGTAGAGATTGGCTGGTATGGTTCAGTGGTTGAGCATCAACCCATGAACCAGGAGATCACGGTTCAATTCCTAGTTAGGGCACATGCCCCAGAAGGCTCGATCCCCAGTGGGGGCTATGCATGAGGCATTCAATCAATGATTCTCTCTCATAATTGATGTTTCTATCTCTTTCTCCCTCTCCCTTCCTCTCTAAAACCAATAAAAAATATACATTAAAATAATAATAATAATTTAGAGTTAAGAGAGATGCTTCCAGTGGCCTTGAAGAAGCTAGTCTCTATGAGTTCTACGAGCTGCAACAAATTGAATTCTCCTAATGAGCACGTAGGCTTGGAGGGGTCTCAAGCCTCAGGTGATAGCATATGTGTGGACGACATTTCGACTGTAGTCTTGTAAGATACTGAGCAAAGGATCCAGCTAAGCTCTGCCTGGACTCCTGACCCACAGAAACTGTGGCGAAATAAGTGTAAATTGTTTCAAGCCACTAAGACTGTTATGCAGCAATAATAAACCAAGACAATACGAGATAGAGTAGTGATTAAAAGTCACAGAAAATAAACCCTTATCTTGAAAGTTAACTACAGGTATTTTGTGTCAAGCACTTAAAAAGATCCTGAAAGAAGGCACCCTTCCATAGGTAATGGATGAACGAAGAATGAATTAAAAAAGGAACCCATAGTAAAAGAATTTATGGTAAACCTCTGAGGACAGTATCAGAGTAATATTAATAAACAGCTACGCCATTATTAAATTACTAGAGGCCTGGTGCACAAGATTCGTGCCTCTCACAGTCCGGGAGCCCTTGGGGGATGTCCAACTGACGGCTTAGGCCCGCTCCCCATGGAGCCGTCAGTCAGACATCCTTAGCTGTTGCAGATGCGGGAGAGGCTCTCACCACCACCACTGCGCTTGCCAGCCATGAGCCCAGCTTCTGGCTGAGCAGCGCTCTCCCTGTGGAAGCGCACTGACCACCAGGGGCAGCTCCTGCATTGAGCATCTGCCCCCTGGTGGTCCATGCATGTCATAGTGACCGAGTGACTGGTCCTTCCACCATTCAGTTGATTTGCATATCAGCTTTTTATTATATAGGATTCCTATATCTAATTTTTACAACATAAATTTTCTATTGTTCTATAAAAAATTAAATATTATGAAGTGAGACATGAAATACTTAAAAAATAACCTGATTAATCAAATGTAATGAGATCTCAGTATCTTCATTTAATAATATTTTATTTGCAGTGTATTTTTTAAGACTCAAATATCATCTATATATATAAAGAGCCAGGGTCCGCAACGTCCACAACGACAAAGGCTCCACCAAACACCAGAAATCAGTGCTAGGTTGCCGTGGAGACACAGCACTGACTGCAGCCGGTGCCAGTGCAGCGACCCAGCACTGACTGCTGAGGGGGCTGCAGATCAGGCCCAGAGAGAGGCCTGCAGAGAGAGAGGCAGGGTCTGACCCACAGCCTCTGTGGCAGCTGTTGATCTCTCTCTTTCTCTCCCAGCTTCTCCAGCAGCCACACCTCTGTTTCTCTCTGGGGCTTTGCAAGGCTGCTGATCAGCCCTGCCTCTTTGATCAGGCACAGAGATAGGCCTGGAGATGCTGACTGGCATAGAAACTGACCAATCAGAACCAAATCTGGGTGAAGTGCCAGGAGCCAATGGCTGCCTAGGAGGCAGAGCTTTTGACACTGACTGGCATAGAAACTGACCAATCAGAACCCAATCTGGCTGAAGTGCGAGGAGCCAATGGCTGCCTAGAAGGCAGAGTTTTTGATGCTGATTGGCATAGAAACTGACCAATCAGAACCTAATCTGGGTGAACTACAAAGGCAGAACCCAAGGTGGGGGCTGAGGAGGGGTTTTAGGGCAATAGCTGTTTGGTGTAAGGTGTAAGAAAGCAGTTCAATTTTTTAATGACCGGTTTGGCAGTATAGTGCATTTGGCTGGCTATCAGTCCATATATAGGGATTATGTGTTTTTGTCTGCCAAGAGCATCTCCTCCTGCTGAAAAAGGCTTTTCTCCCCCATTTAAACAATCCTATCCTGTATAATATATCTATACTAATAAAAGGGTAATATGCTAATTAGACTGGGTTGACCAGCCATCTTCCAGACATCCGACTTCCTTCCAGACAAAGCCATGGTGGTGGGGGCCGAGGCAGAGACAGTTAGGAGCAATCAGGCCAGCATGGGAGGGCAGTTGGGGGCAAGATCAGGCCAGCAGGGGAGGGCAGTTGGGGGTGAGATCAGGCTGGCAGGAGAGGGCAGTTAGGGGTGATCATGCAGGCAGAGAGGTTAGGGGCAGTTAGGCAAGCAGGCAGAGGGGTAGGGGCAATCAAGCAGGCAGGCAGAGGCACTTAGGGGTGATTAGGCAGGCAGGCAGGTGAACGGTTAGGAGCCAGCAGTACCAGATTGTGAGAGGGATGTCTGACCGCTGGTTTAGGTCCATAGGGATCGGGCCTAAACCGGCAGTCAGACATCCCCCAAGGGGTCCCCGACTGGAGAGGGTGCAGGCTGGGCTAAAGGAACCCCCTCCCCTCCATGCACAAATTTCGTGCACTGAGTCACCAGTTTTATATATTTCCAGTCATTATGTGGGAGAGTATGCAATGAACAAAACAGGGGGAAAAAATGCTTCACTCTGTGGAGCTTGTATTCTAGGAAGGAGAGATAGAAAGTAAATAATAAACTGTAGATATTATATGGTGTATTATAAGACAATAAAAGCATGGAAAAGTAACTATAAAAGGAATTGAAGGAAAGAAGAGAGATACTGTCATAAAATAAGGCAGCTTGGATAGACCTTATTACCAAAGACCTAATGGAGGTGAGGAAGTGAAGCTTTATATGGAGAAGGATTTTTTTCCCAGGCAAATGTGGTGGCTAAAGGTCAGAGCTTACTTATCAGGCCTCTGGAGAAACAGCAAGAAGGCTGGTATGACTGCTCTGGAGCAGCAGGAGGGAACAGATAGAAGGTGGGGAACTAACACCAGGGGCCAGATCACACAGGGTCAGGTAGGGATTGTAAGGACTTTGGATTTGGCCTCCGGGTGAAACAGGAAACACTGCAGAGTTTTAAACAGAAGAGAGATGTGATCTCATTTACATGGTTTACCAGGTGATTTTGGCTCCTGTGTTGAGAAGAGTCTGGCAGCAAAGGCAGAAGCAGGGAGACCAGTTAGGAGTCTGTCGTAAACATCACAACAGAGCATAGCAGGTGGTGAGAAGTGGTCAGATTCTGGAGGTATAAGATTCCCTGATGAACCAGATGTGGGTTTGACAATAGATTTACAGTCATTTGTATGGAAAATAAACAAGTACTAAATGATACTACTATAATAAACTCTGTTGTGTTTTGCGTAATCACAACTGTAACCCGACTTTTGTCCCACCCTGTATAAAAGATATATGCATCCCCACGTTCATTGATGCATTATTTATAATAGTCAAGATATGCAAATGACCTAAGTGTCCACTGATGGATGAATGGATAAAGAAAGGTGTGGTGCACACACATACAATGCAATACTGTTCAGCATAAAAAAGAATGAAATCTTTCCATGTGTAGCAACATGGGTGGATGGACCTTGAGGGCATTATGCTAAGTGAAATGTCAGACACAGGAAAACAAATACTGTATAATTGCACTTATATGTGGAATCTAAAAATAAATAACAAAAAAAAGGACTCATTTATACATAGAACAGATTGGTGGTTGCCAAAGGAGAAAGGATTGGGGAAATGGCCAAAATAGGTATATTTTTCTTTTCTGAGTTTCCTATACTGAAAGAGGTCAAAAAGTACAAACTTTCAGTTATAAAGTAAATAAGTCATGGAATGTAATGTATAGCATGTCAAGATAACTATAGTTAATAATACTGCATTGTATATCTGAATGTTGAAAAGAGAATAAATCTTAAAACTCCTTATCACAAGAAAAATATTTTATAACAATGTATGTTGATGGATAATAACTAGACTTATTGTGATGATCATTTTGCAATGTATATAAATATCAAATCGTTATGTGCTACACCTGAAACTAATAAAATGTTATATATCAATTATACCTCAATAATAAATATATAAATAATAAAGTGGATAAATCATTATAAACAAATGCATATGTAGATAGCATACCTAGTGATGTGATTCACAATATAGTGAATATTTTTTTATTTTTTTATGTATTTTTTAAATTTATTTTCCCTTTATTAAAATATTACAAATGTGTCCTTATCCCCCCAATGTTCTCTCATCCCCCCAATCCTGCCCTCACCCTCACCACCTGTTGACCACATCCATTGCTTATGCTTATATGCATACACACAAGTCCTTTGGTTGATCTCTCCCCCGCATCCCCACCCTCCCCTACCTTCCCTCTGAATTTTGAGCATGTGATCGATGCTTCTCTGTTTCTACATCTGTTTTTGTTCATCGGTTTATGTTATTCATTATAATCCACAAATGAGTGAGAATGTGATATTTATCTTTCTCTGACTGACTTATTTCACTCTCCAGCTCCATCCATGCTATTGCAAATGGTAGGAGTTCCTTCCTTTTTACAGCAGTGTAGTATTCCATTGTGTAGATGTACCACAGTTTTCTAATCCATTCATCTGCTAATGGGCATTTAGGCTGATTCCAAATCTTAGCTATTGTAAATTGTGCTGCTATGAACATAGGGATATATCTATATCCTTTCTGACTGGTGTTTCTGGTTTCTTGGGATATATTCATAGAAGTGGGATCACTGGATCAAATGGAAGTTCCATTTTTAGTTTTTTGAGGAAAGTCCATACTGTTCTCCACACTAGCTGCACCAGTTTGCATTCCCACCAGCAGTGAACAAGGGTTCCTTTTTCTCTGCATCCTCTGCAGTTTGTTAGGTAATTTTCAGATTGCCAAGGGCCAGGCCTTTCATATGCAACAGGGCGGAACAAGCAGCTATGGATGATCCTCAGTTCTACCCTAAGAGGCCCCGTGTCTCAGTGTCCTGGTAATCGCTGCAAGCACCTCTGAGAGAAAGCCACCCTCGAGTTCCGCCCGCTGCCAGACAGTCCAGTTTCTCCCCGTATGAGTCTGGGCCCCCAGAGACTCGCCCAGAACAGGAGTTCAGAGCAGTTGGGAGCTTGAGACTCCCTCCCGATTGAAAAAGACAACCGTGTCCTCAGTTGCCAGCCCTTTCCACGTGCACCTCCGTACCTCTGCCCTTTACTTCTGCACCTCCTCTGAGTCTCAGTGTGCTTTTCTCTTTCCTTCTAGTTGTAGAATTTCCACTCAGCCAGCCTTCCTGTGGTTCTGGATGATATCCGTTTCGTCTTTTAGTTGTATTTTTAAAGGGGTTGTGTGAGGCAGCAATTTCCAGTGTTTACCTATGCCACCATCTTGGTTTGTCCTATATTATTTTTGCATTATTTTATTTTTTTAAAAATATATTTTATTGATTTTTTACAGAGAGGAAGGGAGAGGAATAGAGAGTTAGAAACATCAATGAGAGAGAAACATTGATCAGCTGCCTCCCGCACACCCCCTACTGGGGATGTGTCCGCAACCAAGGTACATGCCCTTGACCGGAATCGAACCCGGGACCCTTCAGTCCGCAGGCTGACGCTCTATCCACTGAGCCAAACCGGTTAGGGCATATTTTTGCATTATTTTAAATCTCCTTATGCTCTTGATTTTATGTCTATAAAATTCCTATTGTTTAAACTAGGAAAATCTGCTTTTTTATTCCTGTGCCAGTGCTATGCTGCATTGATTACAATGGTTTGGTAGTAAGTTTCAGTATCAGGCAAGGCAAGTCTATACTTATTCTTCTTCTTCCTCTCATATCATCCTTGAATATTCCAGGACATTTCTTCTTTCATATAAATTTATAAATAGTTTTACCTAGTTCTTGAACCACCTCTAGTCTGTCTGGAATTGCATTACATATATAAGTTACTATTTTTTCATTGTTTTCCCACCCAGCAACATCAGTACCTCTCGATTTATCTGGGGTTTTTTGTTTGGTTTTATGTCCTTTAATAAGATTGCATTTTTGCTTTCCTTTTTAAATTATGGAGCATAATGCATCAAGACAAAATTAAATAACATATAACTATAATGAATAAGTAAATAGTGAACACCTATGTAACTACCATAAGAAATAGTACATTATAATCACCTAAAAGTCCCCAACAAATGTGTGTCTTCCCAGATACACTCTCGTGAGCAAGCCTTCTAAGTTCCATCAGCATGCCCTCCTCTCCCTCAGCACATACACATGCAAGGTTTTCAGTGACTGGAGAGGAAGGTTGAAAGGATACATCTTCCTTTAATCCCCTCTTAACCTTTTTAAATTAACATATAGAGAAAGAAGCTTATATGGAATATTGCTAAAACACTATAGGTAAATCTTTCAGCTTTGAGATATTAATTTTATTAAATTAATTACTCCTAAAGCACTTTATAGTTTCCTTTTATTTTTTATATTATTTTTATTTATTTTAATAATGCTTAGATGCAGTGCCACATGATGTAAAAAAATGTATTGGCATGTTTATCTATATAGAAATTATTATTAAAAACTGAAAATATTTTCCAATTGAGCCAAACAGGCAAAAATAGAAAAAAAATATAAATAGTTGATTAAAATATACTTTTCTGAAATAATTTAGGTAATTATATCAATTATCCACTTCAGTTAACATGTGCAGGTCCCAGGTAAATCATCTAAAAATACAAGTTCTTGAAACAAATTACATAAAGTTGATTTTTTTTATTTGCTATATTAATAGACCAATTTCTCTATGCCAACATAAAGCAACTTCACAAATTTTAAATAAATATATGATTTAAAATATAATGAGCCCATTACTCAAATGTGTATATAATCACTATCACACTCATAAATATATTTTGATTGAAAAGAACCTCCAATCTCATATGAAGGAACAAATTGTAAGAATATACATACATTGCCCCCAAATATTTACATGTAATTTATACTATAATTTAGTCAACTATTGTGTAACTTTTATTTTAAAGTCTTTCTGTGACATAATTTGATATTGAGCCCCTACAGAGACTCAAAGGCAATTTGTATTTCAAACAACGCTCTATTTTTGTCTCCAAATGAAAAATCAGCTTCTCCTAAAGTGTGTGTGTGAGAGAGAAAGAGAGAGAGAGAGGGCAAAACTAATAGATTCTGGTAATTAGAAATGAAATTTGGAATGCATAATGGAAGGCCCAGAATTTGAGGCCTCAGAGTTTTATCGGAATGTTATTACATAGGCATAATTGAGTGAATTGGCCATACCAGTTCCCTGATCTCCAGCTCCCCAATGCCAGGACTATATCATGTGGTTCAAAGTCCAAACCCTCAAAATCAAACGTTTTGGTCTTTCCACAAAACCAGACTCCATGCTGAAACTATCAAGGGCCTACCAGGGGTCACCTTGCTAACAAAATACATGCAGGTATGGTTCCATGTGTCCACCCTCAGTAACAAAGATATTCTAATTACTTGGGAAATTCCAGGAACAGCGATAAAGTTCAGCCAAATTCTTTATTATACAATGGCACTACATAAAATTGTTCAACATATCTTCAAAAGGCATCCAAATAAAGTAGTTTATTGACTTTATGTATTAGAATCTCCTAGCCATTGACAAATTTATACCTTTTTAAATAAATAATATCCTATGTCCATTCACCAACTCTTCCTGGAATTTAATCTATCCTTTTTAACTCGATCCATTAACATGAGAGTAATGAGTCCACAGTTTTTAAGGTTTCTATTCCTCATGTCAGGTAGAAAAGGAAGGCGAGTGTCTAATTAGACTAAAATTGAGGATCAATTTAAAAAGTTGCATACCGTGTTACTTGAAAAACAAAAGTTCACAATTGCAAAGCACCCCTGGATGGCAAATCCTTCATCTAGTCACACTATTTGGTGTCACTCCAGCAAGAGCACTAATCAGCCAGCGTGATGAGCTAACAGAGGACCTACTGCTGTGTGGTGTGGGCCTGCTTTCCAGCTGTGCCAGCTTACTCACCCTCTCGCTTGAATCTGAACAAGATCCTTGTTTATCAGATACAGACTTTGGTAAAGTTCTTGTGACAATGTTCCCAGGAATCTTTCCAAGAAATCAGATCTGCCTGGTCTTAATAAAGCTGCTTTCAGCAGGACTGCTGAGAGGGACCCAGGAAACAAAGGATGAAAGCTGTTCTAGCCACAGTGGTCTCAGGAGGTCACGCCTACGGGCCTTTCGCTGTCAGGAAAATAGCAGCGAACCCAGACAATCCCAAATCAAGCAAATTTAAGTGTGTGAACAAAAACAAAGATGAAGAAAACAATGTAGTTCTTGAAAACCAGTTTGTCAATGAACAAGATCAAAGCCTCAAGACTTTCTTATAGACTAGCTCGCTCCATTGTAAAAAAAATAAACAGGCAAATAAATTCCTCTACCACATCAAGTTTTCAAAGAGAAAATCTCAGCCTCATGGAGGATATGAGTAGCCTTACTCCTATTTCATGAATTTAAAAAAAAAAAAGTAAGAAATAAAGTTCCTGAGGCACAACATGAACTGATAGAACAGAAACTTTATGTTCCTTTAACAAATCACACTCCTTCTACTGGAAACCTCAAGGAGGTAACAACACAAGTGTGCGCTATCCTCCACTTATGGATAACAACCTGCCAGCCATGGGATGCAATCTGATCTGAAAGAACTGGGAGAGAAACACAACTCATGTGCGAACCTTAAAGGAGGGAAAGGGTCTGTACATATTCATTTCTGTTCTTCACTTTTCTTTAACAAGATCCTTCATTCCTTGGGTGTAGAAATCATTCCATTCCAGTCATGATTTACAAAGTTATATCTGTTTCTCACTTGTATTAGTTTTGGATCGCTGCTATAACAAACTGCCATAAATGTAGTGGCCTAAAACAACACAGGTGTAGTATTTTACTTATACTTCTGGAGGTCAGAGGTCTGAAAGAGGCCTCATTGAGCAAAATCAAGGTGTCTGCAGGCCGGCATTCGTTCTGAGGCTCTGGGAACAATCTTCTTTCTGGGCTTTTCTCCTTTCTAGAGGCTCCCTGCACCACTTGACTCACAGCATCCTTGGTTCATGTTCATTCAAAGCCAGCAATGGCCAGTTCAATCCTTCTCTCTTGGCACCATGCTGACCCTGCCCCCTCCCTCTTCCACACTTAAGGACCTTGTAATTACACTTGGCACACCTGGACAACTCGAAGTACTCTCTATCCTAAATTCAACTAATGAACAACCTTAATTCTACCTGCAACTTTAATTCCCCTTTGCCATGCAACCTAATCTATTCAAAGGTTCCATGGATGAGGATATAGGCATTGGGGGGGGGGGGGGGGTGGTGATGGATAAAGTTTATATACAGTAAAATAGTACAGCCTCGCTGGTATGAGAGCACAGCAGTAAGAGTCCCAAAGCCTCCATTTGGTCTGGCCCTACAACAAATACATTTTTTTATTTAGGTCATACAGCTTCCCTGGGCCTCAGCTTCTTCATCTAGTAACTTTTTAAATAGTCATTATTTCTGAACAATTTATTAAATTTATCTCATTTATATTATTTGTACTATTAAATTTAAATCATAGAAAACATAAGACAGTTTCTCAACAAAAGACTACATTCGCAGTTTCATATGCATGGCATCCTAAACTATCTTCCCATTGTCTTCATTTTTTGTTTTGGAAACAGCACTGAAAACATTCTTCTGATTGTCAACTCATGACTTCTTAGTAATTAAGATCATTGAAAACCTACTTAGAAGTGATTATTCAGTGCATGATATTTCTAAGTTCATTTCACTGAGCACCGGAAACAGCTTCCTGTTTGTTAATATATTACTCCTGTCATTAAATTATCTGATCTTCAAAAGTTCAATTTTCAGTCAAAACATTAAAATTTTGTCTACATTGAGTTAAAATATGCAGCAATTGGGAATAACATAACTCAAATATTACCAATCATGCTATAACTAATATGTGGGGGTGTGTCTAGACATTTCCCTTGAAATACATATTGAACCAGCTCACTTGAGGCAGTTAATTTGTTAATTATATGTAGATATATATAAATGTAAATTTTCAAGTGTCAGGGGGAATGATATGGGTCTCAAACAAAGAACATATTCTAATAGAATCAAGTTGGGTCTATTGGTTTTAACCATAATTAAAATTAAAATGCTTTTCTATTTTATTTGTAATATATTTTGAAAAACTTAAAAATAAGGCTGGAGAGTTTCTTCTAATAAGAAACAAGCCCATTAAACATGTAAGGAGACATTGGGGCCTCAGTGAGTCTTACCAACGTAATAACCTGCCCAGAAAGCCGTGTAAACTCAGTTTGTCCAAAAAGCACTATCTAACTGGTCTGTTTTGGATGGCATATTACCTAAACCTATACCAGTTGTGCCTTTCTATAAGGACATTATTTTTTATCTCATATTTGTATATCTGTATAAAAGTCTTATAAAGAGGCTTTAAAAACAGAAAGAAGTGTTAATTCAGTTGAACTAGCATTTTTAAAGAAATAGGACATGGTATTCCCCATTTGGAAGGGCAAGCCCAGAGAAGACATACCATTTATCATGTAACGAATGGTTCACAATTTTTTAAATATCTTTGAGTTTAGGACACTGAAAAAATTTTTTAATAATGAAATCTCTTCTCAAGAATTAATATAGAGTGTACCCCAAAAAATGTATACACACACTTTGAATAATTATAAAGGCAGTATTTATTAAAATGCATTTCTTTTTCAAAATTGAGCTATCAGCTGTTAAAGTGCGTATACAATTTTGGGGACACCCTGTCTATGAACACCAGGCATAAATATGAGAAAATACTGATCAAAGACTCCTATTTATACTGTTCAAAAAACCATAGAATATTGAGGTGCCAGAGGGAGAAACATATAAAAAAAGCCAATGTGATAAAAGGCAAACCTATTAAACAACTAAAATTAGGAATTATAAGAATATTATTTTAAAAGTAATTAACAAAATTAGATCCTATTGGATGCAGAAGTATATTTATGGAACCATTTAGGAAGCTTCCCCATGGAAGTACTGTACAAAATGGGTGATAATTGTTTTTTATCTAAATTGTTCAATCATTTGTATTACCTTTGTGTTTGCAATTGCTTATTTACTCTTTTAGAAAAAATACAAAGAATGGTAGTCCATGCCTCTAATTAAATTGGACAACATTTTTTAATTATCCACTCTAGACTCAACCAATCAAGCATTTTGTTTCACAAGCCTAGACAATCAGTCATGTTGACCCATTGGTGACCAGCCTCCTTAAAGCCTGGCCCTCAGACAGGTTGTCTTTCTGCCAAAAGAGAGATCTGCACAGCAAAACCGTGTGGTAAGTGTTTGGTAGACACTAGCTCCCTTCAGTTTCCTTTTCTTTTTCTTCTTCTTTTTTTCCTCTTTTTCGAATAGAAAATTTAAAAAAAAGTCATCCGATTCCTATTTGTAGATATTCTGGAATAGCCAAGGCCATAGCTATGGGGATCTAGCTTATGTTTGTATAGGAGCTTTATAGATAACAGTATAATGTGGCCTATTCCTCCGTTTCATTTCTAGCTTTGTTTTGATTAATGAAGCCTAAAGGCCAAGAATTCAACCACTTCAACTCGGCTGCTTTAGCAGTTGAGCTGATGTATCTCCTGAAATGCTACATGAAACCTGCAGTGACTTCATTTGTTCAGCTTTAGTACACTGATCTTCATAAATGAATGAAGATCCCTTATTTCAAGCCACTTGCCTTGTGTCTTCAGTTTTCATACCTCTCAATCTTACCAACCTCCATGATACATTTCAGTTGTCTTTATTTTTTTGTTGCCTTATGTTTTTATAAATAGTTGTGGAGGCTTTTAAACAAACAAACAAGAAAACTTCAATTCTATTTCAGAACACTGAAGATTTAAAGTAAACTATATATATGATATTCCACAGAATGGTGGCTTCACCCGGAGGGCAAGCAGAAATAGAAACAGGATTCAATGAGTTAAATCAAGAATTTTAAGATGGGAGGTAAGGAAGTATCCAGTTTACAGTTCTGAACCCCATTTTTCAGGTTTCAGTGTGATGTATGAGAACACCTTGTGTAAAATTACTAACTTAAAAGGTGTCTGTGTTTTTTAAAGGAAATCTCCCCTCCCCCTGCCACGTAATCTCATGAAAGCCGAATTCCAGCTGGTCATTTTCTCTTTTCTTTCCAACTGCCGTTCACTACTATTAGACTGAGGAGATAAAACTGACTTAAAATAATAAAAAATAGACTTGCCTTAGGGCAGTGGTCAGCAAACTCATTAGTCAACAGAGCCAAATATCAACAGTACAGCAATTGAAGTTTCTTTTGAGAGCCAAATTTTTTAAACTTAAACTATATAGGTAGGTACATTGTTATTAACTCAATTAGGGTACTCACTCCTAAGGCTTAGGAAGAGCCACACTCAAGGGGCCAAAAAGCTCGCAAACCGCAGTTTGCTGATCACAGCCTTAGGGAGAAAATATATAATAATTTAGGTATATTCAAATCTGGCACTCCCATGCATACTTTAGTAGGGAAAGAAATTTGTGCTATAGAACAATGCTTTTCAACCTTTTTTCATCTCATAACACACAAAAACTAATTACTAAAATTATGTGGCATACCAAAAATATACTTTGTGCTGATCTGACAAAAAATAGGTATAATTTTGACTCATTCACACCAGATGGCTATTGTTGTGTTGGCTGTTGTCATTTTTTTATCTGACAATCTAAGGGAAAAGAGGTCAATGCCCCTGACTAAATAGTCAGGTACTGCATGTTTTAAAAATTCTTGTGGCACACCAGTTGAAAATTGCTGCTATAGAAAGTATGGTTTATTCCTACGTAATCAGGAACACTGCCATTTTGTAAATGTCAAGTTCTCTCTTATTATGAGAGATTGAAAAAATAAGTTCAAAGAGAATCTTAAAAGCCTTTTGAATGGGAAATAGTAATTCAGTTGTAAAATTGAAAAGAGTTAAAAGGCTAAAACTATTTTGAAGATCTCATAAATGATTTTATCTTAAATCAAGATACAGTCTTAATTTTTTATGCTATTTCTTTTGGGAAGTACACCAGTATCTCCTATATTTTCTATTTTAAAAAACAATACTTGCTACATATCAAATTTAAATATTTGGTTCTCTTCCAAAATACTCCATAATTTCTGAATTAAACAAAACAATAAAATAATCAGAAAGGTAAGACATTTTTAAATATTTATTTTTTCATTCACATATAAAAATTATTTTTCAGAGCAAATGGAATATAAAAGGAATTTTAATTTGGGAGATATTTTGCTCACAAATATGCGCCTAAGATCACAGCTTGACGCATAGCAAACACACAAAATTTCTTATTGCTAGTAAATATATCAGACAAATGTTTATAAGTATGTAAATAAGTTAATTGACCTAATTTTCAGAAAACTTGATATTTAATATTCTCCTGCAAAAAAAATTCTAAATCAGCACCCCAGAATGTATTGCATCCCTCATTCACTATGTTGATGGAATTTGAAGTTGAAAACACTCCTGTAAAATAGATTTGTGATTTGCTAAAAGCCCAGGTTTTGTTTTTTGGTGCCAATGGAGGCAAACTGCCACAAGTAGTTCTAAACCAAGTTTTATCTTGTACATCTGAATTAACTTATATTTTTCTTGGTTTAAGATGAATAAACATATTTCCCTCGATGGCATTGTGCCAGAAGAATAAAGCACCTGAAATATGTTAATTTTCTTAATGCCCTCACAGTTTGTCATAATAAAGTAATCATATCCAGATAAGATTAGCATGATTTGTACATTTTAACAAAAGTACTTAAATACCAGCTTAATTATTAAATTCATCTCTTAATGTATTAGAGATACAAATTCTATATGACAGTTTTCTCCCAGATTTCTAATTGTTTCTTATTTTCTGATGCTATTAATCATCGGGTTGGTTTGACATATACACCCTTAAAACAAGCTTTAGAATCGTATGCCCTTATTTAAAATGCTGGCGAGAGAGCCTATGTGCATGTTCAGTGAGTCAAGTCAAGCTAATGGTACCACATATGTTTTCTGTTATAATATGGTTACAATTTTACATGTAGAATATGTGGGATATATGTACTTTCTCAACTCTTTTTATCTACCTCCTCTAAAGTTTATACCCCCTGATGCAATCTTATATTTAGCACTACCTAAAGAGTTGAGCCAAAGCAATCAATTCACCTAGTTCTATCACATGATAACCACCAGATTTTACTTGGCAGTACACTCCATAAATAGGTTAGAATTTGTTATACCTCTATGAAGCAGTAAACAAAGTATCTACTCCCTGGTTTCTTTTCTCTGAATGTGCTTTCTATTACCGTAAATAAGAAATTAATATATCCCCTGGAGCTATAATTATTTGACATCTATATGCAAAAAAAAGAAACATAATTAAAATAATTTTGGATTACAATTCAATAGATAGATCCATTTTGTTTTCCTTTTTTATTGAATTTATTGGAGACAGATTGGTTAATAAGATTATATAGGTTTCAAGTATACATTTCTATGACACATGATCTGTATATTGCATTGTGTGTCCACTACCCAAAGTCAAATCAACTTTCATCACCATATATTTGACCCTCTTTACTCTTTACTACTCCCCACCCCCATTCTCTCTGGTCTATGTGTTTTTGTTTGTTTGTTTTTCTAGTTTGTTCATTTGTTGCTTTCAGTTTTATATCCCACGTATGAGTGAAATCATATGGTTCTTAGCTCTTTCTAACTGCCTTATTTTGTTCAGCATGATATTCTCAAGATCTATCCATGTTGACGCAAATGGCAGTAGCTTTTCATCTTTTCATATTTATGTGTGTATATATATGCCCCATCTTCTTTATCCAATCATCTGCCAAAGGACACGTTGGTTGTTTCTGTGTCTTGGCCACCATTTTGAAATTTTAGCTGTACATACATGTTATTGAATGTTATTTCAAATAGTTATAAACAGTTCAGAATTGCTACAGGGTTTGAATCAGTCAGCCAAGTCAAAGCCATATTACTTAGGGGGGGTCGATTGTTGACAAGAGTGACATCCACAGATGTCACCCTTGAAAAGTCTGCAATTCTTAAAAAAGCCTATTTCATTTTCAGTTTGCTAAACAAATGCAGTGATTTGTCACAAAAGAACTAAAGGATTACAAATATTTCTACAAATCTAGAGCTCTTATGCAGCTGCAAGTTGTTCTCTAAATGAAGGCAGTGTCAAGGAGCAGAATGACAAGACGACTCTGGGAGGAGTCTGCCATCATAAGGAACCTGAAGAAAGCAGCAGTGAAGAGTGAGGTAGGACGGGGTCATTCTGATTGATACTCCCAGCCTTCTATTGGGACTTATCATAAGCTCTAACACTTTTTGAATGTCCCGCCAGCTCACTACCATTCTTGATTTCAGACTACTCTCCACTGATTTTGTCATACAAAAGCATTAGCCTTTGAAAAAGAGTGGCCTAGACCAAGAATTTAGGAGAGAAATGAACACTTTCCCACGTGCTACAAAAATACAGTCACCACTGACAGTGAATTTAGCTCCAGGTGGCCTTTTGCTATAAGTGCATTGGTTTCTTGAAGTGAGTATGATTTTGGTATCTTATTTTCCCCTTATACAAATGAGATTATATTAAACCTGCTCAAAATCTTCTTGCCTAATGAGTGAATAACGTGCTGCAAGTAGTTAATAACTTTGGGAAAAGTTCCTAGGGTTATTTAAATTTTTTAAAAAGGTTACACACCTCAAGTAGGTTGTTTTTAAAGACAATATACGCCTTGACATAAAATGCCAGTCAATATGGTTTAGCATAAGAAGCATGGCCTTTGGAACCCTGCAGACCTATGTTCAAATGTCAACTCTGCCATGAGCTATTTAAATACTGAATTTCATTGTCTCCTTGGTAAAGTGAGAATTGGGTGGAAGAGAATATGAGAAGCAAAATGTCTGCAGTGGAATCTGGCGTGCCTTCTTCCTCTGTGTTGCAGACGGGCTACTTTCTAGGGACAGGAACCTAGAACAGAGCCAGGATCATATAAGGTGCACAAATGATTTTCTCACCCTGTCCTGAGAAGTCATTACAGTTAATAATTTAATTATGCCATTATAGTTAAAACTAAGCATATCAAAATAGTCAATCAGGAATTGGCCAACTCATCACAGCAAGCTATAATAAATTTGAAATAGTATATTCCTTTACATAAAATCAGTGACTTTGTAAAGTACATCAGGAGATTTTCATATGTCCTAATTTACCCAAGACAATTCAGTATCCATGTATTGTAAGAAAAACAAAATCAACTCTGCCTTCATCATTGCATTGGGCAATTGTGTAGTGATAAAGTGAGCCATCCTCAAGACCAGGGATCAGCAAAATTTTTTCTGCAAAGACCAGATGATCATTATTTTAGGCTTTGTATGCCATATGGTCTTTGTTGCAATCACCTTATTCTGCCATCACAACACAAAATTTGTCATAGACAATAGGTAAACAAATGGGTTGCTGCATTACAATAAAACCTTATCTACAAAAATTGTGATGAACCAGAGTTGACCCATGGCTATAGTTGCCCAACTCCTGTTCCATACTCATGATCTCTTAGTACTCCAGCAATTATCACTTACATGGTTTCCCCCGTTCTTGATATTGTCAGCAAGATGATCACAGCTATATGTAGATATTTAGAGAACACATAAAAGAACAATTACATATTAAAAATTATGTATAAATTCTGATTAGATCCTTCTTTTTAAAAATGTTTAGAAAAACATACAAGAGTGAAGCAAGAAATGAAGATGACTAAATTAATAACTAATAGTATGATTCCTAACAGGAATCAAATAAAACAATTTTTAATACCAAAGGCCACAGTTTAAGGCTCCAGTCAATCATGAGGACATTCCAAATAATGATTTGTCATGAACTGGTATGCCAGTAACAAGTTATGCCAATAACCAGTCAAGAACAACATAAAATTGTCACTAGGCAACTACAGTAGCTAGAAATAACATGAAAAGCCAAAACAAAATATTTTTTAATTTGTCCACCCACTTGCAATAGGATTAAACCCAAGAATTATAAATCACTTTTTCTACAAATGCAAAAGAATTTTTATATGTTTGAACAAATGGAGAGAATAACAAAGATGTTGCAAAACATTTGGTGAGCCTCCTCCACAAAGCATGTTTCAAACCACAGAACTTAAAAACAAAGTTAAAAGAAGTAAAAGATTGTTATGTGAAGATGGCTGAATAGTTTTCTTCCATTGCACTAAAGGTCTTTCTAAAGATCAACACTAAAACAACCAACACATTTTTTTCCAATTGGTCAATTGAGTCTCTTACTGGGCTGTGAACTCAGGCATGAACAATAAATTATTGCTCATCTCTGTAAGTACAAGACATGAATAATGTAGTATACTGGCCAAAAATAGTAGGTGCCAAGTAAATTATTATTCAACTATATTTAATAATCTACTAGCCCACCCAAAGTATAGAAATGACAAAGTTGCTCACTATTTGTAATTACTTCATCTGAGTAGCGACATTCCTGACCATGTAAAACTCTAATTTCTATCCCTCAATGATGTGTTGCAAAGACCAGAGTTCTTCTGAGAAAACTGGAGAACTTAGAGCCGCACCACTTAGAGATTCAAAGCCAGCTCCCATCCCTTTTAATCAAATGAATCTCTCAGCACTGTACAAGCAGGCTGCTTTCCAGGATAGGGGAGAAGTCACACAGATGTTTCCAACAAAATTTCCAAAAGGTTTACCTTGTTGGGAAAAAATGACTCCATTCAGAGTAAGAATTTTACCAATCCTATAAGAATGAACATGAGCAAAGGGCTGGAATTTACCTCTTTTTAAAGGAGAACACATACACAACCAGACACGTCTTTGAATGTCCAGATGTCTTCACTGTGCGGGGGAATGACTTTTAAAACTCCACAGAAATAAGAACAGGCACTGAGACAATGATGAGAAGGTGCTGCAAATCTGAGAAGTGAGAATACACAGACCTCTTCTGGATTGCCAACTTGATTAGCTCCACGCCTTTACAGAAAGATGCTTCAGCCATGAACATGCCAAAAGAAAGACCAAACTATGCCTGATTTCAGGTCAAAGGTGAAAGAAAGAGATGCCAAGAAGACAAATGCTTACAGAAGAGACCTGTGAAACAAGGTAGTAAAGATGGTTTTATAGAAGATGAAATCCGGTGTGGAATAGATCATGTCTGCTTGTGAATTTTAATGCAGATGATGGAACAAGAGGGCATACATAAAAATTAGGGAAAATCTGATTTAAAACAGATGTCATGCAACCCTTCATTGCAAAGAGTCATAAATGAATGTATGGAACATCAGGCAGAAAGTAACTGTCCAGGTGAGGAATACTGAATCTGTTTTTTAAAAAAGTTGCTTATCATCCCAGGTTAGAAGAGCTTATAAAATATTATAAGGCTTCATTCAATGACCCAAACAATTTCTTCAAATTCGAATGTTAATATTTTTCTCACTTCATTAGGAATCAATAATAATGAAGCCAAGAATTAATGTGGGGACATGATTCTGCGATTCTGATTTTGAGTTTGTCACTCTACTGTCTTGGCATCAGAACCTCACATAGTGAATTTGGAGATTTCAAAGTTTTAAAAAATTAGATTTTTTTAAAGGCTAGAATTTTATTACATTGCATTATTTTTTAAAAAATAAGGAAGGAGAATAGTTCCTCCATTGTTTCTCTATGATATTTAATATTGTAATTCTCTTGAGGAATTTTTCTGTTTTATTTCATGGACAATTGACCTTAATTAACTGAACTTTCTTATTGGCTACTAGAAATTTTAGAGGCACACCAAAGTAACTGAGTGACTTCTGACATAAGGTTTTCTGTTCCATTCCCACTCCTTCCCCATTTCATGTCATTTTCCTACAGTGGTTTTACTTTCTTTTGCAAATATTTTATCAAATTCTAATTTGCTCTAGTTTACATAACTTTTAAGTCACTTTAAATGATTTGAAACAATAAAAAGTATAATTAGTCACTTGAAACCTTCCCATAGAATTGCACCATAAAACATAAGAGCCCTAACCATACCTTTAGTTTATCTCGGTTCAGTTTAATTGGCCTTATACAAGACATCCAGAAAACATAATTTATAGGGTGGCTAGCATTGCCCTCTTGTTTCAAATTAGACTATACAAAGAGGTTCAATGAATAGAAAATAACAAAGCAAACATCAGATCTATAGAATGAATATAGAAACAGTACCCATGAAATCCCAACAGTATCCATGAAACAGAATACTCTGAAAAATCCCATTTTATTAAACACCTATTCACACCTCCATGCTTCCTGGGGATTCAGCAAGTATCCCCACCCCTGCAGTACCCACCTCAAGATCCCAGCAATGAATCCCGCTCTCAACATCATGGTGCGGAACCCCCAACCCTTGTCAGAATCCACATTTCATGACACACATTTGATCGCTGACATTGGCATAGGTAGGTATATGATATACTGTTTGTCATGGAAGGAATAGAAAATGACAACCTCTGGTTCCTTCCCCACTTTTACTCTTCTAGTCCCAGAAGCTTTTGTCTAAAACAATCACAAAGCTCCATCCACTCAGTGACTCCTCTGCTTATACACAACTTTCTTTTTTATTGCAAGTGTTTGGGATGGAAGAAAATAAAGAAGGCTCACTGGAATTTCAAGACAACTGAAATTATCATATACAATATCCTTCCAAACCCATATTTCTTGCATCTCTCCCTTAATAATCTTTTTAAATAGCCTAGGCATTAGCATTTATCATCTTTGACCTCACACTAGCAAAATAAAAACTATAAATATAATGTTTTAGAAAGGGCACATTTACCTGTTATGAATATTTGTATTAAACCAAGGTTTTAACTATTTTCTTAAATGTTTATCACATTGCTAATTTGCTTCTCAACAGAAACAATGTCATGATCTATGATACACACTTATTTTTTATAAACTTTGTGAAATAGAAACATAGCCATGGAACAGAGAAACAATAAAAAATAAAAAAAGGAAGAGGGGAAAATGAATTAGCAAGAGGGTCAGCATGATACCAGGGGAGATTTTTCAAAATACATACAGCTTTCTTCTCTTCCCTACTTCCCAAATTCTGAACCACACCTTTCCACATAGTATAGGCAGGGAAAAGAAGAGTTCATAGATCTATCATCTCTTCTCAAGGTTCAATGAAAGACTAATTAATGTTTTAACCACTGTTTATAAGGCCACTGAGTGCACTTTATCCTTGATACCTGAGAAGCTCTAATCTCAACGTGGCTATTATTTTACCCTGCCAGATGAGCAAACATCTCTGAGATGTGGTGTGAGGGACAGAGAAGTAATATCATAAAGCTTGCTCTGACTGGTTTGGCTCAGTGGATAGAGCGTAGGCCTGCAGACTGAAGGGTCCCAGGTTCGATTCTGATCAAGGGCATGTACCTTGGTTTCGGGCACATCCCCAGTAGGAGGTGTGCAGGAGGCAGCTGATTGATGTTTCTCTCTCATCGATGTTTCTAACTCTATCCCTTTCCCTTCCTCTCTGTAAAAAATAAATAAAATATATTTAAAAAAATCATAAAGCTTTAATTAAATTGACTTGAGTTTTTTTCTATACAAAAAAGAGAATATTCACCGCATAACTGATCTGACCATAAAGTATTTCACATGATCAGACTGCTCAGTATTCTATGGGAAGCAAAAAAAATTGTGCAGACATTATTTTTTAGAGGAAAATAGTAAAAAAATAAATTAAATAAACAAAACTTTTTGCTGAAAATATACTAGTTAACCATTCACTCATTGAAAACCAATACATTTTAGACCAAAGTTTCCAATGCATAATATTCTTAATCTAATGGACATGAACACAACACCAAGAACAGTAACTCCAGACATGATGTAGCACTTCACGACTCACAATACACCATAAAGCAGGTGATCTCATTTGATCCCACAAAAGTCCATTTTATTATCTCAAGTTACAGTCAGAAAAAAAGGAAGTTCAGAGAGGTTAAATGACTTGCCCCGGTCATTCAGGGACACTGCCGGGTCTCGGTTCCTAGTCTGGTGTCCTTTGCTCTGCCTCCTACAGGTAAATGTCAATTTAATTAAGTCAAAACAATTTCAACAAGGTGACTCTAATAATATTATCATTTTTCTACAGGAAAGGTTTTCTTCTTCTAAACATGACCTTCCTCCTGGTAACTCTTTGACAATAAATAAATCACTAGAAGAACTTCAAAGCGGTAATGAGGCTGTGCAGCCAGACCTACAGGAGGGCTGTGGGAGACACAAAGCAGGTTCTGAGGATGGTGTGTGTTGGTCTCCCGAGAGCATCAGGAAGAAATGCTGGGCTCTTATTAATAAGGAGGGATTGACAGATGTTCTTATGGTTTGCATCGAAATTAGCACGAACTCTGCCTGTGCTGCCAAAATGAAATTACTGTGTCCTTTTTAGCAGGGTGTACAATGAAATATTTTCTAAGTATTGTCAAGGAGCTAAAAATAATGTGACCAATATTGTTATAGTGGAGCACACAAGGACCCAGATGTAAGGTGCATCAGAGGTAAGTTATGAAGTTTGCCCAAGCTGAAAGGATGTGTTTCCTCAGGAGTATCAACAACGTGGTTTTATGCGCAGCTCTTCCCCAGAGGGTCAGGTGCCATTTAAGTCAATGTTGAGCTCCAAAGAGCTTCTCTCTGCCACAGTCTATCATCTTCCTTAGGAATACAGTGGTCATTTACACAAACCAATGATACTCAGTTTCCAACAAATTAGTTTGATTAACATAATCTCATAGGAAGGAGGGATGTTTGTACTTATCTCTCACTACTTCAGAATAAGCTAAGGTTTCTATGTTATTTTAATTGACTATGTACCTTGAGCTACACAGCCAATAACATCATCTTGCTCTTGGTAAAAATAAATCAGTCGTGAAAAATTAAAATATCTGCTCAAAATTAGAGAAAGAACTTCACGAGTACATGTCATTACAAAATCTAACAAAGCTGTTCCTTAAATGTGAACATGTTAAAGTAGAAAAGGTGAGAAGAAAAGGGGGAGAAAGAAAAGATGAAGAAGGGGAAGGATGGAAGGTAGGAAGGAACGAAGACAGGAAGGAAGACAGGGAAGGAGGAAGGGATCTGAAACTATAACTTGATGAACTACATACATTTCTTCTAAATATTTACTAAAGAATTATTCAAAGAATAAAAAGGAGCTGTTAGGGAAAATAACTATAGCTCTTAAACTGCAAAGCAACAGCATATGTCTCCAGACTATTTGTTTATTAATAATTCAGCTTTTATTACCAAATATGCCTAATCATGTCAAGTGTGAAACTCACAAAATGTCATCTCAATTCATTTTTAGAGTGTCACCTTGGCAGGCAGTGGAGAGAATTATAGGTTTAAATGGTCTGGCTACATATAAAGCAAGACGGAAATGTAAAAATCTCTCCTTCAAATGCTAGACTGATGTAACGGTTTTAATAACTTGCATACTATTGTTCTTCACTCTCAGGAATGGATTATATTTCTGGAAACTGACTTGTCTGCTTAGGTTTCATCTGGCCTCTCTGGATTGTGCTGCTGACTATCATCATTTCTGCCTCATGAGCAGCAGGATCCAAGCACCTGCCTCTTCACTGTAGCTTCCATAGTCTTGTTACTGAGAGTGTGAGCCAGTGGGGTCTTTCTGAGTGAAGTGTACAATTCAAATCATAAAATTTTTCATGCACCAGAGAACACTTTGGAGGCAACCCAAAGATGAAACGCAATCGCTGTCCCAACAAGCTATTGGCTACAGACCCGTGAGACACAAGAGAAGTCTAAGAACAGTGTTTCTCAAAGTGCAGTCTGTGGACCAACTGCCTGGGAATTGCCGACAGCGATGAATAAAAGATGGAGATTCCTGGGCACCTCTTCAGATCTCCACACCCCGATTTTCCAGAGGTGCATCCACAGCACCTGCGCAAGCTCACCTGGTCATCCCAACATTTACAGCCACTGTTCTTGAACCTAAAACTGCCCTAAAAAAATCGCCTTCATTTTAAAAAGCCACTACTTTAAGTTTTTCTCTCACTGTTTCTCTCATGAGGTTCACACAACTCTCAGTTCCCAATGATGTCCCCTGAAGAAGGCGCGGAGGCGCTGTGTGAACAGGACCAGTACCTACTACAGGCTGCCCGCGGCCCAAATGAGGCGGGAGAACCCTGCTGCCAAAGCGCCCCCCCCCCCCCCACCACCACCACCACCCTGTTGCTGTGCGTAAAGCTGGAGCGAAATGGTTCCATTCTTGTTGCGTCAAGAGAAACCGTAGGATAGAGATTTTCAAAAATATGTTACATATAAATACAAATTTAGTAGAAGGTTTCTTACTGACATTTCTTTCCCAAACTAGATTATAGTGCTGGTGACGCGGGACTGCGACGTATACATAGAGCTCGGGGGTGGGAGTACATAGCGGGAAAACAGCTGCTGTCTCTGCCATACCCTCACTCACCACATGCCCTGGAACTTACTAAACTCTGTTGAGGTGGTCAGACCGTTCTCAGTGCGCTTGCTTTTCTCAGGGACATGCATTGCCCTTTCGATGAGGAAGCATTCAGTGACCAAGTTATTCCTGGTTTCAAAATCCTTTGGAAGCTCTGCCTTGTAAACACTCACAGATATACCACAGCCGTCCCTAGAGCTAGCTTGGAAGGAGCCCAAATGGATCTCAAACATATCTCACTCACGGAAAACAAATATTGAAACCATTATTCTAAACCAATTGTTTTGCAAATGAAAAGTCAAAGGCGTCTTGATGGAGGCTGGAAATGCAAAGGCAAGTGTTAGGGTGCGGTCTCCAGTGCAGAATAGGGACTGGAGGCACGGTTCCCGCCTCCTCCTCCCACTGACACAGGCTCTGCAGCTCACCGTGTGTCCTCTGCAGAGCAGAACCGACCGTACATACGGAGCTGGTCTAGGCTTAGTCCCACAGACTTTCCACCTCCCTTCAGTATTTCCTCTAGAGCCGGGGTTGCACAACTGTGGCCCTCAGGTTAACTATCCCTCAGCCAGTTCTGTAAACTTTGATTAGAACACAGTCACACTCACTTGCTCACATAGTGTCTATGACAAAGTCAGAGTTAAATTGTTCAAAAGAGACCCTAGTGTCCACCAATCTAAAAATAGTTACTATCGCCCTAGCTGTTTGGCTCAGTGGATAGAGCCAAAGGGTCCCAGGTTTGATTCCAGTCAAGGGCACATTCCTGGGTTGCAGGCTTGATCCTGGGTAGGGGCATGCAGGAGGCAGCTGATCTATGATTTTCTCTCATCATTGATGTTTCTATCTCTTTCTTCCTCTCCCTTTCTCTCTGAAATCAATAAAAATATATTTTAAAATAATAAATGAAAAGGCACTTATCTATAAAAAAATAAAATAAAAATAATTACTCTCTGGCCCCTTCTAGAGAAAGTTTGCCTCCCACTGATCTACAGATTATTCATAGTTGCCTAGATAGTGATTCACATCAAACAGGGGTAGCTGGAAGCAGAGGGGGCAGATGCTAGCATGAGACAGGAACATTTCAGAGGAATATTGCTGCAGGAAAAATAGCTTGATCACCCAAAACAAACGCTGTCTATTCTTCTTAACAAAATAATTTCTTCCCAAAGTGAGAATTTCATGTAATTGCTACTTTGAGAAGTAGGCCAGGAATGACCAACATAAAATAATGTATGTTATTTTTTATGATTGTGGAAGCACCATATCCCCAAACCTTTCTCCATATATGCACCTGCTCTTTATGCTGTAAACACATAATAGCCCTCCTAATCTCCCCCGCTAAATACCAAGCTTAATTACTGATAAATACATAATAGCCTTCCTAATCTCCCCAGCTAAATACCAAACTTAATTATTTCTTCTTGTTCCCCTATATCCTCATTCATTCACACACTCAACAATTACTTAATAAGTAGCTATTATGTGCCAAGTCCTATGCTAGACAGCTAGTCTATAACAGTGAACAAATAGGACTTTTGCTATGATTTGGACCACAGAAGGGAGCAGGATGGGTAACAGATGGTGAGTTGGGTGTCTAGTACCTGAGAAACATGCAGACGACTTGTAGATTGTGTGCTATCCATACCCTATATCTTAACCTGAGGCTTGGGAGAAGAGAAATGAGGAGTCATCAGTCTATCAGTAAAAATTGAGAGAACTGGAATGGGTGAGATTACTCATATTTAGAGTAAAAAAGGAAGCACCGAGAACAGAATCCATCAGGTAGAGCATGAGAACTCTGGTGGGGGGAAAAAAGTTAAGAAAATGTGGCTTAGTGGGCAGGAGAAAATATGTTGAGTTTTGAATCACAGGAGTAATAATAGAGCATTTTCTGAAAAAAAATTATGATAAGACTTAACATGCATTCCTCGGATTTACTGTCATTGCGAGTTATGGTGACAGCAGATAGGAAAGCCGCATAAGTCATACTGCTGAAGGAAGAATATCAGTGAAGAAATGAAGGGAGCAACAAATTTAGATAATGTTTTTCATATGTTTAGCTCTGAAGGAGAAGAGAGAAATTGGAGAGTGGAGAGAAGAAATCAGTAGGAGGCAGCTACGCCCAGGAGACACAATGAGGAAGTATCCAGAGAACTACCCAAACCCTATATCTTCACCTGGCCGATGGCCACACGGTGGGTTGTGTTCCAATTCATTAAACTGCACTGCATGTTTTGTGCATTTTTGGTTTGTTATAATATTTGCTAATGTAATATATTTATAAAGATATTTTTAAACCACAAAAGAAACATAAAAGAGTAAATCTAACAAAAAGTCTGCAAAACGTGTGTAAAGAAAACCTTAAATCCTCATTGAAAAATATATTTCTAAATCCTCTCTATTTGGAAAGGCATATTGTATTTTTTGATAGGAATACAAAGAATTGTTTAGATGAAAAGTCTCTCAAATTAATCTACAGATTAAATGTAATTCCAGTCAACAGCCAAAGGGGTCTTTTTTAAATGGAATATAACAAGCTAATTCTAAAATCCATATGATATGACAAAGGCTTAGAAACAACAATACATACCTGAGAAATAAAAAGGTGAGAGGACTTCCCTTTGACAAATATCAAGGCTTATTATAATGTGTCATAAATATGACAGAGGTAACGTGGAAAAAGAGAGAATATGAGCGAAAAGAGATGAAGAGAATAAATATTATAAGCATCTGCATTAGAACTAACAACTTCTGTTCCTTAAAATACACCATGGAGAGAATAAAGAGACAACCTATATTCTGGAGGAAAACATTTGCAGCACCTGTAAATAAGAATTAGTAGTCAGGATGTGTAAAAGATTATATTAATCAAAAATAAAAAGACAAAGGACCCTCAGTAAAAACTGCTATAAAAATCAACAGGAATTTTACAAAAGAGGAAACAAATGGACCATAAATGTGTGAAAACATGTTTATCCTCATTAGTAATCGAGAAACACAAATTTAATAAGGCCCCGGTGAGGTAGAATTTCATGTAAAAATGTAAAGTGAGTCAATGTCAATTTTACCAAGAACATGGGGCAAGAGGGCTGGTCCATTTAGACACTGCTGGTGCACAGACACTTTGGAAAATATCTGGCATTTGAAGTCAAACATGTGCATATGCTGCAGCCTGAGGTTCTCTTCCCTGCACCTGTGAACTGGGAGACTTGGATAAGGACATGCATGGCGGCATCGCTCCTAACAGCAATCACAGATGTTTACCAAAACAAGGCTCAATGAGTGTGGTAAGCTATTGCTGTTATGTGGTTATGTGTGGAGTGGAGAAATTCATACATTGAAGTTGTATGGTATATTCATTCAGACACTGAAATTCTCTACACCAATGAAAATAAATATGGTATTATACATGGCAACAAAAGTGAATCTGGAATAATGTTGAGCAAAACAAGTGAGAGTCATGGAATGCATACATCATACATGACAACTCCATTTTCAAAAAGTTCAGGACCAGTCAACTAAATGTGCTGTTAGGGTATTTACATGTAGCTAGTCACAAAATACAGACAGAGAGAGGAGTGTGATAGGAGAGGAGTACACTGGCATAAGGTTCTAGTTCTTCACCTGGATAATAGGTACATGGGTGTTGCCTTTATTATTTTATATTTTTTCACTACATATGCAAAGTATTTTCTAAATGTTTTAAAAGAAAATATCATGTGCCTTAAAAAAATGAAATTGTGGATGAAAAAAATAATTTTAACCAATAGATGTTATCTGCCTCTTTGAACATTTTGAGATATTTTTTAATCCCTCAATATAAGATAGGGGAATAGTAAATAATATTGAACTAGGAAAAACAGTAGTCTAACAAAAATGGTCATGAGGGAAAATTTTACCAAAAAAGAAAGACTCTAAATGTTTTAAAGTACAGGGAGGATAGGGGACTATTAGAAAACATTAAACAACATGTTAAAGAAAATTGGCACACTGTTTTCTGCATTAAACTTTGTCACCTCCAAAAATATAGTGAATTAAAAGCCACAAATAAAGATAAAATGCCTATTTTCCTAGAAAAAGCAGAGCAAAATTTCTAGCTTCATTTTGGAAGTATTAATGAAGAAAGAAGTTTATCTTGTTTTCATAAGTCATGTTGCACTAGTGTGAAAAACAGGCAATAGGAAAAGAATATTTCAACATGAACATACCTGAAAATGTGGTCATCTCTTTACAAATGGTCATGTAACAAACAAATATACAAAGAGATGTGCCCTAATGAAAGTGTACTTCCCTATGGGGTTGTATACAATAATTAACCTATAAAAGAGCCAGAGTCGCAGAGGATGTGAGCCTTATATTTAGGTGATATGATGTATTTATTCAGAGGAAGTAGCTACGTAGCTATGCACTTGAAGTTTCCCCACTCTGAACCTAGTCCAAGTGCAGAATGAGTCATGACAAATATTTTTACAGCCTACAAGACATTCAGTGATCTCTGAGACACGAGCTGATGGTCTTCCATCATTCCTCCGCGGGCAGGTGTCACCACCACTAATTAGGCTTTTGCTTAAAATTTGCCTGGGGGGGGGGGGGCGGTCCAAAAGCAAGAAAGTCTGGAAACTGAACAGCCCGGTCATGGCCTACGGTGGCCTTGCCTGCCTGGCACAGACACCTGGCCACAGCCTGCTGGTAAAAATCATGTGTCCCGTGTAACGAGGAAGGTTTTTTATCTTGTAGGGCTGCCAGTCCAGCTTCTTTACCAGAACTTAGCTGGCAGGGCCAGATTTCAAAAATGAAGGTACTTTGCTGAATGAGCCTGTATCTGAATCAGCCATTTTGAAAATCTCAGTCCCATAAAGTGTATAAGTGACATCTCTCCCAATGCACGGAGGTACATTCTAGTAAAAGTCCATCAGCCACAGATCAGAGGGCTCGGGACAGGCAGATAAGCAGGTAAATGTGCTCCCTGAAGAGCTGGGTTTACTCAGATGTCATCCTAGAAAGAAGCTAGAAAATAACATCCTCAAAATAAACACACTCTCCCATTATGTAGAATTTTACAATTTAGCAAAAGATTTCACGTACCACAAGAAGTGGGAATTTTTAATTTTAGAAGTAAAAAATTTGCTCAAGCTCACATTAGTAGTAGAGGACCGAGTCAGGACATATTCTAAACATAAGTTCAAGTGCAGTGTTAAATAACCTACACCACAGAGGCTTAAAAATAGGAACAAGAATAGTGATAGAAGCTGCCATTTTTCATTTTTAGTGAGGATCTAGCAAATGTGAGGCATGATGTATAATGCACTTTATACTTCTGTGTTTAAATTTAAAACAGTAAATTATATTAAAATGCATAGCAAGAGCTGTCTGTGTTGAATCCCTTGATTACAATAAAGATTTCTTATCAGCTTTATAAGTTGAAAAGACCATGTTTTGTCCTCTTTAATGGGAGCATAACAGAGTTGTTCATATATACATTATGAACTTTTATATCTTTTATTTATTTCATTATATATTTCATATATAACCATATATATAATTAGCTACAAGGAAAATGGTGCAGATTAAGGAGTGATCATTTTAGTAAAACGTAAAAGAAACTCTTGCAAGATCAATAATTAAAACTAAATTTTTCTTGGCCATTTTTATTTGACCCTTAGTATCAAAAAATATATATATTTGGTTTAAAAGTGAAAGTAGGCAAAGCCCTCTCTAAGTTAAAAGTATTATCAGCATGCTGGCTGACAGGTTATTTTATGAAAACTATCCAAATTACCCTAGAGCAGTGGTTGGCAAACTCATTAGTCAACAGAGCCAAATATCAACAGTACAACGATTGAAATTTCTTTTGAGAGCCAAATTTTTTAAACTTAAACTATATAGGTAGGTGCATTGTTATTAACTTAATTAGGGTACTCCTAAGGCTCAGGAAAAGCCACACTCAAGGGGCCAAAGAGCCGCATGTAGCTCACGAACCGCAGTTTGCCGACCACGGCCCTAGAGGGTTCTACTCAACAGATATTTATTGAAAATCTTCTATCTTATGGAAGCAGGAGATATACAAAAGTGTATCATACAATATCTATTTTTAAGGATTTATACTTTAGTAAGAAGAATTAGAAACACACAAGTAGAAGGTAATGAGAATTGGCCAGAATCCAATATTTGATTTCTTTGAGTTATTCTAAATAGAAAATGAATTATATCTTAAATTACCATAAAATGTGTCAATATTAACATTTCAGCAACAGTAATCCTCTAAATCATCTAATTGCCTTTAAAGAGGCAACTCAGAATCAATTCAGAGAGGTTTGGAGTGGCATTATTTAGTCACTAAATTGACCCTAGAAATAAAGAGAGATGGGGGGACAGGTGTTTCTTCATTCTCATTGACTTATTTCAACACAGTTAATCATATTGGTCCTTGTCATTGACAGAAAATTTCTTATGCTGGTATTTTTCTTTCAATACACAAGCCTGCACATATGCACTAAAAGGCACAGAGCATAAACTAAAATCTCTGGCTTCAAGGAGAATATCTAAGAAAAATCATTAGCCCACATAAATATTCCTTTTCCTCATTTTCCATCCAACCTCCCTCCCTCCTCCTAACAAAATGCACATACACACACACACACACGCACACACACACACACACACCACCTGAATCAGACATTTTGATATACAATGACCTGATTGTACATTTAGTACTGTTAAGTCCAGTTTTATTTTAACCTAAACCAGAACGCTGTTACTGATAAATAGAATATAACTCATGCAATTTACTATGAATCCTTTAACATGGCCCCATGTGCTAGAGAAGCAGAGAAAATAATATGATACAGATTTATGCATCTCCTTTTAGCTCAGAAATCTTATCATGCAGTAATTAGAGGCACACTAAAAAGCCAAATAAAGAGACCGCTTGCTGTATAGATCTATAAACTGGATATTGACGCTACAGATGCCAAAACACAGTCAGGAAGATTAGCTCGCAGCTCCGTCCCCGCTGAGGAAGTTCCCTGAAGGATGAAAGGGCCCTGGGACAAAGGGAGATGCTTTAGCTGATCAAGCCCTATTTGGTCACTTTCATCTTTGCGATGCATGGAAAAGGAGCCCCTTTCCTGCCAGCTCTTGGCACTGTGACCAGGGAGAGGCATAAAGGGAGGCAAGGCAAGGCCAGCACAAAAGGGGAAGTGGTTAAAGGCAGCAGCTCCTTCCAAAGAAACAGAGGTGCTGGCAGGAGATGTTAACGACGAAGATGCTTGTGCCTCCATGGCAAATAGAATGGCAATGGCCTAATAATGAACCTGAAAGACACAAGTGAGGATGGCTGCATGCAAAGCGGGGGAAGCTTTCCAATTACTGCTTTAGGCAGCCCTATTCAACCTCAGGAACACTCCCGACAAAAAGTCCATTCAACGTTCCCTCAATGTGTTCCGTCTAATGGGAGCAGTATTATGTCTGACACGGAGTGTAATTACATCATGAGAATTTCACATACAGAGAAGTAAAGTCTTTAATTTTCTGCAGGTGTCTTGGACACATTCTGCATAATTCTTTGCCCCAAAATGAGGTGCACATTCCTCTTCTGCAGAGCGCGTTCGGATTGGGATGGTTTGCATTTGAGGGCTGAGTAATAGTCATTTATCTTAGCCATTGTGGAAAGCAGCACACAGCACATTCTCCCTGCATCACACCACGTGTCACTAACATCTCCAGCAAAGCTGAACAAAATCTATAATTATAGATACAGGACGTGTGTACCTACAAATACATAAAATCTAGCTCTAACACATCTCTGGGTCACAATCATGAGCAGCAGATAAGTAGTTAGGAACCTTTCTATACCCATTAGTTATGAGATACCAACAAGCCCATAACCCCGCAGGGGGGCACTTAACGGGTTACTCCCGCCAGTCCAGGCAACTTGGAAACAATTGAAATGGTACAGGAAAGAGGATAAATGGAAAGGACAGCATTAAAGGCTGCTTTGTTTCCTGAAATAATTACACATGTAGCGTGTCTTGTTGATTTATTCTAAAGACTCTTCAGTCAAACATAAATGGATTACATTTTTTGCTGACTTACACAAAACAGTTTTATTATTTTAGTATCACCTGACAAAGGGGATGTTTAATATAACAAGTTAATAGAATATGCACCAAGGAGAAAAAAAATTATAAATTGATTTTCAATGGTGGAGCAGTTCAGTGCATAGAAATAAGCTAAATTGTGGCAAACTTAACTGTATTTCTTGGAGTTGATGACTTTACTACTAAGACATTCTTACATAGTTCAAGAGAAAAAGTAATTTTACATGTTTCTACTACAGAGTAAATTATATCAACAAGACCATAGTATCTGATGTTCTTTATGATCCTATGTTTTCTGGAAAAATCCATATAATTAAATAGGGAAAGAAATGGCACTTAAGGCATCATGGTTCATGGACCCGAGGTAGCTGGATCCTTTACCTACACATTGCTCCCACCTCCAAAATGCAATGATTTCTATTTCAGAAGCTACGCTTGCATGGGGCAATGCAATCGTTGCCCAAAGCAACCCTTCCACCAGCACCATCTGCTATTCAGGGCCCATAAATAGCCCAGACTAATTACTGAGGTTTCTTTCTTATCCAGGCATCTGAAACGTTGTGGGACATTTTGATTATGTTCAGGTCCCAGAAAACCTGATCAAGTCTAATAAGGACTTTTTCATTACAGTTCAACTTAGGCAAAAACTAAGCTCTCCTGGACAGTAAGTTATCTTTAATGTCCATTTTGAACACAGGATGTAAAACGGGAACCAACTGTTCCTAGGGAGAGTTGTCTGCTTTTCCAAAGCTCAAGGCAGCCTTTCCGAGAGAGAAGACTACAGATGTGCTCAAGTTCTTCCCCCTCCTCTGGACCGGACAACCTCAGGACACGCAGCCACAAGTGCCTCTGGGGAGTGCAAAGGACTCGCTGTCCTTGGCGTCCATTATTTCCCAGTTTATTCAGGCAGAACAAGACATCCCTCAAGGATCTAAGTCGTAATCTTACTGGCATCCTTCAAAACTTCTCCAAAAGTCTCCTGAGGCTAAAAGGACTGTAAAAAACTGACCTGGAAACTTCTATCACTGAATGTGTATATAGTACAAACTTCAGCCAGTCTGTAACTCACTAAGAGGTATAGACTCGCTAATGCCCGGTTCCCCTGCATGTTCAGGATTAATCACTAAGGTTGCTCCTTCTTGATGCAAATGTCACAGGCAAAGGTGAAGAAGCTACCAGTTATCTACTGCACCTCTCTGTTTAGAAGACAATACCGCCATGCACTATGCTTCTCTTTAAGAAAAAGAAGAAACACTTGGGTTATTAGCTTATTATACAGTACTTTGTAAAACCTTTTGTACAAGTTCCAAATTTATCTCCATGAACTAGTCACAGCCATCCAGGAATGCAATGCCATATAATTCTTCTATATTTTCTTAAAGAGACATTGACTAAGATTAGTTGAACCTAAATCTGCAAGATAATTCAGCATAAAATATTCAAAGTGGAATAATTTTCACTAATACAATACACACTGTTTTTGCATAAGAGGTTTTTCAAATACCCAAACCCCTGGCAATTCAGAACAGACTCGGGAAAGAACATTACTTCTTACTCAAGAATTAGCTCCAAACTAATACAGATGATGGAACAAGAAAGCATACATGGGAAATAAAATGTGAAACAGATGGCAGGAAGCCTTATGTGAGGAACTATACATGCATAGATGACCAGGCAAAGAAAGTTATTCTGGTATAAACACTAGGTCCATTCAAACAATGGACAAGAAGAAGGATGGAGTGAAATTGTCTGACCAATAAGTGGTCATCATTGGGCAAAAAAACCCAACATTTAAATTGTAGTTTTTATGATGTAATTCATATTAAGGTATTCTGGTCCCCACCAAGAAATACAAACAGAACATGCATTATTCATTTGCATTTGCATGCGGTAATTCCCATAAAGAGGAACTAAGCGGGACATGTGTTCAAAGGCTCTACGGACTCTGATATGTTACAAGGAAAAGCTTTCCGGCAGAGCTCAACTGTCCGTGGGTTTGTTAGTACAGTATGAAAGAGTGAATGAAGGTCAGAATATGTGTCCTGAGTATGCAGAGAAGAATGTATTGATTAACACCCAGGTTACGTTTTTATCTCTGAACTGATTTATTTTAGTGTTTGGGGGGACTAATACACTATGAAAATTGTAGTCACTCTCCTTTATTTTTACTTTGGCCTTCCTTGTGGCACTGCGTATGCTTTGCATTTCAGAAACTCTTAAAACAATAACATGGCTAAGGATCCATGAATATGAAATTCAAATATTTCAGAAACTTACAAAAATCAGAATTCAGGGCTAGTGGAGAGAGATTTATGCAACATTTTTGACACTTCTATTTCTCATTCTTGTCAATGTAGCTCAACGATGACTTGCACAAAGTGGGACTATCAGCGCTAGCTGCCCCTTTTTTAAAAATATTAAGACAAAATTAAATCACATGTAAAATTACCCTCACAGCAACACCTAGACTGCTATTTGATCAATATCTGGATGCTTTAGCTTAGTCAAGTGGACATATATAGTTAACCATTAAAGCTACTCATATGTGAATTTCAAATTTTGGAAACTCTGAGCATCAGAGAAGACCAATATTACTGAAACTGGTTTTGCTATTCTAAGTCCTAAGTAGCATTAAAGCTTTAATGACTCTATAAATCTGAGGGTATCAAATCTTGAATAGTTGTACAAAGACACATGCCACATAAGAACACAATTCTACTAAGGAATACTATTGCTAGTATAAAGGCATGCAAAGCTTGAATTTGAATCTGTGGACCACACAAAATACTGCAGCGACTTACACCAAATGCCATTTCAGCAACTGGAAAGAGAGCTTTGGCCTGACATCATGGTGTTGGGATGGCTTCCTTCCAACAGACCAAGGGACAGGGAAAATTGGGAAAGCCACTACTGTACCCAGAAGCAACATATTAATGTCAAATATAAATCTGATAGTACTGCATACATTACATCAGTCATCACATTCACACCTAATTTCATTGCAAAATTAAAATTGGAAACTCCTAGCTAGCATTCTGGCACGGAGTTTCGGGGCACAGTCAAAACCTCATGTCACCCGAGGCACTCCGGGCAAAATTCCAGGCTGCCAACAGCACTACCTCATTTGCCTATATACTTGCATATTTTTGCTGCAAAGATAAGGAGTGTAGCAGTGATATTTGCTTGCATTTGCATGTTACCAGATAAGTGGCTTCAAAGGGCTTATTTTTCCATTCCTCACACAACAAAATTCTGAGCTCATCAGTCCCCTATTTGCTCTCTGAGGGAAAAAAGTTAACCTTGGGCTGTATTTAAGTGCTTTGTCCACAGCAGTTAAGGCTGATTTGTAGTACACTTTTCTTAAAATACTTTCTCTAGCATATTAATCCAAAATATTAACCCCAAAATATTTGAAACAATTATTTTATTGGTTTCTGTATCTCTTTTTAGTGACTTCCAGGCAAGAGATTTATGATCAACTTTTCTATAGTTATAGATTAAACAATATCATATTTAAAACTATCCTTTAGGCATTCTATGGATTCATGCATCCAGTCAGCTATGTCATCACACAACAGAAATTAGTGAGCATGACTGTTCTAGACGGGGCCACCCAGGACATTCACGGAAAAACAGGACACAGTCCTTCAAGAAGCTTACAGTATTCTAAGGGAGAAAGAGAACAAATGAATTAAAATACCACATAGTTCCTCAAAAAACTAAAAATGGAACTCCCATTTGACCCAGTAATCCCACTTCTAGGAATATATCTCAAGAAACTAGAAACACCAATCAGAAAGGATATATGCACCCCTATGTTCATAGCAGCACAATTCACCATAGCTAAGATTTGGAAACAGCCTAAGTGCCCATCAGCAGATGAGTGGACTAAAAAACTGTGGTACATCTACACAATGGAATACTATGCTGCAGTAAAAAAGAAGGAATTCTTACCATTTGCAACAGCATGGATGGAACTGGAGAGCACTATGCTAAGTGAAATAAGCCAGTCAGAGAAAGATAAATATCACATGATCTCACTCATTTATAGAATATAATGAACAACATAAACTGATGAACAAAAACATATCCAAAGACAGAGAAGCATCCATCAGACCGTCAAACCTCACAGGGAAGGTAGGGGAGGGTGCGGGTAAGAAGGAGAGATCAACCAAAGGACTTGTATGCATGCATATAAGCCTAACCAATGGACACAGACAACAGGGGGGTGAGGACATAGGTGGGGGAGTTGATGGGTAATGGGGGGGATAAGGACACATATGTAATACCTTAATCAATAAAGAAATTTCAAAAGTAAATAAAATAAAATAGAAAAAATAAATAAAATAAAATAAAATAAAATACCACATAGTAAGGGCTAGTTTTGAGTACCAGGGAGCAGGCTTCACATGAAGTGGACTAAAACTACCTATGAAGCAGTACAAGGATTAACAGACATTACTGAAAGCCCAATGCTATAGTAGGGTTTTGTAAAAATAAATGTAGGCTTTTGTTTTATTTTACCATCTCATGCCATTCTGATTCTAATCATTCTTATGTAATAAACACTGTAACTGGGACTCAGAGACATTTATCCAGTCAACTTCGTTGAATACTATGGTAGACAGAATAATTGCTCCCCGAAGGTATCTACATGCTAATCTCTAGAACCTGTGAGCATGTAATCTTACATGTCAAAAGGGAGCTTGCAGATGTGACTGACGATATTGAGATGGGAAGATTATCCTGGGTTATCCTAGTAAACCCAGAAAGAGGGAGGCAGAGAAGTTGGATTCAGACAAGGAGATGTGATAACAGCTCAGAAGTTGGAAGGTAGGCTCCCAAGGTGAGGGACATGGGCAGCCTGTAGACGCTGGGAGAGCAAAGAAATGGATTCTCCCCTGGAACCTTTAGGAGGAACACAGCTCCATGGATGCCTTCACCCCCAGACTATAAAATAAAACATGTGCACTATGTTAAGCCCCAAATGTGCTTGGCTTTATTATAGGTGCTTTGCATGAATGAAATCATTTCAGCCTCACTTACCATGAGTCAGGTACTGCTAAGGGATTTATATTTAATCACCACAACAATCCATAAAATATAGGTACAGGCTGGATCCCCAGTTTACAAGTGTGAAAACCAGGTCACAAAAAGTTAAAGTAATTTGCCTAAGATCATACAGCTAGTCAGTGACAGACCTTGAGCCAGAACCCAGGCAATCTAGACTGTCTCTTGATTTAAAGTGAGTTATTGTGTGTTTTTTTGTCATGTCCACACACTTAAAAATACCAAAAACAGTGTCTTAATCAGTGTGTCCCCAAAGATCAAAGCCTGAGCAAAAGATTTGGGTGCAGGTAATTTATTTGGGGCATGGATCCTAAGAAGCAGGAATAGGGGACTTGTGATAGTGAAAGAGGGGAGAAGGGAATTCCAGTTCACGGATAACTTGTCAAGCTGATAACTGGGATTTCATCCCAGTGGGCACCTACTGTGAGGAGTGTGGAGACTGCATCTCCGAATCGGCTGCTCAGGGGACAGCGGAAGGAAATATTTATCCGCCAGCTCATGTTCCCCATTGATCAAAGTTTCCCCACTTAGTCTCCAGGGCTCACGTTTTCAGGGCTGCGCATCCACCAGGATAGCTGGGGGGTTCCTACATCTCCCACGCGGTGGCAGCTGAGACTCTGCAAGGTGACAGATACTCAATGCAGCCAAGTAAGGTTCTGTGGGGTCATATCTGCCCCAGCTGGTTGCTGTAGCAACGGCTGGAGTTTAAATTGCAGGCAGAAAGTACATAACTTTGGGCCTAAGAGGAAGCTGACACAGCTAGTCTTTTGATTCCAAATTTGAGATGCGTTCTATCACATCATAGCATGTGTCCTCAAGCAATCACTTGTTTTCACGCTGCTATGACCTGATGTTTTGAAAGATTTGGTTTCTGTGAGAATAACTGACCAGTACAATGTATTCTTACTATATATCCCATGAAAGGTGGGGTATGCTGTTTTATATGGGTTACTTTGTCTCACTAAATGGATGTTAAATTCCTAGGAGGTGGATGTAATAATATATACCATTCTTGATTTTTCCACAATATAGTTCAACAATAGATTCAAATTAGGAACTCAAAAACTATGTACTAATTAATGTACATTTGAATTTCAATCTCTCAGACAGTTTTATTAATAATTACTTCTGACAAACTGCCAGATATAAAAACAGGCACAGGGATGGAAAGTACAGCATAGGGAATATAGTCAATAATATTGTAATAACTGTGTATAGTGCCAGGTGAATACTAGACTTACCAGGGGGATCATTTTGTAAGTTATATAAATATCTAATTACTATGCTGTATACCTGAGACTGATTTATTGTATGTCAACTGTAATTGAAAAATAAAAAATAATAATTTTTAAAAATTACTTCTGGAATTTAAATAGCCCCACTAAGGATTTTTATAGAATACTTTCTTCATGTTCTCATTATCCTTTCAAATTTGCTGTCATTCTTTTTTCTTCTAATTTTAATAGTGTGATTTTTTTATCCAATGATACACATAATTTTCTTTTCATCATTAGACAGTAGACTCACTAAACCAAGCCAGAAAACCCTGAAAAATGTTTCTTTCCAGATGGATCACAAACCCAATTGACCAAAATAAAGCTTTAAAAAATTCCCAAATGTAATTCTATTTTCATATATTTGTCATTTTTGTAAAAAAAAAAAAAAACAAACATTTTTTTCTCAATTGGACAAAATTCATACTACAGCAGACCAAATAATAATAGCATTAGAATGGAGTATAATATGATCATGACTATAAATTATTGATCTGAGTCCCATTATATAAGTATAATGGAAAGTAATCAATTGTGATATATTATTATGCAAGATGTCTAGCCAGTAGGTGAAAGACAGCCAAGAGTTTTGTACATTAGCATCATAGGAACATTTCTCAGAATATAGCATTTTTTTTAGCACTCCATTACCTCACATCCAAGACAAAAATATTCCCATGAAGATATATCCACACTAGCATAATCAAAGAAATACAGAAAGTAAATTTTGTTTCTTATAAATATTTCTATTTGCTTGAAATGTTTCAGTCTCTTCTTGAGTATTATACCTATCAGAAGAGTGTTTTAGGATAAAATAAAGCAAAACTGTCCCACTGGGAATGACTGTCATTAGTGACCAAAAAAATCACAATAAAATCATATACTAATGAATACCTTTTAGCATTTGGAAGACACTATTCTGCATACCTGGCTAAAGTTACTTTGAAAATTTATGCTAGAGTATTGTTTAATTTAATGTATATTTTCATATAGGTAATTATATATATATATATATATATATATATATATATATATATATATCACATGAGTTATTTCTGTATATTCATTATTTTAAAGTCATTTAAAGTTATTGACAAAAGAAATGTATCTTTAATGTTATATGCATTTAATAGAAATGTTTTCTAGACATTGTAACTGCATAAAAGTTTTAAAAATTAAGGTTCATTACATTTTCTTAAGTAATTTACACTTGTTAAGAATAAGCCACATACTTAGGATTTTAGAGGCGCTAGGATTTTGTGAGGCTCATTAATCATGATCAAGTACACCTTGAAAAAAACACTGTATGCCAATGAAAAGAACTATTCAACTATGGTAATAAATCATCAATTCACAAGGAAATGTGCAGCCTCAGTTTTTATGGGCTCATCGGAAAGACCTACATACCATAAACACACATACTTGGTATTTGGTGTTACTGCTTTAAAAATATGGGAAAGGAGGGGAATAAAGAAAATCCTATCTCTCAAATAAAAAGACAAATTTTTAAAATCATAGACTAATAAACTTGTTCAGAGCAGACACGGATCTTCAAGGAAGGCTCTTTGCAGGGACTGACATAATTGTTCAAATGGCAGAGAACAGAAATTTAAAACCTGTTTTTCAAAGTGAAGAACCCAATCTTTGAAGAGAAATAATTTTTAAAACTAAACAAATTATTTTCTCATGCTTTTATCAAAAGAGAGGTTATCACATTGCAGCTGCAAGTTATCATTTTTCATGAAGTTTTGAATTCTTACTGATGTTGTTTTTCTTCCCCCACCTGTCAGGGCCCCATGTTCTCCCTGTTCCTAAAGTGCGACTTCAGTTTCTGAACACGTCAAGGAGCATGTCCTAGAGAATAAGACCCGGCGGAGCTTCTGGAACTCTGGGAACACCAGGGAAAATGGGTGGAACACAGCATACAGCAACTTATCCTATTCTGGTCCATTTCTGGCTGGTTGAAATTACATGTAATTTATCTTGCAGGATTCTTGTTTCTACCATCTGCATCAAATAATTCAATTGTCTAACAGCACTTAAGGGCAGCAAGTAATATCAGAAGTGTTATTAGACTCTGACGAACCAGAGGTCTGCCGTGTTGAGAAAATACACCAACAGATAAGATCAAAAACCAAAGAAATGTAAAACAGAAACTTTCACACGACATAAAGTTGCAGCCATCCAGCATCCCATCTGATAATTAAAGTAAGCAAAGTATCCATTTATCATGCTCCGATGTCTGAAATGCTTATAGAATAGTTTCTCAGAAATTTCCTTTGTTTACTCCCACTAAATCAGCTCAAGTCAGGGGTATGATGATCAGCGAGGTTTAGGTGGAAGATGACTTTTCATCTCATTGACCTGCCAACAGATAAGTACAGCAGTAATGCCATGTAGCACCCTATGATTTAGGGAATTTCTCCATTTTCAATTCCCTGCTTAGGACTATTTTTCCTATTTCAATACTGATATAGTTTGATCACATACTTTTCTTCTAGAATCTACTTGAGTGTTCTTTTTCAAACTTTTTAAAAATAATTATGTGTGTCCTCAGCCGGGGAGTATGCTAAATTCCCAAAATAAGAAAAAAAAGTAGGGAAAGGGGAAGAAGCCAGGGACAACAAAAGGTCTCTGGAGCCTATCTCCTCAGGTGCAAGTACATCACAATCTAAAGATATATCTGAACATCTATTCTTCTGCCCATTGAAAATAAACTCCAGGAACCAAAGAAATATCCCCAGTGTTACATCATGTTTCTGACTTTGGTACAGACTGCAGGCACTACCATCATTCTCTATTTATCACATTAAAGTAGGAGTCCTGAAGAAACCAGACCATCACCACAAATCTCTACTTACTTGAACGAGACAGCCTGCAGAAGCAACATAATGAGACTCATAATGGCCAGCATGCCTTTTGGAAGAAATTACCAGAGGTTTTAGCTAATTACTACCTCACAAAAACTGCCTATATACACATGCCAATTGAGAGATGAAGCTGGTGGCTATGACCATGTTATTTGCCCCCATAATGCGGCAGACAGTGCATCTGCGGTGACTGTGCTCACAGCAAGGCCCCGGCATCCGGTCAAGCGCTCCGTAGAGGTCTATGGTGTGAAGGAACACAGACGCTTTAAGGGTAGAAACTGCAGATTATAATGTCAGACTGTTTCTTTGAGTTATTTTGTATGTGTGATAGGAAAACCCAGTCTCTTGTGCCCTCCCTACACACACACACGCACACACACACACACTCTTTATATTAATGTAATCATTAACCGACCATGATGATTATGGTGTCTGAAAGTCAGATGTTCTCTTGACTCATGATTAATTCAGATGACTAAAATAAATTCAGACCAACACTGTACACTATAAATGGAAAAAGGAAAGCTTTCATGTATGTGTCTCTACCACGTGCAAGCCAGTATACGTGTGGAACATGCACAGGTCAGGTGAGAACCTCTTCCACATACCAGCCCTTAATTGTCATTTGCTTTCAAAATAAGAATGAGACTTTCTCATGTAGGAAAGGGGGAGACAGACATCTGCAGCAGAGGGAACAGGGAATACAATGCGTAGAAATGCAAGAGTCATGAGCAAGCAGGGAACGACGACTCAGCTCCCCGGAGGCTGTAGCCCTGGTCCAGCGGCCACTGCATTCTCCCTTAGCACCTGCAGTCCACAGCACAGGACCTCCTACACCTGGCGTGTGCCCTGGAAATGCCCAGGCCAGCCCTTCACCAGGCCAACCTATCATGCAAAACGGCTCAGATCTGATGCTGAACCCCAAATACACTCTCAGAGGGGAGTTTTAAAGATGAATTGAAAAACATAGGCCAAGCCTTCTAAATGAATGCAAACAATAGGCCCTAACAAAATGGAACAGCATTTATGTACTCTGTGTCCCACAGAAACCCTGTGTGGTCATTCTTGGATGCCATTCTACAACCAGTTCACTCTGGAAGGCATCTCTTTCCATGCTTCTACCCAAACAGGTCTGATTTTCTGTGTGTGCTGAGCTCGAAAAGTCACCTGCTCTATAATATGTTTCTCTGCTCCTATTCCTCAATACCTGAAAATCTCAGACAAGTCACTGGGATGTTTATGTAATGTATAATACCAGTTTGCAAATGTCCCCTCATCCTGAACCTCTTCTCTAGATTATGAGATCTTAAAGGACAGAGAGTGAAATTTACTCTTTCTGTGCCTGGTGCTTAGTACAGTACCTGAAAGACAGAAGATTCCCAGTAGATGTATGACTGATGAATAAATCATTTCTAGGCTCATGCATGTTGTTCTTACTTTCTCTCATTTCAATGAAGAAAAACAGGTATTTCACTCGGTGAGGATGATGACACTTGCTGATATGTGGCACCTCACCTCCTGCTCCAACGAGGGCAGATTTATGAGCGATGGGGCTTGATTCTCTGAGCACAGCTGTCAGGAGCCTCTGAAATCCCCCACAAGGAGTGTCCTTGGAATCACATTTTTGCACTGTGGATGTGGAGTCAAATTTTGCTCTCAGCTCTAATTCTTACCATCCCTCTGGGTGACAGGAGGGATTTGTAGCCTTAATTTCATTATATACTACTTCAGAAAATAGACCTTTAGGCTAAATGGTCCCTTCTCAAAGGGACATATACACACAATAAAAAAGAGAAACCTCTCTTTGTCCTTTGTGTTAATTAAAGAGCAATCTCTTTCAATAGTAATTCAGTCCCAGAACACAAGTTGGGTCCATAAATACATAAGAGTGAGGAAGAGTCTTTTGCTTGCCAATTAGGAAAGCAATCGTTCCCTACAGCACAAGAGAAATAACTTCTGGGATTATTTACTTTATATTATACATTTTCCAAGCAATTTTATAATTCAACTTTACTCATCAATGCCATAATTTAACAAGTAACTAATAGAAAGAAGTGATGTTTAAAAGGAATTCTCATCAAACTACCTGACCTAGTGGCCTTCATTTATGTTTTCATTAGCACCACATTTACACTAACTTAAGAACTTTCTAGCAATCTCATGTGTCAACTTAACTACAATATCCTATTCTGTTATTTAGAGTAGAGCTAACTATCTAACTTGAATCCATCTCTGAGTTCTGTGTGGTGAGTGTTAAGATTTCAGATGAAAGGCTTGTCAGAAACTTCTCAGACTCTCTGGTCCTGAATTTGGGTAGCGAGGGACATAGGGCACCAGAGAGGGTGAGAGTGTAGGTGGAAGAGGCAGAATAGAAGGTTGGTTAAAAATGCAGACTTGGGAGCCAGCCTGCTGAGGACCAGATTCTATAATTGTAGGCAAGTTACTTAACACTCAATTTTCTCTTCTATAAAATGGTAATTACGGTACTACTAGTTACTTCATAGCATTATTGTCAGGATTAAATAAAAGTACACATACTTAAAATGTTTAGACTGGTACTAGACATAAAGTAAGCTCTCAGTCTTTGCTATTATAAATATTATTACTATCAATAATAATAACACAGCAAAAAATATGAGTAGGTATTACACCTCAGAGTTAAAAATTGTTTTAACTAAAATGCATTGGTTGGCATTCTGTGAATCATGGCATTACTGAATAGTCAACTAATCTATCCTTGCATTATGTTAAAGTTAGAAGGAAAACAATCATGATAGATGTATGTATCAAATGAAATTTATCCTTCTTAGTTTCATGTATCTTAAATTGTAGCTATTCCACCTAATAATCACATATTACATATCTGCTATTATATCAAGAGCTACAGATAAAGAGCAATGCAGTATAATACAAAATCACTTTCCTCAATAAATCTTGGTGAGAAAATTTTACCAAATAAGAAAGAATTGGCAATTGAGTGATTGACACTAACTCAAAATGTAATGGGAATTCTAAAATAAGAATGACCAATCTGGAGGCAACGACTAAAAAGATAATAGAACAGAGCTTGAGGTAAGCTTTGAAGGGCATAGAAAACTTAAATAAGAAAAGAAGAGCAGGCATCCCAGGCAGAGAGGACAGCTTGGGCTGTAAGTAGGCACACACAGATATGTTCTGACTAGTTAGGAATGAGTGACAAAGTTAAAAGTGACATCAGGGACTGGTGCTGTGAATGTACACCCAGGCCCTATGACTGAGGCTAGATTTTATGTTCCTCTGTTTCCCTTCAAAATGGAAATGTGTTTCCCTTTATACGAGAGACAGAGAGAGAGATGCTTTGATGGATGACACGCTTAAAGAGATGTCAAGGCTCCATGGAACAGCCTCGAATACCATCCAGTTCTCTTGCTATCTTGTACCCTGGCTTCTTTTCTTCATGTTAAATTACTGTGGAAATTTGCATGAAAAGGGGACCTTTGTTTCTGCGAGTTCATTTGCTCCAGTAACCATTTACTCCTCACTTCATTGTCACTCATCTTCTCAGCAAAGAGAGGGTGACTACTCAAAGTAGAGAATAGAGGCAGACATACTCCCAAGAACCAGAGACTCTGTTGTCATGGAAATCAGTTCAGAAATAAAAGGATAGAGAAGTACAGAGAGTAGGTTTCAGAAGCAACTAAATAAAATGGTTTCCATGGGGGCAACAGTAGCTCTTTAATATTTATCAGTGTCACAGTGCTCTTTGCAACAGTGATCCATCACCACAAAGCCCATTTCCACATAGCTTCTTGGGTATTGCAGCCCGGTGAGGGTACTCCCCTAAAAGAAGCCACTACCGTGACCCTCCTGGTTTCACAATGCTACATTCATGCTAATGGAGAAGATAAACAAAACAGAAGGACTAGATGCAAACGGAAACATCACATTTTTCACACGGAAAACTTAAGTGGAGCTGTGGATCATAATAAAGACCTTCAATCTTTAAAATAGAAACTTATTATCATACTAATCATATATGTCATGGATTTATGGGCACAAGTATGGACAAAATGAAAAAGTAAGAAAGAAATTCAATGCATTTTACCAAAATCCTCTTTGCACAACATAAATTTCATTATATTGAAATGGGCAGCAAGGAAACATGTACAAGATCCTGTGAGAAAATATTTGCTTATCTGTTTTCAAGGTGTTTAATGTGTTCTGGTTAAGAGAAAAGAGTCTTAAAAAGTTGCTGTCAGCAGCTTCTCATTTGACTGACAGGTTCTTTAGCAAAAGCGAATGAAGTGAGTAACCCTGGAAGCGGTTCACGCATGCAGCAGCAGTTTTAAGTGAGCCCTGGGTAAATTTCACCCTATGAACTCCTTTTAATGGTAAACAACTCATCCATTGTATAGTAATAGAACCACTGAGGGAACCTAAAAGCTATTGAGGGGACAAAGGATGCTGAGAGGAGAAGGATAGGCGCGAAGGTTGTATAAGGCACCCTTGCTTCAGAAACCAGTTCAACTTCTTGGGTCAATGAATCTAGACAAGATGGAAAATAAAGGCATTACCTTACCTTTAGCATTAGGGAGAGAGCAACCGGAGAAATGAAAAGCCAAGAGAAGTCTTTGTCTCCTGTTGTTTTGGTGTCCTGTCCCCTTCCCCCAGCACCCCATGTACACTGTCTGATGGCATTCATCAAGGACATGTAGCTTGAAACGGATGTGCCCCAACCACTTGCCTTGAGTCACCTTGAATTTCATAAAGGGGCTCTGGGTTACCATCAACATGTTCATTTTATTAGCAAAATTGTTTTAAGCATCTTGTTTTATATTCCATTTAGCTGAAGTATGTTATCCAAATCTGTACTGTGTCTCCTGGAGAACTATGGAATGAAACTCCCTTAAATCAGAGACATAGCAGTTCTGGTGTGCCTAGAAGACCATGACCATGAAATCATAGAATATCAGGGCTGGAAGTTATCTGAGAATGCTATTCTCAACCCTCTATCTCTAAGGATACATAACAGGTGCTATTGACATAAGTAACACTGTTCTCCATAGGTAACGGGAACCACACTCTCTGCTCAATTATAGGCACAACGGGAGTCACTTCTTTCTTCCCCAAGACTCATTTCTCAGTTGAGACACTTGTTAACATGTTGAGATCAGGAAACCTAAGCCTTCAGAAGATAAACGGCTTGTTCAGGGTCACACAGCTCCCCAGATTCCTGGCCTTCTCATCAGTCCAATGTTTTTTCTAGTCTCTGTTTGGCAATCCTCAGTCCCCAAGGCCCAAATCAATGTTTTAACCTAATAATTTGAACAAAAATGTTTGCCTGAACCATTTACCACAAGAGACAAGAGTGAACATAAGTCCACATAAATAGAACATTCAGCAAACTGTATTTAAGGGGAAACACCCACTGGCATATAATGTAGAGACAAGAGACACAGAAAAACTACAACTCTAAGAAATTCTTCTGTAACTCAGTGAATTGGTCATTCAGTAAACTGACTTTTGGCAAATTGGTTATTGGCAAATTGACCTACAACCAGTGCCTAAACACAGAGCTGTACAAACATACATAGTTGGGAGTAACTCGGAAGTCTCATGTAAGCTATTATCTGTTCATATAAAATAGTGCATAATAGAAAGTACAGTATTTGTTCTTTCTCAACTTCAGTTGTTTCATAATTTTAAAAGTACCAGATACCCAATTAATTTAAGCCCATTGTTTTCCAGGCTTTTAAGTTACAAATTAGCAAGTTTCTGCTATACATACATTTAGCATATCTGTTGTAATTGAGAACAGAATTTAGAGGCTTACTAATAGCAAACATATGAAGGGGAATATGAAATGTTGATTACATTCATGGATTAAAACAAGAATCTGCGGTGTGTGAAGTGTTTGGTATTTAAATTGAGAACTGGTGAAGATCAACATCAAAAGAAAATTTAAATTAATTTCTATGGATTATGTGTTCGCAGAATCCAGAGTAAGAGAACAAGGAAACGCAACTGAGAAATAACAATGACAAAAACATAGGCCTACATTCCATTCTGCATTTTTTGCTGATCTTACTTATTACTTTATTAAATCACCAATCCAAAGCCAAATTTACATTATTTTTCACAATGTGAGCATACATATGCATCAAGTATAAAAATATGCATGAATGCACAGAAAATAATTAAATCAAAAGAAATCCAGACTCTCCCATTCACTCTTACTCACAAAGTTTTGGGAAATCCAGTCCCATCTAAATCTCCCTCGCTTTTCCAGGAAAGTATATGCAATGAGAACAGAGAAGGGGATTCAGCGATAACCAAGCGAGGTATTTTCACTATTTCTGTTTCATCCGTCCACATCAGATTATCACTCTCCAAACTCTTTGTCTTTTGGTTGTTGTTACTGGTCTGCTCCTTCTAAAATGGTCACTTCTAAGACCCAGGTCCTATTACTTGCTCTCCAAACCACTGAATTACATCACCGGGAAATCCTTCTATCTCATGAGTCCTTAAGATAGTTATTTCATACCCAGTGATTGTCATCCATTAAGCCCTTAAGACTTGCATCCTGCTTCTATTGTTTGTCCTGCCACAGACCTCCCTGAGGGTAGGAATTCCACAATCACTGTCCACTGGGAGAAGCAGGTAATGGGATGAAGGGGGACCAAGCAGAGACAGAAAACTCACAGACTAGAATCTCAAAATTTCACAGAACCAGATATCTAAACTCAAGCTCAACAAAGAGTTCCTAGTTTTAAAAGAGAAAACAAACCATTAATGGTCTGATGTCCCAAGTGTTGGTTCCTACATCTTTTTAAAATGTTTGACCTCAAAATAGTCCACTGCAGAGAATATTTTCAAAGAGTCAGTGATTGACCAAAAGAAAAGTTTCAGGTTTACACAAGAATGGTTTGTCTATATTCTTTTCATAAGGTGATGATATTGATATTTAAAAGACAAATACATCAAGATATAGTCTTACATAATTAATCAAAACCAAAGGCACAACCATTTGTTGTTAGAGGTGCTGGTGAGTGCGACTGGCATCTCCTTTTCTGTTGAGGATGGAAATGGTGGTCAGTATGAAAGCAGCATCTCATTCTTTACATTCTGGCAAATTTACAAACCAATAAACATCACACCAATGTTCTTTCTAGTGCACACGTGCTGGTGAATTTGTATTCCAAGAGGCATAATCCCTTTTGAAACTAATATAAAAATTGCCCAAGCAAATCAAGTTGGACAGGATGAAGCCATAGATTTCTGAAGTGTGAGCAGTTTTACACTTACATAAAAGTAGAGCTGCGAACCCCACTCTATAAATAGCTTTCTTGTAGCTACCCGAGTCCGAGCAGCCTTCCAAAGAATAGTTCCAGGGGACACAGTGGCAGAGGGAGGAATGGGACTGAGTAGCTGTGCTCTGGGTGTGCAGGAGGGCAGCAGGCACACACTGGCCCTGAAGGACCACCTAGTGTAAGATACAGATCCGACGGGCCCGATTCTGTGACCACCTAGAAAATGGAACATGTCAAAGGTCAACTGCCCTAACATGTGTGAACAGAAAAGGGCTAGAGAATAAACCTGACAAGCTCAGGAAGCCACAGGGAAGGCCTGGCAGGCACAGTGATCGAAAGTCACCACACAGGATATTCTGATCATAAATTCTGAACTGGGCAAATCATGACAGGTGGTCACACCACAGGGCTATAGCTTCCTTAGTAAAGGTCAATCTTTACCTGAAGTGATCCCTGTCTATTGTTCTGATGCATCTATAATAACAGATCCTTGAATGTCAGAGTAATTTTCTTTTCCATATCCCTCAAAAACACAACCTCTGGCACTGAGGGCGAGACCACAGAACCCCTTGTTATAACCTTGTTGCCCACATACCTTCTCTCTGTGCTGTAAATATTATATGTTAACTGCCCTGTGTTTTATCCAATCCTAGATATTTCCCTGTTTTGCTTTCTCCCACCCTCTGAAGCTACCACCAATGGATTTCATGTGTCCTCCTGACATTTTCTTCCGTTGATTCTAGTGTATAAAATGAGCTGCAAAGCTGCCATTCTCCAGAGCATTTTCGAAATCCATTGAGGTCTTGCTTACAGATGTATCTTCAACATTATGATACAAATAAATTCTTATAAAAATTTTGTATAGGTTTGGACATTCTTTTATCAACACATGCTTTGCTGAAATATCAATAGCTTGTTTTTGCCTAAACTTCAGACATGCTAAAAGATAAAAGTTTACAATTAAATTCTACATAAGGAATAGGAAAATGAAAAAGAAAACACCCCAAAGAATGAAAAATAAATAAAAGAGAGAGATTTTACGACCTCAGTTAGAACAAAGAATGAGCCAAAAAGAAGGAAAGAGCTGTTTAGCATGAGCTGTTTAAATCTGCACTAGGGCATGAGCTCGAAGTTCTTTGGTGAAGGAACAATGCAACCCTGGCAGCAGAATGCTCACAATGACCTCATGGGCCTCTCAGATTACTCCATGATTCAAAAGTCATGTGTGTCTGGTGTGTGTCCACCGAGGCTGGAGCACATGTGATAGGACAAACCAGCCCGCCATCGCCTTGCACCACATGTGAGTAAAACAGGGTATGTTGGAAGATAATGAATCTCTATTTTTAAAATGTGCTATTTACTATGACCTTAATCCTACCTTGGAAGTGTGCTTCTTTATTCATACCAGTGTGTTTATTTTAACTTTTGGTACATTTTAGAAACATGACAGTATTCCAAGAAAATAAAGATAGAAAAAAAAGGAAAAGATTGAGGTCAGATGAGTTTCCAATCATCTGCTGAAGCTCCTGGAGAGGAGAACAGGGACACACTCAGGTAGTGACTTGAGTAAGTGTATATTACCTGGTTAAAATCAAAGTGTTCAGTTTCTTTCTAAAGATTGTCAAGATGCCTTTTGTACTGAACTACTCCACAGGGGCATTTGACACCTCCTTAGTGGTAATTCACATTCTCCATGGTCACAGAGACATAGGATCAGGTGGGTGCTATGCTCAGCCTTTCTTTGTAACCGCTCTGCATACCTAGGGTAGCATTTCAACCACACTTCCTGCATCCGGTTTTATCTCTCATCAAACTTTTCTTTACATTGCAACCAGAGGGCTCTTTCAAATATACAAACCTAATAAATACCAAAGGCATGATCATGATAAAGACTAACTGGGACTTCAAGCAAACAATCAGCTGGGAGGATCTATGGGAGGAGGTAGGGCTTATGGAAGTTCTGGCATTCTACTTAATCACAAGAACCCTACAGGAAGAATTCTATGTTATAATAAAGCTCTATGGTCTTGACTTCCCCTTCCTTTAACTTCCTTTTCCGTTCCATAAACACCCTGCATCTTGGCACATGGTTTGCTGTGTCTGCATGCACTGGGCTGCAACCCTTTCTTTCTCCTAAATAAGTCCTTTCAGGTGATGAAGCACCTAGCTGATACTTTTTTCAGTTGACATTATGAAAGAAATAATTGATAAGCTGCACTTTATTAAAATTAAGAACGTCTGCTCTGCAAAGGACACTGTCCAAAGAATGAGAGGGCAAGACACAGAGTGGGAGAAAACATTTTGCAAAAGACATCTTATAAATAAAGGACCACTATCCAAAATTCACAAACAACTTCTAAAACTCAACAATAAGAAAATAATCGGGCCCTAACCGGTTTGGCTCAGTGGATAGAGTGTCGGCCTGCAATCTGAAAGGTCCCAGGTTTGATTCCAGTCAAGGGCATGTACCTTAGTTGCGGGCACATCCCGAGTTGGGGGTGTGCAGAAGGCAGCTGATCGATGTTTCTCTCTCATCGATGTTTCTAACTCTCTATGCCTCTCCCTTTCCTCTCTGTAAAAAATCAATACAATATATTTTATAAAAAGAAAGAAAGAAAATAATCGGATATAATAATGGGCCAAAGACCTGAACCGATGCCTCACTAAAGATGGCAAATAAGCATATGAAAAGATGTTCCACACAATGTATCATCAAGGAATTACAAATTAAAACAACAATGACATACCTCTACACACCTATTGGGCAGCCAAAATCTAAAACACCTACACCACTGAAAGGGTTAGCAAGCTAGTTTAATTAGGCAGGTTTAGAAAGTTTTAGGAATGAAAGGGGTCTATAGGAGAGGAATACACAATGGAGACTTGAAGATGCCAGGGTGTTTATTTTACTTGTACAGAGGGTAGAGAAATGGCATAGGTAAATAGAAATATACCTGGCCCATGCAATTAAAGATAGCCATAAACCAAAAGGTATCTTGGGCCTGAGCAATCAAAGTGACCATAAGTTAGGTCAAAAGTAGCCCTGACCTGAGTAACTGGGAAGGCCATAAGGTAAGGCTTTCTCTGCCAACACAACTGGGAGAGCTATAAGATAAATCAAAAATGACTCCAACCAACAAGATAAGGGGGAGAGAAGGTGGGGAACACTACGTGGGCTTTGAGTTTTGAAAACTAATTCTATGTAGCAGAATGACCAATAAGAAGGGGTCAGGTTCAGACAAAGAACTGCAGCTTATTTAATGCCTCAAGACAAAGAAAGCAGTGGTCACGCTTCTCAGGGGCCCCTCTGTCCATCCAGGAGGGAAAGAGTCTTAGGCTTAGAATTTAGAATTAGGTTTTAGAGGTAGTGTCTATTTGCAATAAAGTTTCTGTCCTTTTCACCTATCACCTTTTGTCCGTGGCTTCATTCTTCAAATCCATTGGGACAAGAATCCAGGAATTCAGGGCATTCCAGTTCAATTTTCGCATTTCACCACCAAATGCTGGGAAGGTGTGGAGCAACAGGAACTCTCATTCACTGCTGGTGGGAAAACAAAATAGTGTAAACACCCTGGAAGTTAGTTTGGCAAGTTTCTCACACAACGAAACATACTCATACTCAAGTTCCTTCATATGTATGCAATGGAATAGAAAATGTATGTCCACATAAAACCCTGCACATGAATGTTCATAAGAGCTTTAGTCACAATTACCAAAACTTGGAAGCAATCAAAATGTCCTTTAATAGATGAATAAATAAGTAGACTGTGGTACATCCAGACAATGGAATATTATTCAACACTAAAATGAAATGAGCTATCAAGCCACAAAATGGCATGGAAGAACATTACATGCCTATTACTAAGTGAAAGAAGCCAATCTGAAAAGCCACCATACTATGTGATTCTAATTATACAACATTCTGGAAAAGACAAAACTGTGAAGGCAGTAAAAATATCAGTGGTTGCCAGGTGTTGGGGATGGGGGAGGAAGAGCACAGAGGATGTATAGGGAACTGAAAATACTCTGCGTGATACCATAATGATGGGTACATGTCATTATTCATCTTCCCAAACCCACAGAATGTACAACACCGCCCACAGTTAGCTTAAGAAAATGTCTTTTCCATGACTCTTAGTATGAACTCCAATACATGTAACTTGATTCTGGCCCAAGGTCTACCTCCTCAATTTCATACTGCCCTTCTCGGCTCACTGTGCCTAAACCTACCTTCTTTTTGTCCCTCAGCCAATTATCATAACTTTAAATATGTATTTATTAGAGAATGTTTTATTTAAATATATGTATTTGCTACTAGTCTTGAGATCCATAAGAAGAAAGATCCTATAGTCTTCTCATCCATTAAGCTACTTGGAGGCAAAATATAAATTTGATCCTAGGTTTCCTGCTTTCAACACCACTGCAGTTTTCACTCCATCCTCTCTCCTCCTTAAGTTTCTCCAAATCAATTCTGAACCTGTAAGTGACTCTCAAGACATACTATCCAGACGAATTTCCCTAGCTTCACAGCCCTCTATTCTGGAGACTCTGTTCTGCTCACTTTTTCACAAAGCAGGCTCCCGCGCCGCCCTATTCCTTGCCCATGATCTTCCCAAACTTGGAACATTGTGGATAGCTCAACTAAATTGACACTTCACTTCTCTCCCAAGCCTTCAGTGCACACTTCTCTGAATTTTATAGCACATTTACTTGTTTTGACACAGTATTACATCATAGTTTTGCATAAGTATTTCTTATTTTAAGTTATCTCTATTTGAAGCTATTTAAAGATGAAGCTCATGACACCTCATGCTTCTGTACACCCTACAGCTGCCAGCACAGTTGAGTAGACATGAGGGGTTGTTTCCCAGAGGTGCCCCAGCCTTTATCAGGCCTAATCTCAAAAGCAAAGCCTCATAAATATTGAGCAAATCGTCTACCTTCCTGAAAGATAGATGCTTCTTTTCACATTGCATTGTCTATGTGAATCCCCCTGAGTTCAAAGGACAAGGCAATTTTGGCATGCTGAGCTTTCAGAGGTTTCTTTTGAACAAAAATATTGTGGAGTTTGAGCTCCATAGCATATCTTGCCTAGAGTGCAAATAATGGAAAATGGAGAAGAAATAAAGTTACAAGGAATTTGACAAAATTTTACATATGCCAGCTGTGAAAACAGGACATGCAGCCTTCTGAGGAACATATAGTTGAGTACTAGTACACTCCCTGGAATTATGTTGGATAATTATGATAATACAATTTCATGACTGGTCCAAATAAATCAGAAGTGTTTGTTCTATAGTTTTAAAAAATACAGATTCAAATTCCTGTAGTTCTCACTGACAATGAGAATGTAGTTTCCAAATGATTGTCTCCATAAAAATTATTCTTATTGAGAAGTACTTTAAATTTCATTTTTCCCCCAAGAATAAATGATTGACAACTGAAACCTTCAAGTGTCTGGTAGTCATTATTTTGGCCCTGGGCACTACTACACTAAAGAAGATTCATATTACTGCCATCTACTGGAACAGCATATACAGAATAACCAAGTACTGTTCTGCAAGGGGCTGATTATACAAGAAAGTTCTGGGAGAGGAACAGCACCATGAGGAAAAGCAAGAGCAGCAGCAGCTATCATTCACTGAGCACCCTCCAATATACAAACATTCTCATCAACGCCTTCTCAATCCTCTCAGATATGCAAAGTAGTATTAATATTATTCTTCCCATTTTATTCTTAAGAAAACAGATTCAAAGTATTCAAACAATATAACAGGGGGAAAGCAGTCAGAATTTGAACTCTTGATCTAAAGAACTCTGCCCCCCTTCTCCACACATCCAACATAAACAATGGGGATGGGATAATTGCAATGAGTGCTGCCATTTCAAAAGGGGGAGTTTGAAGAACAAATAATGTGGTCTATGGCCATTCTAAATCACTGTGGACAGATCCGTCTCCCAGGGACAGAAAGTGTCTCTTGATGAGACCCAAGTCCTGCTTCTTAGAAGAAACTTCCCAGCCACAGTTTTCCTTGGCTATTTGCTCTACTCTCTGGGATTTTCCTTCCTCTTCCTTGGCTATATTTGAAGAGAGCATTGAGGAATATGCCATCATTGGTTGGTAGGCAGCTTTCTCCACTGGATTCCTGGCAGTAGGAAGTTGGAGTATCAAAAGGTCCTTGTAAGTCTTGAACCGTCACTTCTCTTTTAATCGATGCTAATGACACCTTGTAGCTCTCTCAAACACTTTCTTGGACTCTCTATGTACTATGTATCTTTATACATCAGATTTCAGTGAACTCCATCCAGCAGAAAACACTACAATGCTTTCTAAGTCATGCCTCTCTCTAGACTGCACAAAGGCTGTGTTAGTGATTTCATAGAGAGACCCTGAGAAAGTTGATAAGGTTTGAGTCAGATGTATCAGATAACCTGATCTGTCCTTATTTAACCTAATTTTAATCCTTCTTTAAGTGGGAGAATTTAATATTTTCACATGATTATAACTTTAATATGATGATGACTATATTTTAATATACTTGAACTTGTTCTTTCCTCCTTGTTTTATTTTTATTTTTTAAACTAGAGGCCTGGTGCACGGATTCTTGCACATTGAAAGGAAATTAATTAGAAGGTGGCCAGAGGGGCGGGACTGGGTGAGATGGGCCAGACACCCTCCCGCAGTCGCTCCCCAGCCTCAACACCTGGGACAGCACCAGAGTTTGAAGGGCGTCTGTAGAGTGAGCAGGGTCTCTCTGGCAGGTGGGGTCCCTCGGCCTGATCTACAGGGATCAGGCCGAAACCAGTAGTCCGACATCCTCCTAGTGCGAGGGGGCACTCTGCAAAGTTGCTGTTGCTCAGCAGCTCCTACATTTACTGTCTTCCCCCTGGTGTTCATTGAGTGTCATAGCTACCAGTCAGCTGGTCAGCCAGTTGCTTAGGCTTTTATATATATAGATAATAAACCATGCTTCTGATTTCTTCTCCTGTCCCTTTCTGGCTGTTGTTAGACTGATTAAATCTCATTTCATTCTTTTCCTTTGGCAATTTGGGAGATGTACATATATTATATTTAGTCTTATGATATTTGTCTTTATATTTGTAACATGAACGTTTAACATTCTATCAATGAATAGTTCTAAAATAGTAACAGGAAAAGAATATACACTAAATAAATCTTTTTAAAGTAATTATGACTGCAATTTTAGCATTACTTAAGTAATTTATTATTTAATATCATTTTTTATACCCCACATTGTCGTAAATGTTTCCTTCCACGTCCTGCGTGGTTCAGGGTTCAATATCTGGAAGAGGAGCCGCACACAAATGAAATAGAAAAGACAAGAGATAATTTGGAAATATTCGGAGACCAGGCGGGTAAGTCCAACTCAAGAGGAAGGACTTCCACCCGTGCTCAGTCCGCACCGACCTTTTATAGTCTGAGGTAAACAAGGCAGTGGTTACCATAGTTACAGTTCTTGTGAGTTTCACCTGTTTTGATCATGTTTACACTCCCTGCACTTCCCTCAGCCCATTAGCTTCCCAGGTAAGATCTGGGGAGTGTTATAAGGTCAAGCCTAATTATGCTAAGAGGACTGAGCCCTCTAAGCCGGGACTTGTTTGTGACTTTGCCAGCAGGTCAGTCCGAGGCTCAACCCTATATCAGTTTCCCACACCACATCATTTCATTTTATTTATGGTGGGTTTTTTTTTTTTACTTTTCTTTAAACAAGTTTTTAATATTTCTTTTATAAAGTTTCTGTGTTTAAATTTTATATGCCCATCCCCATAAATTATAAGCTAGGTTAGGAATATGTAGATTAGGGATTTAAAAATATTTCCCCTACAAACTCTGAAGCTACTTCTTTATTTCCTTCTGTTTTCCAATATTGCCAATGAGAAGTCCAATGTTAACCTGATTTCCATTTCTCTTAAGCAATATATTTTTTACTTTTTGAATCTTTTATTTTAAAATTTCACCACAATAGATCTATTTATATATGGGTCTTTCTTCATTCACCTAGCTCCACACTTGTAGACCATCTGAAGGCTTATATTTATCTCCATCTCAAAAATGTTTTATCAGTTCTTTCATTATTTTTCACTTTCAGAGTTTCTATAACATTTATAATTAAACTTCTGTTTATTCTTTTCTTTCATACGTTCCATCTATCCTTTTATGCTATATTCTAAAATTAATTTGCTTAATCTTACAGCTCATTAATTCTTGCTTGAGTTAGCAGGCATGTATTAAATCTGTCTATTCAATTCCTTTTTAAATATGTTTTTACTGATTTTAGAGAGAGAGGAAGGGAGAGGAATAGAAAGATAGAAGCATCAATGAGAGAGAAACATGGTTCAGCTGCCTCCTGCACACCCCCTACTGGGAATTGAGCCTGCAACCTGGGCATGTGTCCTGATCAGGAATTGAACAGTGACCTCTTGGTTCATGAGTCGACGCTCAATCACTGAGCGACACTGGCTGGGCTCAATTGTTTATCAGTTATATTATTTTTCATCTTCAAGACTTCTTGTTTTATGAATGAGATATAGTTTCTTATTCCACTGGGAATATTATTTATACTATTCCAAAGCCCTTTTCTGTGTCCTTAATTGGATCTCTTTTTTCAGGTGTTATCTTTTAGTTCATCACCACTAATGCATGATGGTTCTCAGTGGTATGCTTATGATTGTATTTTATAATCCCGCTCACCTGTTTGTAAATAATGTTTCTCTTTACTGTGATCTGTACTCACCATGGGAAAGGGAAAGAACAATCTAGTCAACAAGGAAGTACCTGCAAATCACTTTATGGGAGTAAAGGCTTCTACCATATCTGGGCATCATAAGGACATCAAGGCCAGCCCTCCTTTCTGACCCAAGTCCTCACACTCATTATTCCAGGGGCTCGGGTGGGGCGGGGCGGGGGCGGGGGGGGGGGAGAGGGGGAGGGGAGGTCAGTGGTTTGTAATTTTGAAATTGGTTGTAGAGTATTCGCCTGCACTGTGACACCAATTAACTGCTCTGACTTTCCCTCAGGCATTCCTCTGTCCCTTGGGTTTAAAGTCCTCAAATGTACAGATCCCCATGTACTGCACTATTCTATTGTGCACTTTTGGGACTATCATTTTGTCAGTAGCTCATTTCATATTCTTTATAGTAGTCATTTTGTTTTATAATATTATTATGGACGCATTATTTTAAAATCTTTAACATTTTCTCTGTTTAACTTAGGGATTTGAAGATCATGTGCTCATTTCCCCATCTTGATCCAATCTCCTCTACAGTCTCATGTAGTTTATACTATTAGCATACTAATTTTATTAATGTCTTTAACAGATTGTACTAAGATAAATTTTAGATCCACCAAGTCAAAATAACACATATTATGAAACAGTACAGTTTAAATGGGTGATGTTTTACTGCTGATAAATGAGGTTTTGTCTATACAACACCCAAACAAACCTGTCTACTCAAGGAAAAATGACATCAGCTGAACTGACTTTAAGAGACAGTGCAATGGTTTTAAATAGTTGCAATGATGCCAGGTAGGCATAGACTGGGTTGTACTTGACCTATGAAGTAACTGAAGTAATTAGAGATTATGTGAGAGTCTTCATATAACACAGCCAAGTAGCCATTTGGTCAAGAATGGCCCCCAATGAGTACTTACCCTATCAAAATTCTTTTGGATTTTTTTTCCAGCTCATTCCATCGATTTATGACTTTGTGGGGAGAGCCAAGATAATGCATCATGCACCACCATATGAACTAAGAAACATTTACTTCACATACCCTCCAGCTCTTGCACTTACAAGCAGCAGTAACACCATAGCAAAAATTATCTCCAATCTCATTAATTCTCCTTAATTTGTAACATGTGGCCAGGCCGTGTGATCCTTCCAAAATTGCATTTTCTAGAACACTGTGCTTATTAAACTCTTCTCAAAGGACATTTTATGAATAATCAGTGGCAATCTGCATCTCATCCCCATAAAAATGCTCAAAATGTAGAATGCCATCTGAGCCAGAAATGCTTCCCCATTTCTAAACTATTACACAAAGAAAAGTTTTCATTCTTTGTGATCATATCTTCAGTTCTGATGCTAGAAAATAAAACCATCTGAAAAAGGATGCTCTGATCTGTGTAGTGGACATCTGTGGCTTCAGCATCTGTGCTAGAAGCAGAATCTCAGCATGGACAGAGAGGGAATACCCTGGGACTCAATTAGATACATCAGGGTTTCTGATGAAAAGAAGCAATTTCTTCAATAACAAAGACTATTATTCTTCTTTCAAATAACAGCATGAAAGCAATTATTTTCACGGAGAATCTGGCCATATTGCTGTCATGCCCACAAAAATCTATTATTATCCAGTATCCAAAAGAGAGAGTTTGTTCCCCACCAAATTGTAAAAACGATATATGGATTCCACCTATAGAGGTTTCCAAATTAGAAATGATTTCTTCAGTGAAAATATGGGAAGGACTTTGGAATGCAAGAGAACACATTTCAGAGAAATGAGACAGATCTATACCACATGGGAAGAGCTTGTGGCACTAACAACATCAAGCTTGTGTGCTATAGAGAGAGCATGTTACTACCCAAGATTAAAGCCAGGGGAGAATGTCAGAATGTTGTTTTGTGGGCACGTTTTTTGAAATGCTCATATGTCTATGGCCATACCACCCTGAACGTGCCCGATCTCGTCTGAAATGCTCATATATTGGAACTTTAATCAAGTCTTAGAGCCTAATTTTGTCATTTGTAGCCATGTGGGCAATAAAAAACACGTGTGAACTGAACCTGTTATTTCATTTATATCAGTGGTATGAGTTTGCACAGACACATGCTCCTACTTGAAATTATTTTCCTTTTGTGAATGAACCAGATCACTCTAATTGGAAACCTATTTATTTGGAAGCTAGACCCACTGGGGAGGGACCCTACCTAATTGAATCATGAACTACACCTTATTTATTGACATATAATATGGTAATAAGAGGGGGAAATGGGAACCAGATTCTCCCAGGACCTAAGTCACTCACTCCTTCATATAAGTTAAGCAGCATTGTAACTTCTGTCCTTCAGAGATACTTCCCATTGTCTATCAGATCTACTAGGAAGATGTCAAGCTTTAGACATATTTATATCTTTACAAGTGTGAAGGCTACATCTACCGATATCCTACTTACCCATTGACTAGGAAGTACCCGAAGAATCTATATCACCAAATTGTATTCAGAAATTTAACTTCAGCCGAAGCCAGTTTAGCTCAGTGGATAGAGTGTCGGCCTGCGGACTGAAGGGTCCCAGGTTCGATTCCGGTCAAGGGCATGTACCTGGGTTGCGGGCACATCCTCAGTGGGGGATGTGCAGGAGGCGGCTGATTGATGTTTCTCTCTCATCGATGTTTCTGACTCTCTATCTCTCTCCCTTCCTCTCTGTAAAAAATCAATAAAATAAATTTAAAAAAAAAAGAAATTTAACTTCAAATTTTGATTTTTTAAAAATATCTCTTAATGATCGTTCATGAAAGATGAATCAATGGTATACTATTGTTCCTTTAAACTTAGCCTCCTCTAGTCAATCATTTTTCTGTTCATTCAAATTGCTTTTTCACATGAAAGCTTCCTTGAAAGTTCATAATTTTCCTATGTATAGACAATTGAAATGTTATAGCATGCCTTCTGGTTCTACAAGTACGTATACTTGGTATCATTTGTATTTTACAGAGCCCAATAATATTCTCAACTAAATTTGAATAACCACAATAAACTCTAGGAAACAACCTTCTTTTTGTCAATCTCCACTAAAAAAATATATACATATATTAGCCTATGTTTTGATGCCAAATTCATGTCAGTTTCCACTCCATTTTCCTGAGTGTTTAATCTAGTAAATAGTTCATTTTTAGCATTCATTTACTTAAAAATAAAGATTTTTGGTACTGCTATGACCACTCCTAGATAGGAGGAAATCTGGTGCTTAAGACTTTTGGGAAAAAATACTGTAAATGGTACTTTAATATCCTAAATTTATCCAAAGACATAAAAATCAAATTGGAATGAATACCAAAAGATAATAAACATATCAAGTATAATATGTATAAATAACACCTAAAATTCATTTCTCGAAAGAGGTTTATATGACAGGAGGTAAACCACTGTCATTTCCTCAGAAAAGAAAGAAGGTGAGATTGAAGAGTTGGCCTAAATGATAAAAGATGTACAGAGGTCCACCGAAAGACCAGACAGGGGTCCAGAGTAATGAGAGACACAGGAGCTCATGAAAAACCTGGTCCACAGGTGACTTTTTCTGCAAACTGGATAAGTCCACTGGGGTGTCTGGACACCACTTGGCAGACCCAGCAGGCAGCTATGTCTCCTCACTTTTTAAAATACCCTAGATTAACAACAGATTTTAATAGTCAGCTGAAGACACTGCTTTCACTGTGTGGTTTTTTGTGTGTGTGGTTTTTTGGGGGGTTTTTTCATTATTATTATTCACTAAATTCTATAGGCAAATGCAAGGGAGAAAGCCTACTTTTGTTCTGATGAGAAATATTCTAGTGGCCCCTTGAAATGACCGGCTCCACAGTTGTCCTTTATACATTCTTCCACAGTGAAGAGAAGCAACTAGATTCAGCTCTCTGGCTGCCTCAGCCTCTGTTGTCCAAGTACTCTTATCTAATAGGAATGTTTAGATTACTGACTAACCACGTTTTTTTTTACTTCCCCTTACCTACTACAGAACTTCCTTTAAAAAATGTAAAATACAGATTTGCCTCCCGGAGCCAAATCTACTCAGCAGCACACAGGTGGTGGTGAGCTCCGTCCTCAGGCACTGTCTCACAGAGCCCGCAAGGGCGGAGCTTGCTCTGAGGGTGCTTTTCTCAGAGGTGCTTGCTCTCAGGCTAACAGGGAGATGCTGCAAGATGTGTGGAAGCTCCTTCATTGTGCATGAGTGCACCTCAAAGCACAGGGACCTGGAGGAACAATGGATACGTTGCAGCAGGCTGTGCTACCGGGCATTACTAGAGTTTTTACGTGCAAAATCTAAGGAGGAAACTCTATGCGTGAGACAGCAAAACTGGTCCGAGGAAAAACATATCCTCGGGTGAGGATTCATTTTTTTTTAAATTGCTCTCCAGTTAAATAAAGCGTAGATTTAAAGGCTTTTCCAATATGTATTTATAGATTTTTATTTTTCCAATAAAGATTTGTAAATAAATAAGCAATTTACCCCCACTCGATCCCATCCCCATAACCTCCATTTTATGTTTATGTTTAGATTTAAATATAACACGTTCACTAAGGGAAAGTGACACCTTCATTCCTACAAAATATGTTTTATTGGTTCATAACTCAAGACTAATAGCTCATGTTGTTTAGTGTGTACTGTGTTAGCCAAGCATTGTTGCAAGTAATTTATTTTTCATAAAAATCTGTGAGGCAGATCCTATTGTTATTCTCATTTTACAGAAATTTAGGAAATAGAAGCACAGAGAGTTTAGGCTATTCACCCAAAATCACGTAGCTTTTGAGTGGAGGAGCCAGAATTTGAACCAAGATGGTTATACCACCTGAACTCTCACCCATAACTTCCATTCAGTAGTACCTCTCTGTAGGGCACTGCTATAGGGTTAAGCCTCAGACTAACCTGTTGGCAAAGCCATAAACAAGTCCCAGCTTATAGGGCACAGCCCATTTAGCATAATTATGCTTGACCTTATGAAGCTCCCTAGATCTTATCTGGGCAGCTAATGGGCTGAGGGAGATGCAGCAAGTGCTGCCAAAACAAGTGAAACTCACAAGAACATTGTAACTGTGGTGACCACTACCTTGTTTACCTCTGGCTATAAAATAAAGGCTCAGCTTGCCTCTGGATCTCTCTCTGTGGCCTCAGCCAGGCACAGGAAGATCCACCTAGACCAGTGATGGCAAACCTTTTGAGCTCGGCGTGTCAGCATTTTGAAAACCCTAACTTAACTCTGGTGCCGTGTCACATATAGAAATTTTTTGATATTTGCAACCACAGTAAAACAAAGACTTATATTTTTGATATTTATTTTATATATTTAAATGCCATTTAACAAAGAAAAACCAACCAAAAAAATGAGTTTGCCATCACTGACCTACACCCAGCTTATTCTCTTTGTCTGTCTTTTCTTCATCCTTCACCGCCCTCACTCAGGTTTGTGAACCCTTGGCTGAGCTGGCTCACCACACCTCTCAATTAGAAAGCTTTCAATGAAACAAAAACATATTGATTTTTTAAATATTTAATGAAAATATACCATGTGTTCAACACCTTTCCTGGGACCAGGGAAATGATAAAACATTAAATGAACAATTCTCTTCATTCACCAATTTCTAAATAAAAATTTAAACAGTTTGGAAACAAGTGTATTCTCCTTACAGATCTAGTTTGTATCCTTTGGTAAATCACTAGACTTTCAGAACTTTAGTGTTTTCTATCCAGAAGTGAGGAGGTTACCTTAGATAGTTATTTAGGGTCATATTTGTTTCATCCTGTGCTATTAAACGAAGTATATATAGATTTCAAAATTCCAAGACTTCATAGAAAACCTCTTATTTTCAGTTTCTGTTATAATTTTCTTACCCTATGCAAATTATGGAGGTGTAAAGAGAAATATCTATTCAACTAAGTTTATATTATTTTGTGCTATTGTTAACTTTATCTTTATGATTGACTATATACACTTGAAGAGAATATTTCAGTATAACTTTTAAACTTTTAAATCACATTTTTAGTTATAGATTTAATTCTATTAGTTTAAACTAGAAAAAAATATTCTTAAAAGAAAGAAGGAAGTAATTGAGGGAAGGGGATGAAGAGAGAGAGAAAAAAAGTGAAGTCAGAGTTACTGTCAATGTATTTGTTTGCTTGCTTTGATTTTCATTAATATTGAGTGAAGAGGGGGTGGGTTTAAGCAGAGGAAGTGACATTTCCCTCTAAAGCTTTCCACATGATTAACTTATTCTCTTCGAACAGGGATGACTCCTTTCTAAGAAGTGCCAAAGCCTGTTTAGAGAGAACATCTGTTAGACAAGTGGAGATATTGGGAGATAAGCTGCTTACTCAGACAATTGGGACATAATGAAGAAATCATAATAGACTGAAAAATTAAGAGTAGGAACTGGGAATAATTAGTTCTTAAGATGCCAAATGCTGTGTTTTTGAACCCATAATTAATGGGGTTGGAAGCTCCTAGTAATTGTCAGAAACTCAGCTGATAGTAGCTCAACAATCTGTTCAGAAACATTTACTAGGTCGTGCAAACTGGTTAGCTCAGTGCTTACAAGTGACCACACACAGAAAGTAGTTTCCACCTTGTATATCTTCCAGGTACAGTCCACCATAAGTCTGGTGGCTGTAAGCAGAATGTGAGGATTTTATATTACCTGACCCAAAATATGGGACAATTGCATTAAATACATATGTGTGTGTGTGTGTGTGTGTGTTGTAAGTCCAAAAATAGTAATAGCAACAAAAACATTGTTATTTATATCTTAACCATTGTTTAAAGTTTCATATATGTAAACCTCGTTTATTACAACAATCCTGTGAGACAGATTGCCTGTACAATCTTCCCATTTTAAAAAGAGGAAACATCTCCAAGTAGATAAGTGATGTGAGCTGTTAAAGAGCTTAAAAATAATAAATTCAGAAATTTACCTCCATAGAATGCTTTTATACATTCATTAAAATAAAAAAATGGGTGTCCTAGAATTCAAATTTTAACAGTAGAAGGGAACTTAGAAGCATTATCTAACATATTCTCCAACCATAGTTCTACCCAAGCACACGCACACACATACACACACACACACACTTATTCAAGGTCTTTGGTTTATTGCTGTAGTTTCTGGAAAACCTCAAGTTAGAATTCAGATTTCCAATCTTCTGCTCTACCACTGCTATAGTTTCCTTCTTTCAATCAACCTGAAGAAATAAAAATTTAATCTGTAATAAATTTTTCATTTCAAATACATTGTGTGGTTTTCAATTTCTAAATTAGAAAAATATACATTTTTTAAAATAGTAATAATTTCAGATTTTTATGTTGATAAAACATGTTTGACTATAAAGGGGAATGAGAAGGGTGTTGTGGGGTGAAGGGATTGGGCAAAAAAAATGAGAAAACTCATGGACATGGACAACAGTGTGTGACTGTAAGGAGGAGGGTGGAGGTGGAGGAGGAAGAGGGTACATGGGGGGAAATGGTGATAGAAAAAATAATAATAAAATAAAGATCATAAAAATAAATAAATAAACAAGAAATAATAATAATAAAGATGTCATTGTGTAATCTAAATCATGTTACCATGATTATTTTTTCACTTAAAATGGTAGCAAATAATTGCAAAAGAACCTGGATTAGTTGATAGGTTTGTTGACCACTTAACAGGTGTCCTTAACAATGTCCAGGACACAAGACAAGTGTTAGATGTGATAACTGTTTACAGGAAGCTTGCACTTTAGTCCATTCAAGAACATTTAAGTCCTAAACAGATTGGAATTAACCACACATGCAATGTGCGTTTAGAAGAAAACATACCTGTGTGACAACCCTCACTGTCCCCAAACTATGAGTCTGTTACTTTATTGAGCACCACATGGAAACTCTACATCAGCTTATTCCTTAACATTTTCAGAGTATAGTTGGGGTTAGAGACCAACCTTTACAAGCAGAAGAAGAGTTCAAGCTCAGCTACTCCTCTTTTAAGTGTATAACACTTATTGTCATCTGGAGTCACAGTTGTTTCAAAATTATATAAGAAAATTTGAGTTTTATTGATTTCTCCTCAGGCTTGGACCATATATTCTGTATGAGATCAATAAAGATTTTCAGTTATTGATGTTCATACAACACCTGATATTTAATACCACTGCCAGAGTAAGAGCAAGTCACAAAGCCTCCTGAGAAATCAAACACAGTTTGAGTAGAAACATATTTCTTAATAACTTTTGTATGATGTCGATACTTGGCTTATACCATAGAAAGCAGGATAAATATTCTCCAAGATTCTGACAATATGATGTACAGTCATACACTACATAATGACCTTTCAGTCTACAGTGGACCACATATACGATGGTGGTCCTATCTAACCTTATAAAAGAGAAACATGCAAATTGACCATACCTTCACTACGACCAAGCCACGCCCACCAGCCAATCAGAGCAACTTTATGCAAATTAACCCAACCAAGATGGCGGCTGGCAGCCACGGAGCTGGAGCAAGCAGGAGGCTTGGTTGCCCCGGCAATGAAAGAAGCCAAGATTCTCACCTGCCCTGGCTGGCTCTGGCTTCTGCTGAAGGCAACAAAGTTTCAATTATAGAATATAAATAAATCCCAGATACCTGCTTCCAGCCAGCCTCCACTGGGAGCTTGGGTGGCTGGGGGCCATGGCCAGCCTGCAAACAGCCCTCAGCCCCTCACCCAGGCTGGCCAGGCACCCGAGCAGGGACCCCCACACTGAAGGGGTTGTGGCCAGCTTGCAAACAGCCATCAGCCCCTCACCCAGGCTAGCCAGGCACCCCAGCGGGACCCCCACCCTGATCCGGGACACCCTTCAGGGCAAATCAGCCAGCCCCCACCCATGCACCAGGCCTCTTCCTATATAATAAAAGGGTAATACGCAAATTGACCCTAACAGCAGAATGACTGGGAATGACTGTTCACTATGACACACACTGACCACCAGGGGGAAGATGCTCAATGCAGGAGCTGCCACCTGGTGGTCAGTGCGGTCCCACAAGGGGAGCTCTGCTCAGTCACAAGCCATGCTGACGGCTGTCAGTGCAGCGATGGTGGTGGGAGCCTCTCCCGCCTCCTCAGCAGCGCTAAGGATGTCCAACTGCAGCTTAGGCCTGCTCCCCGCTGGCAAGTAGACATCCCCCTGAGTGCTCCCGGGCTGCCAGAGGGATGTCTGACTGCCAGCTTGGGCCCAATCCCCCAGGGAGTGGGCCTAAGCCAGCAGGTGGACATCCTCTGATGGGTCCCAGACTGCAAGAGGGCACAGGCCGGGCTGAGGGACCCCTCCCCCCCCCCCCCCCCGCCGCCCCAGTGCACAAATTTTTGTGCACCGGGCCTCTAGTAAGATTATAATGGAGCTGAAAAATCCCTGTGGTCCAATAAGATTGTAGCTGTCATAATGTTGTAGTACAACATATTCCTCACGTGTTTGTGATGATGCTGTTATAGACAAACCTACTGTGCTGCCAGTCATATAAAAGTACAGCATGTAAAATTATGCACAGTACATAAAACTTGATAATGATAATAAACACTGTTAATGATTTGTATATTTACTATACTATACTTTTAATCATTGGTTTAGAGTATACTCTTTTTACTTGTAAAACAGTATGCACTCTTATGTCTGCAGTAGCCTCATATATCTCCTGTTTTACCTGATCTCTTTTTTGCATCATTTTCTCTCATCCTTAATTTCATCTTGTATTGTTTGGTTCATTATGACCCCTAAACATATAAAATCCACTGCTAATGTTGCCTATATGAGTCCACATCGAGTGACTCAACTGGAAACAAAATTAAACATGATTCAGAACAACGAAGAAAAAAACAGTGGTGTTTATTGATCTCCACTAAATAGTGATGTTTAGTGATATCCCATTTCATCATAGCTATGACCTTGAAAAACAAGAACAAAGTGACAGTAGCTGTTAAAGGGTCTGTTTCACTCTGACTGGTTTGGCTCAGTGGATAGAGTGTCGGCCTGCGGACTGGAAGGTCCCAGGTTCAATTCCAGTCAAGGGCATGTAACTTCGTTGTGGGCACATCCCCAGTAGGGGGTGTGCAGGAGGCAGCTGATCGATGTTTCTAACTCTCTGTCCCTCTCCCTTCCTCTCTGTAAAAAATCAATAAAATATTTTTTTTAAAAAAGGGGGTCTGTTTCATTGAAGACAATGAGACTCACTAGTATTCAAAAAGGGCCTATCAGACATGTAGAAACATCCAATGAGACCTGGATTGAAGTGCTGTCAGAAAAATCATAGACAAAGCAAAGAGGTTGTTTCTGATGTTTTTAAAAAAAGGCTGGGCCTGACTGCAATGTTGAGTTTACTACTAGCTCTGGGTACTTTAAACAACTCAAGAATTGTTATTCATTCCATAATGTGAAAGTGAGTGGTGAGTCTGGGAATGCTGGTGTGAAGGCAGCTGAGGAATTTGGGAAACTCTAGATAAGCTGATTAAGGAAGAAAATTATTTGCCAGAGAAAATATGCAACATGGATGAGACCTCCCAATTCTAGAAATAGATGCCTGAAAAGACTTTCATCCATGAGGAGGCCAAGTAAACGCCAGGTTTCAAGGCTTTGAAGGACAGAATAGTCTTGCTTTGGGGCAATGTTGTGGGCTACAGATTAAATCCTTTGTGATCTCGCACAATGAGAACCCCAGGGCCTTCAGCATATCAGGAACGTACTATTATAATCCTCAATTTTCAGATCAAGAAACTGAAGCACAAAATTTTTGACCCAGTCAGATTTTGATCAATTCAAAATTTCTACTGTCTTCTAGTAATTTTTTCCAATAAGTTCTTAAGGATTCACACAAAGACGTACATACAAATATGTTGAGAGCTGCATCATTTATAATAGCAAAGTCTTGGAGACAACATCCATGTCTAATACTGGGATACTGACTGAGTAAATTATGGTTGCCCATACAATAGTTATGCAGCCACTTAAATCATTTCTCAAAGAACTCACAAGGGCATAAAAAATGCTAAAATATACCATAGCGTGAACAAAGCAATATGTAGTATATGAGCTCAAATTTGTATATAAAAATTAGGTTTGTACTAGTAAAGAGCAAAATGCTGGAATGATACATATCAAAATGTTAACAGTTACTTCTGGCTAGAGAAATTATTAGGACACTTTCACTTCTCATTTTATACTTTTCCGTGTTTTAACATTTTCTATTAAAAAAAGATTTATTACATTTACTTTGAAAGTTGAAACAATTGCACAATTGTGAAATAATCATAACAACTCTAAACCCTAGCTATATGCATTTTGTTTTTCTCCTCCTGTTTCTACTACTTATTTAATTTGTTCACTTGTTTTCCAGTTTTTATTTCTAATTTACCATTTTCTAGTTGTGCTTTTATTGTCAAGTGCTTTACATCCTAATGGAATCTATACATATAAAAGCCTGAGTGACCATTCGATTGTTCGACCACTAGCTACGATGCGCCATGACCATGAGGGGGCAGATGCTCCAACTGGTAGGTTAGCTTGCTGCTGGGGTCCGGCTGATTAGGATTGGCCAAGACGGGCCGGACACACGCTGGAACCCTCCGGCTGTCCCTCTCCAGCCCCAATCCTGCACCGGTGGGGTCCCTTGGCCTGGCCTGCGCCCTCTCACAATACAGGACCCCTCAGGGGATGTCTGCAGGCCAGGCCGAGGGACCCCACTGGTGCATGAATCTGTGCACTGGGCCTCTAGTCTAGTATAGAAAACCAAAATATGCATAGTTTAGTAGCCTCTTCTGAAACTCCCATTACCAGATCTAAAATACATGACTAAAATAACACACAAACTTGAATAAATGGTTCTTTTTCACCACAGGCAAACCTATTATACTGTCTTTTTTGTGTTTAATCCTCCATCAGCTGAACATTTTATATAAATTTTCACAAAAACATCATTTTATCTGAGAACATCTGCCAGAACACATTTTTCCAGTCCTGGACTTGAAGGTTAGTATAAATATCACATGCATGCTCTTCCAGAGACTTTGACATATCGTAATATCCTTATACACAACTGGTATGTGTGCCACTTATTTGCATAGAAATATAATCCTTCTAAAGGCACTTCAATATGCATTATTTCAATTAATCCTCACAACAAGCCCTCCAAACAGGTATCACTGGACCCACTTAACAGATAAAAATGTCATGGTCAAAATTTGTACCTGATTCCTGAGGCCGTTCTTTTTCTAATGAAAGCGTATGATACTTTCCTTAGCAGAACTAGTGGACTTGGCAATGCTGACTCCACAATAATTCATGAAGCACTGCTTTCCCAGAAGCATTTTGGGGACCACCAGAATTTTTGCTTCAATCCAACTGAACATTGTTTATTACAACCATGAACTTAGATTAAAGATTGTGGAAGCTCGAATATACTGTCTACATATACATTTGCCATGCCAGAGAGAACTTTGCTGAAACATGTGTTGAGTGTATATTAAATGCACAAATCTCACACACACACACACACACACACACACACACACACACACACACACTCACACACAGAAGCTTTTCCTATCAGGAATAATTAAGCTGAAGATCTATTCTTCCTTTAAGATGAAATGCAGACTTCTCACCAAAAGTCAAATCTTTCCTTTCAAAATGCAAAATAAAATGTTCCCTGTTTTTAACCCTCAATGGCTAAATATATGCTTTTGAAATATTTCTTCTTGAGAACATCCTTTTGCCTAACAATTCCCTGGAGACTCGTCTCCCTCCCTCAGTTCTCATGCAGGTCTTTTCTCAGTCCTCCAACACCCTGCTACCTTTACAAGGAAGGCCTCTTGCTTCTCCCTCAGAGGTCCTCTCCCAGGAGTTCCTCCATGACTCTGCTTTCTCCCTAATGGCTCCCTGAACAGGTCACATTCAAGAATTACAACCAGTTCAGCTTGTCCCCTCTTCTCCACATTTGTGCCATCCACATATCTTTGAAGACACTCATAACACAACTTATAACAGTATCTCTTGGGCATGATGATATTGTTGAGTCAGGTTTTCGCTTGTCCTTTAATGTCTCTACTATTAGGAACAGGAAAGTAGGCACCACTGCACTTTAATGGAGATGGTTCGTGAATAATGACCACAGAACCAGAGTATGGCTTGAGCAGCAGGATAATCAGTATGATGGAAAATGCAGTGCAGTGGAGAGGGGGAGGCCTAGACCTCTTTGATGGCAACCTTGTTAAAACCCCTAAGACCTGCAGGAAATGAGACTTCTCTACATACTTTCTGCCACTTTTCTTCCCCAAATCATTTTAGGATAGGATTTCTACTGAAGATACCAAGTAAAAGATTCTTGCACATATATACAAAGCACTCGGGTGTCAGGATTACAGATGTTACTTAACACATCATATTTGAGCTCTGAGTTTCTGAGATGTATTAAAATGTCTGTCTGCCTGTGTCTATCTTAGGAAAGTGATCAGAAAGGTTGGTGCTCTCAAACATCACTTTGCATTTGTGCAAAGCATTAACCGTCATATTGAAAGATCCATAGTTTAGCCTTCTTTGCTTTCACATGTGCTTAGCTTTGACTTTGCCAAAAAAAAGGGGGCATTCTGCCTCCAAAAACAACAGTGGTTGTATTCTGCATATTCTCATCTCTTCTTGATGACACCCCTGATTGCACCTAACCTGCCAGCAGAACTGGACTGGAAAACAAGAGCTTTCATTTGGCCACAAGAACAAAGAACAATTGTTTCTGTTAAGCAGCGAAGTTTCTAATGCAGCCAGAGGTTACAGAAAAGAATCCCCATAAGGGTAGGAGAAAAAAAAAATCTCCATCATGTCAGCACTGTCAGTGACCAAAGCCATATTCCAATGTATGACCTATGGCCCTCAAAGCAGAGGAATATTTCTTCCTCTATAAAGTGAGTGTTATTTGATTAGATGAATGTTTCTCTAATAAATAGCATACTAGAGGTCTTTCAAAAAGCTCTGAACAATCCTCTTATCTGGAGCCAAATAAAAGATATATTGGCAAAAACAAAACTTTCATCCAAATTAATAATGTCTTTATATATCCCTGTCCAGATCTGCCTTGGCTCAACGGGGAGCACTTCCCCAGTAACTGCTCTCTAACCGCCACATTTTAGAGCGAAGCCAGGGTCCTCGGCGTTGGAGTGGCCAGGCCTCTGCCTTCCTGGTCGTCGCCACTGTGTGATATATTCATTAGTCAATCACCACAAAAAGAAAAGAAAAAGAAAGCAGGTTATTTCACATGTCAGTACAAAGGAATTTTAGATGCCATTGATAATTAAAACATAAATTATGACCCAACTTTATTACAGGATATACACTGTCCCCTTCAATTCCTTTTCATCTTCACTACTCTTTCTCTTTTTGAAATCTGACTTGTTAGCAAGTGGAAGTGCCTCTGCATGTTTTGAAAATGGCGTTGGTAAAAAAGGAAAGCCCTGATGGTACTTTAGGAGTTTGGTTTTGTTGATCACCATGGACCATGACCTTCTGGGCAGGCACCATCCCAGAAAGAAAAAAAATCACAGCTCCTTTTGGGCACTAGAAAGTATCCTTCTAGGTGGTTATTGGAGAAGTAAGCAGGCAGATCACTCTCTCACCTCCCTATCTGAGAATCACCATGCATTTCAAGATCTCCGGCGAGGTAGTAAATGGGAACATGAACTCTTACTGTAATGCATGCCACAATTTGAAGGGTGAACAAAAAATAAACAGCACAATCCCTGAGTCTTCACAATTAACTAATTTCTCTCTGAGATCAAGAGAGAATGAAATGTGGATTCAGGTATCACCTCTATAAATCCAAATTTACTTCCTACACAATTAGAGCTGACTCTGACCAGGTTTCCCACATCTGGAATGGGCTTAGAGTAGGGTGTCCCTATTCCACATTTATTGGCATGGATAAATGACTTACTGAGGAAAACACACAAAGATGAGCTCAGAAACCAAGGACAGAGTTTGAAATGTCATTTATAAAAGGGGCCAGATTCAGGAAAAATGAAAATAACAGCTATGTGTCCCCATTGCTTACTCTGTTATCCTGTTTCAATCTTACAGCAAGCTCATGGGGGGCTATTTTTAGAGGTGCATGTATTAGGGCAGTGGTCAGCAAACTCATTAGTCAACAGAGCCAAATATCAACAGTACAATGATTGAAATTTCTTTTGAGAGCCAAATTTTTTAAACTTAAACTATATAGGTAGGTACACTGTTATTAACTTAATTAGGGTACTCCTAAGGCTTAGGAAGAGCCACACTCAAAAGGCCAAAAAGCCGTATGTGGGTCACGAGCCGCAGTTTGCCCACCACGGTGTTAGGGTATAAGATAAGCAGCTGTAACAAAGAGAGCCAGAGCACTATGGCTCAGAGAAAAAGTCTATTTCTGCCTCATGTAAAATTCCAGGACTCTGTTGCCAGGGAAGCTCTGTTATCTCAACTTGTGCTCTCCATTTCTGTGCCTAAAGTGGCTGCTGCCATTGTCACCACCATCCAGCTAATGTGACGTGGGACACGGGACTTCAGGGAAAGTAGTGGGCCTCTGAGTAGTGCCAGGAAGTTGCACACACCACTTCCTGCAAAAAAGCAGGATCTAGAAAGATTCACTGAGCTGTCTTTGTATAGGGAGGAGATTGCAATGTATATAAAATGTATGGGTGAGCTAATTGCCATCTGTCTGTGTGCTCTTTGATTAAACATTGACCTCTCTGGACCTCCGTTTCTTTATATGTATAATTTAAAAGTCCAACAATATTATTTCAAGACCACTGCAGCTCTGAAATGTTATGACTATGTTTAAAAACATGTACGTGTAAATATTAAAACCAATAATGTGCTACAGATTAGGAATTCAGAGAAACCAGATTTTGTCCAATCTGTCACAGGCTGAGCTTTGGAGAAGCCTCCCCTTTTCTCTTAATTTTACCATTTGATGGCCACATAATCCAAGATGAGTTCTCTCTAACATAGATCCCATAAAGTGCTCTGAGAAGAAAAGGCTTTATGGCATTTTAATTGGAATACTTTTGGTTGTAAATTGGGGGAAAATAACTAGACTGAGGAAAGGGGAGAACATTTATAAAGAATATAGAATGTCACATGGGACCCAAGTTCAAGAATGTGAGTGGACTCCAAGTCGGTGAGATCCAAGGACTTAAATGCTCTTAGGACTCCTTCTCTTTTTCTCCTCCCTGCTTCATCCTTCTCTTTGTTGGTAAAAACCCATTTCCTTCCACTTTACATGGCGGGGAGAAAGGCTGAGTGTGATAGTTTACCCACAATCCAGGTACCCACACAAGGTTGGCTCAGGTCTCTTTCATTTCTAAATTCCGAAGTCCTGGGACAGAGGCCCACTGGCCCTGCTGAGTCAGGTCCTCCACAGGCAACGTCAGAGTCAGAGCCACTGCAGAAAGCAGGGTCACACTGCAACACTGCTGCCTCTCCATGTGCCAGAGGTGGCTCTCAGATGGCGTTCTGGGCCCATAATCTCCGAGGGTGCACTACATAGACCGAAAAAATGCTGCCTTACTCTGCACACTCCTTAGGCAGTCACAGAGCCCATGAGCAAAGCTGAAGCTACAAAAACCTGAAACAGTTTAAATTCATGTTTCTCAACAAATTATATAACATTGGAAAAATATTTTGATACATATGTGTGCATAATACATTTGAATAAATGACTATCTATGATATATTTGAAAATTCTTCCCTGGAAATTAGTGATCTCTAGTCACTAATTCCAACTAACATTACTCCATAACACTCTGTGGCTCATCGACATTATTGCATAGCTATGTGTCTCTATATTAGCATTCTGGGTGCCCTGGAAACCCAATAAGAGATGTTATCCCTTTGAATATTTTGAAATCTGGAAGAAATTAAACAACACATAGTACTTGGTTTTTAAGGTAGAGTAATACTGTAATAAATAACTAGTTCACCGAAGCAATACAATTAGAGAAAGTATGGCTATCCCCTAAATTTTGCTGAGAAAAGACATTATCTTTGCACAGGGAATAGCATTAACTAACAAACCACATCTCAGTGGAGCATTTCCTTGCCCCAAAATGACGGAATTTAGCACAGTGTGATAAAGAACACATGACCAGTACTTAACCGGTGCTGCAGTAGTCTTGAAAGGAGAACGGAGTAATTACTCCTGGTTTGAGTGGGAAAGAAAAAAAGGTTTTAAAAGATGAGTAGGATTTTATTGGACAAACATTGAAGGCACCTCTATGGTGAAATTCTGAGATTAGGAAAAAAAGCATGTATGATGGTACAAAAGAGAAAAGCTCAGGACACATCACGGCTATGATATATTATGTAAACTGGTCATAAGCTACAGTCTAGGTCTGAAAGTAACAGGAAGGGGTAATGCGATCATGTCCGAATTTGGGAGGCTCTTGAATGCTATCTGAAGGAATTTGGACTTTACTAGTATAAGTAGCAAAGAGACTTAGATAGTTTTACATTCTGTTTTGTTTTTGTCAAGGAATTGCTTTGTTAAAGGTACTGTTTCAAGAAAATGAATGCATCAGTGCTGTGCCAGAGAAGGTAGAACGTGCAGGCAAGAAAAGGAGTTTCTCTCCCCTTCCTTGATGTGGCAAACTGTATATTCCAAGGATAGATACGCTATTTCAAAAACCCCATGGGCCTACACTGTGACATGACGTTACTTCCATCAAGTGGTGGGTTCTACATCTTCTCCCCACAGAAGCAGAGGACTTTTGTGAGTTCCAACCACTAGAGTCCAGCAGAATTGATGATATGTTGCTTCTAAAATTAGACCAGGACATGTGAAGCATTTTTGCCTCACTCTCTTAAGATGGCAGTTCTTGAAACTCACCTACCATGTTGTGCAGTCCAAACTAGAGACATATTAGAGATCATGCAAAGAATGTAGGTGTTTCAACTGACAGTCAAGATCTCAGCCAACAACTAGCATTAATTTCCAGACCCAGATGCCTCCAGATGTCCCCAAACCCCAGCAACAGAACCATGCCCGATCTTGAAGTCTTCTAGCTTTGGGCCCCAAACATTGTGACCAGGCAGTTCCCTGGGGCTAAGTGAAATTATCAATGTGGGACAGAAATGTGAACCATCAGCTTGGGAATTTGGGTAGAGAACTCCAGAACCCACTACAGTCTACCCCTTGCACTTTTCATACTCATTCCTTTTCATAGTAAGTTCACCACATTTGGAAAGAGTTTCCACTGTGTTCTGATTGTTCTTGTTTTCTGGTAAAACTCACAAAAGACATGTTAGTGGAATGAACAGACTCTACTATTGCTGCTTTTGGAGCTATAAATGATAATCAGCATCCCCCTTTCTACCACCCTTCCTAAACTTCCTTCATCCTTGGCTAGAAGTTCTAATTCATGCTAATTCTAATGACAAACAGACAATCCTCTGCTTTCCAAAGAGTTTGCAAGGACTTTCTTTCCAAAGGAACAAACATTCTCTTCTCCTGTCTCTAAAATTTAGAAGGAACTTACATCTTTCCTCCATATTGTCCTGGCCATTTCCATTGAGACAGCAGGAGCATAGATGAGGTAGATTGCCTAGTAGAATGACCCAGACCTTCATTTCTGTGTGACTGAATCCCTCTTACTGTGGTCTTCTCAGGCTATGACTCAGGAGCATGGGAAGATCAGGATATGTCCAAATAGATCATCTAAATACAAAACATTGTTCCTGCCCTGTGGTCTAGCAGCAGCCCTACCTCTTCCTGATGATCAGAGGCAGTGTGATGATTCCATTCTTGCCTATTGCCTCTCCTTGCTACAAGAAGCCTAGAGTGATCAAAGGGTTTACCAAGCATTGTGCTTCTTTCTTAGGGATAGATAAGATGCAAATGATCTGTTCCTTACTTTGGAGGGTCTATCACATTAAGCCCTAGTCTGTTGGGATTTTAAAAACTTCGCTAATGTTGTGGGGTACTTGAATCTGCATTGGGTTCATCTCCTTCCTTCTGCCTACAAAGCCTCCCAATGTACTTGCTCATTTGGTTCAATTACCATGATATCATCAACGTAGTAGACCAATAAAACGTAGTAAGATGTACTATGGAATGTCCAGATATAACACAGCCCTAGGGAAAGATTAGAAAGGTGTGCTATTGTCAGTGAATGCAAACTGCCTCTGATTTCCTTCTTAATAAGTTTATGACCTTGAGAAAGTTATTGTGCTTTTGTTTTGTCTTCTATAAAATAAGGGTTAAACGTAATACCTATATCCTAAGTTGTTATAAGGATTTTAAAAAACTAATAGATATGAAGTATCTCACTTGCTTCTGATAAACAGTAAGTTTGAAATTTAGCAAATATTAAACATAGTCAATGTTCTTCATCGTCCTCTACTCATAAATAGCTTTTCTTTTTTATTTGCACACAAATTAAAGAGGTTGATGTCAGTCCAAAGAGAGGTTTTCACCTATCGGAAGAAATCAAAATGAAGAGTTCTGCACAGAAGGAGCAATGCCTCTTAACGGTCCAAAAAGCCCAGGAGTATATCATATGGCCACTCATAACCCTTTCTTCATCTACCAGTCTGCTTTAACTCTTGGACCTTTTGAAGAAACACTTTTCCAAAGCACTAATCATTACTCACAGATTTCATATGCAGACTCTATTGAGAGGTTTATTGCTCAATAGACAGTTATACAATCTGCCTCAATTCTAGAATAAGTAGGTTAAAGAATTTATAATAATCCTCCAACAGCATTTCTTTACTAAAGTCACTTGACAAGTCAACTTCCTACTGGGTACATTACACAGGCCATAGAAGTGAAGTGACTGGCTTTACATACAAGGGCAGTGCTCAGTCTCCCTCGGCTACAGAAACTGCGGAAGTGGAGTCATCTGTTCTCCATCCTCTGGAAGAACATGGAAAAAGTTCACAAAGTTTGTCCGGCTCAGAAAGAACGCTACCTAAGGGAAAGTGTATTATGTGTTTGGTTAAGTCCCAATTTCACCAGTTAGGTATAAGATCTTGGGGATATTAAGTGCTATTAGATTTAGTTTTCTCAAATGTGAAGTGAGGACATTAATAAGGTTGTCTTAATTGAATAAAATAACTCCTGTAAAGTTACAAATGATAGCTAATCTACAGTAACTATAATCATAAGTGTTAGCCATTACTAAGACAGTATATGCTGTTAAAGTTACTGCTTATTTTCATTTCTACAGTTTTAAACTACCTAGATTTGGAGTCTCTGACTGCTCTGTTAAAGATTGTTCCCCTGTTAGTTTATATAATTTAACACAACAAATTTCTGCATAAGAAAAGCTTATTTTTAAAAATCCCTTTAAAAGGATTTTATAAAACTGAGATAATCCTGGTATTTAGTGCTTTCTTTAAAAAATAATTTTTAAAAAATTTTTTAAATTCAATTTACACTGAAAATCCATCTACTCTGCTGGTTAAAGATTTTCTGCCTCTGTTTCTCCGCATAGACAGTGCCACAACTAGACCGCACATCAGCAGAGGTGAAGACCTCTCCCCCATTCCCATAGGCTTTGCTGTTTTATTCCTGTTTACTCTTTTCAAATGCTAGACTGTAGCTTCTCTGGTGTATTTCCCCATATTTCTTGGGACTAAGTTTGGCCCACCCTGACTTTCTATCATGAGGGCTCCGATGGGAAGTAAGCAACACTAATTCATGTTAATATTAATGACAAACAGACCATACTCTGCTTTCCAGATAATGAACACATGGAACAAACATTCTCTCCTCCTGCCTCTAAAACTCAGAATGAAATCTCATTTCTCCTCCATATTCCCCTGGCCATTCTACTGAGATGCCATTAGGTGAACTAAACACACTGTGGGAACTCTAAAACTGAGAAGCAATGTTTTAATATCCTTTGTACAGTTTTTGATCTCAGAAGGCTTATCTAAGGCTGATATGTAACCAGGGGAAAAAATGTATTTTCTCTTTTTGCAAAAAAAAAATTATAAAAGAAAGAAAAATAAAAGAAAAGCAAGCTCTTTAATCTCTTGCCTAGTTCCAATGAAATCCAGCCAAGAAAATACTTCAGTCAGTAAAATTAGTATTTGAAGGTAGTATTCAGACAACCTTGCTTCCAATTATACTTTTCAAGGTCCAATCAATAATTAGTTGAAGTCAGGATAGCTTTATAGGAACATCTAACTAAAAGGTAAGTTGATTTTTTTCTTAATAGATCTGGAAAATTTTTTGGAATAAAAGTCATTGCTGAGTGGGGAAGTTTTATTAAGATACCTGAAGAATTTTTCAACTGTAAAATACTGTTTTCTAGAAAAAGTTTTAATAGATCTTTTAAAGATAATAAAACCAAAATAAAATATGGATATATGTGTGATAAGGTTGAACAGTGAAACCTAATTAGGAGGCATTCATTATCCCATAAATATCTTCTCTTTGGTAAGTTTATCTGAGTGATTTCCTAGTACTTATGCATTATGCATGAGTGCTTGACTAATTAATAAATGAACTTTGGATCATTCTAAGACCAATTTATATTTGATCAATATTTGTGTGTCTATGTGTGTGTAATAATTACTTCTCCCATAAATTATCTCATTTTAACCTGGAGAGTTAAAAGAGGGTTGTGTTTAAGAGCATGGTCTCTAGAACTAGATTGTTTGAGCTCATAATCTCAGGCCTATTTCCTACTAGTTGTGTGACCTTGAACTCATGAGGTACTTCCTTAATCTCACTGGGCCTCAATGCTCTCATCCAAAAAAATGGGGATAATAGTTTTTAACTATTTCGTAAGGTGATTTGGAGATTAAAAGCAAATCTATATATAAATGATCATAACAGCGTTCAGAAAATATTAGCTATTACTACTCATGAGGTGAATATTGTTTTTAACTTACTATATAAAGAAATCCAAGTTCAGTCATTGACTTTTCAAAATTTTCTCTCAGGTACCTATAAAGGAATCAGAAATTTTACATTGTCCCATACAGAGGAGTAAATATCAGATGGTTGCAAACTGATCTAATTGGCAATTCACAACATTGGAATATTTTGGGTAAATAGTGGTAGCTTTAATAGGTCTCCTCACCTGCCACTTTGACATTGAGTATAATAGTTCCATAAAAGAATGTTTCAGACCAAATCCTGCCACACCCACATACAGTTAACAATAGGAAGCCACAAAAATACTAATGCAATTAGTTCTATAGGTTCAATGAAGTACCTACTCTCTATAGTTTTAGGTAATTATCAGCATCATGCATAAAAGGTTAATGCAAAGCAGAAAAAAAAACCACAATATGCTAGAGGCAGGATTCCGCGATCTCAGTCGGAGTCAGACAAAGAATATTCTCAAATGAGTGTACTCACACCAGATGGGTTTGAAACCCTAAACCAAGAGGCCATTCTCAAGGGATATAGGCTGTCAAGTTCACCCTATTCTGAAATCCTGTCCATGCAGGAGCCCCAGTCCAATATACCTAGCCAATAACACATACACATCTTGAACATAACTAATTTTATCAATGAAAAAACATTTCTATATCCAATGTGCTAATTACCATGCCATCTGGTGTTGATCTGAGATGAAGAGAGCTGAAAGCTTGGATTAGACACCTCTAAAGAGTGGGATTTTGATTAGAGCCTTTCAAGTGCTCGCCAGCCTACCCCCCAGCATGTGTATTCCATATTTGGTTGTTTGAAATTTTAACTAATCATATCCCACCCTCACTCCACAGATAAAAACTGAGCACACACATACAACACTGCTTTGCTGGAGTGCTTTACATTACAAACAATAAAATATATCATTCTTTAACTCTCTAGATATTCCTTCTTCTAAACTAGCTTCTTGATTTGACCAGCCTGCTTCAGTTGATATGGTCACTACCACACAGATCTTCAATTCCTGATTTCTAATTGAGCAGTGTCTCTGTGCCTGATACTAGTGTCAGTCAATGTTCAAACAACTGTTGTATTAGTATTAGTATTTATTAGTATTAGTATTAGTACTAGTATTAGTATTAGATATTACCAAAGTGCATGGTTTGCTCTCCCTTCTCTCTGTCTCCTAATGCCAATGTATTTATTATTTACTAGGTGTACCAGTTAATAATGTGGATTGTTTTCAATAGGTAGAGTTACACATATGCTGATATATATGTGATTTGATATGCATGCTATTTTGTTGTATTGACAGCAAGCTTCAAAACTTCATATGTCAAATTTGCTGAAGGTGTTAACATAATAGATATTTTTACGCTTAAAAATGTCAATTTCATGCCAAAAAAGAGCATTTGCAGCAAGTTTTAATTCATTACTTTATTTTGAAGAAAAAGTTATCATATACTTCAGGAGGCTTATGGTGAACATGCTGAATCTCAAGATACTTGTGAACGCTGGTTTAAATGCGTTAAAAGTGATGATTTCAATGGGAAAGACAAAGAATGTCCAGGTCAACTGAAAAAGTTTAAAGACCAATAATTACAAGAATTATTGAATGAAGATGCATGTCAAACTCAAAAGCAACTTGCAGAAAGATTAAACATTGCTCAGCAATTTCCGATCGTTTACAAGCAATGGGAAAGATTTTAAAGGAAGAAAAATGGGTGTCACATCAACTGAACAAACGACAAATGGAAAACCGAAAAGTCATCAGTAAAATGTTGCTTCAACAACACGAAAGAAAGTCTTTTTTGCATCGAATTGTGACTGGCGATGAAAAGTGGATTTATTTTGAGAATCCCAAATGCACAAAATCATGGGTTGATCCAGGTCAACCATCAACATGGACTGCAAGGTCAAATCGCTTCAGAAAGAAGACAATGCTCTGCGTTTGGTGGGATTAGGAAGGTGTGATGTATTATGAGCTTCTAAAACCAGGTGAAACTGTTAATACTGACCGCTACCGACAACAAATAATCAATTTGAACCACGCTTTGACTGTGAAACGACCAGAATGTGCCAAAAGACACAGCAAAGTAATTTTGCTTCATGAGGATGCAGCACCACACACTTCAAAACCAGTTAAAGACACGTTAAAAAATCTTGCCTGGGAAGTATTAACCCACCGACCATATTCGCCAGACCGTGCTCCTTCAGATTACCACTTGTTCTGATCAATGGCACACGCACTTTCTGAGCAGCACTTCAAAACATACAAAGGGGAGAGAAACCAAGATGGCGGCATAGGTAAACACCGCAAATTGCTGCCTCCCACAACAACTTCAAAAATACAACTAAAAGACAAAATGGACATCATCCAGAACTACAGGAAGGCTGGCTAAGTGGAAATCCTACAACTAGAAGGAAAGAGAAAAACACACTGAGACTCAGTGTGGAAGTAAAGTGCAGAGGTATGGAGGCGCACATGGCAAGGGCTGGAAACTGAGGACGTGCTGTCTTTTTTAATCAGGAGGGAGTCACAAGCCCCCGACTGTTCTGAACTCCAGTTCCGGGTGAGTCTCTGGGGACCCAGACTCATACGGGGAGAAACTGGACTGTCTGGCAGCGGGCAGAACTCGGAATTGAGGGCAGCTTTCTCTCAGAGGTGCTTGCAGCAATTACTGAGACACTGAGACACGGGGCCTCTTAGGGCAGGGCTGAGGATCAGCCATAGCTGTTTGCTCTGCCCTGTTGATTCCCTGAGAACCTGCTCCACCCAAGCTGTGGCAGAGGCTTTTGCATATGAAAGGCCTGGCCCTTTGCAATCTGAAATTACCTAACAAACTGCAGCTGGGCCAGACAGACCCAGAACTTCCAAGAGAAGGCCCAAGGCCCCACAGCAGCTTGCATTGCTTCACAGCTGGGCCTCATCTGGGCACCTCCAAACCCCAAACAAGGAAGGGGAATCTGCAGATCTCTTCGTAGGTCCTGCTGGGTAGCCTCAGGCAGAGGCTAATTAGCACCTCCTTAGATCCAAGAGCCAGTGTACCCAGTGGTCAGAGTGGGACCATCCAGATTACAACTCCTCAGATCCATCAGGGACACACTCAGGGGGCAGACTCAGTAAGCACCAAAGCCCCACTGAAGCAAGTCTTGCCACATAATGGTGTCTTGAGCACAGAAGTTCTCCCACCATAGACACAGCTGATTCTCACAACCAATTGGCCTGGAGGCCAATTCCTCCCAGTGATACCTACAACAATCAAGGCTTAACTACAACAAGACGGTGCACAAAGCCCACAAAGGGGTGCACCAAGAGTGTCCACCTCATGTAATTGGGGAGGCTGAGCCACTGGGCCCTATAGGACACCTAGCACAGAAAGCCACTCTACCAATACCGGGAAGCATACAAAATGCTGAGACAAAGAAACAGGTCACAAATGACAGAAATGGAGGAAAGCAAACTACTGGATATAGAGTTCAAAACCACAGTTATAAGGTTTTTCAAGCATTTTCTAGAAACCGCCGATAAATTTAGTGAGACCCTGGAGGATATGAAAAAAGACCAACTAGAAATTAAGCATACACTGACTAAAATAAAGAATAATATACAGAGATCCAACAGCAGACAAGAGGATCCCAAGAATCAAGTCAAAGATTTGAAATATGAAGAAGCAAAAAATACCCAACCGAAAAAGAAAAAAGAAAAAAGAATCCAAAAATATGAAGATAGTGTAAGGAGCCTCTGGGACAACTTCAAGTGCACCAACATCCAAATTATAGGGGTGCCAGAAGATGAGAGAGAGCAAGATATTGAAAACCTATTTAAAGAAATAATCACAGAAAACTTCCCCTACCTGATGAAAGAAATAGACTTACAAGTCCAGGAAGCACAGAGAACCCCAAACAAAAGGAATCCAAAGAGGACCACACCCAGATACATCATAATTAAAATGCCAAGAGCAAAAGACAAAGAGAGACTCTTAAAAGCAGCAAGAGAAAGAAAGTCAGTTACATACAAGGGAGTACCCATACGACTGTCAGCTGATTTCTCAACAGAAACTTTGCAGGCCAGAAGGAAGTGGCAAGAAATATTCAAAGTGATGAATGCCAAGAACCTACAACCAAGATTACTTTATCCAGCAAAGCTATCATTCAGAATTGAAGGTCAGATAAAGAGCTTCACAGATAAGAAAAAGCTAAAGGAGTTCATCACCACCAAACCAGTATTATATGAAATGCTGACAGGTATCCTTTAAGAAGAGGAAGAAGAAAAAGGTAAAGATAAAAATTATGAACAGCAAATACATATATATCAACAAGTGAATCTAAAAATCAGTGAATAAAAAATCTGATGAACAGAGTAAACTGGTGAATATAATAGAGCCAGGGGCATAGTAAGGGAATGGACTGACAATTCTTGGGGGGAAAGGGGTGTGGGGGTGCAGAAAGAGACTGGACAAAAATCGTACACCTATGGATGAGGACAGTGGGAGGGATAAGGGCAGAGGGTGGGGTGGGAACTGAGTGGAGGAGAGCTATGGGGGGAAAAAAGAGGAACAACTGTAATAATCTGAACAATAAAGATTTAATTTTTTAAAAAACGTACAAAGAAGTGGAAAATTGGGTCTCTGAATGGTTTGCCTCAAAACAAGAAAAGTTCTATTGGGACGGTATTTACAAATTACTTGAAAGATGGGGGAGATGTATAGCTATTGATGGACATTACTTTGAATAAAGCACTTTTGCTGTTTCTCTTGAAATTATCGTGCTTTCTTTGATTGCAAAATCTACCATTATTAACCGGTACACCTAGTAATCTCTCTGAGATCAGCAGTCTCTGACTCCATTTTCTACCTTCTGTAAGACAGTAGTAATTGATGGAGCATGTGGATGCTAGATAAGGAATAACCCCAACTAAAAGAACTCAAAATAAAAATTGTTGAAAAACACTATCCATACTTTGCCCCCAGATTCCCCACCACTCCTAACCCTACAATGATCTCTCATTCAAACTGTCCTACTGAGCATGTCAGTTCAGTGGGCATTCTTCCACTTATTCTCTCTTGCAACGTTTTCCTCCTTTTGAATTCTATGACTCTCCTTTTACATGGGTAGCTACTTTCTTCTACCCCCATCCTTCTCAGCCTACTTGGAGGGTTATGCTTTCTTTATTGACCCTAAGAATCCATATTGCCCATGATTTGCCCTCAGTCCAAGTCTTGATCGCACTCTTTTGATGAACTCACCCATCACTGTCTGAGTCCTGAAAATTCCTACAGTATCTCTATCTCCAGACCATTCTCTCTTAGTTCTAAACCTGTGCCATCAAATGATCAATAAACTCTCCACTCAGATGCCCCATTAGCAGCTCATACTCATGGCCAAGACTGACCCAACATCTCTCTCTTCCTCCATATTCGTGCACCACTACAAACTCAGCATCTTCCCATCTATTTCCTGCTTCTTCAATTGAAATAGCTATTTTCTAATAACCCAAACCAGAAGCATAGTAGTCATGCTAAGCACAATATATTTTTTCATTTCCCCAGTGCAACCAATAAATAACTCCTCCCAAGTTTGCCTGCTAAATGTGTTTTTGGTTCTGTCTTCTTCAGTTTTTACTATCATTACCTTAGTTTTTAAGTTTTTCTCATTTATCTGGATAACTGCAATACTCTATAAGTAGTTTCCCTGTTTCTACATTTGCCTTCCCCTCCAGTCCTTCCTACATACAACACCAGAGTAATCTAAAATGAAAATTAAATGAAGTCAGACCTAGTCATACCTCATCTTATAATGATTTAATAGATACTATAGCTTTCCTTATAAACTCTAAAGTCCATAGAATTGGTACTGGGAAACCCCCAGTTGGTCTTAGACTTCCTGTCGCTATGTCCAATAAATGAAGGCAAAGTTGAATTATATTAGGCATTTATTAGGAAGGCTAGCCAACCGAGAAGACAGGGTGCTTACAAGCATCAAATCCTGTTTTCCAGCAAGGTTTAGGGGGCAGGATTATAAAGGGGAATGGGATAGGGTGCTATGTGCAGCCCTGGGGGTCTGCAGACATCAGCTATTGTAGTCACCAGGCAATGAGATGATGTTGACGAAATGATGTTTTCACTCCTGGTGGGTTGGCCTGACCATTCTTATTGATTCTGCTTGCTGGATTCACAGCTAAGTCACCTCCCTAATCGCTTCGCACAGGTCTTGAAAAGGAAACTTTAAAAAAAACTTAACCCCCTCTTCACATAAGTATATGTGTTCTAAGATTTAAAATAATATGATTACTTTTCAGATTAATTCAGGTGCTCTATCTATCAGATTATATGTCCCTCCTATCAGAATGTGTATGAAATATTTCATGAACTCACCATTGACCCTTCTATCATACTCTCACCTAATACATTGATTTCCTTGAAGAAAATAAACTATGCCATATTCTTTACACCCTACCCACATGCTATTACACATACAGAATATCCATACCTCCTGACTCCCACCCCACTTGATTCTGTTCCACTTTCGCCATGTAACTCAGATTTCACCTTCCCTGGGAACTTTCCCAATGAGTTCAGAGACCCTCCAAAGAATACAGTTCATATTTTAGATCTCACTGAATTGTTGGTTTATTTGTCTATCTTCCCTGTATGATCCGTAAGGAATGGCACTGATTCGACACAGAGTTTAACATACTAAACTGAAATTAGAGTGCAATAAATATTTGCCTAATGAGTGACTGCTGTGTAATTAGAGAGAGAGAGGATTTCTGAGCCCATAAAGAGGTCTGAATAGTTCCTGTATTTAATGCATGTCCTTCAGGAGTTTAGCTCCATAAAAGTGACATTTACTATCATTTTGCCCCTAGTGATTATTTAATACCATCTACATTTTGTAATTGATTGACTTAACATATGATTGAATGGATTGACTTAATGAGTTACCCCACAAGTATGAACCAGTAACTTCATGAAAACATTTTTATTAGATTCTTATCTCAAATAAAGGTCCCTAAATTAGATGACTTGGATAACTCTGGGAATTTCTGATGAAGACTTTGATGTCAAAGCTTATGAGAGATTGTTTAGCTAAAAAGCAATAATAGTTATCATTTTTTGAATGTTGATTCGGTTTTACACAGAGTGAATTATTACATACCAATAGTTCTCAACTGGGGGGCAATTTTGCCCTCCAGGGACAGTTGACAGTGTCTGGAGACACTATTGCTATCTAGTTGGTAGAAGCCAGGAATGTTGCTGAACATTGTGCAATGAAGGCATAGGACACCCACACACACACACATAACAAAGAAGTATTTGTCCCCAAATGTCAAGTGCTAAGGTACTGTCACTGAGAAATTCTGCTTAACCATAGCAACCTTGTCTGGTTAAAAGATGTCAAACCCATGTTAAGAATAAGAAAATAAGACCTTGAGGACTGAGTATTCAAGACTACTTAGTTAATAAGTAGTGGCACCAGAATTTGAACTCATGTCTCTGAAAGCAGAAACTTATTCTCTTCAATATAGGATGATACCTCCACCCAATAATTATTATTTTTAGGTATAAAGATAACTATGCTATGTATGATTGTATAATGCCCTGTGAAATCACATTTTCCAAAATAAAATATAGAACATCTATATATATAAAAGGCTAATATGCTAAGTGTCTGACTGGTCACTATGATGCACACTGACCACCGGGGGGCAGACGTTCAACACAGGAACTGCCTTGATGTGCACTGGCCACTTACAGAGAAACAGCACCACAAACCTGGCGCCCACAAAGCAACACTCAGCTCCCCCAAGTGGGACATTGGCCCTGCCACCACCCCAGAGTGACAGCCCACTAAATCGCAGCTGATGTTGCTGAGACCCCATGGCACAAAATGCAGCCCACAGCCCAACCCAGCCTGGAAATGGTGGCTGTAGGCGCTGGGTAATGACATCACGTAGCAACACCTGGCTTTCTCTCCCTAGCAACTACTAGCCTCCTCAGAGTTTCTTCAGCCCAGGAACACAACTTGCTTTATAGCCAGGTGCAAACATTTCACACTTTAACCAAATGTCTGTGAAGCATTTTCCATGCTTCATCTCATTTGATCCTCACAGAAGTCCTGGGGTAGGTAGATAGGAGACTCAGTGGAAACCTATTTTCTTTTCATTGGCCTGGAAAATGGAGATTTGGAAAGCTTAGAAACTTGACCCAACTGAAAAGTAGTAAGAAATGGTGGACCTTGAAAATGCCTTCAGATTTTCTCACTGCACAGAATATAGTCAAACGCTGCTGCAGTTAAATATTTTACCTTTTGTTCTCCCTGTGTGATCTACAATAATCTACTTCATGTTGATATTTATTGCTGTGTTGCTGACAATTACCTAAAAGAGAAGTTGGGGTGCTTCACTGGGCTGGAAAAAGTTTAGCTACATTAGAAAGCAGGTCTAATTAAACAAGTTTATTCTATATATGTAAAAGGCTAAGTTGACTCACACGTGCACGATACATATAAAACTCTTGCTGGTGCCAATCACGCCTGTGTTTCTACCTGTCATTGTCAATCATGAATTTGGTTGACACTTCTATTATAAAGAAAGACCAAATTGCAATATTAAAATATTTCATCTAATTAATTTCCTTTCAATGTGCAGGAATCCATGCACCGGGACACTAGTTTTTAAATAATTACAAATAAATTCTTTACAAATGGCCATCAGAAATGTAGGGATGTCAGACGCCCTACATACTTTTTATTTTGATATTATGGTTCTGTGTTTCTGGTTAGTTTTTTTTCTTTCTCAATTATCTACTTCAGTAAGTTGTTAATCTGTGAAACCTGAGGCTATTTAAATTTATATACATTTACATGCATTATCTCTAGTTTTCAAAACAATCCTTTGAGGTAAATGTCATTTTCTCCATATTACAGATAAGAAAGGATGTTTTGTTTAATGAACTCAATTAGTCTATGGAAAAGCTTGGGAAACAATATGTTAAACAGCTTCTCTTGGTTTTAAGCTATCAGTAATTATCCAAAGAGTTTTCTTAAAAACTCAAACACTCCAGATCTAGTTTTTATGTACTTTTTTAAAAAAAAATCCTCACCCAAAGATATTTTTCCATTGATTTTTAGAGAAAGTGGAAGAGAGAGAGAAAGACAGAGATAAATATCAATGTGAGAGAAACACATCAATTGGGCGCCCTGACCAGGGCCCAGGCCGGGGAGGAGACTGAAACCCAAACTAGGTACATGCCCTTGTCTGGAATTGAACCCAGGACCCTCTGGTCCACAGGCCAATGCTCTATCCACTGAGCCAAATTGGTAAGGCCAGATATACTTTTTAAAAATGAGAATCTATTCAGGTTTTAATAGTCAAGATAGCTTTCTCTACACAAGTATTAGGTATAATGATAACTATGTATTGTTTAGCATGACCAACTGTAAGGATGATTTTTAGTTTTCCCCACTAAATTTGAGAAATTATTAAATAGTAAACCATTGATCTACTTATGATTTTACATGTATAATATTCCCTACAAATTAGTAGAACTCTTATAACTAAAGCTAATGATACCCTACTATACTCAGTACTAACTTTGAGTCTCAATATTCAGTATCTGCTTAGTATACTTTCCTTATCATTTTCCATTAAAGGAAATAATAACTTAACCTCATGTTTAATAAACACACTATATAAGAAACTTCCTGGACTACATTAGTCACTACAAGCTGAGAGAAAAGTAGAAATTACATAGCACCAACTTCTATGTTTAGATGTTTTCTCTTAGAAAATTATTTCTGAGAATTCAGCTCTATACAGTCACATAATTAAAACAATAAGTAGAATCACAGGCATAGTTACACGTACCATGGTGTGCATTTTCCCCAAGCATCCTGGAACGGCACATGTCTAATGCATCATAAAGACAACATACAGATGTATAAACCATACATGCATATAAACATGTTATTGTATGTATGCATCATTATACATATAGCAAGCATATATGTGATTTCTGTGATAAAATAAAGGAAAATAAAGGTATAACTCAACCAAGAATTTTTTTTTCCTTTTTTTTAATTTATTGCTTAAAGTATTACAAAGAGTATTACATATGTCTCCTTTTTTTCCCCCCACCCTTGACAATCCCCTGGCCTCCCCTAACCCCCAGTGTCTTATGTCCATTGGTTATGCTTATATGCATGCATACAAGTCCTTTGTCAACCAAGAATTTTTTAAGTGTTTGCTTTCAAGCTAGAAAGAATTTCACCTTACATCACTCAGTTCCGAACAGCCCCAAAGATAAAGCTCAAAACAATAGGAAAGTTCATAGAAAATAATGTAGAAGAACATCCTAAAATGTTGCTCTTTTTAACCCTAAGAATTATTTAAAGCCGCCAAGTTTGAAGGCCAGGCTCTCCTCAGTCCATTCATGCCTCTCCTGTGCCATCTAGTGTTTTGAGGCGATTACTATGGATTTAGAGTTTAGCATACATAGCCTGTTACCACTTCAGCTGACCACTCAGCTTGCCTGCATAGTCAGCCTCAGGCAAGCAAAAAGTAACTTAAGCTCGGGCTGCAAGGGGTGGTTTTATTGGGTTATGAAAAAATTGCAAGTGGATAGGACTTTAATAGCAAAGGAGAAAGCTTTAAAGTTAAGTTCAGGAACTGTGGCTAACAGATGTTGAGAAAATAATGCATAATGGAGCTATTGAGTCTCATTAGATTCATATACAGTCTAACAGAAGTAGAATTTTGATCTGAGGCCGCACATCTGGATGGGAGAAAGTAATAGGAAAAGGATAGAGTGAAACAGAACTATCCTTCCTTTTTCACAGTCGAACACTTTTGCCTCTCTTGTGGTCTGGCTACTGTGCCAGATTCAGTCATAATACCCACTATTAGAAGTGGCTGCCCTGGCTACTTGGTGCTCTCAGTGTAAAATCCTACTTTACTACTTTTATTCCAATGTTCCATTAAAAGCACAGGCTCTCTGCATGGAGCCAGATAGGGATCATTTCCTTCATAATCTTGGATTTTAATTCCTTCTCTGTGGGATACTATTCCATCAGACATAAACAGCTCGATATGTCAATACATAGAAATATTTCTCAATTCATGTCTGCAGTCCCTAACTTGAAAAATAACTCAACCCTATTTATATAACATACCCCTATTTAATTTTAGAATTAAATAGTCTGAATTTTAAAAAAAAAAAAAGAACTGGTGAATTGACTCCATCTTGAATCAGTTTAAGATTGTACACAAAAATAAGTCCTGATCTGTATGCTCAAGGCCAATTAAGCCACACTTACTTATAGTCAATGAATTGTTCCCCCAAAAGGGGAATGTATGCTGCTGCTTCTCATTTGAATTCTACTTCAGGTGCTTTTTTAACTCTATAGGAATCTTCATTACAGAGAAAGAGGGGGCAAGTTGTACATATCTACTTTTGTTCCCTGGCCTTCTGAAAAAAGAGTCAAGAATCACGTATAACCCTTAGAAGGAGGAAAGGAAGAAAGCAGTAATGCATTTTGTGGAACAAAACTGGACTTAATAGGGATTTTTAAATTCTTCCCAAGCATGGATGGTCAGTCGTCGAGTTGATGAATTATCAATCTGATATGATAACAGCTATCATATGTAGAGTTTAAACTGAGCCAAGTTCTGCACTCAGCTCTTTCTTTACATTATTTAAACCAATCCTCACAAGCACCAAGTTAGGACACTGAAGCTTAATTAGATAAGTTCATGTAATTTGCCCACATTCGCAATAACTCATATAGGGCAGAGCCAGACTGATTCCTGAACTGACACTGAGGTTTCTGCTCTAAACCACTTCCTCCCCAGTGATGGAGACAGAGTCTGCCAGAAAGTCAGAACCCCTGATTGTACTTTGTAGGCTAATGCCTCTACCATCATATAAAAAATATTCATAGAGAAAGATGTTATAATTGAATCAGAATGTAAGACCATTCTTCTGAGACTCAATGGAACATCTCTCTTTGGATCCACTCAATGTGCTTTCTGGTCTACAATTGCCTTGAGATCACTTTGTGTCAATACTTTCATGATAATAATAAAAGAAAGTTATCACAAGGCTAGCATGCCAACTCAAACTTGGTTCTTCTATTCAGCAGCACAAATTCTTCCTGCTATCTAGTGATGTATAAACCTTACACAATGGTAGTACAAGTAAACTCATTAAATAAGGCTGCCCAGGACGTAATTCCAAGTCATTAAGTATATCCTGACAGGGTAAATTACATGAAAATTGCATCTTGGTAGATTGATCCAGGTTTAAAGTATTAAACAAACCTTTTCAGATATCACTTGTCTTATCACTTGTCTTCACTGCGCTGTTAGTTCACTAGCAATCAAGACCAAGGCATGGAATTGCTCTTCTACTTTCAACCTAACTCCAACATGGAACAATTTACTAAAATAAAATATAGTTTTCATCTCTAGAGGAAGAGTGTTTTCCCTGGTTGGGTCCCCAATCTGTCCACTTTGGACTCGGATAAAGATTACTCTTCAAGCCCTAACTGGTTTGGCTCAGTGGATAGAGTGTCAGCCTGCAGACTGAAGGGTCCCAGGTTCAATTCTGGTCAAGGGCATGTACCTCAGTTGTGGGCTCATCCCCAGCGGGAGGTGTGCAGGAGGCAGCTGATCGATGTTTCTCTCTCCTTGATGTTTCTAACTCTCTATCCCTCTCCCTTCCTCTCTGCAAAAAATCAATAAAATATATTTTTTTTAAAAAAAAGATTACTCTTCAAAAAAGTGTGAGTGTTCAGTAAAATTCTACCCTTAGAAATACTGCCCCCTGCCTTTTCCCTACATTTATTAACAGACAAGCCCCAGCTGGAGTTCTGGGCTTCCTTGAAGAGTTGGTCACTACATGCCTTTCACCATATTCCTCTTTCAGAAATGCCACTGTGCACTGAATTGTGTCCCCCTGAAATTTTTGTGTTAAAGCACTGACTACCAATGTGATATTATATGAAGATGAGACCTTAGGGAAATAATTCAATTTGATGAATTCATGAGGTTGGGGTCCCCATAATGGGATGGGATTAACACCCTTAAAAATAAAGAGACACCAGAGATCTTTCTGTGTGTGTCTCTCTCTCCCACGTGAAGACACAGTAAGAAGGTAGCTTTCTGAAAGCCAAAAAACGAAACCCCTCACCAGAACTCAACCATGCTGGCACTCTATCTTGAACTTCCAACCTTCAGAACTATGAGAAAAGAAATTTCTGTGGTTTAAGCCACCTACTATGTGGTATTTTGTTATGGCAGCCAAGCAGACTAATACTGATGCACACTACTCGCCACCATCTGAATCTCATTCACCAATGCACATTTTTTTAAAACATTTATTTTTAATTATTATTATTGTTTTAATCTTTACCCAAAGCATACTTTTTCCATTGACTTCTAGTGAGAGTGGAAGGGAGGGAGGAGGGGGAGAGAGAAACATTGACATGAGAGAGACACATCGACTGGTTGCCTCCTGCATGCACCCCTACTGGGGTTGGGGAACCTGAAACACAGGTACGTGCCCATGACCTGGAATTGAACCCGAGACCCTTCAGTCCATGGGCTGTTGTTTAACCACTGAGCCAAACCAGCCAGGATACCAATGCACATTTTAAAATAATTAAGGATTGGTTTTATATATTATCAGGTAAGCCACTACCCTGTCTGAGGTCAACTTTTAGTCCACAGTAATTTGGGTAATGAGAAAAGTTTTGCTGTGAACAGGAGTGATTGGAGAAACTAAAGAAGAGAGGTCACATAAATTCAGTCCAGCAATGCAAAGAGTAGGTATAGGGAACAGTCAAAATCTAAAACCAAAGATATAAGAGAGAAAGGAAGATCAAGTAAGTGAAATTAGTATGGATATTTTAGTACTGAAAAGGAAGTTTATAGACTTTTGCTTCCTTTAATGGTCAAGAGACTTATCCCAGCATTCTGAGCAAAGGCCTACTCTCAGTGTCACAAATCTATAGAATACATCAAGAAAGACACACTTCTGACCTCTTAAGGGCCCCATTTTTTCATTTGAGGATTAAGATAATAAACTGAGTAATTATTGACTTCTGCAGACTTCTGTAAAATCCATATATGAAATTCAGAGTGCTAGGTAGCTTTTGATATTTTTATTCAGTCTGTGGATATATTTTTCTACTGCACACAAAATTACATACACACACACACACACACACACATGCAGTTAACCCTTGAACTATGGGGGGGGAGGTGTTTTATAGGAACTAACCTCACTACAACCCTCCCCAATATACTTCAAAATTTGAATACAATTTTTCACTCCCCCAAACTTAGTGGCCCCTTGGTATCTATGGGGAATGGGTTCCAGGATCCCCCATGGATCTCAAAATTCAAAGATGCTCAAGTCCCCTTGAGAAAATGGCATAGACCAATGCATACAGTCAGTCTTCCGTATCCACAGACTCCTGACCGTGGACTGAAAAAGAGCACAGGTATTTATTGAAAATAAAACTCTATGTAAGTTGACCCGTGCGGTTCAAAACCTGTGTCCTGTGTTGTTTAAGGGTCAAGACAGGGAACTAGAAAGCGGTGTCATTATAAATAGTTGGTCTAAGGGGAAAGTGCCAATAAGAAAGCTAGCCCCTTAATGGGATGCAGAGCAAGGCTCTGAATCCAGGTAAGAAAAGCAAAGGGCAAAATAAGGAGACAGCGCTCCTAATACCTCTAAGTTGGAAGTCTAAACAATGGTCTCAGAAGTAGAGACCAGGGCAGAAGACCATCCCCTATAACAAGGCTAATGATTGGGGCAAGGGGGGGTGGGCACATGACAGCAACAGGGAAGCTCAGAACCCAGGGTTCATCCATGGGAACCAGTTCCAGGCCTAAGGAGATTCTCAGGAGCTCAACATCCGCAGAGCTTCTGCAGATCTTAAGTCTGTGAAGGTGTATACATTTATTCTATTATCATGGATGCAACTACTACCATGGATGAACTTCCTGCTTAGGGCAATGGGGATGAGTGAGCCTGCAGGTAGAGACTGCAGGACCTGTGAGCAAGGGATGAGGCCAGCTTAGGAAACAAGGTAGAGCTAACACCGTGAGAAGAGCTTCAAGACTTTGAGTCTCAGGTTCTTGTGCTTTGGTCTCCCAGCACTTTATAAGGAAATAACATCCTCCTTGATGTATTCCACGCTCATCCATTTTCCTAGACTTTTACTATCTAGTCTAGCAGTTAATTCCAGGTCTGACAAGATACACACCAGTGCAGTTTATCAGCGAGATGGAAAGTCTAAAAGGAGTCTAATTAGCAGTATGTCCGACAGTCTTCTCCACCTATTAGTGGAAAAGATCCAAACTTTAATTATAACTAAACTAACATTCTCTTCTGAACAAAATGAATGTTTCTAATTCCAAGGGGACACAACAAGGAGAAAACACCCAGCACGCAGCTTTTGTGATTGACTCCTCACAATTCTCTCCTATTAACAAGTCGCTTTATGGATGGTCTTCATTACCTAGATAGCAGCAAGGAACACAAAGCCTTATTTTGAGTGTAGCCCAAAGCCCATTCGTTTGAAAGTGTCAATGTTTTATGGTTTTAAGAAACTGTATAAATTGCACTTGTTTGTGCAAGTTCATTTTCCAAATGTGTGAACACAAATGTCTGTTGTCTCTGAGGAAAGCTCATGCTGAGCCACAAGTGGGTCGGACAATTGAGCTCTCAGCTAAGCAGCAGCCTCTGCCAATTGCCATTTTGGTAAGTGGTCCTAAAGTTGATACAGGGGCACATATTTTTTTATTGTTTTCCCAGGGGGAGAAAGCTCTTTTCACAGAGCTTAGACCAGCAAAGATTTTTTTATTTTTATTTTTTGGTTCTTGCTGACATTGCTTCTGTCCTTTTTACACAAAATAATCTGAGGCTCTAATTCTTAACTTCCTTTGTTAAAACTATACTAAAGGCCTACTAACCTGTATCCTTAAAGCCCTGACTTATTTTTACTCCAGATATCATTAAAATCTTTCTCCACTCTCCACTCAGCTCTCCTTTCTCTGGCAGCATGGTAATTCATTGTTTGTATTCCCAAAGAACTCCCCAGGGAGGTCAGCTCTGGAATTTCGAATTTCAGGTCTAGTGCTTGGAATTAGTATGAAGGTTAAGGTCTTCAGTCTTCTTAGTCATATCTTTCAAAACTATTTTAGATCCTCAGAGAAGCTATTCCAATTTAGGAATAAATCTTCTGAGTATATCCCTGACGAAAAATTAACAGCTTGGAGCTGGACAGTTAGAGCATCATCCCATACACCAAAAGGGTGTGGGTTCAATTCCCAGTCAGGGCACATACCTGGGTTTGTGTTTGTTCCAGGTCAGGATGGCTATGGGAGACAGCCAGTTGGTATCTCTCTCACATCAATGTGTTTCTTTCTCTCTCTCTCTCTCTCTCTCTCTCTCTCTCTCTCTCTCTCTCTTCCTTTTTCTCTAATATCAATGAACATATCCTCAGGTGAGGATTTAAAAAATTAATAGCTAGCACAAGGGGCCTTGTGATGGCACTCTTCTCTATCTTGCCTGTGATGGTGACCCCATGAATCTGTACATGTAGTCAAATGGGACAGCACTAAATGCGGGTGCACACGTACATATAAATGAGTCCATATAAAACTGATTAACTGAAATAAGGCTGATGGATTATATCAGTGTCAATTTCCTGGTTATGATATTGTACTATAGGGTTGAAGCAGAAATTTTAGGGAAATATAGGCAGGCTTAGGGATTTTTTTAGAATTGGAGTCCATGGAGAAAACACAGGGAGAAGGTACATTTCCATAACACAAGGAAGCCCGGTGCAGTTACATGTCCATAAGACAAGGGAGCAGCAACAGATACATTTCCATAAGACAAGGGAACTGGAAGTAGCCAAGAAAGGTCTATATTTACAAAATAAAGAGAAGGAAGCCCTGCATTCAGATGGAAAAGAAGAAAGCCCAGAGGGAATAGGGGAACAATGGGGAAGGAGCAGGGAGAACCTCACTTGTCCCATGTGAGGTTCAACCTTTGAGCCCAGGAGTTACTATAGTAACCAACTCGAAGGGGACTATTGACCAATCAGAGGGGATATCAGGACACAGGACCTGCAGCCTATATAAGCCATGGGGAAAAAGAACTCAATGGGACCCTTTTCCCCTTCCCTATTTGGGAGTCCATTTTGTGGGACTCTTCCCTCTCCCCACGTGGGAGTCTGTACTTGTTCTTCAATAAATTTCCACCTTTGCTATACCATTTCTGTCCATGGATTCATTCTTCAATTCCGGCAAAGAATCCGGGTTCCAGTTCAAAAATTCGGTATCAGTGTCACAAGATGCAACCATTGGGGAAAACTGGGTGAAGGATAGATAGATCCCTCTATATTATTTCTTACAATTGCATGTGAATATAAAATTATCTCAAAATAAAATTTTTAAAAACCATTAACAAATTGTACATTTTGGGATGTTTCTAATGTCATTGCCTAAAATTGGCTATTTCCCAAAATATTTAAAAGAACCATGAAAATGTGCAACATAACTAGTCACAATCACCTTTGCTCTGTCCCTCTTGTATGCATGACTATGAATTGCCATTACCAGTAAGGGAAGCCCCAAGCCCACAGCAGAGACAGTACCTGTCATTTTTAATTTTCTGATTTAAATAAAAGGTAGCCTGGTTTTGATGATGGGCCTGAGTTTGTCAGCCACAGGGTCTCCAGTGGGCTTCTGAGTTTTCCAAGGTAAACTCATCAGTCATTCTACTTTCAGTTGTGTATTCAGAAGTGCCCGCTCACAGCCAGACAGAGGGATGTCCTACATTGGTGTCGTAAACTTGAGCTCTCACAGCCACAACCAGTCACAGAAAAGCATGTTAGACGTGGATGTCTTCCTAAGATATTAAAAGAGAGATTTCCTTTCATTTTTATTTTGAATTTTTCCAAAACTAATTTTATGGCTTGGAGCATGTGAATAGGAGAAATGGATGAGTTGACTAGAAAAAAGAAGTTGTCATCTAAATTTTTAACATTGTAGTGAGATTCCATTTTAATACTGTGAAATAAATTTTTTAAAAAAATTTTTATATACTGCCCTGCCCAATGTGGCTCAGTTGGTGCGCATCATCCCATGAACCAAGAGGTTACCAGTTCGATTCCCAGTCAGGGCACATGCCCAGGTTTGGGGCTCAATCCCCAATAGGGGCTTGCAGAAGGCAACCAATCACTGTTTCTCTTTCTCTCTCCCTCTCCCTTCCTCTCTCTCTAAAATCAATTAAAACACACACACACACACACATATTTTTTTTTAATTTTATATCCTAGTTTCTGCTTCCCTAACTCTACAGTCTCTAACAGTGTTCAAATTAACAGACACAATCTCACTTCATCTTCAAACTTGAAACATAAGGAAGCTTAGTTTCTTTCAAAGTAATATCCCATCCTACAAATGTTGACACCTTGCAAAAGGTTTGGCTTCAAACTTCTAAACTGATATTAATCAGACCTGCTCAACCAGAATTGTCTAGGGCTTGAAAAACAATGGTAGGCTGTGTCTAAATGTTTTCCAAAGTTGTGCATTCCAGAATACATCACAGAACTACAGATTCAAGCAAAATGCTCAGCACTTGCAGCTGCAGGAGAGTGGATAACTTTTTCAAATGCACTTCATAGATAATGTGACCCAAACAGACACCTACACAGAGTACTGATTCTGGTGTGGGTGTGGGAAGAAAAATAGCAGGCTGGGATTTGGCTGTTTGTTTTCTTCACTGGGATCTATTTTCAAACACCATTTTTTTCCCATTTCTCATAGTAGCCGTTATGATTCCAGAAATAATGATAAACAATATATTAAGTCCCCAGAACCTGGCTCTCTGTTCTCCAGTGATCACCTGCAAGAAACAACCATCTTACCATCCGTGCTGAAGCTGTGTGGAGGAGTAAAAGCAGCAACATTACCTCAGGCACTGTAAATGTGTAGGATAAAAAGTATCAGCCTGGTAAACCTGCTATAATGTGAACTAATTATAGGGAAAGTTACACATATTGCTGGAAAGTCTAAAGTACAGGCTAATTTAAAATAAGGTACTGTTACTTTTATTTATATAAAATGTACATTTTAGTTTATGTTTATACTAGAGGCCTGATGCATGAAGATTCATGCAAGAATGGGCCTTCCTTCCCCTGGCTGCCAGCACCGCCTTCGCTCTGGCCGGAGCCGCCTTTCTGCCTTCCCACGCTGCCCAGAGGCCCAGAACGACTGCGGTGGTGCGGAACACCTGTGTCGCTCAGCGCCTGAGTATGCAAATTAACCTGACATCTTTGTTGGGCTAATTTGCATAGTCTCTCTGATTGGCTGGTGGGTGTAGCGGAGTGACACCAATTTGCGTGTTTCTCTTTATTAGTGTAGATGGGCTATATGAAAGAGTCTCAGCCAATTTCTAGCAACTTTTCTGTTGTTATTCCAAATTGCTTAGATGCTGTATTCAATGCCCAATTTAACACTGCAGAGTATGCATAAACTAAGAGCATAATCTGTTTTAATAACTGCATAGAGGTGATTTTTCATTACCATACTTTTCATTCTGTTTGTTTCCTTTATGTCAATGGAAAGCCTGTGCTGGATAAACTAGAGGACTATTTGCAAGGAAAAACATGAAAACATTTGTTCCCTTACGTAGTTTTAACATTTCTCTCTCCAATTTTGTTTACACTAGTAGTTTGGGGAACCATTTTTAAATAGGGCTTCCTCCTACATAGAAAGCCTTTTTCCACTCCCATGTCCTCCAAAATCATGCAACGTCAATAATGAGTTTTGATCCTAGCCTAAACAAGACAATAATGCTGATTTTTCCCATCACTTTCATCACCTGGGGCATTAAAGAAAAGCACTTGGTTTCCTATTCCCACTTCCTGAAGAAGCTCAGTGGCTGTGCATTCTAATGCCAAGGCCGGATCAGCAAGAACTGGCTCATCTCCAGATTATTTAGAGAGATGTGCAAGAAGGTGTGGCCGACATCTGCCCACAAGATGGCTCCTTTGGGAAGGGTTAAAGGCAGACTATCAGTCTCCTGCCACTGTTCCCAGCATTTGCATCAGTCATGGGAAGTGATGTCACACACCTGCAGTGCACATGCAAACTGTAAACACTTCACCGACATTGAATTTGAGTCTCCCACCCAAAACCATGCCCAGCTGCCTCATACTGGGTTCCTTGGCTGCCAAGCTTACTAGTCTTCATAGCACTGAGAAAATCGATCGTTGTATGCTAACAATAGTTAAGTCAGTTCAAGTTTTATACCACTAAGCTGGTGGCACAAAATTTGTTTTTTACTGATTACTTCTTACTGTTTCTAGAATAACAGAGGTGGAGTTGAAAGAAATATTAAGGATTATGCAACACAGCACTCTCGTTTTACAAATAATTAAATCACAACCTTACTATATCTTCCTTTCCCATCAGAGTCAAAGGCAGGGGCTGGGATTTAAAGTACTTTTCCATTCCTAGAGTTTAATACCTAGCAGATCCTCAAGTTTGTTAAACAAATGGATGAGTGGGTGGATAAATGGATGGATGGATGGATGGATGAATGGATGACTTAAAACCATTTCACAGAGCCATTCTGGATTACTTGAAACAGTAGATGTGGGTAATTTATTCAATTTTTCTAAAATTGAGTTAATTTATACATTAAATGAAAATAATAATAGCATCTTGTTCAAAGGATTGTTGTGCATATTTCTTGAAATAGTGCTTTTCAAAACTTCCATACAAAGCCAGGCACATAGTGAGGATTCCATACATATTAGCTTGCTGTTATTTTGATAGTGGTTGTATATCACCTTCCATGTTTCCTTGTTATTTCACTCAACCAACCTCTTGGTTCATGCCACACAGGCATCAAGAGCTTTACCCCTCACCTGTGGTCTTTCTCTCCTCCCGTAGATCTACTGTCAGTCTGGGTGACATCAATTCATCAAGCCCTATCTTCACACTTCACAATTCATCAAGCCCTATCTTCACAGTCACTGGTCTTTCATCTTCAGTGACTTGCACTTTTATCTTTCAGTGATATATGTCCCATGGCCATACACAGACATTCTCTCTGGAACCAGTCTTCCTGGATACAAATTCTAGCTCTATTCCTAGTTGTGGCCCTGTAACCGGCGACACAGGCTTTAGTTACCTCATTTGCTAAATAGAATGATAAAGACACTTACCTAGCAGTATTTGCTATAAAATAATAATCAATTATTGTTGGCTCTTACTATTCTCAGCACCCAAATGACACCACCTCTGAAATATTGAACCCCAACACTAATAGGTAATGCGTGGACACTTCAGTTATTCCAACCCTTTCACTACTGTAAATAAGCCATAGCAAAAACCATAGACTAAAAACAAATTACTAAAAGTAATCAAATAGTTTCAAAATATAATCTTGGGTACCTCAACAATAACAATGATGATAAGAATTTACATCTATTGATAATATACTAGTATCTGGCCCAAAAGTGTACCAAAATAAGTATATCATGTGAGTTATGAGCATTTGCTATGTACAGGAGCAATTTGAGGTGCTTTCCACGATGGGTTTTGCATGTACAAATGACAAAACTGAGGTTCAGAGAAACTCAGTAACTTACCCAAATTACACATCTAGTATACAGTATTGCAGAGCTGGGATTCAAACCCATAGACTTAAGGCCCTATTGACAATTCAGTTCATCCCACATGGCAGAGGTGGGATTGAGAGGCAGCTAGTCCGGTACCAGAGTCTATGCTCTTAATTACTTTGTCTCTCTCTCCATAGATTACTAATACTCCAGAATATACACATACATACATTTGTTCAATCATATATTCATATCAAACCATTTAATTCAGAGAACAGGCTGACAACTGTCAGAAGCAGGGGGAGGGGAGGACCAGGTAAAAAAGATGAAGGGATTAAGCAAAAATAAAATACTCATAGACACAGACAACAGTATGGTGATTACCAGAGGAAAAGGGGGGTGGGGGAGGCAGAAGAGGGTAAAAGGGGGATAAATGGTGATGGAAGGAGACTTCACTTGAGGTGGTGAAAAAACACTATTTAATTCCAACAAATTTGCTTTTGGCTACACTAAATGTTTGTTTCAGCCCCAAGAACCCTGCCCTTCAGGGCCAGTGCTAGCCTCTATATGCAGGGACCTTTCATATAAACTCTTCCCTGGCTTACACAGTTGGGGCCCTCGGCCTCAGCATGTCTTTCCTGTCTTTCCCGATGGGTGAAGACCTGTATCCAGACCTAATTGAGCCACCAATGGCAACACGCATTTTTCTGAGTGCCACTCTGCCTCCACGGAGTCAGCTCATTTTCAATACAACGATCCGTGTGGTGACAACTATGGAGGAGCAGGTCTTTCGCCACCACGGAGCAGAGCCCTGAGCTACACAAGGCCCAGCTTGTCGGTGACAACCTCAAAGGCATTCCTTCTGGAGTTTCTAGGCAGGCATTGTCCCCAGGTACATCTTTGCTAAGGCCATCTGGCATTCATTTTTTAGATTCCCCTCCTGAGTTCTCACCAGGGCCACCAAGGAAAGGCAGTCATAATTTTCTGTGGCCACCACAGTCCCTAAGGTGGAGTCACCTGATGGTTCTATAGAACTAAGTAACCATTTCCTGCTGGGTTACAAGTCTGCTAGCCGAGCTGTGTGCTAGGCTCTGGAGTGAGAAGTCAGGCAATGGATGAGAGGGGAGGCAGCAATTCAGTGGCCATTTGGGGCCTTCTGATTTCCTGGAGCAGGAATGTGGGAGTTGGGATGAAGAGGGGGCAGTCTCAGCCTATAATTCAGTAATCATTAATGATAATCTTATTGAACACACTGTCATTCCTTTACCGGCTTTTTCCTCTATTGCAGGACAACACACACCATTACAGAGGGGAGAGGATTACTTCCACAAAACATTTCTTTTTGTGTCAAGAACAATAAAGGACAGCTGGGTGCCCCCCAAAGATGGCGGCGGCTGCTGCGCTCTCGGCACGGGGAAATGGGCGTGGGAACAGGCAAGTCACGCGCATGCGCGCTATCAGGGCACGCCCACTCCGCGGATTTGCAACGCTCCGAACTCTCGTGAGAGCGGTGTCTGCCGGTGGGGACCTGCTGTTGCTCTCACTTTCCATCATGGCGCTGAAGGTGGCCGTGGCTGTTGGCGGCCCAGCGAAGGCAGTGCTCGGGCCAGCCCTCCTCTGTCGTCCTTGGGAGGTTCTGGGTGCCAACGAGACCCCCCGGAGGAGCATTTCACAACAAACAATTCCTCCCTCCGCTAAGTATGGCGGGCGGCACACGGTGACCATGATCCCAGGGGATGGCATTGGGCCAGAGCTCATGTTGCACGTCAAGTCTGTGTTCAGGCACGCGTGTGTGCCGGTGGACTTTGAAGAAGTGCACGTGAGCTCCCATGCTGACGAAGAGGACGTCCGCAACGCCATCATGGCCATCCGCCGAAACCGTGTGGCCCTGAAGGGCAATATTGAAACAAACCATAACCTGCCACCATCCTACAAATCCCGCAACAACATCCTTCGCACCAGCCTAGACCTCTATGCCAACGTCATCCGCTGTAAGAGCCTGCCAGGAGTGGTGACCCGGCACCGGGACATAGATATCCTCATTGTCCGGGAAAACACAGAAGGCGAGTACAGCAGCCTGGAGCACGAGAGTGTGGCAGGAGTGGTGGAGAGCCTGAAGATCATCACCAAGACCAAGTCCCTGCGCATCGCTGAATACGCCTTCAGACTGGCCCATGAGAGTGGGCGCAAGAAAGTGACAGCCGTGCACAAGGCCAACATTATGAAACTGGGCGATGGTCTCTTCCTCCAGTGCTGCAAGGAGGTGGCAGCCCGCTACCCCCACATCACCTTCGAGAATATGATTGTGGACAATACCACCATGCAGCTGGTGTCCCGGCCCCAGCAGTTCGATGTCATGGTGATGCCCAATCTCTACGGGAACATTGTCAGCAACGTCTGCGCAGGGCTGGTCGGGGGCCCTGGCCTTGTGGCTGGAGCCAACTATGGCCATGTGTACGCCGTGTTTGAGACGGCTACAAGGAACACAGGCAAGAGTATTGCCAATAAGAATATTGCCAACCCCACGGCCACGCTGCTGGCAAGTTGCATGATGCTGGACCACCTCAAGCTCCACTCCTACGCCACCACCATCCGCAAGGCTGTCTTGGCATCCATGGACAATGAAAGCATGCACACCCCAGACATTGGGGGCCAGGGCACTACGTCGCAAGCCATCCAGGACATCATCCACCATATCCGCATCATCAACCGCTGGGCTGTGGAGGCCTAGGCTGTCCCTCTCCCAACCCCAGCACCCCGGCTGGCTTGTACGGCAGACCCAGAATAAACTGGATCCTGCCCTAAAAAAAAAAAAAAAAAAAAAAAAAAAGGAGGTAAGGGGGATGGAAAGTAATTAAAAGTATATATGATTTTCAAGAGAGCATAGACCCAATAAGTATGGTATTCATTCTTTCCACAATATTTCAATGCATTGAACTGTATTCAGTGTATTTTTTCATTAAAATATGAATTTTTATCATTCACTAGCTCAGTATTCTTGAAAAATTCTCTTATTTTTTTTGATTTTTGGTTTTCTCTTCTGTAAAATAAGACCATTTCTCTACCTGATCTCAAAAAAAAAAAAAAAAAAACAATCACCCACCCCTCTGAGAGACTTCAATAAATTTATGTTGATTTCACCTGAGTTCAACTTACTCCAAAATCTGTTTGGATTATTTGGAATCAAGTGCTAAATCAAATGGATCAAAACTGTTATCAGATTGCACAAAACATTGGAGACCAAAATGATATTAAAACATCAAAATCTTTCTTCAGCATAATTTTTGCTTCCTGAAGAATGGTTGCCAATAGTTAAAAAGAAACTGGGACCCGCCAACTGTCATTATTGCAGTGTTTAAGGAGATACCGAGTTATCATTGGCAATCCTGAACCCCAGCTCTGCCCACGCACATTAAAGGCCTGCCACAGGGTGGTTGAAATACACATACACAGTCCTTCTGCACAGTCCCTAAACAAACAGAAAATTTTATTATATTTTTACTTCCTTTATAATATCCCGCTTAACAGAGCATGACACACCAAAAAAAGAAAAAAAAAATGCATTCACATCAACTTCAGACAATGCTGTTATATGCCAGCCCAAGGCCTACATTCAGATAAAGGACATTTCACAAATCCCCTGACTTGAGTGTTCTCCTATTGGCTCTTCCACCAGTCACTATTTCTAATTCTTCTCGGTCCACAGGTCTGCTAAAGTGCGGCAAAAACCACAGAAATGTCAAAAACAAGTGTTGGGAATAAGGACTGCAAAGTCCCAACTGCATGTAGGAAAGAAAAAACATGTGCATGAAATTGTCTTCTAGCATTTAAAGTATATTAATCCTCAATTTGTAGTTTTTGGATTCCCGAGGAATTAAAGGCTGTGAATTAAAATAATGCATCAATGAGAGAGCAAAAATGCATCATTTTTGGTTCAGCCTGTCATCTGTGGTGAATCAGATTATTTTTTTTTTTTAGTTTAACCCAATTTAAGCAGAAAAATGAAATAGCTCAGAAAAGCAGAAGACAGCAATAGTCTCCTGACTTCTTAAATCTTATTAGGACATACATACAACCTCCTTCACTCTGCACTGTTGCCCTAACAACTTTCAAGAAGTTAATATTCTTACTTGGCTTTTACATGTGAAAAGTTGTAGTAACACAATTTCTAAAATAGCATAAATTGTGTACATTGATAAAAATTCACATTTATATTAACAAGCAACAACAGGTGTAATGTGGTACTCTATAGTTCGATTATATTCTAGAGGAGTAAGTTCTAACCCTTTATGTCATGAATCTTTAATGATCTATGTACTTCTCTACTGTCTCCTCCTCACATCCACTTTAATTTTATTTAATCTTCTCAGCAATAGGGGGAAATAAGTATTTTTATTTTCAGTTTATAATTTGGGGGGAGGGGAGCAAGTCAGGTTAGTGGAGGTTAAGTGACTGATTCAAAGTCTCACTACTGTCACATGACAGAATTAGTAAGTAAACACAGGCCAGTTTGACTCCAACACATAGTAGATTACATAAAAACAAAACAGTAAGTCAGCTAAGAATCTCCACTACCTAAAATAACAAAGCTGATTCAACCTTACCAGGACTCATCTATTTAGAGAGATTGCCACATGCCAGGGCTTGTATCAGAGGATATGTTAATGTCCCCTGCAGAGTTTCAGACTGAAAACAAGTCTGAATAAGCAATGTAAACCATCAACATCAGTGGCCTTACAGAGGAGTCTGTGGCACACAGCTGATCCTAAACACTTTATTCACAAATATGATATTCAATGTCTCTCAAATCTTTATTTTCATTATTTAATTTTTTTTCCAAAAGCTTAAGTTTTATTCAATCAAAAGTTTGGAAATAAGATGACACACTTTTCTTAATATCCTACCCTTTGTTCTTTCTCTTCTTTTTTCCTGTCTTTATAATGCCTGGTTTTCATTGTTTTATACGTACTAACCACTCAGTATCACTAAAATCTCTTAAGGTTTTACATAACAGAAAACATTAGTCTTTGGTTTTAAATGTTTCATTATATGGTAAGAACAGGGAGGCAAAAAATAAAGACCTTCAGAATTACCAAGTATATTTCCAGGATCCTCTGTAAGTAGCAGTATTAGCTACTAATTCCTGAGAGCCTCTTGTATGCCAGGTACTGTATCTGATCTCACTTTATTTCAGCTGCAAGCTTTTGAGCTATTATCACAAATAAATCTGAAGGAAAAAGAACAGCTTCAGAAGTATTTAAATAACTTGACCAAAATATACCAATAACTGGTGAGAGGATAAGGTCTCCAACTCAAATCTGTCTGACTTGTAGATTTTATTTATTTTGTCTGCCAGAGTCAGGCCCAGGTTCAAATCCCAGTTATCTCCCCTAAAGCAGTGTTCAAATTGTTCAGAAAGGCAATAAATTAATTCAAAAAATATTTGCTATAGATGTGAATGCACATGGCCTGCTCTGATACACCTGAAAATAGCTACTTACTGGAGAAGAGACTTCTCATTGGAAGGTGTCTGTCTGTTTTCTGAGGTGCAGTCAGGTTGGGAGAAGACTGTACCAGATTGGATCAGTGCCAACTTTAAAAACCATATGTGCCAAAACCGGTTTGGCTCAGTGGATAGAGCGTCGGCCTGCGGACTGAAAGGTCCCAGGTTCGATTCCGGTCAAGGGCATGTACCTGGGTTGCGGACACATCCCCAGTAGGAGATGTGCAGGAGGCAGCTGATCGATGTTTCTCTCTCATCGATGTTTCTAACTCTCTATCTCTCTCCCTTCCTCTCTGTAAAAAATCAATAAAATATATTTAAAAAAAAAATAAATAAATAAATAAATCAAAACCATATGTAGTAAATCACCCTTCAGCACAGCAATTATATAATTACTATGAAAGATACAGTCAATGCACTCCAACTGCGCAAACTCCACTAGTAAGGCATTTCTGGACGAACAGGCTATACGTTTCATTCAAACAGAGATCGGGTCTCTCCCTCTAATTCTGTGAGGTATTTCTCCATCTACATCCTCTGTAGAATCACCGAATTGTCAAGGAATCCATAAAACTATCCCCATTAAGTGCAAATGGTTGGTGCCCTGACCTGAACCCCAACTAATTAGAACTGCATGTGCAGAGGGTCTGTGTTTGTCCTAGTGGGTGACCACAGTGACCTTTCACGTCTGCAGATTTGGTAATACATCTTGGGTTGGGCCATCCTGGAAAGTATGCTTGATGTCCCCAATCAAGAGCTGATGTATCTGAGTCAGAATGTCAGAATGTCAACATAGCCTCCTCTTCATGGCATTCTTTTTATTTATTTTTGCACTCTCTTCCTAGTGTGTCATTAATGAGTTGCCTACAATATGTACATACACATACGCCCTTTTCCAAGGATCTGACTCAGCTCTTTGGCAGTATCTTCTCAACAGGGTCTGGGAGCAGGAGAACAAGAGCCAGCACTGATGTCAGATTCCGGGTCACTGGCAGGGACAGGTGGCAACGTTCACACAGCACCTACCCAGGCGATGGCTCGAGCAGTTATTCTTCCCTCACTCTCCAGAAAGTAAATGTATTCCATTTTCTACTTTTAAATTTCTGGGGCTTTTCTTGTTTTCTATTTTATATAGGAGTTTTTAGACAGAGAGACGAATCCCTGTTAGTATTAACCGCTGCACTTTGCATTTCTCATTCTCAAACGCAGCCCTCACCATCTTATCATAACCTTTGCAGGTACTGAGCAAAGGGCCACTCAATCTATCTCTATCTCCCTGCCTACGTGGCAGCTTAATTCTAAGCTGGCATACGCAATTGCTTATAATAAGGTAGTTTTTTTTGTTTTTTTAATATATTTTATTGATTTTTTACAGAGAGGAAGGGAGAGAGAGAGTTAGAAACATCAATGATAGAGAAACATCGATCAGCTGCCTCTTCCACATCTCCCACTGGGGATGTGCCCGCAACCCAGGTACATGCCCTTGATCGGAATCGAACCCGGGACCCTTCAGTCCGCTGGCCGACGCTCTATCCACTGAGCCAAACCGGTTTTGGCAGGTAGTTTATTTTTAAGGGACACAAATGTGTCTCCCACCTAACAACTGAATCTCAGATTTATCATTTATCAAGATAAATCCATAAATAGGAGGTAAAATATGGGTGGGCAAAATAAGGTTCACATTTATTCACATGCAAGAATAATACATGCTTCCTGTACTCGGGTGCCGTAGGATCTGTGCCTTCATTGTCTTACGTAAAATGGAAAAGCAAAATGGATAGAAAGAATTTGGTTACATAAGAATAATATGACAATAAATAATCAAGGAGTAGTCCACAGCATAAGTATGAAGAGATGCCCACAGCATTCATTCAAAGTAAAAATGGCAGAGATGGCTGGCTGATTACCTAAATCTGTATTATGTTTTAGGCCCTACCATGGCTTGATAACCACACTAGAATTAGAGCCCAAAATCTGCCTGAACTATGAAAATGTCTCTACGCCACAGCCTATAGTAATTTTGTGGCTTATGGAAGCAATATATTTCAATGAAAAGAAAAAATAAAAAAACACCACCACAACGGATTTTAAAAGATCTCTTGCCCATCCAGGATCCCCCAACAGAATTTGGGGAAATAATTATCTATAGAAGAATGTGAACAAGAACAGAAATAAAAAGAGAGTGAGACTTAAACTTACCTCTTGTTATGAGAAACCGCAGATTCTCAAACAGCAGCAGCCATTTTATTTACAAGTAAGTCACCAATCCCACAGCTATCCGAGGGCATTTGGCAAGAGATGTTTGCAAGGATTTAATCCTAACCCGAAATTCTCCCTAAGTCAAAAAGAATTCTTCCCAATCAAAGATTCTTAGTTTGGGGTCTGTGAATAGGCTTTGGGGCAGCACATAAAACTGTACGATAAATTGTGTGAGGATATGGATTTTATGAATTTTTCCATGGAGAGTGCATGTAGATTTTATTAGATCTGCAAAGTGGCTTATGAATAAAATATAAAATAAAATAAAATAAAATGTTAAGAACAATGATTTTTGGTCCTGTACAAAAGAAACCATATTATTTGTTCTAGTTTTTTTTGTTTTAAGGGTCTCCCTTTAATAAGTCCAAAAGACCACATGAGAAACATAAGCCATTATTTGAACATGACCATGTAGTCACTAATGACCAATGATTTTTTACATAATCAGAAAATTAAATAAGAAAATGGGTATGAAGTACAGGGCTGATACATAGAAATGTTTAGTGTTAGACAGCATGTATGTGATAGATAAAGACATGTTTAACCTGCAGTAGGACAGGTCTCATCAAGAAAGTCAGACCAGGAGAGCAAATAGACCAAAAGGAATAGGACAGATTAACCACACAGTTCAAATGAGTAACTGACAGGTAGCAAGCTCAGTACTAGAGTGGGTTGGACAGCAGACAAACAGGCAGTGCTCTGGGATAGAAAAGGGGCAGAGTCCCACTTCAAAGAGGGGCAGTTTTGAGGAGTGGGGCCTAGCATTCACCAGCGTCCATCTGGCCACTTTAAAGGAAGCCGATGGGCCTCAGGTAATGAACGTACTGAAGGGCAAAGCACAGCATCCGACTGTATCCACCTAAAAGAATGACTAGATGCTAGTTGACTAGGTAGTGGACTCAAGAACTGCTTTGGCAAGAGCCAAAGTTGGCACAGTCAGTGGAGACGAAGTTGGACCTACAGGTAGGTGTTAAGTAGTCCCAGCTGCCAGAAGTAGAAGCCAAGTACATCATTATTCTATAAACATTTACAAATGGATCCCCACTGCCAAAATGTAACTATAATAAAAGATCTATACCACTGCCTTAGAGATTTCTACTAGTCTCCCATCTCAAAATATCCACCAGTCTACCTATTCTCCATTAGAAAGCATACATTTTGGAGCTGATTCTTGCTCTGTCTGCCCCTCTGGGCCTTATGTTTTTTGACTGTTTCTTACTAGCCTCTATCAACTGACTTGGAAGTTGAATCACACTTCATCTTTGCACCAATCCCTCAGAGACTGCCCTCTCGCGTTTTGGCCCTGCCTATCAAGACCTCAACTTGGCTAGAGGCCCAGATTCTAACTCATCTGGGAGCAGAGGTAAGAAAAGGGCATTGGATTTGGAGGCCGAAAAACTGGACCTGAGTCCAAGCTGTGCCATTAATGAGCAGTGTAGCTTTGGACAGGAATAGCTAACATCGATTGAGCTCTGAATAATTAAATAAAATCACACTTCATCCTCACAAAACCCTGAGGGAAGTTATATTATTATCTGCATTTCACAGTTAAAGAGACTGAGGCACAGAGAGATTAGTTATGTTTCCCAAAGTAACAAGGCTAGGACATCAGCAGAATTATTACTCTCAGGCAGTTCAGACTTCTAACCAACATGCTAACTTACGTCACCAACACTTAACTTTGGACATAGGAACAGTTATAAAGCCAACCTTCATGGGGTGAGGGATTGTGTGCCTAAAACACCAAAAAGTATAAAAAGCAAAAATGTGATATGGGCTCTATGTGCTATAGAAATATAAAGCATTTCTCTTTATTATTGTGTTTTCTTTATCAGTTTTAATTTTTTCACTATTTTTGCTACCCAGAAATCATATTTTTCCTTATTCTACCTTTAAAGAATTAATTTGTAATTAAAATTACCTCTTTATTTTTCATCTTTATTGTTGAAAGTCCTCCTTCTTCCCCATAAACCTCTTCCAGCCTGCCCCTCCCCCCAGGCCCTCCCTACCCTATTGTTATGCATATATGCATACAAGTCCTTTGGTTGATCTCTTCCCACCCACCCTCCCCTACCTTCCCTCTGAGGTTCAACAGTCTGTTCATGCTTCTATGACTCTATTTTTGATCATCAGTTTATTTGGTTCATTAGATTCCACATATGAATGAGATCAAGTGATACTTATCTTTTTTCCTCCCATATCACTTGCTCTGGCACATTTAGAGATAGGGAGTGACTATGTCTGATCCCCCTATACCTTTGCTGGGGAATATTCTTTCCTGACTCATGACTGTGGTTGTTTGAAAAAAAAATTGTTGTAATAGAGCATCCCATACAACATTTCTGCTTTACCCCAGTCTTTCATTTTTTCCATGTTCCTAAAATTTCCTTTTGATGTCTTAAGCCTTATGTTAATACCATTCTTATTGTAGAGGCTGTCAGCCTCCTTCACATATCCCTGGCTCTACACTCCTGCTCTCCAGCACTAGGTCTGAAGACTGCAACCTCCACGGCTTCCTGACCCTGATTCCATTTTTTCCACTGAGTGCTTTTTCCCCTGGTTTTTAAACTCTTTTCACTTCAGTGGATCATTCTCTTCCCACCAGTTTTTAAAAGTAGAATAAAAACTACTACTCTGAGAGAGCCCCTAACGGCACTATTCCTGTTGAGATGAGTTCTCTATACTATTTGAGGGTTCCTAACACTGCACGCTGGCCAGCAGTGGCCAATGGGCCCCAAAATGGAGAACCTATACCCCTGGGAAGAGAAGTCCCAGAGAAGACAGGTCCAACTGTTTACAAGGGTCAGGGCTCTCGGGGGAATAGGAATGTTCAAGGGCATAAACTGGGCTCACAGTCATAAATGATAATCACTGTGATCAAAAGCCAAAAAGATCTCTAAACATAAAACCACCTACTCTGCTGGATAGGCTCAGACACAACCAAAGCAAAGGAACAAATGATCGCTCTAAGGCAAACAAATCAGTTATGAAAATAAAGGTAATTAAACTCCCTTTGTTATAAAGAAGAACAAAGGACTGACAGTAAGTTGATCTTCTTAAGCCCTGTACCCCAGAAAGAGCACCAAATACTCATATTACCCTCGCTTCTACTTTATGTTTTTAATATTATATATTTCTTCCTTTCTGACATTTTTGTTGACAGTTGCTATAGTTTTATGTGGCCCTTCTTTATGTATTTTAAGCATCCACTCTTTTTCTCACATTGTTATCAGATGAAACTATCTAAACAACCACGTTCAGCCTACATTTTAACCAGCCTTTTCCTGCTTTATATTTACCTTCACTTAAACTTTTTCTGGTAGGGAATTTCAGAGTACTCACAGAATGACAGGTGTCATTTTAATTTTTTCCTTTCCCTCCCCTAAGCATGGGGGATGTTGTTAGGATCCTTTAAAAAATTAAATAAAGTTTTTACCATAATGTAACTAGTATAGCACTATAATTGTGCAAAAAAATCACAAGCATAAATATTAATGAATTGTGTTATTTCTCCTGGGTCTCTACCCACTAGCTCAGGAAAGGAATTTTCCAGCACCCTGGAAGCCTATCTCTTCCTAATTACCACGCTGCACTTCTCCACAGAGAAGTCTGCCCTGAATTCTCATACTATACATGAGTAGTGCCTGCTTTTGATCTTTATGTGGATCCTTGTATATATTCTTCAGAGAATGGCTTCTCTCATTGACATTATGTTTTTGAGATTTATCCACGTGGATACCTGTAGGAGTAGTTATTCATGTTTAATGCTGTATGCTTGTCCACCACGTGAATATACATACTGCCATTAACTTATCCATTCTGGGCAACTGGGTTGTTTCCAAGTTTTTGCTATTATGAATAATGCCACTATGGAAAATCTTAACTTGTCCTTTGGTGTATATATCTCCATTGGATCTATATCTAGCAAGGGAATTGTTGGTCATAGGGAGGTGTCTTTAATTTTAACAGATACTTTGAATTTCCAAAAAGTTGCACCAACCGCAATGAGAGTTCCCCTTGCTCTCCTCACCAACGCTAGGCATTTTCAGCCTTATGTCCGTTTGTTTGCCATCCTGGTAGGTGCTAGAGGTATCTCGGTATGCTTTTAATTTGCATTTCCCAGTTTGCTAATGGAGTTAAACATCTTTTCATATGTTCTTTGATCAATTGGATATCTTCTTTGTGAAGTCCCTGTTCAATATCTTGCCCATTTTTCTACTCAGTTGTTCTATTTTATTTATTGATTCATGAGAATCTTCATATATTCTTTGTGAATTATAGGTATAACAAATAGCTAACCCTTTGTTGGTTATATGTGTAACAACCTTTGTCAAATGTGTAGCAAATCTGAACTTGCCTTTTCATTTTTTATTGGTATCTTTTGATGAATAGAGATTCTTAATTTAATGTAGTCCAAGTTGCTAATCTTTATAGTTAGTGCTTTTGTTTTAGAAATGTTTTGCCTACTCTAGGTCATGATTATATATCCTATGTTATTTTCTTGAATCTTTGCTGTTTTACCTTTTATTTTATTTGCTGTAGAACAGCAGCAATCAATCTGGAATTGACTTTTATAAGGTGTGATGCAGGGATCTTTTTGTCTGTGGGCATCCAATTGACCCAACATGAATCAATAAAGAACTGCCCTTTCCCCAACTTTTCTTCAGTGCCAGCTTTGTCATGAATCCCATGTGGTCTGTTTCTGACCCCTCTATTCTATTCCATCGGTTTATTCGTCTACACTAGCACCAATATCACAATGCCTTAATTATTTTGTGGAGTAAGTTTAAAACATTTTTCTTTTTCTTTAATATTCCTTACCTCTTCTCTTCTTTTTTATAATCAAACTAGAGGCCCGATGCATGAATTCATCTTTATTTTTTCAGCAGGTAATCGGGCACATAATTTCTCCATGAAAACTGTTTCTTACATACTTCTGTTGAAGGCAGTCACAGAGCAGTCACATGTACCTCCTTCACTCACACAGCCCTTCTCTGCACACCCCTCCCTAGGGGTTCCTGTGCTCTGCTCCCCTCCCTCTGGGTGTCTCTAAAACCAGACTCCTAGAGAATTCAGGATCCAGGTTGGATGCTATCGCCTTCTAGTTTCTAGTCCACATGATTTTTCCTTTGAAACATATATTTGGTTAAAACTCCTGACTTCATGTTGTTGGTTGTTTCACCTTTCTCCCATGAAAACAGCAGCCAAAAAATTATTCAGACAAAACTCAAAAGTCTCTCTGAACTCAGAAACAAGAGCATTAATGCCAGAATCACTTCCCCTCTTCCACAGCATGAGTGTTCCTTGAACTAAGATGCCTGCTTCTTATCTGTAGCCTTTGATTGAAACTCCAGCATAAGTCACATTCTTTCTCCAAGAGCAGGAGAGAAAAATATTGGCTTTAGAATCAGAAGATCTTAGGTTCAAAGCCTGGTTTGACATTTAGTAGCTGTGCTTCTGGCAAATAGTTTGATGAGAAAAGGTAACAATATATTTAAGCTTCTAAAGCAGTGCCTAGTGCTTAGGAATTTCTTGTCAACCGCTGCCTTCTATTTCAGTGCAATTCTCTTTCTTACAGCATATTTTATAGAAACTATAACCTTTGCATTGGGGTCTATGATTAACTTTCTGTTTTCATTCTTAATCCTACCATGCTTCTCCCTTCTTTTCTATTGTCATACGATAAAATCACAGCATTTAATACTCTCTTTATTGGTCAATAATCTCGTTCTTCTCTAATAGTCTTAGCTCTAGTTATAACTTCTTGTAGCATTTGTTCATAAATTTTCCATTTTTTAAACCTTTGTTATTTCTGTTCATAAGTTCTGTTACTTTTTGCAGCTGGATAACTTTGCAGATCCTTATAATTGAGGCATTCTATGCATCCAGTGTTTTAAGGTCCGTCCACTCCCTCTGAGCCTGTCAGTCAGTCACCTCCATTACTGCCTCTTCTGGACTCCCCACTCCCACAAGACACATCTGCATTTCTTGTCACCTCCTCAATGCTGCAGCTTATTCACCACCAGCCACCTCACCCACTGAAGCCACAGATGGACAGGAGTCACTCTATTGGAAGCTAATTTAGAGTAAATGTGTCCTCTTCTCTTTAGCATAATATCTCATCTGATGCAGCCCACTCAGTGCTACATTGACCATATTTATCAGAAACAAATGAGTGAAAACAACTCTTTTCATTTTATTCTGCATCCAGGAACATATCTCAATAACCATAAAAGAGCCCCCCTCTCTTGATGACTGGGCTGTAGTTGGGTCAGCTCAGCAGGCTGACTTCTTCTTCCCTTAGGATGGGTTCTTTCCAACAAGAATCCTAACTTCATCTTACAAAGAAGCCCCTGGAAGGCAAGTTTCACCAGCTCCCAGAGAGGCTCACACATATCTAAATTACCTATAACCAAGAATGAACTCAACTCAGGCCCCTGTAGTACTATCAAGTGTACAAAAAAAAAAAAAAAAAAAAAAAAAAAAAAAAAAAAAAGCCCTTCTACACGTATTTATATACTCTGAGACTAGGAATGTTCCTTCTCATTTGTTTTCTCCTAAAATACAGTTGGATTCCCCTCCCGTACTGCCCTTCTTGTTATATATGGGGAAGGTGACATGACCTTTAATAATTTTTTCCTTTCGCATTTCATTTGGAGCCATACACATGTACTTATCTGATCTTCTCTCTTCACCAGAATATAAATCTTCCAAACATGATTTCATTTTTAAAACATCCATACTGTGGTTTGAATAAATAAAATTCCTACCCTGTAAAACTTTCCTCCCTTACTGACCAGCAAAAACAGCCACAACCCAGGTCTTGAGTGGACAGTATATTTCCCTTTTGGTATTCAGTCTTATTCCTTGTACCAAGTCACACCCCCATGTATCTCACCTCAAATCCCCAAGGCCTCTTAAAGTTCTCTGTGCTCTTAAAGCACAGGAACACAGCATGCTCAGATCACAGGGTGCTTCAGAGATCAGGAAGTTCAAAAGCTTTAGAACACACGTGAGGAAACTGAGACCGAAAGTTTCAGAGACCTGCTCAAGGTCATACAGGTGGAAACACCATCACCAGCACCATTTTATTTTATTTCTTTTTTTTTGATATGCAGGAATAATATCACATCCCCCACAAAATGTGTTGCTATCACAGGAGTTAAATTTAAAGAGTACATTCCTCTTACTATTGTTGGTTTTTACTCAGGACATGTTTAAATCAAGCACATTTATTTACAGGGCAAATCTGGTATACCTAATGTCATACCAAGCCTAAGATTAAGGAGCCTTAAGAAAACTTGGGGGGAGGCACAAATATTTCTTACACTTGGCCCCATCTCTCTGGCTAGAATTCTAAGGCAGTGATGAAGGCAGTGGGCCTTCTCATCTCCCCATTAGGCTGCGACTGGAGATCCAACCTGATGGATGAGAGACCTAAAGTGCTTCTCACCCCTTCTCATAACTCAGAAGTAGCACTGAAATCCACTATATGAGTTTTCTCATTACACAAATAGACCCAAGATTCCACAACAAACTACTTAGAATTATTCACAGTACTGCTTTCCTCCTTTAGTCACATGGTCATAGACATATTTATAAGGCTTGGTTGTCTTAATAATACTTTACATTTGTTAAAAATAATGTGTGAAATGCATTTATTAAGAAGAGAGTAACATTCATTATTCTCCTTTAATTTATAGTTAGGAACTTGATCAAAGCATGATCATGGTGTCACCCTGATGGTTAGTAATTAAACTAAGATGAGGACAGAGATTCCAAATTCACACCCTAATGACTCAATTCATTAGAAACAATCACTTGGATTTACTTTGTATCTCAAGCTTATTTATTGCCAGTCTACCTATGTTGTCAAGGATTACATGAAAATTCTTGCTGATGAAAGGGGTTTGTTCACTGTTTTCAAACCAAGGACTTTGTCGAGTTTCTTAATCAAGAATCACTTCATGGCCTTTTTACTTGCTATAGTTATTAAGTCATTGTTATGTATTCTGCCAAACATCACCTACCTCACTCTTAGTTACAAGAGTACAAAATGATAATAATAACATATCCAGAGCAAGCCAGAAAATATAGATTGGATCATTCTATAATACTGAAAAAAAAAAATGAGAGGTGAAGGAAAGAACAGGGCCATGCATTCCAACATACATGAGCAATTTGTTCAAAGCCAAATCTCAAATGTAGGCTGAATAAGCAAACTTTTCAATTTATTCTAACAGTATGAGGAAGGAAATAAATACTTTTATCCATTTAGTGCCATCAAGTTCTGCATTTTACATTTTACATTGTACAGTTACAATCCTTGCCATGAGTCTCCAGAACAAACTATGGGTTCATTTTAAAGAGTCTTTTAAATCATTCAAGCATTAAACACCTCAACTTCAAGCAAGAAAGTACAGTTATCCAATTATCTCTTCTGTGACTTTGATTTCTTTGGATAACTGGTTTTATGAGGAAATACACACAAAACTAGGCTTACTTAATGCAGATGTAAGTTTAATTCTGAAAATGCAGCCCAAAAATTAAATGTATGCAAAATCTAGACATCATTCAATACAAGCAAAGAGGAGCAAATGCTTAACTCATTCAGTAGCTCCAGATCAGAAAGATGGCACAGTATAATGGAATGAGCTAAAGTCCAATGTTTAAAAACTACCTCCATTGTAATCACTGTCATTATGAGCAATTCATTTAAACTTACAAAATGGTAGAGAATTCTGAAATTAACCAGTATTAAACATGTAATTAGCAATAACCTGGTTGCACCTGATAGGTAGAATAAAAGAAAATATTGTAAGTTGAGAAATATTAACATAAATGGAGTCTCAGAGTCCAGGAGATGGAAACACAGGGATAAGCAAGCAAAATATCTCTAAGTAACAAGTAGAAAAGTAGGAAAAGATGAATGGTGTCTCCAAACGCCTTTGAGATTTGCTATTTGTCATATAGTTCACTAGTGAATTCTATCAAAAAATCTAAGAAAGAAATAACATTTCTTCACAGATTCTTCCAGAAATAGAAAAAAAATGAAGGTAAGACTTTCCAACTCATTTTAAAAGGTAGTATCACTTTGACCAAAACCAGAGAAAGATATTACAATAAAACTATTTACTATTATCCATTATTATCATGGATGCAAAACAAAACAAAACAGAAATACTAGCAAATCAAATCCAGCAACATATAAAATGATTACATCATAACCAATAGGTGTTTATGCTGGTAATGCAAGGTTAGTTCAACATTGGGAAATCAATCAATGACACTTATCATATAAATAGACTAAATATAACCAAACAAAATAAATAATAATCTCAATAGAAGCAAAAGGAGCATTTTTATAAATACATTTCCCATTCATGATAAAAACTAACAAAACTAGAAATAAAGAAAAATTCCTCAACTTAATAAGGGACACCTATACAACCTAAAGCTAACATTGTACTTAATAGAAAAACTGAATGCTTCATCTTTAAGATAAAAAAACAGCCCTGACTGGTTTTGCTCAGTGGATAGAGCATCGGCCTACGGACTCAAGGGTCCCAGGTTCAATTCCGGTCAAAGGCATGTACCTTGGTTGCGGGCACATCTCCAGTGGGGAGTGCAGGAGGCAGCTGATTGATGTTTCTCTCTCATCGAAGTTTCTATCTCTCTATCCTTCTCCCTTCCTCTCTGTAAAAAATCAATAAAATATATAAAAAAAATGATTCTGGAACAATTGAAAATCTATATACAATAAAATAAAAAATAAAAAGTAAATAACCTCAACCTATCCCTTGCACCATGTACAAAAACTAAAAATAAACTATAGAAGAAAATATTTCAACCTTGGATTAAGCAAAAACTTCTTAAAACACAGAAAACCTCTATATACTATATAAAAGGCTAATATGCTAAGTGTCTATCCAACCGGTAGCTATGATGTGCACTGACCACCCGGGGGCAAATGCTCAATGCAGGAGCTGCCAAGCTGCAGTGACTTGGCAGCGGTGGTTCTCAGGTGATGCACCCCGAAACCAGAGAGGAGGGAGCCCGATTCCTCATGGGGCTGCACAATTCCACCTTTGGCTGTGAGTTATGTTGTTGCTGGGGCACTGTCAGGCCCAAATCTGGTTTACTGCACACTTGCATTTGCATTCCACACCCTCTATGACAGCAACTTCGCAGAGTGCCCTCTCGCACTCCCGGACCCCTTGGGGGATGTCAGAGAGCCAGTTTCAGCCTGATCCCTGCAGGCCACGCCAAGGGACCCCACATGCCTGAGGGACCCTATTCACTCTGCAGACGTCCTTCAAGCCACAGTGCCACCCCAGGTGTGGCCAGCTGGGGAGGGACCGCCGAGGTTGGCTCCAAGGCGTGTCTGGCCCATCTCGCCCAGTCCCGCCCTGCCAAACCACCTTCTAATTAATTTCCTTTCAGTGTGCATGAACCCATGCACTGGGTGACTAGTATATTATAAAAGGAAAAAAATTAATAAATTAGACTTCATCAAAATTAAAAGCTTCTACTCTTTAAAATATTGTTAAGGCAATAAAAAGAGAATTCACAAGCTATGAGAAAAATATTTTCAAAGTGGCTCGGCTGGCATGGCTCAGTGGTCTACCTATGAACCAGGAGGTCACGGTTTGATTCCCTGTCAGGGCACATGCCCAGGTTGCAGGCTCCCTTCCCAGTGTGAGGCGTGCAGGAGGCAGCCAATCAATAATTCTCTCTCATCATTGATGTTTCTCTCTCTCTCTTCCTCTCCCTCTCCCTCTTCCTTTCTCTCTGAAATCAATAAAAATATATTTTAAAAAATATTTGCAAAGTATATACAGTCATGCCTCATTTTATTGGTTTTCCCTCTATTGTGGTCAATAAGTACTGTTTTATTACAAAATGAAGGTCTGTGACAATCCTGCATCAAGCAAGTCTATAAGCATCATTTTTCTAATAGCATTTGCTCACTTCATGTCTCTGTGTCACATTTTGGTGAATTTCACTATATTTCAAACATTTTTATTATCATTATATTTGTGGTGGTGATCTGTGATCAATAATATTTTAATTGATTTTTAAAATTCTAATCAATCAGCAGCCATAAACATCGAGGCAAGACCCTCCACCAGCAAAATATTACAAGTTCAGCTGAAGGCTCAGATGATGGTTAGCATTTGTTAGCAATAAAGTATTTTTAAATTAGGGTATGCACATTTTTAGATACAATGGTATTGCATACTTAATATACTACATTATAGTATACACATAACTTTTTATGCATTGGAAAACCCAAGAAATTTGTGTGACTCACTTTATTGAGATATTGACTTTATTGCAGTGGTTCGGAACTGAACCCGCAATATGTCCAAGGCATCGGTTCTCAACCTGTGGGTCGCGACCCCTTTAGGGGTCAAAGGACCCTTTCACAGGGGTTGCCTAAGACCATCGGAAAACACATATATAATTACACATTGTTTTGTGATTAATCACTATGCTTTAATTATGTTCAATTTGTAACAATGAAATTGGGGGTCACCACAACATGAGGAACTGTATTAAAGGGTCACGGCATTAGGAAAGTTGAGAACCACTGGTCCAAGGTATCTCCTGTGTCTGATAATGACTAGCACCCAGAATTTTTTTTAAATCTCTCACAACTCAATAATAAAAAAACATACAACTCAATTAAAAAAAAAAAAGGGCATGAGATTTTAACAGATACTTTACCAAAGAATCTATACACAAATGGCAAATAAGCACATGAAAAGATGCCCCATATCACTAATCACTAGAGAATTGAAAAGAAAAAAACAATGTGATACCACTACGAAAATATTAGAGTGGCTAATATTTAAAATGACAATATCAGAAGCTGGCAAGGATGAAAAGAAACTGGAGCGCTTATACTTTTCTGGTATGAATGTAAAAATGACACAGCCACTTTGAAATAGTGTATAGTTTCTCATAAAATTAATCACACACTTATCATATGACCATAAATACCACTGCTAGATATTTAGCTAAGAGCAATGCAAAAATATGTCCATCAAAGAACCTGTATGCAAGTGCTTATAGCTGCATCATTCATAACTGCCAAAAACTGAGAACAACTCCAATGACCATCGACTGGCAAACAGATATAACTAAGCTGTGGCATGCTGGCACAATGAAATACTATACTACTCATCATTAATCCAAAGAGTGAACACGGATACATGTAACAATACGGATAAATATCAAACGCAATGTGTGGAGTGAGAGAAGACAGACTCAAAAGGCTATATACTGTCTGAGGCAATTTTTATGATATTCTGGAAAAGACAAAAATCTCAGTGACAAAAAATGGATCAGTGTCGGTTGCCAAGGTGTAGGGTGGGGTGAGGGGGGCTGATTACAAATGAACATAAGACAACTTTTAGAAGCAATAGAAATGTTCTATATCTTGATTGTGGTGGTGGTTACATAACCAGAGTATTTAGTTAATGGGATACACAGTCCATTGATTACATTAGGAATTCAAAGTTCATGAGGGAGAAGGAGAGGGAGAGGGGGAGGGGGAGGGGAGGGGAAGAGAGAGCGGGAGGGGTAGAGGGAGGAGGAGGGATCTATTTTCCATCAAATTCCAGGTAATAATTATAGAAGGGATAATAGAATTGGAAAATCATCATTTGGCACCAATCTTATGATAACTGATTCAGACAAAAATAAGCAAAAGATGCTAAAACTAGTGAGTAAAGATTTAATAAGGAATAGAATACTTACATGAACTCAAAGTATCTCCCACATAATGCTTATTAATTAGTTGTTAATAAGTACAAAATAGTGGTTAAAGAACTTTAGAGAGGTAGACTGTAAATTAACATTATTAATACTAGCACAAATTGACATTACTTGTTTCCTAATATAAAGTGCAGTGAAGAAAACAGCATCCTTTTTGTAACATTACTGCCAAAAAAAAGTATATTCTGAATCTAAGCATGAGGAAACATTAGATAAACTGAGAGATAATCTACAAAAGAATTGGCTTGTACACTTCTAAAATATCTAGGTCAAGAAACAAAGTAAGGCCGAAAAATTGCTGCACATTGAAGGAAACTTTAAAAATATGGCAATTAAATGAAACTCTTGATCTTGAACTGATTCCCTCACCAGAAGTTTTGTTTTTCCCATAGTATGCTTTCCTCCTTCCCCTTCCCCTCCCTCCCCCTCCTCCTCCTCCCCTTTATTTCCTTTTGTCTATTGCTATAAATGATATTATTGAGACAATCACTGAAATTTAAATGGGGTTTTGGGGGTTATATAGTACTCTTGAACCAATATTAATTTTCTAATTTTGATATGTGTGTGTGTGTGTGTGTGTGTGTATACTGATTATGAAAGAGGAGGATATAGACACAGATATTTAGGGATATCACATCTGCAACATACAATCAACTGGAAAGAAAAGATAAATGATAGAGACTGATGACACATACGTACATACATAAAAGAGGCAAATGTGTTAAAATGGTAACAACTTGGGAATTAGGCTAACCAAGATTTCTTTGTACCATCTTTGCAACTTTTCTGAGAGTTTGAAAAATATTTCACAATAAAATGTTTAAAAACAACAGCAGTATTTATCTCCCCCTCAATTTTCTCTGTGTGTGTCTTGAATTCCACAGAGATATAAATGACCAATTAGAAAAACCCATTATGGTATTGTTCCCTTACATTCTCCTATTGCTTTTTTTCCAATTTTTAAAAAAGGCCTAAAACCTTCAATATGAGGTGAAAAAAAAACAAACACTTTTTTGGAAACCTTGAATATTGCCCAACCATACTTTCTCATTTCTGTGATTAGTACTGGCTCTTTCCTTCAACTTGGTCTTAGTTCAGAGCTGTAAATACATCCGGCTTTGTGACTTTCTCATAAAATTTATTAATTAAGGTTTCTTTTAAAAAAACAAAAAACAAACAAACAAAAAAAAAACAATGCACCCCTGAAGAAACTCTTTTGACCTGACACCACATAGCATTGGGATAAAAAATACTTGTCTGGTAAAACATCTGAAAACCCACAGTCATGTAATGATGCGTATGTGACTGTTGGAACTGAAAGTATGAGCCTCGCTTGCATGAGGTTTGTGGGTATATAATTACCAGTATTAAATTATGTGGTTGACATTAACTTACTGCCATATTTATTACTGCTATTAGAACTGCTGACTACAACATGTGACATGTTCTTCTTATGATAAATTGTGGCCCTTCCTTATCTAAAACAAAGCACTCTACTTTCTCTTTGTATGGCCCTGTGAATGAGGTATAATAAACAGTGTAGACATTTTAGTGGTGGGAGCATGTTAGAAGAAAACCCTAGGACTGATTACCTCTGAAACTAATATAAGAACATAAGGTTGAAATGTTGATATTTAATATCTACAGAAGCTGAGTAAGGAGAATAAATAGTTCTGGCCATAAAACCCAGAGTATTACGTTATTCTAAATAACTGGACATACCCATAACCCAACACAATAACTCCAATCAAAAGTAAAAGAAATTGCCTGGCCGGTTTGGCTCAGTGGATAGAGCGTCAGACTGAAGGATTCCAGGTTTGATTCCAGTCAAGGGCACATACCTTGGTTGCAGGCTCCTCCCTGGCCCAGGCCCTGGTCTGGACATGTGCAGGAGGCAACCAATCGATGTGTTTCACATCGATATTTCCCTCTGTCTTTCCCTTCTCTCTAAGAATCATTGGAAAAATATCCTTGGGTGAGGATTAAAAAAAAAAGTAGAAGAAATTGAGAGCATTGAATTGTGAATCTTGAGTTTTTGTTTTGTTTTCCTGATTCATTCAAATGTGAAATAGCTCACACAATAGGCAGTAAATATAAAACCTACAGTTCTTTATGTTCACAGCGCATTGCTCATGCCAGGTGTCCTTTAAATCCAGCCACAGTCCCATGGCAAGTGCTGGGTAGTCTTAGGATGAGAAAAGAGTTGCGGATCCTACTAAGCATTTCCTAGCGCAGGTCAGACCTGCCCAGGCCTTTCATCACAGTCACCACACTGTCACCACTGGAAAGGCCTTAGGGTGCTCGTTAAACAAAAAGACCATGCGGTAGTTTGGGAGCAACCACTTTCTTAAATACTCTAATTTTGTTTCAGTTGCATAAGTAAAAGAACACACACACACACACACACACAAAAAAAACCCAACTACTGTTCCCAGTTGAACTGTATATAGAGATATTATGCTTGGTATAGGGGAATAAGATGAAAAATTATAGCCTTTAGCAAAAGAAGTTAATGTGATAATTAATTTTTATAATCTGATTTTATTTAGCTTTCTGATAGCATAAGAATACTCTGATACAAGTTCAATTGTACTGAATTCACAAAAAGTTCTGTATCAGGTGTTTTATTTCTCTACTAGAGGCCTGATGCATGAAATTCGTGCAAGAATAGGCCTTCCTTCCCCTGGCTGCTGCTGGCACCGGCTTCTCTCTGGCACCCGGGATCTGGGCTTCCCCCACAGCCCTGGCTTCATCTGTTAGCATTTTACACTTTTATTATTATAGATGTTTTGATGAACCATGGATCCCTTGAAAACTGGATGTTGCTATTGGGAACTGAGCTAAGCCAATTTGCTCTTATACACTTTTAGGTAAATTTTTGGTAGAAAATCATAGTCAGCAATGGGAGAGGAAAGATAACTATTCCCCACAACTTCCTGGGTCCTAACTAAAGCAAGTTTCAAACCAGATTCTGCCCCGCATAGACATCCATTAAATAAGCAGATACAAGAGTTCCTTCAACGTGTTGTAAGCACTTGATGAAGTCCCAGCTCTGTCCTTTAAGAGGTCCTTGCAAGGAAGGTTCATTCAAGCCAGGACTGGATAGATGATTTGTAGAGCCCAGTGCAAGGTAAAAATGTCTTCAAAATTTATAAAAATTTCAAGATAGCAATAGCAAAGCATTAAACCATATGGGGGTCCCTTCTAAGCACAAGTCACATGGCCAGCATAGTTATGCACTCACATCAGACATAGATTCCAGAGTCAAGTGCCTGTCACTCTACAGCAACCACCAGGCAACAAGAGATTTTCCTAAATCAATGGCTGGACAAACAACTGATTTGAAATCAAGTTGTAAGTTGGTCCGGCGGTTGTGGGTTATTGTTAAGCTGAAATCAAGCTGTAAATTGATTATATGATGTTTTCATTCTGAGCCAATGGCTCCATTGAGGTAAAAAGTAGTTGCCTGTGGATGAAAGAAAAAACAGACAGGGAACTGTGCCTCTTGATGTACACCGTGACCCAGAGAGCAGATGACTCCACAGAGAGGAATTATTTGTTGTTGCTTAACAAAATAAGTCTTGCTTAAATATCCAGCGTCAACACCACAGCTTCCCATTTTCCTGTTCTGAGATTTTCTGATCCGTAAATTCTCCCCAAACTAATTTTGTCTGAGTTGATGTTGCATGAGACCTCCTGTTTTGTTTTATTTTTACATTCCACATTGTGCATCTGACTTTGGATTTTTTTATTTTTTTTATTTTTTAGGCTTCCTAACCTGCTGCTCTCACACCAAATGCTCCACTGTAAGCCAGGAACCCAATGTTTCCACTGTGCAGTTTTTCCCTTCCCTTAATCAGAAGTCACATGAGGCGTAAGTCTTACCAGGATTCAGTAGATTCCACATAAACTTTAAAATTGCATTGTAGAAAAAATAATGTAGCTCTATTGTGCACAAACCAGAATGTCCATCGTGTGACACAGTATAATAGTAGTCAGCCTTAGAAATAAAAAGAGCCTGAACAGGATATGTAAGGTGGTATAGCACTTGCAATGGAAATAATTATAATAGATAAGATTTATTTTTAAAAATATATATTTTATTGATTTTTTACAGAGAGGAAGGGATAGGGATAGAGAGTTAGAAACATCGATGAGAGAGAAACATCAATCAGCTGCCTCCTGCACACTCCCTAATGGGGATGTGCCCGCAACCAAGGTACATGCCCTTGACCAGAATTGAACCTGGGACCCTTGAGTCTGCAGGCTGACGCTCTATCCACTGAGCCAAACCGGTTAGGGCGATAAGATTTATTTTGCCGAAACCGGTTTGGCTCAGTGGATAGAGCGTCGGCCTGTGGACTGAAAGGTCCCAGGTTCGATTCCGGTCAAGGGCATGTGCCTGGGTTGCGGGCACGTCCCCGGTGGGGGATGTGCAGGAGGCGGCTGGTCGATGTTTCTCTCTCATCGATGTTTCTGACTCTCTATCTCTCTCTCTTCCTCTCTGTAAAAAATCAATAAAATATATTTAAAAAAAAAAAAAGATTTATTTTAATCATATATGAGCGTTTATTCCAATACTGCCGTCAGTATGGGAGAGCAGCAGGTCATCCACAAAAATCTGCTCTGCAGCCCCCCATAAGCCAGCTGCTTATATAGGGTAGACAAAGATTACAAGGGGAAGTAGGCAAGGTGGGCTCAGGAGGAACTGGGGTGGGACTCCATCATTTGGGCAACAAGGTTGTTAATCTTTCCATGATTTTAGTTAGTTCTTGACTAGGGATGGACTGAATTCCAAGGTTGACTCCCAGGTCCAAGGTTGACTCCCAGGTCCTGGGGGCGCACAACTCTCAGCCAGGTTAGAATGTCCTTTGTCTTAGGTGAGACTACGGGAATTGCTGAGGCTATGGCTGCGACTCAAAACAGGAAAATACCTGGGGGCACCCTGAGGAGTCTCTCGCTTACATCCCTTCATGGTTGCCAGAATATGTAACCAGACAATCAATGGGTCCATGTTGCCTGTCACTACTTGAGCCAATTAAGCAGAGACAGGGTTGAATCATATATGAGTGTTTATTCCAATACTGCCAGCAGCATAGGAGAGCAGCAGGTCACCCACAAAAATCTGCTCTTAATAGATAAGATTTATTGAGTACTACTCTGCTAGGCACTCTGCTAAGGACATAACATACATTACCTTTTATTCTTCAAAATAACCCTAGAAAAATATGCTAAAATAGTATTATCACCTCCAATTTACAAATAAGGAAACTGAGGCACAGAAAGCTTAAGAAAATTGTCCAGAGTCACATAGCTAGTTTGTGGGAAGGCCTGAACTTTGCCGGGAGCCGGTCCATGCTTGCTGTTTCAAGGGACCTGGCATATATGGCATACTGTTCTTAATATGTTTGCTCACCTTCTTAGCGCTGTGTGTTTTAACCAAGGTCACCTCTCCGAGAAAGGTTGTTTCCCCAGGTAGGAATTTTTCCCTGAAGTCAGGGAGGGGATGCCTCTCCTAGAAAGGTTGTTTCCCCAGGTAGGAATTTTTCCCTGAAGTCAGGGAGGGGATGAAATCCCTTAACTAAGTGCCAGGCGGGTAGTTAATCACTTTAACTACGAACAATCATGCTTAAGCTACATAATCTTTACTCCCTGGAATGGAGATAAGAAACGCCCTAACCTTTGTAATAGAGATTGATAGGATTGGAATCAACTGGTATAAATACTGTTGAAACAAGACAACAGCAGACAGAACTTAGGAGAGAGAGAGAGAGAGAGACAGAGAGAGAGACAGAGAGAGAGACAGAGAGACAGAGAGAGAGACAGAACCTAGGCACAGAACGTTTACTAGAGACAGAAGAACTTCGCTGGAGAAAACATGGCAAAAGATCCTGGACTGAACCTGACTATAGAAATTGGCAAGAGAACCTGACTAGAACCTGGTGACTGAACCTGGCTGGAGAACCTGGACAGAACCTGGCTGGAGAACCTAGTGAGGGAACATGGCTACAGAACCTGGCTGGAGAACCTAGCGAGGGAACATGGCTACAGAACCTGGCTGGAGAACCTGGAGAACCTAGCAAGAGAACATGGACACAGACCCTGGCTGGAGATCCTAAGCAGAACCTCTCTGGAGATCCTAACCAGAACTTCGCTGGAGATCCTGGCTAGAGATCCTGGCAAGGCTGCTGATCAACTGAACGCTGTCTCCATGTCATTCCTTCTTCGCCGACTCCGTCCACACCTTTGGGGACCCCTGGACCCGCTGGGGTTGGACCCCGGCAGAACTTGAAGTCATGTGTGTCTAGAGGCCATGTCCCTACAGTTCTGCACATTCTCTCAGCTGCGTGGAAAAACCAAGGAATGTTGCTTAGATAGCATTCACCCAATAGCAAGCAATGGAAAGTGGAGAAAGGTTAAACATGACTTCAAAGTTAGGTGACAAGAAGTACTATCATTGAAAGGAATAAAGAGAGTTTGGGTAATGTTGAGTTTAAGTTCCATTAGAACAGCCAAGTAGATATCAAATAAACATTTAGAAATACAAGTCCAGAGCTCAGAGGGACAGACCTGGAATGACATTTGGGAGTCATCTTCACACAGGCGATGTTTAGAAAATTGGAAGCAGACAAGATACTCAAGGAAAATAACAAACAAAGAGGATTGATCAGAAGATGTACAACCTTAGTAAATACTTCCATTTAGGTGGTTGGAATAATGGAAGGAAACGAGGCCAGGCTGTGCACAAGTAGACAGAAAACTTCAGGAAGCAGAGCCCATACTCCATAAAATAGGAAAAGAAAAACTAAGGTTAGTCAACTGTGTTTGAGATTTAGAAGGTGCATCAAGAACTTCAAGACAGTGGTTTCATTTTAGTGTAAATATTTTTATAAACAATTTGGAAAAAATCAAAATAGAAGATGCATTGATCAAATGTATAGATATCATAATGATAAAAATTAATATCAATAAGTGACTCAACATTGAAAAAATATTTAATGTGCAATAAGGATAGCCAACATTAGCATGATGAATTTAGTAGAAAGTAAAATATTGTATATAGCCCAAAAATTAACTTCCCACCAAATCTTATCTGAAGGTGAATAATCTGTAATGCATGTAAAAATTAGGTAGATGAAATATTTTTTAATTAAAAATTTCTTTTTAGTGTAAAGTGAATACAATTCTGTATAATAAAAGCCTAATGTGCAAATTGTCCCCTTGGGCGGTTGTTCAACCGGGAGACCGGGAGTTCGACCGCTCACTATGATGTGCGCTGACCATCAGGGGGTGGCGTGGAACATGGTAGGCACCAGCAATGTAGTGCTGGCAGTGGGCAGCAGTGGAAGTGCTGCCGGCCCCTATGGGCCCTGAGAAGAGCAGGACCGCGGCAGGATGATGGAGCAGGTGAGTGGGTGGCACCAGGCCAAGGCGCATGTGAGCAGTGGCCCAATCATCCCACCGATTGCCCCGCAGATGGTGACTAGCAATAGTGGCAGGGGACAGGGCCGCTGCCCAGCTCTCAGGTGCTGAGGGAGCCAGGCGGGGGGCCTGTCCCAATCGATTGCCCCACAGACAGGATGGTGGAACAGATGAGGGGGCAGCGCCAGGCCACAGCAGGGTGCCAGGCGGGGCTGTGGGCTGCGAGGCCAGGGACACAGGCTGGGGCCCGATCCGTGCAGGCCAACCCGAGGGACCCCACCCATGCATGAATTCATGCACCAGGCCTCTAGTCATATTATAAAAGATTTATTCAAATAGATTTTTTCAAAACCTTATATAATCCCACTATCCTAATAAGACTAGAGTCAATGTTGGTATGTTTACTTATAATCCTTTTGTTTCCCATATGTATTTACTCAGGGAAGCAAGTATGGTAGATACAATTTTATATCCTGCTTTTTTCGCTTAACATTATATAATTAACAATTTACATGCTGTATAATTATATTTATATTTATGTTTTATTGGCTATGTAACTAATGCAACCTAATTTACCTGCTGAATCCTCTAATTTTAAAGATTACTTTGTTTTTAATTTTATATTTTAGATGCAGAATTATACTATCTTTGTAAAGCAAACTGGTATAATTTTAATATTTTCTATTCATCAGGATAATTCATATATATAGTATGTGTATTTTGTTATTTATATTTTATGGCAGAAAAACCATCTGGTTAATCAAATATAAAATGTAATCACCTGTAAAACAATATATATCAAGAATCTAATTTAGAAATTATTTCATGATAATATTTCTAAATTTATTCTAAATTTGTTTACATTTGAAGTCTCCTACTCTTATTTAAATTTTGGTGTTTCATATTTTCTATTTCATTTTGATATTCCAGATTTATTAGACTAGAATTAAATATTGCAGGAGTTGGTAATTTTTTTTATAAAAATCCAAGTAATAAATATTGTAGGTTTTTCGACTATAAACCATCTCTGTCATAAATACCCAAATCTTGCCCCAGACCACAACTGTCCCTCACAATAAGGTTAATGAAACAGACCAAAGGAAAAATTGGCAAAGGAAAAAGAGAAGAAAAAATAAAACAACACCTTTATTATTAATTGGCCGCTGGGCCCTAAACCCAAGTGAAAACTATAGTAGAAAACTAGAATGTGCTGTGTATTACACTAGAGACCTAAGGGGCCTCTGAATCCAAACTGGAACCTCAGGTCTTACCTCTCTCTCTGGCCAGCCAGATAGAGGAGGAGACAGAGAAATGCTAAGTCTGGAGGAGGCCCTGTGTCTGGTGAAGACCTGGCTGGAGACCTACATGGGAAGCCATTTGCCTGGAGATGATATTGTAGACTCTGAAACTAGGTGAAATGACCCAGTCACTTAGGAAAATAGGAAAGAAAATATCAGGACTGAGCTCTCAGGAGATGAGGCAGTTCCACCTAACTGGAGGAGTGTCCAAAAGGAGGGAAATAGAAAGTATACGCTATCCTTACAGCCAGAAGGGAAAATATCATACTTCCAAGAGTACATATGTTATTTAAATTCTATTACTGGGTCCAATAGTATGCAAATTAAATGATAACATATATTAAATGCTCAAAGTCGGGTCTATCTCATTATAAGCTTAAAAATCTTAGCTGACTGTTAGTCCTGAAAAAGTAAGCAGAGGCTAAAGGCAAACCAATATTCCTTGCTCTTATTTCTCACATGGACACCATGAGATATTCCATAGCTCTTTCCCCACATACAGCCAACTAGTCTTCAGTTTCCCAACTCTTCTGTCTTTTTCTCCTCCCTAAATCTTAAAAGTTATTCTCTCTAGTACAGTTCTTCATTTACAAAATCAAAATTACAGCGTTTCCATGAGGCAAAGCAGCATAAAGTTTTCTAAGTAGTTCCAATTGCTTTTTAAGCAAATATATTTTGGTACAAGAAATGAAGAAGCCAAACATCTCCTTTTCATCAGAAGCTCAAAGCCCAAGGTCCTACTATCATCTAAGTAGTTTTCAGTTATTGCTGCATACATATGCACAGAACAAATATGCATATGCAATCACAGCAAAATACGTAGCCTTCAAATTTATTGTACCTAATAAAACTGTGTGCTGAAATGCTCCTATCTGCCCACACTATGTCTATGGTAAAAAGCTGGTGACCTAATTTTAAAAAAACAACCAAACACCTTAATTCCCATTTGACATCTTTCATAGTAGTAATCCCTGTGACAGGTGGCTGGTAATTTCAAAAGTAATTATGAAGATACTATCTGCAGATGTTTGGGAATGCATTACAAATTCTTGTAAATGGGTTCCATAGGAATATCTGGGATAACGTAACTTTTATTATAAAGAAGCACATTCTCCTGAGGAACATCTGGAAGACCTTGTGTGTGAAAGAGTTAGAGGTGGGTGACAGGGACCATGCAGAGAACCTTGGCTTCGTGATGTCAGCAGGACACTGATTTGGTACAAGGATTCTAAGTCTTCACCCTACGTTACCTCCCTCTTGGGCTCAACTTCAAGACAAAAGCCAGATGGATAATTCTCCCTTTTCTGTTTTCAACAAAAGGAACAAACTAAGACAATATATCATGATTATAACTGCTAACAAAAGTCAATGCATGTTACACGGATATATTTTCTTTTCCTACGAGTGTTCTTTAAATGAAATGTTCTGCATGTAGCTGGAATGTAACTGATGGTTATTCAACTTCTCAAATTATGACAGTCTCAGAAAAGGACAAGTATTTGTTGTCAGCAGCTGCATTTTACTAAACAAATTAAAATAATGCCTAATTACAGAAGGAGTTCAGGGCCTTGTTCAAAGGCAGCTTCCTACTAGTTCTAATTCTATTTGGCATTATTTCTTAAATAATGAAATACATCAGCATAAAATATCCCTGTCATGGTTAAATCTTTCACTATGAATGATAACACAAGCCACATAAAATGTGTGGACCAATGCATTACATGCATAATTTGTCCTCCATTGATCTCATGTTTCTTGAACTAGCCCTCATTTACTTTTGTAGAGTAAAAGAGATTTGTCTATAAAAATTCCCTGCAGTCTATTAATAGGAATTATGTATCTGAAATAAAATATTTATACATTTATTTGTTGTATTGCCAACATAACACCAAATTCTATTCATAATAATCATGTCCCTTGCTAACAATAGTCTTTACAATTTCAAGTCAGAAATTGCTAACTCAGATAGTTTGGTCACTCATAACTGCCAGCTCTCTTTCAGAGATATTGAATGTTATAAATTACATTTTTATGAATCTCTGCAAAGCTCTTTTATACACCTTTTGTTATTTAGGTTTCAAAATGATCCAGTGAAATAGGCAGGGTTGATTACTCTGGTTTTATCATCCATGAAACTAAAGCACAGGAAAATAAAACAACTTTTTGGATTACATGCCTAATACCCACCCAAACCAGGACACATGAATTGAGATCTGGATCCTAGCAGGTCATTTTTGACTATTCGTGAAGCTTCTGTAACAAAACAAAAACAAACGAAAAAATGGTCATGTCTTAAAAGACGGACTTTGCCCTCAAAATGTTCAGCTCTTTTCACAGTTACTCATATTGGTTTCTGTGTATTAAAGAATTGACCTTACTCAAAGGCCTCTTCAACTGGGAAGTGAATCACAGGAAGAATGTCTTTGTTTACTTGGGGCCTTGGCCACCTGACAGTCTAAGAGTGTGAGCTACGATGGGGGCTTTGGGCCAGGTAGTAACTGCATTACCTCTAGGAAGGATGGAGAATAAAGGTCAGCCACGTGGGAAGTCAACCATGGAGCCCCAATAAAACTCTGGACCCTAAGGCTCAGATGAGCTTCCTTGATTAGCAATTCTGTGTGTGTTATCGCACCTCATTGCTGGGAAAGTAATGCTGCCCATGGCTCCTCAGGGAGAGGACCGCTGGAACCTCCATGCTTGGAACCCTCCTGCACTGCGTCCCACGTACTTCTTCCCTGGCTGATTTTAATTGGTCTCTTTTGTCTGTAATAAACCACAACTGTTGAGTATAACCATTTTAGGGGAGTTCTGTCCGTCCCAGCTAATCACTGAACCTGAAAGAGGTCCTGGGAACCCCCAAACTTGCAATTGGTATCAGGAGTGAGGGGAGTCTTGAGGACTATGCCCTCTGACTTTGCATACGGCTAACTTCTCACTTTATAGGATTGTAATATTTCTTCATAGGATCAATTAGTTAAATCTTACCTTGAAAAAATATCCATTTAATTCCATCAGGAAAATGTTATTTATTATGAAAACAACTTTGTGAGAATTACCAAGACTTTAATTATACCAATATGGAAAAGAATCATTTAGGTGTAATATACAGTGTTTTCTCTACCATTAGTTGTCAACTTTCTTTGCTATGATAGAAGAAACCAAACTATAATATAATGTCCAGTGTATAATAGTTCTTTCCTCTCTGTTACAACTAAATAAAGCCAATAAAGCCATCTGTCATTTCTACTTGCAAAGCATTAAATTTATTTTTTTGGAAAAAAATTTGGCAGCACAGTCAAAAAATTAGTAAAAGAACATCCTGTATTAAGCCCCTAAAAACACTGAGGAACTGATATGCATAACAAATCCAACTTGGAAAGTGCCTAAGTCAGTTCATGAAGTTTTACATATTACTTGAGCACGAAAGTCCAGCATCTACATGACACATACTCCCTCCCACATAGATCCACTACCTTCAACATCACTTAAAGCAAATACAAAAGGACCAACCAGGCAAGACTCCTGGGCTGAAAAAGGGAGATCAATATTGGTAGCCTTTCTACCCCCTTATTGTATACAAACAGGTTCAAGTCAACCTGCTATAATCATAGCAGAGGGTACAAGACTTTACACTCATGGGCACAAACATTTCTCTTTATAGGCCTTTCCTTCGCAGGCTCATGAATCTGTGAGAAACAACAGACTTTATGGGAATTTTCCATGGGAAAATAGTCATGAATCTTAGTAACGGCCCAGTTATCATTTCATCAACATCATTCTGAGTTTCATTGTAAGGTTCTCAAGTTTGGTGACTTCCTATTGGAAATGCAGATGAAGAAACTGGGACCAAAGGCCTTCAGGTCTTTCATTAAAAAATCATTTCTGCCAAATTCTTTCTTACAAGCTTTTCATCTTCTGCTCTGCTCTTTTCCCATTTTTTTTCCATGTAGCAAATTCCTGCATCTTGCACAAGACTCAGGTCAGATACTACATCCTCTCTGAAGCATTGCCTGACAAAACCATGACTCCCTCCAAGAGGTCATCACACCACTGTCCTCTAGTAATTAGTGCCTCGATTCATCTGCATTAACATCTCTGCATTGTAGTTACTTGTGGTACTTTTTAATTTCTGTATCTGCAGCATTTAGCAGAGCCACACATTAGGCATTCAGTCAATATTTATGGAATTAATAGATAAACAGATGAAAAAAGAATACCCCTCTGATTATGGTTATATTTATAATTATACCCAGAAAACACTGATAGACATGAACATTAATATGAATTACAAAAATCTTCATGAATTCAAATCAGAAGTAAATATAATTTCAAGTAATTTCTGCTGTAGCAGCACCAAATAGCAGTATTAAATTCCTACTTATAATAAGACAAAATTGACCACATAAACAAAGACATTTTTATTCCATCCTCAAGTTGTTCAATATCCATCATCATTTGAATAGTACTTATTATAATCTACATGGCATGACTGACATAATCACCTGGAAACAATATGGCCAGCATATGAGGAAGAAAAAGTGGGTAACATATTCAGTGGGAACAGTCATCTCACACAATAGTTCTCACTGAATTCAAGAATTGGATTATTAGATTATGAGAATATTAAAAACACAGTCCTGTTTCACATTCTTATGTTAGCATTGAACCACTGACTTTCATTGAGAGAGGGGACTGGAAAACAAGGAGGCAAACCGCATACAAATATTCACAAAGTGAATTAAGCTTCCCTTATTTTACAGATAAAGAAACTGAAGCCCAGAGACATTGAATGACCTATAAAAGATCACCCTTCTTACTGACTCTGGTTCACATTAAAGACATAAGCTGAAAGGTCCATTTAACATTATATCCTGCCATTTCCCATCAGAACCAGCTATTCATCGTAGGTATTCAGGAAAGGCCTCTCTAAAAAAAAAAAAAAGTGACATTAAAATAGCGATGTGAAAGACAGGAGGAGAGAGTCATGTGGGTGCCTGGAAAATACAAGCACAATGTCCCTGAGGCTGTAGTATGATCAGAGTGTTCAGGAGACCAGGAGGCGGCAAGGCGGAGGACGGTGAGAGAGGAGGAAGTGGCAAATGGCTAATGAGGCCAGGTCATGTCATACTGTTGGCCACAGCCAGGAGTTATATTTTACTTTCTGATGGGAAACCATTGGACAGTCACATAAATTTAAAAACATAATCCTGGCTGCAGTTAGAGAGGGAAACATGGAAGCTGTGAAATTCAATAGCAACTGCTGTAATAATGAAGTTTAGAGAGATGGTGACTTGATCAAGGGCCAGTGCTTTTCAACCTTGGATCCTCTTACGGAGCTTCTAAAAAATACCAAGGCTCAGGCCAAACCCAGAGCAACTGGAAAAAAAAAATACTTATGGATGGGACCAAACATTGGTCTTTTTAAATCTCCCCAAAGTGATGTCAATGTTCAGCCAAGGTTGAGAACCACTGTCCAAGGTAGTACCATGAAAGTGATAAAAGTGATAGGACTCTAACTACATTTAACTTTAGGAGCATATTTTTGGGATGAGGATACAGACTTAGAAATATTTTAATCACTAATCACATTGGTGAATAAGGAAACTGAGGCAACAAAAGGGCCAGAGGTTTCTCCCAAGTCACTTTATAAGGGAGTATAGAGCCTGGACAGATCAAGTCCACAGCTCTTTCAAAGTTGCTTTCAAGGATTTCACTGATGCTCAGAAAGAAGACTAGTTCTTATACTAGTGGGTCAAAATTTTCACTAGATGCAAAAGACTGCTTAAGATTTAATGTAGTACCAAAGCAAGGGATATTGAATTTTTAACATCTGGAATCAAGAGAAATTAACTTAAATTATACACTGCTGGATTTTAAAAAGTAATGTTATTTATTTTTTCTGTTTCCTTTAGCTCATGTATGTTAAACATTGACATATTTAAATATTCTATAAGATGTGGCATATTTACATATAAATAATTTCTAGTGGTGCTAGTTGAGAGGGTATGAATATATATCTGTTAAAACTATTATGAATATAAACACAAAAATTCTCAACAAGATAGTAGTAAACCAACTACAAGAGAACATTGAAAGGATTAAGCACCACTATCAATACAAGGACAATATGAGAAAAAGAAAATTACAGGCTAATATCCCTGATGATAGAAAAATCCTTGACAAAAATATTAACAATTCAAATGTGACAATACATTAAAAGGATCATACACTGTGATCAAGTGTGTTTTATTCCTGAGATGCAAGGATGGTTCAATTCACAATATTCATATTGTGCTGAGCGCTGGGGGTATAGGCTCAGTGAATGTTCACACACCATCTAGGAATTGTTTTCTAGAGTCCTATGGATCACCTGGACACAAGCTGCACTGGTTTTCAGAGGTGGGTGTTTTAGAGGCCCATCTCTCCAGTAAGAGTCTTAAAATTTGGGGCCCTGGGTGTGGTAGCGTCCAAACCTTTTTCTCCTTAAGGAGAAGCTAGGAGTTGTGGGTTCCTGCTTGATCCCATGGCGCAGTGTAAGGGCTGGGGTTTATGGCCAGAATATGTTTCAGCCTTTCTTACCCATTTTGATGTGGGTATTTGTCTGAAGTGTAGGAGTTGTTCAGCTAGTTTCTGGATCTTTTCCAGAGGGAATTGCTTTGTGTGTAGCTCTATGATTATGGGGGGAAAGAAGCTCATGAGCCTCTCATGTCACCATCTTAATAAAACATAAGGACTTACATTTTTAAAACTCAAAGACAAAACTTTCAGTTTTTGTTTTGGAAGTCCTTCCTAACCCTGCTGAACTGATAGCCCATCTTTCCCTCTGAGTTAATGAAAGAAAATAACACATCTGTCTGAGATTGAAGGGTGGTTCAACCAATCAGGCTTTTTAATTCAAAGAGAGAAAATCACTTTCATGTTATTTCTCCTAAGCAATTAACAAGAAAATATCATCTTAGATTTTAAAATCATTATAGAGTGTGACTGCTATATTCCAAGATTCTATACCAGAGTAAGGCAATTTTTTCCTGCAAAGAATCAGCAAATATTTTGGGCTTTATTGGCCATACAAACTCTGTTTTTATTAACTACTCAACTGTATCATTGTAGCCTGAAAGCAGCTATGGAAAATATATAAAATAGTGGGCATGGCTGTATTCCAATAAGACTTTAATTACAGAAATGGTCAGAAGGACAAATTTCACCCATGAGCTTTAATTTGCTGACCATTGTGCTAGGCAGCTCCTAGAACAATGTAGATGAGCAATAAATATTTATTAAGTGAACTTGTGTAGGCAGCTTGGACTGTCATAACAAACCCCATAGACTGAGTGGCTTAAACAGCAGAAATGTATTTTCTCACAGTTCTAGAGGCTACGAGTCCAAAATCAATGCTCAAGTCAATTTAGCATCTGGTGAAGGCTCTCTTCCTGCCTTGCAGAAAGCCGCCTTCTCACATGGCTTTTCCTCAGTGAGCACAGAATGAGAACTTTGGTGTCTCTTCCTCTTCTTAAAAAGGCACCAGGCCTATTAATTAGGGGCCCACCCATATGACCTCATTTAAACTTTATCGCCCACACATATGCCTTCTTTCCACATATAGTCACACTGGAGGTTGGGGGCTTCAACATAGGAATCTGGGTGAGAGACACAATTTAATACATAGCATTCCATACTTGCCCCCCCCCCAAATTCTTTGTCATATGCAAAGTACATTAATTTCATCCTAACAGCCCAAAAGTCTCAACTCATTCCAGCATCAACACTAAAGTCCAAAGTCTCATCTAAATATTGTCTAAATCTGGAGATATGATTCATCTCAAGGCAAAATTCCTTTCCAAAATCCCTGTGAAGCCAGACAAGGTTGTTGCTTCCCAAATACAACAGTGTGACAGGCAAAGAATAGAGATTCTTATTCAAAAAGGGAGAGATCAAAAGAAGGTAGGAGGGATGTTTCCCAAGCAAGTTCAAAACCCAACTGGGCAAATTCCATTAGATTTTAAGGCTTAAGAATAATCCTCTTTCGTTAAATGCTCTGCCCTCCGGGCCCACTGGGATGGCAGCATCAAACCCACAGCTCTGCCTAAACCCACCCCTGACACACTGGGCCAGACATTCTGGTCTACCAAGACTGAAGAAGAAATATAGGGGGAACCAGCCCTACCTGTTGAGCATGTGGTAGAAGGGGCAGCCCTGGTGACCTCTGAATCACCTTTAGAGTCATTAGTCCCTTTACTTGAATGATAAAGCAAGTTTGCCGTAAAATGGCTTAATCATCCTGTCCTGTAGAATGTAAGCATCCTCCACCCTACATTTTGCCCCATCTCCATCCCCTTACAGGTCAGACTGTCTGGGTTTCTATTTGTACAATCCCATAAACTCTTTACCAAGTGATAATCCAGCCACACCCTTGGTGTTCTCTTCTAAACACACCTTCTCAATTTTCTGCAATATGGGCAAGTTGAAATTTTTCCAAATCTCTAAGTTCTGGTCCTTTTAAGTTAACAATTCTTTCTTCAATTCATCTCTCCCCTCTTTCATTTTACTGTGTAAGCAGTCAGAAGGACGCAGTCTGCACCTTCAACATTTTCTTTTGAAATGCCCTCAACTAAATAACCACTTTCATGGTTTGTGACTTCTACCTACCATGAAATACTAGAACACAGTTCAGCCAAGTGGTTTGCTGCTTTATAACAAGAAATGCCTTTCCTCCAATTAACTGCCAATAACCTGTTCCTCATTTCTGAGACCTCACCAGAATGACCCTGAACAGCCATATATCTACCAACGTTCTGTTCACATTCTGGAGGCCGAATCCCAAATCAAGGTTCCAGCCAATTCAGTTTCTGGAAAGCGTTCTCTGCCTGGCTTGCAGATAGGTGCTTTCTCTCCATGCCCACATGGTCTTTCCTCCATGTGCACAGAGAGAGCCCTGGTGTCTCTTCCTCTTATTACAAAGGCACAGCTCTGTAGGATTGGAGCTCAACCTATGATCTCATTACACCCTTACACCTTCTCACAGATGATTCTAAATAGAGTCACATTGGGGTTTAGGACTTCAACATAAGGATTTTTAGGGGACACAATTCAGTCCATAGCAGAATTGAATATCAGGACCAGAAATCTGCTTTAATTATGGCTTTTTACTCCTCACTTATCTTTGCAAAGCACTTTAGAGTTTACAAGTCTTTTTGCCGGGCCTTATCATACTTTCTACAATGCACACAAAGACTTGGACCGTAAAAAAAGAGAAAACTGTCTAGAACACTATAACAAAGAAATGTCTCCCAACCCTGCTCTCCTTACGGAATTAGCTTTTGAATACGAGCATGAATAGGATAAAGAACTGATTTATCTGATGGATTACTTTATCTGTCTGTCCCATGCAACTGCTTCATTATGGTGTCTTAAACTTGTCAAAGAAAAGCCTAATACATTGCAGCAAGCACATTCTTGGCTGACAGTGAGGTAAAGTTTAGCTCCACAGGTCTTGCTATTCATAATTGTGGTATTGCTGATGTTAGATGCAAGTCCAAGAGATATCTAAACTTCTCTTCATCCACATAAAACTTGGCTGGGCCATTTTTAAATTTTTTTAATTTATTTATTTTTGCATGTGAGAGACTTACAATTCATGGCGTTATCAAACAGATCATTAGAAAGGCTTTCGAACTGGGATTTTTCTTTTTCTGAACTATTTCAGTAAGATAGCCAGCTGGAATCTATTGGTGGTTTCTGTAAGTTAGGGGGGGGGAAGAGGGGGCTTGAAACAGGGAGATGGAGTATCAGGGCCTCAACTTCCACATGTGTTTCACCAAACATAATTGGTTTATTCTGGAGTAACATTTGCAAACTAATGTAAAATTGCCTATAAGACAGAATAGGTCAGAGAAAGCAATTTCATTGTTCTTATTTTCATTGACATCTATAAAAGGTCAACATTTTTTAGGATTTCATCCCAAATCTGTTCTCATAACAGGCATTTTTTACTACTTTGAAAAATATGCCTTAAGACAATTAATATTGCAATATTCCATCCATTGCAAAATTATTTCTGTAAATAGAGTAATATCTGTCTCAACATACACATTAGATAAAACTAACTATATCTGAGTTTGTGAAATGTACACTTTAAAGAAGACTCAAAAAACAATACTGTGGCCTTAATCATTACACTTCCTTTCAAGGAAACTGATCCATGCTAGTTCTCCTTGGCTTGTTTTTTTTTTTTTTTAACCATTTAAATCATTTTCTAATATCATAGTCATGTAGGGCCACAACGAAGCTCGCTGAAGCCTTCAGATCACCTACCAAAGAGGAGGAGGCCTGGAGAGAGTGGGACTTCAGTTCTGTACACTGGGCTGTGAAGCTGACATCAAGGAAGATAATCAGACGTCCAAATACAAGTGACCAATGTATCTATCATAACTAACTGGGCTCAATTCCAAGCCAACATCTTTATATACTGGGGTAGGGCCTAGCAATTGGGCTGTGAAAACAAGCATTTCCAGGCAGTGGCAATACTCTGGGTCAAGTGAACAGGCAGTAGGGTTTTACTCTCAGATGATCTCTTTAGTTACTAACAAGCCTTTCACCATCACCTGGGGGATCCTGAGGAGTAGGCAAAGGAATTCCCAGGCAGGGTTTCAGAAGAGAATAATAATTAAGTTCTAGTAATTAAGATCTTTATTTTCTTTGTTAAAAGATTTCCTAACTGCCCAAGCTCACAGTGAGGACACTTTTGCATTTGAAAAATGTGTTCCTTAGCAATACTCAGCATGTATATATAGCCTTGCAGTTTTCAAAGAACCTGCACATCTTACTCTTCACACCATACCTGAAACAGGGGTGTAACAGATATTTTCACTTTCACCTTATCAAAGGAGGACTGACAACTGCATAGCAGCGGGACCAGGACCCACTTGGGCCTTCCCTGAACTTTTCCAGGGTGCTGTACATGGAGCCTTGACGGAAGCAGATGATGTCAAGCTCCCTCTTGCTGATCTTTTCCATATGTTTGTGAGAGAATGCGGATGGAAGCAACCCACTGTCTTGGCTGTGCACTGGCCCTTGTCATCACCCAGTTCCTTTTCCTAAACATCAGTGTTCTACTCGGAAGAAAATCTCCCATCCTCTTGCCGTTTCACTCCCACTAAACCCACTTGAACTTCACGGAGATCTCAGTCCCCTGAATCCTCCCTTTGTCTTCCCCATTTAGCTCTCTTCTCTTCCAATCTTTATTATTAGCATCCTCATGTTCTACCAAGTTTGTCCTCCTGCCACATTTACCTGAGAGGGCCCTTGTCATAGATCAATCCAACTGTCTACCTCCAGGCGAGGTTTTAGAGAGACCCTGAGTTGATGTTATAAAATTTTGTCTCTTTCTCTAAGTAGGTCACTTTCCCATTTCTGTAATGTGTGCTCAACTTTTACCACCATCCTAATGCCCTTACCGCACTTCTTCCCTGCTCATTTTCTCAGATGATGTGTCTACCTCATCAAGATCTTCAAACACCTCCTTCTCCAGAGATTTCATGGTCCTACAGCATCAATCGCTCACTCAGTCTTGCTTTTCTTGCCCACCTTGGCCTTGAATCTCATGTCCTGCCATATTCCCTTAGTGATCCTTACACAATCTTCATTTCCACTCTACTCAACCTATCCTTTAATGCCAGCTACTTCACAAAATTAAAAAAAAAAAAAAAAACTTCACAATTAAGTTTCTTAAAGGAGCTATACTTCCCCTACTTCCATCCTCTGTAGTCCATCATTTCACATAAATCTCTACACTGTCTATGATGCAGTAGACCACAGAGTAGTCAAATAGATAAAATGTGCCCTTCAAAACTTGTCTATTTTGTCTATTTCTGCTTCACTTTTTCAAGAACCAACTATAATGTGAAACGTGCCATTTTTAAAAGTTTTGTTATATGACTGATTCTTTGGGGGGGGGGGCAGAATCTTTGAAAAAAATTACTTCCAGGTTTAATTTGGTCATAAATATATTATCCATTATTCTAATTATAAGTTATATTTTCAAGGAACAGTCAATGGAACAGAAACATATGGATCAATAAAGTATTTCTATTAAAGATAGTTTGCATTTTATTAAAATTTCACAAAAATAAAATATGTTTCATAACCAGAGTTCACTTCATGGTTTGTATTTTAACAAGAAAGTCAGCCTTTTGTGGAAATATAGAGGTTGTTGTGTGTTTTTTCAATGCACGTGTGGTTTTACTTATAAACCTAAAAAAGTAGCTCTTTATATTCAAGCTTTTGGTAATTCTTCAACTCAAGTCCCCAGTGTATTGATTTTACATTGAATGGCTGTGAAGCAGTTCAATATTCAGAGTTTACTCTTCCGTGCCCTGAGTGCCTATGTCTCTTACTTGCTTGGAGTCTGAGTTCATTTAGACATGGTCTCGCTTGTATCAAGCTGGAGGCCAAAGACCTGAGATAATTGCATGACTGCTTCAGGAATGTTTTTATAGTTCCTCATCCAGTTTAAGATGGAGGAAAGGAGGGTATGTTGGAGGGCTCCATGGGGATATTATTGGTGTGTTTGGGCATGGCTTATTATGCGGGAATGGGGCATTTACATTTAATTATGGAGCAGTTGTTCGAATGTGGAAAATGTTTATTTGAATGTACACAGATTATGCAGTACTGCCCTTACCCTTAAATGCAAAACATGGCTTTCTCTCTCTGTGGTATTTTGGAATTTCACCCTGTTTTGAGGCAAAAACAATGTTTAACTGCCTTTATCCACGCACAGGAAAGCCTTTCCGGCGCCAGTTGCTTCCCAATAGGGAATCCCTTCACAGTAAATTGCATCACTTACTCTCATTGTGGTGATGGTGGGGTCTCAAAACCAAACCAAACCAGCCATGATGTGGGCTGTGAACACGGAAGGTGCAGAACCCAAGTGCTGCTAACTCCAAGAGTAAGTGGCTCTTCAAATTAACCAGGATACTACATAGGATCTATTTCTGGTTTCCAACCCACTGGGATACATAGAATACATGTTTCTATAATGAGAAGATCCTAAGGAGAGGGCAGATTTTTTTAACCATCAAGGATCACAAGAGAGCTTATTTGTTTCTCTCTTCCTCGTGGACACATGGTTATATTATTCTGAGGCTGATTATCCAATTGTGGACTCTACTAGCCACTGATTTCTCCTGATTTTCCCTCCGGCTCCCAGCCTTATAGACAACACATTGCTCATTAGCAACCCCACCCAAAGCTGAGCAGGAGAAATAAAATCTGCCGAAACACAGCCTGTTCTGCTCCTTGTTAGTAGTTCTCATTGAAGAGCATATGGAAACTGCTCATTAAACCAAGGCTTCTGGATTATGAGTAGATGTCAATTATCTACGTACCTCTCAATACCATGGATAATTGAGAGTTGGTCACACTGTTGCCGGAGGAGTGGTGGGTAAATTCCTCTGTCACTAGTGGGAGTGGGGTTCTTGCCATATTTTCAGAGAAGGAATATTCTAAGACTCTCACCAGAGAATGAATGATTTTTATTTGTATGGAATTATATTTCTTGGTTTGTAAAGTCCCATAGTCTTTAAACCAACTCTGGAAAATCTGTAGCTGGGGCTCCAACAGAGCTAAAAGCAGAGACAATGTCCAGAGTTTTCGTTCCGTGGTGAAGCTGAGTCCGATGTAGCATTAGGGCAGATTTAGTCATCAGTCCACTGTGTGTCCCCTGCAACAGGAGGCCCATGAGAGCAAAAGGGCCAAGCGTGCAAGAGAGGAGGCGCCAAGAGAGAGAACTTTCTTTGTTCCTGAGTTAAGTATCTCATGTTTTGTGCCCTATTCTAGCCACGGACTTGCTCTCAGGTGTGACTTGCCAGTAAGTATCTTCCTACATCCCCCAGATTTTACTGGGTATGTGTCTAAACTGCCTTTATCCAGTCCTTTCCCCCATCAATCTGTGGGGCAAAGACTTGGAGAGTATCAAACTGTAGCTGTATGGCAAAGCTGTATAAATGGCATGCCTCTATTATCTCATCTTCTCTTTACTCTTTTCCTATTAATAATAACCAGGTTATTAACAGTTATCAACACTACCAGACACTTAGGCCACAATAATTTATTTCTTGTTTAGGTTTATCTCTGCTTTCTCCACATCCCTTAGACTACAATACTATTTCCTAAATGTCTGGGTTTTTTATTATCAAGCCTGAAACCTTCCCTGAAAGTATTTCAAAGGTGGTGGTCATCTCCTTCAGTAACTGAAGTAGCAACAAAATACTAGACATATGGCCATGGATATTATACTTGCCCTGTGAGTAATAAAAATAAATAAAATCCTTGAGTGCTGTGTGAAAGGTAGATTCCAGGTGTCACTTACTTTCTTCACACAAAACACATTAGGTGATACAATCTGAGAAAGAGAAAAAAATTTAAGAAGCCTGTCAGATCTTTAGAATTTAATAGGCTTTAACTATTCTGAATTAGATGTGAATGTTTTGAGACCATTAAGTTGGATTATTTTTCTTCTTTGTTACATATGAGCTATATTGGATTTTAATTTTAATTTTAAACATGAGGAATTCAAAGTAAGTGAAATTAAACTGAAATCTTATCTGCGGACCAGGCTAGAGTTTTATACACACATATATTAGACCATTATGCTTCATCATGATGTTTTAATTAAGGAGAAAAAAAAGGGATTTGGGAGGAATCTAGAGTGATATATAAATAGAGCAAAAGTTCAATTGAGAGAGAAAAAACAAAATCGAAATAAAAGATATTTCTATGAACATGTAAGGCATGGATCTAGAAATTTACTCCATTGCTAAAAGTCAACAGTAATGAGCTAACATTAAAAAACTGTCATGAGTCAGATTCAGATGTAACCTCAGTTGTCATCTCAGATAACAGTGAAAGAAAAGAAAAAAACACCTAAGGATTAAAACTGATAAGGAGCAAAATGATTATTTGTTCATTCATTCAAAAACCATCAATCTAACATCGAAACACTAGGACTGGTTGAAGAAATAAGCTCTCCTCTGCTTGCAAAGAGCTCCAGAGAAAAATGTGGGCAATACTAAAATGCAAACATTACTAGTATACCAACAATCCTTGAGCTAGAAGGTGGCAATGAGTAGTCATCAAAACTACCTAACTTTCCCAAGAATCCTCAACTATTCCTTCTAAAATTAATGGTGTCAAATCATTAGACATAAAACCATATATATATATATATATATATATATATATATATATATATAGCCCGATGCATGAAAATTCATGCAAGAGTAGGCCTTCCGTCCCCCAGCTGCCAGCACCAGCTTCCCTCCAGCATCCGGGACCTGGGCTTCTCCCCTCTGGCCGCCTGCAGGCACCTGGGATCAGGTTGGCTTCTCTCTGGCCCCAGCTTCATCAGGAAGGATATCCAGAAGATGTCCAGTCTAATTAGCATATTACCCTATATATATATATATATATATATATATATATATATATATATATATAAAATTGATTTCAGAGAGGAAGGGAGAGAGAGAGATAGAAACATCAATGATGAAAAAGAATCACTGATTGGCTGCCTCCTACACACCCCCTACTGGGGATTGAGCCCGCAACCTGGGCATGTGTTCTTGACCGGAATCAAACCCGGGACCCTTCAGTCCCCAGGCTGTTGCTCTGTCCACTGAACCAAACCAGCTAGGGCCCCTCCTTTTGCTTTATACCCATTATAACTCAATCACTAAAGAGACAGTATCATTAGAAAACAGAACTTGTTTTAATCCCCAAGGATTCACTGCCACAAGGATAGATAACTAATACGCAGAATCATTAATCTAAGTCAATTTTATTCCTTTCAATAACATTTTATTGACCACCTACTATACACCAGTGAAATTCCTTAGCTAAAGCACTCCCTTTCAAACCATAGTGTTTATGCTCCTAAAAAACCTGATTGGAGAATTCATAGGATAGGAACCAGAGGCCTTACGAAAAAATTAAATCAGGAGGACCTACTTACAACACAATCTATGAAAATGCTGTTTTACCTTTTTCTAACGTTATCATGGTTCTCTCACTCTTGGCAAAAATTTAGAGCATTGTCATCCCTCACCTACCCATTTGCTTATAGTCTCAAAAACATAGTATTTGTTAATTAAGGACTTCACAATATTCATTTAATATATACTTTCACTGAGTGGCACATATTATTATTTAACATAAAACACCAAGTGGTGTTTTTCAACCTATGGGATAAATGTGACTGACTATATAGAGAACAAAATGTAGCTGATCAATATCATAGTCTCAGGCAGCCTGTGTTTATCAGGCATGTGACATAAGGCTAGTCCAAACTGAGACATGCTTTAAGTGTAAAATACACCCCACATTTCAAATACTTAGAAAGAGAGAAGAATTCAAACAATATCATCAATAATTTTTATGTTTGTTGTAAGTTGAAGTGATATTTTTGATATATTAAGTTAAATAAAACATTGTTAAAATTAATTTCATCTATTTATTTTTAGTATTTTTGATGTAACTACTAGAAAATTTATAATTATACATGTGGCTTGCATTGTTGTTCTATTGGAAAGCCCTTGTACAGAGAGGACCAGGCAGAAGAATGTAGGTCCATCCTATGAGAGATACCTGGCATTACTCAGTGACTGCAACAATTTTAGTTTTGAAGTTTATTGTTGCCTGCCATTCCTGGATCTTTGATCAAATATACTTTCATTTATTAAAAATATATCATAAAATTATAAATCAGAAGTTTCTGGTATATGCCCTAGTTCCGTGGTCTGCAAACTGTGGCTCGCGAGCCACATGTGGCTCTTTGGCCCCTTGAGTGTGGCTCTTCCTAAGCCTTAGGAGTACCCTAATTAAGTTAATAACAATGTACCTACCTATATAGTTTAAGTTTAAAAAAATTGGCTCTCAAAAGAAATTTCAATCATTGTACTGTTGATATTTGGCTCTGTTGACTAAAGAGTTTGCTGACCACTGCCCTAGTTCATAGTAGGGGAGAAAATCAGTTAAAGCCCTACCCACAATTAAAAGTGGAGAAACAGAATCAAGAACCTGCTCTGGATTAACCCTTTGGATTTTGGCAGTCTGTCATCAGTAAGTCTATATTTTAATGCCTAATTTTATACATATTATATAGTATAACAATAGCTCATATTGGTAGCTGAGGTTAAATCAACTCTTTCTTAAGCCATATTCCAAGGGTACTGGTAGCAATGAGTCAATCTGTTCTCTCAGCTGTACATCATGTAGACTAAGAATGCACAGTGAACTCTTCCGTGGGTTTCTACATAACCGTTTCTGCTAAATTTGGCTTCCTTGCTGTGACACCCTGAATTAAACAAAATACGATGATGAATTTTGTTTTCTGCATTAAATTAAAACTTCTAAATTAAGCTATAATATAAAAATAAAACTACAGAAAAAGCTGACTCTATCCAAAATACAGTATCAGAGGATCTGCCCAAAGTCTAACTAGATGACATCAGAGGATGCAAATGGCTGGTTCCCAGGAATAGAAAACCAATAGAAAGATTTTTGTAATTTGGAATTAGTTGCTGACATTTAAAAATCATGATTTACATTAAAATCATGCTTCTCATTTGTCTTGGAAAGCAGAATCAGAAGGATTGCTATCAACTGACATGCACCCTTTGGCTCATCTGAGATCCCACTACTTCCCACTGACTCCCGCTTCATTTTTCTCACCTCGCTGTTCCCTGTGTGCATTTGAGTTTGCAACCCTTGAGGTAGGAAAATTTTGGTAAGTGCATAATAACTATTAATGTCAACATTATAGGATGACCAGCATTACCCAGGACACATGGACACATAAACTCACACCAGTCCTTCAATACAAATAATCACACACACACACACACACACACACACACATGCACAAAATGAAGGTACATCTTCTTAAGTTGGCTGGTTCATAGAAGCACCATTGAAACAAGGATTTGAGTACAAGTTATACAGTTGAGTTATGTAAATGATCCCAGTAAGTCAGTAAGACAGAGAGAGACACTAATATAAAGTGTGTTGATGTACAGGTTAACACCCTTCATCCAAACGGCTCTGGGTCTAAAATCTGGGTCAAGTTGAGAACCTGGGTGAAGGACTGAACTTTTCCTATTGCAGTAGTTAACATTATTCCTGTGCTACCCCATAGTTTGTCAATCTGCCTGCTTGTCTGTTTGTTTTATTATACAGGTTAGCAGTGCCCTGCTGGCTGTCCATCTACCTCACTCCTGGGAACAGAATGGCATACTAGCTATTTCCACAGATCCATAAGGGTCAAGGTCCCCTGGTTGCCACCCTCGCCTTGTTGCCAACAGGCCCATCATGGTATTTATGTCCACCTTGCCTCTGACAGTTAAGTGTCAGCACCTGGCTTTGCCATTCTGGAATCCAATCACCTTCACTACTATTAGAGTGCTCAGTCCCACTGCAGTATCTCTTATCAACCCTGGTTTACATAGGACAGCTGCGCTGGTGCCCCACCTTCCCCCACTAACATTCCTCATCATTGAAAGATTTCCCAGGGAAAACTCCAGTCAGAAGGAGTTTCACCTAAATTCTTACTCCTCTTCCTCCTGCGCCCAATTTAAAAATCACTTCTATGGAAAACCATACTTCAGACTGATAATAATAACTTTAATTAATTATGCAATATATTGATAAATATATATACATATCATCATAAAAAATTTAAACATAAATAAATAGGTACCATAACTACTAAGCACTTCCTATCTACCAGGCACCGAACGCTGAATTAGTATCATGCCGTTTAATTCTCACTATAACCACTGCGAGGGACAATATTTTTATCTCCATTTTAGTGTTAACAAAACTGAGGCTTAACAGACTGGGACTGGGATTCGGTGGGAACACTTTAAGTCCTCTGCTGAGTTTCATGGGTTGAACAGATATTTGTTGAAGAGAGTGAAATGTGGAAGGAAGGAGATGGAGCACATGGGAAGAGAAGGCATGAGGGGTTCTGGGGAGAGGTGTGGATCCGCTCCATTCTCCACTCTGGAAAAGCTCTAATGCAGCTTCCAAACCAAGAGCTGCTGTGTACCCCCTCTCACCACCTCAACCTCCAGCTCTGCCTGTGACACAAGAAAAAACATGTGCACATGTCACACTCGTAACCAAGTCCAGTTGAGTAGGTAAGCATCAGATGGTCCTGTGAAAGAGACCAGACCATCGCCGCCTTTGCTCTCGCTCAGCTTAGACAATGCACCTTCAGGCCTTACCTCTGAGCCCCAAGTCCCTGACTCTCAGACTAAACATGCTGATTGCCAATGAAAACAAACAGCTTTACTGACAACCAAGTTCTGCCTGGATGATCTGCGTTTAAAATAGAAAACTACAAAGCATGCTCTGTCCCTAAAGGAATTTGCTCCTAGTCTGCTGTTTCTGCATGCCGAGGAAAGAATCTGATGATATGTGAAGTAGCTAGCTGTGCTCTGGCTCAAGTATATCACGGGGGTATTTGCATGGAGAAATTTAGGGGAAAAGAAAAACCTTGAAATGGGAATAAGAATCAAAAGTTAAAATCCTGTTTCAACTCTATACTGATCAGTCTTTCAAAAAAGAAAACTGCTAGAGAACGAGCATGCTGTCACTCTCCAGACATGTGGCTCTGAAATTACTAACAGATACCAAATTCTAGGCTTGATCTCATTTCTTGTCTGGCTTTGCTTTTAAGTCTATACATTGATGCAGAGGATTCAAGCTGCTTCCCCAACTCATAACAAGCCCTTTTCAGAGTTGGGTCTCCCATGCTCCTGCTGCCTGTATCAATGAGGAGCATAAGTTTCAAATCAAACTTCAAAAGAATAATTTTCTTGGGACATTATCCTGTAATGGGTTTCTAATACAGTCTTCATCGGGGGTTTAATATCTCTATAGAAAGTAATCTAGTGAGAGAAAATGTAAAGTCCTGGAGAAAGGAGGCCAAAAGAGCCTAAATTGGAGCTAGATTTGGTATTTCCCCCATGCTGGGTTGGGGCTGGGAGGCAGGGAAGGACAGCTGAATCCTGGTGGTGTTATTATACATATGGGTCTGATTCCAAAGGCAGAAGTTTAATCTTACTCACCTTTGGAAAACTGAGCTTTAGACTTAGGTTCCCTGACGTATGAGGCCATGACCCCGTTCAGTCTGATCCCACATGGTGCATGCAACATGATCCCCATGTAAATACTTCAAAACCACAATTGATTGGAATTCTCAAGGAAGGAGAAGTTCTAGGTCATTGGGTTTTTCTGGTCAAGTCACAATTACATAGAAAAATCCTTTCTATTTCAACCCTCAGGATCAAAAATGTTTATAAAGGCATTTGTCTATTTTCCTGATTTATTAACTGCAGCACAGGAAATACAATGCCATCTCTATTTGATGATCAGATACTTGTGGTCCCTAAGGTCATACTTTGGGGATCAGTTACTTTGGTGTTATTAAGATATAGAGGCAGGTAGGGAATCAAGATGGCAACATAGGTAAATGCCTGTATTCGCCACCTCCCACAACCACATCAAAATTACAACTAAAATTCAGAACAACCATCATCCAGAATGGCTGGAAAGCTGGCTGAATGGAAGTCCTACAACTAGAGAAGTAAGGAAAAAAGCACACTGAGACTGGTAGGAGGTGAGGAGATGCAGAACAGGCTGGTCTGGCACCTACCTGTGCCACTCTTTTAAAATATATATTTTATTGATTTTTTACAGAGCGAAGGGAGAGGGATAGAGAGTTAGAAACATCAATGAGAGAGAAACATCGATCAGCTGCCTCCTGCACACCTCCTACTGGGGATGTGCCCACAACCAAGGTACATGCTCTTGACTGGAATCGAACCTGGGACCCCTCAGTCCACAGGCCGAAGCTCCATCCACTGAGCCAAACCAGCCAGGGCCTGTGCCGCTCTTTTAATCAGGAGAGAGATCTTCTCTGTGGAGGCCACCCTTAAGGAGCAAGGAGTCCCAGCCCCACCCCAGAAGCCCAGCTGATGGTCCCAGAGCTGGGAAAAGAAGTCCCCATAACTATAGGCTGTGAAAACCAGTGCAGACTGGGGCTCAGTGACACAGAGGCTGCTGGAGACCCAGCTGTTCCTCTTCAAAGGCCGGCACCACAAACTGAACTTACAAAGTCCTGCTTCCTCTGAGTTCCAGCACCAGGGCGAGGCTCTGGGGGACACATTTGTCTGGCATTGGGGCAGGAAGTTGGGGGCTGCTTTCTCCCAGATGGAGGTACTCACAGGGATCATTGTCCTGTGCTGAGACCTCACTGGTCACAGGGCTGACTGGCAGCCATTTCTGTTTGCTCCACCCTGGTGATTCCCTAAAACGCCACCTCATCTATATTACAGTCCCACCCAAACTGCCTGTAGCGGCTTTTGCATATGAATGGCCTGTCACTGCTCAAGCTAAATTCTCTCAAATAAGCTGCAGCTGGGACAAGGAGCCCAAAACCTATCAATAAAAGGCCCAAGACCTGGCACCAGAACCAGCACTAGCCTGCCTTGCTTCATAGCTGGGCCTCATCTGGGTACTTACAAACCCAATACAAAGAGGAGGAATCTGAAGATCTCTCTGTAGCTCCTGCTGGGTGGCCTCAGGCAGTGGCTGACTTTGCACCTCCCTGGAGACTCAAGAGCCAGTGTACCAGTGGTCAGTGTCAGATCATTCCAGATTACAACTCTTCACATCCATAAGCAATACACTCAAGGGGCAGACTTAGTGAGCACCAAAGCAAGTCCTGCTCCATAGGGGTGTCTCCTGCATAGCAGCTCTCCCACTGTAGTCACAGCTGGTCTTCACAACCAATTGACCTGGATGTCAATTTCACCCAGTGACACCAATAGCAATCAAGTCTTAACTACAACAAGACTGTGCTCAGGTGACTGGGGAGGCTGAGCTACTAGGACACTAGACAAAGCCTCTCTACCAACTCAAGGAGATATAGTAGCTCTACCCAATACATAGAAACAAACACAGGGAAGCAGTCAAAATGCCGAGACAAAGAAACATGTCATTAATGGAAGAAAGCAAACTACTGGATATAGAGGTCAAAACCATAGTTATAAGGTTACTCAAGAATCTTCTAGAAACCTCCAAGGGACTTAGTGAGACTTTCAAGGATCTTAGTGAGAATGCCAAACACATGGAAAAGGACCAGTCAGAAATGAAGCATGATATACAGGGATTCAACAGTAGAGTAGAGGGTTCTAAGAATCAAATCAATGATTTGAAATATGAAGAAGCAAAAAACACCCAACTAGAAGAGCAAAAAGAAAAAATAATCCAAAAATATGAAGATAGTGTAAGTAGCCTCTGGGACAACGTCAAGCGTACCAACCATTTGCAACATGGGGGTGCCAGAAGAAGAGAGCAAGATATTGAAAACCTTTTTGAATAAATAATGACAGAAAACTTCCCCTACCTAGTGAAAGAAATAGATTTACAAGTCCAGGCAGCATAGAGAGTTTCAAACAAGAGGAGCCCAAAGAGGACCACACCAACACACATCATAATTAAAATGAAAAGGGATAAAGACAAAGAGAGAATCCTAAAGACAGTAAGAGAAAAGCAGTTAGTTACCTACAAGGGAATGCCTATACAACTGTCAGCTGATTTCTCAAAAAAACTGTGCAGGCAAGAAGGGAGTGGCAAGAAATATTCAAAGTGATGAATAGCAAGGACCTACAACCAAGATTACTCTACCTAGCAAAGCTATCATTTAGAATTAAAGGTCAGATAAAGAGCTTCACAGACAAGAAAAAGCTAAAGTTCATTACCACCAAACCAGTAGTATATGAAATGTTGAAGGGTATTCTTTAAGAAGAGGAAGAAGAAGAAAAAGATAAAAGATATGAACAACAAAATGGTAACAAATACATACCTATCAGCAATTGAATCTAAAAATCAAAATAAATGAATAAGAAATCTAATGAACAGAATTGGTGAATAAAATAAAATCAGAGGAATGAAAATGGAACAGATTGATGATTCTCAGAGAGAAGGGGAATAGAGGGGTAGGAAGAGATTAAACAAAAATCTTATATGCATATATGCATTACCTATGGACATAAACAATAGGATAGCAAAGGCCTGAGGCAGGGCAGGAACTGGGGGGAGGGGGGCAATGAGGGGGGAAAAAGAGGGACATCCGTAATAATCTCAACAATAAATATTTAAAAAATAAATGAAAATAAAAGAAAATGAAATAGAGGCAGAGCTTCCCTGACATCAGGTTACAGTTTATGAGGGTTTAGTATAAAGTCACCATCAATAGGCATTTATTGTCCTTTCACCTATTTATCAAATTATAGGGTTAAAAAAATCTAATAATGGATAATTCTGATTATTTAAGAACTTGAATGTTTATATTCTCTTGCGTAGACTTTCCTGGGGGGAAAAGTCTTCCATTTTGACCTGAGAAAGAGCCCATTTCTAACTAGCCCCATGGTTCACATAGCTATCACGAAACCTATTAAAAAATAAAGTGAAATAATATAAATTCAATTGAAAGCAACCTAAACTTATGCTTCCAGACCTAAGTTGCTGTTGTTTAGGTAAAACGAGACTGCTATGATACAGTGGGAGTACTGTTTAAATTCAAAAGCCTTCAAAGGTTATTTCTGCTTCAGTTCAAAAGGAAAAGACCTCTCAGTAATCTCAGGAGAAAGTTTTTGTACTCAAATCCTCCTGAGTGGCATAGCTCTGGAGTAATGACAGATAAATCAGGCCAAAGTCACGCGCACTAAGACCAAGAATGAGCAGCAAGACTAACCACAGCAATGGGGACTTCGAGTGCCAGCAGGCGCAGAAAGATCTTAGCCAGCAGTTTCTTATGCCCCTGTTCTCCAAAGGTTGTGTTTTTCCTGGCGAGAGAGGAGGCGGGAGGTGCATTTCCTAACTTGACAACAGTCTCGTGCTTTCTGAGTAAGAAGAGCACTAATGAACACACAGCCCCCCTCTCCTTTCCATCAGCTTCTTGTTTGCCAGCATCCCAGTGTTTATGGCTTCTCATGTTTGTAACAGATACCCTCACCATGACCAATTCTAACTTGACCTATGCCTCACTGATGGCCATCCAGAGTTCGACGCCAGGCAGCAAGGCCTGGGGTGGAGTGGAGGGATGAAAAACTACCCAGGGAAGGAAGGAGAGGAGATGAAAGGCACACACAATGGATCCATGTCAACAGTACTAACCCTAAGCTCATCTGTCTGCCTTTCCTACCTATTTTTAGTAGAACTTTGCCCAAGTACAAGACAAAAACAAAAAACAAAACAAAAAGAAAACGTGTTTCCATTTGATCCTGCCCATATGCTACCCACAATGAAGTCTTTAATACCTGCGTATTTGTCTAGATGATGCAAACGTATGCAAGTAACATTCTACCACTTAAGAGTAAGATGAACAATAGTCCTGGCCAGCTAGCTCAGGTAGTCGGAGTGGCATCCCAGTATGTCAAGGTTGCGGGTTCAATCTCCAGTCTGGGCCCAAACAAGAATCAACCAATGAGTGCACAAATAAGTGGAACAACAAATCCATATCTCTCTATTTCACATACACCTTCCTCTCTCAAAAAAAAAATAGTAAGAAAATTTCCTTTTTTACTTAAGGCTCAAATCTGTTTCAGTGTGAACCCACCAAGACCTAAACTTTCAGCAGGTCAACAAACAAAATGATCCTTGTATCTGAAGCTGGAGCTCTCTTTTACTTCCAGCTCTCCTGCAAGGAGTCCAGTACTTCGGACTTTAGCAACAGAACCCTGGAAGGACAAGGAACAAGGAGATGCAGCCAGGAGAGGAATGTAGGGTTTCAGACACATTATGTATACAACAGTGCTGCTTAAACCACTAAGATTTCCATTCCATTGATCCTAATTTATTTCAGATTGCTCAATGGGGCTGCTAATCAAAGCCAGCAAATACACACCAACACAAGCCAAAGGGGGAAATGACCTCTCTCTACCCATGTCAGCTGTCAAGAGGGTGGTAAATAGTCAGAATGAATAAACACACCATTGCTGATGCTTTAATTCTATAATTAGAAAAATATTCAGTTAAAATGCCAGACCCAAATTTGTAGAGTATTTGTGAAGTACAGTCCTAAAAATCGGTTTCAGATCCCTGTGTTAAGTGCAACACTGCTTTTGACCCATTTTTTAATATTTGCTTAGTCAGAAAGAGTTGAACGAAGGGTCTAGAAAAGTAGATTTCTCAGGAATAAAGAACAGCTATTTTTTTAACAACAGGCTTAAAATACAAAGATGAACACAAAATCAGTACACCTGAAAAGAGAAGATTGATGCCTTTTCAAGCTGTTATAAACTTTAAGTTTACAATTTAACTGTAGGTTTACACAACATATAAAGAACAATAGATCCTAATCTATCCTAATTTGTGAAAAAATCAGAATAGTTGAGGCTAAAGAAATTTTTTTTTAACCTGGATATATTTTAAACGTAGTCTTAAGTGACATTTTGAATGTAATAAGTAGAACAAGATCTATAGAAGAATATCATTTATGTAGTTGTAAAATACATGTACACAAAGCAACAAAAAGCATTTAATAAGAGTATATACCAAAATCAAAGAACCATTTAATAAGAGTATATACCAAAATCAATGCAGTGAGTGCATTAGAATAACTATCTGTAAGAGAGACCCGGCGGTATTCAATGGTTGCAAGCGGAGCGTTCTTGTGATCGCCCTCGCTCTCAGGCTCTCACCGCTGCGGCAGCCCGCTCGCTCTGTGAAGCCTAGGCCGGCTACTCCTCCTTCACACTTGTTGCGACTCCGCCACCATGTTCACAGAGAGCCTGGTCCAGGGCTCCATCCTGAAAGAGGTGGTGGAGACGCTTAAGAACCTCATCAGTGAGGCCTGCTGGGACATCAGCTCGAGCAGCGTGAACCTACAGAGCATGGAGTCGTCCCAGGTCTCTTTGGTGCAGCTCACTCTGCGGTCTGAGGGCTTTGACCGCAACCTGGCAATGGGTGTGAACCTCACCAGCATGTCCAAGATACTAAACTGTGCTGGCAACGAAGACATCACTACCCTAAGGGCTGACGATAATGCGGACACCTTGGCACTAGTACTGGAAGCTCCAAACCAAGAAAAGGTTCCAGACTGTGAAATGAAGTTAATGGATTTGGATGCTGAACAACTTGGAATTCCAGAACAGGAGGATAGCTGTGTAGTCAAGATGCCTTCTGGTGAATTTGCGCGTGTATACCGAGATCTCAGTCACATTGGAGATGCTGTTGTAATTTCCTGTGCAAAACATGGAGTGAAATTCTCTGCCAGTGGGGAACTTGGAAATGGAAATATTAAGTTGTCACAAACAAAATGTTGATAAAGAGGAAGCTGTTGCCATAGAGATGAATGAGCCAGTTCAGCTAACTTTTATACTGAGATATCTGAACTTCTTTACAGAAGCTACTCCACTCTCTCCTATAGTAACACGCAGCATGTCTGCAGCTGTACCCCTTGTTGTAGAGTATAAAATTGCTGATATAGGACATTTAAAGTACGATCTGGCTCCCAAGGTCGAGGATGAAGGCGGTTTTAAAATCCAAGGAAACAAAACTAAGCTCTTTGAGACCTCGTCTGAGATTTCCACATGCTTTTAAAAGTCTCTTTTGTCACCAAATTTGTACCTGAGTACATATGTAGATAATGTTTTCTGTAAATAACCTATTTTCCATTCTCTACAATTTAAAGCATAGTCTCGAGTCAAATCTGGTCTTATTAACCTAGAACTTCTGCCTTATCTAGAAATAGTTTTTAGAATTTTTATAACAAAGGGTTTTGACTATTAATGCAGTTTTAATAATTGTGGGGGGTTTTTCAATCTAAATAGAAGTTATTTGAATTTTATATATAAAAAGAAAAAAACAAAACCTTGCATGGATCAATGATGGCACTGTGCTCTGAGCTAAGAAATCTAATTATATCAGTTTTATGTACCAGAGTCCAAAAATTATAGTCACAATCAATGAAGCTTATATGTAAATATAAGAAAAAAGTTAAGAAAAAACAAAGGTAAGAAAAAAACAAAACCCAGAGATGCTAAGATAGTTCAACATGAAATGTAATTATTACAGGCCAATGATTGCTATGCCTGTGGTTCAGCACCGGAAAAAATTTGTTGGTAAAAAAATCAATGATAAATGTTACTTAAAATGTGCTCTCTTTCCTTTTCTCTCATTAATTTTAATCCCAAAATGAGGGACTAAAACCAAATCTGAGCTACGATCTCCTCTTGTGAAAGACCATCCCCAGGTATATGTGGAAAAAGGGGGACAGATTTGAAATACAATGAACATCAAAACTTGGTGATGAATTAGATATGAAGTAAAGTGTGAGGTCAAGGAATATACACAGGTGACTTAGGGAAATGGGTGGATAAGAACTGAGAAAGGGAGCCTTGGTGATTAAATATCTTTATATTCAGTGCATTTGTGATTTTTATAAGGCCATTTCTTCAATACCGGCCAGTGACTTAAGGTCAAAGATCAAGTCTGGTGAAGTATTTCTATAATGACTCAAAGAGTTCCCTGATGATTTGGTTTAATCCAGAGACAAAAGGCAGAATTTTTTTTTTAATCTTTCCTGAATAGTATTTCTCACAACTAAGGTTTTGATGAGCACAGAGTGGCAGAGAATTTGAGGCCACATTCTTAAAGGTTTTCCATCCAGGTTACACAATCATCTAAAAACCAGAGGCTTCGCAGTTGTCCACATGGCATTTTCCAAAAATGCACCACCCACACTCTCTTACAGTGTGATGCCCATATCCCTTCACCTAGAAGTGAGGTCCCCACTCCCTCACTTTGAACCTGGTGACCTTTGTAACTGCTTCAACCAATAGATTATGTTGAAAGGGACACCGACTTCCCAGGCTTGGTCACGGAAGGTGATGTGGTCTCCACCTGCCTTTTCTCTCTCCTGGGATTCATAACTTGGGAGATCAGAGCTTACATTTAAGAAGTCTGCCTATCCTGAAGCTGGCATATTGGAAAAGCCACATGAAGAGACTATGCAGACAGAGGGACATCCAAGAGACCCTACTATTCCAGCCCCAGACTTTGAGAGCCCCCATCCTCACAACCTGCCACGTGACGGAGGAGCCTTCAAGAGATCCTTGACCCCAACCACAATCTTAACACAACAGCTTGATAAACCGAAGCCAACACTGCCTGCTCAGCCCCTCCTGAATTTCTGACCACAGACACTGCCATCTCAGAGTTTTATTTTAAAATCATTTTTGTTGTTTTAAACCACTAAAGTTGGGGATGAATTTTATGCAGAAATAGATAACTGATGGAGCAGTCTTTCATGATAACTCATACAGCACCCTACAGGGATGGGCACCCCACCTTCACTGCAAGAGAAAAATCTGTGATTAAGCCTCAGAGATGGATGCTTAAGATTCTCATTTATTTGCTTTTGTTGCTTGTTAATATTCACTTAGTACTTCCTCTATACTAGGCACTGTTTTTCCCAACCCATGGAAACAGTTACTATTTTATGGATATTTTACACTGGAGGAAACTAAAGCACAGTTGAGTGACTGCCAAAATCCAACAAACTACCCACAGAGGGGCATCTTCCAGGGAGGATCCGACTCCAGGCCCCTGCTTTCACATCATGCTCATCCGCTTTGGTCACTTCTCATGACTGAGTTCAGTTATAAACTTTTAGGGGTGAGAACGAAACTGAAATGAAACTATAAGAAGACAAACATGGCTAAATAAGCCTACTGAAAATGGTTGCCCTAATAATACTGCTTTGCATTTTGTGTACCCAAGCAAAGTAATGCTCTAACACTACAGAACAATAATCTATTACAGACCCATAATCTAATTAGTGAGTACAAAATGTGAATATACAATGAATCTAAGCAGATTAATATTCACATCAGAACAATTACACTGACTCAGAGCAGAGGTTGTTAAGGCCATGAAGAGACAGATGCACCAGAGGGGATCAGGAGCCACAGGACAATTGTGTCCCATCTCATTTTAACACAGGGTAACAAACACTGAGTGCTCAAGAAATGCTACCATGGACACAGAGAATGTTACTCTACCTAAGACAAAGAGAATGGAAGGAGAATCAACAACAAAATAATGTTATTTCTGTCTCATCCACAGAAAGCACTGTATTTAAATCCACCGATTGAGAATGAAAGTGCTGGCAGGAATTCAACATAGCTCTTTGCGTCTCCAGAGGCATCATTACAGTGTGTTTTCTTTTTTAAAAGTCACACTTAAACACTTGCTCTCCTATAGACTGCTAAGAAGCATCGCTGTTTTTCTGTCTCATGATGAAATAAGTGGTCTCAGCACGTGTGTGGTGCGTGGTGGGTGGGACTGGAGTGGGAAGTCCTCCTGAAAATACACACCATCGTGGTCACCCAAAGCCTTTCTCCTGGGAACCTGTTCCAGAGCAACATGGTAAGCACTGTATTTTGACTCCCTCGCTGCCGCACGCGTAAGTTGCCAGCAGTCAATAAAGCATTATTGTAGTTCATAAAATCTAAGAGACTTTTTCTAATATGTGGCATCAGTCATTGAAATGTGAGTCCTAAATGCAGTAATAAATGCATAAAACATCATTTCCCCAAAGCGAAATTCTAAATTACATTCTCCTAAGGCTCAAGGCTACTATTGCCCGCAGCACTGCTGGTTGCATCCTGGAATCGGCTTTTAAAGATACCAGAGCAGAATCAAATTCCTGGCTATATAAACCTAGGCAATGCCAACAGGTAAAAAGGGACGCAGTCGTTCCCAGCAATGGGGAATCTGCGAAAAACCATGCAAGAAGAAAGAACTGGTCAGGGATTGACAGTAGTTCATGCCTACCAACTTGGAAAACGATGAAAATCATAAACAGAACAGGATTTTCAAAAATGCTACCCCTCAAATGGCCCTTTTCAATACCAAGAATACCTCCGGAGTGTCAGCCATCTCTTGACTTGAACTAACACTTCTGTTTGGAAAGTGTTGCAAACATGCTTCCACTGCTCCTGTGCAGCCCTCCTTCGCACCCCAGTTCTGAACCCTGTTTTCTCCCCTACCCCCATTGCATTGGCATCTTCTGCCTCCAACCCATTTTGAAAATTCCTTTTCTATACGTTTATATGGTCACCTAAAATGTACATGGAATTGAAGCAGGTGTAAACATTTACATAAAAATAAAAGATGCCGGGGACAGAACTGGATCACTTCCATTCAACATATCTAAATCCTACTCATTCTCTTTCCCCAAAATATACCTCCTGACTTTTCTGTTACTATTAATACCACTCTTTTCCTGGTCTCTCAGACTAGAAAAGTGGAAGTGATTTCTCTTTCTATTCCTGCTTTAGTTTCCTTAAGCATAAAATAAAAAGATAACGACTTCACATAGGAATGTTGAGAGCATTGTTAATATGCTCAACTATGGATTTAGATCTCACAATAAAATAAAAAAACTGAATTTCAAACAACTGCCACACTTACCACTCAAGAATGTATCAATGTAAAAGGCCTCACCATGTCTTTCTGAAGACATATAGATTCTTGGTGGTTTTTGTTATAATAAGGAGAATTTTGTCTTGAATTCAAAACATAGCTTCCTTCCTAACAAAGTACATAATTCAAACTTGCAGCTGTAAAGATATACAAACCCTTTGCATTACCTAAATACGAAAAGGGTTTTACTGTTGAAAAATTCAATAAGAAGCAAATAAAAGATGAAGGAGGGTACCCCACAACCTTAAAAAGCATTAGAACAACCCACAAAGAAGAATGAAGCTTGGATTACTTTGACTTTTTGTATGTTCTAATGGAAATTTGTATTTCAAATACTTTCAAAAATCATATTAGCTTTATAAAACTCTATGTTCTCCACCTCCAAATCTTCCTCTCTCTCCTTTAAACCAATCAACAGAAGGTCTTTGGGGACTGCTGATTTCGAACATCCACTGGCCTTGACAACTGGCAGCTGGCATCAATCAGTTCATAAAAATCCAGCTTGTCAGCTAAAAGCAATCATATTTTTTAAGCAGGACAATCTGTTAAACAGATTAAGTCTTAAATCCATAAAAAACAATTGCAAAAACACATTTTTATGCTTGCTCTTCCTAAGTTCCGAGGCTACAGATGTTACAGAAACCGCCATGCTGGAAACTCTCCCAAACATCTATTATCCTTCCCTGAAAACTTGAAGGTGTCTTCTGGGCTACCAGTTTCTGACAGCCATGGGTGGGAATGGATATCCTCACTGTGGACGGCATCCCTGCTTCTCCCTGGGCATTTACATAGTACATTCTGTCTGCTATGCAACTGATCTTGTTCATTATAAGCCAATGTTACCACAGTGCAGGTAGGCCAGCTTCCAGTACTGGCTCTGTCCTATGAAGAAAAGTTTATTGTATAGATTTCAAAGCAATTGCAGAGCTAATAAAAGCTACATGATCTTAGGCAAGACACATCTCCTCAAGCTTCAATCTTCTTCTCAGTAACATGAAAGGATTGGAATGACCAAACTCCAAATTTCTGTCCAATTCCATAATTCCATGATTCTACCTCTTCCTATTGCTTTTACTTAGTAGGAAGCCTAAGATACTCCCTTGCCATTGCCAGCTCTTGTAATTATCAAGAATCATCATGGGTCAGTTACCACAGAGCACCACCCCATAAACCATGATGGCTTTCTGAACATTTTTTCAGACTTCATTATATAGTAGGCCCTCAGGTTACATGGGAGATCTGCTCCTACGGCACCACATAACGTGATTTTTGGAACCCACCTACCTAAGCACCTACGTCACTCACATGGAGCACATACACAGCAGTAATGAAGTGAAACAGTAAAAAAAAATTTAAAGGAAGATAACAATTCCTGACCTTTACTTGTGGTAAATAAATAGTAAAAAACATAAAGCACATATGTACATACATCAAAATGACGGAATTTTTTTTAAAAAAATAAATGGGAGATGGTAACCACGAAATGATGTACATTGAGTCCGACGTAACCCAAGGACTGTCTGTACTCAAAATAAGGTATGGAGGTTCCAAAAGAGATAAATGTTGGTGTTTCCCATGGAACCTTCATTGGATTATCATTGCCTCTCAATATCATAATACCTTGGTACTTCCCACCATTACTATCAAACCTGGCAAACACACATCAGGCAAATAATCATTCTCTTTGACCTTGTCTCAGGTAAACATCAATCACTGATGATGCCTCTTCATCCCATCAAGTCAAGACCATTCCCAGAATCCTCAACTCAACCTTCCAGACAGCCCCCATCAATTACTCAGAGATAGCATGAGTGGAAGGGTTCCTCTAAAATTGTAGTACTGCCCTAACCGGTTTGGCTCAGTGGATAGAGCGTCAGCCTGCGGACTCAAGGGTCCCAGGTTCGATTCCAGTCAAGGGCATGTACCTTGGTTGTGGGCACATCCCCAGTAGGGAGTGTGCAGGAGGCAGCTGATTGATGTTTCTCTCTCATCAATGTTTCTAACTCTCTATTCCTCTCCCTTCCTCTCTGTAAAAAATCAATAAAATATATTTTAAAAAATAAAATAAAATGGTGGTACCAATGGAAACCCAACTGCCATCAACATGTCTCTAACTGAATATGTTCTGAGACATAAACTCATTCTCTCCCCACAAAGTATCTCCTCCTCTCTTTACATTTCTGTTTTTATAAAGGACAATACCAATAATCCAGAAATCCAAATGACATGCTATTTTGTCTCACCCTTGCATCTAATCAATCAATCCTGCATATCTTACTTTCTAAGTAGTTTTCACATGTATTCTCTACATTATAAATAACATTTTATTAGTCCCAAACCTTATAGTTTTTCTTCAACCATATTACATCTAGAGGCCTGGTGCACAAAATTTGTGCATGGAAGGGAGGAGGGAGGGAAGGGTGTCCCTCAGCCCGGCCTGCACCCTCTCGCAATCTGGAATCTCTCTCGCAATCCAGGACCTCTGGCTCTGGCTCCTAACCACTCACCTGCCTGCCTGCCTGATAGCCTTTAACCGCCTCTGCCTCGGCCCCTGCACCCAGGATCCAAGCTTCCCTCCTCCAGCCAGCGGCAGGCACCCGGGACCCCAGGTAGCTTCGCCTGGGCCCCAACTTTGTCAGGAATGACGTCCAGAATGATGTCTGGAAGACATCCAGTCTATCCAGTCTAAATAGCATATTACCCTTTTTTTTAGTATAGATAGCTGTTAACTAAGTTACTCTGCCGATGGTTCTGCAAATGAGTTATTTCCTGATTTAAACCCTTCAATGAATCCTAATTGCATATGAGTGTGGCAGCCTGTTACTCAAACATCTTACATGGCAGCTCAGGGTTTCATAAGCATGTAAAAGCTGCATGGCCTTCTATAACCTAACCTTGGAAACCAGATGGAATTGCCCCCACTCACTCGATTGGACAAAGCAGTCACAAGCCCACCCAGAGACACTTGATGGGTGAGTGTCAAAGAATTTGCAAGCATGTTTTAAAACCACCATACCTACCTCTGTCTTTCACATGTTGTGCTCTAGAAAAAAGTGAACTAGTGGTTTCCCAATTATTCTATTGCACAAGTTCCTATCCCAGAGTGCGAGATGGTAATGGTTAATTTTATGTTCAACTTGACTAACTGGTTTGATTCCAGTCAAGGGCTTGTACCTTTTTGCTACGGACGCATATTGTAGCAAAAACTTATTTCTGGATGTGCCTGTGATGGGGTCTGCGGGAGAAATGAGCATTTAAAGTGGTGGACTGAGTAAAGCAGATAGCCCTCCCCAATGTGGGTGGGCAGTCTGTTGAGGATCTGATTAGAACAAAAAAGTGAGAAAGGATGGATTAGCTCTGCCTGACTACTTGAGCTGGGACATTGGTCTGCCCCTCGTGCTCTGGGTTCCCTAGCTTTCAGACACAGACTGGCACCTATGTCATCAGCTTTCTGACTCCCCAGCCTTCTAACAACACCACTGGCTTCCCTGGGTCTTCAGGGGCAGATGGCAGATCATGGGCATTCTCAGTCAGTATCTTTTACTAAGTCTCTTCCTCTACATCTTTATGGGTTCTTTCCTCTGAAGAACTCTGACTAATACAGATACTCTCCCTCCCTCCCTGGAAAATCCTTACTAGTTTCCTTTAGTATCATCAAAATACTACTTCCACTGTGAGAGCTTCCCCAACAATGCCAGGTGAACTTGAACCCCCTCCATGCTCCAGTAAGAACTCACCTTCTAAACCAATGCTTCTCAAGGACACCAATCACCCGGGATATCATTAAGATTCAGACTGATTCAACAGGTCTAGAGTAGAGACAAGATTCTGATTTTCTTACGCTCCCAGGTGATCGCTATGTTTCTGTACCAGCTGCACTTTGAGTAACAAGAGGCCACTCAAAGAGCCCACTCAAGCCCAGCCAACATGACTCAGTGGTTGAGGGTCGACCTATGAACCAGAAGATCATGGTTCAATTCTGGGTCAGGACACATACCCAGGATGTGGGCTCGATCCCCAGTGTGGAATGTGCAGGAAACAGCCAATCACTGGTTCTCTCTCATCATTGGTGTTTCTCTCTCTCTCTCTCCCTCTCTCTTCCTCTCTGAAATCAATAAAAATATTTTTCTAAATAAAAGAGCCCGCTCCACTAAAATTGCTGGCCCAGTTGGAGCGCTCCATCCCATGAGAGGAGTGTGGCACAGGAGACAGGCCAGTGTGGATTGGGAAAGGCTGCAGCCATCACGTAAGGTCAAGCAGATTGGTAAAATGTGTGTATTTAGGAGACAGGCAAAAAGGAAAACTTGGGGGTACAAGCCAATAGAAGGGAAATAAGAAAAAACAAGCCAAAAACTAGAAAAGGTTTTTGGCTGGACACAGAGAATGGGGGAATCCCAGAGCTAATGAAAGGGTATCTGTAAAAGCTTTCTGTAGGTTAGAGATAGGGAGGGAGTCATTAGGACACCAGGCTAAAAAATAACATTTTCCAAAATATTTGCCTATACCTCCTTGGGGTAACTGCCTTTTTATATTGGATTTCTAAAATTTGCATATCTATATTTAAATTATACTTATAAGCTTCCTGAAAACCTGAACTGTTCCTACTTACTGCAGAATGGTATTTAAGAGTACACATACATTTCCTGGGTTAATAGCTTAACTCTGCCACCACTTGCTCTGTAATATTAGGAAGTTGTTTTTATCTTTTTCTTTTTCTTTTTTTTCTATAGTTTCCTTTAGCATAAAATAAAGAGATAATGTTTTCACATAGGAATGTTGAGAGGATTAAAAGAGAATATATGTGAAATTGTTTAGGCTGACATAGTAAGCTTTAAATCAGTGTCTGATATTATCATAAGGAGGAGCAGGAACTATCAGAGCCAACATTTTTACTTCTCCTATTTACTATTGGATGACCCTGGGCACTGTTCTTCACTCCCAAGACTCAGTTATTTCAGCTGTAAAATTGAGGTACTAACAGTGCCTGTCTAATAGAATTAATATGAGAATTGAGATTATCGATCCCTGATATATGCAAAAAACTTTCAGTGAATACTAGTTATTACTGGTAGCAGGAGCAAGAAACACTGGCACATTCTGGGCTTTCCATAAATATTTATTGAATGACAAGTTAATCAATGTAAAAATGGTTAACATTGATCTGAGTAACTCCCCCTTCCTTTGAGTGTTTAAAGAATTTCCATAAACTTAGGGAAAACATTTCTTAGGATGGATGCAAGGAGAGGGTCAAGAAGTGGTCCTTTGCCCCCGTATTTTCACATCCATCATTTGGTCTGTGTTAAGCTTCCACGTAAGTTTCACGTGAAAAATCGTTTCCTCCACTAAAGGATAAAACATATCTCATATCCCATAACCCTGTCTTCTATAGACCACAAGAGGATAGTCTGGTTCCATACATGCCAAGGAGTGTAAATATCTAAACAATAATAAAAATTCAGTGAAAGGGGGCTATCTCATCACACCATCTCTCCCGTTTGCCTAGCGCCTAAGACTCGGAAGAATGGGATTGGCTAGGAACAAACAGGACAGGGACCGGCCTGTCAGGATTAGCACGGAGCTCCTATAATGGCAAAGGAATTAATGGCAACAACAGGCCTAGCTCCAGTGCACATGGTGGGAAAGCTCCTGCTGACAGGAAGACATGGGATAGGCTTCATCTCCGCATTCCACTGCTCATGAAAAACTGAAACCACAACTCAACTGCACCCCAAAGAATTGGAGAATGTGGAAGACATTCGACTACCCCGTTTTACAGTAAGTGTCTGGATTAGAACCCTTGAAGGGTCACATCCTCTCCCAACTAGTGTTTGCTAAAGAAATGCATTTTTGGTGGCATTAGGATGATTTCCTTTACCTCGTATATATGTTGTTAGACATGGGATACATTCAAACATATTTTGTTTCATAAAGCTGCCTAATCTTTCTTCTGTCTTCTATTGAGTTTGGGAGTGTCACAAAATTTTAAATTCCAGGAGGGGGATTTTCCACAATTTCTTTCACAAACAATTTAATTCTCCATCTTCTGAGAATCTGCACCAAGCAGGTAATCTACACATCCCTCAAGAGAAGGATATATGTGTGTGTGTGTGTGTGTGTGTGTGTGTGTGTGTGTGTGTATATTGCAGACATTTCCAACTTAATAAAAATCCCCCCACTGGTTTGTTTTTTGTAAGTTCAGACTCACAGTGTCCTTTATGTAAGTAATGAGCCCTATTCTATGCAGATGGAGATAACAGTAAATCAAATGGGTGGGACCAACCATATTCTGCAGACTATTGAGCAAGAGAAAATAATAATCGCCAGTGAATTTTAGTCTTATTTTTCCAAATAATAACACTGAGAAAATATTCTACATCACTCCGTACGATTTGAGGTTCACTATTATATAGTGATAGATGAGGATATGGGAAGTTACATTAACAGGTGGACATCAGGGCCAGCCAGTGTGGCTTCATAGTTGAATGTCTACCTATGAACCAGGAGGTCATGGTTCGAGTCCTGGTCAGGGCACATACCCAGGTTGCAGGCGTGATCCCAGTGGGGGACATGCAGGAGGCAGCCAATCAATGATTCTCTCTCGTCATTGATCTTTCTCTCTCTCTCCCTCTCCCTTCCTCTCTGAAATCAATAAAAAATTTTTTTTCAAAAAAAAGGTGGTAGTTGGCTATGCCTATGGTATACCCCAATTCTGCCCCTTACCAGCCACCCCTTAACAAACAAACAAATATAATCCTCAAAGATTATGACAGGCCAAAGGAACTCTTTATTACTAGAAGACACTCTGATTCCCAAACTCCATTATAGAATTTCATTGAGATGGTCCACACCTCACAAAGAACCCAATTTCCCAGGTGGATCTAAGGAACCAACCTTCATGCAAAGGCCAAATCCAAACCTCAAACCTCTCCATCTGAAAGGGCAGACCTTCTTTCATAAGTTATAAAGAGCCAAAAGGACAAAGTGCCTGAGGAATTTTGTCCTAATATGGAGAGTGGGCTTTCCCATACTACATACCCCAACCTTTCTTCTGAAGTGAGGGAAGGGGAAGATGCCAAGGAAAATGCATCTAGCCCTACGTTACCTAGGCTCGTGGGAAAAGAGAAAGCACCCTTTTCTTGCAGGGGCTGCCATCTGGGTCATCCAGACCAAGCATTCTACTTAACTGTAGAATGTGGTATGTTAGCAACTGGGTGATTTTGGGGGTAATGCAGAAAAGGGCTCTAAGTTCCCTTGGAGGTCACAAGAGCTGACAATAACCTATCTAATCAATTATTCTCAACTTCACATAAGGGAAGAAGCAACAAGTTATCCTTAAATCCCAATAAAAACCTACCACTAGAAGACAGAAAATTGTGGAGTTTGAATAAGAGATATTACTGATATGGGAATACAGTTGACCTTTGAACAACATGGTTTTGAACTGTGTGGGTAAACTTATATGCAGATTTTTTCAATAAATACTGTAAATGTGATTTCTCTTCCTTATGGTTTTCTTGGTAACATTTTCTTTTCTGTAGCTTATTTTATTCTAAGAACATAATATATAATATATAAAACCTACAAAATATGTGTTAATTGAGTGTTTATGTTATTACTAAGACTTCTGGTCAACAGTAGGCTATTAACAGTTAGGTTTTGTGGGCATCAAAAGTCACGTGGATTTTTGACTGTTTGAGGGACTGTCAGTGCCCCAACCCCCAAGATCAACTATAGGGTCTTCAAGGGTCAACTATACTATGTGTTTGATATGGAAGCAAGAAAAAAATAGAACCATGGCTAAATACATAAAAATATGTGGGCAAAAAGTAGAAAATTGTTTTACTTATTTATAAATTTTTATATAGCCCTCAAATTATCATTTTATGAGAAACATCTATATATGTCTCTTTCACTGGGTGGATGAGGATGGTAACGGTAATGGCTTATGAGGGTAATCAGCATTACTTGCCCATACTGTATAGCCCAGAGATTTTACATTAACATTTTGTTAAAACCATTGTCGGCATTGTGTTTAAATCCTACTAAAGATTTCTCCAGAAATCTTTATCAGTATTCATCAGTCACAGGAAACATTTCCATGATGGAAGCATATTACTTCCATTTTAATACAAGTTATAGGGTCCAAAAACTGGTCACTTCAGCCTCCTCCACGACAGGCAACTCTCTAATTATAAATTTCATGGAAAACTAAAACTAACATTCTTATAGACACTTTGTACATATTATCTCATTAGATCCAAGCACAATTCAGGGAAATAGGTACTATTTTGTCCTCATGTTACAGTTCAAAACCTTAGATAGATCTGGATTTAAGACAAAGCAAGATGACTCCAGTTGTGTGCATGAATAATTATATTATCCTGCATTCACCATGACTTTAAATCTGTAAAAACAACAAAAAACTACATTGGAAAGACACTGTGTCATGCTCATGCTACTTGCATTCCGGAGTTCCTTGGCCACCTACTATGTAAATGAAGTATTCTAAAATTTATTTTTTGCTATCCTGGCTCTTTCTCAGAGGAATGAGGGATGCATAACCTTAACTGTGTAGGTCAAGTAGCACATGCTTGTTGGCATTTTCTTCTACCTGACCCGAAGGAGAAAGATACTTTGTACAGATTCATTTCCTCTCTCAGTATAACAACCGTTTATATTTCTCCTCTAAAGCCCAGTTGCATGACCCATCTGTTCCAGTTGGCCCTCCTCCTGATTCGTGGTGGCTGCAGGAGGGAGGTGAGGAAATCCACTTGCTGGGGGAGAACCAAGCAATGTTGTATTAATTAAATTTGCATCACTATTGTAAATACACCCAGGGGCCAGGGTGATGAGTGCCTTTTATAAATCAAATAAACGAATAATAACTTCTAGCGGTTGCTAAATGTAAAACGTTTGAAGAATAGAAACCCAATGAATCCAAACTGTGGCCAAGGGTTACCCTTGCTAATTAAAACATACACTGAAAACATTAACCTGATTCAGAATCTAAATAAAACTCCATTTCTGGATGGCTTTCCATCTTTATGAATTTTTTTCTTACAACAGAAGGTAACCACATGAAAGTCTTCCTTAATGAACTCAATATTTTTTGACTTTCTGAAATAAAAAGACCAAAAAAATGAAGAGCAACGTAAATACTGCCATATTTATAACGACGCTCCTGCACGTACCCCCATCTCAAATGCTAGGTCTTGGCTCTTGTGTTTAGGGACTGGCTAGTTTTTAGAAACTTTTTCTGTGAAAAACAGAGAGGGAGGAAGGAAAGGAGATCAGGAAGGAGTGAGGGAGTAAAGAAAAAAATTTTAAAAAAGAAAAGAAAAATGAAAGGGGGGGGTTCAATTATCTATAAGAACCAACATATTGGAATTAATATAATAAATGCCAATTCTAGGTCACCTAGCTTTGAACCTTAGCTGAGAATAAAGTGTTTATGTTTATGATTCAAAATAGCAAACAATAGAGCGTTGATTAAAATTGGGGCAAATAAAGCTGAATTACTGCAAATTTCTCAGCATATTATTTTTATTTCCAACCTTTGGTTTACTTGTGCTGTTTTCAACATCAGTTTCTATAGTCTGAGTACTAATCAGACCTCTGGTATTCTGCTAGGCACTGAGAGCTCACCAGGGCACAGTTAGACTTGGTTTTAAAGAAATAAGCTGTATTTGTTTTTAAACCAATAGAACTCCTGTTAATTGAAAAAAAGTATGAAATTGAAAATAATTTGCCTAATTTTATACTGCTTGAAATTAGTGGGAAATTCAAGAATAAAAAGCATATCAGTATTTCCTGCTGATAGTCTGAAATTAGTTACAATAAGGAAATAAAGAAATGTGTCTAAGCACTCAGATATCAGTCCCCTCAAGTCTAGGGCAAACCGGCAGCAATCCACTCCAGACTCCACTCCAGACTTTGTTTCTTTGTTTACTGTAGTGTGGCATAGAATATTCTTCTTTTTAAATCCTCACTGGAGGATATTTCTTCCATTGATTCTTTTTAGAGGACAGGTGGGCGGTGGAGGGAAAGAGAGGAGACAGAGAGAAACATCCATGTGAGAGAGCCACATCAATTGGTCGCCTCCCACACTGGCCCCAACTGGATTGGGGAACCTACAACCCAGGTACCTGCCCTTAACTGGAATCAAACCCGAGACCCTTTGGTTTGAAGGCCAATGCTCTCACCACTGAGCAACACCAGACAGAGTGAAATAGCATTCTTTTATGTGGGTTCCATAACATGAAAAATGTAAGAAAACACTGATACAAAAAAGGGTAAGTTTTATTCGGTGTATTAGTGCATCAAAATTAATCATCTTGTGAATCCTCTTAAATTTCCCTGAGAAACACTTTGATTTTTAAAATACAGTCGTGCCTCGGTATCCATGGGGCATAGATCCCAGGACCCCAAGAATATGAAAATCCAAGGATGCTCAAGTCTCTCATATAAAGTGGTGCGGTATTTGCATATAATCTACACACATCCTCCTGTACACTTTAAATCATCTCTAGGTTACTCATAATACCTAATACAATGTCAGTGCTATGTAAATAGTTGTAATACAGTATTGTTGAGGGAATAATGACAAGGGGGAAAAAAGGTCTGTGCAAGTTCAGTACTGACCCAATCATCCAACTTCTAGTAATTCTAGTTACACAGTTCACATCAGCAACAACGTAACTATTTTTCTTCTAATATTTGTACTCTGCGGTTGGTTAAATCCAATATGGAACCTGTGGATACACAGGACCAACTGTATTTGTTCTCTATTATAACTAAATTATGTGTGCATGTTCTTTTCTAGCCACAACGTGATTAAATCCTTACACAAGCTTTTGTTACTCAGTCTGATTTCATACTAGTGAAAAAATGCATTAAGTCTTTGGGAGAATATAGTATCTTCATTGGTGAATGTCAGTCATTCTGAAGTCATTTCCATATTGAGAAGGGGGAAAAAAGCCTTTCTCCTGGTTAAAAGAGACCTTTCTTAAATCAGATGTGCGGGCCCTGGGGTGGGTGTGGGGGAATAAGGACTCAGCTTCCTTTGTAGCACGTAGTATGGCCAGCTGACACAAATGTGTCCCATGAACAAAGGCTCAGGACATCTGCTGTTCTGGCCCGGATCAGGAAGGCACCCCACCCACCTTCTTCCACATGAGTGTCAGCATGCCATTAAACTCTAACTTCCACATTGCTGTTCGAAAGGTTCCCACGGCACCTCCCTACAGCATGAAGCACTAACATTAGAGACAGGACTTCCATAGCGTATTGCACATTTGCTCGAATTCTCTGAGAGCTTTGCATGAAAATAAATACTACCCCCAAAAAACATAAGTTCTTTAGGTTTTAGGATGAGAACTATTTACATTCAGAAAAAAAATGTTTAAATTTTTTAATTGTTTTGGCACTGCCTCATTAACTAATATAAGAATGAATAATGTAAAAAAGAGAAAGAATAATTTATTTTTATGTAAATGCAAAACATACATTTCAGATTTTACTACTCACTATTAAAAGATTTTTTTTTTCTCTTTTAAGAAAATAATTTAGTAAGGGTTTGTTTAGGACTACATTTCTACATGAAAAGGATTGTAACAATATCCAGTGGTCGACCATCGATAAAATATTAAAACTCACGCTCTAAGCCGAGTGACCACTAGGGAATCTGGTGTTTGTTTGTTTACTTGTAACTAGCTTTTATTGAACATAACAAGGCCACAGGTTTGCAAATGATACCCTCTAAATGAAAGTAAATAGAATAACTAGAGGAACTTTTCCACTGAAAATTCACAAATTAGTATGGACAGACCTGGGAAATTTAATGTAAATAGACTAAATAGATGTGACTGATAATAGACTCCGGCTTATGTATGTTAGAGTCAGTGGTTTTGCCATGCAGATGACTACAATGGGCTCTTTTTACTGTATAATTTTTTATCTCATCTATTTGGTACTAACTTTGGTCCCCTAAAATCCCTCAGTCTTAGCCTAAGGTTTAATTTTCAAATCTAGCAAAACACTAGTATGAGCTTAGCCCAAATATATCTCCAATAATAAACCAACATTTCATTGGGTTTTCTTTGATGTTGCATTGCACTGTGCACGTCTTCTGGCAGAGTGGATGAAGGCTATTGATATAAGGTATCCAGTCAAAGACATGTGTTTACAATTATAGCCTTCAAAATAAAGAGAGGATACATAACCATATCCCTGGGGGTATGGAAATTACACCATTAGAGAAGCATGGCCAGAGGCCAATAGTTTGTACTGGTATACCTAATGAACAGTGTATTTCCATCTCCAAATGTGCATTCTATTTATAATAACATGAAGCTATTTTTTAGATGAACAGAAAAATTAGCCATACCTGGCACAGCGACCTAACTAAAGGCTTGCAAATATTAAATTGATAGAGCATAATAGTGTCTGGAACAAGAAAAGGCATGCTCAGAAGAGGCATGCTGGGAAAATGTGCCTGCATATACCCAAGCAAAATTACACCCCGCTGTGTAGGAGAGAGCGCGCAAGGCAAGACTTGGGAGGTGGGGTCTCTACTTTACACTTTGAATTGTTACCAAATAACAGCTTCAGAATCAATAAGCAAACTCCTCCAATGACCTGGATAATAGGCAATTTCCAAGTTTCAAGGGCAGAGTGGTAGTATAAATTCTATGATGTCAAGGCCAGTGATAGAAGGGTGGACTCCACATTAGATTCTGAGCTCATAAAGTTTGGAAGAAACTTAAGGGCTGCCACATGTCCTGGCTCTTGCTCAAATTCCCTCCCCTGCACGGAATCAGGGAAGAAGGGAGTGAAAACTGCTCAACACGAGGTCACCAGCCCAACACATGAACTGTGGGCACCAATGCTGGTATCCACTGCTGCATCTTTTCTATTTGTAAAGCAGTAAGAAAAATCTAAATGTGGCTACAAGGAAGACAGACAAACAAGAAAATCGAGCAAGTCACCTCAGCTGCATTGAAACACTGAAACTCAGGGGAGGGGGACTGACATTTGCCATATGTTGCTCATTATCAGGAAGAAAATGAGAAAATGGAGTGAGAAGCAACCCCGTAGTCCAGCAAGGCAGGCGACAGAAGTAATGTGCGACATGGAAACAGGCATTTCACAGGGGAAGCTGCCTGCGGCTGCTGCTCAATGCAGGCCTACACGTTTTCAAGATGTCACCTAACAAGCCCATCAAAAGTATTGCCCTTGATTTTACAGTAAAAATCTGTATTTGTAACTCCGATCAATGTAAACCAGGCTCATGCAAACCAGCAGAACCCCACAGGCCTTCAGTCGTGTGAATGAACTTCTCCTGATGTTTATTAGTCTATCCATTTTTAAAAGCTGCCTTAGTTCTGAACTGACAACTTCCCATCTAGTTAAGAACACAGGAGTTTAAAAAGAGACCTAAAAAGAACACTAAAAGTTTGAAAAACAGAGTGAAGATAACTTTAAGTCAATTAGTAAATTAGTATAAAGTGTTAAGATTCAGAAGTTCAACAATACATTTCAATTCTATAAAGTGAATTATGTGTCTTACTAGAATATGCATGAGAATTTAAAAAAAAAAAAGATTTTTCCATATTTTTCAAAAGGGCTTTGGAGCTTCCAAAAAGTGTAGAGAATGGCAATATGTTCAAAGGCACTTCACTTGGCCATAAGGAAGATCTCTTTACCTTAAGATTTATGAGGCACGAGGGTGTGTTGCCAAGAAGAGCTGTGAAGACTCCACTGATGCACAATTTTGTCAATAGGGTATAAAATCCAAGAGTTCAAGGTCATTTAGACAGCAACACACCCTGGGCCAAAAAGGAGATGTCAGATATAAAAATCACTTCAAGCTCTAACATTCTACAAGTGTAAAGTGATAATAGTGCAATCTGTTTCCCAGTTACTTTATTTCTCTAATTCATTCAAAGGTTAAAGAGTCATGGAATTAGAGCATCTTAAATCTAAATCTTCAAAGATTTTCTAATCTCCCTAATTTTATAGATATGCAATGTTACATTATGCAACACATAATTGAAATAAAAAGCTGTGAGCAAAGAAATCTAACTTGACTCCCACCTCCTACATTCCTGGTTAAATTTATGAGCAGAACTTTAAGGATCTTACATTGAAATTTGGTTTGACCTAGTTCCCATAACTTTCAGATTCAATCTTTTCAGACTCAATGCTGCACAAGACATAGGCACAACATCCCCACAGCTGTATTCTTTAACAGAATACATTTGTCGATATGCTTACGAATAGAACTCCCCACTTCCCACCGAAACAAAAATGCAAAAGTTGATTTTTTTTTCCTTCTCTCATTTGGGCCTCACAGTTACTAAAATAAATTTTTAAATCATTTTCCCTTGTGGTAATCATCCTAAAAATCCTCAATATAAGTGGCATGACAAAAAAAAAATTGAGAAAACAAAATTTTGGTTTTTTACCATTAAAAGAAATAGATTGGTTCAAATTGTTAACAAAACAAATGACCTGCTTCTTATTTTTGCCCCAGGTGTTTCTATCTGAAAATAGGTTCTGCTAGCCAATAACACCAACAATAAAAAAGTCCTTCCTAGATAGCAATGTATCCTGTTACAGTTTAGATAATTTGGATAGTTTTGATTCCCCATATAAGGAATATCCTTTCCTACATGCTGATTTCTTTCAGAGAAAAAACAGTTCTAGCTCATACAAATTAAAGAATTTTGCATCTCCTGAGGAAATACTGTACGAATACCCTTAAGCTTTTCTTAACATATTAGAACTTTTTTAAAAAATGTTTTTATTCATTTTTTTAATTTTTTAGAGAGAGAGGAAGAAAGAGGGGGAGACAGAAATATCAATCGATCGGCTGCCTTCTGGGGATCGAGCCTGAAACCTGGGCATGTGCCCAGACCAGGAATCAAGGTCCATGGCCTGACCAACCACTGAGCCACACCAGGTGGCCCATACTAGAACTTTTAACAACTTGCTATGCTGCACCATCCTTGATGTATCATGTGTATTACATAGTGGTTACATTGGAAAAAGAGCTGAAAAGTGGTCATTTCCACAAAAAGAGAAAAGCTTCATTATAGATGAGACAATATATTGAAGTTCCAAGAGCCTGGACTGCCCACTCAGCACCTTCAAGGGACAGCCCATTGAATTCAACCAAGACATGAAGACAGTGAACTCAAAAGGCTCCTTGAAGTTTTCAAACTCAAGGCCTACATGCTACAGAGCAATGTCCTTGATATTTTGAGGTAGGGTGCCGGAAACCAATTCCAGCATGACAGGAGGGCTGAATCTGGGAATGGCTGATGGCATTTCCCCAAACCTGAATAAGATAATTGATTGTTGGCTGCCAGACAGCTCAGGGCATCTTAATGTACACGTTATTGCCTCCTACGGGCCAAACACCTGAACAGCTGTAGGCTAATTCCCCCAAATCCGAAAATGCCTCTGTGTAGAGAAACCCTGACCCTTTGAAGTGTATATCTATGCCTCACCTCAGGACAATTTGTGTTAATAAAAAGCATGGGGTCCTGAGACAAGGAGATTTTAGATCTTAGTTTTCCTTAAACTAGGCTCCTCTGACCCCTAATACCTTTCAAAATTATGCTTCGTCTCTGGACTCCTATTTAATCTACACGCAGCCTTCTCCAGATTTCCTGAACGCTTCTTGATGCTGGAACAAGAACCCTGGCAGTAGGGAACCATATATGAAATAATAACTTACTCTTTTCAAGGCACACTGCTCATATCCTCATGGTACCACAAAACAGTATAGCTTAGGCCCTATAATCGTCATTTTCAAGTAATAAGAATGCAAAAAGGGTAAAGGTAATTCTCTCACTCAAGAAAATACTCAAAATTCTTTTTTGGGTACTTATAACTCAAAACCACTGGAGCTAGGAAGCACAGTTTTGGCACAATCACCCTCTATCAATTCCAACTTCAGCAATGCTTTTCCTCAAGTAGAGGTGGTTTGAAATTATGTGTCTGTGTAAGAGTAGTAGGATATGCTTCTATTTATTTTTATTTATTTTATTTAAATGTGCTTATAAATGTTGCCATGAATGTTACCAAACATTTTGTTCTCTCTGCTCTCCTGCCCCTAACACTTCTCTCCAAATGTTGTTCTAACTTCTTAACATCAGGATTTTTTATATTTCACTCTGAAGTCAAGAAAGTCAACATTAGTGTAAAAAAAAAAAAAAATGTGGTCAGCCCTAACAGGTTTGGCTCAGTGGATAGAATGTCAGCCTGTGGACTGAAGGGTCCCAGGTTCAATTCTGGGCAAGGGCATATACCTTGGTTGTGGGCACATCCCCAGTAGGGGGTGTGCAGGAGGCAGCTGATCAATGTTTCTCTCTCATTGATGTTTCTACCTCTCTATCCCTCTCCCTTCCTCTCTGTAAAAAAAATCAATAAAATATATATTTTTTAAATTGTAGTCAGTAAATCTATTAGATTTAAGAATATTTTTTGAGGGGTGACATGTTTCGCTACAATCCATGCTAATACCCTTCTGTTTAATGTCTGTTAAATCAGAACCAATCCTAGGATTCTGCCAACTCTGGCTGCTCAATGTGCCTTCCCCACTCTTCAGGGACTCACCAGAGGGATGATTTGCCTGGGTCTTCTGGCCCGACCACTGAATAATAATCTCACACTTACAGAATTTCCAAGAATGTATGATAGCACGTAAATTAATAATATGAAACTTTATTTCATGGTTTCAACTGATCACACTTTTACCCTAGGGATTCCACCTCATTTAATTTGTGGAACAGACACAGAGAAAGGGGATGAAGGATCACACCCAAATGCACGTCTTCTGGTATGCTTTCCATCATGGTACCCCCTAATCATGCCCTTGGAAACATTTGTTTGCCATGTGGAGAGAAAGAAAATGCTTGCATCTAACAAGCACCATAGTAACCACAGCCAATGGAGGGACCATGAAGAGTGGGCTTTCACAGAGAAATGAATGAACAAAGGGGAAGCTGGAAGAAATATGTCTTCTCCCACTTACAGAATAGTAGAATAAGCAGTAAGAAGATATGTTTATTTTCTTTAGTAACCTAGTTGAAGAGTTTGCAACCATCAATTTCATACTTAATTTTCCTTAGTACATTTGTTTCCCAAAGATCCATCCTGGATCCATTACTTTTTCTGAAATAATGTTGCATTGTAAAATATAACTAGATACTGATATCCATTATACATATCTTAGGTTCTCTTCCTAACACAGTGAACAAAATGCATTTACTATCATAGGTATGCAGTTTCCTTTTTAATGGAAAGGTAATCTAATTGCTGACATATCTGGGAGGTAATAAAGGCCAATAAATGAGGAGATTGGATAGTAACCCAGTTGCAGGAGCTGGTAATGGATTGAATTCTAGAACAAATTCCAGATGACTAACTCTTAAAGACTGGCACCATATAAAATGGAGTTGAAAGAATTTAACATATTTATATTTTGCTTTCAAACTATTCTTATCTCTGCTGCATCCAAATCACATATATCCTCAAATGCCAAAATCCCCAATAAAGATTAAAAGCCTAAAGGAGAAATACTACTGTGCAAAGTGTTCTATTATGTGACTTTAAGAAAAAAAGATCTGCTTGGGCTTTAATTTCCTTACCTATAAAACCATGATCTCCAAAGTCACTCCCAATCTAAATTCTGTAATTCTAAAATTGCTTCATATGGCTAAATTTTACAGGATGTTGTCTTGAATACAAATGATAGCAGGAATATTAATCAATTTTTTATACAGACCCAATATGGACCATTTTTGTTTGATTTTATTACATAGTATATGGTTTTGTACAATTGTTTACTTGCTAAAGGTACACACACACAGTACTTGAACTTCTGATTCCTTAGGTGATCTCATCTAGCCCCTTAGCTTTAAAAGCTGTCTCTATGTGAATGACCTGCAGTCCAGACCTCTCCCCTGAACTCCAGACTCATCCAATTTTCTCTTTAATATCTCCTGTGATATCTAATGAGCATCTACAGTATAATGTGCATATCCAAAACCAAACTTTTACTTTCCTTACCCAACACCACAAATACCATACACTAGTATAAATGTTTTCCTCATCCCAATAAATGGCAAGTTGATTATTTGAATTAGTTAACACCTCCCCCAAAATGGGATATAGCACTCCCCCCCTATATTCCTGATACTCTTCTTCCTCTTAAACCCATATTTAAAAAAAAAAAAACTTTTTAGCTCTGCCTTTGAAATATATACAAAATCTGAGCACTTTTACCACCTCCACAGCTACTGCTCTGGACCAAGATGCATCTCTTCTCCTAACCTATTAAAATAGCTACTAGTTTACCTACTTCAACTCTTGATTCCCCTTGAAGACTTTCTCCACAAAGCAGCCAGCGGGATCCTTTGGTCATGCCAGGTGGATCACGTGACCCCTCTGCTCAGAACCCTCCCATGGCTTCCACTCTCAGTTAATGAGCAAGTCTTGCCTACAAGGCTCTGTCTAACTCATTTACTTCAGCTTCCTGCCTTCCTCCTGCTTTTGAGTGAGTGCAGCACCGTTGACCCCTTCTCTAAAGGTCGACAGCCTCAGCAGGTGCGTCCTGGTGCTCAGTGTAGGACGTTGGGCATCCATACAGACAAAGGATTACACCTTGGAATTTCAGGTCAGAAAAACCACTGTTATTAGAGATGGCACAGCATTTAAGACTCAGTGAACCACTCAGAATTCCTATTGATTTTCAGGCCTATCTTTGAAAAATGATGAAAAATAACTAATGAAGATCAATTTGCAGCTACTGACGTTTAAAGCCCCAAATTCAAAAGTTAATCAGGAAATGCTGGTTGGATATGAAATATCTTCTAGTTTCAAATACTTTACATGATATTTATGAATCATGTGGTAGGACATGTAGGAAATCAAGCTGTTCTAGCGTCCTGGTCTTTATTAAACCCTTCTGCCCTTTGCATTGAAAAGCACTCTTAAGTTACAGTTCCTTGGATGCCTGGGGGCCGTAGGCCACCGAGTTACAGTGTATTATATTTTAAATGCATTATTTCAGAAACACATCTGTAGAGGGATCTATTTACACTGTGAAGGCATGCCCAAACCTCTTCTGCCTGATTCCTTTATAGCCTGTGGAGTCGCTTTCTCTCAATGTGCATAAGCTGAAAATTTCAATCAAAAGGAAAGTGTTAGCAATTCTCTACTGAGGAACAAAATTATGGAGCAATATATTTTTTCAAGATGTAGAAAGATTAGTTAGAAGAGTAAATGTGAAGTGATAGCCAAACATTTTTTTGAAAAGGGGAATATCTTAAAAAGATTTGCTCTACCATAAATCAGATCTACAGTGATGTACATAAAAACAGGATGATATTGGAGCAGAAAGAGAAAATGAGAGCAACAGAACAAAACTGATAGCCTAGAAACAGAAATACACCTATTCAGTGTGTGTGCTATGACATGTGATAGATACAGATATAAATTTAAATGTTTGGTTTTAACTCTGAAATCAGAGTTAAAAGTAATCAATAAATTGAAATAGAAATTGCATATGAGTAAAAATTTTAAGAGTCTCACATCACACTGTAGACAAATATGATTTCCAGAAAGATTAAAAAGAAAAATATTTTTATAAGTATGGAAGTAGAGACTTAAAGGGACCTCCATAATTTTATTTTTATATTTTGACAGTTTAAAAACATATATTTTGTCTCATATCAATGGAGCAGAATAGGGGGTGCTGAAATAGACCCACACTTCAATGGTTAATTAATTTTTGACAAATGCCAAGGCAATTCAAAGGAAAAATGAGTCTTTTCAACAAATGGCACTGGCACAAGTATCTATATGCAAAAAAACCCCTAACAAATAACAATAAAAAATACACACTTTGAACAATAGTACCCACCATTTTCAAAAATTAACTTGAAATGAAAATAACTTAAGTGTACTAAAATTATGAAACTTCCAGAAGAACTATGATAAATCTCAATAACTTTGGGTTAGTCAAAGATTTCTTATATAAGACACAAAAAGCACAAATTATGTTAAGATTGATAAATTGGACTATACCAGCATTAACTGTCTTGCTCTTTTATAGCCACTATTAAGACACTGCTTTAAAAAATGAAACAGTAAGCCACAGCTGGGAGAAACTATCTGCAAAGTACACATTTAACAAGACTTGTAAATATAAAATATAAATGCCTCTTTCAACTCAATTTTATGAATACAAACAACACAATTTTTTAATGAGTAATAGATTTAAATAGGCAACATACCAAAGAAAATATACACGTGGCAAATAAACCATGAAAAGGCACTCATCATGAGTCATTAGGGAAATGCAAATAAAACCACAATGAGATACTATGATACACCCATTAAGAGTGGATAAAATTCAAACAACTGACAAAACCAAATTTTGGCAAGGATGTGGAACACCTGGAACTCCAAGTGCTGGTAGAGATGCAAAATATACAACCATTTTGGAAAACTGTTTGGCAGTATCTTATAAAGTTAAACACACACTTACCACTTGACCCAGAAATTCTACTCCTAGGTATTTACTCAAGAGAGAGGAAAATATATGTCCACATAAAGACTTGAATTTGAATTATTATAGATGATTTACTCATAACAACCACCAACTGGAAATAATTCAAATGTCAATCTTCTGTGGATAAGAAGATTGCAGTATGCCCATAAAATAGAATATTAATCAGCAATAAAAAGAAACCATGTACTGATAACCTCTGTAACAGGGAAATCTGAACACACTATGCTAAGTGGCATAAGTCAGACAGAAAAGACCATATATTGTATATTCTCTTATATGGAATTTTAGAAAAGTTAAATCTATACTGTTAAAAGCTAGATCAGTGGTTCCAGGAACCAAGGGCAGGGAGAGGCAATTACTTGCAAAAAGGGAATAAAGACGTTGGGGGGTTATGTGAATGTCCTATGTCATGATAAGAGTAATGATCAGATACTGTACTCATATGTTAAAACTCATCAAAACTTTAAAATTTAAGTTCATAATATAAATCATATCTCAGTAGAGCTGATTTTTTAAAATATATCAAAGGGATCTGAAATAGTCATTATGTGTTCATTACCTTTGTTTACATAGAAACCCCAAGAGACTCTATCAAGAAGCATTCAAATTTTTTAAAAGTCAACATTGCTGTTGACAACTTAACATTATCTGAAAAAATATAAAAACTTGTTATACCATGATCAATTTCAAAGTGCAACATAACAAAAAAATCCATGAGAAACAAAACTTTCAAAGAAAATACAGCAATAAATATTAATCAAATTAAAAATTTGTCAAAATTTATCTGATGAAAGTTCATAAAATAAATTTATGATTTCTTTCATCACACCAAAATTTAAAATTTCTATGAGCAAAAATATTGTAAATAGGCAACGTAGTTATCCATTGCTGTTCAACAAATTACCCCCAAAATGTTGCAAGTTAAACCACAAACATTTATTATCTCACACAGTTTCATTATGGTTTTCTTATAAAAGCTTTGGCAATGACCCGTGATCAAAAAGAAATGGGACTTCATTGCTGCAGAACTAGAATTAAGCCTTGGGTCTTACCACCTGCACACTCTCTTTCTACCCTAACTCTGTAATGCTCCAATTTCCTCCTGCGAATGCCAGGATAGAAACAAAGTTCAGTTAGGTGTCCATAGAGTTTTCTCTTAATAAATGAACCCAAACCTACTCGGATAATGGCCACCATAAATGAATTAAAGTTAAAAAAAAATAAAATTGCTGAAGAGGTCAATTTTCTGACAGTTCTAAATATAAGCATTGCTGATCCCAGTAAAGAAAACATTCACGCTGCATGGTCTTCAATTTGCATAGTCTGGAAGGAAAGACAAGGATAAATACTGGTATGAAATAATGGGTCCAATATAGTACACAGCATATTCTGAGCAGATGAGTGTGACTGGGGGGCATCTTACGCACTGGGACCAATTGCATCTAGAAGTGAAATATAGTCACAAGCAATACCTAAGTGGGTAATGCACAGATGAACAATGGCGAGCTAACTGTACTGATAATGATACAGAAACAACTTATTTTTCTAGCTTAATAATCCTTGCATATAGTACCCACTAGTAAAAGGAAACGTATATGTTGGGTACAACAAGAACAGTGACCATTCCATAAAAATGATTCCAATATTTTGTAAATCTATCTTTATTGTCCTACTCTCATCCTTTCACATATCTCCCCCCCATTTTCAGATTGTCACTCACCAAGTGTCCTTCAGAGCACATGTATCCATCCTACTTAGACTCACTGAGTAAGGCCATCCTTTATGTGTGTGAGGCAATTCCTTCCTATAATACTTGCCAGAAATCGTGTTAAGTTTCTTTTGTCTTGTGTTAAAGGTTTTCAGGTTAGATTCTAGTTGGGAAATATCAAACTGTTGTATTTATTTTGACACTCACAAATGATTTTACTTGCCATAGAGTAAAAATTTAATTTAAGCATCTGCTGTTGACACACCCATCTTTGATATAAAGCATGGCCATTGGCATAGTAATAAGTATTCCCAAAAATAAATGCAGAATGCATACTCTGAACACATTTGTACTACACATTGAAAAAATGAAAGGAACAGATTTCCTTTTGGTTCATAGATAAATCTATCATTTCCCTGGAAAACAAGACCCAGCCAATTTGTCCAAATTATTGGATCTAAAATAGAAGCTTTTTTTTTTTTTAGTCTACTTGATTTAAGATATTTGGACTTCTTAACAGAGGAGACTTAAATAGTGTTTGCGTGCATGTTGTCATCCTGAAAACAAGGACCTGCTTTTGAATTGCTCTCCAAATGCTCCCAGGAAGCCAGAGAGATCTAAACCAGGATAGTCTTCTATCTCATTCATAAATTTGTAGGGCTTCAACCAAAACTGAATACAATTTACATATGCAATATTATTATTTTTTAAATATATTTAATTGATTTCAGAGAGGAAGGGAGAGGGAGGGAGAGATAGAAACATCAATGATGAAATTCATTCATTGGCAGCCTCCTGCACACCCCCTAGTGGGGGTCAAACCTACAACTTTGGCATGTGCCCTGACTAGGAATGGAACCATGACCTCCTGGTTCATAGGTCAATGCTTAACCCTGAGCAACACCGGCCCGGCTACATCTGCAATACTTAGTATGAGTTAAATGTAACATTCAACACACACCCAAAAAGATGTTGACGTTATGAAGGCATTATGAAATTATAATACCAGACAAATTCTGGCAGCTCTATAACTTGCTTCCAGGTGGAATTCTTAAGTTAACAAAGCTAAGACTATTTGCATGTTACAGATAACCAGTTCCAAGCCGCAGATCTACCACTTCATCTAAGGCTCTGATATTCATCATTGAAAATCATCAGGAGATAAAAGTTTCTTTTTTAACACTTAATAAGCACACATTCTATTGATTTCTCATTTTTTAAAATTGACATGAAAGCACATGTTGAATAGGAAATTCTGTACTCCATTTAGAAGAACTCTCTTCTACGTACTATTCTGGAAAGTCTTTCAAGAGAAAAGTGATTTCACAGATGCCTCTGAATAAATAACAGAGATTTTCAGTGGTCTGGAAAAAAAAAAAAAAAGTCTCTCTAGTCAATAAACCAGAAACAATGACTGCTTGAAGAAACCTAGCTTTTTTCCATTTTGAGAGTCCTGTTAACTACTCCACTGACCTATGGTCTAGAATCAAAATGTTAACTCTCTTCCTGTCCCATTGTAGAGACAAAGTTACCCATATAAAAGCACTTTTTTTTTCTGTATAAGCACTGGAGTCATATGGGGTCCATATTGACATTTAACTATGCCCTTTTTGTCTTAACATTTTATTGTCATTCTAACTTTTACACTAACCCATAGAGTATACTTTTGTTTATATTGGCTTATATGTTCAGATTTTTATGGATGTCATGTGATATGTTTACTTAATATAAATAAACATCACTACTCCCCACCACATGCGACGTGTTTTTTGCATGGACTTCTCCATCTCTGATGTCAAACAAGCACGCCCAGTCGACAGGTACCAGCTTTATCATCCCGTATCCACTCCCCTATTTGCTTTGTGCTCACAGCTCCCCTCCTCCTTGGTTTTTCCACCATTTTACTGTGCCTCCTGGTTTTCCTTCCTGGGTGGCTCTTGGCCACTGCCGAATTCCGTAAAGATAGCTTTTTGTCCATCTTCTCAGTCCTCAGTGATTATAAATTCTCTTTTCATGCCTTTCCACCTCATGTCTGTTCCCCTATTTCCAATTTGAAGCTCTCTTGTTAATTTATATGATTTTAGATAATCCTGACGAGTTATAGTTTTGTTAAGTTGAACAAGCTCTCTAAATACACATATTGTTTTTTCTAAGCCTCAGTCCATTGGTTGAGCTACAATCTACATTTCATATAAATATGTGGAAATGGTAAATAAAAAAATTTAATTATTTTCCTAAAATAACCTTTCTTATGTGAGTCATCCTAAAAGGTGAATAAAGCACATCTAATATTACTCAGGACTTCAGAAAAAAATAAGGGACAGATTTCTGGCTTTGTGGCAGCTACTAGAAAATTTCCTAAACTCTTATTAATCGTTTCTCTAAAACATGGCTCTTAGTCTGACATTTTATGAGACAATGTCCAGTTTAAATCTTAAGCCCAAAGCTTATCTCAATCTTTATTGCTGGATTTGTTTTTCAAAGAGATGAAATTACTTATCTTCAATAATATGGTATTAATGTCTAATGCACATAATAGTCTTTTTAAAGCTATATGATTTTTTTCACCAACTTAGGAATCAAGACCCAATGATACCCTTTTTCTCCATGCTTTTCTTAAAGCTTTTTATTTCCACATTTGATTTCTTATTGTTATCTTAAAACAGACTCTATATCCGTTGTCTGTTTTCTTGACTTTTGGTCATTGCTTTATTCTAAACCATACTCATGAGACACAATGCTGTTTATGCATTTTACATAAATTTACAGAAACCCAGTTTTCTCTGTTCTCTATTCTGGCACATCCTGGTCACAGTCAATCTACTTTATTCCAGAGACTCAGCCATCCCTGGAAGCAGTGAGTAGCTTTGGCACAGTCAGCAATCAAACCAGCCCACAACACTGCATCTAACTGTGACCTGTTCTACTGGCAGGCAGAGCCATTTCAGGAAACCTGGTCCCCAGTGAAGTACGGATCTTCCTCCTCTCCCCCCGCAAGACTCACTTAAAGATTTTTGCCAAAATAAGCAACATGACAATTCACTATCTGTTAGAAATTTGAACAGCATTACTTTGAAGTCACTCCCTGAAAATCTTGCAGTCATTGAGATAAATACATCTTTGGATATTCTAGTCACATTCCTCATATTGCAGATGAAAAGAGGCCAAGTAACTTCCTTAATATTATAAAGCTAGTTTTACTTGCAAAATCAGGACTGCTACCTAGAACTTGTTACTGGATCCAGAAATAAACCACAGTCTTACTTGAAACTCTTTAAGATCTCCTGTTTCTGCACTAAAAATATTTGTTAGTTTGCCCGGCCTGTGTGGCTCAGTGGTTGAACACTGAGCTATGAACCAGGAGGTCACGGATCGATTCCCAGTGAGGGCACATGCCCAAGTTGCAGGCTTGTTCCCAGTGGGGGGAGTGCAGGAGGCAGCCGATCAATAATTTTCATCATTGATGTTTCTATCTCTCTTTCCCTCTTTTCCTCTCTGAAATCAATAAAAATATATTTTTTTAAAAATATTTGTTAGGTAAAACAAGCCACGTACCACATTTGATTAATAGTTATCTTCAAAAATATTTTCAAAATCACACAACTAATGATTACCAACAAAAATATTCTCAAAGACATTCAAATAAATGTAATACAATAATAATAGATTTTTCAAAAGCTCTGACAAGAGTAGGATGAGATGCCCTTTCCTTGTTGGTGAAAACAAAGTGGGAGGGCTTTCAGATCCACACTTCAGAACAACATTTTCTGGAAATCATTCTAAAAAATATATCAAAGGCCATATTTAAATCCATGAGTTTTTACATGGAAATTGACTTTGTAGCTTTTATCCCTAAGGAAAGAATCAAACTGACTAATATTTATCTATAAAGCATTCATCATATGTATCACAGAAAAAAAAAATGGAAGCAGCCTAAATAACAATAAAAAAGAAATGGCCCAACAAAGTATGGGAGGGCCATGAGTAATCTGATAGAATATTATGCAGTCACTAAAAAATAGGTTCTTAAAAAAATTTCAATGACATTAAAATAAAGGCTCACAATGTAATAAAATTTAAAAGTCAGGTATAAAATGACTGTACAATATGATGCAAGTTAGTCATATGTGTTGGTTATAAAAATGATAAACAGAAAAAATGCAGGATAATAATAGCAATGGTTACCTGTGGATAACAGTTATAAATGGTATTTTCTTCATCCTTATCTCCTCTGCATTTTCCCTACTGTTTATAATGAGCGTGGGCTAGTCTAATAAATACAGAACAATTTTTTAATTACCAAGAAGTCTGAAAGCACCATTTTATAGCACAATTGTATTCCCATTCTTCTATCAACAGTATCACATGCCTTACTCCCCAAGAACCCATTCTCTATTTTGGTCATTACTTATCCCAACTAGCACCTCCTTCATCCCTTTCCATCCTTGTTATTGTTTATTAATATAGTCTCACCTTAGGATGATTTGAAAAGAAGAGAAATTTAAAGGTTTCTTAATATGCAGAAGTACATTCCAAAATAAGTGCATAAACTCCAGCTTATTTTAATTTCTGCGACCCCCCAAGCATCCAAGACAAAATATTAGAAAGACCATCCTTAGCACTTACTATTAATACTAGAGGCCTGGTGCATGAAATTCGTGCATGGGGAGTGGGGGAGTGAGGGAGGGTTTCCTCAGCCCAGCCTGCACCCTCTTGCAATCCGGGATCGCTGGCTCCTAACCGCTCACCTGCCTGCCTGCCTGATTGCCCCTAACCACTCTGCAGGCCTGATCGCCCCTAACTGCTTGCCAGCCTGCCTGACCACCCCTAAACACTCTGCATGCCTGCCTGATCACCCCTAACTGCTCACCTGCCTACCTGATTGCCCCTAACCACCTCTGCCTCGGCCCCCGCAGCTGTGACTTCATCCGGAAGGATGTCCGGAATGACGTCTGAAAGGTCGTTTGGCTGTCCAGTCTAATTAGCATATTATGCTTTTATTATTATAGAAAGACAGCAGAGGCTCAGGATACAGATGAAAGAAAACTAATCCATAGAAAGAGGGAAATAATATTAGTTAGAACTTTTTAAGACCCATTAAGTTCATTCCTAAAGATTTTAGCTCTTTCTGGAGTTATTCTAATTCTGCCATGAAATGGAATGTAAGGCTATTACTAACTCTCTGATTAATACCCAAAACATAAACAGCGACACAACAAAAACTGTAAAAGATGTCAAAGATTAAAAAGCAATTCATTTATATATACTCTTCTTCATTAAAACCTAAGAAAATATCTCCTCGTACAGGTTGAAAGTTTTTAAAGGATTGAATTTAAGCTCATGTCTTTAATGTTTTTATTATGAACATAATAGATCCTCTCCATGGCCTAAACAGCCAGAAGTTTGTGAAACCAATGGCTATACTTGATTTTGAAAAAAATAAATAAATAAAAAGATATTGTCATTATTCCACAAACCTACAGAGAAATATTTAATAGTCCCCAATTACATAGGGCACATAATGGTTATCCTGGCATTCAAAGCCTTTCCCAACTTCAGTCACTGGGAAATGCTGTACTCCAAAATAAGTTTACGATTTATTTGCAATTAGCAAACATCAATTGACATTGGCCTTGAGATAAGAGCTTTAAAATCTGAAGGCTAACCTCTGAGTCTGAAATGATACAACCAAGATTTGATCACACTAAAATAACCAACTACCCTTCCAAAGTCTCTCATTCTTGATAGGTTGTATGTCTCTAGGAACTTATCAGTTCTCCCAGGTTGTCCATTTCATTAGCATATAATTGTTCATAACATCTCTCATGATGTTTCTGTATTTCTGTCATATAAGTTGTAACATCTCCTCTTCATTTCTGATTTTATTTATTTGAGTTCCTCTCTTTTTGCCATGGGGAGACTAGCTAACAGTTTGTCAATTTTGTTTCTCTTTTCAAAATTTGGTCTAAAAGAGCTTATTATTTTAGAGAATAATATGCATTAGAACATCATATTCCATGAAATTATCTTTGTAATGTAAATTCAAGCATAAAATGGGCTAAACTCTATCATCTAGAACACTAATTAAGTTAATCAATACAAAATTTTTTTAAAATATATTTTATTGATTTTTTACAGAGAGGAAGGGAGAGAGATAGAGAGTTAGAAACATCGATGAGAGAGAAACATCGATCAGCTGCCTCCTGCACATCTCCCACTGGGGATGTGCCCGCAACCCAGGCACATGCCCTTGACCGGAATCGAACCCGGGACCCCTCAGTCCGCAAGCCGACGCTCCATTCACTGAGCCAAACCGGTTTTGGCAATCAATACAAAATTTTGTTTATGTCCCTGTAATCCAGTATCTTGTGAAGCAGACAATGACCAGCAAAACGAAATGTTAACAATTCTACAACATAATACGTAAATTATCTTCCTGTGTTATTCTGGTTAAAGATTCTGATAATTACAGTTTTTCAAAAAATTTAGGGACTTTTTTGTAAGAATTCAGCAACAAAGTAAATAAGACCAAATAATGTCACAAACTGTAGTCATTTCAATAGTGGTCAAAAGTAGTTCAGAATCTTACAAACCCAGACACTCACCTAACCTTGCATATACACAGCTAGTTTTCCAACAGCCTAACCAGATTAATCCTGAGTAGGGAGACTGAGATAGCTCCTTCTTAAGTACACGTTCGAGCTGCCTGTCAGCACAAAGCCATTTCTAGGTTTGTTTATAGGCTAAAACATTTACTTCTCTTCACAGGTACTCGGAGATATTGCAGGTTCAGTTCCAGGCCACCATACTAAAGCAAATATCACAATAAAGTGAGTCATACAAATTTTTTGGTTTCCCACTGCATATAAATTATGTCTATACTATACTGTAGTCTATTAAGTGTGAAACAGCATTATGTCTAAAAAACAATGTATGTGCCTTAATTTAAAAATTGTTTATTACTGCCGAAACCGGTTTGGCTCAGTGGATAGAGCGTCGGCCTGCGGACTGAAAGGTCCCAGGTTCGATTCCGGTCAAGGGCATGTACATGGGTTGCAGGCACATCCCCAGTAGGAGATGTGCAGGAGGCAGCTGATCGATGTTTCTCTCTCATCGATGTTTCTAGCTCTCTATCTCTCTCCCTTCCTCTCTGTAAAAAAATCAATAAAATATATTTAAAAAATAAATAAATAAAAAATAAAAATAAAAATTGTTTATTACTAAAAAATGCTGACCATCATCACTCTGAGCCTTCAGTGAGTTGTCATTTTTTTGCTGGTGAAAGATCTTACCTTCAATAAAAACAGTAATATCTGTGAAGCTCAATAAAACCAAAGGCAGTAAAATGAGGTACACCTGTATTTATTTTCTTCGTTCACTCACAGCCACTTCTCTGTCTTGAGTTGTTAACAGAAAACAAAACAGAGGCAAGACAGAGCTCTGATCTTATATCTAGAAAGGTATTCAGCTGACACACTCATTCATGGAATTAAGCTAAATTGCTGAGCTGAAGCTGAACCAAAACACTCCCTCAACCCCACTTTACAGTATTCAGCATGCACAGGTGGTTGGGTTACAGCTAAACTACCTCAGCACTACACAATCAGTATTCACACTACATATTGATATGCTTTACAGAATACTCAACTACACCTTTGCAGTGGTTCTCAACCTTCCTAATGCCTCGACCCTTTAATACAGTTCCTGATGCTGTGGTGAGCCCCAATTTCACTGTTACAAATTGAACATAATTAAAGCATAGTGATTAATCACAAAAACTACATGTAATTACATATATGTGTTTTCCGATGGTCTTAGGCGACCCCTGTGAAAGGGTCATTCGACCCCCAGGTTGAGAACCGCTGACCTATAGTGTGTCTATTATTTATATCATGCCCTCTATGAAACCTATACCAACGAATCAGATGAGAAACAGGTAAAATCAATGATTGATGCCTTTCATCAGATTTCAGCATAAATGAAACATGATATTCTTTTTGTGTGTGTGTAAATAAAGACAAAAGAAAGAAAATATTTTTTCTAGCATTAGGTTTGGGAGAGAGAAGTAAGTGGGTGGTTGTAACAGGGGTGGAATAGGGAATTGATATATTTTAAATCATAAAATCAAATAAAAACAATCATTCCCTAAAATGGTTCAAACTTTCTTTGGTTTTTTTGATGATCTTGGATTATTTTTTAAATGGACTTTATTTTTTAGACTAGTTTTAGGTTCACAGCAAAGTTAAGTAAAAAATACAGAGGTCCAAAGCAAGGCACATTTAATTCAAATGTCAAGTTTTAAAGATAAAGAATCTTAAAAGCAGCAAGATAAAAACAACTTGTTATGGAGCGGGGGACCCCCAGCAGCATATTTTTCAGCAGAAATTTTGCAGGCCAGAAGAAAGTGGCATGATAGAGTCAGAGTACTGAAAGAAAACATACTTTGGGAGGCAAGGGATATGTTCATTACCTTGATGGTAGCGACGGTATCATGGGTGTATGCATATGTCTAAACTCACCAAACTGTGTACATTAAATATGTGCAGTTTTCTGTATATCAATTACACTTCAATAAAGGTTTTTTAAAGAAAACAAAGAAATATACCTAGCACTCAATAAAGTAAAAACCCACAATGATCAACATCCAACTAAAAAATTAACAACCATCCAAAAAAGTAGAACAATACAATCCAAAATGAGGAGAAAAACAACTGATAGCAAAACACTACCGACAAGGATATTTGAATTAGCAGATAATAATAACATTAAAACAGTTATAACATCATTCCATGTGTTCAGAAAGTTCTGTGGAGACATGGAAGTTATTTCTTAAATGATGCAAACTGAACTTCTAGAGATGCTAACCATCATGTCTGAGATGAAAATATACTGAATGGGGTTAGTTAAATATTAGATTTTGGGGGGAAAATAGTAAACATAGTAATAGAAACTATGCAAAATGAAACACAGCAATAAAAAGGAATAAAGTAAACAAAACACAATATCAGAGAGCTGTGGGTAGCTTCAACTGGCCTAATATAGGTTTAGCTAGAGTCTCTGCAAAGGGAGAGAACAGAAAAAATATATATTTTTAAAAATTATATTTAAAATTGTTATAAATTTGAAAGAAAAAAAAGACCTAGGTTCTGGGAGCTGAAATTATATAGTCCTGCTCTAAGAGCTCACTCTAGTCAGAGAATCACCCATTTAAAACAAATAAGCACAATAAAATGTGATATCTGCAATAACAGAAGAATGTACAAGGAGGTAAGATTTCACAGGAAAGGTGACAGCTAAATAGGATTTTTGTTGTTGTTAATCCTCACCCTAGGATACTTTTTCCATTGATTTTTCAGAGACAGTGGGAGAGAGCAAGGGAGAGAAAGAGAGAGAAACATCGATGTGAGAAAGACACATCAATTGTTGCCTCCCACACATGCCCCAACCAGGGCCCACGAAGGAACCCACAACCCAGGCACATGCCCCAACCAGAATCGAACCCACAACTTTTTGGTCTGCAGGCTGATGCTCTAACCACTGAGTGGATTTTTTAAGATAAACTGAAATTTGGCAGGAAAAGAAGTCATGGAGATGGAGGAGTGGTCCAAAAGAGGACATTCTAATCAAAATAAGTGGCATCAACACAAGCACTGAGATGTGCAGCTGCAGTAGTATGTAGGGAAGGGAAAGTAGTATGAACAGTGATGGTGAGAGTGGTCATGGATTAGCGTTAATGACACTGAAGGTGAAGGTTATGATGACTTGACATTCTCTGCCAAGGTGCTTCTCTGAAAGCTATGGGAAGGTATTACATGGTTTTAACCAGGAGGGTGGCTTAGTTAGTAAAACTTGCATTTTGAAAGGTTAGCTGTGGTTGGCAAACTGTGGCTCGCAAGCCACATGCAGCTCTTTGGCCCCTTGAGTGTGGCTCTTCCTAAGCCTTAGGAGTACCCTAATTAAGTTAATAACAATGTACCTACCTATATCGTTTAAGTTTAAAAAATTTGGCTCTCAAAAGAAATTTCAATCGTTGTACTGTTGATATTTGGCCCTGTTGACTAATGAGTTTGCCAACCACTGGTTAGTGTAAACCAAGACCCGAGGTAGGGAAACTAGAAAGAAGCTGCTGCAATGATCAAAACAGGAGACAAGGGAAGTTTGAACTAAGGTGGAGCAATGACATGATAAAGGAGAAGAGGAAGTGTTTGAGGACAATTCCTGGTTGAGGTTGAGGAGCTAAAACCAGTAATCATGGGTCCTTTGTTATTGTGGGGAGACAAAGAAGGAATCAATCTGGAAGACTTCCAGATACTATATAAATAGTACTTAGAAATACAGAGATAAGCTGTGGCCCCTTAGCTTGTCTTCTAGGCTAGAATCGTCACTCTTCCACCTGCTTTCTGCCTTCCAGATACTTGTTAAAATATTTCGTTTGTTCAAGAAACCCCTTCCCATTCTTCTCATTATGTGTTTATTTCATTATCATTACCTAATTCTCATTTTGACATTTGCATGGGAGGGAGATGTGTTCAAGTGAATGGACTGCAAGTCTGCCTTCTTGAACTAATGCACTCCAGGGAAGACAGTCAGTGAAAACTTACATGTGCCTTAATTCAGGACTGAACCCTGGTGAAGCACATTCATTTACTGATGGAAAATTATATCTATTTCTTGGCAGACGGAGTTAGTCTAAAATATTTTTAAATGCATATTTTGTTCTCAGAGTTGGATTTCAGTAACACAATTATTATGGATATAATTGGTCAGAATAAGTATGAACTTTTAGAAGTACCATTTGCTTTGCTGGTTTTACTTCTCTTGGGTTAAGCAAGAAGAGCAGCCCGCTCATTTCCATTTCGGTCTAGTGTCAATGTCCACTTCAGGACCCTTCCTGTTTCCTCGGAACAAAGCCTTGACTGAGTCCAGTGATCGTGGTTAGTGACCACATGAAATGGAAAGGGCAGGGAAGCAGCCAAAGGGACAGGGAACAGCTGGAAACCATTGAGGAAAGCTATAGAAATAAAAGCATGAGGCATAACAGCAAGAATATGACTTAGGCCTGGGATCCAGTATCACGGAATATTTTAGAAGTTCTGAGTTGTCTTTTCCTGAGTAACAGCCTTGAAAACTTATGTCCACTGTCTACCTTAAACATTTTCTGGAATAAGGAGGTGTCACGTCCACATAGGAACTAAAGGAAAACAGAAGAGCAGTCATCCACAAAGACTAAAATCTTATTGTGTGAAGGACAAGTGAAGTTTCTTTTGACAATAAAATGACTCCGACTTGATATTTTGTTGATTTAGTGTTTTGATTTTTGACATCCAGTTTGAGAACTCTAGTCCAGACCACTTGGAAACCATAATACCTTCTCCCAGATTCATGAGTTCAGGGATTCTTGAAGGTTAATTGCTCTTTAAATTCCCACTATTTTATAAAATTGCCTCTCCAATTTCATGGTACCTCCAACAACAACAGAACCATGTGTGCCAAGACGCAATAACTTCCTGTAAGATACCACTAAAGGAAAATAATGGCACCATGAATATTCACACAGGAAAGTATGAATTTTTCCTTCAGGGATAAAGTTATTGTTCCAAGCGCATCAGAAACCACATCCTGTTCCTAATACTACCCACCACCATGAGTATCCCGCTGGCATCTCAAGGCTTCCATCAATATGCTAGTGAAACACAACAGGTCATGTTGGACAAAGAGATGAAGTTTTTCCACCAAATTTTGAAAGTCACCACTTTAATGAAAAAAGAAAGGACACTAAAGGATATAGGGTCCTAATACAACTTGGGCTTGATTCAGGGACTCCTGAACCAGAGAAAGGACTTCAGGATGGCAGTTTTGTATGGTGTTGTTATTTTGATCAAAGGGAAAATTGCACCTGTTTAATTGGTTGTCACTTTCTAGTCATTAAACCAAAATGTCTTATATTTACTCGTGAAAAAAGTATATACTACTCACAACCAAAATAATAGTAGAAAAGACAAATCCAAAAGCATGATGTGGCCTCCATGAGAAAAGTGTTCATATTCTAAGGCTGTTGACTAAGACTTGGCTATTAGCCATGCCACCACCATTCTAACAGTTATAATCAGTGAAGAGGAGGCCTGGTCTGTGACTGTCTAACTAACGATGTTAACTCATATCTATATATATAAATATATATATATATATATATATATATATATATATATATATATACACATATATATACATATATATATAAATCTATATATATAAATGCCTATTTACATAGGCATTTATATATATATATAAATATTTATAAAGGCATCTATATATATAAATGCCTAAGCAACTGGCAGACCGGCCAACCAGCTGACCAACCGGTAGCTATGGCACACAATGACCACCAGGGTGCAGATGCTCTGACTGGTAGCTATGACACACATTTACCACCAGGGGGCAGACACCCAATGCAAGAGCTGCTGAGCAACACAACTTTGCAGAGTGTCCTCTCATACTCCAAGACCCCATGGGGGATGTCAGACTGCCAGTTTTGGCCCTATTCCTGCAGGCCAGGCTGAGGGACTCCACTTGCCGAAAGGACCCTGCTCACTCCACACACGCCTTTTGAGCCCCAGCACTGCCCCAGGTGCAGCCAGCCAGGGAGGGACTATGGGAAGTTGGCTCCAGGGCGTATCTGGCCCATCTTGCCCAGTCCCGCCCCGCTGGTGCTGGCCACCTTCTAATTAATTTACTTTCAATGTGCAAAAATCCATCCACCAGGCCTCTAGTTCATTATAAAGATTCCAGAGTCTTTCTCTAAAAAAAAAAAAAAAAAAAAAAAATAGCATTCCTTTACTTCTCTGGTATTTTGGGCATGAATGAAGGATAGATTTTAATACTTACTACTTACTACATGTCAAAAGCTACATGCTATTATATGTTACTTCATTCGATTCTATGGTATCCTATGAGATAGACCTTATTAGTCCTGTTTGACAAAGGATGTAAACATATGCTCAGACAGGTTTGATTACTTACCAAGTCCCACAGCCAATAAATGGCAGAGCTGGGATTTGAACCCAGGTTGACTGACTATCTATACATCACATTGCCTTCCATGGGCTGCAAGACACACAAAGTTCTTTTACTTTCCAATTGTTTTCTCCTGTTTTCACTCATAGACTGTTGTATGATTCCTAATAATTCTTCCCTAATTTATCATTACTTCATAATTTTGTTCCCATATTTGTTGTCCACATCATCTACTGGATTTGATGGTCTGTCTTTTCCATTTTTATATCCAATGGTGAATCACTGACTCTCCTTTGTCTCTGAATCCATATAAGGTATTTTCTATTCCATTCACCTAATGCTGCTATGAGTGTGTGGGGGTGGGTTTTTGTTTTTTTTGTTTTTTTACCTCTAAGTTAAAAAAAATAAGTGAATAAAAATACTGTGTTATAATTCCTTATCTCTGTCCCCCCCCCCCCAAAAAAACGCACTTACTGTATACAAAGTAGATCCTTAAATATGTGTTGAATAAATAAATAGCTAAATAAATAAATGAACACTTAGAAAGCAGGAAAAGGCCCATGTAGGAGATTTAAAAATGAACAGTAACTATTATCTGTGGGTGTGAAATGGGCTATGGGTATGAAATCAAGTCAGAATACTGTATTACCAGGGAGACTGGTTATTTAATTTCAGCCTTTGCTTTTACGTGGAGAAAGTAGTAATCGTAGAAATATGTGAGCAGAAAGTATGCTGAATGGGAGCAGGTGGTACCTTTGGTTCCTTTCCCATGCAGGAGTTTATACTCTTCCCACACACCCTGTCCTCCTTCCAAGAGGAGGGGAATGCTGCCAATAAACAGAAGACACGCCCTGTGTGCTCCCTTCCTCTTTCCCCTCAAGTTTTCTATCGCTGACTACAAGTAAAGATATAGAACAGGAGCAGGAAGAAATCACCAATGGGATTTCCAGAGCACTCTGTTACTGCACAGAGAGCACACAAATAAATCATTATTTCATCATTCTCATCTGCCTGCAGAGAACATTCAACTTCTCTAACCTGGCTTAATTTGGGTTGCTAATAAACAAAAAAAACAAAAAAAAATGGATGTGCTGGAGCTAAAAATTGGAACGCAGAAGAAGAAATGTGTGTTTTATCAAACTAAATGAAGCCTGAAACGTTTAGTTTGGTGAATATCTCTTCATACAATTGCCTATGGCTGAATTTTCCATAAAGTAATAAACAGCCACTGAAATAGTTCTGTGTTCAGAAATGTCTGGCTCAGCAGGCTGCTAGTTAGCCCCTTAGGTAAGTTCAGGTTTGACATGGTTCAGAAAGCTGGGGTCCTTAAGCTCTTGTTGCAGCAGCTGAAATCTTTCTCTAAGGCCCCAACAGCTAGAGTAGACCCGGTCCTTCAACGCCCAGCTCCATCCATGCAGCTGGGCTTGCACTGTTAATGTCCACTAAGAAAACAGAGTGAGGGGTCCCGGGACGCACAGACATAATATAAATAAGAAAAATAATAATAATACATTCATGGTTCCAACTGTCCACACATTCTCAGTTAGGTTGCACCTATGTTATATTGCTCAGCATGTGGTTTCAATTGTCACAACAATGCGCATTTGTTCAAGAATATGCTGGCTGCTGGCTTCACTTCTCGCTGTGTTTAAATATGCCATGGCCTGTGACTCCCTTTCAGGGGTCAAGTATCTGGCATGTGCCTGCTACGTTCTGGTCAGTATAATCTTATAGATTATCCAAGCTGCAGAACCAGAATCTTTGATGTCAAAAAGGCCTCTGTGTATGGAATAGGCATATAATGTATAAATATATATATTGAACAAAAAGCAAGGCATAAAGTGGGGGGGGGGGGGGACAAAAAGCCCATAGGTATGAAAAGGCCATTCCCTCGCTGCTCTTGGGCTGACAGACACACAGCAGTCTCAGGCTCTGCCCCTCTTCAAAGTGCAGAAGCCAAGGCGACCACCTTCAGCTGCTGCTCGCTTGGAGACTTCTTTCCTCAACGCGAAAGGATTGTATTACACTTTGGAATTTCACAACAGAATCTGATACTACTTGGTATTTATTGAAACATTTATGTTCGCAGCTTTCACTGTTTCAACATCCATGATTTATGGGTTCCCGCACCTCTGCACTCTTAGCTGTAGCCCCTTTAAGGGGACGTGAAAAGTTAAAAGAGATTCATTGACCCTACCCCAAAGAGCATCCCTTTAGTTTCAGCTATTAAGGATTTTGCCTTGTAACAGAGCATAGCAACGTGATTTTCCTAAATAATTAGGCCCAAGAAGTCATATGAGAATCTCTTCTAAGAAAAACGATTGGTAGTTTCTGGCCATTCAATAAGCATTCTCTGATGCTTAGAAATCCTTTGGATAAAGTGTTTCCCTTCCACTTTCCTCTTCACCTTTGCTTCCATTATGAATGAAGGTAGATGCAGTCGAGTAAGGAGTTCTATCTTCAGATCTCAATGTTAATTCCAGTTCAATACCTCGCTAGCATTGAGTGCTAATTGAGTTATTAAAATCTCCTGTGACTTGGCTTCCTCAAAAAACAAGTGGCACTTGATAATTCCTCCTCATGGGGTGAGTCTGCAGATGAAATAAGATAGAAAATGGAACAGTGCGCGCACAAATGTGTTTGTTAACTCATGGACCAAAGATTCAGAAAGACCAAAGTTTGAGAAAATTAGTTTCTTGTGGCTCCCAGATGTACCAGATGAAAGAAGAAAAGAGCAATGGGATAAGAAATGCTGAGAGGAGAAAATCTGAGAACACTAACCACAACAACAACCATTTGTATTTAGAGATGGCCCTATTTTGCACGCCTTCCAGTCCTCCCTCACTCCACAGCACGAGAGCCATGCCGCGGCCATGAGGCTGCTGTGCTCTGTCGCCGTCCCTTGAGCTTCATGACATAGGAGGAAGCAGTTCAGATCAGATACCCAGTCACTGACTGACCAAGGACCTCTTGTGGAATTCAATCCCAAATCAAAGTAGGTCCAATAAAAGCTCCAAATAATAAGGGATACATTAAATGTTCATTGGCCACCACTGCTCACCCCTCCCGACTGTTCTCAGTCCCCAGAGCACATTCCCTCCTAGTGATACACTCCCTCAACTTGTGCATTTGAATAAGTATTATGACATCCCAGCAGAACTAACCCAGAGGAATCTGAACCTAAATCCTATTTACTCTTCCCTTCTTATCCCACCAAGCCAATTCATCAAGAAATCAAGATTTATTTGGGATAAAACTTCCTCTGAGGTTCCACCAATTAAATTTTATTTACATTTCCTAACTTAATTAGTGCATTCAAAGTAAGCTCCTCTGCCTTGGACACTAAACAGATCACCCTCTCTCCAAAGATGCAGAGATGACGGCATTTCTCTTTGTGTTCTCAGGGCCTGTGGTCCTGACAGGGATTTTTGCACACAAAAATATTGCATGTAGGCAGGGAGCCTTGTTTCCAACCACGGCCTGCTTTTCGCCATACACAGACAGATAAGTTCTCGTGAGCAGGCAGAGCTGCAACTATTGTCTAAAACCACACACCCAGTTCACACCTAGCTCCTGGGCTCTGACTAGATGTTCCCATTAACATGTCCCTCGGGGATTTCATATGCAACATGCTCAAAACCAAACTTTCCCGTTTCCCACATACCACTTCTTGATCCTCAAACTTGCTTATTTTCCTGAATTCTCCAGTTTGGATAATAGACGAGCATCATAACATGTGATACTGTGATTTATAATAGGAAATATATATTTGGTCTTTGTCCACTGTTCCTGGAACAGACTTCCTAAACCACTTGGGACTTCGAGAGGAGAGCAACGTAGGTGTTTTTTCGTTGTGTTAATGAAGTGACTTTGGGACACCTAAGGATGAGGGCTGGCTATCTGGAGAACCAACCATGTGCTCCCTCCCTCCCCGACCACTGGGGAGAGGAAAGGGGCTGGAGGTTGAATCAATCACCAATGGCGAATGGATTAATCATTTATACCTATATAATGAAACCTCCATAAAAATCCAAAAAGATGTGGTTCAGAGAGCTTGCAGGTTGGTGAACACACAGAGATTTGGGGAGAGTGGTGCACTTGGAGAGGCATGTAAGCTCCACAGCCTTTTCCTATATTTTGCTCTATGCATCTCTTCCAGCAGGCTGTTCCTGAGTTATACCTTTTTATAATAAATCAGTCACCTAGTAAGTTCAATGATTCTCTGAGCTCTGTAAGCTGCCCTAGCAAATTAATCAAACCCAAGGAGAGGGAACCTCCAATCTATATCCTATCAGAAGCACAGGTGACAATCTGGACTAAGGTGATTGGCATCTGAAATTGGGGTGAGGAGCAGTCTTGTAGGACGGAACCCTTAACCTATGGAATCCAAGGCTATCACCTGGTAGATCGTGTCAGAATTGAGCTGAATTGTAGGAAACCCAGATGGTACAGGAGAATTGCTTGATGGGAGAGTGAAACCCCCACATGTTGGAATTAGAATTATATATAAGAACTAATTTTTGTTCTTCCTGTCTTTCTCTTGTCTATTTAGTCACTGCACCCTCTCAAATCTACCTCTCAAATATTTACATTATTTCTTCTTTTCCATCACTTGAGCCAAAGCCTTGTCTCAGGTTCTCATGATCACTTACCTGATCTACCAGTTTTCCTGCCATGGCTTTGCCTTTCCACTGAAGCCAGCATATCATTCTGAAACATAAATTGTATCATTTGGCCCTTCTAAACCTCACTCTAACCCTCACTGCAGCCTTGAGGACATGTCAGAATCTGTGGGATAGAGCTGAAACAGTTATCAGGAAAAAATGTGTTGTCCCATCCCAGACCTTGAAGGGTCCACTGCAGTCTAGGGAAACCTGAGGTCTGAATTTAGATAACATTTTCTGTTTTAATAGTTGTTTTGTTCTGCTATAAATATATTAGATAAGAGAGGTCACAAAAGAAATGTGGCTGACCAGGTTCACATTTTTATTACAGATTCATAATCCATTACAATGTCTTCAAGTACCTTGTAAGTTCAGTTCTATTACTGATAAGTAGAGGCCCGGTGCACAGATTTGTGCACCAGTGTGGTCCCTCAACCTGGCCTGCGCCCTCTTGCAATCTGGGACCCCTTGGGGGATGTTGGAGAGCTGGTTTCTGCCTGATCCCCACAGGCCAGGCCGAGGGACCCCACCAGTGCATGAATCTGTGCACCGGGCCTCTAGTATGCATATAAGATCTTTGGTTAATCTCTTCCTACCCTCCCACCCCCTTCTCTCTGAGATTAATTAGTCTGTTTCATGTTTCCATGCCTGTGGTTTCCGCTCCTGCGTTGAGCGCCTGCCCCCTGGTGGTCAGTGTGCATTACAGCTACCAGCCAGTCACTTAGGCTTTTATATATATAGACTACAGGCCCAGTGCACAAATTCGTGCATAATTGGGGGGTTGATGGCAGGGCAGGCTGGCCGGGGGTAGGGGCCACAGGATGTTGGCTGTGAGAGCGCACTTACCACCAGGGGGCAGCCCCTGCATTGAGCATCTGCCCCCTGGTGATCAGTGCACGTCATAGTGACTGGTCAATCAGTCATTCAGGTTGTTCGGTTGTAACAGTCGCTTAGGCTTTTATATATATAGATAATATCCAACACATCTCCTCCAAGACAGTGGCTCCTTGCAAATACTAATAAATGCAATTTTCTTAAGTGTACCTACATTTAGAAATTTGTGGAAATTTCCAACTATACTAAAAACAAATCCAAACCTTACCGAGTTGGATTATATTAGATCTGAGTTTAGGACTTTTTAATTAATTTATTTATTTTTTAATTGTAGTTGACATGCACTCTTATATTAGATTCAGGTGTACAACAGTGACTCAACATTTACATACAGCTGACCTTTGATCAACGCCAGGGTTAGGGGCACTAACACATGCAGTAGAAAGCCACATACAACTTTTGACTCCCCCAAGACTTAATAGCCTACTGTTGACTGGAAGCCTCACTAATAACATACATAGTCAGTTAACACATATTTTGTATGCTATATGTATTGTATACTGTATTCTTATGATAAAGTAAGATAGGAAAAAGGAAATGTTATTAAGGAAATCATAAGAAAGAGAAAAATACATTTTCATTATTGATTTTAAAAATCTACATATGAGTAGACCCACTATAGTAGACCCTGTATCTAGTTCAAACTAGTGTTGTTCAAGGGTCAACTGTACCTTATGAAATGATCACCATGATGTCTACTACCCATTTGCCACCATATATAATTGTCACATTATTGACTATATTCCCTATGCTGTACATTAAATCCTCCTGATTTATTTTATAAGTGAAAGTTTGTTCCTCTTAATCCCCTTCACTTTTTTGTCCACTTCCATCCCTCCTCCCCTCTGGCAAGCATCAGTTTGTTCTCTTTGTCTATGAATCTATTTCTGTTTTGTTTTGTCTGTTCATTTGCAACCTCGGTGTCCACCAATAGATGAATGGATATATATATATATATATATATATATATATATATATATAATAAAATCTTGCCATTTGTGGTGACATGGATGGACCTAGAGGGTATTTACCCTAAGTGAAGCAGGTCTCACAGAGAGAGAGTTCAAGATTTTACTGCAAATTACATCAGATCTCTCAATTGGCTGGACTTTCTGTCACCTCTCTTATGATCAGTTTCCATTTTTTGCATAAAATATTTCTACCATGTCTACTAGTTAAGCAGAACACATGAAGGAAGGAAGAGCCTGAGGAAGAAAACTTTTCACATTTTGTACTTACTATTGTTTATTATCATATTTGTGATACTCTGGGTTTCTTCTGATCTCTTAAAAGAAGGCATTTGTTGGCATAACTTTGCAAAAACCCTCCTTAGCTCTTCTGTGTTCTTTCTTTTCTGTCTCTCTGCCCCTAACACCACAACATGAGAAGTGGTTCAGTAAACTATAGGGTATCCCCCCAAAAAATGTATATACACATTTGAGCTGGTAGCTCAATTGATGTTTCTTTCTTTTCAGATTTAACTATTGTAATTAATAATTATTCAAAGTGAATATTCACTTTTGGGATGCCCTGTATATAGTTAAATAAATTTTAATGCATCAATGGATGGAATATTATATAACCTCAAAAAAACACCATGCTGAACAGATGTGGAATCTCAGAGGGAAGGCGGGGATGAGAAGAAATCAACCAAAGAACTTGTATGCATATATGCATAACTCATGGACACAGACAATAGGGTGGTGAAGGCCTGGGGCAGTGGGCGGGGCAGGGGGCAGGCTAGAAGGGGTCAATGGGAGATTAAGGGGGACAAATGTAATACTTTCAACAACAAAGATTTTAAAAAAAAAAAAAAACCACCATGCTGTACTAGGAAGAAAGATTTGGTAAACTAGGTAAAGAATGTAAGGAACAAAATAATATTTAAGAGCTATTTTTAAACTTATTCCTAGAAAAACCGATAGAAAGATGGTTATCTAAATGCTAACTTTGCATGACAATGAGTGGGTTATTTTGTCTTAAAAATGTAAATGGATTGGCTCACACATATATACTGATAAAAGTTGATGTAACTTTGTTAAAAAGAATACCATCTTGTTCAAGATTCATGACTAGAAGCATATACAACTTTAACGGGGTGAGGGACTCACATAGTACAAACACAAATACAAAGGTAAAAATAGCATAAGCAACTTGATTAGAGTTTGTTGCAGGAATTGGGACACTGTAATGAGAACTTTTTGGAATTCATAAATAGTGCCCACTTGTAAATGTCAACTCTATCCCCAGGTTGACTGACTATTAAAGCATCAGGCTGAGCTAATCCAGAATATCTACATTCCAAATATTTGACACTGGAATTAATCTTGAACTCACTGTGGAGGCCTTTTAAACACTGGGCTAAAAGAGATAAATTTTATGAAGCATCACATGAGAGTATACAGAGTACACATTCCTCTGATATAATCTTTTTCTTGGATTAAGCCAGCAAATTGGAAAATTTCATAAATGGACAACTTTACATGCCCCACCCTTTCAATTCCATCTACTCCTACATTCCAGCACTCCCGCTGTCCTGTTAGAACTGCATTTCCTGAGTTGCTCATGACATGACTTAAGTGCCCTGAGGCCATCAGTCTATTGTGAAAGATGAGCGGTGGTTTCAGTAAGTACCTTGTTGACTATGCAGTATCATGCATGAGGGCCAACAAAAGAACTTGATTTCCGGCTCAGCATCAGACACCACATGTTTCCTCAACAACTAGTTCCTTTTTATCTTATGGGCCCGGAATCTCACCATGTTTCCCACGTCTCTGGTGGAAAGTGCATGGAGATTTGTGGCCAGTAATTTGTTTCACAGTCTCACACCCGGCTCTACGTACTTTCTTCACCGTGGTTTTCCATTACCTCATATTTCTTGTTTATTTTTAATCATTTTATTTTGCTATATTATTTGAATCTTTTTAAGTTGCCTTCGGAATGAGGTAGGCTATGATTAGTTATTTAATTAATTAAAATAAAAGTCACATAGAAATTCCCATTTCTTAGGAATCTAATATGTATGTAGTCACTGTTCAGCAGACTAGAGCCCCTGACATATAGAGTGCCCCATTCATGTTATTTATTGTTATTATTACATAACTCCATGTTGTAATTTCATAGCATTGTTCATAAGCCAAATAAATGCATGCACATGTGCACACATGCACACACACAAATAAATACTCATTTAACACAATAACCATGACTACCCTCTTCATCACAGTATTTCTAATGCCTAAAACATTGCCTGGATGGTGTAGGAAATCCATCAATACTTTCTTGATAAATTAGTTACTTAACCATAAATTCCACTATATTTATGTTAGCACATATTTTTAATTATATGCTGAGAGGTTTAATATAGTGAAAAGAAAATGTAGCTTTTAGACATTGGGTACTATCCATATGCTGTTACTAATCTCATCATAACTTCGTAGTGTTGCGATGAGGATTAAATGAAACAATCTAAGAGAGTCTAGTCCACAGAAGTTCAGTGAATGCTAATACTCTGACTTTTCCTCTGCCTTCTGTATTTCCCTCTCTTCACTAACCATGGGTGATCCTTCCCATTTTCCCTCAACTTACAGGCTGCTATCTGACCAAAACAGAGGAAAAAAAGTAGAGGGAGGGAAGATGAAAGGAAGAAGGAAGGAAGGAAGGAAGGAAGGAAGGAAGGAAAAATCAAAGGAAGAATGAAAGGGAGAGAGGGAGAAGAGCAGAGAAAAGAATCTGGTTGTCTCACTAGAAAAGAGGAAAATATGTAATAACCATTAGATATGAACAGAATATCCATGCAGAGTATTACATAATGTTCAAATACATGTCAGCATTCCTTCTTAGAAATCACTGACTGCAAGATTGCTGAACCTGAGTAATTAGCATCTTGTTAGATATGCATTGTGCTTTTAGTGATGAAATGCCTCAGGAAGAGTAACAGCTTTAATAAATCAGATTGAACGGCTACCAAAACAGAAAACCAAACTGCAGCCATCTAAACAAAATGCAGGAGTTGAGCAGTAGGACTCCCAAACGCTGCCAATGCATTCATTCTTTTTCTTGTGCAGGGTGCACTTTATGATGAAGACTTCACTTTGGGGGGCTTTTTTCCACATCTGACACAGAGGTTGTCAATCTGTGATGAACTCTGCTTTCTTCTCTTCATCCCAACACCTTCCCCGACATTATGGCAAAATTTAAAAACCTAGTATTAACCTCTAAGATTTTATCCAAGGTGATCTTTCTTTGACTTCCTCCATTTGTTTCATTCTCCTGCTTATCAAATACCTGCTCAGCCAGATTCCCAGGTTTCTGACCCTGACTCAGGCATCCCAGTGTTGGAAATGCTTGCTTTAGCATTTGCAGACACTATGCTGGGATGAAGTATCAGATGACAGGCTTTCATCTGGATATAATTTATTTATTATATCAGTACTTTATTTTAAAGAAAGTGCACCAGTGTGAAGATGGAAGGGAAAACCTATTTTGGCTAAGGGATAACCTGGAAATTATTAAAGTCAAAAGCTTATGGGTCAAAGGGTAGCAGCTTCATGTTATGAGAATAATATGTTAATGTTTAAGTCATGTAACCCGTATGGATCTTTGAAACACCTGCAATAGACAAGGTTTTCACACTATTATAATGATAAAAAATAGGCCGAGGCTCACCGCTTTCCTTCTGAATCTACTCATGTGACTGAATTTTACGAGCCAATAAAATGCACCCTAACATAAATATAATAAAGATTCAGGAAAATACCACCCTAAGTCGGTTTTCTTCATAACTATGCTTTCTCTCTCCTTTTATTGCTACCCCCACCTCCAGCTCCACCCTAACTCTTCCCCTCTTTCTATTCTTCTCTACTTAGGTTTCATGTGACACAGCTGTTGCTGGGGAAATAGAGAATGAGGTTGCCACTGGGATAAACTAGAAAGCATGTTTATGCTTTGCCCTAAAACATATTGTCTGTCATAAAATAAAGATGACGCCATGGACTAGATTCTGCCCTTTGCCAAAAAGTATTGCAAAGGTGTGTATCACCCCTCAATAAACAGTACATTATTTATGTGCACTTATTTCACTTTAGTTGTATTTTTAGTATTAGTGTCTAAGCATATATATATATATATAGATATATATATATATATATACACACACACACACACACACACATGCACACATATGCTTCTCAAGATATGAATGCCTCCCAGGTATCCCAAAAGACATGTAATGCCATGAAGCCCTCTCAAGGCAGGCCAAGGGGTGACTTTCATCTACAATTGGTGAATTTACCTCAACTGGCTCACTGGGGTTCCGATTACAATAATTTGCATTTATTATTTTAAATACAGATGTCAAATCACTGGAATTCTTTCATGTGCACACAAAATAGAGCATGCTAGTGGGGGGGAAATGAAATAACTGAGTTAACTTCAAACAGAAAGTTCCAAGAAAAACAAAGAAATAAAATGAAATCTATATTACATGTATCCTTACCTTCAATAATTCATCCAGTTGATTATTAAAGAACTATGTTATTAACTGAGCTGTATCTTCCAAAATTCTTGTTTGAAGCCTCAATTTTGGAGGCTGTATTTGGAGACATGGCCTTTAAGGAGGCAATTAAAGTTAAATAAGGTCATAAGTAAAGGTGGGGACCTCATTTGCTAGAACAGGTGTCCTTATTAGAAGAGAGAGACCAGAGATCTTTCTCTCTGTGTGCCTCTCTCTCCATGCACACAGAGGAAAGGTCATGTGAGAACACCGTGAAAAGGCAGCTGTCTGTAAGCCAGGAAGAGAGGCCTCACTACACACCAACCCTGATGGCACCTTGATCTCAGACTTCTAGCCTCCAGAAGAGAAAATAAATTTCTGTTGCTTAAGCCACCTGGTCTGTGGTATTTTGTTAAGGCAGCCCTAGCAGACTAATATAAGCCATGAGCCTTTTTTTCTTCCCAAAGCATTTTATAACCATAGAGGTAGAAAGGATGTTGAGATCAATGAGATCCAGTTGAGAAAAATAATATTCATTGAGGGCATCCTGAAGGACCCCCATTAAGAACATTCTCCTGGAAAATAGTCTACTTATTACCATTGAGACAAGCCAAATCGACAGAAGTGTATATTCAGAGGTCATTGTTTTGGTCCCTTTGGAGTTATGGCAGCAATTTGCATTGAGAAATGTGATAAGAAGTCACTCTGTAGAAACTGTTTAACATATCTACTGCACAGTTTCAAGATTACGGTCTTCCACACATCCTTATGATACCCTAAGGGATAACCTCTCTCAAATCGCAGTGATAAAAACTTTGTTCCACCTGAACAACTTCTATGTTCATTGTGCAGTGGCTGTGACTCCTGTAACAATCAAGTTTCCCTCCCTCTTCTTAGGTTCCTAGGAAACTTATAGCCAAACCTGAGGTCTGTTTCTACAAGTCATCTGGGTTCTCAAAGTATGTTCTGTGTGGACCAGTTTTTCTTATCGATTCCCTTCTTGTTTTCCTTTGTTTAGGTTTCCTCGAATATTTATGTTGTGCCCTATGCATTTTTCATGCCATTTCAAATTTGCTGTGGAATGATGAGGGAAATAAGTGCATAAATGAGTTTATACTATATATCATCTCACCCAACCCTGTTACTTTAAGGTGAGAAATCCAGAATATTTTAGTGATTTGCTCTGGGTCATGCAGTCAGAGTGCGGCACAGATAAGATCAGAAACTCAGTTTCCTCTTACTCAGTCTAGTATTCCTTTTCTTCTGCCATAGAATTACCGCCCTGAGCAGTGAAGGAGGACAAAAGGTAATTCAAAAGCAAATATGTCCTTTTGTACATGTAGTTCAAAAGAGAAACAAAAGAAGTAGAAAATACTTCCTGATCAAGTGAAAAATGGAGTCTTTAGGGAAGTGTAGGGATCTGTGTTTAAAACAGATGCATTTAGCAGCTGACATTAATTTTTTTCTTAGGAAGTATTTGAAAAAATGACCACAACAGCTTCCCTCACTGTCTCACGCTCTTGGAGTTGGCCCTTCCCACACTGGCCTTGGCCTTGGGCATGTGAACAGTTTTGCATTAGCAACTGTGACAGCAAAGGATAAGAAAGTTCCTTAAGCACTGTGATTTTTTTGGAACTCTGAGACCAGCATAGACTAGCTACCTATAGGATGAGAGACTAGATAGAGCATATTCAAGCTGTTCCGCTGAGTGCCACTCACCCTAAGAAACAGCCAGTCTACCCATTCCTGCCAGATGAATGCAGCCATCCCAGATCATTCAGCCACCACAGACACACGAGAGCCCAGCAGAGGTCACCCAAGCCAGCCCAGATTTCAAACAATCCAGCTAGCCACTCAGTTTGGAGGTGATCTGTTATGCAGCAAACACTAACCAATACAGAAGAGAACCAGCTTTGGTTAGGAAAATAAGTTAAAAACCTATAGGTTTGGGGACAATCCATAAATTAAACTACATTGGTGGAAGTAGGAGCTCAAAGTGAGGTAATGAGAAGCGTACCCCCTACTTCTTTTGTTATTTGCTGTGATCTTTTACCTTCCCATACTGTTTTGGTCTTTATTTGGTCTTTTCCCTAGTCCTTAATTCTCCTTTCCTCTGTGCCTTCCATGCAACCTTCCTATTCCTCAGGTCCCAGCACCCAGCAGTCTCACTTGGTTTTATATTACACTTTAGGTCTCACGTATCCAAAAAATAACTTCTAAAAATATTTTATTTTTGGTGCTTAGCCTTCTCAAGGTTTCTTACAGACATTATCTCATCTATTTATCTTGAAATTAGGTGTCCCAATGACAGAGTGGCCCCAAAAGCTTTGTGCAGATTTGGGGGTAAATGTGTGCCTGGGATCTCAAAGGTGTCCATCCTGTCTATATGGGATGAAAGATAAAAAATAGTCTTAGCTATCAATAAGTATCAAAAGCTCTCTAAATTAAAGGGAGAGGGGGAAAATTCTACCACCAACATTAAAAACAAACAAAAAAAAAAGCATTGTTATCCAACAATGAAAGGAATCATAAGAAATGACATTACCAACAATTTTTCTTTTAAATTCTAAACTTTAACTTCTAGAACTTAGAGGACTTTATACCTGAGGGCATTATTGCATTCTTATACACTCCTAGAAAAAATACATGTAGTGTCAACTTCTCTTACTCCAAAGTCTCTAGAACAGTGGTTCCCAACCTTCTGGCCCTTTAAATACAGTTCCTCATGTTGTGACCCAACCATAAAATTATTTTCATTGCTACTTCATAACTGTAATGTTGCTACTGTTATGAATCGTCATGTAAATATCTGATATGCAGGATGGTCTTAGGCGACCCCTGTAAAAGGGTCGTTCAACCGCCAAAGGGGTCGCGACCCACAGGTTGGGAACCGCTGCTCTAGACAATCCTTTTACACACACACACACACACACACACACACACACACACACACACACACCAAATCCCTCGCTACACACCAATTTGTTTAATCTTCCTCTGTGTAATGAGTAAAGCAGACATTCTGGAGAGGAGACTAATTATGCAACTGAAACTGCCTAGCTGGCCCGTTGTGAGGAGGGGAGAATGGCAGAGATGGAGAGAAACCTTCGAGTGCCTCCCCTTCCCCAGTCCTCGCTGCACTGTTACTGTTGTCTCATCTGGAGTTTTAGACACTGTGACGTTAGGACTCTAGAAACGCCTGAACTCATAACACGGGAACATATTAACATTTTATTAACTTAGTAGAGGATTCCAGCCTAAACAGATTTTTTTCTCTCTGCTGAACACATGTTTAAAAGATTATAGGGTGGAGAAAAAAAGAGTTAACTTGAGCCTTCAGTTCCAATAAAGAATGACTCACTTGTGCATTTTCATAAGACATAAAAATTGTTTCATTTTAACGGCACTCAGCCTCTAAACCTTTGTTATGTCCCTGTCCCTAAGTAGGTACATGTAATTAATGTTGCAACCCAGAGAAAAAAGAAAACACTGACCACAAATAAAATGAGGCAGAAAATTAAAATATTCTATAGGAAGAAGAAAGCAGTCCACTGACAGTGCTCTCTGGCCTTGAGACCAAAGTAAAGACTAAAAGGCCGTCCAAGGACATTGGATGGGAGTCAAATGCCTAGAAAGACAACAGCTCCTGCGAGGAACAGGGTCCGGCTGTCACTTATAGAAATCCATAGTAACAGGCGTGGCTCCCAGCCCTTTCCTCTAAACACAAGCTTTTCTTTCTTTGTTAACTTTGCAAAAGTCCTCTATCCCTGAAGAAACAAAAACTGTCTAGTGATTGTCTGTGGTTTACGGAACAATTACCCTTTAATGCACAGGAAAAAATTGCCCCTCTCTAAAGAATGAACCTTATTGAAAAGCCCCACGCTGTGCATTGGTTTAAACTGCTTCTGGGTCTCCTAAACCCCTTTCAAAAAAAACTATAGTAACAACCAAGATAGTAACACAACAGCAACTCTGATAAAACTCTCCACTTTTCTCTTCCCTACCCAAAGAACACCTGCTCTAGGTCCCTCAGGCACACACATGTAGACCCTAGGAATTACTCTGACTATAAATGTCTTAAAATCCCTGTGGCTAAACATAAGTACAGGAACTTTGCACAGCAGGTGATCACTTTGACCACTGTAATAATAATAACATAAAACCACCCTAGCCGGTTTGGTTCAGTAGATAGAGAGTCCCAGGTTCAATTGTGGTCAAGGGCACATACCTGGGTTGTGGGCTCGATCCCCAGTAGGGGTGTGCAGGAGGCAGCCAACCAATGATTCTCTCTCATCATTGATGTTTCTCTCTCTCCCTTCCTCTCTGAAATCAATAAAAATATATTTTAAAAATAAAATAACATAAAATCTTTCCACCTAATCATGACAATCATCATGTTTTATTTAAATATCAGTTCAAAGATTAAGAATCAAGAAGTTACCGGAGAGCCCGGCTGCGGTGGCTCAGTGGTTGAGAGTTGACCTATGAACCAAGAGGTCATGGTTCAATTCCCAATCAGGGCACATGCCTGGGTTGCCTGATCTTATGGTTGATGTTTCTATCTTTCTCTCTCTAACCCTTCATCTCTGAAATCAATAAAAAAGATTTTTTTAAAGAAGTTACTGGGGAGGTTTAATTTATAATTTTCTATTTTTTTGATCTGGGAGAAAGATTTTCTTCTCTTTGGACTCATCTCTTTTCTAAAAGTCCCACTTGGCTCTCTTTATCTCAGGCAGTTGGCACTGAGAAAGGAGCGCAGGGAAGACTCCCACTTAAAGGGAGAGGCCTTTGGATGGCCAACAAGAAAGAGAACAGAGCCTGGGCAAGGGCGGCAGAAAGAATCTAACAACCTGATTACTGTTATCTCAGTCCAGGCTTTATGCTAATAGTCAAAAGGCCTCTCACAGCTCAGCCCACTGCACCAAAGTAAGAGACTAGGCAATGACGTAGGCCCACATTCCTCTTTATTTTTTCATAAATGTTATTGTATTTGTTTATTTATTATTTGTTGTTAATCCTCACCTGAGGATGTTTTTCTATTTATTTTTAGAGAGAGTGGAAGGGAGGGGGAGAGACAGAGAGAAAAGAACATTGATGTGAGAGAGGCACATCTATTGGTTGCCGCCAACACATGCCCTGACAAGGGCTACAGAGCAAGCCTGCAACCGAGGTACGTGCCCTTCACCAGAATGGAACCAGCAACCCTTCAGTCTGTAGGCTGATGCTCTATCCACTGAGCCAAACCAGCTAGGGCCCATATTTCTCTTTAGGAATGCACTGCTGCTGTTCTAGAATGTCCTTTCACAAATTTAGCTTTAATTACAGGTTTACTTAGAGATGGAGCTATAGATTTATCTGTAAAAGCTCTCTTTTGATTTGCCTGATTCACTGGCGCTCTCTTTCCCCTCTACAGAAGATACTGACCAATACTCACCACTCACTGAAGGCTCAGAGCTACAGCCCCTCTCCGAGAAGCCTGAGCACTGCTGTGCTCACTTACTGAGTCAGACACACATCAAACTGTAACCTGCTTGTTCTCCAACCTATGATACCTTGTGTAATGAATGTTATTAAATATAACCTAAACAGAACAAAAATGAGGGCAAGACCTGTAAATGCTGCGATGCGAGTGCAGCAGACCTGGCGTGAGGGCTCTGGTTTCTGGGTTCTGAGCTCTTTGATTTCCCCCCCATCCCAACCTACTCCCCTTGTCCCCCCTCCCCACCTCTGCTAATCATCTCCGCCCTTCCAGTGGCTCCCCACATCTTGAAGCCTTTTCTTTTACACCCCCCACTCTCCACCCCCACCCTACCCCCCACCCCAGTTAACCCATCAGCAAATCCTGCTGGCTCTATCCTCAACATACATCCAGCATCCAACCACCTGTCGCCCACTGCTGGCTCCCAGCTGGCCCAACCACGGGGGGAGCCCTATCATCTTTCACCTCTCCACTGGTCTTGCTGCTTCTGCCTTTGCTCCCTTGCAGACCAGCAAACAGGAGCAGAAACTGTGGAGTCATTTCTGCTTCTGCCCAACACCCTCTGAAGAAGACCATCTGGGTTCCTGAAGCTGGGTGCGTCCCGAGGCCGTGGTGGTTCCACCCAGAAAGGACAGGAGAGAAAGTACAAGGAGGAAGTTGGATGGGGGACCTGAGCAGCCAGAGGCCTCAGCCACCAGCTACTCCCAGGGCCCTCAGAGCAGCGCTCACCTGCAGCAGGTGCCCAGACCACAGCACAGGCCCCAAGAGCAGGACTTGCCTTTCTTCCCACGCTTCCGCTCCCCAAACTCCAGTGTTCTCTCTACAGCCACCCGTGTCCCCCCCCCCCACCCCACCCCCCAATGCTAAAGGACGGAGAGAGGGAACTGGCTTCACCAGTTTGCTATGAACCCAGTTAATCAAAGCTCACAGCACGCAGTTGTGTTGAAAGGATTGGCTCCACCTGTACCAGGGCTGCTGCTGCTGCTGCTTTTAAAAAACAGGTTTATTGACAGAGAAAGACAAGTATCACATGCCCTCACGCATATGTGGAATCTAATGAACAAAATAAACTGATGAACAAAATAGATCCAGAGACATAGAAGCTTGGAACAGACTGATGAATTTCAGAGGGAAGTCGGGGGAGGATGGGTGGGTGGGAAGAGATTAACCAAAGAACTTGTATGCATATATGCATACACCACAGATACAGACAATAGGGTGGTGAAGGCCTGGGGCAGGGGCAGGGTGGCTAGAAGGGGTCAATGGGGATAAAAAGGGAACATCGCAATACTTTCAACAATAAAGGTTTAAAAAAATAAAATAAAATAATTAAAAAATGAGGGCAAAAAGAGAGAAAGTTATTTCGATAAAAAGTAAATCTAGCCCTATCCGGTTTGGCTCACTGGATAGAGCATCGGCCTGGGGACTAAAGAGTCCCAGGTTCGATTCCGGTCAAGGGCATGTACCTTGGTTGCAGGCACATCCCCAGTAGGAGGTGTGCAGGAGGCAGCTGATCGATGCTTCTCTCTCATCGATGTTTCTAACTCTCTATCCCTCTCCCTTCCTCTCTGTAAAAAATCAATTAAATATATATTTTTTTAAAAATAGATCTAATGACTTAAAAAGTGTGCATAAAGGTGAATCATTTTAAAGCACGATTGGATTAACTGGTAAGAGAACAATTATAAAATACTGGCAGAAAATCATGAAAATCTAAGGAATCCTGTACTCAGATTGTCTCACAACATATAAACTTGTGCTTTCCTTTATAAAAAAATAAAACTGCCCATTCTAGACCATGTTTTATTGGTATTCTCTATATATCCTATATAATAAAAGCCTAATATGCAAATCAGCCAAACAGCAGAATGATCAGTCAGCAAGGGGCAAAGCCGGCAAGCAGGCAGTGCCAGGTCAGCCAAGGTGGGTACCAACAAGCAGAGGGAGGGGACAGTGATCAGGTAGCAGCGGTGGGGCAATGGGGTGCAGGGCTGGAGCTTCCCCCTGGTGGTCAGTACGCTCCCACAAGGCACTGCTTAGCCACAAGCCAGGCTGATGGCTGGCAAGCACAGCAGAGGTACGGGACCCTCTCCCATCTCTGAGGCAGCACTAAGGATGTCTGACTGCAGGCCTAAGGCACAGTCAGACATCCCCCAAGGGCTCCTGGACTGCGAGAGGGTGCAGGCCAGGCTGAGGGACCCCCCCCCCCACCCCCCACCCGAGTGCACAAATTTTAGTGCACTGGGCCTCTAGTAGAATATAAAATGGAATTCTAATCCGAAGACTCATACTCAAAGAAAAGGCTTTGTCCCTACATAAAAGACTGGCAGATAAAATAACATTAATTAAATTAAAATGAAATATTTATTTTTAATATTTTCTCATTTTCTACTTTGACTTTTGTTTTTATAAGCTGTCCTATATACTAGTAATAAAAGGCTAATATGCAAATTGTCCCCTCAGGAGTTTAACCAACTGGGAGTTCGACCACTCGCTATGACATGCACTGACCACCAGGGGGCGGCATGGAATGAAGAAAGGCCCTGGCCCGCTGCTAGAAGCCAGCGGAAGGAAAGTCCCGGCCAGCAGCCAGAAGGCCCCGATCGGCCCTGATTGCCGGCCAGGCCTAGGGACCCTACCTGTGCACAAATTTCATGCTCCAGGCCTCTAGTTAATTATTAATAAACTATAGTTAAAGAAGGCTTAACTACTATCTCTAAATCTATGTGTCTATGCAATAGTTATAGGTATGTCTCTGGAGCCTAACTAAGGTAAGGAAGGCCTAGTAAACAGCAGGAATAAGATCTGCCTTTAGCCCCGTGTATCAGACACAGAGATGTACTGCTGCTCAGGTCCCTCTTCAAGAAAAGACTCAATCTCAGGGCCCAAAAAGGGTGTTGCCTGATAGCCATCATCAGTTAGCTCTGCAGGGTCTGCCTCAGCTTTAGAACCACGGTCACATTCTTCTCCAGGTAGCACCCAACTAATGACTGATGGAGGCTATGGTACAAGGGCCTAGGCCAGTGGTCGGCAAACTCATTAGTCAACAGAGCCAAATATCAACAGTACAATGATTGAAATTTCTTATGAGAGCCAAATTTTTTAAACTTAAGCTATATAGGTAGGTACACTGTTATTAACTTAATTAGGGTACTCCTAAGGCTTAGGAAGAGCCACACTCAAAGGGCCAAAGAGCCGCATGTGGCTCGCGAGCCGCAGTTTGCCAACCACTGGCCTAGGCATTTCTATCTGAGGAAGGATTCTAGATAATACCTCCTATGATAAAGTCCCCAGTGGTCTGGCAGAAACCTTCACAGGTCCATTTCCCAATCTAATGGCTCACCCTACCCAATTCTGCTTCCTTTGTGGTTCTCAACCTTCCTAATGCCGCGACCCTTTAATACAGTTCCTCATGTTGTGACCCCCAACCATGAAATTATTTTCATTGCTACTTCATAACTGTAATGTTGCTACTGTTATGAATCATAATGTAAATATCTGATATGCAGGATGTATTTTCAGGGGTCGCAACCCACAGGTTGAGAACCGCTGCAAGTTTAGAAGGACATTTCTTCTTATAGCTATTAGACTCAAATAAACCTTTTGCACTCCTAACTCCATCTTAAAGTTAGGAAAACTAGACTGGAAAATCAAGCCAGAACACTGCATTGTGAGGCACAACTAACCCAGAATATTCCACACTTGTACATGTTGGCTTTATTTGTGCTATGTATTCTTGCTATTTACTGAGCCCATCACTGGAAAAAGGCATTAAGTGACAGTGAGTTCAAGACAATAAAGGAATGATATAAACTGACTTCCCACAAAAGCAGAGTCAGGGGTCTAGCAAACCTGCCTTGGATGCCTACCTCAATAGACCACCAGGGGCCCAGAGCTAATATTCAAACTGTATTGAATATTGCATACCATGTCCTGCCAGAGATTCGTAGGAAACAAGCCAGATTTTTCTAAGTACAAAGGATCAGTTTCATATACTTCATGAGAATAACCTTCAACGATTTCTTCCAAGTTGACTTAAGAAGTGCTGATAGTTATAGTTGGACTGACTGAGATCCTGATCAATACTTAATACCACAGGTTTGGCCAAACTATGCCAGCCAATCTGATATACATCTGGCATATGGTAGCTGCTCCACAGTGCTTTTCTCCCTTCCTCTGTCAATTTTGGATATTAATTATGCAATATAAGTTTAAATATGTGCATCAAAGCCCCAGAACAGAAAGAAATAAGACTCAACCATGGGGGAAAGGGTGCCTCGGCTCTGCCAAGGATTAAGTCAGACATAGCTATAGAGAGGAAAAGACAGTATATACATTCTGATTTACTTCCCTCTCTCTCTTGGGCCTCTTCTCACCTTGGCTAAGAAAAAGCCAAAATCAGAATTCAACTATTTATGTAGCACAATGGAATTGATGGAAGGCAGGTATGATATATTAGTATAGCCTAGGGCCTCCAGATTGAAGAAGAATCTGGCTTCTCTTGTGCAAAGAATAGCTTGGATTGCCAAAGAAATTAAATTTGAAGCTTAAAGAATGTACATGCAAAATATCCGCCAATGATACTAAACTCCTTAAGTGGTAAATCTCCTCCTCTGTGAGAACTTGGGTACGTGGATTATGCCCAAAAGATCTCTTTTGGAAATGTCCTATGGAACCAAATAATCAGTTATTTCCATCCAAAATTTTACTTTAAAACCTCATACTGAGATTAAAATTTAAAACAAAAATTGAGACAAGGGCTTCCTACTGTTACAGTAATCACTAAAAAGAGAGATATTTAAGAAATTATATAAGGGTGTTTTGTGATTTATGATTTTACTTCATAACTATATGACATGTTTAAAGTCCTAAAACAAATGGTCCTCTGTACAAAGTTTGAGTCATCCATTATAAAATCTATTTATTTATAAGGAACTAAAATCAGATAGACCCTAATATCTACCCCAAAGCTAAAATGCAAAAACAATAATTTGGGGAGTTCCCCAGACTCTGCCAAAGTCCCTCCAATTTCTGTGTGATCCCAAAGCCATACCCAGATTTTTAGGTATTTGTTACGCAAAATCTAGCACCCAAAATCCAATACCAAAATCTGTATTAGTTATCTATTGCTGTGTAACAAATTGCCCCATTACTTAGTATCTTAAACAACAAACATTTATAACCTCATAGTTTCTATGGATCTGTTAGTTATTCAGGAGCAGCTTCGCTGGGTAGATCTGGCTCAGGGTCTCCCATGAGTTTGCACTCCGGCAGTTGACTGGTAATGCAATAATCTGAAGGTCTGACTGAGACTGGAGGGTCCACTTCCAAAATGGCTCATTCATGTGACTCTTCGCAAGAGGCTTCAGTCCCCTATTGGTTCTCAGATATAGGCCCAGTTCCTCCCTACAAAGACCCCCCCCCCCTTTCCCACAGGGCTTCTTGAGTGTCTTTACATGATAGCTGAATGGTTTTCCCCCAGAGAGAGTGATCCCAGAGAAAGGGCAGCAAGGAGAAAGCCACATGCCTTTTAGTCTTCAGTGTTGCACACCATCAGTTCCATCATGTGCTATTCATTATGTGAGTCACTTGCCCTAGCTGGTTTGGCTCAGTGGATAGAGCATTGGCCTGCTGACTGAAGGATTCCAGTCAAGGGCACAGGCCCGGGTTGTGGGCTCCATCCCCAGTAGGGGGCGTGCAGGAAGCAGCCGATCAATGATTCTCTCTCATCATTAATGTTACTCTCTCTCTCTCTCTCTCTCCCTCTCCCTTACTCTCTGGAATCAATAAAAATATATTTGAAGTGAATCACTGAGGCCAGCCTACTGTGTTTTTTAGGAGGAGGGGGCTAAGGGACAGAGGAATTAAGCTTTATGTCTTGAAAGAGGGCATATCAAATAATTTTTAACATACTTTGAAACTATTCCAGGAAAGTATTAGGCTTAAAACTGCAATTTAGAGATTTCATCCTTATCTTGACCAAGGGTCAGCATTATGTTAAGATTACAGAGAAAACAGCTCTCCCAGATCACCTTCAAGTTCAACATTCCCTTACTTAAAACTGCAATAAGATACTAGTACACCCCAATTTAGAATGGCCTCTTCCCAACCATTGATGTGAGGCTCCTCATTGGTTACATGAAAACATCTATCCCCTAGGCCCCTGCTTAGCTTACACAAAGTCCCAGCCTATCACTTCTAATCAGCCCTCAATTAAGGAAATTAAAAAAGTACACACCACAGCAACCAAATAGTCTAAAACTTCATTCACATTCAAAGAAAGGGGAAGATTCACCTCCAAAATGGCTACTACTGGCTTCTGAAAATTAGCCATAGCTGTGGATGAAAAATAGTCAAACTCCACAGGAAAGCCACAAAACTGGCAACCTAAAAAGAGCAATATGTCTCTGTGAACAACTTTTAATCATGATCCCTCAAGAACTCAAGGCCAAAGCTAACATACCATCCATCCCCAGCTAAAACCTCATCATGATCCACATATACCACTCTGGCATCTTTCAGAGGCAGTGGCCACACATCCCTAATAAACCAAAAAACCACTAAGCAGTTCACATTGAGGCATAGAAGCTAATAATCTAAAACTCAAAAATGCCAATGGAAAAGGAAAAATATATCCACACAAATAACTTTAAGTGATTGTATATCAGCAAAGAAAAATGGAGTTGCCAGCAATTGGGCTACAGCCCAAGACAGTGTGGCTGGAAACTTGGATACAGCTGGCGGTGTGAATTAAAGACGGATGACAGTTCTCTTTGTCATGACAGCCTTCGCTCCAGCTTCCTCACCAAGATTTTCAAACTAAAGCTTGTCAAGCCATCCTTGGCAAACCATCTCAACCGTGTCCTCCTAAGATTAGATGGCCTACCCATATCGGGGTTTCATATCTTATAGAGACCCAACCATCCTCACTCATCATGCTTGTCTCTACTAATATCTTACTGTGGTTTAGCACAGATATTTCCAAAATGTGTTTCTAATTGCTGATACAAAAATTATTTTTCCAGTAGTCGTTTCTAAATAGTGACCTACTGCCTCTCATTTGACCTAATTCATAAAATGTCTTCTTTTTAGTCACTATTCTCTTCAACTTTTCTCTGGCCTGGGTCTTTGTGCTGCCTAAGTAAAAGAATTAGAGTGTCATATAGTCTTTATGGAAACTGTATCACTGGTTTTAAATCAAATATATTTCTTATATTAGGATAGTATGATTCCAACATTTACACAAAAAGGCATTTTAATACTCTTTAACATGCTTTCAAAATAGTATCTCAAAGAAACACACTATGGAAATACTTTCTACTATTATTTTAAATCAACTTTATTGAGGCATTGTTTCTATATAATAAAATTCACCAAATTTAAAGGTATATACAGGGTGGGGCAAAAGTAGGCTTACAGTTGTTCATATGAAAATAATGCAATAATTACTAAATAACAATACAAGAATAAGCTCTGTATTTCATGTACTCACAACTGTAAAGCTACTTTTGCCCCACACTGTATAATTCGATGTTTTAACAAATGCATAGTCATGTAATGGTCAAGAAAATCAGGACATATGAATTTCTATCACTCCAAAAACATTCCCTCATGCCTTTTTGCAGTCAGACCCCCCTTCCCACAGGCTCATCACAGAAGATCAGTAACTCCACATCTTCTTTATGTCACTATTTGGCCTTCCTAAAAATGTCATACCAGCCAAAACCGGTTTGGCTCAGTGGATAGAGCGTCGGCCTGCGGACTGAAGGGTCCCAGGTTCAATTCCGGTCAAGGGCATGTACCTTGGTTGCAGGCATATCCCCAGTTGGAGATGTGCAGGAGGCAGCTGATCGATGTTTCTCTCTCATCGATGTTTCTAACTCTCTATCTCTCTCTCTTCCTCTCTGTAAAAAATCAATAAAATATATTTTTTTAAAAAAAGTCATACCAATAAAATCTCATGTTGCCTTTTCTTTTGTACCTATCTTCTTTCACACAGCAGAATGCTTTTGAGATTTATGTTGTTGTGTGCATCATTGATTTTTTTTCCCATTTTATTGCTGAGTAGTATTTCATTATATGGATATACCATACTCTGTGTATCCATTCACCAGTTGACTGACATTTGGATTATTTCCTGATTAGAGCTATTATAAATAAAGTAGCTATAAGTACTCACAAAAGTTTTTGCATTGACACATTTTCATTTCTCTTAAGTAAATATCTAGGAAAGGAATTAGCAAGTCATATGATAACTACAGAATATGATAACTTAGTCATTCTAACGGGTTGGTAATGACATTTAATTGTGGCTCATATTTTTCTGCCTCTACCTATCCAGTAAAGCCCATTTATACTCAATCTACCCACTGACTCAGAATCTTAAATGGGTAGTTTGGATATGAATTTAGTGCAAGGAAAAAAACAAATCCATTTTTCTCACATTATCTTTGAGATGATCTTTAAACTTTAGTTGAGGTAGTCAGTTAATGAAGTTGGAAAGAGAAATAAGCAGAGTATGAGAAAGGACTGTGAAACAAAGTAAGTAAATCAAAAGCAAAGAGTGGTATGGAATCAGATCACAAGTCACCTGTAAGACGCCAGAGAAGCAAACACAAGCAGCAAAGTCCTCTCCGGGGATGTGCCCTGGAAAGGGAACAAAGGACTGCACGAGATGCTTGACAAACCCTGTAACAGATTTGACCTCAGCAGGAATCAAATCAGTGAACATGTAGGCAGTAATTGTATTCCATTCCTCCCCATCTGGAACAATGATGAAAAAGGAGGTGTGCATATTGTGGGTGAGGGCACATAGTATAGACACTCTCACATACTGCACATGAGAACATTCATTAGTATAATCACCCTGGGAGTCAATATCATGCCATGGATCAAACTTCTCTTTTTTTTTAATTTATCTTTATTGTTGAAAGTATTACATTTATGTCCCCTTTTTTCCCCCTATTGAGCCCCTCCACCCCACTTCCTCCACCTCCCCAGACCTTAATTGTACTATTGTCTGTGTCCATAGGTTATGCATATATGAATATAAGTTCTTTGGTTAATCTCTTCCCACAATCCCCCTTCCCTCTGAAATACATCAGTCTGTTGCATGCTTTAATGCAGTGGTTCTCAACCTTCCTAATGACGCGACCCTTTAATACAGTTTCTCATGTTGTGGTAATCCCCAACCATAAAATTATTTTCGTTGCTACTTCATAACTGTAATTTTGCTACTGTAAACAATATGTAATTATATATGTGTTTTCCGATGGTCTTAGGCGACCCCTGTGAAAGGGTCATTTGACCCCCAAAGGGGTCGCGACCCACAGGTTGAGAACTGCTGCTTTAATGTCTCTGGTTCCATTTTGTTTATTCTGTTCATTAGATTGCACATAAAAGTGTGATCATGTGATACTTATGCTTCTCTATCTGGCTTATTTCACTTAGCACAATACTCTACAGGTCCCACCTTCACACCCCACCCCCCACCCATGGTATCTCAAAGGGTAAGAGATCCTTCTTTTTTACTGCTGCATACTATTCCATTGTATAAATGTACCACAGCTTTTTTTATCCACTCATCCACTGATGAGCACTTGGGCTTTTTCCAGATCTTAGCTATTGTAAATAATGCTGCTATGAACATCGGGGTGCATCTATTCTTTCTGATTGGTGTTTCAGGTTTCTTAGTATATAATCCTAGAAGTGGGATCACTAGGTCAAATGGGAGTTCCACCTTTAATTTTTTGAGGAAACTCCATGCTGTTTTCCATAATGTTTGTACCAGTCTGCATTCCCACCAGCAGTGTACTAGGGTTCCTTTTATTCCCCATCCTTGCCAGCATTTGTTATTTGTTGATTTATTAATGGTAACCATTCTGACAGGTATGAGATGGTTCCTCATTGTCGTTTTATTTTTCATATCTCTGATGCAAATTAGTGATGTTGAGCATCTTTTCATGTCTCTTGACCATTTGTATGTCCTCTTTGTAGAAGTGTCTAGTAAGGTCTTCTGCCCATTTTTGTATTGGATTATTTGTCTTCCTTTTGTTGAGTTGTATGAGTACTTTATATATTTTGGAAATTAACCCCTTATCAGATGTATCATTGGCAAATATTTTCTCCCATACAGTGGGTTCCCTTTTCATTGCAATGTTGGTTTCTTTTGCTGTGCAGAAGCTTTTAGTTTTGATGTAGTCCCATTTGTTTATTTTTTTCGTTGTTCCTCTTGTTCTAGGTGATGTATCAAACTTTTCAAAATCTCAGACATTTCTACCTAGAAATCCTACTTATATTAGTTTATCTTAAGGAAATAATGAAGCAAAAATTCATTGCAGAATTTATAACAGGAAAAAAATTGTATACAGACTCAACAAGCCAACAGGATAGCATATTAATTAAATCATGAAACATCCATACAGTGCAATTCTTAAAACCACTAAAATTATGTAATAGAAGATAACTGAAGATTGAGGATGGGTCTGTGATATTTTTATTAAAGGGAAGTTTATAAAATGATATATGTGGTATGATCTCAGTTTTGTAAAACACCCATACATGCATCCATGTACATTCCTATCTAAACACATAGACATACACTCCCAATGACTGAATAATATACATTTTTGCAAAAGGCACCTATCTCTGGATCATACGCATCCTACAGTTTTACTTGGGCTTTTCTTTAAAGTAGGACATACCAAGGTTCCTAAGGAGCAGGCTAGAAAAGTTCTATGTTGCTGATTCTTGCTTTGCTGAGTGACGTACTCCTGCTGAGGGGAAGAGTTACAATGCTTAACACAATAGAGGGACACCGCATGGGGGAGGTTAGTGTTGTAGCTTGTGGAGAAAGAAAGAGGAATAGGACAGATAGGAAGGGAGAAGGAAAACGATTAGAGTATTTTAAGAAACTTTGCATTGTAGTATGTGATTGCACTGCTTGCTCTTCTGTCATCTCATGAGAATTTCAGTAAATGCTACAGCACTTGACAATACTTTCAGAATTGCCTTTGTGATGGCAGAGCTTGAGGAAAATGTTGCTTATTGGATTTGTTGATTTGTTTTGATGGAAGTTTCTGGCGGTGCAACAAAATGCTGAGCCTGGGCTCTGGGGGAATATTTTTATTTCATATAGGAGAAGACCATGCAGGCCCACATGGCTCGGCAACGCTCTGGGCATCAATTCAAAGAGAAAAAGAAACAGATGGGATGTAAATACCGATAAGCAAAAATACTCATCTTAGTATCCAAGCCATGGTGGATCAGACAGTGAGAGCTCACACTAAAGGTGACAGAGAGCAGACATTCGCACAGGAAGGCAGCTGGCATTGGTGACGGCCAACAACAAATGTCAGAAACTAAGTCACTGGGAGACTCGGGTTCAGGATAAGAAATTCAACTCACTTCAGCATAAGGTAAGAGCTTCCACACCACAGAGGTAAGTACAAATCAAGAGTCCGCACTCTGGAGGGCACAGAATACATATCACCAGCCAAATATTTTAGGATGGAACTTTTAAAAGAAAATCAAATCATCTGGACACCTGGATGCCAAAAACAGAGGGCAAAATTTATTCAAGCCTCGGCCACTGATTTGCTTTTATAGCTCTTATTAAGCTCCCCTGCCTTACACAGGGATTGTACCTAGAATGTAAACTCGTTCTAAGACTAAAACTGAAGGGGACAGAGAAGTAGCAGATTAAGAAAAATGTGAGTTTTAGAAACCAGGCAAACTATTACACTTCTCATCAATCATGAATTTCTAAAACCAAAAAACTTTCCTCAAAAGTCAAATTCCACTTCAAAAATAGTCATTGAGCACTGAAAACAAATAAACTGCCCATTATTTCAAGATTCTGGAGTGCTCCTGCCATTTAGTTCTAACCAGGGCAGCATTTGCATCAATAAAACTAACAAGAATTTGCTTTGTGCCCCTCCCCAGGCAATACTGACATATGAGATATAACTTCTGGTGTGACCCCTGATCTCTTGGAAAAGCTAGAAATGAGAAAATATATCTAAATCTACCAGAATGACCTTACAATTTTATGCCATGCAGTCTGCACACTAAAAGGGTAAAGAAGCTCATAGGCCTTACACTTTCCCATATTTTAATATCAGCATGTTTTTTTGGCATGTGGTATTGCAGTAAAATATAGAGCTCTACATTCTGCAATAGGGTAGTGGCTCTGTAGGAAGATGCACTACTTGCTAGTGTACACTGTGCAAGATTAGGAGTTAAGCCCTCGGAATTAACCTGATCATGAAAAACTGATAGTGACAAAGGGACATGAAAAAGAAACTACGATGCAGATGAAGACTCTAGAATTATGCTTACTAAAGTGATTAACACCAGCACTGGCCAGAAGGATCACACCAGGTGGCTGTGCAGGTGCATCCACCTTGCAGTTCAACAATGAGGCCACATAAGCTCCACGTTACCCAAGAGGGGGATTTTATTGCTCATCACTGTAATCCAATCCTGACACCAACCAAGTGCTCAGTAAGTTTGCACTGAGGAAACGAACCGATGCGATAATGACTAGGCGAGGCTCTGAGCAGAAATGAATTCACCTGAAAGAGAGCATTCTGAGTAGCAGCCTCGCCCACCATTCACTCGAAGGGCACTCGCTCAGACTCCAAATCCTCTCTAACACAGAGGCACAGCCCTCTGCCCAGAAGCCCCGGCAGCACACACTTTGAGCCCTTCAGTCCAGGTTCCGTTTCCAGAAGAGCAGCGCCACTTAGACAGCCTACTCGGGACTCTGGTAGGAGAATGGGTGACACGTGAATCGACCCAAGAGAACAGTGGGAGCAGACACCATTTGGTCAGTTCTTGGCACCTGCCAGGTGTGCTGGACTAACCACTTTCCAGGCTTTACCCACTTACTCTTCACAAACTACTATGAAGTGTGTATTATTATTCTCACTTTACAGATGAGGAAACTGAGGCCCCTTTAGCTGAGGCTACTTATGCAATATCATATGGCTAATAAACAGTGAAACTAGGATTTGAACTGGCTCCGTGTAATCACAAGGACTTCTTTCTATTCCAACACCGCCTGGAATGGCAGAGTAGCTGCTGGTTTCCAGAGGTTCCCAGAGACTAATTATATTCAATCCCGTCAAGTTGATCCCAACCCTCAAAACCAATGCGCTATAGCAGGGTCATGCTCGCCACCCTGGAACAGAATCCCCTGTGACGGCTCCAGACTTTATATCACACGTTTCCCACGCGTGAGACAATTTTTATTGACATCTGTAATCTGGTGATAAATGGAATAGAAGAAAAGGGGGGAAAGGCAGCAAGAGGGGGAATAGCTGAGGGAGGAAGTTAAGAAAAATAACAAAAAGGCAAAGCTACAAAAGGGAAAGGGAGAACCAGAGGCTGAGACAGACACCAGATTATTATTTGAAAGCTGTTACGCTGCTAAATGAAATCTGGGACTCCAGGGCCTTTGAAAAGTAAGTGTGAAGAAATGAGAGACTTTTGCCAGTAGACCCAGTAAAAATAAGCAGCTACCACAGTGTAGCCCATTGTTTTCAACCTTCTTTAGCCTACTTCTAAATTTAAACTCAACACCCAGTATCAGAAATTCTTTCCACTGCTTTTCTATTTGTATGTTTTTAATGCAGGTTGAAATCAGAACTGTCACTGTTCCTTTTCTCCATCTTTCCAGTAAGGCCTAATAACAGGCCCCCTCAGGTCCCTGCATCACCAGACTCACACTGCTCACACACACCCACCGTGTTTGTTTCTAAGAGTCTTTGCACTACTTTTTTTTTCTCCTGATCTCCTTATGACTTCATTTTGCCCTATCATTACTACCTTTACCTAAAGAAAGCTAGATTTAAGTAATTTATCTAGTGGTACTTATGTTTTCTGCAGCAAAATTAGACAACTATAATATGAACTTCAAAACCAAGCCTTCAGCATCATATTAGTTTGATGGAGCTTTACTTTGGACTTTCAAATCACTTTAATCAACTGATCGCTCCAGCTAGCACCAAGTGGTTAGTCATGTCAACGCAACCCCGGCTGGCACACTAGTCTTCCTCACCATCCGTCCTCTGCCATCACTACCGTGTCACACCATGCAGAATTAACATTGTATTTACCATTCACCAAGTGCCAGGCACTGGCAAGGTGCTGTTCTCTAGTCATGGATAAACTACATAAACCTTTTTCTTCTCTCATGTACCCAGGCTACAGAATAATCTCTGAAAGAGTTACAATATGGGTCATACTTCCCACCATACTCTCATACTGCCCAGGCTTAACCGAGCTCTTCAGTTTGTTCAGAAATTCATTCCTTCATTGATATTTATAAATATCTCTTCAGCCCCTACCATGTGCCAAGCCTAATCGTAGGCACTGGAAATATGATGAATAAATGAATCAGATAAAATCTCTGCCACCGTGAAGCTTATAGTTTATTTGAAAGACAAAATAAAAATATGCAATACAATGTCAAGTAATGATAAGTGTTATGAAGAAGCAGGGATCCGTCTAAATGTAGTTCCCTAGCACAGTCCCTTTAGTGGCTATTCCTTTTCATTTTACTCTAGGTCACCCTACCAGGAAAACAATCCAGAGAAAGGCAAGGGAAAACTAAATTGGATTATGGAGGAAAGAAATAATAAATATCAATTATGTCCTTGAGACCAGCTTAAGTACCAAGAGCTATAGTTTGTTTCGCTAATCATCTTGACTCAAGATTTTTAGATAATGGCAACTGGCCATTGCTTTGAAGAAGACACTATACTAATTAGAATTGTACTTCTTCTTATAAGGATAAATAGAAGCACCTTTTTCTCTCAAAAATAGAGACACTATAATGTGGAAGCTAAATATCATGAGAGAGTAAATGTAAATTTATATCAGATACAATTTATGTCCAATCTCAGGTCCAGCTCCCAGGACTTAAGCTGTCTTATACTTCTAGTAAGCTCAGTTATCAAAAATAGGCAAGAAATGTAAAATTTTTAATTAGTGATTCTGTTTATAGACATTTACAGACTGATTTACAACTATTTTTCAGATGACATAATAATAATCAAGGAATTAGAACAAAAATAATTAGTTAACAGACTTAACTCTAATACTATGACACACAATTCAATAATTCTTCATTATTATAGAGAAATTTGGGGATATTATACTGACTCTGATTATCATGGTGAACATCATCTATCAAAGTTTTAGCAAAACATAGGAGTGACAATTAATAGTGAGTTACAGTGACTGAATACTGGATGTCAGAAATTTTCATGACTAAGTTTTTTCTTTTCTATTTCAAGAGAACACAGTGAGGAATGTATACATATATCCCCCCAAAGTGAAACTGATTTCCTTTCCCAGGAACAAAGAATATTTCAAGCAAAATGGCCCACTAGGGTCCAATACAGTGGAAGAATGCACCAATAAACACAGAACATAACAGATCCACTCCCATGCCGGTTATTTGCTACTAGGCAGCACAAAATCAATACATTTTTCCAGTTTCCTGTCATTACTAAAAGAACATTTACCTTGTGTCGTTACCAGGGTCTAGATATAAGTTTCCTGTGTGGCTACTCTACAGTTCCTTAAACTCACACAGTAGAACTTCATGCTGTGCTATACAATTTTACCCTGAATTCAGAGAGTACATAATGATCATTTTCTATAATTCATTCATTGCCATTTATTTCATTATTTTTCTTAACCTAATTTTTAAAACCCGTTGCTAAGATAACTACTTTTTTACCTTCAATCTACTTGAAACAGTGCGTCTTTATCCTCTATCTATAGCCTTTCTCCTGTCTTAAAGACAGCAGGCCTTTTCAAACTAGAATAAATTCCAATCTTTCTGCCTGCCAGCTGCTGAACCTGATGATCATCGATATCTGACCATTGTTTTAACCAGGAGTCACTGAAAATATTCTCCCAGCCCATTATTATGTTCTACACAGTCTCTTTGATCTACTCCCCATGGCTTTTCCCCAGCTAGAAATGCAAGGCCCATCATTTGACCCATGATTTCTCTGGTCCAGATCAACCTCAGTTCTCATTGCAGGGGTAAAGTGAGCCAGACTCCCGAGCCAGACCAATTGGCAGGCAGACGTAGAATCTAGAGCTGCCAACAGACAATGACACTGATAAATTCCTTAGAGGTGGCTTTACATGTCCCCCTTAAATTAGCACAAATATTAGAGTAAAGAGCTGCCTTGGGAGAAGCTGGCAAAAACAAAATTTTAGACCAACTGAGGTTTCTTTGGAGGACCCAAGCCTCTCCGGTGGAGCCCTTCTAAAAAGACCAGAGCACCTCATGTGAAGCAATCAAAGCATTAGTGTTTCTCCTCCTTTATGTTGATCTTAATAATATAATTCATAGGAGAGGCTCTCTTAGCTCTTATTTAAAACTTAGAGTAAATGTGTCACTATTTCCTTTCTTAGGTGAATTTTCTGTTCAAATACAATGCAGATGTTTACAACTAACAGTTCTGTTCCAATTGGGGGTACTGGCGGTATCCAGAAGTAAATTTAGGGAGTCTGGTGATCACAGGTTGCTTTTCCCTGTACAATGCTCAGATTCTGCCATGAAATGCCACCCTTACATTTGAACAAAGATGTGGTGGGACCAACACGACCACTTTGGCTCCCCTAGAGTTGAAGTTTTCAGCAGAGTGTCTCCAAAGCTGACAGCCTGTGGTTTCCATGCCAATGCTGAGAGAAGCACCCTAGAATGGATGTGCTTTCCTTCCTGTCTACTCCAGGGCTTCTCTGCTTCCTGCACTTTTAGTCTCCAGGTCTGAATCTACAGTTGTCTAACAAGTGCCATTTTTTGCTATTTGCCAGAGACTCTTTCTATTGCAACTAAAGAATTTAAACTTGAAGTCAGAGTGGTGTGATGTGAGGAAAGACAACAGATTTTGACGATGGAAGGGGATCGTGAGCCAAGGAAGGCTGGCAGACTCTAGAAGCCTGAAGAGGTTTGACCTACAGAACTGTAAAATAACATGTTTGTATAGGTTTAGGCTGTAAATTTGTGGTAACTTGTTATAGCAGCATTAGGAAATTAATTCACTAGGTAAATAATTTTTATCTCCAAATTGTAGCTATGGGAACTAAAACTATTTTTGTCGTGATTTGTTTGTTTGTTTGTTTAAAGTAGTCCATGATATTAACCCCTTATCAAATATATCATTGGTAAATATGTTCTCCCATGCAGTGGGCTTCCTTTCCATTTTGTTGATGGCTTCTTTTGCTGTGAAGAAGCTTTTTACTTCGATGTAGTCCCATTTGTTTATTCTCTCCTTTGTTTCCCTTGCCCTAGGAGATGTATCAGCAAAATAATGCTATGAGAGATGTCTGAAATTTTGCTGCCTATATTTTCTTCTAGCATTTTTATGATTTCAGGACTTACATTTAAGTCTTTATAGAGACTAAAGTTTATTCTTGAGTTTTGAGTTTATTCTTGTGTATGGTGTAAGTTGATGGTCTAGTTTCTTTCTTTCTTTCTTTCTTTCTTTCTTTCTTTCTTTCTTTCTTTCTTTCTTCTTTCTTCCTTTCTTTCTTCTTTCTTTCTTTCTTCCTTCCTTTCTTTCTTTCTTTCTTTTTTTTGCATGTACCTGTCCAGTTTGTCCAGCACCATTTATTGAAGGGACTGTCTTGACTCCATTGTATACTCTTGCCTCCTTTGTTAAATATTAATTGAGCATAATGGCTTGGGTCTATTTCTAGGTCCTCTGTTCTGTTCCATTGATCTATATGTCTGTTCTTGTGCCAGTACCACGCTGTTTTGAGCACAGTGGCTTTGTAGTATAACTTGATTTCTGGTATTGTGATCCCTCTAACTTTGTTCTTCTTTCTCAAGATTGCTGCAGCTATTTGGGGTCTTTTTTGGTTCCATATAAATTTTAGAGTATTTGTTCTAAATTTGTGAAATATGCCATTGGTTAGTTTAATAAGGATTGCATTGAATCTATAGATTACTTTGGGTAGTATGGACGTTTTTTGTGTGTGGATGTTTTAATGATGTTAATTCTACCAATCCATGAACACGGTTCCATTAATACAGTATATTCTTCCACTTGCTTATATCTTCTTCTATTTCTTTTTTCAATGCCTTATAGTTTTCTGAATACAGGTCTTTTACCTCTTTGGTTAAGTTTATTCCTAAGTTCCCTATTTTTTTTTTTTTGTTGCAATGGTAAATGGTATTTTTTTTTTTTTTTTTACTCTCTGAGAATTCATCATTCGTGTATAAAAATGCCATTAATTTCTGGGTGTTAATTTTGTATCCTGCTATATTGGCAAATTCATTTATTAAATCTAGTAGCTTTTTGGTGGAGCTCATACAACTTAACTAAACAATCCAATTAAAAGTGGGGGAAGGACCTAAATAGAACTTCTCCAAAGTAGACAGGCAGATGGCCAAGAGACAGATGGCCAAGAGATACATGAAAAAATTCTCAAAATCACTAATCGTAAGAAAGATGCAAATTAAAATGACAATGAGGTATCACCTCACACCTGTCAGAATGACAATCATTATCAAGTGCTGGCAAGAATGTGGAGAAAAGGGAACCCTGGTACACTGCTAGTATGAATAAAGACTGGTGCAGCTACTGTAGAAAACAGTATGGAGTTTCCTCAAAAAATTATATATGGAACTGTCATTTGACCCAGTGCTCCCATTGCTAGGAATATATCCTAAGAAACTCGTAACAATAATCAGAAAGAATATATGCATCCCTATATTCATAGAAGTGCAATTTACAAAAGCTAAGATCTGGAAGCAGCCCAAGTGCCATCAGTAGATGAGTGGATAAAACTGGTATGTACATTTACGTCATGGAATATTATGAAGCTGTAAAAAACAAACAAATAAAAAGGATCCCTTACCCTTTGAAACAGCATGGAGGGACCCGGAGAGCATTATGCTAAGAGAAATAAACCAGTCAGAGAAAGACAAGTATTACATGATCTCACTCATAAGTGGAATCTAAAGGACAAAACAAACTGATGAATAAAATAGATCCAGAGACATAAAAGCATGGACCAGACTGACGAATCTCAGAGGGAAGGCTAGGGTGGGTAGGTGGATGGGAAGAGATTAATCAAAGAATTTATATGCATATATGCATAAGCCATGGACACAGACAATAGTGTGGTGAAGGCCTAGGGTGGAGGGCAGGTACGTGCTAGAAGGGGTCAGTGTGGGGGGTGGGGGTGAGTGGGAAGGGGACATCTGTAATACTTTCAAAAATAAAGATAAATTTTAAAAAAAAAAGAATTTAAACTTACAAAAGGAGGACAGCTGAAAGAAGAAGAGTCATTATCAGTTGCCTGAGAATCACTGGATGTGGGCAATTGCCTACACTGTCTTTGCAGCAGGCGGCCTCTACTTCAGATTCTAGAGAAACTACAAGCACGGATCTTGTGTCACTTTCAGTTAAAATTCTCTCTTACACATAGCCTCAATTCTCCTTGGTGTTAATCTATTTCCAGCCTCCAACCTTGGCAAGATAGACACGGAGCTACATAATACTAATTAGAATTTTTTTCATTTTAATTGGAATGAGAATTCGTTTTTTAGAAAAATCACTAACTCTTCATGGTACTATCCCAAAAGTCCAACAATAATATTAGTAAAACACTTTCAGAGGAACAGTGGCCAGAGAGATAAAACAGAAATCAAAACTGTCATAGAAAAAGGGCTGAAGGAAATTTGATTATTTTAAGCAAAAGAAAATTTAAGAATACATGATGGCAATCTTCAAATATGTAGAAAGGTCAAAACTTAGCATAAATTATGCCATATTTAGTTCCATGCGAGAAATGCCTTCTACTACAATTTCCCAAAAAGGAAATTAGCCGCACAGGTAGAAAGTTCCCCACCTCTGGAAATATGGAAAAAGGGGCGTAAAGGACATTTGCGTGGAAGGTTAGAGAATTCAACTCTTCAATTCTATCTGTCTTTGTACCTTAAACAAACATTTAATTTCTTCTGCTTCAAAATTCACAGATCAGTGCTAGCTAATATCTATTATGACTAAAGTATGCTTCATGCAGAAGGTGGTCGTGTATGAAAAGAAACAGAGGAACTTCTGGACGTTACCCCCAAACGTTGTACAGTTTGCCTTTTGATTTCCTTTCTAAAACTGGGTTCCTTGGATTTAAGCCTTCTATGTTAAATATAATTAATTCTCCATGTGCAGTTTACAATATAAGTCACCATTTTGAAGTAGGGGGAAAAAGCCGTCCAGGACAAACCAGTGGCAGATTTACTTACTTATACTTTGTGTTGGCAAATCCAAGATAGTCTCATCTCAGAGAAACGGGAACAGTTTATTGGCTAAAGTTTTCATATTAATATGAACAGATTTTTCTATCATCATTTCCATGATGGAAGATTTTAGCTCTACATTTATAGTATTTACAAAGGGTGGTAGGCACATGCCTTATGCAAGTTTTCTAATAAGGGGCTTCCAGATCAGTGGCTGACGAAGCAATAAATTTAAGTCTCTGCATTCCATGGGCCGTTAAGGCGCAGTAAAAGTTTGTTTTATAACAACAGCTTAACTTGTTACAGTGTCATAATATTTTTCTATCCACACCGCAAAAGACCCTGGCGATGCAATCTATGCATGGAATCAATGCTAACTCTGTCGAGCATATTACTGTACAAAGGAGACATGGATTGGCAACTGTAAGCAGCACAATAATATGCCAGCCCTCAACTAACCATTCTGATTCCTTGCCTCTTCCTACCAATTTTAATATTTTCGTAACTAAAAATATCCCTCAAAATCAACTAACCATTAAGAAAGAGACTTTATGTTCCCTACGTTTACTAAAAATATATTAAAGAGAAACATTAGCATTACACACATATCACATGCATGGACTGTCAAACTTTACAAAGAAGCAAACTGAAATAAACTCATTACAAATATGCAAGAAAAATTTGCCTTCATGTTGTCTCCATAAAGGGTCATATCCACTTAGGGAATTTAACACACTAGCTTAAATAATTAGAAATTAATTGACCTGGGGAGTTGAATGCAGCCTGAATGCATGAATGTTATAAAGCCTGTCTTACATCAAAACAATTCAGGTTCAATATTCAATATTCCAGCATGGGGCCAACCAGTCATTCAACAATTATTTACATAATTAAACATTGAAAATGACATACGGATATTATTCCTTTCCTTTATCTTTTTTTTTCCTTTATCTTTATGCACTATTTTTATTTGTTACCTGGTCACTTGAAAATACATAAAATGTATGTTTATTCAAGTCCTTTACTAAGTTATCGTTAAGTTTTTAAAAGTATGCCTGCTGTTATGTTGCCCCTCTACCTTAAAGAAACTATTTAAAAGAACCTGACAAAGAAAAGAATTACAGAATTGGAAAGCCATGTAGCCTACTAAATGCTTCACTACCTTTCAAAATTGATAAATTCTGGACAGACCAGAAGAAAAAGGAATTAGATGTCTATCACATTTGAAGTAAAGACATAAACTTATTTTACTCTTCCAGATTTAAAATCCACAACCCAGACACAGTTTTGAAGACAAAAAGTGAGGAAGACATAAAGTGAGCAAGAGGCATACATGTTGCTAAGACTATTGGAACTCTAAGCAGGTACCTTGCAACCTGTGCTAAATAGAAAATAAACAGCTAAAGGCATCATGGAAGGTTCCCATCCTATTGCTTCAGGAATGTGTGTTCAGTTCTTACTAATAAATACTATTTAGTGTTTAACAATAGTGTTATGTACTTCTTAAATACTAAACAATACTTAAGAACATCAACAACCCAGAATATCTTCAGAGGTAAGTGGTTAGGTGGAAAGTCATTTGAAACTATGCCAAGAGGAACAGTTGAAGATAAGATTGTTTAGTTTAGAGAAAGAAAAATCAGCAGATTAAGAAAGATCCATAAGAGCCCTAGCCAGTTTGGCTCAGTGGATAAAGCTTCGGCCTACAGACTGAAGTGTCCGGGTTCGATTCTGGTCAAGGGCACATGCCTGGGTTGTGGGCTCAGGAGGCAGCCAATCAATGATTCTCTCTCATCATTGATGTTTCTATCTCTCTCTCCTCTACTTTCCTCTCTGAAATCAATAGAAATATAGTGGGGGGGGGGGGAGAAGAGATCCATGAGAAATAGTCTCAATTCTGAAAGCTTTTCATGGGTAAGAGGGTTTAGAATTTTTGGTATGTTAAGAAGTTTCAAAGATACAAATTTAGCCCAATTACAGGAAAATATTTTAAAATGAAGAATGTTTGAAGAAGAAACTAGTACCACATGAGACTAGTAGACCTTCTATTGATGGAGCTATTCTGGTGTAGGCTGGGTAATTACTTGGCAGAAATGTTATAGAGGGAATTCAAGAAATTGGTTGATGAACTATATGAGCTTCAAAGTACTCTTTCTGAATTCTAAAATAGAAATGCTATACTCTCAGAGGTTTCACCATATTCCCTACAATGAGATTCCCACTGTTCCCTCAGAGTACCTATGATCAGCCTGGTAGAAAAGAGGACTTGATTTAAAGATAGTGAAAGGTCATAGAAAATTGAAAATGCAAGAATGAAAGCGATCCATAAAGATCAGAGTGTACACGCGTGTTCACACACAAACACACACACATTCACTACCAAGCCTAACCTGAAATCAATAAAAAGCCTTGAATGGAAGCATAAAGAATAATATGTTAAATATCAAATATAAATATTATACTAATAAAACATAAATTGTGGTTAGCTAATTCAAAGCTGCATGAAGGTAGATGTGACTAGACAGATGACTAGACACAGGATAAAATTTACTAAAGGAGATCTAGAGTTTTCCCAAATCTCATATCAAATGAGTCCTGAAGTTTTTCTGTATTTTTTTACTTTTTTACAATAAAAATAAATATCAGAATAAAAACAGTCAGACTGTTTTCAATGAAGAATCCTATGTCAGCTTTCATTCTTTTGAATAACTTTGCTGGCCTCCCATCCAGAGATGAAGTCCACGTTTCCTCCCCTCAAACCTGGACTCTGTGACTGATGGACCAAAGAAGACACCAGAACTAATAATGTAGTGCTGGTTTCCATACCAGGACTTTAAGAAATTGGCAGCTTCCACCTCCCAGGCTCTTGGGACACTCTTTCTTGGAACTCAGCCACCATTCTGTGAAGAAGTTCAAGTACCCGACAGAGAGGCCCACATGGAAAGGAATTAAGGTGCCTGGCCTTTGGCCCCAGCTGAGCTCCCCGCCAACTTGATTCAAAGCCATGTAAGTGACTCATCTTGGAAGTGATCCTCCAGCTCCCCCATCAAGTCATCTCAGCTAACACTCTGTGAAGCAAAAACATGAGCCTTCCCCACTGAGGCCTGCAAATTTGAAAGCTAAATAAATAATAGTTGTTCTTTTCTAAGTACCTAAGTTGGAGGGGGGAAGTTGTTATGCAACAATGGATGACCAGAATCAAAACCAAAACTGGCACCTACATGCATCTTACTTTGCTCTCCATAACCTAGAATGCTGATTCCCCAACTCTTCTTGTAACTTTGTCTATTGGATCTTTTTTTCCTGGGTTTTATATATATGGAATGCACCGTTGGGAATATTTTTCAAAAGATCTAAATGAATTAACTGCAACATTGATTTGAGAATTTCTTATCACTCTTTGAGATCATTACAGATATTGGAAAACCAATCACAAAAGTGAATATGGGAATCATCCTAAATGGGGGATATGGGAGTTGGGGGGCACAGAATATAAATATATACCTTTATGAAAATCACCCACAGTTCTCCTTACCCTATTCCACAAGAATATTCTGAACTAGAAGGAATTCTGTATATCACTTAGTCCATTTCATGACATTTAATTGTACATATCATACAATAAATGAGCAGCAGGGACAAGTCTCAAAGGTAGGCATCACAACTCTTCCTTATGTGTGTATATACAAAACACAAATGCCCTTGAAAATTAAATTAAATAAAAGTACTGTAGAGGGGGGAGGGACAGGAAGAGATTAACCAAAGAATTTGTATGCATATATGCATAACCCATGGACACAGACAATAGTGTAGTGAAGGCCTGAGGGGGGTGGGGGAGGAGGGGGAGGAAGTCAATGGGGGGTGGGAGTGAGTGGGGCATCTGTAATACTTTCAACAATAAATATAATTTTTAAAATTAATGTAGAGCTTAAATCTATAAAAATATGTTTAGAGCTACAATAGCAGTCCTCAAGGATTTATACATTTCCTGTGGTTAATGGTCCTTCGCTGAGCAGTATAAATGATAGGAATAGAAGGTACATAGTCTTTGCCCACAGAAGCTCATATTGTTAAGTACACATGTCAAGAAATTATAGAACTATGAGGGGGTATCCAAAATAAGGGAAGACTCAGAATAGTGTTAGATTTGTCAAGAAAGTCTCCACACACATGTGGAATACATTAAGGAAACCATGCCACTGAAACTCAGGGACTACAGTAGGAAGCGAGCAGAATAATGGATACACATTTGCTGAGGATGTTAAATTTTAGAATATTCTTGAATGCCTTGTTGAAGTATTTAGATTTGCTCCAACAAACAAGGAGTCACTATAGTAATTTAACATTTTGCAGCCACAACAATCTCTTTATTTCATAAGAAATCCAAGCTTATGAGCATGCTGTTCGCTCTGCATGAAATAACCTTCCTCTTTTGTGACCTGACAAATTCCAATTCATCCTTTATGATCCAGCTCAAAGACACCTTCTCTGTAGAGAGGCTTCTTTCACTTGAGGTCCTAGCCAACTACCTGGAAGCTCTTCTTAAAAATAATTTTATAGCATTCACCACTTTATGCTAGAATTCATTTGCTTAATGCCCTTTTCTTACTCTCTGGTTTGTGAATTATTAAGTTCATGTACTACTCCTTACTCCTACCACAATGCCTAGCATAGGTCAGACACATAGTAAAATTTATTATTAATACATGTCAAAATTAAAAATCAAGTGTGTATTATTTTCTTTTTCTGTTTGTTTGTTTTGATGAAGCCTAAAAATGGCTAGTCTATTTTTTTTCTCTCTTTATGAATTAAGGTATTAAATATGTGTCCTTATCCCACCATTGCCCCCCACTCCTCACTCATGGCCTCACCCCACTGGTGTCTGTGTCCATTGGTTATGCTTATATGCATGCATACAAGTCCTTTGGTTGATCTCTCTCCCTTACCCCCACCCTCCCCTACCTTCCTTCTGGGGTTTGACGGTCTGATCAATGATTCTCTGTCTCTGGATCTGTTTTTGTTCATCAGTTTATGTTGTTCATTATATTCCGCAAATGAGTGAGATCATGTGATATTTATCTTCCTCTGACTGGCTTATTTTGCTTAGCATAATTTCTTGTACACAGAGCTGATAACCAAATTTTATGCAACATGTAAGAGAAAGTTAATCCAATAAAACTACCCTCAAGCACTCAGGATACTAAATACTTATCTCCTTCCTCAAAAAAAACCTTGATTACTAAATATGAGCCTAGTATTTGCCAAAAATTCCATGAAACAAGCAATAAAATTTTATCATTTCTCCATAGGCATAAAATGCTCTGAACTAAAACACTAGAAAAAGATAAACTATAGTTAATCAAAGTATGACAGTTAGCATCTGAGAATAAATTCTAGGTAGATTTAGTGTAAATTCAATAACTTTTCATCATGGATTGCCATGAAGAGTTTTTACAGTTATTCTGTCAGTACTACGCCCCATCTTTATAATCTACTTCCATTTCAATGCCAAATGTGAGGAAGACAGCTCAAGCTTTCCAGGGACATTCAGTTTCAGACATGTCAGACCATAGGGACTCATTCAGAAATCATGGCCAATGCTAAATCAGGAAACAAACGTAAAGAGCCACTTTATATGACACTTTAAACAGCAGGAAGGGTAAGGTCATGAAACTACTTATATAGAATATCTGAGGTAGAATTTCAGCTCAGGGTGGGCCTTCGAAAACTTGAATAAATTTTTATATACACTTAAAAATTTTTCTTTAGTCAGCTTCTGTCTTATTTTAAATTCTGAAGATTTCATCATATTGTAAATTTAAAAAAGAAAGAGAGAGAGAGAGAGAGTCCAAACCTCACATTACTAAGGGAGAGAAAAAAAAAATCCCACTAGAACACTTTTTCTTTGGTAGAAATCTAATAAATTATAATTCCCTTGAATTTGTGTTTTCAGCAAATTTCTATAAAATGTGTGAAATTAAAAAAAAACAGTTCTCTCATAAACTAAACCATAGGAAAATCTAACGTAGAATTCATTATTCATCAATTATTAAATTATTTATCATATACTTAAAGTAAAGATATTGATTCAAAACTGATTTATATTCTCTCTCTTATGAATGATCAAGCAATTGTTCAATGGAGTAATTGTTATAATATCAGTAAGCACTCAGGGAAATGTACAAAAAGAGAGAGTAATTAACTTCCTGGAAAAGTTAAGAAAAACATGATACCTCATCTTTAAGGATTCAAAGTAGTTTAGATAGCACGGAGAGCATATACAAAAAATAGAGGCACAAAATAGAAGAACCTATTCAGCAAATTGTAATAGCTTAATATGGCTAAAGGCTATGGATTAAGGAGGAAAGTGGCAGGAAATTGGCTGGAAAGGCAATAAGAATCCATGAAAGTTTAGTGTTCATGGGGAAGAACAAATTAATAAGATTTATGTTAAGAAAAATAACTCTATACCATCATGAAGAATAGGCTGGAAAATGTACAGCTAGGAGCAAGAAGGTTAAGTATGCCAATGCAAAAAGAAATGAAAATGATCAAGATATAAGGAAGGCAGAAGATGGACAGTAGGGAGCAGATAGTAGAGTCCCAAGGTAGAATCAACAGAACTTGATGACTAGGGGATGAAACAGAGATGAGACTATAATAACTCCAGGATTTCCAAGGTGAGGAATACATGAGTAGTGGTGACATTAATCAAAATAGGGTATTGAAGAGATGAAGCAGCTTTGGGGGAGAAGAGATAACAATGAGTTCAGGTTTATTTGCGCTGGCTTTGATTTCAACCCTGGGCATCCAGGAAATATGGGTCTGGAACTCAGAGTAAATGTCTGGACTGAAATTACAGATTTGGGAGCCAGCACAGAAATCAGGAAGTGAACTGAAATTGTGTGCACAGTGAGAAAGGAGCCAAGGTAAACTGAGAAGGAAAGACTAGAGAACCAAGAGAAAAAATGATCAGTGTGCTAGGGGGTAAGGAACACAGCATTTTTAACCAGGATGTATCTGGATGTGTTTGCTAGAAGGTAATATGGAAATCTGAGTATCTGGAGACCTTCCAGTGTAGATTGATGAGGAATCTAGTATTTAGAGGAGGAATGAGAAGCCTCCTTGGGGTAGGGGTTGGGAGAGGAGTGAGGAGGAACACCCTCATCCTTAAGCAAGAAACTAGAGGCACAGCAGTTTGGCTTAAGAATAATGGATTGGGGATTTTCAACATGGATGCCATTTCAGTGGGTATAAAATGGGTATAAAATGGCCTTTTCAATAAATGGGCCTAACAACTGGATAGATACATGCAAAAATAAAAATGAAGTTTAAACTCCTTCCTCACACCATATACAAAAATTAACTCAAAATGTATCATAAACCTAAATATAAGAACTAAAACTAAAAGACTCTTAGAAGAAAATATAGGATTAAATATTGGTGGCCTTGGGTTAGTTAAAGCCTTCTTGGATATGACATGAAAAAAAACAAGCAACAAAGAAAAAATATTTGGACTTCATAAAAAATGAAAAGCTTTTGTGCTTCAAATGATATCATCAGGAAATTGAAAAGGCAACCCACAAACAGAAAAAAATATTTTCAAATCATACATCTGATAAGAGACTTGTACTTAAAATATATAGAGTACTCTTACAACTCAATAATTAAAAGATAAATAACCCAACCGATAAATGGGCAAAGTTTCTGAATAGATAATTCTCCAAAAAAGATAAAGAAATAGGCAACAAACCCATGAAAAGATGCTCATCATCATTAGTCATCAGTGGAATTCAAATCAAAGCCACAATGAGATATCATTTCACGGCCACTCAGATGGCTGTAATAGAAGACAGACAATAAACAAGTGCTAATGAGGATATGGAGAAAGTGAAACCTTCTTACATTGCTAGTGGGAATGTAAAATGTGCAGCCACTTTGTAAAACCATCAGGCAGTTACTCAAAAAGTTAACCCTACAGCTACCATATGACTCAACAATTCCATTTCTAGGTATATTACCAAGGGAGTCTGAAACATATGTACATAATTTTATTGGTTGTTTTGTCTACACAAAAACATGTACACAAATGTTTACAACATTATCTAATCTAATAAAAGACAAATATGCAAATTGACCATACCTTCGCTACACCTTAAGCCACGCCCACCAGCCAATCAGAGCGACTATATGCAAATTAACCCAACCAAGATGGCGGCCAGCAGCCACAGAGCTGGAGCAAGCAGGAGGCTTGGTTACTCCAGTGATGGAAGAAGCCAAGCTTCCCGCCTGCCGCGGCCGGCTCTGAGCTCCACTGAAGGCAACAAAGTTTTAATTACAGAAGGTAAATAAATCCCAGAATGAAAAAAAAAGGAGAGGCTGGGAGCTTCCCTCACCGGGGGGCTTGGCCAGCCTGAAAACAGTCCTCAGCCCTTCACCCAGATTGGCGAGGCAACCCAGTGGGGACCCCCCCACCCTAAAGGGGGTGTGGCCAGCTTGAAAACAGCCATCAGCCCCTCACCCAGGTTGGCCAAACCTCCATGGGGTGAGGGTCCCCACTGGGGGAAGGGGGTGTGACCAGCTGCAAACACCCATCAGCCCCTCACCCAGGCTGGCCAGGCACCCCAGTGGGGACCCCCACCCTGAAGGGGGTGTGGCCAGCCTGAAAACGACCCTCAGCCCCTCACCTAGGCTGGCCAGGCACTTCAGCGGGACCCCCACCCTGACCCGGGACACCCTTCAGGGCACACCAGCCGGCCCCCACCCGTGCCCCAGGCCTCTATCCTATATAATAAAAGGATAATATGCAAACTGACCTGGGCCTGGAGGAGGACATAGTCATCCTTGCCACCTACCCAGAGGCCCTGTTTCAGCCTGCCTATGTCTCCCAGCGTCCGGTGTGATAGGAACTGTGCTAATTAGGTGCCGCTAACTGTTGTTGCCAAAGCAGAGTGTTGTTGTTTTAGTCCCCGTGTAAGTTGCTGACACTTTCAAATATTTATGAAAATTATTATGAAAATGGGCATGAACCCTTAGGGACTGAACCTGGGAACAATCCTGAGTTATCACTCATTAGCAAAATATAGCTTTATTGAGATACTAGAAGGCTGAAGCATGAAATTGATGCAAGAGTAGGCCTTCCTTCCCCTGGCTGCCGGCATCGGCTTCCCTCTGGCACCTGAGACCTGGGCTTCCCTCTGGCCGCTGGCAAGCACCCAGGACCCGGGCTTCCCTTGCAACCCCGTCTTTGTCCGGAAGAATGTCTAGAACGACGTCGAGAATGACGTCTGGTCTAATTAGCATATTGCCCTTTTATTATTATAGATGATTCATATACCACACATTTCACTCATTTAAAATGTAGCATTCTAGTCTTTCCTTCTTAGTTTACCTTGGCTCCTTTCTCACTAGCATATTCACAGAGTTGTACAACAGTGTAAACACTCAATTTCAGATTGTGTCAGCATCCCAAAACGAAATCCTGCCCCTATTAGCCATCACTTCCTATTTCTCCTTGATTCACAGACCTAGGCAATCACTAATTTACTTTTTATCTCTATAGATTTGCCCATTTTGGACATTTCATATAAAAAGAATCATGCAATATGTGTTCTTTTGTGACTGGCTTTTTTATTTAGAATAATGTTTTCAAGGTTCAGTAGAATATATCTATACTTCATTTCTTTTTATTGCTGAATAATATTCCATTGTATAGATATACCACATTCCCTTTATCCATAAATTAATGAACATTTTGGTTGTTTTCACCTTTTCGTTATTATGAACCAGAGGCCCGGTGCACAAAAATTTGTGCACTCAGGGGCGGGGGGATCCCTCAGCCCTGCCTGTGCCCTCTCGCAGTCTGGGACCCCTCAGGGGATGACCACCTGCTGGCTTAGGCACGCACCCCAGGGGATTGGGCCCAAGCTGTCAATCAGACATCCCTCTGGCAGCCCGGGAGCCCTCGGGGGATGTCCACTTGCCAGCGGGTAGCAGGCCTAAGCTGCAGTCTAACATCCTTAGTGCTGCTGAGGAGGAGGGAGAGGCTCCCACCACCACCACTGTACTGGCAGCCGTCGGCCTGGCTTGTGGCTGAGCAGAGCTCCCCCTGTGGGAGCACACTGACCACCAGGGGGCAGCTCCTGCATTGAGCATCTGCCCCCTGGTGGTCAGTGTGTGTCATAGTGACCAGTCATTCCTAGTCGTTCTGCTGGGGGTCTTGATTCAACCCTGTGAATCAAGGAGAAATAGGAAGTGAAGGCTAATAAGGGCAGGATTTCATTTTGGGATGCTGACACAACCTGAAATTGAGTGTTTACACTGTTGTACAACTCTGTGACTATGTTAGTGAGAAAGGAGCCAAGGTAAACTAAGAAGGAAAGACTAGAATGCTACATTTTAAATGGGTGAAACATGCAGTATATGAATCATCTATAACAGTGGTTCCCAAACTTATTTGGCCTACCGCCCCCTTTCCAGAAAAAATATTACTCAGTGCCCCCTGGAAATTAATTTTTTTTTAATTTTAATAGCAATTAAACAGAAAGATATATGTATTAATGTTTCTACCTTTTTCATAAAATATAGTAAAGAAAGGTGTAAATTAGAAACATTGAAGTTTGAAATTATGAAACTATTTATTGAACTCAGAATAGAAAGGTAATACAAAAAAAGTTAAAACAAATGCACCTGTGGCCATCACCGTCCCCCTGGATCGCTGCAGGGCCGATAGCGCCCACTTTGGGAATCACTGATCTATAATAATAAAAGGGCAATATGCTAATTAGGCCAGACGTCATTCTGGACATCATTCTAGACATTCTTCTGGACAAAGCCGGGGTTGCAAGGGAAGCCCGGGTCCTGGGTGCTTGCCAGCGGCCAGAGGGAAGCCCAGGTCTCAGGTGCCAGAGGGAAGCCGATGCCAGCAGCCAGGGGAAGGAAGGCCTACTCTTGCATCAATTTCATGCTTCAGCCTTCTAGTATCTCAATAAAGCTATATTTTGCTAATGAGTGATAACTCAGGATTGTTCCCAGGTTCAGTCCCTAAGGGTTCATGCCCATTTTCATAATAATTTTCATAAATATTTGAAAGTGTCAGCAACTTACACGGGGACTAAAACAACAACACTCTGCTTTGGCAACAACAGTTAGCGGCACCTAATTAGCACAGTTCCTATCACACCGGACGCTGGGAGACATAGGCAGGCTGAAACAGGGCCTCTGGGTAGGTGGCAAGGATGACTATGTCCTCCTCCAGGCCCAGTGACTGTTCTGAGCAGCAAAGGAGGAAAACAGCAGATACCACAGGTGGTCTTGAATGGTCCTACAGAGCACACAGGAAGCACTGCTCCCAAGATGATCTTTTTTATTAAATGTACTGGGGTGACATCTATTAATAAGATTATATAGGTTTCAAGGGTTCAATTCTGACACATCACCTGTATACTGCAATGTGTGCCCACCACCCAAAGTCACATCTCCTTCCATCACGGAGAGAAGGGTAGAGGGGTCTAGTGTTTGGGCCCAGAATGATCTTGATGGAGTTTTAGATGTCCTTCAATTTCAGAAGAGTGGGCCAAAATACTAATTTGTGACTGTCACTTTCACTTTATTCTAACCCCCATGTCTATACATTGTCAGGTCGAACTGACCTGGATCAACATATGTTACAGAGAGGGCACTGTTGTTAACCACAGCAAGACTGCCTGAAAGTGGGGTGAAGACAGAGCCTCTGATGCTGTGAAGTGAATATGGGTTAAGCACGTAGAGATAGCAAGGACATGCAGGTTTTCTCAGTAAATTTTGTGGTACCCCACTCTCCACTGTTCAGTCCTCCTATTTTATCCTCATTTCCTTGATGGCTTCACTGCATGGGGAATGCCAAATGGGTCCATTTAGAATAGGTTAACATTGTGACTTAAATTTTAAACTGTCATTCTAATCCCTTTTAAAAAATTGGCCCACAGTTTTAAAATCAAAATTGATAAACTAAATAATCAACAAAAATATATACTTTAAGAGATTAGTACTACATATTTCTAAATTTTGCTACTCTTTTTTACTATACCTTCAGTCTTATAATACTCATCTATCCCTTCTCCATCAGTTTCTGAGAGCTTTTGACCTTTCCTAGCTGGTATTTTACCTTTTCAGCATTCCTTTCTTCTCGTTTCTATTCCAGTCACAAGTGTGGAATATAGTTGTCTTGGTCCGTCAACTTTTAGAGACTGTCAGGATAGAACATTGACTTATTTGGCATTTTCCAGCTCTTACCTTATGAAAAGCCCCCTTAACTTGAGAACTGCTGAGCTGTCTCTCCAGTCAGGCTTAATTCATATTTACCACAATTTTACTATTAGACACACTGTACTATGTTGGATGCTGATTCTCGAAATGCCTTTGACCAATTTCCACACCAAAGGATACTTCTGAATTAATTTTGAGGGAAGGATTGTGAAGAGGACTGATTTGTCATGGATAGGGAACTGGCTTAGAGAGACATTAACAAGAAGATAAATGGTTACCTTTCTTGTTTTGGCCAAAGGCCTGACTATTTCTTTGGGAAAAAAAATAAAGTGGGGGCAGGGGGCAATCAATAGGGTCTGCAAGAAGACATCCTGAAATTGATCTAGTTATAAATAATCTCAAAAGATTGTGCACAAAGGAAGCTCTAAGTTTTCAGATGACACTGTGCTACTTTGAAACTTAAAAAAGTAAGAAGCCAAATCTAATCTATATTTAATAGATAGTACATTCTGAGATAAAAATTTTCAGTAGCAGGGAAGAACCTGAGAACAAACTCAATATTTCTCTATATTAAAAAAAGAACACCAAAGTTCAAGATATAATCAAAGAGGAGCATTGGAAATAGAACAGAACATATCATGTTCTTCTGTACAAAAACCCATATAGTACTACTGTGCACCTCTGTTGACACCATACTTCAAGAAAAAGCAACCGGGAAAGAGTCCTCCTAAACATAAATGATTGAAGAGATGAAGTGGCTGATAAAGACTTGAAAACTGAATTCCACTCAGGAGAGATAAAATCTTAAAAGAGATTTGAGTTAAATGTGTTACCAGGATGAAGGAAGTTATCTGAGCAAAAGGAAAGGGTATACCTCAACTGCATCGACAGAGAAGAATTATTGCACTGTGCTGAGATGAAAGCCTTTATTTCTGACACTGCCAGGAGCACATTTTAGGTAAACCCAGGGCTGACTTCCCCAGGATTCCTTCCTCTTCTGCCTAATCCACCAGGATTTCTCCCTTCCTGAATTCATTCCAGTGATTCCCTGCACCATGCACTTGTTATCAGTACCCAATGCCATGCTCGCATTCTATTCCTAGATGTTGTCTCGCTCATTGTGAGGTAGCCTCTTGGACTGAGGTGGTCCATGTTTTCTTTGTTGCCACATATCCATAAGCATAAAATTCTATCAAACTGTTAATATTACAAACAAGTCTAGCGAGGGAGAATGCAGATCCATCATGTTGAACACTGAAGCCAAGAAGTGCTTCTTTGGCACCGAAATAAGTAATTTGAGGATCAATAAGAGAAAATTTCTCTCAGTAAGTAGTAAAATCACCAGAATAAGGACCAAAAATGTAGTTAATTTCAAGAAAGGTTTATATCAATTCATAAATGATCATTTGAAAACTGAAAACTTGCAATGCATCTCTACATTGATGTCATAAAAACTCAGTTCTACACTGTCTTACATAGACTAAAGGGCCAACTCAACTCTATGCAAGATATATAAAAGAATATAAATCTATGAAAAATTGGCCTCAGGCAAAATCTTGAGCAAGGCAGTTTTTCATTGTTTCCTCTCTAAGTCCCTCCTCTTTGAGAACTCTAACAGTTGTCAGTGCCTCAGCCAATCCCCAGCTACAGAATACCACCTACACCAGCCAATCTTATGTCACTCTTTTTCTCATCAAACTTCTTGTCCTTGAACTATTCTAGTGAATAATTCCAAATAAGCATAGCAAATAAGCATGGAGACACTGCAATACCCCAAAGTGATTTCAGACCAAAATAGTTATTTGTGTTCTTTCCCAAGCATGCAGCCTCTCTGAGATTAGAGGGAGTGATACTCATGGTCAGAAATTTCAGTGCTGCAGAGGAGCAACACCTCTATTTTTTTGAGTAGGAAAATGGCACATTTTATTATCTGCCTCTGTTCATATCCTATATAATAAAAGGCTAATATGCAAATTAACCAAAGAGCAGAACGATTGGTTGCTATGACATGCACTGACCACCAAGGGGCAGACGCTCAACGCAGGAGCTGCACCCTGATGGTCAGTGCACTCCCACAGGGGGAGCGCTCTTAGCCAGAAGCCGGGCTCACAGCTGGCAAGCACAGCGGAAGGAGCCTCTCCTGCCTCCTCAGCAGCGCTAAGAATGTCCAACTGCTGGGCCTAAGCCATCAGTCGGACATCCCCCAAGGGCTCCCAGACTGCAAGAGTGCACAGGCTGGGCTAAGGGACACCCCTGAGTGCACGATTTTCATGCACTGGGCCTCTAGTTTACAATAAACTCCAATAGTGAAGCGAAATCATAAAACTTTAATTTTAACAAAAACAGTTTAATTATCTCTTTCGCCTTCCCTCCATTCTTTAATTTTTCTCCACCTTAGTCCCCAAAACACTTAGAAATTCATATATCTCCTCCCTATAAACACCACCATTTTGCTTCGAGGGATTTTGTGTGTTTGGGGCTGCTTTCACTTACAACTGTGTTCATAATAAGCTAGAGAAAATTATATTTAAATTAGGATACAGAGCACTAAGAACAAAGGAGGAATAATAGGCATCGGCACCGCAAATCAATGTCTTACACGTGCATGACCAAAACATCCACTCAATAAAGCAAAAACATGCCGTCCCCATAAACACTGACTCACTGTGCTAAGAAAATACAAACAGTGGTCAGAAAAAAAAGGACTGTGAATATGAATCCTTAACTTGCCTTTCCCCTGGCCTCAAAACAATTTGCAAAAAAAAAAAAAAAATAAGCAGAAGACTAAACAAAACAGACTAAAAAGATGAGGAGCCTTAACACAGATAATTCTACATTAGACCACTCAATGAGAACCAACAAAAAAGTTAATAATAAATTTGGACACGTTCATAGATTTCAGAGTTCATCTGGGCAAGGGAATGGGAGTTATTATAAAAGCATTTTTGCTAGGAGTTCAACATTTTGGAGCAAGCTTGGTGGCCAAGTTTGGCGACATGACATTAGTATCATAAAATTGTAGAGTACTTGGAAAGCAATGCGTTACACTGGAGATCAGTATGTTGGTTTGGCAGACTTGAATACTTTTATTAGGAAATATTTCCATTGCAGTAGTAAATAGGATATTAAGGAGATCAGTTCCAATTTTTAGGATGTTTATGATTAATATGTTGCAGGACATTTCCTGTGACAAGGAGCTGGGAACCACGTCTCCGTGTGCAATGCGAATACACAGGTATGCGAAACAAAGGACATCGGATGTACTCCTGCTCGCCAAGTGCCCATCTGCACGCACAGCACCAGCTCTGCAGAAGTGCAAAACAGCCTTGTGGAAGGACAGAGCCAAAAACTCATTAAGCCTAATGGTGGTGATGATCACACCAATTCTTCATATTTACTCAGTAAATTTCTTCCAGAAGGATGGATGGGGAGAAAAAAAGGGGGGGTGAGGCAAGGGAAGGGAGGGATGCAGACAAGAAAGGAAGGGCAGAAGCAATAAAATACTGAGGCTGCTGTGTAATCAATCTATTTTTTAGGTCACATTCATATATCACATATACACATAAAATGTGGGGGGGGGGGAGCGAGAGGCCAAGAAAAAATGCACAAAAGAGGCCCTTCCAAACAACTGTACATGACCCACTGATTTTCCTGTATACATGTCTAAGGTCATGGCACATTAGGGAGAGAGAGACACGTAGCAGGTATTTATAAAAATGACCTTATAAATCTCAATCATAACAAATAAAAGTTCTCAAAATGTATAATTGATTTATTTGAAATTAATCATTATGAGAAAAACCTTATATGTTACAAACATTCACCCTTGAGTAAACTAGAAGTTTAAAGTGTCCCTCGGAGGCCCCTATCTCTACAATATCTTCCTAGTTTTAGAGATGGCCGTGTAGGTTTACGATTAAGCATAAATACCTTGCCTGTCGGTAAATAGGTGTAGCCAATTGCCAGATCTCTGACTTTGAAACCATTCCCATAGCAATTGAAAGGACAATGTTGCCTTAAACAGAGCACAGTGAGGTCACATTATGACGAGACAAAAACAGCACAGCAAGGAAGACAGCTCAACCTGGATACACATCTTTCAGAAAGACAACTAGAATAAAGGGGGGGAAGGATTGAACCTGAAAATTGTTTCTCATTCTCCTTGTTTTCCTGGAACTATCTTTATGGTACCTTGACAGAAATAAACTGGTCCCTACTTCTGCTAACCAATGAAATAATCAATAGTGGCTTCATAAAATATAAATGAATGAAATTACTCTATGAAATTCAAAGAAAATGAACCCTCTTTTGTCAGGAAACATAAATAAGTGGATTTTTTCAGAATCACAATGTATAGTTTTAAAAATATATAAATACACATATGTAGTAACTACTTGCCACTTTTGAGTGTGAAAAAAATGGCATTTTTTTTTCACACTCAAAGGCTCCTCTTTCCAGGAAAAAACAACAACAGTCAATATTGCGAGTGCAGCAACCACTTAGAGACCTGAGCCCACACCCTCATGGGGAGAGAGTCCGCCAGAGCCAGTGAGCAAGCTTGGTCTCATGACATCAGACTTGAACTGAGGATACTGAACTGATGCATACAGTTTAAGATATCCTGACTTTCAGAAAATGTGCTTTGATTACTGAGAGATGCAAATAAATTTTTCCCATTTGGGTAAGGATGTATTTACTTTGCCTGGTTTAGATCAGAGCTTATTGGCATTGTAATTATGTCAGTAAGTGCACTCATACATTAGTGCATTTTTACTAGGGTTTTCTCAAATAATTGTGTTTATAGAATCTGGCAGGCTGGTATATTTCCCTTTCCAACCCTCTACTACCCCTAGTATTCTGAAAATATAAAAAATAAGTACTTCAAGCACACAGTTCACTGCATAAAAAGGTAGAAAATAGTTTTCCCTTTATGTAATTAAATATCTGACATTGTGTCAGTTCTTAGGACTACCACATGGAGGTATCTTTCCTTCATACATCTTCGGTTCTGGGACATACCCTGATGGTGAACCTTCTAAACTACAATATCTGTGTCATCGTCAAAAACAGCCTTAGGTGAAGCAGAGCCACCCTGCTTCACACAGAATACTTTGAAATTCCTGTGAGAGTGGGGGAGAATGTGGAAGCGATGGGGTAACATTTGCTTTCTACCACCATCTCTATCTCTCTCGATGACCGTTTTCAATGACCATACAATGAAATGCCCAGATCTCAAGTACATAATTCAACAAATTTTGAAAAATATGTAGACCCATGAAAAAATGTATAGACCAACACCTCAAAATATAAAACATGTCCATCAACTTCAGAAAGTTACCGAGAAATATTCCGGTCAATCCCCAGGCCCCAAGTCAACCATTGCTCTGATTTCTAACACCATGCATTAATTCTACTAATTTATGAATCTCATATAAATGGAATCATACAGTATTTAGTCTTTGGTAATGCCTGGCTTCTTTTGTTCAAAATAGTGTTTTTGAGATTCATCCATACAGTTTTATGTAATCATAGTTTGTCTATTTTTTAATATATTTTTATTGATTTCAGAGAGGAAGGGAGAGGGGGAGAGAGATAGAAATATCAATGATGAAAGAGAATCATTGATTGGCTGCCTCCTGCACACCCCACACTGGGGATCAAGCCCGCAACCTGGGCATGTGCCCTGACTGAGAATGGAACCGTGACCTCCTGGTTCATAGGTGACGCTCAACCACTGAGCCACACTGGTTGGACTCTTTCTGTCTATTTTGATGGACAATCCACATGTACTTGGTATTCTGCATCTGTTGGTCAGAAAAAAAATCCAATGAGAAGTGAAATAAAGAGAGGGTAGACGGGAGGGAGAGAGAAGGAGAGGGATAGAGAAGAGAGAGAGAAGGAAGAAGACAAGAGACTGGCATACTAATATTAAAACGGCAAATAGGAAGATGACGTATATAAGAAGATATAGCAACATTCAGAGAGGTGGAGAAGAATCTAAAATAAGAAAGAATTTTAAAGAATAATAAATGTTATAATATGCTATAAATAAATCAAGGACAGTAAAGACTGAAAAGTATCCATTATATTTGGCAATTCATCAGGTACCAGAAACCACAGTGTGAGCAATTTCAATGGTCAGAGGAAGGTGAAAAGCAATCATGGATCCATGCAGTAGTAAATGGGACATGATAAAATGTAGGCAATCTTTTCAATAAGCTAGGACATGAAGAAGAGGGAATTGGAGCACTATCTAAATGGAGAAGCAGGGGAGAGAGAGAACTTCCTAAAATGAAAGAGGGTATAGTTGAGGGGTAAGGTTTTAAGCGCTAGGATTGATGGAACAAGACCCCAGAAGAGATAAGCGTCTCAGTTGGAAAGCGTCAAGGAGTGAGGAAAAAAGCTATTTATTGACTGTACACTGGATTGCAAGCATTCAGTTAGGGATATAAATATATTATCTAATTTAATCATCCACATCAAATTGGTATTATCCTCAATTTGCACATGAGGATACTTTTCAGACTATAAGTAATTCACCTGTGGTTCCTTAGCTAGGAAGTTGCAGGGCCATGTTTCAAGTTTTGTCAAACCACATAGTCTACATTGCACTCCCCCTTGCTCCAAATAGGAGAAAAGCATCAGGACAGATGCAGGTGACTGTGTGATTACAGGTATAAAGGAGTGGCGAATCCGAGTGTAAACCTCCAAGAAAGCTACTGATGGGGTTGGAGTGGTGATGGGATAGGACCTTCAGGGGACTCGTGACAACTGGGATCATGCCTCAGATTTTCTGAGTTCAGATCAGGCAGTTTGGAATGTAACTCAGGATAAAAATAGGGAATCTGCAGTGACTCCAAACCTTATCATTTCAAGATATTTTCCCCTTGCACTAAGAAACTAAGATGTAGGGGTGGAGAAGGTGGAATATCATGTACCAAAAACCTCAGTAAATTTTGAAAATAAGCCAGCTATTGGAAATAGAGATCATGCTTGAAGGAAGACTGTTATAGGCAAAGGAAAGACTAGTGACCCAGTCATACAATATTATTTGAGCAATACCTAATAGGTAAATCAGAGACTTGGCTAGGTAACTCGGGGACATCCGAAAGGGCCCCAGAGCTACCTGAGAGTGAACAGGCCAGTGAGGAACACAGGATAATTCTGAGATACTCCCAGTAGTTCCCTCTCTTTCACCAGCAGAGAAAGAAACTTGCACATGGCCAGGGGCTCAAGGTACCTGATAGTAGAGTTTGGCTTCCTGGCTCATATTGTTAGGCTGCTAGAGACTGAGAGGAAATACCTAAGAGGGTCAGGCTGCCCAAGATTGAGGGATCTCAGAGTGCACCTGAGGAAGTACAAATGAGTAGAGGGTAAAAGGAGGAGGAGGTGCAGGCAGTTCAGAGGATTTGGCAAGGAGGGAACACATACCATAGGGTGTGAAAGAGCTGAAGAAGTTTATGGATGTAATACATATCAAAGTTCTCACACTTCCCTAAGAGTTTTTTACTTCCTTAATATCCTATTTCTAACTTTCAGAGTTCCCAGCACCCCCATTTTTCAGGGTCTTCAGACCCTCAATATCAAAAGGGTACCCCATATTTTCCTTGTATGCCTCACTCATTTTCTCAAAATTGCTTAAGACAGAAGTTTAACAGATATGACAGCAGTTAAGAGGAATGTAATAGAAAAAAGTAGTACCCCCAGGAAGAGGGAATATGATCTTTGATAAGAAAGAATGGAAGAATTATATTGAAAGGACTATGAGGAGATGAAACTGAATGTTGTCAATAGTACACAACAAATTCAAGCTGATAAACACAAGTCCCCCAGCCTGGGTTAAAAACAGGATAAAAAAGAGACCATTATGGCTACATACAAAGGGGGTATAAGTGATTAGGTGCCTATACAGATTAAGGAAAGATAAGTTATAGGAAGAATACTTACACACACACACACACACACACACACACACACACACACACAGAGCAATCTCTGCATCTGGGACCTTGTGTGTGAATGCAGTTCTGCTTCCATCAAATGACAAACTATGAAAATATTACAAGTGCAGTCGAGCCTAACAAGCTTGGTACAGAAATTGTGGACTCCCTCAGCATGTCAGAATGGATGTAAAGCAGGAAGTCTTGCTTTAAATGAGAAGGCTAATAACCAATTTGTGCTGCAAGCAAGACACAGGCAGAAAATGCTCTGTAGGCACAATCAATTCAGTGCTCACCAATTATGACAAAGTGGGAAAAGGGGGCCAGATACTACGTGGTTAAATGAAGATGACAAAACCCAACAAGCTGCAAAGTCTGAGCTATATAAGCTTGAGCTGTGTTAATACAGGCAGGCAAGTGATTCGACTGGAATAGTGGCAGCCCTAGGTTTTTCTATACAAGGGGATTAAAACACTGAATCCAAAATCTTGAAGTGAAATTTTTAAAAAGCACATTGTACTTGGATGAGATGTTTATTGGGAGTGGCGTTTTGGGACTAATTAGGATTAAAAAGAGTTGAAGCCCCTTTCTAAATGACCTTTTGATACAACCACAGAACTGGAAATAGCATTAGCAAATACTATTATCTAGTAAGTATAATGAAGATCAACTTTTAATCGACATCCACATTCCCTACTCAATTAAAGAAAGGTTTCAGGCCTCCAATCCCAAATACATATGGGCTTCATCACTTCTCTGAGACAGGACCCAGAGAATGCTTATTTATTATAAACTAGAGGCCCGGTGCACAAAAATTTGTGCACTCGGGGGTGGGGGGGGGGAGTCCCTCAGCCCGGCCTGTGCCCTCTCGCAGTCTGGGACCCCTCGGGAGATAACATCCTGCTGGCTTAGACCTGCTCCCAGGTGGCAGAGGGCAGGCCCAATCCCTAGGTGCAGTCCCTGGTCGGGCTCAGAGCAGGGCCGATTGGGGAGTTGGGGCGCTGCCCCCTGTCATGCACAGAGCCGCAGGGCGATCAGGGGGTTTGGGCGCTGCCCCCTGTCATGCTGATCCCGGTGCCGGGAGGCATATTACCCTTTTACTATATAGGGTAGAGGCCTGGTGCATGGGTGGAGCCGGCTGGTTTGCCCTGAAGGGTGTCCTGGATCAGGGTGGGGGTCCCCACTGGGGTGCCTGGCCAGCCTGGGTGAGGGGATGATGGCTGTTTGCAGCTGGTCACACCCCCTTCAGGGTGGGGGTCCCCACTGGGGTGCCTGGCCAGTGGGTGAGGGGCTGAGGGCTGTTTTCAGGCTGGGAGTGACTGAAGTTCCCAAACGCTCCTTTTTTTCTTTTCTTTTTTTATTCTGGGCCAGCTTTACCTTGAGGCTTGGCTCCAGCTCTTAGGCCTCTGCGCTGAAAGTAGGTTTCTGGCCTTTGCTTACAATGTTGCGAATCTGCTGGCTGAAGTCTGGCGGTATTTGTTACAATGTTTCTTAAACTGCCTGCTCAGAGGCCTGCAGCCGCAGGCGGGGAACGTTGGTTTCCTCCAACCATTCTCTGTCACTGAGGCAAGCAAGCCTCATGTTAGTTTCAAGCTGCCTGGCTGCCGGCTGCCATCTTGGCTGACAGTTAATTTGCATATCTCACTGATTAGCCAATGAAAAGGGTAGCGGTCGTACGCCAATTACCATGTTTCTCTTTTATTAGTGTAGATGGTCCATTGCATGATGTGCTTGAAACTCACATTAGAGCTACAAACAAAATGGGCCAACCTATGCAAATGGCTAATTTCTAAGCCTCCAGGGAAAGAGTCCCACTTGGAGCCCCAGTATAATGTCTCAGCAACACTATCAGAAAAAATAATTATTCTGTAATCCCCATGTTTAGCAGCAAATATGTTTTTTTCTGTGATGTTGTCTGAAACCTATTAACTGTCAGGGACACAACTAATTCCTCAGTGGTATTGAATTAAGAAGCATTTGTATCCAGTGTTTTGCTGGCATCTTGTTGTTACTCCACATGATTAGAGTAAGAGGAAGAGTAACAGAAACCTGTATAACATATGAAATTCAATGACCCACATTATCATTGGTGGTTGTCAAGGCCCAAGTAAGTTAATGCCCCAGGGACTAGCATCAAATCACAGACACTAAGCATTCCTGAATATTGGTGTGGGAGACAGCCCCAAAAGGGTCCCAATGACCCTCACTTCCTAGTGTTCACACTGTGTATAGCCCCTTCCCATACTATAGAATTGCTGGCCTGTGACACTAACAGGACACTAGAGAAGATGGTTGGGAGAGTTCCTAGACTGGGTCACAGCAGACATGAGGGGTTCTTCCTTGCTCTCTCTTGGACCACCCTGAGGGAAGCTGGCTTCCATGTCATGGAAACATTCATACCATCCTGTGGTAAGTTCTCCATTAGAAGGAATTGAGGTCTCCCTCCAACAGCTCAAGCTACATATAAGCCATGTGAGTGAACCCCCTAGAAAGTAAACCCTCCATCTCCAGTCAAGTTTTCAAAGGACATCAGCCTGGGAAGAATCTCAACTACTATCTGAGGGACACCTGAGCCAGAACTGCCCAGCTAAATGCTCCCCAACTCCTGACCCAGAAAAATGAAGAGAAAGAGAAATGCTTCTTGCTATTTTGAGCCATGTTTATGGCAACTTGTTACACAGTAATAAATAACTAATACAAGTGGGTTTTATCCTTTCTATCTTGATGTTTCTACAGTCTGAGTTAAGTGAGCTTCCTGTGTTTCCCCAATATCTCATGTTTATACCTGCTGTGTCATTTATCATCTTCTATTATAAATGTTTACTTATCTGTTCCCTCTCTAGATTGCAGGCACCTTCACGGCAGGCACTGGGGTTTCCCAGAGCAGAGCATGTCAGGTGCACAATAAAACCCTGGGTGAATTTGTTGTCTACAGCAAGATGGCTCTGTTGGACAGAGTATGGAAAAATAATGAACAGTACATACAAGCAAAGCAGCTACTGAATGCCAGGCAAGACATAAATGTTGACAAACCAACAAGAACAGGTAAAACTAAATTCTTCAGGCTAAACACAAGTTTCAGGAGCAGCCTTACTACAGCAATAACCTCTTCAGGGAGCAGTTACAGGTGCTAATCCAAGGATTTCTGCAATTTGAACTCAGTGGAAAAGTGCCTAGCACTTAAAAATAGGCTCAAAATAAAAGTTAATTAAATGAACACTTATTGAACAAAAAAAATAAGTTGATTTCATGAGGTTTTTTTAGGGACACCTCAGATTGCAATATTTGGTGAAGTAAAATACAAAAACAGATCCAAAGACAGAGGAGCATCAAACAGACTGTCACACCTCAGAGGGAAGGCAGAGGAGGGTGGGTGGGTGGGAAAAGATCAACCAATGAACTTGTATGCATACTAGAGGCCTGGTGCAATTCATGCACAGGTGTGGTCCTTAGGCCTGGCTGGCAATCAAAGCACAAGTGTCTGCATGGAAGGGCAGGTCCCAGCTGACCTCTGGGCCCCAGGCAGCACCTGGGTCCCCAGGCCCCAGCGCACCCCCCTCCACCTAACTGACGGCGCCTGAGTCCCCACATGGAGATGCACTGACCATGACCGAATGCCTCAGGCCCGGGTGCAACATGGGCCTCTGGCCACTTAGTGGCGCTGCATGGAAGCCAGATGGCCAGCACGCTCTCTTCCAGCTGGCCTCACAGACCGGCTCCTTCCTGAACCCATGGAGAGCCCAACCGTCCCCTGCGGCCCTTGCCGGGTAGCTGCAACCCAGCTCACCTGGAAGAGGCCATGCAGGTGCAGGGCAGGCTCCTCGCAGCGCCCAGTACCTGAGCGTGGGAGGGGGAGGGGGGAGGGGGGAGGAAGGATTCCCGGGTGTGTGAGCCCTGGCATCCCGGGGGAGGGTAGTAGGGGGAGTTAGAGCGAGCTTGGCAGACACCCCACATTCTCACCGCACCTCCATCCCCATCACCCCCGCCCCCAGGTAGTCAGCAAGGGGTCACAGTGCATTCCCAACACCCGCCATGTTCCACAGTCGGTGCACATCATAGCGAGCAGTCAAACTCCTGATCTCCCGGTCAACCGCCCTGAAGAGACAACTTGCATATTAAGCTTTTATTAGATAGGATATGCATAACACATGGACACAGACAATAGGGTGGTGAAGGCCTGGGGTGGGGAGCAGTGGTGGGCTAGAAGGGGTCAATGGAGGGGAAAAGGAGCATGCATAATACTTTCAATAACAAATATTTTTAAAAATAAAATAAAACTTCAAAAAAGGCAACATAAAGCATTTTAAATGAAGCACAATATGTAGAATGTTTACATTTTACATGAAATATATTTATTGAAAACAACAATTAGTCAGAAGGGCAGCTGCCCACTGTAGCCTCAATACCATTAAGCATCTGTCCACTGAACCAGCACATCCCCATACCAGGCGGAGTGCCTGCCACAGAGCAGGTGCACAGTAAAGATTTGTGGGATGGACTCAACTTAGAAATGTTTTCAGTTCCATCACTAAGCTTCTTCCATATGATTGGAATGAAATTATGTCCAGGCTTCCAGAACAACCAGGCTAACTCCATGAGCAGTTTAGTGTCAGGCCTCTGCCTCGGAATTATCATTTACACATTTCTGGTCACAGCCTTATATGAATGTCTAATCTAATGTCAACCTAATTTCATACCAAGGTGTGTCTATCATCACACCTTAGTATGAGAATCTAAGAGATAATTTACAACAGCAAAAGACATGTTACCGCTCTCAAAAGTTTCCCTCTTCCCAAAGGGCTCCCTGAAACCCTCGGGCACCTCTGCATCTGCCTCAGGTATTCAGGCCTCACATGTCTGACAATGTGAAGACAAGTGCCACTTCAGTGCACTTCCTCCAGAATCAGACATAGCCAAAGCAGGGTATCCATAAAAGGAGACACTTTAAATGATAGTTTCATGTATCTTACTATCTCCAAATCACTCATTGGAGATACAAGCTGATAAATCACCACATAAGCGACTCTTTTCATTGTCAGACTGCTAAGGAGCTTTATTCATTTCTCTCAATAGCATGTAGTTTCTCCAGCAGTCAAAAAAGTCTGCAAAAAAAAATGAATGTTTTTCTATGCATTCGGAGCCTTGCAATATTACGAATCACATATACTGAACATGCTCACTTAGTCCCCAAATCCGTAATAATACTATCGTACCAAATTCTCATTTTATGTAACACTCTCAAAATTTCCCCTGAGTATTCTATAAAATAAGAATCCAGTCTAATGTTCTGTTTTAAACACAGGGACTTTTATCTAAAGATTCCAAAGCATGTTGTAACTGAGGTAAAGTGATTTTCAAAGGCTACCCAACAAGTCAGCAGTTTGGGTCCAAATTACCTAGCTCTAAATTCCACTTTAAAAAAAAAAAAAAAAGCACGGTTCTCTGAGATTTGTTACATCAGTACTAGAAGAATTGTATGTTGTAGTCATTGGCCAATAATTCATTCTTATCCAAAGAATGACCACAGATCATCCTTTCCTCCACCAAAAACAAAGAGAAAACAACATTCTTTCTTTTCAATAAAAAGGCAACAGAATTAGTCTAAACCTAGTATAGAAAAAATATCACCTTGCATCATACAAAACTGACAAGAATGTGTTACAAAAGAATGATAAAGTCATTCACATGAAACCAGATCTAAGTGGACCTGCTTTCTCCATACTGAGACAGTCTCTATACTTGAGGCTGTTTGGTCCCTTCAGGTACCTTGATATACAACTAAAGAATTTAATCTGAAATTACTATCAATAAAACCTGGACATATAAAAGTTTATGTTTTTTATTTCTCATTTCTGAGGAAGAATTCTCCATTCTATACTTTTCCCCAAAATAATGACTTGCAGCAAGAGTTATACTTAGTCTTTGAAAATGCAAAGTTGTTACTTATTTGGATGAGTAAGTCTTTCTAATTTTGGATGACAATATTAAAACGTGTTCTCTAACAAGGAGCATTACAGAGCAAGCTGGTTACAATGATATGGATCATCTGGTAAAACTTGTGTCCAAAGGAACAGATTGCAACTCTGAACATCTTGGGCCAAAAAACAGTCATTCTGGTCATCCCTAAATTATCTGAGCCTCAAATCAACCTATGCAAAAGGAACCTACTTCATATACTTGACCAAAATTTCAGGAAAATTTGCAACCAAGAGGTTAAAAAAATAAAATAAAAAGCCCTAGGATAAGATGACAACTTACAATTTCTAAGCACCACAATTTCTTGAATTTCCCAATAGTCTCACATTCAGTCAACAATTTATGTCAATCAATTATTTTAAAAATAGGGGGCATATTTTAATATAAATGAATTTTTGTCATCCTGGTTTTCCCCAGTCGATCGGAAGAAGATGTACTCTATACACACACCTGAGATATAATTCTTATTGACAGTAAATACAGCTTAAGTCTTTCTTGGATAGTTTTAAGTGTTTGCTACAAATTCCAACGGAAATGTGAAAAATATGTTAGTGCTAATGTTACTTACATCTACTATGTGTCACATTAAATTATCAGTAGCTAATGTGTTTGGTTCCCAAAAGTTCTCAAGTGTACATTTAAAAAATGGTATAAAAACATAATGGCTAAATTGAAATGAGAAGACTAATAAAAAATGTGATGATATCTTGACAGATTATTGCAACCAGTTCTTACAAAGCTAACTAAAGCACCAAGGAATTCAAGAGAAATGTATACTTTTCAACTAGAATGACTCAAGTTGGAGTCTTTATAAAGTGATCTACCCAACCCTTAGTGAGCTCATAAAACTTAAAACTAAATTCTCCATTGAAACATCTTTTTCAAAAGTAAATTTAAAAGCAAAAAATAATAATAATTTAGAATATTTTTCATCTAAAAGCAAATGTTTTATTTTTTATATTTGAACTGATTTGCTTTTGCTTACATATAGAATTACCCCAAATGTTTGAAGTAACAAGCATTTTTATTTCTATATGATTCTGTGGGGTGGCTGAGCAAATCTGGCCTATGTCAGCTTGGCTAGCACTGAATAATCTATGATGGCTCACTCCCATGTCTGAAGTTAGGTGGCTTGTTGGTTTGGAAAGACCAGAGCTAGGACAGCTTATATCTGCTCCATGCGGTATCTCATCCTTCAATGAGATATTCAGGGTTTCTTTACACAGCAGTCTCAAGGTTTCAATGACCAGCAAGATAGGGTAATCTCCAACATGCAAGTGTGCCTCAAACCTCTACTTCAAGCATGTCAAACTCTGGGCCCGCGGGCCACATGTGGCCCACAACAAATATTTTTGTGGCCCAACTAATATAACGGTATGTAAGAAACATTTTAATAAAAATTTTATAACTTAATTTTTACAATATCCTGTTATTCATAATTATTAATAATGAACAACAATGTTCACTAATGACTGATTATTTATAATCGTGTTGCATTCATTTCCCTTATGCACCTTATGCACAGATGCACCATTTCTCTCCACTAATACTAGGAGTGAATATTTTAACAGCCAATTGCCATATCATTAGTCTTGTACTGACTTGTTTGGTGTGCACAACAGGAGATATTTTGCTTTAAGAGAACAAGAAAAATAGGTTTATTTGCGTTATGCTCATCAAATTTGCAGTTATTTGGTGCCTGGTAAGTTAATGTTCAAGAAAAAATATTAATTTTTATTAAAGTGTTCTATTATTTTTTGTTAACAATTACTCATTTATTTCAGCCTTCGTATTCAGCATGTCTCTAACGAAATAAACCTACATTTCTATGAAAATTGAAGCTTGTTTTTTTGCAGCCCACATAAACTTAAACCCTGTTTACCTGGCCCATGTTAGCCTTTGAGTTTGACTTGCTTGCTCTACTTGAATCAAATTTCCCAGTGTTCAGTTAACCAAGGTCAAGTCACATTATCAACACTAGATTCAAGGGTAGAGAAAGAAGACTCAACTTTGATGTATTTGTGACTCTTTTTTACAAATGACTACAATATCTTTAACTTTAAGAATCAATATCTTTGTTTAGGATCTGAGGTATAGGGAAATTGTTCTTATTCCAATGTTAATGCGGATTCCAATGTTAATGCAGCTTCTCCATTTCTGAATTGATGAAGTAATATTTCTTCTTGTTTTATACTCTTAATTTATTCTCTTTGTCTCCCAATCATCTCCAGAATATAGGTGTATATTTAGTGAAGAGAGCAGCTAACCAGGTAATGGGAAATATCAAGATTAATGTGAGAACAGACAAAACCAAATGTGTCCCTTTATTTATATATCGCAAGCCAAAAAGCAAGAACCACCTAAAAATTTCTAATTTGTTGCCGAAACTGGTTTGGCTCAGTGGATAGAGCGTCGGCCTGCGGACTGAGAGGTCCCAGGTTCGATTCCGGTCAAGGGCATGTACCTGGGTTGCAGGCACATCCCCAGTAGGAGATGTGCAGGAGGCAGCTGATCGATGTTTCTCTCTCATCGATGTTTCTAACTCTATCTCTCTCCCTTCCTCTCTGTAAAAAATCAATAAAATATATTTTAAAAAAAAATTTCTAATTTGTGTTATGTCCCATGGATGTGACCTAAGTACAGGATCTGGGTTTCAGAGGGGGGGAGGAAATGATACTAGTAGTTGAAATTAACAAAACAGAAAAATTTGAGATCTAGGGTAGGCAATTTATTTTTATCTCAATAATAAAAAGTGGGCTTTTTCTTAATATTAAAAAATGTTACCTTTAATATGGAAAACTAAGGTAATCCCATTTTTAAAAAAATACTACTTAGAGGCAATAACTCAAAGAGCTAATGCCAAACATAATTCAGCCTGCTCTGCTAACATTATTAGGGTAATGAAAGCCTCGTTTTCAGAAAGAACATCGAGTATAATGGCAGCCATTTTGTTCAACACGATCTGATCAAGAACACTTCATCATGGGTAAGTGGCAAGAAAGACTTTCATTACCTCCTAATGGCAATTAAGTAACCACTGACATCATTGGTAGGAAATGTCTTTCATCACCATTTCAGGTTTCTCAAAACAGAAGGAAACGTGATTTTGTTATTGTAGTGTTAATGCAGTTAGGGTGTGTCATAGTCTCATAAAAGTAAAAACAGAGCTTGAAATTTAATGACAATCACCTTTACATTTTTGTTTAAGACAAGTAACTAGATGCATTTGATCAAACCCCCAGCCAGACTTGTAAGGCATCTTTTTCTTGTCAGAAAACCATTTTTACTCCACCGTAGAATGGATTATTCTAACCTAATAATAAAGGCAGTCGGCAGTGGGATTTGAAGTAGAATTGTGCATGTGGAAGTAAGAGTAATCCATACATTTTTTCCACTGGTATCTTACAGTATCACATTTCCTACTTTTACCTTTAAACCCACTTATTTTTTTCATCAACATATTTTATTAGCATTGTGGAACTATATGGTTTTTTGTTTCCCTGAACCCACTTTTAACCTTTTTCTTTTATTTGGTCAATACATAACAGAATCTTCATGAAATGCTTTTGCCTAAAAACCAAAAATGCAAAATAACATATAATTTTGTGATATTTCATTTAACTCAATAATTGCTTCCATATTTTTGGGCTCTCTCTGGCTAGTGTCAAACTGTTTTGATTATTAGCTGATGAAAATGAAGAAATTTTTTTCTTCTCTACACTGCTGTTCAGCTTTCACTTAATAGCAGTTATTTCCTCTGATATCACAGCTTGCAAGCACTGCTTAACCATTTAATTCGTGTGCTTCACATTTGACTTTACTGCACAGTAATCCTGTGTGGAAGCCTATCTCTAGTCCCAGAAGAAATTTTATCCATTGGCAGCTAAGGCATCCTTCTCAGAATTTAAAGAAAAAGAGACCAGCATGATTGCAAATATATAATACGGTGCTCTCATTCTCTTAAAAAGGCAAAAATCCATAGACAAAGGATTGTAATTACTCTTCTTAATTTATGGCAGAGGAAAATGACATTTGCCATCTTGAAACTTTTTCCTTACCTGAACAATCAAATAAGTTAAATATGACCAGAAATATTTTATACTTGTATTTATTTATTTATATTTGGTTTAGCTCCAAAAGAAACAAGCAAAGACAATTCTATGATATCTCAGGTAGGTTTCAAATGCCTTTGCTGAAGTTAATCAAGGTTGGGCATTTTTTTAAAATTTCTATAAAAGCAAGATTGACACTATAATTGAAAAGTTTTGCAATACAAGAAGGAAAATGGCCAAGAAGATAATTCAGATCACATCTGGATCTAAAAGTGACTCTCAAATCTTCTCACAGAACCACCTTAGTGTCTATACCAGAAATTAACCTCCTACTTCCTTTCTTCCTTTCCTTACCTATAAAGTTAACAGCATTTGACATCATTTTTAAACTAGAGACCCAGTGCACAACATTTGTGCACTGTGGGGGGGGGGGTCCCTCAGCCCGGCCTGTGCCCTCTCACAGTCTGGGACCCCTCGGGGAATGTCCACCAGCTGCTCCTAGCGCTGCCTCAGAGGCAGGAGAGGCTCCCGCCACCACCACTGCACTTGCCAGCCAAGAGCCCAGCCTCTGGCTGGGCAGAGCTCCCCCTGTGGGAGCGCACTGACCACCAGGAGATAGTTCCTGTGTTGAATGTCTTCCCCTGGTCGTCAGTGCATGTCATAGCAACCAGTTGTTCAGTCGATTTACAATTAGGGTTTTATTACATAGGATGAAGACTCAAGAGAAATTACTGCCACAATCCTAGCTTCTTGATTAAGTCTCCATATACACATAGATACACACTGAAAGCTGGGGCCACTGAAGCTCACTTTGAGCAAATACCACTCCTGTCATCCAGAGCTGACGTCACAAAGGCATGGCTGCAATTTACACCTGCTTTGGCCTTAATCTAAAAGGTCAATATTTAGGCTCTTGGCTGCTTCCAAAGTGATCTCCAAATTTTTGACAGATCTTTATTCCTGTTGTTTTTCTCGCTGCAGGTCTAAAATTCTGGACACAGTAAGGTCACCGCCTAAATTCCAAGGCATTTTTTAACCTGGGAATGTCCCAGGGTCAAAGCAGTTAGCCAAGGTCCAGGGAAGTCAACAATCTATGACTCACAAATTTGAGTAGCTTGTAAGGAGTCACAAATATTAGGGCAAATTCCATGCAGCATCCATCACAGGGGCACATTCCATCCACAGAAGCTGGGGAGGGCAGGGGGGGCTAGTAGAAGGAAATTAAAGGTTCTCATTCTCATTCTAATTCTAAACACTTATTACACAGTTTCTAGGGGTCAACTTACAATGTCATTTGGATTTATGTTGCAAGTTTTAATTCCATTTTGAGCTATGTGTTAAATGAATTCCATTATCTTTTTATCATGGAGAAATATGATAAAATCAAATCATAAAAAATTTCATCCCTTTCCACCTACCTTATTTCCAGTACAAATGGGAAAATAAATATCATTATGGAGAAAGATCTGGTGATAAAGAAAAACAAAATGTCGTTGATATGCAGAAAATTAAAAAGAGACTAGAGCATTGAATAACCCATAAAAAAGACTTTTCTGAAAATAAAATCCACAAAGTCTGAGGAAACCAAACTCCAACTGTTATTTCAAACATGGAACTTTTAAAATAATTTTTAAGTGAAGGGATCTTCATTCTTTTGTAATGTTTGTATGTATTCTGAAAGGAAAGTTAAATATTGTGATTTTTCAATGTTGTTTTGCAAGTGTTTTGATCCAAAGAGTTCAATTTACTGAACTTCCCCTGAAAAGTATGTGTTGTCTCTACTTCTCTGAGCAAATTTGGTGTATGTTAGGAACTGGAAGGGATTATAGGAAAACCGCAAGACATAGTTCTCTTCTGGCTATTATTATTATTTGGCACCAGAACTTGAGCCTGAAAGGTTTATTTCTATAAAGTTCAAAACACATCTTGTGTGCACTATGTAATTATCATATTATATGTTATATTTTTTTACCTCCTTGAGGGAAATTTGCTCTTTTAGTTTGGTTACCAGATGGCATAATTCCCTAGTTCTAGTGAGTGTGCTTGTGTGTATGTGTGTGTTTATAAATATATCTGAAAGCTTACATGTGATAGATGTGATGGTCTTCCAGACAAGCCTTCAGCTGGCTCTCAAGGAGGACGAGTCAAAAGTCATACTGCTTGCTCTGGCCGGTGTGGCTCAGTTGGTTGGGCTTCGTCCTGTGTACGAAAAGGTTACTGGTTTGATTCCCGGTCAGGACACATGTTTCACTCTCACATTGATGTTTCTCTCTCCCTCTCCCTTACTCTTTCTCTGAGAATAAATTTTAAAAATATTTTTTTAAAAATAGTCATATTGCTCAGCCTTCAGCAGGCTTAGTATTCATGTTCAAATTTCTGTCTTTAATGGTCACATAATTTTCAGCCAGTTTCTTGCAGCTTGCCTAGTTGGGCTACATGGCAAGGCTACCACTTAGTGGAGCTTGCCTAACCTTTGGTGAGCATGTTACAACTTAACCCTATCAAGGAAAGTCCCCATTTGTGGTTGGGTAAGTGGCTTTCTCCCAAGAACCTCCTTCCCAAAAATATTCTTTCCTATGGCAAGTGCCAACCTTTAATCTGTTCAGAAACTCCAACATTGGGTTTACTTTTTGGAAAGTGAGCCATCAAAGGATATATCATTGTTTCTGATAGATTGCTATTTAAATATGCCTAACACCAAGGAAGGAAAATTGTAATGCATACAATTTTCTCAAATTAAGAGATTTTTTGTACAGCTAATTGTCAACTTAGAAGACATTTGAATGTAAAAGTATAGTCATGCTCAGAATGTAAACACACACCAAAACACTGACAGTGATTCTCTCTGAAGGGCACAGATGAAAGTAAAGGGAGCAAGATGTGGTGTTTCTCTTGGTTTTCCATACTTTCTGCATTGAGCAAGTACTTTTGATATTAGACAAATGCATGTTCCTCTTTATTTGCATACCAGCCATGCAGAATGAATCAAGCTGCTAAGGAACAATATCCTTTATTATAGACAGGGAAGCCAAGGCTCAAGAATTTAAGTGACTTACCTAAGGTAAGTTGTGATGGTTGATTTTATGTGTGAACCCGACTGACCAAGCATGGGAGGGTCAGCTGGTTAAACAACTTTTCTGAATGTGTCTGTGATAGTGTCTCTGGAAGAGATTAGCATTTGAATTGGTGGGATGAGTAAAGCAAGTGGCCCTCTCCAATGACGGTGGTCATCATCCAACCCACTGAGGGTTCCAAAGGAGCAAAAAGGCAGAGGAAAGTCAAACTGGCTCTCTGCCTGACTGTTGGAGCTGAGACGTGGATCTTCCCCTGACCTTGGCTCTCAAGCTTTCAGACCTAGACTGGAATCTACATGCTCTGCTCTCCAGCTCTCTGGCCTGCAGACTACACCATCAGCTCCACTGGGGCTCCACTTGCAGACAGCAGAGTGTGGGACCGCTCAGCCTCCACAATCACATGAGCCAACACCTCATAACACATCTTTCTAGATTTATGTATATAAATCCTATTGGTTCTGTTTCTCTGGAGAACCCTGACTAATGTAGCAACACAACTAGTCACTGGCGGAATCCCAGCTTCTCAGCTTCCACTCCGGGACTTACGCCACTATATCATGAAGCCTTTCCTCCACCTCCTCTCTGGTTGGATTTCTGAAATAACCTTTTTCTACTGTGCTCATCTCATGCTTATTGTGACTTTCCCTACAAACAAAAATGTGAAGTCAAGTCAATGGAACAATAGAACTAAGAGCAATGAATGTCTTCTAAAATAACATCCTACATAAGTGACAAGAACATAGTACAATCTCATTCTGCATAAATTAGTGTGTGCTCACTATCTCAAATTATCTCAAATAATCTCAAATCATCAAAATACCTCTGAGAAGCTAATAATTCTGAAATATTGACTAATATTTCCAGACTTTCTTATTAAAATATTCAAGATTACATAAAATATGGAGAATATATAAAATGTCAAAGCTCTAACAGAAGCCTAAAACATTTCTGAAATATTGAAAAAGCAACAATCTATCCTAACACTGACTTGATAAACCCATGAGATGGTCTCTGCTGTTTCTCAGACCCATCCCACCCATTGGCCCACTTTCAAATAAGCAAAACATAACATAAAAACACTATCGACCAAGTAAACAGTATAGTTCTATACATTTTCAGTTTTTAAAAAATTCCAGTCTAGCTTTTATCAGTACTCCTTGCTGCCACTGTTGAGCACTTACCACATTCTAAGTGTTCTAGACAACATCTCTAATTCTCACAATAGACCTACAAGGTAGGTGGTGTTACCCTTTGCTTTACTGATGCAGAAAATGAGGCTCCAAGAGCTACTTGCCCAAGTAATTCACACAGAGACACTTCCATTTCTACCCCGATAAAGATTAAAAATTTATAAGTAGTGTTGCATTTATGTACTTTGTATGCTAGGTGCTAACAAGTTATATCTAGAATCTTGTTTATAATTAGCCAGGTCACCAAGCCATTTCAGCAGTTGACCAGGTTACGCATTTTACAAACATCTTCCTTTGCAGACAAAAGAATATAGACACAAAATTAATTATCTATTCCCTCCTTAAAAGGCCAAATCTACTTAAGAATGCAGCTGGAGGGCTATAAGAGATACTCCTCAGAAAGAGAAAATACTTAATCTGGTTCTTGCATAGAATTTCCAGAGGGGAAAGTGAACTGCCCAGTCTCCCAGAACATCAAAACTTCAGTTGAAAATGAGCTAATCTTTCAATCAGCTCCATTGGGCCCATTGGCGGGAGGCAAAGGAAGCTTGGACAGTCACAGTCTGTTATGAGACTACGGGATTTTCGTCCTCAGAGTTATTATTTTGGCACCTCTTTCAAGCAATAAATCCTTTAAAGCCTAACAAGTAAGTGTAGAAAGATTGAAACTAAAGCTGCAATAGTTGCAAAGCTTTTAATGTGTCACTGGAGTAAACCATCGTGTTCACTCTTCTAAACAGAAATGTCCTTCAGTACCACAGGGTTATTTCTCACCACCTGCTATATATCTGGCACTGTGTTGGAAGCTACAAAGACCACAGACACATGTATACCCAAAACAGCAATCCCTGTCTCAGGAAATGTAATATAGCCCTGGCCAGTGTTTCTCAGTGGTTAGAGCTTTGGCCCATGCACCAAAGAGTCACAGGTTTAATTCCCAGTCAAGGGCACATACCTGGATGCATGTTTGATCCCTGGCCCCAGTCAGGGCATGTAGAGAATGCAACGAGTTGATGTATCTCCCTCACATCGATCTCTCTCTCTCGCCTTTTGCCCCCTTCCTTACTCACTGTAAAACTCAATGGAAACAATATTCTCAGGTAAGGATTAAGACAGAAGGGGAGGGGAGTGAAGGGAAGGGAATGTAACTGGCAAAACATTAGGGCAGTTACCACAATTTTTAAGTGAAACTTTCCTAGCACATTGACAAGAACAGATTCACCTCTGACACATTCCAAAATTGTCAAATGCGAATATGGAATGATTCGGATTTTTATGGATCGAGGTCCTATCAGAAAACAAAATTCTCCCCACGTGGTTCCAATGAAGAGATGCTAATGAAAGGACCAAGGACAAAGCTGTGGGAAGAACTATGATAACAAACAAGGGATGATGCGGCATCCAGAGACTGGCCCTGGGAAAGCATTCCTGCATGTATGGCTGAAGGGGCATCAGGAGGAAATGGTGCTAATGGAGCCCAGCAAGAACTGAAGCTACAGGAGGGGCTGTCCAACAGGAGCTCCACAGAAGCAGGGAGGAAGCAAGGAAAAGATACCCACACCTCTTTCTACCCACCATGTCTTCCCAGTGACAGAAGACAAATGGAAGTCAGCTAATGCTATTAACAATCAACACTCAGCTGTCAGGGACAGACTAAGGGGGAGGGGAGAGACAAATACATAACATTGGCATATGCCAATGAATTTTTATTATTATTCTAAACTAGAGGCCCAGTGCACGAAATTCATGCATGGGTGGGGTCCCTAGGCCTAGCCGCTGATCAGGGCTGATCGGGGCCAGGCCAATCGGGGCCTGGCCAATCAAGGCCCAAACGCCCCAGCGGGATGGAGAGAGGAGGCGACAGTCACTGGGCCAGGTGCAGAAGGAACGGATGCTGGACTCTGACGTTGCCATCGTCAGCGCCCTGCCACCGCACAGTACCCCGCCTCCCCCCCTCCTCCTGCCCTTGCCACCACACTGCCACCATGGCAGGCGGATGGCGGGCCAATCAGGGCCTGCTAGCCAGGGGAGGGATGGGACATGGGAGGTTGGCTGCCAGCCCCAAGGAGGGAGCCAGCCCTCAGTCCCACTGAGAAAGGTGCTGCATCTGCTGCCACCCACTCCTGGTTCCCCATCCCAGCCCAGGGGCCAGCCTTGATCAGGCAATCAGGGCCTGCTGGCCAGGGAGAAGGATCACGAGAGGTTGGCCGGCTGCGGGGAAGGGACCGCGGGAAGTTGGCTGGCCAGGAGAGGTTGGCTCTGGGAGCACACTGACCACCAGGGAACAGCTCCTGCATTGAGTGTCTGCCCCCTGGTAGTCAGTGTGCTTCATAGTGACTGGTCATTCCAGTTGTTCCAGTCGTTCCAGTCGTTCTGGTCATTCTGGTTGTCCCAGGTGCTTAGGCTTTTATATATATACTAGAGGCCCGGTGCACAAAATTTGTGTATGGGATGGGGAGGGTCCCTCAGCCCATCCTGCACCCTCTTGCAATCTGGGACCCCTCAGGGGATGTCCACAGGGATCAGGCCTAAACTGGCAGTCGGACATCCTTCTCGCAATCTGGGACCACTGGCTCCTAACCACTCGCCTGCCTACCTGTCTGATCACCCCTAACCGCCTCTGCCTCAGCCCCCACCACCATGGCTTCATCAGGAAGGACATCTGGAATGATATCTGGAAGGTCATTTGGCTGTCCAGTCTAATTAGCATATTATGCTTTTATTATTATAGATAGATATTAATAAGTACTAAACACAAAGGATTTACTATGCCAGACACTGGTCTAAGTGTTTTCACATAGAGCAAATAATTTAATCCTCACAATGACTTAATAAATTAGGACTATTACTAATCCCATTTACACATGAAAAAACTGAGGCACAGGAGGTTCAGTAACTTGCCCAAGGTCACATAGCCAGTAAGTGGTAGAGGCCAGATTGGAACCTACGTGAACCGGCTCTAAAGTTCATGGCCTTGAAACACTATGTTCCACTGCCTACCAGGCCTCAAACGCTCCCTCCACAGCAGCTCCCTGCAGCAGCAACTCTGGATATGGAATCAACAAAGCAAAATCAAATTTGATGCCTCAGGATTTCACCAAATATTTCTTATGAATGAACACAAAAAGTAAATGTTTAGGACATACACTTCTCTACCATACAAGAAAATAACATGAAGCATCATTTTGATTTTGCCTTAAATTCCCATATATGCAGGGATTCCTGGATGGGTAGTGGGAAAATAATCGGAGAGCACTCCATTGCAAAGCAGAAAACCAGTGGCGGAAAGGAAAAAAGCTTTGATTTAAAGCCCAAAGAGGGAAGTTATTTCACAAAGAGCAGCTATGGTCACTGCTTTGCCTCTAGTTCAAGCTGGGCCTGGAGAAATGTTGATGTTCTTGAACTAGTAAAATTGTAAAGCTCCTCAGAGACACTTCTTCTTGGAGGCAGCAGAAAACTGATTAGCCATTCAACCTGAGGTAGGTAGGCAACCAGAGTTGAAAAGGAAGCAGGCATAAAGAAGGACTTATTCAAACAAGTCTGCAATAGTCACCAGATTGTTGTTGCAACTCATCACATCCTTCCTGGAAAATATGGAAGAAATGCTAAGCTTTCCCTGGCCCATAATAAATCACCCCAGAGCTGCCACTCCCAGACTAAATCTTCCGGACCGCTCCCTACCTCTCCCTTTTTTTTTTTCTTCCTATTTTTCCTCTCTCATATTTCCAGTCAGTTAAAGAGAATGAGAAAATAGTGGGAGTAAAGTAGACCATTGCTGCCCCTGTATTGTCCTGAGTACCAAAGAAAATAAGAGTATGATTCTTCTGTTCCTACTTTTGCTCTAAGATTTCTGCATTGGAAATCACATTTGACAGGTGTCCACCAGACAGGCTCATCACTTTGGCTTTGCACTGAAAGAGAGCATGTCATCACTTAAAAAGATGAACGTTTTCAGATGGACCAGGGGACTCCTGTCCAAGGTTTCTCTCCCTGTACATAGCATCACATTGCTTGGAGACTTATTTCTTTGAACTATCAGTAAAATTATTAGTTTTAGCACATTGCAAAGCATAGTAGAAACATTATCTATTTGGTCTTCATAACAAACTTATGATTTCTCCAATTGGCTTATCTCTGTTCATGCCACACCACTGTTCATGGGGACAGTCAGAACCTCTGATGATTTGAAAATTAAATGAGGCAAAGTATGGTGTGGAAAAGATAAAAAAGAGTATGTTGACAGTGGAAAAGCCATACAAACATTACTTCAGCCAGGTTAAAAAGGTTAACATCAAGAATGATAAGACATATTAATAGTATTCCTGATATTATGAAAACAGTGCTTTATCTCTGATTTTCCTCCCAAAAACTCCTAAATCCAGTCCTGAGTCAAATCCCAAGTAAGGGACATTCTACAAAATCTCTGATTTCAGGGCCATATCCACACCACTCTTGGCTATACAGGAAAATTCATCAAATCACATGGGAACAAAAGGAGATTCTCTATAAGATTCTTCTCCTAGCAACCCGGTGCTGTGTCCTGCTAGTCTCCTGCTCCATGGATAAGGACTGCAGCGTCCCTGGGCAACTAGACAGGGAGTGGAGCACAAGCCCCAATCCTCTTAGTTCACCCGGCCCTGGGGCCAAGACCGTGCCCAGGCAGGTGCAGAGAAGAGCACCGGCACCCTTGCCAGGGACCACCACCAGGGTCTGAGGTCATTTCTTTCCAACTCTTTCTGCACAGCCCAAGGAATCTTGATCAAGCCTAAGAGAAGAAAAACACTTTCTTACATTATCATGAGTCCTTGCCAATCTTCCAATCCTTTCTTTCAACTGCTGTTTCTCCTAGGAGTTTTAAACTCAAAAACAGGGATCAACTGGCTTGTTTTCAATTGTTCTGCTAGAACTTTCTTTCCTGAAATAGTGAGCTCAGACTGCCTGAAATAGAGATAAAAGCCATTAAAAAAAGAAATTACTAAAAATGAAAATACAGTTGTTAAATGTCAAAATTTTCCCCCTGACGTAATTTGAACCAAGCTAAATTTCTGTATTTGAGGTACTAAGTAAGACCAGGACCACAAAAGTATAGAACACAGATGGAAAATACAGCTTTCTCAAGTTGCTTCCAGCACATCCCGACAAACTTCTTCACAGCCTTTTCACAATAATCTGTGGCCTATCCTAGGAAATGACTAGAGCAACCAACTAAAAGACCTACATAGTTTTCTCTGGCTAAGCCCTTAGTGTATGGTAACCAACGCAAGAGCAGGGGACAAACATCATGCTTAGCAATGGGAGACTATTGTAATGACATCATAACTTCATCATAGGCTTTGTAACTCCAAACCACTGCAAAGATCCAGAGGACACTGTGCAGACAGACGTTTCCAACTTCCCCCTGCCCCAGTGAAATCACTCTCATACCCCACCCAAAAATAAACATGGAAAGGGCATAGAAATCTGAAGGGACATGAGTTTAACCTAAAAGGTACTGAGACATCAAAAACAGATAAAACAGGAAGAGAGATAAAGATTATAAATTGTTGCCCTGCCAGTGTGGGTCAGTGATCAACCTATGAACCAAGAGTTTACGGTTCGATTCCCGGTCAGGGCACAAGCCTAAGTTGCAGACTCAATCCCCAAGGGGGATGTACAGGAGGTGGCTGATCAATGATGCTCTCTCATCATTGATGTTTCTATCTCTCTCTCTCCCTCTCCCTTCCTCTCTGAAATCAGTTTTTTAAAAAGGTTATGAATTGCAAAACATAATATTTATTTTTCTTAACTACCCAGAGACACTTTCAGCAATAGAAAAAAAAATTCCTATATTTTACTTGCATTTCTGAGTTTAACGAGGGTGACTATTGCACTGCTAGTGAATCCTCCAAAGTCAATCTTTCCGACAGTAGCACATAGCAAAATGGAATGAGGCCAGACATTAATAACCGCCCTCCAGTAGCAAATCACAAAATTCCAAATCAACTGTCACACAAAATACTACTGGTTACTACTTTGGCTAAGTTGTGGATATTGCTGAGATTAGAGAAAAAAGGAAAACATGTGGAAGGGAAGGAAGAAAGGAGGAATGTAAGAAGAGAGAGAATAAAAGAGGAAGGGGGAAGAAGGAATGGAGGGAAAGAAAGAAAAGGGGAAAAGAGAGCAACAAAAATGACTTGTGTTGTACAAAATAACTCCAATCATTTCCTCAAGAAGTTGTTAATGAAATAAAAGTTGATGATAGTGCCAAATTGTTCAAACAAGTTATGCTTCAAAAATCTCTCTTCAGTACATCCCCATGAATTCAGAACAACAACAAAAAATAGTTTTCTTATCTCTACCCATCTTCCTGGTTTGAGTCTTATCTCCAAAAGAACTTCAAAACTCTCTATACACACATATAAAATCACCTATTTATAAAATGCTGCTTTTAAAAATGAATGAATGAAATAAAAAAGAAAAGAGAAAAAGCTAAAGCAACCGAAAGCCCTTGAACATCTACACACTGATTTTTCTCAATGTCTCCATATCTTCATGCACTTAGGTAAATCTAAAACCCAGATCCATTTACCAAATGATGCTCTGCGCTATTGCTTACAACTGGAAAAAGTGCAATTGTCTCAGCAGAGCTGTAACCATTTACCAGACTTCACTGTAAATGAGCCTTCTTTCCTCTCCGCTCCTCAGAAAGGGCATAATGGCAACGCCAGTCACTACAACTGGTCCACAAATGCCTTCACGGAGATTTGAGAAGACCCCGAAAGCCCACAAAGCTTACTGGTTTGCATTAAAAATGCACAAATGAGTTTTCTTTTCAATTCCAAATTCTTAATTTTTTTTTTATTATTTTCCCTAGCACAGAGCAGGCTTTGTGCGTGTGGATCTCCCTAAATGTTTATGTCTCAAAGGACAAGGAGGTGTGAAAAATGTGACTCAAGTTCTTGACAAATTCATATTACAAGACATGGCCTTGAAAATGAAAGGCAAATGAAATCCCTCTTTCCTCTAAATTTTCTTTCATGTCAAAGGTTAGCCTTGCTTATTCAACAACTTAGACCTCAGCACTTGAAAAATAATGAGTCTATCCAAGTAGTATCAACAGCTAAGATTTTAGAAACACAAAAAGAAAGTCTTTAGAAAAATAACTTGGGGTTAGCAGTGAGGGAAGAGTTCACAGTTTTATTAGTCCAGAAATAAATTATTTCAAACTGAGTAACTGATACAACATGTTCATTTGTTAACTCCCCCATTACCCACCAGGAAAGTTTGAGAATGAGGACATTTGACAGGAACTGCCTGACTCACTCTTAGGACACACTAAAATCTAGAGTATTCATCCTATAAAATAAAACTGTCAAGAATGTAACAATCAAAAATAAATTCATCTCTTTTCTAAGAAAAGTATAATAACTAGACCTACTTTTAAGCCAACAACAAATCTCAGCCACAGGTTACCCACTGACTGGAACATAAATTTTTGCAATAAATTTATTATTTGTTCTTTCTCCCCCACCACTTGTGGGTTAATTAGAGTGATCCTCTGACAGGCCACGAGAGTTAAATGCCAGATAACTTGCAAATCAGACATACCTCATTCTATTCTAGAAAGATTGGGACTTCTTTGTGTTTAGCTTGCACGTGGAACCATATGAAGTCGTGAGTGAAAACAGGAAGGTCACAAAATTTACCTGCCAGCATGCCCTTACCAAAGCTGTCTATTACCATGGAATGTCTCTATAAGTTCTTGGTCTGTATTGAGGAGAAAATAACAGCTAACACATAGCGTGCCAGGTACTGTTTAAAGCATTGACAGAAATTAACTCAAATAATATTTATAACATATTTTTCCTCCCTTGGAAGAAAAACTAAAACCAATTGGGAATATGAGAAAATGAGAACCGTCTGAGTTGTCTGAATGGCTGGATCATGAATTAATTTTTTCTTTCATTTTGATTGCCATTAGTGTTATTATTATATTCACATAGTAAATACAAAAGTAAGTTTTTTTCAAACCTCTTCCAAACACTATTTCCCACTGGAAAGTGAGGATAACAGTAATGGCTTCCTCATAGAGCTGCTGCATTAGTTGTACATGCTACATCTTTCCAAAACACAGCTTGTACTCGTACAATAGACAACTGCTCATTGCATCTAATCAAACGTCTTAACTGGCCATGCTGGCCACTCTCATCACTTCTCTGTACAACTCTCCATCCCAGTCAGGCCCAGGTTCACATCTCAATCATTCCCAGATGCCTATCTTAAACTCCCCTTGTCTTCCCACCTCCTTACAAATATTCTTACCACTCCTCTCTGCCAATGGTGCCTTCTCCACCCTTCATCTTCCAGGTCACATGTCCCTACATCTTTGTGAGTCCTCCCCATCCTCATAGATCTGACAGAGTGCCTATGATGGGCTAGGCACATTTTGTATGTTATTTAATCCTTTCAACAAATCTACAAAAGTTAATAGTACCTCTATTAGATAAAAGAGGATTAAAGAGAATTAGATACATGTGATTTACATACAAGGTAGTTGAGCCGGGGTTCATACTCAGGAATGAGGATATAGCCTGCACTGAAGAGCCTGTATCACAAAAATGGGTCCTCAAATTTATATTTTCTTGTAATGTTCTCTAATTGCTTGATATATAATGTTCTCTAATTGCTTAATATATGTGAAATCCGTGAGATTCTCTAAGTTCCTTGAGGTCCCAGTCTTATGCAAGGCACACCATAGTGGTTATCTACTATTGCTGACTCGAATTGGCAGAGGAGGAAGGACTCAAAAGTAACATAAAGTTCCCATAAAAGGGTTACTCTTTAAATATTAAATCATTCCAAATTTTCCTAAAAGGACTGTGAACTACCCGAGGCCTCAGACAGCCTTGGAGAAGCTTTGGGAAAGCACCATCACAGAGAAACACTCAACGGGTGTTTGAAGATGAGGATGAGGAACTCTTTAGGGAACTGGACTTTAGACAGAACAGCGTGGAGGTGTCCAAGGAAGATCAGAGTTTTCCTGCAACATGTCAAGCATCCAAACATTTAACTTTCAAAGAGTTTAAGTCTTAAGACGAAGTGGGAAAGATAAATAGGGTGTTTCCTTCTGTCACTTTCATGTTCCAAAGCATTTCCTTTTCTTTTGACCCTAGAGGTCCATGTCGGCTGAAGCAAAGTTTTAGAAGACAACTAAATTGGGTTGTTTCACTACCACTAAGTAAGTTCTGACATAATTGTTTATCCTCCATCCAGAGCCCAGCTCCAAATGGAAAGGAGATGGAGCGAAGCCTGGACATGTCTCACCACCACTCACCCAGCTCTTACTCAGGCACCACCAGGGGATATCCAAATACCTGGAGATGCCCGTCTGTGTCCCGCCCACACCAGGCACTGCCACTGTTTTACAGAACTTCAGGCCCTGCCGTGTGCCTTAGGGGTGCAGCTAACCCCCAACAATCCCACCACAAAGCCATCGGGGGCAAGCAAACCTTTGACAGCAGTAGGTTTCAACCTCAGCTTATGGCGAATGACCATGTCTCTAAAAGAAAGCTCCTACCCAAGAACTTTCCAGCAGACTCCTTGGCGGTCTGTAAATAGTAATCACTCCCATCGCCATGGCTCCCAGTGCTTCCTCATAATTAGTACTTTGGAAACAATGAACAAACCTTCGGTTAAAAGCTCCTAGCTCCTCACTGCAGTCCTGCTCAGCGGCCTGTATGAGTCCCTTTGTGACTTTCATTCAGGGCATGTGGCAGATGGAGCACAGCCAACGCCATCCTTCAACAGCCTCATTCGCCTGCTTTTCAGGGTCAGAGGCAGCACACCAGCTGCCAGTCCCATGCCCAGTGACAGGGTGAAGGATCTTTTCCACAGAAAGGCAAGGTTAATAAACAGTCTGAATCACTGGCTTCTTACTCTTTCTACTCTCCTTTCCTCTCCTATGCCAAGGGGCCTCCCTTCGCCTTGTAATACCTTCTGTCACTAACATAATTAAGCCCACAGCCTTGCACCCACTCTCACACCCTGATTTATAGATAATTCTAATGTAACAAGACTTGGGCAGTCATGGAAAGGGGTATGACATCCTACTAAAAAAATTTCTTCACTAACCCATGCATCCTCTCAAACACTGGTTTAAATAATTCTAAAAAAATTAATAAAGCCTTACATCTCCTCAAGCCTCCAAGCACACCCGCATATACTATATCAACCAAGAATGTATTATTTTAGGTTTTGGGGTTTTTTTATAAATTGCTATATTACCATGTGAAATAGCCCCAAAATGTAAATATATGTATATTTATATTATATAATGTTATATATAAATATATAACAAGACATATTTATAAATATATAGCTATATATTATTTATATATTTTTTTATTGCTTAAAGTATTACAAAGGGTATTACATATGTGTCCATTTTTGTATATTTTGAATTTGTATATTATATTTTATGTACAATTAAAATATATTATGTAATATATATGAAATATATATATTTTATGTAGATATTTTACATAAATGAACAAATTTTCAAATAACATTTATATAAAATTTATTTTATATGTAAATATGAATGTTTCATATATTTCCATATTTTATATAAATATGGAACACACCCAGAACAAAACCTTGTAAGAGTCATTCTAGTGCCCAGTGAAATTTCTTCCACTCCTCATTTTACTGTTTGCATTAGTTACGTCACTAATGGGACAGGGTGATAAGTACAGAATCACCACATCTAATAAAGTCTGGCTCAGTATCAGGTCAAATAAAAGCATCAACAGTTCTGTAGCTTGAGATGTCCTCATGGTTTGAAAAGAGCTTCCTCGTTTTCGAGGGGAAGATAAAGGGATTATAAATAAAAGTTTCACTCCTAAATATAGACTAAAATAACTATTTTTAAACCAATTTCATAGGTCAATATAACCAATCCAAAGTAAAAACAAACACTGGAAAGAAAAAAATTTAAACAAAGCTAACACAATGCTAATATTTACTCTCAGAGGCACAAATAAATACCATGGAATAATACAGCAAATCTTTGGAACAGGGTTGTTCAGCAGTTTCAAAGTGTTTATGTGCGTATCAGACACAACCTGTGAGCATTGAAGAAGATAGAAACGTAAAATTCGTATTCACTTATTTTTTGTGTTTACTTCAGACTCAACTCATAAAAGAAGTTGAGGCCGAATTCTTTCTCAACCAGCAGAGATTGTAGTGAAAGGTGCCGGCGACAGTGGGAATAATGTGGATGTGGCCGCTGCTTTCCCTGCCCTTCCCCAGACCCGGTTCTTTCACACCAGGTCACTGCCGTCCTCCCACATCCCCTGGATTCAAAGAAAAACAAATAAATACACATTTTACTATTTGGCAGTGTGTCTGACTTTTTAAAAGCCATTCCATCAAACATTAAAAGTAAACAACTGTACAGTTTATGTACACAACTTGCATTGTTTATGACAAGAATGAAGGAAGAAGGGCAAAGCAAATATTTTCTTCTGGCATTTCAAAGCAGTTTCTGACACAACAAGTTATTGCATTTTAAGAATAAAAACTGCCCCAGTAAATTCTGTCTCCCCTCCCCCCCCCACCCCCGCCTCGACCCACCCAGGAACTGCCGAAATTGCATTCTGCAAACACTAAAAAGGAAGAAAAACAATACTTCTGCCAAATACAAAATGGTATCTATCAGAGAAAGAGTTAAGAAAATGATAGTGCCCTGTAATAGATTGCCTTTTGCTCTGAGGATGTTATAAAATATCTTAGTAGCTCAAATGGATGCATTTAGCACCTTATACTTTGAAAGCAATTTATGAATTTCACTAACAGAGATTGTTATCAATGCCACAGCACTTTTCCTAAACATTTTTTAACTACAAAATTGTTCATCACATATCCACTAACATCTTGTCAGATACTAACATTTCCAGAGCACAGCTTAGAAATCAATTATACCACATTTAATATTTTATTATCCAACAATATAGGTGATAGAAGTACATACCTATGCTAAAGAAGAGAAGAAAAGTATTCATAGATAGATTAGAGAATGCTCCTCGATACTCTACTTAATAGTCCCGACTCCTACTTCTCCTATCTCCCATCCAGTCTTACTGTTTCTCTAGCTTTTTTTTTTATTAATTCCTTTCTCTTTTCCTACTTTTTTTTCTCCAAAAAAAATTCATGACTCTCTGAATCAATCTTATTCATTTTTTATTTACAGATTTTTAAAAATCCAAATATAAGTAACCAAAACTACATTGAGCCTGTATAAATAATAATGCAAATAGATATATTATTAAAATAACAAAATAATACACAGTGGGGCATAAGCAGCTTTACAGTTGTTTGTATGGAAAATAATATCATAGTTAATAAATAATAATACAAGAACAAACTGTGTGTTTCCCATACTCACACTATAAACTCACTTTTGCCACACCCTGCATATGAATTAAAACAAGATGTTCCCCTCTTTTAGGGACACTTCAGTTTTAGCTAAGTAAATACAATAGAGAAAAGCTAGAGTACCAGTATGTGGAAAGTAACTCGGAAGGACACACAGAAACTAATAACAATGGTTGCTTTTAGGAAAGAAAATTATAGGTGGATTTTTTTTTACTGTATATTCTTTTGTAGTATTGAAATTTTTCATCATATGTATGTATTGCTTTTTCAAAAAAATAAATAAAACATACAGTAAAATTTTAAAACGATAAAGATATTTAAAATCCACATAGTAAACATAGGACTGTAGGATTTGCCACCTACCTCATATATGGAAATTTCATCTTTAGTTAAAAAACTAGATATGAAAATTATTTGTTTAAACCTTATAACTGGCAAGTACTAATAAGCTCTCTAGACAAAAAAATAACAATTAAATATCTTTCCGAAACAAAAAATAAAGCTGATGTTGGTGGGTTGTACTTGGTTGAAACATCTGATTCTTTTCCTGCATCAGTAAATTCTCAGTAATGGGAAAATTCAAATAAATATCTAATAAATTAAAATTATTGAATCCACAGTCAGTAGGTGATAAAAAAAAAAAGCTTTTCAAAATATAAGTCTAGAAATGAGAACATTAAACTTTCTGGGCATTAACACCATAACATAGACAGAAATCCTCAGGGAAAGAGAAAATGATTTAGACTTAAAACAAAACTTTAGGGGAAAATGGTTATATAAGTAGTACTGAAAAATAATCCAGGAGAATAAAAACCTTATATATTATGGCATTCATCACAGTTTTATTTTACTGGGGGGGGGGGAGAATTGAAATAACATAAATGTACATTAATAGAGGAATTGTTTAAAGTTACAAAACATCCTCTCAATCAACATTATGAATTTCCATCATAAAAACTATGAAACAACATGGAAATTATTTCCTAATGAAACCATAATATAAAATTGCATAATTCCATCATCAAAAATATGTTTCTGTGCAGTCTTTATGGTAATTGACTACAGCAGCTCCAAAAGCATGGAGAGAGAAAAGCTGAAGGCCAGGACTCCTGATGTTCAAACACACACACACACACACACACACACACACTGCCACAGCACCAGAGGTCCTTTCACCTCTTCCCAAAATACTGTCCCTTCCTCAGCCTTTAGGAAATTCCCCAAAATAACCCATGTCCTTCCAGGATTAGAACTCCTCCACCTATTTGAACTCCAGCCTGCCTTCTGGAAGTCTAAGTCTAAGCTTCATCCTCCTCATTGGACCTGAAACACAGAAGACACGGACATCCGCTCTGCCAGTTGATAGAGGAGAATACTGGGAAGAAGACAGAGAAGTTAGGAAGGGGAACCAGTTTAATTGAGGAAAATATAATTAATTTGTTCATTCATCTAACAAAAATGTACTTCGTGCACAGTATGAACCAAACATGGAGAGCACAGCAGTAAACAAAATAAACACAGCTGTTGTTCTCATCTGGGGCAATTAACAATGAGTTCTATTCTGGACACACTGGATGTGGGTTACCGTCAGGATAACCTAAGGAATAAATCTGTAGATAGAAACACAGTTTTCAAAAAAGTGTGGGCAAGACTCTCCACAGGGTTAGTGTGGGATGCTAAGCAGATAGAAACTGGGTAGAGAGGATTTTCAGGAGTTGAATAATTGACTGTTTCAATGAGAATACAATGCAGCCTTGTGAAATGGGCAATACGCAAGACATCATTTCCACAAGGTCTGGAAGCCTCAGAGGTGAAGTTTACGCATGATGAAGGATGAGGTCCAGGGTCGTCGCTCTAGATCAGGGTTAGGTGTGGGGACAGGAGCTGGAGGCCTGGAGGAGGCCCAGGACCATTAGGTTGAAAGAGTGGGAACATTTTTATTAGGCGAAGATATTTCAACGTATGATAAATTTAAATCAACACAAGAGAGCTTGGCGTAAATGTTAACAATATCTCAAACAGTTATTCTGAAGGAGAAGGAAAGCTTATAAGAGATTGGCCTGCCTTATGAGAACTGAGGGGAGAAAAATCCCAAGGATACAAATAATAAAATAGCCTGAATATGAGCTAAAAGAGAAGAAAATTTGAAAAGTGTAAAAGCTAAGCATAGGACTCACAAAAAGTATATTTTAGGGGAAAAGTCAGGAGAATATAAAATTAAAAGAAGATACAACCTTAGCTGGTGTGGCTTTGTTGGTTGGGTGTTGTCCTATATACTGAAAGGTTGCAGATTCAATTCCTGGCCAGGGCACATGCTCAGGCTGTGCAGACTAGATCCAAACTCGGGGGGCATGTGGGAGGCAGCCGTTCAATGATGCACTCTCACATCCATGTTTCTCTTTTATCCTTCCTCTCTCTCTAAGTATCAATGAACTATTCTTGAAGAAGAAGAAGAAAAAGAAGGAAGAAGAGGAGGAGAAACAGCTTCAAAGAGCATTGAAAAACCTGAAAATAAAAAAAAAATGGAGATGAGGATGACAAAAAAAGAGCTAATAACTATATCCAATTTAGCTCAACTAATAATGTTAAGAATTTTTATTAAAATAATAAATACCATTGAGATATACTTTGTGACATAATCTCCCTTCTCTCATTCCTACTGAACAATAAACTACACATATTGAAGACCATGAAATAATCAAATTAAAAGAACTCACTGGGGCCCTAGCTAGTTTGACTCAGTGGGTAGAGCGTTGGCCTGCGGACTGAAGGGTCCCAGGTTTGATTCCAATCAAGGGCACATGCACGGGGTTTCGAGCTCGATCCCCAGTAGGGGGTGCATGCAAGAGGCAGCTGATCGATGATTCTCTCTCATCATTGATGTTTTTATCACTCTCTCCCTCTCCCTTCCTCTCTGAAATCAATAAAAATATATATTTTTTAAAAAGAACCCACTGGAGAGGCAACATTGAATACTGCCTCATCCACACATACAAAAATGCAGTAATGAATGGGAATGAGCCACTCAAAAACTAAAAATCTCCTAATTCTCTAAACTGATAAAGAAAATATTTGGTTAATATTACCAGGGTATTTAGAGAAGCATAATTGGGCAGGGGGCTCTTTTCATCAAATCTGATCTTTTTTAAATAGTATTTCAACATTTCCTCTCTGACATCAGTTTGTAAAACTAGAAAATTCCAAAGTCAGTCAGAGAGAATTTATTAGTTATGTAATGTATTAATTTGGGGGAAGGAGTAGCTTAGTTTTCATCTCAAAAGTTACCTTTTTTTAAAGATACAATGAATTTAATCTGGTGCAGCTTACCATATTTTTATGAGGAAGAAATGCTATTAAGACCTTACAAACAAAATGTATTTTTATTAAAAATGACTAATGCTTAGTGAAAAGTTCAAAGGCTGGAAAAGAAGCACTAAAAAGAGTTTTTAAAAGCAGCAGTTCAGCTCGGTCACTGGAAAAGTCATTTTCATAGTTAACCTTCAGGGCTATGCAGCAGCTGGAAAAGCAGCGTGTTTTGTTGTACAGTTAATACAAGTCATGTACACTTCTTGAAAGAGTCAAAAAATGTTACCCTTAAAGACTTCAAATGACTCCATAAGAGCAGACAAGATATATATCGATTTAACTCACAGTGCACATCATATTAAAAGACTAGAGGCCTGGTGCATGAAAATTCATGCACTCAGGGTAGGGGGCCCTCAGCCTGGCCTGCACCCTCTCACAGTCTGGGACCCTTCAGGGGATGTCCACTTTCCGGCTTAGGCATGCTCCCCGGGGGATTGGGCCTAAGCTGGCAGTCAGACATCCCTCTGGCAGCCCGGAGGCCTCAGAGGATGTCCAACTAATGGCTTAGGCCCGCCCCCTCTAAGCTTCTGGCTGCTTCAGTCATTTAGAAGCAACAGCCAGAGACTGGAGGAAGGGAGGAGGATAAGGTTGGAACATGCACTCCCCAGGCGCTCTCCCTGCCATGGTCAGGCGGCCCTTTCCCACCACATTCTCCCTTTCAGGGTTCCAGCTGACCTCTCCTTTCCCCTTCCTGACTACCAGCCCCAGGGGAATACACCATTCCATGTGGCTTCTTGCTGCGTTCAAATTATTAAATTTCCCTCAAATCATCCCAAGTAGAAATATACCACCTGCTTCCAATAGATCCCCTAGCCGATAAAGATATCACTGGGCTTGTTCTGAGGGAGTGGTCCCAGGAAGGTGTACGCTGAGACGCTCTTCACAGAGTGATCTCTTCCTCACCCCATGAGGAGGCGGGACCCAACAGGTACAGTCTAGGGCAGGGGTCCTCAAACTTTTTAAACAGGGGGCCAGTTCACTGTCCTTCAGACCATTGGAGGGCCGGACTATAGTTTAAAAAAAAAAACTATGAACAAATTCCTACGCACACTGCACATATCTTATTTTGAAGTAAAAAAAAACAAAACGGGAACAAATACAATATTTGTATTTGCATGTGGCCCGCGGGCCGTAGTTTGAGGACCCCTGGTAGGGTATCTCTAGAGGGCATTAATTCTTTATTATATGGGACTTTTCAGGATATTTAGTAATTTTTACTCCCACCACTAAACACTATCAGTATTCTGCGTGCATTGTTACAACACAAACTTCTTTAGGGGAAGATAACAATCCTGGTTAAGAATAAAAGAACAAAAACAAAACAAACATAAAAACAATTCTTTGCTGTTCTTGATGTTTCCTTCCAATCTGAAGAAAAGTCCATTAAAGTTACATTCTTGGGCTCTTGCCCAAACTTGACTCCCCCTTCCTCAAGAGAGGCATACAGACTGACTGACTGAAAATGTTGAGAAAAATGGGAAGACATTTTCAACCCATTTCCCCTACCCTTTCTCTTGGAAACAAGCTGAATACAGAAAGCAAACACCCAGGCTACCTCCCCAAGATGAAAGCTGTTTGGGGCAGTTCTGCCCCCGCTGGGCAGTGCCGGCCCAGTCCTGTGCTGCGGGGACTGGGTGGGGAACGCTGCCTAGCTCTGGAGTCTGTCTGGAGGAAGCCCATTGCTCCTACGGCTAAACCACAATCCCCAATATCAGCTTTATGAAACCTAAAGGTGGCACTTGTATCTCCCATCATCCCTATTTCATTTCTCAGTTCATTCAAAACATTCAAAGAAAAGAGTGACATTATTTGCTGAAGCTCCTCAAGCCCAAACAACTAATGCCTGTCTGCTAACTTAAATTTTCCACTAACCTAAATCACACACATCCTTCCTTAACAAAACTTTCGCCACCTAAATCAAGCCCACACTTTTGAAAAGCCTAGTCTTCTCACCCTCTCACACTCATATGCAAAAGTCCATGGTGGCTAAGAAAATGTAGTCACTCAGAAACGGTTCGGTACGAAAAGCTTTGGGCGTTGGCCGGGTGGCTCAATTGGTTAGAACGTACGGGAGGCAACTGATCAATGTGTCTCTTTCTCTCTCCCTCTAAAATCAATCAATAAATAAAAAAGCTTTGGGAAGCACAATAACAGCAAGTATCATCTAGGAAACCCTTAATTCACAACCATTTTTCCCCAAAGCATTTACTTATTTTTTTCTCTGCTCATTAAAATTCCTGAATCAGGTCAACCTTCTTTTAAAGAATCTTCATAACATATTTCTATCACTAAACCAGACAGGTTAAATATTCATTGTTAAAGAGAAGTTTGTTGGGGAGGGGGAGGTTGGGGGTTAATGGGGGGGATGAGGACACATTTGTAATACGTTAACTAATAATAATTTAAAAAAAAAGAGAGAGAAGTTTGTTATCTCTCATTCTTTTATTAGCAGTATTTTCCTTGCCAGAAATATTTTCCACAAAGATATCCCAATTCAAGTCTTTTGAGCTATTCAATTGTTCAACTACTTGGGGTTTTGAAGGAAAATAACAGGCAGCATTTTTTCAGCCACTTTCTCCTCTTAATCGCTAAACATGTATACTTTAAGTGAAATTTAATCCAGCTTCTTCTGGTTTGTTTCCATTTAAATCATTAAAATGTTATTTTTTTTAAGTCATTTGTTGTCCAAGAGACTTTTTAAATTAGCTTCTATGCTTAAAAATCCAAATTGGCCATAAGAACATAAGCTCTTATGCCAAAAGTTCAGGTTTGGAACAAAAGTGTGAGCCCCACGTTGGAAATCAGTTTTAATGCCGGCTATGACATAAAGGGACCATGTGGACTCCTTCCCCTTCCCCGCCTCACTGAGCCTTCCGTAGAAGCAAACATTACAGCTGAGGTCACCAAAAGGTCTTCCAAATAAATCCTGTGCTCGGTATAATCAGTCAGAGCTTCTGAAAATTCTAATTTATGGTCTTAATTGTCTTATGCTTGTGCTAATCTCCTGTGATTTCTCGTCCACATTGTTTAAGCAGGGAAATTCTTTCGACTAAAAATTTAATTCATAAAAAAGGAATAAATGCCTTTTTTTCATGTTTATTCTTTTCATTTTCCTTCAAACCTAAAAATTTCCCTTCAATTAGAGAAGAATGTGTCCCCCTTGAGTAACACCACTATTGGCAGTCATTTTACCTCCTTTTATCCACTAGAAAAAACTCTTTGTCCTCCTCAGAGCATCATTGCCACTAGCAGTAGATTTTTGTACACTTCTGTTGCCACATCATAAATTAGGATAAAGCAAACGCTTCCACATATAAAATGGGGTACCAAATGACCATGTAACACCGAGGAAGGTAAAAGAAATCCTGGGGAAAGTTTTCTACTTTGCTGATTGGTTAGAAGAAAAATTAAAGTTTAACTTCCTTTCTGCACAAGTTTCTGGGTCTTCCTAATAAAAAGAGTGGATTTCACCAACATATTTATTCCTGGCTTGTTTCCATTAGAAAGATACACAACTCACATTCACCTACCTTCTCCTTCAAAAAAATTAATCTATAAATATATTCCTATGAATTGTGAAGATCAAAGAAACGAAGGCAACAATTTTCAAAGATATCAATGGTATTTTTTTGTTTGTGTCATAACATGTAGACAATTGGAAGAAACGGTTCAAAAGAAATAACAAATGGAGAAGTCCACAAGTTCAGACTAAAGATACAGCTTGGCTAAGGGGCACATTGCCTGTTTTGAGAACACTGGGTTTTAGTGAAATAAGTAAGAAGCATTCAAGAATACATGTTTTCCACATTGATTAGCACTTAACAACTCTAGCTTCTCAATTTAAAATATGATGTGAAAAATCTCTTTTAATATGCCTAAATGACTTATACACACCTATTTATCTACTTCCTGAGGGACTAATATTCCCAAATTCATCAAACTATCCTCTATAGCAGTGGGTCGCGACCCCTTTGGGGGTCGAAGACCATTGGAAAACACATATATAATTACATATTGTTTTTGTGATTAATCACTATGCTTTAATTATGTTCAATTTGTAACAATGAAAATACATCCTGCATATCAGATATTTACATTATGATTCATAACAGTAGCAAAATTACAGTTATGAAGTAATTTAATGGAAATAATTTTATGGTTGGGGGTCACCACAACATGAGAAAGTGTATTAAAGGGTCGCAGCATTAGGAAGGTTGAGAACCACTGCTCTATAGTGTTGTGGTTAAACTGCCAACCTATAACCATTATTTATCAAATGATAAGTTACATATCAGTTATTCACTAGAGGTTTATTTGTTATAATACATTGATGAATTATGGTCAGTGGTGGCACCAAATATTAAAAAAACATATAAACTTGCCTAATTGAAAATTCTACAATAGCTTTACTTTGAAATTTTCATAATTTATTATTCATACGTTTTTAAGCCAAAGTTATCCTTAGGTATTGCTGCATACGTTTATGCTTTCAAATTAATCCTCGGTTGCTTCCCTTTAATTCCAGATCCAAGACTCTATCATCTTAATTATAAATGACACAAGATACAGAAAGACAATTATTAAATAGAGACCCAGTGCATGACATTCATGCCCTCAGGGGGTAGGGGACCCTCATCCCGGCCTGCACCCTTTTGCAGTCCAGGAGCCTTCAGGGGATGTCCGACTGACGGCTTAGGCCCACTCCCTGCTAAAACATTAAATATTCAAAACTACTTTAGCCATCACTCATGCAATAGGTAACAAATTTTAAAGTTTATATTTTAATATCATGGCTCATATTTTGAAATGTATTTTCATCTGAGGATTCCTAAAAATTTTTAAACATTGGAATTTTAGAGGGGGGGGGTGAATATCATTGTACATTCATAATATATCCTCACAAACTGAGTCAAAGGAAATAAAATCACTGGTAAAGAGCCAGACAGATTATAAGAAGTGTCATGTCCCAGCTATTCTACTTACTACTACAAAGCATAAATAGTGTTACCTACCTGCCTCCCTAAAATTAACATTTCTCTAACAGTAAAGTCTATGATTTTTTTAGGGTTTTCTTATCCTTTAGACTTCATCCTTTTGCAACATGAAAGGACCAAAAAATAATGATTATTTTTCCATTTGCATTTTTGTTCTTTTTTATCAATACTTTTGTTTTCTCACAACTGAAATGCACAGAATTCTTGCATTATGTTTGGAGGGTAGTCAATAAATCCCACTCAACATTTGGCATAGCTCACCCGAACCTATCTTTAATAAGGCAGCAATCCCTTTCCTCAGAGGTGCTGCATTATTCTGACAATCGTGGCACTGGTGTAATTTTCTCTGCCAACATGACATAACGGGGACCATTCTGCACTGCCTCACAAGCACCAGCCCAGAGAGACCATGAGCTCAGCTCTCACATGGCAGAATACCATTATGAAAAAATTAAAAGGTCCATGATATAATTTTTAGGTTTTACAGACTCTCTATGAATTTTAATACTAAGAATCTCATTTAGAAGGAAATAAAAATTAAACTAAAGAAACAATTACTTTTTCCTATTGGGCTCCTCATTTCACAACAGGCTGCTCTAGAAAGTCTTCTTGATTGATTCTCCAAATAAAAGTGACATGCACTAACAGGTCCAAACAAAATTCCTATTTCCGAGAAACCAGGTAAGAAAAACATACCAGAGAATTCACTTTTTTGCTGGATGTAACTACAACAACAAGAAAGGCTGGTTAGAGCAACACTAAACTTGGCTCAATCATGAAATGGTCTCAGCTTGGGATAGAATAGAATTTATAATGCATGACAGAAGCAACGTTGTAATGTACAATTATATAATTTACTTGAACAGTTGCTTTCCATATGGGAAGTAACAGATTGCCCAGTTGCATTTTGGCTAAGACTAATCCTACCATATTTCAGGGTAAAACAATTTTGTTGAAATCTGGAAACGTGCAGACAGCATCTCCAGGTCTCTCTGATGGCTCTTGACATTGTTTCTTTTTTTCTAGGAATAGTATACAGCTGTATCCTCCTTCCTAAATGCACCTGACCCACATTTAGCACATAGTATTTTCTGAGAAACGTAACCATAACTATGCCCCATAGATTTTACAGTTGAGATAACCATTCAGCCAGATTTCCATGATGAAAATTAAAACAAATTAAAAATAACAATCAGAGATAAAAAGGGATATAAAAAAAAACAAATCTTCCTCTGCATATTCCTTCCTAAACATTCAATTTTACAAGAAAAACATACTTCAGAGAAAATGGGTCTTATTCTCTCTCATTTTATATCTTAGTTGAATATGAAAGTAGAACTCCTACATATTTAATAATATTCCCTCCCAGTTAAGTTACACTCCAAAAGTATTTTATGGACTGTGGAACATTCTTATCCATGACCTTAACATTTTAGAACAGGTTGATGGATAAGCAATGCATTTTCTATACGGATGCATAAATGATCTGGATCCCAGAATATATCTTCAAAGTTTGAAAACACATTGTCCAGTAAAAATCTGTCATTATCACCCTTTGAAAGGGTCTTGAAATTGCAACTATCTATGGCCAAATATCATTTTCTGAAATCTGTCCCCCTGTGCATGGATTTATGAGTCCCACAGTTAGACAAAGGGAAATTATCCAAGGCAAAGTTGTCCAAATAGGCAATTCTCCAGCAGACTGGAGCCAAGACAATCCTCTGGAGATAACTGCACAGGTTCATCTGCAGCTGTGTGGGATATTTGAAGAGTTTAGGTGTTTCCAGGAAGAACAAACTGGTAAGATTGTTTTTGTGTCCTAGACTACTTGTTTATATTTTTAAAAAAAAAAAAAAGTAGGGAGAAGGCTTAAAATTTTGCATATCTGTATTTCTACCACTAAACGATTATGTTAGACTGCAATATTTCTTCCTCTAAATAATTATATATATTACATTATGTTATGTATGTTATAAAATCATAAACTTATTTTCAACTCTGGAGTATTCAAACAGCAAACCAAGTAGTAGAGAAACATAAGACTGGAGACACAATGCAACAATTATCAAACATTTCCATGTAGTGCCTGCAAAGAATAATAACAGTCTTTCATGTGAGAACTAGCTGCACATATGGAATCTCATTTGATCCTCCAGATAACCCAAGGGGTACATAGGGAAGTTATTATGAACCTTTCACAGATGAGGAAATTAAAGCTCAGAAAGCTGTGATATATTCAAAGGCACCCAGCTAGAAAGTGAGAAGTAAGGATTCAAACCAAGTGTTCTTATATGGAAACCAGCATCCTCGCCACACATGCCTTCTAGGGCAAGCTCCAAATGTGAGAATGGAAGGTAATCACCACCCTTACGTAATTAAGAAGACACAAAAAAAGGCCTTCCTCCCCATCTCCCTGAGAATCCCTACCATCTCCACTACCACCACTTCTACTCTACTGATGAGTAAGCTCTTTTCTCCACTAAGTCTTACTTTTTATGAAAGCATTCCTGAGTTTCTAACAATTTAAGTTAATACTTTTTAGCATGAATTACCCACTTTTATCATACCTTTTTCTAATTCCTCAGAATAAGAGAGACATAATTGGCAATCTCCGTGATAAAGACAAAGCAAAAAGGATGAGTGGTGAAAAACACAGAAAACTCAAAGATGCTAAAACTGAAAATGTTTCCTAGTGCTGGCCCGTTTTTAAATTGCACAATAAGAAGTACCTAACCACGTCCCACTTTCCAGATGTCTGCAATCCAAGCATGATGTAGAAGAAAGTTGTTATTTATGCCCATGTTGCCATACACTTTGATTTATCACTTGACCAGAGAAAATGCATTATGCTCATTTAACACCTGTTTATCGAGTTCACTATGTGTCAGATACTGAAATAAATTCTGAGATTAAAATGAAAAATAAGAGAATATATCTGTATTCAAGAAACTTGTAGTGAAGCAAATTAGACTAAAAACATCGAACACTACACCCTTTATAAAAACTCACTCATCTGGCATTGTTAATCCTCCACCTGAAACTCTCTCTTCCATTTGCTTATATGACATTGACATCAAGGTGGAGTACTTTCCCCTGTTACCTATCTGTCTAACGGCTTTCCCTCAAATGTATTTGTGCAGTACTGTTGTTCTCCTCATCTCACAAATGCCAGTGTTCCTCAGTAATCTGTCCTGATGCTTTCTTCTCCTCTCACGATGCAGCCTCTCCTGGGCTCTCACATATTCAAAGACATCAAATCGCAATCAATGTCTCCAGCTCCTTTCCCTCTCCTGACACCAGTCCTATGTACTCAATTGCTAACTAGGTATCTCCACATAAATGCTTTAGATATCTCGTTCCCTTCCCCACTAATTGTCAACATACTACATTTTTTGTGCCCCAAACTTCCACTCATTCTATACATCTAATCAATTAAAAGTCACTCCATCCATTCACTTATGCATTCAGTCATATGTCAGTTGTCTATTTAGTACCATGTAGTGTGTCATACACTAGAGTGTCATGCTCACTTAGTCACTGCCCTTAGACAAAGAGGTAAATACAATACACCATTGTAAATGTCATGATGACATAGATATAGCCTGCCCTATGACCTACCCAAACTTGAGACTGGGTAAAGACTTCCTAAAGGAAGTGATATCTAAGATGAAATCTAGAAAGTGGATAAGAGACAAGTGGGAAGAAAGGAGCATGTGTAATATCATGAAAGTAAGAGAACATGGCACTAAAAAATAAATGTAAAGAACTTTAATATGTCTAGAGCTTAGAATAAAAAAGGTTGAGTGGTGAGTGGTGAGAGTAAAGAAGTAGACAGGGCCTTAAAAGCCATTCTTAAAGGTTTAGACTGTAACAGCAACTAGAAGTCACTGAGGGGTTTTAAACAGATGAAGAATATAATATGTGCATATGAATAGACTGAAAGGGAAAGAAGTGACATGGAGTAAAATAGAAGGCTCTTGTATTCATCCTGATGACAGATTGATGTCAACTTGAACTAGGAAAATACCAATAGGGCTAGAAAGAAGTTGACAGATCAGAGAAAATATTTAGAAGGTGGAACAAATAGGATCCAATTACCTTCAGATATGGAACATGAGGGGAAAGGGCAAACGAAAAATGATTTTCAAGTTGTGTCTTAGATTAACTGCACTATGCCACTTAATGAGACTGGAAATAATAGATGATAAGCAAGCTTGTGGGAAAAGATGACAAGATGTGTTGTTTTGAAATACCTGTGAGATAGCCAAGTGAAAACACCTAATAGGCAATTTTACAGACAGGAGTCCCCGCCCCCCCCCCCACATCAGTTTTGCTTTCCACAGTTTCAGTTACCTCCAGTCAATCACAGTCTGAAAATATTAAATGGAAAATTCCAGAAATAAATAATTCATAAGTTTTAGATTGCTTCCTATTCTCAGTAGCATGATGAAATCTTGTACCTCCCCACTCTGTCCCACCCAGGACGTGAACCCTCCCTTTGTCCCGCGTATCCATGCCATAGTGCTCCCTTGTCTGTCAGTCACTTAGTAGTTGTCTTGGTTATAAGATCAGCTGAGTTGGCATTGTAGTGCTTGTATTCAAGTAACCCTTGTTTACTTATTAATGGCCTCAAGTCACCAGAGTAGTGATGCTACCCATTTTGATGTACCAAAGAGTAGCTGTAAGGTGCTTGCTTTAGGTCAGTGATCAGCAAACGTGGCTCGCAAGCCACATGTGGCTCTTTGGCCCCTTGAGTGTGGCTCTTCCACAAAATACCACGTGCGGGCGCGCACGTACAGTGCGAAGCTGACTTAAAACTTTAAGTAAAGTTTATTAAGTTCATTTTAGGGAACATTGTGGAGTGAAAGAAGATGTAGTGTCGAGGATTGAGAAAGGTATGTTGAGATGGTTTGGGCATATAGAGAGGATGAACGAAAGGAGTAGACGAAACAAGTATACAAGACAAGTGTGGATGGGAAAGTTAGAAGGGGTCGACCTCAGTGAATGTACCTCAATCAGATTGAGGACCTTTTTAGCAAAGGCCAGCTTAGGAGTACCCTAATTGAGTTAATAACAATGTACCTACCTATATAGTTTAAGTTTAAAAAATTTGGCTCTCAAGAGAAATTTCAATCGTTGTACTGTTGATATTTGGCTCTGTTGACTAATGAGTTTGCTGACCACTGCTTTAGGTGAAAATATATGTATATGTAGGGAAAACACACAGTATATGTAGGGTTCAGTACTATTCGAGTTTTAGGCATCCACTGGGGAGTCTTGGAACATATCCTGGTGGATAAGGAGGGACTACTGTATTGGTTTGGAGTTCAAAGCTGATTGGTGAGAAGGAATCAACCACTTGGGAATCATCAGCATACAATTAATAATCATCATCATGATTAGTATTTTAAGTCATGGAAATTGGTGATCTAGCAAAAGAACTAGAGAGTGAAAAGAGAAGGCAGCTCTAAGAGAAACTCCTCAGGGAAAGAGTCCTGCAAAGATGAGTAAGAAAGGACACCCAGGAGACATGATGGGAGAAACCAAGATGGCGGCATAGGTAAACACCGGAGATTGCTGCCTCGCACAACCACTTCAAAAATACAACTAAAAGATGGAATGGACATCACCCAGAACCACAGGAAGGCTGGCTGAGTTGAAATTCTACAACTAGAAGGAAAGAGAAAAGCATACCGAGACTCAGAGGAGGTGCGGTGCGCAAGTAAAATACAAAGATGCAAGGGTGCATGCAGAGAGGGCTGGCGGCTGAGGTCATGATTGTCTTTTTCAATCGGGAGGGAGTCTCAGGCTCTGAGCTCCAGTTCCGGGTGAGTCTCTGGGGACTCAGACTCATACGGGAGAAACGGGACTGTCTGGCATCAGTCAGAACTCGAGGGCAGCTTTCTCTCGGAGGCACACGCAGCAATTGCTGGGGCCTCTGAGGACAGGACTGAGAGCAGCCACACTGCTCGCTCTGCCCGCCCAGTTGATCCCCTGGGGCTCCACCTCGCCTAAGCCATGCACGGAGGCTTTTGCATAAGAAAGGCCTGGCCCTTTTTAATCTGAAAATTACTTAACAAACTGTAGCTTCCCAAGGCCCCAGGGCAACTTGCATTGCTTTACAGCTGGCTTCTGCAGGGTAGCCTCAGGCAGAGGCTAGATTAGCACCTCCTTAGATCCAAGAGCCAGTGTACCCAGTGGTCAGAGTGGGACCATCTAATTATAACTCTGCAGATCCATAAGGAACACACTCAGGGGGCAGACTCAGTGAGCACCAAAGCCCCACTGAAGCAAGTCTTGCCCCGTAAGGGTGTCTTCAGCACAGAAGTTCTCCCACCGTAGACACAGCTGATTCTCACAGCCAATTGGCCTGAGGTCAAATCCTCCCAGTGTTACCTACAACAATCAAGGCTTAACTACAACAAGACTGTGCACAAAGCCCACAAGGCGATGCACCAAGAGTGTCTACCTCAGGTAATTGGGGAGGCTGAGCCACCGGGCCCTATAGGACACTTAGCACAGAAAGCCACTCTATCGACACAGTGAAGCACAAAGAATGCTGAGACAAAGAAACAGGACAGAAATGGAGAAAAGCAAACTACTGGATATAGAGTTCAAAACCACAGTTATAAGGTTTCACAAGAATTTTCTAAAAACCGCTGATAAATTTAGTGAGATCCTCCAGGATATGAAAAAGGACCAACTAGAAATTAAGCATACACTGACTGAAATAAAGAATAATATACAGACTCCCAACAGCAGACCAGAGGAGTGCAAGAATCAAGTCAAAGATTTGAAATGCAAAGAAGCAAAAAACACCCAACCGGAAAAGCAAAATGAAAAAAGAATCCAAAAATATGAAGATAGTGTAAGGAACCTCTGGGACAGCTTTAAGCGTACCAACATCAGAATTATAGGGGTGCCAGAAGAAGAGAGAGAGCAAGATATTGAAAACCTATTAGAAGAAATAATGACAGAAAACTTCCCCTACCTGATGAAAGAAATAGACTTACAAGTCCAGGAAGCGCAAGGAACCCCCAAACAAAAGGAATCCAAAGAGGACCACACCAAGACACATCATAATTAAAATGCCAAGAGAAAAAGACAAAGAGAGACTCTTAAAAGCAGCAAGAGAAAGAAAGTCAGTTACATACAAGGGAGTACCCATACGACTGTCAGCTGATTTCTCAACAGAAACTTTGCAGGCCAGAAGGAAGTGGCAAGAAATATTCAAAGTGATGAATGCCAAGAACCTACAACCAAGGTTACTTTAACCAGCAAAGCTATCATTCAGAATTGAAGGTCAGATAAAGAGCTTCACAGATAAGAAAAAGCTAAAGGAGTTCATCACCACCAAACCAGTATTATATGAAATGCTGAAAGGTATCCTTTAAGAAGAGGAAGAAGAAGAAAAAGGTAAAGATACTAATTATGAACAACAAATATGCATCTATCAACAAGTGAATCTAAAAATCAAGGGAATACATAATCTGATAAACAGAATGAACTGGTGATTATAATAGAATCAGGGGCATAGAAAGGGAATGGACTGACTATTCTTAGGGGGAAAAGGGGTGTGGGGGATGCAGGAAGAGACTGGACAAAAATCACGCACGTATGAATGAGGACAGTGGGTGGGGAGTAAGGGCGGAGGGTGGGGTGGGAACTGGGTGGAGGGGAGTTGTGGGGGGGGAAGAGGAACAAATGTAATAATCTGAACAATAACGATTTAATTAAAATAATTAATTAATTAATTAAAAAATAAATAAATAAATAAAATAAACCTTTCCTGCTAGCTATTTTAAAGTTATCATTCTAGCTTTTTAGAAGATGGTAGCTAATGGTATGGCAGGCTGCAAGATAGTGTGTGAATGAGAGAGCGAAAGGAGAGTGCGTGGACGTGTGGAAAGTGTCTGTATTTGTGAGTGAGGGACTGTTATATTCCACAAGACAGTTGGGGACTGGTGGAACAGGTTCCCCTGGCTGGGCAGCATCTACTACTGCTGAAATCTCTCCCGGAGCCGCTGGCTCTGCCACAGAGACCGCGCCATCTTGAAGGGGAGAGCAGCTATGATCAGAAGCCCAGCCTTATCTTCAACCGGGGAGACCTCAGATACCTCCCGGGGCTCTACACCACAATGTCCAGGGACCAGTTGCCTCAGCCGAGAACTCACAAACACGAAGACTCCAGCCTCCCCAGCCATGGGTGCCTAAAAAGTTTCTCCAGGGGAAGACAAGGTGGTGGCTGAATATGTGGTCAGGTGCTACGGCTTCTCACAGAGCAGATAGAAGCAACAGCTGAATTGAATAACACCCACCCGGAATTGGTGAATTAAACACAGCTGGTGAGGCAATCTGTGGACGGAAAGGTTAGAGATCACCTGGAGCAGTGGTTCTCAACCTTGGATGCACATTAGAATCACCTGGGAATCTTTTTAAAATCCTGATTTCTGGGCCTCATCCTCCGGAAATTCTGTTCCTTTTTTATGGGGTGGGGCCACAACATTAGTAACAAAGAAACAGAATTTCTGGAGGAACCACTGGCCTGGAGAGAGTCAACGCAGGAGAGAGAGAACTACATAATCAGACACCCTGAGAGGAGTGAACACGGGGAGACCAAGAAACAGCCCCCATACAAAAGAAAAGGAGGAATCACTGGGAAAGGAAGTTAACCAAATTGAGGCAAGCAATTTATCAGGAAAAGAATTCAGAGCAATGGTCATAAGGATGCTGGAAAGGATGGAAGACAAATACAACAATATGTGTAAGAATCAAGAGGAAATGAAGAGGAAATGAAGAATGACATTGCTGCAATAAAGGACATAATAGAAAGCATCAACAGTAGACTAGAAGAAGTGGAGAATTGCATCAGTGAGCTAGAAGACAAGGTAGGAAAAAATACCCACGCAGAGCAGCAACTGGAAAAAATAACTTAAAGAACAGGAGGAGAACCTAAGGGAACTTTGGGACAATACGAAACAAAACAACATCTGCATAATAGGGTGCCAGAAGGAGAGGAAACTGAGCAAGGAATAGAAAACCTGTTTGAAGAAAACTTCCCTGATATTGGGAAGAAAAAACTCACACAAGTCCAAGAAGCTCACAGAGTCCCAAACAAGATGAACCCAAAAAGACTGACACCAAGACACATTATAATTAAATTGGCAAACACCAACAACAAAGTAAGAATCTTAAAGTCTGCCAGAGATAGATAGAAAGTTACCTACAAGGGATCTCCCATTAGAGTATCAACTGATTTCTCAACAGAAACACAGAAAGTTATCAGTTCATCTGCGTACATCCCCAGCAAATAATCATTTTTTATTCAAGATTTCAAACTTAAATTATTCCTTTTTAATTGTAGATAAATTAACAAGTTAGGATTCTGCTGTGTTTGTTATGGAAAGAGTATACTTTGAGATGGGAAGGGGAAGGATATACTTCCCTTTTCAATGCCTACTTTGTTCTTCAAAAAGTAATTTATTTTTTTAAACATATTTTATTGATTTTTTACAAAGAGGAAGGGAGAGGGACAGAAAGTTAGAAACATCGATGAGAGAGAAACATCGATCAGCTGCCTCCTGCACACTCCCTACTGGGGATGTGCCTGCAACCAAGGCACATGCCCTTGACCAAAATTGAACCTGGGACCCTTCTATCCACAGGCCAACACTCTATCCACTGAGCCAAATTGATTAGGGCTCAAAAAGTAATTTCAATACTTCTTATAAACTCTCTAGTTATTGAAATAATCCAATCTAACCTAAAACCTAGCATCTTTAAGTTTTAAAATATAAAAGTAACTAACTGGCCCTAACTGGTTTATTCTGTTCATCAGATTTTTTTATTGACTTAATTTTTAGATTCACTTGTTGATAGATATGTATTTGTTGTCCCTTTGTTGTTCATAATTTTTATCTTTACCTTTTTCTTCTTCCTCTTCTCAAAGAATACCTTTCAGCATTTCATATAATCCTGGTTTGGTGGTGATGAACTCCTTTAGCTTTGTCTTGTTGTGAAGCTCTTTATCTGACCTTCAATTCTGAATGATAGCTTTGCTGTAGAGTAATCTTGGTTGTAGGATCTTGCTATTCATCACTTTGAATATTTCTTGCCACTTCCTTCTGACCTGCATGGTTTCTGTTGAGAAATCAGCTGGCAGTCATATGGGTACTCCCTTGTATGTAACTGACTTTCTTTCTCTTGCTGCTTTTAAGAGTCTCTCTTTGTCTTTTGCTCTTGGCATTTTAATTATGATGTGTCTTGGTGTGGTCCTCTTTGGATTCCTCTTATTTGGGGTTTTCTTTGCTTCCTGGACTTGTAAGTCTATTTCTTTCATCAGGTAGGGGAAGTTTTCTGTCATTATTTCTTCTAATAGGCTTTCAATATCTTGCTCTCTCTCTTCTTCTGGCACCCCCATAATTCAGATGTTGGTACATTTGAAGTTGTCCCAGAGGCTCCTTACACTATCTTCATATTTTTGGATTCTTTTTGTTTTTTGTTTTTCCCGTTGGGTGTTTTTTGCTTCCTCATATTTCAAATCTTTGACTTGATTCTTGGGATCCTCTAGTCTTTTGTTGGATCTCTGTATATTATTCTTTATTTCAGTCTGTGTATGCTTAATTTCTGACTGGTCCTTTTCCATTTTTTTTGGTATTCTTATTAAGATCCTGAAGGTCTCACTAAGTTCCTTGGAGATTTGTAGAAGATTCTTGAGTAACCTTATAACTGTGGTTTTGAACTCTAAATTCAGTAATTTGCTTTCCTCCATTTCTTTCATTTGTGACATGTTTCTTTGTCTCCGCATTTGGGCTGCTTCCCTGTGTTGATAGAGTGGCTTTGTGTGGTAGGTGTCCTATAGGGCCCAGTGGCTCAGCCTCCCCAATCACCTGAGGTGGACACTCTTGGTGCACCCCTTTGTGGGCTGGGTGCACAGTCTTGTTGTAGTTAAGTCTTGATTGCTGTTGGTATCCCTGGGAGGAAATGACCTCCAGGCCAATTGACTGCAAGGACCTGCTGTGTCTATAGTGGAAGAACTTCTGTGCTGGAGACACCCTTCTGGGGCAGGACTTGCTTCAGTGGGGCTTTGGTGCTCACTGAGTCTGCCTCTTGAGTATGTCACTTATGGATGTGAGGAGTTGAAATCTGGTATCTGACCACTGGGTACACTGGCTCCTGGATCTCCAAGGAGGTGCAAATTCAACCACTGTGTGAGTCCACCCAGCAAGAGCTACCACAAGATCTGCAGATTTCTCCTCTTTGTTTGGGGTTTAGAAGTTTTGCAGCTACCTGACCCAGCTGCAGTTTGTTAGGTTAGGCTGCAAAAGGACAGGCGATTCCTTTGCACCACTGCGTACAGCTTCGGGGGTTGTAAATTGGGTGGGGCGGGGTCTCAGAGAATCACCAGGGCAGAACAAACAGCGATGGCTGTCCATCAGCCGTTTCCAGGTCTCCAGGTCTCTGCGACCCCGCGTTCCCGCATCCCCGAGTCCCACGCCCCCACAGTAACAATGATCCCTGTGAGCAGTTCTGCAAGAAAGCCACCCTCACTTTCCGACCCGATGCCAAACAGTCCAGTTTCTCCCCCTAGGAGTCTGGGTCCCTAGAGTCTCACTGGAAACAAGTTCAGTGCAGTCAGGAGCTTGTACGTCCCAATTGAAAAAAACCATGCACCCAGGTGCAGCCCAGTTCACACACCTCCGTACCTCTACTCTTGGCGCCTCCGCACCTCCTACCCAGCCTCAATGCGCTTTTTTCTTTCCTTCTAGTTGTAGAACTTCCACTCAGCCAGCTTTCCCGTGGTTCTGGATGTTAGCCGTTTTGTCTTTCAGTTGTAGTTTTAATGTGGTTGTGGGGGGCAGCATGTACAGGTATATACCTTATGCTGCCATCTTGGTTGTTCCTATTCATTATGTTTTAATCCTAAGTAAGCCACCCTCCTCCTTTCCATAAACATTTATTTATGATTTGGCTGGAAGATTGGAGAATACAGTTTGCAGTGGTTCTAGACTTTTTTTTCTTATAAGACTACACATATTAGTTCTCAAAAATATTACCTACATAAGGAATTACAGGCTAGTCTTCCCCCTTGCTTCCTAATTCCAATTCAATTTACGGATGAAGCAATGAGTCACAAATGGAACAGAATATGTACAAGGCAACACAGTCTCTGAGTACTTAATGATGGTTGCATTATTTAAAAAGCTTCCCCACATATAGGCATGACTGAAAAAGAGGAAGCTTGATGCACCCAGGAGAGGTATAAAGGAGACAGTTGTGGCAGAAAAGCGGCCGGGAGAAAACATTTGAGAAAAGGGAGGAGGAAGGTGAAGAGTGCAGTCAAGTCATAGCCGTTGAATATTTGGAGAATTGGGAAAACGCTCAAATTAAACCATGAAGTATAAATACTCATACAGGAAATTGTATAAACAGCATAGCCCCAATTTTCTGATACAAGTGTGTCTGTTCTTGAAGAAAGCATACCAAATATTGAGGGATTGGTTTTTCCCTAGATTATACTTTTTATTTTTTTTACTCTTTCATTCTACTCGTCCATATATTTTTAACATAAATTGTGCCTTTTGAGACTGAAAAAGTACACAATAAGTGAAAATGTGGCTCTTTTTTTTCCATCTAACTGCTATCCTGTGGAGCTCTAGCACCCACTCTCTGAGGATCCTAGAAGTAAATGAGTGGATTAAGGTTAGTCTTCTTCTTCAGGTCGTAGGACACACAGTTCCAAGGTGGAACAGTAACTTCCAGGGAACCAGTGCCCCTTCCCAGCCCTCCAGCTCCCTAAGATGGTGACCCACGGAACTAAGCAGATGATGAATGCAGCGCCTGGCTGGCTATCTTCAGACCTGGGTCTCTATTTTGGGGCACCCCCTCCTACCTCCAGGACTAGCTGGGCTCACTTTTCCTCTCACTGTCCATAAATACTTGCCATCATTATCTATATACATAAAAGGCTAATATGCAAAGTGTCCCCGCGGGAGTTCGACCAAGAGACCAGGAGTTCGATCACTCACTATGATGTGCGCTGACCACCAGGGGGCAGCGCAGAATGAAGGAAGGCCCCAGCCGGCAGCCAGAAGGCCCCAACTGGCCCTGATTGCTGGCCAGGCCTAGGGATCCTACCTGTGCTCTAATTTCATGCACCAGACCTCTAATTTAAAATACTTTGCCTTACAGTGAAAGGAATGGACCATATAAACATGATTTAAACCCAAGTAAGATGCTATATTACACGATTTGGCTATTTTTAGAAAAATGTCACTCTAGAAATAAATAAATAAATCTACACTAATAAACGAGAAAGATGCAAATTGACCGTCCTGCAATGCCCACCAGCCAATCAGGAGTGAGAATGCAAATTAACCAGACAAAGATGGCATGTTTAATTTGCATGCACAGGCACCGAGCGGCCAAGGGCAGGGTGGCACCAAGCAGCCTGGGTCCTGGAGACGGGCATCCTCGGGAACCAGGCAGCTCTGAGCCTATAGGCCAGCCTGTAGGCCTGGAGCAGCCAGGGTCCTGAAATGCCCCTGGCCACTCTGGGCCTATGTTCGCAGGCACCAAGCAGCTGGGGGCGGGGCGGGAACATCCCCAGGACCCAGGCACTCTGAGCTGGCGTGCGTGCAAGCGGCTGGGGGTGGGGTGGGAACGTCTCCCACAGCAAGTGAGCTGACAGCAGACTGCGGGGGACTGCTTGGCAGCAAGGGGCAAGCAGTGTCGCGCAGGGCCCCCACAGAGAGCAGACACCAGGGACCTGCTTGCCCTGTCGCGATGAGCCAGAGCACAGACAGAAGGGCCCTGCTTGCTCCTGGCCCCAGCGGTGAAGGGCAAGCAGGCCCCCACAGAGAGCAGACACCAGGGCCTGCAGTGGAATCAAGCAGGCAGGTCCACAGAGAGCAGAGAACCACAGGGAGCAGGCCTAAACCATCAGTAAGACATCCCCTGAGGGCTCCCAGATTGCAGAGGGTGCAGGTCGGGCTAAAGGAACGCCCCCCCCCCCATGCACAAATTTCGTGCACAGGGCCCCTAGTAAATAAATAAACAAACTGTATACACTATTGGACATACAGAGTCCTGCATCCTATTAGACTGATTGTTGAGAGGGAAAGGAGGTAGGGAAGGTAAGAAAGGAAGAATTAAAGAATCTTGTTCACATAAACTCTAACTTGAGGGATGAAGGAGATGTGGAGGGGATAGGGCAGGTGAACTGTTGTGGAAGATGAGTTTGGTCAGAAAACAAAGAAATCAGTTTGGACAACTGATTTTTAATAGATTATCTTTTGATTTTATTCATTAAAAAAGGGGGGGGGGCCTAGCTGGTTTGTCTCAGTGGATAGAGCATCAGTTTGCAGACTAAAGGGTCCCAAGTTCGATTCCGGTCAAGGGTACATGCCTGGGTTGTGGGCTTGATCCTCACTAGGGGATGTGCAAGAGGCAGACAATCAATGATTCTCTCTCATTATTGATGTTTCTATCTCTCTTTCCCTCTCCCTTCTCTCTGAAATCAATAAAGATATATTTTTTTAAAAAAGGGGGGAGGGGGGAGAACCCAGCACCTGGTCATTGAAGACTTTACAAGGCCATTCCTCATTAATCCAGGTCCAGTTAAAAAGACCAGAACAAGAACTCAAATTTAATGATCTGTAGATTTTTTTTCCTAAATAATCTACTATGAGATGACAAACATATAAAAGAGAAAATATGATAAATTATTTGCAAGTTTATCAAACCAGCAACTACTTACTTCAAATGTTCTTAAGTTTTTATGTTGTATAAATGAAATCATAGTTTAAATGTTAACAATGATGCTTCTTGATGCACTCACTGCTCAGTACATAGTCCTTCAGGAAGGTTATTTTGAAGAGCAAAGCAATGCTTCTAACCACTTCTGTTAACTTGATCCCAAGATTAGCAGTCAAGTGGGAAATACCATCATGGGTGGAAGAAGAGCTTTCTCTTTAGAAATAATATAACTAAGGATGTCATTGAAGCTATTTCAAGTAAATTCTAAAGCACCTACTAAAGGCCCAGGTCACTTTGTGGGGGAGGGGGGGGGGGGGAAACAGGGAAATGTGTTATATAAAGGTTAACAGTGCTTTAAAATCAATATAATGTAAATTTGTATTTCATAAATAGTGGTTATTGCATGTGGTGACTCAAGTAACACTCACAGCTACAATTCTAACATAAAATATTTTAGAGGGGAGAAACAGTGCAAAGCCTCAAGTCCAGAACACTGTCTCGAACTGGAAGGAAGGTAAATCAAAACATACCATTTTCATATTTTAAAAACTCCTAAAACTTAGATTTTCCTGTAACCAAGAGTATAAACTCCTGATCAGCTTATACACAGCTTTATATTAATTTATATTCACCTCCCAAACTCTTCATATTTGGTTACACTTTCGGAATGCCAGCACAAATCTTCACTGAAATAAAAATAAAAAAAAATAAAAATACCTTCCAAGCAGCTTTTCTTTTCAAACACAACTTCAAAACTTGAAGAGTCACAGTGCCCTCTAGCGACCACTGACAAGACCCACTTTTATTTGATTTCAGAGGACAAAAGTTTAAATGAATCTTATACATGAATCTTTATCCCATAAATATTTCTAAATTCCAGTTTCTATTTCTGAACAGGAAAAGTATAAGTTACAATTGGTTAACTACATCGCACACCAGAGAATGACTCCTTTTTTGATCCCCAGTTACATTGCATCTGTAGGGCAAAGGGGTTTAATTCCTATCAATCCTGTGAAACAAGATGTATTCAAATGTAAAATTATTTCCTTTTTAATCTTTTTTAAATTGATTTAGAGAGAGAGGAAGGGTGAGATAGATGGGGGAGAGAGAGAGAAACATTGATTTGTTGTTTCACTTATTTATGCATTCATTGGTTGGGTCTCATGTGTGCCCTGATGAGAGATTGAACCCGCAACCGTAGAGTGTCAGGACGACACTCTAACCAACTGAGCTACTCAACCAGGGCTCAAAAATATAAAATTCTTAAACAAGAACTGTGATGAGGACAAGTTTGTGGAGTTGTGGATTTGTATTCTAGTCCCAAATCTGTCAACGGCCGACATTATGACCTGTAGCCAGAAACTTGATCTCACTGCACCTCACTTTTCTTCATCAGTAAATGAAGAAAGGTTGGCAATGTTGGCAAGTGTGGAAGGAAATGGACTCAACACTTCCAGTGGGAGCACTGATGCTACAGCTATTCTAGTGAGAAAATCGGCAATAACACGCAAACAAACAGGGGTTTCCTAAGCACACTGGTAATAACTCTCAAGAACCAGGAGTTTCCAAATGTTTGATGCCTCAGTGCCAGAATAATGGCCAACAGTTAACTCTTACCCTGTCCCATGCACTGTTTTAAGTGCCTTACATATATTAGCTCACTAAATTCTCACAAGTATCCTATGATGTAGTACAATAATTAACCCCATTTTACATATGGGGAAACTGAGACACTAATACTTGCCTAAGATAACACAACCAATAATTAGTTAACCCTGAATACAAACCCAGGCTGTATGATTCATAGTCATACTGCTAACCATTACACTATACTTCCAGAGCTCATCTTCTAGGAATTTATCCTAAGAAAACAGTCAAAGAATTTTCAATCAGGGTGTTAATCTCAGCATCATCTATAATAAGGAAAAGGAAAATAACCTAAATGACCAATTTTGTTAAACCAAACCACAGATTCTGCACCCTTAAAGAAAATCTAATGACACCAAAAATTGTCCAAAATATATTAAGTGAAAATAGCAGATTATAAGCATTATTTACATGAGGGTACAATGTGCTCCCATTTTTAAAAGAACTATTATTTTTTAAGAGAAAGGAAGGACAATTACCAAAGCATACAGAACAGTTATACTAGGTCAGGGGTGGGCAACCTTTTTGTGAGTGCGTGCCAAAACCAGCAAAATCTCTGACTCAAAATTCTTCTGCGTGCCAACCCTAATTTTTTGAAAACATGTTACGCCTACTTGATATCTCTTAAGGTGTACATATGTGAAGAGCCTTGAAGAAATAATAAAATTCATTCAAGCGACAAAAACACAGTATATGATGATGAAAAATATATTTATTTTTAATGTATACATGCACACTGATAGTCCAACAGAAAACTTTATGACTCCGTTTGATATTATCAGTGGGACTTTTGCTGCTGCATCACTGATGACAGAGATTTTACATCAGGTTTATATTTCGTGACCTTCAGAGATATGCACGAGCTACTACTTTCATCCGGCAGGCTACTCCATTACAAGACTTAACAAAATTCATCACTGAGAACAAAGATTCACAATTGTAAATGGAAGATTATAAGAGAAGGTTTTGCGTGCCAGCAAAAGTTACTGGCGTGCCATGTTTGGCACGCGTGCCAGAGGTTGCCCACCCCTGTACTAGGTGGTAAGAGTAAGGAATAATGATTTTCCTTTTTTTGATGTTCATTTTCCAAATTTTCCATAATTCTAAAAAATATTTTTAATGGAAGTAGATGGCCAAATGTGCTCTAGGTTACATTCTAGCTCTAAATTACTATGTTTTTGAACATGAAAAACAGAGAATACTCATGGCATTTTAGAACGAGGGGAAAATTGGTTGGCATTGAGGCAACATGAATTGAGGGTAGCCGATGCTGTTGGTTTGATTGCTTGAGTAACTCGTCTGATAACGCTTTCCCCCAAGCAATAACTACAAACCCTGCTTCAATTTCCTTACCTGAGCTTTCACTCTGCTTGCATTCAATCCTGGAAAATCTTCTACTCAACACAGCAAGTATACACACAGCCCAGATGAACTATAATTAAGGTGGCAAGAAACCAAGGAAAAGAGCAGGCAGCATTAGTTCAATTGTTTCCTTTGCACAAGTAGCAGATGGACTCTACAGTTTAATAAGCCTTTTGTACCTCAGCAAACACTGACAATATATCATTATACTCAGATGGGAGCAAGAAGAGTGTGCCTAGCAACTTGAACTTGGAATGCCTGCACTTTTGTCAATTTACGTCATAATCTTAATATTAAACAGGCTTGCTCTCCTTTGCCAGTCATCACCTCATTTTATGTTTTTCAAACACAAGAAGATTAAATACTCTTTCCTGAAAGTACTTTAGCCTCTTAGATATAGAACAGTAGTAGTATTTAAGAGTCTCCCCTTATAAATCCACACATAAAACTGCCATGAGCCTTGATGGAAATTATATCAGTCAGTTGGGGGGGTGGTCTACCATGGTAGTATTTTCATTAGCCACAGTATGCACATAAACCCAGGCTTTTGGGGGGAGGGAATTCAGTGGGATACTAACAACTGTTCCTTGGGCTCATTTACCTTGTGTTCATGTGCTTTGTGTGTATAAGAAATCATTAGAACTTCTATTTCTATTTATTGTTATCTTTTCTTTGTTTGATCTCTACTTGTCTGTATTTTATAATGCAAATAAAATGTATATTTGGGTTGTATATTATGGTGCATGCCCAGTTAATGGTTGATGAAGGAAGACAAGAAGAAAGCAATGCAGAAAGGAAGGAAAGCTGAGAATGAGTCGAAATCACCAGACCATCAGTGGACCACATGTCCTTCTTACAGCAAAGCACAGGGAGAGAATTCTACCAACAGGAGGATAGAAATGGCCACTTCTCACCAATATCCTACTGTGATGTCCAATTATGTCAATCTAGGAGGAAGACAGAGCTTGTTAATTTTTCATTTTACTCTGCAGTCAAGAAGACAAATATTGAGAAAAGTTCATTTCTAGCAGGAAACCCAGAAATGTTGGCTGGGGATATAAATAACATAGTCCTCAGGTCCCAGGTAAACAGCTTAACATATAGCTCACGTCCCCAACTTGCTTACTGAAGGTGCCAGTGAAAAGGAAGAAAGAGATCATTATATAGACAACTAGAGGCGCGGTGCACAAATTCATGCACAGATGGGTTTCCTCGGCTTGGCTGGTGATTAGGGCTGATCGGGGCCAGCCAGTTGGGGAGGGACCGCAGGAGGTTCCAGGGTATGTCTGGCCCTCTTGCCGGAACCTAACAGCAAGCTAACCTACCAGAGCATCTGCCCCCTAGTGGTCAGTGCACATCATAGTGACTGGTTGAGCAGTCAACCAAATGGTCGACCGATTGGTCGGACACTTAGCTTATTAGGCTTTTATTATATAGGATGAGTCCAACTCACCACTGCCAATCTTTTGAATAACAACAAAAATAAATGGAATGAAAAGAATGTTGCCAGCAGAATATATATGGTTATATATTTTTAATTAATTATGAAGAAAAATATATAACCATATATGTTATTCCTAACAGGATCCATCCTCCCAGTAGTCATGGACACTGAGTGTATCAAGTGACTTCAAGAAGATGGAAAATCAGGAGATTTTATGGACCGTATAGTTCCCACCAAATTAGGGGAGAGGGGAAATGTTCTGGTTGAAGCCTGACTTGGTAGACAAAACATTTCCCAGCATTACATTGATGAAACTGGTCTAAGATCCTATCTTCTCTCTTCTTCTCCCAGTGCTATACTCCTGCCATCCGGCAACCTCCAGTGAGAAAGGTTGTGTCTATCACATCCTGATCTTCTTCCCCATCCCCCTACGGTATATAACCACACACTTAGAAGATCTCAAGCTAAGCAAATGTTACAAAGGATAATAAAATGACACAGAAAGGGAAAATTGAGAAAAGCAGCTGTATTGCAAAACAATTAGTGAGGCAGAGAAGAAACAGACAAAAAGGACTGGCATTGTAGCCAGGCCACTCAAGGCTCTTCAGTGGATAATGTCATCTTCCTGCTTCCAGTGCAAAGCGGGGGTTGAATGTTTTCTTCCTTCGCTTTCAGAGCCATTCCGAATCTGCAGAAATATCGTTAGACCTTTCAAAATTTGTGTTTAACTTCTACAAGATCTAATATTTTAGAATTTCTTAGGAAAAGGAATAAAAATAGCCAAAGATCCTTCTGCAAGGTCCTCGTTCAGCTGGACAACTGACTTGCTGTGAAGCCTTGAGGATATGTTTTAACCTTTTGAGGTCAAGGCCATGGCTCTCTCATTGGTAAAATGGAGCTAAATTACCTTCCTTTACTTTTCTCAGAAATTGTTTTAAAATCTGCCCCCCCCCCAAAAAAAAAAAGGGAAATTTTTAAACATTTTGTTAATTTTTTTTCTTCCAAAGATCAAAAGGATCTTCCCTCCAATAAGGGAAATACATGAAATCTACAGGATTAAGTCATCTTCGATGCTTAATTGTACAGCATTCTTAAAAAGAAACCTCAGACATTCAGCCCTGGATAACCTCTCACAACTGAGCCACTGTTATAATATATTCTTATAATGCCAAGGTTTCTGAAAAGAGGGCAAAAATACCTTCTTTGGGCAATTTGTGTGCAAATGAAACAACAGCTTATTAAAGATTCCCTCAATAAGAATGTGTAAACACTGGTCTTGGCCACAAAGAAACAATTTCCTGGGGCAAACTTCATGGTCTGATTTCCCAGAAATACCCTGGAAATTGAACAGAAGGAAACGCCTTATACTGCTTTTTCTGCAGCCACAAATATACACATAAGGTCCCACCCAGCCGAGATTTAACCCTGTGCCCCCCAAAAAGAGCAAAAATAACACAATTCCCATAATGAGTCGATCGCACATGTAATAATGGTATCTGCACTATCTATACATGAAGGCAAATATAATTATAGTCCAGGAAGCCGAGTTTCTTCAGAGTGGAAATGTGAACAGGTCTCCCGTGATAAGTAATAGTCCTAGGCAAGAAACCATTTCAGTTACTCCTGCTCCCCTCAGCTCTACTTAGTTTGTGAACATCCTGGGGAGGGGTAATAAATAGGGTGGCACTTGCTAATATACTCAATTCAAAATATTTAATGCACCTAAGTGAACATTTACAATAATACACTTATCAAATATTAATTTGAAAAAAACATATTGTAATTTTGGATGTAACAGAGGACGGATTAGGACAAATCAGTCAGACAGGGAAAAGTCTATTCTTGTATTAACTCTATTTCTATCACCATCTGATATCCAAAACCAGGCTTAACAATGTCTTTCTATCCTATTCCGAATCCATCCAGTCAGGTTACTGCCAAGATTAGCTACTTCTGTTAGCAGATTAGAAACTCTAGAGCAGGGGTCCTCAAACTACGGCCCGCGGGCCACATGCGGCCCGCCGAAAACATTTATCCGGCCCGCCGGGTGTTTTTGCCACCGCTGTGTGCGTAGGAATTTGTTCATAGTTTGTTTTTCTTAACTATAGTCTGGCCCTCTAATGGTCTGAGGGACAGTGAACTGGCCCCCTGTTTAAGAAGTTTGAGGAGCCCTGCCCTAGAGTCAGCATAGACTTCTTCCTCTCCTTCTCTCCTAGTATTCAACTGATCAGCATTCCTTTGAACTCTCTTGGAAATGCCTCTCCGTTTCCTCTGCCACTGCCATGACCCAGGCCTTTGTCATCATGCTCTGGTTGCGTACAACCTGCCTTTCCACCACTGGCTCTCAACCCTGGTGGCACTTTAAAATCACCTCAAATTTTTTGAAAAATACCCCAACCTTTCACACAAATATCCCTAGGATAAGTTCTTGTTGCTTCCCTGCGTCAGTCAGAATAATAAAATATTTAGTGTAGAATCATATGGATTTTATTTTTAAATGGGAGTACTTTATAGTAATATTTGTGTTTAATTACCAAAGGACACACAAGTATTTCTGGTCCCTCATTGTAAAACGCTGGGCCATTTATTCTGTAGGTGAAATTTTTCTTCACCCAAATCACCCACAGGTTATGAGTAGCTGTAACTGAGTTGGGAATAGTTTATTGCTATTGTAAGATGCAACTGAAAGCGCAAAGGACAAGGAGATTTGAATTTTAGCTCAGGTTCTTGGTTAAGTTATTCATTCTGCTGAGCTGCATTTTCTTTTTTATAAATGGGAATAATAATATTGTCCCTGTGTACCTCCCAGAACTATTGTCAAGATTAGAGGGATAATATACTATATGAAAAAGTATGAACAACTACAAATCCCAAAGCCCTCCTCTTGAGTATATGCCTTTTATTTCTAAACTTTCACAATAAATCAGTTTGTTATAGGTAAATGTTGTAAATTAAGCAATATCCTACAAAGCAGAAAAAGCATTTTCCAATGGAGCTATTGTCAGTGCTCACAGCTTACCAGAGGCAGCCCTCTCTAGGCAAAGAAACTGTAGTTGAGAGGATGTGAAACCCCTCTCAGGCAACCAGCACTTTCTCCCTCATCTGTAATCACTCCCCACTGTCCTTGGCAAACCCTCCCTAAATCTGCAAGCAATTCCCACCCCTTAATTTCAAAGACAAGAAAAAGCAGACCAGCCAGCAGGTAACTGCCAGCCATGTCTCGCTTCCACATTGGTTCATCAGGCCTGGTTATCCTCCAAACTCCCTGGTAAAGTGCATGGGGGGTGGGGGTGGGGGAGGGAGTCGGGGATACAGACAGGGCCGCTGCTGCAGGTGAGGGAATTTACATCTGTGAGGATGCCTCCCTTGTGTTTGCCTGTGAGAGACACAACTGTGTCTAAATGGAAAGTAGCAGGATGGGTTTGAGTGAGTGCAAGGGGAAGGTGGAGAACCAAGCCTAGTGTCAGTCCAAAGCCACACTGCAGACATTCAGTCAGATTTAAATTGGCCTCGGTGCCCTGCTGGTGTGGCTCAGTGGTTTTGTGTCAGAACATGGTTATATTCCTGGTCAGGGCACATGCCTGGGTTGTGGGCTCAATCTATCATAAGGGGCGTGCAGGAGGCAGCCAATAGAAATCTCTCTCTCTCTCTCTCTCTCTCTCAAATCAATAAAAATATATTTTTTAAAATAATAATAAAAAAATAAATGGGCCTCAGATCCTAGGTCCACACTGGAAGGTGAATCAAGGCTATCTCCTATTCAGGATCCATAAGAATAATTCAAGAGACCAGAAGGGACATCTAATCATATCTCAATATACCAGATAAATCCCAGTTAAGTTTATATACCATTTTCATTTATGTTCTTATTCAGCGGATTACTTATTGAGAAGTATTTATTATGTTAAAGATGGTATTAAATTTTCAATTAGCAAAATACATTTTTTCCATCAAAGAATTTACAACCATTTGGAGTTACTGAATCTTTTCAAAGTCTAATGAAAGATACAGCTGCTTTTAATAGAAGTGCACAAATACTCGTACATGTAAAGTTTTCATCAGTTTTAAGGACTGAAGACTACCTGATGCTCATTAAGATCTCTTAATGTTGAAGGAAAATATGAATGAAGATAATACAAAGGCATAACATTAAAGGATAAGATCTGCTATAAGAGCTTTATCTGGGTGTAAAATGCTCTGGTAAAGATTCATGATGGAGGACACGTTGGGGCTTTACCTTGAAGGATAAGTAGGACTGCGAAACAGAGGTGGGAAGAGGGGGCAACATTCAAGCCTACAGGAATAGCGTATGCAAAATAAGCAATTGCATAAATATACAAATATTAGGCATGTCCAAACAAGGAAATTTTTTAAGTCCCACTAGAAAGTTTGTATTTCATTCTATAAATAATGCCAAGCCATTTATGTGTTTCAAGCAAGGAAGGAAGACGCTGAAAATGGTGCATTAAAAAGATTATCCCTGTAACCATAAAGGATAAATTGGTGTGGTACAGATTGAAGATAGAGAGATTAGTGCAATGGTAACAGTGACAAGTAATGAGCCAGTGGCAGTCAGCTTTGTATAACATTTCAGAGGTAGAACCATATAAAATTGATCATTGATTAAAATGTGGAGGGTGCAGGAGGAGGGATTAGAGGTAATTATAAAGATTCTCTTTTAAAAATTCCCTGGCTGGTATGTATGCTCAGTGGTTAGTGTGTTGGCCCATGCACCAAAGGGTTTTGAGTTTGATTCCTGATCAAGGGCAAGTACCTGGGTTGCTCTATCCTGGGCCCTGGTCAGGGTGCATGCAGGAGGCAACCAATCAATGTGCGAATCTCATATCAATGTTTCCCTCCTTTTCTCACTCTCTCTCTCCCTCTCTTCCTCCCTTCCTCTCTCTCTAAAAATCAATGAAAAAATATATCCTCTGGTGAGAGTTAACAAAAATAAAACAAATGTTAGACAACATGGGAAATAAAGCACATTTTGAGTGAAAGATCAGTTTATTTGTAGGGCAGATTGAGTTTGAGCTATTAGTTATCCCAGAAAATAAAAGATTTTTACTTATGAAGCTATTTGTCAGAATACTATTAGTATTAATAACTATAATATTGAAAGAAAACAGACTAAAAAAATCATGACACTCTATCAGAAAATTATTCAGTCCTCCAAGAGAATTTTCAATCCTCATTCAAACAGGTGGGAATTCAATGACCAGCTTGTAACTCATGTCACATTTCCAAGTCACAGCCTCTTTCATTGCCGGGAGCCGGTCCATCCTTGCTGTTTCAAGGGACCTGGCATATATGGCATACTGTTCTTAATATGTTTGCTCACCTTCTTGGCACTATGTGTTTTAACCGAGGTCACCTCTCTGAGAAAGGTTGTTTCCCCAGGTAGGGATTTTCCCCTGAAGTTAGGGAGGGAATAAAACCCCTTAACTAAGTGCCAGGTGGGTAATTAATCACTTTAACTATGAACAATCATGCTTAAACTACATAATCTTTACTCCCTGGAATAGAGATAAGAAACGCCCTAAACTTTGGAATAGAGATTGATAGGACTGGAATCAACTGGTATAAATACAGATGTAACAAGACAACAGGACACAGAAACTACAGACAGAAGAGCTTCACTGGAGAGAACATGGCAAAACGTCCTGGACAGAAACTGGAGACAGAACCTACACACAGAACCTAGACACAGAACCTACACAGAACCTAGAGACAGAAGAACTTCGCTGGAGAGAACATGGCAAAAGATCCTGGACAGAAACTAGACACAGAACCTAGAGACAGAACCTAGCGAGAGAACCTGGCTGAAGAACCTAGAGACAGAACCTGGCTACAGAACCTGGATAGAACATGGCAAGAGAACCTGACTAGAACCTGGTGACCGAACCTGGTTGGAGAACCTGGACAGAACCTAGCGAGGGAACATGGCTACAGAACCTGGCAATAGAACCAGGCAAGAGAACCCAACCATGCTGATCAACTGAACGCTGCCTCTGTGTCATTCCTTCTTCGCTGACTCCGTCCACACCTTTGGGGACCCCTGGACCTGCTGGAGTGGGACCCCAGCATTTCATTTCAGACTTTGCAACATGTGTAAAAACAGAAGGGGTGTCAATGGTCAGCAAGAAGCAGAAACAAGCAACATTGCCAACCTCATCAAAAAAGATTGATTTATTCCGAAGAGAAAGAATCTCGTCAAAAGAGCTCGGGCAATGGTTACTAGACAACAGCAGGCAGCAGAACTATATCAGAAACCAGCTTTCTGCCTCAGGCTCGGGCCTGCTGGAATAGCACATGGAGAGCTCAATGGAACCTAAGAGGTCATCTTGAGTAAGCAAAAAAGCTAACATCCAGGGACATTCAGAAGTCAGCTTGGTAATAAATGACAGAACTAGAGCCAGCACCACTGTCTCCTGACTCCTACGTCAGGTTTGCTTCCCTGAGCCATGTAGATGTTCCTTTGAGTCAGAAATTGACCCAGAGGACTTGGAGGTAACCGAATGGAGTATTGGGGTTGCTTCCCGCTGTTAAGGAGAACCTCTCAGCATCTGGCTGAGGTGAGACATGAGTGACTACATACATGTCTGCTTAGCATGGAAAAGGTGGGAAAAGGTAACGGCTCTTCATAGGTGCCTTCCTCCCTCCCTTTTCCGCATTTCTTTCCCAATTCTCTTGGCTGCCCTTCTCTCTCCCTGAGCCTCATGCCCCAAAACTAGATTATCGCTACTCCTTCCTTGAGAGAATGCTACTGTTGAGAAATCACTGTGCTATGGAACAGGCAAGCAATGAAATGAAAGCGGTCTTTGAACTTCAGAGTTTGAGAAGCTACAGTGAAACAACCCCTTCAAGACACTGTGACAGGAGCAGAAGAATAAAAAACAAACAAACAAACGAAATGCTTGATCAAAAGTGCCTGGAGAATCAGACTCTCTCAGAGCAGAACCCAAACCCAGAAATGTGACCAACAAACTCCCAGGGAATTCTAAAGCTCTGCAAGGTTAGAAAATGTACATAGAATGTGAATGCAAATTGCTTTTTCCTGAGATTATACAGTGGATGTTCCATTTCAAAAGCTAATCTAACATGGAACAAACAGACATGCCTCAATGTGGGGTTGGGGGGACGAGAAAAGATAAACCAAAGAACTTATATACTTACTAGAGGCCCACTGCATGAAATTCATGCACGAGTAGGGTCCCTAGGCCTGGCCGGCAATCAGAGCCAATTAGGGCTTTCCTCTGGCAGCCAGCTGGGGCCTCCCTTCCCTGGCTGCCAGCTGCCAGCTGGGGCCTTCCTTCATTCCATGCCACCCCCTGGTGGCCAGTGCATGTCATAGCAAGTGATAGAACTCCCAGTCTCCAGGTCAAACTCCTGCAAGGACACTTCGCATATTAGCCTTTTATATAGAGAGATAGGCATAGCCCATAGACACAGTCAACAGGGAAATGAAGACATGGGGAGGTGGGTAGAGGCTGGGAGGATGGAAGTAAAGGGGGGAGGGAAGATATCTATAATACTATCAACAATAAAAAGTTTATTTTTTAAAAAAAAAAAAGTTAATCTAAGACTCTTAAATAGTAAAAAAAAAAAAAAAAAAAAAAAAGCCAACACAAATCAGCTGGAGATGGAATGTGACAAAGCAAGTCCTGGAACTAGAAGGTATAGAGACACCATCCAGGGTCCTGTTTCTCCTGTGGAGAATGCTGCACGCATTGCAGACACTTCCCAAGGTTGGACGCTCATGGCAAGGAAGATGGAATGTACTTGCTTATTTTTCCCATCTTTTTCTTTAAATCCCAGATAGAATGCAAAATTCCAAAAAAAAAAGATACCAATTTCAACTTAATTCCTGAAGGAGAAAAAAGAAACTAAATGTGGACAACACTTGATAACCAATTTACCCTCTGTATGCTAAATCATTAACTTGTTCTCTACTTAGGTGCCAAACAAAGATTTATGTGCCCCAAAATATTCAACTCGCTTGACACTTTACATAAGAAAAAGCAGCAGGCCTCTCAATTAGTGAGACTGCTTCATGGCTATTTATAATCAGAGTAGAATAACAAATCATTAGGACATGTTTGAGAGGGAGAAAGACATGAATAACTGCGGTTATTATATTTCATGTGTCAGTCTACTATCTCAGCATTTACAGAGCCCACAGGAGGAATTTTTTGATATTTCTTTTCAGTTAAAAACAGCTGGTAAAATTTATAGTTTTTCTGGTTCGTAGAAAACCATGGCCTTTGTACAGAAAGGGTGTTAGGCTTCTAGTAAGTAGAGAATAAATGACATTACCAAGAAATATTACTTTTCAACTTATTTTATACTGGCTCTATGTCACAGTCTAATTTCTATGTTTATCCAAGACCTTCTAAAATTGCAGAAAAAGAAGTTATACTGGAAAATCAGATTCATCATATAGAATGAAGAGCTCGAGGGGGGGAACAGTTTTGTGCATTAGATGAAGTTTCTTTTAGATAAAGTCAGTTTGTACCTGAACACACAAATATTCCTTAACAAGGCATTATATAGTACTTATTTAGCTGAAGTAAAGCTTACTCAACAAGATTTGTTATAGCACCTAAATATTGTCTACTATTTGGAATTTTTTTCCATGCAGTAGAGAGCAGAAAAATACAGAGAAAAGTAGACTAATTTGGATTATTTATCAAGTGACTCACTCAGCATAAGTTCCAGGACATTTGGCTGCCCTGAAATTATGCTTAGTGTGATGGGCTGAAGATTCTTAAAGTGTGAGTGTTTCATGGGTGAGAGAGGCTTCTGGTGGACTGCAATGCTGTTTCTTAACCTGATCGGTTACTTTCAGTACACCATATTTTTTGTACACTTTTCTATACATTTGTTACATTTCACAGGTGTGGGGTTTTTTTTAAGTTAAACAAAAGAGAACATATCCCAACCATTCATTAATCTCTATTCCCTCCTGAGAACACATTAAAGTTACACTGAAAGGACTTTTTTTTTACGTTACAAATCCACAGAACAAAAAGAATAGAATAAAATTGGAAAGAGAGATGTCAGCTAAACTTTGGAAGGTTAGAAAGTATGTGGACTTATAATAACTAACCTAGAAGACAAGAGAAAATGAAATGCCAGCAGAGAAACAAAGCAAGACCTTGAAGAACCAGGAAAAGGCTCAAGAGTTGGATCTACCAAGTACCCCTGAAGTTGGGGTACTAGGGGGGGACTGACAATGGAAGGATTGGATATCAGTCTGTATAAGATAAACCCATGGCCCTAACCCATTTGGCTCAGTGGATAGAGCGTCGGCCTGAGAACTGAAAGGTCCCAGGTTCGATTCCGGTCAAGGGCATGTACCTTGGCTGCAGGCACGTCCCCAGTGGGGGGTGTGCAGGAGGCAGCTGATCATTGTTTCTCTCTCATCGATGTTTCTATCTCTCTATCCCTCTCCCTTCCTCTCTGTAAAAAATCAATAAAATATATCTAAAAAAAAAGAAAGATAAACTCATAGATGCCCTCCACCACCCCAGCGAAAGACTAAATAAGTTCAACCTTAGAAACTTGGGACTAGAAGCCATTGGGTGTAGCTAAGGGCACTGATGCCTTACTGAGGGAAACTCTAGACACTAAACATAAAGACCCTTTAGCCTAACCCTTACCCACCCACCCACTCCCAACCCCAACTTGGTTCTTGGGACGCTGGCAAGGAGCCTTATAACCCCTAGGTGAGAAGGGCAATGGGCAATTCTGAGAGTTTTCCACAGGGACATAAGGAAATTTCTTAGGGTGATGGGTGTGTTCATTATCTTGATTGTGGTGATGGTTTCATTGGTGGAAACATGTGTCAAAGCTTACCAAATTTTTTATTTTAAGTATGTAAAACTGTTTTATAAAGCTAAAAATCAAATAAATTCCCACAGAGCAGCCTCGGGAGGATGCCGAGCTGACATCCTGATGGAGTACTGGGGGTGTTTCCAGCTGTTTAGGCAGAACCTCTCAGCATCTGGCTGGGTTAGACAGGAGTGACTACATACATGTGTGCTTAGCATGGAAAAGGTGGGAAAGGGTAACGGCTTCTTCATTGGTGCCCTCCTCCCTCCTTTTCTGCATTTCTTTCCCAATTTTCTTGGCTGCCCTTCTCTCTCCCTGAGCCTCATGCCCCAAAACTATCTATCCCTACTCCTTCCTTGAGAGAACACTACTTTTGAAAAATCACTACGCTATGGAACAGGCAAGCAATGAAATGAAAGTGGTCTTTGAATTTCAGAGCTTGGGAAGCTATAAAAAAAAAAGTCATTTCTCAATCTGTCGCTGTCCGCGAACTTTGTTGAGGGCCTTCCCCTCCTTTGCAGGCCACCGAACTTTCCCTATTCAAAACACTGGGCAGGTCACAACTTCAATTGACCTATGTGTCAACTGTTTCAACCTTACCACTCACTGCTATCCTGAAATTTAATACCTGAATAAACCACAAAATACCTTAAAGGGCCATATGATTCATTAATATAGAAGATTCATTAATGAGTTTGCCTGGATAATAAGTTTGCCCCAGCCAGAATTCCCAGAGAAATATATCCATAATTTTAAAAAACAGCAGGCTATGTAAAGTGGTGATAAGAGAAATAATGTGTTTTGTTAACTTAGTCCACCATCCCATCCTCAACCTTTCCCTCATGCACTTATTTGTTGATGAGTAGTAAATCTTTCCGATGTGGACATGATTTCTAATCCCAAAGCCTCCATCTTCAGTGTCATATGGAGTTAGTAATATCTACTTTATAGGACCGTTTCGAGGATGAATTATGATCATGTATCTAAGTACCTGGATCATCATTAGCACCCAGTAAATGTAGCCATGATTACACTAAGGCTGCTCTTCCCCAGCCCACTCTCCCTTTCAACCTGGCAAAAACTCTTCCCTTATCTTTTAAAGCTAAGTTTAAAAGACAACTCTCCCATAAAACCATCCACAAATCAGTGCAAGCCGATGCTAGCACATCACTGCTCAACCCCATTTTCACCTCCAAAATACTAATCACTCTATTCATTTGACTTATACGTGTCTGAGAATATTGCGATGGGCTCAACACATGGCTATTTCCCACAATAAAATGTGAACCCCCTAAAGTCAGAAATAATTACCTAGGTCACCCATTTTTAACACAATGAAGGGTTTTCTTCTTAAATATTAAAACTTGCAACTAGGCTAAACACAAGTGATAAAGGGATCTGTCAAAGAAAAGAGAAATAATATTTTGACCTATCATAAAGAAAACTATCTTTTAAACTCACCGAAGGAGGAGGAAGGAGTAGAGAGATGCAGGAAGAAGAGGAGAGGTAACTGAGGGGAGAAAAAAGGCGCTGAAGAAGAAGCCTATAGAACAGCGGTTCTCAGCCTGTGGGTCGCAACCCCTTTGGGGATCAAATGATCCTTTCACAGGGGTCGCCTAAGACCATCGGAAAACACATATATAATTATATATTGTTTTTGTGATTAATCACTATGCTTTAATTATGTTCAATTTGTAACAATGAAAATGCAACCTGCATATCAGATATTTACATTGTGATTCATAACAGTAGCAAAATTACAGTTATGAAATAGCAATGAAAATAATTTTATGGTTGGGGGTCACCACAACATGAGGAACTGTATTAAAGGGTCGCGGCATTAGGAAGGTTGAGCACCACGGCTATAGAAGATTTGGAATATAGCAATGCCTTCCAATATCACTCCTTTGCAAAGTAGTTCAAACTGTACACACCATATGAATTTCATCAGTAGGTTTATAGAAAGTGCTATATTTAAATCAATATGTATCTGTCACTGATTAAAGGCAAAGTGTCAGTCACCCTCTATTATTAATTTTATGTAAAAGAAAGTTAAAGTGGGTTTTCTCAACAAGTCATTGTGAAAACACACATAGTGAGAAACTTTACTGACATATGGAAACTTTCACTTCTTGGTGAAATTAAGTACTTAATTAAAATGATCTTTTATGGGCCCCCTGTCTGTAACACTCATCTTTCTGAAAAGGTGAGTTTTGTAACACCCATAGTGTAAAAGCCAAATTCTGCAGTCTAAAAATATTTCAAATTTGTTTTAATGATTATTTAATTTAAAAAAGGAGCATATGTATGATTTGACATTTAAATAAAATATGGTTTAATCTTTAAGCAGGTTTTCATTTTCATCCTAAATATTTTACTTCTGAATTAAAATAAGACATTATTTTTAGGTAATATGTCTGAATAATGTTTACCCTATTCCCTGGTGGTAAAATCATTTTTAAAATTAAAAATTAGTATTACTTTATGCATTATTCTTCTTTTAAATATATTCTAGTTATCTATTTCTACCAAAAAAAAATCACTCCAAATTGGGGTGGCTTAAAACAATAATGATCAGTTTCTTATTTCCCATGGTTCTATGGGCCAAGAATTTGGGGATGGCTCACCAGGTGGTTCTGGCTTGTGACCTCATGTGTTGCAGGTATTATATGATGCCTCAGAACTTTCTGAGGTCTTATGAAGAATATTCTAGTCCTATCTATCCCTAAGATCTTTGTCCCCAAACCTTTTTTAATTTAAGAATATTTCCAATAACTATGGAAGAAATTGAAGCAGTCATCAAAAAGCTTCCATCAAACAAAAGCCCAGGACCAGACGGCTTCACAGGGGAGTTTTACCAAACATTCAAGGAAGAACTAAAACCTATCCTCCTCAGACTATTCCAAAAAAATTCAAGAGGAAGGAACACTTCCAAGCTCATTCTATGAAGCCAGCATCACCCTAATACCAAAACCCGGTAAAGACAACACAATGAAAGAGAATTACAGGCCAATATCCCTCATGAACATAGATGCCAAAATCCTCAACAAAACCTTAGCAAATCGGATCCAGCAGTACATCAGAAAGATCATACACCATGACCAAGTAGGATTTATCCCAGGGATGCAAGGATGGTACAATATCCGCAAATCAATAAACGTGATACATCACATAAACAAATTGTAAGAAAAAAACCACATGGTCATATCAATTGATGCAGAAAAAGCATTTGACAAAATTCAACACCCATTTTTGATAAAAACTCTCAGCAAGGTGGGAGTAGAAGGATCATACCTCAACATAATAAAAGCCATATATGACAGGCCCACAGCCAACATCATACTCAATGGACAAAAACTAACACCATTTCCCCTAAGAACAGGAACAAGACAGGGATGCCCCCTCTCACCACTCCTGTTCAACATAGTACTGGGAGTGTTAGCCATCGCAATTCGGCAAGAAGAAGAAATAAAAGGCATCCAAATTGGAAAAGAGGAAGTAAAACTGTCCTTATTTGCAGACGACATGATATTATACATACAAAACCCTAGAGACTCCATCAAAAAGCTACTAGACTTAATACATGAATTTGGCAATGTAGCAGGATACAAAATTAACCCCAAGAAATCTGAGGCATTTCTATACACCAATAGTGAACTTTCAGAAAGAGAGATTATAAAAACAATCCCGTTTACCATCGCACCAAAAAAATTAAGCTACCTAGGAATAAACTTAACTAAAGAGGTAAAAGACCTCTACTCAGAAAACTACAGGACGTTGAAAAAAGATATAGAGGAAGACATAAACAGATGGAAGAACATACCGTGTTCATGGATTGGTAGAATCAACATCATTAAAATGTCCATACTACCCAAAGCAATCTATAAATTCAACGCACTTCCCATTAAAATACCAACGGCATACTTCAGAGATCTAGAACGAACTCTCTAAAAATTCATCTGGAATAAAAAAAGACCCCGAATAGCTACAGCAATCCTGAAAAAGACCAAAGTAGGTGGGATCTCAATACCAGATATCAAGTTGTATTACAAAGCCACTGTTCTCAAAACTGCCTGGTACTGGCACAAGAATAGGCATATAGATCAATGGAATAGAATAGAGAGCCCAGAAATCGGCCCGAACCAATATGCTCAATTAATATTTGACAAAGGAGGCAAGAACATACAATGGAGCCAAGATAGTCTCTTCAATAAATGGTGTTGGGAAAATTGGACAGATATATGCAAGAAAATGAAACTAGACCACCAACTTACACCATACACAAAAATAAACTCAAAATGGATAAAAGACTTAAACGTAAGACGGGAAACCATAAAAATACTAGAGGAATCCACAGGCAGCGAAATCGCAAACATATGCCGAAGAAATTTCTTCTCTGATAATGCTCCTAGGGCACTTGAAACTAAAGAGAAAATGAACAAATGGGACTACATCAAAATAAAAAGCTTCTGCACAGCAAAAGAAACCATCAACAAAACAACGAGAAAACCCACTGTGTGGGAAAACATATTTGCCAATGTCATATTTGATAAGGGCCTAGTCTCCAAAATTTATAGGGAACTCATACAACTTAACAAAAGGAAGATAAACAATCCAATCAAAAAATGGGCAAATGACCTAAATAGACACCTTTCAAAAGAGGACATTCAGAAAGCCAAGAGACATATGAAAACATGCTCAAAGTCACTAATCATCCGAGAGATGCAAATCAAAACAACAATGAGGTACCATCTCACACCTGTCAGACTGGCTATCATCAACAAATCAACAAACGACAATTGCTGAAGAGGACGTGGAGAAAAAGGAACACTTGTGCACTGCTGGTGGGAATGCAGACTGGTGCAGCCACTATGGAAGACAGTATGGAGTTTCCTTAAAAAACTGAAAATGGAACTCCCATTTGACCCTGTGATTCCACTTCTAGGAATATATCCCAAGAAACCAGAAACACCAATCAGAAAGGATATATGCACCCCTATGTTCATAGCAGCACAATTCACCATAGCTAAGATCTGGAAACAGCCTAAGTGCCCATCAGTAGATGAATGGATTAGAAAACTGTGGTACATCTACACGATGGAATACTATGCTGCTCTAAAAAGGAAGGAACTCTTACCATTTGCAACGTCATGGATGGAACTGGAGAGCATTATGCTAAGTGAAATAAGCCAGTCAATGAAGGAAAAATACCACATGATCTCACTCATTCATGGATAATAGAGACCATTATAAACTTTTGAACAATAATAGATACAGAGGCAGAGCTGCCTCAAACAGATTGTCAAACTGCAGCGGGAAGGCCGGGGAGGGTTGGGGGGCAGGAGGTAGGGGGGTAAGAGATCAACTAAAGGACTTGTATGCATGCATATAAGCATAACCAATGGACATAAGACATTGGGGGATAGGGGAGGCAGGGGGACTGTCTAGGTCGGGGGGATAAAATGGACACATATGTAATACCCTTTGTAATACTTTAAGCAATAAAAAAAAAACAAAAAAAAAAAGAATATTTGCTGTCTGAATAGGCTGCTCTGAATCCTTTGCATTTTCTAGGAATCCCATTCAGAACAGAATGCTTGATTCATTAGTTTATCACTCTCCTCTGTTAATGTATTATGGGCAGCAAGAAGTAACCAGATCACTGAGTTCATTAGACACACATCTATGTTCCACATCACACAGGCAAGAATTGGCTAAACTTTCTTCCACTACATAACAGGGGTCCCCTTCTCCCCAACTCCCAATTATGTTTTCCTCACTTTGTTCTGAGCCCTCACTGCCTTCTTGAGGCCCTGTAGGCTTCTGCTAACACTCTACTCGGGTTCCTTCCCCCTTTCACTAACATCCTCCCTCGGTGCCTCGGGATCTCACTCACCGTCTCTTCCAAAAGGATTCTGTCCTTTGCCCAGACCAACAACCAATGCCACAATAGGTTTTCATGTCAGCACTCCATTTCTGCATCAAACTCTGTTCCAGTTATCTAGTGGTGCATGATAAATCTCCCAAGTATGTTGTGGCTTGGGTGATCTTTCTGGATTTCTGCAGGTGGGGAATTCAGAAAGGCTCAGCTGACGGTCCTGGCTGGGAGTCACACAGTAGCCGGCCGGGAACCGGAGGAGCTGGAGCAGCTTGGGGTGGCTGACACATCTCTCCTCCCAAGCAGCTCGGTGTTTCTCTGTGTGCGCTCTCCACGTGGGCCGATCTGGGCTTCCTCACAGCACAGCACAGCAATATTGGGGAGTTGGCCAGCTTCCGTGGTGTGACTTCCTCTCAAGCCATCATCCCAAGAGAACCAAATAGAAGTTTATGACCTGCGCTCAGCTAGTATTGTAAGTCAGGCAAAGTGGCCTCAACTGCATTGTTTGTGAAGCAATTACAATCCCACCCAAATGCAAGGCAAGGGAGAGAATTAGACTCCATCTCTTTTTTTTTTCTTTTTTTCTTTTTTCTTTTTTTTGTTAATCCTCATCCAAGGATATTTTTCCATTGATTTTTAGAGAGTGGAAGGGAGATGGAGAGATAGACAGAAACATCAGTGTGAGAGAGACACATCAATTGGTTGCCTCCTGCATGCACCCTAACCAGGGCCGTGGAACCTGAAACAAAGGTACATGCCTTGACTAGAATCAAATCCAGGACCCTTAGGTCCGCAGGCCAACGCTCTATCCACTGAGCCAACCCAGCTAGGGCAGACTCCATCTCTTGATGGGCAAGTGGCAAGGTTCTAAAAGTTATTTTGCATCCATTTTTCAAAAATACAATCTGTTACGTAATAATAGTTCTAGACTTGGTCCATATGGTTTTCTTTCTCTAGCTATTTTTAAGCAAGAAGTAAAACAAAGCATCGGCCATTGGAACAGGATCTCAGGTGTGGCTAGAAGAAGGGGATGTCATTCAACACTAGGTAACCAAGCAGTTTGGGGACAACCAAGCAGTTGTCCTCACCTGAGGACATATTTTTATTGATTTTTAGAGGGAGAGGAAAGGAGAGAGAGAGGAAAATACTGATGTGAGAGTAAAATAGCAATCAGTGGGGAATCAGAATGCAACCTGGGTATGTGCCCTGACTGGGAATTGAACCTGCGACCTTTCATTGTATGGGGCAATGTTCCAATCAAATAAGCCACACCAGCTATGGCTAACCAGGTGTGTGTGTGTGTTTTTACTGTGAATTCACACCTGTAAATTCAAACTGATGTTGATGGCCAGCATAGGACTTGCTAGAGATATTAGCATGGAAGACCTGTAGTTGTGGGACTTACTTTCTATATCTATGTTTCTTTTTTCTTGAAGATGTGTGCTTATAATACAATTTATGTTTTCTTCTTCTGTGAAATGCTAGAATATATTGCTATTGTGTATCTCAATTCCTTTATAAGGAATGGTGTAAAATACCAAACATTTCTTCACTTTTTTCATCCATGCAGCAATATATCTAAAGCTTTCTTTTAAATAACTTTACCAATACACCCAATAGCAGCAACAGTCATATCTGCTGGGTGAGGTTGAAAGTCACTTTGATTTTTTTCTGAACATTTTTATATTGACCAAATCTTCTATTTTTATGATTGGAAAGGAATCAAAACTCTTTACAATTTAACTTTATCTCCTTGCATAGTATGTTAACATGCTGGAGAAGTTAAGAAAGATTGTCTTGCCGAAACCGGTTTGGCTCAGTGGATAGAGCGTCGGCCTGCGGACTGAAAGGTCCCAGGTTCGATTTTGGTCAGGGGCATGTGCCTGGGTTGCGGGCGCATCCCCAGTGGTAGATGTGCAGGAGGCAGCTGATCGATGTTTCTCTCTCATCGATGTTTCTAACTCTCTATCTCTCTCCCTTCTTCTCTGTAAAAAAATCAATAAAATATATTAAAAAAAAAAGAAAGATTGTCTTTTCAGTGATTCGAATACCTCAAGTATACATTTCTGGCTGTAAGCACATAATTAGGAGAAAGACAAATATATGAAAATAAAATTTAATAAGCAGTTTAATAAAACTAATACCATATATAGATATGTACATAACTCACTCCTGCTTTAAAGGAATATTAATGAAATGATATTGTACTCCCTAGAAAGAGGGGCCCATCTGTTATACACAGTGTGATGTGTGCTTCTGCGGCATTTTGGGGAAGGAGGCCTTCGTCCCTCCTACTATCCACACAACCCCATCCGCCTTTACAACTGAGCAACAGACAGAATCAGACAATGTGACTATTCTCGTCTGTCTCATTTAGAAATGAACATACTCTGGACTTTTTGAACAGTCCAATTCCCTTGTTGTGTCTCATATGTATCTTTATATGTCTTAATTTTCGATGGAGAAAATAAGACCCACACCTGCAGGTCTTCCATGTTAATATCTCTAGCAAGTCCTATGCCAGCCATCAACATCAGTCCAGGTGAAAAAGTAACTTGGCAGCCTTGACATGGAAAAAGCACGGATTTTTTTTAGTCAGAAAGAGCAGTGTTCAAATCTCCAAGGGCTCACATGTTATCTCTGGGATCTTCAGCAAATTCTTTCTCTCTAAGCCTTTGTTACTTTGACTGAGTGATGGTGTCATAGGTGTTTGTAAATGTTCAAACTCATCAAAAATAGTCATTAAATATTTGAAGTTCTCTGCATATTAGTTATACCTCAATAAAGCTGTATATGGTATAAAAAATAGCATATGGTATAATATACCTACCTCAGAAAATAGATTTGGGGAATCTATACAAGAATATAAAATGCATGCTGCATGAGTAGTCTGGACACTTTTTTTTTTTTTTTTTTTGGTAGCATTTTAAGGTGTAGGTTTATTTACTTGGATCATTGCAGGATTTTAAGAAATATCAAGAGAAAAGAGGAGGAAGTGGAAGTGAAACTGGACTAGAGAGAGGGTCTTATCTTAAAATAACATTACTTCCTTTCAAAAGCAGTAGAATTTATTTCCCGAGAAACAGAGACTGCTAAGTCAGGCTACTAAGGGAGCGTTGTCGCTTTAGCTCTTTGAGAGCAAGGCCTGGATTCCAACGCTGACCTCTGTACAGCTGACTAGTCAGGGTTCACAGCCATTCGAATGCAAACACATGAAAACAATTAAACAGCCAAATTCCGGCCTGGCTTCTCAATACCATGACTTATTTAGCTCTTGGTGGGGGACCCTGCTGTGGCCAAAAATCCTGGTTTGTTACAGAGTGGTTTCTACAGAGAAAGTAAAATCTTATCAGCAGGTTTGTTACAAATCCCATCTTGGCAACAGAAGAAAGCCCGACTACTCATTTGGCAATGTGTATGACCACATCTACCCTAAAAGATTAAAGTGGGAGATTAAAAATAGCCTAGATAACTTATAATCAAATCCGCTATGTATTCTTGGAGAAAAACAGTTCTAACATCTGAATAATATGCATGCAAACATTTGAACACCCAGTTTGCATTTATAATTACAGGTAATTTGATTATTATATTTACAGGAAATTGTCTAACTTTCCACTGTCTTTTATCCGTTTGAAACAGCTCAATATTAGAGATTCGGCAGAATCAAGATTTTCCAAAGACAGTCCACTGGTTCAAACCTTCACATTTAAATCAAGCTAAAGAAAGAACTAGAATTATTTTCATTTCTATAAACCAAGATAGGACTCCTTTTCTAAAGGTGCACCATTTGGAGGATCTCCAGATAATCAAAATGGAAACTCATTTTTAATCATATAAAAACTATGCATTTCACATCTAGCTATCATGGAGAAATTGAGGTAAAGTTTAAGCCTGCAGAAATAATATGAAATATATCAAATATGAAAATATATCCTAAAGCTCTAGGTCATGTGTATGACTTTTCATTCATTATAAAAATGCGTGTGGTATAAGTAAAGGCAATTAGTCTCCAGGTTATGGAAAAAATGTACTTAATAAAAACAGAAATGGAAGGAACCAAATACTATGACAGTTTAGAAAATCAGTAGGACATATCCCCAAACTTTTATATTTAAAAAAGAAAGAAGAAAGATTCTTTCCTTTGGAAATGTCAGATTATGATAGTTCAGCGTATGCAAAACTATGGAGACCAATGTATTGCTGATTTCATTATTCATGTCATAATATTTACAATTAAGTTACTTTTCAAATTATTTAAAATCTTTCCTAAAATAAAATAAGTTCCCATATTATTAGAGATTATACTTGCTAAAGAGAAAAGAATGAATGAATAAGTAAATAAATTTCACAATCTATAAACATCAGGACTTGAAAATGGAAATGAAGAAAAGAAACTCTCTCTCTCTCTCTCTCTCTCTCTCTCTCTCTCTCTCCTCTCTCTTTCTCTCTCCAATTTAGTAACCTAAAAACCCTTGCTCATAAACAATAACACAGAATCCTTTTCCAGGAACTTTATATAAATCTTTTCTTATAGAGAGTCTTGCTTCTTGCCTCTGCCAACATATAAATCACCAATCCATTGACCTTCTTAAGTTTATCCAGAATTCTTATATGAGGAGATGGGCCCTCCTTTTTACTTTTTGGAAAAAAAATATGGTAAAATATATATAACATAAAATTTGCCAGTTTCACCATTATTAAGCGTACAATTCAGTGGCTTTAAATACATATACAATGTTGTGCACTATCACCACTATCTGTTTGATAGGCCAATCTTTGCACAGAGGAACATAAGAAGAGCCAAGATTTTTCTTAGAAAGTGGTTCTGTAGAAATCAGCACTGAATGTTGATGTTTTTCTTCACTTTCCAAGGCTCCCAAAGCTCTGCTGTCTGGGTTAATGACTTACCTAACTACATGTTCATAGAGTGAGGAACATCAGGCTTCCAAGACACACCAAATATCACTCCCAGTTTCAATTAAAAAGTGGTGGGAGAGCAGCAAGAGAAAGACAGTCAGTTACCTACAAGGGAGTACCCATCCGACTGTCAGCTGATTTCTCAACAGAAACCATGCAGGCCAGAAGAGAGTGGCAAGAAATATTCAAAGTGATGAATAGCAAGAACCTGCAACCAAGATTACTTTATCCAGCAAAGCTATCATTCAGAATGGAAGGTCAGATAAAGAGCTTCACGGATAAGAAAAAGCTAAAGGAGTTCATCACCACCAAACCAGCATTATATGAAATGCTGAAAGGTATTCTTTAAGAAGAGGAAGAAGAAAAAGGAACTCTTACCATTTGCCACAGCATCGATGGAACTGGAGAGCGGATAAATACCACAAGATCTCACTTATTTGTGGAATATAATGAACAACAAAAACTGATGAACAAGGACTGATCCAGAGACGGAGAGGCTTTGATTGGACTGTCGGGCCTTGGAGGGAAGGTAGGAGAGGGTGGGGGCAAGGGGGAAGGATCAACCAAAGGACTTATATGCAAGCATATAGGCCTAACCAATGGACACGGACAACGGGGGGGTGAGGGGATGAGCGGGGGGGGGGGGGGGTAGAGGGTACACATATGTAATATCTAAATCAATAAAAAAAAAAAAGTGGTGGGAGAAACTAAGATGGCGGCATAGATAAACACCGGGAAATTGCCGCCTCCCACAATTGAAAAATACCACAAAGGACAGAGCAGACATCATCCAGAACAACAGGAAGGCTGGCTGAGTGTAAATTCTACAACTAGAAGGAAAGAAAAGCACGCTGAGAGCCAGAGGAGCTGTGGAGGTGAAGTGCAGAGGTACGGCGGAAAGGGGGTGGCACCTGAGGACGCGGCTGTTTTTTTGAATCACAAGCTCCCGACTGCTCTGAACTCCGGTTCCAGGAAGTCTCTGGGGACCCAGGACTCATACGGGGAGAAGCTGGACTGTCGGGCAGCAGGTGAACTTGAGGGCGGCTTTTCCTCAGAGGTGCTTGCAGCAATTATCGGGTCACTGAGACGCGCAACTCCTTAGGGCTGGGCGGAGAATCAGCCATAGCTGCTTGCTCCGCCCTTTGATTCCCTGAGACCCCGCCCCACCCAGGCTGCGGCAGAGGCTTTTGCATGCGAATGTACCTAACTACAGCCCAGCCAGGCAGACCCGGAACTTCCAAGAGAAGGCCCAAGGCCCCGCAGCAGCTTGCATTGCTTCACAGCTGAGCCTCTTCGTGGCTCCAGCTGTGTGGCCTCAGGCAGGGGCTGAATTAGCACCTCCTTAGATCCAGGAGCCACTGTACCCAGTGGTCAGAGGGGGACCATCCAGATTGCAACTCCTCAGATCCATAAGGGACACACTCAGGGAGCAGACTCGTGAGCACCAAAGCCCCACTGAAGCAAGTCTTGCCCCAGAAGGGTGTCTTCAGCACAGAAGTTCTCCCACTTCAGACACAGCTGATTCTCACAGCCAATTGGCCTGGAGGTCAATTCCTCCCAGTGTTGGTGCCAACAACCAAGGCACCAAGAGTGCACCAAGAGTGTCCACCTCAGGTAACTGGGGAGGCTGAGCCACTGGGCCCTACAGGACACCTAGCACACAAAGCCACTCTATCAACACAGGGAAGCAGCCAAAATGCGGAGACAAAGAAACAGGTCACAAATGGCAGAAATGGAGGAAAGCAAACGACTGGATATAGAGTTCAAGGCCACGTTTATAAGGTTTTTCAAGAATTTTATGGAAACCGCCGATAAATTTAATGAATCCCTCAAGGAGTATAGTGAGACCATGGAGGACATGAAAAAGGACCAACTAGAAATTAAGCATACACTGACTGAAATAAAGAATAATTTACAGAGATCCAACAGCAGACAAGAGGATCCCAAGAATCAAGTCAAAGATTTGAAATACAAAGAAACAAAAAATACCCAACCGAAAAAGAAAAAAGAAAAGAGATTCCAAAACTTTGAAGATAGTGTAAGGAACCTCTGGGACAACTTCAAGCGTACCAACATCAGAATTATAGGGGTACCAGAAGGAGAGAGAGGGCAAGATATTGAAAACCTTTTTGAAGAAATAATGACAGAAAACTTCCCCTACCTGGTGAAAGAAATGGACTTACAAGTCCAGGAAGCGCAGAGAACCCCAAACAAAAGGAATCCAAAGAGGACCACACCAAGACACATCATAATTAAAATGCCAAGAGCAAAAGATAAAGAGAGAATCTTAAAAGCAGCAAGAGAAAGAAAGTCAGTTACCTACAAGGGAGTACCCATACAATTGTCAGCTGATTTCTCAACAGAAACCATGCAGGCCAGAAGAGAGTGGCAAGAAATATTCAAAGTGATGAATAGCAAGAACCTGCAACCAAGATTACTTTATCCAGCAAAGCTATCATTCAGAATGGAAGGTCAGATAAAGAGCTTCACGGATAAGAAAAAGCTAAAGGAGTTCATCACCACCAAACCAGCATTATATGAAATGCTGAAAGGTATTCTTTAAGAAGAGGAAGAAGAAAAAGGAACTCTTACCATTTGCCACAGCATCGATGGAACTGGAGAGCGGATAAATACCACAGGATCTCACTCATTTGTGGAATATAATGAACAACATAAACTGATGAACAAGGACTGATCCAGAGACGGAGAGGCATTGATTGGACTGTCGGGCCTTGGAGGGAAGGTAGGGGAGGGTAGGGGTAAGGGGGAAAGATCAACCAAAGGACTTATATGCAAGCATATAGGCCTAACCAATGGACACGGACAACAAGGGGGTGAGGGCATGAGCGGGGGGGGGGGGGGTAGAGGGTAATGTGGGGACAAGGACACATATGTAATATCTTAATAAAAAATATATTTAAAAAAAGAAAATATAAATTAAGTTGATTAAATAGGTAAAAAGCAAAAAAAAAAAAAAGTGGTGTCAAAAGTCTGAGACACTGGGAGATCTGTCTGAGTCAGAGGTCAGAATTATTTTCCCCAGCAATCCTCAATTCTTTATAAAAAGAAAATGGTGATAGAAGAATATTTCTTTTTCTTAAAAAAAAAAGGGGGGGTGGTTGTTTTGTTAGAAGACTAATATTATGGTGATCATGCATTCATGTAAGAAAGCTGGTTATATTTTCTCATTTTTGCAACAGAATTTCAAGCAACATTCTGCTCTTTTTTTTCCAGGAGATTTCTAAGTATATAAATCTGCTCTTAATCAAGAACACAGAACACATGAACTTAGGTTCCTTGCCAGAAAATGCAGCCTCAAGTTGGCTGGTGACCAATTTTTATCAAAAGTCTGGTTGCAAAAAATAGCATTACTAAAAGAACATACAATCCATTCATTCCATGAGAAGTTTGAATTTTATCCCCCCACATCAAGATACTATTTGGAGATATTAAACCACATTTCTATCATCCCACACTTTTCCAGCACTCTGCCTTCAACATTGAGAAAGCAGCCTTAGCTTTCTATAAGAGCTACCCTTCAGCTAGCGCAGGTTCGGAAAGAAAACTGAGTCCAATTCTTGGCGTTCGAGTTTGTAAGAGGACGTTTATAAATCTATGGCATAGTCTTGGCTCTCAGTTGCACTAGTAAGGTTATTGAAAGGTGCATGAAAGTAAAAGGGCACCTTGAATTAAAAATAGAAATAGCTTTCATTAAAATATCAAAAATCCAGAACTATATATATATATATATATATATATATATATATATATATATATTCCATATAGAGAGAGTATGGAAGCATGTTTGATAACATAAAATCAGATTTTTGTCACCCAAAGTGATAAGAATTCAGTGAGAGTGAGGAAGACAAAGATCAGAGATTATGCAACCAGGTATTAGATGCTAGTGGGTCTATTAGAAAGGACTGCAGTCTTCTGCTCCCCATTCATGGTTGAATCTAGGAGCCCAGCACAACCAGTTGCTGGTAGTAGAAGGGAGCCACTGAATGGAAGAGTGTTGACTCCTTGGAGCTAATGCCTCTAGCTTACAGCAAAGGATCTGGTGGTGGGCCCAGCAGTGCTGTTGGTCAGTAGGATGGAGAGCTGGGAAAGAGAGCTGGAAGTGGAGTGGAGAAGCAGGAGACAAACTGGAACCTGCTGGCATCTTGGTATCTAACCAATAAGCAACTTTCCAAGTATAATGGCTGATGCTTTCACTTATGTCTCCCAAATCTCCTGCAGCTTCACTTATGGCCAACTTTAACCTGGGACCTCACAGTGAAACGTAGTTCGCAGCATAATCAAGTTCACAACAGAAGGATCCAGTACAGAGGGTTAGACTACTGAAGGACAAAGTGAGAGTTAAGAATGAGTCAAGCAAGAACACATGGAAAGGTAAAAATAAGATAAAGCAATAGAGTGACCAAAGGCATGAGAACAGCAGTACAGAGGCTGCTGGTCACTAAGGGGAGCCGTGTGACGGGAGGGCACAAATGTCAATTGAAGTTTACAAATAGAGCAAATGCTTGTGGAAATTACTAACACTATAGAAGTTAGGGCAAGATTAACATAAACTTAGCATGCACAATAATTTAGAGTGAAAATAGGCTCAAAGGGGTCACCACTGATTGCTGCTTTGAGATCATGAACACATGGACAAGGGCAATGGCAATGTGACAGAGAAGAAAGAAAGAAATTCAAAGACTCATTAATCAACAAATCAACAGAGTTTAACGCCAAACCAAAAGGCAGAGCTCGAGAGGATGAAACACTGGATAGCAGGTTAATAAAAACAATGCTTTCGATGATTTATTCAACTATAAAAATGATTGGGAACCATGACAACTGACTTGAGATGTATGCACTAGAAGTCTTCACCACCAACTCTACTGAAATATATAAAGTTACTGAGATTAAGCAGCTTCCCAAGGTGTCTAGACTGGCCCATTGTTCAGGATGGTGTTTGCTCAGCCATATCTGCCCTAACTCAGCCTCTCAGGGACACTTTCATGTACTGGTGTAGAAATAAATGAAGGTCAACCAAATGAGAATAAACAGAAAGTATGTATCCAGTTTGCTATATCAAGGGAGTCGGTCATCATCTTTTGTGTTTGGCAAAGACTCAATGGTAGACAGAGGAATGGGGAAGCTTTACAGTGAAAAAGAAAAGGAAAGCCCTGGCCAGTTTGGCTCAGTGAATAGAGTGTCAGCCTGCAGACTGAAGGGTCCCAGGTTCAATTCCGGCCAAGGGCATATGCCTTGGTTGCAGGCACATCCCCAGTGGGGGGTGTGCAGGAGGCAGCTGATCGATGTTTCTCTCTCATCGATGTTTCTGACTCTCTGTCCTTCTCCCTCCTCTCTGTAAAAGATCAATAAAATATATTTTAAAAAAAGAAAATGAAAGGCTTAAGTTCTGATTGGAGATTATGAGCCCGGGGATGCTGGAGGTGGGGTATCTACTGTAGAAGCAGGGCACAGGATATTATTGGTTTGGAGAACATAGTTGGCTTTCTTTGGTTGGTCCTGGTTTGGAAGTAGTGGCAAAAATAGGGAAATAGGCAGCCACTGACCATTCTGGGCCAATTGCCACAGAAAGGTGTGGTTTGGCTTCCTGGGCTTCCAGGCCCAAGTTCTATTGTCATATATGGGCTGGTCAGTATCCATTCTCTCACTGGTACTCACCTCAAAATCCATGACCAAAAAAAAAAAAAACTGAATTCATCAATTTCATCGCTGTGAAAACCATGCTTCTCCTTTCTTATTTTCTATTTTGTTTATCCAATTACCTAAGCCTAAAATCTAGGAGTCACCTTAGTGCCTTCCCATGCCCGCATTTACTTTATTCTGTAGGCAAAAGAGAGCTTCTGAAAGATTTTAAACAAGGAGGAAACAAAATCAGATTTGTACTTTAGAAATATCTATACCAGCAGTTCTCAAAGTGTAACCCAAGAAGCCCTGGGGTCCCCAAGACCATTTTAGAAGGTTTGCAAGGTCAAAAATATTTTCATAATAATATTTCACTCTTACTTTTTATGAGTTTTTAGTGGAGGCTTACAGAGGTTACACAAAAATGTGATATTGCAACAGAATGAATGTAGAAACAGATATATGAATCCTTCTGTCCTCTATTAAACCCAACATTAAAAAGACTTGGAAAAAAAAATAAAAACAATGCCACTCTTTTCACTAAATTTTATTTTGTTTTGTAAATTATATTTTTTTCTAAAAATATTTTATTTATGTTAACATGTAACAGGATTATTTTTGTCTTTCTATTTTTAATTTAATTTTTAAATTTCTTACTGTTAATTTCTAATATGGTCAACATTTGCTACCACTCACATAAGCAAAAGTTTTTGGTGTCCTCAATAATTTTTGAGAGTGTAAAGGAGTTTTGAGACAAAAGAAAGAAAAGAAGGAAGGAAGGAAGGAAGGAAGGAAGGAAGGAAGGAAGGGAAGGAACTTATCTAGATGACAAGCTACAAGGTAAATATTTTCAAAGAGTATCGGATTATAGACAAGAAGATAAATAAGAAGCGATTGTATACTTTCAAAGTCAATGGTGTGCTAACAATAAACAATGGTAATGTGGATGGACAGGAAGAGATGGATAAAAGAGTTGTTAAGGAGAGAGAATAAGCCATAAGGACTAAAAGTATTTGTAGAGGATAGAGGAATGGGATGCCTCTTGGGTTTCTGTTTTAGGAAATTACCCATTTGAAAAAAGCACAACTTATCATTAAAGGCCAAGGTCTTCTGTGAAGTATATTGACTTACCCAACCTTGACCTACCCCATGGCCTAAAATCTAACTCCACTCCTATGCCTGCCCTACTGATTACAATCACTCGTCTAATCAACCTGTACCCTCTAATGCAGTGGTTCTCAACCTGTGGGTTGCCAACCTGTGGGTCTCGACCCCTTTGGGGGTCGAACAACCCTTTCACAGGGGTCGCCTAAGACCACCGGAAAACATATATAATTGCATATTGTTTTTGTGATTCATCACTATGCTTTAATATGTTCAATTCATAACAATGAAAATACATCCTGCATATCAGATATTTACATTACGATTCATAACAGTAGCAAAATTACAGTTATGAAGTAGCAACAAAAATAATTTATGGTTGGGGGTCACCACAACATGAGGAACTGTATTAAAGGGTCACGGCATTAGGAAGGTTGAGAACCACTGCTCTAATGGATTTGAGTTTCCTGAAGTTGGAAACTAAAAAGGATCTTTTCTTGGTCTGTTAGCTTCCTTTCTGCTTTGGGCCATTAAGATGAGTTCCGTTTTGCCAGAAATTCCTAGATTTTGAGAAAGAGAGGGACAATTGGGAAGACAAAGAAGAAGACACAGTAAAACACATAGAAGCAGGTTTGGGAAGGAAATATAGGAAAGAAGAGCTTCTGAAGTGTCACTAAGGGTTACAAACTTGTTCATTTAATGTTATTTAAAAAGCCCAAATAAACGTGGGAATTACTTTTTAATTACTTCTGGTTGCTAGACTGTTTCTTTAACATGGTACTGTGCCAAGACTGGACCATATGGGGCCTAGGAATTTATTTGGATTAGAAATGAAGTATGCATGCATGAACCAAGTTAGTATGGGCATCTTCCATTAAAAGACTCTGTTTCATAGTATTTTGTGTGCGTTTTTGTTAAGCATGGGACTTTGGTTTCAGCCAAAGTTATTGCCTCTGCTGGGATTCAGACACAACTGAGCATGTCTGCTGAGGTAGTGGCAGCCCACAGGTGTCTGTTATACAAATTGATCTGCCCAAGGGTGCAGGGTGGCTGCAGGGAGTAGGGCTTTTCAAGGCACACCATGAGAGACACCTGGGATTGGAAGGGAACTTGTTGACTATCCTGCTCAGGACCCGTGGACTCATGTTTGAGCTCTAAAGGAGAGGTGCTACAGGCCAAAATGGAAAGAAGAAAAAAACAAACAAACAAAAACGGTTTTCCCAAAGGAACTTAGGAGACACAGGCTAAGACCCCCTTCGTGTGCCTGCTGACAAAATGCATTCTCTGTGGAGCACTGCTTGTTTCTGAGTCAAGGTCAATTGCAGGACATATGACTGCTTTTGGTCCCCCCAGCTTGTACCTTTGGGGAGCTCTAGGGGTGTAGGGACAGCAGGCACTAACTACTCTCAGAGATTTTCTCAGATAAGGGGACAACCACTGAGCAGAGGACTATTTAGGAGTTCAGAGGAAATACCCCCAAAGATACCCTAAAAACAGACTTGGTAGGGAGTTTTCAGGAGGTGAAGGCTCTCATTAGTTGGTAAAATTTGAATTGTTAGAGTGAATGTGACCTCACAAATGACAGCAGAAGCCTTGCCCAGGCTCCGATATAGCCATGGCAAGTATAAATACTTGCTGCATTGATAAGTAGATCTCTTGATCTTATTTAGTGAGTAAATCCTACCTCATTTCAGGAAGGATTCAGACAGTTGGATAGTTTTTTTAATAGCAAGTTACAACATGAAGCTATTCAATTGAAAGAAATAGTGGCGGGGGGGGGGGGGGCTCTTTCTAAAAATCTAAGAGGCCCCATGAAAGCCTATTTGTTGAGCATTTACTCACTGTGTTGTTACACTAAAGCTCTTCATCAAAAAAGCTTCACAAACATGACCCGTGTTGTTTGAAATGCTGCAGTATGAAATGGCCTGAGAACTCACTTCAGGAATGGAATGCTGAAATTAGAAGATTCTATTTATACAGAATGAGAAAAAGGAAAAATTAGCAGCCTGGCACAGAAGCAGGTGTGTCGTATCATGAATGTTGTGTGGAATACATGTTTTTGTTTTATTTCAAAAAGGGACCCTATAATCCCTGGCTGGGTGGCTCAGTTGGTTAGAGCATTGTCCAGATATGCCAAGGTTCCAGGTTCAATGCCTGGTCAGGGCACAGACAGGAAGTAACCAGTGAATGCATGAATAAGTGGAACACAAAATGATGTTTCTCTCTCTCTCTCTTTCTCTCTCTCTCTCTCTCTCATCAACCATTAAAATTTTTAGAAAGGGACCCTATAGAAGCCCCTTTTCCCCTTTACATTGCCCATTACCACCATTTTGCATTTTCATAGCATATGCACCCAAAAGGCTCACAAATCTCTTACTAAAAGATATTATAAAGTAGAGGATATGTGCTATTTTGTTTTGTTGGTAGTGAAGCTGTGCTAGTCTTTGAAAGAATAATTGACTCCCACAGATGCCTTTGGGTTTCATTGATAACCAAGTGAGAATGTTTCAGAGATGAGATGACCCGCAAAGAACTATATTATAATCTTTAAATAAAGAACAGGAAATGGATCAAAATAAGCCTTCAGAAGTCTAAAAATATGACATATCATGGTTCCTTTTCTATTTTCCTTCTGCACAAGTACTTTTATACTTTCTCAAAAAAAAAATTCTTTCTTCGTTTTTAGGAAACCCAACAAACACAAGAAAAATCTATAAAGCTATTGGTTTCACTTTTTCTTTAGAATTCCTGTATACCCTAATAAAAGATTTTCCTTGATGCTAATGCCAGCAAAGGGGATCTGAAATTTGATCCATTTCTGGTAGTAAATTTAATAAAGATTTTTAGACACTGATCAAATCTCATTCTGCTTCACAGATGTCACAATGAAAAAGTCAAAACTTGTTACAATTTCCAACTAGAAAACAGCTCCTTCTCATTGCCCAGCTTGCAGCTAAACATGGGTACCATGATAAATGTAGAGATACAGAGCATCCGGCCATGGTCAGACATTACACAGGTGTCCTTCATAAATGTCAGAGGCAAAATCAAGTATTCCTTGGAGACTGGAGTTTTCAGGGCTAAAGCTCTAGACACATCCATCACAGGAGCCAGCAGGATGCCATTGCCCCAAAGCAGGGCCAAGCCAAGCGTGCTCAGTTACATTAAGATCTCGCAGCACATTCAGTAATCAGGGGCCCTCAAATGGAAACCCAAGCACTAGAGCAGAAAAGTCATCATGGGGAGTGAAATCACAGACATTCAGTTTCAACTTGTGGAAGCTCACGGTAGAATTGCAGTCATTTGCTCTGGACTTTCTACAGCAAAAGGAAATCAAATTAGTCCAGGAGGAAAGTATGCTGTGGTTTTCTTTTCCGAGGAAAACACAATTTGCTCTCTCCTATTATGTTTGACTGAGGTCAGAAATGACATTGTTGCCAGTGTGTCTGCCGTTAAACGTCTTGAATAAGCCTTTAAATAATGGTAAGTAAAATACTGAGCAGACACAGAAAAACCCCAAAGGTTTTCTTTTTGAAGCCAATATGAATCATTCATTTATTTCAGTAGCTTGAGACACTTACGTATAAACACACTTAGGAGAATTAGTGATACTATACACAACATGAGTCATTTAAAACCTCATCTTCTTTCATTAGGAAGTCCAGTCTTGAACCTGGCTCAGTTTGAGCAAATGTTTCTTGATTTGACTGTACATTATTTTAATCTTAAGTCAACAACTTAGCTTCAGTCTGAATGTTATTTGACCTAAAATTTTAGCTTCCTTTAAGGCATTTGGGAATTTCTCATTAGAAACATTTATTCAAAAAGCCAATAGAATTCAGGAAGTTTATGCTAACCGAAGCATAAAATTCTTAGAGAAATCTAGGACAGTGATTAGTGACAGTTTAGGTTAAGCAGCTATAACAAAGACTCCCAAAATGCAATAATTCAAACAAGATGGGATTTTCTTTCTCTCCCGTGAAACAATTCGGAGATAGATGGCTAGTCCACAAAGCCATCCATGATCCGGATTCTTCGTATCCTTTTACTTTGCATCCCCTAAAGTGTTGTCCTGGCTATGTGGTCAAAACTGAGTCACCAGCTAGAAGGGAAAAAGATAGAAAGTAGAGAGCAAGCCACTTCCTTTAAAGAACTAACACAGAAGCTACCCACATCACTGCTGCTCACATTCTACTGACAAAAACATATTCACGCAGCCACGTCTGGTTACAAAAGAGATGGAAAATGTAGTCTTTTAGCTGGAAAGCCATGTGCCTAACTGAAATTCAGAGGTTCTCTTACTAAAACAAAAAGAGAATGGATACGGTGGGACAACTGCAGTCTCTACCACAGACAGTGTACCCTGAAGTGTATTAAGGAAACGCTAGTTCCATTAGATGTCAGCAGGCTTACTAGAACTCAAGTTCTTTACAGCTGGACTTCTCAGAGCCTAACGTTCAAATTCTTTGAGGAAGGAACAGCCTCGCTACATTTCCTAAATTGATTTGACCATGGAACCCGTTTTTCAAAGGTCAACTCTTAGAGCTAATACTTTGTGGAACACATTTTGGGAACTGCCACCCTAGATGTGCCACTCAGTAACGCTGGTGACCTATCACAGTTTACCCAAGTGAAAAATGAAAACACGGAAAGGGCTAAATATACCAAAGATTGCGTATTTGAATTCTCACAGTGACTCACGAAGATTATTCTGTGAAACCATCTTACTTTTTCCTTAAAAGGGGAGAAAGGGTATTTCTTTATAAAAGACAAAATGTATATATAAAAATAGCTCAAAGGTGTTATATGCAGCCACACTTATTAACTGTTTAACTTATTTAATGACATTCTGCCATTATTACATGGTTTCTCTTATAATTCTTCTTGGTATAAAATTTCAATTACCCTATATTCGCAGGCAATATGTTGTAGCAGTTAATATCAGAAACCCTGGAACCAGACTGCTTAGGTAAAAGCAGCTGCTGGGTGTGTGCTGTGGGGCCTGTTTTCTCAGCTTTCAAATGGGAACAGTAGAAGTGATTTCCTCACTGGGATGGTAGGACTATAAACTGACTCAATACATGCCAAGTGGTCAGACATGTTCTTGGTACACAACGACTAGAGAGACATTATTATTTCTACATAATCAGTGTTCTTTTGTCCCTTGCTCAGCCTCATCATCTGGAATCACTTCCCAGTGCTAGGGATGGAGCATGTCTCTAAAGCTACAGTTCTCGCCTTTGGCTGCGTGCTGGAATCACCTGGGAGCTTTAGAAAATTCCGATGCCCCAGCCCAACACCAGAACAATCAAACCAGCATCGTCAGGTGTGAGGCCAGGCATCAGTAGTTTTTAAGTCTTTTTAGATCATTTCAATTTTAGCCAAGACTGAGAATCACTGCTCTAAAACTTCCTTAACACCCAGGGATGCAATCTCAAAGATTGGCTACTTAACCTTAGTGACTGAAGACATCAATTTTATGGACTTCCTTTGCAAAACCCAACTAGGAACACTTTCTCAAATAAACAATCTATTTTTCTTGTTTGAAGTCTGCGAAGCCAGAATGATGCCTACCTTGTCTACTGTTGTACCCCTGCCCCTATGACAGTATCAATGTATTGGTATGTAGTAGGTCCTAATAGATATCTAATAAATGAATGCATGACTTAAATTACAAAATAAGAGTGTAGTGAGAGGGACTTTGGAACCTACCAGCCCTGGGTTCAAATCCTGCCTTCAGCACTTCCCAGCTATGTGACTTCAAACAAGCTATCTAACATGAGCCTGTTTCCTTGTCTATAATATAAAGACTATAATATCTACCTCATTAAGTTTTTGTGAGGATAAAATTAGGAGTTGTATTTAAAGTACCCATCACAGTGGCTGCTATATAATAGAGGTCCTAAAGATATTAGTTTTCTTCCATTCTTACCACTCTTTCCCAGGATAGTAATTAAGATAATGGGTGATGGAGACATTAATAACTAAATTTTACTCACACTCTGCCTCTTAGTAGCTATGTGACCTTGAGTCAGTTATTGAATCCCTTCAGGTCTTTGTTTCCTCATCCATAAACTGAATACTAATAGTTCTTACCTTACTGTATTATAAAGGATGAAATATAATATGAAGAAATTGGTACAGTGGCTAGAATACACTGTATTTCACCTAAGACTTTATCAATGTTAAGGTGCATCCTGATTTTAGAGATGTTTACATATGGATAAAAAATATGTACCTCTTGGAATTGATAAAATATGGTAGTGAGAGCTTAATACATTTTTGGTGTTGTAATCACATATAACTCATTATTTAGGAGTTTCGTGTGGAGACCCTGGAGTTGAGCTGACAGAGAGATTGGGAAGATCAATTTAACTCCTATAAAGCTAAAGGAAATTAGGAGAGTTAACCTTATGGCCACAATATAGTGTGGTTAAGGTAATAATAGAGGTATATCCGTGGTGTGGCGATACTAGAGAAGCTGCAATAAACTCTGACCTAGGAGTTGGGGCAAGGAATGGGGAAGCGAAGATGGAAAGCAAAAGCTTCACAAAGAACTGATTCAGAAATAAGGTTTGAAGAATGAACTAAGTGTTTAATAGCTTGGAGGGGACATCCAAGACAGAGGGGAACACAACTAAAACCTACCAAATACTGGAGAAACAGAAGATAGCTCAGCATTACTAGAAGGTAAAATGCTTTCCTATTGGATGAGAGAGTTCACACGAGTCTAAGAGGCCCATGAAAATAAGCCCTCTTCATTCCCTGAAGGGATGGATGGCTTTTAAGCAGAAGAATTTAAATCCATTCTGAGAGGAAACATAATAAAATAAATGTACCTAATCACCTAGCCCTGCAGGATAATACAGGAAAGATGAGTGAAATCTCTAGCGCAAAAAGATAAACAGACTTGGAGTTTGTATTTCCTAAGAAAAGTATGTACTGATCAAAGAACAAGCAATGACAAATTTGAGTAGCCTTCATGTTTCCAAGAGACTAGTCCCAAACAAGTCCATTAGAAAATAGGTTATTCCTTTAAAAAAAAAACATAAAAACATTTATTTAAGCATATTTTATGTCCATTCTAAATTTTAAAATTTACTCTTAGTATAATGACCCCCTCTTTTTGGTATTCAAGCTCACTGAGTCTTATTCCAGTTCTCGTGCTAATAACAGTTTTTAAAGAACAACAATTGGATTTTGTATATATTTGGAGGTACTACATCTTTTACAAAGATGTACAAGATAAACTCTGACTACCACATTATTTAGAATCAGTAGATAGTTGATGTTCGATACAAAAATTCCCTTCAGAAAGGTCAAGATAAGAACATATTCTTATATGAAGAAAACAAATAATCCTCATGCAGCTGTTCACTGTGGAGGATATGGAACCAACCTCCCTGAGTTTCTGCTGCACTCTTGAAATAGTACATGTTCAGTCTTTTACATATATCCATTTCTGACCACTTTGCATATATAATGAAATTCTGAAGGACTAGGCAGAAAATGGAAATTACTAATCTTATGCATATTGACAAATGCTTTTGGTTTTCAAATATTTTGTTTGGTGCTGTGTAATAAAGGATATACTGCGATCCTCCCGGAGATCCGGCCAAAGGCCACATGTATGTATACACAGCATGTGCTACAACTTAGCAGGGCTCCAACAATGAGCACAGCAGACATAAAATCTTGCTGTCAGGAAGCATATGTAGACTAAGTCAAACAATAAAAACTAAAAGCAACAAACCATGAGAATGAACCCCACACTACGGGGTTTATTCACTACTTACAGGTAGGTCCTTCCAGAGGAGCCAGAATTTGAGAGACTCCCATTGGAGCCTGCCTGACCTCTAAAGTATTGAAACCAAAGGTTGTACATAATCAGTGTCTGAGTTTGGACCTACCAGTCTGTTCCTTTCATCCTCCCTCCCCAACCATGAAATATAAATACCCAAGTGGACCAACACTATTTTAAACTGCAGTTGACTATCAAAATCTTAGCTGGAATTATTTGATCAGTCAGACTCAGGGAGGGTCAGAAAGGAAGAACAGGAGATGCACAACAAGGGAGACCCTTGACCAGCTCAGCTAAAGCTCAGGTACTTTCCACTCCGGACTTCTTTCGTTAGTATCATGACTCCTTTGGAGACTTTCTCAAAATAGTCATTCTTCTTTAAAAAGCAACATCTGCCCCTTGGTTCTCTAATCCAAAATCACCTGTTAAGCTTTTTCCACTTTAGTTCTATCCCCTGTTCTTCTCTGAAAGAATTTTCTCAAATTCCCAACACCCTCCTCTGCTGTGTTTAGGTTCCTTAGCAATCAGTAGGGGGCAACAGCTAATGATTTACAGCTTTTCTGCTTTCTTTGCAGACTATTTTAAGATAGAGAGGGAGATTTTCCTGTCACAAAATTGAGCTGTAACAGAAATAGCACAAGGGAAAGAATTTAACACCTTCCCTTACACCCTTGCAGCTCTGGCTCCCTGAGCATGGGGTGGCAGTTGTCCTGGGCTCTCTCTCCCCAGAAAAACCCATAGCCTGGGCACGAGGAATTAGCAGAGAATGAGTAATAACTAACATTCTCCCTTGCCCCAATCATGCTTTGTCTTCTAAGGGCACATACATGGCTTAGAAAAATGTTTTCTAGAAAGTGATTGTGCATTCAAAGGAGAGGGAGAGAGAAGAGAGAGAGAGAGAGAGAGAGAGAGAGAGAGAGAGAGAGAGAGAGAGAGAAAGAAAGGACATCTTTTAAAATTTTATATTTCAAAGGAGTAGTAAGTATGCACAAAGGAGGTAACAATGAATAAGAACAGAGGAGATGGAACAAGGGTGAAATGCAGTGGAGACCTGCTCCATAGAGGTGTCTCCAGCATAGCAGCTCTCCCACTGTAGTCACAGCTGGTCCTCACAACCAATTGGCCTGAATGTCAATTTCACCCAATGACACCAACAGCAATCAAGACAGTGCTCACAGCGCACAAAGGGGTGCCCCAAGAGTGTCCACCTCAGCTGATTGGGGAGGCTGAGCCACTGAGCCCTATGGGACAAAAACTACACAAGGCCACTCTACCAACTCAAGAAGACATAGTAGCTCTATTCAATACATAGAAACAAACACAGGGAAGCAGCCAAAATGTGAAGACAAAGAAACATGTCACAAATGAAAGAAATAAAAGAAAGCAAACTACTGGATATGGAGTTCAAAACAATGGTTATAAGGTTACTCAAGAATATTCTAGAAACCTCCACGGGACATAATGAAACTTTTAAGGATCTTAGTGAGAAAGTAAAAAAAAAAAAAAAAAAAAAGGAAAAGGACAAGTCAGAAATTAAGCATACACTGACTAAAATAAAGAATAATATACAGGGATTCAACAGATTAGAGGATCCCAAGAATCAGATCAACAATTTGAAATACAAGGAAGCAAAAAACACCCAACCAGAAGAGCAAAAAGAAATAAGAATCCAAAAATATGAAGATAGTGTAAGGAGCCTCTGGAACAACTTCAAGCATACTGACATTCGCATTATAGGGGTGCCAAAAGAAGAGAGAGAGCAAGATATTGAAAACTTATTTGAAGAAGTAATGACCAAAAACTTCCCCTACCTGTGAAAGAAATAGACTTACAAGTCTGGGAAGCACAGAGAGTCCGAAACAAGAAGAATCCAAAGAGGACCACACCAAGACACATTATAATTAAAATGCCAAGAGCAAAAGACAAAGAGAGAATCTTAAAAGCAGCAAGAGAAAAACAGTTAGTTACATACAAGGGAGTACCCATACAATTGTCAGCTGATTTCTCAACAGAAACTATGCAGGCCAGAAGGGAGTGGCAATAAATATTCAAAGTGATGAATAGCAAGAACCTACAACCAAAATTACTTTACCCAGAAAAGCTATCATTCAGCATTGAAGGTCAGATAAAGAGCTTCACAGACAAGAAAAAGCTAAAGGAGTTCATCACCACCAAACCAGTATTATATGAAATGATGAAGGGTATGTTTTAAGAAGAGGAAGAAGAAAACGATAAAAAAAAATGAACAAAATGGCAACAAATATATAGCTATCAACAACTGAATCAAAAAATCAAAATAAATAAATAAGAAATCTAATGAACAGAATAAACTGGTGAATAAAATAGAATCAGAGACATGGAAATGGAGCAGACTGATGATTCTCAGAGAGAAGGAGGTGGGGGTGGGAAGAGATTAAACAAAAATCTTATATGCATAGCCAAAACCGGTTTGGCTCAGTGGATAGAGCGTCGGCCTGCGGACTGAAGGGTCCCAGGTTCGATTCCGGTCAAGGGCATGTACCTGGGTTGCGGGCACATCCCCAGTAGGAGATGTGCTGGAGGCAGCTGATCGATGTTTCTCTCTCATCAATGTTTCTAACTCTCTATCTCTCTCCCTTCCTCTCTGTAAAAAAATCAATAAAATATATTTTAAAAAAATCTTATATGCATATATGCATTACCTATGGGAAATAGGGTGGTGAAGGCCTGGGGTGGGGCGGGAACTGGGTAGAGGGGGAAAATCGGGAGGAAAAGAGAAACATCTGTAATAAAGATTTTTTTAAAAAAGAAAATGTAGATTTTTATTAATTCACTTTAAAATAAATATAATAAACATTTTACATGTTACCATAAGTAATAGTTTTCTTTTTAAGGATAACTATATTTTCCAAAACAAAAATACCTTGTGGGAATATGGGCATTTCTCTTTCATTTTTTGCAAATTTATTTGCAAGTCTCTTTAATGTCTTGATTTATAGAAGACAATGAGGTTATTAGAGCTACATTCTCATCCCATCTATGATGATAAGGTATATAGTTTCTGGATAACTCCAACACACACTCATGAAAGAATAAGAGTGGAAATGCCAATATCATCTTAGTATCATTATAAAGATAGTTTAGACCTCAGACTATACATTGGAAACAGCTGGACTAGACCATGAGCGGCTTGTGGGTAGAGAAAGGAAAGGAGAGAATAAACCACTTATGAGTGTCTACCACATGGTAAGAATTTATTAATATTAAATCACTTCACCTAGAAACAATTTAAGGAGATTGTCATTATTTCCTTTGTCTATGCAGGTGAGGAAACAGACTCAGAAGGATGCCAAGTTCAGACAGCTGGTGAGAGGCAGAGCCAGTCTGAAGCTGATTTATAAACATCAAGCTATCTTAAGGAACGTGTTATCAATATTATATCACTGTATTAATTTTCTATTGCTGCATAACTTACCACAAATTTAGCAGCTTAAAAACACCCACGTATCCCCATAGTTATGAGTTATGGAATTTGAAGTCCTAGAGCTGCTCAGAAGGATTCTCTGCTCTAGGTTTCACATTCAAGCTTTAGCCCACCTGAGTTTCCATCTGGAGGTTCTGGGTATCAAAGTGCTTCCAACCTCACTGGAGCCATTGGCCAAATCCATTTATTTCCTTGTAGTTATAAGGCTGAGGTTCCCGTTTTCCTGCTGGGTGCTGGCCAGGGTCACTCTTGGCTCCTGTAAGTTATTTTCAGGTCCTGGACACCTGGCTCTCTCCACCATCAAGCCAGCAATGGGAAATCTCCTTTGTATATAAGAACCTTGCCGTCTACTTGCCTCTTTTTTCATTTCCCCACTTCCCCAGAGCTGAAATATGTGTACTGACCTCTCTCTGTTCCAAGAGGAATGCATATGTCTGGGGTCAGTTGCTCGGTCCTGTCCCAGGTGTACTTCATGGAGCCCAGCAGATAAAACCCACTGTTTCACAGCATCTGGGTGTATCTCCTTGCACCGTCTAGACTAGACTCTTGAATCTAGATTCAAAAAATCAGGCAGCCTTGGCTCTCCCCCAGACCCATGGTTCCATGTCCCCAGTTTTCTATGAGGAGGGGAATCCATTTCTACAGGTCATAATGCCAACCCTCTTTCACCTCCTCTCAAAATGTCTTTCTCCTCAGTCCTTTTCTTCTCATAAAGATAATTCCAGACATTCTGATGTCACTCTTCCCACCTGCACTAAATTTAGAAATCAGCTCTATAGAACATTGCTCCAAAACAGCTTCATTAGGTGCACAGTATATGCTTTTAGGATTAAAGCCTTTGGAATTCTACAAATTCTGGTCAAAACATTATTAAATATTAAACAGAATTAAAATATTTATTTTGTTCAGAGAAATTTATAAGAACATTGCAAAATCCTTTAGAATAACTGAAAACCAACTCCCTCTCCTCCTTTCCCCGCTGGGTTGCTGTAAAATTAATGCCATCCAAAAAGCATGGCAGGCTTCATAAGCAAACATTTGTTTTTTGTTTTATTTTTGGTTATGTAGTTTTTCACTTATAAATATTTGAAAAGAAAACATTCCAAGAATAATAGCACTCATTGCTTTCCACATGCAGCCATCTATTGTAATATCTGCGGAACACCATGGAATTAGCACAGGGATTTATGAATTGCTATAATAGTAATGACAGAGTGTGGCAGGGTCAAGGAGGGAGAAAAGAGGAGATGGGAGGAGACAGGAGGGAAAGGGAAGACAAGGCAATAAGAGCCATGAAGAAGAGGGACAGACAGACATACAGAACGTGATCATGCCATTAAAGAGAGGCAATGATAACAGCATCGTTATGCCTTGACTAATTAATTAATATTTGTTGGGCAGTTTTAGGATCTTCTGTTTGTGTATCCAGGGATATGGACAAGAAGTAAATACAACTGTCAATCTACCAGTCAGAGCTTTCAGAAATCCACATATCCAGGCCTGAGTCACTGGTCTAAGTCCCATGATTTTCACCTGAGGATCCAAGAGTAAATGCAATAAAAGGAAATGTCTGAGTCCACAGTCAACGTGGAGCTGCCTTTTTTGATTTATATCCATGCGTAGGAAACAGTAATATTCTAAAGAATAGAAAAGCATTTTTTTAGGACACAAAAAAAATCTGTATGGTTTGCTCACATGGTAATGTGATTATGGTTACTGAAGAATGAAAATTACACAAGGTCAATGCTATCTTTTTGACAGCCCTGTACCCTGACTAGTCTCAGAAGCTAAAAGTATAGACACTTTCTTTAGTATTTTTCTTTCTCTTTCCAATCACTCATAGGTCTCTCATTTTTCACAAGCCTCCTGCATCCTTCTGGTGTAGGTTTTTTGAAGTAGGTTTGCTGGGTTGCCATTACAAAGTACTGCAGGCTGGATGGCTTACAAAACAAAAGTATATTTCCTCACAGTTCTGGAAGCCAGAAGTCCAAGATTAAGAGAATGACAGTGTTGATTTCTTCTGAAGGCCTCTATCTTTGACTTGTAGGTGGCTGTCCTCTCGCTGTGCCTTTACGTGATCCTCTCTGAGTGTATGTGTCCTAATCTTCTCTTCTTATAGAGATATGAGTCAGCCCTGGCCAGTGTGGCTCAGTTGGTTGGAGCGTTGTCCTATACATCAAAAGCTTGTGGATTTGATTCCCAGTCAGGGCATATACCCAGGTTGTGGGTTTGATTCCCAGTCCCAAGCAACCGATCCATGTTTTTCTCCCTCTTTCTCTCCCATCCCCTCTTTCTAAAATCAATTTTAAAAATTGTCCTTGGGTAAGGATTTAAAAAAAAAAAAAGAAGAAGAAGAAGAGCTATCAGTCATATTGGGTTAGGACTCATCCTAATGATTACATTTTATGACGATTACCTCTTTGAAGACCTCAACTCCAAATGCAGCCACATTCTGAGCATTGAGGGTTAGGACTTCAACATATGAATTGGTGGAGGGCTGCGGGGGAAGGGGGAGAGAGAGATACAATTCAGCCCATAACACTGATGTTTGAGAAAATTTGCTTTTATAAAAGAAATTTACCAGTGGTTATTAGTCATCTTCATCAATTGTTGCTGTCATCTTTAAGGCATCTTTTCAATTAAAATGGAAATAAAACCCACCAAGGTTTCCACAAGTAAAAACTCTGAATGGAGGTTTTTTCAGAACAAGGGATGGACAAGCAAAGCCTCATTTCTTCCCCTGAGTTTTATCTCCTATTTGTGACTTTCTCACTTTCATTCTAACTACCACCATGCCATACATGATGTAAACATCCTGTTTTCATTTGGTTGTTTGTTTAAAGTTTTATTTATTAACTTCAATAAAAGGGGGTCATAAAACATTGAAAAATTGTGGAAATCATAGCTGTAAACTCAGGCAAGCCCTAAAAAGTCCAAAGTGATGGATCACTGAAACTAGTGTCTAAAATCATACCTCTTCCATTCATGTAATGCCAGGCCACCTACTATTTATTTTACTTTGGGCCTCAATTTCTTAATCTCTGCAACAGGACCCGTAATTGCTCTGTGGGGACATTGAAAAGAACATCCAAACCTGGCTGGTTCCCATAGCTGACATTGGCCCACTCCTGCCCTCTGGTGGCAATTTTTAGAAATGTGTAGGCAGTGACAAGGGCAAAAATAAAATAGGGAAACTGAAAAAGAAACCTTTCCTTATAATGCAGACTAGCTTTGTAATTGTTCATTTTCTTGCCTTTTCAGTGCTTTTTCTTTTCTATAAGTAGCTCAAAACAAACAATGCACAAAATTTCAAGTCACTTACCCCAGGGAAATTACAGTATACTTTTTATCTTTATTTTTCCTTTGTCCTCTAAATCACAGGGATTTTTAGCAGATATCCATTCTTGTATCATTAATGAGGCCTCTTTTACTATGATACAATGCACATAACATAAAACTGACCATCTTAACCCTTTTTAAAAAGAGTACAGTTCATTGGTATTAAGTACATTGACATGGTTGTGCTAGTTGAAAAGAAAACAATTTTATAGTGTTTTCCTAATTCAGAAAATAATTGCCATAATTGTAAATAGTTCACAGGGATTTTAAAAACAGAAGTAGTCCTAACTGGTTTGGCTCAGTGCATAGAGCGTCAGCCTGTGGACTGAAGGGTCCCAGGTTTGATTCCATTCAAGGGCATGTACCTTCGTTGCGGGCACATCCCCAGTAGCGGGTGTGCAGGAGGCAGCTGATCGATGTTTCTCTCTCATCGATGTTTCTGGCTCTCTATCCCTCTCCCTTCCTCTCTGTGAAAAATCAATAAAATATATATATTAAAAATGTTATAATTATTGAAAAACAACACCTAAAGTGCATTATGATGATTTATCTTTTTCCTATCAATTTATAAAAGCTATTTAAAAATTACTAACATACTTATCTACTAGTAATGCCAGTTTGTATTTTAAATTTTGGAAATTCCCTTTTACCTCAAGGCCATTCCACTATTAAAAGTAGGCCATGAGAATGGAATATTGCTTCAAGAGAGTGATAAATAGGAAGACAAAAAAATTCAAATTCTTGACTTTGAGTTCCAAAATAAGCACATGACATCTATAGTAAAGGAGGCAATCTCATAAGTCAGTGCCTTTAACTGCAAAAATAAAAATAAATTTCCTGGTCAATATCTGTCATATACCAGTATGTTGCAATTTTTTTCCTAGGTAATTTACCTTTCAGACTTATGGGGGGTTTATTTGTTGTTTGCTTTGTTGTTGCTGTTGTTGTTGTTGTAATATAGATCTTTGTTTTCTGGATTAGGTGTCATGCTTTTGAAAGGTTTCCACAGGCCCCACATCATAAAATATTCAACTATATTTTTTCCATTATTCTTATGGCTTCACTTCTTGTAATTAAATCTTTGATGCATCTATATTCATTTAAATGCAGGGACTAAAAGAAGAAATCCAGCCTTTTTTTCCAAATTATCATCAGTTTTTCCTAATTGATTCATTAAATAGTTTATATTTTCCTTGTTATATTTAAAGAAAGCTGTATTATACATTTATTATTTATATGTACAAAAGTTTATATCTGAATTCTGCTTCATTAACCCATATAGATTCTATTATACCAGACTGCTAAAGCTTCAGTATATTTTAATATGTGAGTGACCAAGTACCCTCTCATTAACATTTATTTTAAGAAATTTCCTGGATATTTTCACATATTTCACCTTTCAGATAAAATTTAATTTTGTCAAAATTTACCCAAAACATTCAATATAATTTTATATTCAATAAAAATTGATTATTACACTATTGTGACTTCCTATTCCAAAAAAATTATGAATTAACATATGGAAATTAATAACCTTCATAATCTACACTAATAAAAGAGAAAAATGGTAATTGGCGTACGGCGATACCGTTTTCATTGGCTAATCAGGGCTATATGCAAATTAACTGCCAACTAAGATTGGCAGTTAACTGCCAACAAGATGGTGGCTAATTTGCATACGTAGGCACAATGCAGGGAGGTGAAAGGGAAAGCAGGAAGAAGCCCCCTGCCACTGACAGTGATCGGAAACCCAGGGGGGAGCTAAGAGCTGGGGGGCAGGGCAAAGGCGGCCCTGGGGCCGCCTTTGCCCTGCCCCCCAGCCATGATCGGAGAATCAGGCGCCTTTGCCGCCCTGGCCAGTGATAGCAGGAAGTAGGGGTGGAGCCAGCGATGGGAGCTGGGCAAGGTCAAAGCTGGCAGTCCCAGGAGCTAGGGGTCCCTTGCCTGGGCCTAAAGCGAATCCCACGATCACGGCGCCCCCCGCTGCCACTGCAGGTCCCCGCTGCCCAGGCCGGACACCTAGGCCAGAGGCGTTAGGCCTGGGCAGGGGTGGAGCCTGCAACCGCGGGGAGCTGGGGGTCCCCTGCCCAGGCCTGACACCTCTGCCGGAGGCCTCAGGCCTGGTCAAGGGGCCGATCCGGTGATTGGTGATCGGAGGGTGATGAGGGTCAACTCCTCTGGCTGAGGCATCAGGCCTGGGTGGGGGGCGGAGCCGGGGATTGGGGGGATATGATGGTCCCCTTGCCCAGGCCTGAAGCCTGGGTCAGAGGCGTCAGGCTTGGGCGGGGGGTGGAGCAAGTGATCAGAGGGAGATGGGGGTCCCCTGCCCAGGCATGATTCCTGGGCCAGAGGCCTCAGGCCTGGGCGGGAGCCAGAGCCAGTGATCGGGGGAAGGTGGGGGTCCCCTGTCCAAGCCTGACACCTCTGGCGGAGGCGTCAGGCCTGGGCAAGGGGCCGATCAGGCGATCGGAGGGTGATGGGGGTCAACGCCTGAGGGCTCCCAGTATGTGAGAGGGGGCAGGCTGGGCTGAGGGACACTCCCCCCCACACACACACACACCCAGTGCACGAATTTCGTGCACCGGGCCCCTAGTTATTAATAATCAATAATTAATTAGAGGATGTAAGGGTAGGGGGAAAACCCATTTAAAATAACAATAAAAAAATTAAAATACTTGAGAAATTTTACCAAGAAATATGGAAAACCTGCATTAGAAAAACTTTAAATCACTCCTAAAAGACATAAAGTAGACCTGAATAAAAAGAAAGTCATGCTTTGTTCTTGGATAGGAAGACTTGACATCTTAAAGATGTCAGTTGTCCCTAAGTTGATTTATGAATTTAATAAAATCTCTCAATGAAAGTAACAACAAGCTTCTTAATGGAACCAGACTAAATTGATACTAAAAGTGTCATTTCAGTTCACTACAGCAAAAATTGACTTTTTCACAAGTGGACCTGGAACAACTGTTTAGCCATTTGAAAAAAAGGATAAAATTAGACCCATACCTCGCAGTACACACACATGCACACATGCATACACATACACACACACACTTCCAAATGGAATAGAGAGTTTAGTGTAACAAATAAAACTATGCAAGTATTAGATGAAAACATGGTGGAGTTCTTCATTAACCTGGTATAGGAAACAATTTCCTAATCATAACTAAAAACACAGAAGCAATTTTTTAAAGATTGACAAATTTGACTCCATAAATTTAACAACTTTATTGAAGGGAAAAAAAGGCAAAGTGAAAAACAACTGACAAACTGAGAAAAAATATTTAGGGTATATATCACAGATAAAGGGCTAATACCCCTAATGTATGATGAACTCTTAAAAGTTGAAGGCTAGAAGATCAAAAACATAATAGAAAAATGGGCAAAAGACTTGAACAGATAGTTCATACAAAAATTATATTAAAAAATGGCCCTTAACTATATGAAAAGATGTCCAACCTCACACAAGATAAGAGAAAAAGGAAGACAGCCACTCTCCTGGCAAGGTGTACAGCCACTCTCATACGGTGCAGATTGGAAAGCAAACACAACAATTAAACAAGAACATGATAGGAGAATAGTCCAGTGTTGAGCCCTCGCAATAAAAATGAGTAAGACCAAAAAAAAACTTTTTTAATGAATAAGACACACTCCCTCTGGATGGTAATGGGAGCAGGGGAGGAGAGAACTGGGGAACATCTGTCAACAATAAAAAATTTTTAAAAGACACACTCCCTGTCCTTGCATGTGCAGTCTCTGTCCCCATCTTTGAGAAGAAAACAGTGCAGGAGAGTTAGACACATCCTATCTAATAAAAGAGAAACATGGTAATTAGTGTACGACCGCTACCCTTCCCATTGGCTAATCAGGGCAATATGCAAATTAACTGAGAGCCAAGATGGCGGCCGGCAGCCAGGCAGCTGGAAGCTAACATGAGGCTTGCTTGCTTTAGTGACGGAGGAAGCCAAGCTTCCCCGCCTGCCTTGCCGGCCTCTCAGCTGCACTCTAAGCAACTATGTTACAAAAATAGAAGCTAAACAAAACCCTGGGCTTCAGCCAGCAGGACCGCAACATTGTTTCAAATACAGAAGGGTAAACAAAGGCCAGAAGCCTGCTTTTAGCAGCGGAAGTCTCATAGCTGGAGCCGAGCCTCAGAGCTAAAGCTGGCCCAGAATAAAAAAAAAAAAAAGAAAAAGAAAAAAGGAGCAGTTGGGAGCTTCAGTCCCAGCCTGAAAACAGCCCTCAGCCCCTCACCCAGACTGGCCAGGCACCCCAGTGGGTACCCCCACCCTGAAGGGTGTGTGACCAGCTGCAAACAGCCATCATCCCCTCACCCAGGCTGGCCAGGCACCCCAGTGGGGACCCCCACCCTGATCCAGGACACCCTTCAGGGCAAACCAGCTGGCCCCCACCCGTGCACCAGGCCTCTATCCTATATAGTAAAAGGGTAATATGCCTCCCAGCACCGGGATCAGTGGAGCCGCAAGGCCTCCCGGCACCGGGATCAGCGTGACAGGGGATAGCGCCCAAACCCCCTGAGCGCCCTGCGGCTCTGTGTGTGACAGGATGCGGCGCCCCAACCCCCCCCCCCCCGCCCCACGGGCCCTGCTCTGTGTGTGACGGGGTAGAGCCATAACCTCCCCATCGGCCCTGCCCTGAGTGTGACAGGGTGCGGCGCCCCAACTCCCCTATCGGCCCTACTCTGTAAGTGACAAGGGGGAGCTCCCCAACCCCTGATTGACCCTGCTCTGTGAGTGACAGGGTACGGAGCCCCAAACCCCCTGGTGGGCCCTGCTCTGTGAGTGACAGGGGGCAGCGCCCCAACCCCCTGATTGGCCCTGCTCTGTGCGTGACGGGGGTGGCGCCACAACCTCCCCATCAACCGTGCCTTGAGTGTGACAGGGGGCGGTGCCCCAACCCCCCAATCAGCCCTACCCTGAGCATGACTGAGAGTGGCATCACAACCTCCTGATCCGCCCTGCTCCGTGCATGACAGGGGGCGGCACCCCAAATCCCCAATCAGCCCTGCTCTGACCCCAACCAGGGGCTGCACCTAGGGATTGAGCCTGCCCTCTGCCACCCGGGAGCAGGCCTAAGCCAGCAGGTCGTTATCTCCCAAGGGGTCCCAGACTGCGAGAGGGCACAGGCCGGACTGAGGGACCCCCACCCGCCCCCCCCCCCGAGTGCACAAATTTTTGTGTACCAGGCCTCTAGTCCATATATATAAAAGCCTAAGTGACTGTTGCAACCAAAACAACCGAATGGACAACGGAACAGGCTGTGTGAGGTGACCAGGCCGGCAGGGGAGTTAGTGAGGGACAACCAAATGACTGAGCAGCAGTCTGTGTAGGGCGACCAGGCCAGCAGAGGGGGGCAGTGAGGGGTGACCAGGATGGCAGGGGGTAGGGCAGTTGGGAGCGACCAGGCTGGCAGGGGGGGCAGTAAGCGGCACCCAGGCTGGCAGGGGCAGGGGGAATTAAGGGTGACCAGGCCAGCGAGGGGCGGAGACAGTTGCAGGCGACCAGCCAGGCAGGGGGTCGCAGTTGGGGGTGACCAGGCCATCACGGGGGGCAGTTAGGGGTGATCAGGCAGTCAGGCAGGTGAGCAGTTTGGAGCCAGTAGTCCTGGACTGTGAGAGGGTGCAGGCTGGGCTGAGGGGACCCCACCCCAATGCATGAATTTCGTGCACGAGGCCTCCAGTAAAATATAATTTCAGTGTACCCTGCCAAGTGCCAGTCATGACAGCAAAGAGAAGGGCACTTGACAGATGACGAGGGGCGGGCTCCCTGGAGGAAGTGACGCCTAAACCAGTGCACGTGAGCCAGAAGGAAGGTGCGAGGGAAGGGCAAGGGCAAAACACTTGCACTTCATCACATCAGCAAGATAGAGCCACCGGGGTACCTTAGGAAAAGTGGCAATGTTTCCTTCCCCAGCAGATATAACCCTGCCAATGGGACCAGAATACCTGAAAGCCAAGAGGCCATCCCTCCTCAGCCCTACAAACTGGCCTGTCACTCGCCTTTTCTAGCTTCCAGGACTGTCTAACATTCTCCATGAGTGAGTGGATACATTCAATCAGATTGCAGTGAAGTCTGGCTCTCCTGGGGACCATATGGATTTTTACAATCTGATCTTTCTGTGTTGGTATTAGAGTCTCCCTCCTAAACTGTAATCTGATTCCCCACCTCTTGGGTATCACCTCACCACAGAGCCCATCTCAGGAAATAAATGGTCAGGTGTGCATTCCAAATACATATATCATTCTCTCTGTAATGCACATAACAGATTGCAGAGAGCAATGATGGCCCAATATGGAAGCCAGGTAGTAGAATATAGAAATAGTCTAGCAGAGAAATGATGAGGGTCCAATGAGGGCAATCCTAATGGGGATGGGGAGGAGGTACCAGAGTTACCTGAAGTCCTAATCCTTCTCCCACATACAGAGGAATTAATTATCTCATTATAATGCTGAAGCCTAAAAATATCTTAATCTAGTATTTAATTAATATTATCAAAAATCACCTATACAATAGGAAGGCTTTATAACTTCATTTTTATTGACCAGTTCAGAATTTGAGCACCGGTTTAATATTTTTCTTTAAAAAACAAAGGCAGCATTTGTGATCATGTTTATTGAGGTGGAATTTACCTGGCATCATACCTGTATAGACCTCATGTCATTCATGTAATTGTAGCAATGAAAACACAATCACAAAAGTGGCAGAATTAAAATAATGATCAGATCTCTTATTATGAATGAGCCTCGTGAAATGAAATTAGCCACTTCTCCAAAAATGGCTTTTAGCACTTGTTACAAAGAAACTGGAGGAGCAGAGTGCAGCACAGAGCAAAATCAAGCATTTTTTGTTTGTTTTCTGTCCACTGTGCTATTTTCCAAAAAAGAATTTTCTCTTTCCTCTTATCTATTTCTTTTTCTTGACAGTAACCTATCAACATTACTTACTGTAATAAATTTTAACTGCTTTCTATTTACATCTGCTTAAATTAGTTCCCTTAGTTCTTTTTAGATGAGATTCTTCTCTTTCACATCATGCTGTTCTCCATACAAATGTGTGTCTACATACATATATGCATGTACACATATGCACATCACAAAAAAAGAGATCTTTTTTTCTATGACTGTCCAGCAGCTTAGGGAGGTGATCTTTGCAAATACTTGCTATTGAGTTATAGAATCAATCGTTAGGTAGAGATTGCAGTATCATTAGCTTACTTCAACAGCAAAGTAAGATGAGAGTCTAATGAAATTTGCAAAAGTTTTCCTTTTAGAAGAGATGTACATTTAAAAAATTTGGCTATCTGGTGTTTTACAACTTGCTTGAGAATTGCTTAAAGTCCTACACCACACAAGCCTTTAAGTTTAACATATTTGCCTCTTACCGAATGCCATCTGGTGTAGATCAGCTTATTATATATAGCATCATCCCCAAAGAATTCTCTGTATTATATATAAATATTATAATATGGGTTGTAATAAGTTATGAAAAAAATGCAAACACATCTGGAGGTCATTTAACAAAAATCAATAAACCTTTATGAATTGAAGCATTATTCATATGTTAATCTGATTGGCTCACTAAACATTTCCATGGTTTCACTAAACATTGCCAGTTTGTGCAAATAAGCCTCAGCGTCGATCAAAAGACTCAGTGGCTACATAAACACTAAGTTCTTCATAACACTATTCCTTAGAAAGCTATAATCCTCTCACATTGGAGAATCTCTATTTAGGCAATAGAAATTCGAACACTTCCAGCTATACCAGCAAGGGAAATATAGTCATGGAGAATTGCAACTGTCTATCATCTAGGGAGTCTATATATGAGAAACTACTCATTAAAGATTACTTTGCTCTAATTTTCTAAATCATTACTTCAAACCTCAATGTCCCTTTGTCTATGCCAATATAACTATTAGATATTCCCATAAAAGGAGTCCTTATACATTTTCAGACCACCAAAACCACAGTCACACATATTTATGATCCCAATGGACTTGCCCTTGCAAAATTCCTACTGATTTCAGCGTGACACACCCATACCCCAGAGTATAGTCAGTTTCTCATCTACTCTAATGAGAGAAAACATGTTATTAATAAAGCAGGTGGCAACCATTACAAATGTCTTTTTAAATATTAAATAGTGGAGGATTTCTCTGAGCCAAGAAACAGTAATAGGCAATATCCATTATGTGCACTGTACTGGCAAAGTTCCTCTTTTATAGACTCTTACCAGGATTGAGTGGTTTAACATCTCACCCTAAAAGACAGAAAGGTCACTGTTTCTGACAGCCTACCTTGTGCCAAGCACAGTACTGGGCACGTTATATGCATTATTATTTTTATAATGTATACACAGAGAAGTAACTGAGGTTCTTACAGGTCACAACAAATTACCTACCAAAGGACACATGATTTTGAAGAGTCAGACTGACTTCAAAGCCCAAGCCCTTCCCAGTGTACCACACTGTACACAACCCTAACTATGGGCATGAAACACTAAAATGGAAAGGTGTTCTCAGTTAACTCACAGATCAGCCCAAGTGTATGGAGAGAAAGTAGCTCCCCCATTTGGAAGTTAATATGGTTTTTTCTCATGAGTCCCTACACTCTCCCTCTGGACAGTAGGAGCAAAATTACTAAATGTCAAATCTGGTTCATCCAGGAGTTTGCACGGTCTCCACAGGTGGCATCCCCTGGTCCCTCTGCCACAGAGCAGCAAGCCTCATGTTCTAGATGGCCAGGCAGTGGCGCCTACCCCACGAGTAAAATGCTCTAAATTTGCTCCCTCATATGGAAAAGGGGGTAAATTCAGGATTTTACAAAACCCTTTTTTACCAATAGCCTGGTTTGCAAGACTATGATGTTGGAGCACATTTGAACTCATGAGCTACATTCCAGCCACACCTTCCTTCTCTCCATCCCCACCCCAAGGAAATGGGTTTCCAGACTGGACGAAGCTAAGGTTATATATTCAGAAGGAGAAAATAGAAAAGTATGTTAATTAATTTCAAACTATGATTTTATCAATCATATAAGCATAGTTGGATGCAGCTAGTACAATAGAACCCCAACTTGGAGAAACTATTTTTCATTTGACAATATAAACTGTTTTTATTAATACTAGAGGCCAGGTGTACAGGTTCATGCACCAGTGGAGTCCCTCGGCCTGGCATGTGCCCTCTTGCAATCCGGGACCCCTCAAGGGATGTCAGAGAGCTGGTTTCAGCCCAATTCCCGGAGGGCCTCTAGTATGCATATAAGAGCTTTGGTTAATCTCTTCCCACCCTCCCCCTTCACCCCTTCCCTCTGAGAGTCATCATTCTGTTCCATGTTTCCATGCCTGTACTTTGAGCGTCTGCCCCCTGGTGGTCAGTGCGCATCATAGCGATAGGTAGAACAGTCAGTCGATTGGTGGAACAGTCGAATGGTCACTTTGGCTTTTACTAATATATATATAGATATTGTATACATATTTTTATTATACATATTATTAAAATAAGTGATGGATGATAAATTGTTGCAGAACCTTTTAAAGGGGTTTCCCCCCTCAATTTCATTTAACTATTAAAAATTAATGCACAAAATAAATAAAAATATATAAAATCATAATTATTTCCCTCGCACTCCACTCCCCAAGGTAACAGGAGTAATGTTACCTGGGGTCAGTGTGTACTGCAAACAGACAGACGGACATATGAATAGGAATTTTTGTATCATTATATACATAATCTACACACATTACTCTGTACTTGCTTTTCTCACTTAACACAATTGTTAAAACCTAATTCTCAAAATGGTTAAAACAAAGTTCCACACAAATATAATGGCCACACGTCAAATTTTTATTTGACTCATTAACGAGGAACTCAGCAGAGAGACAATATTGATTCAATTTGGATATGAGAAACTTGGACTTATATAAACAGTGAAAAAAGGAATGCTATAAATAAGGCTGCTAGATTAAATATAAAACTGGTCATTGTCCTACAGGGAAATAAAATCATGACCTTTGGGGTTATCTCCTTTACTATACAGAGAAAAAAATCATTACACCTTATTAGATTTCTACAAGTTAAACTTTAACCTTACAGACAGTCCTCAGGTTACGTCAGACTCGACATACGTCGTTTTGTGGTTATGTCGCCATCTCTCATTTATTTATAAAAAAAAAAAAAGTTCCGTCATTTCAATGTATGCACATATGTGCTTTATGTTTTTTATTATTTATTTACCACAAGTAAAGGTCAGTAATTGTTATTTTTCTTTTTTTCTTTTTAAAATATATTTTATTGATTTTTTTATAGAGAGGAAGGGAGAGGGATAGTTAGAAATGTTGATGAGAGAGAAGCATGGATCAGCTGTGTCCTGCACACCCCCTACTGGGGATGTGCCCGCAACCAAGGTACATGCCCTTGACCGGAATCGAACCTGAGACCCTTCAGTCGCAGGCCGACGCTCTATCCACTGAGCCAAACCGGTTAGGGCTGTTATTTTTCTTTTAAATTTTGTTTACTGTTTCACTTCATTACTGGGTGTACGTGCTCCATGTGAGTGACGTAGGTGCTTATGTAAGTGGGTTCCGACTTATGGCACAAATCGCGTTACATCACGCCGTAGGAACGGATCTCCGACATAACCGGAGGACCTACTGTACTGAGATGTAAAATGCTGGGCCCTAATCAATTGTGATCATTAAGTCAAGCCAAGACTCTCTAGCTGACCCTCAGACTGGTTTGTTAGAAATTGCTATAACAGAATATAAAGATCATGGAATCATCTTTTTGGCTTTATTTCCAAGTTTTGAAAATTTATATCCATCCAGATTAATAAATATGCCTTTAATTCATTTTTAATAACTGTATAATCAATCCACAGCATAAATGTTCTACAAATAACACAACAATCCTCCTATTGATGGACATACAAGTTTTTTTCAACATTTTGACCACTACAAATAATGTTACTTTAATATCTTTGTGTATGTTCTTTGATATGGATGCTTCTATTTCTAAAATAGAGTCCCAATAACAGGGGCATCGAATTCAGAGAAAACAGACATTTTAATTGAATAGCTATTGCCACACTCCTTCATGATATAGCCTCCAAAGTATTTTGTGGCTGGCCATCAGCATGTAATTACAGCTGCCCTTTAGAGCCAACATGAGAAGAATCAGGAGGAAGAGGTTGTGTCAGGACAGTTGGTGTTGCTCAATGGTTAAGCATCGATCTATGAACCAGGAGGTCACAGTTCGATTCCCGGTCAGGGCACATGCCTGGGTTCTGAGCTCGATCCTCAGTGGGGGGTGAGCAAGAGGCAGCCAATCAATGATAATCTGTCATCATTGATGTTTCTATCTCCTTCTCCCTCTCCCATCCTCTCTGAAATCAATACAAATATCTTTTTTTAAAAAAAAAAAAGAGGTTGTGTCAGGGACATGTGTCTTTGCAGCTTCCTCCACTTAACTCTACCCTTTCTTTAACCCAGCTCTCATCCATCGTCTCCCTAAATACACATCCGTAACTATTGCATTTATAAGTACACATTTATTTTGATTACACATTAGTTTAACCTGTGGAACTATAAACTCCTCCAGGCCAGAGTTTGGTTTTTTTTTCACATACACTTCCCACACTCGGTGGTAGAAGCCTTGAGTTCTCACCAAGTACTTTCTGATTGAACATCTAATGAGGCTCTCTAGCTCTGGTTTCAGGGAAATAGTTCCAAACTGAGGAAACAAAACCTCTGCCAGCACAGTGGCAACACCCTGCCTAAGTAAACAGAGAGATTGTAGTGTTTCACTCCTCTGATCTCTTCTGGTTTTGATTTTTTTAACAAGAGCACCACTTCAAAAACAATCCTAGTGTGGCTCCACTCAAATAACTCCAGTAGGAGGTGGTAGCCTCCCTCCATGAAAACCAAACCAGCACTCAATCCTTTTGTTCCTAGGTCACAGATAAGATCCAAAATCTACCCAGAGTGATACAGGCCAGAAATATAAGCCAAATACAATGCCTTCTCTCAAGACTTCTTCCTAAGTGTGCTTCCTACTGTTAAAAAAAGATAAACTGAGGCATATTTTAAAAAGGTTTAACAGTTTATTTGAGCAAAAATGTATTCAAATTGAGCAGCACCAAACCAGAAGTGGTTATGAGTTCTCCACCAACAGCAGCCAAGGACAAACTTTCTAATAAAAGAGAAACATGCAAATTGGTGTCACTCCACTATGCCCACCAGCCAATCAGGATAAGTATGCAAATTAACCCAACAAAGCTGGTGGTTAATTTGCATATGCAGGCATGGAGCGAAGACTGAAGGCTCCATCTGAGCAAAGACTGAAGACGACTGAAGACTGAAGAGGCTTGCCTTCTCTGCTACGGTAGGCTTGGCTTCTCTGCTGTGGCCAGAGTGACGCCTGGGTCCCAGGTGCCGAAGGAAAACCCGTGCCGGCAGCCAGGAGCCAGGGGGAGGAAGGCCTATTGCATAGGCCTCTAGTATGTATGTGTGTGTGTGTGTGTGTGTGTGTATATATATATATATATACTAATAAAAGGGTAATATGCTAATAAAAGGGTAATATGCTATAGACCGGATAGACCAGATGTCTTCCGGACGTCATTCTGGATGTCCTGCCTGACAAAGCTGGGGGCATGGCCCGCCTGCAAACTGCCCACAACCCCTCACCCAGGCCTACCCCACCCCCCAGCGAGGAGACCCCACACCCCAATCTGGGGCCCCCTTCAAGGCAGGCCAGCTGGCTCCCACCAGTGTACCAGGCCTCTATCCTATATAGGGCAAATTGACCCTAACGGCAGAACGACTGCTGGACCAGTCGCTATGAGGCACCCTGACCACCTCTTGGTCCCTTTCCCTGGTAGGCAGGCTCCAATCACTTGATGGCCACCCACAGCAGGGGCGGGACCGGCGAGCTGGCGGGAACAGCTGACTTCTTGGTCCCTTACCCCGACCATCAGGCACCAATCACCTGATGGCGAACAGGGAACCAGGGGGGCGGGGGGTGGGGCTGGCTGCAGGCAGCTGGGGAAGATAGCCCTGATCACAGGCCAGGCCTAGCGACCATACCCACACACGAATTTCATGCACCAGGCCTCTAGTATACATATATAAAGAAAGAAAGAGAGAGGGGAAAGGAGAGGGGGAAGAAGGAAGGAAGGAAGGAAGGAAGGAAGGAAGGAAGGAAGGAAGGAAGGAAGGAAGGAAGGAAGTCCAGTAGAAGCAAGGCCTTGAATAGCCAATAAAGATATCCATGTGGACATGGAGCAATTGCACTGTCACATACTCATCTCTTCTACTTCCTCTACTACTTTCTCCAAGCTAACAGAAACTGCTGCCCTTTCTCTTTAAGCTATATTTAACCAATTTTCTGAGTAGTCAACACATACAAGAACCCACTTTAGAATATTGGTCAGATGAAATACTATGGAGTAGTAAAAGCCATCTGTGCCCTTCCTGTATGCCCTCACGCTGGGCTTTATCACTTCTGTGCCCTTGGCCTGACCTCCAAATGCTAGTGTCTGCATCTCTTTGCCTGAAGGCTTTCTCACACTCAGAAAGGAAGTATTAGGGAATTAACACCCTATGGGGAAAGTCTTTGTGCAATGATGGATAAAAGGTGATGTATAAATACCCAGTTCTTTGCCCCTCGAGTGAGATCACTGTTCTCCATTGAGATGAAGCTCTAGTTTTCCAGGAAGATAACTTGCCTTTTACTGGCCACTTCCCTTCCCTGTATCACATCCTCATTTCCTTAGTGGTATTTACTGAGATCATGAAAGTCAAAGACATCTGAAAACCACCCAAATGTCTTTCAATGAATTAATGTTTAAATATCTATACATGGAATACTACTCAGTAATAAAAAGGAATGAACTATTAACACACACAACAATAGATAACTCTCTAGGGACTTACGCTGAGTAAAATGGGCTAATCCCCAAAGAATATATAGTGTATGATTTAATTTATATAACATTGTTGAAATGACAAAATTTTATAAGTAAACAGATTTGTGGTTGCGAAAGTTTAGGAATGGGGGAGACACAAACCTACACGTGATAATAAATTTCAGAGAAGTAGATATACAACACACACACACACACACACACACACGCACGCACACACACACACACACACACACACGAGTACAAGTAAATCTAAGTAAAATCTATGGATTTCTTGTAATATTAACTATAGTTTGGCAAAATGTTGCCATTAGGGAAAACTGGGTAAAGGATGTATAGCATTCTCTGTATTATTTCTTACAACTGCATCCAAATCTATAATTATCTCAAAATAAGAAGCAGCCTTTTAACAATTATCTTCAGATTTTAATCATCAAAATCATGCAATCTACTGGAACTAACTCTTAACCCATAAAAAGCTTTCATGAAGTTGGGACAAAGACCCCAGGTCTAAATCACTTCGCTCAGTCTTGATTGCTGCATTAAGCAGCATTTTATTATATGGTTACAATCAAAAGAATTTGGATCACCTCAGTTGAGATGTATGCTGCTGAGTAGGGAGCGTGAGGAACAGAAGGACAAAGGACAAGAGAAGCATGTGTTCGCTGCCTCAGCAATCCTCCCTCAAGCAAGTCAATAATTAGAAGGCAGAAGAGGTCATTGTCTGCAGTCGAACAATGGCCTATTCACAGAAGAAACCAACACTGAAGAAAACAATTGGGTTGGGACTGTTGTTCACCATAATGAAAAGCCACCCCTAGTTTGAATGACCTGGGCAAGGACACTGTTCTGCTGCTCCTGATGCCCACGCAGCAATGTGTATGCAAATCTGGCAGTTCCCTCTTTAGAACAAGGCCCATAAAATCATCATTTTATCCATCCAGAAACCTAAGGGCAGAAGTGGGAAGTGAATTGCCAACAACATCTCAGAGTTAGTAAATGACAAAGCCAGGATTCAAAACCAAGTTTCCTCATTCTAAGGCCAGGATTCCTTCCAAGGCCAGCACGGCTGCTCTGGCTTTAGACAGTTTTTAGCTAATAATCCTACTAAACATTTCAAGTGGTGGAGGAAGAGCTGCCTGATTCAACTGAACATTATTATCTTTCATCATATGGATGGTGAATGTTAGTTGGAGAGATAAACCTTTGGGTTCATATGCAGACAAAACTGTTGCATGTGAATATCTCATTTCATTAGTAGCATATTAAATGTGTTCAAGTACACTTGATCCTCACACAATCCTATAAAATAGGTAGGGCTGGATTTGTTATAACCATTTATTAAAGGGCGAAAAATGAGGCTTAGGGAGGCTGACTTGCCAAAGATGACATAGTTTTTTCTATTAGAGGTGAAGCTGAAACAAAACACATTTTTTATCTGCAAGAGTTTTTTTACACTTTTTTCTATTTTATTTTATTTTATTTCAATTTTATTTTATGCACAAGAGAATATATATTATGATCAAGCACTCAGCTTAAGAACTGAACCTCGCCAATGATGTTGAAGCCACTGTAATCTCCTCCTGAAAGGCCACTGTTCTTCACAAGTCCAGGTTTCCTCATTCCCATACACTTTATAATGGGAAGGGTGCCCCTGGAGTTGAGTGCCAGGCAGCCCTGCCCCCATCTCATCTCTACCTTTGGTCCTGAACTGTGTTTATCATTACCTTACTTTTCTTGATAATTCACCATATATCTGTATTGCTCTAAAAATGTGGTGTTGAAACAAACAAAATGGAAACAGACTCATAGATACATTGAACAGACTGTCATCAGAGGAAAGGGGTGGGGTGAGGAGCTGAGTGGAAAAGGTAATGGAATTAAGAAATACAAATAGGCCCTGACCGGTTTGGCTCAGTGGATAGAGCGTCGGCCTGTGGACTGAAGGGTCCCAGGTTTGATTCCGGTCAAGGGTATGTACCTTGGTTGCGGGCACATCCCCAGTAGGGGGTGTGCAGGAGGCAGCTGATCGATGTTTCTCTCTCATCGATGTTTCTCTCTCATCGATGTTTCTCTCTCATCGATGTTTCTCTCTCATCGATGTTTCTAACTCTCTCTCTTCCTCTCCCTTCCTCTCTGTAAAAAATCAATAAAATATATTTTTTTAAAAAAAGAAATACAAATAGGTAGTTGTAGAATAGTCACAGGGATGTAAATTCCAGCATAGGGAATAGAGTCAATAATATTGTAATAATTCTGTATGGTGCCAGATGGGTACTTGAAACATCATGGAGACCACTCTGTAAAGTACATGATTTTCTCACCACTATTCCAAACATCTGAAACTAATATAGAATAATATCAAACATAAACTGTAATTGAAAAAATAAAATATATATATAAATATATTATTAAATTTTGCCTATTTTTTAAATATTTCAAATGAACTCATACTGTTCATAGTCATCTACAACTTGTTCTTTTACTCCATGTTCTGTGTCTGAGCTGTAGCTGTATCAGCTGTAACTATACTTCATTCATTTTCCCCTGCAGTATGGTATTCCACAATATGAATTTGCCACATTGTGTTCATCTATTCATAGTGCCTCCTGTTTTCTAAGGTGAATAGTTCTGTGCATTTAAAATCATTATAAAATGAGTATGATTCTCCATCTACATAAGATAATGAGCAAAGTGAAAAATAAGTTGAGGTGGTTTACAAATGTGATTCTGTAAGAATTGGAACGTAAGATAGCCAAAAAGTGGACAGACGGAGGAACTACAGGTGTCTTAGAAGGTTGGAGAGGCCCGTGCTGCACACAGGTAACACTGTGAAACTGGCAGTGAGACATTTAGACACGGACTGGAAAATGAGGTCAACAGAAGAATCATTATGTATCACATGTCTACACAAAGTAAAGTGGATGTGTTTTAGAGTTCAACGTCCCCAAAATCATAACCTGCAGACATCAACACACGGGCAGAATGAATGAATCCATCTTTTTCCCCTCTGATAAGCAGTTTGAGCTGCAAACAGCAGTTGATGTAGGTAGAAAACTGTTTCCACTAAGTTCTCCCCATTCTAACACACTTTGTGTCTACATGGATTTGGGGGGAAAAGAAAGAGAAGACTTTGGAAGGATGTTCTCCTCTAAAATTAGATCCACTTGGTGGAAAGGGTCACCAATATCCAGAGCTTGACAAAATTCCTTGGGATCATCATTGACACTATGATCAGGCAACCATCTGACCCCAACTTGACTTAGGACATTTTTCTACTGAAGAGAGAATAAGATAGCCAGTCAATGCCAAGATTTTTTCCCACTCGGGAGTTACATACTTCAGTGTAAATATTGGACTCAATTTATAAGTTTGATTTAAATCCAGAAGCATCGCCACCTCCTCACAGGTGAACTAATTAATTCAATGTACACCGAGGTGAAATCCTTGATCAGGCACACATTGAGTGCCTGGGAAGTACACTGTTCCAACCCAAATCTGATCTACTCTGTAACAATGCCATTTATAATGTTTTCCAAAATTGTAATGTGTTTTTAAAAAAAAAAAAGTCAGTCTTTAAAATCACCCCAAACAATAAAATAAAGCAAAATTATTTTATTTCTGATTGCAAAATAAGAGTATAAAAGCATTTCCTTAAAAGCACATTATTATAATTAACTAGAGGCCCAATGTACGAGATTCGTGCAAGAGTAGGCCTTCCTTCACCCGGCTGCTGGCACCAGCTTCCCTCTGGCACCCGGGACCCGGGCTTCCCTCCGGCCTGGCTTCGTCCAGAAGGATGTCCAGAATGACGTCCAGAATGACATCTGGTCTAATTAGCATATTACCCTTTTATTATTATAGATCATTGGAATCTGTATCTTTAAATGTGCCTGTAATTTCAGGTGATTTCATTATTCTAAATGCATGGGAGATGACGCAGTAGAAGTTCATGGATAGATTTGGGAGTTAACCTCAATTCAAAAATATTTGTTGAGCCCCTACCATGTGTCCAGCCCTATTTTGGACACTGCTTGGAAAGATCAAACTGTGGATAAGATACTCCTCCTGTCCTCAAGGAGAGAAGAGTATAAAACAAATAGTATATATAGTATAAAACAAGTATGGTAAAATAACCATAATATGAAACAGGTCCTAAGACCTGGTAAAGACATAAACTAAATGTATATATCTAAAAAAGGGGATGTCACATTCAAACATGAAATGGGCCGGGGGTGGGGACAGTTAATAAAGGATTTGGTATTTGGGTGTCATCTTGAAGATGACAGAATTTTGGAAGATGGAAATAGAGAGTGTTCCTACTAAATGGAACAAATGTGTGAAAGTGAGAAAATATGGCACAATTTTAAGGGGGAAAAGCAAATTAATAGGTTTGACTAAAGTGTAGAGAATGGAATGGAAACGCCTGAGAAGTTATATTGGTCAAGTATATTATGGAGGACCCTAAATACGAGATGAAAAATATGTACTTGATTTCAAATATGCTGGTGTGTCACTGAAGGTTTTGGTCAGGGGTAGGAAGCAGGCTGAGGGTGAGAGAGGTTCAAAATAATGTTGGTAGTTCAAGAAGACAAAATGCAAAGGATTCTGGGAGAAGCTGCAGTGTTGGCCCCAGGCTGTTACCCTAAATGCCTCATTTTCTCTGGTAGTTGCCCAGCATATTTCCAAGGTTGAAAAAAATAGTTGCAGATATGCCTCATTTCCAAAGTAGATACAGTTCCTCCCAAAAGGTGGATAAATAAAATTTTAAAAGATCAAATTGTATTCTGTTTGCCCAGGAATCCTGCAGTGCTACCATTTTCAAAACAAAAGATCATTTGTGCTAAGAAAGCAATCCATGATTTATTTCTCAACCTTTTTTTAAAACCTATTGCCCCTTTATAAGAAACCTAAAAAATCTCAGCCCCTTTTTAAATGTTATTTGAAATTTCAATGTAAAATAATGAATAAGAATACTTCAAAGTAATTATACATGTAGACATGCTTTTTTAAACTAAATATGCTTGTTGGGATTCTGATGTCCCACCAGCTACCTCCCAGAGTACTCTCCTCCATACCACACCAAACACATCTATAATATTTGAACAAAAACACTGACTCTAAAATAGAACTATTGTTTAAAAAACAGTGCTTTGCTGTCTCAGAGAGAATTCCACACTAAAAAAAAGGGGGGGGGGAGCAGAGGGGCTTATTAAACTTCCTAAATATCTAAAGGCAGGAAAAAAGGGAATAATCCAAATAGTCAAATATGTTTTACTTTGGAATACTAACAGAAATATTTTCTAATTATGTTTAACTTAATCTCTTATTGCATTTCCTAATCCCATATTAATTTATAACAAGGAGACAGACTAGAAATAGCACTTATTGGAAGGAGCTAGTGAAAGTTCCAAATCATGTTGGAATCCTATATAATAAAAGCCTAATATGCAAATTGACTGAAAGGTGGAACAGCTGGCTAACCAACGGTCGCTATGACGCACACTGACCACTAGGGGGCAGATGCTCAACACAGGAGCTGCCCCCAGCCCGCAGGCCACAGGCCAGCCAAGGCAGGTGCCAGCAGGGGCCCCCTGATCACCCTGCCAATTGCCCCACAGATCGGTCCTGATTGCTGGCCAGGCCTTGGGACCCTACCCGTGCAAAATTTCATGCACTGGACCTCTAGTAATCTATAAAATAGATAACCCACACACAGAAATTTGACAACCAAGATAGTGTAAGGTTAATGACTCAAAAGAGATGCAATTGTCCCTTTGTAATTTTCTTATATTTTAGGTTGGTAGGCTTACATTACAATTGGAAAACATCACTGTCACAGTTCTATCATTTTCCTTTATTTGACAAAATTTTCCCTTGCTTTTATCTTTCTTGTTCCTCAGGTGATATACCTAGACACTATCCATCAACTAGGCTGTCATTTCTCAGGAAAGTACCAAAGCAAAAAGGGAGGATGGGTCACAAAATGAGCTGTTAACCCCATTTTTACAGATGAAAACACTGAGCTTATAAATATCAAAGTCAGAATTAAAACCCCCAAATGACAACTTCTTACAGTTAAACAGTACTTTATACTTTTTAAAAGGATTTCATACATATTATTTTAATTTATTTAACTTTCATTAGATTCTTTCTTGATCTGAAAAAAATGAGTTCCTAAAGGCAGGGTAGGATATGTTAAGATTTATATTTATGACATTTGGATTTTAAAAAGATGTTTTTCCACATTAAATATATAAAGATGGAGGGTAAAAATGCTAAGAAAATCTTTTCTTGGATTTTCTGTTAAGCCATGCGGTTTTATAAAATTACCTATTTATAAAATTGTTACTATGATTTTACATATTGTGTTACAAAATCAAGCAAATAAATATTTAGCCATATGTGCAGTCTAAAATAAACTTACCCAAAAGAAATTGAGGCTAAAACAAAGTGCTGCCTTTTTCAGTCATCTTCAGAGTAAAAGTTCGTGAGGATTTGCATTTAGTCTCCATTCTTTGGGAACATTTTGCTGTGGCATATAACAATACTGTGAGAACTGCAACACCAACTCAATACCTTGTACATGGAGAATGTGCCCAATAAAAGAGTTGATTTCATAAATGAATAAGTTAAATGATATAGACAGCAAATGAAGTGTAATAAGAAAGATTGAGAATGGAAAGTGGGGCTTTTTTGGAGATATTTCATAATAAAATTGTAATGAGTAATGTATAGATTCCCTTTAACTCATTGATGTTACTTCCACATCATAATTTATTTTCATATTTTTAAATTCTGTGTGCATTAAAGGTCTAAAGTTATGTTGTTTGTTTTTTAATTTTGTTTTATTGCTTAAAGTATTACAAAGAGTATTACATATGTCTCCATCCCCCCGCCCCCTGCCCCGACAATCCCCTGGCCTCCCCTACCCCCCAGTGTCTTATGTCCATTGGTTATGCTTATATGCATGCATACAAGTCCTTCGGTTGATCTCTTACCACCTCCTCCCGCCCCCCAACCCTCCCCAGCCTTCCCGCTGTAGTTTGACAGTCTGTTCGATGCTGCTCTTGTTGTTTGTTTTTCTATCTACTCTAGAAATTCTAAAACCTTTGATAATTTGTATTATTTGTTGACATATTTTAATAGAAATTTAAGTCACATTAAAAATTATTTCAGGATGCGTTTCCATTACAACCTCAGTGTATATTGGCTATTCTTGTGCCCCATGGCCCACTTATTCATTTTTTGTTTTTGCTTTTATTTTTTAAGTATTCAGTGACATATTTTAGAAAATGAAAATTTTCATATTTTATTTCTGAAGCATATGAGCAAATTGCATTGGAAAGTATAAAAACAAACTGTACAAATGTCTTTCAACAGAGCAATGAATGCCCTCTAGTGTTTCTTGCTAGAATATCAGTTTTAATAACAAAGATAAATTGAATATGTAAATTATATTTTCATAGCTATTTAAAAAGTAAACTCATAAACAATGAAATCTGAATGTGAATAGTGCTGTAAATGTTACCCAAAAGTGGAGTGGCAAGACATTTGGTGAAGTGTCGTCCTATCTAAATAACAGATATGATTGTGATGTACACTCAAAGGGATAGAAATCAGAGCTGTTCTGAGGTTTTCAGAAATGGGGAGCTGAACCTCTGAAATACGCCTTCTACCTTTTAGTACTATCACCCTCCTTGCTAACTCCAAACTAAAGTAATTACAGGAGTCATACTTAAGGCATCAATATACAGGAATTAGTCCCCAAAGCCGTACTTGTGTCCTGCCCATGGGCTCGCATATACAGATACAGAGCTTCTATCTCTGGAAGACAGAACCCTATTCCACTGGCATCCTCTGCCTTTGCTCGAGTACCCCTGTTGGTTATGCCATGTGAAAATAGAACACAGTAAAGCAACACAATTTACCTGGACACATGACAAACGGCAGTGTTCCCCATGTGCCTTAATTTATTATTATTTTTTTGTTAATCCTCAACTGAGGATACTTTTCCCACTGATTTTTGGAGAGAGTGGAAGGGAAGGGTAGAGACAGAGACAGAGAGAAACATCAATGTGAGAGATGAGACCCATGGATTGGTTGCCTCCCACACATGCCCTGACCTGGACTGGGGATCGAGCCTGCAACCGAAGTACATGTCCTTGACCTGAATCAAACCTGTGACCCTGCAGTCTCTGAACCAGCATTCTAACCACTGAGCAAAACCAGGTAGGGTGCCTTGCCCTAACTTGACGCTGCAGCAATCATACCAAGAATAAAAAAATGTCAGTGCCTGAGTGGTCACGAACTAGTGACTGGTGTATCGAAGGCAGCATTTGCTTCAAGAGAAGAAGCAGGGACACCAAAGCAGGTCATGGATAGCCAAGCTTGTCACGACTTAGCAGATTCCGGCATATTAGCTCAGTAACTAAGGAAAGTGATTGTAATTATCACAAGCCAAATAAGAGCATTGGGAAAAACTGCAGTTGAATACATCCATCAGTGGGTATTTGTTGTTTTTCTTACATGGTATCCTTACACCTTCCTTTGAGGGAACCACTTTTCTTCCAGCGCATGGAACTGGGGCTGAGTGGAGGGTATTTAACTCTCAGGAGCAAGGGGTAGGCACAGAACACAACCTTAGCCAGACTTCAACTTGAAGACTAGGAATCTTAGACAGAGTGAGGAGGATGAAAGGTTGTTCCCTACCTCCCCAGACCTGCCCATTCCCACATGTCCATGGCCTAGATGTTAACTTTTCCTAGGAATCTCTGTGAGATTCCAGTATCTTATTATTTTTTCCTCTTTGATTAAGGTAGCCAGAATAAGAGTGCTGCATCGAATAACTTGATGATAATAAGTAGGGGCCCAGTGCATGAATCTGTGCACCTTGAAAGGAACTGTGGGCCATGAGGCTGCAGTAGGCACAGGGGCAGGTGTCAGCCCATCCTCCGTGCCCCCACCTGGCCCCTCCCGTCGCAACCCCCAGTCCCGTCTGTTGGCAGCCCCACTCACGCCACCACTCCCACACGCTGACAGCGCCAGCCCCACCCACACCCGCTGACAGCGCAGAGCGATTGGTGCCAGCGCCAGCAGCGGGTGCAAGCAGGGCTGGCACCATCAGTGGATGTGAGTGGTGACAGCTGCCCCAATCACTCATCAGGAGCAAGAGGAGGTGGAGAAACCCTCAGGGGTGATCGGGGCTGGCAGCCGCCACTCATACCTGCTGATGGCACCGAGTGATCGGGACCAGCGCCAGGCACTGGCAGCAGGTGTGAGCAGCAGCTCTGGCGCCAGCTGTGTGTGCGAGTGGGGCCGGCACTGGCAATGGGTGCGAGCAGGGCCAGTGCCAGCAACAGATATGAGTACCAGGTGGGACCACGGCCCACAGAAGCAAAGAATTTTCAGTAACTACCAGAGGCTCACCCCGATGACAGCGACCGGTGCCCCGACTTGGTCTGGCGCCCCTTCTCACCTGCTCCACCATCCCGCCGTGGCCAACACCTGCCATGTTCTGCACATGTCCCCTGGTGGTGAGTGCATGTCATAGCGACCAGTTGTTCGGTTGTTTGGCTGTTTCGCCATTCGGTCTTTTTGCATATTAGCCTTTTATTATATAGGATGTTATACTTACCTCATTTACGGGTACATAAAACATGAAGAATAAAGTTAAATGGTAAATTATATTGTGTTTAAACTATAAGTGAATAATTTGTGCATAACATTTTGTTATAGAATAACTTTGTCAGCTACAGTTTTAAAACAAGATTTATAGAGAAGTTACTTTTTTTTTTTTTTTGGTTAATCTCACCTGAGGATATTTTTTCCATTGATTTTTAGAGAGAATAGAAGGAGGGGAGTGCCAGAGAGGGAGAAACATTGGTGTGAGAGAGACACATCAATTGGTTGCCCCTACACACGCCCCAACCAGGGCCAGGGATCAAGCCTGCAGCCAAGGTACATGCTCTAACCACTAAGTAAACAAGCTAGGGCAAGAAGTTAGTAGTACATTTTAATGTACTTTCATAACAACCTCCAGTAGAGTATAATAAAAAAATATTAGACCAAAAATATTTTTATTGCTATTCTGTACAAATTAATGAAACTATCTTCTTTAACTCTTTGCTTTAATTGTCAGGTAGGTATAGATAGGTCTCTTTTCTGCCACTACCAGACAAAATCAAAAGAGAGATTTACTTCTCTATCTCATCCAAATCCTTCTATTTAAATTGATACTACTTTTGTTTTTATTTTTAATCTTTCATACAATAGTTATATGATAAAATCATTTTCTTTCTTAGTAAAGTAATTCATATATTTTATGTGAAGGAAGCAAAGTAAAATAAGATCAACTGTGTTTATTTAAATTGTTTCAAAACATTTTTATTTAAGGAATCTCTTAGCATGGACTCTGAAATCCATAACTCCTATGTAAGGTCAGAACACCTGCTTGCCTACTTTAGCAGATAATGTCATTAGGAAAACAATTAAACAATGATAAAGTACCCTCCACATGCTATGTGCTTTCACTCACCCAGTGTTTCCATGTGAACGCTTTCATTTTAACCTAATGACTGTAAAGAGTCAAAGATTTGTAGCCCCATCTTACAATGAAACTGAGGCTAAAAGAGGGTGATCACGCAGTGAATCCAACTCAGACACAGATATTCCATCTTCCAGGCCGTGGTTCTTTCCACTCTACCACACACCACAGTGTGAAGTTTTATTTTCCTAGCATCGTATTACCTCTTAGAGTCAGTATCAGTGAAACGGAAGTAAACCAAGAACATGTCTTGACACAGAGCCCCGGGGCACGTTCCAGGGGCTGCAAATTACTGGTGCTCACTGCCTTTCTATCAGGAACTGCAAAGTGTCTTTCCAGATTATTTGCTAGAATATTCCAATAACGTATATCCCTTTTCAATGACAAAGTCAAACAAATCTGCATTTAACACCAGCACTTAATACTGAAGTGTAATACTGAATATAATTCACTCTGTGTATACAAAGATGACATTAAAGTCCCTCTGTGTATTAAAAAAAAAAAATCCATAAAGGTATTTTTTAGAAGAGGTATTGGACTTGCCCTGATTCATATCACCCTGGCCTAAATGCCCTATTGACTGGTGTAAAACAAGATGGTTGGCTAATTTAGGAGGCCCCCTTTGCATGCAGCATCAAACAGCCAAGTGGCCTCAGAAAACACATGTCCTTTTCCACACATGCACTAGTCAGCCAAGCTATGGGAGACACAGACCTGAGTTTAGTTAGTATCTCAAAATCTATTTCAATGCATGAAAGCCATATATTAGACAACCCAGATGTCAGAAAATGAGAGATGACTCCCCTTCCAAATTTTCCCTAAAACTTCCAGAACGAATATTGTGTTAGTCTGGGATCTCTCAGAAGCAAGTACCAAGACAAGATTTTACAACAAGGAAATGCCAATGTAAAAAGAAATACGGAGGGGGCTGGGAAAGGCGGGTTGAGTTATCAGATTGCATACAAATCTAATTCGAGAGAATGAGAAGTTGAGAGACGATTGAACAGACAGATCCATACTGCTGCACAATCCAAAAAAAAGTCTGGCAAAACCCTTGGGGCAGGCCTGGAGCCCAAGTGGGCCAACAAAGCAGTTCCATATGTCTCCCAGGTCCTGGTCTGTCTCCCTCACAGGGGGTAACAGCCAATGGGGGGTGTGGCCTGCCTAAAAAACCAAGGAGTGGATGGATTTAAAACACAGCGGCTAGGGACCAGGGTCTGTGAGGAGGCTTCTTACTGCTCCACTGCGGAGAGAGACTTTCTAAAACCCTTTAAAACATTTAAAGGGAAGGCCTGTTTTTGTCAGAAACGCATTCGTTCATAAAAGAAGGAATTTCACATAGTTTGGGAACAGTATCAATAGCAGTCGTATAAGTAGAATAGAACACTGGCAAAAGCCTTCTGAATGACAATTTTTAGAAGATGCACAAGTCTAACTCAGCAAATATATTTATTCAGTTTTGTTCAACACCAGGTGGAGCTCTTTTGCTTTTTAAAACAGTGAAAGAGAATGTTTTTTTCTTAATTTAATACAGGCGTAGGCTAATTACTTCATAGCTCTTAAGTCTTCTTTTTAAAATCATTTGAGAGCTTTCACACCGTATTTGTCACCATTGTAAACCTGATATTTTCCCCCAAAAAACCATGGACTAAATCAAACTGCAATATTAATAAAATAAAAGCCCAAGACTAAAAATACTGTTAAATCTCTAACATAAAATTGTAAATAATACCTTCTTAAACGTATGCTTCCTTTCAAAGGAAAAAGTTAAGAGCCCCCTTTAAACCTCACAGTAAATCCTTACACAAGTCAACAACTCGGGGAAATGCACTCCCAAACCTCTCATTTGCTCCACAAACCTTCTGCTTTATCCTATAGGAAAGATACTGCTTTTAAAAGGAGTTTTAGGTTTTAAAGATAAAGTGTAACATTTTAACAACTTTTCTATGCCAGTTCTCAAAAGGAGCTAGAGGATTACTGGAAGTTAACTTTGTTAGGAGCCGTGCTTTTTACAAGTAAACTGGGACTGCCCGGAGGCACTATTGAGTCTATGCCTCGGAATTCTTTCATTCTCATTGCAGGGAGACAGATACAGATGCAAATAAGTAAAATTTGTATCAAAAAAACATTTTTTTTAATGTCACGGTTGACATACCTTTGAAGGAACACACAGTCAGCCCTCCGTGTCCCCGGGTTCGTGTCCCCGGGTTCGCGTCCCCGCTTCCGCCTGCGGGGATTCCACGGACTACGAATCAGAAATTGGGGGGGGGGGGAGGGCAGAAAAAACACAAACCTCACCTGCCACTGACCTATAGCAAGCAGTCAGGCCTACTGGCCTACTGATGGTTGCTTGCGTCTTCACTGAACATGCAGACTTTTATTTCTTGTCATTATGCAACAACACAGTATAACAACTATTTACATAGCATTTACATTGTATTGGGTGTTATAAGTAATCTAGAGATGATGTACGTAGGAATTATACAAATAATATGCCATTTACATTAGGGACTTGGGCAACCCCACATTTATGTGTGTGTGTGTGTGTGTGTGTGTGTGTGTGTGTGTGTCCCAGAACCAATTTCCCGCAGATACCGAGAGACAGCTGTATTTAATGGAATAGTTTGTGTACCTATTTATCCTTTCATCCATTTAAAAAACAGTTACAGAGAGCGTGCTATATGCTGAAGAGAGAGGAATGAATACTGCGAACAGTGCCTTTGGAGCTTGAGAGATCAGAACACATACAACGAAGCAAGTAATTATAATAAAGGCTAATGTCAATTAGGGAATACAGAGCTATGGTAGAACACAGCAGAAAGACCTGGCGGCTGACCTAATCTAGGAGACAGAGAAGACCTCCCCAAAGAAAGTTAAGCTGATACTCCTCGGTAGGAGAGAATAAGGTGAAAAACAAAAGGCAGGGTGTTTAAGGTGAAGAAACAGCTTTTTAAAAAGGCCAGGGAGTAATCACCTTGTGATATAAATGTCTAATCACCTTGTTGTGCACCTGAAACTAATATAATATTAAATGTCAACTGTAATTGAAAAAAATTTTTTTTTAATTTCATAGGGCAGAGAGTCAAATTAGGTCAAATTCTCAAAGGTCAAAACATTTCCACATACCTAAGTATGAGGTCCTGGGAGAAGGGGGGAAAAAATAAAAGATTGGAAATATTTGTGAAAATCAGAATGTGGAGGATCTTTTGACTGAATTAGGACATTTGAATTTTATCCAAGAGCTATGGGAACTATAAGTCCAGAATGATTTAAACATGAAAGTATGAGTTTAAACTTGAAAGGATGTGATAACCAGCCTAGGAAATGGTCAGCTTACGTCACGCTGGGAGCCCTGTGGAACTTCCACTCCACCCAACAGGTGTCGCCACTGCGGCCGCCTGGATGGAGACCGCTGCCTCACCACCTGTGGATCTGCCAGTGGCCAAGACTCCACACCACATGCTCACTCTGCTTCTATCATGGAAGCCTCCGCTCTCTGTGTGTAACCTGTGTCTGTCTCTATTGGCTTATTGAGGAGGTTCCCCCTAATAAACCTGGCATTGTGGACAGACACAAACGTGTGTGAGTGACTCCTTTCAGAAATGCTCCCTTGTCAGGACACCTGCCCACTGCCCCTCACTTGGGGCGGAGTGGGGGGGGGGGGGGTTGCAGGGGGGCGGTGTTTACACCTATACACCTGGAGAAACATCAAGCCAAGAGGCCTACACTCCCCTTTGGGCCGCCTTTATATTTCCTCCTTTTACTCTGAGCTGTGAATATTTCTAACCCTGTACATACAGCCAGCTCTTCTGATGCAGAGACTATTGTATCGGTTGGTGCCCAGCCCCGTAGGGTGATTCTCCATGGGTGTTTCCAGACTCAGGCTCTGATAGGCCAAATGACAATTTTTTTGTTTTGTAAAATAAATAAATAATCGTGTTAAAATAAACCAGGACACTGAAAAGCAAGCGCAATGAGGAGAGCAGAAGCTGAAATACAGTCAAAAGCTCTGGAAGGGACAGCGCATAGTGCCAGTGACAGGTACAACAGTGGAACAGACCAGAAGTTCCAGAAACAGACACAAGTGCATACGGAAGTTACTTTGTTACTGCAACAAAGGTGGCATCTCAAAGCACTAGGGAAGAATGAAATTTTAAATAAATGGTGTCCTGCATAGCCATTTGGAAGAAGATAAAATTAGATCCACCCTTCTCACCATACACCAGGATAAACTTTGAGTGGATAAAAGATTAAATCAAAAAGAAACAAAGAAACCATACAAGAAGTAGATAAATTCCTTTGTCATCTGAGTGTGCTTTCTAAAAAAAAATGACCTGAAACCCAGGTGCCACAAAAGAAAGCATGAAATTAATCTGCATAAAAAAAGCTTTTTGCATGAAGAAAAGCAGACATCATAAACAAAGTTAAAGGATAAGTGACAAAGCAGGAGGAAATATTTGAACAGATGTTCTATATAAAGAGCTGATCTCCCTAATATGTTAAAAGAAAAATCATAAAAGGGAAAAGTCCCCATGATGGGGACCACCGCTATAACAGAATAGCAGATGCAGCCTTCTCTCCCATCTCAAACAACTGAAAAACCAGACAAAACACATGCAAGATGGTTGTCAGACACTGGACCGCAAGCAGCACAGGGCATGAGCCTCAAGAGAAGCAAAACAAATGAAGTCATGTCTTTGGTGGCCCCAGTTTACTGCCTGAAGGGAGTGTCCAGGCCACAGCAAAGAGAAGGGAACCAAACAAAGCCAGGCTGACTCCACTGAGTTGAGGAGACAGAGTTAGAATTTGGGGAGGTTGAGGTGGGGCAGAGACGGGGGTGGGGGTGGGGATGGGGGCGGAGGGAGGTAAAATTCAGAGGAGAAGGCTGAGCAGCTAGAGAACTCCAGAGACTGGAGAGGATTCCCTGGAATTTTCAGCTAAGTACTGATAACAACATGCATGTGAGGAAACCTGCGGAGGCCAGAGAAAGAACCACGGGAAAGGAGCAGATGAAACTATCTTCAGAGTTTATGCAGCACCGGGGATAGCTTATGTCCCCACCAGCAGAGGGGAGGAATCCTGGGAATACACCGGGTATAAATCTGTGGACAGAAAGGAGGAAGCTAGGGATGGCAGTGAGGGGGAAGAAAGGGGGGGATTACAGGTGGCATGAGGAGACTTCAACATGTACATATGCTAAAGCTCAACAAATGGTATATCTTAAATGGGTGCCATTTATTGTATGTTGATTATACACTGATAAAACTGTAAGGGGAAAAAAGCTTTTAAAAAATTAAGAGGGACAGAAAAGAGACCAAAACCCCAAATAGAAAAATAGAAAGACAGGAGCAGACAATTTAAAAACAAAATAACAAAAAAACAAAAAAAGATAAATATTAAAAAACACATAATTTCACTTCTAATAAGAGAAATGCAAAATACTTATGATATTTTTAACCTTTCATATTGGTGAAAAATTCAGGAGTTTTTCAATACACACATGAAGCTATGGAGATCCAGACATTCTCACACTTTCCAGGTGGTAGTACACAATCGTACAATCCATTGGGTGGGATTATCAATATCTCCCAAAACTGCAATACGCTCAATTAATATTTGACAAAGGAGGCAAGAACATACAATGGAGCCAAGATAGTCTCTTCAATAAATGGTGTTGGGAAAATTGGGCGGATATATGCAAGAAAATAAAACTAGACCACCAACTTACACCATACACAAAAATAAACTCAAAATGGATAAAGGACTTAAATGTACGACAGGAAACCATAAAAATTCTAGAAGAATCCAAAGGCAACAAAATCTCAGACATATGCCGAAGCAATTTCTTCACTGATACAACTCCTAGGGCACTTGAAACTAAAGAGAAAATGAACAAATGGGACTACATCAAAATAAAAAGCTTCTGCACAGCAAAAGAAACCATCAACAAAACAACGAGAAAACCCACTGTGTGGGAAAACATACTTGCCAATGTCATATCTGATAAGGGCCTAATCTCCAAAATTTATAGGGAACTCATACAACTTAACAAAAGGAAGATAAACGATCCAATCAAAAAATGGGCAAATGACCTAAATAGACACCTTTCAAAAGAGGACATTCAGAAAGCCAAGAGACATATGAAAACATGCTCAAAGTCACTAATCATCCGAGAGATGCAAATCAAAACAACAATGAGGTACCACCTCACACCTGTCAGACTGGCTATCATCAACAAATCAACAAACGACAAGTGCTGGAGAGGATGTGGAGAAAAAGGAACACTCGTGCACTGCTGGTGGGAATGCAGACTGGTGCAGCCACTATGGAAGACAGTATGGAGTTTCCTTAAAAAACTGAAAATGGAACTCCCATTTGACCCTGTGATTCCACTTCTAGGAATATATCCCAAGAAACCAGAAACACCAATCAGAAAGGATATATGCACCCCTATGTTCATAGCAGCACAATTCACCATAGCTAAGATCTGGAAACAGCCTAAGTGCCCATCAGTAGATGAATGGATTAGAAAACTGTGGTACATCTACACGATGGAATACTATGCTGCTCTAAAAAGGAAGGAACTCTTACCATTTGCAACGTCATGGATGGAACTGGAGAGCATTATGCTAAGTGAAATAAGCCAGTCAATGAAGGAAAAATACCACATGATCTCACTCATTCATGGATAATAGAGACCATTATAAACTTTTGAACAATAATAGATACAGAGGCAGAGCTGCCTCAAACAGATTGTCAAACTGCAGCGGGAAGGCCGGGGAGGGTTGCGGGGCAGGAGGTGGGGGGTAAGAGATCAACTAAAGGACTTGTATGCATGCATATAAGCATAACCAATGGACATAAGACACTGGGGGATAGGGGAGGCTAGGGGACTGTCTAGGGCGGGGGGATAAAATGGACACATATGTAATACCCTTTGTAATACTTTAAGCAATAAAAAAAAAAAAAGTTAAAAAAAAAAATATCTCCCAAAACTGTATATGCATGTATTCTTTGTTCCAGCATTCTCACTTCTAGGGATTTACCCTACAGATATATCTCCAAAAAGCAAACCAACAAACAAAACAAAACAGAAGTTTATTTAATGTGGCAATACTGGTCATAGCAAAATATAAGGAATAATGGAAATGCCCATCCATAGGAGCCTGGTTGAGTAAACTACTGAACATGCACACAATTGAGTATCATGTAGCACTGAAGTTGAATTTTAATATAAACAAAAGAAACAACCTACTGAATTGATAACATAATCACAGGAAAGGAGAATTGAAGTATCTTTAAAGTACTACAGTAGTCTGGCTGTACCCTTAGTGTGACATACTAACAAAAAGAACTGCTTAGAAGATTTGGCTTTGGTAGCGGACTTGGCGTGATAATTCTAATCTTTATATGAATTGTAGGAGAGAGCACAGGAGTGAGTATTTTGATATTTTGGGAACTGAGGTTCTCTCTGTGGAGAAGAGAGATATAAAAATGGATTAGGAGAATGAGAGGAAGAACCTTATGGCACTTCTTTGGAATAAGAGGTATTAGTACATTGACTCATTTTTTTAAATATATATATGTATTTCCCAGGGTTGTTTTCCCCTAGAGAGGCATAGAAGCAAGAACACACTGGTATCAGTGAACACACCTACTCCTGTGTCCACAGCTGTACAGGGTCTGAGATTTTATCCTCGCTGCAACCTAATAAGCTCGCTTGACATAGTTTCATGAATGCTAGCAGAACACAAGGAACTCATGGATCAGCAACAAAGGACTTTATTACTCTCAGTAATAGCAGTTGCCAGAGTATCAGCCTTTGTGCCAGCTCCTGCCCCAGTCCCACAGGGCAACGTGAAGAGGGCCAGATGATGTCTGGACAAACAATGGGTTTTGTTACAGGACCCTGCACCCAGGGAAAATCAGCATCTTGTAGAATGGGAGGGCCGTCTTAGATATGCCCCCAAAGGGAGACATTATCTTTGATATACTGGACAGTACACAAACCTGTCCTTTTCTCTGAAGGGATACAGTATCTGTATTTTCTAAGGCTGTTCACTACACAAACGTCCTAAAACAAAGGGCAGTTACTGCGTCACTCACAAGATGTACCGAAACATGAGAGAACCATGGAGAATTGTCTCCCAACACCCAGATCCTGGTGTCTAAATACCATACCCTACTTAAGAAAACAGAGAGAGAGAGAGAGAGAGAGAGAGAGAGAGAGAGAGAGAGAGAGAGAGATTGGTTGTCTCCAGTACTTAACTCGACTGGAGCCAAGGATGAAACCTGCAATCCAGATACATGCCCTTGACTGGGAATCAAACCCTCGACCATCGGGTGCGCAGGCCAACGCTGTAACCACTTAACTACATCGACCAGGGCTTTTCACACCTTTTAAATTGTCTACCCTCTTTACCTGATCCCATGATAGCATTGGGAAATTTCATGAAAGGCTCTTTGAATATAAAAAGTATGTATTGTATCTGTGTGTCCTTATTCATATATGTCCTCACAACATAAACATGAGCCAGATATGAAAACTACTGACTTTCTGTGTAGCCATTACCTTATTTCCTTTTAGGTTTTTCCTCTTAGGTTTTGTCTCATTTCCTTCTTTTCAGCTTTGTGGACACAACATCCTTATTTTTACCACTTCACCATGCCAGTACTTATATTTGTACCATGGCAGACTAAAAGGTACTTATCAAAGGCACAGGGGCTTTGTAGCACTTCTCTGCTGTTCCCACTTCCCACACAGGTTCTCACACATTCTTACAGCTAACCTCACCTTCATCAGTGTGATGCCCTTTAGGGTAGAGTGAAGGGTGTTGCAGTCAGCAGTTCACACAAACACACAGAAGAACACGTTCAAAACACAGCCCTGTATTCTAAGCCTGAGTTGTATCTTCCAACTCAAGAAGGTAGGGGTGTCATTCGTGGTCTCTATGCCACTTGACTGATCCCTAGATCCTGAAGATGGGGGGTACATGCCAGGCCCTAGAGAGAGCAGTAGGTGGAAGAAAGAGCCCTTCTTGCTTGTTTTGTTCTAAGGATTGGCACACAGAAGGGATTTGTATCCAAGAAAATCCAGCTTTATCCACCTATCGTTGTTGTTGCTGCACACTTTTATTAAAATGTTTAGGTTGAAAATGAAACCTGAATGGGGGTTCAGTGGGAAATGGCAAGGGTGTGTGGATAGGACATTGGATAGTGGAGACATAGATGTTCCTGCTCTGTTCCAGTGGAAGGACATTGGGAACACCCTGAGACAGGGCAGAGCCCAGCTGGTCAGAGCGAAGAGCCAATTCCTGAGAAAGTGACCAGGACCCCCGGCTCTGTGGGAGGCTGAGCTTCACATAAGATGCCTTCACTCTTTAGGAAGATGGAACTAGAACCAAGTGATAGAGGGCCTTTAAAATCCTTTCTAAATGATAGTACAGTGATATGCATTTAAGAGTAATCATTTAAATACTTGTTAAATAAATTAGAAAAAAAAGTCAGAAATGCTAAATTGTTATACCAGTTAGCTTCTCATTACACCCGCTCAGTATATGGAAGAGCATAGATTATCAGCAGAAGGAACACAATGTGACCAGAATTCAATCATGATTCCAGAGGGTACACACTTCTTCACTGCCTACATTCCATAGGCTGATGTGTACCCAAAGCCCTGTTGTTCGTTATTCTACTCAGCCTCCTCCTCACCTGCCTCTCACTCCATCCTGCCTCTGCCAGGGGACCATCCTTCTGGTGTCTTTTGTGGTCAAAGAGTTTTGTTCCGTTTTCTAGTGCAATGGTGGATTCTCAAATTCTTCATAAATGAGCATCTACTCAACAAGTAAAACCTCTCCTGATAATTGATCGTAATTTCAATCTATCTTTAAGCTACAAGACACCCCCCCCCCCCAACTGATGAGGTGTAAATGAAATAGAGAAGCCTGTTCTGCCTATTGTAAAACTAAAGAAAGCTAATCCCTTTAAAAGAGTAAAGACCAGATCAAGATATTTCTGTAACTTAAAAAATCTAGATATCCTATGTATGTATCGTCTGGAGGATAGAAATAAGACTAGCCCATGTTGTATCTTCATATTATTTTTTAAAATATATTTTTATTGATTTCAGATAGGAAGAGAGGAGAGAGAGAAACATCAATGATGAGAGAGAATTAATGACTGGTTGCCTCCTGCATGCCTCCCTACTGGGGATCAGTCCAGGACATGTGCCCTGACTGGAAATCCAACCGGAATCTCCTGATTCATAGGCCCACGCTCAACCACTGAGCCAAACTGGCCAGGCTTCTTATTATCTTGTCTGAATCTTTTTGCACAGCACAAGTTTTTAATTTTAATTAAGTACAATTTGTCAATTTGTTTTTCAGGAATCGTGCGTTTGGTGTTGTATTTACGAAGTCATTATCACACCCAAAGTCATCCTGATTTTCTCCTATACTATCTTGTACAGGGTCAAGCGTATTTTTAAAGCAAATAGATCCGCAGAAGAGAACGTGGGGTCCACAGAGACAGGTCAGCGACCACTTTTTCTCATCCTTTCATCCACAAAGACTAGTCCTCAGCCTGGCACATAGTAGGTAATCAAAATGTTTACCTGGATGGATGGATAGGGTGTCTTTTATGCAGCATTGAAACTCCCACCAAGAACCAATGCCTAACTTGCCTCTCTTTCCCACTCACTTTCCAGTCTTCATTGGCGCCAGCCCCTTCGACCTCGGTGGCCCTCCCGGCTGCAGGTGGGAGCTTCCTTTGCTGGGGGCGGTGCCTGGACATGGGTGTCCCTGGGCCAGCACTAGGCGGCGAGAGAGAGCAGCTCTGGGTAGCGGGGCCACTGGTGCGAGGTCCTTCCCAAGCGGTTGGACAGTAAAGAGGGAGGACCCAACAGAGTGCCCACCTGCCCCCGGGCTCCGGCGTCGGCGTGGCCGCGCGCCCATCGGGCTCCAGGCTCCTCCGTGTGGGTCACCGTGTGGGTTACCAAGACAGCTGAGGAGAAGCACAGCGCTGCCCTTCAGTCCCGGTTGTCGCGCGTCTGAGCTTCTGAAGCTGACCGGCTTTTCCTTCAGCTCCCGGTTTCCCGGGGCAGACCAAGCTGCGCCCGGGCAGGGCTGAGAGCTGGGCGCGCCCTCGCCTTCCTCCCGGGACCTGCTGTGCGCCTTGGCAGAGGCAGCGCGTGTCCGGCGGGCATGTTTCAGGTGGGCAGGTCCAGCGTCCCCAAACCCGCGCCCCGGAGCCTGGAGGACCTGGATTCAGTGCAGCGCGTCCTCCTGCACAGGTCAGTGCCGGCCGCCCTGCATCCTCGGGCTGGGCACGGGAGGGGCCGTGTTCCCCAGGCTCTCACACAAGTCTCCTGGGGATGCTCCCTGCTGCGGGGAGAGGGGTGGGACCCGCACTCACATCCCAGAATCCGTTCCTCCAGGTCCTCCCAGGCTGCCTGTGGGGAGGCTGGCCCCAGCGTAACCACCCACTCCGAATAACACCACTTCCCAAAGAAGAGAAAGAAATGATTAAGCAAAGCTGTTCTTTAGACACCTCTAGCCGTTCTCCAGGCAAAAAAGAACTAGGCAAGAGTTTTGTTTGGAGTTTGACTGGAGTTAGAACGAGCCACTTTTAAAGAAATCTAAGTTTACCATCCTCACCGCCCCCTGACCTCCTCCCCCCCTCCTCCCCCCCAATCACCACCACCACCACATACCACACAGGCACACACGCGTCCACACACATAACTACACAAAAGAAATCAGGAGTTCCAGAGGGATGAGAACCCCAACTCTCCACAGACTGCTAGCGTATTAATTTACTGTCCAAGCTTATACTTTATGCAAAATAGACTGGCATATTAAACCCCATGGTAACGGTGATGAGTTTATAGAAAAGAAAGAAATACGAATCCACATGGTAAGCAAATTCTCTTTCCATTTTAAGATTGAGAGGAAGGATGAAGTGCCAAGGAAGTTAATGCTGCTTTAACCCTAGCAAAGGCTGGCCCTATTAAGACATTATATGGGGAAAACTCTTGTAGAAATGTAGCGAAAGTATCTCTTGAATACATTTGTGGCGAGAAAAGAGTAAGTGGCCGCTTAGTAACTGTCAGGGGGAGGTTTATGTGAGTTCTCTCATCTGTAAACGTTTCAAGTGACCCTTTTAAGTCTATACAAAACCATATGAGCTGTAGAAACCCTGTACTGTAGGAAGAGTGAGTGAAAAAGAAAGACATTGTGCAAGGAAGGAATTGGGGCCCTTATATTTAAAAGCTGTCTTCTGAAACCCACAATTTTCCACAGTTGGTTTCCTTCCTCCCTCTCCCTGAGAACCCCTGCCATATATAATAAAATATTATCAAGTGGGCAGCTAAAAGAGGATTCTGCTAAATCCCCAAAGACCGTTTCCCCTGCATTTGATAAAATTACAGTCCAGAAATAATCCCCCTAAGTATTAACTAGCAACTCATGCACAGTGTGACTTTGATAAAGCGGGGAAGGCTGTTTGTTTTAGAAGCTTAAAACCCTCCTGTAACATAATTTCTTCATTTTTTCAATGTCAAAGGCCAAAAAAATTCTGAACTGATTAACGCTACAGTGTTTCAGATCCAAGGCACAAACCTGTCTGAATGAACCAGGGCAAAACAATATGTTTAAACGGCAGTAATCAAGACTGAGATGATTATTTCAGAAGGAGTGGAGTGTTTCTGAAATAAACCTGCTCAGTAAATGAAGTTACTTTATCTGATTTACAAATAACCGCTCCCACATGCTATAGGAACCCATGGAATCGGAAATCATAAATGTGTTTGTTGGTACCATTGCTAGCAGTGCTTTATTTTTAACAGTACATGAAAACTTTTTTGCAATGCATTATTTTTATCAGTGGTTCTTTACATTATTTAATGTTTTCAAGCACTGTTAAAATTTTTGATACAACAAACATTTCTCTTTCATTTAATGAAGCTATATTTTCACACAAGTTCAAATATGTTTTGCTTGTTGTATATAAATATAAACATAATAGAATTTAGAGATATTAGATAACCTCTAAGTCATATTCATATTCACTATAGTTCTCATTGTCTAGTCCAGTGCATGGCCTATGTTTTTTTTTTCAGATCAGTTTTACAAATGTTTTTCCTTTAAAACATCCCTTGAAAGAATATCCACAAAATGTTGGGAATTGCACTGAAGAGACCAGCAGCCTTGAGGCATAAAAAAATGTATAGACAAGAAAAACTAGCAGACTATTCTACTTGATTTTTACATCTTATTTGAAGGATGTCTTCTGAGTGTTTACTTTTTCATTACTTGTGTATTTTCTGTTACAAATACGGTTTTTAAAATGTAAAGGATTAAATTGCTGTGCTTTTGAAGAAGATACTTCAGCCAAACCAAAACTGAAGTAAAGTTGCATGTGGTGTTAGCTTCAAAATATGTCAATACTAAAATAACAGTAGCTTGGCAAAAACATGTTCAGCTATCCTGCCTTTTGATAAAAAAATTATATATACGTTGTGTGAGTCAGGGAAAATTGCACTTCTCAGTTGCTTTTACTTATGTAAATTAACATATATCTGTCATATTGATTATAAGAAGTACCCAAATAGCACTCAGTATTTTGCAAAGATTTTAAAAAGTGTGCACAAGGCTATTGCAATTTAATCATTCCCTTGGAATCGTATTTCAAACTAGTTGTGTGACTTGGCAAGATATTTAATTTGTCTATATTTTCCGTTTCTTTCAGTAATATGAACAGAGAATATCCACCTTACAGGGTGGTAGGGTGAATTTCTGATGATATATAAGTGCTCTAAAAAAATTAAAGTCCTGTGGAAATAAGGGATTATTTTAACAACTGTTCTAAAATATTAAAACAAAGCACAAAAAGATAGCTATTTCTAAAGGCTCTAAGAAAATTCAGTTAAGGGCCCTAGCCGGTTTGGCTCAGCGGATAGAGCGTCAGCCCAAGGACTGAAGGGTCTCGGGTTCGATCCCAGGTCAAGGGCATGTACCTTGGTTGCATGTTCCCTGACCCTGGTCAGGGTGCATGCAGGAGGCAACCAATTAATGTGTCTCTTTCACATCAATGTTTTTCCCTATCTCTCCCTCTCCCTTCCACTCTCTCTAAAAATCACTGGGAAAATATCCTTGGGTGAGGATTAACAAAACAAACCAAAAAAAAAAAAAAAAAAAAAAATTTAGCTAAGGGACTTTGCCCAAAGTCTACTGGCTAAAGAATGGTGCTGGCCCAGGCTTCAGTGCTGGTGTATTCTGATGCCTAAGCTAGCAGGGAAAGTGAGCTAGAGGTGAGCCTCTGAAAATGTCTGATGAACCTAAATGTCATACTTTGGTCAACAGCATAATGTGCATATTTAAGATATCTCAAATATCCGGAACTCTCGGGGTAAAAGTGTACCCCACTAGGCAATATTTCTGATGAATAAAATATCCTTTTAAACTCAAAAAGTAAAAATTAAAATAAATAGAATCAAAACTTTTAAAATATATAACATGTAGCATACATGTAAGGCATGAGATTCCAAGGGGTGTCTCATTTGGTTCTTAGCAATGCTGCATAGTAGGTGTGGATTCTTTTCGCTGTCTTCAGGTGAGGAAACTGTCCATGTCCATTGGTTTAGTACCAGAATCAGGATAAGAACCTGGCTCCTCTGACTGGGGAATGCAGGGCACTTAACAGATTGGCAAACATTTTCACAGTTGTTATCAAATTACTGTAAGGTTCCACAATGCAGTGGCTTTTTTTTTTTTTTTTTTAGGTGCTACTGAGGGCACTTGGCACTCATTTATCAGCTATGACTTTTTTTAAAAAATTCTTGTGTTGCTTTGGTTTTTTACTTTCCTTTTCATTGGCAGATTGTCAGCCATCAACAATTTCTGCTACTGTTGTATTCCTGTTTGAAGGAGGCCTCCCTTCCTTCTGGTTGGCAGCTACTGATGTCTGACAGCAGAACATTTCACTGAATTTATTATAATTTGTAAATGAAAATATCAAATAAGTATACATAGGAGTAAATGAAGGGCTTGGGGCTTGACTTTTGTGCCATCTACTTAAGTTACTTTTCGGTTTACTCCTGGATTCTCATCTGTATTCTGTTATTATTCAAATGGAGAATGCATGATCTTAAAACATTTTTACAGGTAATTCAATTTTTATATAGGCAAATGAGAATTTCTGATCATAATGCAGTTCTATAGACATCGGATTGCCAAAATGTTATTTTTACATGTTATGACTCTATCCCAGATTTTTTAAATTCCACATTGTAAATCTCAGTTTGTAAAATGCTAATTTGCTGACCCATCAAGTTATTCATTCATGATTTTCAAAATGGCCGTGGTTGTCAGAATTACCACATAGTTCATGAATTATTATTTCCATGTACACAAGTAAGGCAATAATAATTAGTTTCTAAGAACGTTTTAAGAAAGTTAATGGATATGACCTTTGGCCCTGTTTTCATTTACTTCTTAATGCTAGCTTCTATTACTCCTAGGGAATGAGCTCTTGAACCTACTAAAGACACTAAATATTTAATTATGTTCTTATCTGGTGTATTTTATGTCAGAATTGTATTGTTTGCCTAGTGGAGATGATAATCTATGGAAATAAGAACTTTAAGTCTCATATTTATTAAACTAAACATTTTTAGGTCTCAGAAGATGGCTGGTCATTTGAAAAGTGGAAAATAGAAAATGAAAATATATCCCAGTCTAACTCTTTTCTTTAAAAGTCTTCCTGCAATTGCTAATTATGAAACAGACAAAAATAGTATGTTTAGAAAGGCCCTGAAAATGGCATCTTACTCTTTTCCTTTCCTCATCTTCTCCAATACACCTAAAGTTGCTAAATATTAATTTAGTTAGTACAAATGTGACATATAAAGTTAGAAACGTGACTAGCTAATACCATGCCCTGAAATTTTAAATAAGAATTTGAAATGATTGCTACTTATTTCTTTTGTAAAAAATCAAGGTAACTGGTATCTTTGGGTGTGGGGGGGACATTTTGTCTATTAAGCTAACATATAGAAATAAATTAGCCAAGGAAGTTGACATACCTCAAACATATCTAGTGTGAAAGAACATTTCTTAAAACTTATTCTTTTATGTTGCAATTCTTGCTTCAGCTCAGCCTTGTATAAGAGGAAAAATTAAACAAAAAAACACACCTAGTCATTTCTCCTTGATGTGAAGCACCAGTCTACAACATCTGCTTGAGAAAACTGTAAAAATATTTGCAAATGCGAAACAATAAGAATACCAAAGGTGCATATTTACAGGAGCACCTGGAGGGTATTGCTTTGCTTCCATTCCCTGATTAGATGCAGAGGCCCTGAGGAAAGGCAGAAGGCAGTTTCCTTTACCTCAAGGGAAACGCAGGCTGAGCGTCTCCGAAGCTTCGGCGCAGAAACAAAGGGCAAACTGGAAGAAATGGGGCGGGGGTACCGAGTGGCTCTCCACCTGTCTTAGTAAGTGAATCAGCTTCGCAGCAGTGCGCTCAGGAGAGCCTCGCGCGGGGAAGTTTTAGCTACTCCAGTCCTCCGACACGCACTCCCAGAAGTTTCAGCTCATTGGCTCCTCTCAGTCTTCGTAGTTCTCCCGGAGAAGCTTCCCCGTCTCCCTGGCAACCCGAGCTCCCACCAATGGCAGCCGAGGATTGGAGGTCACGTGGCCTCTGCCGCGTCTCTCGCGGAGGAAACATGGCGGCCCTGGTGCGCGCTGGCTGCGGGATTTGAATTACTCGGCTCTCGGCTGCAGCATCCTTACTGATGGCGACTTCGGCTCTGTGCGGTTCGTGTCAGAGCCCGGTAGGGCTCCCTGGAGACCCCTCTTCGCCAAAAGAAGAAGAGGATTGTTATCGTGAAGATAGGGCCAGCGACTCAAGTTCCTATTCGTCTGCGAGTAGCGATTACGAGTAAGGTTCTGGAAGAGGGACAATTAAACCCATCCCTTCCCTGCCTAGAGTGTGCACGTGGGCTGGGGGACTGCAGAGTGTTGGCTGGTTGGGATTGAGTTACCTTCTTTAGCAGCGGCTTTCAACAGTTTTCATCTCAGCCAATTACTAAAATTCTGTAGCACTCCAAAAAAAATTTTTTTTGCCAATCTGACAAAAAAATAGGTATAATTCTGATTCATTCACACTGGATGGCTATTGTTGTGTTGGCTGTTGTCATTTTTTTATTTGACAGTCGCAGTGGTTCTCAACCTCTGTGTCCCGACCGCCAAAGGACCCTTTCACAGGGGTCGCCTAAGACCATCCTGCATATCAGATATTTACATTAAGATTCATAACAGTAGCAACATTACAGTTATGAAGCAACAAAAATAATTTTATGGTTGGGTCACAACATGAGGAACTGTATTTAAAGGGCCAGAAGGTTGAGAACCACTGAAAGGGAAAAGCAGCCAGTGCCTTGACTAAATAGTGATATGTTTTTAAAATTTTTGAGGCACACCGGTGAAAATTGATGTTCTAATGGACTGCCATGTATGGTCAGTTTTAGGGTGATATTTTATATGTATTTAGGAATAACAGTTACTACAATTTAATATGTATTTAGGAGTGACAATTATTTTCACCTATAGGTATGTAAAACATTTTTATCATTGTCTTTAGAAGCATAGAGAAAACCATCATTTATGGCTGCTTAATATACTATATAGGCTTAATGAGGACAGATTACATTCTTCAAGGCTTGAACAATTTTAAGAATATCACATATTTTGCATAATCTGCTGTGGTCATTTAAAAATAATGAGAAAATTTATGGTTATCAATCGAGGCTGCTGGAAGGAAGTATGGATTATACAGAGCCCATTTGGTCTTGCTATGGAAACCACAGACAGTGTGAAACCTCAAAGTCTTGGTTTGTCTGCATTTTAGCTTAGAGAGAATCTGTAACTTGTTTATAACTATACAACTGTGAATTGTCAGTGTAGTAATTTAGGAGACCTTATTTCAAATGGGGCACCCTGATTTTGGTGGAATGAAGATAAATGAGTTAATCTGTTTCCTATGAAACAATCTGAGGACCTTGTTAGGAAAAATCGTTACTTTAAACTTTGCAGCGGTTCTCAACCTGTGGGTCACGAACAATGAAAATACATCCTGCATATCAGATATTTACATTACGATTTATAACAATAGCAAAATTATAGTTATGAAGGTGCAATGAAAATAATTTTATGGTTGGGGTCACCACAACATGAGGAACTGTATTAAGGGGTTGCGGCATTAGTAAGGTTGAGAACCACTGCAAAGCATTTCACAATTCAGAATACATGTGTTATATTTTAATTTTTTAAAAAAATAGTTGTTAAGCTTTCTATAGCAATCATTCAGTGGTCACTCCCATGTTCCAGTGTCTTTATTCTCCTAATCATAAAAGGACAGTAAATCCTTATATTGTAAAATGTCTTGCTGGTCTATATTTTGAGTCCAACCAAGGTTCAAACTTTGTGGCTGCCCAGTCTTGGTGTGTAGGATGTGAGAGTTGATTTGTTGACCTGACCAGATTGGCAGTTTTGTTCCTTCCATGTGACATTAGCTATTTACCTCCCTAAGCTGCAGAGTCACCAAAGCAAGTAGTGGCCTTCCCAACTTGGACAGGACAACTTTTTGATCAAAGGAATAGGGGTGAACCTAATATTGTCTTTCATTGCCTGCATGAAGCTTTTAAGGCAGTTATGCTGCTTATTGATTCACATAAAATATCCTGAACTTTCAGGGTTCTAATTAGTTAATTATTTGCATACTAGAGGCCTGGTGCATGAATTTGTGCACTAGTGGGCTCCCTCAGCCTGGCCTGTGGGATTGGGCCGAAACTGGTTCTCTGACATCCCCCAAGGGGTCCCCGATTGCAAAAAGGTGCAGGCCAGGCCGAGGGACACCACCAATGCACGATCAGGGCCAGGGAGGGACACGGGAGGTTGGCCAGCCAGGGAGGGACTGCAGGAGGGCTCCAGGGCGTGTCCAGCCTGTCTCGCCCAGTCCTGATCAGCCGGACCCCAGCAGCAAGTTAACCTACCGGTCGGAGCGTCTGTCCCCTGGTGGTCAGTGCACAGCATAGCGAGCAGTTGAGCAGCCTTAGCATATCATTAGCATATTACACTTTGATTGGTTGAATGGTTGACTGGACACTTAGCATATTAGGCTTTTATTATATAGGATTCTTTCTGGAAATTATCATTATTTCATACATGCTTTGTAACTTAAAACCAGTTTGAACTGCATGAGATTGTCAATACAAAATGAGTTTAATTTGGGTACTTTTTGGTGACATACTTTTAGTAGATTTGTTTAAGACATTGTATAAGAGGAAAATTTTAGATTATTGCAGTATATCTTAACCTGGCACATTGGAAGTCCCTCGGGAAGCTTCTGAGGTAATATTGGTGGGTAGGTTGGGTTGAGGAAACCAGTGCCTAGTTTCAGTATTGAAATAACAGAAATCATACATTTACTTGCAATGCCACAATTCTTTGCTTTGGTTTACAATTATCCAACTAATTAAGCAACATTTGTTAGTTCATTTTGGCCAAAGTTAACAATTTTATGACTTAGATCTTTGATTTTTCAAGGTGACTTTTTGTATTGTTAGGTTGAAAGGCTTGACTGACAGAGAAACTGGGATGCTTTTTAAAAATAATTTAGCTATAAAAAGCTGAGGAACTTCCATTGAAAATAAGAATGACTGGAGCCCTGGCCTGTGTGGCTCAGTTGGTTGGAGCATCGTCCTGTATACTGAAAGGTTTCCAGTTCGATTCCTGATCAGGGCACATACCTAGGTTTCGGGTTGATCGCCAGTTGGGGGTTCGTACGGAAGGCAACAATCGATGTTCTCTCTCACAATTGATGTTTCTTTCTCTCCTTCCCTCCCTCTCTCCCTTCTTCTCTCTCTCTCTCTCTGAAAATCAATGGAAAAAATTGCCTCAAGTAAGAATTAAAACAACAAAAAGTTTACCCATGTGCTTCCCTAAGGCTACTCAGGTCCCCCACTCCTTACAACCACTTACTTACCTTCTTTTTGTCATTAGAGATGAGTTTAGTCTTTTCTAGAGTTCTATAAGAATTGAATCAGACAGTATGGACCATTATTTTTTTTTTGTCTTCTTTTACTTGGCATAATTATTTTGAGACTTATCCATGTTGTTGTCTATATGTGACCCGCGTATTACAAAAATCTGAATTAAAACTGCTAGATTTAATTCCTGTTTAAAAGTAAACCTTTTATTTTGGAGTAAGTTTAGATTTACAGCGAAGCTGCAAAGATAGTACAGAGTTCCTGTATATCCTTCAGTGGGTCCCCCGAGTGGATAACATCTTGCACAGCTGCGGCACATTATTCAGCACATAAGAAATTAATATTGGTACCTAACTATTAAGTAAACTCCAGATTTTTTTCAGATTTCACCATTCCTCTACTATGTCCTTTTTCTGTCCCAGGATTTAATCCAAGATATCATGTTGCATTTAGACAGGAAGCCTCCTTAGTGCCCGGTGTTCTGTGACAGTTCTCAGTCCTCCCTTGTTTCTCATAGCCTGCACCTCTTAGTTCAGGTCATGTCAGCCAGGTTTCTTCTCTGTGGTTACTGTTTTTCACTTTCCACACACTGGTCTTTGGGAGCATGGCATTAAGACCATCTCCTGGAATGGGGAGTAGCTGCACAAAGATCCAAGGTCTCGGTGTCTTCTCGGTTAATTTTGTTTTCACTTTATGCAGTACCTTCTTTTGCAGTCTCTTAAGTTCATTTCCTGTCTTTTTTTTTTTTTGTCTTGCTAATCTCCCTTCTTATAATTTTTTAAAAATTTCTTCTTCCTCTTAAAGCAGTGGTTCTCAACCTGTGGGTCGCAATCCCTTTGGCAGTTGAACGACCCTTTCACAGGGGTCGCCTAAGACCATCGTGCATATCAGATATTTACACTACGATTCATAACAGTAGCAACATTACAGTTATGAAGTAGCAACGAAAATAATTTTATGGTTGGGTCACAACGTGAGGAACTGTATTTAAAGGGCCAGAAGGTTGAGAACCACTGTCTTAAAGTGAAGTGTGGTTTTTTTTTTCATCTAAAGGTTAAGAAAATGGATTGTATTCATTGTTGTTGGACATGGGAATTGGTCTTTTCTTTTGGGTAAAGATCTGTATATGCGCATAAAGATGGTTACTGTATTGTTGTGGGGAGGGAACTGAACACAAAGCTTATCAGTAGGTGAATAACCAAATGTGTTACATCTCTAATTGGACAATTAATGCAGCCATTAAGGGTTTCTAAATTGTATTGTTAAGTGATAAATGAAAAAAAAATATATATATATATATACACACACACACACACACACACACACACACACACACAGGTATATAGATTCCACTTTTTATTAATTTTTAGATATATTTTTATTGATTTCAGAGAGGAAGAAAGAGGGAGAGAGAGAGAAACATCAATGATGAGAGAGAATTATTGATTGGCTGCCTCCTGCACACCCCCCACTGGGGAGCCTGCAACCCGGGCATGTGCCCTGACCAGAATCGAACCGGTAATCTCTTGGTTCATAAGTCAATGCTCAACCACTGAACCATACTGGCTGGGCTCTACTTTTTAAAAACAATAACAAAATAACCCTATGTGTTTTTATATAAGAACATAGATTTTTAACATTGTTTATGTCAGTGAAAGGTAAGAAGGGAAGATGATGTGTATGGTAATTATGTCCCCATTTGTGTAGAATGAGTCTATGCATATCTATAATAATAAAAGCATAATATGCTAATTAGACCAGACATCCTTCCGGACTACCTTCTGGATGAAGCTGAGGCTGCGAGGGTCCAGCCCCTTGCACAAATTTCATGCACTGGGCCTCTAGTGTATACATAAAACTATGCATCTGAGGCTCAGTGGTTGAGCATCGACCTATGAACCAGGAGGTCATGGTTTGATTCCAGGTCAAGGCACATGCCTGGGTCACGGGTTCCATCCCCAGTGTTGGGTGTGCAGGGGCAGCCGATCAATGATTCTCTCTCATCATTGATGTTTCTATCTCTCTCTCTCTTTCTCCCTTCCTCTCTGAAATCAATGAAAATATATATTTAAAAATAAAAGGATGCATGAAAGTATAGACACCAACTAGAAATCTAGTCAACATTCATCATTTCCTCTCTGTCATCCGCTCATCTAATCAATCTCATAGTCCTGGTGATTTTCAAGCTTTTCTTAAATGTTTTTCCTATTTCCATTTTTTCTACTGTTGCCTTCATTATCATCTCTGCCTGGATGATGGAAAAAGCCTTCTACCTGGTTTCATCTCTTGAGTCCACCTCAAATCCTTCTTTTGTTTTCTTGTCAAAGTAGACATATCCAAGGATATCTAACACGTAAAGGTAAACTTACCAATGCCCTACACTACAAAATCCAAGACCTTTCCCGTGGTCCAAAGGCTTCAAAAAATTAGCACTTAACTACTCCTGTCACTACCCATCTCACAAATTAAACTCTGGCCACCACAGCGTAGCTTTGACTATCCACACAGGCCATGGAGACTCTCGCTCAAGACTTTTGCTTATGCTATTCCTTCTCTTTGGAAATCTCTTTTCTTCCCCTTCAGCGCCCCAGGCTCCCCTTCCTGGTCACTTATTCTTTCAAAACTCACTTCTGGAGTCTCATCCACCAGGAAGTTTCCCCTGACCACAGTCTCAACCTTTGGCTAAGTTTGATGACTCCTCTCTAGTACATAGCATGTGTATTTTCATGAATTCTCTCTCAGCTCCTCTTCCCCACTAGATAAAGGAAGGAAATGCTGTTTCCTTCATTTTAGTTCTAGATTTTGCTGCAGTGCCTGGAACTGTTTATTTGCTTTACAATTGAATACCACTCACAGAAGCCCCCCTCCCCCCACCTGCATGGCTCTTAAAATCATAATTAAAAGTGGTTTCACATTTAGATTTTAGAGATTAAGATAAAACTGTCTTCACATTTAAGAAGGTAGAAATGTTTCTTTTGGGTCGTATATCTCTAATATAAATAATATGCCAAATTAAAGGGTGAGATTTGAGATTATAAAACAAATTCATTCATTGTTTAAATTGATAGTGTAGCTTCATAAGTGATTGTGTATAATCATGGTATTTACATTTTAAATGTAAATTTAGATTCTCCCTTCTGAGCAGGACTGGGGTTGTGAAATACTGATTTCTGAGGGTACAGGTAGAGATGGTTGGAACAGCAAATATGTGATTAATAACCTGCAGTAAGTGGTGGGTGCTAATGGCCTAAAATGATACCACATACTGGGAACCAACAAATGCCAATGAAATACTAGTTTTGATATTTGGGGCTAGTTATGCCTTTTTCCCCTCTTCATATACAGTTAAAAATTCTGTATTAATTACCACCCACAGACCAAGGCAGTCATTAGTTTCAGAGTTGAACAACAAACAGAATGGTGTATTTTTTAATTGATTTTCATAGTATTTAAAAAGAGATTTTTAAGTAAAAAGAATGAGAGCTGCTAATACTGCAGAAAACCAAACTGTCTTCTATCTGATGGAATGATTAGGACACAAATTATACCCTTTCATGCCAGGATTTTACAGCTCATGTTTCTAAAAAGCCTCTCTCCACTACTTAGTTTTTTCACTGGAACCGGTTTTGCTTTAAAGAATCGCAGTTTGAAAGGTAAATGTTCATAACATTGAATAGGGCAGAGTTTGTAATTGTGTTACCTTAAGGTAAGTATCTTTTGTTTTTTAGTCATTTTTAATAGCAATAGTTTTGTTTCTTTCAATGGTTTGCTTCCCAGTTAAAAGTTCATTTACAATCACATGATGAACTATGTAATATGTGGTTTACTTTTCCTACTACAGTTTTTCATAAAAAGGGATTTTACAGAAATTATAGGCTATAGAAGTGATCATTATTAACTATGATTATAAATGGTTTTCAGCAACGATTTTTATTCATGGTGAAGTGAATGTTTCTGTTTTGAAATTTTACTCTATAAATAACATCTATTAATACTGGTCTTTAGCTTTCATTTTAACATAACAGCCATGCTGAAAAATGTCTATGCAAATAGGATATTTTTATGTACAATTTCCAAATGGCTTACATCTGTGGATACAATGCATGATCAACTAGTAATGTAAATTATTGTCTAATGTGAACAATAACCACACAGGGGCTGAACTTAATTTCTTTTTTTAAAAAACACAAACTCAGATTCTAGAAGGGGGCCATCTCATTTTTTATTTGTTTTCTTTTCAATCACTATATCTTTTGGATTTCTCCTCCAACCCCTGTTCTTCAAGGCTCTACAAAAAGCATCCTCCAAAAAAAAAAAATCCTTGGTACTCACTTACTAGAAATAATGAGATTCTAATAATCAAATAACTTTTCTATCTCCCATTTCCCTGCCCCTACCCGCACCCCTGTGCTAGACAGGCATAACTTTTTCTTATGTTTGGCTGCTATCTATACTATCTATTTTTTTTTTCATAGTGACCTTGAGCCTGAATGGCTGGACAGTGTGCAGAAAAATGGAGAGCTATTTTATTTGGAACTGAGTGAGGGCGAAGAAGAAAGCCTCCTTCCTGAGACACCTGTTGTGAATCATGTCAGGTTCAGTGAAAATGAGATTATTATTGAAGAGGATGATTACAAAGAAGGAAAAAAGTATGAACCCAAACTCAAGCGGTTTACCAAAATTTTAAGAAGCAGAAGACTTTTACCCAAGCGCCATAATAAAAAAAAGAGCGATGAGAGTGGGCCGGTCTCCATTCTAAAGCATCAGTCCAATCAGAAAACAGGAGTCATTGTTCAGCAGAGGTACAAAGATGTGACTGTCTATGTAAACCCCAAAAAGCTAACAGTCACCAAAGCCAAAGAGCAGCTCAGGCTTCTGGAAGTGCTAGTTGGGATCATCCATCAGACCAAGTGGAGCTGGAGAAGAACCGGGAAGCAGGCCGGTGGGGAGAGGCTGGTGGTCCATGGCCTGCTGCCAGGAGGATCAGCCATGAAGAGTGGTCAGGTGTTAATTGGTAAGTGCTGTGGCTAAACATCAGGGCTTGTTTGCTGAGACACGGTATTAAAGATGCCAGTGAGGAACATGATCAAAACAGAATTATAGCCAGGGTCTTAACAGATTAAGGACTCCCTGATGATATTTGGGACAGTAGTGAAATTGTTAAGGGTGGTGAAATTGTTAAGCCAGGCACGGTGTTCTGAAAATAAACGCTTTAGTGCCTGGAAGATGTTTGTGTGCCTTGCTTAGGCCAGGGGACAGCTTAACTAATTTCTGAGTTTTGAATGATATAACTTGGTCATCTTGGTTATATTTACTGAAAAGTAAAAGAAAATAAGTTGATTGTACAGGGATAATTTAGGGTTGAATGACACGTCCAATAACATTAGACAAAAATATATAATTTTATGAATAAAAGAACTGTAAAATTGTATGTTTGCCCTTGAATGCACTGAGATCTTGGAATGGTTTTAACTGTTTCATTTGGCATGTTTAACAGCAGTGGTGGTGTACATAAATTTCCCTTTAAGGGTGCTTGCCATAAAACATCCCACCAATTTGGAGGGGGGAAAAATTAAACCCACACATTTTTCTGAATATATACTAAGGTGAGCATTTTGTGTTAGTGATACATTTTAAGCTGTTGTCGATAATGTTTGAGTTAGTAGTAATTTTAATACTTAATAAATAAATTAGACACAGATGAAAATATGTTATTAGGAAAACTTAACGGTATTAACAATGCTAGAAGCTGGCAGTCTTAAGTTGATCTAGCCTAAGAGATTAAAATAAAGGAGCTTTTATTGATACTTTAAAAACATTTATTTATTTATTTTTTTAAAATATATTTTATTGATTTTTTACAGAGAGGAAGGGAGAGAGATAGAGAGTTAGAAACATCGATGAGAGAGAAACATCGATCAGCTGCCTCCTGCACATCTCCTACTGGGGATGTGCCCGCAACCCAGGTACATGCCCTTGACCGGAATCAAACCTGGGACCTTTCAGTCCGCAGGCCGACGCTCTATCCACTGAGCCAAACCGGTTTCGGCTATTGATACTTTAAAAACATTTAAAAACATATTTTTATCATGTCTAAATCTGACTTGACAAAAAATTATTTGGGCATCTGCTAGGTGCCAGGACCACAAAGATTAATGGTCCAAATGCTCCTCTTGTGGAGCTCATACTGTGGTCGAAGAGATGGGCCAGAAATAGGCCGACAGTTTCACACAGTGTGGTCAGTGCCATGAAAGGGGTTTGCAAGGAGGACCCGAGTAGGAAGGGCACCTGTACCAAGTGTGTGTTACAGAGGGTTGCAACCAGATCCCCACATTCTCTTCTTACAATGTCATGCTGATCCGTGTTCCACAGAGAGTTATAGTCTGTGTGTCTCTCCCCGCCCAGCCCTCTGAATCTGGGTGGGCCTGTGACTACAGCTTATGTGGTCCTATGTGATTTACTTAAAAGGTGGGATCATAATGATTCGACATTGGTATATATTGCAAAGTGACGACCACAATAAATCAGTACGCACATAGTTAAACGTGATTGTTGCTTTAAGCTACCGAGTCTTTGGGTGATTTGTTATGCAGCACAGAGGTCACTATGTAAAAATAAAATGTACAGGGAGAATAATTAGAAGTCAGTGTAAATACAACAAGTGCTAATAGTGTTGGGTTAGTATAGGGACAGTATGGGTGATTGTTTTCTCTGCTTTTTCAAAAGTTTTTGTTATGGTTATGTTCTATGTTTTTAAAGTTATGTATTTTAGGAATAAAGAACAGACTATTTCAATGTCATAGGGGGTTTGCTAATCCCACAAAGAGCTTCTGTGATGGAAATTTGTCATAGTTCCCTTCACGCTGCGGTCTGTGGTTGAACTGTGAGGTAACCCACAGGACGGAGGATCTTGAAAACTGCTCGGGTGTTGGAGCTTGCTGGCATAGCTGCCTTCGTCTAACAGGAGAAGGACCCTCCTTTGACTGACGTGCTTGGTTAGCACAGTGAGACTGATGGCTTCCTTCTTTCCTTTCAAGACAGCAGATCTCTATTCTGATTCTTCTTTGCTGGGGTCTTGGAAGTTTTGCTGCCTTTTTAGGTGCCATTTTGCTGTTCCTTCTGCCAAGGACTTGCACTTTATTTTTTAGATTTCTATTCCTGGGTTTTTCTTCAAGTTTGACAGTCAGCTGGTAGCTCCTGGACTCCTATAGCCAACCCACACCCCCAGACCAGAGTGAATGGAAGTCCAGCCAGTGCTGCTCAGTGGTTAAGCCCCCATCTCTGAACCAGGAGGCCGCGGTGCAATTCCCAGCTCAGGCTGCCAGTGCTGAGAGGTCCAGGAAGCCTGAGTCCCTTCACGGAAGTGCTCGGAAAAACTTGAGGAAAACAAGTATCTGGGAGAATAAGAAGTAGATGTAACACTTTCTTATAGAAAGAAATTTTTCTACTAAACATTTAAAAAGATTTTACTACACTTGCTCTAAAATTTATTCTCATATATTTTATGATGATACATGTCTCCCACTTTTAGAGGTTTCTTAAGTGTGATGCTTTCAGGTGACACTCCCTAAAACCCTCAGCTGCAGAACTGTGTCCATTAGGATTTGGGGGGGAAAGTTATTTGGGACATTTTCCAGTGGAGTTTGAGTTTAAAGGAACAAGTTTTAAATGGGTTCACCATTTAGGTGTTCTGATCATCTTATGGACAATAGAACACCTGGATAGAATGGTCCAGAAGTGGGTTTCTTTTGCATCAGTACTCTGATATTATTCATTGTTCCTTTTCTTTAAAAAAAAAATCACTGCAGCTATAAATAATTTGATATAGTACACTTGTCTCCTGTTTTAAAAAATGGGGGGGGGGGGAGGAATGTTGCTTTTTTCTTCCCCAGGTTGAACTGAAGTTGGAAGTTTATTTTAGTTTACAAGTTCTTTTAAGAAAAGTTACCAGGTTGCTCAAAGTGCTTCAGTAATTGACCATCATAGTGACTCAGTGCCCACACCTTCAGAGCTGTTAAGTGAATAGCCTCTGAACCTAGTACAGGCCATTGAAAACCATCACATAATGACCTAAGGAATCCCACCTGCTCACTCTGCACTTAACCCTTTCCCCATGTGATAGAAGGTCAAGGAGAGCAAGGGAGGAAGCAGAGAGGGGAGAGAGAGGAGTAACAGTAGCTAAAAGAACAGCATTTTCACCTATTCCCCAATCCTCATTCCCAGGGTGACATGAAGAGGGCCAGGTGACACCTAAACACATACCTATAGTGAGTTGCATTAAAGGGAGAGGAACTTTGACCTTAGGGAAGATGAATCTTCTATAAAGAACAATTATTAATAATAAGATATTGAGGGAGACACTATCCTTATTATACTGCACATTGAACAGACTTGACCTTTGCTCTGGAGAGAGACACTATCTCCGTCATCCTAGGCTGTTCTCTATACAAACATCTTTGAAAAGATAATCCAGAACAAAGACTTTCAGTGCCTTGGGTTGCAAGATGGACAAAACATGGGAGACCGATGAAAAATTGTCTATCAACACTATTTTATCCATATATATGTTTATTATCCATTTTCCCCAAAGAGTATCAAGCTCTGTTTAGAGATTTTGGTGTGTTTAATTCAATTCTCTATCTGCAGTGCCTGGTACACAGTAGGTGCTCAATAAATATTCATTGGATTAATTAATGGATGAATATGAATCACTGATCAGTTTCATAATGATATATTTAAATATGATGAGAAATAACCTTATGTATATATTTCTATTATATAATTTACTGGTGTTTTGATATTACCTTTAATTATGTTTTGAATGTAAATTTCCATTTTAAGATTGATCTTTATTATATTAATCCCTCCAGATTTATAAACATACACATTTAAAGATAAGCCACGGCAAAGGAAATTTTTACCAAACATGAGATGGGCTCTGATATGGTGGGGCCTTTGAAAAAAAGAGCTATGTGTAGACACAGATCAATAACAGTGAATTCACAGCATACTGAGTTATGACGTACCACATGTATTTAATTAAAATTTCAGCTGAATATTTTCACTGTGTATAAGTGGTTAGATTCAGTTTTGTTAAGTGCAATACTTGGTTTATGCTGCAGATTTCCATTTGGCCTTTGGCTTTACATAATTCTCCCAATGGTATAAAAAATGAGAATATTCATCTCTATAATATTCATGGGTTGTATTCAGTCGCAGTACAATGTTGGTCTGTATTGTACTTTAAGAAAGAGTGGAATGGAAGATTAGCTCTGCCACTAGTGAGCTTTTTCGCCTTGGACAAGCCCTTGAATGTCTGGACCATATTTCCCACTGTACTTTAAAGAGGTCAGAATTGGTGGTTTTTAATGTTCCAATTCTAGGTCTTTTTGGTTTGGGGATATTCCCACGACTATCTTTTTATTGTTATTCTTTTCTCAGGTGATGTCCTTGTTGCTGTGAACGATGTTGATGTGACCTCTGAGAACATAGAGAGAGTTCTGTCCTGCATTCCTGGGCCTATGCAGGTATGGACGTTCTTTGTCTGGGGGCTATGATGAATTAACATAAGATGAGTGCATCTTGTGCTATTTTCTGTTTGTTTTAAGATTCTGGAAATTATCGTGTATAATGGAGGAGTTCTTACATACTTGGGTATTTAAAATATTTTAGATCTTGTTAACATTTTTAGCTTTTGGAGATTGTTCTTAAAAGAGAGAATCATATCCACAAGTGAAACTCATCCTCAGTAAAGGAGGAAGAAGAACAATAATAAAAACATATGCAATGAACAGTCTGCCATTATAACTACCCTATGTGCTGATGGAACTCCCGTTCCTGGAAAAGTCATTCTAAACAGTCCTGGAACTTTCTCTTCTCTGACTTACCATAGTCATTATTGCTATCAAGTTTTTCCTGTGCTTTTTATTATTTATTTATTTATTTACTTACTTATTTATTTTAAACCATACTATTTTCTTGATTTTTCTGTTATCTAGTTTAGCCTTATTCCTGAATTTTTGTTTAGCTAAGTAATGAATTACCTTCCATTCATTATAGGTAAAAAATAAAACTCTTTCATAATGTTATTTTGCTACCCAAAGCACTGATATTCTGTGTCAGAGATGACATTTTCAGGTCATTAGATGTATTTTGAAAGTAATATACCTCATATTTATGAATACTCTGCTCTTGTTAGCATTAGGAATTCTCTTTCTCTCTTTTGAGGGCTAGGGAGGATGATGTGCTTCAGGTAGGTTAGAGACTCTGTTAGGTGAGTGAGAGCGTGAAGCAGTTTTGGGATTGATGGGGATGAGCAGAATCCCTGATAAATCAGAATCTTATCTGCATCTAACTTGAGACTCTGACACAATAGAACCCATGATGGAAATACCTTGTTTTCTTAAAAAAAAAAAAAAATTCTCTATGTTCACTGCCTTCTCTTAAAACTCTTTCTCTCTCTCCCTTCCTCCCACTTTATCTCTATATAAATTTATCTATCTTTAGAAATGTAAAATGAAAGTGCTAGAAGTTTAGCAGATTTGCCTTTTAGGAATGTATCGTTCTGGATGGGAATGGGGGTTGGGAAACCAGGTGGTCAGCTTCAGAGTGGTCCAAAAGAGAGGTGATTAAGACCGGAGGGGAGGCATTGGCTGGAGATATGGAAGAGGAGGAGATTAGATTGAAGTCATGTGGGAGGACAGTACTTCCTGCAGGACAGAGAGGAGTCCAAGATGCCTTCCAGGTTTTGTATTCAGTAATTCAGTGAGATTGCCCAAGAGAACAGGACCAAGGAGGAGAGAGTTTGCTTGTTAAATGGTGTGAGTTGGAGATAGAAGTAGAGAGAGGGGGAGGAGAAACCAAGATGGCGGCATAGGTAAACACCGGAGATTGCTGCCTCGCACAACCACTTCAAAAATACAACTAAAAGACGGAACGGACATCACCCAGAACCACAGGAAGGCTGGCTGAGGGGAAATTCTACAACTAGAAGGAAAGAGAAAAGCATACCGAGACTCAGAGGAGGTGCAGTGCTGAAGTAAATTACAAAGGTGCGTGCGGAGCGGGCTGGCGGCTGAGGGCGCGGTTGTCTGTTTCAATCAGGAAGGAGTCTCAGGCTCTGGGCTCCAGTTCCGGGCGAGTCTTTGGGGACCCAGACTCAAACAGGAGAAGCGGGACTGTCTGGCATTGGCCGGAACTCGAGGGCAGCTTTCTCTCTGAGGGGCTTGCAGTGATTACCGGGACACTGAGAGGCAGAGCCTCTGGGGATGGGACTGAGAGCAGCCATAACTGCTTGCTCCACCCACCCTGTTAATTCCCTGGGACCCGCCCCGCTCAAGCCTTGCACAGAGGCATTTGCTGGTTAGCCTCAGGCAGAGGCTAGATTAGCGCCGCCCTAGAGATCCAGGACAGAAGTTCTCCCACTGCAGACACAGCTGATTCTCACAGCCAATTGGCCTGGAGGTCAAACCCTCCCAGTGTTACCTACAACAATCAAGGCTTAACTACAACAAGACTGCGCACAAAGACCACAAAGGGGTGCACCAAAAGTGTCTACCTCAGGTAATTGGGACACTTTGCACAGGAAGCCACTCTATCGACACAGCAAAGCATAAAAAATGCCGAGACAAAGAAACAGGACACAAATGACAGAACTAGAGGAAAGCAGGCTGCTGGATATAGAAAAAGGACCAACTAGAAATTAAGCATACACTGACTGAAATAAAGAATATTATACAGACTCCCAACAGCAGACCAGAGGAGCGCAAGAATCAAGTCAATGATTTGAAATGCGAAGAAGCAAAAAACACCCAACTGGAAAAGCAAAATGAAAAAAGAATCCGAAAATACAAAGATAGTGTAAGGAGCCTCTGGGATAGCTTCAGGCGTACCAACATCCGAATTATAGGGGTGCCAGAAGATGAGAGAGAGCAAGATATTGAAAACCTATTTGAAGAAATAATGACAGAAAACTTCCCCTACCTGGTGAAAGAAATAGACTTACAAGTCCAGAAAGCGCAGAGAACCCCAAACAAAAGGAATCCAAAGAGGACCACACCAAGACACATCATAATTAAAATGCCAAGAGCAAAAGATAAAGAGAGAATCTTAAAAGCAGCAAGAGAAAGAAACTCAGTTACCTACAAGGGAATACCCATACAACTGTCAGCTGATTTCTCAACAGAAACTTTGCAGGCCAGAAGGGAGTGGCAAGAAATATTCAAAGTGATGAATACCAAGAACCTACAACCAAGATTACTTTATCCAGCAAAGCTGTCATTCAGAATTGAAGGTCAGATAAAGAGCTTCACAGATAAGGAAAAGCTAAAGGAGTACATCACCACCAAACCAGTATTATATGAAATGCTGAAAGGTATACTTTAAGAAGAGGAAAAAGAAGAAAAAGGTAAAGATACAAATTATGAACAACAAATATGCATCTATCAACAAGTGAATCTAAAAATCAAGTGAATAAATAATCTGATGAACAGAATGAACTGTTGATTATAATAGAATCAGGGACATAGAAAGGGAATGGACTGACTGTTCTTGGGGGGGAAAGGGATGTCGGGGATGGGGGAAGAGACTGGACAAAAATCGTGCACCTATGGATGAGGACAGTGGGTGGGGAGTGAGGGCGGAGGGTGGGGTGGGAACTGGGAGGAGGGGAGTTATGGGGGGAAAAAGAGGAACAAATGTAATAATCTGAACAATAAAGATTTAATTTTAAAAAAAAGTAGAGAGAGGGGATCATTAAAGCAACAAGATTTGGGAAGTGAGGAGTTACAGTGAACACGTCCCTAGACCTGAGGAAAGACACATCCTCTCCTGAACTGGGAGAGAAGGAGGAAAGGAAGGATGGGCAAATTGTGCCAATCAGAAACAGTTTTGAGGGTGACAGGAAATGAGGAACCATGAAATGTGTCATAGGTGAATGTCTATGAAAGAACAACAGGAATCTTTTTTTATGAGAAGCTTCATATAAACTACCTTATATTAAATGTTTCTGAATAAAAGTTTTTTCCCATAAAACATAATATCCTCATATTTACATATATCAACCCCCTTTTTAAAAATAGCTAACTCTTAACTCTTCACTTGCTTATCTATCTCACCCTTTATTATTTCATCAAGGCAACCAGATTTCCTGACATTTATAGCTACTTAACATGTAAGCTTTTTCAAAAAGTCTTGCTAAAGTATAATTATTTTTGAAATATAGAGCCAACTTTACTTAAATCGGAAGAATGCTGGCTAAAATCATTCCTTAAAGAATTTTAATGGATGGTTCTGTGGTGTGTGTTGGTTTAAGTTTTTGTCATGGTAAGGGGAAAGGTCTGTGTACCACAGGAAAAAAGTGCTGGTGTGTGCCAAGTATAACATAACGTTGGTTTTCAAGTATCTTGTTCTTCATGAAGCATAGCAAACCAGCCTTAAATTTTAGGTTGCTGTTGCTGCCTAAAGTAAAATTGGTGAATTGTTATTTTAAGTCATTTCCTTTTGTCATTTCTGGGGAATCACGCCCTAGTTGACCTCTCCACCCACAAGAATCTCAGCTAGAAAAGATGTACAGCTCTCACAGACGCTCCAGCCCATGTGGCCTGTCTCTGTGATGCCTGCTTCCCTAGGATGTCACTCATCTCCTGCTCTTGCAACCAGCTTCCTCCCCCTCCTAACCACTCCTCCCCCAAACCCAGTGTCCAGGGGAACAGTCTTCAAAGCTCCCATCTAGTTTGTCACAAATTCTGTGCTTCAGAATTTCCCCAAATTCTAAATTTCTTGCATTTCCAAGGAACATCATCAAAGGCTCCCATATATTCTGTTTTGGATACTCCTAAATTCTCAAACTCAGATAAAAGAACCTCCAGACCCCCAGGCCATTCGCTTCATCAGATCCTTACTCAAGGATTTCATGTTTATATTTTTATTCTTGCATACAGATATTGAGAGCATTACCCACTGGAACAGATGCCACCCTCATAAAATAGTTTTTTAGGCCATATAATGTTTACATGTTGCTTGTTTAGGTCAAAACCTCATACCAAACACTGTTTTTCATATCCTTCTAAGATCATTCCTAAAACAATGTCTCTTCAACTCTTCCTTACCTTAACCGTATATTAAGTTCCATTAGATAAATTTTGATTGTTCCCATGTAGGATCTGTAATTTTTTTATATTTTTGTTTAGTTTGCTTAATATCTCTCCCCCAGATATGCTAATTTTATACTCAGCCTTTTTTGATACAGTGTTCTAATATCAAGGGTCCATTTCTCAATATCAGATTTACAGAAAACAAAAAATTTAATAAAGTTTGATCTTTTCCATTTGGAATGATATTAAATGTTTTGTAAAGAAAGATATCACCAGGCCTCAGAAAAATTTCATGAGGGATTTCTCCCCTCCTGCTCTCTATACAGATTACTGCTAATTGTGACCTAGTTTATCTTTATTCTGAATGTATACATATTGATGAATTTAGACTTCATGACTCTTTTCTTTTCTACTTGTTACTAAAATAAACTCTGAGACTTATTTTAGAAAAGATACTTATGTGACTTAATTGACTTTATGTAGACAAAGATAACTGAGTGCCCCTGAAATGCCACAGATAGCTACAGATAGCAAAATTTAACACAGTCATAGTCGCTCATTGCCAACAAAAAAGAAGACACCTAGATATTTTTCTTTTGGAAGGTTTTAGTCATTGGGGCAGATTTATTTATTTTATAGTATAATGCAAACAGTTGTTGGATGGGCTGGTGGGATTATGAATGAATTTTTTAAAATAACATGCTTCACATTTTTAATAAAAATATAAAAATAAAGCTCATTATTAAAAAGAGTTCCTAATGTGTTAGTATTTATCATATATTTAAAGTTGGACTTGAAAATAGTACCTCTTATAATACATTTCTAAAAATAGGGATTACTACTGTCTTGATAATAGTTTTTAGATATTTTATCCCTAAATGCAATTTACTATATACAAACAATTTGATCTGTTTTTAAATATTGAGCAGACTTCTTCCCCCCCAGCTTTCCTGAGGTATGCTTGACAAATAAAAATTGTCTATATCTAAGTTATACAGTGTAATTTTTTAAAGTATACAATAAACTTAATATTCACATATTGAGCAGACATTTTTCTTAATAAGCATGAATTTATTTTTTTACTTTTAAAATGTAATCTAATTTTAAAATAATCATTGTATGTTAGTGTTTAATGTTAAAATGTTATGGATTATTACACTTAGAATGTTCGCTTTACTCATCGATAGTCTGGTCAGTTTTAAATAGGAATATTTTGTGCCTCTCTAGCTTATGATGATGTCCCTGCTACATAAAACTAAGTATCCTATATAATAAAAGCCTAATATGCTAAGTGTCCGGTCGTCGTTTCAACCAATCAAAGTGTAATATGCTGCTGATATGCTAAGGCCACTCAACCACTTGCTATTATGTGCACTGACCACCAGGGGGCAGATAGTCAACCGGTTGACCAGTCGCTATGACGTGCACTGACCACCAAGGGGCAGATGCTCCTACTGGTAGGTTAGCTTACTGCTGGGGTCCGGGCGATGGGGATTGAGCGAGACGGGCAGGACATGCCCTGGAGCCCTCCCACGGTCCCTCCTCAGCTGGCCAACCTCCCGTGTCCCTCCCCAGTTCCAGTTGTGCACTGGTGGGGTCCCTAGGCCTGGCCTGCGCTCTCTCACAATCTGGGACCCCTCAGGGGATGTTGGAGAGCCGGTTTCAGCCTGATCCTGCAGGCCAGGCCAAGGGACCCCACTGGTACACGAATTCATGCACTGGGCCTCTAGTCTGTATATATAAAAGCCTAAGTAACTGTCCCACTAGTAACTATGATGCACAATGACCACCAGGGAGCAGACACTCTGACCAGTAGCTATGACATGCACTGACCACCAGGGGGCAGACGCTCAATGCAAGAGCTGCTGAGCTGTGGTGACTTGGCAGCTGTGGTTCTCAGGTGACACACCCGGAACCAGAGAGGAGGGAGCCCGATTCCAGAGTGTGTCACCCGAGAACCACCCTCTCGCAATCCGGGACCCCTCAGGGGATGTGGGAGAGCGGGTTTCAACCAGATCCCCGCAGGTCAGGCCAAAGGACCCACCAGTGTACAAATCCGGTATTTAAATATTCTTTAACTTCTTTTAGTCAAGATACACACTGATGCTTTAAAATGAGTGAGTTATCTTTGGCCAGCGGGCATCTAGACACTTAGCTCCTTTGTCAAGGAAAGGTAATTGAGGAGTGGAAGCTCCTTTCAACGTCTGGAAAAAGGCCATGTCCTGGACGCTTACAAAACTGGTTGGACATCAGGCCATGAAATGAAAACTGCATGATAAAACTGATAGATGATCTTATTTAGGCCATGATCCAAGATCCAGCACGTTGATTGTTCTTTGCTCTCCTGAGCCTTTAAAGGACCCCAAAGAATGTCTGAGAGAACATTTGAACCTCACCTCACTTGAAAGGAGCGCTAATTCTGGAGGTTGCTTTTTTTGTTTTGTTTTTTTGTTAAGCCTCACCAGAGGATATTTTTTCCATTGATTTTTAGAGAAAGTAGAAGAGAGGGAGGGATGGAGAGAGAGAGAGAGAGATTAATGTGAAAGAGACATATTGGTTGCCTCCCATACTTGCCCAGGACCAACAATGGAACCTGCGACCCTTCGGTGCACAGGCCGACATTCTAACCACTGATTCACACTAGCCAGAGCTGGAGGTTGCTTTTAATCCCGAATCTCCTTTATTTTCCCCAGAGGAGTCAGTGCTCATAATGTGGTATTAGTCTTTATTACACTATCAGATCACACTAATTTTTGTTTTTGGTGTCATTTCTTGTTTTTGGTGTCAATACTTACAATACAATTATTAAGTTTAAACAAATGAAATTTTGAACAGAGAATTATACATTCTTGCTCAATAAATATTTGTATTACTGTGTGCTGGACACCGGGCTAGGAACCGGGGAGCCCGTGCTGTAGGAAGATGTCTCTGCATGTTGTGTGCACCTGAGTGTATGTGCAGGTACAGAGCCTCCTTTGCGAAAGCTGCCGCTGATTTTCCCTTGTTGAAACATCAACGCGTTGTTTTAATTTTTAAAGGTGAAGCTGACATTAGAAAATGCATATGCTGTGAAAAAGGAAACGACTCAACCGAGACAGAAAAATGCACAATCGAAAACAGAAGGTGATTTAGTCAAACTTCTCTGGGGAGAAGAGACGGAAGGTAGCCAGCAGAATGTGCCAAACACCCCTCACGTGGTTATGTATCTCACACTAGAGCTGGACTCCGAGACCTCAAAGGAGGAGGTGAGTCTTCTCAAAAGTGCAGGGAAAACAGATGGACCTTGCATAGTCTTCCGAGCGAAGAATAAGCACCGTTCTCAGTCATTCTGTCTTCATATGTTTTGGTATGTCTCTTGCTTCGTCTAATTGCAGTAAATTGTAACTGACAAGCTCAGTGAGTCCATTTGTAGAGATTAGTGAAATACTTGAATTTGTTTCTGCTGTCTTCTTTAAAAATCCTGTTTGAACTGGTTTTCCAGAATACATATTTGGAAATATATATTGATTTCAGAGAGGAAGGGGGAGAGAGAGAGAAACATCACTGATGAGAGAGAATCATTGATCAGCTGCCTCCTGCACACCCTCTACTGGGGATCGAGCCCACAACCCTGGCATGTGCCCTGACTGGGAATCAAACCGTGACCTCCTGGTTCATAGGTGGACACTCAACCACTGAGCCACACTGGCCAGGCTTCTATGATATTTCCTTACCTATTTTGGGTTGCTTGTATCATTATTATTCTTGTTCTCTTTTTATGTGTGATTCCTCTTAAATTTTTATCACATTTGTCTTGCAAGATTCTAAAGTTAAACACTATCTGCACCGCTTTTCAAAGTAATTCAAAGCTTTAGTATGCCTTAATTTCAATCATCCCCTCTTCACCTACATTTTATTGTCATCAATGTCTTAGTGCCATCATTTTTTTTCATTCCACAAATTAGCACAATTATACTATTATTACTAATAATTATTATATTTTATACTTTATGAAAATATATAAATCATATATTATAAAATTACATATTTCAGAGATGAACCTTCTTTAAATTTACATATATGCTTAGCAATTTCTTTACTCACCATTCTTTCTTACATCTTAGACTGTCCTTACATGGTATTTTTTTCTTCTTCCTAAAACATATATGTTAGAAATTTCTTCTTAGTGAAAGTCTGTTCCTGATAAATTGTTTTTGTTATTTATCTGTTGATGTGTTTTTCACCCCTCCTGAAAGGTAGTTTTATAATTCTACTTTGTATTAGTCAGAATAGGCCAGTCGCTATAATAAGCAACCCTCTTGTCTCAGTGATAACATAATGGAAGTTTATTTCTCATTTCAATGTAAATGTTCCTGTCTGTGTGGCTCTGTGATCCAAGCCCTTCCTCTAGTGGTTCCATTCTTCCCAAGAGCTTCCCAGTCATCTGCTGCATCCAGTTGGCCAATGTGAGAAGAGTGGAAGCGTGCCGTAACGTCTGGCATATTTCAGAGGCCTGGCTTCAAAGCAGCAACATCACTTCTGCTCATGTGCCAGTGCCTAGAACTAGTTATATGCTCTCTCCTGATACAAGGAGGTAGGAAATGTAGTCTTCCTGTGTGGCCGGGAAGAAGATGGGGTCAAGACATGGTATTGCTTATGCCAGCCAGGTAAAAAGTGATTTTTTTCTCTAATCTGTTTGAAGATAGTATTCCTTTGTCTTCAGACTTCCATAATTGCTGTTAAATCTACTGTCATTCCTCTGTAAGATATGTCTTTTATTTTCTTTCTTCGTTATAGCTTCTGCTATGTCCATAGTGTTTTTTAACCTCTCCATTGTGTTTAATATTTACAGTTTTATTTTTAGGAGTTTCTGAAAATTTTCTAACTATAGGCTTATAGATCTACAGTGCTGTCCCTGGTAGTCTCCTGTTGCTTGCTCATCTTAGTGATTCCATACTTTATTTCTCTAAGCATTTCATACAGAGCTCTCTGCTCTGAATCTACCCATCCCACTATCTCTAAGTCCTGAAGGGACTCTGACTGTGGTGACTTGTCTTCTTACGTCCTTGGAGATCATTGATGAAACTTGCTGCTTGATTTTATCTTTGGGAGTCCTAACGTTCTAAAGTGGGAATGTGTTCCTTCAGAGAGAATTTGCTGCTTCTGCTTCTGCCACTGGCCTGGGGTTTACTCGAGGATCTAGGTGTAACACACTGGTCTTAGGCTTAGCTCATCTACTGAGCTGCTAGTCCAGTGCTCAGTGTCCTGATCAAATATGGTAGGCATCAGCCCTCAGGACAGCCCTGCCTCTGCCTTTCTGCCCACCACTCCCCACTCCCAGCTGAGGCCCCAGCTTGCTTTGCAGTGGTGGGGAAGGGGGTGTGGAAGGGTATGGAGAGGGTGTCCTTGGAAACCCTCTACTTCTTACATACCCAGCAGTTCAAACAAGTATGTTTTGGTCATGGATCTAGTTGTTTTATAACACAGGAGTCGCTTACAGCATCTAGTTTACCATAATGCTTGGAGCAGAAGTGGGATCTAAAATTAGGTTTTACCTAATTTGCATTTCTTTGCTTTTGAAATCTTTGCAGTCTGTATTCTCAGTGCCAAAGCCATTTTACACAAGGGGTGTATTTCCCTGGGTTGCTTTCTTCATATATCAAAATTTAGTCACTGATTCAAAAGGAAAAGAAGGGATTTACTTATACATATTTTTATTATTTTCTCTGTTCTGAAATGCCTAGAGACCTAGAGTTAATCATTCTAATTTCTTGCATGTATGATTAGTCCTTTATATCTTTAAAACAAATGAGAAGTTTAACCATTTATTGTGTAAAACACACACTAAGTTTCTGGGATGGTAGCACTCTGCCTCTTTCTAGGTTATCTGAGAGTAGGATGCTGCTGAGGCCTTTTGTCATCCTTGCCTTTCTTTCCATGGGAAAGTGTGTAGATGTTTCTCAGTCTGTTGACAGTCCTGTATCAACACTGTGATCAAGAGAGGCTTTTTATTCTCATTGAATAGAGTGGGAGGTCCTGCAAATGCATGCTGCTAGCAAGTGCTTAAAAATACAGCTAATTAAATTGGTTAGGAATTGTAGAGCTTGCCGGCGCGTTAACAGTGAGGTTTTCCAGACTGGTTCTGCAGCAGTTGGCATAGAGGTTTTCTCAAAGGACCTTTCTTTACTGGTATGACTTATCTTACAATAAGATGTCATAGGGTCATTTTGTTTTCCTGTGAGTTACATATCTAAGAAAAGCTTGTTTTCTTTGAATTAGATATTTGGAAATTTCACAAAATGAATCAAAGGAAATATGGTTATTTGTTTAAAGTGGTATTTGTTATTTGGCTACATACAATACATTTATTGACTAGCAAAGTTTTAAATGTATAAGTAGACATAATAGAAGATCTTAACTGATGTTTGACTTAATTTCTAGAGATAAAGTGTTTAACTGTTTTTACACTAAAAATACTGCAAGAAGATTTGAGTTGTTAGGCAGAGTGTATGGCCAACACATTCCATAGCAATTTGCATATATTGAATTTGTTTATTAATAAGCACAAAAAGCAAATGTGTATAGTTTGTCATTATTTATATTTGTCCTAATGTAAAAGTTGCCAAGATATACATACCATGTCACATAATTACTTCTTGTAAAAAGAGACCAAAGCAAGAAGTAGAACAGTCTTAGAGAGAGAACCAAGGAAAATATCTGATAATATTTTAAGAGTTTGGGCTTTCAATAGTGGCTCTATTAATATTTATGCATATTGCCATTAAACAGTATTAGTGGAAACTACTCTGAATTCTCCAAGGATTCTATCTGGAAATTTGTATTTTGCCTGCTTTTTATTTGCCTTGTAAGAAAAATGTCATGTTGCTTTAAGTAACAGCAAAAAAGTGAGGTCCAGAATGATTCATCCCTTTGGTAAAAGTTCTAGCACAGTGCACATCCTGATTTTGAAATTTGTTATTTTGTTAAAACTTCATGTTTCCTAGGAACAGGCTCCTCTTGAAAATTGAAAAGTGGTAAGCATTCTGAGATTTATCCTATAGATCTAGTATTTTACATAATTTAAAATGTGCTGTTTTTTAAAGACTTCATTTAGATTAATTTGTGGTAGGAAAACCCTTTCAAAATTTATAATATTATAATGTTTCTTTCTTCCTATCTGCATTACTCTAATGCAGTTTTGTGTTCTCACTTTTTAATTTCAGTATTGTTTTGGGGTTAAATAAAGATTTAATAATTTAACAAATTCACCAAAAATGACAAAGATGATCCTTTTAAAGTCAGTATGAAAGTAATTAAATTTAAGGACTCCTAAAAGTTACATATGATATCTACACAGATACCATATGTGTAAAAATATTTGTATAATGAAATATAATAAAATATTCATGTTAGAATTTATTGTAAAGGGGATTAAAGTTTAAAACATTGTTTGAAATTATTACAACTAATTAGTGTCCTATTCAGTATATATTTTGACATCATGACCAATTTTGACAGTCTCTAACTTATATTTTCAACTGCGTTAAAATTCTAAGCATATATCTCTTCTTATGTTTGAGTAAAACTACTACTGAAACTGAAAAGATTCTTTTTATTGTTGTTCTTTTTTTTAATACAAACTGAACTTTCCATGACAAAAAAATAATGACTGGAAAATTTGAGGAGTGTGATCATTTTTGTTTCTTTGTTTTCATTTAACAGCAAGAAATTCTTTATCATTACCCAGTGTCTGATGCATCTCAGAAACTTAAAAGTGTGAGAGGGATATTTCTCACGCTGTGTGACATGCTGGAAAATGTAACTGGGACACAAGTTACTAGGTAATAATTTTTACTTAGCTTTAATTATTTTTCTTTCAAGTTCTTTACCTTGATTCTGACAAAATGCTAATAGAAATATCTATTATACAAATATATTAGTATCCATAATGTAGCTATATCTGCATACTTTGCTTCTCACCTAAGTTATTTCTACCAGTCATCTTTTTAAAGTATCGGTTCTCAATATGGCTGTAGATCTGGGTGTTCTGGTACACTCCAAATCACAAAGTTGGACCAGTGACCTATACTTTAGAACTTATTTTATGAAGGTGGTATCTCTTAAGCATGGTATTATGATGAGTTTTGGCTTTTTCATGATTTTATCTTGATTGTTAACTTGCTGGGTGGGTAATACTTTGTGGTTGGTAAGAATGACTAAGTGCTTATTTTTCTTATGCTTCTTGCAACAGTGATAGAAAAATACAGAATATACTTTAGGAGGCATATTTAGAATGCAATATCGTCTGTGCAAATTTTTTCAGTGATGGATAAGCATGACTGATATCAAATAATTTTTGGAAAAATTAAATACATCATATAGTCAATTATACAACAGAGTATACCATTCTACACCGACTTAACCAGCCCTGACTTTGAGATGCCATAGTTAACTTATGGGAAGAGGAGGCTCAACAGCTTTTAAGTTTTGTTTTGGGATTGGTTTTTCTTTCATACAATAAGTCTCTGAAGTATAAGCTATTTTCTTCCTTAATATTTCAACAATCTTTGACTTTACAAAAATAGTTTATCTCAAATTTTAAGAGGCCTAAAATACTAATAAAATGTCAAGTTGGATTTTCTAGGCTTTAACTTTTCTTTTTCCATCTTCTGGTAAAAATGACATCACTCTAACAGTGTCCTTAAGGAACATGTTTAAATCTGACTTACATTTTCTTTATTTGTTTATGTAGCTGTGTCCCATATTGAATATCACCTTATAAGCTGGGACCATATCTTCCTTTTTTTGTAATCTCTTTAGTAAAGCAAGTTCATGCGCAGGCATCAAACCTGATATATTAAATTAACACACTGGGATGGAAGCTTTCTTATTTATTTATTTATTTTATTACTGTTATGGGTATACTTTTGTTTGAGTTTTTGTGAGGTTTTTAAAAATTACTTCAGAATATATTTTTGTTGTGCGATTATCTTTTCTGTGTGGCAGTTAGGGATATGCCAAGAAATGTGCTTGTTAGGCATGCAGTTCTTAAATCATACCATATGCAGTCTTTTCTGAATGACTTTATAATCTTAAAACATTTAAAGATATTCTAACTTTATTTTTTCTTAGCTCGTCCCTTCTTTTAAATGGGAAACAAACTCATGTGGCTTATTGGAAAGAATCTGACAAGTTGTTGTTAATTGGCCTGCCTGCTGAAGAGTAAGTTGAGGGTTTTATTGACCTTAAAGTCATGTCTCAAATACTGCTAACGTAGTCTGTTTCATTAAAATTATGCCATTTTTGTCAAAAGGCAAACTCCTTAAACAGCTTTACGATTTAAAGGTCTGTTGGACTAGTACAATAACTGTGTGTTCATGTGATGTGAATTTTTGTAAACCCATACTTGCAAAACAACCCAGCTTTTCATAAACCCGCCCACTGGCTTTGGGCAGTCTCCTATGCTATTTTATATAAGGGACTTGGGCACCTGCGGATTTTGATATCCATGAAGGGTCCTAGAACCAAAACCTGCAGATAGCTTGAGCCTCTTCACAGCATGTCCCTGGGCTTACTCCACAGCAAGATCCAAAATAGAGAAAGGGGGAAGCTGCAAGACCTTGTATAACTTAGTTTTAGAATAGAGACACTATCATTTCCATATATATTCTTTGTTGGAGTGAGTTACCTAGTCCAGCCCACACTCAAGGGGAAGGAATTAAGCTCCATCTCGAGAGGAAGAGTATCAGACAATTTATGGGCATGTTTAACATCACAAACAGGCTACAGTGAAAAATATTAAATGGGTTATGTTTTGAAGGTGACTTCAGTTTTCAACAGAGACATGATCTATCATAAATGTGGGGTTCAAAATTTTAACACGATGGGATAATGGTGTTATGATATACGCTAAATGATGGCTCTCTTTAACAAACTAATGTGTGTTTTTCTGTCTAAAAGGGGACTATAGTCGTCCCTTGCTATCTGCAGGGTTTTGGTTCTAGGACCCTACATGGCTACCAAAATCCACAGATGCTCGAGTAGCTTGTATAAAATAGCACAGGACCCTGCTAGGAGACTGCCCAAGGCCAGTGGGTTAGATTATGAAAAGCTGGGTTGTTTTGCAAGTGTGGGTTTACAAAAATTGTGGAACATCCATAATAAGATACTTTAGGGTAAATCATTTGTCTTTATTGTTTTAGTATCCCAGAAGGCAAAAGAAAAACAAAATACAATGTCAAGATAAAGGCAGCATAGGCCATGAGGAAGGGGAGAGGAAGCCCAGCTAAGGAACTGGGCAGAGGCTACAAATTTGGTCTGCTTCTTTCAGATATGCATCATTTGCTTATGCTACAAATAAACAAATGTTTTTACCTTTTTTAGAGTTCCTCTTCCTCAGCTAAGGAATATGATAGAAAATGTTGCCCAAACCTTAAAATTTATGTATGGTTCTTTAGATAGGTAAGTACTTTTTTGAATTGAATCTCAAGTTTTAAGTGTCTGAGCCTAAATCATCTCTTGCACATACTACTATTCCTTCGTTGGCAAGTTAGTTGTTTGAGGTTTTTTTCCCCTCCTTATTTTCTCATCCTTTATTACTGGCTTTTAATTATAGCTCTAAGCAGTTTTTCATTTCATCCCTTGCTGCTTCTTTTTTTGATCTCATATGTTACTTTAGTGAAATAGTAATGAACCACAATTATATTTTGATTTGATATATTTCTGTAGGGGTAAATGTAAGAGCATTTGTTCATAACAGAAGATTTTAAGTGTTGTTGTTTTTTTTTTTATGTGTGTGTTTTTCTGGTTACAATACCAGTGCCAAATTCACTATCCTAAAATGTGATACTTCCTTCTAAAATTTTTTTCAAGTAAAAATGAATGCACTATTAAAATAAAAAAAAATCACAATAGACTGTTTAGTTTCCTATGTATCCTTCTGTGTATTTTTTATATAATATGAATACTCTCCTTTTGAACACGTGTGGGCTCATACTATATATTTTTTTCTGCCTCTTGCTTTTTTACCTTACCCCATAATGTGATGCATCTATCTTGATCTGAAGAAGGATAGTTGAGGTAACCGTTCAATATTTTAACAGGTAAAATTATGATGGAAAATACATTTTTCTCTTTGTGGGATTTTTATAAGTCCCAGTACCTAAAGAGCTAAAATGATACCTTTGCTTTCAAAGTCTTCAGCGTCTATCAGTACATAAATCAATCCGTTTATACAATTTTCCAAACGCAGTAGTATCAGCTCTCTGCTTCTCTATGTAGATATTTGCTGTCCCTGTTCTCAAAGCAGTCTTAGGGATTTTCTGTGATTGTGCCATCTGGGAAAATTGTCTGGTTTGCAGTGTTCTCCAACAGCTGCTTAGGAGACACATTCCTCTCAATTACTTACTTATTAGCATTTTCCAAATGTGTGAACTACAAAAGGCCAGGCAGCCACAAACAGGCTTTTACCATTTATCAATGAGGACATTTTTAACCAATGAAGTGTAAGGATGTGGTTATAAACTATCTCCTTACATTTACACTAGATGAGCAAAGCTTGCTATGTTTTACCCTAATTAAAGCTTTCTGTTTTCATAAAATCAGAGATAATCAAAGAATAAACTCCTGCAATAAATTCTATTCATGAAGATGATCAGTTGGAGTTGTTCTGCAGATTTCGATGGAGTAGTTTGGGGGCAGAGGTACTTTTACTTTCTCTGAAGTTCATCTTGAAATTTAGCTTCCATTGATTTGGAAGTGTTTCCAAGATGGCAACAAACTGAACTAGTTTCTTCTTGTTCAAGTGGGAATTTGAAAGGCAAACCATAAATGTGAAGATCCATTTAAATGTTAAGATCTGAGTTCTTAAACCCAAAAAGCAGTATGTATCCAATATGTTGTTAATAGTTGTTTTGCAATAATTTTTAATAACAAGATTTTTTCTGATTATGAAAGATATGAAAGGCCCTTTGAGCCACAGAAAACTGATTGTACATAAACAAAATTTAGTGTTGTGATCAAACTAAAGATATAACAGTTTCCCTCACCATTCCCAGCCAGTCCATCAGCAAGTCCATATCAGCCAATCCATCCATTTCTCTCCATCTTCACTATTACCCTCTCTAACTATAGCCATCTCTCACTACTATAGTAAACTCCTAACTGGTTTCCTTGCCTCCATTGTTGCCACTTTAATTAGTTGCCCTTGTTTTTCAAATTTAATTTTTTATTGAATTTTCTGGGGTGATATCTATAATAATAAAAGCATCATATGCTAATAAGACCAGACGTCCTTCTGGGCATCCTTCCAGATGACCTCCGGACGAAGCCGGGGCTGCGAGGGAAGCCCAGGTCCCGGGTGCCTGCCTGCAGCCGGAGGGAAGCCCGGGTCCCGGGTGCCAGAGGGAAGCCGGTGCTGGCAGCCAGGGGAAGGAAGGCCTACTCTTGCATGAATTTCATGCATCGGGCCTCTAGTAGGTTAATTAGGTTTCAGGTGTACAATCCTATAATAGGCCATCTGTATATTGTATTTTATATTCACAACCCCAAGTCAAGTCCACTTTAATTAATTTCCAAATGCAGTTAGAGTGATCTTTCTACAATATCTGGTTTTGGATCTCAAACCACACCCACCCCTCTGCACCGTTCTGTAGGCACCTGGCCAACCTTGTTTCCCCCCTTTGGCTTTTGCACTCTGCTCCCACTGGACCTTCTAGACATTGGCATCTCAGCTTAAATGCCCCATTCTAAGAGACTCTTCTCCAACCATTTGGTCTAAAATAGCCAACCAGTTACATCACACATTCACAAGGCCCTGTTCTATGCACAGTCCTTTGTAAGTGTTCATGTTTTTACTGTTTGTTCACTTGTCTTTCTCCACTAGAATGTGACCTCCATAGGAGCAGAGACCTTGTCTTTTGTCTTGATATTTTTATTGCTGTATAGCAATAAAAATATCAAGACAAAAGACAAGAACAAAATATCAAGAGTATACTAGGCACTCAAGTAATTTGCTGAATGAATCAGTGAGTAGTATTCTGCTAATATTACCAATTACATTATCCAGTGAGCTATTCCAATGAATGCTGCAGCAATGTTGTATTATTTGGCAATGTTGTATTATTTTACATGGCTAAAACCAAGTCTCTCTTCCTCTTTTGAATTTTTCAATAATTATGCTTTCCTTAAAGAGGGGAGGAAATAACTTAGGTTAATTTATGTGCTTACTAAGTAATGAGCCTTATACGTGCTTATACTAATTATATACTAGATAGTTTGAATGCGAATTAGATTGTAAGATCCCTATTTTTACAGAAATGGAAACAAAGTTCAGAGAAAGGTTAGATTATTTTCCTGTGATATATACCTAGTAAGTGTTGTGATAAGACTCGAAGCTATATTACAAAGCTCAAAATCTCTTTATTTTTCCATATTGCCTGAAAGATTTTGAGAGTTGTAAATGGTTGATAGTGAGAGGTAAAAACAACTCACATTTTTTACAAAAAGGGCACCTGAGCCCATTCTGCTGTAGATATACCACTTGTATTAGCATGTGGTTCTTCCATAGTACCACTACTCAGTGCATTTGAGAGTAGGTTTTAGGGTAAAAAATACTGACAAGGTAAATTTCTTAACACTTTCCATCAGCAACATTATAGCAGTAATTCTTACTAAGAGACAGGAGTAAGGAAGAGAGCTTATCTGGTTGGGAAAGATCCAGTCCTCCTAGCAGCACACAAAAGATGACCACCGTTTATTTCCACGCGTTGTTCTAACTTAGAGCTCTTGGTTCTTCAGTGCCTTTTGCCAGGTTGAGAATGCTCCTCGGTTGGATCATTTTTTTGAACTGTTCTTTCAAAGAGCCCTCCAGCCTGCCAAGCTGCACGGCAGGGCCAGTCCCAGTGCCCAGCAGTACGAGGCCTCCAGTGCAGTTCTTTTAGACAATCTCCCTGGAGTGCGGTGGCTCACACTTCCTCAGGAAATCAAGGTAATCTTAAGTGTCATAAAGTAAGAATCAGGACCAGCTGCTTTACAATTCTCTGTCTTCTCTTCCCCTTTCTCCCCCCTAAAGCTTTTTGTTATTTTCAGGATTGTGGGTAAGAGTCAGAAAGGTAATTGGTTGATGAAGCAGGGGTCCAGTGCAGTGAACTTAAGTCAAATTTTCCTTTCTAAATAAAAGTTAGCTCTTTCATTTTACAATGTTTAAGCTTTGTCCAAACTTGGATTACTTTTCAGAAATCATAATTATTTGTTGTATTTTTATTTATGAATTTCGTAACTTTGATTTTACAATGTAAGGTTATGTTAGAGTTATGTTTCTATGTAAAATAACGGTAAATGAAATGATTGTCTAACAAACAATATTCTTAGTTAAGTATAGATCTCCACTAATCATAGCAAAATCTTTCCTTACATGAACATATGTAATTAGCTTTTGCCTTGTCCCCTGTATATCTTAACAAGGGTAAGGCTTCATGATGGTTAAGTATCATCAAAGTGATTTTAGTCATATCTGGAGACCTAGAATAACTTTACTGCTGAATAACTGGAAAGATCATTTCAGAAATTTTCATCACCAGCAATGTTTTCAGCTACAGCATTTGGATTAGTATTAAACAAGACACTATGCCATAGCCAGTTCCCTGCCCATGAAGAAACCCAGCCTGTTGTAGTAAAAACCCAATTCAGGGTTCCACTCTTCATGGAATTCTTTAATATACAATCAAATAAATGCTTTTTTAACAGTTCAGTAATTATTTAAATTGATATGTCAGTTGCTTTGTTGAATTTTCTTATCTTTAAAACGGGGACAATAATAGTAGCTATTTGACAGAGGAGTTATGTGCTGTTACATGTAAAGTGCTTAGAATCAAGCCTGGCCCATTGTAGTCATAATTGTAGTGATTAGAGTATTATTGTATAATTTTTATTTTGAAGGAGGTTAGAGCAAATTTAGAGGAAACTTTTACTTTAAAAAAATTTTTTTCTTTATTGATTAAGGTATTACATTGCCCCACCATCCTCCACCCCCAACTCATGCCCTCACCGCCCTGGTGTCTGTGTCCATTGGTTAGGCTTATATGCATGCATACAAGTCCTTTGGTTGATCTCTCCCCCTTACCCCCACCTTCCCCTACCTTCCCTCTGAGATTTGGCAGTCTGATCAATGCTTCTCTGTCTCTGAATCTGTTTTTGTTCATCAATTTATGTTGTTTATTATATTCTATAAATGAGTGAGATCATGTGATATTTAACTTTCTCTGCCTGGCTTATTTTGCTTAGCATAATGCTCTCCAGTTCCATCCATGCTATTGCAAATGGTAAGAATTCCTTCTTTTTTACCGCAGTGTAGTATTCCATTGTGTAGATGTACCTCAGTTTTTTAATCCACTCATCTGCTGATGGGCACTTAAGCTGTTTCCAAAACTTAGCTATGGTAAATTGTGCTGCTATGAACATAGGGGTGCATATATCCTTTCTGATTGGTGTTTCTAGTTTCTTGGGATATATTCCTAGAAGTGGGATCACTGGGTCAAATGGGAGTTCCGTTTTTAGTTTTTTGAGGACACTCCATACTGTTCTCCACAGTGGCTGCACCAGTCTGCATTCCCACCAGCAGTGCACAAGGGTTCCTTTTTCTCTGCATCCTCGCCAGCACTTGTCATTTGTTGATTTGTTGATGATAGCCATTCTGACAGGTGTGAGATGGTGCCTATTGTCATTTTGATTTGCATCTCTCAGATGATTAGTGACATTGAGCATGTTTTCATATGTCTCTTGGCCTTCCTTATGTCCTTTTTCAAAAAGTATCTATTTAGGTCTGTTGCCCATTTTTTGATTGGGTTGTTTATCTTCCTTTTGTTCAGTTGTATGAGTTCCCTGTAAATGTTGGAGATTAAATCCTTATCGGTGATAACATTGGCAAATATGTTCTCCTATGCAGTTGGCTTTCTTGTTGTTTTGTTTATGGTTTATTTTGCTGTACAGAAGCTTTTTGTTTTGATGTAGTCCCTTTTGTTTATTTTCTTTTTAGTTTCCATTGCCCTAGGACAGTAATGGCAAACCTTTTGAGCTCGGTGTGTCAGCATTTTGAAAAACCCTAACTTAACTCTGGTGTCGTGTCACATATAGAAATTTTTTGATATTTGCAACCATAGTAAAACAAACACTTATATTTTTTATATTTATTTTATATATTTAAATGCCATTTAACAAAGAAAAATCAGCCAAAAAAATGAGATCACGTGTCAACTCTGACATGCGTGTCATAGGTTCGCCATCACTGCCCTAGAAGCTGTATCGGTGAAGATACTGCTTCAGCATATGTCTGAGATATTGCTGCTGCCGATTCCTCTAAAATTTTTATGGCTTCCCGTCTTATGTTTAAGTCCATTATCCATTTTTAAGTTTATTTTTGTGTATGGTGGAAGTTGGTTGTCTAGTATCATTTTTTTTGCATGTATTAGTCCAATTTTCCCAACTCCATTTATTGAAGAGACTGTCTTCACTCCATTGTATGTTCTTGCCTCCTTTGTCAAATATTAATTGAGCATAGTGGTTTGGGTCGATTTCTGGGTTCTCTATTCTATTCCATTGGTCTATATGTCTGTTCTTGTGCCAGTACCATGCAATTTTGAGAATAGTGGCTTTGTAATACAGCATGATATCTGGTATTGAGATCTCTCCTACTTTGTTCTTCTTTCTCAGGATTGCTGCAGCTATTTGGGGTCTTTTTTTATTCCATATGAATTTTTTCGAGAGTTCGTTCTATGTCTGAGAAATATGCCATTGGTATTTTAATGGGGAGTGCATTGAATCTATAGATTGCTTTGGGTAGTATGGACATTTTAATGATGTTGATTCTACCAGTCCATGAACACGGTATGTTCTTCCATCTGTTTATGTCTTCCTCTATCTCTTTTTTCAGTGTCCTGTAGTTTTCCAAGTACAGGCCTTTTACCTCCTTAGTTAAGTTTACTCCTACGTATCTTAATTTTTTTTTGGTGGAATGGTAAATGGCATTAATTTTTTTAGTGTCTCTTTCTGTGAGTTCGCTATTGGTGTATAAAAATGCCATAGATTTCTTGGCATTAATTTTGTATCCTGCTACCTTGCCAAATTCATTTATTAAGTCTTATAATTTTTTGATGAAGTCTTTAGGGTTTTCTATGTACAGTATCATGTCATCTGCGAATAAGGACAGTTTTACGTCTTCTTTTCCAATTTGGATACCTTTTATTTCTTCTTCTTATCTAATTGCTATGGCTAACACTTCCAGTACTATGTAAAACAGGAGTGGTGAAAGTGGGCATCCCTGTCTCATTCCTGTTCTTAGGTGAAACGATTTTAGTTTTTGCCCATTGAGTATGATGTTGGCTGTAGGTTTGTCATATAAGACTTTTATTATGTGGAGGTATGATCCTTCTATTCTCACCTTGCTGAGTGTTTTTATGAAAAATGGGTGTTGAATTTTGTCAAATGCTTTTTCTGCATCAATTGATATGACTCTGTGGTTTTTTTCTCTCAATTTGTTTATGTGATGTATCACGTTTATTAATTTGCCGATATTGTACCATCCTTGCATCCCTGGGATAAATCCTACTTGGTCATGGTGTATGATCTTTCTGATGTACTGCTGGATCCAATTTGCTAGGATTTTGCTGAGGATTTTGGCATCTATGTTCATGAGGGATATTGGCCTGTAATTCTCTTTCATTGTGTTGTCTTTATCTGGTTTTGGTATTAGGGTGATGCTCATAGAATGAGCTTGGAAGTGTTCCTTTATTTTGAATTTTTTGGAATAGTCTGAGGAGGATAGGTTTTAGTTCTTCCTTGAATGTTTGGTAAAACTCCCCTGTGAAGCTGTCTGGCCCTGGGCTTTTGTTTGCTGGAAGCTTTTTGATGACTACTTCAATTTCCTCCATAGTTATTGGCCTATTGAGATTTTTAGAATCTTCCTGATTGAGTTTTGGAAGGTTGTATTTTTCTAGGAATATTTCCTCTAGGTTGTCTAGTTTGTTGGAATAGAGTTGTTCATAGTATTTTTTAACAATCCTTTGTATTTCTGTGGGATTGGTTGTTATTTTGCCTCTTTCATTTCTGATTTTGTTTATTTGGGTCCTCTCTCTTTGCTTCTTGGTGAGCCTGGCTAGAGGTTCATCAATCTTGTTTACCCTTTCAAAGAACCAGCTCTTGGTTTCATTGATCTTTTGATCAATCGTTTGTATTTTTTTTTTTTGTCTCTATGTCATTTATTTCTGTTCTGATCTTTATTATCTCCTTCCTTCTGATCACTCTGGGCTTTTCTTATTGCTCTCTTTCTAATTCTTTAAGTTGTAGAGTTAGATGATTTACTACCATTTTTTCTTGTTTTTTTAGGTAGGCCTGTAGAGCTATAAACTCCCCTCTCAGGACTGCTTTCACTGTGTCCCATAGATTTTGGATTATTGTGTTTTCATTGTCATTTTCTGGATGTTTTTAATTTCTTCTTTGATCTCTTTGGTAACTCAATCATTGTTTAATAGCATGCTTTTCAGCTTCCAAGTGTTTCAATTATTTTGATTGTTTCTATTGTAGTTTATTTCTAATATTAAGCCATTGTGGTCTGAGACGATGCTTGATACGATTTCAATCTTTTTGAATTTGGAAAGACTTTGCCTGTGACCCAATATGTGGCCTGTCTTTGAAAATGTCCCTTGTGCACTTGAAAAGAACGTATATTCTGTGGCTTTGGGTTGAAATGTTCTGAAGATGTCAGTTAAGTCCATCTGATCTAGTGAGTCATTTAGGATTGCTATTTCTTTGCTGATTTTTTGTCTAGAGGATTTATCCAGTGATGTCAGTGGGGCATTAAAGTCCCCTACTATGATTGTACTGTTGTCGATCTCTCCCTTGATATCTTCCAGGAGTTTTTTTATGTATTTAGGTGTTCCTGTATTGGGTGCATATATGTTTACAAGGGTTATATCCTCTTGTTGTATCGATCCCTTTAGTATTATGAAGTGGCCTTCCTTATCTCTTGCTATAGCCTTCACTTTGAGGTCTATTTTGTCAGATATAAGTATTGCTACCCCAGCTCTTTTTTTCCATTTGCCTGAGAGATGTTTTTCCATCCCTTCTCTTTCAGTCTGTGTGAGTCCCTTATTCTGAAGTGGGTCTCTTGTAGACAGCGTATATATGGGTCATGTGTTGTTGTTTTTTCCATTCAGCCACTCGATGTCTTTTGATTGGAGCATTTAGTCCGTTTATGTTTAAAGTTATTATTGATAGGTACTTGTTTGTAGCCATTTTTATTTTTTGTGCCTGTGTTCCTTCTTCCCTTTTTATTTCTTCTTTTTACACCATTCCCTTTAGCATTTCTTGCATTGCTGGCTTGGTAGTGATAAACTCCCTTAGCCTTTTTTAATCTGTGAAGCTCCTTATTTTCCCTTCAATTGCTGGATAGAATATTCTTGGATTCAGTCCCTTGCTTTTTATCACTTTGTAAATTTCCTTCCATTCCTTTCTGGTCTGATGTGTTTATGTTGAGAAAACATTTGATAATATAATGGGAGATCCCTTGTACGTAATTTTCTGTCTCTCTTTTCTTTTTAAATATATTTTATTCATTTTTTACAGAGAGGGAGGGAGAGGGATAGAGAGTTAGAAACATTGATGAGAGAGAAATATCGATCAGCTGCCTCCTGCACACTCCCTACTGGGGATGTGCTCGCAACCAAGGTACATGCCCTTGACCAGAATCGAACCTGGGACCCTTCAGTCCGTAGGCCGATGCTCTATCCACTGAGCCAAACTGGTTAGGGATTCTCTCTCTCTCTTGTAGCCTTTAAGATTCTCTCTTTGTCCTGTACATTTGCCATCATAATTACAATATGTCTCAGTGTGGATCTTTTGGGGTTCATCTTGTTTGGGATTCTCTGTGCTTGTGTGACTTTTTTCTTCCCCACAACAAGGAAGTTTTTTGACATTATTTCTTCAAATAGGTTTTCTAACTCTTGTTCCTCTTCCTGTCGTTCTGGCATCCCTATTATTCATATGTTGCTTCGTTTCATGTTGTTCCAAAACTCCCTCAGACTCTCCTCCTATCTTTTAATTTTTTTCTCCAATTGCAGTTGAGTTTGGGTGTGTTTTGCTTCCCTGTCTTCTAATTTGCTAATTTGGTCCGCCGCCTCTCCTAGTCTACTGTTGAAACTTTCCATGGTGTTTTTTATTGCAACTATATCACTCTTTATTTCTTCTTGGTTCTTATATAAGTTGTTAATTTTTTTCATCCCTCTGTTTTATGATCTGTATGACCCTTATTCTGAATTATTTTTCTGTCAAATTGCATGCCTCTGTTTCACTTAGCTGCTTTTCTGGCGATTCCTCCTTTTCTTTCCTTTGGGGGTTTCTTTGTCTTCTCACTTTTGCTCTCACTGAAGGATCTAGATGTCGAATAGAGCAGGGGCTGCTCCTTGGGCGGCAGTGGCTCCTCAGGCCGTGGCTATTCCTCAGGCGGTTGCAGCCGACATTGCTCCTCAGTTGGCGGTGGCTCCTATGGTGGGCGCTCTTCACAGCAGTGGTGGCTCCTCTGGCTGGCAGGGGTAGGCTGCCTGCGCAGCTGCTGCTCCTCAAAAGGGGATGGGCTACTCGCACCACTGGTGCTCCTCAGATGGGGGCAGGTTGCTCGCAGGGCTGCTGCTCTTCATACGGGGACGGTCTGCTCATGTGGCTGCTGCTCCTCAGACAGGGGTGGGCTGCTCACGGAGTTGCTGCTCCTTGGATGGGGGCAGGCTGCTTGCCGGGGCTGCCACTCTTGGGGGCGGGCTGCTTGCGCGGCTGCTGCTCCTCGGACTGGGGTGGGCTGCTCACAAGGCTGTTGCTCCTCAGACAGGGGCAGGTTGCTTGCAGGACTGCTGCTTCTCGGACAGTGGTGGGCTGTGTGTGAGGCTGCTCCTCGTACGGGGGGGGGGGGGGGGGGGCGGGCTGTTTGCACAGCTGCTGCTCCGCAGACGGGGGTAGGCAGCTCGCGCAGCTGCTACTGCTCTCATGGCAGCAGGTCGCGTGAGGCTGCCTCTCCTCAGATGGGGCAGGCTGCTCACATGGCTGCTGCTCGGGTGGTCGCGGTGCCCTGGGCGTTTTCCAGGCATCCTCTTCCCTTCCCAGCTGCGAATTGTCTCACCAGCTGTGTCTACTTTGCCAATGAAGGGTGGATGTTATTCGATTTAGTTGCTCGTTCTATCGGCTCCAGGACAAGACTGGGGACCGCATGTTCCTCTTATCCCAGCATTAATGGAATCAGAAAACATGGCAATGAAGTCATCACTCCAATTCTCTTTTAATAGCTGGCACTAGAATTCTTGCACAAGATCTATCCTTATTGGGAAAAGACCTAGGTTGGACCACTTGGGAAAGGGGAATACCTGTGGGGTCATGGATGTTGGCTGGCACCATGGATTCTGCAAAATCACCCAGGATAGGATGAGTTGCCTATGACACTCAATGTGTCAGGCATTGTGCTAGGCTGTGGAACACCAAGGTGAGCAAAGCCAGAGTTCTTGCTCTCCTCGTACTTGCACACCGAGCACACGGCAGCGGCAGCGGCCAACCATGGGCTCTGCGTCTCTCTCGGGGAAACCAGAGGTTTCCTTCCTACGCCTCCCCAGTAGAGAGGAGACCTGGGAGAGGAGGGTCGGGCACAGATGCCATGGCCAGATAGGATGCTCGTTCTCCAGAGAGTCAGCGCACAGCGGTGGCGGTGGCGGCGAAACTTTTACTTTTTGATACTCGCATTTTGTCTCTGCCTTGTCAACTGCTGCTGCTGCAATTTTTTATATCTCAGGCCAACAATTACCATTTTCATGTTAAAACTAAAAAGTTTGTGATATATATACATATAATTCTACCTCCACCAGTATTTTTATAAGAAATTATAAGTGTTCAATATAGACAGACAGTTAATAGAAAACTTTACCTTTAAGATAGAAAGACACTGGCTCCAAAGTCTGTTGTATGCCCATTTGGGGGTCTTTTCTCTTCTGAAAGACAGAAGGCCAATTTCGTGAGTCAGAAAGTGCAATTTCATGAGACCTGCCAGACTAGAGGTATTTAATGTTTTGGGGAACAATGTCTTTAGACTTTGGATACGTTAAGAGTAAATATTATCTTCCCCCTAAGAAGTTTAAGACATTTTAAAATAGAACCTGTTTTGGTCTTATAAAGTCCATGAAGGTTACCTCCTATATTCTTTCTTACTGGCATTTTTTCTTAATTTGGCTTTCTTATTGGCATTTTTTCTTAATTTAGCATACATTTTATTAAATGCTTTTATTTATCTCAACCTAAAAGAATATTGAACTGAGATCTCACTCTGTGAATTCTGGTGTATATTTTTTAATTTGTTGCCTCAAGTCATACCAATTGCTTATCTTTAGTTGCTTCTATCCTTGTTAATTCTAACACTACTGTCTGGAGATCCGTCTTCATTGTGCCAGGTACTCGGATTTGTGTTGTGTTTTGGGGAATCCAGGAAAGGCTCCTCTGGATTCTCACAGTTCAGTTGGGTAGGTGAGATTAATACACAGAAAATACTGAGGACATAGCTTAGACTTTTTCTGTATTTTGTAGTCTGGTTAAGAAAAGTAAGGACAAAATTTTGGAAAATGAAATAGACATCTTCTGTAAAGTGATCTAAAGGTCTCTAGTGAATGTAAAGTTTTAAACACTAGCCCTTGAAATTACCAGCAAACTCAAATAATTTACACCAGCCGTGGGCCGGATCCGGCCCGTTTGAAATGAATAAAACTATTGAAATAAAAGATCATACCCTTTTATGTAATGATGTTTACTTTGAATTTATATTAGTTCACACAAACACTCCATCCATGCTTTTGTTCCGGCCCTCCGGTCCAGTTTGAGAACCCATTGTGACCCTCGAGTCAAAAAGTTTGCCCACCCCTGATTTACACACTTCTCTTTGAAATTGCTTACTGTGTTAAAAAAAAAAAAATAGTAGTGTTTAGTGACTATATATTTTCCAATGAAAAATATTAAGGATTTTTATGCCTCAAAAAATCTAGCCCTGGCCAGTATGACTCAGCTGGTTGGAGCTTCGTCCTGTACACCAAGAGGTGTCAGGTTTGATTTCTGTTCAGGGCACAAACCCAGGTTCCAGGTTCAATTCCCAATTGGGGAGCATGCAAGAGGCAGCTGATCAATGTTTCTTTCTCACATAGATGTTTCTCTCTCTCTCTCCCTTCTTCTCTCTGAAATAAATTTTACAAATATATAGTTGAAAACATATGCATGTGAGGTTACTTATACCTAATAAATTTAGGTGGAAAGTTATTTTAACTTAGAAAAAAAACTTAACTTGTTCTGAGTTTAGTATACAATGAGGTCTTCAGTGTTCTTCCCAGGTGTTTGAAAATTTCCTTATTTTGTTTTTTTGTCAGATGTTATGTTTTTTAAAAAAATCATTTTTCCTCAGGAACATTGGAATAATTAAGAGAAAAGATACTTTACCTTTTCTCTTAAGAAATATGAGGAAACAATTCTAATGACCTTTTACATTAGCCTATATATTGAGTTCTTTAGCAGGAACAGCAACCCATTAAACAGTAACATTTCTGAAATAAAAATCACAAGTGGGTAATTTTCTTTTTGTCCTGTAGTTTTTCTCAAGAGAAACTATAGCTGCAGAAAGGAGAGCATGAATTATTTGCTAGATGCAGAAAAATGTAGGTCACAAATGAGTAATAAGCCTGGTTAAGAAAAGCAATAAAAAGCATGACTAATGTTTCCAAAGCTTTTGTCATCTCAGTAAGACACAGTTTGTGAAACAGTCCTGCAGAGAGTGTCTTGGACTTGTTTTTTAGAGGATTATTTTTCACAAATAGCACATATGCTACAAACTTTCATTGCCAATAGTTTTTAATTCATGTATATTCATTACAGATGAAACTGCTAAGTTTATTGTTTTTAAATTGTGAAGGCTTTAGGGAGAAAAAAAATTCATGAAGGAGTTTAGGCAATTTCCATAGAAACAGAAGCTAAATCCTAAGTAATATATTTTTCTAATAACTCTGTAGGGTAGATAAGCTGTGCCAGATTTCAAGAGAACACCTGCCTTCCTGTTTTAATCCATGAATAATTATTAACAGTCCTTTTATACAAAACAATAGAGGCCCGGTGCACGGATTCATGCACATTGAAAAGAAATTAATTAGAAGGTGGCCGGAGGGGCGGAACTGGGCAAGACAGGCCGGACATGTCCTGGAGCCAACCTCCCACAGGCGGCGCTGCGGCTCAAAGGGTGTCTGCAGAATGAGTGGGGTCCCTCTGGCAGGTGGGGTCCCTTGGCCTGGCCTGTGGGGATGGGGCTGAAACCGGCTCTCTGACATCCCCCCAGGGGCCCCAATTTCGAGAGGGCGGTTCTTGGGTGACGCTACACGGAATCGGGCTCCCTCTGCAGCTCAGCAGCTCAGCAGCTCCTGCATTAAGCGTCTGGCCCCTGGTGGTCAGTGTGCGTCATAGCTACTGGTTGGAGCATCTGCCCCTTGGTGGTCATTGTGTGTCATAACTACCAGCCAGTCACTTAGGCTTTTAAATATATAGATAGATAGGAGAGAGACAGGGAAGAATGTTGATATTTTCTAAGAATCCATCTGTTGAGAAATATATAGAAAAAACAGAAAAATAAAAACAACTCAAAATAGATTAGCTACATTATGATTGATTTTTCCTCTAAGAATTTTATATGTTAAAATTTTTTCTAACTTAAAACTGAAAGCAATTTTTTAATCTCATAAATTATCTTATATTGAATTCAGAGGGAAGCCTACTTTTCAATTGTGATTTAATTGAAAAATGCCTATATGTTAAATTAACTTTTTGTAATTGCAAAGCTTAAAAACAAGATGTTCTGTTTGGGACTTTGTTTTTTTAACATGTTTGTTGTTTTTTTTATTTCAGAGAGAGGAAGGGAGAGGAAGAGAGAGATAGAAACATCAATTATGAGAGAATCATCGATCGGCTGCCTTCTGAACACCCCTACTGGGGATCGAGCCTGCAACCCAGGCATGTTCCCTGACCGGGAATCGAACCAGTGACCTCCTGGTTCACAGGTTGATGCTCAACCCCTGGGAGGGACAGTTCCTAAATAATACAAAGGAGAAAGATAATTATTCAATTCTTTAAGTAATTATTAAACACTTTTATATGGCCATGATTTGAAAGTAATTATCAGTTAATTGTTTGTGTTACTCTTCTTTCTCCCCCACACAGATGGAATTAGACACAGCATTGAGTGACTTGGAGGCTGCAGATTTTGCAGAACTGGTAAGAGAAGCAGTGAGTTTTAGGAAAGACAGTGTTGATTTCTCATTTTGTAAATCAGTCATGCTAAAAATATTGCAAGTGAGCATGCGATAATCTTGAAATACATAACATTAGGTCTCTATTTTGACAATGGCAAAGTCTGTTTTGCTTACCTTAAGATTTTCTACTCAGTTGAACATATTTGTGCCTGGCCAGTTGAACATCGACCTATGAACCAGTTTGATTCCTGGTCAGGGCACATGCCCAGGTTTCAGGCTCGATTCCCAGTGTGGGGCATGCAGGAGGCAGCTGATCAATGATTCTCTCTCGTCATTGATGTTTCTCTCTCTCTCTCTCTCTCTCTCTTTCTCTCTCTCTCTTACTTCCTCTCTGAAATCAATAAAAACATTTTATAAAAAAATATTTGTTACATAACATATATGTAAAGATTACATCAGTATCATTAAGAACTGGGTTTTGTGAGACAGGATATACATGTAATGTTGATTAAATTAAGTGAAAATCCTGTGGATCTGGATTTAAATTGAAAGTGTAAGTATGGTTTTTAATCTTTAAAAAAAAAGTAGTGTTTCCTAGTTCTGTTAAGGGAAAAGGCCTAGAAATCGTGACCATCCCCAGTAATAAGGAAGACCACTCGCACCCAGGCCATGGTGCGTAAGTAATATTTCTTGCTACAAAGAACCATGACTCCTAAGGGAAATGACTGGATCCAGATTAGGGCCTGAAAATAAACATGTGTATCATCAGGAGTGCCATTTTAACAAAAACTAGATCATAGTGATATTTTGTTCTGCAGCTTGCATTCTTTGCAAAACAGTATATTCTAAAACATTTTGTGACTACTCAGGTATGATACTGTGTTATATATCTAATTTTGTTAACCATTCTCTTTTGCTAAAAATCACTTCCAATTTTTGCATATTACAAATAATTCTATTAAAAAGTGTATGTTTTTTAATTTTTTTTTACATACCACACAGTGGCCCTCAAATAGGTTATACCAATTTGTATTATCAAAAATAATATATGTTAATGTTAAATATCATAGATGATGTGTAGGTAGATGCTTTTTGTCTTGATACATTTATTTTAATCCCTCATGGTATAACAAATCTTATGTTTATTTTTAGATGTCTCTGGTCAGTAGTTTCTTATAAGAAACAAAAATAAAACTGTTTTAAATCAAAATACTTGCTTTGCACACTACCTTGCACCCTAATATCCTAGTGTATTGTTTTCTAATAAAGGCTGTGGAAAATTCAGTTACTAAAGAATATAATTGCCATTTTAACTGTTGTTGCTTAACTAGGATTTTTTAATCCACTGTGGTTTTCTCCCCCACCCAGTCTGAGGATTACTATGACATGAGGCGGCTGTATACGATTTTAGGGTCTTCTTTGTTTTACAAGGTAAGTTGAAGCTTGAATCTTTGTAAATGTCCAACTGCTATAGGACCTAAATTTTCTCAAACTTTTGCAGACATGAAAAATGTATCTATCTCTTTTCCTCTGAATGTAGGTACCCTAAAATTAAGATCTTAAAACTTGTACCTAGACAATAAATATTTCTGGTTTCATTGTGTTCTAAAGCATTTGTAAATTTGTAAAGAAGAAACTACTCAAAGAACCAAGTGTGTCAGAGATGGGAGAGTGGTGTCTGGTTTCCTTTTGCAGTAGTATGCTTGTTTCTTATCTTCAGACTCACTATGCATCTTTTTATTTTATTTTTATTTTTTTACTATGCATCTTTTTAATAAATCCTTTAACGTGAAGTAGTTAACTTCCACATAAAGAAAGTTAAATATCCAGAGGCATGGGTACATGGAATAGACTAACAGCTGTCAGGGGGGACAGGGGCAGGAATGGATGAATAAAGGTAAAGAGATTAGCCAAAGAACATCTATATTATAAAAGGCCAATGACGGTAACGCCGTAACGACCAAATGACCGGTCACCAGGAGGTTCATGGAGCACCTCTCGGGCCCTCCCCACCCCCACCCCCTAGGGCACCGGCAGCATCAGCAGAGCGTCATGGGGTGCCGGCAGCATCCCTGGAACATCGCGGGGTTCCAGCAGCATCCGCATAGCGTGTGAGGCGTCGCAGGGCTGCAGACATGGCCCTGATGGCAGGCTAGGCCTAGGGGACCCTACACACTCACGATTTCATCGTGCGCTGGGCCTCTAGTATATGCATAACCCGTACACACATGCAGTGATGGTCAGAGGAAAGGGAGGCTACGTAGGGGTGGGTGGGGGGTCGAGTAGGAATGGGGACATCGGTAATAGGTCAGCAATAAAAATAATGTGTTTTTTTTTAAAGAAAGTTGTCAATTGAATTTAAGTGTTTTCATTTTTCAACTCCTCATTCTCTGCTTTCCATCCTCAGAATTCAGTTCTATTCTACTTTTGCCATTCAGGCTTATACTACTCAGAGATGATCTTGTTTTGTGCTACCATCTACCTGTTGCTGACTTAAGTTATCATAAATATTTGATCTCTAGTTGACTTCAGTGGGTGGAGGGAATTATTTTTACTCTGTCTTAAAACTGGGATATCTTAAGCCAACTGAAGAAGTACCTATAAAACTCTTAGAAATATATTATGGGATTATTGCTTTATATCACTGGTTGATTTTTGTTCTTTGTGGTTCAATTCAAGGGTTATTTGATATGCAGTCATTTGCCTAAGGATGATCTTATTGATATTGCCGTATATTGTCGCCACTATGGCCTACTGCCTTTAGCAGCAAAACAAAGAATTGGTCAGCTGGTAATATGGAGAGAAGTGTTTCCTCGACATCACCTCCAACCTTCTACAGATTCAAACACTGAAATCTTTCAGGAACCTGAGGGGAGATATTTTTTGCTAATTGTTGGCTGGGTGAGTTTGCCTTGGTTTCTTTCTTGTTTGTTTTTTTTTGGTTTGGTTTTGTTTTTGCCATTTATTATGTAAATAAATACACAAATATGATCATTTAAAATTATGAACATATCAAACATCAGTATTCAAGAAAATGTTACATGCCCCTTATTCCTTTTTTTTTTTTTTAGCATCCATTTAATACCCATGGAGAAATATTAATGAAACCCAGGATGAGATTTTAGCAGGTTCTTAATATCTTTTGTTCCCATTTTTAAAATATATTTTTTATTGATTTCAGAGAGGAAGGGAGAGGGAGAGAGAGCTAGAAACATCAATGATGAGAGAGAATCATCGATCGGCTGCCTTCTGCGCGCCCCACACTGGAGATAGAGCCCACAACCCAGGCATGTGCCCTGACCCAGAATCGAACTGTGAACTTCTAGTTCATAGGTCGACGCTCAACCACCGAGCAATGCTGGCTGGGCTCGTTCCCATTTTTATAGTGGTTTTATCCTCTGATTTTTTTGGGGAAATAGAGGGAGACATAAAAAGAACATAGAATCAGAATAAATATATGATTATAAATGAAAGGACTTCTAGTAATTGAGGCTCTTAGAAAACTACCTTAGGGAATTCCATGTGCCTAAGTAGTGACTGATGTTGTATCAGGACAAGGCAATACAAGATTTGTTTTCAAGGGTGATCAAGAAGCACTGAGCATATCTGAGAAGGAAAGGGAAGGGAGGAGTTTTTAATAATCATCACATGGTTATGCCATATGCCTATATGTCTTCAGTATTCATAAATTGATACAAGCATATTGCATATAAATATCTTTATGTAGCTAAATCTATACTAACAACTTTTTTCTTATAGAGGCATTATATGTTGTGTGTACTATTAGAAGCTGGAGGCTGCTCATCCAAAGCTATTGGGAACCCTGGACCAGACTGTATATATGTGGATCAGGTCAAAACAACTCTTCAACAGCTGGAAGGAGTAGGTGGCCGCATAAATGAACGGCTGGCATCTTCTCCAAGCCCCTGCTTATCTTGTGCTGACTGGTTCCTTGCTGGATCACATGAAAAATTAGATTGTTTGACAACCTCTCCTATCCTCAGTAGGCTACAAGGTATTTCCAAAGCAGCAACCTCTCCAACCTGCAGAAGAACTCTTTTTGGTGACTATTCCTTAAAAACACGTAAGCCCAGTCCTTCCCGAAGCAGTGGAGGATCTGACAGTGGTTGTGAAGGTGGAGAAGGTGTTGGCCCGAGCCCCCACACTACACCAGATGCAGTACGGAGGCAAAGAGAATCCGATGGCTTGGAAGAAAGTGGGGCCTTGCTTAAGGTGTGTGTGTGCGTTCAAGTTTGTACATTCTGGGAGCTAAGCTGTCTTTCGAGTCCTTATTTTATAATTGGAATAGAATTTTTTAATATATTTTTATTGATTTCAGAGAAGAAGAGTGAGAGACAGAAAGAGAGAGAGAGAGAGAGACATCAATGATGAGAGAGAATCATTGATTGACTGCCAGAACATGCCCCACACTGTGGAGTGAGCCTGTACCCAGGCATGTGCCCTGACCAGAAATCAAACCATGACCTCCTGGTTCATAGGTCGACACTCAACCACCGAGCCATGCCGGTGGGGTGGAAGAGTTTTTTGGGTTGTTGTTTTTTTTGAATAGAATTTTTAATGGCAAATCATTCTTCATTTGAACTGGTGGTTGTTTTAGTCACTGTTGGGAAACCAATGATTTAGAACCCAAAAGAATAAGAAATAATACGTAATATCCAGGACATCTGCTTCGACACTACTGACAAGAAGGGTAACTTTAACCCTGCTTTCCCTGTTCATCTCAGTCCTCTCTGTTTACGATATTAATAGGGAACAGCCTAGCTATGGGGCACTTAGGGGGCTCATCTGACTAAATAGCCAATAAAATGTTCAGCAAAAACAAAAAGAAAATCAGTAACTTAAAATATATGTGTGTGTCTTGTTCTATGTTTTTATAAATTTTTAAAAATCTGCACCTGTGAAGGTCTGGTCTCCATATCAAGAATTGAAAATGAGACTATTAAGCAAAGAGAATGTTTGTTTTTCAGACTGCTTATTTATCATACTTTATGCATGTATTTTTCCATGAAAATACCATATTATATCTAAATGATTGTCAAAATAATCACCCCGGGAGGCTTTCTAAAGACGTTGCTTTTTTGAAACATTTTTAAAAGTTGTCATTTAAGTGGATGGAGGTGATGAAGCATGACGAAGGAGAAGTCTGAGAAGAGGCAGGAATAAAATGAGAGTCTGCATGTCATGGCAGAAATAGCCATAGATTTTATCTCCTAATTCCAAATAATAGAGCACTCTTGGAGCCCTAAGTGGATATATTTAGGAAGTGTTCACATATGTACTGTACTTACTATCATAGTCAGTGAAATTGGTAGGAAATAAAGTTTAAGGATATTTGGAAAGAATTAGGAAGCCATGAACAACTCCTAAAAAAACCCTGAATTAATCTCTAAGATTTAGCTATTCGACAACTGTTGATTGAACACCTACTATCTGCCCAGGTCTATGCTACACAAAAGAGATAGATACAATGATGAATAACATATAGCCCCTGCCCTTGAGGAGTGCAGTTTGGAGAGGGAGACAAATACACATACATGTAAATTATAACAAAACTTGGTAAAGGCTCCATAATGGCTGTGGTAGAAGGTTTTGGGGGAGAACTTTCATTTCTTTCTATGACATGGCTCTGGGGTCTCTGACAGCAAAGGATAAGCCAAGAGGCACAAGCTAGCATTGAAAGTATATAAAGGTAACATTGCAAAATAGTAAATAGTTCTCTTAGAAGGATATTTAGTTTTTACATTACTTCTATTTAATTCTATTCTTAAGCATAAACTAATCTACTTAACTGTATTTTTCAGGTCACCAAAAAGAAGTCTACTCTTCCAAATCCATTTCATTTGGGAAACTTGAAAAAGGAACTTTCCGAAAAAGAATTGGAAGTATGTAACACATTGAAGTAAGAATCTTCCTTACAATATTCTTTTTCACTTAAACTCTTGCCTTTAAGGAAATTTTACAATGAGAATTTACAAGTCCATAACATGTAGAGATTTTATGCAACAATTGTAATTATAATCTTAAATTATATTATATCTTAATTGTAATTGTAATTATATCTTAAATACCAAAGGTATGCTATTTCTCTAATGTTCTTCATTACACAATAGGAAACATACTCATATTATCCTATATAATAAAAGCCTAATATGCTAAGTGTCCGGTTGTCCATTCAGCCAATCAAAGCATAATATGCTAATGATATGCTAAGGCCACTCAACTGCCCACTATGACATGCATTGACCACCAGGGAGCAGACAGCCGACCGGTAGACCAGTTGCTATGACATGCACTGACCACCAGGGGGCAGATGCTCCGATCGATAGGTTAGCTTGCTGCTGGGGTCTGGCCAATCAAGACTGAGTGAGGTGGGCCAGACACACCCTGGAGCCCTCCCTCAGCCCCTCTCCCCAGCCAGCCCCACCCACGATCAGCCCCCAACACCCCAATCAGGGGTGGGGCTGGCCAGCCAACTGCCCATGGCCCCTCCCCCCAGCCAGCCCCACCCTCGATAAACCCCCATTGTGTGGGCCAGCCAGACCCCACCCATGCATGAATTCATACACCAAGCCTCTAGTACAGGGGTGGGCAAACTTTTTGACTTGAGGGCCACAATGGGTTCTTAAACTGGACCGGAGGGCCGGGACAAAAGCATGGATGGAGTGTTTGTGTGAACTAATATAAATTCAAAGTAAACATCATTACATAAAAGGGTACGGTGTTTTTTTGGTTTTTTTTAGTTTTATTCATTTCAAACGGGCCGGATCTGGCCCGCGGGCCGTAGTTTGCCCATGGCTGCTCTAGTAAGAGATAAAACACATACAACCCAAGCCTGTTTTGCTTAGTAGTTGGAGCATCAGCTGCCGACTGAAGGGTCATGGTTTTAATTCCAGTCAAGGGCATATACTTCAGTTGCAGACTTGATACCCAGCCCCAGTCCCAAGTGTATGCAAGGGCAGCCAGTCAGTGTTTCTCTCTCTCTCTCTCTCTCTCTCTCTCTCTCTCTCTCTCTCTCTCTCTTCCATTCTCTCTGAAATATCAATGGAAAAGGTATCCTCAGGTGAGGATTTTAAAAAAGACACATATAAAATAATAGTTCAAAATGTGAAAGCCACCCTTTATCCCTCTTCAACAGGTAACCTCCCTTTTGTGTGTCTAATTTTTAGAGTTTACTATTTTTATGCTTTAGTAGATGCTGTGATATGCTGCTCAGGTACTCCTTATCCCAGAGTGCTCATTCCCAGTATCTCACAGAGATAAGGAGGCAGTATCTAGGCTAAGAGCCGAAATATGCCTTTGCTTGCCTCTGTGCTCATGGCTGGGGAAAAAAAAAATCAACTGAAGAAATATTTTACTATAGATACCAGAATTAGAATGGGGCAACCTGAATATTTGAGATGCTGATGGGGAACTGCTGTCTATATATTTAAAGATTGCCAATCAGAAGTCAGCAGTAGAGAAAAAGAAAGCAAGGTATAGTAGATCAAGTTACAGAGTCTGCTGAGCTGTGCCACTTAGCTATGTGACTTCAAGAAAGTTAATCCAAGTCCTCTGAACATTGATTTCTTCATGGTTAAAACAAGGATGGTAATATTTACTACCCTGCAGAGTCATTATGAGAATTAAGACTAAGATATTTTAAAGTATCTACCCTGGCAGAAAGAGGGTATTCAGTATATTATTATTATAGGTTCTGCTGGCCTATTTGAGACTTAAATAGGGGATGAAAGGATAGAGAAGAAGAAAGGAGAAATAAAAATACTAAGAGAATACCGAAGAGAAGTAAGACTATTAATGAGAAATAGAATACAACTAGTAATTGCCATTGTAATCTAGAATATTAACCCAACTCTGCAGTTAGTAATAACTTTATTTTTCTTCAAGATCATCAATTTAACTATCATGGTAAAAGGCTTTAACGCTGCTAACTTAAATGTATTTAGTTTGTTGAAAGATGTTTTTATATGTGGTCCACCCTTGACTGATAGCATGTTTATGGCTTGAAGAGATCTGGGCCAGACATGGGCTAAGTTATTTATTACCAACTATGGAAACAAAGGGGATTGGCCAATTTGGGTTGTGTAGCAAAGGGGTGAATTAAGTTACTTGCAAGTGAATTGGTGTTTGTTTATCCTTGCATAATATATAATACTTGCCTCCATTAGGGAATTGATAACAACACTAGTCTGTACTTCAGTTAAAGAGGAAGAGGAAATTAAATAAGGAAATGAAATGTTTGGCCTAGTTTTTCTTCCCTAATTAGACTCCTAATATCTATATCTATATCTATATCATCTATATCTATATCTATCTTGCACTCTGGGACCCTCTTGCACTCTGGGACCCCTTGGGGGATGTCAAGAGCTGGTTTCAGCCTGATCCCCACAGGCCAGGCCAAGGGACCCCACCTGCCAGAGGGACCCCGCTCACTCCGCAGACACCCTTCGAGCCGCAGTGCTGCCCCAGTGTGGCCAGCCAGGGAGGAACTGTAGGAGGTTGGCTCCAGGGTGTGTCCAGCCCATCTAGCCCAGTCCCACTCCACCAGCCACCTTCTAATTAATTGCCTTTCAATGTGCATGAATTCATGCACCAGGGCACTAGTATTGTAGATAAAATAGTTATTAGGAATCTACACAATTCAAAATAAAGCAATATTTTTACATTTGCTTAAATATCTTTTTTTTTTTCAAGATTGACATCTGGTCCTGAGAACACACTTTTCCACTATGTTGCTTTAGAAACAGTGCAAGGGATCTTTATTACTCCTACCCATGAAGAAGTGACCCAGCTAAGCGGCTCTATCCACCCTCAGCTAATAAAGAATTTCCATCAGTGTTGTCTCTCCATTCGTGCAGTTTTTCAACAGACCTTGATGGAAGAGGTAGGGCACTGCTATAAATACAGTTTTATGCCAGTTTCATTTCTATAACTAAATATTCTCTCTAAAAGCTCTTTAATTAATATGTCCAGCTATGGAAATTCTCAAAGCAAGAAACAGTGGCTTCTGTAATCTGGATGTATTCTGGCGGGTAAGCCAGAAGGGTTTGTTGATGGATTAAATAAGGGTTATAAGAGAAAGAAGAACCAAGGATCACTCCACTATTTTGACCTGAGCCTCACAAAAAAATATTTATATTTCACATAAGTCATTGCTTTGCTAATGATTTTATCAATGGGAAATTTAGAGAGATACATCTGTTTTAAGTTTAATGTGTTTTAAGTATATTATAAAATCATCTGTTTATTTACTAATCTACACAGTAATCTACTCTTTATTAATACATTCATTAAGTACCTACTATATACCAACAACTTTAAAAAAAAATAATACAGCTCTAGATGATTTACCTCAGTGGATAGAGCTTCAACCTGCGGACTGAAGGGTCCTGGGTTCTGTTCCAGTCAAGGGTATGTACCTTGGTTGTAGAATCCTCCCTAGCCTAGTCCCTGGTCGGGGCATGTGCAGGAGGCAACCAATCGATGTGTTTCTCTTAACATTGATGTTTCTCTCTGTGCTTCCCTCTCTCTTCCACTCTCCATAAAAATCAGTGGAAAAATATCCTCGGGTGAGGATTGTTTTTTTTAAAAAAAATACTACAAAGATGCCCTGGCTGGTTGCTAGTGGTTAGAGAGCTTCAGCCTGTGGGCTGAAGGGTCTTGGGTTTGATTACCGGTCAAGAGCCTGTACCTGGGTTGCAAGTTCAATCCCCTACCCGGTTAGAGTGCACGTGGGAGGCAGCCAATCGATGTGTCTCTCTTACATCCAATGCTTCTCTCTCCCCTTCTCTCATTCCTCTTCCCTCCCTTCCCCTCTCTCTAAAAAATAAAAAATAAATGGGAGAAAAAATCCTTGGGTGAGGATTAACAAAAAAAACAACAAAAAGAAACAAACAACAACAAAGATGAGAAGTATATTGTCTCTGCCTGGAAAAGAGCTTATCCTGTACTGGGGAAGAAGGTCCTATAAACTGCTAATATAATCCTATATAATAAAAAAGAAACATGAAAATTAACCATCCCTCTGCTATGCACAAGCCACGCCCACCAGCCAATCAGGACCAAGTATGCAAATTAACCCAACTAAGATGGCGGCAGCCACTGAGCTGGAGCAAGCAGGAGGCTTGGGTTGCCGCCAGCAATGGAGGAGGCCAAGCTTCCCGCCTGCCCTGGCCGGCCCTCAGCTCCGCTCAAGTCTACAAAGTTTCAATTATAGAAGATAAATAAATCCCAGAAAAAAAGGAGAGGCTGGGAGCTTGGGTCACTGGGGGGCATGGCCAGCCTGAAAACAGCCATCAGCCCCTCACCCAGGCTGGCCAGGCACCCCAGGGGGACCCCCACCCTGATCCGGGACACCCTTCAGGGCAAACCAGCTGGCCCCCACACGTGCACCAGGCCTCTATCTTATATAAGAAAAGGGTAATATGCAAATTGACCCTAACAGCAGAACAACTGGGAATGACTGGTCACTATGACACACACTGACCACGAGGGGGCAGATGCTCAATGCAGGAGCTGCCCCCTGGTGGTCAGTGTGCTCCCACAGGGGAAGCTCTGCTCAGCCACAAGCCAGGCTGACGGCTGCCAGCACAGTGGTGGTGGATGGAGCCTCTCCTGCCTCAGCAGCACTAAGGATGTCTGACTGCAGCTTAGGCCTGCTCCCCGCTGGCAAGTGGACATCCCCCGAGGGCTCCCAGGCTGCCAGAGGGATGTCTGACTGCTAGCTTAGGCCCATTCCCCCGGGGAGCAGGCCTAAGCCTGCAGGTGGACATCCCCTGAGGAGTCCCAGACTGCGAGAGGGCATAGGCCGGGCTGAAGGACCTCTCCCCCACCCGAGTGCACAAATTTTTGTGCACTGGGCCTCTAGTATAACAAATACTAATACAGGACTATGAACAAAATGTTCCCTGTAAAAGTCAAGGGATACTTTTATCTATGAAGTCTTTTATAGGAGACTAGAGGCCGGGTGCACAAAAATTTGTGCACTGGCAGGGGAGGTGGGTGGGGGTGTTCCTCAGCCCCACTTGTGCCCTCTCCCAGTCTGGGACCCCTTGGGAGATAACCACCTGCTGGCTTAGGAGACGGGTGGCAGATGGCAGACCCGATCCCTCGGTGCCTGCCCTGCCTCCCCGGGTCACGCACACGGTAGGGCCGATCCGGAGGTTGGGGCGCCTCCCCGGGTCGCAAACACAGCAGGGCCAATCTGGAGGTTGGAGCACCACCCCAGGCCGGGTCGCATACGGGACGCCCGGGCGGGCCGGCCGATTGCTGCTGCCCCGCCCAGCCACCCCAGGTTGGGTCGCACACGAGATGCCCGGATGGAGGCTGGGCGGGCTGGCCGATCGCTACTGCACCGCCCGGCCGCCCCGGGTCGGGTCACACACAGACACCTGCCGATCCAGGTTGCAGATAGCATGCTCAGATGCTGGGGGAGGAGGCGCTGTCCTGCCCTGCCTGCAGTATGCAAATTAGCTTCCATCTTTGTTGGCGGTTAATTTGCATATCGCACTGATTAGTCAATGGGAGGCATAGCGAAGGTATGGTCAATTACCATGTTTGTCTATTATTAGATAGGATGGTATTTAAAGTATGAGAAAAAGTAAAAATTTTCCTGCAGGTAAAAAGAATATTATTTCAGGCTCTTAAGTACTAGGATCAGCACTATTAATACCAGTTAATACTAATAATATCTATTAATTTACAGAAAAAGAAAGCACTAAACACTGCAGATCACTCAGGTTCTACAAATTTGGTGTCTTCTCTAAACCCTGTGAAAGAACATGGAGTGTTGTTTGAATGCTCACCTGAAAACTGGACTGACCAGAGAAAAGCACCACCAGTTATGGCTTATTGGGTAGTAGGGTAAGTGGAAAAAAGTATTTGAAAGTGAAGTAAAATGTTAGAAAAGTGAAAGAATTGTGGTAAAGTTTTAGGATGTAGGCATGAAATTATTAATCTAACTATAATATTTTAATATATTTTAGAATTTTATTTTATTTGCTAAGTATCTCCTTTAAATTCCTCTCAAGTCTTTTCTATTAAAAACAAATAGCTTGCCCTGGCTGGTTTGGTTCAGTGGATAGAGCATCAACCTGTGGTCTGAAGGGTCCCGGGTTCAATTCTAGTCAAGGGCACATGCCTGAGTTGCAGGCTCGATCCCCAGTGGGGGGTATGCAGGAGTGGTTCTCTCTCATCATTGATGGTTCTCTCTCCCTTCCTCTCTGAAATCAATAAAAATATATTTAAAAATAAACAAATAGCTTTCTTAGTTATCTTACAAAATTATATTAGTGATAAACTAAAAAAATTTTCACAATTTTATAGCTATTTCCTTCTACCCCTACTTCCTCCTTTTCTTCTATTCTTTCTTGCCCTCTTCCCTTTGTTCTCCTCCTCCTCATTCCCCACCAACTAACTATAAGTCCTTGCCTGACCTGGCCCCTGCCCACCTCTCTGGTTCCACCTTCTGTCACTCTCCTCTTCCATCCCATATGCATAGCCACATTGGCACCCATCAATCAAATCTTGTTTTTGCTATTCTTTGTGTATTGGCTCTTCTGCCTCTTAACCTTTGCATGTCCAGCTCCTTGAGATTCAGACCAGTTCTAAGAAGTCATCTCCTCAAAGAGAGGATCCATAATCTCTTTCCTGTATTAACAGAGCTACTCAGTTACGCTCTGTTATATAACCCCTTTATTATTTATTTTCTTATTTGTTTATGGTCTTTCTCCCCCTCACTAGAATGTTAGCTCTGTGAGGTCAGGAATCATATCTGTCTTGACCACTGGCACCTAACACATATATTGATAAATATATAACAATTTAGTAAATGGAACTCTGCTTAGCAAACTGTGGTGGTGGGTGGGTGTTATGGAAAACAGAAAGATAAATTCACACTCATTGTATCTAGCAGTCTTACATCTAGCAGAAGAAATATGAACTATGCTCATATATCTATATATTTATGAAATACTAGAGGCCCAATGCACGAAATTGGTGTAAGAGTAGGCCTTCCTTCCCCCTGCTGCCGGCACTGGCTTCCCTCCAGCACCCAGCACCCAGGACCCGGGCTTCCCTCACAGCCTCAGCTTTGTCCGGAAGGAAGTCTGGAAGGATGACCGGTCTAATTAGCATATTACTCTTTAATTATTATAGAATATGGAGACAGACTAGATAGATAGATAGAATAAATTAGTTGATACAACCAAATGCTATGGGAATCTCTAGGATTACAAAGAAAGGCTTAGAGATTCCATTTGATCTGGTTTAGAAAATTAATTGGACTTGAATAAAACATTTTAGGAAAAAGAAGGGATGAACAAATCATAAGGCATAGCAGTGAGTAGACTGGTTTGCCAGAATGGTAAAGGAATGCCATATACCAGTGGTCAGCAAACTGCGGCTCATGAGCCACATGCAGCTCTTTGGCCCCTTGCGTATGGCTCTTCCACAAAATACCGACTTCTGCGCATGGGCCACGAAGTTTCAATCGCACTGTATGTGCGCAACCGCAAATGATATTTTGTGGAAGAGCCACACTCAAGGGGCCAAAGAGCCGCATGTGGCTTGCGAGCCACAGTTTGCTGACCACTGTCAAAGAGAAAGTGAAAAAGACCAAGCTGGAAAGCAGAGAGCCTTCAATTCTAAGGAATTAAATTTTGAGGGAAATACTGAGCCAACAAAGAGTCTCTTAGTTGGGGGTAAAGACTTGGTGGAGGAAGGGGCAGGAAGTTAGGTGACACCAACTGGACACCTACCATGTAGTACTAAATTGTATGACAAACACTTTACAAACATTATCCAAAGCAGTAATTCCTGTGTTCTGGTCCATGGGATTAGAATCACCTGAGACACTTGTTAAACTCAGAGATGCCTACACCCTACCCCAGGGGTGGGCAAACTTTTTGACTCGAGGGCCACAATGGGTTCTTAAACTGGACCGGAGGGCCGGAACAAAAGCATGGATGGAGTGTTTGTGTGAACTAATATAAATTCAAAGAAAAAATCATTACATAAAAGGGTACAGCTGCCCTACCCCAATAAGCTCCCTTGTAATTCTGATGTATAACCAACCAAGCTTGGGAGCATCAGTTCAGTTCTGTAGTGTGATCAGAGCTGTGCTATTGGATAAGTAAGCATTCCAGCAAATGGAATGGCATGGATACACGAGAGAATAGAGATAGGAACAGTTAGGCGCACACACAGTGTGCAGTGGAACAGTTAACTGTATTCACAACAATTGGAATAGAAAGAATCAGGAGGTGTCGAATTCTGATGATGCAGGTCTATGTAGAATAGAGACATTTAAGGAGGTCAGGCAGAACTGCTGATTTGTTTGATTTATATAGTATTGATTAAATAGATTTTAACTCTTTAAGAAAACCAAATAGCCCGGCCAGTGTGGCTCAGTGGTTGAGTGTTGACCCATGAACCAAGAGGTTCGATTCCTGGTAAGGGCACATGCTCGGGTTGTGGGCTCTATCCCCGGTAGGGGGCGTGCAGGAGGCAGCTGATAGATGGTCTTCTCTCATTAATGTTTCTACCTCTCTATCCCTCCCCCTTCCTCTTTCTAAAATCAATAAAAACATGTTTAAATTAAAAAAGAAAACCAGGTAAAATTTCATTGTTAATCCCAATTCAATACTATCTGCAAAAAATTACTATCATATATTTAATATTTTAATAATAATTAACTTTTAGAAAGTAAATGTCAATCTTTAATAACTTGTACTTAAAATGATGGTATCACCATTGGCTTTACCATAATAATAATGACTAAATTTAATATTTAAAAACAGGGATATGGTAAAACATATTGATAAAATACGCTTTTTTACACTGTAGAAAAATAAAAATAATGACCTAAGGCACATATCATTTATTTAAAAGTAAATCTAACTGCATTTCCCTCTACTATAGATTTGGGTTAGTGGTTTTGTTTGTTTGTTTGCTTGTTTGTTTGTTTGTTTGTTTTTGGTGGCCCATATGGGGAGATTTGGATTAGTGTTTTAATTCATTACTGATACTTTCAGAAACAAAAAAATAAATAAAATAAAATGAATGGAAATTTTTAACTTTTCTTTGTTATATGAATTTCTAAAATAATATTTTCTTTTCCTCTTCAGGAGACTCTTTCTTCATCCCAAAGTTCAAGAACTTTATGTCTGTTTTCATGACTCAGTTACAGAAATTGCCATTGAAATGGCTTTTAAGTTGTTCTTTGGATTGACCTTGTAACTGTTTTCTTGCTACACAGCAACACTGTACAATAAGAAGCACTGAGCAGTGGTAGGATTGCTGAAATCCATACACAGAAGATACAGTTTAGTTTCTTTTCACTGAACTTAATATTGTTAAATATTGAGATCATATGGTGTTGGATTTGATGCACTAGATCTTAATTAGTATTGTATTAGAAAAGTATTAGAAAAGATACTTGATCAAAATATGAAGAAGGAGTTGTTAACTTATTTCCATTTTGGTATATAACATTAATTTATTGACTAGTTTGAAATAATGTGAAGTGTTTATGTAAAATTAATATAGAAATATTTATCTTGGAAAAATACTCAATTCGTTGTGTATTTATCTCAAGACTAATATTGAATCTGGTGAAAGAGTCAGGAAATTGAGAGAACGTGACCAGTCCTGTAACAATTAGTGCTGTAACCATGAGCAAGGGCACTTCTCTGAGCTCAGGGCATTAAAGTATCATGGGTATTAAGGCACTGTGTTTAAAAATATTTATTAAATGTCTTCAATTTCTTGATATTTAAAAAAACAACACTATGATCTTTTTTTAATACCGAGAATTATTAATAAATGCAGCTACTTATCACCTCAGATTTTCAAACAGACTGAAAACTTGGGGTTGTACCATAGCAGGCTTTTTTTTCTTCATTTAATAAAATTTTAGTCTATTGAACTGCTTTTCTGGTATCAGAGAATCATACTGACCACCACTGAAAAACTGAAACAGAAAGATAAAGCAAACTGCAGATCTCAATAAGGAGAAACCATTTGCTATGTTATAGATGTATACCGTAATGTCTACATTGTAAAGACATCACATTTTTTCAAAATGAAACCAAACATCATCTTGGTTTTCATCTCTAAATGGATATTAAAGTAAACATTGCAAATAAACTTAGTATACCTTTCTTCCAAATATGTTCTAAGTCACATCTGAAAATAGATTAGTTAGAATACTGGACAATAAATACTTACCTGCCACTCTATTAAATAAAGGGGGCAAAGTGACAGTGCAGATACCACAGAGGTATATACTCTTTGGCAGGTATAGAAACATTAAGTTGGATTTTGTTGGCATCCTGCAAATGGGCCCTTTCACAAAAGCCTATTGATGCAAATGATTATATAATTGCCATTTTGAAAAATATCAAGTACTGTCTTATCACCGTCATATACAAGGTGGGGCAAATATAAGAATAAGCTGTTTTTTGCATACTCACAACTATAAACCTACTTTTGTCCCACCCTGTATTTTAAACTCCCCACAATTCCATTTTAGAGTCTACTGCCTTTCCTCCCTCCCTTTTCTTTAGCTATTGTTGATTTATTTTTATGGGGTTAAAGAACTATACTCAGCAAGGGACTTTGTGCCAAGGGACTTTAATGATGATGCCTACAGGCAAGATAGTAAATTTGCAGTGCCTGCTTTTTTATATTTCTAATACAAATGGGAAAACCTGTGAAACCAACTTAGTAGGTTTGTCTGCTTTGAGCATTCTTGAGAATATTGTGAATAAATTGTTTGTTGTGTGTGTGGGTTCCCTCTAAATAGTGCTGGCACATGTTATGTGCTATAAAAGTGTTAGCTGCTGCTACTATTATTATCAAATATCCACTGGTTGAAAGCCAAGGAGTCAGCTAAATCATACCTGCTACTGTACAAAATGTTGGAAAGAAGCTGAGGAAAAGTATTCAGCACTAAACATTTTTGAGAATAGGATTTATACTTTGGCAGTTTTTTTTAAAATATTATTAAATGTTACTAAAACTTTAGGGACTAAAGTTTAGTCTATACACTAAATTGTGTGAAAATAATTTAATTTTGTAGAGCTATATTTCTATATTCTATATAATTGAAGCTATTTTTATACTGTATTGATAGTTTTTAATAAAGATGGTTTGGAGTTTGTGGTTGTGTTGCCTTTCATGCATTGGTCCAAAAAATGTTTATTAAATTTTTACTCTGTGCCAAGCGCTGCTCTGAATGCTGGGGAAAAAAACAAATAAAAATCCCTACCCGCATGGGAGTGAGGAGCACAAAGGCCATGAGACTCGATACTTTTAATATTAACACGTAAATCACCAGAACTGAGTCTGTTCCCTAAATCAGTAAATAAAATGCAATGCAGCAAGTTAAACATTTTCAGCTCAGTCTGTTGAAAGAGCTGATCTAAAGTTCTTAAAGTAGAATAAAAATATGGAATAAAAAGCCATATTTGTAAGTACTTTCAGTTTTGCTATCTTCTATCAGTGAATATATACCATAAATTAGTAAGCTTGAGGATATCATAAAGGAATCTATACTAATAAAAGAGTAATGTGCTAATTAGACCAGATAGAATGGATGTCCTTCTGGACATCCTTCCGGACAAAGCTGCGGCGGCTGCAAAGGCCAAGGGCAGGCAGCCATGGTGGCCAGCAGTGGCGGCAGCAGCGGGGTGATGGAGGCAGCGCCTTCCCCCGATCAGCCCGGTCACCTCCTGCAAAGGGAGGCCAGACTGCTGCTTATCCCCTGAGGGCTCCCGGACTGTGAGAGGGGCCAGGCTGGGCTGAGGGAGCGCCCCCTCCAGTGCACGAATTTTCGTGCATTGGGCCTCTATCCTATCTAATAAAAGAGAAACATGGTAATTGGCGTACGACTGCTACCCTTCCCATTGGCTAATCAGGGCAATATGCAAATTAACTGTCAGCCAAGATGGCAGCCGGCAGCCAGGCAGCTTGAAACTAACATGAGGCTTGCTTGCTTCAGTGACAGAGGACTCCAACGTTCCCCGCCTGCCCCTGCAAGCCTCTGAGCTGCAAGCAACTATGTAAAAAACATAGAAGCTAAACAAAACCCCAGAAACCCAGCAGGATCGCAACATTGTAAGCAAAGGCCAGAAACCTACTTTCAGCAGTGGAGGCCTAAGAGCTGGAGCCAAGCCCCAAATCTAAAGCTGGCCCAGAATAAAAAAGAAAAAAAGGAGCAGTTGGGAGCTTCAGTCACTCCCAGCCTGAAAACAGCCCTCAGCTCTTCACCCAGACTGGCCAGGCACCCCAGTGGGGACGCCCACCCTGAAGGATGTGTGACCAGCTGCAAACAGCCATCATCCCCTCACCCAGGCTGGCCAGGCACCCCAGTGGGGACCCCCACCCTGATCCAGGACACCCTTCAGGGCAAACCAGCCGGCACCCACCCATGCACCAGGCCTCTATTCTATATAGTAAAAGGGTAATATGCCTCCCAGCACTAGGATCAGCGGAGCCGCGAGGCCTCCCGGCACCGGGATCAGCGTGACGGGGCAGCGCCCAAACCCCCTGATCGTCCTGCGGCTCTGTGTGTGACAGGGTGTGGCGCCCCAACTCCCCCCCCCCCCAAGGGCCCTGCTCTGTGTGTGACAGGGTAGAGCCATAACCTCCCCATCGGCCCTGCCCTGAGTGTGAGAGTGGCGGCACCCCAACCCCCTGATCGGCCCTGCTCTGTGGGTGATAGAGGCTGGCGCCCCAACCCCCTGATGGGCCCTGCTCTGTGCATGACAGGGTACAGAGCCCCAACCCCCATGATGGGCCCTCCTCTGTGAGTGACAGGGGGAAATACCCCAACCCCCTGATTGGCCCTGCTCTGTGCATGACGGGGTGGCACCGCAACCTCCCCATCAACCCTGCCTTGAGTGTGACGGGATGGTGCCCCAACCCCCCAATTGGCCCTACCCTGAGCGTGACTGAGGGTGGAATCACAACCTCCCGATCGCCCTGCTCTGTGTATGACAGGGGGCAGCGCCCCAACTCCCCAATCGGCCCTGCTCTGAGCCCGACCAGGGGCTGCACCTAGGGATTGGGCCTGCCCTCTGCCACCTGGGAGCAGGCCTAAGCCAGCAGGTCGTTATCTCCCGTGGGGTCCCAGACTGCAAGAGGGCACAGGCCGGGCTGAGGGGACCCCCTCCTCCCCCCGGAGTGCACAAATTTTTGTGCACCGGGCCTCTAGTTATGTTATAAACACTATTGAGTCAAATGCAGGGGTAAGGGGAAAGGGAGGCGAGAAAGGAAGGAAGAGAGCACGGCCCCAGGGAGCAGCTGAACATTTGCTTTTCTGTCCTCTGAGATACGCATGTTCCCTGCGACCAGAGATGTTTCCTTTGACAACTCTTGGCACCTTGGAGTGGGATTCAGGTAATCAATCACCCCTTAAATTTCTCTCTGAGTGCTTGTTAACGCTTCAAATTCCCTGTAAGGAGATTGAAACTGTCATTTTTCAGAGTTTTGCAAATAAGACACCAATCATTTATTTCTTTTTTTTTTAAATATATTTTATTGATTTTTTACAGAGAGGAAGGGAGAGAGATAGAGAGTTAGAAACATCGATGAGAGAGAAACATCGATCAGCTGCCTCCCGCACACCTCCTACTGGGGATGTGCCTGCAACCCAGGTACATGCCCTTGACCGGAATCGAACCTGGGACCTTTCAGTCCGCAGGCCGACACTCTATCCACTGAGCCAAACCGGTTCCGGCCAATCATTTATTTCTTGATTTCACAAAGGATCTTAAAATCAATGTAATGAGAAGACTTTAATGTTTTTAAACCTAAGAATAATGACTAGTCCAGTGATGGCAAACCTATGACACGCGAACTCATTTTTTTTTGGTTGATTTTTCTTTGTTAAATGGCATTTAAATATATAAAATAAATATCAAAAATATAAATCTTTGTTTTACTACAGTTGCAAATATCAAAAAATTCTATATGTGACACGGCACCAGAGTTAAGTTAGGGTTTTTCAAAATGCTGACACACCGAGCTCAAAAGGTTCACTATCACTGGACTAGTCCAATTTCTTCAGAAAGATTAATCTGGTGACAACACGTAAAATGGAGAGAGACTTGGGCTGAAAAACCAGTTAAGAACTGAATAAGTAACTATAGAAAGGAAAGTAGCATGAAACACCAGACCAGAAGGACTTGCCAACCTTTTATGTGAGGTAATCAAAATATTAACAAAACTAGAGGCCCGGTACACAAAATTCATGCACTGGTAGGGCCCTTAGGCCTGGCTGGCGATCAGGCCGATTGGGGCCTTCTGGCTGCCAGCCGGGGCCTCCCTTCCCCAGCTGCTGGCTACCGGCTGCCAGCTAGGGCCTTCCTTCGTACCATGCTGCCCTCTGGTGGTCAGCACACATCATAACACGCAACCAAATACCCAAGGGGACACTTTGCATATTAGCCTTTTATATATATAGATTCCTACTCTGGAATCCTTTTGGCCTACATATTTGGGTTTTTACTAGTGGCAAGTAGCATGAAAAGTGTTAAAACACACTTAAGATAATGAAGAAAAACTTAGAACGTAAGTTCAAAATTGTCAATAACTCATCCTGGGTTTTCTGGGTATGTGTGTTTCAAGGCTGCAGATCCTACAGCGTAAGAGATGATAACACAGTGTCTCCATGTATGAGAAACTATCAAACAGGCTATCAGAAGGAATCGGGAATCTATTATAGAGGGATCTCTAGGATATATGATTTTTTTAAAAAGGGAGGTGGAAGGAAATGGAGGCAGGCATGATGTACTAAGTGAGTATTCTTGCCCAAAGAAGTCAAACCTGAGTCTGCTCAGCCTCAGAGGAGTTCTCAAAGTGCAGGAAGGAAGAAGTGTAGATGTCACCAAGACGTCTGGGCCTCCATTGAGGTCAAAACTAAGATAACATCTGCCAGTGTCACTATCATTCTCTCATTTGTGTAAGTGCTCTAGCAGCCACATGGGGTGTGACACTGCCACAGGCGGAACAGCAGTTATGTAAATCCAGCTGTCTTTCCTTCAGACATGAGCTTTCCACACATATAAAACAAGGCTATGCGCACTACATTTTTTTTTTGTTTTGAAAAAATATTTTAATTATTTGTGTTACTATTTTAAATGAATTAATAGTTTTACATTTTGTTCCAATTTCTGAAATGGCACATACCAATTTATGTCCCACAAAAACGGAAGCTTCTTTGGGCTCCTAATTTTTAACAGTGAAAACGGGGGTCCTAGAATAAAATAGTTTGGTCCTGGCAGGTGTGCTCAGTGGTTAGGGCATTGCCCTGCGCACCACGGGGTGGAGGGTCCAATTTCCGGTCAAGGGCAAGTACGTGGGTTGCAGGTTGATCAGGGAGGGCCCTGGTTGGGGGTGTGTGGGAAGGCAACCAACCAATGTGTCTCTCTCACATCAATGTTTCTGTTTCTCTGTCTCTGTTTCTCCCCATTCCTCCCTCCCTCCTTTCCATTCTCTCTGGGAAGCAATGGGAAAAATATCCTGGAGTGAGGATTAGCAAACACAAAAAGGTTGTGAACCGGAAGGCGAGGGCCTTGGCGCTGGAAGAAGGTCCTGGCGCCAGGACTGGAAGCTTCTCGCGCTCCCTGTGGGGTTGGCTCTGCGGGTTGCATCGCTGGGGAGGGAGGGACGCAGCTGGGGCGACCGGCAGGCCGGCAGGCCGGGCGGGAGTGGCTTCTGGGGGTCCCCAGCCTGCGGAGGGCCCTCCAGGCCGCCCTCGGAGCGCCGCCAGGTACGTGTGTTTTCCATGTTTCCTGGCGTCCGGAGCGCACTCGGCTGAGGGAACAAATAAAAACCTGGGTGATGTGTACGGGAAAAAAAAAAAAAAAAAAAAGTTTGTGAACCTCTGTCCTAGAATAGGTCACTGGCAGCCTGCACATTAGCATTGCCTAAACCCAAGCTGTAACATGAAAAGCCACTCCATCTCCTTTGAATGTGCAGTTTGGACTGAGAGGCACTGCTCCAGATGGCACTGGCCAATTTCAGTAAAATAAAGGAGAAAGAACATGTTGACTTATGCTTCCGAGGTACAAGCAGCAAAAGCAGTGACAACGTGACTAAGTGACCCCTGCAAAATTAAAGGAGCAGAAATTAAAGCGATTTCTAAGAGAAAAATGAAGAGTAACCCTGGGAACGAAAACTAACCTCGGTTCATCCGACACTGCTCTGCTCTAATTTGCACACTATCTTCTTAGAGAAATAGCTGTTTGAGGCTCAGAAGCCACGGGTTTCTTCCCGGCAGCAAGGAAAAACTCGGGCACCGACACTTACCCAGACAGCACGCGTGCGCGCGCACACACACGTGCACGCGCTGGTAGCTACGTGTCGGGAGTCACGTGGCCGGCACCGGGTGGCAGCAGGCGGTTGGAGGCGCATGCGCAGCTCCCCAGCCCCGCCCCACGTGGTGCGCTGATCTCCCAGCATCCTCAGCGCCGCTTTCCCGCCAGGACGACGCTCAAGCGGTTTTCTGCTTCCCTTCGCCTCTTCCGAACACGTTTCAGCCTTCTGCTGCTGGATTTTTACGTCCGTCATCCCACCATGCAGCGTGACCCTCCGAAGAAGAAGCCGGAGAAGAAGGCAGAAAAGCGGTTCTTTGACGCTGTGTCCTTCGGGAAGGACCTGCTGGCTGGCGGGGTGGCGGCGGCCGTGTCCAAGACGGCCGTGGCGCCCATCGAGCGGGTGAAGCTTCTGCTGCAGGTGCAGGCGTCGTCCAAGCAGATCTCCCCCGAGATGCAGTACAAGGGCATAGTGGACTGTCTGCTGCGCATTCCCCGCGAGCAGGGTGAGTAGGGGCGGCCGCCATGCATTCCCCCCCCCCGCCCCGTGGGTCAGGAGGGGACAACTGCAGGGGCCAGGGCCGTGTCCTTTGGTGGGTGATGGGTTTGTTTCTTCAACTTGAAAAATTCAATAATAGTAACCAGTCTAAGAGGCTCTGCTTTCCCAGGGCCTGCCCGTGACCAGTCCTAGTGCAGGGGAGAACACCACCTTCTCTTTCTCTAAATTTCTCCTTCGCAGCAGGATTTACATACCCCTTGGCGCCTCAGTGCCTGGCTCAAAGGCAGTGTTTGACTCCCAAGATTAGAGGAGATGCTATTAAGCATTTTGCTGTGTGTCAGCAAATGCCCAAATTGCTTAAATACTTGTTGAAATACTATGTTCTCCAAATATGGGACCATTGGGGCCTCCCGGTACTCTGATCCCTGTTCGGTGAAAAGAGTTTCTGTTTATTCTTGAAAGCTACTGAAGAGGCAGTCACCTCTGCACAGATTTGAGGGGGGAGCAAAATAACATAAGAAAGACAAATAATATTTTAATGCAGTATTTTTTTAAAATCCAAGATGAGCAAAATAAAATTTTGAAGACAGGATCAGCATTACCAATTTTTCTTTTACATTAGATCCTGTCTTTGTTTAAAATTTTAATGTTTTTGTGGAGTCTCCTCTCCCCCCCCCTCCCCCATTAATATTGAAAGAAAGATTTCAAGGGCTAAATAATGCAAGCGCTTTGTTAGCCATTAAATGCCTTCCGGTTGCGGAATGGCTCCTAAGTTAGCTCAGAGAATGTCAGGATAAATTTATCAGAAGTCTTCTATAGTCCATCCATATAGTTGGATTCAATTGAAACCTCTGTACGAACTTTTTTTTTCTTAAATATATTTTTATTGATTTCAGAGAGGAAGGGAGAGAGAGAGGGAAACATCAATGATGAGAGGGAATCATTGATTGGCTGCCTCCTGCACGTTGGACGGAGCCAGCCACCCAGACAGGTACCCTTCACAGGAATCGAACCTGGGACCCTTCAGTCCACAGGCAGACACTCTATCCACCGGCTAGGGCTCAGTACGAACTTTCAAAAGGAAATAGACCTATTGACTGTGTGTTCAGAACAACACATGACATGGCTTCAACTCCAGTGCAGTTCCCTCTTCCACTCAAGTCTGGGTCAGGGTATACTCTCCTATAAAAGGAGCGTTCTCTTCCTAGGGATAAATCTTTGGACACAATATGTAGAGTCCAAAGGAGACTCTTAAGGCATCGTCTAAATTATGAATTTTAAATGCCCATCTGAGAGCAGAACCCAGAAAGCATAAGAGTGATTGACATTCTCCACACCCCATTTATTTTATTAGAGCAAGCTCCCCATTTCCTTTAAGGTTTTTACTAGAAAAGTAGGAACGTCTTTCTCCTTAGTTTATATTCTAAAACCTCTTCAGAGAAGTAGGGACTGCTTTATTATTAGCTGATCTACTTTACATATTTATGCTTCATTATTAGCTAATCTACTTTACATATTTAGTCGGGTGAAGTTAAATATTGTGGTCAGATTGTGGTGACCAGTGCTGATTTATATTTTAAATGTTCTTGGTAATATTTAAATCTGAACATATTCAATATGGCTCTTATAAATTGCGATCATTCTGAATAGTATTTCAGTTTCTGGTTTCTATACCTTCAAAGATGAGATGATAAAAGCAGAACTTGAAGATGTTTCCTATTCTTGTATACAGGGCCTTCTTATGAATACACCACAGTATATAACCTACGGTAAAAGGTTAATAATTCACAACAGGGTTAATATTGCCATCTAGGGGCTTTTTGTGAAACTTGTGGGGAATTTTTTAGTTAGCACAAAGATAGAGGGGTGTAATCTTTAATTGTAATAACGTGAAAGATAAAATCCAGGGAGGCTAAGCATCTTGCTGCTATCCATGACCAACCTTGCACAAGGAAGATTTATCCTGTATCCTGAAAGACTCAGATTTCTCCTACTGGATATTCATGTAGCAGTAAAACCTGTTTATGATTATCTAAGCCTCTAACCCAGGGGTGGGCAAACTTTTTGACTCGAGGGCCACAATGGGTTCTTAAACTGGACCGGAGGGCTGGAACAAAAGCATGGCTGGAGTGTTTGTGTGAACTAATATAAATTCAAAGTAAACATCATTACATAAAAGGGTACGGTCTTTTTTTTTTTTTTTTAGTTTTATTCATTTCAAACAGGCCGGATCCAGCCCGCGGGCCATAGTTTGCCCACGGCTGCTACCCATGGGTTCTCAACCTGTGGGTCTCGACCCCTTTGGGGATCGAATGACCCTTTCACAGGGGTCTCCTAAGACCATCGGAAAACACATATAATTACATACTGTTTTTGTGATTAATCACTATGCTTTAATTATGTTCAATTTGTAACAATGAAATTGGGGGTCACCACAACATGAGGAACTGTATTAAAGGGTCTCAGCATTAGGAAGGTTGAGAACCTAACCTAACTCTGATTTAATCTAAATACAAACTATCTGGGCATGGTTTTATTAAACACCTCTGCTTTCTTTCTAGCCCAAGGATAGATTTCTCTATTCTTGCTCTGAACATAACTTTAAACATCTCTCTGGATGTCTTTGATACTTTTTATAAGCTTTCCTTGGATTATGAAAGCTTCTGGATTTATCCTGAGTAATGCTGTTCTAAAAGATTTACTCTATTCTTCAGTTGGTTTTATGATCTTCAACTTTGTGGGTTTTTTGTTTGTTTTGTTAATCTGTTAATCCTCACCTGAGGATTTTTTCCCCCATTGATTTTAGGGAGAGTGGGAAGGAGGGAGGAAGTAGTAGGAAGGAGAGAGAGAGACAGAGACAGACATCAATTGATCGCCTCCCACACGCACCTCAACTGGGTCTGGGATCGAACCTGCAACCCAGGTATGTGCCCCTGACCAGGAATTGAAACCAAGACACTTCAGTTCTCCAGTCACTGCCAGGGCTGATCTTCAACTTTGTATGTGCAGTTTTATTTAATACTTAATGTTTAAATTTGTATTACACAAGTAATGCATGTTTATTATAGACAATTAGAAAAAATAGAGAAGCAAAAAAGTAAAAACAAATAACTGCTAAAATCACTACAGTTAACATTTTGGTGTCTTGTGCTGTGATGTTTCACTGAGCAAAATATGCATATGGAAATATATTCTTAATTAAAGCAATTGTTGTATTTAATATATTGTGAAATAGCCTTTTAAAAATCTGAACTCTGCAGTCTCATTTTTAAGAGCCTACCAGAACTCTTCTCATTTAGGTGTTCCTGGCCATGAGTTCATCAGCTATCTTTAAACTTTTCCAAACTTATTTTTTTGAAGGCTAGAGCAGTGAAGTTTTTATTTGAAGAATGTTTTGGGACATGCAAATAACATTCGATATTTACTTTATTTAAATAAAATGGGAAAATAAGCTTTACTGATATTTAGTGTGTGAATTGGCACTGGCATTTATAATTGGGCCAAAAGTCAGTTACATATCATGGGACACTAAGGCATTCTAAAAAAGGAGTAGGGGTTAGTTCCACAATGTAGAGGGGATGACAGGCACTCGTCCTCAGGTATTACATAATAAACATGTTATAGTTTATGTTTGCTCAGCTAAATGGATCTACAGAGACAAGAAGACTATTTGAATATTTTAAATTTATCAACAAGAATATTTGAAATATAATGTACACTATTCTTAAAAATTAACCTCGCTCTAAAGATGCCTTAAGATAGTAGGAAATGATGGCATAAAAACATCATGTGGCTGAAACCGGTTTGGCTCAGTGGATAGAGCGTCGGCCTGCAGACTAAAAGGTCCCAGGTTCGATTCCGGTCAAGGGCATGTACCTGGGTTGCAGGCATATCCCCAGTAGGAGATGTGCAGGAGGCAGCTGATCGATGTTTCTCTCTCATCGATGTTTCTAACTCTCTATCTCTCTCCCTTCCTCTCTGTAAAAAATCAATAAAATATATTTAAAAAAAAAAAATCATGTGGCTCAGTAGTTGAGTCAGCCTATTAACCAGTAGGTCCCAGTTTGGTTCCTGGTCAGGGCACACGCCCAGATTGGGTGTTCTCTAAGCTAGGTGGAGAGGTATCTTATTCAGAGTAGTAAGATGAAACCATTTGACAATTTGCAATCTAGTAAAAAGAGTTATAGCTACTGAAGAACAAGCCTGTTGCATTCTGGGGCAGCTCTGGATTTTATAGGCAGCTCTGAAATATATAGGTAACACATATTAGGATTGGTCAATCTATTGAGATTTGAAGTGGGAAGATCATTAATCTCTAAAGTTTCTTCCTATCAAGACTTCAATTATAAATTGTTCCCTTTTCTGTGTGGGTTCCAGAACGTAAAGATAAGGATGCTTTAGACTTCTTTCACTTTCTCTTTCTCATAAGTATGTATACAAACCAATTCTGTTCTAGAAGCCTTACTACTATAAGAATTGTATGTCAGGATTTGGAAATGACCCTTAGAATTACTAACTTCTCTGACAAATACTCCTGAACTGTTTTTCTAACTAGTGAAGAAACCTATATTCAACTGATAATGGTTTTCCAGAGGTTGTTAGGTATTCAAGGCTTTTTATTGGAAACTAGAGGCCCAGTGCATGAAATTTGTGCACAGAGGGGAGGGTGTCCCTCAGCCGAGCCTGCCCCCTCTCACAGTCCGGGAGCCCTCCTGGGCGGGAGGTGACCTGGTGATCAGGGGAAGGCAACGCCCCCATCACACCTCTGCTGCTGCCACTGCCGGCAGCACAAGCCTCGGCCAGCCCTGGTTACCTGAGCCTCGGGTGGCCCTGGATGGCTGGGCAGCCACCATCCGAGGCTTGCCTATGCCTTGGGCTGGCCCTGGGGGGCTGAGGAAACTGGGGGACTCCAGAGGAGGGCGCACAGAGCTGCCGGGCCCACCTGGGGTGGGACCGGCCTTGCCGTGCGCCTGCCGCCCTAGCGGGGCTGAGGGGACCGGGCGTCGCCATCTTGTGGCTGTGGGGACTGCCATCTTTGAGGGCGTGGCAGTCAATTAGCATATTCCCTCCTTATTGTCTGTGGGTGCCCAATCTTTGCGAAGGTGTGAGGGTCAATTAGCATATTCTCTCTTTATTAGATAGGATTAACAAAATTGGAATGGAAATACATGGAGTTAATACTACTTTTTTTCTTCAGTGGAGACACAAATTTTTTTTTTCATGAGAAATGGACTTGCTTTTAAATAGTTCAAATAACTAAGTTTGTTAAAGCTATGGGAATTATTTAATGATAATACAGTATAAGTTTATATGTAGTATGTTTTCTTTTGTAGGTTTCTTCAGTTATTGGCGTGGCAATCTTGCAAATGTCATTAGGTATTTTCCAACACAAGCTCTAAATTTTGCTTTTAAGGACAAATACAAACAACTTTTCATGTCTGGAGTTAATAAAGAAAAACAGGCAAGTATAGATAATATCTCTCAAATTTTCTAAGAAATGGTTGGTTTGTCTTACGTATGATGGGAGGATGTGCTCAAGTGGTAAAAAAAAAATATTTAAAGCAGTTACTGTTAACACAATATTTCTAAGTTGTAGAAATTATATGTGAAAACCACAACTTTTACAAATTTCTTTGAACACAGTTTTAATATTTAAGGCATCTCTTGTCTCAAAGCAGTATTTCTCTGAATAAACATTAATTTTAATGTAATTATATTTTATAATCACTACTACACTAGAAAAATTTAGCATTTTGTCTGCTTTTATTAAGCAAAAAAGAAAAATCAGTCAAGAGGTATGTATTTCTGCCCTAGCTGGTTTGGCTCAGTGAATAGAGTATTGACCTACGGATTGAAGGGTCCCAGACAAGGGCACATGCCTGGGTTGCAGGTTCTATCCCCAGTAGGGGGCATGTAGGAGGCATCTGATCAATGATTCTCTTTCATCATTGATGTTTTTATCTGTTCCTCTCCCTTCCTCTCTGAAATCAGAAAAAATATATTTTTTTAAAAAGAGATATGTATTTCCAACTCTGAGGTAATTTATTCCTTAAAAAAGCAAGTTGTTTCTTCTTTATTACTAAGGACCTATTTAGCTGATTTTTTTTGTTTTGTTTTTAAATCCGCACCTGAGGATATTTTCCCATTGATTTTTAGAGTGAGTGGATGAGAGAGGGAAAGACAGAAATATCCATGTGAGAGAAACACATCAATTGGTTGCCTCCTGCACCAGCACCACCAGGGTATGGGCTGGGGAAGGAAAGAATCTGAAACTGGGGTTCTAAATTGAATTTGGGACCCTTTGGTCCCCAGGCCGATGCTGTATCCACTGAGCCAAACCAGCTAAGGTTAGCTGACATTTAAAGTGCATAGTATAGCCCTGGTTTGGCTCAGTGGATAGAGTGTCAGCCTGCGGACTGAAAGGTCCTGGGTTCGATTCCGGTCAAGGGCATGTACCTAGGTTGCGTGCACATCCCCAATAGGGGGTGTGCGGGAGGCAGCTGGTCGAAGTTTCTCTCCCATCATCGATGTTTCTGACTCTCTATCCCTCTCCCTTCCTCTCTGTAAAAAATCAATAAAATATATTTTAATAAAATAAAGTGCATAGTATATATAATCTAAGGCAGGGGTGGGCAAACTTTTTGACTCGAGGGCCACAATGGGTTCTTAAACTGGACCGGAGGGCCGGAACAAAAGCATGGATGGAGTGTTTGTGTGAACTAATATAAATTCAAAGTAAACATCATTACATAAAAGGGTACGGTGTTTTTTTTTTCTTTTTAGTTTTATTCATTTCAAATGGGCCGGATCCGGCCCGCGGGCCGTAGTTTGCCCACGGCTGATCTAAAGGCATAATTACCTCATGTGTCCACTCTCGCTAATTTGGGCTACTTTTTCTGGAGGCCATTAAAGTATTTTGCAATTTCAGTATGTCAGTATCTAAACAGTACCTCCTAGACTGCCTGGTAAGAAACAAAGGACATGTAGACAAGTATTCTGGATAGTATGATATGCGTTGTTACAGATGTTTACTTTAGAAAATCAGTTTGTAAATCTGGCCTTTCAGCCTTTAGAAAAATAAGGATTTCACACAGTTAGGTTCTGTAGTTTAATAACCACATTTTAATTTAATATGTTTCAGTTCTGGAGATGGTTTTTGGCAAACCTGGCTTCTGGTGGAGCAGCTGGGGCAACATCCTTATGTGTAGTATATCCACTAGATTTTGCTCGAACCCGAATAGGTGTTGATATTGGAAAAGGTATGGGATTTTTAGAAATACTAACCCTTTCTTCTTTGTGTTTTGAATAATGTATTATTTATTCTAAAATTATGCTCTAAAAAGTGTTAGTTACAGTCTAAAAATTGTATTCTCAACCAAATGGTAAGGTCATAGGGGCTAAAGATTACTACTTTTTTTCCTTTTCCCTTAAAAGAGGGAAGGGGAAGGCCAACACTCTAGTAACAAAAGAGCAAACATAAAGACTGTTTATAACTTACTTCCTTTTTTATTTCCCTGGAGAGCTACCTCCTAGATCCCTCATACACTTACTCCTGCCTCAACTATGACTCCTCTCTAGGTTAGATGTACAGCTCTCATGCTAGAGATTCCCTTTCCCACTGTTCCTATGTATTTTATTTACCATATCTTCTATATTTTTGTTATGCAGCTGTTTTGGTAGATTATGTTCTTCAGTAGCTTTCTGAGCTTTCTGAAAAGAGTGGAACAGGAGATAAGTTGAGATCTTGCTTATTTAAAATTATCTCTGTTTTATCCTCTTAATTCTTCGCCATATAAAAAAATTCTGGGTTTAAATTTAATTTCTTTCACAATTTAAAAAGTATTACTCTGGATTCTAGTTTCTAATATTGCTCTTAAGAAGTCAGTCTCTTACTGTTGATCCTTTTGGATGTACCTTTTTTTCTTTTTAATCACCTTATATCCCTGATGACCTGATATTTCACAAGATGTATCTTTGTGTGAGTCTTCTTTCTGTAATTGTGGAGGCAACTCAGTCTGGAGGCTTATGTTCATTTCTTAGGATGGCAGAGGAGAAAGAGACTTGGCTGCTCAGGGTGAAGTAGATTTTGAGTATCCAAATGCTACATTGCTTTCACTACAGGAATAGTACAGTACTTAGTCCCCCTAATTTCTAAGTTTTTCTGAGGTTGGAGTCCAGGGCTTTCTTCTCAACAATATCTCCTTCTGCAAGAAAATAAGTTTCAGTTTTCTCTGCTCTACTTACTGAGGTTCCACTCCTCCACCTCCTTTCCGTCATGCTAAAATTTGTGGATTTTTGTCAATATTCTTCTTTGCCTATATGGCTTTAAACCTGTTTTCTTTACTAGAGGCCTGGTACACGGATTCATGCACTGGTGGGTCCTTTGGCCTGGCCTGTGCCCTCTCACAATCCAGGACCCCTCGGGGGATGTCAGAGGCCCAGTGCATGGATTTGGTCCAATCCCCACAGGCCAGGCTGAGTGGCGCCACCAGTGCACAAATCCATGCACCGGGCCTCTAGTATGCATATAAGATCTTTTGTTAATCTCTTCCTACCCTCCCACCTCCTCCCTTCCCTCTGAGATTCATCAGTTTGTTCCATGCTTCCATGCCTGTGCGTTGAGCATCTGCCCCCTGGTGGTCAGTGTGCATCATAGCTACCCGTTGAACAGTTGCTTAGGCTTTATATATATAGTATCATTTTAATAAAATGTCTTAAGGGAGCAGAGATTCATTTAATAAATATTTCTTCATTGCATGCTGTGAAGCAGGTATGCACGTGCGCGCGCTCTCTCTCTCCCCCTCTCTCTGTCACTTTCACACACACGCACACAAAATATAAAACATGGAATTTGCAGCTCATGTACCTTATAGTGTAGTGGGGGACACAAGTAAAAAACAATGAAGCAATGACTAAAATATACTGCCACTTAGCAGTAAATGTCATAAAAAAAATTAGGAGAAGGGAGTGACATCAATTCTAGATAAGTGATCAGAGAAAATATCTCAGAAAGGATAACAGTTTGAGGAAAAATGAAAATATGGGTTCCATCTTATCATGTTTAACTGGCAGTCCAAATTTTCTTGTTATTGCTAAGAAAGTGAAAATAATTCATGTTACTTATTTAAGTTCAGTAGTTTTGTTTTCTCTGAAAATTGGGAGAATTTAGCTTATTTTGAAGGATTATATTCTACACATAATATTTCAATTATTGGCAAAGAGTTCAAGTCAGGGGACAATAAAACAAAACCAACAAACACTCAAAAACTGTGACACTCCATCTAAAATGTTAATGATTCTTAAGTTACTAGTTTTTAGTTTGTCTTTTTGCTCTTCAACTAAAACAAGTCATGAAGTTTTTCATTCCTAATGAAAACTAAAAATTTCTAAATTCCTAGTTGTTCCATTTCTAGTAACTTCTGGTAATTTTATTGAGCCTATCATATTGCTTGAATTAGATTGGTTTTATAAGAGATTAATATTTTAAAAAATTTAAAGATACTATTTGAAACCTTAATTATTTGTTAACTAATGGGAGAATTTTGATGTGTGCTTTTATTTTGTTAGATTTTTAAGTGGCAATTCCAAATACTTTAAATCTGTAAAATGTTTAAATAAAGTATTTATCTGATATATAATGCTGCTAATAAATTTTAAATGGCTTTATTTTAGGTGCTGCAGAGCGACAATTCAAGGGTTTAGGTGACTGTATTATGAAAATAGCAAAATCAGATGGAATTATTGGTTTATACCAAGGGTTTGGTGTTTCAGTACAGGGCATCATTGTGTACCGAGCCTCTTATTTTGGAGTTTATGACACAGTTAAGGTAATTTGGGGCTTTAGTGTATATTAAATGGTTCGTTTCCTTTATTTAAATTCTTTATTGTTTAAAATATTACATATAGTATTACATATGTCTCCTTTTTCCCCTCATTGACCTCCCTGGCCACTATCTCCCTCCCCCCCCCCACTACCCCCCGCTCCGCACATGCCCTCACCCCACTAGTGTCTGTGTCCATTGGTTATGCTTATATGCATGCATACAAAGTCCTTTGGTTGATCTCTTACCACCACCACCACCACCACCACCCCCGCCTTCCCTCTGAAGTTTGACAGTCTGTTTGATGCTTCTCTGTTTCTGGATCTATTTATGTTCATCAGTTGATGTTGTTTATTATATTCCACAAATGAGTGAGATCATGTGATATTTATCTTTATCTGACTGGTTTATTTCGCTTAGCATAATGCTCTCCATGTCCATCCATGCTGTTGCGAATGGTAAGATTTCTCTCTTCTTTACAGCAGCATAGTATTCCATTGTGTACATGTACCAGAGTTTTTCAATCTGCTCATCTGCTGATGGGCACTTAGGCTGTTTCAGATCTTAGCTATTGTAAATTGTGCTGCTATGAACATAGAGGTACATATGTCCTTTCTGATTGGTGTTTCTGATTTCGTGGGATATATTCCTAGAAGTGGGATTACTGAGTCAAAGGAGAGTTCTATTTTTAATTGTTTTATTGTTTTAATTAGTAACATGTTCAGTAGATATGTTTACTTATAATTATATAAATCAAAATAAATGAATAAGAGACATTATAGAGTTGTTTAATCATGACTTTGCCATACCTAACTAAATTATAACTCTATTGTGGATCTGATTTGAGATATAGAGCATAAACCCAAACATTAAGTTTTTTTGCTGTTTACACTAAAAAACTCACTATACATCGTATTGCAAATATGAAGCATTCTGGTTAGGCTTACATTACAATCAACTCTTTGACATATAGAAAGGCTCTGACAGAAATCCCTGATTTTACATTGAGTTTATTATCTCATTTTTCACATGCAAATAAAATAGTAAGTTTACCATCACCATTTTAGAAAGTAGGCAAGGCATAATTAGTTAAATATAATAAATGCTACTATAGCTCAGGTGTTTATTAGGTACTGTTAGATTCTTTATTGTATTCTCCAGATTGTTTTAGCAATTGCCTTTTCATTTCAGATTTTAATATCATTTCTATAAGGTAGGAAAGAGAAAGAATGTAGCAATGGCTACCATTTTTGAGCTATTACTTAGTTCTAGGAACTTCGTTAAGTTCTTTACATCCTCACAGTGTTTTATGATAGCTTTTTAAAAAAATGTTTCTATTGATTTTTGAGGGGGGAAGAGAGAGAGAGAGAGAGAGAGAGAGAGAGAGAGAGAGAGAGAGAAACATACATCAAGAGAATCATTGACCAGCTGCCTCCTGCACACTCCCTGTTGGGATCAAGCCTACAACCCGGGCATGTATCCTGACCAGGACTCGAACCAGTGACTTGTTCAACCACTAAGCCACACTGGCTGGGCAAGGATAGCTTTTAATATCCCCATTTTAAAGAGAAATAACTGAGGAGTGGTTAAGTAACTTATTTACATGGCAAGCAAAATATCCCATTATCTTAATAACTATATCATAATGCTTCCAACATTAGGCAATGAAATTAATATTAGTATTATTTACTAAATTAGATTAAAAGTTGATGGAAGTTTTATAATAGTTTGCTGTATTATCTCTACCCTCTATTAAATATAGTTGCATATCATTTTTATTATGGTTCAGACATAGAACTTTTAGTTTATAGTGTTTTTTCTGTTATATTTACTTAATAACAGAAAAGTTTATGTGCACTTTCCCTCTTTGCTCTATTAGCACCTCTAGTAGCTGTGAAATTTAGGAATGTTTCTTCACTAACTTAGTGCTTTAAAGCTGTTTATCAAATATTATCTTTTGATGATAATAGCAGGCATTATTTCAGTTTTTTTCAACTCTGTGAAGAACCGTGAACAACTTTTTTGGTCACTGGCTGTTATCTTCCCTAGTTTTAAGTGCCATTAATGACAAATCAATTTAGAAAATATGCTTTTTTCCCCAAATATGTTTTTATAGTATAGTCATGTATGACATTCTCCTTTCTAACTGATATCCTACTAATATTTCAATTTTTCCACATTAAATTCAACTGTTTTTAATTGCATCTTAAATATAATTGAGCCTTCTTTCATATATTCCTAAGAGTTATTCTTTGACTTAAGATTTAAGATGCTTTAGAAATTTAGATAGTTACTTTATACATTTTTTTTTCCTAGGGCTTATTACCCAAACCAAAGGAAACCCCATTTCTTATCTCCTTTTTCATTGCTCAAGTTGTGACTACATGCTCTGGAATAATCTCTTATCCCTTTGACACAGTTAGAAGACGTATGATGATGCAGGTATTTTATATTATTATTTGAAAGTTTAGTTGAGTTTTCCACTATCTCTGATACTCATGTATAATTTATTCAAATTTTAGAGACATTTTGACTGGAAAATAGGTCGTTTGTTAATAAATGCATGCTGTGCTCTCGCCCAGTGGCTCGGTTGGAGCATTATCCCATACACCAAAAGGTTGCCGTTTTGATTCCCAGTCATTTGCGGGTTCAAACCCCTACGGCAGGCAACCGATCAATATTTTTCTCGAATTCATCTCTCTCTCTCCCTCTCTCCCTCCCTCCCCCTATCCCTCCTCCCCATCCTCTCTAAAAATCAATGAAAACATATCTTCAGGTGAACATTAAAAAATAAATAAATGCATGTAGTTTTGACTTGTATTTCTTTACTGTTACTATTGTTAGACAGCCAGCATCCAGCAAAGCTTTTTTTTTTCTTCTGCTGTGAGAACAGAAATGCTTTCTACTCCTGTAGCATATATTGTTTGAAGGGTAGAGGAAGATGGTAGGGATTGAATGAGTATGTCTGTCTTAACTGAATATTAGATCAAGTAGAATAAGGCTAGTCACAACTTAGGTAATATCATTAGTTGTAGTATATTTCAATAAAAGTAAATAATTTTCACTTCAAAGATGAAAACTTGTTAATGATCTATGTTCTAAATATAGTCAGTTTTGATACATTCAATCTCCAATGCTGTTACTTGTTAACATTCATTCATTCATTCAGCAAATATTTGACTGCCTAATCTATGCTAAGTTATGGTGACACAAGTAAAATAAAGCAGAACCTGCACCAAAATTCATAGCATAGTATTGAAGGCATACAGTTAATGGTTTAAATAGAAATGTGCATAGGTTCCAGGAATGCAATAGAAGAGGGTGCCCAAATGCTTACTGTGATCAGATTTGGCCTCTTGCAGAGCTCATCTCAGTAAATAGGAATTTTCCCTGGGGAGAGAACATTCTAAGCAGAGTGGAACAAACATAGTACATAGAGGTACACTTGAGAAGTAGTTACTTATACCCAGATGATAGGTTTCATGGGGCAAGTGCAAATAATGAGGCCAGAAAGCTAGAAAAGTTCTGTATGGCATACTATGCCAGATACTGTCCTAAGCATTTTACACTTTAACTCATTTAATTCTCAGAGTAATCCAAAGAGGTGTGGTTACTATCATTACCCTCATTTTATGTCTATGAAATGGTCCTGGAAGAACACACTAGGTCACCAGAAAGGGTAAAACATTATCTAACCTATTACATCATTCTTGGACCATCCTTAAAAGTTATCCCATTTATACCTTTGTTTCTTCTTGATCTATATCTAGCTCTAGTTTAATATATTGAGAACTTTTTATCTTCACCCAAGGACATCCTTAGAAAGAGGAAGGGAGAGAGAAAGAGAAAGATCAGTGTGAGAGAAACATCAATTGATTGCCGTCTGTATGCTACCCTGACTGGGAATCAAACCGGCAATCTTTTGATGCACAGGACAACACCAACTGAGCCACTCTAGCTGGGCTACATTGTAACATTTTTTTAAATGAAAAATTAATTTGCACAGTATAGTAATAAGTCTGTATTGTGGATTAGTAAATGGTACTGTATCAATGTTAAGTTTTCTGATTTTGATAACTATGCTTTGGGTATGTAAGAAAATATTCTTAGAAAATGCACACTGAAGTGTTTAAAGATAATGATCATGATATCTGCAACTTACTGTCAAAATAACTGAATTTCAGTGTATTGCTAGGGCTGCTGTAACAAAGTACAATAGATAAGAGATTTATTTTCTTTTTTTAAAAAATATATATTTATTTCAGAGAGGAAGTGAGAAGGAAAGAGTTAGAAACATCAATGATGAGAGAGAATCAGCTGCCTCCTGCACGCCCCCTACTGGGGATTGAGCCCACAACCTGGGCATGTGCCCTTTACCAGAATAGAACCTGGAACCCTTTAATCTGAAGACCAACACTCTATCCACTGAGCCAAACTGGCTAGGGCAAGATTTATTTTCTTACTGTCTTGGAGCATGAATGTTCAAGTCAAGGTGTCCACCAGGGTTAGTCCCTTCTGAGGGTATGTCTCCTTGGCTTATAGATGGCTGTCTTTTCCCTACGTGTTCCCATGGTCCTTTTGTCTCTCTTCTTAAAAAGATGGCCATATTGTATAACAGTGCACCCTAATGTGCTCATTTGATCTTAGATACCTTTATAGTTATCTAAAGATAACTATAGTCCAGCCGTGGGCAAACTATGGCCCGCGGGCCGGATCCGGCCCTTTTGAAATGAATAAAACTAAAAAAAGAAAATACCGTACCCTTTTATGTAATGACGTTTACTTTGAATTTATATTAGTTCACACAAACACTCCATCCATGCTTTTGTTCTGGCCCTCCGGTCCAGTTTAAGAACCCATTGTGGCCCTCGAGTCAAAAAGTTTGCCCACCCATGCTATAGTCAGTCACATTTGAGTAAGTATGTTGAGTCACATATAGTTAGTGTGTGTGACTATATAGTTAGTCACATTTTTAGGTGTACTGAGGATTTAGACTTCAATATGTGGACTTTGTGGGCACACAATTCAGCCCATAACAGTACTGTTGAATTTTTGTACTTTTATTTTATATCCCACAACTTTCTTAAACCCTATTACGAATACTAATCTATGTGTACACTCTTTGAATATTTTTATTTTACACACAGAGGCCTACAATCTGCAAAAAATGCCAGGTTCTTTCATTTCTTTTATCAATACTTATACCTTGTATTTCTTTTTCTTGCATTTATGCACTCCTGTTTCAGTGGTATATTACAGAAGTAATTGGCCACCTTGTCTTGCTCTAATCTTATAAGGCAGTGGTTGGCAAACTGCGGCTGGCGAGCCACATGCGGCTCTTTGGCCCCTTGAGTGTGGCTCTTCCTAAGCCTTAGGAGTACCCTAATTAAGTTAATAACAATGTACCTACCTATATAGTTTAAGTTTAAAAAATTTGGCTCTCAAAAGAAATTTCAATCGTTGTACTGTTGATATTTGGCTCTGTTGACTAATGAGTTTGCCGACCACTGTGACAAGGAGTGCCTTCAGTGTTACATAATTTAATGTTAGCTGTGGGGTTTTTGTAGTTATCCATTGTCAAGCTATGGCTGTTCCTTTCTGTTTTGGGTTATAATAGGCAGTAATTATGAATGGCAGTCATGCTTTTTTTATATCTATTGACATCAGATCATATTTTACTTTTCATGTGAATATATAATATCTTAATCTATTCTTTAAAATATATTTTTATTGGTTTCAGAGAGGAAGGGAGAGGGAGAGATAAGTAGAAACATCAGTGATGAGAGAGAATCATTGATTGGCTGCCTCCTGCACATCCCTCACTGGGGATCAAGCCTGCAACCTGGGCATATGCCCTTTGCCCTTGACCAGAATTGAACCCGGGACCCTTCAGTCTACAGGCTGACACTCTATCCACTGAGCCAAACCTGCTAGTGCTGTTTATCTATTTTCCAGAGCCAACCCAACCTTTTGTGCCTGGAATAAATCCAGCTTGGTCATGATGTGTTGTATTTTGTATCCCTTACTGGGTTTGATTGGCTAGTTTTTGTTCAGGATTTTGGCATCCATGTTTCAGTGACATTGGCTTGGAATTATTCCTTCTTATATTGTCCTATTCTAATTTTGATATCAAGGCTTTGTAAGCGTCATAAAATATGTTGGGGATTCTTCTTAATTTTCTCTTCTCTAGAATAATTTATGTAAGATTAAAATTAAATGTTTACTGAATGTTTAGTAGAACTTACATATAAAGCACCTGGTTTTCTTTATGAGAAGATTTTCAGTAACTGAATTTAATGAATTTATTCCATTTTTTTTCTATTTTGTTGGTAAATTATGCTTTTAAGAAATTTATTTTTTAATTAATTTATTTTTTAATTAAAACTTCTAAGTTTTCCAAATAATTGCCATGAAGTTTTTTGTAATACCATGTTACTCTTCTTTTTTTTTCTTTTTTTTTTTATTGATTTCAGAGAGGAAGGGAGAGGGAGATAGAAACATCAATGATTAGAGAGAATCATTGATCAGCTACCTCTTGCACACGCCACACTGGGAATCAAGCCCACAACCCGGCTATATGCCTTGACCAGGAATCAAACCGTGACCTCCTGGTTCATAGGTCAATGCTCAACCATTGACCCACACCAGCTGGTCTATCATGTTTCTCTTAATCTCTGAATCATTTGCTATTTCTAATAGTTTTGGTGCCAGAATGTTTCCAGAAATGTATCAGTAAATTATTTCAAATAACTAATTTTTGGCTTTTCATGCTTTCTGTTGTGTTTATTTTCTGTTTCCTTTATTTTTTTTATTTCTACTTCCTTTCGGTTTATTCTTTGTCTAAAAATGTTTAGATTGCTCATTAATTTCCTTATAAGTTACCACTCAAGCTGCATCTTAAGGAGTTTTGTGGTTATTACTAGGTTTAAAATATTTTCTAAGATGTGTTCTTCTTAATATCCAAACATGATATTTTTCTAGTTATTTTTTTTCTTTACTACTGATTTAGCACTTCATTGCAGTGTGGTGAGAGTATAAATAATGGTTTGTGATACCATCTTTTGAAATTTGTTAAGCCTAATATTTGCTCAGTTTTCAAGTATGTCTGCAAAGTATGAGTATTCGACCACTAGATATACATTCAATATATGCCCATTAGCCCAACATACTTACTCAACATGGTATTAATTTTACCTGTACTTAGTGCTGAATAAAATCTATCTTAACGTAAAAGCTCTTATAGTAATGGTAAACTATTTTTCTTTATGTAGAGCGGTGAGACTGAACGGCAGTATAAAGGAACTATAGACTGCTTTGTGAAGATATACAAATATGAGGGAGGTGTTGCATTTTTTCGTGGTGCCTTCTCCAATATCCTTCGTGGTACAGGGGGCGCTTTAGTGTTGGTATTATATGATAAAATTCAAGAATTCATTAATATTGGTAGTGGAGGTAGTTCATAGGAGATTAAATTGAGAAATGCATACATTTAACTTGTTAAACATGAAAATTATATAGCTGCCATTTGTATATATTTTGATAGTTTGTTATTACTGTCAGCATTTTTTAAAGTGGTAATTCTACAATAAAGCATAAGCTTTTTCAAGCATTTAAATAAAAATCAGATTAATGTGGTTTCCTTCCCACTAAGACTCAAACTCACTTTACTGAGACATTCTACTTAGTATACGTTATTTTTATTAGTTAAAATCTTTTTCTTTTGTGATGAAAAATTAAATGTATAATGTTAAAATATAAGAAATTAAAGTTCTTTAAAAATGCTATTATTTTAATGTAGTTGTCTTCCCTTCTTTTAAAATCATATGACATATATTTCTTTAAAGCTTATCAGAAGATGTCATCATTATATCTTTGGGCATAAGTAAGCTTTCTTCAACATCTCTACTAAAACAGCTCAGTTTATTACTAAGTATAGTGTTTATGGTATTATATAGCTTTTAATAAACCCAGATTCTGGGTCTCATAAAAAAAAACACCTGATAATGACATTAATGACACTGTAAGCCTGTAGTTAGGGGAAAAAAAGATACAAAATGGCATATATCTGCTAACTTTTTTCTTTAAATAAAATCTTGCTAATGTGAATATATCTTGGAACAGAAAAAGTCCCCTCAAAAATTAGTTTGTGTATTTTGTATTAATAAAGTAAGTTTAAATGTTATATCTGAGCTTTTTTTAAAATTAATCTTTATTGTTGAAAGTATTATAGATGTCTCTCTTTTTTTTCTTCATTGATCCCCTCCTCCCCCATCTCTTCCCCTCCCCAGGCCTTCACCATACTATGGTCTATGTCCATGAGTTATGCATATCTACACTAATAAAAGAGAAACATGGTAATTGGCGTACAACTGCTACCCTTCCCATTGGCTAATCCCCCTGTCACTCACAGAGTAGGGCCGAGATATGCAAATTAACTGGCAGCCAAGATGGCGGCCGGCAGTCAGGCAGCTGATGTGAACAGGGAGGATTGCTTGCTTCAGTGACGGAGAACTCCAACGTTCCCAGCCTGACTTGCCGGCCTCTCAGCTGCAACTCTAAGCAACTATGTTGCGAATATAGAAGCTAAAAAACCCCCAGAAACCTGCTTTACTCAGCGGGGCTTCAGGCAGCTGGACCGCAACATTGTATCAAATATAGATGGTAAACAAAGGCCAGAAACCTGTTTTCAGCAGCCGAGGCCCCAGAGCTAAAGCTGGCCCAGAATAAAAAAAAGAAAAAAAGGAGCAGTTGGGAGCTTCAGTCACCCCCAGCCTGAAAACAGCCCTCAGCCCCTCAGCCAGACTGGCCAGGCACCCCAGTGGGGACCCCCACCCTGAAGGGTGTGTGACCAGCTGCAAACAGCCATCATCCCCTCATCCAGGCTGGCTAGGCACCCCAGTGGGGACCCCCACCCTGATCCAGGACACCCTTCAGGGCAAACCAGCCAGCCCCACCCATGCACCAGGCCTCTATTCTATATAGTAAAAGGGTAATATGCCTCCCAGCACTAGGATCAGCGGAGCCACGAGGCCTCCTGGCACCGGGATCAGCGTGACAGGGGGCAGCGCCCAAACCCCCTGATCGCCCTGCAGCTCTGTGTGTGACAGGGTGCAGCGCCCTAACCTCCTGATCGCCCCTGCTCTGTGTGTGACAGGGGGCGGGGCCCCAAACCCCCCCCGCCCTCCACGGGCCCTGCTCTGTGTGTGACGGGGTAGAGCCATAACCTCCCCATTGGCCCTGCCCTGAGTATGAGAGTGGCGGCGCCCCAACCACCTGATCGGCCCTGCTCTGTGGGTGTTAGAGGGCGGCGCCCCAACCCCCACCCCCCCACAGGCGGTGTAGAGTCATAACCTCCCCATCTGCCCTGCCCTGAGTGTGACAGTGGCAGCGCCCCAACCCCCTAATCCGCCCTGCCCTGAGTGTGACGGGGCAGTGCCCCAACTCCCCTATCGGCCCTACTCTGTGAGTGACGGGGGAGCTCCTCAACCCCCTGATCGGCCCTGCTCTGTGCATGACAGGGGGAGCTCCCCAACCCCCTGATCAGCCCTGCTCTGTGCGTGACGGGGTGGCGCCGCAACCTCCCCATCGACCCTGCCTTGACTGTGACGGGGTGGTGCCCCAACCCCCCAATCGGCCCTACCCTGAGCATGACTGAGGGTGGCATCGCAACCTCCCAATCTGCCCTGCTCTGTGCATGACAGGGGAAGGCGCCCCAACTCCCCAATCGGCCCTGCTCTGAGCCCAACTAGGGGCTGCACCTAGGGATTGGGCCTGCCCTCTGCCACCTGGGAGCAGGCCTAAGCCAGCAGGTCGTTATCTCCCGAGGGGTTCCCAGACTGCAAGAGGGCACAGGCCGGTCTGAGGGAACCCCCCTTCCCCCGAGTGTACACATTTTTGTGCACCGGGCCTCTAGTCCTATATAATAGTCCTATATAATAAAGAGGTAGTATGCAAATTGACAATCATGCCATCGCACAAGATGGCCGCCCCCATGTGATCACAAGATGGCTGGCGGGGAGGGCAGTTGTGGATGATCAGGCCAGCAGGAAAGGGCAGTTGGGGGAGACCAAGCCCACAGGGGAGGGCAGTTGGGGGGGGGGGGACCGGGCCGGAAGGGCAGTTGGGGGCGACTGGACCTGCAGGGGAGAGAAGTTGGGGGTGATTGGGCTGGCAGGGGAGCAGTTAGGTGTTGATCAGGCTGCCAGTGGAGTGGTTAGGGGGTGATCAGGCTGGCAGGCAGAAGTGGTTAGAGGCAATTAGGCAGGCGAGCGGTTGGGAGCCAGCAGTCCCAGATTGTGAGAGGGATTGGGTCTAAACCGGCAGTTGGACATCCCCCAAGGGGTCCCATATTGGAGAGGGTGCAGGCTGGGCTGAAGGACACACATACACAACCCCCCCCCCCCAGTGCACGAATTTCGTGCACTGGGCCTCTAGTATGCATATAAATTCTTCAGTTAATCTCCTCCTGCTGCCCCCTCCCCTTCCCTCTGAGAATCCTCAGTTTGTTACATGCTTATGGCCATGTTACCCTCCACACATGGACTATTAGACTTTCATTAACTTGGATACTAAGCTACTCCCAACTGTAACATGGAAAGGAAGCTCCAGATACAGGCCTGCTCCTGGAACCCCAGCTACACCTTTTCCAGGACTGTCTTCTCCCAGTAAACTTTGGTTCTATTAATCGTTTTTGTCCACAACTTCATTCTTCAATTTCGTAAGACATTGAACTGGACTCGAACACCCACATTTTTTGTTTCAGCGGGGAAAGAAAAGAGGGACATCTGTAATACTCTCAAAAAAATTTTTTTAAATGACTCCATTTATTTTTTATGTTTTTATTGATTGTAGAGAGGAAGGGAGAGGGAGAAACATCAATGTGAGAGAGAAACATTGAGCAGCTGCATAGGATCAAGCCGACAACCCAGGCATGTGCCCTGATTGGGAATTTAACTGATGTCCTTTTGATGCATGGGATGATGCTCAACTAACTGAGCCACACTAGCCAGTCTCATTTTTAAAAAATATTTTTTTTTTATTGATTTCAGAGAGGAAGGGAGAGAAACAAACATCAATGATGAGAGAATCATTGATTGGCTGTCTCCTGCACACACCCTCATGGGGATCGAGCCCACAACCCTGGCATATGCTCTAACCAGGAATTGAACTGTGACCTGGTTAATAGGTTGAAACTCAATCACTGAGCAATGCTGGTCTGGCCAGGTCCTCATTCTTGAAAAGGTAAACTTCTTTCCTACAGGATAAAGACTTACTATCATGGCATACAATATCCTTCATGATGTAGCTCAACTTCAGCTGTACATCATATCTGCCCTAGGCACCACAGGCATACAAGTAACTTCTGATTCCTCAAATACAGTATGTTTTTTGATACTTTCGTGCTGTTGCACCTGTTAGTATTTTTATGTCATTTATTTATTTTGTAGAGTTAAATAACATGCCTAAGGCCGTACTGCTAGTAAGTTAGGCAAGCCTGGGACTACAAATCTCTTTGACCCCCAAAGCCTGTTATGCTCTAGTGCGTCTAGCCACTAGGTACGCTCATTTCTTCCCAGGAAATGTAAAGAATGTGGTAACAATCTCTTGCTCCTGGCCTCAACTATTTACTTTTACTCTGGTATTTTAAGTGTTGTTGTTTTTTAAAATAGAAAAATCATTCTCACACCCTCGTTATACAGACAGAAAGCATGGGTAATTATATGGCCCTAGGAGATGCAGGAGATTCTGGGATAAATCTAAGTGGTGGGCCCAAGAGGATGATGGCTGCACAGGCAACTGAGGGGGAGGGTCAAAGCCACGTGCCACTGGGGGCGGGTTTCTGTGGGAGCCCAATAGCCAATCCCCATTGTGCTCGCGCACTGGCCCACGGGAGGCCCCTCCCCAGCCTGCCGTGTCCCTGACAACGGCGATGTCCACCAGGAGCGCCAGTGAACTTGTGAAGATGTGACTCCCTAATGTAGAAAGACCAGAGTCAAAGCAGTACTGTACACTCCAGGCTCTCAGTATTGCTCTTGAAAATGGACTTCACGGTCCCTATAGCAATAGCAGCAGGAGCTATAGCCACACTTGCTGCTATTGCTGTTATAGCATTGATAGTAGTAAAAAGCATAAATTCTTTTAAGAAGTGGACAAATAATGACAATACGAGCACTGGAAAATTTGGTGAAACCGTCAGTTTCAAGATTGAAACAAGTAGGAAACAGGATAAAGAATCGATCGAGAAGGAACAGAAAATATCCGAAGAATTAGTAGAAGAGGAACAGAGAACATCCCAAGAATTGGGTGAGAAGAAACAGGAAACATCTGACGAGGTGGATGAGAAGGGCCAGGAATCATATGAAGAATTGGGCAAGAAGGAACAGGAACCCCATGAAGAATTGAAGCAGAAGGCACAGGACAGCCAAGCTCCGTAAGTGTGAACTATGACTTGGTTCATTTCAGAAGGACAGACAGCAGATGCTGATCACGGGAGAGGGACACAGGGCTGGGCCACACCAGGCTGCTATCCTGCCCCCTACAGGACAGATGCTGGAGGGAAGCCCTGGCTTGCAGGGTGTAGTGGTGGCGGACACACCGGTTTTTGGCAAGGGTTAGTGGAGGGGACTGCATCTTTAGAATGGGGCGAAGGAAGTTACATGGAGGGAAGGTTGTCAGTGTGCTGGTTTCTTGACCGTTTGGTTGGGGTATTTCAAGCCCTGGTAAGAAGAAAGAAAACACACACACGCCCACCAAGATCTATCTGTTGAGTCGGCTTTCACACAGGCATTGAAGTGAAAAGGCCGCTTTCCCCCTGTCGGCGGCGCCCTTGGGAGAGGCGGCCGCGCTGCACAATGGGCTCGACCTCACAGAGCCGAGCGCGGCGGGCGGTACGTGGGCCCCTCGGGACTGCGAGGCGGCGGGTGGGTGCTGGGCTGCGGTTGGCCCCTGAAAGGCTGGGAGCCCGTCTCGGTGGCATCCCGCCGCTGTGCCAGGCCCCGGTGGCCAACCACAGCCCAGGGCCGCCTCCGAAGCCGCGGGGCGGGGGCACCGCTCCCCAAGCCAGCCGCAGTGCTCCCGGCCGCCGCGCGAGGGCGAGCGAGCCACCGCTGTTTCCTGCCTCCTCCCAGATCCTCCGGCTCCGCCTTCCCAGTCCTCCCATCCCCCGCGCCGGCCGGCTCAGCCTCCTCCATTTTCCAGATCTTTCTCGAACCCGCAGCTCCTCGAGCGGCCGTTGCCCGAGCGCTGACGGAAGCGGCCGAAGCAGCGGCTCGCGCGTCTCCCGGGAGGCCGAGCGCGCAGGCTCAGAGCTCGGTAACTGCCGGTTGGAGACGCCGACCCGCAGCCGAGTAACCCCAGCGGCGGCGGCGGCGGTGCGGCGACCTCTGCCTCTCCGCGGTTGCCCGACGCGCTGCCCCCGATTTAAAGCGTAGCGACTTCGGGTCACCTCTCCTTTGCTTCTCGTAGGAGTCGCAACCCCAGGAGCCACAGCCCAACAGAGGACGCGGCCCCCACCCAGGAGCTTTCGGCATCAGCATCCCGACGACTCGGCGGCGGGATGTCTGTGGTTGGCATTGACCTCGGCTTTCTCAACTGCTACATCGCGGTAGCGAGGAGCGGCGGCATCGAGACCATCGCCAACGAGTACAGCGACAGGTGTACCCCGTAAGTGCCACGTCCGGCCCTCATCGCGGCCCTGGCGGTAGGTCCCGCCGGGTGACTCCTCGGGAGGCGCGCCGAACCCCGGGGTGACAGGTGCAGCTCGGCGAGCCAGGTGGGCGTCGGGCTGCCCGCTCCGCCCAGCACCGGGACTTCACTTGCAGTTTGCGCATCGCTACTTTCTGTTCCCTAGCGGCCCTGCTTTAGTCTGTGGCAAGGGGTTGGGGTGGGACCCCCTCGACGCCCTGAACATTACAGAAAGATCTCCCATTACTTCTTTCTAGTGGGGCTTGCGGGAAATTCTCGGCCGCAGGAGCCGCCCCCCCCCCCCCCCCCCGCCAGCTGAGTGAAGAATTCTGCATTCATTCTGCCCTTCCTGCTTTCCCCGTCTCTCTCTGCGTGACAGCTTTCTCACAGGAAAGTAAGAAATGAGAGCTTAGACGGCACACATGAGAAGATGAGTTTTAGGGTCATCTGGCCCAGAAATCTTTTTTTCCCCATTTTCTTTCTTTTTTTTTCTTTTCTTTTTTTTTTTGGAACCAGTTGAAGTGTGCAGGGTTTTCCCCCAGTGCCCTTGAGAATTCCAGGTAATGGCCCGGTTTCCCGCGGCGTGTGTATTAACACATATTAATAGGAGAGAATTGGGGATGGGAGTCGTTGGCCTCTTGTATGGGTAATGTACGTCCTTTAATGGGAAATGGTGGAGTTAGACTCTGTCCAAAGCGTATTTCTGCAGAATGAATTGTTGGAGAGTCGGAGGCGGCTGTCCTGTGTAAACATGCTTGAAGAGTGACTGTGCTGTGAACACTTGATGAAAGACTTAAAAGAGGTGGCATTATGTCATGGAAACATGTTCCATTGTTTCTCTGGTCTGGGAAGTTTGTTGGTGAAAAACATAATAGTAATTAGGGCAGAGATATGAAAAAATGGCTTCGTGTTGTAGGTTCCTGTTACCGGTAATTTTATGAGGAAACCAAGTTTCCATGTCTTACCTTCTATGGACAAGTAACTAAACATGTTAATTTGGCCTTTCCGAATGATCCAAAATATAATAAATAGAAGACTAATCTTAACCAACATCAGTGTTAACCTAAGCCTTTCAATAATTAAATTACTGCAATTCTATGAGTAATTTTTAAATATGTCAAGATGTCTAAGAGTAGCTTACTTGAAGCAGTCTGCTTTGGTTTCTTTGAAGAATATTCTAGAAGGTTTTATATAACCTTTTCCAGATATGCACTATATTTCTATTGAAATTTTGGGTCTTTATATACTCAAATATGAGCTTAGGTCAGTTAATCTTCATTGTACTGTTAGAACTCTTCTTTTTACATTTAAAAATGTTTTCCATGTTCTAGTTGTCAAGCTAACATGACACAGATATTTCTAAGATATAAATATATTATGAAAGGATTCTAGGAAAAGAGGAAAGAAATGCTCAATTCAATTGGTTCAGCATCCATATAATTTGCACATTTGTTTCATTTTTTAACATACTTGATTATGTATAAATGAGAGAATACTGTGTGTAAACCAAGGACAGTTCAATGAAACAAATAATTGCTTAATTTTGGCCTACAATTAAAGGACGGAGGCCAGGTAATTTAACATATTAATTCTTTAGACCTCACCTTTGTAAAGTTGGGAGTGCTTGTACTAGCCTCTCATGTCGTGCATAAATTGAAGAGGGAGAAAGAAATTAACAGGCATAAATTGAAATTAGCTTAATTTTTCTGAAAATTTTCTTAAAAGAATAATTATACAAGAAGTACATGTTCATTGTAGAAATATAGGCACATTAAAAGATGAAAATAATAATTATAATTATTCCACCCAGAAATAAAACTTTCATGGTTTTCCCTGCGTGTGGTTTAACAATAGATTATACTTTATATTCTGTTTGGTAACCTTATTCTATCTAAAACATATCTTTATACTAATTTTAGCATTTTTATCATTTCCTTAATTTAATCTATCTCTTATTGGGCATTCAGATTGTTTATATATATATTTATAAACAATGTGGCAATAACTATCTTTGTAACTAAAATTTTTTTAAGTAGCTAATTTTTACTGGAATTTTTATGTGGCAGATACTAAGCTAAGATCCTTCTATTTTAGAGAGAGGAAGGGAGAGGGATAGATAGAAACATCTATCAGGTACATGGCCCATTCACCCTAGTGGGGATCGAGCCTGCAACCTAGGCATATGCCCTAAACAGGAATCGGACCCTACCTCCTGGTTCATGAGATAATGCTCAACTACTGAGCCACACTGGCCAGGCTAGAACTACATTTTTTACTTTTAATTCCTTCAAATAAATTTCTAGAAATAGAATTAATATGTACATTTGAAAGGCCTTAGATATGTTTGTACTGTTCAATTAAGAATACAGATGGGGATTAGAATTTCCATTCCAGGCTTAATTATATCAAAGTAATTAGTTTCAACGTAGGAAAAGAAACTGCAGCCAAAGATCCTCATTCAATATCAGATTAAAGCATGTGGTCAACTAAAACATTCTGCCATGTTGATAATAGTGCTTGCACTATCATACATACCTCACTAATTCTATTAGTTTGGTATTAATAGCTATCTTTTTTCATAAGAAACCTAAAGCAGAGTTAAGTATCTTTGCCAAGAACTAGTAAGCAATAAAAGATTCAGTTCAAGCCACTTTGATTCCAGAACCCCAATGTGCTTCCATTATCCATTCACATAAGGAGGGTATTTACAGACTAGGTTATTGGGGATGTAACGATCAAAGGAATAAATTACCTGGGCAGTTACTGTACAGAGAAACATCTTTGCTCTAATAACAAACTCATCTATTTTTGGCTAGTTTCTAAGAAATACTGTCTTGTTTTAATATACTTTTAAGTTATTTATTTTGTTTAAAAAAATCATAAAAAACATAACACAAAATATGTTAGTATAAACATAAAGGAAAGTAGTGTGGAAGACTACTATATAAACTATTAACAATGGCTGTTTCTTGGAAGTAGAATTAGGGAGGGTGTGCTTTTAATACATAGTCTGTAATGTTTTGAATTCTTATGAATGAACATATTTTACAATAAGGAAAATTGATTTTTTGAATGAAACTTATTTCAAGATATTTTTGTTAGGTGTATTGTTTTATCATCAAAATTTTGTGTGAACAGACTTATTCAGTGCCCTGACTTTCTGTCTCTATTATTTTCCCCTATTTCTTTACGAGTGTGTGAATAACCTGACAATATGGGAAAATATTATTTATACACTACATCTCATATATTTGGGATGTCCTCTTCAATGCACAAAAGTAGAAATCACTTACTTTAGGGTATTACAGTTTTTTTACATCAAAAATGCCAAACTGGCCCTGGTGAGGATTTTTTTTTTTAAGTAAAAAAAGGAAACCAAGCTAAACAGATTAACAGTGATTATAGTTGGATAGGAGACTTTATAGTGATGCGTTTTGGGAGGAAGAGGAGGCTTTTATGTTTTTTATTAAATATTCTTTGTATTATATGAATTGCTTTTGTTTGTATATTTTACTATGAGCTTATGCCATAGTTGATTTAAAATGCTGAGCCCAGAAGGCATGGCTCAGTGGTTGAGCATCGATGATTCAATTCCTGGTCAGACCTGGGTTACAGGTTCCATCCCCAATGTGGGTTGTGCAGGTCTCTCTCCCTCTCCCTTCCTCTCTGAAATCAATAAAAATATATTTAAAAAAATAAAAGATAAAGTGCTGAGGAATTACACAAAGTAAATCTTCCCTTTGTCCTTTTCCAACCACCTCTTAAGTGTGTACTATGTTCCTAGTTTTATGCAAGTATGTGAGCGTATGTACCCAACTGGGATGTTTTTCTATTTGTTTCTTAACCAAGTAGAATTACATTATACACATTTTGCAGTTGCTTTTAAAAAAATATATTGTGGACATCTCAAACTTGTACATAAGGCTCTAATTTACCTTTTTAATGGCCATAAAATATAGATATACTGCCTGTTAGTGGAAAATTCAAAATATTATTTTTCTGTTGACAAAAATTCAATGAACACCTTCACTTTTTTCAAAATCAAATTGTGCTGAGATGGGTGGTAGGGCAGACTTCTCACACTTTAGCATGCCAAAGCTAGGACTATAAAAACATTTTATTTTATGATGATTTTTATCTTCACTCGAGGGTATGGTTTTATTGATTTGAGAGAGAGATGAAGGGAGAGAGAAGGAGGAGAGACAGTGAGGAGGGGAGAGAGAGAAGGAGGGGAGAGAGTAAGAGGAGAGAGTGAGAAAGAAAGAGAGAGGGGGAAGAGGAAGGGGAAGGGGAAGGGAAGAAGAGAGAAGGAAAAAGAAGAGAAAGGAGAAAGGAAACATTGATCAGTTGCCTCCCATAGATGCCCTGACCAGGGATCAAACCCAAAACTTTTAGGTATACGGGATGATACTTCCAACTAACTGAGCCACTGTTCATCTTTTAGTAGAATATTAGCTACAATCTTCACTCATTGCCTTGAATTTGTGGGTGAAAAATTCTATAAGGTTTCTAGAAGGCCAGGAATGATAAATACAAATTGCATAATATCTGAGTTTAAGATATTTAAAATGCCATTGGTAGTCTTTGTTGGTATGTGGTTGGTCACTACAGTATAAATTCATGAATATAACCATGTTTTGATAAAACTTTATTTACAAAAGTTGGGGGCAAGTAGTAATTTGAAAGTGGTCTAGAATTTTCAATTTATTGTGTACTGTTACTTGTTTTTGAACTGGTAGATTTTTAAGTAAGATATCTCTAATCTAATAATCTAATAGTTAAATAATATGTCTAATGCATCTAATCAACTTTTCAAACATTGTCTCTAATTATGTAAATGTTTATGATTTCTATTAATGGTTTCAAGTTATGAACTAATTTATTTATGAATTATGCTTACTAAAAGCATTTGGAAGCTCTTAAATATTTTTAATTTAATATATTTTTATTGATTTCAGAGAGGAAGGAAGAGGGAGGGAGAGACAGAAACATCAATGATGAGAAAGAATCACCAATCCGCTGCCTCTACGTGCCCCCTACTGGGGATTAGCCCACAACCTGGGATGTTCCCTGACCTGGAATCGATCCGCAACCTTCTGGTTCATAGGTCAATGCTCAACACCTGCCAGGCTTAAACAAATTTTTATTATTTCTATATGTTAAAATGTTGTATACATTGTCCATACTGAAAAATTGGCAAGTTTTTATTATTACTAAATATAAGGCCTAAAAGAAGTCTTATTTTTCAAAGAAAGCAAATGGTAATAATAAGTCCTTTGAGAACATTCCTCCCTCACCTCCTCCTAGGACAACATTTTTCTAGATAGTTAAGTTTGGGAAATAATAACCAGATGTTTTTGTGTTATTTTTATAGCATAACTTCTCAGATCCCTTCATTTACTTATAGTCATTGAAACACTCCAAGAATGTTTTTCCCAACTTATTTGAATGTCTAAGCAATAATATTCCACAGGATAATATTTGAAAAATGATGCAGTAGGTCAGTGGTTCTCAACTGGAAGAGATTTCCCCCCCCCCCCCAACCTAGGGCACATCTGACAATATCTGAAGATATTTTTCTTTGATATACTGGAGGTAGAGAGTGGTTAATGCTACTAGCATCCAGCAAGTAGAGTCCAGGGATGCTTTTAAAATCCTACAGTGCACAGAATACCCCCACTCTGCCAACAAAGAATTGTCTAGCCCAAAGTGTCAATAGTGCCAAGGCTGCTTTATGGACACGTTGGCAGTCATAGTTGAAATTGGCAGTGTAAGGAGCTAACCCCTTAATTTAAAACAGTTGATTGCCCTCTCGTATCATTAATTGAACTATTGTGTTTCTTAGAGTCTACTCAATGATAGCAGATGAAGCTACAAATAATAATTGTGATCTTATAAAAACTGGCAAGGGAAGGTCAGAATTTTAAAAATAGGGCTATATTAAAAGTGTAAGTGGTAAATCAATGCATTGTGAATCCTTAGTGGAGATTGACAAAGAAGCAAAGAAATTTAGAGTGCTGACCTTTTAAGTGAGAAATCTCTTATTCTGCTGGCAGTATGTGTTTCCTCCAACCTAATCAAGCATGTCCTTATAAAAATAGGCTCTATAAGAGAGAGGGAAAGTTCATCTTAAATTTTAAGGAAAAATATAACTTTCTTAAAGTAATATACTGTCATTTGATTTTTATGCCCCTCCTCTACTAAAAATGACATAGGACATTTAGAAGTTATTTTTGTTTGTTTAGAGTTCTGTGGCATTCTCTGGGAATCTGTGAAGGCCAATATAGTGGCAATATTAAATTGAATATTACGGATTTAAGCTGCATTGTAAACACTCCTTTTTTTTAGGTACAAAATGGAATTTCTAAATAGTACCTGAAATAATCTATAAAAGTGTTATATATGTGAATTATATGTTATACATTTGTATAAACAATTGAATATCCTCTCCTATAAAAATATATCTGCCTAATATGTGATACAAAGTGTCCATTTCTCTTGTTATTACTAAAGTTAGGTAAAAGTTTTGAGAGCAAATGGGTATTTATTTAGATATTTTTTGAAAATTCTTGACAGATATTTATTTAGTGGTTATGTTCTATAATATTTTTGACAGAAAAATTAAACAAAGAAAGCTGTTTGAAGACCTTTAGCTATATTTGCTATATATTGACACTGAGTATTTCCAAGTTATAACATTAAATTTTTTAAACTTTATATTTCTACTCTTAACTAAAGAGGATATCTGATTATGGTAACTGTTTAGCTTTCTCTGTGAGGTAATGTATATGTGAAGTATATTTCAAAGAATCTAGCACTTAATAAGTGATAGTTGTTGAATCAATCTTATTTGGATCTAGTGTTCCAAAAGAAGTTAAACTCTTGAGAAATCAACCTAAGAATGAGATTTTCTGTGCACTCAAGTAATGATGGTGAAGTATTGAAAAGTTAAAAATTATTCAGGAGATTACTATGCTAAGTGAAATAAGCTAGTCAATGAAAGACAAATGCCATGTGATCTCACTTACATGTGGAATCTAATGAACAAAATAAACTGACCAACAAAAGAGAAACAGAGGCATGGGTACATGGAACAGACTGACAGCTGTCAGAGAGAAGGGGAGAGGGGGACTGGAATAAAGAAGGGGAAGAGATTAGCCAAAGAACATATACGCATAACTCATAGACACAGACAACGGTGTGCTGATGGCCAGAGGGAGGGTTGTAAGCAGAGGACTTTGCTGACCTTAGTCTTTAGGAGAATTTCTCTGGGTATCATATTGAGAATAGACATACACTATATACTGGAAATGTCCTCAGCAAAACACATATTAAAATGCTTTCTCTTCTTTTAAGCTTTTATTCAGAAATCACCTTTACTACTAGCTTTTTCTAAACCTTATTATCTAGATGTGATTAGTCTCTCTTTTTTTTTTTTTTTGCTAATGTCACTCATAATCATATTCTGATTTTTTTAATAGACTATTAATTATCCAAAGAGAGTGATTGTAGCTAGTATGCACACAATGCCTGTAACTATTTGTTAATTAAATAGTTACCTTAGTTACAATGGAAATCATGGAAATACTTTCTTGAATCATTACATTATTGATAATAATGTTACTCTATACTTGCTTTTATAAGCAGAATTACATATAAATGCAGAAATAAAAACAGTAATTGTATTGTTCAAAGCATTTACCTATACTCAATTAATACAGTCCTATGAGCAGGTGTTACCATTACTATCTACCAGATGGGAAATTGAGGAAATAATGGTTAGGTGATTTCCACAAGGTTATTTACTTGTATTGTAGCAGAGCCAGGATTTAGATCCAAGCAGCCTGTCCTTACTGAATACAGTTAATTTTATTTATTTATTTATTTTTTTGTTAATCCTCATCCAAGTATATTTTTTCCATTGATTTTTAGAGAGTGGAAGGAAGGGAGGGAGGGAAGAGAGAGAGAGAGAGAGAGAGAGAGAGAGAGAGAGAGAGAGAGAGGAAACATCAATGTGAGAGAGACATATCAATTGGTTGCCTCCTGCACACTCCCCTGCTGGGGCTGGGAATTGAACCTGAAGCCTAGATATGTGCCCTTGAATAGGAATTGAACCCGTGACCCTTAGGTGCCAGGGCTTATGCTGGAACCACTGAATAACACCGAGCAGGGTGAATCCAGTTAATTTTATTAGTAAGTCACAAACCAATAGAATTTGAAAAACAATTTTAGAAACCAACACAGTGTTGCCACCAATAGAACATTTTTTAAAAGTATAACATTTATTCTAACGACTATTCCATTTCTTATGAAAGTTTAAAAATATGTAAAATTCTGATTTTAGATAACCTCTTTTTAAAATAGTACATGATTATATTAATCCTTTTAATTTATTTTTATATAAGGTGAAGTGGAATAATAGCACATTGATATAAAAACACCATAGGAAACAACATTGTTTTTTTTTTTCCTTTTAGGGCCTGTATATCTTTGGGATCAAGAACTAGAGCCATTGGAAATGCAGCTAAGAGCCAGGTAAATTGTTAATGTAGATGTTTTGATTTATAGAAACAATTAACTGAATCTTGGTAACTGAGCTCCCATTTTACATAAATTAAGAGTGAAAACAAAGAGTAGGGAAAATATGGTAGATACTAAACCTTTGTATTTTATTATATATATTTTGCTTTGGTTTATAAAATTTTTAAATTTTATTTATTAAAAATCTTTAGTTGTGAAGTTAGGATGTGCCATCATATAGCATCAGTTTTTCACTGTATAGTCATTTTTCTATGGGATATCCTATCTAGAACATATACTTCAATAACAAGTGAATGATGTCTTGGTAAAAGAAGGTAGGAAGAATGGAGGAACTAATTTCCAGAGGAACCCAATGTGGCCACCAGTACTTTACATGGAATCTGTTTAAGTCTTCATATTTCTAGACTTCTGAAATACTTATGGTAGCACATTCATTTTTAATATTCCAGGCTACAGGTTCATTGTCCATGGACTTTGTTTTTTGCCCTGAACTAAAAACCCTTAATGATTACTTTTTAAATTTTAATGTATACCTGGGTCTTCTTTTCTTCATTATTAAGATAAATTTGTTTAATAGGGCTTTTTCTTCATGACTTTGTAGGAATAATTGCTCATTTATCCAGGAATTTTTGATTACAATTTTTATCAAGTTTGTCTTATAATTGGTCTAGATATGAATGTTTGTATCTTCTACTTTCATCTGTATATATAAAAGCCTAAGCAACCATCCGGTCATTTGATTGCTTGACCGGTAGCTATGATGCGCACTGACCACCAGGGGACAGACACTCAACACACAGGCATGGAAACATGGAACAGAATGATGAATTTCAGAGGAAAGGGAGGAGGGAGAAGGGTGGGAAGAGATTAACCAAAGATCTTATATGCATACTGGAGGCCCAGTGTATGGATTCATGCATCGGTGGGGTTCCTTGGCCTGGCCTGCGGGGATTGGGCTGAAATTGGCAGTCCGAAATCCCTTGAGAGGTCCTCCGATTGCAAGAGGGCGCAAGCCAGGCCAAGGACCCCATCGGTGCACGAATCTGTGCACCGGCCTCTACTTTGTACATAAATGTTGAGTTGGTTCCAAAATGACCCCTTAACTAAAGTTTACATCTCATATTCTGGCTGATCTTCTAAGTGTATCATAGATATCAGAGTCTCTAAAGAAAACAAACTATAAAGTTATTTCTCCTAAAGAGCTAAAGACCAACATGTTAATTCAGCATTCCTGCAGTTTTCATCTCATAATTGAAGATCAACATCTATTTGGCTTTTAAAGGTCACTAAGAGGGCACCAATGGATCTCAGTTATATTCTATTGTTAGAACTACATGTTCTAGTTAAAGAAAAAATTGCTTTGCCAAAGTACAAGCCATTTACTAATTAGCACTTTAACTTAGCACCATGCTTCATGGAAGGAGTTTTAATTTACTAGCCCAGGAGCAATTCGTTGTAATCGAAGCAACATAGTAGTACATGAGAAATTTCATAAAGAATTACGTATTCAGAGGAAAAGGAAGATCGGACAATAAAGAAACATTTTAAGTAAAAAGTGAAAGTGGAAAGAAATAAGAGAAATCAAAGATACTAATTTTCTTGAGCAGCGATTTCAACCTTTTTCATCTCATGGCACACATAAACTAATTACTAAAATTCAGTGGACACCAAAAAAAAATTTTTTTGCCAATATTACAAAAAAATATATAATTTTAATTTATTTACAAAATTAATAATAATGATAGTGATTACCTACCCTATTGCTCCAAAGTGATTTTTTAAAAACTCAGGTGCCTGTACTTATATATAAGGAGTTCTGGTACCAAGAATTAATCAATCAGACACAATCAGATGCAACTCTATTATATGACCTATATATTTATGGTTCAAGACAAGGCATTCACACTAGATTGCTATTGTCATGTTGGCTGTTGTCATTTTTTATTTGACAATCTAAGGGAAAAGGAGGTCAGGTATTTCATTTTTTAAAAATTCTTGTGGCACACCACTTGAAAATCGCTGTACTAGAGCAAAAGTATTGAGGAAAACCAGACACAGGTTGTAGATAGGTTTTATTATTTGAAAAATATTTAAATTTTATTCTTTCTTTTTTGAAGACAGTAATTTCAGTAATTTTATATCTAACTTTTCTATGAAAGGATGAAAATTTGGGGGGGGGGGCAATAGTTTAGATGCATATGTTCTCATTGTGTATAATTTTACTATTAGTAGGAAACCAGAAAAAATGAATGAATGTGTGTAATTCTGCACTTGGATGTGTAGGATAAAGAGACTTAGTGGTTCTCAAGTAATAGCATAATGTTTTATTTGCATTTATTAAGTAATTGATAAAGTGTTTACTGCCAACAGATAGTCACAAATGTAAGAAATACAATTCATGGCTTCAAAAAGCTTCATGGACGATCATTTGATGATCCTATTGTGCAAACTGAAAGGATCAGGATTCCCTATGAGCTGCAGAAAATGCCCAATGGAAGTGCAGGAATTAAGGTAAGTTTATATTTCCAGAATACAAACATATATTTGAATTAAAGGAACCACTAACCGGTTTGGCTCGGTGGATAGAGCATTGGCCTGCGGACTGAAGGGTCCTGCGTTTTATTCTGGTCAAGGGCATGTACCTTGGTTGCGGGCACATCCCCAGTAGGAGGTGTGCAGGAGGCAGCTGATCGATGTTTCTAACTCTCCATCCCTCTCCCTTCCTCTCTGTAAAAAATATATAAAATATATATATTTTTTAAAAAGAAACCAAATTCCATATTTTTTTCTTTATTGTTAGCTAGGAAGTTGAATGATAAAAATTGCTTTTGTGGGAGGTAAGGATATGGAACAGGTAAAGACACTTTGCAAATAATTTGCTTGTAACAGTGTGTTAGGCACTGAAACTTCAGAACTAAGAGATTATAACACTAGAACAATCTTTTTGGAATGTAACTTCCTTGAGCAATGACTTTGCCTTTTTCACTATTGTATATCCAGCATGTATAGTGGAGATTTTCACAGAATATTTATTGGAAGAATAAATGACTCAATAAAAATTTCTCAACTTTTGGTTTCAGGTGCGGTACCTAGAAGAAGAGAGACCTTTTGCTATTGAGCAAGTTACTGGAATGCTGTTGGCTAAGCTTAAAGAGACTTCAGAAAATGCTTTAAAGAAACCAGTAGCTGACTGTGTGATTTCAGTAAGTTTTACTTCAGTAATGAGTACTCTTGAATCCTATTTTCCAGTGTACTGCAGTCCTTCCTTATCCATGGGGTTAAGTTCCAAGACCCCCAGGGGATGCCTCAAACCATGATACCAAACCCTATATCTGTACTATGTTTTTTGTATGCATTCATACCTTTTCTCTTAAAGAAAGGAAGCACTTTACAGCTTCTCTTTGGCATATTCAAATTACCAGCATTACTACTCTTGCACTTTGGGGCCGTTATGAAGTAAAAATAAGGGTGAGTTGAACACAAGCACTGTGATTCCACAATAGTCAATATGATAACTGAGATGGCCACTGTGTGGCCCCTGGGCAGACAGTGTACACAGCATGGATACTTGGGACAAAGTGGTGATTCAGCCAGGCAGGACAGAGCAGGGTAATACTAGATTTCATCACACTACTCAGAAGAGCATGCAATTTAAAACTTAAGAATTATTTATTTCTGGTATTTTCCATTTAGTATTCTCAGACCTTGGTTGACCATGGGTAATTGAAACCGTGGAAAGCGAAACTATGAATAAGGGAAGCATCCTGTATTAATGTTACATTGAAATGCTTTTCTTCCCTTTCTTTATTGTGTCTGCCCTTATCCAGTAAATAAACTAAATCTAGTTTTACTTTTTTGTTGTTGTTAATCCTCACTGGAGGATATTTTTCCATTGATTTTTATTTTATTTTATAGAGAGTGGAAGGGAGAGGGTGAAACACAGAGAGGGAAATGTCAGTGTGAGAAAGACACATCAATTGGTTGCCTCCCATATGAGCCCTGACTAGGGCCAGGGATTAAGTTTGCAATTGAGGTACATGCCCTTGTACGGAATCAAACCCAGGACCCTTGGGTCCACAGGCCAATCGCTCTATCCACTGAGCCAAACTGGCTTGGGCTCTATTTTTACTTTTACAGTAAGAAGAAATTATCTTATTCGGTAAAATTCAGGAGTGAGTTTCCCAAAAATCATTTGTGATAATCAGTGAATCTTTTTTTTTTTTTTTTAATATATTTTATTGATTTTTTACAGAGAGGAAGGGAGAGAGATAGAGAGTTAGAAACATCGATGAGAGAGAAACATCGATCAGCTGCCTCCCGCACATCCCCCACTGGGGATGTGCCCGCAACCCAGGCACATGCCCTTGACCGGAATCAAACCCGGGACCCTTCAGTCCGCAGGCCGACGCTCCATCCGCTGAGCCAAACCGGTTTCGGCGATAATCAGTGAATCTTAAAAAAATACAACTAATATATGTGATTAGTGGCTGCTGTAAATGCCACTTCTCCCTAAGAATCTTTCCAGGGAGCACTGACTTTCCCACCTCTAGGGACTTGAACATTGTATCTCAAAGGTTGAAAATTCCCACATGGTACTTTGAGAGTGTGAATATTCTGTATCAGAAAGAAGAGATTTATTTTTTAATGATAAATTTAATATATTTCTAAAGTTTTGACATAATGCATATACCCATAAAACCATCACTGTCAATATAATAAACATATTCCTTTGTGCCTTTTTAAAGATAAAACATGTTGGTTATATAAGCTGTATAATGTGATGCTTTCATATCATAGTGAAATGATTAGTGCTGTCAAGCTAATTAAAATTAAAATATTCATCTCCTCATATGGTTACCTTTTTATTTATTTATTTGTGTGTGTGTGTGTGTGATGAGAGCACCTGACCTACTTTCTTACAAAATTTCCTTGATACAATATTATAAACTATAGAGCCTGTGTTATATATTAGATGAACTAAGGTATTTTTTCATAGCCAAACCGACATAAGTTGGTTTCATAAGCCAAACCAACATTTTGGAAGTCCTGCAGTATTATTCCATATTATTCCTTGCTTTACAATTGTTTGTACTTTAGGTCACCATTTTATGATATAGAATAGCCAAACTTAAAAACAAAACAAAAACAATGCCCATCCCCCTGGGTCTCTCATAGTGCCCCATGCCAGAGCAAACTGTGACCGTGAACCATAGCCTGCAGGCACTGAAGCAGGTTACACAGTGGGCGGGGGAGTGGAAGGGGGTGCGGGTTGGGTGGAAGAGTATGTTTTCTCATTTATTTCATTAAAACACCATTCTTGCCCTAACCTGTTTGGCTCAGTGGATAGAGCGTTAGCCTGCAGACTGAAAGGTCCCAGGTTTGATTCCGGTCAAGGGCATGTACCTTGGTTGCAGGCACATCCCCAGTAGGAGGCGTGCAGGAGGCAGCTGATAAATGTTTCTCTCTCATCGATGTTTCTAACTCTGTATTCCTTTCCCTTCCTCTCTGTGAAAAATCAATAAAATATATTTAAAAGAAATTATCCGGCTTTAGATCTTCCTTCTTTAAAAAAAACACACACACACAAAAAACACCATTCTTTGCCTTAAGCTGTACGCAAGTTTTAGTGTAATTTACATTTTTTAGCTGATGAAATGTTTAAGTAAAACATATTACATAAATTTAATATACTTAATTGTTGTTTTTAAATATCAGATTCCTAGCTTTTTCACTGATGCTGAGAGAAGATCTGTGATGGCTGCAGCCCAGGTTGCTGGTTTAAATTGTTTAAGATTGATGAATGAAACTACTGCAGGTGAGCACTTTGCTGTTTGAAATGACTATCAAAAAATACTGTTACTTTTTAAAAATTGTTATGTACTGGTTCCTGTAAGCTTTTCTATTTGGAGTATAAAATTTTGGCATGTTTTACATTGGCTATAAGAATCATTAATCTTCGAGAGTTATAGATGAGTAAAGAAAAAAATAACATTAAAAACATTAAGAGGGAGGGCGGCTCGGGCCCCGCCGCAGGCTCCGGCCACCAGGGGGCGCTGCGCCTTCCTCTCCCGGAGCAGCCAGCTGCCCAGTGGGTGTGAAAAAAAAACACCAAACAAACATTAATTAAGCAAATTATGAAAAGTTAATTTGAAATTAATAATTTGTATTACTCTACTGTGTATTAAAGTGTGTAGTATCAAAGTGATTTATCTGTCTTCCACATGACTGCTATACTGAAAGTAACCTAATTCTTTGTTCTTGCACAGTTGCACTAGCATATGGAATTTATAAACAGGATCTTCCCTCATTAGATGAGAAACCAAGAAATGTAGTATTTATTGATATGGGACATTCTGCCTACCAAGTCTCACTTTGTGCTTTTAACAAAGGAAAACTTAAAGTAAGTGATTTGCAATATTTAGCTTTAATGGTTCAGAGCATTTAAGACCATATAGAGAACCTTTATGTCTGGGTTTAAAATCCTGTCTCTGCCACATGAAAACTGTGAACTTGAGCAAGTTACTTAACCTCTCTAAGTCTTAGGTTTCTCACCTGACGATAACATTAGTAACTATCTCATAGAACTTTTAAGGACAAAATGAGTTAACGTATACAAAATGCTTGGAATGCCACATAGTAGATACTATAATATTTGTTAGCTATTTGTATTACTGTTGAGGTGTTACATTAGCTATCAGATAATTTTACATATTTATCTATAAATATACATAAGGAAACATTTATAAAAATTATTCCATTGTTTTTAGAAACCTTTGTATCTAGGAATCCTAATCAAAATTTTTCTATAATGTGGCATTATTTACTTCTATGTGCTTATTTTCTTATAGTCTGTATTTGGTTTTATATTTATTTTTACATTGGTTATCTTATCCAGACTTGCACATTCTCTCTCTCCATTATGTATGTGTGTAGAATTGACTAGAAGATGAAATGCTTTGGGTTATCCAACACCTTTTAGAGCCTTTTGTCTTACCTATATATATAAAAGGCTAATATGCTAAGTGTCTGAATGTCTGACCGGTCTCTATGACGTGCCCACAAAGCAACACTTGGCTTCCCCCAAGTGAGACACAGGCCCTGCCACCACCCCAAGCGACAGCCCACCAAATCACAGCTGACGCTGCTGCTGAGACCCCATGGCACAAAATGTGGCCCACAGCCCAGCCCAGCCTGGAAATGGTGGCTGTAGGTGCCAGGTAATGACATCATGTAGCAATGCCCAGCTTCCTTTCCCTAGCAATGACTAGCCTCCTTGCAGTTTCTTCAGCCCAGGAACATGACTTGCTTTATAGCCAGGTGCAAACATTTCACACTTTAACCAAATGTCTGTGAAGCGTTTTCCCATGCCTCATCTCATTTAATCCTCACAGAAGTCCTGGAGTAAATAGGAAACTTGGTGGAATCCTATTTTCTTTTCATTAGTCAGAAAATGGAGATTTAGGAAGTTTAGACACTTGACCTGACTGAAAAGAAGTAAGAAATGGTGGACCTTGAAAATGACTTTAAGTTTTCACACTGCACAGAATATAGTCAAACACTGCTGCAGTTAAATATTTTACCCTTTGTTCTCCTTGCATGATCTACAATAATAATCTTCTTCATGTTGATATTTACCACTGTGTTGCTGACAATTACCTGAAAGAGAAGTTGGAGTGCTTCACTGGGCTGGAAAAAGTTTAGCTAAATCAGAAAGCAGGTCTAATTAAGCAAGTTTATCAATATATATATAAAGCTCTCACTGATGCCATATGCACGGGTTTGTTTCAATATGTCATTGTCAGTCGTGAATTTGGTTGACACTTCTATCATAGAGAAAGGGCGAATAGCGATATTAAAATATTTCTTCTAATTAATTTCCTTTCAATGTGCATGAATTTGTGCACTGGGCCACTAGTAGTTTATATAAACTAGAGGCCAGGTGCACAAATTTTTGTGCACTGGGGGGGGGGGGGTCTCTCAGCCCAGCCTGTGCCCTCTCGCAGTCTGGGACCCCTCGGGAGATAACTACCTGCTGGCTTAGGCCTGCTCCCGGATGGCAGAGGGCAGGCCCAATCCCTAGGTGCAGCCCCTGGTCGGGCTCAGAGCAGGGCTGCTTGGGGAGTTGGGGCGCCGCCCCCTGTCATGCACAGAACAGGGCGGATTGGGAGATTGCGATGCCACCCTCAGTCACGCTCAGGGTAGGGCCGATTGGGGGGTTGGGGCACTGGCCCCTGTCACACTCAAGGCAGGGTCGATGGGGAGGTTGCGGCGCCACCTCGTCACGCACAGAGCAGGGCCGATCAGGGGGTTGGGGCTCCATACCCTGTCACGCACAGAGCAGGGCCAATCGGGGTTGGGGCGATGCCCCCTGTCACACACAGAGCAGGGCCGATCAGGGGGTTGAGGAGCTCCCCCTGTCACTCACAGAGTAGGGCCGATAGGGGAGTTGGGGCACCGCCCCCTGTCACACACAGAGCAGGGCGGATCAGGGGGTTGGGGCGCCACACCCTGTCACACTCAGGGCAGGGCCAATGGGGAGGTTATGGCTATACCCCGTCACACACAGAGCAGGGCCCGTGGGGGGCAGTTGGGGCGCTGCCCTCTATCACCCACAGAGCAAGAATGATCAGGGGGTTGGGGCGCCGCCACTGTCACACCCAGGGCAGGGCCAATGGGAAGGTTATGGCTCTACCCCGTCACACACAGAGCAGGGCCGATCAGGGGGTTGGGGCGCCGTACCCTGTCACACACAGAGCCACAGGGTGATCAGGGGGTTTGGGCGCTGCCCCCTGTCACGCTGATCCCGGTGCCGGGAGGCCTCGCGGCTCCACTGATCCCGGTCCTAGGAGGCATATTACCCTTTTACTATATAGGCTAGAGGCCTGGTGCACGGGTGGGGGCCAGCTGGTTTGCCCTGAAGGGTGTCCTGGATCAGGGTGGGAGTCCCCACTGGGGTGCCTGGCCAGCCTGGGTGAGGGGATGATGGCTGTTTGCAGCTGGTCACACACCCTTCAGGGTGGGGGTCCCCACTGGGGTGCCTGGCCAGTCTGGGTGAGGGGCTGATGGCTGTTTTCAGGCTGGCGGGTGACTGAAGCTCCCAACTGCTCCTTTTTTTCTTTTTTATTCTGGGCCAGCTTTAGCTCTGAGGCTTGGCTCCAGCTCTTAGGCCTCGGCTGCTGAAAGCAGGTATCTGGTTTGTTTGTGTTCTATAATCGAAACACTGTTTCAACTCCAGCTCTGAGATCCCGGCTGGCTGAAAGCAGGTTTCTGGGGTTTTGTTTAGATTCTATATTTGTAACAATGTTTCAAACTGCAAGCTCAGAGTTTGGCAGCGGCAGGCGGGGAACATTGGAGTCCTCCGTCACTGAAGCAAGCAAGCCTCATGTTAGTTTCAAGCTGCCTGGCTGCCAGCCACCATCTTAGCTGGAAGTTAATTTGCATATCGCCCTGATTAGCCAATGGGAAGGGTAGCGGAGTGACACCAGTTTGCATGTTTCTCTTTTATTAGTGTAGATAACATCATCCTTCATATCAGAAAATTAAATGGAGATGACTCACACTGAATGTAAGGTAGTTTTCTGTAAATTGGTTTCATTCTTGGTAGTTAGTCTTGAATTTTAATTTAAGGAAAATTAAATGAAAATTTTCTTTCCTTTTTAGTAAATACCTTAGAGTAGTGATCATAGAACCCTTCGAAAGTTTGGTAAAAGTTGTTCTCTCCAGGAGGATGCACATTTGTACAAGTCACATATCGATACAATTTTGCATTTAATTTTGCATGATACTGGACCGTGTGAGAAGTCTGTGCATGGATTCCCCGTGCTAGTCTGCGGGAGGACATTCCAGTCAGATTACACTCACTTCCTACCATCATGCTTACCACTATTCCACCACCCATCCTTATTGGGGGAAAAAAAATGCTGACGGAAAACACAAACAGTGGGATTCCATGTTTTAGTAGTCACTTTGTAAGTAGTCATTTCTGCCCTCTACTGTAGGGGGAGAGACTACACGTCTTGGTCCTATGATTTCAAGAGCTCTGGTGTTAAAGTTCTGTGACTTCTATTCCTGTTCCACCTGATTGCTAGCTGGGGCTTATTGCTCAGCATGCTTACCATGTCAAATTCTTGTCTTTCTTCTTCATACTTTTCTGTGTTCTTTTTTGTTATCTCATGTATTCTTTTGTTTTTCTGTATTTTTATAAAAATAGCCTAGTTTTTTTTTTTTTTAAATAATTGAAGTTCTACTCCCTGATCTATAAATTGACCAATTATAGTATTTTAAGTTTAACCTTTGGATCAGCTTTTCTTGGGTACTTTATTTTTGGTTATATATTTATGATTATTTCTTTGTTCTGTTAAACTGTTTTTGGCCTACCTGTTCAGTGCTGTTATAGAATAAAAAGGTGTGTAATGGTAAAGTTTTAGTTGTTGTAACTCACTTATTTCAGAACTAGAGTCCTAGTGCACAAAAATTTGTCTACTCGGGGGGGGGGGGCCCTCAGCCCAGCCTGTGCCCTCTCCCAGTCTGGGACCCATCGGGGATGACCACCTGCTGGCTTAGGCCCGCTCCCCGGGGGATTGGGCCTAAGCTGGCAGTCAGACATCCCTCTCGTAGCCCAGGAGCCCTCGGGGGATGTCCACTTGCCAGCGGGGAGCAGGTCTAAGCTGCAGTCTGACATCCTTAGCGCTGCTGAGGAGGTGGGAGAGGCTCCCACCACTACCACTGTACTGGCAGCCATCAGCCTGGCTTGTGGCTGAGGAGAGCTTCCCCTGTGGGAGCACACTGACCACCAGGGGGCAGCTCCTGCATTGAGCATCTGCCCCCTGGTGGTCAGTGTGTGTCATAGTGACCAGTCATCCCCAGTCGTTCTGCTGTTAGGGCCAATTTGCATATTAGCCTTTTATTATTTAGGAGTTCCTGGCCAGCCTGGGTGAGGGGCTGATGCCTGTTTGCAGGCTGGCCACAGCCCCTTCAGTGTGGGGATCCCCACTGGGGTGCCTGGCCATCTGGGTGAGGGGCTGAGGGCCGTTTGCAGGCTGGCCACAGTCCCTTCAGGGTGGGGGGTTCCTGCTGGGGTGCCTGGCCAGTCTGGGTGAGGGGCTTAGGGCTGTTTTCAGGCTGGCTAAGCCCCCCAGTGGGGTCCCTCACCCTATGAGGGTGTGGCCAGCCTGGGTGAGGGGCTGATGGCTGTTTGCAGGCTGGCCACGGCCCCCAGCCTCCCAAGCTCCCAGTGGAGGCTGGCTGGAAGCAGGTATCTGTGATTTATTTGTCTTCTATGATTGAAACTTTGTTGCCAGGAGTGGAGGCCACAGCCGGCTCAGGGCAGGTGGGAAGCTTGGCTTCCTCCATTGCCTAGGCAACTGAGCCTCCTGCTTGTTCCAGCTCCATGGCCTCCATCTTGGTTGGGTTAATTTGCATATAGTCGCTCTGATTGGCTGGTGGGCATGGCTTGGGGCATAGCAAAGGTATAGTCAATTAGCATCTTTGTCTTTTATTAGTGTAGATTAGTGTTATTTTCTTTAAATATATTTTTATTGATTTAAGCGAGGAAGGGAGAGGGAGAGGGAGAGAGAGATAGAAACATCAATAATGAGAGAGAATCATTGGTCGGCTGCCTCCTGCACATCCTATACTGGGATTATAGCCCACAACCTGAGCATGTGCCCTAACCAGGAATTGAACCATGACCTCCTGGTTCATAGGTCGATGCTCATCCACTGGCCAGGCTAGAGTTATTCTTAAATTATGATATGTTGATCTGTAACCTAAAGCAGATAATTCAGAATGGGTAAATATTTTGGCTAAATATAAATTATAATTGAGATAAGTGACTTCAAATTTGGCACCCCAGTGATTTTTGACAAGTTTTTTGGGTTTGATTTTATTTTAATTTTTAAAGGGTATTTTTGTTTATTTGTTTGTTTGAAAACATCTATATTTCTGAAAATTCAGTTCTGGTTTTTTCAATTAAACAGGTCTTGGCTACTACCTTTGATCCATATTTGGGTGGCAGGAACTTTGATGAGGCTTTAGTAGACTACTTCTGTGATGAGTTCAAGACCAAATATAAGATAAATGTGAAAGAAAATGCTCGAGCCTTGTTGCGTTTGTATCAGGAATGTGAGAAACTAAAGAAGCTAATGAGTGCAAATGCGTCAGATCTTCCACTGAACATCGAGTGTTTCATGAATGATCTTGATGTTTCTAGTAAAATGAACAGGTACCATGTATGTTTTCAGTTGGGAAAGTGTTTGCTTATTTTATAATGTTTACATTCTGTTATTTTAGAAGATATGCTTGATATTTAGGTCTCAAAATAGTGAATTTCATTTCATTTTTCCACAGGGCTCAATTTGAACAATTATGTGTTTCCCTCTTTGCCAGAGTTGAACCACCATTAAAAGCAGTACTGGAACAAGCTAGTAAGTGGAGGTTTTTAGACTAACCATCGAAACTGTAGCATGGTGTTACTCATTTGAATGGTATAGGACAGCAATTTTCAACCGGTGTGCTGCAAGAATTTTTAAAACATATATATACCTGACTATTTAATCAGGGGCAATGACATTTTCCCCCCTTAGATTATCAAATAAAAAAATGACAGCAGCCAGCACAACAATAACCATACACTGTGAATGAATCAAAATTATACCTATTTTCTTGTGAGATCAGCAATAAATATAATTTTGGTGTGCCACAGAATTTTAGAAATTAGTTTATATGTGCTATGAGAGGAAAAAAGTTGAAAATCTCTGGTGTAGGAAATGGTAAAACTATAAACCTTCATCTGTTTTTTGAAGATTTGTATTTCTCATTTTAGAGGAGGAGATTATGACTCACTCTTTATTCATAAAAATAAGGTAGTAGAAATCTGGATTTTTGAGAACTTATCCTGGTTCATTTTATTGTTTATATCATAAAACTAATGCTAGTAAAAACTGAGGTGTTTAGAAGATTTCTAAGATGAAAGTAAAGTAGAAATGGGACCCTAGCTGGTTTGCTCAGTGGTTAGATCATTGGCCTGTAGACTGAGCGGTCTGATTCCGGTCAAGGGCACATAACTCAGTTGCAGACTCGATCCCTAGTTCTGGTCTCCCCAGCTCTGGTCGGGGCACGTGCAGGAGGCAAGTAATCTATGTGTCTCTCACATCAATATTTCCCTTTCTCTCTACCTCTCCTCCCTTCCTTCCACTCTCTCTCAACATCAATAGAAAAATATCCTCAGGTGAGGATTAAATATTTTTTAAAAGTAGAAATGGGGATATGCTTGCTTGTTGTCAAAGTTTTTGGTAATAATTAAAAGTACCTTCTATGGAAAAAAATTATAATTGAAAACTGTTCCCAAGGAAAAAAGTGTATTTGTCCTTTAAAAAAATTTCTTTCTGTGTGGATTTGGGAGGTGAAAGATAAAACATTGAAGGACTGTGGAGAGTCCCTTTAAAGCCCATGAGGCCCTAGCTGGTTTGGCTCAGTGGATAGAGCATCAGCCTGCGGACTGAAGGGTCCCAGGTTCGATTCCAGTCAAGGACACATTGTGGGCTCGATCCCCAGTAGGGGGCATGAAGGAGGCAGCCAGTCAATCATTGATGTTTCTATCTCTCTCTCCATTCCTCTCTGAAATCAGTAAAACTATATTAAAAAGAAGTAAATAAATAAATAAATAATAAAGCCCAAAGGTGCTTGTTGTTATTGTCACTCCATCACCAAGTGCAGTGCCTGACACATAGATAGTATTTATTAAATTTCACCTTTTATTTGCCCATCTTCTTTCCTTTTATTCTTGTTTTAAGCAAATGAAAAAATTCACTTTTTAATAAAGTACTTTCCAAGGTCTACTTTTTACATTGTTACAAAGATTACCTATTTTTCTCAAAAACATTTTGCTTTCCAGACTTACAGCGTGAAGACATAAGTAGTATAGAAATTGTAGGAGGAGCAACTCGAATTCCTGCAGTAAAGGAACAAATCACTAAATTCTTTCTTAAAGACATAAGTACCACATTAAATGCTGATGAAGCTGTTGCAAGAGGATGTGCATTACAGGTATGATTAATATTATTTTATTTTGGAATGTATATTTTTCCAGAAATATGGTGACTGACCTAAAAGGAGTTTAAATATTATCTATTCTAACCACTTGTCAATAGGCTAAAAGTAAATTGAAATTATTTCTGAAAAGTAAGTCTTATGCCTTTCCTATTTTTTATTTTTGTTAAGGATATTTTTATTGATTTCAGAAAAGAAGGGAGGTGGAGAGAGAGATAGAAACATCAATGATGAGAGAGAATCATTGATTGGTTGCCTCTTGCAGGCCCTTTACCAGAAATCAAGCCTGCAACCTGGGTATGTGTCCTGACCGGAATTAAACTGTGACCTCCTGGTTCAGAAGTCGATACTCAACAACTGAGCCACACCAGCCAAGCTATTTATAATTATACACTATCATAAAACAGTATGTTTATAACTCTACTGAAATAACATTTATTTTATGAATCCATATAATTATTCCGATTAAAAATTCTTTTTTGGGGTTTTAAAATATTTTTGTATTAATTTGTATAAGGTCACAGAAAAAGTACTCTGACGCTTTTATTAAAAAATACATTTTTTATTGATTTCAGATGAAGAGAGAGGGAGAGAGATAGAAACATCAATCATGAAAGAAAATCATTGAACAGTTGCCTCCTGCACGCCCTACTGGATTGGGCCTGCAACCCAGGCAAGTGCCTTGACCAGAAATCGAATTGTGACCTCCTGACTCATAGGTCGACACTTAGCCACTGAATCACACCAGCTGGGCAACACTTTTAAATTTTAACTAGTTTTACCATTAAACAGTAATTTTTAAAATGTAACAATTTTATTGCAAGGACTTTATTAAGCAGTTTAATCAAGGGTAATCTAGTATGTGTTTTGATTTAAATATGATGTCCATTTTATTGGCAGTGTGCGATTCTCTCACCAGCATTTAAAGTGCGTGAGTTTTCCATAACGGACATTATTCCCTACTCAATCACATTACGATGGAAGACCTCTTTTGAAGATGGAACTGGGTCTGGGTAAGTTACTTTTTAATATGTTTGTGTTTTTTATTTCAGAGAGAGAGAGAGAGAGAGAAACATTGATGTGAAAGCGAACCATAGATCAGCTGCCTTCTGTACACCCTCTCCTGGGGATTGCGTCCGAAACTCCAGGCATGTGACCAGGAATCAAACCAGCAACCTTTTGGTTGTGAAGCAAAAAGCACCCAATCAGAAGAGCAAAAAGAAAAAAATAATCTAAAAATATGAAGATAGTATAAAGAGCCTCTGGGATAATTTCAAGTGTACCAACATTCAAATTATGGGGGTGCCAGAAGGAGAAGAGAGAGAGCAAGATATTGAAAACCTATTTGAAGAAATAATGACAAAAATTCCCCTACCTCGTGAAAGTAATAGACTTACAAGTCCAGGAAGCATAGAGGCCCCCAAACAAAAGGAATCCAAGGAGGCCCACACCAAGACACATTATTATTAAAATACCAAGGGATAAAGACAAAGAAAGAATCTTAAAAACAGAGAAAATCAGTAAGAAGATAAAAAATATGAACAATATCAAATGGCAATAAATGTATGTCAGCAATTGAATCTAAAAATCAAAGTAAATGAACAAAGAATCTAATGAACAAAATAAACTGATGAATAAAATAGAACCAGAGGCATGGAAATATGGAACAGACTGACAAATCTCAGAGGCAAAGGGGAGGAGGGGCAGGAAAAGATTAACCAAAGAACTCATATGCATAGTAGTGACCTGGTGCATGGATTTGTGCACATCGAAAGGTAATTAGGAGATGGCCAGCAGGGTGAGACTGGATGAGAGGCTGGACACGCCCTGGAGCCAACCTCCTGCAGTCCCTCCCAGACAAATACACCTGGAGCAGTGCTGTGGCTCGCAGGGCGTCTGTAGAGTGAGCGGGGTCCTTCCAGCAGGTGGGGTCCCTTGGCCTGGCCTGTGGGGATCTGGCCAAAACCAGCTCTCCGACATCCCCCGAGGGGTCTCGGAGTGCGAGAGGGCACTCTGCAAAGTTACTGTCTTACAGGGTGTGGAACACAAATGTACAGTAAAGCTGATTTGGGGCCAACAGTGCCCCAGCAACAACAACCCACGTCCAAAGGTGGAATTGCGCGGCCCCACAAGGAATCGGAATCTCTCCTCTCTGGTTCCGGGGTGCATCACCCAAGAACTGTTGCTGCCAAGTCACCGCAGCTTGACAGCTCCTGTGTTAAGCATCTGCCCCGTGGTGATCAGTGCACATCATACCTACTGGCTGGTCGGATGGTTGGACCTTAGCCTTTTACATAGATAGATAGATAGATAGATATAGATATAGATAGATATAGATAGATATAGATATGCATTACCTGTGGACACAGACAATAGGGTGTTGAAGACTTAGCTCTGGGACAGAACCAGGTGGAGAGGGGCAATAGGGAGGTAAAGGGGTTTATCTGTAATACTCTCAACAATATAGATTTAAAATAAAGAAAATATATACAAAGTTAAATTTTAAAGTAAATATATCTTAGTGACTACAATAAGAAAATAGAAGGTATTGGGTTCTTGAATACTAGGATAGAGAAATGGTCCATGAATGTGAAAACTTTAAACCTTGCCTAATTAATAAGATGATGCTATGTATTGAAGAATGTGTTTCTGGGACACTCTAAACAACAGTTATAAAACTGTTATACTACTTGATGAATAGGAATTACTTTGTAGGTTTTTAAATTGCCTGTACTGGAGAGAAGAAAATACTACAAATGACATTATTACATCAACTTAAAAGATTGAAATATGGATTATACATTAAAGTGTCAATGTAAACTTATAAAGTTGACAGTTGTACTGTTGTCATATTAGAGAATATCCCTATTAGGAAAAACACATTGATGTATTTAACGGTAAATGGCCATAAATGTATGTAACAGCCTCAGTTGTTTCAGAAAAAAATATACACATACATTGACAGTGTGTGTACACTCAAATTATGAAACAAATGGGGTAAAATGTTAATAATAACAAATCTAGGTTAAAAATATATATAGTGCCCTAGCCAGTTTGGCTCAGTGTGTAGAGTATTGGCCTGCAGACTCAAGGGTCCTGGGTTCGATTCCGGTCAAGGGCACATGCCTGAGTTGCGAGCTCGGTCCCCGGTGGTGGGCTTGTGGGAGGCAGCCAATCAATGATTCCCTCTCATCATTGATATTTCTATCTCTCTCTTCCTCTCCCTTCTTCTCTGAAATCAATAAAAATATATTTAAAATATATGTGTGTGTGTGTGTGTGTGAGTGTTACTCTGTTTATTCTTGCACAATTCTGTAAGTTTGAAATTCTTTTCAAATAAAAGTTCCTTTTTAAAGAAGCTAGAATAAAAAAAGTTCCATATGAAAGTATTTTGGAAACTAATGGGTAGGATTTGGTCCTCAGATGTAAGCAAAAAACATTTTTAAAAAATCTATCTCTATTGGCCTTAACATATACCTATTCTCAGGTACTTTTTTTTTTTTTTAGTAGAACTATTACGATGACAGACATTCTAAAATCTTTGAGCCATAAGCCTGTCAAAATCCAGGTTAATAGTACAAACAATTTATTTTTCTATACTTTGTGCATGGAGAGAGGCCTTTATAATTGCTACTTATGAATTAAAAATGAGGTGGATTCTGTAATTATTTTCATAGGCAACTTTCTATTTGTTTTAAACTGAGTGTTTTCTCACTCCATGTTAGGGAATGTGAAGTATTCTGTAAGAACCATCCTGCTCCATTCTCAAAGGTCATTACATTCCACAAGAAGGAACCATTTGAGCTAGAAGCATTTTATACTAATTTACATGAAGTGCCTTATCCTGATCCAAGGATTGGTAAGAGAAAGTTCTCATGCATTTTTTATTTTTATAAATAATATGTTAATATTTGAATTAAGGAAACAAATAAGTTGATAGTTAAGCTAAGCCAGCACTGGATTTTAAAAGAAAGATATTCCATACCTTTTTCTAAAATGTACTTGTTAGTGTTCAGAGTTGATTTCTGGAATAACAGCAAAGTTTGAATATTTTCAATTCATTTTGACATCTATATTTAAAGTGTTCTGTAATTGTCCTAAAAGGTTTGGGTAAGGATTATTTTTTATGGAAAAAGTCTAATCAGTAAATTGAAATTGTACTGCCAGACTTACTATGCATATATTCTGATTTTAAACTTATGCTCACTGGTGGCAAATAGAATGAACATCATTAGATTGATATGAAAGTGAGAATAGGAGACTGTAATATCCATTTTAGTTGAGTAATCTTCCTAAAAAATACAAAAAAACCATGATTTTATATCATTTGAAAGAGAAGGGGTCTGGCCAGCGTGGTTCAGTGTTTAAAGTGTCAGCCCGTGCACCAGAGGGTCTCAGGTTCAATTCCGGTCAAGGGAACTTACCTGGGTTGGGAGTTTGATCCCCAGCCCCTATCTGGGTGCCTGTGGGAGGCAACCAATCAACATGTCTCTCTCACATTGATGTTTCTCTCTCCCCTTCCCCCCTCCTTTCTACTCTTTTAAAATCAATGGAAAAAAATATCCTCAGGTGAGAATTAACAACAAAAAAAGAGAGAAAGAATAATTTTTAAGTTTTAAAATTCTCTATATGTATTGCTTTTATTGACAGACTAGAAAAGGAACATTATAAATATTTCAAGTACATTATTTAAATCATAGATATTAATTACTGAACGTGGTATTCATTTGCTAGGATTTCTTAATAAAGTACCACTAACTGGGTGGCTTAAACAATAGAATTTTGTCTCACAGTTCTGGATGCTAAAAGTCTGAAATCAAGGAGCTGGAAGGATTGCTTCCTTCTGAGGACTGTGAAGGAGGGATCCATTCTAGGCTTCTTTCCTTGGCTTGTAGATAGCCATGTTCACATGATATTCTCTCTGTATATCTGTCTCCAAATAAAAGTATCAGTCATTGGATTAGAGTCCAGTCTGATAACCTCATTTCAACTTGATTAACCTCTGTGAAGACCTTATCTTTAAATCAGGTCTCCTTCTGAGGTCCTGGAGAGTAGGACTTCAATATATGAAGGGCAGGGAGGAGAGCATAATTCAACCCACAACACAGGCCCATATTGTTTACTACTCATTTTTTCTGCCTAGTATTCCTTCTCTACTATGGGTATCCTTATTTGAGATTTTTTAACATTAGAGTTCTTTTTTTTTTTTTTAATCTTCACCTGAGGATATGTTTTTATTGATTCTAGAGCAGCGGTTCTCAACCTGTGGGTCACGACCATCGGAAAACACATATAGCATATCAGATACTTATATTACGATTCATAACAGTAGCAAAATTACAATTATGAAGTAGCAATGAAAATAATTTTATGGTTGGGGGTCACCACAACATGAGGAACTGTATTAAAGGGTCGCGGCATTAGGAAGGTTCAGAACCACTGTGAGAGAGAGGAAGGGAGAGGGAGAGGGAAAGGAACATTGATATGAGAAAGAAACATTGATCGGTTGCCTCCTGACCAGGGATTGAACCTGTAACCTAAGTCAGTGGTCGGCAAACCCATTAGTCAACAGAGCCAAATATCAACAGTACAACGATTGAAATTTCTTTTGAGAGCCAAATTTTTTAAACTTAAACTATATAGGTAGGTACATTGTTGTTAACTTAATTAGGGTACTCCTAAGCTGGCCTTTGCTAAAAAATATCCTCAACCTGAGGGGTCGACCTCAGCGAACGTACCCCCACTTCTTCTAACACCACTTCTTCAAAATAGACTCGCCCAGGCCAAAAAACCGACTTCTGTGCATGGGCCACGAAGTTTCAGTCACACTGTATGTGCACGCCTGCACATGGTATTTTGTGGAAGAGCCACACTCAAGGGGCCAAAGAGCCGCATGTGGCTTGTGAGCCACGGTTTGCCGACCACTGACCTAGGTATATGCCTTGACTGCAAATCAACCCGCAACCTTCTGGTATACAGGACGATGCTCCAACCCATTGAGCCACCTGGCCAAGGCAGCATTAGATTTCTTTTTTTTTCTACTTACATAATTTATTACTTAATGTACTTATATATTTATTTTTATATTTACCTTAAGTTATAAAGAATTCAGAATAATTGCATAATCTATAAATATCTCTATATATCAAAATGTTGATTTAATGACTTGATGGTGAATGTTTCGTCATTTGTGTTTCATCCCTCTACCATTTTAATTTTGAAAAATTGCCGAGCTATAAGAAATTGAAGGAATAGTTTAGTGCAGTGGTTGCCAACCTTTCGGACCTCATGGACCACCAGTGGTCTGCGGACCACCGGTTGGCGACCACTGATTTAGTGAATACCATACATTCACCTAGATCCAGTTGCTAACATCACAGATACATACACTTTTTGACAAACCGTTTGAAAGTAAGGTATAGATATCCCAACAACTCACCACTAATTACATGTCATAGGTCTCTTAAGAAGAACATTCTCTTACATAAAGACATCATTATCATACCCAAGAAATTTAACATTGGAATAATACTGTTTACTATACAGTCCATATTCAAATTTCTCTGATTATCTACAAAGATATTCTTTGTAACTGTGCTTGAAAAATTAATATGACCTCTGTAGGTATTAGTGACTGGATAACAGCAATTTTGCTATAGGAAAAATGCAGGAAAATTTTAAGTCATTTTATTTATGAATTACCAAGATGATTATGATATGCATAGCTTGTAGCAAAAAGGGGTAATTTTATATTTGGTTTTCAAACTCAAAAATTTGAATTTTATTTTGGTTTTAGAGCATTAAAAACATACTTAAAAGTTATATTGCCTTGAGTCAGATTGTCCTTGGTTAAAATCCCAACTCCTCTTTTTTCTAGCATTGTTGATTTTGGACAGGTTACTTACTCTTTCTGAGTCTTAATACCAAATTTATTAAGGTATGAAAATGATCTGGGGAAAATACCTGTCCCACAGTAGTTAATTAGGATGTGGTAATAATTTTACAATTATTTTCCAGCATTGGAAAGATGATAGTCAAATTACTGAATTTAATGAACTGTATGAGTTAATCTGAGGCCCATGTATTGATCAAAGCTTTTTTTTCTTTAAGGGAGCTTCACTATTCAGAATGTTTTTCCACAGTCTGATGGTGATAGTTCTAAAGTGAAGGTTAAAGTTCGCATTAACATCCATGGAATCTTCAGTGTGGCTAGTGCATCAGTAATTGAGAAGCAAAATATAGAAGGGGATCACAGCGATGTTCCTATGGAGACAGAAACGTCATTTAAGGATGAAAGCAAAGATGATGTGGTATGTAAAATCCTGTTTCAAATTCCTCTAATTAAATATAGAGTACTAGAGGCCTGATAAATGAATTCATGCACCGGTGGGGGTCCCTTGGCGTGGCCTGCAGGGACTGGGCTGAAACCAGCAGTTCAACACCGCCTGCCGCTCCCGCTCATCCCGTCCCCGCAACGCCAGGGGGAGGGACCGTGGGAGGTTGGCCTGCCGGGCCCCCCCAATTGGGGCCCTGGGGGAGGGACTGTAGGAGGTTGGCTGGATGAGGGGGAGGGGCCACGGGAGGTTGGCCAGCTGGGGGGAGGGGCCGTGGGAGGTTGGCCGACCAGGGGGAGGGACCCCAGGGAGGTTGGCTGGACAGCAGGGGGGAGGGGCCACGGGAGGTTGGCAGGCAGGGAATGGGGAGGGGGGAGGGGGAGGCTGAGGGAGGTTGGCTGTGGGAGTGCACTGACCACCAGGTGGCAGCTCCTGCATTGAGCGTCTGCCCCTGGTGGTCAGTGCACATCATAGCAACTCATCAACCAGTTGGTCCAGTTGTTTGGTGGTAACAGTCACTTAGGCTTTTATATAGAGAGATATTAAAGGCCTACACTAGAGCAATTTTTTAAACAAATGATAGGTCACTTGCTAATGGTCTTGATGGCACAAAGGACATTATTATGTAGAAAAATACATACATTAACAAATTAATTAAATGATTTTCAGAAGCATTGGCTTCTGAATGTGAACAAGTTTTAGAACTACTTTAACCAATTTATTTGGTTAATTTGCCTTTAGATGTATAAATATATATACACACTAGAAGGGCTCTTTGAGTAAGTATAAAACAAAAATGCCAAGTGAGCCCTGGCTGGTTTGGCTCAGTGGATAGAGCGTTGGCCTGTGGACTGAGGGGTCTCGGGTTCAATTCTGGTCAAGGGCACATGCCAGGATTGCGGGCTTGATCCCCAGTAGGGGGCATGCAGGAGGCAGCTGATCAATGATTCTCTCTCATCATTGATGTTTCTATCTCTCTCTCCCTCTCTCTTCCTCTCTGAAATCAATAAAAATATTTTTTAAAAATTCCAAATGACAAAGCATTTTGGCCTTTGAATTGGCAGCATCTTTTCTTAGTATTATAAAAAATGGAGTAAATAATGTAATTGTGTTTTCCTACATTACATCAACTCACCACTGTCACTTTTTTTAAATTATTGTTAATCCTCACCTGAGGATATTTTTACCATTTATTTTTAGAGTGGAGAGAGAGAGAGAGAGAGAGAGAGAGAGAGAGAGAGAGAGAGATCTGTGTCAGAGAAACACATTGATTGGTTGCCTCCTGAACGCTCTAACCACTGAGCAACCAGCCATAGCACCCATGTTACTTTTTTCACCTTTTCTCAATCACAGGGTTGAAGAAAATGTACAGTTAGAAGGTGCAGGGTGAGTTGATATGTCAGAAATAATTGTCCTTTTATAAAGAACACTTATAACTTGTTTTTGTCTTTGGCACAAATAAACTTATTTTTTTATTAAAGCTAGCCTTCTGATTATCCTGTATGTGCTTAACTCCAGATATATTAGAAGACCTAAATTATACTGATTCCTGAATCCTAAGCTTTCTTCTCTTTGAAAGGACAGTAAAGGATAAGATTTTTAAAACCAGAAAAATCTAATACTTAGTACTATTTGCCAAATAGAGAGCCCATTTTGGCAGCCTTAACTGGTTGAAAGTTTGTCTTTTAGACAGAAAAAAAATTTAAGTTTATGTTATAATAATTCATAGACATCCACTTTGACAATTTTGCTGTATTTCCTTGAGTATTTTGTTACATTTAAAAATATTGAATTTATGAAGTACATAAGTTCTGTATCTTTTTTATTTTCCCACATTAAATTCTTTATTGACATTTTTCATGTGAAATTTAATAGGGGTTTTTTGCTGTTGTTCTTGTTTGTAAGCTTGCTTTTATGAATTTGACTTGAAATTTTTCCATTTATTTTGTGTGTGTTTTTACCACAGGTGAATCACACAAGATTTATTCACAGCATCAAATAGATCTTTTCATTTTAATTACCTGTTACTTGTAGTTATTCTCATGATTGAAAACAAGCTTCTATTTTACTATTTACACACTTCAAAACAGACTTGAACTCTAAGATGCTGTTTATTAAAAAAAAAAAATAGACACTACAAATACTATCAATTACTTATTTTCTTTTCAGGATAAAATGCAGGTTGACCAAGAAGAAGGTCATCCAAAATGTCATGCTGAGCACACCCCTGAAGAGGAAATTGATCACACAGGAGCCAAAACAAAGGTTTGTTTTACTATTTCTATGGTTGTGTCTTTTTGGGATTGAATAATTTAAGTTTATGTATTTTCTTTATATTGCATGTTTTTAATACACTTGATTTTTTTATTTTTTAAATATTTATTGTTGAGAGTATTACAGATGTCCCCCATTACTCCCCCATTGTCCCCCTCCATACGGTTCCTGCCCTACTCCAGGCCTTCACCACCTTATTGTCTATGTCCATCAGTAATACATATATGTATATCTTTGGTTAATCTCTTCCCACTCACCACACCTATCTTCCTTCTGAGATTGATTTATATTCCCATGCCTCTGGTTCTATTTTATTCATCAATTTATCTTGTTGATTTCTTGTTCATTTATTTTGATATTTAGACTCAATTATTGATAGATATGTATTTATTGCCATTTTATTTTTCATATTTTTTATCTTTTTTTCTTCTTCTTCCTCTCCTTAAAGAATACCCTTCAACATTTCATATAATACTGGTTTGGTGTGATGAATTCCTTTAGCTTTTTCTTATCTGTGAAGCTCTTTATCTGACTTTCAATTCTAAATGATCACTTTGCTGGGTAGAGTAATCTTGGTTGTAGGTCTTTGCTATTCATCACTTTGAATATTTCTTGCCACACCATCTGGCCTGCAAAGTTTCTCTTGAGAAATAAGCTGATAGTCATTTGGCGCTCCCTTATAGGTAACTAACTGCTTTTCTTTTGCTTCTTTTAAGAATCTCTCTTTGTCTTTAAACCTTGGCATTTTCATTATGATGTGTCTTACTTGATGTGGCCTCTTTGGCTTCCTCTTGTTTGGGACTTGGCATTTCCTGGACTTATAAGTCTATTTCTTTCACCAGGTAGGGGAAGTTTTCTATTATTATTTCTTCAAATAGGTTTTCACTATCTTGCTCTCACTCTTCTTCTGGCACCCCCATAATGCGAATGTTGGTAAGCTTGAAGTTGTCCCAGAGGCTCCTTACATTATCTTCATACTTTTGGATTATTTTTCTTTTAGCTCTTCTGATTGAGTATGTTTTTGCTTCCTCATATTCCAAATCATTGATTTGATTCTCGGAATCCTCTACTGTTAAAACCCTATACATTATTCTTTATTTCAACTAGTATATGCTTAATTTCTGACTGGTCCTTTTTAATGTCTTTGAAATTCTCACGAAGATCCTTGAAAGGCTCACTAAGTCCCTTGAAGCTCTCATTAAGATCCTTGAGTAACGTTATAACCATTATTTTGAACTTTGTATCCAGTAGATTGCTTGCTTCCATTTCTTTCATTTTAACATGTTTCTTTGTCTCCTCATATTGGCTGCTTCCCTGTGTTTGTTTCTATGAATTAGGTAGAGCTGCTATGTCTCCTGGAATTGGTAGGGTGGCCTTGTGTAATAGGTGTCCTACAGGGCCCAGTGGCTCAGCCTCCCCAGGCACCTGAGCTGGGCACTCGAGGTGTGCCCCTGTGTGGGCTTTGTGCACAGTCTTGTAGTTGAGCCTTGACTGCTTTTGGCATCACTGGGAGGAGTTGACCCACGGGCCAATTGTCTGTGAGGACCAGCTGCGACTACAGTGGAAGAACTGTGCAGGAGACAACCCTGTGAAGCAGGACTTGCTTCAGTGGGGCGTTGGTGCTCACTGAGTCTTCCCTTTGAGTGTGTCGCTTGTGGATGTGAAGAGTTGTAAACTGGTATAGTCTTAAGCTGTCTATTGGTCACACTGGCTCTGGGGCCTCCCAGCAGGAGCTACAGAGAGATCTACAGATTGCTGCTACTTGTATTGGGCTAGCAAGTGCCTAGGCAAGGCCCAGTTGTGAAGCAAGGCAGGTTGGTGCTAGTGCTGGGTCTTGGGCCCATTATTGATAGGTTTGTGACAGGCTGACTCCAGCTGCTGCTTATTTAAGAGATTTTAGCAAAGTCTGAAGCCTGAGCCAGGACAGGCCATTCATATAAAAAAGTATCTGCAAACAGCTTGGATGGGGCTGCATATTGGATGGGGCGAGATCTCAGGGAATCATCAGGGCAGAGAAAACAGTATGGGCCATGCTGATGGAAACTCAGATATGGTTGCCAGTTCACTCTGCCATAGGGGAGCTACCAACATGGGAACCATGAACCCTGTGAGCACCCCAGGCTGTGAGAAAGCCACCTCCAAGTTCCTGCCCTGATATCTGACAGTCCAGTTCCTCCCCATATGTTCCTGGATTCCCCTAAAGCCTCTGCCCAGCACTGGAGCTCAGAGGAAGCTGGACTATGAAAGATTATGTATGGGCCCTTCAAGAGGAACACCTGGGTCTCCAGCAGCCTCCATGTCACTCAGCCATAACCCCCACTGGTTTTTACAGCCTGAAGTTTTGGGGACTTCTCTTCCCAGTTCTGGAACCCTGGGCTGGGGGTTTAGTGTGGAGCTGGGATCCCCTGCTTCTCATGTGAGGCCTTGGAGATATTACTCCTGATTAAAAATAAATGCCACAGGTGGTTGTCAGAGCAGCCTGTTCTATTCCTCTGCCCCTCCTATCAGTCTTTCTTTACTGAGAGAAGTAAAAAAGAATGTGCTCTCTTCTTCTCTAGTTGTAGGACTTCCATTCAGTCAGATTTCAGGCAGTTCTGAATGATGGTTGTTCTGTATTTTAGTTGTAACTTTGATGTGATTGTGGGAGGCATCGGAGTTTACACCACCATCTTGGTTCTCCAGTCCTATATAATAAAAGGCTAATATGCAAATCGACCAAATGGCAAAACGACCAGTCACTATGATGCACACTGACCACCAGGGGGGCAGATGCTCAACACAGGAGCTGCCTCATGGTGGTCAGTACGCTCCCACAGGGAGAGCACCGCTCAGCCAGAAGCCAGACTCATGGCTGGTGAGTGCAGCAGTGGTGGCGGTAGCCTCTCCCATCTCTGCAGCAGTGGGAAAGAGCAGCGAGCCGAGCGGTAAGGAGCAGTGAGTAGGCATGTGGTAAGGAGCGAGGACTCCTGGACTGTGAGAGGGGGCAGGCCGGGCTGAAGCACCCCCCACCTCCTCAGTGCATGAATGTCGTGCACTGGGCCTCTAGTACACTTGATTTTTTAAAAATATATTTTATTAATTTTTTACAGAGAGGAAGGGAGAGGAATAGAGAGTTAGAAACATCGATGAGAGAGAAACATCGATCAGCTACCTCCTGCACACTCCCTACTGGGTATGTGCCTGCAACCAAGGTACATGCCCCTAACCGGAATCGAACCCGGGACCCTTGAGTCCGCAGACCAACACTCTATCCCTGAGCCAAACCAGTTAGGGCACACTTGATATTTTTAATCTCACTAATATGGAAATGTAGAGAAAGCACATAACCAGAATAAATACATTTCAAAGATTTATATTATAGAAGATGTTTTAAAGAATGAACTTGATAATATTATATAAGTAAAATTAACTTTTTGGTAAGAAAAATGTATTTTTTGGTAACTTCATTAAAAATACAATCTCAGAGAAAATAGAAAATAAAATAATTATATGAAGAAAACTTAAATTAGCTGTAACACTGCATCTCAAAATTAACTACTGTAAGCATTTGGCTGCATATTATAAAATATTTTTCTTTGTGCAAAAACAAATATTTTTTTAAAAAAAATATAAAGGATAAACGAGAGTCATTGTTTTACGAAGACATCATTCATTGTCTTTCTCATACTAAGCAAGATAAGTCACACAGAAAAAGTCAAGAACCATATGATTTCACTTATATGTAGGATATAAAACTGAAAGCAGCCCTAGCTGGTTTGGCTCAGTGGATAGAGCATCAGCCTGCGGACTGAAAGGTCCCAGGTTCGATTCCGGTCAAGGGCATGTACCTTGGTTGCGGGCACATCCCCAGTGGGAGGTGTGCAGGAGGTAGCTGATCCATGTTTCCCTCTCATTGATGTTTCTAACTCTCTATCCCTCTCCCTTCCTCTCTGTTAAAAATCAATAAAATATATTTTTAAAAAACTGAAAGCAATAAATGGACAAACAAGAAAAACAAATAAACAAAAACTCAGAAAACAGTATGGTCATTATCAGAGGAAAGAAGGATGAGGGTAGTGAAAGGTAAAGGGGTCAAATATATGGTGACATAGGATGGGACTTTGAGTAGTGGGCACATAATGCAATATACAGATGATGTATCATAGAAATCTGTACTTGAAGCCTATACTATAATCTTATTAACCAGTATCACCCCAATAAATTTAATTTTTAAAAATGACATCATTGCTGATAAAAGGAGCATCACCCAGATAAATGTGGCTACAGTTCTAAACTATCATCTTCAATAGATTGTTCTAACCTGAACAGAATTTAATCTGTGTAGGTTAGCTATATAGATTTTTCTTCAGAGATTATATTCAGTTTTTACTATTAGGCTCTTAAGTAATTTAAAACCTGAAACCTATTTTTATAAATTTTTAATTTTACCTAATATTTTTTGCTTTTGTTTATTGATATACAGTTTACCTACCATACAATCCACCCATTTAAGTGTACAATTCAAGGGTTTGGTTTTTGTTTTTGTTTTTCAATCCTCACTCAAGGATATTTTTTCCATTGATCCTTACAGAGGGTGGAAGGGAGGAGGGAGGAGGAAGGTGGGGGAGAGGTGGGAGAGAGAGAAACATCGATGTGAGAAAGACACATCCACTGATTGCTTCCCACACAAACCCTGACCAAGGCTTGCATCGACCCTGTGACACTTTGGTGCATGGGCTGATGCTCTAACCACAGATGGGTCAGGGCTCAATGGTTTTTAATAAACTCAGATTTTTCAACCATTTTCACAATCAATTTTACATTTTCATCATCACAGAGAGAAGCCCTGTACCCATTAACAGTAACTCCCTGTTTTCTGCCAGTCCTAGGCAACCATTAATCTATTTGCCTATTCTGGACAGCTTCTTTCACTAATGTTTTTCAAGTTTTTCCAGGTTGTTGGATGTATCAGTACTTTGTATAGCTGAATAATACTGCATTGTATGAATGCATACCACATTTCATCTAACTATTGATTAGCTTGGGCATGTACCTAGGACTGGAATTGCTGGATATATGGTATATCTGTGTTTATTTTTTGAGAAACTGCCTGTTTTCCAGAATTGCTCTAATTTACAATCTTGTCAGTAATGAATGAGGGTTCCAATTTCTTCACATCTTCACCGAATCTTGTCATTTTCCATTTTTTATATTATAGCCACCCCAATGGATGTGAAGTAGCATCTCATTATGGTTTTAATTTGCATTTCCAGCCCAATATATTTTATGTGAAAAGACTTAATGTGCAGAGTATAAAATACTATCAGCATTTAAGTAGTATTTTAAAATATAGTTAAGTTTTGTTTGATTTTACTTTCTTGTTTCATCTGAAATTACTCTTAAATCTATTTTTAAACTAGCTTTAGAAATTTATTTTATTATTCTTTTGTGTTTTTTTGTGTTTTCAGACAGCTCCCTCAGACAAACAAGACCGATTAAACCAGACCATTAAAAAAGGAAGAGTCAAGAGTATTGATCTACCTATCCAGAGTAGCCTGTGTAGACAATTGGGCCAAGATCTTCTCAATAGCTACATTGAAAATGAGGTATATAAATCCGAGTTGATGTTGAAATAGGTAGTAGTGTATTCTGAGATTTTTGTAGAAGTCAACAGTTATCCCCCCAAATGAGGTAATTAGTCTGTAACTCCTAAGAAATTATTAAATAGATCATTGAACTACTTGGACAAAATATTGAGCTGTATTAATGTCATGTACAGTACAGTTTCATCTTAGTTATATGAGAAACATGATTATTTCCACTATAGAGGAAGACTCAGTCTAACAATAGTGATTCCTACTCCTTTTATTCTGTCTTTAACAGTAACACCCAGCAGATACCTTATGGGGAAGTAATAGCAGCTCCCCTCTTCTAATGTGTTGTCCTAAAAGATTAATGCTCTATTCAGAATGCTTTCTGACTTACAATTAATACTTTGTAAAATCTGTTGTCATTCTTGAAATTTTCCTTACATGTCTAAATGTTTAGAGTTTTGTTTCTTTAACATAAGTAGTTGTATAAGAAGTAATTTATTTTTATTTATTTATTTTTATTTCAGAGAGGAAGGGAGAGGGAGAGAGAGGAAAAAAACAAAACATCAATGATGAGAGAGAGTCATTGATTGGCTGCCTCCTGCACACCCCCACTAGGGATCGAGCCCACAACTTGGGCATGTGCCCTGACTAGGAATTGAACCGTGACCTCCTGGTTCATTGGTCGATGCTCAATCACTGAGTCACACAGGTCTGGTTATTTTTATTTTTAAAATTTACACTTCAGTAGTGTTTCCTAGTTTCTGCAGGCTTGGCTGGCATTAAAGAAGGTCAGTTTTGCCAAGACTGGTTTGGCTCAGTGGATAGAGCGTCAGCCTGCGGACTGAAAGTTCCCAGGTTCGATTCCGGTCAAGGGCATGTACCTTGGTTGCGGGCACATTCCCAGTGGGAGGTGTGCAGGAGGCAGCTGATTGATGTTTCTCTCTCATCAATGTTTCTGACTCTCTATCTCTCTCCCTTCCTCTATGTAAGAAATCAATAAAAATATATTAAAAAAAAAAGGTCAGTTTTCTTTGAAGTGCCCCAATATTCTTCCATCTTCTGCACATTATTCTAGGAATTTTTTCATGAGATTCTGACTATTAACCAATGTCACTGCAATAAATTTAATAAAAAATAAATTTTAAAAAAAAGATTTTGACTTTACAGTGCTTGCTCTTTTTAGTACCTACCTATATCACTTATGCATTAGTTATTGAAGGCTGCATTTTATGTGAAGCAAGTATTCCTGCAGACCCTGAATAATTCATAATTTGTGTTTTGAAACTAATTTTCCCAAAGAAATTATTGTGAGGAAGTGCAATTCTGGCAAATTTTGCATATAAGTTTTTAAGTGTTTCACTGTTTTAAATTCACAAATGTCAGTATACTGAAGTCTTCTGTTTAAAATAGTGTTTTTATTAAAGTGAAATTTTTTCTTCAAGTAATACTAGCCCCCAATATTTTTTTTTGCTTTTGATTATAACAGTACTAATTTTTGCTAGCATCTTAAACACGTTGATATCCTATTTAATCCTCAGAACAACCCTATGATGTAGGTACTGCTGGAAGGCTACATTTTACAGATGAGGAAACAGGAGCAAGTAGACTAGATCACTCAAGGTAGAGAGTAACCTTTAATTTAAATCCAGGTAGTCTGTATCCAAAGCTCAAGATCACAACCACTATATTATATTTCCTCTCAGGGGTAACATTTTTTCAGCATCAGTTACATGCCAGGCACTGGACTAAATATTTTATGTGGACTCTGTCAATTTTATTAACCCTATGAGCTAAACAGAAGTATGCTCTGTATTTTAGGATGAGAAAACTGAGGTTGAGAGGTTAAGTGACTTTTCTCGATGCTAATAAATGGGAAACCTAGAATTTGAACCTGAGTATGTACAATGACATGGTCTATGTGGCTTTTTTTAAATATAAATTCTAGCCCTAGCTGGTTTGGCTCAGTGGATAGAGCATCAGCCTGTGAACAGAAGGCTCCCGGGTTCTATTCCAATCAAGGGCACATGCCCAGGTTGCAGGCTCAGTCCTCAATGGGGCTGTGCAGGAGACAGCCAATCAATGATTCTCCCTCATCATTGATGTTTCTGTCTCTCTCTCCTTCTTCCTTCCTCTCTAATCAGTAAAAACATATTTAAATAAATAAATAAATAAAATAAAAATTCTAATCCACTTTCTGTCTCTATAAATTGGCCTATTGTAGGTGAATGTAATCATACAATATTTATTATATAAATGTAGTTATACAGTATTTGTCCTTTGGTGTCTGACTTATTGCACTTAGATATTTTCAAGGTTTATCCATGTTGTAACATGTATCAGAACTTCTGTTGTAGGATAATATTCCATTGTGTATATATACATTTATTTATCCATTTATCTGTTAGTGGACAACTTCCACCTTTTCGCTATTATGAATACTACTGCAGTGAACACTGGCATACAAATATCTGTTTGAGTTGCTACTTTGGATATATACCTAATTGCTGGGCCATACTGTTATTTGAGGAACCACCAAACTTTTTTTGTCACTGCAGCAGCATTGTACATTTCCAACAGCAGTGTATATCACATTCTGCACATCTTCACCAGAATTGTTTTGTTTTTTACTTAGCCATCTTAGTAGGTATGAAGTGATATTTTCATTGTGGTTTTGATTTGCATATCCCTAACTCCCTAATATTCTTAATGGCAACTAATCTGAAACTTTTTGAATAGGGGAAAATGATAATGCAAGATAAATTGGAGAAAGAGAGAAATGATGCTAAGAATGCTGTTGAAGAATATGTATATGATTTTAGAGACAAGCTGGGCACTGTCTATGAAAAGTTCATCACTCAAGAAGTAAGTCTAGCTCTGGCCTGGTGGCTAGTAGGTTGGAGTGTAATTCCTTACACCAGGAGGTTTGGGGTTCTATTCCCAATCATGGCATATATGGGAGCAAACCAATTGATGTTTCTTTTATATCTATGTTTCTCTTTCTCTCTCGCTCATCTTCCCTTCCCCCTCTCCCTCCCTCCCTCTGTCTCTCTCTAAAAATCAATAAAAAACATATCCTCAGGTAAAGTCTAAAAAAAAGAAGTATAAATTTTACAATTTTTAACGAGAACTACTTAAGTATTTGCTGGTGACTGCTAATACAAATTATATAAATAAATGTGTTAAATGCATTATTGTCAATCTTCTTGAGCACATTTAGGAATGGTTCTTATTTTTCCAATTAGTGGAAGTATGGTGAAGAACATTTATGAATAAAAGTCAGAAAATATGAAATTCAGTTTTCTATATTTGAAAACAGTATTCCTTCATTGAACTTGTATTTCTAAGGAGAGCATTTTCAGTCACTGTCTTTTAAATGTTTATCTAGGACTTGAATAAACTGTCTGCAGTATTGGAAGAGACAGAAAATTGGCTTTATGAAGAAGGAGAGGACCAACCTAAACAAGTTTATGTGGATAGGCTTCAAGAACTAAAGGTAAACTTTTTAAAGTCCCTGTTAGTATAAAATAGAATATTATTAAGTTTTCCTAAAAATTGGTTGTAAGGTGTATTTTTTTTTTCATAAATATGTAAGAAATTACTAAGGCAGACGTGTAAGAGGAAATGTTCTTTCTCATTTAAAAAGCATTTTGAGAAGTGAGGAATGCTACATGTAATTGAAATCAAATAATAATCATATTTGTCTGTTATGATACTCAGATATAAATATTTAGATGACCAGAATGTTGGTATTACTTAAACAAACCATATATTTCTGAGACGCCTTATTAAAAGTGATTTGTCAACCTGACCCCTTCTTATTAGAGGAGTCACACTTCCTCAGCTTCTCTCCCCCTTCACTGGTTTGATTTTCACATTGCAACTGTGGGGACACTTGGTCAGCAAAGAACTTCAAAAATTTTCTTTTTACAAAGAAATAAGGAGACGTGGTCACCAGATTCCCTTTTTCTAGGCCAATGGTATGATTTTAAGAAAAGACCACTAGTAATCCTTTTTCACCTCCTTACTACCCAACCCTCCTCCTGAAAAAAAAGTAGTTTGATTAGAAACTCAGACTGGAAGGATGACAGGGAATTTTAGTCTTTCCTTCTTAGTGTGGATCATAGTGGGCTTAAATGTGTACATGAATTACCTAAGGCTCTTACTGAAATGCAGATTATGATTCAGTATATCGAGGTGGGCCCAAGATTCTGCAGTTTTAACAAGCTTCTAAAAGACTCTGATGCAGTTGGTCCCTAAATCATTCTTTGAGTAGCAAGGGACTGCATAGAAGCTAAATAATGGCATTAATAAGGATTTCTAGAATATGGGAAAAAGCAACCTGTTAACTGGAGGATGGGGGTGCAGAAGAAGTTAAGCAAAAGAAGTTGATATCTTGCAACAATTACTTTCATGCCAATAAATTACTTCCAAAGGGAATAATTAGAAAGCAACTAGTAAACCCAAGCTTATGACAGCAATACAAGGCTTTATCACATTTATCTTCTTGGTTATTTTACTTCCTATCTCCCTAAGAGAATGCATGTATTTTGGGCCATAGGAACAGCCAGGCAGCTAATGCTAATAAAAATAACTGGAAAAGCCCAAAAGCACCCCAAGTAGATGTTTTGCCTCAAATGTATAATTAACCATAAAAATGAGTGCTACATAAGTTTTTATAGGCTTTACTATTGTTTTGAGATGGCTTTTAGAAATTTAAAATGCAGTACTTGCTTCTTCTTCAGATATATTTATAATAAAAAGTATGATGTATATACTAAATGCAATATGGTATCCTGGAACAGAAAAAGATGAAGTCCAAATAAAGTGTGAATTTCAATTAATAGTAATGTATCAGGGTTGGTTTCTTAGTTTTGACTAATACGCTGTGCTGGTATAAAATGTTAACATTAGAGAAAAGTGATAAGAAGTGCTTGTGTCTGTCTTTTATTTCCTTTGTAACTTTTCTGAACATCTAAAGTAAACTGATTCTTATTTAAGTATATAAACAATTTGAAAGAAAATAGTTACTCATTCTTCTATATTATACCTCTCCTGAATGTTATATAGGCTATTTTAACATTTAGAAACTCCCCATTCCAGGGTCCAAAGATTTTTTTTTTCTGAAAAAATACAATTTATTTTATAAAGCACTGCATTTATAATACAGTGTACATTTTTAAACTAATTAATAAACATAATATACATAATATTCAATGTCTTCTGTTAAAAGGTTTTTTCTGTTAGTAACTTTTTCTTTTTAAAAAAATTTACTTATGTTAACAGAAATATGGCCAGCCTATTCAAATGAGATACATGGAACATGAAGAGAGACCAAAAGCTTTAACCGACTTGGGGAAAAAGATACAACTTGTCATGAAAGTGATAGAAGCGTACAGAAACAAGGTATTGAATTCATAAAGTCAACTGATGATGATGGCATGTGGAGTTCATGGTGAGAGTGGGGCAAATCTAAAAGTTCTCAGTACAAAGCTGTGACAGTTGTTGCTACCAAATTTCAGAGACATTATGCACCAACTTGAAACTTTTCATTTTTTATGAGAATTATCAGTAAATGATATTACTGCATTTAAAATACAGTGCAGGTATGTGCTTTTAATTTTTTTTAATTTCCTAAAACCACATTACAAATTAATCCATTGATCAAATCCATAGTGAGAGGTTTTCTTGGACCTTTTTTATTACAGGCCTTTTTGTAACTGGTCTCTGCTAGCCTTTATTTTTGTCCTGTGTCCTTTTTCTTTTGGTTTCCCTCTGTCTTCTAGTCTATTACTCACTTGCAATCCCCTGTACCCATGGTTCTTTTATATACATACCCAAATCTATATTACTACCCTTGACCTTTCCACTGATTTTAAGCTTCAAAAATTTAGTTAAATAATGATATCTCCACTTGGATATAACAATAAGATTTAACAAAATTAAGCTTATCATTTTTTTCCCTATAACCAGAGGTTAGCCAACTTTTTCTTTAAATATTTTTAATATTTTTTTATTGATTTCAGAGAGGAAAGGAGAAAGAGAGATAGAAACATCAATGATAAGAGAGTATCATTGATTGGCTGCCTCCTGCACGCCCCACACTGGAGATTGAGCCTGCAACCAGCACATGTGCCCTGACCTGGAATCAAACCATGGCCTCCTGGTTCATAGGTTGATGCTCAACCATGGAGCCATGCGAGCTGGGCTAACTTTTCTTTAAATGAACAAATAGGCTTTTAGGCTTTTCAGGCTTTATCTCTATACAGCCATTCAACTCTTCATTGTAGTGTAAAAGCAACCATATATGACATGTACATTAATGGGCCTGGCTGCATTCCAAAGTAACTTTATTTAAAAACAGGTGGCAGACTGTATTTGGTCTGTAGGACAAGTTTGCTGACTCCTGCTTTAAATAAATATTCACCCAGCCTGTGTCGCTCAGTGTTTAGAGCATTGTCCCATGCACTGAAGAGTCGGGTTTGATTCCCAGTCAGGGCACATATCCAGGTTAAGGGTTTAATCTCCTGTCAAGGTGCATACAGGAGGCAGTCAATCGATGTTTCTCACATTAATATTTCTCCCTCCCTCCCTCTCTCTCTATAACCAAAGAAGATAACATATCCTCAGGTGAAGATTAAAAAAAATTAAATATTCATTTTGGTAGCAAGGGAATACATAATTTTCCCAATTTTTATCATTGCCATTACATTGAATTTAACAAAAGAGGAGGAGGAGGAGGAAGAGAGAGAGAGAGAGAAAGAGAGAGAGAAACATCAGTGATGAGAGAGAATCATTGATTGGCTGCCTCCTGCACGCTCCACACTGGGGATTGAGCCCGCAACCTGGGCATGTGCCCTGACTGGGAATCGAACCATGAGTTCCTGGTTTATAGGTTGATGCTCAACCACTGAGCCATGCTGGCTGGGCAGGAAAGGCTAGCTAGCACCTGAAAGATTCAAGAAGAGTATCAATAATAGCTTACGTTGATCAAGCACTTAGTGAATTTGAAGCAATTTCATATGGATTATCTTACTTCATTCTCACAAGGATATATAAGAAAAATGCAGTGCTTAAGCAACTTGTCAAGGTCGTAAATAGTGAGGGTCAGGATTAAAACCTAAGCATCACCCAGCCACTGTGGTTTAGTGGTTGAGTATCGACCCATGCACAAGAGGTTGCTGGTTCAATTCCTGGTCGGGGGCATGCAAGAGGCAGCTGATCGAGTTGATGTTTCTCTCTCATTGATGTTTCTATCTCTCACTCTCTGTCTCCCTCTCCCTTCCTCTCTCTCTAAAAAGAAACAAAAATCAATAAAAACAATACTTAAAAACAAAACACCTAAGCAGTACCAAGTTAACATACAAACTCTTAACTATGGTGCTTTTCACTATACAATGTAGAAAGAGGTTAATTATTACAGAAAAAGATTTGTGAAATTTATAAAATAATATTGCAATCCAAGCGACCCAGAAGACAACTCCAGGTAAAGTTTGTGAATGTCCCTGCCAATGTCAGCGTCCTAACTGTCCAAACAGGTACAAATAGAACATAAGGATAATGGAAAGATAGGAGGAGCAAGCCAACAGTGAAAACACCAAGACTGTTTCAAACATGGTATTGGAGATTCCCATACAATTAACTACGGCCCAGGCTGTAGCAGTCTTCTTGAGAGTGCAGGTTTAAGAAATTATCCTAAGTAAGAGAGACACTTATGTTCAAGGATTTTTCGTTTTTATCATGTGCCAGACTCCCTTCAAGGGGCTGGAACTACAGCATCAAACAAAAACATTGAACCTTAGGCTTTAGTGGGAAAAGGTAGCATATAGTGATAAAAATCTATGGAAAAAGTAAGGAACTGTCAGAGGTGGAGATTTGTCAGAAGGGCAGACTACTAATTAGATGACATATATGTGAGGGGAGAACTGAAGGAGGCGAGGGTTCAAGATACATGATAACTAAGAAAAAAGTTCTACAAAAAGGGAATAGCAGTTGCAAAACCTCGAGGGGAGAACATGCTGGAGAAACAACAAGGAGGCCACTGTGGTTAAAACAGTGGTGGTGGGTAAGCAGTTATCAGATCATAAAGGGCCTATTAGGCCTTTAGAAAAGTTTGGCTTTTCCTCTGAGAATAGGAATCCATTGCAGATTTTGAGCATAAAAGTAATATGATTTAACTTATTTACGTAGGGACCTAGAAGCAGAGAGACTAGTGCAGCCATTATTAGAATAATACAGACAAGAGACAATGGGAGACTTGAACCTGGGTAGTGGAGGGGGAAGAAGTGGTTAGATTTTTGCTGCATTTATTTAGAAGGCAGAGCTAATAAGATCTGATAGATTTATATAAATATAACAGAAAGAGGAGTCCAAAATGACTCAAAGGATTTGGGTCTGGAAGGATGAAATTGCCATTTACTGGGAAGAGTAGGTAGGGAGGTGATTGAAATATAGGGCATCATTTCAAACTTCACAAATAGAAAATCAATTTGGAAGTTGGATATAGAGTTGGGATTTCTGGGAAGAGGTTCAAGGCTAGAGTTTGTGGTTTTTTGTTTTTAAGAATGTAGATACAGCATGAATGGGGAAGAACTTAAGCAATGATCCATAAGTTGGAAGGAATTCAGAAAAATGGGGTGGGGGAGGAGAGGGGGAATGCACAGAAACTGAGAGATGATGGGCACATAATTTGTAATCATACAAATAGAAAGATGGATCGAGTATCTGATGAAGCATCACCATCCTCTCTGTTCTTTGGCTTTGGAGTGTTTTTTCATTCTCTTTTCCTTTATCTCCATGTCCAATCTCCAATTCATCAGGAGACCCTCTTTTCATATGTTGCATTGCCCATTTTTTTTCTGGTTCTGTGGCTAACAATTTAAACCATGGCTTGTTATCGTGTCCTGTATGTATGGCGGCTGCAATTCTCTCTTTTTTAAAAATATATTTTTATTGTTTTTGGAGAGGATGAGAGAGGGAGATAGAAATATCAATGATGAGAGAAAATCATTGATTGGCTGCCACCTGCACACCATCTACTGGGGATCGAGCCTGCAACCCAGGCATGTGCCCTTGACTGGAATCGAAACTGGGACCCTTCAGTCTGCAGGCCGACCCTCTGTCCACGGAGCCAAACCAGCTAGTGCTGCAATTCTCTTTTTCAGACAGCATTATGCAATTCCCCTTATCTATAGTGTTTTGTTGTATATTCAGAAATTTGTTTCGTTTTCCATATGCCTGCTTCCCTGATTTCTCTTTCCTAACAAATTCAATTCCATGCAGCTTCTTTTTTGGCTAAGTACCTTTCCTTGAATATTCACCACTAGTCATTTTTTTTCTAAGCCTGAATCCTTCAGAAAGCCTTTCCTTTTAAGAACCCATACTGATTTTTATTTTGCCCCAGTCTCTTCAGTTCTATGTAACATGTATGTGGCTTCTTCACATGGGTATGTGCAAGGTATATAGTCAATAAATTTTATTAATAAAATTTATTTACTGAAAAATGTTCCATTAAGTAAAGTTTTTTTTAATAGGATGAAAGATATGATCATTTGGATCCTGCTGAAATGGAAAAAGTTGAAAAATATATCAATGAAGCCATGAGTTGGCTGAACAGTAAGATGAATGCACAGAATAAACTAAGTCTCACTCAAGATCCTGTGGTGAAAGTTTCAGAAATAGTTGCAAAGTCAAAGGTAAGAAACTATAGAATGCTCTTTTTAAGGGGTTCAAGCACTAAAAATTTTTAATGGAAGTCATAATTTTTTATTTTGAAAAAATTCTAGGTGGGTCATCTCTGTCCCTTGATTTCATTAGTCACACAAGGCCTTTTTTTAAAAAAAATTTTTTTAACTGTAATGCAGAATGAAATAAAACACTTTGCCAACTTTTGACTGTCAAATATGTTAGACTTTTCTGGACTGGGTAAGACCTGTAAGTCTCCATTGTAAACTTGGCAGTATGGTCAGTCTTTGCATAATTCAAAATGTGTTAAGTCCTATGGTAAAATCTTATTTCTAGGATAAAGTTTCCATTCTGAAAACATTACTACTGAAAATTTCAGTTGATCATAGAAAACATAAAAATAGGGCACAAACTTTTCAATGAAGATCAGCATCAACATAGGAATATGAATAAAGACATTGGATAAGCAGTTGACAAAAGAAATACATGTTCAATAAAAATATGGAAAATATAAAAAGTATTATTCATCCTTATCACTAATCTAAAAAATACAAATCTCTCTTTTCACCCATCTGAAGTTGTGTGTTTACATTTATAATCTTGCCATAATTGTCAAGGGTATGAAGATGAATGCTTTCCCTGCGTAACTTGGTTAAATCTGTTTCAACTTTTCTGGGATATTGTATCTCAATATGCATACAAATTTAAAATGAGTAGGCACTTTACCCCGGAAATCAAATATCTAGGAATTCATCCTAAATTGATTATTGCACAGGTATATGCAGATTAAATACCTTTGTTTATAATAGTAAAAAATTGGAAACACCTAAAATACCTATCAGTAAGCAAGTCAATGAATAAATTGATACATCCATATAACACTAGTCATTAAATATTTTAAGTATAGAGATACATCTATTTATATATAAAGATGTGTGCAACATATTGAATGAAAAATGAAGATTACAGAATATAAAGTTATCTCACTGTATAAATTAATGTGTTAATAGATGGATATATTTGTATATATGTGTGTGCCTGGACATTCATTTAGAAGGATCATCACCCAAAATGTTAGTATCTGTAGGATATGGAATTTCAGGTGATTTTTTCACCTAGTATGTTTTTAGGTATCGGATGTTTTTTAACAGAAACAGGTATTATTTTAATCAAATAGAGCACTAAACGTATTTTCCTTTTGAGAAAGTTTTGCAAAGAAGCTGTAATAATTTATTCCTCATCAAATGAAGTGCTAAGTATGATGAAAGCAGTTTGCCATTAAAACATTCCCCCAGGATGTTATTCCCTATCTTTCCATCCCTATCTCAATCTCTGTGACACCGGTCTTGAAAATATTTTAATGGTCTTTTTTGTATATGTATATATAAATAAATAAATAAATAAATAAATAAATAAATAAATAAATAAATAAATAAATAAAGCAAGCAAGCAACAATTTAGAAATACATTGTATTTCTTCTAAATAATTAAATTGCATTTACTTTCATGGTTTATTCTCTCAACATAATGGGCTACTCAGTTGTTTTAAAAAAGTAAAGTTAGTATGTATGTTTTCATGTAAATGTTGAAAAATATCAATTCATGAAATAGGTGCTGACATAATTCTCATAACAGAGCAGTAGGCATATTTTAATGAAATTAATTAAAAGTTATTTGCAATAGTAATTCAAAAAGAATTATGCATCCCTGTTAATTACAGCATTTTTATAGTAGCTAAGATAAAGAAGCAAATTAGGTGTCTGTTGGTAGGTGAATGGATAAGGAAGATGGAATATTACTCAGCCATAAAAAAGAATGAAAAATTGCCACTTGCCACAACATGAATGGACCTAGAAGGTATTATGCTAAGTGAAATAAGTCCAGTAGAGAAAGAAAAATAGCAGATGATTTTAGTTTATGTGTACAATCTAAAAATCAAGACAAAATAGAAACAGACTTCATGATACAGAGAAAAAAAGTGATGGTTGCCAAAGAGGAAGGGGACGAGGGATAGGTATAAGAGTTGAAGAAGGAGGGGAGGATAAGAGGTACAAACTTATAGTTATAAAATAAAGAAATTATGGAGATAAACTGTAAAGCATAAAGAAAATAGTCGCCGAAACTGGTTTGGCTCAGTGGATAGAGCGTCGGCCTGCAGACTGAAAGGTCCCAGGTTCAATTCCGGTCAAGGGCATGTACCTGGGTTGCGGGCACATCCCCAGTAGGAGATGTGCAGGAGGCAGCTGATCGATGTTTCTCTCTCATCGATGTTTCTAACTTTCTATCTCTCTCCCTTCCTCTCTGTAAAAAATCAATAAAATATATTAAAAAAAAAGAATAAAAAAAAAAAAAGAAAATAGTCAATGATACCATAATAACTTTGTATAGTGACAGTTAATAGACTTATTGTGGTGATCATATCATAAGATATATAAATGTTGAATCAGTATGTTGTACATCTGAAAGTAACATCATATTGTATGTCAACTGTAATTAAAAAATTTTAATGTTTAAAAATAATGACTCCTGCTGAAGTAAACTATATTTTAAATTATGAGGAACCAATTTTTAGGAAGATTCTATATAAAAACCACTGGTAAAGATTAAATAGTTCCACTGACATGCACTAGCCCAGAAGGTAAATCTCTCAGTGAGGTATTTGAAGAAACTCAGTTGGTTATGTAACTGAGCTAACATAAATTCAGGAATGTGGAATTATATGGAAATTTAGAAAGTTAATGTGGAATTTAACAGTGGAATTTTTAATGTAATCAATATTCTTCATGTCTTTAGGAACTGGATAATTTCTGTAACCCCATCATTTACAAACCCAAACCAAAAGTAGAGGTTGCAGAAGACAATGCAAAAGCTAATAGCGAACACAACGGACAGATGGATGGACAGAGTGGGACTGAAACTAAACCAGATACAACAAAAGACAGCTCACAGCATACTAAATCTTCTGGAGAGATGGAAGTGGACTAAGTCTTAAATTTACCTTCACATAATTCAAACAGTGCAAGTAACCATGGGATCCATTCTTCTTTTACATCTGATACACACAACAGATGTTCAGTTGTTCTTGACCACTTTTTGTCATTTGTTATTTGGAGTAGTTTTGAAAAGTGTTTTATATTGAGTACACATCTATTAATTTCCATTGCTGCTTATGTGAAGCTTTAGCTGAATATAGATTTACAAGTCAGTTTAAGCTTTCCTAATATATTTTATATCACATGCAAGATTGATATAAATCTACCTTATTTAAAGCTTCTACTTGGATAAACTTCAGCTTCTTATTCAGGAAAGTATACTGTATTGCACTATTGTCGCAGAAGCATAGATATAATTGATCATTATTTTGAAAAACAAATATTGAAACTGATGTGGTTTAAAGTCACTGGGGCACTGACTTTTCTCTAGTTATTGTATTGTTCTAACTTAAATATTAAAACAAATAAGAGGTTCCTTGACAAATTAGTCCATCTCATTGGTGTGTCATGAGAACTCCAAAAGCTTTGCTTTCATCACGTAAATGAACCAAATCACACGTTGAAAGGGAAAATGCATAATTTTATGTTAAGGTGACACCAGCAGTTTTCTTCCTTTATTAGAAATGTGGATTGATGTTTTCTTAGACTAATTCAGTATCATTTTCACTTGAAACTTCTGATCTACTTGTCCTGAAGAGCTGCTGCTGTACTAGCCTAAAGAAAGCTTTTTTATGAAAATACGTTCATGTGAAGTGGGAAATGCTGTTGACCTACTCAGACATGCATCTGTGATACTGATAGCCTGTTTCAGTTTTGATAGTTGTTTTAGTTTATGAATTGATTCTGTTAATATCTTAACACAGGGAAGGGGGAAATGGCACAATGTATTGCATTATGTACACTTATCACTGAAGTACTTAATGTTAAGATATAGAAAAACACTATTAAATAAGTGGTAATACCTAAAAAGAATCACTTATACCCTAAGTCTTAGGAAATAATGCTTGTAATGAACTTAACTATGTTACATATCAACAGGCAAAATAGAGAATGTTACAGAGTTTAATATGATGTGATTAAATTTTAATTCCTACTATATATTACCTGTTCAGACCTTGGCTCCAGTTTTGGTGCTTCTTATATAAATTATATGGGACAAGGGACTGTGAAATTAAGATATTTTAAGGACTTAATCTGTGTTTCATCACCAAACTTGTTCACATTGTTCAGTTCTGTCCACAGGCTTGAAATTAACTGGGAGTAGACTGAAATGATTTCTAAACATATAAGAAAAAGAAGCATAGACAATGCCTGGGTTCTTGTATTTAATGCCTATCAACTAGATTGACCTAATACTGAAATTTTCAAAGGCTTACTTTTTCCCAAAGCTACACCTTTACATTAAGAATAATTAATATTCACTTAAGTAGTACAAATTGAGAGTTTAATATTTTTAGGGATGGTCATTATTTCTCACAACTAGTTCTCTAAGAGAGATTTTGTTTCTACAATGTAGTCTGCACTGAAAGGGGAGTGGGAGGGAGTGCACTTTCCAGGGATGTTTATTCATCCTTTTTGAGGAAGATGTCCCTTGTTTGCATTTTTAAAAATCATATATCCTCAATATATTTTAATGTTTTCTAGTCTTTAAACTGTCCTTGTTATAATACATTTAAAATGAAGTAATTATATCCATTAGTAATAAGTGATAAAGTACCTTATTATGAAAAGCATTTATCAGTTACTTTTCATTTATATGTTGAATGTATATGTTCATTTGGGGAAGAACAAAATTATTAAAGGGAATTCATAACAGTACAAGTAAGGAGTTTATAGCTTTTTCTTGAGTTAGCAAGACCACCACTATCACTATTTTAGGAGCTATTCCTCAGAAACCTCTTAGGAATAAATGTGGGAACAACCCTTTCTTCATCTTAATTGTCTAGTATGTCCTGACATTTTTCATTCCTTAAATCAGTTTATGTAGTTCTGTGTTTTGGTCCAATATATAACATTCCAATCGTTGCAGTTATATAACACTTAATGAGTTAAATACATCCAAAGATAATAAGTATGCTTTTTACCTATTTAATCAACTTAATTTATATTTTCAAACACTCTTTAACCTTATTATGTAGTTATTTATTGACTACATTAGAATGTAATGTAGTTCTTCTACAAGAGAATGTTCTCCTAAATACAGTTTTGGGTAGGTAGTATGGTTTAGTTTAATTTTAATCACTGAAATATGCAGTGCTAGACAAAAGAATTAAGTATTTTTTTCAAAAGCAAAAGCCATTATAGATTTTTAAAAGATACTTAGCAAAATAGACTGTTTTCCTATAGTAGGCAAATAAGGACTAAGTATAAGAAATATCTAGGATGATCTACACTAATAAAAGAGAAAGATGCAAATTGACCATATCTTTGCGACTCCCACCAGCCAATCAGGAGTGAGTATGAAAATTAACTCAGCAAAGCTGGCGAGTTAATTTGCATATGCAGGTGTCAAGCAGCCTGAGGCAGGGTGGGATGTAGATGTTCCCCACTGCCCCAGCCACTCCAGGCTTCTGGGCAATATGGGAAGGCAGAAAGGTGGCTCCGGCCGGAGCAAAGGCAGTGCCGGTAGCCAGGGGCAGGAAGGCCCATTCTTGCACGAATCTTCGTTCATCAGGCCTCTAGTTAATAAATATTAGTATATTTTGACTATGGAAAAATATAAATTCTTTGGTTTGAAAAATAACTTTTTTTCTTTTTTTTATTGTTTAAAGTATTACACATAGTAGTACATATATATCCTTTTTTTCCCCCATTGACCTTCTCCCAGCCTCCCCTACCCCCTGTTGAAAAATAACTCTTGATAGCCTATTATTATGATTATAAAAACAAACACTGCTCATAATATAGCAATAATATAACGAATTTTTATTCCTTAGCAGTAATCAGAATTCTTGAGTTTTAAAATAACTAGAAACAGCACACCAAAGAATTAGACTATTGGAATATCAGATAATCTCAGTTTTAAAAAGGTAACTGGTCTCTTATTAAGAACTAAAGATTTCTTAGACTTTTTGGGGTGGCAATTTTTAGTATGTTCATGATTATTTCCTTGATAGAATTCTTTATTAAAAGTGAATTTTGGGGCTCAGTTATCAATATAATAAAATGGTAGTGTTAAAGCATTTTATCCAAATTAGCACATCTTTAACTATTTTGAAAAATTATTCATATTTAAAGACGATACTTGAAGCTCCAGTGGCGCAATCGGTTAGCGCGCGGTACTTATAAAGACGATACTTGAATATAGTAATCAAATTAGCTTATTTCAGTTTGTCCCAAAATAGATATAGCCATCCCTCTTTTTCATCAATTTAAACTGTAAACATTCCCATTAAGAATTTTTTGTTGTACTTATTGTTAATCCTCACCCAAGGATATTTTTTCCCATTGATTTTTTAGAGAGAGAGGAAGAGGGGAGACGAGAGAGAGAGAGAGAGAGAGAGAGAAACAGATGTGAGAGCCTCACATCCACTGGTTGCCTCAGGCACATGCCCTGACCAGAGCCTGTAATCAAATCCTTGACCCTTCCATGCCCAGGCCAAAGCTCTAACCACAGAGAAACACCAGCCAGGGCAAGACTTTGTTGTTTTTTGTTTTTTCAATATTTTGTTTTAATGGTTGGTTTTTGGTACTCCACACAAATTAATGCTAAGGCAAGATTTACAAGTCTTAAATTACTAGAAAAATAGAGTTCATGTTTCTCACCTTATAGAATTTTACAACAAAAAAACTTCAGTTCTAAAGTAAATGTTATTTTGTGTTTAAACTTTGGAAGTTCTGAGTTTTAAGTGGAATTTTATTTTGTGATATTTGATTCTGTAAAACTTAATCAGAGGCATATAACTAATTGTATTGCTCTATTAATATTTGAAATCTGCTAATTAAATAGCAACTGCTAACTTTTCAAATGATGTAGGTAGGGACACTTACAAAGTTGGATACTGATAGTGTATCCTTTTAATGTGTTTTTAACTGAGTGATTTAGCAAACTAAATCTTCTTAAAGCAGTCAGTCAGTTTCAGAAAATAGACTTTTTGATCAAAAAAGAAAAACAGGTTTAAAATTACCTTTTGTTTTTTTTATCAAGGTCTGATTTAAAGTATCATTTTAAAGTAATTCCCTGGAAGCACATAACCTTTTCTTTTAATAATTTACAAAAAATTATTGCAAATAAAAAACCCAAGACTATTAACCAAACAAAAAAGAAACTTTAACTATTTTACTTTCACATCTATAATTTAAAATACACTATTCTTCTATGTATGCATGTTTCCTTTGAAAGAAGCTTTGGGTTTACAATACAGCCACTTGTCTAAGTTTTTTCCTACTAAATTCAAGGGTAATTGTTTCACATAATAAATGGGCACCTGGAATTTTTAGAATAACAAACTGCTTAGAAGAAGAGAAGAACACATTAATGTCTGTGGCAGTGGTCAGTATCGATAGGTAGTAATGGCTTTTTCCATCTGCTGGATCCCTAAGGGATACCTCACATATTGTTAGAGTATTAAAAGAAAAGGCACGTGTGTTAAAATACATTATCAAATGACTTGAGCTTTCAGTTAAAAAAACAACACACAATTGAATCATGAACATTTGATTCAGTCTTTCAAATAGGTAAACACCCGTAACAACAGTTAATTAATAGTATGATCTTTGGTTTGGAATCTCTAATTAGTATCATGTTCTAACTCACAGGATAATTATTAGGGGAATGTACTGATACCTAGAAATGACCCATCCTATAAAGAGATGAGTGAAAATTCAACATGTTTTAGATAGTTTGATTGCATTATGATGTGTAAACTATAAATGGAAATGGTCCTTAGTCTTTTCTGTCACATTTTATTTACCTGTTCGTCCAGGTCTAGACTCTTAATAATCATTATATTTTGCAGAAGTCTATTTCTCCTTTTTATTTTGGATTATTCTTTAGACCTTTTATTTCATGAATTTTGAAAATTTAAATCATTTTTTTATTTTTCAATTACAATTGACAGTGTTATAGTTATATAACTAAGTGATCATCCTGATAAATCTAATTCCCATCTGATACCATGCACAGTTATTAGAATATTATTGACTTTATTTCCTGTGCTATACTTTACATCCCCATGAATATTCTGTAACAATCAATTTGTATTTCTTAATCCCTTCACCTTTTTCACCCAACCCCCCTCCCATTTGGCAGCCATTGAAATGTTCTCTGTATAAGTCTGTTTCTGTTCTGCTTTTGTTTATTTTGTTTTTTAAGATTGATGAGAGAGCCCTAGCTGGTTTGGCTCAGTGGGTAGAGCATCAGCCTGCAGACTGAAGGGTCTCAGGTTTGATTCCAGTCAAGGGCACATGCCGAGGTTTCGGGCTTGATCCCCAGTAGGGGGCATGCACGAGGCAGCCAATCAATGATTCTCTCTCATCATTGATGTTTCTATCTCTCTCTCCCTTCTCCCTCCCTCTCTGAAATCAATAAAGATATATTTTTTAAATACTGATGAGAGATATATATTTATTGTCATTTTATTGTTCATATTTTTAATCTTTTTTTTTTCTTCTTCTTAAAGAAGACCCTTTAACATTTCATGTAATACTGGTTTGGTGGTGATTAACTCTTTTAGCTTTTCCTTGTCTCTGAAGCTCTTTATGTCTTTTAATTCTAAATGATTGTTTTGCTGGGTAATCTTGATTGTAGGTCTTTGCTAGTCATCACTTTGAATATTTCTTGCCACTGCATTCTGGCCTGCAAAGTTTCTTTTGCGAAATCAACTGACAGTTATATGGGCATTCCCTTGTAGGTAGCTAACTGCTTTTCTCTTGCTGCTTTTAAGATTCTTTGTCTTTAACCTTTAGCATTTTAATTATGATGTGTCTTGGTGTGGGCTCTTTGGGTTCCTCTTGTTTGGGACTCTCTGTGCTTCCTGGACTTGTATCTATTTCCTCCACCAGGTTAGGAAAGTTTTCTGTCACTATTTTTTTCAAATAAAGTTTTCAATTTCTTGCTCTCTCTCTTCTCCTTCTGGCACCCTCATTATTCAACTGTTGGTAAGTTTGAAGTTGTTCCAGAGACTCCTTACACTTTCTTCTTTTTAATTCTTTTTTCTTTTTGCTATTCTGATTGGGTTTTTGCTTCCTTATTTCCAAATCACTGATTTGATTTTCAGCTTCTCTTCTACTGTTGAATCCCTGTAAATTAGTTTTTATTTCAGTTAGTGTATCCTTCTTTTCTGATGGGTTCTTTTTGTTTGTTTGTTTCCATGTCCATTTTTATGCTGTTGAAGTTCTAAGTTCAGCTATTCTCCTCTAAGTTAATTGGACATCTTATAACCAGTGTTTTGAAAGCTATATCTAATAGATTGTTTGTCTCCATTTTATTTACTAGTTCTTTTTCTGGAGTTTTGTTCTGTTCTTTCATTTGGTATCTGTTTCTTTGTCTCCTCATTTTGGCAACATCTCTTTGTTTCTGTATATTAGGTAGAGCTGCTGTCTCATGGGCTTGGTAGAGTGGCATAATATAGTAGACTAGAGGCCCAGTGCATGAAATTCACGCATGAAAGGGGGGTGTCCCTCAGCCTGGCTGCACCCTCTCCAATCCGGGATCCCTCTCACAATCTGGGACCGCTGGCTCCTAACCACTCACCTGCCTGCCTGCCTGATCACCCCTAACTGCTCTGCCCTGCCGGCCTGATTGCCCCTAACTGCTCTGCCCTGCCAGCCTGATCGCCCCTAACAGCCTCTGCCCTGGCCCCACCACCGTGGCTTTGTCTGGAAGGACAACTGGAAGATGTTTGGTTGACCTGGTCTAATTATAGCATATTACCCTTTTATTAGTATAGATGTCCTGTAAGGTCCAGTGGCACAGCCTCCCAGGTCACCCAAGATGGGTACTTCAAGTGCTCTCTCCCATCCCTGTATGGGCTGTATACACCCTCCTGTTGTAGTTGAACTTTGATTGTTGGCACATTAGTAGGAGGGATTTACACCCAAACTGATCAACTGCAATGACTGGCTGTGACCAACAACCACTGTGGAGGATCAGCTGTGCAGGAACTCACCCCATAGAGCAGCACTTACTTCAGTGGGGATCTGGTGCCCACTAAATTCTCCCCTTGAGTGTGTCACTGTGAAGGTAGTTGGCTGGTGCTTTGATATAGTCTAAAGCTTTCCACTGGGTGTGCTGTCTCTGCAATCTCCCAGTCGGTACAGGCTACGGCCAGCTATCACCTGTGTTCTTCCTAGGGCCACCCAGCTTGAGCTAAAAAACCACCTGCAGATAGCTACTATTTGTGCTGGACTTGGAGGTACCCAGGAGAGGCCAAGCTGCAAACCACTATTGCTTTGCTGGGCCTGGGGCCACTTAGCAAGATGTAGGAGGCATGCTAAGGCCAGATGCTGCTTGTTTGAGAGATTTTAGGAAAGTCTGAAGTGTGAGCCAGGAAAAGACACTAGAAACAGCTTGGGTAGGTTAGCAAGTTTGGTGGGGGTGGGGTCTCAGGGGATAATCAAGATAGGGCAAACTGTGTGAACTGAGTTGATAAAGATTATATGTGACACTCGCCTGCCAGCTCTGTGGGGGGAGGGCTCATCAAATGAATGGTGGCCTGTGCCAGCACTTTTATCTGGGAGAAAGCTGCCCCTGACCCAATTCTCACCCTGATGCCAGACAATTCAGTTCCACCCCATATGTCCCTGGTGCCTTTCTAGCTGCTATCCCAGTGCTAGAGCTCAGATGAAGTGAGTCAGAGTAAGTCTGTGTGTAAGCAGACTTACCTACCTGGGACTACCTGGGACCTACCTGGGACTCAACAGCCCTGTCTCCCCCTCAGCCACAATCCCCACTGATTTTTACAGCCAGAAGTTGTTGGGATTCCTCTTCCCAGATTGGAACCCTGGGCTTGGGGGCCTGGTATGGAGATTGGGTCCCTTTGCTCCTCAGAGAGAACCTCTACAGCAGAGATACCCTCCTCAAAATCCACCACATGGGTGTGTAACCAACTTATTCTGCATCTCTGCCCCTCCTACTAATCTCAGTGTAGCTGCTTCTTTAAATCCATGAATGTAGGACTTCTGTTCAGCTACATTTCAGGTGGTTCTGAATGATGGTGGCTCTGTAGTTTAGTTGTAATTTTGATATATTTATGGGAGGATTTGAGTATCATGTTTACCTACACCTCCATCTTTACTAGAAGTCTCTATTTCATGGATTTTAAAGAAGTTTCACAGCTATCATATCACTTTAATAGCTAATTTAATTCTTTGTCTCCCATTTATTCTAATACCAAATCTTACTGTTAAGAATTTTATCTTAAATTCATACTGGAAAAGCCATTTCCATATAGAATACCTTTAAATTTTAATAGTGGCTTGGTCAAGTATATTTTTACATCTGACCTTAGAATATTTTTAAGCAGTTCTGGACCAAACGAGATCAATTTTATGAGTATTAAGCAACCAACATCCCTCATTTTTAATTCAAATATCAATGTGACAAAATAACAAGGGTCAGAAATTAAAATGCGTGTTAAAGATTAGACACCTTCAATTCTTTGCTGCTTTCTGATTACATACCTGTATTGGTGCATCTCCTTGTTTTTTTAATTTCCTAAATTTCTTGCTTCCAAGAACTTAAGTTAAAATAAAATGATCTTGAAATCATATGAACCCACCCAGAGTATACATGTTAAAAATGTAATTAGAGGTGGAAATCTAGGTAATGGAAGCTTTAAAGTGTTGTGATTTTTTTCCCCCTGAAACAAGCGTTTATGGCTTAGTCTTACAAGGACACTCACATTAAAAGCGATTACCTTTTATATTTGGTAGGATGAAGCCATTGTTATTTAATACCAGTTTATAGAAGCAATATTTAGTGAAGTTACCAAATTGTTTAGTATTAACAATATGGCATCCAAGTCATTTTTCTTTTCTCCAACCATTATTAAAATAATTTATGTACACAGTGACTCTAACTCTAGTCATTAATGTAAAATAACTTCAGGCAATTTAGTTGCTATTAGCTTATAATAACTTTTTTTAAAAGAAAACTACCACAGCCCTAACTGGTTTGGCTCAGTGGATAGAGTGTTGGCCTGCAGAGTGAAAGGTCCCAGGTTCGATTCCGGTCAAGGGCATGTACCTTGGTTGTGGGCACATCCCCAGTAGGAGGTGTGCAGGAGGCAGCTGATCGATGTTTCTCTTTCATCGATGTTTCTAACTCTCTATCCCTCTCCCTTCCTCAGTAAAAAATCAATAAAATATATTTTTTTAAAAAAACTAACTAAAGAAAACTACCACATTTGATTTCTCAATTTCTCTTTTTTTTTTTTAATACAAAGAGTGACCAGTGCAATGCAGAAAATCATAATCAAGTGTGATGTGTCTATAAAAATTAACTGAGTTGTGCATGTAACAGACACTAGCTTTAATGAATGAACATGAGAATCTGGTTTGTGATTTTATGTTGGTAACATTCTAGGAATATATACTTGGCATACAATCTTGATTCACAAACATCCATAAAAATGCTTACTACGGCAGTATCAAAGTATATCAACATTTTCTATGTATGCAATGGGCATCTTCATACTAGTGATCAAATAAATGACAATTGATAATAAATGCAATTCATTTTGGATGTCAGTGCACATTGTCAAGAAGATATGTAATTAAAATAAACATATATCTACTTATTCCTTTAACCATGAGTTTTGCACATCTGATGTTTAATTTTCACATACTGGATTTCACTGACCCACTGGCGGTTTGTAGACAGGTCATCAGAGTCACAGAAACTTGTTTGGCAATAATGGTTTCTGAGTAAATTGGCCAATTTTTCAAAATCAAATGTTACTGCTTCTGAAAACTAAAATATGGTAAACTCGTAATGCAGGACTTAGGGCACCAACCCCCTGGTGTATCTGAAAATCCACATATAACTTTTGACTCCCCTCTCTATCACAGATGGGTTCCAGGACCCCCTATGAATGCCAAAATCCACAGATGCTCAATTGGGGTAGAACAATGGATACAGTTGGCTCTCCGTATTTGAGGATTCCCAACCGCAATGGACAGTACTGGTTTTGATCCCCTGTTGGTTGAATATGAGGATGCAAAACCCAGGGACAGAGGGCATGGTTTATATATACTGGGGGGGGGGGGGGGGAGGGTCCATATTTTTCAAGGGTCAACTATAGTAGCTCATTTTGGAATTGTCAGAGTTTTATATTAGAATATAACTAGGAATAAATGAATTTGAAGTCTAGAAATTTTCAATAGGAAAAGAGAGGAGCTCCCTTCCCCAGAGTCTCATAACAGCTCCTCTGTTTAAGAATTGCTATTCCTGAAAAAAATGTATCAAATAACTTAGCATGTTGAGATAAGAAAATGATTGAGTACCCATGGTCTAGATTAGAGCATTTGGTCCTTAATCTTATAGGGGTTGAATAATGCATGAAAACTTGAAGGATAATGGACCCTCAATCCAGAAAAAATGTTTAAATCCCCATGCACGTTAAACTTTCCAATGAGATGCAATTAAATATTTCTAAAGTAAAGAAGGCTGACCCTGGCCAGGCAGCTCAGATGGTTAGGGTACCGACCTGATAGGCCAAGGTTGTGGGTTTGATCCCTGGTCATGTCACATACAAGAATCAACCAATGACTACATAAATAAGTAGAACAAAAAAATCAAAGTTTCTCTCTAAAAAAAAAAAAAAATTTTTTTTTTTAAGCTGAACAATTGGCAATTCATTCCTAGTCATCGTATCCTGAGTTTGGGATTTTGCATTTTTTTTAAACCTCAGTTCCTAATAATTAAATAGGAAAGAAATTATAATCTTCCAGAGGTGAAGAAAGAATGTCTGTTGATTGTAAGGTGAAAAAAATAGGGGAATATTGGGATAAACAGTGAGCTTTAATATGATAATAGAGCAATTTACCAGGAAGATAATAACTCTGAAACAACAGCCTCTAAATATATAAAGCTATTAACAGTTACAAGAGAAGTTTAGGTCCACAATGACAGTGATAACTGATAGTAGGCAATCCTATATAAAATCCTAATATGCAAATCGACCTAACAGTGGAACAACTGTTCGCTATGAGATGCACTGGGGGGCAGACACTCAACACAGGAGCTGCCCCCTGGTGGTCAGTGCACTCCCGCAGGGGAAGCGCCACTCGGCCAGAAGCTGGGCTCATGGCTGGTGAGCGCAGCGGTGGTGGCAGAGCCTCTCCCGCCTCTGCTGCAGGCTAAGGACCCCTCGGGGATGTCCGACTGCCGGTTTAGGCCCACTCTCAGTGGGCCTAAGCCAGCAGTCGGACATCCCCGAGGGGTCCCAGACTGTGAGAGGGCACAGGCCGGGCTGAGGGACGACTTCCCCCCCGCCCCCCATGCATGAATGTCATGCACCGGGCCTCTAGTAAATATATAAAAGAACTGAATATAATTTTTAAAACTAGCTCTAATACAAAAACTAGTTATGTTAAACTTTTTAAAGTACACACAGAATATTTATAAAAACTGATATATCATAGACCACAAAGCAAAGCTCAATAAATACCAAATATGCATACAGATTTTTAGACAACAGTGCAATAAGATTAGATGTCACCTATCAAAGTAGCCCCAACGAAATTTCCTTATGCCCATATGCTTGAATTGACCAAATTAACTTCCAGAAATGTCAAATCATGCTAAAAATTAGAAAATTTGACTACCAATGGAGTAATGTAAACTTAAATTGCAAATGCACACCCTTAAATCTCAATCCCTTTTAGATCTGCTTTTTTTCTCATTGCAATTCACAAGAATGCGCATAAGTGCTTAATAATCTTTAAATAAAAAGCTGATTATAAAACTTGGTAATGTGCAACTGAAGAACTATTTTAGAAGTTTATATACTTTAATACATATACTTAAAATGAAGGTTACAGATTAAATGACGTAATCACCCCAGTAAACAGAAAGACAACAGCAAAATAAACACAAAGAAATTGGAAGGAGCCATCCAGTGTGGCTCAGTGGTTGAGCACTGACCTATGAACCAGAAGGTTACTGTTCGATTCTTGGTCAGGGCATGTACCCAGGTTGTGGGCTCGATCCCGGGTAGGGGGCATCTGGGAAGCAGCCGATCAGTGATTCTTATTATTGATGTTTTTACCTCTCTCCCTCTTCCCTCCTCTCTGAAATCAATAAAAATACATTTTAAAAATGGAAGGAAGAAGAAAAAGCATAAATTAATAGCCAATGAAATAAAGAATAAACAAAATCAAACCCCTATCTGAAAATATTTTTCAAAAACAGATGCCTCTAGCCCTAGCCAGTTTGCCTCAGTGGATAGAGCATTGGCCTGGGGACTGAAGGGTCCAGGGTTGATTTCGATCAAGGGCATATGCGTAGGTTGTGGGCTCAATCGCCAGTAGGGAGTGTGCAGGAGGTAGCTGATCAATGATTCTCATCACTGATGTTTCCATCTCTCCCTCTCCCTTCCTCTCTGAAATCAATAAAAATATATGTTTTTAAAAAATCACCATATCCTCTAATATTAAAAACACACACATACAAAGATGCCTCTAAGTAGTTGATCAAGGAAAATAAATACATAAGCATTAAAGAAACTGATTTTGAGTTTTCAAATATCCATTAAAAATACAATTCCAGATAGTTTTTCATATATTCTAGGAATAAACTAAGTCCTTCCTAACTTCTTAATGTTTCAGATATTAGGGAAAAAAAACATTTCCTAATGCCTTTTATAAAGCTCATGTCACAGTACACTTTTTTTGTTAATCCTCACCTGAGGATATGTTTTTATTGATTTTAGAGAAGGGAGAGAGAAACCTCGATTGGTTGTCTCCTGTGCATGCCCTGATGGGACTGAATCCTGAACCTATGTATGTGCCCTGACAGGGAATCAAATCAGCAACCTTTTGGTGTACGACAACTCTCCAACCACCTGAGCCAACAAGCCAGGGCCACAGCATATTCTTGATGCCCTACCAGGGAAGAATATTATGAGGAATACAATTACTTTTTCAAACTCACTCATGAACATAAATGCAACAGATGACAAATTTTTATAAAGTCTTAGCAAAATGAATTCTTAAATATATTAAAAATATACTACCAAATTAATTTTATCCAAAGGATGCAAGAGTGATTTAGTGTTAGAAAATGTCATTCCCCACATTAACAGATTGAGGAAAAAATACATGATTATCTTAACAGATGTTGAAAAACCATTTTCTCATGATTTTAAAAAAGTAACCTTGCCAGGCCGGTGTTGCTCAGTGGTTGAGCATTGACTCATGAACCAAGAGGTCACCAGTTCGATTCCTGGGCAGGGTACATGCCCAGCTTCTAGGCTCGATCCCCAGTAGGGGCATGCAGGAGGCAGCCGATCAATGTTTCTCATCGATGTTTCTATCTATCCTTTCCCTTCTCTCTAAAATCAATAAAACATTTTAAGAAATAATAATCTTACACTACTCCTTAGTCCAAGCCACCATCATCTCTCACCTACATTATTGCATTAGTGTATATATTAACTGGTCTTCCTAACATCTATGCCCAACACAGGACTCAAATTGATCCTTTTAACAGTTGCATCAGACCTAGCCAGTTTGGCTCAGTGGATAGAGCATCGGCCCGTGGACCAAAGAGTCCGGGGTTTGATTCTAATCAAGGGCACATACTTCAGCTGCAGGCCCCAGTTAGGGAGATAACCAATTGATGGGCTTTTCTCACATAGATGTTTCTCTGTCTGTGCCTCCCCCTTTCCTTCCCCACTCTCTAAAAATCAATAAAAACATATCCTTGGATAAGATTTAAAAAAAAAAAACATGAGTTACTTTCCAAAACAGAAAGCAGTAGGACCAGATGGGTTCTCTGATGAACTCCACCAAATATGTAAGAAATTATACCAAATCTCTACAACCTCCTTCAGAAAACAGAAGTGGCCAGATGCAAGAGATGCATAAGGCAAGATATAAGGAAAGGGTGTGCAGCTTCCATGCCTTCTTCAGGCATTCCACTCTCCCCAAAGGTCACGTGTTCACCAACCCAGAAGCTCTCTGAACTCCATTCTTCTGGGTTTTTATGGAGACTTCATTACATAGTTATGATTCATTAAATCATTAGCCATTGTTAATGGATTCAACCTCCAATCCCTCTCCCCTCCCAGGAGCCCTGGGGGTAGGAGTAAAAGTTCCAACTTCTAATCACATGGCAATCAACCCCCATTCTTAGGTGTGTTCCAAAAGTATCCTTATAGACAGACACCTTCAAGCTAAGTGATGAGAACTTACGATATTTAAATGATCTTGGGAGCTATAAGCCAGGAACTATGGATGAAGACCAAATATATATGAGAAATTTGAATATATTTTGGTCATCTAAATGATCAAATATATATTTCTTTTTCTTTTTAAAATATATATTGATTTCAAAGAGGAAGGGAGAGGGAAAGAGAGATAGAAACATCAATGATGAGAGAGAATCATTGATCGGCTGCCTCCTGCACACCCCGCACTGGGGATCAAGCCCACAACTGAGGCATGTGCCCTTGATCAGAATCGAACCCGGGACCTTTCAGTCCACAGACTGATGCTCTATTCACTGAGTCAAACCGGCTAGGGCCAAATATATATTTCTTATAAATTACAATAGCAAAGTTCAGCCCCTGGTCTTCAAACACAGATCCCCTACAGCAAAACAATCACATAAGTCAAAAGATACTGGCACATTAGTAGAATCTCGTTCATCTTTAATAACTATCCAGTTCATCTGATGGAAATTTCTCCCAGGACGATGCCTCAGTTTTGAAGGCCTTCTTTTGATCTTGTCGGGTTTCCAAAGTAGAAGTGATCTCAGCAATATGTGGCTTCCAGGCATTTAGTATAATTGAGCTAAGAAGCCTCTTTCGACGTGTTAATACTGGCTTTTCCTTATTACGTAACCCATGTTTTCATTCCCTTACCCTCAGCTACTATTCCCCTTCTCTCCAAACGTTTCCACCTTTGGAAGGGACGTTAGGTTTGGCACCTGTGGTCGAGACTGCAGTCCATTCTTCATAGGGTAAGGTTACATAGATGCAGAACTAGTGGGCTAATGAATGACAATCTGCACACCTAATATGAATGGAATAAAGGATAAATACTCCCCCCTCCACGATGACAGTGAATTATAAGTATTTCTGGAAAGTCAATAGCAAAAGCGAATCTAATTGAAAGATTGGACTCTGGAACCAACTGCTCAAATATCATATAACCTTTCAGGAATGATTTCAGAAATGATGGGGAAAAGTTGACTTTTCACTGAACAGATATTTTGGGGTTTATGTTTGTTTACAGCTTGTAGGCAATGTTAGGTAAACACTGTTTAAAAACAGAGTATCTGCCCTGGATGGTGTGGCTCAGTTGGTTGGAGCCTTGTCCCACACATTGAAAGGAGGCAGGTTTGGTTCCCTGTCAAGGCACATACCCAAGTTGGGGATTTGATGCCCTGGCATGTACCCTGTTTTTCTCATACGGATTTATCGGTCTCTCTCACCCTTCCTCTCTCTAAAATCAATTTTTTTTAAAAGTGGATCAGCCCACCTTTTGATCAATACATCATTACATGTGTAACAGCTCAAGTTCTTATACAAATGAATTATTACACTTAAGAGGAATTTACCAAAAGAATAGGGTTCATTTTCTTAAAGCACAGAACACATTCGTTACAGTTATGGAAAGTATGGAGTAAACACAGAGATATAAAGGGCGTTTAAGCCAGGTAAGGTTCTTCCTTCCCAAGTGCTGTCCTGTCAAGTTTAGCCTCCTGCACACCACATACTGGGGATCACACCATGACCTCCTGGTTCATAGGTCTATGTGCTCAACCACTGAGCCACGCCCACAGGGCAACATTTGTAACTTTTAAATAGTCTTAAAACCCTTACAGACTTGGAGTAGTTCTCAGACCCTCAGGTGAGTAACGGACAGGTGGAAATGTCTCACAGGTCAGGCTAGCTTTCCCATGGGTCGTGCACGGTCTCCCCAGGGCAGGAATGCCAACACTTCCCGCACCGGCGGCCTCCAGCCCAGCACTTCCGGCCCGAGGCCAGGAAACCCGGGCAGGCGGCCAGGGAAAGCCAATTACGCATGCGCGCCCGGGCGCAGCCTATCCGGAGCCTCCGCCTCGTGACGTCACCGCTAGCCTTGCCCGGACGTCAACCGGCGGGAGTTTTTCAAAATGGGAGAGCGGAGGCGCCGCCCAGGCCTCGGAAGGCGCCCGGGAGACCTTTCGGTGGCTGTGCTGTCGTCGCCAGGAGCGGCGGCCTAGAGAGCCGAGCCTGATGGGCGCCAAGAACTGCTGGTTGCTTGGAGCGTTGCCTCGAAGCGACCGCAAGAAGGGCGCTGATCCCGGGAGCCCAGGCCGTGGCCTGGAAATATGGCGACTTGCATCGGGGAGAAGATCGAGGTGAAAAGACTAGCGGTCCTCGGCGGGGCGGGACCCGAGACCTCTGCAGGCAGGGGATCCGGCGAAGCTAACGGCTGCGGGGTGGGCGTCCAGGTGCCTTGGGAGGGTCCCAACCGCCCCGGCCCTGCTGTTTGGGGGCGGAGCGGCCCGCCCCTCCGAGCCGGGGGTGGCGGCCCAGGTGCGTCGCTCGCGGCCCCGCCCTTCTCTCCCTGGACTCCGCGGCTTCGGGGCTGCGGTCCCGCCGGGGCTGCCGCGCTGGAACGGGCATCTCCTGGGGGATGGCGGTTACCTCTGGCGGGAGCCGCGGCGGGAGCCCTGGCCCCCCCGGCTTGGCTGGGGGTGGGAGAAGGGTGCGGAGGCCGCACTGAGGCTGAGGAACCAGAGCATCAGGCTACTTGACCCGGAGCCCAGCCTGGGAGCGCAGGGAGCCCCGCGAGGCGTCGACATGCTTTCCAGCCCAGACACCCGCTGCATCGAGGTGTAACACCTGCTCGAGTTTTGAGTGCAAATTCCCCTCTCGATCATTTTATCTCCTTTATCTAGCCCCTTCCTTTATACTCCTGTGAGTCATCACACATATTCTTTCACTTTTAAGGATTTTAAAGTTGGAAATCTGCTTGGTAAAGGATCATTTGCTGGTGTCTACAGAGCTGAGTCCATTCACACTGGTTTGGAAGTTGCAATCAAAATGGTAAGATTATATTGATCAGCTTCTCACCTCTCCTAGAGAAGTGTAGTACTTGAGATGTCAGAAACTCCTTACATGACTGTCTTTTCTTTGAGTGTGATGTAAAGAACCCACTGCTTAGGTAGAAGAAAATAGCCCACATCCAGCAGTTGAATTTAAGGATAACTTAGAAGGTCCTTGATCATGATTAAATAGTTGTTTTATCTTCATTAATGTCAGTAGACCTAGTATCTGTTCCAATTATACATACGTGGAGTCATTGGTAGAATTCAAAGAACAAATAATGGTTTGTTTTAATAAGAGTACACTTGTGCAGCCGAAACCGGTTTGGCTCAGTGGATGGAGCGTCGGCCTGCGGACTGAAAGGTCCCAGGTTCGATTCCGGTCAGGGGCATGTGCCTGGGTTGCGGGCATATCCCTAGTGGGAGATGTGCAGGAGGCGGCTGATCGCTGTTTCTCTCTCATCGATGTTTCTAGCTCTCTATCTCTCTCCCTTCCTCTCTGTAAAAAATCAATAAAATATATTAAAAAAAAAAAAGAGTACACTTGTGCATAGTTCCGTATTACACTGACAACCTAAAATGCTCTTCTTGACTGTTAGAATGAGTAATATAAGCAATTAAGAATCCCTTATCTAAACCACTAGGGGAGTTTTGCTTTCAAGCTTGGCTAAATTGTTATTATAGATACGATAGTCATGCTATTAAATTTTTTAAGTTGTGAGAAGGTATTAGACTGCACTGGGCAAACTTTTCTGAATGCTCACTCTGCTATGCAATCTGCTAAATGCAAGGGGAAGATAGACAACAGTAAATTGATTTCATAAAGAAGTGGGTAAAAGGAATTCAGAATATTTTAAAAGTGTTCGTTCTCTTTTCAAAGTTAATTTTAGACTACTTCATGTTTGAAAGTTTATCATCAAGATCTATACCTCTCATGTTATTTTTAGATAGATAAGAAAGCCATGTACAAAGCTGGAATGGTACAGAGAGTCCAAAATGAGGTGAAAATACATTGCCAATTGAAACATCCTTCTATCTTGGAGGTAAAATACAATTTTATAAAATTCGCCAAGGACATTGAATTTTTGTATATTATAATTTATTGTGCTCTTTTAAATTTCAGCTGTATAACTATTTTGAAGATAGCAATTATGTGTACCTGGTATTAGAAATGTGCCATAATGGAGAAATGAACAGGTATCTAAAGAACAGAAGGAAACCATTCTCAGAAAATGAAGGTAGGCTGCTGCTTTTTTTTTCTTTTTTAGTAGATATAAATTTTACTTTTTGTGATTTTTGAAGAACATTGTATTACAAAATAGAACTGTTTTAATTGTTACTTTGGGCTACAAAAGGAGATTTCCCCACCCCCAACTGTAAGAGGCATTAATTCCTATAAAATATCCAAGCATTACAGAAGTAAAGTAAATGGAGAAATTTGTTATTTTCCAAAAATTATACTTTAAATTAAATCTGTAGCAATTTAGTATGTATCCTTTTAAATCTGTAAAAAGCTCTTTAAAGCCCTAGCCAGTTTGGCTCAGAGGATAGAGCGTCGACCTGTGGACTGAAGTGTCCTAGGTTCAATTCTGGTTGAGGGCACATGCCTGGGTTGCAGGTTCCATCCCCAGTAGGGGGCCTGGAGGAAGCAGCTGATCAATGATTCTCTCTCATCATTGATGTTTCTATCTCTCTCTCCCTCTCCCTTTCTCTCTGAAATCAATAAAAATATATTTTAAAAAATAAAAAATAAACAAAAAGCTCTTAAGAATGCTGTTGAAGACTATAAAATAACTTCTAGTCAAGCACAAAATAACTACTGAAGCGACTTACATACAGAATATCAAACATAAATAGAGAGAGTAGTATAATGAGCCCCCATGAAGTTAAACCATTCAACGTTTAAAACTTTCAACTTGTGGTCAAATTGTTTCATTTGTATCCTTATTCCCCCAGGTTCCTAGAGTATTTGAAGCAAATTATAGACTTTTTAATACATATATATACATATACTAGAAGCCCGTTGCACGAAGATTCGCGCAATAGGCCCGCGCAATAGGCCTTCCTTCCCCTGCTGCTGGCATGTGGGACCCAGGCCTTTGGTCCGGCCGCAGTGGAGAAGCCAAGCCTCTTCAGTCTTCAGTCTTCGCTCTGCACCTGCGTATGCAAATTAACTGCCATCTTTGTTGGGTTAATTTGCATACTCATCTGATTGGCTGGTGGACATAGCGGAGTGACACCAATTTGCATGTTTTTCTTTTATTAGTGTGTGTATGTGTGTGTGTGTGTGTGTGTATGTCTAGATATATCTTTAAAAGATACAGACCTAAGAAAAATAACCACAAAATCATTATCACATCTAATAATTTCTTACTAACAAATACATAATCAGTTTCAACTTTCCCAGTTTCTTATAAATAACTTTATACAGTTCAGTTCAGGCTCACATGTAAGGTCCATACATCATCTCACAAAACCTTGTTTTCATATTATCTTGCCCTGCTAACACATTGCAGGTAAACTAAGAAAGGTGGTTGCTGATAGACTTTTTATACATTCAAATCTATATAACCTATTTGAAAAACAATTTGACCATATGTACTAGGAGTTATAGAAATGTTCATATCCTTTGACTTAACCCTTTATGGTCCAATGTTATTTTTGGAATTTAAACAGTCTAGTCCAAATTAATTGACGGGATTGAATGTTGAACTTTCTAATCTTCTTATTGCTTGATGTTGGACCTGCTCCTAGCGCCTGGTCTGTTGAGTCAGCCTCAAGGTTGGACCGAAAAGGGTTAAAATAAGGACATAATTCAAATTTTAAATAAACCCGTACAAATACTCATGGTGATTAATGTATTTTTCATAATACTATGTAATAAAAGGCGTTTTTATTTACTTATTTTTAAGGTTTTTGTTGTTAATCCTCACCCGAGGATATTTTTTCCATTGATTTTTAGATAGAGTAGAAGGGAGGGAGGAGGCAGTTAGAGAGAGAGAGAAACAGAAACATCAGTGTGATAGAAACATACATCATATGTCCTGGCTGGGGCCAGGGATGAAATCTATTACCCAGGTACATGCCCTTGACTGGGAATTGAACCTGAGAACCTTTGGTCCATGGGCCAATGCTCTAAACTACTAAGCAACTGGCCAGGGCTAAAGATTTTTTTATTTCCAGAGAGGACAAGAGAGAGAAACATCAATGTGAGAGCAAGATATCAATTGGCTGCCTCCTGCACCAATTTCCTATAGGGAATCGAGCCGGCAACCCAGCCATGTGCCCGTCCTGTAAACAAACCAGCAACATTTCAGTGCACGGGATGATGCCCAACCAACTGAGCCACAAGGGCCAGGGCAAGGCCTTTTTTAAATAAGACAAACCTGTAAAAACAATGAAGGAAAAGAATTATTAATTTACTTAAAATTAAGAATGTGTATGGCAGAAGAGTCTGCTAACAAATTTAAATGACAAAGATTGGAAGAAAATATTTGTAAACTATATGCCTGTCAAATTAATATTAAAAATATAAGGCATGCCTAAAAAAAGGTAAATGGGGGATATAAGCGGACTGGCTACAGAAGAGAAAATACAAATGACCATTAAATATGAAAAGATGCTCAGACTCAATGGCAATCATAATGCCAACTAAAAGAGTACCATTTTTTTTTTACTCGTTGGATTGAGACTGCCTAATATTAACAGGGATATGCATAAAAATACAGCCTTTATAGAGCAGTTTGGCAAGGTATTATGATATGAAATTTAACCCTTCAGTACGGTGATTTTACTTTTTGAATTTACCATGGAGAAACACCCCATGATATGCTGCACACAAAAAAAAGCATGTACAAGAATGTCTATTGGCCTATGTTTTGTAATCTTGAAATTATAGAAGTGACCCAAATTTTCATCAGTAGTTATTAAATAAAAATAAGATCTATGTGTACTGACAGGAATATCTCCAAGAAATATTGTGAAGTGGAAGAGAAAGTAATGAAACTACCTTTTTATACCATTTTTATATTTAAAAATCAATTATTACAACATATTTTTGTTGATGTAAGCACAAGCATGAAAATATATACAAACTGTTAATGATGATTGCATTTTGGTAGGGTTTGGGGGACATCAGTGGACCTTTCGCTTTTTTTTTTTTTTTTTTAACAAGGATGTATTTATTGTTTGTTCGTTATAAAATTTTTCTCTTAATTGCTAGAGACTTCTGGTTAACCTATTTACTTCCAAATGCTAATAAAATTAAGCTTCCCTTAACAGCATACAGAAAACTCATCAGTTAGAAAGGACAAAGATTAAATAAAAGGCGTGCCTAATAGTCTTAAAGGGAATTAAAGAATATTATGAAATTATCAGAGTGTTATTTGTTTGGTAAAAATAAAACTAAGCTGCAAGCCAGTGTCCTCATTTTAATACTCTGGCATGTGTACTTGGATTTCATAATGTATTTTAAATACTTAAATGTTACAGTTTTTCTAAATCATAGGTTTTATGTTTTGCATTCTAACAGCTCGACACTTCATGCACCAGATCATCACAGGAATGTTGTACCTCCATTCTCATGGAATACTACACCGGGACCTCACACTTTCTAATCTCTTACTTACGCGTAATATGAACATCAAGATTGCCGATTTTGGGCTGGCAACTCAATTGAAAATGCCACATGAAAAGCACTATACGTTATGTGGAACTCCTAATTACATTTCACCAGAAATTGCAACTCGAAGTGCACATGGACTTGAGTCTGACATTTGGTCTTTGGGCTGTATGTTTTATACATTACTTATTGGGAGACCACCTTTTGACACTGACACAGTGAAGAACACATTGAATAAAGTAGTATTGGCAGATTATGAAATGCCAACTTTTTTGTCAGGAGAGGCCAAGGACCTTATTCACCAGTTACTTCGTAGAAACCCAGCAGATCGTTTAAGTCTGTCTTCAGTATTAGACCATCCTTTTATGTCCCGAAATTCTTCAACAAAAAGTAAGGATTTAGGAACTTCGGAAGATTCAATTGATAGTGGACATGCCACAATTTCTACTGCAATGACAGCTTCCTCTAGTACCAGTATAAGTGGTAGTTTGTTTGACAGAAGAAGACTTTTGATTGGCCAGCCTCTCCCAAATAGAATGACTGTATTTCCAAAGAATAAAAATTCAAGTGATTTTTCTTCTTCAGAAGATGGAAGCAGTTTTTACACTCATTGGGGATATCAAGAACAAGAAACCATTAATAGTGGAAGGGGAAGAGTAATCCATGATGCAGAAGAAAGGCCACATTCTCGATACCTTCGTAGAGCCCATTCCTCTGATAGATCTGGCACGTCTAATAGTCAATCTCGAGCAAACACATGTACAATGGAACGATGTCACTCGGCAGAAATGCTTTCAAAACCCAAAAGATCAGGAGGAGATGAAAATGAAGAAAGATACTCACCCACAAATAGCAATGTCAATATTTTTCACTTTAAGGAAAAGATATCCAATAGTTCTGGATCTTTGGAAAGACCTAACAATCAAGCACTGTAAGAATAATTTAATCAAAAGCTTTTACTTTTTGAATAAACATTATGTTAGTATTAATTTGCCATTAATGAAGCTGCCTCTAACTAAAGGGATTTACTTTTTCTAACATTGTCAGATATTCTTTGGGATCTTCTTAACTATGATTTCTATTTCTTATTAGGAAGAGAATCAGAATGATAATTTTGAATTGTAGTTAAGAATCTCTTTTATTATGAATATATGTGCTCATGAATGTATTTGTAGAGTATATTTAATACTTGGGAATTTTTAGTTTTGTTTATATGAAGCTGGTCTAGTGCAAAAGTATATATTAAACATGTTTAGTCTCTAAAGTACTTCATTAGTAACTATAAACACACAGAGAAGCTGAGTCTAAGTGATGAGTAATCGTATTGTTGACTGCTTCTCACATGAAGACTAGATTTTTAGTGACTCCAGTGTTTACTTTTTTATTTTTATGATCTTTGATTTTTATGCTTACATCAGAATAAGGCAATAGCCATATAGAAACATAGTTACAGTGCCATGGGGATTTTGGCATGGGAGTTTAGCTTAGAGACAATTTAGTTATGCAGATACTAGTTTCTACAGTTATTCTGAAATCTTCAGTTATTCAAATAAGAGATCTCCCTTATCAAGTTGAAAACCTATTACCTGATAATTTTGTATTAATGGGAATATTTTTTTCTTTGTTTAGCTCAAATCATCTTTGTCCAGGAAAAACTCCTTTTCCATTTCCAGACCAGACATCTCAGCTTGAAGTGGTGCAACAGTGGTTTGGAAATCTGCAAAAAATTGGTGAGTTTTTAGTGGACTATTTAATAAAAAATTGACAAGTGGACACTTAGCAAGCATTGCCATTTCTTTTTGGGTTTTCTTTATAAAATCATTTTCAATAAACTATAATAATAAAAGCATAATATGCTAATTAGACTGGACAGCTGAACAGCCTTCCAGACATCATTCCAGACGTCCTTCCTGACGAAGCCATCCCGGGACTTTGGCAGAGGCGATTAGGGGCAATGAGGCAGGCAGGCAGGCAAGCAATTAGGGGCAATCAAGCAGGCAGGCAAATGGTTAGGGGTGATCAGGCAAGCAGGCTAGTGGTTAGGGGCAGTGAGGCAGGCAGGCAGAAGTGGTTAGGGGAGATCAGGCAGGCAGTTAGGGGCGATCAGGCAGGCAGGCAAAGGCAGTTAGGGGTGATTAGGCAGGCGGGTGGTTAGGGGTGATTAGGCAGGCGGGTGGTTAGGGGTGAGAAGGCAGGCAGGCAGGTGAGTGGTTAGGAGCCATCTATCCTGGGTTGTGAGAGGGATGTCTGACTGCCAGTTTTGGGCCTAAACCAGCAGTTGGACATCCCCTGAGGGGTCCCAGATTGCTAGAAGGTGCAGGCCAGGCTGAGGGACCCCCCTCCCCCCGCACGAATTTCATGCTACGGGCCTCATAGTAATAACTGTTAACTATTGATTTTGAGTATTTATGTCAGCCACTATTCTTAATGCTTATTATATATTATTAACTTCTCATAAAAAAACACACAAGGATGGTACTATAGCCTTGTCTTAGGAAGGATGAGGAATTTGTGGTGCACAGGGCATAATGTGCCAATCTACCCTGCCCAAAGAAGAGATAGGAGCAGGATTCCCACCCAAGCACTCTGGCTCAGAGAGTTGACAACCTCTCTGTTCTTACAGCCTCTCTATAATTAGCACCACTGTCAGTGCCTATAAAATATTCAAGAGGATTTACCTTATTTTTAAGTAGAAGCTGATGTGGACATCATGGTGTACTAGTGGGACCTCACATACACTAAATTACACGGCTACTAAAAACATAAACTTTTTTTTTTTTAAACTTATTTATTGATTTTAGAGGGAGAGGAAGAGAGAGAGAAGCATGAATTTGTTGTTCCACTTATGTATGCATTTATTGGTTGCTTCTTTTTTTTTTTTTTTTTTTTGACTGAAAAGGTGCCCAATTTATTTTATGTTTTAAAGATGCAAAGCAAAACAGAACACTATTTTACAGGCCACAACTGCCAAAAACCACACAAGTTGAAAATTGGTTGCTTCTTGTATGTGCCCTGACCGGGAATCAAACCTGCAACCTTGGAGTATTGGGACAATGTTCTAACTAACTGAACTACCCGGCCAGGGCCAAACCTAAACATTTTTAAAACAGCTGGGTTTGAAAGTTAAACATTTCTCTTTAATGAAATTGAGAGAGTCACAGATGGTAGATTGGAAAATAATGATGTAAATACGACAGAATAAAAAAGAAACATACGGAGAGGAGGGGATTATTTTTTCCTAAGTATTATGTTACCTCACACAAAGAGTGCATAATATGGCTGTAATTTTAAGCAGAGAATTGTTGTGTCACCTCAAGACTATTTTTTTTTCTTTTTAAAATATGTTATTTTCAAGAACCCAAGAGAGTTAACTTTCTCATGTGTATTTGTTGAAGATGATAATTGAAATTTATATTTTTTAAACTATAAAAGTGCTGTGTACTTAATCTTGTAGTTAACCTTCTATTGCACTTATAAATACTTTTATTTAGTAGCATGGACATATCTGAGATGATATATCTGAGATTATTATTACATTTATAATCTAGTAGGGCTGCTACAATTTTAAAGTACAATATTGAATATAAAATATTTCTGTCATAATAGTAGAGGAGGAAAGCACTAAAACATAATTAGGGGAAAAGTTGCAATACAGATTTTTAGAGTTTAGCATTTGAAAAATTGTCTTACTGCATTTTATATTATCTAATTTTCAGGGCTTTAAAAAGTAATGTTCTTCTTTGAATACTAAAACCATGTGAAATATAAATGTGTAAAGCTCAATAACCTTTTTAAAAATGTGGATGCAAATACATTTGTAATAAAAATATTAAAGCTATGTCATATATTGCATTTTTTTACTTCTAGTTTCATATTTTGTAGGTAAAAATGGACAAGAGAATAAATTTGCATATTAGATGGAATGATAACCTGGGAAATTCTCTCATTTCTGTATTTGTTGCAGTATTGGCAGTTGCTTGTTTTAGAATTAGTAGGTGACTCTAGGTGCTTAGTTTTTGCTTTGATTGAAAACTTAATTTCACATTAATCATATTAATCTTTTTGAGTATTAAGAATACTAAAGGTATTCCTTTGCAATATGGCTTTAAATGTTCTTTAAAGTCACTATTTTATTATGTCACATCTTATTTGTTAGAAAAATAATGAACATTTTTGTTGCTAGATTTCTTTTGTTCCTCAAAAAAATAACATCTAGCCTGGCTGGTATGGCCCAGTGGTTGAGGGTCAACCTATGAACCAGTCAGGACACATGCCCAGTTTGCAGGCTCAATCCCCAGTAAGGGGGCGTGCAGGGGACAGCCAATCAATGATTCTTTCTCATTATTGATGTTTCTAGCTCTCTCTCTGAAAAGCAATACAAACATAAAAAAACAATAACAATAAACATCTGTTATAAGCAGCATGACTTGTTATGTAAGCTTGGTGTGTTTGGTTTTTTTTAATTATTTCACTCAATTGCTTTAATCTGTGTATATTACAGCTCATTTAAGAGAAACTACTGAGCACAAAAGCCTTAGCTCAAACAGAGATTTCCAGGACCATTCAGATTTGCAAGACACGTCAAGAAATGCCTGGACCGATTTAAGAGGCAAAAAGAGCCCTGGGGTTTCTGATAATGCACATTCTGCAAAACAGCTGAACACCATGAAACATATAACTTCATTTCCTAATAAACCTGAGATAATTCCACAAGAATCTATTTTTGGCTTAGAACCTGTTTCTGAACAAAGCAAGACGAAGGATATGGAGCCACCATTGGGTTGTCAGAAACGTACATTACGAAGCATTACATCTCCTTTGACAGCTTACAGATTAAAACCAATCAGACAGAAAACCAAAAAGGCTGTGGTATGTCTATAATTTTTTAAATTTATTATGTAATATTTCCTTATGTAAATTGGTTTTTGGTATCAAATATGATGGGTTTTTTTAGTTTTCTATAAAGTTCCTGTACTTCTGATAAGTGAATAATAAGCTGATTTAAAAGAAAAGATTTGAGGTGTTTATGGAAAAAATGGCTTTTGTTTCTTCTGGCTACTTTAAAAATGGTGAATTGATACTGATACATTTTGAATTTTAAATTATTGATAATGAGAAACATTTCGAAATAATACTGGCTAGTTATTATGTTACATATTCATTCACAATTCCAATCACTAAATATTTAATAAATTACCTTTTCCTTTTGTTTTTGCATATAATCCAGACTCAAAAAGGTAAACTAAAAAATATAACTTTTTTTTTTAACATCTGAAACTATTTAAAAGAAAAGGAAAATGCACAAATTAAGTTTAAGAGTTTTGAAAAATATCAAGTGTGATTTGGGAATGATTTTTATTTTTTAATTACATCTTCATCCTGTTTTCCCGTTTCTGTTGCCTTTGTTTGGCATACTATTGTCTTTTCAAAGTCCTCAGTCTCCACCCTACCTTCTGCTTTCTTTCTTTCTGCTCACTGGCTATCGTTTCACACTTCATCATACCGTCTTACCCTTGCTCCTTATGTTTCAGCTGTGCTCAGATACACTTCCAGTCCAGACTGTTGCAGTGAAGCAGTTATTTTATCTTCACTTTGATTTGTTTTTCTGCCATGGTTAAGTACTTCTCTCTTAAGTATTATATATGTCAGTGCTGTTCTAGTAAACAAGATAGTTCTTACTGATTTTGGTTTTGTTTTTAGGTGAGCATACTTGATTCGGAGGAGGTATGTGTGGAGCTTCTAAAGGAACATTCATGTCAGGAATATGTGAAAGAAGTTCTTCATGTATCTAGTGATGGAAATATGGTAATGTGGATCTACTTTATTATCTTGCAGCTTTATCACTTAAGTATTTAGCCTTCTAATCCATTGTATAATGATGTCTTTAAAAAATGTTTTTAAATTAGTTTTCCTGATAGGGATAGTGTCTCTGGAATTTAAGAACTAGAATAGCATACTACATATGTTTAAATAAATTAGTGTGGATTTAAAAATAATTATAACCAATGTCCTGGCCACTGTGGTTCAGTTGGTTGAGCGTTGTCCGGTACACAAAAGTTCTCGGGCTTGATTCCCACTGAGGGGTGTGCATGGGGCAGCCAATCTGTGTTTTTCTCTCTCTTTCTCTCTCTCTCTCTCTCCCACCATCTTCCTCTCTCTCAAATCAATAAAAACATATTTAAAAATAATAGTTATTATAACTAGTAACAAAATCTAAACTTTAGGCCTAAGGTTAAAAAGCAAAAAAAAACTTACTTTTAGAGCATATTTAGCATCCTCTCTAATAAAGAGTTAATATGCTAATTGGCTGGCCTGCCCTCAAAGATGGCGGCGCTCACCCCCGCCAGGGTGGCAGGCAGGCCCGGCCGCTCCACATACCTGCCTCCAGAGACCCCCAGTCCCCTCAGCCCCAGGGCTGGCCCGAGGCACAGGCAAGCCTCGGATGTCGGCTGCCCAGCCGCCCAGGGCTGCCCAAAGGCTCAGGTAACCAAGGCTGGCTGAGGCTTGCACTGCCGGCAGTGGCAGCAGCAGAGGTGTGATGGGGGTGTTGCCTTCCCCTGATCACCAGGTCGTCTCCTGCCCCTGAGGGCTCCCGGACTGTGAGAGGGGGCAGGCTGGGCTGAGGGACCCCACCCTCTAGTACATGAATTTTCATGCACCAGGCCTCTAGTTTTCAATAAAATATTTAACTAGAGGCCTGATGCACGAAGATCATGCATGGGTAGGGTCCCAAGGCCTGGCCAGCAATCAGGGGCAATTTGTGGGGCGACCCACTGGCACCCGCTTTGGCCGGCCTGGCACTGCTTGCTCGCTGGCCCCATCCACCACCACTACCGCTGATGGTCATCACCTTCTGCAGGGCAATCAGTGGCCTATCGGGTGGAGGGAGGGCCCTCTGCACCTGCCTTGGCTGGCCTGGGGCCTGCAGGCTAGAGGCAGTTCCTGGTCAGTGCGCATCATAGGGACTGGTCGTTCCACCATTTGGTTGATTTGCATATTAGGCTGTTATTATATAGGATATTACATGTGAGCTCTTTTCATAATTTTTAAATATAGTGCTCTAACTTAATGGCATACAATTAGAATTCTTAAAAAATATTTTGGCAGATCACTATTTATTATCCAAATGATGGAAGAGGTTTCCCTCTTGCTGATAGACCGCCTTCACCTACTGATAATATCAGTAGGTACAGCTTTGACAATTTACCAGGTATGTAAATTTATCAGGGAACAAATCTAGATAATGGAGTTTTATATGTATAAACTCTATACATGGTTATCATAGAGTTTAATATTTGGTTGTAATATTTAGTGAGATAGGATGTACCTTATTACTCCAATGTTTATTCCTGTTCTGTGTAATAATGGTAAAAAGTAACTCTGGGATATTTGTGTTGAATCATGTTAAAAGTTCAACATGAAGTATATAGTTTTTTGCTTTTGAAATAATGACTGCACTACATAAATGTTCATTTATAATTGTGGTTGAACAAGTTTGAATCCCAGTTTAGTTCCTACACATGGATTGGGGAATTACGTACTGAGTAGTAAGACTTCACTGAGATGACAATTAGAAACAAACAAGAAAATCTGTGTAACTTTACTCTTATTAGAAATCAAAGTAGGTATACTGGTATACCAGTAAATACTATAAATAACCATAGCTACAGGAAGCTGTAAAAATGTACTTGTGTAAGGTAAGAACCATAAAACTGCTCTAAGAACACAAAAAGAGCTATATTTCTTTCTGAAAAACATTTGATTCTGATATCTCAGAAGTCTTTTCATTTCACTTACAAAAATTTTCTGGAATTATTGCCTTATTTATAAAAAGGAGGTGATTCAAAGAAAGCATTTTAAGATCATCATAATACCAGTCATCAGATTTTATGTATTTCTTGGGAGTTTTACTAAACTATCTTTAGTTTGTATTAAATAATAGATGTATATCTCTAAAAATATTTTTATTTTGGTACTGGGATTACTAACCTATCAACTTGAATTTTTGAGGTAGAGTAGAAATAAATATTAAATGTTTATGTAATTTACCTGTCAAGTCAAAATTTTATTCTCTTATAATTTTTTTCTCTTTTGCTCCCTAGAGAAGTACTGGCGAAAATATCAATATGCTTCCAGATTTGTACAGCTTGTAAGATCTAAATCTCCAAAAATCACTTATTTTACAAAATATGCTAAATGCATCTTAATGGAGAATTCTCCTTGTGCTGATTTTGAGGTTTGGTTTTATGATGGTGAGTACCATTTAAAAATGGTAGCTTTGGCCCTCGCCAGTTTGGCTCAGTGGATAGAGCGTTGGCCTGCAGACTGAAGGGTCCCAGGTTCGATTCTGGTCAAGGTCATGTACCCTGATTGCAGGCTCATCCCCAGTAGGGTGTTTGCAGGAAGAAGCTGATTGATGTCTCTCTCTCATTGATGTTTCTAACTATCTATCCCTCTCCCTTCCTCTCTGTAAAAAATCAATACAATATATTTTTTAAAAATAAAATAAAAATGGTAACTTTGGGGACCATTTCTCAATCCATTGAGATTTTGTTTCCCAGCAATTATCAATAGTTTGGCTTAAGTAAACTCACAAAAATTCTCAAATAAATTAATTAATTAAAATGATAATTTTTCCCCTTTTAGTTGTGGTTGTTTTTAATTCAACACAGTAATTTTTTAAGACTATATGTATGTCACATACATATATACATATGTGTATATATATGTGAGTTAAGACACTCAGATGAACACATACAAAATTATCCTATATAATAAAAAGGTAATATGCAAATTAACCCTCAGACCCTTACAATATGGCTGCCTTCGACCAGGCAGGTAGGGGAGTTAGTGAGTAACGACCAAACGACTGAACAAGCAGGCTGCGTGGGGCGACCAGGCCAGCAGGGGGTTAGTGAGGGATGACCAAACGACTGAACAGGCTGCATGGGGCAATCAGGCTGCCAGGAGTGGGCAGTTGGGGCTGACCAGGCTGGCGAGGGGGGGGGATTAGGGGCGACCAGGCCAGCAGGGCAGGGGTGCAGTTGGGGGCAACCAGGCTGGCCGGGGGGGCAGTTGGGGACAATTAGGCTGGTGGGGGGGGCAGTGAGGGGCGACTAGGCCGGTGGGGGAGGGGAGCAGTTAGGGGCGACCAGGCCAGCAGAGGGGGGCAGTTAGGGGTGACCAGGCTGGCAGAGGGGGGTAGTAAGGGGTGACCAGGCCGGGGGGGGGGGCAGTTAGGAGCGACCAGGCCGGCAGGGAGGGGACAGTTAAGGGCAATCAGGCTGGCAGGGGGTGCAGTTAGGGGTGATCAGACCAGCACGCAGAGGCAGTGAGGGGCAATCAGGCCAGCGGGGGGGGGGGGGGGGCGGGGGGCCAGTTAGGGGTGACCAGGCAGGCAGACAGGTGAGCAATTAGGAGCCAGCGGTCCAGGATTGTGAGAGATCTGACTGCTGGTTTAGGCCTGATCCTGGACCGTTAGTCGGACATCCCCCAAGGGGTCCCGTATTAGAGAGGGTGCAGGCTGGGCTGAGGGGACCCCCCCCCCCCATGCACGAAATTTATGTACCAGGCCTCTAGTCTGTAATAATAAAAGCATACTATGCTAATTAGAACAGATGACCTTCCAGACGAAGCCAGGGCTGCGAGGGAAGCCCAGGTCCTGGGTGCCAGAGGGGAGCCAATGCCGGCAGCTGGGGGAAGGAAGGTGTACTCTTGCACGAATTTCGTGCATTGGGCCTCTAGTGAGAATTATAAATGTGCAAAAGAATAGAACAGAATTAGAGAATCTTATGTTCCAAATCTATTCTATAATGATGATTTACTGTTTAATCTGTAAAGATCCCTACTTTAAGGGACACTAAGCACATACACTTACGCAGTACACATATAATGATAGCTGCCTTTCAATTGTGTTTTTATATGAAAGCAGTGATTTTTTTTTTTTACAATATCCTGTGTTTCATACTTAAGCCAGGTATGTGTAGAAAAGAAAAATGGATAACTTATATTTACTTTGAGAGCCTCATTTATTAATGATCAGTGAATGAATATAAATGATACTGTGATCTAGGAGCCATTATGTATTGGTTTAATATAAATCTGGGAATATTTAAAGATATGGTAAAAGAGTTTTCTTATTTTTTAAGGAACAAAGATACATAAAACAGAAGATTTAATTCATGTGATTGAAAAGACTGGAAAATCTTACACCTTAAAAGGTGAAAGTGAAGTTAATAGCTTGAAAGAGAAAATAAAAGTATATATGGACCATGCTAATGAGGTATGTACCTACTTACAGGTTTTTCATACCGATTAACTGATCACAAATGACAGTTGAAGTAATGACGAAAGCACTCTTCTTTTGAAATAGGGCCATCGTATTTGTTTAGCACTGGAATCCATAATTTCAGAAGAGGAAAAGAAAAGTGGAAGTGCTCCCTTTTTCCCAATAATTATAGGAAGGTAAATGTTTGAAAATATAAAAAGTATGGCTAAAATGTATAGGAGATGTTTTTTTAAAAGTTTGGTGATTATATTATGAACATTCTTTACCTTTCTATAAATTGTAAACTTTAAGGGACTATGCTTGGTCATTTCTTTCTCCTTCAGAAAACCTAGTAGTACTAGCTCACCTCAGGGCTTGTCACCTCCTCCTCCTATGGATCCAAACTACCTGATGAGTAAAATGATCGTAAATAGTGCTGCTTCTCCGGAACAGGCATCAGCACTTAATCCTTCTGTAAGTATGTATATGTCACTTTTGTATCTAAAGTCCTTCAATGATTGCCTGATGCCCTTGATATAAAATTAAAGCTGCTTATTATCACCTTCTGTACACACTTTATTTATATTAATATCTACCTACTTTTCTAGCCTCACACCGAGCTACTTTACCCTACACTTGCTGGGCCTGAGCCTCAGAAGCCTTCTTTTAGTTCTTTGAATAAGTCAAACTCTCAGGGCTTTTTCACATGCTGTTCACGTGACCGGGAAATCTTTTCCCTGACCCCTCAAAGGGTAGTTCTTTCTCATCCATCAGTTCTCAGTTTAAATCTTACCTCAGATAGGCCTAACCTTCTGAGAAAATATATTAAATTAGAGATTGTTGTTTTATTTGTACCTGTAAAGTCCCATTAACTACTTTTATATCCACGATAGGCTTATCGTTAAATAAGCTTACTGTATTTTTACTCAATGAACTATTATGCCAATGAAGACTAGACAACAATGTAGTATAATATATAACAGTGAAGAAATACATGTTTATATACATACATGTATGTACACACACACATATATACATACATACTATAATTGCAACTGTGAAAAATATCTTAGGATAAAAGAAAAGATATCTACTAAAATGAAAACAGCAATCGTGTGATTTTTTTTTTCTGAGTTTTCTAATTTTTCATAATGTGGTTATTCTTTAACTTTTAATTTTTGTTCTTAAGAAAACTTATTCTAAGCTAATGAAAAAAACAATCATTTTCTACTTTTACTGAAGTTGGCTTATAAAAATGGGAAGGCATAATATCCTTCTGTTTTGTACTGTTTATAGATGGTTACAGATGAAGGACTTGGCGGTACTGTTGCAGCTTCTGGAACAAACATCCCTTCTAGTAGTCTAAAAGATTGTTTTCCTAAATCAGCACAGCCTTTGAAATCTGTTTTTGTGAAAAATGTTGGTTGGGCTACACAGGTGAGAAATTTTAGAAAAATGAATTTTCTTAGTATGTTTGGTTTCCATAGTGATTAGATAATTATCCCCAAATATAAATTATTTTAAAGGTTTCTCTTTGCAAGAAAGTTTTTACAGCTTATTTTGCATTGGTTGAATCATTTAAAAAATAATAATTTTTTTTTACTTGTGTACAGTTGGAAAATTAGATATTCTTTTTTTTTTTTTTTTATTGATTTTTTTACAGAGAGGAAGGGAGAGGGCTAGAGAGTTAGAAACATCAATGAGAGAGAACTATCAATCAGCTGCCTCCTGCACACTCCCCACTGGGGACGTGCCCGCAACCAAGGTACATGCCCTGGACCGGAATCGAACCTGGGACCCTTGAGTCCGCAGGCTGACACTCTATCCAGGCTGACACTCTATCCACTGAGCTAAACCGGCTAGGGCTTAGATATTCTTAATAACAAATTGCTTACTAGGACATGGGTGGCCTATTTTTGCCCTTGTTTTTTAAAGTACAGGTCATGATAATGGCTAATTGTTGGGAGTTTAGCATGATGTCCAGGGCATTTTAAATTTTAGAAACTTTGTAATCTGTATTACTACAGTAACATTTATTTGGCTACAATGGACTTTTTTAAAAAATATATTTTATTGATTTTTACAGAGAGGAAGGGAGAGGGATAAAGAGTTAGAAACATTGATGAGAGAGAAACATTGACAGCTGCATCCTGCACACGTGCTACTGGGAATGTGCCCACAACCAAGGTACATGCCCTTGACCAGAATCGAACCTGGGACCTTTCAGTCTGCAGGCCGACGCTCTATCCACAGAGCCAAACCAGTCAGGGCCACAAGGAATTTTTGCATTTGAAAGTTAAATCCACATAGTGTTTCAAGCTTATAGAATTTTATGTAGGTGTGAAAGTATATGTGTGTATCATCTGAAAGCTTGAAGGTTGGAGACTTTTGAGGATAGCACATGTAATATTCACTTAAATGATTTATAAATCATTTTTCTATAAAGTAAAATGCAGCCTAGGCCTTTATGGGGGTAGGAAATTAAAGAAAGGGGACTCAATATTTATTGAGTACCTGAGATGTGGTACCATGTTTTTCACATATATTGTCTCATTTCTCCCAATAAAACCTAACATTGGTGTTATCTCCTTAAGTGTGGCTTAAAATGGTTGATTGGCTTGCACTGTCCTACTTAGTTGGCAGTCTGGATTTAAATCCAGCTCCCTGATTCCAGAGTCCATGCCACTCTATTAGGAGTGGTACATCATAAATATCAGTGGCTAAAGGGAAAAGTTTCAAACTTAAGATATTAGGTTCTCGGGCAGAAGAGAAATTTGTGTGGCCTACAGACAAAGAATAGAAAGAAATCCTAATTTTAAAAAGTGCTGCTTTTGTTATTTCCTAAATCTATACTTGGTTAGAAATACTATTTAAAAAATACTACTGGAAAACAACAATAAAAACTACTCTAATGTACTACTGGAAACAGGATTCATTTACAATATTTTTAATATTTTAATACCCTAACTATTAAAGGAATAGTCTGAAAAAGACATGCATTTTCTCAATTCTATTATTAACACAGCTCCTAAGAGGTTTGTTGTTTTTTTAACTATGTAAAACCTGATAAACATGAGTACCTTTTAAGAACCTCAGACCCTCTACTCTTATAGTAATTTCCAACACTTCATTATTTTTTCTAGTTAACTAGTGGAGCTGTGTGGGTTCAGTTTAATGATGGGTCCCAGCTGGTCGTGCAGGCAGGAGTATCTTCTATCAGTTACACATCACCGAACGGTCAGACAACTAGGTAAGTTCTTAAAACACTGGTTGAGATTCAGTTCTTTGCTATAAATTTTCCCTATACATTGAAATAAGTGATTTAGTAAAGTTACTGTTTTCATTTTGACAATGTTTCTATTATTTAAACTATTAATTATTAGGAGTTCATATAGTCTTTTGTTTGTTTGTTTTTATTTCAGAGAGGAAGAGAGAGAGAGGGAAACATCAATGATGAGAATCATTGATTGGCTGCCTCCTCCTGCACACCCCGCAACCTAAGCATGTGCCCTGACCATGACTTCCTGGTTCAAGGTCTATGCTCAACCACTGAGCACACCAGCCAGATCCTATAGTCCTTTTAATGCATATTTTATGATTCTCTGCATGATTGTAGGGTAAATGGTATGGATAATCCACTGCAAGTGATTAGATTCTTCGTAGTCTTACTCCATAGCCTAACTAGGTTGGCCCTTTTCAGAAATAATAGACTTCTAAGTGTAAGTAATATACCTAAACAGTTTACGTCACAAAACATAGAAGCTAGGCTTTAGCTGGTTTGGCTCAGTGGATAGAGCGTCAGTCTGTGGACTGAAGGGTCCAGGGTTCAATTCCAGTCAAGGGCACATGCCCTAGTTGCCAGCTCGGTCCCCAGTATGGGGCGTGCAGGAGGCAGCTGATCAATGATTCTCTCTCATCATTGATGTTTCTATTTCCCTCTCTCTTCCTCTCTGAAATCATTAAAAATATTTTTAAAAAAAACAAAACATAGAAGCTAGAAATATTTTTTAAGAGTTAACCAGATTTTTTTCTCAAATGAAAGGCTATATTGTCTTATCTAATGTAAAGTAATTAATGATTGGAACATGTTTTTAATTTATATGTTCATTCTGTACGAAAATGTGTGGCAGGCACCATGCTAAAAATGAGGGATCTTGCAGTAGCAAGAGTAAGCAATATTTTGGTTTCCATATTTCAAACCATAAGTTACTAAAAAGAGGTAGGGTTGATGATGATGCCAATACCAACATGATACTTTATGAGAAGTGTTTATTGTAAAGGAATTACTTGAGACAAATATAGTTTGTAGATATCTATCAATTGCTTTTTTTAAAAATGTGTACATGTGCAGTGCCGTCATTTAAAGAACTACACATGGCCCTAACCGGTTTGGCTCTGTGGATAGAGGGTCGGTCTGCGGACTGAAGTGTCCCAGGTTCGATTCCGGTCAAGGGCATGTACCTTGGTTGCGGGCATATCCCCAGTAAGGGGTGTGCAGGAGGCAGCTGATTGATGTTTCTCTCTCATCGATGTTTCTAACACTCTATCCCTCTCCCCTCCTCTCTGTAAAAAATCAATATAATATATTTAAAAAAAAAAAAAAAAGAACTACACATGAAGTTAGAGGCTTTGTTTAACAAGCTCTTTCAATTGCTCCAGAAAGTGGATGGATGCACATATAAAATGGGTAGAATCCATGTTTCAGATGATAAAAGTTCAGATTTATTTGATATCGTCATTTGGAAATTATTAACATTTAAATAGAAATGTAGTCATACGTGTTTAGCTTAGTATTTTCCTTTGATTAGGACCTGCAATCTAATAAGGAATCCAGATCTTCAGGTTGCTTTAGAAGTTATAAAGCCAGTTGAAGTGTTTTGGTCTAATTTTATTTTTATTATTTTATTTTATTTTATTTTTTTTAAATATATTTTATTGATTTTTTACAGAGAGAAAGGGAGAGAGATAGAGAGTTAGAAACATCGATGAGAGAGAAACATCGATCAGCTGCCTCCTGCACATCTCCTACTGGGGATGTGCCCGCAACCCAGTTACATGCCCTTGACCGGAATCGAACCTGGGACCTCTCAGTCCGCAGGCCGACGCTCTATCCACTGAGCCAAACCGGTTTCGGCAATTTAAATACATTTTGAGATCCGTCTATTTAGAAAGGAAGTAAATTTGGTATGCTTAACTTGATTAGGTATCTACTTTAATAAATAATTTTGTATAATTTTTCTTAGATACCTCTGTCAATTGAAGAATCACTGAAAAATATAAATTTTGGTACTCTCATATGAACCAAGTAATTAAGTAATATTTTTGTCTTTTGTTTTTCACGTAGATATGGAGAAAATGAAAAATTACCAGAATACATCAAACAGAAATTACAGTGTCTTTCTTCCATCCTTTTGATGTTCTCTAATCCAACTCATAGTTTTCACTGATTAAAGCTCCTTTTAGATATATAAGCTTATTAATAAATAATGTTTTTGTTGGCTTTCAAGGAAAGTGACTTTCTCTTATTTAAAATAACCTTCAGAAAGCCTTTCTATAGAGGAGAATTTTAATCTATACCATAATGGATGTATCCTAATGAGAGAACAAAACAGAATGCAACTTAAATCATTTATAAAATATAGTGGTCATAGATTAAAATAGGACACCTAACAATCTCTTAAAAGCAAAAGAATAAATGGTGTGTGGTATGTTTGTACTCTTGTTTTCTGTACTTCTCAGACATGATGAATCATGGAAAAAACATGCTGGAGTTTTTAAATTTTTGAACATGTAAATAATATGTATTTATGTTATAAGGAACATATGTAAACATGTATATTTGTTTTATATTTATTTTTGTAGCACCAGTTTCTGATGAAGCATTTCAACCAATGCATTTTATATTAAAAACAAAACAAATAAATACAGTGATAAGTTACTTTATTCTTTGATTTATTTAACTGAATATTTATTATAAAATGAAGCTACTAGTAAACTTGTTTTTAAGTTTTGGTGCCTGTTTGTTTAGGAGGAGCCAAATAAATTTTTAAAATTACTTTTGCAAATGGTAAACACATTGTTTCCCTACGCTTATTTGAAAATATGTGTATATTGTAATGATAAACAGTTTGACACTGAAGAACTTAATGCAGTTAACATGATGGAATGGAATGCCTAATAGTGGGACAATAATCCCTAATGAAATACTCAAAATGAGAATAGAATGAAAGTACTTAAATATGATATAGACTGTTTAATGTTTTCTGCTGAATTTTATACTCAGAGATATACTGGAGCCAATTCCTTTAAGTAGACAGGAATGCCCAATGTAACAATTATTCAACAATGTTTTTAAGGTTTTTGTCTCAAAGATATGAACAAATGATTCACAATGGAAATCCATATAGTAATTCCAAAGGATATATGCTCAGCCACATTTAGAGTTAGAGAAATGCAAATATTTCCTTTTATCAGAGATTGGTGAAAAATAGTAAATGAGCAGTGCATTCTCAGATGTTGATTAGAGTATAAATGATTAATATATATTTGGCAATATCTATTAAAATTAACACATTTTAATACATTGGTAATCCAACTTTGAGGAAGAAAATAATGTAAGGAAAAAATACCAGAAATAAAAGAGTTTCCCTCTTAAAAATGGAAATAATTAAAAGAATTCCTAGCTAAGTTTTGCTTTGACAAAATTTAACTAGGTATACTTTTTATAATCTCTTTTGGTCTTAATGTGTCTTTATGTTTTAGGTATTTCTCTTTTACTAGTATATAACACTAGAGGCCCGGTGCACAAATTCGTATACCAGTGGATCCCTTGGCCTGGCCTGCAGAGATCAGGCTGCAACCGTCTCTCTGACATCCCCCAAGAGGTCCCGGATTGCGAGAGGGCAGTTCTCGAGTTACGCACCCCGGAAGCAGGCTCCCTCCTCTCTGGTTCCAGGTGCGTCACCTGAGAACCGCAGCTGCCAAGTCACCGCAGCTTGGCAGCTCCTGCGTTGAGTGTCTGCCCCCGGTTGGTCAGTGCGCATCATAGCTACCAGACAGTCACTTGGGCTTTTATATATATACTAGAGGCCCGGTGCACAAAAATTTGTGCACTCGGGGGGGATGGGGGGTTCCTCAGCCCAGCCTGTGCCCTCTCCCAGTCTGGGACCCCTCAGCGGATGACCACCTGCTGGCTTAGGCCCGCTCCCCAGGGGATTGGGCCTAAGATGGCAATCAGACATCCCTCTGGCAGCCCGGCAGCCCTCGGGGGATGTCTACTTGCCAGCGGGAAGCAGGCCTAAACTGCAGTCGGACATCCTTAGCGCTGCTGAGGAGGCAGGAGAGGCTCCCACCACCACCGCTGTACTGGCAGCCATCAGCCTGGCTTGTGGCTGAGCAGTGCTCCTCCCATGTGAGAGCGCCCTGACCACCAGAGGGCAGCTTCTGCATTGAGCGTCTGCCCCCTGGTGGTCAGTGTGTGTCATAGTGACCAGTCATTCCCAGTCGTTCTGCTGTTAGGGTCAATTTGCATATTAGCCTTTTATTATATGGGAGTGCCTGGCCCGCCTGGGTGAAGGACTGATGGCTGTTTGCAGCTGGTCACACCCCCTTCAGGGTGGGGGTCCCGCTTGGGTGCCTGGCCAGCCTGGATGAGGGGATGATGGCTGTTTGAAGCTGGTCACACCCCCTTCAGGGTGGGGGTCACCACTGAGGTGCCTGGCCAGTCTGGGTGAGGGGCTGAGGGCTGTTTTCAGGCTGGTGGGCGACTGAAGCTCCCAGCCTCTCCTTTTTTCTTTTCTCTTTTTATTCTGGGATTAATTTACCTTCTATAGCTGTCACTGGAGCTGAGAGCAGGCTCCAGCTCTGAGGCCATTGCCGGCTAAAAGCAGGTACCTGGGTTTGTTTAGATTCTATAATTGAAACTCTGTTGCCATCACTGGCCGCTCTAAGCTCTGAGGCCGCGCTGGCTGAAAGCAGGTTTCTGGGGTTTGTTTAGGTTCTATAATTGCAACATTGTTTCATCTGGAGCTCAGAGCTGAGCTACGGCAGGCAGGGAACGTTGACTTCCTCCATCACTGGAGTAAGCAAGCCTCATGTTCATGTTCGCTTCAGCTGCCTGGCTGCCGGCCGCCATCTTGGCTGGCAGTTAATTTGCATATCTCACTGATTAGCCAATGGGAAGGGTAGCGAAGTTATGATTAATTACCATGTTTCTCTATTATTAGATAGGAAATAGACTAGAGGCCCGGTGCATGAAATTTGTGCACTGGGGAGTGGTGTCCCTCAGCCCAGCCTGCACCCTCTTCAATCTGGGACCGCTCGGGGGATGTCCAACTGCCAGTCCCACTTTGGGATCAGGCCTAAACCGGCAGTCAGACATCCCTCTCACAATCTGGGACTGCTGGTTCCCAACCGCTCACCTGCCTGCCTGCCTGATTGCCCCTAACCGCTTCTGCCTGCCTGCATGATCACCCCCTAGCCACTCCCCTGCCAGCCTGATCGATGCCTAACTGCTCCCCTACTGGCCTGGTTGCCCCCAACTGCCCTATCCTGCCGGCTCGGTTGCCTCCCCTGCTGACCCGGTTGCCCCCAACGCCCTCCCCTGCAGGCCTGGTCATCCCCAGCTGCCCTCCCCTGCTGGCCTGATTGCCCATAACTGCCCTCCCCTGCCAGCCATCTTGTGGTCACCATCTTGCAACCACATGGAAGCGACCATCTTTGATCACATGTGTGTGGCCATCTTGTGTGAGGGCATCATGGTCAATTTGCATATTACCTTTTTATTATATAGGACATACTTGAATTTTGTTTCAAATATTGAATTAGAATTCAATCTAATAACCTCTAGTTTGTTTACCTTTTTTTGTCATTTCTGATTTATTTTACTGTCATTATAGTTCTATTACATTGAAGTCTGTTGTTATTTCGCCTCTTTCACTTTGATTTTGTTTATTTGGGTCCTCTCTCTTTGCTTCTTCGTGAGCCTGGCTAGAGGTTCATCAATCTTGTTTATCCTTTCAAAGAACCAGCTCTTGGTTTCATTGATCTTTTGTATTTTTTTTTTTGTCTCTATGTCATTTATTTCTGTTCTGATCTTTATTATCTCCTTCCTTCTGCTCACTCTGGGCTTTTCTTATTGCTCTCTTTCTAATTCTTTAAGTTGTAGAGTTAGATAATTTATTACCATTTTTTCTTTTTTTTCTTTTTAATATGTCTTATTGATTTTTTACAGAGAAGAAGGGAGAGAGATAGAGAGCCAGAAACATCAATGAGAGAGAAACATTGATCAGCTGCCTCCTGCACATCTCCCACTGGGGATGTGCCCGCAACCCAGGTACATGCCCTTGACTGGAATCAAACCTGGGACCTTTCAGTCCGCAGGCCGACGCTCTATCCACTGAGCCAAACTGGTTTCGGCCCATTTTTTCTTATTTTTTGAGGTAGGCCTGTAGAGCGATAAACTTCCCTCTCAGGACTGCTTTCACTTTGGATTGTTGTGTTTGCATTGTCGTTCATTTCCAGGATGTTTTTTTGTGTGTGTTTTTTAAATATATTTTATTGATTTTTTTACAGAGAGGAAGGGAGAGAGATAGAGAGTTAGAAACATCGATGAGAAAGAAACATCGATCAGCTGCCTCCCGCACATCTCCCACTGGGGATGTGCCCGCAACCCAGGTACATGCCCTTGACCGGAATCGAACCTGGGACCTTTCAGTCCGCAGGCCGACGCTCTATCCACTGAGCCAAACCAGTTTCAGCCATTTCCAGGATGTTTTTAATTTCTTCTTTGGTCACTTTGGTAACCCACTCATTGTTTAATAGCATGCTATTCAGCTTCCAAGTGTTTAAATTTTTTTGTTTTTATGGTAGTTTATTTCTAATATTATGCCATTGTGGTCTGAGAAGATGCTTGATATGATTTCAATCTTCTTGAATTTGGAGAGACTTTGCCTGTGACCCAGTATGTGGTCTATCTTTGAAAATGTTCCATGTGCACTTGAGAATAATGTATATTCTGTGGCTTTGGGGTGAAATGTTTTGAAAATGTCAATTAGGTTCATCTGATCTAGTGAGTCATTTAGGATTGCTGTTTCTTTGCTGATTTTTTGTCTAGAGGATTTATCCAGTGATGTCAGTGGGATATTAAAGTCCCCTACTATGATTGTATTGTTGTAGATCTCTCCCTTGATATCTTCCAGGAGTTTATGTATTTGGGTGCTCCTGCATTGGGTGCATATATGTTTACCAGGGTTATATCCTCTTGTACCGATCCCTTTAGTATTATGAAGGGGCCTTATCTCTTGTTATGGACTTCACTTTGAGGTCTATTTTGTCTGCAGGCCAAAGCTCTAACCAATGAGCAAAAACAGCTAGGGCTCCAGTAATAAATCTTTAGTCCATATAATTGAGATGGTCCTCACAGGGTTCTTCCCCCCTCCCTTCTCCACACAATTACATTTCCCAGAATGAATGCATGACCAAGACCTGGGTTAATAAAGGATTCCACCCCTGCCCATTTGGTCATTTCAGGGATGGGTATATAAGCTAAACTTGGCTACTTGGAGCCTTTTCTGATCCTTCTGCCTGAGCCATTTTCCTCTGAAATTGTGAGCTACAGAGATACATTCACTGACTTTCCTGTTCAGGTCAGATACCCTATTCTTCACCCCTATAGTTCCATATACTTCTCTTTCATTGTCCTTCCCTCAAGCATAATTATCTGTGTAATCATTTTACCTATGTCAGACTCCTTACTAGGGGCTTATATTTTGTTTACTGCTCTATTTCCAACAATGCAATGGTGATTAAGTAGGTATTCAAAGTATGAATAAGTAATGTTTTAAGGCTTAAGGAGCATAACAACATTTTTATTAGAAAATGTACATTCACAATGTAAAATGCATTAAATTACAAGTAAGTTTATAATAGTCAAAAATGGTACCCAAAATATCCTTTCAAAATAACAATCTATTAAATAGGTGCAGATAAGTAGTCTATCCTCTTCAAAACAACAAGGTACATACAGATTTATTTCACTTATGCAAAAGAAAAGTTTCATATGAACTGGAGTTTATTTTAAATATAGCCAAGCTTAGGAAGGTAGCATGAAGCTTTGTGAAGTTATAAATCCCTACAAAATATGACAATCACTCTTTCTTAACAAGTTTAGGTTTTTCAAAACATCTTTTCTTAAATACTGGGTGTGTCCACAAAAATACATATACACACTTTATCAGCTGACAGCTCAATTTTAAAAATGAAATGTATTGTAATGAACACTGCCTTTATAATTATTCAAAATGTGGTATACATTTTTTGGGACACCTGAATATACTACTTTTAGGAACTTTTCATTTCTTAGTGTCTCATGATCTTTTTCAATTTATACTCAACTTGTCCCACTCAAAACCTCAACTATGTGATTTTTTTCCCTCAAACTTTACTTACCTGCTCTCTCCTCATCATGTCACTTCCTCATCTTCTTTTATGCCAAAGTGTGCACTGGTATAATACCCCAGAGAAGAAAGTGCTCTCAATAAAAAGGTAGTAGTCATTTTTGCAAGGTTATAGTTTATCTGAATTTTATTCAATGTTATAAGTCTTTAGAAGTTGGAAAACTTTTGAGTTATATTCTTGCATAGAACCAAACAGGTTAACCATTAAGATAAAAGCTGTTAATGGGTGTCAAATTATATTTGTCAAATATTTCTGCTAATAAGAGACACTGATAGGTAACTTAATTTACCCTACAATTAGCAATTAATTGCCTGCTACTACAAACTCGGCTATGTTTCTTACTATAAAAAGTACTAGCCCTACCCGGTTTGGCTCAGTGGATGGAGCATTGGCCTGCGGACTGAAAGGTCCCAGGTTCGATTACGGTCAAGGGCATGTACCTTGGTTGCAGGCACATCCCCAGTAGGGGGTGTGCAGGAGGCAGCTGATCGATGTTTCTCTCTCATCGATGTTTCTAACTCTCTATCCCTCTCCCTTCCTCTCTGTAAAATATCAAAATATTAAAAAAAAAAAAGTACTAGAAGCCTGGTGCACAAAATTCGTGCGGGGGCGGGGGGGGGAGGGGTTGTCCCTCAGCCTGGCCTGCACCCTCTCCAATCTGGGACCCCTCAGGGAAGTCTGATCCCTATGGGATCGGGCCTAAACCAGCAGTCGGACATCCCTCTCACAATCCGGGACTGCTTGCTCCCAACTGCTCTCCTGCCTGCCAGCCTGATCACTCCCTAACCACTCCCCTGCCAGCCTGATTGACACCTAACTGCTCCTCTGCCAGCCCAGTCGCCCCTAATTGCCCTCCCCTGCTGGCCTTGTCACCCCTAACTGCCCTCCCCTGCAGGCCCGGTCGCCCCGACCTCCCCTACAAGCTTGGTCACCCCCAACTGCCCTCCCCTGCTGGCCTGGTTGCCCCTAATTGCCCTCCCCTGCTGGCCTGGTTGCCCCTAATTGCCCTCCCCTGCTGGCCTGATCACTACAACTGCCCTCCCCTGCCAGCCATCTTGTGGTGGCCATCTTATGACCACATGGGTGTGGCCATCTTGTGCAAGGGCATGATGATCAATTTGCATATTACCTCTTTATTATATAGGATAGTGGTTAGTTAAGAATGTGGACTCTGTGGCCAGACTGTTACTTAGACAAGTACTTTAACTTCTCAGTACGTCTTCACCTGTATGAGGGGAATCATAATAGTGCCTATTATATGGTACTATAAAACTGAGAATTAAACTGTACATTACACATTACCTGGGATGTGAATTCTATAAATGTTCACTATTATAGTTTTCATCATTACTATTATTGATGTTATTTCTGTCATGTATGGTACTTAAACCAAGGGTAAAGTTTACTCTGTAGGATTAGCATGCCCCAAAAATGTAAGACAGAAGGAGGAGTTGTGAACATTAGGGAAGAGGGATCCCAGGACGTGACCAAACAGCCAGAAAATTGGTTCTAATAAATCTAATTGAAGCATAGTCTTGCTATGGGAGGTGGAGAAGAGTGAAAACAATCTTAAAATGTAATCACAGGATGATTTCTGTCAGATTAAGCCTTCTATTACAGCCAAAGAAGTTGGATTTAAGAATACAACAAATCTCAGTAGCAAAAAACACAGAACAATCCAATTTAAAAATGGACTAAAGATCTGAAAAGACATTTGTCCAAGGAAGAAATACAAATGGCCAACAGGTATGTTAAAAGGTGCTCCACATCACTAATCCTCATGGAAATGCAAATCAAAGCCACAGTGGAGTATCACCTCACACCTCTTTGTGTCTGTGCGTGTGTGTGTGTGTGTGTGTGTAATATTATTCAGCTATAAGAAAGGAGATCCTGCCATTCATGATGACATGGATGGACTCAGGGCATTATGCTAGCTAGGTATGATATGAATTTTATGTGGAATCTAAAGAGGTGAACTATTAGAGGGAGAAAGTGGTATGATAGTTTCCAGGGTGTTGGGATGGAGGAAACATAGAGATGTTGGTTAAAGAGTACAAACTTCCTGTTACAAAATGATTAAGTTCTGGGGATCTGCGGTATAACATTGTGATTATAGCTAATAATACTGTATTATATACTTAATTGTTGCTACGAGAGATCTTAAATGGTTTCACCACCAAAAGGAAATGGTAATTATGTGATGTGATAGAGCAGTGGTTCTCAATCTTGGCTGCACATTAGAATCACCTGGGAATCTTTTTAAAATCCTGATTTCTGGGCCTCATCCTCTGGAAATTCTGTTTCTTTGTTATGGGGTGGGGCCACAACATTAGTAACAACAAAGAAACAGAATTTCTGGAGGATGAGGCCCAGAAATCAGGATTTTAAAAAGATTCCCAGGTGATTCTAATGTGCAGCCAAGGTTGAGAACCACTGTGATAGAGATATTAATTAATGCTATGGTAGTATAATTTTACAATATATAAGTGTATCAAATCAACACGTTGTATACATTAAACTTACACAATGCTATATGTCATATCTCAATAAAGCTGGAAACAAACAAAAGACATATGAAGAATACATCCATCTACAAGTCAAGGAGAGAGGCCTCAGAAGAAACTAACCCTGCCAACTCCTTGATCTTGGACATCTAACCTCTAGAACTGTGAGAAATTTCTGTTTTTCAAGCCAAAAAACAAAACAAAACAAAAAACAGTACCACACACTTAGTATAAAGTGTAGATTATAGTCTTTACTCTCAATTTTGAAAATATTTATAGAGTAGGAAACATTTGGAAAAGTATTTTGAAATATCTTTACTTTTTTTGGTAATTCTGACTATCCACATACATATTTATATACTAGTTCCTTGTATCAGCATTCAACCTAGGTAGAGGTAGAAATGTATACAGAGACCATATACTCAAGTAAACTCAGTAAACTGTGTTAGGTTAAAGCCATTTGTTTCAAATATTGTCCTGACTAAATTGGGGCTGTCATGGCTCATCCAAATGTAAAATAATGCAGATCTGAATAGCTGTGCAGACATAGACTGAAAACTGTTGTGTCTACCTTGTCACTAATAAGTGGTGAGAAAAGTAAATAAGTAGTTTTCCTCCAGAATTTAAGGGAGTTGAAAATGCCAATAATTATAATAAACAGTTTGTTTCAGTATATGTATATAATAACACATACACAATAACACATACCTGGCTTATGTCTCCAAAGCAAATTACTTATTAGCACTTGGAAGAAAAAGTAGTTAACTCTACTAAAGGTAGTAAAATTCATCCTGGTCTCTTAATCCTTTTTATTACTTAAATATTAGCATTATCCATATTCATCTATTAATTTAGAGTTATTTAGTGAGATAAGACAGAAGGTGTATTAAAAATAAATTAAAGAAGGTAGGATGGGAGGCATAGTAAGTGGAACATTTAAAAGTCATGATATTTATTTCATAAGGGAACTTGATAGTAATAGAAAATGCATTTTAAATAAATAAAAAGTAGGTATCTTTGATTTGGTCAAGATACCTACTATTTAGGTAAACCGTTGCTACAATTTCATTCTGTTATACATAATTCTTCTAGAACTTTACTGTGGTTCCACTGCATAGATATCCTCTCATTGTTTTAAGTGATACCTCTGCAGTTCAGAGAAAAAACATCGTTTCCCATTTATAGACCATTGCTCATTCACTCATGAATTCATGTAACCCCCAAAGGTGCTGAGTGAAGAATATTTCTTTTTTGAGATAAAGAAATTGACCCAGAATGTTTTTTTATATTATCTTACTATTCAGTTACTCATAGAATTCCGTGTTATTCAATATATTCTCTTGCTTTTCAAAATATATAATACCTGAAGCCTGACTTTTGGAAACTGACTCATAGCAACTGTCTGGCAGAGCCTTGGTAAAGGAAGTCCACGCAGCAAGTACTGTGCATCCCAGTGTTAATTAGCTAGGTTCCTCTTGACTCCTTCCATGTCTTACAGAAAAAGCAACGAGTCTTCTGTAAACCACCCCCAGGAGTGTGATGGTGAGCACAACTATTCCACACACAAGGCTGAATGCCCATCGTGGGCCCCAGGAAGTGTACACTTGGCTGATGAACACGGGTCCAAGAATCCGTGCTGCACTTCCAGAAGCTGTTAACCAGCCCATGTACACACCCTGTGAGGTGGGGATGGGGAGAAGCAGATTGATATTCAAGTTTAGTTATTTTAAAAATAAGAATGATGCAACTATTACAAAACTATGGGAAACTCATAGGAATCACTTTCTCCATCTTTGATTTGTGAATTATATATAAAATGCATTTTTATAAATACAGCAATTAATGAACAGTAAACTTACTTGATAGATTCAGCTTAGGAAAAACAAAAGTAGTAGAAAAGAACAAGTTAAATATCTGCTGAGGCCCTGGGAACAATAGAATTTATTAATTTACTTTTTTAGACTAACATTTATTTTCTACTTGCTATCTTCCACACACTGTGTTAGGTGCTTTACATATATTTGCCAATGTTCACAAATGTTTATTACTGGTGTCCCTACAAATGTGGAAGCTGAAGCTCAGAAATTCAAGTAACTAACAAGATCTCTGAAGCCATGTGTGCCTAACTCCACTGTACCACCTTCCCACTATACCACATGTCACTCCTCCAATTACTGTGCAGTGCAGCATTATCTTTAATAGTCTCACATTGAAAATCTAACTGTCCACATATCTCACTCATATGTGGGATATAATGATCAACATAATTTAATGAACAAAAATAGATACAGAGACAAATGGCAGGGGAGGGTGTGGGGTTATAGAGCAACCAAAGGACTTGTATGCATGCATATTAGCATAACTAATGACACAGACACTGGGGCAGGGGGAGCTTGCCCAGGGTGGGAATGGCTGGGGGCAGGGTGTGTCAATCGGGGAAAATGAGACATGTGAAACTTTAGACAGTTTAAAAAAAAGAAAACCTAACTGTCCATCAGTGGTGGATTAAGTAAATAAATTATGGTATATTTAATTAATAGAATGCTAAGCAGTTGCTAAAAAGATTGCAATTGTTACTTTGATATTTTTCTCCATTTTGCTTCTATATTTTAATTTTTATATCATGAATATGGAAATTCTTATAATAAAAACTAATTTTATTTTATTTTATTTTTTTAAAATATATTTTATTGATTTTTTACAGAGAGGAAGGGAGAGAGATAGAGAGTTAGAAACATCGATGAGAGAGAAACATCGATCAGCTGCCTCCTGCACATCTCCTACTGGGGATGTGCCCGCAACCCAGGTACATGCCCTTGACCAGAATCGAACCTAGGACCTTTCAGTCCACAGGCCGACGCTCTATCCACTGAGCCAAACCGGTTTCGGCAAAAAACTAATTTTAAAATATACATAGCTGCTGTACTTTTTTTTATTAAGGTATTACATGTGTCCTTATCCTCCTCTTGCCCACCCCTCACCCCTCGCTCGTCCCTGCTCATGCCCTCATTCCCGTTTTCTGTGTCCATTGGTTATGCTTATATGCATGCATACAAGTCCTTTGGTTGATCTCTCTCCCTTACCACCACGCTCCCCTACCTTCCCTCTGAGGTTTGACGGCCTGATCGATGTTTCTCTGTCTCTGGATCTGTTTTTGTTCATCAGTTTATGTTGTTTATTATATTCCACAAATGAGTGAGATCATGTGATATTTATCTTTCTCTGTACACTTTTAAGGCTATTGTGTTTTCATCTTTTAGTAATCGTACCTAGGGCCAAATGAAATTAAGCCTAGAGTCAAATTTGCCTATCAATTTTCGTTTCCCAACTGTTGCCTAGTTTAAGAATAAGTTTCAGAACTTTATGCTTCAGATATTTTTTTTCTATGAAAATGATTTTGAGCTCATAACCTCTGGATTCAAGAGAGCTTTGAGTTTTTAGATTGCTTTTTGTTCAGTTTCAACACACAAGTCCTATAAGTACTTTTTAAAAATTGTCGGGGTTTTTTTTAATAAATTCAAAATGCTGAATATGATAAAAATCCCCTGTACCAGCTCGTGTGAGAATACAGAATGGTAGCACAGAATGTCAGTGAAGCATATTTCACATAATTGCAATGCCAGGATAATTGACTCACCTGAGGTTTTGGTCCCAAAATTTTTGAATATAATGTATACGACATAACATTGCAGGATGGGTAGCCTATTCCAATTAGCACAACTGATGTGAGGAACTGGGCTAGATGGATCATGGGGGTGTAGAGGCACCAGGCTTGTTCAATTGGGCAACCAGTTGGTCCTTCACTCTGATCTTCTCTTGGAGACCGCCAAAGAGTAATAATAATTTCCCCAAATGTGGTAGTATTAGGAATTGAATGATTATGTAAATCTGTAAAAACAAAATTAGTATAGTGCATGACTTATTACTAGATGAATAACAGATGCAATGTAACATAGAATTATGTATGCATATACCTTCCCACTGTATCTTGGGAAATTGATTTCCCCAAGGTAACAAGATAAAGAAGCCAATCCATATGATGACAAGTCCTCCCAATAGAATAGCACGCTCGCCAATCCTGTTAGAGAACAGAAACATTATAAGTTTCATTACTTTTATTTCAAAAACTATAAATAAAATATTTTGATGCTTTTAGTGATATATCAATTAAATGAATGCTAAGTATAATTTCCCACTAAGAACCAGGACTTCTCTAAAAACTGGCTTATTTCAGGTCTGGTACAGAAAAATGTATAAACTGAGCCTGGACATTTACTAGGTGTATCGGTTAATAACACGGATTTTGTAATGAAAGAAAACACGATAACTTCAAGAGAAACATCGAAAGTGCTTTATTCAGCCCTGACTGGTTTGGCTCAGTGGATAGAGCGTCGGCCTGCGGACGGAAAGGTCCCAGGTTTGATTCCGGTCAAGGGCATGTACCTTGGTTGCGGGCACATCCCCAGTAGTGGGTGTGCAGGAGGCAGTTGATCAATGTTTCTCTCTCATTGATGTTTCTTACTCTTTATCTCTCTCACTTCCTCTCTGTAAGAAATCAATAAAATATATATATTTTTTTAAAAGTGCTTTATTCAAAGTAATGTCCATCGCTAGCAACACATTTCCCCCATCTTTCAGGTAATCTGTGGATATCGTCCCAATAGAACTTTTCTTGTTTTAAGGCAAACCATTCAGAGACCCAATTTCCCACTTCTTCATACAATTTGAAGTGCTGCTCAGAAAGTGTGTGTGCCATCGATCAGAACAAGTGGTAATCTGAAGGAGCAAGGTCTGGTGAATACAGCAGGTGGGTTAATACTTCCCAGGCAAGATCTTTTAATGTGTCTTTAACTGGTTTTAAAGTGTGTGAAAGGTGCATCATCATGAAGTAAAATTACTTTGCCATGTCTTCTAGCCCATTCTGGTTGTTTCACAATCAAAGCGTGGTTCAAATTGATTATTTGTTGTTGGTAGCGATCAGTATTAACGGTTTCACCTCGTTTTATAAGCTCATAATACACCACACCTTCCTGATCCCACCAAACGCAAAGCATTGTCTTCTTTCTGAAGCGATTTGGCCTTGCAGTCGATGTTGATGGTTGACCTGGATCAACCACAATTTTGTGCGTTTGAGATTCTCAAAATAAATCCACTTTTCATCGCCAGTCACAATTCGATGCAAAAAAGACTTTCTTTCATGCCATTGAAGCAAAATTTTACTGATGACTTTTCGGTTTTCCATGTCTTTTGTTCAGTTGATGTGGCACCCATTTCCCTTCCTTTAAAATCTTTCCCATTGCTTGTAAGCGATCGGAAATTGTTTGCTGAGCAACGTTTAATCTTTCTGCAAGTTGTTTTTGAGTCTGACAGGCATCTTCATCCAATAATGCTTGTCATTGTTGGTCTTAAAACTTTTTCGGTTGACCTGGACGTTCTTTGTCTTTCACATCAAAATCACAACTTTTAAAGCGTTTAAACCAGCGTTCACATGTATCTTGAGATGGAGCATGTTCACCATAAGCTTCCTGAAGTATTCAGCAGCACTTTTCTTCAAAATAAAGTAATGAATTAAAACTTCTCGCAAATGCTCTTTTTTTGGCACAAAATTCGACATTTTTTTTAATATATTTTATTGATTTTTTTACAGAGAGGAAGGGAGAGAGACAGAGAGTTAGAAACATCGATGAGAGAGAAACATCGATCAGCTGCCTCCTGCACATCTCCCACTGGGGATATGCCCGCAACCCAGGTACATGCCCTTGACCGGAATCGAACCTGGGACCTTTCAGTCCACAGGCCGACGCTCTATCCACTGAGCCAAACCGGTTTCGGCAAAACTTGACATTTTTAAGTGCAAAAATATCTATTATGTTAACACCTTCAGCAAAATCGACATACAAAGTTTTGAAGCTTATTGTCAATACAACAAAATAGCATACATATCAAATCGCATATATATCAATATATGTGTAACTCCATCTATTGAAAAAAATCCACATTATTAACCAGTACACCTAGTAGTCATACCAGAGTGCAGAAAAGCTACCAGTGACTACTAGGTCATGATAAAAGGACTCAGAGCCAATTGGAAGAAGCATGACTATGTGAACACCAAAAAAAATAGTAATGACAATGGACTGAAACACATAAAAATGTTATAATCTATGAATTCATATTATATTAAAATACTCTTGATCACTTTTAAGAGGATATTAGCAAACCAATTCTTTATTTTAAAAGTCAGTTAAAATAAAAGGAAAGAATCACCCTGTCTTTCCTATACTGACTGTGCCTCAGAATAACCAAATAGTTGGCAACAGGAAGTTTCTCCTTATCAAAAATACTACAGCAAATAAAGAAATGATAAAATTAAAATAGCATTTTGCAATGATCTATGAATTAATTCATAGATCTAGGGAATGTCAATGACCACTTACATAATAAAGAGATAAACAAAACATTACATTTCTCCAGATGTAAGTTTATAACACCACCTATAAATTATTCTTGTCAAAAAAATTAAACTCAAGGAGAACCAAGATGGCGGCATAATGTATAGACCTGTGCGTGCTGCCTCCCACAACAACATTGAAACTACCAATTATAAGACAAAACAGCTATCATTCAGAACCATGGGAAAGCTGGCCCAGTGGAAGTTCTACAACTGAAAGGAAAGAAAGAAGTGCATTGAGAATGAGTAGGAGGTACAGAGGCGCCAAGAACAGAGGTACGGAGTGGCACGCCAGGCGGGCTGCAACTGGATGCGCGGTTTTTTTCAATCGGAAGGGGATACAAGCTCTCAAATCCACTGAGCTTGTTTGGGGCGGGATTCTGAGGTCCCAGACTCCTACAGGGAGAGGCGGGACTGCCTTGCAGCGGGTCCGAGAGGGAGAGTGGCTTTCTCACGGAGCTGCTCGCTGGCACTCGGGAACACGGAGACGTGGAGTCACAGAGAGGCGAGGAGTTGCGGAGACGCTGACGACAACCATTGCTGTTTGCTCCGCCCTGGTGATTCTCTGAGACCCCACCCTACTCAATTTACATCCCCACCCAACCTGTGCCAGTGGCACAAAAGGAACCACCTGCGCTTTCGCAGCCTAACCCAACAAACTGCAGATTTCAACTACTCGCATCCATAAGGGACACACTCAAGAAGCAGAATCAGGTTCGGAGGAACCCGGAGCCGGACTCGGCTGGGCCGGTGACATGGAACCGCTATACCAGCAAACGCACAAGCAGGTCCACCAGATCCAATCTCACATGGGATGCTGGGAGACGGCAGACAAGCAGTCTGTGAACTTAGTAGAAAACGAAATCCAAGCAAGCATACCAGATATTCAGCCAGCTAGAATGCCTGGAGATTTTGTCCAGCAAGGAGCCTCCCAACAAAAGACAGAATGCCAAACTTCGTGTTGACCAGTTAAAGTATGATGTCCAGCACCTGCAGACTGCTCTCAGAAACTTACAGCATCAGCGATATGCAAGGGAGCAGCAGGAGAAACAGCAAGAGGAGCTTCTGTCTCGCACCTTCACCCCCAACATGGGATGCGGCGCCCCCTGTGAGGCTGTGTGAGGCTGTGACAGCCCCTGAGAGGCTGCGTGAGGCTGCGATGGCCCCTGCGAGGCTGTGTGAGGCTGTGGCGCCCCCTGTGAGGCTGTGTGAGGCTGCAATGGCCCCTGCGAGGCTCTGATGGCCCCTGGGAAGCCGGCAGAACCGCGCGAGCCGCCCAGATGGCTCCGTTGACGGCCTGCGAACCAGCTCGCAGCCCCACGCACAACTATCACCCGAAGGGCGAGAGGGGAGAGAGCAGCTGTAGTGTTGCTTTCTCCTCACTTCTGGTAGCGAAATCCTCATTTTAAACATAAGAGGATACGTTATTTTAAAAAGCCGTTACGTGGCTCCGCACCCTTTCTGAGTAGAGCATGAACAAGTCATGAGAGACTTTTCCGAACACAGGGACAGGTTGCGGATGGAAATAGCTACATTTTCCATGTGTATGACCTTTGACCCAGCGACAAAAAGCGTGCACCTATGGATGAGGACAGTGTGGGGGTAAGGGCAGAGGGTGGGGAGGGAACTGGGTGGAGGGGAGCTATGGGGGGAAAAAGGGGGAACAACTGTAATAATCTGAACAATAAAGATTTATTTAAAAAAATTAAACTCAAATCTCATTAAACTTCCAGATCTAAGTAAGTATCAATTTTTTTTTATTTAGGAAAGATCATAATTAGTTTTGTTTTTCAATGAAATATGTAGACAACTAGTAAGTTCAGTGCAGCAAAAAATTTCTCACTGCCTTTCTAAGTATCAATTTTTGAAAAATAGAGACAGGAAATTTTTTTTTAATTAAAAAAACACACCATAGGGATTCAATCAGTGAGATACAAAATATGGGAAACTATAGGGCAAATGGTTTCTTTTTTTTAAATAATTCTTTATTGTTGACAGTATTACATATGTCCCCTCCTTCCCCCATTGACCCCACTCCAGCCCACCCTCATCCCCCACCCCAGGCCCTCACCACCCCACTATCTGTATCCAAGGGCAAATAGTTTGTTCAATTTGTAAAGGAAAAAGAGAGAGTGAAGTGGAAAAGATTAGATTAAAAGAGAAGACACTTGAGAGCCTCAATCAAGTGATTAAGCTACGGAACAAAACAAAGAACAAACAGAATGGAAACAGTAGAGAAAATGTGAATACTGCCTGGATATTTTATTTTATTTTATTTAGAAATCGCTTAACTTTTATAGATGTGATAATGTCAGCATTAACTTTTAGAGATACATACTGAAATATTTATGGCAGACATGAAATAATGCCTGGGATTGACTTCAAAAGAATCCAGGTGTAGGGGGTAGGGAATGTGGAGGTACAGATGAATCAAAAGTATGCAAGTGTTTATTATTGTTGAAGCTGGGTAATGCATATTAGAGATTCAGTGCATGATGCTCTCTGCACCTTTGTATATGTTAGAAATTCTCCACAAAAGTGAAATATACAAACAAAACCAAAGGCTTCTTAAAACAAACCCAAACTCTTCCCATCTCTCTTAGAATACCAACAAGGATTCACATTTTTCCAACCTGATCTACCTTATTCCTCTCACTCTGCTCTGGCCAAACTGGCCTTCCTGCTTGTTCCTTAAACATGCAAAGCTCAGTCTAATGTGGGAGTAGAGTTCCAAGCCACTCCAAGGCTGCTCTGTGACTTCACTCGGGTCTCTGCTTGGATGTGACCTCCTCAAGCATGCCTTTCTTAAGCACTCTGTCAAAACAGCACTTCCCCTCTCTCCCTACCCCCTCCTACCACTCTATTCTCTTCCTCTATTCTGCTCTTCTTCATAGTACTTTATCACAACCTGACCTCACCTTTGCATTCATTGGCTTTCTCTCCAATAGAATTCACCTTTGCATTGGCTTTCTCCCCAATAGAATTCAAGCTCTTTGAAGGTATAGAATTGGACAATCAGTATGAATGCCCATTAGCAGGACAGCTCTACTTCTGTAGCAAGATATAATACATTTACTATTAATTAACTTTGAATATGAATTTGTCATCTATATCTACATCTTGGCCCTCTACTGGGCTCTTCAATGGTATACCCATAACACCCAACTCTACATAATGACTCAATATTTATTCATTGATTTTAGAACTTTACTTGAGTTGTATATTATTAACATATTTTAGGAATAATTGTTTGATCTGTATAACTTCATCTACTAATATCCCACCCCAGACTATATGAATGAATTTAATTTTATACCAGCATTTGCCCCAAAGTGTATTCTTTACAGTTGTCCTCATATAAAATGCTTTTTTTTTAGAAAGTGTTCTTTGGTCAAAGTTACAAATAACTTTCAGAAATGCTACATGCTGTATTTGTCATGATGGTGATATAGTATGTATATACTGAAGATTTAGAGTAAAGAAGTTTGGTAATTTTAACCAGAATTTTCCAGATTTAACCACTGAATCTTTTTTGTTGTGTAACATATATTACCATGCAGCAGAACAATGTTCTATGAAATACACTTTTAGAAATACTTTAGTAAAATATAATAAACAGATGCTACATTAGAAGGCAATTATTCACTTTGTAAATATATTGCTTTACTAAAGAATATGCCATATGGTTAAGAAATATGCTCCCTTAATAAGCTTTACATCTATTTTCAAATGTTCAAAGACTAAAACTACCACATAAAAAGAGAAAAGCTTTCAATTGTTTTACTAACACATTCATTTACATTGTTAACTGTTACATGTTTCACTTTTTTTATATATATATAATTCACTGATTTTATACAGAGAGGAAGGGAGAGGGGTAGAGAGTTAGAAACATCAACCAGCTGCCTCCTGCACACCCCCCACTAGGGATGTGCCCGCAACCAAGGCACACGCCCTTGACCGGAATCGAACCCGGGACCCTTGAGTCCACAGGCCAACGCTCTATCCACTGTGCCAAACCGGTCAGGGCTACATGTTTCACTTTTAAAGTAAAGATTGGAAACAAAAACAAAGACATATAACTTACTTTTTGGCAAGTGATTTAATTCCCATGAAAATAATAACAGCCTCAATTCCAAGAGCAGCAAGTATTATTCCATCATATAATACAGCTTGTTCTCGAGTCCAGGCATACATATCCATTGTTAATGGAGTAAGGATGCTGAGAAAAACAAAAAAGACAGTATTCTCATTTTATTTAAATCATAGTCATTGTTAAAGCGATATAGAAACTTTAATAATGCTCTTGACACGTTTAAGAATTTGTATCCCTTTTCCAGATCTAAATAAACAAAAATTTTAAAACATTTTTAGCACTTTTTTTATTCATTGATTGTAGAGAGGAGGAGGGAGGGAGAGGGAGAGGGAGGGAGGGGGGGGGAGAGAGAGAGAGAGAGAGAGAGAGAGAGAACATGAATTTGTTGTTCCACTTATTTATGTATTCATTGGTTGATTCTTGTATGTGCCCTGACCGGAGATCCAACTTTGCAGTATCTGGACAATGCTCTAACCAACTGAACTACCCAGCCAGTGCATTTTCAGCATGTTTCGATGTTACATGCACAAGCTACTAAGTTTGAGTGTTTGTGTTCTTATTTTTTAACATTTTATTATAAAGTAATATATCCGCATTGTTGAAAGTTTGAAAAACAGGAAAATAAAACAAAGAAACCAAAACTCCTACCATTCTAATATAACTAAATAATCATGGTTATATTTTGGGTTAAATAAGTCTCTTTTCAATTAAATAATGTTACCATTATTAGATTATTAGAATCTTCTGGAATTTCTTTTCTCTTCCTCAGTCTCTTTCATCCCTATCATTGAATGTATGTATTTTTCACCCTACCTCTCTGAATGTCTCTCTTCCCTTATATGACCATCTCCTTCCTTGCCAATCTTCTTTTCCTATTTTCTTTTTTTTTTTAAATATATTTTATTGATTTTTTACAGAGAGGAAGGGAGAAGGATAGAAAGTCAGAAACATTGATGAGAGAGAAACATCCATCAGCTGCCTCCTGCACACCCCTCACTGGGGACGTGCCCGCAACCAAGGCACCTGCCCTTGACTGGAATCGAACCAGGACCCTTCAGTCAGCAGGCCGACGCTCTATCCACCGAGCCAAACCAGTAAGGGCTTTTCCTATTTTCTATCTCTTTTTGTTAACTAGCTACAAAATGGAACTGAAATATATTTAAAATATTCATTCTTTTCCCCTGGCCAGTTTGATTCAGTGGATAGAGTATTGGCCTGCGGACTGAAGGGTCCCGGGTTAGAGTCTGGTCAAGGGCACATGCAAGGGTTGTGGGCTCAATCCCCAGTAGAGGGCATGCAGGAGGCAGCCAATCAATTATTCTCTCTCATCATTGATGTTTCTATCTCTCCCTCTTCCTTTCTCTCTGAAATCAATAAAAGAAATTATTTTTTTTTTGTTTTGTTTTTGTTTTTTAATATATTTTGATTTTTTACAGAGAGGAAGGGACAGAGATAGAGAGTTAGAAACATCGATGAGAGAGAAACATCGATCAGCTGCCTCCTGCACATCTCCCACTGGGGATATGCCTGCAACCCAGGTACATGCCCTTGACCGGAATCGAACCTGGGACCTTTTAGTCTGCAGGCCGACGCTCTATCCACTGAGCCAAACCGGTTTCGGCTAAAAGAAATTGTTTTAAAAGTTCATTCTTTTTTTTTTTAAAGAACATATAAAAAACTAAAAAACAAAATTAAAAATAAAACATTACCATTTTTTAAATTTTAAAATCAGATGAGTTGATGTGAAATATAGTTTGATAGTTTCTCAATGAGTTAAACACAATTACCATATGATCTAGTGGTTCCACTTCTGGATATATACCCAAAAGAATTGAAAGCAGGGACTCAAATAGATACTTGTACACCAGTGTTCATCACAGCATTATTCACAAGAGCCAAAAGGTGGAAATAATACAAATGACCATAGATAGATGAGTAAACAAAATTGGTATACATATAATGGAATATTATTCAACCATAAAAAGGTATGAAATTCTGACACATGCTAAAACATGAACTTTGAAAACATCATGCTAAATGAAATAAGACACTAAAAGACAAATGTATGATTCTACTTATATGAAGTACCTAGAATAGACAAATTTAAGGAGAAAGTAGAATAAAGGTTACCAAGGGCTGGGTGATAAGGAGTGCAGACATTGTTTAATGGGTGCAGAGATTCTGTTTGGAATCATGAAAAGGTTCGGGAAATGGAGAGTACATTCACACAACACTGTGAACGGACTTAATGTCACTGAACTGTACAATTAAAAATAGTTAAGCCCAGCTGGTGTGGCTCAGTGATTGAGTATCGATCCATGAACCAGGAAGTCATGGTTCGATTCCTAGGCAGGGCACATACCCGGGTTGCAGGCTCGCAGGCTCGATCCCCATTAGGGGGTGTGAAGGAGGCAGCCAATCAATGATTCTCTCCCATCATTGTTCTCTCTCTCTCTCTCTCTCTCTCTCTCTCTCTCTCTCTCTCTCTCTGAAAATAATAAAAACATATTTATAAAAATAGTTAAAATGGTAATTTTTTAAAATCCTCACCCAAGGATATGTTGTTTTTTTAACTGATTTTAGGGTCTACCTGGTAATGCTCAGGGGATAGAGCATTGGCCTGCAGACTGAAGGGTCCCAGGTTCAATTCTGGCCAAGGGTACATACTTTTTTGTAGGCTCCAGCCCCGGTCAGAGCACATGCAGGAGGCAATCATTCAATGTGTTTCTCTCACATCAATGTTTCTGTCTGTGTGTCTCTCCCTCTCCCTTCCACTCTCCCTAAAAATCAATGGAAAAATATCCTCGGGTGAGGATTAACCAAAAAAAAAAAAAATTATTTTAGGAAGTGGGGCGAGAGAGAGAGATGTGGGGAGTAAGATTACAGACAAAATTAACTACATTTAAATTAAATATCAAACACTTTTTACATCATGACAAGGAAAATGTCTTACATAAAGTTGAGAACAACTATATGCCTGATTAATATTGCATTAAATATAAATTGTTAACATAATCTGATGTAGATGAAGATAAAACTTACGTTTCAAAAAGGGCAAAGATAAATAGGACCACGAAAAACAGAACATTGGTAGTCACTACAGCCACTTGATCAATATTTCTCTGGGAAATCTGAATGTCATCTGTACTTGCTGTGATGAACAAGAGAAAAATTATATTACCCTCAGGTGTTATTTTGTCATCAAACAATGTAGAAATATATGTAGCAAATTCTATGACTAAACATTTAAAATCATTTTTAGGCTTCAAAATAATTTAAAATTAACAATGTATATGACAGCAATAACTTTTAAATGATATTTAAAAGTAAAGTAACTTTTCTTCCCAGGAAATACACTTCAAATTCTGTTATCTACAGGAGATACTCTGTCTATTGGTGTCTCTCAGTCCAGAAGATGCATGTATTTTACAGAATTCTTTAAAATGATCTTATACTAAATACATGTGCTTTAAATTTCAGTTGCAGAGTTTTTTTCCTATATTACCTTAATCTTAAATTACGAGGATTTCATGAAGACCTGAAATAGTTTATAAAATCAGTTCTCATTTCTGTGATTCACTTCAATGAATATATATATATATTTTTTTTTTTTTTTAAATATATTTTATTGATTTTTCACAGAGAGGAAGGGAGAGAGATAGAGAGCTAGAAACATCGATGAGAGAGAAACATCGATCAGCTGCCTCCTGCACATCTCCCACTGGGGATATGCCCGCAACCCAGGCACATGCCCTTGACCGGAATCGAACCTGGGACCTTTCAGTCCGCAGGCCGACGCTCTATCCACTGAGCCAAACCGGTTTCGGCCAATGAATATATATTTTATTTTGAATTTCAATCATATGTGAAATTAGTATTAGTAAATATCCTCATGTTATTACCATAAAAATCCTAATGTTATTTATATTTTTGCAAAGTAATACTTTAGGAGGGCAAAGTGAGTGTACTGCCTTATCTTGAACCAGTGTAGTTAAGCTATACACTAAGTACAAACTATTCCTGATATAATTGAGAAGTGTGAAGCCATATAGATCTTAGATACATCTGTCATGCTATTTTACTCAGAATAAACCAGGTAAGTAATACAAGAATGTGTTCATTTATGCTGTATAAGTGTATATGTAGCAGCAGCAGGGGGCAAGCAGTGACTTTCTATAAGTTTCTATAATTTTTCCATAATGGTACCTGCCTTTTTATCTCAGGATTTCTGAGGAGTTTCTTCTCTAATTTCAAATGAGATTTGGAAATAGTCTGCTATACTTGGGTACAATTAAGAAAGCACCTTGGGCCCTAACCGGTTTGGCTCAGTGGATAGAGCATCAGCCTGCGGACTCAAGGGTCCCAGGTTCAATTCCAGTCAAGGGCATGTACCTTGGTTGTGGGCACATACCCAGTAGGGAGTGTGCAGGAGGCAGCTGATCAATGTTTCTCTCTCACTCTCATCGATGTTTCTAACTCTCTATCCCTCTCCCTTCCTCTATGTAAAAAATCAATAAAATATATATATTTTTAAAAAAGCACATTGTATACTCAACATAGGGTCATGACCTCCCTTTCTAAACATACAAAACTGTAGGATTGGCTCTCTGAAACCAAGACTAAGTGATTTTTAGCAATGGTTTTAACCTCACCAATCATGAACACCAAATAACTGATATTCGTATGTCTTTTCTTTTTAAACAACTTAGGTAACTTTCAACTTTGAAGATCTTTCCTAAGTCACCCCTTTTATTGTCCTCAGAAGCAAAATCCAAGTAAATACCAATGGATCATTAGAAACACTTTGTTAATTTTATAGTAATTTAGTTAAACAGCTTAATAGTACCTTCTTCAAAATTAATACTTTTACACTGTCGTCCTGAGTCATCCACACGATGCTCTCTTAAAAAGAAAAACATAAATATTGTATCCATGAAAGGCTTAGTATAATAGACAAATGGGTTAAATTTATTACTAGCCTTCTATTTTTTCACATTCTGATATAACTTTTTATATTGGCTTCTGAGTTATGAAAGTATTAGCAATGAGATATAACAAATTTTAAAAGATACAAGTCATGATTCTTATTATACTATATAAAATGGAAAAAAGAACAACCAAATTCATCCAAAAGCATATGTGATCTACCTTAATCAGTATTGGAAGTTCAACAGTGATTTTTAAACATTAGTTGTAAATGTTTTTGGACCCTTGGTTAAAGTACTCCAAAGAAATATGAACTAACCAAATTTTTATAGCTTTATAAAATTTCTTCTAATATATAAAAGATAAAAGATACATTTGAAGTAACTTTTGTATTTAAGGTTGATACTAATCACTAATCTACTTAAAATGTTGCTTTCATGCCATTTTCCTACTTAGAAAACTAGAATTAGTCAATCAAGACCAAACCTTAACTTTTCAAAGACCTTATAATCTGTTCTCATTTATCAAATTGTCTATTATTTTAGTTACAAGTAAGTGCCTTAATCAGAAAATATGAACACAATTATAGACATGAAATAACAAATTAAGACTTCTTAGGAACAATTATCCTCCATCAATGATAGTGCTTATTTAATTTCACAGTCTATAAAAGTAGTTTTATCATTTCTGTCTAATTACCTTAATATAAAAAGGATCAGAATAATATTTAAAACTCCAAGGAAGGCGCCAAGTAAAACTGGTGCTGTATACATGTTTATCTGAAGCTGTATAGTCTCCCATGTCACGCCCTTTTCTCCAATGAGTGCAAAACAGGTCTGAAAAACTTATTAAAGTAAAACAACACAGTGAATTATTTTATGGAGACACAGATTTTTAAAAATGTGAAAGACGTTTACCACGAAATTAGAAGTAACACGGGATCATTCATCTACATCAGTGGTCGGCAAACTGAGGCTCCCGAGCCACACGCGGCTCTTTGGCCACCTAAGCGTGGCTCTTCCACAAAATACTGACTTCTGCGCATGGGCCACGAAGTTTCAATCGCACTGTACGAGCACGCCTGCACGTGGTATTTTGTGGAAGAGCCACACTCAAGGGGCCAAAGAGCAGCATGTGGCTCGCGAGCTGCAGTTTGCCAACCACTGATCTACATCATGCATCTGAACAGACAGAAAAAAACTGGTTCTGGGTGAGGGGGATGGAAAAATTCACTCTTTCTATATAAAGCACAGATACAGTATAAAAAATATACAGTATGTCTGTGGTATTAAAATTTCATGGGATGGAGTGTTTAGGAAAAATTGTCTAAAAAAACTCCTTAGGGGGTCAATAATGAAATAAAGATTGAGAAACACTGATGTGCATGAATTTACAAAGGATTAGATCTCAAGTAGTTACTTCAGTAATTTCATTTTTTTAAACATCTCCATAAGAAATATAAATTATACAATTTCTTCCATAAATGAATTATACATTTAATCAACTTGTCACATTTCAACTAAATATTTTAAAATACTACTATGTATGTGATATTTAAGCTACATATATTTAATATTTTAAATCTAATTTTATGGCACAAATCAGATTGGGAGAATACTGATTTGTTCTCCTGATTTAGATTCTGTATCTGGCTCTTCCAAAAATGTACATGTAGTTTTGTGGTGAGGATTAAGTAAGATACTGTAGCACTTAAAACAGTATCTAGCACATACTCAGTAAATGTTAGTGCTTATTGATGTAGTTATTATTAGGGAAGTTATCTGAACTTTTCAGGCCTACATTTACTCATCTATACAGAATGTTTAAATGAGATAGTCTTTAAAATATGCTTTAAGTGATCAAAATATTTACTGAGAACCTGTGTATACCAGATATTATGCTAGACACTGAGGGTAAAGTAAGACCCAGAGTTAGTACATATGGAAAATAATATAAATAATAAATAACATAAGAATAAACTTTCACATACAACTGTAAACCTACTTTTGCGCCATCCTCTAAAGAGTCTAGCCCAGGGGTGGGCAAACTTTTTGACTCGAGGGCCACAATGGGTTCTTAAACTGGACCGGAGGGCCGGAACAAAAGCATGGATGGATTGTTTGTGTGAACTAATATAAATTCAAAGTAAACATCGTTACATAAAAGGGTACGGTCTTTTTTTTCAATAGTTTTATTCATTTCAAAGGGGCCGGATCCGGCCCGCGGGCCGTAGTTTGCCCACGGCTGGTCTAGCCTCACTGCTGCATCCAAAAATATTAGTTTCCCTTTAACTATGAGGTTTTCAATTTGGATTTCATTTACCATTTGAACTTAGAAGCTCTTCCCAATTCAAGTTAAGTAGTTACAAGTGAAAAACACCTACCTGGACCTAGAATAAAACCTAATGCTTGACATGCACTTGTATTTGCCATGGAACTTGTTCTTTCCTGAAGGGAAGTAGCACCAGCAATATATGATCTAATAACTGCCACATTTCCTAAGAAAAGACACAATTAAAAAAAATATCCTTCAGTTTATAAAATTTCAACTTAAGTTGGCTTTATGCAGAGGAAATATTAATCCCTAGTATAGCCACTGTTTCCTCTTTATGATCATACAAAGCATGTTTATTGAGGAAATGCACCAATTAATAGAAAATATTATTTTTAGTAATATGAAAACACAGTTAAATATTTGAATGAATAAAAAATGGCATTAGCCTAGCCAGTTTGGTTCAGTGGATAGAGCATCGATCTGCAGACTGAACTGTCCCAGGTTCGATTCTGGTCAAGGGCACATGCCTAGGCTGCGGGCTCAATCTCCAGTAGGGGGCATGCAGAAGGCAGGCGATCAATGATTCTCTCTCATCATTGATATTTCTATCTCTCCCTTTCCCTTCCTCTCTGTAATCAATAAAAACATGTATTTTAAAAACTGGCATTATAGGAATGTTAAACTATTTTTTCATCATTAAATACTGAGAAAGCACTGAGTAAATGGCATATTACTCATTGCTATAACTACTTTTAAAAGCAAGATGTCAAAAACTGCATTCTTAGACTTATAATAAAAGAAACAGAAAAAAAAATCCACTAACAATTTAATTCAAAAATTTATTGAGCAATTACTGTGTATAAGAGACTTAGCTAGGGACCAGGCCACAAAATATGTTTTTTAGTCAAATTGTCTGTATGGTTGGTGATATAAGATAAAAACAGCGCAAAACAGTATATAAGAAAGGAGCAAGGCCGAAACCGGTTTGGCTCAGTGGATAGAGCATCGGCCTGCGGACTGAAAGGTCCCAGGTTTGCTTCCGGTCAAGGGCATGTACCTTGGTTGTGGGCATATCCCCAGTGGGAGATGTGCAGGAGGCAGCTGATCAATGTTTCTCTCTCATCGATGTTTCTAGCTCTCTATCTCTGTCCCTTCCTCTCTGTAAAAAATCAATAAAATATATTTTTAAAAAATTTAAAAAAACAAAAAAAAGAAAGGAGCAGGGCCCAAGCTGGTTTGGCTTAATGGGTAGAGCATCAGTCTGTGGACTGAAGGGTCCCGGGTTTGATTCTGGTCAAGAGCACATGCCTGGACTGCAGGCTCGATCCCCAGTAGAGGGCATGCAGGAGGCAGCAGATCAATGATTCTCTCTCATCATTGATATTTCTACCTCTTGCTCCCTTCCTCTCTGAAATCAATAAAAATATATTTAAAAAAGAAAAAAGAAAGGGACAGGGTAGCCTAAGACAATTCATGGAAAATGTGAAACTTGAATTAAATCTTAAAGTATGAAGAATGATGGGAACAGAAGAGAGAAATGATGAGTAATGGGAACATCATGAGCAGAAGCTAAATGATAGGAAGATATCTATGTTTGCAATCACACATCTATATGTTGAACACTGGATATGAGATTAAGAAAGGGTGACATCAAGTGAGATTGGGCCATAAATTTGTGAATCTGACACAACAGAACATACATATATATACATGCATATTACCTGCTCCAAATCCCACCAATCCACGAGCAACCAACATGTAGTATTTATTATGAGAAGCTGGGACGTGCACATACGCATAGAGGCAGTTGGCTGCCACCGAAATGAAGATGGAGACAATGAGAGGTTCTTTTCTTGGTCTATAATTAGACCACAAACCAAATATAGGTGAAGCTACCATTTGGCCAAGACTAAATGAAGCAATAACCCAGCCCAAAAAACTTGTATCAGCTGTCCTGTCAATCTGCAGAAAAAAAGTACAATGCTTTAAGAATTATTATCCAAGAAAAGTCAAATTTAAAACATAAATACATTTTTTCTGACATGAAATATATATTTTTAATATATTTTTACTGATTTCAGAGAGAAAAGGAGAGGGAGAGATAGAAACATCAATGATGAGAGAAAATCATTGATTGGCTGCCTCCTGCATGCTTCCTACTGGGGATTGAGCCTGCAACCTGGGCATGTGCCCTTGACTGGAATCAAACCCGGTATCCTTCAGTCCACAGGCCAATGCTCTATCCACTGAGCCAAACCAGCTAGGGCTAATATTTCTTATGTAAAAAAATAAAAACAATTCTAACTAATATAAGTTTTATAATACCATTATTTATAGTAAGTGATTCCGATTTCTGACATTATAATGAAATGTACTGAATTCACTAAACACAAGGAAATGCTTGAGAAGCTTCATATTTTGGAATGATTATAAAAACAGTTGCATCAGCCTGGCTGGCTTGAATCAGTGGTTGAGTGTGGACCTATGAGCCAGGAGATCATGGTTTGAATCCCGGGTCAGGGCACATGCCCAGGTTGCAGGCTCGATCCCCAGCAGGGGGTGTGCAGGAGGCAGCCGATCAATTATTCTCATCGATGTTTCTCTCTCTATCCCTCTCCCTTCCTCTCTGAAATCAAAAATATATTTTTAAAAAATGTTGGTTCAGCCCTAGCCGGTTTGGCTCAGTGGATACAGCTACCTAACTTCTCTAAGTTTCTTCATCTGTCAAACAGGAGTGATAATATCCACATCACAGGGTTGTTATGAAGAGCAAAAAATGATGTAGGTGAAAGATTTAGTACTGTGCCTGGTGCATATGAACTCTCAATATTATGATGAAATAACTTGAAAATATTAAGTTTTTTGATGAAACTGTTACATTTGTATTGCTAAAGAACCAATTATAAGTTCATGTAATCAAAACATTTACCTTTGAAGAGCTTTCAAATATCTGGGGGAAGGTGTGAACCTTTTCAAAATTCAACATATTGGACTGAGTAGCCCTAATTATTGCAAATACTTTCTCTTGAGAATTCTAAGGTTAATTAGAATAGTACAGGGACCATACAAATCAACAGTTGTGATGCATGGAAATATACTTTTAGCAAAGATGTTGCTGCAGAATTGTTAAATATTATTTCAATTCCAATAACTCTGCCAGTATGGAAAGAATTTTTACTGTCATGGGTATAATTTTAAATTTTTTATTTACTGATTTGAGAAAGAGAGATATCGATTTGTTGTTCCACTTATTTATGCACTTATTGGTTGATTCTTGTAGATGCCCTAACTGGGCATCTAACCCCCAACCTTGGTGTATTGGGATGACGCTCTAACCAACTGAGCCACCCTGCCAGGGCTCATGGGCAATAATTTCATGTAATATAATTTTAAAATTAATTTTCAAAATAGCAATGCAAATGTAGCACTAAATCTAGTTTACTTTTGTTTTGTTTTTATTAGAGAGGTGGTTTTGATAGGATGCAAAAGTGGTTAATAAGTAGGTGACCAAACCTGTGCGTATGCCTGGGACTGATCAGGTATAATCCTATTTTCCTGGCATAGAACTCCTTTCAACTTTATTCTGGTTTGCACAATAAAGCATATGCTCACATTACTTATAATCTTCTATTGAAGAATTATTATCTTGAGTTTTTTTAGTAAAGATTAAATCATAGCACTAGCCGGTTTGGCTCAGTGGGTAGAGTGTCAGCCTGCAGACTGAAGGGTACCAGGTTTGATTCTGGTCAAGGGCACATGCGCAAATTGCTGGCTCGATCCCCAGTAGGGGGCCAGCCAATCAACGATTCTCTCTCATCACTGATGTTTCTTTCTCTCTCTCCCTCTCCCTTTCTGAAATCAATAAAAATATACTTAAAAAAAAAGATTGGGAAAAAAGATTAAATCATAGAATATCAAAGAAACTCTAGAAAACTCTTAACTAAAGAGTTAATACTACTAAAGCTACTTAAGAGAAGAATAAAGTGTACAAACCTTTTGGAGATAGGGCCATATTGACATTATCACAATAGAAAATCCTGTAAAGAGGTAAACTCTGTTATTTATATTTACAATGATTCCATCATTATAAGTACAATTTTTTAAATTCTAGCATGGATTTTAAAAATCTGAATTTACAAATTTATGCCCTAAAATGTCTACTTTATCAAACAATGTGGTTTTAGGCTTGAAAGAATACATAAGTACAGTCTTTGACCATAATTAATATAATAAAAGTCAATTACCTATTTTCCCTTACAAGCCTTTACTATAAATGATAATTACTAAAAGCTCTGTTAAAGTGTTTATAGCAGAAATGGAGGAAAGGCCACTTTGTTATAGAGTAAGAGCTAGACTCCTAATCTGTGTTGTTTGGGAGAGATAATTAACTATAGGGATGTCTAGGAATAAATGAAAGAAGGCAGTAGTTATAAAGAACCAGGACACTGCCCTGGCTGATGTGACTCAGTTGGTTGGGAATTGTCCTCATACACCAAAAGGTTGTTGGTTTGGATTCCAGATCAGGGAGGTTTCAGGATCAATCTCCCGTAGGGGGTATGCATGAGGCAGTCCATCAGTGTTTCTCTCTTTCCCTTTTCCCTTCTCTCTCTCTCTCTCTCTCTCTCTCTCTCTCTCTCTCTCTCTGTCTCCCTCCCTCCCTCCCTCCCTCCCTCCCTCCCTCCCTCCCTCATGTTAATCCTCACCTGAGAATATTTTTCCATTGGTTTTTAGAAAGAGTGGAAGGGAGGGGGAGAGACAGAGAGGGAAACACCAATATGAGAGACACATTGTTTGGTTGCCTCCCACATGAGCCCACCTGCAACGGAGGTATGTGCCCTTGACGGGAATCAAACCTGGGACCCTTCACTCTGCAGGCCAACACTCTCTGCACTGAGCCAAACTGGCTAGGGCTCCCTTCCTCTCTCTTTAAAAATTAATTTAAAAATCTTTTTAAAAAAACACAAAACAGGACACTTAAAAGTCATTACTTCTGTTAGGCTTTAATGATTGAGAACTGTAATGATAAACTCCATTGCTATTTCTCAATTTTAAATGTTAGGCACATGCAATCAAAATTCTATAAAGTTTTTTTAAAAGAAGTTTTATTAAGATATAATTCACATATCATACAATTTACACATTTAAAAAAATACAATTCAGTGGTTTTTGGTATAATCACAAATATGTGAAACCATCACCAAAGTCAATTTTAGAACATTTTAATGACTTAAAAAAAGAAACCCTGGCCGAAACCGGTTTGGCTCAGTGGACAGAGCGTCGGCCTGTGGACTGAAAGGTCCCAGGTTCGATTCCGGGCAAGGGCATGAACCTGGGTTGCGGGCACATCCCCAGTGGGAGAGGTGCAGGAGGCAGCTGATCGATGTTTCTCTCTCATCGATGTTTCTAACTCTCTATCTCTCTCCCTTCCTCTCTGTAAAAAATCAATAAAAAAAAATTAAAAAGTAAAAAAAACCCCAAAAACCCTGAACCCTTTAGCCATATTTTGCTACACTCTAGAATAGTTACATTCATAGAAACTGAAAGTAGAATGGTGGTCCCTAGAGGTTGGGAGGATGTGGTAATGAGGAGCTGTTAATTGGGTAAAGAGTTTCAGTTTTGCAAGGTGAAAAACTAAATATTGGTTATACAGCCATGTAGATATACTTAACACCTCTGATCAAGATGGTAAATTTGAAGTTATGCAGCTTTACCACAATAAAAATAATTTTTTTAAAATTAAATATTAAAATATATTATACAAATTTCTAAAATTATGTAATTTCTAGTACTTACCTACACTGCTGAGAAACATAGTAAGATACAGAATCCTAATAGATCTCCATCGGCTCTTATAATGCTCCTCAGTTTCTATAATATCCCATTCTCTAGGTGTAAAGAAGAAAGAAGTAGTACTAAGTTATCTCATTATATGCAAATCTTTCTGTGGCACACCTTTATTTTCTATGGTCTAAAATCATAGAAATGATAAGAGAGGTACAATTTACTAATACTGGTTTTCCTGTACTAATTCATCTATGAATAAGCACTATTTCTTTGGATTTCCATGGGTTGTATTTATGCATCATTATACAATTTTATTATTCCAAAGTGCTGAAACTTGTAAAACTGACAAAATGAATAAAGTTTGTCAAAATAAACTGGCTCCAATAATTAGATCTCCCACAGGTGGGATATACAACTATTAAATATTTTAAGATAATTACTGTCATCATTATGACATGCTCTACTTGATGACAGCAAATTAACTTCGCTGCAGGAAGCTATTCTGGGTCAAATTAATGTAGAAGTGACACCAGGAAAGTTTGATGTGACCTAACACATTCCTAGCCTGAGGCCTCCTGGAACACTTGCCTTTGCTCTAACACGTGGACTAGAGAGAGTGGGTTGGTCGTTCATACAGGCTTGTGATTTGGAGTAAAGGCCAAGTATATTAATCAGACATCCTACTACTGTCAGGTGATATACATGAGTGTATATACCCATTACATTTTTACATATGCATAAAGAAAGAGTGAAATTTACTTTAATATGAGAATTATGTTTTCAATAATTAAGACAAGCAAAAGAGACAAAATAATTTCTGATGTTCCAAGATTATTTTCTAAAATAGATTTCAGACTCAGATTAGTCTTGAAAAAAGAAACTTTATTTTTCAATTGTGATGTGACTGGGAGTGGTAGAAAGGGAGGGAAGAAGAGAGATAATAGATCTACTGTGCCAGGTATGTTAAATCAGTTTCTGATACAATATTTACATAGGTATGAAGTGCTTAACACCACACATACCATTGCATAAATAAGAAGAAATCTTTAGACCTTAGTCAAACTTCTATGTTCTAACTACACACAATTCTATTGAGCTTATATATGGTTTTTGAACCAGCATCAAAGTAGAAGTCCCAAAACAAAGTTGGGAGAAGAGAAGTTGCTGACGACAACAACAAAAACAGGTTTGCCAACAGATAACAAAAACATGATGAGGGTTAGTCTGCCAAGAACAGATTAGGCAAACACTAAAAAAGATATGAAACTTTAAAAGTATAGCAGTGTGTAATAAAACAGAATAGAAGCAAATAGTACAAAATGTCTCAATAGGCCAAGAACATCACTCCATTACAACATTTCAGCATTCATATGAACTGTGATCTCAAGATAAAATTACATTACATATATTGTGGAGTAAATCAGAGACCAGAGAAATACATTTTCCAAAGAGTTTCTGAGTGGTAAAATAAGGTTTGGTGCTTAAGAAACACAAATGAGCAAAAATGAATGTACAGAGCTTTAATTTAATAGTGTATTAATTTACTTGATTTTAATTATTATTTCAAATAAAATGATACTTAACTCCGTTTTCCTAAAGGCAAAAATACATACTTAATTGCACAGTAAGAGATAATCTAACAATTCTGAATTACTGTCCACAAAGTAGTGTACTGTGACCCTTAATTATAAGGAGCAAAATAACCTTATAATTAAGGGTCAAAGTACACTTCATCTCCTAAATAAAAAAGTAGTCTTTGTATATTTGGCACAGGACAACGGCGAACCCATTTCGGACGGGCTCACTTGCTAACAAAGAATCCAGCAATTAGCCCTGACCGGTTTGCTCAGTGGATGGAGCAACGGCCTGCGGACTGAAGGGTCCCGGGTTCATTCCGATCAAGGCCATGTACGTTGGTTGCGGGCACATCCCCAGTGGGAGGTGTGCAGGAGGCAGGAGATGGATGTTTCTAGCTCTCTAGCTCTCTCCCTTCCTCTCTGTAAAAAATCAGTAAAACATATATTTTTAAAAAGAATCCAGCAATTAGGTCAATACTAAGAGCTGTGTGTTCAAGTAACAATTAGAACCATCATCTCGGAATTTTTGTGAAATGTGTGAAGGGCTCAGCTCTGTAGGCCAAGTGCCGAATGACTTGGCGGCTGCACCTGCCGAGTGAACGTGCTGAGGCCGTTTGACTTTCTGTGACACCTTCACCTGGACCTGCGGGCTCGGACTCCCCCTCCTCTGCGGTGGGAGATCAACTTCCGGTCACGCGTCGCCCGCCGCCCTGGCCACCTCTCCCCCTTCCGCCCGGTATGGCTGGCACCCATGAAGGGGCCAGTCCCATTAGCGCAGGAAGCTTAGGGTGCCTTCCCCCACATCCGCTCACCTGCTTCCGGGTGTGCGGTCGCCTAAGAGCGGCTCCTGCTCAGCCTGGACCCCCAGGCCCGCCATAGTTACCGCGCTCGCTAGGAGGTGAGAACCTAACTATCGCGACACCTCCGGCCCTTCACATCCCTACACTAAGGCTGTCAAACCAATCCAGGGAGTGCGCGTGCGCGCCCGAAGGCCAACAGTTGGCGGAGAGCCCCAGGTCAGAGCTGGAATCGCGCGGGACTCGGGGCGGGGCGAGAGGAGCCAGGGGCGGGGCCCTGAGTCCCAGTCCTCCCCGGAGGGTCAGCGCCTCTCGGGCTCCGCCACTGCGTGGAGGCCTGCCGAGGAGAGTGCTGGGCGTGTCCAAACGGCCACCCCGCCCAGGTCCTCGGGTTTCCCGGGGCCCCGGTCCCTAGCCGAGCTCCTGAGTTCCTGGAAAGGCTGCTGGCGCTGCGGTCGGAGCTCGGACGCGAGGCGAGTCCCGGGAGACGGGAAGCGGCGGTGTTGGGAGACTCGTCGACTGGACGGCAGGCGCCCGCTGAGCGGCCAGTAAGTCGCCGGTCCCGGCCACGCTCCCGAGCCTCTCGACGCGCGGCGGACGTGCCAGGAGTCAGGGACTGGCTGGAGACCCCGGAGTCGGCGCAGGGCTAGGCCGGGGTCTGGGGCGCAGGGCGAGGGGGGTTATGCATAGAGGCCGATTAGCTCTTCACCCCCGTGGAAGTTGAAAGAGCGCGCCCTGGTTAGGGTGTAGATGGGGTCCGGAGGATGGGGTCCAGCCCCTCCACCCCACTGGGGTCTTCGGCAGAGCCTGCTGCTGTAACCTGGGGGTTAGAAAAAGCACAGCAGCATCTATTACCAGCTCTTCATCACAAGGAAAATAGTACTGTTTTATTAGCACTAATACATTCTCATGTCCGATGACACATTTCTGTTTTACATAGACCTAAGGTCCAGAGAAGTTAATAACTTACCCAGAGTCACTCGGTGTGGTAGTGGCAGGCAGAGTTGGAGCAAATTCAGTTCTTTTCAACCAATTGTTATGAACGCTTATCCTACGCCAGACGCTGTGTTGTTACAGGTTGCATGGTATATGCTATTCTGATCTTTGTCTTGTCTGTGACCTTTGGGTATCCTGTCAGACACATGCCACTAGTGAACAGCAAAACTTGAAATGTGTTTTCTATTAGTTCGGAATTATCTTCTTTGAATCCAGAACTGACATTTTGTACTTGGATTCAGTCTTGCAAATTTGTTTAACAGCCCACCGAGACATATCAGATTCCTATGATTGGCTCCAAGAAAGCACATACGTAAAATAATTAGCGGGTTTTTTCTTTCTTTTTTTTTCCTGTAATATTATTTTACGTATCATCCGCTTCTTGTTTAATCCCTGGAGTCTAGTACACTGTATGGCCTCTGCGTGTGCGTGTTTTACAAAGGGATTTTTAACCAGTATTAAACCAAGCAGAATGGTTGCTAGTTGAATGAATGCTTATAGAATTACCTCATTTCACTCCTACAATCCTCCCAGGTGGGATTGTCTCAAACATGCAAGGAACTGGAAAGCATGGAGATTAAGTAATTTGCCTAGGGAGCTAATAAGCAAGAGAGCTAGGATCTAAGAAATACAGGACTCCTGATTGTAAAGCCTGTGCTTTTCACTGCCAGCCTTGGGGGGGGGGGGGGGGGGAATGTGAAGAAGAATCTTTTCCAATATCTCTTAAAATATATCAGAACAAGTAGTCAGTTTTTATATAAATGAAATAATTTCCTATTATGGATTAGGCCAGGTATCATTCCCTTTTATAGGCTAAGGTGGCTTACTCAAGGTCACATAGCTAGTGGAAGAACTAGCTCTGATATTTTCCATCGCTGCCTCCAAGCGATGACTTGAGACCACAAAAGTACATGGAATGGAGTGCATGTAAGCCTTGTGAAATCTAAATAAACTGTGTATTGTACCAATTTAAACAAAAACAAAAAAAGGAAGAAAAAATTACTTCTTAGGAATACACACAGCACCCAAACAAAGTAAATATTTGTAAAAGCCCATGGAAAAGAGGAGCTAGGTGTGAAAAACCATTAGATTATTTGCTGAATGTTTTACATAGGATGAGACCATCCACCTGATGAGTTTCCTTAGATGACTGCTTAAAATAGATGCTCACCCCTCTAAACAAATGAACAAATAAGTTTCTAATTTACCTGCTCTATCTAAACACAGTTTTTGTTACTTAAACGTGTATTGAAAATACGTGATTTAAAAGTAAAGTTACAAGATAAAAATTAGGTCTGCATTTTTGTGGAGTAAAGTTGTACATTGTGGTATTTTTTTTTAATTCATTTATGCCTTTGAGATATGTATCAACTATATGAGGATAAAAGTGCAGAAAAAAATTAGGATTGCATTGTTTAAATATCAGAGTGATAGATAAAAATACTAGATGGCAAAAGAGATGTTGAGTACCACTTCAGCAATAGTGCTAATTTTTAGGAAAGACTTTTCATTCCTTGGCACTGTACAAGAATTTCTATTTTTGTTTCACTTTGTTTTTTCCTGTCTCCCTGGTTATTTAAAAGTATAGAAGGCAATTATGTCAGTTTGGCTTGATACAGACTTCAACACTGGGTCCTATTTCTGCAGAAGCTGGCTGGTGTCACACTCTGATGTGGTGGCATTAAGTATCTGGTATGGCTCCAGATGGTACCTCCATTTGATAAATTGGAGTTATCTTTACCCTGGGCTTGGATTATTATCTCTTCATGGTGGCACTGGATAGCAGTAAGCCATACCTAGAGTGTCCCAGAAAACCTGATCTTTTTACATTGTTCTTGGGACTGAAATGGGACTTAAAAAGATCTGTGAGACCCTGAACTCCAGAACCAAACTATAGTAAGTTATGTGTGTTTGATTTATTTTCTGTTCCTCATTAGTCAGGTGTTTACAGCAAGGGATATACTGGCTCTAGATTTGGAGTGCTAACTCTTTTTTTTTTTTATCTTCATTGTTGAAATATTACAGATGTCCCCTTTTCCCACATTGACCTCCTTCACCCCACCCACCCCCAGGCCTTCACCACACTATGGTCTGTGTCTTTGGGTTATGCATATAGGCATATTAGTTCTTTGCTTAATCTCTCCACCCTGTCAACCCTCCACCCGACCCCACCTCGGCCTTACCTCTGGAGTGCTCTCTTATGGCCTATATTACATGGAGTTAAAGTGATTTGGAAGGCTGGCTTTTCTAGTATAGGGTTGAAAATTAGAAATAACTACACAATTTTATAGTAGTGTACAAAATATTTGAAGAGTTCAGTGCACTCGGGTTTTCCCATTTCCCTTGCAACTTTCTACTTTTACTATATATATATATATGTATTTTTTTTTTTTTTTGGCCTTTCTGCCGGAACCGCCATATTCCAGTAATTTGCCAAAATGACTAACACAAAAGGAAAGAGGAGAGGCATCCACTATATGTTCTCTAGGTCTTTTAGAAAACATGGAGTTGTTCCTTTGGCCACATACATGCAAATCTACAAGGTGATATTGTGGACATCAAGGGAATGGGCACCATTCAAAAAGGAATGCCCCACAAATGCCACCCAACATGCACTGGGCATTGTTGTGAACAAGAGAGTTAAGGGCAAGATCTTGCCAAAAGAATTTATGTACATATTGAGCATAGTAAGCACTCTAAGAACCAAGATAGCTTCCTGAAACATGTGAAGGAATATTATCAGAAAAAGAAGGAAGCCAAAGAGAAAGGTACCTGGGTTCAACTGAAGCATCAGCCTGCTCCACCCACAGAAGCACACTTTGTGAGAACCAAAGGAACAGAGCCTGAGTTGCTGGAGCCCATTCCCTATGAATTCATGGCATGATAAGTGGAGGGGGGAAAATAAAAAGACTTCTGTGCTAATAAAAATGTTTCTCTTAATTGAGTAGAAATGTGGCATCCCTTCCTCCCAAAAAATAATTAAAGAAAACTTTGTGAACTAGAAAAAATATATAGATAAGTAGCTAGATGTAGATATAGATTTCAGAGAGGAAGGGAGAGGGAGAGAGAGATAGAAACATCAATGATGAGAGAGTAATCAGCTGCCTCCTGCTGGCCTACACTGGGGATCCAGCCGGCATCTTTTGCATGTGCTCTGACTGGGTATCAACTGGGACCTCCTGGTTCAAAGGTCGATGCGCAACCACTGAGCCACACCGGCCAGGCACAGCTTTCTAGTAGTACTTTTTTTTTTTAAATATATTTTATTGATTTTTTACAGAGAGGAAGGGAGAGAGATAGAGAGTTAGAAACATCGATGAGAGAGAAACATTGATCAGCTGCCTCCTGCACATCTCCTACTGGGGATATGCCCGCAAACCAGGTACATGCCCTTGACCGGAATTGAACCTGGGGCCTTTCAGTCCGCAGGCCAACGCTCTATCCACTCAGCCAAACCGGTTTCAGCCTAGTAGTACTTTTTAAAAAAAAGAATTTGGGTGCTTTTTTCTTTTTTAAATCCTCACCTGAGGATATTTTTCCATTGATTTTTAGAGAGAGTAGAAGAGCAGGAAAGACAGAGAAAAATATCGATGTGAGAGAAACACATTGATTGGTTGCCTCCTCCAGGCATCCGAACCAGGGCCCGGACCAGGGAGGAGCCTGCAACCGAGGTACATGCCCTTGATTGAAATCAAACCCAGGAACCTCTGTTTCACAGTCATATGCTTTGTCCACTGAGCCAAACCGGCTAGGGCAAACTTTCTATTTTTATGTTTGTCTTGTTTTTATTTATTACCAACCTAGAAGAATAGTGCCAAGGAAAATAGGATTGTCTCATGACCAGTTTAGCACTTCTTACTGTGAAATGTGAGTGCTGGAATTTGGGGTTCCAACACTAACATGGGATCTGCTTATTGCCGTTGATGCCATAGATGTCACAGAGGAAGACATTGACCCCTTCCTTTTCCTGCCACTGTAGAGAAAATAAGTGGCCTATAATACTCCCAAAAGACAATGAAGTCCTGTGTTATGACATTCACTGTTCTACTGCAATTTAATAAATATACACAAAGTGCTATTTTTTTTTAATCCCAGAATGATCCAAGGAGTGAAATAATTAAAAGCATCATTCATCTCTTAGACTTGTCTTTCCTTATGCTCTAGAAACTCCCTGAATAGAGTTATATATCTAAATATATTAAAAGAGTTGACTTCCTATTTGGAATATGGAGCACTAATTCAGAATTTTGGTAATTGGGTAAAGAGTAAACTGTTCCATTTTCACCCCAGCAGAATATACTTCAATCCAACTCTGACATTAATCTCTCACAGATTAAAATCACAGGAGTTAGTGTAATTCCTACAGGTTAAGGGCTCAGTCCTCCAGATGCCATTACTTCTGATGCCAGTCACACTCAAAACTGATTTAGCTACAAATTTGGGGGTTTCTGTGACTCCTGTGGATAATTTGCTAGAACATTCAAAGAAACTCAGGAAACCACTGTACTTATTCTAGGGGGCAGTGGGAATGGCACTAGGTGTTAGACCAGTGGGGTTAGACTGGACCTGGGTTCAGCAAACTTGGTACTTGAGTTCTGTGTGGGAAATAATTCAGAGCCAAGACTCAAACCTTAAGAGAAAATCCTATATTATAAAAGCCTAAAACGCTAAATGTCTGGTCATCCGGTTAGCCATTCTACCAATCAAAGCATAATATGCTAATGATATGCTAAGGCTGCTCAACTGTTTGCTATGATGTGCACTGACCACCAGGGGGCAGACGATCCGACCGGTAGGTTAGCTTGCTGCTGGGGTCTGGCCGACTGGGACTGAGCGAGATGGGCCAGGATGGGCTGGACACGCCCTGGAGACCTCCCGTGGTCCCTCCCCAGCTGGCCAACCTCCCACATCCCTCCCTGGCCCCAATCGTGCACTGGTGGGGTCCCTCAGTCTGGCCTGCGCCCTCTCACAATCCGGCCAGAGGGATACCCCCCACCCCAGTGCACAAATTTCATGCACTGGGCCTCTAGTTTATTTATAAAATGACAGTGGTAGAAGAATAATTCATAGAAGAAATGGATTTAAGAAACAAGTTATAGAAGCAAAGGAGTAAGGGCCCTAGGAGCTTAGAAGTGAGGAAGGTCCAGGTGACAGGCCTGAGGGGATGGGGAGGGGAAAGGCGCAGGTGAACTCTGAGGAGGGAGAGTGCATCGGATCCTTATGGGGATCCTAATCAGAGTACTATTGATGATCAAGGCCAATTTGCCATACACATGCGTGGAGGCAAGGACATAGTAGTATTATTAGGTGAAAGGCCTCTTTGCCCTATGCAAGTATGAGGGCAGTGACTCAGTAGCAATATACATACTGCATAAGCACACCCTTATGTAACCTGTTTATGTTTATACTAGAGGCCCAGTGCATGAAATTTGTGCACTGGGTTGGAGGGGTGTTATCCCTAAGGCCGGATTGTGCGAGGGCACAGGCCAGGCCGAGGGACCCCCACCAGTGCACGATTGGGGCCAGGGAGGGATGTGGGAGGTTGGCCAGCTGGGGAGGGACCACGGGAGGTCTCCAGGGCGTGTCCAGCCCATCCTGGCCCATCTCGCTCAGTCCCAGTCGGCCAGACCCCAGCAGCAAGCTAACCTACCGGTCAGATCGTCTGCCCCCTGGTGGTCAGTGCACATCATAGCAAACAGTTGAGCGGCCTTAGCATATCATTAGCATATTACACTTTGATTGGTTGAATTGTTAACTGGATGACCCGACATTTAACGTTTTAGGCTTTTATTATATAGGACTAGAGGCCCGGTGCACAAAAATTTGTGCACTCGGGGGGGGAGGGGGGTCCCTCAGCCCGACCTGTGCCCTCTCGCGGTCTGGGACCCCTCAGGGGATGACCACCTGCTGGCTTAGGCCTGTTCCCCGGGGGATTGGGCCTAAGATGGCAATCAGACATCCCTCTGGCAGCCCGGCAGCCCTCGGGGGATGCCCACTTGCCAGCAGGGAGCAGACCTAAGCTGCAGTCGGACATCCTTAGCACTGCTGAGGAGGCAGGAGAGGCTCCCACCACCACCGCTGTACTGGCAGCCATCAGCCTGGCTTGTGGCTGAACAGAGCTCCTCCCATGTGAAAGCGCCCTGACCACCAGGGGGCAGCTCCTGCATTTAGCATCTGTCCCCTGGTGGTCAGTGTGTGTCTTAGTGACCAGTCATTTCCAGTCCTTCTGCTGTTAGGGTCAGTTTTCATATTACCCTTTTACTGTATAGGATAGAGGCCTGGTGCATGGGTGGGGGCTGGCTGGTTTGCCCTGAAGGGTGTCCCGGATCAGGGTGGGGGTCCCGCTTGGGTGCCTGGCCAGCCTGGATGAGGGGATGATGGCTGTTTGCAGCTGGTCACACCCCCTTCAGGGTGGGCATTCCCACTGGGGTGCCTGGCCAGCCTGGATGAGGGGATGATGGCTGTTTGCAGCTGGTCACACCCCCTTCATGGTGGGGGTCCGCACTGGGGTGCCTGGCCAGTCTGGGTGAGGGGCTGAGGGCCGTTTTCAGGCTGGCGGGTGACTGAAGCTCCCAACCTCTCCTTTTTTTCTTTTTTCTTTTTATTCTGGGATTTATTTACCTTCTATGGCTGTCACTGGAGCTGAGAGCCAGCTTTAGCCCTGAGGCTCGGCTTCAGCTCTGAGACCTCGGCTGCTGAAAGCAGGTATCTGGGTTTGTTTGGGTTCTATAATTGTAACACTGTTGTGGTCCTGCTAGCTCCAGCTCTGACAGCTGAAAGCAGGTTTCTGGGGATGGTTTAGCTTCTATAATTGCAACATTGTTTCTTAGACTGCAGCTCCGAGGCCGGCAGCGGCAGGTGGGGAACGTTGGCTTCCTCCATTACTGGAGCAAGCAAGCCTCCTGTTCACTTCAGCTGCCTGGCTGCCGGCCGCCATCTTGGTTGGCAGTTAATTTGCATATCTCACTGATTAGCCAATGGGAAGGGTAGCGAAGTTACGGTTAATTACCATGTTTCTCTTTTATTAGATAGGATAGCATAAGTGTCACAAATTGGCATGAGGCCTCTTCTGTCTGAGTGTGTATCAATAATTGGCACAAGGCCTCTTTTGTTTGAGTGTGTGTATAAGTTGTCACTGACTAGCTGGTGCTGGGACGCTTTGTGGGGCTGCTTTTGTAGGGCTACTTTGAAGAATGACTTTGTCTGATGGCCCCTGTAGTAGCAATGGCTATTTGGTCTACAATAAAGTCTCTCCTATATATACCTACAACTTCTCATGTCTTCATCTAATGAAGGGCATCCGAGGAGCTGTTCACCCAACAGTCCTCCTTTCCAAAAGCTTTTTGTTTGTTAATCCTCACCCCAGGATATTTTTCCCATTGGTTTTTAGAGACAGTGAAAGGGAGGGGAAAGACAGAGAGAGAGGGAGAAACATCGATGTTAGATACATGGATTGGTTGCCTCCTGCACAGATCAAGCCTGCAACTGAGGTATATGCCCTTGACCAGAATTGAACCTACAACCCATCAGTCTGCAGGCCAGTGCTCTATCCACTGAGCCAAACCAGCTAGGGCCCAAAAGATTTTAAGGGTGGAAATCTTAGGTGATGTCCCATGTAAGGATCTCTAAAGATTATTCCTTTCAGGGTTGGGGTCTCCACTGATTGATTGGTGGGTGCTAGGGCAGGGGGTCATTATTCAATGCATCTGGTCCTGAGGTCAGTATTGGTATCACTTACCTGGTTTTGCTGCTTTTCTGGGCCTGGAACTTAAATACAACAGAAGCCTAGATGTTATCTCTGGGGAAGAAAGGTGAGGGGGTCTAAACTGAGCAGAGATGAAAGAGCAAGGCATCCAAAGCACATGGCCAGCAATATGCCAGGGGAAGAAAGGTCACTCTGGGAATGAGGTCCTGCCCGATAATTGTTCCTTGCTAGGCACCTGGGACTTTCCATGCTGGTGACCTGTACCTGGCCCATCCTCCTTGCTCTACTCATGTCTTTCTAACTGTCTACCACATCATGATTACAGCTTTATTGTAAAAGATTACAACTTACAAACAGCAAAATGAAAAGGTGAATGAGGCAAGGTATAGGAGTGAATATGGAGCTTCCATGCCCTCTCTCACACATGTTCAGTAACCAAGAAACTCTACCAAGCCCCAGTGTCCAGATTTCTTATTGAGTGTTCATGATTTTTATCTCATTGGTCATGTGATTAAACTTCACCCAGCTCCCTTTTCCTCCAGGAGATCAGGCTGGCCCAAAATCAATCCTCCAATCAAATGATTGTTTTTTTTCTGGTAATTAGCCAGAAACTATCCAGAGACTTTTTAGGGATGCTCCAGGAGTCTCCTCATTAGCATAACAAAGGCACTCTATCAGAAAATTCCAAGGGTTTTAGGAACTCCAAGCCAAGAATTGGGATAAAAACAGATACATACATCCTTTATTATATAACACTAACATTTACCCTCCAAGAAAAGCATAGTCCAGCAATTTGAACATATGCTACATATAATTTATTGATTTTAATGATTGCACTAAAGTACAAATGTGTATAATGAGGACAGCATTTCAGAAAACAGTTTGCCTTTTAACATTTGTTTAATGAATAAGAAACAAAACATTAAGAGGCAATGGTTTCTATTTTTTTGTTTTTTTGTGGCTATGTGAATGGAAAAATATACACAAATATATATAGACAAACTTTCAAAGCTCATTTGCTTATAAGCAAATTTATTCAGGTTTATAGAATTTATTTTCTTTGTTTTTCTATTAGTAGGAAAATGTTAAAAAGCTAATTGTCATCTCAGGTATTAAAAGCCCTGAGTGGGTTAGACCAGATATTCTATTCAAATGCTAAGAAGTACAGTTGGTTTCTCCTCGTGTGTAAGACAATCTTTGATGTGGCCCTCCTGATCCCATCCCTTGATATTCAAGCCTCTGTAATTTCTTCCCTTTGAGTGTGGGCAGTACCTGTGATTTGCCTTCTAAACAATAGAATATGGCAACAGCGATTGGATGTCACTCCCATTGAAACCAGGCAACCAATTGGTCTGGGCTGCCTGTCACTACTTGAGCCAATTAAGCATAGACAGGGTTGAATCATATAGGAGCATCCTATATAATAAAAGAGAAACATGTAAATTGACTGACCCTCTGCTACACTCACCAGCCAATCAGGAGTGGGTATGCAAAATAACCTGCCCAAAAAAGTGGGTTAATTTGCATATACAAGCACTGGGCGGAGAGCAGAGCTGGAGAGCCGGTAGCTTGAGGGGATGTGACTCCCTGGGTCACACCCCCAAGCTGCCGGGCGGAGAGCAGAGCAGGAGAGCTGGCGGAGAGTGGAGTAGCATGGGGAACTTGGCTCCCCAAGCCGCCAGAGGGAGAGCAGAGAGGGAGAGCTGTCAGCTTGGAGGACTTGGCAGAGTGGGAGGCCGGGAAGGATACAGGGCAGGAAAGGAAAACTAAGAGCATGGGGAGCACCAGGAATTCTGGGAATAGTAGTTCTGGTGGCAGCCCCAGGATCAGAAGCGGAAGCCCAGAGCACTGGGAGCACCAGAAATGCTGGGAATCATAGTTCTGGTGGCAGACGGATCTCCTAGACCAGTGATGGTGAATCTATGACACGCATGTCAGAGGTGACACGCGAACTCATTTTTTTGGTTGATTTTTCTTTGTTAAATGGCATTTAAATATATAAAATAAATATCAAAGATGTAAGTCTTTGTTTTACTATGGTTGCAAATATCAAAAAATTTCTATATGTGACACGGCACCAGAGTTAAGTTAGGGTTTTTTTGTTTTTGTGTGTGTGTTTTTTTTTTATGCTTGTCTCCAAGACCTGACACTGAGAGCCACCATCAGGTAGTCAGTGTGCTGGCAGTGGGGCTGCTGTAGCATTGGAATGGACCCCATTAACCACAGCGCTTAAGTTAGGGTTTTTCGAAATGCTGACACGCCAAGCTCAAAAGGTTCGCCATCACTGTTCACTAGAGCAGTGGTTCTCAGCCTTCTGGCCCTTTAAATACAGTTCCTCATGTTGTGGTGACCCCCAACCATAAAATTATTTTCGTTGCTACTTCATAACTGTAATTTTGCTACTGTTATGAATCATAATATAAATATCTGATATGCAGGATCATAATGTAAATATCTGATATGCAGGATGGTCTTAGGTGACCCCTGTGAAAGGGTCGTTTGACCCCCAAAGGAGTCGCGACCCACAGGTTTAGAAGTGCTGCTAGAGCAAAGTGAGCCTGGAGTAAGTTACTGTTGCAGTGGGGGATGGAGGGAAAGCAAAGGTGAGAGACATAAGTAAAATCAGAGTGTCTAAGAAAAATTAAAGGGAAGATATCCTAAAACTTCCAGGAAATGTCCACCAATGAAGCAAAGAAAAAAAATGCCTCTATTATTCTGTGAGCAACAAACCAAACTGGATTGGGGGTCTCAGACAATTCGCTCATATGATTGCAAAGACAGACAGAAACTCCTGGATTGGAGAGGGCTCCCCTGAGGGCTCCCAGATTGGAGAGGGTGCAGGTCAGGCTGAGGGACCCCCAAGTCCCCCCAGGGCATGAATGTCGTGCACCGGGCCTCTAGTTTATTTCAATAATGCCAGCAGTACGGGAGAGCAGCAGGTCATCCATGAAAATCTGCTCTGCACCTTCCCCTCATAAGCCAATTTATTTGGGGTAGGACAAAGATTACAAGGGGATGTAGGCAAAAGAATAAGAATGGGTATAATAATTACAGGCACTGTGGGTGGGACTCCCTTATCTTTCCATGATAATGGCCTAAATTCCAAGGATGACTCCGTGATCCCTTGGGCATACAACTCCCAGCCAGGTTAGAATATGCTGTCTTTCAGGATCCCCAAAAGACCATCAGGGAGCTGAGTCCGATGCAAAAGCAAAAGAGCCTTTATTCGAGCTAGCTCGAGCTCCCCGTCCACCACACTCGCCGACGCAGCGGCAGGAGGGAGAGAGAGAGAGAGAGAGAGAGAGAGAGAGAGAGAGAGCTCTGTGGGGTAAGGGGTTTTATAGGGGGGTTGGAGTAAGGGGAGAAGAGAGGACTGTGGGCCCTGCCGATTGGCCAGGCACAAGTCGGGGTCTTGTTACACAGGATGTGGTTGTGTCTATGGCGCGCACTTCCCTTGATTATCATTGGTTAGTTTAAAGAAATCCTAGGTGTGGCTAGCAGAGGCTTGGGCTTCCGGGAAGAAGCTCCTTGCTGAGCACATGGCTAATGGCTGCTGCCCAAAAATGGAGGATCCGGGGCAAGATGGAGGGCGTAGCCCTCGCCCTTTCAGAATGACACTCGCTTAGTTACATTAAGTTATGTAAGACTTGCTAGCCACTAGCTTTCATTCTCCTGTTGGCCTTAAAGAAGAAAGCTGCCATATTGTGAACTTCCTGTGAAGAGAGTCATGTGGTAGGGAACCATGGAAAGCTCCTGGGAGCTGAGACTAGCAACTTTCCTATGCAGGTATTGTGTGGATATAAGTTTTCAACTTATGTGGGTAAATACTTAGGAGTATGATTGCTAGATTGTATCATGACTATGTTTAGTTTTGTAAGAGAAACTGCCAACTGTTTTCCAAAGTGGCTGTGTCATTTTGCATTCCTACTAATAACAAGTGAGACTTCTTGTTTATCCAAGACCTTTCCAGCATTTGATTTTGTAAATTTTTTGGATTTTGGCCATTCTAATGATTGAGTAGTAGTGACTTACTGTTTTAATAATGACATGTAATGTGGGACATCTTTTCATATGCTTACAGGGTGGGACAAAGGTAGGTTTATAATTATTCTTATGGAAAATAATGCAATAATCTACACTAATAAAAGAGAAACATGGTAATTGGCATACGACCGCTACCCTTCCCATTGGCTAATCAGCGAGATATGCAAATTAACTGTCAGCAAAGATGGCAGCCGGCAGCCAGGCAGCTGAGAACAGGAGGCTTGGTTGCCCCAGCAATGGAGGAAGCCAAGGTTCCCCGTCTGCAGCTGCGGGGCTCTGAGCTCCTAAAGCAACAACTCCAAAAGATACAATGTTTCAATTATAGAAGCTAAAAGATGGCGGTTAATTTGCATACTCAGGCTCTAAGCAGAGCGAACGAAGCCAAACAGCGCTGAAGCGGCAGGGCAGAGAGGCCTCAGGGACCCGGGATCAGCGGAGCCGAGAGGCCTCAGGACCCTGGGATCAGCGGAGCCGCGAGGCCTCCCGGCCCCGGGATCAGCGGAGCCGAGAAGCCTCCTGGCCCGGGGATCAGCGGAGCCGAGAGGCCCCCGGCCTGGGATCAGCGGAGCCATGAGGCCTCCCGGCCCCGCGATCAGCGGAGCTGAGAGGCCTCCCGGCCCCGGGATCAGAGGAGCCGCGAGGCCTCAGGACCCCGGGATCAGGGGAGCTGAGAGGCCACCCGGCCCCCAGATCAGCAGAGCCGAGAGGCCTCCCGCCTCCCAGATCAGCGGAGCCGAGAGGTGACCCAGCCCCGTGATCAGCGGAGCCCAGTGGCCTCCCGGCCGGGATCAGCAGAGCCTCGAGGCCTCAGGACCCCCGGATCAGCAGAGCCGAGAGGCGTCCTGGCCCCTGGATCAGCGGAGCAGCAAGGCCTCCCAGCACTGGGGTCAGTGTGACAGGGGGTAGTGACCAAACCCCTGATCGCCCTGCGGGCTCTGGGTGTGACAGGGTGCGGAGCCCCAACCCTCTGATCGGCCCTGCTCTGTGTGTGACATGGGGGAGCTCCCCAACCCCCTGATGGGCCCTGCTCTGTGTGTGACAGGGTACGGAGCCCCAACCCCCCTGATGGGCCCTGCTCTGTGCGTGACAGGGGGCAGCACTGCAACCTCCCTATGGACCCTGCCTTGAGTGTGACAGGGGGCGGTGCCCCAACTCCCCAATTGGCCCTGCTCTGAGCCCGACCAGGGGCTGCACCTAGAGATTGGGCCTGCCCTTTGCCATCTGGGAGCAGGCCCAAGCCAGCAGGTCGTTATCTCCTGATGGGTCCCACACTGCGAGAGGGACCTCCTCTCCCCACCCCAAGTGCACAAATTTTTGTGCACCGGGCCTCTAGTTAATAAATAAAAATGCAAGAATGAACTGTGTTTTGCATACTCACAGCTGTATACTTTTGCTGCACCCTGTATTTTCCATCTGTACACCTTCTTTGGTGTGGTGTTTTTTCAGTTCTTTTGCCCAGTTTTTTAAATGGGTATTTTTTTTCCTTATTGCTGAGTTTTAATAGTTCCTTGTATATTTTGGGTACAAGTCCTTTTATCAGATAGGTGTTTTGCAAGTATTTTCTCACAGTCTTTGGCTTGTCTTCTCATTTCTTAATGGAGTTTATTTTTAATAAATGTTCATTGAATGAACCAATTTCTTTAAATATGTAGAATATCAGCTATATTTTCTGATTATACTGTTACAGGAATTCTTCTGAGTGTTAATAGTTTTGCTTTTTGCACTTAGCTCTCTAATCCTGATCCACGTGTGTGGAATTTTTTTGTGTACTAAGTGTGAGGTGTTGGGAGGTTTACATGAGAACATGTGCATTTTTATGTGTGTAGTTTTCTGAATGGTTCCTGGCAAATAATGCAAAACTGTATAAGTTTTAGCCACTACTATTGTTACCCAACAAATACTGATTTTTTTCCTCTGAGTCACTGTGCTGAGAATGGGAAGGAAGATCCTACACTCAATAATTCACAGTTTAGTGAAGCTCAGGGCTCTACTTCATCTTTTCTACTTTTATCTAAGTTCTTTTTTTGTTTTTTGGTACCTTAATTTTTCTTCAGTTTCACTGAGATGATTGATGTATAACATTGTGTTAAACTGTATAAAAATAATGATCTGATATATGTATATATTGTGAAATGATTACCAATAAGTTTAGTTAACTAAACTTGTAAGTTTTTCTTGTGATGAGTGTTTTTAGGATAAGATAAATAATTGCAACATGGTAACTACAGTAATACATACTGTATTATATATTAGAGAGTTACTAAGAGTGGATCTATTTTTAATTTTTACCTGGTATTTAAAGTGATGGTCAGAAAACTGACCTGCTGCCTAAAACAAAATATTTTAAAGTAATTTAAAATTTTGTTTCATAGATGTTGGTTACTACTGATGGGTGTGAGTAAGTTAGATGTTTTATACCGGAGACTTCTCCTTACAAAACTTTTTATCAGAGGATGGGGAAGGCCAGAGGATCTTAAAAGGTAAAATTTTTTCTGAATGCTTGTTCTGACTTTGTTTTAGTAAACATTTAAAATTTTATTTCACTTTTAAAGTTCTTTGCTATAAATATAAAGTGATTGGAAAATTAAGTATTAAACAATATAAAAAATGAAATTATTTCCTTTTCTCTTTTCTCCATTTAATTTACTTCCCTTGTTTTAACCCACATAATCATAAATTGAATTAGTTTAAAAGTCATTCAGTTGTGGAAATAAAGAGCTCTCAGAAATACAAGTTAGATTATTAACTTTAATAATTTTTTAATTGATTTAGAGTTTCCAGAGACTGAGCATTCCTGGGTAAATTGAAATTGTAATGACTATGAAACTGGGATATACTGTATAGCTCATGTGAACATATGGACTTAAAATAAATTTTCAAGATTTGTGCTTTTAATTTTGAGTCTTTTATATGTTAATTACTTTCTGAACAATGATATTTCTCACATTTTTCTGAGATACAATGTCCAGCTTGCAAAAGACCAACAACCTACTCTTTTTCTTTGTTGACTAAAATTAAATTTTAGCATGTTTTATGACCTGGACTTAGTAATTTTTACTCACTATTCATCAGTCTCAACATATGGCTATACTAATTTTTTTTTCCTTTTGTTCCCCTTTACCATAACAGACTCTTCGAATTCAGAAAGATAATTGGAAATCGAGAAAGATGTCAGAATCTGGTTTCAAGTGATTATCCAGTATACATCGATAAGGTAGTAAAATGAAATAAATGTATTTATAGAAATTCTGTTTTAACATAAATATGTGACAAGAATAGGTGGAGGGGCAGGGCCTGGAAGAGATTCACCTAAGAGCTTATATGCATATATGCATAACCTGTGGCAAAGGAAGGCAGGGGCAGAATGGAGGAGGTCATTGGGGGGGAAAAGAAGACATCTGTAATATTTTCAACACTAAAGATAAATTTTTTAAAAGAATAGGTTGAATGTTAAGAGTATAACAGTAAACACTAGAACATGAGTACACAGTATAGGTTTTTCATTTAATATTTTTAAAATGCTATGTGTTTCCTAACTGGATGCTTATAATAATTAAATTCATTTATGCTTAGGAGCATATACTTGCCTAAATATAAGAAAACTAGAGGCCTGGTGCATGGATTCATGTACTAATGGGGTTCTCTCTCCCTGGCCTGTAGGGATTGGCTGAAACCAGCTCTCCAACATCCTCTGATGGATCCTGGATTGCAAGAGGGCACAGGCCAGGTCAAAGGACCCCATCAGTGCACAGTTGGGGCTGGGGAGGGACCGCAGTAGGTCTCCAGGTTGTGTCCGGCCTGTCTCACCTAGTCCCGATCAAGCTAACCTACCAGTTGGAGCATCTGCCCCCTGGTGGTCAGTGCATGTCATAGCGACTGGTCAAAGGGTCGAATGAATGGTTGGACACTTAGCATATTTGGCTTATATTATATAGGATATTAAGGACTGGATCTTTTTGAACCTCATTTTTTATCTTTAGGCTTACGGGAGTTAAATTATTCAGCATTTCAAAAAAATTGGCAGTAACACAGGGAAGTACTCTAGTTGGAGAATCACTACGTGAGAAGTTATTAGCAAAAATAACTCTTAAATAACATCAGGGAAATGGTATGGGATATAGTTAATTGCTGAGAAAAATGATAGAAAGAAGATGCTGTAATACTAGAGAAGTTGAAATATACAGCTTGTCCTTGAATAATGTCGTTTTGTTATAATGTTAATGAGATGCTGCAGAAACTTAACTCTTATTTATATCAATTAGCCGATGGTAAAATTGGTTTCCTTATAAAGTCACAGAATCTATCAAAGATGTTAAGTGAGGAACTACTGTATTTGAAATAGTTTTGTTTTTAAGCAACCACATGATTTTCTGGAAAATATTTCTAGGTTTATGAACTTGGATACTATTGGGAGGGGTTACAAATGGGTGGGCTTCACATTTCTCATTGCCATCAACCAAAGTAACTCTACTTTCATCTTTTTATATAGGATAACTTTAGAAGATTTCATTTTTCAAAAGTGTTCCATAGCTAAAGACAAAATTTTAATTGGCAATTCCTCCTCTACACAATCTAACTGTTCCTTCTGAATTTAGAACATTTCTCCCTCAATTTTTACTAAGAATATCTGTTTTCTTTATTTTTCCTATTAAAAATCATAGGCTTGAAATAAATTTAAAGTATGCCAAGTAAAAATCAAAATTCTAATTTCTAAATCGATTTCCTCCCAAGGAAGAGATTTTGGAATGCATACTTCCAGATTTTCTTTCTCTCTACACCACCTCTCTCTCACCCTCTCTCTGTTTTTAAGAAGCCAGATATAGTTCATTATACCGTAAAATTCACACTTCAAAAGTGTACAAATTCAGCACTTTTTTTATTACATTCCCAAGATGGACAACCATTACTTCTATCATTGTCTCATTCTAGAACATTTTTATTGCTCCAAAGAGAAACCTTTTGCCTAATAGCTGTCATTTCTCATTTCCCCAGACTCTTACCTGCTGGCAATCACTAACCTACTTTCTCTATGGATTCACCTATTCTGTACATCTATCTACACTAATAAAAGAGAAAAATGGTAATTGGCGTACGGCGCTACCCTTTTCATTGGCTAATCAGGGCTATATGCAAATTAACTGCCAACTAAGATGACAGTTAACTGCCAACAAGGATGGCGGCTAATTTGCATATGTAGGCACAACGCAGGGAGGTGAAAGGGAAAGCAGGAAGAAGCCCCCTGCCACTGACAGTGATCGGAAACCCAGGGGGGAGGTAAGAGCTGGGGGGCAGGGCAAAGGCGGCCCCCCAGCCGTGCTCGGAGAATCAGGCACCTTTGCCACCCTGGCCAGTGATAGCAGGAAGTAGGGGTGGAGCCAGCGATGGGAGCTGGGCACGGTCGAAGCTGGCAGTCCCGGGAGCTAGGGGTCCCTTGCCTGGGCCTAAAGCGGAGCCCACGATCGCGGGGCCACTGCAGCTGCGGGTCCCCACTGCCCGAGCCGGACGCCTCAGCCAGAGGTGTCCTGCAGGGGCAGGGGCGGAGCCCGGGTGATCGCGGCGCCCCCCGCTGCCGGCCGGCCGGATGCCTCAGCCAGAGGCGTTAGGCCTGGGCAGAGGCGGAGCCTGCAACCACGGGGAGCTGGGCGTCCCCTGCCCAGGCCTAATGCCTTGCCCAGAGGCGTTAGGCCTGGGCAGGGGCAGAGCGGGAGTTCGCGGGGAGCTGGGAGCCCCCAGCCCAGGCCTAATTCCTCAGCCAGAGGCGTTAGGCCTGGGCAGAGGTGAAGCCTGCAACCGCGGGGAGCTGGGGATCCCCTGCCCAGGCCTGACACCTCTGCTGGAGGCCTCAGGCCTGGTCAAGGGGCCGATCCGGTGATTGGTGATCAGAGGGTGATGAGGGTCAACTCCTCTGGCCGAGGCATCAGGCCAGGGTGGGGGGCAGAGCCGGGGATTGGAGGGATATGATGGTCCCCTTGCCCAGGCCTGAAGCCTGGGTCAGAGGCGTCAGGCTTGGGTGGGGGGTGGAGCAAGCGATCAGAGGGAGATGGGGGTCCCCTGCCCAGGCATGATTCCTGGGCCAGAGGCCTCAGGCCTGGGCGGGGGCCAGAGCCAGTGATCGGGGGGAGATGGGGGTCCCCTGTCCAAGCCTGACACCTCTGGTGGAGGCGTCAGGCCTGGGCAAGGGGCCGATCAGGCAATCGGAGGGTGATGGGGGTCTATGCCTCTGGCCGAGGCATCAGGCCTGGGCAAGGGGCAGAGCCAGCAATTGGAGGGGTCTGGGGGTCCCCTGCCCAGGCCTGATGCCTGGGCCAGAGGCATCAGGCCTGGGCTGGGGGCAGAACCAGTGATGGGGGAAATGAGGGTCCCCTGCCCAGGCCTGACACCTCTGTCAGAGACGTCAGGCCTGGGCAAGGGGCCGATCCTGCGATTGGAGGGTGATGGGGGTCAACGCCTGAGGGCTTCCAGTATGTGAGAGGGGGCAGGCTGGGCTGAGGGACCCCACACACACACACACCAGTGCACGAATTTCGTGCACCGGGCCCCTAGTATATATATAAAGTCTAAGCAACTGGTAGCTATGATGTGCACTGACCACCAGGGGGCAGACGCTCAGTGCAGGAACTGCCCCCTGGTGGTCAGTGCACTCCTATGGGAGTGCCACTCAGCTGACAGATGGGCACCAGACACCAGGCTAGCAGGAGCAGCAGTCAGCCCCGGCTTGGGCTCCTCCCTGCCCGCCTGCCACTTCGCACACTACTTTGTGCTGTGTGGGATCCATGCAGACAGTGGGCTGGATCCCAGTGAGCTGGCTGGTAAGGCTGGCCTGCTGCAGTGCAGAGGACCACTGATCCCTGCAGGCCAGGCCGAGGGACCTCACCTCTAGTTTCATATAAATGGAATCATGTAATATGGGGCCCTGTGTGTTTGGCTTATTTCACTTAGGAAGGTTTTATGATTCATCCATGTTGAGTGATGGCTGAATCATATGAATGTGTGATATTTGTCCATTTATTAGTTAATAGGCAGTTGTGTTATTTCTGTTTCTTACTATTATGAATAATAGTGCTACAAACATTCATATACAAATGTTTTTGTGGATATATGTTTTAAATTCTTTGGGTATATATTGAAGAGTGAAATTGTTGGCTGATATGATCACTCTATCTTTTTTTTAACAAACTGCGTTTTTCCCAAAGTGCACCATTTTACATTCCTACAAGCAATGTATATTATTTCTAATTTCTTGATATTCTCATGCTATATGTGCTTTTTCTAACCATCTTAGTGTCTATGAAGTGTATTTTATTGTGATTTCTAAAACATTTATCTTTATTTTTGAAAGTATTATAGATATCTCTTTTTTTTCCCATTGACCCCCACCACTCCGTACCTGCTCCACCCAAGCCTTCACCACACTATTGTCTATGTCCATGAGCTATTTATATATATAGTACCTATAAATTCCCCAGTTAATCTCCCACCCACCCCCGCCTCCTCTCTGAGATTCATACTTCTGTTCCATGTTTCCATGTCTCTGGATCTATCTTGTTCATCAATTTATTTTGTTCATTAAATTCACATATGAGGCAGAAACCAAGATGACGGCATAGGTAAACACCAGATATTGCTGCCTCCCACAAAAAATTCAAAAATACAGCTAAAAGAAAAAAAGGACATCATCCAGAACCACAGGAAGGCTGGCTGAGTGGAAACACTACAACTAGAAGGAAAGAGAAAAGCACACTGAGACTCAGAGGAGGTATGGAAGTGCAGCGGTACGGAGGCGCACGTGGCAAGGGCTGGCAACTGTGGACGCGGCTGTCTTTTTGAATCGGGAGGGAGTCACAAGCCCCTGACTGCTCTGAACTCCAGTTCCGGGTGAGTCTCTGGGGACCCAGACTCATACAGGGAGAAACTGGACTGTCTGGCAGTGGACAGAACTCGGAACTTGAGGGCGGCTTTCTGTGCTTGCAGTGATTATGGGGACACTGAGACACGGGGCCCCTTAGGGCTGGGCTGAGGATCAGCCATAGCTGCTTGCTCGGCCCTGTTGATTCCCTGAGACCCCGCCCCACCCAAGCTGTGGCAGAGGCTTTTGCATATGAATGCCCTGGCCCTTTGCAATCTGAAAATTACCTAACAAACTGCAGCTGGGCCAGACAGACCCAGAACTTCCAAGAGAAGGTCCAAGGCCCCACAGCAGCTTGCATTGCTTCACAGCTGGGCCTCATTTGGGCACCTCGAAACCCCAAACAAGGAAGGGGAATCTGCATATCTCTTCGTAGCTCCTGCTGGGTAGCCTCAGGCAGAGGCTAAATTAGCACCTCCTTAGATCCAAGAGCCAGTGTACCCAGTGGTCAGAGTGGGACCATCCAGATTACAACTCCTCAGATCTATAAGGGACACACTCAGGGGGCAGACTCAGTGAGCACCAAAGCCCCACTGAAGCAAGTCTTGCCTTATAAGGGTGTCTTCAGCACAGAAGTTCTCCCACCGTAGACACAGTTGACTCTCACAGCCAATTGGACTGGAGGTCAATTCCTCCCAGTGATACCTACAACAAGCAAAGCTTAATTACAACAAGACTGTGCAAAAAGCCCACAAAGGGGTGCACCAAGAGTGTCCACCTCAGGTGATTGGGGAGGCTGAGCCACTGGGCCCTATAGGACACCCAGCACACAAAGCCACTCTACCAACACAGGGAAGCAGCCAAAATGTGGAGACAAAGAAACAGGTCACAAATGACAGAAATGGAGGATATAGAGTTCAAAACCACACTTTTAAGATCTCTCAAGAACTGTCTAGAAGCCGCCGATAAATTTAGTAAGGCACTCGAAAAGACTGGTGAGACCACCGATAAGTATAGTGAGATCCTCAAGAAATCTAATGAGACCCTCGATGTTGTGATAAAGAACCAACTAGAAATTAAGCATACACTGACTGAAATAAAGAATATTATACAGACTCCCAACAGCAGACCAGAGGAGCGCAAGAATCAAGTCAAAGATTTGAAATGCGAAGAAGCAAAAAACACCCAACTGGAAAAGCAAAATGAAAAAAGAATCCGAAAATACGAAGATAGTGTAAGGAGCCTCTGGGACAGCTTCAAGAGTACCAACATCCGAATTATAGGGGTGCCAGAAGATGAGAGAGAGCAAGATATTGAAAACCTATTTGAAGAAATAATGACAGAAAACTTCCCCTACCTGGTGAAAGAAATAGACTTACAAGTCCAGGAAGCACAGAGAACCCCAAACAAAAGGAATCCAAAGAGGACCACACCAAGACACATCATCATTAAAATGCCAAGAGCAAAAGACAAAGAGAGACTCTTAAGAGCAGCAAGAGAAAGAAACTCAGTTACCTACTAGGGAATACCCATACAACTGTCAGCTGATTTCTCAACAGAAACTTTGCAGGCCAGAAGGGAGTGGCAAGAAATATTCAAAGTGATGAATACCAAGAACCTACAACCAAGATTACTTTATCCAGCAAAGCTATCATTCAGAATTGAAGGTCAGATAAAGAGCTTCACAGATAAGGAAAAGCTAAAGGAGTTCATCACCACCAAACCAGGATTATATGAAATGCTGAAAGGTATCCTTTAAGAAGAGGAAGAAGAGAAAAAGGTAAAGATACTAATTATGAACAACAAATATGCATCTATCAACAAGTGAATCTAAGAATCAAGTGAATAAATAATCTGATGAACAGAATGAACTGTTGATTATAATAGAATCAGGGACGTAGAAAGGGAATGGACTGACTATTCTTGGGGGGGAAAGGGGTGTGGGAGATGCGGGAAGAGACTGTACAAAAATTGTGCACCTAGGGATGAGGACAGTGGGGCGGTAAGGGCAGAGGGTGGGGTGGGAACTGGGTGGAGGGGAGCTATGGGGGGAAAAAAGAGGAACAAATGTAATAATCTGAACAATATAGATTTACTAAAAAAAATAAAATAAAATAAAAATAAAAAACTTCCCCTACCTGGTGAAAGAAATAGACTTACAAGTCCAGGAAGCACAGAGAACCCCAAACAAAAGGAATCCAAAGAGGACCACACCAAGACACATCATAATTAAAATGCCAAGAGCAAAAGACAAAGAGATAATCTTAAAAGCAGCAAGAGAAAAAAAGTCAGTTACCTACAAGGGAGTACCCATACAACTGTCAGCTGATTTCTCAACAGAAACTTTGCAGGCCAAAAGGGAGTGGCAAGAAATATTCAAAGTGATGAATGCCAAGAACCTACAACCAAGATTACTTTATCCAGCAAAGCTATCATTCAGAATTGAAGGTCAGATAAAGAGCTTCACAGATAAGGAAAAGCTAAAGGAGTTCATCACCACCAAACCAGTATTATATGAAATGCTGAAAGGTATCCTTTAAGAAGAGGAAGAACAAGAAAAAGGTAAAGATACGAATTATGAACAACAAATACACATCTATCAACAAGTGAGTCTAAAAATCAAGTGAATAAATAATCTGATGAACAGAATAAACTGATTATAATTAAAAAAAATTCACATATGAGTGAGAGAATGTGATCCTTATCTTTCTCTGACTGGTTTATTTCACTTTACATAATACTCTCTAGGTCCCTCCAGGATGTCTCAAAGGGTAAGAGATCCTTCATTTTTATAGCTGCATAGTATTCCATGGTGTGAATGTACTACAGCTTTTTTACCCACTCTTCTACTAACAGGCACCTGGGCTGTTTCCAGATCTTAGCTATTGTAAATCGTGCTACTATGATAGGGATGCATATATTCTTTCTGATTGGTGTTTAGGATTTCTTAGGATAAATTCCCAGAAATGGGATCACTGGGTCAAATGGCAGTTCCATTTTTAATTTTTTGAGGAAACTCCATACTGTTTTCCATAGTGGCTGCACCAGTCTACATTCCCACCAGCAGTGTAGTAGGGTTCCCTTTTCTCTACAACCTAGCCAACACTTGTCCTTTGCTGATTTGTTGATGATTTTGGTATGCCTTTCCCTAATGACTATGATGTTGAGCATTTGTATGTGCTTATTGGCCATTTGAGTGTCTTCTTTGGAGAAATATTTATGAAATACTTGCCTTTTTGTTTTGTTTTTTGCATGTCACTAGCCTGGTGACTAACTATTCCGTAGTAGGGCCACAGTCAGTTTATAAGGTCAAGAGTTGCTCTTCAAGGACTCTAGCACAATAAGGCAATAGCTAATACCCAAGCATGACTCTAGAGCAGGGGTGGGCAAACTTTTTGACTCGAGGGCCACAATGGGTTCTGAAACTGGACCGGAGGGCCGGAACAAAAGCATAGATGGAGTGTTTGTGTGAACTAATATAAATTCAAAGTAAACATCATTACATAAAAGGGTACGGTCTTTTTTTTTTTTTTTTTAGTTCATTTCAAACGGGCCGGATCCGGCCTGTGGGCCATAGTTTGCCCACGCATGCTCTAGAGACTGCCTGTTTTTAATTGGGCTATTCATCTTATCGTTGAGTTGTAGCTTGCTTAATTTTTAAACCAATATTATGTTTGGCTCTAAAATTGGTTTTTATCTTACCAAATTCCCAATTTTCCTAACACTATTTATTGAATTATTATTTCCTTCACATTAGTTTGTACTGTCTTCTTTATCAAATAGTTTGTTTTTCAAAAATACATACGAAAAAAAACTTTAAAACTATATTTGCAGGCAAAAAGATGAATGAAATGTAAAGACTTCTTGATTTAAAAATTTCACATTATCCATGTTAGGTTTTCTTACCATTTTTTTTAAAATGCAGTACAATCCTGATTAAAACATTCAATTTAGAACTTAGGTCCATAAAAGGCTCCTAAAATAATTTTTGGAAGAACCATGAGAGTACAATCAGATCAGAAATACCGGAACAGGAAGATTGATAAGTAACAACTGTTTTAGTAATATATCAGTGGGTATTGTAAAGTTGCTGCATGATCAACCGAGCATGCTATTGGTTCAGAAATAAAAGATAGGCTAATAAGACCTAATGAAGGATTGAAAATAATATGCCATAATTTATGTAAATTTATTTCATAGTAAAGCAGCTTTTTTGTTGTTGTTAATCTTCACCCACGGATATTTTTTCCATTGATTTTTTTAGAGAGAGTGGAAGGGAGGAGGGGAGAGAGACAGAAAGAACATCACTGTGAGAGAGACACATTGATGGTTTGCCTCCAGCACACAGGGCCAACCCAGGGACATGCTCTTGACTGGGAATCAAACCTGAGACCCTTCAGTACCTTGGCAGATGCTCTAGCCACTGAGCAAAGCCACCGAGGGCTAGTATTTGTGTTTTTTGTTTTTTTTTTAATATATTTTTTTTATTGACTTCAGAGAGGAAGGGAAAGGGAGAGAGAGATAGAAACATCAATGATGAGAGAGAATCTGAACGGCTGCCTCCTGCACGCTTCCCACTGGGGATCCAGCCTGCAACCCAGCATGTGCTCTTGACCGGAATCAAACCCAGGATCCTTCAGTGCGGAGACTATCCACTGAGCCAAACCAGCTAGGGTGAATTTGTTTTTTAAATAAAGCTAGACAAGGTATGTTTTTTTGTTTGTTTGTTTCTGATTTTAATGGCAATATGTGGTGCTTTAATGCTAATTTAATTTTTACTACTGGCTTGATAAAAAAAAAAAATTCATTAAAAAAAAACACAACTATTTGCCCTAGTCAGTTTGGCTCAGTGGATAGAGCATCGGCCTGTGGCCTGAAACATCTTGGATTCAATTCCAGTCAAGGCCACATACCTCAGTTGCAGGTTCCTCACCGACCAGGACCCTGGTCAGGGCATGAAGGAGGCAACCAATCAATGCCTTTCTCGAACCTCTACATTTCTTTCTTTCCCTCTCTCTTTCACTTTCTCTAAAACTCAATGGAAAAATACCCTTGGGTGAGGATTAAAAACAAAAACAAAAACAAAAAAACAACTATTTGAGGGAGGAAAAGTTTAGATATTATATATTAGCAAATTCCTTTGACATATATGTAAATGCTATATTTCTCCTTATGTGATACGTTGACGTAACTTATTACATCAGTAGATTGCCTAAAAATTAGCCATGCTAACATATTTTATATCAGCCCTTATTTGATTGTAGTAAATTATTCTTACAATTTGTAAATTGTTCATATGTTTACTTTTATATTGTCAAATTATTCTAACTGGTATTTTATTTGGCGTTATTGTATATGATTGTGTAAATGAAGTTTATTTACAGTTTACTTTTCCAACTAGACTGTAGTAAAAGATACTGAAGGAAAAGGAATGTGTGTGAATCAGAGCCAGGTCCTTAGAAAGCAGTATGTGGCAAAAACGATAGATAGTAGGCACTGGAGAAAAGGGTTTTACTGAATGGAAATTTTTTATAAAAAGCACCAATATGCCCTACCTGGTTTGGCCCAATGGATAGAACGTCAGCCTGAGGACTGAAGGGTCCAGGTTCTATTCCGGCCAAGGGCACATGTCTGGGTTGCAGGTTCAACCCCCAGTAGGGGGCATGCAGGAAGCAGCCAATCAGTGATTCTCTCTCATCATTGATGTTTCTATCTTTCTCTCCCTCTCCCTTCCTCTCTAAAATCAATAACATATATATTTTTTTAAAAGGCATCTATACTGCTGAAACCAGTTTGGCTCAGTGGATGGAGCGTTGGCCTGCGGACTGAAGGGTCCCAGGTTCGATTATGGTCAAGGGCATGTACCTGGGTTGCGGGCACATCCCCAGTAGGAGATGTGCAGGAGGCGGCTGATCGATGTTTCTCTCCCATCGATGTTTCTAACTCTCTATCTCTCTCTCTCCCTTCCTCTCTGTAAAAAATCAATAAAATATATTTAAAACAATAAAAATAAAAAATAAAAATAAATAAAAGGCATCTATACTAATAAAAGGGTATATGCTAATTATACCCGACGTCCCTCTGGACAAAGCCACAGTGGCTGCGAGGTCTGGAGAGGGCCAGCAGCCATGGCACGCCGGAAGTTCCACCTTTGTGCATGAGCTGCACAGGAAACACCTTTTCTGACCGCTCATTGGCTAAATTTTCAGTAAGCCACTCGCAGCATTCTTGGTAACTTGGGTAATAAGAATCCAAGAAGGTGATCTAGGGTTTTTCCACCTCACTTCTGGAGGAAAACCGAAGGTCCGCTGCTGGAGGGGCTAAGAAATGTCATATCCTGCCCTAGTCGGTTTGGCTCAGTGGATAGAGCCTTGGCCTGCAGACCACAGGGCCCCAGTTCGATCCCAGTCAAGTCACGTACCTAGGTTGCAGGCTCCTCCCTGCCCCAGGCCCAGGTCAGGGTTCATGCAGGAGGCAACCAGTCAATGTGTTCCTCTCACATTGATGTTCCTCTCTGTCTTTCCCTCTCTCTTCCACACTCTCTAAAAATTAATGGAAAAATATCCTCAGGTGAGGATAAAAAAAAAGAAAGAAATGTCATATCCTATGAAAGAGACATCTTGAAAATGCCTAAAGAAAGTTGTCATTTTTTTGTGATGAAGGGAGAGGAGTCCCTGTTGATGAAAACACCACAGTGGTTGCAAGGGCCGAGGGCCGAAGGCCGGCAGCTGTGGTGGCTGGCATTGGCAGCAGCAGCAGGGTGATGGGGGCGGCACCTTCCCCTGATCAGCCTGGTCACCTCCTCCAAGGGGCCCCCTCATCAATAGGACATCTTTTGAGGGCTCCCAGACTGTGAGAGGGGTAGGCCGGGCACGAATTTTCGTGCACCGGACCTCTAGTATATCTATAATAGACCAAGATATCTTTTTTTACATGTATAAATCTTAGTTTTGTTTTTGTTTTTTTAGATTGAAGAGCAGTCAGACTGTAAGATCCTAGATGGACACTTTGTTTCTCCTATGGCACACTATGTACCTGATATCATGCCAGTTGAATCTATTATTGCAAGGTAAGAATTTTTATTACTAAATAAAAATTCAAAGTACTAAGTTGTTTATGTTACTTTAAGTTATAACAATATCAATGCCATGTTATTTGAAATTACTTAGCATTAATTATAATAATTATGTGACATTATTCCCATTACACATGGGGTGAGGGGAGAGTGAAATTATAGAGCTTTATTATTTTGACATATTCAGTATGCATTTGAACTTAGGCTGTTATCCACTGAAAATATCCTATATAATAAAAGCCTGATATGTTAAGTATGTCCAGTCAACTGGTCAGCCATTCAGCCAATCAAAGTGTGATATGCTAAGGCTGCTCAACTGCTCACTATGATGTGCACTGACCACCAGAGGGCAGATGCTCCAACCAGTAGGTTAGCTTACAGCTGGGATCTGGCCGATTGGGACTGAGCGAGATGGGCGGGACACACCCTGGAGCCCTCCCAGGCTGGCCAACCTCCCATGTCCCTCTCTGGCCCTGATTGTGCACTGGTGGGGTCCCTCAGCCTGGCCTGCGCCCTCTTGCAATCTGGGACCCCTCGAGGGATGTCAGAGACCTGGTTTTGGCTATATCCTGGTTTTGGCCAGGCCGAGGGACCCCATTGGTGCATGAATTTGTGCACTGGGTCTCTAGTACTGTTATAAATATGTTTTGTATAAGTCTCATGGTAACCACAGAACTAAAATCTATAATGTCTGAACAAAAGAGAAGAGAAAAAAGTATAATTATATCACTACAGAAAGTCATCCTATCTAATAAAAGAGAAACATGGTAATTGGCGTACAACCGCTACCCTTCCCATTGGCTAATCAGCGAGATATGCAAATTAACTGCCAGCCAAGATGGCGGCCAGCAGCCAGGCAGCTTGAAACTTACATGAGGCTTGCTTGCTTCAGTGATGGAGGACTCCAACATTCCCCGCCTGCCTTGCCGGCCTCTGAGCCTGCAGTTTAAGAAACATTGTAACAAATATAGAAGTTAAACAAAACCCCAGAAACCAGCTTTCAGCGAGCTGGGATCTCAGAGCTGGAGTTGATACAGAGTTTCAATTATAGAACCGAAACAAACCAGATACTTACTTTCAGCAACTGAGGCCTCAGAGCTGGAGCTAGGCTAAAGCTTGCCCAGAATAAAAAGAAAAAAAGGAGCAGTTGGGAGCTTCAGTCCCAGCCTGAAAACAGCCCTCAGCCCCTCACCCAGACTGGCCAGGCACCCCAGTGGGGACCCCCACCCTGAAGGGTGTATGACCAGCTGCAAACAGCCATCATCCCCTCACCCAGGCTGGCCAGGCACCCCAGTGGGGACCCCCACCCTGATCAAGGACACCCTTCAGGGCAAACCAGCCAGCCCCACCCCGTGCACCAGGCCTCTAGCCTATATAGTAAAAGGTTAATATGCCTCCCAGCACCGGGATCAGTGGAGCCGAGAGGCCTCCCGGCACCGGGATCAGCATGACAGGGGGCAGCGCCCAAACCCCCTGATCGCCCTGTGGCTCTGTGTGTGACAGGGGGCGGGGCTACAACCTCCCTATCCGCCCTGCTCTGTTCGTGACAGGGGAAGGCACCCCAACCCCCTGATCAGCCCTGCTCTGTGCGGGATAGGGGGGAGCTCTCCAACCCCCTGATCGCCCTGCGGCTCTGTGTGTGACAGGGTGCAGCGCCTCAACCCCTGATCGGCCCTGTTCTGTGTGTGACAGAGTGCGGCGCCCCAACACCCCCCCCCCCGCTCCCCACGGGCCCTGCTCTGTGTGTGACGGGGTAGAGCCATAACCTCCCCATTGGCCCTGCCCTGAGTGAGTGGCAGCGCCCCAACCCCCTGATCCGCCCTGCTCTGTGTGTGACAGGGGGCGGTGCCCCAACTCCCCTTCGGCCCTACTCTGTGAGTGACAGGGGGGAGCTCCTCAACCCCCTTATCGGCCCTGCTCTGTGCATGACAGGGGGGAGCTCCCCAACCCCCTGATTGAGACTGCTCTGTGCGTGACAGGGTACGGAGCCCCAACCCCCCTGATGGGTCCTGCTCTGTGCGTGACGGGGTGGCGCCGCAACCTCCCCATCGACCCTGCCTTGAGTGTGACAGGGGGCAATGCCCCAACCCCCCAATCGGCCCTACCCTGAGCGTGACTGAGGGTGGCATCGCAACCTCCCTATCTGCCCTGCTCTGTGCATGACAGGGGAAGGCGCCCCAACTCCCCAATCGTCCCTGCTCTGAGCCCAACCAGGGGCTGCACCTAGGGATTGGGCCTGCCCTCTGCCACCCGGGAGCAGGCCTAAGCCAGCAGGTCGTTATCTCCTGAGGGGTCCCAGACTGCAAGAGGGCACATGCGGGGCTGAGGGACCCCCCCCCCCTTTCCCCGAGTGCACAAATTTTTGTGCACCGGGCCTCTAGTCAAATTATAAAAGAAGAGAAAAAAGATAAAGAAGAAACAAAACACTCGTGAAACAGGCAGAAACAGTGAACAAAATGGCTATAGTAAGTCCATACCTATCAATAATCAGTTTAAATGTAAATGAAATAAGTTCTCCAATCAAAAGACATGGAATGGTTGAATGGATAAAGAAACAAGACCCAGCCCAGCCAGCATGGCTCAATGGTTGAGCATTGACCTAGGAACCAGGAGGTCATGGTTCTATTCCCAGTCAGGGCACATGCCCAGGTTACAGGTTCGATCCCCAATCCCCAGTGTGGGATGTGCAGGATGCAGCCAATCAATGATTCTACATTATCATTAATGTTTCTATCTCTCTTTCCCTCCTCCCACTGCGAATGGAGCCTGCAACTTGAGCATGTGCTCTGACTGGGAATGTTTTTGGTGCATGGGGCGATGCTCAGCCAAGCCATGCTGGCCAGGGCAGAAAAGCAGTTCTTGTTGCCTGAGAATGCAGCCAGAGCCTAAAGACTTAATCATATATATTAATGTCTCTAGCATAAGAAAATTTTATTATGCATTTATAAAGTTGTGGTATTGAACAAGATAAAAAATGATTACAATAAATTCTGTGTCTATATGGTAATTGAATATTTTACTATCCTAACATAAAACAAATTTACAATATCTTTGTTGCCTTTAGGCAAATATTAAATACTCAATTACAATTTTAATGTCAGAATTCTGGAGACTTTTTTCCAAAATAATTTAATTATGAAACTTTCAAGCATTGAAAGTTTGTATTAAAAGCCTTTAAGCCCTGACCGGTTTGGCTCAGTGAATAGAGCGTCAGCCTGTGGACTGAAAGGTCCCAGGTTCGATTCCAGTCAAAGGGCATGTACCTTGGTTGTGGGCACATTCTCAGTAGGAGGTGTGCAGGAGACAGCTGATCGATGTTTCTCTCTCACTGATGTTTCTAACTCTCTATCCCCCTCCCTTCCTCTCTGTAAAATATCAATAAAATATATATTTTTTAAAAGCCTTTAAAAGATAATTAATTGAGGTGCTTTATTTTAAATAGGTTCCAATTTATTGTGCCTAAAGAATGGAATAGCAAATATAGACCCGTATGCATTCATCTTGCTGGAACAGGAGATCATGTAAGACTTTATTATGATATCTAATCCCTAATTTGTCAACATACTCTCCTTAACAGATGTGATTATTATATTCTTTAAATGTGTCCTCTTTTCTTTCCTTAGCATTACTGGAGACGACGAACACTGATGGCTCGTCCTATGATTAAAGAAGCCGGAATGGCTTCTTTGTTGTTAGAAAACCCTTATTATATCCTTTTGTGATACCTAGAAATCTTTTCTCTTATGTATTTATAGATTTAGTCAGCCAAAGGAATGATAGTAGCCAATTTTTCTAAAGCAGTTAAATTTAGTCATCAGTTCAAAAAATACTTAAGAATGAAGTGAAAAATTACTTTTTAGATTGAAGAGCAGTCAGACTTTTAAAAAGCCTTCATGCCTTTTAAAAACTAAAATAAGGATTGTGCTTCTGTTGTATAATAAAGATAAATGGTACTTCTGTTTCCTGTGAGACTTATTTTATGCTGCATTTTAATATTAAGTCAAATGTTTGCTATTAAGGAAACCCTCATGTTTTAAGTGCTTTACAGTTAAGTACCAGTTGAGGTTTAGAACAGTTCTTAACTTAATTTTCAAGATGACGTCAGACTATGTCCAGAAGAAGAAACGAAACTGGCCCTAGCTGGTTTGACTCAGTGGATAGAGGGTCGGCCTGTGGACTGAAGGGTCCCGGGTTCGATTCCAGTCAAGGACACATGCCCAGGTTGCGGGCTTGATATCCCCAGTGGGGGCATGCAGGAGGCAGCCAATCAATTACTCTTTCTCATCATTGATGTTTCTATTTCTTTCTCCCTCCTCCTTCCTCTCTTAAATCAATAAAAATTTATTTAAAGAAAAAGAAACTAAACTGATGCACAAATATAACAAAATGCTCAACATTGCTGGTAATAAGAGAAATGTAAAGTTAAAGCAACACTAACAAGTATTTTAAAAACAAAACAATACTCATGAGCCTATTGTGAAATGGGCACACTTACTACTGATTACTGAATATCAGCTCAACCCCTTGGGAAAGCATTTTTACCACATTGAATCAAGAGCCTTAAAAAGCTTCACATCCCTTGACAGGATGATTCTCTTTCTGGGAAATTTAATCTAAGGATAAAATACTAAAAAAAGAGAAAGTAATAGAAAAGAGAAAAGATAGCTATATAACTTGATGTACAATAGTAAAACATTAGAAATAGCTCGAATGTCCAACAATAGCAACATGGTTGAGAAAACTGGTTCATAATATTGTAATATTATGCAATTGGTTCTATAATGTTCTACCATTTACTGACTGTATGACCATGGACTTGTTAACATAATATTTTAGTACATCAATATTTTTGTTGGCAATGGGAATAGTCTCTTAGGTTATTCAGAGTATTATAGAGTTAATAGAACATTGCCTGGTAAATAATGTGTTCAGTAAATTTTAACAGTTATTATTTTAAAAGTTTATAGCAATGTATGTAAGTATTTATAGTGTAAAAAATGGGATATATAACTCTATGGTATGATATAGGTATACAAAAAAACCTAAAAACAAAACCCATTTAAAATACTGTGGAAAAAAATATTAGGAAAAATACACCGAAATATTAACATAGTTGTCTGTAGATAAACTAAATTTTTTCTAATCCTTTCTGTATTTTCTAAAAAATTTTAAATTGATTTTGGAGAGGTGGGGAAGGAAGAGAAAGAGAGAGAAATATCAATTTGTTGTTCCACTTATTTATGCATTCATTGCTTGCTTGCTTGTATGGAACCTGGAGATGGAACGCTCAACCTTGGTGTATAGGGGTGATGCTCTAACCAATAAGCAACCCAGGTTTTTAGGTTTTCTAAAATAATATAAATGAAAAAATCCAATAAACTGAAGTTGAAGACTGCACAACCCAATAAATAAACTAAAAACATTGAATTGTACACTTCAGATAAATTTTTTAGCCCTGGCCAGTGTGGCTCAGTTGGTTGGAGCATCATCCTGTGTACCAGAGCGATCAGGGCATATACCTTGATTGCAGGTTCCATCCCCAGGGCGCATACAGGAGGCCACCAATGGATGTATCTCTCTCACATTAATGTGTATGTGCCTCTCCCTCTTTTCCTCCCTCTCTAAAATCAATAAAAATTCTTTAAAATAAATTGTTAGTCCCAAAAAGAGAAAAAGAAAAAAAAATTATTATCCCTGTCCTGTGTCTTCAGTGGTTAGAGCATCTGCCTGCAAACCATAAGGCAGTGGTTCTCAACCTTCCTAATGCCGCGACCCTTTAATACAGTTCCTCATGTTGTGGTGACCCCCAACCATAAAATTATTTTCGTTGCTACTTCATCACTGTAATTTTGCTACTATTATGAATCGTAATGTAAATATCTGATATGCAGGATGTATTTTCATTGTTACAAATTGAATATAATTAAAGCATAGTGATTAATCACAAAACAATATGTAATTATATATGTGTTTTCCAGTGGTCTTTGGCGACCCCTGTGAAAGGGTCGTTCGACCCCCAAAGGGGTCGCGACCCACAGGTTGAGAACCGCTGCCATAAGGTTTAATTCCTAGTCAAGGGTGTGTACCTGGGATGCAGGTTCTATCCTGTGTGCAGGAAGTCAACCAATCAATGTGTCTCTTTCACATGGATGTTTCTTTCTCTTTTTCCAACTTCTTTCCTCCCTTCCACTCTCTAAAAATCAATAGAAAAAATATCCTGATGTGAGGATTAATCAAAATAATACTAATACTAATAAATTATTTAAAAAATAAAGCTCTATAAAAGAAAACCATTTGAAAAACCTGAGAACTTCTAAACAGCATATTTCAACTATAAAATAGTTATTTCAGTATTAAATTGTCTTTAACTAATTTAACTTAATGTGTTTTGATACCAGAGAATATTTGTTTTAAAACTTTCTCTTTGACCACATTCTTAAATGGCTGCAGGAAACCCAAGGACCAAATGTAAGTATATATCACCTTCATTTTTGCAGTCTTTATATTGAATTTTCAGCAACATTAAAGTTTTTGGTAGTCTTTGGTTAACCATTTCTAAGTTTAATCTCCAAGTGTTATTGTGGGGAAATTCTGTTATAAAACTATAGTAGGAATGTTAACTTTAATTTTTACTTTAAGCTTTTTGCATTTTAAATGTATGATAAAGAGATAAATTTTTAATAGGTTTACTGAAGATATATTTTATTTGTAAAATTTTAACTGAAGAAAGTATAAAACATGTCCCTTTTTAAAAGGAAAAGTACATTTACTTTGTGAAATTAAACACTATTATTTTTTATTCTTGCAATGCATAATATAGGTAAACTTTCCCTTCCTGGTCTTTTAAAATGATCAACTTTAAGGCAGTGCTTTTTGCATTTTCATAGTCTATGTTATATTTAGTTTTGATTCATTCAAGAAATATTTGATCCTAGACACTGGGAAGACAGCAACAAAAAGACAAGGTCCTTACTTTCATAGAGCTCATATTCTAGTATGGGAGAGAGATAAAAATCAATAAGGTAATTTCATATACTTATCAATACCATAAAGAAATAAAGCAAGGCAATGGGATAAAGAGTAATAGAGTGTGGGTGCAGGGATGGAGCAGTATTAGATATGAGGACATGACGTAACAAGAAGGAGCCACCAGGGTGACAACCTGGAGGAAGATCAGCCGCAGAGAAGGAAGAGTAAATGAAAAGCACAATGTGAGCACTGGGTTGGAGAGTAGTGCAAGATGAGATCAGAAAGGTAGGCAAGGGTCAGGTTAGGAAGAACCATGATTAGAATTTTACTGTAAGTGCAGTGGGAAACCTCTAGAGTACTTTAAGCAGAAATTAAAATGATAAGACCTACTGATAAATTCATTTTTGTGGGTAAGAAATCAAAAGTTCTGACTTGGACATATTGGTGATATCTGTTGGACCTGCAAGTAGAGAAGTCAAATAGGGAGTTGCAAAGTGGTGGAAAGATCAGTTTAGAAGTCACTTGTCTATGTGATCATGGCATAAAAGAGGTCATGAAAATGGGGTGTGGTAGAAGCAAACATTATAAAGTGGGAAAACTATAAATTTCCTAGTGCAGACTTATTGCGAGAATTACAATGTTTATAAAATATCCTGTTACACTTATGTACCCAGAAAATATAATAATGCTCCAATGTATTTAATCATCATAAGAAAGAAATGTCTTGCAATTTAAATAATAAACAATTCTCTCTCTTAAAATATCTTAACCCTGTTTTCATCAACAGTGGTTAAATAATTTGAGACTGGGTTTATTGTTATATATAGCCATTATCTCAAAACCTCACATCGGTAACTTCTGCTAAAGAGCAAACTGAGGTGGATCTGAGAATTCAAACTTCCATACCAGATGAAAATAATCAGGGAAATTCTGTAATCATAAATAGCAAATTAGAATGAGGATAGGAAATAAGGATAAATGAGTTCTTTTATGATGAAGCATGAGTATGATCTGTTTTGACATAGGATAACATCCTAATATATAAAAACCCTGGGTCCCTCACAACCGAGGCTCGACCAACCAGAAGTCAGTCCTGCAGTCAGCACTGGGTTGCCGTGGCAACCCAGCACTGACTGCTGAGGGGACTGCAAATCAGGCCCGGACAGAGGCCTGAAGAGAGAAGCAGGGTTTGATCTGTAGCCCCTGTGGCAACTGTTGATCAGCACTTGCCTCTCTATTTCTCTCCAGCAGCCACACCTCCATTTCTCTCCAGACCTCCACCGGGGCTGCTGATCAGCCCCACCTTGCTGATCAGGCCCCCTTAATAGGCCCAGAGACGCTGACTGGCATAGAAACCGACCAATGAGAACCAAATCTGGGTGAAGTGTGAGGAGCCAATGGCTGCCTAGGAGGCGGAGCTTTTGACACTAACTGGCATAGCAACTGACCAATCAAAGCCAAATCTGGGTCAACTGTGAGGAACCAATGGCTGCCTAGGAGGTGGAGCTTTTGACACTGACTGGCATAGGAACTGACCAATTAGAACCAAATCTGGGTCAACTGTGAGGAGCCAATGGCTGCCTAGGAGGCAGAGCTTTTGACGCTGACTGGCATAGAAACCAACCAATCAGAACCAAATTGGCCAACAGAGGAGGGCAGTTGGGGGCGAGATCAAGCCTGCAGGGGAGGGCAGTTGGGGGCAAGATCAGGCCAGCAGGGGAGGGCCATTGGGGGCGAGATCAGGCCAGCAGGGGAGGGCAGTTGGGGACCATCAGACTGGCAAGGGTGGGCAGGTTTTTTGAGGGGGGGACAGGTTTCGGGGGGGGCAGTTGGGGCAACCAGGCCAGCAGGGGAGGGGGCGATCGGGCTGGCAGGAGAGCGGTTAGGGGGTGATCAGGCTGGCAGGCAGAAGCGGTTAGGGGCAATCAGGCAGGCAGGCGAGTAGTTGCGAGCCAGCAGTCCTGGATTGTGAGGGGATGTCCCCCAAGAGGTGCCAGATTGGAGAGGGTGCAGGCTGGGTGAGGGACACACACACACACACACACACACACACACACACCACCCACCCCCCCACCCCCAGTGCAAGAATTTCATGCACCAGGCCTCTAGTGCTACATAATAAACGGCTAATATGCAAATTGTCCCCTCCACAGGGAGTTTGGTAAGGGAGCAGGGCCAGCCAGCCAACCTTCCGTGTCCCCTTCCCCAGGCCAGCACAGGCAGATGGGACCCCACCTGTGCACGGATTCTTGCACCAGGCCTCTAGTAGTTTCCATAAAGAGAAGCCCTGCCTTATGAATATGGAGCCCTTAGAGGATGTGGGAGGACACTGGGCATAATTCTGTTTTTAACAACTTCACATTTCTGTGGCATCTGGTTCTTTGCATATAATTATTCTATGTAGGCATATAGTGAATGACCATTGATAAAATGAATTTTTGTACACTTTGACAAGGTTTCATCCAGTAGCCAACTATGTATGTGCATTTGTCTTCATAAATTGTGTATTTAAGATTTCGGTAATACATGAAACTAGTATTAGGTTAAACTCTTAACATTGCTTTTTTAAAAATGTTTTGCTTTTAAGTTCTATTGTAATAAGTTCTTTCTAAGGGGGGGCAACTATAAATTTGTTTTTCCTTATACAGTCATGGTAATTTAACAAAATTGGCAGAATAAGAAATATTATTTTCCCATAAATATTTTAAGTTTTTATAAAGTGCCATCAAATAAGATTCTTTTCTAAACTTGAAAATAGTAAAATAGTTGAAATTCAACAAAGATTATATGCTAGAGAGCATATATAACTTAAAAAAAATAAGTTGCCAAAACCGGTTTGGCTCAGTGGATAGAGCGTCGGCCTGCGGACTGAAGGGTCCCAGGTTCGATTCCGGTCAAGGGCATGTACCTGGGTTGCGGGCACATCCCCAGTAGGAGATGCGCAGGAGGCAGCTGATCGATGTTTCTCTCTCATCGATGTTTCTAACTCTCTATCCCTCTCCCTTCCTCTCTGTAAAAAATCAATAAAATATATTTTAAAAAAAAATAAGTTATAGGTGATTAATATGTAGAACTGTATTAGCAGCACTCTAATTATATCAACTCAGTCCATTGTTTTACTCAACTACTATTCCTTTTAAAAGAATAAAGATAAACCTTGACTGCCTGTTGTAAATTTTCACATATAAAAATGTAAATACATTAAAAAATAATTTTCTTTTTTGTTTTGTGATGCTAGAAGGTCCAGCTTAAAAAACGTGTCTGACCTATTTGTGATGGGAGGAGCTCTTGTTTTGGAATCTGCAGCTCTCTTGCATTGGCTAGAGAGGGAGGGATATGGACCTCTAGGAATGACCGGAATATCCATGGGAGGACATGTAAGCCTTTCATTTCAAATGATATTTACTTATGATTGTGTTTATAAGATCTAGGGAATCTAGTTACTTTTAAAATTTATTTTATGTATAGAATTAATTTTGTTTTTGGTGAAAGAAGAAACATTCTAAACTTTCATTCCAATTATAAAATAATGATGTTATTTTTTGGTATGATTTATGTAGACACTGATTACTTACTCTACAGCTATATCTTAGCTTTTGGATTTGGTATTTTATTAAAAGTTGATTATGAAACTTTACTCAAGTTTCAAGTATAAATGTCTTACATTGGTGAAAATAGCTAATTTGGAAAATACTTTTTACATATTTATATATTTTTTATTGATTTCAGAGAGGAAGGGAAAGGGAGAGAGAGAAACATCAACAGTGAGAGAGAATCATTGATCAGCTGCTTCCTGCACACCCCCTACTGGGGATTGAGCCTACAACCTGGGCATATGCCCTTGACCAAAATCCAACCAGGGACCCTTCAATCCACAGGCCGATGCCCTATCCACTGAGCCAAACTGGCTAGGGCTAGAAAATACTTTTCATTTATCTCTTATCTTTATACCTGATACCACCAACTTATTTTACCTTTGTCTTGTAGAGTGTACTAAAATGGCCTCCTACTTGGTTTGCTTGTCATGTATTCTTTTCTCTTAAACTTTTTCTTAACAGTTTTTCTTCAAACCTTAGTGATCTTCCCCAATCTGATTTCTGCTCTGTTCTGCCTAAAACCTGCCAAAGACTTGCTCTTGCACTGGCTGTAACTATGCCAAGTGCTGGTACTCTTCTGGTGCCCCTGCATGCCCTTCCACCTAGCTGAATAACAGCTTGCTCTTCTGGTTCCAATTTGGAGCTTACTTCATATGACAAGCTCTCCTGACTCCCAGCCTTACTCCAGACTATACTTCATCTCTCATTAGTACTTATTTCACTGTATTTATTTAGCCATCAGTTTGCTCCATGAAGCAGTACATTCACTGAGGGCCAGGAATATGCTCTGATTCATTATGTGGACTGATTAGTCATTCAGCACATTAAAAAATATATTTGCTGTAAGTTATTTGACTTATAAAATTAAGATCAAAAACTTACTCAAATTCAAAGAGGTTACCAAAGAGGTGAAGCTAATAAAATCACTTCAAGAATTTACTCAAATTCAAAACAGCAACTACCAGATAGTAAACCTGAAGGCTGAAAAAGGATTTCTTTTCCTACCTAGTAGTGTTTCCATTTTTAGAACCTAGGTTGGGGCCTTATAATTTCATCTTGACTACTGCCTCTTAACTGGTTTTCCTACCTGAAATCTGATCCTCTCTAATCAGCCCTATAAACCACTATCATTTTAACTTCCTTGAATCACTCCTTTGACAGTGCCACTCCTTTGCCCAGGCCTCTTGATTAATTCCCCATTTTCTACAAAACAAAGGAATTTCTAATCTGATCCTGATCAATCTTTCCAGCCCTACTTATCTCCTGAACCCACTGACCACATGTGCACTATTGACCAGCTGAGCTGAAGTACAGGGTGTGTCAGAAGTAGTTTTACATTTGTGAGTATGCAAAACAGAGTGTACTCTTGTAGTATTATTTATTAACTGTTATATTATTTTCCATACAAACAAATATAAACCTACTTTTGCTCCACCCTGTATTTTGGATGTTCCCCACAACAAAGACTTTGTGCTTTCTCACTATCTTCCCTTTAATCCTATTGTGTTCTTAAATGGAAGACATGACCCCATCAATCATTTTCCCTAAGTGACAGCCATTTCCTGAAGCCTACCCCAATTCCTCTAGCCCAAAACAACTCTTCCCCTCTCTAAGCATACATATTACATTATTTTAAAGTAGGTATATGTTATGTTTTGTAGTTTACCAAATTCTTGGCATCTTTTAGTCAACTTCAGGGGTCTGAGGGTTTTTTTTATTTTATTATTTTTTAGGGTCTGAGATTTTATAGTTGTGATTTTGCTGTACCTGAGCAAGTCACTTAGGTAATGAGTGTATCTACATCTCAGCATGTGTGCTCTATATTTACCCAGTAGAAAGTAGCTCTCTATGAAAAGTCTTGAGATTACTTAAAATTTTCTAATGTATTTTACTAGAGGCCTAGTGCACATATTCGTGCATGAATGGGGTCCCTTGGCCTGGCTGGCGATTGGGCAATCGGGGCATCTCACCCAGTCCAGATCGGGGCAGGGCGGGGCGGGGCGGGGCAGGCTAGCCCCGGAGAGGAAAGACAGGAGTTTGGCTGTGAGAGCGCACTGACCACCAGGGGACAGGTCCTGCATTGAGCATCTGCCCCTGGTGGTTAGTGCACATCATAGCAACCAGTCATTTGCTCGACCAGTCGTAAAGGTCACTTAGGCTTTTATATATAGACTAGGGGCCCGGTGCACGAAATTCGTGCACTGGATGTGGGGGGGGGGGAGTGTCCCTCAGCCCAGCCTGCCCCCTCTCACATACTGGGAGCCCTCAGGCGTTGACCCACATCACCCTCCAATCGCAGGATCGGCCCCTTGCCCAGCCCTGGGCAGGGGACCCTCATTTCCCCCCATCACTGGTTCTGCCCCCAGCCCAGGCCTGATGCCTCTGGCCCAGGCATCAGACCCCTCCGATTGCTGGCTCTGCCCCTTGCCCAGGCCTGATGCCTCGGCCAGAGGCGTAGACCCCCATCACCCTCCAATCGCCTGATCAGCCCCTTGCCCAGGCCTGACGCCTCCGCCAGAGGTGTCAGGCTTGGATAGGGGACCCCCATCTCCTCCCGATCACTGGCTCTGACCCCCGCCCAGGCCTGAGGCCTCTGGCCCAGGAATCATGTCTGGGCAGGGGACCCCCATCTCCCTCTGATCGCTTGCTCCACCCCCCGCCCAAGCCTGACCCCTCTGACCCAGGCTTCAGGCCTGGGCAAGTGGACCATCATATCCCCCCAATCCCCGGCTCCGCCCCCGACCCAGGCCTGATGCCTCCGCCAGAGGAGTTGACCCTCATCACCCTCTGATCACCAATCACCGGATCGGCCCCTTGACCAGGCCTGAGGCCTCCGGCAGAGGTGTCAAGCCTGGGCGGGGGACCCCCAGCTCCTCGCCATTGCAGGCTCCACCCCTGCCCAGGCCTAATGCCTCTGGCTGAGGCGTCCGGCCCGGGCAGCGGGGACCCGCAGCTGCACCGGCCCCGCGATCGTGGGCTCCGCTTTAGGCCCAGGCAAGGGACCCCTAGATCCTGGGACTGCCAGCTTCGACCGTGCCCAGCTCCCATCGCTGGCTCCACCCCTACTTCCTGCTATCACTGGCCAGGGCGGCAAAGGCACCTGATTCTCTGATCATGGCCGGGCCACCTTTGCCCTGCCCCCCAGCTCTTACCTCCCCCCTGGGTTTCCGATCACTGTCAGTGGCAGGGGGCTTCTTCCTGCTTTCCCTTTCGCCTCCCTGCATTGTGCCTACATATGCAAATTAAGCGCCATCTTGTTGGCAGTTAACTGCCAATCTTAGTTGGCAGTTAATTTGCATATAGCCCTGATTAGCCAATGAAAAGGGTAGCGCTGTACGCCAATTACCATTTTTCTCTTTTATTAGTGTAGATTGCTTTCAAAGGGGGAAGTTATATGTTGTAGTTGAATTTATGACTTTTGGAAGTTTGAAAAGGTTGCTTGCTAGTCATTCTCATGAGTGTTTAGAGCAGTGGTTCTCAACCTTCCTAATGCCGCGACCCTTTAATACAGTTCCTCATGTTGTGGTGACCCCCAACCATAAAATTATTTTCGTTGCTACTTCATAACTGTAATTTTGCTACTGTTACGAATCGTAATGTAAATATCTGATATGCAGGATGTATTTAGGCGACCCCTGTGAAAGGGTCGTTTGACCCCCAAAGGGGTCGCGACCCACAGGTTGAGAACCCCTGGTTTAGAGGCTTTTTGTGTCTTATCAACTATTACACAAAGTGCTTGTTAATATTAAATATTTTTTATTTTAATGAGTAGAAAATTTAAACAGAAGCTCTCTAACTGACTGTGTTAACATATTACAGATGGCTTCCTTAGCGGTATCCAACTGGCCTAAGCCCATGCCATTGATTCCATGTCTGTCTTGGTCTACAGCATCTGGGGTCTTCACTACGGTAATTTAATTGCAATTAATATTTAGATAGTTGCCGAAACCGGTTTGGCTCAGTGGATAGAGCGTCGGCTTGCGGACTGAGGGGTCCCAGGTTCGATTCCGGTCAGGGGCATGTACCTGGGTTGCGGGCACATCCCCAGTAGGGGATGTGCAGGAGGCAGCAGATCGATGTTTCTCTCTCATCGATGTTTCTAACTCTCTATCTCTCTCCCTTCCTCTCTGTAAAAAAATCAATAAAATATATTTAAAAAAAAAAAAAAATATTTAGATAGTTATATATGCTTATAGGTAATTGTTTGGGGGGATCCCCAAACCACCCTCAGGTTTGGTGATTCACTAGAAGAAATCACAGGACTCAGCATGTACTCATGACTAAGACTCATTAGAGCAAAAGGGTACAATACAGAATCAGCAAAGGGAAAAGATACAGGGGGCAAAGTCCAGAGGACACCAGGCACAAGCTTTCAGTGGAGACCTCACATTCTGTGTTGGCTTCCTCCAGCAGTGTGACAAATTTGCCAAGTTGTATCCATTAGTGCAATTCACTTGAGCACAGAAGTCCAGGGTTTTTCTCAAGGCTCAAGTCATTTAGGTTCCCTCTGCGTGGCATGTACCAAAATTCCAGAAGGAAAGCAGGTGTTCAGCAGGAACTGCATTGTTTGTACAACAAGTTCAGGCACAGAGACCCCACGTTATCATTTAGGAAGTTTTTTTTTTTATTTCTTTATTGATTAAAATATTACATATGTGTCCTTATTCCCCCATTGCCCCCTCACCCCCCCACTCATGCCCTCACCCCCCTGTTGTCTTTGTCCGTTGTTTAGGCTTATGTGCATGCATACAAGTCCTTTGGTTGACACCCCCACCCCCACCTCCACCCTCCCCTACCTTCCCTCTGAGGTTTGATGGTCTGATCGATCCTTCTCTGTCTCTGGATTTATTTTTGTTCATCAGTTCATGTTTTTCATCATTTAGGAAGTTTTCATCAGGGTAAAGAACTGTTTATTAGTCAAGTTCTCAAACTCTAGTCGAGGGCCAACCTTATAAGCGGGCCTTTCTAAAGATAGGAAATCTCAAGCCTGCCATGTTAACTCTTCTGCACAGTAATAATACAATTTTTGGACAAGATGTTTTATGATGTGATTTGATCTTACTTTAGTTTGTTATTTCAGGGTGTGCTGAGTAAATCAATTAATTGGAGGGAGTTGGAAAAGCAGTATTATGCACAGACCGTTTATGAGGAAGAAATTATTCACATGCTTGAATATTGTGGAGTAAGTATTTGTAATTTCTATATAATATTAGGGGAAGGGTAGATTGTGTTTAATGATTCAAATTTTTAAAAAGAATTGCAAATTTTGGGCCCTGCCTGGGTAGCTTAGTTGGTTAGAGCATCTCCTCATATGCCAAGGTTTCAGATTTGATCCCCAGTCAGAATCAACCAATGTGGGGGGGGGGGGGGGGGGAAGAATCAACCAATGAAATGCATGAATAAGTGGAACAACAAATCCATGTTCTTCTCTCTCTCTATCTCTCTGTCTCCCTTCCTTCCTTCCTCTCTCTAAAGTCAGTTTTTATTTTTTAAAGTCAATTTTTTAAAAAGAATTGCAAAATTTTTTTTTTTTTAATATATTTTATTGATTTTTTACAGAGAGGAAGGGAGAGAGATAGAGAGTTAGAAACATCGATGAGAGAGAAACATCGATCAGCTGCCTCTTGCACATCTCCTACTGGGGATGTGCCCGCAACCCAGGTACATGCCCTTGACCGGAATCGAACCCGGGACCTTTCAGTCCGCAGGCCGACGCTCTATCCACTGAGCCAAACCGGTTTTGGCATGCAAATTTTTTAAAGCAATATTTTTCTAAATTCTTTAAAAGAAAATACAGATAAGTAAAATAACAGATATAGATAATCATTCAAAGCAAATATCGTTTAATACATTATTAAATAGAAACACATTTGTAATAGGTCAAGAATATAGCTTGACCACCCAGTTCAAAACTTGACCACCCAACCCTGAAACCACCTCCGTGTGTCCTAATCAAAGGCCCTTCTTCCCTACTATTATCATCCTGATTTTTATAGTAACTGCTTCCTTCTTTCTTTAAAATAATTTTATTATCCAAGTGTACATCTTTAGATACTACAGCTCTTTTGTTTTTTTATTTTATAATTTATTTATTTTCTTTGGTGACAGTGTGTGAGTGATGGAGAGCTAGATGAAGAGAGACAGGGGGAAAGGGATAGATACTACAGTTCTTTTAAGTGTCTTAATCTATATTTTCCCTTCCATCCCTTTCTGTTTCCCTTAAAATTTTTCTTGCCTGGCCAGTGTTGCTCAGTGGTTAAGGGTCTACCTATGAATTAAGAGGTCAAGGGTTCAATTCCCGGTCAGGGCACATGCCTGTGTTGCAGTCTCGATCCCCAGTGTGGGGCCTGCAGGAAGCAGCCAATCAATAATTCTCTCTCATCATAGATGTTTCTATCTCTTTCTCCCTCTCCCTTACTCTCTGAAATCAATAAAAATAGATTTTTTTAAATTAAAAATAAAAATACTAAGTGTTCAGAGGAGATAGTTTCTGAATGAACATAGTTAAGGGTAAGTTCAAGACCAATTTCTGTTTTATTTTCTATGACCTTATATGCATACCCTTTGCTTATTTCTTTTTATTGTAATTTTGGGCTTTCTCTTCACTCTATTGCTCTTATTAAAGCAATAAGCTCTTTGTCATATAAGTTGCAAATATATTTTCCCAGGCTATCATTTTTATGTTTTGACTTTGCTTTTAGTATTTGACAAAGTTTATTTTTATTTAAATGATGTTGTATTTACAGGTCTTTAAGCTGAGTTCATACTTTAAAATTTTTCATAGGTAATATTCCTTGATCATTTTAAATTATTATTAGTTCATCCTGAGAAAGAGATTTGGAGTGGCTATTGTATTACTGCCAGGATACACTCATTAGACTTTTGGAAATTCTAGCAGATCTGGATTTCCATACTTTGGCAATAAAAGCATGAGATAGACTAAATTACACTTTTTAATTGCTGTTCAGTAGGAAACATTTAGCAGTAAAATATAACTCTGTCTTAGTCCTAAGTTAAATTTTGACATCTCTTTTTTTTTTTTTTAATTGTGGTAAAATATATACAACATGAAATGTACCATTTTAACCATTTCTAAATGTGCCATTCAGTGGTATTAAGTACATTCACATTGTTTTGCCACCATCACCTCCTCCGACAACACCATCCAGTTGCAGAACTTTACATCTTCCTAAACTGAAATTCTGAACCTGTTCAACAATAACCCTCCATTTCCACCTCCTCTTCATCTGGCAACCACCATTCTACTTTCTCTCTCTATGAATTTGATTACTCTAGGTTCCTCATAAAAAATGTAATCATACAGTATTTGTCCTTTTGTGCCTGTTTTATTCATTTAGTATAATCTCTTCAAAGTTCACCCATGTTTTAGCATGTATCAGAAGTTCATTAATGATCCATTGTATGTATACAACATTTTGTTTTTCCTTTTATTCGTTGATGAACATTTGTGGTTTTGTTTGAACAAAGTTGTTAAATAAAATCCTATTTTTTATTAAGTGATGTTTTCTTTTCTTTTATATATTCAGACAGATTCTTTCAAAATGGGACAAGAGTTCGTGAAATGCTTCCCTAGCAGTGCAGACAAGCTCACTAACCTTAATCTGGTTTCTAGAACTTTAAATTTAGATATGACAGACCAGGTTGTGTCCTCGAAACATAATGAGTGTCATAAATCTAGTAAAACATCTTTCAGTGCCACATCAGAAGGACTCTTGTTGAAAGATACTTCTAAGATGGAGTGCTTCCATCAAACACTTTCAACCAACAAAAGTAGTTATACAAGTTCCAATCCTCAGTCATACCACCTACTCAGTAAAGAACAAAGAAGAAAGAATCTTCAGAAAGAATCTTTGCTGTTTATGAAAGGAGTCATGGATGAATGTACTCATGTAGCAAATTTCTCAGGTATTTTTATATGAAATTGAGATATTTTATGATTTTTAAATTTGTGAAATATGTTTAAGGATGCTTTATAAGTTAATTTTGTATTTTCCAGAGTATATTTGTTGTTGGCCTCAGAATGTGTCCAGCAAGATAAGCTGGTTATTTAAATGTATCATATTTTATCCATGAAAATCTAAGACCATCTTATAGTTCATTAAAAACATTGGCTTTTGTACCTTATTTAGAATGTTCATCTCACTGTATTAGAAATGAATATTACATTACGGTATAGAATAGTTGATTTTTTTACTTAAGAGAGTTCTAGTTTGATATTTCACTGACTGCATTGTATGATGCATTTTATTTTCTAACTAGAGGCCTGGTGCACAAAAATTTGTGCACTCAGGGGGGTCCCTCAGCCCAGCCTGTGCCCTCTCCCAGTCTGGGACCCCTCAGGGGATGACCACCTGCTGGCTTAGGCCCGCTCCCCGGGGGATTTGGGCCCAAGCTGGCAGTCAGACATCCCTCTGGCAGCCCGGGAGCCCTCGGGGGATGTCCACTTGCCAGCGGGGAGCAGGCTTAAGCTGCAGTCGGACATCCTTAGCACTGCTAAGGAGGCGGGAGAGGCTCCCACCACCACCACTGTACTGGCAGCTGTCAGCCTGGCTTGTGGCTGAGCAGAGCTCCCCCTGTGGGAGTGCACTGACCACCAGGGGGAAGCTCCTGCGTTGAGCGTCTGTCCCCTGGTGGTCAGTGTGTGTCATAGTGACCAGTCATTCCCAGTCGCTCTGCTGTTAGGGTCAATTTGCCTATTACCCTTTTATTATATAGGCTAGAGGCCTGGTGCACAGGTGGTGGCCCGCTGCTTGCCCTGAAGGGTATCCTGGATCAGGGTGGGGGTCCCGCTGGGGTGTCTTGCCAGCCTGGGTGAGGGGCTGATGGGTGTTTGCAGGCTGGTCACACCCCCTTCAGGGTGGGGGTCCCCACTGGGGTGCCTGGCCAGTCTGGGTGAGGGGCTGATGGCTGTTTGCAGGCTGGTCAAGCCACCCGCAGTGGGGACCCTCACCCCATGGAGGTTTGGCCAGCCTGGGTGAGGGGCTGATGGCTGTTTGCAGGCTGGTCACACCCCCTTTAGGGTGGGGGGTCCCCACTGGGGTGCCTGGCCAGTCTGGGTGAGGGGCTGAGGGCCGTTTTCAGGCTGGCTAAGCACCCCTCCCCCCCCCCTTGGCGACAGAAGCTCCCAGCCTCTCCTTTTTTTTTATTCTGGGATTTATTTACCTTCTATAATTGAAACTTTGTAGCCTGGAGTGGAGCTCAGAGCCGGCCAGGGAGGGCGGGAGGGAAGCCTCCTGCTCGCTCCAGCTCCGTGGCCATGGCCGGCTGAAAGTAGGTATCTGGGGTTTATTTATCTTCTATAATTGAAACTTTGTTGCTTTGAGTGGAGCTCAGAGCTGGGGCTGCGGCAGGTGCGAAGCTTGGCTTCCTCCATCATTGGGGCAACCAAGCCTCCTGCTTGTTCCAGCTCCATGGCTGCCAGCTGCCATCTTGGTTGGATTAATTTGCATATAGTTGCTCTGATTTGGCTCGTGGGCATGGCTTAAGGTGTAGCAAAGGTACTGTCAATTTGCATGTTTGTCTTTTATTAGTGTAGATACAATTTAATAGGCTGTATAAAAATCTTAGCAATTTTGTTGCATTTTTTAAAAATCTTGTACCTAGTTCCAGTAGACCCAAGCCTCATTATAGTGGTTCAAGCTAAAGAAGATGCATATATTCCACGAACTGGAGTTCGAAGTCTGCAAGAAATTTGGCCTGGTTGTGAAATCCGATATCTAGAAGGGGGTCATATTAGTGCTTACCTGTTCAAACAAGGAGTCTTCAGGTAAGATAGTTGGTGTAAACAGGTGTTTGTTTATTGTTTCTTTTTTGATTTTTTTTGACATACAATAATGGGTATTTTTATTGTATCCTTTAGGTCCTCTTGTTTCTTCCTTGTTCCCTCAATTCTCACACTGTGGTACTCTTTTCTTTCTTGTCCTCTTATTTTCTTTTTCTTCTTGGGAACTAGGAAGTAGCATATGATAGGCATGCTTTATTTTCTGATTTTACCCTCTTTAGATGTCAGTGGCCAGGTATTTTAGAGAATATGGAGGGACACCAGGGTTTGAAAACTTACCTAGGTTTTTCATTCCACACTGGTGTCCTTCTCTCAGAATGACTGAGCATCTGTGGAATAATCTAGCAATGGTTTTTAGTAGCAAGTGAAACTTGAACCTTAAAATGAGAAGACAAGTATTGGTTTCAATATTAGTAACGTTTTTGTTTTTAAATGCTTTTGATGATTTTTTTTTTCTTTTTAATATATTTTTGTTGATTTCGGAGTGGAAGGGAGAGAGAGATAGAAACATCAATGATGAGAATCATTGATCAGCTGCCTCCTGCATGCACCCTACTGGGGATTGATCCTGCAACCCAGGCATGTGCCCTTGACTGGAATTGAACCCAGGACCCTTCAGTCCACAGGTTGACACTCTATCCACTGAGCCAAACCAGCTAGGGTGATTTTTCTTCTAGACAGAGGAAGGGAAAAGGATAGAGAGAAACATCATTGAGAAACACCATCAATTGGCTACCTCATGCACACCCCCTACTGGGGATCGAGCCCACAACCCAGGCATGTGCCCTGACCGAGAATTGAATCAGTGACTTCTTGGTTCATGAGTTGACACTCAACCACTGAGCCACACCAGCCAGGCAATATTAGTAATTTTATGACGCCAGTATTTGTTAGAACTTATAAAAACTTGTATGCTGTAACTTGTTTTTTGGTATCCTGCTTTATTTCAAATTTCATTCAAATTTTATGATAAAAGGTGTCATTGGAATTTATCATTAGTGGTTGAATAAATTAGTTCACATAAGGTGCTTAGGCCAGTGCCCTGTGGGTAATAAGTGTCCCAAATTTTCAGCTGGATAGCTATATAATAGAAAAATTGAGAGTGGTATATGTTTGATTTTATTTTTTCTATCACTATCCCCTCTTTGCCCTCTTACACCTCCATCCACTACCCCTGCAAGCCCCACATTGTTGTCTGTGTCTATGAGGTCTTTTTTTTTCCTTTTTGCTCAGTCCTTCCACCATCCACCCTTGATGTCCCCTCCCCCCAGAGCTGTCTGCCTGCTTTCTATCTATGAGTCTGTCTCTATTTTGCTTGGTAGTTCAGTTTGTTCATTAAATTCCACATATGCATGAAATCATATGGTACTTTTTTTTCTGTTTTTGACATTTTAAATTATTATTATTTAAAATATATTTTATTGATTTTTTTACAGAGAGGAAGGAAGAGGGATAGAGTTAGAAACATCGATGAGAGAGAAACATCGATCAGCTGCCTCCTGCACAACCCCCACTGGGGATGCACCTTCAGCCAAGACCAGACTTGAACCTGAGACCCTTCAGTCTGCAGGCTGATGCTCTATCCACTGAGCCAAACCAGTCAGGGCTTAAATTATTTTTAATCTAAGAAATACTTCTTTGTATAGTTACTTAATTATTTCAACTTGTGTCACCTTTTTTAGGTACAGACTAATTCTTTTTTTTTTTTAATATATTTTATTGATTTTTTACAGAGAGGAAGGGAGAGGGATAGAGAGCCAGAAACATCGATGGGAGAGAAACACCAATCAGCTGCCTCCTGCACACTCCCTACTGGGGATGTGCCCGCAACCAAGGTACATGCCCTTGACTGGAATCGAACCTGGGACCCTTCAGTCCGCAGGCTGACGCTCTATCCACTGAGCCAAACCGGTTAGGGCCAGACTAATTCCTTAAGTTTGTAATATACTGAAGCATGTAATAAACATTTTTATTGTATGATTTCTTAAAAAATATATTCAGCCTTTGGGATTTGAGTCCCTGTTAGTTGGTAGGTGAGTACACTACTGACCCAGTGTGACTTTCTGGCACAGCAAAAGTAAAACGAAAAACAAACAAACAAAAATTGTGAGTACCTAGGGTTGCTCAGGTTGCTCAAGTGGAGTCTAAAGTTCTGTTATATTTGTGAATCAGAGAACCCGCATGATTGCTTTAGTAAATCGCTGTCAAATTTGTTTGTCTTTTATGTATCTAAGTGGGAGGGTGGCTGAGAGGCATTAGGAAGAAGAATCATAGTCAGCTGTGAAAACTCCGAAGTGCTCATTGAAAGGCTTCATTTGAGAAAGAGAAATTAGCTGTTACCATGTGCCAAGTATTAGAGCAGTTGCTTCATATGTTATTAACATTGTGTACCGCATAGAAATCTCTAAGACATACGCCAGAGACTGCACGTTTTTGGGAAAACTGCACGTTATTTAAATCATCATAATGCACTTTAGGTGTTGTTTTTCAATAATTATAACATTTTTAATATATATATTTTATTGATTTTTCACAGAGAGGAAAGGAGAGGGATAGAGAGCCAGAAACATCAATGAGAGAGAAACATCGATCAGCTGCCTCCTGCACACCCCCTACTGGGGATGTGCCCGCAACCAAGGTACATGCCCTTGACCGGAATCGAACCTGGGACCCTTCAGTCCGCAGGCTGACGCTCTATCCACTGAGCCAAACCGGCTACGGCTATAACATTTTTATTTACAAAAACAATTAAACAAAGTTCCTAGTACTTTTTTAACGTATGGTACTGCATAAAACATTTTCCTCTATGAAGAAGGACCAAACAAAATTTACATAAGTATCTAGATTCGCTCCTTTTTTCCATGGGTGTGAAAAACGAGAACACTCGTGAGTGGTCCTTAACAGATGGCGCGCGAAACACGAGAAAACTCCTGAGCGGTACGAAATGTGTTAACTCCTTTATACAGAAATAGGGGGAGGGGAGTGAATAAATTGCTTAGGTGGAGTCACTAGCTATTTGTCCTCCCTAAACCACTCACCCTCCCACTCCTACCCCCAGTCACTTCAAAACCTAACAAAGTTTGGATGTCACTGGAGTAGAATCTTAAAAAAAATTCATTCTTTTCAGTCACCAGATGTAACACAAGTCTCCTTTATGTGCTCTTTTATTTTATGTTGATATTTATAATTGATTAATAGTACAAGTGAATAAGAGACTCTTCAGCCCTAATCGGTTTGGCTTAGTGGACAGAGTGTCAGCCTGAGGACTGAAAGGTCCCAGGTTCGATTCCGGTCAAGGGCATGTACCTTGGTTGCAGGCACATCCCCAGTGGGAGGTGTGCAGGAGGCAGCTGATTGATGTTTCTCTCTCATCGATGTTTCTAACTCTATCCCTCTCCCTTCCTCTCTGTAAAACATCAATAAAATATATTTTTTTTTAAAAAGAGAGACTTCAAATTATTAAATAGGCATATGCATACCTTTCTTCCTCATATCATGTACCCAAGCCCAGATTGCAACTTTAGGCATCGGGAAGTAAAAAAAATTCATTGTCGCCCTAGCCGGTTTGGCTCAGTGGACTGAAAGGTCCCGGGTTCCATTCCAGTCAAGGGCACATGCCTGGATTTAGGGGGCATGCAGGAGGCAGCCAGTCAATGATTCTCATCATTGATGTTTCCATCTCTCCCTCTCCCTTCCTCTCTGAAATCAATAAAAATATATTAAAAAAAGAAATTCATTGTAGTAGAGCAAGTACCCAGGACTAACTCTCAGGGGGAAATTCTCTCTCACCTGCAGTCAACAAAATCACTTTATGTGCTTACACCAATGTGCAAATGTTCATCGTTAGTTTGTTTCCCTTATCATTGTTTGTTACATTTTACAAAGGACAAATATCTGAGACAAATACAAGTGTGTAAAAAGCTATGTCTTCCCAAAATACTGGAAGTCATAATCTATTAGTAGGCTCCCAGTTTCAGTTTTAAAGATAATCTTACTATCTTTTACTATCTTTTTTAAGGATATGGAGAAATGCTTTGTCCAAGTAGGATACAGAATTAATATATTCTCATAGTTATTATTTAAACTGGGTGGAAATATAAATGTATGGATTTAAACAAAACAAGCCTCACCCGAACCTGTTTGGCTCAGTGATAGAATGTTGGCCCAAGGACTGAAGAGTCTAGGGTTCAATTCCGGTCAAGGGCACTTACCTCAGTTGCAGGCTCCCTCCCCCGCCCAGGTCAGGGTACATGCAGGAGGCAACCAATCAATGTATCTATCTCACGTGGATGTTTCTCTCTGTCCTTTTCCCTTGACAAAAAAACAACAAAAAACCCACTAGCTTGTCGGAAAAATATGATAGCATTACAGTAGATACTTTAGAGCAGTGGTTCTCAACCTTCCTAATGCCTTGACCCTTTTAATACAGTTCTTCATGTTGTGGTGACCCCCAACCATAAAATTATTTTTGTTGCTACTTCATAACTGTAATTTTGCTACTGTTATGAATCGTAATGTAAATATCTGATATGCAGGATGTATTTAGGCAACCCCTGTGAAAGGGTCGTTCGACCCCCCAAAGGGGTCGCGACCCACAGGTTGAGAACCGCTGCTTTAGAGTGATAGGATTATGACTTTTTCCCCTTTTTGTTTTTGGATTTTCTGAACATTGTACTCAAAAAATGTTGGCCAGTGTGATACAGTGGTTGAGCATCAACCCATGAAACAAGAGGTCACTGGTTCAATTCCTAGTCAGGCCACATGCCTGGGTAGTGGGGGCTCAATCCCCAGTAGAGGGTGTACAGGAGGCAGCTCTTCGATGTTTATCTCTTATTGATGTTTCTCTCTGTCTCTCTCTCTCTCTCTCTCTCTCTCTCTCACCCTCTAAAATCAATAAAACATTTTTTAAATTTTAAAATAAATAAATAAAAATGTAGGCTCACAATGTGAAAAAAATTAATAAGCGTTGAAAACAGTGTCTTTTAATGGGCAGTAAATTTGACTCTTCCTTTCCACACAAAGTACCTAGTAAAATTAATATGGAAAACTAAGGCTTTTGATTTTAAGTTCAGTTGCTAGGAACATATTTTAATAAAGAAAAGGTACTATATCATAATCTATGAAATAGATTTAATACTATATTTTTAAAGTTATGTTGCCAGTTGATGTTCAACAAGTGACAAAATAAAAAGAAACCAGTTTCCTTATCCTTTTATCATTTTACTAGAGGCCCGGTGCACAAAAATTTGTGCACTCGGGGGGAGGGGGGGGCCCCTCAGCCCGGCCTGTGCCCTCTTGCAGTCTGGGACCCCTCAGGAGATAACGACCTGCTGGCTTAGGCCTGCTCCCGGGTGGCAGAGGGCAGGCCCAATCCCTAGGTGCAGCCCCTGGTTGGGCTCAGAGCAGGGCTGATTGGGGAGTTGGGGCGCCTTCCCCTGTCATGCACAGACAAGGCGGATTGGGAGGTTGTAATGCCACCCTCAGTCACACTCAGGGTAGGGCTGATTGTGGGTTTGGGGCACCGCCCCCTGTCACACTCAAAGCAGGGTCGATGGGGAGGTTGCGGCACCACCCCCTGTCACCCACAGAGCAGGGCCAATCAGGGGGTTGGGGCGCTGCCCCCTGTCACTTACAGAGCAGGGCCCATCAGGGGGGTTGGGGCGCTGCACCCTGTCACACTCAGGGCAGGGCCGATGGGGAGGTTATGGCTCTACCCCGTCACACACAGAGCAGGGCCCATGGGGGGGGGGGTGCCGCCCCCTGTCACACACAGAGCAGGGCCGATCAGAGGGTTGAGGTGCCGCCACTGTCACACTCAGGGCAGGGCCTCTAGGGAGGTTATGGCTCTACCCCATCACACACAGAGCAGGGCCCGGGGGGTGAGGGGGTTGGGGCGCCGCACCCTGTCACGAACAGAGCAGGGCAGATCAGGAGGTTGGGGCGCCACACCCTGTCACACACAGAGCCGCAGGGCGATCAGGGGGTTTGGGCGCTGCCCCCTGTCACGCTGATCCCAGTGCCGGGAGGCCTCTCGGCTCCGCTGATCCCGGTGCTGGGAGGCATATTACCCTTTTACTATATAGGATAGAGGCCTGGTGCACGGGTGGGGGCCGGCTGGTTTGCCCTGAAGGGTGTCCTGGATCAGGGTGGGGGTCCCCACTGGGGTGCCTGGCCAGTCTGGGTGAGGGGATGATGGCTGTTTGCAGCTGGTCACACATCCTTCAGGGTGGGGGTCCCCACTGGGGTGCCTGGCCAGTCTGGGTGAGGGGCTGATGGCTGTTTTCAGGCTGGCGGGTGACTGAAGCTCCCAACTGCTCCTTTTTTTCTTTTTTTTTTATTCTGGGCCAGCTTTAGCTCTGGCTCCAGCTCTGAGGCCTCAGCTGCTGAAAGCAGGTATCTGGTTTGTTTGGGTTCTATAATAGAAACACTGAATCAACTCCAGCTCTGAGATCCCCGGCGGGCTGAAAGCAGGTTTCTGGGGTTTTGTTTAGCTTCTATATTTCTAACAATATTTCAAACTGCAAGCTCAGAGGCCGGCAAGGCAGGCAGGGAACGTTGGTATCCTCCGTCACTGAAGCAAGCAAGCCTCATGTTAGCTTCAAGCTGCCTGGCTGCCAGCCGCCATCTTGGCTGGCAGTTAATTTGCATATCTCGCTGATTAGCCAATGGGAAGGGTAGCAGACGTACACTAGTTACCATGTTTCTCTTTTATTAGATAGGATGTATTATACATATATGAATACATATATATTATATAAACCCTAAGGCACAAAAAAAGTTGCTTCACAGTAAAAATGGTGCTGAACACTTCATCAGTTGGAAATACATTTGAAGTTTTCCAATAGTGGTGAAATTAATGGATCCTAACACCCACCTTTCAGGTACTTGCCTCTTTCACAGCTCTTTAGAGAGGAGGTCAGGTTGCAAGCCAAAGGTAATTTTGGAAATAAAGTAAAAGCAATGTATGTTCCCCCTTTTTTTGCTAATTACTTGTAGTTTTTCATTTTTTCTTTTAGACGAGCCATCTATGATGCATTTGAACGCTTTCTGCACAAATATGCTAAATGATTGGATCACTGTATGTAACCAATGTGGCCATCATGTTTCTCACAAAAGGAGTTTCATCCTTTGACGATGTGAAATCAGTAAGACAGCACTATACACTGAGTGGCCATATTATTATGACCACCTGACGTTTGTAGGCAAATTAGCTATAATTTCGCGCTGAAGTTGCTAGAGGGCCAGATCATTATAAACGTCTGAATAGCACAACATACCTAAGTATCGTTGCTGATCAAGTTCATCCTATCATGTTGATGGCGTATCCCAATGGAGATGGCTTCTTCCAACAAGACAATGCGCCATGCCACGGTGCTCGTATTGTGCAGGAGTGGTTTCAAGAACATGAGGGAGACTTTACCTTGCTTAGGTGGCCCCCACAATCACCAGATCTCAATCCAATTGAGCATTTGTTGGATGAAGTTAAAAGAGCCATCAGGCAGCTGGTTCCACAACCATCAAATCTCTCAGAACTGGACAGTGCTATGCATCAGGCATGGTGTCAGATTCCTCGAATCACCTTTCAGCATCTCGTGGAGTCAATGCCAAGAAGAATCGCCTCAGTATTGAAGGCAAAAGGTGGCCCAACGAAGTACTGATGGGGTGGTCATAATAATCTGGCCACTCAGTGTATATCTCATTGCTATCTATTTAGTCTGGAATTCAGTGTTACAGGTCAGTCAACTATAGTCTTTGAATGCATTTGAATAACTTTAAACCAATGTTTGGATGAAATAATGTTGAAGTATTTTGTTATTGTTTGTGGGACTCCCAAATATTCAATATTTCTACGTATGAAAACTTTACATTTTTAATTATGAATAGTTAATACATTAAAGTAAATGTATTCACAGAAACTGTATTGATTTATACAGAGCTGCTAAGTCAAAGTTTGTAATACATCAGCTTGTATTGTATACCTTTATATGATATTTCTACTGACTTGCTTTGAGAAACATGTTTATTTCTTTTGTGGATCCATAGCGCATTTATAATCTTATTTTCCTCTTTAATTTTCTGCCATGGAAATACTTATGATGTATGAAATCCCTGTTAACTTTGAATTCTAAAAATTCCTGATTGTTTTGTATATAAGTGCTTTTAGTAATTAAAATGAATGTGGGAATGCAGACATGATGCAAAAGACTTGGCTAAACTTTATAAATGCCTAATATTGGGTTAGGGAAAAAAAAGCCAAGTGTATTTCTATTTAACAACTTTGAAGTCATGATCAGTGGAAATAACTATTGCATTAATTGAGACATCGTGTCTTAACATTTTCTTATATCTACTCTGGGTTTGCAAACCCTGATATATCTAACTTCACTTTTTAGGCCAAGAATGTAACCATTTTGACTTTTTAATTTCAAAAATTAATGGCCATAATGAAATCAATCCATCCTAAATAAACTTTACAGAAAAGATATAACTAATAACTTTTTTTAATTGAAAAATTACATGGCTAGATTTGGTGCTTTCTTTTTATTATAGACTTCTGAAGCTGAGAGCTAAAATACTCTCAAAAGTAGGAAATATTTTTGGGTATTGTGTCAAGGCTTAGAATGTATTTGAGTTTTATTTATCTGAAATTTGTATTATCTATAGATTGTATTTAAATGTGTATTCCTAGTCTAGTAAGGATATTTGAATTATAATGTGCCTTTGTAGTCTTTTTAACCCTTTGAGTGCCAACCAATATCCTAGGAACTATGCTAAACTTGCCAAGGCATTTTTGCTGATTTTACAGCAGTTTAGGAAAAAAATTATGAATCGCAAGTAAATGAAGTTACATATTCAAAAACTTAAGGAAACCTTTACTACATTGACATATTTAGCAATATCATCATCACTAATAAAAGCACACTTAGAACTGGACGCCATTTCGAAGCTTTGATAGCGCTCCCGGCACTTTTGGTGAAAGACAGGAGGAGCGCGATCACGCTCCCCGGCACTCTAGGGGTTAAAGGAGATTTGTCACTCTAATGCCTACATCTTTTTAATTTTTAAAAACTTTTAAAATTACTAAAGTCATTGATGGCATAGTAGTAAATATTTCTCACTAAGCAATAATATACTATGTTGTGTGACTTGCTATTGGTAAAAGAATGAAATTTTAATATTTCATTTTAATTAACTCTTGGACATAACTAATTTTTCCCAAATAAGTGTGAAAGAAGGTATTTTAAAGATTTCATCTCCTAACCAAATGTTTTAAGAATATATCTCTGGGGGAACACTTGAGATCTTGTTTCCCAGTATGTCATCCATTGGCTCAAATAAACTTAAATTCTCAAAAAAATAATATACCATAGCAGTTACCTAAACTGATTAATTATTCAAAGTCAAAATACCTTTTTTTACATTTTTTATCTACTTCCCCAAAATATATATGCGCATATATAAGTACATACACAAACACACAGAAAGCAGTGCTGTCTGCCATTTTGAGCATTGGTACATAAACTGCTAGAAATTCATTTAGGCCAAGTTGCAAACTGGTAGTTAATACAGGCCAGCTTAGTCCAAAGTTGCTTTATCCAGTATGCATAATATTTCAAAATTTGAAATGTGTTCAGATTGGCATGCATTCCTGTTTGCCACAGTCTACTGGACTCCCTCATGTTAGACCATGTCACTACTTTGTGTTTCATACTTAACTCTAAAGACATCTGAGTTTGAGATTCCTGATTTAGATGTGTGGTTAGAAAAATTTTCTGAATTCCATGATCTCCTAATGTTCTAATTATTATTAAATAATTTTATGCATTTTAAATTATTTCTTATGAAAGTAATTTTTTAATGTGGTGCTTTCTCTTGTAAAGAATATTGAATTGTTAACATTGTAACTGAAATTTTTAAAATCATTTCCAAATATTTTATACTTCACAATAAAAGCTTATTTAAAAGTTACTTATGTTTAAGAATATTATTTTAGCCGGAACCGGTTTGGCTCAGTGGATAGAGCGTCGGCCTGCGGACTGAAGGGTCCCGGTTCGATTCCGGTCAAGGGCATGTACCTTGGTTGCGGGCATATCCCCAGTGGGAGATGTGCAGGAGGCAGCTGATCGATGTTTCTCTCTCATCGATGTTTCTAACTCTCTATCTCTCTCCCTTCCTCTCTGTAAAAAATCAATAAAATATATTTAAAAAAAAAAAAAAAAAAAAGAATATTATTTTAAACTAGAGGCCTGGTGCACAAAAATTTGTGCACTCCAGGGGGGGAGGGGGGGTCCCTCAGCCCAGCCTGTGCCCTCTCGCAGTCTGGGACCCCTTGGGAGATAATGACCTGCTGGCTTAGGCCTGTTCCTGGGTGGCAGAGGGCAGGCCCAATCCCTAGGTGCAGTCCCTGGTCGGGCTCAGAGCAGGGCCGATTGGGGAGTTGGGGTGCCGCCCCCTGTCATGCACAGAGCAGGGCCAATCGGGGGGTTGGGGAGCTCCCCCCCTTCACGCACAGAGCAGGGCCCATCAGGGGGTTGGGGAGCTCCCCCCTGTCACCCACAGAGCAGGGCCCATCAGGGGGTTGAGGAGCTCCCCCCTGTCACTCACAGAGTAGGGCCGATAGGAGAGTTGGCACACCGCCCCCTGTCACACACAGAGCAGGGCGGATCAGGGGGTTGGGGTGCCTTCACCTGTCACGAACAGAGCAGAGCCTATAGGGAGGTTGTGGCCCCGCCCCCTGTCACACACAGAGCCACAGGGCAATCTGGGGGGTTTGGGTGCTGCCCCCTGTCACACTGATCCCGGTGCCGGGAGACCTCGCGGCTCCGCTGATCCCGGTGCTGGGAGGCATATTACCCTTTTACTAAATAGAATAGAGGCCTGGTGCACGGGTGGGGGCTGGCTGGTTTGCCCTGAAGAGTGTCCTGGATCAGGGTGGGGGTCCCCACTGGGGTGCCTGGCCAGTCTGGGTGAGGGGCTGAGGGCTGTTTTCAGGCTGGGACTGAAGCTCCCAACTGCTCCTTTTTTTCTTTTCTTTTTTTTAATTCTGGGCCAGCTTTAGCTCTGAGGCTCCAGCTCTTAGGCCTCCGCTCCTGAAAGCAGGTATCTGGTTTTTTTCGGGTTCTCGAAACTCTGTATCAACTCCAGCTCTGAGATCCCAGCCGGCTGAAAACTGGTTTCTGGGGTTTTGTTTAGTGTCTACATTTGTTACAATGTTTGACACTGCCAGCTCAGAGGCCTGCAGCCGCAGGCGGGGAACGTTGGAGTCCTCCGTCACTGAAGCAAGCAAGCCTCATGTTAGTTTCAAGCTGCCGGCCTCCATCTTGGCTGACAGTTAATTTGCATATTGCCCTGATTAGCCAATGGGAAGGCTAGCGGTCGTACGCCAATTACCATGTTTCTCTTTTATTAATGTAGATATAGAAAACATAAATATGTCACATTTCATTAATGTATCCAAATTTGAAGTATGTATTCCTTAGTTATATTATGACCCAAATAAAGTAAGGCATAAATAAGCTAGGGAGGGGCCCTGCCTAGATATCTCACTTGGTTAGAGAATCGTTCCCCTATGCCAAGGTTGCAGGTTCAATCTCTGATCAGGGCACATTGCATAAATAAGTGGAACAACAAATTGATTGTCTGTCTCTTTCACTTTCTCACTCTTTAAAATCAATAAATGGCCCGAGCCAATTTGGTTCAGTGGGTAGTGTCAGCCTGTGGACTGAAGAGTCCCAGGTTCAATTCCAGTCAAAGGCACATGCCCAGGTTGCAGGCTCAGTCCCCAGTAGGGGGTGTGCAGGAGGTAGCCAATCATTGATTCTCATCATTGATGTTCCTATCTCTCACTCTCTCTGAAATCAACAAAAATATATTAATAAATAACTACACTTTCAAAAAATAAAAAATAGGTACATCTACACAATGGAATACTACACTGCTATAAAAAAGAAAGAACTTTTACCATTTGAAACAGCATGGATGGACCTGAAGAGCATTATGCTAAGTGAAATAAGCCAGTTGAAGAAAGATAAATATCACATGATCTCACTCATTTGTGGAATACAATGAACAACATAAACTGATGAACAAAAATAGATCCAGAGACATAGAAGCATTGAACAGATGGACAAACCTTAGAGGAAAGGCGGGGGCGGGGGTAGGGAGGAGGTAAGAGATCAACCAAAGGACTTGTATGCATGCATATAAGCATAACCAATGGACACAGACAGTAGGTGGGTGAGGGCATTTGCTGGGGGCAGGAGCAGGTAGGGAGCGGTAAATGGCGGAAAAAGGAAAAATGTCTCCTTAAATTCAACAATAAAGATTTTAAATTAAAAAATAAAAAATTAGCCCTGGTTGGTTTGGCTTAGTGGCTAGCATCGGCCTGTGGACCCAGGGGTCCCGAGTTTGATTCTGGTCGGGGGCACATGCCTGGGTTGCAGGCTCGGTCAAACATGCAGGAGGCAGTCAGTCAGTGGTTTCTTCTCATCATTGATGTTTCTGTCTCTTCCTCTCTGAAGTCAATAAAAATATATTTAAAAATAAATAAAATATTAAATAAATAAATAAAAATAAGCTAGGGAAGCTCTAACAGAATCATATTCAATATCTATATACAAGATCCAAAATTTCCCTCCAAATATTTGATCCCAGGGAGACCAGCATTCTGACAAAGCATTGCTGTCTGAATGTTGTATAGCTCACTATTAGATATGATTACATTTATACTAGTAAATGTACTGCAAACAATTAAAATCTAGAAATTAGAAAACTAAACTTCTAATTAGAAAACTACAGAATGGGAATGGAGGTCCTGTGTAGAGGTTGCTATGGAAGCTGGGTTTGGATATAAAAGGAGATTATGGCAGGTGAAACAAAGGGAAAAGTATGTTTTGCAGGAGTAGATAACTTAATACTAGGAATAATCATACAGACAGAATCCTAGGAAACCAATGATTGTATGAATAATTTTGAGACAGTTTTAATTACAACATGTTGGACAAAAAGAACCAGAAATAAATTTCTCAGGACCTAAAGAGCTAATGTGCAGATTTACCAGATTTTGTTAGTCAAAGAAAATGTAAACAACTATAAGAAGTCAAATCTGTGACCACCTAAAGTAAAACAGTTTTCCCACATACGGGACCTGGGTAATTCCACAAAGAAAGAGGTGTATAATATATTTAAAAAAAAAAATTGCCCTAACCAGTTTGGCTCAGTGGATAGAGCATCGGCCTGCAGACTGAAGGGTCCCAGGTTCGATTCCAGTCAAGGGCACGTACCTTGGTTGCAGGCACATCCCCAGTAGGGGGTGTGCAGGAAGCAGCTGAGATGTTTCTGGCTCTCTATCCCTCTCTCTTCCTCCCTGTAAAAAATCAATAAAATATATTTTTTAAAAAAGAGGTATATGTACCCTAGCACTTTGCTGCTCAAAGTGTGGTCAGTCCATTGACAGTATCAACAATAACTTAATAATAATGATAGTAATATTTAACTGTTTTTCAAAATACCCTAAAAATAAATGAAGTTCAAAGAAGCATTACTTTTTCACTTCCAGTTCTCAAAGAACAGGGATTTTCAAATAATAGGGCGTAGAATTTGTCAATGTAAGAAACATCCAGCCCTGGCCAGTCTGGCTTGGAGCAATTGGCCTGCGGACTAAAAGGTCGTCCTAGGTTCAATTGCGGTCAAGGGCACATTCCTGGGGTTGCAGGCTCCATCCCCAGTAGGGGACATGCGGGAAGCAGCTGATCAATGATTCTCTCTCATCATTGATGTTTCTATCTCTCTCTCCCTCTTCCTTCCTCTCTGAAATCAATAAAAATATATTAAAAAAATAAAAAAGAAAGAAAAACATCCAGCCCTATCCACTGGTTTGGCTCAGCGGATAGACTCGCAGTGGTTCTCAACTTTCTGGCCCTTTAAATACAGTTCCTCATGTTGTGACCCAACCATAAAATTATTTTCGTTGCTACTTCATAACTAATGTTGCTACTGTTATGAATCATAATGTAAATATCTGATATGCAGGATGGTTTTAGGCGACCCCTGTGAAAGAGTCGTTCGACCGCCAAGGGGGTCGCGACCACAGGTTGAGAACCATTGGGATAGAGCATCAGCCTGCAGACTGAAAGGTCCCAGGTTCAATTCTGGTCAAGGGCATGTACCTTGGTTGCAGGCACATCCCCAGTAGGAGGTGTGCAGGAGGCAGCTGATTGGTTTCTCTCTCATTGATGTTTCTAACTCTATCCCTCTCCCTTCCTATCTATAAAAAAATCAATAAAATATATTTAGAAAGAAAGAAAGAAAGAAAGAAAAGAAAAGGGGAAGGGGAAGGGGAACGGGAAGGGGAAGGGGAAGGGGAGAAAAAAAACATCCAAACCTGTAGAGAATGTTTAGGAGTTTGAGCCAAACAGACAACATATGCATGGGAGCCAATACACTACTGAAATAAGTTTCCCAGCTTCTTTTATGCATTTGAAGTAAGGAAAATTTCATGGTGGTTGGCAAAAGCCAGGCAGGGATTGGATTGCAAAACAGTTAATAAGATTATGTGCTCCCCTGAGGGTTAATGCCCCCTTCCAGGGGTAATACTGATGTTTCAAAGGGGTGTTAACCTACATGCACAAGAACAATGGACAGGGCTGGTTTATAGGCCTCAGGCTTGACCGCCCACTATGAGGTCAGATAGCCCTGAGGTTACTTTTCACAGAAACCCCCTTTTTTTTTCTTCCACCCACATTGTAAATGAAGTCTAAATAGTTTGCCAGGAAAGGCAGAATATCAATCCTAGCTATTATTGGTGGTGAGTTCTTAGGCAAGACACTTAAACATTTAAGAGAGTTCCTACTTACCTAGATTTGTTTTGAAACTATGTTGTCATAGCACAGTGGGGGGCGGAGGGGTTTGTTTGTTTTTTTGGTGTTTTTGTTTTGTCTTTTTTACCTATTTGTATAATACAGATAAGTGGGGGGGGCGGGGGGGGAGTTTCCTGAAGGTGCTTTTACTCTCACTTTTGTTATTATTGTTTAAAGTATTACATATGTCTCCTTTTTCTTGATTGACACCTCCCCTCCCCCCCTCCCACTCCCCCCGCCATTCCCATCCCCCAGGACAAGCCCCCACCGCCCCAGTGTCCGTGTCCATTGGTTATGCTAATATGCATGCATACAAGTCCTTTGGTTGATCCCTTACCCTCCCTCCCTTGCCTTCTCACTTTATCTAAGATTGAATATATCAGTGTATTTATTGAAGGGAAGGTACATGTGAAGCCTTTCAAACACACTTTAGCACTGACCCTGACTAGAAGGTTAGAGATAATTGCAAGTATTTAGTACTAATCCAAGCATTTAGTTCATGTCTTTTATGATAAACAGGGTCCAAGGCTCTTTGACTTGGAGGTAATATTGGTTCCGTGAAAAATTGGTCTCTTTTAAAGTCATTTTATAGGAAGTTACAAATCTCTGGGTTCGTTTTTATCTTTTCCTTGGACTGTAGGACTTTGAAACAGACTATATCTAATGCATTCTCTGAAATCTCTCCAGCATAAAGTACACCTATTTGCACAGTGGGTTTTCGCTAGCCTGAACCTAAATTGCACTGGTAATAAAACAAAGGCCTTGATGTTCTTATGGGACTTTACTTTCCTGAGACACCAGGGGGAGGGAGAAGGAGTGGATTCAATCACTTGATGATATATTAGAGTACTCTAAACAGGAAAAACAAGATTTATCTTTCAAAGGCTCATTTGAACAATCATTTGAATATCAAGTTTGTGTAAGGTAATTAGGTGTTTCATAACTTCTGAGAGCCTAGAGAACTGTCGTCCCCCCCCCCTCACCCCGCCCCCATGTTTTTAAAAATTGATTTTAGAATGTAAGGGAGAGGGAAAGACAAACATCAATGAGAAAGAGAAACATGGATCAATTGCTTCCCGGATAGGCCCCAACCAGGGATCAAACCCAAAACCGAGGTATGTGCCTGACTGGGAATCAAACCTGAGACCCTTTGGTGCATGGGACCATGCTCCAACCAACTGAGCCACACCAGCCAGCACTTATCTCCCTTCTTTGAAAAGACAACCCTATACCTGTACTCTAGATTCCAGTTTTCTATTACCAAACAGTTAGGTTATGACTTCAGGTTCACAATCTTTAGTAGGTCATTCTCTGCATTCTTTTTGACCTTCCAGTCTTTTTTCAAATAAGTAGGAAGAAACATTTTTAAAACTTTTTTTTTTTAATTTTAGAGAGAGATTGACTTGTTCTACATTCTGCCCTGACCAGTGATCAAACCCGAAATCTGACATATTGGGATGACTCTCCAACCAATTGATCAGTTTAGGCCAGGGTCTTGACGTTCCAATCTTTTTTTTTAAAATATATTTTATTGATTTTTTACAGAGAGGAAGGGAGAGAGATAGAGAGTTAGAAGCATCGATGAGAGAGAAACATCGATCAGCCACCTCCTGCACATCTCCTACTGGGGATGTGCCCGCAACCCAGGTACATGCCCTTGACCGGAATCAAACCTAGGACCTTTCAGTCCGCAGGCCGATGCTCTATCCACTGAGCCAAACCGGTTTCGGCGATATTCCAATCTTGAGGAGATCATTTGCCTGGTGGTCAGTGGCTGTGAACATGCATTTAAAGCTTTTGAAAGGATACAATGCATCAGGGAGATTAACTATAAGCAGCATAATTTCCACTGTTTAAAATGTACTTCAGAGCCATAGTCCTCAAGACCCAAATCAATTAAAATCAAATAAACCAAAGAGCCCAGCGAAGGAGTTGCTTTTTCTTTTTTTTTAAAATATATTTTATTGATTTTTTACAGAGAGGAAGGGAGAGGGATAGAGAGTTAGAAACATCGATGTGAGAGAAACATTGATCAGCTGCCTCCGGCACACTCCCCACTGGGGATGTGCCCGCAACCAAGGCACATGCTCTTTTTTTTTTTCTTTCTTTTTTTTTTTTAATATATTTGATTGATTTTACAGAGAGGAAGAGAGAGAGATAATCAGAAACATCGATGAGAGAGAAACATCGATCAGCTGCCTCCGAAGGAGGAATGTACGAGGCCCAAGTGGTAAGGGATTATAAATTTATTAGGTCATCTGGATACCAGATGGGCTGAGCCCCCACATGGCGCCAGTACCCGAGGACAGGGAGTCAGAGATTTTAAAGGACTCTAGGATGGCCTTTCCTGCGCGGAGCATTCCTTGGGCAGGTGTGAATCCAAGGAAGGTCTGGAGGGGAAGGATGATGGTCTTAGCAAGTGGAATGTGGTCTTGGCGAAATGGAATGTGGTCTAAGGAAAGGGAATGTCTGTTGTGAAGTGACCTAAAGGTCAGTTCCCAAGAGAGGAGGTGTCGATTCAATTATCTGATCAAACCTAACAGTGACTATCAACAATTCTCAACAGGGAAGATGCTGTACTAGCTTTTAATCTACACAAAATAAAACGTACAAACGTGAACTTTAACAAACGAGCAGTAACCAAAGAAGTGTCACGATGGACTGACCAATAGAAGGCTGTGCACACCATCAGCAATTCCCAGTATGTACTACACCAGCAGACCCCTGTGAATAGGGACTGCAGACTGGAACTGGGGAAAGGACTAAACCAGCAACCTCCAGTGAATGGGGGCTGCAGACTGGAACTGGCAGGAAGGAATTTCAAACAACTGGGGAACTGTGGACTGAACTAAAGGCTTTAAAAAAAACGTGTGTTCTGGGTGAAACTGTCTGCAAGCTCGAACTGACCTCCTAATCTGTGGATTGGACAGCCAATTAGATCAAGAGCTCAGTGCAAACAGCAGGAGTTCAGAACACCTATGGCCCTCAGAAACAGCAAGACAAGAGAATTCAAAAAAGTTCTTGGGCACCACACCTGTTTTTTTGCTGCCCCCAAATGCTATCAGAACTTCCCTTCAAATGCCACCATTACTGTCACCAAATCTGTTGAACAAAAATTCAAACAAGCAAATTTAAAGATCTAATTGGGTTGAAAAAGGTAGCAGGTTACCTCACTAACGTAGGTAAATCAGACTGGTTTAAGGTCACATTCCTGGGAGGGGCTGAAAACAATTAAGTTTAGGTTTGTTGTGGGGTGGGGGTGGGGCAAGTGATACCACCTTGTTTCTTTTTAACAATTGGGAAGAGAGAAGAACATCTGGTTAAACTTGCAGCGGTTTTCAACCTGTGGGTCGCGACCCCTTTGGTGGTCGAACGACCCTTTCACAGCGCTCATCTAAGATCATCCTGCATATCAGATATTTACATTATGATTCATAGCAGTAGAAACATTACAGTTATGAAGTAGCAACGAAAATAATTTTATGGTTGGGTCAAAACATGAGGAACTGTATTTAAAGGGCCAGAAGGTTGAGAACCACTAGGTTAAAGGATACAGCTTTCTCACAGTCCTGTTGATAACTGGCTCTCCCATCCCCATTTCCTTGATGTCAGTGTTTTAAACCAAATAACTTGTTCCTCCAGGCTAAATGATGACCCTACCCAAGGGAAATAATCCATAGGATGGATAATAACTTGTGGGTAATAAGGACTATGACCTATCTTCTGGCCTCCAATCACCTGCAGATACTTCCCACTGCCTGAACCCATGGAGAGACAAAGGAGGGTCAGGGATCTATTACTACAATCTAACGGTCAGCCTTCCCTGGCACAAAAGCAGGAAAATGGTGGAGTAGATGTGGAGGAGCAAAGAGAAGACAGGTGAAGTTGTTTCCAAGAGGCAGCTATGTGGAAGCAGTCATTAATATATGTTTAAAAGATGGACAAGTAGCCAAATTCCTTCACCGACATTATAGGCACTGCCCTACAGTGAAGATTGCAAACTCCTACTGCTGAGCTCTTTATAGACCCCTTGAGAACACATTTACCCTCAAGTTCGTCTCCTTCTTTGAGCACAACCTATTTCCAAGAAAGTCCTCCTGTGTTTCTTTAATAAAGTACCTTTATGATTTTTCACTTTAATAATAAAAAAAGCAAAGAGGAAAACAACTGTTAAAGTGAAAAATCAGTCTCAAAATGGTGTCACCTGTGCTAAAATCCCATGATACCAAGCCTAGATTAAATATCTGCTCTGCCTGGCCTGCATGGCTCAGTGGTTAAGAATGAAGCATTGCCCTAACCGGTTTGGCTCAGTGGATAGAGCGTTGGCCTGCGGACTGAAGGGTCCCAGGTTTGATTCCGGTCAAGGGCATGTACCTTGGTTGCGGGCACATCCCCAGTAGGAGGTGTGCAGGAGGCAGCTGATCGATGTTTCTCTCTCATCGATGTTTCTAACTCTCTATCCCTCTCCCTTCCTTGCTGTAAAAAAAAAAAAAAAAAAGAATGAAGCATTGACCTATGGACCAGGAGGTCACGGTTCCATTCCTGGTCAGGGCATATGCCCGGTTTGTGGGCTCAATCCCTATGTGGGGCATGTAGGAGGCAGCCGGTCAATGATCTCTCTCATCATTGATGTTTCTATTTCTCTCTCCTTTTCCCTTCCTCTCTGAAATCAATAAAAACATTTTTAAAAAATCTGATCTACTTGCAGTTTCAAACTCGACCAGAAACACAATCTTTTTTTTTTTTTTTAATATATTTTATTGATTTTTTACAGAGAGGAAGAGAGAGAGATAGTCAGGAACATCGATGAGAGAGAAACATCGACCAGCCGCCTCCTGCACATCCCCCACTGGGGATATGCCCGCAACCCAGGTACATGCCCTTGACCGGAATCGAACCCGGGACCCTTCAGTCCGCAGGCCAACGCTCCATCCACTGAGCCAAACCGGCCTCGGTCAGAAACACAATCTTAATCAACCTTGTCGGGAATTTTCTGGTCAATTCCTATGAGGTAATCTCCATAGAAGGAAGAAGCTATCTGCATGATAAAAACCCTCCTTCAAAAAAGATGGCCTGGCCCATTTCTTTTGTTAATCCATTCCTTGCCCCACCTTTCGAGGCTCAACCACTGAGCCAATGCCCACTGGGCCCACGGAACAGTTCTCTCACTGAATCAACCTTAAACCCATATATACAGCCATGCACCGAATAACCATGTTTCTGTGAATGACTGACCACATATATGAAGGTGGCTCCATAAGATTATGATGGAACTGAGACATTCCTATCACCCAGTGATTTCGTACCATCATAATTCCATAGCACAACACATTACTCACGTGCTTGTGGTCATGCTGGTGTAAACAAACCTACTGCACTGCCAGTAGCAGATACAACGATGTACAATACTTAATACTTGATAATAAATGAGTATGTTACTGGTTTATGTATTTACTATACTGTATTTTATTTAGAGTGTATTCTAAGCAATATACATTATACCACACAGCTTAGGTGTGTAAGTACACTATGATGTTCATAAAATGAAGAAATTGCCTAATGACATGTTTCTCATAATCTCCATCGTTAAGCAGCTATAGTTAAATAGCTACAGGTCAAATAGAATTGTGTTCTCTGAGTCTCATCAAGTGTGAATGTATTGATAGGCTTTTGGAAAAGAGAGTCAGGCATTACCTAGCAGGACTCCCAAAGGCTGATTAGAAGGAAGAGCAGCTGGTTTCTAGTTAAAAACACAAAGCTTCACCAATAAAGGGGTTAGTAAAGAGGGCACCCCTCTGGGACTGTGGGTGCAAATAAAATCCCTGTTTAACTAGAAATGGATTTAGGAGATTGCTTAGGTCAGATAAATTGGGCACTAGCTATATATATATATATATATATATATATATATATATATATATATACACATATACATATATATATAAAACAGGAAAGGCTTTATTTATAGCTGTTGTAATATTTGCATAGCTGATTATCTTTAGGAAGTGAGACTCCCGAGAGGGGAGTCCTGTACACATTGTCTAGTGTGACAGCCTTCAGGCGGAGCCCATTTTCAGCAACCTTGCCCCCGAACGTGGACGTTCTTAACTCCTAAGTGCACTTCACGTGAAACCAATGTCATCACTCATTGATTTAAGTGGCAATTAGAAGGTCTTATCGGATTTTAAAAATCAAAACATGTATCCATTCCTGGGAAAAACATTTGGGGCATCGTTAGTTTGTAAGCAAGTGTTTTCTTTACAAATGAAAGGAAACAAGTAATTTTAAGAGCAATATTAACTTTTGTTTCACCCAAGAGCCCTTTCCATTTCGTGGGTTGGACTTGGGGCAGGGAAGCGCACTCAACGAGCTGCCTGGGCAAAGGTTCCCTAGCACCTACAGTCTGCACTGTGTTCATTTTGGACGAGGCTCAAGATCCCAGGTGGCCACGGTGCCCCAAAGCGCCGAGGGGTGGGGTGGGGTGGGGTGGGGGGGGTGGGGGGGGAGGCGACCGGCGTCGGGACAGTGCGGCTCGGTCCGGGGCCCCCGCTCACTCGGAAGAGGCCCAAGTTGGGCGGCCGAGACCACCGGGCCTCGCCTCGGGACGACACGGCCTCGGCGTCGGGGCAAAGCTCCGCCGGGTCCCACGTGCGCAGCCCGCCCCGCCCGGCCCCGCCCCCCCACGCCCGCCGGCCCGCCGGCCATCGAGCCCGCCCGAGTCACAGAGGCCGGGTGCGCGCCCCGCCCAGGCGCCCGCAGCCCGGGCGGCCTGAGCCCGGGAGCCGGGAATCGCCCAGTTCGTCCTCCCTCCCCCTCGGCGGGCCGCTGGGGCGGGACCAGCCCTCGGGGCGGGCACGTCAGTCAGCCTCCGCGGGCGGCGGCCGGCGGCCGGGCGAGGGCCGAGGCCGGCGAGTAGCCACGTCACGCTCCTCCCGGAGGCCCCGCCCCCGGCCCCGCCGTCCCCACCCCCCAGGACCGCCCCCTCACGCCCCGCGAGCAGTTACCGGCTGTTCGGGCGCGTGCGGCCGGCACTCCGCTAGAGGTCCTCCAGCCGGTGCCTGCGCTCGCTCGCTGCCCGCGACAGGTGACGGCTGGCGGCCGGCGGCCGGCGGCTCGCGGCTGCGGCGCCCGGCGCGGGTTGGCTGGCTCGGGCGTGCGTCGCTGAGGCGGCCGGAGCCAACGGGCGGTTAGCGCTCCGTTCTACGCGGGAGGGGCGGCACCCCGGGCGCTGCACGGCCTCGGCCGACGCGGGCGGCGACGGCGGCGGCGACGGCGGCCGGGCTCTCGGGCTCTGTGCCCCCGGCCGGAGCCAGTGGGTGCCCCGGCGGAGAGACGGGCAGCCGGACTCCCTGGCCCCGGCCTCCCTGGCCCCGGGCCTCCCGCGGCTGGGGCGGCTGGGGCAAGGGGACCATGTCTGCTCGCGCTCCGGTGCCTGCCGCTCACTCTCGGGAAGAGCCGCCCGCGGCGGCTGCTGAGGAGGAGTCGCCGTCGCCCGGGGTGAGCCGGCAGGCCGAGCAGCTGCCCGCGCCCGAACAGGAGGGCAAGCAGGCGGCGAAGGAGGAGCGGGCCGCCGCCGCTGCCGCCACCGCCACCGCCACCAGCGCGGGGGCGCGGGGAGAGCCGTCGCCGGCGCCGGTGCTGGGTCACAGCGTGCCCCAGGCGGCCGTGCCCGTGAGGCCTCTGGCGCTGCACCTGGCGCACCGGGCGCGCGTGCCGCCGGGGGGCCCCTTCGGCGGGGAGCCGCTGCCGCCGCCGCCGCCCCCGCGGGACCCGCCGGCCGAGGACGCCCGGGAGGAGGAGGCGACGGCCGGCTCCGAAGAAAAGCCACCGCTGCCGCCGCCGCCGCCGCCGCCGCCGAAGGAGAACCCTTGGACCAAAAAGCCGCCTCAGCACCTGTCCCCTACCGGGTCGGAGCCGCCGCCGCCCCCGCTGGACTCCCTGGAAGCAGGTCGGTGGCTCCTGCGGCGGGCACCGGGGGGTGTGTTTGGGGCGGCTCGCGTGGCGGGCGCGGGCGGGGGAGGGGCCGGCGCCTTTCGCTGTCAGTCCGAGGTCCTCTGTGCCAAGGTGCCATTCACTCTGCCTGTTGACATAAATGGACATGGACGCGAGCGGCCGCGAGAGGTGGGACCTCGGCGTCTCCTTGACCGGCGGGCGGGCGGGCGCGGCCCCGCCGGTGTTGCCCCCACGTGGGAAGGGGCTCCGGGAAGCTGGGTTTAGGCGGCGACTGTGGTCCACCCCGGAGGGAAGTGTTCGTGGGCGTCTTAGAACGAGGCGAAGCTAGGGGACGTATATGTGGAAGCGCGGCCGTGCTTGATTTTTATTTATCGTGAAATCATGGGTCAACTGGACATGTCAGTGTTTTCAAAACACTGCGTAGTCGGATGCAAAACGAGGCTCTGGCCGCTGCTAGCATGTTTTGGGTTATGATTGGGTGGGAAAGGACTGGAGGAGGAGAGTTGACAGGAGAGAGGATTGCACGGTAGGGAAATGGTCGTCTTCCAGCTGCCCTTGAATGCTGACCAGTGGCCTCGGGTACTTTATTTTGATGGTAGCAGCTGCATCTTTGTTTAAAAGTTTAAATGGAAATAGTAAAAACTAAGCCAAAAAAACCCCAAACCTTTGTAAATTAACTTGTAAGTCAATTGAACTTTTTTTTTTTCAGTTGAACTTTTAACATAGACATTACAGATCTTTTTCTTAAAATTAAAGGTTAGCAGTGGGATAGGGAAATATGGGGCATGTTTATAGATCCGTGGAGATCAGTTGAAATAAAGTGTATGGTGGAAATGTAATTATTGTAGACGGGCATTGTAGTATTGTAGATATAAAGCATTTCTTCAGAAGAACTACAACAGTTAGTTGATTTCCTTAGCTTTTGCACAGTAATGTTCATCATTAATAAATTACGACTTGGAGAAAAACTACTTAAAATTTTGTTTTAAATTTAATATTGCCATCATTCTCTACAGTTGCAATGATCTATTTGTTTACTACTATTCTAGCTGAAGAGAGCAAAAATCTTAAAGCAAAATGTCCATACAGTTAGCTAAGAGAAAAAAGCCCTAGTGAATCCTTATGGTTATTTCATCTCCCTACTTACTAGACTTACAATATAATATACATTATATTCAGTGAACTATCAAAAAGCCCAAATTCTTTGTTGACTATAAAATCAGTTTGACGGGTTTTTTAATCATTAAGGTAAGACAGGAATTTTAATTGAAAATGGCCATGTGAAAAATACTTAACAGTTTAGTATAATTAATTAACCTACAGGTGCTTTCATTGAGTATCTTAATCTTTGTTGGGGATTAAGAACAAGCTGATGCTTGTTGTATGGTGTGGTTGATGGGAATTTCAATTTTGCTGGTGTCTCTCTGTAGGCAACTATTTTCTTGGAATCCATTCTATTCCTGTAGAAATTCTATTCTGCAAACTTATCTCTCTAATCCTGTCTCTACACTGTTTTACCACAATTTTTATTTGTAGTTGGAAACTTAAGAAATATAAATAAGAGAATGGTGTGGAAATGCACTGTAAGAAAGACTTAGGGTTTTAGTCCAGATGTTGTTACTATCTAGCTAGACTTTTGGCAAGATTTGTGGGCCTTATAAATGAATGAAGTGGATATATTAATCTCTTCTGGTTTCTAATACCAGAGTGGCATCTATATATAACTGGATAGTCTTGGCCTCCTATTTTCCTAAGCAGATTTACAACTTCAGGAATAATAAAATAGCTGCAGAGGACCTTTAGTGTACAGAGTAGGTAAAAACTAAGGAGTGTTAAATTAAAACAATCTATTAATAGGCCTGTAGGATATTAATTATGCTTGGATAACAAACTTAAACCATGTCTGCCATGGCCAAACCTGGATTTACAGTCATTTTTTTTTTAATATATTTTATTGATTTTTTACAGAGAGGAAGGGAGAGAGATAGGGAGTTAGAAACATCGATGAGAAACATCGATCAGCTGCCTCCTGCACATCTCCTACTGGGGATATGCCCGCAACCCAGGCACATGCCCTTGACCGGAACCGAACCCAGGACCCTTCAGTCCGCAGGCCGACGCTCCATCCACTGAGCCAAACCGGTTTCGGCTACAGTCACTTTCTTAATGAGGTATGAGGATTCCATCCCAACATACTGCAAGAAATTTTATTACCAGAGATAGAAACATTATAACAAATGTAGGCGAGTATTTCAGGATTGTTAATCATGAATTTTCTCTGATAGGAACTACAGGTGAGGCATTATTGTTCCTTCAGACACTTCTATTTTGGGATCTAGCCTGTATATTGTTGTTTCTGGTAATCCAGATAAATACCTCTTTTCAACCAAAGCCTGGCCCACCCAGAAGTCCTAAAATAGTGTCAATGCACTTTTGAATTCATTCAGGAAACCAAAAAGAATTAATTCCTCAGTCTCTCCTAACCTTGTTTAAAGTAGTTTTATTTATTTTGGGGACTTTTATTAAAATCACAGTATGGGGTTTATTAATCACTTGTAGCCATGGTTATAGTTTACATACTAAAATATCAGCTTTCTAGCCCTGGCCAGTGTGGCTTAGTTGGTTGAGTGTCATCCCATGCACCATGAGGTCGCTGGTTCACTTCCCAGGCAGGGCACATGCCCAGAGTTCCTGGCTTGATCCCCAGTGAGAGGGTATGCAGAAGGTAGGTGCAGAATTAGTGATACTCCTCCCTGCTCCTATCTCCACCCCTCCAGGTTCTCAACACTCTGTTGCCTGTGTCCATGGGCTATGCATATAAGTTCTTTGGTTTATCTTATTTCTAAAAGTTTTACATTTTATGTAGATGTACCATAATATAACTTTTCCATATTAATGAATGCAGGTTACTTATTTAAATTTTTTTTTTTTTTACTGTATAAGCTGCAGTGACCATCTTATACAGCATCTCTATATCTTATCTTGATTCCAACAGAATTTTCCAGAAATAAAATTGTTTTATTAAAAGGTATATTTTCTTCTCTCTATATAAAAGGCTAATATGCCAAGTGTCCCCTCCGGAGTTCAACCAGGAGACTGGGAGTTCGATCACTCTCTATGACATGCACTGACCACCAGGGGGAGGAGCAGAATGAAGGAAGGCCCTGGTCGGCAGCTGGAAGGCCCTGATCAGCCCTGATTGCCAGCCAGGCCTAGGGACCCTACCCATGCACGAATTTTGTGCACCAGGCCCCTAGTACTATATATATATATGTATATGTATGTATATATGTGTGTGTGTGTGTGTGTGTGTATGAATGACATTTTTATTGACTTCAGAGAGGAAGGGAAAGGGAGAAACATCAGTGATGAGAGAGAATCATTGATTGGCTGCCTCCTGCATGACTGGGGACAGAGCCTACAACTCCAGTATCTGCCCAGACTGGGAATCGAACTGTGATCTCCTGGTGCATAGGAGCCATACTGGCTGGGGAAAAGGTATATACTATATTTTAAGTGACAGTTTATCATTAAAAGATTATACTACTACACACTCTTGCCAACAACTTGAGGGAAATGTCCATTTCTGTATAGGCTGACCAGCACTTGGCATTCTTTTTTTTTTTTTTTTTTGGTCAGTATGATAGGTGAAAAAATGTTTTGTTGTTTTAGTGCATTTATTTATTAGTGTAATTGAGTACCATTTCATGTTTGACTATTTGTATTTCTTTTTGGATCACTCAGATTCTTTGTTGTTGTTAATCCTCACCTGAGGATATTTTTCCATTGATTCTTAGAGAGAGGGAAAGATAGAGAAACATTGTTGTGAGAGAAACACATCGATTGGTTTTGGAGGACCCTGCAACCAAGGTTCGTGCCCTTGACCGGAATTGAAACCGGGACGCTTTGTTCTGCAGGCCAGTGCTCTATCCACTGAGCCAAACTGGGCTTTTAAGCCAACTAGGGCTTTTAAGCTCATGATCATCCTTTCAACCATACTAAGATTGGGTTGATGCGGTGGTCTAAGTAAGCAACTCAAAGGACTTCCTGATGTTGAACTTGGAATTAGAGGAATGGTGTTCACACAGTTGGCACCTCACAAGTGCAATTCCCTCCCCTCCCCGCCCTCCCTTTTCTATCTCTGGGAGCCTGCCCCTGTAAAGTTCACAGCATGAGGGAGCAGTTGTGGATAGCTAGCTTTTAAAGGGAAAAAGTGCTGGCTTTGAAAGTTCAGTTCTTTTTCTAAACTTTTTTTTTTTAATATATTTTATTGATTTTTTACAGAGAGGAAGGGAGAGGGATAGAGAGTTAGAAACATCGGTGATAGAGAAACATCGATCTGTCTCCTGCACACTCCCTACTGGGGATGTACCTGCAACCAGGGTACATGCCCTTGACCAGAATCGAACCTGGGACCCTTGAGTCCACAGGCCAACACTCTATCCACTGAGCCAAACCGGTTAGGGCATTTTTCTAAACTTCTTAATCAGGAAACTTGTTTCCAAGAGAGGAATTGGGACTTTGTAACAGGAATGTTTTAGGAAAGTCTTCCTCTTGGAAAAGTAAGCTAACTCAAATGGCCATTTAGTAACCAGTGTTAAAAAATCACTGTCCTAGAGTATCCAACCACATTGGCCAACGCAGTTTATCACATCCTCAGTGATGAGATTAAATTATGGTAAGGAAGAAAGCATATGCACATCCCAGTTACAAGGTATACATAAGATACACCATTAATAAACTGTCAGCATTATAGATTCCACTGTTAAATGTAAAGATTTCCCCATTATAGAGGAAGTAAAGAAAGCTTAAAGTTTAAACAAAAATCCAAAATTTTTGAATCCACAAGAATTGACTAAAAATTTTTTTCTTTTTAAAGTGTGAAGAGCCCTAACCGGTTTTGCTCAGTGGATAGAGCATCAGCCTGTAGACTGAAGGGTCCCAGGTTCGATTCCAGTCAAGGGCATGTACCTTGGTTGCGGGCACACCCCCAGTCCTCCCCAGCTTCTTTACTTTTAGCTAGAAGTTGTAATCAGCGTCGGGACAGAGTATGTGATAATACTGAGTTTTAAATCAATAGAAAAATTAACTGTCACATTCAAATACAGTGGGGCCTTGACTTAACGAGTGTCCCGACTAACGAGTTTTTCGAGATACGAGCTGTCTCGGCCGATTTTTTGCTTTGAGTTGCGAGCTAACATTCGGGTTACGAGCCAGCTTCAGATACCCCACCGCTAGTTGGCGCAGGGAACATCACAGTGAACGCCACAACATCAGCCCAGCATCACGTGTCTCACTCGTTCACTTTTTGATTTGACATACGAGTAATTTGAGTTACGAGCTCCGTCACAGAATGAATTAAACTCTTAAGTCAAGGCCCCACTGTATTCTTTTCTCCAGTTTATTTTTTTTTTTTATTTTTATTGATTTTAGAGAGGAAGGAAGAGAGAAAATCATTGATCAGCTGCCTCCTGCACGCCCCCCCACTGGGGATCGAGCCTGCAACCTGGACATGTTGCCTTTGACCAGAATTGAACCTGGGACCCCTCAGTCTGCAGGCCGATGCTCCATCCACTCATCCAACTGGCTAGGGCTCTCCAGTTTCTTAATAATTCATTGTGTCATCCAGTATTGAAATTTTATTTTATTGTTTAATTTATTTTATTGATTTTTTTTTTTTTTATAGAGCGGAAGGGAGAAGGAGAAGGATAGAGAGGTAGAAACATCAATGAGAGAGAAACATTGACTCAGCTGCTTCCTGCACACCCACTACTGGGGATGTGCCCATAACCAAGGTACATGCCTTTGACCGGAATTGAACCTGGGACCCTTCAGTCCGCAGGCTGATGCTCTGTCCACTGAGCCAAACCGGTCAGGGCCAGTATTGAAATTTTAAAGTTTACTTTTGTTTGTGTGTGGTCAGAATAATTTTATCTTTAATTTCTGACCTTAATTTTGTGATTTATGTCTAACTTGTAATAAAGCCATAAAAACTTGCTTGCGCGGCCTGTTCCTTCTTACTTTTCATTATATCAAGTAGTTTGTATAAGGGTGTATTTTGTAAGTATCAGGCACTTAATTTACTTGACTTAGCACTATTTTGGGACATGTTTTTAATTTTCCTGTGGGAAATGTTCCCCAAATGTACTATGTTATATAACTTCATAAAACATAGTATTTATAAAACATGCTTCGGTGAAATAGTAGATAATGTTCAGGCAAATATGATTTTTTGTTTTTTTTTCTACCCCCATTTTTTTTTTGTCCTACTTGCCCATTTTTTTTACCACTCTATATAATTTTTTTATTTTATTCTTATGCATATTTACACATGTCTACACATATATGTGTGCCTAAAGTATAAAGAAGAATAAAACAAATACTTGTGTATTCACTATTCTGCTTTATTATTTTTTTAAAATATTTATTTCATAGAGGAAAGGAGAAGGAGAGAGAGAGAAACATCAATGATGAAGAGAGAATCATTGATTGGCTGCCTCCTGCATACCCCACACTGGGGATGGAGCCTGCAACCCAGGCATGTGCCCTTGACCGGAATGGAACCTGGGACCCCTCAGTCCACAGGCCAGCGCTCTATCCACTGAGCCAAATCAGGTAGGGCACACTATTCTGCTTTAGAAATAGAATCATTACAGTATTCAAGATCCCTGAAATCCCATTCCTGGTGACATCTTCAACTTTTGTCCTTCATCCCTCTGTGGTAAGAAAAGATGGTCTTTGATTTATGATATTGGGGTTATATACTGATACCAATTCCAAGTCAAAAATACATTTCGTACGCTGTAGAGCAGTGGTTCTCAACCTTCCTAATGCCTCGACCCTTTAATATAGTTCCTCATGTTGTGGTGACCCCCAACCATAAAATTATTTTCGTTGCTATTTTCACTGTTACAAATTGAACATAATTAAAGCATAGTGATTAATCACAAAAACAATATGTAATTACATGTGTGTTTTGCAGCGGTTCTCAACCTGTGGGTCGCGACCCCTGAAAATACATCTTGCATATCAGATATTTACATTACGATTCATAACAGTAGTAAAATTACAGTTATGAAGTAGCAACGAAAATAATTTTATGGTTGGGGGTCACCACAACATGAGGAACTGTATTAAAGGGTCGCGGCATTAGGAAGGTTGAGAACCACTGGTAGGCGACCCCTGTGAAAGGGTCATTCGACCCCCAAAGGGGGCATGACCCACTGGTTGAGAACCGCTGCTGTAGAGTATTGGTTTTTTATACTCGTGATTGTGTGGGCTGACTTGGAGCTGCAGTTCCCCTGCTGAGCACCACTAGAGTATTATATAGCATATCGCTAACCTGGGAAAACCTCACATTCAAAATTGGAAGTACAATTCTGCCTAATGTTTATCGCTTTTTCACCAAACTATTATAAGTCGGGGACCATCTGTATCTTACTTGAATTTGCTTCTGGCTTTTAATTCGAATACTTTTATTTTATGACTTGGTCATTGCCATAATTTTGGGATTCATGTTTTGCTGAATTATTATTACTGTGTTGCAGATCCCAAGTTTAATCTTTTAATGTTTACTATTTTGTGGGTCATGCTTAGGTAGATGACATTGTTCTTTGGTTATCTTGCCAAGTGGTGAAGCCAACTAAAAGACTGTGAAACTTCATTTGGAGACAGTATAATATGTATTATTGTTCACTTCTGTGCTCTTATTTACGGTGGGGACAAGTGGTGATTCCATGATACTCTCTTTTATATATATATATATATTTTTTTTTTATTGATTTTTTTACAGATAGGAAGGGAGAGGGATAGAGAGTTAGAAACATCGATGAGAGAACATCGATCAGCTGCCTCCTGCACACTCCCTACTGGGGATGTGCCCGCAACCAAGGTACATGCCCTTGACCAGAATCGAACCTGGGACCCTTCAGTCCGCAGGCCGTCGCTCTATCCACTGAACCAAACCGGTTAGGGCTCCATGATACTCTTGTGCAAACCTGTTTGCTATGGCTTAATTTATTATAGCTGCCAAATTTGTTTGTTTTCAAAGACAAATGGTTTGAAGACTTCTGACTTATTTTCTGGATGTTCCTTGATGAGCATGTATTAATTTTATAGAAAAAAAATGTATCCCATTGAGAATTGAGTTACTAAATTCACTGTATTGAAATATACTACATTTCTCATTTTTAATGTTTTGTTAGAGAAAAGATAAGTCTCAGTTTAAGTAAACTATATTTTGCACCTCTTGCTTTGAACACCGAAGACCAATTTGAATATATATACCTTTGCTGAAATGTAGATGATTCCTTTATTAGGAATTTGAGGCTCAGAACTTTGGATTTTATTGGGAATTTTATTACTTAAAATTCATTTGGATTTTATTACTTAAATTGGTATTATAGTAGTTACTTCCCCCCCCCCCCCCCCCCCTTCAAAGCACGTCTGAGCATTTTATGAACTTCCCTCCAAAGGTTATGAAGCTACCAGGAAACAGGCCCCCACCTAACACCCTTAATCTTCTCAGCTCTTCTGCTGAAGAATTTGGCCTTCACAATGACTGACTGCTTTGGGAGCTTATCCTTCCCCAGAACTTTGTAGTAGCCCATTTGCACCACATCAATGATAGGAGCAGCTCCAATCTTGTTTTTGGCAGCATTTACCCATGTCTGCTCACTAACCAATGTACAAAGTTTATCAAGGTTGACAGTTGGGCAGGAGCTCTGGTTCCTCTTTATGTGGTAATGCTTCATGCCAACTTTCCCAAAGTAACCTGGGTGATATTTGTCAAAAGTTGATCCTGTGATTATACAAGCCACCAGCATTACCTCTGCCTCCCGGGGGCTTCCTGTGTCAATGCAGCCGTAGCTGTGGCTCACATGGCCTGGAAGTTTCTGGGTCTTCCTCAGTCTGGATGGCATGCTAGTGTCCAAGATACAAGGTTACTGTATTAAATATATTGAATGAAGTGATTGTAAAAACAATTCTATGTGTGTGTGTTTTTTTTGTTTGTTTATTTTTAGAGCTCAGTTCCCCAAAAATTATAAAAGCAGGAAAACTCAAGACAAAGAAATCCAACAAGGTAGGTCTTTACACAAAGAAGTTCTTTAGTACTCTATATTAATTTTAAAAGTCATTGTTCTTATATTGTGAATTTTTCTTATAGTTGTATTATTATGGTAATTTGAAGTTAATATACTACAGAATTGTAGCTTTTACACAAACTCCCTTCTGTTAATCCTATTTATATTCATTTAGTCAGTGTCATTAAATAGTGTTAGAGATAGGCCAAGGCCTTATTGTTTCAGTGTTCTGATGTTTGGAAAACTTGGATTAATTTGGCAAATGCCTGCATATAAATTGAATGTAGGTGGTTTTTAAAATTGCTTTCACCTTTAGAAAATATTTTTTCTACTTAAAATTTCTAATTTGCAGACATAACACCTATTTATTACTTCTTAGGCTAGTGATTTCAGCGATATGGCGAATTGGCCAACACCAAGTGAATTAGTGAACACTGGAGTGAGTATTGTTTAAGGCTTTTTTTCTATATAGGGAAAAGGTTCTCACTTCAACATGCAGAATTTATTTTACTTCAAATTTAGAGAATTACATTAATAAAGAACTGTTAAACTCAGTAGCTACCCTTTTCATAGTTTTGCCCATTTTCATATAATGTATCTAAAGCCCATTCATTTTATATTTCAGAATTTATGCTGTTTGTTTTTTCTGAATTATAATATTGCCAATGTGTTGAAGTGCTAACTATATATATGTACACATATGATAAATGTATGTCACTCATCAATAAGTGTTCAATGAATGGAATTTTAAGAAATATATATTTTTTATTGATTTCAGAGGAAGGAAGAGAGAGAGAGAGAAACATCAATGATAAGAGAGAATCATTGATCGGTTGCCTCCTGCACACCCCACACTGGGGATCAAACCTGCATGTTGCCCTGACCGGGAATCAAACTGTGACCTCCTGGTTCATAGGTCTACACACACAACCACTGAGCTGTGACGGTCCAGCTGGAATTTTAATGATGAAAGAAGCTCCGAAAGATGTTTCTCAGATATTGTATCAAGAGAGGTTTTATAGGATTAGCATATGTCGTTATACATGTTTTCATTTGACACTGTGCACTTTGCTGTTTGTAATTTGTGTGGTGTATAATTGTAGGTAGTATATATTAGTTTAAACAGCTTAATTGGTATGTGAATGACATAAACTGCAAATATGTGTGTGATATTTGTATCTGTAGTTCATTCTTATTGCTGAGTATTAGTGTATGAGTGTAATGTTGTTTGTCCATTCACCTATTTGTGTTGATTGTACTTATTTTTTTGCTGTTAGAAATAAAGCTGTTATATTAACATTTGTATGTCAAATTTTGAATCGGTATATGCATTCATGTTTCTTGGGTAGATACCTAGGAGTAGAATGGCTAGATTGTATGGTAGCTATTTGTTTAGCTTTTTCAGAAACTACTAAACTTTTTATTCCCACTCTCAGTGTAATGAGAATTCTAGTTATTCCACATACCACTAATACTCATTGTTCATTTTTTTTAAAGAATTATAAATTTATTAGGTCATCTGGAAAACCAGGTGGGCTGAGCCCCAAAATGACACCAGCTCATCATTCTTAATTTTAGTCATTATAGTAGGTGTGTAGTGGTATCAAATTGTTGTTTCAGTTTGCATTTCTCTAACTAAAGATGTCAGGCACCTTTTCATATACATTTGCCATTCAGTGTATCTTTTTAAAGAAGTAGCTGTTCAACTCTAGCTAATTTTTTGAAAATTGAGTTGTTTCTCATTATTGCATTTTGAGAGCTCATTATACAGGGCTGGGCAAAGGCAGGTTTACAGCTGTGAGTACACAGAACAGTTTATTATTGTATTATTTATTAAATACTTTTCCATATGAACAACTGTAAATCATCTTTGCCAAACCCTGTATATTTTGGATTCAAGTTCTTTATCAGTTACTTAGGAAATATTTTCTCCCAATCTATGGCTTAACTTTTCTCTCAACAGTGCCTTTTGAAAAGAATTTTTTTGTATTTTAAAAATTGGCATTTGTTTTGCAATATTTAGGTAAGGCATATTACCACAGATTTTTGGATATGTTAGTGAAAATGTTCATGAAAATTATTTCATTTAGAAATACTTTTTGCAGTGTCAGAGTATCATCAACCAAGGAAATAAGAAGCTACAAAATAAGAAAGAAAAAGAAGACAAAGTTGAAAAGAGAAATAACAGTGAGAGCAAAGAGACCCGGGAAACAAAACTAGATGGTCCTGGTGAAAATACCAGTGAGGATGAAGCTCAGTCAAATAATCAACGAAGGAAAGGTTTGTTCATCTATAACTTATATTTTATTGAGATATAATTGTATTAGTTTAAGGTATAGAACACAATGATTTGATGTATGTATATAATGCAAAATGACTACCATGGTGTTTAACATCCATGAATTCATAGTCATTTTTTTCTTTTTTTTAAAAATTTGTTTTGTTCTTTAAAAAAAATTTTTTTTTTTAAATTTTAGGGAGAAAGGAAGAGAGACAGAGAGATAGAAACATCGATGGGAGAAACGAGAAACATAGACCAGTTGCCTCCTGCAGGCTCCCTACTAGTGATCAAGACCATATCCTGGGCATGTGCCCTGACCAGGAATCAAACTAGTAACCTCTTTTTTTTTTTTTTTTTTTTTAATTTTTATTTTATTTTATTTTATTTTTTTAAAGAGTTCCACTTAGGCCATGCTGAGTTGGCATTACTCACATACCACTTTCTCTCTCTTTTTTTTAAAAAAATATATTTTATTGATTTTTTACAGAGAGGAAGGGAGAGAGATAGAGAGTTAGAAACATCGATCAGCTGCCTCCTGCACATCTCCTACTGGGGATGTGCCTGCAACCCAGGTACATGCCCTTGACCGGAATCGAACCCGGGACCTTTTGGTCCGCAGGCCGACGCTCTATCCACTGAGCCAAACCGGTTTCAGCTTTTTTTTATTTTTTATTTATTTTATTTTATTTTTTAAATGTATTTTATTGATTTTTTACGGAGAGGAAGGGAGAGAGATAGAGAGTTAGAAACATCGATGAGAGAGAAACATCGATTAGCTGCCTCCTGCACATCTCCTACTGGGGATATGCCCGCAACCCAGGTACATGCCCTTGACCGGAATCGAACCTGGGACCTTTCAGTCCGCAGGCCGACACTCTATCCACTGAGCCAAACCGGTTTCGGCATACTAGTAACCTCTTGGTTCATGGGTTGACACTCAACCACTGAGTGGGCACAATTTATTTTCTTGAGATGAGAATTTTTTAAGATCTATTCTCAGCAACTTCCCAATATATAATACAGTATTGTTAATTATCTTTGCTATGCTGTACATTGCACACTAGAACTTACATAGTAGTAAGTTCGTAGCTTTTGATCATTTTCACCCACTTCTCCCATTCCCCAACTGTGTTTTTTCTTTGAGTTCAGTTTTTCTAGATTCCACATTTAAATGAGATCAAACAATATTTATCTTTCACACTTATTTCTTTTTTTTAATATATATTTTATTGATTTTTTACAGAGAGGGATAGAGAGTTAGAAACATCAATGAGAGAGAAACATTGATCAGCTGCCTCCTGCACACCCCCTACTAGGGATGTGCCCGCAACCAAGGTACATGCCCTTGACCGGAATCGAACCTGGGACCCTTCAGTCCGCAGGCCGACGCTCTGTCCACTGAGCCAAACCGGTTAGGGTCGCACTTATTTCATAGCATAATGCCCTCAAGGTGTATCTGTGCTGTTGCGAATGATAGGATTTTCTTCTTGCTATCCCATTCACTACATTCAGCACATTTTTGTTATCCATTTATCTGTCAGTGGACTGTTTTCCATGTCTTGGCTGTTGTAAATTATGTGGCCCTGGTGAAAATGTCAGTGAGAATGAGGCTCAGTCAAGTAATTAGTGAAAGAGAGGTTAGTTTATCTATATGTTTAATTTAGTCTTACTTTCTGGAAGAAAGTTGTAGTAATGAAGAGTTGTATTTAATCAATAGATTCCAGATAGTCACCAATGAGTATTTTTGAATTTCTTCAGGATACCATCTGCAACTGGTAACATATGTTTTTGTAGCATTCATTTCTGAACTATTAGGCTCCTTTTTTTTTTTTTTGGTACTTTTTAAAATGTGAGAATGAAATGAAGTTGGACTTAATAGAGATGAGTATAGATCAGCCATGGGCAAACTACGGCCCGCGGGCCAATGAATAAAACTAAAAAAAAAAAGACCGTACCCTTTTATGTAATGATGTTTACTTTGAATTTATATTAGTTCACACAAACACTCCATCCATGCTTTTGTTCCGGCCCTCCGGTCCAGTTTAAGAACCCATTGTGGCCCTCGAGTCAAAAAGTTTGCCCACCCCTGGTATAGATACATGATAGGAAAGTTGTGTAAAGTTAGTGTATTGATTTCAGTGAGGAAGGGAGAGATAGAAACATCAGTGATGAGAGAGAATCATTTATTGGCTGCCTCCCGCACACCTCATACTGGGGATCCAGCCCACAACCCGGGCATTGAACCATGACCTCCTAGTTCATAGGTCAATGCTCAACCAGTTAGCCATGCTGGCTGGGCTAACTGTTGTTTTTTTAAATCTGCATTGCAACTGATCTCTGTCTTTCAGGGAGTTCTGAGAAAATGTTTTTCTAAGAGAAAGGTGAGAACAATTTTGGTCACCTTTTTTTCCCTCATACTGTGCCCTCATTATACTTTGAAGAAAAAAAAAATGCTGTCTTTACATCCTTTTCCATATTTTCAGAACTTTTCATGTGTCTAGGGACACATTATGATTTAACTGCTTTGTAAAACCATATATCAGTGTTCTGAGCCTAGGTAAAAGTGTCTACAGGGGCCTTTTGGCAGAAAAAAATCTGTAAACTGTCAGAAGGTCATAGCTGAGGCAAGGTGAACTTTGGAGAGTGGCAGGAGATGCTATTGGAGAGGTAGGCATAGTCAACATTATGCAGGGTTCAAGCTTAGAATTATTTTGAGTTCCATCGGAAGATGTTGAATCATTTTATTTTATTTTTTATTATTTTAAAAATATATTTTATTGATTTTTTTTTTTTTTACGGAGAGGAAGGGAGAGGGATAGAGAGTTAAAAACATTGAAGAGAGAGAAACATCAATCAGCTGCCTCCCGCACACCTCCTACTGGGGATGTGCCCACAACCAAGGTACATGCCCTTAACTAGAATCGAACCTGGGACCTTTCAGTCCGCAGGCTGATGCTCTATCCACTGAGCCAAACCGGTTAGGGCCGTTGAATCATTTTAATTCATGGAGGTTATAAGGCATGATAGGGGACATTTCATAATCCAGTAGTCAGCAGCGAACTTCTTTAATAATGGAAGTAGCAATCTACATGTATTACGCACTTTACTTGATTTTTGTTTTAACTGTTATCTAGTCCTTAGCTGCAGGGTAAGCATTAGGCTCACTTGGTACAATGAACCAAGGCTAATTGCTCAAAGGTGGTGCCAATACTACAACCATGTGGTTATGAGAAAAAAATTTCCCCAGTTCTTAAAACTTTTTCATGCTTCTTAGACACATAGGTAGTCTTTTTGACTGTTATTTATAGAGAGGCCTGGTGCATGAAATTTGTGCATGGCAGGGGGAGGTGTCCCTCAGCCTGGCTTGTGCCCTCTCACAGTATGAAAGCCATCAGTCAGACATTCTTAGCACTGCCTTGGAGGCAGGAGAGGGGGATGTCTGACTGACAGCTTAGGCCCACTCCCCCCCCCCCCCCCCCCCGGGTGGTGGGCTAAGCTGGCTGTCAGGCTCCCGCCACTGCTGCTGCACTTGCCAGCTATGAGCCCAGCTCAGATCTTCTGGCTGAGCGGTGCACCCCCTGTGGGAGCGCACTGACCACCAGGGGGCAGCTCCTGTGTTGAGTGTCTTCCCCCTGGTGGTCAGTGTGCATCATAGCGACCAGTCGTTCCACTGTTTGATCGATTTGCATTTTACTATATGCAAAATATAACAAAAAGGTGGCAGACCTGTCATCCTCCTCTAAGATTTGTTTTCCTTGTTAATTGCTTCAATTAAAACTATCAGCCAACACTAAAATCTGGGTGTTTATAGTTAGAATGATTCATGTACTCAAGCCATGAATTGACTTTCTGAGAGCATACATTTTTTAAAAATGTTTTATGATTTCAGTGAGAGAGATAGCAACATCAGTGATGAGAGAGAATCATTGATCAGTTGCCTCCTGCACAGTCCCTACTAGGGATGAAGCCCACAACTGGGACATGCGCCCTTACTGGGAATCCAACAGTGACCCCCTGGTTCACAGATTGACCCTCAACCATGGAGCCACACCAGCCAGGCACACATTTTTATCTTTAAACAAAAAGCTTGGTTATGCTCAAGAATCTCTTGATAGAATTTAGTCTTTAAAGAGTTTTTAGATTATTTCCTATTCTTTACTCATGTCTCCGTTTTTGTAGGTTTTATAGGAAATCAGTATTGTAGTAGCACAATAATATTCCCTTTCCTTTAATTACCTTAGTAGTGTTTCCATTGCTCATGAGTCTTTTTGTTTGGTCAAAAAATATATATATATTGGAAGAGTAAACATTTTGAAACCTTGACTGTGGAATCCACGAATAGGCCATCTTTTATTATTTTTTTTAAAGATAAAAAGAATCTTTTTTAAAGGATGGAAATGATTATTTGAAAATTTAAACAGCTAGATTATACAAGAACTTGCTTGAAAATTCTCGTCTTCAAAGAGTTGGATTCCATTATACAGGCTTTGTTCTTTTTTTAGACCTCTAACTTCAGACTGAAGTTGAGCAGAAATACAGCTTACACTTTCCTTCAAAATCATTCTTGGGCCCCAGAAAAGGTGCTGGACCTTTGAGTGGACAAGCAAAGCAGGTTACTGTTAACAGTACCTTTTAACTCTGGAGGTTTTTCAGTAGTATACAGGACCCAGCTGCTCCATTTCCACCTCTTCGCATGAGTTCAACCCGGGGCATATCAATGGCGATCATTTAGATAGATGAATAGATCATCATCAGGACAACGTGTAATCACCCTGGGAGGCAGCTGAATCCCTCAGGACTGATGAGATTCTAGGGACAGAAAAAGGAGGCATTACATATATCCAATAACAGCCACGAATAGGCCATCTTGAGAATTACATTATCTTTTTGTCAACAAGAAAGTTAAATTCCTTATTTCTCTTAAAGAAGTAAGGAAAATGGCCCTAGCTGGTTTTGCTCAGTGGATAGAGTGTCGGCCTAGGAACAGAAGGGTCCCGGGTTTGATTCTGGTCAAGGGCACATGCCTGAGTTGCCGTCTTGATCCCCTGTGGGGTGTGTAGGAGGCAGCGGATTGATGATTCTCATCATTGATGTTTCTCTCTGCCTTCCTCTCTGAAATCAGTAAAAACACATGTTAAAAAAAAATAAGGAAATTTGAGTAGTACCTTTAACAAGATTTGTCAAATGCTGTTAGATACCTGTTACACTTAATTTTGAAAAGCCTTTTTCATTAGTATTAATGCTGAATAAATCAATAATCAATATTTTATCCATATTTTAGTGATTTCAAACTAAAAGTTTTTTGAATCACTATCCAGGCTTTCAAATGTGTACATTATAATGTCCTATCAGGTATACCCCATTCTCAAATCTAAGAATCAAGTATTAGATAGGAGTAGTGTGTACATGTACTATTTTTGAACACTTTATCTATTAGTATTAAACAGAAAAGTGAGCATTTCACTTAAAAGCAAAAAGAATTCCAGTGATACTTCATCACTGAATTTTCATTTGATTTTTAGAATTATTCACAGAAAATACTTTATTTAAAAGAGCTGTGTGAGAAGAAAATTATTTTGGTATTATAGAGATAATCCCTTTAAGAACAAATTAAGTCTCATTTAATTAAAATATAGTCTTTTAATATTTTTTCTTTTTTAAATATATTTTTATTGATTTCAGAGAGGAAGGGAGAGAAACATCAATGAGAGAGAATAATTGATTGGCTGCCTCCTGCACATCCCCTGTAAGTTCTCTCTTTTTTGCTCAAATCTTTCACCACTCCCCCACCCTCGATTTTGCACCCACCCACGAGAGCTGTCTCTATTTTGCTTGTTAGTTTGGTTTGTTCATTAAATTTCACATAAGTGAAATCATATGGCACTTGTCTTTCTCTGACTGGCTTATTTCACTTACCTAGCACAATGTTCTTCAGGTTCATCATGCAAAGGGTAAAATTTCCTTTATTTTTTACTGCAGAGTGTAAATGTACCACAGGTATTTTGTTTGTTTGTTTTTTAAAATATATTTTATTGATTTTTTACAGAGAGGAAGGGAGAGGGATAGAGAGTTAGAAACATCAGTGAGAGAGAAACATTCATCAGCTGCCTCCTGCACACTCCCTACTGGGGATATGCCCGCAACCAAGGTACATGCCCTTGACCGGAATCGAACCTGGGACCCTTCAGTCCGCAGGCCGACGCTCTATCCACTGAGCCAAACTAGTCAGGGCCCACAGGTTTTTTTATCCACTCATCTACTGATGGACAATTGGGCTTCTTCCAAATCTTGGCTATCCTCCTATATAATAAAAGGCTAATATGCAAATTGACCTAACGGCTGAACGACTGGTTATTATGATGCGCGCTGACCACCAGGGGACAGGCGCTCAACACAGGAGGAGTGCTGCTCAACCAGAAGCCCTGAGCTGGGCTTACGGCTGTTAAGTGCAGCAGCAGTAGTGGGAGCCTCTCACGCCTCTGCAGCAGTGCTAAGGATATCCGACTGCCGACTTAGGCCTGCTCCCCTGGACTGTGAGAGGGCACAGGCCAGACTAAGGGACTCCCCCCCCCCCCCAAGTGCACGTATTTTGTGCACCGGGCCTCTAGTTGTAAATGGTGCAATGAACATAGGGATACATATATTTCTTTGAATTAGTGTTTTTGGGTTCTTTGGATGTATTCCCAGAAGAGGAATCTCTGGGTCATAAGACAGTTCTAACTTAATTATTTGAAGTAACTGCTTTCCTCAGTGGCTGCACCAATCTGCATTCCTTTCAATAATGCAGTAGGGTTCCCTTTCTCCACATCCTTGCCAGCACTTGTTCATTGATTTATTGATGATAGCCATTTTGACAGGTGTGAGGAGATATCTCAAGAGACCTTTCAAAATTAGTAAAATTAAAAGTTGTGTTGTCATTAAATTATTTTATTTTGTTTTCTTCTAGCTAATAAGCACAAGTGGGTACCACTCCACTTAGATGATGTAAGACCAGATAGTCAAGAAAGACCAGGATCCCGGAACTGCTCAAGATGTCAACCTGAAGCAAATAAATCATCACATAATAATAGGAGAAATGATACACGAAGTAAGATACACTCTTAGGGAAAAAATGACTAAGACACTATGTCTTACTGCTTATTATTATTAGTTTCTTGCTTATTATTTTAATTACCATGAATAGTATAAACTATTTGAGAGTAAGTTGCAGGCATTGTTCCTCCTTTTTTTTTGTTTTTTAATACTTACCCAAGGATATTTTTTCCATTGAATTTTTAGGGAGAGAGGAGGGAGGGAAGTGGGGGGGGGGAGAGAGAGAGAGAGAGAGAAAGGAAGAAATATTGATGTGAGAGAGACACACCGATTGGTTGCCTCCTGCATATCAGGACATGGGACAGAGCTGCTGCCTGGTTAAGTGCCCTTGTCTGGGAATTGAACCCGAGACCCTTCAGTTTGAGGGCCACCACTCTAACCGCTGGGCCAAACTAGTCACGGCCAGGCATTGTTTCTCTTTAACCCTAAATACCCTCAGAATATATGTCGTAAAAACAGTAATAACAGTGTGACTGTCTACAGGTAGTTTTCCTCCTCTCTTTTCTAGGATCTAATCTAGATCACACATTGCTTTTAACTGTCTTTTATCTTTAATGTCCATTAGTTTGTCATAGTTCTTTTGCTTTTGTCTTTCATAACATTGATTTTTTTTTTTTTTTTTCCTGAAGACTGCAGGACAGATATACCTCACTTTGGATTTTCTGGTGTTACTTTATGATCAGATTGGCTTATGAATTTTTGTCAGGAATACTGCAAAAGTTAATGGTTTTCTTCTCCAAGCATCACAAGGAGCTGCACATGATCTTAGTTTATCATCTTACTGGTGATTCTTTGAGCACTCAATTTGATGTACTCAAGGGTGTAATAATTTTTATTGATTTCAGAAAGGAAAAGAGAGGGAGAGAGAGATAGAAATATCAGTGATGAGAGAGAGTCATTGGTTGACTGCCTCCTGCATGCCCCCTACCAGAGCTGGGGCCCGCAACCCGGGTATATGCCCTGACTGGGAATTGAACAGTGACCTCCTCGTTCTTAGGTTGATGCTCAACCACTGAGCCACGCCGGTTTGGCAGGCTTTTTTAATTTATAGATATTCTTTTCTCCTTTGTAATTAGTTTTATTTGTGGGGCAAGACTTTGAGATGTGGAAATCTAAGACTTTTCACATGCACTTTAGTTTTCATTGATGAGTCTTACCTGATTCAGTTATTACCACAACATTTGCAAATGTTGGTTTTTTTTCTTGCTGCATTATTCCTTTTATATTTATTAGTTGACATTCCACCATAAACAACTTCCCATTATTATCAGAATGAACTTATGGACTCTTTAAAAATTTTTTCCAGTGAGTTATGATCCATGGCCATGATTATTTAATTTGATACTCAAATTGTCTCACATTTGACTATTGGGAGCCTTTTCTCGGTGGTTTCTGGATCCTTTTTTTAAAAATCAACTTTACTGAGCCTATAAATCATATATATTAAAATGCACTTAAGTTGCTGTTAACTATCCCAACCACTAATGTACTTACTTTCTGTCAGGTTAGATTTGCCCTTTCTAAAATTTCATATATATTGAATTATATAAGAAATATTATGTACTCTTGTGTGTCCTTTTGCTCAACATGATGCTTTACAGATTCATCGGTAATGTTTCAGACGTCAATAGTTCTACATCTTTATTGCAGAATAGTTTTGTGTTGACTGGATATACCCCTTTATCAATTCAAATATTTGTAGATATTTGACTTATTTCCAGTTTTTGCATATTATAAGTAATACTACACTCTGGCCAGTTTGGCTTAGTGGATACAGCGTTAGCCGTTGGGCTAAAGGCTCCTGGCATTGATTCTGGTCAAGAGCATACACCTCGCTTGCAGGCTCAATCCCTGGCCCTGGTCATGGTGGGTTTGGGAGGCAACCAATTGTTACGTGTCTCTTACATCGATCTTTCTTTCTGTCTCTCCCCGCTCCATCCCACTCTCTAAGAAACCAATGGAAAAATATCCTTGGGTAAGGATTAACAACAAAAAAAGTAATATGAACATCTATGTACAAGTCTTTGTGTGGGCATATGTGTCAGTTTCTAGGTAAACACCTAGGAGGGGCCTGTTAGGTAGTATGGTAAGTACATATTTAACTTTATGAGAAATTTCCAGATTGTTTTCTAAATTGGTTGTACCATTTTACATTCTCACCTGAAGGGTTTTTTTTTCCCCATGACTATTTGTTAAGCCATAAGTCTTAGGGAATTTCCCTTACTTTTTATTGCTTTGGTCATGATATTCTTTAACATGCTCTATTATCTTTTCTACATATTACTGGTGATAAGAGCAGTAGGGTTTTTCCTGTTTTTGTTAGTTTTATATTTGTTTTCTAATACATTTTTATTATTTCAGAGAGGAAGGGCGGGGGGAGAGAGAGAGAGAGATTAATTAATGATGAGAGAGAATCATTGATTGGCTGCCTCCCACATGCCCAACACTGGGAAACAAGCCCACAACCCCTGGCATATGCCTTGACCAGAATGGAACCGTGACCTCCTGGTTCCTAGGTCGAAGCTCAACCACTGAGCAATGCCAGCCAGGCACCAACTTTTCTTTTCTCTTTTCTTCTCTCTTCTTCTCTTTTCTTCTCTTTTCTTTTCTCTTCTTTTCTCTTCTCTTCTCTTCTCTTTTTCTCTCTTTCTTTCTTTTCCTTTTCTTTCTTTTGTCAAAATTAATTCCCTTATATCTAAAATCTAGTTAACAGCAATTTAAAAATCTAGTCAGTAGTTATATTTACTAAATTTTCCACAAAATATGATTTTAAATTTATAAGAGCTATCTACAGAAAAATTTTCCTTTTGTTATCAGTTTCTCAGATATATCAATGTTTTGTTATAAAAGTATGTTCATAATTAAATTTTTAAATTAAATTTTGGGTATATAAGAAAATACAGGATTGTGCAAAAGTAGGTTTACAGTCATGAATATGCAAAACAGTTTATTCTTATATATTTCTTCTTACTAGCAAGTATACCTACTTTTGCCCACCTCTATGTATAAGGTTATAAAGACTAATATTAAAATGCATGTTAGTATTACCTTCTTTGTGTGCCCTCTGCAGTTTTCATCTGCTTGCCTCCCTTCTGAGAAAAAAAAAGCCTCAAGCTTTATTATTTTAATGTTTTTTGAAATTGACATCCAGTATGACTCCACTTACATATTATTTGGCACTAATCTTTTTTACTTAGTGTAATTTTTAAGGTTCATAGTCTTTGACACTAATTTTTTTAACTTCAGAGAGAGAGATGGAAACATTGACTATGACAATGAAACATCGATTGGTTACCTCCCACACATGCCCTGGGGTACCAGGAATTGGGACTGCACTGCAACCAACTGAGCCACACAGGCCAGGGCTTTACTTAGTTTCCTTACATTTATACATATTGGTTGTATTGCTGTGATTCATTCTTTTTTTCCCCATCTGCTAAAGGGTATTTCACTATTTGATAAAATCTGTTTTTTTATTTTAAAAACAAAACCCTAACCCAGTGGTTCTCAACCTTCTGGCCCTTTAAATACAGTTCTTCATGTTGTGACCCAACCATAAAATTATTTTCGTTGCTACTTCATAACTGTAATGTTGCTACTGTTATGAATCGTAATGTAAATATCTGATATGCAGGATGGTCTTAGGCGACCCCTGCGAAAGGGTCATTCGACTGCCAAAGGGGTCGCGACTCACAGGTTGAGAACCGCTGCCCTAACCGGTTTGGCTCAGTGGATAGAGCGTTGGCTTGCGGACTCAAGGGTCCCAGGTTCGATTCCAGTCAAGAGCATGTACATTGGTTGCAGGCACATTCCCAGTGGGGAGTGTGCAGGAGGCAGCTGATCGATGTTTCTCTATCCCTATCCCTTCCTCTCTGTAAAAAATCAATAAAATATATTTAAAAAAAATCTGTTTTGTTAGTGGACGTTTTGAATTGTTAGCAATTTTTTGATATTGAAATGCTGTCATGAACATTTTTATGCATGTTTTCCAGTAAGTGTATATAGGAGGTTCTCTAGAGTAATTTCTTTAGACTGCAACCCATAAGATGCACTATAAAATTGGTGTATTGGGTCATGATCAAATATCTTAAAAAAAATTGATAGACTGGGAGACTTCACATAGTAAATTTATTATGACAATTGTGTTTAAATTACAAAAATGTTTTGCTTGTATACTACAGTATAACATAAAATAGGCTTACTTTGGCTCTGGCTAGGTTGCTCAGTTGCTTGGAGCATCATTCCATACACCAAAAAGGTTGCTGGTTTGATTCCCAGATATGCTACTGTTATAAATTGCCGGTTCATTCCCCAGTCAGGGCACACGTGGGAGGTAACCAATGGATGTTTCTTTTTCTCTATCTCCTCCCCCCTTTCTCTCTCTATATTCTCTCTCTTTCAAATGAAGTCCTTAGGTGAGGATGGAAAAAAAAAAAGGCTTACTGTGGTTTAGGCAGAAATATTTGGAGAATACTGTTATTGGGAAGAATTTGCAGAGTCTAGGTCAGTGATTCTCAATGGGAGTGATTTTTTTTTCCTCCCAAGGGGACATTTGATATTGACTGGATGTTAACAGTGGTTTTCATAGCTGGAGGTGGGGAGTGTTGGGAGATGAGTGTGTGCTACTGGCATGTAGGTGGAGGCCATGGATGATGGTAAACATCATACCGTACTGCAGGACAGCCCACATTATAGAGTTATCTGGCTCACAATGTCTATATTGTCAAGGTTGAAAACCCTGATCTATAGCATATTTATCTATCTATCTATCTATCTATCTATCTATCTATCTATCTATCTATCTACACACACACACACACACACACACACACACACTGATAAAAGGGTAATATGCTAATTAGACCAGATAGACTGATGTCCTTCCAGTCAAAAGCCGCAGCAGCTGCGAGGGCTGAGGGCCGGCGGTACAGGAGAGGTGGCAGCACAGGCAGTTCCAGCACTTACGGCCCCTTTCGCAGAGGCAGCATGGGAGAGGCAGTGGCGCTGGGTCAGTCCTGGTGCCATGCTTCCACAGAGGCTGGATGGGGTGCGACCTGCTGTGCCTCAACCTCCCACAGCCTCTCCCCAGCTGGCCTCGCCCCAGATCGCCCCCCACCCACCGGTGGACAAGGGTTGGGGCCAGCCTGGTTGCCTCCCACAGAGGGGAGCGGGCCTAAGCCATCAGTAGGACATCACCCAAGGGCTCCTGGACTGTGAGAGGGGCCAGGCTGGGCTGAGGGACCCCTCCACCCCAAGTGCATGAATTTTCATGCACCAGGCCTCTAGTGTGTGTGTGTGTAATTAATTATTCCAATATTTTAAAGAGGATGTGTCTATTTTTTCTCTCACTAGCAGTGTACAGATACTCTGTCTTTACCATCTTGGTTCACAATTGATATTGGCAGGACCTTGAAATGTTTGTCTGAGTGGAGCAGATGAAATGCTCTTTCATTGTTTTCATTTGCATCTCTCACAGCCAATGAGGCTAAGAACCATTTTCTATATTTATTGTTTGCATTTCTTAGTTTGCCCTACCTGTCTTCTAGCTATTTCCCTATGAGTTCCAGTGTGTGCACGTTTGTGTATAAGACCTTTGTATGACTTCTCTATATTCTGATTATAATTTGTGTACTGTATTGCAGATATCTACTCCCAGTATGTTTTGTGGTTTTATTTATTTTTTCTTTAAAAGAAACGCCTTTTGGGGAGTGGGAGTGGCCGGGGAGAGGTCAGTGGGGGAGAAAGAAGACCTATGTAATACTTTAAACAATAAAGGATTTAAATTTTAAAAAATGAATAAGAGAAACATCTTTTACTTAAATAGAAACACCCTTTCCTTAAACATTTTGTGAAAATAAGTATTTTTTTAGTATGTTATTTTTACTTACTAGAATTTCTTTTTTTTAAAATACATTTTATTGATTTTTTACAGAGAGGAAGGGAGAGGGATAGAGAGTTAGAAACATCGATGAGAGAGAAACATCAATCAGCTGCCTCCTGCACACTCCCTTCTGGGGGTGTGCCCGCAACCAAGGCACATGCCCTCGACCAGAATTGAACCTGGGACCCTTGAGTCCGCAGGCTGACGCTCTATCCACTGAACCACACCGGCTAGGGCTAGAATTTCTTTTTTATATGTCAGTACTTTTGTGGGCTCCCTTTATGCCAAAGACATTTTAAAAAAGATACATAATTTATTGATTTTTTACAGAGAGGAAGGGAGAGGGAAAGAGAGAGTTAGAAACATCAATGAGAGAGAAACGTCGATCAGCTGCCTCCTGCACACCCCCTATTGGGGATGGGCCTGCAAACAAGGTACATGCCCTTGACTGGAATCGAACCCGGGACCCTTTCTATTACTGAGCCAAACCATTTAGGGCTGCCAGAGACATTTTGACAGATTTCTGTGGGATCTCTTAAGTTTGTATCTATCTGAAGATTGATTGCCTGGTTACTAAATAACTAGATACAAAGTGAAGAGAAGTGGTTACCAGGTTTTCATAAAGATAATCATGTTATTCATCGCTGCAAATTGGAATATATAAAACTATTTTTATTTCAAAAAGGTTGGAGACGTGATAGAGAAAAGAGAGATGATCAAGATGAAGTTTCCAGTGTGAGAAGTGAAGGTGGTAATATCCGAGGTTCCTCAAGAGGCCGAGGAAGAGGCCGAGGACGGGGAAGAGGCCGAGGCAGAGGAAATTCTCGATGTATGGCATGAATTTTTTTTTTTGTGTGTGTGTGTGGTTTATTTTTTTAAAATATATTTTTATTGATTTCAGAGAGGGGAGAGGGAGAGAGATAGAAACATCAATGATGAGAGAGAATCGTTGATTGGCTGCCTCCTGCACGCCCCTTACTGGGGATCGAGCCCAAAACCCAGGCATGTGCCCTTGACTGGAATCGAACCTGGGACCTTTCATTCTGCAGGCTGCTACTCTATCCACTGAGCCACACTGGCTAGGTCTTTTTTTAATTTATTAGATAAACTGAAAAATGTGTGTAAGCCTTCAGCCTTAGTTTTCCCCCTATCTCATATGTAACTAATTTACTTGTCTGATAATATAAATGATTTTATTTTTTATCCTTTGAAGTACTGTACTTTGAATTTTTCTTTATAGTAACTTTTTCTGTTTTTTAAAAAAGTTTGTGACCACCTTTCTTTTTTTTTCTTCTCATCAAGTGAACTTTGATTATTCATATGCTTATCGAGAACATGGCGAAAGGACTGATCAACCATTTCAAACAGAACTTAATACCAGTATGATGTATTACTATGATGATGGTACTGGTGTACAGGTATATCCTGTGGAAGAAGCATTGCTCAAAGAGTATATTAAGCGCCAAATGTAAGTTGATAAGCTGTAAGTAGATGTAATGATAAAGTTTGTTGCAATATCAAAAGTTAACATCATTGATAGCATTTTGTATTGTGATTTTTAAAAAATGTTTTTATTGATTTTAGGAAAAGCGGGGGGTGGGTTGGGGGCAGGAGGGAGAGAAAAACATGTATGTGAAAAACATCCATTGGCTGCCTCTTTTACACCCTGTACTAGGGATCAAACAGGCAACCGGGCATGTGTCCTGACTGGCAATTAAACTGGCAGCCCTTTGGTACATGGGATGATACCCAACCTACTGAGCTATATATCAGTCAGGGCTGTATTCTCTTTTCTTTTTTAGCATATGTTGGTAAAATAAGTATTTTTAAAAATTTATATTTGGTTCATGTTATTTATGATACTGCTTTGTCTACTGTTTAGGTATTTGCTTAAGGGACATTACTTATAATGTCATGGCATAATTATGAGCAATTAAATCTAATAGAAAACTATATTCTTAATGAGCAAGAAGTTTGGATTATTTACAAATTTTGCAAATGAATATGGATGACAAGAATAGTGATTTTATCTTTTAAATTTTATTTTTCAGTTACATTTTACATTCATTGTTACTTTGTTATTTCAGGTATACAGCACCGTGGTTAGACAACTATATACTTTACAAAAACATTGTCTTGAAACTTCCTTAGCAATTGACTTCAGAGTTTTAAGTTTCCGTTTTAACTTTTAAGTTTTCATTCTTTGACACATTAAATGAGGACTACCTTATTTTTAGTTGAGATTTCTTATCTAGTTCTCATAATAGTTGCTTTCTGAATACTGAAATTGGTTAAGAGAACATTAGTTTGTTCTGTTATCTTTTTTTTTTAATGTTTTTTTTTAGATATATATTTTATTGATTTTTTTTACAGAGAGGAAGGGAGAGAGATAGTTAGAAACATCGATGAGAGAGAAACATCGATCAGCTGCCTCCTGCACATCCCCCACTGGGGATGTGCCTGCAACCCAGGTACATGCTCTTGACCGGAATCGAACCCGGGACCTTTCAGTCCACAGGCCGATGCTCTATCCACTGAGCCAAACCGGTTTCGGCAGTTCTGTTATCTTTAAGAAAAAAAATTAGCTCTTCATATTAGTGTAGTATAGGATGTTTGCATATTTACATAGTGTTAATATAGTGGTGGAAAAAAAAATGTTTCCAACTGATTTGCTTCACCAGTTTGCTGAAATTTTAATTTTTGTAACCTTACAAGGGGAATGCAAAAAGCTATTTTTGAAAGGGCACAAGCATGTTAAAAACATCTATTTAAGAAAGAAAATGGACCCTACTCTGTCACTAGAAAATAATTTCTTTTTTAAAAAAATATATTTTATTGATTTTTTACAGAGAGGAAGGGAGAGGAATAGAGAGTTAGAAACATCGATGAGAGAGAAACATCGATCAGCTGCCTCCTGCACACCTCCCACGGGGATGTGCCCGCAACCAAGGTACATGCCCTTGACCGGAATCGAACCAACGCTCTGTCCACTGAGCCAAACCAGTCACAGCTAGAAAATAATTTCTTGATCAGCATCATCATCTAGATGTTGATTTGATTGGCTTACAATACGAAGCAGCTTGTTTATTTTGGTCTTGCTTCTTTATTTACAGTTAATGCAAACACTTTTTATGGACAGACAGTGTTTGGCATGTGGCTGCCAACTTCAAACTACTATTCTTACATTTTTGTAACTCTTTTTCCCAGATCCCTTCTGAGACCTGGCAGTGGACTTTGTATCTTTGAGGTTTTTCATACATAGTAGGCTCATTGATTAGGGTTTACATTTTTCTCTTTAAGAAGTTACTGAAAAACTTTTACTCGTGGAAAATTATGCTGAATGAATTTTGAAGTAAGAGGCTGAGCCGATTATGGAGTTTTTAAAATCATTTTAACTGAAGATGTATACTTTTTTATGTCAAAATATTGAAAATTCAAGATTTTTGTTATTTCTAGCTGGGACAGTCCTTGGCATTAAGATATAGATACGAGTATGTTTATACGAAGTTTCAAAAAAATTTGTTATAGATACTAGGGTGATTTATGAATTTCACAAAGTACTAGAGTAAAAGGCATCTTAATGATTCAGAGACGTTTTCACTAAAGAACAATTTTAACTTCTGAGTAAATAAAATGCCTTAAATGATTTAGAATTTAAGAACATATATTTGTGCTCATCACATTCCAGGCCAGGGGTGGGCAAACTTTTTGACTCGAGGGCCACAATGGGTTCTTAAACTGGACCGGAGGGCCGGAACAAAAGCATGGATGGCGTGTTTGTGTGAACTAATATAAATTCAAAGTAAACATCATTACATAAAAGGGTACGGTCTTTTTTTTTTTTTTTTTTTTTTTTTTTTTAGTTTTATTCATTTCAAGCGGGCCGGATCCGGCCCACGGGCCGTAGTTTGCCCACGGCTGTTCCAGGCACTGTGAAAGGGCCTTTGAAGTATAACAAAAATCAGAATGTTAAATTTTTTTAAGACTTAGATTATTTTTCACTGTTGAAGAATAAAGTATTTACTAATGTTGCTGAAATGTCAGTAGTATTTCCCTGATGCAAGGGAGCTTTGCATTGTGATAATTGGATAAATATGAGTATAAAGAAACAACTTGGATATTTACATTTCTAAAATAAGATATTTTTTTCTCCAGTGAAAAGTAGGTCAAAGTCAGTTTTCATTTATAGGTGATTTTTTTTCTTCACAGGTAGAATTTGACTTAAATACTTCAAGTGTATCTTAGTCACCCAAACTTACACCCAAATGTATGAGCTCCCAACTTTACAAACTTTGTATTTGGGAACAGTATAGAATTAAGCTGCTGACCATATCATTATTGATGTCATGTATTTCTTTTGAATTCTACATTTCCCCCCATTTATTCTCTTGATCTGTCTCTTTAGAATTCTTATTTTTCTATACGGAAGGTATAATTTAAACATGTGTTTCTCAAGTGCCTTGTTAAATATATTCTTCATATTTGTATCCTGGAACTTGTAGTTATTGATTATACAGTTTGTTCACTCATATTTCTCTCTATAGTTTCCTAGGAAAGATTAAAGTGTTTAAGCTTTTTTTGTCCCCCCACCCTCCCACGTACCTCCTGATGTCATAAGAATTCTTTGTTTAGTTATTTGCTGTTAAATCTTAATGTCAGTTATAGTATTTATCTCCCCATCAAAGAAAGGGGGAGATCTTGCATTATTTAAATATATAATTGTGTGTGTGCCTGAGTCCATGTATTTACTAAGTTTTTCACTAAACAGTGTACTTGATTACTAGGGTTCAGAAGTATTGAAACAATGTCAGTACCCTGTCAGTTTAGAAAACAGAACAAACTGTAATGTGCTCTGTAAACTTGACAAAGAATACTTCCCATATACCATTCTTCTCAGTGATGGGGAAAAGTTGGAAGGTAGTATGTTGACATGTGTTTGTTTAGCTTTTGTTATTTGGTGTTTAAACAAAGCAAATAAAAATATCTTTGTAATGAAAATTTTTAGCTAAGTGACTCATTTTAAAAATCAGTTATTGAACTTTTAAAGTAAATTGTGGTTAATTCTTTATACTTAAGGTGATCTAAGTGTAAAAATTAGTTTTATTTTACTATTAGTTTTAGAATTACTGTTAGTTTTTTGGAAGATAACTCGTATTCTAAAATTTTTTCTACTCATTATTAATTTGGTAGGATTTTGGTGTTTTGTTTTTTTCAATTACATGCAATATTAGTTTCAGGTGTACATTATAGTGGTTAAACAGTCGTATACTTTACCTAGTGTTCCCCTGATATGGCCCATACCCAACTGGCACCATTTTCAGTCTTATATAATAAAAGCCTAATATGCTAAGTGTCTGGTAGTCTGTTCAACCAATCAAAGCGTAATATGCTAATGATATGCTAAGGCCGCTCAACCACACGCTATGCCATGCACTGACCACCAGGGGGAAGACAGTTTACTGGTCCACCAGTCGTTATGACATGCACATCCCCTGAGGGCTCCTGGACGCAAGAGGACACAGGGTGGGCTGAGGGAACCCCCCCCCCCCCTGAAGTGCACGAATTTCGTGCACTGGGTCTCTAGTTATTACAATATTATCCACTCTATTTCCTATGCTGTACTTTTATATCCCCATCACTTCCAGTTTTATAACTACCAATCTGTACTAACAACTCAGTCCTTTCACCTCTTTTGCCAACTCCCCAAGCTGCCTTCTCCCCTGGCAACCACCAGCCTATTCTCTGTATCTATGAGTCTGTTTCTGTTTTGCTTGTTCATTTATATTGTTCTTTAGATTCCACATATAAGTACTATCATTTCTTATATTTACTCTGTGTTGTATTCAATCTGTATAATGCTATTAATAAGTTACAATAGGTTTTTAGAAGCTGATACTATAAGCAATAGATATTTTTATTTGCTGTTGAACAAATGGATGAAATTGATATTTTATTGTTTCTCTTTTTAGTGAATATTACTTCAGTATAGAAAATTTGGAACGGGACTTCTTTCTTAGGAGAAAGATGGATGAGCAAGGTTTCTTGCCTATTTCCCTGATTGCTGGTTTCCACCGTGTTCAGGCTCTCACTACAAACCTTAATCTCATTTTAGAGGTAATTATACATTCGCAAAACAGATAAAACAGCCTGCATTTTTGTTTATGTTGCAAACCTAAAACTGCTCTAAAATATAAATTCTATTATAATTTTTATGAGGGAAAAACCCCCCAAAACAATCTGTAGTAGTCTAAGGCTTTGGATGAATCTCATGGCTTTTTTTCCTTTTTATCAAGCTCAAATAAATTTCTAACCTTGGAAACCACTTAAAGAATTACTAGTGATGTTTCCTCCTGTATTTAAACTGATCCTTCAAACTTGAACATTATTGGCTTTTTTTGGCCCTAGTCTTCTTCCAGTTTTAGTGTGTATTTCCATTTATTAAATTTTTGTGTGGACATGTTTTCCTTTCTAGTGGGTAAATATTGATGATTGTGATTGCTTGATTTTGTTCTTGTTCCACTTTCTGTTCTCTTTATTTTCTTACTGAATTAATTTTCCCCCCAATAGGGAATAAATTCCGTATGATTCGAGATTCAAAGCACAAACTTTCCTTTTCCTCACCTTTCACCAGTAGTAAACTAGTTAAACTAATTTCCTTGGTGACAGTCATGTTACTTCTTTTTTGTGTATTCCTCCTAAGATAGTTCATACTAGACTACATTCGCTGTTATATTGCCCTTTTTCAAACACAGCATGTTTTGTAAAAGCATTCATCTCCCCAGGTTTTTTTCTTTAATTTTTTTCCCTTTTCAACAGGCATAATTTATACGGTGTATATTAGAAATCATAAGATTACAAATTACTTTCTCTGTGTATAAACCTGTGTAACTTCCACCTAGGTTAAGAAATGGAACATTTTCAGCATTCTAGGAACTCCCTTGTGCCCCATCCTAGTCAGTACCACTCCTCTACTCAAAGGAAATTGCTTTTCAGAGCCCTCCCTCACCTGTCTTTTAAACTTCACATAATTAGTTCTATGTATTATTTTATATCTGATATTTGCTCATCATTATTTCTGTTAGTTTATCCATTGTTAGTGTGTAGCAGTTGTGTTTCTATTTTTGTGTAACTCAAATATTTTCATGCTTTTGTTGATAGACATTTGAGTTCTTTTCAGTTTGAGTGATATACTGTTGTATATATCAGTGCATATATACAAAATATATCAGTGCATATATTTTTTGGATGACACCTGTACTTATTTTCCTGTGAAACTGATGGGTAACAGGAAATAAATGCTTAGCTTTTGAAGATCCTGGTGAACATTTTCCCAGTACATATGTTCTGCTCTCTTATGTCTGGATCTTTGCACATGCATAAAGTGTTGAACCAGTTAAAACTACCAGTGTTGAGAATTTGACTTGTTGCATGTTCTAGCTAACACTATTGGGAGTCTTTTCCAAAATATTATTTTGAAAAACTTAAACTCATAAATTTTGAGAAGGATTTTTGCTTTTTTTTTCTTTCAGAGAGGAAGGAAGAGGAAGAGAGAGATAGAAACATCAATGATGAGAGAATCATTGATTGGCTGCCTCCTGCACATCCCCTACTGGGGCTCGAGCCCACAACCCAGGCACATATGCCTTTGACTGGAATGAAACTCAGGACCCTTCATCTACTGAGCCAAACCAGCTAGGGCTAGGTTTTTTTTGATTCAGGTATAAATATACTGTAAAATGCAGAGATCTTGGGTTTTCAGATTGAGTTTTGAAAATTGCATAAGCCCTGTCCAAATCCTATCTAATAATAGACAAACATGGTAATTGACCATACCTTAGCTACAACTCCCATTGGCTAATCAGCACGATATGCAAATTAACCCAACCAAGATGGCGGCCGGCAGCCACGCAGCCATGCAAGCTAGCAGGAGGCTTGCTTGCTCCAGTGATGGAGGAAGCCAAGGTTCCCCACCTGCTGTGCTCTGAAAGCAACAAAGTTTCAATTATAGAAGCTAAACAAACCCCAGATACCTGCTTTCAGCAGGCCGTGGCCTCAGAGCTGGAGCGATAAGGAGCTGGCTCTCAGCTCCAGTGACAGCAACAAAGTTTCAATTATAGAAGGTAAATAAATCCCAGAATAAAAAAAAAAAAAAAAAGGAGAGGCTGGGAGCTTCAGTTGCTGGCCAGCCTGAAAACGGCCCTCAGCCCCTCACCCAGACTGGCCAGGCACCCCAGTGGGGACCCCCACCCTGAAGGGGGTGAGACCAGCTGCAAACAGCCATCAGCCCCTCACCCAGGCTGGCCAGGCACCCAAGCGGGACCCCCACCATGATCCGGGACACCCTTCAGGGCAAACCAGCCAGCCCCCACCCGTGCACCAGGCCTCTATCCTATATAGTAAAAGGGTAATATGCAAACTGACCCTAACAGCAGAAAACTGGGAATGACTGCTCCCTATGACACTGACCACCAGGGGGCAGACGCTTAATGCAGGAGCTGCCCCCTGGTCAATGCGCTCCCAAATGGGGGAGCTCTGCTCAGCCACAAGCCAGGCTGATGACTGCCAGTACAGCGGTGGTGGTGGGAGCCTCTCCTGCCTCCTCAGCAGTGCTAAAGATGTCCAACTGCAGCTTAGGTCTGCTCCCCACTGGCAAGTGGACATACCCGAGGGCTGCCAGGCTGCCAGAGAGATGTCTGATTGCCATCTTAGGCCCAATCCCCCGGGGAGCAGGCCTCAGCCAGCAGGTGGTCATTCCCCGAGGGGTCCCAGACTGCTAGAGGCCACAGGCCGGGCTGAGGGACCTCTCCCTCCCCCCCCCCCCCCCCGAGTGCACAAATTTTTGTGCACCGGGCCTCTAGTAAGATATAATCTGGTATCTAGTACTCTAAAGACTTCCTCAGTGACCCTTTCTAGTCACTATCCCCACCTCTCCTATCCCAAACCAAACTACTTTTTTATATTTTTTAAATTTTATTTTATTTTTTAAAGTATTACAAATAGTAGTACATATGTCTCCTTTTTTCCCCATTGACCTTACCGTGGCTTCCCCTCCCCCTGGCACATACCCTCAACCCACCCACCCAGTGTCTTGTGTCCATTGGTTATGCTTATATGCATGCATACAAGTCCTTCAGTTGATCTCTTCCCCCTCGAACACTCCCCAGCCTTCCCACTGTAATTGACAGTCTGTTCAATGCTTCTCTGCCTCTGTATCTATCTTTTTGTTCATCAGGTTATAATGTTCTTTATTATCCATAAATGAGTGAGATCATGTGGTATTTTTCTTTCACTGCCTGGCTTATTTCACTTAGCATAATGCTGTCCAGTTCCATCCACGCTGCTGCAAATGGTAAGAATTCCTTTTTTATAGCAGTGTAGTATTCCATTGTGTAGATGTACCATTATTTTCTAATCCACTCATCTGCTGATGAGCATTTAGGCTGTTTCCAAATCTTAGCTATTGTAAATTATGCTGCTATAAACATAGGGATGCATATATCCTTTCTGATTGGTGTTTCTGTTTTCTTGGGATATATTCCTAGAAGTGGTATTACTGGGTCAAATGGCAGATCCATTTTTAACTTTTGGGGGAAACTCCATACTGTCTTCCATAGTGGCTGCACCAGTCTGCATTCCCACCAGCAATGCAGAAGGGTTCCTTTTTCTCCACATCCTCTCCAGCACTTGTTGTTTGTTGATGATAGCCATTCTGACAGGTGTGAGATGGTACTGCATTGTTGTTTTGATTTGCATCTCTCTAGGACAGTGGTCGGCAAACTGTGGCTTGCGAGCTACGTGAGGCTCTTTGGCCCTGTGAGGTTTTTTATTCCTTGATTAGTTTCCTCTCCTTCTGGCACCCCTATTATGCGGATGTTGTTTCGTTTCATGTTGTCCCAAAGTTCCCTTACGCCAGCGGTTCTCAGCCTGTGTGTTACGACCCCTTTGGGGGTCGAACAACCCTTTCACAGGGGTTGCCTAAGACCCTCGGAAAACACATATACAATTACATATTGTTTTTGTGATTAATCACTATGCTTTAATTATGTTCAATTTGTAACAATGAAAATACATCCTGCATATCAGATATTTACATTATTATTCATAATTAGCAAAATTACAGTTATGAAGTAGCAACGAAAATAATTTTGTGATTGTGGGTCACCACAACATGAGGAACTGTTGCTGCATTAGGAAAGTTGAGAACCACTGCCTTAGGCTCTCCTCCTGTATTTTAAGTTTTTTCTCTAGATGCTGCTCTGCTTGTGTATTTTTTCCTACCTTGTCTTCTAGCTCACTGATGTGGTAGTCTGCTTCTTCTTGTCTACTGTTGATGCTTTCCATTGAGTTCTTTAAAGCAGTGATGTCATTTTTCATTTCTTCTTGGTTCTTCTTCATTTCCTCTTGGTTCTTACACATATTGTGGAATTTGTCTTCCATTCTTTTCAGCCACCTTATGACCATTTCTCTGAATTCTTTCTCTGACATATTGCTTGCCTTCATTTTGTTTACATCCTTTTCTGGTGATGCCTTCTTTTATATGCAGGCTTCTTTGTCTCCCCATGATCTCTCTTCTCTGGGTATCCAGTTATGTAGCGCTCTCTCTCTCTCCTGTGTTGATTTAAAGGCACAAAATACAACACAACAAGGCACAACGCAAAGGCGCTGAACACAAATGTATTCATGATACTAATAATCCCAAATAAAGGTGACAACCAGGAAAAGAGAATTAGGGGATAAGAATAAAAAAAGGAGCGCAAAAATGATATTGAGAAAAGGGAAAAAAGTAAGAGAGAAAAGAAAGAATAAAAAAGACAGCGGGAAAAACTATCTGAGGAGAAAACTCCAATAGAACAACCACTAATCCCAATAAAGGCAAACAACAAACACCCAGAGATGAGTGCAAACTACAAACAACAACTAATAACAAACGAGGAGAGGAAAAACAGCAAAAAACAAAAAGGGAAACAAGCACACAAAAAACCCAATCTAATCAACAATCAAGCAAACAACAATAGGACAGAGAAAGCAAGGTATAACAAAATAAAAGAAAAAAACTTAGAACAAAAGAAAACAGGACAAAAAAACCACACAACAAAAACAAAAAAAAAGGGAAGAGAAAAAAATTTGGATAGTGAAGAAAGCGAATAGAGGTATGTATGGACTTAACAGCCGGGGATCGGAAATTAGATATATAAGTTGGGTGAATTTTTAACAGGGTAAAAAAAAGGAATAGGGAAAATCTAAAGCAGGAATAGGGTAAGAGAAACAGGACAATAAAAGGAGAAAAGTGGCCGAAACCGGTTTGGCTCAGTGGATAGAGTGTTGGCCTGCGGACTGAAAGGTCCCAGATTCAATTCTGGTCAAGGGCATGTACCTGGGTTGCGGGCACATCCCCAGTGGGGGATGTGCAGGAGGCAGCTGATCGATGTTTCTCTCTCATCGATGTTTCTGACTCTCTATCTCTCTCCCTTCCTCTCTGTAAAAAATCAATAAAATATATATAAAAAAAAAAAAGGAGAAAAGTGAGGAAGAGAGTTTTGGTATACAGGTGAAGTTGAGATAGAGTAAAATGATGCTATAGGAAAAATGAAAATACAATGTAGAACACTAATCCCAAAATAAAGAGAAAATAAAATGACATGTAAACAAAAAGTAAAATAGTACTAGTAATAATACTGATTAAAAATAAAAGTATAATTAAAAAGGTAAAATCAAGTGAGGAAAAAATAAAAAATATATAGTTTCCTAAATAAAAGATGAAAAAATAAAAATGTGCTGTAGTGAAGGTCATTCATTTCCTCTACTGTTTTGTTTGACATGCCTGTTTTCTGTCAGGTAGTCAGGACAGTATTGAAGTTCTCTGCGTTCCACTGCTCCTCTGTGTTGTAAGCCACAGTCCTGATTTTCAAGCAGGCAGTATTACTTTGTTTCTTAGACTCCTTTATTTGTGTTTACATAAGAGTCAATTTGTGATTCAACCCCTGGGTCGCAGTGTTTCTGGATTGACCTCTGGGGCTATAAATCCTCTCTAGCCAGTATTTAGATTTTGTTTTTCCTGTCGCACTTAATACTGGTTTGGAAGAATGGACTGCCCCAGAGCTGGTTCTCTGATAATTATTCCCCACTTTGATCCCCAGGTTCCACAAAACAACTTTCCCCTTCAGTCTCTTAGAGTGTCCCCAACTGCGTGATCCTATGTACTGGGCTAAGTAACCAAAATCAAGGATTTAAAGAGAAAAAAAGAGCCAGAGTAAGTGCGCGAACTTGCGACTTTTACTCTCCTACACTGCATGCAACTCTGTGAACATCTCTGTGCACGTCTTTTTTCCCCTGGCACTAAACAGCCAGCACACTGGCAAAATTTCAGGCTGCCTTTTTGCGCCCAGTCCAGCTATGGGTTGCTTTTTTTAAAAAAAAATATATATTTTATTGATTTTTTTACAGAGAGGAAGGGAGAGAGATAGAGAGTTAGAAACATCGATGAGAGAGAAACATCAATCAGCCGCCTCCTGCACATCTCCCACTGGGGATGTGCCCGCAACCCAGGTACATGCCCTTGACTGGTTCCTTTCAGTCCGCAGGCCGATGCTCTATCCACTGAGCCAAACCGGTTTCGGCTATGGGTTGCTTTTTAGAGTTACCGTCTGCCAGTAGCCCTGCGGATCCCCTTCCACATTCACGGATCACACTCCAGGGGTGGGCAAACTTTTTGACTCGAGGGCCACAATGGGTTCTTAAACTGGACCGGAGGGCCGGAACAAAAGCATGGATGGCGTGTTTGTGTGAACTAATATAAATTCAAAGTAAACATCATTACATAAAAGGGTACAGTCTTTTTTTTTTTTTTTTTTTAGTTTTATTCATTTCAAACGGTCCGGATCCGGCCCACGGGCCATAGTTTGCCCACGGCTGCATGGCTGTGGATTTTGTGGGGCTCAGACTTCCCTCAAACCTCCAGATCCCATCGTGTGGGTTTCTCCTGCCTGGATTGCAGACTTCACCTTTCCCTAGGCGAAATCTGACCTTCCCGTGAGAAGGAGCAGAACTCATCTGAGTCCGTGTATTTGCGCTGCTGGAGATCCGGTGTTCTGGGTTTGCAGCTGGTCCCTGGGTGTTGTGGTTGTAGAGTCCCGGGATGTATAGGTTTCCAGTAACAGCCACTCTCTCCTTCAAGATGGCACGGTCTACGCGGCAGAGCCGGTCGTTCCGAGAGACATTTTAGCAGCAGTGGAGGCTGCCCAGTCAGGCAGTACCCAACAGTACCTTAGAGTATAGCTGTCCCTCATCCACAAATATACATTCCCCATACGTCCACACACTCTCCTTTCATTCTCTCATTCACACACTATCTTGTAGTCTGCCTTCCCGTTGGCAGCCATCTTCCTCTCCTATCTCCCAAAAATACTGTTTTGTTCTATTAACATAAATTGATTGACTCTGCCTGTTGTTGTATAAATGGAGTTCTTTTGTCTCCTGACTCTTTTATTTGTAATTTTTAAAATTTATCCATGTTGCAAGATCTGGATACTGGGAATACTGGTTTGCTACTGGGATGTCATTGCTTATAAAGTGTTCAGTGGACAAAACTAGGAAAGTTTATGTTAGAAAAATAGATATATCACCAACTCAAACCCTTTACTATAGTATTCTTTTTTCCTTTCATATTTCAGACTCCTCTTTCAGTGAGTATTCTGATTCCCATCAAAAGTTTGTTTTTAAACAATTTTTAATACTAATTTTAAAGTAATGTCTAGTTATGAAAAATAGAACTTGAAGTAAGTACTGTACTATTATTAAAGGCATACAAATATAAGATTCTTGAAGTGAAACATATGTGTTCTTTAACTAAAACGTAACTTGAAATTTTTAAAGTTAATAAGTACATATGTTGAATTTTTCTATCATATTTGTATTTTTCTTTATTTCTAAAAGGTGAATACCTTTGAATTTTAGTTAAAATTCTGATCAATTATTTTGAAGAAATTTTGTTTTAGTTTTATATTATTCTTAAATTTAGCATATTTATTTTCGAGAAACCCCAAAGCCTAGTTGCTAAGACTTTTATTGGTGAACATATAAATGATTTGAGTCCTGTTATTAACTCACTAGTAGTCCTGTGCACAAATCCGTGCATGAGTAGCTTGCTGTCACGCCCTCCTGCAGGTCTCCATCAGTTGTAGATTTGGTCGTGATGTTACAGTGTAATGGATAATTAGCATATTCATCTCTTATTATATGGAATAATAAATCTGTGCCCTTTTTGATCTATCTGGTTTGGCTCAGTGGATAGAGTGTCGACTTGTGGACTGAAGGGTCCCAGGTTTGATTCCGGGTTGTGGGCTCTGTCCCCAGTAGAGGGCATGCAGGAGGCAGCCAATCAGTGATTCTCTCTCATCATTGATGTTTCTCTCTCTCCCTCTCCCTCTCTGAAATCAATAAAAAAATATATATATATGAAAAAAATCTGTGCCCTTTATCAAGTTACTGTAATCTCCCCTTTTTTTCTGGGGATATGATCCAAGAACTGCAGCAGATGCCTGAAACTGCAGAAAGTACAGAACCATATGTATTGCATGTGCTAAATTTTTTCATATTCATACATACCTTTTCACTTAAAGGAAGCACTTTATGTGGTTTCTCTTTGGTATATTCGAATTTCCAGCATCAGTACTCTTGTGCTTTGGGGCCATTATTAAAGAAAGTAAAGATGACATACCACAAGCACTGTGATACTGTAACAGCTACTAGTAGCAGATAGCTACTAAGTAACTAATAGGGTGCTTATGCTGGACAAAGGGAAAATTCACTTCCAGTGTTTGATTTCATCATGCTACTCAGGACACAGTGTGTAATTTAAAGTTTATGTATTGTTTATTTCTGGAATTTTTCTTTTACTATTTTGGACCATAAGTAACTAAAACTGCAGAAAGTGAAACTGCAGATGGAGGGGGATTGCTGTACTTTATTTCTTTGAACTTTAGTGTCCTCACCTATGAAATTGGAGTAATTTTTAGAATTTTTAGGTTATTGGAAGTAAGGATGTACAATTAAAATTTTTGAAAGAAAGTTCTTTAATCAAAATTCCTATTTCTAGGCACTGAAAGATAGCACAGAAGTGGAAATTGTGGATGAGAAAATGAGAAAAAAGATAGAACCAGAAAAATGGCCAATTCCGGGCCCTCCTCCACGTAGAGTGCCACAAACAGACTTCTCTCAACTGATTGACTGCCCAGAGTTTGTACCAGGCCAAACCTTTTATTCACATGCAGGTAATAGCTTTTCTTCTACAGCAAACAGCATAACTCTGGGCTTTTTGATGCAATTTGCCTATCTTTTTAAAGCTTATTTAGCTTTAGTATGAAAATTAAAGATAACTAAGTGACTTTGATGCTCTAAATTCTACTCATAATAGTCTCCCACACGAGCTATAAATTAAATAGGGTTTTAAGAATTATGAATGAAGCTCTGCTCTATCTTAAATTATTTGTGTACTTTGTCGTGTGGAGTTTGTACTTCTCTTAATTTTGCTAAATGATTATAGATATATTGTGGCAGTTTTCCTCATGTAAACTTGGAATAATCCAGTAGGATTCTAGTATCTAAGTCTTATACCCAAGAGTGGGGAAGACTTTATTTAATTTTCTTAGCAATCTTGTACTTCCAATCTTGTCTTGAAAAGATGAGATGACCTACCTATATTCTAATGCATAATTGGGGTTCTCTTATGAAGTTATTATAATTATTGATTAAAGAATTGGTGGTACATAGAATTTCCAAAAACTGCTTTAATGTTAAGATTTTTTTCCTGGATCATTTTTAAGACATTCCCTCTTGGGAAAAAATATGTGTGCTTAAACTTTTTTCAGTCAGGGTGATGATCTTCTGATGCTCTTGGATGTCATTTGATCGGAATATGCAGAGGAATAGGTGACTCACTGAAATATCATTATAAATGTTGGAACAAATCGTGCTGCAGAAATGAAAGCGACCAGAGTTACTTCTTTGCAAGAATGTCTACTCCCAACTCCTTGTGGAGGACGTTGGGTCAACACTACAGTGGAGATAAACACCTATTTGATGATGATGATGATGATGATGATGATGATGATGAGAGACAGACCAGAGGACTGCTGTTGTTTTTATAGGAGCTGCCCATTTGTGTGTAAATAACCTGGGCTGCATGTGCTACTTTTTATTCACGGTGGGAAAGTTAATTTTCATTCTGAAAATATTACAAGATTCTGTCTTTTCCTTTTAGACTTATGTACTTGTGTCCAGATCAATAAAGTAGAAATAGAGAGGCTTGAGTGGCATTTCCCAGATTGTTAGGTCCTTTGCTATTTAATTTGCCCCTCTTTATAGTGTACTGTATCTCACATGTTGTCATATTTTACATGGGCTTTAAGATTTATTAATGTGGACACTAAGGGATAAGAAATTTAAGAAATGAAAGTATTTTTTTCGCTCTTTAAAATTTATTTTTTATACACTAGTGTGAGGCACCTGCCATCAAAAAAGTACTGATGGACAGTCTCACAGATAATTTTATTTATTGTTTCTTTGATTGTCAGCCCTCTGTGTCTCTAAACCTAGAACGCAACTTGGGCAAGTGTTTTAAATTTGAAGAAACATTTTTAAGGTTTTTAAAATAAAGATATGCTGTCTGTATAAGTTAGATTAATATATTGTGTAAATGTGGGGTCCAAGATGACATTTTTAACCTGCTCATGAACAGGCATTAGTTGAGTTAGATAAAATAGAAAACACTTCTTCCACAGAGTAGCTAAGATAGGTTAGTCAAGTTGGTGATGCCTGTTCATAAGCGATTTATGCATTATTAATAAAATTACAGGAATAAAATCACAATGTCTTGTAAATTTTTGTGTTTTTTTTAATATACTCATTTACATGCACACATACACCGCCTGAAACAAGTCAATGTACATTTAAAATGTTAAAAAATGTAGGTTCTTTACATTATACATCAGAGACCAGATGGATAATGAAGGCATTATAGAAAGATGGAATGTGTTTTGAGTTATGCTGATTCACTTTAAATCATAGGAATAATCATGTAAATTCAGTCTTTTCCTGTGACTGCCCAGATTTCTGGCCTTAACAATTCTCCTTTGATAAGAAAGCCTTAATTTCCTAAATTCAGTCGAGAGTACTGCACCAAAAATTTGAAATGGGAATAAAGGATAGGAAATTTAGATTGTGTTTATCTGTACCCATGCATAAATAAAAATAGTGAAACTTTTACCTATATCCTTTTTACTCAGATGAGAAGACCTTAACTTTCAAAAACATAACCCATGATAATATGTTTTCTAAGGGATTTGTGTGGTAAAATATTAAACATTTTTGGTCCTTTTCACTAAAAAATTAAAATTTCTATTTTTTCCTCTATGGAGCTTGAATTGTCTAACATGGATTGACCTTTGTGCTGAACAGAGGACCTTAATGCACCAGAAAAGGTTGATTATGGGAATGGTAAGGTGTTCTGAAATTTAGGTTTTGCAGTTCTATGGATATGGTATTGTGCTATCAATAGTAAGAGAATTTCATTCACCAAAATTGAGAGGTCAGGTATCTGACAATCTTGTGTTGTTTTTTGTTTGTTTGTTTCTATTTGGCCCTAAAACTATATATAAGATTTTCCTTAATGATTGCTAACCTGTGGGATTTAATCTATGTAATTACTGCTGTGATTCAGGGTGGATAAAAAAAAGTTATGACAGCCTGGCCTTGTGCTCAATGGTTGAGTGTGAACCTTTGAGCCAGGAGGTAAAGGTTTTATTCCCTGTCAGGGCACATGCCTGGACTGCAGGCTTGATCCCCAGTAGGAAGTGTGCAGGAGGCAGCCGATCAGTGATTCTCATCATTGTTTCTATCCCTCTCTTTCTGAAATCAATAAAAAGATCTTTTAAAAGAGTTGTGACAGGTAAATATGGATTATATACAGTGGGGCAAAAGTATGGTTAGAGTTGTTCATATGGAAAATAATAAAATAATGTAATAAAGATAAACTCACACCTGTAAACCTGTTTTTGTCCCACTCTGTATATGGTGATTTATCCAAAGTTATATGGACAATTTTCAATTACTGAAAACTGCAACAATACTTTTTTTTTTCTATTGAGTTCTTACAAACTAGAAATCATAAATGTCAAAGTATGCATTTAATTTTTTGTCTAAGTTTAGTGTCAAGTAATCCAAGCCATATTCAAATTCATTTGGTCTTGGAAGATTAGTGCTTTACTATTAACCTTTAAAATTTTCACACATATAGTTTGACATCTTTTCATTGTAAAAGAAAACAATCACACAAAGCATATGTATAGCTTAATTATAAGGTAAACACCCTTTAAAAGGTAAATTTTTCTTGTCCTACCCAATTTCTTTGGTATTTTAATGTCATTTAATTTATAAGCACATGTGCTGTTAATATAGTAAAAACACTTGACTTCATGGTAGAAACATTCAAGCTTGAACATTTAGAGATGATTATGTAATAAGTATAAGTAATTGTTTAAATATCTATGTTAAAAAATTGTAGCAACTGATTTTCCTAATAGGTGCATAATGCTAAGTTCCTTAATTCTCACACACATTCTAGGGTGGTGGTTTTGTGTCTAGTTTTAAAGCTTTATTAACTCCATGAACGTAGATGATTCATAATATTAGAAATAGGGTTCTCTATAACTTGAATAATATGGACAGCCCGAAACTAGTATTTTCCTCATACTATTTTTGTGGCTCACGTGATCACCTAAATACTATTAATTAAGGAAGTTAGCATCAATATTCAATAGAGCCCTAGCCGGTTTGGCTCAGTGGATAGAGCGTCAGCCTGAGGACACAAGGGTCCCAGGTTCGATTCCGGTCAAGGGCATGTACCTTGGTAGCGGGCACAACTCCAGTAGGGAGTGTGCAGGAGGCAGCTGATCGATGTTTCTAACTCTCTATCCCTTTCCCTTCCTCTCTGTAAAAAATCAATAAAATATATTTAAAAAAAAAATTCAATAGAAATATATATGCCAGCCTTAGCCAGGTTGATTCTGGATAGAGTGTTAGCCTGTAGACTGAAAGGTCCTGGATTCGATTAATGTATCTATGTCCCCAAAGCCCTCTTTTGTCTGACTTTAGTGAGGCAAAGCAGACCAGTCCAGGCTCATATCCCTAGCCATTTCTTGTTTCACATCCCCAGCTTTAATAAACGTCCTCTAAAATGAAGGAAAAAAACCCCCACAATTTAATATAGCTAAATATAGCATTAGCATAAAAAATTATGGATCTGTTTTTTTGGGTTTTTTTTGTACCATGTCTTTGAAATCTGGTGTGTGTTTATATTTTTGGGTTTTTTTTGTACCATGTCTTTGAAATCTGGTGTGTGTTTATACTTACCCTAAGTACATTTTAGGACTAGTCATCTTTCAAGTGCTCAATAGTTTCATACGGCTAGTAGCTGCTATTGGACAGTGCAATTTAGAGCATTTTAAAAATATAAAACATATCTTTAAAGCAATATAGTAATCTAATGGTTGGTTCCTGGAACTAGCTCTATGTGTCCATCAAAAAGATAAACTTACCTGTAGTATGTAGTAGATGAAATTAAAATCTTGGAATATTCTTCTCAAACTCAGATTCCTGAAATGTGCCTTTGCATTTTAATTTAGCAAATAAAATGAAAATTGTTCATTTATATCAGTTTTCCCCATGTAATATATTCAACTTTTCAAAATTTCTAAGGAATTGGCTTTTGAGGGGTAAATAATGGTGCTTCGAATTCTGCAGTATAAATTTGTTTTTAAGACACTTTTTGTCCAAAGCAAGTTTATATTGCATTATAACTTAAATAGTCTTTAACTTTTAGAAAAGGAATTTATGAAGGACTCAGTTTGGATTTTACTTATGAGTATACTTTGAATAAAAAAAAAAGATAGAGTGGAGAAAGGCATTTTTAATTCCAATAGAGGTATAAAGTGTTTAAGTGTTATTGCCAGGGCAGTGCACTTTAATGATATGACATTCTACTCTTTATTCAGTATGAGCTAAGTAGGCACACTGCATTTAGGTAAACCTTGTCAATCAAAGGAAATGTGAAAAGTGTAGGAGTGATGGCTGTATTAGTATAAAACCTACCAGAACAATGTAGGACTGATTTTTGCCCACAATAAAATAAGTATTTAGTTTAACTGGCTTAATAGCTTTAGGATTTATTAATTTCATTATGATTAATAGATTTTAATATAAGACTTTACAGAGAATTGATTCCCAAATAGATATACTGTCATAATTAGTGACTTTCGTTGATACTCTGGAGAAGTTTTAATGAATTTGGACTTTGTAAGCGTTGGTGACATTGCACTTATTATTCATTGGTTTCACTTGAATACATCTTACAAACTCTTCAGGTTTGAAAATCATTGAAAAGGTTATAATTGAGATTGATTTATCATGCTTTGTGAAAAAAATCAAGCCCAAGGAAAAAAATGAAATGTTTTATAAGTAATAAAACTATTATTTTAACTACCGAACTAACTTAAAATTTTAGAGTCTGCCCCCAATTCTCCAAGAATTGGAAGTCCACTGAACACAAAGAAAAGTACTGAAACAAGTAATTCCAAGCAATGACTAGAGTTTTGTCTACCAGTTTGCCTGACTTGGACTCAGAACCTTGGATAGAAGGAAAAAAGAGACATCGTTCATCCCCAATGAAATTGAATGTAAGTTGTTATAAACCAAGTGAACTGTGATAAATTTTAATGAAGTGTCAGAGATATATATATATAAAATTAGGAAACATTTTTATAAATTTAAAAATTGGGACCATGGCCTTCAGTAAAAACTTGTGGGTTACTCATTAGCTGAAAATACGTTATGTGGCGTCAGCTTTTAAAATTTATCTTTTCTGAATAAGATTTGGCTTTTTTACTTGTGACTAATTTAAATTTGAATACTTCCATTTTTTAAAAGCTGACAATATAGGTTATTTTTTTAACATTCTAAATTTTTAATTTTATAACCTTGTTATATTATTTGTAACCTTGTAAATTATTTTTAAAGTTCTTATACAAATAAGTACTTGTAAAGGGTAAATATCAGAATTTTTTATGTTTTGGTGATGTACAATAGGAAAGGGAAAGATAATTGATTTCTTGGTGGGAATGAGGAGGGTGTGGTTAGGAAACAATAGGAGAGATCCCTGTGGTAGAATTGTATTTTTGGTGGCTGGATGCACGAACTTTCAAAGGTGATAAAAATTGCTCTGATCTAAACCACAAACACAAATGAGTTCAAGTAATACTGGGGGAATCTGAATAAGATTGATAGGTTATATCAGTGTGTACCTTGTTTCTGATATTGTACTATAGTTTTGCAAGATTGGGGGGAACTGGATAAAGAATATTGAGATCTCTGTTTTTTTATAACTATGTGAATGTGCAGTTACCTTGAAAAAGTTTATTAAAAATGAACTTGTAAACAGTGCCACTCAAATGATTCGAATAGTGGAAATAAGCTTTATAAGGAAAAGCTCACTAAAAATAATTGGGCACAGATGTAAAAAGGATAAAAAAGCTATGATATTGAAGGTTATTATGAACAGCGCTCTTTATCCCTAAGATCAAAGCATGAAGAAAGGAAACATGCAGGATTTATGAGTGGTTCTCCTCTGATGGACCTGGAGGTATTGATATTTTGCCTCACCAGAGAGCATTTGGCAATTATCTGGAGGCATTTTTGGTGGTTAAAACTGGGGGAGTACTACTGCACCTTGTGAGTGGAGGCCAGGGAAGCTGCTAAACATCCTACTTGTGCTAAGTTTGAGAAATCCTGATCTAAGATAACTTTTTAATTTGCAATAGTAGTTAAATGTAGCACATTTAAATATTAAAAGAGTTTGTTTTATTTTTCCTTGGGGGTGTTTGAAAAACCTAACAAAGCTTTTCCAAACATGATTTTCTAAAGATCCTGATTATTTTTTATATTTGTCACAGCAAACCTAAGAGGGAGAGTAGTGTCCTCGACTCACTGACAAAAATTTACCATATTTATACTAAGAGCCACATTTTCTCTCCATATTTAAAATCTCCACATTTAAACATTTCTTCTAAAAATAATGGTTTATCTTTCAATTTGCTTATATAATTTGTTTAAAATGATAGAAAAGTTTTTGTATAAAATGCCAATTTCTTCTTTTAGGAATCAGCATCTCTACCGGAAGATGCATCAGTTCAACTCTATCCTCCAGATGAACAAGAACAAGAAGAACTTGATTTCTTATTTGATGAAGAGATGGAACAAGTAGAAGAACGAAAAAACACATTTACTGATTGGTCTGATAATGATTCAGATTATGAAATTGATGACCAGGATTTAAACAAGATTTTGATTGTAACTCAAACACCACCTTACATGAGAAAACATCCTGGAGGAGATCGAACAAGCAACCACATGTCTCAGGCAAAAATTACATCTGAACTTGCTAAAGTTATCAACGATGGCTTATATTATTATGAACAGGATTTGTGGATGGAAGAAAATGAAAACACACACACAGCCATAAAGGTAATTGCTTCTGGCCAACATCTTTCTGCTGATACTATGGCTTGACAGTGTGTTGTTGCATATATTTTCCTAAATTTTAAATTTTATTTTATTTTATGGGTCTTTATTTTAGAAAAATTTAAAGAAATTATATTTAATTTGAAAATTTCCAAGAAATATATCTGATAATCACAAACTGAGAAATAATATCTTATTAAAATTACAAGTGAAATGAATACTTAAATTACAAAGAAAATATTAGCACTTTGAAATAAGTCAGAGAAAGACAATCACATGATCTCGCTCATATGTGGAATCTAAGTAACAAAATAAGCTGATGTGTGGAGTGGATCCAGAGACATGGAAGCATGGAACAGAGTGCGGAATCTTGGAGGGTAGGTGGGTGGGAGGTAATCAACCAAAGACCTTATATGCATATATGCATAACCCATGGACACAGACAATAGGGTGGTGAAGATGGGAGGCAGGGGCGGGCTGGAGGGGGTTAAGGTGGGGAAAAGGGACATATGTAATACTTTCAACAATAAATAATTATTAAAACCAAAAAAATAAAGCAGAGCTTGGGGCTCAGTGTGATCACTGAAAAAAATTACAGTGTAATAAATACTTAAATTACAAAGAAAATATTAGCACTCTGACTAAAATCTTTGCTTTTTTTAGGTGAAAATAATAAGGCCCTTTCTCATAAGGAATAAAACCTGAAGTTAAGGACAGTCTTAGTTTACATGCTCATTCCTCACCTGGCTTTGGTCACCACAGCTATATGAGTGGGGCTTCTGAGCTGGGTTACTTTTGTTGCCTCCTGTACCTTAATCTATGGTGCATTCTCTGTGATAGTAGAACTGATTGTGGACAAATGTAGAAGATTAAAATGGCTGATTGTTTTTCATTCTCCAGTCATTACTGTGGTGCTAGGGATGCTATTGAAACCTTGTTCCTTTTAATTTTATTTCATTTCATTTTTATCTTCTTTATATTATTCTGATACCTATCTCAATTATTAAGGTAAAATATGAGATTGCCAGTGTAGTCAACTGGCCACCTGCATTTTTTGTATGAACTTTAATGGGATAGGTAGTTATTAAAAGGAATCTATTCTGCCATTAAATTGGTCAGAACCCCGCACCCCGCCCCCCAGCCAAAGTTAAGTATTTGTTTTGAGTGAATAATGAATGAGGGGAAAGTTATATAATTATAATGTAGGAAAGAGAAAAGCCAGCCACCTAGTGGTTGAATAGTGGGGACTGGCTGTCCATGGAGTTTCATATCACCAATAAGAAGTGTGCTTTCCTTGTCTTCATTTCTTTTCTTCCTGGAATTTCCATCAGTGTTTTCACCCGCTTCTCTAGCCACTGCCTTTTTGGAGACCCTGCCTCAGGGTATGGTAGCTTGTCAGTGACATAGAGCCAGTTTTCTCTGTCCTGCAGTGAGAGAGGAAGTTTGTTTTTATAACGTTTTTTTCATTGAAAGTCTTCCCTTGTATAATCATTGTTAATTTACTTGTGATACTTGGGTTTTATAAGTAATACCCAACTTAAATCCTTTTTGAAATTAATAATAGGTTAAAGTTACACTCCATTCATCCTTATCCCTCTACCCTGCTTTGTTCTTCAGCTTCTACCATTCTGTATATTGCACTTCTTTTCTGTTTTGATCACATGGATATAAGATCTATGAGGATAGTAATTTTTGTCTTATTTTGTACATTAGTGTATCTCCAGTGCTAGAACAGTTCCCGGCACTAAGTAGTGCTCAATTCATATTTATTAAAATGGATAAATGAATTACGGACTAGACATTCTGAACTAACCAAAGGAATTTAACCACTGTATACAATTTGCTCCTGTGGGAAAATATTTTCAGAGTTCTAAATAATGAACTTTTATGCCACATTGAGAAACATGGGCTATTTGTAGGTGATTATTTGCTTTAAAGTGTAGATAATAATAATTAAAAGCCATATAAAGAGTTAATTCAAAACTTAGATCAGTGGTTCTCAACCTACCTAATGCCACAACCCTTTAATACAGTTGCTCATGTTGTGGTGACCCCCAATTAAATTGTTACAAATTGAACATAATTAAAGCATAGTGATTAATCACAAAAACAATATGTAATTATATATGTGTTTTCCGATGGTCTTAGGCAACCCCTGTGAAAGGGTCGTTCGACCCCCAAAGGGGTCGCGACCCACAGGTTGAGAACCGCTGACTTAGAGCTATATGACTCTAAGCATTGTGGGTCTATTTGTAAGTGTCATGTTTTAGCCTATCATCTAACTTCTTATTTATAATTCCTGTGGGTCTTCTTAGAGAGAAATCGATCATTTCATGTTTGTTTGTTTGTTTATTTATTTATTTATTTATTTATTTATAATTTCTTTGTTGATTAAGGTATTACATATGTGTCCTTATACCCCCATTGCCCCCCCAGCACCCCCCTCATGCCCTCACCCCCCTGTTGTCTGTGTCCATTGGTTAGGCTTATATGCATGCATACAAGTCCTTTGGTTGATCTCTCCCACTCCCCCCACCCTCCCCTGCCTTCCCTCTGAGGTTTGATGGTGTGATCAATGTTTCTCTGTCTCTGGATCTATTTTTGTTCATCAGTTTATGTTGTTCATTATATTCCACAAATGAGTGAGATCATGTGATACTTATCTTTCTCTGACTGGCTTATTTCACTTAGCATAATGCTCTCCGGTTTTATCCATGTTGTTGCAAATGGTAAGAATTCCTTCTTTTTTACCACAGCATAGTATTCCATTGTGTAGATGTACCAGTTCTTTAATCCACTCATCTGCTGATGGGCACTTAGGCTGTTTCCAGATCTTCACTATGGTAAATTGTGCTGCTATGAACATAGGGGTGCATATGTCCTTTCTGATTGGTGTTTCTAGTTTCTTAGGATATATTCCTAGAAGTGGGATCACTGGGTCAAATGGGAGTTCCATTTTTAGTTTTTTGAGGACACTCAATACTGTTCTCCACAGTGGCTGCACCAGTCTGCATTCCCACAAGCAGTGCACTAGGGTTCCTTTTTCTCCGCATCCTCACCAGCACTTGTTGTTTGTTGATTTGTTGATGATAGCCATTCTGACATGTGTGAGATGGTACCGCATTGTCATTTTGATTTGCATCTCTCGGATAATTAGTGACTTTGAGCATGTTTTCATATGTCTCATGGCCTTCCTTCTATCTTCATATGTTTATTAATCTCTACTATGTGCCAGACACTGCTAGGTCCTGGAACTGGGATGGTAAAATGATAATAGTGTGTCTGCATGCCTGGTTCTTACAAATAATTGGTAGGGCAGACATTGAAACAAACCCACAGTAAGTACTTAAACACAGATTATGATAAGTATTCTTGAAGGAAAAGAACAGGTCCTAACTATTTTGGTTCAGTGGTTGGTTATAGTGTTGGCCCATAGACTGAAGGGTCCTGGGTTTGATTCTGGTCAAGGGCGTGTACCTCATTTACAGGCCCGATCCTCAACTTTGGTCAGGGGAAATATCTTCAGGTGAGGATTAACAACAACAAAACAAATAGGATGCTTTTGGATTGGGTTGTCAAGCAGTGCCTATGAGAAAGCCAAAATTATAGTCAGTTCTGAAGTATGAGTAAGAATAAACCATGCACAGAGGAGGTAAACCATATTCTAGGAAGAGGGAAGAGTGTCAGGTTTCTGAGATGAGAAAGGGTGTGGCATAAGGAATTGAAAAGCAAATCAGTGTTTTTATTTTTGTTTTGTTGTGTTTTTTTAAAATATATTTTTATTTCAGAGAGGAAGGAGAGAGAAAGAAACATCAGTGATGTGAGAGAATCATTGATTGGCTGCCTTCTTCATGCCCCAGACTGGGGATTGATCCTGCAACCCAGGCATATGCCTTGACCAGGATTTGAACCATGACCTCCTGGTTCATAGGTTGACGCTCAACCACTGAGCTACACCAGCCTGGTCAAGTTAGTGTGTTTATAAGAGGACAGTTATGGATATATAGCCTGATCATACAAGGCTTTGTTGGCCATGTTAGTTTTTGAATTTTACCTCAAGTTTAAAACCAGTACTTTAAATGGTTTTACAGAGACAACAGGACATAATTAATTTTATTTTTAAAAGATATCTCTGGTTAGTATAGTAGAGAATGAATTAGATGGGGACAAGAGTGGCAGAAGAAATCCAATTGAGAGGCTATTAAAGTAGTGGATGTTGGTAATTTAAGGTAAATTGGTGGCAGAGGAAAAATAGAAATGTGAAGACCTGGATCTGAACCCTGATGAATGATCATTTAGAAGTGGTTTAGGAAAGTGTTGTATAAGCAAAAAACTGGCTTCAAGATGAGAGAATAATCAGATGTGTCAGAAAATAGAGTTAGTTGTGAATGAAAAGAATGCCAAATTGATAGGATAGTTTGATATCAATCATTTGACTTTGCAACTCCCCCTCTCCCCCCCGCAAACAACAACAACAACAACAAACATAAAAAAAATAACCACCTGTTGCTGAATTCAAAAGCAGTATTGACCTGCACCAAAGAGTGAGTATAGGCTTTCTCTTTTGGGCTTGTCCTTATTGCTAAAGACCAAAAAAAAAAAGCTCTGCTAATAGGTAAAAAAGCATCTTCTTAAAAATAATTAAAGATCTTCAAGGTAAGTTATTAAAGTCTTAGAGAACTGGAATATTAAAACTAGTTTTGCTTTTGAAAAAATCAGCTGTGCTAAAGCCACCTAAAGCAGTGGTTCTCAACCTGTGGGTCGCGACCCCTTTGGCGGTCGAATGACCCTTTCACAGGGGTCACCTAAGACCATCCTGCATATCAGATATTTACATTACGATTCATAACAGTAGCAACATGACAGTTATGAAGTAGCAACGAAAATAATTTTATGGTTGGGTTACATGAGAAACTGTATTTAAAGGACCAGAAGGTTGAGAACCACTGACCTAAAGTATAGGGGTAAAAGACAAACATAGGGCCTAACCACAGCTGGGGTTTCCAACCAAAGTCCTTTTCCCAGTAAATTGGTACCCACAAGAAATATACCCTCAGTGAGAGAGAGCTTAACTTGCTTTCTCACCTATTCCTCTGCAGTGGTCAGCAAACTGCGGCTCGCGAGCCACATGGGGCACTTTGACCCCTTGAGTGTGGCTCTTCCACAAAATACCACGTGCGGGCGCGCATACAGTGCTATTGAAACTTCGTGGCCCATGTGCAGAAGTCGGTTTTCGGCCTGGGCGAGTCTATTTTGAAGAAGTGGCGTTAGAAGAAGTGGGGGGTGTTGGTCGGTCCGGCGACGGGAGACGTGGCGCAGGCATACCTTAATTAAGTTAATAACAATGTACCTACCTATATAGTTTAAAAAATTTCGCTCTCAAAAGAAATTTTAATCGTTGTACTGTTGATATTTGGCTCTGTTGACTAATGAGTTTGCCGATCACTGTTCTATTGGGATGGTATCCACAGATTACCTTATGATGGGGGAAATGTGTAGCTTAGCGATGAACATTACTTTGAATAAAGCACTTTTTATGTTTCTCTTAAAATTATCATGTTTTCTTTGATTACAAAATCCTCATTATTAACTGGTACACCTAGTACAGCAGTCGGAAATAAAAGGAAGATTTACTTTCAAAGATAGAAGAGTGACTGGACAGCTCACTGATGACTTGCCACCAGCAACAGTTGAATGCAAGAATGGAAAGACAGTATTAATACACCAAGGAAAAATTGCTATAAGCCTATACAGACAGCCATTTATTTATTAAAAAAAAAAAAGTTCCGTCATTTCAATGTATGTACATATGTGCTTTATGGTTTTTATTATTTATTTACCATAAGCAAAGGTCAGGGATTGTTATCTTCTAATTTTTTTTTACTGTTTTACTTCATTACTGCTGTGTATGTGTTCCATGTGAGTGAAGTAGGTGCTTATATGTAGGTGGGTTCTGACTTACTGCAAAAATCAAAATCATGTTACCTCACGCCGTAGGAACGGATCTCTGACATACTGTAATTTTATGCCTTGGAAAGAAAGATTTCAAGTACGAGGGTAATATATGAGCAATTGCAACCAGCAGAACCTCATCAAAGGAAATTGCAGAGGTATTATAAAAAGGAGCAGATGCCAAAGATGCATAAAGGACTGCAAAGCAAATGATAAATATGAAAATAAATTTAAATATATGTTATCTGTATTAAACTAAGTCTTGTAGATTTAATATAACATTAACAGTTATTAATGAGAGCAATAAATGATAGTATTCAAAGGTTTTTAGTCTGTAAAGAAGATTGGTTATAGTTAGAGTATTCATGTTGCCATTTGAAGGATAGTCATATGAAAAATAAAATTAGCCCTGGCTGGTTGCTCAGTGGCAGGGGTGGGCAAACTTTTTGACTCGAGGGCCACAGTGGGTTCTTTTTTTTTTTTTTTTAGTATATTTTATTGATTTTTCTACAGAGGAAAGGAGATGGATAGAGAGAAACATCGATGAGAGAGAAACATCCATCAGCTGCCTCCTGCACACCCCCTACTGGGTATATGCCCTCAACCGAGGTACATGCCCTTGACCGGAATCGAACCTGGGACCCTTCAGTCCACAGGCTGATGCTCTATCCACTGAGCCAAACCGGTTAGGGCCACAATGGGTTCTTAAACTGGACTCAGAAGAAGGAGCTGCGGCCGACGTTGCCATGTTAACACTGCTGCTGGTGAAGGAGCGGAGGGGAGAGCAAGAGAATCCTCCGCTCTTTCGGCTCCGTGGGCTGGATAGAACAGCCGAACAGGCCAGATCCGCGGGCCGTAGTTTGCCCACGGCTGGTTTAGAGTGTCAGACCATAGACAAAGGGTTGAGGGTTCAATTTCCAATCCTGGGCATGTTTCTGGGTTGCACGTTCCATCCCTGGCCCTGGTCAGGATGTCTGTGGGCAGCAACCAATAGATGTGTCTTTCACATTGATGTTTCTCTCCCCTTCCTCTCTTCCACTCTTTCTGGAAATCAATGGAAAAAATACCCTTGAGTGAGGATTTAAAATAAAATAGAATTAGAGGAAATAACCTTGAAACTAGGATAAAGGGAAAATGGAACAAGTCAAAGTATGAAATGGGGCCAGGCCTCCAGCACAAATGTGGTAGAATTAAACTCAAATATTTAAGAGCCCTGACCGGTTTGGCTCGGTGGTTACAGCGTTGGACCATGGACTGGAAGGTCTTCAATTCGATTCCAGTCAAGGGCATGTACCTTGGTTTCAGGCTCGATCCCCAGTGTGGCACATGCCGGATGCAGCTGATCAATGTTTCTAACTCTCTATCCTTCTCCCTCCTCTCTGTAAAAAATCAATTAAAATATATTTTAAGAAAATAACTAAAAGAAAATAAATAGTCAAATTGTATGTAAATACAGCCAAATTATGTTATTTACATATACCACATTAAAAAAAATAAAAAGCAAAAAGTTGAAAAGTTTGGAAAAATACATATCATAAAGCAGTAACCAACCAAAATGAATCTACAGGTTCAATGTAATCTGTCAATATCCTAACTGGCATCTTTGCCGAAATTGACAAATTGACCTGAAATTCATTTGGAAAATCAAGAAGGGACCTAAAATAGTAAAAACTACCTTGAAAAAGAACAAAGTTGAGGTATTTATACACAGCCCTTACTTGTAATAGTATAAGGATAGACACACAGATCAGTGAAAGAGAATTGAGAGTCTACACATAAACCCCTGTGTCTGTGATAAATTGACTTCGGCAAAAGTGCTTAACTATTCAGTAGGGAAAAAGTAGTCTTGAGACAAGTACATATCTACGTACCAAAGAATAAGTTAGATGACATGGTTATTTACCATGTGCAAAAATTAACTCTAAATTAACAACTATAAGAACAAACACTCTCTTTGCAAGAAAACGTGGAAGAACATTTTTTTAAATTGATCTTTTACAGAGAGGAAGGGAGAGAGATAGAGAGTTAGAAACATCGATCAGCTGCCTCCTGCACACCCCCTACTGGGGATGTGCCCACAACCAAGGTACATGCCCTTGACTGGAATTGAACCTGGGACTCTTCAGTCCACAGGCCTACGCTCTATCCACTGAGCCAAACTGGTTAGGGCTGGAAGAACATCTTTATGAATTCATATTTGACAATGGTTTGTTGTATGACAATAATAGCATAAGCAACAAAATAAAAAATATCAAAACATAAATTTTGTGCTTTAAAGGACACCACAAAGATAGTGAAAGGACAAAACATAATACCATTTAGTTTACCACCCCCCAAAATTAAATACTGAGGTGTAAATCTAAGAAAATATGTATAAGATTCATGTGAGGAATATAACTGCTGAAATCAAAGGAGAACTATTTCATTTAGGAATGCTCAGTATTGTCAGTTCTGCCCAATTTGTTCTTTAGATTCAATGTAGTCTCAATCAAAATTCCAAGAATTAATTTTGTGAATATCTACCAGTTGATTCCAGAAATTATATTTAGAGACACACAAGACCCAGAATAGCCAACTCATTATTAACAGAGAACTGATACTCCCCAGTTTCAAGAGTTGCTGTAAAGCTATCGTGATCAACACAGTGTGGTACTGTTGAAAAAGTAGACAAATAGGTCAATGGAACAAAATAGAGAGCCTGGAATATAATGAACTGATCTTTGGCAAAGGAGCAAAGGTAATACAATAGAGAAAATATTCTTTTCAACAAGGTGATGGAATAACTATACATCCACATGGGAAGAAATGAATCTAGACACAGATCTTATAATTTTTACAAAAATTAACTCAAAATGGACCACACACCTAAATGGATGACATACACAAAACTATAAAATTATTAGAAGATAACATTGGGGAAAATCTGAATGATCTTGAGTTGGGCAGTGACTTTCTGGATAAGACATCAAAAGCACAATCCATGAGAGAAGAGATTGGTGTTGGATTTCATTAAACTAAAAACTGGTCTGTGAATGATACTGTCAAGAATGAGAAGACAAGCCTCAGTATGGCAGAAAGATTTCTGGTAAAATTATTATCCAAAATATACAAAGAACTCTTAAAATTTAACCTGATTAAAAATAGGCCAAAGCCCTGGCCAGGTGTGTTTCTTGGTTGGAATGTTGTCCCATATACAAAAAAAAAAAATGCTGGTTCGATATTCTGGTGAGGGCATATACCTAGGTTGTGGGTTAGATCCCTACTCCGGCTCCTATGGGAAGCAGCCAATCGATGTTTTTCTCACATCTTTTTTTCTCTCTCCCTCTCCCTTCCCTCTGCCCCCCTCTTTCTCTCCCTCTCCCTCTCCCTTTCCCTTCCTCTCCCTTCTTTCTCTAAAAAATAAAATAAAGGGCCAAAGACCTGAAAAAGACAAAGATGACAGTTATGCATATGAAAATATACTCCATATGCCATCAGGGAAATGTAAAATAAAACAACATACTGCTACAGACAGAATGGCCAACATCGAACACTGACAACACCGAATACTGGGGAGGATGTGGAGCAACAGGAACTTTCATTTATTGGTAGTGGAAATGCAAAATGGTAGAGCCACCTTGGAAACTGGCAGTTTCTTACAAAAACTAAGCATATTCCTTGTCATGCAATCTAGCAAATCACCTATGTTGGTACTTACTCAAAAGAACTGAAAAGTTATATCCATAAGATGTTGATAATGGGGAGACCATGTGTGTGGGAGGGTATAGAGTATATAGTGACTGCATACTTTTTGTATAATTTTACTGTAAAACTAAAACTGCTTTAAAAAGCATTTAAAAAATTAGGTTAGGAGAACATATTCACAAATAATATTTAATAAAGGAGTCTTACAACTCAAAAGACAACCCAATTTAAAAAGTCACTCCAAGAGATACCATTTCATATCTTCTATAATGAGTACACAGTTGTCTCTAGGAATTAGGGGCACTCATCCCTGCACAGTTGAAAATCCATGTGTAAAATTAACTACAGCCCCTCAGTATTCACAGAGGATTTGTTCTAGGATACAAATTGTATGATATTCAAGTCCCTAATACAAAATGGCATAGGCCCGGCTGGGTTGGCTCAGTGGTTGAGCATCAACCTGTGAACCAGGTCATGGTTTGATTTCTGGTCAGGGCACATGCCAAGGTTTCAGGCTCCATCCCCAGTGTGGGTCATGCAGGAGTCAGCTGATCAATGATTCTCTCATCATTGATGTTTCTCTTTTTCCCTCTATCTTCCTCTCTGAAACCAATTAAAATATATTAAAATAAAATGGTATAGGAGAGTGCCTACATTTGGTCCCTCACATCCACAGATTCCAAACTGTGGATTGAAAATACTATATTTGATCCGCAGATGGATGAATTCACAAATGTGAAACCTCAGTATACAAAGGGCTGACTGCATATTATTTATTGAAAAAAAATTCAGGTATAAGTGGACCTGCCCAGTTCAAACTTATGTCATTCAAGGGTCAACTATAATAAAAACAATACACACAATTGTTGGTGAGATGAGAAGTAGTAATTCTCATAGAATACTGGTGAGAATATAAAATGGTCCAGTTGCTTTGGAATGCAGTCTGGCAGTTCTCAAAAGGTTAAACAGTTATCACACAACCCAGGAATTCCACTTTTAGGTATATGACCAAGAGAAATGACAACATATGTCCATATAAAACTTGTATGCAAATATGTTTTTAAGTTAAACTTTTATTGTTGAAAGTATTACATATGTCCTCTTTTTCACCTCATTGACCCCTTTTAGCCAGCCCTTGTCCCTCGCTCCATTGGTTATGCATATATGCATACAAATTCTTTGGTTGATCTCTTCCCACCCACCCATCTCCGCCTTCCTTCTGAGATTCCATGTTTCTATGTCTCTGGATCTGTTTTGTTCATCAGTTTATTTCATTAGATTCCACATATGAGTGAGATCATGTAATACTTGTGTTTCTCTGATTGGCTTATTTGCTTAGCATAATGTTCTCCAAGTTCCTCCATGCTGTCTCAAAGGGTAAGAGATCCTTCTTTTTTACTGCTGCATAGCATTCTATGGTGTAAATGTACCACCTTACAAGTACAGGCAGGTCTTTGCCTGTATTTGTGGCAGATGGTAAGAGGAACTTTAATTTTTGGGAAGTCCTTGGTATATAGCTGAAAATGGTGTTCAGGTTCAGTAGGAGATGCCACATTATCATAGAGACAGTGGCATCCTACTGACTTGGCAAGAGGAGAGAACCCTAAATTTCCCCTCACTCCACCACTTGAGCCATTCTTCTTCTCACTAGAGAAGAACACCAAGTGAGAACCCTTTTGGCAAAGCTTGGACCTATTCCTGACCAAGAGCCAACTCATGTGCAAGTTGCACTAAATGCAATTCTGGACCAAAAAGTAACTTCTCTGAACCTAGGGTGGGGATCATTCTTGTCTTCTCTACTTCATAGGGTTGTAAAGGATTTTGAAAACTAAAATAACTGGGCGTGTGTTTGGCTATATGGTTAGGTGGGACCAGGAATAGTGAATGATACAAATGGAGGGGAACCCAGGAATATAAAGAATGCAGCAGCTCAGGCTTTACATAGAAATTCTGACTGCATTAATAAAGTTCAGTCTATGGAATTCTTTCCTGGTGCCAGCATCAGACATTTCCATCGTTAGTCCTTGTGTTACGTATTTTTTTTTTTTAATGTGGTTTTATTGATTTTAGTGAGAGAGGAAGAGAGAAGGAGAGAGAGTAACATGGATGAGAGAGAAACATTGATTGACTGTGTCTTGCACACCCTCTACTGGGGATGGAGCCTGCGGCCCAGGCATATGCCCTGACCGGGAATGGAACTACCACCCTCTCAGTGCACAGGACGCATGCCCAAGCAACTAAACCACACTGGCTAGGGCTGTGTTATATATTTTCAAATGCAAAATTTTTAATTCTGTCTCCTAATACCTTATGCTGAAAGACTTCCTCAGATTACTTTCTGCTCATGTGTAACATGAGACTCAATGTAGTCACTCTCTCTTTATAAATTGTTTAGATTTGACTTGTTGCTGAATAGACAAGTGAATCAGGACACCTGATTTCAGGATGTACCTCACTATTTTTATTTTTTATATATTTTTATTGATTTCAGATAGGAAGGGAGAGGGGGAGAGAGAGAGAGAAACATCAATGCTGGGAGGGAATCATTGATCAGCTGACTCCTGCATGCCCCACACTGGGGATCAAGTCCCAACCCAGGCATGTGCTCTGACCGGGAATTGAACTATGACCTCCTGGTTCATGGGTTGACTTTCAACCACTGAGCCATGCTGGCTGGGCTGTACCTCACTATTTAAATTCCAGCCATAGTCTTTTGCATAAGCCAGTCTCTTATTTAATCTATTACCCTCCTCGCTGTGCAACTCACTTCATTGCCTGCGTCCTATAGGCAGAGGCCAGGCAATGGTTCAAGGCCATAGTTTGCTCTGGCATGGGGCACCATGGGAGAGACCTAGGGGGATGGGCCTGGTGTAAATCCCAACTCATGCAGAGGTCCTTATTTTAACACACATACTTAAATATGGTAGCTATATACTAAACTAACTCCTTGCCAGAGATTCATTTAATAACATGCTGAGTGCTTGCTGTGTGCCAGACCATACTGGGAGCTGAGAATGTGGTAGTGAATATGATTGACTGTTGAAAATATAACCTCCAAGTAATTCATAATGGTGATGTTGGTGGGAGTGAGGTGGATGGAGATAATTAAACCAGAAAATCTAGGCAATAGATAACTACCATTATTGACCATGGAATTTAGTTATGAACCTCTTCTTCAACAGGAAAGAAGAAACTTATTTTATGACCCAGGCGATGGTGTATTGTAGTGGAAGATTTTATCTACACTTGGAAATAATTTGTAATTTGCAGTTACTGGTATAATGTTCTGCAGATGTCAGTCCAGATTGTTTGATGATGGTGTTCAAATCTTACAGACTTTTTGTCTGAATTACTGAAAGAGGATGTTAAAATCCTCAATTGTGGTTGAAATTTATTCTTTTAGAGCTGTCAGTTTTGCTTCATGAATTTTGCAGTACTTATATGTATATTAGATGCAATATGTTTCTTTTATGAGATGTAATATGCATACATACATCGATATACATATATAATTATGTATTGATGAATTGACTCTTATCAGGAAATGTGCCTCTTAATTTTTATAATGTTCTGTCTTAAAGTCACCCTGTCAGTTTTCTTTCATCTCCTTAGTTTCAGTCTGTTATTGCCTTTATTTTAAAGGAGAGTTACTTAGAGACATTGTACAATTGGGTCTTATTAAGTTTTAATGTTTTTTGTGACCTCTGGTTATTCAAGCATTTTATAATATTTCATTTTCCTTTTTTGACTTCTTATTTATGCCTTTTAAACATTTTAAAAGTGTTTACTCTATAACTAATAGTATGCCTCCTTAACTTTTCAAAATCTATTTAGAGCCATTATTCTACTTCTTTTTACATCTCACTTAACATTTAATACTTTTTGGCTTACAAATATGTAATTTATAATTACAAAAATATAATTCCATTACCTTTGTGCTATTGTTGTCATGTCCTTTTACATATATTATAAATTGTATCTTAAAATATTATTTTGCTTCAAACTAACAGGTTCTTTTTTAAGGAAATAGTAAAAAGCAAAAATCAGCTTTTTATATTTACCTCTTTTATTCATTTCGATAATTTGTTTCTATCTGATATAATTTCCCTCTTAGCCTGAATAGCATTGTTTAGCATTTCTTATACTGTAGGTCTGTTGACAACAAGTCATCTCAGCTTTGATTTACCTGATAATGTGTTTATTTTACTCTGATTTTTGAATGATGTCTTTACTAGATAGGGATTCTAGATGGATAGTTTTTCCTTTTGCCATTTTAAAGATGATATTCCATTGTTTTCTGACATTTACTGTTTCTAATAAGTCAACTATTATTTATATGGTTGTTCCCTTGTATGTAATGTGTCTCCTACCACACTGCTTTCAAGTTTTCCACTTTACGACTACTTTTCAGCAATTTAACTATGATGTGTCTCAGAGTGATGTTCTTTGAGTTTACCCATTTTATAGTTAACTGAAATTCTTGGACCAATAATTTATTTTTCTTCAAAATCGGAAAATTTCAGTTATTTCTTTCTTACTCTTTAAAAAATTTCTAAAAAATGTTTTTTATTGATTTCAGAGAGAGGAAGGAAAGAGAGAGATAGAAACATCAATGAGAGGCTGCCTCCTGCATGCTCCCTACAGGGTATCAAGCCCACATCCTGGGCCTGTGACCTGACCAGGAATGTAACTGTGACCGCCTGGTTCATAGGTCGGCCCTCAACCACTGAGCCACACTGGCTGGGCTTTTTATTTCTATTTTTTTTTAAATTTTAGGACTTTAGTTAAAGTATTTGATGGTTTCACAGACCCCTGAGATTTTTTCTGTTTTCTTACATTTTTTTCCTCTCTGTTTTATAGATTGGATTATGTCTATAGTTCTACCTTCAATTTCACTAACATTTGTCTACCATCTTCACTCAATTTTTAAGCTCATCCAAATACAAACTTTTTGGTTCTACAATTTTTTTTTTTTGTAGATTCCTTTTTTTCTGCTGACATTTCCTCCCTGTTCATTCATAAAGACCATAGTTTTCTTTAGTTTGTCAAATATAAATATATATTTTATATAAATATATAACAATTAGAGGCCCAGTGCACGAATTCGTGCACGGGTGGGGTCCCCCTGCCTGGCTGGCAATCAGGGCCAATCGGCTGTGGGGAGGGACTGTGGGAGGTTGGACGGCCACAGGAGGTTGACTGTGGGAGTGCACTGACCACCAGGGGGCAGCTCCTGCTTTGAGCATCTGCCCCCTGGTGGTCAGTGCATGTCATAGCAACTGTCGGAACAGTTGCTTAGGCTTTTATGTATTTAGATTTTAGCCCCGGCCTGTATGGCTCAGTTGGTTGAGTGTTGTCCTATGCACTGAAAGATTACCAGTTTGATTCCCGGTCAGCACACATGCCCAGGTTGTGGGCTCAATAGGGGGCATGTAGGAGGCAGCCATTTGCTGTTTCTCACATCGATGTTTCTCCTCCTGACCTATCTCTCCCGCCCTATCTCTCTAAAAAGTCAACTTAAAAAACATATTAAAAATGTTTTTGAGTCCTTGTCTTAAAATCCAATGTTTGAAACATCTGAAAAATAGTTTCTATTGACTGCCTTATTTCCTGACAATGAGATGTATTTTCCTGTTTCTTTTCACAACTAAACTGGATATTTTAGCCATCCTATATAATAAAGAGGCAATATGCAAATTGACAATCACAAGATGGCGGCGCCCACATCGGGGTGGGCTGGCTGCTCTGTGCGCCTACCACTGGAGTCCCCTTAGCTCTGCCGGGGGGCCTCAGGTCCTCCTGCACCCCCTACTGACTGAGGCTCAGGCTAAGCCTCGGATGGCGGCTGCCGGAAGTGGCAGCAACAGAGGCGTGATGGGGGCGTAGCCTTCCCCTGATCTCCGGGTCACCTCCCACCTCTGAGGGCTCCCGGACTGTGAGAGGGGGCAGGCTGGGCTGAGGGACACCCCCTTCCAGTGTATGAATTTTCATGCACCAGGCCTCTAGTTATACTATAGAGATTATAGCTTATGTCATCTTGCTCTGAGGAATGTTTTAAAATGCCGGGCACATGGGTTGAAAATTGCAGCTCTACATATGTGTAGGTCAGGGCAGGAAACATCATAGTTAGAAAGGGGAAGTTTTAGGAGCCCCAAAGGCAGGGATTCTTCTTTGAGGTAAACTCAGATCTACTGACCCATTTTGCTGCTAACTTTATAAAAGGGTTCGGAACTGAAACTTCAGGTCCATCTAGATTTATCCTTCTTCACAAGTTTTCCATTGGTAGAGAATAAAGTGAAAACTTGTCGATGTGGTAGTAAAGATCTAACAGCTTTCTCTGATTTGTCAGGCCTTTTTGCCACTGGTTTCTAAAAACATTTTCTCATTCACTGGATTACTTTCTAATAAATGATTGCGTATTTTAAGCTTCTCATCTTTTCTCACATTACCTAATTTAGAATGCTTTTCTCTTTCTCTAAATTCTCATTCTTCAAGAGCTTGGTTGGCAAACTCATTAGTCAACAGAGCCAAATATCAACAGTACAACGATTGAAATTTCTTTTGAGAGCCAAATTTTTTAAACTTAAACTATATAGGTAGGCATTGTTATTAACTTAATTAGGGTACTCCTAAGGCTTAGGAAGAGCCACACTCAAGGGGCCAAAGAACTGCATGTGGCTCGCGAGCCACAGTTTGCTGACCACGGCCCTAGCCCATTTGGCTCAGCGCGTAGAACGTTGGCCTGTGGACTTAAGAGTTCCGAGTTTGATTCTGCTTAAGGGCATTTTTTTTTAAAAATCTTTATTGTTCAGATTATTACATTTGTTCCTCTTTTTCCCCCCCATAACTCCCCTCCTCCCAGTTCCCGCCCCACCCTCCGCCCTCACTCCCCACCCACTGTCCTCATCCATAGGTGCACGATTTTTGTCCAGTCTCTTCCCGCATCTCCCACACCCCTTTCCCCCCCCAAGAATAGTCAGTCCATTCCCTTTCTATGTCCCTGATTCTATTATAATCACCAGTTCATTCTGTTCATCGGATTATTTATTCACTTGATTCTTAGATTCACTTGTTGATAGATGCATATTTGTTGTTCATAATTTGTATCTTTACCTTTTTCTTCTTCTTCCTCTTCTTAAAGGATACCTTTCAGCATTTCATATAATCCTGGTTTAGTGGTGATGAACTCCTTTAGCTTTTCCTTATCTGTGAAGCTCTTTATCTGACCTTCAATTCTGAATGATAGCTTTGCTGGATAAAGTAATCTTGGTTGTAGGTTCTTGGTATTCATCACTTTGAATATTTCTTGCCACTCCCTTCTGGCCTGCAAAGTTTCTGTTGAGAAATCAGCTGACAGTCGTATGGGTATTCCCTTGTAGGTAACTGAGTTTCTTTCTCTTGCTGTTTTTAAGATTCTCTCTTTATCTTTTGCTCTTGGCATTTTAATGATGATGTGTCTTGGTGTGGTCCTCTTTGGATTCCTTTTGTTTGGGGTTCTCTGCGCTTCTTGGACCTGTAAGTCCATTTCTTTCACCAGGTGGGGGAAGTTTTCTGTCATTATTTCTTCAAATAGGTTTTCAATATCTTGCTGTCTCTCATCTTCTGGCACCCCTATAATTCTGATGTTGGTACGCTTGAAGCTGTCCCAGAGGCTCCTTACACTATCCTTGCATTTTTGTATTCTTTTTTCATTTTGCTTTTCCGGTTGGGTGTTTTTTGCTTCCTCGCATTTCAAATCATTGACTTGATTCTTGCGCTCCTCTGGTCTGCTGTCGGGAGTCTGTATAATATTCGTTATTTAAGTCCGTGTATGCTTAATTTCTAGTTGGTTCCCCAATATAAGATCGAGGGTCTCATTAGTTTTCTTGTAGATCTCATTAAGTTTATCTGCGGCTTCTAAACAGTTCTTGAGAGACCTTAAAAGTGTGGTTCTGAACTCTATATCTTCCATTGACAATTTTGTCCTGTTTCTTTGTCTCTGCATTTTGTTATGCTTCCTTGGTGCACCCCCTAGTGGTCTTTGTTCGCAGTCTTATAGTTAAATCTTTGTTGTAGCTAATTCCAGGGAGGGTTTGACCTCCAGGCCAAGTGGCTATGAGAATCAGCTGTGTCAGCAGTGAGAGAACTTCTGTCCTCTAGGGAGGTGCTAATCTAGCCTTTGCCTGAGGCTATCCGGCACATGCCTCTGTGCAGGGCTTCGGTGGGGCGGGTCGCACAGGATCAATAGGGTGGGCCAGAGAGAGCAGTTATGGCGGCTCTCAGTCCTGTCCCCAGGGGCTCTGCCTCTCTGAGTCCCAGCACCTGCTGCAAAGCTCAGAGAGAAAGCTGCACTCGCTCTGACCGAAGCCAGACAGTCCCGCTTCTCCCGTTTGAGTCTGGGTCCCTAAAGACTCGCCCGGATCTGGAGCTCAGAGTCTTCGACTCCCTCCCGATTGAAAACGCCAACCGCGCCCTCCGCCGCCAGCCCGCTCCTCGCACTCCGCACCTCAGAATTTGACTTCAGCACTGCGCCTCCTCTGAGTGTCCGTATGCGTTTCTCTTTCCTCCTAGTTGTAGGACTTCCACTCAGCCAGCGTTCCAGTGGTTCTGGGTGATGTCCGTTCTTTTAGTTTCACTTTTGAAGTAGTTGTTCAAAGCAGCAAACTCCGGCGTTAACCTATGTCGCCATCTTGGTTCTCCTCCGCTTAAGGGCATTTACCTGGGTTGCAGGCTCTGGCGTTAGGCAACCAATTGATGTGTCTCTTTTATATGGGAGTTTCCCTCTCTCCCCTTTCCTTCTACACTCTCTAAAAATCAATGGAAAAATATCCTCAAGTGAGGATTAACAACAACAAATTAATTAATAATAAAAAAGAGAGCTGCTTTTGTCCTATCCCTTATCACTTTTCATGTACTGCCTATTAGTTTTTATGGGTACATTTCCTTCTTTCTAGCTAACTTGTAAATTTCTTAAGGGTAGGGAATGTATGTTACACTAGTGTCCCGGTGCACAGATTTGTGCAATTGAAAGGAAATTTATTAGAAGAAATATATTAATATCGCTATTCACCCTTTCTCTATAATAGAATAGTGAGTGCTTTATATGTATTGCACATGCACGAGTCAACTTAGCCTTTTATATATATAGAATAAACTTGCTTAATTAGGCCTGCTTTCTGGTTTAGCTAAACTTTTCCCAGCCCAATGAAGCGTCCCAACTTCTCTTTCAGGTAATTGTCAGCAACACAGCAGTAAATATCAACATGAAGCAGTTTATTATTGTAGATCATGCAGGGAGAACAAAGGGTAAAATATTTAACTGTAGCAGTGTTTGACTATATTCTGCGCAGTGAGAAAACCTGAAGTCATTTTCAAGTTCCAACATTTCTTTTCAGTTGGGTTAAGTTTCTAAACTTTCTAAATCTCCATTTTCCGGCTAATGAAAAGAAAATAGGATTCTACTGAGTCTCCTATCTACCTACTCCAGGACTTCTGTGAGGATCAAATGAGATGAGGCACGTGAAAACGCTTCACAAACATTTGGTTAAGTTGTAAAATGTTTGCACCTGGCTATAAAGCAAGTTGGGTTCCTGGGCTGAAAAACTCAAGGAGGCTAGTCACTAGGGAGAGAAAGCCGGGTGTTGCTACCTGACATCATTACCTGGCGGCGCCCATAGCATCTGTTTTCCAGGCTGGGTTGAGCTGTGGGCCGCATTTTGTGCCATGGGGTCTCGGCAGCATTGACTGCGATTTGGTGGGGTGTCGCTCCGGAGTGGTGGTGGGGCCTGTGTCCCACTTGGGGGAAGCCAGGTGTGGTTTGTTGGCGCCAGGTCCGTGGTGCTGTTTATTTTTAAATGCCCAGTGTGTATCATGGCAGTTCCTGCGCTGAGCGTCTGTCCCCTGGTAGTCAGTGTGCATCATAGCTACCTGTCGGATGGATGGATACTTTGTTTTTTATTTAGTAACCTCTATAATACCCTAGTAATCTTGTGTGTAAATGCTCAGCAAATTTAATTAGAATGAATGCTCTGTTTTAATTACAAAGTATAATATTTCAGGGTTCTCTATGCCTCTTTAGACTCTGAATATTAATTATTAAGTAGAATGCTAGATTCTTTATTAGAACATTTTTTTTATTCTGTTGCAATATAAAAACTCATTTTTTGAGGTTGGTATCAATTATTGTCTGTTAGTTATGCTATTAGCCAGTTTAGTAATTAGATTCCTCCATTCTACTTCAGCAAGAAGTTGAGAACTTTAAGAAGCTAAATCTCATTAGTAAAGAGCAGTTTGAAAACCTAACACCTGAACTTCCTTTTGAGCCAAACCAAGAAGTTCCTGTAGCACCTTCGAAGTCCAGGCAAGGTATGTAAATCTGCTTTTGTGTAAGTGTCTGAATTCTATTAAAGCAGTTCTAAATTGTTTTTAAAGTTTGCTCCTTTATTTATAAAAACATTTAGATACTTGGTAAAAGGCTAGAATTTTAAAAGTCAACTTTTTATTTATCTTTTGGTGAACTTCAGAATATTTTAAAGACCTAAAAATACAGATTTTAAGATTGGTAAGATAGCCTTGTAGTAAACGGGCAGAATTTGAATGCCATTTTACTCTTAGTGAATAGGCAGGTGATTACATAGGTGACCTAGGAGTCATCTGTTATAACACCAGACTGTCTCAAACCTGGTTGCTTATTTTTTTAAAGTAGGCAGAATCAGTTGGTCCTCTATGTGTCTCTTTTGATTTTGAGATTGTGGGAATGTTTTTCTTCTCAAAACTTAGATAAATTTTCACTGACTTGCTGATTTTAAAAAATACCCCACTAGTTCATTCTTTCGTCTTAAGATCTTAGCTTTATATGGAAATCTAAATACATTTGGAATAATCATAAAATTAATCTGACTTTTTCAAGGCAAGTGTAAGTGACTTTGTTATAGTCTTTTCTTGAAGTCAGGTTAAAGAAAAACTTTTAATTTGGAAAACTTCAAACCTATACAAAAGTAGAGCAAATTATCTAATGAAGCCTCTGTGTACTTATTACCTAACTACTAGTTACTTTATTAGACCATTGCCAATTTTGTTTCATCTCAACGCCACCTGACACTTGATTTTTTTAAAGCAAAATCCCAATCATATTATTCATATTTTTTCATTTCTAAACATTTCTGTATGTGTCTTTAAAAATATAAGGAATAGCCCTAACCAGTTTGGCTCAGTGGATGGTCGGCCTGCAGACTGAAGGGTCCCAGGTTCAATTCTGGTCAAGGGCATGTCCCTTGGTTGTGGGCACATCCCCAGTAGGGGGTGTGCAGGAGGCAGCTGAATCAATGTTTCTCTCTCATCAGTGTTTCTAACTCTCTCTATCCCTCTCCCTTCCTCTCTGTAAAATAATCAATAAAATATATTTTTAAAAATAGGTATAAGGAATATCTCTTAACATAAGCAACACTATTACCATATCTAAAATTAACAGTAATTTTTTTTTTATAATATAATTGAGGCCCGCTGCACAAAATTCATGCACGGGGGTGGGGGTGGTCCCCTCAGCCCAGCCTGCTCCTTCTCCAATCCGGGACCCCTCGGGGGATGCCCGACTGCCTCTCGCAATCCAGGACTGCTGGCTCCTAACTGCTCGTCTGCCTGCCTGCCTGATTGCCCCTAACCACCTCTGCCTGCCTGATAGTTCCTAACTGCTCCTCTACTGGCCTGATCACCCCTAACTGCTGCCCTGCTGGCCTGATCGCCCCTAACTGTCTCTGCCTTGCCCTGCAGCCAGGACCCAGGATTCCTTCCTCCGGCCAGTTGCAGTCACCCCGGACTTGGGCTTCCCTCCCTCTAGCCAGCCGCAGGCACCCAGGACCCAGGCCAGCTTCGCCTGGGCCAGCTGTAGCTGCAGGGGACTGTGGGCGGGCGGCTTGTTGCTCTCCCGGGCCGCAGGTGCAGCTGCTGGTGCCCAGGACTGCGGGGCGTGCAGCTTGTCCCTCTCCCGGGCCGCAGGTTCAGCCGCTGGCGCCGGGGACCACGGGCAGGTGGCTTGTCCCTCTCCCAGGCCACAGCCCTGGCCGCTGGTGCCTGGGACCACAGGGCATGCGGCTTGTCCCTCTCCCGAGTTGGGCCGCTGGCACCCGGGGCTGCCGGGCGGGTGGGTTGTCCCTCTCCTGGACTGCAGGCACAGCCACTGGTGCCCGGGACCGCGGGACATGCCACTTCTCCCTCTCCTGGGTCATGGGTGCAGGCGCAGCCGCTGGTGCCCAGGACTGCGGGGCAGGCAGCTTGTCCCTCTCCCAGCCTACAGTCTGGCTGATCCCCATTCTTCTCTCTCAAGCTTATTTGTGCCTGGCTGGTCCCCATTCCTCTTTCACGAGCTTATTTGTGCCTGGCTGGTCCCCGTTCCTCTCTCCCCAGTGTTGAGTGTCAGAGTTGTGACAGTGTCATGAGGGTGTGACGACCATTTTCATATTAGCTCTTTAATATGTAGGATTTTTATTGATTTCAGAGAGGAAGGAAGAGGGAGGGAGAAATAGAAACATCAATGATGAGAGAGAATCACTGATTGGGTGTCTTCTGCACACCCCCTATTGGGGATGGAGCCCATTACCTGGGCATATGCCCTTGACTGGAATCGAACCTGGGACTGCAGGCCGATGCTCTATCCACTAAGCCAAACTGACTAGGGCTAAAATTAACAGTGATTTCTTAATATAGAATACTTAGTTTTCAAATTTCCTCATTCATCATGTTTTTTAAAAATCATATCCATGTAAGTTCCAAACAATGTAATAGGTTGATATGGCTCTTTTAGTCTATAGGTTCATATTATTGTTTTTCCTTGCAATTTATTGTTGAAGAAATGGGATTGTTTATACTAAGAATTTTTTTTCACATTCTGGATTTTACGGATTGCATCCTAATGGGTTCATTTAACCTGTTTTCTGGTCCTGAATTTTCAATAAGTATTATTTTGCTACAAAGGCTTGATCATATTGAGACTTAAATTTTTACATTCGATATAAATATTTAAAATCTTTTGTTTTTGTTGATCTATATTTTTTCTAGTTGTACTATTTTCAGTTCTAATCTTTAATATTTCTGCTTGGTTTGGGTTTATTTTGCTACTCCTTTTCTAGTTTCTTAAAGCAGAAGCTTAGATAATTGATTTGAGAACTTCTTTCCTATTATAAGCAATTAATACTATACGTTTTAAGCATTGTTTAGGTGTATTACACCAATTTTGATATGAAGAACGAAATTTATATTATTGCCTTGAGACTTTTCTACTTAGGTATTTAATCATACATATTTTTCTTTAAGCACTCTTTTAACTGCATTTTACAAATTTGATGTTATATTTTAATTTTTCTTTTCTTCAAAGTATTCTCATTTCTCTTGAAACTTCCTTTTTGATTCATGGATTATTTACAAATGTATTAATTTTTGAGTGCTTGGAAATTTTCCTTTCTGTTATCCATCTTACTGATACATTAGTTATTTTTTTCCAGTTGCTTTCAAGAATTTTAAGTTTTAAGGATTTAGAGTGTGCTGTGTCTGGGCTATTATATCTTCAAAAAACTTTTTTTTTAAAAAATATATTTTATTGATTTTTTACAGAGAGGAAGGGAGAGAGATAGAGAGTTAGAAACATCGATGAGAGAGAAACATCGATCAGCTGCCTCCTGCACATCTCCTACTGGAGATGTGCCCGCAACCCAGGTACATGCCCTTGACCGGAATCGAACCTGGGACCTTTTAGTCCGAAGGCCAACACTCTATCCACTGAGCCAAACCGGTTTCAGCTTCAAAAAACTTTTTATCTCTGCACTTTTTCTCTCTCCTAGACTTTATGACTGGAAAAGCAAAAATTTTGCTGAGTTCTGCTTCAGTGGCATTTTATTTATTAAAAAAGTAAATAAATAAAGTGGCAGTTGTCATGTGGCATCTTTTTTTTCCTTCTTCTTCTTTAGAGAGAGGAAGAGAGACGGGGAGAGAGAGAGAAAAATCGATGTGAGAGTAAAAACCAATTGGCTGCTTCTTGCACACCCCGTACCAGGGATGTAGCCTGCAACCCCAGCATGTGGCCTGACCAGGAATTGAACCAGAGATCTCTTGGTACATGGGATGACGCTTAACCAATGGAGCCACCCGGCAGGGCATGTAGCATTTTAATTATCAGCCTTCGGTGAACATAAACAGCATAAAATAATGTTCTGTTTTTATAAAGGCAATTTCTGTCCATTAAGACAATGAGTACTATGGGCAAGCTTCACATGGTCCAGGTATATAGCTGTGAACTGATTTGATTTTGTAACAATAAATTTTGGAAAATTAGTATATTAGCTAGCACACCCTTTAGTGCACTAGTTCCTAAACTTTATCAAGTATCAGAGTCACTGTTAAAACAAATTAAAGGGCTCTGTATCCAGTGTTTCTTGTTTATGCATTTCTAGCAAGTTCCCAGGCTATCCTGATACCACTGGTTGGGAAAACACTTTGAAAATCAGTGCTTTAGCCTAGTCCTCTGAAATATCAGTCTTCTCTGATAAACTTTTAGCAGAAACTGTGTGGTAAACAATCACAATTGAGGTTCCTTGAAGAGCAGATGGTCTAATCTTTTGTTTTTCTACTGCTTTTTTAAGGCATCATTTATATACCATAAAATTAACCCACATTAAGTATATAGTTTGATGCTTTTCAGTAAATTTGTATAGTTGTACACCAGCACCACCATTCAGTTTTAGTACAAGTCCATCATGCTAAAAAGTTCCCTGTGATAATTTGCAATTAATTTCAACACGCAGCTTCAGTCTGTATTAACCAGTGATCCGTTTTCTGTCTGTATGTTTTGTACTTCCTAAAAATTTTATTTAACTGGAATCATTCAGTTATATATATATATATATATATATATATATATATATATATATATATATATATATTTTTTAAATATATTTTATTGATTTTTTACAGAGAGGAAGGGAGAGAGAGAGAGAGTTAGAAACATCAATGAGAGAGGAACATCGATCAGCTGCCTCCTGCACATCTCCTACTGGGGATGTGCCCGCAACCCAGGTACGTGCCCTTGACCGGAATCGAACCTGGGACCTTTAAGTCCGCAGGCCGATGCTCTATCCACTGAGCCAAACCGGTTTCGGCTGGAATCATTTAGTTATATTTTTGAGGTTAATTCATGTAACATCTATCAGTACTTTGCTCCTTTATTATTGCTAAGTAGTATTCTGTAGTATGGACAGATACATTTTGTTTATCCAGTTGATGAATATTTGGATGTTTTCAAGAAAGTTTTGGCTGTTATGAAAAATGCTATTTGAACATTTATGTGCAAGAGATGGCCCCTGATTTTGATTAAAAAGTTCTAATATCTAGATGATATTTATGTCACTTGAGGCTTATAGATGATTAAAAATTTTTAATATATTCTTGTTCCTTAATCACTTATATTTATAGCAATAAAACTTTTATCTATAGATATTTTTTGTACGTGTTACTATCTTAACTACTTTTTAAAATATATATATTTTTATTGATTTCAGAGAGTTACAGAGAGGGAGGGAGGGAGGGAGGGAGAGAGGGAGAGAGAGAGAGAGAGAGAGAGAGAGAGAGAGAGAGAGAGAGAGAGAGAGACATCAATGATGAGAATCATTGATTGGCTGCCTCCTGCATGCCCCCTATTGGGAATTGAACCTGCAACCTGGGCATGTGCCCTGATTGGAATTAAATTATGACCTGCTGGTTCATAGGTAGATGCTCAACTACTGAGCCATACAGACTGAACTGAAATATATCTTTTTCAAATCAGTTGTTTGAATCAGGACCAAACAAGGTGTACTTATTGCATTTGATTAATAGGACCATTAAGTTACTCTTAATCTATAATAATTCATCTTTTGTTTTTCTATGCCAGTGATTTGTCAAAGAAACTGGTTAATTTGTCATAGGATTTCTTTTTTTTTTTTAAATATACTTCTTTATTGATTTCAGAGAGGAAGGGAGAAGGAGAGATAGAAACATCAATGATGAGAGAGAATCACCGATTGGCTGCCTCCTGCTCATCCCCCACGGGGGATCGAGCCCGCAACCCAGGCATGTGCCCTTGACTGGAATCGAACCCAGGACCCCCCAGTCCACAGGCCAACGCTCTATCCACTGAGCCAAGCCAGCTAGGGCTGTCATAGGATTTCTTATGATTTACTTGATTGTATCTTCATATCATTTAATATGTTTATTTATTTCCTCTGTTTCTTAGGAACTGGTATTTAGATATAGAGGATTTAGTATATTCAGGGTTTTTATTTCTGGTGGCTAGACTGTTTCTTAGGCACAGTTGTTTACTTCTATTACATCATACAATGTCTTTCAGGCTCACTTTTACTGGTGTTTTGATTGATTTGATCATTAGGTTTACATGTTACCAGCCTGATTCATCATAGTTTCCCTTCAACTTGTTTTTTTTTTTTTTTTTGTCAGTTTTAGGCACACAGCAAAATTAAAAGAAAGGCACAAAAATTTCCTATGTACTCCAAGCCCCCAAGTTGGCATAGCCATCACCCACCTGGTGAAGGATGTTGCTTCCACATAGCAGCATTCTACATCAGAGTAGTGTACTGGTTATAATTGATGAACCTACATTGACACATCATAATCAACTGAAGTCCATCATTTTCATTAGAGTTTACTGTGATGTTGTACATTCTATAGGTTTGGACAAATTTACGATAAAGTGTATCCATTATTATATTACTAGAGGCCTGGTGCACGAATTTGTACATGGGTAGGGTCTGGTGGGTCCACCCCATCGGGGCCATTTGGGCTGGGCTGGCCAGGGGGAGGGGACGCGGAAGGTTGTTGGCCGGCCCTATCCCCGATAAGGGTGGTAGGGCCAATTGGGGGCGAGGCTGGCTGAGGGGAGGGGCCGTGGGCGGTTGGCAGGCTGGCCCTGGCCCTGCCCCCTGGTCAAACTACCAGTCGAACTCCAGGTTGAGGGAACAATTTGCATATTATCCTTTTATTATATAGGACTAGAGGCCCGGTGCACAAAAGTTTGTGCACTCGGCGGGGGGGGGAGGGGGCCCTCAGCCCGGCCTGTGCCCTCTCGCAGTCTGGGACCCCTTGGGAGATAACGACCTGCTGGCTTAGGCCTGCTCCCGGGTGGCAGAGGGCAGGCCCAATCCCTCGGTGCAGCCCCTGGTCGGGCTCAGAGCAGGGCTGATTGGGGAGTTGGGGCGCCGCGCCCTATCATGCACAGATTGGGAGGTTGTGATGCCACCTTCAGTTACGCTCAGGGTAGGGCCGATTGGGGGGTTGGGGCACCGCCCCCTGTCACACTCAAGGCAGGGTCGATGGGGAGGTTGCGGTGCCACCCTCGGTCACGCCCAGAGCAGGGCCCATCAGGGGGTTGGGGCGCCGCCCTCTATCACCCACAGAGCAGGGCTGATCATGTGGTTGAGGCGCCGCCACTCTCACACTCAGGGCAGGGCCAATGGGGAGGTTATGGCTCTACCCCGTCACACACAGAGCAGGGCCCGTGGGGGGTGGGGGGAGGATTGGGGAGCTCCCCCCTATCAGGCACAGAGCAGGGCTGATCAGGGGGTTGGGGCGCCTTCCCCTGTCACGAACAGAGCAGGGCGGATAGGGAGGTTGTGGCCCCACCCCCTGTCACACACAGAGCCGCAGGGCGATCAGGGGGTTTGGGCGCTGCCCCCTGTCACGCTGATCCCGGTGCCGGGAGGCCTCATGGCTCCGCTGATCCCGGTGCTGGGAGGCATATTACCCTTTTACTATATAGGGTAGAGGCCTGGTGCACGGTTGGGTGCCGGCTGGTTTGCCCTGAAGGGTGTCCTGGATCAGGGTGGGGGTCCCCACTGGGGTGCCTGGCCAGCCTGGGTGAGGGGATGATGGCTGTTTGCAGCTGGTCATACACCCTTCAGGGTGGGGGTCCCCACTGGGGTGCCTGGCCAGTGTGGGTGAGGGGCTGAGGGCTGTTTTCAGGCTGTGGGTGACTGAAGCTCCCAACTGCTCCTTTTTTTCTTTTTCTTTTTTTATTCTGGGCCAGCTTTAGCTTGAGGCTTGGCTCTAGCTCTTAGGCCTCCGTGGCTGAAAGTAGCTTTCTGGCCTTTGCTTACAATGTTGCGAATCTGCTGGCTGAAGTCCGGCGGTATTTGTTACAGAGTTTCTTAAACTGCCGGCTCAGAGGCCTGCAGCCGCAGGCGGGGAACATTGGTTTCCTCCGTCTCTGAGGCAAGCAAGCCTCATGTTAGTTTCAAGCTGCCTGGCTGCCAGCTGCCATCTTGGCTGACAGTTAATTTGCATATCTCGCTGATTAGCCAATGAAAAGGGTAGCGGTCGTACGCCAATTACCATGTTTCTCTTTTATTAGTGTAGATTACACTTAGTATTTTCATTGCTGTAGAAATCACTCAATATCTACACTAATAAAAGAGAAACATGCAAATTGGTGTCACTCTGCTACACCCACCAGCCAATCAGGATGAGTATGCAAATTAATCCAACAAAGATGGCGGTTAATTTGCATATGCAGGCACAGAGCAAAGACTGAAGGCTCTGGCCCCAGCGAAGACTGAAGATGACTGAAGATGACTGAAGACTGAAGATGTTTGGCTTCTCCGCTGTGGCCAGAGCGGAAAAGCCTTGAGGCTGGCCTTCTCTGCTGTGGCTGGAGCGAAGGCCTAGGTCCCGGGTTCCGGAGAAAAACCGGTGCCGGCAGCCAGGGGAAGGAAGGCCTATTGCACAAATCTCTTTGTGCAACGGGCCTCTAATAGTTTACATAAGTTTCATTCTTGGTGTTGTATGTCCCTAGGGTATTATATAATGAAATGTATCTACCATACAATTATACAAAATAGTTTAACTGCCCTAGAAATCCTCTCTATTTTGTCTATTCATCCCTCCCCCCCACCCCACTGGCAATCACAGATCTTTTTACTGTTCATAGTTTCCCATTTCCTGAATATTGGATAGTTGGAACCATACAGTATGTAGCCTTTACAGATTCTTTACAGATTGGATTCTTACACTTAGTAATATGCAGTAAAGTTCCTCCATGCCTTGTCATGGCTTGATAGCTCGTTTGTTTTTAGCACTGCATAACATTCCATTGTCTGGATGTACCACAATTTATTTACTCATTACTTACTGAAGGATGTCTTGGTTGCTTCCAACTTTGGGCAATTATGAATAGAGCTGCTATAAACATCCATGTGCTGGTTTTTGTGTGAACATAAGTTTTAAGCTCCTTTGGGTAAGTACTAAGGAGGGCAATTACTAGATTATATAATAACTAGAGGCCCAATGCACAAAATTTGTGCAAGGGTAGAGTCCCTAGGCCTGGCCAGCGATCAGGACCAATCTGCAGGGCGACCAGGGGGCCCCTGCTGGCACCCACCTTAGCTGGCCTGGGGCCTGTGGGCTGGGGGCAGCTCCTGCTTTGAGTGTCTGCCCCTTGGTGGTCAGTGGGCGTCATAGCAACCGGTCATTCCGCCGTTCAATTGATTTGCATATTAGGCTTTTATTATATAGGATAGTATGTTTAGGTTTAGAAACCACCAAACTATCTTCCATGCTGGATGTACTGTTTTGCATTCCCACCACCAATGAATGAGAGAGAGTTCTTATTGCTACACATCCTCTGCAGCATTTGGTGATGTCAGTGTTCTTAATTTTGGCCATTCTAATAGGTGTGTTGTGGTATCTCATGTTAATTCATATTTCTCTGATGACATATGATGTGGAGCATATTTTTATTTCCTAATTTGCAATCTGTACATCTTTAAGATACCTGTTTAGATCTTTGACTCATGGTTTTTAAATAAACTTTTTATTGTGATAGTATTACAGATATCTCCCCTTTTCCCTCCCTTTACCTCCATCCTCCCAGTCCCATCCTTGCCACCCCCTGCCATGTCTTCACCAGCCTATTGCTGGTGTCCATGGGCCATGCCTGTAAGTATATAAGTTCTCTGGTTTATCTATTCTTGTCCCCCCAACCCCACATCGAGGTATGTCAGTCTGTTCTATGCCTCCATGCTTTGGGTCTTATTTTGTTGGTCAGTTAATTCTGCTCATTAGATTCCACAAATAAGTGAGATCATGTTATATTTGTCTTTCTCAGGTTGGCTTATTTCACTTAGCATAATATTTTCCAGGTCTGCCCATGCTGTCCCAAAGGGTAAGAGTTCCCCCTTTTTTACAGCTGCATAGTATTCTATTGTATAAATGTCCCACAGTTTTTTTTTTATCCATCCATCTACTGATGGGGGCACTTGGGCTGTTTCCAAATCTTAGCTATTGTAAATAACGCTGGGAACATAGGGGTGCATATATTCTTTTTTTATTGGAATTTTGGGGGTTTTAGGATGTATTCCCAGAAGTGGGATCACTGGGTCAAGGGAAGGAAGTTCGATTTTTAAATTTTTGAGGAAATTCCATACTGTTTTCCATAGTGGCTGCACCAGCCTGCATTCCTACCAACAGTGAAACTAGTCTTCCTTTTTCTTCACATCCTCGCCAGCATTTGTTGTTTTCTTGTTGAGTTTTAAGAGTTCTTGTTTTATCTTGAATAGCAGTCCTTTATCAGCTATGTTTTTGCAAATACTTTCTCTCAGTCTGTGGCTTGTTTTCTTTCTCATTCTCTTAACAGTCTCATTTGCAGAGCATACATTTTTAATTTTAATGAAGTCCACCTTATCAATTATTTCTTTCATGGCTTATGTCTTCAGTGTTGAATTTCCCTTCTGTGTTTTACCAACTGGTTTTATACAGTCATTGATGAATATTCCCTAGATTTTATACTTCATTAAAGTTGCAATATACAGTAGGTCCTTGAATAATGTCATTTCATTGAACATCATTTGTTAAAATGTTGATAAGATGCCATAGGAACTTAACTCTTTGTCTATATAAATGAGCCTGTGGTAAAGTTGATTTTGTTATATGTTGTTTCAATTAAAGTCACAGAACCTATTGATGATGTTAAATGGAGATTTACAGTAGTCTCTTTTTTAAAAAAATTCCTTCTGTATTTCTTACCTTCAGTTCTTTTTTTATTTTTATTTTATTTATTTATTTTTTGTTGTTACTGTTTTTTTTTATTGCTTAAAATATTACAACAAGTAGTACATTTGTCTCCTTTTTCCCCCCCTTGACCTTCCCCCAGTCTCCCCTACCCCCCAGCGTCTTGTGTCCATTGATTATGCTTATATGCATGCATACAAGTCCTTTGGTTGATCTCTTACCCCTTACCTTCAGTTCTTGAAAGAATACTCTTATCAATTTTTTGGTTACCCTGATACTCAATTTTTACAGGAAAGGAAGGGTAAATACTTGTTTCTTTCTTTTTTATTCAATGTATCAATTTTCTGAATGAGTTGGTGTCCCAGCAACCTACAAATATGATTAAGTTGTAAAGTGCCATTATGAACTTATAGAGCTTATTTATTTGATATGTTTAATTCATTTCAGTCATTATTTTTAGTGGTCAGATCACTTCATTTTACTAGTGGGGTACCCTTAAGTTTTCTGTTGTGTCCTCATGACCTAAGCTAGTCTTTTCTTTTTTTAAAAAAAATATGTTTTTATTTATTTCAGAGAGAGCAAGGGAGAGGGAGAGAGAGAGAAACATCAATTATGAGAGAGAATCATTGATCGGCTGCCTCCTACATGCCTCCTGTTGGGGATCAAGCCCGCCACCCAGGCATGTACCCTGACTGGGAATCTCGAACCATGACCTCCTGGTTCATGATCACTGCTCAACCATTGAGCCATACTAGCTGGGCAGTATTTTCTTTATTAACCTCATTGCTGTCTGGCTCCAGATTTTCCAGGCTCATGTTATGCTTTGCTCCAGACTTTATTTCTTCTAGCAGACCAAGTCAGTAGGAAATGGAATTTAAAGACTATAGTCTGGTTTCTGGGAAATTTTCTGTTTCTGGGTTGTTATTGCTCCTAGATCTTCTACAAAGGCACTGATTTTTACATATATTTCAGTATAAGATCATAATGTTATCCTTGAGATTATATTTTTGGAATAAGGAAAAACAGCATTAATACAATTCTGTTAAATTGATCAGTCATTTGGTGGGGATATACCTTTTCTAAATGCTATTATAGGCACTAGTGCACTAATAAAAGATTGTGGCTCTTTTAGGGAAGCACTGAGACTTAGCCTTAGCTAAGTCTCTAATAGGATGATCTGTAAGAAAATAAATTTTAATTTAATAAATCAAATAATAAATGGATAAAATGCAGAGATGACAAAAGCAGGAAAGTCTGGTAACAGTACAGAAAGTGGATTGGGAGGGGAGATGGCAAGACAGGGAGACAAGCTAATAGAGTGGGTAAGTTCACTTTTGAGTTTACAAACTTTTGTCTAGAATAGTGGGCACTCAGTATTTGAATGAACAAAAGATTTTTGTGTGAATCTAAAGAAGTCTGAAGAAAAATCATATAGAAATGGAGCTTACATTTTTAAAAATTGATTTTTAGAGAGTGGAAGGGGGAAAGAGAAACAGGGATGTGAAAGAGAAACATCGATCAGTTGCCTCCTCCACATGCTCAGACCAGGGATCAAACTTGCAACCTGGTATGTGCCCTGACCAGCAATCAAACCCACCACCTTTTGGTGTAAGGGTCGTTGCTCTAATCCAGTGATGGCGAACCTATGACACGCGTGTCCGAGGTGACACGCGAACTCATTTTTTGGTTGATTTTTCTTTGTTAAATGGCATTTAAGTATATAAAATAAATATCAAAAATATAAGTCTGTTTTACTATGGTGGCAAATATCAAAAAATTTCTATATGTGACATGGCACCAGAGTTAAGTTATGGTTTTTCAAAATGCTGACACACGGAGCTCAAAAGGTTCACCATCACTGCTCTAATCAATTGAGCATCTCTGGTGAAGGCTGGAGCTGACACTTACTTTAGATAGATAGATAGATAGATAGATAGATAGATAGATAGATAGATAGATGATAGATGTATTTTATTGATTTGAGAGAGAGAGAGATTAATGATGAGAGAGAATCATTGATTGGTTTCCTCCTGCATGCCCTACATTGGGTATTGAGCCCGCAACCCAAGTATGTTCTCTGACGAATCGAACTGTGACCTCCTGTTCATGGGTCGACATTCAGCCACTGAACCACACCAGCGGGCTGGAGCTTACACTTTTGACATTACTACTTAATTCATGTGCTTGCTTAGTATTTTGCTATAGAATTTTCACAAACTAATTAGTGAAACAAATGAATAGAAAAATAGTCAAAGGATGTGAATGGAAAGTTCACAAAAGGAACTCGGAGTGATAACTAAGCATATGAAAATATGCTCAACTTCACTAGTAACCAAGGAAATACAAATACCATTTAAATCTCATAAGATGGAAAAATACTTAAAAATCTGAACAAAAACCAGTCTTGACCAGGGTGTGAAATTGGTGGGGTTATAAATTGATGAAGCCACTATACAAAGCAGCTTGCAGTCAGTATTTAAGTAAGTCAGTAGATGCATGTGCCATTTGACTTAGCATTTCCATTTCAGATATGAAAACTAGAAATATGCTCATACCTGTACTAGAAGACATGTTCTTTTACTGTCAGTGCAGAAGTGTTGATTATACCAAAAAACAAACAAAACAACTAGAAATAACATAAATGTGGATGTTCAGGAGAATGAATACATTCTGATATGTTTGTATAACAGCATAATATTTTGCAGTCATATGAATAAACCAGAGCTATGCAAATATGACTATTCAAGTCACAAAATATTGACTGGAAAAGCTTTCAAAATGATACATATAGTATGATGTCACTTATATAAAGTTTATTATGGAATATAATATTATTACATGTATAATAATTGATAAAAATCTTAAACTTAAGACTCTGGTTATCTCTGAGGAGGAAAAGTAAAATGTGATTAGGGAAGGTTAGACAGTGGGCTCCAGGCTGTTTTTTTTTAATTAAAAAAAAAAAAAAAGATACAGCAAAATTAAAATTTAGAAAAGCTAGGTAATTTGTAAACAAGTGATTTTTTTAAATTTTTATTCTTATATATTTGAACTGTTTCCAATGAAGAAATCCTTTGAGAGTAAAGAATTTCAGAATTACCCTTTTTCTCAAAGTAAAATAATTTGTCTAGCATCCAAATATTATTAGTAGCTTTTTATTTTGCTGATTTGACTGATGAATTAGCTCAGAAACTGTTTGTTGTTTCAGAAATATCTTCAACAACAGTCTGTTCACTGCCAACAGCAGTTCCAGAATCTTCTAGAATTTATCCTGCAAGGATACCCAAAACACCCCGAACACCCAGGTTACAAGATCCAAACAAAACACCAAGATTTTATCCTGTGGTTAAAGAATCAAAAGCCCTTGATATAAAGGTACTCAAAACAACCAGGAATATAAAGCCTACATTCTGTATCCTTTAACATTACAAAATGAGACTTTGTAGTTTATATCACATTTAAAAATGTGTATTTTAGCTTGTAAGAATTTGTTAAAAACGGTGTTTTACTATAGTGATGTTTTCTTAGGTTAAGGAATAACTACTGTACAGTTGGATAGTATAATAAAAGATGATCATAAGGTATAATGGAGAATTATGCTAAATTGTATTTCCTTTCATCCTTAGTTTGAAGTCTAGCCAAGGGCCTTATTTGTTAAGTTTTGTAACTTGTATGTGATAGTTTGAGTTTTGTGACTTCATATGATTTCATAATGTGTCATCCACAGTATGAAAATGTTTGAGTTGGTTTACAGTCAGAGGGGTTTAATTTACTTGAGAAGTTCATACTAGTGAAAGTTATTGCAATGTTTGACTTTTCTTTAGAGTCCAAGAAAGAGAAAAACAAGACATAGTACAAATCCCCCTCTGGAGTGTCATGTTGGTTGGGTAATGGATTCCAGAGATCACGGGCCAAGAACACCCTCTGTCAGGTACTCTATTTGTCAAACATTGTTTTCTTCTTGATTTTAAGTTTGTTGAAAACAGTAATTAATTAGATAGTTGGAAATAACTTACAAATTAATACTAGCAAATTATAGAACAATGAAAATACTGAAGAGAAACCAAAGGAGGAGAAGTAAATGCTCTTGGATGATCTTATCTTTTTTCCTAATCTTTTTCTGGAAATTTTGATTGATGTATATCCAAATTTACTAATTCTTTCCTCAGCTGTGTCCTGTCCAGCCCATCAAAGTAATTCTTTATTTCTGATATCTGTGTCATCTACAGTTTTTTCACTAATCTTTAATTGACTTCCTCACAAGATGGAGGCTCCTGGGCCTACCTGTACCGTGACTTTGCCTTCTATTTTACTGCAGGGCTTCTTTATCTCTGCTTTCCCTTGTCTCTCACTGCTCCTTCTTTTGAAAGTTCTTTCTTTCTGGCTCTTTGTGATGTGTATCAGCCATGGTATAGTTCAGTGATGGCGAACCTTTTGAGCTCAGCGTGTCAGCATTTTGAAAAACCCTAACTTAACTCTGGTGCCGTGTCACATATAGAAATTTTTTGATATTTGCAACCATAGTAAAACAAAGACATCTTTGATATTTATTTTATATATTTAAATGCCATTTAGCAAAGAAAAATCAACCAAAAAAATGAGTTCGCGTGTCACCTCTGACACGGGTGTCATAGGTTCTCCATCACTGGTATAGTTATTGTAGTGCAATTTTTTTTAAAAAAAATATATTTTATTGATTTTTCACAGAGAGGAAGGGAGAGAGATAGAGAGTTAGAAACATCGATGAGAGAGACATCGATCAGCTGCCTCCTGCACATCTCCTACTGGGGATGTGCCTGCAACCCAGGTACATGCCCTTGACCGGAATCAAACCCGGGACCCTTTAGTCCGCAGGCCGACGCTCTATCCACTGAGCCAAACCGGTTCGGCAGTAGTGCAGTTATTTAATGCTGGCTAATGCTTACTACATTCTTTCAGCAGTGCCCCAGGCACTGTGCTAAATGTTTTACAGGCATTATTTAAATTTTTGTATGTGTCTTCTTCAGATAGTAAATTCAGGGATGGCAGAACCTCAGTGCCTGGTATAGGTAGTACTCAGTAAAAGACCAGGTGAATGAAACTACTTCTCCCACTTCAAGACAGATATGACCTTGTGTGAACAAATGGTGTTGAATATAGAACTACTTTGTATAACTTTAATTTTCCCAGGGTTTATTAGGTTTGCCTGGGGGATGTCATGAGAAACTTGCTGGGCATGGACAATTAGTATTGATCTTGATGGATGAGTAAGATTTTAACAGGCCAAGGTAGGAAATAGGTAGAGGATTTAGAAGGGAGGAAATAACAAAGTTACTAGAAATATAAAAATATATCGTAGTGTAGCACATCACTTACATGCACCTGGAGCCTAAGGTATGAGAATACCATAATGGGATTTTATGGGAAATGATTCTTGCAAAAATTATGTCAAGGTTTGGTAAGGCCCTTTTGAATATCCTGTTGAGAAAATTGGACTTACTCTGTAGGTAATGGGTTTTGAGCAGCAAAAGTGATGTGATTTAGTTAAATGCTTTTCAAACTTTTTGGCCTAAGGACCTTTTTAGACTTGAAAAAATGATTGGACCTCAGAGAGCTTTTGTTTTGGGAGTTATATAATTTACTGAATTAAAAAGTAAAACTGAAAAAATATAAATATTCATTTTAAAATAACAGTAATAAATCCATTATAAGTTAATATAATTTAATTGTAATTTGTTGATTTTGTTGAAGTAGAAGAATAAAATTCAGGAAAGGGAGGAATATTTTTTAGCCTTTTCAGATAATTTTTTTAAAAATATATTTTATTGATTTTTTACAGAGAGGAAGGGAGAGAGATAGAGAGTTAGAAACATCGATTAGAGAGAAACATCGATCAGCTGCCTCCTGCACATCTCCCACTGGGGATATGCCCGCAACCCAGGTACATGCCCTTGACAGGAATCGAACCTGGGACCTTTCAGTCCGCAGGCCGACGCTCTATCCACTGAGCCAAACCGGTTTCGGCATTTTTCAGATAATTTGAAGATATTCTTGTTTGATATTATACCAAAGCTGAATGGGTGGTAGTTTTTAAAAAAAATTTAGTTGCAGTGTGGAATATGAAACCATATCAATGACCTTTTCATACCAGTGATTTTTAAAAATATATATTTTTATTGATTTCAGAGAGAGAAAGGATGAAGGAGAGAGGGATGGAGACATCAATGAGAGAGAATCATTGATTGGCTGCCTCTTGCACGCCCCCTACTGGGGATCAAGCCTGCAACTTGGGCATGTGTCCTTGACTGGAGTGGAACCGGGGACCCTTCAGTCTGTAGACTGACGTTATATCCACTGAGCCAGACCAGCTAGGGCATCTGTTTTAACATTTAAAGCTTCCAGGGGAAGCTTATCTGGTAAATTGTGGTTAATGTTGGTCAGTGTCAGCCTTTGATATGGTAGCAGCTACCTATCTCCCACCTCCCAGCTCTGTGAACAGACTGGAAGATGGCTACCCACTTTATGGTCTGGCTTGCTGGAGTTCTGTGTTCTGAATGCGAACTGCCTCTGATCAACAAGGTGCAGCCACAGTGTCTGGTGTCCATTGTTTCATTGCCCTCTGTCTGAATGTCCTATTTTGGGGGCATTCAAAAAACAACCGCTCATAGAGGGCAACGTAGAAAACTACCACACATGCTCAAGGAACGATGCATGCTCAGAAAAATCCTCAGAAAACTTTAAGCTTTTATCCCAGGCTTCTCTCCAGCATAGAAACACCCTGTAACAATAAAACAAACAAAAACAAAACTGACAAAGCCTTGGGAAAAGGAAGAATCTGATTGCTAGAATTACTACATTATAAGGGTCATGTATATTTTACCACTCACAGAGACTTGTACACACAGACTCCTAAAAAAGTCACCACTAATTTCATTAGAAAAGTTTTTAGGGCCGAAACCGGTTTGGCTCAGTGGATAGAGCGTCGGCCTGCAGACTGAAAGGTCCTAGGTTCGATTCCGGTCAAGGGCATGTACCTGCGTTGCGGGCACATCCCCAGTGGGAGATGTGCAGGAGGCAGCTGATCGATGTTTCTCTCTCATCGATGTTTCTAACTTTCTATCTCTCTCCCTTCCTCTCTGTGAAAAATCAATAAAATATATTTTTTAAAAAAAAGTCTTTAGGTATTAGTGGAAACTGTCAAACTCATGGGGACAAATACAGGTTTCCAAAATTTTAATTTTTGCATGAGAGCTCAAATTTTTCCTTGATATTATAGACTAATTTTGTTCATTTTTGTCTTACACAAAACAAAATCTGAATAACCATATTTTATTGGTTATTCTAATTAAAAATGGTATTCTATGAAAAAGTCACTTAGTTCAGCTTACAACTTTATCACACACATGCTTTGACTTAAGACATTTCTCTTTGAGCTATAACAAATATGCTATAGATTAGGTAACTTAAACTAGAAATCTTCATTTCTCTCAGTTCCAAGGTCAAGATGCCAACAGATCCAGTGTCTGGTGAGGGACCACTTGCAGTTTTCACATGGCCATCTTTTTTTTTTTTTTTTAATATATTTTATTGATTTTTTACAGAGAGGAAGGGAGAGAGATAGAGAGTTAGAAACATTGATGGGAGAGAAACATCGACCAGCCGCCTCCTGCACATCTCCCACTGGGGATGTGCCCGCAGCCCAGGTACATGCCCTTGACCGGAATCGAACCTGGGACCCCTCAGTCCGCAGGCCGACGCTCTATCCACTGAGCCAAACCGGTTTTCGGCCACATGGCCATCTTGTATCTTTACATGATGGAGAGCAGAGAGAGAGAGAGAAGAAGCAAGCTCTCTCATGTCTCTTCTTACAAGAAGGGCAAATCCCACTCCTAAGAGCTGTGCCCTAATGACTTAATTACTTCTTTTTTTTTTTTTTTAAATATGGTTTTGAATTTGATATGGTTCAGAACACTATTCTTTTTTTTTTTTTTAAATATATTTTATTGATTTTTTACAGAGAGGAAGGGAGAGAGATAGAGAGTTAGAAACATCGATGAGAGAGAAACATCGATCAGCTGCCTCCTGCACATCTCCCACTGGGGATGTGCCCGCAACCAAGGTACGTGCCCTTGACCGGAATCGAACCTGGGACCTTTCAGTCTGCAGGCTGATGCTCTATCCACTGAGCCAAACCGGTTTTGGCTTAATTACTTCTTAATACCATCACATTGGGGGCTAGGAATGAAATAGACATTTAGTCGATTGACTTTGATTTGTCACAAAAGTGTTTTTGCTTCCTCCCATCCCATATTTTTCTAATTGTGATAAAAAAAACATAACATAAAATTTATTGTCTCAGCTATTTTTAAGTGTACTGTTCAGTAGTGATAAGTATAGTCATTTGGTTGTAAAACATCTCCAGAACTTTCTCATTTTACTAAAGAAAGTTTCTGCTCCATTTTGTCATACACAATAGGACATATACTCAAGGGTTGAGATTTCATGAAAAATTTTTTTTTGCTTCATCAAGGACATCAGAAATTGCAAGTGCATAGCAATAAATAATACAAGCGCTAGAAAATGAGATTTGGTGCTACTGTCTCAGTTTGCATCAGTGATTATATACACCATTGCTTTAGTATAATCAGTATGAATGTTAACATGGTAAATTTAGCAAATACGATTTTAGTTTTGACCTTGCAGAATTCCTGGGATCCCTTTAAGCATCTACAGACCACAGATTGAGAACCAACAATATAGAACAATGTCTTAGGAAGATAACTTTGGTGGCAAGATAGAGGGAGGGTGATGGAAAAACAAAGATAACAGTTAGTTCCATTGAAAGCGTCAGAAAGTATAATTTGAATAATGGAATCCAAAAAAAAATGAATTTAGGAAATATTTCAGAAGTGGAATTGATTTACAAAATTGCAGGTATGTGAAATTATTGTCTTTATGCCAGATTTTATTCATTATTTTCACTTACTCAATTTACATCATTAGCCTAATTACTCAAGAAAATTGAAAAATTTTCTACTACCACAAAAAATTATCTAAACTAAATAATGGATCTGGAAGAGGAATAAGCTAGCTATTCAGTTATCTGCTTCTAGTTATTATTTTAGGTTCAGAATTTATGACTTTTTAAATCAACTTCTGAATTTACCTGTGTATTGAGCTTAAATTCTATGTCATTTGTTTAGGAGCGTTTTGGGGACTAATGTCTTTTCCATTGCTCATATTCTCAGTAGTGAACCAGTAGTGCAAATCGGTTTAAACACTTGGTTCTTGATATTTTAGTTTGAAGGCTTTCCCCCCCTCCTCAAACAGCAGTTCAAATGCTTCACCTTCAGAAGGTTCCCAACTCATAGGAAGTTATGGATGCACTCCTCACTCATTCCCGAAGTTCCAGCATCCTTCTCATGAACTTTTGAAGGAAAATGGCTTTACCCAGCAAGTGTACCACAAATATCATCGAAGATGCCTAAGTGGTAAGACACTTGTCTTTTACATAGCTATATTTAAAATTAAAATGTAATTCTAAAAATTTCAAATTGTGACATTTAATATTAGGTTAAGATATTCTTTTATTTGTTTTACTTATAGTTACCTTAAGTAAATATGTTTATATATATTCTTATTCATGTATTTTGTAGCCTAGACACATCCTATATAATAAAAGCCTAATATGCTAAGTGTCCAGTTGGCCATTCAACCAATCAAAGTATAATATGCTAATACGCTAAAGCCACTCAACCGCTCACTATGACGTGCACTGACCACCAGGGGGCAGACAGTCGACCAGTCGCTATGACATGCACTGATCACCAGGGGGCAGATGCTCCTACTGGTAGGTTAGCTTACTGCTGAGGTCTGGCCAATTGGGACTGAGCAAGACGGGCCGGACACACCCTGGAGCCCTCCCTTGGTCCCTCCCCAGCTGGCCAACCTCTTGCATCCCTCCCCAGCCCCGATTGTGCACAGGTGGGCTCCCTCGGCCTGGCCTCTGCCCTCTCGCAATCTGGAACCTCTGAGGGATGTCGGAGAACTGGTTTTGGCCCGATCCTGCAGGCCAGGCCAAGGGACCCCACTGGTGTACAAATTTGTGCACCGGGCCTCTAGTTAAGAAATAAAGTTTAAAAAAAAGGAAGAAAGAAAGTTTACCATATTCTTGTTACTTTTGACAAATGCTTAAATTTATTTAGAAGAAACCCAAATATGTTTTGAGGATTAATATGTTTCAGTTTTCTTTAAGTTATGTAAAACGTCTGTTGTTTTGCTTTCAGTAAGTATCTTTACTTTAAAAATGTTTTATTATTTTAACTTTTTCCAGACAGAAAGCGCTTGGGAGTTGGCCAGTCCCAAGAAATGAATACTCTCTTTCGTTTCTGGTCCTTTTTCCTCAGAGACCACTTCAATAAAAAAATGTACGAGGAATTTAAACAACTTGCTTGGGAAGATGCAAAAGAAAATTACAGGTCCAACATTTTTTTGTATTTTTACACTTTGAGAGATTTTTTAAAAATAAGAACTAGGCCTGAAAAGTAGCCCAATTTTGAACTGTGAAAGTAGCCTGCATAACTGGAGGGAGGCTGTTCTAGTGTCTATTGCTGCACACCAAAGTACCCCCAAACTCAGACGCTTAAAACAACATTTATTAATCCACAGTTTCTATGGGTCAGGACCCTAGGAACAGCTTAGCTGGGTTGTTCTTGTTCTATTCTCTTAGGAAATGGCAGTTGAAGTGTTGGATAGGGCGACAGACTTGACTGGCTGGAGGATCCTCTTCAAGCTCATTCACATGGCTATGGGCAGGAGCCTTTAGGTCTTGACCATACAGGCCTCTGCTTAGGGCATCTCACGACATGACTCAGAGCTGGTGAACCACAAAAGAGGGAGAACTTCTAAGAGGGATGCCTCGGTGTCATGTATAATCTATACTTGAAAGTGACATACTATCACTTCTGCCATATTGTGTCATTCATAGACCCACCCTGATACAGTGTGGGAGGGCATTGTACAAGATTGTGAATACCAGGAGGTGGGATCATTTGGGACCATTTTAGGGATGGCATAAAGGCCAAATGACATTTGAAAGATTTCTCTCTCTCTTGTCCCCACTATTACAGACTTCCCTTGCATGTGCATATATGTCCCCAAATTAATATGTGCTTGAGCCAAGAAAAACTAAGACCTCTCATGATATGACCTGATTTACCTGTCCAATTTCATTTTTACTGCAGTTAGTGCTCTAGACAGCAGTGGTACTGAACTATGTGTTCTCTGAGTGAACCAAGCTCTCTAGCATCCAAATTGTCTTTAGATATCCTTACCTGTTTGTTCTTTTCTTTCTCCCTCTGCTTTGCTAACTCGTTCTTTTTGTCCAGTTAAACCAGGGGTCCTCAAACTTTTTAAACAGGGGGCCAGTTCACTGTCCCTCAGAACGTTGGAGGGCCGGACTATAGTTTAAAAAAAAAACTATGAACAAATTCCTTTGCACACTGCACATATCTTATTTTGAGGTATAAAAACAAAACGGGAACAAATACAATATCTGTATTTGCATGTGGCCCGCGGGCCGTAGTTTGAGGACCCCTGAGTTAAACCTTGCTTTTTTTTTTGAGGAAATGTTCAAGGGGAATTTTGAGAGTGCCTATAAGGCTGAGTTGAGACCAGACCAAGAGAGTGAGAAAGAACACGGAGTGGACTACTACAAGCTATTTATTCCTGGGTAAAGGGAGGAAGAAGTAGTGATGGAAAGAAGAAAAAAGATAATTTTCCACTCAATATTTTCTAAATTTACCTCTCTTCAAGGTCTAAAAATGGGTTCCTCTTGTAAATCTCAAATAAAAATATATTGTTAGCCCTAGCTGGTTTGGCTCAGTGGATAGAGCAATGACCTACAGACCGAAGTACTGGGTTTGATTCTGGTCGAGGGCACATGCCTGGGGTTGTGGGCTCAATCCCCAGTAGGGGGCGTGCAGGAGGCAGCCAATCAGTGATTCTCTCTCATCATTTATGTTTCTCCCTCTCCCTCTCCCTTTTTCTCTGAAATCAGTAAAAAAAAAAAAAAAAGATATTGTGATCTTTAAGAGGGAAAAATTTGCTGCAAGAAAATTTTTTAGAAAACATTACATTTGCACTGACTTGTAAAAATAAAGCCCATTTAATTTGCATCTTATCTTGGTAAGGAATGACAGGCACATGTCATTGCTAGCTAGTTTACCAGATTTGACATAAAAGGCAAACTTGGCCATTTCTGATCTCGATGTTAACATTCACAGTGTGGTTTGTAACCCATTGAAGAGTTGAGAAATCAATGTAGTGATCCTGACTTGCTTAAAAATAAACTGTAGAAAATACAATACGACTGCACTGAACATAGTAAGATTAAATTATCTCGTAATTCATACATACGTAGAAATTTAAAAGTAGTTCAAAAAACTTACGTGTGCTTTTATGTACACACACAGTGTATATGAGTGTTGTATTGACTTGTTCACAAATTAAAATATTTTTCTTACTATTAAACTCAGAAAAGTTTGAAAGCCATGCTTATAATTAATTTCAGCATATTTTGCTATTTAATAAGCAAACTATTTTTCTGCAGGACTTTCTAATACTTTTCTGATTCCATTCCTACCCAAGTCTAGGTTGGGAGTTCCTTCTCTGTGTATGTTTCTAATAGCTTTTCAACATCTTTTATAATTTTGGGTCTGTTTCTTCAGTGTTCATGACTAGACTGGATTAGCTATTTCTTAGGAAGTAGAGCATAATAGTTCAGCACTGGGAGGCTTTCAAATGAGACATAGTTTTGAGTTCTAGCCCATTAATTTATTGTGACTGGCAAATTATAATCCCCCCAAGCTTTAGGTTAGTTATAAAGTTGGGGAAATTATGGTAGATACCCTTGTAAGGTTATTGTGAAGATTAAACAAAACACCATGTAAAGAGCTTAACATATTACCTGATACATAGCAAGTGTTCAATGAGTGGTCATTATTATTAGGAAGAAGATTTTTACTAAATATATCCATTGACAATAAGTAACATTAAGATGGTTTCAAGGAGGGAGAGAAATAACATTTATTACATATCTTTAATGTGCCAGCCATGGTCTAAGTGCTTTACAATGAGTATCTCATCTATTCTTAAAAAGTAGGATATTTTTATCCCTACTTAAAGGGATATAGTTATAAGCCTAGAATTCAAATATAGTTTTTTCTGGTTCTTAGTCTTTGAGCAGTCTCACAGTGAGTGGTACGTGAATAAATGACAACTAAGATGCTGGTCACTTGCCGTGCTCTTCATCTAGCAGTTATGCTGCATATTTGGGTTGTGTTATTTTTTTTTTAAATATATTTTATTGATTTTTTACAGAGAGGAAGGGAGAGAGATAGAGAGCTAGAAACATCGATGAGAGAGAAACATCGATCAGCCGCCTCCTGCACACCCCCCACTGGGGATGTGCCCGCAACCCAGGCACATGCCCCTGACCGGAATCGAACCTGGGACCCTTCAGTCCCCAGGCCGACGCTCTATCCACTGAGCCAAACCGGTTTCGGCTGGGTTGTGTTATTAATGTTATACTTTTGGTCTTTGGAATTGATTTGTTAAAATATAAGAGTAAAACTCAAATGTTGTAGTAGTCTACTAGCTCTTTCCAAAAATCTAAAAATTCTAACATTCCTCTAAAATATTAATTTGATAAAACCCAAAAGTTCTAAATTCTGCTTTTCAGAGAGAAAAGAAGAAAGGGGCTTAGGCTTCATCCCCAAAGATGCTAATTTTAATGGTTTTCAGTGGAGCCTGCACATCAGTATTTTTTAAAAGCTCCCAGATGATTCTTAGATGTAGCCAAGGTTGAGAACCACTGATATCAATGTAATATGATCCCTTAAGAAGAGAGTCAAGGCAGATTTGTCATTCTGGACTGGTGTTCCTTTAATCCTTCCTTCCCTTAACCTTCAGTCAAACAAGCTCAAGAGTAGCATCACTTATGGCTACCAGAGCACAGGGCTCCAGTTCATCTGTGGGTGTGTAGTTGGTAGTCCTGCATTTCTCTTGGCAGGTTGATATTCTTCTGGACTATTACTCTTTATTTTGTAAATCAGCTAATTATAAAACACACACACACACCCTTCTTCTCTAATACACTGAGGCACCCAGACTGACAAGGATTTTAAAAATGAGGAATCTTTTGTGGCATATTTTAGTTGAGTGAGCTAGACATGGCCCTTACACTGCTGTCCTGTTGATTTTTGTCTGCTCTCATGAGTTCTACTCATCACCGTTAGTTGGAGGTTGAGTCCATGTAGTTTGCTGATCCACTATCAACAACTTGTCTCAGGCTCTCTTGGAAATCTTTAAAATTTTCTTGTCTGAATTTTTTTTCCAGTCCGTAACTATAAAACCTGAAAAGACACTCTTCCACCCGAGTGGAAGGGAACAGGAGAGACACACAGAGAGAAACATCGATGTGAGAGAGACCCATTGATTGGTTGCCTCCTGCACATGCCCCGACCAGGGCTAGGGATTGAGCCTGCAACTCAGGTACCTGCCCTTGACCAGAATCAAACCCAGGACCCTTTAGTCTGTGGGCCAATATTCCACTGAGCCAAACCGGCTAGGGCTCCAATTTTCTAGGTACTTAAAAGAGGAAAACAAGGACATTTGTTTTCTGATTTATTTAGTGATTAAAATTCTTTTAGCAAAATGTCTTTTATGAAATGTACTTTATCGAATGGGTCAACAACACCTAAGGTTTAGAGCATAAGAGTATGGTCTTTATCTCTCTAGAGTAAAGATTATGTTCAAGAATATTTAATACCATGCACAAACACACCATTATAAACCTTGGTTTGGGAAAAATCTAAAACATTCCCAATTTATCATTAAATCTTTTGACTAGTTCCTTAGCAATTCCAGGGAGAGATCTTTTGTCAGTCTAAAGAAGTTATATTCTCGTTGTCCAAGGGTTCCTCTCATTCTCCATGCTCCCAGTGTACCTCCAGGAGTGCTATGGCTGAGTCAACAAAAACAGCAAAGCCAACTATGGATTACTAGTTACTGCTTCAACTAAACATCTGCATGCTAAACATTTAAAACATTTTTTCTTTGTTTGGGGTTATTTGTGCCATATTTGCTTGTATCAGTGCTGTTAAATATGAGATATTGATATTGTCATGGCAAAGAAATTATGAGTATTTTATTTCTTTTTCATAGGTATGGATTAGAATGTCTTTTCAGGTTTTATAGTTACGGACTGGAAAAAAAATTCAGACAAGAAATTTTTAAGGATTTCCAAGAAGAAACCAAAAAAGACTACGAATCTGGTAACAAAACAAAAACTAACTTATTCTGTTTGTTCATTGTAAACCTGAGTATCAATGAATAGGGAATTCATAACTTTGTCTTCAAAGCAGACCACTTAATATCTTCAGGCCCCTAGTTGGTGCTTGATGAAGGTTGGGGCACCATAAGGAATAAGACCTTTCCTGTGAAGAGTTGTATTTGTCATTATTCACTTGACAAATGTGGCTACTCACTGATATTCTGTTACGTAAGAGTTCTGTGTAGCATCAGTGGATGTGCCTGGAATGGTGGGGCAGCACAGTGGGTGACAGCACAGGGCCTGGGTGAGGTCCGAGTCCCATTTCCACTGCTTATTAGCTATGTGATGTTGGGCAAGTTACTTAACCTTGTTAGTTTCAGCTTATTCACCAGTAATATATACAAAAGCAACTATATTCCAGGGTTGTATATGCTTCAGATTAGTTTAATATGTAATAAACCACTGTATATAGTAAATGCTCAATGTTAGCTGCCTTTATTCATTAAAATGTCTTATTCTCCAGACTTAAGCAATATGTGTATTGGAAGGTAAATGGTTTATTGCTGGTAGGATTATGTTCAATATGAATCATTTTTTAAAAAATTCTATATAATTATGTATATTCTTTTCTGTTATTAGGTCAATTGTATGGATTAGAAAAGTTTTGGGCTTATCTAAAATATTCGCAATCTAATACACAGTCTATTGACCCAAAACTTCAGGAATACCTCTGTAGCTTCAAGAGGTTAGAAGACTTCCGCGTTGATGTAAGTTTTAAGTCCTTTCCTCTGTATTACTAATTTTATTTTTTAACTTTTTATTTTGAAAATTTAACTTTCCAGTTTTGAAATCAAACTTTAAAGCAGGTACAAAAATAGTAGAGAATTCCCATATACTCTTTTACCTAGAATTCCCAAATGTTAACATCTTACATAACTACAGTGCAATTGTCAGTTCACTTCAATTTTGATATGTTCCTATAGTTAAATTATAGATTTAGTAACTTTTATGTGGATATGTTGCAAATTTCTCACTTAGCAGCTTGAAATTTTTTCACCTTTGATATGCTTTTATAGTTTTTGTAACATATGCTGATGTAACATGAATCTTGGGTTCCCTGCATAATAAAATTAGGCGAGAATGTTAGGTGCATCTGTAGAGATAATAGGGTAGGCTTTAAACAATGTGATTTTAAAAGAGGAAGGCATTAGAAAAAGAATGGGATGAACATAAAAAGATAAAAAGGATGAAGAAGAGAACAGAGAAATCAGAAAAGACAAAGAAGCATCAGGACGTATAAAATAGAGATGAAAGGAAGGCTAGGTTCATCGCTACTTAGTACTGTACTATGTCTTGAAATTTTGTATCTAAATGGATTAGATCAGTACTCGCCAACCTTGCGGACCTCACAGACCACCAGTGGTCTGCAAACCACCGGTTGGTGACCGCAGCTCCAAAGGTTTTCTTAAACCAGTGGTCAACAACCTTTTGGACCTCATAGACCACTTGTTGGCGACTGCTGGATTAGATGGCTCAGGGATGGAGTTAATGGACTGAAGAGCTGTGTTTCTAGAGTGGCCTAACCATTTCTGTCACAGAGACATCCCTGCTATCTTTATAATAGTGACTTTTGTCCTTTCTGAATTGAAGCTAAGAATTCAGGCCTCCACTTTCAAATACAATAGAATATTGGTGGAGGAGATTATGGTCTTAACTTGTTTTCAAATGAAAATATTTGGTTGTGTGTCATTGTGGGCTCTAAAATCTTGGTCACTGGAAAGGCCTAAAAGACTGATTTTAAAAAACGCAGGATACCTTTCTTCTACCTGCCTCTCTGTCCTTGCTGTCTGAAGGGGTTGGATATTTATGGTTGAAAGTGTTTAAATGTAGTACTATCAGTAATGCTCTCCAGTCCTTATCCTAGAAATTTGAGAGAAACCTTCAAACTTGCTGAAGGTGTTTGACTTGGTATCTCTTTTTCCCCCCGTTGCTTCCATTTATCTGTTTGTTAAACATTGCCATTTAAGCAAGCCTAGGATAGGAGGTTATGGCTGAGGAAGAGACTAAAGTTATAAATGCTTAACATTTGATAGAGGTTGAATAAAGATGGAAAATAATCCTTGTGAAACATTTTCTTGAAGCAAGGAACCCAAGCTTACACTTATTACCTGCTGTGTAGTTCAAGCCCTAAAACATAAGAGATGCTTGATAAACATGTGTTGAGTGAAAGAATGAAAAAATACTAGCAAGATGATTTAATTGGAAGGACATTCAAGTTAATACCTTAAATTGCTGTTAAGTTTTTTGTATACTAATAAAATCTGCTGAAGCACAAACAGTTTCCTCTTTGTTGGAGAAGTCTGGCCTTAGATTTTAAATGGAGGAAAAATAGTATAATCGTTACTGTGTTGTCTTTCATAATTTGCAGCCCCCCATTAGTGAGGAATTTGGAAGAAAACGACATTCGTCTACTTCTGATTCAGAGAGTGATCATCATAGACTTCCATCTAATTCCTCCACAAAGTCACCAAATGCTGCTAAGCCTGCATCTGCCAGTCAACTTCAGGTTCCAATACATTCTCCCAGAAGGAATATGTCACAGGAGTCCAGTGACAATTCACACCAGAACAGTGCTGCCTCAGTCTCCACAAATGGTGAAATGTCTGAGAAGTAGATGCTTATGAAAGTTGCTTGCCCTTGAAATCAACATTTACATCAGTATTTATTTGGGAAAACCTGATGTTTAATTGTGATGATCAGAAAAAAGAAGAAGGAAGAAAGTGGTACCATTTTTTTTCCATAGCAAGATAAATTCTAAAAATGTTTTCCCTGACTTCATGAACAGGATAGTTTTGGTGATCTATTATAGAGATCCTCTAGTAATGAATAGGTCTCAGTATTTCTTTTTTAAGGCCATTGTTTACAAGAACAGCATTCCTTAAAATACATTCAAAAACAACACAAGGAATGCCTAACATTTCAGGTCATACTTCTTAAAGAAGATATAGTATGTTGTATTCATCTATAGAGCTTTCTTAAAGAATCTAATTACCCCACTATCAATTCATATTTGAAATTAAAAACAAAGGAAGATTACGTAAATATTTTTTAATTCAGAAAAAGAATATGAAATGATACATTTGCTTTTAGATGTGTAAAGAAAACCTTTTTTTTGTTGTTTTTAACAAAAGTAGAAATATATTGCAGTTATATTAAAGCATACGCACTTTGGATGCAAGATTTTCCTTTTTCCCCTGTGAGTTTAACCTCATGATTTCTATAGTTGTTGTTGTGTTGGTGTGGAGTATTGTAAATTGGTATTAGCTGGTTACATATTAGGAGTGATTTACTTTTTGTGATTCTACATAAACCTGCAAAAGCAATTGAAAAGTAGTGAAAACTGGGTTGGAATGTTGTCCTAAATTAATTAAATCTTGCACTGTTTTGAATGCTCTTTGTACATCTGCAGGTGGGTATATCACAAACAGATTATCTTCAATTTAAAAGGAGCACTTAGATTTCCTTCTTGTTGCTTTTAGTTTTTTATGCTTGTGTTTTCAAGAGTTATAGTACATTGATTTCTAATTTTTATTGCTATTGCAACTGATGTAAATGATAGTTTCAGTTTTTGTGGGAATTAAAAAATAAAGCACTTTCTAAGTTATTTGAATTGATTTTTCATTACTTTTGTTTAGTTGTAATATTCAAACATTGCTATTAGAAGACCATTATATTTTGTGAATAAAGTTTCAGTTATAAACATATTCATTTTTATTTAGCACATATTTTCTTGTATTCAGCTGGTTTAATACACTGAATTAATTTATTATTTTCTTTTTGGTGTCTTTTTCCTATAAAATGGCAACATTGAAATACATATAATCTTGTTTGGATAAATGGGCTATTTAATAAGAGATGTTCATTAGGTTATTTCCCATGCATAAATAACTTTCAGTTTTATAATATTTAATATTTTGGGGGTCATTTTGATGTTTTAATTTTAAGAAACAGTCAAATTTGAATATTTAGAAAATAAAATAAATTTTACTTAGAGTTTTGAATAGACAATGCAAAACAGCTAATGAATTAGGATAATAAATGTTTAAATGTTTTCTTAAGTGGATATGTAGCTTTGGCTTTTCAGTAAGAAATTACCAAACCATGCTTATTCCCTTTAAGTCATCTCTTGAAATGATCTAAAATTTTTCTCTCAATATCCGTTTTTTTTTGAACACATACATTTGAAACCTGTATTTAATATAAGATTTTTTGTACTTACCTAAATTTGATTGGAAAATTGTATATTTTGTATGAAAATATAGTAATCAAGAATTTTGTGATGTGTAATAAATTAGTAATTTCTGTCACATTTTTATTATAAAATTAATGTCTGTACATTGTGGAACTTAGAAAAGCACAAAGAATAAAAGTACCTTTTTAAAACAGAAAAAACAAAATTGGTATCATGCTATACATATAGCATAATAATCTGTTTTCTCACATGGAGGTGAGCATTTTACTGATGCCATTGATATTTCCACAACATGACTTTTACCATTTACATAGTGTTCCAGCATGTGGACTCACCATAGTTTATTTAGCTATCATCTATTTTTTTTTTTAAGCTATCATCTATTGTACTCACCATAGTTTATTTAACTATCATCTATTGTTTAACTTTAGCTTGTGGGAAGGTTTGGGTTCTTTACAATCAGCAATTTAATAACATCCCTATAGATAAAATCTTTTATGTATAAACTTGGAGTTATTGCCTAGCATAAATTCCTGAAGTAGAAATTCTAAGTAAAAATGTATTCCCATTTAACGTACTATTCTAAGATGGTTGCACAGTTTATACTTTCTTCAGCATGTTTTCCTACATCCTCACCAACACTGCTTATTATCAATCTTTCTCTGAAAGATTTAGCAGCAAAAAATAGTATTCTAATGTCATTATTTTTAAAAATATATATTTTTATTGATTTTGGAGAGGGAGAGGGAGAGAGAGAGAAACATCCATGATGAGAGAATCATTGATCGGCTGCCTCCTGCACACCCCCCTACTGGGGATGGAGCCTGCCACCCGGGCATATGCCCTGATTGGAATTGAACCAGAGACCTCTTGGTTTATGGGTTGACGCTCACCCATTGAGCCACACCAACCTGGCTAATGTCATCATTTTCATCAAGATGCTACTGAGTGATAATATTGCTCATTAACTATATTATTTTTTTACTTATCAAGTATATTAACACTTCACTTTTGAATTTTGTTAGTGTATATTTGACATGGTATGTACATTTTTTGGGTAAAACTTTTAAAAAAGTATACTCCTTAAAGGAATTCCAGCAAATCAAACTCAAATAAAAGCATTGCTATTCAATAAAAAGAAAACATTATTGGCTATAAATCTAAAGAGCCCTACCCAAAATTTACCCTACTGACCTTAGATGCTTCCATCCTTATTATTTTGCAGGTTTTTAAAAAATTTTATTTCATACAAAAGGCAGTGTTAAAAAGTTTAAATCAAAACTACTTTCCTACTAAAAGGGATTAAGGAAGGAAGTTATGTTTAAAGTATATTTTTATTTTTCTTGCAGAGTTCAGCTTTTTATTGAATGTGATACAAAAGAGGTTTCGTCAGAAAGACCAAAGCCCATGTCATCCTCAGACTCCTCTATTTTTCTTTCTTTCCTTTCACTCTCCTGCTCAGCTGGGGCAGCAGTGGTGGAGGGGCAGGACCTCCTGCTGGTACAGCACAGCTGCTGCGGCAGGTTCACCAGCCCCTACACTGCAGATGAGGCTCCCCTTGTTGATATTGCAACAGGTCTTTGCAAACAGACCTGTCAGAAAGGTTCAACATTGCCCTAGCCGGTTTGACTCAGTGGATAGAGTGTCTGCCTGAGGACCAAAGGGTCCCAGGTTCGATTCCAGTCAAGGGCATGTACCTTGGTTGCAGGCTCCTCCCCAGCCCGGCCCTGGTTGGGGCGCGTGTAAGAGACAACCAATTGATGTTTCTGTCTTTCCCTCTCTCTTCCACTCTAACTAAAAATCAATGGAAAAATATCCTCAGGTGAGGGATTAACTAAAAAAACAAAGGTTCAACATTTACACCGGCTTCTTTAATGAGGACATTGATCTTATCCTCAAGTTGAGGGCCAAGTAGATGCAGGTGAGCTCAGAGACAGAGGCCATGGTGTGGATGAGTGCAGGGCCCATGCTGGGGCACAGTGCTAGTTGCCTGATGAACTGAGGGCCTCACCCCAATATGGCCCTAGTGTCTTCAGAAGGACCAAGCACCTTACTGGTAGCTAGCGAAAGAGGTTTTTATTTTTTCAATTTATTTGCCAGTTTGGTACTCCAATCTGACACTTTCTCATGCTTCTTGCCATTATACTAAATGATACTACTTTTTTTTCCCTGTACTTAATCTTGCCTTTCAACTAATTTCTTAGCTCTTGTGACCTGCTTATCTTTATTTTCCTCTTGCATAAGGAAGACTGATTCAATACAGCAGTGATTTTCTACTGGTGTGCCACAAGAATTTTTAATTTTTAAAATTCATTTTGAGAGAAACATAAATTTATTGTTCGACTTATTTATGCATTCATTGGTTGCTTCTTGTATGTGACCTGACCTGTAACCTTGATGAATCAGGACAATGCTCTAACCAACTGAGCTACCCAGCCAGTTTCAGATTATTACATTTGTTCCTCTTCCCCCCCCCCCCATAACTCCCCTCCTCCCAGTTCCCGCCCCACCCTCCGCCCTCACTCCCCACCCACTGTCCTCATCCATAGGTGCACGAGTTTTGTCCAGTCTCTTCCCGCATCTGCCACACCCCTTTCCCCCCCAAGAATAGTCAGTCCATTCCCTTTCTATGTTCCTGATTCTATTATAATCAACAGTTTATTCTGTTCATCAGATTATTTATTCACTTGTTGATAGATGCATATTTGTTGTTCATAATTTGTATCTTTACCTTTCTCCTCTTCTTCCTCTTCTTAAAGGATACCTTTCAGCCTTTCATATAATACTGGTTTGGTGGTGATGAACTCCTTTAGCTTTTTTTTTTTTTTTTATCTGTGAAGCTCTTTATCTGACCTTCAATTCTGAATGATAGCTTTGCTGGATAAAGTAATCTTGGTTGTAGGTTCTTGGTATTCATCACTTTGAATATTTCTTGCCACTCCCTTCTGGCCTGCAAAGTTTCTGTTGAGAAATCCGCTGACAGTCGTATGGGTACTCCCTTGTAGGTAACTGATTTTCTTTCTCTTGCTGCTTTTAAGATTCTCTCTTTGTCTTTTGCTCTTGGCATTTTAATTATGATGTGTCTTGGTGTGGTCCTCTTTGGATTCCTTTTGTTTGGGGTTCTCCGCGCTTCTTGGACCTGTAAGTCCATTTCTTTCACCAGGTGGGGGAAGTTTTCTGTCATTATTTCTTCAAATAGGTTTTCAATATCTTGCTGTCTCTCATCTTCTGGCACCCCTATAATTCTGATGTTGGTACGCTTGAAGCTGTCCCAGAGGCTCCTTACACTATCTTCGTATTTTCGGATCCTTTTTTCATTTTGCTTTTCTGGTTGGGTATTTTTTGCTTCTTCGCATTTCAAATCTTTGACTTGATTCTTGCGCTCCTCTGGTCTGCTGTTGGGAGTCTGTATAATATTCTTTATTTCAGTCAGTGTATGCTTAATTTCTAGTTGGTTCTTTATCACAACATCGAGGGTCTCATTAGATTTCTTGAGGATCTCACTACACTTATCGGCAGTTTTTAGAAAATTATTGAAAGACCTTAAAAGTGTGGTTTTGAGGTCTATATCTTCCATTTCTGACATTTGTGTCCTGTTTCTTTGTCTCCGCATTTTTTTTATGTTTTCTTGGTGCACCCCCTAGTGGTCTTTGTGCGCAGTCTTGTAGTTAAGCCTTGATTGTTGTAGGTAATACTAGAGGGGATTTGAGCTCCAGGCCAAGTGGCTGTGATAATAAGCTGTGTCTGCAGAGAGAGAACTTCTGTCCTCTAGGGAGGTGCTAATCTAGCCTCTGCCTGAGGCTATCCGGCAAATGGCTCTGTGCAGGGCTTGGGCGGGGCGTGTCCCAGGGGATCAACAGGGCGGGCTGAGCAAGCAGTTATGGCTTCTCTCAGTCCCATCCGGGGGGCTCTGCCTCTCAGAGTCCCAGCAACCGCTGCAAACCTCGGAGAGAAAGCTGCCTTCGAGTTCCGACCGAAGCCAGACAGTCCCACTTCTCCCGTTTGAGTCTGGGTCCCTAGAGACTCGCTCGTATCTGGAGCTCAGAATCTGAGACTCCCTCCCGATTGGAAAAGACAACCGCACCCTCAGCCACCAGCCCGCTCCGTGCACCTCCGCACCTTAGTATTTGACTTCAGCGCTGCGCCTCCTCTGAGTCTCGGTATGTTATTCTCTTTCCTCATAGTTGTAGAACTTCCACTCAGCCAGCCTTCCTGTGGTTCTGGATGATGTCCGTTCTGTCTTTTAGTTGTATTTTTGAAGTGGTTGTACGAGGCAGCAAACTCTGGCATTAACCTATGCAGCCATCTTGGTTCCAATCCCTAAAAAATAATTCTTTATTTTTAGAGAGAGAAAGACACACACACACAAAAAGAGAGAAAAGAATTCTTAAAGCATGCAATACCTAACTAGTTAGGGGCACTGACCTTCTTTTCCCTTGGATTATCAAATAAAAAAAGGCAACAAACAACACAATAGCCACGTAGTGTGAATGAATCAAAATTATACCTATTTTTTTTTGTCAGAATGGCAAGATTATAATTTTTTGGTGTGCTACAGAATTTTAGTAATTAGTATGTGCCATGAAATGAAAAAGGTTGAAAATTGCTGTGATAGAGTAATGCCTACTTTTATTGCCACTAGATGGCAGGATGGAATAAGATCTGTAGTCTTTTGACAGAATGAGTGTGTGTTTGGAGAACTCTAACTCCATCTTGTGGTGACATATAATTATATCAATTACTCTTGCATTCCTAACAAGTCCTGACTACCTTGTTAGGGGAACGTCAAGTGGTGCTTAGTTATTAGTAAATACAGCAACAACATTAAGATTTGTGTATGGTTAAAGATAAAAATACTATTGCTTTGTTTTCTTGACCTTTTACTTAAGAATTTGAAGTGGCCCTACCTGGTTTGGCTCAGTGGATAGAGCATAGGCCTGTGGACTAAAGGGTCCTGGGTTTGATTCCGGCCAAGGGTACATGCCTGGGTTGCAGGCTCAATATCAAGTAGAGGGCTTGCAGGAGGCAGCTGGTAAATGATTCTCTCTCATTATTGATGTTTCTATCTCTCCCTCTCCCTTTCTGAAATCAATAAAAATATAGATATTTTAAAAAGTGCTAAAAAAAAAAGTTAGAAGTACTTCATTAGCACTACTAGTGATGAACTCTCAGTTTGTAAACACACGGAAATTGTAAACTACATCTGTTTAAATGTCTGGCTAACTTAAGCTGTGTAGCTAAATCACACAGCAAGTTAGCAAATGGGTCCTGCCTGAAATTGAGAAACTTAATACTAGATGTTACTCTTACAAATGGTTTTGCAGGAGAACCAAGATGGCGGCATAGGTTAACGCAGGAGTTTGCTGCTTTGAACAACTACTTCAAAAGTGAAACCAAAAAACGGAAGGGACATCATCCAGAACCACAGGAACGCTGGCTGAGTGGAAGTCCTACAACTAGGAGGAAAGAGAACGGACACTCAGAGGAGGCGCAGTGCTGAAGTCAAATTCTGAGGTGCGGAGTGCGCGGAGCGGGCTGGCGGCGGAGGGCGCGGTTGGCGTTTTCAATCGGGAGGGAGTCACAGACTCTGAGCTCCAGATCTGGGCGAGTCTTTAGGGACCCAGACTCAAACGGGAGAAGCGCGACTGTCTGGCTTCGATCAGAGCGAGTGCAGCTTTCTCTCCGAGGTTTGCAGCGGGTGCTGGGACTCAGAGAGGCAGAGCCCCTGGGGACAGGACTGAGAGCCGCCATAACTGCTCTCTCCGGCCCACCCTATTGATCCTGTGCAACCCGCCCTGCCCAAGCCCTGCACAGAGGCTTTTGCCGGATAGCCTCAGGCAAAGGCTAGATTAGCACCTCCCTAGAGGACAGAAGTTCTCTCACTGCTGACACAGCTGATTCTCATAGCCACTTGGCCTGGAGGTCAAACCCTCCCTGGAATTAGCTACAACAATCAAGATTTAACTATAAGACTGCGAACAAAGACCACTAGGGGGTGCACCAAGGAAGCATAACAAAATGCAGAGACAAAGAAACAGGACAAAATTGTCAATGGAAGATATAGAGTTCAGAACCACACTTTTAAGGTCTCTCAAGAACTGTTTAGAAGCCGCAGATAAACTTAATGAGATCTACAAGAAAACTAATGAGACCCTCGATCTTATATTGGGGAACCACCTAGAAATTAAGCATACACTGACTGAAATAACGAATATTATACAGACTCCCGACAGCAGACCAGAGGAGCGCAAGAATCAAGTCAATGATTTGAAATGCGAGGAAGCAAAAAACACCCAACCGGAAAAGCAAAATGAAAAAAGAATACAAAAATGCAAGGATAGTGTAAGGAGCCTCTGGGACAGCTTCAAGCGTACCAACATCAGAATTATAGGGGTGCCAGAAGATGAGAGACAGCAAGATATTGAAAACCTATTTGAAGAAATAATGACAGAAAACTTCCCCCACCTGGTGAAAGAAATGGACTTACAGGTCCAAGAAGCGCAGAGAACCCCAAACAAAAGGAATCCAAAGAGGACCACACCAAGACACATCATCATTAAAATGCCAAGAGCAAAAGATAAAGAGAGAATCTTAAAAACAGCAAGAGAAAGAAACTAAGTTACCTACAAGGGAATACCCATACGACTGTCAGCGGATTTCTCAACAGAAACTTTGCAGGCCAGAAGGGAGTGGCAAGAAATAGTCAAAGTGATGAATACCAAGAACCTACAACCAAGATTACTTTATCCAGCAAAGCTATCATTCAGAATTGAAGGTCAGATAAAGAGCTTCACAGATAAGGAAAAGCTAAAGGAGTTCATCACCACCAAACCAGGATTATATGAAATGCTAAAAGGTATCCTTTAAGAAGAGGAAGAGGAAGAAAAAGGTAAAGATACAAATTATGAACAACAAATATGCATCTATCAACAAGTGAATCTAAGAATCAAGTGAATAAATAATCTGATGAACAGAATGAACTGTTGATTATAATAGAATCAGGAACATAGAAAGGGAATGGACTGACTATTCTTGGGGGGGAAAGGGGTGTGGGAGTTGCGGGAAGAGACTGGACAAAAATCGTGCACCCATGGATGAGGACAGTGGGTGGGGAGTGAGGGCAGAGGGTGGGGCGGGAACTGGGAGGAGGGGAGTTATGGGGGGGGGGGGAGGGAAGAGGAACAAATGTAATAATCTGAACAATAAAGATTTAATTTAAAAAAAAAATAAATAAATAAAATAAATAAATAAAAGCAAGTTATTTAAACTCACAAATATAATTTTAGTTATGTAACACTACTGATCATTAATAAATGGATACATTTTTACTCCAACTTCAAAAAAAACACAAAACAAAACAAAAAAACAAATGGTTTTGCACAAATAGGTAAGGTAAAATAAAAACTAAACTGAACATTTTATAATATGCTTAGAAAATTTAGTATTATAGGATTATTGTCAACAGAAAATACTATAGTATTATTCAGAAATAATGATATTCTAGTCAGTGTTCACAGTTTGAAGGGAATATGCCACATGGTTAATTAACAGGAAGAACCTCTCGCTTCATACTCTTTACAGTGAGTCTGTTTTTAACTAGGCCAGTTAAGACATGATTTGGTTAATAGAATGGTTTCTGCCAATATACATATTTGCTTCATTAAAAATGCAGGTATGCTGTTTGTTGTTTTTTGTTTTTAATATGCCAGGTCTACAAAATTGAGTACCTTTCTCAGGGTTCATTAAGATACATTAGATCTTCATTACAATATGAACATAATCATGGTACTATGATGTTAATGTTAAACTTTTCTGGTTTTCAGTTAAATGCCCTTGAGTATATTCTAAGGTAAGGTTGACTTTTAACAGCTTTGAGAAGGGAGGCTCTATGAAACTCCAAAATTTAGTAGAATTTTGTATATTTATGGGTTCTTTGGGGAAGATAATCCTTACTTATATCAGATTACTACTAGGATTTATTATTCCAAACTTAACTTGTTAGAAACATGAATTGAATCCTGGCTCCCCTCACTGTTACAGTCCTTCATCTACAAAATGTGCTTACCTCATAGTGTTCTAAAGATTAGATGTAAAGAAAGCATTTAACATGATGTCTGCATGCAGTAAGCACTCACCAGGTCAGGAATCTGAACTATGGTAATGTCTCACTTGTAGTTCTTTCCTTTTGTTCATTCAGTTAACAATTTTACTCATTTTTACCCAGCATCACTACAATCTGTTACTTTTGCCACATCATAAATATCCAGTCCTTCAGCAGGATATGAGAATCTGCCTTTCTATGATCTATTCCTCTAGTAGACTCAGGGGCACTACAGTGACCTTCTCACTGCCACTTACTTCCTTTTGCATAAAACAGAATGTATAGTCAACCAAGGGAAGCAACAAAATATCTCATGAGTTTGTCAAAAACATACTTTTGGAAACCTTTGGGTAGTTGAGGCAATATGGTATAATGCAGTAGTCCTTAAATTGGAGGCTTGCCAGGAGTACATAAATACTTTAACAGGAGTTTACAAAGGCATAGGTCATTTTAAAAAGGTCAGTTTCCACATTATTAACTTCCATAAGCATTTCCCCCTAAAATTGATGGATCTTATATGCTCAAGTTCCTAAAAGTCTTTTTCCCAGTTTGTAAAAGAAAGGCATTGCCTTTATCCATCCATATATATAAAAGCCTAAGCGACCATTATGGCAGAACGACTGGTCGACCAGTCACTATGATGCACACTGACCATCAGGGGGCAGATGCTCAATGCAGGAGCTGCCCCCTGGTGGTCAGTGTGCTCCCACAGGGGAGCACTGCTCAACCAGAAGCTGGGCTCACAGCTGATGAGGGCAGCAGCGGAGGCGGGAGCCTCTCACGACTCCACCGCACTAAGTGGTGGCAGCAGGCATGGCGGGCCAGGATAAGCGTGAGCGTTGCAGTGCCTGGCCCTGGTTTTGGCTCCTCCCTGGCCACCAACCCCTGGCACACTGCTACATCCCTCTCACAATCTGGGACCCCTCGGGAGCCTAAACCAGCAATCTGACATCCCCCGAGGGGCCCTGGGTTGCGAGAGGGCTCAGGCTGGGCTGAGGGACAACCCCCTCCAGTACACAAATTTTGCGCACTGGGCCTCTAGTCCCAAATATTGCTCTAGAAGTGAAAGCCACACAAAGGTAAAACCTTGAATGATTCATTGACCTTCCATAACGTTATAAGACTTGCTGAATTTCTCTTCTTTATAAATATTTCTGTTGAGAGTAAGGCATTGGGTATTTTTGTTTGGTGTTCAATGTGTTACAATGATAAAGTTAGAGCATGTTTTTCTTAAATCATACAAAATATATATTACGGTAACTGAGTCTAATATCATCTGATAAAATATTTAAAACTTTCTATTTCCTATTTATAAGATCTTATTTTTAAAATAATTTAAAAATTTGTTTTAGAGAGGGAGAGAGAGATGCAATATCAATGAAGCCTGCTACCCAGGCATGTGCCCTGGCCGGGAGAATCATGACTTCCTGGTTTATAGGTCGATGCTCAACCACTGAGCCACATTGGCTGGGCTAGATCTTATTTTTTTAATTTTTTAAAATATTTTTATTGATTTAAGAGAGGAAGGGAGAAATATCAATGACGAAAATCATTGATCGACTGCCTCCTGCATGCCCCCTACTGGGGATTGAGCCCTCAACCTGGGCATATGCCCTTGACCAGAATTCAAACCTGGGACCCTTCAGTCTGCAGGCCCATGTTCTGTTCACTGAGCCAAACCAGCTAGGGCTAGACCTTATTTTTTTTTTTTTAATGCATTTTATTGATGTTTTATAGAGAGGAGGGGAGAGAGTCAGAAACATCGATGAGAGAGAAACATCGATCAGCTGCCTCTGCACACCCCCTACTGGGGATGTGCCCCCAACCAAGGCACATGCCCTTGACCGGAATCGAACCTGGGACCTTTCAGTCCGCAGGCCGACGCTCTATCCACCGAGCCAAACTGGCTAGGGCTAGACCTTATTTTTAAATGGCTGCCAGACAGACATTTTTAGCAGACTAAAGTGTTTCTTTTATTAGATTTATTTTAAAAGTTGGATCATGATTCTTCTCAATCATGTACAGGGGGGCCTTGACTTACGAGTGTCCCGACTAATGAGTTTTTTGAGATACGAGCCGTCTCTCGGCCGATTTTTTGCTCTGAGTTGCGAGCTAAAATTCGGGTTATGAGTCAGCTTCAGATACCCCACCGCTAGCTGGCGCAGCGAACGTCACAGTGAACGCCACAATATCAGCCCAGCATCACATGTCTCACTCGTTCACTTTTTGATTTGACATACGAGTAATCTGAGTTACGAGCTCCGTCACGGAACGAATTAAACTTGTAAGTCAAGGCCCCACTGTATCTCCAATAAACTTGTGGCAGAAAGCTGTTCATCCAATCCCTATCTCCTTCCCTGGTCACACGGCTGGACAGCATGCCCATGCTCCTGCTGCTTTACGTGTGCTGGGAGAGCTGGTTCTGGGTATTGGAAGGCAGAGGAAGTAAGGGGCACCACTTCCAGACCTGCCCATGTGCCACATCCTTGCTCATTGTCTCTATTTTGCGGTGTGTGGGAGCCACATGCTGAAGAGAGCAGAGCCCTAAGATGGGAGAAACCTCCCCTGAATCACCATCAAGTCCCTTTGGGACTCTAAATAATTATCAAAATGTGCATACATGTTGTCTTGATCAATTATGTATTAATAATTATAATAATGTAGAGGAAAATTTTTATTAAAATTACTTATGGTCAGAGGAAAGTAAATAAAATTTAAATTATATACTTATTTTTGTTGCAGATACATATCTATATCTGGTGGTCAATAAGACTTTCAAACATTAAAATGTATTAGAACAAAAACCTGGAGAAAATGGAAGTACAAGTTCAAGGAGAAAAGGGAAAGGTGTAAGTTTTCTAAATGTTAAAGAAGAGCTTGCTCATACATTTTAAAACATTGACTTAGAAGTTATATCTGGGTTTTACTGGACTCACTTAAAAAGTGATGTTTATACTTTTATTTATAGGTGTCTGTTTACTATATGCTAAAAATTATAACCTTTGCAACTATTAAATGTCAACTTAAAACATGAAGGGTACAAAGTGTATGAAAAGTATTTTAGGGGGTTTTCAAGCAAAAAGACTAATGGGAGGGAGGAAACTGTGAACTTGGAGTTAAGTAGTTCTACATCCAAATTCTGATTCTGAGCTAACGTGCCCTAACTGGGAAAACTAGGTTAATCTATGGGCCCTTATTCTATTCCAATGTTTAATTATTTTTTATTTTTTCTACTCCAATATATAAATGAAAATACATGTAAATTACTATCTGGCACTAATCTGTTTTTGCTATTAAAAATCTTAAGTATTCCCTAACCGGTTTGGCTCAGTGGATAGAGCGTCGGCTTGTGGACTGAGGGGTGCCAGGTTTGGTTCCCGTCAAGGGCATGTACCTTGGTTGTGGGCACGTACCCAGTGGGAGGTATGCAGGAGGCAGCTGATCGATGTTTCTCTCTCATCGATGTTTCTAACTCTCTATCCCTCTCCATTCCTCTCTGTAAAAAATCAATAAAATATATATTTTTTAAAAAATCTTAAGTATATCCCTGGCTGGGAGGCTCAGTTGGTTGGAGCACTGTTCCATACACCAAAAGGTCATGGGTTCTATTCCCACTCAGGTCCCATACCTAGGTTGCTGGTTCGATCTCCGGTCGGGGTGAATATGAGAGGCCACCTATCAATGTTTCTCACATCGACATTTTTCTCTCTCCCCCTTCCTTTCTCTAAAATCAATAAGAACATATCCTCGGGTGAGGATTAAAAGGAAAAGGAAAATCTTAAGTACTTTTAGGAGGGGGAAATAATAGCCCCTCAGCTGAAAATTCATGAAAAATTAGGTTCAGAGAAGAATGAACTGCCCTAACTGGTTTGGCTCAGTAGGTAGAGCTTCAGCCTGTGGACTAAAGGATCCTGAGTTTGACTCCAGTCAGGGGCACATGCCCTGGTTGTGGGCTCTGTCCCCAGTGGGGGGCATGCAGGAGGTAGCTGATCAATGATTCTCTCTCATCACTGATGTTTCTCCTTCTCCCTTCATCTCTGAAATCAATAAAAAATTTAAAAAAGAACCTTATTTGGGGAGATGGGATAATTTTAGAACATGAGGCATGAACCAAAGTAAGAAGCTCTGTTACACGATGGCATGGCATGGGAAAGGACTTTATTTGGGAGAACATTGTGAAGGATGGCAAGGCAACATGTAAAAGAAAAACGAGAAGCATGCATGGATATGCTTTAACTTAAATTGATTCTAGTCGACCATGCAATTAAAATAGATCTCAGATTTCAAAGTTACTAAAAAAATTGCTTTTATGTTGGGATAATGATTTTATTTATTTAAAAAAAATTTTTTTAAAAATATATTTTATTGATTTTTTACAGAGAGGAAGGGAGATAGTTAGAAACATCAATCAGCTGCCTCCTGCACATCTCCTACCGGGGATGTGCCCGCAACCCAGGTACATGCCCTTGACCGGAATCGAACCTGGGACCTTAAAGTCCGCAGGCCGACGCTCTATCCACTGAGCCAAACCGGTTTCGGCTAGGATAATGATTTTAGCATGGACTTTATGAATGTCCTTCCTTGTGTTCCACGGGACTTTTATTTTAAGTAGCTCCAAAGTGATACCAGAGAGTTAACTAGGTCAGCCGCCACCTGTGTTTGTTTCCCTTATAATTCTTTTAAAGCTCTAAGAGAATTCAAGACATTGAGTATGGCAATTTCTTTACCTCATATAATATTTCTGCTTACAGTGTGGACTTATTTGAGCCAGCAGATGAATATAGCGGCCATGCCTGCAGCAGAAGCTGGGAGGGCTGTGGGATTGCAAAAGTCATGCCTGGTAAACAGCATATACGCTTAAAACACTACCTGGTGTCACCTGACCTTTTTTATTACGTCATTAGCTACCTTAAAATTCAGATTTACTACTAGAGTCCTTGCATTTAGGAAGGGATTGGAGAGTCACAAGAGAACAATATTTTGAAAAGTGTTAGCCATTGTTCTTGGGAGTATAAATTGGTACAAAAGTTATATGATTGAAAATTTAGAAAAACTTTCAAAATTTGAAGTGCATTTATCATTCGACCTAGCAATTCCACTTCCAGGAATTAACCCTACCAATATAGTCAGTACATGTGTGCAAAGATATACATACTAGCATAGTCATGGAAGCATTTTTTAATAACCTGTGATTAGGAACAACTTGACTATCCATAAGAGACTGATTGTTAAGAGTCCATAATAATAAAAGCACAATATGCTAATTAGACCGGACAGCTGAACGACCTTCCGGATGTCATTCCGGACATCCTTCCAGATGAAGCTGATGTGGTGGGGACCAAGGCAGAGGTGGTTAGGGGCGATCAAGCAGGCAGGCAGAGTGGTTAGGGGCGATCAGGCAGGTAGGTGAGTGGTTAGGGGCAATGAGGCAGTTAGGCAGAGGCAGTTAGGGGCGATCAGGCAGGCAGGAGGCAGGCAGTTAGGAGCCAGCAGTCCCGGACTGCAAGAGGGTGTAGGCCAGGCTGAGGGACACCCCCCCCCCATGCACGAATTTCATGCACTGGGCCTCTAGTATGACTATAAAATGGGATTCTATGAAATGTGGTAACTTAACAGTTGATATGGAATAATGGGATATTAAGAAATAATATGCCCTGTTTTGGCTCAGTGGATATGAGGTCAGCCTGTGGACTGAAAGGTCCCAGGTTTGATTCCGGTCAAGGGCATGTACCTTGGTTGCGGGACATCCCCAGTGGGGGGTGTGTAGGAGGCAGCTGATCGATGTTTCTCTCTCATAGATGTTTCTAACTCTCTATCCTTCTCCCTTCCTCTCTGTAAAAAATCAATAAAATATATTTTTTAAAAAAAGAAATAATCTCCAAGCTATGTTACAGGAAAAATGCAAGGAACACAGCATCATTTCTAGGATTCTACCTTTTGGTTAAAAAATACACATATCTGCTTGTATACAAATAAAATAACCCTAGAAGGATAAATAAGAAAGTGATAATGTTGCCCATGGGGAGTACTGGGTAACTGGAGGGTTAGGTGCAAGGAAGACTTTTTGCCCTATTCCTTTTGAATTTTGTGCTATAGTATATTTTTAAAAAGACTTTTAAAAAAAAAGTTCCTAAGCTGCTTCACAAGACTGAGAAATGGATGTATTCCTGTTGATTCATCTTAACATCCCTTTGGTTTTGCTGTAAAGACAAATCATAGCAGCTCAGTGTTTGGTTTTTAAGGAGATGAGAAGCTGTGCTCCTTTCTTTCCCTTCAGTGCTCCAGACCAGCTCTCATCTACCCAGGAAGCAGAAGGGGCAAAATGCGTGTTAATACCAGTAGCGCTGGATCTGACTACTGGCTGTAACACTCACCCTTTGCTCAGAAAATTAAACTTGCCCATCCAGAGATAGTTGAACAAATGTAGGCCTCTCCTTAGATGCAAATGGCTTGCCATTTAGAAGAAGAGATGAAGAGGGAAAACCAGTCAGGTCTACAGAGAGGTCAGCCTGGTAAGAGGGAGGGAGAGAGAAGCTGGGGAGGGCCAGTAACTGGTACAGGAAGGGTGGAGAGAGCAGAGAGGAGGGAGGAAACTACCTTCCTAGCACAGTACAAACTCCTGGAGGGTTTTTAGTTTCTATTCTTTGGTCTCTGGCAGGAATGCTGGAAGAGGAAAGACTGGTTCGTCCTGTAAGGTGTCAGCATTGCAGCTGTCCAGGGCTGTCTTGCTGATAATCACCTGTACCGACTTATCTAATTCCTTGCCGTCATCTGGGCATACTGGCTGGATTCCCATCCCTTACTTGCCTTGCACAGCTTCCTGCTGCCTTTTGCTCATGGTTTTCCTGGTCCTCTTCTCCCTTTAATTGTTGCTATTTGCCTTTCCAGGTCCAGCTCAAGCTCTGCCTCCGGCAACCCCTACTCCTGGGAGGCCTTTCAGAACTTGTTGCCCAACCCCTTCTTTGGTCCCCAGCATGTGTTACCTGTCTTGTTACATTTCTCCTTATGGCTGTTCCCTTTGCTTTCAGCCCTAACATGATCAATGTTAGGAAAGCTTAACCTAAAAAAAGAGAGAGACCCTATGAATTGTAGTTATACAATTTATATGCAGGAAACCAAGATAACTTTTGACTCATTTTTTTAGAAAATGTTTTTATTTTAAAGAGGGAGAGATAGAAACATCAATGATGAGAATCATTGATTAGCTGCCTCCTGCACCGATCCTGACCAGGAATCGAACCATGACCTCCTGGTTCATAGGTCAACACTCAACCATTGAGTCACACTGGCCAAGCTGACTCAATTTTAACATCTCAAATACAATATAGAAGACAGTGTGTGGCAGAGAAATGGAGATGTTCCTTCCCAGGCTGTGGAACTGAGTGTGCAGTGAGGAAATTTAATCTCTCTCCTGCTCCCATCTCTTGTTTCCCAGGATACTATGGCAATTGTTTGTTCATAGATGCCCCATAAGCTCTTAGAGGCAGCTGAGAATTAAGTTGCTTATTAATTCATTTAGTCTTGACCTACATATGGTTGAATAATCCCAGAGCCATCTGTCCTTCTTAATTAACATGCAAAGATGAGATTTCTCTCTTCCTTCTGTGGATCACATGTACATCTTGTCAGGAGGGCCCCCAAACAACTTGCTGCCTGACTCCTGACAATTGCTTCTAAAGTGAAACCAACAGCTAATGGGGAGAGCTTTTGCTGTTTTTGCATGTTTTGTATTTTTAAAAAGGACCTTTGTTGTGACTAGCCCAGCCGTGGGCAAACTACAGCCCGCGGGCCAGATACGGCCCGTTTTAAATGAATACAACTATTGAAAAAAAAAAGACCGTACCCTTTTATGTAATGATGTTTACTTTGAATTTATATTAGTTCACACAAACACTCCCATCCATGCTTTTGTTCCGGCCCTCCGGTCCAGTTTAAGAACCCATTGTGGCCCTCGAGTCAAAAAGTTTGCCTACCCCTGGACTAGCCCATGCGGTTTCACCAGTCAAAAGCAATCTCATAAATGAATAAGTAATAGTGTATTTTCTTTCAGGTTCAGGAGATAGAGATTTTTCCCAGATGCCTATATGAAATGGACGGACTGAAGCAGTCACTGCAGAGCACAACTTCCTCTTGGTGTTGACAGGAAGTGATGGGTTAAATAGCTGTCAACTAAGACTAGACAAACTTTACTGATGACCTTGGGAGTATCTTTTGAACTTTTATTGACCTGAAAACCCTACTTAACACCTATCCAGGACCTGACCAGATGATGAGGTCACATGGGTGATAACTGTTTCCATGTTAGAGTGCTTCACTGCACCCCAAGGACTGCCACGCACTTTACGCCATTTGAGTCGCAGTGTATCCCTGGGAGGTTTGCAGGGCAGGGGTATAGTCTTCATTTTATAGATCAATGAAAATAAGTAAGCTGAGCCCTAGGGAGGTAAGATCCTTGTTAAGGATCACTGAAGAGTTGGAACTAGAACCTGGATTCTGGTCTCCTTATGAAGTGCTATTGCCAATGTATAGTATCCTAACAGGGTTTCCTTCCATCCTTTATTGCACTACCATACACTATGACCATCTTTCGTTTGCTTATAGTTTCTGTGGGTTGGCAGTGGGCTGGAGTGGCTCTTCAGGGTTTGGGCAGGGGTCGCACATGCAGCTGCAGCTATCTGGGGATTGCCTGGGGTGGACCATCCAAGATGGCCTCACTCACATGCCTGGTGCCTCAGATGGGATGGCTGGGCCTCTCTCCACAAGCCTTTCATCCCAGTTTTCTTCACACAATGTAGATGCTTTCCAAGAGCATTAAGAACAAAAGTTGTATAAGCATAACCAATGGACATAAGACACTGGGGGGTAGGGGGAGCTAGGGGACTGTCTAGGGCGGGGGGATAAAATGGACACATATGTAATACTCTTTGTAATACTTTAAGCAATAAATAAAAAAATAAAAAAAGAACAAAAGTTGTGAGGCCTTTTGAGGCTGGGCTCAGAAGTCATATGGCTCTTCTAGTGTATTCTGTTGGTCAGAGCAAGTCACAGGGTCAGTCCAGATTCAAAAGGTGGGAAATAGATTTCACCTGTTGATCTGAAGAGCTACAAAGAATTTCGGGCCATTTTAACATCCATTGCAAAGGGAAATGCAAGTTCAAAATAGAGATCAAGTCAGGTTACAAGGAAAGGGAAAAGCTATTATATATAAAGCTATATATATATATATATATATATATATATTATTTATATATATTATATATATACATATATTATCTATCTATATAAAAGCCTAAGTGACTGAACGACCCAATGACTGCTCGAGGGATCGCTATGATGTGCACTGACCACCAGGGGGCAGACGCTCAATGCAGGAGTTGCCCCCTGGTGGTCAGTGCACTCCCACAGCCAACCTTCTGTGGCCCCTCCCCCCTTGCCAACCTCCCATGGCTCCCCAGGCCAGCCAACCTCCTGCAGCCCCCCCCTCCCGCCAACCTCCTATGGCCCCTATTACCCGCCAGGCCAACGGACCCCACTCATGCACAAATTTGTGCACTGGGCCTCTAGTATATATATAATCTTGAGTATGTTTGAATATGCACCTGCTCCGTATGGTCACAAAGGGACTGTGTTGAAGAAAGTTTTCATGTCCGTCCTTGTGAAGGACGTTACAGATGGGCTGAGAGCTTCCAGAGAGGGTGTCTGCCTGACTCTTTCCAGTTCCTTATTTCTTGGCTGCTTCAAAATCCTGGTGAATGCCCAGGTAAGAAACTCATTTTTAGAGCCCCATCAATTTAGGCCCTGCTTTGTATGAGGAGACATATACAGAGTCTGACTTTTGAATAACCTAGGGCCATAATTTATATAAGTCCTAAATGGGTTAAGACTTTTGTGAAATTATCCCTTTACATGAAGTTCAGGGTACATGATTTGTTTTAGCAAGATAAGGCATCTGCTAAACTTAACTGCAAGGTTAGACCTGCTGACTGTAAAGTCCATGTTCAGAAAGGAAGCTAGTTGGAGGAGCATTTTGAATGGCCTTGTTTTAAATGCCTCATGCAGAATGAAATGGGGCAGGGAAGAGTTGTAGTTTGTAATCTTCCCTGAAGAATCAATGCCTAAGAGTTTGGAGTTAACACACTTTGTTTTTGTGATCTCACCAGGAAAGTAAAAGTCTCTGTATGCTCTTAGGAATGAAGGCAGGAAAATAATTTATTATTAAAATGCTCTCCTGGTCCCTCTTTTCTCTTGGAGTTGCCGTGCTTTGCCCTAACAGATCATCCCAGTCTTCCCCAGGATTCTCTGGGAACTCAGATCTAGTGGATGGGATGGATTTGGGTCCTAAAATCTGCTGCTGACTTCCTTTCTGCCAACTGAGCTAAACAAATGTGAGCGCTACAAGGAATCAGAAATAGAGGAAGCAATCATTTGATAGTAAGTACACTGTTTTAACTTCTGTCCCTACTTAGCCGATGCATTTACAGTACCCTTTGTCAAACTGAAAAGTTCAGTATCCTTGCTGGGCCTGCTGGAATGTTCCATCCTGTCCCTTCACTAACTGCATTTGGATGAAGAAATGCAACATTCATTCCATTTAGTCTTGGGATCCACATGAAAACTCTCACCAGGACTCAGGGTTTCTCCTTCTTTCTTGTAAAGCATGGTATGTTTGTTGTTTTCTGAGCACCCTGACCAGTGTGCTGATGGTGGTTAGTCTCTCAGAGTGCAAACGTGTTTTCCACTTGACCAGGGCTCATGCTCTGTCTCCCACTGGGGCCTGGTCAGGCAAACTGTGTGTACACTTCTTAAGAAGGCGGATTGTTGTGAAAACCCTTCCCACATAAACAGAAACAAGGCATTGGCTCTTTCAGATACTATTGCATCAACTTTTTCTCTTATGACCTCTGGAACACAATTGCATCAGCTCAAAGACCATCTGGTTAAGCATAAGTACTTCCTAGCTTGGTGGATGGAAAAATGCCCAAATGCCCCAGGCACATCTGCCTTGGTCTCCAATTCCTAAAAGATTCCTAAGCAGACTAGTACTGACTCAGCCTCAAAAGGGTGGTTTTGCCCTGGAGGAACCTCAGATCATATGTCTTCAGAGAACACTCGTGTTTCCAGTTAACCTAAGGAGAAAGTGTTGGTTTAGGACAGACCTAATTTAGTTATATTCATTATTCATTCATATTTATGACCAGATACTGTCTAGAGCTATATACATAAAGATTCAATTTCTATTCCTAAGAGCTCATGCAACAGGGTGAGGATCTGAGAGAGGGGACAGAGACAGAAACCGATAGTGATGATACAGAAACCCTTCCCCCACCTTTTAAAAAATAAAAGTTTTTCCCCCCATGAGAAAAGTAAAGGTATCATCCATTTACTTATTTTTTTTTTAAATATATTTTATTGATTTTTTACAGAGAGGAAAGGAGAGAGAGATAGAGAGTTAGAAACATCGATGGGAGAGAAACATCGATCAGCCGCCTCCTGCACATCTCCTACTGGGGATATGCCCGCAACCCAGGTACATGCCCTTGACCGGAATCGAACCTGGGACCTTTCAGTCCACAGGCCGACGCTCTATCCACTGAGCCAAACCGGTTTCGGCCATCCATTTACTTATTTAATTAGAAAACATTTGCTGAATGCCTGCTTCTTGTCAGGCCTCGTACCAGGAGCTGTGTCTACACTTAAGGAGCAGCCTGAGGTAATGCCAGGAAGATCAGAAAAGCACATTGCCCTTTCACCTTGTCCTCTGGGCAGCAATCCTAATCCTTTTGGGTTCACAAGAGAACATGCACTGGAAAGGGAACTTCAAAAGAAAGCAGATCTGCAGTGTAAACATCACTTTCAACTGGACCAATCATTTGTCTCCCTTTGTCACTCAAGACAGTGAAGCGGTAACTCACTGATATCCAAAGACATCTGTGCAAATATATACCTGCTTTTTTGTTTATCAAGCACTCCCCCTACCCATACTTTAGTTTGATGAATCACATAAAAAAAGGGATAAACTATTTGGGTAAATGTAAATATTCTAAGTAGTAAGGAACTGCTTGAAATCATTGTATGGAAAATGAGATGAAGTAGTTTTTAAAAGGTAGATTTTATGATAATAACTAATCTTTTATAGTATTTATGACTTGCCAGGCACTGTTTTAAGTGCTTTGCAGAAATGAACCCATTTGATCCTCAAAAACCCCCCAAAAAACCCCAAAAAAACAATGGATTAGGTACTCTTATAATCTCTTAAAAATTTGAGAACCAGGCCATGGAGAAGTGAGTCTCTTGCCTAAAGTCACACAGCTAGGATTTAAACCCAGGAAGTCTGTCTACAGATTCTGGAACTCAAGCTTTGCACTGTTTCCACAGGTACAGCTACATGAATATATATACTTAAAAAAAAGATCAGGAGGATGCACACTAAACAAAACCATGGTTGTCGTTAGCATTAATTCAACAATACATTAGCAGCAATATTTTAGGGTTTTTCCCCCCAAAGGGAGTGAGTTTTGTTACTTCTGTTTTTATAATTTAAAAAATATTTTAAAGATCAATCTTGGGGTCAATTTAAGTGTTTTGAATAAAACTACTACCTTATGCTCTTCTAACTTTTACACTGACCTTGGCATCATTAAGAGCAGGACTGTGTTCATCTTTCCTCTCGGGCAGGCTCATGACCTCTGATGAAATCTTATTTCAGAGAGTAGATGAAAAGTTATCTCAGATTTTTATCTGAAACAATGGGAGGCATATTAAAAGTATTACACTTCATGGCTGAAATGCTTGTCAAAGTTTAGTAACTGAAGCCCAGGTGGCCGTATGAGATGAAATATTAAGTACTGAATAAAGAGAGATCTGTCATTTAATTATGAAAATAAACTAAAACTTCAAAAATCTCACATGTACCAACAATTACAAAATAGTACTGTATTAGGGTTCACCAGAGACACAGACCAATAGATCGATAGATAATGAGAAAATACTTTAAGGAATTGCTCACACAATTGTGGGGGCTGACAAGTCTGACATTTGTAGGCCAATCCAGCTGGAAATCAGGTAAGAGCTGATGTGCAGCCTTGAGTCCAAAATCTACAGGGCAGGTCAGCAGGCTGAAAACTCAGGCAGTTCTCTGTTGCAGTCTTGAGGCAGAATTGTTTTTTTGGGAAACCGCACTCTTTGCTCCTATTGTCTTTAACTGATTGGATGAGATCCACCCAGATTATGAAGGATAGTTTTACTGATTGTAAATGTTAATTACATATATCTAGACTAGCGTTTACCAAACAACTGGGCATCATGGAGTAGCCAAGTTGACATGTAGTTAACCATAAGTAAATTCCAATTTGAACTAAGTTCTGACTGCTCAAGAATATGTTAGATGTGTAAGATTTTTACATTTAGGATGATTGAAATTTTAATTTGCTGTAAGGGACTCAGTCATGTGAGGAAAATCTTTGAAGAGTACATTGGCAATATATTTAGTTATTCTAATCATTAGTTGGGGTTTTTGTTTGTTTGTTTTGTAAGAGAACATTTATTTGGTAATCACAGAGGTATAAGTAATTCCTAGAAGAAATGGACTTAGGAAACAAGTTATAGAGGTAAAGGAAGGGCCCTTGGAGCTTGGGAGTGAGGAAGCCAATGTTAACAAGCCTGGGGCAGGGAGGGGAAAGGGAGAGGAAAAGGCACAGGCTTGGGCGTACTCCCACTACCAGGAGAGAGAGCACCCTAGTCATTAATTTTGCTTAATACAAGTTGGGTTATGAGATGATTCTGAATTATTTTATGGCAGTTGAAATAAGGTTAACTAAAACAATGTGGACAAATCTTTGAAGCTAACTGGTACTGAATTCTTTGTTGCAATGTAGCATTTTCAATTTTTCTCCTAGAGTTAACATATGCACAATGTGTTTACTGTTCTGAAATGAAGGTGCTCAGTAATGAGGTGTTCTCAATTTAATATAGTCACACCATTCCATCTTTGAAATCTCATCCAGCGATTAAATTATGCAAATGATTTCAGGATAACCTCCATTTCATGGGAGTCCAGATTCTAAATAAGTTGAGTTGGGCATGTGAGAATATTAATAAATGTGATCTATGACTCCTGACATTATAGCTGAACTTTAATATTGTATTAATGCTATCCCTAAATAAATCAATACTTTGTTCCTGATTGACTGTGGGAAATATTTTTCAGATTTAGGACTATCAATTTAACAAAAGGTTATTCCAATTGTTACTTTAAATTAGAAAATTATATGCCACCTGAAAAGATACTTAAATGTCTTTCTACTCGCCAAGTAGATGAAGGGAATATGTAGTATATATGTCATGGAGTTGATGGCCTTTATCTTGTTCTCACCTGTGATGCAGATACTGTTAGTCCCTTTTAACAAATGAGGAAAATGAGGCTCAGAAACTTGCTCGAGGTCACCAAAAAACAGCACACCCGCTTCAAGGCTTAAACACTTTCCACTATAGACACAGCTAAAACACAGAAGGAATTAACAGTTTGGTCTTATATTTCTCACATAAAAGGCTATGTATTCCTCTAATCTTGCTTTTCTCTTTTAGCACAATTGTGAGGGCAAAGGTATTCCCCCAGAAGTAAGGCATTTCTTCCCAGGCAAATGTAGTAGGCTGGACTGTCTTCATTATACTTTGATTACATTGCAGTGTCTTTGGCAAGATCAAACTTAAACTTGCTTCTCACTTCAACTTGTCTTTTTCGAAATAATCATTGAAATAGACCAGGAGCTGCGGAGTGCCTCTGATGCAGTGGTGGGGGCAGAGGGTAGAGTGTGGGAGGACATTGTGGAGGAGAGCAAAGGACTCCCTGGGTGGGATTTCAAAGGCATTGATGAATGTTTTTAGTTATGAGGAAAATAATTGGGAGTCCTTTCCTTTTCTCCGTTTTTCTTTTCATTACCCCAGAGAGCCTGTAAGCTGTAGTTGCTGCAAAACAATTTCGACTAGCTAGTCACTCAGGTCTGGGTTGCACTGCAGCCAGATGTCAGGTAGACAAATCTGTGCTTTGCAGTCATACAGCATTGCTAGATATTTATAAGATGGCACAGTTCTACCCTTGAATTATATTCATAAACTGATAGGATACTAGAGATCATTTAGTCCACTGGTTTTCCAACTTTATTCTTTAAAAAACATATTTTTATTGATTTCAGAGGGAGAGGGAGAAAGACCAACGATGAGAGAGAATCACTGATTGGCTGCCTCCTGCACGCTCCACACTGGGAATTGAGACCACAACCCAGGCATGTGCCCTTGACTGGATTTGAACTAGGGACCCTTCGGTCCGCAGGCCAATGGTCTATCCACCAAGCCAAACTGGCGAGGGCTCTTTTTTTTATAGCACAAAAACTGTTCAAATTCCTTGATATGGTTTAATTTAAAAAGACATGAGTTCTTTCACAGCATAAAATGTGGGCTAAAATTTTAGGTTGCTGAAAATTTTTCTTTTTTTTAATATATATTTTATTGATTTTTTACAGAGAGAAAGGGAGAGAGATAGTTAGAAACATCGATGAGAGAGAAACATCGATCAGCTGCCTCCTGCACACTCCCCACTGGAGATGTGCCCACAACCAAGGTACATGCCCCTGACCGGAATCGAACCCAGGACCCTTCAGTCCGCAGGCTGACGCTCTATCCACCGAGCCAAACTGGCTACGGCTGAAAAATTCTTTACACAAGGAACAATTATCCTCCTATATAATAAAAGCCTAATATGCAAATTGTTCCCTTGACCGGGAGCCCGACCGCTTGCTATAATGTGTGCTGACCACCAGGGTGCAGCACAAAACGCGCCAGGTGTTGGCGACACGCTGCTGGCAGCGGAGGCACTGCCGGCCCCAATGGGCCCCAACAAGAGTGGGACTGCGGCAGGATGGTGGAGCAGGTGAGTAGGCAGCACCAGGCCAAGGCGGGTGCAAGTGGGGGTCCGATCACCCTGCCGATTGCCCCGCAGACAGCGACCAGCAGCGGGGAGCAGGGCTGCTGCCTGGCTCCCAGGTGCTGAGGGAGCTGGGTGGGGGTTCTGATCCAGATTGATCGCCCTGCAGGCAGGATGGCGGAGCAGGTGAGGGGGCGGCACCAGGCCAAGGCAGGGTGCCAGGTGGAGCTGCAGGGCTGTAAGGCTGGTGGCACGGGCTGGGGCTGCAAGGCTGGGGGCACGAGCTGGGGCCCAATCCCCACAGGCCACCCCAAGGGATGCCACCTGTGCAGGAATTCATGCACCGGGCCTCTAGTTCAATATAAAATGTTAATTATATATATATTTAAAACCTTGAAATTCTTATTTGCAAATCCAACAAAAACGAGCTGTGCTGCTCCTAGGCTCTCTTCTCAGTCCTTAATGTTTGGAGCTGCCATTTAAAAACTATCGACATTAGCCTACCCTCTCATTTTACAGTTATTTAACAAAACATTTTGTGCAAATACTAGGTATCTAGCATTATAAGAAGCTTAGGAAAAACATTGGGCCTAAAATATGAGTATGCTTTGGTCCATGGCTTATTGAGGAGACAGATGATTACAAAACAACATAGTAAAATTTAACAACAGGACCTGTGATGTTATGGGGCCTGGTATCACTGAGTCTCTGAAACTGAGCAAAAGAGCTTGAAGGGCAGTTCACTTGGAAAGAGTATAATCCAGACTAAAGACTGGAGTTTACCCAGGGTAAGTAGCTAGGGGTACATTCTGGAAGGTACAAGTTGCTTTATGCAGCAGATAATACAGCGAGAAGTGAGAAAAGGGCCTATACCATATCTTGATTCTTCAGGAAATAGGGAGTCCTGGAAGGCCTGTAAACAGGGAAACGAGGTCAAATTTATGCTTTAAATTGCCAACAGGGACTATGAATTTGATGAGAACAAGAAGGGAGGTGGGAGGTAGGAAGGCCTACCTGTAGCTCTTTGACAGAATATCAAGAGCAGGAGCATATTGGGGAAAACATTATGCATTCGTTTCAGGTAGAGATGCCCAGCATGATTGGATGGATAGCTCAAGTCTGAATCCTTGGCGAATAGAGTATGATCCTGTATACATAAAAAGGGATGGAGAGAGATGTAGGAAAAGGTTAACTTTGCTTAACTCTTGATTTTGGGTAAATTCTTATTTTCATAATCCTTTTCTGTACACTGAGCATATTACTTTTATAACTAGGCTAAAGCAGTTATTTTAGTTTTTAAAACTTTGCTTTACCTCAGTTTTCTTTAAGCTAAATTGACACCATGCCCTATATGGAATTTCCTGCATTTTCATTCAAAATTTTATTTGGGAACAATACTATGTACTAATAGCCATTAAAATCATGCTTTCAAAAGAAATATGCAATTATTTATCAGTCTTCTTACATTGAACTTCATGATTGTGTATAATTGGGTCCTATGCAGACACAGCAAGATAGAAAAATCTCTTGGGATTAAACCAGTATTCATGGCACTTCAAGTACTCTCTTGAATGGAGTAATCACAGGCAACCCAATGTGCTCCGTCACGGGTGATGGTAGAACAAATGCAAAGCGCAGGGTCTCACTGTCTGACACAGGAGTGTGGTGAGGAGACACAGGCTTTTCTGACGCTGCCTGAGGATGAATCTTCTCTGAAAACAGTAAAGAAAGGTTGGTGGTCTTTAATTGAACTCTCTTGCCACAACAAATATATCATAATCTGTGTGATTAATATCACCTACCAAATTGATACCTGATCTTTATGATACACAAAAGCTATCGATGAGCATTTGCTTTTAATTCACTAGACAAAAAAGACCCATCACTGTAATATTGACTTATTTCCACTATGCTCAAAGCAACTTAACAGCATCTAGAGCCCTAACCGGTTTGGCTCAGTGCATAGAGCGTCGGCCTGGGGACTCAAGGGTCCCAGGTTCGATTCCGGTCAAGGGCATGTACCTTGGTTGCGGGCATATCCCCAGTGGGAGATGTGCAGGAGGCAGCTGATCGATGTTTCTCTCTCATTGATGTTTCTAACTATCCCTCTCCCTCTCTGTAAAAAAAAAAAAAAAAAAAAAAAATCAATAAAATAAATAACAGCATCTAGAATTACTATGAGGAAAACATAACCTTAACCCCACACAAGTTTTTAAAAATTTGCCTGTATCTGAATGGGTTTATTTCCTTGTAGAAGTAAACTACTAGTAGTTACTGACTAGTACACACAGTATAGATTTAACTTGGGAACCTATGCTGACTTGGAGATGCTATCAAAATATAAAAATCTGCCCTAACCGGTTTGGCTCAGTGGATAGAGCGTCGGCCTGCAGACTGAAGGGTCCCAGGTTCGATTCCGGTCAAGGGCATGTACCTTGGTTGTGGGCATATCCCCAGTAGGAGGTGTGCAGGAGGCAGCTGATCGATGTTTTTCTCTCATCGATGTTTCTAGCTCTCTATCCCTCTCCCTTCCTCCCTGTAAAAAAATCAATAAAATATATTTTAAAAAATGATTAAAAAAATAAAAATCTGAGCAAAAATTTTCAATCATATAGATTTTTATATGAAACTGATTTTTAACTCAGGAAGTTTTGGGAGTGATACAAAGTGAAACACAGGGAATCAAATCCAAATTATCCAAGGAAAAAGTTCCATTTCTCTTTTAAGTGGATGTCAAAGATGGACAATATAATTTGAAAAGATCAGTGTGGTATTTCTCAAACATGCCTATCATAAGAACTGCCCTCAGTACTTTGAAAGAGTCTGAGACCTGTTCTCTTTCGATTCTAGCCCAGTGGGTGTAGGTTTAGACTGGAATCCAAGGTTTTGTATTTTTAGCATCCCAAGTTGTTCTAATAATCAGGCAAGTTAGGGAAATAGTGGCTAAGGTGAAAACAACAGCAACACCACCATCACAGCTCCCATCCCCTTACTCAACACCTGCCCAACACACTGCCTGAAAATTAGAAACACTCAACTGAAAATGAAGAATTGTCTGTAGAACAGTTTATTTTGAGTCCAAAACACAAAATTACTCATTTTTCTTAACATACTATATAATTTTCACTGCATGAATATTTATGGTTTCTGTATTCACAAGTGTATATTTCTGAACTCAGGCTCAAATGATTCATATATATATGAATATGTGTATTCATATATATATTCATATAATATATATATATATATTAATACAGAGGACAAATACTTTAACAAATTTGTTTAGAAAATATTTTACATAAAAACACACAAAGTATTTACTAGCATTCTTCATCTTTACAACCAGTCTTCAGCTAAGATTTGGCTGAAGTCCATTTTCTACAAAACATTCCAAGACTGAATATGATAGAATGTAGTACAGTAAGTCCTCACTTAACATTGTTGATATATGTTCTGCAACTTTAAATGACATATAATGAAACCAGTTTTACCATAGGCTAATTGATATAAACAACACTTAAGTTTCTATAGCATCTCCTCAACCTTATAATGAAAACAATGTTATTCGAGGACCTGCTGTATTTTACATACTTTAGCTTATTATTGTAATTTAAAGTTCCCCTTTCTTTGAAGGCTTCTGCATATATCATACTCATAACGCAACAGAAGACTTTTCTTTAACTCATGACGTATAAATAAAATTTGTCTTTTTTGGTGTAATTTATCCCCAACCCAAAACCAAATAGTCATGATGAAATCATGTAACTGACATGTAAGGGCTTTTTCAAACAAGAGAAGCATTTAATACCTATTGTTAAAATACACTTCATTGTTTTATGTCCAATAACAACCACCTGGAGTGCTGTTACTTCTAGTATTAGTTGGCATCAAAATATAAAGTAAAAATATGTACATTTTTTATATATCAATTCTTACCTGAATAATCTCAGATTTCTTGAGTGTTCCATAAAGTGGAATTTCTTCCTAAAGTTACAGTGAATGTGGTACAACGTGTACAACTTGGTTAACCAATCTTTGCTTTTTCATTTCCAAGACTTTTCCTCATCTTGAATCAAATGCACAATCTTGACTACCACCTAATGCACTGGCTTACAGTTAGCATATAAAGTCCAACTCACACTTATTTTGGTTTATTTTACATGCTTTATTAAAACAGTACTGGTATTTACATATCTGCAGAGTCCCTCCCAAGGCGCTCTCACACATTAAGACACACCCATACGACATCCATACTTCAGCCCCATGCACCCACACTAGTGAGCTATGAGGGTCAGAGTCCTAAAATTAGGGAGCTGTTGGGGGATAGAGTTGTTGATTTGGTTTTCAATTTTTTTGAAAAAAGCATGGGGGAATGCATTTGGCCATTAAAATGCTAATTAAGTTTGTGTATATTAACATATATGGCAGTAACACTGAATATTCCTTTTACATTCTATATACACAGAATGACATCAAGGTTTTGCAGTCAACAGAAGATTCCAACTTCGGTCTCAATGCTGCTTGTAGTGACTTCTGAATTCACATAGGGGCTTTCCCTAAAAATAATTCAAGTCTATGTAAGTGAAATAAGGCACAAGTAATATTGATTTGATCTAGGTGAAGGGAAGGGATGAAAACTAGTTTCAAATGATCTTACTGTTGGGGTTACTTTAACTTAAAATCCACCTGAAATCCTGTCTCCTAATATGCAGATTTCCTACTAATAAAGGTGTTTTGTTTTTTCCCCTTTTCCCTGACAAAACCCAAAAGTAAAAGTTTGGGAATTCACATTTGCATGTTTCAGTAACCTAAACCAGCGGCGGCCAACCGGTGGTCCGTGAGGTCCGAAAGGTTGGCGACCGCTGATTTAAGGAAATCTTTGGAGCAGCGGTCGCCAACCAGTGGTCCATCAGGTCCGAAAGGTTGGCGACCGCTGGCCTAAACTACTCAAATTGATATACACCCAGCCTTCTCCTGCCCAGGCTCCTCCCTCCCTCAATACCAAAACAAAAGCACAGCACAGCAAATAGGAATCCCTTGTTGTTTTTGAGATTTGTATACTTAAGTAGCAAATACATATCTGGTTGTCTTTGATTTTTTTTAAAAATAAGAAAAGCAACCTTGTAACTTTCTTGCTCTATAAAAAAATAATTCCTATCTCCTTTTCAGGATGATGAAGCCCCAACTGACATTACAAACAACTGTAACAAATGAGTTTGGCAGCATAAATAATGTCGTTTTCAAAACTTCATAGTGAGATTCATTTAGCTTGTACACAATCTGTTGAATGTTTTTTTGCAGCACGTGAACCAAACCCAAAGACGCTGGACATTCTGTGAAAGGGAGTAAGAATCGCAGTTCTGAAGGCCCCTGACTTTAGTTGTTTACAAAGTTCAATCCTGTTTATTGTGATCCTTGGTATCTTCTTCATCTGTATATTCTGAAGGTTCTTCTCCTGGTTTTAGCAGTCTGCCTACATAATCATATTTTTCTGAAAGACATCAAAAGAAAATCAGTAGCAATAAAATGTTTCACTATTCCATTGTACAGCACGGAAGGCACTTGCCTGTTCTGGAATGATATGGAATAAGCTAAATTTTTCCTACTGCTCACCTTGGCTGGTCTTTGTACTCATGTAAGGCTTGAATAAAAGAAAACAGGATTAGGGAACGTATAAAGCTTGGGAATTGTGCTTTGCAGGAGAGTGCTCCATACTACCACTTCGTAATCAAGGACACTATATCAGAATCACTTAGAGTAGTGGTTCTCAACCTGTGGGGCGCGACCCCTTTGGCAGTCGAACGACCCTTTCAGAGGGGTCGCCTAAGACCATCCTGCATATCAGATATTTACATTACGATTCATAACAGTAGCAACATTACAGTTATGAAGTAGCAACGAAAATAATTTTATGGTTTGGGTCACAACATGAGGAACTGTATTTAAAGGGCCAGAAGGTTGAGAACCACTAACTCAGAGAGTTTAAAAAAATATATATGTATGTCCAGAACCCATCTTGGAGCTACTTATCCCAGGCTTTTGGGTTAGGCCTGGAGAGAGACATGTAGTCTTAAACTGGTCTAACTCTATTGTGCACTGTGGCTCTCAGAATAGTTCTTTAAATCTTAATAGCCCAAAATATAAAGAAACAAGTTGGCAACATAGGGAATTTCCAAGTTATTTAAAATCTATAAATATATTAGGGTTTATATAGAACTGAGATGAAATAAAAATGTACTATTCTTTTTTCTATCAAATTCTCCTCTTAGATCTGTTACATTGCTTGTTTTTTTTGTTTTTTTTTTTAAATCCTCACCCGAGGATATTTTTCCATTGATTTTAGAGAGAGTGGAAGAGAGGGAAAGACAGAGAGAAACACTGATGTGAGGGAAACACATCCACTGGTTGCCTCCCGCACTTGCTCTGACCAGGGCCAGTAGGAGCCTGCAACCGATGTACATGACCTTGACTGGAATTGAACCTGGGACCCTTCGGTCCACAAGTCGATGCTCTATCCACTGAGCCAAAATAGCTAGGGCTACATTACTTGTTTTTATGTCACCAGGTGTTTCATGTAGAATATTGCTATGTCCAAGTTGATACATGGTCAGTAATTTCTTGGTTGGGAATTTGAACCTATCTTAATTGAATTAACTCACTAACCAAGAGGATAAGATAGGACTGCTTTATGCAGTAGAACCAGTACAAGTGCCAAGAAGCTAGAAGAACTGTTCCAAAGGATCCAAAGGTCACATAGGTCCAAAGTGTCACATAGGTGGTAATAACTGATGTCGCGAGGGTATAATAAAGAGAAATGACATTTTCCCTATATAGTTCGATGGTAAGATTTAAAAAATCATTTAGAATAAATTATAATTATTCTATAACATTAATGATCAGTTCAGTTTTAAATATACGCCTATATATTTTTTAAAACTATGCCTTAATAAACAAGCCTTATACCACTCAAGGTATTACAATTTTTGTTAGACTTACAGTTTGCAACAAGTCAATTTTTAAATATGGATTTTATAAATCACATGTAACAATCATATTGCTCTATCAAATAATGATAGTGATGAAAACATATGGGATCCTTGGGCTCTTAAAGAATGTGAAATAGCATTCACTTTCTTTGGCCAAAGACTGAGTATTTCCAAAGAACCCAAAAAAATAAAGGTACCTTTAAACTGCATTTCCCATTCTCGAACACTTTCCATTTGTACAGCATTCAAATCTGACAGATCATCATATTCATCTTTAAGTGCATCTTTATCTAGGCAAAATGTCGCCAGTCCTCTGGAGGCATCCCTACCAGCAAATATTCCATATGGACCCGCTGCGGGGGGGAAAAAGAAATTATATTTAGATAGCCTAACAAAGTGTCTCAAAGGAAAAAGTCAAAAGAAACTTCGTAACGACTCATATTTGGTAACAGCCTTAATTTCAAAACATGCACAGACACTAGATAGGATGAGAAGAAATTTCTTAGAATCTGCCTTATGACCAAAGTAAAGCCTTTCACTAAAATTTTAAACCTTAAATTTCAATTATTTCATATACCCCAAAACTTGTATTCAATGATGAAAACAGTGCTGTGCTAGGGGGAGAATAGATTATTTCAGAAATTAGGTTTGGAAGTGAGTTGGCTTCCAAATGATGCTTTACTGATTGCTATTAATTAATTGTGGCTTCTAAAATTAATTGACAGAACATCTACTGGATAAGTACTATGTAGAGACTCAGTGACTGTGGATCTAAAACATTTTTTTTCTCCTACCCAATGTAGATTGAAACTCTATGAGGACGGAGACTGAATCATCTTTGTATCCTCACTGACTACTTCAGTGCCCAGCCCATGTGTGATGTTCAACAATTCTTTGCTGAATAAATGGTCTGATCAGAAATGACCTGTTTTCAAAATAAATACCACCCAATTACCATAATATACTCATTATTATCTATATAAACTATGAAAAGTTATTAAAGAAAATAATGGTTTTCATTTACCATGACTTTTGGAAACAGTGGCTTTATAAAGAACAATTCTTCTCATTGACACAAAATTATTAGCATTTTGTACAAGGAGTTAGAAACTACCCTGAGGAGGAATGGCATGATTTATATGCTGATGGAGTGAGCCATTCCCAAAGTTTGTCCTTGAGAGCAAAAACTATCTTACTCATCCCTGTATCCTCAATGCCTAGCAAAGTGCCTGACATGAAGTAGGAACATGATACCTTTCTTCCAAATGAATTAGTTGCAATTCCAAATAAGGAGAAACTAGCTTTTGACCCTTTACAACACAGATTCACTTATGGTAAGCAAAATCTACACCTAAGTATAGACAAAAAAAAAAAAAAAAAGGAGAAACTTCAGTTATTTAAAACACTAATAAAACTGAAACAACATAATTTTCTATATCAAGAAATTGGTTAAATAAATATTAGTATGTTAATTGAATGGAGTAATATACAGCTACCAAAGAGAATGAGGTAACTATATGTACAGACATAGAAGTCTATGATATATTAACTGAAAAACGAAATTCAGAAGAACATACAGACATATGTAAATATCTACATATATAAAGAGGAAATATGCAAATTAGGCCAGGATGCCATAGTGGATCACAACCAGACAAGAGGAGGTTGTGCACGCAGGTGAGGCCCAGAGCGGAGCTGGAGACGGAGGTGGGGCTGGTGAGTCACTGCACCCCGGTTCGGGCCGGCCCCCTGGAGCCAGAGTGGACAGGGACAGGGGGCTGGCCCGCAGCCTCTGCGTCCGAGTGCAGGCCCAGAGAGGAAACGGCGGGCCCACCTCCCGCGGAAGCAGCGCGACTCCCTCCTGCCTCCCGTGGGCGCTGGCGGCTTGTTTCCGCTAGGGTTCCTGCCGGCTCCAGCGGAAGCATCGGGCGGCCTACTGCGCGCGATATCACGCAATGGGCTACTAGTATATATACAAGAGGCCCGATGCACAAAATTTGTGCAAGGGGTTCAGCCCTCGCAGCTGTGGCTGCCTCGGCCAGACCTTGCAGCCCCAGCTGCCTTGGCCTTCGCAGTCCTGGCCTCGTCTGGAAGGTCATCCGGACAGTCCTCCAGAAGGTCGCTCCGCTGTTCGGTCTAATTAGCATATCAGCTCTTTATTATATAGGAGTAGAGGCCCGATGCATGAAATCGTACATGGGTAGGGTCCCTAGGCCTGGCCAGCGATCAGGGCCAATCTGCAGGGAGATTGGGGGGCGGGGGAGCCCCTGGCACCTGCCTTGGCCAGCCTGGCGCCGTCTGCTTGCTGGCCCCGCCCCCCTCTGCAGGCAACCAGCAGGGCGATTGGGGGAGCCCCCGCTGGCACCTGCCTTGGCTGGCCTGGGGCCTGTGGGCAGCTCCTGTGTTGAGTGTCTGCCCCCTAATGGTCAGTGCGTGTCATAGCGACTGGTTGGTCTGCCGTTCAGTCGATTTGCATATTAGGCTTTTATTATATAGGATTATGATTCACTCGATTAAAGAATATACATGTATGCACACTTTAATCTCTGTATATGCATGAAAACACCAGGAAGAATACAGACCAAACACTTAACAGTGCAATATTTTTGGGGAATGGAGAAGAAATTTTTACTTCATATAATTGGTAAGGTCTGGCTATTGAAAAATTTAATTCTAAAAGAATCAAGAGTTTTCCGTCTTTAAGTTAGGTTGCAGACTTTTCTGTTTAAGATGTTGTTTTAAGAATTACATACTAATAAATAAGATTTCCAAAATATGTAATTAAAAACAATACCTTTCCTGAGACTGAAAGTTATCCATACAGGACAGAGGTAATTTAGAGAAAATAATTTTAAAACCAGAATTACTGGCTTAACTGAAAAACAGAGTGGTCAGTAAGAAAGCTCCCATCCAGTTAACTGAATAAAGTATTTTATAATGAGAAGTAAACCAGTAGAAAAAACTGGAATTCCTTGATTTTTAAATTAGCAGAATAAGGATTATACCCACATTCACATTGGAAATATTTAGGAAATTAAAGGTTATGAGTCAGAAAAGCACTTGTACCTTTTAAAGAATTCTAAATTTTAAATAGACAAAAATCTAAACATTTATGATCATTACTTTGGATGATAGAAAGCACTGTACCATAAAGAATGTAAGAAACTCATTGTCTGAAAAGTTTACCATATGACTCAAGGGTCCCAGCTTTGATTCCGGATTCCAGTCAAGGGCACATGTCTGGGTTATGGGCTCAAGCCCCAGTAGGGGGCATGCAGGAAGCAGCCAATCAATGATTCTCATCATTGATGTTTCTATCTCTCTTTCCCTCTCCCTTACATTTTTTACAAAGAGGTGAAAAATAGGCATTTTCATGGAAGTCTACATTGGGCCAACTTATCTGTAGAGCAATTTAGGAATAAGTACCCAATTAGCAATGCCCATACCTTAAAAATCAGTAATCTTACTTCTAGGAATTGGTTTTATAATTATAATTTTACTCACATGGATAAAACGACAGTACAGGAACATTTATAGCAGCACCATGCAATAACAAGATTAAAAACAATTTGAATGTTCACTAATAGTAGACTGTTAAGCCCAACCAGCATGGCTCAGCAGCTGAATATCAACCTATGAACCAGGAGGTCACGGTCGATTCCCAGTTGGGGCACGTGTCCAGGTGGCAGGCTTGATCCCCAGTGTGGGCGTGCAGGAGGCAGCCGATCCATGAGTTTCTCATCATTGATGTTTCTCTCTCTCACTCCCTCTCTGAAAGCAATAAAAATATTTAAAGAAAAGCATTAAAAAAAATAGTAGACTGTTAAGTTACAATATATTCATTATGCATATATTTAAAACTAGAGGCCCGGTACACAAAAATTTGTGCACTTGGGGGGAAGGGGGGTCCCTCAGCCCGGCCTGTGCCCTCTCGCAGTCTGGGACCCCTTGGGAGATAACGACCTGCTGGCTTAGGCCTGCTCCCGGGTGGCAGAGGGCAGGCCCAATCCCTCGGTGCAGCCCCTGGTCGGGCTCAGAGCAGGGCCGATTGGGGAGTTGGGGCGCCGCCCCCTCATGCACAGAGCAGGGCAGATTGGGAGGTTGTGATGCCACCCTCAGTCACGCTCAGGGTAGGGCCGATTGGGGGGTTGGGGCACCGCCCCCTGTCACACTCAAGGCAGGGTCAATGGGGAGGTTGCGGCGCCACCCCCTGTCACGCACAGAGCAGGGCCAATCAGGGGGTTGGGGTGCTGCCCCCATCACACACAGAGCAGGGCCCATCAGGGGGTTGGGGCACTGCCCTCTATCACCCACAGAGCAGGGCCGATGAGGGGGTTGGGGCGGCGCCACTCTCACACTCAGGGCAGGGCTGATGGGGAGGTTATGGCTCTACCCTGTCACACACAGAGCAGTGCCCGTGGGGGGAGGGGGGATGGGGAGCTCCCCCCTATCAGGCACAGAGCAGGGCTGCTCAGGGGGTTGGGGCCCCGCCCCCTGTCACAAACAGAGCCGAAGGGCGATCAGGGGGTTTGGGCGCTGCCCCTTGTCACGCTGATCCCGGTGCCGGGAGGCATATTACCCTTTTACTATATAGGGTAGAGGCCTGGTGCATGGGTGGGGCTGGCTGGTTTGCCCTGAAGGGTGTCCTGGATCAGGGTGGGGGTCCCCACTGGGGTGCCTGGCCAGTCTGGGTGAGGGGCTGAGGGCTGTTTTCAGGCTGGGAGTGACTGAAGTTCCCAACCGCTCCTTTTTTTCTTTTTCTTTTTTTATTCTGGGCCAGCTTTAGCTTGAGACTTGGCTCCAGCTCTTAGGCCTCCGGGGCTGAAAGTAGGTTTCTGGCCTTTGCTTACAATGTTGCGAATCTGCTGGCTGAAGTCCGGCGGTATTTGTTACAATGTTTCTTAAACTGCCTGCTCAGAGGACTGCAGCTGCAGGCGGGAAACGTTGGTTTCCTCCAACGATCTTCCGATCTTCTGTCACTGAGGCAAGCAAGCCTGATGTTAGTTTCAAGCTGCCTGGCTGCCGGCCGCCATCTTGGCTGACAGTTAATTTGCATATCTTGCTAATTAGCCAATGAAAAGGGTAGCGGTCGTATACCAATTACCATGTTTCTCTTTTATTACTGTAGATAATGAGATGGCTCTCTTTATACTGATATAAAAGGCTGCCAAGATATTAAAATATTGTTAAAGGTTTGTATAGTATGCTACAATTAGTGTGGGGAAGTGCAAATCCACATGCTTGCACTTGCAGAGAACACTCTAGAACAGTGATGGCGAACCTATGACATGCGTGTCAGAGGTGACACGCGAACTCATTTTTTTGGTTGATTTTTCTTTGTTAAATGACATTTAAATATATAAAATAAATATCAAAAATATAAATCTTTGTTTTACTATGGTTGCAAATATCAAAAAATTTCTATATATGACACGGCACCAGAGTTAAGTTAGGGTTTTTCAAAATGCTGACAGGCCAAGCTCAAAAGGTTCACCATCACTGTTCTAGAATAATACTCAGACTGGTTCCTCACTTCTAGGGAGCGGAATATGGTGAGTGGGGTTGTGGGAAGGAGACTTATTTTTTCACTATATACCTTTTAAATGTTCTGTCTTGAGCATATATTACCTAATAAAAAATTCTGTTTTGTTTTCCACTAGGCCTTATTTTGAAACATACCTCAAATCACTCTACAGTTAGACTTCCACAACCTAGGGCTCATGGAACATCACAGAAAATACCCCAAGAAACAAAAATATACTGATTGCTGAAGGTAAATTTGCAATGAAAATTATAAACTAAAGGAACACCATGGAGGAGTGAGTACATTTAACAGATGTGAGAACTGGCATCCAAAGAATAATAGAAGCAGTTTAAAGAACAATAGTATGTTTGCTTAACGTTATTAAGAAATTAAGAGATAGATCATAAGGAAAGATTAACGGACATGATGGAAAGAACGAAAAGATAATGTGTATCTGAGCTCCAGAAGAAGGACTAAAGAGAATGGGAGAAGCAATAATTGAAAAAATAATGGGTTCACATTTTCTACAATAAATGAAAGGTACACATCTTCTGATTTTTAATAAAGTCTGAAAAAAAAAATTGCTGCCTGGACAAATCCTAGTGAAGGAGAACTCCAAAAACAAAAAGGAGGCCTTGTAGCTCAGTTGGTTAGAGCCCTGTCCAGTTATGCCAAGGTTGTGGGTTTGATCCCCCCTCAGGGCAAAACACAAGAATCAACCAATGAATACATATATAACTGGAACAACAAATCGATGTTTCTCTTTCTCTGTCTCCCTGTTTCTCTCTTCTCCCCCTCCCTTTGCCCGCTCTAAAATCAAGTAAAAAACCCCACAAAAACACAAAGGGGAAAACATCTCAACTATAGCAAGTTCTCACTTAATGTTGTTGATAGGTTCTTGGAAACTGACTCTAAGAGAAACGATGTACAAAAAAACCTAATTTTATCGTAAGTTAACTGAAATAAGGAAGAGTTAAGTTCCTATGACCTATTTCTGGTCAGGAAAACATCACGGAAATTCTAAATAAAGACTCAAACCACTTGTAATATTAAACACTGAAATAAATATGAGCTATATGGAATTTAAGAAAGATGAATAAAAACAAGAGAATTCTTTTCAACCCAAGTTTTCCAGTTCAGGGATGAGGCTGGCCAGATCTTATGCCAGCAGCTCAGATCTTATGCAAGAAGAGACCCACAATTAATCACAGGACCACTCACACCCACACTCACTCATACCAGCACAATGCAGACACCCCAATTCATCTAACATGCACATCTTTGGGATGTAGGAGGAAACCAAGAGTCGCTAGAGAAAACCCATGCAGACATGGGGAGAATACATAAACTCCACACACAAGTTTTTTTCTCATCAACGTCATAACAAAACAAAGTTGAACAAAATAGTTTTTTGAGGACCTGCTATACAACCAAAGAGAAAAAACATGTTAAAGCAATGAAAAACAAAACAAAAGTAGACTTAAAGAGCAGAAGACAGTGGCATAATACCACTTAAGATTTTAGGTACAATAATAATCTACAATTATACTATCATTCCAGAGTGAGGGAATATAGAAACAGATTTTTTTTTTTCCCTAGCAATGAAATAACTATAGGACGTACTTCATTAAAATGAAAACTGAGCCGAAACCGGTTTGGCTCAGTGGATAGAGCGTCGGCCTGCGGACTGAAAGGTCCCGGGTTCAATTCCGGTCAAGGGCATGTACCTGGGTTGCGGGCACATGCCCAGTAGGAGATGTGCAGGAGGCAGCTGATTGATGTTTCTAACTCTCTATCTCTCTCCCTTCCTCTCTGTAAAAAATCAATAAAATATATTAAAAAAAAAATGAAAACTGAACCCTGAAGAAATAAGATGCAATAAACAGCAGTGAATAAAGAAAATAACTACATTGACTATTGAAAAAAGGCAATAGTAATTTAACCAATTTGGAGGTGAAGTTTAAAAAAATACAGTGGAACTAAGAGTCTAATATCAGTAATACTGAGCCCGACCACCATGGCTCAGTGGTTAAGCACTGACATATGAACCAGGAGGTCACTGTTCGATTCCCAGTCAGGGCACATGGCCCGAATTGTTGATCCCCAGTATAGGACATGCAGGAGGTAGCCAATCAATGATTCTCTCTCATCCTTGATGTTTCTCTCTCCCTCCCTTTCCCTTCCACTGAAATCAATAAAGACAACAACCACAAACATTAAAAAAGAAAATAGGCTTGGGGAGAGATCAGAGTTAAAACTTTCTAACCAGGGCCATGGCATATGCCTGTGTACTACACAACTTCATTTGTATACATGGTAGTTTTGTATATTTATTAAGAAATATTCTGTCAAATGCCACTTAAGTGTCTTAAAGAGAGAGGCTTTTTTCCTAATTCACATAAAAATGTTCAGCTAAAATTCTTATCTTGTTCAGAAGAATAGTGTCTCTAGCAAAAACTTAAGGAAATCACCAAAGAACGGAAATAGAATGCATCCAAATCAGTAGAGGAGAAAAAGTGAAATAATTTTTTAAAATTGATCTGAGAAGGGCAAAAGGTGGAAAAAAGAGGCAATGAAAAGTATGACAGCCCTAACCGGTTTGGCTCAGTGGATAGAGCATCGGCCTGCAGACTGAAAGGACCCAGGTTCGATTCCATTCAAGGGTATGTACCTTGGTTACGGGCAACATCCCCAGTAGGGGGTGTGCAGGAGGCAACTGATAGATGTTTCTCTCTCTCTCTCATCGATGTTTCTAACTCTCTATACTTCTCGCTTCCTCTCTGTAAAAAAATCAATAAAATATATTTTAAAAAAAAGTATGACAAAGAGAAACAAGTAAATAAAATGGCAAAAATAAATCTAAATAACTAGTAATGACTAAACAAATAGTGATTAAACTAAGCTATTAAGAGACGCAGTGTTAAAAAAAAAAAAGAGACATAGTGTTGATAATAGATTCAGTGGAAAAAAATCCAGCTATTGGTTATTTGTAACTGAAAAATAAAACATAACACAGATTGGTTGAAAGTAAAAGGATGGAAAAAGAAACAATGAGGTAATACCAATCAAATCAAAGCTGAAGTCAAATCTGAGAACTAGTAAGTAGGTAGCACTGTAATGTACAGGCAACTCCTTAGTATTAAAAATGGAGCCGAAATCCTGTATTAAAAATCTTGAGACAGGATGCAGGTTCTAAGAGTACAGCAGTTATTTAGTGACGTCTATCATGGGTATGGGGTGGGGGTTGGAGTGGGCTATGTCATAGACTGAAAGAACTACTAAAAGAATGTGAATGGCTACCTCCAGATGTTACTAAACTGACTCTTCCAGCTCTAATAGCATCTTCTGCCCTCATATATGCTTTAAGCTATCCTTTTATACTTTGCAATAGTATTTAATATAAATACAATTCCCTCAGGGGTGCCAACCAAATAGGCACCGTAGAAAAAAACTAGTACGTATACATTTGCGCAGACTATTAAAATTCATCAGAAAACTAAGCTGATCCTATTATCTTACAGGTAGATAATGGATGTGAATGGACTTTAAGCCTTAACAGACCCAGTTGGCTTCGAAGCAAGAAGCTGGGATGAGTGCTAGGTAGTGTCAATTAGCACATCTATGAAGGAGTAGGTCAGGTTGGGCCTGTCTGTGAGTGAACATGAAGATAAAGCTCAAAAAATACACACCAACCAACCAACCAAAAACCCACTTAAAAGGCACATGTGTTCTTTTCTCCAACCTCCCAAATATTAGACATTTCATTGGGTACTTCTTATGTACGACTTATTTTTATTTTTCACAGTGTAATTTAAAAGTTGAAGAAAATACAGTGTTGGTATATATCAAAATACTCTACATGGAATAAGGGGGAAGCAAAATACCTACATTTCAGAAATGTGGGATAAACAATTAGTAAGGTAAATTGTAAAACCTCTTGCCATCCTAAAAAATAAAAACATTGTTTTTAGAAGAGTTCCATTGCAGTAATATTAAATTATTTAAAATTATATTGTTTGAAAATCCTCCCAATCTATTGACTCTGGAAACCTGTGAAATTATGTTGTGATACAATGGGAGAGGATGGCTTGTGAAGCCAGTTCACTGGATTTGATTTCTACCATTTACTAGGTATGTGGGCAAAATTTCTTGGAGTTTATTTCCACATTTGTAAAATGAGAATATCTTCAGAGATGGAAATACCTTATGGATTTCACTCTTCAATATGATAGCCCTGTGGCTACTGAGCACCTGAAATGTGGCTAGTGTGAGTGAGGAACTCAATTCAAAATTGCATTTAATCTAATTAATTTTTAAAAGCCACATGTGCCTTGTGGCTACCATATTGGACAGTGCAACATAAAGCCATGAAAGTGTGTTTCTTTGAGGCTTTAAATGCTTATGAGAACTAGGAGAGGGTATAAAAAAACAGCAGTAAGATAGATTCTCTACAAGTTTATTCCAAAAAGCAGTTTACCTAAAATAGTGTAGATAGCCTTTGAGGTGAAATATATCTGGATTTCAATATCATGTCTGTGTGAGCCTAGCAAATTTACCCAAAGTACTGAAACCTCAGACTCCTGAAGGACAGGAAAACCTACTAACCTCTCTGAGGCATTGTGCAGATGACAAATTAACGGATCTGATACAGTAGGTGCTTAACAAATCTGGTTTTCTTTCTTCTCCCACATTTCATTTTCTCACATGACCACTTTCTTCACATGCTGGCCAAGTGCTTGAACTGTTACTAAGTTTAATATTGACAAACGTAGTTAATGCCAACTGTTTGCCAACATGAGCATATCCACTAAATTGTCAATATTTAATTTAAAAAGAATCTGAACTTTAAAAATGACCAAAAATATATCCTCAACATAGAAAAAAGAAAACATTCTTTAACTCTAAAACCATTATTATAAACTGGAAGTAGATATTGCCTAGGTATGGCATAAAAAATAGGCTTTCTGGCACCCTTAGCTCATTCTTTTAAGCTATTAAGATTCTCAGATAAGGATTACTGCTTCTGAATTATTCTGCTACAAAACTGCTTAATTGATTTGAGAATGAAAATAAAAATTTAAACCAAAACAGAACTTGTATCTGTTACATAGAAATTTGGCTCCAAAATTTTTGCAAAGTGCCACATCTTTTACATATTGCAAGCCCATAAGATGAGCCAGCTACCTTTAAGGTTCCTTTCAATAATAATTGAATAAGAGATATTCCAAATATCTCTATTAGGTTGTTGATAAATACCTGGAATAAAATAATTGTCTATCATTCTTAGGCTGGGAATTGGTGGAAGCTAACCTAAAACTGACTTCCAGGTTGTTATCTGAGGAGTCCCCTCACTGCTCAAGCCACACAAAAGCTATCTACATTACACCTATAACTCTTATCTTAATTTTTAATTTCTGTTGCAGAACATTTGCCGCTGGAGGCTGCCAAACTGTGTCTATGACTGTCCCTCTTAGCTATTTTCAGATAGTGGCAAGGCATAATGTGTGAGGATAAATATGCTTATTTGCACTAAAATTTGCTTCACTGTCAGTTTAGACAAGGGGCTACAAAGGCAGATCTTTTAGTTTGGTAAGCTCCATATTAAAAATCTAAACCTGAACACAATTTCTAACCACTGAACACACATTTTAATATCAATGAGGGAAAAACTTTAGGTACAAAATATGGTGTAAATCTTCACTAAAAAAAAATAAAAAAATAAAAAAATTAAGGACTATTTAATTTGGTCTGTGCATCTAAATACTGTACTTTGGCCCTACTTTCTTGTCTCACATGCTCTTAAGTAAATAACAAAAAGTACTAACCATTTCAGCTGTTTTTCATATTCGTAGAACTAGAAGCAAATACTTGACAAGCTATCTGCGACTTAGTACGGCTGAATGTAGACATACACACAAAAACAAGCAACTAAGAAATAGTTTGATACAGAAAATCTCCAATTTCTTACCTCTATTCTAATTAACAAACAACACACCAAAACACTTCTTTTCCAGCCACGAGGTACTGAAATCATAAGTATATATTAGCAGGTGTCAATAAATCCCATGCACCAACAGACTGAATCAAATAGGGAACCAACTAGTCTTTAAGACTTGCCAACCTCCTTCACTTCAAGGCTTGGATGTACTCTTTTTCAACTCACTAGGTCTCTAATTTCCTTACTAAACTTTTATTGTCACTTTTTATGAAGTTTAGAATTAATTACCACACAGCCAGGATGTACAATGTTGCTCAATTTCATGGTACACCAACAGGATCCAACTGAAACTTACTGGCATAATCTGAAGTGTAAGCTATAACTACACAATAAAAGAAGGGTTTCTACACCAACTACCCTACACACACGGTTCTCTGCAAGCAAAGTTCTAAATATGCTTCACTTGCAGGACTGGTGCATGAGGGATAATGAATTTGTAGCTTTTTAACGTTTTTTTTCTCTGTGAAAACACAGTAAGTCATTATCAACGTGTATCTGAATACTTGCTTTCGTACTACAAAAAAAGAAAAAGAGAAACAGAAGGAGAGAGAGAGAGAGAGAGAGCGAGAGAGAGAGAAGGAACTATCAGACTGACATGCCTGCTGGGTGGATGAGCTCCACCCCCAAAACTCTGGGCGAATACCCTGGTTAGTCTTTCTTAAGATCTTCATTCTGGTCTGTCCTCATCCCACATACACTGTTAATCTTGGAAAGCATCTCTGTACAAACACTGGTTTTTTAAAAAAGTCTGAGGTGTTGCTTATATGCCCAGATTTCACAGGCTACAGGGTTGGGACTTGGAACTACGTGTACTAAAACGTGGCCTTATGGAGAGTAGTGGTGGGGAAAGGGAGGTCAGTGGCAAAAAGAGTGTAAAGAGAGAGAAGCTGTGAATTTCGGGGCCCAGAATGCTAGGTCCCTCCTTTACAACCCCCCTGCCTGCTGCCCCCACCCGTCCCAGGAGTCAGGCAGCTCCGGAGAGCTTGAGGGGTCAGGCGTGCCTGGCGACAACCGAAAGGATTTTGAAAAATTCAGCCCTAGAAAAGGCTGGGAGTAGAAAAGAGATGGGATTACGCGGAAAGCTGAGAGCTGCTTCCTGGGGCCACACTGGGCCCCCGACTTCAGGGGACAAGCTGGAGGTGCCCGCGGCTGGGGGTGTGCGCGGGGCGGGCTGTCCCAGGTGCGGCAGCTCAGGCGCGCAGGTCCCGACTTGGAGGAGGCTGGGTCGAGGCTGCGCCAGCTGACCCGGGGCCTCCCCTTCTAAAGGGGGTAGCGCTTGAGGTGCAGGGGGTCCTCCCCGTCCCTTCCGGCTCCTCCTTACCAGGGCCGTAGAACTTGCTGCCTTTGGTCACGTCGAAGACTTTCCCATTGACCGCGAGCAGGATGCGCGGGGTGCGGGACCCGTCGTATTGGCGCAGCTGCTCCAAGCTGAAGTCGCGCTTCTTCATGCGCGGCAGAGCGGCTGCGGGGCTCTCCTCGCCCGACCCGGCCCCGGCGCCCAGACCCCGCCGCCCCCAGCGCACCCACAGCCGGTAGGCCCCCAGCAGCACCAGCGCCACCAGCGCCACGTTCAGCAGCATCTCCCCGCCCCCCGTCAGAAGCGCCAACGCCGTTGCCGCCCAGCCACCCCCTTCAGCTGTCGCTCCCGCGCCGCCCGGGCTCCCGCTGCTGCCTTCGCTGCTGCTCTCACTGCCACTCCCCAGGGTGCCTAGCTTCACGTCCCCATCACCCGCCGCCATCACTGCCCGCCAGCGCCTGCCTCCTTGTCCCCGCCCCGTGCCCGCCCCCAACCCCACGGTCCGCCCCGCCCATCTGGCCTCCCAGCCAATAACGTGAGGACAGGAGGCGGGGTCATGCCGGCTCCCGATTGGGTGTTGACGGGGTAACGTTGTCTAGGATCTCCCTCCCCCTCCCCTTTTTTGCAGGCCGCGCTCGCGTGCAACGCCCCGCCCACCTCGCCCCACACTTCCCGGCTCTCTGAAGTGGAAGAGGGGGGCTGGACCGAAGAAAATAGGTAGTGCCGGCCGCGCGCGCGCATGGGCGGGGCGAGGCCACAGCGCGTGCGTAGGGGCCGAGGCGCCACGCGCTTCCCATTCCACCGCGCGCTCTCCGTGAGGAACGCTCCGCCCAGTTCCCTTGTGCGCGTGCGCCCGGGAAACGCTTCCTTTGCCTGACCTAGGTTCGCGTCCGCGAGTACCGCCTGTTTGCCGTCGCTCCGCCCGGCAGCTTCACGTGCTCCGAAGCGGCCGCGGAGGTGGGGCCCGGCCGGGGGCGCCTTTCTGAGGGCGCGGGCTGGTGGCTTGTGGGAGGCCGCGACAGTCTTAACCGCTGGCACAAACCGGTGAGGGACCGCTCTCTCCCCAGGGCGCAGTCGCGCCCGCCCGGAAGCCAGGAGCCGGGGCACGCAGACAGCTGCCGCCCAGAAGTTTTGGCGACGCGCGGGTCTCCCGGGCGCGGAGAGGGCGCGGAGCCCGCACCGGGGCGGTTTGGCTCCGGGAAAGTCGGGGCGCCGGCCCCGCGCCGCCACTCCCTGGTGGTTTGGGTCAAGGGTGCTGCTGTAGAACTTTCTCTCGGGTTTTAGGCTAAAGGTGTCGTTATTCCTTACATGACACATGAGGTGGCAGAGAAGTGCGTAAGATGAGGTGGCCCTTCTAGCGTCTTAGTCTCTCGAGTCCTTGGAGTTCGGGCCTAAATGTCACCTCTGAAGCCTCGTTACCGGGCCCCTCAACTCTTGCGAACTCGGTTGGTTGGTGGACGTGCTGTCTCTGTCTCCCCGGCCCTGTTCAGGTTTCTTTGTGTCGCTGAGTTGCCCACCCCACACCCCACTCCCCACACCCACCACCCACACCCACACCCACACCCCACTCCCCACTACCCACTACTAAGCGCTGCGCACTGCAGGTGCGAAGGGGGGAGCCGCAGTTTTCCTTGAACCTGAGGAACCCACGGGATGGAGGAGAGACCTGGGCAAGCAGTGGTGACATGTGACCGGAGTTAGAGAAACAGCCGGTGGTTCATCCTGGTTTTAGGTAGGGAAGAGGAGCAAAGTCTCGGAAAAGGAGGCCTGGGCCTCATACTGCGTTTTGGAGGAGACATTGAAGGTAATGACAGGGCAAAGGTCAGGCAGCCATGGAGCTGAAGTGAGCAGGAGGCTTGCTTGCTCCAGTGATGGAGGAAGCCAGCCTGCCACTGGCTCTCATCTCCACTCAAAAGCAACCAAGTTGCAATTATAGAAGATAAATAAACCCCAGATACCTGCTTTCAGCCGCCAGTGGCGAGCAGGAGCTGGCTCTCAGCTCCACTGAGGGCAACAAAGTTGCAATTATAGAAGGTAAATAAATCCCAGAATAAAAAAGAAAAAAAAGAAAGGCTGGGAGCTTCTGTTGCTGACAGGCTCAGCCAGCCTGAAAACGGCCCTTAGCCCCTCACTCAGACTGGCCAAGCACCCCAGTGGGAACCCCCACCCTGAAGGGGGTGTGACCAGCTGCAAACAGCCATGAGCCCCTCACCCAGGCTGTCCAGGCACCCCAGCGGGGACCCCCACCCTGATCCGGGACATCCTTCAGGGCAAACCAGCCGGACCCCACCCGTGCACCAGGCCTCTATCCTATATAGTAAAAGGGTAATATGCAAACTGACCCTAATGGCAGAATGACTGGGAATGACTGGTCACTATGACACACACTGACCACCAGGGGGCAGACGCTCAATGCAGGAGCTGTCCCCTGGTAGTCAGTGCACTCCCACAGGGGGAGCTCTGCTCAGCCACAAGCCAGGCTGACGGCTGCTAGTACAGCAGTGGTGGTGGGAGCTTCTGCCTCCTCAGCAGCGCTAAGGATGTCTGACTGCAGCTTAGGCCTGCTCCCCGCTGGCAAGTGGACATCCCCCGAGGGTTCCCAGACTGCGAGAGGGCACAGGCCGGGCTGAGGGACCTGCCCCCTCCCGAGTGCACAAATTTTTGTGTACCGGGCCTCTAGTATATATATAAAGGAACCAGTATGGCCGGGGTCCAATAAAACTTTATTTGTGGATACTGAAATTTTAATTTAATATAATTTGGGGTATCAGGAAATAGTCTATTGGCTTTTTTCAATAATTTAAAAATGTAAAAACCTTCCCCCGCCCCCCCCCCCCCTTCCTTGGAAGTGTAAAAACAGCCCACAGGCCATAGTTTGCTGATCCCTGTTTTAGAGGTATTTTCCTGAGGCAGAGTGAACAGGGTTTAATTAGGAATAAGTCAGTGGCCCTATAATCTAAACTAGTGGTTCTCAACCTTCCTAATGCTGTGACCCTTTAATACAGTTCCTTATGTTGTGGTGACCCCCAACCATAAGATTATTTTCGTTTCTACTTCATAACTGATTTTGCTACTGTTATGAGTCGTAATGTAAATATCTGATATGCTATATGTGTTTTCTGATGGGTCTTAGGCGACCCCTGTGAAAGGGTTGTTTGACCCCCAGGTTGAGAACCGCTGATCTAAACTCATCCAATCTGTAACATGTTTGGAAGTGAAAGAGGGCACTATTAATTACACTGGGAGAACAGAAGTAAAATCACATTGTTGTCCCAAGCAAATCATCCGAAGATGAAGGTTTAGAGGTCGAGGCTGCCTTGGAACTCTGTGAAAGGAAATGGAGAGGCTGGTGATGGAAATAGGGAGATGGGGAAGAAACTGATTTGGGGCAGAGATGACCGTGGTAGTCCCAGGCGTCCTACAGCAGGACAGTGTCAACCGGCAGAAGGAAACCACCCCACGGGCTATTTTATCACAGGCCACTCCTTATACTGACAAGCACTGCGTCGCCAGCTGTTCCCTAAAGCCGTGACTGACAGCACGGGGCTACCATGGCCGGTCAGTGTTGACCTGGCGTTTGGCACTTCTTACACAGGACTGTGGCGGGCATTGCCGGACCTTTCGCATCATGGGTCCCTTCCCACTAAATGCCAGTAATGTACCCGCGGTATTGTGACACAGGAAAAACAAAAACAAAAAGCCCTACTTCCCCTTCACCCCACACACACTCCCTACAGATGGTACTGGTTGAGAACCACTGGCTTAGAGCAAACAGGATTTACTTTGGAGCTCAATTATGAGTTTGTAGGTTTATTTTCCTTGTTTGGTTTGGAGGGAAGAGAGGAATTAAGCAGTATGTTCTGTTCTCAAGGAAGTAAGTAGGGTGGGGAATGTAGGGGAGGTAACAAACATCATCTGCCATGGGAGGTAAAAATTTAAATGTTTGTATCCTGGCTGGTGTGCTCAGTAGTGAGAGCACCAAAGGGCCTTGGGTTACATTCCCCATCAAGGGCAACATACTTGGGTTTCAGGCTCCATCTCCTGTTCAGATGGTGGCGTGTGGGGGAGGCAGCCAATTAATGAGAGAGGTGTCTCTCTCATCCCCCTCCCCCGCCCCCTCTCCCATCTTCCCTCTTTCCTCCATCCCCTCTCTCCCTCTCTCCTCTCCATTCTCCCCTCCCCCTCCTCCTCTTTCTCTCCCCCTTCCTCCCCTCTCCCTCTCCCCTCCCCCCTCCCCCCTCCCCCCCTCCTCTCCTCCCTCCCTTTCAGAAAATCAATGGGAAATATATTCTCAGGTGAGGATTTAAAAAAAAAAATTAGATGTTTTCTTTTATACCCTTGATAATTATCTCAGCTTCTCCACACTTGAAGCCCTTCCTCTTTTATTTTTTTAGTCCTCTGACTAACTTATTCTCATTCTAAGCCTCCTGATCTAGTCTGGGAGAGACTTTTTCCTTTTTCTCCCCTGGGTAATGATCTCTCCCAATAGGATATTCCTGCTTTGAATGCTGCAATAATTGTCCAACCAGTGGCTTACTCCGTCTTCCCCTCCTTCATTCCCACATGAAAGAACTAGTCTTGTATATTGGTTTCCTTTACTCTGGCACCTATCTTCAGTGATGCTCACCTATTTAAAGAAAAGAACTCAGAACTCTTAACTGGCACTCACGGGCCTCCATTAAACCACAAACCATTTCTCTGCCCTCCCCCTCCACAGCAAACCTAATCCACTTTTTCTGTTACACCTGACACACCCTTTATTTCAGTGATATATTCTCCTGTACAATACCTAATCTTATACCCGCCCCCCCCATTGCTAAGTTCATTCCCCATTCAAGAATTTACTCATGCTATTTCCTCATTGAAAGTACCCTTCTCTCTCCAACCATCCAAATTCTGCTACCTTCCAGTTCCTTCTCTAATGCTACCTCTGTCCCATGTCTGAGCCCACACTGATCTCTTTCTTTGCATTTCTATGAACACCTTGCCCATACCAATTTTGACCTTTTATTTTATGCTTTTCTTGACTATTCTGTTCTTGAAATTTTCCTTTTGGTCTTAAAATTTCTCCTTTTGCCTCATTTCTTTTCTGACTCTTCCACTCTCCTTTTCCTCCTTATGTGCATGCCTCCCTGGATTTGCACTTTCCTACTCCTTTGAACTAGGCATGGCCAATGAAGTAGAAGTGATCTTTGACATTTCCAAGCAAAAACTTTAAGAACCCATGTACAATTTCTCAGAAGGCCTCTTTCTTTTGACACAGTGATGTAATGTTTTAGTTATCTATTGCTGTATAACAAACCACCCCAGATTTAATAACTTAAAACAATAACTATTTGCCCTAGCTGGTTTGGCTCAGTGGATAGAGTTTCGGCTTGCAGACTGAAGAGTTTCAGGTTTGATTTTGGTTGTGGGCATATAGTACTCCATTATAGGCTCGATCCCTGGCCCAGGTTGTGGCAGGCAACCAATTGATGTGTCTCTCTCACATCGATGTTTCTTTCTCTATATTTCTCTCCCTTTATTCCACTCTGAAAATCAATGGGGAAAATATTCTCAGTGAGGATTAATAATAATTAAAAAAAAACCCACCAGTAACTATTTTATTATCTCTGATGGTTTAAAAAACCCAAGTTGAATGGGTTCATGGACAGTTGCCTAATTTTGCTTGGGGTCTCTCATGTGGTTGCAGCCAGGTATTGTCTGGGCTGGAGAACTGGGATGCTAGAATGGCCAAGTCTTTCTCCTTCCCAGTGTTATTCCAGGACCTCACTTCACATTGGCTTCTCCAGCAGAGCAGCCTGGTTTCTTACATGGTGACTAAGGACCCTCAAAAAATGCAAGAGCAAAAGCTTCCAGGTTGTTTGTAGGTCTTGGGCAGGGAAATAACACATTCTGTTGGTTAAAGCAGTCACAGGGCCAGCTCAGTTTCAGGAGAAGGGGGCATAAACTCTACCTCTTGATGAGAATTGGGGAGAAAAATGACAGAATTTGTGGCCATGTTTAATCTACAGTAACAGCAATGTCTCAAATTGTGGCTGTTCCCATCAGATAGGGTCATAGAGTCGGGACAAAGTAGAAAAGAGCCCTTGGCTAACATATATGGCAGTATGAATCAGAAGTACATCTTTGCTATTCTAAGTCACTGAGGTGTTTGGTAGTAAACAAAGCCTAATCTATACTAATACAAAAGTGGTACCAGAAGTAAAGCACTGCTATAACAAAAAAACTAAAATATGCCACATTCACATATATGGATATGTTATAAATGTTAGTGGTTGGTGGTTAGGCAGCATCCAGCTCTGATTCACTTAGGAATCTCCCAGCAAATCTAGTTAAGAAATTTGAGCTCAATAAATATTTCTCAAATAAGAGAGACTGTTTCTTGTAATTCTGTTATATTTCCCAATTTTAGGGGAAACACTTCTTTCCCACATCATATGTTTCTTGAAGCATGGAGGAGGTGCCACTCACATAACACTGATACTTTATTCCAGTGCTACTAGCAAGTTTCCTGATGTGTAAGTTTGGCACGTGCAATCCACTTTCTTCTTATACCCTTTCTCATGGGAGCCAGCACCACACACAGAAAGCGTGCTTTTGGCTCTGCTGCTTCATACCACAAGTTTCACAGGGGCCTGCCCATGCCAAGGGAGGCCTGGAATAAGCTTAAAAGATAGATCCTCTGGGGGAAGGGAAGCTTCAGTTTAGGAGCTAAGTTCACTGCCAGGGAGTGACAAAACCTCTTATTTGAACTTTAATTCACAAGAGCAAGAGAGTTCAATGTTGGACATTAATAATTGTGGACTTTAACACAAAAGTTGGTACTGATTACTTTGGGCTCTAATTTAGAACAAGATAATTTAATCTCTGAACTTTTCATTTCTTTCTGGCTAATTCATGTTGGGAGGGATTCATAATCAAATTGAGGCAATCTTGTTGGCTCTTAATTTTTAGAGTATTTTTATGTTATCATTTGATCTTCTTTTAGAACTTCTGATTATATTGAATACGGTAGTGGGACATAATTTGAGATGGCAATAGGACAGGTTGTGAATTATATATTGCCTTGGGTTTCAAATAGCATTAGAGCTGAGTTAATTGGTGTACTATTCTGACCCATTCAGGGCATTCTGGGAACAAAACCTATTTAACAGAGGCCCCCAGGAGATCCCTCAAAAGATGAAATCAGTATTAGAGAAGTATTCCTTATGAAGATGGGAGCAGGACTACCCCAATTGGCTACTGACTTCTTACCCATAGGGGATAACCATATCTCAGTGGGTAAGCTGAAAGGGTTAAGGCAATGGTCTTTATACATTTTTGCTGACATACCTTTCTAAAATAATTTCTAAGTCGGCATGTAAAATTTTTTTGTCCTAAGCTTAGTTGCAAAAGATATAACTTCTGTTGTAATATAAATATGAATATTTTAAAATAAAAAAGGTTAGGCCACTTAAAAATGCATTTCATGAAATTAAATCCCAGAGAAATGAAAACTTACCATCCATTTTTATAGAAATTTTATGTTATTCTTTTTTCTCTTTGAATTTTCATTCTACTTCCTCACAGATATTTAAAAAATATATTTTGTATCCCCCTAGTACCCTCACCCACCCCACTTCCAAAAAAATTATTGGATTATTCTTACAAAAGTAATACATGTTCTTTGCAGTAAGCCTAAGAACACAGAGATGTACAAAGAAAAAGTTAAAACTTCCTCCTTTCCACTCAACACCACACACATACATACATAGTGTGCTTTAAAATATATGTATACTTTTAACTAAAATAGATCTGTGCTGCACAATGTGTACAGTTCTCCCCATTCTTACCACCACTCCCAAAAAACAATATCATGGACATAATTCTAGTACCTGGTAGATGTCAGGCACCATGCTTTATCTCATTTACTCCACAGCTACCATATGAGGTAAGTACTCTTAGCCCCATTGGGTGGACAAGGAACTGAGATGTGATAAACTTTCCAAGGGTCACACAGCTAATGACTGTGAAGCAGCAGTTTGAACTTGGGCAATGTGGCTCTCAAGTCCACAGTGCTAGCCAGTGCCTTTTAATATCTCCCAAATAATGTTATTTTTGTTCTTTTAAATAACTGCACAATATTTATTTGGTTATCTAGAATTTATACAATCATTCTATCGATAAATGTTGAGTTTTTTTTTTTTTTATTGTTGTTGTTGTTTGATTTTCCCACTACTTAAAATGCCTCAATATGAAATTCTCCAAAGTGGGGTTGAAGATCAGAGGGCATGCTTATTTTATTATACATGGCCAGATTATGTTCCAAGGCGTATGTAACATTCTTACATACCAAGAAATGTGGGATGGTATCTGTTTCCCTATACCCTCACTAGTCCACATGATACTGATATTTTTAGGGTTGTTTGTTTGTTTTCCACTGTGGTCAGTAAAAACCGTGCAATTTTGATTTGATTTGCATGTTTCCTGACTACAGGTGAAGTTACGATTTTTTTCTATGTTTTTGAGATATTTGCATCTCCTTTTCCATGATTTGTTCAGTTATTTTTTCTCGTGTTTATTTTTTTTCTGTTGGGTTTTTCTTCGATCATTTTGGGGGAGGGATGTTTATAGACGTAGCAATAACTCTTTTTCTGACATGTGTATTCATTCACCTTTCGCTTTTTTAAAGGCATCCTTTTCTTTATAGAAATGCTTAATTTTTATGTGGTAAATCTGTTGGTTTTTCCCTTCATGGCTTTTGGGCTTCCTGAAATTGATAGGCAGCTCTCTTCATTAAAGATTGGACAGCTAGCCACCACTCCCCTTGGAGGGTGCTTGGTGGGCTTTGATAACTTTTGCCTAAAGCTCTTTTTTTTTTTTTTTTAACATATTTTATTGATTTTTTACAGAGAGGAAGGGAGAGGGACAGAGAGTGTTAGAAACATCAATCAGAGAGAAACATTGATCAGTTGCCTCCTGCACACACCTCACTGGGTATGTTCCCACAACCAAGGTACATGCCCTTGACTGGAATCGAACCTGGGACCTTTCAGTCCGCAGGCTGATGCTCTATCCACTGAGCCAAACCAGTCCGGGCACCTAAAGCTCTTTTACGTTTGCTGTTTCTTCCCACTCTCCTAAGGATTGCTTTCTCTTGGGATTTTCTGTTACATTCAAGCAAAGCTATTTTGGCCTGGGTGTCATTTGTCAATTATAGAAGGGGTTTGCATGTCTTTGCTTTATTCGCTATGTGCTAATTTTCAGTTTTTCTCTCCTAGTTTTAAGAAGCAATCACCATGAGGGTTTCTATTTTATGTTTTGAGTTTGGGGTCATCTTCAGCCTCTGGGTTCTTATGATTTTTTAAAGGCAGTTTAGAGGGAAGATATGCACTTGGTACAAGAACTGTGGATGGTGAAGATAAATTGGTAATGGGGAGGTTGTGGGTTTGAAAGTGGATTTGACTCTGTCTTTGAAGCTGTATAATCCAGATGAGGTTGTTCTAAACCTCAGGGCCCTTTTCCATAAAACTGAAGTGATAGTCATACTGCTCTGAGGCCACTTTTTGACAGTGCAGGTTGGTCTCTTAACAGTTAATTTAGAAGTTTTTTCCTTTTTGGTCACCTTTCAAGAATATGTAATTTAATGAAGTCAGGCCTTCACAAATTACCTTGGTACTCCTTTTGGCAAAACAAACTCTTTTGATTTGCTCTCAGCCCATCAAAGAAGGATAAACTCTTTTGGCTTAAAAGACTAGAATCCTTTACAGAGTCTTTGGAATGAACTGCCCATGTTTCATTATTGAGAAGAGAAACACTTAAACTCTCAGTGGAAATTAAATTTGAGTTTATTTTACACAAACCATGGCTCAGGTCCAAGGCTCTAAGACAGAGCATGCGTGGGTGGGGGTGGACACTAGAGAAAAGAGTCTGGCCTGCATTTGGGTGGATTTCAAAATGTGTACAGAATTTGTTCCAAGCCTTCATTAATGGGCTCATCGAAAAGAAAGTTAGAAGAGACCTAGAATTAACCAGGTCTGTGCTCTGCCCTCAAACTGGTGATCACAAAACCAGTTAGTGAAGGTAGTTTGTTGATTGCTCATTTGTTAGTATTCCAAATGGTAAGTACTGGGGCTGAGAAGCTAAACAGAAAAAGTGGGTCACAGGAGAATTTATAGTCTGACCCTGTGTAATGATCTGCCTTCTTCTTTGCCTCCCACTTGATATTTGAGGCGGCATAGACCTGCTCTTAATCTGGATCCAAGAGACAAGGGGAAGGAGGATTAAACCAGCAGTTCCTAGCTTAAAAGTCTTGCTGTTCTTCAAGCTCAGGCCTTGAAGGGTTCAGACTTTATGCAGGGATTCAAGGCAGCTAACATATTTGGATGCTAAGTATAAGATATTGTGTGGGATGGTGAGTGTTTATATACAAGAGAGATGGAGTGAGATGGAGGTGGAGGAGAGGGAAAAGGGGGTGAAGAAGGAAGGCAGAGTTCTTCCCCTCAAGTAGCAGAGGTGGCTAACTCAGATGTCTAGGATACCAGGCACATTTAATGGCTATGCATGTGTAAGAAAAACAACATAGTAACTAAGATAAAGGACAAGAGAGACTGTGTCACTGACAGTAGGACGTGGAAGTGTGGGGAGAGTATGACAAACGACAGTGTGCATCTCTATTTAACAGGAGCTTGGACCAGCAGCATCAGAATCACCTGAAAACTTGTTAGAAATGCAGATTTTCAGCCCATCCCAGACTTACTGAATCAGAAACTCTGGGGGGAGGGTGGGGGAGGGTTCTGCAGCCTGTTTTAATAGTCTCTCCCTGTGATTCTGATGCTCCCTGTAGTGATTGTTGCCTTGTGGTAATTTGAACTCAGTGTTGCTAGATCTTTGAATTTTTAAAAAATATATTGTATTGATTTTTTACAGAGAGGAAGGGAGAGGGATAGAGAGCTAGAAACATCGATGAGAGAGAAACATCGATCAGCTGCCTCCTGCACACCCCCTACTGGGGATGTGCCTAAAACCAAGGTACATGCCCTTGACCGGAATTGAACCTGGGCCCCTTCAGTCCACAGACCAACGCTCTATCTACTGAGCCAAACTGGTTAGGGCTAGATCTTTGAATTTTTTAAGAGGAGCTAGAAAACTAAATTTTTATGGACATTTCCTGAATTTTAAGTGTCAAAAAATGAAGAGGATAAATGTAATTTGAGGGGGGTGCGCTGTGTAGGCCACACTGTAGGCCAACGAGAATACATCTTTGGGCCGTGTGGTCTCTAGGCCTCCTGTTTCAACTTAAAATACAGTGATCAAATAGCTTGTTGACAGTGGAATAATTGAAAACGCTGTCAGACTAGAGGCATGATTCTCAGTGTGTTTGTGGGCGTGGGTGAGGCAACAGGACATTAGAATCTGGCAGGAGGGGGCTTTTAAAAGCTGCATAGATTCTGATAGTTTCTGAGCCCAGGTGCTTCCCCACCTCCCTCCATAGTGAAAGAGCTTCCCTTAGGGGTACAACAGCAGAGCAATCTGTGTCACAGTTCTAGAACACTTAGTTAAGTCTTCATGAACTGCTTCCACACCTGTCCTTTCATCAGATCCTTACAATCTTGTGCAACAGGTATGACAGGTATTGTCTTCATTTAGAGCTGCCGAAATACACTGAGTGATTTGCCTAAGGTCACACAACTTGTAAGGGGGTAAACGTGAAACTGAGATATCTAATCTTATCATTTCTAAATTAGAGTTTTTATCCCATATATTATTTTAAGTATGTATGTGTATTTGTTCATTCAAATCACCACAAATTCTTGAGAGGATGTAATATGGCTCATTTCAATGACAGGTGATTGGTCTTTTCATGTCCTGTGACCAAGCCCCAGCTTTCCCCCTCCCAGATCTTCCTTTTGCCTCCTGTGAATCCCCCAAACCAGTTGCTTCTCCATCACCCTCTTTGCTTCTGACATCTTCACAGGTTTGGGGTTTCTCTGTTCTGGCTTGTCTTGCCACACACTAAGTCTCATGGGGATACTCTGAGCCCAGAGCTGTCCCCAGTACAGGTGATCTGTGACCTGGATGTCAATTGTCGGGAACTGGATTGAGCACCCTCCTTTTACATAGGCTGCTGAATATCTTGCAAAGCAGTGCCTTTCTGACACATGATAAACTTGAGTGATAGACAACATATATCATCGGGAAAGCTAGAATTTAGGATTCTTCAAATATCCTTGCGAGTCTAGCTTAAAACAAAACAGTCATGCAGAGGGGCAAAAGGAAAAGAGAGACACAGAGAGAAAGACAGAAATGGGAGCTACTTAGTGACCAAGGAAGCACTGCAATGCAGAATGCTCAGCACAGCCCTGCTGTGGGTATTTGGAGGAGGAAATGGAGAAGGTGCCTTTGGCCAGGACCTTGCTTTGCCCAGGACTGGCTTTATGACAATTTTTTACTGGGGATGGGCAGATCACCATTGGGAAGGGTGTGTTTCAGCTTTATCTTGGATGCTTCCTTACTTTACATGACTTAATTCAGAAACTATTCAACAGTTTAGTGTATAGATTGAACCGCTTCCTTTGCATGTAATGAAAGTTTTATTTAAAATCCTAGCCCTAGCTGGTTTGGCTCAGTGGATAGAGCGTCTGCCTTTGGACTGAGGGATCATGGGTTCAATTCCGGTCAGGGGCACATGCCCGGGTTGCTGGCTTGATCCCCAGTAGGGAATGTGCAGGAGGCAGCCGATCAATGAGTCTCTCTCATCATTGATGTTTCTATCTCTCCCCTCTCCCTTCCTCTCTGAAATCAATAAAAATATGTTAAAAAAAATAAAGTCCTCATAACCATTTTCACTATTTTTCTACAATAGGAATAGTCAAGTGAGAATTGTAAATAGTTTTTTGGGGCCATTTCTACTTGGCAAAACAGTTCTGAGATAGACAGAAAAGTTGTCATCTAAGATTCTTGCCCTTTCTTGGAAAGTCAAGTAAAAAACAACGAAATAAACCACCTTACACTTTAATACAAATTTCACCCATCATATTTTTAAACATTGGGAAAGATGTATAAGTTCAGTTTTCCCTACTGGCCTGGACTCAACCACCTGCCTTTGTCTTTCACGGTCACAAGTCCATAAACAAATGCTCCGGAGGCAAAGGTCCTTTAGTCAACTGTGATAGAACAGGAAAGTCCTCATGAGCATGCCAGACAGGACAGCGTGAGCTCAGCCACACCTGCCTGGAGAGCAGCCTTATCGAGGACCCTCAGGCAACAGTGTCTGTTGTCTGTCTGTGAGCAGTTGGGCTGCAAGTCTTCACGGTTTCTTTTTTGGAGTCTGTATCTTTTTCTATCTCTGCCATTTATAGCTCTTGACCATGATTCTCCCCACTGTCACAGGGCTGGTCTCCAGCCTCTCTCTTTGATACTAGTTGTTCCTACTCATTCACAGGTCTCCCAGACCCTCCTTTCTGGAGCCTGGGATCCCCTTGGCCATAACTCTCCCCATTCTACCTTTATCAAAGTATGAAAGGGTCATGAGGCCCATAAACCTGTGACCAAGAGCCCTGCTCTCCTGGGAGGAGGTGCCTAGAACTAAGCAAAGTGCATTTTCTGGAGGCCCAGGTACCCGGCCCCAGGCAGCAAAGATGGCGGCAAAGACCCTGGCCACCTGTGCGCAGTGTATTCCTGTGCTGCAGGTCCTGTCCACTCCTCTCTCTTTCATCCTCACCTCCTCGACTTTAACATCTCCCTTCTCTCTGCCTCAGAGACTTCTGTTGTATAGTTTATGCTTTTCAGAATGTCCAGTGCTATTTTAATGAACATTTAATTCTGTTTTCTACTGTATAAAGTACTTGTTCTGATACTGGGATATGACTTTTTTTTTCTATTTCAGAAAACTTTTGCAAGTTGTTTTATTTACAATGCCAACTTTTGAAAAGTCACTAAACTAAAGTTAACTGGACAATAAACTAGGCAGAAATCGCTTTGCAAAAAGAGGGAAAGCCCAAAATGTCACTTCTATAGAGAACCCACAATTCAGTTTTATTCAGAGCAAAGAAAAGATATTTTGATCATACTGGAAGAAACTCAGCCATAGGTTTGCAATCTGTACCAAAACTACACATGCAATGAAGACAATATTCTGCTAATACAATTGATTTTCTTCTGCATTTGTCTACTGTTTGCCTAATATTAACAATTATAAACAGAGCAGTGGAACTAGTATTTGGAACAATCCTTACAGTGTTACAGTGTCAGGCACAACTTTTCACTTCTCTTCACACCACTGGTTCTCTTTGCGTACCTGGGCTTCCTCTTCTTCAGTAAAGTCATTTTTTATATTGAAGGTCTTGCGAATCTCTTCAGGGGTTTTCCCCTTGATCATATTGGCAACAGTCTTGCATGTAACATCAAGCAAACCTTTGATGTCTAAATAGTTTGCAGTCAGAATTAGTTCAAATAGTGTTCCTTGGTCAACTTTGAGGAATTCTTGGTCCCAAACAGGAATATCATCTGTTTGCTTTTCTTTGTTCTCATCATCCTCAGGAGGAGGAGGGTCATCCTCGTGGTGGGTGCACCACCGAATGACCTTTTTTAATATTGCTGCATTAACATTTGGTAGAGGAACTGGGTCATCATTGCCTTAATCATCCATTCCCAAATCTTCTAACATGGTCTTGATAGTCACAGATTGTTTGGCAATTTCAACATCAACTTCAAATATCTCTCCATCAGAACTCTGCAATTTAATTGAAGGCATGGTGCTCGGTCTCAAGGAGAGAGCGGGCCGGAGGCTGACGAGAGCCGGGCAGCATCAGCAGAACCAAAAGGAAAAAGGTGGAGAACAAGGCCACTTTGGATATGACTCTTAATGCCTGTATTATTTCTGTCTGAAAATGAAGTTTATGACAAAGAAATATGTTGATGGAATGTGATATCTTTATTAACAGAAGAAATTAGTAAACTGACTCAACTGTTATTAAGGGATATTTTAATTTGCTTTTTGACAAGATAATGATGGGTAAATAGTAAGTAATGCATCAATAATTGTTAATTTCTTAGTTATCAAATCCATCCTATATAATAAAGAGGTAATATGCAATTTGACCACCACGCCCTCGCACAAAATGACCACCCTCATGTCGTCACAAGATGGCCAGCAGGGGAGGATAGTTGGGGGGGACCAGGCCTGCAGGGGAGGGCAACCAGGCCGGCAGGGGAGGGCAGTTGGGGGGGGACCAGGCCTGCAGGGGAGGGCAGTTGGGGGGCAATTGGGCTGGCAGGGGAGCAATTAGGCGTCGATCAGGCCGGCAGGGAGTTGTTAGGGCAATCAGGCAAGCAGGCAGGTGAGCAGTTGGGAGCCAGCAGTCCCGGATTGTGAGAGGGATGTCGGACTGCCAGCAGTTGGACATCCCCCAAAGTGTCCCCAGATTGGAGAGGGCGCAAGCTGGGCTGAGGGACCCCCCCCCCAGTGCACAAATTTTGTGCACCAGGCCTCTAGTATTAAAATAACAGTAAAGAAAATAAGTATAGAAAAACTGCACTTACAATTCTACCATTCCAGATAATTACTATTTTTATCTTCCTGTGTTCTCTTCCGGACCTAGGCTATGTACTTTGGCATCTGCGGATGGGGTTCCCAAGACACTTCTGTGGTGGAGGAATTCTTGTGAAAAGTTGTATTCCATTTGACTATTGTACTTGACACTAGCTCTTAGTAGCATCCACATTTTGACTTGCTGCAGTAACCAGCTTTAGTCTATTATCTCAGAACGATGGCTGATCATTATAATGTTGAGATTTGTGTGTGTGTGTGTGTGTGTGTGTGTGTGTGTGTGTGTGCGCATGTGCGGGGGTGGCTGCAGCACGTGGGAGAATAGACGTGTGACAGTAGGTTTTCATTGTATGTAGTGAGTCTGTGGGTATTAATAGGCCTTTACACAGAAGAGCTAAATAATTCCCTCCTTATCTTAACTTCACTGTGTTCTGTTGATGTCATGGAAAGTTCAAGATAGGCAATGGATGGGCCTGAAGTAATAATCTACCTTATCCTCCAAAAGGGATAGCAATGTACATTCTGAAACTCAGTGGGGAGAGAAACAACTCCCTCTGGCCTCTCCCTCTTCCTAGTTTTCTTTCTGAAATTGCAGATTTCTTATCTTGATGTTTATAAAACTTGCCTGATTACAAAAATTATCTGAAGTGCTGGTGAAAAACGTAATTTCCTGGTCTTTTCCCAGACTTATTGAATTTGAATTCTGAGGGACAGCTTTGTTTAAACAGATACCCTGGTAATTTTTATAATCTATGCAAATTTGGCAAACAGTAGTTTATTTGAAGCCAATTTATAGCTGCTGGGTCACACATTTGTTTAGTCCACTTTATAAGAGAGTTGGCCATCAATTCCATCCTCAGGAGACCGACAGCTGTGGGTGCTGTCCTCTCAATCCAAGTGGCTATGGCCATGGCTCAATGACATATGTGTGTGTGTGTGTGTGTGTGTGTGTGTGTGTTTATAATTTTTCCTTATGCTTTTTTTTATGTGGTTATTGGGTTACTTTTAAAAATATATTTTTATTGATTTCAGAGAGGAAGGGAGAGGGAGAGAGAGATAAAAACATCAATGATGAGAGAGAATTATTGATTGGCTGCCTCCTGCAGGCCCCTCACTGAGGATCGAGCCTGCAACCTGGGAATGTGCCCTGACAAGGAATTGAACTGTGACCTCATGGTTCATAGGTAGACATGCAACCACTGAGCCATGCCAGACGGCCTTATTGGGTTATTTTTAATTGTTTATGCACTGAAAAATTGCTCCCTTATTAATCCCAGTGGTATTAATATGAAAGTTAAGCAGAGTTTATGCAACTCTGGGTCATTGCCCAGATCTGGAGTAGTATTCCCTGAAGTAGGCTGGGTCCCTCTCACACTGGGGACCAGGGCCCTCCTGCTGTCCTCCTGCAGCCACACTGTCTACTTTCCACTGCCCCTTTCCAAGGCAGTGTCCCATGCTCCCTTTTACGTTTTTTCTTGTGTCAAAGATAAAATAGAATAATAACAATAAATCATAATCCAGTAACTCTTATCTTCCAGATTTGGTCGTTTCAGCCAGCTGGTAGAAAGAAGGTAATAGATGAAATGAACTCATGCCATCGTGTCAACTACTGATTGGTGACTTACTTCATTAAGAAACTATCCCAAGGACGTTTACGTTTTAAGACAGTGCGTGTTAAGCTAAAGAATACCAGGTAGTTTTAAAGGAGAGGGGAAATTTGGGGCAAAGGGATCTTTCAATCACACCACAAGGGTCATAGTTCACTCTGATACCCGAGGTCAGCTGTTGCTCTTGGAAACGTGTTGATATGGTATTCAGCCAAGAAGGGTAGGGAAATATGCTTGAGTCTGGTTAAAGGGCAAATCCAGACCTTTCTCCCCACTCCCTTTGTCTCTCTGATCTCTAGAAGGGCATTAGATGAGTGCACTCTCTGCAAGGTGGGTTGTCATGGAAGCAAATGGATCACCTGTGAGTGCAGGGTCCACCCCAACAGAGGGAGCGTCCATCCCCTGCAGAGCCAGGAATTGCACAAACCCAGTCCGGGTCCTCACATTTTCATTATTTAAGGCCGATGACTTGTAGACTAAGTGGGTGTCAGTTACCACGCTTACATGTAGACAGAATCAAGAACCTTTGGCACAGGCTCTTATCACTGTGTAAAGGTGAAAAATTGATTGGAAGAAAATGTAGTACTTTATTCTGCCTCGTGTCAGTTGAAAGTTTAGTCTGTGTCACCAAAATAATAAACAAATCCAAATCCAACCAGACAGGCTTTTTTTTCTTCATTAAAGGATTCTGCATTAGGAAATGAAAATGTTTGACAGAGTAAATGCAGAATGAATAACAGAGCAAGCATTTGATACCCTTGCACATGAAACCCTAGTCATTCATCAAGCTGTGTGGTGTGACATGTCTGCTTCCTGCTGTCCTTGTGTCCTTAGGTACTGTGACTGCTTGGTGATGGGACAGACCTACAGAGACTAGGCTGGACATGTCTCTTGAATTTTATTTTCCACCCTTCCCCACACATTTATACTTCCCATATTAAATGAAAATCCAAAATGTTGGCAACAGAACTTTGATGGGCCCGATTTCTCTCATTTATGAGGTGTATGGGATGAGATTGAAGAACTCTCTTGGCTCAAGATTAATGGTTAAATATTCCAAAAGACATATTTTCCTGAGTGCCTTTGATTTATTGTAGTGTTTTGAGAGGCTTTGAGTTAGAGTGTTTAAATCACTTATTCTTCAACTGTATTGGAAGAAGTAAATGTAGATATTTTATTATAGTCAATAGTTTATCAGTAATGGCTGATCCTTCTAGGTGCCAGGCTCTGTTCTAAGTGTTTTATGTATATATCGTATCTAGTTCTCATAGCAAGCTCATGAATGATTGCCATGTTGTGGCCATTTGAGATGGAGAAACTGAACCACTGGGGTCTTGGGTGGCTTCAACAAGGTTCTATACTGGCTAGTGGAGCTGCTGGGCTATGGGTTTGGGAGGCATTACTCCACAGCTTTCATGCTTTAGTTGAAACTTTACTGCCTCCCCAGCAAACAGATGCCTAGAACACACTGCAACCTAGCAGGACAGCTCCTCTCTAATATTATGGGAAGGGGGCCAAAAAGAACCTTTGCCTTATCTATATAATTTGAATTTCTTTTTCTAATGATAATGTGTTTGTATATTACTGAATGCAGTTGAAACTGTGTAAGTTAAAATTGTCAGAGTCCCAAGTCAGGTTATTAATTTCTACTAGTTCACTACCACTTAAATTTTTTTTTTTAACTGGAATCTTAAAGCTGGTGGGTAATTTAGAAATCATTGAACACAATCCCCTTGTTTTTCAGATGAATAAACTGTGGCTCAGTGACTTACTGAACAAATTAGTGACAGAGCAGGTCTGCTGATGCCCAATTTTGTACACTTTCTATTGCATACCTTTCGTGGAGTAAAACATACAGCTCTTAAATGAGCAGTTTGAATTTCAACAAATGACTCTATACATGAAACCAATTAAAAAGCCAAGATGTAGATCATTCCCATGACCCCTGGATATTTCATTGTGCTAGGCATCTTTTTGAAAACTTTTCCTTTGTTCATTAGTGTATGTTAGTAAGAATTTAAATGCTTACATTTCATATGTGCCCACACATTTTACAGTTCTCAACAAAGGCACACCTTACTGTGTGGATTCTTCCTTCAAGACAGAACCAGGGTTTTCAAAAAGTCCCATGCTCTTCTTATCTTTTACAAACCAGTTTCTAATGCTGAAGTTGCTAACTAGTGTTCCTTGTTTAGAATCAATTACTCAAGTTGGTCTTTAGCCTGACGTAGTTATCATTTCATACAAAATTATTTTTCCATCCTTTAATGCCCAAGCTCCCCAGACATATTTATAGTCAAAGTACATGTCTTTTTTTTCCTGTTAACCAAGCAGTTTATGTTACTAGAGGCCCAGTGCACTAATTCGTGCACGGGTGGGGTCCAGCCGGCCCGGCCCTAATCAGGGTGGATTGGGGCTGGGCCTGTCGGGAGGAGACCACGGCGGGAGGTTGGCCAGCTGGCCCGCCCCTATTAGGTCCTGATCAGGGCCAGGCCAGCATGGGAGAGGGGCCGGCCATGAGGAGGGCCTGTGGGTGGTGGTTGGCCGCCCAGTCCCTGAGTGGGGTGCAGAACCGATGGGGGTCAGTGGCCAGGGGAGGGGCCGTGGGAGGTTGGCCGGCCAGCCCCATCCCCAATTGGTATGGGGGGTGCTGATTGGGGGTGGAGTTGGCTGGGGGAAGGGCCACGGGCCAGTTGGGGGCTGATCAGGGGTGGGGCTGGCCCTGGGGAGGGGCTATGGGCACTGGGCCAGCCAGCCCCACCCCCGAGTGGGGTGGGGGGCCAATTAGGGGCCAGTGGCCTGGGGGAGGGGCCATGGTTGGTTGGCTGGCTGGCCCTGCCCCTGATTAGAATGGGGGGACCAATTGGGGGTGGAGCTGACTGAGGGGAGGTGCTGTGGGCCAATGGGGTGGTGGAGGCCCATAAGGGGCAGGGCCATCCGGGGGTGAGAGGCCTCAGGCAGTTGGCAGCCAGCCCTGCCCCTGTTCGGGGTTGGGGGGCTGATCTGGGGTGGGGCTAGGTGCCGGGAGGAGCTGCAAGAGGTTGGCCGGCTGGCCCACCCCTATTGGGGTAGTGATCAGGGGCTGGTTGGCCAGGGGGAGTGGCTGCAGGCCGATTGGGGTAGTGGGGGCCCATCAGGAGCGCGGCCAGCTGGGGGGAGGGGCCTCAGGAGGTTGGCCGGCCAGCCCCACCCCCTGATGGGGCCGGTTTGCTGGCCACAGTGGGTGTCATAGTGACAGGTCGTTCTAGTCATTACTGCATTCTGGTTGCTGGCTTTTTAGATATATATAGATAACTTTGGAACTTCTGTAAGAATAAGACCTATTTACTAAAAAGTTTGGTCTGCTTTGCTTTGTGTTAATGAGAAAAGCATTCCAGCTAAGTTGGTGGTGAATTAACACAGCAATAGTCTGTCAGCTTGGTTCCTTGCACATCCTTATCTTCCCCATTTGATTTGCTCCTTGGGCTTGGTGAATGGTGTGTGTGTGTGTGTGTGTGTTGGAGAGCTGTTGTCTGGCAATGGTACCAATATGCTGATGAACAATTTTAAAACCAACTCCTTATTCACAAGTATGGAGAATATTTTCTGGCATGAGTGAATCTTAATCCATATAATTTTGACATCTCAAACAGTACAGTCACCTTTTCTGGATCTCGTTATACAGAATTATCCTAAAACCCCTAGGAAGTATTCCCAAAAGGAAATAAAGTAATTTTGATAGATATGTTCATAACCGTGATACTGAAATGTGAAAGTTGGAAATAAACAGAAATGTTCAATAATAAGAAAATGATTACATGGTTGATAATTATATAGGCACTAAAAATGATTGCTTTGTAACTAGGTTGATACATGGAAATACTTAAGACAATATTAAGTGAAAAAGAAGACCCTAAAATTTTAAGTACTTTATAAGTAGTAATGTACATCTACGTAAAAATATTTATCCCTTAATGGAATTAGGCTGGAAAACATTTTTGGTAAGAGAACATTTATTTGGTAAATTTCAGAAGTAGAAGAAGTAATTCCTAGAAGAAATGGGCTTAGGAAACAAGTTATGGAGGTACGGGAAGGGCTCTTGGAGCTTGGGTGTGAGGAAGCTAATGTTTTATGTTCCTGAGAGGAGGAAGGGGAAGGGAAAGGGAAAGGCACAGGCAGGCATGCTCTTGGGAGGGAGAGCCAGGTTGTAAAACTTTTTTTGCACAAAAATAATACTGATTTTAATGATAAAACATTAAATTTTTTAGTCCTTAAGTTTTTAAAAATTTATCTTTATTGTTACAAGTACTACAGATGTCCCCCTTTTCCCTCCATTGAACCCCTCTTCCTTACTCCCACTCCCTCCCAGGCCTTCGCCACACTCAAAAAATGTTTTTATTTTGAAGTAAGTTCAAACTATAGAAAAGTTGCAAGAATGATACTAAGAACTCCCCCTAATCTCATTTACCCTTTACAATACTTGTCACCAATTTTTAACATTTTGCCAGATTTGTTTTATCATTTGCTTTCTCTCTTTTCATATACACATATATATTTTCTTCTGCATCATTTGAGAGGAGGTGGCACATTCATGTCCATTTCCTAATTCTTCTGTGCATTGGTCCTAAAAACAGGGATATTCTTTTATGTAACTATGATGGAATTATTAAATTCAGGAAATTTAACATAAATATAACACCTTAAAAATACTCAGTTTATATTCAGCCTATATTCCAATTCTGTCAGTTGTCCCAATATAGTCCTATCCTAGCATTTCCCCCTCCAGTTCAGGAACCAGTAGAAGATCACGTATTGCATTTCGTCATATTGTCTCTTTGGTTTCCCTTAATCTGGAAGAAATCTGGTTTTCTTTGTCTTTCTATGACAGTGACATATTTGAAGAACATGGGCCAGTTATTTTATATTATACTAGAGGCCCAGTGCATGGATTTGTGCACATTGAAAGGAAATTAATTAGAAGAAATATTTTAGAGGCTAGGGAGGAACCACAGGATGCGTGTACAGCCCATCTCGCCCAGTCCTTATCGGTGGGACCCCAGCAGCAAGCTAACCTAACGGTTGGAGCGTCTGCCCCCTGGTGGTCAGTGTGCATCATAGCGACTTGTTGAAAGGTCAAACAAATGGTATTTGGCTTTTATTATATAGGATTCGTCTGTTTGGGTTTGTGTGATGTTTCTTCATGATTCGATTCAGATTTCTTCATGATAAGATGTCTGGTTAGAAAATAAAGGAAAGGTCATGTCCTTCTCAGGGTATGGCATCTAGAGCCACATGATATCCATCTGCTCCTCATTGGTCATGTTAATAATGATCACTGATTAAAATGTTTGGTTTCTCCACAACAAAGTTCCTTTTTCCCCCCTAACAAACAATAAGCAGTCTGAGGGGCATTGCATTAAGAGCACTTAAATATCATGCTCCTGATCCCAGTCTCTCCCCAGACTGAGCATCTAGCTCGGTTCCTTTTTAAGACACTTTTCACAAAGGCTTATTTACATATATCCCAGGTAAACAGGAAAACTGGAGTGATTTTGCTGAGGCTGTCCCTTTGCCTGCATAACACCCCCATCCAAACCTGTCTAGTTGGTACAACAATTGAAACCTATCTCAAAATGCTGCCATCTCTTCTTTCCTTAATTAGATGCAATGTCTTCCTCTTTGATCTCCGGGAGCACTTTGTACTTTTCTTGGGGCACATGTTAACATCTACTTCGTGCTTACCATTAATGGTGTGCTTCCTTTATTCTAGTTACCAGACAGTAAGTGCCTTGAGGGCATGGGCTGTGTCTTACTCATTTCTGCATCCTCTACTGGGCCCAGAAGAGACAGTCACTGGGAGACAGGTGATCAGTGTTTATTCAAGAAATGCATACTTACTCCTACTACTCACCCCTTCTGATGTGCTAATTGAATACCCAATCGAATATTTCAAGAACTCAGTTTCATCTCTTTAGCATCTCTTCACCTCCTGTTTAACAACATGTTGCTATTTTGCCCTTGAAGTAAGAATGGAAACCTTTCAGTATCATTTCTGTATTCTTACTCAGGTGTTAAGAAAAGTGTTGAGCGAATGAGTTCCTTCCTTACTGTGAGGATGTATGTTTCATGTTTCTTTCTAAGTCTCTTACTAGAGCACTGGGCCAGCTTCTCATTGTTTTGACAAGAAGGTATGATGAGGTCTGCTCTTCCTCTGAGGCATTCTTCTAACATTTACTAAGAATACTCCATGTGTATTGATAGAACAGATCCCTACCTAAAGATTTCCCTGTGTTCCGGTTTTAGAAACTGTAAGTATAAGCTGTCAAAATCACAGGAGTTAGGAGCCAAGATTATTAATTTGTTCAGATAGTATTAATTTGTTCTGCCAAGACATGTAAGAACAATCATTAATTTAGTTTATAAGTTTAATGAATGATTAGAAGAACAAAAATTCTAAGTAGGTCAATCAAATGTTATGGTTCAACTAACTTGCAGTTATACTGGAAAAGGGTGTCCAGACAGATGACACTAGGCTTTTTATTACTTTACTAGAGGCCCGGTGCATGACATTTGTGCACAGGAGGGGGGGGGGTGTCCCTCAGCCTGGTCTGCACCTTCTCTAATATGGGTCATCCCTCTCGCAATCCAGGATCGCTGGCTCCTAACCGCTCGCCTGCCTGCCGGCCTGATCTCCCTAACTGCCCTCCCCCGCCAGCCTGATCACCCCTAACTGCCTCTGCCTTGGCCTTGCCACCATGGCTTTGTCTGGTTTGCAGGTCGGCCATGTCCCCATCGGGGTTGGGGGTCTCTGCTGGTGGGCAGGGCCAGCCTAAGTGAGGGGCTGAGGGCTGTTTGTAGGCCAGCCACGCCCCCATCAGGGTGAGGGTCCCCGCTGGGGGGCATGGCTGGCCTGGGTGAGGGGCTGAGGGCTGTTTGGGGGCTGTTTGCAAGCAGGCCGAACCCCTGGCTTTGTCTGGAAGGATGTCTGGAAGGTCTTCGGAAGGTCTCCCAGTCTAATTAGCATATTACTCTTTTATTAGTATAGATATAAAAATATATAAAGCCAAAACCGGTTTGGCTCAGTGGATAGAGCATCGGCCTGCGGACTGAGGGGTCCCAGGTTCGATTCCGGTCGAGGGCATGTACCTCGGTTGCAGGCATTTCCCCAGTCGGGGATGTGCAGGAGGCAGCTGATCGATGTTTCTCTCTCATTGATATTTCTGGCTATCTCTCTCCCTTCCCCTCTGTAAAAAATCAATAAAATGTATTTAAAAAAATTAAAAAAAAATATATAAAGTACATCTTTTCTAAAGTGTGTGTGTGTTTTTTTAAAATATATATTTTATTGGTTTTTTACAGAGAGGAAGGGAGAGGGATGGAGAATTAGAAACATCCATGAGAGAGAAACATTGATCAGCTGCCTCCTGCACACCCCCTACTGGGGATATGCCCGCAACCAAGGTACATGCCCTTGACCGGAATCGAACCCGGAACCCTTCAGTCCGCAGGCCAACGCTCAATCCACTGAGCCAAACTGGTCAGGGCTAAAGTGTGTTTTTAAGTGTTGTTTTTTAAAGGGATGGGACCACATAGTTCTTATAGCGGGGCTTTCCTTAGAATCTTAACTAGTCCATTATTTTAAGAATAATTTTACGATTTAATAATAGATTTAGAGTTCTAGAAAAGATGCAAAGATAGTACAGAGAGTGCGAATATACTCCTCACACAGCTTTTCTTGTTAACATTCTACAGCACTATGCACAGTTGTCACGAGTTAGAAATGAACATTGGTGTATTATTATTAACTAAACTTAATACTTTGTACAGATTTCACTGGTTTTTCTCTAACGTCCTTTTATTTGTTCTGGGGTCCCATCTAGTATATCACATTACATTTAGTCATATGTTTCCCTCGCTTCCTCTGGCATTGTGACAGTTTCTCAGACTTTCGTTGTCTTTGATGACCTTGATAGTTTTCAAAGCACTAGTCAGTATTTTTTTTTACAGAATGTCTCTTAGTTTGGATTTCTTCAATGTTTTTCTCGTGTTAGACAGAGGTCATGGGTAGGGGGAGGAAGACCACAGAGATGTAGTACCATTTTCATTACATCATATTAAGGTTACATACTATCAACATGACTCATCACGTTGTTGTTAATCTTGAGCACCTGGCCAGGGTAGTCAGGTTTCTCCACTGCAAAGCTTTTTTTTCCTTTTCCATGTTCTTCTCATTGGAAAGCAGTCATTATGTCCAGCCTACTCTAAAGGGGGGAAGGGGATAGAAAAGTTCTACTTCTTGGAAGGGAGATTATCTACATAAATTATTTCAAATTCTTCTGAAAGGGAGATTGAGCTCTTCTCATTTATTTAATCATTTATTTGCATTAGTATGGACTCATAGATATTTATTTTATATTTTAGTTTAAAATCCAATATTTTGTTATTTACTTTATTGCTTAAATTGTTTCAGCTTTATGAAACAGACTGTGGAATCTCAGAGGGAAGGTGAAGGTGGATGGGCAGGAAGAGATCTACCAAAGAACTTGTATGAATTTATGCATAACCCTTGGACACAGACGATCGGGTGGGGACAGGGGCAAGCTAGAAGGGGTCAACGGGGGAAAAAAGAGGACATCTGGAGCTCTTTGGGAGCAGACCTTTGAGAACTCTTTTAGTTGGTTCCTGTGTCTCTGATGCATTCCATCATTTTGTTTTTTGAGCACTTCCTTATTTATAGATGGGGAAATTGAGGCCAAAAGTGAGGGGTGACATTGCCAGTATCTCATAGCCTATCCATGGCTGACCTGGGATAAATCCTACTCCTTTTGCTGCACCATGTATCTCCTGGGACTTGCTAACAACAAGGGTTGAAAATTCATGGTGGGTTTTACAAAGCGTTCTGAAGCCTTGACCAATTATCCCTGCCATTGCTCTGAATTGGTACATTTTTCGCTGTCATACACTGGGCTCTTCAGAGTGAGAAACACTTTCTTGTTTTTTTAATGAGGAAAGAAGGTTACAGTAATTAGTCTCTGAGTTGATCATTTCATTCATCAGCTCAGCCATTACTATGATTTGAGGGAGAGGCCAAAAAAGGGTGGGGAAGTCATTTCACAGCTATGATAAATATCTGTCTTCTAAGACTTTCTGTCAATTCCTAAGAGATGTGTCACCAAGAAGCCCTGAAAGCTACACTTTGTCTATGTAGACAAATGATTATAATGAACAGTTTCAGAAAACACTAAATTCCAGTATGTAATTTCTTAAAGACACACACATAAATTTAACAGATATTTACAAATGACTTTTTATATACAAAAATGTTGGGGTTTTTTTGGATATGAAAATTAAGAAGATATCCCTGATACCTGTTTTTAATGAGCTTATTACATTGTAGAGAAGGCAGATATATTAAGCCATTAATTACAATAGAATAAAATAAGAGTCATAAGGATAAAACTATTGATGCCCTAGTCAGTTTGGCTCAGTGAATAGAGCGTCACCCTGAGGACTGAAGGGCCCCAGGTTTGATTCCTGTCAAGGGCACATTCCTGGATTGCAGGCTTGATCCCTAGCCCTGGTCAGGGAACCAATCAATGTGTCTCTCTCACATCAATGTTTCTCTTTCTCTGTCTCTCTCCCTTCCACTCTCCCTAAAATTTCAATAGAAAAATATTCTTGGGTGAAAATTAACAAAATAAAACAAACAAACAAAAAAACCTACAGATAAACTACTAGAAAAAGAACACTGAAGTTCAATTCAGAGGATCAGGGAAGACTTTCCGAAAGATTTGAGCAGGACTTTGAATGTTGGTCAGATTTCAATAGTTACAGTTGGGGATGAAAGCTCTACAGGCCAAAGGAAATGCATGAGCAAATGTGCATAAATAGTGATGGGGGAAGAAAAAGAAAAATGAATTAAATATGTAATAGTCACTTTTTTGTGGCACCTCTGAGGCTGTTGGCTGCTTCAGGAACTCATTGAAGTGGATGATGAACAAAAATGTAGTAATTTTTATGAGAAGCATATGGCCACAGAAGTTGCTGCTGATGCTCTGGGTGAAGGATGGAAAGGTTATTTGGTCCAAATCAGTGGTGGGAATGAAAAGGTTTCCCCATGAAGCATAGTGTTTTGACCCAGGGCAGAGTCTGCCTCCTGCTGAGTAAGGGGCACCTCCTGTTATAGACCAAGGAGAACTTGAGAGAGAAAATGCAGATCTGTTTGGGGTTGCATTGTTCTCAACTTGGTCATTGTGAAAAAAGGGGAGAAAGATATTCCTGGTCTCACTGATACCACTGTGCCTCATGGCTTGGGGCCAAAAGAGCTAGCAGAATCCACAAACTTTTCAATCTCTCTAAAGAAGGTGATGTCAGAAAATCTGTTGTGAGAAAGCCTCTAAATGAAGAAAGTAAGAAACCTAGGACTAAAGCACCCAAGATTCAGCGTCTTGTTCCTCCACATGTCTTGCAACACAAATGCAGGTGTATTGCTCTGAAGAAAAAAGGTACTAAGAAAAATAAGGAAGGGGCCGCAGAAGATGCTAAACGTTTTGCTAAGAGAATGAAGGACGCCAAAGAAAAATGCCAGGAACAGATTACCAAGCGATGTAGACTGACCTCTCTGAGAGCTTCTACCTCCAAGTCTGAGTCCAGTAAAAAATGAGATTTTTGTAACTGACAAATAAAGGACAGCAAATAAAATATAAAAAGGAAATATGTAGTAGTGACTTTGGTCATATATGCAGGGCTATGATTGGCAAGCCTAGGGAGTCTGTTCCATTCAGTAAGCTTGTGGGATCTATGACAGTCTATTGAACAGGGAAGTGTCATCATCTGGGATGTTTTTATGAAGATAAAACATGCAAGATTAATTAGAAAGAGACTGATGGTGAACAGACCACTAACAAAGTTATTGTGGAACTTTAAAGCAGAGCTGGTACAGGTCTGCACAGGAGGCTAGCAGTGGGAGTATAGGAACATTGGAGAACGGTGTGCAAGTCAACTTTGGACCTGGTAGCAGGATGAAGGAAGGGGATAATAAAATAAATTAAAGATGATTTCTGTGATTTGGAGCTTCACTACCTGGGAGAATGATAGCGTTACTACAGAAATAGGGAAGAGAGGGAGAGGGGATGGCTTGGAATGGAAGTTTCAAACTGTAGAGATCAAAGGGCTGTAAAGATATGTATGTACAATTGGGTGTAGGCTTTGGTGTGAGTGTAGCTTACAGATTTAGGTTTGGGAGGCATTTGCACAGGAAATAGGGGCTAGGGTAGCTGTATGTTATACTATCTCTCCCTGTTATTTTCTGTTCTCTAAAGTAAGTTTTTTATATGTTGTAACAATACTATGAAACGGAGACCTAGAGAGGTTGATTGGTTTGCTTATGTTCTCACTGTTCATTAATCTCATCACCTATTGAGGCCCGACTATGTGCCAGATTCTGTTCTAGTAAATGCCAAAACTTGGGTCAGATCTGTCTTCAAACTTGAAGTCTTACTACATGAGAAAATGAGAGGTAGGTTAGATCCATCAGTGAAAAAAATATATGGTGAAAATAAGATGAAGATACCATCTTGGGGAACACTATGCTTTGGAGAGTGAGGGGAAGAAAAATAAGGGCCAAAAGAAGACAGGTAAGGTGAAGGTAAAGGGAAGTAGAAAATAAGAATAGCATTACGTCTCAGAAGAGGAGAGAGAGCTAGAACGAGAAGGAAGGAATATTTATCCAGCTAACAGTGTCAAATGCTGCAGAACAAGCAAGGAACTGAAAATTGAGCACTATTCTTAATGTGGTTGAGTTGGTTAGATGAATCCCCTCAAAATGGGGAGAAAGAAGCCAGATTTCATGGAATTAAGGAATAAATGGGTAACACAATGGAGGCAATGAGCAGAGATAATTTGGTAAACAGAAAAGGGAGACAGTGATCGACAAAACGGAAAGTGTAGGAGACCAAGGGGCTGAGGATTCTAGGAAGGTAGTGAATTATCTGAACATTGGGCCAGGCTGGATTGGGAAGCAAATCAAGCTGAACTGAGATGGATTATGGGATTGTGGGCTGTTACAAAAATCAAAGGGCAGTGGGATGAAAGAATGGGTGAATTGGGGAGATGGCAGATTATGGTCCTACAGAATGAATTGAATTTCAGATTAAGATTTTAGCCCTGACCGGTTTGGCTCAGTGGATAGAGCGTCGGCCTTCAGACTAAAGGGTCCTGGGTTTGACTCTGGTCAAGGGCATGTACCTTGGTTCCTGGCACATCCCCAGTAGTGGGTGTGCAAGAGGCAGCTGATTGATGTTTCTCTCTCATTGATGTTTCTAACTCTCTATCCCTCTCCCTTCCGCTCTGTAAAAAAAAAAAAAAAAAAAAATCAATAAAATATAAAAAAATAAAAGTCAGTGTGCTGTATAATTAAAAAAAAAGATTTTAGAAACGGGGCGTTATCCTATATAATAAAACCCTAATATGCAAATTGACCAAATGGCGGAACCACTGGTTGCTATGATGCGCACTGGCCACCAGGGGGCAGACGCTCAATTCAGGAGCTGCCCCCTGGTGGTCAGTGTGCTCCCACATGGGGAGTGCTGCTCAGCTGGAAGCCGGGCTCATGGCTGGCGAGTGCAGTGGTGGAAATGCTAAGGAGCAGTGAGCTAAGCAGTAAGGAGCAGTGAGCAGGCAGGCGGTAAGCAGTGAGGGGTCCCAGACTGTGAGAGGGATCCTGGACTACGAGAGGGTGCAGGCTGGGCTGAGGGACCCCCCCCCCCCCCAGTGCACGAATTTCATGCATCGGGCCTCTAGTATATAATAAAGCTAAGATTTGACTGTATTGAAAGGAGGCTGAGATGGAGTGAAGAAGAGGAAGGAGGCCCCTGTCAGGGTTATCCGTAGATATGGATCTTCCCAAAGATGATGGTGTTCCAAGTGTAGAAGAAGAGCCAAAGATGATGGTGGAGGAAGATACGGAGCCTGGTTCTAAAGCAATTGGGGAGGATCCCTCAGGTCTGTGAACAGCCATAGGAGGGATGGCAGATGGAAATCAGATGTTCTTCACCTGAAGTGAGGAGAGGTTATTAAATAAAGTTTTGGGAATATAAGACAGTGTGAGAGGTGTGTGACGAAAGCATAAAGAATGCTTACTCACATTAGAAGGGAGATTTAAAAGTCACATTAAAGAAGTAGATGGAGTGAAATAAGATGGTCAATTGCTAGAGTCCATTTGGATGGGGATGAAAATGTTGGGGCCAGATGGGAGGAGAAAAGAAGAAATAACAGAAACAGACATTTGAGAGGAGGCTGGAGGAGATGGGGAGTTCTCAAAAAATTTAGTTAGACTGCTGGCTGGATTACTTTAAAGTGATTATAAAGCTACCATAAGTAAATATAGCTCAAGTGTGTTATACCATATAAATATTTTGAAATACAGAGTGGAGCTGTTACACAACAAGGCCCGAATGCTTACTTTGGGTTGGCTAATCAAATGGTGAACCTGAAAAGGTCAGGGGAATTCTCTTTCTCTCTTTTTTTAATGGAACAGATGTCACCATACATTAACTTTGTTTTAAAAGTTTTAGTAGCTATATAAATAGTTATGTGCCCTGGAGGAATAATTCTCACACTTTTTTGGGGGAGTAATTTTACTTTCTTTGAAATGTTATGGAATTTTTAAAAACAAGTTCCCATTTGCTTGAATAACTGCCATACCATCTTTAAACCGTGCAGAAGTTCCCCCAAATAAGCCAACTTTTAAAATAAATCCTTTCCTTCTGAATTGCAGAAGCCTCCTCTAAGTGGACAGGGTGGTGTCCACAGAGTCAATACAACACTAGATCTGGCATCGGATGCCCTGTGTGTAAGACCAGCTTTCCCGTGCATTGAAGGAGTGACTTGGCAAAGCTACTTAACCTCCTTCAGTTTCAGTTTCTTCATTTGTAAAATGGGAATGAAAACAGCATCTTCCCCAGAGGTTGTACATGAGGATGAAATGAGGTAAGGTATTTGAAATTATCGACTCTGAGGGTTGGGTTCTGAGAGCTCCTCATTGAGGAATTCATATGTACATCAGAGGTTGAGAATGTGTGGTCTAGGCTCGTGGTGGGCAAACTGCGGCTCGCGAGCCACATGCGGCTCTTTGGCCCCTTGAGTGTGGCTTTTCCTGAGCCTTAGGAGTACCCTAATTAAGCTAATAACAATGTACCTACCTATATAGTTTAAGTTTAAAAAAATTTGGCTCTCAAAAGAAATTTCAATCGTTGTATTGTTGATATTTGGCTCTGTTGACTAATGAGTTTGCCAACCACTGGTCTAGGCTATGTGTACTTCTCATCTGAGTCTCTGGAATGTCTTATAGTTTCTATAACCAAGAACAAGATCATGGTGCTTATTTATTTTTAAATATATTTTTACTGATTTCAGAGAGGAAGGGAGAGGGAGAGAGAAATAGAAACATCAATGATGAGAGTGAGTCATTGGCTGGCTGCCTCCTGCATGCCCTCCACTGGGGATGGAGCCTGCAACCTGGGCATGTGCCCTTGACTGGAATCCAACACGGAACCCTTCAGTCTGCAGGCTGATGCTCTATCCACTGAGCTAAACCAGCTAGGGCAACCATGGTGCTTATTTAAAGGGAGAATAGGGGAAGTCTAGTGGGCCACTGAGGGAATAAACTCACTATAGGGACTTTAAGTGAGCACTCTGTCGGCTATGGCCCTTGAAACTGCTCCTGACTCCCTTCTTGAACTGCAGCAATCCACTGGCTTATCCTTCTTGAGAGACAATGCCAGTTCCTCACCATTATGGAGAGATTAACCCTGATTTAAGCCTCCAATTTTCCTGGCAAGAGCAGGGTTCAGGTTCTATTTATAGTAGGTCTTTGGACTAGAGTCTGGCTTTATCTCTGAACTGATTTTTTTTACCCTGGTGATTATAAAGTCAGTTCTGAATCAGGTTAAGAAGAGAATATCAGATTGACCTTCTAACTCTTCCTTTAGGCCTTTCCTACTTCAAATGAACATGTCTCAGGGAGCTGTATTTTTTTAGATGTAGAAGTTAGGGAATTAGGAAATTAGCTGATTAGGGTTCTAAATAAGATTATCCTTTTTATAAGATTATAGGACTGGATTAGTCCAAAGAATACCTAGACATTTTTTAGCCATCAAAGGGTCTCTCTGATCATACTTATCTCTTCTCCCCTCCCTTCCCCTCTTCTACTCTCTCTTTCCCTCTCCTACTCTCTTCTCTTCTCCCCTCTTCTACTCTCTTCCCCTCTCTCCTACTCCCTCCCCTCCCCTCCCCTCCCCTCCCCTCCCCTCGCCTCCTCTCCTCTACTCTCTTTTTATTCCTCCTCTCTCCCCCTCCCTTTCCTCATTTATTTATTATCTATCATCTACCTATCTATCGATCTGTAAGTTTGTCTATCCTATCTATCTATCTATCTATCTATCTATCTATCTATCTATCTATCTACCTATCTATCATCTAACTACCTGTCACATGTCTTTGTCTACCTGTTGTTTTGTTTTCATGGAAATGAGAGCAAAGGGTGATGAGGGAGTAGAAGTTATCTGAAATATCATTGGAGTTTGTTGGAAATGTTGGATGATGGCAGATCAATTACATATACATATTTGTATCATTTATTAAAATAATGATCAAGGAAGAAGACGACTTTTCTGGAGTCCAGTAGACACAATTCAGGGTAATGGGGAAAAACAGAGCAAAGGAAACTTATTGGTTAAAGGCTAGAATGCCAGGTGATAAGAAAACAATTAAAATCTCCTTTATCTCCCCAGAAAAATTGAGTCTATAGTCGCTCCAACTCCTCACCTGACCTCATTTTCCTGTTGCCACAAAAATATCTGCCCTATGCCCTGGCTGGTTTGGCTCAGTGGATAGAGCATTGGCCTGCGGACTGAAGGGTCCCAGGTTCGATTCCAGTCAAGGGCACATGCCTGGGTTGTGGGCTCAATCCCCAGTGGGGGGCGTGCAGGAGGCAGCCGATCAATGATTCTCTCTCATCATTGATGTTTCTATCTCTCTCTCCCTCTTCCTTCCTCTCTGAAATAAATAAAATATTAAAAAAATACCTGCCCTAAGACGATGGCCCTTTGGTCTACACCTGTTACCTTTGGGAGCAGCCAACAGCCCCACAGGTGCTCAGGCTGTGACAATACTGCAATGAAGGGGGAGACCAGCGTGCTCCCTGTGAGACAGCTCCTCCCCTAGCCAGCATTGCTCACTGATGAGCTGTTTTCTAAGAAACCCTCACACATCCCAGCTAAATACTCTGGATGACACTGCTTACTCGCATGCTTCCAGCTTCCTAGGACTACACTTAACACCCCCGCCCCCATCCCAGTGACCTCAGTCAGCACGAGAAGCCCAAACCTCACAGACCATCGTCATATGTTGCTTATCTCAACACTGCCTTCTACCTCCCCTAATATGACTCAGTTTACTTTGATTTCCTATAATTTCATATTCCTCCACTGCACTCTGGAATTCCTGGTTTGCCATCAGCAAACTCTTCTGTGTCTCACACTCTTCTCTGAATATTTGCTTCCCCTTCTTCCTCTCACTGAAACCTGGCTGTTCCTCTCAAGTGGAAGATGTCTTTTCATTCACCTCCCGTTTGCCTCAGGACCTGTAGATAGAGTAGGTCTTGGTTTCTGTATCTCTAACATTTGGTGGATAGTCCTTGACCAGCCTCTCACGGGTTCTCCAGAGAATCAAATGATGCACGCTGTAGGGTTTCTTCCACTGTAAGGGATTGCTCAGCTACCTTTTGCATGTGTCACAGTCCTGGGCTCTTCCAAGAAGTGATATCTTTGGTACCCATGCCAGGAGGACCTTTAACTCACCTCCCTCACTGTCACTTCTCCTCCATTGTCAGATCTATCCCACCTGATGTCTCAGCTGTTGTCATTCCTTCTGCTCTCCCGCAGGCTATGGAGCTGCCTGGTGCTTTAAATGGATGGACCATAAAGCCTTTGTGAAGTTGCCTGTATATCCTTTATGTCTGTACATATATCAGATTGTAAACCCCCAGAGGAGCAGAGCCAAGTTGTTAACTCATATTCACGGCTCTAAATTCAGTGCAGTGAGCAGATCGGTTTATCTTCATCATCATGATGAAGAGGAGTTGGAAGATTTTTCTCCCATTATATTAAATGCAACTACTGAATTTTACACACTCCCTCTTAGAATTTTTCTGGGTGGTCTCCTACTTTTCATTTGCATACCTTATTATCCCAGAGTGAAATGCAGGATAGAGAGGTAAATGGTCTGAAAACAAACGTACTATAATACATTCACTTTGGCTACGAAAATAAAGCAACCCAAACCTAGTTTTTCTTGCAGTCTTTAAATCCAGATGGTAGTAAAATTTGACATTTCAATTCTGTTTGTGAAATTCATTTTGTTTTTAAATTGGGAAGAACCATGGAGCTAAAAATGGTCCAAAGTACTAGGAAAGCCTGGTGAGACCTCTTTAGGCGTTTTATTAATATGGACTTGGAATTTTAAAATGAATTTGGAGACAGTGTAGATAGAGCTGCAAATAACTGCGGTGGGTATGAACCAGGGCCCCAATACCCAGAAGTGATGTGCTACCTCATACCTAACCTGAAAAAGACAGAGGATTGGCTTGAGCAATGAAAGGAAACAGACATCTGGACAAAAATAGAGACTGTTTTAGTAGCCAAATTTAGTTAATTTTTTATAGTTCTCATTTTTTTTTGTTTATAGTTCTCATTCCATAAGGTAGGTTATCATTCTCAACAGTCTGTTCTGAAATTATGTAAGGTCTTTTTTATAAATAAACATCAATATTGTAAAGATTCAGTTTAATTAGTTAAATTTAAGATTTAGGGGTCCAGAGTGTTCAAAACCAGGTAAGAAGGCCCCCTTACAGAATACTTTATTGGCAAGTTTTATTTCTGACCTGATCTGTTCTATATTTATTCCTGGAAGAAATCACAGAAACAAATCAGCATTTATATGTTATAAACCGTGTATCAGTTAAGTTTCCTTGGTTGAAAGTGAAGAAAGCTCAATCCAAATAGATTTACTATGAAAAGGGGATTTACTGCCTTTAAAACTGAGAAGTGCAGTGGGGAGACTGGCTTACCTGTTGCTTGACACAGGTACTTCAGAAACATCTCCAGGGCCTCCAGGTCTCACCTCACTTCTCTCTCTTCCACATGCAGGTTTCATTCTTAGACAGAACCTCCCCTCACGGCTGACAGAAGGCTGCAGCCTCTCAAGACTTCACACTGCCAGGACTTCAAGTCTGTTGGGGAGAAGGAGACCACTCATCCTCAGCATATGAACAAAAGCCCCAAGTCTGGTTATCATTGGCTGAATTGGGTCATGTGCCCATCCTGAAATCAATCACTTTGGGTAAGAGGATGGAGTCTGCTGATAAACTTAGTCTAGTTAAAGCTCACACTAGATTTAAGCATGGGAATCAGTCATTTAAACCGCGTGGCTTGAAATGGGTGGGAGTGTTTCCTTTAAGGAGATTCATGATGAATACAGGGATATATATATATATATATATATATATATATATATATATACTATAAATAATATTTAATTAAAATACTTAATGCTTTAATAGAATATTTACTAATGTTGACTGTTTACAGTGTGCTAGGACATTGAGGTGAATACGAAAGGTACACTCCTTCAGATTTCTTATGGGAAATCACTTGATTCTTAAAGTTGATGCTGCTATGAGAGCTTTATGTTTCCTAGCTCTCATGTATTTAACTAAGAGGGTCTGAGTACCTGACTGCTTTGATATATTGTAGAAAGATATATTAATGAGCTATTTTCTCACCTTTCTCCAGGGAAGCATACATTCTCTGGAGATGGAGAGAACAAATTTCTTCAAATACTTCCTTCCTTTTACTAACCATATTCTATGTATAGATTAAGATGAGAAAGTTATTTCTGGCACTGGGCTGAAGGAAATTCCTCAGTGGTGCATTGCTAGTGTAGACATAAACTGTATATTTGTGTGTGCGGTGACAGTTACAGCTCCCTCCACTGGCTCTGGTTTGGTTCTCCTTCCCTCTGATGATTTTGTCTTTGTTTCCTTCCACATCTCTGCCCTCCTCCATAAATACATAATACTTATGTATGTGCATGTGTATGTGCATGTGTTTATACACAATTGATATTAAAATATTTATTAAATGATATGGCATATTCATCTGCCAATCAGAGTGGATGTCAGCCATGACCAACCAGAATAATTTTAGTGGGACATAAAGGCTGTGAAGAAGCAGAAACCATGTCTTATGTGAGGAAGCAGAGATTCAGATTCACACAGAATAGGGTGAGGGAGCCAGTCAAGAGTGAGAAAACAGAACTAGGTCGAGAGTGAGAGTGATTGCAAGAGAGAAGGGAAGAGAGTACTTAGTATCCAAATTGTCTCTGTGTTTGATGGCTCCCATTCCTTTGAGGGCTATCTCTATTGTACCATGGTTCTTCTGAGATACCTGTTTCCTTTATTGCTCTATCGATTCTTCTACTAAACCACTCTCTTCCCTTTCAAAGCTACATTGAGGGACTCTGTTAGTATAAACTAAAGCTAACTAACTAAAATTAATGGGCACATAGCATTTTTGTAACTTGCTATAATAACATTGTTATTCCCTTATCAATAAAAAACATCTTCCATGTCTGCAGATAGAACTACATCATCACTCTTGAGGCATGAGTCTATTTACTGATCCACAAACACACATACTTTAAAGGCTTTTGATACACACTGGAGCAAAAACATTTGTCATTAACAGTTTCATTTATTTGTCAAAAAATTAGCCACTAACCTGAGGACATAATCTATCTACAACAAATCCATCTAAATGACTGATTACATATTGAAAACTGGCTGCCTTCCATAACTGTAAGCCAACACCCTAGTTGTGACTAAGGTAGAGTGACTTGCTTCATTCAGTACAAATCAAACTTAGTACTGAGTTTTTGGACTTAGCTTTGCCAACCACACTTTGGTTCTTTTTTTTTTAAATATATTTTATTCATTTTTTACAGAGTGGAAGGGAGAAGGATAGAGAATTAGAAACATCGATGAGAGAGAAACATCGATCAGCTGCCTCCTGCACACCCCTTACTGGGGATGTGCCCGCAACCAAGGTACATGCCCTTGACCAGAATCGAACCTGGGACCCTTGAATCCGCAGGCCGACGCTCTATCCACTGAGCCAAACCAGTTAGGGCTTGGTTCTTTTTAACACTATGAAGTAAGAAGTGGTCAGAGATTAGAAGAGAAACGTTTATTTAGTTATTTTATTTTATTATTTTAAAAAGTATTTTTTATTGATTTCAGAGAGGAGGGGAAAAAGAGAGATAGAAACAATGATGAGAGAGAATCATTGATTGACTGCCTCCTGCACCCCTCCACTGGGGACCAAGTCTGCAACCCAGGCCTGTGCCTTGACCAGGAATCAAACTGTTGACCTCCTGGTTTATAAGTCGATGTTCAACTACTGAGCCATGCTGGATGGGCTTATTTAATTATTTTAGCATGATTGTGTTAGTGATAATGCTGCTCAAGAAAGTTTTCAAACACACAAAAACCTTTAATTCAGTCTCTAATGCTGAAGCTTTTAAGCTTCCCATAATAAAAATTTTCTTGAGAGAGATCACTAAAGAGGTTGCAAGTACCTCGAGGTCTCTCTTTCTTGAAGATGTGGTCAGGATTGACCCAAAATAACGCTCCTAAATTCCGTGTCCTTGGTGAAGGTGTCTCTCACCTTCGGCTTCACTGCAGTGAATATAAAGTGGAAGTTACCAAATAAGCAAAGAAAATTATATAAGCTTTGACAGCATATCATATGAAATGTATTATTAAGATTGTATTACCTAGATTGCTTACATACACACTAAATAGCTTTATATTTTATCCTGCACAGAGAGGTTAACTTATAGTTAATTGATGGTGATTGTGGGTTCCATAAAGGGGTGCCCAATAGGTGCTTGGTTAGAAGTACAGTTATTTCTACAGAAGAGAAAATTCTACTAATGGCCTATAATAAAAATGTTGGGCATTAACTTCCTAGTCAAGAGTGAAAATATTTATAATAATATTGTTTCTATGAGAAAATTAATGTCTATGTTGATTTAAAAATAACTTTTCCAGGAACTTAACTCACCTAAATGAAAGAATTGCTCGTCTCACAAATCTTTTTTTTTTTTGTGTAAACTTAAAGGAAATATGGTCAAAAATATTAATACAGTTTAAAATTGCTTTTGAATGGGATTCCTATTGATTAAGTTTGGACAGGATAGTTGGAGCCAGAACTTGGAGTCTGGGACATGGCATTTGGGAGTTTGAGATAGGATGTGCGAAGCCAAATGAAGCTTTTGAGAATTGAACTAACCAGAAAAAGTCAGGATTTTAAAAATTATAATCTGTACATTCTAGATGGAAAGAAGATTGGGAGAGCAGTTCAAAAACTGGTGTAGGCCTGAGATGATGAAGGCCTAGGCCAGTGATGGCGAACCTTTTGAGCTCGGCGTGTCAGCATTTTGAAAAACCATAACTTAACTCTGGTGCTGTGTCACATATAGAAATTTTTTGATATTTGCAACCATAGTAAAACACAGATTTCTATTTTTGATATTTGTTTTATATATTTAAATGCCATTTAACAAAGAAAAATCAACCAAAAAAATGAGTTCGCATGTCACCTCTGACACGCGTGTCATAGGTTCGCCATCACTGGCCTAAGCTAATGTGTTGGCTCTGGAAGCAAACATAAAGGGGGAAAAGAGATAAAAGAGATATCGGAAAGGATATAAGATGCTGATAACAGAGGGGCTGGGGAAGAAATGGTAGGAGAATTATGACTGTGTTTGAATGACTAAGAGCCAAGGTTTTTCCACCACTGTATCTTCAGTGTCTCAATCAGTGCTTGACACAGAGTAGGTGTTCAGTAAATATTTGCTGAAAGAATGACAAGTATATAAATCACCCAAAAGGAGATGAAGTTACCCATATGACTTTCTCAAATTAATTCCTCACTTGATATTTGTGAATCACACACCCGAGACTCAGTGCAAATGTTTACCAAACCATATACTAGGGGTTTTTTCTCCCACCAGCAGACCTGGTTTGGCAGATTTGTTTTATAGCGTGTCCATCATGTTATCCCTTTACCTTGTCTCCAAGGAGTGGATTCTCCAAAGGGTGATGCTCCTATGATTTTTCCTACATCTTTGGAGCAACAAATGATTTACTGGTGGACCTGGCTACCAATTTACTCCCTCCATGAAGTTAGGAAGAGAAACATGCTACATTAGTATTTACTTGCTTTCTATGGTGTGTGGAAAGTGGAAGGAAAGGGTTGACTTGCAAGGAGGAAGCCTAAGGGGCCAGAGTTTATACCCATGAAATCCTTCATTAGGAAAGACTATGGAATTTGGGGATGGTTTGAAGTCCCAGTCTTAAGTTGAGGAATGCAAATAGTATGGTGGAAAGAGTCTAAACAGGAATCAAAGAAAATTCACATGGATCCCTGGCTGCCTTGTGGGTGGTTAGAGCATCGTCCCAAGACACCAAGGTTGTGGGTTCAATCCCCAGCCAGGGCATATACGAGAATAAAACAATGGATGCGTAAATAAAATATGTGGAATAACAAATCGATCTGTCTCTCTCTCTCTCTCTCTCTCTCTCTCTCTCTCTCTCTCTCTCTCTCTCTCTCCCTCCCACACACACACACACACACACACACACACACACACACACAAACAAATCAAGAAATAAAGAAAACTCATGTGATAGAGGGCAACTAACAGCTTTCATGAGTCTCATTTTCTTCATCTGTTAAAAAAGAGAGACTTGGGTTAGGTAATCTCTAAGATCCTTTCTAGCCCTACAGCCCTAAAGTCTATAATTCCTTTGTAGACCCAAGGCATTGATGAAAATATCATCTCTTCTTCATTATGGCTTCCATTCAGCTTCCTTCTGAGTACTTACCCTGTGTTCCACTGTCCTCCCAGTACATACTTTTAAGCCCTTACCAGCATTTTGACTGTGTTCCGTAGCTTGTTATCATGGCAGCACTCCTCATTTTGTTAACACTTAATAACTTATTCAACTCAGATAACTTAGCCGCTGTGTTTGAAACAGCTAGTTTGGTGAGATTGTAAAAGGTACCCAGAAATTTATTAGGAGTGGCCTCAGACACAAATCAGCCTGTCTGCCCTATAGTTAGTGTCCATAACACACATATTTATACTCCCACTGTATTTCCCACTAAGCCATAGCATTCCAGGACTCAGTGGCTGTGTTAGCCCTTGCAATTCTAGTCCATCACCTGGAACCATCTTTCTTACCTAATGTCAAATGGACACATAGTCCTATCATAAGCATTAAAGAGTAAGCAGGTGTCTTGTTAAAAAAAGTCTGAGCTCTCATATTCCTGATTCAGTAGATTTATTGACAGGTCATTGCCTGTTCTGTTTTAAAAAGGCTACTATATCATATCTGTTCTCTGAGAAAATTCTTAAATAAATACATATAGGCTTGTTGACCTCAGATTTCTATGTATTTATTAAATTTGGATGAAGTTTAACAAGGAGGTCATAGCTTTAAGTTGACAATGTAAATACTGGCTATAAATTATGGGTAAAGATTGAATAGAGATTCAGAACCTGAGTAAACTTTTAACCTTTGCCTATAAATGCAATGGTGTTAACTCACTTAAAAAGACACTCTAAAAAATGAAAACAGCACATAAATATTTAGAGGTATCAACTACCCAAAGGGAAATATTACTCCTTTTTTTGTAGTGTTTTAGATGTTTAGATCACTATCTGGAATTAGTAACTATCTAATCTGGGAATTTATGGAGTTCCAATGGGAACTCTTGTTAATTAACCCTTCATTTAAAACAGAGACTAACCCAGACTTCCAAATTCACAGCTTGTTTTTTAGGGGACTCATTTACCTTTTGGTGTATTTCACATAGGGAAGTGGAGACTTGGAGAATGCAGATTTTCACACACATGACATGAACTTCTAAAATATATAGATGAAAAAGAGGCTCATTAAGACTGAATTCTTTTTTAAAAATATATTTTTATTGATTTCAGAGAGGAAGGGAGAGGAAGAGAGAGAGATAGAAACATCAATGATGAGAGAGAATCATTGATCGACTGCCTCCTGCATGCCCCCTGCTGGGGATCGAGCCTGCAACCTGGGCATGTGCCCTTGACTGGAATCGAACCTGGGACCCTTCATTCTGCAGGCTGATGCTCTATCCACTGAGCCAAACCAGGTAGGGCAAGACTGAATTCTTTAAAGAGTGCCTACTTGGGTAACACTATAGTCAAATAGAGCCCACCCAGTCCACGTCTCTTGATTGGGGTATATTTCACTATAGTCCTATTCAAGTTCATATGCTGTCAAGTGCTCCCCTTTCATGACCCATTGCTCTTCTGAGTGTCATGTACTTATGACTATCATAGAATGTCCTCTAGGGACAGTTCATATGGGATTCAGTAAGTTTTGGGGCATGAGTGGGTTAGATGCTTCAAGGATGATGTGCAGGCCTTTAAAAAATGTTTTTTTATGGATTTCAGAGAGAGGAAGGGAGAGGGAGAGAGGGATAGAAACATCAATGATGAGAGAGAATCATCAATCTGCTGCCTCCTCCATGCCCCGCACTGGGGATTGAGCCCGTAACCCAGGCATTTGCCCTGGCCAGGAATTGAACCTTGACCTTCTGGTTTATGGATCAACGCTCAACCACTGAGCCACACTGGCCAGGCTGAAGATGCTTTTTATCTTATCTTCATATTTGGCTAATGGTTTGGCTGAGTGTGAAATTCTAGATTGGAGATAATTTTCTTCTGATTTTGAAGTCATTGCATCTTTATCTTCTTGCTTCCAGTATTGTTGTAAGATGTCTAAAGCTGTTCTTATTCCATATTTTTTATATGTGACTTAAAATCTCTTCAGAATACATTTTCTCAGTGTTGTGACATTTCATAATGATGTGCCTTGGTGTGGATCTATTATCATTAATTAGGCCAGGTATTTGTTGAATACCTGGAAATTCATGTTCTTCAGTGTGAGGTGTTCTTGAATTATGAAATCATTTTCCTGAAGCAGCATACTTGAAGGCAGAGTTTCTTAACCAGATGAGTGTATAAAATTATTTGGGAGCATTTTTAAGATATACATTTCCAGGTCTCAGCTCTAGAGTTTCGGAATGATATATCTGGGACATGGCTCTCAGTATGTGTATTTTGAATATGCTCTTGGGGTAATTCTGAGAAGCACTTATGGATAAGAGCCATTATTTTTAGTGACTTTTAGAGTATGGCCTAAGAAGTATGGTATCATGGAGCAAAATTGTGTGGAAAAAACAGTATTTGAAATTAAACCTGGCTCCAGTGACTCCTCCCCAACCATCACTTATAGTTACTCTGTCATCTTGGGCAAGTATTAAATGGGACTGATGATGATGATAAACTAGCTTGGTTTTTGTGAGGTAAAATATAAAAATACCTACTAAAGTGCCTGGGAACATTATAAGTCATAGATTTCTCTCTCCCTAATTCCTGCATGTGATATGAAGAAAATAGATCAAGATTAGAACATGAAAACCATAGCCTGCATTGTATTAGAAGGGCAGTGGGTACCAGGGAAGCAATTCATACTTCAGATTCTCACAGCACGTGGAAGCTTGATTTATACTATATTGACTCATGTGTTTAGATCTTATGTCACTCTCTAATTGCTCTTTAATAATTCTGATGGGCATTGTGCCTACCCAGTCAGATGACAAACTATACAAAGGTAGGAATGCTGTCTCTAAATTCTGAGTCATTCATAGTACCAGATACAGGGTTCTGTGTGTCAAACATTCCTTTTTTAGTGATAACAGCCTACAATGAGACATTTATCCATTCTTCTGATTGACTGAGGAGACAGAATATGAATAAAACAGAGCTTAGGAGTTTAGGAAAATGTGATTACCAACTCAAATATCCAGCATGATGTTTCTTAGCAGTTGTCTGGATGGCGTGATGATACTGATTTATTGGTGCTTTGCTTTAAATATCCATTAGGAAGACAAAAGCAATGTTACTTATCTGTATTTACTGTTGACTCTGGTTGGCTATTCATCCCTCTACTGTTCCTGGGTGACATTATTGGCATACATAAAATTACAATATGTATAACATTCATGGTTTCCATTTTATTCATAAGATCCTTCAGGACAAGAACCCGGCCTTAATAACTTTCATATTTCCGATGCCTAGAATCATGCCTGGCATATAATAAGCACTCAGCATAAATTTTATTGATGAATCTTCATATTTATACATAATTCTGAATAATGATATAGGCCAGTAATTGTTTGGAATGCTGAGAGTTTATTGGTTTTCAAAATAGAACATTAGTTTTTCTCAGACTTTGTGGAGTACAAACTTCTAGGTATTTTACTATAGATATCTATAATCATCTTATATTACCAAAGTTATGAATTTGGGGTTTATGTTATTTGACTTTGCAGCATTCTGAATTTTCAATTCAATATGACAAATATTCACCAAACCTCTTCTATTTTCAAGATTCTTTGAAATTCTACTGCAATGGTAAATTTATTTAGAAATGGAAGGTTTAAGGCTGACATTTGATAATTCAAGCAACCTTGCATTGATAAGTATTTTCTAATCAAGGTATTTTTGCTGCATAATATTTCAGAATTACATCATATCTTTAACTTTTTTTAGTTGCAAGTGATTTTTTTTTATTGTGGTAAAATTCATATAATATGAAAGTCACCATTTTAACCATTTAAAAGTGCATAATTCAGTGCCATTTGTGACGTTTACAATGTAATGGAACTATCGCCACTACCATCTCCAGATATTTTCATCACCCCAAAAGGAAATAGGACATATTGAGTAGTCACTTCCATTCTCCCCACCCCAATGCCCTCAGCAACCACTACTGTGTTTTCTGTGTAAATAAATTAGCCTCTTCTGAATAGTTCATAGTTCTGGCTTCTTTTACTTAGCATAATGTTTTTTAGGTTAATCAGTATTGTTCCTTTATAAGGCTGAATCATATTCCATTGTGTGTATATGCGATATTTTGTTTATCCACTCATCTGTCAATGGACATTTGCATTTTTCCCATCCTTTGTTGTGAATAGTGCTGCTATGAACATTCGTGTATAAGTATCTGTTTTAGTCCTTGTGTTTTTTAAAAATACGTTTTTGATTTTAGAGAGAGAGAAAGGGGAAGGGAGAGAAAGAAACATCAATGTGAAGGGGAAACATTGATCAGTTGTCTCCTGTATGCACCCAGTCAAGATTGACCCTGTAGCCTGGGTATGTGCCCTGAGCAGGAATTGAACCGGCTACCTTTCAGTGCACAGCATGATGTTCAACCAACTGAGCCTCAGTGGCCAGGGCTGAGTCCTTGTTTTTTATTCTTTTGAGTTTATTCATGGCAGTGAAATCTGTTGGGTCATGTGGTAATTCTGTCTAACTTATTGAGGAACTGTCAAAAATCATCACTTTTTTCATTCCCACTAGCAATGTATGAGAGTTCCAATTTCTCCATCTCCTTAACACTTGTTACTTTTTAAAAAAATTATAGCTGCCCTATAAATGATTTTAAACTTTATTACAAATTCTTATCCACCCACAAAGCATATTTATAGCTTGTCATTGTGTATTTCTGGGGCAGTTCTGAATTTTGGTTCAGTGCTACAGTGATGGCACTTGTGCTTTGAGCAGAGGGAGTATGGTGCTCTGTGTAACTTCCTGGTTAATGCTAGCAGTGCCCTCAAACCGCCCAGCACTGTGTTGTTGGCATGTCTGGGAGTATCAGACTTGGGGTGTTGCTGTTGATTGCTATGGACAGTTTTCATCTTTGTAGGGAAGATTTATAGGTTTATGGCTAGAGTGAAGATATTTTTACCACATCCAAATAACTCTAAGCCAACAAATACAGGCTGAATAATCATTCTTACTGTTTTGATGTCAGAAAGAGTACATTTGTAGTAACTCCACTCTTCTGCTAAAAAGAAGAAATGTCTCTCTGTTAGAAAATTATTTTAGACTGCAGTATTTTGGCAAGTTTAAGAGTTTTGCTATCTGGTTTATGACAGCATTTTCTCCTCTGAGAGAAATTTACATAATAAGATTTATAAGGAATTGTACAAAGCAGCAGTATTTAAACACATTGTTATGTACAGACTTGACTTCATGACCTGAACTTTTGAATGGGTATACAAAAGAGTTTTTAGTTTACCTAGGGGTAGAGTAGGGCTACAATATTTCTGCCACATTTTCAATTGTTATAGATTGCTTTCAGAATCCAGAGGAGGTCTCTGAGTTAAGTATAAAGATTCAGAGATAAATATAGAGAGACAATGGTCCATTCTTTCCATTAGTTAACAGTCTCCCTCAGGATATGAGTTAGGGTCTTCGGCCATGCAATTACACACACACACACACACACACACACCTTATTGATTGATTAGGGATATGTGGTTTAAGTGTTAGGCTGCTATTAACTTTCTCATGCACTTCCCTAAAGAAGCCCATTAGGTAGAAATATAAATATATTGGAATCATTTTAACACTATCTGGTACTATATTATTTGGAAGGAGAAATTATCTCTGTTGGAAGGGAGATCTTTATTTCTAGTATAAAGAATCTCAAAAGATATCAGACAGTCTTCAAAGTGCTAATAGCTAATCTAACTGGGACAGAAACTGTTAGTTCAGTAAGAATAAAAGGCAAAGTAAAGCCAACATCTATAGTTCTCAGCATATAAGTACAGGACTTTGAGAAGCACTGTTGTACAATGGCATGCATAGTAGGCTTTACAAAAGTGTTTTTAGAATTAATTAGAATAATGTAGGAAAGAAAAAATGCTATAAACTAAACTCAACCAAAATATTTAACTGAAAGGATAAGATAATCCAAGGGGGAATCTTTATTGTTGCTATCCCCAAAGGAGCTCAAAATTTCTGTTTACCTCTAATTCAAGATATCTGTTTAGTGCCTTCTATCTGCCAGGCACAGAGATGAAACAAAGAAATGGGATGGAGAATAGACAGGGGCTAACACTGTTGTTCCTCAGTGGTTAGAGGGTCAGCCTATGCACCTGAGGGCCAGGGGTTTGATTCCTGGTCAAGGGCATGTACCTGGATTACAGGTCTGATCCCTGTGCAGGACATGTGGGAAGCAACCAATCGATGTGTCTCTGTCACTTCAATGTTTCCTCTCTCTGTCCCCCTCTTCTCTCTCTTCCACTCTCTAAAAATCAATGGAAAAAATATCCTCATTCCTTGGATGAGGATTAAAAAAAAAAAAAAAGAGTAGACAGGGAATGGGAGGAATGTAAACAAAGATGTGCAGCCATACAAGTATGTACAAAGGTCAGGAGCAGGCAGGGGAAGAGAGAGGAGGGACACATTAGCTCTGTCAATGGTGGCATAGCAGAAGAAATTAACAAAGGAAATGACTCATTGAGCTCAGTTTTGAAGGTAAATGCTGGCTTATCAGGAAGGCCATGCACAAGGATATTCTGGGTAGCCAGGGGAAAACGTGGGAATTAGTGCATTCAACTAGCTTCCAAATGATTCTCTTGGACCCTGCAGTTTCAAGCTCACTGCCACCTGGGGTGGGCTTGAAGGAGTGAGCAAGAGCGAATTCAGGGAGATCATCTTGGAGGTGATGTGATTTTCCAGGTGAGGAAGTTTGAGCAGGAACAATAGGGATGGAAGGATGAAGGGAAGATGATGGACTTGATGGAGACATTTTGGAGATAAAATAAAATGCAGTTGGTGATTAGACTGAGTGAAGAGGAGGGTTTTAAGCCAGGTTTCTGGCTTAACTGGGTCATGCATTGATAGTTATTATTAATGTTTTAATAAATTATATTTTTTCTTTAAATATATGATTTAAAAATTTTGTACATACCTAAATTTGATTTATTATTTCCTTTTGGACTAATTCATTATTTTGTTGTTGTTGAGTTTTATGGTAGAAATAAACGGGGGAAAATATCTCAATTTATTGAGTTCTGTTACAGTCAACTTGTCAGGAAAATGTTTATTTATTTATTTGTCTCTCCCAAAGTATTTGCCTCTATGAATTAAAAGAACAAGCAGCTTTATTTCTGATTATTTCGGAGAGAACTTACACTTGCATAATGTAAGGTCTGAATTATCACATGACTGGAGCATGAGCAATGAGAGACAGTGAGGTTTAGTAGGCAGACCTTTGAAATCAAGCAAAACCCAGCAACATTGTCAAATACGCACATTTGTCTCTGTCACTGGTCCTCTTTCTCTCTGATCCTGTCCTGAAGAAGAGACTCCTTACATACTATTTTTGTCTGTGTTGTTACTAACTCTCGTTAACTAATATGCTGACAGATAAGAACCAAAGCTGCAATTCTTTTAGGAGTATGGCGGGGATGATAGTCTTCCCCCATCCCTCTGCTTCCCTGCATTTCCCAGCCCTCTGTATGGGTAGGTTGGCCAGCAGACTATGGATAGAAAGGATGAACTCCGCTTGTAGGCCTGCTTGATCTGCATGCCATGAATCTAAAACATCCTGCACCATCTTCCATGCTCTCCTTACCTCATCCCTTGTCCCCTTAAAGGACTCCAAACCTCTGCATCAGACTTTGCATGAGCAAGACATACTTTTGTTATGTCAGGTCACGAAGATTCCAGTTTATTCAGCTAGCTTCTGTAGCATAGTCTACTGTGATCAATGCTTAAGTTATTTTTAATTTCATAGGTGACTATTTCGGGCATTAGGTCACCAATGAATGAAGCTAATGGGATAAAAGGGGACTCTTGGTACAATCTTAAGTCACATCATGAAGACTATCGTCTTTGAGCCCTAAGGATATTGTATTGACATCAGAACTTGTCTCTTGTTTGGTCCTGCTCTCACCATGTTTTTACTTTTTTGATTTGCAGACTTGGGTAGTTAATATAATAAGATTATTGTGGGGATTAAAAGAGTTGCCATATGTAAAATGCCTAGACCAGTGCCTATAGCACATAGCAGGTGCTAGAACCATCCTGGAGAGAATCGGAGATGTGATCCCATAATTAACTTTGTACACTCTGATGTGATATACAGATGGGTGTTATTTACATTAGTGACATCTAGTAGTTTTCAAATTCTTACTTAAAAATTGAACTCTCTGTTTTCCAATGTCACAGGGCTCTGACTGCCCTGCATGAATAAGTGTCCAGTAAATGGTAGCTACTGTTATTTTCCTGTTGTTCTTTAAAAGCAGGGGGTAAGGTTGACATTGTCATTATGAGGACTGATTATTCTTCAGGCCCAGAAAGGCTGACTCTCCCCAGCCTAGGCTGTTTGCTGGGCAATGGTGTGCAACTGATTGGACTGATGCCAATCAAACTGATTTGTTCTAAAGGCCAGAAAAACTGGACTGAGCATAATAACTACGTGTTCTAATTATGTTTATCCTCGAATTGTTTCTTTCTATTAACAATAGCTGGAAGAGCGTTGAATGGGAGTGGGGTGGCAGTTTTCAGACCTGTATCCAGTCCTCCATAATTCCTAGCTTTACTATTATATGACAGCAAAAACTGACTTAACCTTCCCAGCTCCATTTCCTCACCTTTTGAATGAGAGTTCGGGCTAGAGGATCTTTAAGGATCCTTTCTGTAACCTTTTATAACCCAAACAATTTAAGTTCCACATGGCTCAGCCTGTGTAAGAAGGAATTCAAATAAATTGTGTGATACCCAAGAAGTAATTAGAGTTCTTAAAATATTATTTTAGTTTCTCAATAAATTGCCAAACTGGGGTTTGCTTTTTGTTTTTTTTGAGGTATTCGTTTAAAAAAAATAACACCGTTACACATTTCACATACCAGACAATGCACCCATTTAAAGAGTACAAGTCAATAGATTTTAGTATGAGGTATACATTCTTAATATAGAAAAAGCATCTTAAAATATCTGTACTTCACTGTCATCTTCATCCCTTTTCACATGGACATCAGGTGCTCCCCAAAGCTCTGAATCTTCAACTGACACCTCCCAACCATGAAAACCTCCTTGATATCCATTTTACATGATTCTCCTTCCTTCTCTTGCTACCTCTCTCAGCTCTTTAATGAATATAATGAACTGGGACTTGTCCATTTTTCTATTTTCTCTCAATCTGCTCAATATTCAGATTCTGAGCAACAAAGCAGAGTCCAAGAGCAACCTGGACAGTTAAGAAAATTTTCCATTTTGACATAAAAGGGGACCTGGGGCCTGGAGGGAGGACGGTGAAGTCTCCCACTTACCTGTCATTCCTGTTTCTCTGTGGGCACATCGTGGCTCCTCCTCCCACTTGTTCCACCCTGCACTCTCAGGTGGCCCTGCCTTCATGCACACCTGGAAGTGCAGTGCTGTGTCTGCGGGAGGCCTAGGGCTTCAGGGGACCAACTGTTGAATCACCCTCTCACAGATTGACGCAGATTACACTTGTCCCATTTGTGCTGTAAAATTATAAGGCTTTACTCCTTATTTTTCTCTTCTACCTAAGGGGAGTAGACCTCTTGATAGCATCTCTGGGATGGTGTGGGTGTGCCCATGTAGTGACAGGCCTGCCCTTGTCTGCTGCAGCAGGCCCTTGCCTGATAAGGCCACACCAGGCTTCTCAGCTCCCCGGGAAGTCATCTCCATGCAGTGTGAACATTTCACTGTGACCTAGTTTGTTGTTTTACTGAATTTCATACTGATGAAAATCAATTAAAGAATAAATATTTATTAAGCACCTGCTGTGTTCAAACTGTGCCCTAAGTATTCTGTGTAATACATAGTCCCTAGTCTCATGTGGTTTTAAAATGGAGAAGTGTATATAAGCACATTGAACATTATCATAGTAGACCTAAAAAGAAGCTTATTTTTTTGGACAAACTGGAATTCTTTTTTTAAAATGGGAAATATTTTTATAATAGATTGATTGGATAAATAATAAATAATGCATTATTTATTGTAAAATTTTTTGGTAATACATAGAAATATGAAGGAGAAAGTATAAAGGAGAAATTTTGTTTCCTAGAAACCTTTAGTTGTTTTAAAGATTTTTAATTTTTAAAATTTATTATTTTAAAAATATTTTTATTGATTTTTAGAGAGAGAGGAATGGAAAGGGAGAGAGAGAAACATCTATGTGAGAGTGAAACATTGATCGGCCACCTCCTGTACTCTCTACTAGGGATCTAGCCCGTAACTTGGGCATGTGCCCAGATCAGGAATCGAACCAGCAATCTTTCGATGCTCAACCAACTGAGTCAAACTGGCCAGGGCAAGAAACCATTAGAGGTTTGTTTTCTTTATTAAAGTATTACATATGTGTCTTTATCTCCCCATTGCCCCCACCCTCACCCCCCTACTCATGCCCTCACCCACCCTGGTGTCTGTGTCCATTGGTTAGGCTTATATACATGCATACAAGTCCTTTGGGTGATCTCTCCTCCTTACTCCCACCCTCCCTTGCCTTCCCTCTGAGGTTTGATGGTCTGATCGATGCTTCTCTGTCTCTGGATCTGTTTTTGTTCATCAGTTTATGTTGTTCATTATATTCCATAAATGAGTGAGATAATGTGGTATTTATCTTTCTTTGACTGACTGACTTAGCTTAGCATAATGCTCTCCAGGTCTATCCATGCTGTTGCAAATGGTAAGAATTCCTTCTTTTTTACTGCAGCATAGTATTCCATTGTGTAGATGTACCAAAGTTTTTTAATCCACTCATCAGCTGATGGGCACTTAGGCTGTTTCCAAATCTTAGTTATGGTAAATTGTGCTGCTATGAACATAGGGGTACATATATCCTTTCTGATTGGTGTTTTTAGTTTCTTGAGATATATATTCCTAGAAGTGGGATCACTGGGTCAAATGGGAGTTACATTTTTTGTTTTTGAGGAAACTCCATACTGTTCTCCACAGTGGCTGCACCAGTCTGCATTCCCACCAGCAGTGCAGAAGGTTCCTTTTTCTCCACATCCTTGCCAGCACTTGTCATTTGTTGATTTGTTGATGATAGCCATTCTGACAGGTGTGAGATGGTACCTATTGTCGTTTTGATTTGCATCTCTCAGATGATTAGTGACATTGAGCATGTTTTCATATGTCTCTTGGCCTTCCTTATGTCCTCTTTTGAAAAGTATCTATTTAGGTCCATTGCCCATTTTTTGATTGGGTTGTTTATCTACCTTTTGTTAAGTTGTATGAGTTCCCTGTAAATGTTAGAGATTAAAACCTTATCATTGGTGATAACATTGGCAAATATGTTCTCCCATGCAGTGGGGTTTCTTGTTGTTTTGTTGATGGTTTCTTTTGCTGTACAGAGCTTTTTATTTTGATGTAGTCTCATTTGTTTATTTTCTCTTTAGGTTCCATTGCCCTAGGAGCTATATCAGTGAAGATATTGCTTCGGCATATGTCTGAGATTTTGCTGTCTGTGGATGCCTCTAATATTTTTATGGTTTACTGTCTTATGTTTAAGCCCTTTATCCATTTTGAGTTTATTTTGTGTATGGTATAAATTGGTGGTCTAGTTTCATTTTTTGCATGTATCTGTCCAATTTTCCCAACACCATTTATTGAAGATTCTGCCTTGACTCCATTGTATATTCTTGCCTTCTTTTCAAATATTTTGATGAACATCCTTCTAGTCATCTTGCTGTGCATATACATACACTTATATTATACACACATAATGCTACATAAATGATTTTATAATATACTCAATAATTTTTTTTTCACTCAGAAGTATGCCAGGAACTAGTTTATCAATCCATGTAGATGGGCATCATTACATTTAATTATAGCAGAGTATTCAATTGTATCACTATACTTTATTTAACTAATTCCCTATTAATGGAAATTTAAATTATTTTCAATTTCTTTAACATATTATAAATAATCAGTGTACATGTGTCCAATTATGCTCTTACCATAAATTCCTGGAGGTGGAATTACTGGCTTAAAGGATATGAGTATTTAAGATTTTGATATGTAATGCCATATTTCCCTAAAAAAACATGTTCCTGATTCAGATGCTGTTTTCCCCTTAGCCAACTCTGAAGGCCCCTCAGGTGGAACAAATTTATGGCCGCCTGTGTGTCTTAGCCAAGACATCCTCTAGCTATGGATCCTCTTCCATAGTCAGGGAGGCAGGAAGCATTGAAAGTGCCAGGGAGTTAGTGTGACCTCCTAACTAATAAATGACGGGAATTAGTAGATAAATAAATGCCCCATTCCTCAGAAGAATTCAGTTTGTTGCCTGTATTGCTATCCTGTGCAGTATTTCACTGATTTGCTTTCCTCCCTTGCTGCGTGACTTCCCCACTCATTTACTTGGCTTTCTGGGATTTCTACTCAAATCTTAGTCTTGGGCCTGCTTTTGGGAGAACCCAAATAAAGACATCCTTCATATTAGAAATGAAACGTGTGGTGTGCAGAACAGTGCCCCCCCCCCCCCCCCCCAAGATGTCCACGTACTAATCCTTGGAACCTGTGAAATGTTACCTTACATGGCAAAAGGGACTTTGCAGATTTAAGCACAGATTGGGAACCTTGAGATGGGAAGATTATCCTGGGTTACCCGAGTGGCCCCAGTGAATCACAAGGCTCCTTCAAAGTGAAAGGAGGAGGCAGGAGAGGAGTGTCAGAAGGAAATGGGAAGAGTAGTCAGAAATGCGGTTTTTCTGGTTTGGAAGATGGAGGAAGTGTCCATGAGCCAAGGATTGTGTATGGCCTCTGGAAACTGGAAAAGGCAAAGACATGGATTCTCCCCTAGAACCTCTAGAAAGGAACCAGCTCTGCTCACAACTTGATTTTAGCCCAGCCGTGGGCAAACTACGGTCCGCGGGCCGGATCCTGCCCGTTTGAAATGAATAAAACTAAAAAAAAAATAAAAGACCGTACCCTTTTATGTAATGCTGTTTACTTTGAATTTATATCAGTTCACACAAACACTCCATCCATGCTTTTGTTCCGGCCCTCCGGTCCAGTTTAAGAACCCACTGTGGCCCTCGAGTTAAAAAGTTTGCCCACCCCTGTTTTAGCCCCTATGGTAAGACCTATATCGGAGTTCTAATCTACAGAACTGTACGATGACAAACTTTTGCCAAGTTTCTGGTAATCTGTTACAGCAGCAATGGAAAACTAATAAGAAGGAAACTTCCGCCAGAAGCATCATATGGCAGTGCTTATTGTTCCAAACAAGGGGCATGAGCAGTGATGCTCGCAGAAGGGAGAAGTCATGAAGCGTTCCCTCCTCTTGAGTGCAGCTGGAGTTTGCTTGTGGGTGAGTTTAGAGTAGATGACTCAATGGCCATTAAGTACAGGCCTGTGGCCAGAAACTCTCCCAACAAACTGAGGGTTTATGTTTTAATTTACTTGAAAATTCTGTCAGGCTTTAAAAAAATTTATTGTGTAGAAAAATTATCTGGGAAAATAAAAAGATCTTCTGGGAAATTTGTTAAAAATGCAGATCCTTGGATCTCATTTTGCCAGAGGTTCTGGTCAAAAGGTCTGGAATAGGGTGCAGGAATTTGCAGGTTATCCTGACACAGGCTGCTTTTGGGACTTTCCCACTAGAAACCCCTGTTCCTTGGTGGCTGGGACGGGGTCTCCGTGACACCTATTCTGTCAGACAGGCTGTAGAGACAAGATCAGAAAAGAAAGGAGTCACTAGAAATCATCTACTCCTGTATCATGTACAAAAATCCTAGTTTAGTTTCTGCTCGGGGGAATGTGTCACAACAGCAATTAGAGTCAACTGAAGCCTGCTTTTCATAGATGGATGTGGCCTGGGTATCTGGACCCCTGCACCCCTGCACCTCTGAGGATCGTTTGATCTTATGGTAGGTTTGCCTGCAGTAGCATTTCCTCATTTGGCTAATAGGCATATCATTTCCAGATGACCTTGGAGAGCCAGGCTGTTGGGCTCTTACTGGAAGAAGCACACTCAAACATTTGGAACATCCTAAGGATTACAGATGTGCTGAAGGGTGTCTTAGATCTTCTCCAGTGAGGGCTGTGTAGGTCACCCCAAAAGAATGCTTGCATTTGCCTCATGCCTTTTTGAAGGAGGGGCTGTGCTTGTCTAGCTCCATGCAGCTCTCTGAAATGTCAGAAGATAAGAAATGCTTCTCAGCACGAAGGCTTCCAGACACATATGTGACAAGAAATTTGGCATCAGCTTTGTGTCAGATGTCTAGGATAAAGCAATATGGGTATAGTATTTCTAGTGCTATTTTGGTGCCTTGTGCATGAGCCTGCAGCATTAGAAAAACTGCTTTTCAGCTTTGGCGGTAGCCTTACTGGCACTTGGTGTGCATGTCTGAAAGTACAGTTGTGCCATACACTAGGGACGGGCTGCAGCAAGTCACCTACAGTCACGGTGCCCTTGAGGGACCCAGGCATTCCACAGCCTGCGATGACTTGGGTGGTACAGGCACAGTGCCTTATAAGCATTAATCAGCTCTTGCATCACCCGCATGAAGTAGGTAAACACGCTTATCCTCACTTTTTCAGACAGGCAGCTGAAACATGGAGAGCCCAACAAACAAGGTCACTCACTCAGTCAGTTTACTTATCTTACTGTTTAGTGATAGCAGGTGAATGCTTTCAGAAAGAATTTCTGCTGTATACTAGATGCCCGGTGCACGAATTCATGAACAGATGAGGCACCCTAGGCCTACCTGGAGATCAGGGCCGATCAGGGCCATCTCACCCAGTCCCAATTGGGGCCTGCCAACTGGGGGGATGGATAGGGGGGTAGGGACAGCAGGAGGTAAGCCAGTTGGCCTGGGGGAGGGACTGGCCAGGGGGAGAGACCGCGGGAGGTTGGCCGGCTGCGGGGAGGTACATGGGGGAGGTTGGCCGGCTGCAGGAGGTTGGCTGTGGGAGTGCACTGACCACCAGGGGGCAGCTCCTGTGTTAAGCATCTGCCCCCTGGTGGTCAGTGTGTGTCATAGCAACTGGTCGTTTGGTCATAACGGATGCTTAGGCTTTTATATATGTAGATAATTCAGGGAGTATGCCTCTTGGGGAGAGAGCACTTTTGGTGGTTGTGCCTGGCTGGAAGACTTGAAATTCCCAGTCTGGCTGTTCATTGATTGGGAGCAAATGTCTGGGGCACTTGGCTTAATGCCTGCCATAGGCAGTGAGAAAAAAATGTGTAAAAAAAAGCAAAATATGGTAATGTAGTAAGTTTGTTACAGTAATAATATCTACATAGGAATATTGTATATAAAATCTGAGTGATAGATAATACACTCCTCTCACCCAAGGTATTTGACCAGGGGTGGGCAAACTTTTTGACTCGAGGGCCACAATGGGTTCTTAAACTGGACCGGAGGGCTGGAACAAAAGCATGGATGGAGTGTTTGTGTGAACTAATATAAATTCAAAGTAAACATCATTACATAAAAGGGTACGGTCTTTTATTTTTTTTTAGTTTTATTCATTTCAAACGGGCCGGATCCGGCCAACGGGCTGTAGTTTGCCCACGGCTGTATTTGACACTGATTGACTCCCCTTTTAATTTTATTTCTATTTAATTAATTAATTTTTTTAAAGTCCAGTGATAAGCTGTGGACACCATAATTTAAGAAAGTCAACAGGAACCTAAAGTGGAGAGTCCCCTGAATTATTCAAATATGGAAAAAGAAGATCTGTGAGAAAAGGTGAAGGCATTGTTTTTAAGTAGTAGAAAGGAAGTTGGTGGAAAATATATCATAAAAATTTATAGAAGGCAATTTAATTTTCTACTGATGACAACAGTTGAAAAAATGGGTTTATTTCAGAGCATAGGAGGTTTAAAGAGCCATAAGAAAGAAATTCCCAGTGTTGAGGATGTGAAAAAAACAGGATAGTTTACTCAGAAAGGAATGCCTTTTCCTGAAAGTCCCTCATAAGCAGGCTAAGGCATCTAGGCATGACTAATTGACAGGGTTAATGGCCTCACATGATGCTCCCCTCCCCCCCCACCCAGCCCATACCCTAAGTGAACTGCCAGTAGTGATGGTGAGGAGGCTAAAAAGCTAATTCCAATGTAACCCTGATATTTGGGGGCTAGCAATCAGAATCCATGCCAGCCAGCTCAGTGTACATTCTTGATAACCTATAATTAAGTCACTACCTCCTTCCCAGAAACTGGTCTTGCAGAACCTGTTACAGAAGCCATAAAACTGGGAACAGTGCACTGCCCTGGAGTGAGGGTTATTAACACTGGCTCCAGGCCAGACCATCAGGTATGGCCTGGAGAACCCCAACACCTGGGGGCCTTCTTGCAAGGCCTGCGAAAAGGGACCGGAAGCATAATCCGTATTTGCGGGACAAAGACCACAGGGAGATATAAAGAGAAGCCCCCTGCATGTTACTTTACTCAGATTTGGGAAGTTATTCCCTGCGCCTGCCGGCGTATTAAACAATGTCCCTCCTTTTCTTTAAAGCGTCGCTTGGTTTTTCTTTGGTCTTCTGCAACAACGGTAGAAAGGTTTTTTTTCCTTTCAACTTTGTAGGCTGAAATAATTTTAGACTTACAGAAGAGTTGCAAAACTAGTATCCTTCGGTATCCACAGAGGATTGGTTCTAGGACCCGTGCAGATAGATATCCAAATCCATGGATGCTCAAGTTCTTTATAGAAATGGTTTATGATTTGTATAGAACTTATGCAAATACTCCCATATACTTTAATCATCTCTATATTACTTACAATGCCTAATACAGTGTCAATGCTATGTAAGTAGTTGTTATACTGTATTGCAGTGATTGCGAACCTTTTGAGCTCGGTGTGTCAGCATTTTGAAAAACCCTAACTTAACTCTGGTGCCGTGCCACATATAGAAATTTTTTGATATTTGCAACCATAGTAAAACAAAGACTTGTATTTTTGATATTTATTTTATATATTTAAGTGCCATTTAACAAAGAAAAATCAACCAAAAAAATGAGTTCGCGTGTCACCTCTGACATGCATGTCATAGGTTCGCCATCACTGCTGTATTGTGTAGGGTATAATGACAAGGAAAAACAAGTCTGAACATGTTCAGTACAGACAACCATTATAGGCCTAACTATATAGAATATGTCAGCAACAAAATAACCCCTCCCCCCAAATATTTTTAACTTGTGTTGGTTGAATCTTTGAATGTGGAACCTGTGGGTACAGAGAGATGACTGTACATAGAGTTCCCATATATCTTTTACCCAGCTTTTCCTGATGTAACATTTTACACAACCATGGAACAATGATCAAAACTGTAAAACAGGGGCGGGGACTTTTGAGGGAAAGCAGAATAGGGAGGGCTATGGATGTCCACAAATCCTTCTACAGACAGATCATTTTTATTTGTTTGATATGTTGGAATTCCACATGGGACTTTGTTAAAACAAAATGATCCTATTGCAAGAAATTTAGAAACCATAGATCTAGGAAGAGGGGTAGTTAGACTGACCTCTACTCCTAGAATTTGGTGCTTTTGATAATTACTTCACTTGTCAAATAGAGGGTAAATGTGTTCGGAAAGGCATTTTTTAATATAACACATATTTTGTGGCACATATACTTTTTTTTTTTTTTAGCGGTCACAAAGGCAATTTATTAACAGAAAATAATTTGAGGAGTCCTATTCACAGACGGCGACCACGGCGACCTCCCTTTCTGCGGGTGCTGTCGGAGGGGATGGGAGGGACATCCTCAATCCGTCCGATCTTCATTCCCGAACGGGCAAGGGCTCTTAGAGCTGACTGGGCCCCTGGTACAGGGGTCTTGGTCCTATTTCCTCCTGTGGCCTGGAGTTTTATGTGAAGAGCAGTGATGCCCAGCTCCTTGCACCTCTGGGCCACATCCTGGGCAGCCAACATGGCAGCATATGGAGAGGATTCATCTCAGTCAGCCTTCACCTTCATCCCACCAGTCACACGGCAGATGGTTTCCTTGCCAGAAAGATCCGTGACATGGACGAAAGTGTCATTGAAGGATGCAAAGATGTGGCAGACACCAAATACATTTTCTCCTTCAGCCACCTGAGGCCCGAGGCTGATGACCTGTTCTTCCTTCTTTTCCTTCCCCTTGCGAGGTGCCATTTCTGCGTGTCTCGTCCAGACTCCGCCACCGGAAAACACATATACTTTTTGATGTTATTGTTTCTTGATCTCTTCAGGCCTATCCTGCCTCTGGTGGGGTCTTTATACTTGTTTTATCCCCAGCACCAAACAATTCCTGGACCAATGTCTATACTTAATTAATATTTGTTCATTGAATTAAATTGGCATGCTCATCCTTTTCTCATTTTTTTCACATGGCTTGCTCCTTACTCATATATCTGCTCAGACCTTCCATGGCCACCCTAACTAAAATAACATTCCTTCTCTTTTTCTTTTTACCCTGTGCTTTTAATTTAGAGTACTTTTCTCTACCTGAAAGATGACCTGTTTGTTAATGTATTTGTTAAAAGTATATGGTCTGTCTTTTACTAATAGTAAGCTCCTTGAGGACAATGACTGTCTTTTGTTGAATCCTTATGCTAGGATGGTATCTAGCACATGGGAGTTTACATAAAACTGTTAAAAGAGTGAATGAATGAATGCAGACATGGCCACCTGTACTTTGAAGATATACATAGTCAACTTCAGCAAGCTTCACTTACACATCTTTGAACTTACAGTTTGCATATATAAAAACCAGCTGCTTGACTATTTTTAAAATCAGATCATTGTATTTATAAATTTCCTCATGTCTTTCACTGATGTTGAAAAACAATTTTTTATTTTAATCTCAAATAGTGGTACTGCAGCAGCTAACCCCATAAGCATATTTTTGAAAGAAAAAGGATAAATCCTATGAAGCGCTGAGCTCTAAGAAGGATAGCTACATTCATGATAGTTGTATTGTCATTATTAATCAATGTTATGCAAAGGAGAAAGAATCACACAGCCCTATCAATGTCATGGGAATTTCATCACCCCGGTTAATAGGAACTCAGAATCTATTAAATGAATTAAAATCATTCAAAATATTATGCATGTGGGCTTCCCACTATATGACAACTGGGCCATTTTTTAGGGCCTGCTATACACAGAGAAGGATTCAAATGCCCTTGATATCTGTCTATATGGATGTGAACAAAGCACCTGATGTATATCTGCTATTTTAAAAACAAAAGCTTTTTTTGTGCACAAAGCTAACAGCAGCAACAACAACAAAAATTCTAATCATGACTCAGTTGAGCAAAGTTTTGGAGAGGGCAGTTTAGAGCCGCTCAGCCTGAAGCGCTATACTTTTGGCACGGTGTTTACAGTTAAAGAGATGGAGACTTCCTAGTCTGTACTGAGTGTGGTGGGCAGAATAATGATGCCCAAGGGTGTCATGCCCTTAATCCGTGGAACCTGTGAATATGTTAGATTACATGGTGAAGGGGAATTTAGTTTCACATGAAGTTAATATTGCTAACCATCTGACCTTACAATGGGGAGATTGTCCTGGATTATCTGAGGGCCCAAGGTAATCACAGTGTCCTTAAAAGTGAAAGAGGGAGGCAGAAGTGTCAGAGTATATTAATAGGAGAAAAACCAACCATTGCTGGCTTTGAAGTTGGAAGAAGGTCATGAGCCAAAGAATGTGGGCCAACTAGAAGCTTGAAAATGCAGGAAAATAGCCTCTTCTGCTAAAGCCTCCAGAAAAGAACCCAGCTTTGGTTTTAGCCTAGTGAGACCCATTTTCAACCTCTGGTGTCCAGAACTGTTAAAGTAATAGATTTGTGTTGTTTTAAGCCACTGAGTTGTAATTTTGTTACAGTAGCAATAGGGAACTAAGGCACTGAGTCTCATTCATACCCCTCTGAGACCTTCTACAATCTGACCCCACCTAACCTACCCAATTTTCTCTCTTTCTTATCCAACTTCTGCTCTTCTGCACCAGCGAGGCCAGTTTCCTCCTTCCACTTACCCTATACTGCTTCTACTCCCTAGCTCTTTGTGCTTATGTGGGTTTCTATGATTGGGAAAGGATTTCTTCCTCTTGCTAGAATGAATCTGTGTGGACATGGTTTCTTCTTCCTGTCAACTGCTACCAAGCTTGATTGCCCTGACCTTCAGATGCTCAGATGTTAAAAGATTTCAACCAAAATGAATTAAATTCCTTCCATGTGCCAGCACTGATGTTATGAAAATGAGGAAGATAAAAAGGCTTACTTTTGCCCTAGCCAGTGTGGCTCAGCTGGTTGAGTATTGCCCCTTGCACCAAAAGTTTGCTGGTTCCATTCCTAGTCAAGGCACTTGCTTGGGTTGTGGGTTCAGTTCCCAAGAGGGGGCATGTAGGAGGCAGCCAGTTAATGTTTCTCTCTCACATTGATGTTTCTCTCTCTCCCTCTCCCTTTCTCTCTCTGAAATCGATAAAAACATATATTAAAAAGGTTTATTTTTATTGACACACATCAACCAGTTGAAGAGATATATACAGAAGCAGTTACAAAACAGCATGCCATCTACTATAACTGAAGTATGTTTAGACTTATGAAGGCATGGAGGGGAAGAAATGACCCAGTGCTTCATGGGGCACACATGAGGACTACAGGTTAGGTTTAGGTAAAACTTCTCAGGTGAGGGAACATGTGGGCTGACTCATGAACAATGAGGCAGTGAAAACATCCAAAGCCTCTGCTTCATTTATGCCCTAGGAACACTCCATAAATGTCAGAACAAGTTTTAATATTTTTAAAAAATATATTTTTACTAGTGACCTGGTACACGGATTCATACACATTGAAAGAAAATAAATTGGAAGGTGGCTGGTGGGGCAGGACTGGGCAGTATGGGCTGGACATGCCCTGGAGTAAACCTTTTGCAGTCCCTCCCTGGCTGGCCACACCTGGGGTGGCGTGGTGGCTCGAAGGGCGTCTGCAGAGTGAGTGGGGTCCCTCTGGCAGGTGTGGTCTCTTGGCCTGGCCTGTGGGGATTGGACTGAAACCGGCTCTCTGACATCACCTGAGGGGTCCCGGAGTGCGAGAGGGCACTCTGCAAAGTTGCTGTCATATAAGGTGTTGAACGCAAATGTAAGTGTGCAGTAAACCAGATTTGTGAGGAGCCCGAACTCAGGCCCTGTTCCTCACACCTCAGACCCTGGTCCCAAAACTCAGTCCCTGTTCCTAGAACTCAGTCCTTGGTCCTAGAACTCAGTCCCTGGTCACAGAACTCAGTCCCTGGTCGCAGAACTCAGTCCCTGTTCGGGTGCCACTTGTGCCACACTGTCACAGCCAAGGGTGATCCCGAGTGGGGGTGATGAAAGGATTAAGAAAAGACAGACAAGAGAATGAGAGCTGGGTCTCGGTGGGACACAGCTCCTCTGATGGAGAGAGACAGCAATCGCACCCACAAGCCGTGTCTTTATTTTATAGCAGATGCCACAAGGCAAAGTAGGGGTGTGATCAAGATGTTTACAGCATTCTTGTGGGTTTCAGTCCCACTCCACTACATGCACCTGAACTCTATCACTCAGGCATGTGGGGCCACATGTTTGGACCACAGCCTCAAGCTTACAGCTATAGCTGTTGGCTATAATTGTGCTGGGAGGGCTCTGCCATCCAAGCTGGGACTTGCACATGGCAATGAGAGGACTGTGCCCTCTCAGTAGTCCAAGGCTTGAACTGTCCAAAACACTCTGGCCGCGCCCCACACAGATTCAGGGACGATAGTGTCCCAGCAACAACATAACCCACGACCAAAGTTGGAATCACGAGGCCCTGTGAGGAATCAGGATCCCTCCTCTCTGGTTTCGGGCTGTGTCACCCAAGAACCGCCCCTGCCAAGTCACTGCAGCTTGGCAGCTCCTGCGTTGAGTGTCTGCCCCCTGGTTGGTCAGTGCACATCATAGTGACTGGTTGGATGGTCAGACACTTAGCATATTAGCCTTTTATATACCAGTATATGGATTGATTTCAGAGAGGAAGGTGGAGGGAGAGAGAGATAGAAACATCAATGATGAGAGAGAATCATGGCTCAGCTGCCTCTTGCATGCTCCCCACTGGAGATTAAGCCTGCAACTGGGATATATGTCCTGACTGGGAATTGAACTGCGACTTCCTAGTTCATAAGCTGACACTCAAACACAGCCACGCTGGCCAGGCATACATTTTAAGATTTTTTGCTTTATCTTTGGAAATAATACTTGGCAAGATCAGAATAAAGATGGTAACAGGACCCACAAAGACAGATGTGGAGTCCCAGCAAGGCTTTCAGAGGCCACCGATCTACCCTGGCCAATGAAGCAGTCCCTGAGTCATCGTGTATGCAGGCACATCAAGAGTAAATGAAGCGATTTTAACAACATTAACCTACTGATTGCAGTTAAATGCACTGCTTGTTCAACAATTCTTCAATAGACTAAAAAATATTTAATTAAAGTAACAGGAAACCAAAAGCATTTCTTATTTGTGATACTACAAAAATATGTTTCTCATGCCTTCAACTAATAGTTTTTATGTTGCTGAGTCTCAAATATATCTATGTCTAGTCATTAATTCTCACGTTTACTCTAGTCCCTGATTGAAAACCTCTTACAGAACATTTCTAATGAGAAGTTCTATTATCACATCAGTGTTTACATAGCTAAAACCAAATTAATATTATTCAGGAACCCCAGTAATCTTTCCCCAAATTTCAATTTCTGTTATCAATATCATCAATGTTATTTGTCCCTAAGATTTGCCATACTGAGAACAAGTTATAGCAGAAAATATTCTGGAATAGTTGTTAGGATTTGGGGATGTAGTTTAGAATCTGCCACTCACATTACATAATTTTGGTTTATTTACATAACCTTCAGGATCTGTTTTCTCATGTTCAAAATGAAGGGCCTGAACTGGAAGCTAGATGACTCACTCATTTATTTAACAAACATCTTTTCAACATCTGTGATTTCAAGTCATTAACAGAGCCTGGTATGGGGATATGATGTTGACCAAGCCAGCACAGATCCTGGCATCCCATACCTGTTCTCTCAATGTTTCTTGCATCAATCTATCATTAACCCTTTTTGGTCCAATGTTGAGGCTGACTGGACAGATCAGGTGCTAGTAGCAGGTCCAACGTCGAGTTGGTGATTGAGCTAATTTGCCACTTTCCCCCAGGGAACTACTGCAACCAAGAGAGGAAGGACTTCCAATTCGGACCAGATTGTTTGAATTCCAAAAATAAAATTGGACAGCAAAGGGTTAAGCCCCATTGATTCAGTGCTCACAGTGTCTCTGATTGGCCTTTACTTCTGTCCCCTGAGGCTATCACTTTGGCTCTCACTGCCTTGTGCTGGGGTCCCTGCTGGGGCCTCCTCCCTGTCTCTCTCAATCTCCCCACACTAGGCCATGCTGCACAGTGCATTCTTGTCAGGTGACTTTCTTCCTCAAGAATCTAATGCTTTCTAGTGCATCTTGTAAATGATGACTGATTTTGTAAACTGTTGTCAAGGGTCTTCTGTAACTTGTCCTTTCTTCATGTCTCATTTTATTTGTTTTCCAGCCTGAAACTCATTTTTTGTCTGGTCAGTCTCCTCATGCTTCCCCAAACACAGCTCACATCTGTATCTCTGCACTGGCTGAGTCTCTGGTCCTTGTATACTTCTCTGAACTCACTTCCTAACCAACCCCAATCCTATGAGGCTCAGTGCAAAGCATATATTCTCAAGGAGGCTTCCCCGAAATCCCATTCCCACTCCCTCATTTCTCTTCCAAGGGCCTCTACTGTGTTTTTTGTATGTTTAGGATATTTGGCTGCAGAATATTGTAGCATTCTCATTTGTTAAAAGTGTAGATCTTACAGCTTTAATATGTTTGGGAGCTCTTTAAGCACAGGTACTGCATCAGACATTTCTTTTATGGCCCAGCCCAGGTCCAGGAACGGGAGAGTCAAAGTTAGGACTGAATTCCTAAATCTGGCTGCCTGAGTTTTGAACATGGTTTCATCTTTTCCTAGCTGTGTGACCATAAGAAATTTACTTATCCTCTCTGAGCTTCATTTTCTTATTTGTAAATTTGGTACAACAATATTTACTGCCTCAAATACTACTTGTTAGTATGAGTAGAGGGTTTAGAACAGATCTTGATATATAGTGAGTGCTCAAGAAGTGTTAGCTACTATTATTTCATTGGACTGTTGTTAGAATTAAATGAGACAATTGATGTAAAATCCTCAGCACAGTGGTTGGCCTGTAGTAAGTATTCAGTAGATATTAGCTTTGTTACTATTATTACATTTAATAGGGTGAAGAGACTTTGTGGAAAAGAAAATGGCATGGTCATAATTATTATCAAATATTTAAAAGTTATGAGGAAGCATTATATTAATGTCTATTTTTTAAAGATGAAGAAACTGAGGTTTAAAGAGGTTTAAGTAACTTGATGAGGTCAGGCATCTAGGAAGTGATGGGAGCAGATTAAACAAACAGGAAGCCCGACTGCAGAATCTGTGTCTTTTAAACCATTATCCTTAAGCTTCTGGTCCTGAACTAGGCAGTGCAGGGGAAATTTTGATCCGGTAGTGAAAACAAACATGGAATTTGAATTCACACAGTCCTGGTTCCCATCCTAGCTTTACCACTTACCTGGGCAGGATATTCAATCCTTCAGAGGTTATGTTTCCTTATCTGTAAGATGGGGACAATAATACCTCCTTTGTATGATTGTGGTGGGAATTAAGAGGTAACATAAGTAGAGCTCCCATCACAAGCGCTGGCCTTTGTAGGTATTCAGTACATTTTCTGTTCCTTCTTCTTTCTCTCCCTCTTGAAAATTTGAGCTAAATTTTATACTTTTTAGTGTGTTTAATTAGTCTGTGTTGTGAATTAAAATGCAAGGTTGAGACCAGATAAGCAGCTTGTAAGAGTCAGTACTGCATTGACCTGACTTTGTGTTATAAATAACCAAACATGACTGGTATTCGTGACATGTGAACACCTGGCACAACTTACTCACGACCACTGTCAAAGCAGTGTTTCTAATTAGGTGGAGTTCTTTCTACAAGCCGTGGCACGTTCCAGTGGGGAAAGTCTTTTGCCAAGCAGGTGGGGTGAGTAAAGAATTTGAGATTGCAAATATAGTCTGGTTGAGGATCCAGTTGTGCATGTGAGGAGCAGAGAATGCCTGGACTCTGAGCAGGCATTTCGGTGAGTCTTCTGAAGGTCATAGCTCTCTTTGACAAGCATGCCCCTAGAATTTTCCTTGGATTGTTTTATTTTAGCCTTTGGACTGAGTTGGTGATGACACAATCTGTGGTTGAAAATAGCATGAATAATTAGGTTAGAGGCAACATTAATGTCCCAAGATGTTAATACAGCCAGCTAGCAGGAATTCACAGATAGGAAGTCCCTTCCCAAACTTGAATCCTCAGTAGGTACAAGTTGTATGATTCGTTTCAACAGCCAGTAAGAGAAAACATCCACCTCTTGCACATGCTGTAACCTTCCAGTAGGCAGTACACAGGCTACACTTTCCTTTTCTTCCTTTTAAAATTTTAATCAAGACGTGTTACCTTACACAGAGTGGATGATGTCCTGCAGCTTCACTGCTCCCTCCGAGGGGCAACTGCTGACGAGTACAGCCAGCACAACAGCGCCTTGGGTTTCCATGTGCTGTCCTATTCTGTTTCCCACCTGGCTCTCATTTCAAAGACTCTACATAATACAAGTCTATCCCATTTCATGGGACTAATTTAGCAGTAAAATTATTTTCTAAATTTGTCCTGGTTAATAATTTGAATCAACATATTTTAAATATGTCACATCTGTGATAGAAAGTACTTAGTCATTAAGAATAAAACATTCAAAATAGCTACATAAGAAAAATGTGAATGATTTTTATCAGAGATTAGATTAAACAATAGAACTCTGAACTTAGTCTAAGTTCAGATCCTGGCTCAGCCACCTTGGGCAGGCTACTTGTCTGAGCGTCATAAGACAATCATGAGGATAAAATGAGAGAATATCTAGAAAGCCATGACATAGAATATTTCTCAATAAGTGTAAGCTATTTTTATTATTGTTAACATTAGTATTACAAAGGTTAGAGTCTCCAAGAGGGAGATGAGATGGCATTTAAAAAGCCACTAAACTTGAAGCTGACTAAGAATATCCTTTTGAAGAAATGTGCTTACCTGAAAAGAAAATGATTGTATGGAGAGCTTTGGACTCTTTTTGTGTCCGTTGAATGGCTAGGAGAACCACAGAGGGGAAAAGGAGTGGGAAAAGTTGGCTGATGGTATTGTCACCTCTATAATCCTATACTTGTAGTTCAGTGAAAAGATGACACCATGCTCAAACACCTGCTTCTTCACAATATCTTTTGAGATTCCATCTATCTTTTCAACCATCCATCCATCCACCCATCATTCACCCATTCACCCATGCAAGCATTTATTGATCACCTACTATATTTCAGGAACTAAGAATTTTGCTGAGGCTACAAAGATGAACAAAACCAAGTTCCATCCCTAAAGCATTTATTGACTATTAGGGGAGACAGATATAAAAACAAATTATTTTAAGGCATTTACCAACTACTTGGGGAGACATATGAAAAAAAATGGATTTATGGCATTTATCAACCAGTAGGGAAGACAGATATGATAACAAGTGGTTTAAAAAACAGTAATTGGGGAGCCCTGGCAGGTATTGCTCAGTGGTTGGAATGTTGGCCCATACACCAAAGGGCCTCGGGTTCAATTCCTGATCAAGGTAAATGCCTGGGTTGCAGGTTTGATCCCCAGCCCCAGTCAGGGCACATGTGGGAGGCAACCAATCAATGTGTTTCTCTCACATTAATGTTTCTCTCTCTCTCCTCCTCCCTCCCTCCCGTCCACTTTCTCTGATAATCAGTGGAAAAAATATCCTCAGGTGAGGATTAACAACAACAAAAATAAATAATTGAACAAAAAATAATAGGGGACCATACAATACCAAGGAAACTCCAAGGAATATATTGTCTTTATTTGGCTTTTACTGAATTCTAATAAGTTTGAAAATATTAATACATCATTGTAGTACTGACAATTTTTAAGAGGGGGGGGGGAAAAGGAGACACTTCCACTTCAAATGTACTCATCTATTATATGACACATTCTGACTTCAGAAATGAGAATGGTTGAAAACTTTGTACCTTGCCCTTAAGACAATACAGACATTGGAAGACAGGGTTCTGAAGGAATATCTCAGAACAATATTCCAACGTACCTTTCTATTGAGAGGCATGCAAAGATTTAGGGAAGGTCTTGCTGGGATTTAGCTTCCTCAAGTATCAAAGATGGAAATTCCTGGTCGGTGAGGATTCAAAACAAGGCACAAAGGAGGGTGGTAATTGAGTATACAGCTGAGAGTAGGTGGAGCCCTGAGTGATGGGCCTGAATTCTCCACTTTCCCAGTCATAGTAAGAATCTCAGAGGCTGAAAGAAGCAGCTCAGACCTTGTCCCAGACCCTTCCCTCTGTCCTCCAAACAAGGGCCCTGAGCCCCAGTTTAGGAAGTCAGTGTCTCAGAAAGGAGTTATTAATTAAAAGCCTTCCCTTGTGGAGAGGTTTGGAAAAGCCATGGTTCAAAGTCTTTGAGATGAACCGACCACTGGGCTCCTACTGGGAGGTCATCAGTGCCAGAGGATCATATATGTTTACTTTTGAAAAGATACATCCTTGTTGACTTCAAAATAAATAAAACTTCAAAGGTGATAATCCAGCACTTGTAGAGATGGCTGTGTCTTTATGAACTGTGGACAGAAGCTGAAACAGGAAGGAGTCAGGTAATTTTCGGGACAACAGATTAAACCTATGAGTGTGTTGTTGACTTCAGTGTAATTATGGCACCAATGAAAAGGTCTCACTCAAGTCTTCTGAAGTAGGAGCAGCACCATGACTTAGTGGAGAAAACAGGAACTTTGGGTAAATGAGCGTATTAAAACCATGAGAACAGTATTTACCTCGGTGGTTATTGTGAATAATAAATTATGTGATGTGACCCAAAATAATGCCTGGCAAGAAAAGAATTTACTTTTAGAGTTTCCCTGCTTGATATGGTAGCCAGTCATTAAATAATTCTTCAGTGATTCATTCTCAGGGCATAACAATAATGAATCTTTGTTGAGTGTTTACTTATGTGCCAGATTATACTGATTCCTTTAAACATGTTTTCTCATTCACTCCTTATATTAAGCCTTTGGGATAACAGCATTATCCCTATTTTATGGATGGATAAGATAACCGAGGCTCAGAAGGTTCAGAAATTTACCCAAGTTCACGGTTAGTATCAGAACTAGGATTCCCTCCTGAGTGGTCTGATTCGAGCACATGTGTCTAGCCACGGTGCTATTTTATATGTGAACTTGGTAAGTGAGAACACCCAGAACTGTGGCATTCTCTCCTGCACTTGTGAGGACCACTGCAGGCTCTGGTCAAGTGAGCACTGAAGGGAACAGGGTACCATCTGGCATCTGATGGGTTTATAGGTTTGTGAACATTAGGCACATAATTCTAGGCAATGAATTAGGATTTCCATAGACTGGCAAGGGGCTGTATTCTGTGACTTTCAGTGTAGTGTGAAAGGCAGGCAGAGGTAAGATCATAGAAGGACTGTCCACAATCACACACATGGTGGCTACCACGCAACTAGAAAGTTTGGGGAAGCGTGTTGTTGTTGAGTTTCTTCACTATTCGAATTCAGTGAGTGAAAGGAGAGATCCTGTTGTTAGTGATATCTCACATGTACCCACAGGCTGCTGAAGTTTTATTATATGGTTTTTATTACACTAACTAGTGGCTCAGTGCACAGATTCATGCACATTGAAAGGAAATTAATTAGGAGAAATATTTTAATATTGCTATTCACCCTTTCTCTATAATAGAAGTGTCAGAGATGAAAGAAAATTAGTAAAATGTATATTAAAATAATATATAAATCAATTAATAAATAAACAATAGCAATATGATATAACAACAAAGACATATGAAACAGCAAAAACATGATATAAAAACATTGACAAGCCCTAACTGGTTTGGCTCAGTGGATAGAGCGTCGGCCTGTGGACTGAAGGGTTCCAGGTTTGATTCTGGTCAAAGGCATGTACCTTGGTTGCGGGCACATCTCCAGTAGGGAGTGTGCAGGAGGCAGCTGATCCATGTTTCTTTCTCATCAATGTTTCTAACTCTCTATCCCTCTCCCTTCCTCTCTGTAAGAAAAAATCAATAAAATATATTAAAAAACAAAACAAAACATTGACAAAAACAATGACTGATAAATTGATTAAACTTATTCTAATATCTCCCTGTATACCACATTAAGAGTAAAAACACTTTGAGAGTGCTTGACTAATTTCCCTTGTGATGAAGTATTTACAACTTTAATATCACACGCTCTTTGAACTCGAGAGAAAGCAACCTATAACTGACCATGTCCGAAAACGGGTTCAGATAGGAATATTCCTACTCTGTCTAGAGTTTGTCTTTGTGATTTTTATTTATTTATTTATTTATTTTTTAAAATATGTTTTATTGATTTTTTACAGAGAGGAAGGGAGAGAGATAGAGAGTTAGAAACATCGATGAGAGAGAAACATCGATCAGCTGCCTCCTGCACATCCCCCACTGGGGAAGTGCCTGCAACCCAGGTACATGCCCTTGACCGGAATCAAACCCGGGACCTTTCAGTCCGCAGGCCGACGCTCTATCCACTGAGCCAAACCGGTTTCGGCTGTAATTTATTAATAGTCATCACAAATGCTGGCATCATGGGAAATTATCTTTGAATTAATTTAAATGGGAGGCCAGTGTCAGATGGGGACAAATCAATTCTTGGAATCAGAATAACCTTTCCTTCCACAGATCCTGTTAATACTTCATCTTCAATTATGTTAGGTCGCAATCTTTTGATAATAAATCTAGTACCATTACAAAGACCCTACTTACTATTAAGATTTCTCAGTAGCATGATGATCGCACCTACTTTCAATTTTAATTTATGACATGGCATTTCTGAAGGAGTAATACTATTAAGAAATTCGGCCGAAACCGGTTTGGCTCAGTGGATAGAGTGTCGGCCTGTGGACTGAAGGGTCCTAGGTTCGATTCCGGTCAAGGGCATGTACCTGGGTTGCGGGCACATCCCCAGTGGGAGATGTGCAGGAGGCGGCTGATCGATGTTTCTGACTCTCTATCTCTCCCTTCCTCTCTGTAAAAAATCAATGGAATATATTTAAAAAAAAAGAAAGAAAGAAAGAAAGAAATTCGATGGGAGCTTTATATGTATCGTGCATGCGCAAGTCAACATTTATTTTTAAATCGCCAGTGCGCATCATATGTACTGGCTAGCTGGTCAGTCGGTTGGATGGACAGATGGTCAGTCATTAGCCTTTTATGTATGTACACTAGAGGCCCAGTGCACAGATTTGTGCACTGGTGGGGGGGGGCGTAGCCTGCGGGGATCAGCTCGCTGTGGGAGTGCACTGACCACCAGGGGGCAGCTTCTCTGTTGAGCATCTGCCCCCTAGTGGTCAGTGCGTGCCATAGCAACTGGTCGACTGGTTGTTCTGGTTGTTCCACTGTTTGGTTGCTGGGCTTTTATATATATACATTGTTTTCAACAGTATGAAGGTTCTGTCCTCACTATGCAGACTGGTGAGAATGGTAGGTTCTAGAACTCAAGGAGGCCGATTCACTCTGTCTGTGTAGCCTCAGGATGTCACAGTGGCCTCAAGTAGTTGCTTTGATTGAGACAATGTTCTTAAAAATTTCTTATGGTTTTGCAAAGGAAGGCCTGGACTTTAGTATGAGACACAGACTCAGTTTGTTTCCTTTTCCTGAACTAGAGATTATCATAGTTATGTTTAATGGTACCACAGACATACCTGATCAGACAGGTATTAATCATTTTACTTAGGCTTTCCACCCTGCTGAATATTGGGTAAGATATAAAGGAAGTGGAGCCCTATCCGGTTTGACTCAGTGGATAGAGAGTTGACCTTCGGACCGAAGTATTCTAGCTTCGATTCTGGTCAAGAGCATGTACCTCAGTTGCAGGCTCCTCCCTGGCCCACCCCGGCCCAGGGCATGTGCAGGAGGCAACCAATTGATGTGCTTCTCTCACATTGATGTTTCTCTCTGTCTTTCCTTCTCTCTTTCACTCTCTCTAAAAATCAATGGAAAAATCCTCTGGGTAAGAATTAAAAATAAAGAAATATAAATAAATAAATGAAGGAAGGAAGGAAGGAAGGAAGGAAGGGGAAGCCCCACTCCTGTCCTCAAGGATATTTTAATTTTGATTAAAGAGGAAAACAAAAGAGCACTAGCTAAGATTAATTGCTCTTTTAAGGATTTAGATCACATCTAGCAAAATGGAGTTAATTGAAACATGAGGAAACTCATGAAGTTCTACTGACAAAATTATTTCAACATTTACAGGTCTGAACACTTGACATTTGGATGTGAGCCTAACTGAATCATTATGAACAGAGGATGATGATTAATAACTATTTCTCCAAAGTGGTTGAAATGTTTAGGAGAAATGAAACAAAGCTTTTAAGAAAATTTAACACATTTACTAATAGACTAGACAAGGGGATAAATAATACGTGCTATAGCCCAACCAGCATGGCCTCAGTGGTTGGGTGTTGACCAATAAACCAGAAGGTCTCAGTTTGATTATCTGTCAGGGCACATGCTTGGGTTGCAGGCTCGATCCCTAGTGTGGGGTGTGCAGGAGGCATCCAATCAGTGATTCTCTCTCATCATTGATGTTTGTTTCTATCTCTCCCTCTCCTTTCCTCTCTGAAATCAATAAAAAATATATTAAAAAGTAATATGTTCTACAAGCAGTCATCAAAACCCATTCATGATAATGAAAAGCAAATGGTGTTGGGTTCTCTCTATGTCACCAAAGGGAAGTCATTTGATGTCTTTGAACTCAGGTAAAACTTTTTAATTATTGAAATCTTATTATTTTCCATGCATTTGCTAAGAGATTTACACATGTCATATCATTCAGTTCTTACTATAATCCTGTGAGGTAGATGCTATTATAATCTACAGTTAATCCTAAGGAAATGAAAGCTCAGAGAGGTAAATAAACTTGCTCAAATATGTTCAGCTACTAAACTGACAAACCCAGAATTCAAACCTTGAGTCTCTGATTCCAAAGCTAATACCTTTATCTACTCCTCCCATCTATTTTATGAGGATGGTGGTTGGGAGTAATGTGAGATTTTTGCATGTAGCAAGTCTCAGAGTTGGTTTTCCAAAATTATGCCAATGAAGATTTAATGTGACTTATTTGGAGGCGACTAAAGCTGTTTCTCTGGTCAGCATTAGCTCCCTTGCAAACATCCCCCAGATACAGGTGTTAAAGCTGATGCCTTGTGCTCAGCCAGATGTGGTGGATGGAGGGGACTCAGCTCCAGAAGTAGAACAGTGAGGGATTGAGGACGATGGTGGTGCAGTGATGGACTGTTTAGCCAGCCACCTCTCCTCTTGTGTGCTGTGGTCTTTTCATGCTGTGGCCTTTTCAGCTCTGATGGATTAATTCTTTGGCCAGAAGTATTTCTCAGCCTCTGGTATTTCTTAATTCAGTGGAATATTTCATGAGCTTCAGAGTTAGAGGCATAATCAACATGTCTCAAAATCAGTTCCCTTCTTCAGAGGCTACGGACTGGTTTGTTTACCTTTGGATTCTGTGGTTTAAGTACTGTATCAAACAGTTCCTTGGATTTTTTTTTTTCATTCTGTGCTTCTCTCTCTCTTTGCCCTTCTAATTGTTCTGTCATACCCTCTAATGTATTCCTTTCTCCTCTTTGTTCTGGCCTTGTTTCCTGGTGACCTCTGAGGAATGGTGTTGAGTGATTTTGTCTGCACCATCTCGTAAACCAGGACCCTGAACTGAGCTGATTTCCTCGTGACTTCTTGAGTGAAGACATGCTGCAAATTCTAAGTATACGTGCTGGTGTTTGATGAGGCTTCCGATCTGCATACTTGAAACCAGCAGTCCTTGGGCTCTCATGGTACACACTGGTATTCAGGGATGAATACAAATCAGACCTTCATATTCTTCAAGAGGTGTCAGCATTCATGAAAGTTGAATATGAGTGAGCGACTCTTATTTTTATAATTTCATTTAAATAATATAATTTATTACCATAAATTTACATGTTACTCTACTGCAGATTAAGCCACACCAGGCTGAGCTCCAAGCACAATATCCCTTGTGAATATTATTCTTTTCATAGAGGCTCTTACGAGGGACATAGATGGTGTTTTACATTTTAAGAAGTAATTTATTTTCAGAGCATTCAGGGACTTAACCACTGTGATTATTTGCCCAGTCTTCCCAAGATTCCACAGAGCAGGCCATGCTGAGCTGGCTGGTACAGTGCAGTTCATTGATCTATTCGGTGCATACTCATTGAATGCCTCCCTGTTCTAGGCCCTGCTGAGTGTTAGACTTGTGGGGAGAGTGGGATTGGATCAGATCGATGCTTTGACTGTAGAATGTGTCACTTGACTCTACACCAAAGAACGCAGGTGTCCAGAAGTGAAACCACTTAGCAGTCAGCACAGGGGAAAATTTCTCCTCATGAAGTGGCAGATTGGACACTGGAAAGAGAGACTGATGACTGAAGTAAAACAGGCCCCCCCCCCCCCCTCCTCACCCCGTCCCCCTCCCGGGCCTGCTGGCTGCTTTAGGGTCTGCCTGCCTCAGGGAGCCTGCTCAGGACAACCTCCTACCTCTTAGCACTGGAGGTTCTTCAGGTGCCACCACCCAGAGGGCCACAAGAGGGTGCTTTCCTCCTTTCAGGTTATGGCTTTTTGAAATGCAGTTCCTCTTTTAGATCCAAGTTTCTAAATTCAGTATATTCAGCTGTGGGCCAACAGACTTGATTCTAGGGGAGAGAAAGGTGTAGTTTGTAAGCGAATGTTTATTTATCTAATGTCTGTTTTCTCTAGTGAACTGTAAGCTCTGAGAATCAGGTTTTATCTTCTTGCTTATCCCTCTTTCCTTTGACTGGCTTAAAGTCTGGCACATACAAATATAAATATTTGTGAATTTAAAGAACTGATCTTCACGCCCCTACCTTAAAGCTTTTCTGCCCATCAGAATCACTGGGGTCACCCGCCCTGGGATTCTCAGCATCTGGGGTGGGTCTGGGAATGTGATTCTGAAGAGCTCTTGTGTTATTCATAGTTGAGGCCTGCTGTCTAGCTGTCCCAGCTCTGCACACAGCTGGTTGTTGTTTTTTTTAAAATATATTTTATTGATTTTTTTAAAGAGAGGGAGAGGGATAGAGAGTTAGAAACATCGATGAGAGAGAAACATCTATCAGCTGCCTCCTACACACCTCCTACTGGGGATGTGCCTGCAACCACGGTACATGCCCTTGACCGGAATCGAACCTGGGACCTTTCAGTCCGCAGGCCGATGCTCTATCCATTGAGCCAAACCGGTTAGGGTGCACACAGCTGTTTTATCTTGCTCCTCTGGCCTTTCAGGCCTGTGGGTTCTCAGCTGCTTGGGCAACAACAGCCTGCCACCAAGATCCCGTCAATGTGCCTTCTTTTCTTTAATATATTTTTTTATTGATTTCAACGAGGAAGGGAGAGGGAAATAGAGATAGAAACATCAATGATGAGAATCATTGATCCACTGCCTCCTGCATGCCCCCTACAGGGGATTGAGCCACAATCCAGGCATGTGCCCTGACTGGCAATCGAACTGTGACCTTCTGGTTCATAGGTCCATGCTCAACCACTGAGACATGCCAGCTGGGCTTTTTCATTTTTTAAAAAATTTTAAAAGGGGACCCACCATTCCTCCATGGTGGTTCCTTATTTATTTATTTAATCTTTATTGTTGAGAGTATTTTAGATGTACCCCTTTTCTCCACCAATTGCCTCCCTCCACCTGGTTCCCACCCTGCTGCAGGCCTTTACCACCCTATTGTCTGTGTCCATAGCTAATGCACATAGGCATGTAAGATCTTTGGTTAATCTCTTCACACCACCTCCTCCCCGCTTTCCTCTGAGATTTGTCAGTCTGTTCCATATTTCCATGCCTCTGATTCTATTTTATTCATCAGTTTATTTTGTCCATTATATTTCTTGTTCGTTTATTTTAACTTTTAGATTCAGTTGTTGATAGATATATATTTATTGCCATTTTATTGTTCATAATTTTATCTTTTTCTTCTTACTCTTCCTCTTCTTAAAGAATACTCTTTGATATTTCATGTAATACTGGTTTGGTGGTGATGAACTCTTTTAGCTTCTTCTTGTATGTGAAGCTCTTTTTCTGATCTCCAGTTCTAAATGATTGCTTTACTGGGTAGAGTAATCTTGGTTGTAGGTCCTTGTTGTTCATCCCTTTGAATATTTCTTGCCATTGCCTTCTGGCCTGCAAAGTTTCTATTGAGAAATTAGCTGACAGTCTGTGGGTGCCCCTTTATAGGTAAATAACTGTTTTCTTGCTGCTTTTAAGATTCTCTCTTTGTCTTTAACCTTTGGTATTTTAATTATGCTGTGTCTTAGTGTGGGCCTCTTTGGTTCCTTTTGTTTGGGACTTGCTGTGCTTCCTAGACTTGTAAGTCTATTTCTTTCACCAGGTAGGGGAAATTTTCTGTCATTATTTGTTCAAATAGGTGTCAATATCTTGTTCTGTCTCTTCTCCTTCTGGCACCCCAATAAAGTAAATGTTGATTCACTTGAAGTTGTCCTAGAGGCTCCTTACACTATCTTAATATTTTTGGATTCTTTTTTACTTTCTGATTGAGTGTTTTTGCTTCCTCATATTCCAAATCATTGATTTGATTCTTGGAATCCTCTACTCGACTGTTGAATCCCTGTAAATTATTCTTTATTTCAGTTAGTGTATAGTTAATTTCTGATGGTTCCTTTTTGTCTTTGAAATTCTCACAAAGATCCTTGAAAGGCTCACTAAGTCCCTTGAAGCTCTCATTAAGATCCTTGAGCAACCATTGTTTTAAACTCTAAATACAGTAGTTTGCTTGTTTCCATTTCTTTCACTTGTGACATGTTTCTTTGTCTCTGCATTTTGGCTGCTTCCCTGTGTTTGTTTCTATGTCTCCTGGAATTGATAGAGTGGCCTTGTGTATTAGGTGTTCTGTAGGGCCCAGTGGCTCAGCCTCCCCAGTCACCTGAGCTGGGCACTCTAGGTGTGCCCCTGTGTGGGCTGTGTGCACAGTCTTGTAGTTAAGGCTTGATTGCTGTTGGCATCAATGGGAGGAATTGACCTCCAGGCCGATTGGTTGTGACAGCCAGCTGTGACTACAGTGGGAGAGCTGCTGTGAAGGAGACAGCCTGTGGAGCAGGACTTGCTTCAGTGGGGCTTTGGTGTTCACTGAGTCTGTCACTTGAGTGTGTTGCTTGTGGCTATGTGGAGTTGTAATCTGGTATGGTCTGATTACATGGGGTGCACTGGCTCTGGGGCCCCCCGGGCAGTGCAAAGTCAGCCACTGCTGATTCTTACAGAGAGCTCTACAGATGGCTGTTACTTGTGTTGGGCTTGGAAATGTTCAGGCGAGGCCCAGCTGTAGCAAAACAGGCTCATGCTAGTACCGGGTTTGGGCCTTTTATTGATAGGTATGGGGCGCACTGACACCAGCTGCTGCTTGTTCATGAGATTTTAGGAAAGTCTGAAGCCTGAGCTAGGACAGGCCATTCATATGGAAAAGCCACTGCAAACAGGTTGGGTGGGGCTGCAGATTGGATGGGGCAGGGCCTCAGGGAATCACCAGGGCAGAGCGAACAGTGTGAGCTAGGCTGATAGAGACTTAGATATGGCTGCCAGTCAGCCCTGGGGTAGGGGCTGTCTCAGCATAGGAATAATGACCCCTGCGAGCACCCCTATCTAGGAGAAAACCACCCCCAAGATCTTGCCCTGATGTGAGACAATTTAGTTCCTCCCTGAATGTCCCTGGTTCCTTTCAAGACACCCCAGCACTGGAGCTCAGAGGGATGAAGTCTGGCTAAGTTCGTTCAGGGGCCCTTTAACAGGAACACCTGTATCTCCAGCAGCCTCTGTGTCACTCAGCCACAATCCCTATTGGTTTTTACAGCCCAAAGTTATGGGACTTCTCTTCCTAGCTCTGGAACCCTGAGCTGGGGGTCTTGTGTAGGGCTGGGACCCCTTGCTTCTCCTGGGGGGCCTCTGCAGCTGAGATACCCCTCCCAATTAAAAACATTCCACATGTGGGTGTTGGACCAGTCCCTTCCGTCCCTCCGTCCCTCCTTCCAGTCTCCCTGTGCTTTCTTCTTTTCTTCTCTAATTGTAGGAACCCTTTGAGTTAGAGAGTCTTTATCTATAAGGCTGGAGAATAATACTTCACAGGGCCTTGGCTGGTGTGGTTCAGTTGGTTGGAGTGTCATGCCATACTTGAAAAAGTGTAGGTATGATTCCTGGTCAGGGCACATACCCAGATTATGGGTTCGATCCCCAGTGGAGCCTGTACGGGAGGCAACCTATCCATTTTTCTCTCTCACACTGATGTTTCTCTCTCCAAAAAAATATTCTTCACAGGGTTATGAAATAACTTTGCTCTACGCAGATCTGCTTTAGTGAGTTATAAAGTTGTCAGCTCATATGCAATGTCAATATAAGAAATACTGTTTGAAACTTATATTTGAAATTCTATTTTAAGGGTGTTGTAGAGGAAGTTGTTTTGTCTACCATACCATGTTCCTCTCCATTAGAGAAATTCCTATTTGGTCTTAATACCAAAAACAATGTCTCTTCTCTTGCTATGGGTTAATCTTATGGACTTGGTGATTTGTATAACTGGTGGGCTTTCCTTCTTTGAACTATTGTTAGAAAGCCTAAAGCCAAGTGTGTGGTCCGTCAGTATCAAGTGTGTACACATGACGATGGCATGCAGCTTTGACTTCGTATATGGTCCATTTACACACTTGCCATTATTCTTTAAATTTGCTCTCACTTTTCATTTATGCTGTGGTGTTTTAAGTACTTCTCTAAGCTGCCTTTTAGCCTTTCTGAGCAAGACTGGATTTAAAAAAATTCATTACTAAATAAAGGAACAAGCATATTTAATTTAAAGCAGTGCCTTGCCAACAGTAGGTACATAACATTAAAGTTTTATGTCTTCTTTTTAAACAAATCTAATCATCCTTTATGGATCTAAGTTAGTCCCTAATGGCTTATATTAGAAAGGGGGTAGTAAAGTGATTCTCACCATAGACAAATTTTCCAAACTGGAAAGGTGTTACTGCATTAGATAGTAGTATGTATAACTTCAAAACAAACTGAGAGTCCACATGGTCCAACCTTGGCTTGGAATTCCCTGATAATAAGCCCAGCCTAGACCAAAAATAATTTCAAAGAGATTTCAATCGTTGCTTGGGTCTTTTGAAGCACATTACAGGACAACTTGTTCTTATCTGTCAGTAACATATCATAAAATCTTGCGTTTCCTTTCTAATTCTCTTTCACTCATAACCTCCTAGCATATTCACTGGTAACTATATATACCCCTTTATCCACCTACCTCCCAGCTCTTTATCAAGTGGACTGATCAAGCTTCTCTGGCTAGGGTCTCCCTGTTACCTCACACCTCTGGGCTTCATTCCCGTTACTCATTCACTGATTCTGTGTCATAAAAGATTTATGAAGTAGGCTGACAAAGACAATTCTTCACTTGTGGGTGGGTTGGGGAATTCTCACATGTTAATAAATCTTCTCTGTCACCCAGGAAATAAAGGGTGACTAATGTGTGGTAGAAGAGGAGAGAACTCTGGAATTTGCCTCTGTCTCAGGAATACATTCAAGGCACGTTTGGGCAAAGGTCAGGGCTTTGTTCTTCTGGTCCTGCCTCTACCCAAGCTTCCTTTGCCCCAGGATAAGGGACTTTATGGCATCTGTAACTTGGAAGTAGAGTTGCAATGCCCTTGTGTTGGATGAGGCTAAATATATTGGGTCAGAGTCCGGGGGATAATGACAGGGAGTGAATGATCCATCTTGTTCTTGGTTTTCTGTGCAGTGTGTGGGAATGGTCATGCAGGCTTGTCCAATCTCTGGATGGAGTAAGGGAAAGGACACAGTCTCAGATCCATTATACCCAATTTGCTAATGGAAAGTGGAGGCATCCATACACTAGTCATTTTCTTGCTCAGAGAAATCCAGTAAATAGTATGTCAATTTATTGCAAGGCTATATGCATATGTATCATTACATCATCTTTAGGTACCTGCTCCAGACTGAGTCAGGATCACAGTTGAAAAGAAATAGAATGAGAGCTAAGCCAAGTCAGAAAATTGAGCCACAGAAATATTGACCTGGTACCATTGGAGTTAATTAATTAATATGATCATTTTGAATTGAAGTGATGGGTCTCCCCCCCTTCCCTCATTTTAGATCACATTCTTTTCTTCAATGAATATTAATTGAGTGCCTACTTGCTAATTCTGCTAAGTGCTAAGAACATTAAGATGATAAGGCACCGGCCTGTGCCCTCCAGGAACTGTAGTAAAGAGATAGTAAAGGAGATGGGTGTAAAAAGGATAATTATAAAACAACATGTTCAGTGCCATAATTGAGGTAAGAACAGAATGTCATGGGAACCCAGAAGAGGGCCAGACTAACTGGACCTGGGGGAGTCAGGGAGGAGGGACACTGGAGCTGGGATTTAAGGACAAGGAGGTGTTTGCTCATTTACAGATTTTAGTTTGATCACACTACCTAAAAAATATTAGAAAACATCTTCTGGCCAAATATGGTCTTAGCATCTGGCCTTTTGATTCTGCAGTTAGTGACAGACTATAGTAGCATCCCTGGAATGTTCTTCTGAGCCGAAGAATTTAAAAGAAATCATACATAGCCAGAGACAAACCACATCCCTGGGGCTCAGCAGATAAATGCTCTGATATTTTGCTGATGAGGTTTATGGAAGACTTTCACTTGGGCCACCCAGTATTTGCGTCCTGTGGCAATAACACCATGTAAAATATGTGCTGGGAAAGAGGATCATTCTGCAGTGGAAACATGGAAGCTCCAGGTCCAGGCTGTTGCTGTCGCTGGGGGTGCTTGGGCTCTGCAGGAACAGTCGGGGTTCCCTGCAGCAGAAGTAAGGTTGTGGGGTTCCAGCTTGCCACTGGAGGTCTTGCTTGCCACCTACATCAGCGTCGCCACCACAAAGGGCAGCATGGTGGCACCACGTCTCTGAGGCCTTCCTTAGCACTCCAACACATCTCTTTTCATCCTTTAGAAATAAACTCTGATTTAGAGCTTTGTATTTCTTTCTTAGTGTTTGCTATAAAAGTGACCATTAAATACAGGTTTTAGTGACTAAAACAGTTAGAGACCACAGCCAGCCTGACAGCTTTAGCAGAGAGTTTATTTCCAGTTTTTTTTATTCTCCTCCAGCCTGGCTTCGGTGCTAAATTAGATTGTAATAATCATAACAAAGCTCCCCCCTGCCCCTAGCTGAAAGCACACTGCGGACCTGGGGTCTTCCTGGAATCTTATTTATGACAGAATCCCACACCGTTTCAGAGCTTTCATCTTTCATGTTGCCCCACGTTTTATGGGTCTCTGTTTTCTAAAGAGCATTTCAGAAACCATGGCTGAAACACTATGAATTCTTTAGGGCGTTAGAAAGATCTATAGGAGAAGCATTGTCTGCACTGTTGTGACTCTCATTGTGTTAATGCTGGAGTACCCAATAAAGTGGGTTAGTTAAGGTATTGGTTCTGGAGCCTTATTATCCAGGTATAGTTCCCAGGCTCCTCATTTACTAGCTCTGTGACCTTAGACACAATACTTACATTTCTTTGCTGCAGTTTTCTCAGCTGTGAAGAGAAAACAGTGGTAGTACCAGTCTCAGAGGGTGGCTAGAAGGATTCAATGAATAAGAATACAGTACTTAAAGCACTTAGAACAGTTCTTTGCAGTGGCAAAAGCTTAAGAAATGGTAGCTGATGATTGGCTTAGAAGTTTGTGAAGTTATGTAATGTAATCAATAAAACTGATTGGACCAGTAGTTATCAAATAATTCCACTTTGGTCGGTCTGCATGTAGGTGCTTGCTAATGATATGGTTAGAGGATTTTAAACTCTGGACAACTATTCTCAATTGGCAGCTACTTAGAATTGTAATTTCCTAGAGATAGTATGAGGCAGAGAGCATTGAGTTTGTTCAATTTGAGCTGTTAAGAGTATTGGGTTTAGAGTCAGACAGTAGTCAAATCCCAGTTCTGTTACTTATGTAGCCTCTTGGTGGTTTGGTTCCCTCATCTGTAAAATGGAGTTGATTCCTCATGAGATGAGCATAAGTGAAATGGGGTTGATTCTTTACAAAATGAGCATAAGGAAATGGATATGAGTATTTGAAACAAATACCCAAAACAATTGTGGGAGGGTGGGAAGGGATTGATTGATTGAGGTCAGATTTGTTTATGATTATTTCCCTAGTAACAAGTAATGGAGATAATGGGACTTTGCTCCAGGAGCAAAGGGGAAGCACTCAATTTTTTTAAACTTCAAGAATGTTGACAAATTACAAAACTAAGAGGGGCAAATGGCAATTTGTTGCTGTCCATATAATAAACATAAGTGGGAGGTTGGACAGTTTAGTTCAGATGAGTCATTCTGGATGTGTCCTGCCTTGTCCAGGAATTCTACTTGCATAAGATTGGGGTGACCTCAGTAGAAGGCAAAGGACCCAGTCTTTCTTCTTACTGCTGGGAAGAGTGATGGTGGTTTATTCACTGTTACAAGATTTTCAAACATCAGTGGGTATAAAACTCAAGTGGGGAATTGTTGAAAGAGCACCTTCCAAAAATTTCCAATTCAGTAGGTTGTTGATGTGTCTCAGGAATCTGCTTTCCTGGCTTCCTAGGTGCTTCCGCTGCAGGTGGTCAGAAGACTACCCTTTGAGAAAGAAGACACTCGTGAGACTGGGCAGAGCAAATTCCCCTGTAGAAAGCAGCTGCCCCATCCATCGACCGTTTCTCAGCATGATGGTTTGTTTCCGAAAGGTGGAAACAAAAAAGCCAGTTTTGCTTTATTTTGAGCCAACACTCTATTTAATAACCTATGTTAATTGTTCCTTACAACATTGCATGGCAGGCTGTGTTAACTCCATTTGACACAAGAAGAATCAGGGACACAGGGAAGATTTCTTTAGGGGTGCAGTATGGTTTCATGCAAGCATAAATTATGGGCAAACATTACATAGGTCCTTCATTTCCCCCCCCAGCCATCTGGGTGCTGCAAACACATCTGTTTCTGCTCCTGGAGAGGATGCTCCTATGCCGCCACACAGTTTAAATTATGTCGAGAGAGAGGTTCTCAGGGATGGTTCTGGGGAGTCTCGTTCCCCATGACTGGCATTCATTCAGGGCCCAGGTACTTAACTCTGAAATTTGATTTGGGCATTCACGTCCGATATTCTGCCAGGGCCTTCCCAGTCTGTTCTCTGCTATTTTGCTCCTGGAGATTTACAGCTAATGAAGGGATAAAGAAAGGTCACGGTGAGCGGCGGCAGCATGTGGTAGTGACTCATGGTCTCGGCCTGGTGTGGAGCCAGTTTGGGTGGAACACTCGACTGGCTGCCGCGCTTGTTTTCACGTGGCTGTCTGCCACGGCCCTGCTGGAAGCAGTTTCTCGCCTGTTGCTGGTCAGAGGGAAGGCCTGGTAGTTCTCCCCATCCCTGCTGTCATGAACTCAGGTCAGGCCAACAAAGCCTGGTGGCCATTTGGCAAAGAACCCCACAGAGTGGGGGCTCAGGAGCTCAGGAAAGAGTGGGATGGGCCAGTCCAGAGAGGTGTCAGGTCTTAGAGACCAGCCCCAGCTACCAGCTGGGGGACATTGACAGCAGGGGCTAAAGGAAGTCGGGAGATGCTGGTGTTGGCATGTAGAGCTTCTCAACCTTGGCACTTCCTGACATTTTGGACCAGTTAGATAGTTTTTTGTTATAGGAGAGACTGTGCTGGGCATTGTAGGATGCCAATAGTCAGAGTCATGCCTGGAAAGGTTTGGTAACAACTGCACTTTTTTAAAAAAGGGCCAGACTTCTGATGGTGTGGTTCCCTCAATATCAAGGGTACCAGGAGGAGGTAAGGAAGATGCTGCTTGAAATAGAAATTAGCCTCTCCAATGAGCCTTGAAGGATATTTTCCCATTAATGGGGCAGAAGGGATTTCGGAATGTACGGTTATTTTGTAGTCTGCCTGATACCTAGAATCAAATGGCCTTGGTTTAGAAAACGACATCATTAGATAGCACTGACTTCAATTTCACGGACTTCTCTACCCACTCCCAATTAATTAGCACTTAAACTCATGTGCAGTGGGAAACTCTGAGTACCCTTGCAGAAGGGTCAATTCTAGCTGAGTTGCACAGGGCCTACCTGGGACCAGCAGTGGTCTGGGGGCTTCTACTGTGCACCTGCCTGGTGGGTATTGATGTCCCCCAAGCCTCCTCAGGGCACTGAAGTGTATCCATAATCGTCATTAGGCAGGTCTCAGTGTTCCTACAAGATTCTGACACCATCTCTGTGATTCTCCTTGAGCTCTGAATCTCCTTTGCCCTGCCCTTGTGGTTCTGCCCTATCTAGAGGATATTGTAGTTGGTTCTTACTGGTTCAATGAGGCATCATTTGAGAAGCCATCATAAAACACATGGCTTCTCAATGGAAATGTTTTGCTTTTGCTCACTCTGTTATCTATAACGTGTCTTTTAAGTGCTAAAAAATACGTGTTTATTGAAGACAAATTAGAAAATACAAATAAACAATAAAGAAAAGGAAAAGAAATATTACCTGTAACTCAGATATAGCCACTGTTAACATTATTTATTCCTCATGTTTTTGTTTTGCTTTTTCCAAAGGGAGGGGATAGAAGAAATTGCCATAAGACATGTGGCATAATCTTAGTAGAATATTCAAAGTGATGCTTAAATACATCTTTTGATTTCTTGGCAAATGGGTCCAGATAATTTTTAAAGACACATATGGTTTTGGAAATATAATAAGAAATGCTGTATTTTTCTCCTTGCTGATAAAGGGTAGATCTACATGAGAGTGTGTGGGTATGCACGTACATGTGTGTGTGTGTGTGTGTGTGTATAAATGGACTGTCTGTGGCTCCTCAAAAATAAATTCTGTTGCTAGATTTGCTGACTCACTGCCAAGCCCTGCTGTAAGCAGAGAGCAGATTTTGAGTTATTCAAGCCAAACATTTGGCCCTCATGATTTATTGGCCACTGTGACAGACTTCTCATCACACCTCACCTTCTCACTGGAATGTGGACATATCTGGAATTTTGTTCATTTTGCCTCCTCTTCTTTCTTTCATTTACTCTTTAGCATTTCTCAAATTTATATGAGTACCACCCCCACTCCCTAATGCACAGTGTTAGCAATACCCAGATACTTCCTTCCTGAGGTTGCTACAGGAATTCACCGTCTTCATCTAAGACTTTGTTCATGTGTGTGCCTTTAGAAGTGATGAGGAGTCGTCAGGGGAGGGAGCATTCATTCCTCAACCTCATTTTTTCACAGTCACTCATGAGGTGGCTCTTTATTGCCTTTCTAGCCCAAAGTCAGATCAGGGCACACAGCAGACCACAAGCTTGGTCACCACTAAGGTGGACAGGCTTGGTGAGATGAGGGAGAGGGACCGTAGGACTTCATGGATAATTCCTCACCTACATTGGCTAAAAGATAATTTTGTACAGACTGGCATGACCAGTAATGCTATCACTGAGAGAATGCATCGTAGGATCATAATTTTAAAAAGTTAAAAAAAAGAAGTATCTAGCTCTAGTTGGCAAAGAGCTAGACAAAGGAAGAGAGAGTATGGCCTGTCTTAAGGGGTCATGGGGTAGGGTTTTATATGCAGAACTCATTTTCCAGCTCCCTGGCTTTCCCCCTTCTGCATTCAGTGTTTTGTTTGTTTGTTTGGTTTTTAATGTTTGGAAAGGATCCTAAGCTAACATGAGGCTAACAATAATTGCTTTCTAAGTTCCAACAAATGCTATTGTAAGCACTAATCACATAGTCACTCATTTAAACCTCACACAACCCTCAGGGGAAGATCAATCACCCCTATTTTACAGATGTGGAAACAGTATAGACTTTAAGAGACCTACCCAAGGTCATATAGCTGGTCAACCCTAGAAGGAGCATTCAGGCCAGGAGTTTGGCTGTAGATACCACACTCTGCTCTGCCCCCTTCTGCAATAAATCAGGTGATAGACTCTGAGTTCCATCAGATCTCTGCTAGTAACTTGCTGTGTTGTCTCAGACAACTCATGCCACCTCTCTGGGCCTCAGTTTCATCATTTAGCTAAAAACTTCTGTGACCCTATAGTTACATTTGTGCCATTCCCCTCCCCAGCCCTGCAGCTTTTAGATGTAGTGAGAGAGAAAAATGCAGTTTGCCTCCAAGGAAATCCAGATTAGACTTTTTTTATTTAGCTTTTGTTTGGTCTTGATTCTGCTTCCTCTGCAGGGGAGAGTTGCTGTCCTGTAGCAGGGTCTCTGTTATCAGCAGGGAGAATTCCCTGCAGCAGCCGGTCTCATTGGGCCACTCCAACTTAGTGATCAAGAAGGATTTCTTATAACTTTCACAAGAAAAGATTTGAGAGGGCAATCTGGAGAGCTGAAGGCATTTTTCAGTTAGGAGGTGTACCACTCCATGTTTCCATAGTGCAAGGACATGTTTAAAAAGAGAGATGTATGGTTCAAAGGACAAAGCACTAAATTGGATGAGGGAAATGCCTTTTTCCTACTGATCTGCCATACATCCCCTGTAAGTCATGTGGCCATTTTAGACTCCTTTTTCTTTGGGGTGGTTGCTATGGTAAGGCTTAAAGAATCACCAATACAACTCCCTGTAAGCATTGACTTCTAATAATCTTGTTCAACCTCAGAAAATGAGGTTTCTTGGCATTTCATCTGTCTGCAAGTCTACCAGGGGTCCTGCAGCCCTGACCCCTGTTGGTTGAGCCTCATTTTCTGACCCAGCTGGTGGTCTGAGCTGCTTCCAGCAGTCCTGGGGTCTGGGTGTTCAGAGAGCCTGCTCCTGGTAGGAAGGCTGCTGTTGACCTGAACAACACAGACCATCTCCGGTTCTTGCCAGTCTGATGATAAGCTCAACTGAGACTAACTCTGTGACAATCTGGTGATAGCAACATGGAGGATGGATAGGACAATGGTGTTGACTTAATGCTGACTCATCACCACCAATAAAATAACTTACTTTGTGAGAAACTGTGGGAGGGACTATGCATATAAAGGGTGAGAAAAAGTAGGTTTACAGACTTTGTTCTTGTATTATTATTTATTAACTAGAGGCCTGGTGCACGAATTCATGCATGGGTGGGGTCCCTTGGCCCAGCTGGCAATTGAGGCCTATTGGGGGGCCGGCCAGCTGTGGAGAGGGACCGTGGGAGGTTGGCTGGCCAGCCCCCTGATCAGGGCCAATGGGGGGGCCGGCTGGCTGGGGGTGGTGGTGGAGGAGGGTTTGTGGGAGGTTATCTGGCTGGGGTGAGGGGTAGGGTAGGGGGAGGGAGGGACCATGGGAAGTTGGCCGGCTGGTCCTCCCAATTGGGGCTGATTGGTGGGCTGCCTGGGGGGAGGGGCCACTGGAAGTTGACTGTGGGATCACACTGACCACCAGGGGGCAGCTCCTGCATTGAGTGTCTGCCCCCTGGTGGTCAGTGCACATCATAGTGACTGGTCAGCTGGCCATTCTGGTTGTTTCAGTTGTTCAGTTATAATGGTTGCTTAGGCTTTTATATATATAGATTACTGTATTATTTGTGTTACAAATGTAAATCTACTTTTTCCCACCCCTGTGTTTGTGAAATTAGTTCTGTCCTATTAGATCAGTGGTTCTCAACTTTTCTAATGCTGTGACCCTTTAATACAGTTCCTCATGTTGGGGTGACCCCAACCATAAAATTATTTTCGTTGCTACTTCATAACTGTAATTTTGCTACTGTTATGAATCATAATGTAAATATCTGATATGCAGGATGTATTTTCATTGTTACAAATTGAACATAATTAAAGCATAGTGATTAATCACAAAAACAATATATAATTATATATGTGTTTTGCGATGGTCTTAGGCGACTCCTGTCGCCTAAGGAGTCGCGACCCACAGGTTGAGAACTGCTGTATTAGATGTTACAATATACTTGGGACCAACTTTCTGATTCTTTATGTCTCAAAGCAAAATGCATCCCTTTTCTTCTTTTCTTATGAATAGGTAAACATTATCCACAGTCATGTTCTAGTCTTTAGAAAAAAATAGTCAAGCCTAAATTTCTACTCTCACTCTTTTACAATGTCTTTGTTTCCTGGCTTTCATTCTCTGCATTCCAGGACTCACTCCTGTCTCTGCTTCTGACCTTTATGGGAATGCCTCAAGACTCAACTTTCATTAAGTGAGATCATCATTCCATAAAGGTCTAGGCAGTGTGCCTAGGAGGAGAGCAAATATTTGCTCTGACATTGGAGAAGGTGAGCCTAGATATGGTGCTGAGGTGGAGGGGCAGGTGATATCAGAAGGGAAGACTGGAGTCAGATTAAGAAAAGTCCCTTATGTCACACTGAGGAGAACAGATTTTAAGATGTAAATAATAGAAAGAAGCTTTATACAGATCTTTCTCTCTCTCTTTCTCACTTTCTCTCTCTCTCTCTCTCTCTCTCTCTCTCACACACACACACACACACACACACACACACACACACGCACACACACACAGATTCAGGCCTCTTGTTTAATAAGGTTTAGTTTGATAAGCATCAGTTTTCTGTGACGCTCTATAGTAGATGGTTAGGGTACAAAATGGGCAAAAACATGGTTCTGGCTTTCACGTAGGAGCCAGTCTGCATCATGAGAAATAATGATGTAGGTGGAGTTCAGATTAAGTGCTTAGTTTTCATGCTAACAGAAATTTTTAGGCAGAAGATGAACAGTGTTAAAATCTATATATATAAAAGCCCAGAGACCGAACAGCAGAATGGCCAGAATGACCGGTTGACCAGTTGCTGTGATGTGCACTGACCACCAGGGGGAAGACACTCAGTGCAGGAGCTGTCCCCTGGTAGTCAGTGTGCTCCCACAGTGGGAGCACCACTTGGCTGACCAGGATGAGCGGCTGCTCCCGCAGCTGGCCGATCCCTACAGGACTTGCCCCCCTACCAGTGCACGCATCTGTGCACCGGGCCTCTAGTTTTAAAATAAAAATAGCTTTGATGTGGATGGTAAAATAGAGAGTAGAAACTGGCCAAGTGTTAACTGTCAATTTCCATTCAGTATTGGCTATCTTCATTTTTATGATGATTACTATCAATTTGGTTCTTTGACACATGAAACCTGTATTACCTTTATTTTGAGAAATCCTACCCAATGGATGGATTTCTTTCTAGGATTCAGTAGCTAAACCCCAGTTGGGCAGAAAAAACAAAATGTTGATACCAAGAGAAGAAGTCAGTTGGTGCATGGTCAGATTTGCTATGCATACCAAGAGCTCTGCCCGTTTCCAAATGTTCTGGGTAGATGTACATTATTTGGAGACAATCCAGCTAGTCGTTTTATGAATAAAAAATGTTGCTATAATTAAAATCTTTCAGGTCCAAGTTACCTTTTCCCAATAACTTACTTTTGATTTATACTTGAAGACATATATAATATCAAATTACCTAAGTGGGGAGGAGGTAGAGAAGGGAGGGAAAGAAAACTTAGCTGTTGTAAGGATCAGTTGTAAGAATATTGCTGACTTCATAAACCACTTGGGCTTTTTTTTCCAGACAACACTTGCTGTATTTATAGCCTTGTAATTTGGTTACCTATCACTTAGCTTATATGTGAGTCACCCATGAAATATGTGCACAGAGACCAGATGGACTAATTACCAAGGAGAGTGCAGGTGGGAGGGCCCTGTTAAGACCCCTGTTTAACAACAGTGGCAAACTGTGAGGGAAGGATCATTTTTCACGAAGTGACATAAAGACTCCCATGGCAGAGTTTTTGAGTCTGGCTCCAGAGAGCTAACATTGCTCCTGTCAAGCTGGGCTCGCTGTCTTGGAGTCACAGTGTTCCAGTTGGATGTGGCATGGTTGTTTCATGAGCAGGGTAGGTGGCAGGGAGAGGATTGCGGTGGCAAGCATGCATAGTAAGGGAGGCTACAGGAGCGGGAGCAGCTATTTGAGCAGAGGCATTTGTGAGAACTTAATTTTGCTTCAGAAGTGACATTCTGACATAGCTGTCACAGGTTACTTTTTATTTATTTATTATTTTAAGGCTCCACGTTATTCTTTTCTTGAAATAATTTTCTATTCCAGACTCTACCTGATGAAATCTTGCCCATCTCTCAAAATCCATTTTAAAAGTGATTTCCTCTGTGGAAACTCAGGTCTTACTTTTTCTTTCAAGCATATTTAGCATAATAAATTCAAACGGAAGGTGTTGTATTTAGGAGTAAGGAAACTTTCAGGTAAAAGTGAACACATTGTCCAGTGTCAAGCGAAGGTCATATTTGAGGTTATTTCATCGATTATTTGTAAAGCTTTCTCCTGTGACTTGTAAAATGGTGGTTTCCATCTAGCATTAAGAGGAATGAATTAGTTACTTTGAGGACAGATGCCATACTTTCTTCCCCCTGTGCTTGTCCTTACACAGAAGAAAAAAACAAAAATAGATGTTGGGAAATTTTTTAAAGCAAAGTTATGTATTCAAGAGCCAGCTAGACCTGGAAAATTAATTCACTGTGCTCTGAATTTGGATGTAGTGTTTTCTCTCTCAACTTCGCTGTCTGAGTGGTCCATTTCAGCTATGCAGGCTACCTTAGACATTTTTTGGCAGCAAAGAAACTCAAAGCCAGATTAATTATTAAACAGTGAGTCACAGTATTTAAAAGCAAGCTCATCACAAAATAATGTTTTCATGCTATTTAAAAACTCATTCCAAGTCTCTCTTTGGAGGTTGGGTGGCTGCTAAATATACCTAACATGTACAGAGGGGAAATTTTCCCCTTGGCACTTGGATGCTCTTTTGTGGAGAGTATTATCTGGGCACAGGAAGGATGAAGTCACCTTAGCCAGTGCTGAGCATAGTTGCTGGACGGTTTTGGTAACAGTGATTCAGAGGCTGCTGTTAATCACTGTGAGGGATCTGGAAACAATGCCTGACTTCAGTGCTCTCAGACTGCGAAGATCCAGCCACATCCACTCAAACAAAGCGTTCATTCTCCCCCCTCCACCAAAATCCCTTCATTTACACACAGAGGTTTCAATGGAGACTTAATGGCTGAAATTGAGATGTCGTTCATTCATTCATTCTTTCAAGAGATAATTGTTGAATGCATATCATATCCTAGGTGGAAAGAATATGGGGTGGAAAGAAATAAGATTGATATCCACCAACCTCCTATCCTATACAGGCTAGTGTGGGATGAATTGTTTTAGTGAGCTTAGAGAAGATCCTAGAGATTCATAGCAGCTTTTTCTAAACTCCTCAGTATTATTTTAAGAACAATTTTTAAAAATGTAAGTAATCTATGAACATGGTTTAAAACGTTAAATAGTAGTGGAAGAACTAATATTGAAAAGCATCATTACTCTGTCCCATTCCCTCACTTCTCAGAAGTCCCCAAGTTTAACCATTTCTTCTTTTGGTGCTGACACCCATATCACTGAAAATATGCATACCATGAATTCCTGGTTCATCACCGTAGACACTGATCTCCTGCTATGGTGAGTGAGAATTTAGCTCATTCATCACCCCAGTCTTTCTTCCTTTTTGTAATATACTTATATAACATGATTTTTGGTTCTTCTAAGGTTACTTTTAACCTTCTCTTTTTTGCTCAATTACCTATTGATATAATCACTTGACTGCTCATTTTGTAACATGAAGATATTGATATTCCCACCCTTCCTGCCATATAAAACTATAGTGAAGGATATAAAATTGTAAATCTAGGGGTTTACAGGTACCATAAGCTCCTGGAAAGAATATTAAACCACTTTCTAGTTCTATTCTTCTTCTTCTTTTTTTTTCCCAGAGAGTAAGGGAGAGGAAGAGAGAAATAGAAAGATCAATGATGAGAGAGAATCACTGTATGCCTCCTGTACACCCCACACTGGGACTGAGCCCACAACCTGGGCATATGCTCTGACCGGGAATCAAACCATGACTTCCTGGTTCATAAGTCAACACTCAACCACTGAACCACCCCAGCTGGGCACTATTTCTGTTCTTGTATTAACCACATGGCACATTCTCTCAACTCTGTTGTAAGTGATGTGTTCTTTCTTGGGTTGAGCTTTGAGGACCAGGTGTGTGATCTGAAATGGACTGGGACTCTATCCCGACTTAGATCAAGGTGTGGGAGTTAATATCAGAGCTGTGGTCAGGACTCAGGCCAAATGATTACAGGAGAAAGGGCTGGCAGGTGGAAAGAGACTAAGGTAAATCCTGGAACAGGTAGGCTTAAATGTAGGAGAAAAGTCCTGATCACATAGTTCCAAAAATTGAGTGAAATAAACCAATCCCTTTATTAGAAGACAGCCTAAATTTATGCCTCTAATGCCACTCCAAAGAAGACCCTTTTTGCTTTGAAGGGCTGGGGTTTTTAGTTGGTCTGGTAATCCAGAAAGAGACATGGTTCTTCCACGAGTACTTCCTCAATACCTCGTTCACGGGTAACGCTGAGCCTCTAAATGGGGTTGTAGTTGTTTGAGGAGTTCAGGTTTGCTTTTCATTACCATGGAGCAAGTAGGCTACCCGAGATTCACGGGGGAGGAGGACGGAGTTAACATGTTTTAGGTCGTAACTGGCTTCGTGGGTTTCAGAAGCAGGACTTTTTCAAAATTAGGATGTTTTCTAGATTGTATCTGATGAAAAAAACATTGGAAGTATGCATTCCCATGTAGAATTACTTCAGACAGAATGTTAATTGATGGATTCATTCATTCCAGGCAACTGATATTTATTGAATGCCTATACCAGCAACTGAAAGAATAAGAAAGAATAAGGTGTTATCTTCCTCCAAGAGGTCCATGGAGGCAGAGAATTATCTATAGAAAGTGTGATGAGTACTGTGGCCATTCTGCTTTGCATTGGAAAACTTTAGTATAGCTCTGTAGCCAAAGGTCTTTGAATCTAATATTGTCCTCTAAATAGGAGGTTTTTAAAACTGATCAATCTGGTATATTGGCTGAGTGTAGGTTTGTTCATTTAGGTGAAACATTTCACAGTATGTGATAGTTTGATCTATCACTAGGTGTCCTATATGCCCAAAGACACTAAAATGGATTGGCTATGTTTCCCACACAGGCTTTAGAAGTACTGCAGATACTGTAATTGTTAAGTTTGAAATGTCAAAGAGAAATTTTTCAGTTTAGAATTTAATCAACCCATTTTTATTTCTCCCAGAAGAGCTAAATATATATTATATTATACACTTCTAGATGATTCCCTCCTTTCTGTAAAACAAAGCAAAATCCTACTCTTTATTAATTAGCATGATAATCTTTTCAAAGGTGACCAGGAAATTGTTTTTAGGTTAGTTCCTATTTAATGTCATTTCCTGAATGAATTTTTATTTTGAAATGTGAGATCTGCCTGTTTCTTATTAAGAGCCCAAATGGGAAATCAAAGTGTGAGTGTGTGTGTGTCTGTGTGTGTTGGTGGTGATGGTGGGGGCACCCATTACTTTCCAAAGCATCAGTATAACTCTTTATTCTTATTCATTATTATTCACTTGGTTCCACTTACAATGTGAATAGAAGGAGAAAAACATTTATAGATCACTTAAAACATTTTACCAGAAGAAAAGGAACAAATTAGCCCACTTGAATCACTAGTGCAGAAAAAAATGAGCAAAAGATATATTAATCTTTCATCAAAGACTTTATTTGAAATTACTAATATATAGTTCCACTCAGAACAGTGCTAAATGAGTTAGAACATTTAAACAAGCTCATCATTGTTTTTATTAGCAGCATTATTCCTTTCTCCTTTTGTTAGAAAAACACCCTGCAGTGTGTGCAGATCTGTTTAATTGCCGTGCTTTTACATTTTCTCTCATATGTAGTTGACTTATTTTATAAATATTTCAAGTACATAATTGCTATTTTGTTTTAATAAAAATCACAGATGCATTTAGATACTAGTAAGCTAAGAGGTGAGAATCCATTTGTTCCTTGTCAGGTTTGCAGGAAAGGTAGGTATGACTTGCTGACCTTATGGGCTATGATCCTGAGTGAGGGTCTCTCACCACTATGGTCCCTCTCCCCCAGTTGTAGATTTTCAGAATGAATAGCTAAGGGATGCAGTGAAAACTGTGCAATCAGACAAACTTGGGCTCCAAGCTCAGTTCTTTTACTTAATGGTTGGGTGACCTTGTGCACATTCTTTACCTTCATCCAGCCCCTGAGATGTTTTATAGAATTTATCAAGTATAATAATATCAAACTTGCTACACCAATATGAAGAGAAATTGTTAATATTAAGCACCTAACAGAGGACCAGAAAAATGATAAGTACTCAGTAAGTATTAACTTCTTTCCTTTTTGCCTGCTTTTGATTGATGAAAGAGGTTTGCTAAGGAGATTCTTGAGGTCCAGATTTAAGTCAGCAGAGATTTATCTGCTTTTTAAAATTATTTGAGTTAAGAACCCCTAATTTAACCCAGAACTGTCCCCTCTGTATGCTGTGCAAAGAAGTGTATCTTTATATTTTTTTAAAAAATATTTTTGTATTTTTATTGATTTCAGAGAGGAAGGAAGAGAGAGAGAGATAGATGCATGATGAGAGAGAATCATGGATTGGCTGCCTCCTGCAAGTTCCCCACTGGGGATCAAGCCCACAATCTGGGCATGTGCCCTTGACTGGAATCGAACCTGGGACCTTTTGGTTCGCAGGCCGATGCTCTATCCACTGAGCCAAACAGGCCAGGGCAGTGTATCTTCATTTGATTTTTTTTTTTTTGGAATATTCTTCAGATTAATATTGTCTTTTATTTTATTTTATTTTTTTTAATATTTTTTTATTGATTAAGATATTACATATGTGTACCCTCTACCCCCCCCTCTCCCCCCCCCCCCCGCTCATCCCCTCACCCCCCCGTTGTCCGTGTCCATTGGTTAGGCCTATATGCTTGCATATAAGTCCTTTGGTTGATCCTTCCCCCTTGCCCCCACCCTCCCCTACCTTCCCTCCAAGGCCCGACAGTCCAATCAAAGCCTCTCCGTCTCTGGATCAGTCCTTGTTCATCAGTTTATGTTGTTCATTATATTCCACAAATAAGTGAGATCTTGTGGTATTTATCCGCTCTCCAGTTCCATCGATGCTGTGGCAAATGGTAAGAGTTCCTTTTTCTTCTTCCTCTTCTTAAAGAATACCTTTCAGCATTTCATATAATGCTGGTTTGGTGGTGATGAACTCCTTTAGCTTTTTCTTATCCGTGAAGCTCTTTATCTGACCTTCCATTCTGAATGATAGCTTTGCTGGATAAAGTAATCTTGGTTGCAGGTTCTTGCTATTCATCTCTTTGAATATTTCTTGCCACTCTCTTCTGGCCTGCATGGTTTCTGTTGAGAAATCAGCTGACAGTCGTATGGGTACTCCCTTGTAGGTAACTGACTGTCTTTCTCTTGCTGCTTTTAAGATTCTCTCTTTATCTTTTGCTCTTGGCATTTTAATTATGATGTGTCTTGGTGTGGTCCTCTTTGGATTCCTTTTGTTTGGGGTTCTCTGCGCTTCCTGGACTTGTAAGTCCATTTCTTTCACCAGGTGGGGGAAGTTTTCTGTCATTATTTCTTCAAATAGGTTTTCAATATCTTGTTCTCTCTCTCCTTCTGGTACCCCTATAATTCTGATGTTGGTACGCTTGAAGTTGTCCCAGAGGTTCCTTACACTATCTTCATATTTTTTGAATCTCTTTTCTTTTTTCTTTTTCAGTTGGGTATTTTTTGTTTCTTTGTATTTCAAATCTTTGACTTGATTCTTGGGATCCTCTTGTCTGCTGTTGGATCTCTGTAAATTATTCTTTATTTCAGTCAGTGTATGCTTAATTTCTAGTTGGTCCTTTTTCATGTCCTCCATGGTCTCACTATACTCCTTGAGGGATTCATTAAATTTATCGGTGGTTTCCATAAAATTCTTGACAAACCTTATAAACGTGGCCTTGAACTCTATATCCAGTCGTCTGCCCTCCTCCATTTCTGCCAATTGTGACCTGTTTCTTTGTCTCCGCAATTTGGCTGCTTCCCTGTGTTGATAGAGTGGCCCTGCGCGCCAGGTGTCCTGTAGGGCCCAGTGGCTCAGCCTCCCCAGTTACCTGGGGTGGACACTCTTGGTGCACTCTTGGTGCCTTGGTTGTTGTAGGATCACTGGGAGGAATTGACCTCCAGGCCAACTGGCTGTGGGAATCAGCTGTGTCTGAAGTGGGAGAATGGTCCCCCTCTGACCACTGGGTACAGTGGCTCCTGGATCTAAGGAGGTGCTAATTCAGCCCCTGCCTGAGGCCACACAGCCGGAGCCACGAAGAGGCTCAGCTGTGAAGCAATGCAAGCTGCTGTGGGGCCTTGGGCCTTCTCTTGGAAGTTCCGGGTCTGCTTGGCTGGGCTGTAGTTAGGTACATTCACATGCAAAAGCCTCTGCTGCAGCCTGGGTGGTGCGGGGTCTCAGGGAGTCAAAAGGGAGGAGAAAGAAGCTATGGCTGATTCTCCGCGCCCGGAGTCGTGCGTCTCAGTGTCCCGGTAACGGCTGCAAGCACCTCTGAGGGAAATCCGCCCTCAAGTTCGCCCGCTGCCGCCTGACAGACCAGCCTCTCCCCGTATGAGACCTGGGTCCCCAGAGACTTCCCGGAACCGGAGTTCAGAGCAGTCGGGAGCTTGTGATTCAAAAAGACAGCCGCGTCCTCAGGTGCCACCCCCTTTCCGCGCGCACGAGCCGCCGCCGTACCTCTGCACTCAGCCTCCGCAGCTCCTCTGGCTCTCAGCGTGCTTTTCTTTTCTTCTAGTTGTAGAAATTACACTCAGCCAGCCTTCCTGTTGTTCTGGACGATGTTTGCTCCGTCCTTTGGGATATTTTTCAATTGTTGTGGGAGGCGACTATTTCCCGGTGTTTATCTATGCCGCCATCTTAGTTTCCTCCAGGGCAGTGTATCTTTATCTTCATCTATCCTCATCTTTGTGGTTTAACAGTGATCACAAAAGCAAGTGTGAAGATATAGTGCTCATCTGGAATGGAGAAAAGTGGAGTAGATATAGAATCCAGGCCTTGGCTAAGGGTGTTGGGAAGTTTGCATCCGGTGACTGTCTGGGAAACCAGAGAAGCAGATGTCTTTTGCAAGAATGTATTGGTGGGGAATGGAGGGATGAGGTGGGGAGGCGGGCAGGGTTGTGGCACTTCTTATCAGGGCAGAGACAGCTATATGCATCTGCAAAGAATCCATCCCACAGTCATGACCACTGTTTGCTCCTAGAAAATATCTGGGAAATTTATCCATGTTCTTGTCACTTATCCTTGCAGCCCTGTGCCCACACAATGCTCACTGACACTTTGAAACGAAACTGGTTGTTTCTATTAATGGCATAGTCTAGTGATTTCCCATACAGACGCATGTTTCTTAAGGCCTTGTGCTGGAGAAGATAAGTTGTGGGCCTGAGCTCATGTGGCTTTTGCTATACATGCTGCTGTCCTGCTGTGGGCACAGGAATAACCTTGCCTTGAAAGCGTGGGATGTGCAGTGCTTTCCGTGGTATCGTTGCCCAGAGAATCATTAGAATTTAAGAATGCATTGACTTTATCTAACTTTATTGTTATTTGTCCCATATGTTACTTCCCTGGGCCAGTTTTCAGCCTACTTAGAAATGTGATGGACACTGAGGCAGCAAGGCCAAGTCTTAACTGTCCATCAATCATTCTGAGCTCTGGAGAAACTGAAGGCTGACCTGGGAGGGCATTTCTTCCCATTCCAGACCTTATAGGATTAGCAGGGCCTAATGGGAATGGAAACCATTTCTGTACCTCTCGGAGCCCAGAGCATTATCTTAACAACAAAATAGTTGCTCAATGAATACTTTTTGGATGAATAAAAGTTTCTTTGGGAAGGCTCTTTTCATATTTTCCACGTAAACCTGTGGACAGATGTGATTTTCATTTTTATCATCACCAATATCGTCAGTGTAACTGTCACTAGCAGAAAATATTTACCAAGCACTATGCAAGGAGTAGTGCAAAGAAAAATTTAAGACACAATCTATGTAGAAGTTTTGAGGCAAGGGACCAAGTTCTTAATTGACTTTTATTCCTAGAACCTAGCACAGTGCTCTTTGCACAGTAGAGGCACACAGTTGCTGAGTAATACCAGAAAAATTGAATGTGTGGTCCTAGCTAGTTTGGCTCAGTGGATAGAGCGTTGGCCTGCAGACTGAAGGGCCCTTTGTTCGATTCTGTCGGGGCACATGCCTGGGTTGCAGGCTCTATCCCCAGTAGGGGGCATGCAGGAGGCAGCCGATTAATAATTTTCTCTCATCATTGATGCTTCTATATCTCTCCCTTTCTCTCTTAAATCAATAATATATATATATATATATATATATATATATATATATATATATATATTTAAAAAGTGAATGTGTGATAAGAACAGATTAGTGAAAGGCTGCCATGGCTGGAGAGCAACCTTTTCCATCCCCATTTTTCTTGCTTTTTATCAAGCCACTTTCCCAGCACCTCCACTCCACTCCTGAAAGAGCACTGGGAAAGGAATGTGTACAGTCTCTCAGGGCCGATACTGGGACCTACCACGGTGAGCACAGAATGCAGTGCTGCCGGAACCTTAGGATCTTTCTTGGCTGCCTTGAAATGTACAGAAAGAAGAATTCTTTCAAATACTAGAAATAGATCAGTGTCCTGCTCCCGTTCTTTCTCTGTGTCCAGGACACCCACTGAAGTCAGGAGGAGCTGGGGGTGTGTGGGAACAGTGGAATGGGGGCCTTTGTCTGTTAATTTGAGTTTCATTCTGTCATTTCTCTCCATAAGTGATTCTGAAGAATGAATGCATCTATGAGGCTATTAATAACCACGTCTCTCCCCTGATCATTATGATTAAGTCGTCGGTGCTGCCAGGTGCCTGCAGCTTCGTCACAGAGCGTGGAACAATTTTGCTTTACCGTTTGACTACACTGACATACTGACGGACTGTGTCAAAGGAGTTGCTGCTGATTTTTCCTTCTCCTGCCCGTAGATTTAAATTCTTACTGAAAACAGAGAGTAAAGTTTAAAATAATATTCTACATCATAAAAGTCATTCTTCAGTTAAGGAACAATAAGTCAGCCTTCCTTTTATTAGACTATTTCCAAAGAAGGTTTTATGGTGAAAATGCCGCAGCTGGTTTTTCCCACATTTTCTCTTCTTCCATCCTGAATGTCTCATGTTCCAGTCTTTCAGTGCAGCTTGCAATTCCTGACACTTTATTTTCCCCATTGTATTTACTACAAATATGTACCATGTCTCCACAGTTAACTGCTACTGCCTACGCAGTATTTCAGTTTACACCTGCAGTACCACAGAGCAGAACAGCGTACAGGCCTTAAAAGACTGCCTGAGTTTGAGGCCCAGTCTGCCATTTACTAGCTCTGTGACCTAGGTAAGCCTCACGAAACCTTTGTTTCTTCATAGGAAAATTAGAATTACAGTAGTACCTACCTCTTGGGTTGGTGATGAGGTTAAAAAAATCCTGACAGCCCTAGCTGGTTTGGCTCAGTGGATAGAACACCGGCCTGTGGACTGAAAGGTCCCAGGTTCAATTCCGGTCAAGGGCACATGCCCAGGTTGTGGGCTCGATCCCCAGTAGGGGGCATGCAGGAGGCAGCTGATCAATGATTCTCTCTCACTGTTGATGTTTCTATCTCTCTCTCCTTTTCCCTTCCTCTCTGAAATCTCTCTCTCTCTCTCTCTCTCTCTCTCTCTCTATATATATATATATATATATATATATATATATATATATATATATATTAAAAAAAAAATCCTGACACATTAAAAGTGCTCATGAGCCCAGCTGGTATGGCTCAGTGGTTGAGTGTTGACCTATGAACCAAGAGGTCACAGTTTGATTCCTAGTCATGGTACATGCCCAGGTTGCAGGCTCAATTCCCAGTGTGGGGTATGCAGGATGCAGCTGATCAATGATTCTCTCTCATCATTACTGTATCTCTTTCTCTTCCTTATTCTCTGAAATCAATAAAGATTTAAAAAAAGTGCTCAAAAAATGGCAGTTCTATCATGATGAGAAAGAGAAAAGCAGCCCCCAATATCTGAGGATTGGGGCTTTCCCACTAAACAGTTTTACAAAACATCAACATCAGACAAGACCACTCTATGACCATGGAGGATTAAGAAAAACACAAGACCAATGTGTAACAATGTTTGAACACATACAAGATATGGACATTGTCCCATCTACAAACATTTATTTATTTATTAGAGGCCCGGTGCACAAATTCGTACACCAGTGGGGTCCCTGTGGAATCAGGCCAAAACTGGCTCTCTGACATCCCCCGAGGGGCCCTGGATTGCGAGAGGGTGCAGGCCAGGCTGAGGGAGCCCATCGGTGCATGATCGGGGCCGGGGAGGGATGCAGGAGATAGACCAGCTGGGGAGGGACCATGGGAGGGCTCCAGGTGTGTCTGACCTGTCTCACTCAGTCCTGATTGGCTGGACCCCAGCAGCAAGCTAACCTACCAGTAGGAATGTCTGACCCCTGGTGGTCAGTGCATGTCATAGGAAGTGGTTAAGCAGTCTTAGCATATCATTAGCATATTGTGCTTTGATGGTTAAGCGGATGACCAGACACTTAGCATATTAGGCTTTTATTATATAGGACTAGAGGCCTGGTGCACAAAAATTTGTGCACTTGGGGGGGGGGGGTAGGGGGTCCCTCAGCCCGGCCTGTGCCCTCTCGCAGTCTGGGACCCCTCAGGAGATAACGACCTGCTGGCTTAGGCCTGCTCCTGGGTGGCAGAGGGCAGGCCCAATCCCTAGGTGCAGCCCCTGGTCGGGCTCAGAGCAGGGCAGATTGGGAGGTTGTGATGCCACCCTCAGTCACGCTCAGGGTAGGGCTGATTGGGGGGTTGGGGCACCACCCCCTGTCACACTCAAGGCAGCGTCGATGGGGAGGTTGCAGCGCCACCCCCTGTCACGCACAGAGCAGGGCCAATCAGGGGGTTGAGGAGCTCCCCCCTATCACTTACAGAGTAGGGCCAATAGGGGAGTTGGGGCACCGCCCCCTGTCACACACACAGCAGGGAAGATCAGGGGGTTGGGGCGCCGCACCCTGTCACACTCAGGGCAGGGCTGATGGGAAGGTTATGGCTCTACCCCGTCACACACAGAGCAGGGCCCGTGGGGTGGGGTTGGGGCACCGCACCCTGTCACACACAGAGCAGGGCCGATCAGGGGGTTGGGGCGCCGCCCCCTGTCACACACAGAGCCGCAGGGCGATCAGGGGGTTGGGGAGCTCCCCCCTATCGGGCACCGAGCAGGGCTGATCAGGGGGTTGGGGTGCCTTCCCCTGTCATGAACAGAGCAGGGCAGATAGGGAGGTTGTGGCCCCACCCCCTGTCACACACAGAGCCGCAGGGCGATCAGGGGGTTTGGGCGCTGCCCCCTGTCACGCTGATCCCGGTGCCGGGAGGCCTCGCGGCTCCACTGATCCCGGTGCTGGGAGGCATATTACCCTTTTACTATATAGAATAGTGGCCTGGTGCACGGGTGGGGGCTGGCTGGTTTGCCCTGAAGGGTGTCCTGGATCAGGGTGAGGGTCCACACTGGGGTGCCTGGCCAGCCTGGATGAGGGGATGATGGCTGTTTTCAGACTGGCAGGTGACTGAAGCTCCCAACCGCTCCTTTTTTTCTTTTTTTTTTCTTTTTATTCTGGGCCAGCTTTAGCTCTGAGGCTTGGCTCCAGCTCTTAGGCCTCAGCTGCTGAAAGCAGGTATCTGGTTTGTTTGGGTTCTATAATCGAAACACTGTTTCAACTCCAGCTCTGAGATCCCGGCTGGCTGAAAGCAGGTTTCTGGGGTTTTGTTTAGCTTCTATATTTGTAACAATGTTTCAGACTGCAAGCTCAGAGGCCGGCAAGGCAGGCGGGGAATGTTGGTTTCTTCCGTCACTGAAGCAAGCAAGCCTCATGTTCGCTTCAAGCTGCCTGGCTGCCGGCCGCCATCTTGGCTGGCAGTTACTTTTCATATCGCCCTGATTAGCCAATGGGAAGGGTAGCGGAGGTACGGCTAATTACCATGTTTCTCTTTTATTAGATAGGATTCTGGCTAATATAAGTGACTGCTGATTATCGATTACAGCTTTTGCCTGGCTCTCGTCTTCCCTCTTTCTGGGTGAGATTTATCAAGGCACTCAGTCATAGAAATAGTCCTACTTCCTGGTAGCATCCTATCCAGAACAAAGCCCATTTCCTTAAATTCTCCCCCAAATTATCTAACAGAGCCCAAATTCTATAAAAAGTTCTTTTTAGCACTTTATTATGAGACACTTAGTGGTTTCTCACTCTGTGTGTTCTTTCTTGCTGCACATGTAATAGTCCCACTTATGCATCCACACGTGGGTTTCTGGTTGTTTCTGGCTGGAGGGTATTGACAATTATTAACCCTTTTGACAACCACAAATCAGAGTTTGAGCACATATAACATAGGGCAGTGAATGGGAAGGATACTGGGGGACCTTGGACAAATTATTTAACGTCTCATTTGCTTTCTCATTGGTTAAAATTAAGGGATTGGGTTCATGAATCCTATGGTCCTTTTCAGCATCAACATGCGATTAGTATCTGTGTCAGACACTTACTAACATTAGGGTGCCATGGAACTAAAATTTTAAAATGTTCTCAAACTTCTCATCTTTCCTAGTCTGCTAAAGAGAGTCCTGTAATTACTGACCCAATTTCTCCTTTCCTCCCACCTCCTTATAAAGATGCTCTATCTTTCTGGGAGATAGGCTGCTATGCTGAGAGTAGAGGGAGGAGAAGGAAAGAAAACCACACAGGCTTCGAAGAAGAGGTTTTCTCGGGATCACAGCATGTGGTGGAGGCAGACATAAAGCATCAGAAGGAAGTAGACGAGAGGAAGCAGGACAAAGGGGAAAGTGTTATGATCATGTGTTTGGATACCCTTTATTGCCTTTAAAAAGAAGCAAGTAAATAATAGGATTGATTTTTATTTGGGCTATTGATTGTGCTTCGTGAAGAGAGTGCTAATAAAAACCAGAGCCTTGTGGGTTTCTGAGTTTTTTGGGATTTCAAGGATACATTTTTTTATACAGTCAAAGAACTCACCAAAGAGGTGCCTCTTTCTCCTGGGAGGGCTTGACATTTATAGCTGGTAAAGGGAAGAATTAGCCTGTTTTTTTAAAAAAACATATTTTATTGATTTTTTACAGAGAGGAAGGGAGAGGGATAGCGAGTCAGAAACATTGATGAGAGAGAAACATCGATCAGCTGTCTCCTGCACACTCCCCACTAGGGATGTGCCCGCAACCAAGGTACATGCCCTTGACCAGAATCGAACCCGGGACCCTTGAGTCCGCAGGCCGATATTCTATCCACTGAGCCAAACCAGTTAGGGCAAGAATTAGCCTTTTAATCAAACGTTTCCAGCAGGACCCTGGGTTTAACCACACAGATGTCCAATCATAAGGGCCCACAGAGTCTAGCCCTGGAGTGGGTGGTAGTGAGAATTTGCTTAAACAGAGCTGGGTGGAAGGGCAGAAATCACATCATTAGTTCAAAGTGAGGTAATTAGTTATCTCCCTGGCAAGCTGTTCATGAGCTCTAGTTAATTAAAGCTTTTAATTTGCATGGAAACCCAAAGAAGCTAATCTTTGTCAGAGCCAAGTAGTTAGGGGACCAGCCATTCTGGTTTGCCCATGATGATGGGGTTTCTGGGATGTGGAACTTACAGTGCTACCACTGGGACATTCCTTGGCAAATGGGGATCACTCTGATTCATATTCCTCGTCCTTCCCAGCCTCAACTTCTCTTTTCTCTTTTCATTCTGTTGTAGTCGGAATGTTTCTTTCTAACATGTTCCATGTACACCAGCCTTCTGCCAAATAATGGAGTTCCAGAACTAGAGTCTCAGGTGCTGCGATCAGATCTTTAGTTCCCAACGGCAGGCTGGGCAGGGCCGTCCACACAGATAATGAACAGTCTGCTGCTCATTCTATCATTTATAACCCTTACTATTTGATATTTGAATCCCTTTCCTCTTATCCAGTCCCTTCCCCTCCCCCCCCATTTCTTATAAGTTATTATGGATTGTAAAAGAGGTTTGGCTACTAAGGTTTCTGCAGAGAAATTATGAGGGTGTTTTAGAATTTACAATTGCAGAGCTCTTAATATTTAGCAGTAGCCCTAGTTTGGGGAAATTACTGCTTTGTCTTAGGCCATTTAAATAAAAATTCTCAGGAAATTGGGGCCTAAACTGAGAGTTCAGTGTTTCAGGGATTCCTCCAAACTGCTATTAGAACAATAAGGACATTGGTTTGTCTAGTTCTCAAATAAGGAAGTTGCAGACACTTCAGATTTTGCTGGCTTTGCTTAGGTATTGCTGAATTTCAGTCTTTGGCTGGTTAATTTTTTATATTTGGTTTTCTCTTCTATCCTATCTAGATATTGTATAGGTCACAATAACTCTTAAAGTTTAGGAAATGGAATTCATTGTTTTGTAAATATATTGTCCTTTATTATCTCATCTGGGGTAGATGATTGATTTAATCTCAGTGGCAGCAAGTGCTCAGACTCTTCTACTTGGACCTACTGACACAGAAATTCATCATTAGTGAATCATAGTGTTCATTCCTTTTTTCCATGAATGTGTGGATTTACAAGGTATTAGGTATGCTAATGTGCTAGGTGCTGGTAAATTTTTATTCTTATATTTCTATATTTAATATTTATACTTAATATATTCTATATTTTATCCTTAAAGTACTGTTATACACAGTTATCCTAGTGGCTCTTAAATGACTGTTCTTTGAGGGGAGGAACTATTCATAAAGTGTATGTATATACATATATGTACATACATATATGTGTGAATATATACACACATATATATTACCTAAGTTATTGTTTTATATATTAATAAATATTCATAGGAATTATTCATAAATCTATTTTTAATATGTTTTTATTTATTTCAGAGAGAGAAAGGGAGAGGAAGAGAGAGATAGAAACTTCAATGATAGAGAAACATCCATCAGCTGCCTCCTGCACACCCCTTACTGGGATTGAGCCCCCAACCTGGCATGTGCCCTGACCAGGAATTGAACCATGACCTCCTGGTTCATGGGATGATGCTAAACCAATTGAGCCACACTGGTGGGGTTAATTAACCTATTTTTAAAATTTTCAAATATATAATAGGAATCACTCTTTTAGGTTTTGAGTGTCAGGCTCTAATTACTTCCATTTCAGTGAAAAAACACAGATGAATAGTAGTCATGGTATGAAAAATGCCCCAGAAACTGTGTATGTGTACATATACATATCTCCTAGCTCTGTCCACTGAGAGGGCTTGGAAGAAGGGCACCCTAGAAACAAGAACTACAATGAGCAGCCAGATATGGTTTTCTAAATACCATACTGCACTAAAAGAAGCCAGGGGTCCTTGAAGAAATGGCCAATGGCTGATTCCAGGGTGAGGGCATGGAAAGTATAAGATGAACCTAGAACATAATATTGTGCTGGAAAACAAGAAAATGCTCAATGAATGATGGGGACATTTCAGAAGGACATAGGGCCTCCCACTAGCCAAATCAGGGACATTCTTAGCAGACAAAATAATAATAATGAAATTACAATCCATTAAATATAAAAGGAACCCATGAGTCCATACCAATATAAATAACTAAAAAAAGAAAGCTTGTACTTACCTTAGAATGCCAACTAATAAATGTATAAGGAATAATGGAAATAGAGAATTGCCGATAGGCAACTTTTACAGGTGTGGTTAATTTTAAAGTTTTCAATCAGCTAAGGTTGATGGGTGAAGATTTCATGAAGAACAGGGTATTTTGGCAGCTGGAAATAAGTCCACATAAAATATTAATCAATTACAAAGGGAGATACGGCAAATTTAAGTGGAGAAATCTGGCAGACCTCAATAGGACCAGGTGATTAATGTTAACATTACCATTATGGGAAGGATTGACTTTGTGTCTGTTTTAATGTGATACACTGAGAAGACCAAGGCATTGCTTCTGTGAAATTCTTGCAAACAATGAATTGCCTGAGTCTGATCATGAGGAAACATCGGACATTTCATGTTGGAGGTTGCTATGGTGTGAATGTTTGCATGACCCCAAAATTCACACTCTGGAGTCCTAACACCCAATGTGATGGTGTTAGAAGGTGGGACCTTTGTTTAAGTCATGAGGATGGAGCCCTCATGAGTGGACTTAGTGCCTTATAAAAGAAGCTCTGGAGAGATCCCCTGCCCCTTCCTCCATGTGAGAAGTCTACGGTTATGAACCAGGGAGAGGGCCCTTGCCAAAACAGAACCAGGCTGGCACCTTGGTCTTGGACTTCCCAGCCTCTAGAACTGTGAGAAATAAATATTTGTGGTTTTTAGCTACCCTGTCTATGGTATTTTGTTATTGTGGCCTGAAGGGACTAGAACAGAGGTTATCCTACAGAATGTAACACATCCTACATAGTGTCTAGTGCCTGCAAGATGGGAAAGACTGACAAATTGTTCTGGATTAAAGGTCTCTTAAGAGTCATAATAGCTAACCACCACTGTGTTCTTGACAGTAACCTGGATCACAGAGGAGAAAGAGACATCCTTGGGATAATTAGACATCCTTGGATGATGGTGTTACATCAATGCTGATTTTCTAATTTAAAGAGTTGTTTGTGGATCCATAGGAGAATGTTCTTGTTTTGGGGAAATACACTTTAGAGCAGCGGTTTTCAACCTGTGGGTCGTGACCCCTTTGGCGGTCGAATGACCCTTTCACAGGGGTCACCTAAGACCATCCTGCATATTAGATATTTACATTACGATTCATAACAGTAGCAACATTACAGTTATGAAGTAGCAATGAAAATAATTTTATGGTTGGGTCACAACATGAGGAACTGTATTTAAAGGGCCAGAAGGTTGAGAACCACTGCTTTAGAGAGTCCTTCAGGATGATATGACTTATTCACAAAAGGTTCAGAATATATAGTTAAAATAACTTCAAAATAGTTTTATTTCTAAACGAAGCCTATTGGAGATGGGAGATGATGATGACTTAGACCAGGGAGGTAACAGTGGCAGTGCTGAGAAATGGTCAGAGTCTAGATATATTTTGAAGATAGAATCAATAGGACTTTCTAATGAATTCTACATAGGTTATGAAAGAAAAACAGTGCAAGAAGGGCTCCAAGGTTTTTGGCTTGAGCATCTGAATGAATAGAATTACCACCAATTGATATACCGACTATGGCGGAGCAGGTTTTGGGGAAGAGTGGGAGTTCCACTTTGGATGTGTTGAATTTGAGATATTCCCTAGCCATCCTAATGAAGATGTCATGTAGGCAGTTAGACACCAGCATCTGGAGTTCCAGAAGAGATCTGGGCTGGAAATATAAATTTGGGAGTTGTCTGCAAGCAGATGGTACTTAAAGTCATAAGGGGATGAGATCACCAAGGAAAGGAATGTAGATTAAATAGAAAAGAGGACATTCTCAGAACTGCTAGGCAGAGATTTAGTTTTTAGCTAGGTACATTTACTGAAAAATTACTCCAAAATCTCCATCTATCTAAAAACCCATGTCTAAAATCCTAACATTCATTACCCTCAAGGAACTAACAGTTTGACATGAAAAAAGGATTAAAAACATAAACAACCCTATATAATAAAGAGCTAATATGCTAATTAGACCAAGCAGTTGAACCACTGTCCAGATGACCTTCCGGATCCAGCCGGGGCTGTGAGGGCCGAGCCCCTTACACAAATTTCGTGCATCGGGCCTCTAGTAATACTATCAACATTTACATTGTACTCACTATGTGTTGGGTACAATGCTAAGTGCTTTATATGGATTATCACATTTAAGTTTTACCTCAATTTAGTGAGGAGGTAATATCATTTCTATTTTTTGTATGAGGAAACTGAGGCTTAGAGGACTTAAGCAATTTGTTCAAGGCCTCACGTTAGTAAACAGTGAGACTGGGGTTCATCCCTGGGGTCTGTGTACACTGCCTTCTTTTTTAGTGCCTGTATTCTGGTTAAAGGAAAACAGAAGCATGTAATGGGGTTCAAGATTCCTCTGAACTGGCTAAAACAACCAAATCCCCTCTCCTCCCCCCGCACCCCCAACGCATAGTGTCTGTGGCTGGAAAAGTAGGGACTTGAGAAAATTCTGTTATTCAGAGCAACTGCCCTTCAGAGAGAGGGGAGTACCAGCCTTTAGAGCAGGATTCTAGAAACTCTGGAGTGATGGAGGGCAGTCTATGGGGTGGTAAACACGTGTTTCCAAGGACCATAGCCCAACAATAGGCAGTTGAGAGAGAATCCCAGGCTCCAAAGAGAAACAACTGCTCTGAACATGGGTTCTGAACATGACCAACCTTGTGCTTTTAAAAGCTGCATCTTTCCTGAAATGCACTTCTTTTGACTTGCTGTTATTTGCCACTTTTATAAGCTACTGAACCATATCACTGGTGTGAACAGTTTCAAAGCTTACATATTTCTTCCTGTAATCAGTTCAGTCTATCTTGTAACTATAAAGAGTGAGATGGTAAATCCCCAGCTCCCATTCTGAATCAGAATTTATGACAAGAACAACGTGCTTGTGCCCAAACAGAACCATGCATGTATGGTAATATGCACTTGAAATTTATGAACTTCCTTTTATCCAAGGAACAGAAAGTGCTTCTCTAAAATGGATTAAGAGCCAACTGTCTACAGCAGGCCACGGGAACGGTTCAAAATAGGACTGCTGAGGGAATCACTTAATTTCTGCAAGGCCAGGGTTCACACTAAGCACCGCCTTTCCCCGTGTTTTACAGAAGTGGCTCCTGGAGACCACTGCCATTTCAACCCCTGCTCACAAGTGATGGGTTTAACTGCGTCTTTGCCCGCCAGTTGTGTGATGGAAGACATTTCTTCATCACTGCTGTTCGATGCTAGCTGTCATAAGGATTAGCCCCTGCTATTTGCCGAGGAGATTACTAGCAGAACGGATCCCATTCATTCCCTTCCCTGGACTAACTCTTTAGCTCTTCTCTGTAGTAAGGGCAACCCTATAATTCTCTTTGCTGGTTTTAAAAAGTCTAGTCTTGTAGGTAAGCCCACTATAATTTACAACCCCACTATAAAATAAAATGGCTTTTGTACTGGGTGGGACAAAAGTAGGTTTACAGTACACAAAACACAGAGTTTACTCTGGTGTTATTAATGATTAATTTTTGTATTATTTCCATACATATAAATGTAAGTATTCTTTTGCCCCACCCTGTATATTGTATACTTTACAATGGCCATGGTGCCATAGGTCCTTGTATTCGTTACTTATTGCTGTAGCATAACAAATTACCGACAAACAAAAATAGCCTTAAAACAACATTTATTACCTCCCAGTTCCTGTGGGTCAGGAGTCCTGCTGTGGCTTGACTGGGTCCTCTGCTTCAAGATCTCTCACAAGGCTTCCATCAAGGTATTACCCAGGGGTGTGGTCAGCTCAGGGCTTCTGGAGAGAATTTGCTTTCACTTATGTGGTTTGGGCAGGGTTCAGTTCCCCGTGGGCCATTGGACTAATGCCCCAATCCCTCATGAGCGATTTGTCAGAGGTCTACCTCAATCTCTTGACATGTGAACAGATCACAGGCAAGACAGCAAGAGAGAGCGTGCTGCAAGATGGAAGTCACAGTCTTTTGTGACTAATCACAGATGTGACAGCCCATCACGACTGCCATATTCTATTCGTTAGAATGATGTCACCAGTTCACACTCAAGGGCAGGGGATTACAGAGGACATAAAAACCAGGAGGTGAGGATCCCTGAGCGCTGTTTTGGAAAGCTGCCCACCACCATCCTTCACATGCATTGTCTCACGTTATCCTGATAACAATTCTCCAAGGCAGTGCTAATTTTCTCATTTTATAAATAGGGCAATAGGTTCTTAGGCTGTTCTACTCAGTGATTTGTAGTGTTCACTCATTTACGTATTCCATGAATACATGGAATTACAAGATATTAGGTGTGGTACTATGTTTGGTGCTGATAAGTTTTTATTCTTGGTAATGTATATATACATAAGCATCCTAGAAGTTCTTAAATGAGTGTTCCTTGAGAGGAGGAACTATTCATAAAGTATATATATCATGGTGCCTAATTTATTGTTATATCAAGAGTAAATATTCATAACAATTATTAAATTACTCTATTTTAAAATTTTCAAATAATCAACTGGGAGCACTTTTCTGGTTTTTAAGTGTTTAGGATCCAGTTACTTCCATTTCAGAGATGAAAAAAACGCAGATGAATAGTGGTTATGATGTGAACAATGCCCCAGAAACTGAAATGGAGCTTTTATTCCAGTCCTATTTATAGCCCAACCTCTATGTACAAACTACACAGGAAAAGCCGTCATGGAACTTGAGTTAGCTCCACATTAAACCCACATCGCACACCCACCACACACATTAACAAGCCTAATCACTGTGTAGCTGATGAGATAATGTGCAAAAATATTTTTGTAAATTGAAAAATACCCATAAATGAAAAAGATGAATTTAGAAAGCATTGGTGCTGCGTCTTCCTTAACTCAGTGAGCCTGCAATGTGCCACATACTGTGCTAAGTGCTTCTTAGAATGTTACTCATTTCCTCCTCCTCACCACTGCTCTGAAAAGCAGGCTCAGAGCTGATGGTCACTGGGGGCGCAAAAGGGGCTCAGTTCTGTTTGCTGAGCTGGCTGTGGGGTCTGTGAATCCGTGGCGGCCAAAGAGAGGGCGAGCTCCAAGTGAAACTCACCTTACTGACCAAGTGAAATCCCAGAGTTTACTGGAGTAGGGTTAGCCCTGCCACTGTGTCCCACATGGAAAAAGAGATATGCAGGCATGCTTGTTGTTTTTAGAAAGATACTATGCCTTTTGAGATAACAGAAGATCAGACTAGATGTAGCATAGAGACAGTGATGTGGTCATCTCCGATCCATGCAATTACTCAGTGGCCAAAAGGAAAGACAGCCCAGTTTAATAAAACCCAACAGCAGGAATCTAGAGAATCAATCCATGTTGGTTGATGCCCACAGGGCAACTTGGAAGCAAAGTTATGCCAACTGGAAGACCTTTTACAGATAGTTATTTTTGAACAACAATCTAAGGTGTGTAAAAGCAGAAATAGAAACGACTGATGGAAGGAACCCTGACTTGCTGCCTTGAAATCATTCGTATGCTGTGGTTTATTTACAGCTTTTTATGGTGTGGTCAAGAGGTCCCCATGATTCAATACCTCTTTTTCATACTACCTGCCTCTCCTAAAGGGGGGAAAAAAAAACTATGCTGAAATATTCTATAGAACCAGTACTCTAAGTAGCAGCTTCTATAGCAACAGAGCAGGTAGGAGGTAGATGCTGTAGTCTCTATCTTTTACTTTTTCCTCCAAATATCCAGATTTATAAGTGCTGAGAAAACACAAACACCAAAAACCTCATTAGAATGTTGGATTAAAGACAGCTCTCTGTCTTGTCTCATTTTTGATGCGCCAGCTGATAATTGGGCTGCAGCTGGGTCTAAAAATAACATTCAGTACATTAAAACACTATTCCTGGGCTACGTTTCCAAAGTGGCATTCTGGGACTTCTGTGGGTTAATCCTGTAACAATAACAGGATTTGCGCTTTTAACTCCCCAGGTGTAGCTTTGAAAATCTAGCCTAAAGCAGGTAATGTTGCCATTTAAATCATCCTCTCTCTATCCTTAGGGAAATACGTAGATTTTTTTAAAAAAAGGACAACTGCTCAGATGATCTATACCTAGGAGAATAAGAGAAACAACCTATTTCCTCGCAGGAACTGGGCCGATCAATATAAATATTTTAAAAGGACCATGATGCAATAAAGGCCTTAGAATTTGTATCCTACTTCAGCATACCCTAGGTTTTTCCAGCGTGAAGGGATCAGGTTTTCCACAGGAAAGAGAGACAGCGTGGCTGCTGGGTAACGAACTGAACTGGACTGCACCTGTGTGTAGGTGTGTGTGTGTGTGTGTGTGTAGGGAAGGAAGGAAAAGGAAGCTGTCATGGTTGTGATTGCTTACGTTTCTGGTCAACATTCTTTTTTCCCTTCAGAAATTAAGTGCTGTTAATCATGTCAGCTAAAGAAAGCATATCCTAAAATTTGCACACAGCTCTAAATTGAAGCTCTAAATGCCTTTAAATTAAAGTGGCAGGAGTTTTCCAATGATACCATTAATTGCATTTTATTAATTGAGAAAAAGAGCTTTTGTGAAGCTGTGGTTGCGATGGGCTAGATTTAATCAGCGTAGGTACCACTAGCAGGCTGGCACTACTTTCGGCCTGTATTGCCTTTGAAATTCTGGAATGGAAAAGGAGGCCAACACACTGAGAAATTATTTCAGAACAGATTGCCCGTTAACATTTCATAATATCACAGAAGTGCATCCTTTCTGGGACAGAGACTTGCTTTGGCTGCGAACATCCAAGAGGTGGCAGCACCCCATGCTCTGTTGGCTGGCTGCATCCCTCCAGCCCGCGCTCACAGCAGAGGTCTCGCCATTGCGTCACCTGCAGGCCAGTTTTCAGGAGGGTTGCGGGGGTGGGTAGGGGAGTGATGAGGGGAGGTGCAGCATTTTGCATCTCAGTTCTTCCGGAGAGTTCAGGAAACAGCTGCACGGATTGTTTTAATACTCTGGGTTCTCTTCAGAGCCTATAAATCTTTCGCCTTTTGAATGGATTTGAAAAGGTTTCTCTCTCTCTCTCTCTCTCTCTCTCTCTCTCTCTCTCTCTCTCTCTCTCTCCTGAAATCTTCTGCCCTATGTGGTATCTTTCTATAAAGATCACATGGGTACATTTACACATTGCCTGGTTTGCTTTCTGAGGGAGGAAGAGCTTCAATTGCCAGAGTCCTCCTGAGACCCCATTTTCAATCGTCTGTACTTGTCTTTATAAACATAGGAAGGTGGATTATGACAGCATTGTCATCAATCATTTTTTGGAGCATGTATGTGTGCAAGGCACTTAACACACCAAGAATGTGACACCATCCCCACCTAGAACAGTTATCTTTTTCCCCAGTCATTCTCCAGCCCCCTCCCACATCGCATGCTAAAAATACTGCACAGAACAAATAGCTGTTGAGACAGCAGCATCAAAACCTGCACAAATACGTAATATTGCCTGACATGCTAAGTGTCAAATGCCTGGAAGGAAAAGCATCTGGCGATAATGGCAGAGGGAGCATCAGGGCTGGTCTAGACTGGCCAATGTCCAGGGATCTGTAGAACCTGGCCCTCTGCATGTGTGTTAGGCAGTTTGAGGGCACGAACTTGGACACAGGCAACTTTGTTGATTGGCTGGCGATGGAGGCAGGACTCTTGTGGGAAACTAGTCTCTAGGAGACCATGAGGAAGCTGGAACTGGTGGGTCTAGTGCAGCTCAGCCTGGGAGTTCCTGCTGCCACCAAGGTCATGGAGACTTGGGCTCTGTATCTACCACGGCTGCCACCACCAAGTTGGCCCAGCTCTCTGCACCTTCATCAGCTCGTTTCTTCTGCTTAGTTCTGACTTTGGCACTCTCATACCCCCTGTCCTAAGCTTTCCCACATGATACATGCTTTCTGTATACATCTTCTCAGATTCTGTTCCCACTAACAACTCAATGGCTACCCTCCCTGAATTTCCCATTCAATTTCCAGAAAGAGGAGAGAGAGAGAGAGAGAGAGAGAGAGAGAGAGAGAGAGAGAGAGAGAGATTTGGAGCTCAGACCACCTCCCAGTCTATACGCCAGACCTTGACTGGCAGTCCTGCCACTTTTTTAAAAATACTCACCTGAGGATATTTTTCCATTGATTTTTTAGAGAGAGTGGAAAAGAGAGGGAAAGACAGAGAGAAATAGCGATGTGAGAGAAACACACTGATTGGTTGCCTCCTGCATGAGTTCCAACCAGGGCCCAGGCCGGGGAGAGCCTGCATCCGTGAGGTATATGCCCTTGACTGAAATTGAACCCGGGACCCTTTGGTCTGTAGGCTGACACTCTGTCCACTGAGCCAAACCAGCTAGGGCCTGACATCTTTATTAAAGACCTGCCCAGGCTGCTCCCAGCCTGGACAGCCAGAGCCGGTACAGCTGTTCCCTTCAGGAGGGCAGTGGATGTGGAAGGCACTGACTGACATTTTCCCCTTTCTCTGCACAAAGGAAAGGCTTGACCATGCTGTATTTCCTGGAATCAGGGTGCTGCTGCCTTGGTGGGTGAGGAAGATGAACTCCTCTTTTTTTCCTTGCAAGAATTCAATCATGCAGCTTTGAGAATGCACTTAAAGGTGGTAATATACATTCATCCTTCCATGATTCCAGAGACCTGGAGGTAGGGGAATGGAACCTTCATTTGAACCATGATGTCATACAACTTTGTACAGCACAGGTTTGTTTGGGACAGGCTCCTGGAGGGGAGAGGTTGGATAAGATACAGTCTCCTTGTTATAATCAAGTTTTCCTTAGTAAGATCTGACTTACATTTTAATCCAAAGACAGATTCTCAAGTGCTACCTCTAGGTGCCATAGCATATGCAGCGATGAGCAGCTTACCTGTTGCCCAATGAGTTGGCAGCATCCCTGGTTTCAGAGCCAAACCATCTGGAGCAGGGGGAAGGGGTGCACATGGGCTGTGATGGCCAGATAGCTGCTACAGATTCTTGGCCTTGGCCTTTGCTTCCTCTAGTCCTTTCACCGACACACTGAGGGCATGTGGCAAAGCAAGGCAGGCCATGAGGCAGCTTATCTGCTTTGGGTTACTTCCAGTTGAGCAGCCAGGAACTTGAGGAGCTCTTTCTTCTGCTACTTGCATTGAGAGCCTGCACATCCCCTCCATTAGGGCCAGTCTCAGCCACAAGGCCCTGATGGGGAGCTGTGTTTAGGTTTTCAGTGATGATTGAGCCCCTTCAGCATATCTACGGGGATTTCTATAACTCTTATACGCTGAATTTGGTTACTAATTACACTGCATTGTGGCATCACATTTATCATTGATATCTGAAGTTTAAAAAAATTTATTATTTAACATTTCCTGGTGTCAAGTTTGCGCTAATTAGTTAGATTGTACGTGCTTTGAAAGAAAGAAGGGGTTTCTATACCCCTAAGCACCTCTTGCGATGTTGAACACAGTGTTATACAAGGAGCAGGCGCTTGGTGGATGTTGAAGTTGATTTGACTCGATCCCAGTGTCATGTTCAGCTCAGATTTTCTATTAGGTTCTGAGGAGTCTGGATCCTTTCTAGTTATCTGTTTGGAAACCTGAAGGTACTGATTCATTTTGACCAACTTTCTAACTTCCACCTTTTCTTGCTTCCTTCAGGAAGAATGTAGCCTCTAGAAACTGAGTTTTCCAGCACTCAGAGTCTCAGGTTGCCAATGGGATTCAGATGTCCCAGAGTCTTCAGCCTTTGACTTCTTACTCTCTACTTTTCCTCTTAGTTAACGTCCTCATCTACCTCCTTTCCCAGTAGGATAGGTGAAGTGATGTTGTGGTAACAACAGCTTCCAAAACTTAGTGCTGACTCTGAAACCCAACTGGCAGGCAGTCTGTCACCTCAGCCTGTGCTGCTGGGGTCACTGCAGCAGGGCAGGGAGTGTGGATAACTGGGCACTAACTCTTACCTGACACTTCTGCCCAGAAGAGGCACATAATACATCTAATTGCATTTCATTGGCCAAAGTAAGTTGCATGGCCATGCTTAACTTAGAGAAGATGCAGAAGTTCACTCCTCCCATGTCCCTGCAAGAGAAGAGACCAGAAATCCTGGTGCCCTCTGTAGTGCTAGCCACACCCCCTCAGAGAGCTTGGAAGTGGCTGCTCTCCAGCTCATTCTTTAGTGAGGCATGGAACCCTTGAGAATAAATAGACATACTTTGTCCTTTGTATTTCTTGGGAATTAAAAAACAGACACAAAATAGCCTGTAATAAAGATGATTTATGTCATAAAAATGGTTTTTTTTTCTGTATTAAGTAAAAATCAGCTGTTTTTTTCTTTTTTAGGTCAAATCAGTGATTAGAAGTAATCAGTACAATTCTCTCTAAAAGCCATCAGTAAATAGATGGTTGATGTAAGCGATCTCACATTTTGTAGTTGCCAGGCTTGCTCATGCATCTGAAGCTTCCTGTACCTGACAGTCATTCCAAAGGCCCAGCAGTTCAAAGACTCCTTCTCCACGGAGCAGAGTCACTTGGGACTCATGGGCTGTGGGGATCACTCTTTATTCCCTGCCCTCTGCTTGATTACACTCTGGCAATTGTAAGACCCCAGGGTCTTCAACAGCATGCACGGCGTTGATGTCACTCACTCGGTCATCATATGTTCCTCACTCACTCAGAAACTCCTCTCCTTCCAAAGAATCAATTCTAACCATAAGAACAAGAAATTTATTCACAAGTGTAATGAGTTCAGTGGTCAACTCTCTTTTAAGCCAATGGATGATTACTATGACATGCCAGATAAGAGCTAGCCATGGTGTGATGGAAGGAGCCTTTGCATTAGTGTCTGAAGATTGTCCGTCCTGGCTTTGTCATATTCTATCTATGTTACCTTAGAAAAATCACTTGGCCTCTCTGAACCTTCATTGGTAAAATTAGAATAATTGTACATACCTTCCAGGATGGAGTTTTCTGTCTATAAAATATAAATTCTAATATCTACTTCTCAGGGTTGTGGGGATTTAAATTATTTTGACACAGATAATTTCTGGGCACAATATATATGCATAGCTCTGGCCGGTTTGGCTCAGCTGTGAGAGCATCGGCCTTCAGACCAAAGGGTTGCAGGTTTGATTCCCGGCCAAGGTTATGTACCTTGATTTGCAGGTTCATCCCCAGCCCCTGTTGGGGGCATGTGTAGGAGGCAACCGATTGATATCTCTCTCTCTCTCTCTCTCTCTCTCTCTCTTCTCCCTCTCTTCCCCTCTCTCTAAAAAAATCAATGGGAAAAATATCCTCGGTGAGGATTAAATATATATACTAGAAGTCCGATGCATGGAATTTGTGCAAGGGGCTCGGCCCTTGCAGCCTCGGCCGGCCTTCGCAGCCCCTTGCAGCCCCGGCTTCATCCAGAAGGTCGTCTGGATTGTCGTTCTGCTGTTCAGTCTAATTAGAATATTAGCTCTTTATTATATAGGATATACACACACATATGTGTATGAATATGAGTATGTATATGTATATGTATGTATATCCCAAGCTGGGAACTTTTTCCCTCCTTTTTTTGCTTGCTAATTAAGAGTCATAAATAAAATGCTGACAAGCTGCAGTCTGCCGTCTGTGCTGTAGCTAGAGGGCTGTTTTGACTTTGCCTGACAAATGGCTAACCAGCCGCTCCCACCATGCCCAACTCAAGTGTTCAGCACTGAGAAATCCAGCTACTGCCAACAACATCTTATAAACTTGTCACTGTTTACTTACTTGGTGACAGTGTTTTTGTTCACTGATCATCCCTGAGATTTCACCAGTCAGGGTGTGGCTGTTTCCCTCAAAATGCCAAAACTCCATTTAAATACAATCCTTTCCCAAACCATGTGAAAATAGTGGAGATCCCTAATTGAGACTTGAAGACTTTGCAATTCATTCCCATGGCAGTGCAGTTGGGGTGGGATGTTGTCTTTATAGAGCAGTAGCTGGATATACATGGGGTTTTATTAAATGGGCATACACTTCAGAGCTGCTTCAATACCCGACTTGCCAAGACTTCCAGGTTACCTGTTGAATGGTGTGCCGGAGACAGCCTGGGACCGTGGTCGGCAAACTGCGGCTCTTTGGCCCCTTGAGTGTGGCTCTTCCTAAGCCTTAAGAGTACCCTAATTAAGTAAATAACAATGTACCTAACCTATATAGTTTAAGTTTAAAAAGTTGGCTCTCAAAAGAAATTTCAGTCATTGTACTGTTGATATTTGGCTCTGTTGACTGATGAGTTTGCCGACCACTGGCCTGGGAGAACTGATTGTTAAATGTTCAGGAATTTTGCGAGGCGTTTGATGTCATGTTGGTAGATTAAAATCAGCCATGGTGGGAGTGTTTACACCATGGAAATTGACAAACACTGCAAAATCAGGTTTTTTTCCTACATAGCTTGTTGCTAAACACTTACTAGCTCACCACTGCTAGTATATAGTATAACCAAATCTTTGTGCATCTGGGTCAAACCCAGATGTGATTCATTCTTCTCTCCCTTAGCCTTTCAGCTGCATTTATACTTCTCAAATCAGAAATATAAATAAAACCATGGCGCTAGATGAAGGGAGAAAGGGAACTAACTTTTATTCAGCCCCTGCTATGTGCCAGGATCTATTGTAGTTTAGATTGGGACTGATACATATCACGAGGTGTCTAGCAAATGAATGGGATGATGTACTAGAACTATCTTCACCCGAAGGACAGAGAGACCCCAGAGCCTGACTCAAAGTTGGTTGAGACAGAGGAGGACTAATGCTAGGTGTAGCATAGTTCTTGTCACTGGGGTTTCTTTCCAGGCCTTGACTGAGACTAATGGAGGGCATTTGGGGAAAGTTTTTTTAAAAAAAATCTTTTCATTGATTTTTGGAGAGAGAAGGGAGCAAGAGAGATAGAAACATTAATGATGAGAGAGAATCATTGATCGGCTGCCTCCTGCACGCCCCACACTGGGGAGCGAGCCCGCAACCTGGGCATGTGCCCTGACTGAGAATCAAACGGGCGACCTCTTGGTGCATGGGACGACGCTCAACCAGTTGAGCTACACCAGCCAGGGCAGAAAGGTTAGAAGTTAAAGCTGAAAAGCTGCTTCAGCAGAACTCTGTAACTCGGGCCAGAACTCAACCACAGCCGTTTGAGGACAGCAGAGGCTTGACTGACACACTGGAGCTCAGTGAGGTGGGCTTGCTTGTGAGCACTTTTTCAAGGGTGCTTTGCAGAGGGCCATAGTCCTGTATGAGCAGATAGGGGCAAGGGCAGTGGAATTTATTTATGTGACCCCCACATGTACTTTGGACTGGCAAGGCAAGGGGGGACTGGTGATATATATGTTTTCTCAACGTGTTCTCATGACCTCCATATGAGAAAGATGTTATTATGTCCATCTTATAAATAAGAAACTAAGGTCAGAGAGCTTGAGAAACTTGTCAAATATGATAGAGTTGGGATTCAAACATGGGATTGATCGTTTGGTCTCGCTTTACGCCATGTCTCCGCATCTTTGTCTGTCCTTTCCCTCTTTCTGGTCTTGGGGAAAGAAGTGTTTCTCTTCTCTAAGGCCCATCTTCCCACTCATGCCTATGAATTCTGTACCCTCCCAGTTCCTGCTCCAGAGTCTTTACAAAGCACCTGGTTGCTCTGCTGTGCATCCTTAATCTGCTCCTCTCTACAAACTTCCTTCCCTCAGCTTGTTCATTAGTCAGTCACTTGAAATGCGTGGCTGTGTGGTGCTTTCTCATTCTGCTCTCTCTTAGCCTTTCAGCTACATTGAACACACTTCAGATTCTCCTTTATTCTTGAAACTCTCCACTCCAGGCTTCTGTGACTCGCTTGTTCTTCTCTTTCCTCTCTCGTTACTCCTCTGGCCACTTCCGGCTCTTCTCCCTTTGCCCATTTCTGAACCGTAGGCTGCTGCAAGATTGGTGCTGGTTCTCTTCTCCTGTGAGGATCCCTTTGGCCTCGGCTGTCTACACAGGCAATGCCAGATCAATAGATCTTCAGGTCTGATTGGGAAATGAACTGAAATAACTTGACTGGGTCTCCAGGGCCAAGAGCAGTCTCTGGCATGTGGTGGGCACTCAATAAACAGTCGCGATTTCAAATGAAGAGAACATTGTAAACAGAGTTTGAGCTTGTGTGTATTGATTTACTTGAAGATTACCTCCTTTAGGCTGTGAAATTCTCAAAGTCAAGAACTGCGCCTTTCCCCCATTTTTGATTCCCTGATCCAGAGTTATATGTAGTAGTTATTTAATAAATGTTTGTTGAATGAATGAATGAGTCCAAGCTTGCTTATAATTTGGTGTAAATTCATGGCAGTCCTTATAGGGGAATTTAGACTTGATATGCAGTGAGCTTGGAGCAATCGAAGGCTTTTTCTTGTTGGAATAATTCAATAGGAGCTGAGCTCCAGGATGAGTCATGCAGGCAGTCATTGTTCAAAACCTCGAACCCTCTTCCTCCCTTGCCCTTGCTGTTCCATCGCTAATCCAGTGGTCCAGTCTTGTTGATTTTACTTCAAAATATGGCTTTATGGCTTATATCTGTGTTTTTGTTTTTATTCTTATGGCCACATCCCAAGGTCAGCTGTAATTACTTCTTGTCTGGACGTCAACATTGGTCACTCCCATCCCAATTGCTGTTTATCCCTTTTCTGTATGCCACAGGCTTTGTCTATTCTACTAATGGCTGGCTCTGTGTTTGAAAAGAAAAATGCTGAATTGGTTCTGGGAGAGCAAGGATAAAGAGGGCTAATTTGGCCCTGCATTGTCTGTCTTTCATCCCCTTAAATCTGCTGGCTGCTTTGGGCTTTACCCTTGAGTTGCCTAAGTGGGTTTATCTCTTCATTGCTTCTTATAGCAAAGACTAGGACCCCATTTCCACAATAAAGCCAAGTTCTAGGAGAAAGAGAGTGGACCATTGGAGAAGTTGTGCTTGACTCTGATGTTGAAGGAGAGCAAAGGAAATGGGAGAACAATCCTTTAGGAGAGGGAGGAGGGAAAAAGTAAAAGAGATAGGGAGAAGGTCTTTGAGATATTTCTAGGTGGATGGAAGAAAAAAAGAAGGAAAAAAGACAACAGCTGAGTTCTTGCCATTTTTTTTTCCATAGCTGATTTTGAGTAAACTGTCCCTTTGTGAAAATGTTTTCTTAGAACCTATTGGGTCCAGAATTTATCATAATAGTGAGCTAATGGATTTAGGAGACCCTCTTTGGTGACTCTTACACTTAAGGAATTTAGGTCAGTGTTATGCAAAGTGTGATCTGCCTTCTGCAAGAGGTAAGTACAACAGCAAATGTTTAGAAACTTTATACTAATTGTACAGTGTCCCTATGATGTCCTGGAGGGACACTGTGGGTGGTGTCAGCTGGAGAGAGCTGACTGTGGGCATTTCTTTCCACCTCTGTAGCTCACCAGACTTCATGTTGGCAGCTTGAAATCAGCCAAGGTGGGAGGTATTTTTATCACACATACTAGTGGCCCGATGCATGAATTCATGCACATGGAAAGGAAATTAATTAGAAGAAATATTTTAATATCACTATTCGCCCTTTCTCTATAATAGAAGTGTCAACCAAACTCATGATCGACAATGACAGATGGAAACACACGCATATGATTGGCACCAGCGAGAGCTTTATATGTACTGTGCATGCGTGAGTCAACTTAGCCTTTTATAGATATAGAATAAACTTGCTTAGTTAGACCTGCTTTCTGACTTAGCTAAACTTTTTCCAGCCCAGTGAAGCACCCCAACTTCTCTTTCAGGTAATTGTCAGCAACACAACAGTAAAAATCAACACGAAGCATATTATTATTGTAGATCATGCAGGGAGAACAAAGGGTAAAATATTTAACTGTAGCAGTGTTTGACTATATTTTGCGCAGTGAGAAAACCTGAAGTCATTTTTAAGGTCCACCATTTCTTACTTATTTTCAGTCAGGTCATGTTTCTAAGCTTTCTAAATCTCCGTTTTCTGGCTAATGAAAAGAAAATAGGATTCCACTGAGTCTCCTATCGACCTACTCCAGGACTTCTGTGAAGATCAAATGAGATGAGGCACAGGAAAATGTTTCAAGACATGTGGTTAAAGTGTAAAATGTTTCCACCTGGCTATAAAGCAAGTCTTGTTCCTGGGCTGAAGAAACTCCAAGGAGGCTAGTCACCAGGGAGAGGAAGCCAGGCATTGCTATGTGATGTCATTACCCAGATGGACACTTAGCAAATTAGTCTTTTATATATATAGATGGGCAAATGCTTCAAATCGGGACTCCTCCCACCCTCAAGAACTTGGTGCTGAACACTTACCAGCATTTACCACATTGCTAGGCTGTCATATCCATGTGCCTGATGAGGGAACACTGTTGAACAGGATGTTGTTAAATTTGCACAGTGAGTTGTTTTGTGGCTACCGCTGCTTACTCAACACACACAGTAGGATCATGTATCTGAACACTGTCCTTCACCAGAGGGAATTTGAAAAACACTGCCTTAGATCTCCTTCAGCTTGTTTCTGAGGTCTAAGTGTTCCAACAGAGGTCTTTATGCTAGCCACATGGCATAGCCCAGTGGTTTAGAAACCTGCTTCTCCTGGTGTCAAGCCTTCTAAGACAGTTAGGATCAAGGATAGCATGGGTGGCAGGTCCAGCCAGGGCAGAGAAATGATATGTGAAATAGCTGAAGGTATGTGCATTTGTCACTGGGGCTGCCATGACAAAATACCACAGACTGGGAGGCTTAAACTACAGAAATTTATTCTCTCACTAGTTCTGGATGCTAGAAGTCTAAAATCAGGGTGTTGGCAAGTGTGGTTTCTCCAGAGACCTCACTGCTTAGCTTGCAGGTGGCTGTCTTCTCACCATGTCCTGATAATGGTCTTTCCTCTGTGATTGAGCACCTCTGGTGTCTCTTCCTCTTTTTATGAGGACATATGATTAGGGCCCACCCTTATAACCTCATGTAACCTGAATAACCTCTTTTAAGGGCCTATATCCAAATATGGGCACATTGGGGCTTAGTGCTTCAGCACATGAATTTTAGGGGACACAGTTCAGTCTGTAGCAGGGTGTCACTATCTGGGCTCATGCTACATTTCAGTCAGCGGCTGATGCAGACCTCTCACCTACTCCAGGGATTCCTTATCAACTCTCGGGGATGCCCCTTCCACTCCTCAGCCATCTCCAACCTCACCATGTGCTACCTCTGTCAGTTACCACCTGAGTCCTAGCTCTCCCATCCAGTTTCCCTGACTTCTCCTGCTTGGAGAGCAGTCTCCCTCACCTGATTCACCCTAGCACCTTTGCTCTCTATTGTTAAGTTGGTGATGAATCTCATCTGGCTTTGCAGTGCCTTTTTGATGTCTCCTAAATGTATATAGTGTATGTATTTAGGGCTTGTCTACCTGGTTAGATTATAGGTACTGTGAAAAATGAAAGGGACATTCTATCCTTCTCGACAATCAACTCTCCCATTTAGTGATTAAGTAGGTGTGTGCCTTTTATAGATTAAGGAATCAATAAATATCAGAGTTAATTTTTTTTTTCTTGAAACGGTTAAGGTCATTATATGCTCATGAGTTAGTGTGAAGTCAGACTAATAGCAGTCAGTATGTAAGGAGATGTTGTTTTCCTGTACTGTGAATGTTAAGCTAAAATTGTCCAGTGAGTGCTTCTGGACTGGGATTTGTGGGTGTCATTGTTCCAGTGAGTTATAATGACCTTTAACCCTGACTCTAGTATAAAAGAGACCTGGATTAGACTTCTGATTTTCCCAGTTACCACCTGTCTGGCCTTGGGTAAGTGATCTAAACTCCCTAAGGCTCAGTTTCTTCATCTGTGAAATGGGAGTAATAATAGTACTTTATTTCACAGGGAGTAAAATAGAAATACATAGTAGCACTCAATGAATAGTAGATGTGTATCATTAATATTACTCTGGTACACAGAGACTTTAAAAAAAATTAGAAACCTTAACCCTGGATAGCATTCTCCACTCCTCTGAACCAAGAGTAACTCAGAAAGAGAAATGCTGCACACCATCGGAGAATCAGCCATGCAACAAGTCCATTTAGTGCCCTGTGCCAGATGCTTTCAGATTGAGAATATAGTGAAGAATCTAGCAAGAACACTTTTCTATCTATGATGAGTTGACTTGTAAATAACCTTTGACCTCACGTTGTCACCAACCCCCTCCCCAAGTTGCACTCCCCTTTGAAAAGCATAAAATATTTTTACCTACAAAACACTGTATATTGATTTTGTTATTTTAGAGCTGGTCAGATTGCACAGGAAGTACATGGTCATTAACTGGAGATAAGCCAGCATGACATTTGTCTTGAAGTTAATGATGAAATGACATTAAATCACTGGCAGTGTTTTCTTAGAGGTGTTCAAGACAAACAATGTTAGTGAAAGGAGAGGAAAGCTCTGTAGGAACAACTCTCCCCCGCATAGTGCTACAGGGAGAGCGGGAGTGGGGGGGGGGGGGCGGCGTGAGCAGGGAAACAGTGCAAACCTGTGCTTCTCCAGGGCCTCCAAAAAGGCACAAAGTGACTTGTCAGCTTTTCTGCCTGTTCTAGCAAATTAGACATACGTCCCAAAAGGTGTACTGCAATATTAAAGTCCATTTATATAGGCTGTAAAGTTTCCCCTGTTGTCCTGGCAGGCACATGCGTGGCTGGAAAGTGTCTGTGGGTTGATTCCTTTGTGAATCAGATGGAGCTGACACTGCTGAAACCACAGTGACCCAGACGAGGATAGAAGCTTGTGCTGGATGAGGGGCCATGGTCCTGGACATGTAAATCAGTAATATTAATCCCCACAGAGTGCCATGGTGCAAAATTATTAAGGCTGCTTCCCGAAGATACTTCTAACACAGTGCGTAATGAAAACGTCAGGGGCAGTGAGTTATTAGGTGCTGCCCTGCTGTTCTGAAGTGCCAGGTACTTCTCCACCTGTTATCCAGGCAGGCGAGTCTTGTGGGAAAAGGAGAGCATCAGAGATTGCTTGTGATGAGAGGATCATAAAGTGAATGATATCAGTGAGGCCGGTGGGAAGTGCCTAAAAAAATGTTGGCGACGGTGTGGTAGGGATGATGTGAAGAGGTGAGCCACGGTGAAGGTGTGTAGGAGGAGGATGCTGCCTGGTGTACAGTGCTGAGTGATGTCATGGCCTGAATCATTTGGATTTGAAAATTGTTCTCAGAGCAGCTCTTCGGATTAAGAATTCAGATGGGATCACTGCAGACAGGAGTATGGTTTTGGTTATTTCCATAGTCATTCTAGAAATTCAGGCATAATGTTTGGCATTTATTTTACATTTATTATTTATTTTAGATCCTCTCTGACTTGTATGATCGCTATCTCAACCCACTTGTTGGAATCCTTTTGGCTTCTTCTCTTCCCTTGGCCATGTCCAGTCATTGTCAGATGGCTTTGGACAAGTTAATCTTTCTTAGTCTCTGATTCCTTTGATTGTACCTTTGTCATGTCCCTCATGTTCTGTCCTGTTTTCTCTTTGCTACTCTCCTTGTCTACATTCTGTCTGGTCCAGCCCCTCCACCTCTTACCTGGACCTCTTGCTTTTCCTCCTCCCACCTCTTCCCCTTTGACTATCCTACCAGAGCACTGCAGCAGTTACAGCTTCCACCATCTTAATAGGTACTTTTTCTGTGCTAATCCTGGGGTGGGTGTGTCACGTATGTTTTTCTAATGGTACAATAACGCTGGAAAATATATTATTACTTCCATTGTAGAGCTTGGGAGATTCCAAAAAGGTTATAATGTGTTTATACCAGCTAATTAGAGCCAAAGTTGGAATTATAACCTGGAGCTGATGGACATCATAGTTCATGCTCTTCCCTACTCAACCTGTTTTCTCTGCCGGGAAACCTTCAGTGGTTCCCACTGCCTAAAAGATCAAGTCCATGCTCTTTTATCTTGACATTCAAGGCCTTCTAAAATCTAGTGTGCGTGTTTCTAGTCGTTCCCCTCAACTGTCACACATCCGTTAGCCAAAAACAAACCAAAACAAGAAACCCAGCCAAACAAACAAACAAACAAACAAAAACTGATTTTAATTCACACCCATGCTTTCTCTTCTCTGTGCTTTTATACCTCCCTTTTCTCTCGCCTGGAGCAGAGACTGTCACTCCTCTGGATAAGTAAATGTTGTCCAAGATCCATTTATTCTCTGGTTCACAAAGGGTATATTAGATCTTTATTAAATAGTCTAAAATATCTGTTCAATAATGTTCTCATTTAATATCTTTTTAAAAGACATTTAAAGTGAATCAGAAAGCAATTAAATGATTAATTGCTGCAGCTGGATTCTGCTGCCCTCAGCCTCTGCGGATGCTATCTGACCGATTAACCTCTGTTTCAGGGCCCTGTCTTATTGAGGAAGGCAGTGACGGAAAACGCCTGGCCTATCACATGACTGATCTCCGCTGTCATGAGCCATCTTTCTCTAACTGCAAGCTTTCATTTTCAAAGTCCTGGCATGATTTCAGGAGCTGTAAACCTTCATGTGAGTAAGTGAGCAGTAAGAACTGGCAGTTTTTCAAACCCAAGTCTTTTCAGCTTTAAACCCACATTTAGCTATGATGGGTTTTTTTCCACCTTAGTTTGGACATTCTTTCTGGTGAATACTTTTTTGATAAATAAAATAGGGTGGAGGTGTATTTGACCAGGACAAATATGGGCTGGTACAGTTAGGGCTAGCAATCGAAAGAAAGTCATAACAGCCCCAACATTAATTCCAAAGTCAGAGCAGGAGGTAGGAGAGGAGTGGGTGTGTAGATAGGGTTCCCAGCCTCTCCACCTACAACCATAGACTCAGGGTGGGGGAACTTGAAAGTAATGAATCCACGGGTGATGCTGACCCACATGCCGGTATAGACAGATGTTACTATTGATGTCTTGGGAAAGGTCAAGGAGTGCCAACTCCTAAATGAATGGAACAGCTTTGTGAGATATCAGGGAAACATATATCCTTGGAAATTTTCTAGTAACAGTGCTTAAGTAATTGGGGTTCAGTTTAATGCAGAATTAATTGTTCTTAGTGCATTCTTAGCCAGACATTGTGATTAATATTATTTTCATTAATATTTAAGGGATGGGGAATCTGAAAATAAAAATGTGAATATAAAGTGAAAAATGTAAAGATTAGTTCTTGCTTGATTGTTTTTTGAAATTTGTATATCAAATGTTTTATTGCACCCTTATCATTTTGTTTCTTAGATTTCAAAACAAATTGGTGAGAGGAGAGGGAGAGACTAGGTACAACACGGAGTGTTACGCCACCATTGTCATGGAAGCAGGTGTATTGCTTCCTGCTGTACACACTGAGGTTTTGATCATGCATCTATTTTTGTTGTTGTCGTCTTCTCCTTTATCTTTATATCTAGCAAATGTCTTTATGGTGCTATCTTAGGAAATTGGATTTAAGGCATCCTATACTAGCTTATGGAGGTCATTTGAAAGACAGCTGCAGACACCTGAAATAACAGCTTACATTTGTGGGGCTCTCAATCTACCAAGATAATATTATGTCATTTAATCTTCTCAACAACTGGATGAGATAGGTACTATTATCCCTATTTTATGAATGAGGAAGCTGAGGCCCAGGAGATTAAATAACTCATCTTTAATCACATAGCTAGGAAGTGGTGAGGCTGTAAGTTAAAACCAGGCAGTCTGAATCCAGAATAAAATAATAAAATGCGTATAACCAGAATCAAACTAATTTTGTTCTTTTTAGATTTTATAAACTTACCATCACCACTAGTGAATTCTGAGTGGCAATTAGTATGGAATGTGTAAGGATAGGAGGGGGATTGTTTTGAGTAGAGAAATGGTAGAGGAGAGTGCAAAATGAAGGAAGATGCTGCTGAAAGTGCTGTAGCAGGTCCCGAGGTAGGGAGTCTAGGAGGGCAGATGTGGCACTTCCCTCCGTTCTGTGCTCACCTGAACCTCAGCCTGTGCTGGCAGGCAGTCCGTTAGAGTGTGGCTGGTGACTTTTTTTTTTTTTCAATTGAAGTTTACATTCAATATTATTTTTTTGCATTAGTTTCAAGTGTACAGTATAGTGGTTAGATAATCATATACTTCATAAAGTGATCCCCCTGGTAAGTTTAGTACCCACCTGGCCCCATACACAGTTGTTACAATATTATCTACTATATCCCCAGTGTTGTAATTTAGATCCCTGTGACTAGTTTGTAACCACCAATTTGTAGTTCTTACTACCTTCACCTCTTTCCACCCAATCTCCCTCCCCGCCCCCCACACCCGCCCCCTCTGGCAACCGCTGGTGGCTAATTTTTGTCACTTTCTGCATTGGTTTCCTGCTCCTCAGGCTGAGACAGATAACACTGACAGTTCCCTTTGAGTTCCCATCCGTCCAAAGCACACCACCCTTCTAGATTTGCAGTTCACATTTCCTTCTGCAGAGCCAGGGTGTGCCCTTCTTTTCAGGCCTCTTCCCACCTCAGAACACTTAGGTCAGGCCCACTGTCCTGTATCTAAACCTGTGGGTCTAGATATGTTTCAGAATTCAAAGTTTTTTAGATTCTATAACAGTAAAATGGTATACAGTCCATATATTAGATCACATTCCCAGTGGGGCCTAGGTCAGCACCCTGTAAACAAATCCTATATAATAAAAGGCTAATATGCAAATGGACTGAATGGCAGAACAACCAGTCACTATGACACACGCTGACCACCAGGGGGCAGATGTTCAATGCAGGAGCTGCCGCCTGGTGGTCAGTGCACTCCCACAGGGAGAGTGCTGCTCAGACAGAAGCCCTGAGCTGGGCTCATGGCTGGCGAGCGCAGTGGCAGTGGTGGGAGCCTCTCCCACCTCTGTGGCAGTGCTAAGGACCCCTCAGGGGATGTTCAACTGCCAACTTAGGCCCGCTCCCTATTAGTCGGACATCCGCCGAGGGCTCCCGGACTGCAAGAAGGCGTAGGCTGGGCTGAAGGACTCCCCTGAGTGTATGAATTTTGTGCACCGGCCTCTAGTACAGTCATATCTCACACAAAATGTGTACATCATTGCCCTCAGTGAGACCAACAGTGACTCCACTCAGCTGCATGTCAGGAAGGTCAGATGTTGCTAGCAACCAAAGTTTTGTGCCAAATTTATGAAAAACAATTTTAGTTGCAGGGCTTTTGGAGTTTGGAATTGAGGATAAGAGAGTGTGGACCATATCATCCCCAGTTCCTACTGCTCTACTCAGAGGCCTGGTCATGAAAACACTGACAGGGTTGTTTCTGCATTTGCTGCTCTGGCCAGGCTGGGGTCTGACTCAGGCGCCACCTGAAGAACCCTGGACTCCACTTCTCATTCTAGGTTTTAGTGGGGAAAGTGGGCTCTTGGGAAGTACAATCAGGATCTATACTCTGTATAGTCCATGCAGAGTTGTGAGCAAAAAGTGGTAAAGGAAATACAAACTCAGAAAAGAGAAGAATCAGAATTAGTTTTCATTTGAAAGACCTATTTGAACTACTTAGCCCTCTCCCCTTCTTCCCTTGGGAGTTAGCATACAGTAGCTTGGAGGACCACAGATAAAAGTGTAATATAGCAGGTAATATTAAAAACAACCTGTAAAAAAAATGCATTATTCTGAAGACTTAGCAGCTAATTTTCTGTTGCTTTTACTTCTTATATTACCCCCCTCCCCTCAGTGCATAACCTTTTTAAAATCTTATGTCCTGCTCCCAAATTCCTTCTGAGTTTAAAGTCTAATTTTTGTTTGTGTTACTCTGGTAAAGTCTATAAAAGGAAAATGATAAATTAATGGCATGCTTGTAGCTATAAACAGGGGATGGATTCAGAAATATACAAACATTCCAAGGACGCTAATTCTTAGAATTGCCATAATCAACTCCCAATTAACCTTAAATTTACAAGTCTAATCAAATGTCCCAGTCTGTTCCATTGAAAAGCGATGCACTTCAGAGCCCTAGTCTCCAGGATCCAAACCAATCAAAGAAAGACCCTTTTGAAGGAGTCACTCTTTTAAGCTAAGTAAATTGCTCAGTGATCTTATGTAACGGTGTTTCAGCTTCCCCAGAAGTGTTAATCCCAGTGCAGCAGGTGGTATTGGCCACAGCACAGAGACCTCCTAGCTCAGCTAAAAGATAATCAAGTGCTATCCTATTATCAAAGAACATCTTTGGTCAGAGAATCTAAGGATTTTTGTTAGGTGGCTATTGTTTTAATAGCAGATTCTTGAAATATTTTCAAGAGCTAAGTAGAGGTTTCTGATTATACCCTCATTTGTACTCATTCCTAACCAGGGAATGCCTCCTTGTAGGACCATTCTAGGACTGTTAGGGGCACAGTTAGATAACCGAAGAAGCATTGCCCAGTTATGCACCAGCCATCTAGGCATTCATTGGCCCAAGGAGAATGATCACAGACAAAGATAAATCCTGTAGAGCACAGTCCACTTCCACTAAGGTGGCACTGTTACAAGAACCATTTGCAGGGATTGTTGCATTTGCCCATTTAAGCCAGGGGTCAGTTAGGTTTCCTCCTAGCCTGAAGAGAAAGTTGTTCTAAATTCTAGAGGTTGCTCTCTTAGCAATGGTCTGGGAAATATGGGTGATGGTGTTATCTTTCCAGGCCAATGCCAGAGTAAAGAAAGAAAGAAAAGAAGGAAAGATTTCATACCTAGCTAAAGTAGGAAGTCTTGATCTGGTGTCTTGGGCAGATGCAATCTACATCATTAAGAGCTACTACTTCTCTTCCTGGTTTATTTAATTTGGAGGTCTTTAGTGTTTATGCAGGCAAGCTGTGAGATGCATACCCAAGGTTCAGATCTTGGAGTTTGGCTGCCACCTGGGTAGTGAGGAGGATCTGCTATAGTCTTTTACCATTCTTCCTGGGTGGGATTCTGACTTAGAGGTATTCAATCATAATTCCTCAGGTGGTACTTTTACCCCATTGGTTCTTTAGCCAAGCACATACCCCAAATGTCTGAACCTGCAGTCCCTCTCTGTACTAAGCAGGAATACTTTTTTGTAAAGGCATATGAGTAAAATAATAACTGTAAGTGACAAAAGACTTAAAATGTTAATTGTTAAAAATCAAATGAGAGCTCATTATGATGGAATTGACAAGGAAATTAGGTTATTTCTGTAACATGTAACATTTTAAGACAATAACTGGAATTATGACTGATAACATTATACCAGGGCATATCAGACTTTGGGGAATTAATGAGATTTCTAGAACACTTATATACTTATACAAGTACAACATAAAGGAAGCTTATTATTTGACAATATTCCCCATGAAATTTAACATGTCTAATTAGTTTAGCATCCCCTTTTTATAAGGAGAGAGAACAAATCTTTTGAGATATAAAATCCCAAAGTTAGTACAAAGTCAGAAAGTCTTCATTTAGAATTTGTTTTGGGGGGAGTTTGTAAAAAATATTAAAAGATTTAAAAACATTTGGTCAAATTGGGTCATAGGTTACTATGAAACAAAACTTAATTATCTTCTTAACCAAAGTGACAAAGATTTCAGAGACAAATATAGAAGGTTACATTGTTCTGAGCAGAACTTAGTTCATTCTTAAAAATATTGAGAGGAATAAGTTAAGTAATCAAAGACCTGATAAAGACAACACAGAATATAGATGATTATTTTGACCAGACTCAAGATCTTTGTCTTTCTCTAGGCAGGTTACTTAAGAGATAAAGAAGATCTTTGTTTAAAGTTTTTTATTAAGATCAGACCAAGAATCCAAGAAAACCTTCCCTTTCAGTAGATGAAAGAAAATTAAGGCTTAGTTGTACAGAAGTACACAATTGATATTAAAGCTTATTTTTGGAACCTCTATAACAGATTTATTCAACCTTATCCAGCTTGACCATGCATAAAATTCCTTTTCCAAGGTTACTTTCCCACACAACTTCTACAACTTATTTTATATTCATATTTTGTCCTATGTTTTTCCTCTTTCCCATTCTGAAATAACCAGCCTCACTTTAGGACAAAATTACTTTCTTTTTCCTCAACAACAACTAAAAATGCATTTTCAATGCTCATATTTTCTTTTACCAACAATATACACCCACTTCCCTCACATGCAGATTTTTCTTTATTATTGCTGGTAGCTTTAATTACAAATATTAGGATTCTTAACCCTAAAAAACATTTAACTTCTAGTGAACACTGAGAAGTAAGCAATTATGAAGTTTTTCACATTAGCATTCTGTGGGTTGGTAGATTTATAAATGCTTCTTATAATTTTTAGAAACATGGGCTTGCTTAGAAAATTTCTTGGCATGGCACAAGATATGTTTAATAGACACAAATATCTTTAGTCCTCTGTAAAATGAAGCCAAAGTTGATAAATCTACTTTCCATAATTGATGTTTTAGTATTTTATAGATGATCTAGATATTTAATAAATTTCCATCAGTTAGCTGAATCTTAGAAAAACTGTAAGGTTTCAGGTTACCAAAATGATTTGGAGAAACTATTTTTAAAAATTCACTAAAAACCTTCTATCCTACTTACATCTGTCTAATTTACTTGCTCTTAACACTTATGTTTAAATTATAAAAATTTCATCACATTTAGCTTAGGAGAGAAAGCTTAAAAATACTGACTTATTTTTCTTATGGGCAAATTTTGTAACAGAGATAACATGAACTTATTTAACCACTAGTAAGTCTAGGTAGGATGAAAGTATTATATGTAATTCTGATAACTCTAAAGACATGTCTGTTTTAATTAAACCATCAAACTCAAGATATCCAAAATTTCTGTTCGGGTCAGAGTTTGTTGTCTTATGAAATTGAAAAATGAGCTCACAGACAAAAAGATGAGCAAAAGCAAAGTTTTATTACAGAAAAGCTCCCTCCTGCAGAGAGGGGACCCACGGGGGTTTCTGCTGCAGCTCCTTTGTAGAGCAAGCATGTCAAACTCGCCGCATGTTGCCCACAACGAATATTTTTGCGGCCCAGCTAATATAACAATATGTAAGAAACGTTTTAATAAAAATTGCATAACTTAATTTTTCAATATCCTGTTATACATAATTATTAATAACAAACTACAACGTTCTCTAATGACTGATTACTATAATCGTGTTGCATTCATTTCCCTTATACGCCTTATGTGCAGGCACACCATTTCTCTCCACTAATACTAGCAGCGAATATTTTAGTAGCCTATTGCCATGTCATTAGTCTTGTACTTACTTGTTTGGTGTGCACAACAGGAAATATTTTGCTTTCGGAGAACAAGAAAAATAGGTTTATTTGCATTATGCTTATTAATTTGTGTAGTTATTCAGTGTCTGGTAAGTTAATGTTCGAGAAAAATATTAATTTTTATTAAAATGTTCTATTATTTTATGTTAACGATTACTCATTTATTTTAGCCCTTTGTATTCAGCATGTCTCTAGTGAAATAAACCTATGTTTCTATGAAAATTGAAGCTTTTGTTTTTTTGTGGCCCACATAAACTTAAACCTTGTTTATTATTTGGCCTGTGTTAGCCTTTGAGTTTGACATTCTTGGTCTAGAGCAGCAGTTCTCAACCTGTGGGTCGTGACCCCTTTGGGGGTCGAACGACCCTTTCACAGGGGTAGCCTAAGACCATTGGAAAACACATATATAATTACATATTGTTTTTGTGATTAATCACTATGCTTTAATTATGTTCAATTTGTAACAATGAAAATACATCCTGCATATCAGATATTTACATTACGATTCATAACAGTAGCAAAATTACAGTTATGAAGTAGCAACGAAAATAATTTTATAGTTGCGGGTCACCACAACATGAGGAAGTGTATTCAAGAGTCGCGGCATTAGGAAGGTTGAGAACCACTGATCTAGAGTCTCTTCTAAAGAGTCAAAAGAAAGAAAAAGAGAGTTATATCCTCTTATAGTAAACCAGTAATCTAATAAGTAAAATGTTTCTCTGGATTCTGTGAGCTGCTTCAGCAAATAAATCAAACTCAAGAAGGAGGTAGTTGTAATCTCCTTTCTATAGTTGGTGGGTAAGAAGCACAAATGACAACCTGGCCTGCTGGGGTCCAGCCCCAGCAGGTCCAGGGGTCCCCAAAGGTGTGGACGGAGTTGGCGAAGAAGGAATGACACAGAGACAGCATTCAGTTGATCAGCAGCCTAGCCAGGATCTCTAGCCAAGTTCTGGTCAGGATCTCCAGCAAAGTTCTGGTTAGGATCTCCAGCCAGGTTCTGTGTCCATGTTCTCTTGCTAGGTTCTCCAGCCAGGTTCTGTCCAGGTTCTCCAGCCAGGTTCAGTCACCAGGTTCTAGTCAGGTTCTCTTGCCATGTTCTATCCAGGTTCTGTAGCCAGGTTCTGTCTCTAGGTTCTTCAGCCGGGTTCTCTCGCTAGGTTCTGTCTCTAGGTTCTGTGGCCAGTTTCTGTCCAGGATCTTTTGCCATGTTCTCTCCAGCGAAGTTCTTCTGTCTCTAGGTTCTGTGTAGGTTCTGTGTCTAGGTTCTGTGTCTAGGTTCTGTGTCCTGTTGTCTTGTTACATCTGTATTTATACCAGTTGATTCCAATCCTATCAATCTCTATTCCAAAGGTTAGGGTGTTTCTTATCTCCATTCCAGGGAGTAAAGATTATGTAGCTTAAGCATGATTGTTCGTAGTTAAAGTGATTAATTACCCGCCTGGCACTTAGTTAAGGGGTTTTATTTCCTCCCTAACTTCAGGGGAAAATCCCTACCTGGGGAAACAACCTTTCTCAGAGAGGTGACCTTGGTTAAAACACATAGTGCCAAGAAGGTGAACAAACATATTAAGAACAGTATGCCATATATGCCAGGTCCCTTGAAACAGCAGAATTTGAGTGATGGGGGCACTTTTGTAGGATGAGCTCTTAACCTATGGAATCCAGTGCTATCTACAAGTAGTGTCAGAATTGAGTTGAATTGTAGGTCACCCAGCTGGTGTCGAAGAATTGCTTGGGGTAGGGAAAATACATGTCAGAACTCGGTGCAGAATCTGCGTAAGGAAGGACAGCTGCGAGGTAGAAAATCAGGAGAGAGGGCTGTCCTTGAAACCAGGGAGGGGGTGGTGATGAGGAGAGGTGAAGGAAGAAAAGAACTCAAAGCATCTTGATATTGGTAGTAAAGTAGACTTTGTTCTCCCAGTGCCTCATTAATATACTATAATTTGACTAAATCACACTAACGAAGGCAGAGGGTGAAAGGGTTACACTTGCTCCTGAGACTTACTTCAATTCTTTGAATATTTGGAAAACACTTTAACTCTTGGCCAATAACATGGGTCATTGATGAGTGCCTGTTATTGAGAATGCTGACCTTGGAGATTTCACCACTGAAAAAAAAACCTGGCTTGTTTTAAAGCCTATTCTCTGATCATAAAACACGGGCAAAGACATCACTTGCAGAAATACTACATCATGATAAAAATGTGTACTAAGTCACTAGCTTCAGATACCCCTTATGTTTTCAAGTTAGCAGAAATGGGAGAGTAAAAACAAATCTTGCCTTTCAGTTCTACTCATGTGTCTTTTTAATTGTTTCCTCTTTGGTTCCTCTGCAACAGCCCAGCAGTCCCAGTGGTGTGTGTTGTAGATGTAAGAAACATCCAAACCTGTAGAGAATTTTTATGAGTTTATTTGAGGCAAACTGACAACAATGCCAGGAAGCAAGATCTCAAATGCTCCATAGAAGGACAGTTTTGCTATTTCTTTTATACATTTGGAATTAAGGAGGAAACGCAGTGAAGGTTTGAGACAGCAAGTTCCAGGATAGTTAACAAAATTATGTGCTCCCTTGAGGGTGGTTACACCTTCAAGGGGTCTGCAAAAGAGAATTACCTCTGGCATTTCAAGTGTGTGTTAACCTACATGCACAAAAACAAAGAACAGGACTTGCTTAAAGTGAAGATAAACCTTTTACTAAATAAGTTTTATGCCTGGAGTGCAACTAGCCACCATGACTGCTCAGTTAGGAATTTATGATTAGATCACCCTGTGAGGTTGCTTCAGGTAAGTTTTATTACAGCGCCCCTTTCCACGCACAATTTTCGATGGCATGTGGGGTAAACCACACTTATCTCAGGATCAGCAGTTCCCTGTCCTTCTGCATTTACCAGGTGTACTTGGGGGAAGACATAACCCTGGCACTCCAACCTCTTCCCTGATTTGAAGTGTCAAAGTGTTTTGGAAATCAGGTCTTGGTGTTAAAACTCTCAGGGAACTCTGGTAGGATTCAAGGGCACTCAGTGCCTTTGAATGTTGATGAGGAACAACTGCCTGGCCCACCCATGGTGAAAACCTTCTAAAAACCCATGAGCAGAACGACTTTGAATTATGAGTAAGAAGATCAGGGAAAATCTGGTTTCTGCTCTGCCTATTATTTGTCAGAGACACAAGAATTTGTGCACATATTTTCACCCTCTCCCAACACCCCCTCCTTGCAGCTATTTAAAGTATTTTACAAAGGGGGTGTTTCAAAGAGATGTGACCACAAGGTATGCACAAAATTCAGATTTCTCTTATGTACATTGCAGGGCTCTCCTGGCATTTATAATCACCTAGATGAAAAATGTGCTCTCCCCATTTCCCGTCATTGTTGTAAAGGAAACAATCCAGCATCAGTGGAATCTATCTCAGTGTTCTCTGAAGGATCATTTGTCAGCTGAGTAAGGCACATGCTTGAAGAGGTTTCAAGTAATTCTTGTTTGCACTACTTTTCTATAGTAAATCTGGGGATTGACCCTAGATAAAGATAGACTGAGCTCCCTGCTGACACCAGCAACTTGCCATGTGAAAAGCCACCTTAGGGATTGGTCCTCAGGCCCAGGAGATGATGCTACTGGAGGAGATATGATTGGTCTCTACTGAACCCTGCCTACATTGTAGATTTATGAGCAAAATGAATGTTGTTTTTTTAAGCCATGAAGTTTTGGGGTGGTTTGTTACGCAGCAATAGATGGTTGTAACATTGGATTTCCAGGATATCACATTCCCAATTTTCTTCTGCCTCATTGCCACTTTTACTTGGTCTTTGATAATTATGCTCATCCTGCTTTGTTTTTTACTTTTATTTGAAATGATGGAAAATTTTAGTCATACACAAAATAGCAAAGTAGAATAAACTTCCACCTGCCCCTTAACCAGCTTCAACATTTCTTTCTCAGGGCAATCTTATTTCATCTGTGCTCCTACCTACTTCCCTCAACCCCACCCATATTATTTTTAAACAAATTCCTCAGACTGTCTTTTTGATATCATATTCTCTTGGTAATCTCACCTGGCCTCATGGCTTTACATATCCTTATGATGAAAACTCCCAAATTTATTACCTGCATTAAAGCATTGTGGCTCAAAGCATGGATTCTGATATTCACATGCCTGGATTCAAATCATGGCTCTTCCATAAACCACCTTGGTGACCTTAGGCAAATTATTTAATCTCTATCTGTGAAATAAGAGATGGTAATATTTTTTACTACTTCCTGGGATTGTTGAGAAGATTAGGTAAATTTCCTAATTTTGGAAACAGGTTCCAAATCCTGTTTCCATTTCCATATGTAAAATACTTAGAGCAGTAGCTGCACATATATACTTGTTGGCTTTATTGTCTCCAAGCCAGATCTCTTGCCTAAACTCCAGACTTATACGTCCAACTGCTTAGTTGGCATCCTCACTTAGATGTCAAATACATCTCAAGTTTACCACACCCCTGGTCTCCCCTATATCCCACACTGCCCTGCCCTCAGGCTTTACCATTTCAGTTAATGGCATCTCCATCTTTCCATTTGCTTCGTCCCAAATGCCATGATGTCATCCTTTACTTCTCTTTTGTTCTCATGTCTTACATCATATCCTGTTGGCTCTGCTTTCAAAATATACCCAGAGCCCTTCACCATTATTATCCTTGTAGAAACTTCTATCATCTCTTGCCTGAAATACTGCAGTAGCTTCCTAACTGGTCTGCCCACTTTCACTTTTCCTCCCCATCCCTCCCCCAATAGTCTGCTTTTTTTTTTTTAATCCTCACTCAAGGATATTTTTCCATAGATTTTCAGAGAGCGTGGAAGAGAGAGGGAAAGACAGATAAATATTGATGTGAGAGAAACACATCAATTGGTTGCCTCCTGCACAAGCCCTGACCAAGGCCCAGGCTGAGGAGGACCTGCAACCAAGGTACATGCCCTTTCCCAGAATCAAACCCAGGACCATTCAGTCCATAGGCTGATGATCTATCCATTGAGCTAAACCAGCTATGGCAATAATCTGCTCTTAATAAACAGAATGGTCTTTTTAAAAAACTGTAAGTCAGCACGGCTGGTGTGGCTCAGAGGTTGAGCATTGACCTCAGGAGGTCACGGTTCAATTCCAGATCAGGACACATGTCAGGGTTGGGGACTCGATTCCCAGTGGGGGTGTGCAAGAGGCAGCCAATTGATGATTCTCTCTCATCATTGGTGTTCCTGTCTCTCCCTCTCCCTTCCTCTCTGAAATGCATAAAAATATATTAAAAAATTTTTAAAAAAGTAAGTCAGATCATGTTCTGCTTAAAACCATCCAGTGCCTTCTAGTATGTTTCAAAGTGAACACTAGAAGTCCTTACAATCCTTTGATCTGTCTGTACTCATTTTACTCCAGCCTCACTGCCCTCTTTTCTTTCCCTTGAAAATGCCCAGAGGGCTCTCACAGTAGGTCTTTACAATTCAGCTGTTCCCTCTCCCTGAAATTCTCTTTGCCCAGATCTTCACAGCTAACTCTTTCACATCCTTTAGTCTTGGATTAAATGTTACCTTCTCATTTAATGAACATCTTTCTTTAATAAGTTTGGGTCCTGGCCAACCATCCCTCTCACACCTTCAACATTCTCAGTCCCCCTTACTCTGCTCTACTTTTTCTTCTTTCCTTGGTATTACCTTCTAACATACTTATAATCTGCTCATTATTTTGTATTTATTCCATGTCTCCTGCTAAAATGTAAGCTTCATAAGGGTATCTTTATCTGTTTTGGTCACTGCTGAATCTCAAATCCATATAATAGTGTTACAGAATTTACCAGGCGACCGAAAAATACACAGTGAGTACTCGGAGATTCAGGGAAAATCCATTTATTTTCAGATGTACTAGTACAGTGACTCAGGGGAGCCTGTTTCCAAACCCTGAGTGAATGAATATGGAGGAAGCTTTCCCTTTATACCCTTTGGTTTCTTTGTCCCCCAAATATGGATCAGGCTTCCAGATCTTTCACGGACTTTGCGAAAAGCCCCATGTGTTGGCATGGCGGATGTGAGACCGCACCCAAAGGCCTGGCCTGGCACCAGTGCTAATAACGCCCTCCAGGGTTTGTGTATGGTTCATGGTTTATGGCCTCTGTAAAATGGGAGTATTCTGGGAAACAGGTTCTGCAAGACAGGACAGGCATCAATGGAGTTAATTATCGGCTAGCAAGAGTGTGTGTTAGGGGGCAGGTTACTGGCACAGATTCAGATTGCTAGTCCCTCCCAAAATGTCTTATATTCCCCATCAATAGTGCTTGCCACAAGTAGACACTAGATAGATAGATAGATAGATAGAGATAGATCTGTATTTTAGGAAGATCACTCAAAAGCAATATGGAGGATAGTCTGGAGGAGAGAAAGAAAGGATGTGTATAATCATCCTTACAAGAAATGATAATGAGAGCCTGAGCTAGAAAAGAGGCAAGAAGGGAGATGAGTAGGTATTTATTGGTAGAACTAACAGAAATGGATGGCAGAAGAAAGGGAGGGGGGGAGAGATTGAAGTAGGGGAAAGTGGTTAGGGATGAATTTCAGGCATTGGGGAGGAAAAATTTTCCTTCTATGCTTCATTGTTCTTGACTGAGAACTCTTGTAATAAAAGACAGATTAACAAGAGAAAAACAAACAGAAGTTTAATAACATGTATATCTCATATATACATAGGAAATACCCAGGAAATCTGAGTAAAACTCCCCCAAATAGCCAAGCTACCACCTTAAATATCATCTTCAACTAAAGACAAAAGAAAGATGTTAAGGGTGGGGAGGCTAGTTATGGGAAGTTATCAGGAAAAGTACAGTTAATGCGATAAGATTGTTATGTAGATTTAAGTGGCCTCCATTGATAAGAGTTTCCCATGATTCAGAGTTATTCTTCTCTTCCTGACAGAGGGGGTGATAGCCTTACAAATGGAGATTTCCCTGATAAATGTAATTTTTCCTTACAAAAAAGTAAATTTGAGTCTATTTAGAGATTTTCCTGTATCTGCTTTTTTTAAACACAAAATACTCATAGGCCATGGAGGCACATTTGGTGAGGCATATTCTGCTCTTCAGTTGCCACCTATTTTTTTCTTCTACCCCCACAGGTGAGCTAACAGCTGGACTTGGACAAATAGTTGTTATTGACTGATGGGCTAACACATTTAAAAAAAAAAAAAAGGTTAGCTAACTACCCCCAACTGCCATTATTTGCTGGAACTACACCTATGACATCCCCAAATACATGGTCCCCTTTTTCCTGAGTAATACTTTTAGCTGGACACAATGATGTTATTGTAATGAACCCAGTTATGAATAACTAGAAAAGAGCAAGGAAAGGCCAAATAGCATAGGCATGCCATTTGTGCAGCTTTGCCAGGAAGTTGCAGTTTAACACTCCCCAAGTCTATTCCCCAGGGTTCACCAGGGAAAGGGTCATATGCCCAGTCAAGTCTGGATGAAATGGGAACAGGTTATTGGCCAGAGTAGGCGTGGCCACTGCATGGGTGGGAAGGTTTAAGATATTTAATCTCCTAAACCAGCGGTTCTCAACCTGTGGGTCGAGACCCCTTTGGGGGTCGAACGACCCTTTCACAGGGGTCACCTAAGACCATCGGAAAACACATATATAATTACATATTGTTTTTGTGATTAATCACTATGCTTTAATTATGTTCAATTTGTAACAATGAAATTGGGGGTCACCACAACATGAGGAACTGTATTAAAGGGTCGCGGCATTAGGAAGGTTGAGAACCACTGTAATAAACAAAGGAGTTCTCTCTCTTGCCTCTGGTACTCTTGCTGTTTTGGCTCCTGTCTTGTGGGGGCTCTCACACTCCTGTATTCACGCACTTGGGTCACAGCCATGTGGAGCCTGCAATAAATGGAATAATGTGCTACAACTAGCCTAATGCTAAACCAGACCCAATTCCACCATACAAAGGGAACTTTGGATGCTATCTTTGCTTCCAGCTTTACTGAATCTCCCACTGCACATCCTCTAGGACTGGATTAAGGGAAATGGGACTTTGTAAACTGAAGAATATAATTTCATGCAAATAAAAATCACTCATTCTCCCTCCCATTCCAGTTTCAGAAAATTATTATAATTATTATTATTATTTGAGATATCATAAGGACCTGACCCCCAGTGCGGAAAGGGATACCTCACTTTCTCCAATCACACTTTAGCTAGACACTATATTCCCAAGATACCCATGCAGCAAATGCAATGTGGTCTAAGCGAAAGAGAATGTCGGTTGTGAAATGATCAAAAGGTCAACACTGAGGACAGAAAACTTCTGGTTGTGGGGAAGTGACAGTGGGCACCCTTCCTCAAATGGGCACACAAATTGGTGTCTGCTTGCGTCAGACTCTTGGTTATTCCCTCAAATGTGGAGCTTGGCAGACAGAGGAGGTTGGGCAAAGCTCACTCTTTGAAAGAGAAATAAACCCTTCTCTTTGATCCCCCAAATGTTGACAGAAGAAAATTACCCAAAGCTCACAGTAGCAGAAACCCACCTGAGAGACTGGCTTCTTCATTTCATCACAGTGTTTACTATGAAGGAATCCTGTGGTGCACTCTTAAAGAAAACGTGAATAGGATCCTCTCTCCAATTTATCTTTTCTGTAAATATGACCTTTCATATCTTAGATTTTTTTTGACAGAAAATCAAAACCTTAATGTATAGATTTCAACATATTTACCAAGTGGTGTATTTATTTAGAACAATATTCAACATCATGAAACTACAATGTTGGCACACATCCATGTTCCTCACAATGATTTGACTTGTAATTGACAATAAAGTGTTAATTAAAAAGCAAATTTTTTTGGTACATCACTTTTCTTTTCAAAACTTGAAATAAATTGCCATTTTGAATTTGCAGTTCAGAACTCCATTTGCAGTTCTTAACCTAGAAGGCCTGAAACAGTGTGATATATATTTAATCACAGAGAATGGCCCCTGCCCCCCAGTGGTAAGAGTGGTACTGGGGTATGATTTTGTTTTAATTTGTTTTATGCTGAAAGGCATGACCATTTACAGAGCTGTCCTGTAAAACATGTCAAATACTAGTCACCTCATGTTACCAGCACCCTCATGGAGAATAGCCAGTGGATTTTTTTCCCAGTTCATGCTGGGCAATCTCTTTCTTATGTGTGTGAACTTCGCAGGATGTCAAGTACCCCAGTACAAATGAATAGAGTATTTGAGGGGTTCCTGCAAACCCTCTAATGATCTTCCTCTTTGAGCAGATAGCATTTTATTGTGTAAATTACAAAAACAACACAGAGCCCAGCATGAAGAGGATGGGAAACTGGCATTAAGCCAAAGAAGAACCTGGACCTCAGACTTAGCTCCCTGGACCTCAGGAGCCATGCAAGTGTTGCAACAGAATCATTTTTTAGTTGCATGGGAACCCTGGTGGACCAGGAAACCCTTTATAATATGGTGCTGAGTCTTATTCTCAGTTGGAACCCAAGTGAAGATAATTGTGCTTTCTGTTGGACCTTATTCTTCAACAGCGTGAAGATCACCTGATGTGATCTTCAGTGTGGGGAAAACCCTCCTTCAGCATCTGCTCTTGTCCCCATTGTTATGTTAACACCACTACTTCCTGTTGCTGTTTTTTATTTTCAGCAGAGCTTTCACAGTATTCTAAAACCTAGAGAGTCAGCGCTAAAAGGTTCCTTAGAGTGCTTAAACCTCTTATTCCCCCTCCCCCTCGCCCCCAAGCTTTCTTGAGGTTTAATTGACAAATAAAATGTACAATATTTAAAGTGTACATTGTGGAGGAGTCCCCATCTACTTATTTTGAATGTTTGTCTGTTTTAATCCTCATCCAAGGATACTTTTCCATTGATTTTTAGAGAGAGTGGAAGAGAGAGGGAAAGACAGAGAGAAATATCGATGTGAGAGAAACACATCAATTGGTTGCCTCCTGCACGCGACCTGACCAGGGTCCGGGTCAGGAAGGAGCCTGCAACCGAGATACATGCCCTTGCCTGGAATTGAACCTGGGACCCTTCAGTCTGCAGGCCGATGCTCTATCTACTGAGCCAAACTGGCTAGGGCCCTATCTACCTATTTCACACATCCATCACCTCACATATTCCCCTCCCCCCCTTTTTTTTAGGTGAGAACATTTAAGTTCTACTCTCTGAGCAAATTTCAATAAAGCAATACAATACATTATCAACTATGGTCACTGTGTTTGATATTAGACTAGAGGCCTGGTGCATGAAATTTGTGCACGGGTAGGGTCCCTAGGCCTGGCCAGGGATCAGGGCCGATCAGGGCCTTCCTTCCCCAGCTGCTGGCTGCTGGCCGGGGCCTTCGTTCTATGCCGCCCCCTGGTGGTCAGGATACATCATTGCAAGTGATCAAACTCCCGGTCTCCCGGTCTCCTGGTCGAACTCCTGAGGGGACACTTTGCATATTAGCCATATATATATATGTAATCCCCAGACCTTATTCATCTTATAGCTGAAAGTTTATATTCTTCTATCAGAGTCTACATAGTTCCTCTACCCCAGCCTCTGGCAGCTACTTTTCTACTCTGTCTCTATTAGTTTTGTTATGGAATTGGCACGAAAAGTCAATAGTCAAGCACTCGGAGGTTTCCCGAGAGACCTTTAATCAAGCAGCGCTGCTGGCTCAGGGGATATAAAGATCCAAAGCCTGAACAAGTGATACAATGAGATTGCCCCATATATATATTCCTGGGTTTCTTTGTTTTCTAACTACCAGGCTTTTGTGGTGGGCTCCTGAGTCAGAATGGGGAAGTTAGATTGCATCTAAATGCCTGTTCTGGGTAGTGCCTCCAGCTAAGCTGTTACATTCTTTTGTTTATGGCCCATTGTAAATTGGGAGTAATTAGGACTATAGGTCTTGCAAGACCAGACTGTTAAGAAAGGGCAGTGACTTAATCATAGGCTACCAAGAATGTACTGATTAACAGATTCAGGCTGCTAGTCTTTCTATATCCTTTCTCAGTTTGTCTTCTCCTCCTCCTCCTCCTCCTCCTCCTCCTCCTCCTCCTCCTCCTCCTCCTCCTCCTCCTTCTCCTTTCTCCTTTCTCCTTTCTTCTTTCTTCTTTCTTCTTCTTCTTTATTCCACATGTAAGTTGATACCACACAGTATTGTCTGTCTCTGTATGACTTACATCACTTTGCATATTTCCATCAAGGTCCATCCATGTTGTCCCAAATGGCAGGATTTCTTTTCTCACTGCTGACCATATTCCAGCACTTGCTGTATCTTGTCTTTTTGACGATAGCCCTTGTAAGAGTTGTGGGTGGCATCTTATTGCAGTTTTGATGAAATTTCTCTGATAAATAGTGATGTTGAGCCACCTTTTCATTTACCTTTTGACCAACTGTATGTCTTCTTTAGAAAAATGTCTATTCAGTTCCTCTGTCCATTTTAAAATTACATTGTTTCTTTGTTGTTTTCCATTGGTTTTTATAAATTCTTTATTTTGTATATTAACCCCTAATCATATATATGATTTGCAAATATTTTCTCCCATCCTGTAAGTATCCTTTTCGTTTCATTGATGATTTCCTTTGCTGTACAGAAGCTTTTTAGTTTGATGTAGTACCAATGATTAATTTTTGCTTTTGTTGCTTTTGGTGTCAAATCCAAAATTCATTGCCAAGACAGTTGTCAAGGAGCGACAGCCCTTTTTAATATCCCTCATACAGTTGCCTGTGCCAATGGCAGCCTCAAGCTGCACTGAGTACGTTCATCTTTCTGGTCTCTCTTCCAGGTTTGCTGAGTCTATGGAAGAGGCAGGGTCATCTATGATTACCGTAGAGAAAGCAGCATGATTTATTAAACACGTTCTGATTCTTAGTGTCCCTAAGGTGGAGATAACTTGGGGCTTATTGATTTCCATGGCTTTTCTGAAAATGGCCTCTTTCAACACTATGTGGGTTTTGTAATTTCTATTTTAAGAGCGTATCTTGCATGTTGGGTATATTATTATTGTTGTTGTTTTAGACAGCAAGTAACATGAGCAAACAACATGGCTTTCATTCTGTAAAGTTGAGTGTATTAAAATTATCAACTGATCCTTGGCTTTGAATTATTTATATTTTTTCATAAACTGTTGACAGTGGTAATGGGATCAGACCTCAAGCTGCTGGTGCAAGCAAGTGCTTGACTTGTCTGCTTTCCTTGCCTTTAGGGGAAGTCACAGGCAGAGCATTACCTTGATCATGACTTGCGCCTTTATGTGTATTGACTAACGTACAGGTGCATTACAGCTGCAAGAGGAAAAAGGGGAGCAGTATACCTCTTTCCTAAAGCCTTGTGTTCAAAGTGTGCCTATAATCTGATGAAGGCTTCCCTGTCAGAAGAGGCAGATTGTCAGGGGTCCATCCCATGATATTTCAGTGAAGTTCCTCCCTTAACTGTCACATTTCAGCTTGACATCCCAGACACTCTGTTTCTCCTCTGCCTCACCTCCTGGATGACCAACTCTCTCCTAAGAAAGATGACACAATTGGCTCTGACCCTGCTTGTTCTCCGTACTCCACACATATTATCATCCCCAAACTTGGTCCAAGCTGAGTCCTTCAACACTGCTTGGAATGAGCGGTCTTGGTCTAGAAGGGAGATCCAGAAGCAAACACAATTTTCCAGTGGAAGCTGGGGGACAGCATGGTGGTTGGGGCCCATCTACCTTTCTGCCTCCTCCATCCCTGAGATCCCAAAGTCTTCTGCCAATCCTGCCTCAGCCTCTTTCACACTTTTAAGGACAAAATCTATGGAGGGGAGAGGACATCTCAGCTAGGGGACAGAGGAGAGGAAGAGAAGTGAGACCAAGAAGGTATGCTTAGTGAATTGGTTTCACCAGAGCACATGTTTTAAACTAGAGAATTTTAAGTAGGAGGAAGATAAGTGATGTAAGACTATTGAAGACCATTATTAAAGAATTTAGAATCTGTTAGTTAAAAGTCATTAGAGATGTTTTTTATGATATTACTGATTTTTAGGATTGTCATTTACTGAATAAAGTATAAAAATACCCTACTAGATGGTAGAGTGTTTATTTTTCTTGATATTCTCTTAATTATTGCTTTTAAAAATAATTTTGAGACTATCTTATTTATTGTATACAATTTTAGAATTGCTATATCTTCCTTGTAAGTTGATTTTTATATAGTGCCTCTCTTACCTGGAATAATGAATTTTGCCTTTAAGTTTACTTTGTATGATATTAATAGTGAAACACCAGTTTTCTTTTGGTTAGTGTTTGCCTAAGAGCAAAATGCTTTCTTTGCTTTTAGAACATCTTGGAGTTTCTCCTCCTGCCTTTCCAACCTATCTTTACTGTGTCCTTGTCTTTCTTCTTCTTTTTTTTTTCTTCTTAATTAAATCTTTATTGTTTAGATTATTACATGTGTTCCTCTTCCCGCCCCCCCCCCCCATAACTCCCCTCCTCCCAGTTCCCGCCCCACCATCCACCCTCACTCCCCACCCACTGTCCTCATCCATAGGTGCATGATTTTTGTCCAGTCTCTTCCCGCATCTCCCACACCCCTTTCCCCCCCAAGAATAGTCAGTCCATTCCCTTACTATGTCCCTGATTCTATTATGATCACCAGATTATTTATTCACTTGATTCTTAGATTCACTTGTTGATAGATGCATGTTTGTTGTTCATAATTTGTATCTTTACCTTTTTCTTCTTCTTCCTCTTCTTAAAGGATACCTTTCAGCATTTCATATAATATTGGTTTGGTGGTGATGAACTCCTTTAGCTTTTCCTTATCTGTGAAGCTCTTTATCTGACCTTCAGTTCTGAATGATAGCTTTGCTGGATAAAGTAATCTTGGTTGTAGGTTCTTGGTATTCATCACTTTGAATATTTCTTGCCATTCCCTTCTGGCCTGCAAAGTTTCTGTTGAGAAATCAGCTGACAGTCGTATGGGTACTCCCTTGTAGGTAACTGAGTTTCTTTCTCTTGCTGCTCTTAAGAGTCTCTCTTTGTCTTTTGCTCTTGGCATTTTAATTATGATGTGTCTTGGTGTGGTCCTCTTTGGATTCCTTTTGTTTGGGGTTCTCTGTGCTTCCTGGACTTGTAAGTCTATTTCTTTCACCAGGTGGGGGAAGTTTTCTGTCATTATTTCTTCAAATAGGTTTTCAATATCTTGTTCTCTCTCTTCTTCTGGCACCCCTATAATTCTGATGTTGGTACGTTTGAAGCTGTCCCAGAGGCTCCTTACACTATCTTCGTATTTTCTGATTCTTTTTTCATTTTGCTTTTCCGGTTGGGTGTTTTTTGCTTCTTCACATTTCAAATCTTTGCCTTGATTCTTGTGCTCCTCTGGTCTTCTGTTGGGAGTCTGTATAATATTCGTTATTTCAGTCCGTGTATGTTTAATTTCTAGTTGGTTCTTTATCATAACATCGAGGGTCTCATTAGATTTGTTGAGGATCTCATTAAGTTTATCAGCGGCTTCTAGACAGTTCTTGAGAGACCTTAAAAGTGTGGTTTTGAACTGAATATCCTCCATTGACAGTTTTGTCCTGTTTCTTTGTCTCCGCATTTTTTTATGCTTTCTTGGTGTACCCCCTTTTCTTCTTTCTTTCTCCTATTCCTGAGTACCCCAAACCCAGGCCTTGAACCTGCAGGTATATGTGTTACTCATTACTTTCTACCTATGGGAGCTTATCTTATGGCTTTAACTGTTATCCTGTGGAAGCTACATTTTACACCTTCCCTCCAGTCTCAGATTTCTAACTGCCTCTCATCCTACCTCCAGCGTCTTCTCTTCACAATCAACCCCTTGTCTATATTCTCTACACCATTCTTTTTAATTTTCCCTCTTGGGCTTAGATCCTGGGAGTAATCTTTTCTCCTTTATTTTCTATATTAGAAGGTTGGTGCTTGAAAATTCGTGCACTGGGGGGTGGGGGAGGGTGGGCGGATCCCTCAGTCTGGCCTGCACCCTCTTGCAGTCTGGGAGTCCTCAGGAAATGTCCAACTAATGGCTTAGGCCCGCTCCTGGAGTGGGCCTAAGCCGCAGTTTGGCCTCCCTTTACGGGAGGCAATTGTGTGGGTGATCCGGGGACAGTGCTGGCTGGTGAGCGGCCAACCTCCCCTCCCCACATTGCTGTCCCCTCCCTCTGCCTGCTGGCATGCGCCTTGGCTGGCCTGGCGCTGCCTGCTCGCAGGCCCCGCCCCCTGCCGACCTGTCATTTATCTGTTTAGTAGATTTGCATATTACACTCTTATTATATAGGACTAGAGGCCCGGTGCACAAAAATTTGTGCACTCGGGGGGAAGGGGGGTTTCCCTCAGCCTGGCCTGTGCCCTCTCGCAGTCTGGGACCCCTCGGGAGATAACAACCTGCTGGCTTAGGCCTGCTCCCAGGTGGCAAAGGGCAGGCCTAATCCCTAGGTGCAGCCCCTGGTCGGGCTCAGAGCAGGGCCGATTGGGGAGTTGGGGCGCCGCCCCTGTCATGCACAGAGCAGGGAGGATCAGGAGGTTTCGATACCACCCTCAGTCACGCTCAGGGTAGGGCTGATTGGGAGGTTGGGGCACCGCCCCCTGTCACACTCAAGGCAGGGTCGATGGGGAGGTTGCGGCGCCACCCCCTGTCATACACAAAGCAGGGCCAATCAGGGGGTTGGGGCGCTGCCCCCTGTCATGCACAGAGCAGGGTCCATCAGGGGGTTGGGGAGCTCCCCCCTGTCACGCACAGAGCAGGGCAGATCAGGGGGTTGGGGCGCCGCCACTCTCACACTCAGGGCAGGGCCGATGGGGAGGTTATGGCTCTACCCCGTCACACACAGAATAGGGCCCATGGGGTGGGGGGGTTGGGGCGCTGCACCCTGTCACACACAGAGCCGCAGGGCGATCAGGGGGTTGGGGAGCTCCCCCCTATCAGGCACAGAGCAGGGCTGATCAGGAGGTTGGGGCACCTTCCCCTGTCAGGAACAGAGCAGGGCCAATAGGGAGGTTGTGGCCCCGCCCCCTGTCACACACAGAGCCACAGGGCGATCAGGGGGTTTGGGTGCTGCCCCCTGTCATGCTGATCCTGATGCCGGGAGGCCTCTCGGCTCCGCTGATCCTGGTTCTGGGAGGCACATTACCCTTTTACTATATAGAATAGAGGCCTGGTGCATGGGTGGGGGCTAGCTGGTTTGCCCTGAAGCGTGTCCTGGATCAGGGTGGGGGTCCGCACTGGGGTGCCTGGCCAGCCTGGATGAGGGGATGATGGCTATTTGCAGCTGGTCACACACCCTTCAGGGTGGGGGTCCCCACTGGGGTGCCTGGCCAGTCTGGGTGAGGGGCTGAGGGCTGTTTTCAGTCTGGGACTGAAGCTCCCAACTGCTCCTTTTTTCTTTTTTCTTTTTTCTTTTTTATTCTGGGCCAGCTTTAGCTCTGAGGCTTGGCTCCAGCTCTGAGGCCTCACCTGCTGAAAGTAGGTATCTGGTTTGTTTCAGTTCTATAATCGAAACTCTGTATCAACTCCAGCTCTGAGATCCCGGCTCCCTGAAAGCAGATTTCTGGGGTTTTGTTTAGCTTCTATATTTGTTACAATGTTCAAACTGCAGGCTCAGAAGCCGGCAAGGCAGGCAGGGAATGTTGGAGTCCTCCATCACTGAAGCAAGCAAGCCTCATGTTCAGTTTAAGCTGCCTGGCTGCCAGCCGCCATCTTGGCTGGCAGTTAATTTGCATATCTCGCTGATTAGCCAATGGGAAGGGTAGCGGTCGTATGCCAATTGCCATGTTTCTCTTTTATTAGATAGGATTATGCTGTCTAAATCCCATGGCCTTGGGTGGAATGCCTACCAGAATCTCAATAGTAAGGCCACAGAGAAAGAGCAAAGCTGGAATTGGTGGGGGAGGGGGGTGGGGGGAGTAATTTATAGCAGCCATGTTAGGTTATCTACTGTCATTCTTCTCTTACTCTCAGTTTCAATTCCTGTGAAGCCCTGGATTACAAGAACTATCCAGGAAAGCTTTCCAGCCCAAGACACCCAAATTCTTAATAAATAGGTACTTTTTGGTGATTGTGACATTCAGTGAAAATCTCTGGCAACATTTCCCTAGATTTGAAAAGAAACAAGAATCAGATGAAGATATAGGGAAGCCATTATGTGACAATGTGGAAAACATGTGCTCACAGTTTATGAATGGGATGGTAGGAAATGCTTGTCCCAATGAGGATAATTTCTTCTTGTTCAGAATCTCCCTCCAAATTCTCCCTGAACCCCAGGATAAACTCCAAAGTGGAAAAAAATTCCTTCCCAGGAGATTTTCTATTATGTTTCTCTTTTCTGTATGAGCAGCATGGATGAAGAATTCTGCGATTGAGTTGAAGTCACATCTAACTGTTAAGCTATGGCAATAGATATTGAGCATCACTATTGGCTACCATATAAGGAAGTTAATGGGATTTGTAGTTTTAAATGTTATTGTTTTTTTTCTATAGTAATATTTCTGCAATCCCCTCGGTTATCTTTCCAGAGTGATGGAAAATGCCCTGGTTTCTGTGAGAAGTCTCTAACCTTTAAAAATCCTCACCCAGTTTTCTTTTACCTGGAGAATTGTTTTTCTTTTTGAGAAAATGCTCCTTCCTTGTACTGAACAGTGGACTGAGATCCCTTAAATAGAGTGGAGGGAATGGGGCCAGTTGGATTTGCCATTCTGTCTTCCCAGGAGAATGAGGGAATTAACATGTAATTCTCTGGACCTAGAGTTCCGGGGGTCTATTTGAAAGGAAGGAAGTATTCCTTGATTTTCATGACCTATTTAAAAGTTTTGTGGGAGTTGCAATCACTTGAGATTTTTCTAAGAAAAGAACAAGTCTAAATATAATCCTAAAAGGCAGCTAACCTGACAATAAAGCACACCCTGTTGCCAAGATTATTTCTTAAAAATCTTCCCTGGCCATCACTGGCTGTGCCTGCTTCCATACCTTACTTCATGCTCCCTCTTCCTGGCAGCTCTATTGGCCTTCTTGCATGAGGGGTGAGGGGGGAGTGCTTCCCAGGCTTCCCAAGGCTCATGTGACACACACATCCCACTTGCACATTTGAATTTCTTTTCTTTCTGGTGGAAGGTGTTTTCCATAGACTTTGTGGTTGCATGTAATAGGAGCATCATGCTAACAATTTTGAGAACTTAGAATGTCATAGGCATTCTTTTTTTTTTTTTAAAAAAAAATATTTTTATTGATTTCAGGGAGGAAGGGAGAGGGAAAGAGAGATAGAAACATCAATAAGAGAGAATCATTGATCGGCTGCCTTCTGCACACCTCCCTACTGGGGATTGAGCCTGCTAGGCATTCTTTTAAGCACTCATGTATTAAATTCATTAATTTATTTAACCCTTACAACAATACTAAGAGGTAGTTGTGTTGCCATTTTATGTCTGGGGAAATTAAAGCACAGAGAGATTAGGTTACTTTCCCAAGGCCACCCAGCTAGTAAATACCAAAGCTCAAGCTCTTAACCCTGAGACTATGGTCACTCTAGGATTTGGGGTCACCCAGGATATTCAGGATGTAATGAACGTTAACTGGACTCACAAGGTGGTTCAGTCCTCTGAAGTTCTCATTAAACCTGATTGGAAGAAGTGACTCAGAGCCCTAGCCAGATTGGCTCAGTGGGTGCAGGGGTCCTCAAACTACGGCCCGCGGGCCACATGAAAATACAAATATTGTATTTGTTCCCATTTTGTTTTTTTACTTCAAAATAAGATATGTGCAGTGTGCATAGGAATTTGCTCATAGTTTTTTTTTTTTTTAAATATATTTTATTGATTTTTTACAGAGAGGAAGGGAGAGAGATAGAGAGTTAGAAACATCGATGAGAGAGAAACATCGATCAGCTGCCTCCTGCACATCTCCTACTGGGGATGTGCCCGCAACCCAGGTACATGCCCTTGACCGGAATCGAACCTGGGACCTTTCAGTCCGCAGGCTGACGCTCTATCCACTGAGCCAAACCGGTTTCGGCTCATAGTTTTTTTTTTAAACTATAGTCCGGCCCTCCAACGGTCTGAGGGACAGTGAACTGACCCCCTGTTTAAAAAGTTTGAGGACCCCTGGCCGGTAGAGCATCGACCTGCAGACTGAAGCATCCTGGGTTCCATTCCAGTCAAGGGCACGTACCTCGGTTGCAGGCTCAATCCCCGGCCCTGGTCAGGGCAAGTGCAGGAGGCAACCAATTGATGTGTCTCTCTCACATCAATGTTTCTCTCCCTGTCTCTTCCCCTCCCTTCCACTCTCTCTAAAAAATCAATGGAAAAATATCCTAGGGTGAGGAATAACAATAAATAAATAAGTAAGTAAATAAATAATTGAGAGAGAAAGTTCATAGAGCTTAGAAATTTATCTCCAGATTTGAGAGGACTTAGAGATCCGGTTGTCAAGGAAGCTGAGGCTCTGGGGCAGTTAGAGGAGAATCCTGTGTGCTTCATCTCATCTGACTGCATCTTCCTGTCAAGGCTGCCAAGAATGAATAGGAAGTGGTGCTTGGTTTGGATTGGGTATTCATAATGTTCTAAGAGCCAAATGGAATTCTCATGAAGTGGGTTTTTTGCCCCTCTGGAGTTTTCTATACTAGGACATGACTGTGATTTTAATAGTTTTACTTATTAAAATCATCAGAAAGTAAATATGTACAGTAATTAAAATGTTTCTAATTTTATATGAAAGGAAAACTTTGAAAACTTAGATTTAAGCAACTAACTTTTGTTTAGAACTGCCATATCATCCAACATAAAATTATTCACAGTCTAGATCTGGATTTTCAGGATTATCGTACTAAGATTCTGAAAAAGCAATTTGACACACTGATCTATAAAAGTGTGACTTGCCCGGGGGATTAGGAGGTGAGTTTCTGTAGTAATTAGGTGTGCCAGAAATAATTTCCTCCCTCCTCCCCCTTTTTCTCCCTCCTTTTCTACATTTATTTGCATTGCTCTTGGTCTCTCATGCCTTTCTTCTGGGATTGTCTAATATAATGAATTTCTCTTCCTCTATCCTAGAAAGTACCACTATTTCCATGAACTCATGGAGCTATAAGTGTGTGTGTGTGTGTGTGTGTGTGTGTGTTTCATTGATCTTGGGGTATTTCAAAGAAATATAAAGTCTTAAATCAGGAATTCCCAGGGAAAAGGAATTTTAATGGAATGGATTTTTCTCTTGAACTGAAGGTTAATCAGGAAGGACCCTTCACTTTACAACTTTTCAGCTATTTGGTTGCATATTTTTTCCTAATCCACAAGTGCATTCTCTGGACTTTGATGATATGAGAAGCTATCTGGTAAAAGTACATTGACCAGTAACTATAAGCCCCGTGTTCCAGTCTGCATTCTTTCATTTGCCAACTCTCTGTTCCTTGGGAATTATGACTCTTCACTAAGCCATCTGTAAAATGGAGATAGTAACACTTACTCTACCCTACCTCATCAGGGCTGTAGAGTGTATCAAATTAGAAAAAGAGAGTAGAAATGCTTTGAACCAGTCTTAGGTTTTATTTTGATGAAGATGACAACTACCAAGTTTTGAGTGCCTAGGGGTCAAGTACTTAGTACATGTTATTGTTATTTCTGCAACAAGCTTAAAATATATTTCTTGTTTGTTGTTGTTTTTTTTTTGTTAATCCTCACCTGAGGATATTTTTTTCCCATTGATTTTTAGAGAGTGGGAAGAAGTGGGGGCTTGGGGTGGGGGTGGGGGAGAAACAATGATGTGAGAGACACATCAATTGGTTGCCTCCCCACGGTTGGGAATTGAACCTACAACCCAGGTACATACCCTTGACTGGAATTGAAACTGGGACCCTTCATTCCATGGGTTGACACTCTAACCATTGAGCAAAACTGGCTAGGGCTAAATAACAGTTCTTACAGGTAAATAAAGGTTACAGAAGGTTAACTACAAGTGTACTAACCTTAGAATGCCTTGTTTTACTTAGTAATCTTTAGTTATAAGGAACCTTAGGTTTCAGAGAGATTTCAGAGAAATCCAAAGAGAAACTGAAGGAATTATAGTTGGGTCTAAAAAAAAAGTTGTCATGAATCAAGGCCACTCTTACCTTCCTCCTCCTTCTGTCTCTGGCCACATGATTTTGCATGTTGCCTCTATTCTCTTCTCTGTATTGCCTGGCTCCTTTATAACCAGAGCTTGCACATGGCCCATAATAGGGACTCCAGACTTCTCTACATTATGGTACCTCCTGATGTGTCCATTTAGCTCAGTGGTTTTATAAACCTGCCGCTAACTGAAAACTTCCCTAGAGTCTCTTGGTTCAGATTCCTGAGGGATGAATCTGATTAGTCCAACTCATCTGTTTTACTCAAATTCCAGAACTTTGATTATTGACAAGTCCATGAATTGGCTGCCTTTGCAGTAGATGCCCTTCTCTGGATTTGCCCACTTGGGTAGAGTAGGAAGTGAGAGTAGTATGACAGCTATGTCTATTCTATTATTATGAAGGCTATTTTTGCTTTGTATTTGCAATCCCTAATATTTTCCCCAGCTTTGTTGAGATATAATTGATATATAACTCATATTTTATTGTTACCTTTTAGCCCTTGTTCCCTTTTTTCCAAAATTCCCCTGTTTCCAACATAATTCTTAATAATTGGGTCCCAGGTGATTTATAGTTTAGGCTCTGGGACACACTGCAGCTTGTCTTTATCTTCTGATTCACTATGACTTATGTTGGTTCTGTAGTTACATATATCATTATTTTATATGTTTTTCAAGGAGGTAGTAGTAAAACATGTCATATAGTTCAAAAGATCTTCTTTGTATTAACAGAAGCTATCATGTACCAGACTTATGTTGGTTCTGTAGTTACATATATCATAATTTTATATGTTTTTCAAGAAGGTAGTAGTAAAAACATGTCATATATTTCAAAAGATCTTCTTTGTATTATCTGAAGCTATCATATACTAAGATTATTGCTGGAATGTCTGTAATTTAACTTTTTAAGTCCTTAAAATAGGAACTTCATGGTAATCTAAGTAGTGTGAATACAATGAAAAAGAATGGCCTATGCTCTAGGAAGGCCTGCTGAACATGGCACTGTGAACAGACCTAAGACTTGCTTCTATTTCCCCACACTTCTTTGTTGGTTTGGTGTTTTTCTTTCTGCTGATAGATTTTGACAGTAAGGAATTCTCTTTTTGTTTATCTGAATATCTGTTTTTCTTCCCCACACACTTTTTTCTTTCATTATGACTAATAGTAAACCTATATTACTCAGCCCAGCATCAACTGTAGTGGGCAGTCCTTATATCAACTATGAGTCAGAAATGGAACTGAAACCTAATTAATATTTATGTTGTTACTGTAGAATTGAATACATCTAAAACTCCATCACAGTGGATTGGATACCTGAAATGTCAGTAACCAGGGGTGGGCAAACTTTTTGACTCAAGGGCCACAATGGGTTCTTAAACTGGACCGGAGGGCCAGAACAAAAGCATGGATGGAGTGTTTGTGTGAACTAATATAAATTCAAAGTAAACATCATTACATAAAAGGGTATGGTTTTTTTTTTCAATAGTTTTATTCATTTCAAATGGGCCGGATCCGGCCTGCAGGCCGTAGTTTGCCCACGGCTGGTCTATACTGTTCATAGCTTAACTACTAAGATTTATATGCCTTTGAAGAGAAAATCTTAATCACTACTGAAAGTTTAACTTTCTATTTTTGATATGGACTCCTCTGTGTTCCTAAATCTTAACTCTCCTTAATTTTATCCATAAGCTGGAAGCTTTCACTTTGTTAGTGAAACACCAGATTCTTTAGTTGTAGAATTATATACTGTACTAGAGGCCTGGTGCATGAAATCCGTGCAGGGGTGGTGGTGGTGCAGGGGGTCCCCTCAGCCCAGCCTGCACCCTCTCCAATCTAGGACCCCTTGGGGGATGTCTAATCCGGGGATCAGGCCTAAACCGGCAGTTGGACATGCCTCTTACAATCCTGGACTGCTGGCTCCTAATTGCTCACCTGTCTGCTGGCCTGATTGCCCCTCACTGTCTCCCCCCCCCCCCCACCCGCCCCTCCGGCCTGGTTGCCCCTAATTGCCCTCTGCTGCCAGCCAGGTCGCCCCTAACTGCTTCCTCCCCCCCCCTTGGCCCCCCCCGCCAGCCTGGTCTCCCCTAACTTCCCCCCCTGCCAGCCTGGTCACCTCTTACTGCCCCCACCCCCGTTGGCTGGTTGCCCCTCACTGCCCCCCCCCTGCCGTCCTGGTTGCCCCCAACTGCCCCCCTCCCCCCCCGCCGGCCTGGTTGGCCCCAACTGTCCCCCCGCCAGCCTGGTCAGCCCCACTGCCCCCCCTGCTGGCCTGGTCTCCCCTCACTGCCCCCCCCCCACCAGCCTGGTCACCCCACGCAGCCTGCTGTTTGGTCATTTGGTCGTCACTCACTGCCCCCCGACCCCCCGGCCTGGTTGCCCCACGCAGCCTGCTGTTCAGTCATTTGGTCGTCACTCACTGCTCCCCCCCACCCCCCAGCCTGGTCACCCCACGCAGCCTGCTGTTTGGTTGTCTGTCTGGTTGTTTTGACTTTTTATATATTGGATTGTATTTTTAAGGCAATAAATTTCCCTCTAGTGTAGTTTTAGCTGCACCTTACCTCATATGTTTTATAGAGTTTTAATTGTAATTCAGACTAAGTATTTTCTAATTCCCATTGTTATTTATTTCTTCTTTGATCCATGATTCACTTACAGGCATTTTTTAAAACTTACTGTCATAAATGTATTTAGACTCTTTCTTCTGGATGGTAGGTTGAAACTAGAAGTTGGTTAAGATCTTACCTTGAGAATAAGTATATTTTAAAATCTCCAAATATGTGGAGTTATTTTTGTCTTTTATTTATATAATTGATTGATAACTTAATTGCATTTTTATCAAAGAGCTAGGTACATATGATATTGCTATATGTTGAGATGTGCTTTGTACCCTAAAATGTGGTCAGTTTCTGCAAGTATACAATATGCATTTGAACAAAATTAAATTTTTTTTGTTAGATATAGAGATGTATATATGTTAGTTTTTATCAATGATTCTAATTCGTCCCATGCTGTGGCACATATAGAAAATTATAATATTTGTACAACGTAGTAGCATAAGCTGGAATTGATTAGAAATTTTTTTGAAATATTTTTATTGATTTCAGAGAGAAAGGGAGAGGGAGAGAGAGATAGAAACATCAATGATGAGAGAATCATTGATTGGCTGCCTCTTGCATGCCGCCTACTGGGGATGGAGCCTGCAACCCTGGCATGTGCCCTTGGCTGGAATTGAACCTGGGACCTTTCAGTCCACAGGCTGACGCTCTATCCACTGAGCCAAACCAGCTAGGGTGATTAGAAATGTTTTATAGGTTTAGTATTCTTTGTTTTATATAATTGTAAGAAAAATATAAAATATTAGATAAAACATTAACTATTAAATTTTTATAAACCTAGATAAAGAAATATTTTCAAAATGTTTTATGAGAAACTTGAGTTAGCTTCCATAAAAATAACCTCTTTCTATCAGGTTTTATGTTAGAAGTGACTATCATTCCTGTTCAAAACTTTTTGGTAATGATCTCTTCCAATCTCTTCAAATTCTTGGTAGTAAAAAACCAATAACAATGATGATAAACTTTGCCCAAATAAATAACAAAAATTATTTAAAACATTTAAGAAACAATTTAGTTGAAATTATTTTGAAGCCATCCAAAGCTCTTTATTTCATTGAAAAATGTAATGTTGAAATTTCTTGTGAAATGGCATGGAGGCTCTGTAATGTGTTAAGTGGACTAAGTGGACTACACTTTCCAGAATTCTCTTCCCGGTGGGTTTTTGGTTAGCATGGCCTACAGTAGGCATTTTACATGAGATATGGAGAGTAAAAGTGAAGAAGAAGCAATTTTATTTTGTATCTGGAAAGGTTGGGACAGGTGCTGTTTTTCTAGATCACACATGTTGCTTTATCTACTGGCATTTGAAACTACTCCACCTTTCCCTAGATCCCTGGTCGGCAAACTGTGGCTCACGAGCCACATGCGGCTCTTTGGCCCCTTGTGTGTGGCTCTTCCACAAAATACCACTTGCGGGCGCGCACATACAGTGTGATTGAAACTTCGTGGCCCACGCGCAGAAGTCGGTAATTTGTGGAAGAGCTGGTATTTTGTGGAAGAGCCACACTCAAGGGGCCAAAGAGCCGCATGTGGCTTGCGAGCCGCGGTTTGCCGAGCCCCAGTTTGCCAACCACTGCTAGATCTTCCTTCAGCTTCTCCATTTCCTGAACCAAGTGTCTAGCTTGCTCTGTGGCAAAGAGCATCAGCATCACCTGCAGGACTATCACTTCATCAAGGTTGCAAACAGTAAGAACTGACCTTAATTCCAGGCCATCCTTTTGGGCTCCAGCTCACGCTGGAGGGTTCCAGCTTGATTTTGCTCCCCCTCATTTGCACCCATATTGCCTTCCCGGGGCCTTCAAATCCACCATTAGACACAAAAATAAAAGCTTTCCAGAGACTGCTTAACCAGTCCTCACAATTGCATAAGGTCAAATCCCTATTATCAGTCTGTCTATCTGTCTATCTATCTATCTATCTATCTATCTATCTATCTATCTATCTATCATCTATCTATTCTCCTAGTGATTCTGCTTCTGGATCGAACCCTCACTTTTACATAGGGCAAATAGATTTCAGATTCAAGCAAAGTTTCACATAGTGAGTGGCTAAAAATTCTAGAGAAGTTTTACTATGCAAATGTACTACTAGAGCAGTTAATCACCTCTAGCTTGGAGACCACTCACGTGCAAACATCAGTCGTAGATTAAAGATAGCAGCAAATTCTTTCACATGCTTCCCATTGAAGGGCAAGGTCTATTTTCTTTTTCATTGATTTTGGGCTGGCCTCTGACTTCTTTGTTCAATTGGACTAGAGAAGAGTGATGCTGTACCATTTCCAGTGTGTTCTTTAGAAGGACTTGGAAGCTTCTGCTTTGACCTCTTGGTATCTGAGCTGTTATATAAGAAATCTGATGACCTTCCTGGAGAGATCATGCAGGGATGACCTGACACTATACAGAGAGGTAGAGTGCCCTGTTTAGTCCAGCTGTCCAGCCATCCTATCAAGGTAACAGGTGTGAGAAAAGCTGATTTGGACCTTGAAGCTCAGCCCAGCCTAGCCATCAGCTGAATACCACAAAGTAACCTCAATCTACTTCAGATGGAGCAAAAGAACCACCCAGCAAAGCCCTACACAATGTCCTAACCCAGGAGAGAATGAGATCTAATGAAATAAGTGTTGTCTTAAGCCAGTATGTTTTGAGGTTACTTATGACAAAGTAATGGATAACTAAGATAGTATTTAATATATGTGAAGAAAGGTATTTTGAGGTCCACTGACTGGAATAGTACCTACTAAGAATCACATCCCCCCATCTTCCCACCCCATGGCAACAGTTCTTTCCTCCTTGTCACCTGGAACACCAGTCCCTGAAATTCCACTGGCCTTTGGTTCCTAGAGTTTGCCCTCCTGTACCTGCTGAAGTACATCTCCAAGCAGGAGAACATCTTGGCCATGCAAAGTGCATGTGACAGAGCAGCCAGTATTCATTGCACTAGGCTTCTCCAGGGACTGTGGAGCTCCCTGTCAAATTACTCCAGCCCCACTCCAAGGAGCCTTTGATGTGGCTTCTCACAGCCTGGGCTCCAGCCAGGCCCAGCCAGTCTGCTTTGAGGGTCAGGGGATCAATATCTGTAACTGATTTTTGGCATTCTGGGGTATATGGCACATCTGTTAGCAGTTCTGAATTAAATCAAGCTTATTAATTGTGTCACTCAAATTTTCTAAATTCTAATTTTTTATTTATTTGATCACCCCTGTTTCAGCTTATATATTGTGAGCAATAAACTTATTTCATACTTTTAAAATGTATTTATTTTACCTTCACTTTTGAATGAGAGTTTAGCTGGGTATTGAATTTTAGGTTCATGATTATTTTTGTATAACACTTTGAGATCTCTTCTTTGTTTTTGAATTTCTGAAGTTTTATTTTGTTATGGCTAGATTTGTGTTTAGTTTAATTTACCTTTCTCATAACTCATTATGATATTTTGACTTCAGGATTCGAGTCTTTTAGTCATTTGTGGAAACATTTCAACCATTATCTTTTCAAAGATTGCCTCTGTCCCATTTTCTCTATTTCCACTTATGGAATCAAATATATGTTGGACCCCTCATTCCATCTTCCATGTCTCTTAATCTCTCATATTTCCAGATCTTTATGTCTTGTCTTTGTGTCTTCTAGGTAATTTTCTTAAATCTGTTTTCCAGTTTATGAATTCTCTTGCTATATCTAATTAGTGTTTAACCCATCCATTTTCATTTTTAATTTTCCTGATATCTACCTATGCGAATGGATGAATTTTTTATCTAGACAACCTTTTCACATAGTGTACAGGCCTTTAAGGACTGTAGTTTTTATGCAGTGTTCTAGTTCCAATTCCTTGCTCACTTGGGCCTAATGCCCACCTTTTGTTTCCACATGAGCATGAAATTCCAAGCCCTCAAATGAACGATCAATAATAACCCTCCATCACTATAATTCAGCTCCATGAGGAGCTGGCACTTTGAAACTTAGTTCTGTTTTCAATTACCTTTCTGTTTCTGGAGCCTGGGGATTTCTCTTTCTTCAGAGCTTAGCTAGGAATAGGAACATGTTAAAATTTATATTTTATCCAGCATTTCTAGATTTTTATGGTGAGCTTTATTTTAGTCTGCATTTTGCTAAAACAGAAAATCTTGAGTAATGTTTTAATGATGAGAAAACCCCCGCATTATTAGTTTTAAAAAGAGAAAGACAATCTGTGTTGTTCAGTGACCAAGACAAATTACTCAAATAGCACAAGTCACAAAGATTGGTATGTCCATATTTTGGAGTTAGGCAACCAGTGGACCCCAAAGCTATCCTATATCTGCATCTTGCTGGCCACATAATCTGCCATTGATAGCAAGAGCAATTACATCATGGGTTTTCTGGAAATCCTTATGAAGTAGGTCATCACAATGAGTATTGGAACTTTGAGTTCTACTCATGGCTCTACCACTGACTCAAAAGGTCAGCATGGCCAGGGCCCAATGAATTCATTCAGTAATGTATAATTTTAATTAGACTCAATTTGACTAATATAACATAGCAAATAGTTTAGCATCTACTTAGCAAACCTTGGAGATATGGAAGAGAAGCAGATAAAAGTTGCTGTCCTTAAGGGGCTTACAGCTCATGGGTGGGAGAATGGCTTTGGAATAATCTATTGTATAATAGAAGTTTGAATGGATTATTGTTGATGTACAAAGGACAGAGTGGCCAGTTGAATCTCGATGGAGATTACAATAAAAAAGTTCTGAGAGTAAGAAATGAGAGCATTAGAGCCATAAGACCTTGCAATCAGAGATTTGTAAAGGGATACTTAAGACGTGCAGGCTCCTGGATGAATGTCCTCAGTGCCTTTGGTGGAAAGGATACAAATGTACAGACTTCTTATTTCCTTTCCCCAGGTATTGGGAGGCTTAGAGCGCTATCTGCACAATGTTTGAGGTTGCTGGAGAGCAGCCCTACAGGGCCCATGGGGTCTTGCCCTTCTCCAGCCATTCAATAAATAGCACTCAGTGGAGATTCTGGCTGAGGATACTTGTTTTCAAAATAACAGCCCTGAGCCAACCTACTTAAGTAGTTCCATATGTTTCTATGGAGAGTTTATGGATTGTGGCCTTCGGAATTCTTTTGTTTATCACCGGGAATCCAACCCCTGAAAGCTGCTAACTAACCATGAGGTTTGCCCGTTATACAAGCTGTTGGAACTCTTAAGGACTTTGACATAAAGACCACTTTCTGTGGAATAAAAATTAGTGGTTTAAAAGGAGTGCACTTAACAGTATCGTGTAAGTCAGTATCAGTTTCTGTATGCCATTATGGCCAGGCCTTTGGTCTGTGCTGCCTTGTGTGTGCACTTAAACAAGTCCCTTAAAGGAAAATCTGAGCAGAGCCTTCAAAGACTTATAATCAGGGAAGTTTTTTTTTTCTTCTTCTTTTCTTAATGAATCACAATGAATCACTATCGTTAGCAGACCTAGGACAGAGAAAGGTGGTTCATTCCCTACTGAGGGCCCCCAAGGTATGGTCCCTGTGTAACTATTCCTCCTCTGCCCTTGCATCAGTACCCAGTTTATGATGATATTCCTCTACCCTTTACTGATCTAATTCCCACATGGGGGATCTATCCTGTTTCCAAGAAAGAAGTTTCCATGGATTGCCTCATCAACCTTAATAATAGCTATTTTTTGAGCACTTTGTGCCAAGCACTGTATTCTTTTTATACTTTATCTTCACAATAGCCCAATGAGGTGGGTACTATAATTATTCCTCATTTTACAGATAATGAAATCGAAGCTCAGAGAGTCTGAGCAATTTGCTTAAACTTACTTAATAGCTACAGTAGCCTCTTATAATTCCACTGTGAGTGGCAGAGATGGGACATGAATTCAGGATGCCTGACTCAAAGCTCTTACGCACTGTGCTAAATTCTCTCCCACCTCTCTTAGGAAAGTACTTTCAGCTTGCGTTCTAAGCCTCCCGTCTAGCTGGGAAATGCTATGGTTCTTCTCTAATGACAGCTGCGCTGCTATCCAGGTGTTTTGTGTGTTTTTTTTTTAATACAAAACAATGCAGGAAAGACACTGTTCATCTCCCTCCATAAAACAATCCTTTATACATTTGAACAGCGTCCATGGCCGATGCGGGACCTTGCAGCTCAGCTCCGTACACATTTCTTAGGACTGACAAGTGAGTCAGCAGAAGTGAATAGTCAATACCATGTTTGGTTTTAACATGATGAGTCAGCCCCGAAACCTGGCCAGTTTCAGTGTAGCCCCCTGAAGTTTTAACAGAATATTAATTGCCCTGTCACTTCCCGTTCCACACAGCTGGGTGGAATTGCTACCAGCTACACTGTTGAGAAGTTACACATTTCAGCCCAGGCCAGAAAGGTTTCCTGTGGTGGGTGAAATGACAACATGTACAAAGGTCAAACTCCAGATGTGGGACTCTGACTTTCTCCTCTTGGGGAAAACATTGCCTCATTATAATCTCAGAACATATTCTGAACAGGTTTAAGGCTAAAGTCTACTGAAAGGTCCAAGTTCCTCTAACCTGAGGCATGCCAGTCTGTTTTGTGTAAATTTAACTAAGGCTTTGACAAACCACCTATTAGATTCCTAAGCCAAGGGATGGTGGAAGAGAGGATGCTAGGTATTTCTGAGTGTGGAGGACTTAGAAGTTGCTGCTTGCTCCTTGAAGTTGGAAGGCAGTTCAAGAGGAGGAAAGAGTTATTTCCAGACAAATACTTGACTGGATAGAAATGCCAGAGGTGGTGGGAAGAGCACATGGCAATGTTATTGAGGAGTTTCTCACATTCATTCATTTATCTATTGATTTATTCCCCCAAAACTTGTATCAGCTTTATAAAATCATTACACTCAGAGGTAATAAGAAAATATAACTTTAAGCTTTTCCTTTATTAATTGAAATAATGTTCCACCCAACTTTTTACCAACTGGATTGCAAAATTTAGTCCATTTTGGTAAACTTAGTCCAAGATTATAATCTAGGTAAATGCTCAGTTTCCTTTCATCTCCCAGGTTTCTCCTCCCTTCCTCCCTCTGCTCCTAGGCAAGTTGACCTCTGGGTGTGCATCTGGCAATGGATGGTATTCCTGGCTCATGGGTTTTGTGGTGCTGTAGCAGGACAAGGTTCTTTTTGGATCCTCAGTAGTCACTGTGGCGGAGAGGTTAATGCTGTCTGCTCCCTGGATTGTGAACCACTGAAGAATGTGACAATCTTTGATGTGCTGGCATTCATTGTGTGGCCCGTAGTTGTGGAGTCTGTGTTGGTGAGGAGGAGGGGCTGGTGTTGTTCAGCCCCCAGCCCCTGCTGCTCCACCAGTACTGTCTGCTGGGAAATAGAGAGGAAGGAACTAGCTTTCAGATGACAAGATGTGTCAGGGATTTTTTGTTACAGCGATGCTGTGTAACAAAACACCATTGAGCCCCTGGGGTATACCGCAATAAACATTTATTTAGTTCAAGGGCTGGCAGTCTTTTCCTTTAAAGGGCCAGACAGTAAATATTTTAGGATTCTCAGTCCATATTGTCTCTGTCACAAGTACTCAGCTCTGCCCTTGGAGTTTAAAAGCAGCCATAGGTAATATATATATGAAGGGGCATGCCTGTGTTCCCATAAAACTTTACTTATGGACACTGTAATTTGAATTTCATATAATTTTCATGTTATGAAATATTCCTTGTGTAATGAGATATGGCTTTGTTATATGTGAAATTAAATATTCTTTTTTTACTGTAAGATCACAATTTTAAAAATTTATTGATTGATTTGAGAGAGAGAGAAAGGAAGGGAGAGAGAGAAACATTGATTTTTGTTGTTCTACTTATTTACGCATTCATTGGTTTATTTTTGTATGTGCCCTGACAAGGGATTGATCCCGAAACCTGGATGATGCTCCAACTAACTGAGCCACCCAGCCAGGGTGAAATGAAATATTCTTTTGATTTTTTTCAATCATAAAATCAATGGCTTGTGATTTCCACCCCCCACTCCCCAAGGGATGTACAAAAACAGGTGGTTTTATGTCCAGAGGCCATAGTTGGCTGACTCCTGATTTAGCTCTTGAATCTGCTTTGGGTTGGGTTTGGCTGCTCTGGGCTGCACTTGCTCATGAATCTACAGTCAGCTTTGAGTTGGCTCAGCAGCTCTGCTGATTTATGGTGGGCCCATTCACACGCCGGGGATTGTGGGCTGCTCTCGGATAGTCTTGGCTGGGTGCCATGGCAGCTTGCCCTGCTATATGACTAGCCAGCAGGTCAGCCTGAGTGTGTTCTTTTTTAAAAGATATATTTGTATTGATTTCAGAGAGGAAGGGAGAGGGAGAGAGAGAGAAAAAAAACATCAATGATGAGAGAGAATCATTGATCAGATGCCTCCAGCACACCCCACACTGGGGATTGAGCCAGCAACCCAGGCATGTACCCTGACCAGGAATCAAACAGTGATCTTCTGGTTCATAGGTTGATGCTCAACCACTGAGCCACGCTGGCTGGGTCTGAGTGTGTTCTCAGAGCAATGGCAGAATCCTCTCCTAGAATTACATTTGCTAACATCCCATTGGTCACAGCAAGTCACCTGTCTGAACCCAGAGTCAGGGGTAGGATAGACTGCTCCATCTAGTGAGAGGGGACTGCTAAGTTACATAGCAAAAGTGAAGTACTGGGCCATTAATACAATCAACCTAACCAAGGACCTAAATTGGGAGGCATTTTTAACATATTCTACTTGTGACCTCTTCTTTTAGATGTGATACTAGATGAAGGTATGAAGATGCAAGATGTAAACAGGGAAGTCAGGGAACAAATAGGTGTGATAAGAGAGCTGGAAGTGTGTGCATAGGCGCAGAGGCATGAAAGAGCTTGCTCTTTGGTAAGATAATTCTAGTTGTAGTGAGTATAATGTTTGGAGAGGAGAGTGGAGAGAAGCAGGGGGATTTCAAAGTAGACTTGCTAAAACTTGATAATATATGAATTCAGTAGTCAAGTTCAAAGAAGCAGCCCTTTGAGAGAGAAAACGGGATGCTTGTGTTTACTATTCAGCGGTAGTATAACACTTCGTAAGGCTATACAAAGTAGGGGGCTCCCCTCCCTTTTCTTTCTAGTAAAAGGGAGGCATGAGGAAGGACACTCAGAGTATACAGACTGATTCTCAATTCAAGGTGAAACTTAGGATTTTAAAGCCAGTTTCATGTCATAGTATTTTAGAGTGAAGGATCAGGAAATAAGTTCTTTTCTGGTATAAAGTGAGAGGAACCATATGCTTCCTTTGTCCTGGAATGAAGATTGAACTATTTTAGGAAAAAGCTAAGCTTTTGTCTTTGACCTCTAAGGGAAAAATAACTAATTAATTAATCAATTCCTTTTTTTCCCTTTTTGTTTTTTGTTTATATTTGAACTGGGTAAGAGGAGGAAATGGTGCCCCATAGGCTGCCAGCCCTGATTAGAGTCCTTGGCATCATGGGAAATTCCTTGACTTGTTTTCTGAAGGTTGGTTGTACCCCAAAATTCCATAGAGTCATGTATATGGCTTAGGTTTTGTGTAAGGACTCTGGGGGATTTGGGTTATGAAACATAATCTACATTCTGCTTAGTTTCCCAGTGGCAAAGTAGGAAACTAAGATCAATTCTCCATAGAACTTTAAGCTTTAGTTTTCCAATCATAATTACAGATATGCCTTTGAACCTTATTGCAGTAAATGCAATGAGACTGTACAATTTTATTTATTTTTTAAAGTTTTTTAAAATTGATTTTTAGAGAGAGAGAAAGGAAGAGGGAGAGGGAGGGAGAGAGAAACATCGATCAATTACCTCCTGCATACCCCGACCTAGGTATGTGCCCTGATCGGGAATCGAACCAGCAACCTATGGCGCTCCAACCAATAAGTCATCCAGCCAGGGTGAAATTCTCTTCTTTAAAAGGCCTGCACTGGGTATTGAATTCTACCAAGTGTGGCTACCTTTCTCTTCTAGCTCATAACCAGGCCCACATTGCTGAGCCCTGGCTAGCTTCTGATTTATGCTCTTGTCTTCTCTCATCAGCACCACACTCACAAAACACTTAGCCAGCTCCCATTATATGCCAGGCCCTACTCTAGGCCCTGGGGAGGGGGAACTGAATGAAGCACACAAACACTTGCTTTCATGGAGCTTATATCCCATGTATCTAACTCATGTGTCTCTTTGCCCTGTTCCTGATAGTACACACACACACATATGGAAATCAGCTCTGCACTAGGGTGGCCTTCATGGGAATTAGTCCATACAGTTCATGAGTTTCCCCTATTTGTCAGAAATGTAAGGGGTTCCTTAACTGGATTACTTGGTTGAGCCATAAAGGAGAAGGCAAGGCAGAGCCTGGGCCAAGTAGTACCAGGATGGACTTAAGAATGGGGTAAGAGCGTAGAGCAACAAGTTTGCTTGGCGCCACTGCTGCTCTCACCTTGCTGGCAGCCCTTCGGCCCTTCTTAAGAAGTACAGAAGTTCTTAAGAAGTACTTAGAGCTCAAGAGCTCGGAACAACCTAAGTGTGCAGGCATCTAACTGCTGCTCAGAGACAGAGTTCTCGGTGGGCCAAGGCTGCTGTCCTTGGTTTGTCTTTGCTGTCTGTGGGCAAAGCTGTATTTTAAACCTGAAATTACAGTGAGTTCACTAGTAACACTATTATAGACCATTTAAAATATATACTTTTATTGATTTTGTTAGAGAGAGAGAAAGGGAGAGGGAGAAAGATCAATGTGAGAGCAGAACATTGATCAGCTTCTCCTGCAGACACCCTACCAGGGACTGAGTTCTCAACTCAGGCATGTGCCCTGATTAGGAATTGAACACTCCACTATCTGAGCCACAATGGCCAGGGCTAGAGATACTTTTTAATCTTTTTTTTTTTTAAATATATTTTATTGATTTTTTACAGAGAGGAAGGGAGAGAGATAGAGAGCCAGAAACATCAATGAGAGAGAAACATCGATCAGCCGCCTCCTGCACATCCCCCACCGGGGATGTGCCCGCAACCCAGGTACATGCCCTTGACCGGAATCGAACCTGGGACCTTTCAGTCCACAGGCCGACGCTCTATCCACTGAGCCAAACCGGTTTCGGCTAGAGATACTTTTTAATTAGAAAACTCCTTTGCAGTAGAAGTAAACTACATTATGAGAACAAAGCTTTTGTCTCAAATAACAGCTAACTGCCAGTTAGTTTCCAACCTAAAACATTTTTTTTCACCATATTTAGAATCATTTCATTGTCCTAAAAAGAGTCAACTTCTTTTCTCTATAAAAAACTACCAAAACAAAGCAGCCGTTCACTTGGCAATACCCTTTGAGTTTGGCACCATTCTAGGGACTGTGAATGACAGGGTGGTGGAGTCCTCAGATCAAAAGACAGGACGTTTCAAAGCCTAGACTTGCCAGCATACCCTTTCCATGTACAGCACAACTATTGTCACCTCCCCTGCCCCACTCCCACTCTCTCTTTGTAACTATGTAAGTTAAGGGTGATCTTAAAAGCTGAGTGAAATGATGCTCTGGAATTTAGGGTGGATTAAATGTATTCCCAGATGGGCTGTTTCTTGTAAGTGACCAAGCCTCTTGATATTTTAAGTATGTGTCATCTCTCTTGAGATTCTGAAGATTAATAATGAAAGGAGAGTTGACATTTTTTTTCTCTCTCCTCTTAGCCTTTAAACTTTCTGCTGCTACAGTCAGAGTTCTTCCTTCATGTTTGTCATATTACAGTCACTTTCGTATAATAAGGTGTCTGTGTCCAAGGCCCAGGGTTGTCACTCTTTCATTCCACCTGCTGAGGCTGACATGGTTCCCCACAAGTGTTGTCCTAACTAAATACCACCGTGCCCTTCTGAACCTTGGGTTTGAGATATTGGTGCCTACAAGTAGGCTATTTCACCTTGTAAGTGGGTAGGTTACCTCTGAACAATCCATTATAAATATAATAAAAGGAACAATATCTAGGATGGCTCTTGTTTTAGAAGGGTAGATTCAGGATTCCAGGTAGATGCTAAATTTTCCTTAAGTTTGTGGTTGTTTATTTGTTTTTGTTTTTGTTTTTCTTCAGTAACTGCTGAGATATCGCACATAGAGTCTAAATTTAGTCACTTTATTGAGCACCTAAGAATTTGGCTAGAGAGCATTATTTTCAAATCAGAGCCACATGTAATTTTGGTTACTTGATTATATCCATGTACTAGTAAGAGTAGATATCCTTTTTTTTTTGTAGATGTCCTTTAGGGTCTTTTTCAGTTCTAAACATTTGGCGATTCCATAGTTTGCATTTGGGGTTTAGACCATTTTAATCTATGAATATCCAGAGGAACAGGAATGGCAGTGGTTTGCTTCGTGGGTGCTTTTTCACCTCCTTAGGACTGAAAATTAAATTATAGGTGTGTTATTTAAGGCCACTCATTTTGAGGACAGTCCTTTATGTAGGCAATTATTCCAAATGTCAGTTGCCACCAGCACACAGTAAACTCTCACCGTGGACTTGAGAATAGGATTCTGCTCAATTGCTTCTTGTCAAAGTTCCTAAGACTGAGGTGTGTGTGTGGTGTGTGTGTGTGTGTGTGTGTGTGTGTGTGTTTTGGTGTTTTTTGTTTCCCCCAGTAATTTCTTAAACATACAAGTCCCAGTTTTCATTTAATCAAAGGGAATTTCATGGGAAAACAGCAGTATATGAAATATTCATTCACAACAGTGAGAGTGTAACTGAGGAATAGCAGCAGCTGCCCTGAGTCCATGACTGTGGGAACACAATTAAAATCTTAACACATTTTTGTGAAACTTTTTTCTGTAGTGCTCAGCTTTCAAAGTAATGGGGAAATGTAAATGGTTCTTAAGTGTAAACTCTTACTTGAAGCCCAGTGTTAAGTTTAATGATGAAAAAAAGTATTTTTATTTGAAAAATTCAAACATATTGACCTTATGGGTTTTGATAGTTGCTGAAGTTCCTAGGCTTATTCTTAAATTAAGTCTTTGGACTATTGAATGCAAAGATTCTCAAAATTTTGTGTGTATATGAATCAAGTGGTGAACTTGTTAAAAATGCAGTTTAGACTCAATTGTTGATGGACTTTTAGATAGTAGCAAGTTTTTTACTATTAGGAACAGCTGTGAACATTTTAGTTTGTCTTTGTGATGAACACATGTATGTATTTCTGTTGGCAGATATCTAGGAGTGAAACTTCTGCATCATCAACTAGCCACATACTCAGCAATAGTAGATACTGATGAAAAGTGTTCCAAAGTGGTTGTTCCAACTTATAGTCCCTCTGTCAGTGTGTAGGAGTCTCCAATGTCCCACGTCCTCACCAACACTTAGTATATTCTATTTTAAGTTTAACCATTCTGGTGGTTATGTAGAGGTATTTCATTATAATTTTTATTTAAATTGAAGGGATGAATACATGTTGGTATAATCACGCAATGGAATACCATTCAGCCTAACAGAATGAACAGTCCGTAGCTACATGCAATAATATGGGTGAGTCTCACAAATATAACTGATGAAAGAAACCAGACACAAAATAATGCAGATTGCATGGTTTCATTGATCAGCAGTACAAAAGGGGGAAAAAAAACAAACCCACCTGGATGAAAGTAATCTCTGGGACTAGAAGTTAAGATCATGATTAACCTTGGGAAGTGGGTATAGATTGTGACTGGAAGGGAGCAGAAAGAGGCCTTTGGGATATTGGTGTTTTTCCGGGTCTTGATCTGAGTGCTGGTTTGACACATGGATTTCATTGTGAAACTTTAGTGAGGTGTCCACTTATGGTATGTGTGCTTTTCTGTATGTACGTTATACTTTGTAAAGTAAATATATGTTATATGTATGTGTATATATATATATGTATATATATATATATATATATATATATATATATGTATATACTTACTGATTTCAGAGAGGAAGGGAGCAGGAGAGAGAGATAGAAACATCAATGATGAAAGAGAATCATTGATCGTCTGCCTCCTGCATGCCCCCTACTGGGGATCGAGCCCGCAACCTGGGCATGTGCCCTTGACTGGAATCGAACCCAGGACTCTTCAGTTCACCGGCCGACACTCTATCCACTGAGCCAAACCAGCTAGGGCAAGGCTCTTTTCCTTTTAAGTACATATTTCCAGGACCTTACCATGAGAAGTTTGTTTCTTTGATGGGACTTGAGACTGCATGTTTAACCAGCACGCAGGTGGTTGGGATGTAGGTGGTCTCAAAGTGCACTTTGAGAAACATTGGTAATTGCATTCAGTGCAGAAGTTTTTTCCTAAGCATTCATCAACTCTTCTAAATAATCCAATCAGCTGTTTTGTACACTGCAGCTATTTTAGGTCATTTCAGAGATGATTTCAGAGCCCCCTACCTTTCACCTTCCAGAGGGAATCAATCTTGGAAAATGAAAACCCTGAGTGAACGCCATGTGGGAAAGAGCCGCACGCAGCTCATATTCAATGTGGAAAGGGCAGTCAAGTGAGAAATAAATCTATTCGGTGAAGAGGAAAAACCCCACCTAGTGCTGGAATCATAGAAATTCTCTCTGGGAGAAGGACTGATCATTTCTGGTGAAAGCCCATTTCATTTGTTTAGCCAAGAGTGATAGTATGTGTATGGGTGTGAGGCATTTGGTGGAGGCTGCGTAGAAACTAGGTTAAGGATTGAGTCAAAATCTCTTTCAATTTCACGGAGGAAGCTTAGAATGCAAATAACTTAGAATGCAAATAACAAGCAACAATATTGCTTGTTCTGACTAAAAGCCCCCACATGTAAGGCCTGAATCAGCTTTCATTTCATGGCTAAGGAGAAGAACAGAGCTACCCAACATCATTACAGGCAAGGTTTTAAGGGGAACGAAAAGAGTAAAAAAACACCCCTCAATGCTCATTTACAGCTCACCCTATCCAACCAAGTTCTGAGAAAGAACGTGCTTTCAAATGTCAAGGGTTAGTGGAAAGGGTTCTCTACTAATAAAAAACCCTCAACTTTAAAGGAGTCAGTATCCTTATGGAGGTACAGGGGTATAGGCAGTATTGCCCGATTTTCCTAGATGCAGGCTGATCTTAAGCTAATAGCAGTGAGGCTGTACCAGTTGTTTAAAAATTAAAATCATTTTATACCTGTTGGAAAAAAGCTACAGTCCAGGGTTCCCTGAGACTACTGTCCTCCTTCTCCCTCCACCCCCCCCCCCCCCCGCCTCCTCAGCCGCATCCACTGTCCAAACTTCTGGCCCCTCTGGGATCTCTCAGACCTCTGGACAATATAGCAGCTAAATGGCTAATGTCTGACAGTCCAGGGACTCAACCCTTTGCAGCCACAAGCTACCTCAGTGGTCTCTGTGGTAATACCTGGGAAGGAGGAGATGTGGCCTGGTTTGGGAGGATGGGATGAGGACTTCACATTCCTTTCCTCCTCTATCTTTTCACTGATCCCTCTCCCCCTTCTCCAATTCCACTTCCCTTGAAATTTCCCATTCTTTGGCAATTTCTCATTGAAGTCATATTCTTAGTCAATGAAGAGTCAGTAATTAAATGTAGATGCTTTGTCATTAGATTAACCTTTGATTTGATCAGTTCAAAGACTTACCGATGCTCTCTGATTCACTCATTCAGCAAGCTTCTATGGCATGCCTGCTACAGGCACTGCGCTTCCCAGTAAGATTCCATTCTGGGTCTAAAGGAAAGCTGACAATCGATCGGGTGGGGATGACCAACCCACAGAAAGATAATTGTGGTGCAATGATAGAGCTATGAGGGGGAGTATAAAGGAGGATCCCGTGGTGAGTCAGGGAAGACTTCCTGGAAGGGACGGGTGGCGCTTAGTCGTAATGGGAGAGTGGAAGTTAGCCAGATGGAGGCGGAGAGTGGAGGACATTTGGGGCAAAAGGCACTGAATAAACAAGGTGAGAAATTGCATGGGCTGTGCAGGCAGCGCAGTATAAAGTGTGAGCCCAGTCAGTAGGAGGAGAGACGAGGTTGGTAGGAGACTTGACAGGAAGGTGGGGTCAAGAATGCTGCTGATTCTGTAAGTCAGAGGCTTTTTGACTCACCAGGGTGTAGCCAAATAATGAGTTATTAATAAAGTATTCTGTGTGTGATGGCTTAACTCCTTAAAAAAAACCTTGAGCTAGAGCAAATTCAAGGTTATCCCTGTAATGTGGTGACTCTCCCCCACTGACATTCCATATGCTTTCTTGAGAGACAGCAAGAAAGAAAGGGATGGAGCTAGGGCTAGGAGCCAGGGCTTGAGAGTACTCTGCTCACCTCATCCAAGCAGCAAGCTAGTGGAGTGGTATTTACAAGTTGCTTCTGTGCTTTCCCTCCTTCCCAAGATTTCTGGTTTCATCAAATCTGGATCTACACCCAGGGGATGGCACACCTCCCTGAGTGCATATTACCCTCTTGTTGGTCATGAGAGGACTGACTGTGGAAGGGCTCCCTGCTGTGGACCCACGTGTGTCCTATGGCAATTCCTCTGGCTTCACAGAGCAGTGATTGGGCCTCCTGTGCTAAGGCACTCTCAGCCCCACGCTCTCAACATAGTTGTTTTTCAAATAAATTACATACGCTTATTGTTGCACTGACGTGTTGTGCCTGTTTAAAAACACCCCAGAGTGCAAATTGTAAAAGGATAAGATAAAAGGAGGTTAAAACATTTAGAATAATTTTTATTTTATTTACTTTTAATAAGCAGAGCCTTGTGATTGAATGTGTCTAATTATTTTTTAAAATCTTGGTTTGTACTTATACTCTGACTTGTAGGTTTTGCTTTAAGTTTATTTCAGTTTTGGTTTTAATGGCTGATGTGGGTGGAAAAAGCCTCATAAACAATGTCGCTCCAAATGGAAGGAGCAGTTCTAGTTCTGTGTTGGAATTATGCAGACTTATTTATTTATTTTTTGTCAAAGTTCAAGTCAGTTCGTTTCCTTTATTCCTGTTATCAGTTGTTCTTGTAAGCTAATTGGAAGGGGTGCATATTTTTCATAGTGTGACTAGGTTCAATATCAGCTGAACCTCTGTTTCAAAAAATTAAAAAATGATTAGTAAATTCTGTAACCCAAATCTTTAAAGTGCTCTGATACAAATGTTTGTCCACATGACCTCCTCATATCATTTTGGACAATACTATCATAAAATGATGGGAGCATTTTTAAATGTCTATTTTCAAATTTCTCTTCAGGAAGAGTTTTTTTTTTGACAAGTAGTTGTCTTCTCACTTGTTGTTAAAATGTTAGGTTTACTCTGAAGGGACTGAATAGGTGTTGTTTTTTAAAAACAACTGCGAGATAGCATCTGACACCGTCAAAGAAGAGGGCAGCAAATGTAGGCTGCTTGTCTTTTTGTAAGAGAAAAAATGTGCCTCTTATTTAAGTTTGGCAGTTTGAAAATTGGCCTGATTGGGTGTTGAAAATGAGTAAGCAAAGAGTCCAGAAGGACTTGTGAGCTTGCAGCTTGGACAAGTGCTGAATGGCGGTGTCAGCACATGAGTAGACGGCGGAGAGAACGGAGTGCACCTCTGAAGTCGATGGTGAGACACTGAGTGGAATTTCGGAATTACTGAGTTCAGCTGTTGAGCGACAGCACTTTCTGCTCTTATTTTATACCCAACAAATTAGGAAACAAACCCATTGTTAGCTTTATGTCCCAAATTTACTTTTCCCTTCTGTTCTCCTGACTCTGTGTCTATGATACCACCACCTCTCAGTCACCTACGGCTAAAACCTTTGGAGCCATTTGGGACCCCTCCTTTCATTTCCACTTGTGTCCAGTGAGTAGCTAAGACCTTTCAACAGCCATCTGCTCAGGCTACATGTGTTTATTGATCATCTCCTATGTACCAGGATCTAAGTCTGAAGAAATCAGACAAGGTCCTTGCGCTCTTGGAGCTTCTAGTCTGTCTGGGGAAAATAGATAATAAACAAATATATTAAACATTTAGACAAGAAAATGATCAGATATTGGCAAGTGCTAAGAGGAGAATTAAAGCAAGCGATAGAATACCGCCAGGGTGGCTGCTGTCAAAGGGGTGTCTGAAAGGTGCCACTTAAAGTGAGGTCTGAAAGTCCTCGAACCATGTGGGGAAAGAACTTCCCAGGGCAGAAGGGCCCGAGTTCTAGCTGAGTGTAGTGAGTTTTAGGGACAGAAGGAAGGCCAGTGCGGCTAAGCTTGATGGCGGCCGTGGTGGGGTAACCCTGGGAGTCACAACTTGCCTTTCATCGCTGCTGCTCTGCTGTTCTGTCCCCCCAACCCCATCCCCACCCCACTCCGTCACTCACATCTGGCCTGGCATATACTCCCTTTAACTTCCCCACACCTTTACTCTCTCCTCCAAACTATTTTGCACACAAATACCTAATTAGCCTTTGGAAATGTTTACATCACTCTACCTTAGTAAAAAGCCTTCCATAGTTGTGAAGTAGTAGGCTGACTTTTGAGGATCAAGATGACAGGCAGCACTGCATTGGGGGTGTTTGCTCCCTGGGAAGTTTCCAAGAGGCCTTGGGAGGAGATGATGTCTCTTGTACCCTCTACTGTTTTGTACTTTTCTACTACTGCTCTAAAAAATTACCACAAACTTAGTGGCTTAAAACAACACAAATTTATTCTCCTATAGTTCTGTGGGGGGGGGCGGGGGGGGTGGGAGTGGGGGGGGGTCAGATGTCTGGGCTTCACTGGATTTACATTGATTTGCTGGCAGGGCTGTATTCCTTTTTGGATGCTCTGGGGAGAATCCTTTCCTTAGTTTTTCCCCAGCTTCCAGAGGCCCCCAAATTCCTTAGCTTGTGGCACCTTCCTGCACCTTCAAAGCCAGTGGGATAGCTTCTTCCAGTGGCTCTCTGACTCTGACCCTCCCATTCTTCCCATTTTTGCTTATAAGGATCCTTGTGATTACATTGGGCCCCTGGATAATTCAGGATAGAATAATCTTCCCATTTCCAAGTCAACTCATTAGTAATCTTATTTCCCACTCAGCGAGTAATACAATGTATTCACAGGTTTGGGGGATTCGGACGTACATGGACATTGTTAGGGGTCATTATTCTGTTTACCATACCATGCATCTTTGACATATCAGAGAGGAGGGGAGAGGGGAGTACTGGATGAAAGAAGGTGAAGGGATTAGCCAAAACACACTCACACTCACACACACACACACACACACACACCAGTATATATACATATCTCACAGACAACAGTGTGGTGATAGCCAGAGGGAAAGGGGACTAGGTGGAGGTGGGCAAAGTGGGACATCTGTAATAGTGTCAACAATAAAAATAAAGTAAAAAAATATATTTATTAGATATTTGTGGCTCATAGGGACTTCCTCCAAATGGGAATGCCACTGAAACTAAGAGAAGGCCTGTCTGTCACGGGGAATCTGGTGGCCTTGGTTTCGTTACATGGTGAAGCTGTGCCTGTCGACGGGGCAGCTTTGCTAATTTCCCTGCAAGGGCAGCGGAATGTGGGGTGGTGGAAATAGCAGTCATAGTTCTTGGATGTATTCTACAAATAACTAGAGAAGCAGGAAATATGTCTCTATCTCATTTATTTTCTACCCAGAGGGAGAATTGGATCATTGACCTTTAAGGTACCTCCTGACCTTGCGAGTTTATGATCTTCCTGTTTGGTGAGATAGCTTCCAGGAAATACCTGTTTTCCTGGGGAGGAATTTTTTTTTTGCCTGAATAACTATATTACTACAAAACATTCCTAGTGTGTTGAGCTAGAGACACACATGCACACAAATAAAAGCCAAAAAAAATCCACTTATTTCTGTAGGGTCTCTGTAACAAGCAGCAAATTGGTACCTGGCAATTAATTTGCTTTGAAAACGGGTAAAAGAAAGAAACATTAAGAATAATGACAGTCAGTGTGTATTAAAAAGCTAACATAATTTAGATACTGTGCTAAGTGCTTTACCTATAGTTTTGTTTTAGCCTTAACAATGAAAACTCTATGAATATCTCCTCCCCGCCCTTATTATAAATGGGAAAGCTGATGGGGCACTTTGAGCAATGTGTCCTCATCATGTGTAAAGCGAGGAGGAGGATAATTGACATTTGGATTAATTCACGGCCTCCTAATGCTGATTTACCCTCAAGCCTTTCTTCCTCTAGGGACCTCGTGGAGGAGGAGCAGCAGCCTTGGAATATAGGTGGGTTTTGAGTGGGGAGGTGGTAGTGATGATGGAGACAGGAAGGTGGGATTAAGTGGTTTTCTAAAAGCATACATTGCGCTGCAGAGGAACCAACCAGAGTTTCTGGTTAGATCAGGATCCAGGGATCTTGATGTGTGGGGTCACAAAGTTCTTGCTTTGGCACCTTCTGTGATGAAGACCTGGTCAGTCTCTCTAGACTGCCTTGTTCGAGAAATAGCTCACCGTACACACAACTGCTGAAACTTAAGCCAGGAGTCATCAGCAGTTCCTTTCTTTTTTTCTCCTCAAACCCTATTTCTTAGCAAGTTATGGGTGTCCTACCTGAAGTACATCTAGAATCAGGCTCTTCTCCCCATCCCAGTAACTGCCATCCCCTAGGTCCCCTGCTTCCCCTCTCTCCTGAACTACCGTAACAGCTTCTTCCACTCCTGCTTGCCTAAAACCCCACTCTAAAGTCACCTTTTAAAAACATAAGTCAGATTATATCTTTCTCTCTCCTACTTTATCTTCATAGACATCTTCCTACTGCATTTAGAATAACATCCCAAACCCTTAAATGGCACACAGGCCCTGTATGTGCTGGGTCTTGCTCACCTCGCTAATTTCATTTTATATCCCTGATGTCCTTTCCCACCTCAGGGCCAACTTTGCGCCTGTATTCCCTCCTCTGGACCACCTCCTTCCTTAGATAGTTATTATCTCTTCAAAGAGGCCTCAAGTAAACACACCTCCGCATGTCCCTCTCAAATATGCCATCACATCACCCTTTCAATTTTTATGTAGCAATTTTTCCAATCTATTATTTTTTTTATTTACAGGCTTGTTGTTCTTTTGTTTATCTCTTCCACTGGAGGGCTGGATCTCACCTGTTTAAATCCTCTGAGCCTAGCCCTAACTGGTTTGGCTCAGTAGATAGAGCGTCCGCCTGCAGACTGAAAGGTCCCAGGTTCGATTCCGGTCAAGGGCATGTACCTTGATTGCGGGCACATCCCCAGTGGGAGGTGTGCAGGAGGCAGCTGATCAATGTTTCTCTCTCATTGATGTTTCTAACTCTCTATCCCTCTCCCTTCCTCTCTGAAAAAAAAATCAATAAAATATATTTTTTAAAAATCCTCTGAGCCTAGCACAGTGTCTGACAAAGTAGAATTCATTAGATATCTGTTAAAGAAATTAAAGACTGCATCATAATGCCTTTTTGAAGCATTGTGTTCTTAAGCACAGGTGCATATAGTGGACTCATAGTAAAGTGTCTGCTCAGCTTGTAATAACCCTCTTAACTGGGTCCCCAATTCCCCCAGGACCATTTTGTTGAACATTCTCCTGGCCTCCAGCCACCGTGGATAGGACAGCTGGCCCAAGCTGAGCAACCAAAATCGCAACCCTTGCAAGTTGGAATTGGGGCTGGGAGTAGTGTGGTTAGGCTGCACTGTGTATCCTCAGGAGACCTGGGCAATCATGAGTTCTGCTCGGTGGACTGGGGAGCAGACAGTGAAGACAGGTGAGCAGAAAGAGAGGAGAGTAGATGTGCAGAGAGAAAATGTGAGACTACACACAGGGAGAGAGTCTAGCTGCCATTACAGGAGCTGATGCCAACATCTTCTTGCCCCTCTGGCTGACCTCCCAGCTTTGGGTTCAGGAAAATATTAGCCACCTGCCCTCTAAATGCCATCCCATGGGTAAAACCACTGTGGTGAGGATACCTCATCAATTTAACGTTTTGTGAAAACAAATTTGCCGTTAACATGTTGGTCCTGGTTGCGCACGTGCTGTTCTGGTCCAGTCTCACTCATATGATGATTGATGACTTACTCTTCAGCTGGAAGCAGTGTGTGAGAAGGCTTCTAGAAGAAGCCAACGGAGAAAAAGAAGTGAAAGCCCAACATCTCTGTTGTAGTTCCTATAAGGAGAGAGGCCGAGGAAGGCAAGGTCTGAAAGGCAGAGGGGTGAGTGAGGAAAGACCAGGTGCTAAAGCAAATGGCAGTGAGCTCTGTGGGCACGATGTCAGTGAGCAGGTGGCTGATGACTGAGGGACTCACAGAATAGAAATTGTCTGGTTGCAAGACATGAGTTGAGGAACAGCAGAGTGAATCTCCTCAGGTGATGGATCATTATGCTGAAATCCATCTTCCAATGGAAGACAAAGTTGGCAAAAATGAAATATTCCCCCAGACCTAGGGGTTTCAAGTACAGTAGGCTGCTCCACTGTGAGTAACAATCAGTATCAACTCAGTTTAAGACCACACAGTCCCTCTTAGCGTAACCTCATTACACCTCATACTAATGAGGGACTAGAGTCCAGTGGTCATGGGTGGGAGTTTAATGCTGTTACAATCACATCAATTCAAAAGCCCTTTGTCAGCAAAGGCATGGGGGAGAAATACGCTGGCTTCTCAGCAGTGCAATCAGCTGTAAAATACCTCTCAATGAGTCCACCAAGGTGTGAACATCAAAAGCCCAGCAGGAGCTATTTATATTTGAAGATTACTGGGCATTAGCTGCACAGAGGGATTCCCCCAAAAAAACGATGCCCCTGACTATGGGCTTCTGCAGTAAATCCCAGACAACACTGAGTTCCTCAGAGTAATTTTTATTCTTTTGAGAGTCTATAGTTCTCAAATTTAGCTCATATAATGATGCCCCTGTTTTTTAAGTGAGGTGACATATTCATTAGTAACTACTTGCAAATTTGTAAGCAATATAGCTCAAACTTCCCTCTCTTCCTGAGAAAATGATGGCAGAATGGCCATGGAGGAGGCAACTTGAAATCTGTATTGAAAAAGATAAAAAAGTTAACCATCCCTAGGGGAGTAAGCCCCCTATTCAATGAAATAGGACCAGATGCCTGCCTTTGCTGTGGAATGTACTTAAGACTGTGGCTGAGTGGATCTCACTCTTCCATTTCACAAAACACATGCGTATATTAATGTGTGTCTCATGTGGCCAAAAAGGAACCATCTTCAAACTGGAAATAAACGTAACTTTATTTTTTGGTATTATAGGATGATAATCAAAATATTTTAAGTTCCAGAAATATTTCAAGTGATTATTGTTCTTTTATAACATGAAGTCTCTCCTACTTCTAATAATGAATTTTCACCACTTGCAGCTAAAGTTGTAGGTTTCCTTTTTTTTCTTCCTTTTTTTTTTCTTCAGTAATGCAGAGAGTCTATTTCCTATTGTAGCCCCATCTTGGCTGCAGTGTGCGTCATTCTGTGCCTCATTTCCTCTAATGCAGCAATTTTCAACTGGTGTGCCATAGCAAGAACTTACAAACACAATACCCAGCTCTTTAGTCAGGGGCACTGACCTCTTTTTCCTTGGATTGTCAAATTTAAAAATGACAACAGCCAACAAGACAATAGCTATTTGTTGTGAATGAATTAAAATTATATCATTTTTTGGTCAGATCGGCAAAAAATATATTTTTTGGTGTGCTTCCGAATTTTAATAATTAGTTTATGTGTGCCATGAGATGAAAAAGGTTGAAAATCCCTGCTCTAATGAATGAGTATGCCTGTGAGCACACACACCATTACAAAATATATAGTTAGGTCTGGGGTTCCAATATCATAGCAACAAAAGTGATTAACAGTTTGTTTCAACAAGGTAACTGGCATTTAATAAGTTATTGATTTTTCACAGAATCTTACTAAAATGCTTTGGAATATGAAAAAAAATTCTCCACTCCTATAAGGCTGTATTGATTGCATATGAATTCATACATTAGGGTTCAGGATACTCTGTTATCTTAGGGCCGGTGCATATTACCTGATTAGTATTGATTGCATTGTGGCCATCAGTGAGTTTTCAAAGCATCATTTTGAGTCAAGGAAGAATGAATTGTTTAGTATAACCTAAACAATAGGACTGGAGAAAGTTGGGTTGTTGATGATGCAGAACAAGTGGTCATGGATTTAATTTGTTGAACTGGATTTCATTTGTTCCAGTGGTATCAATGCCATAGGTGTTTTTAAATGCTTCCTGTTGATACTCTTTTTGTTTGTTTGTTAATCCTCACCCGAGGATATTTTTCCATTGATTTTTAGGGAGAGTGAAAGAGAGAGGGAAAGACAGAAACATTGAAGTGAGAGAAACACATCAATTGGTTGCCTCCTGCATGAGCTCCGACCAGTGCTTGGGCCAGGGAGTAGACTGCAACCAAGGTACAGTGCCCTTGACCAGAATCAAACCCGGAGCCCTTTGGTTCACAGGCTGACACTCTACCCACTGAGCCAAACCGGCTAGGACCCCGTTGATATTCTTTTACTTCATTTTCTGTAATCATTTTCCTCTGTCTGGTATATTTCTTTGCCTATTTTATGCTTGGCAAACTTCCGCTCATCCTTCAGGGTCCAACTCAAAAGCCATCTCCTCTGTGACCTCATTCTTGATTCCCTTAAGAAGATATTGTTCTCCTGGGTTTTCATGCCACCCTTTGTTTTATATAAGTCTTTAATCTGAAAGGATAAATGCCAGTAATTATGTTTTTGTAGCTGTTCCCTGCTAAACCATGAGCTTCTTTAGGACAGGGCTGTATATTGACTTGTCTCGTATAATCACCAGTGCCCAAGAAGAAGGTACATGGTTGGCAGTGTGTAAATACTTGCTTCTGTTGCACATTAGGTGTGTGTCTCTACAATACTCAGAATCTGAAACTTCTGGTCTCACAGGATTTAAATAGGCTTGTACTACCTAGGAATTGGGGGCTACAGGTACCGCTGTACCAAGTTCCTTTATTACTTCCACCACCACTACTTACAAAGTGTTTGTAAGGGTCACACCCAATGCTAAACACTTTAAATACAAAATCTCATTAATTTCTCACTGTGGAGCAAGATCATGGTTATGGTCTCCATTTTAGAGATAAAGAAAGTAAGGCATAATAAATACTTTTCTCAAGGTCACATCACTAATAAATAATGAATCAGGGAGTCAAATCAAGGCCTCTGACTACAAAGCCCATGTCAATAGTGTGACTTGGGACACTTTGGGAAAAGTTCATCCAAACCAGGAACCCCAAATTCTACCCTTAGAGATTAATTTTTTTTTGAGTCAAGAAGGCTTTACTGGGGCAACTGGGTGAGAGGATTAAACACACCCAAATAGAGTACTCTAATATATTGGTAATAGTTGGCAAACCAAAATATATTTAAGTTCCTACCAGCGAATTTTTCCCATGGGTCAGTTGACAATTAGAAGACAGATTTCTCTTTAGTATTAGTTTATATGGGAAAGGGGACATGGAGAAGGGAGCCAATGAGGGGCAGAGAGGGAGAGTAGAAGGTACTACTAGTAAAGACCAAACAAGGGGGTGTGACCACCACTGAGATAATGACACTATTTGGACTAGATCAAAATGAAGGGGAAATGAATGGCCATATAGACCATTGTATTGGTTTCCTATGGCTGCTATAACAAATTGCCACAAACTTAGTGGCTTAAAATAAGACAAATGTATCCTCTTATAATCCTGGAGATCAGAAGTCTGAAAGGGTCTCACTGAGTTAATATCAAGGTGTCAGCACGTTTGTGTTCCTTCTGGAGGCTCTAGGGAAGAACCTCTTTCCTTGCCTGTTCCAGCTTTCAGAGGCCACCTGCCTCTCTAAAGCCAGCTGATAGCATCTCCCAGTCTCTGACTCTGACTCTCACTCTCCAGTTTTCTCTTTCACTGATAAGGACCCTTGTGATTACAGGGGGCCACCTGGATAATCCCGGATAATCTTCCCATCTCAAAATTCTTAACCACGTCTGTCAGTACCTTTAGCCGTGTAGGGTGCCCTATGACCAAGGATGAGGATGTAGACATCTTTGGGGGGCCTTATTCTGCCAACCACAAGTGTGTTAAAGTGGAGATTAGAGCCTGGGTTCCCATCTTGGTGTTGCCATCGAGGAGCTATGTGCCTTGGCACAAATCCCAACCTCTCTGGGTCAGTGCTTCCTCCTGGTGCCTTTATCTCAATGCTGGGAGCCATGGCTCTGGCTAATTAAAAGCCAGGCCTGTTTTACACACCTGCAAATGACAACACAGCATTTATTTAAGGCCATTTCTGAACATGTCATTAGTCCTTCTAATGGTGTTTCTGCAGGGTCTCAGGCAATTTCTGTTTCCCATCCCACATTTACTTACACCTTGCCCACAGAGTGTGTACGTTTTCAATTTCTCATTTTAAATAGGGGCTCCAATTCTGTAGCATGGCTGATGCATTAAATATCCACAGCCAAATTGCTTAACACCCAGGATTTTTATCCCATTTAAATTAAGGCTTTTAAAACACCCAGACTCCGTGCTGGCTGAATGACACACACACACACTTTCCGCTGGCTCTTGGGGGCAGGCGATACTGGTTCCTGTCAAGTTCTAAATCTGGATGCTTTTTTTGAATATATATATATATATATATATATAGTGGATCAACTAAAAGGAATTGCTGCCTTATGATATATAACTACTACTTATTATAAGCTGATCCATTTTGCAGCAGGGAGATGGAGGGCAGGGGGCTGGAGAAAGAACAAAAACCACTTCTAGACATGAGAAAAAGTAACCTTCTAATTGCCTTTTCCATGACAGCATCATAAGCTTCTTTATGGCAGCTTTATTTCACAGTGACCTGCCACACAGCTGTAATTTTTCTGGTGTCACTCATGCAGGTTTTAAAAATGATTGGTTTTATGGCTCTTATTTGGGAATTTGTCAAGGTTTCACATTTGTAGAAGCCTTGAAGCAGTGGCCTAATAGTCCATAATTTGGTGTTTAAAGGGATATTGGTGGGTAACCTGCTTGGGCCCACCAGTGCCTATAGTGATCACATCCTCATGCCTGGCGGGGAAATCTCCATAATTTCTTCTGCTACAGTAAACCTGCCGCCAGAAGACTCCATTCCAGGTTCCAGGGGACTCTTGGCATCCAGAGATGGGAGAAAAGCCTTTCAGGCTTCATGATCAGGTTGATATTTAAACCTCATTCCCATGAATGTACTTCAGGTGTTAGTAAACCTAGACTGGGGTCAGCACATTCTAGCGATCCGGATTTATGCACTCTTTTTTATGACTCATAGTCTGGAAATGAAAAGGCACTGGACTCTGAATTCTTTCTTTCTCTCTCTCTCTCTCTCTCTCTCTCTCTCTCTCTCTCTCTCTCTCTCTCTTTCTCTCTCTCCTCTCCCCCCCCCCCGCCCCCGGCATTCTCTCCCCCCGCCCTCTTAGGATCACAAAGTCCCTAATAGATGTTTTCAAAAGCCTCACTTTTGAGGACAGTTTTGGCCCCTTGCTGCTGTGTGTACTTTTAGGTTTAATGAAAATTGGTGCCTCCCAAGTGCTCCTCCTAAGGGGAAAAGCAGCTAGTCTCCGGTGAACTTGCAGGTTCTCTCTCAGCCAGGACACAGGGGGGGCAGGGGCGCCGTGTGCAAATAGGCGCTCACACACACGCACACACACGCACACACACACACACACACCTGCTTCACCCCTGCTCCTCCTCTCCCAGTGGCCTGGGTTGGCCCCGGTTTTGAGCATTCCTGCTGCTGTTGGTCACAGTTGGCGTTTCTTCCCCTCTGTGTGCCTTAGCATAGCTGGTGCTTATTTGAGCAGTGGGTGATTTTTCTGAAGTGACCTCCGCGGGGCAGGAGATTTATGGTGGCGTTTGCTTTCATTATGTGTCGAGGCTGCCTCATGAGCTCACTGCGGCGCTGTCAGAGGAAGAGCAGAACGCTTCCTAGAATAAGCCTCCGGTATTATCTCTGAACATATGTTCTTGATTAAATGAGAAGAGGAAAGTCTCTTCGTTTTCCCCATTTGGAGGTTAAAGTGGGGGGTTTGTCTAAAAACAGATTGCAGTAAATTGTGCGTTTATTTGAACAGTATGTCAACATTATTTACTCCTGGAAAAAGAAAATCTAAAATTGATAGGTTTCTTTTAATCACCTCATCCTGAAAGTTGCTCTCAACAAACAGCAAATATTTCAGAAGCCATTTGGATAAGTCTGGAAATGTTGAGTTATTGGAAACCTGCCGAGAATAATACCTTTGAAAATGTTTCCATCGTTCTGAGTATAAGAAAACTTGATTAGGAAGCAGCTTGTCTCCGAGCAAGCTGGGTATTGCCTTCTGTGACCTGCTGGCCTCCTTGAAAACGATGGCTTACCAGAGTTTTGCATCACACTGATCACACCACCCTGAAAAACAGGACCTCACTGGCGCTAGGTGTCTCTATCGTTCAGATCAGATGGCCTTGTTTAACCCCACCATTATAATATCTTCTTCTTGGGTTCTGTCCATGAGGCTTAGGATGGTAGCAAATGTAGAACCTAAACAAAAGAAGGCTCAGTAGTTGGGTGAGTTCTAGGCAAGTCCAAAGAGCTAGTCTTGCAAATCCAAGCCATAGCATATTTCCCCAGATAATGTCCTTTGACATCATTGCTTGGTCCTGGCTACATGAAAAGATGACCTATAAAAACAGCCATTCCCAGGGCCCAGGCCTTTTTTTTATATATAAATATATGTAAGGAGGTTCATATATAAGCCAAGGACCTTTGTACACATGTATCCTTAGGCTCATGTCTTCTTCAGAACTGCTTGTGATGTTTGGTTCCTGTGTGTATGTCTGTTTACAGCAGCGGTTCTCAACATGTTGGTCCAGACCCCTTTGGGGGTCAAACAACCCTTTCACAGGGGTCGCCTAAGACCATGGGAAAACACATATATAATTACATATTGTTTTTGTGATTAATCACTATGCTTTAATTATGTTCAATTTGTAACAATGAAATTGGGGGTCTCCACAACATGAGGAACTGTATTAAAGGGTCGCGGCATTAGGAAGGTTGAGAACCACTGGTTTACAGTATTCTGGTGATAGTGGGACCCATACAGAGAGGTTGGGGTGGAATCAGGGCCTACACACCATGATTTACCTTGGACCTGGTGTCCTTTGGGCACACCCCAAAGTTTGGGTAACATTTCCTACGGCAGCGTATTATATTGAGTTTGCTTCTTGGGAAACGTAAGTTGAGTATCTCATTAAGGGTATTTCATCTGAAATGGGCTGATGTTAGTACTGTTGTATGTGCTGGTACAGTTGCTTGGTTGTGAAATATTGAAATCACTTCAGTTGGTAAATCACTGCCTAAGACTCACTGCCCAGCATGAAGTGGGGGGCCTCTAGGACCCTGACGGGTTCTGCTGCAGGCACTTGAGGCCCCTTCAAGGTCAGTCCCAGCCCTGGCTGCAAGTGCAGTCACCAGCAGCCTAAGCCTCAGAGACTCTGTGCCTGCCCTGACCCTCCAGGTAGCCAGTGCTGAGCTCCTGTGGCCACAGTTTGGGTTTGCGTGGAGGACCTCAGACAAAGAGACTTGCCAGGGCAGTGCTCCCACTCACGCCAACCCAAATCACTTTTAAAAAGAGGTTTTGAGCCATTTGGGAGAACAAGGCTTTTTTTCTTCCTACCCTTGCAACTCTTTTCCTCCACGTACCAGTGTGAAGTCCAGAAGCCTTCACCGTGGAGACCAGTTCAGGAAAGAAGGATGTAATTCTAGTCCCCGCTCCAACACTTAATAACTCCACGACCTTGGGCAAGGGACTTAACCCCTCTACACTGCAGTTTTCTCATCTGTAGAGTATTGATGTTGGACTTAAATCCTTCCAGCTGTAACAACAAAAGATTTTTTAGTCCTTAAATTTCTGTTTACTAGCCCATTCACCCACCCTATCAATGGATATGCCATTTACCCTTCAAGAAGAAAGAAAAATATCATGTGCTAACAAATAATGTTTGAACCCCAGTTAAGACTGATGCCAAGCGCTCCGAGGCAGCCTGACAGAGGGAGCTGACAGGCACAGGATGTGGCTGGCTTGCTCCAGCCCTGCTTACAACATCAGTCAATGCAGGTGAGTTCCTTGCTGAGCTCGGTGGTTGATGGAGCTTCATGCTAATGGGGCCATGGCCACTGATTCAAGGGCTAAAGTCATTTGTCTCATGGTTCTGCCCTAGCAGTTACCTTTAAAATGTGTGTTGTGGCTCATCAAAAGCCCCTAAAAAAGTATATAAATGGGTCAGTGCAAATCCATTATTATCAGTAGGGAAAATAATCAGAACATACAAGCAATAAAGTCATAGAATTGACATAGAGCAGCATCGTGTTAATGGAATTAGCATTGTTTTTGACATTTTGAGTATTACTAGTTATAATTTTATACAGTATGTCAGCAACTTTCAACTGGTATGCTGCAAGAATTTTTAAAAGATGCAATATCTGAGTAGTTGGTGGCACTGATCCCTTTTTCCTTAGATTGTCAAATAAAATAAATGACAACAGCAAACATAACAATAGCTGTCCAGTGTGAAAGAATCCAAATTATACCAATTGTTTTTGGCAGATTAGCAAAAAATGTATTTTGTTGTACTGCATAATTTTAGTAATTAGTTTAGGTATGTCATGAGATGAAAAAGGTTGAAAATTGCCGCATTATGCTATTTCTTTATTATTTAAACATAGTTTTTGGTCTTTCAAATTATATATTTATATCCTGGATATAATTTGGGGGTGGGGCGAGGAGGAAAAGGCCCTGTCTGTTGTTTTAGAATAAATATCAGTCATAACTTCAGAGCTGATATGCAGAAATTCATTTTGTAGATTTTTATTATCAACCTATTCCCTACGTGGAGATTATCCTTAGTCATATAGCATTATAGTCATTAGCAATGACAGCTAGAACTAAAACACGATGATACCTACTGTTTTCTGCTGTTGGGAAGATTGCTGTTTTATGCTTGTTGAGGACAGACAATTTATAGATCCATGTGTGAGTCTGATTTTCCTAGGAAACTTGAGATCTGGTTTGGCCTGTCTGTCTAAGTGCTGATGGTCTTGATAGACAAAGGGTTGTGGTGGGTTTTGGGGTTACCCTTGTTGGTTTTTAAGAATGTGAATTTTTACTCTGGATTCTCATCTAATTTCTCAATTTCACTGGCTTCCCCTTATGTCCCCATAAACAAAAAATCCTACCAGGCTTGAACTCCAGCTTGGTTTTAGGGATTGCAGCCAGCTATTTCACAAGTGACATTGCAGACACTTAATAAAAGAATTTAAGCTGAAAAAAATGTAGTACTGCATTTTTATTAGGAAATCCTGGGATTTGTCCCTATTCAACACCCTCTTTAACTTTAAGAGCTAAGAATAAATAAATAAATAAAGAAAGAAAGAAAGAAAGAAAGAAAGAAAGAAAGAAAATATCACTTCCAGATGTGTATACTGCATTCAAGATCTATAACTAATTACCCAAGTGCAGTATGAATGGGTTGATGTTCCTTCAGCAATTTCACCTCTGTCAGAATCTCATGCTGAGGATTTGTGATAACCTCTTAGGTTTGATCCTGACTTTCCTGTAAGGGCAAACTTACCAGGCCCCCCCCACCCCACTCCCACCCCGCTTATATGTGCGTAAAGGAACCCGTATGACCCCTGGGTGAAATGAAAGCCTGATTCATGGAGGCTTAGCAGTGAAGGAAGAATCTTCACCTTGGGAGGGACAGCCCAGTGTTATGGTAAAAACCTGTTTCCAGGACTCCTGTACCCCTTGGGGATTTCTTATTATGCTGTTGTCACCACATCCCTGTGGACACTCCTCCTTTAATGATGCTTAGGCCCACGGCAGGTCCAACTGTATCTTAATTTTCCAAAGCACACAGTATGGCTGTGACCAAACTGGACCTTTAAATAAAATATATATATATATATATATATATATATATATATATATATATTGATATCGGAGAGGAAGGGAGAGGGAGAGAGAGATAGAAACATCAATGATGAGAGGGAATCATTAATCGGCTGCCTCCTGCACACCCCCTACTGAGGATCGAGCCTACAACCCAGGCATGGGAATTGAACCGTGACCTGGTTCATAGGTTGACACTCAACCACTGAGCCACACCGGCTGGGCCAAACTGGAACTTTTAAACAACATTTTTAGGTACCAAAAACTTTGGGCCCTAACCGGTTTGGCTCAGTGGATAGAGCATCGGCCTGCGGACTGAAGGGTCCCAGGTTCGATTCCGGTCAAGGGCATGTACCTTGGTTGCGGGCACATCCCCAGTGGGGGGTGTGCAGGAGGCAGCTGATCGATGTTTCTCTCTCATCGATGCTTCTAACTCTCTATCCCTCTCCCTTCCTCTCTGTAAAAAAAATCAATAAAATATATATTAAAAAAAAACAACAAAAAACTTTGGGATGACAACAGAGAAATTAATACTAAGGATAACATAAAAACCTGATCTGGTTTTGCAAGATTCCGCTCTGTTTCTATCTCCTTTGGAAAAAGTCTTCAATCTCTACCACCAGGTGCTGGCCTCAGGCCAAGTCCCAGAGAGAGATGACTGCACCTTCCCACCTAGCTCAGGATCTCTTTTTCCATCCAGGCACCCTTTTTCCTGGGATGACAGATAATCGGAATGTCCACCCCTTCAGTGGATATCCAACCTCTCCCCTGCAGGGCCTTATTCCATGGGCCTGGCAACATCAAAATGCAGCGGGACTGGCCCAGCAGCCCCAGGAGGGGGTGTGGATATAGGGCACTGTGGGAAGGTCAGGACCAAACTCAAAATGTTTTCTTATAATGATGGTTCTCACACTCTTTGTGTTTGCAGCATACCTGCAAGTGTTAGGATTTTGTCAGAACACTTGAAGAACCTTAAAATTAGCATGTCTACAATCATTATAAAATGATCACTTCTATGCTGTAACAGCTCACACAGCTTGCGTTTTATCATTTTGTTTCTGTTGAATAGAGTAGTATGTTGATCTAACTTTTTCTCCTCAGGCCTCTAAAGGCAAAGTTCTCCCTTATTCCAGTGAATACATTTTTGTTCTGATTTGATGTTACCCACCGCCTCGGGCCCCACTCCTAGCACATTGTCCAGTTGTTCTGCATCATGTCACTTCTGCCTATTGAGCTCTGATGGACAGCATCAGACCAACCTCCATTCCCAGATGTAGCCAAAACAAGTGTTGCACATTGTCCAAAATTTGTCAGCCCACTTATGAAGTTTTCTCTGACAAACCAAAGTGCCACAGGAGCCGGATTGAAAATCATTGTACTACATTATTAGGGTAATTTGAATAAGATCAGAATATTTAAATTGCATTTTTGACTGATCTTGTTACATATGGAGCATGCATATGATATATATTCGAAAAGATACCTGCATTTAAATTTCCACGTGTGTGAATTGAGGTGTATGTGCATGTTTTAAATAAGCAATATGGCGAGGAAAGCTGGCTAACAGACAGATCTGTCGATGACTTTCGGGCCCTCGGGTTTTGTGGTGTTGTGACTACCTCAAAACAAAGGGAAATGTTTTGCTATGAATTTCCTGTCCCTGGAAAACTATATGGTTGAAAAAAAATCCCTTCTTTCCTCCTGAGAACTATCCATGTGCCAAAGTAAGAAGAAGCCCTTGAAAGGATTACTCAGGCTTCCTTTCCCCACATCTTCTCCTCACCCCCAAAGTCTCATAATTTTATAAAAGAGGAAACGGAAGAGCCCTTGTCACTAAACTTCTGAGCACTTTAAAATAGCCAGATGCACCATGCAACTGTGTCAGATTTGGACTCATACCAGCCGTGAAAATACTCTTTTTTTTTTTTTTGGAAGTAAATTGCATACATATCACAAAGAGCATTCAGAAGAGGGGCTGCCCTTTTTGCTTTGTCTGAAGTACTCGTATGTCAGTTTTACCACCCTCCGAGTCCATGCACATTTTCTGCAGCTTGACAAGCTTCACCAACCTCATTCGCCAGAATGGCTGCACCGTATCAGTTGGCGGATAAGAGTAAAAGACCACTACATCTTAGGCTCGGAAGGGACTTATTGAGATGGGTTATGAAATGCCCTTGTTTTACTCATGAGGAGATTGGCACTCAGAGAGATTGACTGGCTGGCTTGCTGGAGGCCCCAAGACAAGCCTGTAATGGACTAGGAGCTAGGCTTCCCTTGGTGGATTCGAGGCTGTAACTGCAGCCCCTTTGGTGAAGCCCTTTGAACCCTGCCAGGTGCTCTGTAAATGTCAGGTATCCATGGAAGGCTGATGTAATCTCTGTTTTACTCACTCCTTTATCAAAGGTGCAGAATCCACCAAGAGTTTGTCTGTTTCTCATGAAAGTTTCAGGGTAAAGGGGACCCCTTTCCTTTAGCCAGCCCCCACCTGCCTCACTTCTGAAATGGCTGAGGAAATGTAAGAACCCCTCAGCTTCATTATTTAAAACATTTAAAGTTTGTGATAACATACATGTGAACACATAATTCAGAGTAATAACTTACAAAATAATAACTTCAAAGCAAGCATTTGTTTTCCAAATGATAAATACTTGTAAGAGGAATTTTTGTCTAAAATCAGTTCAGATAATGAAGGATTTCATTACAATGGCTGCATCTTCTAGGTTCTGCATCTAATTCTTATTTTACAAAGAAAAGAAAAATGTAGTGCTTATGACGCTTTACTATGCAACATTCTGAGGCCCACTGATTTGTGGTGGTTTTCATTCACATTAATCTCCATTTTTATCCTTCCTTCAAATATGTGCTGGAATTTTTTTGATATTGTAATCATACAAAAGTAACAAAATAAATGATTCGCTCCCCTAATTCTGTGACTAGCTTTCACATTTCATTGTTCTATTGAACCCTCATTTATTTTCACCCTTTCTCCCAGTGTATCCAAATGATTGAGGTTCAAATATGCATTATTTTCTCAGAAATCCCCTAGAAATAGAGGCAATGTAGCAGAGCCACTTTTGTTATGGCTAAGATCCAAGGGGAGCATCTTTTGGTTATAGTAGACATCTTTTAAAGTATGTTTCCTGTGGGTATGATTTGAGCTCTGGTATCTACATGAACCATGAGATTTGCTTTTAATTTGTTTGGTGGCCAGATTTCCTTAGTTACTTGTTCCAAGCTAATTTTCAGTGCTTAACCATGAATTGAGTGTGTGCACAATCATTTGAGACAACTATGAAGCAGGGTCAGGCCGCCTGCTGTCTGGGTGAGTGTAACCTGTTTTATTGACTGCAAGGAACTCCCTGGAGTTTATCCTTCTGCTGTCATTGCCTGCAAACATGCTCTTTGCTGTTCCTTCCCCACCCAGAGCTTTCCAGCCACTTGCAGGTATAGTATTGAGGCCCATTCAAGTTAAATCTTCTCCCTGCTCCGTATCAGGCCTAACCCACAGTTCAGTATTGCCAGGAGGGAAGGGGAATGTGGTCTTTGCTTCCACTGTTCTCCTTTGCCTCTCCTCATTGGTTGCCCCTGGTTCTCCCTTCCTTCTCTATATGGATCGAGGGAGGAGGGATTAGGGTCCAGGTGGAAATGTCTCTTACCCATCAGTGTTGTTATGATCTTGTCTCCATACTCAGAGCCCTTGACTCTGGGGCTGATTTACTGTGACCTTTAGCATTATGCCACAGCTGGGGTCTCCTTGCACCCTGCTTAATTCTGTTCTCAAACCTAGTCTCCAGCCCACGATCAATTACTGAACTATTTATTGTCAGGACCTGCTTTCAGAAAAATTCTGTCCTTCACGAATGCACACCCGCGTGCTTTGTTTTGGTTTCATTTGGCTTTGTTTTTCCATCCTAGATGCTTTTCCTTATTTGATTTGATTTGGAATTTTGTTTCATGCAGGATATACAGTAGTAGGGTCCCACAGTATATCGCATCTGCCACACTGGGGTAGCAGAAGTTGAACCTTTGAGTTTGGGAGGTTTGCAAGATCCAGGTAGGGAATAAGCTGAACATCTCTTCTCCCTGCAGGCTTGCCTGCTCATATGGATGGAGAAATGGTGTCCAAGACCTCGCTATTCTGACATGGTTTCTTCTAAAAATATATTTTAAAATTTCTAGTCTTATATATAGTGTGGATGGAGTGCTAATTGCTGGATTGTTTTTCCCCGTGTTTTATTAAGTCTTGTTTTTGGATATTCTATGAATACTTAGTACTTACTGTTTCCAGCTTTGGGATTTTCGCCAAAATTCTGAGACAATAGGAAGTGTCCCATCTTGTTCTGTGGTGCTTAGTGTATGGTTGAGCCTTTCATCACCGTTTTTAGTCTCCTTCTGAAACTCTAGACACCACTGAAATCAGTAGATTCCAGCCCTCCTGAGGACATGAACTCTACCATCAATTGAGTTGTCTGGTGAGAACGTTGGTTGGTTAACTGTTGCTCTCTTGCAAGGTGTAAGGATTTAGAATAAAACCACCAAGGCATATTTGAGAACCTTCAATACAATTTCTAGAAAAGGAAAATCAGAGCATTCTATCCTACAATGCTTTCATCTTGAGCTTGGAATTCTCTCAGATAAGCTGCATGTCACAGAGACTTTATAGTAATAGCATTGGAGAGGGGTGTGCATGGGGAAAGCCCATGGGAGGCCAGGATAATGGCTGCCGCAGCCAATAAGGAAAAAGTGCTAGTCTCTAAAGGTTTAGCAGAATTCCCCATCCAGAGGTTTCCCACTGTATTATGGAAGCTGTAGGGAGGCATCAGCAGCTTTAAAGTACATTCAGTTATATTTTAGACCCCTGACTACCAGCCAAGTATTGTTGATCCCTAGAATTTTGAGTTTTAGTGGGTTTTCTAAATACAGAACTCTGAGGGTCGAACAGTTCGGAGTGCCTGCCATCTTATCCTAATTTTCTGAGTACTCTCTGTCCCTCCACAGCCATGTTTTCTCTGCAGTCCTTTGGCCCTAACTGATTGAATTGGGTGGACAACTTGACCCTGGTTGTTGAACAAAACTTCGATTCTCAACCTGATACCTATAGGATCAGGCATGCGTCTCTCAGGCAAAAAAGGATGTGTGAAACATCAGAGGATCCTAACAGTGCAACCTCCTTGGATGTGTGAGGACTAAATGGTTAGTGTATCTTGAGTCCTTAGAAGAGTGCCTGGCAGAGAAACCGCTAGTGAGGGTTTCCTGTGACCACTGCCCTACAGGATGATAATTCACAAAGAAGTGAAAATCCATTAGAGAAACGTTTAAAAGATGCTTCATATCTGCTCCATCTCATCTGTGGTGTATAAAGTTTGGGCTCCCCCAGAGACAGATGCTGGTCTCCTACAGAGTCAGCCCCTGGGTTGACGTGTCAGAAGTCCTGCTTCACTCGGAGGCTAAGCTCTGAATCAGGCTGAAGTCTGTCCTGTGTACCCCACACCCCACTTTGGAGCAATTTCTGCCTTTTAGCATTCAGGGCCATTTTCAGCCCAGAGACAACAGGTTGCTCCCTGCCTTAGTCTGACTGCCTGTTTAGTTGCTATTCTTTTATCTTCCACAACTGGGCGAAGTGGCTCTCTGAATTTTTATAGCACTTTAGGAATGAAGTAGGCTATTGTTATAAGAAGAGCCTTTAAATGTATTGTTCATTCCTTTGAACAGAAATGTGTTGTTATTTTTAAATTGTAACCCTTTGGGGCAGTGCAATGCATGCATAACAAGACTGGATCTGTGCTTCCTGAAGTGGGAGACCCCTGTGTCAGTTGCCAGTGGTAGAGCCTGATGTTAACAAAACCCAGGTCAGGCTTCTCTCTCGCATGTGCCAAGGCTACAGAAAGCACAGCAACTTAACTTTGAACAGCACTTGAGGATCCTTGGAGCTCTCTCCCATTTAGGTGTTCCAGCATTCCCTGAGGTTGGCAGGGTAAGTATCATTATCTTCATTTTAGAGCTGAGGAGACTGAGTTTTGAAGTGAGCTGTTACTGGCGATTTGCTTCACACAGAGGCAGAAGCAACCTGAGGCCTGCCGATTGCACCACAATCCTAATTCCTTTTCAAGTGCTCCAAGCCTGAGAGTTTTTAAAACCCAAGAAAAAATAAGGATAAATTTGTCTAGCATCAGCTTTTGGTAGGTAAGAAAGAAAAAGAAGTAGGAAAGAGGGTCTCTTCTTCCTCTCAATTCCGAGGGTAGACTATTGGATGTCAACACTGCTACTTAAAAGTGATTTGCAATTGAGAATTTTTTCCTAAGGGCAGAGAGCTCTTTTATGTGACCTTATTTTCCTTGCAATTCCAAATAGGCGGGCTAATCGTGCGCAGTTATGTCCAGCTTGGTGTTTATAGTGCCATCCTTAGATGATAGATGTTACTTCAAGAGGCGCGACTTGGTATTTCATCGTTCTGAGCCCCTCTTGCAAAGGCTGGGACTAGACGTGACAAAACTTCATGATGACATAAAGTTTAGAATTTGGAATGAAAGAAGTGTAACACTCGAACCCTACTAACACAGATAACATACAGAAATAGCTTTAAGCCGTTGATTTCAGTATTCATACTTGAAAGGGGTTTGATTTTTAAAATAATGTTACAGAGAAACATTAACCCAAAGAAAAGAGCATGATGCCCAACAAAAGAATTATTCCCTAACTCTTCCTTTTCTCTTGGATCATTACTTCCAACACAAAGACCTCCTTAGATCATTATGGCCACTGCCCACTTATAGGACCTTCAGCTGCTCATCTACCATCCCCTGCTTGCTCCCCAATCCAACACAGTTCCCTGGCTGGGGCTGGGCAGTCACTTGTCTTGAAAGCCCCCTCAACTCCTCAACTATACACACACACACACACACACACACACACACACACACACAGCCAAGCCAATTGGCATCTAGAGGTTGTAACTCTTCCAGTCACTCCAGACTTGGATGAAACATCGTACATCAGGTTGTGGGGTCTGGCATCTCTGGTAGTTGGAGAGGTCATTTGCTACAGCTTGAATATGTGAGGGACTTAATTTTCCAGTAGGACAAACTTTGACCAAGGAGAACTAGGCAATGGGAGGTAGTCGGGAAGATAAACTCCCTCTCTATTGTCCTTCCCAGGGAGTTGTAGGGCATGGTTTCTCCTTGTACCCTATCGCTAGATGTCACTCATGCCTATTGTGTGACTCACTGTGTTCCCCTGTGGCTCATCATAAAGCAGAGGCCAGTTCTGTCAAGCATCAGGCATCAGACTTAAGGTTTCAATGCATACCTTCCCTTCCTTCCTCTCCCTCAGCCTAGCCTACCTGAGCTTGCACTTTCCAAATAATGTGTCAGCACTTTCATCTTTGCTTCAGGCTCTGTTTTCTAGCACAGGCTGACTATTTCTTATCAGATTGTTGTAGAACATTTTCAATGGGTTGGCGTTCTCATTTCCAGGCATACCCCTTTCCAATTTAGTCCAACACACCTCTGAGCACGCGCTGAAGGTGGCACCCCTTCAGTGGCCCCCATCATCTAAGATAGAGCCTTCATTCCATCATCTGACGCTAACAGCCCTCTAGATTTGCGGTCAAACTGCTTTTCTGATTTTTATTTTTCATGATTTTTTTTCTTTTATACTTTCTGTTGTCTGGCCAAGCTGATTTACTTGAAACTTTTTTTATTACCCCATACTTTCTGACCTCCATGCTGTTAATCATGCTGTTTTCTCAATCTCTATTGTTCACACTTACACGTCCTCTCCACATGTTTAAATTCTATCCACCAAGGACAAATTCAAATACCACCTCCTTCTTAGGCTAATCATCAACCGTCCCCCCACCCCCCACCCCGCCCTGCTGCCAGCCCACAAAATTCAATAAGCTCTATTTTCTGAACCCCTAAATCATCCTGTCTATATTTCCCCAGTATTTCCTACTTTTTAACTTATGTTGTAGTATTTTGCTGTATTTGTTCTCCCCAATTAGAGCATAAGCTCCTTGAGGGCACATCTGGCTCAGTTACTGTTGTTTCCCTGACCCCTGCCCGGTAGCTTGCCTATAATTGGTGTTTAAGAAAATTTCATGAAATGAATAAGCAGTCCGTTCCTTATATGAAAGCCTAAGATTATGGTTAAAACTGATTAAATTAAAAATACTTCTTCTTTTAAGCCTTAGATTCCCCCCCCCTTTTTTTTTTCAGGGAGGTACAGAAAAAAAAGTATTTGTAAGTCCAAAGGTCAAGAGATATTAATAGTGAAAATGATGTGGCTTTCTGCCTGGGGCTATCAAATAGGACTTGCCATAGCATTTGCTGACCTTGAGCAGTTGGCTAAGACACAGTACTGAATGATCTAGTTTCTTAAGAAATGACTAATCTACAAAGCTTCTGAATAATTATTCCTTCTGAAAGTGGAGAACAATTTTGATTTAAGAAATTCCAGGCTGAGGATATTTGTACAACTCTATAACAGCATAATAAACTCTAACAGCAAAAAAATAACCACACAGAAGATGTATAAACTATTTAAGCATACTATGTATAGTCACTTTCTATTAACCCTCTTTAAGATAAGTAAATCTTCATAGGAAGAGCAGGTAAAACAAAACAAAACAAAAAACAACCCACATAGGCTAGTATTTCTCTTGTGCAAAATAATAAATTATGAAATGCAAAGGTATTTGGGAAATCAAACCATATATTTATTTGTTAATAATAATTAATGAACTTATATAGAAACTCTTATAGCAATTCAATAGCATTGGAAAAGTAAATAAATAGCACTAATGGGCATTATTATTTTCCAATATTATGATGTTTATATGGCTGACATATATATTTGGATATGTATCTATACTAATAAAAGGGTAATATGCTAATTATACCAGGAGACCTTACAGATGTCCTTCTGGACAAAGCCATGGTGGCGGGGCTGAAGCAGAGGTGGTTAAGGGTGATCAGGCCAGGAGGGGAGGGCAGTTGGGGGCAAGCAGGCCAATAGTGGGGGGAGTTGGGGGTGAGCAGGCCGGCAGGAAGAGTGGTTAGGGGTGATCAAGCAGGCAGATAGGTGAGCGGTTAGAAGCCAGCAGTCCCGGATTGCAAGAGGGATGTCCGACTGCCGCAAGTACTTTAGTCGGACATCCACTGAGGGGTCCCAGATTGGAGAGGGTGCAGGCCGGGCTGAGGGACACACACACACACACACACCCGCGCATGAATTTCGTGCACTGGACCACTAGTTATATATATAAATTGTATAGTATTTGAGATTAGGAAAACTTATTTTATTAAATAGAGATAAATTCTACTAAATAAATTAATATAAATGGAAAATTAAGAACTTCCTTATGTAAAAAGGTATATTTACATGGTTACCCATAGATTTTGTTGTTAGAAACAGACTTTATTTAATCAGTAGAATCAGGCAGATCTGACTTGGTTGGCAAGACACTTCCAAAAGTGGTCGATCAAGAGAAAGAGATTGTCACGTTTTTCATTCTTAAAGTCAGAAGAGAGAGGAAAGAAATGGGTTCAGTTGGTATAGTAACAGAGATCACACAGAAATGCTTGGGTGATGATCAAAGAGGATGCACCAAACCTGTGAGCTCAGGGATTCCTTGGGCAGATCTCTGGCTGTGGTTTCTGCCATTGGCACCATCATGGCCAACATCAGAAAAGAAGGTGTGTGTGGATCCATGTGGCCTCGCTGGTCCTGCTTATAAGTATCATTTGCTGGCATGGCATTCTTTTCAGGGCTTTTGTGGGTTGATTCCCGTGTGAGTTGCTGTGATAGCCTGCTGCCCCAGTGGTCCTCCTTGCTCTTGATTTCTGCTAAAAATGGATGTGTCAGAGGAGTCAGCAACCACCTGAACCAAGTGACTGGAAGCAAGTCTCCCTATAAAAAAGAGGATATACTTTTTGTTGGCCTGGCTTATTTTGTGTTTTATAGCTTCCTCTTAAAATGGTCTAAACTCTTTTAAAGAAGCTACTCTATTCCTTATAGCTATGTACTATGTTATTTTCCCCACCATTGTCACTTCCTCTCCCACACACCCCCTCCACCTTCTGAAATTCAGAGACAATGGTATTTGAAATGGTTTCAGTGCATCCTTGAAATGCTTTCTTCTGCCTCTCCTGATGGTGACTCTCTAGGTTCTCTTCAGTGTATACCATACAGCCACTTCATTTACTAAATTAACTATGTTCTATATGAGGTGTTAACAAAGAAAACCTGCTAGGTGCAGAATAAGTGAAAAATAAATAATGACAATCTATTCATACTAATAAACAAACAAAAACTAGGACCTTGAGTTTGACTTTTTGTGACTCTTCTACAATCCCAAAATATTCTTTATGTATTAAATAGAAACCATGTAAAGCTCAAGATTGGATTAAAGACCAAGGACTCTAAGAAGTAAATCCAAATAAAGACTATAAGCCATTGTTGAAAAAACAAAGGAATTGTTGAGCAGCGACAGATAGATAATTTTGGTGAATTTTCAGGGATTCTAACTTTTGGTTGTATTTGTCTTATTGATAACAGACTCTTTACAGCAGAAAAACCCAGATCAAAAAGTACAATCCACTCCCAAAATCTTCAATGTAATAACTTTTCTTCATTCCCAGAGGAGTGAGATTGGCGGAGCCTCCCCACTTGACCAATTTAAAACTGGTAGCTGTGTTATTGAAAAAGTGCTTTCTAAGAATGCTTCATGAAGTGGCTCTTCTAGTCTGTCTATGTTTCTATTATGTATGCACTTTAGTTGGGGACTCAAGTAGTTGGTGAATGTCTAAATCAACATGTTCCACACAGTCTGGTCCCCTAGAGACCAGTGTGAATTAAATATTAAGCAATGGTAATTATGTTAATCTCAAATAGTACCTGAAGTTTAATGTTCTTACTATGCTCTAGGGTGCTTGACTCCAAATACATGCCCAATAATAGTTGCATGGGCAGCCCCGTTCCTATCCACTCTTTTAATACCTGTGGTGCCTTCCAATTGTTTAGCTTTTGGCAAAACACTTTTATTGAAATAATCTCATAACAACGTTGTGTGATATATATTGTTATGATTACTTTTTCACTAATAATATCTAAGATATTAGGTGATTCACCTCAGTCTTACAGCTAAATAAGTGTTGGAGCTGAGATTTCAACTGTAACATATGACTCCAAGTTCAGCACTTGCTACATCCACAGTTGCCTCATATGTAATTACTTTTAAGATGCAGTCTTAAAAGAACACTTTAAGAAAATTTTTATACATATATCTGTCCTTACAATTAAGAGGGACTTTAGTAACTAAGACAGGTCTACAGCCTGGTGTAGAATGCCCTAACATTTAAAATATTGCACTCAACCTTATTAGAAACAAAACTAAGACAACAGAGGAGTGGGAGTATAATTAGAGAAAAAGCCACATAGTAGATTTTTACTGCTCAGTTTTATTAATTAAAAAAAAACACCAAAAAACTAGCCCAGCCAGTGTGGCTCAGTAGTTGAGCATTGACCCATGAACCAGGAGGTCAAGGTTCAATTCCTAGTCAGGGCACAGGCTCAGATTGTGGACTTGATCCCCAGTAGGGGGCGTGCAGGCGGCAGCCAATTAATGGTTGTCTCATCATTGAAGTTTCTATCTTTCTTCCCCTCTCCCTTCCTCTCTGAAACCAATTATATATATATATGTTTAAAGTTAAAGTCATGTAAAGCTGATACCATGGTTTCAATGCAGTTTAAGAGGTCTTGGGAATATTGGCCCATTTTTACCAGCAGGGGGCAGTAGAAACTCCCCATTGTTTTTTTATGCATTGCAGTTTTCAGGGCTGCACACTGGGCTCCTACTCCTCCCCCCACCCCCTAGTTGAGGAGTCTAAGGATAGTGGAATGGAGGACACTGACTTAATTTAATTCTTAAAAGTACTCCTGAAGGTCTGGAGTACTTAAGCTCTCTAACAATGCATCACATTTCTCTACACGTTTTAGATAAATTACAGTAACTGGGTAGAAGAAGTCTGAGAGTGTATAATTAACTTTTATTATTCAAGATCAGAATAAGCTGCTTATATACTTTTTGTTATTAGGAGTTCACTTTGTACTGTCTCTACACAAGGGATGCCAGGGTCTACCAGGGACATTGATGGGAATAGCCTGCTTATTTTCTAGAGAGAATCCTTTTCCTTCCACCCACAAAAAGGTGGCACAATGAAAGTCACAAATTTATATCAGCCTGGGCAGTTATGAGTTAGTTACATCAAAGCTAGCAGAGATGGCTGATACTATGATTGTTATGAATAGTGGGAAAGCATGAGGAAGGTAAGAAACAGAGATAGACCCAAAATAGAATCAATGTGCAGCCTCGGGAGTGGCCACCAGAGAATCTTGACCCTTCGTCCCGTCTTCAGCCCCTTAACCTTCACTTCACATCCCTCCTCAGACATAATCAGGTAGGATGTAAAAACAAGTCTATCAGGAGCACTGTTTTAAGCTCCTTAGAGAATTTCAAGGAGAAAAAGACTAATACCCCAGAGCGCTTGGTTCCCAGGCTATGAACCAAAACCTAATTCACAGTGTGGTCTCAGCTCCTGTTACAGAAGCACTTTAAATTGGAGCATGGAAGTGCCTGAAGGCCCCCTTTCCCCATTCTTTCAGGGCAACCCTCATCTGTCCCAGACCAGACCTGTCACGCTTACCTTTTAGGAAACTTACCTAAAAGCATGAGAAAAATAGAAAGTAGTGCTTCCTCACCATAAAGGTTACAGGTCCTCTCACGTGAATCCTGATGAGAGGAGATTGTACAGCTTTGGGTTTATGGCTCCATAAAAAGCCAGGATTATTGCAGTATAGAGGTTTAAAAGTACATCTTAAAGAACAGCAAATGCATCTGGCCTGGGGGGGGGGTAGGGGGGGGGTAATTTTAATGTTTGAGTGGCAATTACCAGCATGTATTAGGCATAATCTGAAACAAAAAACTTTCTTCTTTAATATGCCACATTTGACATTTAATGTTATTCTGTCTCTGGGAACAGGATTCTGTGTTTTACAGATCCCCCTGCAAAGCCCATTCCCCTAAGCTACCCCCAGCGTGACACTAGCACTCTGCTGTCTGGATGTGTTAGCATCACAGGACGAATGCCCTAGCATCCAAACCATTACAGGGAGAGAAGATCTCAGAAATCAGCTAGCCACGGCAGGGGAGGCAACTGAAGCCAGTAGCTTGTTTTCTTTCAACACAGAAGAGGGCATTTCCTTTGTCCTCAATTGACCAAAAAATGCCTCTAAACACTGCAGCAGGTGCAGTTTGCAAATGGCTAGTGTGCTGATGGCAGTTATCAATTCCAGTCTTGTTTCCCAAGTTGAAGAAGCCGTGTGTGCAGTTGCCATCCTGAAGGCGTGTCTCCTGCAGAGGTGTTGATAGGAAAGAGGAGAAAGGAGCATCCTGTGACCTGTTTTTACTAGGAAGCTTCAGATCACTTCCCTTAGTCTCTGCACCCCTTTGAGAGGTTTTGATCCAATCTAATGGGGCGAGAAAAAATTGTCAACATTACAAAAACAAAAGCACCCCCCAAAAAAACCCACACAAAACAAAACACCAAAAAACTTTCATGCCCCCCCCCCTCCCATAAGAAATGAAATTTTACTTCTGGATGACAAAATCTTTGTATGGGCATGGATGGCTTGTTATACATATGACTGATTCTTTCGTAGCTGTTGAATGTCAGTAGACCACACGTCTAAAGTCTAGAGGTAGCTTTTAAAATATCAGCCAAAGGAGTTGAGAGAGAGCCGAATGTCTTTAAGGAATTATGTGAATGTTGTCGAATCTTTCCAATAATGGTGTAACTTTTGCAACAGAGCAACAGTCTTCAGGGGCTGAATTTACACATAGCTGAACTGAGTTCATGGAGATGGGAGCCCTTTGTTGGCCATTTATCTGTTACTAGTGTTTTACACATGCTGTCTATGCTTTTTCTCCCATCCCTGGATACTCAGCAGAGATGCTTTAAGAGTATCTGTGACTTTGTCTCCTGCCTGGCCTCACCTAGGAGAAAAGTAGTACAGTGACAGGAGGTTCACCGAGCCCTTGAATAAAGGTGCTATGCACATAGAGGTACATGTTGGTAGACACTGCCCTTGATGACAGGAGAGAAGAAAGCTGAAATCCCAAAGGGCTTTCTGACATTTGCCACCCACACAAATTGATGAGTTAGTTATTAAGGGTCTTTCTGTTTAATTAGAAATCAAACCAAAGACCCTGGTATCATAATTTATTCTCTTGCAAAATGATGTGACCCAGAGGTTCCACAGAGGAGTTGGAGGTTGGTAAAGGACTCTTCAGATCAAAACTTCAAAGACGTAGGAGGGACAGAGGGAAGGAGATATATCATTAATAAACAGGATGAGGCAAGTGGGCAAACATTCACCTATGATGTCACCTGCTTCTATATGATGACATATTACAGAGCCAGCTTCAGAACACTGAGTATCATAGGATCCCATTTTTCATGACTTCAGCAACCGGAGATACTAAATTAATGTCACGTTATTTTTAATAGTTAAATTAAGCAAAAGCCAAATTCTGTCCTTTGCAAGCCACAGATGGGTGAAGCACATGGGAATGACGTGCCATGCTTTCTTCAGCCGTGCCCTGTCAGTGGCACTGCCCCAATCAACCCTGTTCATGGAACCTCACACACTGAACCTTTATTTCTTTTTTTGTTAGAAATATTTCAACCATACAGAAAAAAACATGATACTTCAAAAACATGGAAGTACCCAACATTATTTTTTAAAATAATTATTAACATTTTGCTGTGGCGAGCCGGCCCGGCCATGGCATTCTCAGCCCCAGAGCGCCTTATGTGCCACGCCAACTCAGCCAGGTTCAGTGACCCTGAAAGGGGGCGGTGAAGGATGGAGAAAAGACAGACAAGAGAAAAAGTTGGGTCTGGGTGGGACTCTGCTCCCGGATGGAGAGACAGCGTCACAGACTACAAGCTGTGTCTTTATTTTATAAACAGATTCCACGAGGCAAAGTAAGGGCGTGGTCAAGATGTTTACAACATTCTACTGGATTTTGACCCTACTCAATTACATGACCTGAACTCTATCAAGCCCACATCACTCAGACACGTGCGGCCATGTGTTCGGACCATAGGTTCAAGCTTACAACTATAGCTGTTGGCTATAATTGTGCTGGGAGGGCTCTGCCCTCCAAGCTGGGACTTGCACGTGGCCACGTGAGAGGACTGTGCCCTCTCATTTGGCCGAGGCTTGAACCTGTCCAAACACTGTAGCCACTCTCCACATTTTGCCATATTTATCTCAGATTTTTAAAAATAAGGCTAGGATCATGAAGACATCTTTAGTTCATTTTATTTCTTTCCCTCCCTAACACTATCTTAAATCAGCTAGATATTATTCTCATCCACATTTTGCTATGTTTATATAGTTCTGTGTAATTTTCAAATTTACATAATTAGGCTCATACTCAAGATAACCTTCTGCAGTTTGCTTTTTTAACTCTTTTGACACACATAGAACCAATTCTTTAATTTTGACAGATTGAATCTACTTATCTGATATTTACTTATTAATATTATTTCTAGTTATTCACTATTGGAAGCCATGCTTCATTAATCCTCCTTATACATGTCTGTTTGATGCTCTAGTTGGTGTATATACCAGCAGTGAGGTTGGTGGGTCAGATACTGTGCTTATTCACATGGTATTGCCAAATTTTTGCCAATTTGCACTCCTATAATGTACTAGTATAAGAATTCCCATTTCTCCATATTTTTACCAGTGCTTTTAAAACCTTTGCCTACCTTGTGATATGAAACAATATCTCATCATAGTTTTATTTGTAAGGTTTCTAGTGAATTACATGCATTTTTAATCATTTATTGGCTATTTGGCTTTTCTCATCTGTGAATTCATATCCTTTGTCCATCTTTTTCCTCTTGGGTTGGTTGTCTTTTTTCTTATTGATTTGGGAGAACTCTTTGTATTAGCTAAAATCATATGAGATTGTCATTTTTGTAGGTCAAAAAGTATTGAATATTGGCCATTTCATATAGATGAAACATATTTCTGGATATTACTCTTTTGATGATTATATGAGTGGCAAATATCTTCTGCCAGTTTATTATTTTTCTTTTAAATGTGTTTAGGACATCCTTTGCCATATAGGAATAAATATTAATATAGCTGATTTGTCAGCATTTTCCTTTATGATTCATGTTTTTTTCTGTGTCTTGTTTATGTAATCTTTCCCTACGTCAATGGCATGAAGAGATTTCCAAAAAGTGGGCTTTCTGAGTTAAAGAATATGTGAGTGTATGCTTAAATTTCCAACATCAACTGTATGAAAGTATTCCTTTAAAAAAAAAACACTAATGAGTAAGAAGGAATATATTATTATTTTAATTTACATTTTTCTGACAACTAGTGACATGAAGTACCTTTTAATGTGTTTAATCACCATTTGGATTTGCTCATCTGTGAGGTTTTCTTTTTCATCTGTGAGTTTTTTATTCGTATTATGTACTCTTATGTCTGTTGCATCATTTATATTTTTCTTATTAATTTATAGGAATTATTTGCATTTTACTGATATTAACCCTTATCAGACAAACCCATGCCGATTTTTCCATAATCTAGCATTTTAAAACTTTATTATATGTCTTTCTATACCAAAGTTTTTATATTTTTATATATCAAATAAACCCATCTTCTATCACTCCTAAATTTCTTATTTTGATATAAACTATATAAAGGTCTGTGATCCCTAGCTTATACATATAGTCTTCTAAAATTTCTTCTGAGACTTTTTTGTTTACTTCTGAGTACTTAATCTCCCTTGAATAAATTTTTATATTTAGTGTGAAGTATGTGTGTAAATAGAAAGAAATAATTTTTGCATGATTGGGTATCCTGATATGTAAATCATATCATATCATATGACATATATGTTACGTGTTTGTTTTGTTCCACAATTAATAGGTAAAAGAGTCATTACATGCCTTTATTTTTCTTAATTTGTTTTAATGAGACTCAGCCTCCTCCATCACGATTGTTAGGAAATCTAGTCTCATTCATTTTTCAGGGAGTTCCTTTCACCCATTAGGAATCATAAAAGAACTCGAGGGCCTAGTGTTCAGAGATAAATGGGGAGCAAGTCCCTGGATATCAGGCAGTTGGGTTTATCTCTTAGCACTTGGTATTCCTGCCCATGTAATGTGTTTGTGGGTAGGCAACTCATCCATGCCCACGCTTTGACACTGATGTCTTTACTGAGACTTCCACTTGGGATGCTGAGCTCCTGGCCTCCTAGACATATACACCCATTGCTTCAGGAGCTCCTGCTAGCTCCTAGGCTTTAGGAACAGGCAACACCCCCCTCCTGCTGTCTTCTGGAAGCCAGCTGTCCCTCCTCCCTCTCCCAAAGGTCGGATCCCTCTATCTTCTTACTCTCCAAGTAGGGAGCCTTGATCCCAGGTTAATTTCTCATCTTGGGGCTTGAAAAACAAGCAAAGTTAATAGTGGGGTAGTGATTGGTGAGGGTGCAATAGGGTGGTGGTGAAGAGAGCCTAAACTTTCTGAACAAAGGTCTTGGCTAGTCATTCTCTGGGAAGAAATTTCACTCTTTAGATACTCAGGAGCTCTTCTCCCATCCACCAAGAATGAACAGCATTCTTCTTCTAAAATAGCAAAAGCTTAATAATGTGCTTGAGTTTTCCTATCCAGTTGCATTAAATTGTCAACAATTCATATATTATAGCATATCATATTTTATATATATATTTATACACATATATTTGTACATTATATGTAAAATATATTTTACCTGTTACAACAGATATTTATTATGGCTAACTATGGAATTATGAAAACTTCTTTCTATTTCTATCTTTTGAATTACAATATTTATATGTACAGTTAGGAAAATAAATATATTTAGAAAAATGTCACAAAATGTTAGAAAGGATGTTGACTGCAAATGAAAACCTTCTAAACAAAACTTGCAAAAGCTTTCCAAATATTTATTTTCAGAAACACCCTTTTCGGATACTTGGGGGAAGTGAGCTATGATGACTGGACAGTGACAAGGGAGAGATATTGTATACATTTTCTAAAAGCTGTTGGGTATAAAGGAAGAGATCCCTAGATTAGCAGCCAGGCTCTATGGGTTTTTGTCATGGCTTTGCCACCAAATAGCTGTGTAATTTTGAAAGGTCTTAAACTTTCCTGATTCTTTCCTAAAACTAAACCATCTCCATAGTCTCTGTCAGCTATAGAATTTTATCAGAACTTTGATTGATATATTTGGGGCTGGCAGCTCTGACTCTAGTTACAAGTATTATAGTGTCACCAGCCATAAAACATCCACACTAACTTTCTTTCTTGGAAGGGTAGATGTGTCTGCCTGCCATTCCCTCGAGCCCTCTTGATTTGCAATGGCCAGTGAACCGATGCTTTCAAGAGCTTTTGCCTGGAAAGTGCCCCACTGACTGGAGAGCTGGGATTATGCTCCCAGTATCATCAGGTTAAACAGACTGCCACCGACCCAGCAGCTGGGCTGGCTCCTTCTGGGCAGCTCGCCAGCATGTGACCACAGAGACACGTTCACAGGGCCCTGGGATCTCCACAAACATGCTCGTCTCTGCTCACTTTCTCTCCTCAGGCCCTCAAGGGCCCAGAGACTCTGCCACTTGTGTCCTGGTTGCTGGGAAGCACTGCCTCTGCTCCGTGGGGATGGCCCTGAGACACGGCTCTCCAAACCAATTGCATTTCCGTTGTTCTCGGTTTCTACCTTTTAATCGTCTCACTGAGCTCGGCCCGGGCAGCGCGCACCGTGTTAGTTTCCAATCCTACCTGACTGAGTGGTTCTTCTCAACATGGTAGAGGAGAGGTATGTTTTCACCTTCCCAACAGCAAGCCCAGCCCACCTTGCTGTTTACCTTTATAGCAGGGGTTTCTTTAAAATGGCATTTTGAAAAACCAGACTGAGGGTAGCAAAAGGCAATGCTGTTTCTCCAAAAGAGAGAATCAATTAGTCTTCATTTCTTAAAGATGAACTGCAGTTATGCTGGGTGGTTTAGACTAGAAGCCATGGGATCTTGGGGTTGTATAGAGTCTCAAGGTCACATTAGTTGACTAGATTTCCTTATACTCTATCGGTTCATATTAAGATTTGTATATAACCTCCCCAGGTCCCGCTGAGCAATCCAGCTTATAAGTATAATCTTTTAATTTATTAATCAACAGTCAACAATATTTTCTGGCCAGCTGTGCCCTATTTAATAGTGAATGACAAGATAGAACATAGTATGATTCTGAGTAACTTTTACAGCTAAAAATGCCTAGAACCTAAATAATGAAAGAGTCCATCTTATTTAAGCCCAGAAAGGTGTTAAGCATAGAGTTACAGAACAAAACATCTCATTTCTCTGGTGCATTTGGTATATTTTGATGGCTGTGAGTGTTAGTGGATGCACACTGTGTAAGTTGCACATCCAATAAATTGTCATGTTCTTGAAACCGACTGTCCCAAGAGCCATGGGGATAGGGGAACCAAGGGTGTGGGGAGATGGGCTCCTGCATACATTGAAGTTATGAAAACTCGGTATGTGGTTCTCTCAATACATAGAACCATTTTAATTGTGCTGGTGCCTGCCATTTCAGATACTGGAGGTATATCTTTGAGAGTGTGCCCTGGAGACATGTGTAGCAGACTTACAATGTATAGACTATTCATGTGAGTAGAAATGTAGCTTTATTTGTTGATAACTGAGCATAATTTAGCTCTCAAGCCCCATTTCCAGTAGGCAGTTCTTCCTCTGAGCAGAAGGGCGGAAGGATGATGAGGGGGAAAATCCTGCCTTGCCCAGATATGGATGCACAGACTAAGTATTGAAACAAAGTGTGAGGTGGGAGGATGGTGAAGCTGCTTTGAGACCCATTCCCACAGGCACTTGGAACAATGCATGCCTTTGACTCAGTGGCTGGAGCTGTGTTGCCATTAGAAGCAAATGTAACTCATCAGTTACTATTTCAAAATTGTCAACACATTTGGTCTGCTGTTCTCTCACTCTGTCCCAGTTTATCAGATGCTGCGTGCAATTCTAGTGTTTTAAAGATACAGTTTTATCAATACTATTGCCCCTGAATGCAAGTCAGCCATTTAATTTGGTGCATAGCCAAAGCCAGAGGAAACATTGGCTGAGTTAGATTTATTCAGACATGGTGTGTATTGGTTTCCATCATGGTCCCGTCCTCAGGGAATTTCAGAGCTACTTTTGCTTATTCACAATTTTCACCTTATATTCTGATTTTATAAATGTTTTAGAACATCTTGAAGATGTAACTCCACAGAACGTTTCCCTGCTCTGTAATTAGTGACTAACCTGATTGCTGAAATAGGGTGCAGTGCCTACAAGAGAACTAACAACAGCAGAATGCTCACAGTGTTGCCAGAGGCAGAGTTTCTCTGCAGGAGTTAGAGAAACCCATTTATGAAACCAGAAAAAGTGTGGCCTATACTTTCACCTGGCTTGCCCTCCTTTGAATCCCTAGCAGGTAGTGTTGTACTTAACGCATATTGGGTACTCAATATATTTATTGAAAAAAATGTATAAGTGAATTAAAAAACCTCTAAACAGTTTTATATCAATGGGACATAGAATGCGCTCTGGTTACTAAAGTGAAATGATTCGGTTTAAGTGAAGTTACTGGGCTTCTAAGGGAGCTACTCATTGGAGAGTCTGAGCATCAGAGATACTGACTTTTAGGCTGATCTGATTATAATAATAATAATAATTTTTAAATAACATATCTTACATATACCATAGATTAGACTGCCTCCTTCAAGTTTGCAAGCCAAGCAAACTCCCAGGATGCCTGGCCTTTTGATTTTGGAAGAAGGAATTACATATACACAGAATATTCTGTGTTGTCCTTTAGAATTTTAGCCAAGTCAACCCACAGAATAAGACACAACTCTTAGAAAAGGCCTCTGAGTACCCCAAATAGCTCAAGATATGAAGGGCCCTCCTTCAACTCTCAAAGTCATATTCATCCTTATATGCCATGTATTTTTTAAAGGCTTATTTACATGGTTGCTTGACCCACAGACATTTGAGGCAGCAAACCTTAGAGGGTGGGAAGGATGCCGAGGTGTGCACACTGGGCACAGGGATGTGACCACTGGAGGAAGAGGCAGTAAATCTAAGGCCCAGACGTGGAACTACAGCCCTGCTGGCAGTGGCATTTCCCCAGCCCAGCTTACTCTCCTTCAGGCACCCTTCCTCTTTCCTGTGTGGTCTGGTGGCCCCCAACCCAATACACCACAGAGGTGATGATCAGCCCCCTTGAAGCAGGGCAAGCATGAGCTGGCCCTGGGAGCACTACCAGCACAGAGGGGGGCCGATAAGGGGCTGCAGGTGGCCTTTTCTCTACCGCACGGAGACATACACATTCGGAAGTTCTTTATGCTGAGCAGTGAGGACAGCTAGAAGAGAAGGTGTTCTGATGTCACTAAGGGTGCCCTGAGGCCCTGGTCCCTGTCCACCAGCTGAAATGAAAACGTCGCGCTTGACATTTATACCTCATAACCTGTGTTAGTCTGCACCAGGCCCAGCACCTCTGGCATCAGATCCCTTGGGCACCTCGATGAGGAAGGTCATGAAGAAGGTATGACCGCAGATTTGACCCAAGAGCTGGGCCTGAGCAATTGGAGGCCCCTACCTCCTCCCTGTGCTTGGAATGTGCACTTTGGTGGCCTTCCCTACATAGAAACTGCCCAAGGACACAGCTTTGAGGTAGGAATGTGGTGAGGAGGCTATCTGGACTGGCTACGTGACCGGCCCCAGATAAGCGGCAGATAAGGCCCTTCTATAAACTTTTAAGATTTGGCAGGCGGGTGTGGAAACTACTTGTTTTGCTGCTGCCCAAGACCAGCCTTGCATGTAAGTTCTCTTGCTCATGGAACCCGCCGCCTACCAGACTGGAGTGGTCTGATTTTCCTTCCGTTTCTCCCTGCCTCCCAAGTATGGGGGAAGCAGATTCAGTTTATCCCTGTGATCCGAAAAACCGGCCCCCACCCACCGTGCCTGCCAGAGCCCACTTCTCCCCATCAGCACCTGCCTCTCTGGCCACAGTCTACTCTCTCTACCACGGCCACAAAATGTTCCCACAATGCTTTTGGTTCACATTCACTTATCACCCCTTCTGACTTCTCTTGCAGTTTTTGCCTTTACCTCACAATTAACAATGTGTCACATGGCACCTCCTTCTTGTGTTCCTCCTTAACCCCTTCTTTATTTTTCTTTATAACAACACCCCTGATGTGTGTGTGTGTGTGTGTGTGTGTGTGTGTGTGTGTGTGTGTAAGTATGTGTATGGACATACTTTGGGGCTTGTGTGTTTATTGTCTATTTGCTCACAGGGCAGGGACTTGTCCCAGAACCTGGAATAGTATCTGGCAAATGGTGGATGCCCTGTAAGTATTTGTGAACCAATTCTGTGCTGTGCTGCTCTCTGATCACCAAGAGAACACATTTCAGAATCCGATAGCGTGTGCCTTGGTTGGTGTTGCCTCTGTGGAGACTTCATAACAGTCAGTTTGCACTGCTTTGATAGCAGGGATTCACTTAGCCTGTGTCTTGTCCTGACTCTATCCCTCTGCTCACTGTGAAGTTGAAAGCTGGCATTGGTTCTTGCTCATGTTTTCATCCTAGCTGCTCCTCGAATATGCAGTTCCCTCTTACATTGGACCCTGTAAAGAGTTTGCTGAGTTTCCTGGGTGTCCTGGGTGTCCTGGGTGTACGAATGTCTTTATATATGCTGTGGAAAGAGCTTTGTCTTGTAATTCTTCTTAGTCCCTGAGAGCGCCATGCACACGGAGCTGTGCAGAGAAAGGTCATAACTTGCTGGAATGATCTAAACGTGCACACTGAGGCATCACCCACACTGCGAGGCTCAGTGCATGGGAATGACTTCAGATACACAGAAGAACAACAAAAAATGTGACTGGATTTTCCCTCCTATGCAGGATGAGGCCTGAGATGTCCTGGGGACTGTCTACCTCAGCCACTTTGGACTAAACCACCAGAGCGCACTGCCATCTCAGATTCATTCCTCTCACATACACCATAATGCTAATAACCATCCAATGCTCTTGAACACTCATGATAATGCCAGGAACTGATTTAGCACTTTGCATACATTGTCGAAATTAATCCTTACTTGAGGCGTGGACTATTATTATCTTCCTTTTACATGAGTGGAAATTCAGGCACAGAGAGATTAAGCAATTTGCCCAAGGTCACACAGTGAGTAATTGGTGGGGCTTGAGTTTGAACCCAGGCTGACTGCTCCAGAGCCGGCACTCTTAATCTCTGCTCTGCCACCACCCTGTTATCTGGTTAATGCATCCAGTGACAGAGGCCCTTGAGGCCTGGCTAGCTTGCTGTTTAATGTCTAATCCATAAAGGTGATAGTATGTAATGTGATTAAAAGTTGTGTGTGTTTTGTTTTAAATCACAGGCTGTGACCAAGTGCCTCTTTAGCTGCAGTGAGCAGGGATACAGGTTATAATGCACCACCTGCATCCCACACTCTCCTGGTCCAAAATTCCTCAGCAAGCCCAGGCCTACCGATGTTTGAAATCTGCTTCTCAGTTCTGCGGTTGTGATTTTGTAATGACTTCCACACACATTAGCATCCTATTAATGGGCTGCTTTATGGGAACCGTTGCCTTATGAAGTGAGGGGATTTTCTTTTCTTTCTTTTCGTTTCCATTAGAAGAGAAAGGTCTACAGAATGAAAATGCTCAATCTAATGAGTGTAACCTGGGAAGTAATTTCATGGGCCGTAGTACTTTGATGGCAATAATTCTTGGATGTCAAAAGGATAAGGGCACACTTTTCGGCTTCTAATTTTATTCTTAGAAAATGGTGGTATTGAGCTATCCATAGAGGGCCCCTGCAGATTAATTCCAGTTTTTCTTTTGTGGAGGAGATTTAAGGGAAGTCTTAATCTGCTTTATGTTTAACTCTTATCTCCAGCCTCTGCATTAAAAATAGAAGCTGGACTCTGGTCTCACCTCCGCAGGCCCTGAGAGGGCTGCAGTTCCTCGGGGAAGGCCAGCCGAGAGTGGCCGGGTCTCCATCGGGTTTAGCAGCCCTTGCTGACTTCCCCAATAGCTGGTTCTTTCTAATTCTCCACCAGAGATCTACATACTCACTTGTCTAAATTGAGCGCTCTTTTTTCTGTGATTCTTGAATGGCAGTTAGCATTCTCCTTGGGTGGTGCTCACTTGTCATGATACTCCATTCTGCATCCTTTCTGAATCTGCAGCCTTGGACACTTTCTGCTTCCTCTAGTTGTTTCCTCCTAAATCCATGCTTCAGGTGGGAAGAGGAGCAAGGAGCACTTCCTAGTATACTTTATTTATTTATTTATTTTAGCCAAGTGCAATTTAATTTTCTTTCTCTTCATTTGATAAAAATTGCTCTGGGGTGCTTTCGTCACTTCTCTCTCTTACTCTTCTCCCTCCCATTTTCCATTGCCATACCTTTTCCGACTCCTCTTCTCCCTTCCCCTTGTCTCTGGTCCTTTTTCAAACCATGCCTGAGATGCAGGAAGAGCGGGAAGAGGTCAGGAGGTTGGGAGGAGCAGGAGTGAGGGCAGCCCCTCCTCACCTACGGGCTCCTTTTTGCACCTGGAGCTTCAGAAATACAACTGAGGGCCATTAATCCAAGAACCAACCGTTTAGTCAGTCTCGTTGGAAAGGGCAAGCAACCTCCGTGGAAACCTCTCAGCTCTGAGTTTGTGGTGTTTCCATCCTGGTGGAAGTTAGCAGGTCTGGTGAATCTCGGCTTGGGCGAGGGCAGGGCAAAAGCCAGCCACACCGTAAGCAAACAGAACATCTCTGTATGCTACATCCTGCCCTTAATTTATATACAATCTCCCACCAGCACTTTCACCTCCTCCGTCTTACTCCAGTTGCAAGTTTCAATTCTAGAGTCTTAAACCAAAATACCGAAAGGAGGCCATTTTACTCCTGTTAATTGCAAACATTGCAGCTGTTTGGGGAAAAAGAGCTCTCATAGCTTTTCTCTGTTCCCTCCTCTTCACCACCACAATCCTGAGAGCGGCAATGATGAACACATACTGAGAGCCTACTATGTGCTGACTGGGGATGATGAAGAGGCATTTCAAGGAAATACCCCTTTGGACAAACACCAGTGTGCCTCAGGGTAGTGTTTTTCAAACCGGATTGTTTAGTAGAACAAGAAATCAAGTTAGTTGTGGAAACTGGCATTTTAAAAAGTAAAGAGGATGGAATGGGATGGGACAAAATAGAAAAATTTTAAAAGACATTGTATGATTTTTGAAACTTTGGTTTGGTTAAATACACCATCTCTATCTAATAGAGTGGAGTGTCTGGCAGTGCTGACAGATACGGGGTGGAGGCTCCTCTGCACTCCCTGGCCTCCCTTACAGTCAGCCACGTGACTAGATCTGGCTGCGGAGGATGTCAGAGGGAAAATTCCACTTTCAGGAACGGCACCTAAAACTTTCCACACAGGCTTCTCCGCTCCGTCCTTCCACGTGCCAGCAGGATGGCACCAGGGCCACCTTGAAGCAACAAGGTGTCAGAGCCGCAATGTGGAAGCAGCCTGGGTCTCTGCATTGTCATTGGGGGAGGGCCACCCACCAGAGTCACCTGACCAGACACATTAGCTTTGGGGTTTGTGTGAATGAAAAATAAACATCCCCTGTGTTCAGCCCGGTTGTCTCACCTACCTTGTGTATGTACGTGTGTGTGCATGCACGTGTGTGTGTGCATGCATGTGGCTGCGCTATATGTATTTCTTAGTGTAGATTTTAATAAAAAATATTTGAAAGTCACTGCCCTGGACAGTGTGCTTCAAGTGTGGTCCTGGATCAACTGTAGTTGAATCAGTTGGGGTGCTTATTATCAGCACAGATTTCTGGGCCCTACTGAGTACTGCGGCCCAGGAATGTTTAACATGTTTAACCAACTGCACAGATGAACCTTATGGCACCAAAGTTTTAAAGCTGCTTTGGCCCCAGCATTGGTAGGAACATATTTTCTTGGCAACCCTGGGGCTGGTTAAGTACACCAAGCTTTAAACCTATTTTCTTTGGTCACAATCCAAAATGTGAGTCCCTCCCTCTTCCTCACTCCACCTATACACTACAAAATCTTATCACAACAATGCACTGTACTGATTCACATAATCTTTTTCAAAGAACAGCTCCCACTGCTCCTCTTCTTCCTAAACACGTTGACTGTCCTCCAGAAAGCCTGTTGTGTAATGAATAAATACCCCTATTCATAAAACCTCTTCCCTGAATATTTTCTTTATTTTGTGGCTCTCCCCCGAGTTATCTGTTCTGCTCCCCACTCACATGAAGGCTGTTCACTCCCCACATTTTATATACTATTCTCAGGGTAGACAAGTGGGCAAGTCCTTTCTCTACTCACTCCACTTCAGAACCATGACCGTCCCATTCCTTTGTGTGGGCCTGTGTTAATCAGTATGCCTTTGGTTACAGAATCTCCAACTAGAAGAGACATAAACAATAAGAACATGTATGATCTAACATGAGAAGTTAAAAGCTTGAGTGATAACTGCCTAATTCAGCAGCTCTTTCCATATTTCCTTCATGGTCACAAAATGGCTGCAGCAACTCTAGACACCACATCCCTTACAGCTGTGTCAGTATTAGTTTCTATAACTGCTATACCAAATTATCACAAGCTTGGGGGCTTAAAGAAATGGAAATGTATTCTCTCAATGGTTGGTGGCCAGAGGTCTGAAATCAGTATCACTAAGCTGAAATCAAGGTGTCAGCAGGGCCGAACTCCCTCCAAAGGCTCCAGGGGAGAATCTGTTCCTTGCCTCTTCCAGCTTTTGGTGGCTGCCAACATTTCTTGTCTTGTGGCTACATCACCCCCATCTCTGCCTCAATCTTCCCTTGGCCTTCTCCTCTGTGTATATTTCTCTTTTGTGTCTATCAAATTTCCTCCTGCTCTTCTCTTCTGAGAGACACTTAGCACACTTGCAATTGCATTTGGGGCCCACCAGGATCAGCTCCCCGTCTCTTGATCCTAAACTTCATCACATCTGCAGAGATTCTTCTCCCATACGAGGTAACAGTTATAAATTCCAGGGATTAGCGCCTGGTAGCTCTGTGGGCCATTATTCAGCTTACTGCAATGTCCAGAGGCAGAAAGGACAATTATCCTGATCTATAATTTCTTAACAGGGAGAAAGTCTTCTCCAGAAGCTCATGTCTTAGTCTGTGTAGGCTGTTGTAACAGAATACCATAGACTGGATGGCTTAAACCACAAACATGTATTTCTCACAGCTCTGGAGGCTGGGGAGTCCAAGATCAAGGCACCACAGACCTGGTGTTTGGTGAGGCCACTTCCTGGTTCCACTTTCATGACCCAGTTACTTCCCAAAGGTTACTTCCTAAAACCATCACATCAGGGAGTTAGCAGTTTAACCTATGAATTTTCATGGGTTGAAAACATTAAGTCCATAACATGCCACCCGACCCTGGAGTTGGGTCATGAACTCATGTATGTGGCCCCTATGTGGGAGGAAGACTATGTCAGGAAGGAAAAAAAAAGTTGAGAGGCTGAGGGAAGCTTAGGGTTAAGAACTATCAATATCTGCCTCAGAAGCCCTGCTCCTTTAAAGCTGTTCACTGAGACACTCTCTGCCCTCCCATGATGCCCTTCTCTTTTGGTTTTCCACTCACTTCTCCTCAGGTGTCAACTTTGGCATTTGTCTCATAGTTTTTCTTTATGGCACATCTAACCACTGACCATCCGGTTCTTTGGCCTCCTCATCTTCCAATGACCGTTCCCACAGCTTCACCCTGGGCCTAGACTTCACCTGAAACTGCTCCTTCTCTGAAACAACAGCTACAGAGAACTGCCCCTGTGACCGCGTCCTCCGTCCTCCCAGTGTACTCATTCCACTCCTCCTCTCTCGCTTCTGCCTGTCCAGCAACCACTCTTGTGTTGAGTTTCCTCCTGTCCAGAATATAATGCCCATTTTCTAAATATTCTTGACCCATGGTCCTTTCATTGATGTTATCTAGTAAAACCCCAATCCTGGATGAACTCCACTATCTACTCTTCAAATTTCTTCATTGTCTTAATTCCTACCCCTTCACTCTCAGCAGATAACTTTACTGCATTCTTCACCATGAATACAGAAGACATCTGATAGAAACTCCTGAACGCCCTCCTCCCAGACATTTACTTGTCTAAGTATTGAGAGGTTTAATCTTCCAGTTTTGTTAGTGATGTGGAACTCCTTTCACTGGAGGTCAATCCATCTGCTTGTTCTATGGAAATGTGACCAAGTTCTGGTCAATGAGATGCAAGTGGGATTGTGGTATAGAAGTATTTAGAAAGCTTCTTGAAAAGAGAATGGGTACATGCCCTTTACCCTATTTTTGTGGTCCCTTCGTCCATCCAGATTCCTGCAATAGGGATGGGATCACGAGAGCTCTCGAAGCTGCATTGTAAGAAGGATGTCCATGGTATGGAGAAGTGAGACCGAACTATGTTTACCTTCTTCAAACCGTTTCTATTTCTAACCCAAATAAGTACAACTCTGCTCCCATATTCTAAAGCCCACACTATTAGGATGTTCTTAAAATTTTGCTATGCTGAAATTACTCTAAAAGAACTTCTATCTCCTTCCCAACCATGATATATATTACAGAGCCTGTTTCCATGTGCATAAATGCTGGAAGACTCTATGTCCCATTGTCCTTTCCCAATTCCTGGTTTTCCCTTCCTGATGGAGATGATAGGGGCTGAGGGTAGGATAGGGTATGAAAGAAAAAAAGGTAGCCCTATTACCCATACATAACTCTAGTCAGTTTTGGCAATATTTGTATTATTCTCTCTTCCCTGATTATTCTCCGTCTCTTTCTTCTCTTGTGCTCCTGTTTCTATGCTCCTTTACCTTGTTTAGAAGTTGAGCAGGAAAGATACCCAGACTACACATCACCACCAGCAAACTTTCATTCCTATCTCCTGTTTTTCCTTTCTGCTCTCTGATTTAGATGAAAACTAAAAAAGAGGATGTATAGTTTGACAGCCTTCCACAGGGGGCACAGAAAACATTCCTCTTCAGGGAACTATTTATAATCTGATCATTTGTTCAGGGTCTGAATTGAACAAAGGAAAGGTTCTTGCAAAAAAAGAAATGTGAGCCTTGGCAGGTGTTGCTAAGTGGTTAGAGCATTGGCCTGTACACTGAAAGGTCACTGTTTGCATTCCTGGTCAAGGGCAGGTACCTGGGTTGCAGGTTCAACCCCTGCCTCTGGTTGGGACTCAAGCAGGAGGCAGCCAATCGATGTGTCTCTTTCATGTCGATGTTCTCTCTTTCTCACTCTCCTTTCCTCCCTTCTATTTTCTCTAAAAATCCCAGGGGAGGATTAACAAACAAAAAAAGAAAAGAAAAGAAAAAAAGAAGTATGAATAGGTGATTTACCCCACCCATCCCCACCCACATTTTCCACTTCGCTGCCCAAGTGGCACTTATGAAAGGCAAACCTGAGTGTTTACACTCTAGCTTAAAACCCTCAGTGGCTCCATTCCAACATCATCTTCACCTCTGGTCCACCTCACACTCTCTGCCTCCACTTACCATGCATTACTTGAGTAAACCGGGCTGTTTCACACCCCTGCACTTTCTTTCTGTTGCTCTTTCTGGACTGACCCCTCATCCCCACTTTGCCCATCTAGCAAATACCCACTCAGCTTTAAAGCTCAGCTCAGGAATCTCCTTGTCTGTGTGAAGCTTCTTGTCCCCCTTCACCTCCTTTCTCTGAACCGTTCCCTTCATTTTGTCCCCTCTAAAATCTACCATAACATGTATCATATTTTGTTACAAAATTATTTGACATGTTTGTATCCTTCTATTTGACTGTAAGCTCAGTGAAGACGGGCACTATACTTATTTATTCATTCATTGGCCAAATAATTCACAAATTCTTTCTTTTTGTAATAGAATCCATTAATAGAGATTCTATTAATGAATAAAATCGACCTTTATGTCTAACCCCTGGGTCTCCCTCCTCTGCCCATCTTATGTGTATTAGAACCCTCGGTGCCTAGTTCAGTGTTTGGCACACAGAAGCCCCACAGCTGTGCTCTGAATGAATGAATGACTATCCTTCCAAGATAGTTCTTCTCCACCCTGGACACACCTGGTCATAAATCTGAGTTTAAATCCCCAATCACAGTGTGCTGCTTCCTCACTTCAAGGTAACCCCGTGCGTGTGCTCCCTGGTGGTTTATTTTTGCTAACTCTCTGTCTGAGTCTTCAGTCTCCTCCAGGTCCTGTTTACTCTGACTATTCAAAGCTCTACTCTTCTGCTGGAGCATTGACATTGGGAGGAAGTTTTCCCACTGCCTGGCAGGGTAAATTGGTTTCTAAACAATCTTGCCCACAGTCTCCATTAATATTGTACTGTAGAGCAAGACGGTAAAATATTTAAAGTAGCAGGAGTTACTTTTTAGGATGATTGAATATGATGAAGGAGCCAAGGACAAAGGATAATTTATTCCAAAAGAAGTCAACACCTTTGCTTTGCACTAGCTCTTGCAGTTAAAAAACAGGGCTGGTAATTGGACTTGCTTTATGAAAATCTCATTAGCATTACCATATAACTAAAATGCACAGCTCCATAGTTAATTGCAATCCTGCACTGCGGTTAACAACTACAGTGATGACATTTGCATATTGCACATAAAATTAAAAATGCATGTCAGATAGGTGCTCTTTCAGGAAAAAAAATTCTTGAATAACATTGCATTCACTACAATAATCGGAAAGATTTTGAATTTGAATGGAAATTATATGTATAGTGTGAGCTTTAGAAAGACAGAGGATCCTGCTCAAAGAAGAGGGGAAGCTAAATCTGAAACATCACGGAGGCAAAACTCAGGCAGCTGGGATCATCTTCAAGGGCAGGGACCTGAAGAAGTGGGTGGGCTTTGTGCAAATATAACCCTTTTTTCTGAACATCTCCTGTCACTTCCTAGGCGTCAGTCTCATCTTGGTGCTTTCCCTCTAGACTGTAAGCTCCTTGAGATCATGGACTTGATCTTTTTAAACCTTTGTATCTCACAATGCTTAGCATGCAGCAGGCACTCAATTATTTGTAGGTGTGAACCAACTTGAGCCCTCTCTAATCGAATCCAGTAGACATGAGAGGCTGTGTAGTGAAGTGCAATGAAGTGCATGTTCACTTTGATGTCCTTGAGCCAGTTACGTCCACTTCCCTAAGCCTCCATTTCCTCCTCTGTGAAATGTTTTCTGCCTTAGAAGGTTTCTGAGAAGATTCAGGAAGATAATGTATATGTAGTACTTAACATAGCACAGGGCCTGGCGTATAGCAAGTGCTATTATTGTTGTTACTGTTGTTTCAGGGCTAAAGATCATGGGAAAAGACTGAGGTATAAATCACTTCATATGTCAGTCCTGATGTCATTCAACTTACAAGGCAGAGCAGTGTTACCATGAGTAATAGTATTTGCCACAAGGGTTGATGACTTTTTCTCTACTTTACCAAGAAGAAAAATGAGGCCTGAAAAGAGAATGGAGGGGTGTAAGTCAATAATATCACCCCCTCGGGCCTAGGCGATGAGACTCCTCGGGGACCCTAAATTGTCTGCTTCTTAGAAGACAGCAATGCACCAGGAACCAGAGTCAGGAAGGAACAGCAGAAGTGACACAGTATGGCTCTCTGTGATCACTGGGGACCTCCTCCCTCCCTCCCTTCTCCTGCTGGAACTCGCAGCCATGAGGACCATGGATGTAGACCTGATTAGTGTACAGCTGGAAATTCTGGACTAGGGATAAAGCGAAGGATCAGAACTAGAGGGCACATATGGGTATTGTCAGCACGGAGAAGAGTTGGAACTCTGGGTGCAGGTGAGCTCCCTGTGGCTGGGGAGCATGCCTGCCTGCTCATGAGATGAAAGAGAATTAATGCTGATGATGCAACAGAGAAGTGTGGGAAGAGAAAGGGCATCGAGGCCAGGGAGGCCGCAGGAGGGGAGAGTTTCAACGGGTAAGGGGTTACCAGAGTCAGCTCGGTGTCAGGTCAGTGAGGGCCATTGGACTTGGCCATAAGGAGGTCACTGGTGTGTTCTCCTCCAAGAGGGACATTACTATAAAGTGGTGTGGGTGAGTCCTTAATGTCAACAGCAAGTACAGAATGAAAGGGTGGAAAGGAGATGTAGAGAGATGTAGGCTACACTTTGGCAGTAAAAGAAAAAAGCTCGGCCAATAGCTTGAGGGTGTAGCAGAGCTGGAAAGGAATGTGCACAGTATTGGAGACACTGAGAGTAGGAGCTATGAGAAGAGAGAGAGAGAGAAGACGTGAGACTGCAGAACCCTCGGAGCCAGCCCACCTCCCAAGCTGCACAGGGCTCTAGTGATCTGTTCTGTGGGACCTTCCTTTTTGGGCGAGGTGCCCCTTTCCTTGGCCCATAGTCCTGGCTCTTACCTTTGTCCCACTACATATTGAGTCGTCATGTTTGGTTCATTCATCTGTCTCCTTTTTCGATGGTGAATCCCTAATGGCAGGAAGCATGTTTATTTATCTGAGCATCCCTAGTGCCATTTCAGAGCCTGACAGTCAGTAGGATTGTCAAACTCAACTGCATAGTCCCTCACGGCCAGTCTGTTTTCATCAGCTGGAGTTTCCAGTAATAATCACATCCCCCCTCTGTAAATCCTCCCCCCTCTGCCTCCATCTCATATACATCTGATATTGTGGTGCGAGAAGTCTGGGTAGAGTCCTCCCCATACTTGGGGGACCAGGTGAGAACACGTGGGCACCTGTCTCACTCGATGCTAAATGAATTGTGCGGCACTAACTGAAATGAAGCCACAAAACCACAAAGCCAGAGTCCTCTCTCCCATAGCTGTCCTTGGAGACTCTCTGCCTCAGTCTGTCTCCCCCTCTCTCTAGTACTGTTCAGTCTGGCTAGTAGGTGTTTTATTTCCCAACTCTCCACTTCCTGCATTCTATTTCTACTTTTGGAAGCCTGTTTTTAGACCCAAGCCTTTCATTTTCTTTTACTCAAAGGCTCTCTGCAGACTCACTATATCTAAGAAAATAATCTTGAACCATAATCTGACAATTGCGGTTGAGCCAACGTTTTTCACCCCCTTCCAATCCTATGGGTCCAACTCAGACAAACCCCAAAACCTAAGAGCTTCTATTAAGAAATGATCATAGGTCCCCCCGTTTAGAGTGTTAGTCCTTCATGGAAAGGGATCGATATCACTACTAGGGTGTCAAAGCTGTGTACCAGATTGCTGATTTTCCTCAATAAGTAAATATTTGCAGAGCTTTCCAATTAGCAACAACTTTTTCTATTTGACTCATGCTTAAAAAGAATTATTTTCTTTCTCTGAAAAACTTTTTACTAGTAATTTCTTTAGTTTAATCCCCTATTATTCAATCTGCCTATGTTGGCTTCCCACATGTTGCAGGATTAGGCCAGGCCTGACAGCTACCTGGGTACACAAGGGCAGGCGTGGTGGGGTGTAATTTTACTTCTGTCACTGATCGCCTTCTCCACACTCGCCCTCCTGGGAGTCACAGTTTGCAGAGCTTAGGGTCCAAGAAAAGGCAGCATTGTCTCACAGCCATAAGTCAAGATTGTGTTTGTGGTGTTCACTTTCCTGACTTGTGCTCAGGCTTCTTGTTTTCCTGGAACACGGGCATTTGTCCCAGAGTAGCTGCTTATGTCAGCTGACTGCCATCCACCATACCAGGCCCATGCTGCTCTTCTGAGAAGTCACATAGAGCAGTCAGTAATTCTTCCTGATGCTACATTAAATTTATCTGTGCTAACTATATCACAGATGCCCAAACTGCCTTAAAACCTAGACCAAGTTCAACAAATGACTCATTCTCAGGCATGCAAGCCAAGGAAAGTGGATGTGCATGTACACACACACACACACACACACACACACACACACACACACACACCCTGATTACCTACTAATACAGCCCTTGTTGATGTTGCCCTACCATGCGACTTCTACCTTGAGCTTCTCTCTGTCTTGAGTCTTTTGGTTCCTGATGAAGACTCTTTTCTTGCTGATGGGGGTCAGTGCATAGCAAGGTTTGGTGGTGAGGGAGTGACCACGCACAGTGCCTCCTACCATGTCCGAGTGCCACTGCAGGGAACTGAAGGCTTATAGCCCTTGTGGTGCCCCGCAGGAGCCTTTCCTCTGGTTTGCTCTGTGGACCAACCCAATTTGCCATTTTGCCCTTTTCTCCCTGCCGCTGCCTTTACTGGCAGAAAGCCACCCTGTCTCCAGAGGTGCCATGTTGGTGTCGTTATCCAATGCTGATGCTGCTTTCTAGCAGCCCACAGCAACACAGAGCTATCTGAAGCATATACCTAAAGACTTCATTCTGTCCACCCTGCTTCCTCTGTGGCCCACCAAAAAAGGAGCTGCTTGTTTATCCAGCTGTCAGCCGTTTCCCATAAATGTCTGGCCCAGCGAGCTGTGTTGTGGCAGGCATTGCTTTAGTACCAACAGGCTGGCCCTCCGCCAGGTCCTCATTGTTGGTGACTCCATCTTGCTATTGACTGCTAAGTGTGAGTCAGAGGTGATGCTGATGAAACCCTGGGCAGGTCCAGACAACAAGGGCAGACCAAGCTACACGGGGAGCGTGGGCCTGACCTTGCTCTGCAGAGCTGCGGTTAGTTCTGAAGCTTGGTGCCGTGTTAGTGCAAAGAGTATGAAATGCAGTTCAACTACCCTGTGCACTCTCACGGGCCGGGCTGTCAGAGACATGGAGGAGAAGTGCATATTAGTTTCTGTAGGAGTCATGGCCAGCAGCCCAGCTTCTTAATTGGGTTTAGTTTGAAAATAAATGCCTCACTGGCTAATGACACTTATCAACTCCTTTTTTTTGGAAGAAAATTGTTGCTTGTGTAGACAGATGTGTGACTTTAATAATCTTATCATTAGTCCTGAGTACTATAGTAATAATTCATAGTTGTCCTTCATCTTTTGTAGACATTATTGTATTTATACAGCCACAGCTGGTGAATGACCATATCATTAGATAATGCCCGTATTTTGAGAGGTTAAATTTCCTAGAAACCAATTTCTAGTTCTTAATGTGTTCTTGTTTGGTCTTTTTAAAGAGGTTGAAAAAGAATGTTCTACAGAACTCTGTCTTGCTCTGTGGCGATGAGGTCAGGCAGACCTCCCTGTGAGGCTGACTACAAGTGTGGGGTGGCATTGGAAATTTGGAGGCATTTGGGACATGCCTGTCACTACCACAGGCCAGTCCCATGGCTCCTGTCACCACTTTGGTGAGCTGGTGGTACAACAGAGATGTCACCATGGTAGAGCCTGGAATGAGGGCCAGTCACAGGGCAATTTTTCTGATAAAAAGAAAGAGTTCATTCTAGTTATTTCTTTTTAAAAATATATATATTTTATTGATTTTTTTTACAGAGAGGAAGGGAGAGGGATAGAGAGAAACATTGATGAGAGAGAAACATCAATTCAGCTGCCTCCTGCACACTCCGTACTGGGAATGTGCCCGCAACCAAGGTATATGCCCTTGACCAGAATCAAACCTGGGACCTTTCAGTCTGCAGGCCGACGCTCTATCCACTGAGCCAAACCAGTTAGGGCAAGTTATTTCTTATTAGGAGGAATTTCCTAATGGAAAATACTCCTCCACTAAAAAGGGTTTTGTCTGTACAAAAATTTATTGCTTATGACACTCAAGGTCAATTCCCATTGGCATCTGAGCTCTGGAAAATGACACATCATCACTAGAGAAATAAGTATTTTTTCCCTATGTTGGTCAAAAGCCAAGTCATTGATTGCCAACCAATAAAGATATAGCCAAGGAGGAAAAGAATTATTAAGAGTTTTAATTGCCCCTGAAATTCCAGATGGAAACTTTTCTGAATATTTAGGTACACCTGAGGTAGCAGAAAACTCCAAGGGACTGTCTAAGTTCTTTGGTTAGACTAGAATTTGGTTTATTTAACATACCTAGAAATGGATCATTGGCTGAGACTTGTGCATATGTTTGTTACACAAGAGATTTTCTCTGCATAACCTCAGGTGGATTATAATAAATACACACATATAGTAATATTTATTAATTCATATTAATGTGAGGTAAAGGTAAAATGCAATAATATTTCTAAGCTATGCTGACATTTTATGCCAAATGAATATAGGATTTAGCCTAAGAAAATAATAAATTTATAAATTAAAATTAGATGAAAAAATGTTGACCAGCTATATAAAAAGGTCAGCAATTCAGTTGTGGAATCTGGGTTATTTCTTTTTTACTGCCCAAGATTTTGTTTATAGTCTCAATATTATATAGTCAGGATTTTTCTCACACTATAAAGCATTGGTAATGTTTTCAATCCATTACTACTTACTGGAGTATAATGTAAATTCTCCTGTGTGCTTTAATAGTTCTTTAGAAATCATTCTTTGGATTGCTCTTCATTGAGTGAGACGGAATTGCTTGATATGTTCCACATGTTTTTATTAAAGCTAAGATTTTAAAAAATACCAAGGACTAGAAAATTCCTGAGTCATGTCAGATTTTGGTTAGAGGAGGCAGAAGAAGAGAGAAGTATAGAATGACAAAACGGTGGCTGTGGTGGAAGCCATCACCTGACATTGCAGTGGCAGATTACTTTGTAGAATGATACTCAGTGGTTAGCTTTGATTTTAGTTTATGTATTAAGAAAAATTTTAAACTGTTTCAGACAAATAGATCGACAACTTGCATTTCACAACATAGTGTGTGTAAAGCACTTAACACCATTCCTAGAGCATGCTGACTTCATATTCACAATCGGGATTCTGGGACAGGATTCCCACGCCTATAAATGCTGTGGTTGCAGAGAAGAAATCTGATCCTTTGTTTTTCCCATCCAAGTCTATAAATTGATCCATTCATTTATTCAACAAATACTTATTGGGCACCTATTGTGCTGGGATAGTCTGGGAAATAGTCTTTTATGAGTTGTGATATACAACAGATTAGTACTAGTTGTTGAAGTAACAAAGGACTCTGAATTACCAATCAACACTAAGAAGTGAGGAGTAGCTCAGAGCTCTCCGGAGGCATGCCATATGACCTGGCTGTATAGACATTAAAGGGACATGCATTTTACTATCTGGGCATGTTGATACTAGTCAAATTGCCACTGTGCATCTTAGAGGTGAACAGGCAAAGAAGTCTGTCAGCAAAGTACAACTCTTCTAAACTAGAGTGCTTTTATTTTGGAATATGGACAAAAATGGATTTGTTTGTAAAGGGCTTAAATCCAGAAGGACTGGTTGCAAGTTAGGGACCAGAGTGTCATGAGTTTACATGATCAAGGATGTGAGCGTAATGATTCAGAATTAAGATTCAGCATAATGTAAATAAACCTGATCTTCGAGAAGCAGCTGTTTCTTTATGACTCAGTTAATATGCCTTACAAAATCCGAAGCTCTGGAACTGGAGCTTGAAGGTAAGAAGAATTAATCATAACATTTAATAGCAGGGTCCTAAAAGTACCATCTAAATGGAAGTTTGCTTTTTCATTGTCATCCAGGTATGTTTCTATTGAAATCTGAATGCAATGTACTACATTTTACAAAACATAAAAAGCTCCTAAAATGGGGAAGTTTCTCAGGATGTTGTTTTCATGAATCACTGCTGTTATGCTTATCATAACTAGGTAGGGTGGGGATGGAGTTCTTCTAAGAATGACGGCATTTATGTGCAAACACCAAGCATATATCAATTATCATTAAAAGGAGTGGAAGAAATGTCAGGAGTAAATGCCCTTGGCTAAAGTCTGATTTGCATCAGAACTACTGTTAGGAAATGATCGAACTGATAGGGTGGTCTGTTGTGAAATATAGTTGTGTACTCCATGACATACCTGTAGCTAAAACGAATGACTATTCCCATGCTCGGCAGTTGAGAATGGGAATAGTCATAACTGGAGAGATAACACTGTTTTCCTCCTGAATATGTTAAAGCCAATGTAAAATAGGAGCATTGTTTCATTGGTGAATGCACCTAAATCATCCAGCTATTTCTGTTATGAATGATTTAGACACAGTTCTATTGCATTGTGGGAAACAGCTCAGAGGAAGTCTTGGAATATCTCCAACTTCTAGATTCCCTTGTCTAAAGTACATATAATAAGCTTTTTATTTTCTTTATTTTGCCTAAGACTGTCTCCATTCAGTGATTCCATTTTCTGCTTCAAATATTGGATCAGTTTCTGAGATACTGAACAACCAAATAAATAACAGAAAAACATATGGTTAAAACTCTTTCTTAGTGGTTCCCCACTTAAGGGTTTTGCACTGTATGGTAGGGGGGGCAAGTGCATGTTTCCACTACATTGTTTATATTATAAATAAATAATGTGATGCATATATTTCTACTCTTGTTTTTTTAACTATATGTAAGTACTGTGGGGATTATTTATTTCACAACATTACTGGGTTTGTAGAAGCTTTTATCAGAATATGTCTTCTTATTCAACTGAACACTAAAAATAAAATTATGATAGAATGGAGAGTCCTCAAAAGTCTGACTTTAGAAAGAAATTCTCAGAGTTGTTACTGGGAGAATTGAGGTGTTAGATGCAGAAGGACCTTCTTAAGGTTAAGTTTTTGTATTTTTTTTCCTTAGGGGAATATCAGTAGGAGATGCAACAGGAATATTTTAGGATGTTCTAGAAGATATTATATCTGTTTCCACAAAAATTATGTGCATAACTTTAATTATGTAACCCATAAATAGGGGAAATTACAATCCTATCCATTTGAGAATGTATAATTTCTTAAAAACACACTTAGATATAAGCCAGATGTTAAACTGAGTAAATCAGGTGGTGAAATAATGTGCTTTACTTTCAAATATATTACCCTAGTATTTTTTAAATGATACAAAATTGGTAGCAGCCAAAGTATATCAGAATTAATTATCAGGCTCATACAGCTTTGCTGGAGTAGGATATTGTGTTGACAGTTGAAGTTTGGCAGTTGATAACCTGATAGTATGTGGATAATGTGATGGTACCTATGGTTTGAGAGCAAGGAACTTGCCTTAGGTCTGTGAGTCAGTATTTCCTATGCCTATATCCACTGGATTAGCCCTGGCCAGTGGACTCAGGACATATTCAGTTCACTCTTTTTTAAAAAAATATATTTTTATTGATTGATCTGGGGAGAGAGAGAGAGAGAGAGAGAGAGAGAGAGAGAGATCAATTTGTGCCACTTATTTATGCATTCATTAGTTGATACTTCAATGTGCCCTGACCAGGGATCTAACCTGCAACCTTGGTGTATTGGGATGACACTCTAACCAACTGAGCTACCCGGCCAGGGCCCCAGTTCCCAGTTGACTCTTTAGTGGCACCCCTAACTCCAGTAGTATAGTCATCTTGCTTTGGACCATGAGGATTATCCCACTGAAGAATATAGGAAGTAATTTTAATCTACACCCTCTCCTTGTTGTGTAATTTTCTCCAAAAAGTCATACTGGGTGCAGAAATAGAGAAAGAAAAGAGGGCATGTGCAGAGTTAGGATTCTGCCAGCATGGTGTGACCTTGGGAGGTCAGCGAAATGGCAAGGGTGTTATTGAAATGACAGGCTGTGGGAATTGGGCTGGGTAAGGAAGTAAGGTATGAAAGAAGAGGGCTGATGGACAGGTAGAAACTGGAGGGGGTCAAGAGACTGAAAATGCAAATCCAGGCACAGAGTAGGAAAGGACAAACGGAAGAAGAGGCAGGTCTGTCCAGAAAGCAGGATGCTTGAATTAGCGACGTTAGCCATGGAGCAGTTACGGATAATGGCAAGGTCCGGGTGTGACCCCAAGATTGGGCAGCAGAGATGGAGAGAAGTTAAGGTCATTAGAAATGGGGAAATTGAGACCCCAAGGCCAGATTATCATATGTGTCGCTCTGGATTTTGAAATCACTGCAAACATTGGCTGGTTTTTGGGGTTAAGAGGATCGCTGGCAAGAAAACAAAAAGTGAATGAGAGGCCCAGATATGAAAGCTACTAGGAAAGGAAAGGAGGGGATGTGGTACAGAGTACAATCGCTCAATGGCCTGAAAATGGCAATGGGGACAATGAAACACCAACTCTCCCTCAACCTGGTATGTGAGAGAATAAACAACCACCACTTGAGAAGTCCACAGAAGTGGTGTCTTCAGGCAAAAGCCAGGTTTTATTTGGACTAAAAAGGTGAAGGGACTGTTCAAAGAGGAGGCTGACGAAATAGGAGCATTCCCTAAATATGGAGCATATTGAGGGCATGGTGGAAAGTTTGGGCAAGTGAGAAGCAATGGTGGGGCTCGACCAAAAAATTGTAGGGGGACCATCCTGCTAGAGGATTGGTGACTGAGTTGTGCTTATATTTGGGCATTAACTGATGAAAAGTAAGTGGACAGGCATAGGGGTGATTGCTGGCCCAGTGGTTGAAGGGCTTAGCTCACTTGGCCCGAGGTCAGGTGTTTCTGCACATGCCACTGCTTGGGATGTTCTTGAGTCAGAAGTTGCAGTTTCAGCTGCTGTACATCTTAGTGTCACATTGGTCTCAGAGGTTTTGACTTCAACACCTGCTGTAGTGTTGGCTGTCTCAGATGTGAGTCATTAAGAATCCCATAGATTGGGGTTGAAGGATTCCACATGAGGGTTAGGAACCTTAGAGATTGAGTGATAGTCCAGTTGAGAGAATGGGGTCTTGGCAATCCTAGAAGAGGCATCTCTATAGCCGAACAGCCTTGGGTATGCTGGTCCCACGATATATATTACTGTGGCTTACCATTAGAATTCAAGGAGTTAGGATTTACTCTGGGTCATTATATACAAGCTTCTCAACCTTTATGAGTATACAGCTTGTCCTCACTAGCCCCTAATTGTAGATCAGAAGATCTTATATCAAATATAAATCACCGAGCCCTGTAATTCAAGTAATCTGGTTACATACAGCACATCCTCAATTTTTAAATTGTAAAAACTTGCAGGAGCGGCAAGTTATGTGCTATTTTAACTTCATTATAACAAAATATAGCTGGAGGTTCTGTGCCAAATTAACAAACACAAATTATTGGGGAGGTTATTTATTATTTTAATTATGTGACATTATCTTTCCCCACTGACAAAAGCAATCAAAATGACTCAAATAGAATCAGGGTAAATGAACTGACTCCCAAAGGTTGTAAGTGTTGTTGGAAAATGTCATGCATTTATTAAATTTCTTACATGATAACCAAAAGCGGGTAGTGAGGTAAATACACAGTGGCCCCCTCCTTATGGGTTTGGAATTTGGCTAGAAGTAAAGAGAATTCTAGAGGTAATCTCATCAAATCCTCTCACTCTCTACAGGAAGCTGACAGGTCAGGTGCAATGACAATTTCCAGTGACTAACCGATACTGATAAAATGTCAGACAAGACTTAGATAGTACCAGAACTAAACTGAATGACAATCTTACATAATAAAACCCTAATGTGCAAATCGACTGAACTGTGGAACGACCAGTGGAATGACTGGTCACTGTGATGTGCACTGACCACCAGGGGGCAGACGCTCAATGCAGGAGTTGCCCCCTGGTGGTCAGTGTGCTCCCACAGGGGGAGCACCACTCAGCTAGAAGCCGGGCTCACAGCTGGTGAGCGCAGCAGTGGTGGCGGAAGCTTCTCTTATCTCCGCTGCAGGCAGACAGTAAGGAGCGAGGAATCCTGGACTGCAAGAGCCCTGGACTGTGAGAGGGATGTCTGACTGCCGGCTTAGGCCCAATCTCCAGAGGGATCGGGCCTAAGCCAGCAGGCGGACATCCCCCAAGGGGTCCTGGACTGCGAGAGGGCGCAGGCCAGGCTGAGGTCCCTCCCCCCACAGTGCACAAATTTCATGCACCAAGCCTCTAGTAACATCATAAGCATTAAATGTCCAATATGGCAGAATTATAGAGTCTTAGACTTTGGGTTGCTATAGCATTGTGTGGCCCAGTGTTGGAATCCCCTTGACAGTGGCCTTGTGGACTGTCACTTGCTGCTCCTCGAACACTTCCCCTGATGGGAAGTTAGATTTTCCCACAGCAGCCCATTCTGTTATGCGGTAGCTCTTCATGTTGGAAAGTCTTTAGGTCATGTTGGTTTTGTTATCCCTATGAATTCCACCCATGGGTCCTGCCCTCTGAAGCTAAGGCCTGCAAGTGTTTGCTGATAGTGATTATGTTTACTCCAATTCTCTTCTTTTCCAGGAAAGATGTCTCTAGTTCTCAAAGTTATATGTCATTTGGGGCAAAGGTGAAGTGGAAAAAAGGGAGAGAAAATAATGTGCTGTGGCTTAATATTAGAATTCAAGGAGTTAGGATTTGCTCTCAGTCATTATATATAAGCTTCTTAACCTTTTTGACTCAACAGTGTGTCCTCATTGTAGATCAGAGGACCTTATATCTAGTATAATCATTGAGTTTTGTAATCCATGAACTCTAGTTGCAACATATTTTCAATTTTTAACTCATGAAAACACTAGCTACATGGAAAAGAAAGCAAATGCTATATATTGTAACATGAAAGGGACTCCAGTGGAATGAGAAGTGAGACTTTTTATTTGTAAAGACTGGGCTGAGATGCCTAAATTAATATCACAATCTGTAGACTTCATGTTACACTAAAACACAACCAGACTAAAAATGTTACAGCTTTGTTATAAAAAATGAAATTCTTAACAATTATTTCACTCTATCTTATAAAAAAAGGAAGAAAACATCTCTTCCCACCTCTTCAAATATTAGTTAAAATTCCAGGAAACAACTCTATGCTAGGTATTCTTAGCTAAGATTTAAATTAGATTTGGGAAAGTTGTGTATATATCATTTTCAATGGTTTATGGACCATAAAAATATAAATGTGTTTTGATTCTTACTTTTAATCCTAAATTTCCTTTTGTTTATTTATCTATTTGTTTTATTTGTTCTCTAGAAAATGTAATTTCTTCAAGAATTTAAAATATTTAATTATGTATTTTCTGAATTGAGGAGATGAATACACACACTCATCTGACCAATCTAGCCACACAGATGTCGATGTTTGTTCAAAGACTGATTCACCTATAGATAAAAGTATTTTTGAAACATGGTCTACGAAACCAGAGACAAATAGACTCGAAATGGGATTTTGTTACTTACAAATTGCTTTGAGTCTGGTGGTATTTTCAAATTCTGACCTAACTAGATTTGGCTCTATATAGATTAGCTGTTGAAAGGTTTTGCTATACATAGGTTTACAACCATTTATTCACCCACTCATTACACACCATTTTGCCTGTTGAGAACTAGAGAAAAGTGGAATAAGGAGCAGGTCCAGTGAAAACATTTTTTGCTAAATGTTTGTTATTTCTTGGCTAGCATGATAATGATGTTAAACTTTGGAGATGTATGTTTATGAAAATTAAAATTAAATTTGATAATTAGGTTGTTTTGCACAATGACTATTCAATTTATTTAAGCTCCACTACATCCTAGTCACCTTGCCAAACCTTAGAAGGGATATAAGATGAATAAGATAGCTCCCATTGCACATTGTGATCGGTGACCTCAGTACCTAAAGAAATAATTATTTTCCCCATGCATGGTCCTTTAATGTGCTTATTTATGTGCTTATTAATGTTTAACAATATAATAAGCCAACATGAATTTAATGTTTCATGTTTGAAACACTGACGATAATCTACCAGTGTACTACTATTCTATGCCATCTCCCTGCCTCATCACACCTAATATAATCACTATTCTTTGCATTTTATATAACTTTTTGTCCCTATGTGTGTTTATGTGTGTGTGTGTGTGTGTGTGTGTGTGTGTATACACCTACTTAATGAATTTTTTACTTTTTTACTATAAGTAATCTTTGGAACTTGCTTTTTCTTTCTTTTTTTTTAGATTTTGTTTTATTGCTTAAAGTATTACAAAGAATATTACATATGTCTCCTTTTTTTCCCCCCTTGACCTTCCCCCGGCCTCTCCCTCTCCCCCCTCCCCACAGTGTCTTGTGTCCATTGGTTATGCTTATATGCATGCATACAAGTCCTTTGGTTGATCTCTTAGCCCCCACTCCACCCCAACCCTCCCCAGCCTTCCCGCTGTAGTTTGTCAGTCTGTTTGATGCTGCTCTGCCTCTGTATCTATTTTTGTTCATCAGTTTATAATGGTCTTTATTATCCATACATGAGTGAGATCATGTAGTATTTTTCTTTCATTGACTGGCTTATTTCACTTAGCATAATGCTCTCCAGTTCCATCCATGCTGTTGCAAATGGTAAGAATTCCTTCTTTTTCACAGCAGCATAGTATTCCATTGTGTAGATGTACCACAGTTTTCTAATCCATTCATCTGCTGATGGGCACTTAGACTATTTTCAAATCTTAGCTATGGAAATTGTGCTGTTATGAACATAGGGATGCATATATCCTTTCTGATTGGTATTTCTGGTTTCTTGGGATATATTCCTAGAAGTGAGATCACTGGGTCAAATGGAAGTTACATTTTTCGTTTTTTAAGGAAACTTCATACTGTTCTCCACAGTGGCTGCACCAGTCTGCATTCCCACCAGCAGTGCACGAGTGTTCCTTTTTCTCCGCATCCTCCCCAGCACTTGTCGTTTGTTGCTTGGTTGATGATAGCCATTCTGACAGGTGTGAGATGGTACCTCATTGTTGTTTTGATTTGCATCTCTCAGATGATTAGAGACTTGGAGCATGTTTTCATATGTCTCTTGGCTTTCTGAATGTCCTCTTTTGAAAAGTGTCTATTTAGGTCCATTGCCCATTTTTTGATTGGGTTGTTTATCTTCCTTTTGTTAAGTTGTATGAGTTCCCTATACATGTTGGAGATTAAACTCTTATCAGTGATAACATTGGGAAATATGTTCTCCCACGCAGTGGGCTTTCTTGTTGTTTTGTTGATGGTTTCTTTTGCTGTGCAGAAGCTTTTTATTTTGATGTAGTCCCATTTGTTCATTTTCTCTTTAGTTTCCAGTGCCCTAGGAGCTGTATCAGTGAGAAATTGCTTCGGCATATGTCGGAACTTGCTTTTTCATGCAGTATCATACTGTTAAGATTTATCTATATTGTTGTATGTAATTGCAGTCATTTGTACTGCTTTCTAATCCTATATAATAAAGAGGTAATATGCAAATTGACTGTCACACCCTCACACAAGATGGCCGCTACAAGATGGCCAGCAGGGGAGGGCAGTTGGGGGGCAACCAGGCCGGCAGGGGAGCAGTTAGGCATCAATCAGGTTGGCAGGGTAGTGGTTAGACGGGATCAGGCTGGTGGGCAGGTGAGTGGTTGTGAGCCAGCATTCCTAGATTACGAGAGGGATGTCCTGTGGGATCGGGCCTAAACTGGCAGCCGAACATCCCCTGGAGGGTCCCAGATTGGAGAGGATGCAGGCTGGGCTGAGGGACACCCCCCAAGTGCACGAATTCCATGCATCAGGCCTCTAGTCCTATATAATAAAAGCCTAATATGCTAAGTGTCTGGTCGTCTAGTTGCCCATTCAACCAATCAAAGCATAATATGCTAATGATATGCTAAGGCAGGGGTCCTCAAACTACAGCCCGCAGGCCACATGCAAATACAAATATTGTATTTGTTCCCATTTTGTTTTTCACTTCAAAATGAGATATGTGCAGTGTGCATAGGAATTTGTTCATAGTTTTTTTTAAAAACTATAGTCCGGCCCTCCAACAGTCTGAGGGACAGTGAACTGGCCCCCTGTTTAAAAGTTTGAGGACCCCTGTACTAAGGCCTCTCAACTGTTTGCTATGATGTGCACTGACCACCAGGGGGCAGACAGTCAACTGGTCAACCAGTCACTATGACGTACACTGACCACCAGGGAGCAGATGCTCTGACTGATAGTTTAGTTTTCTGCTGGGGTCTGGCTGATCAGGACTGAGTGAGACAGGCTAGACGTGCCCTGGAGCCCTTCTGTGGTCCCTCCCCAGCGCTGATGTGCACTGGTGGGGTCCCTCAGCCTGGCCTGTGCCCTCTTGCAATCTGGGACCCCCTAGGGGGATGCTGGAGAGCTGGTTTCGGCCAGATGGCAGAACAACCTGTTGCTATGACACGCACTGACCACCAGGGGGCAGACACTCAACACAGGAGCTGCCCGTGGTGGTCAGCGCGCTCCCACAGGGGGAGTGCTGCTCAGCCAGAAGCCGGGCTCATGGCTGGTGATCACAGCAGTTAGGGGAACCTCTCCCGCCTCCACAGCAGTGCTAAGGATATCCGACTATGGGGAGCTGGCCTAAGTCATCAGTTGGACATCGAGAGGGCTCCTGGACTGCGAGAGGACACAGGACGGGCTGAGGGACCCCCCCTGAATGCACTAATTTTGTGCACTGGGCCTCTAGTATTTCACATGTGACTATGCCACATTTTATTTTCCTGTAAATCGTCATTTAGGCTATTTCCAGATAGTTTAGTCTACTTTGAATAGCTATACTTTGAACAGTTTTTAACATGTCCTCTGGTATGTATTGCAGTGACTTCTATTGGGCATGCATCTACTTACAGTAGTCCCCCCACCCATGGTTTCAGTTTCTGAACATTCAGTTACCCATTGTCATCCATGGTCCAGAAAGATTACATGGAAGATTCTAGGAATAAACAATTCATAAGTTTTAAATTATGTGACGTTCTGAGTAGCATGATGAAATTTCACACTGTCCCACTCCATCCTGCCCGAACATGAATCATCCCTTTGTCCAGCAGTGTGTCCAAGCTGTACACATTCCCCATCTCTGAGTCACGTAGTCATCAGATTAACTGTCGAGGTATCGCACTGCTTGTGTTCAAGTGACCCAGAAATTATGGAACACAATCCTGGGATGGAATGCAGCATTAAAGTCACCCGTTTGATCACTGGATTACAACCTCTGCAGTAACATTTTGATGAGTTAAAAAGAAAGAGACAGCAACTTCTGATTAGAATGTTTTTCCAAAACAGTTTGGCAAAAAACAAACAAACAAATAAATAGCAAACAAAAACCCTTCAACTGTCAAGGATCCCCAACTATCGAAATCGTCAGCTCCTGACCTCCAGGCATCGACGTTGCCATGCATCACTCGGGGAGCCAGGGTCAGCAGAAGCAGAGGATCCTCCTGGAGCATCATCAGAGGTCAAGTGCCTAACAAGGCCCACATCCCTCAGCTCACTTCATCTCATCACGTTGGCATTTCATTATCTCCCATCATCACAAGAAAAGGATGAGTACATGACAATAAGATTTTTGAGAGACAGTGTTCACATAAGTTTTATTACAATATTTTGTTATACTTTTTCTATTTTATTGTTATTGTTGTTAATCTCTTAATATGCATAATTTATAAATTAGAGTTTATTGTAGGTTTGTGTGTATAAGAACATAGCTTATATAGGGTTTGGCACTATCTTTGGTTTCAGGCATCCACTGGGGGTCTTGGAATGTAACCCCCTGCAGATAAGGGGAAGACTACTGTATCTTGATTTAAATCTCTTTCTGGGAAGCATAGCACATTAGGTGAATTTTCCAATTGTAGAAATTCAAGTTTAAAATAAACATCTTATCCTAAGATGAATACCACCTTAAGAACCTTCTATGGTATGTACTCAAGATAAGGGATATTTACCAAATGTTTTCTTGGGAGATAAAATTGTTAGCAATAATTGGTGACCGATTTTTTTTCCCCCACTGACCCAATTCAACATCAGTGCTATTTTAAGGATACAAAAGGAAAACTGGGGACCAGAGGAAGAGTGATACCAGGTTCACTGAAGCTTAGGATTGCTTGGAAGCTAGTCCAGAATAATTCACCTTCATCTCCTTTGCAGGTCCTCTTATCCTACCCAGCAGCCCTCCTATGTGACAGTGAACAATAGGAACAGAAACACCAAGAAAATAGGCTCTGTCGGATTTGTTCTCTCAGCATCAGTTGACTGCCTGCCAAGAAAAGATTCTCACTCTGAAGAGGTTCTGAGCTTAAAGTCTTGTCATTTGTGAACACGTAAGCAAGAACCCTTTCAGTGCACACGAGCATGGACAAGCGAAAGGAAAGTGAGGCTGGACAGATGCAGAAGCTATACTGCTACTCTGCAGTAGTCTAGTCTTCCATTGCTTTCAAGTGTTACAAACATCTTTTCACTTAAGTAAAAATTGACGCTATAATCTAAATAACAGTAACCTTGTTGCTGAAACTTCCTACTCATTTTTACTTGCAGAAATCATATCTAGAAATGATGCACATTTCTTAGTCCAACTCCCTCATTTCCTGCTTTAACCAAGCATCTTACTTGGCCTTTGGCCCAATGGCAAACCTATGTACCCCCTTTCATACCCACCTCACAGGGTGTTACAAGGGAAGGAAGAGAATGGTTATCTGATTTTGTGCGATGCAGAAAGTAAGGGCCATAGAAAGGGCCGATGAATCAGCAGTGCCACAGGGGACTGACTGCCTACTGCGGGGTCTTCTGTGGCAAGACCTCAGGGAAGAATCTTATGGCCTCTAGCTTCCAGTCATTCGCTGTACTCCCATTCTTTTCTTCTTGGAAAATCATTGTGTGTGTGTGTGTGTGTGTGTTTTTAAAGTAAATAGTATACAAATGCCACACGTTTAGGTGAAATACAGTGCCAACACATTACCAATTATTGCAAGCCCACACATAAAACATAAAGTACTGTTTCTGAATTGCAATGTGTGTTCTACAAGGAGATATTTAAATCAAGAAAGAAACAGCAGAGGTTTCTTTCTCATTTGGACAGTACTTTAGGACATTACAGAAACCTGGAGTTCATTTTCCTCACTACATCAAATGAGCTGCATTTCCCAATTTGTTTTCCATCCTCCCCCCGCCCCCCCAAGAAAGGGCTGGATATAAGCTGTGTCCAATTAAGGTCTGTGCTTACATGTACATTTCTATAGAGTCGATATTATTTGGAAGTTCTTTATGTAACCCCATTTAATATGTATGTAAACATAATATTTACGTTTTATAGATTCAGCCCTATAAAATATTATTATCATTGCATGTTCACCCACCTCCTCTTTCCCATAAGAAAATACTAAAATTTGACTGTAAATGTGTAGAGAGTAGGAAATGTGAATTCCTCCTATAGAAAGAGCATTAACTGGAGCCTTCTGATTCTCGCTGAGAATTAGTGCAGCAATTTTTCTATAGATAAAGGAACCTCTTATCTTATGAAGAGCTGCATTAATTACAACCTGAAATTCTGTTCATGCATCTTCTTTCAGAGCCAAGGACAGAGCAGGGAAAAAAAAAGTGCTGTTGGAAGTCTGTACTCCCATTTTATTTCCCTTCTTGGAAAATAGCTTTTCTGAAAGGTAAACACTACACAAACATCATTTTAGGTGGAACACAGTGCCAAAACAATACTAATTATTCCAACAACAGCCGTGGTTTTAACTTTAAAAGCAAAAAACAAATTCCAATGTTATGAGTAACTTTGTTGATCATAATAAAAGAAGATGCAATTTGATGTCAATAGCAGTATGAGTGTAGGAGGTAATTCTATTTCATTTTCTTTTCAGATGAAACAGAAATGGAACATGGTGATGGAAGCAAAAGAAAAAGCCCAGGTAATAACTAGTATAGAGATATCTACCATCTACATCAAGGCCAAAAGCTTTGGTTTGGGCAGTTTTTACTTTCTAGAAACTGTAAAGACCTATACTTCTTACTTCCCCCCATTACATTACCCTTATTGGGTGATGGTAGCCAATGAATAAATGGACATGTAGGAGGAAAGTGAGAATAATCTATTGAGCAGATATTCATTATAACAGTGTTACTATTATACAGGCAAATTTCACCAATACCTGCTTCCTGTTTTCTTTGCAGCTCTTCCTGAAGTTAGCTCCCTTTCCTATTTAGCACCAACTCTTGCTCAGGCTTTGTCCAATGATTGGTTTTCGTCAAACTGTGTGTGCATGCGAACCTGCCAGATGGTGATGCTGCCTATATGCTCAGGGTTGGGGAAATTTCCTCTCCTGATTTATTTATGCATCTGTAAAAGAAGCCAGGATATTCTTATGCACTGTTACTATAGACCGCGTTCTCCATGCCACATCCACGAAAAGAATCAGGTCAAATAGAATACTTGAAAACATTAAAGAATTAAAAGTAGCAGCAGACAAGCTAACTCTGATTAGCTAATTCTATCAGTTGAAACCCCAGGTAACAATCCCATTACTCTTCTGTAAGAATCCCGAGGTAAGTAAACATGCTGAGTCTGTTAAAATAACTGGACCCAATACGGAATGGAGGTTCATCAAAGTAAAGCCAATTGTGTTTGGATTCTTGGGATGAGTTCATATTTGCACGTGGTGTTGCCTAGTGCAGTAGAAAGAGAACAATCCTAGGTTGGCATTTCAGATCTGCCATTGATTGGCCGATGACCTTGGCCAAGTACCTGTCAATGCTCCGCACTCCCTGCAGCAGGGAAAGTGACACTTGCAGAGCTGCTGGTAAAGGTAGAGATAGTGTCTAGGTCGGTGCCTGGCACATATGGGCTCAGAAATAAGTTGTTGTTGTTGTTATGGTTAGTCATTATCCTGGCACACTACTTTCCCACCACATACCTCTAATATTATAATAAAGACCTTACTGGACTTGAAATAATAAATAAAATAATAAACCGCCTTAAATTTAGAGACCACTTTTGACTGAAAGTACTCAAAACCCATTTCTATTTCTCCTCTGATTAGTTCTGTACAAGGACAGGAATGCTGTCATGGAGAATATGAGGACATCCCAGGTGCAACACAGGATATCACTGCCCAGCCTCAGTCTGGCTGCACGCTTTCACCAGCCAGCTCAGGCCAAGTGAAGGAACAAAATAGCCCCCTGAGGAAGGTGGGCAAAAGAAAACAGGGACCAACTCTTCCCATTTTAGGCCACTAGGGATGGCTCCAATGATCCCACCCACTGCACCAAATGCAAATCAAGTCACCTGAAAAATTAAAGAATATTGGGAAATGAGCAGTTTACACAGAAGCTAAGAACTGAGGCAAAGATCTGGATTTTTATCAAAAATCATTTTAAAAACTTTAGTTCAGAATTAGCCTCGTCATTGCTTCCGTTCTCAGCTTTTCTCAAGCTGTAGAAACAGAGCCAAACTCAGTGCCTTCAGGTTTTTGTTGGCTGCGAAATCATAGGAAGCCCTTCATCTCTCCCTGGTGTTGCAATTCTTTCTCTGTGCCACCGCCTCATACACCACCTGCCTCACGCCAACACGTTGCCTACTATTTTCCTCTCTCCCCTCCTTCCCCTGTGGCCGATTGGCCGGGAGCAGCGGGCCCTCCCGTCGCTGAGTCCAGTGCTTGTGAGGCACCCACGTCTGAGTTTTCCATGACGCACCTGCTGCCGTCAGGCTGGCTCCCAAGTAAATAAATGGCCAAATCTTTTCCAAAAGTGGTTTTGACAAAGAACAGCTTAAACCGCCAAAGATGTTGACAAATGCACTGCTATCTAGGAGAGGGGGTAAACCAACCCATTTGAACGACAAGCGCAGATAAGGCCAGGTCTTTGTCCCCTTGCCTTTTTACATTGATATTCCTGGTGAGGCGAAGGGAAAGCAGAAAAGGAAACAAAGGCGGATCTTTAGTGCTGGCTGCCCCAGGGTTGATTAGGATGCTGATCTGTGTGGCAGGTTTCTGCATTCTCACCCAACTTTTTGGCTACTACTCAAAGGATTTAACAGCCCGTTTGCTAACTAGTCGTGTACAAAGCCGGTCTAAAAATAGTACATTCCAGGGTCTGAATTGGGTGAGTGGAATGAGTGGCAATGACTGTATTGTAGAGGCAGATTACAAGGTACTCTGTGGTACTTGATCTGCAGGGTTATTCACATGCTTCATCTGGTTTGGTTAAAAAATGCAAACACATTTACCAACGTCCACAACCGTTTTGTTTACTTGTGCTCTGGAGTGCTCATGTGTGTGTATGACAGACAAATGTGCATGTTCTATTTTCTGACAATCAAACAAAGCTCTCCGGGGTGAGGCAGATAGCCTAGTGAACCAATGGAGCCCACACCTCTGAGAATCGCTGATGTAGTGCCATGATGGCTGTTAGTGACAGGTTTCCTGCTGCACTGGCCATCCTAAAGGATTTTTGCTGAAGGTAGGAATCCAGAAGAGGCTCTGACAACTGGTGGGACTGCAAGGCCTGGCTGAAATCTCCCTGGAAACCATGTGTGAGAGCTTGAGCCTTGCCAGGCATTTTTCCCAGAGAGAGCAACTCTGCTCATTGTCCAGCTATTCTTAATGGGCTGTGTGGGACAGCAACGGTAAGGTCCTGTCCCTACGTGACCAGGAGGACTGTGGCCACCACAGTCACAGGAGACTCAGGCTCAGCGAGGAGCCTAAAAGAACTTTACAGAAGAACAATATTCTCTGGAACGAAGATGCCAGGAAAGTGTTTAACAGTCTGAAAGAGAAGCCACCCTCCTAGTGTTTTCAGCTGTGAATGGTGCTCCTGCCTATATATTTTGAGGGGAGAATTTTTCTCATACCAAAATATAAAATAATTATTTCCTACATAAAAAATTGGGAAACTCTCTTATTTAATCCAATATAGAAACTCGTGGGTCATTCTGGCAGGTCTACTTCCTCTCAGAAGATGGAAACTGAGATCAGGGACTGCTTTTGAAGGAGTTAGACTACGGAAATGCATCACAGAAGATAAAAACAAAAACAAAAAAAAAACCCCAGCCCGTCACTTGGCAAACACTTGTCCCACCCAAAGTTCATGCCTTAGGTCTGACAGTCCCTAGAAGTGGACATATTGGCACCCCTCTCTCCCCTACTCATGCTCTATGACTTTGGGACAGTTACATAAACTCTTGGACCCCACCCCCCAGTTTCCTCATCTGTAAAAATAGTGAGAATAACACCCACCTCATTAAGTACATTGTTGTGAGGATTAAATGAGGTAATATAAGCAAAGCATGTAGCCCACGGTAATAAATGGGAGGTGTTTAACAGCATTACTGGGCAAAGTCTCTCCCCTGCCTGATGCAATCCTGGCCTCCCTCAACATAGGTATCATCTCATAGGCACAAATGTCTAATTCCTTTTGAGAATTACCACTGTCCTCCTCATTATTATCCTGGGTGTTGAAGAATGAACAACTCAGAAAGCATTAAATCAGAATTTTCTGTCATTTCCCTCTTTATAACCAACTACATGATAACAGGAGCTATTTCTTCTTGGAGATGTCTTGAATGATAACATAAACCATTACTTTGGCCATTCTGGAATTTCCTCAATCTGGCTTTTATTTCTTATGCTAAGAAATTATGATTTTTTTCAATAAGATAGACATTTGCTTACATCCCTAAAGAGTCAGGAAAACAATATACAGTTCATCTCTTGTTTGAGACTGCATTTTTCAAATGAACAAGAGGATATAACTGAATAGACTTTTTTTGGCACATCTTCAGGCATGAGCAGGGTGAGCTCTGAAGAGCCTGATGTAGTTATGGAGACATGGAGAACCAAATAATTTCCAAAATCATGCAAAAAATGAACCCACCATGTTTGTAAAGTTGAGAAGGGCAGATGAGGTAGCTCTATAAATGGAAAAATCAATCTGAAAACAAAGTGTAGACGATACCTCTGCTGGTAGCTATTTTCAAGATGTATGCTCAGCACCTGTGCTGCAGCGTTCTATAGTTATTCTACAAAGAAGGGCCTCTGTTACTACTACAACTTTTAGTGATCATTATTCAAAGTTTACTAAGCTCCTGTAAACAAAATTACCTCATTCAAATGCAAAAAATATCGGAATTAACCTGTGTACGAAATTTTTACATCTCAATACTTAAAGATCACATTGGATAGACAAACAATTTTGAATTGTCCAAGAGGGCATAATCTTGCCTCTAAGGTGCTTCTATTCTCAAAGAGATAAAATGTACACATACAGCAATGGAAAGAATGACATTTTCTTCTTCAATTCATTTGAGGTTTGTTTGTTTTTTGTTTGTTTTATTGTAAGGCTATCTATTAATGTACTGACTGTGTCTAGGCACCAAAGAGACTAAAAACTATCCCTGTAGGCGTGGATCTTGTGGAGAAAGGAATTACTTTCATCTAAAACCACTCAATTTCATTTAATTAGCCACTAAAAAAATTGACAGAGATCACCAAGGCTGTGGACAGTCCACACCAGGGTGGGCTGGTGTGGCAGAGATGTGGTATTTAGTAAGGTAGGTGAGTGTGGCTGCCATGGGTTGAATTGTGTTCCTTCCCCCAAATTCCTCTGTTGAAGTTGTAACCCCCACGGCCTCACAATGTAACTGTATTTGGAGATAGGGCCTTTAAAGAAATAGTTAAGTCATAATGAGGTCATTAGCATGGTCGTAATCCAATCTGACTAGTGTCCTGCTAAGAAGAGGTGATTAGGACACAGACACGCAGAGGGGAGACCGTGGGGAGACACAGGGAGAAGGTGGTCACCCACAAGCCCAGGAGGGTGGCCTCAGAAAAGCACAACTTTGGACATTCTGATCTCAGATCTCGCATCCAAAACTGTGGGAAAATAAACGTCTGTTGCTAAAGCCAGCCAGTCTGTGTCCCTTTTGATGGTAGCCCATGTAGACTAGGGATGAGTAAGGATGTTAAGGTAGAGAAAAGGGGCAATGGGCTCGGCACAGACCTCTCTCCCGTTATTAAATATCTAATTCTTGTTTGCATTTTATTTTCTTTGTTTATGTCTTTGGTGTAGATGGTGGGGAGAAGGGAGATGGGAAAGGAATTGAGAAGGGGCGAAGTGGAAACAGAAACAAAGAGACTATTTGACACCTTACTAGTGTTTTACTAGAGATGATTGGATATGGAAAAGCAGCAGAGAGCAGCAACCATAAAAGCAGTGAGCAGTTTTAAAACTAAGGGATAGCATTAAGAATAAGGAACTATAGAGTGTTTAACAAAATTATTGAAAATCTGAAATGTATCTGCATTCAATAGGAAGTCTTTATTGCTCACTTGTGGCCTCTTGATAAGTTCAACCTTTACCTTCTGAAGATAAATTCCAATATTATCATTATAGTTATGACTTCTGTGATATTTATAATACTCCAGGGTTGCCATCCTGCCACATTATTTTTGTACTGTTGAAATACTTTTTTAAAAAAAACAATGGATATAAATGAAGCAAATGTAATATAAAAGCATTTATATCAATAGCAAAGACATGGCTGGGCTATTTAGTCAAATAGGACTTGACACTCAAGTGATTCTTATTACCCCTGAAACATTTCCCAGTGATTCAGGGGCTTTCAATTGGTTGAGAAACGTAGGTAAGGACAAATGCCAATAGATGAAGATAAAATGCTGCCTCAAAACTAAGTTACTAAAATCTGGGATAACCCCCAAACTCATCTAATATGTTTTATCACCCAGACATAATTTGTTTTCAGTGGTGATGTAAAAAAATCCTGCTTAAGTGACCACATGTGCATTGTTGTTTCTTAAGGTAAGAGCTTATGTTTGGTCTGAGCTCCTATGAGTACTTTAATCTCAGTAGAGAATTTAGAGAAATATGCTCCTTTCATTACAATTTTGCAAATTGTGTTTGGGGTGGGCAGGAAATAGAATTACTGAGAAAGGTTTTTATACTCTGATGAAAAATATTTGTTAGAAACTATTAGAAGAAACATTTCTTACTTTAGAACGCTCTTATTTTTGTTCTCTCTAGGTTGAAAGGCCTGGGCTTCTTCAGAGGTCCCTCCCTGGCCACGGTCTGGAGGCTTCTCATGAGAGACTCCTACCTTGGGCAGCATGTAGTCTCTAGTCATCTTTCCCAGGAGAAAAAGGTAAAATATAAAACATCTTTGGTGCTTTTCTTTGTATCTCTTTCAATAGCACAATGCTCAGCTCGGCAAACGAGAGAGAGAGAGAGAGAGAGAGAGAGAGAGAGAGAGAGAGAGAGAGAGAATGAGAATGAATGAATATTGGCTTTATGTACAATTGCTGCACTTGGAGATGTGGTCTGCAGTGGTAGGAAAATTCCAGCTAAGTTTTATAGAAATTCTGTTCTAGTAAGTATGCTGTTCAACCATTGGCCCCAACCATCACCCCCTAACCCAGCTGCTTCCATAGAGAACACTTTGCTGCATAGAAGGATTGTTCCTGCCATCAAGGCATCAGAAACAAGGATACCATGTCCATCCTAATGACTTCCATTTCAGTTATGACAGGGCCCCACATGCCCCAGAATAATCTGAGCAATCATCCCCAATTCTTCTCCTAGGTTCATCATATCTGGAATGAGAGGAAAGAAAAAGAAAAATAACTCCCTTGTTAAGTGAAAGAGACTGGGCAAGGTACTGTAGAAAACACATTTTAGAAGGTTCACCCAGCCCATAAGGCTCTCCTCAGCTCCACCGCTCACCACAGGCGGAGCCCCTTCAGCCCAGTTACATTGTCTGAGCTCACAGCTCCCTCCCCCTGTACCCAACCAACACCCACTCCTGCCACAGTGAACTTCTGCAGCAGCTGAGACAATGGATAGGGAGTATGGGATTTTGTTCCCTCATTACTGAGGTCTTGGAAAGGGAAGACATAAACCCATGGGCAGTCACATTCTGTCAGCTCTGTTGGCTTAGAAGAGATAAAGCCAGTCCTCACAAAAAGAGGGGAAAAACAATACAGACATACAAAGCGAGGCTACAATGGCTCCTGATGACATTTTGTTTCTTGGTTCCAGCCTCATTACAAGGCTTAGCTGAATTCTTGATTTTAAGAATGATGGGATATCAGTGTAACCTTATAATTAAATCTCTCTCTGTCTCAATCTCTCTCACATTTTTTTCTTAAATTAGCTCAGGTGGGTTTCTGTTACCTGGAATGAAAGGAATCCTAACTAATAAAGCAATGCACATGCGTTACCTTATTTAACATGGTTTTCTCAACAGCTCTGTGAAGTATTTTTAATCTATATTTTACAGATGGAGGAACTGGTATTACTAAGTTGCATAGGCCTTATGCCTTGTACATTTCAGGGATAGCATTTGAACACAAGTTTTCTGGCTTCTAAAACCTGGGCTTTTTCCACCAGGCCCTTGTCCTTGTGGAGGTGCTCTGACAGCTGGGAGGATCTTCCCCACGGCCTTAGAGTGACACTAAAGTTTTACAAACCTGAAGTAACAAAGATTTCAGACACCACAAGCACCCCCTGAATACTTATTCCCTGGCAGGACATCAGTTACTGCCTGTCTTGCCTGCCCCTCCCCACCAGGAACACAGACAGGTATTCGTCTAGGGCTGGAGGAGCTGCTTCTAGGCTCCCCAGGGAACAGGGACCCTCCCACAGAAGAAACAAAATGAAGTCCAAAGGATTGTACAACTTTTGGATATGCTCTATGACCTCTGACATTCAGCCGGGTCCTGGGACACCAGGCTCATTGCACTGAAAACAGTCTTCCCTTGCGTAACACTCAGAGCACTCCTTACACTGGAAAATTTGACGAAGATGAGTCAGTCTATTCTTTCTCAGGAACAGAGGGTCCTTTATCTTTCCACTAAAAGTAGGCTCCACTGAAAGCTGTTATCTGATTCACTTGGTGATTAATTATTTGGAATTCATGATTCAGATTCTGCTGGAGAGGTGAGGATGCTGCCCGTGAGGGGCCTGTGGCCTGGGTTTGGCCAGGGAAGGGCTCTGGGGCTCATGTGTTTCTCAGGACCTGTGGTACCGGTATATGTGTTTGGGGACAGAGAGAGAAAATTGAAGCAAAATGTTAACAATTGTTGAATCTAAGTGAAGAACATATACTTACTACACTATTCTTTCAACTTTGTGTGGGTTTGAAAATTTTCAAAGTAAATTGAAGAGGAAAAAAGAACAAAGACCAAATTGACTTTCACCTTATGAATGAATTAGAAAGCCCAGGTACTTCTTTTCCTGACATACCGTAGATTGGAGAAATCGGAAAATTGGGCAGAATAAACAGGCAGTTTATAAGTTGAAGGTCCTTTAAGTCTATATTTTGACTGATTCTAAGAAATGATCTGCCAGAAGAAGTTTTCTGGTTAAAAATTTAGAGAAACTGCATACTCTATCTCCCTTTTGCAGAATCACAATGAATACCATTAATATGCCAAAGCTCTGATAGAAGACCAAATTCCGGGTTTGGAAAAAGGTAAAGACAATGCTTATTGGTATTCACAGAGACGGAGAAAATGTTTCTTATAAATATCATGCAGATTGAAATACTTAGCACCATTTCCACCAACAAAAACCCCATATTTTATCCCAGTTCTAGATGTTCTACATATAGGATCTGTTTTGCAAACATGACACCTTTGTTTATAACCATGGAGACATATGTTGTTTGCTCCTAATATTATACCGTACGTGTGAAAATGAAATGCCTTCTATATAGGATGCTAATTTAAGTTTCATCCAGTTATACAGACTAAATATTATTACATGAAATTGATAGAATTGCCCTGTCTTAAGTCACACTGTTTACTTTAACTGTTGTAGTAGACTGAGGAGGAAAAATACCCACGGTTTGTTGCTTTACAAGCCAAAACACATTAAGAACATACATCTGCTTTAAAACTACACAATTTCTTTCTTCGTGCCCAAGCAGATTTGCTCTGGGCTCCAGCCGTTTTCAACCTCGGCTCTGTCTCTGACGGCTGCGGTTTGCATTCTGAGCATGAGCCCAGCCTTGGTGCAGGACAGGCAGTCTCAGGCAACAGCTGTCAACTCCCCTTGGGGAAGGCACAACTCTGTCTCAAAACTGGCAGAGAACTGAAGGAGTTCCCTTCCCTTTATGGCTTTTATCTCTCTGGGTAATGGGGGCTGATGCTTAAGGGAGGCAATTCTTGAGCAATAAATCCAATTGCAAAGAAAGCAAGGGAAGAAGGAGGAAAATTACAGTGAAAGAAGTTTCCTTTGTTTACGATGTTTAATTGGATTCCACACTTGAATGAAGAAGGCTGAGTTCTCTCCCAGGGTGACTAGGAAGGGGAAAAGGTGGGTTTCCACTGTCTGTGTGCTTTTTAATGTGCAAATGAGTCAGAACCACAAGTGAGTTTGTGGTTCTGAGTCCCAGGCCACTGGATGCTCAGTAAATATTAATTGAAGAGGATGATGGTTGGGAGGAGTGAGCGTCATTACATTCTTCCAGGCACAGCCCTCTGGGATGCACAGAAAGGTTTCTCTTTCTCTTGCCCCAGGCACTACCTGAGTGACCAGTTCTGTTAATGAGAAAGGTCTCCGTATTCTCACTTGTCTTCCACTTCATCTCCTTCTCAACCCACTCTGCCTTCTGCCCCCAGAGGCTGATGAAAACAAAACAGGGAAGAGTAGAAACAGCAGCTGCTGCAACCTCATTTTCTGTGCGGTCTTTTCCCATGGAACACTCCAGGTGCCCTCCTTGAGCTAAAGGAAATCGTCTCATTCTTAGCAATTTGCACCCCTTCTGATGGAGGATTACACAACTTGCTGTGCCTCCTGTGGGCATGCGATTTCTCCACCCTTGAAGTCAGGCATGGGCGTATGAGCACTTTGGCCAATGGAATGTGGGTAACCTCGATGATGCTCCATCTGAGCAAAAGCTTTATGAGCCTGTTATATGGACTGAATGTTTCCATCCAAAATTCATATGTTGAAGCCCTAATGCCACGCCAATGTGATGGTAATTGGAAGTAGGGCCTTTAGCAGGTAAATAGATCATGGGGGTGGACCCCTAATGAATGGGATTAATGCCCTTATATAAGAAGTGGCATGAGAGAGATGATCTCTCTCTCAGACATGTGATGATACAGTGAGGAGAGGCTATCTACAAACCAGCAAGCAGACCCGCTCCAGATCCTTAATCTGCAGGTACCTTGATCTTGGACTTCCCAGCCTCCAGAACTGGGAGAAAGTAATGTTTGCGGTTTAAGCCATCCAGTCTAGGATATGTTTGTTACAGCAGCCAAAACTAAGACAGAGCCATTGTATGCCTCCATTAGCACTCGTTATTTCCTCTTTGCCAGAAGAATTTTACGTCCAGAAATGGACTGCTCTTTCAACTTCAATCTGGAATGAAGAAGACATGAGGCCAGTTATAATGCAATGTCTTCTTTATTTTAGATCACAGGAAAAAAAACACCTTTGTAGTTGTAACTGAGAGTCAGGGGGGTTGTTTGTTATGGCAGCAGAGCTAACTATTTCACACTGTTTGAGGGGAATCGGAAGATGAAGTTTGTGACTTGAACATTCCACCCGTCCTGGTCTTTATACATCAGGCTGCCAATCTGTGATGAATAACAAAAGCTCCTGCATCCCTTATACCTCCTGTTTTGACAGTGCCTTCCAACAGTCCCCTTGACTTAAATATAGCATAGTATGTTGTATAATGTGATATTCAACTCCCAACAGATCAAATAAGGGCCTTTTCTATGAAGATGTGTCCTCCCAGGTTAGAGAAGGCTTAGCTTTCTCCAGAGAGCCTCATGAAAAGCATTGTATTTTTCTCTTCTCTGAGCAGCAATCCAGATTAACCTCTAGCACTGGAGGCACCAAGAACCTTCGAGCAGAGGGGCCTATGGTAGAATAGCATGACCACTCATATAGCTTTGATTCATCTGTGCTTTGCCTTAGTATAAATGGTCTTTCCCCAAAGGATATGCCTTGTGTAAATTACAATTAAATACTTAGACTAATGTCCTAAATGGGGGAAAACAACCTAAAAATAATTTGAGATCTTTGTGTTACTATTAGTGATCATTATTTATTGGTTTAGGTTATGCCTTTATGAAGATGGTTGCATAAAAATATTGACTCACAGGGCCTCCTTGAGGAACTCTTTGACTATAAAATTCTTATATCCTCATGAATTTAAGCAGATTATGTCATACCAATAGATTGTGAGAGCTATCATAAAATAAGGAGTTGAAACCAACAGATGATTAAAACTGACCATAGGGCCCTAGCCCGTTTGGCTCAGTGGATAGAGCGTCGACTTGGGGACTGAAGGGTCCCAGGTTTGATTCCGGTCAAGGGCATGTACCTTGGTTGCAGGCACATCCCCAGTAGGGAGTGTGCAGGAGGCAGCTGATCGATGCTTCTCTCTCATTGATGTTTCTAACTCTCTCTCTATCCCTCTCCCTTCCTCTCTGTAAAAAATCAATAAAATATATTTTTTAAAAAACAAAAAAAGACCATAGGAATGTAACTATGACCTTTAAAAACATGCTAATTCATGTCTCTGTATAGAAATATTAGCCTTGCCCTAACTGTTTGGCTCAGTGGATAGAGCATCAGCCTGCGGACTCAAGGGTCCCTCCCTTCCTCTCTGTAAAAAAATCAATAAAAAATATGTTTTTTAAAAAAGAAATATTAGCCTAAGTTCTTTCTGTGACATATGTGTATGTGTTTATAATCTATTTTTGTAATAGGATAAAAATAATAAAAAAACCCGGCTCCAAAAATACCACTCTCCCCTTTGACATTTATTGGTGTTAGCAATAATGTCAGGAAGCATTAGCATACTAAAGCAGTACACAAATGCTGCCTAAAGCATATCTTTGGGTTTTATTTTTAAAAGAATTTGATATCTACCCTGATTCTTAATTTTAATGATGTTTTGGGCTAAATTCCTATATATGCTAGATGGGACTATGTTGAGATATGGGATCTTGTCCTATTCATTTTTAGTAAGAACTTGCATAAAGCCCAGTAAATAAGAGAGCCTTAAAAAACGGTTTGGATGGATAGACAGACAGATGGGTGAATGGATAGGTGGATGAAAGAATGAACGGGAGAATAAACAGGTGGGTCTCCTCTCCTCCCCAAAAATAAAATAAGAAAAAAAGTCATTATTTTGATGTTGATATTAATTCAATCTATTTTTAAAAGATGCATATTTTCTTTTAATATAAATTAGATAAATACAAATTAATATAAATTAAGTTGTTATAACCATCATCATCATAGCAATAATTCAGAATGTTTACCTCCAGGCATTTTTCTAAGTGCTGCTCTTTGATTTTTCCCCTGGAGGTCATGGATAACCCTCTTCATGCCCTGAAAGGTTTTCCTTGAGAACCCTCAACAGTGACTCCACAACAAGACCAGATTTCATCATCAGGGAGAGCATCTGGTTTGGAGTTCCTCAGTTATTCTAATGTAGTCATTAGGTGTGAACAAAAGTTTCCCTCATATTACTGTAATTCCTTTTGTAGGGAGGAGCTAGGAAATTCAGATTGGAATATGGTTTCCCTGGTGAGATTTGGTGAGGTCCATAATTGTCTTAATAAGAGGTTGGTTCCCATAGCACCAAGATCTGTTAGGTTTTAATTATCAACTATTTGTTTTATCCTTAAAAATAAGAACCTTTTAAGAAAAGTGTCACTTCCCTCCTTTGTACTCCTCTCTAGCTATTGCCTAGTTCTGTAGCTTTGAACCCTAGTCACCAGTCCATCCTTCTTGAAGTTGACTTCTCCTTTAGTTTTCATGATATCACTCCCTTCTTGTTCTCTACCTGGTTCTCAAACCATCTCTTCTCAGAGTCCACTGCTGGACCCTGTCCAATGTTGGCCTTCCTCAGGCTTTGTTTCCAGCCCTCTTCAATTCCTACTCTAGAGCCTCTTCTGCAGTGCTCTCACCCACTCCCCTGGTTTTAATTTTCACCTCTACACTGGTAACTCCCAACTATGTATCTGGTTTTGATTTCTCCCCAGCCCCAGACGTACAGATTCAAGTGACTACCCGATGTCTACCTCAGGGTGCGCATCACCTTCAACTCCTGCTAAACGTCCTGTATCTTCATTGGTGGCTGCCCTCTCTCTGTTTCCCATGCCAGGAATTTGAAAGTCATCCCCTGAGTGTCACAAACAGCAAACCAAGACATTAAACATCACAATGCTTATCTTATGGCAGTCATTATGCTAGATTTGGGGAATACAGAGATGAAAAAGATATTTCCGCCCTAACCGGTTTGGCTCAGTGGATAGAGCGTCAGCCTGCGAACTCAAGGGTCCCGGGTTCGATTCTGGTCAGGGGCATGTACCTTGGTTGCGGGCACATTCCCAGTAGAGGGGTGTGCAGGAGGCAGCTGGTCGATGTTTCTCTCTCATCGATGTTTCTAACTCTTTATCCCTCTCCCTTCCTCTCTGTAAAAATCAATAAAAATATATTAATAAAAAAAAAGATATTTCCAAACTTCCATTGTGAGGAGAGAGGAAGCAAACAAAAAATGACAAAGACAGAATGATAGTGACACTTAAGTAAAACACTGTGCCCTGGCCAGGCAGCTTCATTGGTTAGAGCAGTGGTTGGCAAACTGCGGCTTGCGAGCCACATGTGGCTCTTTGGCCCCTTGAGTGTGCCTCTTCCACACTCAAAATACCGACTTCTGCGCATGGGCCACAAAGTTTCAATCGCACTGTACATGCGCGCCCACGCGTGGTATTTTGTGGAAGAGCCACACTCAAGGGGCCTAAGAGCCGCATGTGACTCACGAGCTGCAGTTTGCCAACCACTGGGTTAGAGCATTGTCCTGGTACACCAAGGTTGCCAGTTTTATCCCCAGTCAGGGCACATACAAGACTCGACCAATGAATGCATAAATAAGTGGAGCAACAAATCGATGTTTCTTTCTCCTTTCCCTTCTCTCTCTCTCTCTCTCTCTCTCTCTCTCTCTCTCTCTCTCTCTCTCAAAAAAGTCAAATAAATAAATAAATAAATAAAATAAGAAAAAAACAGTAAAACACTGTAAGTGCAAGAAGGAGGGAGAGGGTGATACTGAGTTAGGACTTCAAGAAGAGGCAGCAGCAAGCTGAGCCTTGAAAGATGAGTAGAAACCTCCTAAATAAAAATGGGATAGTGGAAAGGGTAGTATTCCAAAAACTGGGAATTGTTCTCAAAGGCACAGGCTGTAATTGCACAGCTTATTTCATTCATTTATTCACCTAGCTGGAGCTCAGAAATTATCCTAAGCTCAGAGGAGAGGGAATAATGTACTAATAGCTTCGTGTGTGTGTGTGTGTGTGTGTGTGTGTGTGTGTATTTATGTGTGTGCACACGCGCTCGTTGGGTATAGATACAGAAGTGAGTATAGATACAGAAGAAACTAGAACAGTAAGTTGGGGCCAGCCGCTGGAAGCAGATGTTTGTTTCATTTATTTGAATGAAATGTACTTTGTACTTCCTGTGAGAAGGGTAGGCTGCTAAATTGCAAGGCTGATATTCACTTATGCGGTTACAAAATAATGCAAGTTGACATGAAGTTGAAAAAGCACTATCACATGACTTCCTGCCATGCAACAGATAGCAGTAAAATCAGGATTTAGTTGTAGATTCTTTTAGTTGTAGCTGCTTCTCTGGTCAGCTCTGGACAAAAATGCAAGTCAGGTTAAAAAGAAAAAGAAGAGGATGAGGAGAACAAGGAAGAGGGCTGGAGAGGTAAAGAGGAAGAAGAGGAGTGGAAGGAAGAGGAAGAGAAGAACAGGAAGAAGAGGAAGGAGTAGGAGGAGGAAAAGACAGCCAACAACTCTATTGTCCAGGTAGAATGTTCCCAGACTGACACGGTCTTAGCAGGAGTGGGGATGCAGATTGATCAGGCCGGTTTTAATGAGCCTACATACCTGCCAGCCTCACCAGAAGCATAAAATTAGGGCTCTCCAATCAGTGATGGATGCTTTTACTTTATTAGCCTTAAAGGGACATGGAACAAATTGCCATTCTTCAAGATAATAAACTGGCTAGAAAAATTTCTCATAATGGAGTCCCTTGCTTCTTCATCCCTTGGATAAGGAAAACAAGAGCATTTCCTGTAAAGAACAGCACCAAAACAGGTTGTAAAGAGACAACGTGTAAATTTGAGAACGTTTTTAAGCCCAGATTGTACGTATCGCTGAGTCAGAGGCTGAGATAATATACATTGTCTGCAAGGATCAAGAAAGGGAACAGGCTAATGGAAGTGTCGATTGGCTGCCATGATGGACATGGAAACATGGTGCTAGAGCGAGCGCTCTGTGTTGGGTTAATGTCGGGGACATCTAAAGAGGAAAACGAATCAGAGGTTGGGCTTCCAGAAGGATGGGAATAACGTTTGTATGAAAGGGCTGCTGGAGAGCAAAGGAAAGTCATTTCCCCTTTGGGCGATAAGTAGCAGGGAGAGACACACAGGAGAGTAAACCTTGCAGTAGTACTGGCATGAGTTTATCTGAAGAAGCCGTTAATGTGTTTGAACTGAGAACGAGGTTGCACTTATAGACTGTGTAAGTGCAGAATGCACCTCAAAGGGTTCCTGGGGATTTATAACTAAAGCTTGAGAATCCAGAGAGAGACAGTGATACTAACATGGTGTATTTAAAGGAGATGAAATCCAAGGGCATTTGCCAGACTCAAGAGGAACTCCTCTGTGTTCTATCCAAGCTGAACATTCCATTTTTTACAAGGGCTCCTTTGTTGTCATGTTTATACACAGACTAATAAATGCTTGACCTTTTTTAGTGATGAAGGAACAGTCTGTGCCTCAGGAGCATATTATTTCAAGAAGCACAAATGAAGAGAAAGTCCAAACCCCTCTGGGACAGATGGACTAAATATTTTTATATTGGAACCACATGGGGAAAGGCAGGGATGGGAAACAGAAAAGAAGGCCTGATAGGGGAACCTGGACGCAGCATCAGTCTTCTCAGATGTTTCCAGGGACTCCAGGTATGTGAGGAACTGGACACCAACCTCATGAGAGGAAGGGATCAAAGTGAGCTAAACATTTATCTTGATGTGTAGTAAAAGTGGAAAATAAATGAGAAAAATATTTGTGGTCTGGCAAAAGTGTTATTTCTCAAGTTTTGGGTTCTGTCTGAAAAGGACTAGTATTCATTAAGACTTCACTTTCTACCTTGGACTAAGTGTTTAATATGAACTAACTTAAACATCACACTGACCCTCTGATGCAGGCACTATTATTCCCACCCCACTTTTTTTCTTATATAGACATAGAGGTACAGCGAGTAAGTAACTTTCAAAGGTCACAGAATGTGAGAGTGACTTTGAACCCATTTAGCCTGATGCCTCCTGGTGACTGTCCCTCCCTCCTGGGATGCAGCGTTATTCCCCAATCCTTGTTCTAAACAGGAAGTGCTGCTAAATCAAGGGTGAGCTCCAGAGCAGAGGAGATACCTGGGAAGTTGCCTTAAAGTATCCCGCATGCCATGGTGTGGGGCATGTGTAGAATGTGGCATTTTACTCTTACCTACTCAATGTTGTGTCTAACATATTGTTAAGAATCCTTTAGAGAGCAAAGAATACACTAATTGATGATGATGGTGACAACGTTTATTTTAAAAATAAATTTTCATTCAAAAAGCCTTGCATATGGAGGGTCAGAGACCAGTGATGAAACGTGGGACTCCAATGACAGAGCTGAGGCCACAGGTATCGGAAATGCAGCAGAAAGAAGCACTGAAAATGTGAGAGCCCTATGTAACGTGAAGCGATTGGTCTCGCTGTTGGGCATAATGAACTCCCAGCAGCACTCAGTGCCACGCGATGCAGAGTTTATGGCACCCGTGAGACTGCATGAAGAGCAGCTTTGAGTGGGACTGAGAACAGCTCTGCCCAAGGCCAGCAGTATGTTCAGGGGGTGTCCGCCACACCCGTGCATCAAAACCAGCCTGGACTACTCCTCCCAGGGACCTAGGTGCTCAAGCTGTGACTCTCTTTCCTCCATTCTCCTCTCACTCAAGCCCTGTTGTCAGAAGCGATCAGATAAACTCATGCATTTGAAAAGTTTAATCAGTGACACTTCCAGAGGGAGTTGGTTTTGACAGAAAATAAAGCTTCAGAACAAAGGTGAAACAAGGTCCCAGATTTAACTCTCCATATTCAGGAGTGTGACAAACCAAAAGGTAGTTTTTTGTTTCCCATCAATGATCTAATCTTCCCCCTCCAACTTTCCCTCCACATCACACATAACACTGGGTAATATGGGGGGAGGGAAAATCTTAGAATTGGCACTTAAAGCCATCTCAGTCTCTTCTAGTCTTATTTTGAGCAGTTATCCCATCACTTACAACCTACCACCTGTATTAGTTTTCTGTTGCTGCTGTAAAAAGTGAGCACAAATTTAGTGGCTAAAAAAACCGTGAATTTATTATTTATGGCTCTAAAGTTCAGCAATCCGAAATGGGTCTCATTGGGCTAAATCAGTGGTCGGCAAACTGCGTCTCGTAGAGTGTGGCTCTTCCACAAAATACCACGTGCGGGCGCGCACGTACAGTGCGACTGAAACTTTGTGGTCACACTCAAGGGGTCAAAGAGCCGCATGTGGCTCGAGAGCCGCAGTTTGCCAACCACTGGGCTAAATCAAGGTGTGGGCAGGGTTGGTTCCTTTCTCGGGACTCTAGGATAGAATTCCCTTATTTGCACTTTCCAGCTTCTAGAAGTCACTCATATTCTTTGGATTATGATTTTTTCCATTTTCAAAGCCAACAACAATGGGTGGAGTTCTTACATCTCTTCCCTTTGATCTGACTCCTCTGCCTCTTTCTTTCACACTTAAGGGCTCTTGAGTTCACACTGATCCTGCCCAAATAATCGAGGATAATCTCCCTACTTTAAGGTCAATTGATTAGCAACCTTAATTCCATCTGCAATCTTAATTCTCATTTCTTGGGGAGAAGAAAGGTAAGGATTACAAGAGCAGAAGGAACATTTATGGCTCATTGCAGAGGGCAGAAATTCCCATTTTGGAAGCCAAAGCTTCCGAATGTTGGGAAAGATAAAATGGCTTTTCCTACAAGTTCTTCTATCATTCTGGTGTGTTTAAAGGGGAAAAGTACATGACAGGTGGAAAGCATGGTATGTAGAAAGGAAGTTTGGGAGATGTGATCTCAAATACAAGCCCATTCATAATCAAAGAGCAGTTAATAGCCCTGACTGGGTAACTCAGTTGGTTAGAGCGTTGTCCTGATATGCCAAGGTTGTGGGTTCCATCCCTGGTTAGGGCATATATGAGAAGCAACTAATCAATGCATAAATAAGTGGAACAACAAATTGACATCTCTCTCTCTCTCTCTCTCTCTCTCTCTCTCCTCTGCCCTTCCTCTTGCTCTCTAAAATCAATAAATAAAAATTGTAAAAACAGCAGTTTATGACTTTTGCTAATCTAACCCTACCCACACTGCTTTATACTTGGTGAGAAGCTGAAAGTTCATAAAAATGATTGGAAAAATTGTGTTATGCATAGCCTTGGTTAAAAGGAAACAAAATGCAAAGGACATAGATAAATCTTGTAGGAAGGACAAAATGCCAGGAGTCAGTATTTATTGTCTCCTGTGTGTCAAGAACCATATTGTTGCTTTACATACATGAATTATCTAATGTAATCATTGCAGTGACTTCCTTATACATATTAATATCCTGAGGCTCAAAGAAGTAAAACAATGTTCAAGGGTCATGTAACATGAGGCAGACCCAGGACTAGAACTCAAGTCTTGCACCAAAGTCTGCTTTTTGAAAATACCCTACTTTGCATTTAGAAACACTTGTAACCAAAGCAAAATCCCAGGCACCAGAGCTGGTAATCAAAGACCAAGCAGGAAAATTAAAGTTTGGGAACTTAATAAAACACTAGAAAATACTGTATTTCATAAATGTATCACTCAGTTCAGTGACCCCTGAGTTGGAGAATAAGGTGATGGGTGCCTTTTGCCTGGGGTGTGGGAATTTGGCTCCAAAATTAGCCCCGATGGATGGGACAAAGGACTGAGGAATCACTAATTGTGTTCTACATGGAAACTGGTCTGTTAGCCCTCAATAAACATTTTTAGTGAGAACTGTGATGACAAGAATTATGCCGTATTCAGAAAACAACAGTGAAGACGGAGGAGGTCTGGGAGTTCGAGGTGGAGGCTTGTTAACAAGGGACTTTGTGGAGGCTGATTTAAAGCCTGAAACTGCTGAGTAAAGACCAAAGGCCACACCAGTCCTTGCTGGGTAAAGGGGCAAAGTGGTAATGACAGTAGCTGGCCCCAGGGAAATGTGAAGTAAAAGCAGTGGAAGCCACAGAATGCTGACAAATGTTAAAAAAAAGAAATCATAAGAAGTCACATCAATGTCTGTTTCCAAATTTGAACAAAGTGGTGTTCTACTTTTCATTTGCTGGTCACTGCTTCTTTTCTGTCTCTGGAAGTAATTGTCATGTTGTTGTCTTAGGATTCATTACAATGCCAAATGAGCATGTGTAAATCAATACCTCTCCAATCCATATCGTCAGAAAATGAGGTGTCACAAGGAAGCAAGTTTTCTAGTGAACTGAAGTTTAGACCCTTTACGTACCAAGCTCTGTAAAACTTTAGCTATTTTTATGGAAATTGTAATAAAATGGATTCCGCTCTTTTGGACTCATTAAACAGAGTGTATTGAACATTGCGCGACATGTTCTGAATGGCTCTGAGTCCTTGCTGTGACCATCAGCTGTGCCACGGGGCAGTGATACCAGATGTCCTCAGGGACTGATGAGATGTACAGGGTCCCACTGCAATCTTTCCTGGACCCGGAGGTGGTGATTGTCCTCCCTGCCTTTGACCACTGTGGTGGCTTCTGCTTTTATCCCCGGGTCAACTACTGAGCCAGCCCTTTTTCTAAAAGTCAGTTCATATAGGTGCTATGACAAGTAAATATTCATTTTCTTCCTAGTTCATTGACTGCATTTTCTATTTTCTTTTCAGAGCTCTGTTCTTTCTTCGATGATTAAATGTGGGGTCCTGTCCTCACCCCCCTTCTCTTCCTTACATTTCCTCAGTAAATGCCTTCACTTCCACAGCTTCAATACAAACCTCTAGGTAGGTGATTTCACAATTTATATCCCCAGTTCCTAAATGTATTCTTAAATGTGGCTCTATTTTTCAGATGGCCCACTGAATATTTCCACTCAAATATTTTATCTATAGTTCCTCTGAAATCTATTTTTGGCTGCAAACTAAGAAAATAGTGCAGAGAACTGTATAAATGCCCTTGCAGCTTCTAGGTCATTTCATTCTAGATTTTCCTTCAGATAAAAGGGACAGAGAGTGGTGGAGGGAGCCAGCACGGGACTAACTAACATTTGCTGAATGCCTACTGTGTGCAAGGCACTGTGGTCTCTCCTAATTGACAGAGGTGAACATCTTCTAGGATTGCTTTCAAATAGTAGATAATAGGGGCTGATCAGACACAGATAAGGAATCTGCAGGGGTAGCATTGCAGTCACTGAAACTCCAGTGGAGGTTGCAGCCACACCAAAGGAAATGAGATCTCTGTTTGATGCAATAAATAAGAGGTGTCTGACAGCCTTTCAGACGACTTTCAAAGAGTTTCTGCTAAAGGTATCTTAGGGTTTGCAAAAAAAGACACATTCTTCCCGTAAGAAAGAGCTAGTTTCTGGGGAAGTGGATTATAAAATAAACTTGTAGTTCTCCTTTTTCCCCTTGATAAAAGCACTTAGAGACTTCTAGGGCACAAACTAAGGTCCTGGTAACATTTCTTCAATTCTGTGAATAGATTTCGCTCAGTGAACGTGAAATTTCTGGTTGTCATGAGATGGGCGGATGTCCAGTTATATTCTGTGCCACATTCCTCAATGGAGCTCTTCCTGATAGGCCAGCTGCAGAGCTGAGTACGTTCGCAGTCATACCTACTCCTCTAGCTTTGCTTTTCTGAGGGAACTCTGAGAAGCATAATTAATCCAGTCACCTGGCTTAATGTGGAGCAGATTCTGAAGATACTGCGAGAGGACTCTGATGGCCTAGAATGGTTTCTGAAACGATGTTTTCCAGAATAATTTTAAAAAGTGTAGTTGTATCTTTCCTTAAAAATATGGAATAAAATGACCTTTGTTCTGTTTTATTTTCATATCAATAATGCATACAGAAGTTTCCCGATGCACGCATGGTGTGATAGAACGCAGGCTGTTTAGAATCAATGAAGTGCCATTCTCCAAGAAGAAGCGACCTACTAGGTTGCCATATGGCTTGAATTATATTAGTTTATCCCTCTTTTTCTTTTTATTGGATTGAATAAGAATTTTTGAGTGTTAACTGATTCTTTTCCCCCTCCTTTTTGGTTTGTTTATATTGCTGTAAACATTCTTGTAGAGCAATTGTGACTCTTCTCATTGACCATATTCTGAAGGCTCATTCCAGGACACTGCTGTTAAATGTTGTGTGTTGGACATAAATTATCCTGCATTGTTTGTGCTCTTACTGTATTGTCTCTCCTATTGTCAGTGGCTCTAAGGATCATGATTCGTGAATTTGGCTAACCCTGTGAAGCAGATGAGATTTTAGCTCACTCCTTGGTAGCTGCACTGGCTCCATCCCAGCGAAAGCCTTATTTTCATTAAAGGAGCAGACATGCTGAGGAAGAAAGTGCTATTTTTACATAGGGACTTTTTCTACTGAAACCACATGACAACACTATGCTGTTAAAATGATCCCAAGCATGCTGAGTTAGCTGAAGAAACAATACAGTGTTGCCAACACCAAGACAGTACTGCTCTCACACCTCCTTCGAGGTACCCCAGCTCTTCTTGGTGGTCAAGAGGGGAGACTGGGAAGGTTGCTGTTGGGAATATACAAGTTCCAGGTAAAGTGGAGGTCGCATATGGTTGGTTATCTACAAGAATTATTCAAAGTTTTGATTATTGCCACCAGTTATTGAAATATGAAAAATTTTGTTATAAAGGGACCTTTATAACTCTCATCAACATTTCCCCAGGACATACTAACCTGGGATAAAGATAGAAGCATAGCATTAATAGAACAATATTTCTCTGACTCCATTTCTCAATATTCTGCAGAAAACCCATTCCTTCTCAAATTCCTTCTTAGATTAGCCGTGTCTTTAAAATGTTTCCTACGAGTTCTTAAAGAATTCCTCTTAGCTACCATTATTTTACTCCTCTCTAGCTCCTGGCTTCCTGTAGTGGTTTTTATTGTCAATGTGTCAATGACTTAATGAAAATTGATCTTTGTTGCACACTTATGTTTAACAAGCATTTTAGCAGATTTCTCAATCTATCTTCAGTCATAGTGAATCAAATAACACTTGATTTATTTTAATATTTTAAAATTTTTCACATGCATTAACAGGTATGCAAATAGGAAAAGTCTTAAACATAAGGTTGAGATTTATAAAAATCTCATTTTGCAATAAATTCCAAAAATTGCAATAATTTTCACATCTTAGATTATTTGGGGTCAATTCTAATGGCTTTCAAATGTCTCCACAGACACGTATTTTCCACTAAAATATCTTCTCCAGAAAAATTCATCATAAATTTTATTTATATTTGGTAAAAAATTTCTAAAGTTTTTCTTTTTGGCAAATATTCAAGAAAATAACTAAATGGTAGTAGATATTGGCATTGTTTGATCCATTGCATTAGAATGAGTGTCTAGTTTTTGGTGAAATGAATAAGGCATTTAAACATTACCCTTTGATATCTTTTGGCAACATCACAGCAGCATTTTAATAGTTTATACTAGTATCTACCTAACAGTTTGAACATTCATCTGTTGGCTATAGTCCCATAATATTTCATGTAAAACATTTCCAATAACTAATGAGTAAATTTTAATAAAAACCAAAACTTCAGCCAGAGGTACTTATTTAGGTAACTACTAAATTATATCACTGATGTAAATATTTTACTTTCTGGATTTATTTTTAGTTCAAAAGCAATTAAGAACTTAAAAAGAATAAATTACAGTTTTAAAGGTAGCATTCAAATATTCCACCCATGAACTAAAATTTGTGCTTGAAAAACTAAAGTACTGCATAAATAAACACAAGTGTTCACATAAAATGGAGAAATTAAAGTAACTGAAGTTTTGTGTCTTCATCTTTAAAGTCACTGTGCTATCATTATTTATCACACATCAAAATTTTAAATGCAGACATATGAAGTGCCACAGTGGTTGTAGAAATTACTGTTAAAACAAATGTGTAGGGCTGAGTCCATGTGTACGCAAGGTTAATTGGGTCATTGGAAGTTCTCTGAATTCATTTCTAGACAGAATACAATAAATATTTTAAAAATAACAAAATATGCTAATTTGAAGCTTACATAAATTACAACTAACACTAACTGCAGCAATTGTTTAGAATTTAAGCCAACATAAGACTTTTTCAGGGAGGACAATTTTATCACTCACATTGTTTAGAACGGCAGAGAATGGTGATAATAAAAAGCAGACCAACTCTTAGTCGGTTTTATTATGGTTTTAAAATTCTCTAGACAAGGCTCCCCCTTCCAGCCTGGCCTGGGGAGGCTGCTCCATGGAATAGCCGCTTGGTAGAGTGTGCCTGAAGGAGTTCTGTGACAAGCAAACTGCAGAGACTTGAAATTGACAACTATAATAAATATTTAAGTGCAATAAAGCTTTTTTTTTTTAAAGGTTGGGGCTGAGATAGTAATTTAGTGATAAAAATCAAAACAATATTATTTTCTCAGTTTTTAAGGTTTGTTATTAGCCAAATTTGTGGGAGGAGAGTCATTTAAATGTGTTACAAACACCCTGTGTAGGATTGAAGAAAGCATCATTCTCCATGTAAATTGAAGGGGTTGGTCTAGAATTATCTTGTACGGCCCTTTCAGCTCTAACAATGAGTGATAGTTATTATGTTTCTGTGAATGAAAGAAACTAGCCACCCCCCTTCACTTCCCACAGCTCTCCCACCCCCAGTCCTCAGGGGTGGGCTGCGAGAGGAGATTAAACCCACACACCTTTCTGCATTTCTATAATCTCCACACAGGAAAGAGAAGGAAACATAAACACTAACACTTTTTTTCAGGGTCTTTGTGACCCTAAGGATGTCCACAGAGAGGGAGATTGCTCTGCAATGAACCCCATTTCTTATGCAATGGCCGGTCTCCGGTGCAGTCTGAGGACAAACAAAGGGAACTGACATTGTTCTGCATAAAAATGTCAAGTGAGAGCTAGTTCCTTCCTGGGAAGAAGCAGCTTTGAAATTTTGTTGCAAATGGAAAAAAATGTGTGTTTTAAAAATGTATTTTTTAATTTTTCAATTACAGATTACCTTCAGTATTATTTTGTACTAGTTTTAGGTGTACAGCATAGTAGTGAGATAATCATACTTTTGACATAGTGTTCCCCTTGATATTTCTAGCACCCACCTGGTACCATACTTAGTTACTACAATGCTATTGACTATATTCCCTATGCCCTACTTGACATCCCAGTGACTTATTCTGTAACTACCAATTAGTACTGGAAAAAAATAGGTTTGATTCTACTGTTTCTGAAAATTCATTTTTGTGCTTGGAAAATTCAGTGTTTGTGTGTGTGTGTGAGAGAGAGAGAGAGAGAGAGAGAGAGAGAGAGAGAGAGAGAGAGAGATGCAGATACCACTGGACTACTGAGGTGGGGATGAGTGTATCATCACCTCACAGCTCACACTGGAGTTTTCTTAAAGGAATGTAGAGGGTATACATAAAAATAATATCATCTAATAATTATGGGTGTAATCATAATTGCTTGACACAGCAAGTACTTTGCACCCGTGCTTTACACATACCATATTCAACTCTGGATTATGTTAAAAGATAAACTGAGGCATATTAAAAATTTCAAGAATTTATCTGAAGAAAAATTTATTCAAATCAGGCAGCACTAAACCAGAGGTGGTTAGGAGTGCAGCTGACAAGCTCTGGGAGAGATGTTTATAGAGAAAAGGCTGGAGCGAAATAAGGAAATTATTGGTTGGCTGTTTTGGGTTGGTTGTCCTTAGGTTTCAATTTTGTAATCTTGAAGCATTTACAGGCTTAGATTTTGGTTTGCTTACATAGGCCACAACGACATTAGAGCCACCTCAGCTAATAGCTTCCTTGTTTAATTGGTTTACTTAATTTCTCTATCTTGCAGTTGAGGAACTGGGGCACAGAGAAGTTCCGTAACTTGCCACAGGACATACGTATAATTTGTATGTGGTAGATTATCAGGATTTGAATCCAATTCTTAATAACACACTACTTTTTAACAACTAACATTGATCTAGCATTTACTAGCATCAGGCACTATACTAAGTGCTTTACTTGAGGTATACCTCACAACATCTCTTTGAGATCAGTAGGGTTATTATCCCCATTTTATATAAAATACTAGAGGCCCCGTGCACAAAATTCATGTAGTTGGCAGGGGGGGGCGGGCGGGGGGGGGGAAGGAGTCCCTCAGCCCAGCCTGCGCACTCTCACAATCTGACCACCGGACATCCCCCTTGCAATCCAGGACCTCTGGCTCCTAACCGCTGGCCTGCCTGCCGGATCACCCCTATCTGCTCTGCCTACCTGCCTGATCGCCCCTAACCGCTCTCCTGCCTGATTGTCCCTAACCACTCTGTCTCCTTGCCTGATCGCCCCTAATTGCTCGCCTGCCTGATCACCCCTAACCTCTCTGCCTGATGGCCACTAATCACTCTGCTTGCCTGCCTGCCTGATTGCCCCTAACCACTCTACCTGCCTGCCTGATCACTCCTAACTACTCGCCTGCCTGCCTGCTCAGTGTGCATCATAGGACCGGTGGTTCAGCCATTCAGTCGATTTGCATATTACCCTTTTATTATATAGGATAATTATATTAAAATGAGTGAGCCAAGATACAGAGGGTTAAGCACCCCCTCCCCCGCTGCTGTGATTACACAAGAAACAAATAGTAGAGATGGGATTCAAACCCAGATGCTTTCCTGACACAATCTGGGCTCTTAAACACCAAGGAACCGTGCTCCCCTGAAAGTGGAACATTCTCAAAGAGCTGGAAAACTCAAGAAGGACTGGAGAGTGACTGAAGAGACCCCATATGAAGTTTAACTTTGGAGATTTTCCTTGCATTATGGGGGAAAGTCTTTAGCAAACAACTCATGAACTGCCCCCTACTCCCCGCCCCTGCAATGCAGTGTTTTTCAGGCAAGTCTGACCCAAGTGGTGTAGACCCTTCAGTGAGCCCCACTGAGTCTCTAGAGGAGGTAGCAGTGCTCTGTAAACAGGACTGTGTAGATGCAGAGGTTCCACTTTGGGCCGGTTGGAATGTACATGAGAAGGGTCCATGTAAGAGCAGCTCCCAGATGGACCACTCAGGAGTGGACTTAGGAGACTACTCACCCATCCCCCAAATCCTAAGGAGGAGACCCTCTTAGGGGGGCTGGGGTGAGGGGGAGCTGAGGGGGTCTGGCATTTGTTGCACTCTTAGCTCACCTTTGAACCCGGTCTCTTCCTTCTTCAGACACTTTACCATTCAGATACTTAAGGGCAACTTTAAAAGCCCTGCCATCCTTCTCAATCTTATTTTCCTCTTAAGCCCATTCTAACATGAGTTCAAGACATTTAGAAATGACTTTACTCTCTTCAGCCCTGGTGGGCTCAGTGCTCAGCTACAAGACCCTATAAGGAATCACACTGCTTCCCTAGAGCCCCCTCAAAAGCTCATCATTGTCCAATACATTGCACTTTCCTTCCTTCAATGTTTTCTCTCCCCTTGCATTTTGAGTGTTTATGAAGACTTCAATGGTCAGGCAATGTCTGGACTGATATCATTAGAAGCTGTGCAGAGTCAGGCTTAGTCCATACAAACTTCAGACACTGCTTTACAGTAGAGCAGAGTAGTGGAGAGGGCGACCTGCCCACTTTGGAGGGAGGAAAGATTTGTATCAGCCCTGGGACCTGTCTTTTTTTATAGATGCCAGAAAAAGTCTGATGCCTCCTGGGGGAGGAGGAGACATTATTAATGACAGTTGGAAAGAAGTAATAAATATTGAATTGAGGTTTAAGTTGTTAAAGGATAATTTTTTCAAAATTAAAATCAAGACTTTCATACAAATGTGAAATGGACAAGTACCGGAGATTTTATAAAAATCTTTCATTAATGAGGAAACCAATAAGATGTTAACAATCAGTTAAAGAGAAACATCTGAAGAAGAGGCAATTGGGAATGGGACAATGAAATTGCTAATAAATGCAAAGCTTATTAGGCCAAAAAAAATGTAATGTTTGGAATCTTCTTTTCTACAATGGAAAATCAAATGTACCTCTACAAAATGAAAATCATTTGCATCTCTGTGGACAAGAATTATTTGCATCATTGTCAGTGTAGTATAATTTACAGAGTTATAAAGTAGCCCTGTCAAAGGCAGTGAAAGCCACAGACCCCAATAAAATCAGACAAGCCCTGAAGGTCTTCTAGACAATGCTTAGCTTTCTACTGAAAAGACACCCAGTAATCTTTTGCATGTTTAAAGTCTTTCACAATTTTTTTTCTGAAGGATTCATAAATAAAAACTTAGTTATCAAATACAGCAACTTGGAGAGGTGATTTCTTGAATAGACCCCTTAAAATAGTAATTGATATTCAAAGAGGGTCTCTGTTAGTTTGTTACCGCTCTCTTGCCTTACTTCCCATTTCCCCTGTTATCTCTGTTTCAAGCTGTCATGAAGATTTGGTACTGGAGAAATGTAGAAAAGTTTAATATTGCATCCAACAAAGTTTGGCTTAAGACAAGTAATTGTCATATCCCTGTTGGCAGGTGGTTTACTTCTGACACTTTCAAACAACCTGCAGAAAGTTGATTACTTACCCCCCTGTTGGCTGCAATATAGTCTCAAAATCAGGCAAAATAAGGACTGTTTCTCAGCATACTTTATATTCATTTGCTATATACAACTTTAAGATAAAAGTATTGCCCAGCAGTCAGTTTATTGGTGTAAAAAACCCACTCTCTCTCCCTCCCTGTTTTACTGGCAGAGCCCATGGCTGACACGTAAGATGGAACCCCTGAAGTAAGTTTCCCACGTTATCCCCAGCATCTCTTCCTGGCTCCAGGCTCCTGGCACACTGGAGCAGCATTCTCTCCCCCTGGCTCTGAGCTTCACTGGGCCCGTCCATACCTGTCCCCTCCCACTCTTCTGGATCTTCTGTTCACACTAGGAGCCAGAAATGTTCAGGACCACAGTGTCAGAGCCTCCAGGAATTTCCTTTGGCTCAGGGGCAAGGGATCATGCCCACCAGTAGCCAAATATCAAAGTTCATGCCCAGTAGGATGATTATCCAAGCATAAGTGAGGATAAGATATTGAAATTTCAAATAGCTGCATAAGCACAGCATACTGGAGATAATTCTCAAGGGAAAGTACAATGAGATACTATCCCCCTCACAAAGTTGGAAAATATTAAAACAAAATAAAATACCCATTACCAAAGAGGGTGTAATGGGGTTGCTTTTTACTGGTATACTGGTAAAGACACTTGTGAAATTAAGTGGCTCCATGATCAGGAGCCTTAGAATTTCAGACCTCTTGATCCATCAACTTCTCTTCTGGGGATAATTCAAAATACAGTGAAAAGTTCATGCAAAAAAAAGGTGTATTCCAATATTATCCTATATAATAAAAGCATAATATGCAAACTGACCGAATGGCAGAACAACCGGTCACTATGACATGCACTGACCACCAGGGGGCATAGGCTCAATGCAGGAGATGCCCCCTGGTGGTCAGTGCGCTCCCACAGAGGGAGCATCGCTCAGCCAGAAGCCAGGCTCACAGCTGGCGAGCACAGCGGCAGTGGTCGGAGTGAGGGGTCCCGGACTGCAAGAGCCCAGGACTGCGAGAAGGATGTCTGACTGCCGGCTTAGGCCTGAACAGGCAGGCAGACATCCCCCAAGGGATCCCAGACTGCGAGAGGGCACAGGCCAGGCTGAGGGGACCACCCCCTCCCCCCCGCCCCCAGTGCACAAATCTCGTGCACTGGGCCTCTAGTGTATAATAATAAGAAATGAAAACACCCTAAATTCAACAATAAACATCGATAATAGTCATTTGTGTATATTTTCAAATAAGAAGTAGGTATTTAAATAATGAAGAGCTTAAGCAACACAAGAAAACCTGTGATGATGGGATTTTAAAATAGTTTTTATTATAGAAAAAATATCAAACATAAAAAAGTAGAGAGACTAGCATGATGAAACCTCATATACCCATCACTCTGCTTAACAATCATCAACATAGAGCAGATTCATCTCATCCACCCCATTCACTCTCCCACCCAGATTAGTGGAAGCCAGTCCTAGACATTGTATCATTTTATATGAAAATGTTTCTGCATGTACCTCCAAGAGATGATAATTCTTGTAGAAAAACAAAACCATTTTCCACTTAAAAAATAATAATATACTCCTCAGAAAAGAGTATTTAAAACTACCAATATTCCAAACAAATAACGACAATTATTATCATTCAGTAGTTCCTTTGGCCCTATATAATTAAATATTGTCCCACTGTCTCTTGGGTCACCAATCTGAGTTCACAAAGTTATCAGGTTCCAGACCAAAAAATAAGTTCTGTAAATTTTGACTCAGCATCCTGATATAGTTTGAAATTGTCTAAGAGCTACCAGTCTGTATCTGACTCTATTCTTTGAAGGAGCAATAGTTAAGAGTACCCAGTACAGTCTATTCCTTGAGGCTCTAAGTCTCTTTGTTGAAGATCTGATTTCTTGCTTGTAACTTATAGCAGAGCCTGCAGGCAAGCATGAGAAAAAAGCAGAAGGAACCTCTAAGACTGTGGTTAATTGATTACAGTAACCCACAATGTCAGAATGGAAAAGAGCAAAGTTGTCTAATGCATACGTTATTTCAGGAGGGTTTGATCACTGTTTCCCTGAGGATAAGAACATATTATGGACAGCAAGGACAGTGCCAAATCTTAAGGACCTTCCTGTGAAGTGTACGGTCTCTGCAATATTTATATTAGTAACATTTTACCTCTATAAACTTATCTAAAGGAAGACTGAGCATCCCTTCTGATTGCCCAATGCTTCCCATGCTACTCCTGCAATAGTATTGAGCTTATCTATACACTAGAGGCCCGGTGCACGAAATTCATGTGGGGGGGGGGGGGCAGGTCCCTCAGCCCGGCCTACACCCTCTCCAATCCAGGATCCCTTGGACATCCTTCTCGCAATCTGGGACCGCTGGCTCCTAACTGCTCACCTGCCTGCCTGCCTGCCTGATTACCCCTATTCGCCTCTGCCTGCCAGCCTGATTGCCACCTAACTGCCCTCCCTTGCTGGCTGATCGCCCCTAACTGCTCCCCTTTGCCGGCTTGATTGCCCCCTAACTGCTCCCCCCTGATGGCCTGATCGCCCCTAACTGCCTCTGCCTCAACCCCTGCCACTGTGGCTTTGTCCAGAAGGATGTCTGGAAGATGTCCAGTCTAATTAGCACATTACCCTTTTATTAGTATAGATATAAAAGCCTAAGCAACTGAATGATCAAATGACTGGTTGACCAGTTGCTATGGTACACACTGACCACCAGGAGGCAGAAGCTCAATTCAGGAGCTGCCCCCTGGTGGTCAGTGTGCTCCCAAAGTGGGAGTGCCGCTCAGCTGACAGACCCATCCCCACGGTCCACCAGCCAGGTGGCAGCCACTCACTCCCTCAGTAGTCCTGCAGGTCCAATCTCTCGAGAATGGGCCAGGCATCTCCTGGAAGTCAGCCTTGGGCACCATGGCTGCTTCCCCTCCCTAGATGCTCCACAAGGAAGAAATGATATAAAGTGGCTGCCAGGTGGCTCTTGACAACCGACGCGAATGTCAGCGGGACAGATCCAGATCACCAGCCAGCAAGGGCATCCCACCACCTGCCCAGAAGGCTGATCGCATTCCAGCCCCGCCCCCCCCCCCCCCCCAACAGGCACCAGATGCAGGGCTCACGGCTGGCACGTGCCACTGTGGTGGCACAAGCCCGCTACAGGCACAGTAGTGCTAGAATGAGTGCGAGCAGCAGATAGGAGCGGCAGGCAGTGTTGGACTGTGGGTTTCAGCCCAATTCCCGGCATGCCACCCTGAGGGACCCCACCCATGCAGGAATTTTTGCACCAGGCCTCTAGTTAAACAATAATGTGCTATCCAACAAATCTAATGATTTCTAACATTCTCTTTTGTTATAAGGTGAAAGAACAAATCTTTGTCATTTTCCAGACATTCTTTGGGAGTTTCTAAGGTAGTTAGTTTTAGGTGTAAAGCCAGTCTGAGAAATTAATTTTTTTTCTGAATCGAGGGCCTGCATTTAGGAAGGTAAAAGCAACAGATTTAAAAGAGGAGACTGAGTCCATGATTACACTAGAAAAGTTTAGTTACCTATTTATTAAAACAACAATACAATATTTTTAAATGGTCATAGAAGTATGTAAAATAATCTTAAGGAATCTTAGCTGTTTCAGGTGTGAGGAGACTTTGCTCTTAATAATCACAGACAAGATATAATCAACACAAAGTACAGGAAATTAATCTGGTAACTACATACATCTCAGCAATATGAGTGGATTATATGAAAGGTAAATAATAACTGCTCATTACCCTTTTTTCAGAGCTCTAGGGCCAGTTTATAGTTTTAATAGAGAGAAAGCCAAATTCTATTTTTGCATTAGTTCAATATTTGGCAATAAAGGGTTCCAAGTTCTTTTTTAAAAAAATTATCTTTTGAATAAGCCCATCAAAACCGGGGGAACTTGGCCAAAATCTCAACATATTTTATTGCTTCTTTTCAGACAACTATGACAAATATGATTTTCTTTCAGTAAACCTTCTACAGTTTTCAGTACTCAATCAAGTTTTGTCTTTCCCTGTCCTGCTTCATGTTCCAGAACAGACACTTTCCTTTAGAATAAAATTACTCACTTTTTCTTTGAAAAAAAACAAAACAAATTCCTTTACTTTACAAACATTGTTGTTCTTTTCTTCATTATTACATTTTAAAGGCCTGGTGCACGAAATTCGTGCACGAGGAGGGGGGTCCCTCAGCCCGGCCTGCACCCTCTCTCAATCTGGGATCTCTCAGGGGATGTCCTACTGCCAGTCGGACATCCGTCTCGCAATCCGGGACTGCTGGCTCCTAACTGCTCTACCTGCCTGTCTGATTGCCCCTAACCACTTGCCTGCCTGCCTGATCACCCCTAACTGCCTCTGCCTTGGCCCCCACAACTGTAGCTTCATCCGAAGGACATCCAGAATGATGTCCAGAAGGTCGTTTGGCTGTCTGGTCTAATTAGCATATTACGCTTTTATTATTATAGATACCATCATCCATTGTCGCTATTGCTGTCGTATGATGTGGGGTCAACAAAATAGCTTTCTTCCCACCTTCTAAGTTCTTCTATCAGGAGAAAATGTCCAAATTTTATTATGGATGTATGTGGGGGATGTTATAAGATGTAAGACCCAAAATGCATTGGGCAGTTAGGTTTACATGCTATTTTGGGTAAAGGAGAAGTAGGCAAGGGTCTGAGATTTCAAAGGGAAAGTGGGCAATTTACAGGTAGATGAGAAGGAGAAAACATGTGGTAATCAAATTCTTGCTGGGCCACCCAGAAGCAATGGGATACAAACAGGCTTTGCTGTATTTCTCTCTTCTCCCGGTCTGCCACATTCAGTTTATATTATGGAGGTAAGGATATGCTCCCTTCCTTTAAGGAGGTTTTTCTATCTCAGTTCCTTTAGGCAGGTAAAAGGAAGGGTCAAAGGGTCTTTCTGAGTCTTTTGTTTCTTAATTACCAACTTAAAATCAATATCCCAAAAGGCTTATGTTGGGATGGCAAAATTTTGGTCCTCCTCAATGGTCATAATTGTCTATGTTAACTATAAATTTTAAGTAAATTAACCTCTGTTTCACAGAGAAAACTGGGAGATGGATAATTGATAGTTGAGTGTTAGATACAAGCAGGAATAAACATGTTCATTAACATAATCCAAAGGCATGCCACTCCGTAGCATAGTAAAATAAAGCTGTATATATATTTAAAAACTATGTTCATTAATCAATGTTTTAGCATTCTATCTTAAAGATCATCTAGGTATCCTAATCTTATCCAGTAGTTAACTTGATTTCATATTAGCCCAATATTTTAAAGTTAAGGATATTAGAAATTATATTTCAGCTAACATAATATAAAACCTAATGATTGTTGATATAAAAAAGATGTTCAAAATTATAATTCTATTTGGTTAAACACATAATTTTATAATTTTCATAATCCTTAACAATATTAAGTAGTAATATTAACTTGTTTATTAATAAACTAGTATAGGAAGTTGACAAAACTCAGAAAACAAACTTAGACTTTCTAAGGAATAAAATATACAATATGTTAGACTTACTACAAAATGAGGAAAAAAGATATAGATTTTCTTAAACCAAAATTATAAACTAGCCTGATTTATACAAAGATTCACCTTAATTGTGTGAATTTAGATGATTATGTATTACATATTATGCATCTATATTTAGATTGCCATATGAAATGCTTCTGAGTTAGCACTTTCTGAAAGAATTTTTTTGTTATAAAACTAGAACATTTAGAGTATTTAAATTTAATTTCTTTATTTTCTAGGAATTCTGAGAATATTAGATTTATGTAAGCATAGTTAAAGTATAAATAATTGACTTACTCTATAAGTCAATTGGAAGAGAGTTTCTTTAATTTAAAAGACATTTTAATTTAATTTGTTAATACCCTCCAGAGGTAAGAAAATATTTCACACACACAATGAACAATAAAAGCTTTCCTCAATTACCAAGAACTGCCTGACTTTGCCTCTATAACCTCAGTTACAGGTCCTGAGTAAACATAGAAACAAGAAACTCACCAGTCCAGTTCTCAAAAGGCTGTTTTCCTTTCTAGTGGGCATGGAATTTTTCTTAGTTTGAGCTCACAAGTAGGCAAATAGACAAACAAAAAGACTAACAAACTACATTAACTGTCATCTCTCCCCTGATAGAAAATAGATCCCACTTATTCACCTGACAGAGGTCATCAAATAGTCAGATAGCAAAGCCAAATTCCCCATAATAATCAGCCATGTGCATATCAGAATTATATACACATACACAGGATCAAGCCCTACGTAGCATTCTGAGTCTGGCTCTAGGACAAGACATGGCCCAAACCAGAAGTTTTATACTAGTAAGGATGCTTTCTAGATAATGCCGCTGAGACTGGTCTGGTTAGAAACAAGACCTGGACTTACTAGTGCCTGGATCCAGCTGTGAAAAGAAACTTGTCAGTTCAGAAACACCAACCCTCCCCAAAACAAACCCTAACATGTAGCTTTTGCCTATTTCTGTGGTGTAAATTTTCCCATAATTGCTGTATCCAGTCTACCAACACAATTCCACAAGTGCAGAATAGGGGGAAGATGCATGTATTTGATTCTTACAAGCCAATGTATCTGCTCTAGGACACAACTGTGCTTGACCCTAAGCCAATCAAAACAGACAGAGCAGCAGACTTGGCCAAGGACAGAAACAGAAACACAAAATCAGAACAAAGAAAGAAAACCTTTAGCAATGCAGAGTTAGTCATTTGGGATTTGCTCTGGGAGACAAGAAAAGACAGGCCTGGGTTTAATCAGACCGTGAGGTACACTTCTCAGGCCATGCACTGTAATGGTATCAGCAGGCAAATCCATTTGAATATCTCAGTGGGTCTTCCAAAATGGCCCCAGTATTTAATACTTCACGAGACAGCTTATTGTATTTGTGAACAATTCTTGCAGTTAGAAAGCTTTATTTAAATACTCAGGCAAAAATCTATTTTCCTATAATTTCTAACTAGAGGGCTGTGGGGAGGAACAAACTTTACTCTCAAGGTTCTTCTGGCTGGTCTAATAATCAAGTAGTCATGAGACAGACTCGCAAGAGAAAGTGACCAAATTTAATGCATACATATGTATGTGAACCCTGCATGCAGGAGAGGCTCAGAGATAGAAAGGGGGACTGAAGTATATGACATTCTGAGCTAGGGTTGAGATAATGCACCTTGGTGGCTTCAAAGGTTCGTTGCAGGATGAGAAGAAGTTTGCCCTGACATATAGGTGGGTCAGAAAGAGATTATGCCTGATAATCTCTCATTATGGGCAAGGCCCCACATTCAAGTGCTCCTAGGTAGTTAAAGGAAGAGGCAGAGGATTCTCTTGAGCCTGAAGCTAAAATTGCCTCTAGCTCAAAGCAATCTATGTACCACAGAGGCACATCTTTGGGTGGCTGGTTCTGAACCCACAGGGCTTAGGTGTAGTATTCTTAGGACATGCACAAAATAAATCTTAATTTCCTGTATTCAATAAACTTTTAATGTTAAATACAGTTGTCTTCAGATTTTAGAGCTATTTCAACTCATTCATTTTACAGGTAAAGAACTGACACCTAGAAAAGTTAATGACTTGCTTCAATTCATACAGCAAATGTGATTTGTCCCATTGGATAGAATTAGAGATGAAAGTTAAAAATGGTCACAACACATCCCTGTTGAGTCTTTGTTCCTTAGGTCTATTACTACCTCACCTAACATGTTTTCAAGACCTCTCATCATCTCGGTTGCCCTCTTCTCGTAGTCTCTGTTAAGACCATGTCATTCTAAAAGTGAGGTACCTAGCCCTAACCAGTTTGGCTCAGTGGATAGAGCGTCGGCCTGCGGACTAAAGGGTCCCAGGTTCGATTCCAGTCAAAGGCATGTACCTGGGTTGCGGGCACATCCCCAGTGGGGAGTGTGCAGGAGGCAGCTGATCGATGTTTCTTTCTCATCGATGTTTCTAATTCTCTATCCCTTTCCCTTCCTCTTTGAAAAAAATCAATAAAATATATTTTAGAAAAAAAAGTGAGGTACCTAGAATCTAATCAAATACCACAGGTGTCAACTGATTCACGCAGGAAACAGTGTGTGTTCTGAATTCTGGATTTATTAATATTTTATTAACCATTTGAACAACCACTTCACTGTTTAATTCACATCTTTGTCAAATGTAATTTTAGAAAGTTAAAAACATGACTTTTATAGAAATACAGAATGAACACAGGTCAAAAATGTATTCAACTCAATTAATGAAGGAAACATTAAGATGATAAAGCTGGTTTAAATGTATTTGAGGAACTGAGACTTGAGCATAAAGAGCTACACACTTTTTAAACATTAAAAAATTTTATTGATTGATTTTTAGAAAGAGAGAAGGGGGAGAGAGATATCAATTTGTTGTTGCACTTATTTATGCAGCCATTGTTTGATTCTTTTATGTGCCCTGACCGGGGATAGAACCTACAACCAGGCATATTGGGACGACGCTCTAACCAACCGAGCTACCCAGCCAGGGTAAGAACTATATACTTTATTAGCAGACAAAATGGTTTCTCCCCACTTTTGCCAGATACATGTTTCACAAATATTGAAGGATTACATGTTTGCATTGTTGCCAAATTATGAGCTCACATGTCTCATTCTAGCTCTGCTGATTGGTTCCAGTTCTAACATCTGGAGCCATGCAAAGTAAGTTTAATCCAGTTTCCATATGACTGACCTTGAGAACAGTTACCCCATCTTCCAGCAATTCTCTCTTTTAGATTCAATAAGCACACCCTTCATTGGGAACAGCTTCAAGATTTGTCATTTTCATGATCACCTTCCTGTGGATGCTTTCTAGTTTGCCAGTGTGTCCAAGTGTGACTCCCAGTACCAAACAAAACATAACAGATGTCTAATGCTACATATATATCAGACAGTCATCTCACTCACCCTGTTTTGCCAACTCTGGGTTAAATAACAAAGGAAGTTAAAGGAAAATAAACATCCCACATCCCCGTAATGGAGTGGCTTAGTCTCTTAAACTTCCTGGAACATTTTAGAGTTCTCAGTGAGCGCAGGGGCACCCAGTCAAGGGACAGAAACCACATCAATTACTTGAAGATTTAATATAAAGAATTGTTAGCAAGGCAGTGAGTTGTTTTCCTGGGTGACTGAAAGGGTAAAGAGGAATATTAAGCATCACAGAGTAGTACCTGTAGGAAGCGGCAACTGTTCTGTTAGTTTACCTTGTGTTCAAGACTAAGACAGGATTAAACCTGCAAGGATTTCTTTAGAGGGAATGCCGGTGTGAAAGGAAGCCCAGAGGGAGCCAGGAGGCTGGGAGAGTTGTCAGACTGACACAGGTATAACCTGAGTGAAGGGAAAGGGGATCCTATTTTATAAGGAAGTTTCTGCCACGCCATAGACAGGTCATTGAGCCAAAGGTGCAGGTCAGAGGAGCCCATGTCCCCCAGGTCTGTTCCAGTGCCCTGGCACGTTCAGTCATCATGGGGAGCTAGAGAAAAATATCTTTTTCCTTTTCCCTTCCACCTTTCTGGGTTCTTGGCTGGGGCTCTATAACAGAAGACAGATTAATAAGAAGTCATATGATTTATTTATTTTTAAATATATTTTTTATTGTTGATATTATTACAGATATCTCCCATTTTGCGCACCCCCCCCCCTTAATTCACTTAATACAAGTTTTACCTAACACAGAGCTTTCATGAGGAAATGAAGACCTGAAGAAGGGGTTAAACTTGAACGTTAATGTTTTTATGCCTGGTTTGAGGAAGAATAGAAAGTTGTGTGTGTGTCAGGGGGGGGGGGGGGGCGGGGGCAGGGGAGAAGATGTAAAAGGACAAAGGTCTAAGCTGAGGGTAGTAAATGGGAGGGCACTTAGGAACGCCTGTTCTGTCAGGTTCTCCTCCCAGTGTCTTTGGAGATAAGGATGCTCCTTTTCTCTGCGTGTGGGGAAGGCACCTCTCATGTGAAGGTCTTATGACCTGCTTCAGGGACAAGGTCAGAGAATTCTTCCAACACCTGCGGTTTCTCAAATTCCTTCAGCTTAAGATACTCGATAAACCACGGTGCCCTGTTTGGGGTAGTAGGTCCCAAACCCCATTACCATCAACCATGAAATTTGTAAGTCTGGTGTCATGTTGAAATCATAAGAGGCCGGTAGCTACTCCTTCATTATTTCATTAACTAGTGGACCGGTGCACGAAATTCGTGCACGAGGGTGGGGGTGGGGGGTCGCTCAGCCCAGCCTGCACCCTCTCCAATCTCGGACATCGCTCTTGCAATCCGGGACCGCTGGCTCCTAACTGCTCACCTGCCTGCCTGTCTGATTGCCCCTAAGCACTCTACCTGCTGGCCTGATTGCCCCCAACTGCCCCCCCTCTGGCCTGATCACCCTTAACTGCACCCCCTCCCTGCCGGCCTGCTCACCCCCACCTGCCCACCCCTGCCAGCCTGCTCACCTCCAACTGCCCCCCCCCCCCCCCCGGCAGCCTGATCGCTCCTTACTGCCTCTGCCTTGGCCCCACCACATGGCTTTGTCTGGAAGAATGTCCGGAAGATCTCCTGGTCTAATTAGCACATTACCCTTTTATTAGTATAAGTTGGTTGTCATCTTCTACACTTGTGCCAGTTACTCATTTTTTACCTTTAATCCCAAACCCGATCTTTAATGTTCTGCTCTGCATTTCTGCTTTGCCTGTGGCTCCCCGTGAGGCTCTGCAATAGGGGGAGCTGAGGGAGCCTGCGGGGCTGGAGGAGGGAGGAGGAACTGTTTCATCCAGTGGTTTTCTTTCTGCTTCCCTGTGACTTCCTGTCTGCTTATGGTCCTGTCCAGCAGCACGTCTTCCCCAGAGCAGCAGTTTCTTCCCACAGCAGCAATTGAATATGCTTTGTCGTTTTCCAACAGCTGCAGAAGGAGTTCCACCCCCTCCCTGATTCTGGCAGCAGCTGGTGGGGACCCTTTCCTTAGATGTCTGAGTTTCAGCTTCTCAGGATCCTCTTCTAATTCAACCTCTTGCCTTTCCTCTCTGAGCCCTTAGTGTGGCAGCCGTGAGAATGCCCTTCACAGACCTTCAGCAGTAGCGAGTGTAATTAGGGCTGGTAGATTTCACAAGCACAAACAGGATGGATGCCAGTTAAATGTGAACAACAAGTAATTTCTTAATATAAGCATATTCTATGTACTATCTTGGATATACTTATATTACAATGTTTATCCATCATTTATTTGATATTCAAATGTAACTGGATGTCCTATATTTTTATTTCCCTACGTTGTTTTACAGAAAGATGCTGGTCACCAACTCCCATCCATCATTTCAGTTGGATTACATTAATAGCCAGCATGACTAGAGATGGCTGTGCCTTGCTTTTGAAATGTCCTTCTTGACAAAAACAAATGAGTTAGGATCTCCAAGCCCAGGATGAAGATTGGCAGAGAGATAGGGAAGAATACACAGTCTTGTGTTCTGTAGAAAATAACAGTAAACCCCAAAGACTCCACTAAACCGCATCACCAAGGAAAACAGGTGTCAATGACCTCAGGTTGCCAGCGAACTCTAGGCCCTTTGGAAATGGAAGACCTTGTGCGGTATCATAGAATATTAGGGAAGAGGATATGTCATACTTCTAGTGCCTGCCCTTTAGAAAGCATTCTCCCAGACGCTGTCTTATTTTGAGCCCTGTAGATATAACCACACATGGAGTGGGGGGCTGATGAGTGACCTCCATGCAGACTATAATGAGTAATCTTTGAAAGTTTTTGAGTGGAAAGGTGATATAGTCAGAACTGTGTCTTAGAAGAGAATCTTGCCAGAGAGCAAAAAAATGAGGATTTATCAGTAATTCACTCAAGGGGTGAATTACTAACCTAAGCTAGTACCTTTGAGCTAACACCAATCCAAAACTGAAGCATTTTCTCCAAGACAGAGAGGATTTCAGAGGAGATGAAAGGTGTGAGATATTTAATAAGAGGGGAATTGTATCTAGCTTTCAGTTTTCTTAACCCTTTTTGGCATTCCTGTTCCATTCACGTCTATGCATCCACATGTAAATAATGCATATCAACCTTTCAAATGTGAACAGATGGAAAGAAAAGTAGAGATTCAGAGCATTTTGGGTGGGATTTATGGGATCCAAATGAATGAGAATGAAATGTAAGTAGCTGGGGGAAAAAGAATCCTCTGATTGTACGATAATTGGTATTTTCATTTCAAGGGTTTCAAGAATAGAACAGTATCCTCTGCTAATTGCTTCCCGTATTAGTTATCTATTATCACATAACAAATTTCCCCAAAACTTAGTGGCTTAAACAATGATAAACATTTATTATCTCTGGCAGTATCTGTGGATCAGGAAGTCTGGAGCAGCTTGAGGTCTCTCCTGAGGCTCAGTGTCTGAGGCTTGATGGGGCTGGGGGTCCCCTTTCATGGCTCACACATGTGACTGGGCTGTGGGGGAAGGGCCCAAGTCTTCTCCACATAAACCTCTTCTGAAGCTGCTCCAGTGTTCTCATGATATGGCAGCTGCTTCCCCCAGCAAGTGATCGGGGAGAGCAAGCGCCAGGCAGGAGCCATCCTTTCTAATGACCTGGCCTTGGATGCCGTGAAGCCTCGCTTCTGCCGTGTCTGTTCATCAGAAGCTGTTTGCTAAGTCCAGTCCCCAGTCAAGGGGAGGGGAATTAGGTTCCACCTTTGAAAAGGAGGTGTGTTAAAGATTTCATGGACATCTTCTTTAAAAAACACACACAGCCCTAGCCAGTTTGGCTCAGTGGATAGAGCATCGGCCTGTGGACTGAAGGGTCCCAGGTTCAATTCCAGTCAAGGGCACATGCTCAGGTTGTGGGCTTGATCCCCAGTAGGGGGTGTACAGGAGGCAGCTGATCAATGATTCTCTCATCATTGATGTTTCTATCTTTTTCTCCCTCTCCCTTCCTCTCTGAAATCAATAAAAATATACTTTAAACAATTTAAAAAAACAACAAACTTCTTTAACTTAATATAGATTTTGTTATTTTGTGCTCCAAATAAAATTGCCAACTTATTGAACAATTTCACAAAAGCAAGAAAGCTGGGGATTGATGTCTCCAGTTCTTTGGTTGACAACAGTCTGCCCGTTTGCTCTGAGAGATCTCAGAGTTGAGTAGTCGTAGATGAGAACAGTGTAAGCTTGGAATCCAAAGGAAGAGGAGGAGGAGGAGGAGGAGGAGGAGGAGGGGGGGGGGTGGAGGAGGGCAAGAAAACACAGTAGTTTTGTCATTTGAATTATTTTGTTTGAATTTGCATAAAAGGGGCAATTCTTGCAATTCAAGCCACAGTGTCAGAGGAAAGAAAACCCCTAACTGGTTCCTAGGAGTGTAAGCTGTAAGGGATGGAATTTCAACAATTGGATATTTATTAGGAATCAGGAAGACTGTCCCTACCTGGAAAACTGAAACATCATTACCCCAAAAAGGAAACATCTCTGCATTCATGTCTTAGTCTATTTGTCACTATCACAAAATATCAAAGACTGGGTGGCTTATAAACCACACACATTTATTTCTCATGGTCCTGGCAGCTGGGAAATCTCAGGCCAAGTCATCGGCAGATTCCCTGTCTGGTGAGAGCCTGCTTCCTGGACAGCTGCCTTTTCAGTGAAACCTCACAAGGCGGAAAGGGGTGAGGGATCTCTCTGGGGTCTCCTATATAAGGGCACTAATCTCATTTATGAGCGTTCCACCCTTAGGACCTAATCAACTCCCAAAGGCCCCACCTCCTAATACTGTCACTTTGGGGGTTAGCATTTCAAACCATGAATTTGGGGGACAACCATTCAGCCCATTGCATTTCGGCCAAGTGGAGCAAAGACTCCTGAGGGTTTTGAGAATGCTGTCTGGGGGAAGGATAGAAAATCAGCGCCCTGATGACTCCGGTGCTTTTCATCTTCAGCGATGTGTCAGCTGAACTGGGAGCCCTGACCTGTTTTGCCTGTTACTGCTTTCCCTTTGGAAGTTCTGCAGCTGCAGCAATTAGACCCCAAAGATAGATAGATGGTTTAGTTCTCTTACCTTCTGCCTCTTGGTTTGATTCTTGGCTTGTCAGAATTTCTTTGCATCTCCAGGAAACAAAGCTCCTTCGAAGGAAGGCAAGTCAAGCTAAAAAGCAAAATAATATTTTGCTTAGAGCAGCAATGGTGACAAGGACCCTCCCAAACGGGTATTGCTTCCTTCCTTCAGGAATAAGGGAAACATAATTCATGGCTATTGCTCTCTTAGGAGAAGGAAGAAAAATCGTGCACTGTGATTGGGGCGCGGGGGGAGACTTGGAGTCTCAGGAAGATTAAAATGAACTTAGACTGAAAAGCTATCACGGTCATCAAGCGTGGGCGGAAAACTGAGTGTCTACTTGAAAGTCATGGGACTCGATGGCAAGGGCACGATGGTGTTTATTGTAAACTTGTAGGAGAGGCAAGCGTTGGGAAAACTGACTTCTAAGAGTTTAAGGTCTTAGGAGTAGTGGGGAACCCCAGAGGCATCCTCTTCTACTCGGCCTGGACACCTGAATTTGCTCTAGAAGAATAGAGACAGTATTGATCCAAGGCAATCAATCTTCTGCCTCCCTAACCAGACTGATTTTTAACTTTACACCATCTGGGGATTCCCTTCAATGCTAATGAATAGCCCATAAAGGGCTCTATACAGCAGAGGCAAGCGGTAACTTCAAGGACCCAGTTGTGAATTTTTGACAGTTTCCTCCATGAAGAAATCGAGGTTTCATTCTGATCTAAACCAACGTTCTTCCACTTGTCGCCAAATCCACGGGGATCTGCCTTCTTGCTTTCAGGAAGTTCAGTTCTCCCCCTTTTCATCAGTGGGGGAGTCCCTGCCCCCACTGCTGTATTTCGATTGGATGCCTGAAGAGGACGTTCCAAGTGTGGGCCTCTGAGCAGCACTTTTAGAAAAGGTCGTTTTACCTCTGCTCATTCGGTGAAGAGAGCCCTTCCTTTGTTAGGTCCCTTCCCGCTGGAAGTTGGACAGGTTTTTTTTTTCAACAGAGTGAGCAGTCCAGTGTGGAGAGAAGAGAGAATCAAACCACCACAAGAAAGTTAGCTTCAGAAGAGCTGTGCCACAGAGTGGGGCAGGGACCCGGGCATCACAAGCCTTGCCTGACACACCTGGATTACTGCTGAATCATGGATGACCTTGTGAAAGTCCCAGGATTTTCTGGATCTTAGTTTCTTCTCTAATGAGGAACTTGGGCCAGTTGCTAAGGTATGCTATAGTTCTGAAACAACATGATTATATTTCAACAAGCTTCAACAGTTATTGACCGTGTGACATTTGCCACTATCCTCAAAGCCTAACAAATTATGTTCTCTGCCTGGGCATGACCCCTTCTAAAATCAGTGTGAAAACTCTTCCAAAAGGTCCTCAAGAAATAAGCAGGCAATTGGGAGGCAGCTGCATTGTGGTTGTTCGTCTAGCTGAGGGGTGAGGAACCTTTTTTCTGCCAAGGGCCATTTGGATATTTATAACATCATTCTCGGGCCATACAAAATTATTAACTTAAACATTAGCCTGCTATATTTGATCAAACATTTGATTAACTCACCCCTAATACCTTGGCAGGGCCAGACCAAATGATTCCGAGGCCCACAGGCCAGACATTCCCCAGCCCTGGTCTAACTCCACTATAGACCACTCTTCCCCAATTATACCTAACACTTCATCCCATCTCCACTCCCTCAATGCTCCCTCACCCCAGATTCCTAATTCTGCGCCAGGGCCCAAAGTCACAGAGGGAACCGACAGCTTCTTCAGAGCCATCCAGGTAGCATCGCCACCTGTAGATGGTGTTGTAGCAAGATCTCTTCCATTTTAAAAGTAAGAATCATTTGGTGGGAGAGGTAGAGATTGTTTTTAGACTTAGTCCCTTTTGCTACTCAAAATAAACATCTTTGTGCTCAGTTAAAAGCTTTCCAAGATGTTCACAAGAGAAGGGGAAATTCTTGCCAAAAACTTAAGCCCAACCAGACAGGGATACTGAAATTTTGCTGCCTGTAGGAACACGTGGCCAAGCAGGACTCTGGCATGAAAACAGTAATCTGTGTTTAAATGATGGTGGCACAGAGCTGGAGTGGTTCAGAGCTATGTTCAGGGCACACTGTGGATGGGGTCCATTCCGTTTCTAGTTTCAGTTCATAGCACACTCTTGTCTATTTACAGAACTTACAACTCGGCAAACCTTGGTCCTTATGGTTGGAGGGGTACAGAGAAACACTTCTCTCACTCTTCTCACAGCTTTAGTTCTGCTTCCAATTCTCAGCAGTTGCAAAATGCTTAAGAAGATCGTAGCCCAAGAGTCCTGTCTGCAATTTTACAGGGTCATGACCTTGGGCAAGACACATAACCATCTCTGAGCTGCAGTGTTCTCCAGCCATAAAACCGTAAAAATAATGCCTGTTTTTCTTTCCTTTCAAGAATGTGGTGAAGGTCAAATAAAATAACATAAATGTAAACACTTTTCACATTAAAAGGTACTATATGAACACAAGGTATTTGTAATTATCAAATGCTCTCCCCCTCCCCCCCCCCTGAAAAACCAATTTATTTCAACAATAAGTTTCTCATTTCTGCTCTTTCTTGTACCTCATCTGTTTCTGGGTCCTTTAAGCATCGTCATGGTCTTTTTTTAATCCAACATTCTCTTCGTGGTTAATAGAAACATGAACTTGTTACCAAACAGGCCAACCTGCATCTACAGATCTCTCTAGCTTTTTTGGGGGAGACCAATATACAGCCTTTAGTAGAACCTCATTTATTTTGCAGTTACGTGCAGAGCATTTAATATGAATGGGCAGGTCCAACATCAAGGAACACACCATCACATCTAAGCATTTCAGACCAATCAGATATATTGAACTGGTCTAGATAGACTGTGGCTGAATCTTCTCTCTCTGGCCTCTGCTCCTTGAAGTTCAGATATACCTGGACCATTTGAAGTGCAAGTTGAACTTTGTTGTCCCTCAATCCTGCTTTTCTGGAGAAAGCAGGTAACTTTATCCAAGTCTCTGAAATTGCTGTGCACATCCCTTTTTTGATTGGCCCCATACCCCCCTCTCTTTTTCCTATTTCACTGCTGAATTCAGTGTTGGGTTCTGCCAGTGTGGGATTCCTAATACACAATGGGAACAGATTTTCCCTGCATCTACATATCTTAACCACCAGGTCTGAGCACTAAGACCACCTGTGGCAACATAACTTACTACTTGCTCTAGGAAATTCACCCAGGAATATAAACTTACGGAATAAAAAGAAATTTCACTGTTTGCATCAAGAAATTCCCTCAAACTAATTTATATCAACAATAAATTTCTCATCTGGGCAAACAGCCCTGTTCTCAGGACAATCGATTACTTACCTGGGCAAATGGTTCTCTTATTAAATAACTACTTACTTATCAGGACTTCTGCAGGAGCTCTCAGAGCTGTGTCCATCACTCCCAAACTACCATATCATAACTTCTCCCAATCTTAACCTGATCCCCACTTTAAAAGACTCACACTCTAGTCTAACCCCTATACATTTCTGCCTCTGACCTCCCCTCGGAGATAGTCCCAGGACTCTATTGAGGTGGTAGTCTCCCTCATTGCAGCAGGTTTAACAGACTTAGCCATGCTTGATCAACAGATCATTCTGGTGGCTTCTTGGGGAGTTTATATTTGCCAACTTTGTGCATTAATCAGCAAAGCAAGAGAAACAAGGAAAAATTTTTTTTTAAATTTAACATCTGCCATTAAAACAAACAAACAAACAAACGAACAAACAAAAAAACTGTGTAGTCACCCTCACCTGAAAACTCAGAATTTTATTGGAGCTCCTTATTCTTATTAATACGATTTGAAATAGTTCTTATTTTGGCTTGGATAGGAGGTAGTACACTGTAAGTGTTTTATTGTTTGGACCTTCTAGATGGTTCCATTCAGTCTTGGGTCCTTCAAAAGATCTTTCTGTTACTCACTATTCTATCCATCGTATTTCCATTTTATGTCAGAAAGTAATTAGTTGTGTTCATGTGTAATTAGCTAACATTTGAGGAATTTAATAATCTTGAGAAGGGCTATATCAGAGCTACTTCACTGTTGACACTAAGCAAAGTGGCTTGTAGTCCAGCTCTCTTAGCCAGTTAGAAACCTGGACGTTTGTAAAAAAGGTCGCACATGGGAAGGAACACTTGTGGCACTTGTTTAAATTCATGAAATAGCAGTCATTTTAGAGAGAGGAGCTTGTGAGCCAACAGCCAGTCTTTCAGTTCAGTTTGATCATTGCTGCAGCTAGCTTGTTCTAAGTGGATAATCTGAGAAAGTTGAAACTAGCATAGCAATCAGGATTGTTATCCTGATCCATGATACCATGGATCCTGAAATCATGATACCATGAATAACATGTTTTCTAAAGCTTCTAGACTTTACAAGGAAATACTTAAATATCTGCCTTTTGTTAGCTTCCCATGGTAAATTTAGGCTTAATATTTTCCCTCATGATGCCTTTTATTTTAGGTTTATTTCAGAAAATCCAAAGATTGGAATATTTTAAAATTTTGACTATTTTGCGTGCAGAAATTCAGTGTAGCCTCGTTTCCTGAGCAGGTAAACTGAGGAGAATAACATTTCTTGAATATTTGTGTGCTCAGCAAGATGCTTTCAAATACATTATGTTATTTTGACAACAATCATGTTCGGTGGGTAATAATCTCCCTGTTTTAAAGCTGATGAAGCCAAAGCTCAGAATTTACGTAGTTGTTTAAAGACCTTGTGAGTGAGTGGTAGAGTCGGGCATAATCTAGGTCTGCCTGATTTCAAGGCCGGATCTCGTTTTTATCTTACACAGTGTCACAGACATGAAGTTATAACCATTTTTGAGTTGCCTTTATCTTCCAATTTTATCATTAACTAGAGGCCTGGCACACGAAATTCGTGTGTGGCTATGGTCCATAGGCCTAGCCTGCGATCAGGGCCATCTTCCCCAGCTTTCGGCAGCTGGCCCCACCCCCGGACTCCCAGTTTGCCATCGGTTGATCGGAGCCTGATGGCTGGTGGGGAGAGACCAAGAGGTCGGCCAGTCCCACCACTCATGGTCCCACCCCCGCCTCGGTCGCCCTCTGTGTGGGGGGCAACTGGAGGGGTGGGGGCCTTGGCCTGCTTCCCCCGCCACCCACCCCCAGGTCACCATTTGCCATTGGGTGATTGGAGCCTGCTGGCTGGGGAAAGGGACCAAGAGGTGGTTAGTGAACCTCATAGTGACTGGTCGAGTGGTCATTCTGGTTGTTCTGCCACTATGGTCGCTGGGCTTTTATTTTATAGGATAAGCATTGGTGAATGGTGTCATTTTTAAAGAATATATAAGGATTTTTTAAAAACAGAAAGTCAAGCTTAAATAATAACTTTAAAAATGAATGACTAATTAAGATCCACAATCTTACTTACGTGAATAAATTATTATCCTAAGATGAAACTCTGAACCCAATTCTAATTTATGAATCTGTTCATTTGTCTTCTCTGTTTGAAAATATTACTCTTTGTTTCTAATATATGCATATTTGTCTTAATGTGTTTTTTACATATTTAATGTATGGACATATTATATATGTTCATTATTTATCTTATAAAAATGTTACTTTTCTGACATTGCAACCAAGATGGCGGTGTAGGCAAAATGCCTGTACTCACTGCCTCCCATAACCTCATCAAAATCACAACTAAAATACAGAACAACCATCATGCAGAACCACCCCAAAGCTGGCTGAATGGAAGTCCTACAATTAGAGAAGTAAAGAAGAAAGCACACTGAGGAGGTGTGAAGATGTGGAATGGGCGGGTGTGGCACCCACGTGTGCTGCTTTTTAATTGGGAAGGAGATCACCTCTGCGGAGGCAGCCTGGAGGAGCTAGGGGTCCCAGCCCCACACCTGACCCCCAGCTCAGGGTCCCAGAGATGAGAAAAGAAGTCCCTATAGGCAGTAAGAACTACAGGTTGTAAAAACCAGTGCAGATTGGGGCTGAGTGACACACAGGCTGCTGGAGACCCAGCTGCTCCTCTTAAAAGCCAACACTATGAACTGAACTTAAAAGTTTCTGCTTCCTCTGAGCTCCAGTGCCAGGTGAGGCTCTGGGGGACCCAGACACATATAAGGAGAAACTGGACTGTCTGGCATCGGGGCAGGAACTCAGGGTGGCAGCTTTCTTCCAGATGGAGGTGCTTGCAGCAGTCATTGTTGTCATGCTGGGACCTTCCTGATTGCAGGGTTGACTGGCAGCCATTTCTGTTTGCTCTGCCCTGGTGATTCCCTGAGACCCCACCCCACCCAATTTACAACCCCACCCAAGCTGTGGGCAGTGACTTTTGCATATGAATGGCCAGTCCTTTCTCAGGCTAAAAACCTGTAAAACAAGCTGCAGCTGGGTCAGGGAGCCCCAAACCTATCAATAAAAGGCCCAAGACCAGGCACCAGCACCCGCCTGCCTTGCATCTGCAGATCTCTCTGTAGCTCCTGCTGGGAGGCCCCAGGCAGTGGTTGACTTTGCACCTCCCTGGAGACCCAAGAGCCAGTGTACCCAGTGGTCAGTGTGAGACCATACCAGATTACAACTCTTCACATCCATAAGCAACACACTCAAGGGGCAGACTCAGTGAGCACCAAAGCCCCACTGAAGCAAGTCCTGCTCCATAAGAGTGTCTCCTGAACAGCAGCTCTCCCACTGTAGTCACAGCTGGTCGTCACAGCCAATTGGCCTTCAAGTCAATTCCTCCCAGTGACACCAACAGCAATCAAGGCTCAACTACAAAACACTGTACACACAGCCCACAAAGGGGTGCACCTAGTGTGTCTACCTCAGGTGATTGGGGAGGCTGAGCCACTGGGCCCTATAGGACACCTACTACACAAGGCCATTCTATCAACTCAAGGAGCCTTAGCAGCCCTACCCAATACATAGAAACAAACACAGGGAAGCAGGCAAAGTGTGGAGACAAAGAAACATGTCACAAATGAAAGAAATGGAAGAAAGCAAACTACTGGATATAGAATTCAAAACCACAGTTATAAGGTTACTCAAGAATCTTCTAGAAACCTCCAAGGGACTTAGTGAGACTTTCAAGGATCTTAGTGAGAATGCCAAAACAATGGAAAAGAACCAGTCAGAAATTAAGCATACACTGACTGAAATAAAGAATAATATGCAGGGATTCAACAGTAGACTAAGGGATCCCGAGAATCAAGTCAATGCTTTGAAATATGAGAAAGCAAAAAACACCCAACCCAGAAAGAGCAAAAAGAAAAAGGAATCCAAAAATATGAAGATAGTATAAGTAACCTCTGGGACAACTTCAAGCGTACCAACATCTGAATTATGGGGATGCCAGAAGAAGAGAGAGAGCATGATATTGAAAACCCATTTAAAGAAATAATGACAGAAAACTTCACCTACCTGGTGAAAGAAATAGACTTACAAGTTCAGGAAGCACAGAGAACCCCAAGACAAGAGGAACCCAAAGAGGACCACAGCAAGACACATCCTATCTAATAAAAGAGAAACGTGGTAATTGGCGTACGACTGCTACCCTTCCCATTGGCTAATCAGGGCAATATGAAAATTAACTGCCAGCCAAGATGGTGGCCAGCAGCCAGGCAGCTTGAAACTAACATGAGGCTTGCTTGCTTCAGTGACTGAGGACTCCAATGTTCCCCGCCTGCCGCTGCAGGCCTCTGAGCTGCAACTCTAAGCAACTATGTAACAAATATAGAAGCTAAACAAAACCCCAGAAACCTGCTTTAGTCCCCAGGCTTCAGCCAGCAGAATCACAACATTGTAAGCAAAGGCCAGAAACCTACTTTCAGCAGCGGAGGCCTAAGAGCTGGAGCCAAGCCTCAAAGCTAAAGCTGGCCCAGAATAAAAAGAAAAAAGAAAGAAAGAAAAGAGCAGTTGGGAGCTTCAGTCACCCCCAGCCTGAAAACAGCCCTCAGCCCCTCACCCAGGCTGGCCAGGCACCCCAGTGGGGACCCCCACCCTGATCCAGTACACCCTTCAGGGCAAACCAGCTGGCCCCCACCCGTGCACCAGGCCTCTACCCTATATAGTAAAAGGGTAATATGCCTCCCAGCACCGGGATCAGCAGAGCCGCGAGGCCTCCCGGCACCGGGATCAGCGTGACAGGGGGCAGTGCCCAAACTCCCTGATCGCCCTGCAGCTCTCTGTGTGACAGGGGACGGGGCCACAACCTCCCTATCCACCCTGCTCTGTTCATCACAGGGGAAGGCGCCCCAACCCCCTGATCAGCCCTGCTCTGTGCCTGATAGGGGGGAGCTCCCCAACCCCCTGATCACCCTATGGCTCTGTGTGTGACAGGGTGCGGCGCCCCAACCCCCTGATCGGCCCTGCTCTGTGTGTGACAGGGTGCGGCGCCCCAACCCCCCCCACACACACACGGGTTCTGCTCTGTGTGTGACGGGGTAGAGCCATAACCTCCCCATCTGCCCTGCCCTGAGTGTGAGAGTGGCGGTGCCCCAACTCCCTGATCGGCCCTGCTCTGTGGGTGATAGAGGGCGGTGCCCCAACCCCCTGATGGGCCCTGCTCTGTGGGTGACAGGGGGTGGCGCCGCAACCTCCCCATCAACCCTGCCTTGAGTGTGACAGGGGACAGTGCCCCAACCCCCCAATCGGCCCTACCCTGAGTGTGACTGAGGGTGGCATCACAACCTCCCGATCTCCCTGCTCTGTGAATGACAGGGGGCGGCGCCCCAACTCCCCAATCGGCCCTGCTCTGAGCCTGACCAGGGGCTGCACGTAGGGATTGGGCCTGCCCTCTGCCACCCGGGGGCAGGCCTAAGCCAGCAGTTCGTTATCTCCTGAGGGGTCCCAGACTGTGAGAGGGCACAGGCCGGGCTGAGGGACCCCCCTCCCCCCCGAGTGCACAAATTTTTGTGCACCGGGCCTCTAGTCATAATTAAAATGCCAAGGGCAAAAGACAAAGAGAGAATCTTAAAAGCAGCAAGAGAAAAGCAGTTAGTTACCTACAAGGGAGTGCCCATATGACTGTCAGCTGATTTCTCAACAGAAATTATGCAGGCTAGAAGGGAGTGGCAAGAAATATTCAAAGTGATGAATAGTAAGACCCTATAACCAAGATTACTCTACCCAGCATCGCTATCATTTAGAACTGAAGGTCAGATAAAGAGCTTCACAGACAAGAAAAAGCTAAGGGAGTTCATCACCACCAAACCAGTATTATATGAAATGCTGAAGAGTGTTCTTTATGAAGAAGAGGAAGAAGAAAAAGGTAAAGATAAAAAATATGAATGACAAAGTGGCAACAAATACATATCTACCAACAATTGAATCTAAAAATCAAACGAATAAAAAAATCTGATGAACAGAATAAACTGGTGAATGAAATAGAATTAGGGGCATGAAAATGGAAGAGACTGACGAATCTCAGAGGGAAGGGGGTGGTGGGGATGAGAGAAGAGATTAGACGAAGATCTTATATGCATGTATGTATGCATTACCTATGGACACAGACAGTAGGGTGGCTAGGGCTTGGGGCAGGGTGGGAACTGGGTGGAGGGGAACTATGGGGGGGAAAAAGAGGGACATCTGTAATAATCTCAACAATAAAGGTTAATTAAGAAAACAATAATACCAAAAAAATTACTTTTCTAACTTTGAAAGTATAATTTGTTTCCTATTATATTCTATGAAATGACCAAACGCCAAAAATACTGTTTTTCAAAAATATGCTTGATTAACTAAAGTTTCAAGTTACTGAAGAGATGAAGTCATATTGAGCTACTTTTCTTTTTAAATGTTATTTAACAAGTTCTCTGAATGATCAGAAGGGATTCTCTCCTGCTACTTATTTTCATCTTATACTTTTTTCCTTCTTGGTCTGTTTTCTATCCCATTTTATTTTTATGACTCCATACTTTTAAGGACATTTATCGCATCCTGAAAATGCCGCTTGAGCATCTCTGTTCTGTTTCTGTGTAGGGTAATGTAATTGGCATTTTATTATTTCACAGCAGCAGTCATAAGCAGACATTCCCCTATTTATTTTTCTTCCTTTTTTAAAAAAATTTTTTTTAATTGATTTCAGAGAGGAAGGAAGAGGGAGAGAGAAATAGAAACATCAATGATGAGAGAGAATCATTGATTGGCTGCCTCCTGCATGCCCCCCACTGGGGATTGAGCCCGCAATCCAGGCATGTGCCCTTGACCAGAATAGAACCTGGGACCCTTTAGTCCGCAGGCTGATGCTCTCCACTGAGCCAAACTGAGTAGGCCTACTACTTCATTTTTTTTTAATTTTATTAGTCTTAAGCCTGAATGACTGAATGATAGAGTGCCTATATGAAATGGAAAGAAAGCTGATTTTTAAAGGGGATGACCATAGTTTTCAGGAAAACACCAAATATGTGCCCTGACTACTCCACAAGGAGAAGGATCCTGGAATGTGAAGGCCGTGGGAAGGATGCTCGTTGTTGGAAGAGAAGAGTTCCATTGGCCCAACTTTTTGGGGGAGGTTTTTGAAATGAGGAATGCCTGTTGGGATTCCCCACACAAAACCAATAAAGGCTCACCAGCCATCTGTGGATTTCCATTCACCATGCAGAGCAAGGCATCAATCTCTTGGTTAATCCTTGGTAGATTTCTTCTAGTGTGGCAAGAAGTCTGAACTGATGACTTCCAGGTGTGCATTTAAAGTGCTGTTTTGAATGGGTAAAACAATGTAACTGCTTTTTTCAACTCAGGCATAAACGCAAGGAAACCAGCACTGCTTCTTCATGTACACAGTGGCATTCAGCCTTTCTTTAGTCTTCCCCTCCTGTCTTCTTATCCTCTCTCAGCGGCAAATGTGATAAGTGGCCTAAAGGAAAGCCAAGCTTTTGATGAGAGAGTGAGTCACCAAAGCCCTAAATTACCACTAGTAATAGTAAAACCTACTGAGTGCCAGGAACTCTTGGGTGATAGGATACAGGCAAGGCTCCTGCTCCATGTAGCTCATATGCCAGAGCAGTGGGGGATGGGAATAAGTCAGATAATAAGTAAACAATAAATGAACAGAATATTTCCAGGTAATAAAGTGGTAAAGAGCACGAGTCTGGACTCTGACTGTTTGATTGGGTGGACACAGAATTTCTTAGACCACAGAGAACTTTAAGACCTATCTCTGCCCCCTTCTCTGGGCAAATGCCCTTATGCAACACACAACCTACACAAATGTATTTGACATCCCTGTCGATGAAGCTGGTATACAGGGGAGTCAGAATGTGACCCCTTGTTTCTCTGGGCAGAGGAAAGTCATCTAGAGTAACAGGCTTTCCTCAGGGAGCGTGCAGGGGACTGGTGCCTCTTAGTTATGTAGGTTAGGACCCACTTCCTGGGGGAGGATGTGGTGACAATTTAGGGGACCTGTCAAAGGCAGGTCTTAACCTCTTGGTAGGCTGAGCTTTTTGCTGAAAAGGGTGATCTTTCTTAGGGAATTTCTCTAGGGAAGGGACTGAGCTCTCATAACTGAAATCTAAAGTCAGAGAAACTTATTAGTATGGAGAGTCCTAACTAAGGCTCAGGGGCAGAGTAAAGCAATACCACACCTGACATACAATTGGCTTGAGATATAAAAAGGCGGAACCAGAGCGTGTTGAGGTAGAAGGGAAAAAAGAGATCAGTGGTGTGGATCCATGAAGTGGTAGAGCCAACATTATATCAGTTAGGATTTGGTTTGTATACAAGGAAGCAAGACCCCCACATAGTGGTTTAAACTAAATAGCTTGTTTCTCATAAAGGAAGGAAGTCTGAAGGTGGGTAGCCTATGTCAGGGACCCAGGCTGCTTCTGTCTTTTTGTTCTGCCATATAAAACGTCTATTCCCAAAGTAACATTGTGGCTCCAGATCATATTCATCTTGTAGGCAGCTCTAAGGAGAAAGGAGACAAAGAGGATGCATGGCCTTCAGAAGTTCCCCTTGGCATGTCTGCTTATATCTCACTGGCCAGAATGCAGTCATGTGATCTATGTGCAAGAGGGGCTGGGAAACCTAGTCTGCTGACTGGCCATGTGCTCAGCTAAACTCAGTTCTGCTTTTACAAAGAAGCAGAGAATGGATGTTGGAAGGCAACCAGTAGTCTCTGCCATACCATCCAGACCCAGATCTCCTGTGTTGGGTCCAGGGACAGGTGGTGTCAGTGTATGAAAATTGAAAGAGTTGGTCATTGAGAGTTGTAATATTTGGGGGCTGAGTCTGCCACTTATTAGCCATGTGACTGTGAGCAACTGACACATTCTTGTTTAGCAGTAGATTTTTTTAGTATTGGGAGAACGCAGATGATATCTAATTAAGAATTTACTTCCTCATGATTAAGAAGTAATATTTATAAAAATAGAGTACCTGGCATGTGAGAAGTACTTAGAAAATATGCTTTTTTCTTTCTTCTATCTGTTATAAATATTTTTCCTAACTCTGTCTACTGCAGCTCCCTTTTTAGTTTTTTGTTGTTGTTGTTCTGTTTTAGTTTTTTAAAGAAGGTCTCAGGTTAAGCCTATTTATTGCCTCTTCTCCCAGTCCCATTCTCCAACAATCCCAAAGTATGTGCTCAGGGTGCTGCTCATGCCTCACTAGTAGGGCTGGCTAGAACGTCATTCAGGAGTGGCTCACACGTGACCTGAACAAATGCCGGCTGTGGGGCGGAACAGCCAAAAGACTGGCCCATGGCAAGGCTGCCATGCAGCAGTGGTTGCCACCTCTGAATGTACAGGTTGTGTCCTGTGCAGAGCACCTGGCCCAGGGCTCCAGCAGGGGCTGGCAACTAGCCCGATACCCTCCTACATCAACTGGGAAGAAGGGGTTTCTTTTCTAAAGAGTCTACTCTGAAGGGGCATTCATATGCCTGAAGGGACCCTATTTTCTGAGTCCCACAAAGGAATCTTTCCTCTGGCTTCTGTCCTGCAGGCATTTTCCCCACCCCACCCCCACCCCATCAGAACAGGCCTAAATTTCAGCCATTCACCTCTCTTCAGGGCCCTGGCCACCTGCCCACTGCCCATGCCATCGAGGAACACAGGACCTAGACTTGCTCATCAAATGTGGCCCTTTCCCTGCTGCCCCCATCGCTTAGGGGTCATGAGTACACACCGTGGTCAATTGGCTACAGCTTTTTTTTCTCTTTGAGAAAGGAAAAGGCAAAATCTCTGTGGCTCAAAAGTAGAAGTGTCAAGATGGTGTGACAATTATAGCACCAAAGTCTGGAGAAATGTCTCAGACATGGAAAGCATTAAAATATAGAAAGCTGGTTTTCTAAAATAGTTTTATGGCACTGATTTAAATGGTTTGGATTTTCTCCCCTTTTCTTTTTAGGTTTATTTAAAACTTTATTTTACTTTTTTCCTCTTTTGATTGTAATCCGTCATCTAAAAGACAGCTGGAGAGGCCGTTGGGAACAGTAGTTTTTAAATGATGATGAGATATCAAAGTGACTTCAAGAGAAAAAAAAAAAGAAAGAAGCTGCAAGTACTGTACAATGACCTAGAAAGGAGCTATATGCATGCAAGGAGGCTCAAGGCCATTTCTCATTGCTTAAAGGCTTGAAAACAACGGAGAAGAAAATTCCACAACCCTGAACAACAGCAATATTAAAAACTGTCCCCCAAAGTCTTTCTTCCCAGAGGAAAAATGTCAAGGATATTTCTAAGTTAATTGGACAAACCACCGATAGTGACTATCTTTTTAGATGTCTCCTTCCTTTAAAAGACTTTTGGGTTGATATCACTGAACCAGTCTCTTCTTGGAGATATTTGAATTCAGCACAAATGTGTGGCAAGTCATATTTATTTCTACTATTTAATGAGTTTAGAGCTAATTCTTTTGAACCATCAACAATGTTGGGTCTTCTGCTCTAGATGACTGTGATATAAGAGTCACGTAATCTTGAGTCCCGCTACACTCAGGAAGTCCACCGCCTGGGCACTTTGTCAATGTCTGTAGCTTTAGGAAGAACTTATAATATTTTTTCTGTCTGTTTCCAGCATTTTCTCATTAAATTAATGAATGGCACACACAATGAAAAGTAACATTTTCTGAACTAGAGAGAGGAAAATAAGGTAAGATACTAATATCACTAACCATTTCTTTTGTCTACATATCAGCACCTGCAGCATATATCATACCATTTCCCAATCATGTAAATATAGCCTCCAAAGTGCTCTTTCATCCCATGCCTACATTGCAAAAAGATTAAAGTAAAAATTTTAGTTTAAAGTTCATTTTTAAGAAAGATTAATAACCAACTTGTGATAACTCAAGTAAAAAAGTCTAGTAATGGTATACTGGAGAAAGAATAACAGACAGATAAATGTAGAATGCAGACTCGGTGATAAATGACTGAGCAAAAGTGTCAGGCAGTTCACAAAGCAAAAAGCAAGCTGTAAACAGCACGAGGCAGAGGGCAGTCTTCATCTGCATGTTACTGTTTGAAAAGCCTGCAGGGCATCAGTCATTTCAGTTACAGCACATAAATAATAGAAAACTTCTGTGATAAAACCTAACTGAAAGGAAAATGGACATATGTGTATAAACAGAAAGGTTTCGATGATACCCCAAAATATACTAATTTGGGTGCTGTGGTGCTAAGTCCTGAAGGAAATATAATGAGCCACAGAAAGCATCTACTTATTCATTCATTTAGCAAAGATTTATTGAGTATCTACTCAGACACTGGTATGTCCTGGGACTACAAAGATAAAGAAAATATGGTCTCTGTACTATAAGTCTCAGGTTTTATTAAAACAAATGTCGTCTACATATACTCAACAGACATGCATTCATATGTGCACCAGAAGATAGCACAAGAATTTCGCTGCAGCTCAATTTGTTACTCCCCAAACTGGAAACAACCCAAATGTCCATCAACATGAGAATGGGTAAACTATGGTATATTCATACAATGAATACTGAATGAAAATAACAGCACCTGCAGCGATATGGATGGATTTACAATGTTGAGTGTAAGAAGGTAGATAAAGAAAATCATATTGCATGATTCCATTTATGGAAAGTTTAAAATAGGCAAAAATAAAATGGGCAGAAGGGCACAGAATAAGGCTTACAGTGGGGCTGAGGTAGCAACTGCTTGGTATACAAGGGAGGCTGCTGGGTAATGTTTTGTTTTCTGATTTGGGTAGTGGGTAAACACTCGTGATCACTTTGTAAAACTTTCTTAATCTATACAATTATGTGCACATTTGCATTTCCATTAAAAATGTAGTGAAAAGCAAATGCCAGTTGTTTTAAGGCTGTATCTTAATGTATGTTAGGTGTTGGTAGTGTTTCTAGTCTAGGACCTACTCTTGGCCTCTCGATGACTTTCCTCGGTTTTCCAATCCTGGCCTCTGTGCAAAAGAGAATGAATATTTGGAGCTATGTTATTGGAGATGTCATTAAAGACCCTTGAAGAATTACTGCTTTTCTTCCAATTTTGATAAAAGTTAAGCACATTTTGGTCTACTCATAATTTTTAATTTGTTTTTATTGATTTCAGAGAGAGAGAGAGAGAGAGAGAGAGAGAGAGAGAGAGAGAGAGATGGGGGGATTGAGCCTGCAACCCAGGTATGTGCTCTGACCAAGAATCGAACTGGCGACCTCCTGGTGCATGGAACATTTTACCACTGAGCAACACCAGCTGGTAATTTAACGGCTCCTCTAGAATGTTTAGAATTCTGCTAAAAATTTACCCGTAAGAGCAATTAGTGTACAAAAATTTGGCTAATATTCTTTTAGACAAGTTTAGATCTCAAATAGTTATTTGATGTCTAATTTCTTCATATTAAAACTCCATGAAGAAGCCTTTGACAGAATTTTAGATTCTGAGAGATATCTGGTTAGGGCCCAAGAAACTCACAAGCCTGCTAACTACTATTTAGTAGCTTTTGCTTCTATGGGCAGAGGCCCTAGAAGAAACCAAAATTTGTCATTGAGTAAGGTTAAATTCTCGTATGGTGTTGGGTAGAGCACCATAATTTGTATTTGCCCAGAGCTGAGACCTTGAACTGACAAGTTTTGCTCACCTTAAATAGCAAAGCTTAGAATTTTTACCTAAGTCCATGCCTGTGTTCTCTGGATGAAATGAACTTTCATGGGTAGCCTGGCGGTTTAAGAACTCCTCCTGTTTCATCTATGTGTCTCAGCTTGGGGACTCATGCAGTGTTTAATTTATAAATGTTATTTCATAAAGCACAGAATTCAAGAGCCAGAAAATACAGAAGCAGTGAATAAGCAGGAAATGAACAGTCCTTCAACAATAGTAAATTATGACACACAACAATACTGACATGAGTCCAACCCTAAACCATCGCCACATGTGTCCTGTAAGTGCTACTACATAATTTCCTTTAAATTAGGATGAACAGTTCTCAGCCTATAAATCCCAAGGGGCAGGTGGACTGCCATCAATATCACATCCTCCCAAATGCACCAAAGCAGCCACTAAAAAGCATGTTTTTATGGAAATTTTTCACTAATTAGGGAAATTTTCAAGCATACACAAAAGTGGAGAGAAAAGAATAATGGACCCCCATGTATTAATTCCCTAGTTTCCACAAACATTATTTGATCAATCTTGCTTCATCTGTCCCCTCCCCCACATACTTTTCTTCTTCCTTTCCCTCCCTCCCTCCCTCCGTCTCTCCATCCCTCTTTTCCTTCCTTCCTTTTTTTCTTTCCTTCTTTCTGCTAAAATGTTTTAAAGAAACTCTCAGATATTATGTCATTTCCCTTGTAAACACTTTAGTCAACATCTCCAACTAACAAGACATTCTTTAAAAGCACAACCACCACACTATTACCGTACCTAACAGAATTATGAATAACATCTTAATATCTAATGCCAAGGCCATCACCAGATCTTCCCAGCTGTCCCAAAGATGTATTTTCCAGTTGGTTTATTTGAATTAGGATCCAAAAGTCAGCCACATAATGCATTTGTTTATGGTTCTCAAGTCTTTTTTCATTCTATAAGAGCCTTGCTCCTCCCCATTTCCATCACCTTTTCCTTTTTAGGCATCAAACTGTTATAGGAACTGGCTCATTTTTTCCTGTGGGATGTCCTCCATTCTGGATTTGGCTGACTGTTTCTTTGTGGTTATTTAACTTGTTTCTCTGTCTCCTGAAAGTGGCAAACCTAGAGGTCGACTAGATTCAGGTTCCATTATTTTTTAGCAAAACAGCCAGTTTAAGCCTTAATTTGCTCCAGTTTTAAGCCTTAATTTGCTCCTGGGCTCTGCATAATTTCCTTTTGCATATATATATATATATATATATATATATATATATATAGTCTTTAACTCCTGTTTTATATGGTATAAGTATACCTACTTTTATTGCGTTTCACAGCTGTTGCATTTTTTTTACAAACTAAAGGCAAGACCCTCCACCACCAAAAAGGTTACGACTTGCTGGTGGAGGGTCTTGCCTTTAGTTTATAAAAAAAAAAAATGCAACAGCTGTGAAACGCAGTAAAAGTAGGTATACTTATACCAAAAAGGTTACGACTTGCTCCAAGAAACCAGAAACACCAATCAGAAAGGATATATGCACCCCTATGTTCATAGCAGCACAATTCACCATAGCTAAGATCTGGAAATAGCCTAAGTGCCCATCAGTAGATGAATGGATTAGAAAACTGTGGTACATCTACACGATGGAATACTATGCTGCTCTAAAAAGGAAGGAACTCTTACCATTTGCAACGTCATGGATGGAACTGGAGAGCATTATGCTAAGTGAAATAAGCCAGTCAATGAAGGAAAAATACCACATGATCTCACACATTCATGGATAATAGAGACCATTATAAACTTTTGAACAATAATAGATTCAGAGGCAGAGTTGCCTCAAACAGATTGTCAAACTGCAGCGGGAAGGCCGGGGAGGGTTGGGGGGCAGGAGGTAGGGGGGTAAGAGATCAACTAAAGGACTTGTATGCATGCATATAAGCATAACCAATGGACATAAGACACTGGGGGATAGGGGAGGCTAGGGGACTGTCTAGGGCGGGGGGATAAAATGGACACATATGTAATACCCTTTGTAATACTTTAAGCAATAAAAAAAAAATAAAATAAAATAAAATTAAAAAACAAACAAACAAAAAGGTTACGACTTGCTTAATTGCGACACACGCTTTGTTGCAGTGGTCTGGAACCAAACCGCAACATCTCCGAGGTATACCTGTACTTGATTCTCTTAATGGTCACCCAACCACCAACATAGTAGAGCTGAGAAGAGAACCTGAATTTTTCCAGGCCTCATCCTGGCCCCTTCTATGCCTCTGAGGGAGAGGAGGGCTCCCTCTTCCTAATTCTCACATTCATCATAATCCTTTGAAGTTAGAACCCTGCAGCAGTCTTAGAAGTACAGGGACACTCTTCCCAGTCAGGGTCTCATAAAACCCACAGTGAAGGCAATGCTCATGTTGTTGTTTCAGCTGAAAATTGTCTTTACCATTCAGTAATTACTTTTACAGTAGTGAACAAAGCTGAATGCTGGTCAGAGGAAAGGCAGCTTCCAATAATCGGCTAGCATCCTTTTCATTTTCTCTTGCACAGTTTTTCAAATAAGCTCATCATATTTTCATTGTGACTGTCTTCATTAGTGTAGCTCTCCCGAGTACTGAATTATTTTTTTTCTCAAGTCTGGCAAAATGTTGATAATCGTCGAAGTCAGATAATAAGTAAAGGGTTCGCTAAAATAATCTCTCTTTTCAAATAAAAGAAGAAAACTGGAGAATCATTAGTTTTTTCTCCTCTCATCATACCCAAATCAGGTGCCCAGGAGATAATGAAACCTTAAATGCGGTTATTTGTCACACTGACCCAGAGGTCTTGGACGTTGTCTTCGGATGATTCAAACAAGCCTTTTTGGGCCTTTTCTGGGGTGGAAAGTCCACTGCATTTGGTGCTGTTGTTACAACTGCAGTCAGTTACTGTGGTTTTAGCCTGGCCTCTGTCTGTTATCAAAAGGTGCTGTACACTTTATGTTCAAAGACACCCAGTAATGGATATGGAGTCAGTGCCGTTCTAGGTCAGGGGGATGACCATCGCTGAAGAGCCAGGGGAGATTACAAGCACCTCTGAGCCCACAAGGTTCTACCCAAGTGAAGCCATAAAATTCACCAGGCACTTTTTTTTTTTTCACTTGAAAAAGGAAAGTAGCAATTTCCATGGAATTATGAACCTTTAAAGGCAAATAAATAAACATTAGAGAAACATTATAGTTTCTTTCCTGAAGCCAAAGATCTTAGGACCATTGTGGAAAGAAACTCTCCAACAGCATCCCCTAAGCGTAGTTTAATTTTGGGGCAGAGTAATTCAAGACGTGAAAAACGACATGTGGGCAATCAAGCGTTCCCTATCCAAAGACTGTATTTCCTGGATTCTGGGATTTTCTTCTACATCTTTTGTTTGTGTCTTTGTAACTCCTGTTTTACATAGTATTTTATTCTGTTCATGGCCTCTTCAAAATCAAGTTGCTTTACACCGGATGTGCTTGGGGCAAACTACCTTCTCGTGAATCTCCTCAGGCCTTCTTAACCCGGTTTAGCTTCTGAATTTCTAGTATTTAACTGCATATATTAAATCCCACTGTAACTAGTGTGGTGGCATTTTTCAGTTAGTTTATTGTGATGGTATCATGAAACAATGAATGTGGAGCTGGAAGGCATAGTCTCATTTTACAAAAAATGATTAAACACCAAGAGTTTAGGTGCAGTTTTCTTACTGTGGTTGTTTATTTTTGAGGTGGAGAAAAAGTGACCAAGTTAAAGGAAAATGGCAAATTGCATACTGGATGAAAAATTCCAAAGTGCTTTTCTCTTTCCACATGCAGTGTTAATGGCATCCAGTCAGGGACTCGGACTGGTCAATCTCTCCTGGATGGAGATCATTGAAAACAGTCGGTGTCCAGGTTTACTTACTGTGACCGGAGTAGCAAAACGCTTCGATCTGCTCAAAGACAGAAGTGTGTGATCACATAGGACCCTTCTTAAAATTCTACCTGTTTGTTTTGGACGCCAAAGAATGATACTTTCCCAGCATTTTTACTTACATGAACATAAGTTTGCTGAAGTGAGATACTTAGGAACACGTCTTACATTGGACAAGAGTTCCTGACAGTGGCTTACCTCAAAAATATATTTAATGGTGTTAAAATATTTATATTAAGGTTTAGAAGTATTTCAATAAATTCTTATAACTACTAATCAGCAGAAGTTATCATAGCTGTTCACGTGTATATTTCCCTCTGTCTCACTCTCATCCAATGCTTCCAATTTGACTGTTGCTGGGCATGTTACAATCTGAGTTTAGTAAAACAAAAAATTAGGATTTCACTGGCTTAGATTTTAATTTTACACATAGTTTATAGGGTGATTTTTTTTTCCTTGTGCAAAACAGGGAAATTTGAGGTTGCAGAAACCAGTTCCTCTGAAGCGTACATGATATGAGTCTTACAGCAGTTGAATGTTATGCTGTATGTTACCAGTGTGTTTGTGCATATACACACATATATATGCATATAAATATGTCTCATGATATATTTGCCTTAGTAAAATCATTGAGACCTCTAAGAAAAGTACCAGATGGAAAATTTGGGGATTCTTTTGGGGAATGTCGAATCCTAGTGAACTTAAACCCCGGTGAATAAAAATAATAGAATGAAGATACAAATAATTGTTCTATGATATCAAAGAACAGGGGCTGGGAAGGGAAAACAGCAGGGTGAATGTTGTTAGTATCTCAATAAACAACAGACATTTAGGAATTAACTAAAACCTTCACAGTATTTACAGTTTCTGCAATGTATGTTTTCTTATATCGTTTGTTATATGGAAAATTCTTAAAATGAAAGGGACTCTTTGCAGGAGAGGAATCGGGATAAATGGAAATGTTTATTGTATGTCCTGCCCCAAAGGAGGTAGGACAGGTGCTTACAGCTGCAGAAAGAGGCCCTCTAGCCAGATTTCAAGGGGCTTTGGTAAGAACGACAGACATTAGCTTGGGATGAAAGAGCCATGGAGAAGTGAGCAGGAAGCCTGGCCAGCCCGAGGTCTGACTGCTTCCTCAGTAGGTGATGGTTGGGAGGTGGGCCCACCTGGCTGTACACCTGGGAGCTTTTTTCACTTGTCCGAGCTAGGCTGGTATAAGTAGGTGAGGTGGCTCTGGGCCTGAGCGTGTTAAATGCTCCCAGGAATTTCTGTGTGCTAGTGAGGTTTAGAACCACTGAGTTAAGATTTTTCTCACTTAATATGTTTATTTTTGCAAGTTCAGCATCTGAAGGTGTTTCTTTCTGGTTTATAATGTGCAGTTACTAAATCATGCTGTTATATGATTAATGACCCCTTAGTTCTGTGGGTCAGGGTCTAGCTAAGCTTAAAGTATTAAAAAACTGCCCGGCCAGCGTGGCTCAGTGGTTGAGCATTGACCTATGAACCAGGAGGTCATGGTTCGATTCCTGGTCAGGGCACATGCCCAGGTTTGGGGCTGGATCCCAGTGTGGGGCATTCTGGAAGCAGCTGATCAATGACTCTCTCATCATTGATGTTTCTATCTTTCTTTCCCTCTCTGTTCCTCTCTGAAATCAATTAAAAAAATATATTTTTTAAAGTAGAAAAAATACTAGCACATTCAATAAAGAAAAGTAATACAAAGTGTACTTTAAAAACAGCTAGAATTACTTTACCCCATCCTATATAATAAAACCCTAATATGCAAATCAACCAAACAGCGGAATGACCGGTAGCTATGACGTGCACTGACCACCAGGGGGCAGATGCTCAGTGCAGGAGCTGCCCCCTGGTGGTCAGTGTGCTCCCACAGGGGGAGTGCCGCTCAGCCAGAGCCAGGCTCATAGCTGGCGAGTGCAGCAGTGGTGACAGGAGCCTTTCCCGTCTCCATGGTAGTGCTAAGGATGTCCGACTGATGTCTTAGATCTGCTCCCTGTGGGGAGCGGGCCTAAGCCGTCAGTCAGACATCCCCAGAGGGCTCCTGGACTGTGAGAGGGGGCAGGCCAGGCTGAGGGACCTCCACCCACCCCCCACTGCACGAGTCTCGTGCACTGGGCCTCTAGTTTTAAGATAATACTTACAATAAGCTTTAAAGAAATAAATACCAAAACCAAAATGATACCTTTAGCCGAAACCGGTTTGGCTCAGTGGATAGAGCGTCGGCCTGCGGACTGAAAGGTCCCAGGTTCGATTCCAGTCAAGGGCATGTACCTGGGTTGCGGGCACATCCCCAGTAGGAGATGTGCAGGAGGCAGCTGATCAATGTTTCTCTCTCATCGATGTTTCTAACTCTCTTTCTCTCTGTAAAAAATCAATAAAATATATTTTTTAAAAAATGATACCTTTATACTAATCCCTAATTGTTACCACTTGGTGTTTATTCTTAGCTTGGTTATTTATAATCGGACTACCTTATTATTTTTTTAAAATCCTCACTCGAGGATATGTTTTTATTGATTTTAGAAAGAAGGGAGAGGGAGGGAGAGAGAGAGCAAGAGCGAGAGAGAGAATCATGTGAGAGAGAAACATCGATTGGTTGCTTCCCAAACACGGCCCCTGACCCAGGATCGAACCCCCTTCCCATAATCAGACTGCTTTAGAATGTTTCCTCCATTCTCTAAATTTTTATCTTGGAGACAGACCTCTTTATATCAGACACTAGTTTTGTCTTTGATGACTGTTTTCATCCAAAAGAATTTTCTACTTTTGGGAAAGAAAAAAATCAGTTACGTGTTCATTTTTTCATACCTGTTTTATTTCCTTTTTTATATCTCGTGTAGGCAACAAATGTGATTCACTTTTTTTCACAGTAATGGCCATACTGTGAATTTATTCCTGAGATGTCTGCCATGTAAAAGAATGAGTTTACTTGCTACAAAAACATTACATTTTAAAGCAACATTCAGTAAAAGAGGTGATAGAGTTAGGAAATTACTATTTTGCAATCATCATAGAAGTAATTGATTCAGGCCAGATTCATCAATGAATGTTAAAACCATTGAGTTCAACTTTGCCAGGATACTTAATTAGTCTTAAAGTACCTCCCCACAAATTCAATAACAAAGGGGAAAGAAGAGTGACCCCGTAGAGGAGAAAGCTGGGGGACAGAAAGGACAGGGAAGAAAGGACACACTGGTGTCATGAGCCTCCTAATGTGATACACTGAGGAGGACACAGCATCACCCTTGTAGTGTTCCTCCCCAAAACCATAGCATGAAGCTAATCATAGAAAAGAATCAGACCAGCTCTATTTGAGGGATGAACTATAACTGGCCCACACTACAAAATTGTGCATGCTCTGAAGAACTGTTTTAGATTTAAAAGAGATTAAAGAACATAACCCATAAATGCAGATCCTGGTTTTGATTCTGTATAGAAAAGATCATTATTTTTCTATACATGACATTAAAGAGATGTTTGTATATGCATCGTACAGTATTGGATCAATGTTAAATTTTCCAATTTGATCATTGCCTTGTAGTTGTGTAACACCAAGTAATGTTTATGAAAAAACATGCTAAACTTATTTAGGGGTAAAGAATCATGATGTCTGCATTTTACTCCGTCATCATTACTAGTTCATCGAAAGCAATAATAAAGTTAAAATAATGATACATTAAGAGAGAGAAAGATAATAAAGATAATGCAGCAAATTGTTAACAATTGATGCATCTAAATGACAGGTTTAAGGAGGTTCATTGTACTGCATCTGTAAGTTTTGAGTATTTTTCAAAATAAAACATTTGGAAAACCGTATAAACAGAATACTCAGTGGCCTTGTGAAGTCAGACACAGCTTTGCAAAGGTCTCCAGTGTATTCTTTTTTACTCATCTTTTCCTTTTGCCTACTTTTGATTGCTTGAACAAGAGTCTAATGATCTGTGAAGAGACATAAAGCTCTAGGAAAGCGTCTTCCTTAAAGGAAATCATTTAAAAATTGACAAATCTTTTAGAGTTCCATAACCATCTCCTAATTTATTGGTTTAATAAATTCCAGGTTTTGGGTAGTTAAGCTTTTCTCTCTGTGTGTTTTTTTTATTATAGTAAAATATACATAAAATTTACCATTTTTAATGGAAGTAAGTACATTTTTCAAATTGTTGTGCAACCATCACTACATCCATCTCCAGAACTTTTTCATCATTCCATACTGAAACTCTGAACTTTTAAATGATAACTTCCCTCCTCCCCTGTGCATATCTTTATATATTTTGGATATTAATCTCTTATCAGACATGTGATTTGCAATATTATCTCCTGTTCAGTGAGTTGCCTTTTTGTCTTTTTACTCTTTGATGCACACAAGTTTTAAATTTTGATGAAACCCAGTTTGCCTATTTTTCTTTTGTTGCATGTGCTTTTGATGTCATATCAAGAAATCATTTTATTTTTTAAAATGTTTTTAAAATTTTTTTTTTATTGATTCCAGAGAGGAAGGGAAAAGGAGAGAGAGATAGAAACAATCAGTGATGAGAGAGAATCATAGGTTGGCTGCCTCCTGCACACCCACATTGGGGATGGAGCCTGCAACCCAGGCATTTGCCCTGACCAGGAATCGAACAGTGACCTCCTAGTTTACGGGTCGATGCTCAACCACTAAGCCACAGTGGCTGGGCTATTTTGCTTTATAAAGTGATGAATAGGCGTATATTTTTTTTTCTTTGAGTTTTAGAATAAGAATGATAATTCTAGTTATTTATAATTTCTGGAATGTGCAACCATATATATTGGCCCCAACAGTGTGTAACTTCAAAAGGAAGTTACATATCCTTTTTGTGACTAAATTATCACCGATCTGTTTGCTGCGATATAGTCCTTTTATGTCTTTCCTCCGCTATTTCTGGAAATTTCTCAGGGGATTTCTTCCTATGCTCCAGAACAAATCACTGTTTGTTGTTGTGCTTTTTTTCTTTCTCCCATGCTGCTAGTGACCCTGGTGAAACATCCATTCTACTGGGCACAGGTGTCCCAAAGTGTATCTGCTCCTGAGATCTCCAACTTGCACTCTGACCCAGAGAGGAGGAGACCTCGCCTCTCCCTCACCCTCAGCTGGCCTGGTGCCTTGAGCTCCCTGGTGCAGATGCCTGTCTTGACTTGTCTGCACCCAGGTGGGCACGGAGTGTGGCCCGCAAGAGGCAGGAGGGAACCTAGTGGGCCATCTGCTGTATCTCAGGATGGGAGCCTGGAGTACTAACTGTTAAGGAAAAAATTATTCTGACACTTATTAAAACAGTAAGGAAAACTTTATCCAGAACTGTTGCAATAGGTGTCAAGACTATGGCAACAGGGGAGAGAGATTAGGCTGAACTTGAGAACGGCAAGGACAAGTGGAGATTTATAGCCAAGGATCAGAGTGTGGGGGAGGGGAGTCAGTGGATGAAAAATGACTAAGAGGAGACATCAAAGGTGGAGAGATTCTTGTTAAACTGACCTAGCAGCATTCTTGTGAAGGCAAGTCAGGGTGATCAGGTATCAGAGGTAGGGATGTGGAATTTGATCAGATTCAGAGGGTGGGGGATTCTCTCTAGACCCGGTTAGTGGGATTCTTGCTAAAACTGGGTTATGCGAGCCCAGCAGGGATCCATGTTGAGGCCCAGTCAAGAAGAAGGCTCAGAGGAAGCTGTCTAAAGGGTGGTCAGGAGAGAGAGTCTTTGTTGGTCCCTCCTCCTGCTCAAGGAAAGGAGAGACGTTCTTCCTTCCTTTAGACAAGATAAGTCCATTTCCCATGAGTTGCCTTTTGTTCAAGGACTAGCTGAACCACCTGTTGAAACTCAGTAGTAGGGCAGCTAGTTGAGAAGATTTGTAAATGTTATGCTTGAAACATCCTTAAAGAGTGGAGTGAGGGCAGCAGGGGCAGTCTGGTGGATTTTTTGGTTTGCAGTTTGAATGTCTCTGATGATAGGGTAGACATCACTGTTATAGTCGAGGTTACCTCTTCCTGATGCAGAGGTGGAAGATGTAGGTTTTTCAGTGAACTTCCTGGCTGGCCCACCCAGCAGCCGCAACAGGCACGAAGACTGCCCAACATCCACCTCCAGCTTGCAGGCTTCATTAGATACAAAATAACCTAGAATCTCACTTCTGGTCTGGACAGTCAGGTCTTAGTTCTCAATGGCTTTAAGGCATGGTTCGATTCCCAGTCTGGGCACATGCCCGGGTTACAGGCTTGATCCCCAGTAGGGGGCTTGCAGGTGGCAGCCAATTGATGATGTTTCTCTCTTATTGATGTTTCTCTCTCATTGATATTTCTATCTCTCTTTCTCTCTCCCTTCTTCTCTCTCTAAAAATCAATAAAAATGTACGTGTTGGTTTTTTGGGGTTTTTTTTGAAGAATGAGCTCTGAGGCCCAAGGGCAGGAGAAGATGGATGTCTAAGCCCAAGTAAAGAGAGTGAATTCACTTCTCCTCCATCTCTTTGTTCTGTTCAGGCCCTGGTTGGATGATGCCCACCCACATTGAGGAGGGCCTCTACTTTACTCGGTCTACTGATTCAAGTGCTCATCTCTTTCAGAAACACCCTCAGACACAACAGAAATAAAGCTTACCAGTTCTCTGGCTATCCCTTAGCCCAGTCAAGTTGACACATAAAATTAACCATCACTCCATCTCACAATTTTGATAGGTATATGCTTCCTCGTGGTACAACTTTTCAGTTTGACAAAAAGAACACATTTATTAACAGACCCAAATACACTGAGCTTCTCTATAACTGTAAAAATAAGAAGCAAAAGTATATGCACTTAAACTTATGCATAGTGATGAATGTTTCAGTAGTTTATCTTACTTAGAAATGATCTAGATATTTAACAAATATCTATTACTTAACTTAGCATAACTCTAAGATTGCAAGTTACCAAAAAGACTTTGGAAATGATTTTCAGGCAGACATATTGTGTCATTAAACAAAGCTAGCCATCATCTCACATCATTTCCCTTTTAACTGTTTTTTGAGCATATGTACATTAGGCAAGTATCACAAAAGCAAAGCTGATAAAAGATGAGATACAGTGGATTTTGGTTTTACTGCTGTGTTTGATATACCTGAAGTAATGGTTAGGATTTCAACAAATTCATTTTTACTGCATCCTTACTTATCCATTTGTTCTTAGGTTATATTTATCATTTTTATAATTTTAAACATCTAACAGATACGATATTACATTACTTGACCAGTGACTACAACAAAATAAAACAAGCAAAATAAGCCAATTTGTTCCTTTTCTTTTTTTCTAAGTCAACTTGAATAGAGCTCCTTTATGGGGTTTTGTAAAATAATTTGGTAATACAATTCAAAGGTCGAAAAATATCACACATATATGACCTATATACATAGTTAAACATACACAAATATATAGGCAGATACAAATAGAAATCAAATAGCTTTTATTCTAAAATTTTAGCCATGAGTTTGATAAACACAGAAACATAAAACTCACTGGTTTAATGAAATAAATGGGGCTCATCTTTGCTCCACTTTATAATTTTTATCTGAATTGTGTTTCTGTCAAATGGGAAAAGTTGGGGTTGCCTACTTGATAGAGAAGACATCAAGAGTAGGGGGATTCTTGTCAAATTGACCGGATTCTTCCTGAAGGCAGGTCAGGGTGATCAGATGTCAGGAGTGGAGGATTCTTTCTAAACTGAGTGAGCAGGACAGGACTCTTGCTACAAAAATGCAGGCCATGATTGAGGCCTAGTCAAGAAAAGAATCAGAAGATCTGTCTACAGTTTGGTCAAGAAGAAAGTCTTTGTCCGTACCTGTGAGGATCTGCCCTTGGCCATAAACATCCCCAGGCCAGAGAGGGTGTGCTATTAAATACAGATAAAAGCACCATGAGAAATAGAGTAGAAAAAAGGAAAAAGCTTTATACTTTAGTACTTTTAATGGCATGTTCCCTGTTTTTTGAACAAGGGACTCTGCATTTTCATTTTGCACTGGGCCCACAAATTGTGTAACCAGCCCTGTCTACCACCCAGGTAGCCTGGATACATGTACATCTCTTCCCTTGGAATTCTAATTCTTCAGGCAGAAACTTGAGAAAAGTTTAGCCTGAAAACCCTTCTTGCCACAATCTGGTTTCCTGACCTCCCTGTGAGCAAATGCTTGGACAAGGCCAACCGCGTGTCTCCCAAGAAAGAAATAATTGTTTGGCATGGGGAGGTTGAAATTGAGATTATGGAAGAAAGTATTCTCTCTCTCTGGAGAGGCAAGTTTCTGTTGATAATGAACTAATCCAAATGCCTAAGCAGAACATTAACATCAGTATTTGCATTGGTGCAACTTGCTGGTCCAGGGCTTCCCTTGAGTGTTGATACTATGGTGTAAATGTTGTGTTCCCCTGAAATTCGTATGTTGAAATCCTAACCCACAAAGGTGATAGTATTAGGAAGTGGGCCCTTTTGAGGTGCTCAGGTCATGAGAGTGGGGCCTGCAGGAATGATTAGTGCCTTATCAAAGAGGCCCCAGGGAGACGCCTAACCCCTTCTACCCTGTGAGGACACAGAAGAAAGCACCAGCTGTGAACCAACCAGAGGGTCCTCACCAGAACATGACCCTGCTGGTTCCTTGATCTTGGACTTGCAGCCTCCATAACTATGAGAAATAAATTTCTATTGTTTATAAGCTACCAGGTCTGTGCTATTTTGTGAAGGCAGCCTGAATGGACTAACCCAAGTGGGGACTAACTGGCCTTATGTTTGTATTCCTAGAAGATTTACCAAAGTGGTACTTCCTGAACAGAAATGAGGACTTAGCACAAGGACAAATTATAGTTCCCTGTCCCTACCCCTAAATTGCAGATTTCCAACTTTAAACACATGAAGGTCCAGCCTCCACAAGTTCCCTGATAGCAAAAACTTTTGAGGCTCTAGTTATTGTACTAAGATAGTTTTTCCAAAAAATTATCTATTGGTTTTTAGAGAGAGGAAGTGAGAGAGAGGGAGGGAGGGAGGGAGGGAGCGAGAGAGAGAGAGAGAGAGAGAGAGAGAGAGAGAGAGAGAGATCCATCAGTTGCCTACCTCATGCACCCCTACCAGGGATCAAACCCACAACCTGGGTATGTGCCCTGACTGGGAATTGAACCTTCACCTTTTGGTGCATGGGATGACACTCCAACCAACTGAGTCACACCAGCCATAGAAGATTCTTTTACTTTATTTTTCACCAGGCTTTATAGTATGGACTTTGTCTGTGGACCATACTTTTCTGCCTTCTGGACTTGTCCTTGAACTGTCTTTTTCACTTTCTCATTTTATAGAACACGAAAAACTTCACAGGAGAGGTGAGAATGGGTAAATTATTATTGAAAATAAAATTATTTCCTGATCTCCCTTTTCTATCTACATGTTAAATATTTGTGAAACTCTATCATTAGTCTCTGATTAAGTAAAATAGTAACAAATGGATTGAAAGAATAGTGTTTTCATTCTAAAAAATTACTCTTTTATGAAAACTTCATCTGTACCAGATAGACAGTGTCCAGTGTGATTATTCATATTACAGTCTAATTCTCCCTTTTTCAGGATATTTTACAGAGAGCTGCTCCTTGCCCCAAACTCATGCCTCAACTTTCCCTTTCTTTCTTCTCCACCAAATAGTTTCCCATTTTAGTAGGTCTTACAGTCTGTTGATGTAAACGTTTGATCTTTGGAGTTTTTGTGTCTGAGAATGACATTGTGTCTGACATTTCGTTTAGTTTTTAAGACATCAAAGCCTAACCTCAGAAGAGGAAATCGTTTCTTGTAGAGAGCTAGTGCCAACTGTTGATAGTAGCTCTCTGCGGTGCATTGAGGAGTATGTAAGGGCTGAGGAGTATGCTGAACATCTGAGTTCAGCAAGGCAAAGTCAGATTGATTAGTGCTGTCTACCCTGAGGGTGAGATGGGGAGTGAAGTCAGGGATGCCACATATTCTCTAACCCTCCTTAGCCCGAAGGGGGAGTACTATGACATTTTCAAACACCATGGTAGAAGCAGCTGTGGTAGGAATCAATAAAGGAAGACAGTTTGGACTGAGGAGGCCTTTTGACGTCTCTAAAATCTCACTTTGCCTGCTCCTTGGCCTCTTAACACCCTCACGGTTTTGCCTCCTCTGGGTGGTCACCTTTTGATGATTCTCCTGTTATTATATGTAACCCATGATGGGTTGGGTGATCGAACATTGTAGATAAGGTGTAGTACAGATCTATCAAATGAGGCTTTTTAATTAAGTCAATTTGACTCACTCAATAGGTCCAAATGCCTTTCCAAGGCTATCTATCTCTGTAGAATTTTGTAGGGGAGAAGAACAAATAGAGATCAAGACAAGATGGCGGACTTAATGCATGTTTGAACATCCTAGACTACTGAACCTGCTGAGGCTGGGGGTGGGGGACAGGGTGAAAGTGGAAGGGAGGAGGGCAAGTCAGAAACCTGTGATGACTGCAACTTTCATAAAGAAATGGGTAGAGGTCCTGGCCGGTTTTGCTCAGTGGATAGAGCATCAGCCTGCAGACTGAAGGGTCCCAGGTTCGATTCCGGCCAGGGGCACATGCCCGGGTTTCAGGCTTGATCCCTAATAGGGTGCATGCAGAAGGCAGCCAATCAATGATTCTCTCATATCACTGATGTTTCTATCTCTCCCTCTTCCTTCCTCTTTGAAATCAATAAAGAAATATATTTTAAAAAAGAGAAAAGAAATGGATAGAGGATGGATGTGAAAGTTTGGGCGAAGTGAAGGTTGTACTTTGTTCTGTACCTATCTCTGATTACTGATAATGAGCTTCACGATCCTGAAAATGAAGTTACATATAAATCTTCTCAAATATCTTCCCTTTCCATTTAGTTGTTACTTTACCCCATCATGATCATGTTTATTTGACATGAGTTTTCCTGAAATCTGGCCTGAATCCTTTTGATTTGGGGACCACATGAGTGCTCACCAGCTTGGGGGTAGCACAGCTGCAAAGCACAGAGCCTCTGTTCTTCATCACATTTTTTCTGAGTTTAAAGATTTCAGAGGGATGGAGGAAGGAAAGGTTTCCTTTTTGCTTCAAGTTGCCTCAGGAATAAAAACGTGGGCTAGGTTCTCTGTAAGCTTCTTTGAAATGAAAGTTCTGTTTTGAGAATTAAATTGGGTCAGACTAATTCTGTGGGACATCAAGGTTTCTGGGATTCCGAAACACTACTCATCTTCATAAAAGTCAAATAAGGATAAGCCTGGAAGTTGACCCACCAACTAAGGAGAATTCTGACTATAGAAATCGACCCTAAAGTGGCTCTTCACTCTCTAGGCAACCTCAGTGTCCTCCAGGACCAACACAGAAGCAAGCCAAGCAGTTATTAGAGATCTGATTCAGTCCCTGAGCAAAATATGAGCATGTGCTTTGGGTGAAAGGTCATGGAATCCTCTTGGTCACATCTTGATGGCTCCACATGTTATATTCTCTGAGTACAGAAGACTCCAGAAGGAAACTCCTCAACACAAATCACTTCTGTGATGGGTGGTGATGCTTGGCAATGTCATGTTGCTTGCTGCTCAGGCTTGTTGAACTTCATGTCAAAGTATTCGTGTGAAATACTGTGGTGAGGGTCCCCCATGCAAAGTTGGCTCTAAACATTTTCATTTTCTTGTAAATAATTACTGTCGGGGGGAAAAGATCAAATAGAAAGAAAGAGTTCAGTGTTCTAAGTCCTTGTGTCCCATCCAAATCTGTTTTATAAAGTCTCTGTGGAAGAAGCAGAAATATGATTTTAATGGCCTGGGTGGGTTCTTGCATTATCCGTGCACAAAGCAGTAGGTTGAGAAAGCTTAGTGCTCTGAATCACCCAATGTACTTTATACATTTATTTAGAGAAGAATAGTTTAGTTTTAATTATTTATGGTAATAGGTCTCAGTGCACCAGTAAACGTCCTTGGGTGCATATTTTGTAAAAGTAATGAAGTCTTTGTAATGCGAGCTTTCTCTTCAGCTACAAGCTGCCCTCTCTTTGCTAAAGAAACCAGAGCAGAGGAGTGTGTCTGTGTTTGTGTGTAAGAGTGTGTATAAATTACCAGGCTTGAGGTTTAGCAAGACGCTATTGAACTTGATTGAGGACTTTTGAGAATTATCTCTGGATGTAGTGAGTACATTCCCCCAATCACCCTCCTTTCCAAGCATCACATTAGCAACTCAACCAACGAAAACATTACCAAGAAGGAGATGAGCAGTCTGTCAGAATATTTTTTGTCATTGTTATTTTCTTTAGGTGTTTTTCTTGTTGTTTCTTCCTCTGTTGCTACAATCTTAGGGTATAGTAATAAAACACACTATAAATCTACTCTTTCCCTCTGGCCTGAGTTGTATATATTGCAGTTTCTGGGTAAGTCTTATTATGTCAAGGAACCTTCTCTCTTCTTTGCTTCTTTCCTCTGCTTCTTTCCCTTTGTCTCCTCACCCTGGGATTAGCTCCCCTCCCCCTCCTGGGAAACTTCCACACGCCAAAACCAGAGAGACTGTACAGCGGGCAATGGGCATGCATGTGTCACCCATTTAACTAACAATTTGAAGGGCTAAGATCTCCAAAATTACAGGTTCAGTTTTGCGCTATTTTAGGAGCCCTCCGCAGAGCCAAGTTAGGAGGCCCAGCAAATAATTCGCATTATTGAATGTAATGTGAATATGGTTGATATTCGCGTTACATTAAATAAAGCAAACCCCTGGCCCACTTTGATTTAACATTTACAGCTTTGAAATTTGCAGGTGACCTAAAAGGTGCTGGTGTGTTGAAGTTTGCATTAGGAATTCCCATTCCATAGGGGTTTTGTGAGTTGTAAATGAAATGATGCCTGTAAAGTACTTCTCAGGAAAGAACCAGCCAAACTTGAAAGCTGGTGGGTGAGAGCCACTTAGCTAATGGACAGACCTGATCACATCTTAATTACTGATGCCAGAGATTTGGAGACTCAAGAAGTCCCTTAAAATTTGACTATAAAAGTGTTATTCCATTTAGCCTCACCATCGCTCTTGGGCTCCAAGACAGAGACCGATTATTAAGAAAGCTGTATGGAGATTATTATGCTAAGTGAAATAAACCAATCAGAGAAAGATAAATACCATATGCTCTCACTTATATGTGGAATCTAATGAACAAAATAAAATGATGAGCAAAATGGAAACAGAGGCATGGATACACGGCACAGATTGACAGCTGTCAGAGGGAAGGGAGTTTGAGGGATTGGACAAAAGAATGTCAAAGGATTAATAAAGAAATATATATGCATAACTCATAAACACAGACATCAGTGTAGTGATAGCCAGAGGGAAGAGGGAGCAGGGGATGGGTAGAGGTAGGCAAAGGAGTAGGGGGTGGGAGGATGGGGACATCTGTAATAGCATCCTATATCCTATACAATAAAAGGCTAATATGCAAATCAACCGAACAGCAAAAGGACTGGTTGCTATGACACACACTGACCACCAGGGGCAGATGCTCAGGAGCTGGCCCCTGGTGGTTAGTGCACCAGAAGCTGGGGCTTACGCTGGGGAGCTCAGCAGCAGCAGTTGGACATCCCTGAGGGCTCCTGGACTGCGTGAGGGTGCAGGCCGGGCTGAGGGCTCCCCCCCCCCAGTGCACAAATTTCGTGCACTGAGCCTCTAGGCCAGTGGTCAGCAAACCGTGGCTCGAGAGCCACATGTGGCTCTTTGGCCCCTTGAGTGTGGCTCTGCCACAAAATACCATGTTCAGGCTCACATGTACAGTGCGATTGAAACTTCGTGGCCCATGCGCAGAAGTTGGTTTTTGGCCTGGGCGAGTCTATTTTGAAGAAGTGGCATTAGAAGAAGTGGGGGATGTGGGTCGGTTGGGCAATGGGAGACACGGCGCAGGCGGGCCACAGGATACGCAGCGCGGGGGGAGGTGCATGCGATTCATGCACGAGTTGAGTGAGCCAGTCAGTCAGCGGTCTCATGTGCAGTGGTTAGTGCTAGTCACGTCCACAAATCGCGCGCGGGTGACAAAAGATAGAAGAAACAAGTATATAAGACGTGTGTGGATGGGAGAGTTGCAAGGGGTCGACCTCAGTGAACGTACCTCAATCAGATTGAGGACGTTTTTAGCAAAGGCCAGCTTAGGAGTACCCTAATTAAGTTAATAATAATGTACTACCGAAAAGGAAACTAAGATGGCGGCATAGATAAACACCGGGAAATAGTCGCCTCACACAACAATTGAAAAATATCCCAAAGGACGGAGCAAACATCGTCCAGAACAACAGGAGGCTGGCTGAGTGTAAATTCTACAACTAGAAGAAAAGAGGGGCACGCTGAGAGCCAGAGGAGCTGCGGAGGTGAAGTGCAGAGGTACAGCGGCGGCTGGCGCGCGCGGAAAGGGGGTGGCACCTGAGGACGCGGCTGTCTTTTTGAATCACAAGCTCCCGACTGCTCTGAACTCCGGTTCCGGGAAGTCTCTGGGGACCCAGGACTCATACGGGGAGAAGCTAGTCTGTCAGGCGGCAGCGGGCGAACTTGAGGGCGGCTTTCCCTCAGAGGTGCTTGCAGCCGTTACCGGGACACTGAGACGCGCAACTCCGGGCGCGGAGAATCACCATAGCTGCTTTCTCCGCCCTTTGATTCCCTGAGACCCCGCCCCACCCAGGCTGCAGCAGAGGCTTTGGCATGTGAATGTACCTAACTACAGCCCAGCCAGGCAGACCCGGAACTTCCAAGAGAAGGCCCAAGGCCCCGCAGCGGCTTGCATTGCTTCACAGCTGAGCCTCTTCGTGGCTCCTGCTGTGTGGCCTCAGGCAGGGGCTGAATTAGCATCTCCTTAGATCCAGGAGCCACTGTACCCAGTGGTCAGAGGGGGACCATTCTCCCACTTCAGACACAGCTGATTCCCACAGCCAATTGGCCTGGAGGTCAATTCCTCCCAGTGATCCTACAACAACCAAGGCACCAAGAGTGCACCAAGAGTGTCCACCCCAGGTAACTGGGGAGGCTGAGCTACTGGGCCCTACAGGACACCTGGCGCGCAGGGCCACTCTATCAACACAGGGAAGCAGCCAAAATGCGGAGACAAAGAAACAGGTCACAAATGGCAGAAACAGAGGAAAGCAAACGACTGGATATAGAGTTCAAGGCCACGTTTATAAGGTTTGTCAAGAATTTTATGGAAACCGCCGATAAATTTAATGAATCCCTCAAGGAGTATAGTGAGACCATGGAGGACATGAAAAAGGACCAACTAGAAATTAAGCATACACTGACTGAAATAAAGAATAATTTACAGAGATCCAACAGCAGACAAGAGGATCCCAAGAATCAAGTCAAAGATTTGAAATACAAAGAAACAAAAAATACCCAACCGAAAAAGAAAAAAGAAAAGAGATTCAAAAAATATGAAGATAGTGTAAGGAACCTCTGGGACAACTTCAAGCGTACCAACATCAGAATTATAGGGGTACCAGAAGCAGAGAGAGGGCAAGATATTGAAAACCTTTTTGAAGAAATAATGACAGAAAACTTCCCCCACCTGGTGAAAGAAATGGACCTACAAGTCCAGGAAGCGCAGAGAACCCCAAACAAAAGGAATCCAAAGAGGACCACACCAAGACACATCGTAATTAAAATGCCAAGAGCAAAAGATAAAGAGAGAATCTTAAAAGCAGCAAGAGAAAGACAGTCAGTTACCTACAAGGGAGTACCCATTCGACTGTCAGCTGATTTCTCAACAGAAACCATGCAGGCCAGAAGAGAGTGGCAAGAAATATTCAAAGAGATGAATAGCAAGAACCTGCAACCAAGATTACTTTATCCAGCAAAGCTATCATTCAGAATGGAAGGTCAGATAAAGAGCTTCACGGATAAGAAAAAGCTAAAGGAGTTCATCACCACCAAACCAGCATTATATGAAATGCTGAAAGGTATTCTTTAAGAAGAGGAAGAAGAAAAAGGAACTCTTACCATTTGCCACAGCATGGATGGAACTGGAGAGTGGATAAATACCACAGGATCTCACTCATTTGTGGAATACAATGAATAACATAAACTGATGAACAAGGACTGATCCAGAGACGGAGAGGCATTGATTGGACTGTCGGGCCTTGGAGGGAAGGTAGGGGAGGGTGGGGGCAAGGGGGAAAGATCAACCAAAGGACTTATATGCAAGCATATAGGCCTAACCAATGGACACGGACAACGGGGGGGGGGGGGGGTGAGGGGATGAGCGGGGGGGGGGGGGGGGGTAGAGGGTACACATATGTAATATCTTAATCAATAAAAAATATATATATAAAAAAGAAAACTGAAAAGAAAAAAAATAATGTACCTACCTATATAGTTTAAGTTTAAAAAATTTGGCTCTCAAAAGAAATTTCAATCGTTGTACTGTTGATATTTGGCGCTGTTGACTAATGAGTTTGCCGACCATTGCTCTAGGCAACAATAAAAATTAAGTTTAAATAAATAAATAAATATAAGAAGTGAAACTGATAGATGGATAGAGGAGTGGGTAGATGGGTAACTGTGTTGCCAATATAGCAACATATTACTATTTAAATCTAGATGCTGGGCATATGTGTTCACAAAAATTTTTTCAACTTTGCTATATGTCTGATCAATTCATAATAAATTTGGGGGAACTATGTTCATGTAATCAAAAGTAATCTTATTAATTATTTTTAAAAAAGAAAGAAAGCTGTATGGAAGTGCTTCATTCTCAAATGAGAGTCCAAACATCATAATCATTCAGACAGAACAGTTCTACTAATATCAGAATTATCCACCTATAGATTAGACATGGCTTTTGTGTGAGTGGAAAAGACTGAGCAATTCTACATCACCTGTGACATCATCTTGCCAGCAACAAAGTCTTGAAATTGATCAAGCCTTTGGATCTAACTATGATTTCACAGGAAATATATGAGACAGTAGAACATTAAAAAAACAAAAAAACACTGTGAGGATGGAATCAGCAAAATCTAGACTGTGGGAAATTCAATAGGTCAAAAAACCAAGTTTCTTCAATTAAAAAAAAAATTACAGGATAAAACAAACATAGCGATAGGAAAGAAACAGAAAGTAAGAGAAGAGACTTAACAAACTTATCAAACAATTGCAATGTAGGGATTTCATTTGGATACTGAGCCAAACGAATAAACTGTAAAAAGAAAAGAAAAAACATATAAGACAAGTGAAGACGATTGGGAAAGTGGGAACACTGACTGGAGATTTGATCATGTTAAGGAATTATTGTTAATTTTTGCAAGTGTGATAATAAAAGTATTATAATTTTGCTTTTAGAGGGGAAAGAAAGCCCTTATTTTTTAGAGATACACAAGTAAAATATGTGAAATGACATCTTGTCTGGTATTTCTTAAACACAATCAAAGGTGGAACAAAACTGGCTGTTCATTTATGCCAGATGAAGCCAGGCGGCAGACGCCCTGGGAAGTCGATACCGTTTTCTCTCTTTGTATGTGTTTGGGAAATCCCATCTTTCTTCCCCCCCCCCCCCCCCATTAATGGAAACCACTAAAAAATGAAATCAGTGTAGGATGAGAGGAGGAGAGAGAGAGGGCCCAGAAAAACAAAACAAAAACAGAAAACGTCATTGATCTAATAGAAGGCAGGAAAGAAAGAAAGGGAGAGAGGTTTGCCCAAATAGTAGTCTCCCAGGACGGGAATGCTGTTTGTGAGCCTTACATAAGCACTTTTGGGCTCCCCAGCGAAAGTGCACTTGGAGCGAGGACCCGGCCCTGGACCCGGCCCTCCTGTGGCAGGTCCCGGGGCCTCTCTGGGCCAAGGTGTGTCTGGGTTCTCAGGCTATATTAAGAGCCGGGCATCCTTTGACCGCTGGCAGCTTGGTGACAGCTGGCTGGGGCTCGGGATGCAGTTTGCTGCCACCGGAGAAAGCAGAGCCAACTGGATCACATGAGGGAGTAACCTGAGCCCTCCCCTGCAGCCCGGTGAGCTAAATTTGAACTTGCCTGCCTCTGCTGTGGCTCTTCAGGGACAGCCAACCCTTCACACACTCGTCCAACAGCGTCAAGTCTTTCACAGACTTTTGAAATAGGATTTGGCAGCTTTCTAGTAAGAGAGATTTTCAGCCTATTTGAATGAAAATAAATGTCAAAAAAATAAGAGGGGAAATGAGGTTACAGTAGCGAATACCATAAAGATGGCTGCGTGGTAGTGACGGTATTTTCAGAGCATATGGGGCTCTCGCGGAGGAAGAGAGCCTTTCTGCACCCTCTCCAACAGTGCTGTGCATTTCAGCTCCTCTCTTCTTCCCAGGTCGGTCCTTCCAGCTGCTTCTAGTTATTTTCCCATATGTTCTCTGATTTCCCCCCCTTTGATTTCTTTTTTCAAAGTAGAACCATGCTTACTTATCGTCATCTACTAAGCACTGCGTTTATTCCCATATTTCTCCCCGGATATTTCTCTCTTATTGCATTTACCATCTTCATTCCTGTCCCCACTACCTCTCTGTTAAACCTTGAAACACACACACGCACCACACGCACCACCTCTCTCCTCTTTTTCCTCTGGATTTCCATACCTTCTTCTCTCTGGAACTCGGTGGGGTGTTCTGTCCGTGCTTTTGTCCCCTCTGGTGTGTGTGATGCCCATGAAAGGATCAAGTATGGAGAAGCTCTGAGAACGGTCAGAATATGTTTGGACGTGGAAAGCTTCTATCGTACCTCCTTCGCTGGTGGAGGTTGCTGTCCCTTTTTTATCCTCCTGGAGCATTTACGAGGGGTCATGTCTAGATCTTTCTTCGTTTTGCTCATAAAATCTCTTGGGGCTCTACAAGTCAGATTGCCTTTTTCTTGACCTATTGCTCAGAGAAGGGATTTCCTGCGAAATGTAAGATTTTGACTAGGAGCCCAGACAGACAAAGGTGTTGAGTCTAAGTGTGAGCTCTTGCCCCCTTGAGGCTACCAAAAAGCTGTCTCTTAAGTCGTTTACAGTGGATTGCCTGTAATCTTTTCATGGTCGGTAATGAATTTCCTGGGATAACTGAGTGGTTAGCATTTCTTAGACTGCACAGGTCACTACTCCAACTTAAACTTGGGACGTAGGTTTCAGTAGGCTGGGAGGAGGAAGAAGCTGACCAAGTTGCTTTTCCAACATGCCTCATAACAGGTGGTGTGGGAGAGTAAGCTGAAATGGAACCTCCTGGTTAAATATCTTTTAGACTCTAAAGTTTGGAAGATTATTCCAGAACATTGAGGGTGACTTGGACCCACCTCTGCCATAACTGGTTTCTGGTTCTGCTTTAGTCACATCAGTGTGTGTTGTGCATGGCTTCTAGGCCTTGATAATGGACTTGGACCTTCTACCACGGTCATGTCCTTTTTGTCTTACTAATATAGGGTTGAGTTAGTGGCATCATGGTACAAAATTCTTGTGCAGTATTGTACAAGTGTGTATTCATGCATACCTGTTTTTTTTATTGCATATCATAAATATTCAGGACATTTTCTTTTCTGACCCATCAACTTTTTAAGTTCAATTTTTTTAATTTTAAAAAGATAATTGATGTAACTCAAATTTTATTTTACTTTTAAATGTTATGTATTGATTTTAGAGAGAGAGCCAGAGACAGCGAAACATCAATTTGCCGTTGCACTTACTAATGCATTCATTGGTTGCTTCTTGTATGTGCCCTGACCAGAGATCAAACCCACAATCTTGGTGTAATGTGATGACACTCTAACCAACTGAGCTAACCAGCCAGGGCCTGTAACTCAAATTTTAAAAAATATAAAAGTATATACAGTAAGAAATCTTCCTTTTCTCTCTGTTCCCATTACATCCAACCAGTTCCCATTCCTGCAAACAACCAATATAATTAGATTTTGTGTATCCTTCCAAATATATTTTATGTATATACAAGAAAAAATATATATAGATACACTCTTTTTTCCTCCTTTTTTCACGCACATGGCATTCTATTTTATCCACTTTTTCGCTTACTCTTTTTTTTTTTAAGCTTATTTTTTTCAGGCAACAATAAGATTTTGATATATTCTAACACTTCCCTCATTCTTGGCTGTCTCTCCTCCCTTTTCTCACTCTTCCATTTCGCATCCCTAAAATGCATTAATCTGAATTTTTTATATTAGATACACATTACCCATTCACTGATGAGTTTTTATCGTGTTAATCCTACACATTTTCCACTCAATGTTGTCTGTTTATATGTAATCCCCCAAACTATGTAATATACACATGTCTTGTTAGTACATAATTCAGCATAGCACCAAGAATAATTATGAATTTGACAAATATATTTTCCCAACTTTGACCCCTGACTTCTTTGCCACCCACTTAGTGTGTCAAAAGGTCACAGGAACCCAGCCGCCATGGCTCACTGGTTGAGCGTCGACCTATGAACCAGGAGATCATGGTTCGATTCCCAGTCAAGGCACATGCCTAGGTTGTGAGCTCCATCCCCAATGTAGGGTGTGCAGGAGGCAGCTAATCACTGATTCTCTTATCATTATTGATGTTTCTATCTCTCTTTCCCTCTCCCTAACTCTCTGAAATCAATAAAAGTTTTTCTTTTCAAGAAAGATGTCATGAAGTCAGTGGTCAATGGAATATGTTGTAAAAATGGGTCTGATTTGTGCTTCCATCCTCCTCTATGTATAACAAAAACATTTCCCTTTCCTTCCTTCTAGCTGGGAAGTATTTAGCTTGTTTTGGGGTTTTGTTTTGGGTTTTTTTGCTAAACACAGAAGAGACCTTTGCTCGGACACAGAAAGTGTTCTTTCCTTCCACTTCAGTTGAGCTTGCCAAAACTGAAGGCAGATGCCCTTGAGTGGGTAATAGAACTATGTAACGAGTTTGAACTTGAAGAGACTCCGAGGCAGCTGAGAAATGGCTAATAGTGTACACTGATGGCCAGTAGCTTCTAAGCATTAAAACAGTGGTGGACCCATTCCTACACAATTTTCAAGGTTCAGCCACATGCAATTAGAATGATAGTTCTAACCAATCTGATGTAACATAGGTGAGTCTAGTTATAGGCTCTCTGACAAGTGTTCAGACATAATTACCTGTTTGGGCTTTCATCTCCTGTTCCTCGCATGGTCTCTGGAACTCAGTAGGTACTTCAATGTTCATTAAACAAATGGTAATGTGCTCTTACAGTTCAGTGCCATATTATAATATTTCACATATGGTTCTAATAAAGTAAAAAGTTGTATAGCCTGGCTGGCAAAATAATTATCACCCCTCCCCCAATTTTATTAAATATCTTTTGATTCATGAAATTTATATTTTATTAGTTCATCTATTACTTGCGAATCTCTGAATAACAGAACTGTGTCTTTTATGATGGGGAATGTTGGACCAGATGTCACTTGAAAGGTATCTTTCCCTAAGTATGTATTAATGTGCTAGCTTGAACTCAAAACTGGCCTATCAGGAATGGTTAATGTTTTCCTCATGAGGAACCTTGAGGCAGTTGAATGTTACAATTTTTGTGTGTGTTTTTATTAGCTACAGAACCTTGCCAATTCACTCATTCTAATCTGCCAGTGCTGTAATTATCACACACAAAAAGTATTGTGGCAAATTAACCCCACTTCTCAATTCAAGCTTAATAGGAAAGAGTTATTTTGAAAGCTCAGTGGATTATAAGTACTACTTTACAAAACACACCGTAACACATGTATACTTTGAGATACAGCCCTAAATAGTTAAACAAGTTCATTGGCATTTAACTGGGCATATTTCCAGCCTTTATTTTCCCCTACTGACTTTGTTACATAGATGTGTCTAACTAGGTGCTGGCCAAGGGCCTCCTGGAAGCCTGCAGCTGCGTTGGAGGGGAGCATAGACAGCCCCATGTGTGGGGTGAGAATGGACATCATTGGAGATATGTGTGACTTGAACAATAGCTCCATTGGAATATCACTGAAAGAGTGATACTTGATTATAATCAGGGGTTATGCAGTGAATCTGTGGATTCAAGGCAACCATTAATTTCTTAGCATAATCTAAGACTCATAATAAACTTGCTAGAAAGAATAAAAATGCAGTCTTGGATGTTGTGACCGTTGCAGCTGGAACAATAGGGATAATCATGACAGCTTATCTCTAAAATAAGTTCTTGCAGGAGTCAGTGAGTGGAGACTTACAGCAGACTTTTAGAGAACTAACTTCAAACGAGATTCTCACTGTAATAAGGGTCAAATTGTTCAATGAAAATGACCAAGACCTTTTGAGGATTCTAGATCCTGCCTAAACCATCACAGTCAACTGGGACATTTCTAGAGACCTGGTATGCTCTCTCTTCCGCCCTCGGCCCCACTCATGGCCCAGGCTGGCTTGAAGTTTTCCATTGGCCAGTCGGCCAGGCATCCAGAGAGACCTCTCTAACCACAGAGCTTCCTGGACACTGCAGAGCCCAGGAAGAGCTCTTGTGAGAGCCGTGGTGCAGCCCGAGTGTCTGGTGAGATCAGACCTGAAGAGAAAGTGCGATAAGGAGAGAGTTGAGTCATTAGTCACCTCTTTTAACTAACTCTCTGAAGTTGGCCGGCTTCACACTAGACCTAGTGATTAATGGTAAAGAGATAGCTCTTGCAATTCAACTGCTGTAAGTAGAAGGAAACTTAAAGCTTCCCCTGAGCATTCGCTTCCTCTTCAAATGCTTCAAAACAAGTCCCTGCACCATAGGCTGATGCCGGTTCTCATCTTGCACGCAGGCCTGGTGGGGTAGAGGGAAGGGCTAGGCGTGCCCTGCTGGACAAGGACCTGTGGTTCTCTGCCTTTTCACAGCAATTTCCCAAAGGGAGAAACAGAGCCACACAATCGTGGGACACAATGGCAGGCCTGAGAGACCGTTCCTATCAGAAAGCACACACACGCAAAGAAAACCAATTTGCAATTTTCTAAAGACAGTTTGGAGTTTGCCGAAGAAGTGCTTTTCATTCAGGTATCCCCTGTAGAAAGGTACATATGCAAAAGTTAAGAAAATGCAATACTGAGAATAATTCTTTTTCTGGCTTTGAAAAATTTCCTGATACTTAAGCAAGAGTCTTAGTTCCGGAGTCTCAATTACCCAGTTAACAAAAGGTGATACTGTATGGATCAAGTGAGCCCCAGCACGCACCCAGCTGCTCAAACGGAAATCTAGGAGTCATGCCCATACCTCTCTTCTCATACCCAATCCGTTAGCCTCATTAATTTACCCACTTTTCTCCCTTCCCATGGCACCATTATAATCTAAATCACAGCCACGTCTCACCTAAACTATTGCAATAACCTCCTAAGTAGAACTTACTCTTGCTTCCCTACAAACTACCTCTTGGTGGCCTGAGAGATTTAAAAAAAATATTCATGAGATCATGCCATTCATGAGACCATGTCATCTTCAATGGCCCCCTTCGAGGGCCATACTACTCCCAACTTTATTTCCCACCACAATCTGCCCTTATACTGCTTCCTGTGTAGGGCTCCCTAATTAAGCCAGGCTCTTACCTGCCTCAGGGACTTTGCCTGTGTTTCCTCCTATTACTGGTTCTTTCCTTTAAGGCCTCAGCATAACTCTTCTCCACAGAGAGGATGTCCCTGACCAAGCCCTCTCCCTCTTTTGTTATTCTCCCTCATGCTGATCTCTTCTCACCCACAACAAAGTCTAAGCCCCCTCCCAGACAGAAACCAGGTGACATGGATCAGTCTCCCACACATAGAGTAGTGCCTGGAACATAGTAGATATTTAGTGAATGTTTGTTAAATAAACAAAAATAGAAAGCTCATCCAGCTGGTAATACTTTAGGTGCTTGTCACTTAAAATCTCTGTTGCCTATTCTTCCTCATGTAAAAACCATTCTCAGCTCTTACAAAAACAGACCATGTGCTAGGTTTGGCTGAAGGCCATAGTTGCCAACACCTGATCTGGATTGAGGACGAAGTATATCTATGACCTAGTTACCACTATTGTGTAGCTTTAGGTGTAGGTTATAATAGAAAAGGTGGATCACATGTGCCAGTTGTTAGGTCCTTGCCCAGGATTAGTGCACCTGTCCCACTCCTGGACAGGCAGTTCCTGGAGAGGCAGCTCTATATGCTGATTCCTCAGCTCCTCCGAGCTCCCAGTCATGGCTGTGAGCTGAACACTGTCCCAATCAGAATGTCTCTACAAAATTTGGAATTGAGCCAATACATAGAACCAATTAGATATTAATAGGCTCCTGACATAAAAAATACAGTTGACCACTGAACAGTGCTAAGTTTAGGGCAGTGATGGCGAACCTATGACATGCGTGTCAGATGTGAACTCATTTTTTTGGTTGTTTTTTTTGTTAAATGGCATTTAAATATATAAAATAAATACCAAAAATATAAATCTTTGTTTTACTATGGTTGCAAATATCAAAACATTTCTATATGTGACATGGCACCAGAGTTAAGTTAGGGTTTTTCAAAATGCTGACACGCCGAGCTCAAAAGGTTCGCCATCACTGCTCTGTATCCTTGGCGGATTGGTTCCAGGACCACCTGTAGATACAAAAATCTGAGGAAGCTCAAGTCCCTTATATAAAACTAGAGGCCCAGTGCATGAAATTCGTTCACGGAGCAGGGGGGGGTGTCCTTCAGCCCGGCCTGAGTCCTTACACAGTCTGAGACCCCTCAGGGGGAGTCCGCCTGCCAGCTTAGTCAGAAATCCCTCTCGCAGTCCAGGGCTCTTGCAGTCTGGGACCCCTCGCTCCTTACCGCCTGCCACTGCGCTAGCCAGCTGTGAGCCCAGTTTCTGGCTGAGTGCACTGACCACCAGGGGCAGCTCCTGCATTCATTGAGTGTCTGCCCCCTGGTGGTCAGTGCACATTGTAGCAACCGGTCATTCTTGTCATTCCACCATAATGGTCACTTAGGCTTTTATTATATAGACTAGAGGCCTGGTGCACAGATTCATGCACTAATGGGGTCCCTTGGCCTGGCCTGTGGGGATCGGGCTGAAACTGACTTTCTGACATCCCCTGAGGGGTCCCGGATTGCAAGAGGGCAGTTATCAACTGGAATTGGGCTCCCTCCTCTCTGGTTTCAGGTGTGTCACCCAAGAACTGCAGCTGCCAAGTCATCGTAGCTCAGCAGCTCCTGCATTGAGCATCTGCACCCTGGTGGTCAGTGCACATCATAGCTACCGGTCAGAGCATCTGCCCCCTGGTGGTCATTGTGCATCATAGCTACCGGTCAGAAGGTAGGATGGTTGCTTAGGCTTTTATATTTAAAAATACTATAGATCAATGCCTACAGTTGCCCTTCTGCATCTGTAGATTCCCAACCACAGGTCAAAAACTACCTTTTGATTCACAGTTGGCTGAATCCACAGGTGCTAAACCCAGGCGTGTAGAGGGCTGACTACATATTTATTGAAGAAAATTTGCATACCAGGACCTGTACAGTTCAAACCCATGTTGTTCAAGTCAATTGTAGTTGGTCAGGTCCATGACAAACCAAAACAAACATAAGCTCATGTTTTCAGGGAATGGAGATGCCACAAGAAAAAAGAGGTCAGTGCACTAAAGAAGCTTAAAAAACAAGGAGATACACAGATAGAAACAAAACCTGGAGCCTGAGTGTCACCAGAGGAATAGACTAGCCTTGGGTCCGAATGAACGGCTCCATGTCCCACATGGTCTAAATGGCCTTCACTTATGTCCTTGTATATCTTTGAAGTGGTTTGTTGTTTCCTCTCCTTAATTGACCTAATTTGATAGAGTTTCTACTCCTGACTAGAGGAATGGGTGTTTCAAGTTATCAAAACTGTCAATCAATACACACATATTTATGGATATCTGTTATGTTTAAGACACCAGATAGACATGATAAGGGCAAACAAGTACATAATACAAGAAGTTGCTATTGCACTCAGGGAGCGTAAATCTAATTGAGGGATGAGGCTGAGATACATGAAATGATAATTAACAGTGGAAGGCCGTGTATGGTAAGTACCATATGTGTCTCCAAGACTTTTTAAAAATCAATTTTAATGGTATTGAAAGCAAAGTGCTGAGGAAATAATGGCTACTATTTCAAAAGAACTACACAATAGTGACTTTTGGCAAATGAAATTGCTTTTATCAAAATTACACTTTCATGGAAGTACTAGCATTTAAGGCACATTTGAGCAGGATTTCAAAACTGCTAACCATGAGTCCAAACTATGCTGAAAGAGAAAATTACTATCTTCAGGGGACCTAAAAAGTGTTTGGTCTTAACCACAAAGAATAGATAAAGTCTCTGGCGTGTCCAAAGTGAACTCTTGGGTATTTCAGCAATATGGGCATCGTGTTACCAGTTGCTTGAAAATGCACTGGCTGGTATTGTCTTTGTGCTGACAAAATATTCACTTAGAAAGGAAATCTTTAGTGGCCTGTGTCCGATGGGAGTGGATACAGGGATTAATTTGTCCTGATTTGTAGAAACACCTCCCTCCTCCTCCTCTCCACAAAATTCATCTCTCTCTCTCTCCCTTTCATGCTAAAAATCAATAAAATATCGTGTGTGTTTTTTTAAATAAGAGAAGTTGCAAAAACTTTAGATCAAGCATCCCTAACATGAGTTTCAGGGAGTGCTAGTTCTGCAAGTTGCCTTGGGATAAAAGTTTAGAGTTCAAGTTTGGGAAGCCTGAATTTCTTTATCCTCTCTTGAAGAGCCATGATCAACATTAGCATATTAAAACTCTTAAATTCCTGTAACAAAGAAAACATGTTTAACTACAGTTAAATGAAGATTTTCCAAATTTATTTTATCATATATTTTAGTTTTTCTCTCAAAGGTGACCTAAGATAAGGACTTGAGTACAGTTAGTTTGTTGAGAGAAGATTTCAGAAAACAAAAGTAAGGGGATGGGAAAAGTGAGGCCAGTTAGGAAAGAAAGACAATCAAGAGGTATTAATGACCTCATTACCGCTATAAACAATCGAGAGTTAGTTTTGCTAAGAACTCTCTAAAGATTCATGTAGAATGCACCAGAGAGTTGTCGTGCTTGAGGATAGAAAAGATTCAGCATTCATCCACTGACTCACATCCCTTATTGTTTGCGAGTTGCTCTAAGGGACTTTAACCTTTGTGTACTACTGAGTTCATCAGTTGATAAGCCTTCTCCAGCTTTGGAAAAGCAGACTGGAGAGATTCCATGATTCAATATGGGATACTGGCAATGGAATATGGAGCTATCTACCACCACAGTGCTGAAGTCACGAGGATGAAAGAGGTGTGGCATGGTGGTCACAAGCACCTGCTATATTACGTACTCTTTTAAAAATTAGAATTCTAAGTTATTGACATCTAAAATACCTGTATTCCATGTACATCATTTAGGAAATGCTGCTCTGTTTGAAACTATAGTGTCACCTATATCTAGTTCACCCTCCCATCACTCACCCCACCCCCAGCCCCACCTGGAACATAAAAGTCAACATTTCCAGCCCCCTGCAGTGACAGTGCTGGTCAATAGACTAAGAGTAAAGTTACATATGTCACTTCCAAGCTGAGGCAGTAACAGTCTCTGCCAAACTCTTCATCTCTCTCTTCCCCTGCAGTGGCAACTCTAAATGTACCTGTTGAAATGGCCCCAAGAAGGAAGCAGACAGGATCCCTGAGTGACACTGGAAGAAATGGCCCCAGTGAGCTGATTGACCTGCAATGGATTTTGGGTGAACAATAAATCAGTTTTTATGTGTTGATCCTTTAGAATTTAAGGCTTTGTTTATTACAGCAAAGCCCAGCCTATTCTCAACAACAGAACATCCTTAGAGAAGCAAAAGTCATTGTAAATCTAGGGTATCCCTTATACAGATATCTGATATGGGTAGCTGGTATTATAGCAGAAAACCAGGAGAGGATACAGAAAGGCTGAATTGTTGTCTGTGTTTTGTACTATAACTAACAGAGAATCATAAAGACAAGTGAAGAAAGGATCAAACCAGTGGCCCAAGCACTACATGGAAATGTCCTATTTCTGCAGAATGAGATGGTCAAGAGGGAGGTGTACCATTTGGTGAGGGCAGATATTAGCAAGCTCTCCCTGAAAAGTCAGTGTCATCTGGATGCTGTGCTTCTCTGCCCTGCTCTTGACTCTATGTGGGCTCATTGATCTATAAAATATATACTTGTTGGCAGATAGATGTGAATGATTGAAGCAAGTCTCCTACCCATAATTATTCTAATTTGTTTTCAGTACATTTTCCTATGAAAACTAGCTCTGTAATCTTGGCTCTTTAAACCTTGTTCAAATATTTTTCTGCTCCCTCTTTGGGGAATCTAATTGCACATATATCTGACTGAATTTATCCCACAGCTCATTAATGCTCTGTTAATATTTTAAAATTTTCATACTTTAATTTTGTTTTTTGTTTTTTTTAAAATATATTTTATTGATTTTTTACAGAGAGGAAGGGAGAGAGATAATTAGAAACATCGATGAAAGAGAAACATCGATCAGCTGCCTCCTGCACATCTCCCACTGGGGATGTGCCCGCAACCCAGGTACATGTCCTTGACCGGAATCGAACCTGGGACCTTTCAGTCGGCAGGCCGACATTCTATCCACTGAGCCAAACTGGTTTTGGCATTTTAATTTATTTTTTCTTTTTTAATATATTTTATAATACTTTAATTTTGAATAGTTTCTGTTGCTATGTCTTGAAGTCCACTAATCACTTCTTCTGCCACATCTAATATCCTATTAATCCCATCTAGTTTTTTTTTTTTAAATGTCTACCTAAATTTTGAATATTTTGAATCTACTTATATAAAAACCCTGGGTGTTTTTCACGGCCAGAATCTCGACCTACCAGAAGGAAGTCAGTCCTGCAGGGGTCATCTTGGAAACGGCTGCACCCTCCCCCAACTGTTTCCTGGAGGGCGAGGTTTCAGGCAGGAACCCGCCTTCAGAGAGGAGCATGGAAGTGAAATGATTTGTAATGGATCTATTATTGAAGCCACCTTTGCAAATACGACATCTATAGATCAGTGGTTCTCAACCTTGGCTGCACATTAGAATCACCTGGGAATCTTTTTAAAATCCTGATTTCTGGGCCTCATCCTCCAGAAATTGTTTCTTTGTTATGGGGTGGGGTCACAACATTAGTAACAAAGAAACAGAATTAAAACTTTATTGTGGGGAGCCGCTACAGTGTTTTGGACAGGTTCAAGCCTTGGACTGATGAGAGGGCACAGTCCTCTCATTGCCATGTGCAAGTCCCAGCTTGGAGGGCAGGGCCTTCCCAGCACAATTATAGCCAAGAGCTGTAGTTGTAAGCTTGAACCTATGGTCCGAACACATGGCCCCACGTGCCTGAGCAATGTAGGCTTGATAGAGTTCAGGTGCATGTAGTTGAGTAGGATTCAAACACAGGAGAATGTTGTAAACATCTTGGTCACGCCCTTACTTTGCCTCATAGCATCTGCTATAAAATAAAGGCATGGCTGTGGGCATGGTCGCTGTCTCTCAGAGAAGCAACGTCCCACTTTCATTCTCTTGTCTGTCTTTTCTAAGCCTTTCAGCCGCCCCCACTCAGGTTCACCCCTGGCCATGCTGTCGCACGGCACACTTTAGAAAGATCTGCCTCCACACTCGGAGGGTGGGTTCCTGCCTCAAACCCCACCCGTACAGGAAACAGCTCAGGGGAGGGCACAGCCGTTGCCAAAACAACCCCTGCAAGACTGACTTTCTTCTGGTTGGTCACCAGCCAGACCCCGGTCATGATGAACACCACCTGTGGTTTTTATATAAGTAGACTATTTTTAAAAAGGAGATAATGATGGGAGATCTGGAGTAATAAAATTAGTTGCCTATCATATCAATGCAGAAATTCAGTGTATGTATTATCTGCTATTTAGCCCTAAACGGTGTTTTTCTTCATGCACTGGATATATATATGTACTTGGTACAAATCAGAGTATGAGTTAGCCATTAGTGTTCATGTGCCCATACTGACAGTGCTATACCTGTAAACTAATCAGTGGTCCTCAGACTGAAGTGTGTATCCAAATCACCTGAAGGCTTGTTATAATACAACTTTGCTGGACACCACTCCCAGAATTTCCGATGCAGTAGGTCTGGGGTGGGCCCTGAGAACCTGCATTTCTAACATCTTCCCAGGTGATGTCGATGTTGCTGGTCGGGGGACCACATTGAGAAACACTGAACTGATAAGCATTATATTCACATAAGCTTCAGCCCTATCACTAGCCTGGACATCCCTGATGGATATGCTCAGGAAGTCCAGTAGAACTGTATGAAGCAATGGTCTGGGTGGTTTTTTTATGAATTCTATTGCTCAAAAGCCATACAATGGTATAGGGGATGCTACCTGTAATTCTGAATAATTCATAATTTCTCATCTTCATAGAAGGCCCAATGCCAGCTGGTGGTTGTTAGGTACAGAGGCACATGTAGCAGGTGGCAGTGAGATCTGCCAGCAAGGAACCATTGCAGGTGGAATATTCTCATCAAAGCTAACAGATTTGTTCACACTGATCTCTCCAGTGACAGTGCCAGGCCAGCCTAGTATTTGTGTTTAGAAAGGACGGTCCAGAGGAATAAGGTACTGACACAAGGAAACTTGAAAATGTTATGCTGAGTGAAAGAAGCCGTCTCCAAAGACCACATATTATATGATTCTGTTGATATGAAAATCCCAAACATGGACTCATTAGTAGTTTCTTAGGGTTGTTTGGGGTTGGGGGTAGGGGCAGGATGCTGTCTGGAAGCAGGGGAGTGGGGAGGAGGTCAGCAAAAGGACATGAGGTGTCTTTTTGAGGTGATGCAGATGTTCTAAGATGGTGGTAATGGTTGCATACATCTGTGAACATGCAAAAACCGTTGATTTGTCCACTTTCAATGGGTGAATTGTGTGGTATGTGATTTATATCTAAAAAAAGTTAAGAAGAAAAAGGACTGCCTGTGTGCACACTTTGTTCATCCTCACACTATGCTCACTGTCTCCCCAAAGCTTTCCTCAGTCTTATGCATGCATGAGCTTCAGCCTTGTCACCAACCTGGACTTCCCTGTCTCAGACACACACAAGGCACTAGTATTAGTGGCCATATCTAAAAGCGAAGGAGGGATTCCCAAAATATAACTAAGCCTTTGTTAACTATTATGTTTCTCTGAAGTGAAAGAAAAATATGGTATTAAAAAAGCACAAAAGGGCCTGGCCGGCATGGCTTAGTGGTTGAGCGTCAACCTATGAACCAGAAGGTCACAGTTTGATTCCCGGTCAGGGCACATGCCTGGGTTGCAGGCTTGATCCCCAGTGTGGGGCGTGCAGGAGGCAGGCGATCAATGATTCTCTCTCATCATTGATGTTTCTATCTCTCTTTCCCTCACCTTTCCTCTCTGAAATCAATAAAAATATATTTAAATAACAATTAAAAAGCAAAAAAGGAATAAGACTAATAAAATAGGAAAAAAATTCTGGCTTCTTTTAGAAAGTGATTTGTAAGATTAAAATGAAGTGTTCCAAGTATGAAAATCCGGAAGAAACTACTGAGACCTCCACTCCAGGGAGCACAGTTTGAAGGGGAACATGAGGCTAAGGCTGGAAAACACCATTATACATCCGAAGGCATAAAGGTAGTGTGGAGAAGCTAAGTCCTATTTTCTCTCAAGAACCATGGGGAGAAGCTGGTATATGAAGAAGAAGGCCTTGAACAGTCCAGGTCTCAGACACAAAAAAAGGAAAGCAAATGCTTCAGAAAATGAAACTCACTCCGGAAACAAATGATCTGAGTTAAATGATTACTATGTTCAGAAAGCATTTTCTGAGTACATATAATAGCCCCCAACATTATTGTCAGGCACTATCCTGGGCTCATGCAATGCAAAGAAAAGAGATGCTACCCAACTCTCAAAGCACTGAGTACCCGGTGGGGAAATTGGGCAAACCAGCGGCCATGGCACTTTCTGGTAACCACATTGATAAATGGCACTTTGGAAGCACAGAAGAGAGACAGGTAAGTTACACTGTGGACTCGGAGACAGCTTCCTGTAGAACGTGATCCTTGGTTGGGCTGAATTTTGAAAGGCAGGTAGGCGTTACCTAGAGAATGAAGGGGGTGAGGTGTGGCAGGTAGGACTTGAGAGCAGGTGAGGAACCCCAGCTTTAGAGGGCACCGTTTGGGTGGCTTGTCTCTTCCCTGACCCCAGCTTCTGCAGAACAGGTGGTCATGGTTTTAGATGTCCCTGAGGAACTCTGGCCCTTGGGGTCTCGTGACACCACGTCCTCCTTTTAGTCCTCCAGCCCGGGATGTGCTATTGCTGCTCATCTCCGGTTGTCTCCTCGTCCTGATTGACGTCTGAACTGTTCCGTTGCCTCTGTAACCAATTCACTACACCAAATGCCCTCCGCGCCAGACTTCAAAACAAAACACAATACAGAACAGGCAGGGAGGCATGGAAATAACCAAATAACCAGTATCATTTCTGATAGGAAGCTGCAATTACCTGTGAATAGCTATGGTGAACAGAGAAGAACAAATAAAACAAGAGAAGGAGGGTGTTAGTGCTAAACTGAAAGAACAGGAGCCATTGAAGGATTAAGCCGGGATCTGACATGCATGTGGGAAGATCATGCTAATTCCGGGGAGCATTGTAGAGAATGGGGTATTGAGGTTGACCATGGGTGGATTGGCGGCAGAAAAATCATTCAGGGAACTGTTTCAATAACCCTGAGGAGGGATGATGCTGGCATGGACTAGGCAGCAGTTCTCAAACCTTTTGGTCTCAGGAGCCTTTACACTCCTGAAAATTTAAAAGGCTCCAAGGTGGAGTCTTAGAAACCACATGCAGACACAGCCATGTGCTAGATGAGAGATGATTGGTTCATGCATATTTCTGTTTAAGGGTCAGGATAACATTTCTCAAACATCCCTCAGCTGACTCTCTCCCAGGGCTTAAATCAGTCACTGAAAGAGGGGGCAGACGGAATGTCCTGTTTGATTTAAACCAATCATTATTCTCTCTCAGGGGCCAGGGTTGGGGTGGGGTCCAGTCACCTCTGCAGCTTAGAGAGACGCCTACTCACAAGGAAGAATGTGGAGAGGTCAGTGCTGTGGGGGAAGAAATGATAGGATTCATCAAAGGCTCTAGCCTCCTTGTGATTAAACAGAGGGGCAATGAAGTAAGATGAGTCGAGACCCAAGGACCGGACTCTAAGGAACATGGACACCTGAGGAATGAGCAAAGGAAAAGGCAGTTCTGGAAGCAACTGAGTTGGTAGGAGGGACAGCAGAGAAGAGCGTGTCCTCCAAGGCCATTCTGGAGTTGGGCGCTACTAACATTAGTAGTTCTGACCTTGAGAAAATCACTCAGGTTTTCTCATCTGTAAAATGGGAGAAATAATTATGCCCATTTCATCCTTGCCGTTAAGAGGGGAATTAAATAGTATAGTATGTATAGTTTGCAGAGAACCCTGAGTAAATGTTAGTAGTGTTAGCATTCCATGAGGACCTGCTTCAGAGCCAGAAAGATAATCAGATGTAACAGAAGCCAGGAGAGAAGAGAATTTTAAAAATATCTCCAGTGATAAATACTAGAAAAAAGTCAGATAAGGTAAGGACCATCATGAAATGGTTAAGGGTTGTCTTGTTCACATTTTTAGTATCTACTATTGCCCTATATTAAACTAGTGCCCACAAAGGTTTTTCTTTTTTTGCACAAACTCCAGCCAAAGCAGGTCTTTCTTTCTGTCCCTGTGTAGCTGACTGCAGGACTTAGATTTTATCCACCACATTGTATCTAACGCTTGGTTTCAGTCCAGTGTTTCAACCTGACAAGATCGATTTGCATCATGGTCTGTCATGCTTACATCAGATGGATATTCTTCCATTGTGAATATCTATATATGTAATGAGTGCCTCCTGTGTATTTATTATCCAGTCTTATACCACTTATGCGCTAAGAATTTTTTAAAAAGAAGTAAATTTTCTCTAAGCTCCATTCAGTTTCCTCATCTGTAAAATGCTATAATTATATTTTATTGATTTCAGAGAGGAAAGGAGAGAGAAGCATCAATGATGAAAATCATTGATCAGCTGCCTCCCTCATGCCCCCAATCTGGGCATGTGCCCAAACCAGGAATCCAACCTTGACCTTCTGGTTCATAGGTTGACGCTCAACCACCGAGCCACGCCAGCTGAGGTATATTTTATTTCATACAGGGCTGTGATAAACAAGTAAAGGCCTGAGCATGTCCAGTACTCTGTCTAGCACAACCATGTCTCTTTTTCCTTGTTTCCTGCTCTGAGTGTCCTTCCTTTCTTACTTTAAATTTTTAAAAAAGTATTGCATTGCCCTAGTTGGTTTGGCTCAGTGGATAGAGCGTCGGCCTGCTAACTGAAAGGTCCCGGGTTCGTTTTTGGTCAAGGGCACATGCCTGGATTATGGGCTCCATCTCCATTGGGGGAATTGCAGGAGGCAGCCGAACCATGATTCTCTCTCATCATGGATGTTTCTATCTCTCTCTCCCTCTTCCTTCTTCTCTGAAATCAATAAAAAAAATATTAAATAAATAAATAAAATTAAAAAGTATTGCATTAACATATTGGTGTGCTTATGAAGAGAAATGACACATAGAACAGAACAATGTATTGAAATACCATTGATTACACTGAACGTGATGCTTTTTGAGTTGGTGACAGCTCCTTCTGGCTCCTTTTCTCCAGGTCCACTGATCCCTGCTCATGCCTCTCCCCTCACTGTACCTCACCATCCCCTCTAGCCCTCAGAGCAGGTCACAGTTCCTTCACTGCGAGGGGAAATATATTCATTAAGTCTCTGTGATGCCACAGTACCGGGTCAGGGCAGAAGATACTAAACGCTGAAAACAGCCTGTCTGCCTTTGTGGCCCTACTGAGCTGGAGTTCCTGGTTCTAACCTCCTCAGGCTAGAGTCTCTTCCTGTTCCTATATATCAATGATCTCTTTTCCTGGGGGAGACAGTTAAAAGAACGCTTCTGGTTCTTGCCCTCGCTCTCAGGTAACAGGCACATTTCACATGCATCTTCTTTCATGCTTTCAACAAATACTTCTTAAATCTTTATAACCCTGGGCCAGTCACAATAATAAATGCTAGGGATACTGCGGCGAGCGAGGCAGCAAGGTCCCTGTTCTCCAGGGATTTACAGTCTAGGGGGGTGGGGGGGGACCAGACAATAAACATACGGAAAAATGCACAGACAAGACAATATTAGAAATAAGTGTGCTACAAAGCATTTGAACAAGGGACATGCTAGAGTGTGGCTCCTTTAGATTGGGGGGAGTGGGGAGGGGACAGGAAGAGCCCCTCTGAGCAGGCAACATTTCAGCTGAGACCTTAATCACAAGGAAGCACCAGGCACACTAAGATCTGCTAGTAGAGAACATTCCAGGCAGAACAGATACTAGCACAAAGCCCTTGAGGTAGGGTGAAATTGCTGTGTTCCCAGAGCCGAAAGGAGGCCAGTGTGTCTAGATGGCAGCGCCTGAGGGGGAGGGTGGCAGGAGATAAAGTGGCAGAGTTGAGGGCCAGGGCTTGCGGGCAGGGGCTGGCAAGCCTGAGACCTGTTAGAGTCTCTTGGGGGACTTCATTTGGTGCCTCCCCCAGAGGTCAGCTTCCCTTGTTCTGCGGTGGGGCCCAGGCATCAAAGGTGCCCAGAGGGTTCCTGTGTACAGCCAGGGTTGAGAATCAGGGATGCCTGGGTTTCAGGGAGTTTGATTTTCTCCTAAGTGGGATGGGAAGTCACTAAAGGGCATTAAGCAGAGCAGTGATGGGACTGGAATAATTTATTTAAAAGATCCCTCCAGTTGCTCTATGGATTGTGGTGGATCATGACAGGAAGCAGGCTATTATTGTCTTTGTGTGGACATATGCTTTCATTTCTCCTGGGTAAACACCTAGGAATGGAATTGCTGGAAACAGCCCAAACATCTATCAAAAGGTGAACGAATAAACACATTGTGACATGTTCATACAATAAAATACTACTCAGCAGTAAAAATAAAGAACTACTGGTACGTACAATAACATGGACAAGTCTTAAAACCATTATGTTGAGTAAAACCAGCCAGATACAAAATAGTATATACCAGTGATGGCGAACCTTTTGAGCTTGGCGTGTCAGCATTTTGAAAAACCCTAACTTAACTCTGGTGTCGTGTCACATATAGAAATTTTTTGGTATTTGCAACCATAGTAAAACAAAGATTTATAGTTTTGATATTTATTTTATATATTTAAATGCCATTTAACAAAGAAAAATCAACCAAAAAAATGAGTTCGCGTGTCACCTCTGACACGCATGTCATAGGTTCGCCATCACTGGTATATACTATGCTATTCCTTTAGAGCAGTGGTTCTCAAGCTTCCTAATTCTGCGACCCTTTAATACAGTTCCTCATGTTGTGGTGACCCCCAACCATAAAATTATTTTCATTGCTACTTCATAACTGTAATTTTTGCTACTGTTATGAATTGTAATGTAAATATCTGATATGCAAGATGTATTTTCATTGTTACAAATTGAACATAATTAAAGCATAGTGATTAATCACAAAAACAATATGTAATTGTATATGTGTTTTCCGATGGTCTTAGGCGACCCCTGTGAAAGGGTCGTTCGACCCCCAAAGGGGTCACGACCCACAGCTTGATAACGGCTGCTTTAGAGGTTTAAGGAAAAGGAAGACTTATCTATAGTTATGGCAACCAGAAGTGGCCGCCTTTAGGGTAGCAACTTACTGGAAGGGGGCTCGTAGGGAATTTATTAGGGTAACAAACATGTTTTACATGGGTGTACACATTTACCAAAACTCACTGAATTGTACACCTAGGATCTGTACATTTCAGGGTATGTGAAGTTTGTCTCAATTAAAAAAACGAAACAAAACAAAAAGACTGCCACACACCTGCTGGAATGGCTTTAAAAGCAAAACCCAATACCCGAGTGCTGAAGAGGATGTGGAACCACTGGAACTCTCGTAGATTGCTGATGGGAGTGCAACATGGAAAATAGTTTGGCAGTTTCTTATAAAATTAAACAGGTACTTACCATATGACTCAGCAAGCTCACTTCTAAGTGTTTACCCAGAAGAAATGAAATATGTCACACGAAGACCTGTATGTGAATGTTTACAGAGAGAGGCAATAGGGGTTACAGTCAGGAGGCTATTTGCAATGTCCTGGCTGATGGGAATGGAGATGAGCAGTTAACAAATACAAAGTATGCTCTGGAGGTAGAATCTAAGGTTGTTGGTTGTGTGAGAAGGAGAGAGAAATCAAGAATGCTGCTTAGGGCCCTGACTGGTTTGGCTCAGTGGATGGAGCGTTGGCCTGCAGACTGGGGGGTCCCGGGTTCGATTCCGGCCAGGGGCGTGTACCTTGGTTGCAGGCACATCCCCAGTGGGAGGTGTGTGACGGCGGGGGGGGTGGGGGGGTGCAGCTGATTGATGTTTCTCTGTCATCGATGTTTCTGGCTCTTTGTCCCTCTCTCTTCCTCTCTGTGAAAAATCAATAAAAATATATTAAAAAAAAAAAAGAATGCTGCTTAGGTTTGGTACCAGCACTGGATAGGTGGCAATGTCCTTTGTGGAACCAAGGAAGACAGGGAAGAGGAGGCTGGGAGAGGAAAGTCGAGAGTTGTTTGCTATCCACAGTAAGTCTGAGTGTTTATCAGACTTTGTGGACACCTTAGCCATACATTTTCAGAAAAGATGCTTCCAACTTTTATTGTCAAAAGATGAGCTCTCGGTGCTGTGATGCTAGGTGGCGGCAGATGCACCTCCTTGAAGTTGGGATAGTAGAGTCAGGAATAGGCTTATGACACACAGATTTAGATATACCCTAAAGTTTTCTATATCACTGTGGACCAAACAGATAGAATAGGAATCTATTCAGGATGAGAAGAAGTCATAAACAGTTCAATCCAAGCAAAATGGTGTGGTCACCTGAGTGGGGGCTATAGGAGCGGTAGGCTTGAAGATTAGATGCTGATATGATTTCCATTCAGGGAAGTGGGCTAATAGGACCATTCCTTATTAGTTATCAATTAACATAACAAATTAACCCCAAATTTAGAGGCTTACCATGACAACCAATGCTTATTATCTCACAGTTTCTGTGGATCAGGAACTTGGGAGCAGCTTAGTGATCTTTGTATTTTTGAGTAGGAAGGAACTGCTTCGTTTTGAGGTGGGGTGTCTCACAAGGTCAAACTGTTGGCCAGGGCTGCAGCTATCTGAGGGGTGAGAGAATGTGTTTCCCAGAGGGGTGAGTAGTATACACGGCCAGTGAATGCTGGCTGTTGGTCGGAGGCCTCAGTCCTTACCACACACCTCTCCCCAGGGCTGCAAGAGTAGCTGGCTTCTTCCAGAGCAAACTGTCCACGACAAGCAAGGTAGCAACAATGTCTTATGATCTGGCTTCAGAAGTGTCTCTCATCATTTTCACACAGTCCTACTGGTTACATAGGTCAGCCCTGTTCAGACTGGCATATCTACTCAGGAGGCATTGGGGGCCATTTTGGAGGCTGGGGATGTCTCCCTTTTAAGTTTTGGGGTAATGACATATTAAGAGTATAAAGGGACTCATCTTGGTAATGGTGTCATGAGCAAAATTCCCCTAGGTATTTGTGGCTCCAGACCTCATATGAAATTTAACCAGCTTTGGAAGTATGATCAAAAGAATATGAGATATAAAAATTTTTTTGAATGGTACGCATGTCTTTAAACATTGAGAAGGGTTACAGTTATACAGAGAAAAATCTTTAAGAAAATCAAACACATTGTATTTATATTTTTTGTGCAAAAGAATCTGTATATCTAGTTTTTTAAATATTTATCATGTTTAAGAGGATATAACCTATTAGAATAACATAGTAAATGTGTAGTACTATTTAAAATGTAATTGTAATGTAAATATAATCTAAGTAATTGATTCACACTAGTGATTTTAAGTGGTAAGCTTACAAAATGTAAATGTAATATTAGACATTTAAAAGAACTTAAAATTAACATATCAATAAGATTAATTTATTGGATATATATGAATTACTTAAGTACTTGGAAAGAAGTTCTTTTTTGTCAGACAACTGAAGTACTTTTAAAAAATCAAATATACTAAACTTCAAATGCAGTTCAAATATTTAAAGTAGGTCAACTCAGTAAATTTGTAAATGTGACCAAACATTAATCAAAAGCCCCCTTAGAAGTGGTTGTTGAAAGGTAGCTGTATATCTACAAAATTATAAGTTGAATTTACAATATTAATTTCAAAATCAAAGTAACTTCTGAACAATTTCTCTGTGCATGAAAGTCAGCCTGGAGTAAGTAAATTCCCTTGGACGGCAGGTGGGGAAGGGGGGAGAGAGATTTTTGGCTGATGGGCCAGACGATGCCCAAATAAGCTTGAGCCTGACCCTTGCTCCTGCCTGATGGCTAAGCTGGTTCACGGGGATGAGCTCCCCCTTGCCAGGGCCAGAGGGTGGGGGAAGGGAAGCAGGGAGCCCTGGCTCAGCCTGGATTGGCTGTGCCCACCCCATCCCCCTTCCTCACTGTGCTCTGTGCATGTCATAAGTGCTGCTCTGGCCTTAATAGCAACTCACAGCATGATTCTTGCTCTGTGCAAAGAAGCTGAGCACATGGAATAATGGCCTTTCTTTATTAACTTGCTCTTTGATTGTGCAAGGGGCTGCTGGCTGACCTGGACTCTGTGTGGCTGTAAAACAAAGTACAGTAAAACCCTGCTGAGGTCCCTGGGCATAAAAGCTGCAAATGCACCGCGTTGTAGTAATATGACTTGTGGATATGAAAGAAAAATACAGCTGCCCGGGCTGGTTTGGGTCAGTGGATAGAGCGTTGGCCTGCAGACTGAAGGGTCCCAGGTTCGATTGTGGTCAAGGGCACATGCCCAGGTTTTGGGCTCTATCCCCAGTGTGGGGCGGGCAGGAGGCAGCCAATCAATAATTATCTCTCACCATAGATGTTTCTATCTCTCCCTCTCCCTTCCTCTCTGAAATCAATAAAAATTAAAAATAAATAAATGACTAATCAAAAAAGAAAGAAAAATACAGCCAAACATGGTTGGTTGGAATAGCAGAGTCTCACATTGAATTTTTGGTATTAATATTGAAGATTTAAATTTACCATAACTTATCTCGAACCCCCTACCCAGCTGAGTTGTGGGCAGGAGTGCTCTAAAGTTTCCTAATAATTGTCTTTTTGTGTGTTTAACTCCTAGCTCATGCTCTTTGCCTCGGATGGCATCAAGGTGTGGAAAGGGAGCCTCAGAAGTCCCAGTGTGCCGAGGGAGGGGCTGCTCTCTGATCCAGGGTGGTGGGTGGCTCCGTGCTGCCATGCCCCACCCCCGAATTTCACATATTGCTAATTGGATTTTTGGGAGGGTAGGGATGGGGAATTTTATTTAACAAAGAATTACTGCCTGTTATGTGCAAAGTACCCTGTCTACAAGGATTCAACACCGTGGAAAGGGAGGAAAATGTGTTTACAGATATCTTCAGTAGAAGCCAGAGATGGCAGCTATGATGAAGGAAGGTCCCACAGAGTTCCTCCAGAGCCTGGAGGGGGGCGGGGATTCTGAATGGACAGATCCAGGGAGGCTTTCAAGGAACAGCCACCAATTCTGAGGCCCGCTTAGGGGATCAGGGCAGAGGAAGGAAACAATAGATGGCTTCTGCTCTTGAGGATTCATGGTCTAATGGCAGAAATTGGCATATTTTGTGGAAAAGGTGACATTTTAGCTAGACTTTGAAAGGGGTGTGATTTGAACAGGCAGAGATAGACAATAAGAGAAAAAGGGATTTCCAGAAAAAAGAAAGCATGAGGACACTAATGTCCCATGGGTACTAATGGTTCCTTTTTCTCTTCCCCCTCCCAGTTCCTCTTTGTCCATAAGGTTTCCATAAACATCATCTTCTTGGCCCCGTATGAGCACGTGGTTTCTGTAAGAATCTTCTGACCATATAATATTGGTTGGTGAATGTAGGTAGAATACTAATCTAACAGGCTAATCAGTTCTTCCTTGCAAATTTTAGAACTGAAACTGAAAAAAAAAAAAATTTTTTTGGGGGGTATCAGAAGAGGTAGTCAGCTGTTGATGACTATGACCTAGAGAAATGTAGGAAGAGAGAGCGAGGGAAAAAAAAGAAAAAAGAGGAAGAGAAGAGAAAGAAATGATGATTCCCCAGCCCTTGGACAAGGTTTTATATAACACTAGAGGTCCGATGCACGAAAATTCGTGCAAGAGTAGGCCTTCTTTCCCCTGGCTGCCGGCACTGGCTTCCCTCCAGCACCTGGGACCTGGGCTTCCCTCCTCCAGTCGCCCACAGGCACCCAGGACCTGGGCTGGCTTCCCCCAGGCCACCCGCAGGTACCTGGACCTGGGCTGGCTTCCCTCCAACCCCGGCTTCGTCAGGAAGGACGTCCAGAATGATGTCAGGTCTAATTAGCATATTTTCCTTTTATTATTACAGATTATTCATATTCTTGGCCTTGGATGCCAGTTAGGTCTCTCAAGTCTAAAACTGCTGTTTAAAGAAATCTGCCCACCTTACAGACCTGCAAGTTAACTAACCAGCCTGTTTGGTTTTGTTATTTTTTCCTCCCAGGGGATTTGGCTCTGTTGATTTCCTGCCAGCTCTTACTTTCAAATGGAAATAGTTCAATTTCTCTGTTTCTAGAACATAGAATTCATTATGCCTGGATTTTTGCCAGCAGTGTCCTTCTCGTGTTTTTAAAGCTGAGATGAATGTTACAGAGTGGCCTAGTGGGCTCGACCCAGGATTAGAAGTCAGGCAGTGATATATTAGATGTCTGTGTGGATGCTCTGTTCTGGGTGGTGGGGCTGCTAGGGGAATGAGATTCAGGGGGGAGCGGGGAGAGAGGGCACCCAGGGTGAAACCTTGGGACTAGAGTGGAGAACTGTGTCCAAGAGATTAGGTAAGATTTGGCTGATGTGAGGCAAGATTTAGATTCTTCCCCTGCCCTCAGAGCTCCGGTGAGTATTTACCATAGAAAGGGCATCGTTGTTTACTCCTCTTGGCCATGTGGGTAGAAAGTAGAAAACCAGGTGACAGAGAATATTTATAAAGGGCTCTAGGAAGAACCACTCTATTTTTTTCTATTTGCAATGCTCCTTTTCTCTTCCTACCTCTGCAACCCTGCTCATCCTTTTACTTCTGCTAGTGCTGAGAAGACGTGCCTTCTTGCACAGAGCAGGAACCTGAGGAATGTGTACATCAGCATAACCTGAGGGCCAAAGGGATTTCTCATTCATGAGGCTCTGTTGAACGACCTAGGGAAATTCCTTAACTTTTATATTAGATTACTTTCTAGGAATATGTTAATGTTTAAAATTTTTTTTCTCTTCTAATTGACTATATATTTTTTAAACTAAACTTTTCATTTTGGGACAGTTGTAGCTTCACATGCAGTTATAAGACATAATGCTGAAGAAAAAAGAAAAGAAAAACAAGAAAGAATACTGAGAGAACTTGTGTACCCTTTACCCAATTTCCTCCAATAGTAACATTTTGTAAAAATATTGTACAGTATCATTGTATGATGCCTTCATGTACAAAATAAATGTCATCAACATTGATATAACCAAGATACATAACAATTCCATCACCACAAGGATTCCTCATGTAGCCCTTTTATAGTCACATACACTTTCCTCCTTCCCTGGCCCCCTCATTATCCCTTAATAACCCCTAATCTAGTCTCCATTTCCATAATTGTTATTTTAAGAATGTCATATAATGGAATGACACAGCATAAAACTTTTTGGTATTGGCTTTTTTATGTTTTGTTTTATTCAGCATAAATTCCTAGAGATTTGTGTATGTAGTAATAGTTCTTTCTTCCTTCCCTTCTTTATTTTTGTTGATTGATGGATTTGAGAGAGAGGGAGAGAGAGAGAGAGAGAGAAACATTAATTTCTTGTTCCACTTATTCGTACATTCATTAGCTGACTCATGTATGTGCCCTAACTGGGGATTGAACCCACAACCTTGGCATATTTGGCCAACACTCTCACCAACTGAGCTAGCCGGCAGAGCTCTTTTCGTTTTTTAATTGCGAAGTAATATTTCATGATATGGATGTACTACAGTTTGTTTACTATTCACTCATGGAAGAACATCTGGGTTGTGTCCAGTTTTTGGCTATTTGAGTAAAGCTGCTACAGGCTTTTATGTGAACACAAGTTTTCATTTCTCTGGCATAAGTGCCGAAGAGTGCAATCGCTGGGTCTTGTGGTAGCTGCATGTTTAGTTTTATAAGAAATTGCCAAACTGTTTTCAAGAGTGGCTGGACCACTTTACATTCCCACCAGCGATGTGATCCAATGTGATCCTCCCCATCTTTGCTACCATTTGATGTTGCCACTATTTTGCATGTTAGCCATTCTGCTGATAGTGCAAAGGTAGCTCACTGTGGTTTAAATCTGAATTATTTTCCGGATGGCTAATGATGTTGAACAGTTTTTTATTTGCTCATTTAGCACCAGTGTATCCTCTTTGGGAAATGTGTTCATGTTCTTCACCCATTTTCTAAATGAGTTGTTACAATTTTTTAAATTGTTGAGCTTCGTGTGTTCTCCATTTATTCTAGATACCAGTTCTTTGTTGGATATATGGCCTTAAAATATTTTCTCCCAGTCTGTAGCTTGTTTTTTCATCTTATCAGGGTCTTTGGAGAAAATATTATTTTGAGAGATCCAATATATCAATTTTTTCTTTTTATGGATTGTGTTGTTGGTGTCTTTGAAAAAATCATGAAGGCTTTTTCCTAAAAGTTTCATAGTTTTACATTTAAGTCATGGCCACATATTTTTAATTAGCTATTTAGACCTCTGTCTGAAACAAGCCCTAGCATGCGGAGTTCTTTCTGCTCTCATTTCCTTTCTCAAGCATCCACTGAATGTCAGCTATGTCTCAATCACTGATACCAAGTCCTGGACACAGTTCTCGATTAGGTACATGCTTCTGACTTTGTGATGAGTCAGTTGAAAGATGTACTTAAAAGCGTGAGCATTGGAGCCGGACTCTTTTGATTCAAATGCTGGTGCCACCCCTCCAAAGCTTCGTGATCTTTAGCAAGTGATTCAGTCAGTCCCTGGAACGTTAATTTCACATCACTCACATCTGAATGGAAATAATCATAATACCTCTTTCTCAGGATTGTGAGAAGAAAATAAAATATTACATGTAAAATGCTTAGCCTGGTACCTGGCCTATACATAGAACACACTCAGTAATTTTTGGTGCCCCTCCGGACCACCCCCCAGGCAAAGATGCTTCATGTACCTTCCTCACCTTAAGAGTCTCCTTCCCTTGTGTCCATTTCTTCCTCTTTGACCCTCCTGGTCCTAATTATTCTACATCTTTTATGAAAACTTCTCAGCCTACTTCAGCATTTGCTAGAATTCTTTATCTCCAAATCACTGTGGTATTCGTATATTGTTTCAGGGATGTGGTATGTGCCTCCTTGAAGGCATGCCCTAGCTCTCCATGGAGTCCGGTGGGCATCTGGCGAAGACTCCTCACGTGCACAGGACACTGATAGTGGGATCTTAATTATAACATGTTTTGTAGAAAGCAATTTGGCAAAATGAAATCCGGAGCCTTAAACCCTCTAACCCAGTGATTTGACTTTTTCAGGTTCTGTCCATAGAATGGTTAGATACTTGAACCAAATTTTATGCATAGGAATGTTTCTCACAGTTTTATTGGTAAAAGTAAGGATTTAGAAAAACAAAAGTGTAAACAATAAAAAATCAGGAATCATGCAAAGTCCATTTATGTGGTGAAATATTATATTGTCAATAAAGTTCTATTTTCCTAACCATAGAGAATATAGCTGTAATGATATTCATAAAGACCTCTTTATAATAATGGGAAAGCCCAACTATATGGATAAATGAAATCTAAAAATTGTCACAAAATAGAATTATAGTAGTTCAATATTACTAATTTCAATAGAATTACAATATTAACCATTTTTTTGGTTAATCCTCACCTGAAAGTATTTTTCCCCATTGATTTTTAGAGAGAGTAAAAGGGAAAGAGGGAGAGAGAGAGAGAGAGAGGGAAACATAGATGTGAGAGAGACACATCGATTGGTTGCCTAATGCACCCCTTCAGGCCTAGGGAATTATGACCCCCCCTCCTTTTTTATTCTATATTATTATTATTTTTTAAATATATTTTTATTGATTTCAGAGAGGAAGGGAGAAGGAGAAAGAGATAGAAACATCAATGAGAGAGAATCATTGATTGGCTGGCCCTCCTGAAGGCCCCCTACTGGGGATAGAGCCCACAACCTGGCCATGTGCCCTTGACTGGAATTGAACCCAGGGACCCTTCAGTCCCCAGGCTCTATCCACTGAGCCAAACAAGTTAGGATCCCCCTACCCTTTTTAAATGTATGTATATAGAGACACACCTACACACACAAACATATCTAATCTAATAAAAGAGAAACATGCAAATTGACCGTACCTCTGCTACACCCACAAGCCACACCCACTAGCCAATCAGGAGCGAATATGCAAATTAACCCAACTAAGATGGCGGCAGCCATGGAGCTGGAGCAAGCAGGAGGCTTGGGTTGCCCCCAGCAGTGGAGGAAGCCAAGCTTCCCACTTGCCCTGCCGGCCCTGAGCTCCGCTCAAGGCTACAAAGTTTCAATTATAGAAGATAAATAAATCCCAGATACCTGCTTCCAGCCTGTGGCCATGGCCAGCCTGAAAATGGCCATCAGCCTCTCACCCTGGCTGGCCAGGCACCCCAGAGGGACCCCCACCCTGATCCAGGACACCCTTCAGGGCAAACCAGCCAGCACCCAACTGTGCACCAGGCCTCTATCCTATATAATAAAAGGGTAATATGCAAATTGACCCTAGCAGCAGAAAGACTAGGAATGAGTGGTCACTATGACACACACTGACCACCAGGGGGCAGATGCTCAATGCAGGAGCTGCCCCCTGGTGGTCAGTGCACTCCCACAGGGGGAGCTCTGCTCAGCCACAAGCCAGGCTGCCAGCTGCCAGCACAGCGGTGATGGGGGGAGCCTCTCCTGCCTCCTCAGCAGCGCTAAGGATATCCAACTGCAGCTTAGGCCTGCTCCCCGCTGGCAAGTGGACATCCCCTGAGGGCTCCCGGGCTGTCAGAGGGATGTCTGACTGCCAGCCTAGGCCTGTTCCCCTGGGAAGCAGGCCTAAGCCAGCAGGTGGACATCCCCCAAGGGGTCCCAGACTGTGAGAGGGCACAGGCCAGGCTGAGGTACACCCCCCCACCCCCGCAGTGCACAAATTTTTGTGCACAAGGCCTCTAGTAAAAAAATAAACACCAAAATTTTAGTGGGGATTGTTTTTAAGTAATAATGTTTTTGGTGACTTTAACTTTGATTTTGGCTTCTCTAAAACATAACATTTATTACTTTTAGCATAGAAAATAAAAATGACAGTTATAATCTGTTGTAGGTTTTTTTGGAGACTGCTTACACAAATATAATGGTCATTCATTCATCACATTCAAAATATTTATTAACTGGCTACCAGTTGTTAGGCTCAGTACTAGAAACACAGTAGAGAACACAACTGACACAGTCCTTTAATCACCAATTCAAGTGAAGGGTACAAAAGCTTAGAAAACACAGAGAGATGTGATAACATAGTGATAGTGCTGAATGTTGTGGAAGCTTCGAGAAGGGTGGGGGTTAGGGAATAGGATAAAGGCTATTTGGTAGAACGTAAGTGACTTAGGGCCAAAAGAAAGGATATAGAGAGGGGAGAATGATCCAAGTTTAGGGATAAGCATTTTCAAAGGTTCTAAAGGGACCCACCACTAAAGAAATGTGAAAAGTCACATGGCAGGGGAATGGAAGGGGAGATGTTGGAAGGAGAGCTAGAAAAAGAAAGTAGGAATTGGAACATGAAGGTCCTTATGGGCTATGTTGATGACATGTTCTATCCATAAGCGTAAACAGGAAAAAAATGGCATCTAATGGGTTTTAAATGTGATCATATTTTTTCTCTAAAGAGATCACACTGACTACTGAGCAGGGAATGAATTAGAGGGGGACAGGACTGGAGGCAAGGAGACCAGTTAGCAGTAGCTTGGGTCACTGTGATGATGATAAGGGCTGTAGGGATGGAGGGTGAGACCTGATGAAGAAGTGACGTGGTGATTGATTGGGTTGGACTGGAGGTGGTGGTGGTAGGGGAGGTGTCAAGGTAAAGCAAGTGTCAAGGACAATGTTTTGGCTCCTGGGCTGGCAATTGCGTCTGGTGGTACCACTAGTTGAAATATGGGACAGATGAGGAGGTGCAAAGTGGGAGGGAAGTTGAGCTCCGTTTGGGACATGCTAAGTTTGAGTTTCCTGTGGGAAATCCAATGGGGTGTTTAGGAAGCTGTTGGGTAGATTCAAGTCCAAAGGTGAGGTGTGGCACTGGCCATAGAGACAGGCATGTTGGGGGGTGGGGGGAGGGAGTGGCAATAATGAGGGTAGATGAGATCACCAAGAGATGTACGTAGAAAGGGAAGAGAAGAGGGCTGAGGACAGGACCCTAAGGAAAACATACCTTTAGGGGACTGAAAGTGAGAAAGAAAATGGGCTCAAACCTGGTCTGGGACAGAAATTTGGTGTGTGATGTAATTTACAACTCCTTCTGGGAAGCAATTAGCATTCCTGATAAAGTGCGTGAACAGTTTTCTGACAGACTTTAATAAGACTGAGAACTCCTTCTGGGAAGCTAGGGTTACCCATCCAGCTGATTGACTAGCCTAATAATCTTTAACCAGATGTTCTTTTTTAAAGTTCCATTCTAAACATGGTTGGTGAACCATTCTTCTTTCTTTCTTTCTTTCTTTCTTTCTTTCTTTCTTTCTTTCTTTCTTTCTTTCTTCTTTCTTTCCTTCCTTCCTTCCTTCCTTCCTTCCTTCCTTCCTTCCTTCCTTCTTTCTTTCTTTCTTTCTTTCTTTCTTTCTTTCTTTCTTTCTTTTCTTTCATAAAATGCCTCAACCAGAATTACTCCTTCAGTTGATTTTTTTTTTTTTCAAAATGCTTCTCAGGTACTCAAAAACAATTGGTTTGAGGCCTTGCTTTAGCCAAAGAGAAAGAGAAAGCTGCAAGAGAGTAAGAAAAGGCAGGCAGGTAGGAGAGAACGCATTGGTGTGTGGACGCCAGGTGGGAGCAGGGCATGCGTGGACCACCATGTCACATGCCAGTGGATGTTAAGGACAACAAAGGTGGCAAATCGTCATTGGATTTAGCACCAAGAATGTCAGTGGTGATCTTGGCAAGAGCAGTTTCTCTGGGGTGATTGGGAGCATAATTCAGACTGCAGTGGGCCCAAGTGAGTGTAGACCATTCTTCCAACAAGTGTGACTGCAAAGAGGAAGGAAGAGGGAGAGAGCTTTCAGAGGGTTTCTTTTCAGTGGGAGACGTAAGTACATTTAAATGTTTGGGAAGGACTCAGTAGCCAGAGAAGGAGGAGGTACCCACCTGAAAGGAGAGTTAATCTTTTTTTGTTTAATATATTTTTATTGATTTCAGATAGAAAGGGGGAGGGCAAGAGAAATAGAAACATCAATGATGAGAATCACTGATTGGCTGCCTCCCGTACGCGCCCCCACTGGGGATTGAGCTCACAACCCAGGCATGCGCCCTGGACCAGATCCGAACCTGGGACCCTTCAGTGTCTGCAGGGCAGCACTCTATCCACTGAGCCAAACCAGCCAGGGCAAGAAGAGCTAGTCCTGAGTTAGAGGCTAGCGAAAGTGAGTGAGGCTCAGGGCATCCTCAGCCCGTGGAAGGTCATCTCTCAGCCTTTGTGATAGGAAAGAAGGGGGAGCGTGAAGGTCAAACTGGGCCTGTGCAGTGGCCTCTGTCATTCCTGTGACGTAGGAGTCAGGAGCGCTGCAGAAGGTCTGCGGTAAGAGGAAGGATGGGAGGCTGAGGACCAGAGGAAGCTCTGAGAAAGATCCTGAGCACAGCGGGAGATTGCTGACTGGGGAAACGGTGATTTCAGGACATCCCCGAGGTGGCCAAGGCTGAATACATTGTGGACCCAATAAGTCTGTGGTTTTCTCGAATGGTGCTTAGAAATCGTGATTTGGGCGTGAAGAAGGCTAAAATATTTCAACTAATCTGGACTGTGCTCAGTGACACCATGGAAGCTTTGCAGCTTCCTCTGCCCATCCTTTTAATACGACTCCTTCGTTTCCAGCTCAGGCAGGCTCTGCGTCGAACTCTGTAGACACTTCTGAGTGAACTCGACCATTCCCATGGCCTGTTAATCTCTAAGCTGTAGCCCAGCCTTTCCTTTCTGCCTTTTGGGCATCTTCAAATGGGTGTCTCCTCACATCGAACTCAGCAATGTCCCCACTCTTTCATTTCCTTTCCTCTGAAAATGAATATAAGCTCCAGGAGGGCAGGTCTTTCCTTGCCTTTCACTCAGCACGCTGGAGCTAGAGCTCAATGAATGCCACTCAGTTCTCTAAACCTTTCTTTTTTTCTTCCAGTTTCTTTTTTATTGAATTTATTTTGGTAACAATGGTTAATAAAATTATACAGGTTTCAGGTATACAATTCTACACACCATCTAGATATTGTATTCTGTGTTCACCACCCCAAGTCAAGTCTCCTTCCATCACCATTTATCCCCCCTTAACCCTTCTATCACCCCCTCCCTTCCCTCTGGCAATCTCCACACTGTTGTGGGTCACCTTTCATTCCAACTTCTTCCTCACTTCTGACATCCAAACCATCAAGTCTTGTCTACAACTAAATGTGCTTCAGAACAGGGGGGTGGGGGGTGGGGTGAATTAGCAAATAATTCTAACAGAAACTGCTTGCTTTCCCTCCTTTGCTTCATTAGCACTGGAACTAAACCATGGGGGGGCACCTCTATCCAGCTTCCTTACCCCCCCCCCCCCACATCCTCCAGCACCCACCCCCTCAGCCTCAGAGAATAGGGAAGTCAGTTTTTCATTTGCTAATGATTGGGGCTCAGCTTATAATGGGCCATTAAGGGGATTCGGAAGAGAAGAGGGAAAATGGAGCTTTCCTGTGGAGGGATCAAGAGGCACTGGAGTCACAACCCCGGGAAGTGAGGGAGGAGGGGCCTGGGATGGATGGGGCTGGGAGACCAGGGCCCAGAAGGACCTGCAAAGGCCCAGCCCCCCTGACTTCTGCCTGGGTCCAGGCCTGAGCCTCCGCTCTGCGGGTGGCCACTGGTTGGAGCCCTCCGCCCGGTGTCATCAGTGAGACCTCCGACTGCTCACCACACGACGGCCAACAAGTCAAGTGACAAGAAGTTGGGGCAAGGAAAGCGACTTTATTCAGAAAGCCAGCAAGTCGAGAAGATGGCAGGCTAGCATCCTGAAGAACCATCTTCACAAAGCACAGCATTCAGGCTTCTTCATGCCAGGAGAAAGGGAGACGGGAGGGACGTGAGGTCAGGAGGTGGCTTATGACCCGGACATCTGGAGCTCAGCAGGGGCCCCAGGGTGGTGGCGAAACTTTTTTGCTTTTGGTCAACAAACTCGTTGCCTGGTCGCAGTCACAGGTTCCCGTAAGTCTTTTGATGTACAGTCATCATTTTTTCACATACCTTCCTTATCTCCTGGGGGAGGCAGTTTCCAGCAGGGAGGCTGTTTCGTCATTCCTAGGCCACCGGTTGGATTCCTTTAGTGATTAGCATCGCTATGTGCAGGACTAAGCAGAAGTCGCCAACTGACCTGTGATGGGAACTAGACAGGCTCCAGCAAGGTGGGGTCGGGCAGACTGATTATTTTATTCCATTACTGCCCAGCACCATGGCCTCTACTCAATGGGAGCCCTCCAGAGGTGTCCCAGAGACATCCCTGACTGGCCGGCAGGGCAGGAAGGAGCGCTCACCCTTTCCCAAGCCCTTGTTGAACTGAGCAAGCTGGAGACCTCTGGAGGGCTGGGGCTGTGTTAGCCGTGCCTGCATCACAGGCTGCCGTGCCCGCTGTCTCCACCCATAGTCGGTGACTGCAGTCTAAGCCCCTATCTCGCCTGGTCACTGCAGAAGCCTCCTATCTAGCCTCCCTACCTGTGTCTCACCCCCACCCATGCATTCTCCACACAGAAGCCGGAATTTTTGTAAAAAACAAAAAACAACACTTGGTCTCCCACCCCCCTTCCTCACCTGGCTAATCCCTATAATCCTTCAGGGTTCAGGTTCAGGTCATTTATTCTGAGGCGTCTTCTCTGACCAGCCTCCTCACCGCACACACACAAGATTAGGGTCCACGTATTCACTTCCTCAAAACCCTGTGATTTATTGTAAAACTTGTTTATATTTCAACTGGCCTATGGGCAGAGAATAAGTGGGCAGGGGACTTGCCACCTTGTCTGGGGCCTGACTCTGTGCTCCAGTGTGGAGGATGGAAGTAAGATCTACATGCGTGGCTCTCAAATGTGGGTGTGGGCCAGAATTAGTCGGAGGGCTTGTTAAAACACAGATTGCTGGATCCCCCTTTCTGATTTGGTAGGTCTGGGGGGGGGGGGGGGGCTGGAAATAATGCGTCTCTGCCACGCTCTCAGGTGCAGCTACTGGTGATCACATTTTGAGTTCACACAGCCCTGTGACTGTTCAGAAAAAAAGGAAAGGTCGAGTGAGAAGCATAAGCTTTGGAAGTCTCAGAGAGAGTAAAGTGAGGTACTTCAATCTAAATTAAAGATGGCAGCACTTTCCAATGGTTGACAAGGTCCAGCGAGTAAGTATGAGAGTGTGTGGTTGAAGTGGCCAATAGATGAAGGTATGATGTGCAGGCAAAGATCTGAAAGTTAAAAAAAATAAATAAATAATTTTTACTTAACAAAGTACAGGGCTGAAATGAAAACAATGAAAGCGGTAAGTGAAAAGGAATATTGTAAAGTTGAATGTGTGACATTATGGCAATTTTATTTAAAATGCCTAGAAAAATGACTGAACATATGTGGCAATATTTATAATAGGCGAGTTTTATTTCCTTCCTTCACCTTTCTAAATTTTCAAAATTCTCTCCATTATCATGTTTTCTTTTCAATAGGGAAAATCTTTTCCTATGTTAAACCTCCTCAAATGTCAAATGTCTTGGACACTTCCATCTAGTTGAAGTAATTTATCTCCTCTCCTGTCCCCTTGTCAGACTTGTCTTTGATATCTTAACTTGTGCTAAAAGTATGAAAACCAACAAAATGCAAACAATCCAAAGTAGACAAAAGGAGAAGAAGAAAAAGAAAGAACCTCAAGGAAAAAACAATTTAGTTGGTACTGACATCAACAAAAATGTATCTTGGTTATTGGCCTTCCAATCATTCTTACAATTGAATGTTGTAACCACCTACCTGGCTATTCAGGATGGGTGACCTCATGGACTGGTCTGACAGGGAGCTCTGGTCCTAATCGCCTATCTGTGACCTCCTGTTTCTTCTCATGTGGTTCAGGCATGGGCTGAACATTGTTCCCAACTTCACTCTTCTTGTTCAGAGTATTCCATATATTCCTCCTTGAATTAGATCCCCTCCCACCCAAATAATGTCATTCAAAAAAGTTAATAAAGTTATTCTTTTCTGTCATTTAGTTATTAAAATTACTGTTTTTAAAAATTACTTAACAAACTAAGCTCTCTTCATAACAGGGTTTATTTGGGGCATAAATTCAACCAAAGTACATAAATACAATCAAAGTACAAATAAACTTTTAGAACACAACCCATTTTATCCAGGAGAGTACTTGTGCAATAAAAAATTCTCTCTGTGCAGCATAATGTATACCAACTGGCAATGGTATTTGTCAGTAAGAATTTCTTGCTCGTTTCTGTAAAGGAATGAGACAGTACTTTAGCATGTGAATCTACTTCACTTCAAGTATAAATAATGCGGAATTTCTTGTCAAGACCTTATAATTCTTTACCTACAGAGTAGACACAAAGGAAATGATTAAGTAAACATTTAGAGGTGTAATTATGAATGGTTTCACAATCAGAAATATGACTATCCAAATTTTTATTCCATAAAAATCCATTATATGGAAGAAAATAATTAAACTGTATGACTACAGCAAAATGCAAGGAACATATAAAATTATAATTATCACCAAGAATACTGATCAGATCAGAAAAGACTAGAATCTTAATATTTCAACTACACTGACAACTTTAGTAGCTATTTTCTTGACTATCCTTTCATTTCGAAAAATAAAGTATGAATTAACAAAACCATTCGAGAAATCGGGAAATGGCAATCCTCAGCGATTTGGTAAGGCAAGAACTAAATGACAGAGTGAAACCAGAAACTCGTTTGCCTAACTGCCAGCGTAGTACCTCTTATTCTAGCATGTATTGTTGGTGCTGCCAGAAGGCAGGCCATGTCACCGCCTTTCCTATTTTAGAAATAAGTTTCTTTGGAGGTCTGATGGCAAAAGACACCTGTTATTTTTTAAATGTTAGCAGCTAATGATTTAATGACAATTTTTTTACATGTTTTTTCTCCATTCAAGTTGTCTTCTACTTGTTAAATAATCACTTTTTAAATTAGGTAAGAGCAATCAGAAATTAGGAGGTAGATTTAATCTTGTCTATCATCTCACTGGGAAAACTAAGACCCAAAGAGATTTGTCCAGGGTCTTCTGGTCCAGGGTTATTTATAGCACATGACACTGCCTCAGCCCTAACTATTCGGAAGAATTGGCATAATTGAAAGGATGTTCCTGGAACCATCAGTCTTCATCAGTGTATCTGTCTGTGTGGGGTATTTGGGTGCCGTTTTACTTCTTTAATTTTCTTATCCATTTATTCACTTCTTTGATTTTGTGGCCTGATGTTTTGGGAATGGAGACAGTCAGTAAAAGACATGTAAAATGGCCAGGGGCGAGTGCAACTTCAATATTTTAGGGGGAATGAGTAAAGCAAGTCTAGTTGGAATTTAGAAGTTGCGGTTTTCCATGGAGAGAAGACCAAGACAGGGATATTGGAGGGATGGCTGAGGGATTGATAACCTCCTACTGCCAGGGCCTCTGCTGGGCACTTTTATGGGTTTATCTCATTCCTCTTAACAACCCTTTAGGTAGGGGCTGTTAACCTCATTTTATTACTCTTGAGGCTCAGAGTACTGTTATTTACCCAACAGATACACACTGATAACAGGTAGAGCCAGTCCAATGCAGGGTTTGTCTGGCTCTGCACCTGTGTACTTCACTTCCACAGTAGAGTTTGTGTGAGGTGAACCGATGAAGACAATGACTGCAATGCAATACTAACAATAGTAAGAATGGTAGCCTAGTGCTTTACATCCGTGATCACTTTGGACAGGATTAAGTGAGCACGTGAATTGGGCCGATGTGGTGTCTTTGTGCTCTTTGTTAGTGAAATAGGCTATGTCTTAAAGATTTCCTTTGGCTTACTTTGCTTTCTGAAAAGGAATGGGAAGGCTCAATTAGTTTTGCCGCGTTCATCAGATTGTATATTCTTCATGTGGGTGGATGGGTTGGTGTGTGACTGTGTGAGGTCAAACTGGATATATTCAGAAGAATGCATCCAATGCCTTTGGGTTAGATACTGAATTTTGTAATTAGTGATCACTGTTCCTATTTACTGAATGGGCGTTTTAATCCCTACGGAGTTCTTTTTTCCTTTTGAGGCTGAATGTCATATGCACCCTTATTTCTGTAGGGCGGGGGTCCATGAAAGAAATATGTCAACCTTCCCATGAAAAAGCAAGTCTGTATTTAGTGGAAAATCAATAACCACCCATTTTCACCCCAAAACGAATCTCTGATGACTAATTTTGTGTTAGTCTCCAACTCCAGTTTTAGCTTTGGGATCAATTCTCATATTTGGAAGGTGATGCCCAGTGGTGTGGTACTGTGTAACAGAAAGGTGGTGTCAATTTATAAAAATGATCCCTATCTTCTAATGAATTAATGCTCATTTGCAATTATCAGTTTGATACTAACTTAGGTAAAGACGTGTTCCAGCTCCAACATTGGATTCTCTGTCTTTAAAAATGTCATTCTAATGCGAAACTGTTACTACAAAAGAGTTATTTTACCATTCAGTCTAAAAATAAAACCTCTCACCCAAATTTTACGCCTTAATAGCCACATTTTTTTATCTGCACAATTTTAAACTAACTTGAAAGAATCCAGGTCTAGGTTCTGTGATGTCGGACAAGAGTTGGGACTGGGACAGTTAGAAGGGGATCATGTGAAAACCCATTTGCCTGCCGGGAGACACCTCAAGAACGTCTAGGCTGGCAGGGGAGATGCCGGAAGAGCCTCTCGCAGCTGAGCAGTGCCCGCCCCGCGGCCGCAGGTCGAGCGGGCGGCGGCAGGCCCGCCAAGAGTTAACCCGGGACGCGGAGCCCCCCGCGCCGCGGGCTCCCCGCGCTCCCTCCGCCCTCCGCCCTCCTGTCCCCACCCTTTCGTTTTGGCAAGGGATTAAAGTGCTCCCCCCTGTGGCAGCAGTGACCCAGAAATGAGTTTGATTCACACAGTCCTTCCTCCATAACCAGCCAAACGCCCGGCCGAGAGTGCCTCCCCGCGCGAGTGCCGGGTGTGTGCGCGCCGGCGAACGCAGGGGCCCGCCCGGCTGCCCGCCCGCCCTCCCGCCGCGGCCCGAACTCATGCGGCGCGGAGCCCAGCGCCTCGGCCGAAGCCTTCCGCAGCAGGTACGCGCGCGGGCCGCGGGGGGCGAGGGGCGCGCCGCGCCGCGCCGCGCGGGTGTCCGCGCGTGTCCGCGTGTGGGGACGTGTGCGCGTCCCGATCCCGCGGCGGCGGCGGCGGCGGCGGCGGCGGCTGCAGGACGAGCCGAGAGGCTCAGCCATATTTGATGGTTTTGTTGCTTTGCTCGGGAGTTCTCGGGAGTAATTTAATGCCGAAGGTCGCTGCCTAGTGGAAATAATATAGTACGTCATTAATATGGCGCCAAAAGATTGGGTTCTCGATACGTAGCGAGGAGGGAGGGCAGGCAGCCGGCGAGCGCAGCCCTACTATCCCACCAGTAACTTGGGCATTGCCGGGGCGGGGGCCAGAGGAGGAGGAGGAGGAGGAGGAGGAGGAGGAGAGGATGATTTTTGGAGCCTGAGAATTGATTTATGTTGGATCAGTAAGTTTTACTATGATTATTTTTCAATGTTGGGGGGCCTGAAGACTTAGAGCTTTTCCTTCTTTTGGATTTGTGAAGAACATGCGGTTTTCAGGTGAAGCATCAATTAAACGCGTTCAGCAGCAGAAGCCGAGTTTAGTTGGCCCAAAGTGCATTAGGCTGCATGAAAGTGGGAAGCATAGTAGCAACTTGGTAGACAGATGGCAATGGCAGAACGCAGGTTCGCATACATACATGGATCCAGGGTGTGTGTGACCGTGGAGGGAGGGGGACGACTATATTTGTCTAAATATAGGTGTGTGTGTCTGTGTGTGTGCGTAGAGGTACATTGTGTAGGGTGGCCACAGCCCCGGCTCTTGTCACCGCGTCACCACATGTCCAAAATATTCATTGCATCAATTCAAGGGCAGTGAGCAGGGGGTGGAGGGACAGCTTGGCAATTAGATTCTTCCCAATTGGGTTTCCAATGATCAGACCTTTTACTTACAGCGAGTCTGCCTGTAAAGTGTAAAGCCCTTCCTCGGTAAAATTAGGAAGGAGTTGCATTGGTAGAGCAAAGTACCGATTAACCATGAACTTACTAGTAAAACGGATTGCAAATTGCAACCTTTGGCACCATCTGCAAATTGTGGGGGTGGGGTCGCTTAGCATTCGCCGCCTGAAAGGAACGTGCAGTGTGTACCCCGGGACTGCAAGTTGCAAAGCCCTTCAGTGCACGTGTCCTGTGCCTGTGAGTGTGTGTGTGTGTGAGTTGGGGGCTGTTGTTCGGCAGCCAGCAGGCTTTCCGGGTTGTTGGCGCTGGCTTGCAAATTCGGGAGAGGGATGGAATGTGGAATGTTGACCGGGGAACCGAATCCTGTCGGAACGGTCCCATTTGCTGGAGAAATTCGATCCCTTCCACCTCCTTCCCGCTCCCCCCCCACCCCCCCGCCCGCCCGCCTGCGGGCAGGAGGCGGGGCCGAGGACCGGGCTGCTGCTCAAAGTGGCGGAGCGCGGCGGCGGGAGGCAGGTGCACGGCACCCGCCAGTGGGGGTGCCTCAACTTCCGCGGGCGTTTAAATAGCTTCTCTCCCCTCCCACCGGTAATAGGTGACCTGGCGGCGGAGGGCGGCGGGGGGGAAAGGGCCGGGGGAGACTCGCGAGCGAGCCTCCGCGGCACGTGGGCAGGTGCTGGGTGGCCCGGGGGCCAACTTTTGGAGCCCGCCTCTGGCGGCGGAGGAGAGGCGGCTCGGTGTGGAGATGGGGGCGGGCGGCGGCCGAGGTGCTGCTTTCTCGGCCGTGGTCGGAGCGTCACCTAACGGTCCCAGCAGCGTTGCGGCGGCCGGGGTGGGGGGGCTCCGGGATCGGGGATGCCCGGCCCGCCGCGCCCGCGCCGCGGGAGCCCCGCACAAAGCCCGCGCGCCGCGGGGGCGACCGCCGCGCCCCCGCCCGGGGAACGGCCCGGAGCCCGTCGCCGTCCGCACGCCGATTCCGGCGGCTGCCGCAGGCGTTTGTTTGTTGGTTCCGCGCCGCCTTCCCCGCCGGATGGCTTCCTGTGACAGAGGTGATCCACAGTTTCCAGAACTGCCTGGGGGCGGGGGCGGGGGCGGGAGCCGAGCCCGCTCGGGGCTGCTCGCCGCCGCTCCCACCTCTCCGCCGTGCTCGCCGAGCGCCCGCCCCGGCCCGGAGGTGCCGCCCGGGAGGGACGCGGGGCGGGGGCCGGCGCGGCCGTTGGCAGCGGCGCTAGTGGCTTCTGGACGCGAGGGATCGTTTGATTTGCCACTGGGGCCGAGCGGATTGGTGCGGCGGCGGCGGCGGGGCGGGCGCAGGCGGCGGCGGGGGGCGGCCACTTTCGAATGGAGAGGGCGGCGGCGGGCACGTCGCTGCGGAGCGAGCGGCGCTCGGTCGCGCCGGGAGAAGGTGTCATCGCTGCACCCGGGCTGATTCCGGCGAAGGTGCCGGAGTTACTTTCCCCTCCTCCCGCGCTGTTGTTTCTGTCGCCTCGGGGGGAGGACGGCGAGGGAGGGCGGGAGGAGGCGGTGCCGCGGCCCTGTGCGCATCCCGCGGGCGGGCGCTGCGCGGTGAGCTCCCGGTGCGGGGCGGCGGCCGCACCCCAACCCCGGGTGGCCCCTAGCCCACCCCGCCGTCTCCCCCTCCCGCCGCGTCCCCATCCCCACCCCAGGGTCCTCCGCCCGGCTCTCCTCGCGGCTTCCCCTCCCAGGCGCACGGGGTGGCCGCAGCCCCGGGGCCGGGTGAATGCAGCGAGCAAACAAAAAAGCGGGCGATTTAAACGTGCCTTCGAAACCCGTTAGGAATGCGTCGTGGCCCGGAGGTCGGTGAAAAGCCGCCTGGGCTTTCTAGTAACGGAGAGCCGGGCGCCTCCGCGGCGACCGGGGTCTGTCGTCCTCGGCTCACCCCAGCCAAGAGAGAATTCACAGTTTCCTTTTGTAAAATGATAAGCTGCAGTGGAACGACCTAAGACACCTACGTTTTCAGGAAAGTGGCAGAGAATCTGAGGTTCCCCTTAACCGGAGTGCTTGGGGGCTTCTTTCCCAAAGGTTTTTATAAGGTGATCTATTTTTCCTTTTTAGAAAACCCCGCTGTGAAAGGCTAGCTCTCTAGTTCCTTGTAGCTCAAGGCTAATAAATGAACTAGTTTTAAGATTCAGAGACAATTATTTCCCTGAAAGCTGATTTAGGTAGTGGTCACCAGTGGTTAGAGATTACAATAGTAAGTTGTATTTTCATCAAATTACCACTGATCGATATTTAAGCGCTTCTAAGTGGAGAAAGGAAGCCTGCGACGTAACCATAGCTAACATTTTCGGTGGGATAATTTGTTGTAGAGGGAGCAGCACGGGTTGGAGAGAAGCATGGGATATTCTTGTAGGTGATACTTTCTAGCAAATAACTGCAACCCAGAATTGTTTTGTCCCAAATATTTCAGTTTCATGTAATGCCACGTTTAAATAAGATGACTTTTGATTGTTTGGCCTTTTGCTTTCGTCCTTAAACTTGTGTGTTTTTCATACACAAATGTATTTTGTATGTGATGCCAGCACTTTATTTCCACATCTAGAACCATGACAGCTTTCAGGTATTTGGTAGGTTTCCCCATGTCTCTCTTCACCTTTACACTAGTCAGAGATAAAGGGTGTTGCCTGACATGCAGGAGAACTTGACCTTGATTCCATCTTAACATCACATAGATCATGCACTGCTTTCTAATAAGTAAAGTTGCCACAGACACGTTTAACTTTGAATAAGCTAGAGAGAAGGAGCCCCCCCCCCCCCCCGCCCCCACTGTATTGCCCCCACTGTATTAGTTCCTCCTCTGTCGCAGGCTTTCAGCCTACAGAAGGGTGTTTTAGCTTTTATATTAGTTGCCAGGGTTGAAAGAGTAGCTATAAAGGGAAAACGGTGAAAAATTATTAGTGTGCCTGAGAGAGAACAGAGAGTAAAAAAAACTCTTTGGAGTTTAAGGAAATGTTATATTTTAAAAACGACTGTTGCTTAGCCCAGAGGCTTGGGGAGAAGGATTAACTGAAAAAAAACTTGGAGGCCTTGGTGAGAATAAAAGCAGATCTCTGTGTGTCTCACCTATAGTAGGCACTTCATAAATACTCAGGTTTGACTTGAATGAGCCCTTGGTGGCTTGAAGTATTATTACAGAAGTGGTGTTACATGTACATTGTTGAAACTTAGAAAACAGAGAAGCAAATATAATCACATATTCCTACCACCCAGAGCTCACCATTGTACTGCTTTCCAGATAATTGTCTATGCATATGTATGCATGTTTTAATCGAAATGAAATCGTACTGTATATACAGTTCTGTAAGGAGTTTTGTTTTTCCTGTCAGCTAGCTTGGTAAGTTTTCATCTCATCTGTCACTGGGACATAGGTTTACTCAGTTGGCCCCCAAATACGACAGCAGCTTTGTCTATAACATGTCTGGTTGAGGCTCATTTATTGCATCTGGTTATTCTCCATACATAGACTTTAACCTACAGAAGCTCTTTGATAGAACCTCTGACATTGAGGAGCCAAGCCTTTGGAAGCGATCGTGATGGGGTTTTTAAAGATTTGGAAATCAAAATAGCATTTTATTGTCATTTGGAAGTCTTAGATTTGGAGATTTTGTTTGAAAAATACTGCTCTAAAGAAATTTGTCTGATGCATTTGTCCATAGACGTGTTGGAGAAAGAAGGATCAGTTTCAGTACTGAGCTGGTTGGAACAGCAAACATCCTCATCAAACACTGATTACATCCTGTGTCTGTAGGGTTTGCACGCCTGAGGAGGAAGCAAGCATATGAGTCTGACAGTTGTGCTTCCTTACTTCCTGTTGGTGAAGCTCTTCCCTCCTTAGTATTATGGGCACCTGTTACGCCATCACAGTTAATGGTTTGTCAGAATTGGCATTACAGACTCAGTTTTCCCACAAGATTAATAAAATAGACATGTTCTGGAGGAAGATATGGCATCTTAGCCAATACACCTTGCTTCTTTATTTGGATTGGCATTAAAAAGTTTGTCTAGATTGTTCAAACACTGAGTTATGTCAGTGTTACGCTTCTTTCCTCCCCTCCCGGTCCAAGCCTATGAGTTAGAACATTGGCACCATATTCAACAATACTGTTTAAAAAATTTTAAAATACAGGGCGGCTTTGCTTGGAGTTGTTTGTTTCTTACGTGGTATCAGAAGCTTGGTAGGAACCTTAACTGGGAAAGTATTTTAATTCCTGAGACAGTAAGTTGTTTGCTTAACAGTTCTGGTATTCAGTCTATTTTTTCCATTTTCAAGATGTTGCAGCACTTTATGTGGTCATGCATTTAAAATTTGAACAATTAATGTTTATTATTTTAGTTCATGATAGTTCAGAAAGTTGAGACTTGATTGAAAATCTATTGTTATTTATGTGGTGTACTTATTCAAACTGTTGGCCTGGGACTGTGAGGGTATAGATTTTGATGTTTTCCCAGTTGGCGGGCTCTGATGGCGGCAGTTACCTACATTCCTAATAAATGCAGGATTGGCCCTCCAGGGCCTTTGTACCTCTCTCTGAGTGACAGTAGCGGCCTGTCTATACGTTGAGTTCTAGTGGAGTAGCTTGGAACTGAGAGGAAAATCTAGTCTAAGGGGATATTTACCCTGACTCTGGCCATGTCATTTTGGCCTTATCTAGTCTAGACCTTGAATGATTACTAAGGATGTCTTTCCTCAACAGAAAGCACCACAAATAAAGATGGCCAGACATGGAGAAGAAAGCGTGGTCATTGGCGAAGGGATTGTGTGCTTCCGTTTTGAATCCTTTATTAACTCCGTGGTATATGATGTGCACTTAACAAATGTTCACGGACCAAACTTTTGGTTACGCTACAACCAGTCCAGCATTTAACTTTTGATTTTGGCTTTTTAGGTAGCGTCAAGACATACTAAGGTGATTGAGGACAGTTGGAATAGTTCATTTTTAAAAACTTGGGTTCTGTTGGACTTATTTCTTGAAAGAATTAAACCATCCTTTTCTGTTGTTTTGAAAGCATTCCCAACTGGCATTAATATATTTTTAATATTGATCAATTAATGTCTGCATATGAGACTATTAATTTGAAACTTCACAACAGCTTCTAAGATACTTTCTAAGCACTTATTTTAAGTGAAGCTTTCAGTGGTGAAGGTACAAACCAAAGAATAAAACAAGCATTTGTTTCCTTTACTCCTTCCTCCTCCAGGGCAAGGAGCAGGAACTGGCAAGGTTAACAAGCAGTTGGAGTGTGAGCTGCCTGGTTTGCTTTTGTTTGGCCCAAAGTACTCTAACTAAACATGATTTAAAATTTTTCTTGATGACTCATGGTCAGCTTTTTTATGCACCTCAGTTATTTCAGTGTTGAAATATAATGACGCACTTAAGAACTGTAGGCTGAGTGCTGGTGGCTCATAACTGTTTTAAAAGTCAGATTTAAACCTGGGGGACCTCTCCCCCAGAAAAAGCCGGGGCCGCTGAAATGGACATGTCATTTCAGGGACGCACTGGATACTTTTAAGTGCATCTTTGGATCCCAGTTTAGTGTTTAAATTTTGGGGACTTCTTTTTATGATTTCTGCCTGATTCTTTTATATCACTATTAACCACGGATTGTCATTAAAATCCCTGTCTAGAACAGTCATTTTTCTGCTTATTGGTTATTGGCTTGAAAATCAGATAAGAAGCTCGCTATAAGTTTTTACAACACTGGCCCAAAGTAGGAGCCTCAGGGGTTTTCTTTTGAAAAAAATTCTCAGTTTCCTAGACATGGCCTTTATTTAAGTTGCTCAGAGCACCCTTCCCCCTTTCACTTCCCCTTGTGATTTCTGCCTGTTCTAGTTAAGGACTTCTCAAGGACAGAGTGTGTCCGATCCTTAACTTTGTAAGCATTAAGGTATTTGTCAGTTGCCCAGGACCTGGTAATTGACTCACATTTCATTGAACATGCATAGTGCTGGTTTCTAAACATGCTGCCAGTCTCTTGATTTATAACAGGGATCAGTAAACTTTTTTTTTTATGTGTCAGGGCCCAGATAAGATACTAAATGTCAATGTGTTAGGCTTGTGGGCCTGACAGTCTCTGTTCAGCCATACGAAGTACAAAGGCTTACTGTGGGCAAAAGGGGAATGAATGAACATGGCTGTGTGCCAATAAAACTTTATTTAGTCAGTGAAATTTGAATTTTGTGTCATTTCTATGTGTCATGGCATGTGCTTTTGATACCCTCTACCCCAACCCCAAACGGTTTCATATGTGAAAACCATTCTTAGGTCAGGGGCAGGACAGAAGCAGCCCGGGCTCTGATTGACAGTGAGACACAACCTGAGCTGGTCACCGGATTGTCTCTGTTGGGGCTCAGTGTCCTTTCTGGCAGGAACCTGAAATCAGAAGTTGAAATCAGAAGTGTGATAAATACGGAGGGAGATGGCTAGTCTGAGGACTGAAGCTTTTAAGCCTTTGGTCCCAAGATCCCCTTTGAGGATAGGGTGTATAACACGGGCCCTGTGTGCCTAGGAAAGAAAGCACGCTGGGTAGTTGCACCCGCCAAGGGGGCCCCGCCAAGAAGCCCTGCGTAAGGGGATATGCCTTGTAGACCGCTTTCCTGCAGAGGGAGATAACCTCTCTCCCAGTAGGGTGTGTGTGCCGCGCCCATCAGAAGTTAGTGCCTGCTGCTCAGCGGACGCGCTGGGACGGTGTTCAGGAGCTTCTGGCTACACGCCCCTCCGCTCCACAGGCAGCAGGGCTTTTGCAACCCTCGTCACATCAGCTTGCCAGGAAACCGCGTTTGCATTTCCAAGTTCACAGACCGTTGTTCACTGATTACATTTTAGTTGTCTGCTCCTCGACAACATGACAGGGCATGGCCTTCACCTTCTAGATAACTTCTTTCTAAATCCTGGTAGGCCTCCAGGGGGAGGAAGCCAAGCCGCAGGCACCCAGGTGCCCACCCACCTTGGGGGCTTGTCTTTGGTTCGGGGATTGGCTTAGCCCTGGACCTGAGCCTTTACTCATGCTGCTTCACCTCCAGAATTCAGTGCACTTGTCTTTAAAATTTGGAAAGGTAGGTTTAATTATCCTTGAGATGTTCTTTAGCACCACAATTCTGACTTCATGGGCTTCTTTTGGGAAGTTTTCCTGTAGATACAATCCATGGGGGTAGACTCACCAGCTTTAAACCCAGAGAGTATTTCCCAGACCTTGCTGCTGAGTTTGAGACCATCCTGTGCTTCTGTTTCCATGAACAGTAACAAGAAGACGTGTGCATTGTGATGAAATGTTTCTTTTCATACGTAATTCAGATGGTGTATAAATGCAATTTTTGTTCAGTGTGCCATCTAGGTCTTCCAATTCATACATTGGGAGGCTTTTTTTTTTTTTTTTAACAGTACTTTAAAATTCTTGGAGAGTTAACATTGTTAGTGGTAACTGATAGTTTCTGACACCCGGCTATAATCAAGGAACAAAGTTCCTCAAAACAGCTGCCTTTCAATCTGTGCGCGGCGTAATTGTCATTAGCTGGTTGAATCTGGTTTCCGCAGAAGCTGCTTTGTATATCCTGTATAAGAACATCTGGTTTGAACATTCAAAAATCTTTTAAAATTCCCCTGTAGACACTTTGCATTTATTGACTTATTCTTCCAAGGGAGGAATAGGGGTTGTAGACGCCTTTCCTATCCTTACCCTTAACTATGTTCTTTCAGAAACCATCTCCTCTGAACACTTAGTTTTTTTAAAGTCCTATTTTTGTTGTTAATACTCACCTGAGGATATTTTCCCATTGAGTTTTAGAGAGAGAGGAAATGGGGCGGGATGGGTGGATGAGAAACAGTGTCAGAGAAACATATCGATTGGTTGCCTCCCGCATGCAACCCAACCGGGGCTGGGGATCGAGCCTGCAGCTGAGGTACATGCCCGAGGTACCGTGGGCCGATGTTCTGTCCACTGAGACAAACTGGCTAGGGCTAAAGTGTTATTTTCAGTGAACTTTTAGTTTCCTGATGTGTATACACGCGTTATGTAAATTAGAACTTGGTTCAGAGACTCCAACACAGAATGGAACACAAATCTCTGATTTCAGTGAAATGCTTTAGACTTTATTTTCATCTATTCTGAAGAGATTGGTCTTACCAGGTAAATGGTCAAAAAAGTGTGCAAGGAGGCGGATTCTGACGGAGTGGGAGCACTGTGTATTGAGTAGGATTCTGAAGTCATGTCTGGAATTGTTGAAAAGAATGACCTAATATGGGTGGAAGAAATGGTGGTTGGTAGTCAACTCTAGAACATAGCTGTTTTACTTTTATTTTTCCTTCCAAATAGTACTACTCTTAAAATGTATAAGAAGTTGAGTGTTTATTCTTTAAAGGTAGTTTATATCCTAGTTTTCCAGTCTGGGTTAGTTTTTCTATTCTTATTACAGACATTTCTAGGGACTTGCTTCTGGCATTGGCTATGCTAATATTTTGAAAACTTTTGCTTTTGAACTAAATAATGGCTGATAGTAGCATTTTACAGCCTTATCCTAGTACCTTTTCATTTTTTTTCCCTTCTGCACTGTTCCATCGGGTATTCTTTTGAAGCAAGACAAGCCTTTGATAACCATCTCATGAAGGAGGTGGAATATATACTTTATTGATGGCTGTTCATTTTAGGCTGGTGCCTTGCATGGGGCCAAGAAGCTGTGCCCCAGGGTCTTCTCTATATGGAGAGGAGCAGGGAGGAAAGGTTTTGGACTTTAAATCGTGACTATTATAAGTGTATCACAGGATCATGGTAACAAAGAAAAATTTTATAATGATCATAAAGAGAAGTAAAAGTTCCCAACCCATTCTGTCTAGAACACTTTGGTCATATTTCTCAACGATTAAACACTATTAGCCTTTATGATCTTCCAGTAATTTTTCATGATTATGCAAGCAATTGGTGTATGTATTCTCTTCCCTCCTCCCTTTTATGGATAAATGAATCTATATTATATTTCAGGTCCTCCCCCTCTGGGCAACCCCCCCCCCCCCCCCCCCCGCAGTTTGCCTGTGTTTCTTTCTTAATATGTCTTTGGCATCTTTCCATATCTGAGCATATAAATCTAACAGAAAGGATTCTGAGTACATGAAATTAGGGATAGAAGCTCCAGCTTGGAGGCCTCGGTGACTGCCTTCATCTTTTGGGTGTGAATTCATTTATTTTTCCTGTCCAGGAAAGTAAAAAAAAAAAAAAAAAAAAAAAAATTCCAAATACAAATGATTGGAATGTTTGTAGCTGCTTTTCAGTCGTTGACTCTGACTGAGTCAGCAATGACAGAAGCCTGGGAGGGGTTAATAGATTATTTTAGGGCACATAAGCAGGAACTGGATTATTTATAAATTGGCAGACAGTGGCTGCTTGTGATTCACTTAAAACCATCAAATTTATAAATTCCTTAAAAATCTTAAAAAACACTCATTGATTTTTAAAATCTGAGTTTAAAAATAATTTATGAAGAATTTACAGTTAATTAATGATAGTACTTGGACTTTATTTGTAACGTTCATAAGAGTAAATGTTGTAGTTATGATTATCTGGTCAGTTTTAAAATTTGGGGGGAGAGATGGTTATTGCTAACATAAACTCTTTTCAGCTGAATATTTTCAAGTGTAACAACTTTGCAAAGGCTTATGATAGTAGCTTGGGCAGCATTTTCTTTAAACAAATTTTGATGTATGACATAAAGGACACATTTTTTAAAGTTCCATTTGTGGGGGGTTTGAAATATGTAGACAAGGTTAAAACTTAACAGCTAAGGTCTAAGCAGTTTGTCAGTCAAATCAAATCTATATTACTGTTTTTAAAAAAATATGTTTTTATTGATTTCAGAGAAGAGGGAGATGGGGAGAGGGATAGAAACATCACTGATGGACTGCCTCCTGCACGCCACCTACTGGGGATTGAGCCTGAAACCTGGGCAGGGGGCTTGATTGGGAATCAGTTGGTGACCTCCCTGTGCGAGGAAGAACACTCAAACTGCCGTGCCACTCCGATTGGGTACGATCCTTTGACTAAAGTGAGAAACCTGGGTTTGAATTATAGTCACATTAGTATTTTTAGATTCTCTGGGAGCATATGAATTAGATAATGTTGCCAATTTGAAAACTTCCATGTAGGCAATTAATGTTTGTTTTAAAACTGAGGTAACAGTCCTGCTGGAGTGGCTCAGTGGTTGAGTGTTGACCTATGAACTAGGAGGTCATGGTTTGATTCCCAGTAGGGCATGTGCAGGAGGCAGCCCGATCAGTGATTCTCTCTCATCATTGATGTTGCTATCTCTCTTTTCTTTTCCCTTCCACTCTGAAATCAATAAAAATATAAAACAAGAACAACACAGGTAAGAAACATCGGGATTTCCTCACATTCACTTAGGGCCAGGAAATTACTGTGAAGTGTTGGTCATTGTATTTGGGTACTTTGGTACACTGAGTACTGCATACTCCATAGAGGACAAGAAGGTGACCTATTATGAAAATGTAAGTCTTTTTTTCATTGGTGTGGATATGCTATCATCAACAACTTAGGAATCAAATTACCAATAACATAGTGTTTAAAGATAGTATTCAAATATTGTGAAATTAGCAAACAAACAGAAAGGAGTAGTTCATTACAAAATACTTTATGTATAAGTAAGACCCCCTTGGTGACTGAAAATACATTCTTTAACATTTTTATATTATACATTTTCTAAATACATTTTTAAATTCTACATTTAAAACACATATATTTTTATTGATTTCAGAGAGAGAGAGAGAGAGAGAGAGAGAGAGAGAGAGAGAGAGAGAACACCAATGATGAGAGATAATCATTGATCAGCTGCCTCCCGCATGTCCCCTACTGGGGATCAATTGAGCTTGCAACCCGGGCTTGTGCCCTGATGGGGAACGGTGACCTCCTGGTGTATAGGTCAACTCTTAACCACCGAGCCACGCCGCCGGGCTGAATTTCCTACATTTAGGTATTAGATTAACTTTCACAAAGAATGGAAGGACACCAATAAATTTAAAAGTAATTTAATGGAAGTTACTCCAGTTAAAGGTCAATTAGATATTAAAGTGAAAGCTTCTCAAATTCCATAAAGCCTGTGAGCGTTGGATACAGTTCATGTATGGGAATTCAGTCGTTGATCCAAAGGTTATTGTGATGTCCAGCACTGCAGTAGGGGATAATCCAGAAATATAAGAGGTCTTTAACTGAACCTTCTCGAACTTCTTGAGAGCGAAATAAATAAGAATGGAAACAGTAGAGAAAATTGATATTTTGAGGAAGAAGCTAGCCTTTCTGAGTATGAGCCATAAGATAATTAAAATCACTAGGGTATAATTCTTATTACAGCTGTAGAGTTTATGGCCGGATAAGTGGTCCCTGTTCAACCACAGAGAGTAATTCTGGTAACTGGACAAGTTTGTTTTCCTCAAATGGGTCCCTCTTTCCCAGGAAAGGCGTTGAATAAACATCCTCAAAATCTTAATCATCTTATTCTTTTGTGAAAGCCCTTCTCTCCTTGTCCCTGAGTTCATTTCTCATTCTTAGAGTCACATACCAGTCATGCCTCCCTGGGACACACCCTGGTCACTGAACTTGTTCCCTTACAAATTCCTGAACCACCTTCGGGATAGGTTCCTGCAGCTAATGGCTGCTCTTAGTACTACTGGTGTCTGCCCCCGCCCCCGCCCCCCCCCCCCCCCCCCCAAGGAAACTGCAGTTTCAAGGTTGTCAGGTACATTGCTATCTCATGGACAGTTCCATGTCTCACCATAATCCATGAACGGTAATCCAGTAATCTTTCTAGCAGTGGCCACACTGAAAGCTGCTGGTCTAGTTGTGTACTTGCTGCGTCTCCCTGTGGACCATCCGTATCTTGTTCACCGTGTCTCTGGCATCAAACTCCATGCACGTTTAATTGGATTAATATTAGCTGATCCAGCACTGCATTTTAACTGAGTGACAGAAGAGACTGAAAGAGGGTGATCTGCATGTAATATTGAGGCTTGGGCCAGTGAGGGGAGGAGCCTGCTCCCCTAGCAGGTGCTGCTCTGAGCAGCCACCACACCTCCCCACTGTCTTGGCATGTCCCTCTCTACAGCGGGCAGGTGAGGAGGAAGGGGCAGAGGAGCCGCGTTAGCAGAGGCTTGAGAACAGAGGAGGAGGTGTCTCCAGGGCAGAGGCCTGGCCCAGCCGAGGTAAGCTGGTCATGTTGGGAGAGAGGCTTAGGCAGAGCTGAAGGGCCAGGTGACGGGAGACCTCTGTTCTGCCTGGACCTGTTTGCATTGTGGAGCAAAGGGAGAGATTGGCTTGGGGCATGGCTCGATGAGGTCACCTCAGAGGGAGGATTAGTTTTTAGAATAATTGGAAAGGGTAAGAAACTGTAGACAACCAAGAATGGAAGGGTGGTGCTTTAAGCAATGTAGGTATCGGTGGTTGATGACAGACCTCTGGGGCAGTGGACTTGAAGGATTCATACATTGTGAATCGACAAGCCTAGGATAAGAAGGGACGTGTATTAGTACAGAAATGAACAAATAGGTTTTTAGTGCGAAGAGGCTGCTCAGAGTAATATGCTAGGTTGGATACATGTTGTTAAATATGGTAGTGCTTTGCCCAAAACGTGTGCTTCCTCTTCCAGTTCCCACCCCTTTGTCCCTCCCGACTTTGCTCAGAATCCGTCCTGACTCCCTCAGCCTCTGTCCCACACAGCATGCGTTGACCACTGTCAGGCACTGACCATACTGAGCTCCTGTTGCCGTGCCTTCTCCTCAGCTGCACGGGGTCTGGATGGTCACTTCCCTCTAGAGCAGGGGTGGGCAAACTTTTTGACTCGAGGGCCACAATGGGTTCTTAAACTGGACCGGAGGGCCGGAACAAAAGCATGGATGGAGTGTTTGTGTGAACTAATTTAAATTCAAAGTAAACATCATTACATAAAAGGGTACGGTCTTTTTTTTTAGTTTTATTCATTTCAAACTGGCCGGATCCGGCCTGCGGGCCCGTAGTTTGCCCACGGCTGCTCTAGTGCCTCCTAATAGCCCAGGGATTCACGTGCTTGTGGGTCATCTTCTTGCAGCTATCTCTGGAGTGTTGAGAGTAGCCCTGTGATTGATTACTACTTAAACTGTTACCATCCAGATAATAGTGAGCCATTGCCCTAAAAGAGGCAGCAAAGTAGTGATGCAGGGGCCCTCTGCTCTCTCCCACTGGCTTTTACTGCACAGCTGGTTGTAGCATTCAACCACTGTATTGTGTTGCCTGAAGATAGTTACATGTATTTTGATTTCTTGATATAGTAAGTAACCCCAGGTGAGATAACAGCAGCCTGAGGTCAGTGTGTAAGTACATTAGAGCCTTCGAGGAGGAAATGGTGCCCAGCACTCACCCCATCACCGCTCAGGGTTCCCTACAGAAGTACGGTGCAGTGTTCTCAACTCCATCACTCAAGATCTTTCAGGGCAGATGGAAATGGAATTCTTTAGAAGGAAAGTACTGTTTTCACTCTGCTTTACTTGCATGTGTTGATGTGTGTGTAGGAGAGGAGTATCATTGCATTTGGGGCGGTGCTTGCATTTTTCATTTAGTGAGTGACTGCTAAGTAAGTGCTTTCCCTGGTTGGAGAGGAGGAAGGCACTTTGATGCAAAAAGATTCTTCATTCTCCATGTTCTCCTATCCAGGTACATTTAAGTTGTCTGCATCAGTGAAGATGTGTAATCAGCCTTTGTTTTCCTGTTTGTCGCTGGGGTTTGAGGGGCCTTCTCAGCCTCTGCACTGCTCCTCTCCACAGTTCTCACACCAGCTCAGGAGGTGGGAACTGCATTCTTCCCGCTGTGTTCTGCCGCTTCACGCTGTTACTTTAAGGAATTCCTCTTTTGATAGCACTTTCTAGTTTTTGTGTTTTTTTTTTTTCTTTTTAAACTCACTTATAATGTAGGCTCTGGGAGCTGCAGCCTTGGGATGAGTGCTCCTCTCTCTCCCTTTCCTCCTTGTGCTGCCTCCTGTGGGGTCCAGAGGGGAGCAGGGTGTCACTGTGAGCAGTTAGTGTGCATGGTGACAGGGCCAGAAGATGAGCATTTCAAGTGGGGAGTGGGCCACAGGTGTTTGTGGGCTGTGGACCACTTTGACTTCCGTGAGCCTGCCCGAGGCCCAGTTGTAGGTAGCTGGGTAGTTATGGGTGATTGGGGTTCTGCAAGGGGGTTGGGAAGGTTTAGGACTGTGACCCTGTCCCCAGGATGAAACCCTAGCCCATAAGACAGCTCATGAACCAGATCAGGACTCATGTCCTGGCTTTGTAAATTCTTTCAATGTCTTTTTGAAGAACCCATTGGCAGACAAATATCCACACACCTTAACTGGGGTAGTGTCTCAGAAAGAAAATATAAAATATTGGAATTAGAGATTAGGGGCCTGAATATTTGCATGAATTGCATAGGTCTATTTGCAGGTGGGAACGGCCATCCTGTGATCATTTCTGCTTGTTTTACAGGTCCGTTTAGAGAGGAGCTCTGGGTTTTTTTCTTGGGTCTTATTCTAGCACAGCAGTTTTCCATACCATCCTGTAGCCACACTCCTGTTCACACCACATTTTGATATTGTGGTTCACACCATCCTGTGGCCACACTTCTGTTCACACCACATTCTGATATTGTGGTTCACACCATCCTGTGGCCACACCCCTGTTCACACCACATCTTGATGCTGTGGGTCACACCAACTTTTGTCTGCACTCTGTTCACACCACATCCTGATGCTGTGGGTCATACCAACTTTTGTCTGCACTCTGTTCACACCACATTCTGATGCTGTGGTTCCCTGTGACTCAAAAGCCCTTCTCCCTTCCTGCGAATCATTGATCTGCAGTAAGATCAGGGCCCTGAAGATACATCAGGGTGATCAGTAATTGTAGTTTGGGAGAGTTTTGGGGTAGCTGCCCTGTGCAAATATTTCGTGAGTCCATCTAAGTTCAGTGACCGGGCCATTCAGGCTCCACCCATGGCCATTTTTCCTAAACACAGCCTTCCTCTTACCCCATGGGGCTGAGGCCTGTTACCACCCGTGTCTGGAAGGAGCTGGCAAAGTGGGCTGGGTGCCTGTACAGCTGATTTCTTAGTGTGCTGTGTGAGGTTGGACTCGTGGACCTCCTGGAAGGAGCTGGGGTGAAACGTAGTGAAACTGGACCACAGAGTGACCTTTTTTTGGCTCAGTTTCCTAATGTGTCAGGGGGAGGGCTTGAGTCAGAATCCTATGGCTGTCTGGTCCTTTCCTGTCCCAGCTGTGCATTGCTGAGGTTTGGAGGTGGCTACGGGAGGCCTTTGCAATCCCACCACCCCATTTGTCTTCCCTAGAATCTAGGTTATTCGGCTTTTAGGGCTGTTGCAGTGAAATATGCCTGAGAAGCATAATCATGCCCAGCGCCGTGTAAATATTCACACGTTCCGCACACCGCCCCCCTTCCTAAGACAGGAGCCTGTCTGCAGAGGAAGCACCGTGGTCGTTGCCTGGGTTTTTCCTGCAGTGCTTGCCACCGCCAGCTGAAGAGACTCCTGGAGTAGTTGCCATGCTGTCACAGGAATGAGCGAGGAACCTGGCACCTCTGGGAGACTCCTGATACGTGACTCCCCTGCCCTTCCCCCTCGGTTCTGAACCTGTTCTGTTAATGATTGCACCTAATTATGTATCTTTGGGCTTTTCACTGTTTACCATTCAAATGCTCCTTAAAGCCGATTGTTTGCTTTTGTGTGCTGTAAATCCTGGCTGCCTTCTGAAGCACAACTTGATGATCGTGTATTATCATCTTGGGTTAAGTGCTGTCTCATTGCTTTGCAGGCTGCCTGCTGTTTCCCGGGGAGATCATGAAACGAGGTCGCCTTCCCAGCAGCAGTGAGGATTCTGACGACAATGGCAGTGAGTCCTGCTTTGTTGTTCTTGGAGCCCACCAGGGTTTGGGGCCGAAACATGATTTTTTAATGTAATGCTTTAAATAGCCGAGGCCCTTGGCCTCCCGGGCAGGTCTCGCCTGTCAGGCAGGTCGTTGAACGCCAAGGCCTGGCGAAGCACCTTGAGTGATACTGCAGGTCTGTAACCACATCTGTCCGGTGAGGTGGCTGCGTGGGCATCCCTCAGGCTTCTGTCTGTTACCCAAGGGCGAGGAATCCAGTTCCCAGAGCCACGGCCTGTGTGTTCCTCCTGAACATCACTTCACAGTTGCTCTTTATGAGAAGGGAACTTAACCGAAGCCGGTTAATTATTGGCCAGTTCAACCCGATACAAAGGGAGACTGAGGACTGCCTGGCGGGGTGTGAAGTGTTCAGGACGGGTCTGCAGTGGTGGCGAGCCGGCCGGCGCCCCTCCCTGGCTTTGCCGGTGACTGTATTTCATACGGCTGCTGCCCGCACCGCAGCTCGCTGGCATCCTCATGTTTTCACAGTGCAGCTGAGACCCAGAAGTTAGTTGGCTTCCAGGCAGTCAAAATAAATGTCACACAGCGTCTGTGTATTGAGCAGCTAACAGACTGCTCCGCAGCTCCCCTCAGATACCGAGGGAATTTTGTCCCTAGCACAGTGCCTGAGCTCCAACCCACTAGCTGGTGTTTTACATTAGAGATGACCCGCGGGGAACCCAGAAAGAATGCTTGCTTTCCTGTGCGAAGGCAGAGGTATCGGGCCAGCTCTCCGAGTCAGGTATTTGTAAACTCCAGCTCTGATAGACGACGTCTTGGGCTGTGGCAGAGGTGTCTCTGGTGCTCTACGCAAACGGTGGATGCAGGCACGGTTCACAGGAGTGGGGGGACAAGGGGACCTGGGGGGTCAAGGGGACCTGGGGAGGAGATGGAGGTTGGGAGGGGAGGGGGCCTGGGGAGGGGAGGGGTCCCCAGGGAGGAGGTGAAGGCTGGGAGGGCAGGAGGCCCGGGGAGGAGATGGAGGTTGAGCAGGTCCTGAATGATGAAATAATTTTTAGGTTAACAGGATCGTTTTGGTTTTCTGGTCTCCCTGTTTTCAGTAGATTGAAAGCTGCAAATTAGAAAGCAGGGCTTTGCTGCCGTGGGGGCTACACTGATGGCCACAGGGAACCTGGAGGGAGGGGACCGGGTACATAAAAGCATCTCAAGCACAAGGGATTCGGTTGGCACCCTGGTCCAGGTGTGGAGCAGTGGGAAGTAGAGTTGGTGGCTGTGGGAGGGGGGGGTCAGAGTTTGGGGCACGAGTAAGTTAAGCCGTGACCAGATCAGGAAGCAGCTGAGGGATTGGGACTTAGGGGCCGGCTGTGGGGACGCTGCTGTTTGGCACAGGGAGGAGTGAGGGGGAGAGAGAGAGGCCAGGAGTGGGGCTCCGGAGAGAGGGTTCTCCTTTTATTTCCGGGAGAGCTCCTGAGGGTCTGAGCCCGGGCGCAGGCGCTCAGCCTCCTGTCCGTGCCTTCACGGTGCCGTCTGAGCTGCGCGGCCCTCACTGCCTGTTTAATATCTGCTTGGCGTTTCACTCCTTGAGGCAAAAACATGCGTAGGTAATGTTGTCTGCCCCCTGTGGTGCCTATCAAAGTGTCCTCGGAACGGACGAGAGCTCAGTAAATGCTGTGGAGTACACACTGTAGTCCTGCAGCAATTTTAAAGATCTTGGTTTTTGGTCACAGAAGGTTTCCAGAACGGGCTCCGCACTGGCTGTGCCGGGTGGAAGGCCGAGCCCGGTGTCAGTGTCCTGGTGGCACTGGCAGCAGGTCCTGCTCCTCTGTCCCCACCACTGCCTCAGCTCCTCCCCGGCAGAGCCCGGCTCACAGAGGTTCTGGAATGTTCCCCCAGAATTAGGCCCTCCCCTCTCTGGGCTCCAGCTGCCCAATTGGATGGAAATGTTCTAATCCAGTGTCACTGAGGAAGTGAATTTTAAAATGTTATTTAATTTCAATTAATTTAAATTTAAAAAGCCACGTGTGACTAGTGATGACCGTATTGGACAGTGCAGCTCTGGGTGGCGGGGCCCCATCCGCTCTGCAGGAGCCTCAGCTCAGGCCGGGGCTTCAACAACACAATTATTTTCTCACGGTTCGGAGGCTAGAAATTCAAGATCGCGGTGCTGACAGGTTGACTGTCTCTCTGAGGCCTCTCTCCTTGGCGTGCAGGTGGCTGCCGTCTCGCGTGTCCTCACGTGGCCTTCTGTGCGCGGGCTCCCCTGCGTCCGTGTGCCCCAGTGTTCTCTTCTTACGGGGACACCAGAGAGCTTGGACCAGGGTCCACCCGTAGACCTCACTTAACTTAATCCCCCCTTTAAAGGCCCTGTCCCCAGATACACCCCATTCTGAGGCACTGGGGGCCTGGCTTCCACCTAGGAATGCTGGGGGACACAGCTCAGCCCGTAACAGCCATAGAGGACCACATGCTTCACCGAAACATGCACCCCTCCCCACCCTTCCCAAGCTCTGGTTAAAAATGAAGGAGGAGAGCGGCCACAGCCCCCACTAAAAGCGTGTCCATCAAAAGTCACCCTTCTGGCGGTGGGCTATTTTCTTCCTCCTCCTAATGCGCTCATATCCATGTGGGGGGCAGAGGGTTCAGGTCGGTGTTTAGAGGGTCCTGGGGGTTAATTAGAGAGACAGCCAAGCTGTAAACACGGCAACGCCGCTCCATCCAAGAGTAGGGCTGGGCAGGACGAGACGTGGACAGGCCATCTTTGTCAGGCAGCTGGTTTGGTGTAGAGCAGGCATTGATGCCTCATAGCCGTGCTGTCCATCCAGGCCTAGTGTTGGGCAGTTACGGTGCCTGGTGGTAGGGGTGAGCACCCTGGCACGCCCAGCCTTAGAAAACATGCACATCACCCACGGAACCACCCCTCTCCACCTTCCCCGAGGGCAGCTCCTTCGAGGCCCATAGGCACTGGAGCTGCCCGTCCTTTTGTGAAGTGAGGTGCCTTCTGCCGCTGCAGTCAGGTCCCCAGGCCCGAGCCGGCCCTCAGTGGATCTGGGCACTTGGAAAGCCCTGCTTGCAAGAAGGGCTGGGTCTGCAGTGGCCGCTCTCCAGCCTGCAGCCCTGACGGGATTCTGGCAGCAGCTCCAACCCAGTGCAGAGCGTGTCCAAGTGGAGGAGAGGGAGCTGCTGACGTCAGCGTGGGGCCGCAGCACCAGCCGCAGCCACGCCTCGCCGCTGGCCTGGGGCTGGAGCCCGGTCAGGGAGCAGCAGTGTGGTATTTACCATGGGGAGTGGACGGGCATTTTCTGTGCCAGTGCGGGCCTTCCTCCAGCTGCCGGAGCCTCTCCAGGTGCCCCGGGGGGCCAGCCCTACTCTTGGATGGAGCAGCGTTGCAGTGTTTTCAGGCTGCGCCTGTAATTGCTGGGCTCCTGGGACGGGGTGGCCCTGCCAGCTTCTGAAGTTGCACACGGTGCCAAGGGGTGGCAGGAAAACAGGCCCTTCATTTCCTGCTTCCCTGCTGAGGATCCTCAGCCCTTAGGGGTTTCTGCAAATGTGCGAGAGGGGTCCACCAGCTATTTCCAGCATTTCCAGACCCTAAAGGAGGTCTCATTTCACCGGTAATAAAGCTGCAGAGGCTCATTGAGACATCGTGTTCTTGCTTTGGCAGGAATCATGTGTTGCTGGTTATCTCAGGCCAGTTAACAGCTCTGATCAGCATCCTTATATTTTTTTTTTCATGTAAAAGTAAGATGAGAATTAAATAGTAGAACAGAAAGAAGACTGTTCATTTGGCCAGATTTTTAAACACGTGGGGGCTTTGGCCAGGAGAAGGGAGCCAAGTGTAAGTGGTGTTTTTGGTGTTTTGGTTGTTTTAAAATGTGCCTCTCTCTCAAAGACTCAGAAGGAAGTTAAATTGGTTCTTTTATTTTCCACAAAGAGAGCAGAGGTGTGCTGATAGGTCAAAGTTTTTCCTAAAATTGTGAAGCAAGGCTTCCTTTTTCGGTCTGATGTCCTCCGTTTCCAGTCTGGGTCCAACTCCCTGTGGAAAGCCGGGTGTGGCCGGGGCCCAGGGTCCACACCTGTGCGGCTGGGACACACTCCTGTCAAGGGCAGTTCTGCAGCTGAGCTCGGCTCTACCTCCTGTCCCACGAATGGGCAGGAAAGATTGCTGAGTCAGATTCACACCGACTACAGTTGCAGCTGGTAATGCAGGCCGACGCCTGGCAAGCATGAAGTTATGTGGGGGCTGTTTTTCTGGGCTCTCCAGCTTACCGGCAGCAGTGGAGGCACCATCCTTTTTAGCGGATGAAACATACTCTCCATATCACTGCATTTGATGGATTCCCATCCAGTTTTTAGTAACTTGTCTTCCTTTTCTGTTTGGCTGGCTGTGCTTGGTCACCTCCACACACATCTTCGGTGGTTTCTGTGCTCTGTCTCTGTTCTGCTCCTGTTTGTACCTTTAATTTGCTCCTTTTCCACAGGAGTTGCATCAGGTGACACACCCAGGAGTTGCATAGGAATCACTGAAATGTGAACTTTGGCTTGAGTACTACAGAATGTACACCGTACCCGTGTCTCCTCAGGTGACACAGGTGGCTTTGCCCCTTTTCAGACCCAGCTGGTGGCTTGGCTTTGACACTGATGAAAAGGTTAACAGCTTGGGCTCGAGGAGCCACTGGCACAAAGGATCCTGGGCATGGACTAACCTCTGTGGCCCTGGGACTTGGACCTCAGCAGGAGGGCTAGGGGCTGGGAATCAAACGCATGTGCTAGTTGGTTGAAGAACCTGGTGCACTAAGTATGTCGGAACGTGCCTGGGCCAGTTCTTTGAATGTATGTGTTATGCTTCTGTATTTTGGAAGTTGACAGTGATTTGGACCATGGAGCTGAGCTCTGCTGGGGAGGAAGAGCTGGGGTAGGCATAGCGTCCGCCCCGGATAGAAACGGCGGCTGTATCCGAGGCTTGCTTCCTATCATCCTGTTACAGTGAATAGCCAGTGACTACATTAACTCAGCTAACTTTCCGATAGGAATTTCCATGGCTCCGCTTGACTTGCACAGGGCTAGGCTAGCCGTCCCCGGGAGTAACGCACGGGCCCTCTCAGGTCTGCGCTGGCAGTTGAAGCTGGCCGGCCACTGGACGTCATGCTGGCCAGCCCTAAGCATCTTACCTGGTTAAGCCGGTTTAACAGGACGGGAGCCACCAGCATGTTGTTTTCTAGTGCCAGACGCAGGGTCTGAGACACAGGAGGCGCACCACTAGGTCTGTGGCCAGGTTCTTCTGTCATTTGCATTTTGTGGTGTGAACACCTGGGCCACCGTTCATTCTAATTCCTGAACTTTGCATGCACTGCACAACCTGGGAGGCTTAACACACATGAACTACTACGCGTGAAAGTCATGTGCAACACGTACTAGATTTACTCTTGAGGCTTTTCCTTATTTTAGATCTGGGGCAACTCAGTGTGGCTATTTTTAATATTTCAAAGGAGCACGTTTGCACTATCAGAAAGACCTGTGCCCACGGCATTGCCACCTGCGAGCCTTTGTAACTTTTTAATGGAAGGTGGGGATATTAAAACAAAACATTTTTTCATTCATTCTTTACAGTATTTAATATGCAATATTGTTACCCTAACAGCATAAGAATTTCTGAAGTTGCTTACATTTGTCACGGAGTGGACTTAAGTTCAGACACTCTCTTGTGTGTGGTCAATAAAATAGTCACAGACATCATTACCAGATTAGAGTTCCCAGCTCCTCTCCTGAAAACAGAAAGAAAACAAAACAAAATGTTGCCTAACTGGTTTGGCTCAGTGGATAGAGCGCCGGCCTGCAGACTGAAAGGTCCCAGGTTCGATTCCGGTCAAGGGCATGTACCTTGGTTGCGGGCACATCCCCAGTGGGGGGTGTGCAGGAGGCAGCTGATTAATGTTTCTCTCTCATTGATGTTTCTGCCTCTCTATCCCTCTCCCTTCCTCTCTGTAAAAAAATCAATAAAATATATTTAAAAACCAAAACAAAACAAAAACAGAACAAAATGTTACTCGTCACATTCTTACTTTAGTCTGCCATTAAGCGTTAGCACTCAGAACAACGCAGAACGCAGCCCCACCCAGCGCAGCCTCGGCACACGGCTCTGAGGACTGGCCAGGGCAGGTGTTTGCCGAGATAAGTCTGTCTCCCCGTCCTTTCAGGGTTTGAAATGCTCTCATTTCTGGTTTTATAATTCTTTCCCACCCAGCATCACCTAGCTTTTTTTCAGTTACAAAGGGATGCAAATTATTTTTGTTTGGACCATATTCTGAGAGCTTCTTGACCATCTGAGTACCGTCCGGAGAGAGCCTGGCTGAGGCGGGAGGACTGGGCAGGGACGGCAGGACACTTGCTCGAGTCTCGGCTGTGGACTTCCTGGGAACCTGTGGATGTCGCCGCATTCTGATCCGGAGGCCGTGGCCCCACCAGGCTGCCTTTACATGTACCATTGCTTTATTTTCCTGGAGCTCAAACCTCACTTCGATAGGCAAAACGGGAGCGTGTTCTCTGTGCCTGCTGCCTCCAGTTCTGAAGTGACAGGGATGGTTCTCGCCGAGTATGACAGTCCTGAACAGCGACACCACATTCTTGTCCACTTTTTAAAACATTCACTGAGGATCTGCTGTGTCAAGGAGATCAGGAGGAAGAGACCACCCGCAACAGAGACCTGCAGCTGGACCCGCCGCTGACGTGGGAGGGTCCGCTGGTCCCGTCCCACATTCCCATCTGGGTGGGCTGCAAAGTCTCGGCTTTACGCGAGCCACCTGTGCCAAGTAAAACGGAGCATTTTCTTTTTCTTTGTTGTTAGTGGATGATAGAAAACCATCAGGTATCTCCTGCCCACCTTAAATATGGATACTCTGATAAGTTCTGGCATGTTTACAGCCATAAAACTCAAAGAAATCCTTCCCTCCCACCTTTCCCCTCATCAGAGCATCCACTTTCTGTCGCTGGAGACTTGTGTATATTTTTCAGAGTTTTTTGTAAGTGGAGTAATATGCTACAGACTGTCTGGTTTCCTTCACTCGAAGTAGTTATTCCAGCATCGTCCAACCCGGCCTGCCTCAGAAGCGCCGTTCTTGGTGCAGGGTAGGGTTCCACTGATTGGATACACCACCGTTCGGGAATCCATGCTGTCTGTTGGCGCATATGTGGGTACTTTCTGGGTTTTGGCCTTTATAATTAGGCTAAGAACATTTCTCACATCAGTGATAATTGAAACGCCCCCCGCCTCACTTTCTATAAAGTGGGTTTAATAGGATTAACTTTTACTTCTCTCCCGTCCTATGCATCGTGCCCATTGAAAGGAAGAGGAATGGACCGCTGCTGGGTGGACCGGTGTTTCTTTTCGGTGGTATTACTATCAGGTGCCCGATCTGCAGTGCCTTCGGTTCTCTGTTGTAAAAAGTAAGTGTGGTGCAGACACCCACTTCTCAAGGATAGAGAAGCAGCAGTTTCTGTGTGGCTGTCACTGCTTTGGTTGTTCCACGCCAGCAAAGCTGCAGGCTCCTGGCGGCCCCGGAAACGACGCTGGAGGGATGCTGACAGATGCCCGAGAAAAGGCAACAGGTCCCCAACCCACCAATGACAGGAGTGTGGTTTCTGCTTAGCTCTGAAAGGACTCGCCTCCCTCCGCCCCATGTGAGGTTTACAGTATAGCAATGGGATGAATGGTCCTTGTTAAATTTTTGGGTTTGTTCCTTTCATTATATCCCTTCCATAGTCACCCAGAGGGAAGGATCATGCCTTCCTGCCCTAACAACTCTCCCTTCCCCTCCTGAGATCCCTGGGCCCTGAGCCAGCTGAGGGGGCCTGCAGGACCCCAGGGTGAGAGAGGCCTCCTAAAGGCACGAGCCCCCCAGCACCTTCCTCTCCAGGTTCCTGCCTTGGCTTCTGTCTTTGCTTTTTCCAGTGATGACAGGATTTGGAACCTCTATAAGTTGGGTTCACCCCAGTGACCCAGAATATTTCTGTGTGGGCGTGAAACAGTCTAGTTTAAGAAAGCATTTTCTAGACGCTTTACTGAGTGCGGTACAGGGGCCACCTGTAGGAGGAGGTCTGATTCTGCTATCCTAACAGTCGCCCCACTTACAGGCCTCAGAACTGGTGAGTGTGGGCTGTGCCAGAGCGAAGGTTGGCGATAGATCCCCTTCAGTCTCCGTCATCGCAAATCCGATGATAGGCTTATGTGCAGATTCTCTCTCTTAGTGTCCCCAAGGTCTCATGCGTACTTTGGTTCTGTCCCTTATCTCTGGAATCTGTAGAGATAAGAGTGACAGTAGGATGGCAGTTTGCTCTGGTTTTGGCTTTGAAAGGGGGGGGGGGGTGGGTGGGTGTTAATTTCTGGGAAATGGTAGGTATGTGTTCAGGGTGGAGGTGAGACATATTGCAGGTGGGGCATCCACAAACAGGATGCCGCAGCCAGTGTCTACACAACACATGATGGGCAGTGGTGTGAGTGGGGGCCGACCAGGAGTCTGGGGCGATGGGCAGTGAGTTAATACAACTTTGCCATTTATTGGACCTGTCCTGAGTGAGGAGGGCCGAGGGCAGCGGTTCTCAACCTGTGGGCCGCGACCCCTTTGGCGGTTGAACGACCTTTTCACAGGGGTCGCCTAAGACCATCCTGCATATCAGATATTTACATTACGTTTCATAACAGTAACAACATTACAGTTCTGAAGTAGCAACGAAAATGATTTTATGGTTGGGTCACAACATGAGGAACTGTATTTAAAGGGCCAGAAGGTTGAGAACCACTGGTCTAGGGTGACTTAGATTTCTGACTTCAAGTAGAAACGTGATGCTCACCAGGCTAAGAATAGACGGGGGAGGACAGGTTTGGGTCACAGGTTGGGCCCAGTTTTGTAGCGCTGTGGTGACAGCTCTGGGGCGATGTCTTCATTTGAGGTGAACATGCACCTGGAGCCGGGGCAGGAGGAGAGTGAGGTGCAGGTCTGACCATCTGCTTGAGCCGGGCAGGGTCTGGGCCTGGGCGAGCGGAGAAGCACAGAGAGGGGCACCAGGAGTTTTGAGGTTGGCCTTAGGATTTAGCATAAAGATCTTAATCTTCGCATTAAGAAAGTTTCCTAAAAACTCAGTGAGATGTTTTCCAGTATGTATTTAGCATCGGGAGACTTTGACCGTCTTAACTTCAGACGTGCAGGCTTCTGGCCCAGAGCCTGTGTCCTCCTGTGTGCGGTGCTGGGGGTCCCAGGAGGCCCGCCCGGGTGAGCGTTAGGAGGGGCTCTGAGTGTCCAGTGCTCTGGCCCAGCCTCATGGCTGTCTCATGCGGGGTGTGGAAGTGAGCCTTGCTGAGTTTGGCTAAAGAAAACAGCACTCAGTGATTTCTGCACTTTTAATTGTTCCTCTGTGGCTATTTGTGTCTTTAGGCCTGTCCACCACTTGGTCTCAGAATTCCCGGTCCCAGCACAGGAGAGGTTCCTGCTCCAGACATGAAGATCGGAAGCCTTCCGAGGTATTTCCCCAATGCTGGCGTGACGTATGTCAGACACGTGTGCATGAGAACACGTGACGACATACAGGCCCGAGGCTGATACTGATGTCTGTCTGTGAAACTTGGGCAAGTTATGTAACCTTTCTGTGCCTCAGTTTCCAACCCTGTAAGATGGAGATAGCGTAGGTGGTTACCTCAGGACTATTACGAGGATTAAGGGGTTAATACACAGAGGTCAACACATACAAAGCACATAAAAAAGTGCTCAGTAACTGTTAGCTATTATTTTTATTAATTATATTCTTCTTTTCCTTTTCTGTTCCCTGTTTGCTGGCTCCCAACAACTTTTCCTCTGGCCAGGACATGAGCGAGTTCGGCTGCTGCCAGTCACTGCCAGCCTCAAGTTAGTTTTAGCCATAAATTTGTGGCTTACTTGGCAACAACAATATAATTCTGGGAATTTTGTTTTGGGGATTACGCTTAAGGCTTTTCCCTTCTTTTCCATTTTGTTTCTCATCTTAATGTCTCCCCTGCTCCCCATTTTGTTCTCTCTCTAGCTGTCATCTGTCATTCTATTTAAGATTGTTTTTTGGTGCGTCTCTCTGCTGGCTTTTGTTGACTGGGGGCCCCTGCCAGCCCTGAGGTGTTTCCTCTGAACACCTCTGCTGGGCTCCGAGCACTGACATGGTGGAGAAAAGGCACTGTAGTTCAAGTGAGCAGGTTGTAGGAAAGGCAGTCTTTGGTTCTGCCCCTTGGTGTTGTGCTGCCTCTTGGCGGGGTGACCTCACAGACGGCCTCGCCCACGGCCTCACCTGCAGCCTCACCTGCAGCACGCCTGTGTCTCTGCTGCATGGGGCGTGCGGGGTGCTGTGTTGGAGTGTAGCAGAGACTCCTTCTCTAAGAGGAAGTAAGGAGCACGCATCCTTTAGAATCGTAGAAACCTCCCCAGGAGACACTTAAACGTTGGGGAAGGTGGTGGTTTTACCGCCCGGGCTCATTCCAGGCTCTGTCCCACGGAGCCCGCACTGCCCGCTTCCCTTTTGGTGGCCCTGGAGCGGCCAGGCCTGCTCCTCCTTTTTTCTTTAATTCCCCGTGCTGCCATTAACGCCCGCTGTCTTTCTTAAGTACTCCTGTGACTTCAGGGCAGGAATGCGGGGGCCAGGGGACATCAGTGCCTCCCCCCCCCCCGCCCCGCCCCCGCCCCGCCCCGCCTCCCCGGGACACCTGGACTCCGCCTTGTCCCTAAGCCATGTTTTTTTTCCAGATTTTTTCTAAGATTTCTCTGACTTCAAACACTTTTATACTGAAGCACTAGCGTTGAATTCTGCCAGGGACCCGGGTGTCCATTTGGGGGCACCTGTTTTGGTTCTTGAGCATCCCTGCTGGAGTCTGAGTAAGGGAGTTGTGGCTGCCATTTATCGTTACTGCAGTTTGATTCTCCTTCTTTGGAAAACGCCTGATTTTTTTTCACTTGCAAGACAGTTGGGATGTGTTTTTAGTCTGATTTTCTTCCTGAAGTTGTGGACCTAGACTTTTGTTTTATAGGACTTTTTCTTTGGGGAGGGGCGGCCCCAGCCTGGCCGGGTACTTGCTTTCGGATCAGTGCCGATCTTCCTGTGCTTTTGTGGGGACTGCGAGGTTCTCTCTGTTCCTGGGCGCTGGGAGTGGGGAGTGGCGTGCTGGGCAAAGCTCAGACACTGCTCTAGAGAAGTGTATTAAAGTCATCACCAGCTTGAAAAGCCACCAGGAAAAACAAACATGGCCCTATTAGCCGGGATAGAATGTGAGCTGTGCTCCGCAGCACAAGAAAGAACCCCCTGTCCTTCTCAGGGGGAGCGAGCTCAGCATTGTGACTTGTGTAAACAGAGAGCATGCCCTTCAGATGCAGGCTCGCTCCCTGCCAAGTGCGGCTCTGGTGCCAGGGTCAGCGCTGTCGCCCAGAGACGGGCGTGGGCGAGGAGACGGTGCCGGCTCCTGCCCCGCCAGGGCAGCAGGCCTGCAGGACGCCTTTGTGTGTCCCCTGAGGGCCCTGACACAAGCTGGAGGAGCTGTCTTGGCTGAGAGTCCTTCTGAGACTTGTGGGTCTGTTTCTGGCAGGGAGAGGAGAGGGCAGTACCTTGCTTGTCTTCTTTCCCTCTCTCTCTCTCCTGCCTCCTCCCCATTCTGCACACGCAGCGCCTCCCTTGGAGCAGTTGTGCCGGGAAAGGTGTGCAAGTGGGCACGTGCTGTAAGGCCCGTTCTCGGAGCAGACTCCCAGGCCTGTCACTGCTTCTGTCCCAGCCTACTCTTTGCCTGGCAAGAGCCAGCTGGGACCTGACCTCCCAGACACCTCGCTCTATACCCTGGGGCCTGAGGTGGGGCTGGCAAGGTGGAGTGCAGAAGGGGAGGCCCTGGTGGTTCCGGGTTCCGGGTTTGGGTTTGAAGTTGCTACACGGCCCGTGGAGCTTTGTTTCTTAAATACCGTCAAGAGCACGCCTCCCTGCAGGGGTCCCGCCCACGGTTTCAGCAGCGCTCCGTGAACTGAGAGTTCGGGGAAGCTGCTTTGCTGATGCTGTTGCAGCTGCTGTGTGGACGTGGAGCCACCGAGCCTGAAGCCAGGGTGTGGCAGGCTCAGGGCTTCCTGTCACAGGCCAGACTGGTTCTCTGTTGATCCAGTGACCTTGTTACACGGCAGCGCCATGGTTACCCTGCAGCTGCCAGTGCTCGGAATAAGAAAGCAAAGATCAAATGTCCGTGACCCTGTCTCTCCCTCTCCAGGTGTTTAGGACAGACCTGATCACTGCCATGAAGCTACATGACTCCTACCAGCTGAACCCCGATGAGTACTACGTGTTGGCAGATCCCTGGAGACAGGAGTGGGAGAAGGGGGTGCAGGTGCCAGTCAGCCCTGGGACCATCCCTCAGCCTGTGGCCAGGTAGATATGCCTCGAAGAGAACAGCTCTGCCTCCCCCGTGGGGCCTGTCTGCCCCTCAGCCAGGTGCCGAGAAGAGCAGTGTGTCCTCAGCACTGAGGTCCCCGTGGGCGCAGGAACACGTCAGGTCCACAGGACAGTGACTTGGAGGACTGGCTGGGGGATTTGGATGTTTGCACCCCCTGCTGTCCCTCTTCCTGCACTTGCATCCCCACCCTTGGTCACATTCACGCTGCAAAGCAGCTCTGCTGGGCCCGGGGAAAGGTGGCTTCCTGGTCCCCTGGTGGCCACTCCCCCTTTGGAGGAGGACAGGTGGGGTAGCCAGCTTAGGTATGTGGAGGGGAGTTTGGGGAGATGAATGGATTAGGTGAGCTCTCCTATGGATTGACTTTGCCCAGTTCTTCTTGTGGGGCTTTGTCTGACTTACAAACCACTTTCCCCCCTGAGGGTCGGGTCCTCAGTGACTCAGCTTAGCTAGAAGCTGCAGCGGGTTTGCTCTTGTCCTCCCATCCAGCTCCCCCGACCCTGGGCTGCCGGCGGGGAGAGAGGAGGGAGTGCCCTGTGCTCAGCTGGCGCCAGGCTTCTCTGCTGTTGCATCCTCACCATCCCCGAGGGTGGACGGAGCTCGCCTAACCCTAACCCTAACCCTCGCCCACTCTGTGTCTCTCCAGGCACTGGAGATGATCGAGTTTGATCATTGCTCTTCGGGATCTCTGCGACAAATGTCCCCCTAGATCTGCAGGTTTAGATGCTGGGTGGTTCTGGTTGGAGGAAAGGGATTAGATGATGGATGGGGCGGCCTCCATAGGCCGGACTCCTGGCCTGTGGGCGGGCCCGTCACTGGGCTCTCGGGATGAGCAATGTGTTTGCCTTAGAGTGCACACCTGCCCCGCAATCCCAAGCTGGGAGTTTTTCACCAATTTGTTCACTACATTTGGGAGCCCACAACACAGCCTATGGACATTTTCAGCTGAACCAAAGCCTGCTCTTGGTTGAGGAGGAGAAATAACTGTCCAGTTAGCCCATCTCAGTGTCCTGTAGATAAAATCACTTTTGTAATGATAACGATGACGAAACTTTGACACCTTCAAAGTTTTGGACAACTTGATGTTCACGCAAGCTGCTAAACAGATGTGGAGGGCTGTGTGGACTCCCAGTCGGGGTGGTCTCATAGTCTCACGTGCCATCACAGCCTTCGAGGGGGGCGTGGTGGATGAGGCTGCTTCAGGTGTTAGGTGGGGGCAGAAGGTAGGGTAAGGAGGAGAGGGAGCGTGGGTCTTTATCCTGGCCCTGGGATGTTGGGAGAGGCCCCAGCTGGGCTCACTCTGGTTCTTGGGCCACTGAGTAATGGCTGAGGTCTGGTTTATTTTTAAGGTCAGACAGAGGGCATTTCTCCCCGTGGTTCCCCAGCATCAGCTGTGGCTGCTCTTGCTCCTCGATGTTCTTGAGAACCCAGTGCTTGGCATCCAGCAGGCTGGGTGGTTCTGGTTGGAGGAAAGGGCTCGAATGGGCAACGCCGGACACCTAAGCGGCCACAGCACCTGCCGCTGTGGGTGGGGTGGGGACGGGTGTCGGGGAAGCCGAGTGGAAGGAGCTGGTTTTGAAGACTTCTGCAGGGTGTGCACTGGGATGTGTTTCCCATTGGGTGTGTTAAGGACTCCTTAGTGTTATTAGCAGTGACGGCAGGACTTTAAGCCTGTTAGTCTGGCGATGACCTGGGTTTTGGGTGGCGGTGGAGACTCCCCTGGGGCCTTGCACAGCCTGGCTGGTCTGTGGCAGAAAGGATGACCCGGCTGCCTCGTGTTTGCTGTTAACTAGGGTCGTGTCGGAAGAGAAGTCACTCATGTTCATCAGGCCCAAGAAATACATCGTCTCTTCAGGCTCCGAGCCCCCGGAGCTGGGCTACGTGGACATCCGTGCGCTGGCCGATGGCGTGTGTCGGTATGACCTCAATGACATGGACGCGGCATGGCTGGAGCTGACCAACGAGGAGTTCAAGGAGATGGGTGAGGCCCGTGCTACTGTTTGTAACCAGCGCTGTCCGTTGAGATGGACTCAGGGACCGGGCCAGTGAGCGGCCTTCCCACTGGCCGTGGAGGCAGGGTTCCCGCCCTGCCCTGCCCGTATGTACCTCACGAGCCCGGAAGCCAGAGAAACTAAGTGACTGTCCCTGGACCACAGGGGGCCGGCACTCCTTTCCCGGTGGTGCAGTTCAGATCGCTGCCCCCGCCACTGAGTCCACCCCAGCCCGGCTCCCTTCCAGACCCCACAGCGATGCCTCCTCACCAGGTCCTGCTCCTAAGCTGGAGTTCCCGCCTCCTCTGTCCCCAGCGATCTGTCCTCTCCGGAGCCCCGCCCTCCCAGGAGCCCTGCCCCTCCCTGGTGCCCAGCCCTGCTCAGCCGTCTCTTTTCCCTGAGTTTGCTCGTTTTCTGCGTGAGGCGGGCGGAGCATCTGCGCCACACTCACTGCATCTCCAGGGTGGAGACCGGGTGGCGTGCGGGTTTCCCTCCGCACTTCTGATTGCTGAGGGTCTCTCGAGGTGACCTGATGAGCAAGACTGTGAAGTCTTCTCAGAGCTCTCTTGGAGGTGAATGCTGCCTCAGCTTCATCCACCTACGGCCTGCTCTATAGCAGTTTTGTAGAGACCAGGTGCGCTTGACTGACCAGTGGCCTGTGTTAGGCACAGGGTACAGCCAGAGCCACTGGTGCCTTTGAAGTGGTTTAGTGATGAGTCCTGGGCTGACTCCTCAGTCGGAAGGAAGTGCCCGGTACGTAGGCAGCTGTGTAACATAAACTGGACACATGCTTTTATTGGTCTTTTTAATGGTAAGAATTAATTACAGGGCACAGGATTGTGTTTTCAAGACCAGTGGTGTTTTTAGAACTACAGACTCGGAGCACCTGGCCACGCAGAGGCTGTCTCAGAGTTAACCAGGGTTTGCGATGGCTGGTGCTGCTTTTTTGAATAAGTGTTTAGGGCTTATCACACTGTCAGCTCTATTGTGGCGGTTCTCAGATTTTTTTAAAAACCCAAGGAGTGTTAATTTGATGGTTTTAAACTTGCGATAGTGCACAGAAGTCTAGTGACATTTCTGTTGTTTCTTGCCACTTCGGTGTTCTGTGTGGATAGTATTTGCAGCCTATTTTTTTCTGTCTGCATGAGTGTCTTCATTGTAGGGAGTTTGGACTATATCCACACATGGAAGAAAATAGAAGTCTCATCCCACCGCTGGCTATAACCACGAGAACCACTGGAGATGTATTTTTGATCCTTCGTGCCTCAGAATGCAGTTTATTTGATTCACAATGAGCTGTCTCCTAGGCTTCCGACAGTCCTTGTGTTTTGGCCTCTCATGTGTCTGATGAACTGTGCCTCTCGATGTAGTCAGTTCAGAGGGTGAAGAGCGATGAACCGGGTAAAAGCATCCAGTGCTCACGGGGGATCTTGTCAGGGGATCTTGTCAGGGCACCGTCACAAGTAGTAAGGAAAGAAAGTTCTCAAACAAGCACCCAGGCCACAGCACGGGGTCAGGTCACTCCCATGACCGTTTATGTGTAACACTGTAATGAAATGGCAGTTGAACGACAGTGCAGTTAACATCCTCGGTCCCTTTTGGGGTTTATCTTGTGTTTTGTACTTAAAACACAGCGTCTCCCGTGGAAGGGTCTGAGGGCATGCAATGGAAAATGTGTGGGACACTCAGGATGGCTTTACTTATAATATCACTTATTCACTGCAAATTACTCACACATGTAAACGGATGCCTGGCGATGCCTGTGGCCGGGGGTTACTGAGCTGGGCTCTGCGCCCCCAGGCATGCCGGAGCTGGACGAGGGCACCATGGAGAGGGTCCTGGAGGAATTTGAGCAGCGCTGCTCCGACAACATGAACCACGCCATCGAGACGGAAGAGGGCCTGGGCATCGAGTACGACGAGGACGTCGTGTGTGACGTCTGTCAGTCGCCTGACGGTGAGGACGGCAACGAGATGGTGTTCTGTGACAAATGCAACATCTGCGTGCACCAGGTATGTGGGCAGCGAGGCCCAGGCAGAAGCACCGGGCCTGAGCCCGTCTGCCACCAGGGCACCCAGAGGGACCGGGTCTCCCTCTGGACGGGGCCGTTCTCCTGCTGCCCCGAGGGAGTTAAGAAATGGGTCCTGACATCTCACTGTCCCTAAGCGGTTCTCAGTGTTTGAAGTATCTCTCGATACTTTTACAACCAGAAGCATAGACTCCTTTGTGAGACTCTCTCTCCTTTACATGTTCTTCGTCCTGCCCATGGAAGTCAGGTTTACTTAAAAAGAGTATATGCGCCCTCTGCCCGGCGCCAGCACCTGAGTCAGGTATTACGAACACTGAGAAACCTTAAAAAGGTGGTTAGTTAGCTGGATCGGTTCCCTCCGACTGCCATGACGAAGTGCCACAAACTGCATGGCTTAAAAACAGAAGCCTGTCTGGCTGTTCTGGAGACTAAAAGTGTGAAAGCAAGGTGCGGGCAGGGCCGGGTGAGGGCAGGGCCGGGTGCGGGCAGGGCCCATCACCCGAGGATCCTTCCCCGCCTCTCCCCCTCTCCCAGTGTCGTGTGCTTTGCTGGCCGTCGTTGGTGCTCCTGGACGTGCAGTTGCACAGCTCTGTCTCTGCCTTCGCCATATGGTGCCCTCCTGTGGGTGTCTTCACACCTGACATCTTCTTATAGGGTTCCCTGTCCCATGGAATTCGAGGCCCACACCTCCCCCAGGGTGACCTCATCCTAACTGACCCCATCTGCAGGGACCCTGTTTCCAAATAAGGCTGTATTCCGAGGTATTGGGTCAGGACTGTGACATCTCCTTTTGGGATACAGTTTAACCCATGACACTTGCAAATGTGTTAGTGTGTACACTGAGCTGTTAAGAAGAGGAAGGAGTTCCCTTTTCTGGAAACGGATTTCCTGTCCTCCCTGATTGATCCCAATAGGACTTGGTGGTGGCTCGCCGTCTTCTGTGAAAAGCAATCCGCAGGCGTCAGTAAGGGTGACACTGGGACAATCTCCGTCTTTCTCACCTCTCGTTTATTTTTAACGCAATAATGAAGTGACTTGGATTTCTGTGGGGACTCACGTTCACAGTCACTATTAGGATTTAAAGGACTACCCTGAGGTCCTTTCTGTGAATTCACCTGTTTATGCCGACATCAACTCACTTAGACGTTTGTGGAGGTTGCTCGGGGACCTTCGTGGGAGAAGAGTCAGGTTTGCTCTGGAACTTTGTTGGATTATCCTTTTCTGTAGGATGTGCCTGCCTCTTGGCCTCCGCTCTGCCTGGAGACCTGGCTGCCTTGGTCCCACCCTGCTCGTCCTGAGAGAGCGACACACAGCCTCTCGCTGCAGTCACTGGAGCCCGCCTCGCAGCCTGGGTTTCCCGTTGTCGAGGACGCTTCCTTGGGATGATGGAGAATCCCTGCAGGGTTTCGCTGTGACAGATTGTGACACCGTGACTACCACAGTTGTTTTTTGTTGCTGGTGATGTTAACTTGGATGACTTTTCAGAGTTTTTTTTCCTCCTATTTTACTTATTTTGCCCCTGAGAAACAGTTTGTTTGAAAAAAAGGGTTCTGCGTGGAAGCTCTCAAACCCCCTGTTTCATAGATAAGTAACTGATGTCAGGGGGCTGCTCAGGGCCCCTGTGGGTCAGTGGCCATTGGAGCTGGAAGTTGGGGTGTCCAGGCCCCCAGCGACCCTTCTGCTTGGTCTTTTTCCTCCTGCCATAACCACGTTGTGTCTTTCCTTAGCATTTCCTTGTGGTTCATTTTCCTTTTGAGATGTTCTTCAGGGCTTGACTTAAAGGCATATTTTATTTAATCTTTTAATTTTGTTTAGACTTGCTTTTCTAGTAAAAAAAAAAGAAATGATCTTTTCAATTGTGACTTTCTCTAGGGTGCCTGACAGTTTGAAACCTTGGGGTGTTTGAAACCGTACTAGAGTCATTTAGCTCTATTTAAAGTTGTTTCCCGTCCGTCTGTGTTGACAGTGGCTCATTCACGGCGCTGACATCGCGCCCTGAGCTCTGCCTGGCTGCTCACTCCGCCCGCTCTCATCCCTGCGGTTTCCTTTCTGCGTCCTGTGCTCTCAGACGGCACTGGGCTGCTTTCCTGTCTGGAGGGCTGGAGCCCGTGCCTGTCTCCCGACTTCCTGACTTGCAGTTCATCTGAGGACAGCGGCTCGCAGTTGGTGTTTCGGAGGCTCTGAACCTGCTACCATCATGGTTTTGTTTCCTCACTGACTTAACACGTTGCCTTTTCGTGCTTTGAGCCATCATAGCGACTTTGCTTGTAAAAGCTTGATTTCTGCAGTTTGGCCTTCTTGTGCAGGACAGGTTTTGCTCTAAGTATCAATTAAAAGGACCAAATCCTCTCGGACTAGAAAGTCGCCCCTTTCTGGGCCTGGGGGTTCGCTTGGGAGAGTGTTGGGGTCCGGTTGGCAGCGTCTGAGCCTGGGGAGCGAGGCTGCTCCTCAGCTGGTGTGTGGCTGCCATCGCGTTTCAGAGCTGCGGGAGGCTCTCGGTTGCCCTGTGTTGTTTTATCCCTTTGAGTCCCACCCACACCAGGAAGCAGGGGACAGCTTCCCCTCCCTCTTTAACCCCGAGCCCTGCCTTGAGGACCCGCGGCTCAGTGTGGAGAGCTGGGTGGCCCGTGGTGTCCCTAGCCACACAGCAGAGCAGACGCTTTGCAAACCTTTCTGTCCTCGGGGCGTGTTCACAATCACCTGGTGGTGAGCAAGTCGCATTGTACCCACAGACGTCACGCACCTCCCGGCTGCCTTTTACCTCAAGGGAGAGGGTCCCTGTGAGGTGGGCACCGGAGTGCTTCTGTTTTGCCGCTTGTCCTGTTAAAATCCTTCTGGGTGTTTTCAAAGTAACAGATATAACGGGAAAAATGAATCCTTTACTTTCTCTCTTTCCTCTTTTCCTCGGGGTGCTGTGCCTTACAGGCCTGCTATGGAATCCTCAAGGTCCCCGAGGGCAGCTGGCTGTGCCGGACGTGTGCCCTGGGGGTGCAGCCCAAGTGCTTGCTGTGCCCCAAGAAAGGCGGAGCCATGAAGCCCACCCGCAGTGGGACCAAGTGGGTCCACGTCAGCTGTGCTCTGTGGATCCCCGAGGTACGTGTGGTCTTACAGGAGGTTCTGGCTTTTAGCTGGGGCGGAGGAGGGAGCCGGTCACAAATGGGCCATGTTGTAGCTGATGAGGAAAAGGACACCTTTTAAGTGCTGCCCGTTTCCCCCCCTTCACCTGAACCCCGCGCACCTCCCTCTAGCTGCGGGGTGCAAACTTGTGGAAATATTCACCAGGCGGCAGTGCGTAGGATGGTGTTCAGGCTTCCATTCAGCTGTCCGTCACAGCTAACCTCCCACTGGGACACGGGCCCCAGGAGCAGACCTGTAGCTTCTCGGCTGTGGCCTGGGCGCCGAGCCCTTCCCCCAGGACTGCGCCTGGCGACGGTCCACGGGACGCCACCATGTTTAGGAGCCACTGCTCTAGGTCACATTTCTGTGATTTTTATTGGAATTCTCCCTTAGCCTCAACCTTTTTAATTTCAGGTCTGGTGTAATTTATTTCCAGTCCCAGACCTTGACTAATTTAATTTGCATGGTTCACTGTGGAGAATATCATTTTCGATTCAAATTTCAGCGTTTTTGGTGTATGATTCTTGGTGCATTTCCCTCCTGAGGAAAATTATCTGGGGACGGTTGGGGTTGCGGCTTCATGCCTCGGGTCCCGGTCGGGGCCTCGTGGTTTGCTATTAACAGGGACCCGGTTCGGTGACCCAGGCCCCGTGCCAAGGAGAGCTGTGTGTCTTGGTAGTTTTCCACTGTGTAGTAACCTTTCCGGTTTGAAGAGGATGGTTTTCTTTAGCGAGACAGACCCTAAGTCAGTCTGTGTAGACGCGCTCCACCTTCAGCCCTGACCGCTGCAGGTGGGCCAGAGCTGTGGTGGCGCCTCAGGCTCAGGTGAGCAGTGCACACTCGGTTATCTGAGTGTTCTGGGACCCGGCAAGTCTGCGTCACATGACTCCCAGACGCTCAGGGTGGAGGGAATGGACCCTGGGCTCCGGGCTCTCCTGTCCCCGAACTGTCCCCTGAGCTGTGCTGATGCGTTAAAGTTAGGGGTGTGCCCCTCCTAGGAGGCCGAGTGCCCCTTGCCCCTGTCTGGTGGGAGGGCACGGGAGGTAGCACATCTTCCAGTTTCTGCCACCCGTGTTCAGCCTGGGTCGGTCTCACGGCCTCGGGCGCACTCTCGCTGTTTCTTGGGCCCTAGGTGAGCATTGGCAGCCCCGAGAAGATGGAGCCCATCACGAAGGTGTCTCACATCCCCAGCAGTCGGTGGGCGCTGGTGTGCAGCCTCTGCAACGAGAAGTTTGGGGCCTCCATACAGGTATGGCCTAGTCCCAGCGGCTTCATTTTCTTCCCTGTGTCGCAGGCAGCAGGATTGGGTGTGTGTGTGTGGGGGGGGGGGGGGCGGGGGGGTCTGTGAACTCTGGAGATTGAAGGTGAATTCAGGAAGCAGGATGGGGGTCTCACTCTTATGGGGAGACTAGGACTGGCTCCAGCGTGGTCTGATCCTGTGTTGTGGGCAGATTGTGTTCTGTGTAAGCAGAATGCCAGTTTGGCCTTCACAGGGCCACTCGGGCTCTGCCTGAGCTGCGAGGACGGTCAGTTTGTCCTCCCTGCTCCCGGCCTGGCAGACGCCTCCGGGGAAGAGCCAGCCTTGACGCTGGAGGGTGGGCCACCCTCTTACCTGTTTGCGGGCTGACAGGTGACCCACCTCCGGCTGCCCTGACACTGATTGCCCAGGTGCTCAGGGTGTCCTGTCTCAGGTGGGACGTGGCAGCAGCCTGGCATAGCTGATGAGGGGCACCACAAGGTGCTGCCCCGAACACAGCCTGGCTGGCTGGCTCTCCGTGCACCGTGCGCGCACTGTCGCTGTTATGTAAGCCTTGCCTGCTTCTTCTCTGTCCGCCCACAGACAAGTGTAGAAAATCTTCAGGTAGATAGAGTTAAGGAGAGAATATACAGGCATGCTGCTCTTTTTCATGTTGTCTGAAACTACTTGAAGTTAACTTCTGGGCCTCACGTTATTGGCATCTCCAGATAGTCGCGACTCGAGGCCTGCAGTGCTGTCCCCATGTCTGCAAACGCCGCGTGTCGCTGACGGTGGCCCAGAAGGCCGGGTGCCAGCTCAGGGCCACGGCTCCTCCTCGGCCTCCCTCTCGGTCCCCGTCACCCTCTGAGCAGGCGCATGCTCCAGGAGCTCGGTCCAGCTGCCAGTCATGGGTTTTAAGAAAATGACCTCATTTGGCAAAACCGATTTGTACATGGCCAATAAATATTTCTTTCATTAAGGTACCCACGGACTGGTGGTTTTAAAAATTTCTCATTATATACTGGTGTTCGAGAATCCAGAGTGGGACAGAAATGTTCAGAGGGTGAGGCCTGAGACAGCTCGTGGGATCGGGTTGCGGACCTTGAAAGCAGTGCAGAGTTTTGTATTCGAATAGAATCTGCTTAAAACGAACACATGGCAAGAGCCTTGAATTTAAAAAGAACGCATCAGAGGCGTGCGTGTGCGTGTGTGAACACTTGCAGGAACAAGCGTTGCAGAGCCAGGAAGGTGGAAATCCTTTCCTTGCCAGTTACCTGCCGTGTGTCTCCGAGAGGCTGAGTATCTGCCTTCCCCAGCACCCGTCCTGGTCCTCACAGGAGGTGGGCGAACAGGGTCTCTTTTTCTCTTTTGAAGAAAGACAATCAGATGATTTTTGTGGCCGTTGACCTCTTTTCCCAGAACATTCATTTGAAAGAGAAGAGGCCAAGGAAGGCTGGTGATTTTTCATATCTGCACAGAATGGGCTGATGTTATTAAAGAATTCCTCCCTGGAATGTCTGCAGCTGTGGAGGCTGTGGTTTATGGTTCTGTAACATCTGTTTGCTGAGTCAACCTGAATCGGAAAACCCAAAGGAAGGCTGTTTGGCGCCTTTACAAAGTCCTGTGTAAATATTCCGCTGCAGCGCCTTCCTCCTGGCGGCCGAGCGCCTGGGTTAAGTGTAGTGCGAGCCAAACCCAGACCGTGTCTCCGGCATCCGAGCCCATTCCCACCCCCTGGGCTGCGCGCTAAAGGGAGGAGCCCTCCTCCATGCTCTGATGGTGGCGGCCAGGTGTGTGTGTTTGTGTGTGTGTGTGTGTGTGTGTGTCCTGCAGATTTCACACGTTCCTGGGAATTGAGGTTATTTATAGGTAAAATTACAGATTTCTCTTCTTTGGTGCAAGTGTTGGTGAGGAGGGAATGGTGAAGGGAGCTGGATTTTCCGTACTTGTGGGTAAGGGACTGTATAATAACGGGAGAAGTCCTGAGTGGCAGTGAGTCACGACCTGTTACATACTGCAGTGATGGGAGCAAAGCCCCAGCTCCATCCTCTGCCCTCTGTGGTCATGGATTTCGGCTGCTGAGTGAGTGTCATTAAGCTTTTCAGCTGGCCCGGGGCACTCCCTCAGCCCTGGCGAGCCCAGGTCACTTGGCTTCACACGACACAGTTGCTTTTAAGGGACTGGCTTCAGTCACCACTAGCAGCCTCTCCCAGGGGTTCACCCAGTGAGGTCAGATGGGAGACCTTATTTGCTGTCCTCCTGCCTGGCCGCCAGCCCTCTGAGCTGCAGATTGTAGCCCCGATGCTGGGGCAAGCGGGAGACTCCCAGGTGACCTCCTGACCTGGGGGGTCAGGGGCCGCTGGGAGCAGCCAGCTCTGCCAGGCAGGGCGCATGTGGCCTAGTGCCACTTCCACTGCCCTGGAAGCATCAGGCGAGGGTCCCTTGTGGGTGTGGAGACTCGTGCTGACCTCCCTGGGCTGGGCTCTCCTGTCTCCTGCTTTTTTCTCTTCAGGAGTTTGCATTCACCTGCCTCATCCTGAGTGGCAGGCTTGGAAGGAATGCCCCGCTGGTGCTCGGCTCTGCTGGCCGGGGTGAGAGCGAGCATTCAGGTTCCCGGAAAACCTCCGACTAGCTGTCCCTCCTCCCAAGGAGGTTCCTGACATCCCGGCCTTTTATGTAAACAGTAAAGAGCTCAGATCCAAAGAAAAAGCACATCAGTGCTTCCGCGTGCACTCTGCTAGTTGCGCACATGCTCTTTTGCGTGCAGCGTCAGTGCCAGCCCCGCTCCGGCCACACGGCCTCGTGCAGGCCGTCTGTCCCAGACCATGGGCCACAGGGGCCTGTCTGACAGTTAGGGTTGGTTCACGAAACCTTCCATCTGAAGTTTCCTGAACTCTCAAGCCTTATTTACAATGCCACTGGGTTAGTGTGCCAGGGCTGACTCGGGGGGCTTTGTCATGGCCTCGCCGGGCGCAGCTCTGCTGTGTGTTGGGGTGCCCGGCACCGAGGGGCTTCAGCACTGTCCTGCTGACGTCTTCCTTCTTGTCCTCACCAGTGCTCCGTGAAGAACTGCCGCACGGCCTTCCACGTGACCTGCGCTTTCGACCGGGGCCTGGAGATGAAGACCATCTTGGCGGAGAACGATGAGGTCAAGTTCAAGTCCTACTGCCCGAAGCACAGCTCCCACAGGAAAGCCGAGGGGAGCCTCGCGGCGGGGGCCGCTCAGGAGAACGGGGGGCCCGAGTGCGCCCCCCGGAGCCCGCTGGAGCCCTTCGCCAGCCTGGAGCAGAAGCAGGAGGAGGCCCACCGGGTGAGTGTCCGGAAGCAGAAGCTGCAGCAGCTGGAAGACGCCTTCTACACCTTCGTCAACCTGCTGGACGTCGCCAGGGCCCTGCGGCTGCCGGAGGAGGTGGTGGACTTCCTGTACCAGTACTGGAAGCTGAAGAGGAAGGTCAACTTCAACAAGCCCCTCATCACCCCAAAGAGAGACGAAGAGGACAATCTAGCGAAGCGGGAGCAGGATGTCTTGTTTAGGAGGCTGCAGCTGTTCACGCACCTGCGGCAGGACCTGGAGAGGGTAATGATTGACACTGACACCTTGTAGTGACTTAGAAGAGGACTGCTCAGAGGCCACGCTTGCGCAGAGCCAGCGAGGCGGCCGGTCACTCGCTCAGACCCCGTACACACTGCAGCATGAGGGTGTGTCCGTTTAGTGTCCCTGGGCCGGGAAGCTCGCACAGGGGCTTCTCTGTGATTTACTTTTAAATATTTCCCCATTAATCCTTATTGTTCTTCTGCAAGATCAAATGGGGTGTGTTTTCCCTCCATTCTAGAGCTAGAAAGATCTGAGCCCCAGGAAAACGACCAAGAGATTGGCCCAGAATTATTTGCAAACGGTTAGAAAACAAGTTAGAACGGACTTGCCTAATGGTGGGGCGGGCAGGGGGCTAAGATCTCTCGATCAGCCTGGGACACACCGGGTGCTGGTCAGGGTGGCTCTGAGGAGAGTGGGGCGCTGCCTCTGCCCCCTATTCCCGGCTGGCTCATGGGCGTCCCGTGCTGAGGGGCAGGGCAGGTTGTGGGTGCTGGCGCGTGTGCGAGCGCTGACACACGCGCGTCTGCCACAGGTCCTCCTGGCAGTGAGGTGCTACGTCATCCCTGAGGCTGTGTGTCTATCACGTGTGCATGTGTGTCTGTGTCACGTGTGTCTGTGGTGTGTCATGTGTGGTTGTGGGGGTCCCGTCCTGCTCAGCACGCACAGTATCACTGCGCATTGCTGTGTGAGGCGGCTGTGGGCTGCCTGGGGCCACTGCCGCTTCCTTCAGCTGTTGCTGCTTTGTGCCTCCACCCGTGACCTGGGGAGTCCCAGGCGGACTTCCCTTCCTGCACAGGTGTAATTAGGAGAGGCTCTCCCCCCAGAGCCTCCTGCTCCCGGTAGGTAGTTTCTGACTGAGGCTTGCTAATTGGAGATGGGTCTTAGAGCACCTTCTGCGGCAGCTCCCGACTGATTAAAGTCATTAGCGCACAGCTGGACTCGGCTCCTGGCCTGAAACAGTTAACGCACCTCCCTGAGCTCAGCGGGAAGGCACTCACCTGCCTGGGAGAGGCTGCCTCGGATGATTGGAAATGAGAGTCTAAGCATAGGGCGAATGGAAGTGTTGAACCAGAAGATGCAGATCTCTCAGAGGGACCTGTACGGCTCTGGGAGAGGTGGCATCGGCGTGCGAGTGTTTTTACGTGTTCACTGGAGACCTTGTCTGCACAGGACCCAGGGCCAGCTGTGACACCCCTTCCGGGAGCAGGGTAGGATCGGGGTCAGGCCAGGCCAGCAGGGGGAGGAGGGCTGAGGCTTTCATGCTCCCACACGCCCCCTGGTGGTGAGTGCAGAAGACCTCGCCTCCGACCACACGGATGTGTGGCGTTTTTGTTAAGAGGAGAAAGGGATTCAGAGGGGTAAGCTGGAACTCCGGCGAGGGGCCAGCACGTGACGACCGCTGTCCTGGGCGCACGAGCCCGGAGTCAGGGAGTCCTCAGGAGGGAGGACGAGAAGTGTGATGTTTGGACTGTGTTTGTCTCACAATCACCACAAAATAAAAGTGTAGAAAATGTTTGTGGTGTACTAACTCTTTTCTGTGCTTAAGTTACTCAGATTAACATGGACTTATAATTAAATTCTAAACATCTTTTTGGAGTCATCACTGTTGCTTTTTAAGTAGAATGATACCAATTATGTATGAGAAACAGGGAATAAATCAGGATTTCTGTGTGTGTGTGTGGCATTACTTACATTTACTTTAATAAAGAGCTTAACAGATTTTAGGGTATTTAGTGTCAGTTTAAAACGGGCTTATTATAATGAAAAATACGTTTTCCAAAATGTGCCATGAGGCCTGTGATGGTGGGGCTTTAGAAGATTAAACCTTTGCCGTGCCCCAGAGTCCCGCGGGTCTTTGTGATTATAAACAAGAAGTGTATCAGGCCAAAGGCTCATCAGAACAAGTCATAAACGTATGCTCTCTTTGTTCTGCCTACTTCACACAGTAGGGCATCCTAGCAGGCACACAGAATCAGGGACCGCCCGGGACAATCAGGGTCCGTGGTCAGTCCCAAACTGACCCATGAGCAGCCTTCATTAGAAATGCAAACAGCTGACAAATGATAATGGCAACTGCTATTTCCTGCAAAGACACACCCTGAGGCATTGCACACCTGGTACCAGTTCTGGACCAGGAAGGACAGGGATGGCTTCCAGGAGGGGCTGGGAACCCACACCTTTAAGAAGACATGATTGCTGATGAGTGCTGGCTGGTGACGGCAAGTCCCCCAGGCCTCACCTCCCGTGGGACTCTTCCCCCTCAATGTGGTTTGCTGGGGGAGGCAGCTGAGTGCCTGCTGGGATGGACACGCTGCCTCTACGTCAGGCGAGGCATCCAGAGGGGCCGGTCCTGCGGCTTGTCCACTCAGTGCCCAGTGGCACGGCCACCTGTGAAACGAGCTACCATTGTCCCTGGACAGAGGCACCTTGAGCTTTAGTGTGGCCAGCAGTGCTTGGGATTCAAGAAAACCCTGAAAGCACTCTTGGATTCCTGAGGACAGCAGTTCTCGGAGAGGTCCCCAGCCGGCAGCATTACCTGGAAACCTGAAATGCCAATTTTTGGACCCCACTTCTGACTCCAGGAATTCTGGGGTTGGGGGAGCAGCATTCTGTGTAGGGAAACATATACATATTTAGATTGATTTTAGAGAGAGAGAAAAATAATCGATTTGTCCCACTTCACGCATTCATTGGTTGATTCTTATATGTGCCATGACGGGATTGAACCTGCAACCTTGGCGAATCGGGGTGATGCTCTAACCACCTGAGCTACCCTGCCATGGCCGGCAAATGCTGCATTTGATGAAAGCCTGACTCAGGTGTCACGTGGTGTGAGGGTGCACCGTCAGCTGGTGTTTTGGGGTACCTCCTTGCTGGCCTGTTTGTGGGGAGTGTGTAGGAAGGGCCAGGCAGGGACTGTTTTCAGGGCAGAGCCTCCTTTCAGCTCTACACACGGGGGCTGCTCATGCCCTTATCCTGTGAGGAGTGTGTGTGTGCACCAGGGGGTACCGTTTAGGGTGCTCACTCTTCTAAACAGCCAGGCCTGGGCTCTTCAGGGGCCGATTCGTTCCAACTCACAGTGAACCCGGGCCTTTGCCTTTTGGGGTTCTAGTTGGATGTTTCTCATCAGAGGTCGTGGGGGAGAGAAGTGGGGATTTCCCAATTAGCAGCCAGGTTGAGGCCTTCCCTGGGGAGTGGCTGAAGCCCCTGAAATTAAATTTGAATAATACACACCGTCCTGGCCTCTGGCTCCGGGGCCTCTGTTTCTGTGGATAATTTCAAGGGAGAGATGTGTGTCTGCTGTACATCCAGCTGGAACAGAAGAACGACCTATCCCTAGACTAGAGCCAGAATTAATTCCCATTTCCGGAGGCCAGATTCTCCTGTTTGTTTTCCAAAGGTTTTGAATCTGTGACCTCTATCTAGGTCTTGCCTCTTTCCCTTTGAGCTCCCACTCTAGTCCTCCCTGGGTGGAAGAATGCTCATGAACGAGAATAGCCTGTTAGCCACCTCTGTCCCCAGTTGGTCAGGCTTTTAATAAAGGACACCTACTTCCTGGCCTGGGGGGTCTTATCCTGTGAGATGAAGAACCAAAATATTTACTCAGGGACAGGGAGCGAGGCTTTCTTCTCAGGTCTTTAATGTTAGATTTATATTCTTTTTCAGTGAAGAAGTGTTAGGAAGATGCTAAATACGTTGCACATGGATGTAAATGCAGGAGCCAGCGAGCTTCTGCAAGGAGAGAGTCTCATGTCCTCTCACCTTGAACTCAACGGGAATCCTTGGGGCTCAGGACAGACTGAAGACGGGGGGCGGTGTCTGCAGAAGCTGGTGCAGTCCTGTGTGTATGGCTGGTCCTCATCCTCACTGCCAATGGCAAAGGACCTTTGACCTCTTATGTTTCAAGGCAGGCAGCGGGGGAAGGGATTGCCAAGCATAAGGAAAGGGTTTTTTAGGAGAGTTGGGAGCCGATGGGGAACAGGAGCCACTGTTCACCGCTGCCCGGAGGATTGGGGACATCTTGTCCGTGTCCTCCTGCAGGAGGCCGGACCGTGTTTCTGCTCTGCTGTGTTTTGAGATCTGTGCGTTCAGGCCCACGGAGTCTGGTCAGGTTTACCAATAGGTTTTAGGACTGAAGGATTTAAGGGGGTTGATTGACGAACCCTTTAAGTTTTGTTTCTGTGTTGACTGATCCCAGGTGGCTTAGGACTGAGTCTATATTGGTTAGTTTCAAGCGTGTGCACGTGATCCCTGGAGGTCAAACGTCAGGTACAGAGTGGAACTGTGAGCACTTGGGTCTTTTCAGTTCCGTACAAATGAGTCAGGAAGAGGGCAGCGTCCATGTCTCACATGTGACTCAGACAGCATGGACGGCATGTTCTGTGAGCATCAGCTGCCTGTGAGCTGCAGGTGGTGCAGTGCTCAGCTGACCGAGACATTCACGTGGGTTCTTGGAGACCACTGGGTCTTCTGGTGAGCCTTGTGCAGGGGGTGGGTTTCTCTTCTGATTGCCCTTGACCCCGTGTTGACCTCACTTCCCCTTCGGAAGGTGCTGGGTGAAGTGCAGCGCAGGGGCTCTGACCTCGCTAAAGCTTTTCACCTGCAGGTGCTGGGGCGGGTCCTTGGGAGAGACATAGCTGGTCCCAACTGGGCCCCAGCGGCCCTCTCTCTGCTGGGATGAGTCTAAGGCTGGGTGTGGTGGAGGCTGTGGGACTTTTGTGGGATCCTGTAGGTGCTCCTCCCACCATCTCATCCTGCGTGGAGGGGTATGTGTGGAATCCTTGTTAGCAGCCCCAACGAGATAAGAGAGTGGATAACATATTTAAAGTACATTTTGATTTCAGATGTCACTCAAGGCCCTAGTAGGGCAATTTCCTCTCAGGTAAAAAACAACAACAAAACACCCACCTAAGTACTGTTACAATGCATTGCTTACTTAGAATCTTTATTCTCTACATTCTAGGTTCGGAACCTCACTTACATGGTGACCCGCAGGGAAAAGATTAAGCGATCTGTGTGCAAAGTCCAGGAACAGATATTCAATCTTTACACTAAGCTCTTGGAGCAAGAAAGAGTTTCAGGTATGCATCAGCCTCGCAGCTCCAGCGGCAGGTGGGGCTGCACGCCTAACGCTCTGCTGAGGAAAGCAAGAGTAGTTCCTTTCATTTCCTTGTATCCGACAGGATAACCTCAGAAGCACAGACTTGCATACGTAAAGAAAACCTTTAAGCATCTGAGGCATGGGTACAGGGGAAAGGGCTAAGGATTTGGCCTCAAATATGGGTCGCATCCTTTATCCTCTACGTCCGGGCCAAACAAGCACGTCTCCAGTTTTCCCCGCCCCATTTCCTCATATGTAACTTGAGGACGGTATCTCCAGCTACTGCCCGGGAACTGTTGTAAGGCTCAAATGAAAGTGTAACTTCTATATTGCAAAGCACTTGATCAATGTAAGGCATCATGGGGAGACCTAAAAAGATGGGGGGGTTACCCAGCCTGGCACCTGCCTGTAGCACATGCTCAGTGGATCCTAAGACCGTGCTCGAGGCATATGTCTACATTTAGAGAACATCCCAGTGGACTTTTTTTTGGTGTAGATGGAATTTGCATCTTTTGGAGATTCAGCACCAAGTATTTATGTATTTTGTGCCATCGATTTTACATTGCTCTGGGCTAACCAAAGGGGAAAAAGGAAAAACCACCGCAATTACTTGGAAGTCACATACACAGTTGGGCCCGTGTGTAACCTCCCTGGGACTCTGTTGGTCCGTGGAAGAGGTTGTCCAGAACCAAAGCTGCCTTTCGGCGCTTTCGGTCTGTGCGCATCAGTGCCGGGAAGCAGGGTAGAAGGCTTTCAGAAAAGGTGATGTGCTGAGCGTGGGTCAGGCAGAATCACGGACTCGGGGCACAGGTAGCTCTTAGGTGAGCTTGTCTCGTCTCATCTCTGTGCCTGTCTGCCCTTTAAAGTTATAGCAGCAACATTTGAAATACTTGCATTGTGCTGAGTCATGGCTGGCTCGCTGTAGATTATTCTGACACGTGGAAACATTTACACCCTATAGTGTTGTTACACCCCATAGTGTTGAAATTCGAATTCTGATTTACCCCAAACCAGTGGTCGGCAAACTCATCAGTCAGCAGAGCCAAATATCAACAGTACAACAATTGAAATTTCTTTTGAGAGCCAAATTTTTTAAACTTAAACTGTATAGGTATAGGTAGGTACATTGTTATTAACTTAATTAGGGTACTCCTAAGCTGGCCTTTGCTAAAAACGTCCTCAATCTGATTGAGGTACGTTCGCTGAGGTTGACCCCTTTTCCAACACTCGTCTTGTATACTTGTTTCGTCTCTCTCCTTTCGTTCATCCTCTCTATATGTCCAATCCTCTCAACATACCTTTCTCAATCCTCGACACTACATCTTCTTTCACTCCACAACGTTCCCTGTACGTGGTATTTTGCGGAAGAGCCACACTCACGGGGCCAAAGAGCCGCATGTGGCTTGCGAGCTGCAGTTTGCCGACCACTGCCCCAAAACAACCAGATAAATGTGACCAGAGGTACAGAGGTCCTCACATCGCGTAATTTTGCTCAATGTCGTTTCATTAGAACTTTGAGGAGATGCCATGGGAACTCCACCCTTGTTTATGTCATTTGGCCTCTGGTAAGTTGGTTTCCCGTGTGCCCTTTCACGGGACGTCACTGAACCTGTTGGCGTGAAGTGAGGACTTACTGTAAATTGGTCCATGGAACAAAGAGAAAAAAGCCTATGGAGTATTAAGTGACATTTTTGAAGTAATACATAATTTTAATGGCATTAATTTATTAATAATACCTTAGATTTTTTTTTTTCTCGAGGAATGTAGCAAGCTAATATCATCAAACTTTCAAAATAAAACTTACGAAGTAGGGTGTCATAAGTAACAGCAGTTCAATTCAGATTCTTTAAAATGAACTTCTGTCTCTTCATTGACTATTCGCACGATGTTTCCTCTGAGGAAGCAGCAGGTCCCCGTCTGTAGCCGCGTTGGAGCTGGGCAGTGCGGAGTGCAGGCTGTGCCTGGGGGCGCTGGGGGCTTCCTGTGACTTTTGCTAAAGTTTTAAACACTTTACCTCTGAAGATGAGCTGTAAGGAGCATGTGCATCTGATTTCTCTGAGTCATTTTTCACGGGTGTTGCCGGCAGCTCTGCATTTCCCGGCTGAGGCTTTTCCTTGGCAAAGTGGTTGAGACCCTGAGCCAGGTGAGGATGTTTGTTAACAGCTGTAATGCATCCCTCCACTCAAGTCCTGCTGCTCCTGCAGGAAAGGGAACCCAGTCGGCCCTCCCCACCACACCAGTGGGAAGGGCTGAGCGCAGCATGTGGTCCCTGCGGGAGCCACCGCCGGTGCAGGGCACACCCAGGGCCTTGGTCCCTCCTTTTCCAGTGTTAGACTCTCAGTTGGGCGCTGCCTCTGCCAGCCCCTCTCCTGCCCTGCGCAACATGTAATTCCAAGTGACGCAGCGCAGACGCCGTGACTTTCCCGTGTCATTCAGGGGCCATGGTTCAGGCTCTGCTGTGAGTGACTCTGAGGACGGGTAGGGCTGTTCTGCTGGATGAGTGTCCCCAGTGGAGAGGCTGCCTGTAGAGGTCATGCGTCGGAGACCCTAGAGAGACACGATTTCAGGTCAAGTAGAGAGAATCCGAGTCAGAAAACGCCCGCCCCCCTTTGCTCTATTTTCCCACAGGAGGTGAGAAAGAACCACCAGTGTGGCGTGCGGGCGGCCCTGACCTTTGATTCGTGGGAAAGCAGGCACTTCCAAGCCTGCAGGTTATACGCACCCTCCCCGGGTGGTGGCAGTTCTGTGTTTAGAGTCGCTGGCTCTGTTCCGTTTCACGCTTGGTCCGTGTCTGCTCGGCAGTAGGTTCCTATGGGCGCTCCGGCCTGGGACTCCGGTGGAACCCACTTTCCTGCTGGTTCTCACCCCACAGGAGACAGAACCCCGAACCCGCTCTGAGGCCCAGGCGGGAACGTGGCCCTTCTGATGAACTCACCCAGCTTCTCAGACCGAGGGGTAGGACTCAGTGGGTGGTGAGATGAGCTGAGCAGTTCATCACTAGCTTTAAAAACAAGGGAAACAGAAAAGGTCAGAGTGCCTATCAGATGATGATGGACAGCAAGACTTCAGGAAAAGTGGGCTTTTACTGAGTAATGTGAAATTTAGTTCTCACTGTGATTTGCATGAAAAAATGTTTCAAAAAGACCAATTTAACTTATCTCATGTTGGGTTACATTTCAGTTTAATTGCACCAATGGGTTTTACATCTAATCGTAAACATTTAAAAAACATTCACTGTATGTCTGGGATGCTTTTAAACACCTTCCCTTCCCCATTTCATAGTTCCACACATTCCTCCTCATCACAGCGCTGTGAGAGCGCACACCCGCCTGGGGAGGAGCCGGAAGGGCCGCAGCCTGGCCCCAGCCTTGCTGGGAGGCAGCGCCGGGCCACCGCCACCTCCCCTTGGGCCCTTTCCCCGGGAAAATCAGGCCAGCTCTTGTGTTGAAGACCAATGTATTCCTTGAAAAGAGGTTGTTTCATGACAACTGCTGTGACTTCGGCTGCTAGAAAAGGCAGCCTGCTGGTTGTGTGCACTCGGGTGCTGATTCCCAGGCAGGTGCACCTGTCCTCGCGCCGGCGCCTTACAGCCTGGGCCCCTGTGTTGTCTGCGGGCGTTCCCTTCCCAGGGTAACCCCCTTTCTCTGCTTGTCCGCCGCAGGTGTGCCTTCGTCCTGCTCCGCCGCCTCCCTGGAAAGCGTGCTTCTGTTCAACAGCCCCTCGGTGGGCCCCGACGCCCCCAGGATCGAGGACCTGAAGTGGCACTCGGCCTTCTTCCGGAAGCAGATGGGCACCTCCCTGGGTCGCTCCCTGAAGAAGCCACATCCGCGAGCCCTGCTGCAGGGCAGCCCGGGGCGCGGGGCCCAGGCCCTGCACCGGGAGGCGGCGGGGCTCCCCGAGAGCTTGCGGAGCTTGGACAAGACCTTGGCCGACGCCCGCCTCCTGTCCGCGCAGCAGAGAAATGGCGCGATGGTGCCGGATCCCGGGAGCAGGAGGGACCACCGCTTCCACTGTGACCCCGGGAAGGGGGACGGGAAGGACAGGCCTTTCAAACAGAGTCACAAGCCTCTCAGGTCCACGGACGTGTCCCAGCGGCATCTGGACCCCGCGAGGGCCGCCGCCTCCCCTGCCGGGGGGCAGTCGGCGCCGGGCGCGAGGAGAGAGGGGTTGCCCAGGTGCAATGGCTCCCTGATGCGGGGGAGCTACAGCCAGACCGCAGTCAAAGTGCCTACCACGCCCGCCAGCCCAGGGAAGAACTGGGGGGGCTTCCGGATTCCAAAGAAGGGGGAGCGGCCGCCGCCGGAGGCCCCCGCGCCCGGGGGCGCCTGCCACCCGCACGCGGACTACCCCTACCTGGGCTTGGGCCGCGGGCCCGCCAAGGAGAGGGCGAAGAGCAAACTGAAGTCGGACACCGAGAGTGACGGCTACGCCCCCGACGTGGAGATGAGCGACTCGGAGAGCGAGGCCTCGGAGAAGAAGTGCATCCCCGCGGGCAGCGCCATGGGCCGGAGGACAGACTTCATCCGCAGGAGCATCCTGGCCTCCTGATGCGCCCGGCGCCCGCCCCCCCAGCTCCTGAGCCACACACACACTTACTCGCCCTTAGGAGGGATTTTTCTCAGTCATTTATACATCGTGGGAAGTGTGTGTTATTTGCAACTTGTTGAGGAAACACAAGAGTAGGTTGTAACCGCACTACAGAAGCGGAATTAAACACTAAGAATGAGTGAGGTGCGTTTTTGAAGAGGGAGAGGCTTACGGAAACCTCGCGAGTTTTTATTGCTCTGTATACTTCCCAAAGCACAAACTCTTGGTTCCCCGAATACACGGAACCAGATATGGTTCTAGACACCCTCACGTACCGTTTACTAGCCCCTGACTGACTTTCCAGGACGGTGGTGGGTTGGAAACCATGTTCACCGTGGGCCCCAGGCTGTTCTTGTTGCATTGCAGTCTGTAGGCAGCAGCTCCGGGCTTGAGGAACTCCAGGGGACTTGTGTGTAAATGTCCCAGTGGGAGGAGAGAAGTGTTGCCTGTCACCCCTGGAGGACCTGAATTGGGGGCAGCTGGAATGTAAGGGAATGTGGCTCCTCAGCCTGCAACCCTGGGAGGGGGATGGGAGAGGACCGGTGCAGAGCGAGGTCACTGGGAAGTCTGTGAGAGAGGGCAGCTGAGGCCCCATTGACCAGTCCTCTTGACACCCTCTTCCCTAACTGCTGCCTGTGGGCCAGCGGGGGCGGGGTCCCTAGCCATTGGCAGTCCCTGGTCAGCTGGCCTCCAACAATACAGCAGTCATTCACGTTCAAGCGATGAACTTCCAGACTCGGCTGACTCACACTTCCCAGGGTCCCCCACCGGGACAGATTCCTTAAGAACAAGGAAAAAAGGAAAAGAAAAAAAACCCAAACCCCAAACAAAAAACACACACACGTGAAATAGGCTATATTTTAGAAAAAAATAGAAAGGCAATAAGTTGCGATAACCTCTTACCATTGACCAATTTCTACAGGAAAGAGTTTTAAGCGTAGTAGGTTTTCTGGAGTCAGTTCTAGGCTCTGATTGGTAACTGGGACTTTCTAATTGCAAATGGCAATAACTCGTAAGTTATCAGCAATAATAAATTTAGCATTACTTTGAGTACACTGTTCTGTTTCTGCACTGGCGGCAGTGCATATGTGTTAAGACAATAGTGTTAAGGTCCTGTTCATTTTCTTTGGAATTCAATGTTGTTGTGCATCAAACTTAAGAGAAGGAAAGTTTAAATAGCAATGAGACTTAGAATTATGGGCGCTTGGAACAAGCCCAGCTTCCCCTAAATTGCCCCTTAGTTTGCTGGTATCAGTATTCAGATTCCTGGTTCATTTATATGTCTGCTTCCATGTGGCAGGGACATTCTGATACTCGATGAATAATGGTTTGAGTCCTGCGGTTAACTTTCAAGTCTTCCAGAGGATTGTCAACAACAAACAAGGCTTATTGAATTCCATCTTGCTATGCAAGTTTTGTCAGATGATCAAATAGTAGATCGGATGCATCCCCATTGTATGTATGACATTTTCAGACCAAGTCTTAAACTTTTTGAATACATTGTAGTAGCTAATTCAGGGGAGGGGAAAGGATGACCCAGGTTTAGATTGACTATTTTTGAGCTACGGGGCTCGTTTTGAAAGACTGTTGTCCAGATAAGCTGTTGCTGCAGATAAAAGTTTCTTACAAATCCAAGTTGTACTTTCACTCATAGCCTAATTTAAAAGTCAGATTTTTTTGCATAGGAGCAGAAACCTTTTGCTGAGCACAGAAGGTGGACTCTAACCTTAGGACCACAGTGACAGCGCTGGTGAGAGTTAGAGGATATGGATTTGTCAAGCCATAGAAAGAAAACCTAAATTCTAGTGAGCGTATGACCTCTCACCGTTTTAAGAGGTACCAGATTCATTTGCACTATTAGGAATGCTAGTTTTGTGCAAAAATAATGCCTTACCTGTTTTCCCCCCACATTTAGGTTGAAAAGCTTTCAAACGTTTCAAGTTATGCTGAACCAAAAAAACAACAAAAACAACATAAGACAAAAAAATAAAAAAAATAGCCCAAGGAAAACAAGACACACAAAATATAAAAAGCCCACTTTTTATTTCTACTTTGAAATGCAAATGGCTAGAGCACGGTTTCTCCGGTGTAATGATAGCTTTGTAGGTCAGTTTTCTGTCCTGCTGGGATGTCTGTGAGGCCACCATCAGCAGCAACCCGCCCCCCAGCCCCCACCCCGGCCCCCCATGTACACTTCTTAGTGTGGGACCTACCATTTGCTCTTTTCTTTCTTTCTTTTTTTTTAAGCTTTATCTTTCCTTGTGCACCCTGACCAAGAAGTATCTTTGATTATGATCAATGTATTATGTCAAAATGTAGGCTAGTTAAACTTTTGTAAAGTTGCCTGGAATGTCATTTGTTAGGTTATAAACACAAAATCTCGATGAAGGGTTATATGTGTTGTGTACAAATCTTAATTATTTTCAAATGGACAAACTTGTCATTACATTTGTAACCTTGTACAGAGGATTTTTCACTATGTGCCTAGCTTGGTGTCCATTCAGCTAAAATTGAAAAAAAAGGTGCATGAAGAGTTACAAATCAGAAATTAAAGTATATGTAGAGATGACTATTTTATATGACATGGCCCAATCCTGTATTTATTTCTACCCCCCTTTTTGAAAGTATTTATAAAACTAGTTGAGGACAGCTGTATTTTTTTGTTGAACTATTTAGTAGAATTTGTGCCTTTTTGTCTGTATGTGAATAAATGCTGTACATTTTGCAATACATCTTAAGTGTCTTTTGAAATCTGCTGTTGCTAAATGTTTAAAGATGTACATGACTTAGTTCTGAATTGGCGTGTAGCAAGTGTGTCCTGGTTTAGATGATGAATAAACTGCAGGGAACAGGACAAGAGGTAGGCGCTACTGTGCCCTGCCCCGCCCACCCCCCCCCCCCCCCAACCCCGCTGAGGGGCTGCTCTCTGCCCAGCTCTGGTGTGGAGACACTGAAAGATGATCACGGTTTGATTTTTGTCTTTCCCACCTCAATGGAGTTCTTTCCGGAACACAATTTTAGATCTGAAAACAACTAGTCGTTGAAGCAACTTAAGACTTTAGGGTCAGAGAGACTGGTCACATGACCTTGGCCAGATCGCCTAGCCTTTATGAGCCTCAATTTCCCCTTCTGTGGAAAGAGGGCCACGTCCCACAGTGTGCCTGGCGTTACTGTGACACCTCAAGCAAGTCCACGCAGTAACGTAGGTAAGGCTGCAGAAGGATTTAGTAGCTGGGAGGCTATTTCTATGATGAGGAACAAGACCTTTTTCCAACATATTGTTGACTGGTGAGCATTCTGAGGCGAAAAAAGATGTTATTCCTGAGTGCAGGAAGATTGTTTCACAAGGCTCTTTAAAAAGATAACTTTTAAGAGCACGGTTTTATTAAACGCATTCCTAGGTATTATCTGCATTCTACAAAGACATGTCGAGGTCACCTCATTAGGCCTGGGCTTCAGCTCCACTTTTTTTTAGTACATTTTAAAATATATATATTTTTTATTGATTTTTTACAGAGAGGAAGGGAGAGCGATGGAGAGTTAGAAGCATTGATGAGAGAGAAACATCGATCAGCTGCCTCCTGCACACTCCCCACTGGGGATGTGCCCGCAACCAAGTACATGCCCTTGACCAGAATCGATCCTGGGACCCTTCAGTCTGCAGGTGGACGCTCTATCCACTGAGCCAAACCAGTCAGGGCTCGGCCCCATTTCTAATGTCTACCTTGGTGCTCTCCCTGCCTGAAGCAGCATTGAGTCACCACATGCAGAAATTCACATCCACGACATGCAGTTTTCTGTGTTGAGGACAGCCAAGCCGACGTGGGTCATGCATCCTCACCTAGATTGGGGTGCACAGGAGCCACACCAGGGTAGCGCTACTGCCCTCATGTATAATTTGGCCAGTGTGTGTGTGTGTGTGTGTGTTTTTTTTTTTTTAACATGAATTGTTCATACATTTGGCTAAAAGTTAATTTCTCCTGGTTCCTCCTTAGTGACTGTTTCCTTCCATGTTGCTTGCTCTCCCCAGAGAGAAAGAACTGGGATTCTTCCTACAAGGTCTTCCCGTTGAATAACCACAATAGTTCCCCAGGGAAGTTAAGTCCCCAGGAGGCACAGGCAGGGCTTAGCCGTGGCCGGGCTGCACGTGATGGGGAATGCGGCACCAGGGACCCGTGCTCCCGTGCTCACCCAGATCACTCAGAGAGCGGTTTCTACTTTGAAAGTCGCCATCTGCAGCAACCTTGGCGATTAGCTTCCAGGGTGCAGGAGGGTTTCTCTGGAGGGTTTCTCTCTATTGCTCACAACTGCGTCGGTGATGTGGCCTGGCCTGGGGAGAGGAGGAGAGCTTGGACTGTCTGGTTATTGAAGAAGGGACATGAGCACATCTTGTATCTACTTCCCTGGCTTCAGCTGCTCTCTCCACGGCCGAGTCCACATCTGCACTCCGGCTCTTCCTGGGCCGAGCCCGCGCCTTTCCTCGGGATGTAGGCAGGTGCTGGGGGTTTCGGAACTCATCCTTTTCATATCCTGCCTCAGAGACAGCAACGCAAGCCTGGAGCCTGGGAGTGCTGCCCGAGTCCTTTCTTCCACGCCCACGGCCAAGTCGTAGGTCTGTGGATCCCACTTAGTATCTCCTCAGCATTTTTCACTTCTCTCAATCCCAGAACCACGTGCCACGTAGCTCAAGCTGCACCAGTCCTTGCCTGGGTGATTGCAGCTGCCTCTTGTTTCCTTCACTCCAGTCTTGCTGAAATTAATCCCTCCTCCCCCTCAATTAGCTGCAGCTTTGCCAACGCTGTCTCCATAGTGATAGCTTGTGCAATTAAAATCTGAGTCTGTCATTCGGCGCATAGCCTTCAGGAGAACCTCCAGACTCCTGCAGGTATGCCAGGGCTTTCACCTCGCAGGCACTGGGCTAGTTTATGTACAATGACTGTGTTTAAGCCTCACATGTGAGGGAAGTGTTATCTAATTTGCAGATGAGGAAACTGAGGCACAAAAGTCAAGTTAATTGCTCGAGGTCAGTAGGTGGTAGAGCTGGGAGTCAGTCAATCCCTCGAGCTCGGCTGCCTTACAGAATATAAAGGTAGTTCCCCTAAGGAGCTCTGGTGTTCCTGAGTGTGCTGAGGATTACACATGGGAACTTTAGGTTAATGAATTTCTATAAAGTAAAGCTGATAATCATGGCCTGAAGCCTACGTCAATGGTCAATGTCCTGGCCGAATGACTCTGAACGTAACCTAATGGATAATGACTAATACAGTCAGCTTGTGGTCAGTTGCTGCCTTCTTCTAGGGCAGTGGTTCTCAACCTTCCTAATGCCGCGACCCTTTAATACAGTTCCTCATGTTGTGGTGACCCCCAATTTCATTGTTACAGCTTGAACATAATTAAAGCATAGTGATTAATTACAAAACAATATGTAATTATATGTGTTTTCCGATGGTCTTAGGCGACCCCTGTGAAAGGGTCGTTTGTCCCCCAAAAGGGTTGTGACCCACAGGTTGAGAACTGCTGTACTAGGGAGAATGGAATTAGTTTCTGTAGCATCATGTACATTTATGTAGCGAGCACGCATACACATTTTCAGATAGAACATATGCATATATGAGCAAAAAAAAAAAAGAGCATTGCTATCAGAAACTCAGTAACAATTTTCTATATCCCAACACCTTCCTGGAAAGTTAAAGTTATTTAGAGTCACACAGTTTCTTAATGATGAATCTAGAATTAGGACTAATGTCTAAAAACTTTAAATTGATGCTATGTCAAACCTTCAAATCATATTTTTGTAATAGAAGGTATAACAAATCCAGTTAATTTTTCAAATAAACCAAGCAATGACTTATTTGTCAAATTAAATAGCCAAGATAAACAATTTTTATCAAATTAAATAACAAAGATTTAAAAAATAGTAGTCACTCCTAATTAACACTAATGTATCTTGATATTCTCACTACTACTTGGCTTATATCTGGCTGAATTTTAAGTAGCACATTTATACCTATGGATTAATTATGGCTATTTTACCCACTCACCTGGCGGAAGGCTCTAACCCAGGATTACCACCCCTGTGGCGCTCCCTCCCCACGCAGCAGCCTCAGGGCGAGTTCCTCCTTTTCTTGCGCCTTTCGGCCCTGTGCCAGCTTCACTGTTTGAATTGCTGAACTTTTTTTCATATCAGATGCTTGTGATCATATCTTTGCCTCTACTGGTCCCAAGTCCCAAATTTTGACACAGCAAATCATACAATATTATACCAACCACTTTACAACTGCTAAACCAGATTTAACATATTTATGATTTCTGGTAGATGCTTCATAGTTTTTTTCCCCCTTTATTAAGATATTATAAATGTGTCCTTATCCCCCCAATGTCCTCTCATCCCCCCAATCCTGCCCTCATCCTCACCCCCTGTTGTCCACATCCATCGTTCATCACTTCATAATTTTTTGGTGCAATTTTTACCACCCATTATAGAAAAAAACTACCAAATCCCACTATATATGAAGTTGCTTTTCTTATACCAAGTTTTCTCTGTAATGCATATTAATTAGATGACCAAAAGGGCTTTTTTGGCTTAATCAGAAAAGGTAAAAAGGAGATAAAAAGGGCTCAAAGTTCAGATTTGTTATAATAGGGTTGATGAATGAAAAAGTGGAAGTAGAATTTTTCAAATCCTAATTTGCATTAGGATTAGGCTGCTTTTCTTCTCTGCACCTGTATTTCCCATCAAGAACACGACCCTTGAACCGAGAAGGACACACTAATGGGTAGTGAGTAATACCAGTGTGGAGGGTACTGGTAGAAGTTACGTGAAGTCCAGGATGGGGCCCAGGTGAACTCCATCCCAGGGCATCAGAGAATGAGAAAGGTGACTGCTCAGTCCCTGTCAGCAAATAGGAGAGAGGTCAAAGGTGTAGCTTCCGTGGCCCTGGAGACGTCGCATGGCGAGTAGAAGGCGTCTGGTGTGGGAGAGGCTGGGTGTGAAACCTCAGAGCCACTTTCCTGCTTTTGACCCAGAGCAAGTTGGTTAACTTCCGTCATACCTTCTATCTTAGGAAATGGAATAATGTCCCCCTTGCAGGGGTGTTGTATTCTATGAGCTAACAAATGCAAAATGTTAGCGAAATGCCTATGTATGTGTGATAGGTGCTCAATAAACAGGCATCATTAATACAGATCAGCATGTTTACTGCAGACCCAGGGACGCAGTCTCCATGGATTCTTTTAGTTATTTATAGAAACGTGATTATAGCTTCTCTCCCCTTTCTAGATCAGTGGTTCTCAACCTTGGCTGCACATTAGACTCACTTGGGAATCTTTTAAAAATCCTGATTGCTGGGCCTCATCCTCTGAAAATTATGCTTCTTTGTTACTAATGTGTGGCCCCACCCCATAACAAAGAAACAGAATTTCTGGAGGATGAGGCCCAGAAATCAGGATTTAAAAAAAGATTCCCAGGTGATTCTAATGTGCAGCCAAGGTTGAGAACCACTGTTCTAGATGAAAGGAGATGCTAATCTCATGTTTTAATCTTCACAGACGTTAAGTGCTAACAGATTTCCTTATATATCACATTATGCTCTAGTGGCTTTTTTATTCTTTCAAAAAAGGGTGAAAATATTGAATGAAAATTTCCATGATGCCATGTTAATGGGCTTAAAGGGCTTTAAAAAGGAACAAGCAGTAAATACTAGGAACTCTGCTGAGTGCTAAGGTTACAGAGACGCAAGTCCTCCTCTCGCAGAGCCTGCGGCCTGCTGGGGTAGAGAGGACCTTAAAGGAAAAACTCAGAGTTACTGACAAGCCTTGGTAAGCGCCGTGGAGAAACCCTATAGCACACTCTGCGAGCAACACGGCAGCCCCCACCTAGACTGAGTGGCAGCGAAGAACGTGCACACGGCGAGGTGTGAACGCAGCCCTGTGTGGGGAGAGGAGGATGTGGTGATGGAAGGAAGGAAAAGGCAATGTCAGGGAGAGGGCAAGAGAGGAGGGGCGAGGGGGAGCCAGCCCAGCACGCAAGGCCCAGGGCCAGCTCCGCGCCACAGCCTCAACTCTCAGCTCCAGCCAAAGACCCCACGACATCCTGGCTCGTCTGCATCAGTCCTAAACTTCCCACTGCTGGCTGAATATCAACCCACGAACGTTTCCGTGTCACCTCAAACTCAAGGCGCTATCTTTTGTTTGAGCCACACAGGTCTCCCAGCTTGCTGTCCAGAGCACACCTGTCTGCCCCATGCCCACCAGGAGCGAGAACAGCAGCAAAGTCCGCAGTCCCAAGAGCACAGGCGGCACAGCCTCAGAACCAAGTCCATCTGATCAAAACCCCCCACACCTCCCAAAGCCTTATCGTCAGCATTTGATAAATCCTGGAAATTATGTCAGTGAGAAACAGAATCACTAGTTACATATTAAAATACACGACAGCATCATTTTAGAACACATAATTTATTACATTTACGAGTTCATAATAAAATGGATAACTTGGGAACCTTAAAAATGAGTTAGAGGTAACAATCTGATGTAAAATTCTCAAATCTCAGAAACAGAAATATTAACATTTTAGTATATTCGTAAAATCTCTTTCTCATGATTAGCATAGTCTAGAACAGTGATGGCGAACCTTTTGAGCTCAGCGTGTCAGCATTTTGAAAAACCCTAACTTAACTCTGGTGCTGTGTCACATACAGAAATTTTTGATATTTGCAACTATAGTAAAACAAAGATGCATATTTTTGATATTTATTTTATATATTTAAATGCCATTTAACAAAGAAAAATCAACCCAAAAAATGAGTTCGTGTGTCACCTCTGACACGTGTGTCATAGGTTCGCCATCACTGGTCTAGAAGTTATGCTCTTCCAAAGGATGGGGGGGGGGCGGGGCGGGGGACAATAGACACACTGGCGGAGGCAATGAGTCTTCTCAGCTGCTTTATTCTCCACTGAAGTCCGTGCCGGTTATGTTTCCTTTACTCCCAGGAAGCTGCCACTGTCCTGCTTCCCAATAACCCCCCAAAACAATGGCAAACGCGCGTGCCAGGGGCAGGGCCTTTGCCCTTCTCGGCAGGCTTTCCCATTCAACCTCCTAGTGCAGCAGCTTCCCCTCTAAGGCTGGGGTGAACTACGGGCCTTTTTAGATATTTTCCAGGTTCATCATGGAGGCTGCTTTTCTTCTCTGCACTGTAACCACACTGAGCTGCAATTGAAATGAACAATCAGTAAGCAGTCACTTTCCTAGGGGAAGTCTTAGGTGAATTTTCCACACAGTGTAACCCGCCACAGCTTACAGTCATTGAACATCATCCTAGCGGAAAGGGCCTTGGAAGAGGTCGCCCTCTGTGCTCACTTCTATTTCACTCCTGAGACACTTAAAGTGCCTGCATCACACTAGACACACAAGCCAAATACGACATCCCACAGCTCAGTGACATCCCGGGAATTCCAAGACATATTCCACCGAGGGAGGGAGAACAGCCAGAGGAAAGGTAATCGGGAAAGTGGCTAAGATAGAAAGTAAGTGTAAGCCAGCACACTGCAGGGCTGGTAATAAAGAGATGATAGGTCATAGTAAGAAAAGTCCAACAGGAAAATAATCTTTACATATTAATTGGAATTGATTAAAATATGGAATATACACATAGTAAAAAAACTTAACAGTGCAAAAAATAAAACGAACGGTACGACATAGCATAAAGGAAATCTTCCCACTACTGTGCTATTTCCATAGCCCTCCTTCCAGTTCCTAAGCATTTTTCCTGAAATATTCTAAATGAGGGTATATGCATATATGTCCTCACCCCTTTTTATTTAGAAAATGATAAAGGATGATGCAGACTTTTCATCTTGGTTTTTTTTTCTGCTACAAGATCTACCTTAGAAATGCTTCCATATTATTTTCTTATTTTTTGTTAATCCTCACCTAAGGATATTTTTTCCATTGATTTTCAGAGAGAGCAGAAGGGAAGGGGAGAGGCAGAGAGAGAGAGAGAGAGAGAGAAACAACGATGATGTGAGAGAGACAAATTGATTGGTTCCGCATACACCCCAACCAGGACTGAGGATTGAGCCTGCAACCGAGGTACATGCCCTTGACTGATATTGAACCTGGAACCCTTCAGTCAGCAGGCCGATGCTCTATCCACTGAGTCAAACTAGCTGGTGCGAAATGGTTTCATATTAGATCTATTTTATTCCTTAACAGCTGCTAACTTTCCCCTGCATGGGTATTCTTTAATTTAGCTGGTTTTCTGTTGATGGGCATTTAGATATTTTTAATATTTTAAAAGGATAAGCAATGCTGCAATTAGGCTTCTTCATGCTTCCATGTACAGCTGTGCCCAGAGGTAAGGGACCACCTGCAGAACATATTCTTAGGAATGCTGGTCCCAGGTTATGTACACTCACAGCCTGAGAGATCCTGCCTAACCTGCTACCGCACCAACAGCCATCACACCAATGATGTGGGAGCTGCAGACTTCTTTGCTAACGCAGCCACTCCTTATATGCATCCACGACATTAGCCTCTTGGTCATATACTTGTTGCACATACTTTCCTCAGTCCGTCATTGACTTTATGTAGAAATTTGAAATTTTACATCGTTACATTTACTGATTTCTTTCCTAGTTTCTAGGTTTTGTGTTCTTGCAGAGAAAGGCTGCACCGCCCTGATTTCTAAGACACGGCAGTCATGGTGCATGGTGACTTAGAACACGTGGCCACAGTACTGGCCGGGAGCAGGGTCAGGGCCGGCTGAGTCAGGACTGAAGGGCTCTCCCTGGACCCAGCAGGGTGCTGGGCTGCACTGGTGAGTACAGACAATGAGGATCTCTCACCTCCATCACTGCGTTAAATATCAGGCCCTTAGCAGGATATCATTTCTATTAGAAGTTTCCATTTTTTGGAGGAAAATGAAAAAAATTAATTAGAAAGAATTCAGAGAAGGCAAAGATAAAGGTTTAAAAAAAAACCTGAATATATGTCTCATAAAGAAAGTTTATAACTTGGACTCACTTAAGGAAAAAATATTAACTCCAGGGGGTAAATTCCTTTTTGTGTATGGGCATAAGGCTGTATGGTTACTTTCCATCTTTAAAGGAGAACAAAATAGGAGAAGAAAAGCTTAAGGAAAAATTTGTGAAGTGTTTACTGAAAAACATTAAAAAAAAACACCTCACAAAGAGCTAAACTCAGGGCAACTTTGCCATCCGAGTTTAACAGGAGGCCGCTCAGGTGTAACTGTCCGGAGGGAGACGCAGCCAGATGTCACCGGGACACTACAGCGAGGTTCTGTAACTGCACCCTTTTACTACGGGACTCGAGGTAGGTGATTTTAAGCAGGCATTTTCTTTATCACATTCATTAAAAAAGGCAAACTTGAAGCTATAAGGATTGTGATGTAAGAAATTTAATTTCTTCTATATCTGTCTACTTACCATTTAATGACTAAGTGCTTTGTATGTGTGAATTCCCTTCATCTTTCAATAACTCTAATGGAGGCGTTAGTATCCTATGCTGAGCAAGAAGAGCACGAGGCGTAGCGAGGTGGAGGCGGCCCTAAGTCACATGGCTACGGAGGGACAGCAGGCTATTTGTCGACACCAAACACACGCTCCAGACACTGCCCAGCACAGCCTCGCTCCTACTGCCATATCATCCACATGAATGGAGGAATTCTTGAGTAATTAAGTAGTCCATTACTTCATTATTCCATAAGAAATTAAACATATTTAATAAAGCTATAATTACTGTCAAGAGGGAGGGGACAGAAGGAGAAGGGCAAATTATGGCTGGATTTCATTTAAGTGTCACCTCATGGTCATACCAGAAGTAGATTTAAAAAGAAAATCTGTAAATATCACAAACATAAACTGAATTCAGTATTCAGAGTTGCTTTACTATGTATAAAATGGTATAATATCTAAGAGTAATATTAATTTTAATTAAAATAGTACATTTATAGCCAAATATAACTAATAATGTATTAACTTGTTTTTGTCTGCCTGCCTGCCTATCCATACCTATCTATCGATCTGCCTGTCCGTCTATCTGCCTATCTATCTACCTATCTAACTATCTATCTGAACTGTTTCCAGCCTATGTTTATATTCACTAAACTGATCTCATTTTGTTCCCAATAGGAGGGACTATTGCTCCTATTGTAGACAAATGGCTCGTTTCCTAATGATGTGTGTGCATTATGGATAATTACCCCCTTATCAATATTTCACGAATGCATTTTCAAACTCTATTTCCCACTGGACTTTATATCATATTTTAGAGTGATAGTCATATACAAATGTGCATTAAATGGAGTTAACCTATACACAAAGTAATTTTTTCCATTTAAAAACTACAATTAAAACAAAGTTAGTGCATTTGAAATAGTGTGTTCAGAGCAATGCTACCTACTTCCAAATCTGTTGGAAAACACCTGCCCAGTTCACATGCACAGCCTCTGGGGCAGGGCGTCCCTCGGACTTCCTCGGACAGAGAGTTCCACATTCATGCTGTCTGATGTGACGCATGGTCATTGAGCACCTGGTATCTGCTAGTCTGATTGCAGATTTATTTTAGTTTATTTCATTTTAATTAATTGGAGCAGCTGCTGGTGGCTAGTGTCTGTGAGGGACAGAGTGGTTCCAGAGGTGGGAGTCAACTGCAGAGACTGATGTTTATTTCTGACTTTAAAGTTTACTCTTAACCCCAAATAATAGAGATTAATTTCAAATAGTTTAATCAGGTAAAAATAATCCTACTAGTTCTCTGGGGACTTCTGAGGAGCCTTTCTTAGCGTGACCCACCCGGACGGTTACTGTCAGGGGCGGCGAGGCGCTCCCTACCTGCTGAGAAGCGGACGCGGCTCTCTGCTCCGCCTGACTGAGCCGCCTCTGGAGTCTGTTGGCTTTTTCTTGATGCTCGAGAATTAACTTTTCACTCTGTGAAGAGGAAACATAAAACAAATGGGTTAGAGATCCACGCGTGACATGGAGGCATTTGTGGAATAATCAATGGGAATCTGGACCTCATCTGAGATACCACTATAAAATGCAAAGATAATGTCTCCAAATGTACATTTTTCAAGTTATGAAATTCAAAGCTGGTTGTACATCCTCACTAAACCGTTTTACCCCTCCATGTCAACAAAAAAGTGGATTAAGTGCAAAGCAAAGAGAATCAGAAGTTGAGAACAGGATTTTCAGTTTTTGACCTGTTAACCTTGAGATGCTAGCTCAGTGCTTCCAGTGTGGGGAGTGTGGAAACACAGACTGCTGGGCCTCCCACCTGGACCTACTCCCAACCTGAGAATCCTTGTGTCTACCATGTTCCCAGCAGGCGCTGGCACTGCCTGCTGGTGTCCTCAGAGCCACTGTGCTCGGACCAACTTCCAGGGCAGCGGTTCTCAACCTGTGGGTTGCGACCCCTTTGGGTGTCGAAAGACCCTTTCACAGGGGTCACCGAAATACATCCTGCATATCAGATATTTACATTACGATTCATAACAGTAGCAACATTACAGTTATTAAGTAGCAACGAAAATAATTTTATGGTTGGAGGCCACAACATGAGGAACTGTATTAAAGGGTCGCGGCATTAGGAAGGTTGAGAACCACTGTTCTAGGGAAACTGGGACATCATCATTATTAAACCTTCAAGAAACGAAAATATTCATTCTGGAAATCCTGGTTTTTACAGTGTTAGATGTGCCTTAAATGATTTATATGCTAAAGGTTTTCTTTAAAAGGTTAAGAAGTCTGTTTCCACATGTTCCCCAAACAGCTATATACTCCACAAGGTATTAGGGTCAACAGAGTTATTAAGACATTGTTATGGGTTGAATTATGCCCCTAAACATATATTGAAGTCCTAACCCACGGTACCTATAAATGTCTTTATTTGGAAATAGGGTTCTTGCTAATGATTATGTTAGAATGATACTACTAGGCTTGACCTTAATCAAATACGACTGGTGTCTTTATAAAAAGGGGAATTTGGACAGACAGACATGTGCAAAGGGAAGACCATAGAAAGACTCAGGGCGAACACCATCTGCAAGCCGAGGAATGCCCGAGGCTGCCGGAAGCTAGGAGACAGGCATGGACCTACCCTCCTCCGAGCCCACGAGAGGAACCAACCCTGCCGACCTCCTGATCTCCAGGACCTCGGCCCTCCAGAGCCGAGACTGCACATCACCAGTGGTAACCTGGTAGAGCAGCCTCAGGAGACTCGCAGCGTCACGAACATAAATCTGACACTGCATGCCATCACGCACATGGCTCAAAGAAGCTTCAGTTAAAAAACGCACCAGTCCTTCCATACTTACTCGCCTGAACAAAATGTTTTTGTATTAGTACAACTGGTATTGTTATTCAATTTTTCTGGCACTTGTGGGAATTGAGAGAGTAACCAGCCTAATCAGGAATAAAAAGAAAAACACACTTTCTATGAAGAACAATATAGTTCCCATGTCCTAACACACAAGTGATTACAGGGACTGTCAGGCCTAGTAACGTAAAATATTGAAATAACAGTATCCTGTTAAAACAAGCTTATTATATTTCTCAGTGTGCCCAAAAGCAAAATTAAATTTTATGATGAGAACTATACTGGCTATTCCAATTTACAAAATTGTTTAAATACGAAGTCATAAATTTAAGAGGCACATTTTAAAACTAGAGAGAACTCAGGGAAAAAATGCCACCATCTATAATAATGAATTTCATAGTCACTATCAGACTGCACATAACATACATCTTTCTATCTGTCATAATAATAGTTAAGGCACAGTCCAGAAATCATAATATATAGACAGTCGTTCTTTTTTAATGGTTTATTGTGGTTGCTTCTGATCTTCCGATATTATTAACATTACTGTGTTGAATATCTTCCTTTAAATTTTTTCCCATTTTAAATGACCCCCTTAGACCAGATTCCTGGAAGTGGGAGCTATACCAAAGAGTACTTTAATGGCTAGGGTGGAATTGTTTTCTAAATTGTTCATATCAATTTATAATGCCACAAAACTTAAGAGTAATGATTTCTCTCTGGCAGCTATAGCAGGCCACAAAGAGACGGTGGGCCAGACAGACTGTTGAAGAAATTCCAGCAAATACATTCGAAGGTGGAACATCAAAAGGAGAACTAGAGTTCTAGAATGCCCTAATCATAATCTAGAAATTACTTACTTTTTTAACACTTCAAGGAAAAAACCTGAATTCTTGCTCTAGTTAGCTCTCCAGTTATCTACAGGAGTATGTTAATATATTCCAGGAGGCCAAAGTATTTTCTACGCATCTCTTGTGATGGATGAAAACTAAACAAAAGGAACAGGTTAAAAAATAATCTCAGACACGCACAGACCTCCGAGGGTCCTAGCAGAGTCTCTGAGACCGGCACCAGCACCACCTCTGTCATATGCACATGATGGATCCCTGACTCTCAGGCTTTTATTCACACGGTACCACCTGAGGACTTTTGGGTTATGGATGATTTCTACAGGAAATATACACATCTGTACAGCCATTTCCAAGTAGAGAATTAATTTGGACTTGGCTCGAGTAAAAGTCTCTAACATGTATATCAGGCTGCAGCAGAAGGGCCTCCCGCGGGAGTCATTATCTTACCTCAGCTACCTTTTCATTTGCCATTTCCAGCTGAGAAAGCAGCTCTTGGGTATGAAGTTTCTGCCGACTCAGCTCACTCCTATTAATGAAGGGAAGGAGGGAGGAAGGGAAGGAGGGAGGAGGGAGGAGGGAGGAAGAAGGAGGAAGGAAGGAGGGAGGGAGAGAGAGTGAGAGATTGTTTAAAAAAATGATCAAGTAGAATCCTTATTAGTGAGATACATGTTCATGTTTCTGTGTGTAAAATAAAATTTCTTATTAACAGACCATATCTAAAGGACTCATTCATTTCTTTATAAAATGCACATATATTTTGGAGGTTGATTGTACAGTAATGTGAATACACTTAACACTATTGAATTGTACACTTAAAAATGGTTAAGCAGAGAGAAACCAAGATGGCGACATAGGTAAACACCTGAAATCGCTGCCTCGCACAACCACTTCAAAAATACAACTAAAAGACAAAACGGACATCATCCAGAATCACAGGAAGGCTGGCTGAGTGGAAATTCTACAACTAGAAGGAAAGAGAAAAGCACACTGAGACTCAGAGGAGGTGTGGAAGTAAAGTGCAGAGGTACGAAGGCGCACGCAGAAAGGGCTGGCAACTGAGGACATGGTTGTCTTTTACAATCGGGAGGGACTCACAAGCTCCTGACCGCTCTGAACGCCAGTTCTGGGCGAGTCTCTGGGGACCCAGACTCATACAAGGAGAAACTGGACTGTCTGTCTGTTTTTAAGAGAGAATCTTAAAAGCAGCAAGAGAAAACTCGAGGGCGGCTTTCAGAGGTGCTTACAGCGATTACTGCAGGACACTGAGACGCGGGGCTTCTTAGGGTAGGACTGAGGATCAGCCATAGCTGCTTGCTCCGCCCTGTTGATTCCCTGACACCCCGCCCCACCCAAGCTGTGCGCAGAGGCTTTTGCATATGAATGACCTGGCCCTTTGCAATCTAAAATTACCTAACAAACTGCAGCGGGGTCAGAGAGACCCCGAACATCCAAAAGAAGGCCCACGGCCCCACAGCAGCTTGCATTGCGTCACAGCTGGGCCTCATCTGGGCACCTCCAAATCCCAAACAAAGAAGAAGAATCTGCAGATCTCTCCATAGCTCCTGCTAGGTAGCCTCAGGCAGAGGCAAAATTAGCACCTCCTTAGAGATCCAAGTGCCAGTGTTCCCAGTGGTCAGAGTGGGACCCGACCATCCAGATTACAACTCCTCAGATCCATAAGGGACACACTCAGGAGGCAGACTCAGTGAGCACCAAAGCCCCACTGAAGCAAGTCTTGCCCCAGAAGGGTGTCTCAGCACAGAAGTTCTCCCACCATAGACACAGCTGATTCTCACAGCCAATTGGCCTGGAGGTCAATTCCTCCCAGTGATACCTACAACAATTAAGGCTTAATTACAACAAGACTGTGCACACAGCCCACAAAGGGGTGCACCAAGAGTGTCCACCTCAGGTATTTGGGAAGGCTGAGCCACTGGGCCCTATAGGATACCTAGCACAGAAAGCCACCCTATCAACACAGGGAAGCAGCCAAAATGCGGAGACAAAGAAACAGGTCACAAATGGCAGAAATGGAGGAAAGCAAACTACTGGATATAGAGTTCAAAACCACGGTTATAAGGTTTTTCAAGAATTTTCTAGAAACTGCCGATAAATTTAGTGAGACCCTCAAGAAATCTAGTGAGACCCTCGATAATATGAAAAAGGACCAAATAGAAATTAAGCATACACTGACTAAAATAAAGAATATTATACAGACTTCCAACAGCAGACTAGAGGATCGCAAGAATCAAGTGAAAGTCTTGAAATACGAAGAAGTTAAAACACCCAATTGGAAAAGCAAAAAGAAAAAAGAATCCAAAAATATGAAGATAGTGTAAGGAGCCCCTGGGACAACTTCAAGCGAACCAACATCTGAATTATAGGGGTGCCAGAAGAAGAGAGAGAGAGCAAGATATTGAAAACCTATTTGAAGAAATAATGAGAGAAAACTTCCCCTACCTGGTGAAGGAAATAGACTTACAAGTCCAGGAAGCACAGAGAACCCCAAACAAAAGGAATCCAAAGAGGACCACACCAAGACACATCATAATTAAAATGCCAAGAGCAAAAGACAAAGAGAGAATCTTAAAAGCAGCAAGAGAAAAACAGTTAGTTACCTACAAGGGAGTACCCATAAGATTATCAGCTGATTTCTTAACAGAAACTCTGTGGGCCAGAAGGGAATGGCAAGAAATATTCAAAGTGATGAATACCAAGAACCTACAACCAAGATTACTTTATCCAGCAAAGCTATCATTCAGAATTGAAGGTCAGATAAAGAGCTTCACAGATAAGAAAAAGCTAAAGGAGTTCATCACCACCAAACCAGGATTATATGAAATGCTGAAAGGTATTCTTTAAGAAGAGGAAGAAGAAAAAGGTAAAGATACAAATTATGAACAAATACGTATCTATCAACAAGTGAATCTAAAAATCAAGTGAATAAAAAATCTGATGACCAGAATAAACTGGTGAATATAATAGAATCAGGGGCATAGAAAGGGAGTGGACTAACAATTCTTGGGGGGAAAGGGGTGTGCGGGGTGCAGGAAAAGACTGGACAAAAATTGTACACCTATGGATAAGGACAGGGGGTGGGGGGGAAAGAGCAGAGGGTGGGGTGGGAACCGGGTGGAGGGGAGCTATGGGGGAAAAAAGAGGAACAACTGTAATAATCTGAACAATAAAGATTTAATTTAAAAAATGGTTAAGCAGATACATTTAATATTTTATCACAATTTTAAAATGGTTAAAACAATACATTTTATGTTATACTTCGCCATAGGACCCCTCTACCCCACATATATACATGCATATATACTAGTATATTAAAAGTACAAAAGCATCTTAATATATCTTGAATATTATTTGGCATTAAATAAAAGCACATTCATATTAAACAGATACAGTATTCATTAGTATAACTACTCATAAACTACTGTGATTCTTAGCAATAGCATTCATTTTTAGAGTCATACACAGTGCTTCTTAGAGAAGTTCAACTCTGGGAAAATTGAGGTAATGTCAACCACTCCACCATCATTTCAGTGTGGTCATTCAGGACTGGTGTTTTGGTTGCATATGTGCTGTATTTTATACATTCATATCTCTTATGTTTTATTAGCTGGAATTTTCTTATGCACAGACCTTTTTTTTTCTATTCAACATATATGCATTATATTGTTTTTGGCCAAAAATTATTTGAAGAGTCCCAGGTTAGAAGTAGATACAATGTAGTCTTAAAAAATAGCTTAAAAAAAGGTCAACTCAATGTCTTGCTTACTAAAATAATAATTCAGGATTAATTTTTCATCCTTTGCCCTTACTTGTTCTTAAAAAAAAATCAACAGATTAACACTTCCAAAATAACTTCAGCTTTGATTTTTTTCCAAAGGAGCTACACAAACAGCTTAAAAACTTAGTCTGTCAGGTGTCCTATACCTAAGTGAATAGTTATTAAAGTCAGAAAGCAATCTGGTATAAATACATAGGAGAGAGAAAATGATAATGTCTACAAATCAATTCCACAAATAGTTACTGAACATTCTTCGGGCCAAGTGCAAGGTACACAGTGGTAAACACAGACTAAGAGGGGCACAGCTCATTCGAACTCACATAGCTTAAAATTCCCAACATAACAAAAAAAGCAAAATGACTGAAGTGGCAGGTCTTCTAGGTCAAATGCAATTAAAGGTAAATGATTTGCACACTGGTGCTGATGGGAAATAACCTTTGAGTACTACTGAGATGAAGATGAAACAATGATCATATTTATAAAGTCGGCCAACATTCAGTTTATAGAAAACACCTACTGCATAATTTGATGACTAAACTATTCACTTATATACCCATGACAATTTACCTGGATAGTAATAATTTCTAATAAATACTATTAGTAATAATTTCCCCCAAAATTTAAAATCACAAAAATACACATTAAGCCTAAGTTAATTTTTTTAAAAATATATTTTTATTGATCTCAGAGAGGATGGGAGGGGGTGAGAGAGAAACATCAATGATGAGAGAGAATCACTGATCAGCTGCCTCCTGCACGCCCCCTACAGGGGATGTGCCCTTGACTGGAATCAAACCCGGGACCCTTCAGTCCACAGGCTGACACTCTATCCACTGAGCCAAACCACCTAGGGCAAGCCTACGTTACTTTTTAATCTGTGTAAATACTATTCTCTTGTGCGTCAAGCTCTGTCACCCCTGGATGGTGAGCAACTGGATTCCTCGTGGTCCCTCTTAAGGCCTGGTTCTCAGCAGAGCTGGGCAAGTAATAGTGCAGACAATGATGATGATGATGGTGATAACAGCAAACACTTCCATGCGCTTCCAACGTGCCAGGCACTGTCCTAGGCGCTTTATTTAAATAAACTCATTCGCTTTTTATGATGGCCCTGTGGGACCCCATTCTCACATATGAGAAAATTTAAAGACAGAGACATATAAAAATAAAGTGAAGTACTTGTCTAGAGTCACGCAGCTAGTCAGCATAGAGTCAGGATTGAAAACGGGGCCTTTGCTTCCAGTGTGTGCTCTGAGCCCTCCCTTGGATGGCAGGCAATTACTAAATGAGTAAGTGAAGGGCTATGCATTTGTGTGCATATCAGGCATTCTAGATTATAAATAGTAACACACTTACTGAAAACCGAACAAGTTTATCTTTATTTTTTGATGTATTGCCCAAAGGTTGAGTCTTACATTTAAACTTGATGCCCAACATCAAACTTCTTGCACTGCCTCCAAAACCTACTTCTCATCCTGCCACTCAGATTTCATCCCGCCCACACGTCTGCCCTGGTGGCTTAGGTTAAAAGCATAGTCTCACTTGCTCTGCAAAGCAGGGTCTAGATTGCCCCTCAATAGACCCTTCCTTTGCAATGACTCTCAGATATATTCTTCCCTTCTACTCAGTGTTACCGTCACAACTCAAGTTCTTAATTTTTAGATTGAGGGGTATAGCCAACGGCTCAGGCTTCTGCGAAGCACCCACCACCACGCACACAGAAGTGCTCAATGAACATAGCGGCCTTCCCTTTCTAATGCTCACATCGCCAGCATGTTCTCTTCCTGAAATACCACTTTAATAACTTGCTTCCTTGAATGATAACTTCCAGGACATTCTGCTGCTGGACAAAACAGTCCAAGACTGGCATCAAAATCCCCCTGAATCTTCCCGACCTTATCTCCGATAGGAGTCTTCCTTGTTATTTAGGCTCTCACTGTCCTGCAAACAAACCACATGTATCCCCATTAAGCTCGCATTATGTCTTTTTCTGAATCCTTGTGTTTAGATTTGCCATTACAATCCTGCTCTTTCTTTAAGATTCCACTCTGCCTCAATTCTTTCTACGCCTTATTCCGAATTCATTTTAATTTCATCAAAGCTTTATGCTTATTTTATGTATAGACATTTAGCAATTGTAATGCTGTATTGTAATGCTGATTAGTAGTTTACACACACACACACACACACACACACACACACACCCAAGAATAATGGAAAACTTTTAAAATGGGGATTGCTTTGCCTTGGCTGTGCAGGACAGTTGGTTGGAATGTAGTCCCGATATGCCAAGGTTGTGGGTTTGATTCCCAGCAAGGCACATATAAAAATCAACCAATGAAAAAAAAATAAAGAACCAATAAATGCCTGAATAAGTGGCAACAACCAATGTTTCTCTCTCCTCATCTTCCTCTCTTTAAAAATGAAATAAATAAAAATTTTTAAAATGGGGATTGTTTTTAGTTTCCACAGTATCTACCAAAGTTGCTTTACACATAGGAATTCAGTAAATATTTGCTGATTTATGGCTAACTTTTTGTAGAAAACCTAAGTTAGAAAGTTCTATTCCTTATTTGCTCAGCAAACATTTACTGAGGAATCTACCACAAAACATATTTTAGATAAAGATAATTTTTATTTATTTAGATTTGTATATATTCCACCCATTTCTACAAAGGATTTGAAGTGGCTAAAATAAGGTTGTGTATTTTTTTTTCTTTCAGTTAAACATTTCATTTCGTCTCGTTTCTGAATGAAATTTAGGGAGGTGTGAAAGGGTGAAGAGAACAGTGGTTTCGCCAGCTCTGTCCCCTGAGACCTTCCCGGAGCCTGCCTGTCAGTACTTTGCAGCTGCTTATTTCTCTGCCTGGATGTTTAACTGCAGGGTAAAGGGAAGACCCAGGGGATGATCCGACTCTATTATCTGTGAGAAATTTTCTCTTCATTAGAGAACATCATTGAGAGATCCCAATATCGTTAGTGATTTGGAAAAAACATTAAACAAGACTTTCCAGAAAGTTTCACAGTGGTAGTATAGTGGAAACACTTGCCAAATAAAGCTACATAATCTCTCCCCTGGAAATCCTTAAACACAGAAGCATCCTTTCCTATCAGGCGTGACTGAGGTACAGCCTGCCAGAGGATAGCAACAGATGACATTTCCAGTTTCTGTGTGACACTGTGGTACTTAAAGAGTACTTTACACTAATTAAAGAATTTAAATGAAACTGTACCCAATTTCTCTCTAATCTCTGGCATATTATATGTTATAGGTTTAAGGTAAAATGATCTTCTACCTAGTTAATGTAAGTATATAAGAATGAGGAATTCCTTATAATATCACTTGACCCTCTGAGTCCTTAATATTTTTAGTTTACTTACATAATTTATGTATATGTAATAAAAATCCTAGTTATGCTTACAAATATAATTTAGAAATACAGTTGTAAAATGTAATTGATTTATTACCTTCTGTGTAAGTAAAATTTAAAAACACACACACAAAAAATAACTTATATCACCCAGCTAGTATGGCTCAGTAGTTGAGCACCAGATGTTGAGCACCCATGAACCAGAATGTCATGATTCAAATCCCAGTCAAGGCACATGCCCAGGTTGCTTATCCTATATAATTAAACCCTAATATGCAAATCGACCGAAAGGTGGAACAATCGGTTGCTATGACACGCACTGACCATCAGGGGGCAGAGGCTCAATGCAGAAACTGCCCCCTGGTGGTCAGTGCGCTCCCACAGGGGGAGCGCTACTCAGCCAGAAGCTGGGCTCACGGCTGGCGAGTGCACAGCGGTGGTAGAAGCCTCTCCTGCCTCTGCTGCAGGTGGGCGGTAAGAAGTGAGGGGTCCTGGACTGTGAGAACCCCGGACTGAGAGAGGGATGTCTGACTACCAGCTTACGGACATCCCCCGAGAGGTCCTGAATTGTGAGAGGACGCTGGCCGGGCTGAGGGATACCCCCTCCAGTGCACAAATTTCGTGCATCGGGCCTCTAGTTTTACATATAGCCATTTTAGCAATTCTGTATTGTAATGCTGATTAGTGGTTTATATACATATATAGGTACACACACACACACACACACTTAAAAAGACTTACTTAAACTATCCTACAAGATTCTCATGATCTGATCCCTGCCTCATTCCTCAACCCAATGGCCTTCTTTCTCCTCGCTCACTACACTGTAATTGCATGGGTCTACCCTCTTCTAACATGGCTCGCTACCCTTCCATCTGCCTGGAATATTTTCCTGGTGTTTTTGTATAATTAATTTCTTTTATCATTCAGACTTCAGTTTAAATGTCAACTTTTCGGATGACTTTTTAAAACACTGTCCAGCTCCTCAGTGCCCACCCTGTCCCAGATACTGTCTCACATCACCCGATTTGTTACTTTATACCATTGAAGACATCTACACTTGTCTTATTTGTTGGTTTGCCTCATTGTCTGTCTCTCTCCATTAGAACCGAAGCTCCAAAAGGAAGCTACACTCCCAGGCTTAGCACAGTGCCTGGCACATGTAAGATAGTCCTGAGCCTGAGCAGATTTCAGTCAATTTCACATAATCAGTCACCATTTATAACATTTCTAATATCCTATGACTCGCTTTTTCAAAGTTTTCACTACCTACAGTACTTGCTGCCATTGCAGAACTAACTAGATAATTCAGTGATTACATTTTCACAGTAGCCATCAAGTGGTGTAATAAATTCAGGAGACTACTGCTAGGAAAACCAATGCAACTTAGAGCTTTATTTATAAATACCACTCATAGGAAGCTTATTTTAAGAAGCTATGTGAGGAATGGACTCAAAGCGTACAAAGTGTGGGTAAATTTCCTCACATCTCATTTTAAGTGTGGACCTAAGGATGCGACTGGGGAGACTGTAAAGTCCATTCATTTCATTAAATACTGAGATGAGTGCCTGCTGCGCGCTATACATAATGCTGGTGCTTGTGAGATGGGGGGAGGGGAGCCTGAGGAGGAGATGCAGTCACTGCCACAGTGAAGCCGAGGAACACCAGAAATACTGAGAAGCTCCTAGGCTGTAACAAGTAAATGCTGTAACAGTCCTGTGGAGGATGAGGGGATCAGCACAGCTCTCCAAGGAGCAGGCTTTTAAGCTGATATATGAAAGATGAACAGACATTAGGTGGACAGAGGCAGGGTGAGAAAAGGAAGGCCGTTACAATGAGATCCACATGGGAAGGCCAGGAAATGAGAAAGGATCATCAAGGTAGAAAACTGGGAGAAGTGCAGTGTGGATGGGCCATACAGACTTACTGGAAGTCGGGTGTAGGGGGGAAAGGAAGAAGCTGAAACACAAGGAAACACAGATTGCAAAGGATCTTCTGTCTTGATAGGTCATGGAGATTTTTTCAGGGACATGATAGGGAGGTGCTGAAGTATTTTAAGAAAAGGTGACAAGATTAGATTTGAGTATCAGGAGATTTTGCTGATTACAGCAGGAAAAATTTTAAGGATCTACGACAATAGTAAATTAGGGGGTTATAGCAACAATCTAAGGTGAGCAATGTTGACACTTGAACTACAAGAGGGCAATGGACAGATTCAGGATATATTTTGGTGGGGGAGGCGGGAGCGGGGAAGGGTAGAATTAGCAGTACTTGATTTAGGGTTATGAAGAGAAGGGTTCAGGATGATTTTGCTTGAGTGACTTGGTAGATAGCACCACTCATGGAAAAGGAAATGCAGGGTGAAGGACAAATGTGGGCCAGGCACGGAGGAATCGGTTCAGATCTGAATACATCAAATTTGAGGTACCTATGTTCAGGAGAGAGTTGGAAATATCGATTATTTCAAAAGGGCAGCATTAGAAGCTGTTCTGTAATAAAAATTAATCCTTTTCTTCTTCTCTATCACAGAAATGGGTGTCCTAACCCATGCTGAGAGAATTTCCACTCTAAAGCACTTCGATTCCCCATGTCGTGGGCATGTGTAGTAACTGAAGAGCTATGGTTACAAGGTTAAGAGCAAAGTGTTCCCTGCAATGCATTCGTCTCTTTGGAAACACAGCAAATACTTTTTATAAAAGAAGAGAAGTTATGGCTCCTTAAGGCATGGAATAAGCGTTTGAAATTTGGGCCAATATCTTAGGCTTTATAATTAATTACTGTAATTGCTCAGATCGTTATCACTGAGGCACAATTTAAGGTAAGAATGGACCATGCACATTTTGGTTAATACAGTGTAAGGAGAAATTTCCTAATGCATGAAATCCTTTAGTGGTGTCTGAAGAGTAAATCACACAAGACTCTGTTCTTATTAGACAAGAGAATTACAAACAAAGGTGTGCTGTTCGTCTCAGGGAAATGATGGATCTGCCAGCTGCAGCGAGTGCTTTCTTCGAAACTCTCTCCTATGACAAATTAACATAGCATGTGCCAGATGTTTTTTTTCCTGTTGAATTATACTATAATATGCTTCAGTTACTTTTAGCAATTATACATTTTGTAATCTGCCAGTACCTGCAGCTGCCTCTCATCCTGTTAATTTAAAAAAAAAAAAAAAGCAGTATGGCAGCCAAACATTATAAATATATAGCCAAGAATAATACTTTAGAGATTAAAGAGAATTTTTTGGGGGCTCAGATGCTGTGTAATTGCATACACACACAGTTTTGGACATGAGGTGAAAATATTACATATTGTACATTCATTTATTCATTTATTCAATACAATTTTATTAAACACCTATATGCCTAGCAAGATGTTTGTTCAGAGTCTTGTAGAAGAGATGAACCTAAATGATAGTTATACTACAATTCAGTAAGTGCCATAAAGAAGAATGAGCAGAGTGGTATGGGAGTGTAGGGAAAGGAAAGACTCAATCTGTCAAAGGAATTAAGAATGCCTTACAGAAAAAATAAAGATATTTGAGATGGGTCTGGAAGGAAGAAAATGTTTTCAGGTTGGGAGTTGGGAAAAAACATCTCTAGAAAGAAATAGCACGTAAAGACTATCCCTAGAATCCTCGATTCCTCTCTTTTCCTCCATATGCCACAGTAAGTCCATCAACTCCTTCTATTACCTCTAAAAAAAAAAAAAAAAGACTCCCATCTTTCTCTTTCTTCTTAGTCTGAGCCATGATCATCCCTTAACAAGACTTGCAATAGCCTTCCCAGCTTTCTTACCTACTTGTATTTTCCATTCAGAAGCCAATAGTCTTAAAAAAAAATCTGATCAGGTGACTTCTTTTAAAACTGAACACTGGCCTTCATTCACACTTAAAAATCTTTAGCTGGCTAATAAAACCCCTGAGATCAAGTCTCGGACTGGAGCAGAAGCAATCACCAAACATTCTGTGTGCTCCCTATGCATTTCCTAGACTCTTATGCAGTTAGATTAGTTTGGCCAATGAAGATAAAAGGAAGTGATATGTATCACTTAGAGCCGACTTAGTTAAGAGCCAGCGTTCTTCCTTCCCACCTCCCCCGAACCTCGCTGGTCCAGTGATCTTGAAAAACCACACCTTCAAGGCGGTGGAATCTCTGCCACCAGAGCCTTCCTGCCAAACCATCTTAGACGGGTAATACTAAGGTATAAGCAAGAAATAAACCTTCTTGTGTGTTCAGCCCTGGGGTTTCAGAGTCTGGTGGCACTTTATGGCACTTCACTTTGTGTACTATTTCTTATATTCAAACATACCAAGTGTCTTCCTGCCTCTTCACATTGGCTGCTCTCTCCACTCAAAATGCTCTTTCTTCTGATGCTTTAAATGACAGGATCCTTTCTGTCACTAGAGCTCACATTAATTCCCTCACAGGGTCTTCCTTGTCTACCAGTCTCAAGTGTCCACCCAGCCATTCATGAGCACATTGATTTTAATTTTCTGTATAGTACTTTTTATCTGACTTTAAACACATTTACTTGACAGTTTCCACTGCCCATCACTCAATAAATACGTGATGAGTGAATGGAGTGCAGACTAGGAGTTGTAAAGGGCCAGCACGTTTGGTTTATTGGGGAGGTTGTTCAGTGTGTCTGGAACACAAGGAATGTGAAGGACAGAGGTAAACAGGCAGACTGCTGATAATAAATAAGGTGAAGGAAAGACTGTAGAAAACCTACAGGCAACAATAAAGCAGAAGCCGTTGAGTAGACAGGGCAAGGATCGGATCTGCCTGTTTAGGAAAATAATTCTGAAAGGTGGAGTAGAGTGGAAAAACAAAACAAAACAAAACAAAGCAGAGTGAAGGATGCTACTTTAAGAGCCCTAGCTGAGGATGTGCAGGGCCTGACCGAAGGCAAGAGCAGGTATGTTACTGCACGTTTACACGTATGCAAGCGTTTCTGTGGGATAAATGCTGCACCTGAGATTGCAAAAGGGTCTGCACAGACTCAGTCTTATTGGATAACGCCCCCCCAAAAAAGGATTCGCCAGTTCCCACCAATACCATACACTGGTTCCAGTCTTCCCATGTGCTTTTGGGCACTGCATGTTAACCATCTTTTACATTTTTGCCAACTTGCTGGGTAAAATAATGCTTATTTTGCATTTCTTTAGTGTGACTGAACCTGGTTTGCGTTGTTTAATGGAGCGTTGCTTCTGTGAGCTGCCAGTTCACATACTTTGTTCCTCATTCTATTAGGTTGATAATCTTTTTCTTAATTATTGAAATCTTGGTGGATTCTTCATATGAACCCTTTGTTTTATATTTTGACATTTGTCTTTTATCTTTGTTTGGTATCTTCATATAGAATTTTTATTTTTTCATAAAATCAATTATTTTTCTTTTTTAGATTCTGGGTTTTGTGTTTTGATTAGAAAAACTTTTATATTCCAAGATAATAAAAGTAGTCATTTCTTTTAATACCTTCTTTTTTACTTAGCTCTTTAATTCACCTGAAATTCATTTTATGTGTATGACTAGAGGCCCGGTGCATGAAAATTCATGCACTGGAGGTGGGGAGGGGTCCCTCAGCATGGCCTGCCCCCTCTCACAGTCCGGGAGCCCTTAGGGGTGGGAGGTGACCTGGCAATCAGGGGAAGGCAATGCCCCATCACAACCAACAGTTGGACATGCCTCTCACAATGTTGTTGCTGCTGCTGCTGTTGCTCCATGACATCTCTCTGTACTGTGGTTCATACTCGCCATGCTGGGGTTATGCCCCGGGTTCCTGATTTTCAAGGTCTGGCCCTGGGGGTTCAGGCCTCCCATTGCTTGCTGCTGAGGAGGGACAGCAGGTCGTGGCCCGCTGGCTTGCATGGCATTCAGATTCAGCAGGCTGGGCTAGAGCTGAAGGCCGGGCTGGCTGGCCACTTGCTTGGCTGTGTGCTATTTGATGAGAGCTGCCATCAGCTGAGGGTTTGACTTGAGGATGTTGAGCATGTGCTGCTGCTGGGGGAGCTGGGAGACTTCAGGGTCCCCAGCAGGTCCTGCAGGGCACCTGGAGAGATGTTCTGAGGTGGCTGCACCTCCGGTCTGCGTAGACATCACGGGTCTGGGCATGCCTCACATTGACTGTTGCTGGGGGATGGATGCCGGCTGCCACTGCCGGGGCTCGAGGGGCAGAATAACAGGCCCACTGACCTGGTTGGGTCACATTCAGGCCCATGGGGGCCATCTGGCTCTCAGTGGTCACTGTGCCTCAGGGGCATAGCGTTGATGGTGCTTACCCAGTACAGATGCTGCTGCTGTGCCTCACGTGCAATCTGCTGGGCGCCTCCACTGCTGCAGGTGGGCCTGGGCGGGGGTGGTGGTGGTGGGGCTGGCATCTGGTTGGTCGTCTTCCCAGTGTAAACTGTGGTGGGGGGTTGAGTTCTGGCCACGCTGGAGAAGCCGGCTAGTGACATGCTCACAGGTGAGGTCTGGGGCAGTCGGGGCTGTGGTGTCCAGGGTGTGCTGGGATATAGTGTAGAGGGCCAGGGTGGTGCTGAAAGAGGGGAAGGCAGACTCGGCTGAGGCAGGGTGTGGGTGTTGATGGTGGCATCCACTGGTGCATGCTGCTGGTGGTGCTGTGTCTTCTGCTGGCGGAGCTTCTGCCTGATGTTGAGGTAGTAGGGAATGGGGCATGTGTTTTCTTGGCAGTGTTTGGCATAGTAGCAGCAAAGGGCCATGAACTGCTTGCACACTCTGCAACCTCCATTGGTCTTGCGCTGGTAGCCCTTGTTGTGCTGCACAACCCACCTCATCTGGCAGGAGAGCTGTGGGCAGTTGGCATCGCAGTACTGGTGGGCATGCCTCAGGGACTGGATGCAGCACTGGAGGGCCTGGCACCACCACTCCCAGAGGCTCCTGAACTGTGGCTCATGTGCCCCGCCGTGGGAGCAGAGGCAGCCCCACCTCCTCCGTTCCGGCTCCCCCACCTCCTCCACTCTGGCTCCCCTGCCTCCTCCGTTCCGGCTCCCCCACCTCCTCCACTCTGGCTCCCCTGCCTCCTCTGTTCCGACTCCCCTGCCTCCTCTACTCTGGCTCCCCCGCCTCCTCTGCTCTGGCTCCGCAGCTGCAGTTACCACCTCCTCCCCAATGGCTCCCTTGGTGGCGTCAGCGCTGTTTCCTAGCAGCCAGCAGAAGAGCTCTCAGGACCCCCTCCTGCCCAGACTCGCCAAGAAACAGGCATTTTGGAGCCAACTTTTATTGTACTTGCCGTGGCAACGAAGCAAGCATTCTGCCAGGCTGCTCATGCTGCCCGCTCTCAGCGGCTGCCCCCCGGGACTGGAGGACTCCAGCGGGGCTGAGAGGACTGGGCGCCGCCATCTTGTGGCTATGGGCGCTGCCATCTTTGTGACAGAGTGACAGTTAATTTGCACATTACCCTTTTATTAGCTAGGATAAGAAATATTCTAAATGTTTTAAAACATCATGTTTTCACCAGTGATTTAAAATGCCATATTATCATGAGCAAAATTTCCAATTTTACATGGTTTGTTTTTCTGTATTCTGCTCAGATGATCTATCCTGTGCATTATCACCACACAGCTTTATCTATTTGTTATCAGCAGGACAAATGTCTCTCATTTTTAAATTTAATCTATAAAAACAATATATCATTCAAGTAAGATTAGTACAGCTATATTACAGTTACAGATGTTATACATTAACAAGCAATTATTAATACTGTCCCCTCTTGAAAGCTCAAAATTCTCTGCATTACATACATCCTATACAATAAAAGCCTAATATGCTAAGTGTCTGGTCGTCTGTTCAACCAATCAAAGTATAATATGCTAATGACATGCTAAGGCCACTCAACCACTCACTATGATGTGCACTGACCACCGGGGGCAGGCGACCAGTTGCTATGACATGCACTGACCACCAGGGGGCAGACGTTCCAACCAGTAGGTTAGTTTGCTGCTGGGGTCCGGCTGATTGGGACTGAGCAAGATGGGCTGGAAACACACTGGAGCCCTCCCACAGTCCCTCCCTGGCTGGCCAACCTCCAGCATCTCTCCCCAGCCCCGATCGTGCACTGGTGGGGTCCCTCGGCTTGCTCTGCGCCCTCTCACAATCTGGCCTGAGGGACACCCGCCCCCCCCCAAGTGCACGAATTTTGTGCACCGGGCCTCTAATTTCAAGATAAAAGAATAACCAAGAAGGAATGATTATAAATGAATAAAATTTTATAAATGAAAGCAAACTTCAAACTGAAAGAAGATACCACAAAGGAACTCACATTTTTAAAAAGCTTCTGATACTTACATGAAAAACTTCCTTCTATGGAAAAATGATTTTAATTAATGTGAGTTAAGTGTCATTATGGCTATACTTACTTATTGGTAGATCTTAAGAAATCACAGGTACCTGGTAATCATATTTATTTGTCAGTTGTGAGGAGGAACAGAAGTTTTCTAAGGCAGCAAAACCAGTCCCGAGAGGACTCTAGCATCTTAGGGATGTTGTGGCTATGCTCTTTAACTATAGTAAGTAGGTGGACACATGGGAGGCAAGAACATAGCCAATGTATAAGTATTGGTTAAGAAGTAAAGAGGACATATTTCAGAGGAAAGCTTTAATGCATATAGCACGGTAATGGTGTGCTGGCAATGGATGCTGGGATGCAACCTGAAAAAGCTCATTGTCGACAGTGATAAATAAACACATTTTATATGAATAGTAGAATGCCTGAATTGGTGGCATATACACAGAAATCTTCATGGGGAAAGTCAAATGCATCAAATGAGCCATTTGATTTTTAAATGTATTGCTCTGTAGTTTATGTTGTAATTTATTATTAATAAAAGACATAGTTGGTTGAAGACTTGGACTGTATCACTGAATCAGTCTAAAACAAACTATTTCTGAGGAAAACAAGTGAATCCTTCTTCAAAGACACAGAAATACTATCTAGCAGTTAGCCCAGAGAGTTCCTGGAATAATCACATTGCTAGTACTAGTATGGTATGGGAGCTGTCCTAAGTATGTCCAGTGGAGAGCAACACATTCGTAACATATTTTTTCACTGGAATAAACATAAATTTCTACTTCAAAATTAAAAATTATAGCTGCCATGTAATTCTGCTTATGACCAATAGGTGAGGGATAGAGAAAATACTTCGATAGATACTATTTTTATTGTGGAAAGATTTTTGGCTTGATTTCATATATATCCCTCAGTATTATTTATGTCTCCAAAGAGGATACAATTCACATATATAAATCTTGCCTAAAATCTAGTGCTTTCTAGAATTAGCAATGCTTTTTTGTACAATTAAAAATGAAATAAGCACATAAACTTCTCATATACATATCCCATGCATTATAATATGGTTTGCTTGAAATACAACAATCTCTGCAATTATAAAGGCTATCCCCTAAGGCCCGGTTTTACTGTTTCCTTCCTAAATATTTTACATGTCAGACATGGAGTTAACACCGTATATGTAACCTATAAATAAAGCCTTATAGGAACACATGGGATTACAGGTAAATGTAAAGTGTTGGGGTTGGGTGGGATTCAAATTCAGGCTTGACTATCTCCCGAGTCAGTGCTCTTCTCTCTAACCATTGTGCTGCCTCCTTACGTGCTAAAATATTATATGTTTTTCTCAATACTGTGTAATATATAATCCTTTTATGAAAGGAAACAAGTTTCAATGAAAACTCTTGTGAAAATATTTTCTATTTTGAAAGTAAACATTTTCGTTTTGACATGCCGGAGCATACTAACATGCTTTCAGGGACCCAGCGGAGACATGCAGGAAGTCTCTCTAGAATAGTGGAGTGTCTTTCTCTTGCAATCCTGGTTTAAACAACTAACACAGGCATACCAGGTAAAGGTTAAGGATGCCTTATGAAAACCAGACTTTCCTCTGCAAAATCCTAAATGTATGTAATGAAACCCTAATAAAATATAATGCTTTCTCATATTAAAAAAATTATAAAAATTATTACATAACCAAGAAAGATTTAAGTTAAGCATAATTATTCCTTTTTAAAAAGATTTCTAAAGAAAATAACGAAACCTAAAAATTTCAAAGAATGTAAGATGTGTAACCTATTTATTTTTTATAACAAATTTAGTTTTAAGTAATCTTCCTCAACCTTTTCAACCTACCAAAAATGCCATGGAACATGGGGGCTTTTAAAATTTAATAAGAATAGTGTTCTAATCCCTGGAACAAAGACTGGATTATCAAACACACAGGAGAGGCTGGAAAAATCTGGTTCTTTTTCTTCTGTTTTTAATAAGAGCATTCAAAGAAGGATTCTTTCCTTCTTTGTTAAAAATGGGGTTACACTGAACTGGAATGGCAGAAGGAAAAGCAGTCACAATAATTAGTATCCATATGAACTTGAAGAGATAAGATCATGATAAAAACTAAAAATTAGGATACTGAAAATATCTCAAGGATAGTCAAGGGCAGTAAGGCAATTGAAATATGAATCCTATATAATAAAACCCTAATATGCAAATCGACCGAATGGTGGAATGACCAGCCATTATGATGCACACTGACCACCAGGGGGCAGATGTTCAATGCAGGAGCTGCCCCCTGGTGGTCAGTGTGCTTCCACAGAGGGAGTGCTGCTCAGCCAGAAGCCAGGCTCACAGCAGGCGAGTGCAAAGTGGGCGGTAAGGAGCAAGAGGTTCTGGGCTGCGAGAGCCCTGGACAGCGAGAGGGATGTCTGACTGCCAGCTTAGGCCCAATCCCCGGGGAGATCAGGCCTAAGCCAGCAGGTGGACATCCCCTGAGGGGTCTCAGACTGCAAGAGGGCACAGGCCAGGCTGAGACACCCCCACACAGTGCACAAATTTCATACACCGGGCCTCTAGTATAGAATAAAAATATGAGCACAGGATATTTCTAATAATATATAATATTTGCATGATGCTTAGAGATGATAATATTGATGCTTCGAAAAATTAAGTGGTTTATACATAATCACACATTTGTGGAGCAGGCCCTGGATTGGAAGCTATGATTTTAGCTTTTTCAAATTGTATTTATTGGGGTGACATTGGTTTGCAAAACTATGCAGGTTTCAAGTGTACAACTCAAAAACACATCATCTGCATTGTGCATCATGTGCCCTGATCATCCCAAGCAGTCTCTTTCCGTCCTCATTCTCCCCCATTGCCCACCTCCACTTCTACCCCAGCCCCCCCTCCCCCTTTCCCTCTGACTACCACCACACTGTTGTCTATGTTAGTTAGATATATATACCTATATACACATATATATATAAAATCACACACACACACACACACACACACACACACGTATTTCTTTGCTTAATCCCTTCTCTTTCTTTCATCCAGCCCCTCAACACCCCTCCCCTCTGACAGCTGTCAGTCTGTCCCATGTATCCATGCCTCTGCTTCTATTTTGTCAGTTTATTTTGTTCATTAGACTCCTTTTTATATACCCTAACTGATTGCTATGTGAAGTTCTTAAGTCAGCTACTCATACTGTGGAGAAAAATTTTAGGTTTTTAAAATTGTTATTTCAATAGTTTATTGTTTAAGGCTGTTGATAAATATGAGTCTAAAGCTTAGTTTTTCAGTATTTAAAGGCTGTCATATTAAGAGTTATGCATAAAAGATGGAGACTATTTTGGGAAGACATACACAGTGTTCTAAAATTCTATGTAAACTGAAAATAAAATGAACATAATGGCTTCAGTTATGTGTCAAATGGATAATTTGAAAAGTTTATATTACTTCTACCTAATAAGCTTTGAGAATCATGTAAGTTCTTAGCAATGACATACAGAGTGAGTTTGCTGTAAATTCAAATTCATAGATTGGCAAAAAAAAAAATAATTCACTAAAAGTAGAGTTCAAATTGCTAAAAAAAAAAAAAAGGGTACAACTAGAGCTAGGGTACGAAATGTTTCTTTAGGCTCGGCAGGCTGTTCTGTCTATGTGAGCTGCTGAGCACTGTCCCCGACTCCCTCTGTCTTGTGCCCAACCCCAGGCTTCCCCTGTGGGGTCCTGTGTGGTGTGCTGTGTTCATCCTTGGGAACCTGGAGTACAGAAACTGTAAAACTCTGTCTGGTTTCTCTCTCTTTTGGTTTGCCTCTGGCCTCACTACTTCTACTCAAGGTAGTAGTGTAAAAACACAAGGGGTATAACAGCATATTTCCTGTTAAGAAATAACATGAAAAGCAACTGCTAATGTTTCTTAATTAGAATATGTTGTGTAATAAATACAACATTAATTCTAATGACCCCAATATTAATTCCCTGCAACAGTTCCAATTGAGTTTGAAGCTACAGTTGATTTCAGCTTCCAGGATGCTGTAACTGACCACAGACACATGTACCATCCATATAAAAAAAAAGTTACCCAAAGACTAGCTTTCACCAATATATATTATTATCATGAAATATATATTTCACCAATATATATTATGCCAAATGAGGTGGGATATTTTTATTCTTTTTTTAATTTTTATTTTTTTTAATATATTTTATTGATTTTTCACAGAGAGGAAGGGAGAGAGATAGAGAGAGTTAGAAACATCAATGAGAGAGAAACATTGATCAGCTGCCTCTTGCACATCCCCCACTGGGGATGTGCCCGCAACCCAGGTACATGCCCTTGACCGGAATCGAACCCGGGACCTCTCAGTCCACAGGCTGACGCTCTATCCACTGAGCCAAACCAGTTTCGGCAAGGTGGGATATTTTTAAAGAGTATGTTTGGATCCACTAAAGGTATATTAGTTTATTCAGATTAATCAATTCATTAAAAACTCTGCAATACTTCAAAGTATTAAAGAGATGAAAACACAGCAAACAGTGCTGAGGCAATTTTTGAACGAGAGCTTGTAATGAGAAAAAGCAGCAGAATATTGGAGCATCAATGATTCCTGTGCCGTAGAAAACATTCACAACTCCCCACATTTAGGTCTGGTCTGTTCAGCATTTAAGTCTGATCATATCACTTTGCTCAAAGCCTCTATAGCAGCGGTTCTCAACCTGTGGGTCGCGACCATTGGAAAACACATATAGCCTATCAGATATTTACATTACAATTCATAACAGTAGCAAAATTACAGTTATGAAGTAGCAATGAAAATAATTTTATGGTTGGGGGTCACCACAACATGAGGAACTGTATTAAAGGGTTGCGGCTTTAGGAAGGTTGAGAGCCACTGCTATAGCATCCCATCTCATTCAGCATCAAAGCTTAAGTTCCTTCTGGGCAGGGGCCAGTAAACGTTTTCTTAAAGGGCCAGAGAGCAAATATTTTTGCAGGCCAAATGGATTCTGTTGCAATTATAGAACATCACTATGTTAAATCTACATGCAAATAGTATTAAGATTCTAAATGGCCATATCCAACAAAAATCAAATTTTGTGGAATATGAGGAAAATTTATAAAAATACACTATCAGTTTTGGTTTATAATGCTCAGTATTTTTTATAGTGGTTCAATAAACATTTGCTGAATAAAACATATAAATATAAGGTCCAGAATTATACACTTTTATAAAAAGATTATGGCACAGACCTTACACTAATGGTTAATTTCTTCTGTAGAATGTATGAGACAATTAACAGTGGACTTACTTCAGGTTACTGATCCTCATTTCGGCACTTTCAGTAACTCTCTTCGTTTCTTCTTTCCACCTATTGGCTGCCTTCTGCTGCGTTGCTAAGAGATGCCTCAGTTCAACAGTGGAGTTGCGGTTACTATCTTCCATCTCTCTCAGCTGAACTTCAAACCCGTGCTCTTTTACAGAAAATTCATGTTCCATTGCACTGATCTAGGGAATAAAATGCACACAGTGTCTTCTCTTTCTTTCCCATTATTCTAAGGGATATACTGACCAATGACACACCCAAAAGGAATATTCATTGTGTTGTCTGTACACGTAAACTTTTTTATGGGAAATCCACATAAAAATTAAGTTTACAATTGGTTTTTCTCACCACCGAGGACTCATCCTGTATGACAGTAAAATTTAGCGGAACCAGAATTATGATGGACCACAATTTTGCGGCACTTTCCCCAACACCTTAAAATGTCAGTAGGAAAAAGTATACTCTATAATATAAAACTGCTCTCATCATTTACTTTTACTTCTATTGCCATAATCCATGGGAAATGTTCAGGCTCTCAGTCATTAAGAGTTAGGTTTCTACTCAAGCCATTTAAAAAAATGTTTAATGGTATATTATAAAGGCTACAACTCCAGAATAGCAGATGGAAGAGATACACAGGGCGAGGTTGGGAGGTAGGGGCTGCGAGCTTCCAGGCCCTGTCCAAGTGCATACCCTAACCCCCCGACATGTTTACCAACTCAGGAGCTCCTCCAGTCACTTTAGATTAATATACTAAACTTGAGACTGTCTTGCAAAGGGCTTTGTGAAGTCACAGAATATTATATATGGGAGTTCCTTCATCATTTCAGTTATGGTATAAATGTGTTTTGTGTTTTTCAGGAAAAAGACTATAATAATGATTTTGAGAATCTCATATGGAAATAAGTTCAGTTCATTTCTAGGTAGTGTATGTCATAGTAAACACATCTTATGAACACACAAATAAATACTGTTGGGATACCCTAGCGGTTTTCTCATCTGGCCAGGGAGAGAGCGAAGCCTCGGTGCCCTAAAGCATGGAATGAAGTGCCTACTCCTGGTGCATCTAGAATGAAACTATCTATGACCATCCTTGAGGCAACTGAGAAAATGGTCACTACAACAATTTCCTTGGTGTACTCTCAGGACATCTTTATCTTGTTACACTAAAGAAATATTTTTTTTAAAGTTTTTTTTTAATATATTTTATTGAACTTTTACAGAGAGGAAGGGAGAGAGATAGAGAGCTAGAAAACATCGATGAGAGAGAAACATCGATCAGCTGCCTCCTGCACATCTCCCACTGGGGATGTGCCTGCAACCCAGGTACATGCCCTTGACCGGAATCGAACCCAGGACCTTTCAGTCCGCAGGCTGACGCTCTATCCACTGAGCCAAACCGGTTTCGGCTACACTAAAGAAATATTATAAAGAATACCTAACTTTGTGATTTTTTTTCAAGTATTGGGCTTTAAAATGGTCATAGCTGGCCTGGCTTCTAGTAATTCGTTAAATATGGCAACTTCCAAACTCAAAAAAGAATGAACAAAGGACTGAACTTTACCAATTCAAAAAACACCAAAAAAAACCCAACAGCAGCAAAATTCCTGGCTCATGGGGGAAAACTGCAAACAGTCTGTCTTCACTGCCCCTAAATGCAACATGCTTCCTAAGACTCTTAAGTTTGCTTTCTCAAATAGTACACAAGTAGAAATGTAAGACTTTATGAATGCAGGCACTGGAAAACAATATTGATTTCTTAATTTTGTATTGCATTACTGTTGGGCAAGCCTCCTGAGGCTCCCTGACTCCTGCTTTTTAACACTTTTCTGAATTACTGGAGTCTGAAAATTTAGATTTGAATATGCTCCTCCTCCTTCCCAGCCTCAATCTCCACCTTCTCTGGAGAAGCCCTGGTTCTGATATCTTACGTGGAATTGTCTATTTCTCTTTCTCTCACACATATACTAAAAATGATCTAAGCGTATTTATATACACACACACATATATAGTTTTAGAATTCTGCCTATCAAGTTAACTCCCCATTGCCACCTGGAAAATCTATTTGTGACAAGCCTTGCTTTAGGTCAGTGATGGCGAACCTATGACACGTGTGTCAAAGGTGACATGCGAACTCATTTTTTTGGTTGATTTTTCTTTGTTAAATGGCATTTAAATATATAAAATAAATATCAAAAATATACATCTTTGTTTTACTATGGTTGCAAATATCAAAATTTTCTATATGTGACATGGCACCAGAGTTAAGTTAGGGTTTTTCAAAATGCCGAGCTCAAAAGGTTCGCCGTCACTGCTTTAGGTCCTTCATGATAGCCTGGTCTGTGCCTACTTCTACTAGTACACGCTTGTATTATGCCACCTTCCCCTTCTTTCTTCGTTTCTGCCACAATGTCTTCTCATTCTTGGGTCCTTTTGATAGGTTCTCTTTGCATGGAATAATCTTTCCCCTTCTGCTCCATCTTGGTTATTTCTATCCAACTTTTAGAATCAGCCCAATTATTGCTTCTACAGGGTAATTCTCTAACTATCCAGACAACGTTAGGTCCCTCTCTGTAAGTTCTCACAGTGCCCTATGCATTTCCTAAAACGTTTGTAAGTAGATGTTTAAAGTTTGCCCACCTCCATGCACATTTCAAGGTTTTAAAGGTGGAGACCATGTCTTTTTTGTTTGCTATTGCATCTTTAGGATCTGAAACATAGTAAAGTCGTCAAAACACAGCTGTGGATTGAACAAATGATGGCTTTTTGGTGTCAAAATTCAGTCTTTAAACAAACCTCAGAACCTTTACTGGATGCAATTCTGAATGTTAAACTGGATAGGTCTGCAGTGATATCGAAAGGCCAACAGCTACAACAACTGGACCTCCTGTAACGAAAGTCCTACAAATGATGGACTTCAGAATGTTGGGTAGGAAAAGAGGACTTACGGTCTCCCTCCCATCTTCCTTTGTGCCCTTCACTGCAGAAAACATAGGCACTCTTGTTGGGTAAGTAACCAGGACTATTTGGTATAGAATGTATGTCTGTCCAATTTTAAAAGATACTGTCAAATGGTGGTTATACTAGTTTACATTCCCCAAAGTATCATTTGAAAGTTCCAGCTGCTTTACAACTTCGTCAACACTTGATACTGTTGGTTTTTAAAATTATCCATTCTGGTGGGTATGTAGTGGCACTTGCACCATAGTTTTAACGACATTTCCCTAATAAATAATGAAGTTGAACATTTTTTTCATATGTGCTCTTTATATAAAGTACCTATTTAAGTCTGCCCATTTATGGAAATGGGATGTATGTTATTTCCTTATTAAGTAACTTTTTTCTTATTAATAATTTCCTTATTAATTGGTAATAGTTTTTATATTTCGAATGAGTTCCTTTGATTGTATATATTATCCTTTCTTCTACTTCTCATTCTCTCGATGTCTTCTGATGTCATTCATTAATTTTAGTAAAATTCAATTCATCTGTGTTTCCATTATGATTATTGTTTTTTGTGTTCTGTTTAAGAAATTCTTTCTTACTCAAGGACATGAAGATTTTCTCCTTGAAGCTCCACTGTTTTATATTTTCATTTAGGTCTAAAACGCAAATCAATTTGCATGGGTGGTGTGATACGAGTCAAGGTTTATCTTTAAAATATGGACCCAACTGATCTAGCATAATTTATGGTAAAGATAAATCTTTCCCTATTGAACCGCAGCGGTGCCTTTATTATAAATGAGGTGATTATGAAAAATTGGTTTGCTCCTGGACTCTATTTTGTTTCACTGATCAAACTGATTATTCTTATGTTGATTACACATTTTTTAATTACTATAGCTTTATATAAAATCTTCATATCTTGTAGAACAATTCTTCCCTTATTGTTCGACGATTTCCCACTGACTAAAATATAAAGTACAAAGTTCTTTGTAAGAGACATAAGGCTCTCTTTTTCAGAATTCAAGCTTTTACCAGTAACCAATGTTAATACTTGGAAAAAGAGGCATTCAATAAACATGTCGATATTAATTTGCTTGAAATGTGACTTTATGAGTCCTCAAAGTAACAAAAAACAAAGTGAAACACTAGCATTACCACCCCGTATCCCTACTATGAAACTAGAAGATACAGATCATAATGATGTAGAATTAATGCCACTTTTATAAAAGTCTCACTGAATGGGAAAGGCAAGCAACATGTTGGCGGTGATACATGTGCCTCTTGAAATTCCCTTAAACAGGTTATCATGTTCCTATTGCCAAAGCATATGAGCGTTAAAGAAGGAGAAATGAGAGAGGAAATGACGGGGACTTTTTCCTGGAGGAGAGTTCGTCCCTTGCCTTCTTCTGAGTGGAAGTTTCAGACTACCTAGGAGTGATTGTCAGAATACTCTGAGGTAGCATCCTCTGTACAGCCAGTTTTAGAGGTCAATTTTCAAGAGGCTATTACAGAGGGAGAAGAGAGGTAGTCTATAAAGTTATCTAATCTATAGTTTTGCTAGCATTGCTTAAATTGCTTTGGCAGGAATCTTAGTGTACTTCATGGTTGGAAAATAATTTTTTGTGTGTGGACAGTGAAAGCAATCATTTTCAAGTATGCTTGCCAAGTTCTACACCACAGAAAGGCCGGTTAACCCTCTGCATTATGATTTAGTGCTATCTGATGAGAAGGCAAAAAAAAGGGGGGGGCCTTAATAATGTTTTACAAGGTCTCTAAATATCCTCTACAATCTGATTTTCACAAGTCCATATTTAACTCTGACTAGTATTGAAAATACCTTTAATTTTGCTTTTTTTTGAGCCTCGAGAGCCATCTTTCTTAAATCCTCGGTCTCCTTCTGTAACTGTTCATTTTCTTGCTGAAGTTTTAGCCTTTGTTCACTGACGAAGCCACAGTTCTCTCTCTCAGACTCCAGGGCATTTTGAAGTTTCTGAATCATTTCTTGGCAACGTGATATCTCTTCTGAGGAACTGATTAAAAAAAGAAAACAAAAGAAACTTAATGATAGGTAACGGACATCAAGAAGTCTGTCTATATATTATAGCATAGAGTTCATTTTCTTTGTTCTGAGCCATTTCTCTTCACTGTACACTTAACCGCACGGTGTCACAATTCTATGTTATGCCAGGAAAACACATTCAATGTAGCAATCTTAACTAAGAATAGACTAACATTGAGAATCACTGTGTAAAGAGGACTGTGAGAGGACAAACTGAAGCTAATGGTATGAAAGGTAAAGTAGGTAATAAAACTCCTTTATTTCATCAAGCAACCCCCATAGAAAGACATTAGCTGGCCATATTAGCCAATTATAATAAGACCTATTTCATATTTTCCTGTTGTATGTCTTAGAAATGGTTTTTACATCTTTCTAGTTCTATAAATGTCTTATTTAATTATAGTTTAAATAGATTATATTTTTTGAAATTTCTCTACAATGGATTGTTGGGTGATACAACCACCAAACATGTATAGTGCTAATTTTTATCCCTCTCGTTTTAAATCTATCTTTTCAATTCTAGATAATCAAATACTGTGAACATTTCCTGGTTAATACAAGGCCTTCATTTCCCATAATATTTGTAGATCTGTTTTTTTGTTTTGTCTATATCAACGCTGGCTGATAAAGTTATTAGTGAAATGATGGATGTAGGCAATGATCGAAAAAGAGTGAGAGTCAGAAAGATGCTAAGACCAGAATTAACCACACATTGTGCTCCTCCAAACAAAAGTCCAAGATATCAACACCTATGAAGAAATCCTACAGAAAAAATGAAAACTGGATACACTCAAGACTCTTGACTTAATTACTAGCTTTTAGGAACCACGTGGCACAGAGAAACAAGGTAAATGATTACACATATATGCATCCTCCTTCACTGCCAGAAAGAAGAAATTTTAAAAAATGATAAAATACTATTAAATATTTTCTTTCTGAAGAAATCAGTCTTCAGAAATAATTTTGAGCAAAAATATCTATTTGGTGCTAAGGTTTGTTTGTTTTTTTAACACAAGGTATAATTATTAATCCTATGAAAAAAGTAAAGGATCTGTCAAAAATTGTTTGCATTCTGAAAATGTTATCACAGAAAATTCTAAAGAGTGTCTTACTTTATTTCAAGTTGTTTCAGTTTATTTTCTGCTGTCTTAAGTCTTAGCTGAAGATCATCTTTTGAACACTCTGCAACCAGGCATCTTTGGTGCATTTCTTCCAGTTTTCTGTGATGGTTTTCATTTACTTTGCCTTCACGGTAAACCTGCAGAAGAGGCTCATATGTATATTACCTTACAGAGGCAATGCTCTAAGAAATTATAGGTTTAGAAATGGAAATCAAAGGTGAGAAATCAAAACCCATGATCCTGTGTTTATCTGTTTCCACTGTAATGTAGTAAAGCACATCAATAATTAAGATGGGTGTTTCACATTTACAAAATACAATGCTAAAAACTGACAAAATAATGACTGCTTATTTTTTGAAATGATTCATGTTCATTGTAAATTATTCCAATAGTTCTAATATTTTAAAAAGAAATGTAAAATAATCGAAGTAAAAAAAAAAGTGCTCTAGATGTCACCCCTTTAGAGGTAACTGCATTATTTCTTTGATGAAGATCCCACCAGTCGATCATTTAAATTTTCAAACACAGATACATGCTATGGTGCAATGAGCAGAACTATCTGAAAGTGACTCCAAAATGGCCTCTGTGTTAACTAGACAATGACCTAGCTAGAATGGGGGTTCCCCCTTGCCCAGCAGGAGTGATTGTACCCAAGCTCAGCTTCCTATGAGACTGGCCTTCTTCCACAACATCCTATATAATAAAACCTAATATGAAAATCAACTGAATAGCAGAATGAGAGGCGGACCAACCAGTCACTTATGACATGCACCGACCACTCAACACAGGAGCTGCCCCCAGCCCGCAGACCCCAGGCCAGCCAGAAGGGTGCCAGCAGGGGCCCCCTGATCACCCTCCCCACCCCTCACCCCCTATCTCCCAGCCAGTCACCCCACAGATTGGCCCTGAATGCCGGCCAGGCCTAGGGAGGGACCCTATCCATGCACAAATTTTGTGCACCGGGCATCTAGTAGAGGCTATAACACCCCAAGAACGGCAAGGTCTAGGCAGCTCACATTTTCAGACAAATCCTACACAGCCACCCTTCAAATCCAGACTGCCTGGATAGGTAACCCATGTCTTCTCCCACTAACAAGATGCTTTGTTGCTCCTGCTTTATAAAAAAGATAGAATATCAGCACAATATCCTGCTACCAAAATGCAGACTCATACTGCAGTGTAGCAGGGGACTTTAGCACACTTGTCTGTGGACAGTGGGAGAACCTGTTGCCTTTAGCCTTGTAAGTTTTACGTTTCTCCAATACAGCCTATTCCTTAACCTATGCTTTGTGACATTAAAAATTCACCCCAAGTCCTGATCACAATTTAAATCGTACATATATGATGAAAACTGAGAAGGTATCAACCATGAAGGAGACTGGTGACCATGAACATAACATGTGTGCTTTTTCCCCCAGATAAGGGATTAAAAAGATATTTTGCTTTTAAATTACTCTTTTATGATCCTATGTTGTTATGATTTCTTTATGTTAATGATGCAAGTATATCACATGCTTTTTATGCTATATAGCTCTTTGAAGAAAATCAAACTTTGACTCTATTACTTACTATATTTTTAAACACTGGGTAAGCGTGTGCTGAGTCAAATGTATCCCCCTTCCCCCAAGGCTCTTGAAGAGAGTGGGATACTTACTGATAAAAAAAGAAAGTTATCTAAGTAAGAAAAAATGTTAACTATAGACTCCTTACAATATTTTTTCCTCAAATATCATTGGGGTGTTTTTCTTAACTATGAAATAAAAATAAGTATTTTTAAAGGTAAAAATCACAACGTTATAATTTTCAAGTTGGCATAAAATTTAAAATGAGAAGACAAAATAAAATTTACCATTGGGATGAGGTTTGAGCAAGGAATATAACTATTTCATAAATATAACTATTTATACTTTTAAGTATTCCAAGCCAAAAAAAAAAACACTCACCAGAGGAATACTTATAATATAGGGGTTGTTAGTAGATAGTGTAATGGAAGCAGACAGTAATATTGAATATTTGCAGTTGGGTTTTAGGCAGTTATTTTTTTCTTTTTCTTTTTACCTTTTCTAGTTCTTCTTCCACTGCTTTTTTCTCCTTAATGACTCGTTCAATTTGACCTTGTTTTTCGGCACACTCCTATAAATTCAAGTCATATTGTAAATAACTATAGTATTTGTAAATCCTTAAGAAAAATGGGAAAACATGGAGAAAATGATTTGTTCATAACAGAATGCCAAATTCACCTTATCAGTACAGCAGGGCCACTGATTAAAACAAAAACAAACTAACAAACTCAATCTTCAAAGAGCTACCTACCCAGGATTTCAGAAATCACCCCAATACAGAATGCCAAGTTCTAAGTAAATATACCAGGTAGGTGACAGAAGTTGAGGGACAGCAAGGAGAAAAATAAATGAGACCCATTTCTCATGTTTTAGTTTTTCTTTTCATAAATTCTTATCATATTTTAAAAGAAAATACAAGACTAGGCAAAGGCACAGCACCCTGAGGATACCTGTGGACTAGAAGCACAGGTATATAAATTCTAAAAGTAAAACAATTTTTTTTTGCAGAACTTATTAACAGCCAATGTAAGGAAAACCAAAACTAAAAACAATCATCATAATGACTAGTTCTTTACATTTATTTATTTTTATCTTTTTCCTTATTTTTGAGAATGGGTATGGTTATTTTCTACTAATTATAAATTACGCTTTGGATGATCCTGCTTTGCTGACAGTACACTGCTAATGTTCAATTATCTTTATAACTTCATCATCAATTTTATCAATATATTTAAAAATTTTTAAATGAACCTCTAAATTGTGACCCATAATTAATTAACTCTGATTATAATAAGACCTTTAACCCTATGCTACAAATCAGATGAGTAATCTACATTAATCATATTTTATTAAGATAGACTAAGTGTATCAGAAATAAAACTTTAATGTTCCATATATATTCCTATAGTGAGTTGCTAATCTATGAAAAAGATAGTTTTATGGTGTGAAACTTGGGATTTCTCCTATGTTCATAATTCATCCTATGTGATTTTTTTAAAGACACTATTTTTTAGAGACATTTTAGATTCACAGCAAAATTGAGTAGAAGTTACAGAGATTTCCATTAGAATTCCTGCCCCCCATACATGCATAACCTCCCCATCATCAACATCTCACACTGTAGTGGTACATTTGTTAAAATGATGAATCTGCACTGATACATTATCATCCAAAGTCCGCAGGTTATACAAGAATAAGCTTTTAGTGTTGTACATGCTATGGGTTTGGGTACATTTATAATGACATGTATCCACCATTATAGCACCATACATAGTAGTTAATGTTGTTGTTGTTAATCCTCACCAGGGGTTATTTTTTCTATTGATTTTTAGAGAGAGTGGAAGGGAGGGGTAGAGACAGAGAGAAACATCAATGTGAGAGACACATCAATTGGTTGACTCCTGCAAGTGCCCTGACTGAGGCCAGGGTTTGAGCCTGCAACTGAGGTACATGCCCTTGACCAGAATCGAGCCTGCTAGCCTTCAGTATGTGGGCCGATGCTCTAACTACTGAGCAAAACCGGCTAGGGCCAGAGTAGTTTTACTGTCCTAAAAATTCTCTATGCTATGCCTACACCTATTTATTTTTCTCTCCTCAATCTCTGATAACCACTGATCTTTTTACTGTCTCCATAATTTCACCTCCAGAATGTCATATAGTTGGAATTATACAGGATGTATGCAGCCTTTTCAGTTGAGGTTCTTTCACTCAGTAATCCTATATAATAAAAGGCTAATATGCAAATTGTCCCTATGGGCGTGAGTTTGGCCAACTGGAAGTTAGACGTGTGCTGACCACCAGGGGGCAGCGCAGAACATGGCAGCCGTTGGCGACATGGTGCTGGCAGTGGGTGGCAGCGGAGGCGCTGCCGGCCCTAAAGGGCCCTGATGAGAACAGGACCATGGTGGGATGGTGCAGCAGGTGAGTGGACAGTGCCAGGCCAAGGTGGGTGCGAAGGGAGGCCCCGGCTGGCGGCAGTGGCAGGCAGCGGGGGGAAGGGAGGCCCCGGCTGGCAGCCAGCAGCCACTAGGGACCCTACCCATACACGAATTTCGTGCACTGGGCCTCTAGAATGCATATAAGTTTCCTCCATGTCTTTCTATGGCTTGACAGCTCATTTCCTTTCAGTGTTAAATAATATTCCATTGTCTAGACATACCATCATTTATCCATTCACATAGTAAATGATGTCTTAGTGCTTCCAAGTTTTGGAAATTATGAAAAAAGTTTCTATAAATAGTCATGTGCAGGTTTTTGTGTGGACATGTTTTCAACTTGTTTGGGTACATAAAGAGGAGTGAAATTGTTGGATCATGTGTAGGGGTATCTTCAGTTTTGTAAGAAACCACCAAACTGCCTTCAAAAGTGGCTGTTCCACTTTTCATTCCCACCAGCAATGAATGAAGGTTCCTGTTGCTCCACATCTTTGCCAGTGTTGGTGTTCTGGATTTTGGCCATTCCAATACGTGTATCTGGCACCTACTTGGTGTAATGAGTGGTATCACATTGTTGTTTTAGTTTGCATTTTCCTGGTGGCATATGATATGGAGCAACTTCTCATAAGCTTACTTTATATCTGTTGATCTTTTTCAGTGAGGTGTCTATTAAGGTCTTTGGTCCATTTTTCAGTCGAATTATTTGTTTTCTTATTGTTGAATTTTAAGAGCTCTTTGTATATTCTGGATGAGACTTTTATCAGATATGTCTTTTGCAAATATTTTTTCCTAATCTGTAGCCTGAGTTTCCTGAGAAAATATAAATGCTTAATTTAAACACTTTTCTCTTTTTCTTTCTTTTTATTACATTTATTGGGGTGAGATATACAATGGAATACTACTACTCAGCCAGAAGAAAAGATGAAATACTGCCATTTGCAACAACATGGATGGACCTTGAGAATATCATGCTAGTGAAATTAGTCAGACAGGAAAAGTTAGAAACCATATGATTTCACTCATACGTGAGATATAAAACTGAAAGCAAAAAATAAACAAACAAACAAAAACTCATAGTAACAGAAACACTCATAGGCAACAGTAAACACTTTCAATTAGTCAGTACAGTTTTCCTAATGGAATCAACATGATATCAAATAACATTTAATATTTTTAGTAAAAGCCACTTACCTATGAATTAGAATTGTTTCACTGTAAAGCCCAAGAAACATGTATGAAAATAACCTGAAATTATAATTTTTTTACTCTAAAGTGAGTTGACAGAGCTCTGGTTATTACACAGCTAACAGTTATTTTTAAAATCCCTGCAGGTCTTATCTAGTACATGTTCTTTTGGGAAAATATAAGGACAAATGTTCTTGTCCTTCCTGAGTTTACAATCCATTAAATAATCCTGGACTAAGGCAGGCCCTTCTTCCTCAAAGCCGTTAATCCTTTGATAGCTAAATCACTCCATGTAAGAGAATAAGCAAAATAGCAGGGTGATAGAAGAAGAAAAAAAACACACAAAAAAACCCCCAAAGAATTAGACATGACTAATTTGCCACACTGCATCCCATTAATTTTACCTAATGTTTCTGTATCCTTAAAACAAATGACACTAAACAGACAAAAAGTAACACTGTTGTACTATTGGTCTCAGGACTTATGCACAATGACTAAGTTCCCATTATGAACACTCGAGTTTGCATAAGGTGGAGAAGATGTGATCCCTCTCTCTGGGGTGGTTAAATACCAATCAGATATCCTCCCAACTTCAGAAATTCTTATACCTTTATTCGCCTGTAAGCAAGATTGTTAAATTACATTTCATCTATCTTCAAGTTAAATTTATTTATTTAATCCACCTCTAGCCACACAGGAACTCTTTTCCTCACCCCTCTTTGCCTACTCATCCTTCAGTACTCCTTCCTTTGGGAAGCTTGTCTAGCTTCCTTCTCACTCTCATATATACCTTTTCGTTCTCCCTGGTCTCCCATGTGAACCCAGCATGTGGTAGCAGTTGTAGCTGGCTGGCTGCTTCACTCGTGCCAGGTGCATTCTTTGTCAAAGACAGGTAATCACAGTAGATGTGATAAATGCCATCCATCTTTCCTGCTAGATTGTAAGTTCCAAGACTTCAGATAACATGTTCATCTTGATTTCCTCTCTGTCCCTAGCATCTAGCATAGATCTTGTCTTAATAAGCACCTTTTGAATGAACTAGGTCCAATACTATGTCTCTTGCCCTTTAAAGTAAGCAATTTCAGAAGAAAATATCAATACAGGCTTTTAACATACCATCTGAAGGACTGACAGTTCTTCTGTTAGTTGAGAAATCTGTACATGATATTGTTTTCTTGTATTGAAAATCTGTAAATTAAGATATTTATGAACTATTCAGGTCTAAAATAAAAATTAATAATATCTAATATACACATTGAGAATAATAATTTTGATAAAAAATAAAGTTTTAACTTTTAGGGCATAAAAGAAGTAAGCACATGATATATTAAAGAATCAAGAATTTATCATGGAGTGGGAGGAAAGAGACTAAGATAAAGGACAGTGGTTATGAAGCATTTTGGTCCAGGATCCTTTTACACAATGAAAACAGAGATCTTTTGCTTATGATGTGTGTTTTTTTCTATTGAAATGTACCATATTAAGGGTTAAAACAGAAATTTTCAAAATATTTACTTATTAATTCCTACATAACTAACAATAACTAACATTTTTACAGGTTAGTACAAATAATATATTTTCTAAAAAGTAATTAATTTCTAAAATATTTTGAGAAGAGTGGGATTATTTTACATTTTTTGCAAATTTCCATAATGTCTGCCTCAAAAGACCTAACAGGTTGAACAGAGGCCTGGAAGATCTTTAGATAGGGAGAACCTAGATTTTTAGGAGGCAGCTGAATACTCATGTTTGCAGAAAGGTTTGGACTGAATATAGAGATCACAACACTTTTGAAAAAATTACAGAGATTATTAAAGGATTCATGCAAAAGACAACCTTCCATTGACCATAAAACTAATGTGAATTTATTTTAGAATTAGAAATCAATTAGAGGATGTCTCATATCATGAGCACTTTGATAAAAACAGTTTCATCACATATATATGATGATAGTTAACACTCAGTGAAGGAATACACAGTGTATCTAATTATTTTCTATAGGAGCTAACTTTTCTTATTTATTAAATTTATTTATTTTTAAAATATATTTTTATTGATTTTAGAGAGGGAGGGAGAAACAGAGATAAGAGAGAGAATCATTGATCGGCTACCTCCACTGGGGATCAAGCCTTCAACCCAGGCATGTGCCTTGACTGGGAATCAAACTGTGACCTCCTGGTTCATAGGTCAATGCTCAACCACTGAACAAACTGGCTGGGCAAATTTATTTTTTATTAAATACAGTTGGCATACAATATTATATTAGCTGGAGGTGTATGGGAGCTCATTAAGGTAAAAGGTATTATTTTACAATAATTTACATTAATCATTTCATTGATAAGTCTTTATAAATATGTAGGCAAGGATTTTAATGTAAATATTATAGTAAAAATTAAACTATAAATTTCTGCTTTTTCTAAACCTTGTCTCTGACAAAAGTGTCAACTTAAAAATTACAACCAAGGCTTCTTGAAAAATTGGCTGATTCCAGGTCTGAGACAGGGAAAGCACAGGATGAGAGAGGAACATCACTTATGCAAGAAAGCTAGAGAGACAATCCTATATAATAAAAGCATAATATGCAAATCGACCAAATGGCAAATGACCGGTTGCAATGACACGTACTGACTACCAGGGGGCAGACGCTCAATGCAGGAACTTCCCCCTGGTGGTCAGTGCACTCCCACAAGGGGAGAGCCACTCAGCCAGAAGCTGGGTTTGGCTGGCAAGCCCAGAAGCGGTGGCGGGAGCCTCTCCTGCCTCTGCTGCAGGCGGGCGGTAAGGAGCAAGGGGTTGCAGACTGCGAGAGCCCCAGAATGCAAGAGGGATGTCTGACTGCCGGCTTAGGCCCAATCAGGGATTGGGCCTAAGCCGGCAGTCAGACATCCCCCGAGGGGTCCCAGACTGCAAGAGGGTGCAGGCCAGGCTGAGAGACCGCCACCCCCCCCCCCCCCAGTGCATGAATCTCGTGCACTGGGCCTCTAGTTTGAGAATAAAAAGACTGATGGTAATATAAAATAAATTCACAGATATTAAAAAGAGGGGCAGGGCACTTCTTCTTTAGTGAAAAAATGACAGCTTATAAATGTATAGAAAGAATAGAATATTATCATTTTAATCACTCCATATAATATTTATTTCTGGCAAGAACTATCAATGAATGACAAGACCACTGGATGAAAGATTTTGGTGAAAAAGGATACCTGCATGGTTTTCAAGAATCTCCCCCAATTATTTATTAAGTTACAATGGAGAAATTTGATCTTACTAACTTAACCACGTGGTCAAGCTTAGCATCACCAATGCATACCCTAACATTACAGCTTCCTGATATGTCGGGATGGGAGGTGGGAGGTGTGTATAATTATCACTCTGCCATTTCCCCTCCACTGCTGTCCCACTCCACCTCAAATTGTAGGTGCTACTATCCTGAGATGGTTTTTATTTGAAATTTGGTACATTGATACAATTAGCTGATATTGAAGTAACTAGGTCCATCAGGCAAAACTTAGGTAGAATTGAGTCTTAAGCTGTAAAATTTTGAATTTTAAATATAGTTAAAAGCCCCTTACCTCCTTCTTGGCTCTTGTGGCAGCCTCTTGCATTAACTGAGAAAATGATTTTTTTATTTTCTCTATATCTTCTTCTTTTTGCTTCCCCTCAAGCAGAGCCTGCAGAATATAATTGATGCTATTACAGGTCACATAATTAATAAAGATAACATAATAAATGGGTACAAACTTATCTACCTACGCCCTTCTTGAAAGCAAACATCTTATTTTAAACTTCTGAGACATCTCTACTTGGAGTTCTTATCTCAGTTATGAGTGGTATTTATTTTCTCTAGCCTCCTCACCTGACCTTGTCCTAACTAAAATTTATCATTTTCCTTTGGTATTTATTTCAGCCAGTGCCATCACTCTCTAATCTTTACAGCTGGAGGTCTTAGAATCATTTCTGAATTTTTCTTCTCCCTCAGTCCCTTTACAAAATAAGTCCTCAAGTCCAAGTGTTTCATTCTTGGAAAATCTCTTGGATTTCCCTTTCTATTCATTATTTGGTATTATTCCCATTTAGTCCCTTGTCATCTCACACCTCAATCACTGTAAATGCCACCTGCTCTGTCTTCTTGATGTGTTTCTATCCCTCACATCATTTTCATCTCCCACCTAAAAACTAGGCTTATACTCCCAGTTCTGTTGTCAGTCACACTCATCTCTCTGCCTCCTTATGGAGGAAACTCCTGGCCTCCAACACTTTCTCCTTCAACCCATGCCAATCAGGCTTTCACCACCACAATCTCCAAATGCCCACTCAGGAGTCAATGTGGAGTAATTATCTTATTTAATCTGTCAGCAACACTTGAGATAATGGGTTACTTTCCCCCTTGTTTTACTTTCTTATTTGGCTTTTTGTGCATCCAATTTGGTTTTCCTAACTCACCATTCCTTTTCAGTCTGTGTTATTGCTTTTTCCTCTTCTCAACTTTGATATTAGACTCAGGCCTTGGTCCTTTGTCCACCTATGTCCATCCTTGGTGGTCTAATCCAATATCATTATTTTAAATATCACTTAGATGCTAACAATTCCCAAATTTACCTCTCCAGCCCAAATATCTTTCTGAGCCCCAAATCAATCAATCAATCTCAATTACTCTCTTTCTCTCTCTCTCTCATCATCCCATAATAAGCAGCCCTGTGTTCAGATCCTACTATCTTTCAAAGGTACCACACACATTCCCATCTCTTTTTTATTTTTTTTTATTTTTATTTTTTCTTTTTTAAATATATTTTATTGATTTTTTACAGAGAGGAAGGGAGAAGATAGAGAGCTAGAAACATCGATCAGCTGCCTCCTGCACATCCCCCACTGGGGAAGTGCCCGCAACCCAGGTACATGCCCTTGACCGGAATCGAACCCGGGACCCCTCAGTCCGCAGGCCGACGCTCTATCCACTGAGCCAAACCGGTTTTGGCTCCCATCTCTTTTTTAAAAAATCATTTAATAACTTCCCTCCTGCTTAAATAGGTAAGCTAGTAAGAGTAACAGCTGTTTGGCTGTGACAACCTGGTTGGGGAGAAGGAAACACTGAGGATGGGGCAATCATCGAAAGAGAACTATGCTGGGCCGTGCTTCATGTCTGTTTGTGTGACCAGTTTAAAGAACCCTTGACTTCTTTGAGTCAAAAGGCAGCTTCATATTGTAGCCATAGACAGTCTCTATAAGGGTCTGCTAACTTAGGGCTTGGATGAGGGTTAGACCAGTGGTCAGCAAACTCATTAGTCAACAGAGCTAAATATCAACAGTACTTCTTCAAAATAGACTCGCCCAGGCCGAAAACCGACTTCTGCGCATGGACCACGAAGTTTCAATCGCACTGTACATCTCGGTGTACGTGGTATTTTGTGGAAGAGCCACACTCAAGGGGCCAAAGAGCCGCATGTGGCTTGCGAGCCGCAGTTTGCCAACCACGGGGTTAGGCAATGAGTGTCACCACCTTCTGTCCATCTGCTCTACACAAAATGTTCATCTTTCACAACCTGATGTCAAGAATGCTCATATAACTAGGATTCAGAGGGCAAAGAAGAACTAAGAAGAAATTTCCCCTTCAACCCATGCCAATCAGGCTTTCAACACCACGATCTCCATACTGACAACTTAGGAGTCAATTTGGAGTAATTATCAAAGAAGAAATTAAGAGAACTGCTCTTAATTTTTTTAAATTAATTTAGGTGTTAAGAGAAATTCCTAAGCATTTTTATGTCTATTTTGCGCATTTCAACCATTCTAGCAGACAGCATTCAGATGGGAAGATTAGCATTCCCACAGTTTAAATTTGGATAATTATTTATTTTTTATTTCTTATTAGCTTCTTAATATACAACTTATAGCTTGCTTTGTTTTAATAGCACTCTTGGAAAACACTCTATAAGAAAGGAAACTTAAAACAAAGCATTTTCATTGTATTTCCCAGCATTATTACACATATACTAGGCATTCAATTAATGCTGGCTAAGCAAATTAATGATCTCTACATAAGGGAGGCAGCAACATTAAAAAACAAATATGCATGCTTTATGATTTCTATAAACTATATACCATTCATATGGAAGTGGTAAAAGAAAAAACATGATATGTGATAACATCAGAGTCAATTGTTAGAAGGTTCAAAAAAAGTGAAATAAAGGCTCCAGTTAATAAATCTCTGCAGCTAAATTTAATTCCTGTCAATTAAGCTTCTGTTCTATTAAAGTTATTGTGTAGGTGATAAAGGGGAAATAAAGGTAAGATTCATCTAATTCAACTGAATAAAATACAGGGTATACTGCAATAAAGTGCAGTAATAGGTCTTTTAAAAAATATTTTTATTGATTTCAGAGTGGAAGGGAGAGGACGAGAGAGATAGAAATATCAGTGATGAGAGAGAATCATCGATTAGCTGCCTCCTGCAGGCCCCACAGCGGGGATCGAGCCTACACCCAGGCATGTGCCCTGACCAGGAATTGAACTGTGACTTCCTGGTTAACAGGTCAATGATCAGCCACTGAGCCACACTGGCCAGGCTATAACAGGTCTTTTAAAGAGTATAAGACTATAGGGGATGAAGATTAGTTACACAAGGATTGTAGACAGAAGAAAAGTCTGATATGTATACATAAGCTTTTGGAGAGGGCTGACACTTTATTATGTTTTATGATATTAAGTCTTACCATCAATAATGTAGTATGCGTATTAAAGGAGAGCATAGCAATGTCATTTTCACGTGTTTATTCTGTAGTTACAGATTCCCTACTCTGTCATATGGGGGAATATTCAATATTTTATTTTTTTATAAACATGTTAACTAGTTTTCTTACCTGGTTTTTTTGCAGGTTAGCTTCTTCTAAGAGTTGCATGCTATTTCTGGCAGTTACAACAGCTTCATATCTCTCATTTTCTAATTCATTGTACTTTGCTTGTAACTCTCTGGTCTGTTTTTCCAAATGTGTTTTATCTGCTCTTAATTGGGTGGCTTCTTGGACTGTCACACATAATCTAAATATTAATAGTCACATTGCAAAAGTTAAAAATTTTTAAAGAGAAGGAAGGAGATAGCATATTTACTGAGCACCTGCTACAGGACAAGCATTATTCCAGTTACTTTCATGTGTAACTTTCTCATTTGGTTCACACAAAGTTCTGCATCGTAGATTTTGTTATTGCCACTTTAAAGGAAAACAGACCCATTTTAATAGAGGTCAAACATTTGATCAAGGCCGTATAGCTAACAAGCCGTGGGGCTGATACTATGCTTAGATATTCAGACTCTAATTATGTTACATTTTCTACAGTATCACGGTATAACATAGAGTAGTTACATGATAATGTTATAAAGCAAATTCTTAAATAATGAGTGGTTATTTCTATTTATATTGTTTTATTTCTTTCCTTTTTGCTTGGCTCCCGGTTCCCATACTCTACATTCACATTTAAATTTACAGTCACCTTTAAATTTTTCTTCATATCCTTTGCCCATTTTTTCTAATGGGTTATTTACTTTGCCTGCTCCTTTATAAGAACTCTTTGAATATTAAGATATTAACTTTCAATCTGTCCTACATGCTACAAATATTTTCCCCACATCTACATTTTTATTGTTGTTGCCTGTTGTCTCTACATAGGGAATTTTTATTACAAGACAAAATTTCATTTTAATACAGTTAAATTTGACTATTTTTTCCAACTTCTTGGATTTCATTTTTTATAAAGATGATCTCCCTTATCCATAGATTGTGAATGTAAGCTCCTAGATTTCCTCAAAAGATTGCTATGTCTTTCATCTTTTAACCCCTAAATCTTTAATAACATGTTCCGGTAGGACAACTCTTCCCTCACGTTTCATCCTTCCCTTTCTATTGAGGCATTTTTTCCCTAAGTGGTGGCAGGAGAAACCAGCTCTGTCCTCTCCCCATCCCCATCCTCACCCCCAAATACACAGCACCAGGAGGAAGCTTCCCAGCGCCCTAGCACACCCCGACTCTCCCGCTTCCAGTGGACAGAAGTCAGCCTGCTTTTTATTTCATTCCTCTCCTTTTAAACATTTTGTTCTTGTTGTTTAGTACCTCTGCTTAATCCTAAATGGAGTTAAGGTCCGTCACTTAGTCAGGGTTCTGAGCTGCCAGCAGCAAAAGCCAACCTGAGTGGAAGAGGGTTTATTAAAAGGATACTAGGGTAAATTCACAGACTCACTCACTGGGAGAGCTGGAAAACCAGGAATGAAGCTTTGTAGCAAGGAACATGCCCAGAACTTCCCCCACATAATTAGCTGGTCTCCCTTTTGGAGATGAATCTAGGGAATTCCCCAAACATGGCAGAGATGCGATGTAGATGGCCAAAAATAATGACCATAACTGTATTTTTATCAAATCACCTTTGCACTTCCTGGCTTTTGCATCACATATTGAGCTGTCCTATTATTTGCTGCATTTAGGTTTATTAATGTTATCTTTTTCAAAAGGGCACTATTTTTATTATTTAAGGTCCCTTTTAATCTGTTTATTGCTTTTCCCTTTACACCCTACCTTGTGATAGCAGTATTATCACTCCTGCTTTCTTTGTTTATAAAGTTGCTAATATTTTATACTAAAACCTTTATTTTAAACTAGAGGCCCGGTGCATGGATCCATGCACCAGTGGGGTCCCTCAGCCTGTCCTGCAGGGATCAGGCCGAAACCAGTTCTCCAACATCCCCTGAGGGGTCCTGGATTGTGAGAGGGTGGTTTTCGGGTGACACACCTTGGAATCGGGCTCCCTCCTCTCTGATTCTGGGTGCGTCACCCGAGAACTGCAGCTCAGAAGCTCCTGCATTGAGCGTCTGCCCCCTGGTGGTCAGTTCATGTCATAGCTACCGGTTGGAGCATCTGCCTCCTGGTGGTCATTGTGCATCATAGCTACCAGTCAGATGGTCACTTGAGCTTTTCTTTTTTTAATATATTTTTATTGATTTCAGAGAGGAAGGGGGAGGGTGAGAGAAATAGAAACATCAATGATGAGAGAGAATCACTGATCGGCTGCTTCCCTTACGTGCCCCCACTGGGGATCGAGCCCACAACCGAGGCATGTGCCCTGAACCAGAACAGAACCTGGGACCCTTGTGTCTGCAGGCCGACATTCTATCCACTGAGCCAAACTGGCTAGGGCGGCTTTTATAGATATATAGGTTTAAAACAAATCCTCTGCTCTCCCCTCTTAAGATCTTTGTTCTAGTTCATTTATTCTCTGTTTTAGGTGTTTTCTAAAATAACATATTACTGAGCCTTGCTTTTTAATCAAAATCTGCATGTCTCTGCCTTTTAACGGAATTTGGTCCTCTCATACTTTAATGTAATGATTTCTATGCAGGACATTATTCATTCTGCCGTAATTGGCTGAAGCACCTGTGGCAACAGGTGAAGCACTCTGCCTCTCCCAGAGACCCAGGACACCTGCCACTCTCCTACCATCCCTTCACCCTTCCCTTCACCATGGCCCCCAGGCAGGCAGAGCAGGTGGACTCACCAGGGCTTATGAAGAGCGAGTCAAAGCTAAGCTACTCATTTAACTCCTGTCTTATTTAGCAGAGCAGGATCCACAGATCATCTAAAAAGCAGGAGGAGGAAAGAGTCCTTTTTTTGGAAGATGGAAAGAAGTGACTTATGCTTCTTAGATGCTTGTGGCATTTGAAAAGATCACAAACCATTTTAATTATAAATAATAATTTTAGTAACTATAATAATAAGCATTTATTGAGCTCAAAAATGTCTTTGATTTTTATGGATGTAAGATGACCATTAAAAATATAGCTTTTCAATTGGCAGTTCCATTAAATTGGATACATTCACACCTTAACATACTGGCTGAACAATGCTGGAGACACATATCAAGGACACTAATAACTCTGTTTCCTCTTATACAAAAATACAAGAGATTTTTAAAAATCATAATGTGAATTTACAGGTAGGCTGCAGTCACGATATTGTTAAAAGATTACAAATGACAATTTTCAAGTTTCTTAAGGGAACAGCTAATAAGAGGAAATAAGCAAAACAAAAAAAAGATTCTAGAGTGAATGTTTGCACTAAGATAGCAATGAAAAACAAAGCTATAGAAGTAGTCCAGCCCTGGCTGATGCTGCTCAGTGGTTAGAGCTCTGGCCTGCACACCAAAGGGTCTCGGGTTTGATTCCGGTCAAGGACAGGTACCTGGGTTGTGGGATAGATCCCTGGCCCCAGGCAGGATGCGTTCGGGAGGCAACCAATCGATGTGTTTCTTTCACAATGATGTTTCTGTCTCTCTCTCCTGCCTTCTTTTCTACTTTCTCTAAAAATCAGTGGAAAAATACCCTCGCGTGAGTATTAAAGCACAAAAATTAAATAAAAATGAAAAATAAAAAGTATCTAGACCTTTAAAGATAACTGAAAAGTATTGCTTCGGAAACCTCCAGGGAAACCATCTATAATGATTTCTCAAGTATTTTTTCTCTTTTGTATCTGCTTAGTAAGAAATGGTTTTTATAAGATTTTTACCCAACTTCATTATTATTTTTCTCTGCTTCAGGATAAAAAGAACCTTTTTGATTTTGGGATTGATTAAACTTAACTATTATTGCTGTAGAGAAAAGGTAAAGATAGAAACGATCTTTGAATATATGTTCAAAATATACCAATCTTTTGAATACATTTTTTAGGTAAATAATGTTCAAAATATCAGATTTTTTGTTTAGCACTTATAAAATACATACTGATACTCTAATGTAGAATATCTTTTGAAAAGTATAGGCAAAGCTAGACGTATTTAACAATTTACCTCGTTTCTAATTGTTTTATACTAGATTGCAACTGCTGTAAACGCCTATCTGATGCGTCCTCTCTTCTTTGGGAAGACACCATATCCTCCTCCTAGAAAATAAAGAAACTGGAAACTTATTTTGAGCATGTGAAAATTCAATTCATCATTCTACAGCACAAAGACAATAGTTCACTCTCTAAAGTACACTATTAGAATTTGATTTATAAGTTTAGAAGCAGGACCACTTGAGGAACAAATATGTATACTAAAAATGTTGAAGAGAACCTCCCTGTATTAGATACCATCAATCCTGTATTAAATAATCAATAATCAAAATAGTCATTGCATATAGATTTCTACTACAGTATTTCTATAGTGCAGTCAGTCTGTCTTTCACACAAGCTCTGTTAACTAGGTTATACTGCATCCTTTATAATAATAGGATAGTTCTTCTTTGACATGGAGATGCTTTAAAATATATTTAGGTTTTATTCGAACAACCTTTAAAAAAATTTCTATCTTTTCCTATCTTCTGGTGTGTTATTTTTTATACCATTTTAATTCTTCTATTGGCTTTTAGCTATATCTGTTTGAATTACTTTTTTAGGGTTGCTCTAGAGATTATAATATGCATCTCTAACTTACCCCAATTTACTTAGAGTTAATATTTAATGAATTCAGAGAAAATGTCAAACCTTGCAGCAGTGTATTTATTGCCATATACCATCCTAGTTTTTAGTGCCTTGCCTGTCATATCTTACATCTGCATACTTCACAAATCCATCAAATACAGTGCTAAGTTCTGCTTTAAAGCAGTCAAGTCTTTTAAGGTGTTAATAAGAGAAAAGAAAAAATATGTCGATATATTATTTCATAGTTATAGTTCCTGTTGCTCTTGATTTCTTCCTATATCTAAGTTGCCATCTGGTGTCACTTCCTTTCAGTCTAAAGAATTTTCTTCAGCATTTTTGAAGTACAGTTCTGCTAGTTACAACTTCTGTTTTTATCTGAAAATGCCTTTATTTTGCCTGCATTTCTGAAGTACAGTTGCACTGCACATAGAATTCTTAGTGAGCATTTTTTTTTTGCCTTCAGCACTTCAGATATATTATTCCAATGTTTTCTGCTTCCACAGTTTCTTGATGGGAAGTCAGCCATTACTCATGACCGTTCCTGTTTATGCCATTTTTCTGTTGCAGTTTTCATGTCTTCTCTTTATAACTGGCTGTCAGTGCTGTCAGGATGTATCTAAAAGTGATTTTCTTTGTGCTTATCCTACTTAGGGTTACTGAGATTCTTAGATCTGTTAATATTTTCTACCAAAGTTTGGAATTTTTCAGGCATTATCTTTTTAAGCATCTTTTTTGCTCCCTCCCTTCTGCCTTTGCCTGCTAAATCCAACAGCTGGGTCCACAGAGAGTGAGTTTCACTGACTGCCCTCACTGACAACAACTACACTTTCCTATCTAGTAAGTTTTGGTAGTTATTTCCAATATTTTATTTTAGCTGCCTAATTTTATATTTAGAGGGCAAAAAATGATTAATGTCTTTTCCAGCAGTCCTGTTTAACCCCTAAACCAAATAGAACAGTAATAAAATACATGGAAAACACTAAGCTATGGGCAATCAGTTGTCTTAGAAATAAGAAAATACCTTCTTCTGCATCTCTCCTTGAAAATCTTCAGTCACTTTAGTTAACTGTTCCACTTTTGCAACTGCAACTCTCATATCTAACTTGGCTTGCCTAAAACAGAAAGTAAATTAGTACAGTTTTCATACACCATAAAGAATGTAAAAAATGAGAAAATGTAAATTTGGTAAAATGAGTACTGACTTTTGTGCACATACATGCTTAGGAAGGATAATCTGCTAAGACCAAATCTGTATAACAGATGGCTTCCTCCTTTCTATCTTGGCAGGTCATCTAATCCGCCTCCCTGCTGTTGGATATGAGATTGCTAAGACACTCTTGTGGTCAAGTGAACCAAACCTCTGTAGTAGATGGTTTCCTTGTTTCTATCTAATTTGCCTAATGATTCTACTTCTAAATAGTCTCTAAATTGTGTAATCCATTTTCACTTCCATTGTCTAAACTTTGGCCCCATTATTACTTCCCAAGACTATTCCAATAGATTACAAATTCATCTCTTCACTGGTGGTCTCCTCTTCAATTCATCCTCTATAATGCATCTTACTTGTCAAAAATTTTATCCAGTGATAAAAATTATCGTTTAATAATGATTTCTAGATTCTCCACTTCTTTGGGTACACAATCAACACTCCTCTGCATGGCATGTAAGACTAGCCATCATCTGGTCTTCAAGAGTCTCATGTCTTGCCAATTCCCCACATATAATTTATGTTCCAGGTATAACAGATTACTAGCTCACTGTTTCCTAAACACATCCTTGCCTATTTTTTCACCTGTTTGATTAGACTATCTTCCTCCATCTTTTTATGATAACTTCTTCAATCTTTCAGACTTTGTTCAAAAGTCTCCTCATTTCAAGTATTCCCTAACTTGTCCTAGGTAAAAGACCCTAAAATCCCAGTCCTCATAATACATGATACTTTGTACATTACTAACAGGTACCTCTTCATGGAATCTGAAGTTTATAAAGAATGAAATTAAGATCATTAAAGGGTAACATTCTTTAAATTATTAAATCCTCAGTAGAGACTATAGTATCTAGCACATAGTTGAAGTAAATATATAATAAATGAATGAAAGAGAACACAAAAGGAAAGGAGACAATCACAGGTATAGCTTGATATTTTACTTAGATCATGCCTATCCAATTTGATATTTAGTGTGCAAATCCTAGAATAATTTTGTGAATCTTTCATTTGAAACAGAATCTCTCTCCCACATAATTTAAAAAAATTTGAGACAATGGTCCTAAGACCTGTTTTTGTAAGTCATTAAAAAAAACTCTTAAAGTATTTAAATTATTATGTCTTCTAAAACACACAAAAAAACTGTTTTTTGAAGAGGAAAATATGTAGTTGCTCATATATACTTATTTATTTCTATATTATTCCAGAAGATAGAAGTAAATAGTTGTTTCTATCTACTTTTGCCATGAAATACTGAAAACTATCCTATATAATAAAAAGGTAATATGCAAATTGACCCTAACAGCAGAACGACTCGGAATGACTGGTCACTATGATACACACTGACCACCAGGGGGCAGATGCTCAATGCAGGAGCTGTCCCCTGGTGGTCAGTGTGCTCCCACAGGGGGAGCTCTGCTCAGCCACAAGCCAGGCTGATGGCTGCCAGCACAGTGGTGGTGGCGGGAGCCTCTCCCGCCTCCTCAGCAGTGCTAAGGATGTCCGACTGCAGCTTAGTCTGCTCCCCGCTGGCAAGTGGACATCCCCCAAGGGCTGCCAGGCTGCCAGAGGGATGTCTGACTGCCAGCTTGAGTCTGATCCCCCAGGGAGTGGGCCTAAGCCAGCAGGTGGACATCCTCCGAGGGGTCCCAGACTGCAAGAGGGCATAGGCCGGGCTGAAGGACCCCCCCCCCCCCCAAGGGCACAAAGTTTTGTGCACCAGGCCTCTAGTTCTAGAATAAAAGCTATAAGGTCTGTTGTCTAGACCTGGCTCTACCAACATAATAGTCATGTGAACTAGATCAATCACTTAACCTCTCTGAGTCTCAGAATTTCAGCTATAAAACAGAAATAAAAACATTTTTTTCCTGCATAGCTTACAGAATTATCATAATGTTTAAATAAGTTAATTCATATTAAAATACTTTATTGGAGTTTTTACAAATGTAAGCTATCATCATAATCTTGCACCCCCCTCCCTTTTTTTTTTAATCGCTAGGAACTGGTGGTCTAGAGTTACTGTACAGTTGGATTGATAAAGCTTGGGGAATGGATGTCTGCCCTTGATTCCTGGCCAAGAAATGAAAAGTGGGATTTATGATGTGCTGCTCAATGTCTGAACCTGTCAGGTAACCCCCAGCCAGGATTTGTTTACTGATGGTTTTCACCTGGAATAGTTGGTTAGATAGCCAGGTTGGGCTATGTGACTAGAAGGATAAAAAAAAGGCACAGCCTTGAGCTTTCTTGAATCCAAAATTCATTGCACACATGCTGGTAGTTCAATCTGGAGACAAAGCATATCTTTGTCTGAATAAAGACCCTGGGGCACTATGCCTGCCTATACAGGGCCCCCTAGGGTTGCCTGTGCTCTTTTTCTTGCTGCTCAATATCCTTTGCTTTTACATAAAAGCCTTAAGTGAGTAGCTCTGGGGAGTCTGGGGAGTCCCTTCAAATATTTAAACTTCGAATCTTTAGAGGAACTAACAAAAATAATCCTAATTTTATTTTATGAGGGAACTTCATTAACTATATGTTTATAATATTTAACATGCAAACGTACATATGTCTGCTTGTGTACAAATTATATCAAGGTCAAAAATAATTTTCATTCTAGAAAAATAAATTTGATAAAAAATAAACAAGAATAACTAAACAATCTTGATGTCACAACTACCCACGTATTTTATTTTTGCCCCAAAGGAATATTTTTAAAAGCACATTATTTCATTTTCACACATGCTTCCTTGTTAAACAATTTGAAATTTCTGGGATTTATCTTTAATTTAATATTAATCTTTATAAATATTTTATTATTTATAAAAAACAAAGCTTTGCTCTGTTATGCAAAGTATAAGCAAGTATAACATAAAAGACAGGATATAGTACTTTAAATTATAGCATTAACTTGGACACAAATTAAAATGCTTTAACATCATTACATGCTTTTGAAATTTAACATCAAACAGAAAGAGTCTACTTTATACATTTTTATCAGTTTCTTTTGCAGTCTCATATTAAGGAAATACTAGAAATGTTTACAATAATTTTCATACAATGAAAAATGATAAGAATCTGAGCAAAATAAGATACAGATTTGCTAATTATTTATGTTTTAAAAATTTTGATTTTTTGTTAATCCTCACCCGAGGAGATGATTTTTTTCTATTGATTTTTAAAGAGAGTAGAAGGGAGGGGGAGAGAAACATCGATTGGCTGTCTCCAAGGGACCAGGGATCAAGCCTTGTGCCCCTTTTTAAAAATATATTTTATTGATTTTTTTTTTACAGAGAGGAAGGGAGAAGGATAGAGAGTCAGAAACATCGATGAGACAGAAACATCGATCAGCTTCCTCCTGCACACCCCCCACTATGGATGTGCCTGCAACCAAGGTATTTGCCCTTGACCGGAATCGAACCCAGGACCCTTGAGTCCGCAGGCCGACGCTCTATCCACTCAGCCAAACCAACTAGGGCAAGCCTTGTGCCCTTGACGGGCATTGAACGTGGGACCCTTCAGTCCACAGGCCCACGCTCTATCCACTGAGCCAAACCGGCCAAGGCTATGTTTAAATGTATTGGGAACCCCCAAACTTAATTTTAGACAAAGTTCTGAAACTTTAAGATAATTTCTGCTTTAAAAAACTGATGGAAAACGGCAAAACTGAAAAATTTTTATTTTAATTGTTTTCTTCCTTTCAATCTTTAGTGGCTATCTAATGGTTATACCTATTTAAAAGACGAGCCTACCAAGAAACTCTGAAAGCAAAAGGTATTAATAACCCACATACTGAACTGTCAAAACTTTAAAACAGAGGCACTTGAGGTCTTTAAAAATTTAATTCAAAATTATACATAAAGTAGTTCAAATTCTAATTTCCATGTGAGAATATAATTTTCTAATATACCAGTTACAGTTGTCTATACTTTCTGTTCATGAACATGAGCTTTCTCCAATTCTGTATGCACAGACTCTCAGTCTCATTCATTTACAAGGTCTGGGGCTGGTCCCTGGTCATCAGTGTTTTTCAGCATCTCAATAGCTGATTCTGATATACAGCCGTTGTCTTAAATTTTACAGAATAACTACACAATCAACATGTTCATATTTACAGAATGATTGCAAACAATGATTAAAAATATAGTTTGAGTCATATAACTTTGGGTATCACTGACAAACTGGAGAACATTTTAATTCATTTTCTATTATTAAGTAGGCTATGCAATGGACATGCTCAACAATGTTTATCAAGTTGTGATGCTTGAGACACACAAGGTGTTTTGGAAGGTTGCACAAAACACACAGAGATAGGTGAGATACAGTAATCTTTAGGAGGGCCACAAAGCACACTTTAAGCATCACAAAAGTTTAAAATAAAGTTTTATGATTCAAAGTAGGTAGCACACTTGCATTTGTTCAAAGAATACTTAAGTGAGAGATATTTAAAATGAAAATTGGCAGAGGACTAGCAAGTTTCATAAACAGAGGTAAAGAGAAAGCTTCAAGAAGGAGCAAAGTAAGCTTAACGGTAGGAACCTGTAGGGCAGTGGTTCTCAGCCTTGGCTGCACGTTAGAATTACCTGGGAATCTTTTTAAAATCCTGATTTCTGGGCTTCATCCTCCGGAAATTGTTCCTTTGTTACTGTTACTAATGTTGTGGCCCCACCCCATAACAAAGAAAAGGAATTTCCGGAGGATGAGGCCCAGAAATCAGGATTTTAAAAAGAAACCCACGTGATTCTAACGTGCAGCTAAGGTTGAGAACCACTGCTGTAGGGCCTATTTAGGGAAGGTAGGAAATCAGACAAGAAAGGCGATGAAAATTAGTGTCGATGACCTTAAATTGACAAGTTAAGTAATCTGTATTCATGTAAAGGCAAAAGGAAGCTACTTGAAGAGTGGGATCAGGGCTGCACTTTAGGGATTTAAACCTGACATCTGTGAAAAACAATGGACTAGAATGATGGTTCTCTCTCTGTCTAACCAATATATCATAATTAAAGAGCAAGAAGCAGCAAAAGGCTAAACCAGAGTGATGGCAACAATGAATAAGCAGTTCCACTGGGAGAGATGGCATAGATGTGACAAAGACAGAATTTAGAGATTCTATTCAATCTTTCCTTGAACAAATATTTGTTGAATGCTCAAAATATGCCAGGCACTGCGCTTCAAGTGCTGGTGGCTCATTCAGTTGCTTTGTTTTTTATTTTTATTAAATTTTATTGGGGTGACATTGGTCAAAATGAACATACAGGTTTCAAAATCTGCATATAGCACCATGTGTCCACCACACGAAGTCAAGCCTTGCTTTGTTTTTCTAACTATATTTCAGGAGCGCTATATTTACTTTACGGAGCACCTACATAAACTAACAAAGCACTGTTAATTCAGTGGTAAACAAGAGAGACAAAGTCCCTCTTCTCATAAAGTTTACATTGCTGTGAAAGGATTCAGATAATATGTAAACAAGTAAATTAGGTAATTTTAGAAGTGATAATTCTCTGAAGTAAATGGCATAAAACAATGAGAGACTTGGGTCCTCAGGGACAACCCATCTAAGAAGGGATATTTGAATTAAGATCTAAAGCACGATAAGGCCAACTTACAATTTAGGGTGAAAGAGTTAAGGCAGAGTAAAGTAATAATAAATGCAGAGTTTGAGAAAAGCACTTAAAGAAATGGCAATTAGCTGGGATGTATCATTAATAGGAAGGTAGGAGATAAGGCAGAAAGGAAGGCAGAGGTTAGATCATGTAAGTGCAGAAAGTCTTCAATCAAGAAAAAAAAAAGAGGAGACATATGTACCACTCTTTGTAATACTTTAAGCAATAAAATTAAATTTATTTATTTATTTATTTATTTTGTTTTATTGCTTAAAATATTACAGAGTGGTACATATGTCTCCTCCCCGCCCCACACCTTCCCCGGGTCTCCCCTACCTCCCAGTGTCTTGTGTCCATTGGTTATGCTTATATGCATGCATACAAGTCCTTTGGTTGATCTCTTACCCCCCTCCCCCCAATTCTCCCCAGCCTTCCTGCTGTAGTTTGACAGTCTGTTCGATGCTGCTCTGCCTCTGTCTCTATTTTTGTTCATCAGTTTATAATGGTCTTTATTATCCATAAGTGAGTGAGACGACAACCAACGAAAATAGATGATTTTGTTTTAAATCAAAAAGGTACCAGTAATCTTGAGGAGAAGAAGACTAGAGAGGCAGGACTAAATCCAAATTGAAAGAAATTCCAGAAAGACTAGAGCAAATTCACTCTTCTCCCAAGCAATTTCAAAGACTAGAAAGGATAAAGTATAGTAAAATGAGGAATCATCAGGGAGTGGGAAATCTTGGAAAAGCCCCACAAAAGAGAGACTAAATTTTTAAAATGAATGAACATAAGTGAAGGAACAAGATATAAGAAGGAAAAGAAGAGATCTGGGGTTGTACAGTATGCAAGAAATGGGAATAGAGCTTAGTAGAAAGGATAAAATAAGAAAGGAAGGCTTCATCTAGACCTAGGAGTTATAGCAGCAACAACGTAGGTAAGGCTGATTTTCCAGAGCTAGGAAGGGAAATATCTACTGCCTATTTATGACAGAAATACCAACTCTCAAACCTACTGGCATCTGCTTTGTAAGCATTCTCCATGCCTATCTACTTGGAAAGGTCATATACTAAAGTAGAATGGAGATCAAAGACAATGAGAGTCATTGAATACTGCAACACTGCAAAGAAGATCATATTTCCATTCCAGAAATGAGGAAACTGAAGTTCATTCAGTTAAGCAACCTGGCCAAGTCAATGAACCAGAACCAGAATACAAAATAGAAAATAAAAAACAAGAAAACAAAACTAGAACTATCTGATTTAAAAGCCTACGCTATTTATACTTCATACTGCACAGAAACACATTTTTCGGTTAGGAGTGCAAATGTGAATATTTGCAAAATAAAATTATTATCAATAAAATACATATTTTGAAATAAATCAGTAATCAATTATTAGAGGCAAAACTTCCAAACAATGAAGTTATGGATCTGTTCCTACTCTTGAACAATATGTTCTGGACATAAAGTTTAATATTCCTCTTTCTGACCCTTAAAGATTAAGCATGAACAATATACTAGTAAACATTTAAATAATGGGTAACTGTAATTAAAACAGTGTGAACAGACAGAAAAATGACAGCAAAGCCCTATTTCTTAAAACATGCTAGTCTTAGAAGACTAGCAGCCAGCACATAAGGCACTGTCTGGCAAATTCTTATGACTAAGCTCAGGCCATTTCTCACACAGGACAGTTTCCAAGAGACTATGAATCAAACATAGTGATCCAGGGATTCCAGATTTCCATAGCATTCTTATAACAGAAGACATAATATTATTCAAATTGGAACATAAAACAGCTGAGAAAAAACTATTATCTCAGCTAAAATAAAACTATTACCTGGCAAAGGTACATATATTTTTGAAAAAAAGAGATTACATAAAAATTATTGGCACAGGCAATATTTTTGAAGAAAAAGATTAAAAATGAACATAATAAATATGCAGACTGATTTATGTAATTTAGCCTTTGTTGCATTAAACATAATAGATTGATGTAAAGAATCACACTGGTATCAAATTGCTCTTATGTTTTTTAATTAAACTTCTTATTTAAAAATCCTTTCACTATCACATTTTAAATATCTCCTGGATTTTATTTCATATTTAAATAGAGCACTAACCATTAAAAAATACTTAACTGCATCTATCATGCATTCAAACTTTGAGATGATTGGTACTAAAAACATTTAAAAGTCGGTATAGCTTAAAGCCTGGATCCATAATGAGAAACACTGAAAATCTTTTCATTCATTTTGCAAAGCTACTATTAATTATATTAAAAATGGTTTTCTCTGGTGTGTTGTTTTTGAAATCAACCACTAAATGGTCACACATTACTGCATAGCTGAAGAATATAAAATATAATTTTTATAAACAATGACACTCAAGAAGACAGTTGTGCCCCCACAAGATCAATGACAAAAGTACACAAAGAGAAAACCCACATAAATTAGTTTAGCTTTGCCCCTCCAATGAAGTGCAATTTAATTAATTATTTAATTAACTGAATCACTCAACAATATTTTTTGAGCACTTGCCCCGTGTCTAGCACTGGGCTAGATGATGGCAAGATAAAAATGACTAAACTATGAGCCATATCTTTAAGGATCTTAAAAACTAGTACAGAGAGATTAACTTATAAAGAATTAAAGTACACTAGAGTGTTAGAAATGCTAGGAGAGAAGCAACTGCAGTTACAGCTGAGGCACAAAGGATGGAACACCTGGTTCTACCTGGGGAGGAAGAAACCATTAAGATTCCGTAAAACATTTCTAGAACATGTCACAGTTGAATGTTGAGAGGATATTTATCAGAGAAGAGCATTTCAGGCTGCCTGAACAATGTGAACAAAATTAGGGAGTTAGGAAATAGCATGGCTTGTCTGGAAAACTAAGAGTAGTTTAGAAAATTGAGGTGACGAGTGACAAGATCTAAAGTAGCCAGGGGTCAAGTCATAGAGGACTTTATGTTGTGCCGAGTAACTTGGATTATATTCAATGGCATTTAGTAGCCCTTGAAGGACAGTGACATGAATCAGATTTTATTTTAGAAAGATCATTTTGATGACAGCATGAGAAAGGAAGATAGGGAAGAAATAAGCCAATTTGGAGGTTACTCAGATGAGATGACAGACTGAGCAAAGGCAATAACAACACAGTGACGTAGAAGTGAAGGATCTGAGAGACATTTGGAAGGCAGAGTTGAAACAGAAAAGAATTTAGGATACCTCCTAGTTTTCTGAAGCAGGAACTGGATGGTGCCAGTCACAAACATAAAGATTCAGGATACATGATAGATAATAAGCTCAGTTGAGAGCCTTCTGAGTTTCAAGTGCCTCTGAATCATCTGGGTGGAGACAACCAAGAAAAACTTGAGCTAGAAAAATTGAATGGGGGTCTCATCTTTATAGAGATCATTGAAGCCACGAAAGTGTGCATGAGATTAATGGGTCAAATTAATAATTTGAGGCTATCATATCACACATAAACTTATTAATGACCATTTCTACCCCAGAGCACACTTGTGTATGTTTAAGTTCTCAATAAATATAAAATAAATTGGCAAGTTACAGATTCTTTATATGAAGACTAGAGGCCCGATGCATGAAATTCGTGCAAGGGGTTCAGTCCTCTCAGCCACCGCGACTTGCCTCGGCCATCACAGTCCTGGCTTCGTCCAGGAGGACATCCAGGGAAGGTCGTTCGGCTGTCTGGTCTAATTAGCAAATTACACTTTTATTATTATAGCTACTATCTATGTGTGCTAATAAGATCATTCCTTAGTGGCTAAAATATTTTTCAATAAACATTCTAATGGTGACACAGGATAACACAGACCCCTATGCAAATACTTTAGTCAGTATGTATAGCACATCGTTTTACCAAGATAATATTGGTTATTCCTGAAAAATATCAACAGATGACAATTCTTTCCTTCAAAGACTTTACAAGGAAGATATAAAATCTGAGCAGGAATGACTTTAATAACAACCATGTCCATAACTCAGTGGGGCATACATTAGAAACAAATATTTTTTAAAAAGCACCTAAAGAGCCCTAACCAGTTTGGCTCAGTGGATACAGCATCCGCCTGCGGACTAAAGGGTCCCAGGTTTGATCCCGGTCAAGGGCATGTACCTTGGTTGCGGGAACATCCCCAGAGGGGAGTGTGCAGGAGGCAGCTGGTAGATGTTTCCCTCTCATCGATGTTTCTAACTCTCTATCCCTCTCCCTTCTTCTCTGTAAAAAAATCAATAAAATATATATTTTTAAAAAAGCACCTAAAGAGAAAAACACATTTGTTTAAATTAATTAATGCTGAGAAGAGCCCCAGGAAGAGTAAAAATCTGGTGGAGTGAATGAGAGAAGTCTTCCTGGAGATGACAAGTTTTAACCAGGCTTAGGAAGTTATAACATTTTGACAAACAGAACAATGATCAAAGGCAAAGGGGAAGGAACCAAAACTTGTTCCATGAGTAATAGTAAGATAGCTAGTGTGAGCAGTTTGTACATAACTGGAGGGTTGGGGAAACCAGGTGAAGTAGGTTCTTGGAAAATAGGCTGAAGAGTTTCATCTGCTATGACAGGGCATCACCAGAAACTCTCGGAAAAGGAAAATGATGAAAAGCTTTAATTATAAATTCACAGGATTCTACTTTTTTTTGTACCATAACATCAAACAAATGAAACCAGTATGTTTTCAGTATCAGTACAAACTTAATGCTGGTGTTTAAAGAGTTTCCGATCTAGTTATTCTTGGCATGGTTATATACGGCATCTCAAAACCTACATTCTGGTAATGTCAATATGCCCATCATTCTGAATCTGTCAAACTGGAAAGCAATACCCTCCTCCTTAAAAGAAGCATCTGCTTATCCTTCTGTTCCTTCAAGTCTGTGTCAGGAAAAGCAAGCATTAGTTTTATGTATACAACTCTGAACTGCTTAATGTTAAACTATGGAATACTGCCAGTAAATATTATGGCAAAACTGCTCATGGACAATGAAATGTAAGACCTTTTAGAAAACCACAACTAGCTTTATCAATCTCTATTGATAATCTTTGGGCCTGAATGTCCAAAAGCCAAATGAGATGTCAAAAAAAAAAAAAATGTAGCCACTCATCATCCTTTCTTTAACAAGCAGCTCTCATTGACTTCCTTACTTCGGTGAATACTGTTAGAGAACCAGGTATAGAAACTCACTAAATTAGCAATTACAACATGTGAGTTCTAATTTGGCTTTTTCATGAATTTTTGGGCAAGCATGAATAAGACAAATGATTTATGAGCTCTTGGCTCATTTTGGTTTCTTCTATAAAAGCAGAAAGTTAGCCCTAGCTGGTTTGGTTCAGTGGATAGAGCATCCGCCTGCGGACTGAAGGGTCCCAGGTTCAATTTGGGTCAAGGGCACATGCCAGGATGAGGGCTCGATCCCTAGTAGAGGGCATGCAGAAGGCAGCCAATCAATGATTCTCTCTCATCATTGATGTTTTTATCTCTCGCTCCTTCTCCTTCTCTGAAATCAATAAAAATATATTTTAATAAAAGGTAGAAAGTTATTCTTTTGTATATGCGACAACATGGATAGACCTTGAGAATATTAAGCTAAGTAAAATAAGCCAGCCAGAGAAAGCTAAGAACCATATGATTTCACTCATATGTAGCATATAAAACTGAATCTCATAGATTCAGACAGCACTGTGGTAGTTACCAGAGGGAAGGGAGTGGGCAGGTGGTGGTGGGGTGGAGGGGGCTAATATATGGTGACAGGAGATGGTTTCACTGAATGGTGGGCACCCAGTGCAATATACTGATCTTGCATCATGGACATGTACACATGAAACTTATATGATCCTATTAACCAGTCACCCTAATAAATTTAACAAAAAAATGTTAAAAAATAGAAAGTTAAAGTAAGACGATCATTAAAATACTTTTAGCAATAAAATTCAATGATTCTTCCCCTGTCCTTTATCCCAATATCACCAAGTTCTGCTCATTTTCCCTATACAAAAATATTTATATGCATTTTTATTTTCTATTTCCATTATCATCATATGATCGCAGGTCTTTATGAACCAATTTTCTTACTCATCTTTCTTCCAGGATCTCGCATCCTGTTTTATACTACATACACCATATTCTTTTCCTTTTTCCACTCTTTTCTGAACCTTAAGTGCAGAGTTAAATTAATCACACTATTCTTTCCATGATCTGTTATTATTAACTGTGAACTGTTGCTCTCATTTGTTTATTTTTGTTTTCCTGTGCACTCTCAGTCCTTCTCTCATTCTCTTCATCTTGTGGTTCACATTAAAATGTGATACATACTTTGGAGATACCTATCTATCTGCATATATATATATATATATATATATATATATATATATATATCTAGTAAATTATATATTGTTATTTGCATGTGTTTTTATGCTATAAATAGTATCTTTTTACTTTTAAAACACAAACCCTGTTTTATAGATCCATGTTGCTATAACTACATCTTTACATGTAAGCACATGTTTCTAAATGATGCATAGCATTCCACAGGATGCAATTACTGCACTTTACCTATCCATTCCTTGGTGACAGACACCTAGGCAGCCTCCAATTCCCTACTTCTAAAAATAGTCTTATTCCACAGAGGTAATCACTAATTAAAAGTTAGGGTATGTCATTCCTGGAAATGTTTTTATTTTATTCTTTTATAATACATATGCAATATACAGACATTTTATTTGTTTACTATATAAGTTGATATAGACATACATCTAAACATATAGGACATATATAACTAAAATATATATACATAATCAACACACACTATTATTTAAAACATTTAAAATGTATATAAATTGCATCATTCTTTAAGCTCCTTTTGCACTTGTTATTACATTCCACATTATATTTTTGACATTGATAACTGGGTGTAAAGAAGTATTACATTACTTCAACATGAGTTTTCCTGATTGCTATGACTTTTTACCAGCCAGAATGAGTTCTATGTTTTTTAATGATTTGTATGAATCTGAAAAGAGAGTAGATTCTGAAGTACTCTTGTTAAAACCACAATGACCCCTGCAGAGGGTTGAATAGTGACTGTATCCCCACCCCCAAATTCAGGTTTACCTGAAACTTTATTTGGAAACAAGGACTTTGTAGAAGTAATTAAGGTAAGGATCTCAAGATGAATTATCCTAGATAAGGGTGGGCTCTAAATCCTAAGACTTTTATGCTTATGAAGGAGGAGAGGGTACACAGAGACAGAAAACAAGGTCAAGTGAAGATGAAGGTGAGAGGAGATGAGAGTTATGCTGCCAGGAGCCAAGAAGTACCTCAGGCTACCAGCAGCTGCAGAGGCAAAGAAAGATTCTCCCCCAAAGCCTCGAGGGAGCACAGCCCTACTAACCCCTTGATTTCAAACATCTAGTCTCCAGAACTATGAGGAATAAATTTGTTGTTTTAAGCCACCAATTATCATTTGTTAAGGCAGGTGGGAAGCTAATACAACTTCTATGTTGCTAAATTCAATAAACTCATCCTGCTTTATCTAGCATTAATTGCACTTCACTCAGCAATCATTTCTTCCTCCTTGATATACGTCCTTCACTTAACCCCCAGGACACACTTCCTCGTGTCTCCTATTTCACTGGTCTCTTCTCAGCCTCTTTTGTTGATTCCTCCTCTTTATCCTTACGACTCTGAGCTCAGTTGTAGGTTCTTTTCTCTTTTCTATATACACTACAATTTAAAGATATTTGTAAATGTCTGCAGCATAGAACAAAACCTTAGAGGACTACACTTCTTAATTTTAAGTATCACGAGTGAGAGGAACAAAAAGTGCCAAAAATGTTTCTGTCACTTGGAAGTATTCTTGCGAATTTATTAATGCAATGATTATTAAACCACTGGACCACAATATACATACACAGTATTAAAATGCCTGATTAAAAACCCTTTATTGACGCCTTCTCTTCCTCTTCCCTGTCTCACTTCTCTACTCCCCTAACATCTAAATAAACTACATGCTCAGAACCCTTTTCTCAGGGTCTGCTTATGGGGGAATCCAAAGAAAGATACATGTGAAAAAAATTTTATCTAAGGAATTTGATTTTCTTCCATAACCACTGGTTTTAACATCATGAAACATCCCGTCATATATATATATTATAGTTGCCTCCTCACTAATAGTTGTTTTTTTTAATTAATCCTCACCGAGGACACTTTGCCATTAATGTTCAGAGAGAGTAGAAGGCCCGGGGACAGACAGAAACAATGATGTGAGAGAGTCACATCTACTGGTTGCCTCCAACATGCGGGGGTTTGAGCCTGCAACCAAGAACCAAGGTATGTGCCCTTGACTGGAATCGAACCCAGGACCCTTTAGTCCAAGGGCCGACGTGCTATCCACTGAGCAAAACTGGCTAGGGCTCACTGATAGTTTTGATTTAGTCTCTTCCCATCCCAATAGATCACACAAATAGCTATTGACAGAAACGTAAAAGGGAAGGGGGGAAAAAACCCATGGGAAAAATTATGGCATCATCAGTTCCTCTGAAGAAAAACAATTAGTAATACTAAAATAACAAAATTGATTTTTAAAAATACCTAAGTTGTTTTCGGAGTTTCTCGATTTCCACACTTTGGTCAGTTACTGTTTTCAGCAAGTGTTGGTTACTCTACCATAAGAAAAAAATAAGAATATTCAGTGTCAGGAAAAAAAAAGAATATTCAGTGTCAGAACATTTAAAACTGCTTCTTTAATACCCAGAAGTCAATGGAATTTTTAGACATCAATAATGAACTCTCAGAAATAGAAACTAAAAAAATATATATCATCAACAATCCCATTTACTATTGCAACAAAAAAGTTAAGATACTTCGGAATAAACTTAACCAAGGATGTAAAAGAGCTATACTTGGAAAACTACAGGATGTTGAAAAAAAGAGATGAGAAGATATAAACAATTGGAAGCATATACCATGTTCAGGAATTGGTAGAATTAACATCAGTAAAATGTCCATACTACCTAAAGTAATCTATAGATAGATTCAATGCAATCTCTATTAAAATACTAATCGCATATTTCACTGATCTAGAACAAATACTCCAAAAATTTATGTGGAACCAAAAAAGACCCTCAAATAGCAGCAGCAATCTTAAGAAAGAAAGAAGAACAAAGTTGGAGGAATCACAATATCAGATATCAATTATACTACAAAGCTACTGTAATAAAAACAATTTGGTTCTGGCACAAGAACAGGCATATAGATCAATGGAACAGAACAGAAAACCCAGAAATCAAAGCAAGCCTTTATGCTTAATTAATATTTGACAAAGGAGGGAAGAACATACAATGGAATAAAGATAGTCTCTTCAGTAAATGGTGCTGGGAAAATTGGACAGGCACATGCAAAAAAATGAAACTAGACCGCCAATTTACACCATATGCAGAATAAACTAATAAAAACCTGTGGTATATATTTACACAATGGAATAATATGCAGCTGCAAAAAAGAAGAAACTCTTACCCTTTGAGACAGCATGGAGGAACCTGGAGAGTATTATGCTAAGTGAAATAAGCTAGTCAGAGAAAGACAAGTATCACATGATATCACTTATATGTGGAATCTAGTGAACAAAATAAATTGATGAACAAAACAAATCCAGAGATATTGAAACATGCAACTGACTGACATATATCAGAGGGAAGGGAGGGCAGGAAGAGATTAATGAAAGAATGTATATGGATACATGGCTAGCCCATGGACAAACAATATTGCAGGGAAGGCCTGGGAGGAGGCAGGAGTGGAGCGGAGGAGGGTCAACAAGGGAACATCTGTAATACTTTCAACAATAAAGAGTTTAAAAGAAAGAATAAATTCAAAATGGAGAAAAGACTTAAATGTAAGTAATGAAACCATAAAAATCCTAGAATAAAATATAGGCAGCAAAACATCAGACATCTCACAGAGCAGAATTTTCACCAATACATCTCCTAGGACAAGAGAAACAAAGGGAAAAAAAATAAACAAATGGGATTACATCAAACTAAAAAGCTTCTGCACAACAAAAGAAACCATCATCAAAATGAACAGGGAACCCACTGTATGGGAAAACATATTTGCCAATGGTACATCCGATAAGGGGTTAATTTCCAAAATATATAAAGTATTCATACAACTCAACAAAAGGACAAAAAACAATCCAACTAAAAAATGGGCAGAGGACCTGAATACACAATTCTCTAAAGAGGACATACAAATGACCAAGAGAGAGATGAAAAAATGCTTAACATCAGTAGTCATCAGAGATATGCAAATTAAAACGACAATGCAGTACCACCTCACACCAGCCAGAATGGCTACTATCAATAAATCAACAAACGACAAGTGCTGGCAAGGATATGGAGAAAAAGGAACCGTAGTATACTATGGGTGGGAATGCAGACTGGTGCAGCCACTATGGAAAATAGTGTGGAGTTTCCTCAAAAATTAAGAATGGAACTGCTGTTTGACCCAGTATTCTTACTTCTGGGAATATATCCTAAGAATCCCAAAACACCAATAAGGAAGAATATATGCACACTTATGTACATAGCAATGTTATTTATACTAGTTAAGCTCTGGAAACAGCCTAAGTGCCCATCAGTAGATGAGTGGATAAAAAAGCTATGGTACATATACACAATGGAAAACTATCCTATCTAATAAGAGAGAAACATGGCAATTAGCGTACGACTGCTACCCTTCCCATTGGCTAATCAGGGCGATATGCAAATTAACTGCCAGCCAAAATGGCGGCCAGCAGCCAGGCAGCTGGAAGCTAACATGAGGCTTGCTTGCTTCAGTGACGGAGGACTCCAACATTCCCCGCCTGCCTTGCCAGCCTCTGAGCCTGCAGTCTGAAACATCGTAACAAATACAGAAGCTAAACAAAACCCCAGAAACCTGCTTTCAGCCGGCGGGATCTCAGAGCTGGAGTTATACATTGTTTCAATTATAGAAACCAGACAAACCAGATACCTGCTTTCAGCAGCAGAGGCCTCAGAGCTGGAGCCAGAGCTAAAGATGGCCCAGAATAAAAAAAAAGAAAAAAAGGAGCAGTGGGGAGCTTCAGTCACCTGTCAGCCTGAAAACAGCCCTCAGCCCCTCACCCAGACTGGCCAGGCACCCCAGTGGGGACCCCCACGCTGAAGGGTGTGTGACCAGCTGCAAACAGCCATCATCCCCTCATCCAGGCTGGCCAGGCACTCCAGTGGGGACCCCCACCCTGATCCAGGACACCCTTCAGGGAAAACCAGCCAGCCCCACCCATGCACTAGGCCTCTATCCTATATAGTAAAAGGGTAATATGCCTCCCAGCACCGGGATCAGCGTGACATGGGGCAGCGTCCAAACCCCCTGATCACCCTGTGGCTCTGTGTGTGACAGGGGGCAGGGACACAACCTCCCTAACCGCCCTGCTCTGTTCGTGACAGGGGAAGGTGCCCCAACCCCCTGATCAGCCCTGCTCTGTGCCTGATAGGGGGGAGCTCCCCAACCACCTAATCGCCCTGCAGCTCTGTGTGTGACAGGGTGCGGCACCCCAACCCCCTGATCGGCCCTGCTCTGTGTGTGACAGGGTGTGGCGCCCTAAAGCCCCCCATCCCTCCACGGGCCCTGCTCTGTGTGTGACAGGGTAGAGCCATAACCTCCCCATCGGCCCTGCCCTGAGTGTGAGAGCGGCGGTGCCCCAACCCCTTGATCGACCCTGCTCTGTGGGTGATAGGGCAGCACCCCAACCCCCCTGATGGGCCCTGCTCTGTGTGTGACAGGGGGCGGCGCCTCAACTCCCCTATCGGCCCTGCTCTGTGCGTGACAGGGAGTGGCGCTGCAACCTCCCCATCGACCCTGCCTTGAGTGTGACAGGGGGCAGTGCCCCAACCCTCCAATCGGCCCTACCCTGAGCGTGACTGAGGGTGGCATCACAACCTCCTGATCCGCCCTGCTCTATGCATGACAGGGGGCGGCACCCCAAGTCCCCAATCGGCCCTGCTCTGAGCCCGACCAGGGGCTGCACCTAGGGATTGGGCCTGCCCTCTGCCACCCGGGAGCAGGCCTAAGCCATCAGGTCGTTATCTCCCGAGGGGTCCCAGACTGCGAGAGGGCACAGGCTGGGCTGAGGGACCCCTCTTCCCCCCCGAGTGCAGAATTTTTTGTGCACCGGGCCTCTAGTATAGATATAAAAAAGAAGGATCTATTATCATTTGAAATAGCCTGGAGGGACATGGAAATGATTATGCTAAGTGAAATATACCAGTCAGAGAAACATCACATGATCTCCCTTATATGTGGAATCTAATGAACACAATAAACTTATGAATAAAATAGAACCAGAGGCATGGAAACACGGAACAGACTGAAGAAACTCAAAGAGAAGGGGGGCAGGGGGGGGTCGAGAAGAAATTAACCAAGGAAATTATAAGCATTGCCCATGGACACTGGCAATAGGGTGGTGGGGGACAAAGGGAGGAAAAAAGGGGGGAATTTGTAATATTCTCAACAATAAAAATATTTTTTAAAAGGTTATGAGAAAAATAAGGAGTGCTCCACTAAGGAAAAAAACAACAACAACAACACTTCCTCTTTTTTAAAAAAATATATTTTATTGATTTTTTACAGAGAGGAAGGGAGAGAGATAGAGAGTTAGAAACATCGATCAGCTGCCTCCTGCACACTCCCTACTGGGGATGTGCCCGCAACCAAGGTACATGCCCTTGACCAGAATCGAACCCGGGACCCTTCAATCCGCAGGCCGACGCTCTATCCACTGAGCCAAACCGATTAGGGCAACAACCCTTCCTCTTTAAAGATTAACTCTAGGGCATATAAGTAGAAAAATAAAATGAAGTAATGACAATAATTAGTTGTTTTGAGGGTAAAATAGAACCCTGGCCATCTTTTCTCACCTTTACTACTTCAGTGTCACCTGCTTCCCTCCAACTACCTGCATGTGCATTTCTGCCTTCTGCCTTTCTCTGGCCACCTGAGCCTCCTCTGCTCACCAACTGTGTAAAGGCTGTGGGTATTGCAGAATTCATGTCCCCACTGCTCTGGAAGAGCCTGATAACAATGAATGAAGGGAATTGGCAGAATAACTGAGTCTATACTGGCTTCCACAGTTCATTAGCAGAATTAGTTTCAGTTACCCACAATGTTAATTCACTTGACTGTTGAAAATCCTTTATTGGCTGTCTCTCTTCCCTTCCTAGTCTCACTTCCCCACTCCCCTACTGGTGCTCCCTGTATTATCTATAATAATAAAAGTGTAATATGCTAATTAGACCAGATGTCCTTCTGGATGACCTTCCAATCGAAGGCTGAGGTGGCCACTGCAATGGGCGGAGGCAGGGGCCATGCCGCTTGCAGGAATTTCGGGCATTGGGCCTCTAGTCTCTAAATAAACTACATGCTTTGAAATCCTTTCCTCAGGGTCTACTTGTGAAGGAAACTAAAGTAAGATATGAAGCACTTTGCCATTGTAGGAAAATTTTTCTACGGGAACTAATTTCCTTCTGTAAGTGCTGCTTTTACCATGATGGTAGAAATTCCTTATCTTTCTCTATATGCCTTAGATGCAAAGCCCTATGGATGACAGTTACTGACTAACTGACAGTCCTGATTTCAGTCTCTTCCATCCCAACAGATCATACATACATTTCTCCAGCAAAAGTTTCAGAGGCAATTTCATTATGCTTCTCTCATACTCTACCCAGTACAATAGTATTGACTTTGTATTGTTAACACACCATTGTATTTCCCTCTGCCTGGGATGTCCTCCTTCTGCCAGCATTCACCCCTCCACATTCCATGTCATCCGCCCAATGTAAGGCAGAATTAACTGTTTCCTTTTTGCATTTTGATAAAATGTACTTTCTATGTACTTCTACAATATGTATTGCATTATATTTAAATACTATATTTAAAGTTTATGTATTTCTGGCTACAATATGGCTATTTTTTGAGGACTAGCTTCTTCTAGAACTCGCAGTGTCACTTAGGATATGCACCTGATTTAGCACATTCTAAGTACTTATACCTTTGAGGAATGAATGAATGAATGTCTTTATGAGACCTGAAAGGAAGCCTCTGGACTACATCTTTATGTTGGGAAATAGACTACTGCAGACCAGAATTTAGTACTCAATTAACAGAACACAATTTAAGAGACCAAGTATCACATACAGAGACAGAACTAGAAATAAGTAAGCAAATTATACCACAGCCAAAAAATAACAACAAAAAATAGCAACAAAACCTGGGTGTAATAATGGTCACCCCTAACTGGCCTCCTGCCAGCCTGGTTGCCCCCAACAGCCCCCCCCCGCCCCCCCTGCTGGCCTGGTCACCCTTCACTGGCCTCCCTGCCAGTCTGCTCGCCCCCAGTTGTCCCCTTGCCAGCCTGGTCGCCCCTCACTGCCCTGCCTGCTGGCCTGGTTGCCGCCAACTGCACCCTCTGCCAGCCTGGTCGCCCCTCACTAACCCCCTGCCGGCCTGGTCACCCCATGCAGCCTGCTGCTCAGTCATTTGGTTGTCCCTCACTAACTCCCCTGCCAGCCATGTTGCCCCACGCAGGCTGTTTGGTCATCCATTCGGTTGTTTCGGATGTGATGGGACCTGGCTCTTTATATATATAGATACTATCTTGGCACTACCATAAATAATGCGTTTTTTATTATTATTTGAGAGTATCTTAAAGATAAATGATGTAGAATAATTAGTAGAAATATAAATTAGAATTGTGAATTATAAGAAGCTAGTGTTGGTAACTAACACACTTAACTTAGTAGCAATCCTAGCAGAAGCTCAACAACTGCACCTGAATTTGGCCTAGTTCAGCATTTGTGAGCAGATACAAATGTGGAGGATTCATAGAATGTGGAGATTCATAAAGGTCCCAGGAAGCATCCCTCTCAGTTATCATCTATTTCAGCACTTTATTCACTGATTATTTCTTCTATCCTGTTTGTTTTTTAAATGTTTTTCTTGATTTTAGAGAGAGAGGAGGGGAAAGGAATAGATAGACAGAAACATTGATGAGAGAGAAACATGGATTGCCTGCCTCCCACATGCCCTGTACTGGGGATCAAGCCCACAACCTGGGCATGTGCCCTGACTGGGAATAGAACCTGTGACCTCCTGGCGCATGGGTCGATGCTCAAACACTGAATCATACCGGTCAGGTGTCTTTCCTGTTTTACTAGACTGGGGCTCTGCAGACAGATGCACTTCCTCTTGCAACTACAACATCTATAACAGTGCAAGGAACTTAGTAGGTAATCAACAAATATTTTTTAGTAATTTTGTTGAGCTAAGAAAATCTCAAAAAAGAATATGATTTCAGTACAGAGAATCTGTAGGAAATATGAACTCTTACTGTAACTACAATCATAAAAAAATATAAACTTGTACTTTCATATACCATTCAAGTCAGGGCATTTTACCTTCTGCGTATTACTAATGTGCACTGGCCATGAAAGCCATTGTACAACTGTAGAAACCTATTCTTTTAATCAGTTTATTGATGTAATCAGAAAAGTTTTAAGTAGAAATTTCTTAATTTTTAAAGGAGACTTCTCTTTTTTTTTTTTTTTTAAATATATTTTATTGATTTTTTACAGAGAAGAAGGGAGAGGGATAGAGAGTCAGAAACATTGATGAGAGAGATCGATCAGCTGCCTCCTGCACACCCCCCAGTGGGGATGTGCCTGCAACCAAGGTACATGCCCTTGACCGGAATCGAACCTGGGACCCTTCAGTCCGCAGGCCGACGCTCTATCCACTGAGCCAAACCGGTTCGGCGGAGACTTCTCTTTATATTGATTTTTGACCTAAACTTGCCCTGGGCCTATGCTCTGAATGTACTTTGACATGTACAAGAGCATTACAATCACTCAGCTACCTCCATTAACACTCATTAGTCTTGTTTGATCATATGTATAAATATTAAGAAACACTGTTATACTTTAAAATTTATTTTAACCATTTTCCATATTTTAACCACAGTATAGTCTTTTATTTGCTCTTTATAACACAACTCTCTTTTATCCATCCTGTTTGCTCCTTTAACATTTTTCTTGTATCTAAATTCTGTGCCTTAGAAATTTTTAATGTGTTCCCGTGATTACTCAAATATTCTTTTCTCATGAGTTTCATCACAATGACTTTGGGTTGTTTATAATAAAATAGGGGCTCTATTGTATAATATACCAAAGAATTACGTAACTGCACAATTCTAGGGGATATACTGAAAGAAAGAAGGAATAATTGTGATGTTAAACTATTCATTTCATATAGAAATAGGATTTCTTAATTATGGAAATCAATCATTTTGTTCTGGATTTGAATACTATTTTAAAACCCCAAGAAGTGTATTATAAAAATTATAAGTGGCTGGAAATTCTAAATGTTAACATAAGTAAAACTGGGGAAACTGATTTAATATTTTTACAGGGTTAAGAGAAAATTTAAAAATACAGGATAAAGTTAGATAACTTACTTTTGAGGGCACAACTCTGCACTTAAACAAAGACATTTTCATTAGGTACTAACAAAAATAGCAGAATAGCAGAGTAACTAAGGAAAACAAAGAAAGGAAGGAGAATAATTACCTGAGATGTCATAATCCTATTACTCAACAATGAGGTAAAATAAAATTCCAAGAAGGAAAAGAAAATGGAAGGAAAAAGAGAAAAAAAAATCTGAAAGAAAAGGAAGGAAAGAAAAGGAAAGTGAGAGGAAAAAATGGTAAAGAGCAGAAGTGGGAGGGCTGATTATATTTATTTAGGGAAAAAAATTACAAGGAAATGTAGGTGTACCAGTTAGTTCTAGTGGTCAGTCAACTAACAAATTGTTCTTAGTGCCCTGTTATTTAAGAAATGAGGCTATTCACTGATTTAACAGTTCTCTTCCTCCTATTACACACCTACCAGTGCATGAGTCCCTTTCTTGCGGAGGTCCCAGTCTAGGTTACTCTCAGGAGAGCCTACCAAGAAACTTATGAGTATTTTCAAGTTAAAATATATTTCAGATAGATGTTAGCTTCTGATCTCCAGAAAGTACTGTGTCATGTTATTAAATGTGAAAAAGACAGATGAAGAGAAAAGAGTACTGCTTACCTATTTTAATTTCATGTAACAAGTTTCTTGTTGTTGATTTACATTAGCGTAAATAAATATTCATAGTGACAATTTAAAGTTTATATAAATAAGTACACTAAATGGTATTTCCACTTACCTTTTCTAGGCTCCCAGAATTAACAGAAAGTTGCTTGTTCAGTTGATGAAAATTGGTCAGCTGATTCTACAGTGAAAAAGGTGGGGCACATAAAGAGCATTTGGTTTGCAATGCTTATTTAAAATTAAACTAAAATCAAATTTAAAATAATTATGTCCAGTCTAGATGAAATCAGTGGCATTTCTTCTATTATTGTGTGAATTAATAATGGAAGAAATGGTAAACTTTTAAATAAATGATTACTGAAATTAAATAAGATGGCAATATGGAAAGCAATGTAGCTATTTCTGTTTGTTTTTTGTTTTTTTGTGAAAGCATAATCTAGAAATCAATTCATTAGTTAATAGATATGCTAGAGAAGTCCTGTCCAATATTGGAAAGCCACATTCAAACCTATACGAAACCTACAGTGCAAAACATGGCAAAAGAGTTACTGTCCCACTCCTCACTTTTAAAAATTCTCACAGCTTGAGTGCCACAAGGTTTAAATCATTTTATTATCTGTTATGCTCTCACTAAAATTACATGTGCAGGTGACAAATAGTTGGGAGTAGCTGTTAGTATGTCTGGTGACAGAATTAAAGATTGTTAGATAACTGGGAAAATAAGAACAGAGTATTATTTGTGAAGTTCTGTAAAAAAATAATTACTGCAAAGCTACAGGGCAAACATCATCTTATTCAGGTGAAAAACAAACAAAACAAACACCTAATTGCTTGGCTGACTGACCTAAACAAGGAAACAACCTTAGAGAACTTAATTACATTAGAAATGGTTTATAGATCTCTAGTCTTACGGATGAGACAACATGGGTTATTTTTAACCCCAGGCACACAGAGAAGTTATTTAGTAAACTGCAAAGCATCATGTAAATATTACTATGACTTGTTTAGATAGAAATGTCCAACAGTTGCCTTCTCAAACTCTACAGAAAAACCACTTGAACTGGAATTATTCCACAGTTGTCAATGTACCTAGCAGAAAAAGAACAAAAGGATAAAAGAGACAGGTTTTCCAATGGAATGGATGGTCCTGTGAGACAGTGAATTCATATCAACATGAAGTATGAGGTGAAAGCTAGATGTCCACTTTGGAAGAATATAAAATTATTTTTGCTTTTGATAGAAGTCTTTAAGCAACCATTAAGATACCTTCCTATTGTAAAATTCTATTCTGATTAATTTATGTTAGACAAATTTGACATCTATTTTAGTAAAAGTTCACATTTAAAGGTGTCAATTTTTAGCCGGTAAGTGTGGCTCAGTGACTGAGTGTTGACCTGTGAACCAGGAGATCACAGTTCAATTCCTGGTCAGAGCACATGACTGCATGGTGGGCTCAATCTCCAGTGGGGGGCATGCAGGAGGTGGCAGATCCATGATTCTCTCTCATCACTCATGTTTCTATCTCTCTCTCCCTCTCCCTTCCTCTCACTGCAATCAATAAAAATATATATAAATAAGGTGTCCATTTTCATTTTATATAAAGTGTCGTCCCTATAGTTGAGCAGGTTTCTTCATTTATCACGATCCAATGAATAGTTTTTGTCTCTCTTAAGCCAGGTGGAAATGAAGACTGTAAAAGCTTTAGAGGTCCATTTATACATAACTAGAGACACAGTGCCGGAAATTTGTGCACTGGGGGGGGGGGGTGGGGGTGAGGAAGGTGTCCCTCAGCCTGGCCTATGCTCTCTCACAGTCTGGGAACCCTGCGATCAATCGCCCCAAATAGATAGGCCCCACACACCCGGCCAGGGCTCTTCGATGGATCGTCCCAAAGAGGGAGGCCCTTCCCACCTGCCGCAGTGCTGCCATGGGGTAGCCTGGGTCTCCCTCTTTGGGGCAATTGATTGTGCCCCACAGAGGGAGGCCCCACCCACCTGCTGCAGCCCGCTGGTCAGTGGCCTGGGCCTCCCTCTTTGGGGCAATCGTGGAGCCTCCCGATTGATCCATCGCCCCTCTGGCTAGTGGCCTGAGCCTCCCTCTGCAGGGCGATCGTGGGGCAATGGCTAGGCCCCCAACCAATCACATCACACCCACCTTGGCTGGCCTGGCGCCAGTGGGTGTCATAGCATGGTCATCGGGACGGACATCTAGAAGGTCGTTTGACTGTCCGGTCTAATTAGCATATTATGCTTTTATTATTATAGATAATCTAATAGCTGCTTCTTAACACTAAATATGACTTTCACTGCTGATCACATTTTAAAATCCAATGTACAGTAGGAACTGCTTTAATTATTAGCTCAAAAGATTTTTAACTATCAAAGATTTATTTACTGTTACATAAAGGACACACTAGAAACTTGGGTATTCCTCTCCAAAACTGAGTTTCTCCAGAATGTGATTCCTTATTGCTATACAAGAAAACCATGATAGCAAATTTTACCTTTTGTTTTCTTCCTTCAATTACTTGAATTTGGGCCTTATTCTCCTGGTAAATTTTCTTCACTTTGTCCAACTCCTGAGAAACATTCTGCCAGAGTTCCAAAACATAATTTTTTTCCTATAAAACAAAAATATTTGAGAACTCATTAAATTATTAACAGGCTACTTACTGCATAGTACAAATTAACCATATTCTTTTGCAGAATGAATTTTCATATAAAAGTCACAAAATAAAAGGAACATGGACAACAGTGTAGTGTTTGTGGAGGGGAAGAGAGATGGGTGGAGGTGGCAGAGGGTATAGGAGGACAGATGATGATGGGAAAAAGTAAAAACAAAGAAAAAAATGAAATAGAACTTCTGTAAAGAGGGTATAATTTAATATTTTTGGTGATATGAAGATGTATTAATAATTTAGAGAATAAAACAAAAGGTGAAGATTTATTTGAAATTTTCTTTTTATTTAGATTTCATAGGCAAAATTAAAACTCTTAAATCAGACATAGGGATGAAACCACTCTCCTTGTTCTTCAACACAGTGTAAGCCTTAGAAATTACTGACAAAGAAAATTGCCCCTGGCAAAATACAACTTTTTTTTTTATAATTATAAAAGTAATAAATGTAATATATGTAGAAAATTGGGAAAATACAGAAAAAGAAAAGAAAATAAGAATTACTTATAATTTTATCAGCTGATAGTAAATATTGCTAACATCTAGATATAATAATTTTTTATAAACGTTAGATGTATTGATATTTATAAATGAGATTTTGGGGGAGAATTCTGTTTTTGTTTTAACAAAATTGAAAATGATACAGTTTAATGTTTGTATTATACTATTTTCACCTGGCATTTTACAACGAGAAGCTTCTCAAGTTATTATTCTTTTAATATAGCCATTCTCAAATGTGCTTCAGGGATCCTTAAAGTCAAAATTATGTTCATAATAATATATACATACTATTTGCCTTTTTGACTCATCTTCTGATGAGTGTAGAGTGGAGTTTCCTGAAGTTTATATGATGGGCTGTGTAATGCTGTCATCACTGATGGTTACTGGAATGTGGTCCCATGCTTCCATTTGTTTTCAAAAACATGTTTAAATTTGAAATACAATAAATACTGAAAGCTACACAACCTACAAACACAAAAATATTTTTGGGGTCCTCAATAATTCTTAAGCATCCTGATGAGGAGTCATGAAACCAGACTCACTGAGAAACACTAAAGGAGCATGTAGAGAGCATTATTTTCTTAATGCTCTCCCCAGCCATTGACATAGGGTCCCTCAGCAAGTTGATGGCAGAGTCTGGAAAAAACCTTGTGGGGAAATTTGTAGCCAATCTGCTTTCCTTCTTTTGAGTGCTCAAACTTGGACCTCACCAAATCTTCTACTAAATAACTGATCCAAATGTAACAAAAAAGTGGGACTATCTTCAGAGATATGACAGGAGACCAAGCCAGATGCAGATGGAAAGGCAAAGAGAGGGAAGACAGGAGGAGAAAAGGGTACGGAATGAGAGTATGGTTTTAAAAAGAAAGTAAAAAAAAATATGTTAAAAAAGAATAAATAATTTTCAAGTTTATAAAATCTAGCACTGGACATTATAACAACAAAACTACTATAAGAGAGATGCTTTTTAGAGACATGTTATTTTGTTTGCTTGATTTTGTTTTTTGAAACTACAACATAGTAGTTTGAAACTACAAACTACTATATATTTAGTCTACATAAACATTTATAAGTCCTTCCTGATAACACTAGTCTAGAACAAAGTAAAGAACATGACTCCCTCATTTTTTCCTCTTCTATTACTTTTTAAACTCAATATTAGATACATGCTCCTTATCAAGGTAAATATAGTTAGCTGATTGATCTAAAATATCACTTTCATAAGTCAATTCCAAAACCAAATTTCCAAGTAATAAAAAAATATGACTCTTCATATATAACCATAAAATCGAAATTGTAATACAGAATTTCTAGTCCCCTTATATAAATGAAGAAACTGAGGCACAAAGCTAGAAGTAGAATAGGGATTCAAATCCATACAAGAGATGAGATACCTCGGATATGAAACTGTAAGTTAGAATAAAATTCCCTTAGGTATAACCACAAAAAATTAGTATTGAAAATAAGATATATAGAACATGGCTTCCTAAATAGTTCAATCACTATGAGGGAGGCTAAAACAAGAAAAAATGTAATTGTAGAAGTATCACTTTAGAAAAATATAATGAAGACAACAGTACCAGAAGAAAAATAAAAAACATAAATTTACAGAAATAGATAACTAATGATTTTTCCCTTTAAAAATTTCCTTGACATTAAATATTTTTATAAGATAAATTCATGTTAAAAGCTTTATGATTCAATTAAAATATAAGAATAAAAGCTAAATATGCTAATTAGAACTGATGGCCGAACAGCTGAACGACCATCCAGACGACCTTCCAGACAAAGCCGGGCTGTAAAGGCCTAGCTCAGCCGTGGGCAAACTACGGCCCGTGGGCCAGATCCAGCCCGTTTGAAATGAATAAAACTAAAAAAAAAAAAGACCGTACCCTTTTATGTAATGATGTTTACTTTGAATTTATATTAGTTCACACAAACACTCCATCCATGCTTTTGTTCTGGCCCTCCAGTCCAGTTTAAGAACCCATTGTGGCCCTCGAGTCAAAAAGTTTGCCCACCCCTGGCCTAGCCCCTTGCACAAATTTCATGCATCGGGCCTCTAGTCTATACTAATAAAAGGGTAATACACTAATTACACTAGGTCACCCGGACATCTTCTGGACATCCGACTTCCTTCTGAACAAAGCCACGGTGGCGGGGGCTGAGGCAGAGGCGGTTAGGGGCTATCAGACCAGCAGGGGAGAAAGCAGTTAGGGTCAGGGTCAGGGATCAAGCCTAAACCAGCAGTCAGACATCCCCCGAGGGGTCCCAGATTGGAGAGGGTGTAGGCCAGGCTGAGGGACACCACCCCCATACATGAATTTTGTGCACTGGGCCTCTAGTTCATAAATAATGATTAACACAGATTTTTAAAAATATATTTTTATTGATTTGAGAGAGGAAGCAAGAGGGAGAGAGAGGTAGAAACACCATTAATGAGAGAGAATCATTGATCAGCCACCTCCCACATGCTCAATGCCACGGGAATTGAGCCCACAACCTGGGCATATGTTTCGACCGTGCATCAAACTGAGACCTCCTTAGTTCATAGGACGACTCTCAACCCCTAAACCACACCAACCCAGGCAATTAACACAGATTTTACAAACTCTCTGTTTATTCAGGATATAATTTAAAAATATGTAAATGTCACTTACTTTATTGGCTAGTTGTAACTGTTCTTGAAGATTCCTGACTGTTTCATCATCTATGTATATATCATTTCCCATCTCTGTGCCAAAGGGAAGGGCCTCCAACTGTTTTACAACAGCATCTTTTAATTCACTGTGCAACCTTTAGAACAGTTAACATAGTAATAATCTAAATTAATTTTAGTAACAGTAATTAATATTTAAGGTTAATTAAACAAACATTTGGGTCAAAAAATCATTCTTAACATAAAAAATCATTTTTAAGCAGACCAAAAAAATTAGAAGTGTTTAATTGCCATTAAATACTGTGCTATAAGAGTGAAAATATCTTACAATTTCAAAAGCATTAAATTTCAAAAGCATTAATTACACTTGAATTCATAAAAATCATATGAATTCAAGTGTAATCAGTTTGTGTCTTTAAACTTTCAAAAAGGTAAAATTCAGATATTATACCTTATTAATTGATAAAACAAAACATTCAGAAAAATACTTAAAATGTGATTGTGTTTTCATACAGTCAATAAAATGGAAATGAGATATGAAATCTTATAGAATTATTTGTTGTTTTCTTCATTGTGTTTCACCAAGTTTATTTGACCTCTTACTCGTCTCAGTTAATAAATAGAGAATAAAATTGTTGCTATTATGAAATCAAGATTATTGAGGCTTTATTTTTCAGCACCTTCTTACATAAGCTTGATCATAATTCTGAAAACCTTAAATTCAACTTAATTTGAAGTAGAATTTAGGGTTTTCAGAATTATAGTCAAGCGACCTAGAGAGTATTTTGCTAAATGAAATAAGCCAATCAGAGAAAAACAAGTACCATATGATTTCACTTATATGTGGAATCTAATGAACAAAATAAACTAACAAAGTGGAGACAGACTCATGGATAAAGTTGTCAGAGGGGAGAGGTTGGAGATGCTGTGTGAGAAGGGTGAAGGGATTAAGCAAAGAAAAAAGAAAAACTCAGGTCACAGAGAACAGTATGGTGATTGCCAGAAGGAAGAGGGATGGGGAGAGGTAGAAGAAGGTAAAAGGGGGATAAATGGTGACGGAAGACTTGACTTGGAGTGGTAAGCACACAATACAATATACAGATGATGTACTATAGAACTGTATACCTGAAACCTATACAATTCTATTAACCAATTCACATCAATAAGTTCAATTAAAATATTAATCTAAATTATAGATAGTTCATACTTTAAAACAACTAAAAGAAAGCACAGGAAGGTACAAATTAATAGACTGATTAAGCGTTTTATTTTAAAATGATACAAACTTAGGAGGAAAAAAGTTTCATAATATCAGAAAAATTTCAAATCAATTCATATAATTATAAGCATAAAATATTTACAATAATCATATAAATAACAAAACTAAAAACTAACATATTGTTACAAATACATATACCTATAAAAAAACTTTAAAAATAAAATGACAAATACAAAATTCAAGATAGTGTTAACCTCTTGCAGAGGGGAAGAAGGATGGGATAGAGAAGGAACACATGGATAGACGCATCAATTTGGGAACATAAACGTAAAAATATTTTTGATGTTAACATCTTCAGCAAATTTGACATAGGAAGTTTTGAAGCCTGCTGTCAATACAACAAAAGAGCATACATATCAAATCACATATATATCAACATATGTGTAACTCCATCTATTGAAAAAAATCTGCATAATTAACTGGTAGACCTAGTAAGTTGGATGAGTGCTTGACAGGTTTTCGTTTTATCAGTATATTTTATAACATACATACTATACACTATACTACTAATAATTGCTAACATTTATATGGTGCTCATTATGTGCCATATTTCATGTACTTTATAGAAAAAAGAAAACTACAGTACAAAGAGGTTAAGTAACTTGTCCAAGGTCACATAGCTAGTAATAGAGCCAGGAATCAAATAAGAAATGAGGTCCAAGAGACCACATTCATAAACAGTATACCACATAAATAAAATATTAAATAAAAACAATTTATCTAAGACAATAATAAAATAAACAATAGTTAATTAATATACCTTTCATTTTCCTTGATGACACTTTCAAGTTGTAGTTTCATCTCACCCACTTGTTTCTGAAAGAATAAAATATCATTGTAGTCATACATTTCCCAATTAGATCTCTATGAAGTCTCCATTCGTATACAAGCAATCATATTCTATCACACTAGTCTCTAGATAAGAAATAATTATTCTTTACTTCTAACAAGCAATCTTAAATATGAATATTTTAATGATACACAGAACTTGAGGAAACATTCACTTTGAATAAAATATAAATATTTTATAAATACATTGAGAAAATTTATAAATGTAATTCCTATGATTTGTAGATGTTTATAGAAAAACAGATAAAAGATACTCTTCATTATGTCACTATAACAAATATCAGATGCTCCCTATACCGTGAATGCTTATTTTAATTAATTCGTCTTAGTTTAGGTGAAGCCCATGTAAGTGCCTGTATTTCAAAAGTCAAATGTTAACGGTGAAAAAGAAAATATGTGAAGATCTTCTTTAGCATTATTTCATTCAGGCTCTGATTCACTACTTTTATTAACTGTCTAAACTCTGCACTACACAAGGCTGCTATATAAACCAATGTAGTCACTAACATATACTTTAGTAGGGAAGAGGGTAAAAAATGATTAAAATACAAAGAAGAATAAAATATATTCTGTAAAGGGAATGAGATAAAGGTAGGACTAATTTTCCCTGAGGGGATAAAAGGATAACAGAATTTTATTTTATTTTTTTTTAAATATAATTTATTGATTTTTTACAGAGAGGAAGGGAGAGAGATAGAGAGTCAGAAACATCGATGAGAGAGAAACATCGATCAGCTGCCTCCTGCACATCTCCCAGCGGGGATGTGCCCGCAGCCAAGGCACATGCCCTCTACCGGAATCGAACCTGGGACCCTTCAGTCCGCAGGCCGACGCTCCATCCACTGAGCCAAACCGGCTTTGGCAGGATAACAGAATTTTAATAGGAAAGAAAGGGCATTTCAGGTAGGGAGAAATGTAAGGAATAGCAAAGAAGCAAAAGAATGTATAACCCAATCGGAGTGAATGGAAAGTGAAGAACAGAAAGAAGGCCATGTAAAATCACAATTAAAACAAAACTGCAACCAACTCCTGATCTGCCCAATTGTCTTGACTAGGTACTGAGCCTAAAGGAGAGGAGGCACGCCTGGAGGAACCTGGCAAGGGAAGGTGGGAAAGGCGATGCTCCCAGCCTTTCTCTCCACTTCCTGCCAAAGAAGCTGAAGGCAGCTTGGCCCAGAACATCAGTACCAGCTAATTCTATCTACAAAGCTGGCTCAAACAGTGAACCTTTTCCAGCTCCCTGCTGTGCCTGAATCACAATTAAGCCAAAAGGAAGGAATTTACTACCAGATAATTGAGAACTGACCATACATGGAACAATGGCAGTGAGAGATAAAATTAAAAAGACAGGTGGCAGGTCTTGAATGCCACACTAACTAGGAGGTCTAGATTTTAGTGTAGCAATTATTCCTACTTTGTAATTTTTAAAAAACTGATCTTTAAAAGTTGCAACAATGTCAGAATATCTTGAAAACTATTTATTACTCAAATAATTCTTAGGTGGAAGCTGTATCCATTAGCTAGGATTAAAGGTGGATCATTACAGTCACACTAAATATTTTTTGTGTAAAATATTTCAAATTACTTTGAGGTTGGAAGGAAACTAAATCTCACATCATCAAATTTTCCCCTATTATTTACATTTTCTGGAATAAAATCTTTTTGTTTAAATGTGATTTTATTGATCTCAAAGAGGAAGGGCAAGATAGAAACATCAATGATGAGAGAGGATCATCGATTGGCTACCTCCTGCATTCCCCCCACTGGGGATCGAGCCCAAAACCCAGGCATGTGCCCCTGACCAGGAATCGAACCCAGGACCCTTCAGTCCGCAGGCTGACGCTCTATCCACTGAGTCAAACTGGCTAGGGTGAGGAAGAAAACCTTTCATATAGAAAACTATAGTGATACTTATCTTGCTTTCAAGATATACTATTTTTTGACTGGGTCAATAAGATAAATCATAAGTACTAGTTCTAATCAATAATATCTATGTAAGCAACAGTTCTTAGAAGTAGCTATCAGCCTCTTTTTATCTATCTAAAGTAGCAACTATTCTTATCATAGACTCTTGCTTGGGCTTTCAGCTTCTCTTGTCATTATTCAGTAATCACTCTCAGATGGAGAATGCCAAATGGAAAAAATGAAGTTAAACACCTTAGTAAAATAGCTGATTAAATCAGACAGATTATGAAAATTTAAAATTTTATAAGTTTAATTTCAAGATAACAAGCTACTCCATTTTATAACAATTGAAACTATATGTCATTACAGCCAATTCCAAAAGAGGGAATCCAGCAGAAGCACACTGGTCCTAAGAATAAAAGCAAAATGTCATTTGTGCAAAAGAGGGCTTTCTGTCGCTATTGTCCATTAGAAAGATTAAAAGACGTTACTATGGTTGGCTCAAAACTTAAATGACCACAGGCATATTTTCTTCTTTTTGCATTACATTAAGTGAGCCCTGCTACTGTGTCACAACTAAATTGACTTAGGGATTTGTATCTGAGCCAAACAAAATGATGAGTATATTAACACTTTAAGAGGCCATCACTTTGGTGGACTTCGCTGGAACATATAGCATCTATTTAAGAAATGCTTCTACTGTGTGGTTATCCAACAATAAGAAAGGTCAAAATTTGCAAGGAAAATGAAAAATAATTCAAATCAAAGAAACAGATGACAAATATTAGGTATACTCTAAAAATGTAGCTAATTGAAATTCAGATAGTATCCCAAATAATAATGTGCTATACCTCTAGTTCTTCATGAACCTGCTATATACCCTAATCTTAAAAATACTGGGACCCATGATAATCTGTCGGTATGGACAGCTTCCTCGGTTTCTTCACTCCCCTTCGCTCCTAAAATAAACCCTAATTACTAAGAAGTGTTAGAAAAAAGCTGCCACAGCTTAGCCTTATATTAGAAGTGGATCAATAGCTTTTAAAATCTGATAGACATAATATTTGAAATTGGGGAGAAAATTCAGAATCCATATAATGGGAAATACAGATAAAATGAGGGTAAAGAGAAAGGTCTAAAAAGATGTAACGGTTTTGGGTATTTCTAGGGGGAAAATAAAGATGTAAGCAAATAATGGATTAATGGATGTTTCTACACATCTAAGAGATGCTCCTGCCAGGCAGCAGGAGCAAGGAAACACTGTATTAAAAAATAGACCAAAGATAATCTCCAAACACACACACACCACACACACACACACAAACACACACACACACACACACACACACAGGGCTAAATATTTTCTTTCTTATCAATGTTTTTTTTTTTAAAGGGAGTCTTATTTTACCTTTTCTTATCTTATAATAAAATATTACAAAAATCTTGATAACTATGATGTCATACCTGATAATATTTCACCTGCCCATTTAGCTCTTCCAGATGCTTATCATACTCAGTAATAAGAGGTGCTGAAAAGCTAAAGAAAAAATAACAAAAAAGGCATACTCTGTTTAATCTTGTTTAATAGCTATGTAACTTGTGAAATATATTGTACATCAAAACTTTTACTATTCTTATTATAACTTTCCCCACAGAAATCAATACTTTGCCTTTTCCCTAAACCAGGGGTTCTTACCCTTAGCTAAATTAATATTCTGTGCTGAATAGTTATTTGCTGTGGGGAGACGACCTGGGTACTGCAGGACATTCAGTGGCATCCCTGGCCCCACCCAATAGATGACAGTAACATCCTCACCCTCCACAGTTGTGACAAGCAAAAATGTTTCCAGTTATTGTCAAACATCGGGGGAGGGGACAGAAGCAAAAGCACCCCAGTTGAGAACCACTCTTACAGACTATGATACTGGCTTTTTTTCCCCTTTTCAATTCAATGACAGATCATTCAAATCTAATTACTGATAGCAGACTACAAAATAAACATTCCTAATCTACGGGAATTATTTTGACAATAATTAAATATAATTAAGAAAACAACATTTTTCTGGTAACTCAACCTTACCGTTGGTCAACTACTGAGTTTCCTAATAGGTCACCTCCCTCTCCTTTGAAGGCAGTTTTCTGTAAGAGAGAATCCGACTCTTAAAATGTTTTCTCAGATCATCCTAGCCCAAACTGACAGTAGTATAAACTAAATACAATTAAAATTTTTATAATCACAGAAACTCTATTATTGCAATTAAAAAAGAGAGAAAGGAAAAATCATCTTTAGATTTGGTAAATTTTAACACCTATACATAATAAAAAATCTTGGCGTACTAAAAAACAGGAATAACTTTCTCAAATTGTTAAAAAAAATATATTGATCAGAAATCTACATCAATTATTGTTCTTCATAGTGAAACATTAGAAACAATGCATTAAATTAATATAAGTATGCTTTCTACTGTTAAATGAACTATCTTATAAAGGTCTTTTCTTATGGGTGTATTAGAGGCCTGGTGCATGAAATTCATGTACAGGTAGGGTTCCTAGGTCTCACCAGCCATCAGGGCCGATCTGTGAGGTGACTGGCGGGACAATCGGGGGGTGGGGGGAGCCTACTGACACCTGCCTTGGCCGACCTGGTGCCGCCCGCTTGCCAGCACTGCCCCCTGCTGCCACTGCCAGTTGCCTCCCTCGGCGGGGCAACTGGCAGGGTGATGGAGGAGGCCCCCCACTGACACCCGCCTTGGCTGGCCTGGGGCCTGTGGGCTGGGGGCAGCTCCTGCACTGAGCATCTGCCCCCTGGTGTTCAGTGTGCATCACTAGGAATTGAACCGTGCCCTCCTCGTTCATAGGTTGATGCCCAACCACTGAGCCATGCCAGTTGGGCAGTCAGAGCACTCTTCTTGGCTTTTTGCATACAAATTTTGAAAACAGCTTGAGAAGTTTGAAGAAAATATCTTACTACCATTTTGACTGAGATTTTGTTGCAATTAATAACCCTTGCAATCGCCCTAGCTGGTCTGGCTCAATGGATAGAGTGTCGGCCTGTGGACTGAAAGGTCCCGGGTTTGATTCCGGTCGAGGGTGCATGCCTGGGTTGCAGGCTCAAACCCCAGTGGGGAGTGTGCAGGAGGCAGCCAATCTATGATTCTCTCTCATCACTGATGTTTCTATATCTCTCTCTCCCTCTCCCTTCCTCTCTAAAATCAATAAAAATATATTTAAAAAAACAACCCTTGCAATCTATGAACATAGTACATCCTTACATTTATTTCACTCTTAATTTTATCAATATTTTATTTTCCCATTTCCCCCTCTTTACCCTCTTATCAATATTTTATAGTTTTCAAATCTTATACACTTTTTAAAGAACTATTCCTAAATATTTAATGTTTTTTTTTCATGCTAGTATAAGTAGCACCACTATTTAAATTTCATTGTTAATAGTGGATTACTGCTCTTTATAGAAATAAAATTAAATTTGTAATTTTTGCCTTGTATCCAAAGACACTGCTAAATTCATTAAGTCTGAAAATTTGAAGGTCTAAAAATAAGAGGTAGGGATGAAGATATGATTGTATGACTATACGAATGGTACATGTAAGAGAAGAATGTATACTTTCAGAGAATTAAAGGAGCTTTATTTCACCATAGAATACACTATTAAGTAAGGTTAGATGTGTCCCTATTTGTTATGTTGCCATTAGGTTTTAAGGAATTATAATCACAATGCATAATATAGGTACATCTAATGGGCTGACTAGAGTCACTATTTTATCTGGTAAAATCATCTTTCATTATCAAATCAGCCATAGCTTCCAGGATATATGATGCAACACCTTGCCCAAAAGCCTTTTCAGGATTTAAAATGAATCTTTTGTTTGAAACCCCCCTTCAGGCTTCTATAATAATAAAAGCATAATATGCTAATTAGACCAGACATCCTTCCAAACGACCTTTCAGACAAAGCCGAGGCTGCAACAAAAGTCCGGGTCCTGGGTGCCTGCCGGCGGCCAGAGGGAAGCCCGGGTCCCAGGTGTCAGAGGGAAGCTGGTGCCGGCAGCCAGAGAAAGGAAGGCCTAATCTTGCATGAATTTTGAGCATCAGGCCTCCAGTATTCTATAAAACATTACGCAGGAGCAAAAGAACCTGAGAATTAGAGCAAAGTTCAGAGGCTATTGGATTACAAAAGATTCTCTATCACCTAAACACTAATAGTTTCTTAGTTAAATGTTCATAAAAAAATAACATAAGAAAGATATATGACTAACACAGTGAATTAGTGGATGGATTGTTTCCAGATCCTTGGACTCTGGTCTTTGAAAATAAAAACATAGAACAATAGCTAAATGTTGAGTACACATTAGGACAAAAAAAAAATATCTATAAGGATAAGTATACTCAAGTCAACCAAACTAACTATTCCTTTTATAATACTTTAAAAACAATTTTCTTTTTAATACCTTAAAAACAAATTCAGTTTTAATTACAAGATTCACTTACGTCAAAAGCAAAACACTTTCTGATTGACTCAGTAGACAGCTATCACTAATCTAAGAGCTATAGTTTTTCCTTTTAAAAAAAATATATATATTTTTATTGATTTCAGAGAGGAAGGGTTAGGGAGAGAGACATCAATGATGAAAATCATGTCCCCTACTGGGGATCAAGCCCGCAACCCAGGCATATGCCCTTGATTGGAACAGAACCTGGGACCCTTCAGTCCACAGGCTGATGCTCTGTACACTGAGCCAAACCAACCAGGGATATAGTTTTTCTTTTACTATTCTGTAATTCATAGTCCACCAATAGGTATACTTTATGGCTAATAAAATCTAAACAAAATATTTAAATAAAAACATACACCCAAGGAAAGAAATGTTTAAAACAATGCCATGTATTATATACTACTTTGAGCTAGTCTATGCTTCTGTTATAATCTATGAAAACTCAGGGAATTAAAGTTTACAACTGGCTGTATATTGAGAAACAATTTTAGAATGTTTCAAAACAACAATGAATTCTCATTTTAGAACTCAGAAATTTTAACACTATGCATAATATGTAAACTCCAACTCTAAAAAAAAGGCAATTTCTATGGTCAAAGAACTTACATTCATTAAGCAAAAATAAGCTTTTCTCCTTACATGCATCAAAATTTTAGGTAAAATTTCAAACTGCTGTAGGCAACGTCACATGAGAATAATCCAAAGTAGAATTTATTTCAATTCATATTTATACTAGAGGCCCGATGCACAAAATTTGTGCATGTGGGGGGGAGAGGGCCCTCAGCCCAGCCTGTACCCTCTCGCAATCCAGGACGGCTGGCTCCTAACTGCTCACCTGCCTGCCTACCTGGTCGCCCCTAACTGCTCTCCCCTGCCCACCTGATCCTCCCCTACCTGCTCTCCCCTGCCAGCCTGATTGCCCCTAACTGCTCTCCCCTGCTGGCCTGATCATCCCTAACCACCTCTGCCTTGGCCCCCGCCACCGTGGCTTTGTCCAGAAGGACGTCTGGAAGACATACAGTCTATCTGATCTAATTAGCATATTACCCTTTTATTAGTATAGATATTTACAACCCAAATGAACCAGTTTGTTAGGCTTTAATTTACATACCTGCAATGTTGAATATTTAGAAACATTTTCCATTTGACACTGCCTGAGAACTTCATTTAGTCTTTGAGCTGAGAAAACAACAACAAACAATTTGTAGTTCATTGGGTAATGTTCAATTTTTAAAAACTAGAAATAAAGACGTTATTATTTAATATAGCCAATGCAAAACTGCTAGCCTCCATTACCTCTTAAAATAAAATGAACCATCAATTTCAACACATCACTTCAAGTTTAAGAATAGGTCTCCTCCTACATTCCTAAACCAACAATTGCCAATGGGAAAAAGAACAACAGCTGCAAAGAACTACTTTTTCTGATCTCATAAATTTTAATTTTCTCTCTCTCCGAGCTTTCTCAAAAAATAGTCTGCACATTTCTTTTTAAATTCCTGCTACTAGAAGTAAAAAAAGTTAAAAAGATTAGTTGTAGCCATATTCTTTAGAACTGTTAAAATCTGCTGAAGTTCTTTTTCAGGACAAACTTTCACATTGAGGAGAAACTGCAGGATGAAGAATCCAAATTAGGCAGGAGTGAGCAAGAGACAAAAAGGAGGTCCAGTAAATACAAGGTGATACTTTTGATTCACAGTAAAACATAGCACCTGATAAACTTACAATACTCATTCTTTCAATATCTCCTGGAACATCTAAAATTGTCCTGGGGCAAGTCTCAACAACTTTCAAAAGACAGAAGCTAAGGACAGCAAGTTATCTGATATAGCACAATTAAAGTGCAGTAGAGAACCAAAAAGTAAAGGAAAAAAATCTCCAAAATTTTGAAGTTAAAAAATTACTTTTCAATAACCCACAGGTCTCAGGAGAAATTAGAAAACAAAGTTGAAAGTACTGTAAACTGAATGGTAGTGAAAACGCAATGCCTTGAAACCTGCTTAAGGAGAAATCTATAGCTTTAATCTCACATATTCTAGGAAACCTTGCATATACTAGGAAAAAAAAGACTGAGGACAATAAACTGCACTTCCACCCCCAAAAGTTAGAAAAAGAACAGCAAAGGGAATCACAAAGATTAGTCACCCTCCAAAAGAAATAGAAAATAAGCATACCCAAAAGAGGATCAACAAAAACAATCATTTCAAAAGTTATAGAAAAAACATCTGATGAATGGAACTCCCATTTGACCCAATGATCCCACTTCTAGGAATGTATCCCAAGAAACTAGAAACACCAATCAGAAAGGATATATGCATCCCTATGTTCATAGCAGCACAGTTTACCATTGCGAAGATCTGGAAACAGCCTAAGTGCCCATCAGCAGATGAATGGATTAGAAAACTGTGGTACATCTACCCAATGGAATACTATGCTGCTATAAAAAAGAAGGAATTCTTACCATTTGCAACAGCATGGATGGAACTGGAGAGCATTATGCTAAGTGAAATAAGCCAGTCAATGAAAGAAAAATACCACATGATCTCACTCATTTATGGATAATAAAGACCATTATAAACTGATGAACAAAAATAGATACAGAGGCAGAGCAATATCGAACAGACTGTCAAACTACAGTGGGAAGCCCGGGGAGGGTCGAGGGGATGGGGGGTAAGAGATCAACCGAAGGACTTGTATGCATGCATATAAGCATAACCAATGGACATAAGACACTGGGGGGTAGGGGAGGCCGGGGAAATGTCAAGGGGGAGAAAAAGGAGACATATGTAATACTCTTTGTAATACTTTAAGCAATAAAACAAAATTTTTTTAAAAGAAATTCAAGATATATTCATTATAAAGCTTTAGGAACGTAGGAACAGAATGTTCCTTAATATGATAATGGATTTCTATGTAAACACGCAACAAACATCATACTTAAGTGTGAAAAATGTTAAAAACTCTCCCTTGGAAACTGGGAATGACAGGAGATAAGTTCTTTTGACATGTGTTCACACTCTACTAGAGGTCTAAGTTAACACAATAAGGTAAATAGAAGAAATAAGAGGTATAAAAATTTAAAATATATAAAAAGTTGTCATTATTTAGAGTTATAAGTGTGTATGTAGTAAATCCAAAAGAACAAAGATAAAATTTTGAGAATCAATAATTAAGTTTAGCAAGATTACTGGATACAACAAGTCATTATAAAAAAAGTAATTATATTTCTATATACTGGCAACATAAAGTTATAAAATACATTTAAAGTAAAATAAAAATGTCAATGTCCAGAAACAAATCTAGCAAAAAAAAAAATGTGTAAGACTTGCATAGAAAACTATGGAACATTCAGAAGATTAATAAATTAAAGTCCTAAATACATGGAAAGATAGTCATGGTGTATAGGATTCAGTGTTGTCAAGATGTCAATTCTCCCCAAAGCAATGTCTAGGCTCAATGCAATGCCAATTAATATTCCCAAAGAGGATTTTTCAGAAATTTAAAAATCAATTCTAAAATATAGGTGGAAATACAATGAGAATAGCTAAGATGTTTTTATAAAATAAGAACAGGGGAAGACTTGCTTTACCAGATATCAAGAGCCCAGTCACCATTGCTCAGTGGTTGAGTGTTGAAAGATCTATATATATAAAAGGCTAATATGCAGTGTCCCCTCAGGAGTTTGACTGCTTGCTATGACGTATGCTGACCACCAGGGGTTGGCACAGAACGAAGGAAGGCCCTGGCCAGCAGTCAGAAGGCCCTGATCGGCCCTGATCGCCGGTCAGGCTAGGGACCCTACCCGTGCACAAATTTCGTGTACCGAGCCTCCAGTTTATTATAAAACTACAGCAATTTAGGCAGTGGGATCGTTATATAAAAATAAACAAAACTGAACAATGGAAGAGAATCCAGAAATATATTCATATATATATGAGCACCTGAATTATGATTGAAGGGGAACTATGATCCAGAGCAGAGCAGGAAAAAGAAGAATCTCTTTGAAAGTGGTTCTGGGTCAACTGGATGATCCTCATGGAAAGAATGAAACATCATCCATAAAAATTAATTCTCGCTGAAATGAAGATCTAACTATGAATGACAACAATAAGTTCTAGAAGAGAACAAAGATAATATCTTCATAACCTTAGGGCAGGGAAAGATTTTAAAATCAGAACACAAAAAGCACTGGCCATAAAAGAAAAAAAATGATAAATTGGACTACATTAAAGTTAAATACTGTTCATAAAAAAGAGACTGTTAAGAGTATAAAAAGACAAAAGAAGGTTAATAACCTTGTCTGATAAGCATTATTCTTAATGGCCCCAAGATGGAAACAAATGCAAATATCCATTAAAAAAAACAACAATGGATAAATGTGATACATTTAAAAACTGAAACACCCTGCCCTAACCGGTTTGGCTCAGTGGATAGAGCTTCAGCCTGCGGACTCAAGGGTCCCAGGTTGATTCTGGTCAAGGGCATGTTCCTTGATTGCGGGCACATGCCCAGTAGGGGGTGTGCAGGAGGCAGCTGATCGATGTTTCTTTCTCATCGATGTTTTTAACTCTCTATCCTTCTTCCCTCCTCTCTGTAAAAAATCAATAAAATATATTTAATAAAAACCCCCCAAAAAACTGAAACACCCTACAGGAATGAAATTAAAGTACATCTACATGCAAAAATATGAGTAAATCTCAAAAACATAATGTTGAATGAAAGAAGCCAAATACACAAGGATACACAATTTATGGTTCCATTTACATAAAGTTCACACACAGGCACAACTGAACTTTAGTGTAAACTTAAAGACATTGGTTATTTTCAATTATCTTTGAAGAGAAGTAGCGATTATGATTACAAGAGGGCTTGTTTCTGGGGTCCTAGCAATCTTGACCTGGGTTGCAGTTGCATGGTTTTGAACTTTGTAATAATTCACTTAGCTTTATATTTGTTTTCTTTACTCTTCTGTATATGTTATAATAAGCAAATATGCACATATATGGAATACATATGAACAATATATACACATATAAATAAAAATGTATATATAATGTACACACATTATCATTCTATGTTGTATCAACATTCTATGTTGAGGACTTCAGATAATAGTTTCTTCCTTAAAAGTGTACATAATTTAGATGAGAAATATGATGGATACATGTGATTCTCACAAAGGAACGAGTAATTATGGGGCATTAATAATGTAAATAGCTGGCCCTTTGACTTACAGTCAGAGCACATGCCCCGGTTGCAGGCTTCATCCCCAGTCGGGAGAGTGCAGGAAGCAATCAGTGATTCTCTATCATCACTGATGTTTCTCTCTCTCCCTCTCCCTTCCTCTCTGAAATAAATAAAAATCTATTTAAAAATAATGTAAATAGTTTTTGATTTTTTACTGAGTTTAAGAGGAATTTCCATAATTTTTTTACTGTTATTCTCAAAACTTTAAAGTTAACACTAAAACTTTACCACGACTATACGAAGGATCTAGCTTTTGCTTATTACTCTTCTTCCCTCTCAGTCTTAAAAGGAGATTAGAGTTTTGTCTCTGGATATAATAATTCCAATACAAACTACTTCTTTCTTCCCCTGAAAGTGTTTTCAAATAAGACAAAACACTAAATCTGAGTTGTGATTAGTATGTTAAAAAGTAATTAAATATGTTTAAAAAGTCAATTGTGGATTAATAATGAGGGAAACATCCAATCTTTACAGGCTGACTACTAAATGGAGAAAATTTTACTATAACTTAAATCTAGTATTTTTTTTTAAATCTAGCATTTCCTTCACTCGTTCAACAAGCACTTATCACACAATTATTTATTTTACTTTTTTAGATGACTAATAAGATTGATATCTTTTCATTTTTTTAGTAGTTTTTCAGGTTTTAAATTTTATAAGTGGCCTGGTCATATTCTTTAACCACTTTTCTATTAGTGTAAATGTATTAATGTTTGTGAAAGATCTTTACAATTCTACTGGTAGATGCTAATCAACTCTCAGTTATATTTATTGTAAATACACATATTCTCCCCTTCTGTAGCTAGAAATTTATTGATGACATCTTTTGTGATATCCAAGTTTTTATTTATAATGCAGTCTATTTATATATCTTTTCTTCCAGTCAAAAACCTTTGTCTGTGAAGAAGTCTTCTATCCTGAGAAAATAACGATACCCTCTTGTATTTTTTTCTGAAAGTTAGAGAATTTATCCTTCAATCAACCTGGAGGTGATTTTTCTATATAGTGTACAAAAGGCATCTTTGTCATTTTTTCTTTCCTATTTGAATAGCCAGTTATTCTAGCATAATTTGCTGAATAGTCTATCCTTTTGCCACTGATTTTTATTGCCTACTAGAGGCCTGGTGCATGAAATTCAAGCACTGGAGGGGGGTCCCTCAGCCCAGCCTGCACCCTCTCACAGTCTGGGACCCCTCGGAGGGTGTCCACCTGCCGGCAGTCAGACATCCCTCTCACAGTCCAGGACTCCTAACTCCTTACCGCCAGCCTGCAGCGGAAGTGGAAGAGGTTTCTGCCACCGCCGCTGCGCTCTTTAGCTATGAGCCTGGCTTCTGGCTGAGTAGTGCTTCTCCTGTAGGAGCACACTGCCCACCAGGGAGCAGCTCCTGCATTGGGCATCTGCCCCCTGGTGGTCAGTGCACATCATAGCAACTGGTCATTTGCCATTGGTCAACTTGCATATTAGGGTTTTATTACATAGGATTCTTTCAGATAGCATGTTTATGATATATGTGTCTTTTCCTGTGCTGATTTATTCCACTGATCCATACATTTATCAATCTGCCAATATACTACTGATTTAATAATTAGATATTTAGCTCAGCCAGCATGGCTCAGTGGTTGAGCATTGACTTATGAACCAGGAGGTCAAGGTTAAATTCCTGGTCAGGACATGTGCCTGGGTTGCAAAACCCAAAATAACAACAACAAAAAAGAAACAATGGTCTGCAAGACGCCAGACATCAGACAATAATATGAGAGATATAAAACAGATAAGGTGAGACATATAATTGCCCCAGCTTAATGGCCTGAAAGACGTTCCAAGCCATAGCACAGGGAGGGAAAATGCAGACAGAAATCAAGCAAATTCTCTTGAGTTAAGGTGATGGAGCTGAGTCGATGAAGATAAAGTAAATTAAAATAGGCAGTTCAAAGTGTAGGAGAGAAAGCTGCGCAGCGACAGAACTCTGGACATATGAGATCTGCAGAGAGCCTCTCTCAAGTACATAATAGGATATGGAATTGTCACTTTATCTATCAAGGAAATTGAATTTGTAGTTTAAACTTTCCACGAAGAAAATTCTAGGTCTAACTGGCTTCAGTGGTGAGTTCTACCAAACATTTAAGGAAGAAATAACACCAAATTTGCATCAATTCTTTCAGAATACAGTGAGGCCTTGACTTACGAGTTTAATTCGTTCTGAGACCGAGCTCATTAAGGAGCTCATTAACTCAAATTACTCTGTCAACTCAATGCAAAAAATCCGTGGAGAGACAGCTGATATCTCAAAAAACTCGTTAGTCGGGACACTCGTAAGTCAAGGCCCCACTGTATTGAAGAGAACAAAATATTTTCCACGTAACTTTATGAGAAGAGCATTATCTGAGACTAAAACCAGACAAAGACATTAGAAGAAGAAAAAAAAAAGCTTTATGAACATAGATGTTAAAATTTTAAACAAACTTTTAGAAAATGAAATTTAACAATATATAAACAGGATAATACATCAAGACCAAGAGGAGTTTATCTCCCCCGCCCCACCCCCAAAAAACACACCAAAAAACAGAAAAAGAGCTTTACATTTGAGATTTAATCAATGTAAATCACCCTATTAACAAACTAAAAATGAAAAAAATCTTATCTCAATAAAATGCAGAAACATCCTTTGAAAAAAATCTAACATCCATTCTGATAAAAACACTCAGAAAACCAGGAATAGAAAGGAACATCTTCTACCTATTAAGAACATCAATGAAAAACCTATAGCTAGCATCATACTTAATTTTGAAGGATAAATGTTTTCTTCCTAAAATTAGGAACAAGACAAGAATGTCCATTTCAACCATTTCTGTTCAGCACCTGTGCTGGAGGTTCTAGTCAGTGCAATAAGGCAAGAAAACGAAATGAACGGCATTCAAATTGGAAAGGAGTAAAATTATGTTTATAAGATGAAAAGATCGTCTATGTAGAAAATCTAATGGGCTTTAAAAAAAAAACTATTACAACTAATTAGTGGGTTTAGAAAGGTTGCAGGGTACAATTGGCAAAAATAAAGACTTCTCTATAGTAGCAATGATAAATAAAAAAATGAAGGTAAAAGACTAATACCATTTACAATAGTATCAAAACAGCAATACATCTGATAAAAGGTATGCAAAACCTATATACTAAAAAATATCAAATATTGCTGAGAGAAATTAACGAAGAGATATTTCAATGGATATATAACTTTTCATTGCTCAGATAACTCAATATAATCTACACAAATTGATCAGTAGTTTCAATGCAATGCCTATTAAAATCCAAGCATCTGTCTTTGTAGAAACTGACAAGCTGCTTCTAAAATTTATATGGAAGTGCAAAGGGCATAGGATAGCCAAAACAACTGTGAAAAAGAACACATTTGAAAGGCTAACACTATCTGATTTTAAGACTTATTATAAAACTTTAAACAGATTAATGGAACAGTATCAAGTCCAGAAATGGACCTACACAAATACAGACAACTGATTTTTAACCAAGGTCAAAGGTACTCCAATGGAGAAAGGATATTCTTTTGATTGGGCATCCATATACAAAAAAATGAGCCTCAACCCTTACAAAATTCAACTCAAAATGGATCATAAAACTACAAAACTTCTAGAAAAAAACACAGAAGAAAATCTTTGCACCCTTGGGTTAGGGCAAAGATTTCAAGATATGACACAGAACCATAAAAAAACAAATTGAGAAATTAAACTTCACCAAAATTAGCAAGTTCTGTTCTGTGAAAACACTATTAAAAGAATGAAAAGAAAAAATGAGTCTATCCCCACTATCCATTAATTCCCACTACAAGAACAAATTCTTCATTTCTTAACTTGACACACAAGTCCCTCTTTGAACAGATCCCTAAGAACTATCAGATCTCCCTTCTCAGGTGGAAATGGAAGAATAGTGTTCTGCAAATATGCTAGAAGTTTACTAGAAGCCTGACTGGGTGTGGAATTGCCAGTGCTTATGATGTGTAAAGCTGACACTTTATCATAAAGAAGTGGTGTCATGTGGAGTTCCCAGATGAAAAGTACCAAATCACACGGTCTTGAGCGAGACTCTGAAATCCCAGTGGAGCAAATGAAAAGAGGCAATTGAGTTCAATAGAAGCCAATGTAAAGAATGTCAGAGATGGGCTGAGTTCTTCACCACTGGTCTATAATGCTTCCAAAATGAAACCTGCTGTGTCCCCCCCCCCCCCCCCCGGCCCCAATCTTCCTGGTTGCCCTCCACCTCTTTCTCCCAAATCCCCTAATCTCCAATCTCATTGAACCAACCTTAGTTCATTTCTTACTTGGGTGGTAAGTCACCTAATTGCACTGTGCTCTAAGGCATGTTCCTCACAACAGCCACACTGGGCTTTCAAAATCAGTTTGATCATGCTATTCTCAATTGATTTCTTTTCAGTGGTTCCTGTAACCTGTGCAATGGTCCAAACTCCTGAACACATAGCAGACAAGGCTGTTGACCACCTAGCCCAGGGGTGGGCCAACTTTTTGACTCGAGGGCCACAATGGGTTCTCAAACTGGACCGGAGGGCCGGAACAAAAGCATGGATGGAGTTGTTTGTGTGAACTAATATAAATTCAAAGTAAACATCATTACATAAAAGGGTACGGTCTTTTTTTTCAATAGTTTTATTCATTTCAAACGGGCCGGATCCGGCCCGCGGGCCCCCACTCTTCCCTTTCAGCTGCACTTGTCATTTCTCTCTATAAAGCACATTCCGTCCAAGCTAGCCTCCTTGCAAGTTGTTAACTAAGCACATTCCTAACCTCCTCGATGTTGCAAATACTGTTCTATTTGGGGTGCCTGGTAAATTCCTATCAGTACTTCACATTCCAGCCCAATGGCACCTTCCTTGACCACAGTTAACAATAAGCCTGTACAATACCAGTTAGTTTTTGTTTAGCACCATGTGTCAGATACAATTCCAAATCCTTCACATTTTTTAACACTATTTTAACCGTGCCAACAACCTAGGAAGAAACGGAGACAGAGGAGTTAGCAGCTGCTGCCCCTTCAGTGTACTTATGGAATTTACTTATTTCCCTCCTTGATTTAAGTTCCTGGAGGGTAGAACTGTCCTCTTCACATTGGTGGCAGCTATGCTTATACAGCTCTGGCACATCACTGAAAGGGGAGGACTTCCACAAAGAGCCTCTGAACACACGGCCAGGGCTGTGCCTCCGGGTTCCAGCTGCAGCCTGAGAAGCCCTTCCCAGCTGTTGCTCTCTAAGGCAGTGGTTCTCAACCTTCTGGCCCTTTAAATACAGTGCCTCACGTTGTGACCCAACCATAAAATTATTTTCGTTGATACTTTATCACTGTCATGTTGCTACTGTTATGGATCGTAATATAAATATCTGGTATGCAGGATGGTCTTAGGCGACCCCTGTGAAAGGGTCGTTCGACCGCCAAAGGGTTCGCGACCCACAGGTTGAGAACCGCTGCTCTAATGTCCCCCCCCCCCCCCCCCCCCAGCCTGTGAGAAGCATATGAACATGTTTAGCGTCAGTCCCGGGTGAGCTTAAGGAACCTGCACGTGTTCACCAAGCGGTTCTGCTCCAGTATATGCACATCCTCCTAGGTACCACCAAGCTTTTCTGCAGCGGACTTAAGTTTCCACGCATTTCCACGCACCCAAGAGGTATTCAAAAAATATTCGTTGGTCAACGATGACATTAAATACTCAGGCTAAGAATTCTCAGGAAAGGAATAAGGAGCTTACTTTTCTCTCTCAGTGGGTCCATTTCTGCGGCCATTGGGATGAAATCTGAGTTTGGAGCATTCACCACCGTTACTTTCCTCAAAAAGACACAGGACTCGTGTGCGGGAAGACAAACCTAGGGCGCCGCTCCGGACGTTGCCCAGCGTTGTAATCAGCACCCGACTCCCGCGGCGTCCACGGGGGCCGCGCCTCCTCCCGAGTCCCAGCCAAGTCTCTCGATCGGGAAAGAGACTTCAGCTTTCAGGTTTGCTGGGGACCCGCCAAGTGCATTCTGTCCCGCGTTCACACGAATCTCAGCTGGGTGGGACGGGACGCGGGTGGGACGGGACGCGGCTGGGTACAGGCGTCCAACGGGTCACTCGGGGTCGTGTCGGGCCACCTTCCAGAGCGCGGAGGGCGCCGGCGGGCAGCCCGGTGGCGGCCTCCTTCGCGGAGCGAGTGGCGACCTCAGGGTGGCCGGGCCAGAGCGGAAGTCCAAAAGGCCCGCCCTGCGACTTTGAAACGGGTGCCCCGAACCGCTCCTAGGAGACGGTGATGCCGCGTGCGTCCTCACGCGGGCGTCAGCGCTAACGTCATCACGCTTCCTAGCGTCCTCGCACGCTATTGGCTATTTGTCAAGCTGGGAGCGGAGCTGTGGGAAGGGGGATGACAGCCAGCTGAGCCGGCGGAGTGGTGGCGGGAAAGCTGGCGGACCTGTGTCTTCAGGTGGGGGGACCCAGCTGGTATTTTTTTTTTTTAAGAAAACCCCCCAAATGTAAACCTAGGTAGGTTATTAAATAGATGTTTACAGTTCCCCAGTATCTTTCCTAGACTTCTGGACTGGGAGAACCCGCTCTCCAAAGCGGGGAGGGGGAGGTTTGGAAAGGATCTGGGGTTCTGGGGGGTGGGGGGGGGTGCAAAACTCAGACTGGCGTCTTCAGAGGCCACACCAAGGCTCACCCGCTGGAGGCTTTCTGAGTGAGGACTCGGTAATCTCCAGAAACGAAGTACCGTCCTCACCCTCTCGGGTCTTTGGAGCAAGGAGACAGTTGTTTGAATATTTAACTGAGTAGCAATGAGGCATGTAGTTAGAAGTACTCCAAAGGCCCTGCAAATTCAGCAGTTGTTTCTTTAGAGATAACTTTCTTCGCCCAAAGGGGGAAAAACAAAAATTACATTTTTGCAAGAAAAGAATTAGGCAAAACTTTACATCTGTGGGCGGATTACAATTCCCATTATTAAAATGGATTTTGTCTGGATTTATAAACCCTATCATTTTTTTTCAACAGCATTGGAGGAAATTTCAGTGCTAGCAATATAAATGTTAACTTGAACTAGCCAATAGTTTTAGTGCTTTTTAATAGACTGTTTTTATGGATTGAAGTAGTTTCACTAAACAGACATGTCATAGATGTAGCTCAATTTGGCTTTTTCTTTAACAGTTAAATTTTGTGGTCCTGTGCTCATAATGTTATATATACAAAGTAATGTTAGCAGAATGTATTGAGAAATTTAAAAAATTTGTCCAACGGTGTCCAAATAGGTACGTATTTGAAGTCCTGTTATGGGCTTTCTCTATATTCATTATTAAGAGAATATGATGGTCCCTTCCTCTAAAGTAGCGGTTCTCAACCTGTGGGCCGCGACCCCTTTGGGGGTCCAATGACCCTTTCACAGGTGTCGCCTAAGACCATCGGAAAACACATATATAATTACATATTATTTTGTGATTAATCACTATGCTTTAATTATGTTCAATTTGTAACAATGAAATTGGGGGTCACTACAACATGAGGAACTGTATTAAAGGGTCGCGGCATTAGGAAGGTTGAGAACCACTGCTCTAAACATTATTATGTTAATTATGGAGGTATATCTAATGACCATACAAAAGTTTAATTTAGCTTTGAGTTAGTGAAGATTGAACTTGATTTGGCTTTTAGCAGCCATTAAGTTAACATTAAAACTTGTTGAAAGGAGAAATTGAGTGTGCAAGCTCCAACTCTTTTTCAAAGGTCAGTGTATGACTTTTTCTTCGTGAACTTCTCGCTGACTCCCCAAGGGCTTGCTTGTATCTCCTCTTACACTTGAACTTTGAATATTGTCATATTGTGGTTTAAGTTGGCATCAAACAAGTAGGTATAAACTTGATTCTACAATTTACACTGAAAGTCGATAAGATATATTAGTGTTGGTGAAAGCAAAGAGCAAGCACATCCTGGATACATCTAATACTATATAGAAACAATAAGTCGACACTGTTGATGGAGACAGTAAATGTAGGCAAATAGGTCGATAAATACTGAAACTGCTTGGACAGGTGGAGCTGAACTAACCAGAACCAGGTGTACATCTCTAGAACACTTAACCATATTTTATGATCTCAAAGGTCAGTCAGACTACCTGTTTCATAGTCTTGTTTCCTATAAGATAACCACTTCAGTTCAAAAAGCACCAATAATACCCACCGGCACAAACTTTGAAATGAATTTCTTGCATGAACAGACGTATAAAAACTAGAATAATAGGGTAGATATATTTTTTTAAATATATATATTTTATTGATTTTTTTTACAGAGAGGAAGGGAGAGGGATAGAGAGTTAGAAACATCGGTGAGAGAGAAACATTGATCAGCTGCCTCCTGCACACCCCCTACTGGGGATATGCTGGCAACCAAGGTACATGCCCTTGACTGGAATCGAACCTGGAACCCTTCAGTCCACAGGCTGACGCTCTATCCACTGAGCCAAACCGGTTAGGGCTGAGTAGATATTTTTAAAAATATTGTAAGTAAGTGAAGATTATGAGACTGAAAATGTCCCTTATGCTCATGTAATTGAGTAAAATGTTAAAAATTTCAGAAAAAAAAGCAAGTTTATAATCAATTCATGATCAATATATTCTACATATAACTTTTAAAAATGAAACTGTGAAAAGGTGAAGTTTAGTCCAGCTTTTTACCTCTTCTATTTTTTAAAAAATTTATTTTTACTGTTGTATTACAGATGTTCCCTTTTCTATATTTATTCTGTAATTTATATGGAGCAATACAGAACTACTCCATTATTGCAGAAAGAGGTCAAGATATAAAGTCTTTGAAAATCTACCTTTCTGTTACCAAAGACAGCAGCTGTTATTTTCTTTTAAGAAAACGCCCATGCCAACAATTGCTAGTCAAAGAACATTTTAGGACTTTTACTTTTCACTGTTGTTTAAATATAAATATAAATATAAATATATATAATATACTAATATGCAGATATATACAAATATAATTCTTACAAAAACCTTTGAAGGTATGTGCTATTTTAAAATTATTTATTAACTTTCTGATTATAACAACTAGAAAGTGTCTGAATTGGGATTTGAATCCAGGCACTCTGGTTCCATTGTCACCATTGTTGACCACTATGTAGATGCCTCCCAGTAGAGTAATATAATTTACAGCTAGGGTAATATTATTTATAGCTGGTATAATATAATTTCCAGGTTTGGCTTATATAGCCAATTAGCATTTAGTTGCATTTAGTGAATTATCATTGTACATGTTCTATTTTAATCTTAATACTTTGCAGTTGATTTTAAAGTTGTTGCACAGGATTTATATTGTGGGGTTACTCTTCCATCTAGAAAACCATTCACACTTCAAGAGTCTTCAGATGTTCACTGATGGTCCTTCAACATTTTCTTTCCTAGAAAAATCATGTGTCTGCTTCAGTCCTCCAAGCTCCACCCCTAGAATGTGTAGGCAGCTGGGCGGAGCCTAAGCTGAGTCCTCTCCAGTGAAGTCAGCTGGATGTAACAAGCCTGGTGGGGGAAGAGCTTCCTGGTCTGTGTTCTCTTATGTTTTTGTTGTTGTTGTTTTCTTTTTCATTCTCATTCCTTGCACCTTCCCCCATTCTTTTCGTTAGCTTTTTCTCTGGTTACTTATTCAGCCGCCTCTTCCTGCTGGCACAGTTTACTCCCTCTCCGGCCTGACTTCCTCATTTCTCCTTTTCTCTTTTAACTGGAGGGGAAAGGGTGTGTGTGTATGTGGAGAATGGAAACGGAAAAGAAATAAGTTTTGTAGAAAACTAAAGAAAATTTCATGGAATTTGGAAATTGTCCTTGCAAAACATTCTGTTGAGAAACACCTTTTCCATAATTCCCTTCTTTTAACCTTCATGGAATTTCCCCCCCTCTCTTAAGCTTTTAATACTCTGAACTTCTTTCTCCTCTTTCTTCCTTCACGTCCTTTTAAATGGCTTTGCATATAGGGAAAGCATGACAATAATTTAAAATTAATTTTGACCTTTTTTGATGAAAGATTAATTTGAAGAATAGCAGTTAAAATGTGGGGGAAAAACAGGATTAATAGTAAACATTCTTTTAAGAAAGTTTAAAAGCCAACATTAAAATTACATAGCAAGGTGGTGATCACCTTGAATGAATATATTCTTTAAGTAATGTTCCTAATATCCATTCTGACTTTTTAGACAGGTTCAGCATACATAATATAAAGGAGAAAAGAGGTAGTTACCATACACTTTAAAGACACCTAGCCTTTGCTCTGACCAATGTTTCTCAGTGGTTAGAGTGTCTGCCTGTGCATCAAAGGGTTGCAGGTTAGATCCCCAACCCAGGTGGGGGCTCTTGCCGCAGACCATGTGTCTCTTTCATCTCTCTCTCTCTCTCTCTCTCTCTCTCTCTCTCTCTCTCTCTCTCTCCCTCTCCCTTCTACTCTCTCTAAAATGCAATGGAAAAAATATCCTTGGTTGAGGATTTACAAAAAAAGAGAGACCTAGCCTTAAATTAGACTTTAACAAGAGTTTTAAATTAGTCATGTATTTTTGAATAGTAATGTGTATCTATCATAGTATAAATTCAAATAGATAAAAAAATAAACAAACAATAAAGTGATATTGTTGAAAGTAAGTCTCCCTTCCTCCCCTGTGTTAGGTAGATCCAAAGAGGCAACCACTGCTGCCACTGGCTTGTTTATGCTTCCTGAGATACTGTATGCATTCACAAGCATACATGCAATTAGTCTTCCTTTTTATTAATCGAATACTTACTTTTTTGCACCTTGCTTTTTTCCACTTAGTATATTTTAGATGTATGTATACAGATGCCTCACTTTTTAACAGCTATGTAGTATTTCCTTATATGATATATTTTCTGTATCAGTCCTCTACTGATGGGTATTTAAATTGCTTACAACATTTTGTTATTCTAAATAACGTTGCAGTGAATATTATCACACTTATGTTACTTTGAATATGTGCAGGTCTAATAACTTCTAGAACTAGATTTTTTGAGTCAAAGGATATTTGCATTTTTTATTTAGATAGCTATTGAGGGGTTGCCCTTGACAAAGGCCGTTCCAGTTATGCCCCAAAAGCAGAGTGTGATTGCTTCTCAGTGTCCTCATTAACATGTTATCAAACTTTCCGATCCTTGAAAATCTAAGTGAAGAATAGTAATTTATTTTTTTATTTTGCATTTCTTTAAAAACAATTTATTGATTGATTTCAGAGAGAGAAAGTGAAGGGGGAGAGAGAAAGAGAGCAAGACAGAGAGACATTGATTTGGTGTTTTCATTTATGCATTTATTCGTTGCTTCTTGTATGTACCCTGACCGGAGATTGAACCCTCAACCTTGATGTCTCAGGTCAACATACTACACTCTAACTAACATGCTACACACTAACCCACTTCTGTCATTATAAGTGAAGTTGAACATTCTGCATTTTCTTTCTGTGAATTAGCTGTTCATTTCTCTACCCATTTTTTCTGTTGGGATTTTGGTCTTCTCCTTATTGACTTCTAGGAGCCCTTTAAAGATTAAATAAATTAGTTATTTGTCTGAAATATGAGTTGTGGATATTTTTCTCCAGACTATGTTTTGATTTTGAAATGGTGAGAGTTTTATTTTTTGGTGGGGATAGGCAGACTTCTGCTTTTAAGCCAAATGTATGTATCCATTTTTTTTGTTTATATGTTCTGGATTTGGGGTTATATTTTAAAAGGCTTTTTCTACTATTGTCTTTTTTTAAATCCTCCCACTTTTTTCTTTCTTGTTTTTATATGGCTTTATTTTTATGTTTAAATCTTTGATTCATTTGAAACTCAGTTTGGTGTAGGGACCCACCTTTATTTCATTGGTCTGCAAAAATGAACCAATTGATAATGGACCTGGTTGATTAGCTCAACTCCCCATAGACGTCTTTCTTATACTTTACTTCCCTAGTACCTGGCATGGTGCCTGAAAAACTGTAAGTAGCTGATGAATCTTTGATAAACTAAATTGAAAGGAAATTTCTCGATATATCATCTCAGTTATCTGTCATTTTAGTGTTGAAAGAGAAAATGATACCACTAACACAGTTGATTTCTCCTTCATAAAACCTTAGAGTCATGAAATTTTAGATCCAGAGATTAGAACAATTATTCACTCAACAAATAACTGAGTTCCTGTTACAGGCATTCTATATGGGAAAGCAGAGACACTAAACAAGTAGGTCATGTGGTTTAAGCGCTGTGAGTCAAAATGGAGCAGTGCAGGGACAATAGAGAATGGCAGGGAGTCCAGTGCTACTGGAAGCACACCAACCTGGACTGAAAAAGTGCACTGACTATTTAATTGTCTGGGTACATGTGCAAACAAGAAATTGTAAGGTGGTGGAGGTTAAGCCTCAGGAGACAGTCCTAGGTATCCCCAGGGAGCTGAAGAGATAATCATTTGTCTCTTTCTGCGTCCATGCTATATTTAGATTAGACTGTAAACTAGTTGGCAAACTGTAATTGTTAGGGTAATTTTACTATCAATATTATGCATGGTTAGACTGACATGAGTGTTCTTTAAGCAGATTAACAAATTTGTTGTTCAGATAAGAAAATAAAGTAATTTTATGCAATTAAAGCCAAAACTATATTCTATCCTTGGTCATGTCAGCCATGACTCTCCTCCCTGATGGTGGAAGTCTAGTCAATATTTCTGGCAGTAATTTTCAAACAATGCTAAAAAAACAAAAAAAAACACCACAAAACTTAGGGGAAAAGGCATAAGGAACTGGTAGAAAGACTTGAGGTACCACTGTCTTATACTCTTTGCTTTTATCTTTTAATCTCTTATCCTTCAGGTAAGATTAGATTTGGAAGTAATTTGAAGTCTGACCACCATGTGTGCATGGAAGTGACAGGCCACTTTTAGGAGCTCATCACTGAATATGGCTTAATTCCAATTAGAGACAGAGATGATTGTCTGAAAGAGCTGGAAGTTGAAAATTTTCTAGTGGAAACCCATTGAATAGAATCGGGGACCCTTTAATGTGTGCAGCATTTTGTGGATATGATGCTTGTATGGAGAATGAGTAAATCTACCAACATTTCTTAGTTGCTGAGCTATGTTTTGCCAGGATTGTCAAATTCCAAGTTAGGAGAATAGCATGTTCCCTCAGTATATTGCCACCAGAATCAGCTTTAATGAGCATTTCTAATATCTTGATTTATTCTTATTTCTTCCTATATGTAATAAGAAGATACTTACCAAAATTTGGCATAGAGGATATAGATTTATTTTTGAAGAAGGTATCTAGATATTTTAACTAAAGAAAATAAATGTATTATTAATGTTTTATTCCATGGAAGTCAGGACTAAAGTCCACATAAATCAGGATCAATTTATATTTATAGTCGTATCACTCACTGAGCTTATTTCAATATAAATTGTTAAACTTATCCTTTTCTAATATGCTTTTACTTGCAAATGGGTTGTAATACCAGAACTACTTCTTAATTTTAGAGTTTATCTCCCATTGACTCCCTCCCGCCTCTCCCCCTCTACCCCCTGCCCTTGCCCCAGGCCTTCAGCACCCTATTGTATGTGTTCATGGGTTATGCATATATGCATACAAAGTCATTGGTTAACTACCTCCCCCCTCACCTTTCCCCCCACCTTCTCTCAGAGATTCTACACTGTTCCATGCTTCCGGTATTTATTGCTTTTAGAGAGAGAGGAAGGGAGAGAGGGGGAGAGACAGAGATAGAGATAGAGATAGAGACAGAGACAGAGACAGAGACAGAGATAGAGATAGAGATAGAGATAGACATAGAGATAGAGGACACTGATGTGAAAGAAACATTTATTGGTTGCCACCATATGCACCTGACCGGGTGTAGAAACTGCAAACTAGGTATGTGCCCTGACTGGAAATGGAACCTGCAACCTTTTGGTGTATGGGATGATGCTCCAACAACTGAGCCTGGCCAGGGCACTACATATTTTAGAAAAAGGTTTTCAGAGATGTTGGATTCCTTATGTGACACAGAGCTTATATATTTGGATCTTCCAATGCTTGACACATAGCTAGTACTCCATACACAGTCAATGAAATAAATGTATTGAAAATCTAGTACTTTACTACTTGCAGTAAAAATAACATAGGAAACAAGGAAATGCCTTCAAAGATTTCAGGTATATAAATTGCAGTCTGGAAATATCATCATTTACTAATCAAGATTCTCCTCTGAACATGGCATATGAATCTAGTATAATTTGGAGAATTCACTACCCCTAAAATAAGGTTTTCATCTCCCTCCAGATTCCTAAAATGACTTCATCTGGGTAAACCTGGCTGGCATTGTTTCAATTTCTTGATTTGCCTGCTATGTGACCTTTGACAAGTCAGTTTCTTCTTTTGTACTGAGGATAATAATAGTTCATCTGCTAGTTTCTAGTGAAATTAAATCAGATAATGTTTATAAAATTCCCAATTTGTAGTTTTCAACAATATGTAATTTTATTAATATAATAATGTGTCCTTCCATTTAATCTTTGGAAAAACAGTATAAAATGCAAATACCGCTTGTGTCACTTTTTGATATTTCAAGTGTTAAATGACCAAATTGCTTGATTAATCTCTTTTTACCCTTAGAAAAATGGAAAAAGAATCTGTCAGCATTTAAACTTTGAAATAGACTAAGAAGCCCAGCTATTAGCAGGCTCAGAGGTTGAGAGTTGTCCCAGGAACCAAGAGGTCACAGGTTCAATTCCCTGTCAGGGCACATGCCCACATTGCGGACTTGATCCCCATAGGGGATGTGCAGGAAGCAGCTATCAATGATGTTTCTCTCTCGTGGATGTTTCTATCTCTCTATCCCTCCCCCTTCTTCTCTCTCTAAAAATCAATAAAAACACATTTAAATTTTTTTGAAATAGATTAAGAAAATCTATACCCTGAGAACAAGGAAGACAATATTAAAGTTTACTAACCTTCAAATAGTTGGAGTCCTCTTTCTCCCCACCCCCCCCCAAAAAAAAACCACAGAGTTTTAACCAAAAGAATAGGTACTAACAGAAATGCTTCTGCTGAATGATAGAATATTTTATTCAAATTGAATTTTATTTTAAAGATCTTGGTTCTCAAGGGACCCAATAGTTTAGACACCTGCACATTTTACAGTAAATGACAAAGAATGGCATAAAAACTCATAATGCTTATAGTTGTTAAGTACATGAACAATTTCTGCAGTGGGCTTAATTACAGTTGTAAAAAGAAACAATTTTGGGTCTAGACTTAAAGTCTCAAAGCTTTTTGGGTCCAACTACCTATTTTACGGTAAAACTCAGTGTCCATTATTTTGCCACAGCACAATGGCCTTTGGACTCTGAGAACCTTCTTCTCGTCACGCTGCTGTCGTCCTGCTGGCCTATTGGAAATTTTCACTTCATTTCTGAATAAAGGAAACATTTCTATATTGTTAAAGAGTTTGTTTTAATATGTCTTTTTTTTTTCTTTAGTGTCTAAAGATGGATTTTAAAATTGAACACACTTGGGATGGTTCTCCAGTGACGCATGAGCCAGTGTTTGTCAGGCTGAACCCAGGTGATGGAGGAGTGATGTTGAAAGTCAGTGCTCCATTTTTCAATGATCCTCCAGCCCCGCTTGGAGAACCAGGAAAGCCTTTCAAGGGACTGTGGGATTATGAAGGTAAGTGGAAGTACAGTGTTTTATTGCAGACATAAATCTTTTTATAATAACCTCTCACAGAGCTATTATTTTATCTTGCTGTAAGGAAGTGAGTGCTTCTGAGCAACTGACATATGCAGTGTGTGATATTTCCTACCAATCTCTCATTCTGACTTTTTCACCATTACCTATGCGACTTTAACTCTATAACTAGAACAGTGAAAAATGGCAATTACAAATCCAGACTTCCAAATTGCTGCCATATGTCCTTCCTTTACTTCTGTTACCTAGTCTGAGAAGAGTTCAGCATTCTTGTTTTGTCTTCAGATTGCCACTTTAACCTTATAAACCTTCTTTATGGAAGTTTTAGGGTGTTTTACTTATTATAGAAACACTATCAACCTCAATATGAAATGTAGTTTTTATTTTATATGTACTGACAAGTAATCTCACATATCAAACTAAGGTTAAAAGAAACCATAAAATTACACTTTCAGGTTTGCTATATGATCCCTGTCTAATGTTTCCTAATTAAGCTACCAAACTTATCTTTGTAAAAAGACTCTTTATGATGCCATTCCCCACATCACAAACCATTACTATTCCGGAGATAAAGTTCAAATCCTTCCTTTAAACTTTCTGGGGACTCATGAATGGGGCTATCATATTCAACCAAAACCTCTTGATTTCTAAAAGGCTACTATCCATGCACATTCTCACCCATGTACCTTTTCTCGTTCTGTTCCTCCTGCGTCTAATGCACATGGTTCAATGTCTAAATCAAGTTCCATTTATTCAAAGAAACCTTTCTTTTTAAATTGATTTTAGAGAGGGTTGTGGTAAGAGAGAAAGAGAAACAGCCATGTGAGAGAGACACAGTGTTCAGTTGCCTCTCAAATGCGCCCTGACCGGGGATTGAACCCACAACCTAGGTATGTGCCCTGACTGGAAATTGAACCCGTGACCAGGTACGTGCCCTGACCTGGAATTGAACCCATGTCCTTCCAGTGCACAGGACAGCACTCCAACCAACTTAGCCGTATCGTCCAGGGCCAAAGAAACCTTGGATGATTCTTCTAGTCCCTACTAACGTCTACTTTATACCATCTGTATGGCATGCATTTTGTCAAGATTAATTTATAAAATGTTAAACACATGTTGTCTATTACTGATACAGAGCTTGTATATATCAGCTTCCCATTGGTGTACACACCAGTGGGACTTATCAACTCAACAAGTACCAAACTCAACTTACCCACTTTTCTCATAAACCTGCTCTTTCCCTAGCTGCCCAGTCTCAATCAAATCACTGAATATAGAAATGTGAATTTTTTCCAAGATATTTTCTCTCACTCTCTATGTTTGGATTTATCTATGAAGTCCTACCAATTTCCCCTCCTAAACATTTCTCTGTTTCAGTACCCCTTCTGCATTCCCATCATCTCTTCATCATCTTTTACCTCAAATAGGACAGAGACTTCTAAATAGTCTTTTTGCCCTTAACTTTATCCTTCTCTCTTGAAAGGTTGAGTGATCTATCAACAGGGGAACTAAGGGGACATCTGTAATACTTTCAACAATAAAGATACATTTAAAAAGAAAAAAAGAAAAATTTAAAGTCATTATTCAGCTACTTAAAAACCTTCTCAGGCTTCTGCTCCTCCCCAGATAAGTTCTTCTTAATATGATTTCTATATAAGATTTTTCATGACCTGGCCCCTTATTCTCTTTGTAGCATCACTTATTAATACATTGAAAGGTTTACTTATTTGCTGATTTGGTTATTGCTCTGTAGACTACTTGTCAAATATCATGGATATCTTTTCATATAAAAAATATTTAACTGTCTTTGATTTTAATGGTTACATACATAGAATACATAAATTTCATAATTTATATGGTAGCTTTCCTACATAATAGAAGATTTATTTATATAATAGGCAATGATCCTATATAATAGGAGATAACCATTTAGGTAATATCTAATTTTTGAGCAATACTTTGATGACTTGCACTATATTTACTTATTTTTCTAGTTGTCTGATTATTTCCTTAAGATAGATTCCCAGAAAAAGATAATTGGCCTAAAGTCTATATGATAATGTTGATTTCTTTACAACCTCACCAGCACTAGGCTTTACTCATCTTTTTAATTGATGGCAATCTGATATGGAAAAATTTAATGGTGATTTATTTCTAAGCAATGTCTATTTATTTTCTTTGTCCCTTTTCCTACTGAGGATACAGCTATAATTAAAAATAATGAGTTAATTTATTTTATACTCTAAAGGAATAAATAAATAATTTTTGTTGAAGCATAATTAAATTCTCAATATTTTGTATCTCTGTTTTCAAAAGTTGTAGAAGCATTTTTCTTGAATGACATAACTGAACAGTACTTAGAAGTTGAACTTTGCCCGTAAGTATAAATTTTTTTTTAACTCATTACTATATTACTTGAACACATTGTTTTCTAGGTATAAATCATGTGGTCATAGTAAAAATTTACTAATTTCAACAAACTAGGGCAAATGCCAATCTGAACTATATATAATTTCTTATTTTCAAATAACTATATAATCTAAAATATATGTTTAAAACAGGTTTGGCAAAAGTAGGTTTAAAGTTGTGAGTATGCAAAACAGAGTCTATTCTTATATTATTATTTATTAACTATTGTATTATTTCCCATATAAACAATTGTAAGCCTACTTTTGTCACACTCTGTATATATTATAGATATTTGAAAATAGTACATTAATGTTATTTTCATTTTACTATGTAGTTGGTCTTTTTAATAAATTTGAAAATAATTTTTTTTTGCAAATGAAATATTATAATAAAACAGAAACTCATTATTTATTCTATAAATTGGCATTATGTCCTAGCTACTCAGAAATAGAGACGTATAGATATAATAAATTAAACTAATGTATGAAAATGTTTCTTTTAAGAAATTTTAAAAATAACTACATTACACTTTCATTTTATGTATTTGTTAATGTATTCACGTGTTTCTTCATTTAGTCCTCATTTCTTAAAATTTAAATTCTTTATTGTTTAAAGTATTAAATGAGTCTCCTTTTCCCCCCATTGACCTCTCCCCGGCCACCCCCATCCCTCATCACAAGCCCTCGTACCCCTATTGTCTGTGTCCATTGGTTATGCTCATGTGCATGTGTACAAGTCCTTTGGTTGATTTCTTACCCCCTCACCCCCCGCCTTCCCTCATAGGCTGTACAGTAATCTCCATTTATTTATTGAGTGTGTACTATGTCACTTTGTGTTCAGTGCCAGGGATAAATCACACATCGTTTTTTCTAGACTCATTTAAAGTGTTAACCTTGCAATCTCTTTGTTCAAATTTGACCATTCCTTTGGGAACCTTCTTTACCTAGTTGACAATATTTGTCCTGTAGATATGAAAAAAATGAATTTATGCCCACCTCTCATCTATATTATAACAAATTTTAAGTTAGTAAAATATTGAGTAATGAATATTTTTTTTGTATTGTGATTATCATTTTAAATGGCATTTAAATGTCTTTCAGTATCTAGTATCCATTAGCCTTTGTAGGCTGGGCAGAAAGTTCCAAACAATCAATTTAAACAATATTTTAGATATCATTTTCTTTTCCCTTAATTTGATTTTTTTGCTAACTCTAATGTGGAAAATGTAGCTGTTTCCAATTATATTTTTCAGAGCAATAACCTAGTATCTTTGTATGTTACCTTTCAACTAACATGCCAAAATATTTTATTGAAAAATATGGTTGTCATAAACTGTCACATGAGGAAAAAAAATATCCACCCATTGTGTGATTATTTTCACCATACAGGTGAGAATAAGGCAAAAAGATTTATAACTTGTCTAAAAGACAGTAAAGAACTTGGATCTACTAGAATTCTAAAGTTTCATCCTTGGTTTTACTTTTATTAGATAAAAATACCAGTTTATTTTCATAAAGAGATTACTTAGCACTGGATGAACAGGATAATTAGATTCTCTTTTGTTAAGATATTACATAATAACTATTATGTACAAAATTAATGTTCTAAAAATTAAAAAAATCCTTAAAGTAGTTTGGTTTCATATATATCGGTACAGTCAATAATCAAGAATCAAGGTTTTGCTTCAGGCAATCAATTCCTGTAATAATTAGTCTCTAGGAAAACAATGTGAAGAATATTGTTGTTTTCATTTATAAGAACTTTTACTTCTCCTAGGATATTATTAAGCTTGCATCATAACAATAAAAATAAGCAGAGGAAAGAATACTTGTCATGTGTTAGAATAGTTTTCGGAAGGAAATCCTCCCTGAAAAGCTCACAATAGACTATCTGTATAGAAGTGTTTAGATATAGGCTTTTCCAGAGACAATAAATTTCTTTCATGTAACTACTCGAAAATCTTTGATTCTTATTGACCCGGCTAGTCCCAATTATGCTCTTTTATTAGACTTTCCTTTTGAGGATATGTTGTTTCTCTTTGAAAATGTGACATTGGTGTCTGAACTAATGGTAGAAAGCAGGAAAACACAAGAGGCAGACAGATACAGTTTTAGACAACCTATATTTTATATTTTCTTTATTCCTCATGAGCTTGAAGACAGTTTTCTTATAGAAATAACCTGTAGTAAAGTTGTTGGATTCACCTGGAAATTGGTGCCAGCTTCTTTTAGGGTACTTTTGTTTTTGAAACTAATTTTATTACAAACTAGAGGCCTGTTGCACGAAAAGATTTGTGCAATAGGCCTTCCCTTCCCCTGGCTGCCGGCACCGGTTTTCCTCCGGCACCCAGGACCCAGGCCTTCGCTCCGGCTGGAGCCGCCTTCAGTCTTCGCTGCTCCAGCCTGAGCCGCCTTCAAGCCTTCACAGTCCCGGCCGGAGCCGCCTTCAGTCTTTGCTCTGCTGCTTCGTGCCTACTATGCAAATTAACCGCCATCTTTGTTGGCGGTTAATTTGCATATCTCACTGATTAGCCAATGGGAGGCGTAGTGAAGGTATGGTCAATTACCATGTTTGTCTATTATTAGATAGGACTAGAGGTCAGCCCAATGCATGAAATTCATGCAAGAGTAGGCCTTTCTTCTCCAAGCTACCAGCACCGGCTTCCCTCAAAGCCCCAGCTTCCTCTGGAAGGACTCCAGTCTAATTAGCATATTACACTTTTATTATCATAGATGCAAAATACTATAATATCCCCCACCCCTTTGCTGAGTTTTCATCTTTTGACTGAAATCTTTTATATAGTTTTATATTTAAATAATATAAAAAGCAATCTGAACATGTATAGCTTTTTTTTTTTTTTAAATATATTTTATTGATTTTCTACAGAGAGGAAGGGAGAGGAATAGAGAGTTAGAAACATCAATGATGATAGAGAGTCATTGATTAGCTGCCTCCTGCACGTCCCCTACTTGGGACCACGCTCGCAACCCAAGCATGCACCCTTGACAGGAATTGAACCTGGGACCTTTCAGTCCACAGGCCGACACTGTATCCACTGAGCCAAACTGGCTAGGGCCATCTTTTGATTATTTGGAAATTTAGTTACATCCATTGCAGATATAAAGAAGAGTGAAGAAAATAATGTTTGTTTCTTTCATACACTCATGAGGAATTTTAATTTCCACAGCCATGGACAACATTTGGTGCTTTTATTATCTGGAAGAAGAAATGTGTGGAAAGTAAGTAAATAAAAATATGAGACAAAGTTCTTAAGTGTGTAAGATCTATGTATACATTATAATATTTAATATATATGTTTAACTTATAAATCTGAATTTAACTTTTATATTTCACATATCATTTCTGTAGCAAGAACTTGCTCTATCATTCGAAGTGTCCAGAGGAGAGACAAAATGGGAAGGCAGAGCTTATCTTCCTTGGAGTTATTTTCCACCAAATGTGACAAAATTCAATTCATTTGCAATTCATGGATCTAAAGATAAAAGAATCTATGAAGCTCTTTACCCGATACCTGAGCATGAACTGCAACCAGGACAAAAACCTGATTTGTAAGTAGAAAATGAATGAAGATAGTTCCAACTGTGAGGGTTTTTTGGAAATTAATTTTTGGTAGAGCAGTGATAACATTTTTCAGTCAAAGGAGACGTGTGCAAGCACCTAGTGGGGTACTGTGTTCCCTGATGGTTCTTAGTAAATACTTGACAGACTGTGGACCCACTTAGTCTCTCTCACTGCTGTAAGTACAGCACTTATGTTTCCATGGCAATATGAGAAAAATCTTGCTTACTGAATATTGGAACAGCTGCTGTAGAAGTATTGTTACAAATTCATTTATCATCCCTTTCAGAGCTGACTGGCCAGAGACATTCAGATTCTTGGTGAACAAAGGGTTAATAAATTCTTTCCCTTGCTGCTTGAGAATATGACCTTCAATTAACTCTCTAGCTGTCTTCCCTTGGTAACCTTATAAGGATAAAAATGTCATCTAGGTTTCTGGGCAACATAACTTATAACAAAGATGACTCCTAAGTTGCTAAATTGCATCTGGACAGATAGTTTTATGAATAAATTATAAGTACCTGATGGAGGACAGCATCGCTTTGGATTTCCCTTTAACAGTCATATTCTCTGTGGAGACCCTAGAAGCTATGCCTGTGGACTTATTACAAGAGATATTGGCCCCTGTGGGCACCAGGCATGTAAACCCAGGTATCTCCTACACTTGCCCGATTTGAGTCGTATCTCATTGAAGCTGTCACTTAAGGAGAATATAGCTCCTGTCCAGCCATATGAATGCCTCATGGATTGCAGCAAGCTTTACTCCCTTGGGAAAGCCAGATTCTGTCCTAGGGCAAGCTGGGGTTCCTGCTCTCTAGCTCTCTGAGTGTACTCAGTGTGGCCAAGACAGCCTGGTGAGTATGTGTGTTCAGAAGAGCTAACAGAGACATCCTAGTGTTGCCAGTGGAATTGGGGTCCTTTCACAGAGTGATAGGAAAGCATTCTGGAGACCCGTGTATGGGAGGATGAGAAGCAGTGGTAAGATTTATTGTAGAAGCAAAATCAAAGGACTGCCCTGGATTCAGCTCTGTCCCACTGTGAAAGAAGTCCAGCCTTGTCTTCATCAAGTCAAGAGCAAAGGCCAGTGCCCATGAATTCTGTGCCATTGGTTCAGTCAAGTTCAGTCCCTGTCCTCATTGACTTGCTGAGTCTGTGTTCACAGCTGTGCTCTGGCTGGTGCTGTGCCATGGTCACCATCTTGGCCCCTATTGGGCAAGCGCTTAATTCCAGCAGAGGAATTTCTCCAGCAGTTTTTCTTCTTCCCCTGGTAATGACCAATAATGGACCTTCCTGTCCTCTTCAGGGATTAGGCCCTGATACAGCAGGCCCCTGGGCAGCCTGTGAATGCTCAACCTCCTACTGAAGCAGGCTTAGTGTCCGACTCAGCTTCCTAGTTTATTATACTTAATGATGTCTGATTCCTTTGCTCCCTTCCTTTATTAATATCTAGCTGTCTTTGCTAACACTCGTGGACTTTGCACCATGGTGGACTGACTCTCCTGTCATTTTACCCCTGAAAATGCTGTCCTTCCTTTCCCCGTTTGCCTTCTCCTTCCTGTCATACTCTTTCTTCACTCACTCTGCCTTCATCTCTTCTAGCCTATTCCTTTTTTTCTGCCTGACACACTTTGCTCTCTTTCCTCTGCTTTTCTCCCCAGTCTTGACACTTCCTACCTAGCCTCCCTTGTTTTCTCTTAACCTTCACTGTTGGTTCCTGAACCTCTTCATCTGGAATTGACACTTGAGACTCAAACTGGTTCAGTCTGGCCAGGTAAGCAGAATGGGCCCAGGATCTAGATGCAAGTGACTCAGGGCCCTTATATCAAGATGGCTTGTTTCTCTGGCTCTTTACCAGCTAATATCTTCTTATATTTTAGCTCCTTAGTGCTATATGTTCGACTCCTCAAAGTATTTGTTATTGGAGGCTTACCCTAGGTAAAAGTGTGACTATGCTGTTGGCCAGGGCCCAGCCAAGGCAGAGTGATCTGCTGCAGAGCTAAGTTCCACTGCAGCATGTTAGCTAAACCTTTCTCTCCCAATTAAACCACAATAGAAATCTCTATAATTTTTAATGGATGTTCCCAGGAAGAAAAGAGCTAGGATTAACACTCTTTCAACCTCCTTTGCTTGGGCAAAGGAGTCTATCCTCTTATCTATGGAGCTGAAACTTCTAAAATAGTAATTCATATGACTGATATAAAGTATGTCAAAGTTTAAATGTAAAAACATCTGTAAAAATATAATATGATTTGTTTAAGGCTAAATGGGATGAGTCAGGTTTTGAGGGTAGATTTTAAGTGCTTTGGGATGTGGGTGAATGTTTTCAAAGCTTAATGTTTGAGAGCTAGAGTGAGAAAATTATACATACAGAATATATCTTACCTTTGGTGTTCTTAAAATAGAATGTTGTCCTATCACAGATGTGACAGAGTGAATAGCCTTTCAGGTCACCTATTTTTCAAATGCATAATTCATTTCAATTCCCACCTTCTTTTTCTTTGCATTTAGCCACCGTCTGGAATACTTCAAGCCTTTCAGTTTTAACACACTTCTTGGAGAAGAATGGAAACAACCAGAATCTGACCTGTGGCTAACAGAGAAACCTGATGTATAAGAGTATAGTAGATGACCAAATCAATCATTTCTTCTCTATACTTTTTAAGGTAAATCATCCTATATAATACAAGCATAGTATGCAAATTGTCCCCTCGACAGGGAGTTGTCTGGGAGTTCGACCAGGGGGTGGGGCCAGCCAGCGGAAGGGAGGGAGGCCCTGGCTGGCAGCCAGCAGCCGCTAGGGACCCTACCAGTGCATAAATTTCGTGCACTGGGCCTCTAGTAATAAATATAATCTCTTTCAAGTATAATGTGCAAACATTTCAACAATAAGTATTTTCATAAAGGTCAATGAAAATAATAGTATTTCTCTGACAAATTTTGTATAAATTGACAAGAAAATGGAAAGTTTGTAGATTATTATATCTATAAAGTTAAAATTTTTCTTACAGTCATTTAGTCCAGGAGCCACAGTGTCAGTAAATTCTGTCATCTGCTTCACATCATCCTTACACTAAATATCCCTGACTCTGTCAATCAAATTATTATTTCTCTTCTCACTTCCCTAAATCTTAGCTAGCCTGAGATAGGAAAATCTTATTTTCACATTTTTGAACTCCATGTACATTAATTCTTTACTCAGAATCTTTTCATTCTTGAACTGGGTAGAAAACAAGGATATATTTCAGTCGAACAGGAAACCCACATCTGTTAAGGCATCATTAAGATACATGTGTTATTTAAATTAGCTATTTTTCCTGTCTTATGACTATTTTTACTTTGTAGAAGAAATGGAATTCAGGTAACAGCTTCTGCTTTTATTTATAAAGAAATGCCATTTTCTGAATGCTAGTAAACAATGTGTTGAATGTACTCATTTTGTAAACATCAAAACATCATGGTCTACAATTTTTAAAATTTCTGTTATAACATATTTCAGAGCTATAAGCAATCTAGTAAATCATTTATGAACTTCTCTACCTGTTCCTTCTCCAGCATTCTAAACTTAAATAATTAGCAGTTTTACAGAAGAAACTTTAAAAAGAGAAATCTTTATTGTTGAAAGTATTACATATATTTCCTTCTTCCCCCCATTGACCCCTTCTAATCCAACCCTGCTCCCCACCCCAGGCCTTCACTACACTATTGTCAGTGTCTATGGGTTATGAATATATGCATACAAGTTCTTTGGTTGATCTCTAGAAACTATTACTTATGCAGGTACCTAGTTCCTACCCACTACATACATTCTCCTGTTCTTTACTGACAGAACATTAATTTTTAGGGGCTCTACTCAAAAACTACATTTTCCCAGATGCCTTTGCAGATATAAATGACTCTATAAAACAGTTCACATCAATGAGATATGAGTATATAGTATCTGGTGGGGCTTAAAGAAAAGATGCTTTAAAGATGAAAGACTCAGCTGCCATACACATTTTGTCCTTCGCCCTCCCCTTCTTTTTCTTGAGTTGCAGAATGAATCCCTGAGGTAACACACTAGCTTCATTGTGTCAGCAAGGAGCCAACCCAGGGATAGGTAGTTGAGTAGAAAGACAAAGGAGCCTGGTTTCTGAACTATGCAGTAGAGTAATCTATCTGGACTGTCCAGCTATATAGGAGAGAATAAATGTCTAATTTGTTTTCCCCAAAGTGATTTATTGATTCAATGCAATCCAAGTTTAAAATCCTAGGAGGCTTTTTGGGGATAGAAATTGACAAGATGATTCAAATTTTGTGTGGAAATGCCAAAACAGTTTTGAAACACAATGAAGTTGGAAGACATATACCAACTGAATCAAGACTTGTTACTAATCTTCAGTAGTGAAGACAGTATGACCTTGGCATAAATTTAGACAAATATCAATGGAACAGAATAGAGAAACCAGGAAGAGAACTATGTAGAGTCAGTTGACTTGTGACCAAGGTGCCAATGCATTTAAGAGGGAAAGGATAGTCTTTTCAACAAATGGTGTTGGAATAACTGGGAAAAATATGGAAAAAAAAATGAACCTTGACCTCTAACATACTCCAAAAGAAAAAAAAATGAACCTAAATGTAACTGGTAAAATAAAAAATTCTTGGAGAAAATCTTCACAATCTGCAGGAAACAAATTTCAAATAGGACATAAAAAGCACTCACTAAAATAAAAAAACACACAAATAAATTGGACTTTATCAAAATTAAATGCTTCTCATCAAAAGCCTTGAGTGAGAATGTGAAAAAGCAAGCCAAAATTGGGATAAAATATTCAAAACACACATATCTGCCAGAGGACTCTTACCTAGAATATGTAAAGAACAGTATCAGTAATAAAAAGACAAGCCAGTTAAGGAGCAAAAGAGTTGAACAGACACTTCCCAGAGGAAAGCATACAAATGGCCAATCAGTATATAGAAAGGCCCTCAACCTCACTTATCAAAGAAATGTGAATTAAAACCACAGGAAGATGCTACTGAATGACTAAAATTACAAAATACGCAATGGCTAATTGGCTAAAAAAAAAAAACCCACAAAAAACAAAACAGCAGAAAACAAAACAACAACCCTGAAAATGAGAACATGGAGTAACTGGAATCTTTCAACACTGTGGGTAGGAATGTAAATGGTACAACCACTTGGGAACTATTTGGCAATTTCTAGTATAGTTAAATACATTCCTACCCTATGATTGAGCAGTTTCATTCTTAGATATATACTCAAGGAAAATGAATGTTCTTAGCAGCTTTATTCATAACAGCGCCAAACTGTAGACAATCTCAAATTTCTATCCCCAGGAGAATGGATAATCTGATAGAGTCAGACAATGGAATACTACTGGTAAAAAAGAATGGCCTGTTGATGCATGCAAAAACCTAGATGAATCTGAAAAGCATTATGCTGAGAAAAATAAATCAGAGAGAATATACTGTATAATTATTTTTATGTGAAGGCCAATTATACACAAAACTAGGCTATCCTGAATCAGAACCACAGCTGTTCTGCGTAAGGGCAAGGGATTCAAATGACCTGGAAAAGGGGCATGAGGGAATTTTCTGGGTTGAAATGTTTTGTGTTTTGATCTGGATGATGGTATATACCTGCATACATTTGTCAACATTCCTCAAGCTGTATATATTTTAAGATTTGTGGTTTTACTATATGTAAATTATTCCTTAATAAAATGCTGTTATAAAATAATCTGTAAATGGTGTTCACTTCAAGTTTATGCTGTTCCATTAAATAATCATTAGTGCTGGTTAAATGTGACTTATCAACTGACTTTTTTTTTCTTTCAGTTATTAAATATCTTCTCTATATGAAAAGAGCTGGTGTAAAATAAATGCTGACTTTTACAAGAAGCACTGTAACTACATATCATGGTGACAGTGTTAGGTGTCTTTGATTAAATACAGAAGTTATATTAGCAACTAACTAATTTGATACGGTAACAGTCTGCCAGTTTTGGATAGGAAAGGCATATTTTAAATAATCTAGGGTGATTTATTTATGTTACCTGAAATAATTTTATAAATGCATATAAAATCTTAGGACAGGGGTAGGCAACCTTTTTGTGAGTGCATGCCAAAACCAGCAAAATCTCTGACTCAAAATTCTTCTGCGTGCCAACCCTAATTTTTTGAGAACATGTTACGCCTACTTAATATCTCTTAAGGTGTACGTATGTGAAGAACCTTGAAGAAATAATAAAATTCATTCGAGCGACAAAAACACAGTATATGATGATGAAAAATACATTTATTTTTTAATGTATACATGTACACTGATAGTCTGACAGAAAACTTTATGACTCCGTTTGATATTATCAGTGGGACTTTCGCTGCTGCATCACTGATGACAGAGATTTTACATCAGGTTTATATTTTGTGACCTTCAGAGATATGCACGAGCTACTACTTTCATCCGTCAGGCTACTCCTATTACGAGACTTAACAAAATTCATCACTGAGAACAAAGATTCACAAGCGTATGTGGATGAAAACATGGAGAGTAATGCTGTTGCAAAGTTTTTTAAACAGAAAAAATTTTCTGGGATGGCATTCCAAGTCCTCAATAGTTCGTTTTCGACACTTCTCTCTGGTACTCCTGTCTCTAGTCACTTTTTTTCAATGTTTTCCAAGTCAACTCTAAGGTCAATAAATTTCTGCTTCCCAATTGAGCTACTCTGAAATTTAATCAACTGCATTTCAAAGTCAGCCATGTCTATGGTCTTTAAGATAACTTGTTATGTAAAATTATTTAAGATGCACCTACACTGAATTTATCTTAAAAATAAAAATGTCGATATTAAGAAAAAATTGTAAATGGAAGATTATAAGAGAGGGTTTTGCGTACCAGCAAAAGTTACTGGTGTGCCATGTTTGGCACGTGTGCCAGGGGTTGCCCACCCCTGTCTTAGGACAAAAAATAAGGTAATTTTAGAGTATCTCAATTTTAGAAATGAATCAATCACTGTGAATTATAGGTTCAGATATAAGTCATCTATATATATCTATATATATCTATATATCTATCTATATATCTATATAGATAGATATATAGATAGATATATAACCCTAATATGCAAGTAGACTGAACGGCCAAATAACCGGTCGCTGTGACGTGCGCTGACTACTGGGGGCACACATGGTACATGGCAAGCGTTGGCAGCAGGCGGCAGAGCGTGGAATATGGTGGCCATCTGCTGCGGCAGGATGGTGGAGCAAGTGAGCGGGTGCGCCAGACCAAGGCAGGGTGCCGGTTGCTGTCATCGGGGCGATCCTCTGGTGGTTACTGAAAATTCTTTGCTCCTCAGGGGCGATCGGGGCCAGCAGCTTCCTCTCGCACCTGCTGCCAGCAATGGCCCTGCTCACACCCACTGCTGGCGCCTGCCCCAATTGCTCTGCGCCATCAGCAGGTGCAAGCAGGGCCTGCACCATCAGCACCTGAGAGCTACAGCAGCGTGAGCGGGGCTGCTGGCAGACAGGGGCCAGGTGGGGGCACAGAGGATGGGCTGAGACCTGCTCCTGTGCCCACTGCAGCCTTGCAGCCCACAGTTCATTTCAAGGTGCACGAATTCATGCACTGGGCCCCTGGTAACTTTATAATGTGGAGAAAAAGTAAAGCCCAAATATTCTAGATCACAATCACAGCCATATAAAATATTGACTTTGATGTTGTGGTTTGTGGGCTTTCTAAAACCTATTATGTATTTTTAAAATCTGTTTAGATGTGTTTTTTTAAAACACCTCTTTCATCTAGATAATATGTTCCTCTTTCAATATCAAGCAAGCAAAAACACTTTATGAACATTTTCTTTTGAAAAGAACATGCAATTTAACCACATAATTTTTGAAAAGTCCATTAAGATACAAACAATGCACCCTATAGAAACTCAATATTTGAGAGTTGGTATTTATGATAACTGTTTCAAATTTGTTTTTCAACTTGAGGATCACGAAAAAGGAATAATTCCTTCGCTGAACAGTATGCGTGAATGCATTTCCTCCCTGTGCTTTGAATTGTTCACCACAGTGTTATGCAGATTCTCTCCTCACCACCTAAATAGATTACACAGTGCTTGCATTTATTCAGGTGTTTTTTCATGCCCTCCCTACCCTGTGCCAGTAAAGTATAAGTCACAATCCAAAGAGAAATATTTTCTTTACTTTTAGGTCTAAAATATTTTATTGGACATTTAAAAAAATTACCGTAGAAAAATTTTTTTCTCATCTTTTTTTTTTTTTTTAAGTTCGACTTTTGGGGCAGAAGATAATGAATTAATCTAATACTTAAAAAGAAAAAGGATAGCAAATGGATGAAACAATTGAATTAAGCCCTCAGCACTTCTACTCATGCCTCAATACCCCAAAATAATTTCTTTCTTCTCACTTAGTTTTACATGGTATTTTACACATTGCTTTATTAGCACACTTATTCCACAGTGCATTAGCAAGCTCTTCTGACTAACCGCCGGTCCTTTCAGTCTTTTTACTCCAGCAACGAATTGCACTCTGTGAACGACAGCACCTTGCATCAGTTTCGCTGTGTAGCTTGCTTTCTGCCAGGGCTTCGCTGCTGCCTCAGCTGCGTGGACCACCCGCAGGGCCCCACTTGGTCATTCTCACACATAAACCACCCTGTGTGAAGAGCTAACACCCCACAGACAGCTCTTGACCAAGGAGGACAGAAGTCAGTGGACCCATACTCCTCTCTTTCATTCCTCGGATTGACAATTCTCAGGTCCCTTCCACATCGCTCCTTGGAGGTTCCCTGAAGGAATCATACCCCAATGGCCAACTAATAACACTCCTTGTTTTGCTTTTTCCTCGTTTCCTCTTTTGCTCTTCCTAGTTCCTCACTCCTGTTTGGAATGACAGCCAAATTCAACCTACTCTGAGCCCTTGTTCCAGATGGGCTTTATGGATTGCTACCTGACTCTATAACGTCGGAGCAAAAGATGTTCAGAAGCCCTTAATGCAGTACATATGCTCTCAGAGAAGATGAATGTTCAAGCTACTCCTTATTAATAAATCACTTGCCAAGAGACACCCATTTTTTCCCAGGACCCTTTTGTGTATTATTTATCGCAGTACTGTCTCTGTCATCGCAGCAGTAGACTTTGGTGGACTAGTGGCTCATCTGATTGCAAATCTCTTAGTATTTACCATGAATAGGGAATGAGTCAGAGTGTAGTAGAATATGGGAGAGGAAGAAAACCCAGGGTGCATCTAAACTAAATCTTTCCTAACTTGCTATTTGTGAAAGTCAAAAGACAAGCTTTCGAAGACATGAAAACTTGGGCAACCAAGCTTCAAACCCTTGAGTAACTTGCAATAACTATAATGGTTTTTTATCTCTATTTATTAGACACTGAAGTAACTTAGCACGAATTTACTCTAAATGATTGTATAACCTACTCATACAGAAAACCTAAACATTGTGAATGTCTTCCTTCCTGTCCTTAACATTTTATTGTTTACAACAGTGACAATGCATCTTTTCTCCTTTCTGAGAAGACCATTTTCTTTTGAAGGTAATGAAGTAGAATGATCTAAATCAGTGTCTTTTCAGGCTACAGGTTGCACACTTATTAGGAAGTGGATTATGGAATCTACGTAGTATGTTATAATTAAATAAATTGAAAATATCAGAGTACATCATATTTATGAGTGCATATATTGTTTCAAGGGTTTTGCTCTTACTTTGGGTGTTGTCACAAAAGTTCAAATCCATCAGTTTTGAGTGGTTACAGAGCACTTTGGTTTTTTACAATATTATCTTTTGGATAACTAGTTAATATCCAGAAGATTCTCAATGGTCAGTGACTGGAGAAGATTTGGAGGGGAACCTCACACTCAACCATGTGTTAATGCAGCTTAAAAACCAGAAAGAAATATAACCTTTTACTTACTCTTCAAATTGATTTCATTTATAAATTGAAAAAAAACACCCATATGATAGGTAAGACTTGCATATATAGATCCTCAAAATTTAAATACATTCATTGGAAGTGGTCTCATTTCACAGTATGTAGTTCTTTTTTCAGTCTATAAATTAGGATGATTTGAGTTACAAGTAAAAGTAAGCTCAACTGAAACCAGATGAAGCAATAAAAGGAGGCAGAGGAATTCTGTAAGTTTGATGTAGAACTTGTTAATCTCCCTGTGTCATCAGATTTCCAACTCCATTTCTATATGACTTTCTTTCCCTGCCATCTTCTAGATCATCTTTATCCAAAGACAGCTTCCGCTTTATATACAGAATGAGTGTTGGAGGGAGTTACAGGCCTCAGAACCATAAACCACAAAATCCAGCACAAGAGAAAATGCTTAATGATTTATGACACTATTCTAGATATTTTCCTCATATTTTAGAAAATTACATACTTTTTTTTTGATAATTGTATTCCCATGCTTTCATCTGTCTTCTGTATTTTCCGTGCATTACATCTAAAAGCTTGATTACATTTAGGTTCAACTTTTGGTAAGAATATGTCATAGATGGTGTTGTATTCTTCTATTGGGAGATGCATAATGTCTGGTTCTCTCCTTTTTGTGGTGTTAGGAGCCATTGATGAGCATTGCCTAAATCCATGAATTCAATATGTCAATAATGCAATTTTGTCCTTCCAGATTTCTTAGCTGGAATACTTGTATAAATCATCCCAATTCAACTATTTTGATACCAAGAAGCACTGTTTTTACAGGATAAATTCTTTTATTTAGCAGTTACCCTTTTTCCTTCTTTATTCACAGTAATTTGAAACTTTTTATAATGTGTTGATGGAAGCATTTAACTTGAGTATATAATTTTTCTAAGGCCAAATTCACTGTGTTCTCTGGCCAATCCATTTTTATAAATATTGTACCTATTGGAAGATTTAATTCAGCTTCTCAAAATATTTTCCCATCCTTGGGGGGGGGGTGTCACTGTTTACATAAATCTTGCTTTTTATTAATTGTATAACTAAACTTAAAAATCCTTTGCTAGACCATGTACCTCTTGAAGAGATATTTGGCCTTGGCTGTGTAGCTCAGTTGTCTCAGTACACCATGGTTGTGAGGTTTGATCCCTAGTCAGGGCACATGCAAAAATCAATCAATGAATGCATAAGTTAGTGGAACAACAAATCTCTCTCTCTCTCTCTCTCTCTCTCTCTTTCTCTCTCTCTCTCTCATCAATCAATAGAAGAGTTTAAAGTGATGTTTGACATACCACATATCAGTCAATATTACAGGAAGGATCATTCTATCCCTTCCCAACAGAAATGACTTCTCATATACCACACTTGCTATTGCAGGGGAGGTGATTAGATTCTATTTTTCAACAAATTCTGGGTCTCATCTGGTTTGTTCCAGATGTTTTAGTACAGTTTTTAACAGGTGTCATTAGGTAACATCTACCCTGCTTGGGAAGACACAGGTTGTTACTGTATCTGAAACTACATACCTGCTGGTTTCAAGAACCCAGGTAGCTGGCTCAGGAATCTGATTAAGGTATCTGTTTCAGCATTCCAATCTCCTTTCTGATCTGGAAACTAGATTTTTTTTCTGTGTGTGTGAATATCCACATGATCTGCTTTAATTTTTCTTAATTCTCAATGAGTTTTCCTTGAGTGCCACATAAGGGCCATTCTCTATTGTCTAGTGATCTAGGACCCATTTGCTCTTGACTACAGCCCAAAGTCTGTAAATATCTAAATGCTCCTCTGAGATCAGGAGCATAATTCTTCTCCCACTGCTAAATTAGCAGCTCTCAACTCTGCCAATTTGCAGACTTACCTGTTCTTTCTCTCCTCAACGTTTTTTCTCCCAGTAAGGCACATACATAGCTGCCAATTTCCAAGCAGGAGAATGGCCCTCAAGCCAGGAACTACCATCACAGAACCAGGCAGCTGCTTTGTCTTGGCTGGGAAAGAATCACAGGGCTTGGACCACAGGGCAGTGTGGGGAAGAGGGGGTCCTTGCAGGGCTCTCTCAGTGCCTCCATGAGCAGCTTGCCCCTGGCTGCTGCACTCTTCCCCTGCACTTCCTACCTGACAGCATCTTCCATGCAGCATTTTCTCTTGTGCTGACCCTTCCCTATTCAATGTCTTTCTGACATCATCCAAGGCATGATTGATATCTCAGCCTCTGAATTATTTGATGCCCTTCTATGGTGCAGCAGTTTTAATCAACTTCTGGGAACAAGCTAACAACTGTCGTTAAATGGGCTTTAATGAGCAGCTGCCTTAGTTTTCAAGTCCAAAATCCAAGGGGTCTTTGCAGAGTAGCCCTATTTGAGTCCTCCCAGAGGCTTCAAGTCTGCATATATTCTAGGAGCAGATATTGTATAATGTGAGCAGTTGGATCATGAGTTCTCAGTGGGGCTCCCTGTACCACCATCCTTTATAAATCTTTTAAGGCATCTCTGCTAAGGATCACAGTTACAATAAGATTTATTTTTGATGAGTTTGTGATTGAGGCTAGCAATATTCTCATAGGTGCAATGTGATTTTGCCAAAACTCAAACTTCCCTCTTAACTATGAGTTTCTTGCATGTTGGAAGGTGTCTGTGAGAGAAAATAACTTAATTCTCACAGTTTGAGGACTGTCTTTGGTTGCTCCAGGAGCTTCTCAGATTGGCGTGGATTTAATTTTAAGCTAGATTTGTCAACTATCCTCTATTCATCATAAAGGAGATTATAGAATCAGCCAATTCCAAAGGTTCTCATTTATGTTTTTAGCTACATGGACTTAACCCCAAAGGGGCTATATTTTAGTCAGTAAACAGCTCCATTTTATAGTCAGATAATTACGTTGCTTATGTGGCATTTTCTAAGGACCCATATCCCATCCATCCAAATCTAGTTTTGTTTTGTTTTTTATCATAAGCAATCTTAAACCAACAAAAACATCCTGTTCAAAGCTTTTCATAGATAAGGAATCTTCTGTTAACAAACATCCTTAGTTTGCAGGATTTGTCATGATTTGGTTTACAAGGGGATTTGACTGGTTCACTTTTTTTGCTAGGGCATCTCCACATAAAAGAAGAAAATAGGTTGCTAGTCTGCTGTTTAATTATTTTCGTCACAAAGACTTTTGTATTTTTGCCAGGATATCCTTGGTTTATATTCCTGCTGCAAAATCTTGCTCTTGCCCATATCTCTAGAATACACATTCTCCTAATTCCCTCAAATATACCCCTGTTCTCTAAATATGTTTATATATAAAAAACTTAACCATTTTATAGACTCACTCCAACCCAGATTCACATGGAGACAGGAAAATTGATTGGTGCTTTGGAATGACTTCCCTCCTCCCCCCCCCCCCCCCCCCATTCTTTGAGCTCCTGGCTCATACAAAACATAGGCTACAACACTTATCTAGAAATTGATGACAACTTCTATTCTTTAGGGATTAGAAGTTTTTAATGATCATTTTATCTTCCCTTTTGTTCCTTAACATTTTATTTTTGATAATCATATACATATTTTTTAAAATTTATATGTTTTGAATTTTTTTCCATCAATCTTTAGCATTTCAGCTAAGGTTTTCTAAGAACCACCAAAAAGCATGACACAAATATTGAGCTAATTGTAACTGTAATTGCTTATTGGCTACCCAAAGACTTGAAGGCATTGTTTACAAAATATTTGAAAGTTGTTTAAAAAAATCACCATGCCTATTTCCAAAGGTAAACTATGATAAAAAAAAAATTGCACCAAAGGGAGTGCTCTTAACTTTATTTTATAAACAAATGTAAATAAGTGTTAGATGCCATACTATATGCAGGATAATATGCTACAAAATTCTTGGTATATGTTAGGTACCCTATACACAGTAATGTTTCATCTCTATTAAATAGTTACTATTTGCCAGCACTTTATGTGTATTTTCTCATTTAGTTCCTGATAAAAACCTTATTAGATGGGCATCATCATTACTTCTGTCATACAGATCAGGGAACTGAGGCCCAAAGAAGTTACATGATTTGCCCAAGGTGCAAGAAGCTCATACAAATAATGAATAAAATATTAATGCTGGTGACTACATATATAGCTTGCCTGCAGTTTGCTTCTCAGGAACTGAGCTTGTCTATCGCAAAAGAAAATGTTAAATGCTAAGGTCTCCAGTTTTAGCAAAACCACATTATACCATGATACAAGGGACCTACGCATTTCAATCGCCTATAATGTGGGCAAGCATGATTGTGAAGTCAGTGAAATGAGTAGTGCCAGGCTAGGTTCCAACCACAGGAGCCAGTAGCCCTGATGGCCAGATACCATCACCATTTTGGCTCCAGCTGGCGCCATATGGTAACAACTGTTTGTATCAATTTGATTACTGAGGATAAGGCTTCAGGTCTTGTGGCTGATATCTAAACAATGCAATGGCTTCAGCAGTCTCCCCATCCTTTCCTGGCTAGATCCAGGGAGACTAGCCATGAGAATCCTGGATAAATGACAATCACTTCTGCCTTGCCGGTTTCCCAGATGGAGTTGTCCAATGAGCCCATCTCCTTTGTTTCAACCTCTCCTCTATGTCATTGCCCCATTTCCCCACCTTCTCTCCATTTGTAGCAGAACATACATTTTTAGGCTAGTCCAACCTCACATATTAGGGATAAGCTTTGGCCTTGGAGAGTGTGGAGAATGCACAACTATGCCATGTGTTGCATGTTATTTTTCATTGATGCCTTTGAAGCAGCTCTAATAATGTCAAGCAGATGATTGTACCTCCTTTAAATGTTGCCTCTTTCCCCCCTTTCAATTGACTCCATGCTTCAGGTTATAAAGTATTTCACTTCCTATTTTTGAAAAATTATTTTAACTGGTATTCCAGTGTGATAGACCAATTTCAGTGGCTCTTAATTTTATCTTTTGAAACCTATAATAGCACAGTAGTCCTGGACCTATAGTTGAGGAAATAATGAAATTCTAAATAGTTATCTAACAATTTGGTTCAGAAACATAATTATGCATACACAAACAGTTTCACCCTGTTTTAATGTGGAGTGATATATACCTTTATATATGTAGCAGAAGTCTTTGTTAAAAATGTGCTAATACATATATGAATTTAAATAATATTGATAGTTATCCCAGCTGAATGCTGTCAATTTGCTAAAATACTTATTGTTTAAAGAAATAATGTAAACCTTGGATGTTGGACTCTTACCATCAGTAATTCCTAAAATGGCATTTAGAACCATTTGACCCTGGTGTTTTTCTAGGACATTGTATCTTACTGCTTTTTGCCACTAGATGGAAGAAGCAGGTTAACAAAATGATATTTTTGGTGCTTCACTCAACTCTACCCAGAAACAACCACAAGGCTGTGTTTAACATAATGACAGTCTCAACATTCTTTTATTTTTGTATTTTTACTGAAGCACTTCTTTTCATATGAATCCTAGATCTAAATACTGTATTTTTCTTGGTATTTTTTGGTAGAGATTAATTTATTATTATTATTATTTCAAAGTACTGGGATTTTCAAAAGTAACCAAGAAAGAAATCACCTGCCAGCTGGAAAAAGTGAAGTAAGAATTACATAAAGGTATTGGTAACAGGCATGCTGCAGAGTAACTCTTCCAGTGAGTTATTGTCCAAAGAAGCATACACCTGCATAAACATCACCTCATTAATTTGATTATTCCTCCATGCTTCCTGAGCAACTGGCACATCAAAGACTAGGTGCTGAGAAACATACAAAGGATGACTCAGAGACAGCAACCATTTATGAGAACTTTACATTCTGCAACAGAGCTAAACAAGAGGTAAACCGTATGCCTTTATGCATACATCTAGGATAAGATAGAAATGGGTGTCAGAAATATAGATGTAATATTTTGGACAAACAGGGTAGATGGGGAGAATGTGTTTGGGGTATGACTTTTCATCTGAGGAATCAAAGATCTCTTCATGTAGAAACTGGAATTAAAATGAATTCTTGAATTGGGAGGGACAGAGAATGATGTTCTAGTGACAGAGGCAGACTGAACAAAGGCACAGAGGCAGGAAAAGCAATTTTAAAAAATGTTTAAATATGAAAGGACAATACAGTTCGAAGAGCAGTTAAAAATGTGCATAGATAGGACATTGTAATTTGTATTTTTTCATGTTATTCATCTTTTCTTTTTGCTTTTCTCTTAACTTTTATTTTTAAATTTACAGTTGACATTCAGTATTAGTTTATATTAGTTTCAGGTGTATAGCATAGTGGTTATGTATTTATACAATTTAGGAAGTGACCCTCCTGATAAGTCTAGTACCCACATGGCACCACGCATAATTATTACAATATTATTGACTGTGTTCCCTATGCTGTACTTCATATCCCTGTGACTATTTTGCAATTACCAATTTGTACTACTAAATCTCTTCATCTTTTTCACCCAGTCCCCCAATTCCCCTCTTATCTGCAACCATCAGTTTGTTCTCTGTATCTATGAGCCTGTTTGTTTCATTTGTTCATTTATTTTTGTTCTTTAGATTCCACATATAACTGATATCACATAGTATTTGTCGTGCTCTGTCTGATTTATTTCACTTAGCATTAATACCATCTAGGTCCACCCATGTTGTCACAAATGGTAAGATTTCATTCTTTTTTTATGGCTGAGTAATATTCCATTGTATATGCATACCACATCTTCTTTATCCAATTGTCCATTGATGGGCACTTAGGTTACTTTCATATCTTGGTTATTGTAAACGATGCTTCAGTGAACATAGTGGTGCATATATCTTTTTGAATTTGTGTTTTGGATTTCTTCAGATAAATATCCAAAAATGGAATTGCTGGATCACAAGGTAGTTCTATTTCTAATTTTTTGATGAACCTTCATACTCTTTTCCATAGTGGCTGTACCAGTTTGCAGTCCCACCAATAATGCATGAAGGCTCCATATTTCCACATTCATTTTTTTGTTGTTCTTGATTTACTGATAGCCATTCTGATAGGTATGAGGCAATATTTCCTTGTGGTTTAAATTTGCCTTTCTCTGTTGATTAGTGGCATTGAGCATTGTTTCATATGTCTGTTGGCCATCTGGAAAAAAATGTTCACCAATGATATATCCGATAATGGGTTAATATCCAAAATTCATAAAGAACTCATACAATTTAACAGCAAAAAACACCAAACAACCAATTAAAAAATGGACAGAGGACCTAAATAAACATTTCTCCAAAGAAGACATATAGATGGCAATAGACATGTAATTTGAATTTTTAAAAGAGATGATAGAAACGGGAAGTATTTTCACAAGTTAAAGTACCATGTGGACATTCTGGAAAATGGAAGCTTCAGCTTGGAAACAGAAGATCACTCAAGATAAAATAACCTGGAAATGGGAATTCCAGCATCCATCAGATGCCAGTGTAGGCTTACTGTGCATGTGGGCCTGTAAATGTATGAGAAGACTTCAGAAGAGAATGATAAATTCTAATTCTTAAGGCAGCTGCTATGGCTTCTATGCTCCTTCATCACTCTGATTCATGTTAGAAAGGAGACTAACATGGTAAACGTTGTCATTTGACTCCAAAGAACCAATACTTAACCTTTGAGAAAACACGTACCACCTATCTTCAGACCTAGTAGTCTACTGATATGAATGATCAGGTAATTCTATTCCAGCTGCTGAAGGCAATGAGCTTGAACACTGATATTATGAGTGCTATAAAATTATCCATCTTTTAAATCCTACCACAAAATTTGATTTTATGACCTCCTATGGAACTGTAGCTACAGGTTAACGAAAGGTTATGAAGTAATATTTCCTTTTTATGGTTCTGAATTCACTGCCTTGTAATTTCAGAGATCACCTTGTTCTATAGTGGGACAAGCTTTATAGCATTATAATTTTGTACAGTTCAATGAGGATCTTGTAGTTTTCTTTTTAAACTCAGATATTATTTGTATCTAGGTCATCAATCATTACTTTAATTGCTGAAATGTATATAGGAGATTTTATATGATGTTAAGCCTTATTTTCCTATTTTGTTCTGTGCCTTGCTTACAAAGGAGCTATAATTATAATAAAATTAAGTATTATTTTCTATCTTAATGGGGGTAAAATGCTATGCGTCAAATCCTACTTAAATGTGATATAATAGTACAAAGGATTACTAGATCATGTAGAATATATATGTATATATACTTTTATATAACTTCAAATGAATACATTCTGATTATAAATATCCCACATTTTTATTCTACAAAGAAACAGTATTAATAGCTACATGCTAGTATATGCTGGTTTCCCTTAATTCAAAATAGTAACTCCAGTGATTTTAATCCTATATAATAAAAGGCTAATATGCAAATAGGGCAAACAGTGGAACAACCGGAACAACCAAACAACCAAACAACCAGTCGCTATGATGTGCGCTGACCACCAGGGGGCGTGCGTGGAACATGGCAGGTATTGACCGTGGTGGGATGGTGGAGCAGGTGAGTGGGGGTGCCAGACCAAGGCAGGGCTCTGGTGGCTGCCACTGGGGCGAGCCTCTGGTGGTTACTGAAAATTCTTTGCTCCCACACACTGCAGTCCTGCCTGGCGATTGCACCTGCTGCCAGCACTGGCCCCACTCGCACCTACTGCCAGTGCCGGCCCTGCTTGCACCTGCAGCTGGCGCTGGTCCTGATCGCTCAGGGGTTCTCCATCGCCCCCTGCTTCTGAGAGGGGACTGGGGGCTGCAATGGGAGGGGCCAGGCGGGGGTGTGGAGGATGGGCCAAGACCCGCACCTGTGTCTACCACAGCCTTGCGGCCTACAGTTCCTTTCAAGGTGCACGAATTCGTGCACTGGGCCCCTAGAGTGTGTGTGTGTGTGTGTGTGTGTGTGTGTGTGTATAAAATGTTAGTCATGTTTACATCTCATTAGATAAAACTAATGATTTTATCTTTCTGACTCCTCTTCATATACTTTATAAAACAAAAGGTAATCTCCCTACAAGGAGAATGACATCAGTTTCATTTTATAACTTTTCTGCCCATCTGTAATTAAAATCTTTTAAAAATATTGTGCATGACTCAGTAGTAGTATTATATATGAAAAAAATGTAACTTCAAATGTGTTTGTCAGAAGGATAAAAAAAAGTCCTAGAAGCCTACATAAATTATCGGCTTTCTTTTAGGGCTGTGTCCCCATAGGCAAAGTAGGGAATAGAGGTATTTATTTGAAAAGAGCTGGGCAAAAATGTGAAGTTCTGTAAATGAAGAAATGATATAGCATGAAGTTTTTAGTTAGTTACCCAGACTCTGTATTACATTGATTCTATTGACTTGATAAAATTACATAATTGTAACTCTTTATCCTTATAAATGCAGGTAGAAAACTCTAGAAATAAAATTCTCTAATTTGAACAACTTAGCCCTAACTTCAATGCCACTTGGTTTCCTATTGTTGTCACTTGAAAAAATCATTGGTAATTTTCCTATAGAGACTTTTACAAAAGAAGTCTATCAAGAAAAGTTTATAAAAGCTAAACAAAACATATCTACCAAGAGTGTTGTCTGCGCTTTTATTGGCTTTTAGAAGTTTATTTCTTCCAGTTTAGAAAATTTTAGTTTTGCCTCTCAGGAGTCATAGCACTTTCGGCCAAATAACATCTCTCTGTTACTACAGGTGATATAATGTTTCTTTGTGGAAACATGATGAAAATGAACAAAATAAAACTCATCAGGCCAAATTCTGTTCTATTTAGTGCTAGCATCAAATAAGCATTTCCCAAGCTTAACAGAAAGCAGACTTTAAGTGGCTGAGAGTTTGATAAACATCAAGTTGTTTCGGAAAGAAGTCGACATCATTTTTACCTCAGACTTGAGCACAATGATGTCTAAAACTGTTGTGTTTAGTGTTAATGGGTTTTTAGTTTAGTTTTTCCATTTAAGTTTTTCCTTATATACAAAGTAGGTTTCATAGTATAGCTAGCTAGCTTAAGAAGTTTCATACCAGAGAACATTTGAATACTAGAATAAAAAATATGTGCTTCTTGTCCACATATGTTAGTGCAATTTTGTTCCATAAATTTTCAGGTTTGCATTTGCTATTTCTAAACTATATAACAAAACAAGTAAAATTTCCCATAAAATTAAGATTATTTTGACATTCTGAATTTTAACTAAAGGTGATATTTTGACATTTACAGGTTGGCAGAAGAATTCCTTTGACCATTTGGGGATATTAGAAAGATTATAATCTATTTATAAAGAAAGGGTAAAAACCCTCTACTTTATACATTGAAAAAATTATTCCAACTCTTTTTCTAAGCAAAAGTCAATCAGAGCTAAACATAACTTGAGACTATTTAGTGGCAAAAGAGCAATCATACTACTGCATACGTGGAGTTTTAAACTTTTGTGCAGATAAATTTCTTTTGCTTTTATGATGGAACTAGGGGCCCAGTGCACGAAATTCGTGTACTGGGGGTGGGGGTCCCTCAGCCCAGCCTGCCCCCTCTCACATACTGGGAGCCCTCAGGGGATGTCCTACTGATGGTATAGGCCCGCTCCCTGCTCCCCTTGGGGAGCGGGCCTAAGCCGCAGTCTGGCTTCCCTTTGTGGGAGGCGACCGGGCTGATCAGGGGAAGGCACCAGCCCCATCACCCCGCTGCTGCAGCCACTGCCAGTCACTGCAGCCACTAAGGTTTTTTCATCAACACGGACTCCAGTCCCTTCACCATGAAAAAATGACAACTTTCTTTAGGCATTTTCAAGATGTGTCTTTCATAGGATATGACATTTATTTATTTTTTTTTTTTATCCTCACCTGAGGATATGTTTCCATTGATTTTTAGAAAATGTGGAAGAGAAAGGGAAAGACAGAGAGAAACATCAAAGGGAGAGGAACACTTTGATTGGTTGCCTCCTGCATGAGCCCTGACCTGGGCCCCGGCCAGGGAGGAGCCTGCAACCTAGGTACATGCCCTTGGTCAGAATTGAACCCAGACCCTGCGGTGGGCAGGCCGAGGCATTATCCACTGAGCCAAACCAGCTAGGGCAGGATATTACATTTCTTAGCCCTCCAGCAGTGGACCTTTGTTTTTTTCACAGGAGTGAGGGGGAAAAACCCTAGATCACCTTTTTGGATTCTTATTACCCAAGTTACTAAGAATATTACCAGTGGCATACAGGGAGCTTAGCCAATGAGCGGTCAGAAAAGGTGTTTCCTCTGTAGTTCACACCAATCACCGGCTCGACCCCCCACCCAGGCCTGATGCCTCAGCCAGAGGCATCGACCCCCATCACCCTCTGATCGATGGCTCCGCCCCTTGCCCAGGCCTGACGCCTCTGGCCCAGGGATCAGGCCTGGGCAGGGGACCCCCAGACCCCTCCGATCCCCGGCTCTTCCCCCCGCCCAGGCCTAACGCCTCTGGCCGAGGCTTTAGACTTGGGCAGGGGCCCCCTGCAGATCCGATGGCCGGCTCTGCCCCTGCCCAGGAGCCCCCTGGCTCAGGCCCTTCCTACACTGCTCAGGGCTCACACGGGGCCTACCTTGGAGTGACCTAGGTGCTGATGATGTTCCCGGGACCCAGGCCGCTGGGTGCCTATGTATACAAATTAACCGCCATCTTTGTTGGGTTAATTTGCATACTCATCCGATTGGCTGGTGAGCATAGCAAAGTGACACTAATTTGCATGTTTCTCTTTTATTACTGTAGATAGTTGTCTAAATGGCAGTTTAAACCTATAGCATTAAGAGCCTACAGTAATTTATTCTTGGCTCTAAATTTTTTTTTCTTGAAGATCCTTTTCTCCTACAGACATTTCACAAGAGTCATTTGAAATTAAGGCTATAACTTTGCAAATAAAAGCACCCTAGTGTAGTTCCAGGAAATTGGGATAGAAAAGTAAATCTTGAATAAGACTTCACATTTCTTGGAGTATATTTGTTTTTCTATACATTCTCCAGAGTGGTAAACCTCATCAATAAGTTCTCTGCTTAAAACCCTTCAGTGGTTGCACTTGGCTTTAGTACACACACTAGTGTTAGCCTGCAGGGTCCTTACCTTTTCTACAACCAGGACCTCTCTCCCCACCCTGCACCTCCCACCATGAACACTGCTCTCAGTTTATGTCTGCTCTCCCCTCTCCCTTCAGCTCACACATGGCTCCATGCTTTTGTTCATACCTTTTCTTCCATTATAGTACACTCCCTTCCGTTCCTGTTCTGTTCCTATATGTCTGACAGCTGTAAGTTCTGTGAAGTCTTTGCATGCTGTCCACTCCTCCAGCTCCCACCCTCAGAACCACAGGTTCCCTGCTCAGTGCCTGCAGGAGCACTTGTCACAGCTTCCTCCTGTGTTGTGTACGGGTGTCTTTTCCACTAGGTTGTGAGTCACCTGAAGGCAAGGGGAATGTCTTGTTTTTATAGTTCTAGCATCCAGAACAGAAAAGGTGGATTGTGGTGCATGCAATTTTTTTTCTTAATTTTTACAAATTTGTTATTGATTTTTGGAGAGAGAGAAGAGAGAGAGAGAGAGAGAGAAAGAAACATCGGTGTGAAAGTGAAACCGAGTCTGAAACCTGGGCATGTGCCCTCACTGGGAATCGAACCAGCAACCTTTTGGTGCACATGACGATGCCCATCCAACTGAGCCACACTGGCCAGGGCAATAATTTTAAAAATAATAACAAAATTCTTATGTATGTGTGTCTTCTTGATGAGATATATATTTTTTCATGAGATAATAAATTATTTTAATATATTCACTACATTCTAGTGTGGTTTATTGCACAGCATTATTGTGGTGAATAGATAACTGATACAAATCTGCAAATCAACCCCGCTACTTTTATTTTTTTGTTTGTTTTTCCCTTTTGACCCTTGTTACCCTAAATAGTAAGGGGTTAACACTTAATAAGCATTTAATATATACCTAGGTAAGAAAACATTATAATACATTTTGGGGACTTAGGGGGAATACATACAAGTCAGCAGCTAACATGGATTGTGAACAATAAATGCTGACAGATTAATGTTGTTATTTTCAGTTCTAAAGCTTGAAATTAAAGTTGGCAAAATAAACACCTAAAATAAACTATCCAAAACACTTATATTTAACATATGTGTTCTCCTTTCTTATGTAGCTCAAGTACCTGGAGATATTTTCTGATGATCCAACCCATATTTTTCTTCATGTTACTATTAGTTTTTTGTGTTATCCAATCAGGTTCTAAGCCTTTGCTTCATTGAATTGCTCATTAATTTGTAAATGTGTGTTTTGTCTTTCCTTCTGCTTATAAAGATTAAATGTTCTTTTAGGGCAGGAATTACATCTATTTCTTTCAATTTTCTCTGCAGGACCTAGTGAGGATCTGCACACATATTTTGTCCTCAAAAGTTCTTTGTGGAATGAATGAAAGAAAATTCCCACCATTAAACATGGTAAATACTACACAAATAAATGTACCTGTGTATTAAGTCACAAAAACAAATTTTTTGAATATTTGCTTGTAGAAATTTTGCTATGGGTGAATATTACACAAAAGTGTTTTGCTGCAATCAATAGAATTCCCTAAAACGTAGTGGGGCATTGATTGCCTTGAGGATATCAGTAAAAAATGTTATTTCATTTTAATTTGATCAAGACCAGGGAGCAAGAAACACATTGCTTTACTTATATCATGGTATTTTCTCTTCTGTCTCATTTTGATTGTTGGAGTCTGGAATTCCCACAACACAGAACAGTTTGCCAGTGCTGCCTGGGCCTGTGACTGTCAAGGTTAGACCTGGGGTTCAAGGACTTACAGATGGAAGTGAATGCTCCTTCCTTTGATGGTCCCCCAGCACCACCAGGGGAGGCAGAACAGACTTTTCATAGGCTCTAAGTATGAAGGTATATGAAGGTGAGAAACTTTCTATTTTGAATGCCAACACTGAGAGAAAGAGTAGTACATGTTATGATATATGGCAATTTTCTCTTACAATATCAATTTATCCTCTCACTGCTTCCAAATACCTCATGCTACTCATGCTGAGAATCTCAAAAGTCAATGACATAGAAAGCTCAGGTAAAAAATTATGGGACCTGGAATTGAAAGTTTGGGGAGTTAACAGTCTATATCTGATAGGCACTTCAGATAATTATTTATGGAACAGTATTAATTGGGAATCTATGTGAAAATGTTAATCCGCCGAAACCGGTTTGGCTCAGTGGATAGAGCGTCAGCCTGCGGACTGAAAGGTCCCAGGTTCGATTCCGGTCAAGGGCGTGTACCTGGGTTGCGGGCACATCCCCAGTAGGAGGTGTGCAGGAGGCGGCTGATCGATGTTTCTCTCTCATCGATGTTTCTGACTCTCTATCTCTCTCCCTTCCTCTCTGTAAAAAAATCAATAAAATATATTTAAAAAAAGAAAAAAAAGAAAATGTTAATCCAAGTAACAGATATGGGTAATTGTTTTAAGTATTTTTTTTTATTGATTTCAGAGAGGAAGGCAGAGGGAGAGAGAGAGAAACATCAATGTTGAGAAAGAGTCATTGATCAGCTGCCTCATGCACACTCCACACTGGGAACTGAGTGGGCATGTGCTCTGACCAGGAATCTAACTGTGACCTCAACCACTAAGCTACACCGGATGGGCTGTATTTACAATTTTGAATTTAAGTGCTTATATTCAGAGTGCTTCTTATAGTTACAGTGCATGTCTGGTCCTCTGTATATCTGAGCACGAGATCTCTACAATCACAACACATCTTTTTTTGGGAGCATGTTATCATATCATGGGAGAAAATAAGAAAAAACAATCAGCATTAGATTCTTTCAGCTTCAATTCCCAAATTTCCAGTCAGATAATTTGCTTTCCATCCCATCCCTCTCCCTGAGAAGAAGGGGTAAGTGGCAGAGGAAACCACCATGCTATTCTTGGTGTTAGCACCAGTAATGTTGCTAAAATGCTTCATTGATTTGGCATGCACACCTGAAGTTTCATGCAGCTAACAGGAAAATCTGATCTTCATTTCTTTCATTGAAGCGAAGTGTGAGATGATGAAATAATCCAACCAATGAGGTGTTTGAAAGCATTCTATTGTTGTTGCCAAGTCACGCTAGGGAAACTAGGATCTGCTTATGGCAACGTCGGTTGTGTTATGTAACAACAGCAATGATAGTGATGAACACTAATGTCATCATGCTTACATGGTGTCAGATACTATTCTGAGTACTTTTTTCACATTTCAAATCCATAATCCATTTTATAGGCAAGGGAACATATCTCTGTTGTCTTACTTGACCAACATCTCACAGCTTGTAAGTGGCAGTTCCTACTCTGAACCCCAGCTCTCTGGTTTTAGAATCCATGCTCTTTGACCCTTGCCTTTGTCGCTAACTTAATAAGTATATTAACTTGAGTTGCTAAGGTAAAAACTTCAGAATGAATCAGTTGTTTTCTGTTCTCTTATTGTGTTGATATTCACACCTCAAAGCAAAGGATAGTTTCAATGAGTGAAACTCAAATGTTTTGCAGTTTTAATCATATAAAATGCACAAACATTAAAAGCAGAAAAAATAGTGCTTCTAGTTTAAAATATTGAATATCCATGACTTGAAATATTTTTATTTATAAACTTATATTGTAGCTCTAGATATTTTGTAACTAAGTAAAATTGAAACTCTCCTTTATTATTTTTTTTCATTATAAGTGAAAGAAGTACAACTCAAGGAAATTTGAATGGAGAGAGAATTATTGGCTTAGATACTAAAGATCAGAGGTGGACTAGCTGGCCTGTCTGAGTTTGCCTCAATCCAAAGATTCAAGTGATGTCAATGGGTATTTATCTCTTGCTCTTTTCTCATACCTCCATATCCTACTCCACCATCATCTCTGCATCTCTTCCACATCTCAGTGTGTCTGTCTTCTTTATTCCTCCTGTAGAGAGAGGCTTCCTTTATGAGGTGGTAGTGAAGAAGAAGACTCAGGCAGCCAAAAATGTGCACCACTCCCAGCTTAGCCACCTAAGAGGAAACAGAGTTTATACATAATATAACAGATTTCCTCTTTCCAGTTCAGTATGTAAGGAGGCCGAGATAATGTAATTGGCAGCCCTACCAGCATCACAAAGTAATTGGAAAGAATCACAATTCTCCAAAGGCAATGAGGATTCTGAGAAAAATGGGGAAGAAAAATCTGGCGGAGAGAAGCAATTGGTGTCCATGACATCCCCACATCTCTAGGACACTCATTACCTAAGTCTTAAATGTAAATCCTGTGGGTTCCTCGTGCTTTCTTCTATTCCTTCTGGAACCTTACCTTTTGGCAAATTTTCTGGAGTACTAAATGGGAAACCAGTGTTCAGAAGCTATTTTGCCAGGCACCAGGAATTACTAAAATATGTTGTTGGGAGATAAGATTGAAATTATTAGCAATTTTAGTTTCTTCTGTTAAAAACATTTGTCTTGTGTAGTCCCAAGATTAATAAGAAAATTGAATTTATCATTTTGGGTTTTTCAAGTTTTTATGTGGTAAAATTTTTTTGAGTGTCTAACGGATATGCTTAATTAACTCACCACCTTTATTGCCAATTTGAAGATTTTATTATTTATACATAGAAGTAGGCATTTTACAGTAAGTCGTTATTGCCTATGTAATATAATTTCTGAAGCAGGATGCTGGAAGGAACTAGATTATCTTGATATGTTAGAATCTTGCTTCATTTAATCTTGCTAGAGCATTCTTCCCTGTCATCTGTAATTTTCAAAATAAATGTTTATAATAGAGAAAATGAAATTATGTAAAAATGTCTTGATTCATTTATTAAACACTTTTCTTTTGAGTGCTTACTGTATTAGGCACTGGAGTTACAATAATAAAAAAAGCAAAAGTCTGCTGAGAGAACTTTATTTAATGAATTATAATACATAGATGATAATATGAATGGTTGTATTATTGCCATTATTTTATAAATATTATGTGATTGACTTATAAACAACATTTATTGAGGATTTACTATGTGACAGGCTGTGATAAGCACATTACACATATGATCTTTTCAATCTTTACCTGGGAAGGAAGTATTATTATTTATTATTATTTTGCCCATTTTATAGGTGAGGAAACAGGTATAAGAAACTGAGGTATACTAAATGGAAGAGCAGGGATTCGGACACAGATTCAATTGACCTGGAAGCCCCCACTCTTAGCCACGGCACTGTTTTGCTTACAGTACTCAGAGCATTGGCAGGTACACAGTAGGACCTCAATAAACAATCATTGACTCAATGTACTTTTGAGCCCCACTTACAACAGTGACATTGTGTTAGGTACTAGAGACAATGCAAAGATGAGCATGACATAGTCTTTTACCTTATTTGCTTTAATTAAACATATTAATAAATTGGAAGAAAAATTAATTAACAGGTTGGTAAAGTGACAGAATCTCAAGAAGATATAAATATAAGTATGGCAAAAGGCAACAGATATCATGTTGTAAATTAGGATAGTAAATTACTCCAGGATTGTAACATAAATCAATCAAGCAGTCTGAACTGGCTATTATAAATGATGAATGAAAGGAATTTTCAATCCCAATCAAATGAGACATAATTTTATTCCTTATGAGACATAATTTTATTCCTATATGCTGAATCTGGAGCTTGCCTTTTAGATTTTTGAACATATTTGTTTAAAAGATGTGGTTATTTTTTTAAAGGTTAGTGACATGTGAAACTTGGTATTATATAAAAATGATAATTAAAGCACATTTCCCTCTAGTGAGTCAGATTTATTTCCCTATAATTTACTTGGTTATAAGTTACTTAGTTGAGAAGGTTGCCTTTTCTTTACTTCTTCCTCTTCTTTGCCTCATTCTCTCCTGCTCTTTTGTCTTGCCTCCCCCTTTCTTCTTCTTCTCCAAACTTTCATTTTCCTACCTGTCATAAAGTACCAGGGCTGGAGAGACTTTAAGGGCCATCTATTTCAAACTTTTATTCAGTTCAGAAATCTCTCCTTCCATCCTGTTGCTGGAGCATATTATCTAGCCTTTGTTTGAAAAGAAGACAAAGTAGTGGAAGTGCCATAGCTTCTAAAGCATGCCATGGTGAAAAAACAACTTGTTATATTTAATGACACTCATTTTTATATACTTGCTAAATGTGTTTCCTAGTTTTGCCTTTTAGATGAACAAAAACACATTTTATTCCTCATCTATGTGATGAGTTTGGCCAAAACCTAATCACAGGGCCACATCTGGCTGTGAGGGAGGCTGGGGAATGCCACCTCTAGCCAGGCAGTCGTAGGCTGGCTAAGCCCAATGGTATTTATTGCTAAAAGGTAGCGGGGGAGAATAGCTACTGCTGGACCATCAGCAGTAAAGCTGCACGCAGGGAACAGGAAAACAAGTAGAACATAAGTATGTCTTGTGTTCTTTTGTGTGCTGGTCAGTCAGGTGCGGTCACAAGGGGAGACACAAGAGAGACACAGGAAACAAACTATATTATAGTCCTGGGTCCTTGAAACAGGAGGCACGGCCACCACCTTTACTCGAGTTTCTGAGAGAAAGGTAAGGCAGGGCAGGCTCAACAGTTTAGAATTGGATAATTTGAATAATTTTGGCAGGCTCTAAATTCTAAGGGTAGTCCCTCATTGCCTGGTGGTACCAGGCCCTGGGATGATTAAGGTAAAGGAATATTGCCTCCAGGCTGATATGTGGAGGTGGAGGGGATGTGGCTCTAGAATTGCTAGATTACGGATCAAAGGCATGTTCTAGGCCACCCTATGTCTTTTGATGGGAGTATTTAATCCATTTATATCTCTAAGAGTTGCCTAACCCAGGGAGGAGCAGTCTTTTTTTAGCCTGAAAGATATCAAAACATTGTAATACATAGAAAATAAAATATAAATAATACATATTACTATAAGAAATGAAAAATTTTAGAGCAGTGCTAATTTTTTTTAACCACATCCCACTACTTTTCATTTTATTTATTTTAAAATATTATTTTTTTTCAATTACAGTTGACATATAATATTATATTAGTTTCAAGTGTACAACATAGTGATCAGACATTTATATAGTTTATGAACTGACCACAAAGATGTGTCTAGTACCCATATGACACCATGCATAGTCATTACAATATTATTGACTGTATTCTCTACTAGTGGCCTGGTGCATGAAATTCATGCATGGGTGTGTGTGTGTGTGTGGCGGGGGGGGGGGGGGGGTGACTCCCTCAGCCCAGCCTGCACCCTCTCCAATCTGGAATCCCTCTCGCAATTCAGAACCACTGGCTCCTAAGCACTCACCTGCCTGCCTGCCTGATGCCCCTAACTGTTCCCCTGCTGGCCCTAACTGCTCTCCCCTCCTTGTCTGATCCCCCTAACTGCCTATCTGCTCCCCCTAACTGCCTATCTGCACTTCCCTCCTGGCCTAAACCCCTTAACTGCCTATGTGCTCTCCCTTCCTCTCCGCGCCTTCAGACCCCAGTGCAGGGGTGCTGAGAGCTCTCCACTGAGGCCCCGCCCCTGTCCTGTCACCCCCCTCCAGGCTGGGTGGCACTGCAGGTACACGCTTCTGCAGAGGGGACCGCTGTGACCTGTCCTGACTCCCCCCACCAGGCCAGGTGGCGCTGGGGGGGGGGCTGCCGTGGCCCATCCTGATGTCGCCCTCTGGGCCGAGTGGCACCGTGGACCTGCATGCGCTTCTGCCGGGGGGAGGGAGAACTCTGAGGTCTGTTCTGACGCCCCCTTCCAGACTGGGCGGTGCTGGGGGGGGCCACCAAGGCCCATTCTGATGCCCCCCTCTGGGCCGGGCAGCCCTGCAGGCCAGTGTGTGCTTCCACTGGGGGAGCCGCTGTGGGCCATCCTGATGCCCCCCTCCGGGCCAGGTGGCACCATGGGCCTACACGTGCTTCCGCTTGGGGGCCACCCCCGGCAGCAGCCTCATGTCCTGGTGGCACAAGTTCCTGCCCCTATCCTCCCCCCCTAGCTCCTGTGTGTGCACACCTTTGGACTGGTCATGACTTGGACACCATTAAGACCAATTAGCATATTCCCTTTTTATTATATAGGATGCTATACTTTACATACCTGTGACTATTTTTGTAATTCCCAATTTGCACATCTTAATCTCTTCCCTTTTTTACCCATTTCTCCTTCCATCTGGTAACCATCAGAATATTCTCTGGATCTATGAGTTTGTTTCTGTTTTGTTTGCTTATTTTGTTTTGTAGATTGCACATATAAATGAATTCATATAGTATTTGTGTTTCTCTGTCTGACCTATTTCACTTAGCATGGTCCATTCATATTGTAGCAGGTGGCAATATTTCATTATTTTTATGGCTCAGTAATATTCCACTGTATATATGTAGCACCTCTACTTTATCCATTAATCTAGCAATGGACACTTACGTTGCTTTCATATCTTAGCCACTGTTAACACTGATGCAGTAAACATAAGAATGCATATGTCTTCTTGAATTAAAGTTCTGGGTTTCTTCAGATAAATACCCAGGAGTGGAACTGCTGTGTCCTTCTTTGTCTCTTGTTATAGCCTTTGTTTTAAAGTCTATTTTGTCTGATGTAAATATTGCTACCCCAGCTTTCTCTTTCATCTCCATTTGTGTAAAATAATTTTTTATCTACCTTTACTTTCTATTTGTATCTTTTGATCTGAAGTGGGTCTCTTATAGATAGCATATGTATGACTCTTGTTTTTTTTTTATCCATTTAGCCACCCTATGTCTTTTGATGGGAGTATTTAATCCATTTGCTTTTAAAGTAATTATTGAGCCTGGCTGATATTACTCAGTGGTTGAGCATCAACCTATGAACCAAAAGGTCACAGTTCAATTCCCGGTCAGGGCACATGCTCGGTTGTGGGCTCGATCCACAGTAGGGATGTGCAAGAGGCAAGCTGATCAGTGATTCTCTCTAGTCATTGATGTTTCTATCTCTCTCTTCCTCTCCCATCCTATCTGAAATAAAAAATATATATTTAAGAAAATAAAGTAATTATTGATAAGTATGTAGTATTTTAGTAATTGCCATTTTATTATTCATATTTCTTCTTCTTAAAGAAGTTCTTCTAGCATTTTTTTATAATTCTGGTTTGGTTGATGATGGAATTATGAATAAGATTAAATAAAAATTGGATGACATTTTAATTTGAAAATGTCTGAACTTTCCTCTAATTTCCACTCTATCGTCATTCTCTTTTTGTGCTTAGGCAAGGACAGCATCCTGTACTCCTACTGTTTTCCAATGGGGATGCATTTGCAGTGAGTACTACAAGTTTTTACTCAATCTAATCAACCTATGTTGTACAATTACTATATTGTTTAATGTAGGTTAAACTTATTTTGGAAATTTGAATATTTATATCCTTGGTGTTTAAACTTTTATTTTCTTCTCCAAAGTTATGGGTAAAGAAGCAAAATAAGAGAGTGAAAGGGCATGAGTAGGGCTGATGTGCACAAGGCTAATTTTTAAAATGGTTTTGCAGGTTTATGGGTGGGTCATTAATAAGGCTTGCTGTTCTACATGTGCTCTTGAACATTAGTTTTAGTAATGATAACCATGCTTCTGGGGATAGAGTTTCTACTGAGTTCTGTAAAAGGAGCAGCAGAGAATAGTGTGTACTTGGTTGGAATATATCTTACAACTGAGGGCACTTTCAACAGTCAAAAAGCAGATTTTTTTAAGTGAAATATTTCAATGCAGCAAAAAAGTACAGAAAATAATGGACACCACCACCTAGATTTAACATTCACCACTTAGACTTGCCAGGTATTAAAAAATAACTCCTTAGAGACACACCCAGTGCCCATCTCTTGTCCCTTTCTCTTCCTTCTCTCATTTTCTCTTCCCATCTTTACCAGTTTTTTCAACTTTCACTATTGTAAAATTTATCTGTATCATTTCCATAGAAGTTTTTTTGTTTTTGCAACATGTATATATCCATAAAAACTGATATAGTGTATTTTAAATGTTTATGAAATGATATATTCTTCTTAATAAATTAGAAAGAGCTATGAATTAAGATGATTTATAAATGATGGAATCTAAAGACATACTTCTAACTTAATATCATCAACGAGTGTGTATATATACTTATTGATACATAATATTATTATATTTTATAAGAAAGAATGTATCTATTAAAGTCAAGTCTAGAAGATGTGGGTATCATAATATTAAAGAAAATTAAGGAATAATCTCCAATTGTGGCAGTCTTATGCACATTTATGTTATCTATCAATAAAAATTAACTCAGAATAATTAGAATATAGCGAGAACAGAACAGAGGAGGAGATTCATTAAAACAACTCATGGGTCTCCTGGGAGACAGGATAAAAGTGTGAAGAGAGGAGAGAAGAAGGAACAATTCTTGAATTCTATTCCTTTGCATCAGGATGAAACAGAATTGACAGATGCCTCCTTTCACTAATGAGAATTTGTTTTGTGTAGTATTCCGACAATGAAAATGTATTCATTGACAATTGACATACTTACAAAGTAAGATTAAAGGATTGAGATAGAATTTTCCACAAGATAGATGATGAATATTGGAGTCAAATGGATGTGGGTTCAAACTCCAGCTCTGGTGCTAACTTGCTGTGTGCCTTTGGACGAGTGAGCTAACTTTTCGGACACTGAGTTTCCTTGTCTGTGAATTAGAGAGAATAAAAATATTCACTTCAAAGGTTTTTGGAGATGATAAAATGAGATAATGAAGGTCAGGCACTATATTAATGTAAAATACATAAAGTAAGCCCTCAAATGGTGGTTAACATGAACTATTAATGAGAATATTTATAGCTTAGAAGAAACAGAGCATTTCAAATTCCATGTGGTGCATGTCAAGTATGGTGATGAAAATATGACTTAGAAAATGCTAATGAAAGGGAGATACTATCCAGATACAATGAATGAAGCTATGGAAAATCCAAAGGGAAAGTGTGAAATTTGTGAATTTTAAGTAAGGAGGTTATTAAGGAAGCTGTGAACATTTTATTATAATTTAAAATCTTAGGAAGGTGATTGAAATGGAGAAATGATGCTTAAAAAATGAATATACATGGAATGGGAATAAAACCCGAGTTGATGGCAAGTAGAAATGGAGAAAGAGCTTGGTTGTTGAATGCCCAAATGCTCTTAGGCCTTCTGGGGACTAGTCAAAGCTACAATCATCCATCCTGGTTACTGAAGTCCTATATACAAAAGCAATAAGCTCCATAAAAGACTTAGCTGAAGGCTTTTTCCCATTGTAATATCCCAGTCATGAAAGAAGAAAATTGTAAGCAGTGGCAAGAAATCAAAAATCGATAAGATGCTTACATATGCTTCATATCTACTACTGTATTTAAAAAGTCTCTCTTGATCCATCTCCAGTGTTCTCCCAAAAGATTTTCCTATTTGCTTTCTGTTCAGAAAACTCTACACCTGCAGCTCATTTTTCTTAAGTGTGTTTATTTCTTAAACTCTTGTATTTTGGGTTTTACCTGTTGAAGTTTATCTTGGTGAACAGATTTAATGCAGTCTTCTCATTCTTTGCTATTTCTCTGCAGCATGTGTGAGACATTGATAATTATTCCTTTTTCTTGAGATTCTTTTCAGGATTCTCCTACTTCTCCAATGAGCCTTTTTTGATATTACTCCTTTCTCTTCTCCTGGTCCTCCAAACAGGTCTGTCTCCTCTTTGTTTTTGCTACCAAAAACATTCTCCACAATGGCCACCTGATCCTCGCCCATGCCTTCAGCCGCCCTTCATGTTCACATTTCCCCCACATTTATTTATCTGGGCCCAAGTTCTCTCTAGGGTGTTGGTCCTACATTCCCAATAATATTTTCAAGTATCTGCTCCTAGGTGTCCTGCCAGCAACTCAAGCTTAACATTTCTGAAACTAAAATCAATTCCCAGATTTTGGTTGGGCCTTCCCTATAATGGCACCATTATTTTCTAAATTGGACAGATAAGAAACTTCTGCCATGTTCGATTGTTCCATCTCTCTTGCCTCCCATATACAGTCAGTTGCTATGTCTTGTGACTTTTTAGAATTTGGCTCTAAAGCAGTCTGTGAAGTAGTGTGAGTGACCACTGCATGGCATTCCTGTTTATTAAATCAAACTTAGCAAATATTCATTAGGAAGTCTATTAGAACTCTACACAGTTCCTGATAGTAGGTCAGTCGTGCAAGGGGGTGAGGATTGGAAATAAAGTGAGGCTGGACTGTTAGAGTAGGATGTGGTGAAAGAAAGAGAGAGGACTGGACCATGCCTCTCCTTGACAGCCACAGGGTTTGAGGCATGGCTCTCAGAGTCATCTCGGTATGGCTTTGTTAGAATTCTTGGATAGAAACATCTCTAAACATCTTTGAATGTCTTAGCAGACTACATTTTAGTGTTATTTAGATATGAACGGGACAAGAGAAAAAACATTTACTTATACATTGCAGATACAATTTATTTAATTTGATTTTTCCCCCTGCTATAAAGAATTTTAAAAATATAATAAAAGAAGTGATTTGAAGAGCAAATTGGGCCTCGTGACTGCCCCAGAACAATGTGTCCTGTACTGTTGTGTTTTGTCACCTCCTTGCCATAGATAACTAGAGGCTACATATTGTCAGCTGCTCTCCTAAGCCATGCTTCCTGGCATCTCAAGGTTAAGTTCTGGTCATTTGTTTTTTTGAAATCCTTCCTCTTTCCCAGTGGATTTATGACAATCTAGTAAAGGCCCATTAATACAGCATCGTTTTTTTAAAGTAAAGCAAATGGATTTTTGCATCTTTCCTTTACTGACAAGTTTGCAAATTGCCAATCTTTGCTCTTTTCTCTCCTTCCCAATTTTTCATGGTGATAATTAAGGACTGTAAATTTCACTTTATCATTTGTGTTAGGAAAGTAGCATAAATCATAGTAATAGCACCATTTATTTCAGTAATGCCAGCCTGCCTGCAAATCACTTGTAAATTGGTTCCATGGATGTACCTCTATCAAATCAAAAAAACCACCTGCATACATTTCCTGAGTTTATTCCAAAGGCTTAGTAACAGGGAAGAAGAAAGACCACTGCTGACCTTTTCATCTTTATTTATCTGTAAGTTCTGAATGGATCATGCATAAATTTTCATTTTGAACTCTGGCCACATCTAACTGAGCTTTTTATGTAGTGCTTTCTTTTTAAATCCAGGTAGGGATTTGTGCCCCAAATAATATGCCTGCCACATGGTCCTACTCTGATCCACACAGAGTAATAACAATGTTTGATTGGATATAAAATTATATACCACTTAAGAATTTATGAGAAACTAGAGGCCTGGTGCACAAATTCATGCATGGGTGGAGTCCGGCTGGCCCGCCCGGATCAGGGCTGATCAGGCTGGGCTGGCTTGGGGGAAGGGATGTGGGTGGGGCTGGTGGGAGGGGGAAGGGGCCCCAGGTGGTTGGCAGGTTTCCCCCACCCCTGGTCAAACTCCAGTCAGACTCCCGGTCCAGGGAACAATTTGCATATTACCCTTGTATTATATAGGATAATGCTTTTGTGCTGAAAAAAAAAAAAAAAGATTTCTCAAGTGAGCATAACAGTTTTCAATATTGGAAAGTTATGCAACAGTCACTTTTGTTTGTCTCCTTGTACCCAGAAAGGTGATAAGAATGTGTCATTCTGAATCTGGAGGAAAGGAGAGAATCTTCCTGTATATGCCCACTGGTGCTACCTGGAGTATAGCTAAGACAACTCCAGTTCATGTGTGCTGCTCCAGTGTACTGTGTATGTAACATGTTGAGTTCTGCAGGTGGTGTCTCCTTTTGGGTACTTCCTGATTTGTAACACTTGGGTCCAGCCTACCTATTACTTATTTGGCCATACACTAAGAGGAGAAAGGGGAATTTAAGTTTAGTAATGACTTACTCTTAGTCTTACCCTGAGTGAACCATTATTAAGGGAAAATATTGCAGGCCATTTATTTTAATTTTACATTTGAAATTGCAAAAATAAGGCAAAATCAAGTTCTAGGGATCAGAAAATAAAAATATAATAAACACAATATATGACTTTATATTTGTATATATACTTTTTTTCTAGTTCTGTTTCTGGAATACAAACTTGCTTTTTGAGAAACTATTATTTGTATGTGGATTAAATATTTAAGTGGATATTATTCATTGTAGAATTTTCAAGGTTAGTACAACAAATCAGAAATACTAGTATGTAGAGGAGGCATAACTTTTATAAACAGCCTGCTTTTGCATCTAATTAAGAAGATAATGAGCCCTAACCGGTTTGGGTTTGGCTCAGTGGATAGAGCATTGGCCTGCGGACTGAAGGGTCCCAGGTTCGATTCCCGTCAAGGGCATGTACCTTGGTTGCGGGCACATCCCCAGTAGGGGGTGTGCAGGAGGCAGCTGATCGATGTTTCTCTTACATTGATGTTTCTAACTCTCTATCCCTCTCCCTTCCTCTCTGTAAAAAATCAATAATTTTTTTTTTAAAAAGAAGATAATGAAAATTTCCCTTTAACTTTTAATAATTATATATGGTTTTTGTCTTTTATATTCTACATGCTAGTCTCTCTACTATTTAATGGTCTATATCAAAGACTTCACACTTGGGATTTCAGAATAGTTTTTTAAAAAAATCCACTCACTATTCTTTCTCTTCCTCTCCCTGGATGAACTTGTAAGTAATTGGCAGTAACTTACTTTGAAGAATTTCTTTTATTAGAAAAAAAAGAGACAAGAGCAATAGATTGCCTTGAATCTTGCTATTCTCTAAAGAAATTAGGCTAAATAGTTTATTTCTATGTAGCAAAATTTGAGTGCCCCAGAGTGAGTTTGATACCTTTTGAAATATTGTTGAATAATTGTTTCAGTAACCATTTTATAATTTAGTCCTAAGTATATCTTCAATAATTCTCTCAGGGAGAAAGAGCTTTGGAAAGCAATGAATTAAAGTGTCAGGTGTTAGGCAGAGGTTTTACAGAATGACAATTGGGATTATTTTGCAGTATTCCATGTGTGGAAGAAGCTCGTTTTAAAAATGTCTGAAAGGACACCCACAGTTTAAATAAATATTGGTTTATACTAGTATATAGATTCATGTATGAGCAAATGTATGTGTAGACATATCTAGGTTAAAGCATGCTTTTATTGTCTAGTGTTGCAGTTATCCATTTTACCAAATTTTTGTGGGAAAGCATAAATTAAAATTAGTTTAGCTACAGGAAAATTTTTTAGCCTATTTGCAGTGGTTTACTATTCACAAGACTTTAAAATATCTCTGTGTTATTCTTAAATAAAAATAAAAACAATAAAATTAAATGTTGAAAGCCATCACATTTTATTTAAAAATAAACTTATGATTAACTGATATGCAAGTTCTCCAAGTTGGTAGAATAAATAATCTTTCTATTCTCTTCACCTGTACCCTCTTCTAAAACAAATCATTTCCAGACTGTCAACAGCCTGAAAAATTTCTAGCTAAAGATCCTTCTTTCTATAAGGCTTCAGAAAGAAGGGCCCAGGGTGAAAAGTGCCATAAGTACAATTGTAAGTGCATTCTACCAATAATAAATAAAAATTGCAAAGCCCGACAGTGAAGAATAGAGAGAGGAATTCAAGTGACTAAAGGATTATCCTTGTGTGTGAGGAATCCATGCAGTAAGAAATTGATCTAGGAGCCTCTGCCTACAAAAGTGGCCGGATAGATTTTGAGCCACAGAGAAATTGCAGCTGAGGCCAGTCATCCTAACAGGGCAGTGATCTGGGAGCAGGTCTACAGGCTCTAGCAATGGACACCTGTCTTGGCCTTTTTTCTGTATAGTTACTAGGCTTTGAATTTATTTATCCAGATAGCAGCTGTCCTAAATCAATGACACTTGATCTATCAGGAAAGGAAATTTGGTAGACTATGTTTTTACAGCTCTATTAACTTTACCATTTGACTTTCTACTTTGTAAAAGGGGGAAAATGAAAATTGAGAACTGTGAATATATTGTTTGTTAAGTGGGTGCCAACAAGATTAAAATCCCATCAACAGCAATGGAGGTAGCAAGAACAAAGTGACAGATTTAATGCTGTTGTCTATTTAGGTGTCAGATAGACAAGATAAGAAGGCTGCTGAATCTTGGACTGGTTTGCTCCATTGTACGTAGTGTCTAGCAGAGTCCACTCTGAAAATTAGAGCAGTTTGTCTTAATTTGTGGAAAAAGTATGTATACTTGAGTATCAAGCAAATTGATATGTTAAAAATGGGTTTTATTAATAAAAACACAATTAGTTATTTATATAAATTTATTAGGCAGAAATAAATTCATTCATTCATTCATTCTTTTATTCTTTCATTTATTCATTTATCAAAGTTTCCTTGAGTACCTTTTATAGGCCTGGCTCTGTGTTAGGGGCAGAGGGTACAGACAGAGTCTAATAATAAGATGTGGTTTCTGCCCTCCTGGAGCTTCTGCAATGGAATGTATTCACCTTTCAAAATGTTTTGTTAATTTAGTTAATATTCATTGGATTTCTTACAAACACGGTTCCTCCAAAATTTTTTGTATATATGTTCTTTATATATACTTATTTACATAAAAAAGAAAAAATTGATTTCTAAATAAGAGGCGTTATAATCTTCCCCAAATTGTCAATATTATTGTTTGAAAAAAGGAAATAGACAGGCTATTAAAATGCACTGAAGACCTTATTTTCAATTTTCAACTTTTCTGGCTCAGCTTTATCTATGTGTAATATGGTAAGTTCTACTCTGATTTAACCTGTTGGTGCTGTATGTGGGGTTTGACAAATATAAGGGTTCGCAGACTGATTCATTTATCCAGCAAATATTTTGTCAGCATTTACCATGGAGGGAATTGTTCTTGTGGCTGGGGTTATATGCATGAACATGAATGATAGTCAAAGCTCCTATCTTCAAGGAATTAATATTCCAGGGAAAATCCAGACTTGCATATTGTAGATGGAGAGAATCCTAGTGATTCTGTCCCACGAAATGAACTATCTGTCTTGAGGAAATGCAACATTGCAGTATGAAACTCAATAACTCATACATTGACTCTTTTAACCGAAACTTAGTGTGTGCCTACTGTGCTGCAAGACCCTGTCCAGGCATTGAATTTTCCCTTATCATTCAGACTCAAGAGATCTTGAATGGATCCCAGGTGTTTATATTTTTATAAGTACCTTGTGTGAATTCATAATCAGACAGTTTTTTTTATGCGACCGCTTTAAACAATTCCTTTTGAATTTAAATGATTTTACCTGAGTTTATCATAAGAACTGTGTGGCAGGAAATTTACAGTGGGAAACAACAGCTAACACACTGTGATGATGCCTTCTAGTATGTGTAGCTGATTGACAGAAGACTGTTGTGACCTTACTCAGGAAAACTGATGGCCAGGATGGTATTTCAGGGGGACACGGAAGAACCTCACTTATATCTTTGCTGGAATGAAAACTCCACCCACTGTAAAGGAAGCTGTGCAGGTAGAGCCAGAGCTTTCCTCAGAAAAGCAATTCTGGTCCCCCTCAAATTCTTAAATAAACACTTGTTTGAAATTACAGAATAGTCACCATAAGCCTTGAAGAGATTGGCCTGGAATATTTATGAAGCCAGATTTTGTTGTTGTTGTTAATCCTCACCCAAGGATATTTTTCCCATTGATTTTTAGAGAGAGGGGAAGGGAGGGGGAGAGAGAGAGTGAAAAATATCCATGTGAGGGAGACACATTTGATTGGTTGCCTTCCGAATGTCCCCCAACCGATTTGAATGCACGACCCTTCAGTCTGCAAGCCTGTGCTCTACCCACTGAGCCAAACCAGCTATGGTGTGAAGCCAGATTTTTAATTAAACTTTTGAAACATGCTTATGTTTTCCAGTTTCAAATGTATGCAATCTAGTAGGAGACACTGGAGGAGGGCTTGGGGATGGTGGGTAGCATGCTGATGATGCTGCCGTTGGGGAAACAAGGAGCTATCCTTTGTGATCATACATAAATGGCACATCGGTTCCCTCCTGCAGTTACTACATGGTGCTTTTTCCTCATCAATCAGAGCAAAATTCAAAGAATTTAGCAGCAGAATATCCAAATGTTGGGAGGAGTAAGGGATGGGGGACAAAGGGCACAGAAATAGCTACTTCAATCTGCTACTAGTGCACTTACACTTTTTCTTAGGAACTTGCCTGCTGCCTAATATACTAGAAGGTCACTTGACAGAGCAGAGTCACTTTGGGAAGCAAGAAGGATGATACTGTGAGAAATTAAGGGTGTTAAATTAACCACTGTTATAGAGTTCCCAGTGAATCGATACTTTAATGATATTCATTTATTCATTCATTACTTGGCCTGTTGCTCATTAGTCATTCACAAATGTGAAGTATGCTAGACAGTGAGACATCATCTGTACAGACATGGTGTACAGTCAGACATCATCCTTGACCTCTTAGAACTATATCCTTCTCAAGCAGGAAGAAATAGCAGATGAAAAAATTTAAAAAGGCTATTCAACTGGATTAGTCATTTTTTTGGGCAGCATTTTCAGCAAATCAAATATGTTCTTCTCTTGGTAAATGAGTAAAGGAATTTCAGGTGCTGACAATCAAAAGTCTCTTCTCTGAATGTAACTAGAATATAAGCTCCATGAAGGCAAGGAATTTTTGTTGATCACATATGCCCAGTTCTTTGAAAAGGGTCTACTACATGGCAAGCACTTGATAAATACTTGGTAAGCCTGGCCATTGTGGGTCAGTGGTTGAGCATAGACCTATGAGCCAGGAGGACATGGTTTGATTCATGGTCAGGGTACATGCCCAGGTTATGGGCTCAGTCCCTAGTAGGGGGTGTGCAGGGGGCAGCTGATCAATGTTTCTCTCTCATCATTGATTTTTCTGTCTCTCTTTCCCTCTCCCTTCCTCTCTGAAATCAATAAAAAATATATTTTAAAATATACTTGTTAAGTGACAATCCAGAGCTTGATAAAGTCAGGAATTAATTTAGGTTTGTTGATACAGAAGCAAGTAGAATGAGAAAAATAATGGTGCTCCCATTGGATCCTATCATTTGTTGGAATTTGAAGATCTTAAATCTTGATAAAAAATTTTTTGTGTGAAAACTGTTTTTGGAGAAATGACATCACAAACAATTAATGCTTGGTTCCTATGATTATCTATATATATAAAAGGCTAATTTGCTAAATGTCCATCTGGGTAATTACGTCATGTAGCAACTCCTGGCTTCCTCTCCCCAGTGACTGGCCTCCTTGGAGTTTCTTCAGTCCAGTAACACCCAGGTGGAAACATTTTACACTATAACCAAATATTTGTGAAATGTTTTCCCATGGCTCATCTTACTTGATCCTCACTGAAGTTCTGGAGTAGGTAGATAGGAGACTCAGTGAAATCCTATTTTCTTTTCATTAACCGGAAAATGGAGATTTAGAAAGCTTAGAGATTTGACCTGACTGAAAAGAAGTAAGAAATGGTGGACCTTGAAAATGACTTCAGGTTTTCTCACTGCACAGAATATAGTCAAACATTGCTGCAGTTAAATATTTTACCCTTTGTTCTCCCTGTGTGATCTATAATAATAATCTGATTCATGTTGATATTTCCTGCTGTGTTGCTGACAACTACCTGAAAGAGAAGTTGGAGTGCTTCACTGGGCTGGAAAAAGTTTAGCTAAATCAGAAAGCAGGTCTAATTGAGCAAGTTTACTCTATATCTATAAAAAGCTAAGTTGACTCATGCATATGTGATACTTATAAAGCTCTTGCTGATGCCAATCACACGCGTGTGTTTCCATCTGTCATTGTTGATCGTGAGTTTAGTTGACACTTCTATTATAGAGAAAGGGCGAATAGTGATATTAAAATATTTCTTCTAATTAATTTCCTCTCAATGTGCATGAATTTGTGCACTGGGCCACTAGTCTTAACACATTGTTTGTGGGTAGTTTTTATCGCGTGCTAACAGGTGGCGCGGGCCATTTTTGCTAGTTTTTTGCACAAATGGCAACGTTCAGTAAAATTACGATAACTTTAGTTTTACATATTTTTTTCAATGAAACTTTTTGTGATTTACTATAAAATGTATACTGAATTATTTTTCTTAGAATCGCACTGAATGTGTGGCGAGGCAGAGAATTGTGTGAAGGGATGACTCTATGCAGTTGAATAGATTACCGTTATACCTGGAAGTACATACATAATTCACCATTGTATGTGTTAGAGACCTAAATTTTGTCCTTTGGAATTTGTATATCTGCATGTTAGCATCCCTTTAGAGCAATAAAAAAGTATAAAAACAAACGTATTTATACGTTACCCGCATTCTACCGCTAGTCTATAAAAAACGTATTAATACGTGTCCCGCGCTCTACTACCAGTCAACGTAAAACGTATAAATACGTTTCCCGCATACAATGTGTTAAATAAACTGAGAAGTTCTAGCCATAATGGAGAACTCTGGTGAGTGCCAATTTCAAAAGGATGCCAAGCAACTTACTCAAGTTGGTCCTGGCAGCAGAATAGTAAGTAGGGTTTCAATTATTTGGTGATGGATCCTCTATTTAAAAGCTTTTCTTTAAAAAAAAATTCTGAAAGGGAGACAACTATTGGCAGCTCTGTGGAATTATACCAGAGTGAGCTCCAGAGCTGTCCTGGATCAATTTCCTCATAGACCTTCTTCTCTGGATACAGAATAGACTATTAGGGGAAATGACGAGGATCTGTGGATTGTGCTTATAAGAGATCACAGATTTTAGTTTATGGGTCTCTTCATAAAAGTGTCAACTGACCTGTGAATAACATAGTCACAGTAGTCCTCTAATAGTTTTTTAAATTAAGTAGCCTTGATCTATAAGGGAATGAAATTGAAAGAGCAGAGAAGGTAATTTGGCTCTCGATCACCACTGTTTCCCAAATGGGTACTGTTTAGAATGAGATTGTCAATGATTCTGGCTGGCTTCAGTTAATATTAGATCCTTCTTTAGAGTTGACAGGATCTGCTCTGGGGGAAGGGGAAGAAAGTCTATGGGGGAGACAATCTGAATAAAAGAGGAATCCAATATTCTCTGTTTGGTACATGATGGTTTCTAAAACATATCTCTCTTATGCCTTATCCCTGTTAAAATATTACATTGATAAGCATAAGAAGATGAACAGTTTAAAAAGGTAGAAGTTGATATTAGCAAAAAATTTATTTAAAAATACATGTGATAAAATAGTAAATAAGACCAATATAATAAATAGGACCAGCTTCTGAAATATTGAGAAAGGACAAAAAGATTTATTCAAGCAGGTAAGTGCATATAGGGTCCATTAGAAATTATCTCTGTGATTCAGGTCAAGTTCCTTGGGCTAAGGTGGCTGGGTTTGCTGCGAGGGATCATCATGGATATTCACAGCTATAATAAAGTTTGGGATAATCAGCAAACAAAGTATTTCAGTTTCTTTTCGTTAGAGCTCCAAGCCTGAAGAACTAATGCCTAGATGAGCGGTATCATTATGCCTTCTAAAAGTTTACCATTTGCACAAATTGAATCTGACATTTTCACATGTTTTGTAGCAGACCACAAATACTTTTAACTTTTACTAAATAATACAACTGTGAATGGGGTGAATACTCAGTAGGATTACTAATGGATTTTCAACTCAGGAACCATAACTGATGAACTTGCCTCACAAAGCAATTATATAATTTTTATTTAATTTAAACCTTGGTTCTATTTGCCTAACACATAAAATTCACCAATTTAAACTTATGCTGTTTTGATTAATTCTTCCTAACTATGAAAGAAAGAGCCAAGTTTACAACTGAAAGTCAGCATTACCTGAACCAGTGGGCTGGGATTGGATCTCTTCCTCAGGAATATTGCCCACCTGGTATTGAGAAAATAAATTTATATACAGCTCATGGATTGGGGATTAGAAGAATTTATGTAGGCCTTTGTTCAATACCACTCGAAGAGTTTGAGAAGGAACAAGGGCCTAAATTGTGAGCATGCAACAATAATTTGAGTGCACAGTTATTTTCAGCTTTTAGTTGCAATGAGTTTTGAGAGGGAGATAAGAGTTTTTAACAAATCTTTAAGGTGTTTTTTGTTTTGTTTTTTTAATATCCAAGAAAGATCTTCATTGTATTTCTGCTAATAATAAATGGCTCTATTCACAAATGAGATTTTTACAAAATTAATTCTAAAACATTTTCTGCTTATACTGAATGAACTAATAGAAACTGAAAGCCAAAGAACAATTGTAAATTATTTAAGCTTTTAAAATTGTAGAATTAAATCTATCACGTAATCTTTCTTTTTTTTTTTTTTTTTAAATTAAATCTTTATTGTTCAGATTATTACATTTGTTCCTCTTTTTTCCCCCCCATAACTCCCCTCCTTCCAGTTCCCGCCCCACCCTCCGCCCTCACTCCCCACCCACTGTCCTCATCCATAGGTGCACGATTTTTGTCCAGTCTCTTCCCGCATCTCCCACACCCCTTTCCCCCCCAAGAATAGTCAGTCCATTCCCTTTCTATGTCCCTGATTCTATTATAATCAACAGTTCATTCTGTTCATCGGATTATTTATTCACTTGATTCTTAGATTCACTTGTTGATAGATGCATATTTGTTGTTCATAATTTGTATCTTTACCTTTTTCTTCCTCTTCCTCTTCTTAAAGGATACCTTTCAGCATTTCATATAATCCTGGTTTGGTGGTGATGAACTCCTTTAGCTTTTCCTTATCTGTGAAGCTCTTTATCTGACCTTCAATTCTGAATGATAGCTTTGCTGGATAAAGTAATCTTGGTTGTAGGTTCTTGGTATTCATCACTTTGAATATTTCTTGCCACTCCCTTCTGGCCTGCAAAGTTTCTGTTGAGAAATCAGCTGACAGTCGTATGGGTATTCCCTTGTAGGTAACTGAGTTTCTTTCTCTTGCTGTTTTTAAGATTCTCTCTTTATCTTTTGCTCTTGGCATTTTAATTATGATGTGTCTTGGTGTGGTCCTCTTTGGGTTCCTTTTGTTTGGGGTTCTCCGCGCTTCTTGGACCTGTAAGTCCATTTCTTTCACCAGGTGAGGGAAGTTTTCTGTCATTATTTCTTCAAATAGGTTTTCAATATCTTGCTCTCTCTCATCTTCTGGCACCCCTATAATTCTGATGTTGGTACGCTTGAAGCTGTCCCAGAGGCTCCTTACACTATCCTCGCATTTTTGGATTCTTTTTTCATTTTGCTTTTCCGGTTGGGTGTTTTTTGCTTCCTCGCATTTCAAATCATTGACTTGATTCTTGCGCTCCTCTGTTCTGCTGTCGGGAGTCTGTATAATATTCTTTATTTCAGTCAGTGTATGCTTAATTTCTAGTTGGTTCCCCAATATAACATCGAGGGTCTCATTAGTTTTCTTGTAGATCTCATTAAGTTTATCGGCGGCTTCTAAACAGTTCTTGAGAGACCTTAACAGTGTGGTTCTGAACTCTATATCTTCCATTGACAATTGTGTCCTGTTTCTTTGTCTCCGCATTTTGTTATGCTTCCTTGGTGCACCCCCTAGTGGTCTTTGTGCGCAGTCTTATAGTTAAATCTTGTAGCTAATTCCAGGGAGGGTTTGACCTCCAGGCCCAGTGGCTATGAGAATCAGCTGTGTCAGCAGTGAGAGAACTTCTGTCCTCTAGGGAGGTGCTAATCTGGCGTTTGCCTGAGGCTATCCGGCAACTGCCTCTGTGCAGGGCTTGGGCGGGGCGGGTCGCACAGGATCAATAGGGTGGGCCGGAGAGAGCAGTGATGGCGGCTCTCAGTCCTGTCCCCAGGGGCTCTGCCTCTCTGAGTCCCAGCACCCGCTGCAAAACTTGGAGAGAAAGCTGCACTCGCTCTGACCGAAGCCAGGCAGTCCCGCTTCTCCCGTTTGAGTCTGGGTCCCTAAAGACTCGCCCGGATCTGGAGCTCAGAGTCTGCGACTCCCTCCCGATTGAAAACGCCAACCGCGCCCTCCGCCGCCAGCCCGCTCCGCGCGCGCACTCCGCACCTCAGAATTTGACTTCAGCACTGCGCCTCCTCTGAGTGTCCGTATGCGTTTCTCTTTCCTCCTAGTTGTAGGACTTCCACTCAGCCAGCGTTCCAGTGGTTCTGGGTGATGTCCCTCCGTCTTTTAGTTTCACTTTTGAAGTAGTTGTTCAAAGCAGCAAACTCCGGCGTTAACCTATGCCGCCATCTTGGTTCTCTCCCATCTTTCTTATTTATTTACATTATTTTCTCAGCTCTTCATAATTCATAAAAAAACTGAGATATGGTTTGCCTTTTAGAAATATCCCCTATCCTTTCTAATAAAGAGGGAATATGCTAATTGACCCTCATGCTGTCGCAAAGATGGCAGTGCCCATAGCCAATAAGGAGGGAATAGGCTAATTGACTGCCATGCCCTCAAAGATGGCGGCGCCCACAGCCACAAGATGGTCAGCAGGGGAGAGCAGCTGGGGGCGACTGGGTTGGCAGGGGAGGGCAGTTGGGGGTGACTGGGCTGGCAGGGGAGGGCAGTTGGGGGTGATAGGGCTGGCAGGGGAGGGCACTTGGGGGCAATCGGGTCAGCAGGGGAGCAGTTAAGCATCGATCAGGCTGTCAGGGGAGTGGTTAGGGGGTGATCAGGTTTGCAGGCAGAAGTGGGTAGGGGTAATCAGGCAGGCAGGCAGACAGGCAAGCAGTTGGGAGCCAGCAGTCCTGGATTGTGAGAGGGATATCCAACTGCCAGTAAAGGGTCACAGCAAAGCTCCCTCCACAACTCTGAGACTGGCTGCTCCCAGTTGTCTCCCAATATCGATTCAGATACAAAGATTCAAAAGTTTAAAATACAGCAATGCTTCAGGACACATTGGAAAAAATAAAATTTTAAATATTCAACACATAGCCATGTTTTTGTTTATTCATTAAGTATAAGAAAAATGTAAACAAAAAATATATTATGTGTGTGCTTTATTACATTACAAAGTATGCTGAATATTTTAAATGATCTATACTGATAATAAGGTAATATGCAAATTGGTTGGGACACTGTCACATAACAACTGATCAGCAGGAGGCCAGGGCAGAGAGCTACAAGCGGCAGAGAACTGCAGGAGGACGGGGCAGTGAGCTACTTGCGGTGGAGAGCTACGTGCGGCAGTGGGTGGGGTGGCCAGCTGAGGCAAGCAGCAGTGAGCTGCTTGCGCACTGATTCATGCGCAGGGCCATTAGTATTTGTATAATTTGTAAATTACATGTGTAATTTTTCTATGTATACCTGTTTAGGCCTTGCCACAATATTCACTGAAGAGTGAGAAACCTTTCTTTCTATGCTAATGATTCTCTCTATATATAAAATCCAAGTGACTGGAACGCAGGAACGACCAGAATGACCGGTAGCTTTGATGTGCACTGCAGCCCTGATCGGCTCCTCCCACCCCGATCAGGGGTGGGGCCAGACGATCGATGGCCCACAGCCTCTCCCCGCAGCTGGCCTGGCACCAGTTGGGGTGGGGGAGCGATCAGGGATGGGGATGGCTGGCCAACCTCCCACATCCCCTCCCCGCAGCTGGCCCGACCCCAGTCAGCCCCAATTGGGGCAGACCAGCTGCACCCCACCCATGCATGAATTCATGCACTGAGCCTCTAGTGTATACATAACTATGTACGTCTTTTTATACATGTATCTCTTAATTCAATCACACCTAAAAAGGTTTATATAAGCAGTATGCTGAGTTCACATCTGAAGACATGTCAAGATGGTCTAAATCTAAGGTTCCCCATGTAGAAATGAAGGTAACCTCACATGGCTTACTAATGGTTTCTGTGAGTCCCTAATTACTAAACACAGTGGCTCAATTCACACAGAAATATAGTATAGTATAGGTTAAGTTCCAACAGCTTTTCTCATTTTATGTAGGCCAGTAGAGCTAGGAAAAGCATGAAACCATGATTCTGGTCAGTTTAAATTCTTTTGTCATTTCCAATGTCCTGTTGACAAGTTTAGGAGCTGTCTATTGAAAGAGGAGAAAAGATAAAGTGAGAGAGCAAGAGAGAGAGAGAGAGAGAGCCTTCCTCTGAGTCCTTTTCTTTCTTTTTTTAAATTGGGGTAGGAAGTATATTTTTTATATGTTTTATTGAATTGGTTGGGGTGATATTGGTTAGTAAAATTACTAGTATATAGTTTTCAGGGATACAATTCTATAATACATCATCTGTATATTGTATTGTGTGTTCACCAACCCAAGTCAAGTCTTCTCCTATCACCATTTATCCCTCCTATGCCCTCTTCTATCTTCTCCACCCCCCTTTCCCTCTGGTAATCACCATACTCTTATTTGTCTACAAGGTTTTGTTTTTGTTTTTTTTGCTTAATTCCTTCACCTATTTCACCAGCTATCCTACTCCCTCCCCTCTGAGAGCTGTCAGTCTGTTCTCTGTCTCTCTGACTCTATTTCTATTGTGTGTTAGTTTATTTTGTTCTAATAAGACTCTACCTTGAATCTTATTCCTCTAGATCTGTTCTATCCAATAGGATAGTAATTAGCAATATGTGGCTATTTTAATTCAATAAAATTAAGTAAAGTTAAAAATTCAGTTCTTCAGTGTCACTAGCTATCTTAGAAGTACTTAAAAGCAACATGTGGCTAGTGACTGCTGTATTGGTGGGACATTTCTTTTTTTTAAAATATATTTTATTGATTTTTTACAGAGAGGAAGGGAGAGGGATAGAGAGTTAGAAACATCGATGAGAGAGAAACATCAATCAGCCGCCTCCTGCACACTCCCCACTGGGGATGTGCCTGCAACCAAGGTACATGCCCTTGACCAGAATTGAACCTGGGCCCCTTCAATCCGCAGGCCAATGCTCTATCCACTGAGCCAAACCGGCCAGGGCTGGTGGGACATTTCCATCATTGCAGGAGATCTATTGGACAGTGCTGCCCAGACTATGGAGAACAGCCTCTGCTTCCAAAATTGTGTGGGTTCTCAAGCAACAACAATCCCATTTTATACTAACACTAATTAAGTCCTTCCATTCACTCAATGCTCTTGTAATATGAGCTTTCACTACCAGCAGTGATGTTACTACTACTACTACTACAAATAGAAATCATGCCATGCTGTACAGTGCCTAGTACAGTTTGAGAGAAATGGATTCAAACTAACTGCTGTGTAGATTTACTTCAAATTAGGTGGAAGTTGATCCAAATGATAGAGTTATCTATAATAATAAAAGTATAACATGCTAATTAGACCAGACGTCCTTCCAGACAAAGCTGGGGCCATGAGGGAAGCCCGGGTCCCAGGTGCCTGCCAGCAGCTGGAGTGAAGCCTGGGCCCCAGGTGCTAGAGGGAAGCCGGTGCCAGCAGCCAGGGGAAGGAAGGCCTACTCTTGCACAATTTTTGTGCATCGGGCCTCTAGTTAAAGTATAAAAGTATAAAAAGTAGTTCAAACAAACATGCTGAAAAAAATTCACCTGTGCTATACATAAATAATACAAAAACTATATTTATAAAATTTATACACTTGTATACTTATAGTTTTATATAAATGTATATTCTTTTAGATTTTAGGCACTGTGAAAAAATGATGACTGCTTAAAGTATCTTCCAAAAACATGTGCACTATCTGCAATGTGCAGCTATCAAACTAAAAAACTCAAATATTCATAAAATATAATATACTAGATGCCCAGTGCACAAAATTCATGCAAGGGGAGGGGGCTTGTCCCTCAGCCCAGCCTGCACCATCCCCAATCTGGGACCTATCCTCTTGTTTGCCTCTCTGAAAACAGTTTAGATTATTTGTAAATTGAATCCTTGCTTAGTTAAAACTTGCTATAAATTACACAATGTAGTTCTAATCTTGTGGCAACATCATAATCAGTTCTGGGCATTGCAAATAGGGAATATTTTTAACAAAACAAATAAGCAATGACAATAGCAAGCAAACAAAAAAACTCAAGAGAATTTATTGAATAACAGCTTCATTTAGAAACTCATATGAAGTACCCAAGTCCTGAAAGAATGAATAGAAAAATATTCCATTATTTCTGAGCACTTATTATGACCACCCAGTATTATAAATCTTAAAATTACCAACACTTCAGATGGAAGTTTGAAGGCATACTATAGTTTAAATATATGGTTCAGTGAAATTTAAATGTGAAATCATCCCCTCCAGGCTACCAGCCTTCCTAGTTGGAGTGAAAAAAGTGTATTCTTATATCCTGATTCATCAAAGTCCAGTTTTTAGGTCTCTGGTGATGATTAAATCTGTCTGACAAGAGGCAATCAATTTCATACAAAGGTTTTTCCGTAGGGCTGACTTGTCATACACTTCTGTAAATGTGAGTTTGGGAACTTTAAATGAAAGAGTGTATAAAGTTTTCTTTGCTGAGTGTGATTAACTGAGGGACCCTGGATTAATTTAGCAGCCAGGTTTGTTCTCTCAGCCATAAGCCATGCTGTCAGAGAAACTTAATTACACTTTAAGTGGGATGCAAATGAGTTGTGACACTACATCATTTCACATGAAAGGTTCATTACTTACATTAACTTGCACAATGCTTTCTCCTAAACCTAGACCTCATTACAGTATTCCTGGGATTATTATTTTTTTAAACATAGCTAAATGCAAGTAGGGTTTTAACTTTTAATAGCCTGTTTCTTTCTTAATATTTAAGACTACAAATGTTCACTTTATTAAATGATTATGAATTGAACTACTGGGTATGTGAATGTATTAAGGCTGGCAGGAAAAAAAGTGTTCTACCATGTGTCTGCTCAATAGCGTATTCTCAGATTATTCTTTAAAGTAACTTTATCTGAATAACTTCTTTAGCATTCCTGTGACTTGAAACAGGAAATTTAATAAGCTTTAAAATAAAAAGTCTAAGCCTTTATCCCAGGGATTAATGGATTTTTCTGAGCATCAGTTGGTTGAAGAAATACATAAATGTAAACATACATGTTTTGTATTGGTAAAGCAAAACATTGAGTGATAGGGATAAAGCAGTCATGACTATCGGGCAAGGTGTTAGAACAAATATAAAACATACAGTTGGTCCTATTTTGAAGAAATAGTTAAATAGTCCTGGAATTCTAAGGGTAGGGAGTTCACTTTAGATTTATTCCTCTAGTCTTTAATGAGAGAGTTTTAGAAAAAAAGATTGGTTGTTTCTTCTTTATATAACTAGTCACCATAATTCATCAAGAGTGTTGGATATAAGTAGAAGGGAATTTTCCCTACAATGGTGAACTTTTGTTTTACTTCTATTAGCTCATTTAATACACAGAAAACTCCTATGAGGCAGGAACTCAGTCCCCATTTTACAGATGACAAAACCAAGAAAGAGAGGAGGTTAAGCAAGTTGCCCAAAATGCCCAATAAGTGTGAGAATCAGTATACAAACCTAGTTGGTTTATTTTTAAAGTCCATACACTTAACCACTATGCATACTGCCTAAGTCACATAAAGGATTTTTATATTTATTAAATATAATAGGAAAAAAATTCTGTTAATTGAGGAACATGATGGATTAATGCTTATTGTCTGTTTATTCAAGTAAATTCCTAGAGATTTGAGTCAAAGGTTTTTATCTCATACTAACCACTAGATGCTGTTTCATTTTGTTACCAGTTTATATATTTTTCCCCAAAGAGTAACTCGTGGTATTTATTAAAAATAGAATTTAATATCAAACTGGAACAGATTTGGGACAATGAAATATATTTTCTACGTGGAACCGACAGGTGTCAGAGGGGATGGGGGATGAGAGGCTGGATGAAAGAAGGTGAAGGGATTAGTCAAAGAACATATATGCATAACCTATAGACAATAGTGTGATGGTCAGAGGGAAGGGGGGTGAGAGGCGGGTGAAGGTTGGCAAAGGGGGTGCAGAATGAGGACATCTGTAATAGTGTCAACAATAAAAATAAAGTCACAAAAAGAAAAATTATAGAATAAGTTAAAATCATATAATGCACTGAGATGCTCCCCTAAAATTTAATTCCCTGAAATTTTAGTTTATTAACTAAAACTTTGATGTTTAAAAGAATTATACAGTTTTTAAAATCCAAATTTACATCCTCATATCATAACATGACCATCCATCTTTTACATTTTAGAAAATCTGCTCCTGGATTAAGGATATAATGAATGCAATGAAATTTATATTACTCATTATGCCACCTATCAATTTCATGCCCTCTCAGCTTCAAACCATTCTTCATTGCCTGCTCTGTAGTAATGGAGCTGAATTCTGTATCATTTCTAATTTTCAACACAACACATGTTAAGCAAAGACAATAGAGGGCAGTGGAGAGACATCTTAGGAGGAAGTTTTTCTTTCTGTTTTCCATGTTTTCTGTTTGGCTTTTATTTCCTTCTACTGCTTGGCTTCCAGCAATGCGTGGAGAGCCGGGAACCTTGAGTTGCACTGTACCCTAGCTGTGCTCCCACAGCACAGTTCCTTGGTGAACCTGAGTTTCTAACCATGACCAGTTGACCACCTCACTGCCAATGTGAACACTATGCCCCTTGACTGAAATATACATGAAAATGTATATGAAGTTGGTGAAAAATATTAGCATATTGATGATAGAAGAAACCTTAGGAGTCTATGTGTTGTCGCACCTTTTATGTAGCATGTAACATTTTAAAACCTTCCTTTTCAGGGTTTATATTTTAAATAATAAGACATATAATTTTTAAAATAAACAATTTTAATTGTAAAGAAGCTTTTTACTGAAATTCAGTGAGTATTGACTTTCTACAAATTCTCAAAGTGTTTCATGGAATATAAGAATAAAAAAGATAAGAGACTCATATTTTCTAAGCTTAAACAAAATTTAAATCCTGATTAAGTAATAAATCAAGTTAGAATATGATAAGGACCACAAGAGTTATGCTGAGACTGGAGGTCATATCTGGGGCAATAAAGAGTGCTTTCATGAAGATGACAGGCATATAAAGAGGCCTTGAAGAATGTATAGGGTTTGAGAGTTGGGCTTGAGGAATGAGGAATAAAGACATGGATATTTAAAGTAAAAGCAAAGTTCTCGTTGGTGTGGCAAAGTTGGCTGAGTGTTGTCCCATGCACTGAGAGATCACCAGTTTGATTCCAATCAGGGCACATGATCAGATTTAGGCTGGATCCCCAGTAGGGGTGCATATGGGAGGCAGTATATGGGAGACAGCTGATCAATGCTTCTGTTTCTCCCCCACCCTCTCTTTCTAAAATCAATAAAAACATTTAAAAAATTATAAAGTAAAAGCAAAGGTTCAGAGGCAGGAAAATGTTCCATATCTGGAGGGAAAATGCCCTCCAGTTTGCTTTCCTGTGGGATAGGCTAGATATGGGAAATAGTGGAAAACTGGGCAAAATAATTGACTGACATATTGAATTCTAATAGATCCTGATACATGGATCAAGAAAATGTTAGATGAGATGAGTTGAGTAAATGAGTTAATCATAATTTAAATTCCTATAAATTCAAATACATTAATAAATTACATGAGTTAAAAAATAGAGCTTTGAAAGCAATCAAATTTTTCATCTTTGGCCTCTGAAAAAGAGTTTTTAAAAAGAGCTAAAACCATTACAAATGTGACACTAATATAAAGATTTTTCACTGAATCTTATATGTCAGATATGGTTTCATTTTTAGTAATCCTAAAATTATCTTCTCCATTATTGAATTGGATATTAAACCTAATATCCAATATTGATTTATATTAAACTAACTTAAAGGGCTTAGTATTTCTGGATAGTGATGATTAGAACAACCCAAACTGCCCCCAGTTTTTAAAAAACTAAAAATACTAGATAAAACATAAAAACTATTCATTAAAATGCTCACAAGAGAATTTGGAAAATCCCAAAGGATATTAATGATGAAGAAATGAAAGCTTTGTGGCAGGTATCTTGGGAGGTGGGAATGGTTGTGAAGGTTGGTACCATCTCCAAGTTATCAAGAATTGGAATGTAATGCTCTATGAGGACAGAATATGATGCTGTGGATCCATATGAGCCAGGGAGTTGAAAATGAAATAGAAAATGAAATGAAAAACTATCAAATAATTGAAACACCAGTGAATAGGTCAAGGGTGAATTGGAAAGATATCTATCCACTGGCAGAGAACACCAACTAAGCAACTTATCTGTCTCAGCCTGAGCTGGGAGTTAGGGTAGCAGAATTTTCCTCTGAAAATTTACAAATAGAGACCCACCTTCACACTCATTTGCAGCTCAACTTTACACTATCTACGTGGTTTATATATTGAGAAGTTAACCTGAAGCATGATTTCAGAGGGTAATATCTCTGAAAACACTGGGTTGAAGCAACCATAAATAACTAGGAGCCAGGCTTCATAGAACTTGGAGCATTTTATTGTTAGGTAGGATTTTTTATTTTTTATTTTTGGAAGGAGGGTAGAGATACACATTAACTTCAGACTTTAAATCAATTGTTTTATTTATATGTAAACAAAAATGAGTCCATAGATTATAACATGAACAAAAATCAATTCCAGATGGGTTAGAGACCCAAACGTAAAATGCAAAACTAAACTCCTTTCAGAAGAAAATACAGACAAAAATATTTTGACCTTTTATGTTATGAATAGATTTCTTAAATGAGACCCAGAAAGCATAGAAAAGATTGATTAATTTAAATAAATTTTCTGTGCATCAAAAGACACTAAACATTGTTGGTGAGAGTATAATTTAGTACAGCTACTTTGGAGAGCAATAGGAGATATAAACTTGAAGATGTGTATAACTGTAGAACTCAATAATTTCATTCCTACATGTATAATCTAGAGATACTTCCTTATATATGTATAAGATATATAAATGTTTATTGAAGCATTTTTTTAAAAATTGAAACAACTTACGTAATTATGCATAGGAGAATGAATAAGCAAATTAATCACATTAATTTATTACAATAGAACAATTAAAATTATGAGTTATAACCTAATTATCAATGTAGATATTCTCAAAAATATAACTTTGCATATATGTGGTATAAGTATAGTATGCTACTATTTTATGAAACATAGAAACATGCAAGATAACACTTCATGTATACATACTAGTATATAGAGTCCATATGATAAAATTATAAGAACATGATTGGAAATGATAAACACCAAATTTAGGATAACCACTATTCTGAGAGACACAGGGAGACAAATGGATTTTTTTTCTTAAAGTGGGTGTGTTAAAAATGATTTAAAAAGACAATTTAGATATACAAACAAACTTTAACACTGCATGAAGTAGTTTCCAGTTAGAGAACTGCAAAGTAGGGCTGACACAAGAAGCTTTTATAGGATAAAGAATAAAGAAAAAAGAAGAGAAAAATAGAAAATATCTGAATGCCTGGCACCACGTAGTCAACCTTATTTGGGGTGAGAAGGAACAAAAAAATTAGTTCAGGAATCCTCCTTTTATCTATGGTTTTGTTTTGCTTTCTGTGAGTTTAGTTCCTGAGATCAACCAAGGTCCAAAAATATTAAATAAAAATTCCAGAAATAAACAATTCATAAGTTTTAAATTGTGTGCCATTCTGAGAAATTGGTGAAATCTCCCGAGTCCAACCCTGTTCTACCTGGGACATGACCCATCCCTTTGTCCAGCATCTCCCCGCTGTAGAATGACCCCCAAACTGGCAATTTGGCTATGTCAAAGAGAAGCCAGAAAATGCTTCCTTTAAGTAAAAGTGAGTACCATACAATAAAATATTTTGAGAGACAGAAAAAGAGAGAGAGAGACCACAATCACATAGCTTTGACCACAGAATTGTTATATTTTATTATTAGTTATTGTTGCTAATTGTTTACTGGGCATAATTTATAAATTAAACTTTATCATAGGTGCATCTGCATAGGGAAAACATAGTATATCTGGGGTTTGGTACTGTGGCTTTAGGCATCCACTGGTGGTGTTGGAAGGTACCCCCCATGAATATGAGGGGACACCTATATAGACCACAGAACTGGCTTGGTGTTTGGGGATTGGCTGACTGAATACACTTTTTTGGTCAAGTGGAGCATTTACAGGGACAGGAAAGTTATCTTACATTTCAGTTTGCTGATATGGCATCTCAGGCAGGAGCAGCTCCATCTTGGGCCTGGAAAGTTATTTCAACAGGTAATTGATGCTTAGTATATCTATACTTTTTAATATGGCTGAAATATTTTATAATGTTAATTAAAACACTAATGACAGGTTCTTAATTAATATACTAATTTTAATATCAAATAAATATTTTTCACACTGGCTTGCACACAAAAAATTTTCTTAATATCCTTCATGGGTGTGATTTTTAATCTATGTAAATCCAAATATTAATATTAAAAGTAAACAGATAAAATTATAAAAAAGGCATAGATTAAAATCTTTGAATATTTAGATAATATTATAGATTAATATTCTATGAAAATTATATTTTGAATGTAAAAGGAAACTTTTTTTTTACTTAGAGTTTTAGAATTGATGTCTCTTTTCACTTTTTTTGACAGATGATAAAACCCTAGATGCACACAGATTAATTTACTGAGGCCATTCAGGAAAATAGAATCCAGTTCTCTATTCCCTTATCTAAGATATCAAAACTTTAGACTTTTCTCTTGATAGAACTTGAAACTATATTGATTGTTATCACATCCTTCCTTTAATGTTTTTCTTCATTTTATGCATATGTGGTTCTAAAGTTGAGTATGTAACAAAATTACAAAGGGCAATCAATAATGGAAAATGCACTAGAGTGGCAGTCTTTAGTCTTTTGGAACTTTAATTTTATACATCTACAGAACACAGATAGCAATGGCTCATTAACCATGAAATCTGGGCAATTTGTCAAAAAGATACCAATGTTGCAAAGCACCATTTGACTCAGCATCCAATGCTACCCACCAACTCCCTACCTGAAAACTAAATAATAATCTGCTGCTCTATCAGGATCTGAAGTACAGGCTTTTTCTCTCCATTGGAGATGAACATTAGGAGGAAGGTTTCTTAAATGTTTTGTTCTTATTTCAGAACCTCAGCAAAACCACTTTTCTGATAGATTATCCTAAGACCAACAATCTTGCCTCCCTTGAGGGATAGGAAAACATACATCAGCATATCAGGCCTGAAAAATGGCATATAGGTAATCACCGCAGTCCCATTGTCAGCCTTAAATCTGCTGCCTGCATCCTATCCTAAAACAAGATTTTAGAAAGCAGATTTTTGGGGAAATGTTCGTAGGAATTTCCTAAGCCTGTGGTTACTTTTAGACAAGGCTACTAAAAAGTCTGCCTAAATAGAGGCTGCTTTGTCACCCAACAAGGCAAACCTCCACTGGTGGAGGGAGTAGCATTAACAAAGTGAGGCTCTCTAGAGCTAAGGATGTTGTTGTTTCTTTCTAAATGACTGCAGAAATATTTACAGCCCCAAAACATGCAGTAAGATGAAAAATCAGTGCAATTGGAGAAAAAACAGTGGCTTAAAACAGTTTGGAAGAAAAGAAAGTATCCCAATAAATCACTTGTCATTGTTGGTAATAGAATACTGCATCATCTTCTATCAGCTAGAATAAAGGTTAAAACACTGCGCTTGCTCTCTAAACTCTATGATTTCACTGGCATATTCAGTAGTGCCTTCCATCATTATTGCCTGTTTGGTATTGGAAACACTTTTCTTTCCTGTAATTGTTTATAATTCCTGAAAACCCTTAGGGAATGTCATCTGCTTTAATAAGTAATAAATTCTCTGCAGAATGTGTTCAGAGATAGCAGTAATAGGAAGAGAGAAGGAAATTTCTTTTCCTTGTAGCATAAAATACTGACAGAATGCTTCACAAATTATTTAAAACATTTTGCATTAAAAAAAGTTTCGAAAAGAAAGCTTGCCTTGCTCTGAAAAATGATAAGTTTCAAATGCAAGGCTATGACATTGAAAACTTAATTTGAAAGCCTTGAGATATTCCATTTAGACCATGATCAGCAACAACCCATCACTCAATCCAACCATTAGTCCCTCTGAAATTCATCTCCTGACTGAACACCTCTTAATCTCTTTTGCACCACTCCCATCCTCTTTCTGAAAAAGAAAAAGAAAATTAAAGATATTATTTAAATAAAAATTGTGAATACACACCATTTAAGAAGTTGAAATATTATCCCAGGTTTACTACAAAATCATCAGTCTCCAGATATGCTTCCCATCATTCCCTCTACCCAGAAGGACCCCTTTCACTCCTTAGCTGATTATTTAACCCCTTTCATATTTCTATTGTAGTTGGCTAGATATTTAGTGATTGCATGACTACAACCCTGCAAATGCTATTCAAGGAGCCAAGTTAGGGAATAAACTATGTTTATGTAATTTTCCCATATAATTTATGGTTTTTCTGGAAAAAGTAATTGTCTTATTCTTCTTGCTCTTCTATGTAGCTTTCACTAATCAAACCTAATTGCCTAAATCTCCTCTCTAGATGTTCAGATGTACTAGGCATTTATCAAATTTTATTATTTTTGGAGTCATTTCCCCCAGAGCTTATTCCAATCTGGGCTGTTTTCCCTGGGACATTCTGGGATTTATTTATTATTTTTTAATCCTCACCCAAGGATTTTTTTTCCATTGATTTTTAGGGAGAGTGGAAGAGAGAGGGAGAGAGAGAAATACCAATGTGAGAGAGATACATCCATTGGTTGCCTCCCGCATGCCCCCAGCCAGGGCCAGGAGCTTGCGACCAATGTATGTGCCCTTGACCAGAATTGAACTCGGGACCCTTCAGTCTGCAGGCTGATGCTCTATCCACCGAGCCAAACTGGCTAGGGCCATTCTGGGATTTATTAATGATGATACTGGGGTCCCTTCACCTTCTCTCCTTGGTTTGTTCTATTTTTTCTATCCCTGGTCTTCCTCTTTGTTGGTTTACTCTCTCATTTGTGCAACCTTGGCTAGCTTTCACAGAAAGCACAGTTTGTGACTTCACATGTCTAAAAATGTTTATATTCTACCATGAAATATCAGTTAAGCCTTTTTAATTTTATTGAGGTAAAATTGATATAGAGTAAGTTGCACACGTCTTAAATGTAGTTTGATGACTTTTTACATATGTATATACCTGTGTGCTCCACACAAATTATTTAATCAATGGTGCAGTAGGTTGAGTGATGTTCTCCTTAACCCCTGCCTCCCAAGATGTTCATGTCCTAATCTCTGGAATCTGTGAATGTTACCATAAATGGGACTTTGCAGATGTGATCAAGTTAAGCATCTTGAGATAGGAAGATTATTCTGAATTATCTGGATAGGCCGGATGTAATCATAATGATTCTTATACAGAAGAAATCAGAGTCAGAGAGAAGGCCACATGAAGACAGAAGCCAAGATAGGAGTAATGTACTTTGAAGATAGAGGAAGGGAACCATATGCCAAGGATTAGCAATGGTTTCTACAAACCAGAAAAGGCAAAGAAATGCATTCTTTTCTAGCACCTCCCAAAGAAACCAGTCCTGCCAACACCTTTACGTTAGCCCAATGAAACCAATTTTAGTATTCTGGCCTCTAGAATGGTAAGATAAAATTAGTATATTTGTGCTATTTTAATTTTGTGGTACTTTGTTACAGAGGCCATAGGAAAATAATACAAATGGTTTTCTCTTTTTCCTCTTCTCTATGGAACTCCTATTTTATTATAACTTCTTGAGAACAATAACAATTTTAATGTTTATTTAATCTTTTTCTCCTTGTGCCCAACTTTCTAGAATATTTCCTAAATTTCTCTTTTCAAATTTTTAGTTTCTACTAAAAGTTATAATTTTTCAGAAATTTATCCTTCTTTTTTTCTCAGGATGTTCTTTCTTGGTTTTTTAAGGGTGTCCTGTTCTCATTCATGGTTGCAGTGTTTTATTTCTTTTATCCCTAAGGGTCTAGTAATTTTCTTTGGAGTTTTATTCTCCCTAAAAAACCATTCTCCTCCAACTTTTATTTAGCTGTCTGTTTTGATTTTTGTATTTCACAGTAGAAACTCTCTTTTGTTGCTTTGTAATACTTGGTTGTCTGCTCATACTTAAAAGTTGACAACTAGAAATAAAATGGAAGCACTGAACATGTGGGTAGAGCTTTAACCCAACTTTCTGAAGTATGTAGCACTGTCCATTCTTACTGAGCCTTTTGGGATGATGTTACAAAATTGGCTTGCTTCTTGGCCACCCTCAATACTGGGTAAGATTCTGGCGTGTGTGCGTGTGTGTGTGTGTGTGTGTGTGTGTGTGTGTGTGTGTCCAGCTTGCTAAATTGTTTATCATTTGTCCAACTGTTTTTTTACCTTCTAAAGTTGTGTGCTTTTTTCTTCTCTTCTTGTTGTACTCCTGTTCTGCCTGTCCTTATGTGTTATACTTTTATATATATATATATATGGTTTATGAATAGACTATATTTTTTTTAGTATGGTTTATGAATAGACTGAAAGTAGATGGATGTGTTCAATCTGCCACTTTTGGCAGAAATACTATGGCTTCCATTTTTTAACCTAATCCTTAAAATTGATGCTCTTCAGGTATCACCCTCATCATTTTTCCTTTTCATTCTGCATACTCTTGGTTCTTAATTTTATCCATTCCTATGACTTCAAATATCATCAATAGGCCAATTATTTTCAACTTTGTATCTTTATTTCCTACCTTTCCCTCGCATTTTCAGAGCTTTACTTCTCATAGGAGGTACTCAATCAGTAGTTAGGTCTTCTACATTTTCCTCAACATGTTTTCAGACTTGACCTCATTATTCCTCTGCAACCTTATTGTACTTTCCCTACCACAAGCTTGCTGCTTTTTGTGTGTTTCCTTTTTATGGGTGTCACTAACCCTCTAATATTTGAAACTGGAACTCATTCTTAGCTCTCTCTGTGCCTTTACCTCCTACATCTAATTAGTTATCAAGTCCTGCTAAATTTACTTGCTTAATACTTTCACTATACTTCATTTATCCCTCATACATTATCAGTCCTCTTGCCTTATTTCAGGGTTTTTTTTTAATTCTTTATTAGTTAAGGTATTACAAATGTGTCCTCATCCCCCCCATTAAACCCCCATCCTCCCCCCCCCCACTCATGCTCTCATCCCCCTGTTGTCCATGTTCATTGGTTTGGCTTATATGCATGCATACAAGTCCTTTGGTTGATCTCGTCCTCTTGCCCCCTCCTTCCCCTACTTTCCCTTTGGGGATTAATAGTCTGATCACTGTTTCTCTGTCTTTGGATCTATCTCTGTTCATCAGTCTATGTTGATCTCTATATTCCACAAATGAGTGAAATCATGAGGTATTTATCTTTCTCTGACTGGCTTATTTCACTTAGCATAATGCTCTCAAGTTCCATCCATGCAAAAGGCAAGAGTTCCTTCTTTTTTACCACAGCGTAGTATTCCATTGTGTAGATGTACCACAGTTTTTTAATCCACTCATCTGTTGATGGGCACTTAAGCTGTTTTCAAATTTTAGCTATGGTGAATTGTGCTGCTATGAACATAGGAGTGCATATATCCTTTCTGATTGGTGTTTTTAGTTTCTTGGGATATATTCTTAGAAGTGGGATCACTGGGTCAAATGGGAGTTACATTTTTCGTTTTTTGGGGAAGCTCCATACTGTTCTCCACAGTGGCTGCACCAGTCTGCATTCCCACCAGCAGTGCAGAAGGGTTCCTTTTTCTCCACATCCTCTCCAACACTTGTTGTTTGTTGATTTGTTGATGATAGCCATTCTGACAGGTGTGAGATGATACCGCATTGTCGTTTTGATTTGCATCTCTCGTACAATTAGTGACTTTGAGCATGTTTTCATATATCTTTTGGCCTTCTGTATGTCCTCTTTCGAAAAGTGTCTATCTAGGTCTGTTGCCCATTTTTTGATTGGATTGTTTATCTTTCTATTGTTAAGTTTCATGAGTTCCCTGTAAATGTTGGAGATTAAACCCTTATTGGTGATAACATTGGCAAATATGTTCTCCCATGCAGTGGGTCTTCCTGTTGTTTTGTTGATGGTTTTATTTCAGGTTTTTAACATCTACTATAGACTATCACAGTAACCTAACTCGACACCTTCCTCTGATCTCTCTAAAGCTCCAATATCTGTATTATAAAAAGCCAGTGACCATAATGCCGTAACGACCAAATGACCAGTCACCAGGAGGTGCATTAATGGATCTCACGGCGCAGTTGGTCTGGGTCCTACTGTGTGGCGGGTCTGGGTCCCGTGGTGCAGCAGGTCTGAGAGTCTCATGATTTCACGTGCTGGGCCTCTAGTATTGATATAAATTAATCATTCAACAAACACCTATGGACTACCTAAATCTGTGCCAGGTATGGTATTCCCTAGAGATAATGGGAAGAGACATGGGTTTTCTTTTTGCTAGTGGAGAAATTATTTTGCTGGGAAAATTTCACATTAATGGGAAATTACAAAACAGAGTGCTAAGTCTTAGGATAGGAGAACTACAGGGCACTAGTGAGCGATATAGAAAAGCAATCTAACTTGTATTTGAGGACACTTGGAAAGACTTACTAGAAAAAGATTATGTATATAAAGACCACAAAATTACGGAATATATTTCATACAGAAGATAGCCCCTGCCAAAGGCTCTGAGGTGGTTGGCACATTTGATGGACTAAGAGAAGTTTAATGACTAAAGTGAAGAGTGAGTAGAAAATGTAGTGAGTAAAGCTGGAGAAGTAATGAAGAGTTATATCCCTCAGTGCCTTCTAAACCAATTTTAGGAAGGAGATTGGGAATTTCTCCTAAGAAAAGAAGGAAACAAACTGGAAACTTTATGATTTGCACTGCATTTTAGAAAAATAGTATTTTCCTATGGGGAATGGGTTGAAAATGATCAAGTTTGCAGAAGGAGACCAGTTGTAATAATCTAAGTGGCAGATGGTGATAGCTTGAAATAGAGTTAGGAAAGTGGAGAGTAAGAAGAGGATATGAGGAGGTAGGTTTGAGAGGATAAAAAGAGGAGGAGGAATTAAGAAACATAGAAATGGTAGGTTTGAAGGAATGGTTCAATGATCAGTTAAACTGTGATATTGAATTTGAAATGCTTACAGGACATCCAAGTGATAATACAGAAAACTATTCATATATTTTCTTCCTAGTGTGTTCAAAAAAACCCAAAGCCCTTTGCATGTACACAGAGTCCATTCCATTCCATAGTACGTCTTTCTGGCTTCATCTCTTAACAGCAGCTCTTAGACTTCTTCACATATTTATTCACACTATTTCATGCCTCCTTGTCTCTAACTGTATTGTTATACCTAGACCCACATTACATCAATACGTTTGTGAAATTTAGCTTCATTGTGATTTGAAACACCAATCTCTCACCTCAGGTATTTGTGAGAATGGTAGCCTTGACTGAGGATCATGGAAGTTAACAGGGAGAGATCACATCACATTACATAGCACACAGGCTTCTACCATCTCATTGGTCACTTCCCCTTCTTTTACCTACTAGAACTGTGCTGTCCAGTATATTAACCATTGGTCATCTGTGGTGCCTCTTGGACACCTGAAATGGAGCTAGTTTGAGATCAGATGTGCTGTAAGTGTAAAATGCACACCAAATTTTGAAGACTTTAAAAAAAAAGAACATAAAATATCTTGGTAATAAATTTTAAACTATTGATATGTTGAAATGACAATGTTTTGGATATATTAAGTAAATTATTAAAATTAATTTCATTTAAAAAATTATGCTCTTCTTTAAAGAATATTTTTATTGATTTCAGAGAGGAAGGGAGAGGGAGAGAGAGATAGAAACATCAGTGATGAGAGAGAATCATTGATTGGCTGCCACCTGCATGCCTCCTACTGGTGATGGAACCCACAACCCAGGCATGTGCCCCAACAGAGTCGAGTCTGGGACTCTTCAGGCTGCAAGCCAGTACTCTATCCACTCAGCCAAATCAGCTAGGGCTAAAATTTTTGCTTTTTAAAAACTATGACTACCAAATACTTAAAAATTATATATGTGGTTCACATTATATTTCTACTCTACCTCAATCCTTAGACCTCAATACTACATTGTCAATTCTTTTTCCTTTATTTTGCAAAACAATTTAACTCTTAAAGTTCAGTCTAACCTAATCTACCCAATTTCATTCCGGACTTTAATTTTATAAGCTCTCCTTAGTAGGAAGTTATTATTGATATCAAAAACAAAAAATTAAAAATCTAAAACATTCATATTCCTACTTCACTCCATTTTGTATTGTTATTTAAAAAAATGTCTATGTGAACAAAAAGCTTGCCTTACTCCTCTTTTCTTCCTTGACGTGGCAAGCACATAGTAGGTACTGAGAAGTGTTTGTTAAATGGCAGGATCGGGTTCTTTATTATCAGAAAAGGAAATACTAGCTGAATTTGAGAATTACATTCATGGCCATCGGTTTGGTATAATTAAGAATGGCAGTAAGTATGTCCTGATAGTCTTATATCCCTCTATTTTCCCTTGACCCTACAAATTGATCCTGGAGCGATCACTTTAAGCTGTTCATTGTGTCTTTGTCACAATGTCTGTGCTAATATCATTCTCCTCTAGACATGTAAGTGGAAGCAGAGAAAGAATTTAAATCAATGCAGCTAACAAATAAATAACAAGCTGGAGAAGTGGAACCTGTCACTCAAGAACATAAGGGGTGAAGGGCATATTGACAGTTTCTGGTTACTAAGTAGACTGAATATTGATAGCAGAAGTCACTATGAAATGAACACTTACGTGAGATCATGTTTGCATAAAACTGTTATGTAATATTATAGCAAGTAGGTATTACTTGAGCATTGTCCTTGAGCCCATGAGGCCAAGGCTTATGTTGCACTGCAATTACTGGCTGCAGATATAATTCCTTTAATGCATATTTTAAAGTTTGAAATGTACTTGCTGACTTCACACAACACTAGACCCCTAACGACAGAAACTTTGCCTGTACTTCAGAAGAAAATTTCCAGAGAGACCAAGCATAACGTGATATGGTGAAAAATGATAATACCAATTGAGCAAGATTTCCCCAGTGGTTTAGGTACACCTTGACTTTAAATTTAAAAGTTTTGGAAATTGCCTTTACCATGTAAGGCCACACATTCAGTAGTCTCAAGAGGTGTCTTATAATTTCTGTGCATAAGAGACTCTAGGTTCTAAGGGAATACATATGGATAAGAAGAGTGAGGTGGATATTAGTTTACATTTTTGGCAATTAATATGTGAATGTCATCCTGAAACCCTCTGATATTTCAGATAGAGTGTGTGTATCTTTTTTGCAGAATCAAGAGTACACGCTTAGCATGCAGTAGTCATGCTGCAGGTGAATGGATGACATGATGTGCTTGGGAATTATTGTAGGCCATGGCACAGGAGCTGCTGGGGTAGCAGGCAGGCTTCACAGTGTGCCTGCGTGTCTACATTTTCTCTTCCTGAAACTTAGTCTCTAAAAGGAGCAGCAATCTTGAACCATGGCATCCTTTCACCACCTCCCATCCCTGCATATTTTAAGCATGCTAAAGAAAAATATAAATAAAAAATTTAAAAACTAACCGTTTATAATGCCTCTGTTTCCATAAGTACCTTAGCAACAAACCCTTTGGGTTTCACCAAAAACAGTAAATTTGCCAGAAACAAAAGTAAAGACGTGTGTACTATATTTTATCTCCTCCCCCATCCTCCCAGTGGTCCCAAAGCATCAAAAAGCCAGCCAAGGAATGGAACTTCTCAGCAGTTTAGAGAAGTCTTTGCATATGATGAGATGCATGGAGAATTTATTTCATTGTTACCTTTTAGTATAATATTAAACTAAAGTTCAGAAAGTGAAGTTTGCCATAATAAAATTTTCTAAAAGTAAAAAAATCAGCAACCCTTTCACTCACTTTTTAGGAAGTCTTCTCATAAGGGATAAGTTGTACCACAGCACAATGGCTCCTTGACTGATTTAGAGGATGAAAAAGTATTACCATTACTACCCGTATTTATCATTCATTCCTAGAGATCCCAAATCTAAACAGGTTTCAACTAAAGTCAGTTTACTCAGGGGAAAGACTATTGAGAACATGGGAAAATATCTATAATAATAAAAGTGTAATATGCTTATTAGACCAGATGTCCTTCTGGACAAGTTTCCGGATTAAGCTGGGGCTTCAAGGGAAGTCTGGGTCCCAGGTGCCAGAGGGAAGCCAGTGCCGGCAGCCGGAGGAAGGAAGGCCTACTCTTGCATGAATTTTGTGCATCGGGCCTCTAGTTTAAATATATATATATGTGTGTGTGTGTGTGTGTGTGTGTGTGTGTGTGTGTGTGTGTAAAACTATTCATTTAATCTACTGGTAGTCTGTCTTTTGTTTTGTTTTTTATGTGAATAAGTAGAACTAAGCAACTAATTTATTGCCTGTCAACTGAAAGTTTTTCATATTTCTCTGCTGGTTTGGCCAGCACATTTATATGTTGCCTTTTAAATAGTAATATGGCAATGAATATCCAAGTTTCAAATTGCAGGGTAGCTCAAAAAATTTCTATATTGCATGAGGAGGGAGAGAGAGGGAGGGGGAAAGGGAGAGAACGAAGGAGAGGAAGGAAAAATAGTGAACAGGCTGTTTAAATGATAAGCTGACTTTGAATAGTAATGACCGCCAGAAAAATACCTAAAAAAATGGAAATTGACCAGCGCAACAAACCTGAGTCTCATTTATCATGCAGTGAGAAAGCAGAGTAGGAGGGAATAGTAATTTCACTGTAATGCTTCTCTAACTCAAAGCCATTTTCCTTTAAGGAAAGTTTTTAGGTATTCACAATATTCATTCTTCCTAAAATTAATGAACTTTCTTAAACTTTTTAATTTTCTCTGTTCTAGTTGATCACTTTTGTGGTTATGATCAGAAAAGCCCAGAGTAGACATTTCTTCCAAAGTATTTATCTGTATTCATATTAGAGTAAAAAACAGAGCAACTGGTAGACTAAGCGTGACCATAGGAGCCAGAAGCATTACTGGTTTTCCAGAGTAATTCACATAATCCTCTCCACTCCTTGAACAGTATTTACCTCTAGTGCCATACTCTCAATTTAAACTGAATGGTGACAGTTTAGGATTATTTCTCCTTTATAGATCTTAACTGAACCTTTTTGATTTAAATAATGTGATTCAGTCTTTTTGTGCAATCCTCATGTTTTGTGTAGTGCTGCAGTGCAATGTTGCACACTGATTAATATTCATAAAAGTCTCAAGATTTAGGATTAGAAATAGAAAATCAGATGAGCAAAGTATAACTCCTCAAGATGGTGATAAGGATAAGTAGAATTACAGCTTCAGTCCCTGTGGGTAAGAAGTTGAGATCAGAGGACCAACTCTCCATGAAGTTCAAAGCAACTGTACCAGAAGCAACCAGCTGAACATCAATTAAGGTGTCAGCCTGAAAAGGATCACATTTCAGAAACACAGGCATTTAAATGGCTTGAGCCATGCTGATGGACTTTGTGGAGAGGATGGAAATTGGTATGAAGTAACTGGTTTTGGCTAAGAATAATGTAATTATGTTAAAATAAAACTTGCATTAACTGCAATGTCTTCAAGTAAAGTGAAAGACACCAACAATTTTGTTTAAAAAAACAACAAAATCTTTATTTATCCTCCCTCTCCTATCTCCCTCCACCTCCCTTTCCCTCTGATAATCACCGCACTGTTGTCTTGTCTATGAGAGTTGTTTTTTGGTTTGTTTTTGCTTAATCCCTTCACCTTTTCACCCAGCTCCCAATCCCCCTTCCCTGTGACAGCGGTCATTCTGTTCTGTGTCTCTATGAGGTCTATTTTATTTGTTAGTTTATTTTGTTCATTAGCTTGCACATATAAGTGAAATCATATGGTACTTGTCTTTCTCTGATTGGCTTATTTCACTTAGCATAATACTCTCCAGGTCTAACTGTGCTGTTGCAAAATGTAAGATTCTTCCTTTCTTTCTTTTTTTTCCTTTTTTTTTACACCAGAGCAGTATTCCATTGTAATAAATAATGCACTACAGCTTTTTAAATTTTTTATCCACTCATTCACTGTGGACACTTGGGCTGCTTCCAAATTTTGGCAATTGTAAATAATGCTGCAGTGAACATAAGGGTGCATATATTCTTTTGAATTAGTGTTTCAGGATTGTTCGGATATGTTCCCAGAAGTGGAATCACTGTGTCATAAGGCAGTTCCATTTTTAATTTTTTGAGGAAACTCCATAATTTTTCCACAGTGGCTGCATCAATCTGTATTCTCACCAACAGTGCACGAGGGATCCCATTTTTCCACACTTTCACCAACACTTGTTGTTTGTTGATTTATTGATGATAGCCATTCTGACAGGTGTGAGGTGGTATGTCATTGTAGTTTTAATTTGCATTTCTTTGATGATTAGTGATGTTAAGCATCTTTTCATATATCTATTGGCCATCTGTATATCCTCTTTTTAAAAAAATATATTTTATTGATTTTTTACAGAGAGGAAGGAAGAGGGATAGAGAGTTAGAAACATTGATGGGAGAGAAACATCGATCAGCTGCCTCCTGCACACCCCCTACTGGGGATGTGCCCACAACCAAGGTACATGCCCTTGACTGGAATCAAACCTGGGATCCTTCAGTCCGCAGGCCGATGCTCTATCCACTGAGCCAAACCGGGTAGGGCTGTATATCCTCTTTGGAGAAGTGTCTATTCAGGTCCTTTGCACATTTTTAAATTGGATTGTTTATCTTCCTTTTGTTGAGTTGTATGAATTCTTTATATATTTTGGAAATTAACCTCTTATCAGATGTATCATTGGCAAATATGTTCTTTTATTCAGTGGGTTTTTTTTTCCATTTTGTTGATGGTTTTCTTTGCTATGCACACCAACAATATTATTTTAATGGCAACTCAGATTATTCTCACATAAGGTAGGTATAGTTTTCTTGTTTATTTTTTAGCCTCTGGCATATTTTTCAGTTATCTTTTTAGGGAAAAAAGAACTAAATAGAAAAGACAAAAGACCTGATCCATCCTCATAGAAAAAAATGTCAGTGATGAGCTCAGCAAAGAAGTTTAGTCTGTTATCCAGAAGAGGTCCTACCAAACTCAAGGAACCTCACTTGACTGCTTTCCAGACTAGAATGCATCTATAATAATAAAAGCATAATATGCTAATTAGACCAGATGTCCTTCCGGATGTCCTTCTGGACGATCTTCCGGATGAAGCTGGGGCTATGAGGGAAGCCTTGGTCCTGGGTGCCAGAGGGAAGCCTGTGCCGCAGCCAGGGGAAGGAAGGCCTACTCTTGCACTAATTTTGTTCAAATATAAGTCTCTAAAGAGAAAGGCAATCTTTGTATCAGTTGTTTTATGATCATTAAATCCAAGGAACTAAGAGAGGTATCAGGAGGTAAGGAATCTAGATGAGTGTCCAGTATCAGTGTGCTGAGGCCACTAGCATGTGAGACAAAGGAGACACTGATCTGCCACATAATCCGGGTAGGAGGGAGAGAGATCAGCCAGAGTTAGAGGCATATTCAGGAGGTCCGAAGATATTCTGGCCTGATCTATAGCTAGTGGATGTCACCGCTATACAAAACAGTAACCCTTCTCCCCTGAATCTGGTATTCATTCTCCCTTCATCTTGTTTTATTATTTCCTGATAGCACTAATCTCCATTTAGCACCATCTACAATTACTTGCTTGTTGGTTTACTGGCTTTCTCTGAATGCCAGGATGTGAGTTCAGTGAGGGCAAGGACTTTGTCTTATCACTGCTGCATCTCCTGCACGTGTTGGTTAAATGTTTGTTAAATAAGTAAATCAGTTATGTTTGGCTTATTGGGATGGATATTTTGAAAAATAGATATCATTGTCTTAATAGTTATTCTTCATAAACAGATATGAGAACTTATAGTTGGAGGTTAGGCACTGCCTAATGATAGTATCCAAGTATGAAAATTTAAGGTTATTTTGTAGAGAATATTAAAGTGAAATTGCAAATAGGTTGGGACATGGGATGTCTCACACTTTAAACCACTTTAGTCACAGAGAATAGCGAATCCTATTTCTAAGCAAATGGCTCCAATTATAAACTACTGTATATTGCACTGTTTTACCTTTAGTCGGAGCCCATGGATTATGAAGACTAAGGAAGTACACCTGAAGAGTGAAGTTTATGTATTTGCTGTGACTCTGTTTTTGGCAAAAAGAATCACAATGATGGCTTAGGTACCTCATTCAACTTGCTTTGGGTACATAAAATAAATGTTTCAGAAATCTGTTTGAAAAGAAAAAAGTATAATCATTTTCAATTCTCTTTATCATAATGAACCAGGATCCAGGTTATAATAAGAGTGTCAAATGGAACACAGATAGCAATTTTTAAATAGAAGTTATTCTCTAGAAAGCACATTATAAGTGAGTTTTATCAAATTAAATAAAAGCAGTTCTTCTTGATCAAACCATTTTGTGGTATAATTCAGATGATTATACCATATCATTAAACTTGCTAATAAAAACGTATGATAACTTTAAAGCAATATATATATATATATATATATATATATATGTATATATATATATATATATATATATATATATTTGCATGGGATGAAAAAATAAAATACATAGCGATATCTTTGGGAATCTCTCCAGTAACAAATTGTAAATAGGTAAAAGGCAAGTTGTAGCCATAGGCAAATTGTTTATTCTATTTTATAAAGAGGTGAGTGAAGCACTGAAGTGTTAAACTACCAGTCATTACTGATGTCATAAGTACAATTCAACTGCTTTGACTTTCCAAGCAACTTGTAAACATTTCAAAAGATTAATTAACCCTTTTGTATATTTAATTTCCTTCCTACCAGCTACTTGAGGGCCATTGATATAGGTTAGTTACTAAGAGACTGGAAAGCAGGATGGCTTCAGAGAGAGTAATACATTTCTGAGCAGAAGATTCTTGAGGTTATACCAGACAAATTGGTATCAGCTCACAGGATGGGATAAAAGTGGGAGGCAAAGCAAAAGGGTAGGAGTTGAAAAAAATACAGTGACAATTTGGAGATAAGTGGTGCAAATGAAGACTGTGGGAACGGAGTCTAGGAAGTTGGTTACCAATAGGGCTTATTCTTAAAGATGCTGGTCTCATAGTGCATAAATAAGTATTGAATTAAATATGGGTACAAATTCTAGGTTTTGGGTTTTGAGCCAGATGCTGTGATTGGAAGATATTTTTTTTAGGTCTTAAAAAGGTGTGGTGAACAGCACATTCAAGGAATGTAGATAATTGTGACCAGACATGGACTGTAGGGATGAAGTGTATTTCCCCACCCCTTGAATCTGGGTGGGCCTGATTCTCCGGGAAGTACCCCATAGCAACTCAGGAGAGGTGGTCATATTTACCCTTCTGCTATCCCCTAATTTGTAATAAATCTTTTTTTAAAGCTTCAGCTTTGTTTGAGTTGAACCATGGAAGGTAAGAGTGGGTTTTGTGCTCATGATTTTTGCCATTTCCCAACTCTAAGAACCTGAACCTTAGTTTTCTTGTTTTTCAAAACAGGGATAACACATGACTCAAAGTTACTATGCATACCAAATGAAATAATTTGCCCCAGAATACTCTGAAACTCCGAAGGACCATGAAAGTAGAAAAAAATTACAGTAAATGCTTATACTAGGTTGTAGTCCTTACAAATTCCTGATTCTGACCACGCCTTTTTTTGAAACTGCATTTTATGCAGTAGAAGTTTATTCTTATATTAAAAATAAAACCCATGAATTAGAACTTAGAATCAGATAGTCTATAATAAAGCTGGTCGTAGTACAACTTTAACTCGGAAAGCTGAGGGGAGAGAAGAGTAAAATTATGGTAGCAATTGTGCTTCTCCACAATCAAAATTCTTTTGGGAAAAGGAGGGAATTCTTAAATAGAGTAATGCAGCCAGAGAAAACTGTTTGACCAAGGTTTTGTCTCTAAGAATCTGTCATTAACAACAGAGGAACCCAAAGATAGCCCCTTTTCTGAAAAAGAATGGTCAAACCCTCAGATTAATTGAGTAGCACAAAATTAATACATGTGCTGGCACTCTCCAAAGACCCATAGAAAGTCTGAGTCCTGTCAGATTTTGAATAGTAATGATGTATTTTGGGGATAAGTCATTAGAGAACCTAATTTATGTCTTAATCAAGTAAATATGTCTTAATCCCTTGTTTTAGTCAGTTGGGGCCGCTATAACAAAACCCCAAGTCCAGGTAGCCACTGCCTCTTCTCATGTCTTGTGCTTAATGGGATGAAGGCTAATAATCAAACTGGAACAGGACTGGCCACTTCCCTCATTTATTCAACATGGGCCCATTTCTGGAATCCTATGTGGCTGACAGAGCTACGGGAAAAGTTGTTCTTTGGACAGCTGACAGCTAAGAATCCAACTACATTTTAGACTAATTTATAGTGAAGGGAACTGACATCCATATCTTTGGTCCAGTCTAAAGACAAAGGATAGAAAAAATAGTATGGACCTTAAGAATTGCTAATTGTCCGTCTGTTTGGGTGATGTAAACCATTATGTTTATAAAGTAAATTTGACTTTGATGTTTATGGCAAACCCAGTTTGTACAGTTTTCAAATTTATGAGCCATCAGTCTTTTATTCTTAAAAAAGTACTGAAGCCTTGTGGTAAAGTTGTCTTTCTTTTGGGTATTCTCTAATTCATGTGCACAGTAGAGTCATTAACTCCTATTTGTATATTCCTATTGTATATTGTCTGTTCTGGAATGGCATCTCTTACCTTATTCTACCTGGTTTATTTTCTGGGTCTTGGGAAATAAAAGGATCTTTAATTGGCTGACTTATTCTTCCTGTTTATTTTTTCTTATGGTGGTTTAATTTTAACCTTTATTCTTTTCAAGTAAATTGAGTCAATTGTTAGATATTTTTCAATATTTTAATTAATTAATTAGGATAGAGATGAAAGTGTCAAAAATTTAATTAACATTCAGTTTTTAAAGCTTTATAAAACTTCTAACATTAATTTTGTACTACCCTCACATTGATTTTCACGTTGGCAGTGGTTTAATTTCCATGCTGTTTGCTAACTTTTCTCCAAAGGTATAGCAATATGCTTCAAAAATGATGACAGTCATCCCAAGAATTAGAAAATGTTATTTTATAAATTTTATAAACCATCATCAATGAATAACCTTTTAAAAATATGTTTTTATTGATTTCAGAGAGAGAAGGGAGAGGGAGATAGAGATAGAAACATCAATGATGAGAGATAATCATAGGTCAGCTGCTTCCTGCATGTCCCCTGCTGGGGATCAAGCCTGAAACCCGGGCATGAGCCCTGACCGGAATTAAAGCATGACCTTCTGGTTCATGGGTTGACACTCAACCACTGAGCCACACCAACTGGGCTGAATAACCTTTAGGGACATATTTATTATATTCAGTTCAGTTCAGCAAACAATTGAAGGTTGTCTATGGTGCTGTACTATTTGCTAGGAATAAAAGTTACAGATAAATAAGACACCGTTCCTGGTGTAAATGATACTGCATGCAGTTCAGCAGGATGAAAGATGATAGAAATTGGAATCTTGAGCATGGACTATTGGACTTCACATGTTAAGAATTCATCGAATATATACAAAGGATCTATCCTTTTCTATTGGGCATTTAGGATATATCTTTTATCAGAGTGTCTAAGGATTGGTGTATGGTCTTTTGTTTATCTTAAATTTTGATATGCATTGTTCATACATCAGATGTTATAAATAGAATAAGGAATTATGCAATTATTTATAATATTGCATATTCCTGATCAAGCAGAGTAAATCAAGGTCAGCATGTTATCAGCTGTGTCCTTGCTGTTCAGTACCCTGACACTGTGAACAGAGCTGTGCCTTGTTGTACATGACACCGAACCTCAGTGCACTTGCTGTGTGTTTGTTGCTGGGAAGTATCCTGAACCTTCCCTGAGGGCCATACGAATTGTTTTCTCTTTTCTTTACCTGCAGCCAAGGGGGTCTGTTCCAGTCGTAACGACCCTAGTGGCAGAAGTTTTGCAAATTTAAGAGCCTTAGAACTCCCCTGACCCTGGATTTAGGATGTTTTCTAGGAAAAATATAAATCCCTGCCTTCAGATTTTTTATGACCCTCTTTTATAGTCACTCACAAATGGAATTTCAGTGTGTGCTGTCTTTTTTAAAGAACTCATTTGCTAAAAAGGGATTTGAATTTATAGTTATTCAACATATTCAGAGCAGAGCAGTTTGCCATTAATTCTTTGGATTGTTATAGCAATAAAGATATTCACGACAAACTATTTTTTTCTATTATCTTTAACTGTGGAAATTAGATGTGCTACTTTAATGGGATTTATTCTGAATTTGGCATTTTGCTAATGAAACTCTCCTTTTAAAGTGTGACTTTTATTTCCAAATAAATAACCAATAGATAATTGTATTTGTGATCTAATAGTTATCGGTAGCTGCAAACGTTTTGAATTTCCAAAGGTTTTTCTGTTAAAGATGCTTCCACATACAGACAATCACTTTGGAAAATCCTAGAACATTTTTCTAGGGCAATAACAACCGATCAGGTTGGGCTGCTCTCGTCATCACAGCTTCCTGGAGATGGCAGCAAAGTACACAGAAGCAAGAGGACCATCCATAGCACATAAACAAGGAGAGATTAATGGCATTGTGTACTTCTGGGGATGCCTGGAGAAATGTATCGGTCTTTTCTGCTCTCAAAAGACAGGGCAGGTAAATAGAGAGCTGATGTATATATTAATTTGATTTTCAATTATGTTGGATAGCTTCCTGTACAAACTCCTAGTTTTTATTCCGTATACGTGGTCAAGTAATTGATGTAGTAATTGGCTTGTCCTGTCTCCTTTCTTGTTTGCTGCCTTTGTTTCTTTTATGGTAAAAGTATTGAGAGATCTCTAGAACAAACATTTTACGAAGCCTTTATTTTATGTACCAATCTACAGCATTTGGTTTCTTTACTTCATTTTCATGTAGCTATTTCTAATCTTGTAGCACACTGCATTTCAATCCCTCTAGGTTGTCAGATTTTCAGAATCTATAATGGGATGATTAACTGGCAAGGCGATGCAGAGGCTAATAACAGATTGCAAAGGACATCATATTAGACATTGTAAAAGCCCTCTTTATTCCAAAGTATACATCCAATAATGCCCAAGCAGACATGAGTAATGAACATTGGACCCAGAATAACAGGCACCCTATCGTTTTGGAATTTGTGCAGAAATGTTATTAAAATGAAAAAGAGAGAACTTTCTACGGAATTGCAGCTGTTGGTTTCAATGCTAAACTTGTTTGTCAAAATGCTGTTGCTGGGAATCAGTGAAAGCTTATATAAGATCAAAATATTTCACAAGTTGGTTGAGTACTATAAGAAATTTTGCTTTGCGGCAAGCTCAATGAAAAAACTCTAAGTTTAAAGATCCAGTGTTTTTCAGATAAAAACGAATAGTTATCTTTTGTGAGGATTTTTGAAGTAAATTTTACTTTTAAGAAAAGAGAAAAAAGAACACCCTTCATGATGATTTCTATTATCAGTTTTAAAAAGTTAACTTTTCTTAACAAACTTAAAAAAAACAGGAGGATGTTTACTTTCTCAGAAAATATATAAATAAAGTGAATTGATTAAATTGTTGTTTTTGGTCAGATTGTTTCGTTAGTACAATATATTTTGGTGCAGTGAAAACTTGGCTCTTTAACTGGAAATATACAAGAAGCATTATTCTGTAGTCATACACCATAAAAACTTCTGAAGCACTCATTTATAATTAAACACTTGATGAGCTAAATACAGATCATTTCCATCTATTCACCTGGGGAGACTACTTGGAACAGGTAAAGGAGCCCTAAGAAGAAAGGCCTGGAGGCTTGGCTTCAAATTTGGGTGCTCTTTTTCTGTGCAGGCATTTAATTCAGAGATGCTTTTTTTGGTAGGTGAGGGCTTGTTCACATGACACCTGAACATTTTTGAATTTTATGTTTCTTCATTATGATGTCATCAAGCGAACAAAGAGATTTGAATAGACATAAATGATGAATTATTTAAAAAAACAACACTAGTATCTCCTTTCGCTATTCGTCCTCTGTGGAAAAAAGTAGTAATTGTCTTTCTTTCAGAAGCTATTGACTTAAAAATAAAAAGTAAATTAAAAGAAACACAGGCGAAGGATCTCTCTGCCTCCAATTTTAAATTAAAAAGAGGCCTTGTGAAACAGTGGGCCTTCAACGATGCTGACTGTTTTTTTTTTCCATGCAGTAAACATTAATATTTCAAGAAAAACAGTCTAGTGGTCTCCCCTTTCAGTCCTTGGGTGTCAGGGTTCTCTCCTGTGAGTTTTCCGTTGATTATTCAGAAAATTTTTCTGTATTTTAGTTGTAATACCAGTTTGTTTCTGGGAGCATGTCCGTGCAGCATCCACTTATTCTGCCGCCATTTTTAATCTGTCAATGATGCTGACCTTTAACAGATAGGCAGGCAGCTATGTCTCCAGCAAAATGAGATTATTTGAGAACAAAGAATTGCAATTCAGGACATGTGATCTATTGGTGAACCACCTGCTAGTCCAGAGAAAGAAAGAGGAGGAACACTTTTTTTTTTTATGAACATAGGAGGGGCTATTGTAAAAAGAGGGCCCATTGGAGGAAACTGAAAGTTCAAAGTATAGTGGCTTTTCATTGGCTGAGTTATGGCAGTCTCCCATCGGCTTAGCTGTTACTGGGCAGGGAAGAATCTTTCTTCCTCCTGTTGAGTATTAAAGTAGTCTCACTGCCTGTTGGAGATGCAGGTACATCACTTCCTGTTGGGCTCAGTAGTGTGTGTTGAGTGAGAGGGGCCTGAGAGTTCTATCTTCTAGCCTCCTGACGCCATTTTAAATGAAGTTTTTGTTTATTGATTTTCACCATGTCCGTTTTCTAATCTCTAGAACCTGTTTGTTACCTTACTTGGCAAAATGGACTTTGCAGTGTAATTAAGAGGGAGATTATCTGGGATTACCTGGATGAGCCCAATGTAATCACCAGGGTCTATGGAGCATGAGGCAGGATGGTTGGAGGAGATGCAGAGGTGGGGGAGGTGAGGCCATGAGCCAGTGATGGGCGTCTTTTAGAAGCTGGAAAGGCAAGGTAGCAAAGTCTCCCCCAGAACTTCAGGAGGAATGGAGCTCTCTTGACCCAGTTTAGACTTCTGACCTTCGTGACTGTAAAGTAATGAATTTGAATTGTTTTAAGCCACCAATATTGTGGTAACTTGTTAACAGCAGCAGTAGGAAACTCATACAGATCCTGAAAGCAGAACTTTAGAATTGTTGAGTGATTCAATCCAGATAATTTTCCGGGTTTTAGTTGTGTTTTCCTTCTGTAAGGTTTTCATAGACTTAATAGAGCAAATACTATAGCTCTTCTGATTGGTGGTACCAAGTAGCATGACACCGATAATCATCTGAATTTACAAAGTACCTTTTACTCCTAGAATAAATGGAATATATTAGATACATTTTTTGAGTGACTGTAAAGTCTTTATTCAATGGGTGTCTATTTAACCTCTGTCCAGGTGGTTGATAAATGAATAAATAAGCAGTATAGTCTGCCAATTAGATTTCCATGCATTTAAAATGCATGAAGTAAAAAGACAGACAGTAGGTTTCTTTCAAGTCTTACACTTTTCAGAACGTTTAAAGTACCAATCTTTTGGGCCTCATTCTTGTGATAAAGAGGGTAGCAAAACCAGGAACAATGGAGCTGTTTGAATCCGTTTTTGAGTCAGGGAGTGGAATAAGAATGGACAAACAGTATGAGACCTCTGTACTATTTTTACAAGTCATTCTCATTAAAGTCTGAAGACTGTAAAGCTATTGGGCTCCTTCTAGGATAATGTCCCCCCTACTGTTATATTTCTTCCAATGAAACCCATCTGTGAGCTTTTTGCAGAATGTTCATGACATGCATTTCAATTGCCTGTTGTGTTTCTGAAACCCCTTCTTCCTGCAAACAAGTGGTGACCCCTCTGCTCTGTGATCATCCAAGGGACAGACACTGTACATCATCCCAGGCAGGCAGCCAAATGTGGCCACATCCTGTTCAATGCAAAAATACACATTTTCATTAAACCAAGATAATTAGAAAAAGTAGCATAGAGGAATATGAGTAATTCCATCAGTAATTACAGCAATTATGCCCTTAATTACCATGCCACCTCCAGTGTCACATTATATATATGTTCTAGCATTTTACAGAGAAAACACTCATATGTTTTGTATTAAAGATATACCTGGTTACATCAGATACTTCTAGTGGTAAGCAGATAATTGAGGTAGTATCGTTTCATTCCTGCAGTAATCAAAGCAGAATGCACTGCGTTGTTCTCATTATTGTCATCATTGAGTGCTTTTTGAAGACATGAATTTCTATGTAGTCAAGAAACACAGAGAAATAAAAAAAAATATACTAGAAACCATCATTTCTTAGTCCCCCCCGCCCAAACTGGTAAAAGCAGTTTCTCTAATTTTCTAATACCTGCCATTTGATGTATTTTTTTCAATTCTATTCCTAGAGCATATGTAATAGCCTATTAATATTTAAAATATTTACCTATGGATTTGACTTCCCAGTCTACCAGTTCTCTACTAGTGTATAAGAAATAAATCTAAAGTAAAAAAGTAATCCTTACATTCCCCCAGTTTTTTTTTTTTTTTTTTTTTTTTTTCCAGCAAGAAAGCTGAGCAAGGCTGTCCTCTGCCTACTGAGCTGATACCCCTTCCTCGGCTGCAGCCTAGTGTAAACGGTGAGGAAAAGACGTAAGTTCATCTGTCCTCTTGCTCAGCTACTAGGGGTGATCTGGGGCTTGGTCCCTTGCTGCCAAGCTTCCTGGGAAATGCCAGCCCTCAGAGATGTGATAACAGTTCATCCCTGGGAGGCAGGGGCAGAGCTGAGCTACCTGGGGAACATCACCCGTTTTGTATCCCACGAAGGCAGACTTTTGTAGCATTTGCTTTTTTGATTCAAAATTGTGTGTTTGGGATGATTCCATAATCTCACAACGAAAGGCACTCTCGTGTTCATCTTTGTTCCCTGCATCTCCCTCTCCTCACCCCACTGAGTGGCCTCCAGCTGCCTCCGTGGTAGCAAGGCCAGGGGGAGAGTCCTGGCAGCCGCATGTCCAAACTGTCCAGTTGCCCCACAGGGAGCAAGTGCTTTCCTGTTTCCTCCACCTGGGGTTTCACTTCCTGCAGCACAGATCCTAGTAAAACAAGTGAAGTTGCCCTGACTGGTTTGGCTCAGTGGATAGAGCGTCGGCCTGTGGACACAAGGGCCCCGGGTTCGATTCCCATCAAGGGCATGTACCTTGGTTGCGGGCACATCCGCAGTGGGGGGTGTGCAGGAGGCAGCTGATCGATATTTCTCTCTCATCGATGTTTCTAACTCTCTATCCCTCTCCCTTCCTCTCTGTAAAAAATCAATAAAATATATTTGGAAAAACAAACAAGTGAAGTTACACAAAATCACGGATATCTAGTTGCTTTACATTAAAGCCTAAGGCCATGTCAGTTTGAGTTACAGAGACTCCATGGTACCTCAGAAGTCCTCCCAGGCAGAGAGAATTCAATCACAGTGTACAACTGAGACCAGCCTCTTGTGGGAGCATCCTTTATTCTATGCACGAATCCCTCCCAGGCATTTGTACGACCTTCCCTGAAGGTGAATGCAGCTGGAGCTTGTGTACTTACTCTCTCCCTGCTTACTCTCGCTTCACTTTGCTTGTGGCTTTTTTCAGTATGACACTCTTAACATAGCTAACTTTCAACTGTGTTCTTGGGAGATAACATCTCATTTTGAATTTTCAGGAATGCAGGCATCCTGCAGATTCCTTCTCTTTATTTTTTTCTTGTCTTCTCCAGTAAGTAGCTGATGTTTGCTACTTACCTGCTGTGTATCTCAACCAAATGACGGAAACTCTCCCTGCCTCAGTTTCCTCTTCTGTAACAAAACCAGCTTCATAGAGTTATTGCGAGGATTTAATGAATTAAGTATTTTGGTGATATCTGTAATATAGTTAGTTAGTGCTCATTAGATCTTAGCTATTCTTCTCATCATGACTTACCCTAAATTCACTAAACTTATACATGCTCTTTTTCTTAATCCTTTCACCTCTTAGAGACAATATATCTTTTTCTGGTCAAGATTTCTCATCAATTTAAGCATAGGTATTAAACTAATGTAAAGCCCTAGAAGAGTGCTTTTCAGATCATCTTCAGATATTAAATATTGAAAAGGAAAATGGGGTGTGCAGGGGCTTGCAACCTAGTTCAATATCTGGTTAAAACTGTCGTCTTACTTCCCGACTCTGACTGACTTGGGCAGAGCTGCAGAGCCTAACCCCAGGGCCCTGCCTCAGCTGACTTGGGCAGAGCTTCGGTGCATGCCCCCAAAGCCCCGCCAAGACTGACTTGTCTGAGCTGTGGGGACCCTCAGGGACCCGCCACAGGAGGAGATACAGAGGCCAGAGCCTCCTCCACGAGTTCAGTTCAGGCTTTGGATCCGGAATTCCCCTGGACTAGCAGATCTGCTAAATAAAGGTTAAACTTTCCTCCCTCAGAGTGCTGGCTGATCTTTCTCCTGTGCATTCTGCCACAACAATGTAAGAGCTTAGCTTTTATAGATAGGTACAAATTTGTCTTTATCTATTAGCTCTGTGATCCTGAGCAAATTACTTAATCTCTCTGAGCCTCAGTTTCCTCATATGTAAAGTTGGGGATGGGGTGGTGATAAAAAATGTGCCTTTATATGATTATCATGAGGATAAAATGAGAAAAAAACCCTTAAATATGCTTACCCAAAAAGGTTCCTAGTATATAGGAAGTCTTCAGTGAGTAATTATGTTATTAATTAGAAATTATATTATAGATGCCACTTTATGTTTTGGGGCATGGACAATAAGAATTGAGCCTGATTTTCTATGTGATTATTTTTCTTTTCTTCTCTTTTTATTGAGGTCCATACATACAGCAAAATACACAAATCTTGCCAAAACCGGTTTGGCTCAGTGGATGGAGCGTCGGCTTGCGGACTGAAGGGTCCCAGGTTCGATTCCGGTCAGGGGCATGTGCCTGGGTTGCGGGCACGGTCCCCGGTGGGAGATGTGCAGGAGGCAGCTGAGCGATGTTTCTCTCTCATCGATGTTTCTGACTCTCTATCTCTCTCCCTTCCTCTCTGTAAAAAATCAATAAAATATATTTAAAAAAAAAAATACACAAATCTTAAAGGCATAGGTCAATGAGTTTAGACAAATGTGACTATCATTTGGTCATGTGACCATCAACTTAAACAAGAGATAGAGTGTTTCCACCATTTCAGAAAGTTCTATTGAGTCTCCTTCTAGTTAATCCCTGCTTCTTTCTTTTTTTTTTTTTTAAATATATTTTATTGAGTTTTTACAGAGAGGAAAGGAGAGAGATAGAGAGTTAGAAACATCGATGAGAGAGAAACATCGACCAGCTGCCTCCTGCACACTCCCCACTGGGGATGTGCCCGCAACCCAGGTACATGCCCTTGACCAGAATCGAACCTGGGACCTTTCAGTCCGCAGGCCGACGCTCTATCCACTGAGCCAAACCGGTTTCGGCTAATCCCTGCTTCTTGATAGGCAACCACTGCACTGATTTCTAGCACCAGAGATTAGTGTTGTCTGGTTTTCCCATCCTATGTAATGAAAGCCTAATATGCAAATTGTTCGACCAGGAGTTTGACCGGGAGTTTGACCGCTTGCTATGATGTGCGCTGACCACCAGGGGACAGCGTGGAACATGGCAGGTATCAGAGACGTGGTGCTCTCAGTGGGTGGCAGTGGAGGTGCTGCCAGCCCTGATCGGCCCTGATGAGAGCGGGGCTGCAGCGGGATGGTGGAGCAGGCAAGTGGGCAGCACCAGGCCAAGGTAGATGCAAGCGGGTGCCTGATTGCACCGCTGTCCCACAGACAGCGACAAGCAGTGGCAGAGTGGGCGAGGCCACTCTCCAGCTCCCAGGTGCTGAGGGAACCAGGCTGGCTCCTATCCATCGCCCCGCAGGTGGGATGGTGAAGCAGGTGAGGGGGCGGTGCCAGGCCACAGCAGAGTGCCAGGTGGGGCTGTGGGGCTTCGAGGTTGGGGGCTCGAGCTGGGGCTGCAAGCCTAGGGTTTCGAGCTGGGGCCCAATCCCTGCAGGCTACCCCGAGGGACCCAATCCGTGCACGAATTTGTGCACCGGGCCTCTAGTGATAGAATAATAGAGTAGGTACTCTTTTGTGTCTAACTTCTTTCACTCAACATGATGTTTTTGAGGACATTTCATGTTTTGCATGGGTCAGTAGTTAATTATGTGATATGTCACATTTTTGTTTATTTGTTTTTCTGTTGCTAGTCTGTGGGTTTTTTTAAAATACTTTTTGGCCATTATTAATAAAGCTGCATTATATATTTCTGAACAAGTCTTTGTGTGGACATGTTTTCATTTCTTTGGTAAATACTTTAGAATGGAATAGATGATGATGTAGGTGTACATTTAACTTAAGACACTGCCATTCAGTTTTCCAATGAGGTTGTGCTATTGTATACCCCTATTACCATTTTCTGAGAGTCTTTTTCATTTAGCTCTTCTAGTGCATATGAAGTAGCACCTCATTCTGGTTTTAATTTGCAAACCCTGATGACTAAGGATGTTGAGCATCCTTTCATGTGCTTATTTGCCATGCTGTATCTCCTTTGTAAAGTGTGAATTCCAAAATTTTTCCATTAAAATTTTTTTTTTTATCAATGAGTTCTTTATATATTTAGGATCTAAACCTTTGTCAAGTAGGAGCTTTGTAAGTATTGTCTTCCAGTCTGTAGCTTTCTATTTCATTTTCTTAATGGTATCTTTGGATGAGTTTTAAAGTTTGATAAAGTTAGTACTTGTATTCTCTAAAAAATATTTTTCTGCCTCAAGTCATATAAATATTCTTCAATTTTTTTTTCTTCTAAAGCCTTTAGGATTTTAGTTTTAAGTTCAGGTCTGTATTCATCTCAAATCAAATTTGTACATGGTGAGGAAAGGGTCAAAATTTTATTTTTGTTTTTTCATGTATTTACACAGATTTTCCAGTGCTATTTGTTGAAAAGACCTTTCTTTCTCCATTGATTTGTCTTGGATTGTTGTTTAAAACATATTCACCAGATACGCACAGGTCTCTTTTTGAACATTCAATTCTTTTCTATTAGTCAATTTTTTTTTTCATCTCCACACTGTGTATTTATTATAAGCCCTTTTAGCAAGGGATTTTGTTTCCTTCAGGGTTTTTTTTTTGTTTGTTTTTTCTGTAGCATCAAATACAGTGACTAACAACCAATAATTCTGAAAAATCATTAGACTATTTATCACATGTCAGAACTTTTCTGGACCTGTACTTTTTCTTTCTTTTAGTCTATTTGTTCATAGTTATTTTAAAACCACACTGTTTTGATATTCAATACCATTGTAAATAGTATTGATTTTTACATTACCTTTTCCAATTATTTGTTACTAGTATGTAGAAATACAGTAATTTTTTTGTAGGTTGACTTTATAAACTTCACTAAATTTACTTTGTAGTTTTAGTAGTAGCTTTTTTGTGTATTTCTTATGATTTTCTGCATTCACAATAACTTAGTATGCAAATAAAAAGTTTTACTTCTTTCTCTCTAATCTTGATGCCTTTCTCCATTTAATTCAATTAATGATTTTTATGATAAACTGAATTCATTTTACCAGAGAAAAGGAAATGTTGAAAATCTGATTATTTCTATTGCTTATCTATCTTAAAAGTATTTTGGAGGCATGCCTGTTTAGAATGCACTACAGAAATCATCTTCAGGAATATTTTGTTGAAAAAATATTAAGGTTGTGAAAATCTAGAAAGATGAGTTCTATCGATGCTGCTCTTAACTAGTTACCCAGGGTGTTTGTGAGTAACCATTTGTTCTGTGGACAGTTGGGAGTAGAGAGATCTTATCAGTCTGTTTTCCAATGTTAAGATTTCATGTTCCTACAAAACTGTTGAACTTCACAACTTTTCGTATCATTAGGATCCCTGTCTGTCTACAGGTGTTGTTAACCTCAATGCAGACTGAAGAAAATTTGGCAGGACATATTGAAATAAGTCAGCAGCACTGTAAAGAAAAACATTTTCTATTCTGGGCTACTCTCTCTTTTACCAGATACTGTGGGTTATCTAAATTAATCTGAATGATGACTCTTCCCCACAGGAAAAAAAATTAAAACTTTAAATCAACCCATCATGTTTCTGCCTGTGTGCTTAGGCTCCAGTGGAGAAGGTTTCTTGGATGCACTTTCATTATCTTAGGCAAATAAGCAGCAGGGGCTTCTGTGTAAATATGCAAATGAACATACTGAATTAAGGCGTATTGTTTGCTCAGTTAATATGTGCTTTGGAGGAGGCATTATTTGCTTATAAAGCTCTGAAATCCCTTTGTAGATACATCATCTTGGGCTGACAGCTTTGGGAGGTGGAAGTTGATGGAGGACTTACTCCAGCAGTCCTGCTTGAAGTGCCATTGGCACGGCTGGCGGGGAGGGGGTGCTGATGGGTGATGCTTCTTTCTGTCACCCTAGCAATGGCACAACCAGAAATAGCAGACAGCACGTGAAGATGATAGAGTATGAGGAACACACAGAATGAAAATTACCCGAAATACAGCAGGCCTTCTCCCTGAATAGCTGAGACTTGGCGAATAGTCACTCGCAGAGAGGCACAAAGTGGGGATGGTTCTATGGGCATGCTTACAGGAATTACTCCCCATATTCAGCAGGAGGTGAAGGGGACATCTATTACTTCCTGTATGTCTCCACCCAGCTCACAGTTTTGAAAGAATGACAGGGAAGAGAGCATTGTTGTGTTTTTTTGCTGAGTTATGACCATCTGCTATTATAAGTATAGACAATTAGAGATAATCACAACTCCTTTTCTCCTCTCTTCCGGAAGTTGGCATGCTGAAATTTGGGCTTGTGGCCTTGTATTCAGAAGCCCAGCAGGTGTATTCTGGGTCCTTCCATGTAAAGAAATGTAACCTCAGAATAGCACTGCAGATACTCAACCCAGATTGATGATCACTAGCTACTAAAAAATTTGGGGTTCTACATGGTGGTTAAATGTCATCTTTACCTAAGTCAGGAGCACTAGATTTTTATTGTAATGACAGGAGAACTTTAAACCAAGAAGTGCTTGGACAGAAAAGCACCATTGTGTGTCATCTCTTGTGGATGTGTAGCTTATGGCTGATGGTGCCCTTAAGTGAGTGGTGCAAACATACCTTTTATTCTCAAGCTTCTTTTACTTCTTCCTCTGGTGAGTGTTCAAGAATACAGAGATTATCATAACAAGGCAGAATAGTTTGAATAAAAAATTAAGGGTAAAAAAGAGCGAGCTTACTCATTTTGATGAATTTACTAGGAAAAGTATATCTGCCTGTGGCACTTTTTTTTTCCTGGCCAATTTGTTTGAGAAGAAGTTATAGAGTCAAAAGTTTTAAAAAGTGTGACACACCAAGTGAATTCATAAGCCAGCTTCTTCTATGAAACAAAGCTTCAAGGCACAAAAGCACAAAGAAAGGTTTTTGCCCGTGCCACAGACTCACTCCCTTGAAGTCATCCTATTGCTTTTATAAGCTAAATTGCAGCATAGCCAATGGGCAGGTTGAAGCAGATAGGGTCCCACTGTGGCCATAGTCCATCTGCAGGCCATTAGGAACCCGCTCCAGCTGTCCTGTGTCGTTCTTATTAAACACTGATCAAAAGGCTGGGGCTCATCTTTTTTGCAATTCTCCCCATTTCTTTTAATGCACCTACAAATAACACGAAATGGGCCTAATAGACTGAGGCTTTGACTGATTCTCATAGCTCTGCTGCACGGTCACTAGTTGCTTCTCGTGGTAATTTACAAGGTTTCCTGCTGTATGATAAAACACAGGTGCTCAGGCTGTCATCCAGAGCAATGATTTATTAGCGTTAGTGGTACCACAGACCTCAGGCAGCAGGCACTAAATCAAGAGAAAATATACTGAAATAATATGTTTTCCAGTGATGACCCATGGCGACTCTTTAGCTGTTCATGCCCTTTACCCACTGCTGTTGGCTTTGCCATTTCTCCTCATTATTTTAAAGCCCACAGGATTTACTTCCGTCTTAATTTCTCACCTGCCAGGATGGCCTCACCAACAGCTTTATTGCTATAGATTTCCACTTGATCCCTCACACTACCAAAGAGTTCCAGCTAATGAGTAGGAGAAAGGGAACCTCAGGGGATTTTTTTTTAGGCCTCAGGGATACTTAGAATTCCTATTCTGGGCTTTACTTTGACATGGTTGCTAGACAATAAAAGCTCACATTATCCTTTTTAAAAACACTTCTTTGAGGTTAACTCTGCCTGGACATTCATTTGGGACATTTCATCTACTGAATATTTCTTCATGAAAATTTGTTAAGAAGACCGGCCTTCCTACTTTTGTGACAGTGACTATCAATCAAAGTGACTTCTTGTTGATTATCAGAGAACCCTATGAACAGATCAGAGAAATTTCTAATTACCATTAAATGCCTGCCAGACATGGGCACAGGGAAGAATCACTCAGTCAATCAGAGCGAAGCCTGCTGTGAACTCTGAATTTTAATGAAGGACAGATTAGAGATGGAGAGGGAGTCCTAATAGGTAAGAAAAGGAATATAGGGAGTAAAGTGTCCAAAATCATTCTGAAAACAGAAAAAAGCAGAACACAAAAAGCAAGGCTAGAACAGAGAAGGCAATGATGGAAAATAGTGAGATAAAAATGAACATTGATTATGCACAACAGATTTTTAAAATCCAGAACTTTTTCCTAATGAGGCTGAAATAGGGAGATCCGAAGCTTTGACCAAAGCCATGGAGAGTCAGCGGTTGCCTGGCCTGTGTGGCTGCAGGATGACAGGTGCAGAACAGGAATGACAGAGCAGTGGAAGTCAGGAGGTGTGAGAAGGTTCTCAACTGAGAGTCCTGGGATTTGCCAACACCCGAGTGAGGTAGCCAAGTGGTGAAGATGGTGAGGAGATTTCTGAGTACCCTCAAAGGCAATGGATACCCAATTTGTTAAAAGGAAGAAGTGAAATATATATCGTTCCCAAGGTGATATTAAAAATGTTCAGCAGTGGTGAGGCATGGCCCTCACTCTTCAGAATGGATGACAGCCATGCCCTGGAGCAGGCTCCTGGATGCCTCTGCGGGGACAGGCATCAAACCTAAAATGGCTGTGTCCTGGGGAGGTCATGAGTCCTGGGAGGGGTCTGGGCAGCCAGGGCTGGGAGGGGTTTTGGGGGGTTTCCAGCCACAAAGAAAATATTTCAATATGTTGACTTCCTTTTCACCAGGGCATACTGTTTGATTTTTAGTACTGTCAAATTTCTCTTTAATGAACATGAATTCATGATGCTGCAGAAAATCTCCCCTTTATTGATTCCGCTTAAACTATGTAATGGGAGAAAGAAATAACTGAGATTTTTGAGTTTGCAGGCCGATGCTCTATCCACTGAGCCAAACCGTTTAGGGCTAATAACTGAGATTTTTAAAGAGCAAATCAACACTGTGAGGCAATGACTTTCCTCTTCCAACTCCCTAAATTCCCAGCAAAAAAGGAACATGAATACTGTGGTAACAGTAAGAAATAACCCTTGGGCATTCCTAACCAACTCCATTACTAATCTTTCACATAAACCCGTGACTGTTCTGCCTTGCTCTTTTCTGTTGGTTTTTAGGCTGAAGATTAATTCTGCTGTTTTACCAGATATGTTAACTTTTCATTTTCCTAAATACTAACAAACACCATGTTCACGGTATTCAAGGAAGGAAATTGACTAAAAGAGCTAGAGGGGAACTTGAGAAGCTATTTACACAATTTTCTAATGGGCATTGTACAGAATAGGCACTCAAAACTACTTGTTGAGTAAGTAAATGGGTAAATTATTGCAGTGAAATGATGTTTAAGTTATACAACCAAAGAGCATTTATCTGTCATCATCTATCTTATGTTATTCTTGGTATTGTAAAGTCAATACAAACAAGTGATAACAAGTATAAGAAACATAGAAATGTCTTTTTTTTCTTTACTGCATTGTTTTCCATAGAGCAGAAAAAATATGATTTACTAGTATATACCTGCTTCTTATTGATAGACATTTCAATTATATCTAATTTCCTACCTTCTCAACAATGCTATAATGTTTATTTTTTGGGAACTTGTTCAAGTATTTCTATAAGACAAATTCTGGGAGGGGAATTAATGTGAGAAAGGTATACACATGTAAGATTGTAAACATATTGTCAAATCATTCTCAAAATTTTATAATTTATACTTTAACCAGAAATTTATGAAAGTACTTGTTTCTCCACATTCTCAACAAATTCTCAAAAAATTATAGAAGTTTATAATTTTCATGTTGTTAAATTTACCATTTTTTTCTCCATGGCTTTTGTGTCATGTTTAAAAAATCTTTAAAAAATATTTCCTCCCTACAAAATCACTATAAAATATGACTATACATTTTTTCTAGTCCTTCTATGTTTTCATGATTTTACATTTAAGCATTTAATCTATCTAGACTTGTCTAATTTATATTTAAAGACTTCAGAGAAAGATATTCTGTAGCCTTTCTGGTTATACATTTAATCATTAGCCCTAGATACTTAGAAGAATCTATCTTAGAAACATAAAATTTTAAAGCTAAAGAAACTATCTGTGTTATTTAAAAAAAAGTAACTGTGATCTTGAGAGGTTAATAAGCATGACAACTTAGGGGCACAGCAGAGTAGACCCCATTTCTCTGATTTCCAGTTTAGGAACCTCTTCCCTGTGTCGTGCTGGCCTTTAAAAGAATATATAAAACTTTCAGCCCAAAACTCAAATGCTTGCTCATTGTTTTTTGTCTTCAGTGGGAACATTTTATTCTTTGTGTGTCCACAGTAGCCATGACTATATTAATTTCTGTTCAGCCATTTTCATCCCCACATCTGAAAACTACATAAAAGTGTGAGGAAAGAGATCGTAGTGGATAAAACTTAGAATCTCAGGAGTGTTTGGTCATGACCACTATTACTGACATCTGACTGAGACAATTTAGTTTCGGGAAATACCTGTCATCCCTTAAGAAGCAGCTGAAAATGTTCTCAGACTAATGTTTGAACCATTGGTCATTTGAGAAAGAAGCAAATGGCCAGTAGTGTTTGTGTTTACTAAATAGTATACAGTCACTTCCCTTATTGGGGTTTCAATTACCCATGGTCAACCACAGTCCCATAATATTAAATGGAAAATCCAAGAAATAAATACTTTATAGTTTTAAATTACCCACATTCTGAGTAGCATGATGAAATCTCGAGGTTCCCCTGCATCCCGCCTGAGGAGGGGACATGACCCATTCCTTTGTCCAGCACCTCCACCTGTAGCTGCTCCTGCCCAGTAGCCACTCAGAAGCCATATGGTTCTCAGATGGACTGTCAGGTATCATAGGGCTTGTGTTCACGTCTTCCTTGTTTCACTTCATAACGGCCCCAAAGTGCAAGAGCAGTGAGGCCAGGGATTTGGAAATGCCGTAAAGAAGCTGTAAATGCTGTCTTTAGTAAAAGGTGCAAGTTCTCCACTTAAGGAATAAAGTCGTATGCTGAGGCTGCTAAGATCTATGGTAAGAATTAATCTTTTACTGTGAAACTGTGAAGAAGGAAAAATAAATTCTTGCTAGTTTACTGGGAGAAAGAGAGAGAGAGATACCATACAGTATCCTATCTAATAATAGACAAACATAGTAATTGACCATACCTTCGCTATGCCTCCCATTGGCTAATAAGCAAGATATGCAAATTAGCCGCCAACAAAGGTGGCTTGAAGGCGGCTCTAGCCGGAACAGCGAAGGCTTGAAGGTGGCTAGCAGTGAAGGCTTGAAGGCGGCTCCGGCCGGAGCGAAGGCCTAGGTCCCAGGTGCCGGAGGAAAACTGGTGCCGGCAGCCTGGGGAAGGGAAGGCCTATTGCACGAATCTTTTTGTGCAACAGGCCTCTAGTCCTATATAATAAAAGGCTTATATGCAAATAGACCGAACAGCAGACCAACCGAACAACCAGTCAAAGCATAATATGCTAATGATATGCTAAGGCTGCTCAACTGCTTGCTATGATGTGCACTCACCACCAGGAAGAAGCCAACTGGTCGTCATAGCCAGTTGCTATGATGTGCACTGACCACCAGGGGGCAGATGCTCTGACTGGTAGGTTAGCTTGCTGCTGGGGTCCGGCTGATTGGGACTGAGATGGGCCGGACACACCCTGGAGTCCTCCTGCAGTTTCTCCCTGGCCTGATCTTGCACTGGTGGGGTCCTTCAGTCTGGCCTGTGCCCTCTCGCAATCAGGAACCGCTCGGGGGATTGTCAGAGAGCTGGTTTCAGCCCAATCCCGCAGGCCACCCCTTGGGAGGGCGCCAGGCGCAGGGCTCAGGGCTGGCAAGCACTGCTGCAGCAGTGCGAGCATCTCCTGATTGGGACTGATTGGGTGCGAGCCTGTGGCAGGCACAGTGGGGCCGGGATGAGCAGGGGCAGCAGGTAGGAGCTGCAGGCAGCATTGGACTGCGAGTTTTGGTCCGATCCCTGCAGGCCACCTAGAGGGACCCTACCTGTGCACGAATTCATGCACTGGGCCTCTAGTCTGCATTATAAAAAGCCAGGGGCTGTCATGACCTAAATGACCAGACGGACAACCAGTCACCAGAAAGTGCAAGGAGCACCTCTCGGTGCCTCTCCCATGGCCCACAGGTTCCTATCACAGCAAGGCTGGCAGCCGGCAGGTGGGCGGGGCAGCAGGGGGGTGGATGGGGTGAGGCGAGCTCAGTGAGGTCATTAGCCTCTGGCCCAGGGCCAGGCCGGAGACCTAACGACCTTGACACTGCCATGGTGGCTGCGGATCAGGCCCAGAGAGAGGCCCGGAGAAAGAGGCAGGGCCTGATCTGCAGCTGCCGCAGCTGCTGGCAAGGCCCAGCGAGAGAGAAAGGTGGGGCCTGATCTGCAGTTGCCATGGAGGCTGCAGATCAGGCCTTGAGAAAGGCCAGGAGAGAGAGAGGCAGGGCCTGATCTGATCTGCAGCTCCCACGGCAGCATCAATGCCTGGAGATAGGCCTGGAGATGCTGATTGGCATAGAAACCGACCAATCAGAACCAAATCTGGGTGAACTGCAAGGAGCCAATGGCTGCCTAGGAGGCGGAGCTTTTGACGCTGACTGGCATAGAAACCGACCAATCAGAACCTAATCTGGGTGTACTGCGAAGGCGGGGTTTTAAGGGCAACAGCTGTTTGTTGTAAGGTGTAAGAAAGTGGTTCAGTTTTTTTTTAATATATATATTTTATTGATGTTTTACAGAGAGGAAGGGAGAGGGGATAGAAAGTTAGAAACATTGATGACAGAGAAACATCGATCAGCTGCCTCCTGCACACCCCCTACTGGGGATATGCTCACAACCAAGGTACATACCCTTGACCGAAATCGAACCTGGGACCCTTCAGTTCACAGGCTGATGCTCTATCCACTGAGCCAAACTGGTTAGGGCAATGGTTCAGTTTTTTAATGACCAGTTTGGCAGCATAGCGTATATGGCTGGCTATCAGTCTAGATATAGGGATTATGTATTTTTGTCTGCCAAGAGCATCTCCTCTTACTGAAAAAGGCCTCCTCTCCCCGCATTTAAGCAATCCTTTCCTGTATAATCTATCTATACTAATAAAAGGGTAATATGCTAATTAGACCAGGTCAACCGGCCATCTTCTAGACATCTGACTTCCTTCCAGACAAAGCCATGGTGGTGGGGGCTGAGGCAGAGGCAGTTAGGGGTGATCAGGCTGGCAGGGGAGGGCAGTTGGGGGCAATCAGGCAGGCAGGCAGAGTGGTTCGGGCGATCAGGCAGGCAGGCAGGTGAGTGATTAGGAGCCAGCGGTCCCAGATTGCGAGAGGGATGTCCGACTGCCCAAGGGGTCCCTGGTTGGAGAGGCTGCAGGCTGGGCTGAAGGAACTCCCCCTCCCCCCGCCGTGCACAAGTTTCATGCATTGGGCCTTTAGTATTGTTATAATCATGCTATTTTATGAGTTGTTGTTAATCTCTACTGTGCCAAATTTATAAATTTAACTTTATTATAGGTGTGTATGTTTAGGAAAAAAACATAGTATATATGGGTTTGATACTATTCACTGTTTCAGGCATTCACTGGGGGTCTTGGAACGTACCTTGGTGGGTAAGGAGTGGGTAACGAGGGACTACTGTATTCACTTACATAAAAAGAGAAACTCCAGAATTCAGTGTTAATGGGTGATGTAGTTAGAATCAGTATTCAGTTTCTGCTACTTTTGCTCATAAACAGGCACAAGTACGTCAAAAATTTGTACATGCCTATAAATCTGTTTTCTCAACCCATTCTGCCCTCTCCCTTCACTCTCTGTGGAACTCCTGCACCTCCCTTGTGTGTCCAGGGCTTCCGCCACCTGCTTTCCTTTGCTCTGTGATAGTTATGCCATCAGTTTTTGGCCTGCCGGCTTGATTTCTGACCTGTGCCTGCCTGATTTCTGGGAGCTGGGAGGTTCTGCATCTGCCTGATTTCTAACTCGAGGCTCCTGTTTGCCCTCTGATGTGCAGTCCTTCTGGACTCCTGCCTGCCTATGGCCGACTCACCATTTAGTCAGAATTCAGCTGGCGTGGGATTCCTGGCTCTCAATCTCACTACCCTATCTCGACATTTCTATTATGGTCTGCAATTCTGGCATTAATGCCTAGGATTCAAGACCACTTTCTTTTTCTTTTATCTAGTTCAGAGGAGAATAGATGGCAAAACTATAACTTCACTGACCCCACGAAGGCACCAGGACATTGTGGAGTGGGGGACAAGTCACACACAAGTTAGATAAATCACAGGAACACTTTCAAGGTGTTTCTTTAGTTAGGCATAGACTTGAGATGCATCAGTATGGTTCTTTGTGGTTTCCTTTGCTTACCATGTCACCTAACTCTTGAAAGAATTATCCTTTGAGAAAAAAATTTTTATCCTAATTTCTCCTGAACTCTCAGGATGGCTGATTTCTGTAGATAGTATTCCTAGAGAAGTCCTCTTGTTACCAAGTCAAAACGGTTCTTTTTTGAATCCATCTGACTGATGCCTCCATCACTGACATGCACATTCTGCCCATAAAATAATCTCCGCAGAGTCAGTCTCCTCTGCATCTCTCAGCAACCCGAGGGGCAACCTTAAGTCCTACTCATATGTGCTGTCTCGTCTCAGCTCTCCTTTCATCCCTTTTTGAACTCACGAGTCTTTGAAGACTCCAGGCTTCCTTATAAACCTGGAGTTCCTGATAAAGCTGTTCGTCACAGCATTATGAACTTCCTAGATAAGATGGAGGGTCAAGATCTCCAAGCATTGCAGCTAACAGAAAACCTTTCTTTGTTCCCCACATGCCACATATAGTTTGTTAGGGTGTTACTCACCTTTCTTCATCTATAATTTGACAACAACAACAATAATGTCAAGCATGTACCAAGAAGTCAGTAGATACTAGCTTTTATTACGTTTGCTGTCTCCATGATTATTTTAAAAAGAATTGAGCAAAAACTGAAAAAAGGTGTTTGTTTTGGATAACTTGTCTTTTCCTGAGTCAAGCAGTCCATTCAAATGAATTATATGATGGCATAAAAAAACTGCAGAGGAGGGAAAACAGAAATTAAAACATAAAATTATTATGAATAAGGTACTGTAAATGGACGGTCATTGTAAGTGCCCATTATTGCTAATTTTAGATGTATAATATGCCACTGTGACCCTATTTGTTTGTGTGCTGGGTTTGTTTTTTGTTTCTGTGAATGTAAAGGCGATGGGTTCCCTCATAACTGTAACCTCCTCAATCAGATTTCCTTTAAGGTTTAAGTTTTCCGGCCCCTGAAAAGGTAGAATGTCTCTGACAGCTCAGGGAAGACTGTGTCCTCGCTCCTTTAGAATTGTTTTAGAATCTCAGCACCTTCTGGAAGTAAATTGCTAGCCACAGGGATTTTCAGGGTCATCCAGTGTAATTCAGAGACCAGTCTGTGATTGAAATGGTGTGGGAAGCGGAGTCTAGTCTGGGCCCTGGAGGAGCAAGGCCTGGAAGGGGATCAGGGCCACAGCCCCACTCAACAGCTCGGGCCTCCATTATTGATCCCAGAGGAAAACTGGATAAAAGCCAAGGAAGAAGTCAAGTCAGGCAGATCTGTTTAAACACTGCACATAAAGAGAGTGAAATAGAGTGATTGCAGCCCTGGAAACTAGATTCATTCCAGGCCGATTTACTGGGAAAGGGACAGTAACCTATATCCATACGCTCACCTAGACTGGAGCTCACTGGTTCAAGTCTGTGAGGCACAGAGCAAAGTTCTTCAGAGCTGGGTTTCAATCTTTTTGGACAAGCATTTTCACTGTGCTTCAATGTTCTAACCTATATAATGAGAACAACCTTACTTATCGTATAGGAAGTTAAATTCCATAACATTGCAATTAAATTTGGTAATGTGTGATAAATACTTAGGACAGTGACTGGCACATAGTAAGTACTCAGCAAAAGGCACACACTGTTATTATTGTTGTCATCATTGTCAACTGTTATTTTTACTGCTACGTAAGGCTGAAGCTGAGGATCAGACAGAGGCAAGCAAGAAGCGGCATGCAGTAACTTCTAGGAGTAGGGAGCAGAGAGGAGAGAGAGGAGGAAAGCTTTGCAGAACCCTTAATTGGCTTGGGCTTTGTAGACACTGTGGCTAACTCCCTTGTACCTAGGATGATGTGTGTGAACAGATTATGGCCATTACATGCCCTTTGTCAGGGATTAGCTCAGAGGTGGATAGGCCCATGATCCTTTGGATTGATAAGATGGGTAAAGTGTGGTTGGGCTTTGGGAAAGAAGTGACTCTACTATTGGGTGGGAAGAGGAAACATTAGCCACACTTGCTTCTGGCAGTACTGCTGCTGCCACAAGGAAAAGCAGTCTTCCCATGAAGCCATAGCTCAGGAGAGGCGAGTGGAGGGTGGAAAGAGCCTGCCTTCCTGCTGACAAGGATGTGGAAGGGCTTATACATGGAGCTATAGAAATTCTGTATAACTATGAGCAAAAACATGAAGGGGAGAAAGTCTGAAATATGTGTGGAAAATAGCCACAAGTTCACTAACAATCCTCTCCCCACCCTTCTGTCCTGCATCTGAAGTCAGTGTACAATAATTTTTTAAAAAGTGTTTCGTTATTTTAACTTTCAGAGTGTGTTTTGTTTTTGAGCTTTATACAGTTGAACATGCCAGGAGAACTCAATGTTTGGTGGTTGATCACTTTCTTTAATGGCCACTTAATTTGTGGGTTTTAAGGAATTGCTGTATCAGCAGTTTTGTTTGCGTTTCCATCACAGTCTCTTTGCCAACCACTTTCTGCCAGGTGTGTTTTGGGAGGAGCTTTAGAAACAGTTACCTGAGGCTTTGAGTCTGACTTTTGGTTGTGTGATAGGTAACTTTTAAACTGCATTTTCTTCTACTGTACCTTAATAATCTTTTTTTTTTTGTTAAAATAAATGAAATCCTGCTCATGTTCTAATGTTAATGTGTAGTCCCTGGAATCAAGACTTGACCTATTAGTTTAGGTTGTTACTGGAACAGTGGCCCCTCTTCCAGGGCTTTCAGGGAGAAATGGCTCTGAGAAAAGTGTCTTTTATGTCACAGGATGACGGCCTTGTTCTTTTTGGTGCTCAGGCCAAATTCCATTTGGTATGTCGTACTCTGTCACACTAAAATTCATACAGTTAAAAAATTAACCATTACCAGGTAGTTGTAGATAATTTTTTCTCACTTCTTGTTCCTTGTTTTACTGAATGGTTTTTAGCTGGCTAGAATGTAAGCTCAATAAATAGAGGAACTTTTTCAGGGTTTTGTTCACTTTGGCATAACTAATTCTCTGAAGAGTGCTTGAAGCATAGTCAGCTCTCAGTAAATGTTTGCTTATGAATAAATTAACTACTCAGCACTATTATACTCCACAGGAGAGCTAGTTTATTTTCATGTTGGGAACAGTGATTTCTCCATCACTCTATCTTATTAATTGAATTTAATTGGTGCTTGTTGGAAATTTATTTTCTAGATGTTAAACAGTTATATAAAGCATTTAAAGTTAAACTATGCAAGTATTTGTTTACCAAATTTTAAAATAAACATAGATTTTGAAAACATTATAATCCATACACACAGAATATTTCCTTTGTTAAGAAGATGTAGATGAATAGCTTAGTTTAAGTAATACTCTCCATTTTGTTGAGGTTTTTGTTGTAAAATTGCTTAATTCTGCTTCCTATTCAGATGTATACTTAATCTCATTGGCTGCTGTTGTAACCCTAATATTTAGATTCAAAGTATTAAAGATGAAGAAAATGTCCGTTTTGCAAAATGAAGACTCTCTTCCACTTGTCCCACCAACTGGAAAACAAACAAAGAAACAAACAAGAAAAAAAATTAACAAGAAAAAATTACAAATTCTCCAATGGCGTGTTAACTGAAACGAAATATTTGAAGTAACAAATGTCTCCAGATACCTGGATTTACACTTTGTGTGCCTTGCTGTAAATGAATGGCTGCTATAAGTAAGAGCTGGTGATAATGGTGGTGACTGCCCTGTATGTATAGTGAAGGCATATGTCTTGATGGGGAACAAGGGACTAGGAACATAATGAGATTCAACTGAGGGATTTGGGACTTAACTCTTCCTCAAGTTGGAGTGAAAGCAGATTCATAGCAGTAGAAGGACTCCATAAACATAATTCACTGAAATGAGAGGGTGATAAAAGGCGCTCTTTTTTTGCCTTTTGCAGGGATAAATTATATCCGAAGCCACAGAAATGTTCCTCTCCAGCTTCAGATTAAGTGTGCTTGTATAATAAACATTTCCGTAACATTCGGCTTCTTTAACCTAGACAGCTCAATTAGGGCTGTGCGATAAAATACTGCCTCCACGCACTTTGTGAGCACTTAATGTGACTGAGGGCCTGTTAGCAAGAAATCTCGTGGAAAATAGGTCTTGTTGAGTGTTTAAGGAAATTGAATTGGCACTGTGTTTAACAAATATCTATGCATATGTATTCTTTTAGATTCTGTGTAATTTAATTATATTGACGTATTTTAGTCTCCTTTCTGTGTGAATATCTCTTATTATCTCTCTTGTTTGCTGAAATGCTGTGGGGAGCCCTGGAGGATTGTTACATGTAGGCAGCCATGTTTAAAGAGGTTTGAAGTCTGAAAACTCACAAAGAGGTTTGAGAAAGTCTTACTCCCAAACTTGGAATAGTCATGAGTGGAAGGTAAAGCCAGTGAGTGATCCCCTTGACCTGGAGTTGGATTCTTGGTTAATTTGCATGACTCTATTCTGGAGGAACAGGAATATCAGGCCTCTTGTAGGAGTTGTTGACACCTCAGGATGGTGAGTGGTGTGTGGGTACCATCGGGTACTGGAGACTTTTGACAGTCAGCCCAACTCACTTATCTGCACGTTAGCATTACAAGCTCCTTCCAGACTGTAATTCTAGCCTTGGCATGGCACTATTACAGTGTCATAAATATTGTCATGATTACCTACCAGGTAAAGCTTCAGTTTCTTAGACTGGCTTTCAGGGACCTCCGCGTCAGGCCTTACTGTCATTTATCCCACCTTATATTCAGATTTCTAGTTGCTTATGTGTGTAGAGTCCCTGTGCCAAGCCAGTGGCTTTCATGCGACTCATCTATTTAATTGGAACTTACTTTCTACCACACGATGTCATGCCTCTGACTTTCATGACAAACCTCTGTCCTTACTGACCGGCGTCTCTGCACCTTTCTGCTGTCCTTCCCTCAGAGTCCTCTGCCTGGCAAGGCTCTGCTCCTCGAGCTGGTTAAAGCCCTTTTGCTGCATTCTCTCAGGGGATTTCCATGCGATCCCTCCCTGGTTGAGCCAGGAAGAGTCTCCCCTCAAACTCCTTGATTGTTTCATTTTTACTTCTCCAATGACACATCAATTTCTACTTGTATTATTGTTATTTTTGTACCTGTCTCCTCTCCCTTGAGGGCAGAGCTGGTGATGGATTCTCTGTCAAGCATGGCGCTAGTGCTGTATATTCAACTCCATTTTTCTACTTATATTGAGCATATTTATAAACAGGTCTGCTTTTTGAGAACACTGGCAATAGTTTCTGAATATACATAAGTACCATATATACACGTAATTCAAGGGCCCATAATAACGTTGTAGGCAGGACCTGAGTGATCATGAATAGAATACAGAAACACAGTCCCACTTGTAGCGGAATAGGATCATAGTGTCTTCGTGACAAATTTGAGACTTCTATCTTAGAAGAGAAATCTTACAGACTACACAGACAGGGAAAGTTTGGGGGGAAAATCAAAGGTAAAAGATTGATTTTTTAATGTTGCACGATGTCTCTGAAAGGAGATAATTCAGATGTCAGTTGCACCTTTTCTTTACTAGTTTGGTTTATCATCATGGTGTGAGGGAGAGGGAAGCAAACGCCTGAGCTTTTCAAAGAGCTTGTTTACCAGTGTTCCAATCACACAAGATAAGTGGGACATTAGGGAGTTCTTTATTTGTACTTCTAATTGTTTCCTTAAATGTATCCATAAAAATTCATTCAGAAAATTGCAGCAGATTTAAGGAGATAAAATAAGACCTCAGATGGCTGTTAGGAACACAAATAACTTAGATTGTTTTGCAAATTGCATGTCAGCCACAATTAACAATATGATGTTTATTTTGATGTGGATGGATATCCTCAGTAAGCAGTCTCTTCCAGCATGTCGGCAGTTCTTTTATGATGTCGTCATAATTGGAGCATTTTGTTTGCATAAGACAGATGGGCATGCAGCAAGTGTTGACGGCCATCTATTATGGTAGAGCTTGCAGGCACCAGCTTCACCTTGTCCTGTGAGCGATGGCTGTCCCCCTTGGTGCAGGGATCCACACAGACATCCGGGCTTAGGCCACAGTCACCTCACACTACCAGTTCTGCCAGTTCGAAGCAGTTTGGCATTGCCTAATTCGCAGGCATGTGAGGAGATTTTGGACAAATATTGATTGGTGAGAAGCCGATAAGTGTCATGGTTACCATTTTCACTATTCTCGTTTCTCATTCTGTAAAAATTGTCTAACCTCTTGAGAAGAAGTAAATAAGATATGGAAATGTTGCTCTACTGCATGAGAAGCTAGACAAATATTTTCTTTTCCACTGCAGAATGTGTTCGGGTGCTTGTCAAAATGTCTTGTGGGCTCTGTGAATCTACACTCATATGCCACGGCAGTGCTTGCTTTGTGAGAGTGCTGGGCTTGCGCTTGGCATCAGTAAAAGCAATATTTGGAGGCTTATTGAATTGAATTTAAAAGCCAGTCCATTAGTCTGGTAATTGATCTGCCAACCCTCTCCTCTTGCCCCACCATTGCAGTGCTCACTGTAGACTGGGACCAAACCAGCAACAGCCCTTTCCTGATAGGGGTTGGCTTAGTGATAACTGTTTTATCTCCTCTAGGGTTGCTTTGGTGCATATACTCAATCATCTGGATGGCTTTGTTTTTACCATAAACATCTATTGGGAACATTATATAAAAATTAACCACATTTTATTGTGTCTGACAATTATGGAGACAGTGCTGTCATGGAAATGGACTGCTTCCCGGACATAAGACGTAAACAGAGATGCTGCTTTCATCACTTAAGAGGGTGCTTGGCTGCAAATAATAGAAACCCCACTACATACAGTGTTTGAACACTCTCTGTCATTCCTAGCGTGTAGCATGGCAGAAATTTTGGTTGCAAGCTGAGTGCTGCACCTCCAGAATCCTGTCTGGGTCTGAGGCAGGAAGAAGGAAGGCAGAAGTGGAGGGTCCAGTGTCTGCATCAGGAAATCACAACTTCCTGGAATTCTCAGCTTACACCTCATTAACCAATTAGGGAACCTTTTGCTGTGGTGGGTTCTGGGGACTGCTGCACCAAGTCTGACCTGGAGTCTGCATCAGGTGAAAAGAGGATAATGAGAATGAGTCCACTAATAGTGTGCTGTATGGCTTACCTAGGGTCTAAGATAAAGGAGTGGGATGCTTGCTGACAGTTGCTTTTCTATGTTGTAGTATCTCACTCTGCTGGGCTGAATATTTATGAAGAGAAGGCTCGCTTGGGAAGAGTTGGCGAAAACTAGAAAACTGGCACAGATTGATGCTTTTAGTTCCCAGGTTGTTTTGGCTTAGAAACCAAAGAAACAGAGAGAAAAATCCTCTCGTCATTGAAATGTGACTCCTTATTTTCATCCTTCTTTCCCCTTTATGCACTCTAGCCTTATCCTTGATATGGGGAAGTGTATAAAAATTGCCATTTCATTGCTCATGACCTGCCCTATGAAGACAAATATTTGACAAGATAGATAGTGTTCAGGTAAGAAAATCCTAGACTAACACCTCCTGTGTGAGAAAGAAAAGGAAAGGAGAATATAAGGAGGAAAAACATGAAATGCTGGCAAAAATGACCTGCCAGGAAATTTGTTTGTAAACATTTGCCTGGTTTTAATTTCAATATTTATGATTTTGTTATATTACAGAGCCTTTGACATTATTGTTATCTTGAGTAGCTTCCCAGGGAAAGGCAGGTAAGTGATCAGTTGCTTTAGGGAAAAGTCATTTATTGGTGTCAAATAAGATTTTCACAGTTAATATTATATTCTGGCAATTACATAAATTAATCCAGCAAATCCAGCAAAGCTTATCAAGATTTTTCTGGATTTGTCATGAACATTAAAAGGTCATCAGCATATATGGTAATTTGTACTGCCTACAATTAACGGTAATCCCTTTCGTCTCCTGTGAGAATCTAATAACCAGAGCTAATGGCTTTAATGCTAAAACAAACAGCAAAAGATCTGAGCATTCTCTCTTCCTTGTGGCTTTTGAAAGTTAGTTACCTGGTGTGTGTAGAATAATTTCATGGTGCACATTTTTTGGGGGGAAGAATATAACTGTTTATTCCTATTCCAACTAAGTATCTCAATACATCATAGAATATGTTATTTGATTAGGTTAGTTACACATGTTGTGTTTTACTAGTATATGGTAAATATTTAGAATGCTCACAACTCCTCAAATTAATCCATAACTGTAATCTTTACACATAATGTCTTAAGCTACTACTAATTAAATCACTAGTTCTGTCACTATAACATGGAGATAACAATAGTGACAGGGCTACCACTAGCTCTTACAAGCCCATGTGTGAAATTCAAAAACAAAACAAAAACCTTTTCCAAGGTAGATGGGGCTTGTGGCAAATAGGTTGGCAAGCCAAACATGGGCTACCTTTTAGTCCCTGGCTTGCCCCCTCAGCTAGGTACCTGTGTGCAGAGCACAGCCTGCTCATGATTAGAATCCACTGTGATAGTAAGAGTCTACTTAATGAATTGAAAGGCACCTCTACAAGAGTTCCTATTAGGTGCCAATACATCTGAATAACCACGCTGATGAGAGACTATCATGTTGCAAAAATCAATACATTATCTGTTTATTTGCTAAGTAAAAACCATACAGATATTTTGATGTTTCAAAGGCTGTGCAAGTTCTTTTTCTTTTTTTGAACAATACCCAAAAAATATTAATTCCTATCAGTCATATGCTAGGAACTTTCTATATACACAACCTCATTTATCTCATGCAACAAACCTCATTGTATGAATAATGAAAAGTAAGCTTAGGTAAATGTGCAGGGAAGTGCTCACCAGTGGGCCTGGGCTGCTCGAATTCTGCCCATCCCCTCAGCCTCCAGTGCTGGCTATTGGATCCTGGGAGGTGACTTCTGAGCCTTTGGGGAATCCAACCTACAAGAGTGTCTCTGCAGGCTTGAGGCCTTTGGCCACACCAGATAGTTTATGCCAATGAATAATTTTTGGCGAATACCTGCTTTTGTATGTCTGAAGATTTGGGCCACTTTATATCAGTTCGGGAGGTTGGGAGGCTATGAGTAGCTGAGGTTAGTCATATAGGTGTCTACTCTGACACCTCCTATGTGATTAATCTCCAATTACTAGTAAAACTCTGAATACAGGGTTGGGTGAGTTTCCCTAGTTGACAATACTGCACATGTTTTGTCACACATTATGGTTGGGAGAATTAAGCACTGTCCATGTGACTCCTTTGGGGACAAATGGAAGTTTGTGCCTCGTTTTTCTTAGACTCCTCTCTTTGAAGTTTTCCCTTTGCTGATTTTAGTCTGTTTTCTTTCCCTGTAATCAACCATATATGAGTATAATAGCTTTTATGGGTTTTCTGAGTCTTTCAGGAAATCATGGAGCTTGAGGGTGGTCTTGGGAATCCCTGACACAGGAGGTTATGTGAGTAGTTTGGTCATGCAGATAATTGTGGCACATCTGGCAGTAGTTGAAGAGAAGTGAAATGGAAAGATTGGGCATCACTACAGATTCTTTCCTTTATAATAGTAGCCTAATATGCAAATCGACTGAACTGCGGAACAGCCAGTGGAACGACCAGTCGCTGTGATGCGCACTGACAACCAGGGAGCAGACACTCAATGCAGGAGCTTCCTGCAGCCCACAGGCCCCAGGCCAGCCAAGGTGGGCATCAGTGGGGGCCCCCATCACCCTATCAGTCACCCCGCAGAGGGAGGTGACCAGCGGTGGGGGTGGGTGGTGGGGCCAGCAAGTGCCCCATAGATTGGCCCTGATCACTGGCCAGGCCTAGGGACCCTACCTTTACATGAATTTTGTGCACTGGGCCTCTAGTAGAATATAAAAGGATAATAAGGGAATGTTATGAATATCTTTATGCCAGTAAATTAAATAATCCAATAAATTCTGTGAGAAAAACTCAGGTACTAAATTATCTCAAGAGGAAATAGAAACTCTAACAGTCCTCTATTAAAAATTAAATTCATAGTTAAAATATTTTCCACTAAAGAAAACTCATGAATTAGGTGGATTTAAGAGTAATTCTATCAAACATCTGTAGAAGAAATAAAACAAGTCTTACACCAATTCTTTCAGAAAATAGGAGAGGAAATGCCTTCCAGTTCAATTTATGATACCAATATTAACCTAGTACAAAAAACCAAACACATTTTTATAAGAAAATAAAATTAAGGATTAATATTCTCTATGAATATAGATACAAAAATGCCCAATCAAATAATAATGTCTCTCATTCATTCCACACCTATGCCTCATGAAATATATCCTATTAATATCTGACTGAGAAAGAAGAAAAATTAGGCTTTTATAGAGATGATTTTGCATAATATACAGGCACCAGCCAGAATTCAATGATGTAGCATCATAGTCTAACTTAGGAATGGTTAAGAAGGACAGTGGGGAAAAAAATCCTCCCATTTGGCAGAATATCAAGCAGTATATCTTGTCCTGTTTGTCTGGAAAGAAATATGGACAAAAGAAAAGATTCACAGGGATTTAAGGGAAATAGCTAACAGTTTATCCAAATAATCAAGACCTGGAAATCACACCATTAGGAAATCAGTGACAAGGGACTATGGGGAGAGATATGTGACTGGAACTTTGAAATGGCCACAGAGTGTAAGGATATTTGTGACCCATGAGAATGCTCAGCAGAGCACACCCACTGCAGAGGGGCTTTCTGTAACCAGGTGGATGAGGTGACCTGCACTGTGGATGGGATCATGAATAACGTGGACATATGACATGGAAGGAGATTATGCATGCTCAAAAAGAGGAAATTTTCCATTCTGAGGCAGATCTGGCCACTTGTGCTACTAAGTGTATAGTATGGCAACACCAGTGTTAAGTCCCAGATGTGACATCATTCCTCATGAAACCAGCTAGCCACACTGTGGCAGGTTGTTTATACTGGCTTTCTTCCATCATTGAAGGATCAGTAATTTATCCTCCCTGAGCTATTATATTCGTTGTCTATAATGCTTTTGGTATTATCACTCATGGAGATGCGCTGTATACGTTGAACCAGTGACTAATGTGTAGGGCTGTTTCCCCCACAGCCAGAGCACATGGACATGGAAATCAAGGTGTGGAAGTGAGTGTGCCTCCATTCACTATTAACTCTTATAATTCACATGACAAATTAATCTCCCTATCTCCATGTACATGGGCTCTATTGGTTGAGAGGCCTTAGTTCTCAAAGGAGAAATGTTTCTGCAGGAAATACACTCCTTCCACTGACCTAGAATTTATTTAAGATTTCCCTAGTTACCCTGGGATCCCACTGCCAAACAACTAAAAAGAAATGAAGGTTGTCACTACACTGACTGGATAACTGATCCTGATTAAAGAGTTGCATGTTGGAACCTATTGACTCAGCATTTCAGCTGTTTGGGGTTCTTAAACCCTTAGGGCAACCTAAACCTTTTACTCCTGAAGTACATCAGTCATTAGTGGTCCTATCTAAATTGAATTGCTTTACTCTTTATTACGCTTTACCACGGGCTAAAGTCTATTGGGGAAGAGAAAAGTCATACAAGTACAAAATAAATACATAATTACATGAATACATAATTATAAAATATGTTAAGTATTATAAGAAGAACCTAACAGGGAGACCAAATTTAGATCAAGGGATCAGGAAAGAACTCTGGAAAGATCTTGATGATATGCTTGGGCTAGCAGGGGGGAAAGCAGAAAGACCATTCCAAGCAGAATGAAATGCTGTAGAAATTTTTCCTTGGCCGAGGAATTGTGTGAGGATTGATGTGCCAGGGTGACAGTGGTAGTAGATGGGGCTGGAGAAGTAGGTCAAAACCAGGGCATAGGAGGAGTTGCATATGATAGTATGGAGTTTGGACCTTTTTTATTAGCTATGAGAAGACATTGAGAGGTTTAAAGTAAATGAATGATGTGATTATGTTTTATAAAGATATTTACTGCTAAGGACATTGATTGCATTAGAGGTGGCATGAATAGATAACATGAGGTTGATTATGAGGTTACTGTAATAATCCAACTAGGAGTTAATAGTAGTGGCAGATGGAGAAAAGTACAATGGATGGCTCAGAAATATGCAGTGAGAGTGAAGAAGACTTGTACTATGAATTGGAAATGAGGAAGAAGGAGGAATCTATGATAGTTTCAAGGCTTATGGCATGAAAATCTGGGTAAATGGGAGGACCATTTACTGAGATGTGGGGACAGGAATTCAAGTAGGTTTCAATTGGGTTAACTTTTGGATATATTATTTTATTATTATTTTTCTAATCCTCACCCAAGGATATTTTCTACATTGATTTCTAGAGAGTAGAAGGGACAGAAAGATGGGGAGAGACACACTCAGGAAAGAGAGAGAGAGCAGAGAGAGAGAAAATGCCTCTTGCACATACCCGGACCACCAGGGATGGAACCTGCAATCCAAGTACGTGCATTTGACTGGGAATTGAACCCACAACCCTTTGGTATGTGGGCCCAATACCCTAACTAGCCACATAGGGGCGGGATATGTTTTTTGTTTTGTTAATCGTCACCAGAGTATACCCTCTCCATTGATTTTCAGAGAGAATTTGTGTGTGGGGCGGGGGGAGAGAAACATCAATGTGAGAGAGATACATGGACTGGTTGCCTCCCACACAGGCCCCTACTAGAGGCAGGGAGCGAACCTGCAACTCTTGGGTCCCGGAGCCGTTGCTGAGCACACTGGCCAGGGTTGGACATGATATTTTTGATATGTTTGATGAGATATCAAGGGGAGATACCCAGTGGACATTTGGACCTATGAATTCTAGTCTGAGGTAGTGATTGTGAGTCCCTGGCAAAAATGATTTTTGAATCTCTGAAAATAAAAGAGGTCAGCTAGGGAGACAGAGAAGGAAAAGAAGGTAAGTGAACCTAGGACAGGTTGTGGAACTCTAACACTGTGAAGAGGGGAAAAGACAACAGAATAGTAACTCCATGTTCATATTATACTAGAGGCCCAGTGCATGGATTTGTGCCCTGGTGGGGTCCCTCTGCCTGACCTGTGGGGATCAGTGGACCTCCGTGCCGCCACAGCCCAGCCTTACCCACCAGCTTGTCAACGGGCTCCAGCCTGCTGTCTGCGTTGGCCCCACACAGCACAAAGTAATATAGGAAGTGGTAGGTGGTCCAGGAGGAGCTCAAGTCGGGGCTGGGCGCCAAGCTGCTCCCGCTCATCCTGGCCCCACTATGCATGCCACCACCACTTGGTAGGCTCACTGCTGCTCTGCTGTGGTCTCTGCGTGCCCACAGAGGGTGATACTGGTGCACCCATTACTGCGCGGACACTGCTTGTCATTGCAAGCCTCGCTCCTCACATGGTGCGGGAGAAGCAGCTACAGGCTGGCGCCCAGTCAGTCTGGATGCTGGTCCGATCCCAGTCTGGTTCGGATGGGGGAGGGCAGGAGTCCATGGGAGAGGTTCGTGCGCTGCAGCTGTGCTCGCCAGCCATGAGCCCGCCTCTGGCACTCATTGGTCAGCTGAGCATGCTCCCGCTGTGGGAGCATACTCACCACCACGGGGCAACTCCTGCATTGAGTGTCTACCCCCTGGTGGTCAGTGTGGGTCATAGCTACCGGTCGACTGGTCAACAAGTTGCTTAGGCTTTTACATATATAGATAGCTTATGCTAGTAAATGATAATTATATAGCATCTATTATCATAGTTTTATAATAAATAATTACATAATTGCATTTAAGATGCTACTGTTGTTTCAGATGAATATATTACATGTGATAGATGTGCTTGCTAGTGTAATTGTTTCTTTAAGAGTTAAGCATTCTAGCCGAAACCGGTTTGGCTCAGTGGATAGAGCGTCGGCCTGCGGACTGAGGGGTCCCGGGTTCGATTCTGGTCAAGGGCATGTACCTGGGTTGCAGGCACATCCCCAGTGGGAGATGTGCAGGAGGCAGCTGATCGATGTTTCTCTCTCATCGATGTTTCTAGCTCTCTATCTCTCTCCCTTCCTCTCTGTAAAAAATCAATAAAATATATTAAAAAAAAAAAGAGTTAAGCATTCTGATGTAGAGTCAGAAACTTGAGTTAAAATTCCACCTCTGCCACTTAGTAGCTTATGTGAGCTTGCAAGCTGGCTAACCTTTTAAAACCCCAGTTTTATTGTATGTAAAATAGGTATACCAATATGTCATATAACCATTAAAAGAGTTACTACCTAACAGGTATAAATCACGTTGGCAGGTACATAACAAGTACTTTAAAAATGGCTTATTGTTGTGTGGTTAGTGTTGTCCCAGTTGTTATCTTTAGAATCTAGTGGTTGCTGGCCTTTCTCTTCCATTCCCAGGGAGTCACGGGGCTGGTGCCTGCTTCTCGGGAGTGACGTCTTTGTCTGGACTCCAGCACTAGCAGGTCTGCCACATCCCTGCTGTCTCTTTCTTTTTATCCTCTGCACAGCAACCTTCTTAAAATATATATTGAATCACTTTAATGCTCTCTTTACACATTTTCAATGGCTCCTGTATTTACTTAGGATAAAATTTAAACTCCTTAACATGGCCCAGAAGGCCTCACATAATGTAGTTCCTATGCATTTCTCACAACACATTTTATGCCACTTTCATCCTTGCTCACCACTCAGTAGCCACACGACATCTTCCCCCAAGCTCCCTCTTGCACCAGGGCTTTTAATCTTGCCCTTCTCTGTGTCTGGAGCATAGTTTCCCTTTGTGTGACAGACTAGACTCCTTTTAATCCTTCTGTCTTAGCTCAGAAGTCATCCCTTGGCGTGAACTCTGCCCAGTCTAAAGTATCCTCTCTTACCCCTTGAATTACTCTCTATCTCATCGTCTTAATTACTAACAACATGAGTTCCATTAGGGCACTTCTATATCTCCATATTTAGCATAATGCCTGGCACATATTAGGAGCTTAATAAATACGTGCTGCATACGAGAATGATTATTGCCATCCCTTGGAATCGCTGAGGGCATAGACTCTGCTTTGTTAACCACTGTATTGCTAGCATCTAGCACATTGACCAGCACATTGTAACTACTCACACATATCTGTTGAATGAAACAATGCATGCATACGTGAGTGAATTAATTAATCACAAGTGATTTTCCAGTGTTAGCATCTCGGATAGCTAAGACTACATCCTTCATCACAAAATATGAGCATGTTAGCACATTGGAAAAGAAAAGCAATGCCAGCAGTACTTATAATCATCATGTAAACTATGAAATCAGCATGTCCTAACTGTGAGCTCTTTGATAGCAGAAAAGCTTTTCCCTTTCCATCACTGCATTTCAGCTCTTGGTACACAATCACATGTAGAATTTCCCTCTCCTGCTGATCTACAAATAAAGGGGACATATAACTGTTATTACAGCACAACTTTAGACATGTTTACTCCACAAATGCCTTTGAGCCAGTTGCTTCTGAGCAATCAGGGAATATATTGACCCATGTTTCTGGGCAGTGAATTTTCTTCCTTCTCACCTGTGACTGTCATTCAAATTATATGATTCTTCCGCAGACTGGGCAAACTGAAAAGGGGAGTGAATAAAAAACTTTCAGCTGGAACATTGGACCTGCTACACATATTCCCATAGCTAATGCAGATTAGGTTGTTTTAAAAATAAATTGCTAGTGTGAAAGAAAAAGTTCAAATTAAGAGACACACAAGTGTATAGATCTAGATCATATCCCTTACTGATTTGTCCTTCCTGACATCTATTGGGGCTGTTGTAACCCATGTTTCTTGTTTGATTTAATAGAAGGGCAAAATCTCATGTTTGAGAATTTATATTACATTCCTCTCGGGTGCACAGTTTCTTTCCTCTCAAAGCTAAATTCAGGTGTACTCCGGGATTTCTTTGACTTAAAGGACATTCTTTTTTTTTCTTCCTGATTTTTAATTAATTAATGTTTTTAATTTAAATTCTTTATTGCTTAAAGTATTACATAAGTCTCCTCCCCGCCCCTGCCATTGACTTCTCCCTGGCCATCCCCACCCCCAGCACATGCCCTCACCCACCACTGTCTGTGTCCATTGGTTATGCTCATATGCATGGATACAAGTTCTTTGGTTGATTTCTTAAAGGACATTCTTGACTTGATTGTGTTAGAACTTTATAGTTACTGCTAGAATTTTATGATTCTCTGAGATTTAATGCTCTGATTCTGGACCCCACCTCTAAGAATTTTCTCCTTGTTAGAACACCTAGTCCTAGACCTACCTACACTGACATTTATATTCTGAGGATTAAGCCTAATGTTTAAAAAATACAGAGTTCTTTAGAAGAAATATGCTATTTTGGTTCAACACATTAGTGATCCAGCAGAATCTTTTCAGTTATAAAAATCAAATCAAATGTGTTTACCAGAACAGTGCTTCCAATGTGAATGCCACCCACACGTTTTTATATGTCGAGCATATGCATAACTTATTAAAATATCTTACAGATGCAGTTGGATGAAAATGATGCACTTGAAATTTAATAACATTTAATTTACCAAGTACTTCTTCACAGTTCTGGCATAAAAGACCTCACATTCTGTTTGGTAGATTTAGCAATAGAACTGTAGTAATAGAACTGAATCTTTTGGATAATTTAGTCCTCTCATATCACTCTGTCATCCTGGTAGAAATTGCATCTTTCATTGAGAAGTTTTCTACTTGACTTTAAGACCAATCTATATGATAATAACTGCCTGAAGTCCTCAACTTGACATACACTTTCTGTGTCTCACCTGTGTTCTTTTAATTTATTCTGTTGGTGTCTTCTAAGTTGATCTGATTGTGTTTCAAATGTACCACAGAAGATTGTGTTTCTTTTTTTTAAAATATATTTTATTGATTTTTTACAGAGAGGAAGGGAGAGGGATAGAAAGTTAGAAACATCGATGAGAGAGAAACATCAATCAGCTGCCTCCTGCACACCCCCCACTGGGGATGTGCCCGCATCCAAGGCACATGCCCCCGACTGGAATCGAGCCTGGGACCCCCGAGTCCGCAGGCCGATGCTCTATCCACTGAGCCAAACCGGTCAGGGCCAAGATTGTGTTTCTTTAGACTCAGAAAATCAAGTCATTTTTTTTTATGTTTAGCACAGCACCATGTATGCAAACAGGGAAGTTATTAGTATCTTACAGATGACAAATTAAGCACAGCTAGAGACTGTATCAATTTCCTTAGGCTAATTAAAATAGTGAAGCAATAATTTACTAATAGTGTTGAACTTTGCCCACTATTGAATAGGCAAGGAGTAGAATGATCTGAGCCTTTTTCTTTATATTCTACTAGAGGCCTGGTGTATGAATTCATGTGCCAGTGGGGTCCCTCGGCCTGGCCTGTGGGATTGGGCTGAAACCAGCTCTCCGACATCCCCTGAGGGGTCCAGGATTGTGGGAGGGTTCAGGCCAGGCCAAGGGACCCCACCCGTACACAATCAGGGCTAGGGAGGCATGCGGGAGGTTGGCCAGTTGGGGAAGGATCACAGGAGGGCTCCAGGGCATGTCCTGCCCATCTTGCTCAGTCCTATTCGGCCGGACCCCAGCAGCAAGCTAACCTACTGGTCAGAGTGTCTGCCCCCTGGTGCTCAGTGCACGTCATAGCAACCGGTCATTCTGCTGCTCTGTCGATTTGCATATTGGCCTTTTATTATATAGGATTATCAAGGATATATTTTCTTACATAATGTTTGGCACATAGTAAAATCATTAAACAAATAATACTTAAATTCATTAAATTATATTGAATAAAAGTAATTTTTAATATAAAAGCTAGCACTAAGGAAGTTTAAAGCTAAATGGAAACAACATATCTAAAATTAAAATCTGGCCAATCTATTTATTTTAGAGCACATGTTATTGAGAATAGTTGTATTTTGAACCCAGATATTACTTTTTTTTCTATGACTTCAGTCTTATAGGTCAACTTAACAGATGCTTGGAGACTGAATTTAGGACCTTGAGTTAGGCTCCTGGATCCACAACCACAGTACCTGTCTTAATAGTTGTAGTCCTACTGAGTTGCTCCAATAAAAAAAAAGATTCTGTATCCAAATACGTTTGGGCAGTGCTGTCTATAATAGCTATCTCCTGATAAATTATAATGCATATTAGTATAGTAAAGCTCTGCGGGTATATATATATATATATATATATATATATATATAATACAACATTTTAAAAATTATATTTGACCATGTGAGCCTTTTTTCAAGTAAGTTCCATTAATATCCCAAAGATATAATGTTCTCTTCAACATATTTTGGGCAATGCTATCTTAAGGAGCCATTAATAATTTACATTAATTGTGAAAGCAAGATGAAGAAAAAGTAAACATGAATATTTTTAGCATTAGAAAAAATTTTAAGGGGTGCCCTTGAAGGAGGAAAAAAAAGCAAAGCATGGATCTATGGGGGAGATGGAGACCAACTTGACAATTCATCAAGTAGTAGTCTGACTGCGACTTCATAATTACTGACAAGTACTGTGTGTACATGTAGGGGATCTCATTTTATTCAGGAACTATTGTCCATGGTGGTTCAGAAATAAAATTAATTTCTTACCAGGGGGTAAGAAATTTAGGATAGTTTAATTTGTAATATAATAGAATCTAAATGGAGATGAAAACATTAAAGGAAAATCAAAATCACAACATTGGAGAAGGCCTTGAAAGATCCTAGTCCATTTTGGAAGTTATTTAAAACAAAACACACCCAATTACTTTGTTGGTAAATTCTCCTAATTTTCATAACTGTTATGTCACTAAATTCTTTATAATATCGAATCCAAATCACTTCTCTTAAACTTAACCCTCATGTCTTGCCTTGGTGTGCATATTGATTTACTGTCACTTAACGGAATTTTGTCATTTTTAAATCTGAAAAATTAAGCCTTCCTTGTCCTTACAACAGAGGGATTTAAAATGTATTCTGAAGCTAGATTTCTGTCACAGAGAAAATGGCAGCAATGCCTTCTTCATCAGTGTGTTCAGAGCCTCCCGCACAAAGCAAGAGACAACTATACAGAAGTGCCTACTTGCTGGGAAGGCCACGAAGAGGTTTTCAGTACTGTATTTGAGAAAGAGTTGGGATTTCTCTACATTTGGCACCTGAAACACAAAAGAAGTTTGTATGCGAATAAGTTACTGACTTAATCGTTGCCCAGGTAAATAAAGTTAGGCAGCATGTGGATTTGTCAATTCTCTTTCAAGTCAAGTCTGATAAGAAAAGAAGGACTTTGTTGGCTTCAGGTGCTTCAAGGGCAGGAAGAGTGCAGACGCAGGTGCTCAAAAGGGATCCTGGACAGAGGCTCTGCTCCCAGAGTGCTTTTGAACACCACGAAGAATGCCTTCCTATCCCTTCAGTTCAATAATTAATGTCACTATTCCTGCAGCTTCTCCTTGAGTTGCACAGGCAACTCAAGGCTTTCAAAGGATTTCACTTAAGATGCTTCATTTCATGCCATATTTTGGTCTTGATGGGTATATTGTTATACCTCAGAGTGACACAAAGTGGAGATAATTTTTGAAAAATAAAGGCTATTTTGATGAAGTCAAAATAAGAGTCAGTGAACTGTTTGACAGAGTATTTTACTAAATCTTTATCATAAAGAGGAGATCAAAGCAATCACATGATTGGTGCAGCACTATGGAATTGGGCTCTAATTGGAAGCCACAGGATTATTTGCACTTGACATGGAAGGTGACTTTGCCTCAAAATCTACAATATCTACACAGGTTGGCGCTCTCAAAAGGGATTTCAGTCCAGAGTCTCAAATGAATTCTAAGGGAATGCTGAAATGGAAGCCACTTCATGGAGAAAAGAAAACACACACACACACACACACACACACAGTCACACACTCAGTCGGCCTCTCTTTCCTGGGCTTTGAAGAACATGATGCTGTGGCTGTAATCATGGAGGGGAGAGCTGTCCTCTGTATTTTCCCTAGGGTTCTATTTCTGTGAGTCTCTGGTTCAGAGTCTTACATGTGCTTCTAACAGAATCACGCATGTGCTCTCCTTTATCTAGAAAAGCTATTTTATTTCATATGTAAAGGCTACAGTCATCAGATGTGGCACATGCTGGACATGATTTTCTACCACTTATCGTGTTTTCTGCTAAGTATTCTCAAAGTTATGTCTCATATTTTATATATTAAAATTAGTTTTAGCACTATAATTATACTTGTAACTTGATTTTTTGATTTTTTATTTTTTCAACCTGTTATTCATTGATACCCAGGTTTTAGTTCTAAGAGAGACCTTTGTGATCACATGCTCTAAAGCACCATTTTCATCAGTCTGGTACATTTATTTATTTGCCTCAGGTCACATGATCGCTTATTAAAAGAGTGGAAATTAGAATATAGACAACTTGAAGTCATCTGCAATCACAAACTCTTGGAATGCTTATTGTGAACTTAAGAAACAGTTTTGAAATTAGCTGCTTTTCATACTCCAGCAGTCTTGGGCACATATTGAGTTCTCTCTCAATATTTGTAGACTGAATGCATAAATAATAGATGTTGAATAATAGCTGACTTAAATCATGATTTCTGTGCACTTGTTTGTTTTATTTAATATTCTAAATCAGCCTTTATCCATTTATTTCTTCTGCATAAATTAATAAACTCACTTTATGCATAGATTCATAAATTTAATCTCTTCATAATTATAAACTTAGCCTCTTTTGCATGGAGACAAAGTGTTAGCCACAGTCTTTTCTTGATTTAAGTAAATTGTTTCTCATATGTTCATCATACCTATGCTGGCCCACTTGGCAAGACATACCCAGCCTTCTTTGAGTTGGGAGATAATATCCTCTACAACATTTGGAAGTGCCTAATGTGAATGAAAAGATAAAAAGTAACCCAAGTGCCAGTGAGTTCTTCTTTGATACTTGAAATGTTGTCTTGGTTCATATCAACCTTTTTACATATATCTCAAATCAAGATAATAAGAAAGCCAATCTTTAATCAGAAGTTTATTTTGTTCAAAAAAGTTATTTATAAAGGCGTGTTTTTTTTTTCTGTTCAGCTATTATAGTTTAACATTAATATGTCAAAGTCACCAGAAGGAGAACAATGACATCTGTGATTTAGACAGGCCTCTTTGGTAGTTAACCATGAGATGTTATGCAAAATGGAAAGGTTTCTTTTGCTTGTCTATTTGCATAGGTGCTCTATATATCCATCAGGGATATAGCACTTACAGTTTAAGTAAGATATATCTGAACTGACATAAGTAAGAGGTTGGAATCATCTATCTTTGTATTAGTGTCTATATGAAGACATTTATACATGCAGTAATAGATATGGATAATTAAATGTATATTGATTTCAGTAATATTTTTAAGGAATGTAATCAATCTTTCAAACTTTATATCATTTCCGATTCTTAAAAGTCTTGGTTCTAAGTATCAGGATTATTCATTAAATGATCCACTTCTATTCCTCTTTGCTTTTACATTCTGAAAATGCCACAATTAATTTTTTTCTCAAAGCTATATATATTGTCTCTCAGATTGCTTCTTTATGACATCCTCAGCATCATCAATTTCAAACCTGAGATGCACCATCTTATGTTTAATTACCTAGTACTCAGTGGTTATGAACACTGTTACTGCTTTTACTCTTTTCTGCCTTGCTCTGCTGTCCTCTCTCATTTTCACATAAACTGGTGCGCGAACTGAAATAGGTCCTGTGGTGTGGAGCTGATGAACTTCACACTCTGGTCTAGTAAGGTGCTGTCCTTGAATAGGTTTTATAGGCAATGCCAGTTAAGTTTCTCACTTTATCCCAGTAAACTCCTCCAGTCCAACAACCTATTGAGCATTTGGAAATCTTTCCTGATTTTCTATATATGGCTTCTTAGTCTAGCTTTCCAAACTTCCATGGTGTAAATTTAAATCTTAAATGTACTTGAGATTTTCCTGAAAAGTGTTCTTAATATAGACAGTGTTTAATTGAAGATGGTACTGCAACTGTAGTTTAAATACATTCTTCTGAATTGTCATCAGGTGTCTAAAACAGCAGCCAGTAACGTATCTTCTTTTCAGCTAAGCACCTATTAAAGCTACTGGCTGTATTTGTTGGAATGAAGCCATTCCAGACTGGCTTATCAATCAGATATATAGTTTTGACGTACCCTCTCCATGTAGTCATATCACTGCAGTTTCCTTTTAAAAATGAGCCAACACATCTACTTTTAACCCTCAAGTTTCTTGCACCTCTCTAATGTACTTCGTGAACAAAAGTATAGAATAACACAGTTCCTAATTTATAGAGACACTAGAAGCCCGGTGCATGGATTCATGCACTGGTGGGGTCCCTCAGCCTGGCCTGTGCCCTCTCACAATCCGGGACCCCTTTGGGGGATGTCAGGCTGCCGGTTTTGGCCAGGCCTGTGGGGATCGGGCTGAAACTGGTAGTTGGACATCCCCTGAGAGATGTAATAGTAGGCAAAGCGGCAGGCAGCTAGGGAGGAGCCTGAGCCCAGACTGGGCGTGCAGCTCCTGCTCATCTGGCTCCACTGGGCCTGCCACCGCTACCACTTGGTAAGCTTGCTGAATGGTGCTCCCACTATGAGAGCGCACTGACCACTAGGGGGCAGCTCCTGCATTGCGTGTCTTCCCCCTGGTGGTCAGTGCACACCATAGCGACCAGTTGACAGGTTGTTCGGTTGTTCAGTCATTCTGTCACTTAGGCTTTAAATACATAGATTATATTCTCAAAGGACAGTTGTAAGCTAGGTGTTTGAAATGACATTGTTTTTCCCCAAAACAGTGCTGCACTGTTGTTGCTTAGTTTCCTTCAGTAGCCTTCAAATTTTTATCCGTATACTTTACCCTAGTACCTGCCTGGTATATAGTAGGTACTAAATAAAATTTGTGGAATGGATGACTGAATGTAATGCTAACACTGTAAAACTTAATCACAATGTAGAAAACCATTGCTATAAGCAAATGTTTTCAAATTCTACTTTGGGATGATGCCAGACTTTTCTGAGATACGCTAGAGTTAAGAACTCTTACTCATGCCCCCACTTGAGAATAGAAACTCCTCTGGCTCAAGTCTGCCTTCCTGGGAGCCCTTAAAGTTCTGCATGGCTTACTCTCCTCCCTTCTTTCTTCTGCTGGTTCAATGATTTGGTTTCCTGCTTCCTGGTCCTTTATGTGTTTTTTGCATATTTTTACTTAAACTGTTATTTCTTAAATAAGGAGAAAAATTTTATTTCTAGAAGGGGTGTCTCTCTTTTTTTTTCCTTCCTTCCTTGTCCTAATAATAAGTAAAGTATACCACAAATTTAAAAATAAAGAAAACATCACAAAGAAACCCTAAACTGCCTTCTATATTTACTCTTTGTATTTTCTTTTCTGGTTGTTTACAATAACAATATAGAATTTTATATAAATTCTAGATGACAGAGGTATTTTTACTCTCAAAGGACAGTTAAAAGAATTTTCTATTTAGAGTGTCTGTGGTTAGGCTGTCCTGGGCCAGAGTCCAACAGTGGAAAGATTAAGTCTTCATGGGTCTTAAACAGAGTGTATCAGTCAACTTTGGCCAAATTGATACTGATTAAAAACCACTCTGAAACTCAGTGACAGGCAACAATAAACAATTTTTCCCCCTTGTTCCTACATCTGATATTTGGCTGGGGCTCAGCTAATGGAGACTGGACTTGGCAGCAAATTTCAATTGAGGTTTAGATCTGCTTCACATGTTTCTCACTCTTCCGGGATCTCTGGGCTACTCAGGGCATGCTTTTCTCATGCCTGTGGCAGAGCAGAAGAGGACAAACCTAGATGCATAAGCACACCTCCAGCCTCTGCTTGTTAATCTCCTGTTGGCTAAAGAAAGTCATATGGCCCAGCCCCAAGTCAAGACGGAGACTTCAACTCCCCATCTTGCAGGAGGAATGGCCAAATCACATGGCAAAGGGAGCAGACAAGGAAAGGAATGGACTTGAGAACAACAATGCAGTCTCTCCCCCCGGACGAGTGGAGATTATGTGAATGCCTCAGAACAGCTAATAATTTGGCACAGTTTAAAACCGATGCTCTTTAAATAGTTGTTTAGTATTTATGTAGTGGAGGGGGAGAGAAATGAATGTCTATTGGAATAAACTGTGCAAAGAAATATTTACTCAGTAACTTCCTTTTGCTGTTCAAACCAGGGTTACTATTTTGAAGAAAAAAGAGACAAAAATAGTGAAATAGTTAAGAATGCAGGTTCTGAACCAGGTTGCCTGGCGTTAAGCACCAGCGTTGCCCCTTACTGCCTGAGTGATGTAAGTCAAATCATTTAATCTCAAGTTAGATATAATTATTATTAATATGGTTGCTGTTTTCTCTCTGGATTTATTTTTCTATATGCCAAGGCAGCAAACTTATTAAGAGGCAAAGAATTGAAAATTTTTAAGCAATAAAAGAAATTTCACTTCAGTGAACTTGCATCAGTCAAATTTTGGAATTTCAGCTGATTGCAACTGACTTTTATCTGCCTACAACAGCAAATGTTCATTAAAAATATACTCAGGAGAGCTAGGTCTTTAGTAGATAGGGGTGCTTACTTGAGGGCATTATAAGCTTTCAACTTAGGACGAATTTAAAATATGACAATTTATTTCAGTGTTACTTTAGCACCCTTACAGATTGACCCCTAATGCAGCTGTTCCATGACTTTCCTCTCCATCTTGCTATGGTTCTCCTGGTCCCAGATAAGGGAAGAGAGCAGATTTAGTCAGGGTGGATACTGACTGCTGATCCCTGAGAGGTTTTGAAACATCACTGGTCATATAAGGACATGTGCTCTATTGAGTTGGAAGGGGTACATTTGTAAGTTACTTGGAGAGGGAGGTGCGATTGCAAAAGGCATATTTGAATAATAAAGCTAAGTTATTCTTTAAGGAAAGAGAGTTGGCTAACAGAGGGACTTTAATTTGTGTGTGTGTGTGTGTGTGTGTGTGTGTGTGTGTGTGTGTCATGAAAATTTGGGACCAGGGTTGAATTGCAATAGAAGAAGCTGACCTTGCCCTCAGTGGAGGGTAGAGGAGGACCATGATGACTGCAATGTTCTCTCCTCTACCAGATAGTTAAATACTTAAATAGATTTTGTTGAAAGCAACACCAATTTTTAAAGCTGTTTTCAATCATCCATGTGTCTTTGTTTATCTCTGCTATGTGACATAGTTTTCTTATTTTCAAGTCTGTCCTGCTGATTTGGTCTTGGGCCAAGGAGAAAATTAAGCTATGGCGGGTACATTATCAAACATTTATTAAATGGCTATTATGTTCTAGACATTCCTGTATATACTAAAGAGGAAAAAAGAACTTGCTATTTTTAACAAACTAATAGTTTAACAGTAGAGTTTATCATGTAAACCAATTACTCCATGCAGCCCGACAAATTAATCATTGATTGAAGACAGCTCCTGGCTAAAATACTCACCTCTACTACGACTCCTGTTAGGGAAGGGCATCAAGAAGATGTGATCTCAGGTTTGACCTGAGGGCTGGACCTGGGCAGTTGGAGGCTCCCCACTCCCTCCTGGGTGCTTGGAATGTACACTCCGCTTGCCTGCCCTGCGCTAGAAGCTGCCCACGCACACAGCCTTGAGATGGGAAGGTGGTGATGAGTCTGGGTTAAGTGACTGAACCCTGTTAAGGTCTCTAGATAAACTTTCAGTATTCTGGCGGGCAGGTGTGGAAAGCTACTTGTCTTGTGTCTGCTCAAGACAAGCCACATAAATCAGTTCCCTTGCTCATGGAACCTGCCACCTACCAATCTAGAGTGGTCTGCCTTTTTTTTCAGTCTCTCCCTGCCCTCCACTTATTGGGGCTGGTTTCAACTTATATTTGGAAAGTTTCCAAGGAGTTTGCAAAGCAACAACTTCTTTTTGATTTTGATAATAACAGCTTAGACAATCACCCACACTCTGGCCAGTAAGTACCCTGGCTTCCTCACTTCCTCTGATCTTGACCTCCTCATACCCACTTTCAGGGTTATACCCTAAGCCCTGTCTATGGTAGTAGTGGTCTCACCATTAAAATATCAATTTCAAGCATCCTGTGTGAAACCATCACATCCTATCTTTTAGCTCATGTTCCCTGGTATTCCAACTTCATTTGTCCTTCACTCTGTCAGGACCTTCAATCCATAGGTCCTCCCCCACTTCCACACCACTTTTCTCAGTTCTCCCTTCCCACCCTCACCCATGTCCCCACTTCCCTCCTTATCTAGCTTCAAAGTCAATAGCCTTTAATCACTCTCTTGCATACACCGAAAATCATTTGCTTTTCTCTTACCTGACAAAACTTTTACCCTATTAAATATAATTCGGCTTCATTTTTGACTGCAATCAATTAGCAGAATGTGACTGAGGGAAATACCCAACTGGTCTCTGTCTCTCTGTCTCTCTCTCTTTTGGAGGCCTAACTTTGCAAATTTATTTATTTAAAAAAATATTTATTGTTAAAAGTATTACATATGTCTCCTTTTCCTCCCTCCCCCACATTGAGCCCCTTCAGCTCACCCCACCCCCTTGCCCCAGGCCTTCACCACCCTATTGTCTGTGTCTATGGGTTATGCATTATATGCATACAAGCTCTTTAGTTGATCACCTCCCACCCACCTACCCTTCTTCAACTTTCTTCAGAGATTCTGCACTCTGTTCCGTACTCCCATGACCACAGGTCTCTGGTGAGTACTCAGCCCTGCAGGGCAATCTTACTACATTTCTCTAGTAAGTTTATTTTCCTTCTCTCTGAGGTGATGAAACTTTTCTCACTCTTTTTAAACTTCTATTACTTTTTATCCTTCCTTATTTTCAGCTGATGACAGAAGCACCATCACCAAACCTGCCTCCATCTTTGCTCCTTTCTGCTTCTTCTCTAGTTTCCGTAGATGAACAAATGCTCCCTGCTTCTCCCTGAAGCCAGGCTCCTTCCTTTGGGCACTGGCTCCTCCATTCCCTCTTATTTCCTGGCATTCTCTGGGACTGCAATGTCCCATCTGCTTAATCAGTATTTTTCTTTTTGACTGTACCATTCCCATCAGCTTATAAATATGGAACAATAGGTTTTTGTTTTGTTTTTTAATATTTTTTAATTGATATTTTACAGAGAGGAAGGGAGAGGGATAGAGAGTCAGAAACATCGATGAGAGAGAAACATCGATCAGCCGCCTCCCGCACACGTCCCACTGGGGATGTGCCCGCAACCAAGGTACATGCCCTTGACCGGATTCGAACCTGGGACCCTCCAGTCCACAGGCTGACTCTCCATTTACTGAGCCAAACCAGTCAGGGCAGGTACAATAGTTTTTATCTTTAAAAGAAAAACCCATTCTTGACTTATTTTCCCTTCCTGTTATCACTCTATTTTTATGCCTTCTTTTTTATTATTATTTTTTTTTATTGTTTTATTGCTTAAAGTATTACAAAGGGTATTACATATGTGTCCTTCCCCCCCCTCCCCCGCCCTTGACAATCCCCTGGCCTCCCCTATCCCCCAGTGTCTTATGTCCATTGGTTATGCTTATATGCATGCATACAAGTCCTTCGGTTGATCTCTCACCCCCCTCCCTCCTGCCCCCCAACCCTCCCCGGCCTTCCCGCTGCAGTTTGACAATCTGTTTGAGGCAGCTCTGCCTCTGTATCTATTATTGTTCATAAGTTTATAATGGTCTCTATTATCCATGAATGAGTGAGATCATGTGGTATTTTTCCTTCACTGACTGGCTTATTTCACTTAGCATAATGCTCTCCAGTTCTATCCATTTATGCCTTCTTGACAGTAAAATTCCTTGAAAAAAAGTTGCCTAGAGTTTGTGTGTCTATCTCATTTATTTTTAAAAAGGGTACTTTAATCACTATTTTCTTTTATATTTTAAATTTTATTTATATTTCAATTATATTTAAAATTAATTATATGTTTAATATACTAGTATGTACCCTAATTTTTACAAATCTCTTAACAATATATTTTTAACTAATCAAATATAGCTTAACTTAATAAAAAGAATTTTTCTTTTATATCTGTAATTCCAACTTGCTTGGGAGAAGGGCATTTCCTGAACGAGTCATTTGATCCATCTCTTTGAAAATAGCTATGTTAATATTTCATTGTGTGCATTTGCCATGTGGATCCTTTTCCTTTTGGCATTTTGGTTGTTTCTACATTTAAAAAAATAAACAATAAGGTTATTATGAATGTCTTTGTGCAAATTGTAGTTTTATGTGTAATCAGTGGGTCAAAGACTATATTACATTTACAAAAATTTATCTTTATTGTTGAGAGTAATACAGACATACCCCTTTTTTCCCATTGACCCCTTGTAGCCCGCTCCCTCCCCCCCACGCCAGGCCTTCACCACACTATTGTTGTCTGTATCCTTGGGTTATGCATATATGCATATAAATTCTTTGGTTAATCTCTTCCCATGCACCCATCCACGCCTGACTTACCTTAGAGATTCATCAGTCTGGTCCATGTTTCTCTGTCTCTGGATCTGTTTTGTTCATCAGTTTATTTTATTGTTTAGATTACACATATGAGTGAGATCATGTGATATTTGTCCTTCTCTGACTGGCTTATTTCACTTAGCATAATTTTAAAGCCTTTCCATATATATTTCTGTGGCTTTGTTTAAAAGCCTTATAGAAAAGGATTGGTCTAAGTTGAAGGGTCAATATGAGAACAGAAAATTGTGGGCTGCTCTGAATCCTCCCTACTCTTGCATCAGTGCTCTTTGGAGAGAAGGCCATGATGTGAGTGAAGCGCATTACAAAGATTTTTTATAGGACCCTGGGAGGAAAAGGCTCGACTTTATAGCCTTATTACATTGGTGAAGTGAGGAAACTGTGGAAGCATGGAACAGAGAAGCAGCGTGGGTCCCTGCATTGTTCAGTAGCAAGAGCATTATCAGCTTAGTTTAGGATTAGGACTTGGGCCAATAGATCCTCTTGTCAGTGTCCAGACAAGGCAGGAGAGAGTGACTGGTGATGATTACCTGTCAGGAAGATTATATAGAATTGGGTCCTTGTTTAGTTGAACAGAACTGGAGACCATAATTGGTGAGATGGGTACCTGTGAGCTGAAGTCGATCTCTACAATAAAGAGCCTTTCTAGGTAGGGCAATGGAGGGAAGAGGGGTGAGCTGGATTGGAAGGGGCCATGAGAGAGACAATGGCGAAGTTTTTGTGTTTATGAAAGTTCCAGGAGAGATGGAGAAAAAAGATTATACGTTTTTCCATATCTTGTGAATGTTCCTAAGAGCCTGCAATACATATCTAAATTCCTTTAATTGTTTTTCAGTTGTTAGCCTTTTTTTTTGCGGGGGGCGGGTGGGGTGGTAAGACATCATACTATGGCTTGCTTCCAGGTAGAGTAAGTTGGCCTGGATTAATATAGCATTATGATCAGGAATATTTATCTTGGCAACTTTGAAAAGGGCAGAAGGTCAAGCAGTGGCTATTCCGTTATTGTCATTGGTACCTAATTGTGTCTTTGGGTTGATGGGACCTAGGGAAACGGGGTTACACTTACAATTGCTAACATTTACAAACTGTTAAAGGAGGTGTGGATATAATATGAATAAATTAAAATATTCTGTGTTTTCATTTTTTAATTGATTTCAAAGAGGAAGGGAGAGGGATAGAGAGATAGAAACATCAATGATGAGAGAGAATCATTGATCAGCTGCCTCCTGCATGCACCCTACTGGGGATCAAGCCTGCAACCCAGACATGTGCCCTTGGCCAGAATAGTACCTGGGACCCTTCAGTCTGCAGGCCAATGCTCTATCCACTGAGCCAAACTGGCTAGGGCTATTCTGTGTTTTCAAGTTACATTATGTCACAAGCCACACTGTTTTTTAAATTGCACATCTTATCCATTTTGATGAATATATGTATTTATGAATGCCAAGAACAATAGGAGTCATTTTGTAACAGGTTTTAGTTAAAAGTCAGCTAATAGCACAATATTGAGAATTATGATCTACTTGACCAGGTAGAGTTCTGAAAGCTTGAGAAAAAATTATTCTGTTTAAAAAATAACTGTGGATAAACAGGCTGAGCCAAAAACTCTCTGTTACTTTACTGATGATGGCAATTAATTGTACTTACATACTTATTTAATTTGTCTTCATGGGAATAAGACTTTCCTTTTAAGTAGGAATGCAAATATATTAAATACCGTAAGTGGCATAGTGCATCATGCTTTGATAGCAAATTAACATTCAAAAGTGGGCATTTTGGAATTTCTTAAATATATCCTATTTACTGTGCCCCAGTGACATTAAATGTATCCGCAATGATGTGACGCAAATAAATCCAAGGCATGATTAGAGTTTTAAACCCCAAATTGCAGACCAGGGTGACTTGTTTTTTTCTAATATTCAAATGAGGAGAGCAAGCCCTTAGGCCCTCCATCACCTTGTGTATCAAAATCCGCGGAATGAGTGTGAAGAGTCCGCTTTTAATACCGTGGAACAACTGGTGTCTGAAATGTCACATTTGGGAGATTTTATGGTGTCACTTAATGTGAAATAAAACATGAAGGGATTTCAGGGGAAGCTTGTCTGGATGTGCCAGCAGGCCTCTCAGCTGTGTGGTAGGTGAAGGCCTAGGGCCTTCATGGTCCACCTTGTCATGTAGTCCTTGTCAGCCACTCTCTCTTGTTCTCTCAGAAGTGCAGGCTCCTGAATTTTCACCTTTTGTTAAAGTCAACAGGTATTTTTTATTGCTTTAAATTCTGCTTGGAAAGAGACAGAGCATTAAATATATCAATTTATTTCAAAAGTATATTTGAGATTCTACAGAGGATACTAATAAAATCAGGTGCATGGGCCAGCCATCCAGGAATGCAAAATTAATTGGGAGACAAGATCTGGAAATATAAAAGAGTCAAATAATAAAAAAAATTATGTGGTTGGGTGGGAAAATGAATGTTACTAACAGAGGTGGGAAAATGTGTTCTGGTAGGAAGTAGTGAGGAAATGTTGCTATGTCACTTGAGTGCTAAAGCCTGGGCAGGATTTCTGTCAGAAGTGAGGAAGGGGAGTGGGTTTGTAGAGACGAGGCGCAGTATATGAGTAGAGATAAGAAAGCAGGGGTCTTTGGATGCACAGTAGCAGCAGCTAATGACATAAATACATGTGTGTTAATGTGATGCGCTTCTGAGATGATTCACGACAGGTGTTGTTTATCCAATAGTAATCATAGGGTGGGAATGTCATACCTGAAGGAAAGGGAGGCAGTGAAGAGCAGTTTCCTGGAGATTAGGAGGTCTGAGTATTCGGCCCCATGCAGTTGTGTCCAAGTGACTTAAGAAGTGTCATTTTACTTTCTCCTCATTTATAAGATGAAGTAGTTGGGTAGGATACTTTTGAGGTCCCTTCCAACTCAGGGATTTTTTTTGAGTTGGCTTATGGTAAGCTGGGGAAAGGAGTTTCTGGACAAAAGAAACTTTAGGCACCTTTTAATTTGTGCTGTTCAGATGCCCTATTATTACATGTGAGATGGAAGCATTTATCCTACACGCTAGAAAGACAGTAGATGTTCTACAGGCTGTTGCATTTTGCCCTTTTAGACTAACTAGACTGTGAAGTTTAGCAGCTGATGTAAGATTTCCCTTTTGGTTATTCTGCAAGAAGAACAAGGTTACTTTACTCTTTATAAGAGAACCCTTTGAGAATAAATGGCTTTAATGTTTCATAGGGTCAAACAATTTTGAACAGCCGGAGTGCATTATTCTTATCTTGGCTTAGCAGGTGTCCCTGAGTCAGAAAATTCTCTAAATATTTAATGGGAAGCTTGCGAGGATTGGTCTGTTTTTTCCTTTGGACCAGTCACATCCTTAGTATTTATTAAGAAATGTCTATATATTCAGATTTATAAAACTTTATTATCTAAATTTGGTTCTACTGTCAGCATCCACTAACATTTATTGAACACCCACTGTTTCTCTGCCATTGCATTATGTATTAGGACGCTGCATATTAAGGTCTTTTTTTCTCAATGACTCTGAAATCATTCTTTTTAGGTTAGAAATAGGAATTGAAACTGGGTATAATAGTAAAATCCAGTGACCCAATAAATCATCGCAAGGTTTATATTCCTTTATCATAGTTTGATATACTGTATTCATCTATATATAAATTATCTTATTATATATTACATTTATTCTCCTGTTATTTAAATATAGCAGGTGTAACTAATTTGGATATCAACCATCTGCTGTGTTGTACACATCTCTATAAAACTTTATTCTACAATCTGGGATATATCTAAAAATATTCAGAAGTAACTATATCATCAGTAACCTGTCATAAATAGTGACAGTCCCAGAGAAATAAAAAATAGAAGCAAACTAATGAATGGTGAGATAGAAGCCCGAAAGTAGCCCCTAATTTGACATTTGATTTCGAAGGTCTGTGTGGAGGCAGGGCAGCATCACAGGAAGAAGCTGGGTGTAATTTCTCTTGCATAAGTTGTGTGGCCACACAATGTGCAGTGTTGTGATGAAATTGTTTCCTATTAGTCAGTAGCTTCCAACAGAAGGAAGACAAACATCTAGGATTCTTCTCCTTCATCCATGGAAGTTATAGTGTGGAAATTAATGAGTCACATATCGTCTGTGCATATAAGAACTATAACTATATAGTTCTAAGACTATCTTTAAAACTAGTGATATTAGAATTTAAAAATATGTCTCCTATGGGTCCGTGATGAGCATCCCATCAGTCAGATTCAATTGCCTTTTATTTTTGACAGTTCTGATCCTTATTGAAATCACTGTTTTTGAGACTTTCAACAATGTTGGCCATTCTTCCCTTTTAAGACAAAATTTCCTCCTTTCTTAAAGTAAACAAACCCTTATTAATAACACTAGAAAGTACAATTGAAAAAAATAAAAGGAGATACTCACCTGTAATGTACCAGTGAAAGAAAGTGCCACTTTAAAAAAATTTTTTTCTCACTTTATTATTTTTTCTTTTTTAAAAAATATATTTTTATTGATTTCAGAGAGGAAAGGAGAGGGAGAGAGAGATAGAAACTACAATGATGTGAGAGAATCGTTGATCAGCTGCCTTTTGCACAGTCCTTACTAGGGTTTGAGCCCACAACCCAGGCATGTGCCCTGATCAGGAATCTAACTGAGACCTCCTGGTTCATAGGAACACCAGAAAATGCCACTCTTAACAATATAGTATATAACCAAATCTTTTCTTTCCTAACATATATATTTAAACAATGGAATCATCTTTGCATATGGTTCTAAAACTACTTTTCTCATTAAACATTTTATTTACCATTTCTCACGTGAGCAAATATTTATAATAGGTATGAACAGCTACAGATCAGATCAGTGCAAAAATTGGAAGTATTTCATAACTGCATGTGTTCTCCTTGATTCTAATCCTCACTCTCTTGCCTCACCCTAGTCCTGGCTCTGCCAGAGACTTCGTTAGTCCATTTTGAACTTCATTTCCCTGTGGGCATCAGGCTCATCTTACTTCTATTGCTAGTAGCCCCAAGGCTCAGTCTCCTGAAACTTCCTTAATTCATTTAGGTTCCTGCCTCAGTGCAGCAATCTCAAGTTCAGTTCTCCTCTTAAGCAAGGGGCCTAAAAGCTGTTTCCTGATGCCGGTGACATACAAACATTTATCAGAGGTCCTCAAACTTTATAAACAGGGGGCCAGTTCACTGTCCCTCAGACATTCCACACATGCGCGCTGCGGGCCTGGGACAAGTTGGCTGCTAAGCAGGATAGGCAGCTGCGGCAAAAACACCCGGCGGGCCAGATAAATGTTTTTGGCGGGCCGCATGTGGCCCACGGGCAAGAGTTTGAGGACCCCTGATTTATATTCTTAGGCAACATGGCCTTTGGATTGTTTATAGTTCATTTCCATTCAGCCTAATGTTCTTTTTTGGTTCTTTGTTTGAGATTCCCCTTACGTTTTCATAAAACATCAATGCATTGAAAAATATGTTACTTCCCTAGGACTTACTAGTAATCTACATAATAAAAGCTTAAGTGACCGTTATGGCAGAATGACCAGAATGACTGGTCGCTATGATGTGCACTGACCACGAGGGGGCAGATGCTTAATGCAGGAGCTGCTCCATGGTGGTCAGTGCACTTACACAGGGGGAGTGCTGCTCAGCCAGAAGTTGGGCTCATGGCTGGCAAGCCCAGTGGTGGTGGCGGGAGCCTCTCCCACTTCTGCAGCAGTGCTAAGGAGCAGAGAGCCAAGTGGTAAGGAGCAATGAGCAGGGGGGTGGTAAAGAGCAAGGGGTCCCGGACTGTGAGAGGGATGTCAGACTGCCAGCTTAGGCCCAATCGCTAAGCCAGCAGGCAGACATCCTCTGAGGGGTCCGGGACCCCTTGCTCCTTACCTCTTGGCTTGCTGCTCTGATCTGGCCTAAGCCAGCAGGCGGGCATCCCCTGAGGGCTCCCGGACTGCGAGAGGGCACAGGCCGTGCTGAAGGACACTCCCGCCTCCCTCCACGCCCCGCCCCCATGCATGAATTTCATGCACCAGGCCTCTAGTTTTATTATGAGAGAAGCTCTCAAAATATGTAGTCAAAGTATATTTGAAATAGTGACAGCTAATTTTTTTAAAGACTATTATTTTTATATTTCATTCAACTAGAAAAATATAACTTACCATTAAAAAAAAAGCAGAACTCATTTTTTTCCAGAATGATTAGTAGATTAAAAGTGTAGACCAGCAGTTCTCAACCTGTGGGTCGCGACCCCTTTGGGGGTCGAATGACCCTTTCACAGGGGTTGCCTAAATACATCCTACATATCAGATATTTACATTATGATTCATAACAGTAGCAAAATTACAGTTATGAAGTAGCAACAAAAATAATTTTATGGTTGGGGGTCACCACAACATGAGGAACTGTATTAAAGGGTCATGGCATTAGGAAGGTTGAGAACTACTGGTATAGACAATAGGCTGAGCAATAAATATTTTCCAACTGATTGGTTTGACCTTAAATAATAGAAAAAATTTTATTTTGACTCATTCATCAGTCCTTAAAATAGTACAGCTAAGTGCTTGGTGATTTTCTTCCTTGACTGTGATTAAGCCCCTGCTAAGGCGGTGAGCCTGACCATGTTCACAGAATGCTGATTTGCTTTCTTAAGGTACTTTGCTCACAAGCAGGGTTTCTGGATGTGGTATATGCTCTGAAGCGCAAGAAAAATAAAAAGTGAAGCCTTCCCTGTAAGGTAGAACAAAGTTACAATTTCACCCTAAACCTATGGTGAATAAATACTCTAATTATTAAACGTTCTACTTCTGTGACAATAAAAATGAAAAACAGTTGATTTAATTAAGAAACTAAAGAATTTTCTTCCCTGAAATATCTAAGCTGTTGTTAGAGAATAATAGGAGAAAGAAACCTAAAATAATTTTATTTTATTTTATTTAAGGAACAAAAGCAGGCTTAATGGGCCCATGGTCCAGTTCCTTTTAGTAACATAGGCTCTCTCTGGGCTCTGGTGCCTTTCCTGTAGAACAGTGGTTCTCAACTTTCCTAATGCCGTGACCCTTTAATACAGTTCCTCATGTTGTGGTGACCCCCAACCATAACATTATTTTTGTTGCTACTTCATAACTGTAATTTTGCTACTGTTATGAATCATAATGTAAATATCTGATATGCAGGATGTATTTTCATTGTTACAAATTGAACATAATTAAAGCATAGTGATGAATCACAAAAAACAATATGTAATTGTATATGTGTTTTCCGATGGTCTTAGGCAACCCCTGTGAAAGGGTTGTTTGACCCCAAAGGGGTCGCGACCCACAGGTTGAGAACTACTGCTGTAGAAGAAGGCATTGGATGGGAGGGTATCTAAGGTGACCAGCTGGGCAACATAAAGCAGTACTCATAGCCGGAAACAGACAGGCCTGGCTGCAAAGTTCGGCACTTTAGCCTCCACATAAGAAAATGAATATAGCCCTGACCAGTTTGGCTCAGTGGATAGAGTGTGGGCCTGTGGACTGAAGGGTCTCAGGTTCTATTCCAGTCAATGGCATGTACCTTGGTTGTGGGCACATCCCCAATAGGGAGTGTGCAGGAGGCAGCTGATGGATGTTTTACTCTCATCGATGTTTCTAACTCTCTATCCCTCTCCCTTCCTCTCTGTAAAAATCAATAAAATATATTTAAAAAAAAAATGAAGATAATAACAGCCTTACCTTATTAGAGTGCTTTGAGGATTAAGTGAAATATTGCATGAAAAGTGCTTGGTACAAAGTAGATGTTGAATAAATATAGTCAATACTAGAGGCCCGGTGCACAAAAATTTGTGCACTCGGGGGGAAGTGGGTATCCCTCAGCTTGGCCTGTGCCCTCTCGCAGTCTGGGACCCCTCGGGAGATAACGACCTGCTGGCTTAGGCCTGCTCCTGGGTGGCAGAGGGCAGGCCCAATCCCTAGGTGCAGCCCCTGGTCGGGCTCAGAGCAGGGCCGATTGGGGAGCTGAGGCGTCGCCCCCTGTCATGCACAGAGCAGGGCGGATCGGGAGGTTGCGATGCCACCCCCAGTCACGCTCAGGGTAGGGCCGATTGGGGGGTTGGGGCACTGCCCCCTGTCACACTCAAGGCAGGGTCAATGGGGAGGTTGTGGTGCCACCCCCTGTCACACACAGAGCAGGGCCCATCAGGGGGTTGAGGAGCTCCCCCCTGTCACTCACAGAGCAGGGCCCATCAGGGGGTTGGGACACCACCACTCGCACACTCAGGGCAGGGCCAATGGGGAGGTTATGGCTCTACCCCATCACACACAGAGCAGGGCCCGTGGGAGGGATGGGGGTTGTGGCACCACCCTCTATCACCCACAGAGCAGGGCCAATCAGGGGGTTGGGGCGCCGCCACTCTCACACTCAGGGCAGGGCCGATGGGGAGGTTATGGCTCTACCCTGTCACACACAGAGCAGGGCCGATCAGGGGGTTGGGGCGCCTTCCCCTGTCACACACAGATCAAGGCCGATCAGGGGGTTGGGGCGCCTTCCCCTGTCACAAACAGAGCAGGGCGGATAGGGAGGTTGTGGCCCCACCCCCTGTCACACACAGAGCCGAAGGGCGATCAGGGGTTTGGGCGCTGCCCCCTGTCACGCTGATCCCAGTGCCAGGAGGCCTCGTGGCTCCGCTGATCCCGGTGCTTGGAGGCATATTACCCTTTTACTATATAGGATAGAGGCCTGGTGCATGGGTGGGGCTGGCTGGTTTTCCCTGAAGGGTGTCCTGGATCAGGGTGGGGGTCCCCACTGGGGTGCCTGGCCAGCCTGGGTGAGGGGATGATGGCTGTTTGCAGCTGGTCACACACCATTCAGGGTTGGGGTCCCCACTGGGGTGCCTGGCCAGCCTGGGTGAGGGGCTGAGGGCTGTTTGCAGCTGGTCACACACCCTTCAGGTTGGGGGTCCCCACTGGGGTGCCTGGCCAGTCTGGGTGAGGGGCTGAGGGCTGTTTTCAGGCTGGCAGGTGATGGAAGCTCCCAACCGCTCCTTTTTTTCTTTTCTTTTTCTTTTTTAATTCTGGGCCAGCTTTAGCTCTGAGGCTCCAGCTCTTAGGCCTCCGCTGCTGAAAGTAGGTAATCGAAACAATGTATAACTCCAGCTCTGACCCCAGCTCTGACTCCAGCTCTGAGATCCCAGCTCGGTGAAAGCTGGTTTCTGGGTTTTTTTTTTTTAGCTTCTATATTTGTTAAAATGTTTCAAACTGTAGGCTCAGAGGCCTGCAGCGGCAGGCGGGGAACGTTGGAGTCCTCAGTCACTGAAGCAAGCAAGCCTCATGTTCGTTTCAAGCTGCCTGGCTGCCGGCCGCCATCTTGGCTGACAGTTAATTTGCATATCTCCCTGATTAGCCAATGGCAAGGGTAGCGGTCGTACGCCAATTACCATGTTTCTCTTTTATTAGATTAGATTATTGTTGTTCTCCTCTTGGTTCAGGGAACTTGTGCCAAATCAGTTATAAGGCTGGACCTTTTGGCTTCCTTTGAGATAGTGCTCTATATCTCATAATAGAATGAGAGAAATAAGACACCTTAGAAAAGTTTCTGAAGAAGCTGGAATTTGAATATTTCATTAATGAATGTTATGTTGCAACCACCATATTGAGGAGTAGTTTCCATAGCTTAATTCTAGTGAGCTTTATATACCATGAGAACTAAACCAACTTCTTGTAATTCAGAGGGAAAATTTAAACATTTAAGCTAATCAACTCTATTCTAATCATATTCTTCATCTTATTAAAATGAAAAATTACTGTACATCTCATTATACTCTCCTGATTTTTTGTAGGCCTATGACCAGTATAATGTGATTCAGGCCTTCTGTTCATCGCCCAACTCCACTTAGTGGCTGCAGGAGAGTAATTAGCTTAGTTCAGTGTCTTATGTTCATTTCAGATCTCCATGAGGCTTGATAGAAACATTTCAGAAAAATGTAATGACAGGAAAAGGTTTAGAATGCTAATTTTGGTATCTCTTGAGACTTGGATGTAGAGTGGTTCTCTCCTAAAGGGGCTGGTAAATGCAAAATATATTTTTATATGTAAAATTCATATAGTATCTATCTCTACATATAAAAAGCCAGAAACCGGAATGCCATAATGACTAGAACAACTGGTCGCTATGACGCTCCCTGGGGCCAGAGAACCAGCCCAATCAGGGGTGGGGCTGACTGGCCAACCTCTCGTGGCCCCTCCCCCCAGCCAGCACCACCCCTGAATGACCTCTCCCACCCCGATTTAGGGCAGGGCAGTGGCCAACCTCCCCATGGTCCTTCCCCCTGGCTGGTCCCACCCCCGATTGAGCCCCCACCCCAATTGGGGGTGGACCCACCAGCCAATCACCCATGGCCCCTCCCCCCAGCCAGGCCGGGCTGCCCAGCCAACCTCCTGCCATCTCCTCCTCCCAACAGGCCCGGCCCCGATCTGCTCCGATTGGGGCCAGGCCAGCCAGACCCCACCCATGCACTAATTCATGCACTAGGCCTCTAGTCCTATATAATAAAAGAGGAACATGTAAATTGACCATCCCTTCGCTACGCTTACCAGCCAATCAGGAGAGTATGCAAATTAACCTGATAAAGATGGCAGGTTAATTTGCATACACAGGTGCCCAGTGGCCTGGGTCTGGGGAACATCCTCAGGATCCAGGCCGCTCCTAGCCTGTAGGCCCATGCATAGGCCCTGAGCTGCCAGGGTCCCAGAACTCCCCGGCCACTCCGGGCCTATGGGTGCAGGCACCAAGAGGATGTTCCCACCCTACGGCTGCTTCTGCCTGCGCCGGTGCCAAGCGGCACCTGGGTCCATGCCCCCAGCCCAGCACCCATCACAGGGCGAACAGGCCAGGCCAGACCTCCCTGAAATTGATCACGGGGGAACAGGCCAGGCCTCCTTGCCATCGATTGCAGGGCAAACAGGACAGGACAGGCCTTCCCGATCAATCATGGGGCAAACAGAACAGGCCAGGTCCCCCCGCAATTGATAGCGGGGCTAACAGGCCAGGCCACGCCTCCCCGCCATCCCAGGCGAAGAAGTCGTTCAGCTGACCAGCATGTGCTATGGACCTGTTTGGGTGGGTGGCGTGGAGTCCGGAGTCCAGGACCTCTAGCCTGCAGCCACAGGAAGTCTCCCTCTCCCCAGAGTTAGGAGCACCAGCCCAGGTCCACCCAGCGCCCGGTCCTGACTGCAGGAGTGAGTTCCTGCAGGCTGGGGTTTGATCCCTAGGCATTAGCAGTAGGAGACCAGTGCCTTTGTGTCCAGGTTTTAATTGGACAAATGCCCGGCGGTCCTGGGTGCCAGCTTAGAAAAATCTTTTAGGAGGAGAATTCTGTCTGGGTTTCCTCAAATTCCCTCAGCCACTACTCACCCCTCTGTAAAGACACAGAACAAGTGAGGCCCCGTAAATAAAAACCAGAGGTCTCCAGCAACGGTGGGCCTCTCTCATCACAGTCATTTGGACTGGGTGGCATTTGAGTATTTATCTAGGCACCATGACAGGGAACACACAAGCTCAAGTCATGATCTCCGCTCTTAAATAATTCACAATCTTATTAGAGCGAGTGGATGATAAAAGTGCTGTAATAACATCAGAATGTAAGGCAACAATATAGAGAGGAACAGAGGCCATTGCTAGGATGATTTTCCAACAATTAGTACAAAGAGTATGTGCTGTGAATTAAATAAAAAAAATATGTGTGGAAGTAGCTGCTTCATGAGTATGGGATCCCTTCCTATTTTAAAGGAAATTGAGTTCCATGTGAACTGTGTAATATGCTATGATATCTGAGGCACAGGAAAAGGGAGGCCCTAAGTGTACTATGCTTTGATATTTGAGTCATTCTTTATTGTTCAATGTGACTTATTTCTGCACGCCTCAGTTTTGTAATAGTTAAATTACTAGAATAATACATCTTGCTATAAAATATTACTAGAAGAGCAAATGATCAGGTGACATTTATTGTTATTTTCTATAAGTGAACACAATCTCTGGTATGCTAAAGTGGTAGGTATTATAGAAATATTCAGATAGGGAGACCTACAAGCTTAATTACAAGTGAGGCTTACTATTACAACCCAAATTTATTGCTTAGAAAAAAAAAAAAGCAGGGAGCCAACTAGAAACTGAACCAAATATAAGCCCTTGAAGGGCAAATGTAAATTGGATAAGCTTTGCTATTACAAGAGCAAGAAGAAAAAATTCAGATGCAAGAATGAGAAGCACATTGCATCCATTCTAAGTTGCTGTTAAAGAAAAAGAATGATATACTATGAAAATACTTAATACAGATTATAGAGATTTGTTCAAAGAGGATTACCTAGAGTAGGTAGTATTTCAGTTAATTTTTTAAAAATGTGAACAGGTTACCTAGATAAGAAAAAGGTGTAGGGGGTCCCAAATTTCAGAGGGTGCAGGTGGGGCTGAGGGACCCCCCACACCCCCATGCACTAATTTTGTGCACCGGGCCTCTAGTCCTATCTGATAAAAGAGAAACATGGTAATTAGCCGTACCTCAGCTACCCTTCCCATTGGCTAATCAGGGCGATATGCAAATTAACTGCCAGCCAAGATGGCGGCCGGCAGCCAGGCAGCTTGAAGCGAACATGAGGCTTGCTTGCTTCAGTGATGGAGGACTGCAACGTTCCCTGCCTGCCGCTGCCAGCCTCTGAGCTTGCAGTTTGAAACACTGTTACAAATATAGAAGCTAAACAAAACCCCAGAAACCTGCTTTCAGCCAGCCGGGATCTCAGAGCTGGAGTTGAAACAGTGTTTCGATTATAGAACCCAAACAAACCAGATACCTGCTTTCAGCAGTGGAGGCCTAAGAGCAGGAGCCAAGCTTCAGAGCTAAAGCGGGCCCAGAATAAAAAGAAAAAAAGGAGCGGTTGGGAGCTTCAGTCATCCACCAGCCTGAAAACAGCCCTCAGCCCCTCACCCAGACTGGTCAGGCACCCCAGTGGGGACCCCCACCCTGATCCAGGACACCCTTCAGGGCAAACCAGCCGGCCCCCACCCATGCACCAGGCCTCTATCCTATATAGTAAAAGGGTAATAGGCCTCCCAGCACCAGGATCAGCAGAGCAGCGAGGCCTCCCGGCACCGGGATCAGCGTGACGGGGCAGCGCTTAAACTCCCTGATCGCCCTGCAGCTCTGTGTGTGACAGGGGGCGGGGCCACAACCTCCCTATCCGCCCTGCTCTGTTCATGACAGGGGAAGGCTCCCCAACCCCCTGATCAGCCCTGCTCTGTGCCTGATAGGGGAGAGCTCCCCAACCCCCTGATCGCCCTGAGACTCTGTGTGTGACAGGCTGCGGTGCCCCAACCCCCTGATTGTCCCTGCTCTGTGTGTGACAGGGGGTGGCGCCGCAACCTTGCCATTGACCCTGCCTTGAGTGTGACAGGGGGCGGTGCCCCAACCCCCCAATCGGCCCTACCCTGAGCGTGACTGGGGGTGGCATTGCAACCTCCCGATCCGCCCTGCTCTGTGCATGACAGGGGGCGGCTCCTCAACTCCCCAATCAGCCCTGCTCTGAGCCCGACCAGGGGCTACACCTAGGGATTGGGCCTGCCCTCTGCCACCCGGGAGCAGGCCTAAGCCAGCAGGTTGTTATCTCCTGAGGGGTCCCAGACTGCGAGAGGGTACAGGCCGGGCTGAGGGACCCCCTTTCCCCCCCCCCGAGTGCACAAATTTTTGTGCACCAGGCCACTAGTATATATATAAAAGCCTAAGCAACTCTTACGACTGGTCAACCGATCAACCGGTTGACCGGTCACTATGATGTGCACCGACCACCAAGTGGCAGACGCTCAATGCAGGAGCTGCCCCCTGATGGTCAGTGCACTCCTCAGCCAATCTCCCACACTGGCCAACCTCCTGCGGTCCCTCCCCCTGCAGTACCTCCTCCAGGCAAGGCGGCCCCAATTGGCATGATTGCCAGCCAGGCCAACGGACCCCACCCATGCACAAATTCGTGCACTGGGCCTCTAGTATATAAAATGTATATTAATATGTATATTGAATATAAATATATAAAATTATATATAAATCTATTGTGTTATATTACACTAGTAGCCCTGTGCACAAATCTGTGTGCCAGTAACTCACTGCCAACCTCTAGTAGCTCTCTGCCAGTTGCCCCTCCCTCCTGTAGTTCCCTCCCCCTGTCCCCCCTCATAGCTTGTTGCCCTGCCCTCTCCTGTAGCTCTCTGACACCCGCTTGTAGCTCGCTGCCCCACCCTCCTGCTGATCTGTGATCTGGTCGTTATGCAGTTGGTCATTACACTTCACAGCATAATGACCATTTGCATTTTACATCTTTATTATATAGGATTATATTATATCTATCTATCTATCTATCTATCATCTATCTATCTATCATCTATCTATCCATCCATCCATCTATCATATTACTGGCATAGGAAACTGTTTTTGGAACGATAAGCTTGAAGTTATTGAGAGCCTTGTGATTACCAAGTAATTGACTTCATTTATGGGCCAGGCCAAATTGCATTAATTGAGTTGATCACAAATAATAGTCCCAAGCACCACTGCATCATGTGAATAATGACCTCAGGTACACAATACTATAATTAAGACTCTAGTTCTAAGTCATACTTAACCAATTTGTTCTTGCTTCTTGCTAAGTGAGGCATTTCAAGTGGCTTAACCTTAGCAGCTAACATGGTGGGGTTGTTACTGTAGGGCTGAAAAGAGGAAACAGGCTGATGGCCCATAGAATGATTATAGAGTATAGTCTGAAAAGATAGGCAGATCAAGCACCATAGTGATGTGCAGAATGAGGCATAGATAGAAGGTAACACTGAACCCTGCAACTAAGCAGACTCTGAAGCCAATTCCTAAAAAATACCATGAGCTTCTATTTTCACCTCAAATTCTGATAGCTTTTGAAACATCTAGTTGGATGTTGAACAATTTTGCATACAGACTCCAATGATTTTTTCAATTAAAAAAGAGATCTGTTCCCTGGTGGGGGTTCTCTTATGGCTTCTCGCCCTATGTTCACAGCATGTGGCTGACCAGATGGTGCCCTGGATTCCAGTCAGAGGAGCTGGGGTTGTTACTGACCAGCTAAGTGATGTGGGAAAGCAATATAGACCTTCTGAATATTGGTTCCTTATGTGGAAAAGGGATTATAAGGATGATTTCTTCTAAAAATAAATGAGGTAATTGGTATTAGCATGAGAACAGTATAAATAATTAATGTGAAATGTTTTATACAAATAACATTTTTTAAATACTACCATAATTTTATCTGTTTGTCTACTTAATTTACTTCCCTACCCACTCCCAGGCTACTCATTCCTTTGACTTTGGCTCTTTTTATATGCTTTCAATTACATTATCTCTCTCCATGGATCCTATTGTATTTATCATGTAGTTATTTGATGTTTTCCCTTCTAATGTGTAGGATCTATGCTCAAGGACCTGTGTCTGTTTTGTTCACCACTGTATCACACAATCTCTATTGGGATACAAAGCACAAATTGGCTCTCAATAAAATTTGTTTAATGAATGAATGCAAAGAAAAAAACTTTGTACTTATTTGTCTGATTACATTTGTGTACTATATCTGATTCACTATATATGATTACTAGCATATAGAAAAATCACAATATTACACAATCAGGCTAGTCCAAAGGTTATAACAGGAAAATATAATAAACTGTGTCAGAGTCTTCCATCCTCTAAACTAACTTCTGGTTTCAGTCAGTTCTCTCTCTCCCTAGCCGAGCTCTTCAATCTTTACTCATCTCTTTCTGATGTTTTATAACTCTTGGTTGGGTTGGGTTGGAAGTTATGAAATAGTGGAAAGAACTCCCACTATTTGGAAACTTCTGCCAGGTATTTCTTGACAAATTTTAAGGCCTTTGTTCTCTTTAGACACAATTCAATTTTCATTCTTTATAATATGGAAATTTCTCCCTTTAAGGCTTAGTATATGCTACTATCTACTGAATAGCTAAAACACACAGGCACTGACACTAATAAATTCCACTTACTAGCTATGTGACCTTTATCAAGTTTCCAATCCCTTCTACAATTTTCCCACCTATAAAATGATGTGAATGATAGCACCTACTACATAGAGTATAAAGTGCTTAAAAGAATGTCTGACACTTACTAAATACTTAATAAATGCTAGGTTACATTGAAAATCTGGGTCTCTAGTTAGTTTCTCTTGCCATACTTCACAGCCTTCACTCCCAAAATTATAGGACCTGATTGTCACTTAATTGAACAGATCTGACATCTTGGGGGATAGGAATCCATAGCTTGATCCCTCAATTAGATTATACATTTCCTAAAAGTAGGAACCATGCCCTGTCACAGTGCCTAGTATATAAAGAGTACTTAATATATATTTGTTAATGGACTTTCTTTAAAAATATTATTTAATTTCTACCTTCCATTCAAACTTTCCCTCAATAAGTTTAATTTAGTGTATTTCTTCTATCCCATCAGAAACCCCCAAATTAGTTTGCATTACAGTAGACATGTCAGGGGTCATACCTTTTTAATTATCACTAATTAAGGCAATTAGTTACCATTAATAAGCAAGAAAAACATGGATGACTCTGGACCTGTGATTTCTTTAAAGTCTTCTGGCTGCTGGGCCTTGCTGAAAGTCCACTTATTAAAATGTTTAAAATATCATGAGACTGCCTTGCTATTAAAGTAAGACCAAACCAAACAAAAAGAGACATGGAAAAAAGAGTGTCTGCTTCAAATAGGACAACCAGCTGTTATGGATACCTTTCAATCAGTCGGAATTATGGACCAATCACACAGCATATAGCAGTTGACTAGAGGTGAACAAAAATTAGGTCAGTCTTTGAACTATTTTAACAGGCTCAGAGTGCAGAAGAAAAAAAAAGAACTTAACTTGGTGTACTAGCATCTGTGGGACAGGAAGCTGTAGTCAAGTGTGCTTTTTTGTCATTAAATTGATCCACTTTTGACAAATTTGGAAATTTTCTGTCTGTCTCTAATTGGTTGGTGTGATCCAGATAGGACCTACCTTACATTTATTGCCACTTTTCACTCCTCACCCCAGCTGGAAGCACTCACAGCTGAAGCTGGAAACAGGAATAATAAAGAGGCGTTGTTGCTTGGTTCTCTGTAGTCTCTGCATCTTTAGTTCTCCATAGGGGAACAGTGCTGATTGAGAAAGAAAGGGACTTATGGAGTTAAGGAAAGGGACTTTGGCGACTGTCCAGAACCACATGTCCTTAGCTTGCTTTAATTAGGGTGGAGAGCTTGTGGGGGAGGAAAATATTTTATTCTACACTTCTAGGTTTTCTGGCTGGTCTAATAATTAAATTAGTGAGACATATTAATAAGAAAAAATAATCAAATTTAATTACATACGTACCTATGGCAACCTCACACACGAAAGAATCAGAGACCCCACATACATGAGAAGTTCAGAGACAGGAAAGGAAAATGGGGTATATATGTCATCCTGAGCTAAGGAATGAGGCAAGGCACCCTGGGGCTTCAGAGGAGAGGAGACTAATTTGCAGAATGATAAGAGCAGATGTTCAGCAATTAGATGTTTGCCCTGCCATATAGATAGATCACACAAAATTATTTCTGGTAAAAACTCTTATGGGCAAGACCCCTACTGTCAATTTTTTAAGGTAGAGGGGAAAGATTTTTGAGCCTGCAGGGTCTCTGTTGCCTTCAGCTCAAAATAATCCACAGTGGCACATCTTGGGGAGGCCTGCCTAAACCCCTTCAACTCATGGGAGATGAGAACAATTTTCCACCTTCTGTTTTCCCTTATATAGTATTATCATGTTTTGATTCTGAAATAAAGAAAAAATTCAGATTTTCCTTTGTAATTCAAATCTGAAATTTTTTATTTTTTAAAATTTTCTTCAACTCTCTTTTTATGACTTACATTAGTTGTGTTCTTTAAAAAAAACTCTACATTCCCCATCCCCATGGCCATTTAATTTTCTCTTCCACTCTATTTAAATATATTTCAGAGAATGTGATAAGGATGGTAAAAAAGTAGATACTTGTAATCCCCAACTTCAAGTAAATCATGGAAGATTAACTTTATCTTTCTATAAAAAATGGAATAGTGTGTGAAATGGGCAATTTGAATATTTTCAGGAAAAGAGGATTCTTGCCTTACTTGATTGCTTTAAACCAATTGGAGAGATAAAAAACATCGAACACTTGCTCCTCCCTCCCCCCAGCTCTTCTCCTACCAGGCACTCTCTCCTTTCTAAAGCACACATTGACAACATAATGAACACACAGCACAGCTGTCAAAGGAAATGTTTGAGCCCTTGTGAAATTACAGGCTGCTGCAGAAATGACTTAAGCATGCCATTAACTCTTGCTGCATTTAGAACAAATAAGCCACCTGCCCTTTAGGTATTATCTGATCTGTTTGAATAGTCTGCTATATAGACCCACATAGAAGGCTGCAAACATTCTCCAATTCTGCTCAAAGAACTGCAGCTTCAGCACCTCACACGTCCTTTTCTCAAAGCTTTCTTCTCTACTTCAGCCTTTGCATATATTATAGAAACAGTCACAGGTCTGTCTCCTGTGTTAACGGAAACCTCATTTTTGTGATTGTTGTTACCTAGTCCTGGGCTGCTGTATCTTTGAGCTATGCTAGTCTGACTTTAAACCTTCGTGCCCTCATTCCTATAAAACAAATTGTTTGGACATGAATCCACATCATGACTAAAAGCCCTTTGCTATCAGACATGGGTACAATTGCATCAACAATCTGAAGTGGCTAAATTAACTGATACCACGCTGCATTCCCATAGCTATTATCTCTCTAGCAAGGAGGTCCCTGTTAGGTATGTGCCCTCAGGAGCACTACCCTTACCTTTCTGTGCTCTTGGTCAAACTCTAATTTAAGGGCAATAAGTACTGCTTGCACCAGTCAGGTTCCTGGCAAGTAACCAAGGACACACTGGAAATGTGTAGGTGGAGGAAAATTTGATAAAGTGTTTCTTTGCTAAGGTATGGGAAAGCACCAGGGACCATGTGAAACCTGAGGGATATTGGAGTGGCTACTGCTACCACCCCGAGGTCTGAAGAGATAAGGCAAGAAAAGCTCCTGAACCTCAGAGAGAGAGAAAGAGAGAGAGAGAGAGAGAGAGAGAGAGAGAGAGAGAGAGAGAGAGAGAGAGAAGGCATGGAGTGGGCCACTGGACAGGAGCTGTGATCTTCCATCAGAACAGGGCATGGCCAGCCTGAGGTAACCTTGGGGGGGGGGGGGGGGCGAGCTGAGGAAATACAGGGTGGGAAAAAGTAGATTTACAGTTGTTCTTATGGAAATAATTACAATAATTAATAAATAATAATATAAATATAAACTGTCTCCTGCACTTACAGCTATAAACCTACTTTTGCCCACCCTGTTACAACTCAAGCTCACTCTCCTGCTTCCCCCAGATCTCTGTGGGTCCTTGCCACTGGCTGAACTTACTAGGAAATCTAGAGGGGGAGGGAGTCAGTGGGGCAGTCTCAGGTGAGAGAGCAGGTGGAGAATATGAAGTGTTCCTGAGGGCAAATGGAGGACATCCAGCTCACTTTCTGAGAAGAAGAACTATACATGGTTCTAGTGTTTTCCAATAGTTTGTTCCTTAGTCTCCTCCCCCGATTCCAATTTATCCTTTAAACTGCAGCCAAAGTATTATTCTCAAAGCAAAGCTGATTCTATCACATTCTTACGGAAAGATCTTTCATGGCTCATTCCATAGGGCATAAAGTCCAAGTTCTTTATCATTCAAGGCCACACAAATCTCCTTTCCAACTATGTTTTGACCCTTTGCCAACCACCTCCCTTTTACCCAAGTTGATTTCTTTAACCTGACAGTGTCCCAAAATTTCCCTCCCACCCCATTTCTTTATTGCCTCTCTTCCATTCCTCTAGATAGCTCTTAACTCTTGATAACTTCCTTCATCTTAAGATAAATTACAAACATCACATTTCCATGAAGCTGCCTTCTGTCATCCTAGTCAGAAATAATCCTTCTCGCCAATATGCTGCCATGGCATTTTTGTTTGTTTGTTTTCTTATAACATTATAACACATTCTGTCTTATGATTAATTGTGGATATGTCTGCACATGTCTCTTGGTAGACTACGAACTGTACCATATTCATGTTGAAGCTCGGGGTCTGATGAGAAATAATTCCTTTCACATGGAAATAATAGCCCTGGGTTGAGATATGCCTGGAGTGGCCAGAGATGGTGGAATTCATGGGTGAATCCAGGTTGTGTCTGAGTAGGTAGAAAGAGGGTATAGATGCGCCATGTTAGTCTGAGGAGTGAATGAAGATCTGAACACAGGAAAGCAAAACCAGAAGGGAATCAGCTGTTGGAATGGTTCTGGAAACAGTGAGTGAAAGAATACACGGATAATGTGAACGAGTGAAACTCGCTGACCGTGAACCAAGCTGTGAAGTACAACTATGCTTAGGGTTTCTGGTCATCTGAGCATCATCTGCGTGGCTACCTGTAATGAAAAGAGTGGGGTTAGGCCATGAACACGAGTGCTTTGAAAGCAGGGCCATGTTTTATTCATCTTTGTAATTATCTCTCTCTCTCCTCCACCTACACCCCCTTAACATCGTGTCTGGAGTTTAGCAGGTGCACTAAATATGTTTGTTGAATTGACTGGAAGTCTGCAGATTTTATTTATATAAAAATATTGTACGGAATGTGAAAAGATATGTGTGTACATAATGATGATATTTTAAGAACAGCTAAAGATAACCTGTTGTAAATAATTTTCAGAAGTGCATCTTTTGTGTAGGCTGTTATACCCACCTCAGGTAAACTTGCCTTCAATGTGTCTGTGTAATTGAGGGATGTTGGTATCAGATATCTGTACCCATCAAGTGCTTATGTGGAGTCCAAGTTATGGAGGTAGGGTGGCAATAAGAAAGTGAATTCAACCACTGTGGTCCTGGACATGTGGATGGTGTGGGAAACCTTTGCCTATTTCTCAGATGCCTTCCCTCCATGGCATGTTGGAGTGGTGCGAAAGAATAAGAATTTCATAGTTCAATGCTGCCTGAATAAAGATTGCCTGCCTTTTGAGGATCAAAATAATGTACACCTCAGAGGGTTGTTCTCAGGATTCACATAAGTTAATAGAAATAACTTAATATAAAAAAATAGTCTAACAGAGTCTGTCATGCAGTACGGGATCCATAATTGTTAGCCATTTTTGTCATCAATAATTATAGGAAAGAACTATGGTTTCCAAACACAGTAACAAGAAGATCTGGCATGGTAAAAGCATGTCAAAAGGACCAGAGGTTGCACATATTTTTGTGAGACTCGGTGGTCAGAAATAGGAACAGGGAGTGGCTGTTGTTGGGATTTTGATAAGGTCATTACACAGAAGATTTTAACAACTTGAGTTCTCTACATTAGGAATGAATGGTTGCATAAGGTATGAATTCTCAGTTCTGGAAATATTTCAAAACAAGTTGGTTGTAAAGGGTAGTGATTTGGACTATAAATACAGTTGATAAACCCTGAAAATGATTTTTAAATTCTAAAAGCACCAAAGTCCAATTACTTATTATTATCCTAATTACCTCTTAGATCTAGCTCTTAGAGTCCGGAGTCCTGTGGTTTTTCTTTTTGTTATTGGAAACCATTTTGATTGCTTTTTTGCAAATCTTGTGCGAGGAAGTGGTTAAGAGGAATCACTAAAGGATGAAAATGTGTAGATGGCTTTAAGGCTGCCATTTATTATGAAATGTACCTGTAGCCAGGTTTGAACTAATATAAGGATGGAGGTTGCATAAGATATATGCCAAAGGCTGCTCAGAAAATTTAGTCTCTTAGGAATAAAGTTTTTAGTGTAATGATATATTTTCAACATAATATTCAAAGAACAAAATTCAATTATATGGCAATAAACCACCCTATCTGATTTAATTAAATAATGTATTAATGCAGCCTCCTGTGGGTCCTTGCTCTTGGAGCCCTGGATTTCACCACTGTTTCTTTATCTCAAGTCCTAAATACAAGCAGAGTTTCATTAGACCTTGAGTTTTGTTTGAAAAGGATGGATAGAGTAACAGGAAAAAGTAAATGGGAATAAAGTTGAGTGTGTGTGTGCATGTGTGTGACTTTATGAATGCACGAAATTCGTGCAAGAGTAGGCCTTCCTTCCCCCGGCTGCTGGCAACCGCTTCCCTCCGACACCCAGGACCCTGGCTTCCCTCGCAGCCCCAGCTTCCTCCAGAAGGACATCTGGTCTAATTAGCATATTATGCTTTTATTCTTATAGATTATTGCTGTGGATTGAATTGCATATCCTCAGAATTCTAATGTTGAAGCCCCAATTCCTGATGTGATGGTATTTTAGAGATAGGGCCTTTGGAAGGTAATTAGGATTAGGTAATATTTTTAGGGTGGGGCCCTTTTATGGGATTAGTGCCTGTTGGTTTGTGGATTGGCTCCTGTACATGGAGGGCAAGGGGAGACCAAAGAAAGAGGCAGACCACTCTAGTTGGTAGGTGACAGGTTTAACAAGAAGGGAACTTATAGCCGAAACCAGTTTGGCTCAGTGGATAGAGCGTCGGCCTGCGGACTGAAAGGTTTCAGGTTCGATTCCGGTCAGGGGCATGTACCTGGGTTGCGGGCACATCCCCAGTGCGGAGTGTGCAGGAGGCAGCTGGTCGATGTTTCTCTCTCATCGATGTTTCTAACTCTATCTCTCTCCTTTCCTCTCTGTAAAAACTCAATAAAATATATTTAAAAAAAAAAAAAAAGAAGAAGGGAACTTATATACAGGGTGGGGCAAAAGTAGGGTTACAGTTATGCATACACAAAACAGCTTATTCTTGTATTATTAATGATTAATTATTGTAATATTTTCTAAATGAACAACTGTAGAGCTACTTTGCCCCACCCTGTATAAGACTTTTCTTGGGTGGCCACAAGGGAAGAAGATCCCTGCACCTACCCACCAGAATCTAATCTAATAAAAGAGAAACATGGTAATTGGCATACGACCGCTACCCTTCCCATTGGCTAATCAGGGAGATAGGCAAATTAACTGTCAGCCAAGATGGCAGCTGGCAGCCAGGCAGCTTGAAACTAACATGTGGCTTGCTTGCTTCAGTGACGGAGGACTCCAACGTTCCCCGCCTGCCGCTGCAGGCCTTTGAGCCTGCAGTTTAAAAAACATTGTAACGAATATAGAAGGTAAACAAAACCCTAGAAACCAGCTTTCAGCAAGCTGGGATCTCAGAGCTGGAGTCAGAGCTGGAGTTATACATTGTTTCGAACTGAAACAAACCAGATACCGACTTTCAGGAGCGGAGGCCTAAGAGCTAGAGCAGGGGTGGGCAAACTTTTTGACTCGAGGGCCCCAATGGGTTCTTAAACTGGACCGGAGGGCCGGAACAAAATCATGGATAGAGTGTTTGTGTGAACTAATATAAATTCAAAGTAAACATCATAACATAAAAGGGTACAGTCTTTTTTTTTTTTTTTAGTTTTATTCATTTCAAACGGGCCGGATCCGGCCCGCGGGCCGTAGTTTGCCCACGGCTAAGCTAGAGCCTCAGAGCTAAAGCTGGCCCAGAATTAAAAAAGAAAAAGAAAAAAAGGAGCGGTTGGGAGCTTCCGTCACCCACCAGCCTGAAAACAGCCCTCAGCCCCTAACCCAGACTGGCCAGGCACCCCAGTGGGGACCCCCATCCTGAAGGGTGTGTGACCAGCTACAAACAGCCCTCCGCCCCTCACCCAGGCTGGCCAGGCACCCCAGTGGGTACCCCCACCCTGAAGGGTGTGTGACCAGCTGCAAACAGCCCTCATCCCCTCACCCAGGCTGGCCAGGCACCCCAGTGGGGACCCCCACCCTGATCCAGGACACCCTTCAGGGAAAACCAGCCAGCCCCACCCATGCACCCGGCCTCTATCCTATATAGTAAAAGGGTAATATGCCTCCAAGCACCGGGATCAGCGGAGCCACGAGGCCTCCTGGCACCGGGATCAGCGTGACAGGGGGCAGCGCCCAAACCCCCTGATCGCCCTGCGGCTCTGTGTGTGACGGGGTGGGGCCACAACCTCCCTATCCGCCCTGCTCTGTTCATGACAGGGGAAGGCGCCCCAACCTCCTGATCAGCCCTGCTCTGTGCCTGATACGGGGGGAGCTCCCCAACCTCCTGATCGCCCTGCGGCTCTGTGTGTGACAGGGTGCGGCGCCCCAACCCCCTGATTGGCCCTGCTCTGTGTATTACACGGTGCAGCACCCCAACCCCCCCCCAACCCCCCCACAGGCCCTGCTCTGTGTGTGATGGGGTAGAGCCATAACCTTCCCATCGGCCCTGCCCTGAGTGTGAGAGTGGTGGCGTCCCAACCCCCTGATCGGCCCTGCTCTGTGGGTGACAGGGGGCGGTGCCACAACTCCCCTATTGGCCCTACTCTGTGAGTGACAGGGGGAGCTCCTCAACCCCCTGATGGGCCCTGCTCTGTGCGTGACAGGGGGCAGTGGCTCAACCCCCTGATTGGCCCTGCTCTGTGCGTGACAGGGGGTGGCACCGCAACCGCCCCATCAACCCTGCCTTGAGTGTGACAGGGGGCGGTGCCCCAACCCCGCAATTGGCCCTACCCTGAGCGTGACTGGGGGTGGCATCGCAACCTCCCGATCCGCCCTGGTCTGTGCATGACAGGGGGCGGTGCCCCAACTCCCCAATCGGCCCTGCTCTGAGCCCAACCAGGGGCTGCACCTAGGGATTAGGCCTGCCCTCTGCCACCCGGGAGCAGGCCTAAGCCATCAGGTCGTTATCTCCTGAGGGGTCCCATACTGTGAGAGGGCACAGGCCGGGCTGAGGGTCCCCCCCCCTCTTCCCCCCGATTGCACAAATTTTTGTGCACTGGGCCTCTAGTATTAAATGTTTACATAAAGGCCCTAACTGGGTTCCGTCCCGTATACCGTCCAGGTGGTCTCAATCCCACATTACTCTCTCAAGGTTGCATGCTTGAAACCAGTTCCTATTCTGGGAACTGGGCAGAACCTGATGAGCTTCAGTTGGGAAGGCTGAAATGTGTATAATGGAAGCTGGTGTCAGAATGGAGGTTGGAAAAGGGAAGTTAGGGAAAACTTGCAGGAACAGAGGTGTTTCTCATGTTCTCTTGGCCACTTCTGCGGAGTCGGCTGCCCCTTTCCTGGACACCCAGGGCAGTGTGGCATTCTTCTAACGGCACTCTCCACGGTGTTCTTTCTCTGCCTTGTCTGTTTCGCCAGCTAGACTGTGAGTACCTTGCATTGAGAGAGGAGCACTTTTTTTGTAGTTCTAGGGTTAAGATGGTGCCTGGCATATGCAATTTGCTTAATAGTTGCTGAATGGTGGATAAAATAAATGAGATGACATACCTGAAATTGTGCAAAACAAAAATATGTGACCAATGATACTACTATGGAGTTGGAGTAGTTAATTTGGGGGACTTGAGAGATTGCAGAACATGGATTAAGGCTGCAGGTAAACATTAAATTGACTTAGTATTTTTCAAGATAAAGAGCACATGCTGTGAGAGGGAGGAAGATCGTTAGCAAATATGTGTTCTCACGGTCTAAATAGGGAGCAAGCAGGATGAAAATGATGAGCACACGGTCAACACTCAACACTGGTGTTTGATGAAATATAATGGAGAATCATGTGTAAGATACAACTTTACAGCACCAAGAATAATTGAAAAATATCATCACTACCTCATGGAAACTTGATACATACTTTTCTAATCAACTTCCCATTTTCTTAACCAGTCTCAGCTGAGGATCAGGAGATGCTCTGAAGGTAAGGACCAGCCTTGAGAGTTGGGAAGTGCTCACTTAGCCACCAGCCACTAGTTTTGTGAGGGGCTCCAGGGGGCCCATACCCATTTGTATGTATATTGCAACCCTTCAAGGATACTGATGGACCGAAGTTTTAGTTCAATGAAAAGGGCTTGTCCTGCTACTGAGTGATGGGCTTTCTTCTGTCGGCTGTTACTGTATCATATCCCACGCTGTTCTGTCAGTTGCCATTTTCCAATTACTTCCTAGCACTTTATTCCCTCAGTATCTGTTGAGACAAAATCAAAATTAAAAAAAAAAAAACCATGCAGAATTCATAACTCATAGTAAAAAAGACTGTGAAATGCTGAGAACTTGAGGCTTTCATCTGTCTTGTCAAGAAAAAACTCTCCATTTCTAATTTGAATTAGGCCAGACATGCCCAGGATAATTTGAGGAGCTGCTGGTTAATAAGCTGCGGTTTACAGATTGGGCCTCTGCAGGCTTCCTCGAGAGCACATCGCACGTTAAGCGGTACACTCTCATTATAACCTCGGCCCAAGGAGCAGCCCGTTTGGAGGCGGTGTAATGATGTGATGTTATATATCATAAGAGAGAGAGAGAGAGAGAGAGAGAGAGAGAGAGAGAGAGAGAGAGAAGACAAGAATTAGTAGGTTATGGTAACTCTTCCCTGCCAGGGCAGGCTGGTTCCCTGCAATGTTTCTTTGAGTGCTTTTGTCCAGGCCTGTTTTAAATTTCCCGGGCAACGGAGCCCATGCCTCTTCCCTGGAGAGGCCGTTTGGCTGTCGAATGGGCTTCGCTGTCAGCAGACTCCCCCTTAACATTCAGCCTAAATTTTCCTTTGATTTCATCTCATTACTGCTATGATCCTGCTTTTGTGCACCCCAAACAATCCCTCTGTCTCCTTCACATTTACCCTGCCCCTTTGCTTGTGAATGTCTCCCTGCACCTCTCAGGCATTGTTGGGACCACAGAATGTTTGCCACAGTCTTTCAAAACTTTCCGCTCTTCCTCCATCCACCTTGGTGCCTCCCCTGTGAGTTCTTCCCTCTTTGTTCAAACTTTGCTGATTTGTCAGGGCCGGGAACAGCACACCGTATTTCACAGGACATGACGCTCCTAGGGGCGTTCTTCTCCTTCTCTGTGATGGATGCGTTTATGGACACAGCCTAAAATTGCATCGCTTCTCTTTGCTGCCAAACCACACTAAGTTGAGGCCTGATGTACTGTCTACGGGGGCTCACACTCTGTTAAACGGGAGAAAAGAGTTACTCACTGGGCATCGGCGATTGGGCATGTGCATTTGGCCATTTTTCTTTTCAAAAGTCTGCTTTAGACTCTTTGACTGGATTACAGTTTGATTAAGGACTGAAGAGAAAAACAAATTGCCCAAATAACAACATTGAAAATAATAATACCTTGTCCTCTGAAGCAGAGCATTTATTTATTTTTTTACCCTATAATTGCAGTGTGATGATGATAAAGTGAATAAGCTCTAACTTTACCTGTTCACCTTCCTGAAAAAAATGAAGCACATGGTTTTGGAATAGATATTCTTTCCTAAAACACTTTGCAGTTTTCCAGTTTGAAAGGACTGGCAAGTTAGAGTAAAAGAGAAATGAGAAGTTATTAAAACACCTTCCTTTTGCTCATCAAAGATGAGTTCACCCATGTGTACAGGCCAGATTCCAACTGAAAAGATTCTCAGAAATATTTTGTTGAACTTAAGTTACATGGAGTACAAATACACGAATTTTGTGCACCGGGCTACTAGTTAAGATATAATGAAGCAAAAGCTATTTTTTATTTATTGCTACTTGGGATTCTACCTCTTTGCCTTGGCATATGGTTGACCTCATTTGTTCACTCTGAGTTCACTTTTTGGGGGGTTGTATCTAGATTGATTCATCCATAATTCCATCCCTTGAAACAGTGGTCAGGATAAATCTTATACTCCCTCCCTCACCCCCTAGATTTACTTAGCTTACCATGCAGGTAGGTGACTATTGGGTTGGGACTTTAGTCCTCTGCAGAATGATTTTATAGTAAGAAAAGCTGCAGCCAAGGAAGTTTGATGATGACAGCTGATATCTGTGTGCCAGCCTTTAATTTTTGATCTTTAGTAAAAAAAAATCACTGATAATATGATTGAAGTATGACGCTAGGTCATGTTGCTATGTTGACCAATCATACGATGTTGATGTTCACTGGTACTGTGCTGGTCACTCTTGGGTTCTTCCGAAAAGGATAATCTCTAAGCTTGATCCACAAAGTGATTCAAATTTCTTGTTAGAGGCAAGAGTAATACATGGAAAATTAGAAAACTGTCAATGGTAGTAAACCGAATGTTCTATAAATTCATAACATTTATATGTTAAGTGGTTCAGGAAAGTCTGGCAGTTCAGTTGTTGGTAAGGAAGGGAGCGATCTTGGGACACAGACCTAAAAGCCATAATGAGCATTTATTGAAGACTTGCTATTTGAGAGGGATGGTGCTAAGGTGTTCCATCTATCGTACTGATAATTTATTATCTAAATTCCCCATCTTTACTGATGAGTCTCAGAGAGGATAAGTCACTTGACTCAATTCATCCAGGTATTAATAATGAAGTTTAGATTCATACACGGGGTTTTTCCCATGCAGAGCTTCTGCTATTCATTGCTGTAAGAGAAGGATTGGAACTGGCCTTGAAGTGTGGAGATTCTTACAGTTTGAATGAGGATTTTTTGGTATTATTTGCCATCTGACCAAGGAATCTCATCATGCTTGACTTTTTCCTTAAGCCCACAGCAACTTTTTTCTCAAGGAGAGAAATAATGGCCAAGAAATAATGGCACATGGCAAATGAGACATCATCCTGCCAACAGCTAGGGCTCTGCATGTGGCTCAGCACAATGGGGCTCTTCCTCCATCTGTTTCCATATCTTAACTCCACCTGGACACAAAGAATGTCAGATTACCTGACAGCACTTGTGGAAAGAAGTAAGACAAATATGGCAAGGTTTATCCCAGAGTACAGGTCCTGGCTCAGCCCAGTGATGTGGGGCACAGGGCACTGGAGAGTGCCAGAGAGAGAAGCTACTCCCACATATGTGAGCCACTAGTGTCCTGTCACTCCAAATAACCATTGTGGCCCAACTATAATCATGAAATTTGATTCCACTCAGAGTAATGTATTCAAGAGTGAGAGAAGGAGCACAGAAACACTTTGTCTCCTCATTAGACATGTGATGATGAAGAAGGAGAGAAGGAACCAGGCATGCCCTGCTAGGGAAGTGTGAGCATCAACTACATTAGAGAGAGAATCTGCAGATCTTGAAGGCCACTGAGTCACCGGTGTGGAGACATCCCATATAGATGGTGACTGGGTCTGCATAGTTGAGGAGCCAGGGCTTGAGGTGCAGGTTAGGAAGTCTTTTGCACAGAGATCCCAGGAGAGAGCAGAGAGCAAAGAGACTAAATAGTCAAGAAAATTCACTAGAAAGTGGTCATTGGCAGGAAGACAATCCATTAGAAAGAATATAAGAAAGATGGTAGTATATGCTGAAACCTAACTCCTAGTGTGATGGTATCAGGAGGTGGGGCCTTTGGGTCATGAGGGGAGAGACCGCATAAGTGAGATTCCTGACCTCATTAGGGGCCTCTGAGCGCTCTCTTGCTCCTTCCGCCTGTGAGGACACAAGGAGAAAGAACTAGGAAGCTGGTCTTCGCCAGACTCCCAGTCTGCCCATGCCCTGGCCGCTGGCTTTCCAGGCTCCAGAACGGTGAGGAGAAACACTCGCTGCTGAAGCTGCCCAGTCTCGTGGTGGTTTTGTTGTGGCAGAGAGAGTGGACTGAGACAGGGAAATGGAATGTTTGGAGATGGGCACTTGGACTCGCTGCTTAATTCATCTCCTCCAACGCTATCTCATACACATGAGACAGCAAATCCCTTTGTCTGGTGTGGTGGATTGCATTTTGTGTGCGAGCAGCTTCCATCTGGGGAAATTTGTGCCCAGTATTTGATGAGTTATCTTGCTTTTTAGTCCACTTTTCCCCATCTTCTCTGCTTCACCAGGTCTGGGCAGGACCCAGACTGCCTTAGATTCTGACTTCCTCTTCCTGCTATGTGGTGCCTGCATAAATCTACCAGGGCTTTCCAGAGAGTTTTAAGATGGTAACTTTTCCATTGGACACCGTCTTCCTGTGAAGCTTCCCAACCTTCTTGGTCTTGCTGGAGAGGAAGGGACCTGGATTTTCCCAGGGAGAGGGATTTGGCGATAGGAAGCAAGGAAGGGCTAGGAGGGAGGGGGTCAAGGAAAGGATGATTGGGAACATTAGTCTGCAGTGAAAAAGGCAACAGGGCACAACCAACGTGTCCAGCTGACAGACGAGGCTTAATGGGCATTAGGGTTAGTGGCATGGTTGAGAGATTTGGTCAGGAAATGTTTTATGAAGAACAGTGGAGAGAAAAGCTCTGAAGGGCACTTTGCTGAATAGGTGAGCATGATGGAATGGTCAGGTACACTGAAGGAAGACAGGAGGAAGGATCTAACCTTAGCCAGGTGCTCACAGGTAGACACTCAACATACGATTTCTGATCTCATCTGAACTTCAGCTGTGTGGGCTAGTTGTAATCCCCATTTACCCATGAGGAAAATTAGATGCATAAAGTCAAATGTCAGACTTGCCTAGTGTTATAGAGCTGTAAATTGACTTTCAACTCAAGCTGAACTTATCCCAAGTCCCTTGTGTTTTTCTCTGCACATTCATACTTTGCAAAGAATAAGGAAGCATTTGGAGGAGAAGGAAATCAAAGTGATAGGAGATGTGTATGGGCAGCGCGTGCTTAGATTGTAATACAAGCTGGGACGGAAGTCTGAAAGAGGCAGATGGAGTCATTAGAGATGCTGTTACTTCTCCTACCAGGTGTCTGTAACTCACTGCTCCTTCACGTGAGATACAGGGTTGTTTTTTTTTTTTTTTGTGTGTGTTTTTTTTTAAATAAAAACAACTGTATTCCTGTATTATAGTAACACAATATAGCGGCCCTCTAAACAGGGTGCCAATAATGTAACAATGCATTGCACCACATCTTTGCTTCTGGATATTTTTATTGTGGTATCCCGCTAGGAGTGAACTTTATTTGAACTGCAATGAGCAAAGTGTTTGGGAAACAGGTCGTTTTCCTATATAGTGCATAAGAATAAACTTTTCTCAGCGTCAACTTGTAGTATCACATAAGCCAAGAGATTGTCTTGTTGCTAAGGATGCTATGTAGCCTTTGGACAGACAGAGGTCAAAGAGGAAGGTTGTCAGGGCCAGCCTGACAGGGTTGAGCTGGGCTGAGGCAGGGAGGTGGGAATTGAGAAAAGAAAGAAAGACAGGAAAGCGGGGTCGGGAGGACCCCAGTTCTCTCGATGAACTGAAGCGAGTTTATTAGCCACACAATCCTATTTATACACAACACACTGAATAGGAGGTCTGTCAAGAGGAATGTATTCTTTGTTCCTCTTAATCTCTAAGGGAGAGACACAGCAGAAAGACAAGTTCTCAGTACAGCATATCTCAGTAAATAGTTACAGACTTCTTGGTAAGCTATGAAAGGCTGTTCTTATTCTACAAATGTTGCTCTCATTCTACTGATAATCGCCAACCAAACAAGTTTGGAAAAATTGTGTGGGTAAGGGTCCCAGCCTTGCTAGCCCTTCATGTGCAAGGACCTTGCCAGCTTACATCTGGCCCCCAACAGAAGGTGTCGGTCCATGGAAACAGAAGACACTGTCTGGAAATACTTGAAAAATAAAGATACAATGTTTAGTACTTCCAGAGGAGATGTAGCCATTTGCTGTTTCTGAAAAAGCAAGCAATTTAAAATTTAGCGCTGAGATTTTTTTCTCATCTGATTAATTTTGCAAAAAAGTAGCATATTTCCCAAGTCAGATTCCACTATTTCTATGTTAATCCTCGATCAGAAGAGCAGATCTTAGTAAAAATAAAAAGAAATGTTATTCTTTCTATATTTTACTTTTACTTTGAAATCAACAGTTAAAAAGTTAAGGAAATCAAAATAAATATTTTGAGAATGAGCATTTTGTATAATGAGTCAAATTAATAAGTCCAGTTTGTCAAAAATGCTTCAAGTAATATCATTCATTTATTAAGCACAGTAAATATCAGTAGAGTAAAACTTCAGCCATGCAAAGCTTTTCTTGCACATCTATGTGATAGAAGGACCAACAATTTAATGCTGTCAAGTGATCTTGTGTGTGTGTGTGTGTGTGTGTGTGTGCAGGTCTGTATTGTTTCCTCATTAGGTACCCTGGGCAAATCTAAATATCACAACAGAAAAACAGATTTTCTGCTTTTATTTCTTCTGGGGTGAACATTTGGCTCTCCTATTCATTTATCTTTCTTACGTATTTGTTTGTTTATATGTCCAATAACTGAGAGTATAGAAAAAAACAATATTTTCAGCTCTTTGCAATTTTTCTAGGATGCCAGGTTCTGTGAGAGACCTGGCTTATTAATGTACCTGACTTTTCCAGCATTTATCACAAATGTAAATGAACAGTCAGCCGTGTAGCCTGTTTCCAGGATTGCTCTGATGATCATGTTGCTATGGTGATGACAGAGCATCCAGGTTCATGAGACAGTATTAGTAATGCAGCAGCTTGAAACTTAATCAGCACACCGCGACTTCTCCCCCATATTTCAATATCACTTCGGCAAATTGAATTCCAGGCAGTTGTCAGTCCAATGTATTCCCTGTGGTTTCTCCTCTGCAGAATTGCCTCTTTATTCTATACACTGATGATCATGGAGTAATTGAAATCTGCAGCTGTTTGTCATGCTATTTATACAACTCTGCCTTGTAGTCAGGGACCTTTGTGTGGTGTGCACTGCAGGTGACAATTAGATCTAGAAACCTTTTTTTGCTTGAACAAGTGAGTGATTGTTTTCCCCAAATATGCCTGATTTTGGGTACTTTATGTGATACCTTGTTTTGTGGGGGGACAGTTCAGCCAAGGTTTAATCACAGCCTATTACGGCAGCGTGGCAGGGCTCTGCATTCTTAGCTTCCAAGGGTGGTGAGACAATGAGAGTGTTGAGAAAAAGGGCTCACTCCTCAGGGAAGGTGCCCCTGGTCCCCCAACAATCTGCTCTCCAGCCGTGCCAGAAACCGGGCTCTCCAGCCCCCTGTGGCCCTGAAACATTTACAACAATAGATGTGGAAACACAATTCAGTGTGCAGAAGAAAGCAGGACCCGGGCCTGTGGCATGGCTGGGGCGCGGAACAATGCTTTCTCTTCGAACTGCTTTTGTAACCTGGGAACTTAAGCCCTTTGCTCTCTTCCAGTGAACTGTTCCATTATCCAGTCTCCCCATAGCCCTTTGGCCTTGTTTTGAGGGTCACTACATGACTTTCTTTCTCTGACTCTGCACTCCAAGGGAACATAAACTGTTTCATTTGGAACCCAGCCGTGCCCCTTCTCTCCTCCTCTCTGTAATGTGGGCTGACATAATTGGGAAGCTGTTGCCTTCCCCTCCCAGGTGAAGGCAGGTGATTTTATTTTCTGGGTCCCCCCCCCCATCAAAAAAGTGGGCATGATAGCATGAGATGGGAATGGAGGATTTCTGTTTTCATAAAGTAAAATAGTGACCAGAGAGTTGCGGGGTCTTTAGAGACTCAGGAGGGATTGGTCCTCTTGTCACCCCACGACCCATCATAGTCTTCCTACCACACTGTCCTTGCCCGGCGTTGACTGAGGACCACAATGACCTGTTCCAGCTGAGCCCCTCCCCTGCTGTGTGCATTCTTCTCTTCCCTCAGCTGCCTCCCCCCTCCCTTCCTCTTGCTGTTGTATTCAGACATTGACATTGTCTAGGGGTTCTTTGTACAGTTGAAAAGTTACTGAAGGTCAGTTTGTGAACAACCCTTTTGTTGTGCTGTGGAATACCAACTGGCTACAGAAAAGAAAAGAAAAGTTGCTAGAAAGCTCTTAATGGGATAATCAGCAACAAACACGGATTGTATCTCCCCACTGCACAGCCAGGCAAATGTGAGAGCTAAGTTCTGCACTGTTTTGCTACAGTGTTGCTTCCCCTCCCCCATGATTTATTAAGACAGTTGTCCAGCAATTTGACAGTGTTCTTACTTCGCTAGCTCTTGCCTTCTGGCCAATAGGTATGCCCTGCAATACTTCTCTCTTCACAACAGGTGGCTTTGCATGTTCATAGAAGAGCTGATGGCAAAGCTGAAATTTAGTGGATTGATGGTAGTTGTTGATCCTGGAAGTATCTCTTTAGCATCAATTAGATTTATCTTTTATTTCCTTAACGATTTCACAAGTATCCCTCCTCCCCCTCCTCGATCCCTTTCAATAATACTTTAGTTCAAATGCCAGTGGAACAAATGTCAAGGGCAGAGCTGTAACTAGGGTGGAGGGCATGGAAATTCAGAGGATACCCAAATAGAAAATAATGTTTGAAAAGATTGCTACATTTACATGTTTATAGCATAGGCCCTCCTTCAGCACTGCAGAAGCAGCTGATCTTAATACCTACTTAGCAAGAGCGAGTGGCTCAGCCCTAGCCAGTTTGGGTCAGTGGATAGGAGTGTCGGCCTGCGGACTAAAGGGTCCCAGATTCGATTCCAGTCAAGGTACTGAGCCGCACTGGAATGGTAGTTGGTGATCCTGGAAGTATCTCACACTGGGCCAGGATTATACATTGATGATATTAGATAATCTGGAGGATTATGACCTTGTATTTGTGGATTTTGGTTTTTGATGACCCCAGGTAATCCTTTCTATACGCAGAAAAAAATCACGTGTAATTCCACTTAAAAGTGGTTCTCCAAGTATGAGACTATCCTCGGTTCCAGTCTGAAGGGTTTCCAGGGTTTTGTGATAATCTACTAAACCCCCCAGGAAATCCTGCAGGAACAGGTCCTCTTTAGACCACTCCTTGGAATTCTTAGGAGAAAAATAGAGAAGGGATGGAGGTATGAAATAGGATAGAAAGGAAATTATTAGAGTATATCACAAGGAATAAGGACAGGTGTGGCTTTGGGAATTGTTCTTTTCAGTTATATATTATATATTCATACAAATTACATATATAGAGAGGTTTGTTTGTACTGAGTTACATTTCTTCTTAATTTAAAGCAAGTTCAAAAAGATTGGAAGAGCCCTAGCCGGATTGGCTTAGTGGGTAGAGCTTCAGCCTATGGACCAAAGGGGCCCAGGTTCAATTCCGGTCCAGGGCACATGCCTGGGCTGCAAGCTCAATCCCCAGAAGGGGGCATGCAGGAGGCAGCCAATCAATGATTCTCTCTCATCATTGGTATTTCTATCTCCTCCTCTCCCTTCCTCTCTGAAATCAATAAAAATATATTTTAAAAAAGTTTGGAAGATACTCTAGGGTTTATTCATGGGTGTGAGTAGCTGAGGATAAGGCAATTGGAGGAGTTTGCATGTCCTAAATAATCTAGAAAAAGCCAGCCAGTTCCTGAGCCTGTTGTGTGTGGGGAAAGTTAAACCACAGCACACTCAGAGCAGACAGTGACACACTTATGAGGCTTCTGTTTTAAATTTCCAAGTCTTCTTCACAACTAAATACCTTTAAAGCTAGTTTTTTTTTCCTGCATCTTCCAAATACAAGTTTCTTTGAAAAATAAATAAAAAGCTAACCCTTTTTATTGAAACTTTTATACTCACTGAATATATAGTCAGTAACTTTTACACACAAACACACACACAGGCACACACACACCACCCTGATTTCCTTCAAGCCCAAACAAAATTTCCCAGTTGTATGTTTATTTTCATAGTCAAAATAGCATCATTTGTAAAATATGTGAACTTATTGAGATTAAAAATAAAGACACCTCCAAGACAAAACTTAATGACATTAAAAACAGTACACCTCAGCCAAATGGGTATATCCTAGTTAAACAGATTATGTTTCAAAAGTTCATATTTTATGAAAATTATTTAAAGTTTAAAACCATGTCTCCATGCTATCATTTGATAGTTAGCTTTTCAAGCAAGTCTGTGGGATCCAATGCACGTGTAATATGAGTGAAACAAACCCATAATTACTTCTGAGTACCTTTGACCCCTGGGAAACGGAAGTGGTTGTTGGCGAGGTTAGTTTTAGGCCAGGATAAGCCTCTGGTAGGTGGCGGGGCCTGGGGCGGGGGTGTGTGTGTGTGTGTGTGTGTGTGTGTGTGTGTGTGAGGGGGGAGGAATAGTTTCCTAGGCTTCTGTAATAAAGCACCACAAACTAGGAGGGCTTAAAACAACAGACATTTATTTTTGCACCATGCTAGAAGCTGGAAATCCAAAACCACGGTGTCAACAGGGGCATTCTCCTCCTGTGAGAGGTGGAAGCGTTCCTTGTCTCTGAGCTTCTGGTGGTGGCTCTGAATGCTTTGTGTTCCCGGGACTGCAGTGCATAACTCCGCCTCGGCCTCGGCGGTCACATGGCCTCTCCCACTGTGCCTACATTTTATAAGCACGCTAGGCATATAGGATTAAGGGCTCATTTTAACACGGGATGATCTACTCTTAATGAACTACATCTGCAATGATCCTATTTCCAAATAAGGTTGCATTCTGAAACATGTGGAGTTAGGACTTTAACATCTCTTTGAGGAACACAATGGAACCCCGAATCATGAGCCTTTCTTTCTTCTTTTTTTTTCCTGATTGATTTGAGAGAGAGAGAGAGAGAGAGAGAGAGAGAGAGAGAGAGAGAGATTGATTTGTTGTTCCACTTATTTATGCTTTCATTGGTTGCTTCAATAAGGGTTAGGCCAAAAGTGAGGTGCATTATGTAACACCTGGTGAACTATAGAAAGAGGTGAACAAAGACTGTTGATTGTGAGTCAAAATCTACTCTTAGCACTCAGCTCCTAAGCAATGGACAGCAGTATAGAGTGGTGAGAGCAGGGGCAAGAACTTTGTAGCAAATTATTTTTTCTACAAATATTCTTTTTTTTCTCCAGGCTCACTTCAGTGTAGATGGCTCTCCTGAAAAAAGTGAATTTCAAGGACCAATTTCTAATCTTGGATCCATTCTATAGATGCTGTGCTAGTCATGGTCAGCAGCAAACTGTGGGGCCAGAAGACACTAAGGATTATGGTTCAGACAGGGGAGCACGGGAATTAACGTTAAGGCAGATTTTATTCTCCATTGGTGTCTCAGAGAATTGTTTTTTAATGTAACAGGATCCTGAGATCCCATTTTATTTCTTCCTTATCCTTTCACAGGTACACTATTAAACTGATTTAAAATCTGAAGTAATATCACATCTCTACAACACACTGTTATTTTTAGCAGGCTTCTTATTTAATATGTGAAGGGAAAAAATGAAAGCAGGAGAAAGTATAGACTGGAAAGTCAGTCTCCTTCTCAGCCCAACAGTACATGTTCTTGTTTTATCTTTATAAGAAATATGGAAAAATATTTCTTCCAGTGTTACCTTCTTTCGTAAAGTTGCCCTTCCTGGTTCCTACCCAGTAGCTCTGGTGTGATGAGTTGCTTTTCCAGGATAAGAAAATAGTTTGCTGATAACCAGATTCTTTCTCCGTTAGTGGCCACTATAAAGAGTTTAAAAGATGGTGGTCAGGGTGACCAGCAGAGTCCATAACCAGGCCACCTCTGGCTTCCATGTGTTGGACCTAGAAACTCCTGAGAACCCTATGCAGGAAAGCACACCCAAACTGCAGTTGGAAGGAAAGGATTATCTGGGATATGAGGTTTATTGTTCTCATTAGAAAAAAGTAAGAATGGGCTTCAGTGGTGATCTTTATTTGGATGGGAACTTAAAAAGCCAGGGATGCCGATAGTCCTCATTAAAACGCCACCTGTGTGCTTCAGTCCTCCTGGGAAACCACCCACAGGAGGTAGGGTCTAGTGTGCTCAGGAAATCCCAACCACATCACTTACTGCCATGCAACCCATAATCCAGTTTCTGGTTTAAAACATTAAAATTTGCTAAAGGTGTTTTGCCTTTGACTTGTGGACTCCAATGAAAGGGCATTATTATAAAAGGTGATTGCAGCCAGGTTTATGAAAGCCCTCTCGATTGAGAGGGAAGAAAATGCAAGTAGACATTATAAAAGGTTACTTTCTGTGCCGCTAAAGAGCACTTTTGGTTTCAGTTTTCCTGAATGCTCAGGAAAGAACCAGAGAATTTGTTGCAAAGGAATAATTGCCCCGTACATTACACAGCACAGTAGGGTTATAATGAGTACTAGAGGCCCTGTGCATGAAATTCATGCACTCGGCAGGGGGGTCCCTCAGCCCAGCCTGCAGCCTCTCGCAGTCCAGGAGCCCTCGGGGGATGTCCGACTGATGGCTTAGGCCTGCGACCCCTGGGAGTCAGACATCCTTAATGCTGCCATGGAGAGGTGGGAGAGGCTCCCACCACTGCGCTCGCCAGCCCTGAGCCCAGCTTCCGGCTGAGTGGTGCTTCCCCTGTGGGAGCGCACTGAACACCAGGGGGCAGCTCCTGCATTGAGCACCTGCCCCCTGGTGGCCAGTGCGCATCATAGCAACTGGTCGTTCTGCCATTTGGTCTATTTGCATATTAGCCGTTTATTATATAGGATGAGGAAGTACAATATCGAGCCAACCCTTTGCTTTATGGTAATAGCTTGCCTCAACTTATGCAGAATGCTGAGCAACCAGATAGTTTTGTCCAAAGGATAGGACTGCAATTGTTTTGAAAGTTTCTTGGGGGAAATGCAATTAGACACACAATTTAATAATGCCAAAGCAACTGAATGTGATGAGAGGAACCCACCATTCTTTTGTTCTTTCTATGTAATGTAAGGAAATAGCAAGAAAACGATTGCATTATAACTAAATGAATTAAACAAAGCTCCAAAACATAAATTAGAATTTAACTACGCCATTAAAAACTAATTTAATTTGCAAGCCATCATTACTAGATAATAAAGACCCACTGCAAAATGTGCAACAATGTCTTGTGAACATGTGAAAAAAACAACAACAACTAATAAATCTCACTGAGCAGATGAGTTTCTGTTACATTAGCAGATAAAAATGCTGAATGGGTGTTTCAGTATAATGAAAACTAGTAAGTAATGGAACAATTGGTTTACTTATTTTATTTATTTATTTAGCCATAAATGGTTTTATAGTTAAAGGAAGGCCTCAGGAAAAGTTAGAGAAGTACATAGTGTATGGATCTGCTGGAATAAAACCTGCTTTCAAACCAAGATAAAGAAAAGGCATTTAAATGTTTTGTTTATCCACATATGAAATATAGTCTATTTCATTCAAGTGCCAGCAATATCTCATTTTAGCTAATTGAAAACCTGATGGCAAACACAGCCTTTTTCCTATAGTGTATCTTATTAATTTGTGCTGAGAATAACAAGGTATACATAAAAATTCCAAGAGATGTGTGAATGAAAAATGTGTTTAGTTCCAGGGTTACCATTTTGAAACTTACTAAGAAAATATCATTAACATTTCCTGGTATGATTGGAACACAATACAAAAAGGTTTGAAAATGAGTTTTAAATGTATGTTCTCTAATAAAATAGCTAATAATAACTACCTTCCTCCACCTGTGGTGTTATTGCTGGCAGAGCCAAGCCTGCAGGTAGAATTCAGTACCCTCACTGACGGTCATCATGAGTGCTGCCAGCAGATGGCAGTAAAACCCTGCCATTCTGATCTGGCCTGCTCCAGCATTTACAATTATTACCATTTTTATGGCATCACAGCATTAATATAGGGTGGAGATAAAAGCCTATGTACTTCCCCTGGTTGTGTCATCCCCTTTGAGGCTGTGCGGTGACTATGTAGTGATCTGCCTCAGACAGAATGGACTGACTCTTCCACATGTTGACGCTCCCATGGAGATTTTCACAGTCACATGCTGAATTATTGCGGTCATGATTTTATTAAATTGCTAGCTGATTTGATACGGTTGGACATGCTCACTGTTGTGGACGGAATGTTTGTGTCTCTCCCACTTCACCTCCTCCCATTCACATATTTGAGCCCTATTCTCAATGTGACGGTGTTAGGAGCTGAGGGCTTGGGAGGTAATTAGGTTGGCATGAGGTGATGAGGTGGAGCCCCAGTGATGGGATTACAAATGCTCTTGAAAGAAGAGGAAGAGACACCAGAGTTTATCTCTCTACCCTCCGAGCAAGAAGTGGTCATCTGCACCTTGATCTTAGACTTATAGTCTCTGGAACCAGGAGAAATAAGTATCTGTGGTTTAAGCCCCTCAGTCTATGGCATTTGGTTATAGCACCCCAAACTGACCAAGACATTCATTTATGTGTTATATTCCATTATGAAATCTTCATGTTAAGAAAGGTTAACATTTCGCCTAAGCGTCCTTCCCTAAATCACCCCATTGGACTGACCCTCCGTGCCCCTTTTGTTACTCACAGGCTGGGAGTCACACTGCTTTATCTTGAGACTTTCCATGTGTCTATCTGCTTTCTCACTATCATAAGGACAAGTGTTCTATTTTATTTTATTTATATCTAAATATATTTTTATTGATTTCAGAGAGGAAGGAGAGGGGAGAAAGAGATAGAAATATCAATGATGATAGAGAATCATTGATCAGCTGCCTCCTGAACACCCGTCACTGGGGATTGAGCCCGCAACCCGGGCAAGTGCCCTTGACCAGAATGGAACCCGGGACCCTTCAGTCCACAGGCTAATGCTCTATCCACTGAGCCAAACTAGCTGGGGCAAATGTTCTATTTTCGTTCTCCGATCCCTGGCACTCTGCCCAGGGTTGGGCAGTTTGTAGTTACTCAAAAATTCTTGTTGCATTGACTCAAGTCTGTGTGAAGGCTCAAAGGAAGTAAGCTTTTCTATATTGCTCCATTTTACAGAGCAGCTAAAAGATGTCTTTCAGTAGAAGCCAGAAATTCTTGCTTTACAAAAGGAAGCCAAAAACTCCTAACTTTAATTTTGCTGAGCATACAAACAAGAAACTTTACTGATTGTAGTAATTAATAAAAATATAATATATTGAGTTGCATTGCCCAACTATGAAATGGGGCCATGTTCTAATAGCAACTTTCTTACAGTTCATTCCAAAGAATGAAAAATTTTAAATCGAATGAAATGGCATGGGAGACAGAATATCAATACTAAGGTGAAATGAACCTTTAAATGCAGAATTATCAATAAATGTGTAATTGATTTGGGGAGAGTAGTCATAGATATAGTCATTTATTTGTGAAACCACTTACTTTTTGTTAATGATTTATTGCAGAAGAAGTGAGGAAAGACTCTTGCATTTCAAAATTCTGGATGCAAAGTGATGAAATAATTATCCAAACACCACTTATATTACTTTCCATGTCACACAACATTCTTTATTATGTTATATACTAAACGACAGCTTAAAATGTCTAGCTTGAAAGACTCCACCTATAAACTATTATTAATATGAAAACCTTTACTGAGCCCTCGGGGACTTTCAGCTGGAGAACATTTCCCCCCACAACTCAACTCGACTTGTCTTCACAGCTAGATTTACTGGTTTCGTGTGGCAAGGAGGGATTTCAGTGCTGCGCCTGCCCCATCCCTCACTGCAATGGCCTCTTGCTAGGACCCATTCTGGGACCCTCTTGTCTTTTGAGGAGATGGATTCTTCCTGGTGGAGGATTTTGCTATCAACACTTGGGCAGACAGGGAGGATTGCAGGGCCCGGGTGCATGTGCTCTGCTGTGTGGTGGTTATTTAGTGCTTGGGCAGTGCACTCGCTCACACACTCCTAGGTTTCCACCTTGGCAGGTCTTCTTTTGACAGCCTTCATTCCAATGAATCCATACAAGAAAGGAATAGGCTGCTGAATGAGAAACACAGACGGCCTCATCCTTCGGTATCTGAAAAGCGTCTTCCAATTATTTCCATGATGGGGGATGAACACAGGCCAGTGACAAGTTAAAGCTTTGTAATGCCCTGTTTTATAGTGAGGAAAATGGAGGTACCTAGAGAGTTTCATATCAGTGGTCTGTTTATAGTAGAAACGAGGAAGAAAATTATCTACTTCTCTGTGTTTTTTTCTCTAAGGGGCAAATGAAAAATGGAAATTTAAAAAAGTGCTTTGAATATGAGTATGAGTGTTCACCGTATAATTGTATTGTTAACAATTGTGAGACCAGGCCTTGGGAGCAGATAAATCAAATTCCGTGTCAGTCATAGGCCTCATGATGTGAGGAACAGTGATCCTAGTGAGTTGCAACTCATGTCATTATGTCATCAATGGGCCAACATCCCCTGGTTCCTCTGCCTTTTACAGAGATTCAAATAACATCATACTTCAATAAAAACCAGAGTGATAGGCCCATCTTCAGAGACCTCTCTCCCACTGCTGCTCCTCTTCTCTGTTCAGGAGATTGAGCGTGGGTGGGTGCGGGTGGTATTTTATGTTGGAAATAATTTTCTCTTGTTCTGGGCTTTTTAGTGACATAGGTCATCATCAGCAGGGAGTGCTTGTTAATCTAGCGACTCCTGCTTATCTTTGTCATCACATTAATTTTCACTAAACAGCCAACGTGGCATTCCTTTGTTCCTGGGGCGGAGGTTGGATTCCACATTCAGGTGGTGGCATTTAGCAGCAGGTTCTGCTATTTCTTCTTCATCCCGGTGGTACATTGGTGTTGCTCCTCACAGAGTTAAATTGTAGTAGGGAAACACGCAAAGAAAGCTCAAAGATGCTGTCTTGCATGGAACATAATGCACTGTTACAATAAACTGAGCTTGATACAATACCAGCAGTAGGGAGCACAGTTATTTATTGCTTCAAGGGAAAATCAAGCAAAATAGCTACAAATTGTTTAAAGTACACTTCCCCCCATCTTTCTCCCCATCAGTCTCTTTGGCTACGAAACAGAAAAGACCTTTGTTATTTCCTGAGCCAAGATTTTCATTCCTTGGTGTGCAGTGCTCGCCTTGGCTCCCTGCAAAGGAGCGAACTCAGCGCAAACTCTGAGAGCAGTTGCCTCCGAACCATTGCACACACGTGTGGAAAGCCAAGCGTGTGCTCCAGGTGGCTATGCCTCCTGTAGCCTCAGCCTGGGAGCTGTGGTTTGGGAGCTATCTCGTTACAATGCCAAATCACATTCCTGCTTTCCATCATGCCTTGGGACATCAGCCAGAATCCTGGGGTGGACACTATTTTTTTTTAAATATATCTTTATTTCAGAGAGGAAGGGAGATGAAGAGATAGATAGAAACATCAATGATGAGAGAAAATCATTTATTGGCTGCCTCCTGCACATCCCCTACTGGGGATCAAGCCTGCAACCCAGGCATGTGCCCCTGACAGGAATCAAACCTGGGACCCTTCAGTCTGCAGGCTGATGCTCTATCCACTGAGCCAAACCAGAAAGGGCGGGTGGACACTATTTTAAAGTGGTAGAGGAGTTGAGTACTGAGTCAAGGAGAACACATGGAGAATCTTGAATTACTATGTTTCCCATCATTTCTGATCCACATCGCATCATTACATTATCATACAAGACAGTGACAGGCTAACACACAGGCATGACCCCCTGGCAGAGAACTTTGCACCCCGTAAGTTGTCACTGATGTGGACAATGTCAAAACTCTCGGGTAACTGAGAGGCAGGTTGTCTCTATTAGGCTGAAGGGGTCACCATGAGGTTGAGAAAGTGTGTGGAAATGTCCAAGTTCAGTGACTGCAGCACGGGACCTCAGCTTGTCATTGAAACAGCATGGATTGCTTTGGCAATGTATTCTATCATCTTTACTCTGTCCTCAGGTCTCTTAGAGTTTAATTATTGAAAGTAGTGAATAAAGGAAAATCTGGTTAATGATAGGAACTGGCAATCTATGGAGACCAGGAAAGTAACTGAACACAAAATCTGTATGTCCACAGGATGCTATGGATTATATCAGTAGACATAGCATGCTGCTGATATTGTACATTTGCAATTAAATCTCAAGTAAATGTTAAGAATCAGAAAAGCAAAAACCCAGAAATTCTACCCAGGTCCAACTTAGAGACCAACTGCTATAAAATGGACTGGGCTTGAGACACAGATGCTGCTATTTAGCAAAAAGTCAGCAATGCAAACATTGGTTTGTTTGGCTTTCTTAAGTAGAAACAGGATAAAATACTTTGCAGAAATGAATGAGTAAGAATGTGATGATAACCCTTATCAAAACATTGAGAATGATGGCCTAAAATAACACATCTAGTAAATGGCACAGGAGTTAAGGCAGATGCAGACATTGAGTATTACTCAGCTAAAGCCAGTTATGATGTTTCAGAGCAACATTTTCTTCACATGAATTAACTGGTTGGATATTATTTCAATCTGGACATGCATTGGTATCAGTTAGGAATGCAGTGTCTCTTTGTGGTTACTACTGTGTTTTTGTTAGTAGGGTCCGTCCATCTGTTGTTATAGAAATTGCTCACAGATTATTCTTTCATTAATCCCACAAGAATTAATTGAATATATGCTTGGGATTGCTGGGATTACAAACATCTTTAGGACTTAGTCCCTGTACTCAAGGAATTTATAGCTTAGTAGAAATATAAAAAAGTGGCTTATAACATAACAAATAATTCAAAGAAGTGCATAATTAGTGCCAAAAGTTAGATCCTGTGGACTTTGGGCAGCTCCCTTTAAAACAAAGCCATGGACTAGATGGTCAGCTGCCTGCCAGTGGTTTGACCTTCATATGTTGCATAACTTTTCTCAGCCAAATTTTATATATTTACAATGGATATTATACTTCTTTACTGAGTACCCAATAATATGCTAAATGAAAAAGTGCTTTGTAAGCACTTTGCTATGTTCTGGACTATAGTTAGGATTCAGATGAGGGCAATGTTGCCTCAAATAAGTAGAATGATACAGCATTTGGCCTTTTATGCCTGACTTATTTTAGTTAGCATAATGTCTTCAAGGTCATCTATGTTGTCTGGTGTGTCAGAATTTCCTTACTTTTAAAGGCCAATTAATATTCTATTGTGTATCCATTTATCTTGGTCCTTGCTGCACACTTGGGTTGCTCTATACCTTTGACTATTGTGAATAATGCTGCTATGAACATGGCTGGATAAATGTCACTTCGAGATCCTGCTTCTGTGTTATTGAGTTGGAGGAGTTCTTTATATATTCTGAATACTAAGCCCTTATCAGATATATAATTTGCAAATATTTCTCCCATTCCACAGGTTGCCTTTCACTCTGTTGATGTCAAGTCCTTTACTGCATAAAACATTTAAATATTTATGTATTCTTTTGTTGCCTGTGCGTTTGGTGTTATAACCAAAAAATCATTGCTTAATCCATCATCATTAAGTATTTTTCTCTTTTCTTGTAACAGTTTTACAGTTTCAGCTCTTTTTTTTAAAATATATTTTATTGATTTTTTACAGAGAGGAAGGGAGAGAGATAGAGAGTTAGAAAGATCGATGAGAGAGAAACATCGATCAGCTGCCTCCTGCACATCTCCTACTGGGGATATGCCCGCAACCCAGGTACATGCCCTTGCCCGGAATCGAACCTGGGACCTTTCAGTCTGCAGGCCGACGCACTATCCACTGAGCCAAACCGGTTTCGGCCAGTTTCAGCTCTTAATGTTTAGATCTTTGATTTAATTTTGTGTATGCTGTAAGGTAAGGGTATAACTTTATTCTTTTTGCATATGGGTATCCAGTTTCTACAACACCAATATTTGAAAACACTCCTTTCCCCAATGAATGAAATGTTTTGAAGAATGGAACACACATAGAGTAACTAAGGATCTAGTCAAAGAGCAACTGACAGGTTTGTCTGTGGTCTCATTCTAGGCTGAACATTGAGTTTGGTAGTTTGGACTTAATTTAGGAGAGAGTAAGATGCCATTGATTAGGGCTGTAGCTTAGGAAAACAAACTTTTGGCCAATGTAGGAAGCAAAAGAGAAAACTGTAGAAACGTTTTTTTTTTCCCTTTGTTAACACCCATCATATCTAGTATAGAAACTCTTACAAATGGTATTGACGGATACTTTTACATTTTTATCACCTATAAAGCCTTTTTACGAATTTTTTAATGTGAATTATTTTTCTCATCAAAAATTTTATTGCTCATAATTCAGAACTTGGAAAATACAGAGTGGCATGAAGAAAAAACCCAAATCACCATTAATTCTATAATCCAGATGTCACTACTGCTAATATTGGCTGCCTGCAAGTCCAATTTTATAAACATATGCATTTTATGTAACTAAGACTAATATTGAATGTGAAGTTTTCCATCCTTGCTTTCCTTTTTATTTCACTTGGCATTGTTCTATGAGCACATTTCCTTGCCATTTTAATGAGTTTTAAAGTGTGCTTAAGTAATAAGTATTGCAAAGGGAGGCTGGAGAACTGCCTCTAATCTCCATAATACACAGACTTGCTCTGGGACCTTTACCCAGATATTCAGCCAATCAAAACCTCACTTTCAGTGCCTGCAAAATTGGATAATACTTGCTTCCTATTCCCTGGGGACGTGATGCAGAGCAATGAGGTAATGCCTGGGGATTGCTTTTCTTCCCTATCAGCAAGGTGCTATGCGTGTACATATGTCTTATTATATCTGGCCCTTGCTGAGCCAATGGTGGAGTGAGGAGGAGCCACTTTCTTTCCTTCTCCACCATCAGCCCCTGCATCCTCTCTCGGTGAGCTTGTGGGTCCGCCTTCTGTGTGAGGGGCTTATCACAGAAACACACAGCTGCATTGTGTTTCTGCAGCTACAGAAAATATTTATGGCCTGGAAAGCAGTCACTCTCGATGATTTTATTAGTGTGTTATGAACACACAGACAGTAGCAGGAGCACCCAGTAGCATCTCAGTATTCCAATTTCATCTGTCCCTCTAGTTATATTTATCGTTGTTCTGTAAATCGGAGGTGCTGCTGCTGCCTCTGCTGACAGTGTTTCTATCTGTGCAAGTACGTGTGGCTGTGACCTGTTGTCCTTGCCACACTGTGTGTGCCATTTCTCTGCCCATTGCAGGGCCGGCATCTGTTAGCGTATCTTCCTTTTGCCACATAATGGAATGGACAAGATGATTGTTTCATGCCTTTCTTCTGATTACAGAGTTCCAGGATGACCTATCACCATTGCCCACATACCATGCCTATAATGATAGGATTCTCAAGTGTTCATAGAATGGATTTCTTTTGGGGAAGTTGACTACATTATTCATTTTGTGAGACCATGGTTTATGTGTTTTCTGCAAACTTCTTTTCACTCTGAATCCACTCAGTTTTCCATAGGTGGTAATTGCATGATTTCTCCGTAGTCCTCATGACAGTAAAAGGCACTAGATAGCCGACCTCCTTTTAACAGCCTCTTACACCGAGTGCTTGCAGTCGACAGCATCTTTAGAGTCCTCCTTTGTCATCCTCCAAACAGCCTGTGGCATAGGATCACACGTGTATTTTAAAGATGAGGGTACATAGGTTTCACATACCAGAGACTTACCTTATGTAATCAGCCAAATCAGGATGCTCACTCAGGGCTCCCAGCGCTAGCCCAGTTCTCTACCCACTGCCAAAGGAGAAGACATGAATGATTTACCAAGTAGAGCAACTGGAAATAAGAAATCAAAGTAGGAATTTTGGACGGCCATATGTTAACTCAGCGCTCTTGTCTTAACTTGCTGGTGCTGGTGGCGCAGGTCAGCAGAGAATCTCCATTGCCTTTGCAGTGGGCACACTCTGCAGCACCTGAAATAGCACCCTGGACAGGCATCAAGGGCCTGAGGTCTCATTCTGCTGTCCAGACCAAAGAGTGAGCTGTTTGCTTTTGCTGCAGAGAGAGGCCTTTAAACACCCTATGTATGTGAACAAAGCCTCCAGCATCCTGAGAAATCTGTCCAAGTTATCAAGAGCACTTAAAAGTGCATTTCTGAATAGCAGTCTTTACACTTTATTCCATTACCCCTCATCTGTGCATCTTGAAATGCATTCCCAGCCCAGTTTTGTTAATCCTTCCACCTCTAATATGAGGAGGGAAGCGCCACTTTTATATCCATTTTATGGAGGTGCAGACCAAGTGGCAACCCATGCCCAGGGAGGCGTTAGGCGTTCTGACTTACAGGGTCTGGTGAGGACAGCGCTGATCCCCTTGTGCCCTCCCGCTCCCTGTGATTTTCAATTTGCTTTGTCGTCTGGAGAGAACATTTTCATTTTTTATATTTGGATGATAGTTTCCAGTTTCATTTGCGCCGTCAGTCTTGTAAATGTGTTTGTTCTGTAGAAGGCCTGGTCAGGGTGACATGTCTCTCATTTTTGGTGGGGGGAAGCAGGGATAATCTAGTAGATAGGAAGACCTGCGCCAAAATGAATCATTTTCTTTGCTTCTTAACTCTGCTGAGTTTATCATATGCTGAGGGCTTAGATTTAGATTTAAAAGGACTGGCAATAATGTCCATGACAATGATATTTAAAGTTGTAATACAATACCTAACTTATTTTTATCTCCTAGTGCTGCTTATAAATGTATAAATATAGATAGACCAATCTTAGAAAATTAAGTGGAAATCAGAAAATATATTCACTAAGTTTTTTCTTTTCTTCTTTTCTTTTTTAGTTATGCTCAAGGAAACTGACAATGACCATTTTTCATTACAAAGCTTCGGTTAGTATTACAAACTGGTTCTTGCTGGCCATTATGTTATGAAGTGCGGTTTTTGTCTATTTTAATTTTTTTAAAATATATTTTTATTTATTTCAGAGAGGAAAGGAGAGGGAGAGATAGAAACATCAATGATGAGAGAGAATCATTGATTGGCTGCTTCCTGCATACCCCACACTGGGGATTGAGCTGGCAACCCAGGCATATGCCCTGACCAGGAAATGAACCTGACCTCCTGGTTCATAGGTCGACACTCAACCACTTAGCCATGCTGGCCGGGCTATTTTAATTTTTTTGAAAATGAAGGATAATTAGAGCTTAATAGAAACTGTGCAATGTGCTTGATGACCCAACAGCAGAGAGGTCCTATCTGCTAGTTCTGTTTAGTGACTGATCAGCGCATGCTGAAGGGATTAATGAGTGAGTGAGTAGCTAATAGAGAAAAGAGAGCTAATAGAAATAAACTGGACATTGGAGGGCAATTCATGCCATCCGGATAGAGATCAATAGGAACAACCACCAAGACTGTATTAACTGACCTCAGGAAAGTCCGGTGGGAAAAGCTGTAAATGAGGAGATCTAAGAGTAAGTTTTCATTGAGGGAAAATAATCCAGAGGAATGGTAAAGGCATTGAGCCCAGCAGGGCAGGCACAACTCTCCCAGATTCATTTCCTTAAAGAACAAATGTGTGCTGACGGTTCTGTGCCAGGCCCGGCGCTAGTAGTTGAGCCTACGAAAGTCACTCCAGTTATGGCTTCTGTCTTCAGCTCAATTCAAATGGAGGACGCAGACTGAAAATCTGATATCAGCATAATATATCATTATTGATATAGTAGAAATAAATACCTATAAGATTAATTAAAGTATATAGAAAGGGGGTGGCCAATTTTGCTTGGTAGAGTTACAGAAGGTTTTACAGAGAAAGGAACAGGAAAGCTTTTTGTTTTTGTTTCATTTTAAAGTTTTCTATTCAGCCTACCATGAGGAACTAAGGATGGGTTCTTTACATCCAGCATCTTTAACCTCATGGCTCTGCTATTCCCACTTTATAAATAAGACAACCGAGGTCCCAGGAGCCAAGTAAGGTGTCCAAGATTGGCCAACTAATGAGTGCATCCAACCCACTTCTGTGCAGCTGCAAAGCACATGCTCCTTCCTGCCACCAGCTCTGCAGGCTTAGGAGGAGCTCAGCAGGCAGGTACAGGGCAGGGAGGGCTCTGCAGGCTTAGGAGGAGCTCAGCAGGCAGGTACAGGGCAGGGAGAGGGAATTCTCGGCAGCAGGGCAGCACCTTAAAGTGAGGGAGGCAATAGAGAGCGTGGAAGCTTGGAGGGACTGGGCATCTCCTTGGATTAGGAGGGAGGGGCTGTGTCTGGGCAGCGCTGTCTGAGAAGCAATAAAGGGATTCTTAATGTCCTTTCTAGCCTGGAGGCTTTATCACAGGTAAGAAATTACCACTAGCCTCAAGGGGCTTATTAAATCCTTCGCTACTTTGCCAAATATTATTAAGTACTTACTATTTGCTGCCAGGCTCTGTTCAGGTGCTGGTGATACAGCAGTAAGTAGTATAGAAAAAGTCCCCGCTGTTAGGGAGCTTGCAATAGAGGGTAACAGAAGCCAAACAAACACACATCGTTAGATAGTGAGAATGGCTGTGACACCAAAAAGTAGAGAAAGAGGATAGAAACAAATGGTGTGGGTTACATGGAAAAGTCATCTACAATAAGTTGATATTTGAGCAATATTCTCTAGTAGGGGAAATCAAATATATATATATATTTATATGTATGCACATATATGAGACAACAGAGAGTGAGTATAGTGACTGAATGAGACAGTATGTGATAAAGACTGAAAAAAATACTGGAAGGGACAGAAAATAATTTTTAAAAAGAAATGAACACTTATTGAATATGCTGATGTGTTGGAGAACCCTCACAATATGCCTAAAGGCCATCATCTGTCCTAATTTTACACATAAAAAGCTTATAATTAAAGAGGTAGATAACTTTTCTTAATGGCATAGATCCTGGATCCAAACTCAGATCTGTCTGAAACCATAGCCTGTGCTGTGCCTCACTCAGGATTGTAAGGACTTTCTCCTGGGACAAAAATGGGAAGCTTAAAGGAGGATTTCTTGGTAGAGGGGGTGGTGTCGGGCTTCAGAGGATGGGTGGTATTTTGATATGAGAACATGAGAAAGATGAATGGGAATGGAACACCCAAAGCAACAGATAGCAGAAGGGTGAAATTCAGGGTTTGCCTAAGAGCAAGTGGGGTTAAGCCCAGGCTAAGAGTGGACCCACAGGGAGAGATGAGACTAGAAATGGAACCAGATTTCAGAACAAAACAGAAGTAGGAACAGACCCCCAGGACATGGATGGCCCTGCAGATGAGTCTGACGTTTAGGAGGTCATGGGGAGCCGCTGAAGGTGCTCCCAAGGGAGAGCTGCTCATCTGTCAGCTAGATAAGCCCTTTGGGGAGCTCTTATAGTTCTCTGTTTCTCTGATTATTTTATTAAACTCAGCAGATTGAGCAGCTGATTGGCATGAATATTATCCACACTTGCTCACTTCTGGGTTAGATCTAGCATTAATTTGATGCAATGTTACATCAAAGAAAGGTATTTGGACATAGCTTTGCATGAAAAGCTTCAGGTGGGCCATTCTCAACTGACTCCTTGAGAAACAGCATCACTCCAGATATCACATTGCTAAATGTGTAATTCTTGGATGAACTCCACTTGGCTGATGCAACCCCCAACACACCAACAGGATGCTGACAGGATGAGGAGGTAGAGGCTAGAAGTGTTGGCATTACAGTAAGCATCCAGGGGGATGCTATTCATGAGAGAAGAAAGATCACAACTCAATTCACCTTTGCTCCCAGTTGGAGAGCAGATTACATTCTTTACAGTAACGTGATGACTCAAGCCACCTGCCGAGGAGGGAAAATAGACTGGGGCCAGTTCTTTAAGGAAGAACTCAGTGGTATCATGAGAAACCGATATATGCCAACTTGATGCCATGCAGGGTCAGACTCCCAGAGTGTCCCTGAGGCATTTTTGGTGGCTATTATGTAATCTGCCCTTTTTGTGTTTTCTGTCTTTTTCCCCTTGTGTATTGTATATCCCAGCCTATGTATATCAAGCTGCTGTATGCCAAAGGCGACAGCCAACATGTTTTTGAAAATCATCTTTCAGGTAAAATTTTCATTCTGAGACATGGTTTCATAATACACTGTAATGAGAAGGTTCAATATATGAATGGGCTTTGAAGAGAGGTTTGTGTATTCTTGTAATTGTTTGTAAATTTTTATATTTATATGCATTTTCAGGGGACTAGTCATGAAACTTTAAAAGATTCTATTACCCTGTTAAGGTCAAAACCCCTTTACTTCTCTTGGAATTTCTCTTGAAGAAATAGTGAATCCCAATGACAAATGTCCACTCTCAGTTCCCTTTCTCTGGCTTTACTCACCCTCCCGCCTGCCGCATGGTGAGAGTTCAAAAAATCTTTGGTGTTATTATTACTGTACTTGCTGCTCTATTCTTCCATGCCGCAAAAGTGGGAAGATGAGAAATATCCAAGTCATGCTATGGGGTGATTGAGAGGGTTCAAGACCCTGTGCCTCCTCCCCCACCCCAATTACAAGGTGCTTCTCCTGACACGCAACTGTGAGAGGAAGATGCACCTCCCCTTTCTTCATTCAGTGTGGGCTACGTTTTATGCAATAGATTGTACACAACATTTCATGCTTGGTCCCCTTAACTGGACCCCTACACACATTTGAAAAGAAACATGAGATAATAGTTTCAATTAAAACTGCTCAATCATTACTTTTCTTAAAGAGCTATTATCCACTACACAGAACACAGTATCCTGAAGAAAAAAATTTTGAATGAAGATTTCAACTTTTTTTTAAATAGCTAAATAATATGTGTGGCTTTAGATACCCAAGTTCCTCAGGAATTACTGTAAGACAATTCTGATGATGGGACAGTTCTGAAAAAAAAATAGCTCTTCAAACAAGGGTGACTTTAAGAGATGTGCAGGACTGGATCTGCTTGTAATCAAATCACAGCCAACCTGAAGACATCAGATTTAGAGGCCATGTGACACAAATTCATCCATCCTTTCCTCCTCACACATTGTATTTCATATTTCTTCCAACACTTCTTACTATTCTTTAATGGTCTGAATCCTCTGTGTGGAAATAGGAACATTCAAGGTTGCCATGGACTTATCAGTGGAGATTTTTTTTTGTTTCAGTCTTTGTTTATAATTGTAAGTGTGAGACAGTTTGAAATCTTTTTCTCCTCCATATATGTTCTGGCAGTGGAAATATTTTCCATGGTGTTACATATTAATTGGATCCATAATAGCAATTTTATAATCCTCAGGAGTTAATCTAGCTTGCCTGACTCAACCTTTTAAAAAACATATATATTTTTATTGATTTCAGAGTGGAAGGGAGAGGGAGAGCGAGATAGAAACATCAGTGATGAGAAAGAATAATTGATCAGCTGCCTACTGCATGCCCCACACTGGGGATCGAGTCCACAACCCAGGCATGTGCCCTGACCAGGAATCTATCTCTTGGTTCATAGATCAACACTCAACTACTGACCTGGGGCTGACTCAAACTTTTTATAGTTTCTTTTATATTTCTAAAGAGTGTATAGTCAACATATTATCTCCCCAAATTACCAATATTTTATGTCATTTGTTCCCTTGCATGGAATTATCTGATGTTACAAGTTTTCTGTTTCTAAATATCTGAAACAATTTGATAACTATGGCCCATCAAAGGTTCAGTTTCTTTTTCTTCAGTATTGCACTTTATTTAGACTTTCCCAAAATTGAATAGCACACGGCACTTTCCAGCCCATAATTCTAGCCCACCTAGGTCATTGTTAGTTTTATTGCTTTCCTACCATGTATTGGCTAACTATTTCTACTTTGTATCATCAGCACATTTCATCACCTTACAGTATTTTCCTTCTTTTAGGTCAGCAAAGTAACCAAAATCAATACTAATGCTGATCCTTATGACATACCACAAGTCACTTCCCTCCATTTGGCTCTATTTCCATTCACAAACACCTTTGGCTTCAATATCCTACCCAGGTCATTACCCACTTCAGCAACTTGTTTCTTCTAGTTCACAGTACATCTCCCCACAGAACATGTCTCTCAAAGGAGAGCATGCTTCTTTTTAAAGAGACTCTCATGTCTGTTATCAGAGATCCCTTTAAACCAAATATAAGTACCTTTTGAGAAAGCAGTGGCCATACGATAGCATGTCACTTCTCAAGGAAAAAAAGAACTCAATTATACTTCAATAGGATGGTGAATATTTATTAGGTAAAATTCAGGAATGGGAGACAAGTTATGCAGATACTAGAATAGTTTCTGATTCACCCTTTGCCACTGGTGATCTCAGAAAAACCACTTAACCATTATGTTTGATTTTATCTTTACACTGGAATTCCCATTAAGATTGCATTAGGTTGCTGTTCAATATCGATGCAATAATAATACATTGAGAGCATCACTGTAAAGAGAGGGATTTAATGCCTACTATCAGAGAGTGAGAAAGAACTTATTCCTTCCTTGGAAAAGGGGGTTCATGGACCTTTATTATAAAGTATCACTATATTTAAGATTTGAGGAAGCCTAACCATTTAATTTAGACCCAGGAATTTTATAATAACGATTCTGAAGCTAACTCAAGAGCTCAATTAATTGTCTCACAGGTCATAACTAATGAAAAGAAACTTAAAATATTTGCTTACATTATTTTTTCTATTTTTGTATATGTCTTTAAAGAGTTTAAGAATAAAATACCCAAGAGTTTCCAGGGATGCCTCACCACCCCACCATGTTACTGATAATATTGTGGATTTTCAATACTCTGTGCTCTAGATTTAATGATTTTTAAATGCAATCCATTTTCTTGTGATATTTTCAATGTAGTTCATGATAAATACAACCTGGCACACTTCATTTGCTATAAAGATCAATGCCCATTGTGCAAAATTATATCATGTCTATAAATCACCACTTTGCTGTAATTTCATCAAAATCAAAGGGTTGGTTGACTAACTACTTCTGTATTTAAAAAAATCACAGTGGTCTCTGTAAATTTAGCCTGAAATCTTGTAGCTGACAGATAATTTTATAGCATGTGTACAATATTGACTAAATCAAATTCTTAGGTTAATTCTGATTTAAAAAAGATACCACATGAATTCTGAAGGCAGTGAATTAGAAACATAAACACAAAAAAGTGATTGAAGGATCTGAGGAGAACAAAGGTAATATTGATGTAACTTGCAGGGACATCATGCTACACTTCTTCCCTTTGGTTAGACATGGGCTAGATTAGGGTCTGTCTACCTCTAATCATTTTAGCTGTTGTTGTAATGAATGTCAAATTATCACAGTCTCCTAAGATTTCAGTTAGGAAGACCTTCTGCTGAATCTTTTACCTTGTTTCCTTGCAGTGCAGCAGGAATTATAATGAAGAAATTAAATTGTTCTTCATAGACAATAGGAATACAGTCCCAAAAGCTTTTACGATTTGATGTCCTCTTGGCAACAGCATTTATTGAATTTCAGATTTGTATTTTGGAAGATTGCTTTTTTTTTTCAGGACAAAAATAAGTGTCTGAAATAACAATATCCTTAAAGTGAATGCAAATACCTATGTCTTTGTATTACTCAATAATTTATGACTCAATCCCATAGAAATACCTAGGCACAGTGGAACCTTTGTTTACAGTTAAGAAAAAGCTAAAAGATACTTAATTTCATATAAAAATATTCAATGAGTGCCTATTATGTTGCAGGGATTGTGGTAAGTTCCAGGTGTATAATTGAAAAGGATAAATATACCTGCTTTTAAAAAGCCTGTGTTGTAGTGGGGGATTCAGAAATACAAACAAGGTGACAGAAGCTGTGAAAGGGAATGAGGTATAAGGCTCCATGGGAGGACCAAGGAAAGGCACAACTTAACCTGGATTTGGAGAAGTCTCCCTGCAGGAGGAGACAGATAAACTGAAACTGGAAGGAAGGCTAGGAGAACAGTACTCTAGCAATGAACACGGGAAAAGGTTTAAGAGACTGCATGGAACAGAAATAGTGGCTCAGTAGAACTGAATGATGATGATGATGATGGGAATGGTGTTGGTGGCAGAGAAAAGGGAGGGTAGAGAGGCGGACCTGATCTACCCATGTTGTAAGACACGGTAGACTGAATTGTATCTGATGCAAGGGACTGATATTGGAAGGTTTCAAGGGGGACAGTGGTCTAATTACATTTACCAGTATTTAGAAAGATCAGAGAAATCATTAAGCAACATGTAGCAAGAAGCTGAGCTTTTAGTATCTGGAGTCATGGAGAACACAATGCATGCACTGTAGATTTTTTTATTAGATTCAATATAAATAAACTTCTGCTTTTAGGAGTCAGGTAGTCTGGATTTTTTGACAGATCTTCTGGCTAAAAACAATAGAAAACATTGATGTTCTGGTAAAGAATTAAGAAATTCTCATAGGCAAAACCTAAGCAAAAGTGAGAACTTGGACAGGGAACTGGAGCAATGTGAACAGCTAGCTTTCACTCTGAGAGTATTGCCAAGTCTAGGAGACCTAATCTTTATGTCCCCACAGGGCATAGAAAATGTGAGAAAAAGTCTAGGTCCTGCTTAATATTGGGATTAAAATAAAAGACCTTATATGAAAATGGGACTTCAAAGCCCTGTACCCTTGGTGCAAAGATGAAATAAAAACTTGAAATAATAATATTCGCCTTGCCACTCTTATCACAGCAAAGGAAATCACTTCTCTCAAAGTTTGGGATTAATTTGAAGGAAAGGGATCTCTTTTAAATTTCTAGCTTCAGAGTGCTCATCAGGTAGGTTGAAGTGGTGTGAGATTGATGTGTTTTAGGAAGAAGCAAATACTGTAAGATCTGAAGGAATCCATCTTTAAGTCAATTCTCAACGAATTCCCATGGATACTCTATGGAATATGAGCTCATAGCCCGAATCCCAAAACACAAAAGAAACAAAATAAAAAAGTGAGAGCTATCAGCTACCATCTGGTAGTATCAAGTCCCTTCATATATTGGTAGTATTAGAGAAAGCACAGAAAATAAGCTTGTTTAGTTTATTTATAGAAATAAAATATATTTTAAAATGATTAAGGAACAAGCTAATAAAAATGACTAAGTAAATATGAAAAAATAGATTTCTAGAAATGGAAAATTTGTTTTTTTAAAATTAAAAACTCAGTGAGCATGTTTAATACAGATTGGAAACAGCTAAAGAGAAAATTAGTGATTTGGAAGACACAGCTGAAGAAATTATGCAGGATGAGGTTCCAAGAGACAAAGAGATGGGAAACATGAGACTTCAGGATCATAGAACAGAGAGTGAGAAGGTGTAGCCTATATCTATCAAAGTTCCAGAAGGAGAGAACACAGAAAGTGAGGAGATAAAATATTTCAAAAAATTACGGCTGTAAATTTCTTAGAATTGATAAGAGATACTATTGCTCAAATTATGGAAGCCTAGTAATCCATTCATGAAAGGTAAAACAAGAAAATCTGTCTCTAGATTCATCATCATAAAATTACAGAATAAAAAAAACAAGGATATTTTAATTCAATATAGAAAAGTTTGTTAGGATAAATTTTATCCATATTAACATCATAATTTATTACATATAGAGGTTTTCCCATATTAACATAGTACTTAATTATAACTAATCAGAGAACATCTTGGGTGAAACTTTGGCTCTATACTACTTATTTATTAATCATTTTATTTTAGATTGTACCTAGTTTTTAACCACATGATTATATCGTAATATAACTAGGACTCCTAGAGTGAAAAGAGATTATAAAGGTCATTTATTCCATTTCTGACTTTTTTTTTTCAATGAGGAAATAGAATTACTGCTTTCCTGTATCATAGAGCCAGTTAATAGTTGCAGAAACATGTTTCAAATAAAATGTAATCCTAAATGATAATGACTGGTTAGTGCTATTCCCTTTTTTTAGTCTGATGAAGGGAAACTCTAGTTTCAATTATATCACGGATAAGACTCATGTGGTAGGTAACTATTCTTTGCTGAAACATTGTTGAGAAAATAGACAAAAAATTGGAATCTTTTTTTTAAAGGTATATTTTATTAATTTTTTACAGAGAGGAAGGGAGAGGGATAGAGAGTTAGAAACATCGATGAGAGAGAAAGATCGATCAGCTGCCTCCTGCACACCCCCTACTGGGGAAGTGCTTGCAACCAAGGTACATGCCCTTGACTGGAATCGAACCTGGGACCCTTCAGTCCGCAGGCTGATGCTCTATCCACTGAGCCAAGCCGGTTAGGGCAAAAAATTGGAATCTTTTAAAATAGGATTTTCATGGGCACAGTGGGAATAAATATTGTTTTTTGGCTCAAAGTCACAAATAGAATTTTAATTAACCACAAAATAATAAAATTAAATGTAGGGATTGGAATTACAAGTCACAGATACTCCTTTCCTCAAGATACTGAGAATAGTACAAAGGCACTTTGCCTTCCAGTGTTGCATGTGGGTACATTCTATTTCTAAATGAAACCTACGTTCTAACTTAAACAATTGTATGTCCAAAGCAATTAATAACATCCTATATAATAAAAGTATAGTATGCAAATTGTACTCTCAACTGGGAGTTTGACCAGGGGGTAGGGCCGGCCGGGGGAAGGGAGGAAGGCCCCGGCTGGCAGCTGTGGCGGCGGCAGCAGGTGGCTGGGGGAAGGGAGAGAGTACCCGGTCAGCAGCTGGCAGCTGCTAGGGACCCTTCCAGTGCACAAATTTTGTGCACTGGGCCTCTAGTATCATAACAATTACTGTTCTCTTGCTGTACCTAGCCTGTATATTGATGGAAACATCAACACCCCTATTTTCTTAGCCCCTCATCCCCATAAGCTCTATAGGTTTCATAATGTCTCCACTTTTGGCTTCTTTTTATAGCTATAGTTATTCCTGTTTTCATAATTTTCTAGGATATTTTAAGTTCATATATACTGAACATCACCACGATTTCATTTAGGTGAATGGCAAAACATTTTTTAAAAAAGGAAATGGTTAAATTATGCTGTAAAGAAGAACTATCAGAAAGGCGTGGAAAGAAATAGATGCACCGATTTGGGGTCCAGTGGTGTAAGGGCAACCCACATGTGATCCTGTGAGTGTCAATGACAGGGGCATGCACACCAACTCTTGTGTGTCTGTCTGTACTGAGGGAAGCTTCTTGCTAGGAGAGAACCACTTTTCATGAAATCCGTTTGTCCTCACCAAGACCATGTTTTTGTTAGAACAAAGGGTGAATAAAGGTGGTGTCTTCACACCAGATGAAGGGAAAATGAGTGGCTGGGCAGGAGGAGAATGAAACTCATTCCCTGCTTGCTCAGTCCCTCTCTGGTTCCTACCACTGCTCCCTCTAGATGGCAGCAGCACTCTTTCATTCCAAGACTGTTTTATCTTTTGAAAAAGAAAAAAATATCTGTTCTGTCTCACTCTCTTGCATAGTTCTCAGATCTGCTGGGCCATGATTTAAACAGCGCTTTGATGCTGCAGGATGTTGGCGTTCACAAATCAGGTCTATCCTTTCCTTTTGTCTAAAAAGATAATATACTGCCTTTTCAAAGTCAATTAACACTAGGGCAAGTGCAATGGGGAAAGCAAAAGGCCACTTTCTAAAGGGTTGCCTTGAAACCTTTTGATATCCTTCAGTTTTCATCCAGGAATTGCAAATCATTGGGAAAAGAAAGGAAATAATAATGAGTTCATTTTGTTTCTTGATAACACCCAATAAGATGGCTTAATATGGCTCTTCTGCTTTATTTCCTAGTGATGCCCAGGGTGTGTGCAGAGTGCTGGCTGGTAATTTCTATGTGTCTTGAAGTCACAAAGGCAATGGAAATGCTTTTGGGCCAATTTATGTACCGGGAGAGGGCAGTTGGAGAGAATCTCTAAAATGTCTGCATTGCACTGTGGCTAAATATGTTTTTTTTATAAAAGAAAGTGGCCCAGTTTGTGGCATGGCAGAAGATAGGGAGGTGATAGTAGAAATGGCAAAAATTATAGGACTCCCTCCTACAGGCTAGCCAGGATCAACTCCTCCCCCAAAACAGTGCCGCCTGGCCTAGGCTCTAGAGTTGGTAAAAGAGGCATAAACAGGGGGCAATTCCTGTTCCCACCAGGGAAGGACTCTGAAATCATGGCTTCAGCATCAAGATGGTTCTCAAATCAGCATCTCAGAATGTTACAGCTCAAGGGTGTAAAACCTTATTTGAATTTCATTTAGAAAACAAGCCTGGACACTCCAAAACAATAAGCAGAAATTTAAAAATAACCAAACACGTTGCAAATGAGATTATTAACAAATTCACTTTTAAATTGACTGCTGGCACTAATCCAGTCAGGACATGTGGACCTGGAGCCGTGCGTGGCTCACACCCCACGCCACATGCTGCCTGGGCAAGACTGCAGGCACAGTTCTTTCTTGTTTTTATTTTTTTGCTTTAATATAGAAAAGACCTTCAGTTGGTTTAATAACCTTTCTTTCTTGAATAAGGAGTTCCTGTTTGCAATCACATGAATAGAAAAAGACCTGCTCTAGAAACTCTGGGAGATGATTTCATGCTTAGCTACAAAAATAAGGTTTTGAAAGAGCAGAAGGGATGGAATAATGACATAATGAGCAATTTCTTGTGAGGTAAATTATTACTCAGGATTTTTTAACGATCTTTAAAAAAAGCAAATAATAATAATTACAATCCTGCAAATACTGTTGCCTGGTGGGAGGCAGCAGTAGCTTTGCTGGAAATACTGCCAGGTGCCTGCACTTCCTCCTACCACACTGAAGCCTGAAACATTATAGACCCAGGAAAAGTCCGGTGCTCACCAACCGGCAGTGTCTCCTTGCTTTGATTCTCCTGCACTCCCAGCGGTACAGGGAAGGACAGACACCGTGGCGAGTTTCTTTCCCCCGTCTGGGTCAGAGTAAAGTTTGAGACCTCAGGTCAATTATAAGCTAGCAAGAGCTGGTACAAATGTTGCTATTGGGGTGCAGGTGTCATCCGAATACCCATGGTCTACCCACAATTGGGTAATTGAAATTAGTTGGAGGAGCAAAGGAGAGGGTGCATGCAACCTGAATTCACAGGTCAGCCTCTCCTCCTCGTCCTGGTGTTCCCATTAGACTCTGCTTCACCGAGCTCGTGCTTTTGATCTTCTCCACCACTTCACAGCGACTGGGACCCATTTGATTCCCATTCTCCAAAGCTTTACTAATGACAGATATCTCTCTTTGCATTCAGTTGAAGATTTTGGCTGCGCTTTGGGAGAGAGTTGGTGAGAGCAGTTAGGAAGGTCTAGGAAGAGGGAAAGCACAAGGAGGAATGATTCTCTACCCGCATCAGAAACTCTCAGCCAGGAGGAGGCAGCTGATCTGAGGCAGCCGCTTACAGTGCTCTTGACTATTCCTGGTCTGATTGCGCTCTCTCTCCCACTGCTGTCAGGAAGGAGTCCTGTGTCTGTCTTCCTCTCAGCTCCTATGTCAGCACATTCAGTACATGTGACACAAGATTGTCACCAGAATCAGCCTGGGCCTCCCCTTGTCAAAAGGACCATCAGCGCCTGACCCTGCTCTTCCCAAGTGACTCAGGCTCTGGCAGGTGCTGCGAGTTAAAATTGAGTTGTGTGGCAGCTGGTCTTGGAACCCCTGTGACAGACCAGCATGCCTGGAATGGGGACAGTGCAGAAGCTGCCCTCGTGGTCTGCGCCTACACCACTCCTCCTTCTGGACAATATTGCTGCTTTCAAAAAAAAAAAAAAAAAGCTGTTTTATCTTAAATGAAAAAAAAGTGTTTTCTTTTCTTGCTTGTTTACCCAGTGCTCACCATTTTAAAATCATGCAGCATCTTCATTAAGGCGTAAACTTAAACAAAACATTACTCCTACTTACATTTTTCTCCATGTACCAACACACACCTCAGCAAGCTCACAGACAACAGTCACCTGGCAACAGTTTTTCATACATTCAATGATTTCAAACTCACATTTCCCTCCAGCAGAGCTATATATTTCACCTTTTCTCTCCCTCTTATGGCTCAAGAAAAAAGCAGCCGAGAAAGGGAAAGTATATTCTGTTTTATCAGTTATAAATGATTAGAGCCCTGGTGCACAGATTCGCACACTGGCGGGGGGTGTGGCCTGTGGGGATTGGCCCACTGTGGACCTGTCCTTTGAGCGGCTGCTCCCACTGTGGGAGCAAATTGACCACCAGGGGGCAGCTCCTGTGTTGAGCGTCTGCCCCCTGGTGGTCAGCGCGCGTTGTAGTCATTTTGGTCATTCTGCTGTTTGGTCACTGGGCTTTTATATATATATTAGAGGCCCGGTGCACAAAAATTTGTGCACTCGGTGGGAAGAGGGGGTCCCTCAGCCCGGCCTGTGCCCTCTCGCAGTCTGGGACTCCTCGGGAGATAACAACCTGCTGGCTTAGGCCTGCTCCCGGGTGGCAGAGGGCAGGCCCAATCCCTAGGTGTAGCCCCTGGTCAGGCTCAGAGCAGGGCCGATTGGGGAGTTGGGGCGCTGCCCCTGTCATGCACAGAGCAGGGCGGATCAGGAGGTTGCGATGCCACCCTCAGTCACGCTCAGGGTAGGGCCGATTGGGGGGTTGGGGCACCGCCCCCTGTCACACTCAAGGCAGGTTTGATGGGGAGGTTGCGGTGCCACCCCCTGTCACTCACAGAGCAGGGCCCATCAGGAGGGTTGGGGCTCTGTACCCTGTCACGCACAGAGCAGGGTGGATCAGGGGTTTGGGGCACCGCACCCTGTCACACTCAGGGCAGGGCCGATGGGGAGGTTATGGCTCTACCCCGTCACACACAGAGCAGGGTCCATGGGGGGGGGGGGGGTTGGGGCACCGCACCCTGTCACACACAGAGCAGGGCCAATCAGGGGGTTGGGGCACCGCAGCCTGTCACACACAGAGCCACAGGGCAATCAGGGCGTTGGGGAGCTCCGCCCTATCAGGCACAGAGCAGGGCTGATCAGGGGGTTGGGGCGCCTTCCCCTGTCATGAACAGAGCAGGGCGGATAGGGAGGTTATGGCCCCGCCCCCTGTCACACACAGAGCCGCAGGGCGATCAGAGGGTTTGGGCGCTGCCCCCTGTCACGCTGATCCCGGTGCTGGGAGCATATTACCCTTTTACTATATAGAGGCCTGGTGCACGGGTGGGGGCCGGCTTGTTTGCCCTGAAGGGTGTCCTGGATCAGGATGGGGGTCCCCACTGGGGTTCCTGGCCAGCCTGGATGAGGGAATAATGGCTGTTTGCAGCTGGTCACACACCCTTCATGGTGGGGGTCCTCACTGGACTTCCTGGCCAGTCTGGTGAGGGGCTGAGGGCTGTTTTCAGGCTGGCGGGTGACTGAAGCTCCCAACCGCTCCTTTTTTTCTTTTTTTTGTTTTTTTATTCTGGGCCAGCTTTAGCTCTGAGGCTCCAGCTCTTAGGCCTCCGCTGCTGAAAGCAGGTTTCTGGCCTTTGTTTACCTTCTGTATTTGAAACAATGTTGCGATCCTGCTGGCTGAAGCCCGGCGACTAAAGCAGGTTTCTGGGGTTTTGTTTAGCTTCTATATTTGTAACATAGTTGCTTAGAGTTGCAGCTGAGAGGCCGGCAGCGGCAGGCGGGGAACGTTGGAGTCCTCTGTCACTGAAGCAAGCAAGCCTTATGTTCGCTTCCAGCTGCCTGGCTGCCGGCCGCCATCTTGGCTGGCAGTTAATTTGCATATCACCCTGATTAGCCAATGGGAAGGGTAGCGGTCATATGCTAATTACCATGTTTCTCTTTTATTAGATAGGATATATTTGTGGCCTGGTGCATGAAATTTGTGCACATTAAAAGGGGATTAATTAGAGGAAATATTTTAATATTGCTATTTGCCCTTTATAATAGAAGTGTCAGAGATGAAAGAAAATTAGTAAAATGTATATGAAAATCTTCCTCCTGTCAGAGTCTGGGGTGCACCATGGGACCTAGAGTCAAGTCTCTGCCCACCCACGTGCGCCTCGAAATCACGTGAGACCCAGATCCAGCCGGCCCCACCCCCATTGAGCTAGATCCAGACCTGGCTGGTCTCACCCTTGTCAAGCCCCACTGGGCGGGGTCGCAGCCTCAGCTCCCCTGGCCCGGTGCTGGGTGGAGGGCACAGCCTTAGGTCCCCCGTCAAGCCCCACCAGGCGATGGGCATGGCCTGAGTTACCCCATCAAGCTCCGCCTGTCGGGGAGTGTGACCTGAGGTCCCCCAGCCCGGTGCCGGGGTGGGGGGTGCGTCCTGGGGTCCCCCAGCCTGGGCTGGGTTCGGGAGTACAGCCTGAGGTCCCCCCTTCCAGCACTGGGGTGGAGGGGAACACTTTGAGTCCCCCATCAATCTCTGCCTGGCAGGGGGTGCAGCCTGAGGTCCCCCGTCAAGCCCTGCCAGGTGTGGGGGCGTGGCCTGAGTTACCCCGGCCTGGCACCAGGGTGGGGGGAGCTGCCTGAGGTCCCATGTCAAGCTTTGAGGGGGGGAGTACTGGGGGGGCCACAACCTCAGGTTCCTGCTGATTGCTAGTTAAGGCTCATTATGTGAACTTGGCCTCTGCTGTGGGTGTAGCCATCTTGTGTTATGGAAACCCCATCTCCACTGTGGGTGCTGTCATCTTTGTGGCAGAGTGATGGTCAATTTGCATATTTTCTCTTTATTATATAGGACTAGAGGCAGGATGCGTGAAATTTGTGCAAGGGGCTCAGCCCTCGCAGCCCTGGCTGTCTTGACTGGCCCTTGCAGTTCCTCACAGTCCCTCGCAGCCTCGGCTGGCCCTTGCAGCCTTGGCCAGCTCTCAGCGCTGGCTTCGTCCAGAAGTTCATCCAAAAGGACATTTGGAAGGTCATTTAGCTGTTTGGTCTAATTAGCATATGAGCTTTTTATTATATAAGAAGATAGATTGCTTTAACTGTGTAAATATTTTCTGTAATAGTTTACTAATCCATGTGTGACTTTTTCTCTAAGTGACCAGGTATTATTAGAATTAGGTTCCATTGCAAGTGACAGAAAGGCCTAAATGGAGTGATTTAAACAGAGAAGAATGGACATGCAGGCTATCCTGGGCTGGCCCAGCAGTGCCCAGCTCCCTGGGAATCCAGGTTCATCATTTCTGATTTATCTACCATCCTCATCTGTTCCTTTGTCTGAGGTGGCTGTTGATGGTCCATTTGTATTCTCATTTCAGATACCAGGAAGAAGAGAGGAGAAATAAAAAGCTTACTCCTTCACTTCAAGGTTACTTCCTAGGACAGTGGTCGGCAAACTCATTAGTCAACAGAGCCATATCAACAGTACAACAGTTGAAATTTCTTTTGAGAGCCAAATCTTTTAAACTTAAACTATATAGGTAGGTACATTGTTATTAACTTAATTAGGGTACTCCTAAGCTGGCCTTTGCTAAAAACGTCCTCAATCTGATTGAGGTACATTCGCTGAGGTCGACCCCTTCCAACTCTCCCATCCACACTCGTCTTGTATACTTGTTTCAGATAGACGAGTGTGGATGGGAGCGTTAGAAGGGGTCGACTTCAGCGAACGTACCTCAAAACAATGTACCTCCTCCATGCTGCATATCCCACGGCCTACCTGCGCTGTGTCGCCCGACCGACCGACATCCCCCACTTCTTCTAATGCCACTTCTTTAAAATAGACTCGCCCAGGCCAAAAACCGACTTCTGCGCATGGGCCACGAAGTTTCAATCGCACTGTACATGCGTGCCCGCACGTGGTATTTTGTGGAAGAGCCACACTCAAGGGGCCAAAGAGCCGCATGTGGCTCGTGAGCCATGGTTTGTCGACCACTGTCCTAGGAGTTTCAAAACACATTTCTGGTTATATTCCATTGGCCAGAACTTGGTTATAAGGCCACACAGAACTTCAGTGCAGTCTTTATTTTGTGCCTTCATGTGGCCAGCTGACATTCAGGGGTTCTGTCACTGAGGAGAGAGGAGGATGGATATTGAAGAACACCTAATAGTCTCTGCTATAGGTCAAATATTAAAATTTAGATAAACTGCAGAATTCATATTCATCTCTAGGTCTTTTGTTCTACTAGATGAAATACTTTCTTTTCTTTTCTTGAGAGGAATAGACGACAGAGACAAACATGCAAACTTGACGTGAGTTGCAGTTGTTAGCAGGTTTTGAAAACTTCCTGGTGGATTGCACAGAGGCTTAGACACTATTGATAAACAATATTGGAACTTGACTGTGCTCCCTGTCACCCTGAGGAATTCAGAGTGAGGTCTATCTTGGTGCCCACCCAAGGGCATTTTCATTAAGTATTTCATGAAAAGAATTTCCTGTGAACCGCAGGTCACAGCATGGAGACAAGGTTATAGATTACCAGCTATTGAAACAAAACATAGCTTGTAGCTGAAAAGTATCTGGCATTTTAAGGAAAGGTTGAAGATGCTTAGTAATGCCCTTGGGTTTAAAGACAGCGAGGGTTTAAAGCTTCCTTACAGAATGGGGCTTGGCATCTAGGTCTTCACCAGCTGCCGGTTTTCTGGGCCAGCAGGACCATCCCATCATTGGTTGAATATTTTCCAGTGGTTACATCTACACAATTAAAACGTATTAGTATATAGATGCCTATTCCTCACCCCCGGGATGCTAATTTATTGGCCTGGAATAGGGCCAGACAGTGGTATTTTTTTAAGTTCCCCAGATAATTCTGGCACTCAACTAGGCTTGAGAACTAATAGATTAAATGCCTCCAAACCAGACACGTATGAACTCATACAGGAATCACATGGGGAGTACCATCAAACCAAGAGTAAGTCCATGAATAACTTTCATCTTTGGGAGGTGGTTTAGTCCATACATTCAGTAATTTATTACTTTGCGTTTATATTTTTGAAGATTCAGTAATAGTTAAAAGCAAAGACTTGGAGTCAAGTTTGTGTGTATCCAAAACTCAGTTCTACCAATTAACAGCTGTGCAATTGGGAACAGTCATTTAATGTTTATATGGTTTCCTTTCCTTACCTGAAATGGGGTTTGTGGGATTCTATGAAAATAATTTTTTATTATTCCATAATTATATTTTATAGTATGTCTTTAACATTGTTAGGACAGATATCATTAGTATACTTTGGTGACTAAATACTTACAGGGAAGTTAAGTACTTTACTCTGGGTAATTTCATTAATCATATTTGTGCATCTCTCCAATGTGTAATTCCTGACTGGTTTAGACCCTCTGAGAACATAAAGTGTATATGTACTATCTGGGGGAATTAGGCAGCCAAGTCATGTGTATAGAAGGGACAAAGTAGAAATATAGACAGTATATTATAGTGGAGGTTGCATATTAACTACTGAATTTATTTTCACTGTGGTCCATTTTTTTGCAGAATAGAGTACTTCTAAATTCCCCTTGTGGGCTTTGTGGTCAGGTGACTTAATTCTTGCAATTGGAATGTGAGTAAAAATGTCATGTGTCACTTCTGGGTCTGGACCTTAATTTCCCACTGGGTGGTACCTATATGTGGCAGACTATGTAGAAAATACTGCCCTAAAGAGCAGTGGAACAATAAAATTGAAGAATTCCATGTGCTGCAGGAAAATCCTGATGTGAAATGCCCTAGGTCAGTGGTCGGCAAACTGCGGCTTGCGAGCCACATGTGGCCCTTTGGCCCTTTGAGTGTGGCTCTTCCACAAAATACCGACTTCTGTGCATGGGCCACGAAGTTTCAATCGCACTGTCCGTGCGTGCCCGCACGTGGTACTTTATGGAAGAGCCACACTCAAGGGGCCAAAGAGTCGCATGTGGCTCGTGAGCCGCAGTTTGCCGACCACGGCCCTACGTTGTTGTACAAGAGGTAAATTAACTTTGTTCTTTAAGTGGCTCAGTTGTTGTGTTTATTTGATAGGGATGCGTAGCATAGCCTTGCCCTGACAATACTATTTACTAAGCTTCCAATTAGTTGGACATTCTACAGACAGTGATTCTGCAGAATAGCAGCAGCAGCAAGTAGCACCCATGAATTTATTAGAAATGGGAATTTATTAGGATCTCAGGCCCCACTCCAGATCTTCTGAATCAAAAACTTGGGTGTGAGGCTCAGGAGTCAGTGTTTTGACACATTCTTCATATTACTCTAAAACAGACTGAAGTTTGAGAACCACCGTTATGGGGGGAGAAGAGGTTAGGGAAGGGTAGGAGAGTAGAGTAGACTTGAAGTGCTTTAAGAAATGAACTTGCAAATTGAATTCCAGGGTTTGAATCCTGGCTCTGCCACTTGCTCTCCGGGTGACCTTGGGCATGTCAGTCTGTTTCTCAGTTTATTTATCTATATGGTGGGATAATAATTGTACTAGGATGATAATAATGGAATTGTTGTGAGGATTAAATTAGTCAATATGTATAGTGCATTTAGAACAGAGCTTGGCATGCGATGAATATTATAACAGTTTTTTACGCAATGAAGTTGTGTTGCTGAGTGAAAATTGATCTGTATGAACAAAAGGTGTAGAGGTGGGTCACATAGCCTGTCTATAGGAAACAGTGGATCTAAGATTTATCTAATAATTGAATACACATGTATTCCCTTGCGTGGACACTACAAGAACATAACTCAAGAATTCTGTTGTTATTGAGCTCTTCCTGACATTGAGTCTCCTTCTTCTAGTCCCAACTCTGCAAAGTTGCATAGAATAAATTTGATTCTTTTTCTACATTGACAGTCATTCTTCTGGAGTGATAGTGGCAGTGATTACTCCAGAGGAATCTGTCTATTTATAAAAACAACACTCTGGTCTCATTAAAAACAACAACATTTCAACATAATAGCTACAACTTCCCCCTCTTGCTGCCATTCCTCCACACTCAATCAGCTTTGTGATTTCTCCCTTCCCTCTAGATCTCAAAGCCTGGTCACATTATCCAACTATGCCCCCAAGGCAGGAGGGAGCCTTCAGGGGTCTATAAGCTAGATTTTAGCACTGAGGTTCTGGGGCGGAAGGGCCACATTGCCTCTAATACCTTTGAAGAGTAGGTAACAGAGTCATTATCCTTCAGGGGTCGCCTTGCGAGCTCTTTGTTTCCTCGGTCCGCTGCCCTCCTGTAGACAGCTGTCAGGTCAAAGCCACGCTCTCCAGTGTGGACTCATTGCTTTGCATTATCAAGGGGCCATACTGCACAACACAGTTGTAGTTGTGCTGGAACCAAGTCATAGGATATTGTATCAATACTCTATCATAGGTCCCCTTTAACTCCCAGGTAATAGTAGTACAGGCTCTCTTGTCTCTTCCTTCATATCACACCCAAGTCCTAGTTGGTATCATTCCATTTCAAGATGCCTCCCATGCATTAAACACACACAAAAACAGCACCGTCCCTTGACCCCCAATCCTTCCTCCAGCTACCACTCCCCTACATTAGCAAAACGTCTTCAAAGAACTTTTTGTATATGCTGTCTCTACTCCTTCATCTCATATTCTTTTGGTGTAAAAATACATATTTATTGAGCATTAGCTCTTTGCAAGAGACTATATTAGGTGCTGGGGTAAGTACAAAGAAAAAAACACACAGATAAGATATTAAGGGCTTTAAACATGGGTTTTTCTGACTCCTAACTCTGACTTAGACTCCACTCTGTCTTGAAATGATCTAATATCTGTAATTCTAGCCAATTTCTAGTCAGTTTCAAATGTGGTTCTCAATCATTCCCGTATTCATCAGAAGACCCTCCGGGGGGCCAGAGTTACAAAGCACCAAGGCATTTAACAGCTTATCTGTCTGATTTTAATGTTCTATAAAAGCTACTTTTTATCGAAAAACCTGGGCTTTTACATCAAGTGATTTGACATTAATGCATATACCTCTTTAGAAGTAATCAAAGAACTGAGGTTTTCTATCAAAGTACCTGATTGCACTTTAAACTTTATTTTTCTATGAAATGGCATGAACTGAGAACACTTCTTATGATTTAGGAACGATTATACTCCTCTCTATTCCACCCTATCTTATATATAGTAAATAATAAGTTCAGGCTTACAATCATAGAAGAGAAATTCCAAGGTTTGGTATAAACACAGTTTATTATTGCTGCTGGGAGGGTATATATTTCAACATTAAAAAGACCTTGCTAGTTTATTTTAGACTAAAATACCAGCAAATGTACACACAAGAATCCTTACAATTTTCATTTCCTAAGCAACATTTAGTCAAGTATTAGAATCTTAGCTCTGCTCTGATATTGCTTTCAGAACCAGGAGATACTGCTTTCCTAGGAGACTCATGCTTCTTCTTATTAGAAGCTCAACATCTGTTTCTCTGCGGCCGAAAGAGAATGTGGCTAATGAATAATAATAATAAAAAAAGGAGAAAACCTGAAATCAGCAGCAACTTCAAATCTCAGCAATTAGAATGCAGGGCTCTGTGACTTGGCATCCTTCGGAAATATATTGTGAAATAGGGTAAGAGCAAAAAAGACTTAGGTTGAATATCAGAAAAAATTCAGGAGAGCAACACATATTCAAAAGAAATACGTCTTCTGAGCAGTAAGGGACACACTTGGAATCAGACTAGACCCAGTGTAGAAAAATATACTGAAGAAGTACTCTTGACCAGTAGAAAATGCATGCAGTGACCAAAAGATGATTTTCCCGTTATTAATATGAGGATTTCTAAGTAGTTTTTATAAATCTAAAAATATATCTAGTTTGAGATGCATGTAATTAGTCTGAGAAAATGTGGGTACTTACTATAAGCATTCACTGTTGCTCTTTTCTTTTTTGTGTGCTAAAAAACCACATACACACACACACACACACACACACAAAGTATTTTTAATCTTTTTCTTTTTCTCCACCTTGAGGCATGATGAATAAGTGAGTTGTTATTTGTAATACATACTATGGAATGAAGATTAAATGTTCGTCTTTGTGGAGAAGAAATTTCTTGCAACCAGATATGTTATGGCTTCCTTCTAGAAATGCGTTGTAGTTTCACATGATGAGAAAAGTATCGATTATCTAAGTATATGCAGGCATACATGAGGCACTGAGCAGACAGATTTGCACAGTTACAGCTAATCTGGCGTCTTGGCAATCTCTCTCACTCTCAGAGCGATTCAGGTGAAATTCCCTAATGTTTAGTAGGAAGCCCAGTTGCCTCTGGGCTGATCTGTTCTGAGTGATGGCTCTGAGGAATAACATTGCAAGCTCCTGAATTTGGTTGATGCAGGCTTTGCTTTTCAATTAATCTAGGATTTCAGGGACAGTGTAATTCCAGTATTAATAGCTCAGTGTTACCAATCAAAATCAAAACCTCTCCCGATACCCGGCGAGTTCACAAAGTTGAGAACACAAAGAATTATGACTGACGTCTGTGTACATTCTCAGCCAGATGCGAAGGTCCTTAAAACATCGCCCATGCTAGCCAGCATTAGGCTCACCACCTTCTGTTTAGGACTGCTTGTGGCCCAGTTCTTACCAAAATGGGAGTAATCACGCAGGGGTTTTGAGCTCAGCCTGGTCTCTGCTTCTGCAGTGGCTTCCTTACTGCCTGTTAAAATTCTACCCCCATCACGGTCCACTCCCAAGGCCACCTTCTCCACGAAGCCGCTCCGGACCCTGACTACCGCAAGCCACCTGGTCTGCATGGTCTCCATTGCCCCTCCCATTGTCTGTTGCTTCCTCATTGCCTTTCCCACAGTCTCCTTTTCGTATTTACTTGAGTCTTTCCCTTCTCCCCAGCAGGCTATACCTGAGCCAGAAACCGGTACTTAGTCATACTTCCCATGGCACCTAGTGTGGTGTCGTGCATAAACTGTGTGTCTGACGTGAAACCCATTCTCTAGTAACAGTGAGCACAGGCTTTATATCAGGCACTGGGTGGACACGATGACAGGCTGTAAATTGGTATCCTCAAAAATGATCAAATTGGTGCATAGTTAAGACTTGTGAAAAGATAACTATTTTATAAGGAAGAAAATAAAAGAAGTCAAATGAGAGGTAATAAACACAAAATGGGAACATCAGTATGTATGTGGTATAGGACAGCATGGAGTAGGCATGAGTGCCAAAGAAAACTTTACAAAGAAAATGCCAGCTAGTCCACGAAGGATACTAGGGACAAAGATAGGAATCCATAGAGGAGCCAGAATCCCATGCAGAAAAGAATAAAGGAGCAAAAAGGTCAACCTGGATGACCAGGTATATGCCAAGTTCTTAAAGGCTTAGGGAAAAGCTTATTCAGTGCCAGTCAGAAACCATTGCAAGACACTGTCTCAGGAAAATTCATCTGTGTTCGTGTGTAAAATGTTTTCAAGGGAGTTCTTCTAACACACATTCAAGGCAATTCTCCATGTAAAGAATGACAATCATCTATGCTTGTACCGTAGACATGTTCACAAGATATTCATTGCTTTACATGGTGAGCATAAAATTATTTTTGTTCAACTTTTATAAAACTCGGAAATATCACTAGCATGTAACACAAGATAAATGTGCACGCTGCATTCGTGCACAATGTAGTTCTGGTTCATAAGGAAGAGTGTCCTGAGACAATGTGCTTGCACCATTTTATTTAGCTTTTAAGACTTTCTCAGAGACTAACCTTCAAAGATCTCAAAAGTAAATATTCTAGCTGAATAGAAATAGACAAAGTGCAGAAACTTAAAACTCACAGATTTTTTCTTGAAAAAAATGTTGCAATGACTTCTAAACTTCCTTGAGACATGAGAGATTCACAAGGCCCACTCAGCCATCTGTTTTAGTTGATTTCAGACCATTTCCATCTTTTCCAAAGACACAGAGACAAAGTGTGTGAGAGCAAGTGTGCGCGCGCACGCACACACACACACACACACACACACACACACACACAACAGTGTTCTCCATATCAAGTTTTAGAAACTGTTCTTTTCTTGGTTTTATTTAACCAGTTATTTAGCAATAATATTTGCTTTTATAAAGTTATGGTTATTTTTAAAATAACAGAAACTTTTTTATACCTTTTTTTCTCTTTTAGCAGCAAAAAAGCAACTTGGACGATTATAGCAAACTTTAAAAGTCAATGTTACTAAGTGTCCCTTCCATGGTCACGGGATTATTTAGTTTGTATTTTTATACAGTATTTAGAAGCTTTTGGGGGATGCTGTGGAAAGTGTTCTTGTTAAGAATTATGAGATGCACATCTAAATATGTATTATGAGAGTGTTATGGTTTGAATCATGTGTCCCCAAAGGATATTTTGAAGTTCTAGCCTCCTGGTACTCAGGATGTGACCTAATTTGGAAACAGAGTTTTTGTAGAAGTAATGTGGTCTTTAGAGTGTCACTATGAAGAGGGATGAGGAGGCTCAGACAGAGGCACAGAGAGAAGGAAGCCATATGAAGAAGCAGGGAGAGGCCATGTGAAATCAGAGGCAGAGATTAGAGTGATGCATCTACAAGCCAAAGGATGCAGAGGTTTGCCAGCAACCATCAAAGAACGTATCCCTAGACTCTTCAGAGAGATCATGGCCTTGCCAACACCTTGATTTTGAACTTCTAATCTCCAAAACTGTCTCAGAATAAATCTCTGTGGGTTGAGCTATTCTAGTACTTTGATATAGCAGCCCTAGCACCTACAGAGAGCCATTACAGTGCAGCTCTGAAAGCAGATGAATTCGAGAATGCCACAGCGGATGGCATTTTTACTCAAACAATTGAGAAGAGCACAAGTAGGCTTTCCCCTTAAGGACCTCGCACACCACTGATGCTTTTGCCATGATCTAAGGCAAAGAAATGTTGTCAAAAAGTATCAATACCAGCTATCATTGAGGGCTTCAGTGCCAAGTCCTGTTCTAAGCACTTTCTATGTGTCATCTGGTTTATTCCTACAATTACTTGTATGAGATAGATATTATTATTCCCTTTTACAAGTAGAAGGACAGAGGTTAAATAACTTGCCCAAAGTTACAGAGGTGGTAGAGCTATGGTTGGAACCAAGACAGTTTAGCTCCTGAGCTTGCCCTCCTGCCAGTGTTCACTTCCTTTTTACTTTCCCCAGAATCCCATGGCATTATGCCCTGTTGGAGAAGTGGAATCAGAAAGAAGGGAATCAGTGTTTACAGAGCTCCTAAGTGAGTGACATACTTGGATATGTTATCCTGTTTTATTATTTAATACTCATAACAAATCTTCAAGGCAGTTGTTATTTGTATAGCTTACAGATAAAGCATATGTGTCATATAGTTTGTAAATGGTGCCAGGATTTGAAGCTGAATCTAATAAATGATATTTGTTCAGTGCCTACTCTGTGCTAGGTACTTTGTTTCTTTTCCCTTTGATCTTTACAGCAATCTCATCAGGGAGTTGTCTTTGGGAGTCATGCAAATGAGGTACCAGGAATGAACAGCAAATCTCGAGTAAGTTTCAGCCTGTGGAAGCAGGCTTGCTCTGGGTTGCTGTGCTATATTGTCTATGAGATGTGTAGGCTATAGATCATACAGAACTTCTTGTGGTTAAGAGAGAAGGTGTGAAACAAGTGAGAGAAAGGGCATTGGCTTTAGGCTGTGCTACATGCATAAATACTAGTAGGTGTGGAGCTTTCTAAAGTTGGGACAAATGCATCAGTGGAAAGGAAACATGGCATGTGAGGTTAAGCTAGTTTCTGGCTGTGGAGAAGGTAGTTCCCCATGGATACATATGGGACTGAAAGCTTGATCCTGAGGTAGGAACCATTGGCTTTTTTTACAGTCCCATCATGTGTCTAGGTTAGATTAGCCGTTGTCTGAGCCAGGTGGCAGGTGCCCATGCATGACTTACTTGATGTCTAGCCAGTATTCTTTTTTTGTTAATCCTCACTTGAGGATATTTTTCCCATTGATTTTTTTTTTTTTTTTTTGGAGAGAGTGGAAGGGAGGGAGAGAGAGGGGGAGAGAGAGAAACATAGATGTGAGAGAGACACATCGATTGGTTGCCTCCTGCACACGTCCCGACCAGGACCGGGGATTGACCCTGCAACCAAGGTATGTGCCCTTGAGTGGAACTGAACCCATGACCCTTCAGTCTGCGGGCCAACACTCTAACCACTGAGAAAAACCGATGAGGGCAAGCCAGTGTTCTTGACTGTAAAATGTCCTCAGATTCTGTGAGTCAGATTGGCTTCTGCCTATGTTTAAATTACTCCAGGAAACCTTCGTGTATAGCTGTTGAAAAGGTTCCAGGTATCAAGCACAGGTATAATTCCCATTTTCCTGATAAGGATCTGATACTTAGAGAGATAAAGTACCTTGTCCAAGGTTAGATAGCTAATAAATGAATAGCCAGGATTTGAAGTGTGGTCTATTGATGATTACGACATATATCAGAGTATAGCAACATATTCTCTTGCAGAATTTGTCACCTGTCTTGCTTGTATAATTTTTATTTCAGCAGTTTCTCCTGTTATTCAAACTTTATGTGAAGCTATTCCAGCAAGCATGTGTAATAGAGAATAGCATCAAATCTTGGACAGTCTATATTTAGAAACTATTTTGGATGCCACTCATCCTTAAACTATTGCTGAATTTTTCTACACATTCCCCACTCCTCAGCATTCTTTGCTTCACAGAAAATTGTCAGGAAAAACTTATTAAAAATGGATCACTAAAACCTGTAGTGGCTCACCTTTCCAATAATAAGTGCTTCTAGCTTCTGTGCCATGCGACTCAGCTTTGGAACATTTTAAACACACAGGTGTTCATGTCTTGCCCTGGACAGATGCTTTTAGGCTGGGTACTGAGCAAATAGGTCAGTGATGGCGAACCTATGACACACGTGTCAGAGGTGACACACGAACTCATTTTTTTTGGTTGATTTTTCTTTGTTAAATGGCATTTCAATATATAAAATAAATATCAAAAATATTAATCTTTGTTTTACTATGGTTGCAAATATCAAAAAATTTCTATATGTGACACGGCACCAAGTTAAGTTAGGGTTTTTCAAAATGCTGACACGCTGAGCTCAAAAGGTTCGCCATCACTAAAATAGGTTATGTATACAAAAGTAATTTTTTAATTATGAAGGGTTATATGTCCATAATAATCTTTCCATCCCCCACAAAAAAATCCCAGCATGAAAATAAAAAGTCTATATCTTACCTTCAAAGTCATTTCCAGCTTCAGGAACAACTTCTTACTGGTACAACTTTGGTTCCTTTTAGAACTGGTTCCTAATGCCAGGTAATAGCTTTCATAAGAAAATGCTTCATGGGTGGATCTGACTCACACCAAATATTGCCACATACTGATTATAGGATGAGAAGCAAGCTCATTGAGCTGACATCCAAAGTTCCTCATCTTCTTACTCTAATTCCATCTTTCTCTGGTCTGATGTTCTAGGCACAGGCATTTTCCAGATTCCAATGTATTATTTCACGTTGTTCTCTCAGAGTGGTATGTCCTAACCTCCATTCTCTACCTATGATTTTTATTATTACGATGAACTCACTTCAAATGAAATTCCTCTATGAAAGTGTCATTTCATCTATTTTTAAACTGTTTTTTTGGGGGGTCATTTTCCCTGATACTTCCAGAACACTTATTTTATTCTACTAAGAACTATGTGATGACATTGCACGCTATGCTTATTTAACTCACCAGAATCGAACTGCAGACCTTCACAGGAGAGTAAAAGCAAGAGATGATGAGTAGAAATCTGTTGTTCCCACAGTTGGAATCAGTTCTCCAGGTGCTTTTTAAGGTGTTGATCCATGTGAAACTGTTAAAGTTGGACTCTACTCAATTTTCATGTTACATTCTAACTTTGGAACCCCACTTCCCCAGCCAGATACTAGTCCCAGTAATTGTTTGCATGTGTTTGTGCAACCCTCTCATATACTCACTAGAAGCCAGGTGCACGAAATTCATGCACTGGGGGAGGGGGGGGGGGTTGTTCCTCAGCCCACCCTGCACCCTCTTCAATCTGGGACTCCTCAAGGTATGTCCGACTGCCCATTTAGGCCGGATCCCTGTAGGAAGTTAGACTTCCCTCTCACAATCCAGGACTGCTGGCTCCCAACCACTCGCCTGCCTGCCTACCTGATTGCCCCTAACTGCTTCTGCCTGCCAGCCTGATCACCCCCTAACTGCTCCCCTGCCAGCCTGATCGACGCCTAACTGTTCCCCTGCCAGCTGGATCACCCCCAACTGCCCTGCCGTACAGGCCCGGTTGCCCCCAACTGCCCTGCCCTGCCGGCCCCATCACCCCAAACTGCCCTCCCCTGCAGACCCGGTTGCCCTCAATTGCCGTCCCCTGCCGGCCCAGTCACCCCCAACTGCCCCCCTGCCTGCCCAGTCACTCCTAACTGCCCTCCCCTGCTGGCCATCTTATGGTGGCCATCTTTGACCACAAGGGAGCGACCATCTTGTGTGTTTGAGTGATGGCCAATTCGCATAGTGTTTGTGACTAATTAGCATATCAGGGCTAATTAGCATACCCCTCTCATTATTGTGTTGGAGTGATGGTCAATTTGCATACTGGTTGTGAATAATTAGCATATCTGCCGTGACTAATTAGCATACCTGGGCTAATTAGCATATCCCTCTCTTATTAGATATTTGACTACTTGTACACCAAGCACTAGTTGAGTACTCCCCTATTTCTTAGTTTCTTGAAAAAGGAAGTAACTGCTAAGCAGAGCTTAGTGGTTAAAGTTCTGGGCTTCGGGGTTACTCTGCTAGGATTTGAATCTCACCTGTACCTCATCCTTGGGTGAATGACACATATTCTAGTTTATCTAGGATGGTCCCTTTTTGTACTGACTGTCTTGGCATCCTATGTAGTTAGTGCCTCCTTTACTCTAAAAATGTTCTGGTTTAGATGAAAAACTATATAATCACCCTTCTTTGGCATATCTGACTTATTTTCTTTAAGCCTCAGCCTTTTGGGCCTTAGAATGATATCTACTTAGACTTATGTCTAAAGCATGAAGAACAGAACCCTGCACATGGTGAACTTATGTTATCCATTAGCCATATTTCTTTAATGTTTTGTTTACACGTGGAGTTGTTTAAGTCACACAGTTGAGAACTCACTCACCAATAGTCAGGGCTGTGGCTTCCTCCCACAATAACACTCCCTCACAGTATTTACTTTCAACTCTCAGAAAATTATTTTGATAATACAAATTTTGTTAAACCATGACATTTCATTACCACATAAAAAATTGTCATTATATTTACATATATATATATATATATATATATATATATATATATATGTATCTAGCTAGTCTGTTTATAGATATATAGACACACGTACAAAGATAGGTTCATAAAGCCTTAATGTGAACATGCCCTGCCCTCCCTGATAGGATGCTCTGATGTACTACAAAGCATGTATGACATCTACAATATTCCAATAATCTGAAGAATATGGATAATAAGACATAATCTTTTATGGCTTTATGAGCTCAACTTTCAAATGTTTTTAAGAGCTAAAGGAATTGAAGAAATCAGGAGTCAAAATGACTTCCACCTAATGACATACTAACCAGCTTTTGGGTTTTATAGAGTTAGGGTTGAAAAGCTCTTTTAGAAATACCCTTAAGTTAAAAAGGCAGAGAAAAAGGCAATGATTAATTAGGTCACAAGTTTGTTAACATAAAACTTTGTAGAAGATTTATAGCTTTCTAAGCTACTTATTACTAAGACCTCAGTAAGTGGTTGAGAATCTGACATGTAAAATACGAAACTCACTTAAATAAACAACTACCAAGATCAGAATAAATGGTCTTTGCTTTATAAACCTTGCTCTTTTAGTTGCGAGAGAAGCCATCTAGAATGCAGTCTCATTCCCAGGGTTCTGAGAAACATGCCATTACTCCTTCCACTTTGAGAGAGGAGCCTGCCAATCAAGCAAGCTTATTTTGCAGGTCCTGCAGGGGAGGAATAACCCATTAAGTTTTACTCTCTCTTATTCTTGGTAGCACTTTATCTGAAGTGCCCATTTACCAGCACGCTCTCTAACTGGGCTGAGTTATGATGAAAGTGCTCTCAGAGAAGTCCAGGGCATCTGCTGCAGCCTTTGCCTTACAAGAATGAGTCTCTATTTACAACCAACATAGGTGCAGTGCCCTCTCTAGGATCTACACAGAGCCTACCCCCATGAAGGATCAAAGGAGATTCCATTGTTTTCTGGTTCTCTCACGTCACCTGCTCTACCTTAGAAGTCTGTGGGCTTCTTTTCACCCTTTATAATGACAGATGTAACAGTTCCTCTTGAGATTCAGATCTTAATTTTTCAGTTTTTTTTCATGTCATGATAAAAAATTCTGGGGAATATATAGTGTCAGCTTCCTTTCAGATTCATCATTTCCATATTTTCATCTGCTACAACTGTTTAATTAGGAGAGGCTTCTTTTGGTAGGCTCCTTTTGTATAACTTTAATGAAACTGAAGAGCATGAAATGTGGTTTCCCTGCTTTTAAATGAAGCTACTTTTATAGAAATAAGATGAGAAATGGAGAAATTGTTGGAGTCACAGTGCATGAAATTAAGGGAGCCCAACTGTATTGCCAATAGTGCTTTTCTCTCCTTAAGTTGATGTTTTGAGGACCAAGGTTGTGGTTGATAACAAACAGGGCTGATGCTGCTTTCTTTTTAACATTTTTTTTCAAGTCCATAGTCTTCTGAAAGACATGCCCTTAAAGATTTAATTTGTTGTTGTTTAGGAAAATTGTATGAAGCAAACTCTGTGAGGGGGTGGGCTATTTTCAAACAGCACAAGAACAAATTAACGATGACATCTAGTTATGAGATAAAACCTGAAATTGTGCTGGGTTTCATGTAAAGCAGGATTCAAACATGTAGAATTAGAAAAGGATAATTACAGAAGATTTCAAACAACTTGTACTATAATCAGAAGCCATGTAGTAGGAGGCCCCACCAAACAAATAGGGTATTAGTTTTGCGGGTATTCTAGTCATCATCAACTTTTCTATCATACATTTCTGTCTCTACAAATACAAAGGAAAGGGATGAAGCAACAATTTTCTTATGCATTAATTAATGTAACAACCACTTTGGAAATTCAGGTATCAAATTCAGATGGTCTGCATTGCCTCACTATATAACTTAGACTAATGTCTAATAGGCAGTTTTTTGTGGGGGACAAAAGGGGTAGATTTAAAAACTGGTTATAAGTGCCAGTTCCAAATTATGAAGCTATTGAGACATTTTTTTTTCTGTTGACCTAGAATATTAGGTGTGATTAATACTCTTAGAACAAAGAGACATTAAGTAACCCCAAGTTTAAGGAGAGAAGTTCCAAGAACTAGCAACAGTTGGGGCCAGAAACCTCCCTCAGTGATTATTAGCTCATGAGCCTCAACCTTCACTGCAGCACCCGCGCACTCCATGCAAGATTATAACATAGCATTGAGGAGGCGAAGACAAGAGAAGTTCATGTGCTCATGTCTCAGTGCTGCAACATTTCCCTTTTCTCCTCAAGGGCAGCTGGGTGTTTGTCTACTTCATTCCCACCCATCATGTAATATGGGGAGTTAGGAGCTGAGGGGTTTGGAGGGTCTGACCAGACCTATTTTCTGTTGTCAGAGGGCTGAGAAGTGTGGACACTTCTTAGAGCCTCCTGATAAACTCAGAAACAACCCTCAGTCAGCACTTGGACTTCTGACCTTCAGGGAGCACAGGTTGGTCATTAAGTGTTAGCCAGGAGATCATGGACCAGCAACCAGGAGGAGGAGGCCACAGTCAGGAACAGTCAAGAACTCTGCATCTTTTTTCCATCTTTCCTCCCACCTACTCTAACTCCAGAGAAGTAAAGTCTTGAAAAGTTAGTCTGCAGTCCCTCATCCACTCAAAGGTCTCAGCCTCACAGAGCTGTCCTGGCCCTGCTCTCTACCTCAAGCTTCTGGAGCCCCAGACCTGGCCTGGGCTGGGGGAGGGGAAGCAAGAGATAAGATTTAAATGAACCGAAACCGGTTTGGCTCAGTGGATAGAGCGTAGGCCTGCGGACTGAAGGGTCCCAGGTTCGATTCCGGTCAAGGGCATGTACCTGGGTTGCGGGCACTTCCCCAGTGGGAAATGTGCAGGAGGCAGCTGATCGATGTTTCTCTCTCATCGATGTTTCTAGCTCTCTATTCCTCTCCCTTCCTCTCTGTAAAAAATCAATAAAATATATTTAAAAAAAAAGATTTAAATGAAATAGGAGAGTAATTTTAAACTGGAGCATGCTCTAATAATTGGGAGTGAACTGGAATGCAAAAGGCTTGCTAAAATGTTGGGTAAAACAAGATTGAAAGCAGTGGTTGGGCAAAAGAAGCAGATTCTACCCAGCAATTCAGTTAAATCAGTTTCCATTTAGTTGTTTTGTTGACTTTTGATCTCTTTTTATAATTTTTTTTTTTACTTTAGGGCAAAATCACTGAAACAATCCCTCTTTAATTGACTACAATTAGGCAAATAAAAGCAACAAATGCTGACTTTTTTTTCAAATCAAAAATCTCTGATGTTTAATGTTACATTAAAAATACTCTGCAAGAGAAGAGACTTCTGTGAAAAAACAACAAAAACATAAAGAACAAGAAATCTATGAAACTCACAAAATTGCTCTGCCTTCTCCATTCTTACCATTTTTTAAACAGTGCAATCAGGTAAATAATGTTATAATTAGTTATTTTTCAGGAATGGTTAATTTTCTATTTTTGCTCTGGGTAATACTTTTTCTATCCTGCTATCCCTCTGTTTCAGTTGGGTGTTTGAGGAGACTGGTGTGTACGGGGGTTTATTGGAGAGTGCTGTTTGCATCACACTTGTGAGGGAATGAAGGTGGCAGGGAGAAGTCAGTTGTGATACAGTCATAACAAAGAGTTGTCCTGAAGTGCCACTTGGGACTGGGACTTTGTCACTTTCTGCATTGACCATTCTTGGATGCAGGATACCCTCAGGAAGGGAATGTGACCTGACTCAACTGAGAGTTTCAGCTGCCAATACTCCCAGCAGTGTGAGCTGGTAAACCACCTAACTGGAAAAAGGAAAACTCAAAACCCCAAACCCAGAACTTCACAGAACCCTCATTTGTAGTGTTTGCCTATTTCCATAGTGTAAATAGTCCCATCATGGCTGATTTCAAACTACTGAATGAGAATTGGGGAGAGATCCCGCACGTCACTGATTCAGTCTTTGGCGGAAGGGTTTTAGCAGTCCCCATGACATCTACCTCAGTTACCTCTTTTCAGGTACAGTAATACTATCAAAAATTTAAACATTTTCAGTTACATTGGGTACACCATATGAATAGTTGCAAGTTTCAATTCAGTGAAATTAAATCACCCAGAGTGAGAAAGTCATTTATATCCCATGATATCCCAATAGCCTATTCTTTTGGCAGTCTCATGCTCTGAACCAACAACAACATCTGCTGGCAATTTATTTGCTATTATTTTCTGCCTCTTTCTTAACCTACCAGATCAGAACATCCTATGTTCACTGTTCCCTATTCACCTATAAGGTAAAGTATTTACTTGTAAAATGTAAATGTAACTTTTGAAATTTTTTCATATTCTGATTGGGATGTCTTTATAAAGACTTCAAACACATAATAATCAATTTCTGCAATCCGCTGCTACCTTTGGCCAATTTTAAATTTATTTCTCTATGACTTCAGCCCTACTGATTTTCTGAAGACTTAGGAAGGGCAGACAGTATAAAAGGACCAGTGAGAACTGAATGGAGAAGTGCCGAATGATGGCGCACGCTGTGGCTATGTTGCCTTTCTGGAACCCATAGTGATTGCTGATCTCAGAGCCTTATCTGCTTTTCTCACACATCATCAGAGATGGGCCTGTCTCCTATTAAAGACTCTCTCTTCCCTTGTCTACTGTGGAATTGAATGTAGTAACCTAACTTCTCTCATTCTTGTCCCTAATATAAGGAAAAATTGTGTGCTTGTAATGTATAAGATGCACACAATATTGTTTTATTAGATGAGACTGTATTACTTGAAAAACTAAAAGAAAGCAGACAGGGCCCATGAAATAAGACACAAGTGGAATTTTCAAAACAATAAGTTATTTTCATTCTTTGTAATAATAGCTATCATGTGTGTCATTGGAGTGTAAAATAGATCCCAATTTTATTTCTCATCTACTTAATTTCTTTGTGAATTGGTGGTTTTCTTTATTTCTGGAGATGGCTTTCTCGAATTACCTACCTTACTTAGACAAGAAAGCTCCAAAGTCATTAAGAAGGGGCATAAATATGCATGATATGTTAGTTATGGCAAAGGCTAAGCTGCCGTAATAAAGGGAACCAGATACAAAATGGCTCAGTAAGATAGAGGTTACTTTTGGTAACAACCAAGCCTGTACAGGTCCAGGTGATAGGGACGGCTGTGCTTCACAAAGGACACGGCCCTTGAGGAGCTCATATGTATTCTGCCTTGCTCCGCCATAGTCACCACCCTCTAGATTGCTGTTCTAATTGGCGAGGCCCCTGATGGGATCTGGAATGCTAGCAGGCTGTCTTCAAGTTCATGGGAAGGGGAAAAGTCCAGAGCAGGAGGTTTCTCTTTAACAAAGTGACAATGAAATTTTAAAATGCAGATGTCACTTCTACTCACATCACTGCAGGCTGGACAATGTTTCTAGCTGGATGGCATGAAAGTATGTGAGGGCAGATTTTGGGGGAGAGCTAGCAGTCTGCCACTCTGGCCCCTAAATATTCATGTATAGATTTCTTACCATCTTCTTGGTCCCAGGAGAGAGTGCCTAAACCCTGATCTATTATGCCATCAGATAGATCAAAGTTTAGGAACTCCAGGTGTGATGGACACTTTTCTTTAACAGGTCCAGGTAAAGTTCTTCATGATCTGGTGACTATAGAGCAATAGACAAATTGTAAACCTAAAATATGCAATTCAAAACTGTCACACAGAGACAGACAAATACCATATGATTTTACTTATATGTGGGATCTAAAGAATAAAATAAACAAAGAAACAAAATAGTAATAGACTCATAAATAGAGAACAGACTGATGTTTGCCACAGATGAGTGGGATAGGGGGACTGTGTAAAAAGGTGAAGGGATTCAGAAGTACAGGTTGGTGGTTACAAAACAGGCACAGGGTCGTAAAGTATAGCATAGGGAACATAGTCAATAATATTGTATTAACTATGTATGGTGCCAGGGGGTACTTGAAATATTGGGGGGATCATATTGTAAAGTATAGATTGTCTAACCACTATGCTGTACACCTGAAACTAATACAAAATAATGTTGAATATAAACTAATTAAAAATAAAACCTCCCACTCAAAAAATGAAAGAATTGGAAAAGTTCTGAGTTATTACAAAAAATTCTGCCCTAGCACTGGAGCAGCGGAGTATGGTCAGTATAGCCCGTTTAACAAACCTCTTTTCTGCTTTTTTAAAAAAATATCCTCACCAGAGGATATGTTGTTATTGATTTTAGACAGAGAGAGAGAAACATTGATCAGTTTCTTCCCATACTCATCCTGTCTGGGGATTGAATCCTCAACCTAAGTATGTGCCCTGACTGGGAATCGAACCCATAACCTTTTGGTGCATGGGATGATGCTCCAACTAACCGAGCCACCCGGCCAGGGCTCAGTTTTGCTTTCTGGAAGAGCTCCCATGTCCATTTTCCTCTGTGGACCCCAGCTCTATCCTTTGCAAGCATCTCACTTGTCAGTTTTTCTCTATCTGAAGTAGGTATTGAAAAGTTTTTGCCATCTGCTCTGGCTAAAGCTGGCCTGAGGCCTAGAGTTTCACCAGACTTGTGATTTCTTTGGTAATCCAATTTCCTAAAAAGGGACATAGACCTTCGATCTATTTGCTTCCAGCCATCCTATTGACAGATAACCTTAAATAAATATTTTTTTTCTAGACGGAGTCCCATGTCTGCTGATCCTCTTTTATTTGCTGGCATCTCTGCCCAGTCCATCCCCAGTTCTTTGGATAGGCTTGGGCTGGAAGACTACACTCTCCCACTGACTTCTGTACTAGATGCATTTCATGCTAAGACACTTTTACAGGAGGTGTTTGACAGGGACCCCAGGTAATAGACTTATGTCCTACTCTTCTCAGGTGTAGATCAGCTTGAGTTTCCAGTTCTGTGAGTCCCGTTTCCAGGTTCTCAGGTGATTTAGATAGCAGACTACAGACAGAGAGCTTCATTGAACAGATGTGTAGTTCTTCCAGGTCTGCCTTCCAACTGGGAAATTCATGCCTGAGTTTTTCTCTTTCTTATGTATCTTATTTAAAGTGACAAGGAACAACTAAGCCCTAAATTTCTGGTTGTTACCCACCACTTTCTCTAGAGTTAAAGCTCCTGGGGCCCGCTTTCTGACTTAACACTGGTGAGAGTTTTGCTAAATGCTTTATCAGCCACAACAAGGGGTACAGAAGGCTAGTGGGCGATCTGGCTCTTCACTGCCTATGACCACCTAATTTCTAAACCAGTTGACAAATATATTTTAGGTTTTGTTACTTAGTGTCCTGCTTCCAGGTGATGATTTTTGTATTAGTCAGGCTAAGGCAAGGAAAAGATTATGCTGCTCTAACAAAACAATCCCCAAATATGACATATATATGAAGTACCAGTCTGGCTGGTCTAGGTCTTAGGATAGTTCTGCTACTCAAGATCACTGGTAGACCTGGATTTCTTCTGTTGTGTTGTTTCACCAGTCCCCACCAATATTTCAAGATAAATTAATATCTTATAAATTACACTATGCTATTACTATAATTTTCCTCCTGTTTCACAAATAGTAAGGATCTAAAGCCTTTTTGCACAAATGCCTTTTTGACTGGAATTGTTAAATTAACCATTGTCTCTTCATTGGAGGCAGTCCAGCCCCCTTAGCAGGCATTTGTGGGGATGTACAGGGCAGTTGAAATGTCTGGTGACTGCTATAAGTATTTAATGACCAAGAGGCCTGAATTTAAGGTGAGGGACATGATTGCAAAATAAGCATTGTCCCACCCAAAGAGTGTGAAAAATTAAGTTTCCTATTCTCGGCCCTCATTTTCAGGTCATTAGTTTCAGAACTGAGACAAGAATATAGATTTTCTGACTATTTGCTAGGCTCAATTTCTAAAAACCAATTCATGAAGAACAGTCTTGAGGGAAGTTATAATTTTTTAAAATTTTTGCTGTGCTCTTGTTTCCTACCTGTTCTATAGCAGCAGAAACTTACCTGCATAATTCTGGTTTTTTCTTGCTGTATTAGAAGAGTGAAACATCTCTTAAAAATAGAATGACAGTTGTAGGGACAGGAAATAAACATCTACACACAGTATCTCTATATGCATATATAAATAGGAATACAAACAGACAAATATAGACTGACGAGTGCAGAAGTGAGCGGGCAGGAGGCTTGTATCCAACCAAGTGCTTAGAAAAGAAGCAGGTGGCACCAGGAAAAAGAGGTCTCAACGCTGAATAACACGGTGCAGCCAAGTCTACCTTGTATGTTTCCTGCTGCAAACCATGTAACAGCAACAACAAAACGAAGTAGAAACAAAACATAGTAAGAACAATAATAATAAGCACTGTGACAGGGCTCCCAGGGAAAGCCAACATGTTGCGTGGGAGAATGAAATCAGGGGTAGTAGATATGTCGTCTTGACCCAGGCACGAAAGGTCAGTAGAAGAGCAAACTGTGACATCATCTGAGCCAGTTGTCTGAGCAAAACAGCGTGTTGTGACTGCAGATCCAGCAATGCCCCTGAAGAGGGACATTATACTGTTTGGCCTAGTATTTTTGTGTCCTTCCCTTTCAGGTATAGTTTAAACAATGAAAAAATCTGTTATGAATAGAGATGACAGGTTTTGGAGAAGAGACTATAAAACTAAATCCAGTTTGTGAGTATGCTGAAATAGGACTATAAGCACAGACTATGGAAGAAGCTACAGTAGGAAGACTGTGCCACCGATGACAGAGTCTGCTCTGAGAGTGGGTCTTTGCTCTGTTTAGAGTCTCAAACTGTCAGGTTCTGGAGCTCCCCTGAGTTCCCCATAATGTTCTGATTTCAAGTAGTTTCATATATGGCTAACAAGGGAGTGTAACTTATTATTTGCCTCCTTCGAAACCTGTCCCATCTTTATTTCTCTTCAGCTTGCACTAACTGGCATTTTCAAATTTCAAATCTGGTACCAAGGAAGGTCACCTTATGGAGTTTTTTTTACCTACTCCTTTTCTCAGAACTCCTAGCTCAGTAGGATTTTGTCTTTTCTCAGTGAATGGCACCCTCCCATTCCCAGGCGTATAGAATTTTACTTTTTTTTTTTTTTAAAGATAGCTTCAGTTTAGCAACTTAGTGGACATGGCTGAAAGATGAGCTGGCTAGCCACTTCCAAGTCCACATGCCAAACCTCTCCTTGCTTGGTACTGTCTAATCTGGAGTTCCAGAGTTTAGAATGGGAGGGTGTGGGAGATATGCAATGCAAGATCGTTCTTTTCTTTCCCCCATTGCTGAGAGTTCTTGCTGCTCTGAACTGCACGGCCACAGTTGCCCCATGACAGCGAGGGTGGCAATAGCATGTCACTAAAGTGTTTCTTGTCCATCTCATTCTTGAGTCTTCCGTGCCATAGCTGCCCAGATCATCCAGGTGTCTCTTTGCCTTCTCCCATCTGGATTCCAGCCTGCACTGTGTCAAGTGGTCTCTCTGGCTGCGTGGAGAGAATCAAGAGAGAGAATCTTGGACAGTTAGAGCTGTAAGGGAACTCATGGACCATGTGCTTCAGCTCCCCTTTTGCAGAGCGGGGAAAAAAATGAAACACTAGCCGGGAAGTTAATGAGGGCAGCGCTCGTCCTGGAACCCAGGTCTCTTCTGGCCTGTTTGCAGGAGGCCATGACTGTTTCCTTGCCATCGATGGAGACTGCACAGTGCTATCCAAGTATTTTCTCTATAAATAGACATTTCTCAGGGTGCTTTATTCTTCATGTTCTGTATAATAACACTGTCACCAGCAGCAACTTACTTCCACCACACAGTTAGCAAACTGAAGAATGAAAAATCCCACTCCCCTCCTTTTCTTTCCCTTTCTGTATTGTGACTCTTCTCCAAGGAAGACCTGGATTGGATAGAAAGAGGAGGGGTATTTGAACCCCTCTTCTTTGCCCTGTGTAATTTCTGTATTTTAGGACAAAAATTGTATCTTTGTTCCAATTGCCTAAGAAGATGGTAGGTTCCTCTGCCCCCATGAGAAATCTCCTTCTTTTCCCGTCATATCAGATTTGATCTTGAAGTGCTACATGTTGTCTGATGGCCTTGCCTAAGATGTCAGGTAGCTCCATGCCACTGTAACTGGAGTCATGGTAATCACTCCTCCCAGTTGGCTGCATCCCCTTCTCTCTGTGATGGTGTCTTGACTGACGTGTGTTCAGGTGTGTTCCCTGATGGGTACTCGGGCTCGTGACTGCCATGTGGTGTCAAGACCGACATGAGCATCACTGTCTTCTGGGCGATAAGTCTCTGAAAAAGCATTTGTTAGGGATTTGTGGGAACCCTGGAAGTCTGGGTGTGCAACTATAGTGTGATAAGCTCTTTAGTAGTCCATTTATTTGTGTTTTTTTCCCATTTAGCAGCTTTTTACTGAGTTCCTATTCTGGGCTGGCTGCTGGGGTTACTTCACTCACAGGGACACAATCACTGCTCTCCAGGAGCTCAGAGTCCAGTTGGGGAGATGGAAGAAATGTGAATCCTATATATAATAAAGAGCTAATATGCTAATTAGATGGAAAGCTGAACGACCATCTGGACAACCGTCCAGATGACCTTCCTCATGAAGCCGGGGTTGTGAGGGCTGGCCAAGCCTGCAAGGGGCTGCAAGGGTTAGCCAGGGCTGTGAGGGGCTGCAAGGCTGAGCCCCTTGCATGAATTTCGTGCATCAGGCTCTATTTATTACATAAACTAATCTGATAAGCACTGTGAAAAAAGGCATATTGAAAGCATTATAGAGGAAGCACAAAGAGATTGAATTTCACTTGATCCAAGAAGGCAGAGATGTCTCCTGGGTGTGGTGATGCTTGAGTGAGTGTGTAAGGACAGGTAGCCATGGGGACCAGGTAGTCAAGCAGAGGGCAGAGCCCATGCAGCAGCACAGAGCAGTGAGTAGACATGTCTTCTTGGGAAATCACAATATTTTGGTAAGGCAGGGGGGCTACATGAGAAATAGAAAGGCAGTTGAAGGCTCAGATCACAGTGGGCCTTTTTAGTTAAACTTGGATGTTGAACTTTACTGCAAATTTAATGGAAGCTGTTGAGGCATAATGTTACCAGATTTATGGATGGGAAAACTGACCCAGGCAATAGGGTCAGGGGTAGGTTGTGAAACTGAAGGCAAAGAGATGGGTTAAGAACCAACCATAGTTGTTTACACAGAAATGTTGGCTTGAAATAAGGCTGTAGTAGTTGGGGATTGACAGCTGGGTCCCAGAGCTGTTGTAGTCTTAGAATTGTTGGGACTTGGAGCTTGCTGAACATGGAGAAGGAAACAGACTAGGATATTAGCAACTGAACTGGTACCAATTACTGAGATAGGAAGAGAAAAGGCAGGTTCTCTGATGGGGTGAGGTTGGGGTGGGGAACATGGAGTGACATGCCCGTGGCCCATGTGAGTGGACCTGTCTAAGAGGCAGTGGAACACACAGGTCTGTAGCTCAGCAGAAATACCAGATGAGAGATAGGGAGTTGGTCAGTGGCAAATTTATGGTGGCTAAACATTTACATATGGACAGGGTACCCAGGAAGAGAAGTGGTATGAATAAAAGAGTGGGTATGAATCACTGTACCACTGGCTGTACCACTCCTGGGCTGTGTTACTCTGGGCATTACACCTCCCTCTCTAAACCTTGTATTTTTAATTGTAAAATGAAAAATGGCAACCACCTCATGCATGATGTGAAGTCTTTAGTCAAGTGCCTGGCACATTGTAAATGCCAATCAATATTGGCCACTATTATTGATATTATTAAATTGAGAGTCCAAGATGGGAGCTGCCCAGAGAATTTCAGAGATGGGCTATTTAACATTTCAGAAGAAGCAAAGTGAGAAATAGCAGGAGAGTTGGGGTTAGCCATGAGCAACTTAGAACTGGGGGGGAGAATATATTTAGAAGTGAGTGGCCACCAAAGTCAAATATGACTGTGAGTTCCAGAAGGAGTAGGTCTGACAAACACATTAGATGGTGAAAGCAGAAGGCAGTGTACTTGAAAGTAAATGGACGATGAAGATGAGTGTAGAATACTGTTTTAATAAGTTTGGCTATGAAATAAAGAGAATGTCAGTATCTAGAGGAGGTTTTGAAAAAGAGAAAGGACTTTTCTGAGTTGGCAGGAAGCTGGCATGTTCATAAACTGAAGGGAAATAAATTGTGGGATGGTGAGAACCAGTTTAAAACTCAGTGCTGATCTTTTCTTCCTATGCTAGATAAAGTGTATTACATCCTGAAGGCCAAGGTCAAGAGAGAAAAGAGAGCCAGCTTTAGCTGATTTCTAGGCATTGTGTAACATGCTTTTCATTCACTTATGTATTCAGTCTTCCTGGAGACTTGGCAAGAGAGTTGCCCACTAATAATTATTTTTAAAAATATATTTTTATTGATTTCAGAGAGGAAGGGAGAGGGACAGAGAGATAGAAACGTCAATGAGGAGAGAGAAACATTGATTGGCTGCCTCCTGCACACACACCCCCCCTCCGCCCCCCACCAGGGATTGAGCCTGTAACCCGGGCATGTGCCCCCAACCAGAATTGAACCCAGGACCCCTCAGTCTGAAGGCCAACGCTCTATCCACTGAACAAAACCAGCCAGAGCCCATTAATACTTATTTCCACCCAAAGAAACTAAGACTTATAGAGAGTAGGTAATTCACCCAAGGTCACAAATAAAGGTTGGGATTTGACCATGCTCTGTTGCTTTCCAAGCTTGTGTGGTGTCTTCTGAGCTATCCAGTGGTTTCATTTGCAGGATAGATTTTTGGAGAGTGGATATTTATTATGATGGATGGGTGTAGCAGACAACTTCAGCTCTGCCCACATTCCCTTGGGTCCCTTCAGATTTTCTCTGCACATTGGCTCACATTGCTTTCTTTTTCTGTAGCCAGTACCTGCACCTTTTCATTGGAAGGCTGTCCTTAGGCTGTAAGAATGTGAATGTGCTTTCCTGTGTAGAAAGTAGGAAATTCCTGGAATAATAGGTTCTCTAACACTTCCCTATACTCCTATTCTTTAAGCAATGCTCAATGGATGCCATGGGGTAATACCCAACACTCTAGCCGCTGATAAAACTGAAGTGTGACTTACACTGTCACCAGATTCCCTCCAGGGAATCTGCTAATTACCCTCAATGGCAGCGATTTTCAACTGGTGTGCCACAAAAATGTTTAAAACATGCAATACTTGACTACTTAGTCTGGGCCACTGACCTCTTTTCCCTTCGATTGCCAGATAAAAAAAATAACAGTTAACACAACAATAGCTGTCCGGTGTGAATGAATCAAAATTGTACCAATTTTTTTATCAGATCGGCAAAAAATATATATATATATATTTTTGGTGTGCTCAGAATTTCTGTAACTAGTTTATTAAATTTCATCTCATGTGTGCCATGAGATGAAAAAGGTTGAAAATCACCGCTCTCTGGTTCTTTGCTAAGTATCACATCTTCACTTGTATTTCTGTATGAGTTACCTATTATAGTTGTAACAATGTCACAATTTTAGTGATTAAAAACTAATAAAAAATAAAACAACAAAAATTTTTCATTGTTCTGCAGAAGTCCTGTTGGGGGTCTCACTAGGCTGGCTAGCGGGACAGCTTCTTTCTGTAGACTCCATGGGAGAATTCAGTTCCATGTGATTGAGGCTCTGTTTCCTTGATGGCTGTCAACTAGTTCCACCCTTATCTCCTAGGGGCCTCTCTCTGGTCCTTGTCCATGGCCCCCAACATCTAAGAGCCAGCACAAGGCATCAGACCCTTCTCATGCTGCCATCTCCCTGATCTACTCTCCTGCCAACCCTTTCATATTTAAGGCCTCTTGTGATTAGATTGGGCCCGGCCGTCCATATAACTCAGGATAGTCTCCCTATTTTATGATCAGCTGACTAGTAACCTTAATTCTATTTCAAACATCACTGGAGGCAAAGATGACAAAACAGAACTGTCCTTCTTTGGGCAAATCTTGAGAAGACACATTTGTTGGAAAAGACAGTAATGCTGAGAGAAACAGAAGGCAGCAGGAAAAGAGGAAGACCAAACATGAGATGGGTGGGCTCCATAAAAGAAGCCATGGGCATGATCTACAGGAGCTGAGCAGGGCTGCTGACGGCAGGACACTGTGGGCATCACCCATTCATAGGATCACCAGGAGTCAGAGCTGACTCAGCAGCGTGTAACAACCTTACTTCTCTTTTGCTGTATAAGGCAACATGTTCATAGTGTCTGGGTACTAGAAGGTAGACATCTTGGAGAGGGCAGCATTGTTCTGCCTACTATAATCTCTTTGTAGTCCCATACCCCCTCTGTTTTTTTTTTGTTTTTTGTTTTTCTGGAAACAGTTCCTAATAAATATTTTCACAGGGATCTTTGTCTTACGGTCTGCTTTGAGGGAATTCAACCCAAGACAATGATGAATGCTCTGAATTCAAGAACTGTTTTGGTTAGTGAATTGGGAATAGCTGTGAGGAGCTTAGGTCAGCATTCTAAGTACAGGCAAAAAACAACCATTGCTGGGCCTGCCTCCGTACTTGCTGGGCTCCCTGGCTCTCCGGCAGTCAGACAGGAAGAACAGGGGAGACGCTGCTAATGAGATTCTCCCCACTCACCTGAAATCGTCTGCACATCATCAGCGGCCTTGCCCACCAGCGAGTCTCTGTGCATGGCATTTATAAACACAAACATGCAGCTTTCCGCAACTGTCAAAGGTGGCAGCTCATTAGCTAGCAGCAGATACCAGCCAAGGCTGGCCCAGCCCTGATTCTCGGTGGTGAGGCATAGAAAATGAACATGTCACCCAGTTCAGGGTCGATATGCAAAACAAGAAAGGAGGAAAATGGAAGCTTGACAACCTGTCACGAGGATTACGAGCCGCCTTCCAGAATCCTGTGGGCTCCAAGCTCCATGTACACACTTAGCCAGTCAGTGATCTATCACAGTTCTTTATCTGCTTGGCTCTGTGCATCACTTGGGTCTGTGTCATCAGGTGCCCAGTTCCTTGTCCTCTAGTAACACAGACACTCCCGTTATGTCCCCTGCAGGAGAGTCGCCAGTGTTCATCTCTACCACTAGTGCACACATTGAAACCTGGGACCTTTTCGGGTGTGTTAGCCAGGTTAATCACAGGCTCTGCCAGGTGACAAAAGGAGGAGGGGGCTCTGAGCAGCCCTGCTGAGCAGAGCTTATATCTGATCCTTGAAAACAGCACTTCAGAAAGCATTAGTTAGAAGGCTGTGCCTGAAGGAGGCCTGTGTTCATGGCTGTGATATGTGCCCCAGGCCTGCTTTTCCTTTGCCTCCACTCCCTTTCTTTCACCAGCCTAAAGCTTCAATTTATACTTCCACTTTCCTTTACAACATAATCCTCACTCCCTGAAATTTACACCTACATTCCAGACTCCACATGACGGCTACGTTCAGAATGCCACGCATGAAAAGGCTTTTATGATGTTGAATTTTATACTTCTCAACAGTTTTTTACCACTCCTTTCAAAATATACATTCTTAATATCCCAACAAAGGGGAGCAGATTAAAAAGAGAAATACCATAAAGTAATTCAGTGAAGAACTAATAAAAGATGCAATCAATCAAGTGAGTGACAGGAGAAGTTTCTCTTACCATCAAACCTAATGGTCTCTTTTTCTAGTATAAAAGTGCTCCATTAACAGTGTGAGTCTTTTATTTCGGTAATTCACACAAGTGGTTGCCAGATGTAGTTTATTTTCAGGAGGGCACACTTACAGAAGCAGCACACTGAGTGGAGACAGAGTTATCTCTATCTATCGTACTCTCTGGTGACCTTTCAGAGTGGAAATAGCAGTGAAATCCTAAAACCCAACCTCTCAAAATCAGATCCAAGGAGCACTTCACATTTAAAATGATGGTCGGATGTCAGGGCTGGTCTATAGAGAAATGAGGAGTGATTCTTTGCCTCACCATCAATCGACATTACACAGCCTTGGTTTGCTGGGGGCTCCCCCTCCACTGCTGCACCTGCCAGCTCCCTCAACCCGCCTGCCTCTGCTGCCAGCTTGGTATCTGCTCTGACTCCCTCACTGCAATCAAAGCTCACCTGTTTGAGCCCTCTTTCCCTCAAATGCTTCTTTTCTACAAGGTAATCCAATCAACTAATGTTTGCTAATATATTCACCCTGTGATCAATAAGTTTCTACTCTGAATGTCCCTTAGTAAAGGGCACTTTCTGAAGATGCTGCCTTTCACCCAGGGATGGGTGTCAAGTAGAAGGGGAAGTAGATGGTTTCAGAGACATGGGTTGGGATTCAAACGTGTAATGCATTTGCTAGTGCCTCTGGATAAGTTATCCATGTCCTATGTTGATGAAAGTGTGTATAATAGTGCCTGAATTTTATTCCTTAATTCTAAAGTATATATTGAGTACTCTGTTGGATGATTAAATGAGAAGAGGTGGATTAAAATATTTAATACAATGTCCATCTAAAAGTAATTTTTCTAAAAAGTTTTTAAAAATCTAGTGAAAATTTCTGGGAAGATAGTTTTCAGTTGTATAATTTTTCTTCCCCTTCAGTTCATATCATAAGTTGGCTGCTTAGTCCATGGACCAAAGTGGGCCTGGTTTTGGGTGTCGTATATCAAAGGTGCTTTAGGAGATGTTTGGGGACATGGAAATCTAATCCTAGTGAAATATGGTAGACAGTTCTACCCCAGGAAAAGTCCATCTATCGTTGAGAAGATAGGCAAGTACGTGAAATTAAAGACTTTTTATGAGTAGATGAATGAATAGCTTCTTCGGTTAATAACCTTGGGGACATGGATTTAGGGGTAGAATGGGTGTGTTAGTTAATAATTACATGCCCTAAGAAAAATAATTTAAACTGTCCATACCTTAATTGAAAATTAAATAAAATTGTAGCCCTGGCTGGGTGGCTCAATTGATTGGAGAGTCGTCCCATGCACCAAAAGGCTGCAGGTTCCATTCCAGGTCAGGGTGCATACAGGAAGCAACTGATCGATGTTTATCCTTGGGTCAGGATTAAAAAAAGAAAATCTATTTGAGATGTAGCAGGTTATCTCTAAGATTGTTTCTGGGTCTATAAATCTCTGCAAATTGTATTCTTGTGAATTCCTCAAATATCACATTATAGGAGCTGCCATTGTACAGATGATATTTGGATCAAGCCTTGATAAAACCCCTGTACGCACTTCAATTTCTTTCTACATTTCATTGGGCTGACCCTTCCCTTTTTTTTTTCTTCTTTTACCTTCTCTCAGTTTTTCTATTAAATCTCCTGTGATGGGTAAGTTAAGGTATGGATAGAATTTACTTTATACAGGGCTTGCTAGACAATCACATCCTTGAGGGATTCAATAAGCCACTTTTTAGTATAAAGGCAAAGAGAAAAACAATTCAGACAAATGAGTGGGATGCATTACAAGAATGGGGAAGGAAGAATTTATAAATAATCAACAGTTTTAGGATAGGACAAAATATTTTGCTGAAGGTAAGCAGAAGAAAGAAAAGCAGATCAAAGCTCTGTGGCTGTACAATAGGGCCGAGGAGTAAAGGCTAATGTTTACTGAGTTTTCTCCATGCAGAAGGGACTGGGCTAAGGGCTTTACTAAAACCTTAAAAAGAGGATACTTTTAATAATCAGGCAAAGATGAGGAAACCAAGGTCCAGAAAACTTAATTTTATTACCCCAAAGCAGATGGGAAGTGGCATAGTCAGCAAATAGATTCAACCCATTTGGCTCCAAAGCCAGGACTGTTGGTTACTATAGTGTATGGCTTTCCAGAACCTGAAAATAGGAGTTTGGACAGAAATGATGTATAAGCCCTATAGGTGTTCACATGAACATGACAGATAGGCACTGAGCAGATTAAAAGCTAAGTTGAGTTAGATTGGAAGGATATTTCTTTCTATTATTATAAATGCCTTTGGGGTGGGGTGGAGATAGGGGAGGTTGCTTTATCTTCGGCTTATATTCAATGGGGACATTGGATATACCTTAACATCTATAGGTTTCCTGAAGTTAGTTAGTCATAGTTAGCATGGAAAAACATAAGGTAGCATAGGTACATTTTAAAATGAAAAAGAGTGTATATGTGTTTGTGTGTGTGTATTTGCTGAAGTGTTATTTGGATGACTCACTGAAAAGATAGGTTAATGCATTAACTGAATCTTTCAGTTGTTTAAAGACTTATCTACTCTCTTGCTTTATGCCAGACTAAAAGGGCTTCCTATACAGTTACATAAAAAAATGAAATAAAATATACCAAAAGGTGTTGTCCTTGAACCTCTCCCAATACACTTGTTTAAAATAAATATACATAAATAGAATAACCCACCTATTGGAGTCACCCAGTGGCTTCGAGCTGTATATATTATACATATTAATAAACTAGGGAATGTGGTTCCTGCCACACTCATTTTGTTTTCACCCTCCTGATGGGGCTCTTGCTGTCAGAGGCTTCCTCTCAGATAATGAAAGGCAATTCGAGACACACATATTCTTTCCTTCCTCCTCCCAATCCTCTGTCCTGTCATCTCTGAGCAGCAGAACCTTCCATAACTGTTCATTCCAATAAACCAATTTCTTTGGGTTTATAAGTGACAACTTTTAAATTAGCGGGGATCCATGCCAGTGTTTCAAAGGGGGGTATCTCCATGTTACTCTCTCACAATTAGGTTTTAATTAGCAAGGTCATTGCTAATTTAAGAGAGTGCAGCAGGGCACTTTTTCTCTCCCCTTACCCCCACTTCAGTAATGTCTGGTTGATAATTAGATGGTATGTTTCATCAGGACGCACCTAGATGAGGTCAATAATGTCAACAAGCAAGTAAGCCAGACTAATCCCTACAGTACTTACCCATAGATTTCCTCTTTCATTATAACTTTGCCCTGTTTGTCTGTCCTGCTTCTGTGACTTATGGGTGAGATTTAGCAAAATTATGTGCTTTTTAAAAAATGTGCTAAAAAATGTTCACTCCCTTTAAATAGTTTAGAATTGTTCAGAAAGAAAAAATAAAGCTTGATATTAAGTTTGGGCAAAAGTTGCAGGGGGTTTAAAAGCCAGGCTTATTTAATGAAGACAGGCCATTTTCAACTGGGGACTCAGTAAGAGGGTAAGTCAAACCAACATGCTGGGGGAGCGAGCGTTGGCCATTTAAGTTCTTTCCCTAGATTCAAGGGTGAGTGGGATCAATGAAGTATGCTTTTGTCTGCTATGGCCCATGTGTCATTTGGTCCTCCCAGCTGATTGCAGAACATCTGAACATCAATATCTTTACACCACATGTGCTATCATTGGTGAACTCTCCAAATCTCATTGTCCACAGCCCCACATCATGTGGAAAAAGCTTCAGCATTGTATGCTCATACCGAGCTGTGGGGATGGCATATATCATTATAAACCCCCTTTCTGAAAGCTCAACTGCACCTAGTAAGGGCAGGCCAGCTGCTCAAACCAACCAAGCAAAACTAAAAGTTCCCAAGTTTATTTCTCTCTCATATAGCAGTCCAGGGAGGTGTTCCCAATTTCATGCATCTTTCAGAATCATCCCATAAAACCAGCTTCATGTTGTTCTGAAAGAGTAACTATGTTGAAAAGAACCAGCCTTTTCCAGTCTTGTACCATACATACCCTCTTCTTTGAAACTCCACAAAACACTTTGATGTAAGATGTTTGAAGTTAATTGCTGTGTTGTTGTGTTGTATAAACAAAACTGAAGCTTCAGTTTGACTTAAGGTCCATCACCGTGGGCTGCTGTGAGGCAGTGGTGGCAGACAGGGTGGTCTGCAATCCAGCCCCCAGAAACGTGCATTTTAGGGCTGGAAGTGATCCCACAGATCTTCTCCTCTTGGAGGACTAGATGAGGAGTGAATATTACTAAAAGCACATTTATGAATGCAAATTAGAGAATCACTCTGAGATCAGAGTAAATTTTCTATTGGTTTTTAATGCTTCGAGTGTAATCATTGTTACTAAGGTAATTCTTGAAAATGTGTGAAAAAGCAGTGTATAGTTAGATTTAGCAGGATGAGTGATAATTCCTGTGTCAGTGTCATTGAGATGACCAGCTGTTGAAGAGATTTGTCAACAAGTTATTTCTTATTAAGGTCTTCTGTGGCTCATATAGCAGTCCAGGGGTCTGCTGTGGCTCCTTCTGGCTGTATAACTCAGAGGAAGTACAAAGGTGATAATGAGTTGTTAGAAAAAAAAAAGACAGCCTAGAATTTCAACTCCAAACCAGCAACTTCCATTTTGATAGTGTCATTCAGCCTTCACGGCAAACTCTCTAATTAACTCCAGCTCCAATGAGGTCTGACTTGTGTTATTTGGATCCTGTTTATGGTTAATTATTGTGCTTTTCGGATCAATATTGTTCAAATATCTAGTGCATATTTGTAAGTAACGTTGGCATCTTTTCTTTTTTGATGACTGCTAATATTCTTTCCCAGGGTAAGAAGCCACATCTTGCTATTCTTAAGGAAGGCTATCATTTTCTCCAAAGAAGGACTGACTGCTATTATAGAACCTGACTGAAAGCGTTGGCAGGTAAAAGTGTGTGGAAAGCAGAAAGCAAAAACCCTGCTTCTCTCACCGTGGGCTTTCACAATGCTCCCACAGAGTTACTGAATTCCTGAAATGGATCAATTTTATCTGTAAAATAGGTGAAAAATGTATCCCAGCAAGATAAACCCTGAACTTCTTCTGAGTTAAAAAAGCAATAAGGATGAGTAGGGCTTTTGCTTGAAGGAACAGACACACATGAGACAGTATCCGGTGACAAAGCTGAACTCTAACATGGATTGAACTCCAACGTCAGATCTGTCGAGAAGGCACTTCATATTGTCATCTACACCAAATGAGTCTATGTTGTATAAGGCAGTTTGGGGAGCTGAAAGTTTACCCCTATACAGCCTTACAAAGGTCTCTGTGGCAGTGGATAATTCAAGTCAACAAATGTTTATTGACCAACTATTATGAGAACATCACTGTGTAAGATTCTCCAAGGTTAAAAAAAATAAGCAAGACATAAACCATGGTATCAAGGTATTATAAACCTAACAAGGATAAGACAGGTAAGCAAAATAGCATAAGGCATAATATGACATGTCCTTAGACTCTATACATGCATATACTGTTGGACATTGAAAGGGAATCATGAAAAGTATTTTATACAGTTAAATGGAACATCAACTCCTAAAGGGCAAAGGCTATGCTTTAGGTCCTGTATAACATAAAATACTCAACATACGTAACATATTTTGTAAGTTTTTCAAATCGCTGCGGCTGTATTCATTAACAACTGTTGACCAAGAAATAAGTGAAAGCAAAAAACGTCCCATTTAAAACATTGGATTTGTTCCTGTGAAGGAGGCCTCTAGCCATTTATTTCCCAGATTTAGTTCTAAGGTCATTTTAGATACTTAAAATATCTCAAAGGAATTATAAGAGAGTCACTTATGTTTAGGGATCTTGATCATTTTCTTATGAAGATTACAGTGGACTGAATTTCAGGAGCAAATATGGAGTCAAATTAGAATTCTTGAGTCCTTTGAAATAGTGACATCCCCAGGACTGGGTGAATCTTAAAGAAACGGCAAGAGTGGGATAGTCTTTCCTAACATTAATCTGTCCGCAAATAGAGATCCTAGTGCATGATTTTTCCCAAAGTAATCTTTGTTGGGCCTTCAGAACCATGGAGATTTGGGTTACATCTATTTTTTCAATTATTCTAGTTACTCCCCATATAATTTATATTTTTCGTTCTGAATGAATCTCTACAGTTATACTGGAAATCTGTGTCTTGCGAGGGCACTGGAGCTAACCTTTTGAAGTACTCAGAAGGGGTGGGTGGAGGTTGTCATACTTTAGCTTTAAGACTGTATGTTATTTGAGTTCGAGGACTGGACTTTATATCCTATTAATATCCTCAACATAATTCAGTAAATATTCATGTGGACTCAAAGTGTCAAAGAAAGGGGCATTTCTACTTTCAATATCAAGTCTAAGAAATGTCATCACTTAGCTCCAATTCTTAATTGAACTTTTTGTTTATTTTAATTTAAATTTGTACTACTAAAACAGCCTGTAGATTTTGTCTTTGATGGGATCACTGTATCACATCAGACAAACTTTGGACTATGTGTAAGTCTATTTTCCTCACACAATATGTCCCATCAAGCTAGTGAGAAAGGGAGACAACACAATGGTATAATAGGGCATTGAGTTCAAATTATAGAATTCAAATTGATATTATTATAATAAATATGAGGCTGAATCAGGCTGTGCTGATGGGTTGCTTAATAAATCACATTTTCCCACTTGCTGCTCTGATTTTAAAAAGTAGCAATCAGAAATTAGGGGCTTAAGTGAAAAGGCTTGAAATGAATTTTAAGGACTAATCTAGTTCATTTTTCTACCATTGGCAGATTTTGGCTAAATTCTTCCATAGAGGGATGAATCTTTCCTATTTGAAAACACCTGCTGGGAAGGAAATTCTAGCTTTCCCCATAATATCATTTAGGATCAGTGAAAACAACTTGTTTCCTTCAAAAAATTAATTCTCAGTTATTTTGTTTCTGGCAATGCTCATTTCAGGAATAATAAATTGCAGTGTGTCACTTTTTAGCAAAGGGTTTTAGTAGAATACATTAGATGGAGAGAAATATGTATTCAACAGCGAAGAAAGTTTTTTCTTCCAGATCAAGGTTAATTCTAATAAGAAAATAAAGGTCCATTACTAATGCCTTTGCATTAAGGCTCACTTCCTCTTGAGTGAGCCTGAAGGATGTTCCTGAATATCAATGTTGTAAGAAATGCTTTCATTATCTTTGCAGTTTTGTTTATTCAAATATTATTCCCACATGTGATTTTTTCATGTACAAACTAAATAGATGCAAATACATGTCTTTTAAGAAGTCTGTAAATCTTTCATTAATGAAGGTGCCCTTCAGTGCAACGGGCCTATTTGGGGACTGTTCAAAGATAGGTTTATTCTCATTAATGTTATTTTTTTATTTTTTTAAGTTTAATCAGAGATGATAAAGTACAGATCAAATAGAAAGAAAATTTTCTCTTTTTTGATATGATTCAAGTCTCTTCATCTTCCTGGTGTTCCAGATAGTGGATTGTTCTCAACACAGCAGGATTTAGGCCTTTATGGAAGAAAGGGTTAGCTTCACCTGATCCTGGTGACCAAGGAGAACCGCTTGAGTTAAGCAGAGAAAATAATTGTTATTTGGTTAGTTGACTGTATAATTTAAATCATTAACCATATAAACACAGCAATGTACTGTGACTAAAAAGCAAATAACTCACCCTTATCAAAAAAACTGTAGGCCCCCCTACTCCCCCGCTGTGAAATTAACTATCAATTCACATGCAATCCCTGATAAAAAATGGTGGTGAACCAGATGCATGGGTGCATAAGAATGGAAGTAATTGTTTGTGGTTTTCATGAGAAGATTGCCAGTTTGCAGCATTTAAATTACACACAAACTGCTTTTTACATCTCTAATTGTGGCTCTGTTGTTTTCAGGGAGGATTGAATTGACATTGACAAACATAGACTTAGAAAGAACACAAAGACATGAAAACAGCACTAAATTTGCCCCAAAAATGATTCAATGAATAATTCTGCAGCCTTCTATGTATTCTTTGATATGCCAAAATTTCCTTTATTTTTTTCTCCCTAAGGGGCAATGCTGACTTTGGTTAGGTAATGAGGGTAGTAACTGCAGAGATGTTGAAAAAATCAAGCACATGACTTTCATGAATGATTGTATGCCTGCTCCTTTTCAGAATTACTTAAATTTAATGTCGTCCTTTGCCTGTTCCTTTTCCTTAGCTCTTCAAACCCTCCATTTACTTTCAGCATTTAATTCATCTGCACCACCTTTTCCTTATTCAAATCTCTCTATATTTCAGTTCTGGGAAGGGTAGAAACAGGGTCCTATTAATATTCTACTCATCACTTTTTGCTTTAATCCTTGACTTCTCTGTAAAATAAGGCCACTAACCTCTTGTGCCTAAAGAATGAAAAGCTGGCTTATCAGAGGCACAAAACCATGAAACAAAGAGGTAATTTAGATTTTGAATTTGTAAAGCCAACTGAATGTGCAGTACTAATTCTAGTGCACAATACAACAAAAGAACCGATCTCCAAATCTACAATTCAGTATTGGTTTCTTTTGAAAATTTGTGGTTCCTAAAGGGTCACACTGAGTTAAAAATGTGGTAGTGAAGATAAACAATAGCTTAGCCAGAGGGAATTCAAGGTACCTATGTTGGGCAAAAAGACCATGTTAAAGCAGAAAACAAATGGGGGAAAAAATAAAAACCTACATTTGGGCAATAATATAAGAAAAATTGCTCACGTTTTGCATGGCACAGCCTATGGAAGTGCATGCGGTGAGAATAATTAGCAGAGGTGGTGTACAGTGTGCGTTTCCAGAAGGGCTGGCCCCATGCAGCTCGCAGAGAGGACTGAGGTAGGCCTTCCCTTGACACTCAAAGGAAAGCAAGGAGCCCTGCATCCCATAATGTTCAGGAGCTCTTGAGGAAGAAGAGATGTGGGACACTTTTGTTTTATATGCCTCTTATATCTTTAATTTTGCATTAGCTTTTTGCAACAAAGCTTTCCATGAAGCTATTTGGAATTTGAAGCCTGTGGAAGCTCCTGGATGCCACTTAACCCTTTGAGTGCCAACCAATATCCTAGGAACTATGCTAAAATTGCCAAGGCATTTTTGCTGATTTTACAGCAGTTTAGGGGAAAAATTATGAATCACAAGTAAATGAAGATACATATTCAAAAATATTCCACAATATCTTCCACAAAATCATCATCTTCACAGCAAGAATTGACATATTTAGCAATAGCATCATCACTGATAAAAGCAGACTTAGAACTGGACACCATTTCGAAGCTTTAGGGATACAAAATCTGAGTAAACTTCATAAAATCGTAGTACCTGTAAAAAATTAGGCAGATAAATGCCAGTGGTCAATTTTAGAACTACAAACATTCGGCATCATAAGTAATCTGTACTTAGGTGCCAATTGTCAATAAAGAGTGAACTACTAGCATCTAATAGTGACACTGCAGGAGGAGCGCGATTCTGCTCCCTGGCACTCTAGGGATTAAAATCGGTACCCCTTTCTGTTAGTTTAATTTGTAAAACCTTACCTTTCAGTGCACTATTTGGTAATTTTCTCTATCTAGAATGTTCCTTTTAATGGCAATTGTCATTTCCCTGAGGGCTGGCACTCTTTGGTAGGACCCTTAGCTGCCAATGAAGCTCAACCCACTTTTCTGTCTGACCATATCTGGCTAAAAATAAGGTGCAACCCACCTGCCTTTCTGGCCACATTTTGAGGTCCCCGACCTGATGGTGAATCAGTTAAGCTTTCAGGATATGAAACAAGCTTAGTAAGATTTTTATAAATATTTATAACTTACTGGAACTTAGTTCTTCTATGTAAAATAAGCAGGTGTACTAGAGGGTGGCATGCTTGACTTTTTTTGAAATTGAAGATCTCATCTCCTTTAGCTAACCTTTACTACACAACACATGGCACACATATGCACCATAACACTCCTGCAGTGACCAGTTACTTCGGCTTGATCAAAAAAGGTTCTGTGGGACCTGGGATGGGGAAGAGGATTGAACCAGCAGACCTCAAATAGGGGCTGCAGGCTAATTCTAAACAAATGGGGGAGAGCAGCTGCCCACAGTTCCCAACATGGTTGGCAAACTGCGGCTCGCGAGCCACATGCGGCTCTTTGGCCCTTTGAGTGTGGCTCTTCTGAAGCCTTAGAAGTACCCTAATTAAGTTAATAATAATGTACCTACCTAGATAGTTTAAGTTTAAAAAAATTGGCTCTCAAAAGAAATTTCAGTCGTTGTACGGTTGATATTTGGCTCTGTTGACTAATGAGTTTGCCGACCACTGGTTAGGCTAACTCAGAAGGGCCTGCACATTACAGCACAAAAATTTAATTTGGAAATTATCCCACCTGCAATTATTATGGCATCTTTGGTTACCTGAAAACTCACTCTCTCCATCCCCAGTAGAAAACTTCCCAAGACTGTCTTATTTTTAAATTATGTTCTGTGAGGAAGGGAGAGAGGGAGAGAGTGATAGAAACATCATTGATGAGAGAGAATTGTTGATCAGCTACCTCCTGCACTCCCCGCACTGGGGATCAACCTGGGCATGTGTCCTACCAGGAACTGAATTGTGACCTCCTGGTTCATAGGTTGACGCTCACCCACTGAGCCACTGTCTTTTTTCAGACACAATGATAAATCTACTAACCCCTGACTGGAAAGAAGGTGACCTCATTTATTTTTCAGAAGCCCATGCCCTTTGTTGTTATTATTTGACTTCTATTTTTATGTGAAAAATTTGGGCTGAGTGACCTAAACTCTTGTTGTATGTCTCTTTGTGGCTAGTAATACATGTGATAAGGGAATATTTTTAAACATTAATATTTGTGCTTTCTCCATTTCTTTTCAAGACCTTCCTTTAGTCAGACACAGATATCCACTTTGCTTCTGGGGAAAAGTAGGATTTTTTTGGGGGAAATAAGAAGAAGCAATTAGTTCTTTTTAAAATTTTTTCCCCAAATGAGCTTTTGAGAATGAAGAATAAGCCATGAAGGTAGCAAGTTAAAGGGTTTGTTTCATAACAATGGCTTTGAAGAAATAGAAAGAACCATTCAATCTTCCCCTCTGCCTACAGTGACCTAGAAGGACAGCTATATAGCTAGATAGGGGCTGGGAGGAAAGAGGAGTGGGTATGACCTGAGAGGCGGTCTGTAGTAGGAGCTGAGAGGATTGGGGGATACTTTTTGGAGAGGAGCAGGCCTGTTTAGAAGACTATGAACCAACCTTGGAAGTCAAACAGGATCCCTACCACTGAGCTTCATTGTTAAGGCAATTATAAAGGCCACTCAGGTTTAAGAGGAGGGGACCCACAGAGGTGGGCAAAAGTAGGTGTACAGTTGTGAGTACTCAAAACAGAGAGTTTATTCTAGTATTATTGTTTATTAATTATTGCATTATTTGTATTACAACTGTACACCTACTTTTGCCCACCACCATAGACCTCACCTCTTAATGGAGGAATGTCAATGTCAATTGTAAAGGCGTATGGAGCAGGATGTAGGTTATTATTACAGTGTTCTATGACAGACGCCACAGCGGCTTAGTGTATACAGAGTGCTCCAGATCCTGAGAGAACACAGTGGATTCTAACAGTGCGAAACTCCCAAAGAAAGACAACCAACAGCTAAAAGCTCTTCGGTGTTCTGTTATAAACTTTTTGGCTATTTTGGATAAAGTGACATTCTCCTGAATTAAAAAGAAACTTCCATAAAAATCGACTTTCCATTTCATAGACATGTAATTAATTTGTCTTGTAATAGAGATATTACACATTGCCATGATTTATATCTACCAATTTTATTTCAAGATACTTTGTTATATTTTTCCACTTTTCCTATTTATCTCATCTATATGAATACTTTTTGATATCTGGGATGAGAGCATATGCTGAAACTTTTAAGTAAAATTCTTAGGCTGTAAAGTCAGATTCATGTTTTATATATTGAATTTTAATGTCTGCAGGACAAATACATAACTGCTTAAACTGTAATATATTGAAATTACCTCAGTGGAAGAAAAATAACTATTTTTATCTTGATTCTCTCTCTTTTTCTGGATTAGTTAGGCTGCTTTAGGCTACACACCTTCATAATGGCTTAACCAATGTGGACATCTGTTACCTTACTAATAAGTATTCAAGAAAGTGGACTTCTCAGGTCAGGGCTGTGGCTCTGCTTCTCTGGGGAGCTCTCAGCTCTGCCCAGTAGTAGCATGGCTGTGGCAGTTCTAGGCTTTGCATCTGCTGACAATAATGAACAGCACAAATGAGAAACATTTTCCAGACCTCCTCTCCCTCATATTTCTTTGGCTACAACTGAGTCACATGCCCACCTCAAACAACTACTGGCTAAAACATAGGATCAGCTTGATGGGTGTCTACCAAAAAAGATTGAACTCTGAGAGCTGGCATAGGGTCATGCTTCCTATATCAAGATTTGGCAAAGTATAGCTGTGGGTCATATCCAGACTTTTGCCTATTTTTGTAAATGAAGTCTTATTAAGTTACAGCTATATACATTCATTTGCTTATTGTCTATGGCTGCTTTCACACTAAAACTGTTGAGTTGAGTAGTTGTAACAGGCACCGTGTCACCTGCAAAGCAGAAAATATTCACTAGCTGGTCCTTTATAGAAGAAGTTTGCTAACTCTTATCTTAAATCGTAGAAGAAAATTGGGGAAAAAGAGAAGATAAGACATTCAGTAGACAATAGGTCTTACTAAATTTCCCACTTAATTTTCCAAAAAGCACCTTATGCTAATTTCCACAAACTCATAGATATTATTACATTCATACTGTGACATTTTATGCTGTGACTTTATGTCGGTTGTTCTGTTAGGTTATTAAGGTTATTATACAGCTGTATGTAATTTAAAGGTTTTTCCATGCTCTGGATCTCAGGATATAATCAGCTGTACTAGGTTAAGATTGTCTTTCTCTCTTTGCTTTCCAGAGTGGCCGCAAAGCCCTACTGACCTCTAATCCTATCAGCAACAAAATCACATTTTCTTCTCAATATTCTACTTAGCCAAAATGCACAGAAATGAATAACTAGAATGAAACTTCATGAAGGATCTAGTCTATTTAAATATTATTTTTTTATTTTAATTTTATAGCGGTTTTAAATTAATAATAACATTTAGAGAAAGATGACAGAGAATTCCAATATACTCCCTGCTCCCAAACATGTAAAGCCTCCCCCATTATCAACATCACTCACCAGAATAGTACATTTTTAATCAAAGGTGAACCTACATTGACACATCATAATAATCAGAAGTCCATAGTTTACCTGTGGGTTCACTTTTGGTGTACATTTCATGGGTTTGGACAAATGTATAATGAATGACATATAGTTTTCACTATAGTATCACACAGAGTATTTTCACTGATCTAAAAATTTTCATTGCTCTGCCCATTCATCTCCCCCATTTTCTACCCCTAATAGCCACTGATATTTTTACTGTTTCCATAATTTTGCCTTTTCCAGAATGTTTTGTAGTTGGAATCATACAGTATGAAGACCGTTTAGATTGGTTTCTTTCATTTAGTAATATGGATTCAAAGTTCTTTCATGTATTTTCATGGCGCGGTAGGTCATTTCTTTTCAGGGCTGAATAGTATTTTATTGTCTGGATTTACCACAGTTTATTTATCCATTCTGCTATGTAAGGACACCCTGTATGCTTTTAAGTTTTGGAAGTTGTGAATGAAGCTATATAACATCTCTGTGCTGGCTTTGCATGGACATAAGTTTTTAATGATTTGGTTAAATACCAAGGAGTGAGATTGCTGGATCATATGGTAAGAATATGTTTAGTTTTGTATGTTTAGTTTTCTTTTGTACTCTGTTGACATGATGGATTAAATAAATTGACTTTTGAATGTTTAACAAGCCTTACATACCTGGGATAAGTCTACTTGGTCATGGTATATAATTATTTAAATTCCTTTTGGGTTCAATTTGCTAATATTTTGCTGAGGATATTCATGGGGATATTGGTTTATAGTTTTCTTGTAGTGTTTCTGTCTTGTTTTGGTATTAGGGTAATGCTGGGTTGAAATGATGAGTTAGGAAGTATTTTTCTCTACTTTTATTCTCCTAAAGAGATTGTAGAGAATTGGTATAATTTCTTCCTTAAATGACTGGTAGAATTTCCAGTGAACCTCCCTGGGCCTGGTTCTTTCTATTTTGGAGGGTTATTAATTATTGATTCAATTTCTTTAATATATATATAGGCTTACCCAGATTGTCTATTTCTTCTCATGTGAGTTTTATTTTTTAATTTTTATTTTTTAAAACACATTTTTATTGATTTCAGAGAGGAAGGGAGAGGGAAAGACAGAAACATCAATGATGAGAGAGAATCACTGATTGGCTGTCTTCCACACGCCCCCCCACTGGGGACTGAGCCCACAATCAGGACATGTGCCCACGACTGGAATCAAACCTGGGACCCCCTCAGTCTGAAGGCCGATGCTCTATGCACTGAGCCAAACCATCCAGGGCCTCATGTGAGTTTTAGTGGTTTGTGTCTTTCAAGGAATTGGTCCATTTTATCTAGGTTATCAAACTTGTGGACATAGAGTTGTTCATTACAGTCCTTTATTATATTTTTTAATGTTCATGGGATCTGTAGTGATGTCCCCGCTTTCATTTCTGATATTAGCAATTTATGTTTTCTCCCTCTTTTTTTCTTAACTAACCTGATTTATCAATTTTATTGATATTTTGAAAGAATCATTTGATTTTCCTCTATTGACTTTCTGTATTTAATTTCATTGATTTCTGCTCAGCTTCTTATTATTAATTTTCTTCTGCTTACTTTGGATTTAATTTGATCTTCTTTTTCTAATTTTCCAAGGTGGAAGCAGATTATGGATTTTAGGTGTTTCTTCTTTTCCAGTGTATGCATTCAATGCTATAAATTCCCTCTAAACTCTGCTTTCAATGCATCTCACAAATTTTGATAATTTGTGTTTTTATTATCATTTAGTTAAAATATTTAATTTCCCTTCAGATTTCTTTCTTGACTCATATGTTATTTAGAGGAGTATAGTTTAATCTCCATGGTTTTGGGATTTTCCAGTTATCTTTATGTGACTGATTTTTAGTTTAATTCCTTTGTGGTCTGAGAGCAGAAAATTTGTAATTTCTCTTCTTTTAAGTTTGGTAAGGTGTGTTTTATGGCCCAGAATGTGTTAATTTGGTTTTTATTTTTATTAGCAGGTCAATTTCAATCTAAGCAGAGATCAATGCAGATGAATCATAACTATTTTCTGAGAAAGCCTGGGTGCCTGGGCGCACCTAAAATCCACTACTAGGGTATGGAGATAGAAGGGGCATTGATTTAGCATGTGTTCCAATTAGTACTTTTTAGAATAGCAAATGTGAACCTACATTTTACTCAAGGATGAACTAAGTTATAAGCAATTTAGAAAACCTATTTACTGGATAACATTTCCTTGAAGACCTTGGTCTAAAAGTTTAATTATGAGAAACAATATTACATGCTGGAAGATATGTGGTTCCGTTATGTCTTCCTAGGAAGACAGATATTTAAAATTACATCCTTCACTTACCTGAATATCTGCACATTATATGCTTGGGTTGTATTATTTACACTCTTCTCACAGTTGTTGTTACCAAAGCATTCTTTGTCATTATGTCCTCACTTGGTACCGAGAACTGTTAGAAATAGCCATGTGCAAATCCCCCTTGCACAAACTATAGAGATGTTGTTGAAAGTATGTCTGCTCTACCACTCTGATAGCTGTATCAATTTTAGCATGAAATTCAGCATGAAAACAACTTCATCTTTTCTCAGTACCTGGAGTGTTTTTAAACTCATGGCTGATGAGAATTTTTTCCAGTATTATACTTTCATATATAATTATGTATAGACTTCATGTAAAACATGCCAGACCAACAGGAAATCTGTGATTGAAACAGAGATAATAGCTGGGTATACCCACTGCACCTGTCATGGAGAGACCTGAGATGGTTTTTGGGGAAATCTCAGGTTCTGCTTAGTTTACTGGACTCTACCCACATACCTATATTGCATTCCCACTTGGCTTCACTCACCAAGAAGCCTAGAGTCATGTTGGTAGTCCAGCTTTACATTTTCAAACTTACATTACTTGACCTAATTATTCTGTCCCCACTTTATCTTTCCTCTGTATTCTGTATCTTTAACAACAGCCACAAAATATTTTTGTATAATAAAAATATTTATTTCTAGAAAATACTTCAAATCCCTTTTTAAGAAAAGGTAAAGTATAATTTGATAGTTACAAATATTTCTGGGTTTGTGACCAATAATTTCATGAAGAATCTATAGTAAGCTCATATAATTGTTTTATGCAACATAACAAGTGCCCTCTGTCATATCCTTCCATTAATATTCTAAACTACAGGTGAACACACAGATTAGCACCTATATTTTTAAAGTGTTTGCTGGCCTCCCTGTCACCTGAAGGCACAGCTGATAAAGGTGAGAACTGTAGGTGGAGGCTTCACCTTATAAAAGTTGCTCTTATTTCTTGCAGGGAGTATTTTTCTTTCCCCCTTGAGATTCAAAAATTATATTCATTTTTGCTTCCCCCATTCTGATGAAGCTAGCTGAAATCTTAGCTGGTGATATGCTCCATCCTTCCCTCTGTTAGCTTTTATCACAATAGAGTGGCAGACCTTTCAAGGGGTTTTCTCAAAACCTCTCTAGGGTTTTGCTCCTGCTCTTTTAAAGACTTAACTTTATGAAAGCATTTGGAGCCTGTACCATGCAAACCACCAGACATAAAGTCTTTGACACTCTTCAGTGTGGCATTTCTCTAAAGCTGACATCTGTAAAAACCCAGGTCTCTTTGGAATCAATTGAAAATCTGAAATATTTTTAAAGCCTTTTGTATAGAAGAGCAATATGCAGATAGCTTAGCAAATTCAGCTGTCTCTGCAGTAGGCAGAGGAGGAGGTTCGGATAAGTTGTCTCACTGGTATCCTTACCTCCTGGCAGACACCTGCTTTACCTTAAGGACCAGGCATTCATTCCACTGGGATGCAGAAATAGTTTTAGAAATAGTTGGTAGAATTACCTCATATCTGCCTCTGGTACAGGTGGCTTCAATATTTCTGGGTGCAAAAATGAAATAATGAAAATAGGCTCTTCATTCCTAGATTTGATATTCTGTCTAATTGAGCGCCTGTATTAAAGAGTGATAGTTAATAGATATATTGAACCTGGGCAGATAGCTAATATGAAGGCTAATAGAATCCAGAACACTTTCATTTCAACACATTCCCAGAATAGCTACACTATCTGAATAAAAAATAATGGCAGGATTATCTGTTTTAATAGAGACAGTGATAAACCAGAAAGTGTCTAAAGAATAGAGTTCAGGATGGGAAAATATTTTAGGAAAATATTATATGAGGAAAAGGTGGAAGAATCATTTTTACCCCCGTAACAGAAAATGGTGTGTGTGTCTGTGGGGTATGTGAGGCATGTGTATGTGTGGTTGCGCACACGTGTGTTTATGTGTGTGTAGTGTGTATTAAAATGCAGGGGTGTGGGAGAGACAATTTTGAGGGCTAGCATATAGAAAAAGTAGAAAGGTATCAGACGTAAACTATGTGGCTTCAGAGGTTGCCATTATCTATCATCTCTCCACCCTTCCATCCATCTATCATTTACCTACCTACCTATGTCTGTAATTTTTTTAGCAGTTAGTTGATAGCAAGTGGAAAGTGATGAATTTACAGTCACTGATGATTTTCGATAATTGTTGGATCCCTCTTAGAGGGGCTGTGGAAGGCATCCAGCCTCCAACTTGGTTTAGAGAATTCAAACCGAAAGTGCAATCTGAGCTCTCACATTTCTCCGGTTTTAGTTCAGCCCGACGTCTTTGTTCCTAATTTCATCTGGCTGGCGTTGTGCAGGCTCCAAAATAGGCATGCCTATGATTTTCTGCCTTGTGGAGTCTTAGAGGTTGCTATAGAGTTATGGCTGTTTTTTGTCTTTTTGGAGACCAGAGGTGTTTCGGACAGCTGGGGCCTTCCTTCTTTCATCAGAGAAGGACGAACCATCTCTGCCTGTGGCCCCGCCTTCAGGAAGGTGGGTCTCTGTTCTCTCCGCGTGCAGTTCTCGGTAAGTCACGATGCACAGCAGAGCGGCTTCCTGGGGTCTGTAGAACATTCACTGTTTCCCTAACCGTCTAAGTTGCTTCCACCGGAGTGGTTCAGGGAATAGAGAAGACAAGATCTGACACACGGTAAAGTGACTATTATTGGCAATTTCTCAGAAAGGATGGACATTTCCTTCTGTCTCTTATACTTTATGAAGTCACCCATTGGTGCCACATTGCCTGGTTTCTTAAGGGATACATGCTGAAAGACACGCTTTTGGCAAATGTACACTGTTATTTAAGACATCCAACCATGTGTCCGGGTAGCTCCCAGATGGCCCATTCAAATTAGGATAATTCAAAGAGGGTTTAATACAGATACTTTTTGATACTTTTTGCAAAAGTGTGGGATGGGTATAAGGAAAGTCAAAGGATAGCCACAACTCAGAGACTAGTACAGTAGACCTTGGACTGCCAGTAGATCTCATGGGAGGAGAGAGGAGGCTATTACTTTGACCTGAGAGGGGGGAGCCATGTAGATAGATATTTTGACAGGAACTTTGACCTCAGGTTGAAGCTGAGAGCCAGTTTGAGAACAAGCAGAAAATGTGAGAACAAATATCCAACTCAGTGATCTGATCTCTCCTGTCTCCTGTAAGACCACCCACTCCCTTTTTATTTATTGTAGCCTCTTCAGCCCCAGGTAGAGTTTGCATCTAATGATAACTCTTCTACTTCCATAGGATGGCCCTCAACATTCTCCTTTTGATGTAGTCTTTGCCATCGAGCTTCTGGAGCCCAGAAGACTCTGGTGAAGGGTGGAGCGTAGACCCAAGGGGGTGAATGACATGTCTCTGGCACCCAGCATTTGCCTGCTCTCACAGCATGGAAAGGCCTTGATTATATCTTTACTAGAGGCCCAGTGCACAAAAATTTGTGCACTCGGGGGGCAGGGGGGGAGTCCTTCAGCCCGGTCTGTGCTCTCTCGCAGTCTGGGACCCCTCGGAAGATAATGACCTGCTGGCTTAGGCCTGCTCCTGGGTGGCAGAGGGCAGGCCTAATCCCTAGGTGCAGCCCCTGGTCGGGCATGCACAGAGCAGGGCAGATTGGGAGGTTGCGATGCCACCCTCAGTCACGCTCAGGGTAGGGCCAATTGGGGGGTTGGGGCACCGTTCCCTGTCACACTCAGGGCAGGGCCGATGGGGGAGGTTATGGCTCTACCCCTTCACACACAGAGTAGGGCCCGTGGGATGGGGGGGTTGGGGCGCCGCACCCTGTCACACACAGAGCCGCAGAGCGATCAGGGGGTTGGGGAGCTCCCCCCTATCAGGCACAGAGCAGGGCCGATCAGGGGGTAGGGGCGCTTTCCCCTGTCAGGAACAGAGCAGGGCCGATAGGGAGGTTGTGGCCCCGCCCCCTGTCACACACAGAGCCGCAGGGCGATCAGGGGGTTTGCACGCTGCCCCATCACACTGATCCCGGTGCCGGGAGGCCTCGTGGCCCCGCTGATCCTGGTGCTGGGAGGCATATTACCCTTTTACTGTATAGAATAGAGGCCTGGTGCATGGGTGGGGGCTGGCTGGTTTGCCCTGAATCAGGTGTCCTGGTGTCCTGGATCAGGGTGGGGGTCCCCATTGGGGTGCATGGCCAGCCTGGATGAGGGGATGATAGCTGTTTGCAGCTGGTCACACACCCTTCAGGGTGGGGGTCCCCACTGGGGTGCCTGGCCAGTCTGGGTGAGGGGCTGAGGGCTGTTTTCAGTCTGGGACTGAAGCTCCCAACTGCTCCTTTTTTTTTTTTTTTTTTTTAAATTCTGGGCCAGCTTTAGCTCTGAGGCTTGGCTCCAGCTCTGAGGCCTCAGCTGCTGAAAGTAGGTATCTGGTTTGTTTAGGTTCTATAATCGAAACTCTGTATCAACTCCAGCTCTGAGATCCAGGCTGGCTGAAAGCTGGTTTCTGGGGTTTTGTTTAGCTTCTATATTTGTTACAATGTTCAAACTGCAGGCTCAGAGGCCAGCAAGGCAGGCAGGGAACGTTGGAGTCCTCCGTCACTGAAGCAAGCAAGCCTCATGTTCAGTTTAAGCTGCCTGGCTGTCGGCCGCCATCTTGGCTGGCAGTTAATTTGCATATTGCCCTGATTAGCCAATGGGAAGGGTAGCGGTCGTACGCTAATTACCATGTTTCTCTTTTATTAGATAGGATTATTCTCCATGAATACCTAGAGCAGACTATTTGCAACCCCATCCTCCTTGAACCTCTTGTTTTAAATGCTTTTTGAGAGAATATTGCATGAATAATATGCAGGGAAAGGACTTGGAGGAAGGAGATTACTTTAGTCTTTACCCTTCTCACACCAACAATCCTCTCTCCAGTATAATGACCCTGAGCAGCACTTGTGGTTTCCTTGTTGACTTCTGTTGTGACAGTGTCACATTTCCTAGGGGTAAAATCGAAGGCCATCTTCAGTGTTTCTCTTGATTTTGGATTGAAGAAATTCAAGATACCACAACCATCCTGAAATTCTCAGAAAACCCCACACTGTCCTGAAATTGTGCTAATAGGCCTGAAAACAGTGCTACAGCATGAACACACATCTACTTCTATGGACGTAAATGCCATATTGTTTCTCATGGAGAATTAGCCTTGTCTTCTTCCTCTTGTATTCTTGTTAGAGGATAAGTATTGTGAAGATGCTTTGGCTAACATCACAACCTGTGTTTGACGTTTGCTTCTTTCTTACGTGTTGCCGAGTGAGAAGTCATAATTCTCCTGTCGGCAAACCCTGGGCAAGAATTTGATTTGTAATGTCACATAAAGCACATACGACCAGAGTTTTAAAAAATAGAATTTGTAGCATATATTTGGTAGATCTGAGAGAAACCATGACTGGTTTTGAGATCTTGACGGGAATTAGTTGTTTTTAAAGCAAATGTAAGGTAGTAGTCTGGGAAAGGTAATTGATAAAAGCACATCACAGGTGGCATAGAGCAAATAAGCACCACTCTCTTCTGTTAGCCTTACTCAGCCTAACCAGAAAATTAATGTTCTAAGGATGACACAAAGATTCCCTTTTGGTTTTGGTAGAGTTAGATGAAAGTAATAATAATTTGCATGCATTAATGTGCATGTTATTGGTAAAAGAAAATCAGAGGTTGCATGATATTGTACCCTGCAACATGATGCAGGAAAAATAATCATGCTTAATTTTATATTTTAAATAGGTCTCTGGCAAACAATTTTTCTACTTTTTAACCTAAATCTAGGGTTGGCAAACTTTTACATAAACGGAAGATAGTAACTATTTAAACTTTGCAGTCCAGGTGGTCTCTGTTGTATCTACTCAGCTCTGTCAGTGTAGCTCAGAGGCCACCATATTCAGTACAAATAAATGCACAAGGCTTTGTTCCACCAAAACTTTATTTACAATATAGGCATGAGCTGTACTCGGCCTGCAAGCTGTAATTTTGAATGCTTGACCTAGTTCTAACCATTTATGTGTCTACCATTTTTAAATGTTATATATTAATACTGTTGGTGATATTGGACTAAAATTAGATATTTCAACAAACTGGAATTATGAGATACTTTACCAGAATTCAGAATGTTAGGAGATAGTAATATCCCTAGCAGTAGCCACAAGAGGATAACACTCAGTAGGTACTGTCACATTTTAAAGCAGGGGTGGGCAAACTTTTTGACTCGAGGGCCACAATGGGTTCTTAAACTGGACCGGAGGGCCGGAACAAAAGCATGGATGGAGTGTTTGTGTGAACTAATATAAATTCAAAGTAAACATCATTACATAAAAGGGTATGGTCTTTTTTTTTTTTTTTAGTTTTATTCATTTTAAATGGGCCGGATCTGGCCCACGGGCCGTAGTTTGCCCACGGCTGTTTTAAAGGTACCATGAGCATCTTATGATTTTTGTGATTTCAAAACGAAATGTTAAGTAACGTTATCACTCACATAAACAAAATAATCTTATCTAATAAAAGAGAAACATGCAAATTGACTGTGCCTTCACTACACTCACAAGCCACGTCCACCAGCCAATCAGAGCAGCTATAGGCAAATTAACCCAACCAAGATGGCAGCCGGCAGCCACGGAGCTAGAGCAAGCAGGAGGCTTGGTTGCCCCGGTGATGGAGGAAGCCAAGCTTCCCACCTGCCCTGGCTGGCTGTGGGCTCTGCTAAAGGCAACAAAGTTTCAATTATAGAAGATAAATAAATATCAGATACCTGCTTCAAGCCAGCCTTCACTGGGAGCTTGTGTGGCTAGGGGTTTGGCCAGCCTGCAAATAGCCATCACCCCCCACCCAGACTGGCCAGGCACCCCAGAAGGGACCCCCACCCTGAAGGGGCTGTGGTCAGCCTGCAAACAGCCATCAGCCCCTCACCTAGGCTGGCCAGGTACCCCAGCAGGACCCCCCTCCCTGAAGGGGGTGTGGCCAGCCTGAAAACTCCCCTTAGCCCCTCACCCAGGCTGGCCAGGCACTCCAGCGGGGACCCCCACCCTGACCCGGGACACCCTTCAGGGCAAACCAGCCGGCTCCCACCTGTGCACCAGGCCTCTATCCTAAATAATAATAGGGTAATATGCAAATTGACCCTAACAGCAGACCAACTGGGAATGACTGGTCACTATGACACACACTGACCACGAGGGGGCAGACGCTCAATGCTGGAGCTTCCCCCTGGTGGTCAGTGTGCTCCCACAGGGGGAGCTCTGCTCAGCCACAAGCAAGGCTGACGGCTGCCAGTACAGCGGTGGTGGCGGGAGCCTCTCCCGCCTCCTCAGCAGTGCTAAGGATATCCGAATGCAGCTTAGGCCTGAACCCTGCTGGCAAGTGGACATCCCCCAAGGGCTCCCGGGCTGCCAGAGGGATATCTGACTGCCAGCTTAGGCCCAATCCTCGAGGGAGTGGGCCAAAGCCAGCAGGTGGACATCCCCCGAGGGACTGCGAGAGGGCACAGGCTGGGCTAAGGGACCCCCCTGAGTGCACAAATTTTTGTGCACCGGGCCTCTAGTAATAATAAATAAAGAGGGTTGGAGGAAACTCTTAGAAGTGACAGATGTTTATGGTGCAGACTTCAATGATACTTTCATAGACACATACTTATCTCCAAAGTGTTTTCAGCTTTTCGTTTCAACAGTACCTCAATAAACTGGTTAAAAAGAAAAAGAGTCCTCAGGACTGGTTCCAGACAAGCGAGAACAAATAAACATCCCCAATATGCTCTTGCAAATAATGTATCAATGTGATCCAGCTATTGAGCACATAAAGACATTAATTTCATTGTATTTCATATGGATCCCTCAAAAACCCAGAAGCTGTACCAAATATTCATAGGGGATTTTTTCCTAATTTGAGAAGATTGGTTTTAGTCAATCATGAGTTGAAAACAAAATCTCTCGTTTTTTTTCTTGCCTTTGTCAATACCCTCAGCCATAGATTACCAGGAACACATCTGTAGTTGAAAAAGTTGGGTTTATACCTGATTGAAACTAGAGACAACAAACACACATCATGGGCACTGACCAAGACAACTCTAGTAATTCCCTCAACTTGACCTAACTTTAGGTAGGTTTCTTTCTGAATACCTCTAACCTTTTACCTCTCTCTCCTTAGATCACTTACTCTTCCTCTACCCTTTGTGATATAAATCTCCCAGTCTTTTGCTAGCTTTATAACCAGAAATGTCTTTCTCAAAGACCTGATTCCCTATCTGGTAGGAGTCTCACTTTGATAGGCACTAATTAGTAAACATAGTTGGTATAGTGACATTGATCAATCTCATACTAATGCCCTCAAGTACTTTTCCATTAGCTTATCCTAAACTTAAAAACTCACTCACTTTTTGTTTTAGTGGAGCTGAGTTGAATCTCTCTCTTATTGCATTATTCTTGAATAAAGTCTTCCTTATCTATTTTAACTCCATCTGGCACAATTTTTCTTTGATAGGAACTATGAGTGTCTCAATAAAGGGCAATTAGGACTTATAGGATTTGAATTTTGGTGGGGTATTTTTGGGGAAGCTCTAAGGAGGTAGGAATCTCATTCTGTCAGGAAGCAGGGAAATTCTATGAATGAGAAGTTCAATAAATTTTATTCATAGGGAGGGCAGACTAGAGTGAGGGCAATGCTGTAATTGGTAAAGAAGTAACAGTCACATATTTAATGGGGGGATATTTTGTGGATTGCATAGTGACCTGGCTTTTGTCTCACTTTATCATAATATCAGGGTGACCTTGCCTGATATCATGTTCTGATGTTCTCTGAGACTGTTTTTGTCCAACAGAAGAACAAAATGACCTGATTGTGAGTGTCAGACCCACTTGTAATAACATTGAGGCCTAAGTGTGAGGTGTGAACAGCTCCCATATGTGGAGAGCGGCTTCTTTTTCTTTTCTTTTTCTTTTCTTTTTCAAGTTGTTAGCCAAAAGGGGAAATATTACTGCTGCGAATATTTCTGCTTTTAAATGACTAGAACAAAATCATGATTTTGGAATTCATATTTTCAGAAAACCAGAGGGTCCATTCAAACATTTACATTCTCTCTAATTCTTATAACAGTAATGTTATCTGATTAATGTTGGTCTTGAGGAACCTTAAGTAACAGTATGAATAAAATGCCCCCCCAGAACTTACAAAATCGGGACTATTATCTATGCTTACCATGTACTCTTAATCAATTAGTGTTCTTTAAGGTTGATTACTGACAAATTTAGGATTTGTTTTATCTTGGAATGAAGGTTCTATAATAAATATCCCATGAGCTCATCTGTTTTTGTTTAAGTAAACAATCATTTCTACAAGCAAGGTCTTTGCCAGAAGCGAGCTGAAGTTTCTCATTAAATGATGTGCCAGACACTGGATTGTGAGCTGATCATATTGAACCTGCAAGGCTCTTTGTTGTTTGGTGAGAATTAATTTGGTCAATTGACTTCAATAGTTTCATTTTTATCATGGTAGAATTTTTTTCTTAGCCTACTGATGTTCCATTTATTGTGTAAAAGACACCACAGTGAATGGAAGATCTTCATTTAAATGAATAAGATTCACTTATTCACACAAAAATATTTACTGAGCATCTCTTACATTATAGACATTGTCCTTCCTGGAGACTGGTAAACATGAATGAGTTAACAAAACAGACTGTCATGGATCTTAGCATTTATGGAGACAGGTGATAAACAAATCAATAAACAATGTGTCAGTGTTGTGAATGAAAACAGAATTGGAAATAATATATTGGATGGGGGGTATATAGAATAAGTTCTCTCTGTGAAGCTAAATTTAAGTTGAGTCTTTAAAGTTGAGAAAAGATTAGTTACACAAAAATGGAGGTGAAGAAGGAGTTCCTTTCTTTCACTCTCCTTCTTCATTTATCCATCGACATAGCTTTAACTAATAGCCTGATGCCGTTGTTTTATTTTATTTATACAACATTCGTTTGTTTGGCTGGATCTTCAACCCTCATTAAATTTTTTTATATTGCATTTACACTTACAGTTTTTATTAATATAGATACTGTTACAGTTTGAGTCATAATGTCTCACAGAAAAATATTGCCTTTAAGTTGTGGAGGTAGGATACCTAACCTGTCTTGCTTTTGGAATTCAGTTAGTTTTGTATGGTGTGAAGGACAGTTTTCTTTTCATCAGTTTCTGACAGTGAGAAGTGCCAGCTTGTGTTTGTAGGTTTGATATATAGAGAGACGTCATCTGAGTCCTTTTCTCTATTGCATTCTCTATAAGTGGCATGGACATTTTTGACAATAAGTAATGTTCCTGAGTAAATGAATGCAGGGAAAGCAAATGTACCTGTTATCATTGGTGCCCGGAGGGGTTCAGTGAACACTGTGAGGTCCCAATCCTTTTTTTTATGTCCAAGTTTTGGAAATCACTGTGGGAAAAGAGGAGACAAACATACAAATGAACTGGAGGAATGTCAAAGGTTTAATTTTGTATTATTGTTAATGTTAATCCTCTTCAGGCTGTGTAAACTTTGTTCAGTTAAGCAAATACTCTGGAAGACAAAGATTTTATATTTGCTGGGAAATTCACAGTTGCAAATGCCTGTGAGTTCTCAGTGTCCTTAGGAACCTTAGCAAATAACTAACAGATTTGCATTTTTCTCCCACCTAGAGTGAAAGGTCTCTAGGTCCCTTACTGATCAATGACATTAAATAAATACTTCGAATACAGGCACAGAGTTGGCAGAAGGGCTTTGGGTTGATCTTTGATTTTGGAATAGATTACTCACAGATACCGTAGCCCAGTAAAGAGAACAGAATTAAAATTACATTTATAATTATATTTGGATTGACTCCATATGCACTGTTAACATAAGGTTTTATACGTCATGACTTTTATATATCAGGTGGGTCATGTAATTTTCAAACAAATATTCAATTCAAAGAGAAGCAAACTCACGTAGTGGGAAGCCCCCACATGCCTGACCTATAACCACTGATAACTTAAAAAATTTACATTGGAAAATTCATGCATAGTATTTTACCACAAAATCATCCAATTTTTATGGCATAAGTTTAGGGAACAGGAATGCTAAATTCATCAAACTAACCTAATTTTTGATGCTTCATAAATAAATAATGAAAGAAAGTAGATAAGTCCAAATCTCCTTTCCACATATTTATTTATATAAACGTATGCTGTCAAGGATTTCCATAATAATTTATACGGGGAAATGCTTGACAGGGTTGTTGTTTTTTTTTATCAATCCTTGTCAGAGCACTTTGACTTTCGTCAAATTTATGAATTCCATTTTGCATATGGCTAAAATGGAAGGGAGATGGTGAGTTCCTAAAAGTCACAAATCAAGATACTGAAAACTTGAGTGAAAAAACATTGATTTTCACCTGAAAAGAGTTATTAGAAGCCAGGGGATGTTATCAGTAAGAGTGGTGCAGGGAAGGAGGTGATGTGGTCCATGGGCTCCTGGGATAAGACACAGATGTGGGGGGAGTTCAATGAAAGGATGGTCTAGTAATAGTTTATAGCCTGTGCTCCATGGAACTAATATTTTTTGCCGATTTCTGCTTTTTAATGAGCTTTTAGTCATTTTGTTGTTTTACCTGTATGTTTTGGTAATAAAAAGTAAGGATACAATTTCTGACTTTCTTTTTTATTCATTAAAATAAGTTACCCAATCTTGGGATATCAAAGCCATTCCTTTTTTGTTCCCCAATAAGAGGCATCTGCAGCCAAGCCTGAAAGATGAAGAAAACTCTTGACTGTGTTCTTAAAAGTCTAGTTAAGAAGTAGCTCTAGCCTCAAATGCAGGGAGTAAGAATGTCACCACAGGTAGCCACAGAGCACTCGTCCTAATTACATAGGAAGTTAAAGAGCAGGAAGCCTTTGAGATTCCCTTAATATGGGAGCCTGCAGGCCCAGTGGTCATCCGGCTGAAGAATCCTCCTGGCTGGAAGCCACCGAGTTTGCCTGAGTAAAGCTGAGTAATTGTACTCACTGGAATACTATTCTCCCGGAAGCGTAGTGAGTCTCCGAGGGACACACTGGGCTCCTTGGAGAGCTCATGGAGCATTGCACAATTTCCTAGTGAACTTGTGTAGTCTTGGCCCACTTTAGAAAATAATACAGTATATTTTTGCCTCTAAATACACATCTGATTTTCATTTCTTCGACCCAGATCCTGGAACTAGGTGACAATTTGCAGCAGCAAGGGTCCTCTGTTTCCTTTTATGCATTGCTTCTTTTTGAAAGAGGCAAAATCACTTTGCTGACAAAGTAATTTCTAAAACTTGTCTAAACTGCAACCAGGTTATTCTTTTCTTTTAAAATTTTCTGACTCTACTCTCAGTATTAAATAATTTCTTTCCTTTATAACCCTCCTCTAGCCTGCATGCTTTATATTATCAGCATTATCCCAAGCTTCTTCTTTTTGGTCCATTTGTCTAATCCTTTAAACTTACATTAAATGTCTTCTTTGCTATTTATTTATCTAAATTGAGTGATTTCTCATTCTTTATAGACACAAATCTTCCAAGAAGTCTAGCTTCCTTAGTTAAAACAAAGAGCCCTCATTCAATCAACTACAGTTCACCACCTTGATCAATTTCTCAGCATGACTCTATTTACCTCCAGGAAACATTTTCACTCAGGTTTCTTAGACATTTTTTTTTAATCTGGGAAGAAAAAAAGTAAAAAGTCTCAGTTTTGAGTATAAGTTTAGTGCTGTACCTGTAAGGGTGGATGAAAGGGGCAGGACAGACATTATTGAACATCTTACACTGACTGGCCAAGCACACACAGGGAATTCAGACTAATGGTCCTTTAACTCAGTGTTAACCAGGGTAGAGAAAGTGGGGTCTATGTGGGAGATCCAGAATAACCCTCTCTATTCTTTAACACCTCCCCATTTCTTAGAGTATAAGGGTCCTTCAATCTCACTTTTCAGGGTGGGTTGGAAACTCATTTATTTTCATTAACCACAGTTCTCTTTTCTTTGTCTTCTGTAGTACTAGATTGTCCACGACTAAAATTTCTCTGATTCCTCTATAGATGAGCCCAGAGATGTGGGGGATGAGCTTGGACCACAATGACTTGAGGGTACTGAAGATAATTAGAATGTTTATACTGTCATATTGCTTACTTCTCAACAGATCCCAGTGTACAAATGAAGCAACAGTTCTCTCTCTCATTTTCACTACTTGACTAGTTTTCGTACATTACCTTTGATTTTAATATATGCCCAGCTTCAAAAAGGGCGAGGGGAAAATAAAGAGATCCTCTTTGTAACACTTTTGTCCTGTAAAGACACCGTTTGAGCCCTTGAAAGTAGGACTGGCCATTTTCATATTAATGGGTAGAGAAACATGCTGAATTGGGTATTCAGGGATAAATTTAAGGAATATGTATTATCACTTCCCTGTTCAAAAACCTCTGGTGGTTTCCTGTTCCACAGACGATGAAATCTAGTCTTTACCAAACACTGTCTTATCCCTGACTTCCTCCCCAATCTCATTTCTCACCACATTTCCTTGAACATTCTTTTCAGGCTCTGTTAGCCATTCCTTGAATACATCACATGTGATCTCTTTCCAGAATTTCTATACTTGTGATTCCCTCTGCTTGAAACACTTTTCTTCCTAATGTTTATCTTACCTCTCTAGTCAACTGTTACCTCCTAGGAGAGGCATCTCTGACTACTCTATTTAAAGGAGCATTATAAACTGTTGAACAAAAATAGATAGAGGCAAAGAAGCATCGAACAGACTGTCAAACTACAGGGGGAAGGTAGGGGAGGGGTGGGGGGGTGGGAAGAGATCAACCGAAGGACTTGTCTGCATGCATATAAGCACAACCAATAGATGTAAGACACTGGGGGGGGGGTGTGGTGAGGGCATATGCTGGGGTGCAGGGGGTAGGGGAGGCTGCGGAGAGGTCAATGGGGAAAAAAGGAGACATATGTACTACTATTTGTAATACCTTAAACAATAAATACATAAGTAAATTTTAAAAAATAAAGGTGCATGCTCATATAGCTTTTCTTTCCCCATAGTCCTTATCATTAGCTGGGATTAAATTATATAAATTGTCTATGTAGGGGCTTTATTCACATTCCCCAGCAATGCCTGGCTCATAGGAATCAGTCAATAATTATTAACTAATTTTTTAAAAAAATATATTTTATTGATTTTTTTACAGAGAGGAAGGGAAAGGGATAGAGAGTTAGAAACATCGATGAGGGAGACACATCGATCAGCTGCCTCCTGCACACCTCCTACTGGGGATGTGCCCACAACCAAGGTACATGCCCTTGACTGGAATCGAACCTGGGACCTTTCAGTCCACAGGCCGACACTCTATCCACTGAGCCAGACAGGTTAGGGCAATTATTAACTAATTTTGATTTTATTAATGGGTCACTGTATTGGTTACTACTTGCCTCATCAATGGGCTATGGTTGCAGTTGGTACTGCTTTAGAAATGCCAAACTTTATTCCTTGAGAGTGATGATGGGATGATGGCTGGAATACCTATAGAGGATGCAAAGAGTAGATTTTACTAGAGCATGGCTCTACAGTTCAAGATGGTAGAGAATATCAAGACAAAACATAACACATGGGCTTAATTTATTCAGGAAAAACTGTCAATGTGACACATTGTCAGTCAGTTGTGACCTGGGATCCAATGAATTAAGTTTGAATTGATATTTTGTCTTTAATAACAAAGTCATCTAAAATGTGGGTGACATATCAGTGACAGATTTATTTACCTCCTCTAGTCAGGAATGAGTAATTCCTAGGATGAGTGATTTTTCCATCCTAGAATGATGTTACAGGAAAAAAAAATTGGTTTATTTCTTTGGGGGTCTTCCTGCCTTCATCCATTTACAGACAGATTTAAGAGTCAGTTACCTTGCCAAATATTCTAATTACTGAGGATCACAATTTTAAGACCACTACACATCGTCCTCAAATGGACCCACAACCAGAGGAATTTAATATATTAATTTAAAAATGGACAGCAATGTTTGTGGTAAAAAATAACCTTGTAAAACTGGCACATGGGTTTCCTTGTCCATACATACAGTGACTTCCCTTTCTTCCTGTTTCAGTGGAAGGTGTAAGTGTCTATTAACATCTAGTTTGGGGTAAGGGAAAAAGAGGGCAGTCAGGGATGGCTGGTATAAACATAATACCCCCATAGAAAATAGGTTCTCCTAGCCAGCAAACATGCTAGGAATTGCAGACTGGATATTGCTTTGTCAAGACTGACCTCCTATCTTCTCTCTCTCTTCCAATTTTTTTTTGGGGGGAGGCAACCAAATATTTGGTGGCCTTGTTAAAAAAAAAAAAAAAGACTGACCTCTTGTTGGCATATTTCCTCTGCATGATTATACTTACAGAGTCTCTGTCTTTTTCTTTGTCTTGAGTTGCAGTAGCACTTGCTTCTTCTGGCACCACAGCCATGCACTTGCAATGATAGCAGGTAGAAAAGGAAATGCTGTCTTTGCACCACAAAATTTCCCATGGATTTAACCATCTCAAAATTTCTTCTGGGATTCTGATACAAAGTTAATTTAGTTAAATATAAATTACAAATACTAAAACTGACTTGAAAAGAAATATTGTAAGTCGTATCCCTTTCATTGTAAGAAATTTCTTCTTTGACCGTGAACTTCATCTCAATAACTACATTATTAAACTGCTGCATGTAGATTTCAATTAGATCCTAATTTAGACTAATAAGTATGGCTTTTTATATATTTGAGTAAAAAATCTTTTATTTCTGTGAATTACAATTTGCACTGCATCCCAGCAGGTCCAACATTGTTGTGGTCTTTTTCCTTCAGTGCAACTGTAATCCGTATTCTTAAGGTTAAGAACACAAAGCTTGCAATCAGCTCATTAGTGGATTTGGTCATTATGTTCACATTGCACATTAATTTTATCTGAATTACTTGTAGCTAAGGAACAAAAAAATTTCCTTAATATCTGCTGCCTTAAAGGTTATTGAATTCAATCATATTGAGATAATAGTTTTAAATTAACATTTATTGAACTTTACAGATATGCAGTTCTTTAAATTATTGAAACCGGTTACTCAAATCATAGAAATGGCATCTGGGCTGGATCTGCTTGACTCCAGCCTCTCTCTTTCGCTGGTCATCAGCTTCTCTAAGTCACAGATTGGGTTACGTGTCTTCCTGTTTATAAACTTGAGATGCTTGATTTAGTTTACAGAATTAAGTTCAAATTCCTTTGCTTATTGGTCAAGGCTATTTATAATCTCAAATCAATTTACCTTTATAACCTCATCTTTTGCATGCACTGAGATTCTTCCACACCTACCTTCCATACACTGACCTTAACCAACAAGCCATAGTTTTCTAGTCATACACACACTCTCATGTCTCTGGAATTGTGCTCACACTTTTTGTTCTTTCTGAAATGAGCTTCCTCCCTCCTTCATTTGGTTAAACCCAATGCAACCAATATTTCATCTCCTCTATTCAGCTTACTCCAACTTCCTAGTTATAATGGTCTCCTCCAACATTTAGCATAAAGGAAGGGTTTTACTGAAAAGTAATAATAAAGTACTGATTACCAGTTAAGCTCTTAGACCTACTATATTTTAGGGTATTCTATTTATTTTAAAATGAAACACCTTCATTGAATGACTTGTGTGGAAAAACTTTGCTTTGTTATTTATGTTGTAGAACACTACAAACAAGATTGCTTATGTCAGCTGGGGTATTAGCCTGTGAATCACATAAACTGCAATCCCTACCAGCTCATAAAGAGGGAATTCACACAGAATACTGAAGGCCTATTGCTAGGCTGGGTCTGGCTGCCCTGACTTACTCAGGAAAGGACCCTGACCATACCCCTGTTCTCACATCTGCCCATCTGCCAATGTAGAGGAGATTACATGTTATATGCTATGATGATAGAGGAAACAATAAGGTACGGTGGGATGATTTTAGAGAATGAAGGAAAGTTTCTAGAAGGAAGTATCATTAACTAGAGACTTGATGTAGGGGTCAGTCAGAGTAAAAGTAGCAATAGGAAGAAGTGAGTCTCAGAGAGATGAAGGAAGCCTGGAAGTAAAAGACCAGAGAAGTAAAAGTAATTCAGGATGGCTGGAGCACTGACAGTGCCCCTGTGTGTACATGTGTGTGCATGCATGTACTGCACGTGTGGGTACATGAGTGTACATGTGTGCACTCTTGCATGTGCACATGTATGCTTGTGTGTGCATGTGCATGTGTGTGTATGTGTAGTGGAGGCATTTCGTTGAGAAAAGAACAAGAACAGTAGAGGCCGAATGTTCTAAGGAAGTGTAGTACAATAGTCAAACACTTAAAAAAATAAAAGTAGCTTTTAAACATTAATTTTTTCTTACCTGGTTATTTTTAGAGTTCTGTCAAACAATTAGCATTTAATGAATGCCTACTATGTGCAAATCGCATTGTGTTGTGGAGAACAAAAAAAAATATTGAGATCTTATAGTAGTATGAGAGATAAAACCTGCATACAAAATAATTATAATACAAGGTAGAAAGTGATATGTGCCATATGAGAGATAAAAATAAAATGCAAAGAGTTCAGAAAGGGAGAATTCACACATTTATGTGTGGCTGACCTATTTTTACTAACACTGACAGTCTTAGCTCTATGGCTCATCTCACCCATGGGGATGTTAATTTTGCAACTACTTTGACCTTCCATAGGGCACAGTCTTTATAAAAATATCCCATCTATGAAACAAACTTGGAAAATAGGAAGAAAAGATATGACACAAACTTGGACCAATCTGTAGGCTGACAGTCTAATGGCATCAATGCTGGAGAGTTTCCTGGTTACAGCTCTAGATGCATGGGGGCAACAGAAGTGGAGGCTTATCATTCATTAAATATGGGAGCAGTACCTGCTAAGTGTGCACCAGTGTGGAATTTTCATTGCTGATAATAGGCAAAGAGATAAATGAAGAGGTAATAAAAATTATTGGTGGTAGGCTTTCACATTGTGTTGTGGTCAGCCTCTGCTTACCCAGGCATCTACAGGCTCAGCTCCACTAGTTGGTGATCCCAAATTTGCTAGGTCTGGTAAATGGGAGTTCCAATGCATTGAATGAAGAGAACATAGTTCTGCTCGATGTCTAGCTTTGTGCTCATTGAATTGTGATAATTTCTTCTAAGCCCTGATGAAATTGCCTGGACGTTAAGACTGAGTTTCACATCTTTTTATCTTTAAGCTGACCGTGCTGTTCTGTAGGAAGTAATGATTACTTTCCATCCCCCCAAAGTAGAGTGGTCAGAGGCAAGAACTTGTGCTGAAATCTGAGCCATCAACACACATCTCTAAAAGGCAAATGCTGCAATGCAACAGTAATGGGAACACACTAAACTTAGAGTTGGAATCCTGATTCAGGAGCTTAGTAGTTATGTTACTAGGGCCAATAGATGAATCTCCTTAAGCTTCTCTTTAATCCTTTGCAAAACGGGTAGTTCTGGAATTAAATGTGAAATATAAACACAAGGCTAAGTCTTATGCTGTATGAGGTAAGGTATTATTTAGTAAAGATCGATGGCTCTTTGGTATTAAGAAATGCTTTTGCTTTTTCCCATAAATTTATACATATGGACATTTATTATAGCCAGTCAATCCATATATCAGTAGGTCTGTTCTTCCAGATGTGCCATTGGAGACACCTTCACAAAGTGGAGATGAGTGTGATTTTATCTACCTTTTCAAGGGTAAGTACTTGCAAGCTCACTAAAGAAGTGGTCATCTTGCAAAATTCCATCAACTGAAAGTGAACTGTGTGTGATATTATTCCATCAACTTCATTTTCATACATTTCACGTAGCCTGTAAGCATCTAAATGAAAGAACATCTCAGAGAGGAAGAAAGAGGACAGGATAGTAATTACAACCAAACTTTCCTTGTGCTGACAGCAGCCAACTCATTTATTAAGTCAATGTAGTCAAGTAACACAGCAACATCACACTTGATTGAAATCTTGGCCAAGTCTGACAGATGTTCTCTCCTCATTGTCAATCTCAAGTATGTTTTAATGAGTTTCAAGTGGCTGGAGCTCCCTCCACAGATGCCTCTGTTGCAGAGATTGTGAGCAGATTCTTCAGGGCAATGGGTTTTGTATTTAATAAGTGGTGCAGGGTAGGTAACGGGGAGAAACCTTTGCTGGAAATGCACTCACAGTTCTGGAAGCAGCCGCTCTCAGCCTGGAGTTGATGAGCCCCCTTCAAATCAGATGCATTCAGAATAGTGCCCCAAAGCTAGTCTGTGTGCTTAACACCTCCGATCTTAAAAGTTGATAAGAGTATTTCTAAACCTCAATCTCTTTGGAGATTTAAGAGGGTTCCCACTTTTGGAGACCCACTAAAAGCCATGGAAACATTTTAAAAATTGCCTTTTTTTTTTTTTACACCATTGTTCCTCAGTGAAATTGCAATGTCTAAAGGGAACAAAGTTTACAAAGTGATTCCAGTTTTACTTGTATGTATTTTAAGTAGGTTCAGGATAAGATTTTAGATGCTTTTAAAAAAACAGTTTTCAGATAAATAGCTTGATAGTCCTACTGCTTTATAGATCTGCTCTTTTCACTTTAAATATTAAAAATTACTGCTTGTGTAGAGAAAAACCACGAGGATAATATTTTCTTTGATCAATCTCTATCTCAAACAAAATGGCTTATATATTTTGTATACTATGCCATAAAAATGAGTATTGCTTAGCTGCTCTCGTGTATTAGTTTTTTCCACACCAGGGTGAATCGACTTCCTATTACTAGTCTGTATCTCCAGTTTAATGTCATAGTTCATTTCTTTTTTCCTTATTCTTTTTTATACATCAGACCTAAACCATTTAATGATACAAAGTGTCGTTACCTAGTGGTCTGAGGTGAACAACAAATTTCTGAGGAATTACTATGGTCTTATATGCAGGGATTGTTTAAGAGGAAAGAAACTCTTGAGAAAGCTGCAAACTTCACTATAAGTCAGAGGAGATGTGTTGAAGTCCTAATTTTATTTATCCAATGCATTGTCTAAAGTAAATGGAACTTGCAGATATTAAAGGAGTGCTCTGTCAGACTGTTGATATTTACAACTTCTCATACTTCATGCTTGATTTGAAACCCCTAGTCTGCCCGGTAGCCAGATGTTAAGTAAGGACATCTCTGATACATTAATATTAGCTACTGCAAGGTAGAAAAAGATCTTGCTTCTGGGAAGGTATAGGGTGGAGCAGAACACCCCTCCTCCACATGTGGACTGGGGAGTGTGAAAAGATTTTAAGAAAAAGAATATTATCCGTTAGGTTTCTATAGCTCCCTGCCCTGGAAGTTTCCAGAGCCTGGCTGCTGCATATAGCAATTAGCTGATGCCAGAGAGAAAATGAGCAGTGAGAGCACTCTCCGGACTGAAGTGTGGTGTGCGACAAACACAGTGGAGTCTGAAAGAGCTGCTTGTTAGTTAGAAACTAGTCATGGGCTGGCCCCAGGGTCTGAGTAGTAACTGTAGATTATTCATTCTCATCTTTCTTTGGGCAGCCTTGCCCTCCTCAGGCATGCCATGCCCTCTGGGAAGTTGTTAAGGGCATTGCCAAAAAGTACACAACATTCAAGGGGAACACCAACTGAGGAGAGAATTCTTTGGAGACTTGGAAAGGCAATCAATAAGGTAGGCATGGAGGCTGGGAAGGAAGCTTTCTTCTTTCCCAAAGAGAAAGGCAGCAAGGGGCGAGGTCCCTAGCTGTGGGCTGATTCCCCAGGGCCAAGATGGTGGGCTGATTGAAGGTGTGTAAATAGACCACAGCGTCTATTAATCTAGAGAGCATATTTGCATGTGCTCATTCAAATGTAAAGCTGAAAGGTGGCTCAGATCAACAGCAATACTTGAAGTTATTATTTACCAAAGCAGCATTCCAGCGTCCTTGGCATTCTTATCACTTTGTGGGCAGGATACATGGGCTGAAAAGCTCAACCTCTGAAAAAGGGCAGCTCTGAAGCCGTAAAAAGCCACTAACTGCCTTAGCTGATTACAGAGCAGGCTCTTCAGACCGCCAATTTCTCGGCAGGCATTCCTGCCTCACATTTTCCTACTTATTTTTCTGAAACTCTACCATGAATTTTAAGCTACAAAAACACAAGCATTTGTTTAAGAAGAATCTGGAACCTCTCTGAGACACCGGTGTGCCGGCTTATTGTCTGACACCAGCTGTAACCACTTCAGCAGGTGAGCACTTTGTACTCATCTTGAAGGCAGTAATTGGTAAGTACATTTTCTGCCTGTAATCAATAGCTTTTATATTCAACATAATATTTCTAAACAAAAAGGAATATTAAATTGACTATACAAGCTACTGATCACAGGGAGCAAACGTCTTTTCCACATGCCACTCCACATGACTGAGTAATGCCAGAATGCTACAGTGCGACCAGTGTGACAAGCGCCTCTATCATTAACCGATTCTTCAGTCTTTGAGAACCAAAGAAGAAAATAAATTTCGTTACCAAATCCCCAATGAAAACATACCTTGTATATAAAAATAATGTCCTCGTTGTGATATAAACCTAAAAGTATGGTTTGAAGTAGTGATCAGTTTCTGTGTGTGTGTGTGTGTGTGTGTGTGTGTGTGTGTGTGTTTAAACATGAACACAAAACTTTGATTTTCACTGAAACACACATCTTTGGTCTTCTCCATGACTGATAAGAATTGAACTTCCCCTTTATATTTCTCTCTCTCTCTCTCTCTATCTCTCTCTCTCTTTCATCTCTGTCTCTGTCTCTATCTCTATCTCTCTCTCATCTCTGTCTCTCTCTCTCTCTCCTCTCTCTCGCTCTCTCTCTCTCCATCTAATCTGTATCTAATCTATGTTTATGTCTGTAGTAGATTCTCCACTTATCCTTGGGGGACATGTTGCAAGCCCCGCAGTGAATGCCTGGAGTAATGGATAGTACCAAAGCACATATATACAATGTATTTTTCTACTCGTACATACCCAGGATAAAGTTTAATTTATAAATTGGGCACAGTAAGAGATTAACAACAATAACTGGATAACATTATAATTAACCAAGTTATTAATGAAAGGAGCAAAGGACAGGGCAGATTTTATAGGTATGTCACCTGGGCAGCTTTGCCAGAAGCTGCAGTTTAATTCTCCCCAGGGAGCCACCTGGTCTATTCCCTGTGATCACTCAGGGCAGTGACTGGACAGGGGAGAATAGACGCATGCCCGGTAAAATCTGGGTGACATAGGGAAGGCACTTGTTTGTCAGTCACGCCTGGGAACAGGTCATTGGCACTGCACGAATGGGAAGATTTGGACATTTAATCTCCTAAACAAAGAAGCTTGCTCTCTTGTATTTTGGGAACTCTTGGGACTCTTGTAGGCATTGCGCTCTCTTGGCTCCCCTGCATTTTCTTACATGGCTCTCACAATGGACTAATGGATAGCAACTAGACTAATGCTGTACCAGACCCAATTCCATTGGGGAACGGAAACTCCAGACTTTGGCTTTGCTTCTAGCTCTACTGAGTCTCCAGCTGCCCTTCTTCTGGGACTGGATTAAGGGAAATGGGACTTTGGAAAACCCAGGGATGTAATTCCATGCAAGTCAAGATCACTCATCCTCCTGTGCGAGTCTCAGGAAATTCTTTTTCTTGAGATATCATAAGGACCTCACTCCCAGCACCCAATGGGGAAGGGGATACTCCACTGATAACAATACTATAACAGAACAATTATAACAGTATACTGAAATAAATGTGTGAATGTGGTTTCTCTCTCTCTCTCTCTCTCTCTCTCTCTCTCTCTCTCTCTCTCAACATCTTATTATACTGTACTCACCTTTACAGTTTCTCCTCGGCATATCTGAATTGCTAGCACCATTGCCCTCCCACTTTGGGGCCATTATTAGTAAAACAAGGGTACTTTGAACAAAAGCACTGTGATATTTCACCTTGCTCTGATAATCCAGATAGCTACCCAGTTACTAATGGGTGGAAGAGTATACAGTGTGGAGACTCTGGATAAAGGGATGATTCACGTTCCAGGCAGGACAGAATGAGATTTCATCACACTACTCAGACAGCACACAGTTTAAAATGCACAGATTGTTTCTTTCTGGAATTTTCCATTTGATATTTTTAGACTGAGATTGACTGTGGGTACCTGAAACCTCAGAAAGTGAAACCTGGAACAAGGTGGCACTCCTGTGCACAAACATGAACATATATACTGATATTTACACACACCCTTATATTTGTCCTGATTTACACTCCTTGATCGCTCCGTCTTTCACATGACTAAGGGTAAACCTGTCCTGACTTTTGTTTGCAGTATGGTCTCTGTGCTGTGTTCAGGTTTTCCTGTGTCAAAGCAAACCCCTCAGGCGACAGCATCACTGGTGTATGGGTACATTTGGGGCACCTGACTGAGTTGGTAAATATGCAGTGTACTTTTTGCTTGTGGAGCTTAAAGCTACTGCTACACTCTTTTGTATCTGTGTGAAGATGCCCTCTGCTATCCAGCCCAGGTGAAGGTGTGTTTCCATAAAAGGGGCACTTTTTTTTTCTTTCTGATTTTCATAGCATTGTTGCATGGGCTAGCAGGGACCTTGTGTGCACCATTTCCTATGAACTTAGCTGATGAATTAAGCACTAGTATTTTTCATATAAATTCATAAAAACAGATAGTTTGTGGGTGATCAAGAATCAGACAAAATGGACTCTTTCGAAATTGAGACTATACTGCAAAGATGTGAAACTTTGTAACATGTTGCCAAGCGAATCAGAGGTGGAATTCAGACATCACCAAGGAGAAATGGAGTAACTAAGAATCTTTGAATTCAAAATTTAAAATATAATGTAGCCAATCTTATATCATAGACTCCACCTTCACACTGACCACTCCATAAATAATAAAAGAAGTCCTTATAGAAATTTATTTCTTCATATTTGGTACTTTGGAAGGGTACTCTGAAATGCAAATATGTAGAAGTCAGGCAGAGTAGCATGGGGATTTTTTCCTGCTGTTACAAATAGACCAAATTTAAGTTAACAGTAAAGTTACATACAGTAAGCTAACAGACTTTTTTAAATGGCTCTAAACCAATATTTATTCTGTGCTATTTAGTCTCAATACACAAAGTACTGTGAAAAACTTATACAGGTAGCTTTGATTTTGTGCTTTAATATGGAGTCCTGAAGTACTTGAAGTCTCTGTACTGCTAACAGCTTATGGGTGATGCACTGGCCATCCTGAAAACTTCCCCATGAACAGGATCTTTATCTTTGGTTCAGTCTCAAAGGCAGGTTCAGTGGAGTCACTAAGGGCCCAGTAAGAATATATAATAAACTAGAGGCCTGGTGCACTAAATTTGTGCACTTGGGGGGTGGGGAACCCTCAGCCCAGCCTGTGCCATCTTGCAGTCTGGGAGCCCTTGGGGGATGTCTGAGTGACGGCTTAGGCCCACTCCTCATGGGGACCGGGCCTAAGCCAGCAATCAGACATTCTTAGTGCTGCTGTGGAGGCGTGAGAGGCTCCAGCTACTGCCACTGCGCTCACCAGCTGTGAGCCTGGCTTCTGGCTAAGCAACGCTCCCCCTGTGGGACCGCACTGACCACCAGGGGGCAGCTCCTGCATTGAGCATTGCCCTCTGCTGGTCATTGCGCATCATAGTGACCGGTTGTTCCAGGGTCAGGCTGAAACCAGCTCTCTGACATCCTCTGAGAGGTCCAGGAATGCGAGAGGGTGCAGGGTCCCCCAGGAGGGACCCCCAAGCTGAGGGACCCCACTGGTGCACAATCAGGGCCAGGGAGGGACGTGGGAGGTTGGCCAGTCATGGAGGGACCGTCGGAGGGCTCCAGGGCATGTTCAGCCTGACTTGCTCAGTCCCTATAGGCCAGCCAGACCCCAGCAACAAGCTAACCTACCGGTTGGAGCGTCTGCCCCTGGTGGTCAGTGCACATCATGTTGAGCGGCCTTAGCATATTATTAGTATATTACACTTTGATTGGTTGAACAGATGACAGGACAACCAGACACTTAGCATATTAGGCTTTTATTATATAGGTTATCTCCCGCCACTGAAAGCAGGTCCCTCTTGTAGGGTCTATGGATGAGAGAAGACAGCTCTCTGACTGAGCACATAAAAAGAAAAATTCAAGCTACCCTTTAGGGGTGCTAAGTAAAAATGCAAAAATGTAAAAGTTCAACAAATAAGATACTCTAAATAGGGTAGGGAAAATATTAGTAATTTACTTTCAGAGTAGACAAGTAGACTGTACTGGTTGCTTTTAAAAATACACACCCACAGGCAGAGAAACATTTGCCCAAATTGTACAGGGATGTGACAGCTCTAGGTAATGCTTTTCACTTATAACGAGGTATTGTTAAAAACATTCCTGCTTTTGTGCATGTGTCCAAGGGTCTGTGGCTTCATTCACTCATCAGAAAGATGAGCTGCTTTTTCATGCTTGTGTGTTGGAGGGAAATTCATTTCCTTCGTAGTGTTTTATTCCCTGGGGGAAGCCACACAAGGAGAGCTGTTTGTTGTATGGCGGAGTGTTTTAGACAGCATTAGATCCAGGAGTTTGTCATTTTGGGGACAGAGTCACATTTTAGAGCAAGACCAGTATGCACCTTAGTGTATTCTGCCCTTTTCCTGCAGAAGCATCCTGTAGAGATCGCCAAATAGCAATTTCCTTAAGTCATAGTACCAGAAAGTATCTCATTCTCAGCAGAGAGACATTTTTCCCAAAATGCACTCTGAGCTATAAGATTCCACTGTAAATCTTACCTCTCCTAAGGCTCAGGGATCATTCTGAGGGGGTTTGTTGATGTTAAGTGGAAGACCCAATAAAAGTTGTAGATTAAATGTTTTTTAAAAATGTTATACTTAAAACATTTTAATTTTAAGTTTTTTGCAGAGTTTAGGACACACACCTATTCATGGATCCAGGTACTAATATGTATATACTAGAGACCTGGTGCACAAAAATTTGTGCACTCGGGGGGTCCCTTAGCCCGGCCTGTGCCCTCTCCCAGTCTGGGACCCCTTGGAGGATGTCCACCTGCTGGCTGAGCCTGCTCCCCAGGGGATTGGGCCTAAGATGGCAGTCAGACATCCCTCTGGCAGCCCAGAAGCCCTCAGGGGATGTCCACTTGCCAGCGGGGACCAGGCCTAAACTGAAGTCAGACATCCTTAGCGCTGCTGAGGAGGCGGGAGAGGCTCCCACCATCACTGCTGTGCTGGCAGCTGGCAGCCTGGCTTGTGGCTGAGCAGAGCTACCCCTGTGGGAGTGCACTGACCACCAGGGGGAAGCTCCTGCATTGAGCGTCTGCCCCCTGGTGGTCAGTGTGCGTCATAGTGACCAGTCATTCCCAGTCGGTCTGCTGTTAGGGTCAATTTGCATATTACCCTTTTATTATATGCCTGGTGCAAGGGTGGGGACTGGCTGGTTTGCCCTGAAGGGTGTCCCAGGTCAGGTTGGGGGTCCTGCTGGGGTGCCTGGCCAGCCTGGGTGAGGGGCTGAGGGCCATTTTCAGTCTGGCCACACCCCCTTCAGGTTGGGGGTCCCTGCTGGAGTGCCTGGCCAGCCTGGGTGAGGGGCTGAGGGCTGTTTGCAGACTGGCCACAGCCCCTTCAGGGTGGGAGTCCCTTCTGGGATGCCTGGCCAGCCTGGGTGAGGGGCTGATGACGGTTTGCAAGCTTGCCAAGGCCCCCAGCCACCCAACATCCCAGTGGAGGCTGGCTGGAAGCAGGTATCTGGGATTTATTTATCTTCTATAATTGACACTTTGTTGCCTTTAGCTGAAGCCACAGCTGGCCAGTGTAGGTGGGAAGCTTGGCTTCCTCCATTGCCTGGGCAACCAAGCCTCCTGCTTGCTCCAGCTCCATGGCTGCTGGCCGCCATCTTGGTTGGGTTAATTTGCATATAGTCGCTCTGATTGGCTGGTGGGTGTGGCTTGGAGCATAGTGAAGGTAAGGTCAATTTGCATGTTTCTCTTTTATTAGATTAGATAATAAACCATAAATTCCCATATTCCAAAATAATAATCCTAATACATTACTTGGATCAGCAGAATAGAAAGAAAATCAATAAGCCTATTAATTAATGAACTGGTTGAATTCATAATTTCTTGTGCAGACATAATCTGGCATGGATATTTTGGCCACAGCAAAAACTTTATAACTACCAACCTCATCACAACACCCATGGTGTCTTTTACATTTCTGGAATTTTCAGGTTTTGTACTTCTTAATCTAATTCAAACTATGCAAATAGCAAAGCTTTTGCAAGCACTTTAGGGACTTAATTCAATCCTCATGGCCAGTGGAACATGATGCTTTAAAAACAAATGACACTTTCAATTTGAATAAATATATTCTTTTGAATACTTAAAGCTAAAAACTCTGACTTGCAATACACTATTAGTGGTTACTTGGATTGTCATATCTGAGGATGAAATATACTTAACATATTAGATGTGCCTAAAATGAAGACTCTACTTTTTCTTTTCTGTAGAAAATGGTTCTAAGTCATCAGGCAAAATGATTCCACATGCTGTCGGCTGACTCAAAATGTTTCCCATATTATGTTCTTTGTCTAAAGTAGGGACCTGATTTGCATCTGAATATATGTAGTCAACTAACATGCACTGATGTTAGAAATGAGAATTAATGGCTTTTATAAGCACAGTTGAGAAAGCATGTCATGTAAACTGCTGAAAACTCTGGTTTAGTATATGAAAATGAAGCAGCCAAAGGAAGACCTAGTATGTTCTAGGCTTCAGGCTGCAGCCTTACATAAGAAAGGTGAGATGACAGACAGCAGATGGATTTATCTTTTTACTTTGCTGAAAAACTACAAATCAGTTTCCTATAAACAGATCTCTTGGCCAAATACAGCTTGACAGTAATTCTATAAGAGTCATTGAGGCAAGAAAACTGATTATGTCTGATGACATGAAATAATGTTAAGTCGGATAGGTCACATGATTTATATATATTAGGCTAGGGAATCCATTAAATATAACCTGTTTAATGAAAATGTTTTTCTGTGTACCAATGATTTCAGCATTCATTTGCTCTTTAGGATGTTAAATAATTCTTATACTTTTTAAATTTTTACCCAGAATAATCTGAAAGTATTCCTGAAACAGTTTTTAGATAGCAAGCAATATTAGATGTTTAAAAATTTTAAAGAACCTCAGGTCAGTGTAAGGGTTTAAAATTATTTTTTTACTTAGACTAACATTGAAAATGCATATAGGATTTAGGTAATGAAATTTCTCATAAGAGAAGACACAAGACGTGATGTGCATAAAGCACTTAATCAATTATAGTTTAAAGCTTCTTTTATTTCCCTGTAATGTTTGGAGGCAGACCCAAACCAGCTCCAGAACAGTGATGGAGAGAGATTCTGAGCATTACAGCAAGGCTCTCAGGCTGCACTTAATTCTCGTGTAATGACATCTGGCAAACATTCTAAGATGAAATTTTCAATAAATGCTGGCAACTAACACAATTCATTATGGTTTCTCCTGATAAAGGATGTGGGCAAAATTGCTTTGGCTCTAAAAGAGCTTTCACTTCATTATGAGACTGGATCAATCACCATCAGCAGAAGATACTCATTGGGCTACTTCTTCGAGGCTGTTATGCACTTTGTTATCAGGGCCTGTTGAAGGGACTAAGAAATTGTTTCTATTAGGCAGGCATTATTGCTAGACTTCTCTAAGCTAAATTTGCTTTTAAGTGTATTTTTTAGTAAAGAGATGGAACAATCAGTCTGAACTGAGACCATTCTGAGATCAACTGCTTATCCCTATAAAAGCATTGCATTTAGATGACATTTTATTTGTATCTCTGTACAAAAAGAGGTGAAAATATATATTTTTTTCACTAATCTGAGAAAAGGAATCAAGTTACTCCCTGATTGCTATGCATCTGGGATGAGTGGAGAGGTTAAATTTCACATCCAGCATCTGTCTCCTCTTTATAACATTTTTTTTCTCGTAATGAAAATTTATTTATTTATTTAAAAATTATCTTGTTGGGGAGAACCAAGATGGCAGCATAGGTTAACGCCGGAGTTTGCTGCTTTGAACAACTACTTTAAAAGTGAAACCAAAAAACGGAAGGGACATCACCCAGAACCACAGGAACGCTGGCTGAGTGGAAGTCCTACAACTAGGAGGAAAGAGAAACGCATACGGACACTCAGAGGAGGCGCAGTGCTGAAGTCAAATTCTGAGGTGCGGAGTGTGCGGAGCAGGCTGGCGGCGGAGGGCGCGGTTGGTGTTTTCAATCGGGAGGGAGTCGCAGACTCTGAGCTCCAGATACAGGCGAGTCTTTAGGGACCCAGACTCAAACGGGAGAAGCGGGACTGTCTGGCTTCGGTCAGAGCGAGTGCAGCTTTCTCTCCGAGCTTTGCAGCCGTTGCTGGGACTCAGAGAGGCAGAGCCCCTGGGGACAGGACTGAGAGCGGCCATAACTGCTCTCTCCGGCCCACCCTGTTGATCCTGTGCGACCCGCCCCGCCCAAGCCCTGCACAGAGGCATTTGCCGGATAGCCTCAGGCAAACGCCAGATTAGCACCTCCCTAGAGGACAGAAGTTCTCTCACTGCAGACACAGCTGATTCTCATAGCCACTTGGCCTGGAGGTCAAACCCTCCCTGGAATTAGCTACAACAATCAAGATTTAACTATAAGACTGCGAACAAAGACCACTAGGGGGTGCACCAAGAAAGCATAACAAAATGTGGAGACAAAGAAACAGGACAAAATTGTCAATGGAAGATATAGAGTTCAGAACCACACTTTTAAGGTCTCTCAAGAACTGTTTAGAAGCCGCCGATAAACTTAATGAGATCTACAAGAAAACTAATGAGACCCTCGATCTTATATTGGGGAACCAACTAGAAATTAAGCATACACGGACTGAAATAAAGGATAATATACAGACTCCCGACAGCAGACCAGAGGAGCGCAAGAATCAAGTTAATGATTTGAAATGTGAGGAAGCAAAAAACACCCAACCGGAAAAGCAAAATGAAAAAAGAATCCAAAAATGCGAGGATAGTGTAAGGAGCCTCTGGGACAGCTTCGAGCGTACCAACACCAGAATTATAGGGGTGCCAGAAGATGAGAGAGAGCAAGATATTGAAAACCTATTTGAAGAAATAATGACAGAAAACTTCCCCCACCTGGTGAAAGAAATGGACTTACAGGTCCAAGAAGCGCGGAGAACCCCAAACAAAAGGAATCCAAAGAGGACCACACCAAGACACATCATAATTAAAATGCCAAGAGCAAAAGATAAAGAGAGAATCTTAAAAACAGCAAGAGAAAGAAACTCAGTTACCTACAAGGGACTACCCATACGACTGTCAGCTGATTTCTCAACAGAAACTTTGCAGGCCAGAAGGGAATGGCAAGAAATATTCAAAGTGATGAATACCAAGAACCTACAACCAAGATTACTTTATCCAGCAAAGCTATCATTCAGAATTGAAGGTCAGATAAAGAGCTTCACAGATAAGGAAAAGCTAAAGGAGTTCATCACCACCAAACCAGGATTATATGAAATGCTGAAAGGTATCCTTTAAGAAGAGGAAGAGGAAGAAAAAGGTAAAGATACAAATTATGAACAACAAATATGCATCTATCAACAAGTGAATCTAAGAATCAAGTGAATAAATAATATGATGAACAGAATGAACTGGTGATTATAATAGAATCAGGGACATAGAAAGGGAATGGACTGACTATTCTTGGGGGGGAAAGGGGTGTGGGAGATGCGGGAAGAGACTGGACAAAAATCGTGCACCTATGGATGAGGACAGTGGGTGGGGAGTGAGGGCGGAGGGTGGGGCGGGAACTGGGAGGAGGGGAGTTATGGGGGCGAAAAAAGAGGAACAAATGTAATAATCTGAACAATAAAGATTTAATTAAAAAAAATAAAAAAAAATAAAAATAAAATAAAAATTATCTTGTTGACAGTATTATAGCTGTCCCTTTTTCCCCTCCCTATCGACCCCCTCTACCTCACCTCTGCCCCTTCCCCAGGCCTTCCTGGCAATATTGTCTGTCCATGGGTTATGCATATATGCATACAAATTCTTTGGTTAATCTCTTCTGGAGCTGCCCCTTCCCTCTGAAGCTTGTCAGTCTGTTGGATGCTTCAGTGTCTGTGCTGCTATCGGTTGAGGTTGTAATATAAACTAAAGCTCAAGGACAGATCTACCTGCTTCATCATTTCATGTCTGTTCTGGTGATGCCAAGGAAACTATCTGTTCATATGTAAAATAGACCTTAAAGGCTATTAATTGCTAAATAACAAATTTTTTTTACCTAAAGAATTTTCCACCAGCTTTTAAAGCAATGCTCCCCTCCCCCCATCCTGAAGCTCATACAACACTAAGCTTATAGATGTAGGCTTAAAGACAGATATCTTGGAATGAACATACAGGGGGGGCCTGAACACAGAGAGAAGAAATCAGATAAAGAAATTAAGACGATAATGTCCATGTCTGGGTTTCAGTAGAGACATGAAATATATACGGGTATCATTCCCAACACTGTAATACCTCCTTTGTCTACTTTCCATGTGCAGACGATCTCCTGGTTTTCAGACTTTCTTTGCATTATTGAACCCTTTGAATAATGCACTGTGGTAAACAGAGGGGTGGGTGGATCCTCAAATATTTTAAGCAGGAATCCTGACCAGACTGTTTAAAAAAGAAAAACTCCTTCTGATATATAACACGTATGATTTTTATGACCCCACCATGCTCACATTTCTTACTCTGTTATCACTCTCCTGGCTCTCCATCTGATTTCCATAATGTATGTTCATCGTGCACATGTTTATTACAGCAGATTGCTAAGTTAACATCATGGCTTTTCTGCATTTATAGTTTCTTCCGACTTAAAATTTTAAGAGACACCAAGGCAAATATGACAGTTACCTAATAAAGCTGAAATTCTGTCTACGATCGGAGTACCTTGGGACTTCGACTGCATGTGTGCTTGTGTTGCGTTGATCAGAATGAGTCTGCCTGCAGTGAGCCCTGGGCATGCTTTGGGCCGTGAAACTTAAGGGGATTGAGGGACAGTGTAATCATTGGGAGAGCAGCTTAGATGCGATTGATCGATGCTCATGACACTCACAATGGACGTCTCTCTAGAGGGGCATATTGCAGTTGTGAAGTCAAGCAAGCATAAGTGTGATGGGGTGAAACTTCAGTTTTTCTCCAAGCAAAGAAACTGGTTCAGAGGTCACAGCTGATGAATGATTAACTGCTCCATTCTTTGGGGTGTCTGCAAAGATGGGCTAGTATTTACTAAAAACTATTGCTAATTCTATACACATTTGCTCTGGGCAATTACAGAAAGGAATTAATTTAAAAGAGCTCTGGCTTGCTGCAATCAAGTGTTGGGAATAATTGCACTAAAAAATCTCTGCTGAAAGTGAAATGCTGATGGCCCAATGGGTTTGGGTAGAAGGAATCTTTAGAAGTTACGCAGTATAGCTTCTCCCGTAGCTTGAATGACTGCTAGTGGTCATTTCAGTGTATGGGTAGGTTGCTACAGTGATGAGAAGCTTCCCTTCTTGCAAGACCATTGCTGTTTTATTTACTTGGAAATTTTACTTAAATTTGTCTTTCTATTACTTATAGTTTTAGTTTTGACATTTGAAGCACTGCACAGTTCATTCTAATTTTTTGAAGTCTTTAAAATAGTTGAATGAAGCTTTTAAGTTCCTTCTGTGCTTTCACATTTCCAGTCCTTGTAATTCTAATATTCATCACATGACAAAATTTGTAGAACCTTTATTGTTTTTGTTGATATCTTCTGGATAACTCCAGTGTGTCAACATCTTATCAAAATGTGGAGCCCAGAACAAAATACAATGTTCTGGATTTGGAGGGAAAAGTTTACAGTACAATGGGGTATACCTTATCTTTTTGGATATTATTTACCTACAACTTAAGGTCATATGAGCTGCTTAAGCAGCCACATCTTATTATCTTATGATGGGCATTTAAAAAAATTAGAACTGCTCTTATATTAGGCCCATCTCACTCTGAAATTGTATAGTTGACTTTTGAGCATTACTTAATCTTTTTTTTTTGTTAGTTTCTTCAAAGATTTTTTTTATTGATTTTTAGAGAGAAGAGGAAAGGAGAGGAAGAGAGAAAGAGAAACATTGATTGATTGGCTACCTTCTGCATGCCCCCTACCAGGGATCAAGCCCAGAACCCAGGTATGTGCCCTGACCAGGAATTGAACCAGCAACCTTATTCATTTTTCTGAGTCTTATCTCATTGTCTAGATATTTTTCAATAGCCGTTCCGCAATTGCACTGATGTTCACTGCACTGGCATACATTCCATCTGTGCTTGAGACTTAAAGGTAATTGAAAGCAACTTGGCTATCTTTCATCATATTTTGTGTGTGTGTCTACTTTAGACTTTTGTTCCCTGGTAACCAAGTTTGTTCTATCATTTCCAATTTGAGGATCACTGTTTTTATTAAAGAAGTGGAAGTAAATATAAATTGAGTAGCTTTGCTTTTTCTCTGCCTCTGGTTATCATTGGAGCATATATCTACTACTCTGAGGCTGTCTCTTCCCTTTTCCAAGCACTTAAATAAAGTGCATGCTCATTGTGTGCTAACTCTGTAGTAGATATGGAGCTAACAGTTTTATTTACATTATCCAATCATCAAAAATCCAGTGCAGAAGTATTGTTATTCTCATTTTACAAGTGCAGAACCATAAGAGGAACTGGGTAAATTTGCCAAGACTACACAGTTAATGAAGCAACATAGCCGGCTTTAGAATCAGGTCTATCTGTCTTAAAATCTTACTCTCATAAGCAACAGAATCTGTGATGTCATTTTAGAATATTTGGCATTTTATTTTAAAGCCTCAATGTAGTGTTTTTGCCATCCTAATAATATTCTTAGTCTCTCCCCACCCCTAGGTTTGTGTTAATGTGTTTTGTCTGGTTTTGGCTATGAGACCTTTCCTTCCATATTTTATACTTGCCTTTTAAAAAGTCCAGGTTCATTACATTGGTCTATCTATAGCTACATTGGTTCCTTTTGATAATTCTTGGTATTCCTTTATTTAGATTGTATTTTCAGGATGATTTTTTTTAAAAAAGCTCATTCTACTTGTGCCATATATCTAAACTTTAGGAATTAATAACCTTCGTAAATGAGTTTAGGTTGCCTAAACAAATCTCTGCTCAGCTATGGCCATTCCCCACGGGTCCACTCTAGTGGCTTCATCACCAGGATGCTGCATGGGTATGGAGGCCATTCTAAACGCATCAAGCAGGCAATGCAGGGCCTGTGACTGATCCCCTCAAAGACGGCAGACCTCGTTTTCCGTGGTCACATACAGTGCAGCACACCTCTACCCACACTTGTTGGTCAGAGTCACCTATTTGCATGTATAGGTTACACTATCCTCTGTGGTTGGTGCCAGTGTAGTGAACTGAGAATTATCTGGCTAATTCTGAGCCTGATAGTTTTAGTTAGGAGGGAATAGTTTAGAGGGGTGACAGATTGTCCTTTATTTTTTAGTTTTCAGTTTTGAATTGGTTGCTACCGGACTATTATTCAGACCTCATTTTCAGACTTGTCTAACCATATTACCTAGGCAGAATTTAGGTTCCTTGGGAATCTAACCATTGAAAAAATGTAAAATCCCATAAATTTTCCATTTTTCAGAAGAGAATATGACTCTCAAAATTATATATTTTTCATTTATTTAAAGTTTTGTAATGGGAAGAGAATACAATTTTGCAATATAATTAATAGATATACTCATTTGCTACTTGAATTTTTTGGTTTAAATTTAAAGGTACAGTTTTTACCTCTGTCCCCTTTTTATAAAAAGGCTGCAGTAGTTAATAATTAGACATAAATATATAATATTCATATTTTCCCACCATTGTCCTGACAGTAACTCCATGGGAAGCCCTGAAACGTGGACACTTTAATTCCTTCAAATTCAAATGTGGCCTCAGACATAGAAAAAGGCCCTATGTAAAACTCCTGCCTAGCACAGAAACCTGACCATCTGGCTCCATGCTGTGAGACAGGAATAGTGATACTACTTCTTCCAGTTTGGTGAGGGGTATCTGAGAACTCCTTACAGATGGTAAAACAATTAAGACATTAGTTATCTAAAATTTGGCCTTGGATTCTGAGCACTCCTGACTGCCACTTCAGTCCCATGAAAGTTGTCCTGTATCGTTTTCACATCTCACATCCCGTTGCTGCAAATCCCTTGCTCTGATGCGATTCAGTAGAGAGCATCGTCTTCCCAGTCAGATTCAGGGAGTCCTGCATTGAAAGAGTGTGTCTCCTTTGTAAACCAGCACATCTTGTTCATTAACACAGCTCAGGATAATCAGGCCGCAGAGCCAAGAGCCTGTTGGAGCAGGTCCAGAATGCTCCAAATCCACATAGACAGGAAGCAGATTGGGATCTGTCTGGAAACCAGAGTTTGCCCACTAAATACTACCTGCTTGCCCTGCAATCGCTGATTAGGAAAACAACAACAACATACCCAGTCACTGGCCCTAACCCCCACAGAGCACTCCTGGAGGAATTAGACCAACCTTCCCCCCCCCCGCCCCCACCCCATCCCCCAGCTTTATATAGATACTAGGGACACTCTCAGATAACCAATGCTTCATGCTATTTACTTCCTCTTTCCCTCTGTTCTTCTGAATGACACCACTTGGCAGGAGGTTTTGCCACTTTCATGCGGTTCAGGGCCTGAGTGGGTAGGAGGCTGCCTAGGTGGAGATTTATCATGTGGAATAATTCATTGGGCCATATGTTCCAATGAATATATACAGAATGTAAATACATCCACTGAATTTCTCATTTGCTACCGGAGGGAATCCATCTTTCACATTTTCCAGCAGAGCACTTGACTGCAGATGTTAGAAAATATTTTGCTTTAAGTTCTGTTCTGACTGTTCCCTCTGGTCTGATTTACCTGGTTTTCATTTTCTGCTAAAGTCTTAAGCTCCGTGTGAATATTTAATTTAGAAATGCCATCAGCACCCTTGGGTATTCTCAGACTGATTATTTCCACCGGGATAATCTCTCCTGGCATTTGCCTATCTTAATGCACTGACAGTGTCTCCCACGCCACCTGTTTAGGCACTTACTTGTACTGATGCGATGCAGGAAAGGATTTTATTTTAACCTCTGATTCAAGCAGCATAACAAGATGGGATTCTCATTGTTAGAGGCCCTGCAGACACATTCAGTGCTGCTCAGATAGCCCAGTTCGTGTGCCCTTTCTGTTCCCACCTTCCAAGCCAAGCCAGTGTTCATTCCTCTGAATGACATTACCGTGAATTGCTTTAGCTAAATTTCAAATCAGTGTTGGCTGAGCTCAAACTCAGTGTCAAAATGTGGATTAGTGACCATGAGGAGAGGGAGTTAATACCGGAGTATGGGTACTTTTAAGTGAGCTTGTCCTTAGATAGGGTTTGGAGGCATGCATAATAAAAAATAATCTGGAGCGGGGGAGAAATAGAGTTAAGAAGGAGGTAGGAAGGACCAAGGAATAACCGTGTCTGCCTGTGTTTTGGACGGGATCTTGAAGATAATTTGTAAGTCACTGAAGATGGTTTCTTACTGCCTTTTTCATGTGTTTACAGTGAGTTGTCAAAGTATGAATTTGATGTCCAGACTATTTTGAGACCTTAAAAATGGAAAACCTTGGTTGTTTCCTATTAAAAGTTATTCTGATCTCTCCCCTTCTACAACTTGCTAAATTGAGCAAATGCTACTCCATGTGCCATTCAGAATAGTAAAGGGCAAATGGAGAAAGATAAAAGAGAATGAAAAACTATTCATGAATACCACAGAGGAAATAAGTCAGCTATCTTCTTTTCCACTTTTACTGTGGAACCTCAGAGATCTCTTAAAACTTACTGACCTTCTTCAAGTGCCAAGAGCTAGCCATGCTTTGGATGAGATAGATTCACGCTCTGAAAGCAGAGACGGCAGACAGTGGGGGTGGAGTATAAATGGGTTGTGGTTGGAATGATAGCAACTTGCATGTGACACATAATATAGGCATTTGACTATTCATATTTCATTTCCACCTGTGAGCATGCAGTGAAAACTAACAACAGAATTAGGAATAAATTGCTGTCAAGTAGATAACAGTTATAATTTTCTATATAGTTGATAAAATATACCTTTTAATTTTTCTCTTTACCTGCTTTCTCCAGTTGTCTAATGAAGAAGCATTCCCTCTCATTTCTATGTCCCCGGCGGTGACCTGTTAATATAATAACCCAGGCAAAATAATAAATAAATAAACCTACACAAAAACAAAAACACTTGCCATTGGTTTACTACGATTGTGTGAAAGAAGCGCGTGAGAGCAGACACAGCTGCTACCCAAAAGACAGCTTGTTGGCAGCCTGACAGCTGTTGACTGTTTGAGTCTTTAAGTGCCAGGGCCCTGAATGCCCTGCAGTAATCCTATAGAAATACTGGAAACTTTCCAAGTGTAAGACACCAAGGATATAACTGTCACGCCTGCTCGTGCCTTCTTTTATCAAATGTAGCTTTATGTTATCAAGTTAATGTCATTTCTGAGCCAGAAAACAAGAACAAGAAAGAATATGCCTTCCAGAAAACCAAATTCAAAATGGCATCTGGCTCTCTGGTACCATGATTGTGGATTCGGTTAAGTTGCAATTAATGATACAAGATCAGGAACTTGGAATTAGTGTTTAAAATTCGGCTGCTTCTATTATTTAAGCCAGTGGTAAATGTGCTTTGACCTCCATCTCAAAAATGCCCAGTGCTCAGCATCATAAAAATCAAATAAAAACCATTGTAAAACTTGCTTTACCTTAGGATTTCACAGATATTCAGTAGAGAAATGTTAGATTATTAAATAAGAAATTTTATAATTTGCCAAGTTGTGAGAAAAATAAGTAAAGATGAGATTCTGTGTTAGAGTTTGAGACCTAACATGAAAGAATTTATAGATGTGTCTATAGCTCTGTCTATACTTACGTAGAATAATTGGAAGTAATATATGTGCATGTCTGTAATGTGAGACTGGTTTACTGATCCTTTGTCACTAGATTATAAGGAAAATCTTTAGCCAGGAGTTACTAGAATAATATATTGGTTCTGATTCTGCATCATCTTTTAGTTTCTTGTTGTATGTCGCTGGAATCAGGCTTTTTTATGTTGTGCTGGTCTCTTGTAGAACGGAATGCTATGATAATTGAGAAAAATTTTTAGTTGATTTGTATGCAGTTGTTTAATGTTCATTCTCTAGGACGCACCAAGTTCCACTGCACTATCTATTTTTGTGTCTATTTGTTACTACACATAATTGTACGGTGCTGGAGAGACAGTTCTTTATGTGCTCTTCAAAATGCATGCAAATGCTTCCAGAAAAAAAAAAAATGTTTACTGCAGCTGCAATGGGAGGGATTTTTTTTCCAGTCTCCCTGATGTTAGGAGAAAATAAGAAAACTTCTGATTAGATTTCTACCTGGGAGACTTTATTTCATTATCAAAAGTTTGCCTCTCTGATGGTTTCCCACAATCAAACATCACATGGCCTCTCCATGTAGGAGTTGGGGCAAAGAGAGGTTTTATTGTTGCATCTTCAGAGTTTTGATGTCTAATATACCATATTTTTATGTGTATAACATGCCCACCACCCAATCCCACCCTTCCAACTCAAAATTAAGAAATCAGTATTTTAAACATTTTGCTGGTTTTCCTCTTAAGGCCTTCTTCCTTTTTGGTATCTTAAAGAGCTGTTCTTCCTGCTTTCTCCACTATCTGATCATACACTTAGTGGGAGGAGGTTCAAATTGTCTCTCTGCAGCTCTATTTCCATGCTCTTTTGCATAGTTGATGACATTCAGTTTGAATTTTGCAGAGTAAGACAAATGCTTACCGGTATTTATCTTTTTATTTTTTGACATCTTTATGGGCTCAGAATGTTCCGGTCCCTGTTGCATCTGCACACTCTCCACCTCCACCTCCAATTATGGCATCAGCTGATGTCAGTAACAATAAGGCCCATGATTAGAGGAAGCATGTTTGACAAGGTATGGGCAGTTATGCACCTGCATGGCTCCCTCTTCAGCTGACTTCCATATATAAGACACCCCTCTATTTTCAGTCTAACAATTTTAGAAAAAAATAGTGTCTTATACACGGAAAAACATGGTAATCCCTGTTGCATGTGAGCTACATGGAGAATGCTATCAAGCATTGCTGGGTAGCCCAGGAGCTAGTTCTTGAAGCATTATCAGGATTTAAAGAGGTTGGAGTGTTAAAAAGAGGAATTATAAGCCCATGAAACCTTTCCAGTAAAAGCTCATAGGAGATAAATATGGGAGAAGATTGTTAAATGGTGGTCAAACCTGTGTTGGCTGGAGTATTTGTACTTGACAGGGATGTAAAGGAAAAGGGTAGGAAGCTGGATGGGCCTGTGTCATGAAGGGTCTGATTTTGATTTCATTCAGTGGGTTGGGGATCCATTCAGAGCTTTGTTTAAGAAGATTCATTTGGTAGTGTTGTAAGCAATGGATTTGGCTCCTGTCCTTGCTCCCAGGGAAGGAGCTATCAGTTAGAGGTTTCTGTAAATTAGGTGATGTGACAGGAGCCTAATGCAGGATGGTGACACTAGGGATAGAAGGTAGGAGATAAATGTAAGAGGATATAAGGAGGACTCATTTATAAAAATTTGACCATTTACCCATATTCAGTTTCTAGCATCAGTGATGAAGAATATAAATATAACCCTGAAGTTCTCCACTTGTATTATTGTGGTGGAGTTATTTCCAAAAAATAGGCAAGAAAATAGTGTAGGACAGAGTGTATATTTTAGAGTTACTTTGTAATGTTTTCATATGAATATAGATAAATTTGGAAATTAAAATATAAAATAGATGATGGAATGTTTGATAACTACCTAATATTCACTACATTCCATCATTTAAATCCCCCAAATTGTTGAAAAGCATGAGGTATATTGTAAAAGAAACTTTCAGGTACTCAGAAATTAATGTGTTCTTAAAAAGTATTTTCTTTTTCTTTAGCTTTGTGGAAGTATAACTGACAAATGAAATTGTACATATTTAAAGGGTATAACATGATGATTTAATATATGTATACTTTGTAAAATGATTACTGCATCAGTTTGATTAACACATCCATCACCTCACATAAGCAACATTCTTTTTGTGTGTGGTGAGAATGCTTAAGATCTCTTATCTTAGCAAATTTCTTATTTATAACACAATGTTTTTAACTATAGTCACTGTGCTGTATGGTAGATTTCCAGAACATACTCATAACTAAATCTTATACCCTTTGACCAGAATTTCCCCATTTTCTCCACCACTCAACCCCTGGTAACTACCATTCTACTCTCTGTTTCTGTAAGTTTGACTTTTTTTTTTTTAAGATTCTTCAAGTAAGAGAGATCATACAGTATTTGTTTTCTCTGTCTGGCTTATTTTACTTAACATAATGCCCTCAAGATTCATCCATGTTGTTGCAAATAGCAGTTTCTTTCCCCCCCGCCCCCCATGGCTAAATAATATTTCATCTTCTTTAAGCATTCATCTGTTGGTAGACACTTAAGTTATTTCCATGTCTTGGCTGTTGTGAATAATGCTGCAATGAACATGGCAGAGATTTCCCTTTGAGATACTGATTTTGTTTCCTTTGGATATGTACCCAGAAGTGGGATTGCTGGATCATGGTAGTTCTATTTTAAGTTTTTTAAGCCTCTGTACCGTTTTTCATAGTGGTTGCACAAAATTATTTTCCTGCCAACATTGTATAGAAATTCTCTTTTCTCACATACTTGTTGTTATCTCTCATCTTTTTGATAAAAAACAATCTAACGGGTGTAAGGTTGGCAATACTTTACTTTTAATTTTCAGACCTTGTTGGGGCTTGATTTAAGAAGACAAATCCATGTTTTCTCATTTCAGGAGAGGCAAACCTGTGCAAGACACAACTTTTTAAAATAACTGACTTTGTAGAGCTACTCACTATAAAAGCAACATTCTGTCTAAACTTTTGCAGTTAAATAGCAGGAATTAAATATAGCCAGAGTGGCATTTCTGTATTTAGCCACTAAACTAAATTGAGATGTGAGGCTTCATAAATGGTCAAAACAAAACAAAGAAAATAATCCCATTCCTTATCCCAAAACTTTGTCTTATTTTTGATACTTGGAAAAAAATATCTGAGCTTTTTGGAAATTAACACTCTGGCTTATTTTCTCGCCTAAGCAAGTGCCTGTGGGATGAACATGTGTGTTTCGTACTGAATACACAGGCCCACTGTTGGGTATCTGTTCTTGTCTGTTGACATATGCTTAGCAACCCACTTATATTTAGTGGCATGTAACATCCTCAAGGGAAATTTTGATTGCTTGAAGAAGAGGAAGGAATGATAATTGTGTAAGCTAAAATCTTTTCAAAGGCTCTGAGTTGAAGTTACATGTACAGTCTTAGGGGTTGTGACATATTGATGTGAACCACTTATGTAAGTAATATTATGTCCCCTGATCTAGTTGATTTATAAGTGTCCTTATAAGTTTCTACTCAACTTTCTATTGCATTTCTATGTTCATGGAAAGTTGCTTTTAAAAAGACTTACAACACAAACCATGCTTTGCACCCCTGAATCATCTGAGATGTACACAAACGTTATCAAGTGGCTTCACAAATAGGCTCTTGAACAAAAGCCCTATTTTAAGCAGGATTACTGACAGGAAAGCTCACTCAATACTGGGGCTCCCTGGGCTTTTATTTTTCTACTATAATATCCATAACCAGAAACTCTCAAACATATAAAATAGCAGTTATTCAGAGATATTAAGAATAGCATAATTAATTCAAATGGTTTTTGATGGGATAATTTTAATTTTATTACATTTCTATCCTGGACTATTTGGCATCTACCTAATGCATCGATGAAAATAGGCATCACCACTATATAAATTATGAATTGTCTATGTTTCATTCTTTGATACCCTTTATAAGGGAGGGAAAGCATATGTTTATATCTTCAGAAATCATTCAGGATTCAATGTAATGAGTACAGACTTTTGCATTATTTAATGGAAAAGTTTTCCACTTTCTGCACTTGTATCTGAAAGGAACTAAGTAGAAAATACAATATTACACATTAGGAACTTTGCTAATAATACCTTTACTCATGCTGCATTATTGACTTGCCAATATTTAAAATAATACTATGCTCAACCATGTTTGAATTACTAATGTCTGTAGCAAAGTAAAAGACAAGAATTTACCATTTTATTCTGCAGTACTATTAGTTTTTCAAATTCTCTCTGCTATTAATAGGTCTGTGGTTAATCCTGAAATACATTACATTTCAACTTTTCAGTATTTTGAATTAACCAACATAATCTGTTGGGTTTGTGGCAAAAAGTTTATGCTTCATACTTTCTTACATGCTATTTAAAACTCACTGGGCTTAGCTTGGCTTACCAGAAAACAAGGAATGAGACATGAAAAAAAGCTAAGGGGAACAACACAGATGCATTATGGGCTTGGCTACAGTGGGGCGACATTGCTCTAATCCCATAGGACTTTCTGAGGGGCCTATGACATGTGTCTGATAACTCTCTGTCTAAGGAATCAAAGGGAAAAGCAGTTATTGATTGGTTCCTATTCCCTATTAGTCAAGGGGTGAGTTCATGGACACAGGTTAATTCCCTCGAATTTCTGGATTGGACAGATGTGAGTGCCAGTGGGTTCCCATGGTTTTTCTGAGGTTTGGCATCAAAAGAGCCTTGGGGCCCTAGCTGGTTTGGCTCAGTAGATGGAGCGTTGGCCTGCAGACTGAAGGGTCCCAGGTTCAATTCCGGTAGGGGGTTGCGGGCTTGATCCCCAGTGGGGGGCATGCAGAAGGCAGCTGATCAGTGATTCTCTCTCATCATTGATGTTTCTCTCTCTCCCCTCTCCCTTCCTCTTTGAAGTCAATTAAAAAAAGAGCCTTGGGGCAGGAGACAAGGTGTACTTCAGGTTGCAGAGGTAGGGAGCCGGTGTATGTCTGCTCTGAACTGACCTCTAAGGCAAGGGGCTGGACTATAAGGTAAAGCCAATACAATTTCGTGGTATATAAGAGGTGTTTAATACAGCTGTGTGGATCCTATATCTGATACTGTGACTTCATACCCTTTTTGAGTGCATATATAAAAATCTAATGAAAATGTATACATTAACCATTTTACCATAGTGTCTTTTTTGTCTCCTCCCTAAATGTGAACAATTTCTGCACCTGACCATTGTCTTCTGTTTATGGAATTGGCCTAGATATAAATCTGGGAGTCATTAATCCAACTATTCACCAAGTCTTGAAGATTTAATGTGCAAAATCTTACCCAAATCTATCCTGTTCAAGCCACCTCTGGTAATATGGCTTTCATTAGTGGCTGATTATTTGGGGCATCTTTTTTTTTTTCTTTGTTTATAATGGTCTCGGGCAATTAGCCATATAAAATCATTTATACTCTCTTAGCAAGCCTTGACAACTCACCATGATTAGTGGGGAAAGTAAAACCTGTTATGACAATTTAAAGGAATAATATGATTATTAGAATATGAAGCAATATTTTGTGTATGGAGAATCAGTAGGGTGTGAAAGGGGAGTGAAGCAAAGGACATGGAAGAAGATTCTTATCACAGTTTTTCAAAAGAGTTACAGAGGGATTCACTTCATATTTATCTCCTCCAGTGAAACCAGGGGCCCTATATTTTCTATATGAGAAGTTTGTATTTCAATGTATTGGTTATCAAACACTCAAACAGATGGCAAACGATTTTTGAGGACTAAGATATTTAGAGCATATGAAGAGATCAATATGAAAATTATAGTGTTTACAAAGTGCATTTTGAGTAAATCACATGTAAATATGTGCAAAATTTAAAGAAAAATTCTGCATATGTTATTGGGCATAAAATAGTGCCCATTTTATAGGGTTATTCTGAGGCTTAAAATATTAAAAAGTACCTAGAATAGTACATAGTACATATTATTGTATTATTTTTACCAAGTTTTATTTCAATGCTCAAGAACATAAATTTTAAAACTAACTGTGTGAATCTTGAGAAGATCTTTTCTTCTTTCCTTCAAATATGTAACTTGCCTAGAGTAAGTAGTCCTTTGCTTTATGTGTGTTGTGTGTGTGGAGGGGGGTGGGGTGGGGAAGGGTTTATGGGGTTGCTCACAGAACTATCCACTATTTAATTAACAAAATTATAGAGGAATTATTTCTACTTTTTGTATTTTAGAACCTACAATTGTTAGCAGTAGCAAGCACTAAATCCACTGTGGTCATCCTAATGACCAAATTATGAAATAAGGTTCTTAATTGAGGAAACATAGATGTTACTTTTTGTCTATATCTTTTTAAGTGGAATATGGTATTCCCAAGTTGTGGTCTTTCTAATTTAGTGATACTGTAATTTTCTATAGTATTTTCTAATTTATTGATACTGTAATTTTCTGATTAAACATAATAACACTGTTTGAATCAGCAAATGAACATCAATTCCAAAAGAACTTCATTAACATTTTGTAGAAAGAATTTTGTGGTAGCTGCAATAGAAAGAAGGGAACCATCTAATTCATCAGGGCAGTCATTTTCATTAAGACCAAGAACTCTGAGGACAAAGTTCCAGTCATCCATTCTATTCAAGGTGAGCTGCTTTCAGTTTCCTTTGGCTGGAAGACTCAGAGCGGGGTCATCATCATGGTTGTTGATCAGTACAACTTCTGGGGCCTTTTCACTGGCACAAGAACCTATTACAAGGGAGACGTCAATTAATGCCCATCACAGTTCAAAAAGCTTCCCTTGAAAATCAGATAATAGCAAATGCTTCAGTCTAGCAGGCTTCTATACTTACCAGCAGACTGCAAGGGTTGATCACCAGGGTTTTGTAAAATGAAAAGCCTCACGCCCTTGATGTATCCAGGCAGGGGATAATTCTGAAGTAGATTTTAGCAGAAACCATATGAAATATCACAAAAGGCTGTAAGATGCCACACAGGTTGCACCAGGGAACATAATGTGTCACTCACCACTGACTGTGTCACCTCCTGCCTGTCCAATCTGCACAGGAGCCCAAACAAATAAATTTGTGCTTTTCTGAGAGAAAGAGATTTCTGTTTTCCTCTTTTCTAAATTATACATTATCAGTAAAGAATGAGTAATTGCTAGGAGAAAAATGTGAAATAAAATTAGTTGCCATTAGCACATTTCTGATAATGACATTAACTTAAAAACTTTCAATAATAATTTGGAGCATTTCAGGGCAGAGTAGCTCCGCAGTGACTGGGGACTCCTCACCTTGGTCCCATTACTGTTAACAGGATTCGTGAGTGTTATTCCATACAAAGTATTTTGACAATCCACCCCTCTGTGTCTTGCACACTGTGGAAACAGGAGGCCACTGGTAAAACAGAAATGGAAGTTAACATGAAGAAATCCATATTGCAATGGGGAAGCCATTTGGGAGCAAAATAATATTCCAAGCTCTAGTCATGTGCATGATAAAATGGATCCTTGAGCTCTTAAATATCTTGGGCTTGAGCATTATCAGTCAGTGTTTGATGTTGTCCACCAGAGTGAGGGGTGGGCCCTGGGGAGAAAAAAACAGAAACAAAGACTAGCATCTCATCTCTTTTTGAGATGCAGGATAACATAAGAAGAACATGCTAGACTGATTAAGATTTAAATTGAAGAGTATATATATATATATATATATATATATATATATATATATGGAGTGGTTATATATATATATATATCAGAGAGAGAAACATTTCAAATTAAATTTTAGATTTCTCAAAATATATTTGAGGCTTTAACCAAGACTTAAAAATAATCTTCCAATTATATTATTTACTGAATCAGTATTTAGTTTCTAAGTACTCATTAAGATATTGGACTCTTCCTCCTGATATATCTAATGTTCTCTTTGTAATCCCTACATTTCTATGTAAGGGCTTATATGTCTCCTGAATCAATGGGTTTTTTTTTGACAAAAATAATATGTACTGGGTTGAATAGTGCCCCCTTCAATTAATGTTGACCAGGCACCTGTAAATGTGCATTTGTTTGGAAATAGGGTCTTTGCTGTTGGAATCAATTTAAAATGAGGTCATACAGGAATAGGATGGTTCCTAAATCCAAAATCACTAGTGTCTCTAAAAGAAGACAGATACTTGGATACAGAAACACAGATGCACAAAGAGGAGAAAGCCCTATGAAGACAGACACCTTAGCAGTGGTTCTCAACCTTCCTAATGCCGTGACCCTTTAATACAGTTCCTCATGTTGTGGTGACCCCCAATTTCATTGTTACAAATTGAACATAACTAAAGCATAGTGATTAATCACAAAAACAATATGTAATTATATATGTGTTTTCCAATGGTTTTAGGCAACCCCTATGAAAGGGTCATTCGCCCCCCAGAGGGGTCGCGACCCACAGGTTGAGAACCGCTGGCTTACAGAGATGCATACATAAGACAAGGATCACCGAGGATTGCTGACATCCACCAGAAGCTAGGAGGAGACATGGGCTAAATTCTCTCTCAGTCCCTTTCAAAAGCAACTGCCCTGCCTACACTTAAAACCAGATTTTCAGCCTCCAGGAATACATATCTGTTATTTTAAGCCACCCATTTTGTGGTTCTTTGTTATGGGAGCCCTAGAAAACGAATACATAATCATAGTTTGCAACTTAATGGGGGAAGTTTGTGCCTTCTATCATTTTCTTCTTATTGAAAATTTTCAATTTAAACTGTGACTGCTGACATGGTCTACTTTAGTTCTCTGATTTGGATTTCAATATAATTCCTGTGCTAAAATTAGTGAGAGAAATTAGTACTACTTCTTTCCTCAAGGACTATTATAAAATGAGCAAAGAGTGAAACACACATCTTAAGTTTAACAAGAGGTTGAGAAGAGTAAAAAAGAGAAGTAGGGACCACACAACCTTGACTTCAGGCACTGAGAGGAAGAGAAGCTTTCATTAGGCCCTCACACCCCTGTTCCTGCTGCCTGCGACCTCCCTCTGCCCCACAGTCTTCAGCATGAAGGTTCAGTGCCATCACCATTTGACCTAATCTGAGACCAATGGATCCTTTTTACTATTTACCTTTTTAGTTCATGCAACAGAAGTAAGAGTAGAGAAATAGTGAAAACTACTTTGTGTGAAACTTTAATTACTATTTAAACAGAAGAAACCTAAATGTTTATTTCCTATATTCTAGTTTTGGAATGTACATAAGCCTGAGATGGGTACTGCTCTCTGAATGAGACTAATGCTTATCAATCGTCACACATGTACCTGGAACATATTTATCTTGTAAATACTGATTTCAGATTTTAAATAAGTGTCCAGTAGATCCCAGCTTATTCATTGTATCTGGTTCTTCTTACACTTGCATCACCAAAATGTATTACGTGAAGAACTTTTTGAAATTTTGACAGTGTATAGTTTTGCTGAAGATGGCCATCTTCTGTGTTCACTAATTGCCTAACATGTTCATCTTTAGATTTATGAACAAAGATGGTAATGATCAATCCATTTTTTTTTTCATTTTACATCACTTACTTTCTTGTATTTATTTTGTATACATATGTTGTCAGCATTTTTCTACCTACAAATCATAAGACCACAAAAGATGAAAGAATATTGTTACCTGCTCTTTTAGCAAAATGAGATTGTCCAGGTACTTATCCCAAAATATTACATGATTAAGTCCTTCTGTCTGTTAAATGATTAAATGAATAAGAACACTCTATATTTCTCTTTTGTCTTTAAAAGTATTATTCACTCATTGATCTTGAATTTGAGAATATTCATATAGGATATCGTCATCTGAAGAAAGACTCACAGTCTGAGATTTATTTCACTTATACCATTAGTCTCATCATCATCATTCTAGTCTAGAGCTGTTGTTTGTCACTTTACATTCATCTTCTGAGTCATCCAATAATTGTGAATCATCGTCCTCTGTCAATTTTCTTCTCTTGTCAGGATGAGGAGAAAATAAAATTTTTGCATTCTCAACTGAGTTCAATGAAAGCTAAAAACAGACAACAAAGATTGCATCTCCAGTCTGTTCTCTTTTCTCAAAAGATAATGATATAACACTTTGGTCAAGTCAATATGAAAATCTAAGGATGATACAATAGTGGTTATTTGTTTTTCTATTTCATGATCTTTCTAGATAATTCCATCATTTTTCTGTTTTATTATTTTAATATTTCTTAGCATTGTTAAAAATAATCAGTGAAAATTGATACAATTCTTAGAATGCTGAAATTACAAATCATTTCAACGTAAAAAGTATCTTAGATTTATAGAAAGGTTGAATGGGCTCATTATATACTTATGAGACAGAATGGGTTTTATTCAATTAAAAAATGAATTTTTTCTTTGTTCTTTGCAAGACCTTTAATCAAAAATAAAATAGTATCATGGAATATCAATCCTTACAGCTAGTTAGAACTTCTTATCAAGAAAAGCTCAAAACTAAAGCTGTTTAGCATACAGATCCTCCATTCATTTTGCTTTTCTGTCCCTTCTCCTCCTCTGTGTCCTTTGTCATTTTCTAATTTTGGCATTACTTTTTCCTTTTATATTGTTACTAGAGGCCCGGTGCATGAAATTCATGCACTGGGGGTGGGGGTGGGGGGGCCAGGAGAGGGTGGTCCCTCAGCCCAACCTGCACCCTCTCCAATCTGGGACCCCTCAGGGGATGTCCAACTGCTGGCAGTTGGACATCCCTCTCACAATCCGGAACTGCTGGCTCCTAACCACTCGTCTGCCTGCCTGCCTGATTGCCCCTAACCGCTTCTGCCTTCCAGCCCGATCGTCCCCTAACTGCTCCCCTGATGGCCTGATCTCCCCCAACTGCACTCCCCTGATGGCCTGATGGCCCCCAACTGCCCTCCCCTGCTGGCCTGATTACCCACAACGTCCCTCCCCTGCCGGTCATCTTGTGACAACATGGGGGTGGCCATCTTGTGGCGATGTGAGGGCATGAGGGCCACCTAGGCTTTTATTAGTATAGATATTCAGAATACAGCTTAAATTTCCTTTCTTTTGTTCTTAGAATGTTTCTTTAAACCTAAGCTCAGTTAGTTATAGTCTAAGTTAGCTTTTTATTGCTGTTGTAACAAATTACTACAAACTTTGTGGCTTAAAATAAGACAAGTTTAAAATTGTATTGTTCTGTAGTTTAAAAGTCCAACATGGACCTCACTGGGCTTAGAAGAAGGTATTTTTGGTGTTTTTTGGTGAGCATCGTTATCTTTTTCAGCTTCTTGAGGCACCCACATTTTCTGCTCCTTTACTCAATCTTCAAAGCCAACAATGGCAGACTGAGTGCTATCCACATCACACTTGACTTCTGTAGTCACATATCACTGTGACCACACTGGGAAAGGTTCTCTACCTTTAACACTGTGTGCTTAGATTGGGTCCACCTTGATAATCCTGGATACTATCTCCATCTCAATTTAATCACCTCTGTAAATTCCTTTTGCCATGTCAGGTTCACATTAGCACAGATTCTAGGGATCAGATGTGGAAATCTTTGGAGATCATTATTCTGCCTGTCACATAGTCTAACCAACAGGTCTGCACTTCTGTCTTTGTTATGCCTGTACTTCCTTTTGTGTATTATTTAAATATCTGATCATATAGAAGAGCAACTTGTAAAGATTTAATGGGATTATTAAAGTGCCTTCAGCTTTTATGCATAGTTGAACTAACATGTTCTTATTTAATTAAAATTTTGTTTTAGAGTCTCTTGAACTTTTCCCAAATATCTTTCCATTTAAAATCTCTGTCCATCTGTCCTAATATTTTTGGAAGTATTTGTAGTCTCAGTTGTAGAATTCTCAGAAATCTAGAGATAATATTTCCCCCTCTTCCCTACCTAAATATAGTCAACCTTGAAAAACAAATTCTCCAGGTTCGCTCCTGTTGTGCTTAAACTAATTGGGAATGTACAATTTTCTTTTTACATGCTTTTCTGAACAAATATGTGGAGTGGTAATATATGCAGTGGTAAGAAATGTGTGTAGAATAGAGATATTTTGATCTTTCTCTTTGCATATGGTGAAAACTTGTGAATAGACTTCAAGCCATGTGGTCAGATTTTTAACAGTTCTTATCTTGGCCTCACTCAGCTCAGTTGTCTGCTTATTAAAGGACATTATCCTACAGGCTTCTCTGCAGACCCAAAATGTTAGTTCACCCTTTTTGTGCATATGCCATTGATTTCAATGTCTCCAAATATTATGGATACATTGTTATTTTTTTAATACAGGGTGTCCCAAAAATATAAATGCACTTTGTCAATAGCTCAATTTTAAAATGAAATGTATTTTAATAAAAACTGCCTTTATCATTATTAAAAGTGTATACATTTTTTTGGATACCCTCTATACATCATTAAATCCCATATCTCAAAGAAAAATTTATCTGGAGTCCATTTCAGTTTCATCCATCCCTCTTTTTGAATTTTCTGTACTTCCTTTTCATATACCTTAAATTAGTTCGGATCTTTTTATATATTCACATCACATTTTGCAAGGTAGATAAAAGAAATTGCTCTCAAGTGATGGGATTTTTACTTGCTGTGTTTCAGCTTAAAATATACTTACCCCCCCAAAAAAAACTAGTTTCATAAACATTTGCGAAGCTGGTTGCATAAAGGAAATTGCTGACACAGCTGAACGGCATCTATAATCGTGCAAATGATATGACTGCGTGGGGAGAGTGAAAAAGATAGAAGCAAAAATTGGGCTATATTTTCCAGTTAAGTCTCAGTATGAAAAAAAAGACTAATACCACTTAGTTATAATTTGGAGTATTTGGAATATTTCTACTTTGTAGATACTTGGCCAGAGTGCTCCAAATGGAGCTATGTTCTTATGGACCAAATGTGTTATATGCTAGTGGATTAAGGATCTCTGATGATTTGAGAAGAACATGATGTGCTCTGGAAAAATTCACCTAACCTTCAGGTTATTTTCTTTCTTCTTCTTTTTTTAATATAGAAGGAATATTACAGAGCTTTCTCTGTGGTGCCAAATGGCTAATTATGATGTCTGAAAATTATGTATATTTTAGAATACTATATTAGTCTATTAGATCTGCATTTGTCAGATCTCTTTCCTCTGTTTCAGTACAAATTCTATGAACACAACTTCTGAACCTCCAGATATTAATCTATATTTTTGCAATTTCCTTAAGTTAGGATCACAGTTCCTTTGAGTAGCCTTTTAAATCATATATTTTTGTTTACTAAATTACTGCCCTAGTGTATAATATTGCCTCTTTCCCACTAGTATATGTCTGGGAGGCTTTTGTGGTTTGTTGGATCTGTAGTCCTGCTTAGATAGAACCCCGACCTAACCTCAGTCTTGCCTGTTTCCACTTAGCATTTGCGTGATTTTGAAAAAGTCATTTTTCACTTCTAAACTTTAGTTTTTAGGTCTCCAAAGTAATGAGGTAAAATCCTATTACCTCTAAACTAGCCTAACCTCCCAAGGAACTAGCTATGGGTCACACAGCTTGGGAGTGGCAGAAATCTGGTTCCAGAGCTCACTTGCCTACTGCCTACATCAGGAGGTCTTTTTTTTCTTTTCTCCTTTTTGTTTTTTTGGTAGATAGGTGCTCTTCCTGTTGCAGCCAACTACAGACAAATCACACTGTAGATCTGTTACTTCTCCAAAGGTCATTCCCTTCCTTCCCTGAGTTTTTCAAGTGCCTCATGCACTCCCTCCTGTCCAGAGCTTATTACTCTGAAATGTCCATTTCAATTTTAAGTGACAATATCTTTGTAAAAAGCCCAAAGGGGCACTTTTATTAAACTTATTTGACTAAACTAAGACCTAACAGGGGTTCTAGTATGTGTTTTTTTTCAAGTGGACATATGTTTAGTCCTTGAGCCTTGCTAATTGCAAGCTCAGTGAAACACAGTATTAATTTTAAAAATCTTGCAAAAGAATTTGATTTACACCCTCTTGTTTTGCCAAGTTTATGGCGAGATTATCTTTGAGAAACAATTGTGAACTATTTGAACAAGCTTACTTTGAGATCATGTAGAAATAATTTATTTATGTGTGATTATACCACACTATTTTCTGTTCCTCTGCTCTTTATTTTTATAGAGGATTATAGCAAATGCTTTAGACTTTGTGAGAAAGGTCAGGTTGTTCTCTAATCTCTATTGGCATTAGGAAGAATACCAATGAGAAGCTATTTGTTATACTACATTTAGACAGTTGCATTTATACACTTGAAAATTGAGTTTACTTTGAGACAGTTATGGATGAAGTAATGGCAGCATTACTTAAACTGTGAAGAGTAAAAGCTCTTAATTCACAGTAGAAATATAAACTGAAGTGCTTCTTTAGTACCTTGTGCTCAAGGTCGATTTTGGCACTATTCAGAATACACATGCTGCCCATCTCCTTGTCTGTCTCTTCCTCGCACTGGGAGCTCTTCCAGGCAGGGAATATCTACCATTCTAAGCACAAAACTCCAGCAAGGTACTCATTCACTGTTTTTTTTGAATGGATGAACAAATAAATGAATGAATTTTTGGTCATTCCAATAAGCAAGTCACATTTTTTGGCAAACCATAGTTACCACACCATGGGTGGGCAGAAAGAATGCAAGAAATATTAACAGTCTGAGTATATGTGTGTTGTGTAGAAGTAAAGCATAAACATTGAGAAGGATGGTGGTATTATATATTATGATCAAATCCAATATAATACACATACATGTACTATAATACTATAATAAATATGTTATAGATTTGGGTGGAGGGAGCGCCTATTTAAGTTGTAATTTTCTAAGAAGTTAGAAAGTTAGGGCAAGATTTCATATGAACCAGTAAAGACTTACTTTAGCCTAAAAAAAGACTTTGAAGCTATAGCAAGAAATCAACACCAAGTAACTTCGAAGATGTGGTTCCAGTGGATCTGTCGTAGTAAAGATGCTCAGGAAGAAAGGCGTCGAGGGACTGGCAACTCACTAACACATCCACACGTTGGAATTTCTGTCTTTGGCTTACCCTAACTTAGTCTATTTGGACTAAGCCTTTCCAAAGTCTTCCAGTTTAAATACTCCCAATGCATTCCAACTCTCCTTTATAATAGTATTTAACATATTGTGTTACAATTGCCAGGCTGTTCAATAGGCCTTCTCTCATGCAGGGACATCTGCTAAATTCCTAGGGTTGAAGAAGATAGGTGCACCTGTCTTCTGAAGATGCCAGAAACCTGGCTCCAAGGTTATCTTGCTTTCCTAACATTCCTCTAATCCTCATGATTATCCCACTACCTCCTAACCAACTTATGTGAAGAGGAGTATAGATATCACAGAGGAATTGGTAGAACAGGAAAGATAATGACAGTGTGACAGGGACCCAGAGGAAGTGCTTTGGACTTTTATCTCTTATTTCAGAGAGAGGAAAAGGGGCAGCCTTGCTCTCTTTAAGCCAAAAAAGAGGGTGTGATGGTTGAGTTTCCATTTCAATGTGGCTGGTTATAGTGCCTAGATATGTGGTCAAACATTACTCTGGATGTTTTTCTGAGGGTGTTTTTGGATGAAATTAGCATTTAAATGGGGGAATTTTGGCTCTTACCTTCTGTCATCTGTACTTAATTGTCTAATTTCAGAATTTAGCCTTGACAGACTGGCTTCTTTGACTTAACAATGTATATTTAAGAGTGCTCCCTCTTCATATATTTTATTATACACAATGGAAATTTCTAGAGATTTCCCATCTGTATTTAAGGAGAAATTTTATCATGCGGACTATAAATTAGCTTAAAGAAATGTAAACTGCTATAAAATTCAATCTATGCCTAATATCTTGTTTGCCCTTGCAAATCTACTTTCCATGTCTCCCACCCGCATTCCAGTCCTGGAAGGCTGACTTGTAGGGAATTCATTGACGGGCTTCTTTGCCCTCTGATCTTGATGAGATTAAGTCAATGGTTGGGCCTATGGAAGAAGAGAGGAAAGGCAGAGAGTGAGCCTATGCTTTTACTCTCCGTGTTCCCTCTCTGCCTAGTGTCCTGCTTGCATGTGTTCTTCTCAAGGTGGATCTCATTACAGAATTTATCATTTTGGTTTTTAGTCATCCTCCCATCCCCTTTCTTCTGGGACCTGATGGTGGTAAGAGGATAGCAGTATTGCACTACACCTTCTGGTTTCCCTAAACTAGGCCCTCCCATTTGTAAACGGATCCTTTATTAAGCCCTTGTTGAATTATCCTACTTTGAGTGTACCAAACCTCTACTGTTGGGGTCCTGACTAATATATAACCTGATCAGGCTTTGCTTCACAAATACCCAGACTTACTTCATAAAAAAATAACTCCTGAAAAAATATGGAAGGATAACTTGTTTTAGCCCACACATCTGTGAACTCCACTCCCCTCTCCCTGCACTCAGAGATCCAGGATCAGGACCAACTCCTGGGAAAGGTATCAGTTTATGAGAGAGCCTAGAATACTAATTCTATCTCAAGCTTCTCCTTGAAGCACCTTAGCTAAGGTGAGTCACTAGTTTTTCTCGTCATTGTTTTCTATTATGTTTTTTAATAAGAAAGATGATTTTGTATAAGAGGCATATTATAACTCCTCAGGCCTGAGTATTGTGCATAGCTCTCATCTTTGCTCTAATGGCCCTGCTGTTCATTGCAGGGGTTGAGAGTACACCAGAGGAGAGAGCTCCATGTGGACTTTGCCAGGGAGAGCTTCCTTTGCAGGGGACGTTTTCTCCATAGCATTAACACAAGGCACACAGATCTTGGTATTTCGTGTTCACTTCTATCGTATACATCATCCCTAAGACTCCTTACCCATGATTTTTAGCCTTATTTTTCTCAAACTCCTAATTAACTGGTCAAGCCATTCACCACTGCCCAGGATTCAATGTATATTTATACCTCTGGCTATTTTTTTTGCATTTTAAATTAATATCCAAATGTCTGACTTGCAACTTGGTCCATAGGAGAATTTTTATATATTAAAAGACTTTCTACATAACATCCTTATAGACCAAGAACACGTGTAGTACCACTTGATTCACTAGGCTGTATGTTCTGAATCAGGGTAGCCTGTTTAGACCAAAGAGTCCTCCATTACTGTAAAAACCACTTTCGTTTTTTTGCCTTCAAATATAAATGGTTGAAGCAAGAGTCCCTCCAAAATCAAAAGTAATGCTGCCTCCAAAATCCAAGATGCCTACCCTATGCTATGCTCCTTTGAGTTGTGGGAAGTTTGAAGTATATTAACTTACTTTTGACTTTAGATACAACAGATGCACCAGATCATTGGAATTCTAGTACTTAACTAATATGTTAGGTGCCTGAAGGTTTGTGGGGTTGATTTTCTACTCTTCAGCTACCTATGTCTTACTAGGACAGAACCATTGGCATGGTGTCAATATAGTGTGTGGATTTAAAAGACCAAGTTCCTGCAGATTATATTAGGACAAAGAACCTAAGAGTTACATAGCTCTAAGGCATTTCTGTGAATCTGTGCTGCCATCCTTTCCATGAAAATATAAATTTGTTCCAATTTTCCTTGGTGCTGTGTTTAAGGAAAAGACAAACATTGACCACATTGATATCTCCACACAAAGGACCAGATGTCATGATGGCATGCTCCACATGAGATTCACATCTGGCAAAGCAGTTATAATTGAGGCCACCAATTTGTTAAGAATATAATAAATAATCCACCATTATTAACTATGACTTTTATTTTATTTTATTTGTAGAGTCTCACAGACTAACTGACTAGTTCTATGATGGGTGTCATTACCCTACTTCCTCAAGCCTTTAGTGAGGGCCCTCATTTCTGCAGTCCCTTACTGTATGAGAATTGTTTCTAATTTACTATCTTGGCTATTGGGGGTGAGTTTCAGGAATTTCTATTTCATTCTTTCTAATAAAATTGGCTTCTACTCTACAAAGCTAAGTAAAACAAACAAACAAAACAAAACAAAACAAAACAAAACAAAAAATAATGTGCTTTCTGCCTGCTTCTAAGTATATCTGTCTCATACTAGGTACATATGTTTAGTGACTGGGAAATAATTTCAGGGTGAATTATTTGTCCATTGTGTTCTCTGTAAGACTTAGAGCCAAACTCCATTTTTCACCTGGCCTTCATAAGCTCCCACTCTAACCCAAGGACAACATTGGCATTTGGATCTCTTGGGATTAGTGTCACCTCAGACGTCAGAAGGTATTTAGCCTTATTTGTAACATTTGGATATTCTCTCTTCCACAGTTCCTTGTTAGCATGGCAAATGGAAGGATCAGAAGAATAGACTTGTAGTAATAGCGCAAAAACTTTCCTCAAAGGAAATGGACCTTCCTTTTAATCAATAGATTCTGAATCTGCAAACTGACTTAGTTCTGGAACTGGTTGAGGGACTAAAATTTTAATTGTGGTGGTTGCTTTGAGCCTTCTGATGACTAGATCTTGATTTCCATGCTCATAAAATTAAGCAGCACCCATTAAGATGTCAAGCTCTTCCCTCTGGGGCACCATGATATATTAGCTGCTACTACACATATCTTAGGTGGAGATATTCTAATTGCTCCCTCACATTAATGCCACTTTGGTAATTATGCCCACTTTGCTTCAAATGGTTAGGTTCTACCAGCACTGAGATTTAGGAATCTTATCATTGCTACTAGTTATAAGGAGCTAATTTTTTAAAACTTTCTTAGATTTTTAATTATTTTATACAAAAGTTATCATGGTTTTCAAAATAGAGATGTATGCTTGAAGTAGTGTAAAAATGTGTTGTGACCACATAGTTATCTTTATTAACCCATTAATTAAACAGGTACCACACTATTAATGATTGATTTATTATATTAAAGTATTTTAATTATCAGTCTTTTATAGGAAGTACTTGCTTTCCTTCCATTATTATTATTTTAGCAATTAAATAGCTTTTAGTAAGTTCATGATGAATTGCGTGGTTCTAAATAGATAGTGCATAGTGTTACGTCACCATAGCATCTTTTTCTTTGGTCATTAGTGTCTACGGTTATTAAACTAAGAATGAAATGGAATTTCAATACAATTTGTAGGAAATGGACCTCTGTGATCCATCTCCAGCATGGTCAGCTTTTGATGGAATTTGCTGAATTTCCCCAGGGCAAACAGAATGCAGGGAGGAGAAAAGAGGATATAGGAACAAAGAACTGTGCATATGGGCCAGCAAGGTACCCCGCACTACCCCCCTCCCCCCGCCCCCAGGTGCCTGCCTCAACTAGATAAAGGGGAGGGAGAGGCAACTAGAAAGGTCCCAGCCCAATTTTTTTAAATGGCCCAATGGGAGACCTCAAGACCTAGGAGACCTATGAGGAAACAGGTGATCCCATAGTTCTCAGCCAATGAGGAACTGGAGGAGGGACTGAATAAATAGGGTATGTTCCCTGCCCCAGGTGTGCCTGTACAATGGGATGGACACCCACTCTCCAGAACTTATTAAAAGTCTCGTTTTTGCCATACTTCTATCTCCAGGTCAGTTATTTGAATTCAGACAGGTGAGCATTTCTCACAAGTTCAAGCATAAGCACATTTTTAGGGAGAGAAGAAATAGATGTTTCACATTAGTTGGAAAGAAAGAAGCTGTTTTTTTTCAAATAGAATGGGAAGATTTGGTCAAGAACATAAATGCTAATAATATTTACATGTTTGTACACTAAATAGCTTAAACTTTTAAACTACAATAGTTACTTATTTCCAGTTTTTAAAGCTCGTTATCTTGTTAGGGCCTTGCTTGGTCTCTGTGACGTAGAGCGGTTGCCTCGTCTATAATGAAGGGGGCTCACTTCCACGTGTTTCCCACCAAATGCCAGCCTGCATAGGACAACTACCACTCAATATGCCAGGGCCTCCCTCCCCTGTGAGTTCGTATTGCCTTCATTAAGGAAGTGTCTTCTGGGTCTTCTTAGAGAACATAGTCCAGTGCTTGATTTCCAGATCTTACTTAATATATCCATTCTAACAATCCCACTTCCTTGTGCTTTCTCATCCTTTCTTTCCACCTCTGTTAAAGAAGTTCCAGAATCCACAACTTGTTTCAAGTTAAGGCAAGAGGGGATCCATCTCAGCAAGCAATTAGGATCTACTCGAAAGATGCAGACAAGAGAGGAACCTTTTCTCTAGTAAGTGGAAAGGGGCTGCTTTTGTTGGCCAGGCAACTTTGAGGTTTGAGATTCAAGATTCTCAAAATTCTCCACCCAAATGTTCTCATCCTAACATCCATTATTTTTCTTCAGAGCCCACAATTTGACACAGGAGATCGTTGAGGTATACTTTTAGTTTCCTTTGCAGCTTTGTCACTTTTATAATTAGATCCCAAGCCTGACTTCCTGTGCAGTGTGCCCTGAAGCTACCGAAGACAAGAATTTTTGTGAAGTTTCACAGAGACCTATTGATTTTTATGATATTCCTTTAGCTGGCAATTAGCTGTCCTGAGCCTGTCATTTTTTCTTTAGAAATACTTCCAGTGCCATATAGATCGGATGCCCTTTACCACAATTCTTCCAATTATTGTTGTTCCCATATCAATCACATGAAGCTTTGTTATTTGTGATACCACTCATTCTAGTGGCAGCAATGGGGTCTCTAAGACGCCCTTAATACAGAGCAATTATCTATTCCATCATTCCACCTTGAAGATCAGCTTTCTAGGGCCACTCTTCTTACCAATAATCTTAGCTGGGATTTTATAGTAAAACTAGAGGCCTAATGCACGAAATCGTGCAAGGGGCTCGGTCCCTGCCCCAGTGGTGGCTGCCTCTGCCTCGGCCCCCTCTGCAGCTTCGTCCAGAAGGTCATCCAGTCTAATTAGCATATTATGCTTTTATTATTATAGATAGCCTGAGGCAAAGCACTCAGAGTTAAACATCTATAGAGTTAAACATCTATCTGTCTATCTATCTATCTATCTATCTATCTATCTATCTATCTATCTATCATCTATCTATATCTATCTATCATCTATCTATCTATCTATCATCTATCTATATCTATCATCTATCTATCTATCTATCTATCTATCTATCTATCTATCTATCATCTATTCATCTATCTATCCATCTATCTTTTTAATCCAAGGGCAGTAAGAGAGGGGGAAAAAGAAGTAAGACAAAAAAGAGAAAAAGAAAAATTAAATACAAGCTATTGAGTGACAGAGCTGACCATATCTTTTATAAGAAAACATACTCACCCAGTGCCTTGGTCACACTGAAATGGGAACATTGGCCTGGAACCCATGGTGTTCCTCTGGGCAGGATGGTTCCTGGATTCTTGTTAGGTGGAGTTGAAGAATGAAACCACTGATGAAAGGTGGTATAGTAAAAGGTGGAGATTTATTGAAAAACAAGCACAGACTCCCATATGGGGAGGGGAAAGAGTCCACTAAGTCCCTTTTCCCTATGGTTTATAAAGACTGAAGTTTTTTTGTGCCTTGATATCCCTTCTGATTGGTCACTATCCCCTCTGATTTGGTCACTATTGCAACTTCAGAGCTCCCTCCTTCTTTTCCCTTATTGTTTCCCTATTCCTTCTGGGCTTTCCTCTTCCCTCTCTAAATGAGGAGCTTTCTTCCCTTTATTCTGTAAATGTACACCTTCTACAGCTCCTAGCTCCCTTATTCTATGGAAATGCACCTTCTGCTATTCCAACCTCCCCTTTTCTATGGAAATGTACCCTTGGCAGCTCTGTAGCCTTGTGCTTTCTTCATGGACCCCTTAATTCCTAAAATTTCCTAAACCTGCCTATTTCACCCCTAAAAACGCCTTTCAACATGTGTGGTATGGAGAGGTAGTATGACCCTAGTGCAATTTGCAGAGGTTCATGGTGAAGCTGGAAGTCTGTAAACTTCATCTACTGGTTCCTCCTTGAATTTTGTCTCTCAATGATCAAAGTTTACCTTATAGGGTAATAATTCCTTTATATGTCTAAATTATGTTTCCCATCCCCTTTAGGAAATCAGAGAGCCTCAATGCCATATGTTAGGGCTCTTCAATTGAGCCTAGGAGTGGTAGGAGCAAATAAATTCTCCTTGTGTTCATTCCTATTGGACTTGGACACTGCAGCTGCTCTGCTTCCTGCCTGAGGCGGTAGGGGGAGGGGAATGTGGGGGTGGGTAGAGGAGGGGGTAATGGTGGGGGCTGGAGGGAGAAGCAGGCCTGGCCAGAACCCAGCTCAAGTTACTCCACTCTCTATCTCCTGATATGGTAGCTAGGCTTTCTGTTGAGCAAAATATCAGAGGGTATAGATTGCAGGTAGAGATGAAGAAATCTCTGAAGATACATAAGTAGACCTTATAGAATACTGAAATAGAAGACTATAAAGACAATGAATCAATACAGAAACTACAGAAATAACAAATTTTGTTTCCTTTCCATCTTTTTTAATATTGAGTTTTTTCTAAATTATAGCATTTGCTATTTATTACATACTTATTGTATACCAGGTATATAGTATCCTAAACCTTTTACATATTGTTTCATTTTTATAACATTGTAAGGCAGCCCCTACTATTGCCCCCTTTCTAAATGGAATGAAATGATGACTTAGGGGTGAAGGGACTTGCCCAAAGTTAGAGAGCTAGGAAACAATGGAGCTAAGGAAATTCAAACTAGCTAGTGGACCTTAGGTAGTCTTTACGGTGCAGACATGAGCAGTGCACTGTGGTTCTTATAGATCTTGTTCACCTTTTGCAATTTTCATCTTGTCTTGATATAAGAACCTACCTAATTTATAGCAAGGTAAAATTAAGATAACAACATTACTTACATCATAAGGTTGTGGCGATTAAATAAATTAAGCCAAGAGAATAGCTTAATTTATTTTTGGTAGATAGTAAGAACTGAATACCAGTTAGTTATTACTACTATTATTATGGACATTATTATAACTATTACAGTTGGCCATTCCTTATATAAAAATTCTAACTGCAGTATATTGGATGTAATAAATAAAAACCCTTCAGAAAGATGAATGCTTCTTCCATTTAGTGATTGATAAAAGTAAGTTATAGATATTCCAGTCTTAGTAGAGGGCATCATAGTGACCTGCCTGTTCTCTTCCTAGTCACCCCAAACCTGCCTCTATTTACCTGAATCTTGAACTTTCTTGACTCTATTTCACAGAGTTCTGCCCGCTGTCTTTGGACTTTGTTTCTGTTTCCACCGAGGATCTGCTTTCTGGGCTCCTAATGTTTGAATGAACTTGGGGACTCCAACCTGACCAATTTGGCCCATCAGAACATAACCCTAGTTTGTACTGGCTCTTTGGTTGGCCTTCATCTTCCTTCCTTCCTTCCTTCCTTCCTCCCTTCCTTCCTCCCTTCCTTCCTCCTTTCCTTCCTCCCTTCCTTCCTTCCTTCCTTCCTTCCTTCCTTCCTTCCTTCCTTCCTTCCTTCCTTCCTTCCTTCCTTCTATTTTACTTTTAATCCTTATCTGAAGATATTTCCACATAGATTTTTAGAGAGTGGAAGGGAAAGGGAAAGACAGAGAGAAATATCAATGTAAGAGAAACACATCAATTGGTTGTTTCCTGTACAAACCCGGACCAGGGCTCCAGGCCCTGGAGGAGCATGCCCTTGACCTGAATCGAACCTGGGACCCTTCGGTCCACAGGCTGATGCTCTATCCATTGAGTCAAATCAGTTAGGGCTGGCCTTCATCTCTTGAGGTTTCCTTCTGTGCATTCAGTAACCTTACATACTGCTTTTTTCCTGTATAATCCTGACATCAGCACAGGGAGGGTCACTCAATCATTCCAGGCACCTACTGTACATCTAAATTTTGACCAGCAGCTTCTGGATTTTGGATCTTGTGCTAAGCATTTCAGAGGAGTCCTTCTATTTTGTGAAGTGAGTAAACCTATTTAGGAAACAACAAAAACAAAAACAAAAAAACCCCCAAACTGTAGTTCTTGCAAGGAGTCTTTAGTTTAGACCTACACAGTTCCTACTTGATGATCCCTGAAAGCAGAGAACTTTATCTAGCAACACACCGTGGGCTAGAGTTGTCAGACTTAGGAATAAAAATAAAAGACTCACACTCAAATTTGATTTTCAGATAAATGAGAATTTTTAAAAACTATAAACTATGTCCCAAATATTGTTTAAGACCTATTTACACTAAGAAATTATTTGTTGTTTATCTGAAATTCAAATTAACTGGAGCCCTGTATTTTATCTGGCAACCTTACTGCAGAATGGCACCTCCTGGCACATTTATCACTAGAGCCAATCATCTAGTTCTCTGTTACCTGACAGCTATTGAGAAATAGTCATCCCTCCTATAACTTCTTATCCTGATCTCAACGTTCTATTTCCGTAGGGTGAAAATATCTTTGGGTTACCTTACATCTTGTTTTGTGTGGGTTAGTATCACTTTATTTGTTTTGTCTTGACATAAGTGCTAACAAGTCTCACTTTTAGGGGTGTCTTGGTTTGTATAATAAATTATGACATTCCCTCCTTGATTTCCTGCTGACCCTATTAGTAAGTAAATTGGCAGCTTCTTTCCCTCAGAGCCACACTCTAAATTTCCTAAGGTGCCACCATGTTGACGAACTTACTTCATTTTGGACCCTTCATTTTTGCAAACCACCAGGTGACACCATGCTGCCTAAGTTCACACAGACAAATATTAATCTCCTGAACAACCACCATTAGTTGCAGTAACTTTCTGCACTTATTAGTATGAGTACAGAGTACAAGAGAACTGGGCAAATACTTGATGAATTCAGTAAACATGAGTGATTAACACAGATAAGTCAGGTACAAAATATGCAAATGACATTTGTTTGAAAGTATTTAGGTAATTTACACTTCCTTTCTAAAGCTGTGGTGAGGATGGTGTCTGCTACATGTGATATATAGCAATCATTGATTAGATTACATTTTTTAGTGATTGTGCTGAAGTAAAATAATTTTCTTTATATTGCCTCAGGTCACTATTTCCATTTTACAGTTTCTACCAAATACAATTCTGGTATCAAACAAGAAAATGTTTAGTCAAAGAATAAAGTTGCAATTTGATTCCCATGAAATGTCAAATAACTTGAACAATTGCTTTCTCCCCTTGATTTACCCAGTTCTGTTTTATATTTAGGTGTGTGTGTGTGTGTGTGTTTGAGGCATGGGCTTTTGTGCACACTCATAGCAGTATGTTGCTCAGTCAGAGAGCATCTGTATTCTTCCTTTCATAAGCATTGCATAAATAGAGTCAGATAACTTCTCTATCTTTAACAGAATAATGAGGGATAAATGCCACTCTTAGTTAACCTGATACATATATGATTATTTTTATTACATATATGATTATATATAAGCCAATATATTAAGAGTATTCAAAACAGGAGAAAGAAAATCTCTCAGTAAAAAAACATATTGTAAGAATATTTATATCTAAATGTGTTTTTCACTTAAATGTTAAAAAAGTTACTTAGAACTTATTAGAGGAAAACAAATATGTCATTATATTTCCTTTATGTTAACTCATCCAATATATAATGAAATGCATTATTATATCTTAGCAACTATAATTGGATTTTATTTTTAGATAGTAAAATAATAGTTGTCTTATTAAACCTAAATCAAAGGCTTTTTTGGAAAGCTTAATTTGAAATAATGCTGCTAATTTAATCAGTATTTTAATGGCCTCTAAGGAAAATGGGGAATGTTTTATGAATGTTTAGAAATGATGTAAATATTTCAAGAAGAAAAATGGAAATAAAAAGTGTTAAGTAATACATAGCTACTTAATTATGTAGAGAAGACATCAAAAAGAAAATTCCAGGTGACCTTAAAATGATCTTATGAGGAGCTCACATTAAGATCACTCAGAGGGAAGGCAGGGGAGGGTAGGTGGGTGGGAAGAGATCAACCAATGAACTTGTATGCATATATGCATAACCTATGGACACAGGCAATAGGGTGATGCATCCCTGGGGTGGGGGTAGACTGGGAGAGGTCAATGAGGGAAAAAGGGGACATACGTAATACTTTCAACAATAAAGATTTTTTTAAAAAGAAGATCACTTTGACTATAATGTGGAGGATAGATAGGTGGGGTTCAGAGGTAGGAGTGGAGAGATCCAATTATAAACATTAATTATGTCCAGTCTTTTTATATATCAGTTATATTCAATAAAGCTATTCAAAGAAACATTAAAAAGAAGGTCATTGTTGTAATTCTAGTGAGACATAATTTTTGTCTTGAATTAGAATAATTGTGGGAATGAAGATAGAATAATTAGATTAGAGAAATATCTTAGAGGTGGAATTTATAGGTGGTGTTGAATGATTGGGTAAGGTTGGGGGAAAGTATAAAGAATGCTGAAGAACTAAAAATGACTTTTAGATTTCTGGAATGAGCAATAAAAGGATGTGAGCACCATTTATGTAGAAAAGGAAGCCTATAGGAGGAATACATTTCTGGGGGAGAAATTGAGAGCTCACTTTAGGCATGGTAGATTTGCCATATCTCTCATATAGCCATCAGAGTTTATTGGTTGGCCTGAAGACACATTTGGAAGTCACCAGCATGTACATGGTTTTTGACATCATGGGGACTGGTGAGATCACCTGGAGAGGGAATACAGAGAGAGAAGAGCAGAGAGCCAAAGCCCAATTCTGAGGAGGGCAGTATTTAGATGTTGTTAGAATAGGAGAGATGAATAAAGGAGAAAGGAAACCCTAGAGAGTGTGATTAAAAGAGAGAAGTCAAGAGGTTGGAGGGTTTTAAAATCCAGAAATCCATTTAGGATGTCTTGTAAAGATAAAGAAGGGAGATGTGTATTCTTTGGATTCAGGAATTTCAAGATATTGGTGAATGTGTGGACAGGTTTGGCTAGCAGACGAGTTGAAGAGGTGGAGTATGGATTTGAGGAGAGGAGAAAAGGTTTGGGCGTGTATGAAGCATGGTAAGTTTGTTGGGCTCTATGCCAGCAACAGGAGAGGGCCTGATAATTTGTGGGAGGCTGCATAGCAGAGATGACAGATATGTCCTGTATCTCTTATCTGTGGCCACATGTGTGTATACATGTGGGTATGCGTGTGTGTGTGTGTGTGTGTGTGTGAGAGAGAGAGAGAGAGAGAGAAAGAGAGAGAGAGAGAGAGAGAGAGAGAGAGAGAGAGAGAGAGACTGGGAGAGATAGAGGGGGAAATACAAACTAGGATTCAAATCCAGGTTTATCAGCCTCTGAAACACATGCCCTTTTCACTATGCCACTCCAAACTCTAACTAGTAGTGAGATTGATTCAATACATATTTTTTTATTACCTTCTAAAGTAACACATGACAGTTAACATGTATAAAATGCATACTTATATGGGCAGGTAATGGTTTAAGCACTTCACATTTATTATCTCATTTAACCCTTACAGCAGTCATATGAGATCCCATTTTACAGATGGGGCAACTGAGACCCGGGACGTTTATGTAAATGTTTAGAGGTTCAACAACTAGGGTGGATGCACTCAGGTTTCCAACCAGGCAATCTGGATCCAAGGCTCTTACTCTAGGACACTTCTGAAAAGGAAATTTTGACAGGCAGAGGGAAAAAAGAAATACAAAAAGACAGTCATTATTTCTGGAGCTTGGTAAGCTGGGAGAGGCTGCAATTGGCATTTTATCATTGGCTCTTTGAGCCCGTTCAGTTTGGAGTTTAATCCTAACAATGGCAGTACCTTGACAAATTCTGAACAGTCAGGATGAGACGTGCTTCTAATCTGTAGTTGGCACTGAGTATGAAAAGCGAGCAGGCTCTGTAGAAATAGAATGTGCTTTGTAATAACGACTACAGACACAGAGGCTTTTCCTGCCCTTGTCTCATTTCTTAGGCGCTCTCACTGTATAAGGTCCCCGCTAAAGTGATAATTGTGACTGCAACCATACCAAGTGAAGCTACAAACTCAAAATCAGTTAAAATGATAATCAGAAACTTGAAGGAAGAAAAGCAAAATAAATCCCCACACAAAGCCAGCCAAAGTCATATTGTAAAGTTTTTGTTTTCTTTTTAAAATTCCTATTAGGTTCTAAAATAAATGTTTTATGAATGTGTTCAATTGCAAATTCTTTGGTTAAACCTTAACTCCCCATTCAGCATTAGTTACTACATGCTGTATTTTAGCATATCAATCTACTGGACTTCTATTGAACCAATCATATCCTAAATTATCATTGATCTGTTTAGGTGTATATCACAGTTTGTTTAAATTTGGTTCAGCAAAGATTTATGTCGCACTTTCAGTGAAGTAGTTTCTATGCTAAGCATCCCGACATCATATGCTGAGTGACTTAGAGACCTATAATAAACACTGAGTTATTGTAAAGGGGAGACTCAAATCTTTTAAATTTGTTATCTAGCAAGACCAAACTAGATATATCTGAGAAAACCAAACTCTTTATCATCCTTATTTGTTGCATACCTAAAATATATGTAATGCAGTATTTTAGCTTATCTTATTTAGTGGTAAAATCTTGAGTTAATTCCAGAGCCAATGTTTATAAAGACAATATATTTATAAATAAATGCATATTTAATAAAAGTATTTCTTGATCTTTAAAAGAGCAAATTCCTAAATTCTAAAAAGAAAGACAAGTTTAAACAATATATTTTATCAGAGAGATATTGCCTGTCAATAAACTTATTGTCAAATAAGCCCTCTACCGTTACACATTTAGCAAGAAAGAAAAAAATGTGTCTGTCGAGTTGATTGGCTTCTACTAGAGGTGTAATTACACTTCTGACTGTGAGCCAGGTGGAAGTTCTGACCATCTGATGATAACAGTCAGTTAAGAAGGGACTTGTTTACTTACAAAATTAAATTGGAGCATATTGATTATTCAGTTACAAGTCTTGACATTTCTTTTCAAATGTAGGTTTAAAAAATATTTATAGGATAAGTAATACGAGGATAGGAATTTCTTTTTTTTAATATATTTTATTGATTTTTCACAGAGAGGAAGGGAGAGAGATAGAGAGTCAGAAACATCGATGAGAGAGAAACATCGATCAGCTGCCTCCTGCACATCTTCCACTGGGGATGTGCCCGCAACCCAGGTACATGCCCTTGACCGGAATCGAACCTGGGACCCTTCAGTCCGCAGGCTGACGCTCTATCCACTGAGCCAAACCGGTTTTGGCAGGAATTTCTTAATAAAAGGATAATTATTATAGAATAAACAGGGATGGAGTAGTGGCCAATTTGCCAGTGGTTCTAAAGAGTGATTAATCTGAAGTAAAAAAATTAATCCTAGATACATAGAATCAACTCCTGTTGTCATAGAACAATTATACCATTGCCACATTTATTCAGAAATAACTCAACAGAGAGAGAAGAAACTGAATGGTTATAATACTGATTTTTAAATTTTAGTTGTATTCAGTTGTCTCATAAAAGTATGGTCTGTGTAAAGTATGAGAATCATCTTCTGTGGCATGGAACTTTGTTTCAGATCATGGGTGGGGAGTTTTTATTTTAGGGGGAATTCTTGAGATTGGAATTTTGGACTCTAATTGAATCTACATGGTTTTATATTATGGATATTAATGATATAACATAGATTTTTTACATAATTATTCTGTTATAGAAGTGACTTTTAAACTTGTACCTTAGTGCACACTTTTCACATAAATGGATAAATTTTATTGTTAACTGAAGCTTAAATTTTAAACTTCCCAAGCTTATAAATTTTAAATAATATTGATTGAAATAGATTTAAATATTTTGATTTTGTTTTTTCAGTTTTACATGGAGGCCTCTAAATATAATGGCTTTTAGAAATGATTCAGAAACATTGTTGGGAGCATTCACTATCATGCTGGGTTATAATACTCAGCAAAATTCATGGCATGGTTTTCAACTTTTCAGTCTCCCCATTGCCTTGCCCATATTTCCCTCTTTCATCTGTTCTCCTCTAGAAGAATAGCATTTCTTTTTCATTTTAGTCTCATAAGTCCCCTGATACCTAGCTACCGGAGAGTCCAAAGTGTGAGAATTTTGTCTTAAGAGAAAATGACTGAGTGGGAGGTCAGGATTCTGCTATTAGATAGCACTGAGCAAGGGACTTTTTTGTGATTCTCGGGCTTGTGATACTGTCTTCGTGTTTTTAGATTTCTTACCCCACTATATTCTAGAGGTTTGAGATCTGGAAGCCAGCTTTCTGGTATTCAGAGTATTATGAAATAGTTAATAAAAATTAGATGGCCAAAATTAATGTGAGGGGCATTTTACACCTCTTCCAATTGAAAAGGCAAGTGAAACAGGTGGCTTTGAAAGACTACATTTTTCTATTTTAACATTTCTGGGATATTGATTAGATGTTTGAAAAATACTAGGAAAAATAATACAGGTTTGGCAGATTTCTATGTGAAGTTTCATAAGCAATGAACAAAAACCATAGCCAATTTCACCCATCTATGTGCAGATGGCAAATGGCAACAGCAGAGATTTCAAATATAGATGTAGACATATATATTGCAAACAGCTGTAATAGCTGAAATACATGCCAGAAGCCTTAATCATTCTGGATTTTTTCCTAATACATGCTAGCATTCAAAAATAGACGTCTCTCTCCTACAATTGCTGTAGAATTCTTTGAAATAGGCAAGTGCATCGATGATATAGGAACTTTGCTGTGTGCTGATTAGGCTACATTTTCAAGGCTCCTTGACAACTGGTTGATTAGCAAGATTCTCATTGCTGATGATTTTGTGTGCATAACTCATGACTGATGCAACTTCTTGTTTTTGCTACTGAGTTGGCTGAATCAACTGTTTTGTTGGGTGTAGACTTGCCAATACCAAGTATCTGGATGAAAACAAAGAAGCTGAATTAACTGCACATTTTATATTTGTTTACAGATGCTCCTCGACTTAGGTTGGGGTTGCATCCAGACAAGCCCATCTTGAATTAAATAGATCATAAGTTTGACATGCATTTAACATACCTAACCTACTGAATGTCCTAGGTTAACCTAGCCTATCTTGAACGTGCTCAGAGCACAGTGTACAAGAACTCTGGCAATGCAGTGACTGTACAGTTTCAGTTGTTTACCCTCGAGAATGCATGGCTGACCGGGAGATGTGCTCACTGTTGCTGCCAGCATTACAAGAGAGTGTTGTATTACACATTGTTAGCCTGAGAAAAGATCAAAATTCAAAATTCGAAGTACAGTTTCTACTGAATGTGTATTGCTTTCCCACCATTGAAAAGTAGAAAAATTCTAAGTAAACCATCATGAGTCAGGGACCACTTGTATCTGTCATTAATTAGGTAGAAAGGACAGCTAAGATTTTAGGGCTATCTCTCTCTCTCTCTCTCTCTCTCTCTCTCTCTCTCTCTCTCTCTTACTGAAGGAGTTCTTACGTTATAATTTGAGCATTTAAAAAAATTCTGAGAATGTGTCTGTTAGTTGAAATAATCGTTTTGTTTGTAATGAAAAAAAAAATAACAATGAGTTTCTTAGCAGAGAAAGAGAAAATGTTATCTATATTACTTAAAAAAATCACCAACAGAGTCACCACTAAAGTTCTTAGACACTAGTTATTGTTAGCTTTCCAGGAGTCTTCTTTATAACTTAGTTATAATTGAAGAGGGCTTGTAGTAGTAGATCCACTGATATCCCTTTGGCCGCAGAGTGAGGGATGGCACATGGGTTGGAGTCTGTGGCTCTGGGTTGCTTCTGTCTCACATATATGACCCTGTGTGAACTTCACCAAGTATCCTCATCAGTGAATTGAGGATGATGATAATATTATCTACTCAGGAAGGATGAAAGATGATTATGGGTGTCAAATGAACTTCATAAACTCTAAAGTGATATTTAAATGCTAGCTTACATGTTACATAGAGGATGTGAATCACCATCATTTCTCATTTCTCACAGTTTTCTGGCATTTCACCTAGTTAAGAACTCTGGCTATATATTGTTGACATCCTCTTTCCTGAGTGTGACAAATAATTTCTTCTTATTCTACCCATTTCAGGACTATTGCTTTTCTCTCTACATTCTTCTTTCTTATATCTCCTCTCTATACCCCAGGCATTACATGATCAGAATCATCATTGTATCAACAACCTCAAGACTTTAGGATAGCCTTATGTGGCTCTTACTCATGAAAATTTAAGAACACATCTCAGAAGGTAAAGGGTCAAACATTAATAAGAATAGATTCTGGATGTTCTTTTTTTTGGAAAATTTACTAACCAAGACTTTTATTTCATAAAAACTGTTTCCTAGGTGGGCATTACCCCTCATTAAACTGCTAATAAAATATGTGATATATAAGCATACATTTAAAACATGGGAAGACAACCAATATGTTAAGGTACAAGAAGCTAAATTTGGAGACAAATGTGTCCAACAGAACTAAAAGGAGCTAGACCAGGGGTGGGCAAACTTTTTGACTCGAGGTCCACAATGGGTTCTTAAACTGGACCGGAGGGCCGGAACAAAAGCATGGATGGAGTGTTTGTGTGAACTAATATAAATTCAAAGTAAACATCATTACATAAAAGGGTACGGTCTTTTTTTTCAATAGTTTTATTCATATCAAACGGGCCGGATCCGGCCCGCGGGCCGTAGTTTGCCCACGGCTGAGCTAGACTCTACTTACCCAGCATTTGGAAGCCTATATTTCATGTCTCCTACAGATGCAAATTAAATGTTATGAAGTAATTATTACTTAAATAACACAGCATTACTGGGTCATATTGCCTTAAATTGATAAATGACTTAATAATCCATCAGGACAGAGCTAAAGGTAATAGTGCTGAAAAAAAGGAAATTATTGAATATATTGGTATTTTAAAATTAGCATCATTTCTCTTATAGTGTGAATTTCTATAGTAGTATGTGTGTTCTTAAAAATAGCTATATTATGGAATTTCATGGAATAAAGATATGGTATGAAGCTCAAATCTTATACAGTCTTATAAGAACTAGACTTACTACAGTAAAAACATACAATCCTAACCTCATCTTACTTTAAGCATCTTAGTTGGATTCCAAATATATGCAGTAATATTACAGTAAATATAGATAAGCATTGCAGTATATTTTGAAAAAAGACATTGCTTGCTTGGTATGGATAAATATGGTGAAATGTGACATTTGAAGTATCTTGAAGAAATAAAATAAAGGACATTATTATTATTTTTTTATACTTTAAAATATGTTTTTATATTTAGAGAGAGATGAAGAGAGGGGTAGAGAGATAGAAATATCGATGAGAGAGTAACATCACTGATTGACTGCCTCCTGCATGGCCCCCACCAGGGATAGAGCCCACAACCCAGACTGGTACCCTAAGCAAAAATTAAATCAGTGACCTCTTTATTCCTGAGTGTATGCTCAACCACTGAGCAACACTGGCTGGGCTAGGACACCATTAGTATTAAGGCAAAATTGTGTCATTTGAGTTGACACACGGATGCTGGGTAGTGAGAGCTGTTCTGTGGCAGCTCTGTGCCCTGCACCCTCTGCAGCCATCCTCATGGGACAGAGGCCTGTGGGGCCTGCCTCCTTTCTGCTATTCTAGCACTCTTGTCTCTGTGGTGCACACCACACCATATATGCTCTGAGGCCTTTTCCTCTGGAGCCATGATGTGCTCTTTCATTTCTTTTAAGAAGATTTTATTACTTTAACTTCTCAATATCTCTGGTTTTCAGATATTTATGATATTTGAATTGCTTTATTTGATAGTTTGAACAGGAAAAGTATATAAACCCAGAAGTATAGCGTAATGTGTATGGGTAAATATATTAAAAAAGAAGATGAGGTATCTGAGTGTTTTGTGTATTCCTCGGCAGGTCACTATGTTCAACTGGGTAGTGTTTTTCTCTTTTATGTAGTATTTTGTGGCGCAGAAAGCATAGCTGTCTTGTGAAAAATCAGTATAAGTTAACATGGTTTTCTGTTTTTATTCTCCTGTTTATCCTCAGTATATAAACAAGTCCAACCCTTATAAATAAGGATTAAAACAGAGAGCAAAACAGCACTGTTTTCTAAAGTTTAAGATTTCCTAAGCTAAATGTGATTGGTTGTGTAGAAAGCCTATGCATTATTTAAGAAATTGGACTAAAATATTGCATTTGATAATTTATTCATTGTTACTTATGAACACCCCCACCCCCACAGAAGAGATACAAATCCTCTCTAGGTAAGACAAGAAGATAAGAAAGTAGACATGGCCCTGGAAGGCATGCTCAATGGTTAGAGCATTCTCCTGCGCACCGGAGGGCTGCAGGTTCGATTCCAGGTCAAGGGCACATACCTGGGTTGCAGGTTCAATCCCTGGCCCAGGTCTGTGTGTGTGTCTCTCTCACATGGATGTTTCTACCTCTCTTTTTTCTCACCCCTTACCCCCTCCCTTCTACTCTCTCTAAAAATAAATAGAAAAAATATCCTTGGTGAGAATTAACATAAAAAAAATTTAAAAAGTTAGATATGGTTGAGGGTTCTAAGAAAAGCTGTGCCCTGATACTTCCTTGTCCACTTCCTGGTAAACTCTTGAGAAGAGAGAAAGTGATTACCCCACTACACCTGTCAATGATGAACCTGTGTTCCAGTTTCCATTTAGAAATCTATAGGCACATGGCATGGGATCAAGGAGACAGATTGCTTGAAGGCAACCCAGGCAGCGCCATTAAACTCTGGGACCCACATAGTCACAGAAGAACACCTAAATAGGCATGTGCTCCTGGGAAGGGGAAACAGAGTGTGAGGCAGTAGACCTGAAGTGGACACATGGCTATGATGAGGTCTTGGTGGTGCCTTGTCCTATGGACCCTACGTCCAGTGAGTAGATGGGGATGAAGGTATCTCAGTGGAGGAAATGGTGGATGGGGGCGGGTGGTCCATAGCAGACATCCAGATGTGACAATGTGTATACTTAATTGGATGCCCTGCAGAAAATGACAGGGCATGAGCTGCCTCCATCTATTGTTATTTATTTATTAAAAAATATTTATTGAATACCTACCATATTCTAGACACTGTCCTAGCCACTGTCAGAAAGTGTCTGGATTTACCTAAGTCTTCAGATGCCATCCTAGAGAGAAAGAATTACCTTTCAGTCAATACCATATTATATTTTTTGCATATTTATTTTATATTATCTGTGTTCTTTCAACTAGAATATGTTCTACAAGATGTAGGAATTTGTAGCATTTATATTGCTTATAACAAATCTAGCACATAGCAGATGGCCAATAAATACTCACTGGAACAAATGATAACTCAGGAATAATGAGATTATACTGAAATAGAAATGATAGAAAATTCAAAACATGTTTTTTTTTTTATATCTGAATGGATGACTGGAAAATCACTATCTGCTGTAGAGTCCATTAAGTCATGAAACTATCTTTATGTATCTAAAGTAATGCAGGGCCAGCGACTGAAGGCAGAAAACTTTTCTATATCTATGTTCACCTAATGTTGGGAAACAATATGCCTCATAAAATTCATGAAGAGATAGTAATAATAATAACAAATAATAACAATAGCTTTTCAAAGTTAACTAAATACCTTATACATACAGAAATCTCTGGGATGATATTGCTGGTGCTGGAGGTGGGAAGAATGTGTGTGTGTGTGTAATAAGTCAATGAGGAGGAAGCATAATTAGTATATGTGCTCTTGACTTTGATTTAGATCTCTGCTGTTCATTATAATTAATATTAGCCACATATAGCTATCAAGTACATTCCAGGTAGCTAACCAGATGGATTTCAAAGACATACTACAAAATGTAAAATATCTCAATAATTTTTACATGTTAAATTAGAGTATTTTAGATATATTGGTCTAAGTAAATATATTGTTAAAATTAATTTTATCTGTTTCTATTTCTGACTACTAGAAAATATGAGATTGTGTATGTGGCTTGCATTATATTTCTGCTGGACATTGAACAGTACTGGTTAGACCTTTTTGCTCAGACATATTCACTGCTATTATCCTCATACCTTGGACAGCAATATCATCCTGTCACTTGTCCTGCTGCTCCAGTAACCACCTACCTCCCATTTGACCTCCTTCCTCCCTCCCTTCCTTCCTCTCTCCCTTTCTCTCTCTCTCTCTCTCTCTCTCTCTCTCTCTCTCTCTCTCTCTCTCTCATCTATCATTTCTAAATCACAGTTCAGAGACAAAAATGAATTTGATGACTAAGACTTCATTTTATGGCTAGGAATTACATATGGTTCTTTATTCTTTGAGTTTCTTATTTTCCCTCTGCTACGAGACATGCATTCTCTATCACTGCATTAAACATAAAGTTAGCAATGAGCTCATAAAAAGATGGGTGCTTGCTTTTACCTTAGGCACTTTTTTACAAATAAAACTTAGGGAATCATACATGGATTTTTTATATGATTAACCATAAAAAATATTTGCTTCCACATGGTATCAATGGTAACAATAAGTGGGTTGGGGCTGGGTGTAAAGATAGGACTATAGATAGCACAGAACATATAAACAATCCAGACATTTATAAAAGGAAAATATTTATAACCATTGTTGGCAGGGGAGAGGCTTAACTTCTTGAATGGCTTAACTGCTCTGTGTCTGATGCTGTCTATGGAGACTTAGCTGAAAGGATAATTTCAAGAATTACATAGCTAGCACAGACATATAAAAATTCTATTTAGAAAAAAGTACTTGTGTTCACCCAGGACACCTAGACAGGCTGACTATACTAATCAGATCACTTGGATGATTACTGTAATTTCCACATCTCTGAATTTATATAGTGAAAGTTGTATAAGAAAAAAAAGTATATTTGGAAAGAATTACCTGGTGTAACATGTTCATTTTCCAAATGTGAAATCTAAAGAGGTGATGTTCAATGTTGCACAAGAACTAAATGGAAACCTAGATTAAAACTGAGGTTTTCTGGTTTTTAGATTATTCCTCAATAGAAACTGAAGGCAGGAAGAAAGTTCCAAATGTGTTCTAACAATCTCTACTGCTCCAAGGACTAATGTTAGAAAAATTGATTTCTTATTCATTCTTATTTTTCTCTTTGGCTGACAATATGATGGCATCTATAATGAGAAACGTTCCTAAAATTTTTAAGTATTTTATTTTGTAAGGAGTGTCTCTATTCATTGTACCTCCCATTAGCTCAGGCCTCCATTGCAAGAAATTTGGGAAACAGATTGGTGTTGCACAGATGTGATGAAATCATTTTTTTCAAAGTCTATGATGAAATTGCAGAACCCAAACAAGTTTTGAAATCTGGATTTCATTAGCAATATTCATGTGGTTGACTGTGCCATTTTTTGTCTTCTTAACCAATCAACACTTTCTCTGTAATAGAGATTGCTTTCATATTGCTTCATAAATAATTTTCAGTTATCCTTTGATACACACAGTAACTTTACACTTTTTTAAAGTAATTGAAATGACTGATAACGGCTATTATTGCTCTGCTTGTCCATTTGTGAACTTGTTTTAGTTCTTAGGATTTGAACTATTCATATTTTCTCATAGAGCTTTCTTCTTAGTTTTCTATTTTTCGTAGTTTTTTTCTTCTTTTTTTCTTCTCTGCCCCTGGGAGTCAGTGTATTTGTTGTCATTGTCACTGGAATTAGGAGAGGGGAAAAATAGAATCTCCTGAATTTACCTTAATGATTGCTCCAAGAATCAGGTAATTTATATTTAGGTGTTTGTTTTTTTTTTACCAAATCTACAAAGTGTCCATTATGTGCAGGAGACTGTGTTTGGTTGTGGAAAGGTATGGATGTGAATGATGATATCAGAAACTACAGACATATGATGAAAATAACACAATGTCTTTTCCTTGCAGAGGCTGATAATCTTTAAGTCTCGTATTTCCATTCTTTTTTGTAGATGTTCATGACAGTCTCTTAGAATCCAAAGTGAACAGCATTCTGACTTTAAAAATTATCTTAGATTCTCTGTTCATTATTACCTAAAATTTCTTTAATACACACACACACACACACACACACACACACACACTCCCATTCTGTTTTTGAACTTCCCATTGGTAAAGAATGCTGATCACCCTAGCCAGTTTTCTCAGTGGATAGAGCATTGACCTGAGAACTGAAGGATCCCGGGTTCGATTCTGGTCAAGGGCATGTACCTTGGTTGGAAGCTCCTCCCTGGCCCAGGCCCTGGTCAGGGCTCATGCAGGAGGTAACTAATCGATGTATTTCTCTCTCATCAATGTTTCTCTCTATCTTTCTCTCTCTCTTCCACTCTCTCTAAAAATTAATGGAAAAATATCCTTGGGTGAGGATTAAAAAAAAAGAATGCTGATCATTCCAATAACTTACACTAAGACAAACTAATGCACCTGAATATTCATCTTATATTTTATAAAGCAAGCAAGAATAAATAAAGAAAGCATGGTGATTGAAGGTAACACTTTAAAATGTGAGATTTATATTAAGAAGTCACCACAAAGACTGAACAAGCTATTCAGGAATTATTAAATACTTTCAAAAAGTAATTTTCTCTTTTTAAATAGGAGAAGAAATTTTAATTTGCAACCAGATCTAAACTTTTTTTTTGTAAATCACCACCATTTCCTTCAGAAGAGGGGAAGAGTAATTTTTATGATGCTTCTTTTTCTAAGTGAAGGTTGCATTGAAGCAGCTTAGTAACGGTGCTCATATGTGGAGTGGAATTTTTTTTTTAATGTGTTTTATTGATTTCAGAGAGAGGAAAGGAGAGGGAGAGAGAGAGAGATAGAAACATCAATGATGATAGCCAATCATCTATTGGCTGCCCCCTGCACATCCCCTACTGGAGATCAAGCCCGCAACCTGGGCATGTACCCTTAACCAGGAATCAAACCGTGATCTTCTGGTTCATGTCTTGACATCAACCACTAAGTCATACTGGCTGGGCTGGAGTGGAATTTTTTCACCTATATTCTGAATTTCCATTTTACCCTTGTTAAGTGAAACCATAATTGTATTGAGTTATCAATAACTAAAAATTGCAATGAGTTTCATAGTTTTGTGTCTATATATATATCACATATATTAGATAAATTATATATAATTTCATCCCAAAAGTAATTTTCTTTTTTTAAATTGGAGGAGACATTTTAATTTGCAACCAGATAATTTTAATTTGTAACTAGATAAATTATACATAATTTATCTAATAATAATGATTGAAATGTTAGCTTTTAGATGAGATATTACATAATTAATACATATAAATTTTGGCTGGGGCTGTGTGTGTTCAGATGGCATGAAATGGAGAACTAAGACACATAGCATTTTCTTAGTAATAAGCAATAATAAACAGCTAAATGGTAATAGCCACAGTGTCTGCTTATAGGTTATAGTTTATACTGACTACTCAGCAGGGACGTTTCATACTTCTCCACAGCTAGTGTACTGGAGTCTGTGATTCATCCCTGCAAAGAATGTGTTTTTGTTCAGACTTCATTTAGGAGTATGTGGACCCAAAATATTACATTTCCCTCTTAACCTACAGGGCAAAATGAGTAACACACATTTCACTACGAAAAGTTGGGAGGAAATACAGAATGTCTAATGTAGGCAGGAAAGCTACACAATCACTAATTGGTCACAAATAACTAGTAGCAGTCATTTTAAGAATAGAAAGAAGAAAACTGAAGTCTCCTTAGAAATACATTTGGTAAAAATTAGGAACCTAAAGTGAAATATAAGCAATTGTCTTTAGAAAAGAAAGAACATTTTAAAGTAATAAAGTTAGGGATATACAAGTCATATGACATAGTACTGGTGTAGATAAAGGTGTGAAAAAAATTATTGACAAACAAAATAACAATTTAAACGTCTTACACTGGAACAATTCAGACTAAGCCAAAAGAAAGACTTCTTTAGCTGAACTGAATTATGCTGAAGTTAAGTGGTTAACTGTATGATAAACTATAATCTTACCTCATAATAGCCAAACATGGTAATTGACCATACCTTCGCTATGCCTCCCATTGGCTAATCAGCGAGATATGCAAATTAACTTCCAACAAAGATGGCGGCCGGCAGCCATGGAGCTGGAAAGAGCAGGAGGCTTGCTTGCTCCAGTGATGGAGGAAGCCAAGGTTCCCCACCTGCTGTGGCCTGCTCTAAGCTACACTCAAAGCAACAAAGTTTCAATTATAGAAGGTAAATAAACCCCAGATACCTGCGTTCAGCCGGCTGTGGCCACGGAGCTGGAGTGCAGGAGGCTTTCCCTCCCACCCACCCTGGCCGGCTCTGAGCTTCACTCAGGCAACAAAGTTTCAATTATAGAAGGTAAATAAACCCCAGATACCTGCTCTCAGCCAGCCATGGCCACGGAGCTGGAGCCTTGGGTTGCCCCTGGCAATGGAGGATGCCAAGCCCTGGCCAGCTCTGAGCTCCACTCCAGGCTACAAAGTTTCAATTATAGAAGGTAAATAAATCCCAGAAAAAAAAAAGAAAAAAAGGAGAGGCTGGGAGCTTCTGTCACTGGGGAGGCTTGGCCAGCCTGAAAATGGCCCTCAGCCCCTCACCCAGACTGGCCAGGCACCCCAGTGGGTACCCCCCACCCTAAAGGTGGTGTGGTCAGCCTGAAAACAGCCATCAGCCCCTCACCCAGGCTGGCCAGGCACCCCAGTGGCACCCCAGTGGGGACCTCCACCCTGAAGGGTAAACCAGCCGGCCCCCACTCATGCACCAGGCCTCTATCCTATATAATAGAAGGGTAATATGCAAACTGCCCCTAACAGCAGAAAGACTGGGAATGACTGGTCACTATGACACACACTGACCACTAGGGGGCAGACGCTCAATGCAGGAGCTGCCCCCTGGTGGTCAGTGCGCTCCCACAGGGGGAGCTCTGCTCAGCCACAAGCCAGGCTGACGGCTGCCAGTACAGTGGTGGTGGTGTGAGCCTCTCCCTCTTCCTCAGCAGCACTAAGGATGTCAGACTGCAGCTTAGGCCTGCTCTCCACTGGCAAATGGACATCCCCCGAGGGCTCCCTGGCTGCCAACAGGATGTCTGATTGCCAGCTAAGGCCCAAATCCCCGGGGAGTGGGCCTAAGCCAGCAGTTGGTCATCCCCCGAGGGGTCCCAGGCTGCGAGAGGGCACAGTCTGGGCTGAGGGCCCCTCTCCCCCCCGTGCACAAATTTTTGTGCACCAGGCCTCTAGTTTTTATTAATAAAAGGATTTCAATGATTCCTGTACCTCCATAAAATCCTGAATCAAGCCACCCTCCAGAGATGGAGTGGGCCCAAATAGCAGTAGCAATTTCCAATAGATGGCTACTTAGCTTGGAGTTACTGAGAGAACTTACAGCATTTAGTACTAAATCTGTTTATTATTTCCTCTGACCTTTATGGAGCCAATTTAATTAAATATGTGACACAGGGGCCCTAAAGCAGAGACCATTTATTGGATGACAGCAGTCAAAGCAGGAAAGGGAAGAGAGCCCTTCTGCTTCCAGAGATATGGTGCCTCTTAGAGCAGGAAAGGTCTCCAGGGTCAATACAAGGAAACAGCCAAAAATTGGAACAAGTTTCTCTTTCACTAATTGTGGTTGCCTGGCCAGCCTGGGTTTCTATTTCCAGGAGAAAATATGTGAATAGAAAAGTATCTCATATCGAGGGAACCCCCCCCCCCCCCGTCTGTTTTGTTTTGTGGGGTTAGCCTCACCTGGGCCCTATGTACAGAATGGAGCAAAGTGTCAAATTGGCCTCTTCATTCTTTTATCCATGCATGAAAGCCTCTAACTGCATCCATTGGCACTTTGTTCTTGCTTTATGTTTGTCCGATGAAATTACCTCCCCTTCTTCATGTTGCCCTAATGTGGACCCTTTTATTTTTTCCCTTCCTCTCCAACACAATTTTACCCAAACAGGACTCTTTGACTTTTATTATATACAGGAAGCACCTCTGGGCTGTCTTTGTCTCCTTCAAGTCCATTTAGCTAATAAATACTTGTAATGTTTGCTTGACCAACATTTGACCAACAAAATTATGTAATTCATTTTTTTCTGTTCAAATTAATTCATAAGCAATGTACAAATTTCAAAAGGCAGAAAAATGTGTGCTCTGAAAACACCTTTTTCTCATTCCCACAACTAAATTGACCATATTTTCCCTACAAGAGCAGGTTCTGTTATAGACTGGTATGTCATTAACAACAGCTTCATATGTAATTTTCTAGTGATTCTCTTTTTTATCTATCGTCTATCTATCTATCTATCTATCTATCTATCTATCTATCTATCATCTATCTATCTATCTATCTATCTATCTATCTATCATCTATGGTAGCGTTCTCTACATATTGATCTGCAACTTACTTTTGCTTAACTTAGCATTATGTCTTGGAAATTATTCCCTATCAGTTTCTGAAGTGGCCTCATTCTTTTAAAGCACCTAGTATTCTCTTTTATAGATATGCTTTATTTATCCAGATTCTTATTGATGTTCATCCGTGTTGGGACCAACATTATAAATAGTGCAATACTGAATATTTTTGTATATGTGTCTTATAGCTTTTGTACCTTTAGCTGTGAAATGAGGGAGTTAGTATATTTATACTGCCTTCTACCTTCTTTTATCTTCTCCCAGCATTTGTTATGTATGATACTTTCCGATACTAGATTAATAGTATTTACACTCTTTTCTATAATAATAACCTCCTGTTCTAATGCTAGTGTCATATTTAAGCAGACTTGGTGCTTACTATCAGTCCTTTTGCCATTGTTTCTTTGCTCACTCCATAGTTGGCTAAAGTTGGCCCTTTAATAGTTTTTCTTATGAAGGCATCTTGAGAGCTACTATATTCTCTGAGGTATTGTATATGTAGTGCCATGTATTTACTATCTTTATATTTGAACAGTGTGAATGGTAATTATCCTTTTTATTATTTTCTTAATCCATACCTTTCATGTCTTTTACTGTTTTTAGAATATACTTTCTGCTACTCCCAAAGTGGCCTTCAATTCTGTGATAAGCTTAGTTTTTCCACTTGCCTAAATTGTGCCAGCTTATGTATTTTTCTCTTCAGTTGTCTTGCCACTCCTATATTCAATCAAAAATATATCTAGCCCTGGCTGGTGTGGCTCAGTTCCTTGGGTATCATCCTGTGCACCAAAATGTGGCTGGTTTGATTCCCTGGCAGGGTACATGCTTAGATTGCAGGTTTGATCCCCAGTAGGGGGCATGCGGAGGCAGCTGATTAATGTTCCACCCTCACATCCATGTTTCTCTTCCTCTCCCTTTCTCTTTCTTTAAAATCAATAAAAATATATATATTTTTAATGTATCGATGGCACTTAGTGTGTGCCAAGCACTATTCTAGGGACTACTAATAGAGCAGTTAAACACACACACACACACACACACACACACACACACAAAATGTCTCCTTTCAGAGCTTACAGTATAGCTAGACATTATATATCTGTGATTATGTTTATATAAGTGATTAACTGATTGAACTTTCACAAAATTCAATCCAATATTTTTATCTGATCAATGAAAACTGATTCTTTGAATATAATTTTTTTTATTGGCTCCCCTCCCCCCATTTTTTCCTTGTGGTATTATAATCTTATGCAGATGTTTTATGGGTCATTTTTTTACTCATCCTTTGATAACACTATTTCCTTTTAGACCAATTATTTACATGACTTTTTTGGTGGGGGGACATGAGAGAGAGATCAGGTCCATATTCTAATCCAGGGGTTAGCAAACTATAGCTTGTGGCTGTACTATGGATCATACCCTTGTTTAGTACAAGCTGTGAACTAAGAGGGCTTTATATTTTTAATGGAAGGAGAAGGAGTGCCAGGGCTGACCAGCAGACCCTGAATGACTGATGAATGGATTAGTATGACACAACGTTTGCTGTGAAAGAGAGAGCTAAGGGATTGCCTGGCTAAAGGAACCAGACAGCCTTGATCACTTGCCTTCCTAGGCTTTTATTGTAACAGCAGTTTAAGATAAGTTTATCTTTTAGATACAATCAGTAGGGTAAGTAAACTTTGGAGGACACATGTGTTTGCAGTGTCCTTTAATCAAGGACACCCAAAGATTAAGCATAAGGATTCCAGTAAATACCGGGGTGGAGGGGGTGTCTGCGCGTGCACAGACTTGTTTGGAAAGGTCAAGGAATAATCAGGGGCACTGCCTTTGGCACTCCCCTAAGTTGGAATTCTGATAAACAGGGCAGGCCGCCATCAGCACTCTTCCCTTATCTCGAAATGTCCTCCTTACAAACTTTCCAACCAAGTCTCCTGTGCTCCCCAACATAGGAGGAGGAGTAGAATGAGGTGGAGGTTACAGAAATTGTATGGAGCCCACAAAGTTTAAAATATTAATTATTTGGTTCTTTACAGAAAAATTTCCTCAATCTCTGTTTCATGCTAACAGCAATCTTAAAAGAAAATAATGTGTTAGAAATAAAACAAAATAATGTGTTAATGAGTTTGTTAATCTTTATTCCAGGAAACTGAGATTAACAATGCAAAATAGTTCTCACCAATCTCCTTTAGCTTGCCTCAGAAACAGTCTGCTTCCTTCAAGTATGGCTGTGTGTGTGTGTGTGTGTGTGTGTGTGTCTGTATGTGAGTGTGTGTCTGATTTATCACTTTGCTCTCTATTTCCTGATTCTAGAAACAATGCCAATCTTGGTTCAGGAAACACTCTGCTACCACCATGTACAGGATTTTCATTTATGCAAGTGAAGGATTGCTGGTTTTCTCATAAGTATATGTCTCTTCTTTGGAGAATAATGCTCGGATGCCTGCCTCTGAGACCAGCAGCTGAGGGTGTATTCTCATGGACTTTCCTACACTTCTTTTCTAATTTTTTCCCTACATTTTGCAGCTTTTCCTCACATATTGTATTTGACTTACAGGTGATATTTAGTTCCATCAAAGGTGGACATTGGGTTCCTACTTCCTTTTCTCTTAGTTGTATTTATATAGTTTCTCAAAGCAAAAGAGGAAAACATCTACATTAGTCCCATATTGAAAAATGAATTGTCTATTTTAAAATAAACATACTTTACTTTTTAATTTTGGAATATGTTGCCAGAAAACTTTGAGGAACAAAAACAGTTATGTAAAATAGTAAAGATGATAAAATTGCAAGCACAAGTTGTCACTACTGTGCATGAACAGTAAGTTCCTATCAGACCGCCTCATAATGAAGTACAGGGCACTATTGTAATTGCACACCATGGCTAATCCCTCAGAGCCTGTGTGGTTGATCGATTGCACTCTGCCTCATAATTTAAGCATCCAGAAGGACAACTTAAGAAGTATGGGAACAACGTGAATATTGTAAAGATTCGACAGAGAGAGAATTGTTCAATAAGTCAGTGACATTAGTGCTTCCTCTGTACCACTTTACTCTGAGTATCAAGTAGATCATTACATTCTACTTTACAAAGGCAAGAGAAAGGTTTCTTTTGGAGATATCGCTGATGTAAAATAAATCAGTTAAAATGAGAAGTTAAAGGAAAATATATATACAGGAGAACTGGTTGCTTGACATAATGTGGTCCAAAGAACAAGTAGGTTAGTGACAGTGTCCTGACCATTAACTTTGTTTCTAAGACCCTTGTCATGTAGGGAGAGATTTTAGGATAACTAGATGAGTCCCATTTGAAAGTATAAATGAAAAAGGAGATTAAGTTCATATTGGAGTTATTTATTTTAGTTGTTCTTCACACATATTAACCTATAAGTGAAGTTTAAATCCTTTAAATTTCACATTGTGGATCTTATCTAAAATCATCTGGCCTTAGCTTAATTTCCAACACTTTGCATTTGCCACGTGTTTGCAATATAATTAAAAAGTAAGTTTGTTCTGTGTGCTCTCTCCCACCCTCATTTCCACCCAGGACATGAATTCCTAAAAAATTTGCATAGTAACATTTACTTTCTTTTCTGCTCCATGAAGGAATATAATTAAAAGGGTAAAAGGCATTGAGCTGATGGCTCATAATGCACTAATTCATAATAGTGTATTAGCATTCTGATTAAAATAAAATACCTAATGGAACTGGAGAAAGATTTCACTCTCGCCCTCATTATATGTATGGGGAGCTCTGCGATGCGGGCGAGGGTGCAGCACGGAGGCTACCGTAGTGAGTGCTGCTTAGGAAGCTATTCAACGGGAGTTTCTAAACAGCTGTTCCCAAGCTTCATTAAGACTCATTATGAGTTGTCATGTAATGGAGAACTTATATTTTTTGATGATCTCTGCATACCAGTAAAGATAAAAGTATGTCTTAAGGCAGCACTAAAAAGAACAGAAGTTGGTACATATTAAAAATAGATTACTAAAATGCCCTAGTTAGCTGGCACAGACCTTAAAAGCTTGGTACAATCATTCAGATTTAAAGGGAAAGATAAAAAGTGACTAAACTCACTGAGCTTTTAATACATCAACTGTTATATTTTAGGGGAAAAAACCCTCTATTCTGTCATATGAAAGCTACCTGGCGGCCCCAAAGATTGATCTGTACCTCTCATCATGGGAATTCAGAGAGCTGGTGTGGTCACACCTGAGCAAGGCATCCTGATGGCTTTTCAATTGTTAACTTTAAGTGCAGGTAGAATCACATCTCCCCTGCGTGCATCACACTCCAGACACCTTTCTCACACCACACGGAGTGAAAGGTTGTCTCAATTCTTGGTCAAAGTATGAAGATCTCTGATACACTGTTCTGTATCAACAGAGACCTGCAGAGTGAATAGATACACAGAATGGACTTGGCAGGATTTATTTGGGAGAGCAGAGGATTAGGAGAATTGGTTTTAAGTGTTGGGACTGTTTTTACAGAGCAAGCACACTGGCTTTTACTTAGATCAATGGTTCTCAACCTTGGCTGCACATTAGAATCACCTGGGAATCTTTTTAAAATCCTGATTTCTGGGCCTCATCCTCCGGAAATTCTGTTTCTTTGTTATGGGGTGAGGCCACAACATTAGTAACAAAGAAACAGAATTTCCGGAGGATGAGGCCCAGAAATCAGGATTTTAAAGATTCCCAGGTGATTCTAATGTGCAGCCAAGGTTGAGAACCACTGACTTAGATTGTCAATAAAGTAGCAAAGATTTTTAAAGGATGCCTTTATTTACACTTTACGAAAGCTAAGAAAATATCACATCTGTATCAAACATTAATATTGCTATTAATTAGAGTGTTATCTTGGGGAAGATGGAGATGAATGATGGTGACTTTAGCATCCCCAACTGTTGGGTTCCCATAGGTGTGGACAGAGTCAGCAAAGAATGAAGGAGACGGAGACAGCATTCAGTTGATCAGCATAGCGAGTTTCTATATTTATTCTCCTATTACATCTGTATTTATACCAGTTGATTTTAATCCTATCCATTCTGTTCCAAAGGTTAGGGTGTTTTTTATCTCCATTCCAAGGTCACTACTCTATTGTTCTGTTAAACTACAAGGAAGTAACTGAAGGAGATTATCCTAAGTAAAGATTATGTAGCTTAATCGTGATTGTTCATAGTTGAAGTGATTAACTACCCGCCTGGCACTTAGTTAAGGGGTTTTACTGATTCATTCTCTTCCCTAGTCCTGCTAATCCCTAACTCCAGGGAAAAATCCCTACCTGGGAAAACAACCTTTCTTGGGGAGGTGGCCCTGTTTAAAACACATAGCGCTAAGAAGGGGAGCAAACCATATGCCATATATGCCAGGTCCCTTGAAACATAAGCTGTGCAGATGTTTCTTCCCTGCAGCGACTGTGTCAAGCAGCAAGGGTGGACCGGCTTCTGGCAAATTCCCCCATCTTTATTTTTTAAATGACAGCGCGTGTAAGTCAGCGGCCACCTCTGGGATTGGGTTGTTTAAGACTCGGAAGACCTGTTTGTGACTTTGCCAACAGGTCAGTCCGAGGCTTAAACCTATATTGGCTCTCCACATCCAGCCAGCCAAGAGCTGTCACTCTTCCAGCACATGTAACACTTTCTCACTATGCATTTCCTGTCACCACAGCCCTCATCCCCAAACCTAGTCACACTCATCCAAAACTCTGTATGCCTTAGAAAAATTGAGAAAATGCCAAGCAATTTTCCTGTTGACCAGTTGTTTTGTTTTGTGGAGAGGAAACCATGTGTTGTTGGTACATTGTACATTTGCTGGGGGCAAACAGAAGAGCAGATTGCCATGAATTCAAGACAACTTGGAGCTTCTTGGAGAAAACGTTTTTCTAACAGAGAGCCAGATGTGAACGTGATTACAGAGGAGTGGGCTTTGGGAGCAAACAAATGCAGGCTCGTGGAGCTACAAATGCTGCCGAAAGCTGAGAATGAGGGGCACCATTGAATAAGGTGTGCAGGGAAGAGCAAGAGAAAACCAGACCTTTGTGCACAGCGATTTATGAAAAGTGTAACATCTCTTTTACTTGAGATTAGTGTAAAAGGGAAAAAGTTGGCATTAGGTGGGGAAAGAGTTGGTATTAGTATTACATGGTATGGAAAAGAGAAAAGTAAATAAAGGCAGAATGGGTTAAAGGAGAACATTTTGCCTGTTCTTGAAATGTGCCTAGATTATTATCATTTCGATTCTAAGATTCCCCGCCCCCCGCCTCCCACCCCCCACCCGCCCCCAAGATACCTCATTAGTTTTGTCAGTCAGTTGTTGCAAACCAGACTATTGGACAGTTTCAAAGTTGATAGAATGTAAACCAAGGTCTTGATATTGCCAGCAGGTGTGTTAACAATTTGGAGACACGAGGAGAATTTAAGGAACATTTATTATGTTGGTTGCCTATATCCTGAAGAGATACCCAGGTAGAATATGATCTTCCTGTTGGAAAGTTCTGATTGCTATTAAGTCTGCTCACGGATTAATTTGAAATGGCCAAAGGTAGCATCATCGCTGAGGACATCCTGTCTAACTCCAGGGCAGCAAGTCTAATGTTCTCCCTCACACTGGCTTGCTCCTCTTCCTACCTATCCTCTCATCATCACAGACATTTGCATAGTAGCTGCAGTTTCAGAAGAGGTTTTCTTCCCTATTATTCCACAGCCCTGTCAGGAAGACAGGACCAGAATTACAATCCTCATTTCAGAGAGGAGGCTGCTGGAACTGGGCAGGCCATGCAGCTACTTAGCAGCTGCCCTGGGACTTCAACAAAGGTACCCTGAGATCTCAGCTGCAAGCATGTCCTCTCCTTGAGAACACGCGGCCACATACCCAGTTACAGAACAGGAGTGTCCTAAGGAAGAGGTGACTATTTTTGGTCAGCCCATTTCCTAGAATTCCTGGGAAGATTTTGAAATCAAACTTACACGGATGGTGACTATTTTTGCCAATTGAACAGACATTTTGGAGGTTTCCGCAGCTTTTATTTTTGGTCTGTGATTTCTTTTTTAGAATTACTTATATTTTAAAGAAATTGCCTGTTCAATATACAAAGCTTTTAATGTAAAGCCTGAAGGATAACTCATTAGGTGGAAAGATGACAGGCAATTCAGCTGGGCCATATGGACTCTGGTCCTGTCTTATAATGGATAGAGCCACCTTAGTTTTATGCTGAGTTTCTCAAGGCCCCTAAGGGCTTAACAAACTGTGCAGGGCTGTGTGAACGACCCGCTCTCCCCATGAAGACAGTGAGCATGCTGTGCTGGCAGCACCATGCAATCAGTTCTCAAGATGGATCCTCTCAATTCCCGGTGCAGCTGCTAAAATAAGAACGGAATAATACAGAAAGGGCTTCTCTAAGGTAGGGCGGAACTCAGATGCTAAGAGGTCATGGTCTTCCATTTTGTATTTTTGCAAGCTTATTTCTAGAGGTTAACACACAGGATTTTTGCTGCTTTACATAAACAGCCATTGAAATGACTTGACTTTCTTATGTATCATGCCATGTTTCCTCTGATGAAAGTGAGCAATTATTTTGCCATGCTTTCCCATGCAATCTGTATTTCTCCATATGACAGGTTCTTTCACTTATTTCCCATGTAATTCAGACTTTCATTTTGATAATTCTCAAGGTCAGAAGGAGTTGGGGTTCAGATAAATATCATTTAAATATAGTCAGTCACGGGCCATTCGCTGGAATAGGTTTTATTTCCTCACTATCAAAGGTGCAATGTATTCTTTCTGTGTGTTTTTTTCCCCTTCGATTCAGTGTATTCTCAGTATTGCATGGTATGTTAATTTGAAATATGAGCTCTATAGAGTATGGCAGGAATACGGAAGTTAAGGTGAATGAATTTTGTTTTTCAGGCCCATGAGTCAGACCAGCCTTTGCCAAGATGTGTTCAGTGGAACATTAACCCTGTGTTGTGAAGAGGGCGTGTGAGTGTGGGCAAGAGGGAGGATATTTGAGAAATGCTGTATGTTTCTCTGAATTTGTAATGCACATTAGAATCTCAATGTCCTTGAGAATTCCCACAATAGATTTTTTAAAAAAACTTTCTTTTATCTAATATTTCTTAAATTCACAAGTATTTTATTGAACTGGTCAAGGCCAAGATTTTTTCAAGGAAAAAAAAGTAAAAATCCTTGCCCCTATGGAACTCACTTAGAGTGGAGGACACAGGCAATAAGCAAATTAACAGTGAGTCAAATGGTGCAAAGTGCTATGGAAATGAAAAAAAGAGACAGAGAGCAAAGGAATGGGGGTAGAGGTGGAGAAGTCGAATATTTATTTGACCACAGAGTCTGTATTGCACATGAGTAATCATTCTTAAGGCCCACGGAACTAGCATTTTCTACAGAAAACACTTTGGGAACCACTGAGTTGGACCCTGAGTCAGGGACCTTGGACAGCTCACGTTCTACATTCATGCTCTGTGTTTACAGAAGATGATTTCTTTTGAAAGTACCCTACATTACAAATGGATTTTTCTGTATTTGACTAATAATAACTATGATATGTGAGCTAGTGCCTATACAGTACTTAAAATTTTTAAGACTAGCTTTACCCTTAAAGGGAATTAAATAGATAACAAAAAATCAGATTAAGAACCACTAGATATTGGTGTTATCATTGGGTAACAGAGATTATCTTAAATCTCCTTAGCAGGCTTGGTAACCTAGATAATTTGCTGCATAACTGGATATTAACAAATACTTTTCCAGTTTATTAAAGTATAGCTGCTTAACTTTCATCAGCAGTTCCTGGATGATAGAGACAAATATAATTTGGAATAAGATTTAAATAAACATAAGAATGTAGGCTGATATACCTATTAATCAATCTGAATAATTCACAAAACACATCTATGGTAGTTCCCCTATGTTAGTTAAGAAATCTCTATTGAGTAACAATTTGTCAAGTACTTGACCAGGCACCCAAAGGGCAAGATTAATAATGTCCCTCCAACAAGGGTAGTTAGCAATATCATGTGGTAAGGTCAATATATTTTCAGAAACACATAAGGCAGAGGGAGGAGGCGAGGTGGACGAGTGACATAACCAGCCTTACAGGGTCAATAGGGAGGCCTGGGCTGCAGAGGACAAGACTGGGGACGTGAAGCTTAGGAGACTTGCAACAGTTCAGGAAGAGAGAAAGAGGTTGGCAGGTATTTACGCTGACTTCCTTCAAAGAAAAAGGAGAATCCATCAGAGTCACTCCTTCAATTTCTACTATCAAATCTGCAAAACTATCTGCATATGGACTAATTTTTTCCTCTTTCCTCTCCTTTTACTCTTTCTTCTATGTAAGTAGGGCTACTGTGTGTACCTGTCCTCCAGCACCCATACCCGCCCTCCCGGCAAAGGGCCTGTGGCTTTGAGTATTCTGATTCTTCACTGTGTCCCTCTTTCTCAAGTTCCTTCCTGTCAGATTTTACATATGCTCTGTTACAATATTTTTAAAAAAGAACTCACCAACCCACCAATACACCAACCAGTGAACATCACTGTTCTCACAAAACTCTGACAATTGTCACTCTGAAACTGATTACACTTGCCACTCACCCCGTCCTCAACGGGCAGCAATCCCCTCTTTCCACACTGCATTCACCATGGTTACCGAAGACCTTCCCATCCCCAAACTCAATGGGCACTTTCATCTTTGCTTTGTTTTGACGGTTTCATAGCACCTGTCACTGTTGAACATTTACTGCTATTGGAAACATCCTCTTCCCACAACACCACATTTTCCTAGTTTGTCTCTCTGTCTATTACCACTGTTTGTCATACATTTCTCCTCCTCTCAGCTGTTGATTTGGCTTAGGTTTTCCCTGTACTTTCCACAGGTAATGATAATCTACTTTCATGGTTCGCTATTTTTATTTAAATGCCAAAGACTCTGAAGGGTTAGCTTCCTATTGAGTTCTCCCTCATTTTTCTCCCAGCATCTTTAATTCCAAAATAGCAAATATTAACATCATTTTTATCCTAATACGTCTTCACTAATGAATTCTAATTTTTCTGTTGCTTAAACTGAACTGGAAAGTTTGGCAACATCTCTGATTATTCTTTCTTCTTCTGTGACTACATCCAATAAATTTAACAAACTTAAATTTATTTATTGAGTGTCTACTATGTGCCCAATGCTTGCAGTATGATCGTAAATAAAACATGTAAATTCCTAACTTCATAGAGCTTACAGTTGAGTTGGAGAAGTGGACCATAACTATAACAATAAATCATATATAACCAGTTGTGATAGACATTTCAAAAGCTAAGCTGTAAATAAAAGTATTGAGGGTCTAGCATTAAACATGGTGTTCAGGAAAGTAATATCTGACCTGAGACCTTGAGCATGGTAGTAAGTCAGTGACGTGACACTTGGGGAGAGAGTGTGAGGTAGAGAGAAAACATCCTATAAAGGCATCAAGGTGGGAGAGAGTTCGCCAGAGGCCAGTATTAAAACAGAAATGTGTTTGCATCCCGAGCTCCTTAAGTCTCTAAATGCTTAATGTGGTTAATAAAACTCTTCAGGATTGTGCCCCTGACTCTCCTGACCCCACCTCTTTCTCTGGCACTTTGATCTTTTTATTTGTTTTGCCTGGGACTGACTTCCTTCCCCCCCCCCCCCCCAATATGGGGAGCTTTCTTTAATTTGGAATACAAGCTCTTCCCTTTGCTGCCAAGAGTGACCTCACTGAACTTTCTCCTTTCCCTGGCCAGTCCAGACTCATTCTTCAGGCCTTCTCAAGGGGCCTCTTCTTGGCTGGCAGCCACACCCTCACCTGTGGCAAGAGATGGGTTCACATAAGCCCCTGTGCTCTTCTTTCATGACTAGCTTTGCTCTTATTGAGCGTCAGTTGTCCCTGCTAGACGGTAGATTTATGAGGACAGGGACCCCTCTGTATTTCTTCACTCTTTACCCTCAGTGCCTAGTACTATTTCTGTCATACTGTAAGCACTCCATAAAAATGGGCTGCCTGAACTAATGAAATGAATGAATGATTGAATATTGAAAGAGAGGTAAACATCAGGGTCATAGCCAGATGTTTTAACATGGCTCAGTCCTTCTTTTCAGTCTCTGTTCAAATGTTGCTTTATAGGAGTGCAAAGGCATGAACACCTCATCAAAAATAGAATCTCCTATGACTCTCTGTCTCACCTTAACTTTATAGCACTATTCTCACTTGTTATTATATATTCCTTTCTTTATTGTAGAGAGAAGCCACATAATAGGCACATAAGTGAATGTAATAAGAATTATAACTAGAATTTAGACCAGCCGTGGGCAAACTACGGCCCGCGGGCCTGAAATAAATAAAACTGAAAAAAAAAAAAAAAAAAAAAAGACCGTACCCTTTTATGTAATGATGTTTACTTTGAATTTATATTAGTTCACACAAACACTCCATCCATGCTTTTGTTCCGGCCCTCCGGTCCAGTTTAAGAACCCATTGTGGCCCTCGAGTCAAAAAGTTTGCCCACCCCTGATTTAGACTTACGGTTCCTATTCAGAAGACCTGTCCTGTTTCCTTTTACTTAACTCAGAAAAAGCAAAAACTAAAAAGTGTTTTAATGATTTGTGTCCTTTTCTTCAGATGTTGACCTCTAAGGATAACTACTTATATGATAGAATTATGTGGTTCCTCTTTTTGCTGAAAACAGAATCATTTTTCCATGTCGGTTGCCCTGTTTTTTTCCCTAGGTTACCCTGATTATTCATACTTATTTAACCTAGTGGATTCATTCCTCTTACTCTTTCAGCTCAAAGCTGCCTTAAAATTTACTCTGCATAAAAAAACAGTGACACTGTCAGTAACTTACTTTTCTAAGTCTGATTCTTGTGGAAAAATTCTAAAAGGGTTTACCTTCGTCTTTTAACATCATAACATTTTCAAAACAACATAACATAGCAAAAATAATTTGTAGAGAGTTCCACAGTGATTTCCCAGCACCTCTCAGCACCCTGTGCCAGCTGGTGCTCTCGGGGTGAATGGCTGGATGATGGCTCAGTTCCCAGGGAGGAGGAAATGAATATCTAAGCAAGTTTTTTGTTTTGTTTTTAAGTGCAGTTAAATTCCCTTAAGGCAGGCACTGTTTTGTTCAAAGTTGTTTTCCCTGGGCCTAGGTTTGTGCCTTGCATTTTGTGAATATACTGAAAATAAATGTGCTGAATTAAATAAGTGAATAAATGAATACAAAGAAGCCAAAGGAGTTCACATAAATAGAGAACTAAGGTAGTTTTTTTGGAAGGAGCATTAGACATGATGTGTAAGATATGGGTTTTAATCTCTGATCAGGATAAGCAAGCCACAGACTGTTCAGGCATTCATACAACAGGGATACTGAGGCCACGGATGACTATTGTGAGGATGAGACGAAATAACGTGAAATATGTAGCACAGGCCGGATATTAGGTAAAAGTTAAGTGTTTCATCCATCCCCACTGAACCCTCCTTTCCTTTACTTCTTTGAGCCATTAATTGATTTGCAAATGAACGGGAATAACTGTTTTCTTGGGCATTTTTTTTTTTTTTTTTGGTTTCTTCATAGTTGCTAGACCTCAGCACTACTGACATATGGAGCCAGATAATTCTTCGTTGGGGTTGGGATTTTCTTTTGCATCATAAGATATTTAGCAGTATCCTTAGCCTCTACAGCAGCCGTGGGCAAACTACGGCCTGAGGCCTGAATCCGGCCCCTTTGAAATGAATAAAACTAAAAAAAAAAAAAAAAAAAGACCGTACCCTTTTATGTAATGATGTTTACTTTGAATTTATATTAGTTCACACAAACACTCCATCCATGCTTTTGTTCCAGCCCTTCGGTCCAGTTTAAGAACCCATTGTGGCCCTGGAGTCAAAAAGTTTGCCCACCCCTGCTCTACAGTCAGATGCCCATAGCACCTACCTGGTTGTGACAAGCAAAGATGTCTTCAGATATTGCCAGTTATCCCTGGGTGGGATTGGGGCAGTGGCTTAAGTAGCTCCCAGTTGAGAACACTGACTTACAGGATGACTAGGGTGGGCTAAAGAGAGTTTCCCAATTAACGGGTTTCCTCCCAGCCTTAAAAGATCAAGATGCTTTATTCCAGACCCCAGGGGAAGGTAAGTAAGGATAGGGCTATCTAACATTAACTAATTTTCTCTCACTTACTCTTCCTCACTGGCAATCAATTCACTGTAGGCTTAGGATGGGGGGACTTTGCTTCCAGCTTCCTGAAGCTGCCACAGTTTACATTTGATCCTGGTATAAATATTAATAACAGTCCCATTTATTTTTAAAAGTGTCCCTATTTGGACAGTAAGCTATATGATTACCTTAGCCTATGTAGTGACCACTATTCTAGATGCTGGAATTTCAGTGGTAAAAAGATGCAAAGTCCATCCTTCCCCATTTGGAGATGACCTTACAGGTAGGGAGGAAGAAGATAAATAACTATATGTATGTAATGCTAGTTAGTTACAAGTGTCATAGCGTATGCAAAGAAGGAGCTAGGGAGTGACAGGTGGGAGCTAGGATCATCCTTTCAATGATGTAATTGGGCATACTTCTTTCAATATACTGCATGGATATTGTACAGACTTCTCATGGCTCTCTCTAACCTCCATTTAAGTTCAAGGAGCAAAACCTTCAGTTTGATTTTGTTTTCATATCATACATATGAATCTCTTTGGCAAATCTAGGTTTTGTGTGGCTTTAAGATTATACAATAGTGCCTGGCCAGCATGGCTCAGTGATTGAGCGTTGACCTATGAACCAGGAGGTCAGGGTTCGATTCCTGGTCAGGGCACATGCCTGGGTTGCAGGTTCGATCCCCAGTGTGGGGTGTGCAGAAGGCAGCTGATCAATGATTCTCATCATTGATGCCTCTATCTCTCTCTCGCTTCCTCTTTGAAATCAATAAAATATTTTAAAAATTGTTTTAAAAAAGATTAGAATATAGGGTGTGTGTCATCTATTAAAATAATATAAAATTATGAAAAACAGTTAGATGAGAGGCCCTAAAGCTCAAGCTTTATTAGTGTCGTGATTAATCCACGCCTGGGGTCAGAGGTGATCAAGGGCTCAGGGTAGAGCCCTGGCTGGAAAAGAAGAGTGAGAACTTTCCTGGAGGGTTTATATCTCCCCCAGGAATCAGTGAGATTCAGAGAGTGGACGAGCCTGAGATTTCATTAGAAGCCCAAGCCACACATTTTTTTCATAACGTTGAGTGCATACAACAAATGGTGGCTGGGTTACCTTCAGCATTTTATTGTAGGTCAGTGATTGGATGCCATTTGTGAGATAGTTCACAAAGGGAGCTTTGAGGTATAGGTGATTTTTCAAGTGCCATTCATGTTCCTAATGATAGCTGGCTCAAGCAATGAAGACTGTTTAGTGAAAGTAAAGGATGCCTGACTTTATAAGAAGGGTGTGGGTTTCATGCAGTTTATTTCATTAAGTAAGCTGCTCCATTGCAAGCAGATTCGGTAGCTCTTTGTTCTTTCTCTTAAACCCCAGAGCTTCAAATTGTGGTCCTATTTGAAATATGTCAGCTGAGGTTTTAGCCATAACACCAGTCTTATCTTTTCAAAAGGATTGGATCAAAGTAGCTTAGTTTTCTTCTGAGTTTAACAGGGAAAATGGCCTGTGGCTGTCACTCTGTAATGAGAACTTTCCCAAGCGGCCAACACCAAAGAAATACAGTGATGTGTTGACTTCATGTTTATCATCAGAAATTCCAGTCCTTATATACATATGTATATCTCACAGCTCTTTGGAGAAGGGCTGTACGGGTGGTAATTCACTATTTTACCTATGAAAAGACCTTAATGAGAACTGAGTATTTCTTTAATCTGGGTCAAAATCAAGGATAGTGACTGGTGTCAAATATCCTTAAACATCAAACCCTGCTCCAAAAGGGAATGCGTTATGGAAACAGACAGTTTGCATTCATGATAGGCTGGACACTATATACTAAATTGGGAAAAAGAAAACCCACATTTAGGCATTTGTACAAAGCTTAAATAATGGAATTTTTTCTGTGAGCACAAATATTTCCGCTACTAAACCAGAACTATATTCTCTCTTTACATATTAATTATTTTAATTATATTATCAACAAGAGTAAAAAATAGTTTTTATTTTTTAAACTATATTTTTATTGACTTCTGAGAGGAAGGGAGGAGAGAGAGAGAGATAGAAACATCAATGATGAGAGAGAATCACTGATAGGCTGCCTCCTGCACCCCCCCCCCCACACACACACATACACACCACACTGGGAATTGAGCCCTCAACCCAGGCATGTACCCCAACAGGGAATCGAACCATGAACTCCTGGTATATAGGTTGACTCTCAACCACTGAGCCATGATGGCCAGACAAATAGCAGTTTTTGATGTGAGCTTTTCCCTAGTGGAAGTATGTCCTTTAATAAGCAAGGGAGGTGAGGTGGTTTGTGCTTGCCTTCTTTCTGTTCAAAGCCTAGAGAAGCTGTTTTTTCTATTTTTCCTCGACAGATTATTTTGCTCTGATGTTTCAGTTACTATTTGTTTTTCTCTATCTTCTAATATAACAACATGTAGACTTTTGGAAATATCTTACACTAGTGCAAGCACTGGTTTCATTATTACACTGTGCACGTATATCTGAGTGAGAAATGGCTCTGAAAATTGGATGTGATTAGAAAAGTCACTTGTAGTGTCAATCAGTCTGCCTAAATGGGGAAAAACGTTTGAGATTTCTTTAAAAAATGTTTTTAAAAAATTGTGATCAAAACTAATATATATGTATATAGGGTGTCCCCCCAAAATATAATAGCCTGCAGGGGAGGGCAGTTGGGAGGGATAAGGCCTGTAGGGGAAGGCAGTTGGGGTGACCAGGCCTGCAGGGGAGGGCAGTTGGGGGTGACCAGGCTGGCAAGGGAGGGCAGTTAGGGGCAATCCGGCCAGCAGGAGAGCATTTAGGCATTGATCAGGCTGGCAGGGGAGTGGTTTGGGGGTGATCAGGATGGCAGGCAGAAGCATTTAGGGGCACAAAATTTTGTGCACCAGGCCTCTAGAGTATAGACACACACACACACACACACACACACACACACAAACACTGAGTGGCCAGATTATTATGACCACCTGATGTTTGTAGGCAAATTAGCTATAATTTCCCGCTGAAGTTGCTAGAGGGCCAGACCATTTTAAATAGGGAAGAAGGTTGTTTACCACGACAGTAGAGGTGATGTTTTTCTGAAGATATAGGTAAACAATGCAATTTAACAGCCTTTGAATGTGGGATGATTGTTGGCGCTCAGAGCCATGGAGCGAGTATCAGCAAAACAGCCGAAGGCCTGTTCGAACACCTTTGCTGTCTGCAGTTACCAAAATAAAACATCTCCAATTCGCACAGGAACACAAGGATTGGACAGTCAAGCATTGGAAAAAAGTCATGTGGTTCGATGAATCACGTTTCCAGTTGCATCATGCAGATGGCAGAGTGAGAATTTGGCGGAAACAGCATGAAAGCATGCACCCCACATGCATGAGTACAACCCTTCAAGCTGGTGGGGGCAGTGTTATGGTTTGGGGCATGTTTTCCTGGCATGATTTGGGCTCTTTAATTCGTGTGGAACAACATCTGAATAGCACAATATACCTAAGTGTTGTTGCTAATCAAGTTCTTCCTATCATGTTGATGGCGTATCCCAACGGAGATGGCTTCTTCCAACAAGACAATGCACCATGCCATGGTGCTCGTATTGTGCAGGAGTGTTTTCAAGAACATGAGGGAGACTTTACCTTGCTTAGGTGTCCCCCACAATCACCAGATCTCAATCCAATTGAGCATTTGTGGGACGAAGTTAAAAGAGCCATCAGGCAGCTGGTTCCACAACCATCAAATCTCACAGAACTGGACAGTGCTATTCATCAGGCATGGTATCAGATTCCTTGCATCGTCTTTCAACATCTCGTGGAGTCATGCCAAGAGGAATCGCCGCCATATTGAAGACAAAAGGTGGCCCAACGAAGTACTGATGGGGTGGTCATAATAATCTGGCCACTCACTTTCAAATATATCCCACGTTCAAAGGCTGTTAAATCGCATTGTTTATCCATATCTTCAGAAAAAAATCACCTCTACTGTCGTGGTAAACAACCTTCTTCCCTATTTAAAATGGTCTGGCCCTCTAGCTACTTCAGCGTGAAATTATAGCTAATTTGCCTACAAACATCAGGTGGTCATAATAATCTGGCCACTCAGTATATATAAACAAAATATTAAAAGAAAGCAACACATTAAAAAAAGGGCTTTTATTAAGTAAATTAATCCTCTCACATAAAACTTTTTGAGGTACAGGCTTACGTCCTTTCCTATATCTATTCTTCCCTTTCTCTTTGTAACACGATCCCAGATATTAAGTGGACACAGGGACAAGCTCAAAAGACTGTATTTCCCAGACTCCCTTAAAACTGTTATAAGCACAAAACACTGCATGTCCCTTGCATATTAAAGGACATATTTCCATTAGAGAAAGCCTCAAATAAAAGTTACTAATATTTTTACCTCTGGTGATAATAAAATATATGATAAAAATATATGTAAAAAAAGACTGTAGTTCTGGTTAAGTAGCTGAAATATTAGCGATCATAGAAAAAATTGCCGAGTTATAAACAAAATGCCAATTGGTGCTTCTAGAAAGTTTTCTTAGAAAGGAGAAATTATGCCTCTTTTCTGCCCTTTGATCAACTCATTCTCTGGCATATAATTATGATGATTGAAGTTATCAGAGCCATCGTGGCTGAAGGCCACATCTCAGAAATGGCCAAGAAGTTATTCAGTTAATTCAGGCTTTGATTTAATACTCCCCCTTCCCCCCCAATAGCATAGTGTAACAGAGTAATTGTGACAGACTAATGAGAAAAGAATAGAGTCATATTTGATCTAAGAATAATGTCTTTAAGCTAGAGGAAGTCAAAAGAGTTCCACAAAGAGCTCCAGGAAGAGTTTTACAAAAGAAGGTTTCACATTCGTTTGAACAGTGAGATGCAGTGAAAGAATGACTAGAGAAGTATTAGTTATGCTGAGCTCACAAGATCTGTGCCTTAGCATTTAGTACTATATTTGCATTGCATGAATTCTGTCTGTGGGTACTGACTTGTATAGTGGTTCATCAGCAGTAAGTGTAATAGTACATTCTCAATGAAAAGTTTTTGAGATAAAAATTTTGAAAATAATTTTATGGTATAAATTTTGCTATACATTCTCTGATTGATTCATCATGATATTGGATTAGTCTATAAAATAAGCTCTTACTTAGTTTCAGGAAAACAATGTTGTCCAAAATATTAAATTAGTGCTATTAAATTTCATGAGATGCATTATTATGTATTTGACTTTCATATTTTAATCTTTCAACTTTAAACAGTAGAAATATATTGCTGACACTATGGCTAAATTCATTTAGGAATATTACAATACAAATAACAAGTTAATACTGGCCACCTGCCAGCATTTTTACCTTTAAAGGGGGCATGCATTTGCACATGAACTAGGATATAGTGGAATGAACTAGGATACAGTGAGGGAATATTTTCCCTGTGACTTTCATGTTTTTGTAAAGTTAATTTGTCTTTGGAAATCACATGAACTTGTTCATCTAGAGTCACATTGTATGATTTTTAGAAGGAAGACTAAGTTATCACAATATGAAAATAGATATGCAATTATATATATATATATATATATATATATATATATATATATATATACAAAAGGACTAGGATTTCAACCAATCAATATATGATTAAAAGGCTCATCTGTGATAAAAGGCATAAGGTACTTGATGAAGTACTTCTTTGCATTTAGAAGTGGCATTCTAAGAGAATCAATAGTACACTCGATTTTTAATTTTGCATTTAAATTATTTGGACAAAAGGTTTCTCCCAACCTATTAGCCATTCTAAAAGTCTTGGAATGGGCTTAAACTATTTTGAACAGATCTAGATTGTGAAACAGGTCTTTAGTTTTTGCAGCCGAAAATAAAAAATTGAGGCCAAAGGGTAAAGGACAGCATGGTTTAGTCTTTAAATGGAAAGAGAACATAGACAAAGAGAAAATGATCTGGTATTATGTGCTCACATCAATGGCAGTAATTAAGCTTTGCAGTATCATTAGATATGATAACAATAATTTATGGCCTTTCATGGTATTTCACATGCTAAGCATACAGAAGCACATGATAGCAGGGCCCTTAATATTTCTCATTGTTCTTTTTTTTTGCTAAGGAAATAATTATATTCAATTGTCAGGAATTAGAGAAATACACAACACAAATTTGGATTTTTATGTCCAAAAGAGAAAAGATCCTGTGTTTTGTGCCTTTTAACCATCTGCAAAATGTATGGTAGCAGTAAAATGCTAACAAGATATTGAGGTGAGTATTTCTGAGAGTACAATATCTAAATTTATAAAAGTTAATTTGGCATTATATTAAGCACAGAGTTAATGTTCCTACCAGCCTAACAACTGAACTATGACATATTATACCATAGTGTTAAATTGAACCAAGGTATTCTGGGTTTGGATTGTGAGAAACCAGTCATTAATCCATTTAAATTGTCTCACGCTGTGGTTAGTGTAGAGAAAACCCCTGTATGTACCCTTTGGAAATACAATCTCCATGACAGGAACTGAAAAATGCCTTAAATAGTTAAATACTGCATTTATATCAACATGATGTGATCAGCCTTAATGGATAACTGTGTTTATTTTCTCATTTGTACATTAAATTAAAAGGAAGATCTATTTTTTATTTCATTTTCAAGGCATATTTATAGGGATCATCATAATAATTAAATTAGAATTTTTTTCTTGATTTTGAGCTGATTCTCCAACTGCCCAATTTGATCAGAGCAGCAAGGCAATTGCAGTTCTAAACCTGATTTTTGAATTCCAGTGTCAGTTTGAAGACATTTTTTTAAATACAGTGCTATGTGATTTTGAAAATTTATCAGACACCAGTTTTTGAGGCATTGTTTTAGAGAAAGTTGACTCACTCATCTCAAAGGACATGAAACAAAGGTTATAGTCTTGCATAGTCACAGGATTTAAATATATTATGAAAGTTATCAAAGGCAATGTAGCTAATCTTATCTTTCTTAATAGATAGCTACAGTACAACCTACCCTGTGTTATGTCTCGGTGAGGTTTTTGATGATTCATCTGTTTTTTTGTTTTCTGGCGATACTTCTAATTCAGACAATCTTGTCTTGAAGTTGAAGCCAGAAAACTAGCACAGAAGCAGAAGAGATGCTCTGTGGCATCTGGTTCTTAGGATAATAATATAAACACTACTTTTAGCCACATTTCAAGGTCCCTCTCTACTTACATCGATAACATGTTATTAAGTGTCATAAAATCCCCTTTTCCCAGTTGCTAACTGAGCTGACAACTTGACTCTTCTTTCAAAATAAAGCTTTAACTTCACAGAAGTTACCCATAAACACATCTAGTTCGTCCATTAGAGGCTTTTCACTGAGGAATGTAAGCCCAAGAGCTGCACATGAACCTACTAAATAAGAAGATAGATTAAAAATGTAAAACAAAACCCAGAAATAGATATTTACTTATGTCTATCTGACTGGGACTTCCAGACTTTGTAAAATAAAATCCTTACTCCTCAAATCGCTTCGCCCCACAGACATATTTCATCCCCACTTCTGACACTATGCAATCTGATGCATTCCAGCTAATTCTTGATATCTCAGGAAACTAAGCATAGAAGGTGCATAGTAGCCATGAATAAGGATGCTTCAATATAGCAATATCAATTAATGTGATACAACATATTAACAGAATGAAGGACAAAAAACAAGTGATCTTTCTCAATAGAAGCTGAAAAGCCATTTGACAAAACCCAACATATTAAATAATTTTGTATTTAATTTTAAATTGAAAACAAATTTTCTATAATATCTGAATATGACCAACTTATAGCACTTCATTGTCAGTTCTTGACAGCCTGAGAACTCTGAGGGCCAAGATCTCAGCAGCATTCTCAAATGTAAAATAAAAATAATATTTACATCATGGTGCTGTAAATAGTAGTAGCTATTATAACTAAAGAGACCACAGTGTAAGGATGTAGCTTGCCATGTATCAGGGGCTCAAATATGGTGGATAATAATAGGATGAGAATGATGATGATGATTTGCTCTTTGTAATCTCAAGGCTTCAGCAATTCTCAATGATTTAGTGGACTTGAATGGTGGAATTCAAATATAATTGATACATGAGATTGATCATTGTAATCTATTCATTATCAGAAATACACTGGAGTTGTGATATAACCTAGGTACTTGAGATATTAACATTATTTAAGGCTTTTGATTACAGAGCTAAAGATTTATACCTTTTTTCCTCTACTGACTTTCCCACATTGGTGAGTTTTTTTTGTTTTGTTTTGTTTTTCATTTTTTAGGCAAGCTGCCCCTTCAATTAACTCCAGAAATAGGATTCAAATGAATGCTACTGAAAAAGTAGACAGAAGTAAAGGCATAGCTCAAAAAGTCAGTATTCCTATCTGAAGTCATCTTACAAGGGAGTGAAAAGGGAACTCTTGAGCCATTTCTGTAACATTATTTTCCTTCCAAACTGGCAGCTTGTGTTATTTGTAGATCTAGCTACATAATGGTCAATTTATATTTGAACAAAAGAAAAAAATGAAAGAAAAAGAAAGCATCTAGGAAACACCAAAGTATTAGGTGTGTTTGTTTTCAATTTCAGGTAATTAAAACTGTGCTTGTGTATTTACATGTGTGTTTTTCTCCTTAGTTATTAGTGAGGATTCTCACCATTTCTCAGATTGTATAAATTAGCACATGAAGTCTTGGGGGTTGACTCTTCCTCAAGTCATTTATTATAGTATGATGTGCTTGCAGTGCTATTTAAATTGAAAAAAAAAATATTTTAAAAATATGCAAGGCAATCCTATCTAATAAGAGGTAATGTGCTAATTGACCCTCACGCTGTCGCAAAGATGGTAGCACCCACAGCCAATAAGGAGGGACTATGCTAATTGACTGTCCCACCCTCAAAGATGGCAGTGCCCACATCCAGTAAGGAGGGAATATGCTAATTGACTGCCACACCCACAAATATGGTGGCACCCAGTCCCCTCAGCCCCACTGGGGCAGCAGGCATGTGGCAAGGCCGGGCCCACCCCCAGGCAGGCCCAGCCACTCCTTGCACCTGCCTCCAGAGTCCCCAAGTCCCCTCAGCCCCCCAGCCACCCAGGGCCACCCGAGACTCAGGTAACCAGGGCCAGCCCAGGCTTGCGCTGCAGGCAGTGGCAGCAGCAGAGGTGTGATGGTGCGTCACCTTTCCCTGATCGCCGGGTCGCCTCCTGCCCCTGAGGGCTCCTGGACTGTGAGAGGGGGCAGGCCAGGCTGAGGGACCCCCCTGCCCCCACTTCCAGTGCATGAATTTTCATGCACCGGGCCTCTAATTTAACATAAAAAGGAAAACCTTTTAGAAAACTTACCGCCAATTTAAACTCCAAGTGTCTCTTGAAAAATATCTGTTAGGCCACGTTTTTATTGGACATGAGTGCCAATGAATCTGCCTCTGTATCTGGGGTGTTAAAATTAGAAAAATAATTGAATTCAATTTTCCTTGATAGCTTTGGAGGGATAAATATGTTAAAAGTATTTTTGCAATGAAGAATATTCTTTGACAAAGAGCATTTACCTTGTATGGTTTTATAATTACTGGTGGAAATGAGGAGGAAAGGAAGAGAGTGTATTGCTCAGACTGTATTCTGGGTCTGTGGTCCCCAGACTCTCCTGGAAGAGGTTGCTTATGAAAACTTATATTTGCCCTGGTGGATCTGCTATTATAGCCACTGAACACAAGCCTCAGGCACTCTGTTGTTAACTAAACTGAGGAAATGCCACTGTAATTCTAACTGTAACCACTGGAATATGGAGCAACATGAACTGCAGCCAATTCAGGATGAGCCATACGAAAAAGCAATTTGTGCAAAGAAGAGGCCTGCTGAGGTTTAGCGTGTGATGCATGTTCCCACACACGGTGGAGGAGGCGATCCCCAGTCCCATCTAAAAAGAATGGAATATGGTTCTGAAACCGGGTTCATCAACCACATTCCTGTGTACCACAGACCACATCAACCTCAGCCTCGGCTGGCTAGGTAAATTGTTCCTTGTTAAACCACACAGAATATGCATTATTCCTTAGAAAAAAAGATAGGCAGACATGTTCTTAACCTATTATGCTGATAGGCTTTTCAAACATGAGGACAACTTTTGCCTAGCAAATCACTGATACACTTAGCACATGCATGATATTTGGAAAGATCCTTTTTCTTTCTACTTGTTAATTTTTATGCCGCTGTATCTCCTCACTGGACACACACACACACACACACAGTAGCAGTAACTTCTAACCTTAAAAGTATATGTTTGGAATGGTAGAGAAAGAGCATACCCAGGAGATCGTCAGTGTTGCTAGCCTGGAGGTTTTGTGTAACTCTTGACAATGTTTAGAAGAAATATGAGCATGTGGCTTCAACATGGAAGTGTGCTGGTTGTGTGTGCCAAGTGTATCTATTTATTTTCACATCATTTAAAAAGCTGTGGCAGATTTGAGATCCTCTCTGTGACCTTTCCAAGGTCTACGGGGTTCACTTGGTTTCTTTGTAGAACTCAGCTGAGATTTAGCAACTTGACCCTCTAATGCCGAGGTTCTCAACCTGTGGGTCGCGACCCATTTGGGGGTCGAATGACCCTTTCACAGGGGTCGCCTAAGACCATCGGAAAACACATATATAATTACATATTGGTTTTGTGATTAATCACTATGCTTTAATTATGTTCAATTTGTAACAATGAAATTGGGGGTCACCACAACATGAGGAACTGTATTAAAGGGTCACGGCATTAGGAAGGTTGAGAACCACTGCTAATGAATGAAGCATGAAGTAGTGACAATACAGAAAATACTTAAAAACTCTATGAATGGGAAAGTTTATCCCACTTTATGATCTCTAAAAAAAACAACAACAACAAAAAACCAACCAACCAACCGAATTCAACTTCTGGTTTTTCTTTTTAAAATGCTTTATTGGCTGCACAGTGTTCTTTAAATAAACTCCAAACTCTTAGCTTTATCCTCCAAAGCCAGATCCTTGCCCTGGTCAGCAACCTTGTGTACTGTGGATCCCTCCTTACATATTATTTCTTCAGATGCAATGCTCTTGTATTAGTCAATTCGGCTGTCATAACAAAATACCATCGGTTGGGATTATGTAAATAACAGGTCTTTATTTTCCCACGGCTCTGGAGGGTGGGAATATGAGAATAGGGTGACCAGCATGGGTTTTGGTCAGAGCTTTCTTCCTGGCTTGCAGACAGCTATTATCTCAGTGTGTTCACACAAGGCAAAGAGAGGATATGAAGGACACAATACTATAGGATGAGGGCCTCATCCTCATGACTTCATTTAAACTTAATTGCCTCCTAAAGACCCTATCGCCAGATATAGTCCCATTAAGTTAGGGCTTTCACATATGGATTTGGGGGGGAAATAATTCAGTCCATAGCATTCTGCCTCTGGCCCCCCTCAAAATTCATACCCTTGTCAGATATAAATTACATTCACTCCTTCCTAACAGCCCCCAAAGCCTTAACTCATTTCAGCATGAACTCTAAAGTCTAAAGTCTCATGTAAAGATCATCTAAATATGACCTGGGTAGACTAGATGTATGATATATCCAGAGATAAAAGTCCTCTCCCACTATGAACCTGAGAACGCAGGCACATTGTGTGCCTACAGTGTACAGTGATGAAACAGGCACAGGGAAGACGCTGCCATTCCAGTAGGAAGAGATTGGAGGAAGAAAGGAGGACATGGCCCAAACAAGTCCAAACACTAGCAAGACAGCTCTTTGGCCGGAAGTTCTGCCATCCATGCCCACTGGAGTGTCAGTGTCACCCTCATAGCTCTGCAAGGGCCCTGCCCACACTGCTCTCTGCAGGTCAGCCTCACTCCTGAGGCACTGGGCAAGGTCATTCTGGCCCCGCAGGAAACCTGAGCCGTGGCCCACCCTTTGAAACTGAGGGAGGGGAAACAACCCTGCACACTGAGCCTCTGGTGGGAGTGGCAGCTCTGATGATCTCTGAATTGCCCTGGAAATCCTTTTCACTTTCCTTGAAGAATAATATATGTTTATAGTCTAAAAGCACTATGATCTGGCCCTGTAGAATCCAAGAAGTCTGCCAGCCTTCCTTCATTCCATTCTGCATCCTGTGTCCCCGTTAGTGTCTTTCCTGGTATAACTTCCTCTCCCTCCCTGGTTTCTGCTGAGATGGTTGATGAAGTCCACGGGTTGCACTCCTGATTGCTTCATCGAATGGTTGCTCAGCCACACCTTTAGTGTTCTCTTCAGAATAACCTTTCTAATTGTTTTGTGATATGAAGAGTAAGAATTTTCTGGCTTCAAGTTCTGATTCTCCCTCCCACCTCCCCTAACTATAGTTCCTCAATCTCAATCTCTCTCTCTCTCTTTCTCTCTCTCCTTGCTGTAAGCAGTCAGGAGGAACCAAGTCACTTCTTCAACACTTTGCTTAAAAATCTGCTCAGCTAAATACCCAATTCCATTGCTCACAAGTTTTCCTTCCTCAAAGCACTAGAACAGTTGAATTGAGTTTTTTTGCGGCTTTATAACAAGGATTACCTTTACTCCAGTTTCCAATAACATGTTTTTCATTTCCATCTGAGTCTTCACCAAATTCACCTTAAATATTGATATATAGGGCATGAGACTCAAAACTTCCAGCCTCTACCCATTATGCAGTTGCAAAGTCTCTTCCACATATTTAGGTATTTATTATATCAGCACTTTACTTCTTGGAATCAAAATCGGCATTAATCAGCTCAGACTGCCATAACAAAATATAGGACACTAAGTGGCTTAAGCAACATACATTCATTTTCTCACAGTCTGGAGGCTGGAGGCCGAGATCAGAGTGCTAGCATGGCCAGGATCTGCAGAGACCCCTCTTCCCGGGTTGCATACAGCCCGCTGCTCACTGCGTTCTCTGATGGCGGAGAGAGAGATCTCTGATGTCCCTTCCTCTTCTTAAAAGGCCACCAGTCCTATTGGATTAGAACCCCATGCTTATTTAACCTCGTTTAACCTCAGTTACCTCTTACAGACCCCATTTCCACATTCAGTCACATTGGGAGGACAGAAGCTAGTTCATAGTGGCCTCTTTAAGTTCCCCACTTTGGGCCTTTGACACCTACTCTTTATTCTACCTGGAACACTATTGCCCCAGAGCTTAGGTGGTCAGGGGAGCCCTTTCTGGGAGGATGACTTCGGGCTAGAACTCCAGCTTCATAGATATTGGGGGTCCTGGCTATGGGGAAGTGCCCTCAGCAAAGGGATAAATTTAGCGAAAAACAAACAAACAAAAACAAATACTGAGGCAGAAACGAGTTTGGTGGATATATTTGGTGGGTATATCAGTTAGGAATGTCTAGTCTGCAAGTAACAAAAAACTAGACTACGTAGCTTAATCACACCTAAGTTTATTTTTGACATAACACAAAGTTTGGAGTAGACAGATTTTAGCAGGCGTGCTAAAAGTCATCAGTACCATGTCCTAAATTTTCAGGAATTTGTGAACTGGTTGTAAAGCAGGTATTTTTAAAAATTAAAAATTTTGAACAATTAAATTATTTTTAAAAAGGTTATAAATACTCCGTCTAAACTCATCACTTTCTAATTATTTTACTACATTTCACTTAATATTATTTATTTAAACTGTGGTAAAGATATATATCGCTAATACATATATATTATTGCACATATAGTCTTAACTTGATATTAAGTGATGTTACATTGCTGCCTTTAAAATGAACATGGTATTTGCATAAGGAAGTCAGCAAATGCAACATATGAGGTTCCTTATCCCACCCACCATCTCCTGCATGGAAAGCTGCTTGCTAAACAATTAATAACACATGATTGCTCTTGAGGCGGTTTCTTTATAGTAGCAAGATGTCTGTTGCAGCTCCAATTCTAACTTCCAAAAGGTCAAAGAAAAGATGAAGGGCTGGGGTGGGGGTGGGGGTGATGAGTGAGAAATGGTGGGGAAATGTGATTCCTCTTAATTAGAAAAGCAAAATCAGAAATGTCATAGGCCACTTCCAGCTTGATATTATTAGGGAGACGGGGACTGGAACGGGGGGCCGGGCGGGGGGGGGGGGGGGCGGGGGGCTGGCTAGGCCATTCAGGGGCCACCTAGTGTTTAAGGAACATGGACTCTGAAGTGTTGGGAATTAAGAAATAATGGTAGAATGATGCAGATGAAGAGGTAAGACCAATGTGATTAGAGACTAGATGACATTTTATAACCTTCCCTCCCACTTTATATATGGCAATCTTTTTATGTTATTAGTGTTCTACAACACAATTTCTAAGACTTCAGAGTATTCCATCAGTGAATTCTTTCCCTAAAGGAAATTCAGTTAATGACTTACAGCATCTGAATATTATTTAGTGCGCAGTGTTTATCACTCACGGTCAACAACCCAGACCACATTTACTTGTGTTTTATGGGGAAAAGCAAGGGACAGGGGATAATCTGCTTAATGTAGAATCAGAAGTTTGTCAGGGGAAAAATTGCCATTTTCACGTTTTGATTATGGTATTCACTTGGAGAAATAAAAGAAAAAAAATTAGGAAATAAAAGACAATTTTGGCACCTTAGCCTTAAGCTTTCTGCATTAAAATAAGGGGAAAATAATGTTCATATATCAAGGGAAATAGGTTACAAGCTGAAGCCTGCAAACCTCTTCACACAATCAAATGTACTGCCAAAAGGAAATTAATGGTATTCTACTTATTTTCATTGAAATAAGGTTAGAGACTCCAGCTCTGGTAAAAATGAAGCAACTGAATGCCCAATTGAATTAATTGAACTCCCTGGGAAGGAGAATTCTAGTTATTGCTTTTCTATTTTTCCAAACTTGTTGCTATTAAGTTACAATGGGCAGTTACAGCCCGTGGTAGCATTGGCTATGGCACTGAGGGTCCCCTGGCTGCCAGTTCCCCCCTGAGCAGCCTGGGAGGAAAGTCTCCCATTTCGCTGTATTGAAAAGTTGGAGACTCCATCTGTTTTAGAGCTCTTAGTTTCCAAAGAAGCATGAAAATAAAGGAAGGTTTTAACGTGAAAAATATGGGGCCTTTTTGTTTCAGAGCACACTCCCCCCTACACTTTCCTACAAGATTCATTTAAGAATTAAGGGCTGACAATCCTGTTGGGGGACCAAAGACAATTTGTAGCCTAAAGGTAGACTGATCTTAAATGCAAACCAGGGGAATAATGGGGCATCAGAAATCAAAATGAAGGGAAATGTTACTAATCTCTTTCCATTAAAAAGGAGTACAATTTAAATTAATAAATTTTTTCTCTCTCCTTTCAATTATAGTAGAGATAGAGCAAGCTCTTTGTACCAGACAAAAAAAAAATTTGTGCTGGAGTCAAGATATTCTCCCCTGCTGTTACCAACAAGTAGCCCGAAATAAATACTCTATTTTAAAAAGAAATTTGACTGATAGCTCCTGTTTGCCTTTCAGGTTATCATTTCATTTTTATTTGCTATAGTTCAGCATTTTCATTCAGAGACCTACATTTCTGGTCAGAAAGGGAAACAAAGTGGAATCAAACAGTAAACGAAGGATAGGGAAAGTTCTTCTGTATATAGTTCACTCCAAATGCCAGAATTACAGATGGTGTGTTAACCTGTGACATGCAATTCTGTTCTTACGTGTGTGGTGTTTTGGTTTTTTTTTTTTTTTTTGGATAAGAATTCGAAAACTAATAAAAGTGTGAAAAACATAGACACTGTTTCCTGAGAGAGCCCCTTTCCATCTACTGTTGCACTCCAAACAACATGGGGAACCCAGAAGCTGCTGCCTTTTTGAAAAAGCATCTTGACATTTCTCTTAAAAGGAAAAGATGGGCTGCGTTTTGAGTTCTGTACATGGCTTCTCTAGATAATGTACTGGGTGCTTACCATGTGTCAGTAATTCTTCCAGCTCTCTGTCAGCGCTGTCGTGTTTAATCTTCCCAATAACAGCATGGGGTGGTAATAGCATCTCCTTTTTATAGATGCAGAAATTAGGGCTTGAAGACATTTAGTGACGCTGCACAGCCAATAAGCAGTGGCATGATGGGAAAGCCCATTTCATTCATCCTTACAAGGAATTGTTTCCCAGTGCAAAACACGGGCAAAAAGATAGTGAAAAGACAGCTGTGCTACAATACGTAGAATATTTATTATCCCTCACCTTCTGAGACCTTTATTCATAATACGGTCGGAAGAGGCAGAGGTGGGGATGGGTGGAGCCGGGTGTCCAAGCTGTGGATTTGTGTATTCTTCCTCGTGGTAGACTAGAGAATATGCAAACCTGACACAGAAAGAAAAAATGGGGAGGAAAACCAGAAAAAATAATGGACTGCATGAGGTTTAATAGCTATAAGCATTTGAAACTACCTATAGATAAGTTTCAAAATGCCTATATCCCTGAGGGACAATAATTATGAGTAGGTGTTATCTATGGATGCTGGTATCTAGAACGATAAAAACCACTCATCACTCATTTTAGATTCCAAACATCCTAGGGATCCTGCTCTAAGAAATAAGATGACTCCAGCATGTTTGGATTTCCTATAACCTTAGAAGTTGTTGTGCATTTTGAATTGGTTTCATCAGAGTCAAACATAACGCATATTCTTGAGGAACTTTTACATGCTGGAGTATATCCATGGAAATAACTCCTTGAATTCTGAAACAGACTAGAGACCAACCACTTTTCAGATTAGGAAGTGTTGCCAGAGGAATTAATGGGTCAGACTTCCCAGATACAAGTGGGACTGAGGCTCTTGAGATATCTTCAGAAAATGAATTTTCTAAGACTCGCATGGAAGGATGGGGTGTGGGAGTAGGCTTTGTTTGTGTAAAGTTGTATTCCTCCCATTCCAAAGTGCCCTGCCCCATAAGCCAGTCCCGAAAGAGTGGCAGCTGGGAGTTCAGCAAAGTCAGGAACAGGGACGGCGTCCAGAGTTTCTGTTCCTGGCTGCAGTCAGGGGTAGTTTAGTATTCCAGCCAGATTCAAGTCCCTTAGTCCATGCGTGGAGCCCACACGGCATGAACCACGTGGGGTGCAGGGGAGCATGCCCCTGAGGCAGGAGTCCCAGGAGGGCCTGGCACCCTGGAGCCAAGAGAGAGAGGAAGGGGAGAACTTTCTCTGTTTGGAAGTTTATATAGTTAGATTTCATACCCTGTAGTGGCCAAGCCCATCCTGGCCACTGACTCGTTTTCAGGCGTGATTGACGTACAATTAGCTTCCCACATCATTCAGACCTTACTGGGCATGTGTATAAATTGCCTTTGTCTAGTCTCTTCCCCCCATTAATTAGCAGGGAACAGACTTGGAGAATGGTAAATGCACCCTTTTGGCAAAGCTGTATTAGTGGCATGCTTATATTTAGTTTTCCCTTTCACTCCGTCCCTGTTAAATAATAACCAGGTTATTACAGTGGTATCAGAAGAAAGGACCAGAAAGGCAAATTAGGGTAGGGTTACCTGAGGAAATAATATACAACAGAGCAGATGAGTTGAGATAGTTCTCACCTGCTTTTGGAGATGGTTGTTGTGAAAGGAGATGTGGCAATTCCTTGGGGAACATCCTGTGGCAGGGTAATGAGCAGGCCTGTGACAGCACACTCCCCTCAAAAATGCCACCATGCTTTTAAACACGTGTTTAATGGTCTAGGTTTTTAAATATTTGATCTACTTACATTAATGTATGGCTTTACTCACAGGAACTAAAGCTCCTTTACCAGTAAAAGCAGTAAAACGATAGATTAATTATATTTACTATGGGAACTTGCTAGAAGTGGATATATATTTATATTTATATTTATATTTATATTTATATTTATATATATTTATTTATTTAACCCTCTACCTCCAAAATAAAACTCACATTGAAAAACATTATTTAAATTGATTAATGAGAAGGTTCACAGCATATACCAGGTTTCTAAAGGAAAAGTAGAGTTTTCTAAGGGGAAAAATGACGAAGAAATAACTATGAGAATTTCACAGGAGAAAGGAGGTACTGGCTGTTTTACCTATAGAGCAACTTCTCACTACTTGCATAGATGCAGTTAGTAGAGTCAAATTGAAGGAGATGAACTCCACTGTTGGATATATTCTGGTGTCTTGTGTCACCTGAAACCAGGAAGTAGATAAACAACTATTTTATGAAATCAGTCATGAAATATTTATGAACATTAAAAAAAATAAAGTGGACTTAAATGGCAACCAATATATAAAAAGTTGTATTGTTTTTAGTATTAATCTTTGTGGAAAGTTTATCATCTTTTTATTGTAAATGCAATACTTCTAGTAATACCATATTCCTCTACTTTTTTAAAATCTGCAGAAAAATTCTTTAATTGTTAAATGCATCTTATTGATTTGCATGTAGTCACATCTAAAAATTTAATAGAGAAATTTTGAAATGGCGAAACACAAAGTATGAATAAAATTTTATTTTAAGCAAAATAATTGAAAGTTTATAAATCTCTCAATTTAAAAAGTTTTAAAAATTCATAATTTGAAAGTTTCCATTCTGAGTAAATTGCAAAACTGTGCTTATGTTTTTGCCACTGGCAGAAATATTTTCAAATTGCATTTATGTGTATTAAGATGTCTTTGAGTGTCTTTGATAAATACTGGCTGTTTTTTAAGAGAAACCTATTACAATTTAAAAGCATTTTTAAAATATGCTATGTAGTCAAGTCATAAAGTAGTCATTAAATGATGGTATAAGCCTAAGTGCTGACATTTTTTTCTGAAAAAAATCAATAACTTTAGAATATAAATGACATGGTGAAATATTATTATTGTGAACATATAATTTATTGATATATTATGCTTTAAAAGTTAAAAGCAAAAATACATTATAATGGCTGCAAATTTGTGATCCTTATACTATCTTACCACTTTATATTTATTCTTTTGGGAAAATATGCAGGGACTAATTATGAATTTAAGTGACCATTCACATGAAATGCAACCGATTTAAGTGATTTAAACCAAAGACTAATACTATAATGTATACAACTCTGGGCATTTAGGGTGTGCACAGTTGTAATCTAAGGTAAAATCCTGAAATTTCATTAAAATTATATTTAAAAGGCTCTAAAACCTTTGTTGCTCTATGATGAGGATAAATGTTTAATCAATCCCCGGGAAGGTAAATGGGTCAGCCATAGTTGAATTATATCAACTATAATTCATTCTAGGCTTGGGTTGGCACCTTTCTCCCTTGAAATACACAGGCAAATGGAAAAAAGTAGATAGAGTTCTTTTTGAGAGGGAAAATAGAATCTGAGTGAACAACAAGCAGTATCTGTGGAAAAGAGTATGAGAAAGAAAAAATAAAAGTGTATGTGCTATTGTGGTTGTGGAGAAATTGCTTAATGCTAAAGTGCTCTCGTTCTCTCTCCTCTCTCACACACACAAACACATACACACACATAAGGTTTATGCATGTTGTGCACATTTACAAAAGATAATCTTTTTCCATAATTTTTTTTCAATTACAATTTACATTCAGTACTATTTTGTGTTAGTTTCAGGTGGGCAGCATAGTGGTTAGACAACCACATACTTTATAATAAGTCTTCCCCCTGATATTTCCAGTACCCAACCGCACCAGGCTTAGTTATTACAATATTATTGACTATATTACCTATGCCAAACTTTACATCACCATGACTATTTTGTAAATACCTATCTGTACTATGTTGTTCTTTAAGCAGGTGCATGCGTTCATTATTGTTCTTAACTATACTGAGACTAGAGGACCAGTGCACAAATTCGTGCACCAGTGGGGTCCTTCAGCCTGGCCTGTGTGATTAGTCCGAAACTGGCTCTCTGATATCCCCTGAGGGGTCCTGGATTGCGAGAGGGCATAGGCCAGGCTGAGGGACCCCCACTGGTACACAATCTGGGCTGGGGAGAAATAAAGGAGGTTGGCCAGCCAGGGAAGAACTGAGGGAGGGCTCCAGGGTGTGTTCAGCCCATCTCGCCCAGTCCTGATCAGCCAGACCCCAGCAGCAAGCTAACCAACCGGTTGGAGCGTCTGCCCTCTGGTGGTCAGTGCACATCATAGCGACTGGTCAACTGTCTGCCCCTTGTTGGTCAGTGCACGTCACAGCGCGCGGTTGAGCGGCCTTAGCATTTCATTAGCATATTATGCTTTGATTGGTTGAATGGATGACCAGGCACTTAGCATATTAAGCTTTTATTATATAGGATGACCAAGTTTGGGATTTATTCAATGATGGACTATCTGTGCAAGGTCTGCTTCCTCAATAGTGAGAGAACTCTTGTCCTTTAATGGTGTTATGACTCTTTCCCAACTCCAAACATCTATGTAAGGTGAATATAAAGATAAAAAGATTATATTTTAGAAAAATATCTGACTTTTCATCTGCATCCATCTGTTCTGATTAGACCTCACTAGATGCATTTCACTCCAAAGCACTGTTAAAATCGTGTCACATTTACTTCATGCTTCACATACCTGACTTTATTTTATAGGTGAATTTTTCTCTAGAATGATTGAACTATACTTTGGAGTCATACAGGGTAAAATTCCAGACCCATGCTGCCCCGTGTGCTTGCGCCTCCATTAGGGACAATCACGCTGCGCCATAATTTCGACTAACATTGTTGGTTTGATGCATGCAGCCTTACTTTTCTGTCTTATTAGACCTGGAGAGGGGGGATGAGAAGCAATTTTTTGTTTGATGAGGTGCCTAGCTGACACTTAGGCCTGGATTTCTAAAATGTCCTGAAGCTAAATTCAGAAGAAATGGAGTTGATTTTTGGTAGGTCCCTGCTGCCTTTTGAATGACACTATCCACTTCTATTGGTTTTGATAGGACTATTATATAACCTGTTATTATTAAGTTCTATAACCTTGGGCTATCTGCGATTGTGAACTTTGTCTTGGTAACTGGTTCAGGTGCTTTGCACTATTTTGGTTCTGGGGCAGACTCAAGATAATACTATCTGTAAGGTTCTACTTTATCAATTTTCACTAATTGCTCTGAATTGCAATTAAAAGTTATTTGGACTTGGGAGAGGCATGCACATTCTTAACTGTCCAGTTAGGACCATTTATTAATGGTTAAAATGTCATAGGATGCCAAGTGCAAACAAGAGGAAGATGAATACCTCTTCTCCTGGTAACATTTTCTTCACCTTCCTGTCCTATCATATAGATTAATGTGTTGTTTTGGGAAAGGGCTGAAATTGGCTAATACTCTGAAACGCTGCATTGAGAAGAAAGGGCTTCTTGGAATCCATACGTCTTCATAAAAAAATGTTGACTTTTGAGACAGGCTGAGATGGAACATTGTCTGTTTTGCGGATGGCTCCTAGGCTGCAGAGGACAAATCATTTTCCAAGGTTACTCCAATCCATATTGATCTTTGTTTTCATCTATGTTGCCCTAGAATCATAACTGCACAGACATTGGTAATAGAAGTATCACGGTACAATATGAAAAATAGAGTCCAAATCATAACCAGCTTAGTTACAAGTTAAAGAAAGTTATCTAAATATGAAGCAATAAAATGCTCTTGCTTTGTTAGTGAAGGTCTTAGAGTAGGTGGGAAGTGAGATAAGTCTTACTATGTACAATGGTAGCCTGACAATGTTTGTTACAAGTGAGTTACAGATTAACAATGTACTAGAAAACTGGGAAACACATGGAATAATACCAATGAAATTAGTGCATGGGGTGAGGGGGTCCTTCAGCCCGGCCTGCACCCTCTCCAATCCAGGACCCTTGGGGGGATGCTGGTTTAGGCCCGATCCTGCAGGCATCCCCCTCGCAATTCAGGATCGCTGCCTCCCAACCGCTCACCTGACTGCCTGCCTGATTGCTCCTAACCACCTCTACCTGCCTGCCTGATCACCCCTAACCACCTTTGCCTGCCTGATCGCCCCTAATCCCTCTGCTTGTCTGCCTGCCTAATTGCCCATAACTGCCTCTGCCTGCCTGCCTGATGCCCCTAACTGCTCCCCTGCAGGCCTGATCGCCCCTAACCACCTCTGCCTTGGCCCCTGCCACCATGGCTTTGTCTGAAAGGACATCTGGTCTATCTGGTCTAATTAGCATATTGCCCTTTTATTAGTATAGATATTATTGTGTGTTTTTTAAAATATATTTTATTGATTTTTTACAGAGAGGAAGGGAGAGAGATAGAGAGTTAGAAACATCGATGAGAGAGAAACATCGATCAGATGCCTCCAGCACATCTCCTACTGGGAATGTGCCCACAACCCAGGTACATGCCCTTGACCGGAATCGAACCTGGGACCTTTCAGTCCGCAAGCCGATGCTCTATCCACTGAGCCAAACCGGTTTCGGCAGATATTATTGTTCTTTAAAGATCCAAGTTTACTATGGTGATTATTAATTTGTCAGTAAAGTAAAAATTGTTACTCATGTTTCTTTCTTGCATGTCAAAATGTATTGCTAATTTATAAGCATCAAACTAATGTAATGTGTTTTCCCACCTCCACAGTGTCAATATAATTTTGTATCTGGCCTGGCCAGTGGAAAACAGCTTCACTAATTGGCTGGATGAAATGGCAGCTCTAATACCTCAGGTATTCAGTCAATCTTCTTTCACTAAAGGTCAGGCATATGTACACAATGCAAACATGTTGTTGTTTTTCTCATGTTGGGATGTGATATGATGTGGTAGTTAGAAATGTTGAAAATTGACAGTTTCATAAAAAAGTTACTAGTAAATATTTCATATGCCCTTCAAACAATAGCCATATTAACAGGGTTTAAGGCAGTGATTAATGTCTTCATAGTCCATTTTATCATCTTTAATGTAGTTGCTCGTAAAGAAATGGGAACTTTAGGAAAAAAAACAGCTATATGTATTTCACTGCCTATGTGGACATGTACCAAATTTAATTTTTGGTTTTATTTCTTTAACTTGACTTCTTCATTGACTTTTAAATTGACAAATAATCTTAATATTTACCTGAAACTAATCAATGATAACCTCACCGAGTATGGGTGGCTCAGAAACAACCATAGTGGAGGGGAGTACTGACTCCCAATCTTCATGTTGCTTTAACCATTTATTTATTAGTGTGGAAGTTTCTGAAGTGATTATGCAGTGCTATGTATTTGCTTTCTTCAGAGGTTTAGTGCTGCGTATTTCAACACATTAGTTCACATACTAGAAATCCTGTCTTTTATAACAGATGATTCAGCATCTTGAGGCCTGTAAAGACCAAGCCTCACATTTCAGAGATCATGAACCTTGTTGCTTCTTCACTCAGCCCTTCTGATGTGTCTACCCAAGTAGACAGTGCTACCCACAGTACATGGGGCAGAGGGAGCATTCTTTCTGGAGCCCTGCAGGCAATTAGTTTCTGTCCTGAAGCATGATATTTGGTTGCTCCTATTATTTGAACTTCCATAACTAAAACAGCTGTTAGTGGCCACAAAATCAGCCAGACTTTGTAAACCCATAGCTCTAGAATTGTATTGGTAACCTCTAGTTACAGCAAAATTCATACACCATCTTTACTCTTTTCAAGATGACATTAAACAAGTCCAGAATTTTATGAACTGAGATCTGGCATTTAGAGATGGCAATGCTCCTTCCTCAGAAATTAAATAGAACTTAAAAACCATTCTAGATAAAAATTCTAGATAAGGTTTCAAAAAGTCCCCAGATCTTAAGGCAAGACAAAGATATTATTAGCCTGATTTAATAGATTCACTTCTCCTTCTTTCCTCATGTTCCTTTTAAACATGTAAAAGCTGATCTACCAAAGACCTCCACATTTCCAAATCATCAAACTGCCTTCACACATAAGCTCCCCTTTCTCCACCAACTAAAAACAAAAACAAAAACAAAAAAAAGCTCTATCAGTGACCTCCATATTGCTAAATCAAATGTTTTGTGCTATGTTCTCATCCTATATGACCTCTCAGCAGCACTCAGCACAGCTATCCACAAATCCAATTTGGAACACTAGCCTCTCTCTCTCGGTTTTCTCTGCATTGTACCATCCTTATTTTTCCTAGCGTTTTGCTGACTGCTCATTCCCCATTTTCTTCTCTTATTCTATCCCTAATTTAAAAGTATACAGTTCCTCAAGTTCCTCAGGTTCATGTCTATTTTGCATAAATTCTTCACATAAAGTCATCCCATTTTTATGTTGATGACTCTTAAAATGTATAATTCCAGCCCAAATCTTTCACCTAGTTCCCAGTCTGATTGTCCACCTGACATCGTCACATCCAGGTGTATTTTAAGTATTTAAAATTTAACATACCTAAAACTAAACCCTTGATTTCTCCCCCATACCTACCACAATGTCAATTCTACCCCCTACTTGTTCCTATCTGGAAAGTTTACTATGTGCCTGGTACAGTCTTGGGAATTAACAATGAATAAGATGGACATCATCCTCCCCCACAGAAATCCATATTCTAAAGGGGAGGCAAACTGAACAAAACATGGGAAGATAAAATAACTATAATTAATAATAACTGCGATAATAGTTAACCTCCATTGAGTATTGTTTAACAATGGGGAAGGCTTCTTCACCTCTAAATTTTTTTTTCTATTGTGTAACTCCAGGCCTCTTTCTATCCGTCCTCACTCCTGAGTGATGGCTGAGTATGGCCAGAGATTGTAGAGCTCAGCTCCTTCCTCTCTCCTTCCCTCTTGGATATGTACTTGACTGTGCAAGCAAGAGCTTGTGCCCTGAGTCTTTAGAACCCAGGTTCTGCCCCCACAGGGAAACCTGAAGTTATTTTATCCACATTCTCCCATCCATTCCTTTTAAAATACTACTTGTCTATGGAAAGCATGTTCTTTTGGTAGCTCACTCCTTCCCTTTAAGTCTAAAGGTAACTGATCCTTCTAGGGTCTGGGAAGGGTTTCAGAGTTTTTTGTGATCCTCACCTGAGGATATGTTTTTTTATTTTTATTTTGAGAGAGAGAGGAGAGAGAGAGAGAGAGAGAGAGAGAGAGAGAGAGAGAGAGAGAGAGAGGTGTGAGAGAACTATCGGTTGCTTGCCTTGCGTATGCACTCGACTGGGAATTGAACCCATAACTAGGTACTCTCTGACTGGGAATTGAACTCTCAACTGTTTTTTGTTTTTTGTTTTTTTTTAAATATATTTTATTGATTTTTTACAGAGAAGAAGGGAGAGAGAGAGAGAGTTAGAAACATCGATGAGAGAGAAACATCGATCAGCTGCCTTCTGCACATCTCCTACTGGGGATGTGCCCGCAACCCAGGTACATGCCCTTGACTGGAATCGAACCTGGGACCTTTCAGTCCGCAGGCCGACGCTCTATCCACTGAGCCAAACCGGTTTCGGCAAACCCTCAACTGTTTTGGTTTACGGGGATGATACTCCAACCAACTGAGACACCTGGCTAGTGTAAGTCTTTATATTGTGTAACTCCAGGCCCCTTTCTATCCTTCCTCACTCCTGAGTGATTGCTCAGAGCTTGTACAGCTCGGCTCCTTCCTCTCTCCTTCCCTCTTGGATATGTACTTGACTGTGCAAGCAAGAGCTTGTGCCCTGAGTCTTTAGAACCCAGGTTCTGCCCCCACAGGGAAACCTGCTAATCTAGAACTTGGAGCCAGGAATCTGGAGAAATAAGCTGGTAATAACATTTTAGAATAAAAATATACATATGGATAAATTCAGGCTTCTGCTAAAGCTGAGGTGGATGACTGTGAACATTGGTGATGTTTTATTAAATATAAACCATGCTCATTCTGACACTGCTTTTAGAAACTTTTATTGGCTAATGCAGCCATTTTTTTTTTTTTACAGAAATAAATTTAGCTTTTACCTCTTGACAAGAGATCAAATGAGCCTTAGATTACATGGCATTTGTTATGTTTGAAGGTCACAGAAATTTACAGTTTTGTTTTTTCATAGAGAAGTAGTTGTTTATATAAAGGAGAGACCTGATCCCCATCAAAGATTCAGAACTCAAAAGGAGTTTGGTCCTCAGTGAAGTAGTAAGTTTCAAAAACTGCTTTGGTAACAAAGTGCTTTAACAGAATGCCACAAGGGCAGAGCTCATCTTAGTGGAGGCATGCACCTTTGAAAAGCTATAGGCCACATACCTTGAGAGGCAAGAAAAATCTCAAATGAACAATTTAACCCTGCACCTAAAAGAACTCCAAAAGAATAACAAACAAAGCCCAGAATAAGTAGAAGGAAGGAAATAATAAAGAGCTAAAATAAATGACATAGAAACTAAAAAAGATACAAAAGATCAATGAAACCAAGAGCTGCTTCTTTGAAAAGACAAATAAGATTGACAAGCCTTTAACCAGATACATCAAGAAAAAAGAGAGATGACCCAAATAAATAAAATCAGAAATGAAAGAGGAGAAGTAAACACAGAAATACAAAGGGATGCTAGAAAATATTATGAACAAGTATCTGCCAACAAATTGGACAATATGGGTGAAATGGATAAATTTCTAGAAACATACAATCTTCTAAGATAGAATCAGAAAATCTGAATAGAACAATTAAAACTAATGAAACCAAAAGCAGTAATAACAAACTAATAAACAAACAAAAAACTCACAGCAAACAAAAGCCCTGGACTGGATGGCTTCACAGGAAAATTTTACTAAACATTCAAAGAAGAACTAATACCTATCTTCTCAAACTATTTTTTTAAAATATATTTTATTGATTTTTTACAGAGAGGAAGGGAGTAGGATAGAGAGTTAGAAACATTGATGAGAGAGAAACATTGACCAGCTGCCTCCTGCACACTCCCTACTGGGGCTGTGCCCGCAACCAAGGTACATGCCCTTGACCGGAATCGAACCTGGGACTCTTAAGCCCACAGGCCGACACTTTATCCACTGAGCCAAACCGGTTTGGCATCAAACTATTAAAAAAAATTCAAAAGGAGGGAAGATTTTCAAGCTCATTTTACAAGGCCAGCATTATCCTAATTCCAGAACCAGATAAAGACACCACAAAGAAAATTATAGGCCAATATACCTGATGAACATAGATGCTAAAATCCTCAACAAAATATTAGCAAACCAGGTCCAGCAATACACTGAAAAGATAATGATTAAGTGGGATTTATTAATTTACAATATTTGCAAATGAATAAACATGATACATCACATAAACTAAAGGACAGGGTGCGCCAGCTAAGCAGCGGAGACTGCGCCATCTTGGGTGGTTGTTGCAGGCATCCAGAGACCAGCTACTAACCTGGAAACAAGGGATCTCAAGCAGCGTGACTGCGTGAACTCAGACGAGCACTGCTTCTTCTCACGGAAAGGTTGGACATCCCCTAAAGGTGCGGTTTGCAGTTCGGGTTGGAGGGAGGACCGAGCTCGCGCACGCGGGGCAGAATCTGCGCCCCACAGAGTCCGCAGCCGTTGGGACCAGCGTGACCCGCGAGTGGGGAAGGGGCCCCACAGGGCTGCTGGCAGAAGGGAACGCGAAAAATGAGCCCATAGCTGGACTGGATGTAAAGGAGCAGCCTTGGACTTTGCCAATCTGCTGGCTGCTTGGTGCCAGGGGCAAGTGGGCGCGCGGAGACTGCGCGCGGAGACTGTGCGCAGACCTGGAAGGTGGAGGCTTGCGAATTTGCACAACTATCAGGCTCTTGTTACAGTTCCCCTTAGATCCGTGCATTTGATTATTAAACCCAGCGCATGGGATTCCCCAGTTGGGGTCATTCGCAGAGCCTGTAGGGGAAAGTTCTTTTTGGGGAGCCTGGGAAACAGCGGACAGTGGCAAGGAACCAGCTCTGGGCAGTGGTCTTTCCCGAATCAGTTCCAAATACCATAGAGGACAAAACCCTACTGATAGAGAGGACTTAGAGCCTCGGAGGTAAATCCAGACACACTGCCACCCAGAGGCAGAGCCACGAACTGTCTCTTTTGCGATCACAAATAAAGGCAGTCTGGTAAAAAAATACAACCTGCCTTAAAATCAGGTCTGTGGTTTACTGCACGGAGGGACAGTGTATCGCAGGGAAGTTCAACACTCCCCTGAATGCCTGGCAGGACTGAGGCATGCCAAAAAGAAGAGTGGAAGATCTGAAGCACCTTCACTTCCGAATATTTTTATATATATATTTTTTTAATTCTTTTTTCACCATTTCATTAAGAACCTATTTTATTTATTTTTTTATTTTTTATTTTTTTCATCACCTGATTTTACCTTTTTAATTACTACATTTTTTAACCAGTATTATTGCTATCCTTTTACCATTTTTTCAAGGGTCATTTTATTTTTTATTATTTTTTTTATTTTTCTTTATTTTATTTTGGGATTAGTGTTCTACACTCTATTTTCATCGTTCCTTTAGCATCATTTCTCTCTATCTCACATTTACCCTTAAGCCAAAACTCTCTTCCTCACTTTTCCCCTTTTGTTGTCCTGTTTCTCTTACCCTATTCCTGCTTTGGATTTTACCTATTCCTTCTTTCTACCCACTGTCTAAATTTCACCCTACTTATATATCTAATTTCCAATCCCTCACTCTCCCCATACAAATAGCCTCTTCCCCACCTCTATTTCATTCTCTTAATTTTTTTTTGTTTTTGTTGTTGTTGGGTTTTTTTGTTTTTTTTTTTTTTGGTCTTTTTGTGTTTTTTTTTTCTCTCCCTTTTCCCAATCTCATTTCGGCACTCCTTTTTGTTTTTTATTTTTCTCTCTAATATTTTTCTCTTTTTTCTTCTTTATCCCCTAATTCTCTTTGCTCGGGGGGGGTCACCTTTATTTGGGGTTATTAATATCATGAATGCATTTTGTTCGGTGCCTTGTACTTTGTGCCTTGTTGTGTTGTATTTTGTGCCTTTGAATCAGCGCAACAGAGAGAGATCTACATAACCAAACACCTTGAGAAGAGAAATCATGGTGAAACAAAGAACCAACCCAAATATGAAAGAAAAACAGGCATCATCAGAAAAGGAAGTAAACGAAATAGAGGCAATGGAGGCAAGCAACCTGTCAGAGAAAGAATTCAGAGTAATGGTCATAAGGTGGATGAAAAGAATGGAAGACCAATTCAACAATATGTGTAGGAACCAAGAGGAAATGAAGAAGAACCAAGAGGAAATGAAGAGAAACCAAGAAGAAATGAAAAACGACATCACTGCCATAAAGAACTCAATAGAAAGCATCAACAGTAGACTAGAAGAAGCAGAAGACCGTATCAGCGAGCTAGAAGACAAGGTAGAAAAAAATACCCAAACAGAACAGCTTCTAGAAAAAAAAATTAAAAAGCAGGAAGAGAGCCTAAGAGAACTCTGGGACAATGCTAAATGAAACAACATCCGAATAATAGGGGTGCCAGAAGGAGAGGAAACTGAGCAAGGAATAGAAAACCTGTTTGAAAAAATAGTAACAAAATTTCCCTGATATAGGGAGGAAAAAACTCACACAAATCCAAGAAGCTCACAGAGTCCCAAACAAAATGGACCCGAAAAGACCAACACCAAGGCACATAATAATTAAATTGGCAAACACCAATGACAAAGCAAGAATCTTAAAAGCAGCCAGAGAGAGACAAAAAGTTACCTACAAAGGATCCCCCATCAGACTAGCGACCGATTTCTCAACAGAAACACATCAGGCAAGAAGGGAATGGAATGAAATATACAAAGTCATGCAAAGGAAGGGTCTGAATCCAAGAATACTATACCCAGCGAGGCTATCAATCAAAATTGAGGGTCAAATCAGGAGCTTCACAGACAAAAATGGTCTACGGGAGTTTATTACAACCAAACCAGCAATGCAAGAAATGCTAAAGGGTCTGCTGTAAATAGAAAAAACAGGAAACAAAGAAGGAACACAGAGGTAAAGAACAAAAATGGCGACTAACAAGTTTCTATCAATAATAACTTTAAATGTAAATGGATTAAATTCCCCAGTCAAAAGGCATAGGGTAAATGAGTGGATAAGAAAACATGACCCATATATCTGCTGTCTACAGGAAACCCACCTCAGAAAAAAAGACGCACATAGACTGATGGTGAAGGGATGGAAAAAGGTTTTTCAGGCCAATGGAAGTGAAAAAAAAGCCGGGGTAGCAATACTTATATCTGACAAATTAGATCTCAAAGTGAAGGACATAAAAAGAGATCAAGAAGGCCACTTCATAATACTAAAGGGAGCAGTCCAACAAGAAGAAATAACTCTGGTAAATATATATGCACCCAATATAGGAGCACCCAAATACGTAAGAAATCTTCTGGAGAAGATCAAGGGAGAGATTGACAGCAATACAATCATAGTAGGGGACCTTAACACCCCATTATCGCCACTGGACAAATCCTCTAAACAGAAACTCAGCAAAGAAACATCAATCCTAAATGACTCACTAGATCAGATGGAATTAATTGACATCTTCAGAACATTTCACCCCAAAGCCACAGAATATACATTCTCCTCAGGTGCACATTTGTCATCTTCAAAGATAGACCATATATTGGGTCACAGACAAAGTCTCTTCAAATTCAAGAAAATTGAAATCATATCAAGTATCTTCTCAGACCACAAAGGCATAAAACTGGAAATCAACTACAACAAAAACAATCCAAAAAAATCAAACACATGGAGACTAAATAGCATGCTATTAAACAATGACTGGGTCACCAGTGAGATCAAAGAAGAAATAAAAAACATCATGGCAACGAATGACAATGAAAACACAACAATCCAAAACCTATGGGACACAGCAAAAGCAGTCTTGAGAGGGAAGTTCATAGCTCTACAAGCCTACTGCAAGAAACAAGAAACAATGAGAATAAATGACCTAACTCTACAACTCGAAGAATTAGAAAGAGAGCAACAAAAAAAGCCCACTGTAAGCAGAAGGAAGGAAATAACAAAGATCAGAGCGGAGATAAACGACATAGACACCAAAAAAACAGTACAAAAGATCAACAAAACCAAGAGCTGGTTCTTTGAAAGGATAAACAAGATTGATACACCTCTAGCCAGGCTCACCAAGAAACAAAGAGAGAGGACCCAAATAAACAAAATCAGAAATGAAAGAGGAGAAATAACAACAGACCCCATAGAAATACAAAGGATTGTTAGAAAATACTATGAACAACTCTACTCCAACACACTAGACAACCTGGAGGAAATGGACATATTCCTAGATAAATACAACCTTCCAAAACTTAACCAGGAAGAATCTAAAAATCTCAATAGGCCAATAACTATGGAGGAAATCGAAGCAGTAATCAAAAAGCTTCCAGCAAACAAAAGCCCGGGGCCAGATGGCACAGGGGAGTTTTACCAAACATTCAAGGAAGACCTAAAACCTATCCTCCTCAGACTATGTCGAAAGATCCAAGAGGAAGGAACACTTCCCAGCTCATTCTATGAAGCCAACATCACCCTAATCCCAAAACCAGATAAAGACAATACAAAGAAAGAGAATTATAGGCCAATATCCCTCATGAACATAGATGCCAAAATCCTCAACAAAATCCTAGCAAATCGGATCCAGCAGTACATCAAAAAGATCATACACCATGACCAAGTAGGATTTATCCCAGGGATGCAAGGATGGTACAATATCCGCAAATCAATAAACGTGATACATCACATAAACAAATTGAGAGAAAAAAACCACATAGTCATATCAATTGATGCGGAAAAAGCATTTGACAAAATCCAACACCCTTTCTTGATAAAAACTCTCAGCAAGATAGGAATTGAGGGATCATACCTCAACATAATAAAAGCCATATATGACAAACCCACAGCCAACATCATAATCAATGGGCAAAAACTAAAACCATTCCCCCTAAAAACAGGAACAAGACAGGGATGCCCCCTCTCACCACTCCTGCTCAACATAGTACTGGAAGTACTAGCCATTGCGATCAGACACGAAGAAGAAATAAAAGGCATCCAGATTGGAAAAGAAGAAGTAAAACTGTCCTTATTTGCAGATGACATGATACTGTACATACAGAACCCTAAAGACTCCATCAAAAAATTATTAGACTTAATAAATGAATTCGGCAATGTAGCAGGATACAAAATTAATGCTAAGAAATCCATGGCATTTCTTTACACCAATAGTGAACTTACAGAAAGTGAAACTACAGAAGCAATCCCATTTACCATTGCACCAAAAAAACTAAAATACCTAGGAATAAACTTAACTAAGGAGGTAAAAGACTTATATGCTGAAAACTACAGGACACTGAAAAAAGAGATAGAGGAAGACATAAACAGATGGAAGAATATACCGTGTTCATGGACTGGTAGAATCAACATCATCAAAATGTCCATACTACCCAAAGCAATTTATAGATTCAATGCAATCCCCATTAAATTACCAACGGCATATTTCACAAATCTAGAACGAACGTTCCAAAAATTCATCTGGAATAAAAAAAGACCCCGAATAGCTGCAGCAATCCTGAGAAAACACAAAGTAGGTGGGATCTCAATACCAGATATCAAACTGTATTACAAAGCCACTGTTCTTAAAACAGCTTGGTACTGGCACAAGAACAGACATATAGATCAATGGAATAGAATAGAGACCCCAGAAATCGACCCAAACCACTATGCCCAATTAATATTCGACAAAGGAGGCAAGAGCATACAATGGAGTCAAGACAGTCTTTTCAATAAATGGTGTTGGGAAAATTGGACAGATACATGCAAAAGGATGAAACTAGATCACCAACTCACACCATACACAAAAATAAACTCAAAATGGATAAAAGACTTAAACGTAAGACGGGAAACCATAAAAATACTAGAGGAATCCACAGGCAGCGAAATCGCAAACATATGCCGAAGAAATTTCTTCTCTGATAATGCTCCTAGGGCAATGGAAACTAAAGAGAAAATAAACAAATGGGACTACATCAAAATAAAGAGCTTTTGCACAGCAAAGGAAACCATCAAAAAAACAACAAGAAGACCCACTACATGGGAGAACATATTTACCAATGATACCACTGATAAGGGTTTAATTTCCAACATATACAGGGATCTCATGAAACTTAACAAAAGGAAGATAAACAATCCAATAAAAAAATGGGCAACGGACCTAGATAGACACTTTTCGAAAGAGGACATACAGAAGGCAGAAAGACATATGAAAACCTGCTCAAAGTCACTAATTATACAAGAGATGCAAATCAAAATGACAATGCGTTATCATCTCACACCTGTCAGAATGGCTATCATCAACAAATCAACAAACAACAAGTGTTGGAGAGGATGTGGAGAAAAAGGAACCCTTCTGCACTGCTGGTGGGAATGCAGACTGGTGCAGCCACTGTGGAGAACAGTATGGAGCTACCTCAGAAGACTAAAAATGGAACTCCCATTTGACCCTGTGATCCCACTCCTAGGAATATATCCCAAGAAACCAGAAACGCCAATTAGAAAGGATATATGCACCCCTATGTTCATAGCAGCACAATTCACCATAGCTAAGATTTGGAAACAGCCTAAGTGCCCATCAGCAGATGAGTGGATTAGAAAACTGTGGTACATATACACAATGGAATACTATGCTGCGGTAAAAAAAAAAGGAACTCTTGCCTTTTGCAACAGCATGGATGGAACTGGAGAGCATTATGCTGAGTGAAATAAGCCAGTCAGAGAAAGATAAATACCATATGATCTCACTCATTTGTGGATTATAGAGAACAACATAGACTGATGAAAAAGGACAGACCCAAAGACTGAGAAACAGCGATCAGGCTATCAATCCCCAGAAGGAAAGTAGGGGAGGGCGGGGGTAAGGGGAAGAGATCAACAGAAGGACTTGTATACATGTATATAAGCCAAACCAATGGACATGGACAACGGGGGGATGGGAGCATGAGTTTGTGTGTGAGGGGGGAGTTTGGGGGTTAAAGGGGGGGATGAGGACACATTTGTAATACCTTAACTAATAATAAAAAAAACAAAACAAAAAAAAACTAAAGGACAAAAATCACATGATCATATAAATTGATGCAGAAAAAAAACATTTTACAAATATTTTTAAAAGCACCACCCATTTATAATAAAAACTCTCATCAAAGAGGTATAGAGGGATCACACCTCAACATAATAAAGGCTATATGTGACAAATCCACAGTCAATACAATATTCAATGGGTAAAAACTAAAACCATTTTCCTTAAAAACACAAACAAAACAGGGATGTCCATTTTGCCAAACTAATTCAACATAGTTTTGGAAGTTCTAGCTACAGAAATCAGACAAGAAGAAGAAATAAAGTCATCCAATTTGGAAAGGAGGAAGGAAAACCGTCATTATTTCAGGTGACATGACTATATATAGAAAACCCTAAAGACTCCACCAAAAAACTATTAGCATGGATAAATAAATTCAGTAGAGTAGCAGGATACAAAATTAATATTCAGAAATCAGTGTCATTTTTAAAATGTTTTCTTTATTATTGAAAGTATTACAGATGTCCCATTTTTAAAACCCACTGACCCCTTCGACCCCATTCCCGCCCCTCTGAGGTCTTCAGCACACTATTGTCTGTGTCCATGGGCTATGCATATATGCATATATGTTCCCCAGTGAATCACTCTCCACCCACTCCCTCAACCCTACCTTTCTACTGAGATTCATCAATCTGTTCCATGCTTCTATGTCTCTGGATCTATTTTGTTCATCTGTTTATTTTGTTTATTAGATAGCAACCAGAGAGAATATATGTACCCTATGTTCTAGCAATGCAATTTACAATAGCTAAGATCTGGAAATAGCCAAAGTGCCCATCAGTAGATGAATGGATAAAAAAAAGCTGTTGTACATTTACACCACAGAATACTATGCAGCAGTAAAAAGTAAGTATCTTTATCATTTGAGACAGCATGGAGGGACCTGGAGAGTATTATGCTAAGTGAAATAAACCAGTCAGAGAAAGATAAGTATCATGAAATCACTCATATGTGGAATCAGTGGCATTTTTATATACCAGTAATGAACTATCAGAAAGAGACATTAAGAAAAAATCCCATTTATCATTGCTATATGTAGGATTAAATTTAAACGAGGTAAAAGACCTATACTTAGAAAATTATAGGATACTGAAGAAAGAAATTGAGGAAGATACAAATAAATGGAAGCATATACTGTGCTCATGGATAGGAAGAATTAACAATAAAATGTCTATAATACCCAAAGCAATCTACAGATACAACACAGTTACTAAAATATGAGTGGCATATCTCACAGATCTAGAACAATTATTCCACAAATATATATGGAAACAAAAAGACCTTGAATAGCCTTACCAATCTTGAGAAAGTAGAACAAAGTTACAGGTATCACACTACCTGATATCAAACTATACTACAGGGCTAAAGTAATCAATACAGTATGGTACTGGCATAAGAACAGGTATACAGATCAATGTAACAGAATAGAGAGGACAGAAACAAATGCAGGCCTTTATAGTCAATATTTGATAGAGGAGGAAAGAACATACAAAGGGGAAATGGCAATTAAAATGCCTGAAATGTTGATTCTACCAATCCATGAACACCGTATATCCTTCCATTTGTTTATGTCTTCCTCTACCCCTTTTTCAGTATGTTGTAGTTTTCTGAGTACAGGTCTTTTACCTCCTTAGTTAAGGTTATTCCTAGGTATCTTAATTTCTTTTGGTGCAATGGTAAATGGGATTTTTTGTTGTTGTTGTTTTTCTTTCTGTGAGTTAATTATTTGTGTATAAAAAAGCCATAGATTTCTGTGTGTTAATTTTGTATCCTGCTACATTGCCGAATTTATTTATTAAATCTAGTAGTTTTCTGATGGAGCCTTTAGGGTTTTCTATGTACAATACCATCTCATCTACAAATAATGACAGTTTTACTTCTTTTCCAATTTGGATTCCTTTTATTCTTCTTGTCTGATCACAATGGCTAGCACTTCTAGTACTATGTCAAACAGGAGTGGTGAGATTGGGCATCCCTTTCTTGTTCCTGTTCTTAGGGGAAATGGTTTTAGTTTTTGCTCATTGAGTAGATGTTGGCTGTAGGTTTGTCATATAAGGCTTTTATTCTGTTGAGATATAATCCTCTATTCCCACTTTGCTGAGAGTTTTTATCAATAAAGGGTGTTGGATTTTGTCAGATACTTTTTCTGCATCAATTGATATGATTATGTGATTTTTGTCTCCAATTTGTTTATGTGATATATCACATTTATTGATTTGACCCAGTAATCCCACGTGTAGGAATATATTCCAAGAAATCAGAAACACCAATCAGAAAGGATATATGCACCCCTATGTTCATAGCAGCACAATTTGCCATAACTAAGATTTGGAAACAGCCTAAGTGCCCATCAGAAGATGAGTGGATTAAAAAACCCTGGTACATCTACACAATGGAAACTATGCTGCTGTAAAAAAGAAAGAACTCTTACTATTTGCAACAGCGTGGATGCAAGTGGACAGCATTATGGTAAACGAAATAAGCCAGCTGGATAAAGATAAATATCACATGATCTCACTCATTTGTGGAATATAATAAACAACATAAACTGATGAACATAAATAGATCCAGAGACAGAGAAGCATCAAACAGACCGTCAAACTTCAGAGGGAAGGCAGGAGAGGAAGGGAGGGTAGGATATCAACCAAAGGACTTTTATGCATGCATATAAGCATAACCAATGGACACAGACACTGCGGGGGTGAGGGAATGTGTGGGTGGGGAGATGGGGGTGGCTGGGGAGAGGTCAAGGGGGCAAAAAGACATATGTAATACTATATGTAATACTTTAAACAATAAAGAATTTTTTTAAAAAAGGTAAAAAAAAAATGCCTGAAATAAAATGAATGACAAAGGTGCCTCAGATAAGATCTGATGACTAGAGCTGCTATCACAGCAAATTTCTAAGCTTCCAAAGAATGAAGTATTATGTCTTTATTGCATTCTCCCCAACCCCACATACATTTTTGGAAGAGTTTGAAGAGATGTGTATTTTCTAATTTTGGAAGAGACATAGTGCCAAATTTAACCCTTTGTGGCAATTTTTTCTATTTGAGTTTAAATTCCTAGGTCAGAGAGGTCATAGATTATGGACAATGGCATCTTGATGAGGCTGAAACAAAGATATTCTTTTCTCTCCTCTGCTTAGATAGCACTGAGTTTCTGAGGATTTTGGCAGTCCTAAGCCCTGGAATCATGAATATCATTCCATTTGGAATAAATGTTTTAGGACTTGGGGATTGGCTTATTGACTCAATTTGGTGGCTATGGATTTTCATGAACTCTCAGGTTCTTTAACTAGGCTTAAGACTCTCTTGAACTAACTGGACCTCTGAGGTCTTCCTTTATTTTTTAAAATTTAAAATAAATTTAATTTTTAATTAATCTTTATTGTTGAAAGTATTACAGATGTTCCCTTTGCTTGTTTGTTTATTTGTTTTCCCCATTTACCCTATCCACCCTGCACCTGCCCTTCCCAGACCACTCCACTGTCTGTGTCTATGGGCTATTCATATATGCATATAAGTTTTCTGGTTAATAAATAAAGACTCCATAAACAATACTATATCTAATAAATGACTTCGGCAATGTAGCAGGATACAAAATTAACACCCAGAAATCAATGGCATTTTTATACACCAATAATGAATTCTCAGAAAGAGAAACTAAATAAACAATCCCATTTACCTCTGCAACAACAACAAAAAATTAAGATACTTGGGAATAAACTTAACCAAAGAGATAAAAGACCTGTACTCGGGAAACTACAGGATACTGAAAAAAGAGATAGAAGAAAATATAATTAAGTGGAAGACTATACCATGTTCATGGATTGGTAGAACCAACATCATTAAAATGTCCATACTACGCAAAACAATCTATAGACACAATGCAATCTCCATTAAAATACCAATGGCATATTTCACAGATCTAGAACAAACACTACAAAAATTTATATGGAACTAAAAAAGCCCCAAATAGCCATGGCAATCTTGAGAAAGAGAACAAAGTTGGAGGAATCACAATACCAGATATCAAGCTATACTATAAAGCCACTGTACTCAAAACAGCCTGGTACTGGCACAAGAACAGGCATGTAGATCAGTGGAACAGAACAGAGAACCCCCAGATTGATCCAAGTCATTATCCTCAATTAATATTTGACAAAGGAGGCAAGAGCATACAATGGAGTAAAGACAGTCTCTTTAATAAATGGTGTTGGGAAAATTGGACAGGTATATGCCAAAAAATGAAACTAGACCACCAACTTACACCACACACAAGAATAAACTCAAAATGGACAAAATACTTAAGTCATGAAACTATAAAAATCCTAGAAGAAACTATAGGTAGCAAAATCTCAGATATCTCTCATAGCAATATGTTTGCGAAGACCTCTCATAGGGCAAAGGAATCTAAGGAGAAAATAAATAAATGGGACTACATCAAAATAAAAAGCTGCTGTACAGCAAAAGAAACCATCAACAAAGTGAAAAGGGAGCCTACTGCATGGGAGAACATACCTTCCTCCCTTCTTAGGGATAAGCAGCTTGACATGTGAAATTCAGTGATAATTAAATGCTCCCATTTTGGAAGGCACTCCTGGCTTACTCAGTGGCTATCTCTGTATCTAGGTTAGGTTTCCTTTCTTCACTCCTTTTTCCAGCTTCAGCTTTTTTTGTTTCTTTCAATATTTTTATCCCTAAGATTCCTTTTTTTGTGAGACTAGAATGCATTAAAATTTACTTTATCCATATTTTATACTATGTGAGTGTATTCTATGTGTTTTACCTAGTATATTACCTCAAATAAAAGTTCCCTCTGTTTTCTTTACAATTCCAACAGAGAAATATTTTTAAAGCAAATGCTGAATATTTTGATCTTTTTAGAAGTCCTATAATAATATTTTAGTTCTCTTTAAATAAAATCCATATTCCTTAATGAGCCATGTTAAAGCTGTTCTCTACCTGCTTCTCCAAACTCAGACTTCATACTCTGCCCGTGACCATCACTATCTGGGTACACTGGCCTCATTTTATTGTTCACTCCCTGCTTGTTCCTTTAGGTATTTCAGGTCTGGGCTCACATGGTACTCTCAATGCCTTCCCTAAGCACTACATCTGGACAGGTCTTCTCACCTTTGCTTTGTGCTAGAGCACTTACCATAATTTGCAACTATATATTTATGCTTGCACTTTCTTAATATTTATCTTTTCCAGTCAACTGCAACTTCCTTTAAGTCATGACCACCTTTAAAAAATGTTTAAGATAATCATCACTTTGTATGACTTGTGACTAGAATTCAATAAATTCAGAAAGTTTTTTGAATGAACGAATGAACATCTGAAAACTGAATTATCACAGATGGCTTTCTTCAAGATTCTTCAAGACTCAAACACAAAACAAAATCTAAGAACTTAGTATATTTAGATTCAAAATTTTTCTAAAGAGATTTGATAGTTTTTAAGTTGTCTAACAGTGATAATAACAAAAGCATTAATTAGATTTCTATTGTATTTCTGAGCAATATGCAAAATGATTTGGTGTAGTTTCTGATCACAGAGAAATGATGACTGATGACACTGAGGAATATATAATAAAGGTTTTAAAGAAGAGTTCTATCTATTACACTCATTCAAGCATGTGCTCTAATGATGCAATGATTCTTTTTTCTCTAGTTCCTTTTTTTAAAAAATTATCTTTATTGTTTAAAGTATTACAGATGCCCTCCCTTTTCCCAGCCTTGACCCCTCCACCCCACACCCTATCCCCTGGCCTTTACCACACTATTATCTGTTTCCACAACCCTGTTTTTGTTTTGTTTTTTTAAATAACACATCCCAGCACTGTGGTCTGAGTACAAATTTCTCTAGGACATGAAAATGCATTTAGACTCAACCTAGTTATTATATTCTAGAATTCTTAAAATGAAGGGAGAGGAACAAGGAAAGGAGAAGAACCATTTAAAAGTAAGACACTGTTGGTGGAAATGCAGACTGGTGCAGCCACTATAGAAAACAGTATGGAGTTTCCTCAAAAAAGTAACTGCCATTTGACCCAGTGATCCCACTTCTAGGAATATATCCTAAGAATCCAAAATCACCAATCAGAAAAGATATATGCACCCCCATGATCAGAGCACCACAATTTACAAAACCTAAGATCTGGAAACAGCCAAAGTGCCCATCAGTAGATAAATGGATAAAAAGCTATGGTATATTTACACCATGGAATACTCTGCAGCTGTAAAAAAGAAGGCTCTCTTATCCTTTGAGACAGCATGGAGGGTTGCGGGGGGCCAGACCCAGTGGGCCAGGGGTTCCCAAAGGTGTGGATGAAGTCGGGGAAGAATGATTTACACGGAGACAGCTTTAGTCTCCGTGGATCTTCCTGTGCCTGGCTGAGGCCACAGAGAAAATGCAGAGGCAAGCTGAGCCTTTATTTTATAGTCAGAGGTAAACAAGGTAGTGGTTACCACAGTTACACTGTTCTTGTGAGTTTCACTTGTTTTGGCCACTTCCTGCACCTCCCTCAGCCCATTAGCTTCCCAGATAAGATCTAGGGAACTTTATAAGGTCAAGCCTAATTACGCTAAGAGGACTGTGCCCTCTAAGCTGGGACTTGTTTATGACTTTGCCAACAGGTCAGTCCCAGGCTTAACCCTATACCTGTGCCCCACAGAGGGGCCTGGAGAGGATTATGCTAAGTGAAATAAGCCAGTCAGAGAAAAACAAGTATCACATGATCTCACTTATATTTGGAATCTACTGAACAAAACAAACTGATGAACAAAATAGAATTCTAAGATTTGTGAGAAGCCACTTAAATCAGAGCACGGGTCAGTGTACAGTTTCTAAGGGAATCTATTCCCAGTCAGAATCAGACTTTTTTCCTGATAACGTGCAATTACCTTCCTCTTATCCAACTGCTATTTTCAGCTGCCATCATGCTGCCCAACCCCCCAGGGCATTGAGGTCAGTTTCAAGCCTCTTTCAATTTTCCATGATTTAATTAAACAAAACAACCTAGTTATATCAGAAAGTTACTTTTTTCTAAATTTTCAACATAATAATATCAGTGAATATTTAGATTTCTTTGACACCTTTTTAGGGAGCTTCCTGGATAGTAAATGAGCTGCCAGATTTTTCTGTCACATAATTCCTCAGAATTACACTATTACTTCATCAAAAAACTTCTGGCTGCCCAAATATTATCTTTAAAAAAGCATTAGTTTCATTATTTATTAAAATGTAATCTCTTGACTCTCTTTTAGATGTCTTAGATTAGTGGTCTTCAAATATTTGTTGCTCACATAGTAGTTAAGAAGATTGTGAAAAATAGTATATTTCTTGCACATTTTTAAAGTTAACTAATATTCTATATTATAACAGCAATTTCAAAATATACAATCTTCAATATAACTTACATATTTATATTTTTAAATAAAATGATTAAATTATTCTTTAAAATATCTCCAGTGGACTCTAAATATCATAGTGATTTGATATGACATCATTTATGTGAAAATACATGAACAAGCTGTTCTTATATAATCGAATATTTACATCATTTCTTATTTTCCTTTACCTTTATTTTATGCCATTTATCTCAAAATTTGTCCTAATGTATAAAGACACAGTTATTAAATGATAGCAATACCGACTCAAGAAGAGGCACATTGATTAATGAAGCAGAATTGAGTTGAGAAGCAGATCCATGTATATGTGGGAATTTAATGATTAATAATTGTGGCAATTTGAATGAGGAGCAGTGATGCAAAGTGCGTTTGATACAAGTTATATCTCCTACTTCAAACCATACATAAAATTGTTAAGTAGATTAAATAGTTATGTGTACAAAATTTGTAGAGTAAAACTATGAAAGATAGTATTTTTTACAAATTTAGGGAGAGGGAAAATTTCCTAATTAAATTATCAAGGAGATTACTAAAAAGGCTGTCTAGAAAGCTTTAATTTTATCTAAATAAACAATGTAAAAATTTAAAAGGTGTTTTTGGAAGAATTACTGCTGGGGTCCAACCCCAGCAGGTCCAGGGGTCCCCAAAGGTGTGGACGGAGTCGGCGAGGAAGGAACGACACAGAGGCAGCATTCAGTTGATCAGCAGCCTAGCGAGGATCTCCAGCCAGGATCTCCAGCCAAGTTCTGGTCTGGATCTCCAGCGAAGTTCTGGTTAGGATCTCCAGCCAGGTTCTATGGCCATGTTCCCTCGCTAGGTTCTCCAGCGAAGTTCTGGTTAGGATCTCCAGCCAGGTTCAGTCACCAGGTTCTAGTCAGGTTCTCTTGCCAATTTCTGTAGTCAGGTTCAGTCCAGGATCTTTTGCCATGTTCTCTCCAGCAAAGTTCTTCTGTCTCTAGGTTCTGTCTTCTTGGTTTTGTCTTCTAAGTACTGTGTCTTGCTGTCTTATTACATCTGTATTTATACCAGTTGATTCAATCCTATCAATCTCTATTACAAAGGTTAGGGCATTTCTTATCTCCATTCCAGGGAGTAAAGATTATGTAGCTTAGGCATGATTGTTCATAGTTAAAGTGATTAATTACCCGCCTGGCACTTAGTTGAGGGGTTTTATTCCCTCCCTAACTTCAGGGGAAAATCCCTACCTGGGGAAACAACCTTTCTCAGAGAGGAGACCTTGGTTAAAACACATAGTGCCAAGAAGGTGAGCAAACATATCAAGAACAGTATGCCATATATGCCAGGTCCCTTGAAACAGCAAGCATGGACCAGCTCCCGGCAAATTCCCCCTTTTTTATTTTTTAAAAGCAGGCATTAAAAAGAAAAACCCGAAATGCTCTCTTGTATCCATTTTAAGAGTAGGATTGGCACTTTCCGCTATTACCTGAGTCCTGATCTATCACACCAGGGAGAGCTTGCCAATCCTGCACTTTCCCAGGGTGGAAAGGCTGCAGTGGGGTTAAGGATAAGGCTCCTTGGGCCTACCTCCTCCCATGCCTTTACATTTACCTTTCCTTCCTCAGAAAAGCATGGACATACTTCTTGTATAAAACGTTCCGTCTGACTGGGAGTAACCTTAATTCCTCTTCTAGCAAGCATATGTGTTAAAAGATCAATACAGAGTCTTATTTCTTTAGACTCAGTATGGCACATCTTCTCAATCTAAAGATCAATACAGAGTCTTCTTTCTTTGGACTCAGTATGGCCCATCTTCTCAATCTAAGTTCTGTACTATCCACCTTCTTACCCTACTTATCCTCTATAGGGGGGTCTGTAGCACCCTGGTGGAGTCCTATCCGTCCCGAGTGTGGGGGTTCTCAAGGGGGGGGGCTTACCTAGGGGAATCCTGTTCCAGGGCTTCCCAAAGGTGTGGACGGAGTTGGCGAAGACTATCCACCCTCTTCCTACGGTGGAGTCCTATCCGTCCCGAGTGCGGGGCGCTTACCTAGGGGTCCCTGTTCGGGTGCCAGATGCCGGGGTCCAACCCCAGCAGGTCCAGGGGTTCCCAAAGGTGTGGAAGGAGTCGGCGAGGAAGGAATGACACGGAGACAGCATTCAGTTGATCAGCAGCCTAGCCAGGATCTCCAGCCAGGATCTCCAGCCAAGTTCTGGTCTGAATCTCCAGAGAGGTTCTGCTCTGGATCTCCAGCGAAGTTCTGGTTAGGATCGCCAGCCAGATTCTGTCCAGGTTCTCCAGCCAGGTTCAGTCACCAGGTTCTAGTCAGGTTCTCTTGCCATGTTCTATAGTCAGGTTCAGTCCAGGATCTTTTGCCATGTTCTCTCGCTAGGTTCTGTCTCTAGGTTCTGAGGCCAGTTTCTGTCTAGGATCTTTTGCCATGTTCTGTCTCTAGGTTCTTCTCTAGGTTCTGTGTCTAAGTTCTGTTCTCAATGGGCGGGGGGGGGGGGGGGGAGGGGGGAGGAGGTGGTCTTACCCAGGGGAATCCTATTCCAGGGGTTCCCAAAGGTGTGAACGGAGTCGGCGAAGACTATCCACCCTCTTCCTACGGTGGAGTCCTATCCATCCCGAGAGTGGGGCTTACCTAGGGGTCCCTGTTCGGGCGCCAGATGCTGGGGTCCAACCCCAGCAGGTCCAGGGGTCCCCAAGGGTGTGGACGGAGTCGGCGAGAAAGGAACGACACAGAGGCAGCGTTCAGTTGATCAGCAGCCTAGCCAGGATCTCCAGCCAAGTTCTGGTCAGGATCTTCAGCAAAGTTCTGGTTAGGATCTCCAGCCAGGTTCTGTGTCCATGTTCTCTTGCTAGGTTCTCCAGCCAGGTTCTGTCCAGGTTCTCCAGCCAGGTTCAGTCACCAGGTTCTAGTCAGGTTCTCTTGCCATGTTCTAGCTAGGTTCTGTAGCCAGGTTCTGTCTCTAGGTTCTTCAGCCAGGTTCTCTTGCTAGGTTTTGTCTCTAGGTTCTGTTGCCAGTTTCTGTCCAGGATCTTTTGCCATGTTCTCTCCAGCAAAGTTCTTCTGTCTCTAGGTTCTGTGTAGGTTCTGTCTTCTAAGTTCTGTCTTCTAAGTTCTGTCTCTTTCTGTCTTGTTACATTGTATTTATACCAGTTGATTCAATCCTATCAATCTCTATTACAAAGGTTAGGGTGTTTCTTATCTCCATTCCAGGGAGTAAAGATTATGTAGCTTAGGCATGATTGTTCATAGTTAAAGTGATTAATTACCCGCCTGGCACTTAGTTGAGGGGTTTTATTCCCTCCCTAACTTCAGGGGAAAATCCCTACCTGGGGAAACAACCTTTCTCAGAGAGGTGACCTTGGTTAAAACACATAGTGCCAAGAAGGTGAGCAAACATATTAAGAACAGTATGCCATATATGCCAGGTCCCTTGAAACAGCAAGCATGGACCGGCTCCCGGCAAATTACCATTTGCTATATAGAGTTCAGGCAAAGGATTTTTTTTTTTTTTTGCATTGCTGTTAAAAGTTCTCCAGTACCTTATTTGTTAAATGAAAAAAGCAGTTCTTAAAATAGCAGCAATAGTGTTGACTATGTAAACATTACACATTTGCCATATAAAAAAACACCAAACTACAAGTTGGCTATATATCCACAAAAACAGATCCATCTCTGACCAGTTTGGCTCAGTGGATAGAGCGTCGGCCTGCGGACTGAAAGGTCCCAGGTTTGATTCCGGTCAAGGGCATGTACCTTGGTTGCGGGCACATCCCCAGTAGGAGGTGTGCAGGAGGCAGCTGATCAATGTTTCTCTCTCATCGATGTCTCTAACTATCTTTCTCCCTTCCTCTCTGTAAAAAATCAATAAAATATAAAAAAACAAAAACAAACAAAACAGATCCAGAGTCAGATAAGCATCAATCAGACAGTCAAACCTCAGAGGGAAGGCAGGGGAGGGTGGGGGTGAGGGTGAGGGTGAGAGATCAACCAAAGGACTTGTATGCATGCATATAAGCATAACCAATGGACACAGACAACAGGGGGGTGAGGGCATGAGTGGGGGTGGGGGTGGGGAAGCAATGGGGAGATCAGGACACATATGTAATACCTTAATCAATAAAGAAAAAAATCTCATGTCTCTATTAGAAAATGGTGACAAGGCTGGCTTTCACTTTTAGTCTACATAGTTCTGCATTTTTTAGTATTGTAAGAAAGTATTTATGTATTACTTTAGAAAAAAAATTTAAAAAATCTGGCAGGATAAAATCTTTTCTGTCAGGATTGCTTCACTTGCAGTGAGTGTCGCATTCTTTTCAGCCCTGATCAGCTAAGGTGCTGGTACTCTGAACAGCACCTGCAACTATTTTGGTGAAGAGGGGTTGTGTGTCAGCAGTTTTCATTCACCTGTAGTGCCTCCAGTACTCACTTGCCTCAGATGAGCCCTGAGAATTGCTGTGCTTGTCGAATTCCTACTTTCTGAAAACCCTTTTTCATATACTTTTCCCAACACCTTTACATCGGTAGCTTCTCCCATTAGCAGTTGTTTCCTGTCAGCCTGGTCCCCTGTCCCCGTGCCTGGTGTGCGGGCATCATTCTGTCTGCCCCGGGAGTGGCGCGGTGGGATTTGCTTTCTTCCCAGGTGCTTTCATCACGTGCGTTAAATACCAATCTCAGGGCCACGGGCTCCTCTGCGTCCTGCGCCTGTTGGGTTGAAGGTCTGAGCCAAGTGAAGGGAGCTCTGGGTTGCCGGAAGCTTTCAGACAAGGTACACACTCATTGCCTGGCTGTTGGGTGGGCTGCGACCCCCAACCCTCTGGGAGTTCGTTTTCCCTGCTTCTGTCTAGTCCCCAAACTCTGGCGCTTCCCTGCCAGTCCATTCCCAGCTGTCTTCATTTTTCTTTCCGTCCATTTGTGTCCGAAGAGGCCGACTGTGTAGCCTTGGGGTGATCAGAGGGTTGGAGGAAAGAAAGTTAAGAATATTTATTCCCCTGCTGGTTTCTCCCGATAAAGCCAATTTTTTTTTTCTTCTCTTTACTGGAGCTACCAGTCTCACAGGCTTCTAGAAACTCCCCCTCCTCCCCACTTTATCTCTTAAAGCCTAGAGATAGTAACTATTGCTTGTTCGGGGGTTTTAACGATTTCTTTAAAGTGTCTGTAATACAGACATGTTGCCCATGCCTTTGTTAATAGGCCCTTTTTTAAGTTTCTTCAGCCACTGTTTTCACTGTGCCCTCTGTTCCGCCACGACTCTGATGTAAACGAGCCATGTGAATGGAGCTGGTATGGCCCAGCTTACTTAGGTGCTTTTCAATTATGGCCCTTAAAATAGCAGGGACACTGGCTGGTCCTTTGGCTTTGATTTTAAAAATCTCTTTACTGTTAAAGACAAACTTTATTCATAATGTAAGTAACGCACCAATTCTTCTCGGATCACCATTATTACAGAAATACTAAAGACACCAGAGGCTTCTTTAGCCCTTGGTTGAAGAACACAGTGGTATTTTAGGATGGATATCCATGCTGATCAAGTGGGTTTTAAATCTAATTACACCTATAAAACTAGTGTTGACTGTTGTGAAGTTAGAAAACTCTTAAGTTCATGCTTAATCTATTCAGCCTTAAATTTCTCTCTTTTTAATTATTTCATTCCCTGCTAAGTGCTAAGCCATATTATTTTAGTGTCTTCTCTCATAAGATCATAATTCCTTTTTGGGTATGTTTATCATAGCACTTTGTCCATTGTCTGTGTTCAATTGATTGGTTAATAATTTGATTAAAAGGCAGAGTCATATTTAAGGTAATTGAAGCTGTGTGGTTCAATGTAACTGATTTGGCAGTGGACAAGAATTTCTTCAGCAAATATTTATTGAATGTTTATTATGTGCTAGGCACATTTTAGGGACAAGGTTTTCATGTAGCAAAATTTTATAGTGTAGTAAAGCTAAAGTAATTTTTATTGAAAAACACACACACAAAAGTGCAAAGTGTGTCTTTTTAAAGAGTTGCTATCCATTGCCTTTTAATGCATAGCAAAGTACACTTTATTATACCATTTCTATGGAAAAAAGCATTCTAAGTATTAACCAACTTTTAAGTGGATTCTTGGCTTTCAGTCTGTTTAAATTGAAAACTCTTTCTATGTGATCCCTTTTAACATTTAGAAGAGGATGCACTGAAGGCTTATAAATCTAGGTTAAAAATCAGAACTATAAAAAAGTTAATTTAATCCTTGCTTTAAATCATTTTTGGCATTTCTCCTTGCAAATGATAAGGAAAAACAAATGTTGATTTAGAAATTAATTAAACATAGACCAATATACTAAACAAAGGTTTGACCGTTACCCTAAATTTCAAATCAGAAAGAACTAATTACATTGAATGACATCTATCTGGTATTGAGGCAAGACTACATGGATGGGTGCTTATTGACTTGTCTAATTTGGGAGTTGACTGGCCTGGGAAGGTGATAGTAAATCTGCTATAACTGGTGGTCACACATTATTACATCAATTGGAGATCATCAGTTCCCCAAAATGCTGTCCATCTGTCTTGAAATATGTTCAGTGCATCACTCATCCCACAAAAACCTTCTTTTCAGGCTCTTTAATTTGGCAGCTGTATCCATTTTTAAGTTTAGCTGGGTAAAGGGTTTCTTTTCTTGTAAGATGAGTCATTTATCAAATCCTAGTGCAGCTTTTGTCATAAAAGTTTAAATGTAATTCTCAACATGATAATGATGCCTTCTCATTAGTTGTTTTAATTGTTCAAGCCTCCTTCACCTTTATTATTCTATTTTAAACTAGAGTTACAAGTCCTATAGTAATTTGAGATTTTTTTTTGCATCTAGTCTTCTCAAAGACTTAAGAAGTGTCATTTTAGTCACTTCTAGTGGAAGAATGATAGAGTGATCCAGTGAGTCTTTTTCCAACTCTGTAAACTTCATATTCCCAAGGGGAATGGTGTAGCACTTGGCCATTTGCTCTGCCATGTTTCTAACATTTATCATTGTCATTTAGAAGCCTCACCTTCCACCCCATGAGGGTACGAGTGGTACTTCTTGAAAAGTTGTCACGCTGATTGTTCTTATTTTTAGGTCTAGAGTGTATTTGTTTCTATTTGTCTGACAGCAAATAGCATGGTAATAGATTTTTCAACCAGACTTCATTCATGGGATTTGCCATTCCTCTGTTTGTGTTAATGCTAGAAAATATCTCCTGTGCATAAAAATACTTGCACTGTAGGTAAGACTATACCTGGGAACTATGCTTTAAGACTCAGCTTTCAAAACAGCCTCTTGGGGCATTATTTACAATGAATCAATATTTTTAGAGCTCCTATGCTCAGGATGCCTTTAGCGATAAATTATTGTGTTAGTTGATTCTTAGATTGTTTGTTGTACATTTATTTGTTCCTAATAGGCACCTATAAATCTCAGAAAATACGTTCTGTTGGATAGCTAGTACATCTGATTTGCAACTATTTGGGTCACAAAGTGAAACTTCAATTTAGAAAAGAAACAATCCATAGAATAATTTTCCACACACATCTCAGAGTAATTAGTTTTCTATATACATCTCTGCTACTAGACCTTGAGCCTGCCTGAAACTCCTCTGTTTTGGAAAATGTGATCATCTTACAAACATCTATTTTACTCCTTGCCCAATGTGAAGCCCGCTGTGTAGTAGTTATGTGATTTAGATGAAATTAACTTAACCCTGATCCATAATCCATGTCTCCTGACACAGGCATTAGTTCAGTGACGGGCATGTGACCCAGTTCAAAGCCAAAGAGTGCCTAGAGGGCTTCATTCAAGGATGGAACAATTAGCACTAACCTCAGGCTGTGTTCTGTAGGTATGGGCAGCAATGTATTGTCCCCTCTAGGACTGCTGTTACATGACATGCATAAATAGGCTACATTAAAAAATGTATTTTTTATTGATTTCAGAGAGGAAGGGAGGAGAGAGAGAGAGATAAAAACATCAATAGTCAGCTGCCTCTTGCACCCCCCACTGCTGGGGATCGAGCCCACAAACTAGACATGTGTCCTGATGGGGAATAAAACCATGACCTCCTGGTTCATAGATCAACCACTGAACTACACCAGCGGAGCTAGGCTACATTTTGAATGGTGCCTCTTAGTTATGTGTAAAAGGAGCAGTGTAATACTCTAAGACAGTCCTGATTGAGTTCAGCTTAATCGGGCAGTCTTGTGCTGTGAGGGAAGCCAGCCTGAGGACAAAGCTGATATGAGAGTAGAGCTTAGAGAATTACAGGACAAGGGAGTTGCATGTGCAGACAATTAATTTTGTAATAATGGCACAATGGTATTACATTTGATATGTATGGAATTTTATTTAATACATAAATTATACAAAATTTTATTTAATACAGATAAAGAACTTGAAGAGAAGCTAATTTCAGATAAAACTTTCACCATGAAGAGTATTGGTCATTTAAAAAATACCATTAAATTAAGGAAATTATGAAAACAATTAAGAATTTAGCACCAACATATTTTCTCCTAATTAAATGCTCCAATTTGAGAGAGTATTCCTGTGACGGAGAAAGAAATTAGCATTGTATACTTTCTTCTCCTCTCCTTACATTTTTTTGTTTGAGAAGACTCATGACATTTATGGTTTTCTGCACAATAACTTCCCTTTTTTGGAGGGGTCTTAGTTCTACACATAAATGGATTTACTGCTCATTCATTCCCTTCCCATGGCTTCTCCATCCTGGCCGCTTTGAGCCTTCTTGTGCTCAGCTGCAGCTCACTCTTGAGCCCTGTTTTTATGATGGAGGCTTCATGAGGATTGTATTTCCTCACTTTCACTGTAGAGACTACATGCTCTTATTTTTGTAATTAAGTGGCAACCTAACTACATATACTTTTCTTGATACCACTTCCTTTCCCTTGGAATCTCATAAACACTACTTCAGTTTTTTACTGGCATTAAATATTACTAGGAAGTCTCAGGCTAACCTCATTTTTCTCCCCTTATAGATGACTGTTTTTATTTATTTATTTTTTAAAATATATTTCTTTATTGTTTTCAGAGAGGAAGGGAGAAGGAGAGAGATAGAAACATGAATGATGAGAGAGAATCATTGATTGGCTGCCTCCTGCACACCCGACACTGGAGATGGGGCCCGCAACCCAGGCATGTGCCCTTGGCCAGAATCGAACCTGGGCCCCTTCAGTCCGCAGGCCGATGCTCTATCCACTGAGCCAAGCTGGCTAGGGCTAGATGACTGTTTTTAATTGAATGGAGGAAGAATTCTTCCTTTATTTCTGAATTTCTGTAATTTAACTATGATTCATTTCTACCTCAGTCACTCTGAATCAGATTTTCAAAGTAAAGCATATTTCTTTCAGTTTGCAGATTTAAGTTTCTACACTTTAGTGTCATTTTCCTTTATTGTAACTATGAATGCCTATCTATTCTTTTGTTTGTTTGGCATCTCTACTTTAGGAAGACAAATGACTTTTATGCTGTTTTTTTCCTTGCTCTCCCTTCTTATTCATCATCATAGCTCTAGTTGTAATTTTGCTGCCTCTATTTCTATGTTCATTTGATTATCTCAAACTTTTCATACAACATTAATTTTATATTATTTTAGCCATGTTTGTTCTGATTCTTGCTATTTAGAATTTTCTTACTATATCAGAAATTGTGTGTTTTGCTTCTCAATTTATTTTCTTAGCTCTGCCATGGTCCCTTGCTTTGTATTTTGTTGTTATAGCATTTTATCTTTGAGCTATCATTGTTCCTCTTATCTTTAAACACTTAATTGAATTTCTTTACTAAGGTCTTTATAGTGCAGAATGTTGGTAGGAAATCAGCCAGTGCTTCCTGGATTACATGTTCTACTGAAATTATTTTTCTGAACTGTATAGTATTACATCACTTCTTTCATCTTGCTCATGACTGATTTAAAAAGCTCCATTCAGATGCTATTGTTCTGATACAGTACAAGCTAATTCTTTTTGATACCTAATGTACTTCTGACACAAATTAGTTTATCTTTCAGCACACTTATACTCTCTCCCTGGCTTCATGAGAGGAGAATAATTACCTTCCTTATTGATTTTGTACTTCCCATGTGACACTGATTTTGGACTTCATATTTCAAGGCCAATAGAATGTGAGCAAAATGTCATGGAGAGGCTTTGAATGTGTTTGCATGATGAGTTAGACTCCTGAACTTCCACCTTCTGCCATGAGAGGAACATGTTCTGATTAGTTGCTAGTCCCAGAACGAAGAGCTATGTGGAGCAGAATTAAATCCAATCCCAATCCTTGAGCTAATCCATGAGTCTTCCAGCTAAGCCCGGGAGTATTACAACTATTCTGTTGACTCATGAGTAAGAAAAAGAAATGTCTTTTGTATTCTCTAAATCATGGGGTTGTTTGTTATTCAGCCTTACTGCTACATAAATGGATTAATACATATCTCCCCACTTTATATGGATATTGTTTCTTCCTCTCAAATTGATTGTTTTCAGTGTACTGAAGACAGGGAAGGGGTTAGTGTAGCTGAGGCTAAGACAAACCTAGGTAAGAGAAAGCCCCTTACATGTCCTTATGAGGGTGATATTTCATTCCTATGGCTTTGACAATTTCTCTCTTTTAGTTAATACCATGGAAGATGCTAATTCTTCTACTGACCTGCATCCTAGCTTTGGTATTTTGGGGCTTTTACCTCTGAGTTTTCTCTAACCTTTTTCAGAGCTGTTTAATCATTGCCTTAATCAGCTTACCCTCAAATTGGAGAATATCAATACAAATTCTTAGACTATTACTGAGATACACTTTCCTTCCTTGCCACTAGCTCTAGGGAAAGAGGAATTCATTTATGTATCGTGTAGAAATGCCACATGGAATACTTAAATAAGCCATAGACACAAGTTCAGATGTATTTTTGTACAGGAAGTACATTGCCTATTTAAAAAAAATCTAGCTGAGAAGAATTTTTTCTAAAATTATGTTCTAGTATATATCTCAAGTATATATTGCTTCAAATTTAAATAATACTCATTTTAGTACTGCAGAAAATATCTAGGGGAACTCAGCTCTTATAAATGTAGAAGGATTAAATATCAACACTAAGGTGGACAGATGAAGACTTGCAAACATTACCATGCTATGGTTGTTTTTTTAAGATTTCATACTGTATATGCCATATATTGACTACTAGGAAGTCAATTGAAAGTCAGTAAAATGAGATATTTCTTTAGCATCTTATACTATACCTAAAAATGAATATTTAAATTTGCTCATGCCACTTTATGTACAGGAGTCCACTAATTTATACATCCTTATGCCAGCTAACTTGTGATATTATGAGTATGTTATTTTTGCTTGATTTAAACCTGACCTAATTTATTGAGGTGAGCTGGTGCATGACCTAGGAGTTTTCAAATACTCCATTAGGAATGGATTTAAGTATTTTTTATTATTATTTAATGCATCAGCAAATAGAGAAAATGGCTTAGCAGAATCATCTTTCATCTAAAACTGGTAAAGGGATCTGTATCAATATTTGCTGGAATTAGCATGTAGTAGATTAGGTTATGAATTATACAACAATAATATTTATTTTAGAAATTGGCCTTCTTTGCAAAGGCCAGCTTTATTGGGAAGTAAGGGAGGAAGGAGAAATGATTTTAATGCATATCAATTTTAACAGTTCTCTTATATTATACCAAAGAATTTATACCTTAAAAAAAGACTAAAATGTATTCAGCGAAATGTAGGCAATGAAACCAAATGGCGTTGGTCTGTGTAGCAAGTTATCCTGCTAATAAAGTGGAATGGAAGCAAATTATCATGAATTGAGGAAAACCATCTCTTGTTGGCTGGCATAGGGTCATTTAGAATTTAAATCAACTTTAATTACTGGTAAGCTGAATTGTTCATTAATGGTTTGTCTGTAGCAACAAAGATAGCAAATTTAACAGTGTTGTGAAAATACTACAGTACAGCACCTTCAGTCATGGGCATTGCCTGGAAATGCAATTAAAGTTGATTTACCCAAGATCATTTATTAAATCAATGGCAACAAAGCTTTCAAAATCCTAACTTCTGTTTTTGTGTGAGTGTGTGTGTGTGTGTGTGTGTGTGTGTGTGTGTGTGTGTTTCTTGTGGCTTCTACTTTTTGAAGTATGCTCTCTTAAAACTAATTAACCATAGATTTTTGTGATTTCTTAATTAGCAATAGGGAAGGTGGTATGTTTGTGTTGTAAGTATGGAGTTGCTTGCTAGGATTGATAGAGAGCAACTACCATCAGCAAATTCTCCAGTGGGTTATTCTGATTCACGTGAATTGGGTTCATATGTATTCCTTTCAGGCCAAATGGAGAATACTGTATGAATTATTCTAGAGTTCAAAAAAATTTCAAATTATTGATATATCTGTTACAAAAAATTAGAAGTATATGTCTTATTTCAAGACTTCCTAAACACAACGTTTGACCCAAGTTTGAGGCATAACTCGGGAGTGAAAATAAACCTCTACTTAAAAGCTGACCTGTCTTTTCTTAGCAGACAGTCAGAGGGGTGCTCACAGAGCAGAGCTGTCATGGCATTGGGTTAACTGTGACATTTTGAAATGATTGTGGCTGTAGAACTTCCTGCAGGCAGTTACTGCTTGCTTTGTTAAATTGTACGCATTTTTCAGTCAAACATTTTCCTGGCTGCATCAAAGGTGTTGAGTAACTGTGTTAACCTTGGTGTGTTTTGGCAATAGAAGATCAAGTAGAAGTCAATAAATGTCTCCCACAGCCCTGATAAACTCCCTGGGCACAAACGGAGGTGTTTATGAGCTGTGGGGGACAATTTGGTCAAGTATACCTTTTCCTTCAAATTGCTTATTGCCATTTTAGTGTTAGCAGAACATATTTCAAGTCACTTCTTTGACAGAACATATTGGGTGGCACTGGGTGCGTAAGCTTCTGTGTTTTTATGAGAAAGATGTCAGTTACCCATTTTTGTGCACTGTTATCTTTTAGCTTTAAGTATCCACTGACTGGTAAGCTGGACTTTGATCTAATATTGTTTTTCTTCATTTTGAGCACATCTACCTAATCACATCTCTTTACAAAAAAACATTATGATGGGTGCCCTTAGAATTATAACATTAAATGCTGTAGGGAGGAAAATACTTTAGAAATGAATTCAAATTTGTAATTAGAGTTGCTTTACTTGAGTTGACTGTTTACAGTGTTCTTCTGCTTTAAATTTATGTTCTAAGGATAATCATCATTTTTACAAAAACAAGTACATTCTAACTAGAAGAAAAAAACAAAACAGATGTCCTTTTAGTTTTTCAGAAGTAAAAAACTGAAAATATGACTTAGGATTTTACTTATATTCATATCTCTCTCCTAAAAAGTTTGTTATCTTATATCATCCTATCTAATAATAGAGAAACATGGTAATTAACCGTAACTTTGCTACCCTTCCTATCGGCTAATCAGTGAGATATGCAAATTAACTGCCAACCAAGATAGCGGCCAGCAGCCAGGCAGCCGAAGCGAACATGAGGCTTGCTTGCCTCAGTGAAGGAGGAAGCCAACGTTCCCCGCCTGCCACTGCTGGACTCTGAGTTGCAGTCAAAGAAACAATGTTGCAATTATAGAAGCTAAACAATCCCCAGAAACCTGCTTTCAGCCAGCCAGCCTCAGAGCTGGAGTTGCAACAGTGTTTCAATTATAGAAGTGAAACAAACCCAGAGACTTGCTTTCAGCAGCTGAGGTCTCAGAGCTGGAGCCGAGCCTCAGAGCTAAAGCCAGCTCTCAGTTCCAGTGACAGCCATAGAAGGTAAATAAATCCCAGAATAAAAAAAAAACAGAAAAAAAAGGAGAGGTTGGGAGCTTCAGTCACCCGCCAGCCTGAAAACGGCCCTCAGCCCCTCACCCAGACTGGCCAGGCACCCCAGTGGGGACCCCCACCCTGAAGGGGGTGTGACCAGCTACAAACAGCCATCATCCCCTCATCCAGGCTGGCCAGGCACTCAAGCGGGATCCCCACCCTGATCCGGGACACCCTTCAGGGCAAACCAGCCAGCCCCCACCCGTGCACCAGGCCTCTATCCTATATAGTAAAATGGGAATATGCCTCCCAGCACCGGGATCAGCGGAGCCATGAGGTCTCCTGGCACCAGGATCAGCAGAGGTGTGAGGCCTCCTGGCCCCAGGATCAGCGGAGCAGTGAGGCCTCACTGCCCCTGTGTCAAGGGGAACCACGAGGCCTCCCAGCACTGGGATCAGCGGAGCAGCAAGGCCTCCTAGCACCGGGATCAGCTGAGCAGCGAGGCCTCACTGCCCCGGTGTCAAGCGGAGCTGCGAGGCCTCCCATCACTGGGATCAGCGGAGCCACGAGGCCTCCTGGCCCCTGGAGCAGCGTGACAGGGGGCAGCGCCCAACCCCCCCCCCCCCATCACTCTGCGGCTGTGTGTGTGACAGGGGGTGGGGCCATACCTCCCTATCCGCCCGGCTCTGTTTCGTGACAGGGGAAGGCACCCCAACCCCCTGATTGGCCCTGCTCTGTGCCTGATAGGGGGGAGCTCCCCAACCCCCTGATCGGCCCTGCTCTGTGTGTGACGGGGTGGAGCTGCAACCTCCCCTTCGTCCCTGCCCTGAGTGTGAAAGGGGGGAGTGCCCCAGCGCCCTGATTGGTACTGCTCTGTGGGTGACGGGGCGGCGCCCCAACCCCCTGATCCGCCCTGCTCTGTGTGTGACAGGGGGCGGTGCCCCAACTCCCCTATCAGCCCTGCTCTGTGTGTGACAGGAGGTGGCGCTGCAACCTCCCCATCGACCCTGCCTTGAGTGTGACGGGGGCGGTGCCCCAACCCCCCAATTGGCCCTACCCTGAGCGTGACTGGGGGTGGCATTGCAACCTCCTGATCAGCCCTGCTCTGTGCATGACAGGGGGCAGTGGCCCATATCCCTAATCGGCCCTGCTCTGAGCCCAACCAGAGGCTGCACCTAGGGATTGGGCCTGCCCTCTGCCACCCGGGAGCAGGCCTAAGCCAGCAGGTTGTTATCTCCTGAGGGGTCCCAGACTGTGAGAGGGCACAAGTGGGGCTAAGGGACACACACCCCCTGCCAGTGCACAAATTTTTGTGCAGCGGGCCTCTAGTAGAGAATATAAATTTCTTAAAAACTCTAATATTTTAAAATTTAAATGTTGGTCAAAATATATTTTTTTTGAAATGAAAGTTAAAAATCTATTATCCTTTGTGGTAAATATTCAAGCTGGCATATTTTAAAATGAAGTAAATGTAAAAGGTTAAAAAATTCATGATTCAACTTTTTCTCTCAATTTCTTCTAACACAAAGGAAAAAAATGATTTTGCTTAAATTTTGGCATACTTTATACTTTGACTCTAGAGACAGATATGTAATAAGTAACTATTTGGGCAGAACAAAAGAAACATTATTTAACTTATTGAAATATATTTAAAGTAAGGTTATTATTTAATTTATTTAGTGATTCTGGAGGATATTTAAATTTTTCCTTGGACTTCTGATAGGTACAAATTACAATGTAATCTGACATTATTTTTTTCTAAAATGTAGCGTATATGTAATAATAAAGTTTAGTGCCTATGTGATAAACTAACCACTGCTTTTAGAAAGGGTAATGAAGGTTTTACAGTCTGGTTTTTAGGCAAGATTATATCCAGCTGGCCTGGAATTCCTGGTGATCTTTACTGTAGACTTCATAGCTTCTAATAGTGCCCTGATCAATTTCCTAGGAAACTTCATAAGTTCCTCCTTGAATGTAGCTCAGGACAGTTTCAGCTCTGCATTTTCTACCACCACTGCCTGCATTCATTCACAGCCACTTCCTAATCTGTTCTATTATCTTTTGATTGTTGTAATATTGTACTATTTTACTAAAGTCACAAATAACTACCTATTGGCCCAAACAAATGACTTCTTTCTGCATCTTATCCTTTTATGTCCTTGCCCCCTGTGAGGCCATTGACAATTTCTTTCTTCCCTTCCCTCCTCCTTTGACCACAGTGACACTGGTGTTCCCTGCTAGGACTGCTCTTTTTCAGTCTGCTCATGGGATTTCTCATTCATCACCACAATTCCAACTCTCACTATAGGCTGCTGACTCCAGAATTTTTCTCTATTGCTGACATCTCTTGACTTTCAGATCTTTAGTTCCAATGCTAGTTGATGGACATGGGCTCTGTACTTATGTTCTTGCCTAATTTGCCATTTCAGTATCCTTCACCTTTGCTTCAGACACTCATTATCCCCCTCCTCCAACACTTTTACCTACCTCCTCTCCCCTAACAGTATTGCCTACGATCAATTAGTCATCAAGTCTATCAGAAATGTTTTCAAACATTTCTTAAATTGGCCTTTTCTTTTCCTTTTATTTTTGCAATTGCCGTTCCCTCTTGGTTGTTATAACTGCTGGATAATTGATTTCTCTGCTTTCTATATTTCTCCTCCTCTAATTTAAACTCTACAATAACTCAAATGTTACTATTTAGAAGGATCCAATTCAATTGTGTCACTTTCCTGATCACAAACGTTGTTCACGCCTTCTTTTCAAGTAAAAGTACACACTCTATCTTCCTGGTATTCGAGGCCCTCCACAATCTGTCTTTACACATTTTAGCGACGTTTATTTCCTATATATCCTTTTCTAAACTCCATGTCTCATCTCCAATTTTTATACAAACATTGTGTTTTAAACATTTCACCCACAATATTTTGTTCAACTAGTTTATTGGGAAGTCACAATTCATTGAGTTTTAAATATGGCATAGCTTTATTCCCCCCCTCCCCCAGTCATGCTCTTACTTTTCCTGAAATAAATCATCCTTGCTCTGGGAGTGTCGTCACTTCTTTTCATGACATTAGCTGGCTTCAGTTTTGTGACAGTCTTATTTCAAGGCTCAGTCCTGATTCAAAGTCTTTCATCTTCCCAGTATAAGGTAGGGCCTTGGCTCTTGTGACTTGCAGGGGGAGTTGAGGATTGGTTTGTGGTCTGCTTTTCATACACCGCTCCCTCTCCGCACTAGCTCCTCCAGTGGCGATTGAAAGTGCAAGAGGAAAAATGCAGATGTCCTAAGTTACTCGCCTCTTCTTGTTTGGCTCATTGGAATGCTGGTGGCAGGTGGTGGCTTCAGCCTGCCCATCAGTGAGGGTCTTAGAAGAGCTCTTTATGCTTTCACAGCTCCTTGGAAGGTTTGGCCAAATTGTTTGGTTGACTTCCAGCTATTGGCATCATCATGACACATTCTTCTGATAGATGAGAGGTTTTTTTTCTTTCACTACTCTGATGATCTCAATACAACCTGCCCACCTGGGGCAATTCTCAGGCTTGTGGGCATCTGTGGGATCCAGGGTTTCAAGGAAGAATGGCCTGACCCATTTATAGTTTGGCAGTCTTCCCCTCTCTCCATTTATTTCTTCTCCTGCTTGAGTAGTAGAGGGAGATTGGCTTGTAGCCCGGATGTTCCCCAGATGGCTAATAAAGGAACAAAAAGCTGTTTCTATATCTTATGTGGTCAGGGGAAAATTGGCAAAGTCACTTGTAAAACCAGTGTTCATGAGCAGAGCTCCATTTTCTAGCCCTTTGATAGCCTGTTTTCACAAGCATTAGTACCACTCCCCTAAAAGGGGGCCTCTTTCCTAATCTTGTGCTGTCTATTATGGTAGCCACCAGCTGCATGTGGCTACTGAGTTCTTGAAATCTGACTGGTATTGATTAATACATATTGTATGTGTAAAACACTTTAGATTTCATAGACAGAATGATAAAGAATATAAATTTCCTGATTTTCAAAATACTTATATATTAAAATATGTTATTTTAGGTACTATGTTATTAAAATTAATTTCATCTGTTGTTTTACCTTTATTGTAACAATGAGAAAATTTTTAATTATATATGTGGCTCAGATTATATTTCTATTGGATAATGTTGCTATGAGGGACAAGAAATGTCAAATAAACTCTACATAAAAATTTGTTTTACTTTATAGAATCCATTAAAAAGTTTTCCTTGCCCTAGCTGGTTTGGCCCAGTAGATAGAGCATTGGCCTGTGGACTCAAGAGTCCCGGGTTCGATTCCAATCAAGGGCACATGTGTGGGTTGTAGGCTCGTTCCCCAGTAGGGGGCATGCAGGAGGCAGCCGATCAATGGTTCTCTATCATCATTGATGTTTCTATCTCTCTTTCCCTCTCCCTTCCTCGCTGAAATTTTATATATATAAAGTTTTTCTCTATTTATGCTGTCCATTTCTAAAAGCATGGAACAGAATTTATTTGACCTGTATATTGGACCAACTGGTCATTCCACCTGGATTATAAGTATTAGATGAAAGTCAAGATATTTTTTAATCTGTAAACTTAATAAACATTATACAGGAAAATGTACAGCCCTATAAAAACCAACCAATGTTAAGGCATGACATCAATAAAATGGTGCAAGTTGTTTAAGTTCTGGTCTGGATCTCCAGCGAAGTTCTGTTTAGGATCTCCAGCCAGGTTCTGTGTCCATGGTCTCTTGCTAGGTTCTCCAGCCAGGTTCTCCAGGTTCTCCAGCCAGGTTCTGTAGCCATGTTCCCTCGCTAGGTTCTCCAGCCAGGTTCTGTAGCCATGTTCCCTCGCTAGGTTCTCCAGCCAGGTTCTGTCCAGGTTCTCCAGCCAGGTTCAGTCACCAGGTTCTAGTCAGGTTCTCTTGCCAATTTCTGTAGTCAGGTTCAGTCCAGGATCTTTTGCCATGTTCTCTCGCTAGGTTCTGTCTCTAGGTTCTGAGGCCAGTTTCTGTCCAGGATCTTTTGCCATGTTCTCTCCAGCGAAGTTCTTCTGTCTCTAGAGAACGTTCTGTGTAGGTTCTGTGCCAATTTCTGTCTCTCCCTCAATCTCTTGCTGTCTTGTTACATCTGTATTTATACCAGTTGATTCAATCCTATCAATCTCTATTACAAAGGTTAGGGCGTTTCTTATCTCCGTTCCAGGGAGTAAAGATTATGTAGCTTAAGCATGATTGTTCGTAGTTAAAGTGATTAATTACCCGCCTGGCACTTAGTTGAGGGGTTTTAATCCCTCCCTAACTTCAGGGGAAAATCCCTACCTGGGGAAACAACCTTTCTCAGAGAGGAGACCTTGGCTAAAACACACAGTGCCAAGAAGGTGAGCAAACATATCAAGAACAGTATGCCATATATGCCAGGTCCCTTGAAACAGCAAGGATGGACCGGCTCCCGGCAAATTCCCCCTTTTTTATTTTTTAAAAGCAGGCATTAAAAAGAAAAAAAAAACCCCAAATGCTCTCTTGTATCCATTTTAAGAGTAGGATTGACGCTTTCCGCTATTACCTGAGGCCTGATCTATCACCCCAGGGAGAGCTTGCCAATCCTGCACTTTCCCGCGGTGGAAAGGCTGCAGTGGGGTTAAGGATAAGGCTCCTTGGGCCTACCTCCTCCCATGCCTTTACATTTACCTTTCCTTCCTCAGAAAAGCATGGACATACTTCTTGTATAAAACGTTCTGTCTGACTAGGAGTAACCTTAATTCCTCTGCTAGCAAGCATATGTGTTAAAAGATCAATACAGAGTCTTATTTCTTTAGACTCAGTATGGCATATCTTCTTAATCTAAAGATCAATACAGAGTCTTCTTTCTTTGGACTCAGTATGGCACATCTTCTCAATTTAAGTTCTGTACTATCCACCTTCTTACCCTTCTTATTCTTTATAGGGGGGTCTGTAGCACCCTGGTGGAGTCCTATCCGTCCCAAATATGGGGGTTCTCAATGGGGGGGGGCTTACCTATGGGAATCCTGTTCCAGGGGTTCCCAAAGGTGTGGACGGAGTCGGCGAAGACTATCCACCCTCTTCCTACGGTGGAGTCCTATCTGTCCCGAGTGTGGGGTTCTCAATGGGGAGGGCTTACATAGGGGAATCCTGTTCCAGGGGTTCCCAAAGGTGTGGACGGAGTCGGCGAAGACTATCCACCCTCTTCCTATGGTGGAGTCCGATCCGTCCCGAGTGCGGGGCGCTTACCTAGGGGTCCCTGTTCGGGCGCCATGTTAGTATTACCAAAATATTGCAATTATTTTTGAAAACTAATCTAAAAATGCATCCTTTCCCACAATTGAAGTCTGACTTTAGGTTGAACACTCCTTACTGAACTAAAACACATTGTTTATATCTACTTATGTGAGCAGGGGGACATAGGTTATATTATTAAATGAAATGCACATTTGCTTTTTTTAAATTTAAAATGATAACATTCTAAACATTTATGAATATAAATCATCATTAACTATAGAATTACATGAATGTATCTCCTTGGAAAGCCATAGAGAATTGTTATAAGAACAGTAGACTCTATCAAGGTAACCTCTATTTTCTTATTACAGTCATTATGAACTATTTGAAAACTTACTTAAAATGAAGTTGTCCTTTTCCTTCTTCCTAGATGTCATATCTTCTTGGTGAAAGAAATGTATAAAAATATTCCCCTTTGATATCTGATTAAAGGTATAGTGTGCAATAATTGGTATTCTGATTGCACTCAGATTCCTCATCATCCCCATTTTTTGTTTCAATACTGTCATTATCACAGTTTTACATTATCATACTTACAGCATTTATGAGGTATGCAGAGAAGTTGTAAAAGATGAGAATTGTAGTTGTGGAACTTAGAAAAAAATATACATGAAGGATTCTGAGAAAGACATTTAATGGTGAAGTAATAAACATGAAAATAAGTAACAGTAAGTAAATGGCACCCAAACAAGGTATGTGACAGTGCTCTTCTAAATCCAAATGGAAAAGTTTGAAATTTCAATACCGTTGACCTAATCTATGTTACCTGTTTGACACTAGTAGAAATCTATTCTGTTTTCAAATTTCAGCTAGATTTTAGGTAGGCAGTATGAAGAGAAATAAAATGTTCAGATTTTGTTTTGTGTTTTGTCCGGGATTTATGCTGTAATGGGAAATTCTTTGAAAGTATAAAGCACATGACTGTGGCAGTGCTTTCATTCCTTTTGAGCTGCTATTTTGAGCTGCTAGTGCTGACCACATTTCTACTTAAAATGAATAGTTCTAAAAATGCTAAAATCACTTTACTATATGTGTAATTAAAAATGTAAGTACGTAGATTTTATTCAAAATAATGCATATAGAATATATATATATATATATATATATATATATATATATATACACACACACACACACACATACACACACACACACACACACATACACATATACTAGAGGCCCGGTGCACAAAAATTTGTGCACTCGGGTGGCAGAGGTGGGGGGGGGTCCCTCAGCCTGGCCTGTGCCCTCTTGCAGTCTGGGACCCCTCAGGGGATGACCACCTGCTGGCTTAGGCCCGCTTCCCAGGGGATTGGGCCTAAGATGGCAATCAGACATCCCTCTGGCAGCCCGGCAACCCTCGGGGTATGTCCACTTGCCAGCGGGGAGCAGGCCTAAACTGTAGTCGGACATCCTTAGCGCTGCTGAGGAGGCAGGAGAGGCTCCCACCACTACCGCTGTACTGGCAGCCATCAGCCTGGCTTGTGGCTGAGCAGAGCTCCTCCCATGTGAGAGCGCACTGACCACCAGAGGGCAGCTCCTGCATTGAGCGTCTGCCCCCTGGTGGTCAGTGTGTGTCATAGTGACCAGTCATTCACAGGCTTTCTGCTGTTAGGGTCAGTTTGCATATTACCCTTCTACTATATAGGATAGAGGCCTGGTGCACAGGTGGGGGCTGGCTGGTTTGCCCTGAAGGCTGTCCCGGATCAGGGTGGGGGTCTTTCTTGGGTGCCTGACCAGCCTGGATGAGGGGCTGATGGCTGTTTGCAGCTGGTCACACCCCCTTCAGGGTGGGGGTCCCCACTGGGGTGCCTGGCTAGCCTGGGTGAGGGGCTGAGGGCCGTTTTCAGGCTGGCGGGTGACTGAAGCTCCCAACGTCTCCTTTTTTTCTTTTTTTTTTTTTATTCTGGGATTCATTTACCTTCTATGGCTGTCACTGGAACTGAGAGCTAGCTTTAGCTCTGAGGCTCGGCTCCAGCTCTGAGACCTCGGCTGCTGAAAGCAGGTATCTGGGTTTGTTTGGCTTCTATAATTGAAACACTGTTGCAGCTCCAGCTCTGAGGCCTGGCTGGCTGAAAGCAGGTTTCTGGGGATTGTTTAGCTTCTATAATTGCAACATTGCTTCTTAGTGTAAAGCTCAGAGGCTGGCAGTGGCAGGCAGGGAACCTTGGCTTCCTCCATCACTGGAGCAAGCAAGCTTCCTGTTCGCTTCAGCTGCATGGCTGCTGGCCGCCATCTTGGTTGGCAGTTAATTTGCATATCGCTCTGATTAGCCAATGGGAGGCATGTCAGAGGTACAGTTAATTACCATGTTTGTCTATTATTAGATAGGATATAGATAATAACTTTTGTATTTAAAGAGAGATCAGCCTGGCCAGTGTGGTTCAGTATTTGAATGTTGACCGTGAACCAGGAGGTCATGGTACTCCCAGTTCAATTCTAGTTCAGGGGATATGCCTGGGTTTTCGGGGTTGATCCCCAATAGCGGGATGCAGGAGACACTCAATGAACAATTTTCTGTCATCATTGATATTTCTATTTCTCCTGCTCCCTAAGAAACCTCCCCTACCTCTAATATTACATTAGTTATTATAGTTGATTCACAAACTGCCTTCATAGGGGATGTTGGGGAAAAGGGACTGATCCCTTTGCTGAATAAAGAGTCAACCTTTATAGTTTGGTATCATAAACCTTAATAATATGAGTTCAATTAACCTTGTTAGACTCATGTCTAAACATTTAAGTTTCCCAATGCAGCAGGCTTAATTAGTGTCCATACTTTTATTCACATTGTTCCTGCTGTCTAGTGTGCTTTTCTTTATAGTTTCTTTTTGCTCAGATTTACAATAACCAACTGAAATGCTATATATTCTGTGAAAATGTTTTCTCATTCTACCTACCACAAAGAGCTTTCTTCTTGCTCCTATAAAGTAATTTGAAAAAACATTAAGTTATATGTATTACATGATCTAGAACTGAACATCTTAGGTACATAAAAATAAGACAGAAATTTTATAGATGTCATGACATTCACTATGCCTTAAGATTAGGCAACACTGTTGTCTAAGTCTAGTTTGAAGAAGTTAATTTCACAAAAATTTATTCACAATGTTACAAAAGTCTCTACTCTTCTCCCAGTTTCATACTTCCTCCAAATAACTGTATCTAATACAGTTATTTGCAAGGGAGACTTAAGGTAAATCAATTTCTATTTGTATTTTTCTAGATGTTGTCATCTTCCTTGCCATTCCCTAACTTTCATGCAAATTAGTGTATGATGATTGAAATACCTATTTTGCATATGGTTCAGGGAAAGTTCTCTCTAGTTTTACATCAGAAGGGACTAAACTTTATAGACCAAATGGAGACCATAGCCAAGCTGGTATGACTCAGTGGTTGAGCATCAACCTATGAACCAGGAGGCCAGGGTTCGATTCCCAGTCAGGGCATATGCCTGGGTTGTGGGTTCGATCCCCAGTGTGGGGGAGGCACACTGATTCTCTGTCATCATTGATGTTTCTATCTCTCTCTCCCTCTCCCATCCTATATAATAAAAGCCTAATATCCTGGGTGGATGTCAGAAAGTTGGTTTTGGCCCTATGGCAAAACAATTGGTCCCTATGATGTACACTGACCACCAGGGGCAGACACTCAATGCAGGAGCTGCACCCTGGTGGTCACTGTGCTCCCACAGAGGGGGCTCCGCTCAGCCAGACGCTGGGCTCAAGGCTGGCGAGCACAGCGGGGGTGGTGGGAGTCTCTCACGCCGCCTCTGTGGTAGTTGGACATTCCCTGAGGGTCCCCAGATTACAAGAGGGTGCAGGCTGGGCTGAGGGACCCCCCTGCCCTGTGCACGAATTTTGTACACCGGATCTCTAGTTACATACTATTATTATATGCCTTCATTCCTCCAATTATACCAGAAACCACAGAAGAGTGCTCCTGTGGTCGGGCAGCAGTGACACATACTCTCATCAGCCACTGCTCAGGTGTAGGAGCAGTGCCCAGTACTGGCGAGAGGCTAATTAAATTAATTCCAGTGGAAAGTGACAAGATGACTGAGCACAATTTGAGTGCCCCAAAGCCCTTCCCTTCCTCTCTATTTTCAGCATTGCACAGTCTCTTCTCTTTTGCATCTCATTCACAAACTTAATAACTGCCGGGTGATACCTGGTTCGTTTTGGTCTTCTTGTTCAAGCTGCAGTGTGAATATTTGGCTTGTTCTGTGACTGATGAGTACAGCAGGAGAGAGATGTAATTGCTTTGATTCCACGGAAGTAAATGGATACTCCCCTTGGAAACTCAACTTGCTTCATTCAGACTCAAACACGTCAGGCAGATGCAGGTGATCAATTCACAGCATATGATACAAGTGAATATCTTTCTCTTTTATGTTCTGGTTTTAATGGAATAGCAAACTAACATCTGCTGTTCTGAGCATCACAGATCTGTTCTTTTTGAGGTAAAGGTTTGCTGAGCATCGATATTTTGCTAAGAATGGAGTGTTTTGTGGCAATTAGACTATACCATATTTTGATGTTAAATTCAAATGTTCTTGGAAAGGTAATTTTATGTGTGTGTGTGTGACCTATTGAGCATGAGCTATGATAGATATAGTTACAAAGAAAAGGTACTTAATTGATAACGTTCTGGGAGTGGATAAAAGAATAGAGAAGAGAGATTTTTAAAGGATAATTCCCTATTGTCAATAGCATATCAGACATTCTTTGAGACTGGTCTCTATAGAGCACTTTTGTTCCAGATAAGGAATGATATTCAACACTGTACTCATGAGTATTTGCTGTGGTATTATTTGGTGTGTCTGAGAGCAATTTCTACCTATCAAGATAGACCGGCCTAAGGAAAGTAATAGTAACAGAACCTTTCTCTGAACCCTGAAATAATAGGGTTGCAAGCTTCCTAAGTGCAGTAGAGAAATATTAGAATGGCTAAGTATTAGAATGGCTAAATCAAGAGTTTAAATTTTTTCACTTTAACATGACTGATATTTTTAAGGGTAAGTTAGTTCATACATTTAGACAGTGGTATATCTAAGATTACATAAGTTACACCTGTTAATTTATTTTTCTGATGGAATAATCTAGGTTGCAATGCAGATCTTTATGTCTTGCTGGCATAACATTGGTAGTTGCAAAAAGGACATGGTGAAGCAGTGTAACTAAGGTTGCATAGCATCACATTTATAAAATGCAACCCAACATGCATCTTCTGCCTCATTCACACGCTATCTTAAAACACACACAAAATAATAGACAAAACCCAAACACCCCTGATTATAAAACAAAACAATAATAATAATTCTATTATTCTTGGCTCTCATACTTTATTTTACCTGAAAACTCTCAAAATTTCAAGCCCATTTAAGGCTGAACATTATTTTTAAAGGCACAACAGAAATACATTTTTTATTTATGAGAAAAACCATTTCTCAATAAAAATTAAAAAAACAACAAGCAGGATTTCTCAGTAGTTATAATGGTGGCTTTGGGCATTATGTCCTGTTGTCAATCAATTTTTCCACCCTACAATCCAATATATTTTTGCTAAAAATTTACTTTTACTTAATAGCTTATGTGTAGGCTGCTCATAAGTGTTCATAGTCACATACTCAGGAGAACTGTAAATTATATACTATTTTATAAAGAATTTGGAGAGTTAAACTAAACATAAAAAAGTTGAAAGATTGGAAATTTCATTTTTTGATTTAATCAATAAAAATGAAGCACCTGTTTTGCCATAGTATAAAATAATAATAATAAAAAGTCAGGAATATGGCACCGTATTACTGCGGTTTCTAAAGTTATCAAGCATTCCTGTTGAGAGTGATTGGACCTATCAAGATATAAAAGAGCAGCTGGGGACATTTGAAGTGGCAATTTATATTTTGTGCAACCCTAGCCAGAGACATGAGCAGCAGCATGAAATGGTAAAAGTATGTTTAAATCAGGCCAAGATGCTCAAAAATCTTATCAAAAAGACAAATTAATATAAAATGGGCATCTTAATACAATTAAAGATACAAATATTTGGTTGAGATATTTATAATTTCAATTAATAGTTACTCAGAGCACTAGAAATAAACTGAATATTTAGATTACTTTTATTTACATTACTTTTAAAATATGGGATTCGTGATTACTACATTTATGTTTTAAAGATGACCTACAGTTGAAAATAGAAACCAGCATTGTATCAATTAATGTTTATTCAATTGGCAAGTACTCTTTAAGCAGAAGATTATCAGGGGTAAATAATTGATAAGGGAGAGGAGCAAGTAAGGGAGCCGGCAAGCTCAGTTTTAAATTTATTTTATCTATGAATAGTGGCAAAGATTAATGCTCATATTGGTAATTCAGTGTGAAGACTATATCAAGTTTCTTACAAATTATCTCTGTGCATTCTTTTAAAGATGCAAAACCAAATTTAGCAAAATAGCAGAAAAATAGTTTTCATTAGGGAACCCAAACTCTTCTCTTTCTACTCTGTATTTAAATATTTGACATATTAACAATTCAAGTTGCTGTCTAAAACTTATATGATCATTTACTAAGTATTCCCATAGCTACTTTGAAATGTTGTACAGTTCTTTTTCTTCAATGCAAGCAAAATATTTTGTATAAATAATTATATTAGCTCTAACTCTGCTTTTCTAAATGACAAACAAAAAAGTAGGTGATTGAGAACTTTCCCAAAACATCAAATTATGTGCAATTAATATCTGATTTGTCAAAATTTCAGCTATGGTGTATTTAATAATGGGGCTTTATATACCTGATTTCAAAGTGGAGGAAATCCTTAATTACCTTGAATGGATCAGGCTTAGAATTGTTTCTTCTATTACTCAGAGCTTATTGGTATTATTATGGAGTAATTGTGTAAAGGTGTAATTATTTTGCAACTATTCAGTAGAAATATCAATTAAAGTGGCTTTTTAATTTTTCAAGATTCTGTTTTCTTCTGTTGTCTGCATTGAAATCTGAAAGCATTCTAGGCTGTTTGTATCATTCTGTAGTTCAGAGGTTTTTAACCTGTTGCTCACGATCACATATCATAGAATAGGCCTGACTGATGAATTTGTAAACTGAGGGCAATTCTCTAGGGCAGAACCTATGCCATTTTTCCCCCATTAAAGAACACAAATTGAATGCAACCAAGGGAAGGTGATGTGGAAGGATAACCTTGAGCCATGCGAAAACAATGTTTGATAGTAAAGTAAATTATCTCACAAATTTGGCTCTCAGCATTATTAGGGACAGATTGTTTAGAGTGTACCATTGAATTTTGACCCTCAGTGAGGAGTTCTGATAAAGTGGTCCATATTTTTTTCTTTCAACATTCTTAAGTGACTTTTGGTTCTTGGCTGCCAGGGTTTGACAGTGGGATATCTTCTAATTTAAAATGATGGTCAGACAAACACTTGAAACAGCCTGGTCAGCCAGAATATACTCTCAGAATACATCACCTGGAAGATTCCTTTTTATTGTCCACTGAGGCAACATTTAATTCACTGTGGCTTTTCCTTCCTGGAGCTTGCCCAAGATATCTCTTAAAGTGAACATACATCTCAAAGATCTATTATGCACAGAGAGAATTTAAATACTACCAAATTTTTAGAGTAACTGCAAGCACGTTGAATAAATTCTGAGTTCCTGACCTTGGGAGAGTCATAGTCTATTGTAAGTAAGCATAATAACAGGCATGACATGAGTGTGTGTTGAAGGAGGTCACTGAGAGGATGTGGGTGCTGGTTGACCCCCAGGTGGGGCCAGGCAATCAGAGGCTCCTGCTCCCTCCCCGTACTTGGAATGTGCATTCTGCCCACCATTCCTATATCCTGCCAGCTGTTTCAAGGAGATAGGCTTGAGAGAATGAGGTGTTGTTGAGACCATCTGGCCTGAATATGTGACAACCCCATTAAGGCCTCTCTATAACCTTGAAGATTCTGGTGGGTTGGTGCAAAGGTCTCCTTATGTTGCAGGCACCTAGGACAAGCCTCATATATAAGTTCCTTCACTTAGTGAACCTGCCATCCACCCATCTGCAGTGGGCTGCCTTTTCCTTCAGTCTGTCCTTGCCCTTCAAGTCTAGAGTCCAGTTTCAGATTTCACCCAGGGAACTCTAGAAGTTGTCAGTTACAGTGAGCTGCAGGACCGCAGATAATTTTATATTTAATAACTAGGGGCCCGGTGCACGAAATTCGTGCACTGGGTGGGGGGGGGGGTTGTCCCTCAGCCCAGCCTGCCCCCTCTCACATACTGGGAGCCCTCAGGGGATGTCCTAGTGATGGCTTAGGCCCGCTCCCTGCTCCCCTTGGGGAGCGGGCCTAAGCCACAGTCTGGGCTCCCTTTGTGGGAGGCGACCGGGCTGATCAGGGGAAGGCACCAGCCCCATCACCTCGCTGCTGCAGGCACTGCCAGTCACCACAGCCACCAAGGTTTTTTCATCAACACGGACTCCAGTCACTTCACCATGAAAAAATGACAACTTTCTTTAGGCATTTTCAAGATTTGTCTTTCATATGATATGACATTTATTTATAATTTTTTTTTATCCTCACCTGCGAATGTGTTTTCATTTATTTTTAGAGAATGTGGAAGAGAAAGGGAAAGACAGAGAGAAACATCAAAGTGAGAGGAAAACTTTGATTGGTTGCCTCATGCATGAGCCCTGACCTGGGCCCCAGCCAGGGAGGAGCCTGCAACCTAGGTACATGCCCTTGGTCAGAATTGAACCCAGACTCTGCAGTAGGCAGGCCGAGGCATTATCCACTGAGCCAAACCAGCTAGGGCAGGATATTACATTTCTTAGCCCTCCAGCAGCAGACTTTCATTTTATTCTCCAGGAGAGTGGTGAAAAACCCTAGATCACCTTTTTGGATTCTTATTACCCAAGCTACTAAGAATATTACCAGTGGCATACAGGGAGCTTAGCCAATGAGTGGTCAGAAAAGGTGTTTCCTCTGTAGTTCACACCAGTCTCCGGCTTGGCCCCTCACACAGGCCTGACACCTCAGCCAGAGGCGTCGACCCACATCACCCTCTGATCGCTGGATCGGCCCCTTGCCCAGGCCTGACGCTTCCACCAGAGGTGGCCTGGGCAGGGGACCCCCATCTTCCCCCAATCACCGGCTCCAACCCCCACCCAGGCCTGATGCCTCTGGCCCAGGCATCAGGCCTGGGCAGGGGACCCCCAGACCCCTTTGATTGTTGGCTCCACCTCCCGCCCAGGCCTGATGCCTCGGCCAGAGGTATCAGGCCTGGGCAGGGGACCCCCATCTCCCCTGATCACTGGCTTCTGGGTGGCTTCTGGGGCCGGCCTGAGGCCAGGGATGGCCGCTTGCACTGGCGGCTGCGCTGTCCTGCCCTGCCTGCAGTATGCAAATTAGCCGCAATCTTTATTGGCAGTTAATTTGCATATCACACTGATTAGTCCATGGGAGGCGTAGCGAAGGTACGGCCAATTACCATGTTTGTCTATTATTAGATAGGATTGTTTTTCTCTTATTAATTTTCTACAAATTTGAATGAAATCTAAAGTTAATGAGCAAATACTATTTTTCTTCATAAAATAACACCCCCTTCTTTACATTTACTGTTAGAAAGAACAGCTTTTTTTTTCCCTGAGAGGATAAGCGACCTTGATATTGGCTTTCCCATGGTGGGGGTGGGGTGGGTGTCTTCCTACAATTACCTCTTTCTCTATTATTGAGCAGCATTAGAGTTGATGAGTGAAGGAAGTGCAAGTGAGAATATGAGAGTGAAGGGGCCAGTTACTCTTCCTTTATTCATATTTACATTAACAAAGAGGATGCTAAAGCTGAAAGAATTAGCTTATATTTATTGTTTAATGTAGCCCAACTGCCCTACTCTACATACGTGATTTCATTTTATCCATATAACAATCTAAAGGGTTGGGCATTGTGATTATTTTCTGTTTTACAAATAAGGAAAATTAGAGAGTTGACTTAATTTTCCCAACATCGCAAAGGTAGATCTAAATAGCCAAACTAAAATTTGAACTCTAATTGCAATTGACCAAAATTTTTAATGATATATCTGTAATGTAGAGGATTGGGCAAAAGTATGTTTACAGTTGTGCATATATGAAATACAGAGTTTATTCATGAAAACCTTTTGCTTCTCTAGGAAGTATTTTAAATACACATAGAATGTATCCAATACATTTTAATAAGGCCAGGGATTAAGTAACGTTCAAGAATTATTTGGGATCATAACAATATTATTGATCACTATGTTCCCAGTTTTAAACAGGATGTCTGTTGCATACAGAAGCTTAATTATTTATGGAACAAATTATTTAAATGAGTGAACTAGAAACAGACGGCTTATTTCAAAAAAAGTGGTATTAATAGCGAAGTGCTTTTTAAGGAGTCTTTCAATAGCATGCAAGCCAAAATGGAACCCACTCTAAAAAACTTTTTTTAAAATTTTATTGATTTCAGAGAGGAAGGTAGAAGAAGAGGGAGTTAGAAACATCAATGATGAGAGAGAATCACTGATCAGCCAATTCCCTCATAATTGAACCCACAACCCTGGGCATGTGCCCTGACCAGGTATCGAACCGTGACCTTTTCGTTCATAGGTTGATGCTCAACCACTGAGCAATCCTGGCTGGGCTCTAAATAACATTTTTAACCATTAGAAAAGGGCGTGTCTACCTTATACTCCTGAAGATCAGAGTAAATGCATGTGCCTCTAGTAGTTACCTAATTTTTATATTAAGAACTGAGCTCAAGTCAACCACATTAGGAGCATCTGGAGTTGGAGTTATCTGTATCTCCTAGTGAAGATACAGAATTTTCCAAAACATGCTGAATAGGCACACCTTAGTTGTAATCAATAACAACTAACTCTGGAGGTCTTAAAGTAATTTACTTTTATTTACGTTGTATGTGAGCTCTTAGAATCTGGGGGAATGATGAGATAGACTGTAACACAGAGAGTGATTATGGGAATCTGAAGGGCCAGGCAGCAGAAATCAGAGCAAGCATATCATAGTGCAAGAACAGGCAGAGTTCTTGCTACCTCTACTGATGGCCCTGAATCTGACTACTAACTTTTTTCAAGCCTTGTCTCACACTTTCATCATTAAACATTTCTCTTACCTGCAAGGGGACAGTGAGATGGAGAATCTGACTTCTGCAATAGTGAGAGGTGGCCATTTCCTCCCACTTGTGCCATAAGGAAAATCAGGGAAGGAGGGTGCTGGGTACTAAACAGCCACACAGAGAAGTATCTCACCCAAAAGGAGATGACCACATGTGGAATCCATCAATAAGACCATCTTCTCTTTTCAAACCTCAAGTCTAGTTGAAATGTCAGGAAATAATAATGGTATTTCAAAAAGGAATCCAACTGTGTTCCTAAAAGGATAGTGGGACACCTGTTGACAATATGGTATGTTTCCTTTTTGGATTAGATGGGAACATCAAAGCTGTGAGTGTGAGGATGCAGGGATATACTTTTTATAAAATGTACTAGTAAGACTCGGGTAACTACAATTCCCAAATCTTTTGTGCTAAAAGCTTGACATACCACCTACTACTAAATAGAATTGTGTCTCTCTTAGGTATAAAAACTTAGTCAAATTAGGAATTTTTAAAAGATTGTTAAAAATAAAAAGAAACCTTCAAGAGAGGCACTGAGGAGGGCTTGGATTTCCTGGGTATGTATGGTGGGAGTAGCAGTGCTGATTTACCTGAACCAGTTATTGCAGTGTTACCTACCTGCAGCAGGCTGGAGACAGGTGTTGAACTTAATTTTGCATATACTTCTTGTATCCAACAATTTGCAAGAAGACAGAGCAGAGGGAAAAGAAACATTTTCCTAATTATTGTTTTCCAATGAGCATTTCCTAGATATTTAATAAGCTGAATCCAGAACTTGTAATTTGTAGAATTTTTTGGTACCTTTGGAATGAAAGAAATGGGCGCGGTGAAATCTCAGTATACAGCCTATATATATATATGTATGTATATATATATATATATATATATATGTATGTATATATATATATATATATATATATTTACACACACACACACATATGTATATATATAGATGTGTATATATATGTATATATATTTGGTATATGAATAATACATGGTGGAAAACATGGCAAACGAGCAAGTAACTATCAAGAGAAATGTGCCCAAGTTATTTCAGAGCCCTTTAGGAGATATCAAGGATTAATAGAATTATAAGGTACTTTGAACAGCACATATGAATGGGCTATGGAATCATTACCCGATTCTTAAATACATCTACCTTCCAGTATGCAATAATGAAAATGATTGGTGAAATTTCAATGGGCGTTATTTTGTATATCTTCAGTTATGAGACTAAGACTAATATATAGAGCAGAAAACTTCCTATGATTAGAGTGTCAGAGTGTCAGATTGGTCTAGGGGTATTACCATATAACGGTGCTGATAGAGGTAAGCAAGAAATTACTTTTGTCAGTGTCTAGAGATTATATCATTTTGATAGTATGTTTCACAGTGATTTCTGAAGTCCTTGCTAACTTTCATGCTAAATGGAGAAGATGGTCTGTGATATGATGTGCCTAGAGCTACTAGCATATTGGTTGATGATATTATTTTGGCATAATTGTATTAACACAAGATATGCGCTCCTTGAGATCTTAGGCCTGATGTTGGTGAAATTATACCCTAGACAAATGATCATTATGCATCAGTAGACAAAATATACAGTACCATTCAGAGCATATTAGACTTAGAACAAGTGGTTTTGTTAATTTTAAAATTTATTTTTATCACATGGTAGATTCTGTGAAATGTATAACAGAATAACATCTTGCAATCTGGTGTAAATATTAACAACCTGTGTTGTCATCCCAGGAGGTTGGAATTGGGTGTATGGGGGTAGAAATATTAATTTTACCTGCATTATATTTTCATTAATATTTTACAAATGTAATTTCAAACAGTACTTCTTAAAATTTATAGATTCACAAAATTGTATTTTAATTTCACCATCCCTTTGCTCTTGATGCTTATTATATTTATTTGAAGACAGTGGTCATCACCATATCAACTGGAACTTAAAGGAAATAAGAATATTTCTTTAGCAGGTTTATTGAGTCTGAAAGATTTTATCTATATTCAATTCATCAAGTCTCATTTTTAAAGCTGTGATTGGAAGAAAATACTGTTCTTGCTACCTTAGTTGTGAATCAGTGATAAGTCTTTTGAAGCAAAAAACTGATTAGTAGTTATTCTGTGGTTGGATATAAGAAAACTTTTATATTAAAAAATAAACACCCCCGTCCAAAAAAACCCACAAACAAACAAAAAATAAAGGTTAGTGCACAATTAGCCAATAATACTAGATTTTTCCTTTGGCTTAGGTAGTTTCTGATCATGGTCTCAACCCATACTGGAATTAAATTTATTTCTGTGTGCATTTTTACTTCTTTAGACATCAGTAACCCTGAACTGGAGGATTGTGAAGGTTCATGGAAAGTACCAGTCATGGTCCAGAGGAATAACTGAAACAGATGCCTAGGAGACAGCGTGCTTTTCTCTGCCAAAGGTATGCCAGTGTTCTGTTGTGTTGTGTTTTTTTTTTTTCAATTTAAAAAAAGTTATGATGGACAAATATAGAAACAACCTCGTTTCAGAGGCAATAGTTCGCTATTTTGAAAAATGAAATTTGATAAGACAATTAGTATGATGCCTGTGAGTAGATTTATAAACACAAATCATGTATAGCTATTTTTCTAACACACGATAGATAGAAAACATATTTTGTATATTGGTAAGGCAACTTATGCTTCCAGTGACAAAGTATTACTAAGTCCAAGAATTTCTTACCCATAATGTATCTTACCTAACAGAAGCAGGTGTCTTCACACAAAGCATATGAATGGAAGCTATGTTCTCAATCATATACAGTGTGTCCCCAAAACAGCATATATAATTTGAGTAATGATAAGGGCAGTATTTATTAAAATACATTTCATTTTCAAAATGTAATAGAATTATCCCAGACCTCATGGCTCAGGGTTGAGTGTCTACTTAGGAACCAGGAGGTTATGGTTCAATTCTGGTCAGGGCATATGCCGGGGTTGTGGGCTCCATCCCCAATGTGGGGCATGCAGGAGGCAGCTGATCAATGATGCTCTCTCATCATTGATGTTTCTCTCTCTCTCTCTCTCTCCCTTCCTCTCTGAAATCAACAAAAATATATTTTTACAAAAGTAATGGAATCAGCTATTAAAGTGTATGCATATTTTGGGACACTCTGTATATGCTACAAAGAAGTTACTCAAAGTGCAACAAATATCACATCATTGGATTTTAAGATATTTTAACTTTAAAAGGTAATGGAATTTCTGTATTTTCTGTGGCAAATTAACAATGCCATATACCACCTTGAGTGCAATATTGATTATATCACTTTATAAAATCTACTCGAGGTTTAAGTTACTGAATTTAGCATCTTATTGGTCTGATAATTGCATTTCAGTTTGCTTTGGGAAACCGTGCCTGGATTAATTGAGTCATTATAGTTAAAGTTGGTAATAAACAATAATAGGAAATATTTTTCTGTTTAAGTGCTGTTATTGCCTTTAACCATTTTGAATTATTAAACTATCCAAATCAATACTGCTCACTTATTTTTAATGATGAGTTCAATGACATAAAAGAAAACAGTTTTAGGAAATGACTTTCTTTTTGAAGCTCAGCACATGATGCTATGTATGTAGAGGGCAGAGTGAACTTGCAGCAGCTTTTGGCAGTTTTAAAATTATTGTTAATTAACTTTTCTGCTCAAATTCCTGCAAGCTCAACTGTAGTTGATGAGTTATCGTGCAAGAGCCAATAAATCCTGAAGTAATTTCATAAACATAGTTATTTAACCTAAATTGGATTCTCCATCAATTGAGACAATCAATTTTTAAATGCCATATTATTGTGAGTTTTAATAATACTGCTTTATGCTTATATTGGTTTACACTTAAAGAACTTAACATTTGTGCATTTTAATATTTCTCTGGGCAAAGTACTAAACTAGGAATATAACTCATAGTAATGTGTATGAAATGTATATTTAAAATATATTTATTTGCCAAATCTGATATGTAGCAAAGATGCCATGGTTTTTGATGCAAAGAAGAGAATTATGAATCAGTAGCTCTCAGCTGTAGTTTCAACCTTACCAACTATAATTTACATGAACTTCAACAAGATTTCCTGATACTCAGTTTATGCCTTGGCAAATGGAAATGATGCACCAAATTCTTGTAAAGGTATAGAGTTAATGTATCAGAAATGTCTTGAAAGTCTTTTACAAACACAGAGGATTATTTTTATCTATTTTTCATGAATTCAGGTTTGTTAAAATCACATTCTATATTTCTATATAGCTATTTTTATATTATGAAAATTGTTTCAAATTTGTTTCCTAAATTAATATGGAATATATCTATGTGTGTGTGTGTGTGTGTGTGTGTGTGTGTGTGTGTGTGTGTGTGTGTGTATTTTTTCTTAATTTAAGATTCAATATGCTTGCTTTAGAGGATTCTACATTGACAAATAAGATGGAAAAATGATCTCTTAGATAGTACAATATGCAAAGGAGATCCTGGGTTAAAACTGGAATATTTATTTGATTTTGAAAGAATTTTAGGAGTGGCGATGCATTTGTTTAAGCAACATGTAAACAAGTTTTTGTTTAAAAGAATATGTGCTTGTAATACATGTTACAGTGAGATAGAGTAAGATTCTACCAGAAGCCTAGATTACTCCTTTTCTGAAAACAAAATGAAATGGGGATGCAAATGAGATTGATTTGTTTCTGGATAGCTATTGTGTTAAGCAAGACTAGTTCATGCATTCATTCATTCAGATACTCTGTATGACTGTGTCTTGTATGTTCATTGATAGGTGCTGACTCAGCAAGGGTAGGAAAGAATGGTTCTGGTTTTAGATACTCCCACCATAGTGGGGGATGAAGACAACAATGTGCCATAATAGGCACCTTGTCTTCTGTTTTATTCTCCCATTTTATTCCAATGGAAGAGATTTCAGCATTACACTTTATTTATCTAAATCCATATTACTATTTTCAATATTCTGCCTATATTATCTCATAGAATTTTAGGTGATGCAAAGATCCTCTAGTTTCATATTATCAGTTTACAGAGAGTTACACAGATTCCATAGCCCCAGAGTTGTTTCTGGAAGATGGAGAGCCAGACAATGGGTATTCCAAGTTTCAGATTATGTTCTTAATTCATTTTAAATTCAGAAAACAGCCAGGCTGGTGTGTCTCAGTGGTTGAGTGTCGACCAATGAACCAGGAAGTCACAGTTCGATTCTTGGTCAGGACACATGCCTGGGTTGCAGGCTCGATCTCCCAGTGTGTCCCCCCCAAAATTGTACATGGCCTTTAGTCAATTTGCTTGTTTTGTAGTGATTTATTAACTAACATGGGTGTGCAGAAGGCAGCTGATCTATGATTCTCTCTCATCATTGATGTTTCTATCTCTCCCTTTCCCTTCCTCTCTGAAATCAATAAAAATATATTTTAAAAAATTCAGAAAACATATGAAAGTCCTAGATGTAGATAATATGTTTTTATTTATGTCTTTGTTATTTGTATCTAGCTACACATCTACTTATGGTGACCATAAGTTGATGAAGGGTATCCAGAGAGAGGGGTAAGGAGAATGAAGAAGGGATATGGATGGTCCAGGAATGGGAAGGAAAGAGAGGAAGGGGGAGGAGAGAAAAAGAAAACACATTTATATTATCCACTATAGATAACAAAGCAATTCAATGGATGCAGAATGAGAACACATTTATATTATCCACTATAGATAACAAAGCAATTCAATGGATGCAGAATATTAAAAATTATGTGATTATACAGGGAAACATGATTCGTGTAGTCAGATTTGTAAAGATTGCTCATGATCACAATGATTTCAATACATCACAAAGCTTCTAATGTCTACTCAGAACAAATGAATATGATTACATTTCTGATGTCTTAAAGAGACAGATCTGTGAAATATGAAACATTAAATTAAAGTGTGAAATTTTGATGCTGGTGAAAACTACCAGTAGTTTAAGATATATACTAGTTCTTTTGTGTCCCAATTCTTGCTTTTTCCAGAGACCATCCACCTGTCTGCCCCGATGACACTTCCCACTGATTTTTGAGGTCAGTGTAAGAGCAGATTCCTTTTATGCCCTGGGTTCTTTATTTAACTGCAGTTATACTTGGCCATTGAATAATGCTGCAGTTGAAGGAAAAAGTCAGCTTTTAATTAAGTCTGTGCATCTTGTCGAGCTGCAATAAGGAGCTCTTGAAGCCCAGCTGGGAAATGACTGGGTAACCATTATTAGCTCCTACTCAATGGGGTTTCCAGGCTTTGCTTTTAGTCCTTTTGCCTGCCTTTCAGCAGGTAATATTCTACCTTAAGGTGACAATTTTAGGTCATAAAAATATCAATATTTAGCCATTATGGTCTTTTTTTAGTTTGTTTTATTCTCTTGTAAGTGGTGAGGTACAGTGGCTCAACCAATGGACTTTGATTCAAATGCCAGTTTTTTTCCTCCAGATAAAATTAATAATTCCTAGGTCTTTCTATTGTGAGTTTTCTTTTGAAATCATTATTGCTAGACAATCCATGTTCACTGGTGATAATTATAGATTTACCTCTTTAAAAGTAAAGTTGGTTCTCTGCTGTTTTAAAATGAGTGCCAAATTTCACTAGGATAGCTTTACACATGTCAGGTTTTTTGTGTTATTTTTGCTGGTTATTTCCTACCTAGACTCAGTACTCTCCACATGAATTTTTCTTATTTTCCATGTCAATTGTTAAGACTAATATTTTTTCCTATAATATAACATACCAAGTAAATATTGAGTCAATTTGCCTGTTTTATGTTGGAAAGGATATGCTAATAACTTTCACTATGGATTGGTTATATTGAGTTTGTATTGAGTTATTAATTAACATGAAGCAAATGGTGAGACAATCCTCTCATATGTTCTATCATCCATTCTATCATCCATATTGCTAATCCAATTCTTCCATACATTTTTGGTCACTTGATGAATTAATAGTTAAGATTAATTAAGCATTATTTTCTCCCTGTTAGACCTATTCCTTTTCCATGCATTATCTCATTTAATTCCCATAAAAACCTATAATAATAAAAGCATCATATGCTAATTAGACCAGACAGCCCGACGACCTTCTGGACGAAGCCAGGGTTTCAAGGGCTGAGGTAAGCCTCCGTGACTGAGAGGGCCGAGCCCCTGGCACAAAATTTGTGCATCATGCCCTGACCGGTTTGGCTCAGTGGATGGAGCGTCGGCCTGTGGACTCAAGGGTCCCAGGTTTGATTCCAGTCAAGGGCATGTACCTGGGTTGCAGGCACATACCCAGTGGGGAGTGTGCAGGAGGCAGCTGATCGATGTTTCTCTCTCATTGATGTTTTTAGCTCTCTGTCCCTCTCCCTTCCTCTCTGTAAAAGATCAATAAAATATCTTTTTTTAAAAAAAATTGTGCATCGGACCTCTAGTTTATAGATAAGAAACAGAGGCAGAATGAGGTTAAATAATTTGTCCAGTGTCATTGGCTGGCTGGTAGGTTGTGGACACAGAGTTTTAACTGAGAAGTTTAACTATAGGATTGGTCTCTTCACTTTTCTCTATACTCTACATCAGCAGAGAAAAAGTCCATGTGCAAAAGTAGACTAAAAGAGGTGTGTTCTAATATGTATCTTTAGTGTATACATAAAGTAAAATGATTATATATTATACATGCTGCTTGAAGTATGTTTTTATTCTCAGAAATATATCTAAATATTTTTTCTGCATTAGAATAAATAATATTCTCTAACATGATATAATAATTATATCAAAGAATATCATAATATGAATAAAACATAATTTACTATTCTCTACTTTTGAATATTTATTTTATTTTTAATTTCACCATCTATGTTGATGCATAAATGTGTTAGTCAGCTTATAATACCACTAGAGGCCCATTGCACAAATTCATGCATGGGCAGGGTCCCTCGGCCTGGCCAATGATCGGAGCCGATTGGGACCCTCTCTCCCAGTCCCCATTGGGAACGATCATGGCTGGCCAACCAAGGGGAGGGACCACCAGAGGTTGGCTGTATGCAGGAGGTTGGCTATGGAAGTGCACTGACCACCAGGGGGCAGCTCCTGCATTGAGCGTCTACCCCCTGGTGATCAGTGTGCATCATAGCGACCGATCGTAAAGGTCGCTTAGGCTTTTATATATATAGATAAACTGTGTTAAGAGATGGCTTATAAATTGCAGAAATTAATTTCTCACAGTTTCAGAGACTGTAAGTCCAAGATTAGAGTGCCAGCATAGTCAGGGTCTGCTGAAAAACCCTCTTCTGGTTTACAGATTGCTGACTTCTCATTGTATCCTCACACAGGGAGCAGAGAGAAGAAGCAAGTTCTCTCATGACTCTTTTAAGGGCAGTAATCTCATTTATAAAGGATCTACCCTTTATAATCCTAATTCTAGTCATTTTCCAAAGGCGCCACCTCTTAATACTATCACATCAGGGGATGGGTTTCAACATGTGAACTTAGGAGAAAAACCAACCAGTCTATAGCCATAAGTAATTGTTTTGTCAGATAAATTTTTAGATAGAGAATTTTGGGACCAAGGAATTTAAGCATGTTCTCTGATGAGTCACTTAGCACTTCAGTGAAGGAAGCACTCTATGGTGGCTCCCTGCCCACTAATAAGTTGCATCCTTGAATAATCTTTTCTTAACTACAAGAGGAAAACTGTGACATGTTCTAGGCAATAAAATATTAGAAGGGTGGTTCTGGTCAGTGTGACTCTGTTGGAGTGTTGCCCCATACACTGAAAGGTCCTGGGTTAGATTCCTGGTCAAGGCACATATCTAGGTTGCGGGTTTGATCCTAGAAGGTGTGTTAATGAGAGTCAACCAATGAATGTTTCTCTCTCTCTCTCTCTCTCTCTCTCTCTCTCTCTCTCTCTCTCCCCCTCTCTCCCTCCCTCCCCTCCCTCCCTCCCTCCCTCCCTCCCTCCCTCCCTCCCTCTCCCCTCCTCTGTCTCTAAATCAATAAAAAAACATATCCTCAGGTGAGGATTGAAAATATATATATATATATATATGGCAAGGGCGATTGGAATTCACTCCATTGATTAGGTTACCTTATATGGTAAAATGATTTTTCCTCCTGATTTATGTCCCAAATTGGTTGCTTTTGAGTGGGTCTGACTTAATCCAGTGAAAGCTCTTAAAAGAGGATATTAGGCCCTTACTGTGTTCAGAGATGTTTTCCTGTTGACCTTGGTTAAGAAAGCCAATGTGTTCTATAGCTGCAAGAAAAGGACTCTGCCAATGAGCTTGGTAGCAGATTCTTCCCCAGTCAAGCGTCCAGGTAACAGCATAGTCCAGCCAACAGCTAGACTGCAGCCTTGAAAGACGCAGAGCCAAAGACTCATGCCTGGCCCCCTGACCCATGGGAAATGTGAGATAAGTTTGTGGTTTTGTTTTTGTTTTTTGTTTTTTTGCCATTAAGTCTGTGGAGCCTATGGTATAAGTCCCAGTCAGAGTAAACATCTGGGAACTAGAAGATCTGATTGTGTAATTCCTGGTCTGAGTGCAGAAGACCAAAGTTCCAGTTCAGTCAGCATGGAAGAGAGTGAATTCTTCTCCCACCTTTTTGTTCTATTCAGATCCTTCATGGTTTGGATGATGACCACCTCACCCACATTGGGAGGGCAATCTGCTTTATTCAGTCTTTTAATTCAGATGGTAATTGCATCCTGAAACATCCTTCAGACACCCCCCAAATAATATTTAGTCAAATATCCAGCCAAATATCCGGCACCTTGTATCCCAGTCAAATTGACACATTAAATTAACCATCACAGCCCTAACCGGTTTGGCTCAGTGGATAGAGTGTTGGCCTGCGGACTGTAGGGTCCCAGGTTCGATTCTGGTCAAGGGCATGTACCTTGGTTGCGGGCACGTCCCCAGTAGGGAGTGTGCAGGAGGCAGCTGATCAATGTTTCTCTCTCATCGATGTTTCTAACTCTCTATCCTTATGCCCTGCTCTCTGTAAAAAAATAAATAAAATATATTTGAACAAATTAACTATCACAGAACAAATAAAAAAATGCTGCAAGATAAGTGCTCAAGAGGTGCAAAGTTCTTCAGAACAGGGCAGGGAAACAGAGGGAGAAAAAATAAACTTGTTGATGGTAAAGGGATATTCAGCAAGGATTTTTTCAAATGAGATACTTCAGCTTTATAAACTCTCACCAATATAATCTTTAATACAGTTCACACTGTTCTCTCATCATCCTATATAATAAAGAGGTAATATGCAAATTGACCCTCATGCCCTTGCGTCATCAGAAGATTGCTGCCCCCATGTCATCACAAGATGGCTGCCACAAGATGGCCTCCCCCATGTTGTCTCAAGATGGCCGGCAGGGGAGGGCAGTTGGGGGGACCAGGCCTGCAGGGGAGGGCAGTTGGGGGCCACTGGGTCAGCAGGTAAGGGCAGTTGGGGGCAATCAGGCCAGCATGGGAGCAATTAGGTGTCAATCAGACCAGCAGGGGAGTGGTTAGGGGGTGATCATGCTGGCAGGCAGAAGCAGTTAGGGGCAATCAGGCAGGCGAGTGGTTAGGAGCCAGCAGTCCCGGATTGTGAGGGGTCACAGATTAGAGAGGGTGCAGGCTGGGCTGAGGGACAACCTCCCCCCCGCCCCCCCTCCCACCACCAGTGCATGAATTTCGTGCACCAGGCCTCTAGTTTTAGAATAATTGTAACCTTTGTACTAAGTCGAAGTGATGTAGAAGGTTTGTTCAAATATGGCATGTGATCACACTGAAACAACCAATAAATGGATTATATACTCAATATTATATTAATCATTTTCATAGTTTCATAAGGTTGATTCTTGTTCTGGCCAGCTCTGTATCAATTTGGTTAAGTTGGGGCTCATGTTCCCTGAATCTCCTTTCCTGTATAGTTTTGGGCTAGAGTTGGCAGAAAGAGGAAAGCAGGTAGGATTTGGTGGACAGAAGTGTAGAAAGCAGTCATTACTCACGTAATTGTCATGATCAGATATTGTTATGATCAGAAACAGAAATGTCTTGTGGGTCCCACCTTGTTTCTTTTTCCTGCTTATCTTCTGGGTAGATAGCCCTGCTGGGCAACAGTAGCAACAGATCCAGGGCAGACATGTGATGATGGGCACACAGAGGTAGTGGCTGCTACACCGAGGCCATGGCTTCTCAGAAACCTCTCCAGAAAATGCCCCTGTGCAGCTCTACTGTGATGGTTGAACGGGCTTGGCTTCTTAAAATTGTTAGCAAGCTCTGACTTGTGCACAGAGTCAGTGCTTTCAACGGACTAAGTAGAGACTTTCTCTGATCCTTTCACTCCCCCTTCCAGATGTCTATTTACCCAGACTGCCCACCACCCAGACCCAAGATTGTGTAAGGGTTTTGTTGCAACTAGGTTCTAGTTGCTCTGCTTTTCTGAACAAGCACTGACCGATAGACACAGTTATATTACTCTTTTTTGTACTGCAGCTCAAAGACGCTGATTGCTTTGACTAGGGTTTTACAGCGTATACCTGGCCAAACTGGGATTTGACCTAGTTGATCTGACTATAAAGCAGGGATCCTGAATTAAAATGGTCTCAGAGGACAGACTGGTTAGGTAAGGTAAAAGTGCAAGAAATATTTACAAGCCTAGAGTAAGAAATATTTCTCAGAAAGAAATTATTGGAATCTTCCAGCATATGACTCTATAAAGTTATGTACTCAAGTTTCATCGAGAACTGTAGTCTTTAATTACCAACCTAAACAACTTGATTTTAGTTTAAGTCAATGCATTCAGCTTTTCCTAGTAAAAAAATAAGTGAATATGTTATACTTAAATAACTAAAGGATCCTCAAGACAATTTTTGCACCAAAGGAGACTGCTCAAAAATTAAAACCAACCCTCTTTTATTGATTAATCATCCTGCCATGTATAAGTCAGACCTATGTTTAGCTCTAGATGATTGCTAATATGTAGAATTTCTGGTTTAGTGTGATCTGATTTTCTGATATTTCAAAAGATGTCGACAGGTTGAATTTTCAAATAAAATTTCCCAAATTGAATTTTTTTGTTAAAAAAAAGTACAGAGATAGAAGACCCTTCCACACAGTTTGGGTCATTTATGATAGGGAATGTGCTATACTGTAATGTCCCTATCATTCTTAACACCGTTAATACACACTGAGTATATGCTTGTGGCTGAGCATTTCTAAGTCTGATGATATATAGGAACTTGGTACGTGTTAACTAGATAACGTTTTTTGGATAAAATATTCTCGTATATGAAAGCTAAAAGTCATAAACTAGCTGAATCATTTGTACTGAGTTTTTCTATATGTTAATTAGGTAACTTACAGGCCAAGGAATGAGGAAATGGAATAAAAATTCTCCACACCACTCAATTCATTATCCACTGTCATCACCATTGTAATGTGTCTTGATTTATCCCTGCTATTAGTCCCAAGTGTATATTACTCATGGATCAATTATGATATTTTTCTTTTTCTTATAATCACACACTAAAAAATATAGTACTTAATCAATTAGTATCATAATTCCATCTCAAATAATCATCAATGCATCATGAAAACCTTTATAATGGAACTAGCATTTTTATTCCCTTTCAATACGATAATTAATTTCAATTAGCGATTACTAAAGATGTAAATATTTTAAAAATAGCCTTGATAGAGACATAGAATTACTTTAGAGATACAGACTTACATTAGGAATAATTTTTATAAAGTGTTTTCTTTAAAAGTGCTAATACGACAATGACTGAAAGCAACCACTGGTGCACATTTATCATCAATTTCATTTTACGCTGACTTCACAAAAAGTTAAAAATTCTTCCTCTTCTCTATTTTGGGAATGACCGATATGAAGCCGATGTGATAGTGACCATGGTAGCTGTCTTTATCCCTCAGGAGGCATTGGAAAGGAATACACGAGTCCAGTTGGAAGTGGTTTGTAAGCAATTTTTAGAGCAGATAGCTTTTTTTTTTTCTGTGTATGATTTCACATTACTAGCATCATAAGATTGCAAAACCCAAAGGCAGGTTTTTTTTTGTTTGTTTGATTCTGAGGTCAATTTTTAAAATTTAATTTTCAAACTTTTTGGCATCAAAATTTCACATTCAGACTTCAGATTTCAGTTCTGACATGTAAAGAGCTTGCGAGCTGTCATTCTTATCTTTAAAGTTAAAGAAATTGAAAATCAGTGGTTTTTCTTGGACCCACAAGAGGACTGAATTTTCAGGACAAGCTATCACCCTGAAATATGAAGAGGCAGGCAAGTACAATAATGAAAATGGCCTTTCTAGCAAAGGCATCACTTTGTGACATTTTCAAAGCATTTACATATTCTTAAGGAAAAATAATAGTTTACAGCTTTCAAATTCTGCTGTCCAGGGAACAACCAATGTTATCTTTTTATCCATGTATAAGGCATACCTTGCCTCTAGAAGAAATAGATCTCCATATAAGGGAGAATGGTAATTGGTAACTCCCCTGAGGTGTTTACTGGGAAACGGGTGCTTCCTCGCTCATGCAGATTAGCTCACTTCAAAGCATGATAGGAACTATCAGCATATTTTACAGATAAGGAGAAATTTAATAATTTGGCTAAATTACACAGCTAGTTGCTCATAGCACTGGGACTTGAACCCAGGCCATCTGGTAGTGAGAGGCATTAACTTAACTATTAGATATACTGCTTACCTATGGTATGAGTGCTGGCCTAATTCATATACCAGAATCAGTTAGTTATCCATTGGAGTTATATTTTTCGTTTTTCCCTTCCTTATTTCATAAATGAAGTGTGATCTCTGCAAAAACTAGAAAACATGGAAAAGTTATAGAAAAAAAAAAGAAAATAATCTGGAATCCTACCACTTGGAGATAGTCACTGTAGAAATATATGCAGATTTATATGTATGTATGTATGTATGTATGCATGTGTGTGCCTATGTGTGTATTTCGTGTATGTAATGCTCAATATGTAACATTTTGAAATCTTCATTTTCACTGATATCATTTTAAGCTTGCAGTAATTAGTTTTATATGTCTAGCTTTTAACACAAAGAATGCAATTAATAAAATTTAAAAGTACCATCAGTTATTTAGCTAAACCTCTGTTATTGGATTTTTTTTCCTCTCATAAACAAAATCTGGAGGGTAAATGTCTGGCTTTTCTTTGTTTGGATAAATATTTAGAAGTAGAATTATTGGAGAAAGATTGGAGTAGAATTAAGTGAAAAATTTCAGAAAAGATTTTGATCCATATTGCTAAATTATCCTCCAGTAAGGTTTTATTTACCAATGATATACACATGTTCCAACAGTCTCTTAGCCAATTAATCACAGATATTAATGTTATTCTTAATTTTTTCCAATCTGAGAGATAATGTATTATCTCAGGATATGAATTGTTTTCACTGGATTTTCCTAGTAACGAAATAATTTCTATTATTTCTGGAATTTCTGCTCACCTGTGGTATGCTTACTCTATATAAAATTTTATTGATTTCAGAGAGGAAGGGAGAGGGAGAGAGATAGAAGCATCAATGATGAGAAAGAATCATTGATTGACTGCCTCCTGCACACCCCTCAGTGTGGATTGAGCTCACAATCCAGGTGAGTGCCCTGCCTGGGAATTGAACCATGACCTCCTGGTTCATAGGTCAATGCTCAACTATTGAGCCAAGCAGATGGGCTCTATGTTTTCTTTTTAAATGGATATGTTCTAACCGTTTGTGTCTGTCTTTTGCGTATTTAGTGCTCAGTTACATATGTCTAGCTTTTAACACAAAGAATGCAATTAATAAAACATAAAAGTACATCAGTTATTTAGCTAAACCTCTGTTGTTTTATTATTTTCTTTCATAAACAAAATCTGGAGAGAAAATGTCTGTAACAGTTTGTAAGAAAGATTATTTTGTTGCTGCTGTTGTCATTGTTTAGAATTCAAAAAATCTAAAGCTAATTAACTATTACCTTTTTACTTCTTTTAGCCAGGATTTTGTGAAGTCTTTATGTTACCAAAATGACAGTACAATATCAATGTTAGTCACTATATCAGTCCATTTCCTTATTAAATTTATACAACCAACCACCAATTGGCAAGTGAGTTTTAAAAATACCAGATCCACTATTCTATAAACGATATAGTTGCCTGTGTAAACTTATTCTTTTTACCCAATTGGGGAAGATTTGAAATAATGAAAGCTTTGTTCATAAAATGATTGTGTGTTTTTCTCTTGTGATCACACTAACGTATTCATTCATTACTGGGTTTTATCCATTTTATCAAAATATGTTCAAAATGCTCCCAATTTCCTTAGTGAAAAGAAATAGCTATATGAAATTTTATTTTATTCTAAAATGCATTGCTAAACATCCTGTGGATTGTTTAAAATTATGCAGACATTATGATAGACCCTCAAATACTGATTACAATAACAGCAATAAGTACACACTAAAAATATGCTCACTTTCCAAACAAAAACAAAAAAATATTAATAAGTTGCCTTAAATTTCTAGCCACAATCCTCTTACCTGAGTGAGACACCTCAATATGCTATCTGGTAGATTTTCATTTTTATTAGACAAGATCAAACTCTCTGCCTCTGCCTTCATATCTAAAAGAGAAAAAAAAAGACAAGAAATAAAGGACAGCAGAGCCATGTAACCACTGCTCTCTAATAGCCTGCCTCCCACCCACTGTCTTTTCCCCATCAGAACTGTGATGGCCCTTTAGGAGGCATCATTTGCACTCAAGAGTCCTGCCTCCCCCGTTAGTCGCTCAATACTCCTTCACCTTTTGTGGCCGTAACTCTGGCTGATGTACAATTTTCAAGATGAATAGTAGCCATTGTAGGACGAAATCACCCCCCACTTCTGTCCAATATGAAGTCATCTTTCTGGTGTTTTATCAGCTCTTCAGTCAAAGACCCGACCTTGCCCGCAGTCCTCGCTGCCTTTCAGACAGTATCCATGAAGCTTCCCAGACAGTCCACATCAAATTTAGGGTAAAGCATTAAACAAACCTAATGGTTTTCTTATATAGTTGTATATCTTTAACAAACATTTAAAAAAGGAAAACATTTTGTGCTTCTTTAAAACACTTCTTTCTTTGCCTAAAGCCAGTAAAATTTGTGACAGGGATGAGAATTAGTAGAACCTATAAAAGTCTGTTGATGTTACTTATAAACAGAATTACAGAAGAATAACAAAATCTTTATACCCAGGTGAGGGCTAATTTGCTTCTTTGTGGTCCGACATGAGTCCACAATTAGACCATAATTTATCAGCCCAAATATTCATGTATCTTCTCATTTTAGCTGTGGCGTGCTTTGACTAGTCTATATCCCTGGCTAAAGGAAAACTAAAGATAGGAAGAGTTATTTAGAGATAGGGTTTATTTTTTTATTTGATATGATCATTTTTAATACATATAGGTGAATGCTTTAATCTAGTCATATCAGAACAAAATAATATCATTAGTGAGGTAGCGGAATATTAAAATGATATTTGTGATATTGTTATGGTTTCTTGGTACAAAAAGAATGCTGGCCCTGTTGCATTCAATTGGACAGAATGATCATGTCTCATAAAGTTGTCAAGTTAATCTTTTTATGGATGTTTGACAGGCAAATAAAGATGAAAATCATTGTTCCAAAAATTGGGGATTATAGAGCTCCTACAGAAATATACATGTTCAATTTAATAGTGATAATCCTTCAATTTAGAAGGGCAGCATTACCGGCCTTGATAATATTTTTTAATATCAAGGTCAGAATTTTATCTCCCACATCAAAGATACTTTGAAAAATTATTACTTGGGGACCCGATGCACACTGTAAAATTGAAAGTAGTGATCTAACAGGTCTTAGTTGCTTTTTTTTTAGAGAGAGATATGAAAGTGGAATTAGAAACTGTGTGTTTATAGGTTAAAAATAATTTCTTGAAGGTTATTTTCAATCAAATTTTATAGCATATTTAAACTACTTTGTCTCTCTTAAGGGAATTTATCACTATGGTTATTTGTCCACCAAACTTGTCCTATTAAATCTCTAAAAGAAGTTGAAGAGCACATTAATACATTAAGAATGTTTACTGAAGGTATTTTTTAGGAAGCTTTGACCTTTATATGCAGCTTTCATATGTGGCCTTGTGACTGTTGCATTTCATGTCATAACAAGAAAACATATAAAGAAAAGTTTTGAGCAAATATAATCAAATATACTACACCATTATTTTAGTCAGTTTTGCTAAGAGCCTTTATTTTTATATTTTTATGATACAATTAAATCATTTTATATAAGTGTAATATGAGGGATCCAGTATGGATTTCTTTATCAGTGAGCATCTTTCTCTTTTTTAACAGAGACAATTAATTTTGATTTGTTCAGCTTAAGGTTAGAATTTCCTTAAAAAAGAAAGAGAGAATAAGTGAAGAAAGAAAAGAGGGAAGAAAGGAAAAAAAGGAAGGAGAGATCTTCATGTGCTTAGCCAACTTTAATTACAGGATCCAGTGTGTCATATTGTGAGCTTGAAATTATTCCACAAGGGTGAGGACAGGTGGCTCTTAATATGCAGAGGCAATGCCTACAGCCCACTCACTTTAGGTTACTATCCTGCCTAACTGGTAGCATTAAAGTTTGTATAGAAATCTTATATCAACAATAAGGAATGATCAGTGAGAACCATAGAAAAATTGCGGTCACAGAGGCAGAGTGACTACTTCTTTAACAGTGCCAGAGGAAATGGGAAAGATTACACACTTATTCTACATTTCTCCTTTTTTCTTAGAGAGCTGATTAAGTGTTCATGTAATATGAATAGCTATTGTATAGTAAAAAAACAAAAAAACAAAAACAAAAGTAGTGCTTGTAGTTGCCTTTAGCAATAACTGCAAAAATACATTAATATATTTAATGAAAGTAATTAATGTTCTTTCATAGAAAAACTATCAAATCAAATCAATATCCTTATGGAGATACTTTAAGGGAATGAATCAAGCACATGATCTTTAAAATTGTCAAATTCTAAAATTTTAAAGGCATAATTTAAATAATCAACAAAGCAACTTTAAAATTTTTTATTTTATTCTAGTAAGAATACTTAACATGAGCTCTAACTCCTTAACAAAATTATAGGTTTGCAATACAGTATTGTTAACTATAGGTACAGGTTGTAGAGCAGATCATTAGAACTTATTCATCTTGCATAATTGAGACTTTATGCCCATTAATTACCACCTCCACATTTTTCACTTTTGCCATCCCCAGGCATCTAACACTCCATTCTCTGATTCTGTGATTTTGACTATTTTAAATAATTCATATAATTGAAATTAAGCTGTATTTTTCCTTCTCTGACAGGCTTATTTTACTTAGTAGAATGTCTTTAAGGTTCATTCATGTTGTATGTTTTGGAATATCCTTTTTGAAGGATGAATAGTATCACATTGCATGTAGAGAACACATTTTCTTTAACTACCCATATTTGAATGGAAATTAATCTTGTTTCCATATCTTAATATTATGAATGATGCTGCAAAGAACACAAGAGTGCAGATACCTTTTTGAGATCACAACTTCAATGATTTTGTATATATACCCAGGAGTCGGATTTCAGGATCAGGTGTTAGTTCTATTTTTAATCTTTGAGAAAACTTTATACTGTTTAACAAAGTGACTGCACCATTTTTGTTGTTTGTTTTTTGCTGTTGAGAAGTTGGGGTTCTTTAGATAGTTTGGATGTTAATGCTTTATCAGCTATATGGTTTGCAAATACTTTCTCTTATTTAGCAGGTTGCCTTTTCACTCTTGCGATTGTTTCCTTTGCAGAGCAGAAGCGTTTATAGTTCGATGTAGTCCCACTTGTCTGTTTTTCTTTTGTTACCTGTGCTTTTGTTGTTATATCCATAGAATCATTGCCAAGACCAATGTCATAAAGGTTTTTCCCTATGTTTTCTTCTAGGATATCTATACTTTGGCGTCTTAAATTTAAATATTAAATTTATTTTGAGTTGAATTTGTGTATGATGTAACATAAGGGTACAGTTTCTTTTCTTTCTTTCTTTTTTTGGCATGTAGCTATCCAATTTTGTCAACATCATTTGCTGAAAACACTTTCCTTTCCCCAGTGCATATTCCTGGCCTTATTGAGTCGCAACCTTCACTAGAGCCTCCCAGGTATAATCTGAAACTGGCCCCCATACTTGGAAGACAGGAAGGAACCTAAGAAAAAAGGCAGACCACTCCAGATTGGCAGGTGAAAGGTTTAATAAAGAAGGGGACTTCCTTGAGGCTTGTCTTGGGTAGCTGCAAGGCAAGTAATTTTCTCTGTCTACCCACCCAATCTTAAAGTTTATACAAAATCCTTAAATGGAGTCAGTCATATACACAGGGAGCCTTAACAGGGTTCAGTCATGTACCTGGATTAGATAGTTCCTTACTATATTTCTGTCTTAAGACTGTGTCGTTGGGAAGCTTCTAGAGTGGGGGTGGCAAGCAGAGTCCACATTCCATGCCTGGGAAGGAAGTGGAAGACTCCAATTGCCTGGGTCCTGCTAGTGGGTCAAACCGGAGCTCATGTCTTCTTGACGACCTTCCCCACAAGGACCCTTATAAAAAATTAGTTGACCTTATATGTGTAGGTTTAATTCTAAGTTATTTTATTTTGCTGGTCTATATATATTTTTATCACAGAACCATACTATTTTGATTACTGTAGCTTTGTAAAATATCTTGAAATCAGGAAGTGTAAGGCCTCCAGTTTTTTCTTTCATTCTCAAGATTGTTTTGGCTACTCAAGGTCTCATGTGGTTTCATATTAACTTTATCATTGTTTTTCCTATTTCCATAAAAATTGCCAGAGAGATATTTAATAGAGATTGCATTGATCCTTAGATTCCCGTGATTAAGATAAACATTTAAACAATATTATGTCTTCCAATTCATAAACACAGGATGTATTACTATTTCTTTGTGTATTCTTTAACTTTTTCATCTGTTTTTTATAGTTTTCAGTGTATAATACTTTCACCTCCAAGTTAAAGTCCTTGTTACTTTTGCTGGGGATCCTTGTATTTATTTGTTCTTCATAAGGAAAAATGTGTTGTATACTGTGTTTCAATTCTTTTGGGTGTTGGCAAGATACATTTTGTTCCTAAGTAAAAAAAAAGTTGAATTTCTAAGTCGTTTTGCTTCATTTTGTACCCTATATTTTTCACGTATACATACCTATCACTGTTGCTCAGGATGACCTTAATGGTACCCTAAGCTTAACTAAACTTTACATAGGTTTTTTTCCCCCCTTTGAATTTAGGCCCATGAACTCCCTTTACAGAGAACATTGACTCTAGAAAACTTTTAATTGTTAATGTTTCTTCTGTCTTTTAAAAAGCCTCTTGTCAATATTGCCGCCCAAGACTGTCTTTCTCATGGATCTAAGAATCATCTCTTTGAAATGTCATTAAAGGAGATAGTACTTCCATCGCCCAGTCTTCCTTTGAGAGTAGAAGCCTAAGTTTGGTAGGTGTCTCGATCCAACCTAGTCCAGAAGGTCAGAATTTTTCCTTTTTCTTTGGGTAAAGCCAGTTAGCAACACAGATGGGTCTATGATCTCCCTCTCACTGCAGCCTTTTAGAAACATTGTTGCCCTTACTTTCAGTATAGTTGAGTTTAGGTTTAAATTTGGTGACTCTTGTCTATGAAAGTAGCCAGGAAGAAAGTTTTCTATGTCTGTTTAACATTTTCTGTTGCTTTTCTTTTTTTTTTCTTTCTTCTTTCTTTTCCTTTTTTTTTTTTTTTTTTTTTGCTTTAACACCATGTCTGTAAAAACAAACAAACAAATAAACAAACAAAAAACTCATGCTAAAATCACGGCTAATTTGTTGACGTTAGACATTAGACCTCAATCTTTCTGAGGTCTTAATCCTTTACAAACATTCAAAATTGCAGAACTTTGGTGAAGAGCATGTTTATTGTTTATATATATATATATATTTTTTTTAAAGAAATTGGCTCTCAAAGCACACTTTGGTGGGCTTGTGTTTAACATTGAATGGAAAAACCAATTCTGGAGAAGAAAGTACGTTTCCCACAGGGCTGAGAAGTTAAAGACATGAAGATATGTATGTGTGTAACCATATATATTTTTGAGGTGTGGGGACTAGGGGAATTACAACATAGGAGGATATAAACCAGCCGAAGTTAAGAAGGTGAAAGAACATATATGCATAACCCATAGACACAGACAACACTAAGGTGTTGGCCAGAGGGAAGGGGGGATGGTCCAGGGCTAAGTGGGGTTGGGCAAGGGGCGGGAGTGGGTGTGGGTGGGGGGTGGAGAGTGGGGGGACATCTGTAATAGTGTCAACAATAAAACCACAAAACTATTAAAAAAAACAAACAAAAACAATACCCCAAAACCTGCACTCTGTCCGGTTTGGCTCAATGAATAGAGCATCAGCCTGCGGACTGAAGGGTCCCGGGTTCAATTCCTGTCAAAGGCACATGCCTGGGTTGAAGGCTCAATGTCCAATAGGGGGCATGCACAAAGCAGCCAATCATTGATTCTCTCTCATCATTGATGTTTCAATCTTTCTCTCCCTCTCCTTTTCTCTCTGAAATCAATATAAATATATTTAAAAAAAAATAAACCTGTGTTCAAAAGATATTAAAAGGTATTTATTTTAGTCATATACTTCCTTAGGCAATGGCATTTGATCCACCTACATGTTGGGAAGGAAGAACCAACAGGAGGACCAGATAGGTAGCTGAGGGAATTACTGTTGTTTATAACTGCCTATGGTAATTTACATGTTTTTACTGTAACCACAAGAGAGATCTTTAGCTATTGTGATTGCTGCTTTTATTCTATTGGAAAATTCTCCAGGAGTTTTCATTGAAGATAGACTGGAAATAAGTTTATTTTTAAAATTTTCCCTTTGGACGTTTTCAGTTATACTCAGTATTTGCCTGCATTTTCCTAAGGATCTGAGATGTTATTCCTTCACAGATAAAAAGGGCAGTATGTGAAACTAGGGCACATTTTATCTTTTCCTCCAATGTTAAAACAGCAACAAAATATTTGCATATTTTTCAAATTGCTTTGTGTACTTTCTGAAGCAGTGCTAAGCAAATCAGCATATTTGTCTAAGTAGGAAATAATATCCTAAAGTACACTGAGAAACCTAACTTATTAAAAAGCTTTTTAGTGTTCGTGTGCTTCTAACATGAAAAAAAAAAGAACAAAACAAACCAAAAATCTACAACATATAAAAAGACCATAAATCTATTAATCACATTAATGGCTTTCTTGAGGGCACTTGAGCAAACTTTAAAAATGCATTTAAGTATAAAATTTAAAAGTTAAATTCTATGGAAAGAAAACATGTCATTTGAGCAGAATGTTAACTGATTTGGAGGAAAAAAATATACCAGGAAATTCAGCCTACTATATTTGATGAAATGTTCTTTATGTGTCATTTCACTGGGGATAAATTTTAAGCAAAACTTTGATTGTTTCTGTATAATTTCCATTAATTCCAAAAACAATTTGGCTTTATTTTTTTCAACCCAGAAATAGTCCCTTTCCAAGTTATATTGATCAAAGTTACATGAAATATGGTTTAAAATACAATATCTAAGTACCATGAGTTGGCTACTTTTGATCAGTCATTTTGGTTCCCGATTCTGAAATTGCTGAGTAGAAAACATAGTAAGAATGTGTTATGTCTTCCATTAATTTTGGTACCATACCATAGGTACTTGTTAATTCAAAGTAGGTATTTTATATGAAAAAAAAAATAGACTTCTTTTGGAGAAAAGTCCTTTCAATCCTCTCAGCATTTTACATGTGGGCACTTTCTACAGCTTCTACCTGAAAGCGGCACTCAGTGATTCTCTGCCAGAGCCAGCCCCGCCGGAGGCACGATCAAAAGCATCCACATCAACAGATTTCTCCTCATGCCAACTCTGTATGACAGTTCAGATTAGAAATATGTACCAACTGTTCTATTTCCTACCTTTCTTGTTTTTGGTAAAGTGACAAATAAAACAAATAAAAGATTTATCAACTTTTTTCTATAGCTAAAATGTCAAAGCTAGCTTTCGAAATACAACAAAAACAACAGCAGCAACAACAAAACCTGTAGCTTCTAAAAAATGTCAGGACTTGAAGCATACTGCACTTGATTTTTTAATAATGAGACCACACACAAAATTAAACTGAAATATAAGCTATTTTCCTTTTGGATGAGTATAAGAAGAGAAAAAGAATATATAGTGCCTCTTGTGAAAATTGCAGAACAATGGAATTATGTCTAGAAAAAGGAGAAACAAAAAGAAAAGCCCAGCTCATGACTCTTTTGTAGATGACATATAACTTGACAGGCTCAGGGGCTGATGGGAAATAGGAAAAGGCATTTATTGACTGTTACTCAATCTACTTCCTGTGTGATTTGAGCCATTTCCTATAACCTCTATGGTCTTTTATTTCCTATTTTTAAAATAAAGTTAATACTTGCCATTTCCATCTGAACGGGTTCAAAGGAGGAATGAAAAAGCTTTGCATATTGTAAAGCATTGTGTGAATGTGAAAGAGTGCTACTGTTTGAACCCGTCTGTAAGTTACAGACTGATTATTAAAACTTTTAAAATATATTCTGTTCTTTCAAAACACTTAACATGGGTTGTGGAGCTTAGTTGAGTTCAATGGAGTCTTGATTTGGTCCATGTCGTTAGCTGATTATAACAGGTTTTGGTTATAGTTCCTGACTCACTCACCACCCTTTCCTAATCTTTCTCTTCCTAGTTCATGGCAAGCAGTGACCAAGTGCCAGACACTGAGGGACCATCTGTCTTTCCAACCAAGATGTGATGGAGAGATCTGAATTAGGGTCTCGTTGTGCATCAGTACCAAGGGATGAAGAATGAGGAGAAGGGAGATGGTTAAATATTTATGCTGATCATACATTGGGTCTTGCCTCTTCTTGACAATGGAAAAATATCTCTGCAGGTGACATTAGCCTACAGCAGTGATGGCGAACCTTTTGAGCTCGGCGTGTCAGCATTTTGAAAAACCGTAACTTAACTCTGGTGCCGTGTCACATATAGAAATTTTTTGATCTTTGCAACCATAGTAAAACAAAGATTTATATTTTTGATATTTATTTTATATATTTAAATGCCATTTAACAAAGAAAAATCAACCAAAAAAATGAGTTTGCGTGTCACCTCTGACACACGTGTCATAGGTTTGCCATCACCGGCCTACAGGCTGCTCTTAAGAACAACATTTCTCTGGATAGGTGCCTATGCCTTAGAACCATTATTTATTCTAAGAATGTACCTGAGGAGATCTGTAATGCTGTGAATAAGTTTTCATTCAGAGGCATGCCCATGCTGACGCCTTCCGTCATGCCTGTAGTTGGAAGGTGGTGTTTGGGTTGTGGCTTTGAGTGGTAGCTTGTAGTATCTTAGGCATGTTAAGAAAACTTCTCCAGAAAATGCAAGGAGGTGTAGTCACTGTATCAGAAATGTGGTTAATTCTAATGTGCCAGGCAGGCTGCTATATTCACCACCAGGCACCATAACTGTCTGAGTGTTTCTGCCCCTTTACCTCTGCCCCAATCTAGACCAGGCCCCTTATTCCTTACAACAGAAAAGACACAGCTAATATGTGCTTAGAGAGGAGTGGTTGGATCCTTCAGCAGAATGCGTTTCCTACTCTATTATTCCTGGACCCAGTTGTATTGACATGGTGTGTTATGGTGAGCATGGTCAGGTAGAAGCGGCCCAGGTTTCTTTAAGAGACTCAATTATGCATTTTTCAGAGGCACAGAAGCAAATCTTTTCTCACTGAGAGAAGCCATTGCAGATCTGGAAGGCAAAAGTCCCCTCCCACACTTTTCTACCCCCCATTAGTCTTCAGGAAACTTTTCTATGGAGCATCCCTGCATTAAGATGACATTCTAAAGGTCTGGGACAAGAATTCAGGAAGACTATTTCAATCATCTTAATGAACCCTGAATTATTCCAGTTATCTAACCAACCCCTCAAATAAGACAGTACTTCCAGAAGGTACAGACACATTAATCAGATATGAGGCTTTAGTCAAAAATCTTCTAAAGCAAGCAGTAATCTCTTAAAACAGCACCATTGGCAAACAGTATCTGGACTTGAACACACACAGTACCAGGGAGGGCACCTGTTCACAGGGCTTTTTGGTGTGGGAGAAAGCACCCAGCTTTGGGGGTAAAAAAAAAAAAAGTCTGGTGTCCTGCTCTGCCCATTACTGTGTGGATCCAGGCTAGATATTTTTCCTTTGGCTTCCTAATGTATTTATAATGGAAGAGAAAAACGATATCTTTTTCATTGTGCTCATCTGAGCATGAGGTACGAGGATGTAAATAAAGAATCAAAGAACACGCTTAATAATTGGCAGTTTTCTTCCAAGCCTTTTCATGGTCAGAATCTGCTTTCTGCCTTATTCAAGTACTGCCACAGACAATGTGACCTCGAGAAAAGTACTTAACCTCCCTGGGCCTCAACTTCTTTGAATGTAAAATGAGTACCTTGGACTGATTGACTCTAAGGGCATATTTCATTAAAATATGAAACATCTTGGTAGATTTTTGAAGACATCACCTTCGCTTTTGTTCCCTTATAGCCATCTGTTATCTTAGGCTTGGCTGGGCTAGACATAATTACTTTTTCCCTATGGAGTCAAGAAACAAACTAAATGGCAGTGTCCTTGAATAATTTATTTGACTCCTAGAATTAGTACATTATCATTGTTGCTATGGAAGAAGTCATTTACATTTTGAAAGGGTATTTTGCTTCTTTTATCTCTGAATGTATTTTAATCCTTTTACTACTTCGAAGACATGACTCTATTATTTTATGTCAATACTGCCCATATCCTGTGATTTGGGTGGGGTCACTTATTATCGTCAGTGTCTGCTGAGGTTAATGCACTGGACTCTGAGTGCCTGCATTCAGTTAATGAATTTGAAGCAGAGTTTCTGGAGTGTGCATACCGGCCGGTACCTTATCAGCCCCTAAGCTTGTTTGCTTTCTGTTGTGTGATCCTATAGAATAATAGTTTATAGATACACAGAGTTTAATAATAAAAAGTAGGTGTCAGATTTGGGACTATGCAGTGCTATGGAAAGAATATATTTTCTGTGATCAGACATAGAATCAAATCTATATTTTATCATTTATTAGCACTTGACCCTGGCTAGTCACTACACTTAACTTGAATTGCTCTTTCTTCTCCTATAAAATGAGGACACCATTGACCTTAAAGTTGGTTGTGATATTGAATGAGGAATTATTTGTCAAAATACCTTCTAAGTATTTTCTTATACTAATGCAATGCATTAGTTTGATTAGTAAGATTATTTGGTTGCTATCTATCAATTCCAGCTAACATTATCTTGGAAAGGTTTCTAAAGCAAGAGAAGATGAATAATATGTAGTATAGGAGAATCACTGAGAAGGAACACCAGTAGCTGGAGCTAGTTAGAATAAATGCCTTGGAATTAGTGTGATGGCAAAGAGAGCACAAGACAGGAGAAGAGGAAATCCTGAGAGTGGGTGTGGGAAACTAATTTTTATTCATTTGAATCCTTAATGGTAGTAAATATATGTGGTCAATATGATTATTTACCAATATTTTGGTTCTCTTTATTCTAGAAATATTGTAGAGTTGCATTTACCTGCTCCTTTGAAGTCAGATGTGGCCATGTGACTTGCTATAGCTAATAAGGTGCATAGAGTTGTGACATGTGTTTAGGTACCAGGTGGTCACTCCCTCAGCCTACCCCTCAAATAAGGACATGGTGGAGCAGGGTCCCTAGCTGACCAATGAAAGTTTTGAAAAATGAGCAGGGAACAAATTTGTGTTGTCTTAAAACATCTTTCTGGGGTTTGGTTAGTTCAATATAAACTGGAATCTCCTGACATATAGAATGTTATGATAATTAACTCATCCAGAGCTTTAAGAGAATCTTTGCTCTTTGCTTCAGGTGAGAAGCCAAATGCCAGGGTTGGGTGGCTCTTAATCAGGGGAGTGTGAGCATGAGGCAGAGTTGTCCTCTCACAAGAGGGGCCAGGGACTGGCTGTGCTGTTTAAGGCCCATAGCCCAGGTTGTGCCTATTGCCTAGTGACTACTTGACCACTGCTATTTCTACTGTCCCCTGTCTGTCCCATCACAGGTTTAATAAGAGTAGTTATTATACATGTTGATATGATTAAGAAGAACCGCACAATCCTTCACTACACTTATTACATAGCAAGAATGTATTAAGAAACACAGAGTTGCCTGACCAGCGTGGCTCAGTAGTTGAGTGTCAACCTATCAACTAGTTCAATTCCTGGTCAGGGCACATGCCTGGGTTGTGGGCTCCATCCCCAGAGTGGGGCATGTAGGAGGCAGCCTATCAGTGTTTCTCTCACAGTGATGTTTCTATCTCTCTCTCCTCCCTTTCTCTCTGAAATCAATAAAAATATATTTTTAAAAAAGAAGCAAAAAGTTGTTACCTTTAGGTGCATTTACATTGGATAGACAGAAGCTCACAGTAGCAATGCATACAATGGGGAAAGGGGTAACTTTCATTTATTGTCTTCTTGTGCACTTACTTCAAGACCTTTCCATCCTACATTATTCTGTCTCATTATCTCTCAGTCTCATCCCAATGCTCACCTTTGTTTTGTACTGTTTGTCACCCAGTGAACTCCAGGGAATCCTTGTAATATCAGCTCAATTGTCAAGATGCAATCCTTGACCTCTCTGACTATGTAATATAATCAGATTATCTACTGATCTGATTGAATGCCTCTTTCTTTTGTAGCACTTACCATGATTATAATTTTTACATTTAATTTTGTAATTGACTTACTAGTGGCTGTTTTTCTCATAAGTCTATAAACCAAATCTGTGTTCAGTCACCATTGTATAATCAGACACTAGCACAGTGCTTCACACATGGTAACATTCAACAGATAATCGTTAAGGGAATAATGAATGCAAGTCACTGTGATGTTATCTAACATACTCATCTTTTTTCAACCAATCAAAACCTGGGAGATAGGTAGCTAAGTCTTCATTTTCAAAATGAGGATTGGTTTAGAGAACACTTGTTGATCAGGGAGCTGGATTTTGAATCCATGGTTATCTGACTTCAAAGCCGTGGTCTTTCCATTACATGCTTCTGCCTTGCCAGAGACTAAAAGAAATGCTTTAATTTTGAGGGAGTTAATAATGCATGGGACTCGAATTGAATATAATTTGATGCTGTTCTGCTCTGGAAGAATTTTTTATTATCCAGCTGTAGCTTTGAGCCTTCATCTCTTATCAAAAAGAGGTAATTATCTTTATTAGCAGGCAAGCTCATTTACTCCCACATAACTTTGATGCAGTTGGTAAAAGTATATTTTCTTTACTCCTTGCTCACTATGAACTGCCATATTCCAAAGCTGTCAAAGTTTGCAACCAGATGGCCAACTATTATTCACTCTTTAAGTTCCTCTGCAGCAATGCATCATCAGGTCCCAGCAAACAGTAACATAGGAAAACATATTGTCTCGTCGTTAGTGTCTCCAAATGGAGCTTTCACATTTGTTATTCCACACTTGTTCCTAATTAAAGAAAGCTCATTTCCAATTCTCCTGACGGATATCTACCATTTCAATAATGCCCTTTATGTGTGTCCTAGGGTATTCATCATTGTCTTGTTAACACAGTTGTTTTCAAATAAAATGTTAACTAAGAAATTTTTTTCTTGACTTTTCTATAAGTCTGATTATTTATTTCTATTCGGCATCCTTTTCAACTTGATGCTATCATTCCACCATGGCCTCATACCCAGTGACATCTGCCATCTGAAACCTGATATGGGCGCTTTGCCTTTTTAAGCTCTTTATCACACATTATCCCCTCTACTCCCCCTGCCTGTCTGGTATCTTTCCAGCAGTTCCCAGTCGCTGTCCCCTTTTCTATCTTACTTCCCTGGGTTGTTTATCTCACACACTCAGCCTGCCCCACTCTTTGCTCCAGTTTGCGGAGGTCTAATACCTCTCATGTCATTCATTTTACTATCATATTCATTGAGCTTCTTAAGAAGATCAGCTTGTCTCTGTGACTTAATATCTAGTTCTTAATTTTATACCTAAAAGATAATACTCAAAGAAAATTATTCTTACCATCTCAGCTCTATGTTTGAAAGGCATCTGATCCTATCGTAGTGATATTGATTTGCATTGTGACTTTGTTGGCATTTAAAATAAATTAAAATTTTGTCTTAGCTTATAATCAGATTACAGTAGCAGCATGAGTCCATCTGACTTTAAAAATCTAGAGAGAGCCATTTGCTTGATTACTAGGTCAACTAAAATTATACACCTTGAATGTATATTATAGGGCTAGAACTGGTATTTCTGTGATAATGACACTGCTTGTAAAAATTAAAGCATTTGACCAAAAGAAAATTTCTTTTAATAGGAACATTAAATTATAGGGAGCATTTGCCTTTTTAAAAAAAAAAAAAAAAAGAGTGGGTGGCAAGAAGTGGGATGTACTTGCTTTTAGTGCTCAGAAAATGCGATAGGAGGTGAAGGACAAAGTACCAGAATCCTTTGATTATTACTCCCACAGGTTTGGGTTGTTTGTGAGGGAATTAGTGTCATAATATGGGACATTTAAAAATCTGGTAACAGTGTCCTATTAAAGTCACAAACATTAACCTGACTGAATTATCACATACAAGTTAAGTTTCTGTAATAGTATGAAACCAGATAAAAAATGGATTCAGGTTAGCACTACTGAGAAAGAGGAGATGGACCTAAATATATTTTACCTATCAGTTCTATGCAGAATTTTAGTGGAAAGCTTATTTCTAGAAAGAATAACTATATTTGCTTGGGATATTTATGAAATAGAAAGTATGATGAAGCAAGCAGAGATGAGGTGATCTTGTTAAATATGTTTGGTCAAAACAGACTTAGCAGAATAATATTTTTGGACTTTTAAGTAGCAAAGTAGTAACATACTGGATTATATCAATAAATTATATTAATAAGGAACACTGTGTTAGCTTTCTGTGTTTGTCAACACAAGGTAAAATACAATCACAAATACAAAACCAATGTGCATTCCACATTTCAAAATTGGACAATGACAAAGTAAAAATTCAAAGAGAGATGGTCAACATGGTATAGAATTTAGAAAGCATATTATGACTATTTATTCATTCATGTGATAAATTCATCTAGCTCCCTGGCAGGTGCTGGAGATACAATGATAAATAGGACAAACATGGCCCCTACCTTATAGAAGAGAAGACAGACAATTGAAATCACAACGAGGTGATTAATGATGAGGGGGGCAGGGAGCAGAGAAAATGAGGATATATAGAAAGAAGTTTAAGAAAGTTTAGGATCAGAAGAGATGGTGTGTGGAAGTTCCAGGAGTGAAAAATAAAGGACTAAATTGTTCTCCATACAATGCTTGGTGGATCAATGAAAACATGATGCTAAGAGGAATTGAGAGTAAGTCAGGAAGTTTGGTGAGTAATTTCAAGGGAGAAAGGGAGGAAAGATAAAGCAGAAAGATTTTGGGCCAGGTACTGAGTATTCTATAAGCCAGGCACTGGAACTTGCATTGAATTCTGGGAACAATGGAGCAGTTCTTGACACTGCACATCTCCAGTGAGTGGTTTTCCTGTTGGAGTCTATATACGAACCTACAGAGCTATACAGGGCACAAACTCTGCACCTGTTGGCACTGGCCCCAAATGGCAGGTCTTCTCATAGTTGTAAGCAGAAAACACATGAAAATATATATATCCCGGTGAACGAAATTTGTGCACTGGGGTGGGGGGGGGGGTGTCCCTCAGCTGAGCCTGCACCCTCTCCAATCTGGGACCCCCTCGGGGGATTGGGCCTAAACCGGCAGTCAGACATCCCCCTCACAATCCGGGACTGCTGGCTCCCAACCACTCGCCTGCCTGCCTACCTGCCTGATTGCCCCTAATTGCTTCTGCCTGCCAGCCTAATCACCCCCCTAACCACTCCCCTGTCAGCCTGATAACCCCTAACTGCCCTCCCCTGCTGGCCCAATCACCCCCTACTGCCCTCCCCTGCCAGCCCGGTTGCCCCCAACTGCCCTCCCTTGCAGGCCTGGTCCCCCCCAACTGCCCTCCCTACCCTGCAGGCCCGGTTGCCCCCAACTGCCCTTCCCTGCTAGCCTGATCACCCCTAACTGCCCTCCCTTGCTAGCCTGATCCCTCTAACTGCTCTCCTCTGCCAGCCTGATCCCCCTAACTGCCTAACTGCTCTCCCCTCCTGGCCTGATCGCCCTAACTGCCTAATTGCCACCTTCTCCCTTCTCCCGCGGCGCTGGCCTTCTCCCTTCTGTCTTCTCCCTTCTGCTTTCCCCTGCGGCCTCTACAAAAAGGGCCATGGCACTGGACCGGCCCTCACAGCTGCCGTGACTGCAGGCCTTCGGCCATTGCAGATGCTGTGGCTTTGTCTGGAAAGACATCCGGAAGGACCCAGAAGATGTCCAGTCTAATTAGCATATTACCCTTTTATTAATATAGGTTATGTGACAAAAAATTGTCCTTATTATTGGATCCGGCAGTTAGTAAGATAGTCAAGGTCTCTATAATCGTGAAGCTTCCATTCTAGTATGGGGGATATAGAAAAAGAATTATCACTAAGTAAAGAAAATCATTTCAAATCCTGATAAGTGTTATGTGCAAAAAGAGATGACATTTGAGCTTAAGTTTCAAAGATGCAAAGGAATTAGACATGTGACTACCTGGAGGCACAGGACATTGGGAACAGCAAGCACAAAGACATAGGCAGGAATGGGTATTCTGGGTATATTCTAGGTTCAAGGAACAAGAAGCAGATGAGTGTGACAGAGCACAGCATGTGCCAGCGAAAGTGAACGAGAGGAAATCAAAATGGTTAGTAAGGACCAACCACATAGGGTCTTGTAGAAATAGTTGAAAGAAGTGGATGTGTGGATATGCATGAGAGAAAACAAATTGAAATCAGAATAAATTAATACCCCATGTATTTAAACATGGGGTATTAATTCACTGTTAAAAGGAAATTAAAGCTAATTCTATGTTGCTGCTCTAAACCAAATTAGGTGGAATGGGTAGTTGTGAAGAGAGGGAAGATTTTGGTTCCACAAACTGTCCAAACGTGAATGGAGCTGCCTGTCTCCTGAGATGCTCATGCAGTCAGTAGAAGGAACTTATATGAGGCAGGGCCAGCTGGCCTCTATAGTCTCTTTCCTCTGCAAATGCTTTTAGTTCATTTGTGGAAAATAAGGTACATGAAGATTTCCTAAGTCCAATAACAGGTGCTTTTGTCAACTATGTTTATTGACACTTGTAGTAACCGTGTACAGAGGAGAAAATAGATAATGAGGAGGGCCTATTTCTTGTTCTGAAGCCCCATCTTTTTAAACAAATGGGCTGCAGGCTTTGCCTTATCCTTGCTTCCAGGTGACATAATTCTATCATGTTTTCATAGGCCAGAGATAGAAAAATGTAACATTTCCCAACAAAAATACTATTCTAAATAGGATCGTCACACTTTAGAAAAGAAATTAAGTCAGCCCATTTTCCACATTCCAAATAAAAGCACTGAGCAATTTTTATCTTTTCTTTTGTATTTTGAAGCATATATATATATATATATATATATATATATATATATATATATTAGTAGCCCGGTGCATGAAATTTGTGCACATTAAAAGGGAATTAATTGCCCTCAATGGTCCCAGGTTTGATTCCGCTCAAGGGCATGTACCTTGGTTGCGGGCACACCCCCAGTGGGGAGTGTGCAGGAGGCAGCTGATTGATGTTTCTAACTCTCTATCCCTCTCCCTTCCTCTCTGTAAAAAATCAATAAAATATATTTTTTAAAAAAGGAAATTAATTAGCAGAGATATTTTAATATTGCTATTGGCCCTTTCTCTATAATAGAAGTGTGAGAGATGAAAGGAAATTAGTAAAATGTATATGAAAATAATATATAAATTTATTAATAAATAAACAGTAACAAAGGATATAACAACAGCAGAGGCATGATATAAAAACAACAAAAACATGATATAAAAATGACAAAAACATGATATGAAAACAGCAGTGATGCAAACAATGGTTGATAAAGTGATTAAACTTATTCTAATATCTCCCTGTACACCACATTAAGAGTGAAAATACTTTCAGAGTGCTTGACTAATTTCCCTTGTGATGAAGTACTTAGAACTTTAACTGTAACATCACATGCTCTTCAAACTCGAGAGAAAGCAACATATAACTGACCGTGTGCAAAAACGGTCAGGTAGGAATATGCCTACTTTGTCTAGAGTTTGTCCTTGTGATTTATTAATAGTCATCACAAATGCTGGCATCACGGGAAACCGTCATTGAATCAATTTAACTGGGAGGCCAGTGTCAGATGGGGATAAATTAATTCTTGGAATCAGAACAGCCTCTCCCTCTGCAGATCTTGTTAATACTTCTGCTTCGATAATGTTAAGTCGTAATCTTTTGATAATAAATCTGGTACCATTACAAAGACCCCATTTACTATTGATATTTCTCAATAGCATGATGATTGCACCCACTCTCAATTTTAATTTATGACAAGGCATTCCCGAAGGAGTAATACTATTAAGAAATACTATGGGAAAATTTTCCCTTTCAGCATCATCTGTGGAATCAGTGGAATCATAGCAGTGGTTCTCAACCGTGGCTGCACATTAGAATCACCTGGGAATCTTTTTAAAATCCTCCAGAAATTGTTTCTTTGTTATGGGGTAGGGCCACAACATTAGTAACGAAGAAACAGAATTAAAACTTTACTGTGGGGAGCCGCTTCAGCATTTTGGATAGTTTCAAGCCTTGGACTGATGAGAGGACACAGTCCCTTCATTGCCATGTGTAAGTCCCAGCTTGGAGGGCAGGGCCTTCCCAGCACAATTATAGCCAACAGCTGTAGTTGTAAGCTTGAACCTATGGTCCAAACACGTGGCCTCATGTGCCTGAGTGATGTAGGCTTGATAGAGTTCAGGTGCATGTAGTTGAGTAGGATTGAAACCCAGGAGAATGTTGTAAACATCTTGGTCACGCCCTTACTTTGCCTCATGGCATCTGCTATAAAATAAAGGCATGGCTGTGGGCATGGTCGCTGTCTCTCAGAGAAGCAGCGTCCCACTGAGACCCGGCTTTCATTCTCTTGTCTGTCTTTTCTAAGCCTTTTAGCCGTCCCTACTCAGGTTCACCCCTGGCCATGCTGGCGCTCAGCACACTTTAGAAAGATCTGCCTCCACGCTCAGAGGGCGGGTTCCTGCCTCAAACCCTGCCCTTACAGGAAACAGCTCTGGGAAACAGCTTGGGGGAGGGCACAGCCGTTGCCAAGACAACCCCTGCAGGACTGACTTCCTTCCTGTTGGTCGCTAGCCAGACCCCGGTCATGATGAGCACCACCCATGGTTTTTATATAAGTAGATATATATTTTTATCTACTTTTTGAGATTACATACAACATCTTTACACCTGTTGATATGGTCAAGAGGGGCATCATAATCTTCCTAATATTACATTTATTGTGCAGCTAGTAATCTGTCATTTAGAGTTACATGGGAATTATATCTGGGTATTATTACATGGGGTGGCCTATTTCAAGCAGTGGGTTTAAATGGAGGAGAATTAGCTCGTGTTCACTGAGGGTCTCCTTATGGGCAGACATCATCACCTTTCCACTGATCAGGATACAGACAATAGTTTTCATCTTGGCTTAAAAATCGCACTTGCATTTGAGCCCATGGTCTCTCTAGCATTTGCTCTGAGAATAAAGTAAATAAATTATCAATTGTAGATTAGTTGACTTACTTGTTTACTTTACATTTATACATTAATATATGTACTTGATGTTTTTGATAAGAATTTTCTAGAATATACAGATCTAAAATTTAAATCTCTTAATTTATCTTTCTGTCTTAAGTGTAGCAAATAACAGAGGTGGACTATCTTCATCTCCATTGATTACAAAACCTTCAGGATCCTGAGGCACGGGGACAGGGGATTCATAGATAGGCTGCCTTTGCCTGAAGATTTTAAAAGGGACATTTGTCAGTGCTTTAATGTGGTGCTCTGAAAAGTTATGCTTTTCCCACTTGAAATAGTGTCTTATATAAAATGGCATTTATATAGGAAACACTGAATTTTGACTTGCTGCCCAAATAGTTCCTCAGATGAACAGGCTCCTTAGGAATGTGGACAGAATTTCCTTAGGACTGATGGGTTGCTTTTAATCATTTTAGTTTTCTGCTTTTGTGATTCCTGCTGTTCCATTTTTTAAGAATTCATTTGGTTTTACATTAGCCCATGACCATTTAGTACAAGATGAGAATAACATTCTTTTGCCAGATCATCAACTTTTAAAGGATTCATCTTCACTAATAAAACAACTTCGAGGATTATGTCAATTAGCCAAATCCTTGGAGCAAAGGCTGAACTTTTCTCTGTGCCTTTTTAAAGGGCGTTCTGAGCGGGACCGCCATGTTGCATTAGAACTGTGGCAGTGGGCTCATGGCTTTGGTAAAACACATTTTATATTTCCTTTTACTGGGGGACAGTGGTCGTGAGAACCTCCTCATACTTCAGTGAAATATTTCTGTAAAAGGAACAGAGTTGACCCTGTACATTGAACTGAGCTAAAGTTAACAAATACTGAAACACAATAGTAAAACAAACTCTTGAAAACAATCCTTTTATAGATATAAATAATGGCAAATATATAAGATTTAAATACTTAGCTTGATTTCTTGATCTTGACATTCAGATTTTAATGTCTTAAGCTTTCTCAAAATAGTGCTGATTGCACTGATGTTTTAGCTGCATGTGCTATTATCTATGCATTTTACTTCCTTTTTTTGTTGCTTTGGTTTTTTTTTAGATTGTAATATAAAAAAGGGCACGGTTCATGCCTTTTGTATGATGCAGAGCTTGATGATATGAATTGGCTATTGATAACAACTATAACTATATTTTTTAAAACTTCCTTGAACAGTTGGGACTTGAATATAATCTCCATTGTCCTTGAGAAAGTTTTCAAACGGATTTTTATCCCTGTAAAGGGAATAAGAGTCTGTATTTCCCCATAAAACTCTTATCTTTGTGACAATTTTCAGCTTTAAAAAATTAAATCATGGAAGAAGTTTGCATAGATTCATGCTCCCTGTGCTAAAATTACATTAGAAAGGAAAAGTGCCTGAAAACAGAGATAATACAATGCAAATTGGTCTTTGCATGTCATTAACCTGACATCTATGATGTGCCTTGCTCAATTTCAATATTTAATAAGTGTCCAATTTCCTAAGTGTGAATAAAAATTAGAAACAATAACAAGTAAGTTACTTTTCAATAAATAGACATGTCCTCACTGATTTAAGAATAGTAATTGGGTGTAGCATATTAACTGAATGGCCTAGAGCAATTTTATAATAATCTTCTAAGAGCTTAGGGGGAAAAAAACCCAACACTTTATTACTTTTAACACACTGCAGTTACTGCTTCTCTTAACTCATTTTCGTGAGCTGTCAATAAATTTCACTCCATTAGATGCTGAATTTAATTAGCTTCAGGGTCACAATTTATGTGATTTCTAAGTTGTGTGCTATTTACAACGTTTCTTAAACATTACCTATGGCAACATAAATATATTTAATCTATAGCCAGCAGTGGACAATTATTCTTCATCCCTTGGATATTAAGCACTCAGTAGTGCTGTTTCTGGTTATTTTCCAGACTCCTTTGCTATGTTATATGGGACCAGGACTGGCTACATAATTTGTGATTCTCAATGCAAAATGAAAACACGGGGTTCAAATCTTTGAAGATGGCAACAGTGGAGCAGGAGAGCACGGCCCTTTAGAGCGTGGTGTCTGTGGGCTGCCAGGTTATACACCCTTCGAATCAGCCCTTTGTATGAGTGTAAAATTTTCAGACTTAACACCTTCTCTAATGTGTAAAAATTATATTCCTGGTACATATTATGGCTGAATAAATAAGGGGAACAAGAGAATGGCCCACCTTGTATACAGGCAGGGACTTTGCATTGTCTTTGACTTCAGCAAAGTTGAATTAGGCTCATAAAGTAACTAGAATAGTCTTTAGGAAAAGATAAATTACCCTCTGATCAAATGTTTGATGAGAAGATCTATATCCCAAACTAGATGATTCCAATAGCAAGCATTATTTTTGAGTTCCCACGTCCTGTTCTGAATTAAGGGTCTCTTCATGATAATGAGCTTTTCTTTAGAACTGAGATGTGGTGAGGAATTCTGGTTGTCTGCCTGCTCCCCATTCTCCTGTCCTTTTCTGGTTATCGGAATACTGGCAAGGTGCTGTACTGAAAAGCTACCTTTACATCCTCCTTGAACACACATGTGACCAACACATTTTAAGTAAAATTCCTGTGCTATCTTCTTTTCCCTGTCTGTAATGACTGTGAAGGCTGAAGTTTCAGCAGTTATCTTTGAATGGCACAGCAACCTTGAGAATAATAGACAAAACTTATGGTGAAATAGAAAGACAAAACAATCCTGCTTTCTTGATGACATTAAAGAAATGGTTAACCAGTCCAGGGTTGCCTTCATGAATGAATAAGACTCTAATTTATTGAAATCTCTGCAAAACAGTTTGTTGGTTGTGGCACAGTTTTGACTGATACTTCCTTTTTTGTATTTTGTTTTATTCCATACCTACATTTGCTGTGGTAATAACAGGTTAATTTAGAACATCTAAATAATAACACAAAACAGAGAAAAGTTATTAAAGACAAAACAAATAAAACTCCACTTAATTTTGTTAGAATGGCTTTAAATATCTGACCAATTGTTTCTTTTGGTTGTTCTCTACAGTTGATTGGGCTTTTATTAGTTTTTGTTGTTGTTATTGTGCTTGGCCGTCTATTTTCTTGGTTTCTTGCAACCTGTTACAAATTACTTTCATATTTATTAATCATATTTCTTCATTCATCTAAGCATTATGCCATACTAATGACACAAAATAATAAGATATGACATATTTCCTTAAAGGATTCATAGCTTAATGAGAGAGAAAACATAAAAATATAATTTAAAATATAACCTGGTAAGTGATAAAATAGAAGGAAAAATAATATGGGTTTTCAAATCCACTAAAGCAAATATCTGCCTAGAAAATTTAGGAAGGCCAGCATATATCCACCCTGAAAGAAATACCTTTCAGAGTTGATGATGCTTAGCCCACTGCTAAATAGATAAAACATTGTTCTTTGACTTTTTCCACCTTTAAAAATAAGAATGTTCAATTGAATTCATATACTATTCCTCCTTATAATATCTAAGGATAAGATGTGATTAAAAAAATAAACTCTATTTTTTAAAAGTAGAATTGCTTTATTTCAAGAAATGTATTAGGATCCATTCTATAGGTAGCATGCATTTTTTTTTTCATTGATTTTATAGAGATAGGGAGATAGAGAGAAACATCAATGTGAGAGAGAAATAATCGGTTGCCTCCCATATGAACGCCAACTGGGGATCGAACCCACAATCTGGGTATGTGTCCTGATCAGGAATCGAATCCACAACCCTTTGGTATATGGTACAATGCTCCAACCAACTAAGCCACAGGCACCTGGGCAACATGCATTTTCTTGAGTAAAACCTACATAGTCCATCTGCCAGAAGGTGACATTAAATTCTAAGTCACTGTTGCCTAGGGAGTATTTGGTTACACTCTAAATTTCATACTTAGTGTTTCTGCTATTTATTAATTTTCAATATTTTAGTGGAGTTGTGTCCAGCTGAGATAATACATTTCTTTCTCAACAGGATTCTGTCTACTTTTAGTAGACAGCTGAAAAGTATAATTTCACATATGTATGATAAAAAAAGGAAGGCAAAGCTGCAGTTGATAAGAGATTAGACTAGGGCAGGCTTCTACATAGATAGAGGATGTAGCCTTTATCAGTAGATAAAACTTCAATAACTACTACCCTCTTAATTTGAAAAAGCAGATTTCCAATTTCAAAACACTTCTAGATATATGAAATATCTAAAAGCAAGTCAAATAATGCAACCTACTCAGAGCTTCAAACTCAAAAAATACAGCAGAAAAACTAAAATCACATATATCTTAACCTACTCTGAATACCTAAAGTGTTATAAAACTTTTTTGTGATTAAATCTATGTAGACACATATACATGCAGTCAAATACTTTATACACATACTAGAAAATTTGAAAACACAACAAGAGACAAGAAGATATATTGTTTTGAATAATCTACCATTTTTAAAGGATTGCTATGAATACATTTTTATAAATATAAGTATGTATATTTACAACATTATCATCTAGTTCTATATTGCTTAATACTAACATAAGTGGCATAATTCAGTTTTTTAAAAATTTTATCTTGCCCTAGCCGGCTTGGCTCAGTGGATAGAGCATCAGCCTGCGGACTGAAGGGTCCCAGGTTTGATTCCGGCCAAGGGCACATGCCTGGGTTTCGGATCGATCCCCAGTGGGGGGTGTGCAGGAGGCAGCCCATCAATGATTCTCTCTCATCATTGATGTTTCTGTCTCTCTCTCCTTCTCTCTTCCTCTCTGAAATCAATAAAGAAATATATTAAAAAAAATTTTATCTTAACATTTTGGCAGAGTTCTGGAAACAAATAGAGCATATGCAATCTGAACATATACCCTTTTCTTCTCTACTCCAAGCCCTAATCAGTTTGCTTCCCCTGAGCCTCATGGTAGTTTGTGCCCTCAGGCAAATGAGTGTAGACAAGTGAGTGTAGGCAAGTGAGATCTTGATTTTGTTGGAGTTACATGGAAAGAACTGGCAACTGGAAGCGTTAAGAATAGTGTGGAATATAGAGCATCATGGGACATTATTGTTTTGGAGAATTATAAAAACTGTAGCAACATTAACCTTGTTTGAATATATCTGGTTTCTCTGGGCACAAAGCCAATGGATATCTAGGCCAAGCCTCCCCAAACTCAAGGCATAGATGATTTAGGGAGTCCAGAATGAATTCTTTGGAGGGGTTCAGGAAAGCCTGACAACCTCCTTTTTACTCACTGTTGCCCATAAGAGAAGTGGTTATTTTGTCTCCCAACCCCTGTGTGATTCCTGTTGCTTAGGAATAACAATCAGATCTGAGCCCCAGGAGCTCAGCTTGATGAACTATGACAGATCTAACCCAACCAGCCTGCAGAGTGATCAGTCTGGTGAAAATAATATTCATCCAGCAAATCATAGCTGTTACATGAGATGGACAGCCACTTGAATAAAATGTAATAACAGAAGCACAAAAGGGAAATAAAGTTCCACACTGAAAATAAAATAAAATAGAATGAAAAAAAATTAGAATGAAAAATGTGATTTGTCATCAAAACAATTTACTAGATTATTTGAAGATTTGATACTCACCTGAGATCTGAACCAATGGTCTATTAAATGATGTACACCAAATAGTTCAAAAATAAAGGCAAATTATATAAACATAGAAATCACACCAAAAAAAAAAAAAAAACGCAAAAAAAAAATGACAGAAGAAAGAGCCTGGTAACCTAACAAGTGAATAACAACATAGTTTCAGAGAAAAGGAATAAATGTCAGAAGTAATAACAAAGAAACAATAGAAGAAAAATTTTCTGAGGTAAAGTGAGCTCTGAGAATCAATAGTTGAAAAAGTTCACTTACTTCCAGACTGGGCTGGAGAGAAACAGTATGCACTTATATATAACCTGACTTTTTGTTTTCTAATGAGAAAGAAATCAATTTTGAACTTTCAGGCAAATAGAAAAATTACTCAGACTGGCATTGGACTTCTCGTTTGCAACTATGGAAAATACAGTATTAAGAAAAGAGTATCTATGGACTGTTCTAACAAGGAATCCTTACATATTAATTTGCCAGGTAAAAACAATTAAATACGTTTAATAGCTCAGAAAATACAAGCATCTAACTCCTCTGAATAAACCATTCAAGGAAGAAGGTTTGGACTAACTTTAAAAAAATGTGAATGAGAACAAAGGCCTCAAGATAGAAGAGATAACAGAGTGAGTAATTAAATCTTTTTTTTCCACCTTCTTTTAATAATTAATACTAAGTATAATAATTAATACTAAGTAAATAGGGTTCACTAAGAATACATAATACAGGGGTGAGCAAAAGTAGGTTTACAGCTGTTCACATGGAAAATAATACATAATTAATAAATAATACGAGAATAAACTGTGTTTTGCATGCCTAATCCTGTTTCTGCCCTAAATTGAACTCAAAGGGATATACAGTAAGGTACCTTCCAATAATGGAATATGCCTTAAAGTACTAAACTATCGCACCAAACTTATGCATTGGGAATGGCTTACAGCTCAGGGAGGGGAGTGATAAAAACACTCTACCCCTTTTCCAGAGGTGAGACTTGGGGGGAAAAAAGCAGAAGAGAGAAAAGGTAAAAATAGTTAAGGGTTTTATCACAATATGGTGAGAAGAAAAAGGAAGGTTTTGTGGGCAAAACAATCTATTTTGATGGGATAAATTTTTTTAACTTAATGAACAATTTTAAAATATATGTTTTGCTATTATGTCAGGGAGAAATGATTTTAAAAATAAGGGTAAAATTATCATTTCAGAGCCAATGATAATATTTAAAATGGATGGATTTCCCCCACCATTAGCATTCAACGCCCTTGAAAGAAGTTTTTTCTAATTTTTTATGATTTTAAGTCTTAGATTTGAAATTCACCACCCAAACATCACCTGTGGAAATGCAAATAGATTTATGGTATTAACCTAAAATGCTTATTAAAAGAAATGGAATATAAGCAATTTCTTTCTGAACACAAACACTGTTCTGTTCACAACAAGCAGAGTACGTTTTCTAAAGATTTATCCTTCCCAAACAATGCACACTGGAGTAAATCAAATATCTTCTCTACCTTAGACACTGATCTGAGGAGCAAAAGATTTTAAAGATTTTTAACTGCTAATCTTCAAAAGAAGATAGGAAGGTATTAGATGATGTGGCTACAGATTCTGCCCTGAGAACCTATAAATGTTTCAGGAATTAAAAGAAAAAATAATCCACCTCTACCTTCAGTAGCATAGCATTTTTAGAGCAAATTTTTGCCCAATATTAAATGAAAAACTGAAATCCAGAGTGTGTTAGACACTGAGGGCATATAAATACATATAGCTTCTATGAAACAGATAAGCACAGTGGCATTTAAAGTCAGACTTTATGTGGGTTGGAAATGAAGGAATGTAAATACTCTGTGTTCTAATTTGCATCCATTTAGAAATCAGAACTGGAACCTCATAAATTTCATATTGAATGATATATAAATATCATAGTTTAGAGGACACATTTTCAATGCAGTGTTATGCTCCCAAAGTGAAATTCACTGAAGTGAATAAAATGAATAGAGTTGAATGCCCCGGGTATTAAACTGGAAATATAATCTGTAGGTATTTAAAGTGGACTCTAAATAGCCCCTGATATTTTATGCAGACTGTGTAAGCAAGTTTCTAAATTTGGCAGCACTATTAAGCTCACATAATTGTCTTCTGAGTTTCAAACAGGCTTCCAGAGTTAGGTGGGTTTTGCATTTTTCTAGAAATGTCAATCATTTTCTGAGAGTCACTAATTCCTCGAGAATGTCAGCCATAGCCACACTTCAGTGTCTTTTTTTCTGCCCCCACTTCAGCCACTGGAATTATGTCAGAGAAGATTTGATTAATAACCAAATCAGTTGCCCCTGGGCACTCTCAGGTTCAGCTAGGGATAGAGTTGTATTATTTTTAATATTACTAGTTAAATATCACTGTATTCATCATGTCCACTGTCCTGACGGGGCACAAAATGGAGAGATGGCCTGAATGGAGTGGGCCACCTCAGCCCTGCTCATGGGACCTGTGCATTTCCACCACCCCATTCACCTGACAGTATCGCACAATCTGCACGTATTAAACAGTATTAGACCAGGATAGAGATTACAGACTGACCTGTTCCATGCAGAGTTGTATGACCACTTTCAAGTGATATTCTTCTTCTTCTCTTGGTCCCTTCTTTCATTTCTATCATTCTCCTCATACACTCTTCATTGTCTATTGTCTTCTCCTCAAAATGCCTTTCTTTAGGCCTCAGATCAGATCGAAAGGCCACTGCCACCTGGGGGCGGCACAGGGTGCCTAGTTTCTCCTGTCACAATACCATTCTGAATTTTTTTTTTTTATCAGACCCTGCTTCTTACCTGTGTTAGCATCATTAAGAAAAGTACCTTTGAGATTTGCTATAATGCTTTCCTCACAACCCCCATGCTCTGTCTTAAGGTGAAGCTATTTTATAAAGAAATCCTTTCAATTCTTCAGTTACAAAACCATCTATTAAATGGAGCTCAGACCTTTTTTTATTTGAATTCAATTCTATAATAAAGAAAGTTAGTTTCATTTTTTTAAAAGTGGAGAGTAAGTCCCAGTGGGAAAAAATCCTCTCATTTGGTTGAAGACAGATAAATAATAGAGAAAAAGATAACTGGATTGTGAAAATGTGACTGCATGGAGAAGATAATTTCAGCTGGAGAGCTGTCAGCACAGAGCATAGGAAGAATGATAAAATGGGACCAGAGATACTCCAGGCAAAGTCCGTTTTGAATGAGCATCTAATAATACTGAACAACCTGTGGACATTTGGAGAACATTAAGAAGACAGTAACTAAAAGCATCATTCTTTATACTTTGTATTCTGTGGTATCTGAATATAGTACTAAAATCACAGTAATTTATATGGATGCTAACATTTTCTTCATGCATCACTTAAATGATACAAAATATTTAAATAGACCAAATGACTGGAAAGAGACCCACAAATGCAAATAATTATTTTTATGTTGTATGAAATTTATATATAAGCGAATAATTTTACATATAAATGATATGATGTCATACATACTTTTAAAGTCTTTGTTTGTATTTTCTTTTTCAATCTTTTCCCTCTCTCTTCCCTTCTCACCCACATCACTTTTCCCAGAAGCATGTCAACAAGATATTGTGTATTTGTAACATATAGTTGTAAGGTCATAGTTTTCTTTGCAAGATTTTTATTGTTCACTTTTTACATTGAAGCTAAAATCCGTCAATTCTTTTTCTTTCTTCATTCTTTAAGATAAAAATCCAGTTTTATTTTTCTCCAGATAGAACTAATATTAGTTTAATTCTGTAGTCTGTTTGCCATTTCACTTTTCACAATAAATGGAATGGCCACCTTGGACAAATACCCAATTCTTATATAAACTAGGATCTATTTCTACTTATGTTCCAGTGACCTGCTCTCTCTTCCTCTTCCAACATCACTTTAAGCTAATTATCATAGCACATTGATTTTCTATTGCTTCTCTATCAAATTACCAGAAACTTGGTGAATTAAACAATTTAAATATATTATCTCATAGTTCTATAGGGCAAAAGTCTGACATGGATCTCACTGGGGTAAAGTCAAAGTGTTGGCAGGGCTGTGTTCCTTTCTGGAAGCCCCGGGGGTAATCTGTGTCCTTGACTTTTCCTGCTTCTAGAAGCTGCCTACTTTCCTTGGCTCATTCAGTTTTTTCCTGCATCTCCAAGCCAGCGGCAATGGCTCTCATCATTCTTATGCTGCCATCTCTCTGATTCTCTGAAGTCTGAAAGTTTCTCCAGTCCATTTAAGAGATGATGTTAAGGGCTTTATTATTAGATTGGGTCCACCTGGGAAGTCCAGGATAATCTTTCCATATCAAGACTCTTAACTATAATTACACCCTTTTGCCATGTAGTCAGACATATTCACTGGATCTGCAGCTTAGGGCATGACCATCTGTGGGGGCCATTATTCTGCCTAATAAATGACTTTGTGTTAAGTTCTGCTACCAGATAAGGCTAATATTTGACCTGCCCCTATCACTGTTCTTTTTTATACTTGTCTTGCTATTAGTCAGAATTTATTCTCTACCTTATACTTTAGGAATGTTTAACAAATCTAGAAAAAATCAATTATAGTTTTAGAATTACATGAACTATTGGAAACTTATCAAGATTTTCAGACAACATAAAACTCCCTGTTTATGTATCTTTGACCCTGGTAATGATAAGCAGAGGGACATTTTCTTAGGATTCCAAGTCAATTGAGAAATAATAAAGAAGGGGGAAAATTTGTGTAACTGTAATCTTAAATTTTCATTAAAATGCAGCATACCTTTTTTTTTTGGTAAATCCTCGAGGTCTTTATACCATAATTTCTGGGCTAAAAGTGGAGAATGTAACAATGCACACAAAACACTCTACAGCAAGCATGTTAAACTCATGGCCCGCGGGCCGCATGCCTTGTTTATTTGGCCTGGGTTAGCCTTTGAGTTTGACATGCTTGCTCTACAGCCTACATATACTTTAAAAAAACAACAACAAAAAACAAGCCTTGCTGATATCATGCCACAGCTAACTTTGTGTGTGTGTTGTGTATAGATGGTATTGGACTGTCACTGAAAATTCTGTCCAACTATGAGGAGTACATTTATTTATTGATCGAAAAAGTTCAAATAGGGTGATATTCTTGCCAAGATTAGGACGGAAAAAAACTAGTCCAAAATAGGCTGGTACTATTTGTACACACACACACACACACACACACACACAATACATATTGAAGTGGGATCTTTTTAAATCCAAGTTGACAAGAATCCAGAGCCAGGTTAGGAAGTATATTGGTTAACTCTCTGTACAGCTGCAGACCCGTCATCTATCTCTTCTTCCAGGCACAACTGCAGGGACTAGCTCTGTGTGGACTCTGACAGCTTGGTTCAGGTGCAGCCTGGTTTCAAGCTTGTATCTCTCAGTGGCATTTGTGCAACCTCCAAATTCAGGGGAATTAACACTTTGGGGGAGAAGGAGCTGCTAACTGTTTCTCCTCACTCACCTGAGATGTCCTTTTTGATGAGAGCCTCCAGGCTACTCCATGGGCCTTTAATGCTCTCATCTTCTTTACACCTGACACATCTTCCTGGATAAAACCTTTGGATTTTTACCAGAGCATTGTTGCCTAAATATGACTTGCTCTGCATTCCTAGGCTTGCATTAATCAAAATCACTTTGAGCAATGTCTTCTATTGAGGCATTGTGAGACGCAACTCTTAACATTTTTCTAGAACATACTGCCTAAGGACAGAGTCTCCCGGAGGCCTGCCTGCCCCCTGCAAATTCACCAAAATGTTCATAAGACAGAACATGTATAGAAAGCTAACTGAAAGGTTTATGGGAATGCTTTTCAAAGCCCACAGGAGATGAGTTACACATTTCTGAACCTTTTTTGAAAACAAAATCCGGAGAGTTTATGGATTCTAAACTAAGCTCCCAAGATATGTACTCTAAAACCAATATGTAAAATGTTATCCAGTACTTGGTCTTCAGAAGTGTTATTTTCTCTCATGTAAAACTCCTGATGTCAAATATAGTCTCCCAGAGTCTCTCATCATTATTTGCCTTCTGGTAGATGTAATTTCCTCAGGTTTCTGAATCATTTCTAACCACTAAGTGAAGTCTTTAGGTAGGTCTTCCCTTAGGTCCTAAGGCTTAGGACATAATCAGGCCATTGAATGCATTACCAGTTACTGCTTTAAACTGTTTCCTCTGAGCCAACAGCATGACTGCCTTGCAGAGCACTTACCTGGGAGTGTCACAGCACTCGTTATTCATGAAACGCTGAGCACATGTGTATTTAATGTGGATTCCTTATTATTATTATTTTTTTTGCATCTGAAAAAAAATCAAGTATCCAGAATCATTTTGTTATTCCTAGCATTTGTAAATAGTTTAAATTCTAGAGTAAATTTGCATAATTACTTATCATCACGGTCTGCCAACTATTGCTGTGTATTCACAAGGAGACATTTTATAGGCATTAATTGGGTTTCAGAGATTTGCTTAGACATGCCCTCAAGGAGCTCACAGTCTCATGAAGGAGTTTACAGTCTATGAAATTGCCTTTTTCAATTGCCTGGAAACATGAGGTTATTTGATTTCTAATTCCTCCATTTAATGTAGGCTTAAAATACATCAAAAGAAGAAAATAAGATCTTTAGGATATTTGGAAATTCAGAAAAATTGTAGCTTGTATAAAGTAAGTCATTTGAAGTTTTTGACAAGATGAAATGTCTAATTCCCAGTAGATTTTGGACAATACTCATTGCTTTAAGAGTTCTACATTGCTTATTTTGGGGGAGTGGGATTTAACATACAAATATAAATTAATTTTTGCATTAATAATTTCTACACATGCACCTACTTGTTCAGTTATGTAGCAAATATTTAACCAGCTTCCACTATGGACCAGATATTTTGAAAAATGCCAAGGATACAAGAGTGAACAAGACAGAAGTCCCTGCTTTCATGGAGCTTTCTTTCTATTGGTGGAAAATCACAATAAATAGGTAAACAAACCTGAAAAATAATTCTAATTTATGTAAAGCAAGTAAAGGGGTGATGTATTAGGAACTATATGTGGCCATATTTTAGATCAGGTGTTTGGGAGTTCTTTAGGAAGGTGACATTGAAGCTTCAAAAGATAGGTAAGTCAGAAAGAGAAGGCCAGCATCCCGAGGAAACATTTCAGGAGAGGCAGGGGAACACGAAGTGACTTGTGGGACTTCTCCAACCTGCAATGCCGGTGGTGGGATGGGACCAGTGTTTAGAAATGACGCTGGACATGGAAGCAGAGGCCACATCATGCAGCACCTCGAGGCCATGATGAGTTTTCATTTTATTTAAATGCAATGGGAAGCCAATGAAGAATTCTGAGCAGAACTGGACCAGTATAAATCTCTGTTTTAAAAGTATGAAGGTAGCAATTATAAGTTTTAAGAAGATTGCTGTGATAGACCAATGCTTGTCCAATAGCAGAAAGATCAGTAGGTAATGAAACCAGTTGGGATCACGTGACTCTGGGTCTGGGGACATGGACCCAGTCTGGAGGAAAGTCCTAAAGAAATACTGGAAACCCTATCCTTGAATCAAGGAGAAGCTGATGGGATTTCATTTAGTTGATTAAAGCTTTTGCATCTGAGATGAAGAAAATAATTATTGGTAAAATAGAAAAACTGAGAAAGAAGAAGTTTTTAAAAGACTAGTTATAAAAAGAGTGTACTCCAAGTTGGCCCGTGAGTGAAGTAGGGTGATAGTAAGAAAATCCAAGTGCACTTGAGAGGGGTGAAAGACAACAAAATGATACCTATCCCCATAGAATTTGCAGTCTGAGAATCCTTGCATTGCCTTATGATATCTCTTTCAATCAAGTTGTGTGAAAGAATTGAAAATATAATGCGAAGAATGTGTAGAAAAAAGGGAGCATTCATACTCCATTCCCAAGGTTGCAGCCTAGAACTCTGGGGAAGTAGGATTGCATGAACCAGGAAAACTTCTGTGTAAAGATACTTCTGAAGTGTTTTTTTTAATTTTATTTATTTTTATTTTTTTATGGATACACTGGCCTAAAAAAAGAGGCTGTTGTAGTGACTTGTTTATGTGCATCAAGAACCCATCAAAATCAAAATCCATCAAAATCATTTATTGTCTCTTCAAGTAACAAGCAAACAAGTGAAGGCAAGAAAACCAGTGCCTGGAAATGCAGGCCCTGGGAGGAAATGAAGAAAATGTAAAGAAAAAAAAAATAAAGAGGTCATTCCAAGATAGTAAAATTGAAAATTAATACAGAAAAACATAGACACATCCCAAATGTAGGAAGATCTATGCAAGTGATTATGCAAATGAAGTGAAAGGGGCTAAGGGTTGAGGTTTCTTACAAGTGAAAATGCCCAAAGGATTTATCTATGTCAGTCTGAGGTTCATTACTGGAAAATGATTAGAATCAATGCTACGAAATCAAGCAGTACCCTAATGGAGAATTTGGCTTATAAAAAACAATAACAGAATTAATGAAGGGGCTTTAACCTTTAAGTTCAATACATATTTAATTCTGTTTGTCTGGGCAAAACTTAAATATAAGGGAAGACATTTATTGTTAAAGCCATGTAAAGTGCAATGATTATTATGCTAATAAGACTGGATAAGTAAAATCTCTTTCTTTATAAATGTCATAGATTAAAAATGGATCATACTAATAACTAGAGCAATGACGATTTCATGATTTTAACACATCATTTTACTCTAGCTTTGTCTTTTTTAATTTAGTAATTTTATTTTTAATTATGGGGATCATAATTATTTGAATTTCATAAAATTATTCACATGTACTGCAGTTTGAAGCTTTATGCTAGATATTTAAAATACATGAATCTTTTCATGATGCCAGTTGAAGGTTTTTCTAAAGGAATGAACAGCTTAAAATTACATAAGAGCACTTTAAAAGAGAACAGTTTGCTTTAACAGTTGCTGCTTTTGGTGTTCTAGCTTGAAATAAAGGCTGTTCATGCATAAGTGGCTCTCATATTTTGAATCAATTATCTTTGCAATTAGTGAACTTTTTAGTTGCTCTCAAGTCTGAAATGTTCAGATTAAATAAAAGAATTGAACTCATTTATGACCTTTAACATAAATATTGTGTATTTCTAAGGTTTCACAGATAATCTTTCAAAGTACTGCAATTTTATAAGTAAACTGGTTCAGAGAGTTGAGTTGTTTGTGTAGTATTTTGGGGGAGATGAATATTTTATAATAGATAAAAATCCTCCTAATTTTACTGCTGAAATATTTTACAAATCATCTCCCCTTACTCACACTTCCTTCATCCATACTTCAGCTCTCCTCATGTAAGGCCCTGATCATTTTTCACATATTAACCCTCTGCTTTCAATTTTTCTGGTCCATATTTATTTGCCTGTGTGTTACTTACTTGTCCATTAATAGCCAACAGGGTTATAACTTCTTCCAGTATGCCTTCCTAAACTATCTTTCCTTTTTGTGTATATTTCCACCAATGAAATCCTATTTTGGTCATGTTACCCAACCTTCAGATAAGGTGAAGATTGGCTCATCTTTAATATAAGTTTGATCAGCTGTACCGTGCCAATGATTACTTTAGAAGAGACACGTGATGCCTTGTGGCCAATGAAACATGAAGAAAAGCCTCCTGGGGCACTTTCTAAGGGCAGGTGTTTTTGGATAGCAAGAGAGAATGAATAGAAAAGAACTACCCTTTTCCCAGTGCCAGGCTTATCATTTCTAGATGTGATTACTGGATCTGCTGCAGGATTAAACCAACTTAGAGAAGGAAATTGCTGAAAGAATCACAAAGAAGCTGAGCTGGTGTTTTAGTCTGCATAGCCTGGAGCCTCCTCTACTGATAAGCTTCTTGGCATTTGACATAGTCAATCTCCTTTTTATTTAAGCCATTTTGAGTTATTTAAATCACTTCTAACTGCTAAACATAGAACTGGGTACAGCTGAAATAGGTGAAATGCCTGATGACAGAAATTTGGGACATGGAATATGTTCTGCTTCCTTTTCTATAAACCATTGTCCATACTTCCACCAAAAAAGACAGTTATAGGTAAAGAGAGTATAATAGATTTGATGGAAGTCTACCCAAATAAGAGAGGAATGCAACAGTGGAGGTTATGGGTAACTGAAAAAGAAGAAAAAAAAAGTGGTTTTTTTCCTATTTCCTGATTTTTCAAAATGTGACTTGGAAAAAATGAGTGTATTAGTTTTCCATTGTTGTTAACAAATTACCACACACTTAATGGCTTAAAACAACACGTTTATTATCTCGTTTCTGTGGGCCAAAATTCTGGGCATGGCTCACCTGGCCTTCTGGTCAGGGTCTCCCAAGGCTACATTAAGGTGCTGGGCAAGTCTGTGTTTTCATCTGGAGTCTCACTGGGCAGAATCTGTTTCCAAGCTTATTCAGGTTGTTGGCACATTGTTTTCATGCGGCTCTGTGACTGATGGCACTGGCTTCTCTGGCTCTTGCTGGAGGATGCCCTCAGGTCCTGCAGGTGACATGCAGTTCCCTGCCACATGGCCCATTTTCATGGGCAGTTCACATAATAGCAGCTTACTTCTTCAAGGCCAGCAAGCGAGTCTTGTGTGGATTAGTGAGACAGAGTCTTATAAACATGTCATAACCTTGAGGGCATTACATTCACTGAAACAAGCCAGAGAGAAAGACAAATACTACATGGTGTTACACGTGGAATCTGAAAAAAAAAAAGTCAAATTCATAGAAACAGAGAGCAGAAAAGTGATTTCCAGGTTGGGTGGGGGAAATGCAGAGAAATTGATAAAATGATAAAGCTTTCAACTATAAGATGAATAAGGTGTAAGGGTCTAATGCAGTGGTTCTCAACCTATCTGCCCTTTAAATACAGATCCTCATGTTGTGACCCAAGCATAAAATTATTTTTGTTCTACTTCATAACTGTAATGTTGCTACTGTTATGAATCGCAATATAGATATCTGATATGCAGGATGGTCTTCGGTGATCCCTGTGAAAGGGTCGTTCGACCACCAAAGGGGTCGCGACCCACAGGTTGAGAACTGCTGGTCTAATGTGTAATGTGGTGATTCTAATTTATAATGCTGTATTGTAAAATTGGCATTTTCTAAGAGGGTAGAACTTAAATGTTCTCACAATGAACCAACAAATAAGTATATAAAGTGATGGATATGATAATTAACTAGATGTGGGATTCTTTCACAATGTATATACATATCAATAAATCACAACTTATGCATTAAATAGCTTCCAATTTTATTTATTATTTTTAAGTATATTTTTATTGATTTCAGAGAGGATGAGAAAGAGAGCTAGAAACATCAATGATGAGAACCATTGATCGGTTGCCTCCTGTACACGTGCTACTGGGGATCAAGCCTGCTACCTGGATATGTGCCCTGACTGGGAATTGAACCATGACCTCCTCAACTACTGAGCCACACCAATTAGTCTCCAATTTTATTTCTAAATTAACATCAGTGAAGCTAAAAATATCATAAACTAATCATGAGACTCGGGGCATAGTCTGTGAGAAGCAAGTTACTGGTCTCACTCATTCTCAAGAAGAGGGAATGTTGAGGGTGTAACATTTTATAGCTCTGTTTTCATGAGAAAAACCAGCAGATTAGTGAATAGTATTTGTACTATTGGCTGGAATCAAATTGGATGTCATTCTATAGCATTGGGAACTAGATTAGAGTAATGGGGAGAAAACTGCTTTATGTGACTATTCTTTACATGCATTGCACAATTTCACTAATAAAAGTAATAAAAAACTGTGCCTTTAGGGGAAAAGTTGAATGCAATAGCAATAAATCATTTTACTGATATTTATATTTTATAAATATGTATTTGTATCTATCAAAAAATTCAAAGAAAACAGCTCCATCTCTAAAATTTCTAAAAGATGAACTTTGCTGTTGTGCTGACCTAATTCTGTCTCCTTTAGCCTCTTTCCCTAATAAAACATTTATTTATAACTTGATATTCAGTGAGGGAATGTCTTTCTATTGAGACTTTGATATTATAGCAAAGAGAATATTTTGAAATGGTTGAGATTGAGACAAAGTATAATGCAAACTGTGGACCTAACACCACTTTATCTGTGTACCATTCAGAAACTGAGTTTGTAAATGGCAGAGAGAATCTATAGAAGCAGTTTCTAGTACTTTTCATGAACCATCTTATCTAGCTAGCAATAAGCCCATGTTAACTAACAGACCTTAATATGAACATTTATAGGTATCATATCTAAGAGAATGAACCCAGATACACAGAATGTTTTTCTTTGTTTTAAAAAATTTAACTTTATTGTTGGAAGTATTACAGATACACCCCTTTCCCCCTACTGACCCTGTCCACTCTGCACCTCCACCAGGCCTTCACTGCACTATTGCCCATGTCATGGGTTATGTTTATATGCATGTAAGTTCTTTGGTTAATCTCTCCCCATCCCTCACCCCCCTTCCTCTGATATTCCGCAGAATGTCTTTTTCTTTTTTTAAAGATTTTTCTATTGTTTTTTTTTTAAGAGAGAAAGGGAGAGGGAGAGAGAAAAATATCAGTGTGAGAGTGATCACATCCATGATCTGCTTCCTGCACAACTCCCACTGGGGATGGAACCCACAACTTGGGCATGTGCCCTCCTGATTGGGAATCAAACCAGCGACTCCAGTACAGGGGACTATGCCCAACCAATTGAGTCACACAGGCCAGGGCTACAGAATGTTTTTGAATATAACCTTTTCCCTCAAGTGTGGACCAGCTTTTTATTTCCACAATAACTTATCTTTGTTAAATGGTCTTTGAGGAACTGTGATTATCCCAAGGTTAGTAATAAATAAATAAATAAATAAATAAATAAATAAATAAAATCAAGAAACAAAGCAAAACAACATCAACAAAAATTATGTAATACTTATTAAGCCTGAGCTCCAATTTTGTGCTGGAAAGTCTGGGATCTAATAAGAAAGCTGTGTGTAATTTTATTTAGCCCTCATCTTAACTCTATAAGGTAGGTTCTATTCCCATCCCAGTATTTGGATGAATAAATAGAAGACAATAGGATAACCCACCCCAAGAAACATATTATTGTCACATTCCAGTCCAACCGGGCAGCCTTGACTCTAAAGATCTCAAGCTGAACTACTGTGCAACTGTGTCTTATATCCACTGTGTAAAAGGGACAAATTAATATAAACATGAGGGCATCTGTTCCTTTAGCTGGTAGATGAAACACTTTAGTAACTTGGAATATTTTATATAGAGAGCACCAGGGGTATATTGTTTATAATCCTGAAGTATTTTACTAGTAAAAGAAAGGAAAAATGTACATCAGGAATTTTTCTGTTGCTGTATTAATGGAGATCTTGTGTTCCTTATGCCCATGTTGATGAAAAGGGATGTTAATGATGCAAGCAGATTGATGAATAATGAAGAGGATAGTCAGTGTTAAGTGGTCTAATTTAGATTATACTTTTGAAAGTTTCCCTGGTTTATAATTGGGCTTGTGCATTGACTAGTGCTATGGAGTGAAAGAAAGATACCATGAAACAAAATGAATAACTTTGTGAGCCAAGTTTTCTCTCTTTCGTCTATACTTTTGAAAGATTAATCACATGCCAATTAAGAGGGACTCTTATTGACAGCATTAAATTACATATTTCCAAAACTGAAGTTGAATAGGAAAATCTTCCAAAGAAAGTATTCTGTATGGTTTAGAGCAGCAATTTCAACCATGTGCCACAAGAATTTTTAAAACATGGAATACCTGACTACTTAGTCAGGAGCACTGACCTCTTTTGTTATAGTTTGTCAAAAAAATAAAATAAAAAAGACTACAATCAATGCAATAATAGCTGGCAGTGTGAATGAATCGAAATTATACCTACTTTTTTGTCAGATTGACAAAAATATGATATACTGTTTGGTACGCTGCAGAATTTCAGTACTAATTAATTTACCTGTGCCATGAGTTAAAAAAAGTTTGAAAATCGCTGGTTTAGAGTAAATTTCCTTTTGGGTAAATTTTTTACTTTTTATTGGATTGCCTTTTCATAATGTAGACACAGTTTACAAGTGAAAATGAAAATGCATTAAGTGACCTCTGAAGGGTGTTGGGAAAATGCACTACCATTTTGTAAATGGCTTTCAATATGAAATGTGATAGGTACTTTGGAATTGTCCAAAAAGCAATCTTGAAGCTTCAAGCAAGGTTAAAAAAATGTCCAAACTATTTGAGGGTGTCCTCCAAACTATAGGAAACTGACAGTTTCTATACAGTTTTGCTGGCTAGAAAAAAAAGTCAATGCAAATAAGGAAATTTTCCCACTAGTAGAGGCATATAAGGACATAGGGTGAGGGATATATATATATATCTACTGAAGGTCATGTACTGAATCTTTATACTCAATTTTAAGTATTTTCTGTTTATTTTCAAAATCTTTGTAACTGACTTTGTTTTGTTAATAAATCTAAATTTAAGAATTAGGCTATTTGATTACTGAAATATGGCCCTTAAGTTTTCATATGCAAAAGGAACTTATTTAAGTAGGCTAACCAGTGCAAATTGTTCTTTAATGTATGTTGATGAATCTATTAGAAAGGGCTGGCAAAGTAGGTTTATATTTAATGGTATTTTTTCATCCATGGCCATTTAGTATTGACAAATAAAGGTGCTGTCTATTTGTGTTGAAGGGAGGTAAAATAAACATTGTCAATTTTACTTTCCTAAACTGAGTACCAAAGTGCTGCCTCCTCACAAGGCTATTTGTTATATAATTGGTGGCATGGGTTTATCACGGGTTCTCTCTTAACTCAAATAAAGCTATTTCAACTTCTGAATAAATATAATCCTTCCCCTTTTAATATGAGAAAAAAAATCTTTTAAGGACAGGCTCAGTATTTTTCCTTTGGTGTTGAAAGTGTACAATTATTGGAATAAACAAAGGCATGAACAATATCAGTTGATTAAGCGAGTTTCCCTTTTTAAGTTATGGAATCTGTCTCTATTGAGGGACATCTGAAAGAAATAAAGAGCTTTTGAATAAAAGAAAAGCAAATTCTCTCTCATGACATAATTAGGTCAGTGGAGACTTTACTCTTTGTTTAGGAGATCCTGTGGATTCTGGGGTACATTGATCATGATGGAAAATTTGTCTTGAGCTAATGGAAATAGAGATCTATTTTTTATATTGAGAATAAGTTCAAGCTACATTTTAACTTTATGGATGGTAATTAAACAAATTAGTCTGCATATACTAACAGTTACACAATATCATCAGGAAAAGTTGCATTTATTAACAACCAATTGTTGTATTTCTCAATTTTCCTCTTCAATAGCTAGTGTTAGAATCAAAGGAATTTCAGTATAATCGAGTGTATTTTAAAGAGAAAATGCTTTGCCTAAAGTTTATTTAATGAAAGTATCCTTTGTTCTTTTTACTTCTCTCTTTGAGATCTTAATAATTCTGTATTATTTATATTCAGTATTTTCTAATGAATTTACTGCTTCATAATTTCTGGACTTCCTTAATTTCTAGTTTTCTCCTATCTTACTAATGTGTTTCAGCCACTCACAAGCATAGTTCCTCCCCAAGTCTGTCAGTATTGCACAGGGATTCATGTACCTGACCTCAAACTTTGAAATCCTCAGGGTAGAACCAGACTTATTGCATTGTAGGAGCAGAAGGAGAGTAAGTATGGCTAAAACTTAGTGCGCCAGGGGTAGAGTGTCAAGGAGGTTTGCAATGTCGATAGATCTGAGATCAAGCAACATATTTTGAGTCTTATTAGCAGTGTTTTAGGCAAAGAGGTAGCATGCCATCATTTATGCTTTTGAAAGATGACTCCGAGTTCTGATACGGAGAATGGAGTACAAGCTAACAAAAAAAAGCTATGAGGCTTTAGAGGCAGCCCAATTGCTAGTGATTGTGGCTTGCTTAGACTGGTTATTATGGAGATGAATTTGCATATATTTTGGAGTTAGTGTTAACAGACTTTAATGATTCATGAGGAAGAAGAACTTGTGGAATGCACTCAATGATGGTGACTTTTACTGAGATGAGGAGGACTAGGGAAGCAAAGAGTATGGGTATTAAGAGTTCAATTTTTAGATGATTATTAGCTATGAATAACTTATTACTATATAGGCAGTTGACTGTTTGGGTCTGGAACTCAGTGGAATGTTCAAGCATAAGAAGGAGGGAAGTGTGGTGCCAAAAAAACCAAAAGAACAGCATTTCCTGTGATTCCAATGTGCTGGTAACAAGTCAAGTAACTTAAGTATAGACGTATATTGAATCATTGTATTGAAGAACATAAAGGTGAAATGCTACTCTCCTGTTTCAGTAGACTGGTGACCATAGATGCTTAATTGGAGTGAGTAAAGAAAGTAGAGACTACGGATTTTATACCAAAATGGCTCTGCATCAGCTTTCCCCTCAGCATTTCTTCTGCTCTGATTAATGCCCTATTGCTTATCATTTGAATCTTTGAAATAATCTCAGGACTACTTTCTGCTTATGTAGGTTATGTCTCTCCTCTACAGAACGGCTCTTCATTGATTGGAGCCATCTTATTAAACATGGCAGACTATCAAATGTCCAGTGGATATTTGACAATGTTCTGTGAGTACAAAAAGATGAAACCTTTGTTCTTATACATTTTATGCATTTGAAATTTGAAATTAACTGTTTTTCATGGAAATTCTATTACACCCATAATAACTAGTTAAGTTTTTGATAATGGACTGTAAGTACTATGCTGGACAGTTGATCTAAGCTAGCATTCATTTAACAGGGAGTAATTTGTCTTGACTAAGGTATTTTCATATAAATTGTATTTCATTAATTAAATTTGCTACATTTGCATTTTTATTGTAACTGGGATTTTGCTTTATTGTATCCCCAGCTCACAGAAAGGATCAATAGCTTAAAAGTCACTCACCAGAGCATGAAGGTAGCGATAAAATAGGATCATAAATATTACAGCACAGAATAAGGTCGTAAATATAAATATTGACTAGGACTCATGTTAAAATAAAGAATGTGAATTTGCTTGTTCTGAGAGCAAATCTTCTGAGCATGTAATGATTTCTTAAAGGCAGTAGCAAAAGAAAATTGCAAACAGGAATACCAAAGGAGATCATCTTAGATTTGTTAAGCCGGTAACCATTTATACCAAGTTTCAATGTCTCAAGTGTTTTGAACTTTGACAGATGGTTGCATGGAGGCTTCACAGTTTATGTGTCAATTTAATATTCAGCGACCTCTGTAGTAACAACGATTGGATTTTACCCACATGGGAGGAAAATCACCATTTTCTATGGAAAATTATTTACTTCAAATAGGAGAGAAAAAACAAAACTGAGTTTATCATTCCAACCCATCCGTCTTCAAGATTTAAACCAGCTACAGCATCCTTTACCTTTTCATTTATCCACTGACATCCTGGATCAGACAATTCAGATTCTACTCAGCACACCTTGGATTCTCCAAGATGTACATATCTCATTAACCCTATATAATAAAAGGCTAATATGCAAATTGTCCCCTTGACTGGGAGTTCTACCAGGGGTTGGGCCGGTCGGCCAACCTCCTGTGGCCCCTCCCTCTGGCTGGACCTGCCCCTGACCACCCCCCACCGCCAATCGGGGATGGGGGCTGGCTGGCCAACCAACACCCGCGGCCCCTTCCCCAGGCCAGCCTGGCCCAATCACCCCAATTTGGGTGGGCTGGCCAGAGCCCACTTATGCATGAATTGGGGCACCAGGCCTCTAGTATATTTATATAATAAAAGCCTAAGCAACTGTTAAGTGGAACAATCAGAACCACTGGTCGCTATGATGTGCACTGACCATAAGGGGGCAGCCGCTCAATGCAGGAGCTGCCCCCTGGTGGTCAGTGCACTCCCACAGGGGGAGTGCCACTCAGCAAGAAGCCGGGCTCACGGCTGGCAAGTGCAGTGGTGGTGGTGGGAGTCTCTCTTGCCTCCATGGCAGTCCTAAGGAGCAGTGAGCTAAGTGGTAAAAAGCAGGGAGCAGTGGGCAGTAAGGAGCGAGGGGTTCCAGACTGTGAGAGGGCGCAGCTGGGCTGAGGGGACCTCCCTTCCCAGTCCAGTATTTTTGTGTACCGGGCCTCTAGTTTATATACATATATATGCCTAATTGCTATAAAATACCTAAGTGTACCTCTATGCTCTCTTCAGAGGTAGCTTCATTCTCAGGCAATCTTCACCCCTGTTGTGGCAGAGAGATCAGGCCAGTGCTAGCGCTGAGCTTTCATATACTTAAGTCAACGCTCCTCCCAAAAGAACCCTAAAGTCCGGGGGAAGACTCTGGTGTCCTGACATGTCTGCACCTTTTGTAAAAAATATATTTCTTTATTGATTTCAGAGAGGATGAGAGAGGGAGAAATAGATAGAAACATCAATGATGAGAGAGAATCATTGATGGGCTGCCTCCTGCATGCCCCCTACTGGGCTTGAGCCTGAAACCAGGGCACATGCCCTTGGCCAGATTGAACCCGGGATCTTTCAGTCCGCAGGCCAATGCTCTGTCCACTGAGCCAAACCAGCTTGGGCATGTCTGCACCTCTTAACCATCACTAGGGCCAGGGAGATGGGACTGTCTGATAGTTTAAATCCTGGCTCATCTGCCTGGCCTTGTGTTGATGATGAAAAGATTTCCCATGTGGAAAAACTGCTCAGTTAGCCAAAGAAAGGTGAAAGCAAAGTGCAAAGGGATGCCAGCAATCCCTGCTGCTTAGAAGATAAAGGGTATGCATGTGAAGGTGAATAATTGAAATGGGAATTTTGGACTAATTTAGTAGAGTGCATCTTCATCAGAGTTTAATATGAGCAAACAAAAGCATACACAACCTTTTCAGCAGTTTTGCTCTGTATACTTAGTGAGAAGCTCTCGTTCCGGTATATTTGGGCATATAATATAATCAAACCTCATTTATTTCTCCTAAAGCTAATTGAAAAAGAGATATACATCATCATTATGACACCTATAGGTAATTTCTATATTGCACTATTGATTAAATTTTCTGAATCCGCTTTTACACCTTAAATCCGAATGCAAAGATGATCCTGACAACAATGGTGATGAAATCATTTTAAAGCAATCTCACAGAGTCTCATCTATTGTTTATTGTAATGGGCTTCTGTTAATATCAATATATTTCTGTAAATTGCCTTCTCAGTTCACACTAATGAAGGCAAATACAGTCCCCCAGTAGTTAATTAGTACATAAAAAATTGTATTTGAGAACAAAAGGAGATAAAGAGATATGCTATTTTCGTACTATTTCCATTCCTTTGGGCTCTGCAAACTTGTTGGATATTACACACATTGCCAGATTAACATCATTTCATGCATCTCTGATACAGTGGATTAATAAAAATACTAGTTATACACATAAACCTAGACTTCTCTTATGGTACACTGTTAACATGTATACTTGTGTGCACACAGAGAGACACACACATTTTCCATGCATGTGTTGAATGTTAGCACCCATTCTCCACCCAGGATACTGGGGTAGGAGGCCTATGGTATCCTTACCAGTGAGCACTACAGTCCTGTGCAGCTGATGTTCTCATCCAAGTAGCCCTCTCCAGCCACTGAACAGAATGTATCCTTTGCATTTTTTTTCAACTGCAGCTCTCTGCCATTTATTTTGTTCTCTAAAATATGCCCCTGTCCCCAAAGGACAGTACTTAAAGAAATAAAATAAAATATAAATGTCACAGTGCAAATCTGTCTAGAGATGCAAAGGAAACATTTGAGTGAAGTTTAACCTGAAAGAGATACTGTAACCTACTGAGGAAGAAATGTGGGGCGGGTCAATTAGTGTTTGATGGCCATCAGCTGGCACTATAAAAAAATCATAAATATCATTCTAGATTGATGAATAGAATAACAGTTACTTGTTTGTAGACGGGAGAAATGCCAGAGACATGTAGTGCTCTCAAGGTATTGGGAGAAGCTTAAAAAAGTATTTCTAATACCTAAGAGATGCCACCACAAGAAAATCAAGGATGCTACAGCATTGAATCAAGTATTTCCAGGAAAGCATACTTCTATCAGCTCAAACAAAGCAGGCCTTCAGATGGAATTTCTCTGAGTGTCCAGCTTTCTGCGAGTGAAGGAATAAGGAAACCTGGAGAATGATTGTTTCTATGGGTCAAAATATATAACCACAATTGTGAATACTCTTTCTTGCTTATAACAAATATAAATTGTTAGAATATACTTTACATCACATATGCAGTGTCTTATACTATTACTAAATATATCATTGTTGTGAGCCTCTTGACTTTCTCAGAACATTAAAGCAGAATTCTTTTTACAGAAATGCTATTTGTGAATGCCTTGTTAAAATGACCATTTGCCTCATTTTTCTTTAACATATTCAATACAGAAGTGTAGCTAAAAGCAAACTAAACCTATAAATACTATGTTACTTTTTAACTAATAGTATTAATTATAGTCACATTCCATCTTGGCTTAATTCAGCTACAGTGGCAGCAAAAGAGGAAAGAAGTGACAACAAGGGCTTTGTAGTCTCCATTTCCTTTTCCTCCTTTCAGTTTTTTATTAAAAGAAAATATCACTTTAATCATAACTTTATTATTTATCCTTAAACACAACTGTAATTTCCAATTATTATTCATCTTGACAATTAATGAAATTATATTAGACGAGTTTCTATAATATATATAATTCGCTCTCAAACTGTCTAATATTATTACTAATTAAAAAAGATCCACAATGAATGGTACTTCACCAGTTTTTGAGTTAATGTTCACACTGGGAGGATGCTGCGGATCATTGGCATTAACTAATGATGACCTGAGATCAAAGACAGAGCCCTTCTGAACTCCAGCTTTCAAGGTAGCATAATAAGTCTGAAATGTCAAATAAAATCTTCCAAAAACGAAATTTAAACTATAGTAATGGCCCATCAAAACTGTCAAGCTAGCTATCCAAGTGATATGTATAAAATTGATGATTTAAAATGCTCTAGGAAAGAGAAATAGTTCTAGCCAAATGTCCAAAAGCAAATACTTACGCCCAATTACAAAAGAGTAAACTTTGCTAAAACTGTCATGTACTGTGGCTGACCTCCTGCCAGTGCCAACAACACACAAAGTAACTGACCGCAACAAAAACGAAACAAACGAGAGAAAAAAAAATCAGTGAACAAAATTAATAGACTTCCAAATGGCAATTTTAATCAAGACACACTATTTCTCCTGTTGTCTGTACATGCTTCCTTCTGAAGCTCTAAAAATCTTGGTGTCTAGAACACACAGCTGTTGAAAGTGCAAAAGCACAAGGCTGGGGTTTGGCAATCTGGAAGAGAATGACAGCTCCTAAGAGCACACAAAGTGGCTTTGATAGCAAATCCCTGATTATGTAAAATTAATTACTATCCTTCTGATCAGAACACTCTTTTCTCTGTAACGGTTGTTGGAATTAACGATAATAAGATAAAAAATCCTTCACGTGTGACTCCAACTCCACTGCAAGCATTAAAAATAGAGCTGTGAAATCTTCATGAAGCCTGTGAGTTGAGCATCTACCACTTCCCTTCTGAGAGAGAGAGAAGGCAAAAGACAGACTTATGGAGGATATTTAATTAAAGTCGGAATGAACATTAAAGTAGAAAAATTAATTCAAAAATCTCTTTTCATTTCCACTAAATCAGAAGCAATTTAAACCCTGAAGTGGAAACTGGAAGAAAAGAAAGAAATAAAAAAACAACAACACCTGCCTTAATTAATCTGGACTTTTCCACTGTGCTTATGGGATTCTAGCTCCAGTATTCAATTGAACCTGTTTGTTTCAATTATTTGTCTATTCTTTCATTCACACATTCATTCAAGTATTGATTGATATATGCTTTCAATCATACATTTATTTATTAACATTTTCTATTTGTTAGTCGCTGGGTTATATATGGAATATGAAAAAATATATATGGCATGATGCTTGCTGCTATAGTACTTAAATGGACAGACCAATGTGTTAATCAGCCTGTGTAACACAATGCTCACAATTTAAGATGGTAAAGCAGAGGAGGCAGGATTAATGCTTCCTGTGCTAGTGTGGCGGGTGTGGTCAAGTGAGCTTTCAAAGAGGTGATGTTATTTGAGCTGTTTCTGACAGTAGTTTAAAATTTACCAGAGAATCCACAAAATCTATACTTAAACAGGAAGAATATTTTGAGGAGCATTGACATTTGCAGATAATTAGAAATGACAAATTTGAGACTTATTTCCTATTATGTTTCACATAATTGCATATTTCAAGCAATAGGTAGTCAGATTTATATGTAATGAACAAGTAGAACTAGCAAATGGAATAATAATTCTTGGGGAAACTGTGATTATATTTCAAATTATGTCAGTTATGACCACAAGGCCAACAATATGAGTGAGGTAGGTTACTAAAGGGCATCAAACTTCCCTCCGTAGTTATTTAATAATTACTAAGCAGGATGTGTTAAATGAGAGGGTCATCATCTCTGACTTATTAATGTAACTGAGATAGGTTTATTTCTTCTAAGTATGCTTAGCATACTTAAATGGGACCAAATCCTGAGTGGAAATTCTGAGAAGAGGGTTTTCTGCTAGAGGAGATTCTACAACTTAATGATGATCTAGGACAGTGGTCGGCAAACTGCGGCTCGCGAGCCACATGAGGCTCTTTGGCCCCTTGAGTATGGCTCTTCCACAAATTACCACGTGCGGGTGCGCACATTCAGTGCGATTGAAACTTCATGGCCCATGCGCAGAAGTTGGTATTTTGTGGAAGAGCCACACTCAAGGGGCCAAAGAGCCGCATGTGGCTCGCGAGCCGCAGTTTGCTGACCACCGATCTAGGAGATGTCACCATATGGTTTTATTGAGATGGTATGAAATCGAATTTATGGGACAAATGTTTCTGTTAAGGACAGAAAATTTGTGCAAAATTCTCAGGCACTAGGAAATATTAGATTCTTGACCACTTTTCTTCAGACTTGATATGGAGAAGAATATTAAAATCTTAAAATATTTTTTCTGGTTCATTGAACACTTTTACTTTTTACTTTATTATCATATATTTTTCTGGCACCCAGTAGAAGCTTAATGTAACCAATGAGTCCATTTTATTGTTGATCCACTGTAATATCAACACATTATTTGTTCTTCATTTAAAATACAGAAGCAAAAATTTGTATGAGAATGTTCATATGTCAAAGATGAATTTTACATCTGTAGCTCTTGCTCTATAAATTTATACCTTCCATGGCACTGGCTCAGTTTTCATTAGCAGGAAACAGGTCACATTTGGATGAGTGTGATAGGAATATATTTATATTTTTAGGCAAAAAGTCTGGTTTAATATTTTATTAGCCTGGGTTTCCCTTAAAGCAGAGACTAAAGCAAAGTTTTATCCCAGGGAATAAAGACAGGGTAAAGCCAGGAAGGGAGAAAGCCAAACAGAGATGGGCATCAAGTTGTCTACTCTAATAGGCTCCCTGGGCTCCTTGTGAGAAGCCTTACACAGTGTCTCAGAACTTTCCACCAAGGCCAAAAAAAGAAAATGTAGACATGTCTGTTTATTGGCCTTCATCACTAATTTTCCAGTAGCAGTGCTGTACATTACTGAGTGGGGCACCTGTGTGAGTGCAAAGTGGGGTGCTATGGGCATCCATGCTGTGGCTCAGAATGCCCGGGAGGGAAGAGGGGTGTATGTGGTGCAGATCTGAGTCAAGGCTGTTGGTACCTGGGTGAGATAGTTGAAGGCTGTGCAGGACTGAGGATGACAACACTAGGTGTAATGAGAAGAATGGTCAAGATGTTTTGAATTGGAACCCAAGAGGTGCCTAAAACAAATGTTGTGTGCTCCTTAACACAGAGGGAAACTTGTTTACAAATCTGAATGGACAAATTGAGAAGACAGATTTTGTAGTGAAACATAGCCGATAAATATGCAGAGCTCTAAACTGTGGCCATATCCCCTCATTTTCAATAAATTTCAGTGACGGCTTCCTTCTCACCCTGTCCTTAGGGAGGAAACCGCAAACCTGGAAATCTATGTTTCCAGGAAGCCCTCTCTCTATTGGATCATTCCCATTATTGTATAAGCTTGCTTTATTTCTCCAAATTGTGAAGTACCCTTCTTGATTCCATTTATCTCCAGCTAATACCCTATAATTAACAATAATGCTCCTCCAGTTTCCTGATCTTTCCATTCTCTAGTGGACCCTCCATTTTTTTTTTTTTTTTTTTTGGTAGATGTCACTTTACTGAAAGAACTTAATCAAGGTTACCAGTAACCACTGTATTTCTGAATACAATGACCAATTCTCACTCTTCATCTTATTTCAATGTAATCAACATTTGACCTAGTTAATCACTCTCTCCTTGAAAAACCATCCTCTTTGTTTTCATTCTTCTCCTACTTTGCTGGCTATTGGTTTTCAATCTTTGCAAATTCTCGAGGGTTCTGTTCATGGATATTTCTCCTCTAGCAATACTTGTTTTTGTTTTTTTTTGTTGTTGTTGTTGATCTTATCATTTCCTATCCCATCTCTGAACCCATGAATCCAGAATACATATCTCTATCACTACTGCTCCTGAAAGGTAACTGCATAGTATTGTTTGCTGATAATCAGCTCTTGACGGGATTAAGGCATATGACATCATTGCATTATATTTTCTTTCACCTATAGTTTAGAGACATGGTTACTAATGCACTGTTGTTATTTTTCCCCTTTTGACTCCAGGACACTGATGACTGTTTTTTATTTTTTTCTGAGAAATATGATTGAGGGAAGATAAGAGATAGTGGTGGGAAAGCACAAGAGGAAGCAAAGGAAAGAGAAAGAAAAGAAAACCCGTGGTTAAGTTTAGAAACTGAATACTTGCCCTGGTATAAGATGAGAGATGCTTGAACTTTTTTTGAGCAAGGACTTTATATGGTCACAGTTACCAGGGAGAAAATATCCACAGAAGATTCTAAAAGGATACAAAATTATGAAATTTCAACATTACTTAACATAATTACGCGGATAGTTTTGCTAAACACCAAATGGGGTAGAGATCATTTGATTATGATAAACTGATTATATCTTTTACTTAATTATACATTACAAAGTTATAAAGCTCTACAATATCTTATATTCTTATTAAAAACATATATTAGTTTATGTTCTCACCTTTTCTATAGCTGGTATTATGGCCTTTGGACAGTTCTGTCATAATTCTGATGACAATTTTAATTTCCTTTTTGAGAGAGGGACCTGTTAGTGAATAGGATCACTCTCTAGGCTGCTCCCCTCCCCTATTTGCTCTGTTTTTGGTGACAAGTTGAATTGCCCCAGCCTCCCTAGACTTCTGTCAGAGACTGCCACTCCTGCAACCAGTGAGCCTCTCCTGGGGCTTTTCCTGCCATCTCCACCAGATAGCTCTCAGTACCACTGTGCCAGCAACCATGCTAATTCCAAAATGGTAGCCTCACCAACTGCTGCCCTGGCTAGGTGTCACTCATGCTACCAGTGGATTCCTCACAGATTCCTGTGATCTGAGAAACAAGGGATCCCATGGCATACCTCTTCTGTTCTCCTCACCGTTGCTCTCCTGTGAGTGAGAAAGGGCTGAAATTGGTAAATAACCGATTTCCCCAAACAAGTCCTTGACTGTCATACTCATAATTTTCATCCTAGAAGAGAGGGGATAAACTGGATCACCCTATGAAGACTCCAAGCTATTCTTTAGTCACTCTTTAAATACTAGACGTTTTGCTTAACTCCTCTCACTACTAAAGTCTTTCCTTGAACTCATTTTTTTTTATGCTTACCCTGGCTTTGCAGCCCCAGTTTCCCTTGGCACATACTCATTACCTACATTATTCCTCCAAGTATCCCAATGTCCAGTGCATATCTGGACATCATGTTTGTTTTAAAAAGTAGTAAAATACCTTCACAGTCTGAGCATATAAAACATATATTGAGTTTAGATTCAAAGAAATATGACTGTATTCCAGCTGTACTGTTTACTAGCAGATTATATTTGAGCAACTTTTAAAGATTCTATGACATTCATTTCAGTATCAGCAAATTATCCTCCAAAGTGGATATTAAGACCATTCTTATAGAAATGTAAGGATTACAAATAAATCATATAGCTGGGACTCAGAAAATGGTATTAATTATAATAATTTATTTTGAAACAAAGTAAAGTGACATAATAATAAAATTAATTGTTACAAAATCATTAAGTATTTTAAAAGTAGGTATTTTCCTTCATTCAGACTTGATTCTGCAGTTTTTGTCCAGTGAACCTGATTTTATCCAACTTTCTCTTGTTAGATGTTTTACTTGGTTTCTTTTTCCTCTGTTTCAGGATAGTAAGATATCTTTTTTTGGTGTTACTAATAAAAATCTAGGTCAGGGACATAATATTTGTACACTTAATATTGATGCTTGTTATTTTCTCATGCAGGAAAATTTTTCATATTCATAAGTAGGATGTTAATTGTAACACATTTTATGTTTCTAAAAGAAATGAACATTTTTGCAGAAATTTTAAAAATTACATAAATGCACAAAAAACAATCACAAATGAACTAAACAGAGGCAATCAGTTATAATTTTGAATAGACATCCGTTAAGAATGTGTATATATCTAATCAAAATATGAGCCTACTACACATACAATTTTGGAACCACTCCCTTTTTATCAAACTTGTTAATAAAGGGTGATATATCATGTTAGGAATAAACTTCCACAGCATCATCATAATAAATACATGATATTCATAAAATGGATTTACTCTATTTAGCCACATTCTTATATTGCAGATTGGCTATTTTCTATTTTATTACAATAAACAATGCTACAATGAGCATTATAAACATAAATCTTTATGCACATCCTTAATCATTTCTTTTAGGATAAATTACTAGAAACAAAATTGCTGTGTCAAAGCATATGCATATTTTATTTATTCATCGTAACCTAGTTTTTAATCATAAAGCAATAAATGCACTTTGGAAAAAGAAAATGGCTTCACCTCATGCCCGAGAGTTCCATCCTACTCTTCCTGATAGCATGGCCCAGATTTCGAACTTGCCTAACCAGCCCTCACAGTCAACCACTATCTTATAAATACTCTCTTAATATAGAAGGTGGGGCAAAGTAGGCTATGGAATACATGAAGAACCAAACCATATATATGCCTTAGAATAATTATGTCTAATAGCACACTGACTTTTGGATGAGTCCTAACTCTAAACAGCTTGTGCTTCATCCTAATATCTCTCAAGGAACTCTGAACAATTGATAGAACAACTAGACAATCAGACAGCGAGTACACAGAAGGACTAATCAAAACTAGTAACCAGCAGGATCTAATCAATATTTTTAAACCACTCCACCCCACAACAGCAGAATATACATTTTTCACAAGGAACATATATTAAAAATAGACCATATCCTGGGGCATAAAACAAGCCTCTATTATTTAATGGTATTGAAAACATACACAAAGGTCTTCTTCTAACTACTATGAAATCAAACTAGCAATTACATAGATACGGGGAACATTTTCATATACTTTTAAATTAAGCAACACCATGATTTAAAGAGGATGTCTCAAGAAAATTTTTGTCAAAAAATTACAAAAACACATCGAAGTGAATGATAACCTAACATATCAAAATAGAACTATGACAGTATTAAGAGGGAAGTTAACAGTACAGGTTTCCCCCACTATTCAGAAGTGGAGCATTCTTATAAAGTCTTCGTAAGGCTAAAGGGCATAAAGCAATGACACAATTGCCACTAATTTCTATGGAAAATTTTTGAGTATTTCAGACACAAAATTCAATACATGCACAATATCTTTATTTTATTCATCATGATCAAAACACTTAATCACAGACAGTTTTATGATAAGTGTAACATGCCCTGATCAATGCTTCTAGGCCTTTCTGAAACCTTATGACACACCTTGCTAATGGAAGAACAAAATACATTGAGCTAAAACACAGATGCTCACAGACACAGTTCAAAGCTCTGGTGACCTGATGCGCACTCATAGATACTGAGTGTGGTTTTCTGGGGAGGGCCTTCTTACTGTCTGGGGTGTGTGCTGCTTCATAAGCTGGCTGCAAAGTAAAGGCTGAAGGCTATTTTCGCATTTTACCTTTTTTTTTGTAAAAACAAAAATCCTTTTTGGATTTCTTTTGGTTAGTGAAAATAGGTACTAATGTGGTCCTTCATAAGAGCAAAATGATGTAACACAAACTTTTGAAAGACAGGATACCTGTACAAGATGCCTACATTAGAAAAGAAGAAAAGTCATGCCACATATAGAGACCACAATAGAGGAAAGAAAAGGCCCCAGAGAGCACAGCAAAGGAAACCATCAACAAAATGAAAAGATACCCCACTGAATGGGAGAATATATTTGCTAATGATACATCTGATAAGATGTTAATATCCAAAATTTATAAAGAACTTTTACAACTGAACACCAAAAGAACACAAAGAATGAAATTAAAAAATGGACAAAGGACCTGAATAGACACTTCTCCAAAGAGGACGTACAGACGGTCAATGGACATAAGAAAAGATGTTCAACATCAAGAATCATCAGAAAGTGGCAAATGAAAACCACAATGAGATATCACCTCACACCTGTCACAATGGTTATCATCATTAAATCAACAAACAACAAATGTTGGCAAGGATGTGGAGTCAAGGGAACCTTGTTCACTGTTGGTGGGAATGAAGATTGGTGCTGCCACTGTGGAAAGCTCTGGAGTTTACTCAAAAAATTAAAAATGGAACTGCCTTGGGACACAGCAATATATTCTGGGAATATATCTGAAGAAACCTGAAACATTAATTCAAAAGGATATATGTGCCTCTATGTTCATTGCAGTGTTATATACAACTAGAGGCTCAGTGCACGAATTTGTGCACAGGTGGGGTCCCTCCACCTGGCCGGCAATTGAGTCAATCAGGACCGTCTTACCCAGTCCTGATCGGGGCTGAGAGGGCTAGCCAGTCCAGCGAGGGACCACGGGAGGGCTCCAGGGCATGTCCGGCCCTCTCATCTAGTCCCAATCGGCTGGCTGGACCCCAGCAGCAACTTAACCTACCGGTCTGAGTGTCTGCACATCATAGCGACTGGTCGAGCAATCGACCTATTGGTCAGACACTTAGCATATTATGCTTTTATTATATAGGATAGTCAAGTGGAAGCAGCCCAAGTGCCCACCAGTAGATGAGTGGATAAAAAATTTGTGGTACAGTTACACAATGGAATACTACTTGACTGTAAAAAGAAAAAAGAAGGAAAGCTTACCTTTTGTAACAGCATGTTTGGACCTGGAAAGTCTTATGCTAAGTGAAACAGGCCAGTCAGAGAAAGACAACTACCACATGATTTCACTTATATATGGAATGTAATGAACAAAATAAATTAACAAACACAATGGAAACAGACTAATAGATACAGAGAACAGACTGACAGATGTCAAAGGGGAGAGAAGTTAGAGGTCTGAGTGGAAAAAGTGAATGAATTAAGCGAAACAAACAAACAAACAAAACTAAAAACCTTATACACAATACACACAAAGAACAGTATGATAATTACAAGAAGTAAAGGGGATAATGGGGGTAAAGGGGTTATAAATGGTGATGGAAAGAGACCACTTGGGGTGGTGAACACACAAAACAATAGACACGTGATGTGCTGTAGAATTGTACATTTGCAACCTATATAATTTTATTAACAAATGTCACCCCAATAAATTCAATAAAAACAATGTAAATAAATGGAGAGATACACTGTATTTATGGATCAGAATACTCAATATAGCAAATATGTCAATTCTCCCCCAAATTATATATTGTTTTAATATAATTCCTATGAAAATCCCAGCAAGATATTTTCTACATATAGACAAGTTTATTTAAAAACTAGAGGCCCGGTGCACAAAAATTTGTGCACTCAGGGGAGGGGGGGGTTCCTCAGCCCAACCTGTGCCCTCTCCCAGTCTGGGACCCCTCAGGAGATAACGAACTGCTGGCTTAGGCCTGCTCCCGGGTGGCAGAGGGCAGGCCCAATCTCTAGGTACAGCCCCTGGTCGGGCTCAGAGCAGGGCTGATTGGGGAGTTGGGGCGCCACCCCCTGTCATGCACAGAGCAGGGCGGATTGGGAGGTTGCGATGCCACCCTCAGTCACGCTCAGGGTAGGGCCGATTGGGGGGTTGGGGCACCGCCCCCTGTCACACTCAAGGCAGGGTCGATGGGGAGGTTGCGGCGCCACCCCCTGTCACGCACAGAGCAGGGCCAATCAAGGGGTTGGGGCGCTGCCCCCGTCACTCACAGAGTAGGGCCCATCAGGGGGGTTGGGGCTCCGTACCCTGTCATGCACAGAGCAGGGTCGATCAGGGGGTTGGGGAGCTCCCCCTTGTCATGCACAGAGCAGGGCCCATCAGGGGGTTGGGGAGCTCCCCCCCTGTCACGCACAGAGCAGTGCCGATCAGGGGGTTGAGGAGCTCCCCCCTGTCACTCACAGAGTAGGGCCGATAGGGGAGTTGGGGCACCGCCCCCTGTCACACACAGAGCAGGGCTGATCAGGGGGTTGGGGCGCCACACCCTGTCACACTCAGGGCAGGGCCGATTGGGAGGTTATGGCTCTAACCCGTCACACACAGAGCAGGGCCCATGGGTGGGGGGGTTGGAACACCACCCTCTATTACCCACAGAGCAGGGCCAATCAGGGGGTTGGGGCGCCGCCACTGTCACACTCAGGGCAGGGCCGATGGGGAGGTTATGGCTCTACCCTGTCACACAAAGAGCAGGGCCCGTGGGGGGAGGTTGGGGTGCCGCACCCTGTCACACACAGAGCAGGGCCGATCAGGGGGTTGGGGCGCCTTCCCCTGTCACAAACAGAGCAGGGCGGATAGGGAGGTTGTGGCCCCGCCCCCTGTCACACACAGAACCACAGGGCAATCAGGGGTTTTGGGCGCTGCCCCCTGTCACGCTGATCCCGGTGTTGGGAGGCATATTACCCTTTTACTATATAGGATAGAGGCCTGGTGCACGAGTAGGGGCCGGTTTGTTTGCCCTGAAGGGTGTCTTGGATCAGGGTGGGGGTCCCCACTGGGGTGCCTGGCCAGTCTGGGTGAGGGGCTGAGGGCTGTTTTCAGGCTGGCGGGTGACTGAAGCTCCCAACCGCTCATTTTTTTCTTTTTTTATTCTGGGCCAGCTTTAGCTCTGAGGCTTGGCTCCAGCTCTTAGGCCTCCTCTGCTGAAAGCAGGTATCTGGTTTGTTTGGGTTCTATAATCGAAACACTGTTTCAACTCCAGCTCTGCAATCCCGGCTGGCTGAAAGCAGGTTTCTGGGGTTTTGTTTAGCTTCTATATTTGTAACAATGTTTCAAACTGCAAGCTCAGAGGCCGGCAGCACCGCCATCTTGGCTGGCAGTTAATTTGCATATCGCCCTGATTAGCCAATGGGAAGGGTAGTGGACGTACGGCTAATTACCATGTTTCTCTTTTATTAAATAGGATTTACATAGTAGAACAAGAATAGCTAAAAAAAGTTTTAAAAATTATAAGATGGGAGAAATCTGTCTTGCTGATTTCACAACTTACTGTATAACTAATCAATACTGTTGATATTGGCAGAGAGATAGAAATGTAGGTCAATGCCAGCCAATAGAGAACCCAAATAAATCTGTAGAAATAACTTAAGTGATTTTTGACAAAGGTGCAAATGCAATGTAATAGAGGAAAGATATCCCTTTGAAAACACAGTATTAAAGCCTGGGCATCTAAAGTTAAAAAAATAACAAATAAAATCTAACATATTATACAAAAAAATTAACTCAAAATGGATCATGAACTTAAAAAATAAAATGTGAAATTGTACAACTTAAAAAAAACCAGAAAAATCTTTGGAATCTAGGTCTAGGCACTTGTTATCAAAAACATGATTCATAAAGGAAATAGTAAATTTCACTGCAAAATTAAAAAACTTTTTATCTGTAAAAGGCCATAGTATGAGCAGGAGAGACAATGAAAAGACAAGCTATGCACTGTGAGAGAATATTCGCAAACCACATATTCAACAAAGGACTGGTATCCAGACTATATCAAGAACTCTCAAAACTCAACCGTTAAAAATCAAACAACCTAAGTAGAAAATGGGCAGAGATAAACATTTCACTGTAGAGGACATACAGTTTGAAAATTAACACAATATTTTTAACATCATTAGCTATTAGGGAGATTGAATTTAAAGTCACATATCAGAATGGCTAAAAGGAAAGAAAAATGATGACAATATCAAGTACTGGTAAGCAAGTGGAGATACTGGATCATCACTCAACCTTACTGGTGAGAATGTGAAGTGAAATAGCCACTCTGGAAACCAGCTAAGTTGTTTGTTTGTTTTTTAATCTTTTAAAAAAATATATACTTTTATTGATTTCAGAGAGGAAGGGAGAGGGAGATAGAGATAGAAACATCAATGATGAGAGAGAATCATTGATTGGCTGCCTCCTGCACGCCCCCTACTGGGTATCAAATGTGCGACCCAAGCATGTGCCCTTGACTGGAATTGAACGTGGGACCCTCCAGTCCACAGGCCAACACTCTACCCACTGAACCAAACCAGCTAGGGCTAAGGTGTGTGTGTGTGTGTGTGTGTGTGTGTGTGTGTGTGTTTTAACTAATCATATAACTTCCATGTATATAATCCAGCAATTTCATTTCTAGGCATTTATCCCAGATAATAAAAACTTATTGTCTGACATAAACCTCTGAAAAAATGATCAGGGTAACTTTATTCATAATAACCCCAAACTAGAAACAACTCTAATGTCCTCCAGTGGGTGAATAGTTAATTGGACCAGGAATACCTGGAATATTCGTCATTAACAAACAGGAAGGCGCTATCAATAGATTGCAACATCAATGAATCTTCAGAGAAGTTTGCTGAATGAAATAGGCTAGTTCCTAAAGGTTATATAATGATTATGTCTATACAGCTCTTGAGAATTACAAAATTATAGAAATAGAGAACACTTTAGTGGTTGCCAGGAGTTAATGAGACTGGGGGTGGGGGCGCTGTGGGCAGGGAAGGTGTGCTTGATGAGAAAGAAATGGGTGTGACTATAGAAGGGCAACAGGAGAGATACCTGTGTTGATGGAAATGCTCTGTGTCTTGACTGTTTCAATGTCAATACCCTGGTTATGACATTGTACTACAGTTTTGTAAGATGATAGCATTGAGGGTAAATGAATAAAGGTAAGTGGAATCTCTCTGTGTTATTCCTTAGAACTGCATGGGGATTTATAGTTATGTCAAAATAAAAACATTTGAATTTTATAAAAACTAAATCTACAACATTAACAAAGTATATAGTATCTCTTCTAAATACACTCAATTTTTATGAGTGGTGAAAATACTAGTTTTTGCAAATACATGTGTAGATTTGTCTCTGTTTAAGCATATCCATTAGTAATGAGCATTTGAATATGGCACTACCATTTTCTGCCTATTGAACTCGCCCATTAGTCTGTTAAATATTGTTTCACCATTCCCATTCCTTCCTACAATAGACGTTAACTTTATCATGCAGTATTATTATTCCTCATTATTATTTTTCAAAACTAAATTATGTTAAGTATATGCTTCTCTTGAATATATTTTTGAAGTTCCTTAATTATAATACAGACAACAAAATAATAGCAGGTATAATCTATGAGCCATTAAAATGATTTTGCTCATGAATAGTAGTATAAGGAAAGTATAATATATTAAACACACCTCAACCAATTTTTAATATGAAAACAAGATTAAAATACTTTGAACAAATGGCCATTGTGAATGTCGAATGGAATGCTCCATGAGTACTTCTGATGACTTTGGTAGTTTGTCAAACTATTTTAATTAAAGTAATTTCCTTGTGGGGCAATCATGTCGCTCATTAAAAAATCTGAAATATGTATTAAAGGCATCCTAGGCATATACTAATTCAAGCTTTTCATGTGAGAATGACAAAAGGTGTAATCAACTAGTAGCAGTTACAGTATCATTGTGGGTAAAAGGAAGTTTGCCTACAGTTTTCACAGAAATAGTCACATGAACTTTGGCAAATATTATTTTGCAAATGCCACTCTTAAGAGCAGTACCACTGGCAGTAACCTGACATTTACAAGTTTTCTAAATAATGCAACAAAAGCATTTTCAAGGTTCATGTGCGTCTTTCCTTATGCAGACTTGGCAGTTCCCTTCAATAATTTAGCTTGTTTGGACACATCTTACTGAATCATGCTTTTTGAATTGAAAATATACATTATCTTGAGAGTCAGTCACGCACTTGCAGAAAATCTTCCTGTTGATTCTCTGCTTCAGATGACCCTCTTTGGTTTTATTTGGCCTCTCATGCTCTTCTTGATTAGATGGTAGATCTGTGGCAGGTAAAATGTATGTGGACTGCATTTGTTCACTAGATATCTGCTCAATTAACCGAAGTGTATATAATTTTTTTGGTAAACTGGCTGAGCATCCAGACTCTTAAAAGTTTGACTAGCAATATTTTGGATTATTTCCCTAAATAATCTAGTTTCTTTCTTGGAACCCTAATTCTAATTACTGTGTTCCTGATTCACTTTACCGTGAATCACACAGTTTCTCATCCTCTTCTTGTTTGATCCACTCTGCTCATTAATTTCCATCCTAAGCATATACTAATTCTTACGGTAGCCTGATTCACATTGTCTAACAATACTGAAGACTGAAACCTTAATAGGTAAAATATGGGGAATACAGTCATGTGACATAATGGATCACTATTAAAATTTCTGACTAAATAATTATTAATGTATCAAAAGTATATTTTTCTGTGTTAAATAGACATATTATCCTGGTTAAAATTTAATAAAACTCGTGTGTGTGTGAACTTATTTAAAACAAAATTTATAGACAAAGTCAGTACTTACGTGGTACTTATTTTCATAAAGGTAAAATTTGGAGTCAGAGAGACTGGAAATGCATAGCCCCACTCATTTAATAAATTCAGCAATTTAAGCAAATGTCATAACCTTTCACATGGAGTAATAATGTACTTAAGCCTATGATAAGCATATAGCGAATATTCAATAAATGATAGTTCTTACTATTGCTATTATTATCACTGCCTTTACTACCACTACTATTACCACTAGTACTCTATCCACTACTACTGTGACTAGAGGAAAAAGAAAGAATAAAAATATAGAAATGCAAATTATCATTGATGAACATTGATAGTTTAATGGTGGGAGGGGTTATTTACTTGTACCTTCTATCTTATTAATATTTTATGTCTCAAAATATTAAAATGCTCTTTTATATTGTTAGTCTTTTAGAGCACTTTTATTTTCCCAGCTCAGAACTCCTGGTAGATATGTTTTTCCTCGGCTGTGACAGTTCAAATAGTTAGCAGTTAACTTTTGGTCACCATAAAAGGAAAAAATTCCTTTCATTTGGAATGTCATTAGTTTAGTTGATAGTATCATTCTTAAATGTGAATTAATGTGGAAACTTTTTTATTTTATCCCAATTTGCTTGAATGGAAAAATTTCACCTGCTTAAAAATGACTATGTTTGGAAAGAGCAGTAGCATTAAAATTAACAGAAAAAGAAAGTGGATGTTTGCAATAAATAAAATGTTAATTCTTATCAAAAATTACAAATATTCTTGAATATTTGAGTGTGTAATTACAAATGAACTTTGATTCCTGGATATATCCAGTGTCTAAGGCAGGGGTGGGCAAACTTTTTGACTCGAGGGCCACAATGGGTTCTTAAACTGGACCGGAGGGCCGGAACAAAAGCATGGATGGAGTGTTTGTGTGAACTAATATAAATTCATCCTATCATGTTGATGGTGTCTCCCAATGGAGATGGCTTCTTCTAACAAGACAATGCGCCATGCCACGGTGCTCGTATTGTGCAGGATTGGTTTCAAGAACATGAGGGAGACTTTACCTTGCTTAGGTGGCCCCCACAATCACCAGATCTCAATCCAATTGAGCATTTGTGGGACGAAGTTAAAAGAGCCATCAGGCAGCTGGTTCCACAACCATCAAATCTCACAGAACTGGACAGTGCTATTCATCAGGCATGGTGTCAGATTCCTCGCAAAAACTTTCAACATCTCGTGGAGTCAATGCCAAGAAGAATCGCCGCTGTATTGAAGACAAAAGGTGGCCCAACGAAGTACTGATGGGGTGGTCATAATAATCTGGCCACTCAGTGTATATATTTATATATCCCACATTCAAAAGGCTATTAAATCACGTTGTTTACCCACATCTTCAGAAAAACAATCACTTCTACTGTCGTGGTAAACAACCTGCTTCCCTATTTATAATGGTCTGGCCCTCTAGCAACTTCAGCGCAAAATTATAGCTAATTTGCCTACAAACGTCAGGTGGTCAAAATAATCTGGCCACTCACTATGTATGTATATAATTTTTCCACATTTTCTGAAAGTTAGAAGTTAAACCATTCCAAAAATAAAATTTTGGGAAACATATTTTGCATGTGATGGTAAGAGATGACTACAGTTCTATAAAGGGATTGATGTGGCTTTATTCACCAAATAGAAGGTTTGACTACCAAGTTTGCTGAAGGCTGTAGCACCTTCATGGTGTATTTGCCTCCCAGCTGCACTTTAGTGCTCAAAAAGAAGCCACAAATAACCAGAAACATGGCTATCAGGGTGTGAAATGTTAAAATAAATTTCACAATTGACTCAATAATTTCTACATGTCTAGGGAAGGAGAATTCAAGAGCTAAGCAACAGGGAATTTTATATGCCTGGAAATAATCTGTTTCAGTTTTGCAAAACAAGTATACTTTCCTAGGCAATTTAAACATTGAAGAAAAATTAAATATTTAGAAAGCATGTTTGTACAGATTTATATCAATTTTTAGAAGATTGTATATATCAATTTAAGAAACATTTTTAGATTCTCTCCATGGGTATAATTAATTAAAATATGGCATTCATAATTATAATATCTAAATCTTTTTTTAATTGAAGAAAATGTTGAAATTTAATGCAACATAAATATGTGCGATAGCTTAGAAGAGATAACATAAGCAGTTGGATAGTTGAAATAACAATAACAGATAAAAGGCTATATGGTGAGGAATGTTTGTCATCAAGAAATATAATTAAAATCATATTTTATGGAGATTTTAAAATGTAAGAGTATGTTTATGTCTAATAAATCACTCAATTTAAGAGTCTACAAATGTCAAAAGTCTAATGCCAATTATAACGTAATGAACATATTGTCAATGAGGAGCTAACCTAATTGTTAATCCTCATGTGAGGATATTTTTTCCATTATTTTTCAGCGAGAGTGGAAAGAAGGGAGGGAAGGGGGGAGAGACAGAGGAAAGAAATAAAAACATCAATGTGAGAGAGACACATCAATTGGTTGCCTCCCACACGCACCCTGACATAGGTCAGGTATGGGCCCTTGACTGAGAGTAGAATCTGCAATCCATTGGTACATGGCTTGACACTTTAAACTCTGAACCACACTGATCAAGGCTAATTTTCTAATCTAGTCCAAATATTTTGCTACCTGGATCAGTGTTTTTTCAGACATTATTATGTATAAGGATAACTTAGAAAGTTTGTTTAGAAGCAAATGCCTAGATCCAGTCCCAAAAATTATTGCTAATTTAGTGAAGACCAGAAACCTGCTTAAATGGACACTTGAAGAAATTCAGAGGAAGTTGACCAAAGTGAAAGTCTTTTATTTTTCATTTATCTTTATTGTTGAAAGTGTTATAGATATCCCCTTGCCCTCCCCCATTGACCCCCTTCAATCCTGCTCCTGCCGCCTCCCCAAGACTTCATTGCACTATTGTATGTGTCCATGGGTTATATGCATAGACGTTCTTTAGTTAATCTCTTCCAGCCCCTCCCTCCCTTTTGTCTGAGATTTTTCAGTCTGTTGTATGCTTCCATATCTCTGGATCTATTTTGTTCATTAGTTTATTTTGTTCATTAGATTCCACATATAAGTGAGATCATGCGATACTTGTCTTTATCTGACTGGCTTATTTCACATAGTATAATACTCTTCAGGTGTATCCATGCTCTCTCATAGGATAAGAGATCCTTCTTTTTTATAGCTGCATAGTATTCCATTGTGTAAATGCACCCTATGTTTTTATCTACTCATCTACTAATGGACACTTTGACTGTTTCCGGATACTAGCTATTGTAAAAAGCACTGCTATGAACATAGGGGTGCATATATTCTTTCTGATTGATGTTTTGGGATTCTTAGGATATATTCCTAGAAGTCGGATCATTGAGTCAAATGGCAACTTTCCTTTTTTAATTTTTGAGGAAACTCCATATAGTTTTCCATAATGGCTGCACCAGTATGAATTCCCACCAGCAGTGTACTAGGGTTTCCTTTTCTCCACATTCTAGGCAGCACTTATTGTTTATTGATTTATTGATGGTAGCCATTCTAGAAGATACCTCATTGTTGTTTTAATTTGCATCTCTCTGATGATTAGTGACTTTGAGCATTTTTTTCATATATTTCTCGGCCATCTGTATGTTCTCTTTGGAGAAATGTCTATTTATGTCTTCTGCCCATTTTTAATTGGGTTGTATGTCTTGCCTTTGTTAAGTTGTAAGAGTTCTTTATATATTTTGGAAATTAACCCCTAAAAAATCCCATTTACCATTGCAACAAGAACAAAAAAGAATAAGATACCTTGGAAGATACCAAGGAGGTAAAATACCTGTACTCAGAAAAGTTCAGGACACTGAAAAAGAATTAGAAGACTATATAAACAAATGGAAGAATAAACCATGTTCATAGATTTGAAGAATTAACATCATTAAAATGTCCATACTACCCAAAGCAATCTATAAATTCACTGAAATCCCCATTGAAATACTAATGGCACAGAGGTAGAACAAATACTCCAAAAATTTATATGGAACCCCCAAAGACTCGGAATAGCCAGAGCAATCTTGAGAAAGAAAAACAAAGTAGGAGGCATCAAAATACTAGATATTAAATTATACTACAAAGCCTGGTACTGGCACAAAGACAGGCATATAGATCAATGGAATAGAATAGAAAACCCAGAAATTGAACCAAGCCATTATGCTCAATTAATATTTGACAAAGGAGGCAAGAGCATACAATGGAGTCAAGACAGTCTCTTCAATAAACAGTGTTGGAAAAAATGGACAGATACAAGCAAAAAAATGAAACTAGACCATCAACTTACACCATATACAAGAATAAACTCAAAATGAATAAAAGATTTAAATCTAAGTTGTGAAAGCATAAAAATCCCAGAAGAAACCATAGGCAGTAAAATCTCAGACATCTCTGGTAGCATTATGCTTATGGATACATCTCCTAAAATAAGGGAAACTAAGTAGAAAATAAACTAATGGACTACATCAAAACAAAAAGCTTCTGCACAGCAAAGCAACCATTAACAAAATGAAAATGGATCCCACTGTATGGGAGAAATATTTGCCAAGCGAGAGTATTTTAGACTATACCTTGAATACAGTATACTTCAGTATCTAATATACCATCAATTTTTAGATGTATCTTATAGTACCATAAGGAAAAAAAAGTCAATTATATAATCTCATTGATTGTAAGATACATCTTAATTTTAGAGAAGTTAAAATGTGTTAGTCTTGGCATTGCTGTAATACCATATCACTTATCTCTACCAAGCTTATCACTTTAGCAAAATAGCAGTCAATTCAAAATCAAACTCTCTAATTAATCTCTGATTCAATCAGTCTTATTTTACTTTATACTTTGTGACAAGAGTGTTGATATGAATTTGTTCCTGTTATTTTTTGCTGCATAAGGAAACCATCACCAAATTTAGGATGTTTAAGTTATGATTTATGAATATTTGACTTGTTTCTGTGACATGTCTGGGCTCAGCTAGGTAATTCTTACTAGGTAATTCTTACTTACTTTCCAGTCAAATGCTGGCTTATGTTGCAGTCAAAATGAGGCTGAATTTAGCTGAACTTCCAAAATTGCTCATTCACAATACTGGCAGTGGCTGCTGGCTATTGGCTTAAAACTCTGTGGGGGATTTTCATTTGGGTGCCTTCTTGGCCCCTGCATGTGGCTCGGGTTTCATTGCATGGATCTAGTTTTCTGAGAGGGAGCACCCTGAGAGTGAATGTGCCAGGAGGCTCCGTCTGAAGCTGCAAGGCTTCTTCTGACCCAGCCTCTGGTCACTATGACCAGAATATCGCCTCCTCTGCATTCTGTTGGTCAGGATGAGTCACAGTCAGCCTAGAGTCAAAGGGATGGGACTACCTAAGGGCATGGCCACCAGAGGTCTGATAGGGCACCACCTTTGGAGACACAGAAGCTTTACATAATGTCTAATTTAATCTTCATTACAAATGCCAGAAGGTACTGCATTAGCCACGTAGAGCTGGTTCTTTGGATAGCTCATAGAAATGGACACATTTTAAGAACAGCAAGTTCTTCCTATAGTCTTTTGGTGTAGTCACTGACAAATTAGTTATTTAAAAGGTTTCCCATTCTATAGTTACCTGCTTAAAGGAAGACATTTGCTATTTCAAGTTCATTAGGTCAGTGAAATACCTTTGACTGCAGAACAGTCATTATGGGCTCCCCACAATTTCTCCGTTGTCATGCTACATATTATTCTCATTCCTTCTGGACTGCTTCCTCTCCTTCCTTTCTATCCATACAGCAAGGACACACAAAAAAATAAAGGGTTAATTTTGAAAGAAATTAGCATGCTTGATTGGGAAACCATAAAAAAAGCCCACACTGAATATCAACCAATTATTGCTGAGCTGCTGTGTGCCAATACTCTGCTAAGTGTTTTATGTTTCCTATCTAATTAAATTCCCACAAAAAAGAAAGTGATGCAGACATTATTACACTCATTTCCATGAAGAAATTGAGGTTAAGAGAGGCAAGTGACTCTCCCAAAACTAAAAATGTGCTAAAGAATTATGTGTCTACAAGGAAATACCTGTACATCTATCTCATGATGGGTATTTGAGTTTTGCCTCAATTGATACTGAACTATTCTTTCTCCCAGTAATTACTCAACACTTCAAGTTGCTTTCTAAGGCAGTTCCTAATTTATGATAATAAGTTTGTATTGTCAGATTAGAGGAGGAGACCTGTCTTCCCACTGCCGCTGTGGCAAAGAAAATGTATGCCGCTCCCTCAATGCTGTGTCAGGTTGTCTCCATAATCTTAAAAGAGGAGGCAGAATTTTGCTGTTGTGTGCTGCTTAAGAACAAATTTTGATGTGCTAATATTCCATCCTACTGTTCTGATGCTGCTAGAAATATAATGTTACCGTCTTGTAAGCACTATTATATGTCAATATGATGGGATTTATGGTGAAATCTAAGAGCTTGTCCCAAAGGTAGTGCTATGGAGAAAATAAAAGACTAATCGGTAAACGAATGCCACAGATTCTTATACTATGTTTTTCTGGGTTTCTCCTACATTTGTTTGCTTCTCATGCAGCTTTGGCAGTTTTTGCAGGTGTAAGACAAAGGATGTTGAGATTGGATGGAATATCCTGCAGAGTTGGGTGTGTGAGTTTAGGGTAAGAAAGAGTCCACTTTGTAAAGCAAATTGCCGTGAGTGAGCTCAGTCCCTGCCTGATCAGTGTTGGTTTGTCCTAGAAGTTGCTTTGTCCCCAGTTTCTGTCTGATCATTGTTGGTCTGTCCTACAAGTATTTTTACACATTGGTCAATACAGGTAAATGAGAGATTAGCCATGATTCTCTCTCTGTCTCTGCTAACCTGTAATACCTTATCACATTCCCAGTATTGTTTTCGGTCTGAAGGAAAAATATATCCAGTCCCAATCTTAAAAGGAACTGCCTATGAACAGCTGAGTTAGAATTATGTGATATTTCCTTCCATGTTTTCATTTAGCAAATACTGTACCTATGTGCAGCCATCGTGTGCAACAATGATCATGCCTGCCATCATAGGTCTTGCCGTCTAGGGGAAATACAGACATGCAAGCAATTAAGTGATGGGAGGGTAAGTACTATGATATGGAAAGTAGAAAACACTAGAGAAACACAAAGCAAGGGGATCTTCCCCCAAATTTGAGGTCTGGAGAAGCCTTCTCAGAGGAAGTTACTTCCAAAGCATAAGAAAAGTAAGAATTTATCCAGGAAAAGGGGCTTAGTTAGCCACAGGAACCAATTTGTGCAAAGACACAGCCGTGAGTGAGTAAGACCATGGTGGGCCAGAAGAACTGCCAGATGGTGGCCTGGCTGTGACACACAAGGTGTAGGGTGAAAGTGGGAGTTCATCTGGCAGTTTTAGCAGCGGCCACACTGTGAGGCTATGCTAAGTATTTTAAAATTTATAGCGAAGACAAGGATTGCCAATGAAGCTCTTTAAAGTGAGGGAAGAACAAAAGGACCTTTGCAATGAATAAATAAATGAGTCCCTCACAAGGTAACTTGGAGAGTAGACTGGTAGATGGGGAGAAAGATAATGACTGAAGACAAGGTGGCCTTGGAAAGTGCTTTCTGACCATTTAAGTGATGACCCAACTGAGTGATTAAGGAGCAGCACTATTCTTTCATTGGTAAATCCAACAGAAATTTATCCTGTATCTACTGCCTGCCAAGTTCTTGTTAAGTCCTTAGGAGAAAAAGACATGGACACACCAGACACCATCTTTCCCAAGAAGTTTATGTATATACACTAATACTAGTAGCCCAGTGCACGAAATTCGTGCACATCAAAAGGGAATTAATTGTCCTAACCGGTTTGGCTTAGTGGATAGAGCATCGGCCTGTGGACTCAAGGATCCCGGGTTTGATTCCAGTCAAGGGCATGTACCTTGGTTGCAGGTACATCCCCCGTGGGGAGTGTGCAGGAGGCAGCTGAGTGATGTTTCTCTCTCATCGATGTTTCTAACTCTCTATCCCTCTCCCTTCCTCTCTGTAAAAAAATCAATAAAATATACTTTTTTAAAAAAGGGAATTAATTAGCAGAGATATTTTAATATTGCTATTTGCCCTTTCTCTATAATAGAAGTGTGAGAAATGAAAGGAAATTAGTAAAATGTATATGAAAATAATATATAAATTTATTAATAAATAAACAGTAACAAAAAGATATAACAACAACAGAGGCATGATATAAAAATGACAAAAACATGATATGAAAACAACAAAAACATGATATAAAAACAACAGTGATGCAAACAGTGACTGATAAATTGATTAAACTTATTCTATCTCTCCCTGTACACCATATTAAGAGTGAAAACACTTTCAGAGTGCTTGAATTGGTCATTTATATTGGGAATGAAAGGTTCTTCCACCTAGAAGTAAATTTGCAACAATTCCTGTAGATGCTGTGGCTAAAACAGTACCACCACAACCTCGAATATAATGTATTAAAACTTTATTGTGGGGAGCTGATACAGTGTTTTGGACAGGTTCAAGCCTTGAACTGATGAGAGGGCACAGTCCTCTCATTGCCACGTGAAAGTCCCAGCTTGGAGGGCAGGGCCCTCCCAGCATAATTATAGCCAACAGCTATAGTTGTAAGCTTGAACCTATGGTCCAAACACGTGGCCCCATATGCCTGAGTGATGTAGGCTTGATATAGTTCAGGTGCATGTAGTTGAGTAGGATTGAAACCCAGGAGAATGTTGTAAACCTCTTGGTCACACCCTTACTTTGCCTCGTGGCATCTGCTATAAAATAAAGACACAGCTGTGGGCATGGTCACTGTCTCTCAGAGAAGCAGCATCCCACCGAGACCCAGATTTCATTCTCTTGTCTGTCTTTTCTAAGCCTTTCAGCCGCCCCCACTCAGGTTCACCCTTGGCCATGCTGGTGTGGCACACATTATAAAGATATGCCTCCACGTGCTGAGGGCGGGTTCCTGCCTCAAACCCTGTCCTTACAGGAAACAGCTCCAGGTAATGGCTGGGGGCTGGGGGGAGGGTGCAGCCATTTCCAAGACAACCCCTGCAGGACTGACTTCCTTCTGCTTGGTCGCGCTTCTGGCCATGATGTTACTCCCAGGGTTTTTATATAAGTAGATAGTATTTTCAAAGGTAGCTTCAATAATAGATCCATTACAAATCATTTCACTTCCACGCTCCACTCCAAGGGCGGGTTCCTGCCTGAAACCTCACCCTCCAGGAAACAGCTGGGGGAGGGTGCAGCCGTTTCCAAGATAGCTCTGCAAGACTGACTTCCTTCCGGTTGGTCGCAGTTCTCGCCCTGATGTTACACCCAGGGTTTTTATATAAGTACTAGAGGCCCGGTGCACAAAAATTTGTGCACTCAGGGGAGGGGGGGGTCCCTCAGCCCGGCCTGGGCCCTCTCCCAGTCTGGGACCCCTCGGGAGATAATGCCCTGCTGGCTTAGGCCTGCTCCCAGGAGGCAGAGGGCAGGCCTGCTCCCAATCCGTAGGTGCAGCCTCTGGTCGGGCTCAGAGCAGTGCGATTGGGGAGTTGGGGCGCCGCCCCCTGTCATGCACAGAGCAGGGCGATTGGGAGGTTGTGATGCCACCCTCAGTCACGCTCAGGGTAGGGCCGATTGGGGGGTTGAGGTACCGTCCCGTCACACTCAAGGCAGGGTTGATGGGGAGGTAGCGGCGCCACCCCCTGTCACGCACAGAGCAGGGCCAATCAGGGGTGTTGGGGCTCTGTACCCTGTCATGCACAGAGCAGGGCTGATCAGGGGGTTGGGGCGCCGCCACTGTCACACTCAGGGCAGGGCCAATGGGGAGGTTATGGCTCTACCACGTCACACACAGAGCAGGGCCCGGGGGGGGGGGAGTTGGGGCACCGCACCCTGTCACACACAGAGCAGGGCCAATCAGGGGGTTGGGGCACCGCACCCTGTCACACACAGAGCCGCAGGGCGATCAGGGGGTTGGGGAGCTCCCCCCTATCAGGCACAGAGCAGGGCTGATCAAGGGGTTGGGGCGCCTTCCCCTGTCACAAACAGATCAGGGTGGATAGGGAGGTTGTGGCCCCGCCCCCTGTCACACACGGAGCCACAGGGCGATCAGGGGGTTTGGGCTCTGCCCCCTGTCATGCTGATCCCAGTGCTGGGAGGCATATTACCCTTTTACTATATAGGGTAGAGGCCTGGTGCACGGGTGGGTGCTGGCTGGTTTGCCCTGAAGGGTGTCCTGGATCAGGGTGGGCATCCCCACTGGGGTGCCTGGCCAGCCTGGGTGAGGAAATGATAGCTGTTTGCAGCTGGTCACACATCCTTCAGGATGGGGGTCCCCACTGGGGTGCCTGGCCAGCCTGGGTGAGGGGATGATGGCTGTTTGCAACTGGTCACACACCCTTCAGGGTGGGGGGCCCCACTGGGGTGCCTGGCCAGTCCGGGTGAGGGGCTGAGGGCTGTTTTCAGGCTGGGGGTGACTGAAGCTCCCAACCGCTCCATTTTTTCTTTTTTTTTTGTTATCATGGGCCAGCTTTAGCTATGAGGCTTGGCTCCAGCTCTGCTGCTGAAAGTAGGTTTCTGGCCTTTGCTTACAATATTGCGATCCTGCTGGCTGAAGCCCGGTGGACTAAAGCTGGTTTCTGGGGTTTTGTTTAGCTTCTATATTTGTTACATAGTTGCCTAGCAGTGCAGCTCAGAGGCCTGCAGCAGCAGGCGGTGAACATTGGAGTCCTCCATCACTGAAGCAAGCAAACCTCATGTTAGTTTCAAGCTGCCTGGCTGCCGGCCGCTATCTTGGCTGGCAGTTAATTTGCATGTTGCCCTGATTAGCCAATGGGAAGGGTAGTGGTCGTACGCTAATTACCATGTTTCTCTTTTATTATATAGGATGTATGTCAGGTAATACTTATTGTATGGAAAATCAAACATGATAAGGAGATTGAGAATGCGGGGACAAAGGTGTCCCTGTTTTACATGGGGTGGTGAGACAAATGTACATATCCTAGTCATCTCTTTTCTCCGGATGCTTTTTATCTGAGACAATGAAAATTGTACTGTTTATCCATTCATTCAATATTCATATGGTGCCTCACTGGATATCCACTCTGAGGCTCTGGGTGTCATGGCAGGGGTAGAGGCAGGAAAGATCAATCAAGCAGTACTTAGTAGATCATGTTAAAGGTTAAAGGTTTGGATGTTTTTCCTGTGGATAACAAAAGGCATTGTACTGTTTTAATTAATAATTCCATGTGATCAGATTTGTATTTTTAAAAGAGCCTTCTGGCTGTAGGGAGAATGAATTGATTAACAGGTCAGAATGAGTTCTCTTCAACTGAAAGTAAAAGAATAGATTTTTGCCTTGCTTAATTATTAGTAACTGGAGGCCTGGTGCATGAATTCATGCACCAGTGGAGTCCCTCAGCCTGGCCTGTGGGATCAGGCCAAAACTGGCTCTCTGACATCCCCCAAGAGGTCCCAGATTGCGAGAGGATGCAGGCCAGGCTGAGGGACCCAACCTGTGCACTATCAGGGCCGGGGAGGAACACAGGAGGTTGGCCAGCCTGGGAGGGACCGCGGGAGGGCTCCAGGGTGTGTCTGGCCTGTCTCACTCAGTCCCAATCGGCTGGACCTCAGCAGCAAACTAACCTACAGGTCAGAGTGTCTGCCCCCTGGTGGTCAGTGCACATCATAGCGAGCACTTGCGCTGCCTTAGCATATCATTAGCATATTACGCTTTGATTTCTTGAACAGATGACAGGACGACCAGACACTTAGCATATTAGGCTTTTATTTTATAAAATAATGGATAAATTTCTTTCCATTCAAGGACAAGTAATTTTTTTACTATGAATGAAGGGTTTTCTTTTCCCAAGTAGGATAAAAAGTTGCTTGGGTTAAAACAGAATCTCATATTTTTAAAAAATGTGTTATCATCCAATTCTTTGAATTCCTGGCATTTGTTTTCAGACCCATAAACAAATTTCTTACGAGTATACTGTTTCCTCTTTAGTGCTGAACTTACTCTTTTGTGAAGTCTAAGATGTGAATGTGTGAATCAAGTGAACTTACAAAAATCACCAAGAAACCCTAAAGTGTCTCTACCTATTGATTGGGGACCTTTTTATCTCTAAGAGAGAATAATGTTGTTTTTTTAATATATTTTATTGTTTTTTTACAGAGAGGAAGGGAGAGGGATAGAGAGTTAGAAACATCAATGAGAGAGAAACATCAATCAGCTGCCTCCTGCACGCCCCCCACTGGGGATGTGCCTGCAACCAAGGTACATGCCCTTGACAGGAACTGAACCCGGGACCCTTGAGTCTGCAGGCCGACACTCTATCCACTGAGTCAAACCGGTCAGGGCAAGAGTAATGTTTTTATCTATGACATTTGATTGACAGACAACACTCATTCTATTAAGACAACACAGCAGATATATTTTTGTTTCCATTCCTAAACATCGGTTTTATTCACATTTTATACAAGTGCAGTGTTAAAATATTTGTGTATCTAATGCTATGTAAGAAAGTATCTGGATACAGCTTTTGGCCATATTAAAAATGTCTCCTGTGCCATGTTGCTCAGATGGCATGTTTATGAATAAGGTTTCAAAGCTCCATATGCACAAATATGAAATATGAAGTCTTTCTCCAAATACTAAGAATACAGCTCATTCTACATTTGCTGCTTTATAGTGCTAACATTTATCTGCATCTCCATATCCCAAGATTTGCAAATGAGATGAATTCTGTTGCAGTCTGCCGCCAAATATAAACAGCTGGCGCTCTTTGGCAAGCCGATTCATCTGAACATTTAATGCAGCCCTTCCTCTAGGAGCCTTTTATCATCAAAATTTAGGGAGGGACAGTTTCTTGGCATGTTTCAAAGGTACTATTCTCTAAAGTCTTACAGCCCAAGGATTCTCTTGATAACTATAATAATAAGAGACTTGGAAAGGACAAGATATTAATATTAAAAGCATTGTGAATGAAATCTTATGAACTTATAAGAGGGTGTTTCAGGGAAATGTTCTGAAATTTTAACTAGTCCGTTTAATAATGTAAAATTATTTTAAATTACTTCTAAATGGAATAAAATTTGGTCAGTGAAGTTTTGAGTAGACACACTATATCGAGGTACATAGTAGGGATGAGAAAGAGTTTAACTATCAACATGAGATAAAAGAAATATATTTCTCTGGAGAGCCATCCATATGTGGAGCATGCTTCTATCATTTCTCCTCATGTGTAAATCACATTTATAAAGTTATAAACAACAACACAGTAAATAAGAAATCAGGACAAATTTTTGGATGGAAATTATATCAATAACTATAAAAACAAGAAGAGAAGCCAGTGTTGACTACCCCTCTTGTATGCTGGGCATGGTGTGTATCGCTAGCCTTTAGGCTTTGCTCATCCCTTTGTTCTTGGCCAGTGCTGACCAGTAGAACTTTCTGTGATGTTGGAAATGTTCTCTAGGTGTGCTGTCCAATTTGGCAGCTGCTAGCTCTCTGTGGCTGTTGAGCACATGAAATGTGGCTACTGCAACTGAGGAAATGCATTTCAAATTTTATTTCATTTAAATCAATTGAAACATGTAGCCATCACATGTGTAGACCATGGGAAGGATCTCTCTCTCTCTCTCTTTAACTATAGGACATAGGACAGCCATCCCACCCACACTTCCCAGGGGGCTGGGATCTGCACAAAGAAGTAGTTCCGGACTTCACTGTCTATCATCTCAGCATGGGGGACCAACTGACTGGGAAGACTCCAGCAAACTAGCAGTCATTCTAACAGCTCATTCAGAAGTCCTGGTAGCCTAGGTGAGGAGGATATTTTTAGCCACCCACGTGAGTGGTAATCATTATCTTAACTGAAAACCAAATGTGTCACAGGGAAGCTATGGCTAGAGGCCAGAAATGTACTATTGATGTTATAGGAATTTATGATGTTTCAAAATGTTTGTTTTTATGCTAGCAATCATAAATTATTTATCTTACCTCAAAGACACTAATAGTTTTGAACCACTTACATTTATTTTAATTATAAAGGGTAAACACAAATGGTAAAGATTTTATTATTATTATTTTAAGAGTTTATGTCACTGCAAAGGAATTTAAATGGAAATTTATTATCTGCAATATATATATGTTAAGAACCCCCCCCCACACACACACACACAAGTCAAGAAACAGTAGAAACTAAAAACTGTAATAGGGGAGATAAGATTCTCTTAGAAATCATAATTGTTGAAACATACTTAAGATATTTATCAGTAATAAAACTAAACATAGAAGTTAATATGTACTCGCTATATCCTGCATGGCTGACACTCTAAGTGGTTTATGTGACTTATATCCTTTAATAAATCTCCAAAATGAGTGCTATCATTTCCATTTTATAGATAAACATGCTGGGATCTGGAGATATGAAGTAATGCTCCTTAATTCTCATAGCATGCAAGCAGAGTGGCCAGAATCTGGATCTTTTTTACACAAATTCATTTTTTACCAACTGGATGAAAACTTCAGAAGCTCTAAAATTACTTCGTTTGGCATTATAGATCGTTGGAATAAAAATTTTCTGTAGACAAAGAATGTCTTTTCCAAAGAAAACAAATTGGTGACAGAAAACCTAAACTCAAATACATATACATTTACACATATTATTAGGCATGTTAATGTTAAGATATCTGTTTTTTGGCATGTGTACTTTGAGCATAACACACCAAGTCTGTGACGATGAAATCAATTACATCCTGCAGTTGTGACACTAGACAATCTGAAGGATACAGGAGAGTGTTGGGGCTGCTGCTGTCGTGTAGGGTCTGATTGGCCTTATAGAGCTGGAGGGTATTGTGTCCACTCGCCAGCTTGGCCAGGTGCATGACCACATCTCTGAAATCAATGTAGAACTATTTCCAGAGGAAATGAAAAAATGTTTCCTCTATTCTTTTTGACAAGATGTCATTACCAGTAGCCTTTGGGGGAGCATAGCCAAAGCTTCATGAAAAGTATGAGGCCATTATTTACTTTTGATACTCCAAGCCTAGGTCTGAAGCAACAGATAATAAGACATTTTGTTAGTGAAGAGTAAGTCTCATTGTGACTCTCAGCCAATTTTAAAAATATAGAACTGAGCTCAGAACATGGGTTTCATTGTAGATGCCCTCATTTTTCATCTGCTTGGGGTTTTTATTCGGCTGCTAACATGGGTCTTAGTATAATACACACATAATATGACCATTGAAATACCTTCCTTTTTACTTTATTATTATTCCAGTGAGGGTTCATTGCTGGTTATTTCATGATTAGAAGTTAACATTAGAAGGATTTTGAGCATTATATATTGGAAACAGAGTTATAGAGAAGAACTATGAATCAATTTCTTTTCTATATGAACATATATACAACACATTTTAAAATAACTTTTCTTTCTGATGAAGGGAGGCAAGTGACATTAGTATTGATAATGATATACTAGGTGTACCAGTTAATAAAACGGATTTTTTTCAATAGATGGAGTTACACATATGTTGATATATATGCGATTTGATATATATGTTATTTTGTTGTATTGACAGAAAGCTTTAAAACTTCATATGTCAAATTTGTTGAAGGTGTTAACATCATAGATATTTTTACACTTAAAATGTCAAATTTCATGCCAAAAAAAAGAGCATTTGCGGGAAGTTTTAATTCATTACTTTATTCTGAGGAAAAAGTTATCCTATACTTCATGAAGCATATGGTGAACATGCTCCATCTCAAGATACTTGTGAACGCTGGTTTAAACGCTTTAAAAGTGATGATTTCAATGTGAAAGACAAAGAACGTCCAGGTAAAACGAAAAAGTTTGAAGACCAACAATTACAAGCATTATTGGATGAAGATGCGTGTCAAACTCAAAAACAACTTGCAGAAAGATTAAACGTTGCTCAGCAAATAATTTTCGATCGTTTACAAGCAATGGGAAAGGTTTTAAAGGAAGAAAATGGGTGCCACATCAACTGAACGAAAGACAAATAGAAAACCGAAAAGTCATCAGTAAAATGTTGCTTCAAAGGCATGACAGAAAGTCTTTTTTTGCATTAAATTGTGACTGGCGATGAAAAGTGGATTTATTTTGAGAATCCCAAATGCACAAAATCATGGGTTGATCCAGGTCAACCATCAACATCGACTGCAAGGCCAAATCACTTCGGAAAGAAGACAATGCTCTGCGTTTGGTGGAATCAGGATGGTGTGGTGTATTATGAGCTCCTAAAACCAGGTGAAATCATTAATACTGATCGCTACCAACAACAAAAAATCAATTTGAACCATGCTTTGATCGTGAAAGGACCAGAATGTGACAGAAGACACGGCAAAGCAGTTTTGCTTCATGATGACGCACCATCACACACTTCAAAACCAGTTAAAGTCACGTTAAAAGACCTTGCCTGGGAAGTATTACCCCACCCACCATATTCACCAGACCTTGCTCCTTCAGATTACCATTTGTTTTGATCAATGGCACACGCACTTTCTGAGCAGCACTTCAAAACGTATGAAGAAGTGGAAAATTGGTTCTCTGAGTAGTTTCCCTCATAACAAGAAAAATTCTATTGGGACAGTATCCACAGATTACCTAAAAGATGGGGGAAGTGTGTAGCTAGCGATGGACATTACTTTGAATAAAGCACTTTCGATGTTTCTCTTGAAATTTCAAGTTTTCATTGATTACAAAATTCACCATTATTAACTGGTACACCTAGTATTGAAAATTGCTCTAGCCCAGCTTGTGTGGCTCTGTGGTTGAGCTTCAACATATGAAGCAGGAGGTCATGGTTTGATTCCCTGTCAGGGCACAGGCCCAGGCTGTGGGCTCAATCCCCAAGTGTGGGGCATGCAGGAGGCAGTTGATCAATGATTCTCTCTCATCATTGATGTTTCTATCTCTCTCTCCCTCTCTCTTCCTCTCTGAAATCAATAAAAATATATTTATGTATATATAATCCACTCATCTGCTGATGGGCACTTAGGCTGTTTCCAAATCTTAGCTATGGTTTGGAAATGGCTATTTATTTTTTAAAAAGAAAATTGCTCTAGATTTTGATTCAGTTTACATGACTCTGGCTTTTAGTCTTAAGTTTGAGTCTGCTACCTAGCTGAATCATTTTGAGTAAATTACTTAATCTCTGTGATTGTATTTTTTAACCTCCCTATAAATAGGGGCAAATACCCAATGAAACACTAGATTTGAAAGTAACTGTAGAAGCATAGATGTGAAATAGTGTTATTATTTTATTATTTAGTGATATGAGAGTAGTGTCAAAATTTCATGAAGAAATGTTTACATTTAGTGTTTTTGTTTAAAAATTTTAATTTTAGTTCTTACCACTGAGCATGTGAACTTCCCTGTCTGTCTAACTTCTTCAATTCTGAAAACATTTACAGCAGATATTGAGAGAAGTATAAGAATGTCATTTAACATGCTGATTTATTTCAACAGTTGAGGTACCACGAAATTTTGAGAAAAATTCAAACTGAAACTGGCTTTACCCAGATTATTATACAAAAGTATAATTTGGTTGGTATGAGATGTCATTTGTGATTTTATACATGATCTTTGTCTAAAGGATTAGTGAGGGAGAAGGTTGCTAACATCTGTAGATTTGCATCGATATTTATTTCACTTTTCCTTATTGGTTTAATACACATTCCAAATACAGGGACTAATCCTATCAATGTCACACATAAAGATGTTCAGCGAGTGTCTTTAGCATTACAAGTAGGAATGTAGAGGTTCTCAAAAGGCTATAAAGGAGCTTGAAAAACTTCCATCTGCTTACCGTATTTTTCTGTGTATAGACGCCCCCATGTATAATACACCCCCCACTTTTTCAACCCCAAATTAAGAAATCAATATTTTAAACATAAAACAAAACACATTTTTATTTAGTAATTATCACCTTGATAGAATTTGAATAGATTACAGTAGGTAGGCAGAGGAGGGACTAGGTAGCTCTCTTTGGGGGAGGAAAAGAATAGGGAATCATTTCTCAAAAGGAGGTGATACTGGAGTTCAAAATTGAAGGTTGACATGTTGTCTTTTGAGAAGTGGTTGTCATTGTGAGAAGGGTAGGCGCAATGTTGAGAATATAGGTTGTCAATAACAATGTGGTCAATGGTAAATAATGATCTCCCATGTTCAGGGAACAGCATGAGGAAAAGCAGCTTGATGTTTTTAAGAACTGTAATTACTGCATTATAGCTGGAGCACAGAGCATGAGGTCATTCTCACCAAAGCTAAGAGGGAGGTGGGGACCAGACCATGAGAGGCTGAGCATTCCATGAAAAACAAAATTCATTTTGTCACTTTGTCTGAAAATTCTCTGTATCATCTTTAATTTTTCCTTTTATGTCTTCCATCTTCTATTGACTTAATAAAGTCTGTTTTAACATGCTTTGTGATATTTCTTTCTTTCTCCCTTATTTTTTCTGTTACCATTACTACTGTCATTCACTTATTCTCTAATTCAACCACTATATTTTTAATGCTAGTGCTAAGTACTATTCTAGGCTATAGGGAAATAAATCATGAACAAGAGCAACAAAACAGCAGCCTCCATTAAGCTTGTAGAAAATGAATACACAATTCATCTGTTAAATTTATCTTATGTCAAGAAGTGATAAGACCTGTGAATAAAGTAAATTGTGGTCCAGGGATATTGAGTTATGGAGGTTGCCTTGCTGGGTAGGAACATTAGGCAGTCTGAGGAGATTCCAGATGAGACTTGGATGAATTCCTGAACCAGACATGTGCAGGCTAGGGAAAAGAAGATGCAGAAAGAGTAGAGCAAAGGTGCTGTGGTGGAGATGAGCATGGTTATGTAAGGATGAACATGAGTATCTCTCACAATTATTTCAAGTCGAATTAATACCTTATTTGGTGGTAATGATAGTGGTTCTGCTTCCTTGTTCAAACACTGGAAGGTACAGGTATAAGTGACTGGAGTAGACCAAGTGAGAAAGAGTGAAGAGAGTAGTGTATACATATCTGTCACTCTCGCACTGGAGTAAAACACAAGAACATTGTATTAGATATTCTTCTAATACGTCTCTCTATATAAAAGCCTAAGTGACTGAATGACTGGCCTACCATTTGCTGTGATGCACCCTGACCACCAGGGGACAGATGCTCAATGCACAAGATTGGGCTCCCTCCTGTCTGGATTGGGCCTGTGGGGATCGGGCCTGTGGGGATCAAGCCAAAACTGGCTATCTAACATCCCCCGAGGGGTCCCGGATTGCGAGAGGGCACAGGCCAGGCCGAGGGACCCCACCGGTGCGCAAATCTGTGCACTGGGCCTCTAGTCTATATATATAATCTATCTATATATAAAGAGGTAATATGCAAATTGTTTGGGAAGCCATAACATCATGACCACTCAGGAGGAGGCTACGCATGCAGGTGGGTGGGAGGGGACTGCATGTGTGATGAGGCAAGCCACTGATGGCTCAGGCCAGGAGAGAAGAGGCTCTTCCAGCCGCCACAGCTATGGGGAGGCCCCGAGAGAACAGGGCCTTCCAGCCACAGCACACTGGCAGTCCCGCCTCTGCGCATGAGCTCAGAGGAAACACCGTTTCTGACTGCTCATTGGCTAAGCTCCTAGTACGCCACTCACAGTAGTCTTGGTAACTTGTTTAATAAGAATCCAAGAAGGTGATCTAGGGTTTTTCCACCTCACTCCTGGAGGAAAAAATGAAGGTCCACTACTTGAGGGGCTAAGAAATGTCATATCCTGTCCTAGCCAGTTTGGCTTAGTGGATAGAGCCTTGGCCTGTGGACCGCAAGGTTCGGGTTCGATTCTGGTCAGGGGCATGTACCTAGGTTGCAGGCTCCTCCCTGCCTTGCAGGAGGCAACCGATTGAAGTGTCCCTCTCACATTGATGTTTCTCTCTGTCTTGCCCTCTCTCTTCCTCCCTCTCTAAAAATCAATGGAAAAATACCCTCAGGGTCAAGCTCATCAAAGACAGAAAGAAAGAAAGAAAGAGTGAGAGAGTGAAGAAAGAAAGAAAGAAAGAAAGAAAGAAAGAAAGAAAGAAAGAAAGAAAGAAAGAAAAAAGAAAAGAAAAGAAAGAAAAAAAGAAAGAAAGAAAGAAAGAAAGAAAGAAAAAAGAAAAGAAAAGAAAAGAAAAGAAAAGAAAAGAAAAGAAAAAGAAAGATGTCATATCCTATGAAAGAGACATCTTGAAGATACCTAAAGAAAGTTGTCCTTTTTTCGTGGTGAAGGGACTGGACTCCGTGTTAATGAAAACACCTTGGCTGCCATGGCGGCCAGCAGTGGCAGCAGCAGCGGGGTGATTGGGACAGCGCCTTCTCCTGAGCAGCCGGGTCACCTCTCGCAGATGACATCCTCTGAGGGCTCCCCGACTGTGAGAGGGGGCAGGCTGGGCTGAGGGACCCGCCCCCCCTCCCCCCACAGTGCATGAATTTTCGTGCTCTGGGCCTCTAGTTTAGTATAAATACAAAGCATCTTTTTTTTAAATATATATTTTATTGATTTTCCACAGAGAGGAGGGGAGAGAGATAGAGAGTTAGAAACATCGATGAGAAAGAAACATCGACCAGCTGCCTCCTGCACATCCGCCACTGGGGACATGCCCGCAACCCAGGTACATGCCCTTGACCGGAATCGAACCCGGGACCTTTCAGTCCGCAGGCCGACGCTGTATCCACTGAGCCAAACCGGTTTCGGCACAAAGCATCTTAAGAAATGTGAGACTAAATATAATATTTAGTCCTACCATTTACATAATTCAGCTAATTGACATCTCATAGAATATAATGTGATACTGTCCTGATTAAAAAAGCATTTCTTCACTTGTATGTATTTGAAATATAGTTAGCCATCGTTAACATTGTATTGTGTAATATGGAATACTGTGGGTTAAATTTCTTGAGGCATCTCTAGAAGTGAAATATTTTTATCTACATTAAATTCAGGCTTCATTCAGTATTAGGAGTATTAAATAAAGCTTTATGAAAATACCTTAGCCCTTAAAGGGATGACTCACTGTTATCTTCAGAACTGCTCTTTTATTAATTTGAGAAAGGCATACAATTTCACCCATGCATTGTTTTCCACTTTGGAATGTGATCTCGTTTCTATTAACACAACCATATTTTTAGACTGGCAGCTGTAAATATTTTTAAAATTCATTTCTGAAAATTGCATCTGTCATGGTAAGGACTAGTTCCTTCTTAAGATTCAGCAACCCATAGTGCAAATGATACAGTATTTCTTAAGAACTTCACCTTATCAAACATTGTTAAAATGTAAATAAAATAAATACAATGGGATTTGGACCCATGGGGTGCCTCTAATAGCTTTTTCTCCTTGACATGGAGCTAATATGAACTGCATCTAACCAGTTGATTTTTATAAGATTGCAGAAACTGACAGTTATTTTCCACTGCTGCTTGCCACTGTTCTATCTCATTTTAATTCCAGAATCAATAGACAATACCAATACCTATGAATTACATGTAAAAAGGAATTTATGAATTATGGATGAATGGGGACAGTTATTGATATTTAAAAGCATCATATTTCATGTTGAATATTAATAGGAATGAAAGACCAGAGGAATATAGATACTGAGAAAATACAATATTTCAAAACAGGGTAGATTCTTTAAACCAGGGGATATAAGAGTAGCTATTAAATGAACTTATAGTGAATTCATTTAGAGACAATTTCTATAACAGACTAGAGATGAAAATTTATGATTGAAGGACTATTATAATTAGAAAAAATCTAACCTAGACATTAACTAAAAAGGTAGTGCAAAAAATTGTCCTATATTGTCATAGTGTCTATTGTGTCATTGTTTGGTAATATACGACTGCTAAAAGGAAGACTACATGACCATATGAAATGTAATAAAATATAATTAAAAACTTTAATTTTAAGGTTTCAAGTCATTTTTAAGAAAACAGGAAAATATTTGTATTCAAAACTTGTGAGATGACATCATAAATTATTACTTTTATAAACTTTGCTGGCTAAATTGATGCAAAATGAGGGTGACTGGGCCTGTGCCTTTGGAGATTAGGATTCTACTTTCTTAATTTAGATAATCCAGAAAAAGAATTTATCTGTTCCCTTCAACTGTAAGGAATTGGGTCAAGCTCATCAACCCACAAGAAACTAACAAACCAAAATATTAACATGCAGTCATGGATTACTGTATAATGAAAAATAAAAGAGAAATACCAAGATGACTGGAAGGTGTGCTGAGTGAAAAACATGTTGCATTTCCAATAGGAATGTCATTTATTATTTATTCATCAAACATGTATTGATGTCTGAGTTTTACCAGACTTTTTGCTAGACACTGAGATGAAAATTCAAATAGGTCATAGTGTCTACCATTAAAGAGCTTATTGACTAGTTAAATGAAAGCCAAGTAAAAACAATGATAGCCCATGAAGGGGAGGAGCTTTGAAATTCAAGTAAGGATCAGAAAGGGCCTCCATGAGAAGTGAAAGGAGGTGAAATAAAAAGGAGAAGTTCGCTAAGGGAAGAAAATCATGTGTTCCTGTGGGAGGACATGGTAACAAATCAGGGTGAGATTCAAGCATGAAAGCAGGTATGGCTGCTCTTCTTCTAACCATAAACTTCTCTCTACATTAAATCCTATCCATCATCATGCAACTGAGTTCTAGTTTATACCCTATATTTACTTATTCATTCAACTAAGAAATTCTTTGAGTAACAACCGTGTGCAGGGAACAGTACTAGGCACTGAATATTGAGTAATGAACAAAATGACATCATTGACCATCAGAGGGCTTAGAATCCATTTTTTAAAAATACCTTTCCTGATGCATGTACCAAGTTACCTTCCCATGTTCTCTTTCAAAGTTACTGATCTTTCTACAGAATTTCTATGCCTAGTTTCTCATTCTTTACCAATTTACTTGAAATCTTTCCACTTCACTTCGCACTCTACTCTTGATGATATCATAACAATCTCCATGTGTTCTCCATGATATCATAACAATCTCCAATGGTCACATGTTATTCAAACTCTCAGCAGAATTAGACACTATTGCCTGTTCCTTTCTCTATAATACTCTTTAATCTTTTGGCTACAAAGACAGATTCTCCTATATTTCTTTTACATCACCAGTTCCTTCTCATCTCCTTTACTGGTCTTGTCTTGTCTGACCTCCAAATATTATAGTGTCTCAGGTTCATCCCGGATTCACCCTTTATCTTTTCTCCTCTCCACCCTCTCTTCTTTTCCTTCTCTTGTCTCAGGAATGTGAAATCCTTAACTTTTTTTTTTTTTTGAAAGTCATTGATATAGGGATACAGAAGACAGTTTAAGAGGGAGAATATCAGGATTAGATTTATATTTTAAAATAATATTTAGCAATCTCCTAAATGGTCTTCTTAGTGTGTATTTGTGATTAGACAGAGTAAAGATAGTTGAATGATCATACTCATGAAAATCCTATATAACAAAAGGCCAATATGCAAATCAACCAAACAGCAGAATGACCGGTCACTATGATGCACACTGACCACCAGGGGGCAGACACTCAAGGCAGAAGCTGCCCCCTGGTGGTCATTGCGTTTCTACAGGGGGAGTGCTGCTCAGCCAGAAGCGGGGCTCACTGCTGGCGAGTGCAGAAGTGGTGGCGGGAGCTTCTCCTGCCTCTGCGGCAGCGCTAAGGGTGTCTGACTGATGGCTTAGCCATCAGTTGGACATCCCCCAAGGGCTTCTGGACTGTGAGAGTGTGCAGGCCAGGATGAGGGACTCCTGCAAGTGCACTGATTTTATGCACTGGGCCTCTAGTAGGATATAAGCTCCAAGAGTCTGGGATATTCTTGCTTCCTGCTCTGGGAACTCTTCTCTTTGGGACATGTGCAAATTAAATTGACATCATTTTTCTTGGGTTTCTTTCTTCTATACTTTATACATTATACACTTTTATGTTAAAATGAGACTATATTAATAACTTTATAGCATACCTTGGTCTGTCTATATTCTATTCATGATGTTGATGCTAAGGCATCTTGGTTTCTGTGAGGTGGGCATAGAAATAGTATAGTCCCAGTATAGAATTTCAAGACTTCTTATTGAGTGATGATTTATTAAAATGTAAACTTAATTGTGAAGTGTTATTTTCCAGTCTCTTAAAAGATACTGAGATTATTTGGGGAATGCTTATCAGCCTATGCACAACTTATTATCTAAACTTAATGTTCTGGTAGCATAATGCTAATTTGGAATTATCCACACTGTTGTCAGTGTGCCAAATCAGGGTACATGGTAGCTTTTCTTGAGCTTCTCGACAGAAATTTCCTATAAATAGTGGCCTCTTTATTATAAGTTGGAACAAAAAGCAAATAATTTTTGAGCATTGAATTGTTCTAAGTATTTTGCTTATATGGATTAGCTGAACCCTCACAAGAACCTTATAGGAAAGTTAAACAACGTGATTATGCCACAAAGCTAGCAAGACCTGCAGCTGATCTCTAGAACCTGTGCTCTTTATCATCAGGGTACACCGTAAAGGCAGACGTATGCCATTAGATCAGCTCTAAGTCTATGCCATTGGGAATGAACATGTTGTTGTGGTCATGTTTTATTAGTATCATGACTAAAGGCTAAATATGTTTCTGAGGCAGGCAGGCCTGACAGTAGGAAATCTCTACTTCCTCAGCCACCTATCTGCAGTCTTTCTCAGCTCATTGTACCCAGCCACTTGTCATGCTGGGCCATCCCTGGATATTAAAATGTGGACACTTGAAGATGATACATAGGCTGTATTCAACAATACAATTACAGAAGATAAAATATAAGTACCCTTGGGTGAATCTGATCAATATTTATGGCTTAAATTTGATAATTAAACCCCTCCCAAATAAGCGCACATCAAGAAGATTCTACTTATGCAATATTTGGATACTTATTTCAGCCCTACTATTAAAAATGTCTTTATGTAAAGGGACATAAACATTGGGAGTAGAAACAATGAACTAGAGTATCAGAATCTTAGCTATCTTCAATAAGGAAAATAAGTTATTACAATACTAAATTAACTAATTGTAGCTTTGTCACTATGACAGTGCCGCATCGAACATTTAGGAGTCAATTATATATTCTTCCTTGCTTTTGCAGACAACAACAGTGTCTTCCTGGTTAGGACTATAAAAGTGTTCCTTGCTTAGATCTCCATCCTCTGGTTCCATTGCAGCATGTCTTATAGTCTCCGTTTGGGTTTTTTATTACAATTTGCTGAAGCACATGTTAGAGTCTGTCACTGTTCATTTGTCTTGCTGTAGGGTTCACATGTGTGTTTTGCCAGTAATAATAATGAGATGATAACCCAAGCACATGGTTTACAGGAGCTGGTGAGAGGAAATGGAACACTAACCTCTTATGTGGGAAGGGAATGGTGGGTGAATGTGTTATAGTTGTGATTAGCTGGTTTATTAATATTAATAATAGCAAGAGAGCCAAGGGGAGGCCAGACATTGTAAGCATAGTCACCTGGTCAGCTTCACCAGGAAGCTACAGCTTCATGCTCCCCAGGGAACCACCAGTCAGTTCCTTGCACATGACTGTGGGAACAGGATTGAACAAAGGGGGAGATGGGCATATGCTCAGTATAAGTAGGGGTGATGTAGGGAAGATGTTTGCCTGTCAGTCATCAGAGGAGTACAACATCTTGGAAAGTTAAAACACCCAAAGATTTCCTGATTTCCTTCTCTCTCTCTCTCTCTCTCTCTCTCTCTCTCTCTCTCTCTCTCTCTCTCCCTCTCCCTCTTCCTCTCCCCCTCCCCCTCCCTCCCTCCCTCCCTCCTCTCTGGCTCAGTGATTAGTCTTTGTTCTGGTCTCACAGACTTCACAATTAACTAAGGGATATGACTTTCTCACCTCACACCATATTGTGAGGTCATTTCACCTGCAGCATGTTATTTTCTAAGATGTCATAGTAGAGCTGTATTTATCACTGAAGTGGGATTTAATGAAAGATATAACAGGGGCCATTAGTTATTTTGAAAGCTCTGAAGGACCTTAGCTACTCCTTTTATGATGGCTATTCCTCCTTCCTTATCCCCCAAAGATTATTTGTTTCAGATAAAGTTTTCCTACCTATAGTTATTAGTTAGCTCCTTCCCCTCTCTTTGTCCTTTTTCGTTTTAATTATTAGGAGGGGTGAAGGGTGAAGTGAAGTTTAGCAGGCTAGTGGCCCAGAGATGTGGCATGCAGAGACTGCAGCTGTAATTACAGAGTCACTGTGTGGAGCCTTATAAGAGGATGTCTTCACTGTGCAGCCTTCTGTTTTGTCAATACTTTTACATCAATACTTGGCAGTCAGTTTTGCTGCTTTAGGGTTTCAGCCTATGAAACAAAGTCACTAATATCAAATTGAAGCTATTTTGCATTTGTAGTTGACAAATCCTATTTCAGAAATATGCATGAGCCCAAGGATTAGATCAAGCTTTTAACATTTACATTTTTTTCCTGTGGGGAAGTCTCTGATCCTCTCCTAATTTACCTGTTGTTGATTTCCTGAATCTTTTTAAATCCCTTACAACTGAGGATGGTCTCTCCATCAGAGAAGCAATTAACCAAATCCCTGACTGGAGTGTATGTGGCATCTGTTATAAAAGTATAAAAGGTTAACTGAAATCCCAGCACACAAAGGCGATGTCAGCCCAGAACAAGTCAGCACGGAGACTCTCCTGCAGGGGACACGAGGTTAAGGTGGGGCGTGTGCACAGCTAAGAAGATGCTTATGAGTAGCTGAATTTGTTTTGTAGACTGCAAAATCTGGAAGGTTAGAAATGACATGTCTATTATAAATCAACATAATTCATGTTCTGCAGCTTTTACCTGACAAAAGAAATTGGACTTAGTTTTTCTCTGTGCAGCTCCATATCCAAACAATGAGTTGTAGATGTGTTAACTTTCATCACACATAAGTGCTTAGGTACCTTTTTTGGGGTTTTTTTTGTGTGTTTTTTTTAAAGAAAAAGAAGACAAATTTTAAAAGATTACGCATTGCCTAAGGTAGATGTAAGCAGTTAACAAAGAACTAATTTGTTGTTACGGATAAGCTGGCCTCCTTTAACCAATTATTGTAGGATGGAATAATAAAAATTATTAAAGTATTATAAAGAGAAAACTAATAATTATTAATTAAATGGGCTGGAGTATAAAATTTTAGATGGAATAATGTCTTAGGTTAGAGATGGCCGTAAGTTCTCTGACACTCCTCACAGTGAGAGGAGGGTTCTAGGTCTCCTCCACTTGGATCTTGGCGAGCTCAGTAAGTGTGTGTCCGTGGGCTATGGCAGAAGTGATGTGCCCATTTCTGGGCAAAGACCTTAGTTAGTTTCCATTTCCTATCTCCTGGAATTCTCCCTGTTAAAGCCCTAAACTGCAGTGTAAATCCAGCTATTCTCCTAAAAAAGCTATGTGGCTAAATCAATCCCTGGCAGACATGAGTTTCCATACTTATTTCCCACCCATATGTCTCTGTGAGTAAAGGGAGAAAGAAGGAAGGACATTTTTAGTTACGTATGGTTCCAGGATTGGATTAAGAAGTCAGGCTCAGGTGAGTCCAGTATCTCACTCAGTGTTAACCTTTGCTAATGATGTTAAGATTATGACAACTGGGAGCCTCAGATGAAGAAAAGAAGGCTCTGGGACCTTGAGAGTTGTTCCCCAAGTCCTTTCTTCTCATCTGAGACACGTATCTTTGGCCTAGAATAATAAAGGGGATTTCCAAGAGAGACTTTGTGAGTTATTACCTCACACAGCTGCAAGAGTGATCCAGCTATGAACATTTCCATTCTATACCCCTGACTGTTGTGTAGCTTACATGACATTCTCCAGGAGTCAGGCCTAATACATCCATATATCCTTGGTTTATTTACTAAAAACAACTCTGAAACTGGAATTTTCTGCTAATGGCTTTCTATATAAAAGAACCATTTCTTCTAGAAAATATCATCTGTCTGTTTACCTAGAGGTGTAGTTGACAGGAAGAATAAACAAGATCACCTGTCTTTTTTCCTTCTCTGGAAGAAAGTAACTGCTGAAGGGAGGAACTTGATCATAGGCCCACAACTTTAATCAATCTCTCTCTCTCTCTCTCTCTCTCTCTCTCTCTTTCTCTCTCACACACACACACACACACACACCACCACCACCACCACCACCAACAACAACAACAACCACCTCTCTTCTTTTTATCATTTTCCCTCTTTCTCTCTCACTTAAAAGTACATGTGTACCTTACTTTATTTCCTATGACTCTCATTAGTGTCCATGAGCTTTTTACTCACAACTCTGTTAAATATAAAAGGTAGATATTATTATTTATACTTTTAAGATGAGCAGATATTTGTGGTTTGAGGAATTCTATTATATTTTTCTAACTGACAGCAACTTAATAGGCAGTCACTGCACACCTCAGTGTATCAGGCACTCTCTGGATACCAGGGATTTAAACAGAGCTGAAATCTTACTGGGATGTCCCAGTACTCCTGTATCCATTATTAAAGTGTTACAAGGTTTGTTTATTGATTTTCCTCCTTTTCTCTTTGTCAGTTGCTCTCTGGGTCTACCTCTACTGTGACTTAGCAACTAAAGTTTAATACCTGGCTCAGGTGGCTCCCATGACCCTGCTTCACATCAGAAATTAGATTCTATCCATTCAAAAAACAGTTAATACCCCTTTTGCAAATCTTGCCTCCTGGCCACCTTCCTTAGGAAGTGTCCCAACTTATAGGGCTAACCAGTGCCTTGCCTAAAACCACTTCTTGGGCCAACAGGGGGACCTCCCTTCCAGGCTACCACAGCTTGTATACACAGCACTCTGACCAGAACTGCACAAACCACAGCTCTAGTAGCAGTGCAGCCTCTAAGACAGCGGTTCTCAACCTGTGGGTCGTGGCCCATTTGGCGATCAAACGACCCTTTCACAAGGGTCGCCTAAGACCATCCTGCATATCAGATATTTACGTTACGATTCATAACAGTAGCACATTATAGTTATGAAGTAGCAACGAAAATAATTTTATGGTTGGGTCACAACATGAGGAACTGTATTTAAAGGGCCAGAAGGTTGAGAACCACTGCAAAGGACCACTGTTCCTTGACCATCAGTGACTGCCTCCCATTGAGTTAGGGGCCTTCTGTTTCCTCCTGCCTTACTTTCAGTTGCCTTTATATGGATACCTGAAGGAGCTATAGCTTTTGTAGCATTTAGACCCAGAGTTCCAAAGAAAAGCCTATAGAGAAGATAGGCAGGTAACAATGGGGACACATCAGGCTCTGGTCTAGTGCTTAACCACAGGAGCATGGCTGACACTTCTGGGATTTGGGAAGAATAATGGGACTTTGATGAGTGATTAGGGACTTGCTATTCCCAGGATGTGGGTTCCATTTTCCACCATCTTGTTGAGATTTACCTTTACTTAATGGGGAGGAGGTCATTAAAATTAACCAAATGGCTGCTGGTCACTTCATTAACATGATTCAAAAAAGAGCAGGTACATATGATAGGGCAACCTTGGAAGGGCCTGTTCAAAGTATAGCTGAAATAATTTGAGTACTCGATTTACTGTTATCATTCTTATTTTATAGATGAAGAAACTAAGGCATTGAGATATTATCTAAAGCTTAAGTGGCAAAGCAAGGATTTGATCCCAGCAAAGTGGGTAACAAAATCCACACTACTAACATACTACATCTTCACATTATATGTCCTCTCATCTTACCTAGGCAAATTGCTTTACCTCCACGAAAACTGACACTTCGATGAAATTGAGCATTGAAGGAATAATACATTTTTGAAATTTATGTAGTGTGCTGCATTATTCTGAGGTCTTCATTTTTCCTTATTACAGAATTAAACAACCCTTATTTTCAATATGCGACATTTCAGTAGCTTCCAGTGGAAAGAGTGGAATATATGTTTCTACCCCATTAATGTTACACTTGCCCATGTGACTTGCTTTGGCTGGTGAAATGTAAGTTAAAGTGGCAGTGTCATGGTTACAAAAGAGGTCTTAAAAAGCATTAGGCATTTCTGCTTGCCACTTTTCTGTATTGCTGTCATTGAAATGAGATTTCCTGGGTTAGTGCTGTCTCCAGACTGATGTCAAATACATGTAGCAGATCTGAATCCAGCCTTCATCTTGGAACCAAGTCCCAATACTGTGTAACATTCAGGTGCAACTAAAACAGAGGTACCCATATCATCCAAAACCACAGTGGACCTGAAGACCCAGAAGCAAAGGAGTAAATGCTTATTTTTGTAGGATATTGAGTTTGCGAGTCCTTGGTTTTGCAATATTATTGAAGCAGTATATGACAAATACCTTCAATAAGAGATAAAATATAGGATAGTCTAAGAGCTATAAAAACCATTAACAAAATTGCCATTTGTTACACATACACACACACACACACACACACACACACACCAAAAACAAAAAAATCTTTGTAATCATGAATAATATTGTTGATATTAAGAGAAATTGAGAATATAAATCACCTAGTGCCTATCAATTTAATTAGAAAGTATTGGAAATTTTCATGTTTTTCCTTTATGTCAAACCATGATGCTGATAGTCATTTCAAACAAATCTAGTACTAACAATTTCTAAAATTAACAAATTTTTTGACAATCATTAGAGGAATTCAATAAAAAATCAGCACTGTAATTTATATATATATATATATATATATATATATATATATATATATATATATACACTAATGGCCTGGTACTCTAAATTCGTGCACTTGGGAGGTCCCTCAGCCTGGCCTGCGCCCTGTCGCAGTCCAGGAGCCCTTGGGGGATGTCCGAATGACAGCTTAGGCCCGCAGTCGGACATCCTTAGTGCTGCCAGGGGGGTGGGAGAGGTTCCCACCACCGCCGCTGCACTCGCCAGCCGGGAGCCCGGCTTCTGGCACACTCACCACCAGGGGCAGCTCCTACATTGAGCATCTGCCCCCTGGTGGTCAGTGTGCATCATAGTGACCAGTTGTTCCATTGTTCCGTCAATTTGCATATTGGCCTTTTATTTTGTGTGTGTGTGTGTGTGTGTGTGTGTATATATATATATATGTTCACCTTGACAATGTTGGCAAATATCCTATATAATAAAGATGTAATATGCAAATGGTCGTTACTCCATGAAGCGTAACAACTGACCACATAACGACCAGATCACGGATCAGCAGGAGGGTGGGGCAGCGAGGTATAAGTGGGCCGCGGAGAGCTACAGGAGGGGGCAGGGCAGCAAACCATGGGGGGGTCGGGGGGGCGCGGAGGGAGCTACAAGAGGGCAGGGCAGTGGGTGGAGAGCTACAGGAAGGCACAGCGACCTACTGGCTATAGGCGGGTGGTGGAGAGCTACAGGAGGGGGCAGGGCAGCAAGCTATGAAGGGGATGTCGGGGGAGCTACAGGAGGGCGGGACAGTGGGCAGCTAGCTACTGGCGAGCTACTGGCACAGGGATTCGTGCGCAGAGCTACTAGTAGTTTAATGTTATTTAGAGTATATAGTTTTTAAGTTTTTGATTTCTATAAAAATTTATGTTACTGGTTGTTAAAAAATTTGAATATTCCCCATCTTAGTACCATTTCCATGTTTACCTGTCTGATTGGCAGGAGTGGATAGAGTGTTTTTGGAGTCAGAAGCTTATAAATTGGGGGATTCTTCTTAAGAAAAAGTACATAAATTTATGAGTGTAAAATCAGTTTAAAAATGAGTATATTTAAAACAGAAAATAAATTATAGCAAATTATTGCAGTTTTGGAACTTCTGGTCTCTTTGGCAATCTACCATAAATTCTCACATCAGAGCTTGCCAATTGTACTCTGCCATAATTGCCCTTCTAGAATTCCTGACAATTTCAGCAAGTCTCACCATTCTCAAGGGCTATGCAAGGGGAATGAAAATGAGTTTCATAGTAAATCTCCCTCTGTTGATTGGTGACACTCTTTCTTAAATGTTTATTTAATTCCCATGTGCATTTTTAAATTTAAAGTTATTTTTCACCTGTACTACCTTCACACTGAAACCTCCTATGTTTATTAAATGCTTTAAGTACAATAATTAATACTACATTAGAACTACATCTGATATACCTCCTGCACTCAAGAAGTTTATTATCTGAGCTTAGGTGGTGTGGCTCAGTTGGTTGGGTATAGTCCTGTGTACTGAAGGGTTGCCAGTTTGATTCCCAGTAGGGGGTGTGTAGGAGGCAGCCAATCAATGTCCTGCTCTCACATCTATATTTCTCTCTCTCTCCTCTCTCTAAAAATCAATAAAAAAGCTTTAAGAAAGAAGTTTATTATCTAAGGGAAACTGCCATAGTAGTAACAAATTCTAATATAAATAGCATTATAGTAAAACTTATTTTGTGCACAGCAACTAGGAACACAAAGGAAGCAATAGACGATATGTTTGGGGAAGCAGGAAAGCCATTGTGGAAGTGATGAAGCTTCTACTAAATTGTGAATCATGGGGAAGTTATTGGTAGGTGGAGAGAGAGTGGCAGCATTTGAGACAGTGCTATGGCTCCAACATAAAAAAGTGATAAAAGGCACAGAAACAAAACACAGTTTTATTTATTTGTTTATTTATTTTGTTTTGGTCAGTCCTCACCAGAGGATATTATTCCATTGATTTTTAGAGAGAGTATAAGGAAGGAGGAGAGACATAGAGAGAGAAACATCAATTGATTGCCTCCCACACAGGCCCCAACCAGACCAGGGCTGGGGATCATGCCCTTGACCAGAATCAAACCTGGGACGCTTCAGTCCATAGGCTGAGTCTCTATCCACTGAGCCAATCAGCTAGGGCCAGAACACACTTTTAGATACCGATAAAAAAATAGTTACCAGCATGATTGGAATGAAGTATATGAGAGGGGCCTTATGATGGAAAGCTGTGATGCCGCCTTAAGGAGCCTGCAAGTGTGGAAATGTAACCTGTTATAAACAGAAGCTTGGCATGATCAAATTATCTTTTAGAAAAACAATTTCGGCAGTGATAGGAAGGAGAATTTGTAAAATGAGGTTTGAAAAAGGGAGTAGAAAAACAGTTTAGAAGACTGTTTTGTAGTTAAAAGTTTTTTATACTAATCAGTTGTGATACTGCTGCTTGATTTAAAACAAAAGAACCATAAAAGGAAAATGATCTGCTAGGATATATGTTGTTTTGTAATATCAAATGGCTTTAAAACTATTCTTTAAGTAAAGCAAAACCATCTTTATTTTATCTTTTGACTAATATTCAAAAGTGACAGGAAACTGTTCACAAACAAAATCTGGACATGAAAAAGATTTTTATAGTGATGGTTTTTTGTTTTTTTTTAAAGTTAAATTTTTTTGAAACTGACCAATGTCCATGAGGCTTACATGATTTTGGAAACATAGTCACATTGAGAGGCCATGTTGCTTTCCGGTGTAAACAGAGATGAATTTTATTCTTTGCATGAAGGAACCAGGAAGGTAAAAAACATAATATATGAGGGAGGGAGCTAGGGAAAGACCAGGAAGACCAGAGGAGGAAGGATTGTGGCTCAACACAAGCTCAATAGAAATATTCAGAACAAGTACCCAGTAGGGATTCAATGGCTTAAAAAAAAAGGGAGGGGGAGTTAATAGGTGATTGTGAGGGACATGAAACACTAAAAGAGCAGAGGAATATAGTGTTAGAAAAATGCTGGAGAAGGCAAAAGTTCCATCATTTAAAAGGTGGAAGTAAAATCAGTGAGCCTTTTCATGTTCAATGGTGAAATATCTGGCTGTGAAGAGCAGATCATGCATGGTTTCCCGTGACATGCTTTTTAAACATTTATTCAATGCAAATTTATTATCTTGAAGCTTTTTAAAAATTATACCAATCTACCCAAGGAAACAAACACTTAAAGCAATGTTTAAATCCTCTGAGAATTATTGGACTAGTGTCTAAAATTGATCAAGGCAATTCCCACTTCCATTCTCTTTGATTCCTGCTCTATCACAAATCCCAGCTCCAAATATCTACTTTAAAATGATATACTGGCTCTTCACAACTCCGATGACACATTTTCAACTTATCTTTTTGCTTGATATGCGTGCTTTCTTCTGGAAAGGCTTCTTATCTTTAATCATTTGGTCTCAACCTACATTCTGCTCCTGCTTTACTGGGCTGACCAGTTATTCAACACATTCAGGTAAGGTCAGTAAATATAATCCACAGATAGAGAGGAACTTACTGAGGTCAGAAGTCAGGAGAAAATCAGAGAAATTTTCAGAAAGAAAGAACAAACAAGATGGCTCCTGCACCTGAGTGGAGGATATGTGTGACTAACATTAGACAATGTAAACGTGGCAGAATGTGAAAATATTGAATGCTTTCTGAACTCTGACCTGGTATATTAATTTTTGTAGTAAGAAGGACCTCAGTTGCATTGCAGAGGCATAGATGTGTTTTCTCAAATCTGGATTTAAGGAAGAGGGTTAGATGGGGGGGGGGGGGCAGGGGGAAGGGGGAGGGCGGCATAGCTAAGTGCCGATCCAGCAAAATGGTTGCAAGGAGAACATACTCTTTACTCTAAAGGAAGACATGACCTTTATGTTCCTTGTGTCTCATACAACAAGACATTAGAGCATGCTATGGTGTCATGGAAAAAGCAAAGATTGGTTTCAAGATCTGTAGCTTATTCTGTGAAGTTGAGTAAACCATTTATTTAACTGTTCTGAAACTCAGATATTTTTTAATCTAAAAAAAGAAATTTTAATAACTATTGGGATAAATGTGATGTGCTAATGTATATTAGCATGTAGGAGGGTGGAATAAATGAACAAACAGGTCTTATCTTCCTATCAAAATAGGGCATTTGCAAATAACTGGTACATATATTCTTCACACGAGGATAAGGTTTTGTCAACACTAAGAGAGGCAAATTTTATAACAATGCTCTTATGTTATCAACTAGTCTCCTATTAATCTGACTCCATTAGGTACGGACATAACTTCAATTTGGATAAGTGACTGGGTGGGCTTCATGGAAATGAAATTTTATTTGAAATGCTGTAACTATTGAGTCAGTTATTTTACTGTCCTTCTTCACATCAACTAAGGTGACTGATACCTATATTTTTACATTATATTTTGGATGTCATACTTTTAAATATTTTCTCTTTGTGGTAGACAATATTTATCCTCTTCTTATCAAAATATTCCCAATTAAATTTGAGAAAGTTCTATAATATACTTATACAATCAAGTATGTTGCCATAATAGAGCAGTCTTCTCTAGATAGAGCATTTGGGTAATTAGTTGCTTTAAAGAAAGTTAACATAGAACCACATGTTCACAGTGAGTATTTCCATAAGACAGGATCATGGACAATGGTTTTACTTTCTTTCTGCGTGTTTGAATGTGTGAATTTTGTTTTATACAAGCAATTTAAAAATTATATAATATTAAACATTCTAAATAACTGTTGGTTAATTGAATACAAATAATGTTCCTAAATATCCTTATTTAACAATCTTATTTAGCGTATGGAGAAGGAAGGAGCTAGGTGTTGGAATATTCTTTCTGGTGTGCCTGATATTTGGCTATAAAATGCTATATGTTTCTCTCACTCAGAGTTCTACAAAATAAATAAAAGAGTTTGTTGAGACACTGACTCCAGAGGATGAAATGGAAAATATATGTAGTTTACTCTGCATGAAATTAGCTAACACATTGAGCAGAGAACGTACTAGGGATTTTACATCTGTTATTTTATCTTCACAAAGGCTCATAGGTAGGTGTTATTCCTTATTCCTATTATAGCACTAAACTTAGGGAGCTTGAGCTATTAGATTCTCTGGTCATGTGTATCCAGGATCTAGAGGTCTAGACAAAGGAGCATTCTACTGACTTGGCTTCAAATATAAAGACATTTATGCATCTCTTGCTTCATTTGTCCATTTTTACCTACATCTGACTCTCAAATCTGTTCCCAAATTATTTCGGAACATAAGCCATTTAAGTCACATCAACCTCCTACTTAAAAGTCTCTGGTGGTTTCCCATTACATTAGAATTAAACTCCTGCTTGGTCAGTGTGGCTCAGTGCGTAAGCATTGACCTTATGAGGCCAGGAGGTCACCATTCAATTCAAGTCAGGGCAGACGCTCAACTTGTGCCTCCATCCCCAGCGTGGGGTGCGCAAGAGGCAGCCGATCAATGATTCTCTCTCATCATTGATGTCTCTCTCTCTCTCTCTCTCTCTCTCTCTCTCTCTCTCTCTCTCCCTCCCTCCCTCCCTCCCTCCCTCCCTTTCCCTATCTCTCTGAAATAAAATATATTTTTAAAAAAACACTCCTTCACATAGACTACAAGACTGCTGCATCTATTGCCTTACAGCCCTTCTCTCCAACTTCAACGTGACCATTCTCTTTCTTGTCTCAGTGGCCTTCCTTTAAATACTCACCACTCGCTGAAACCGGTTTGGCTCAGTGGATAGAGCGTCGGCCTGCGGACTGAGAGGTCCCAGGTTCGATTCCAGTCAAGGGCATGTACCTGGGTTGCGGGCACATCCCCAGTAGGAGATGTGCAGGAGGCAGCTGATCGATGATTCTCTCTCATCGATGTTTCTAACTATCTCTCTCCCTTCCTCTCTGTAAAAAATCAATAAAATATATATTTTTTAAAAAAAATACTCACCACTCATTCCTATTACAGGACCTTTACAGTTGCTATTCTCTTTTCTGTTCATGACTGTTGTAGTTGCTCACTGGTTTTGACCATTCAGTTCTTTGTTGGAAAATCTCCACAGAGAGGGTGTAAGACATCCATTCCTTACATTCTTAGCCAAAGTAAACTCTCCTCCCCTCCATCCTAATGCTCTCTGTCCCCTATATTATTAAATTTTTATTTTTAGTATCTATCACTATTAAAATTATCTTATTTACTTGTTCATATGTTTATTCCTTTTTCATTTTCAGCTTTATTAGGCCAGGGGTTGTATCTGTTTTGTTACTGATTTTCACACCAGTTCCTAGAACTGTGTCTCAGACTATATATATATATATATATATATATATATATATATATATATATAAAGAGAGAGAGAGAGAGAGAGAGAGAGAGAGAGAGGGAGAGAGAGAGAGAGAGAATGAATTGATAAAATTTGATATGATACTAAATAAATGTTTAGAAATAGCTTAAATATTGGACTCACATGGCCATAGTATCGAAATATTCCTGAAAGACTTGCCTAGTTTAGAAAACTTTTTGAGGTTAGATGCTTCATATTACATGCTCATGAAACTCATATCTGAGCACTTCCAGGAGTTAAAAATGCATTAACTCCCAATATAAACCATACAATCTACACTGATACACAATATCTTGAGTTTTATCTTAATGTCAATGGGAAATCACCACAGATTTTTAAATTCTTCCTTGGGCTAAGTTGAAAGGTGAATGCCTGTTTAGCCCATTTCCATAAATGAGACCACCTACTAGGGCCATTGAAGTCTTAAAGTTTGTAATATACGTTGTGAATCTTATCTTTTGTAGGCTAAGACATCGTAAGTACATTTATTTTATTTTTTATGTCCTTCCGATGTTTTTTATGTTTCTTTATGAACATTTCCCATTTTTACTGTATGTCTTCTGCATTGTGGGACATGGAGTTTGTGGAACACATAATTCATTGTTCTATGGCCTGCTGGTAAATGCTGAACAATGGGGCTCTATAAGGATAGTTCTGACATGAATGTTGGCTGATATACTGGTTTACTCTAATGAGTAAGATGAAAGTAAAACAACAAAGTCCTAAGTCTTTATTCTTTCATCAATGACATGAATGATTTCTTTGCTGAATTGGATAATGGATTTCAAACATTAGAAATATATTGCTCACATTTTTGAGTTATTCAGAATGTCTGTAGACACAGACATACTTTTAAGTTTAACCACAGTTCAATAGCGAAGGACAAGGCAACCTTTAAGTTTAATATGTTTTATAGGACAGGATTTGTATGTATAATTTTCTGACTTCTGTGGATAAATTCTCCCATGATTAATATTATAGGGACCAATATGTCCTCACTGAACACAAAGTTGGGAAGAGGTCCACAGAAGCACACTGTTTATATAGTATTTCTACTATAAAGATGGGATTGAAATAACCTCAAGAGTGTAGATAATAGAATGTATATACAGACGGGGTGACCACTTACTGACCCCACCTGTAAGCACCCTCACATTAAGAACCTCCCCCATGTGACAGGCAGTCCTGCTCTCCTTTTTCACACATGCTACAGGAAAATACGCAATTTAAAAGAGAGTTTATTACTTTGAAGCAGGATCCAAAAATACAAGATGTAAAGAGAAAGCAGGCTATCGAAAGAGAAAAGCACATTTATCGCTGAAAGTTAACATCTAAAGACTGTACACCTTGATTCCTTGGCATCACATGGTGTGCTTGACCCAGAGGGTGACTTGTGTTTGAGGTGGGAGAAGATGGGAGCAAGAAAGCTGTGAGATTAACAGTGGGGAAAATACATGCAGCGCAAAACAATGTTCTCCCTGTTTTTTAATTTTGAAAAAGCTAAGCCTTTGCATGGTTAAAAAAAAACCCTAGTTATAAACATGCATTGCTTTATTGCTTACATCTTTCCTTGGGGCACATTCTGTTCTTCATTTCCCTGACTTGTTCTCTGGTCTGCAGTTTTGAACAGCAATTCACTACAGAGATCCCTGGGTTAATTAGTGAAGAAAATCATTCTGGCTTAAGCAAGCTAAGTTTGGATGAGAGCACAGAATTCTAAAAGAAATTGAAACTTACATTGTGCTTAATTGGCTTTAACCCTTCAGCATATTGTGTAGAAGTACACTGGGTAATAATATACGCTGTTGCAATGTGCAGATGCGAAAGTGTAAAATCCTTTAAATGCAAGCAGCACTTGTCACTCCATCAACTATTCAAATTGTCATAGATGTATCAGCCTACCCTAACTACCCTCTGCAGGCAATCTGGAGCCAGCCTGCTGTTTAATAACCAGCCTTTAACAAGAAATAACATGTAGATGTAGTGTGTGGTTTAAAACATTGTGTTAAGCGTCATTAAAACCCAGTCTCCTAAGAGCCTTATTAAGAGTCCTTTCCTCACCATAATAAAACATTTCTCTGTGAGTGTTTCGATCTAGCTGCTAACAATACAAACAAAATGCCTCTTAATTTAGCATCCCACTAGAGGGCCATTGTGGTTGTAGAACTGTAAAGGCAGGAAGGAAAAAACAGCCCTCAACTACCCTTTCCAAATCCCACCTAATCAGTGATGCTGAAGCAGTAGGAGCCTTTGATTTTAGAATTTATTTTTACAGGGTTTTTCCTTTCCTTTTATTTATGTGTGGTGATTATTTGGAGCTCTGCCTTTGTTCAGGACGGGGAGGAAAGGTTGCTGATGAGTAAGAAGTGGGCCCTGCATCGTGGGGTCAGCAATCTGAGTCATTGGATGGGCTGATACAGCTTTCAAGACAGTACATACATGAAACTTCGCCTGTAAGAATTCGCATGCTCTTGATTCCACTATTTATTTGAAAAGAAAACAAAAGTTTCCTACTCTACAATCAAGATGAAGTCCCCCATCCTTTTATTACAATAGAAAGTACATGCACAGTTATTAATTAGTAGCTATATAATTCAAATGTTCTATGACATAAACGTAGAAGAATCAATTCTGTTTCAGGAATCCCTCCCAATTTTCTCTGTACACCTACCCCCACTGCTTCACGAGTACTTTACCAAAAAATTGACAGGTCACAATAATGTTGACAAATCACAATAATAATATGCTAAAAATTAGATTTAGGAAAAGATTCCATTCTAATAATTTGGGTCTACTGAAAAACTCTTCTAACCTGCAGTATTTATTTATTTAAAAAAATAACCTGCAGTATTTAAAGTGATTCAAGTGGAAATATAAAGGATTGTAAGTGGTCAGTTGATTGAAATTGACCTTTGCTTTCCTTCGAAACGACAACCAAGAAGGAGAAAATGTTTTATCTCATTTCTAGTTAATCTTACCTCCAAGGCTGAGACAGGATGCCAAGCACAATTCTTTTATTTTCACTCAGGTTGTTTATCCAAATGCTGCAGGAAGAAGTATGTTTCCCAGGTTCTCTAAGGTTCCCTGAAACATACAGTTCCTGGTCTTTGTCACTTAAATATATTGAGGCTCAGGAGTATAGTATTTGAAATTCCGTAAAACATATTAATCACACTTTTAGTGAATGAAGTATAATTTACCTTTAAAATATAGTTGAACAATTGGAAATATTTAATATTACTCAAAAACGTTGTTTTCTCTAATTAGGATGTGTACTTGGTTTTTTTTAATGCAATTTTAGTAACATGATCCATAAATATTTTTCTGAATATAAGTTGGTAGACCAGACAGACCAGTGTTATTATTCTTATTGTAAATTTTTTCTGGAAACTCTCAGGTTAAATGATATGAAATTGCCATTTTAGAATCCAAAAATGTTCAACAATTCGCAATTTTATATGATTGAATTGTTTCCTTCTGATAAGAGCGAATTTCAAATCTGCTTTTTAAAATATATTTTTATTGATTTCAGAGAGGAAGGGAGAGAAATATCAATGATGAGAATCATTGATTGGCTGCCTCCTGCACACCCCCTACTGGGGGTCGAGTCCACAAACAGGGTATGTGCCCTTGACAGAAATTAAACCCAGGACCCTTCAGTCCGCAGGGTGATGCTCAATCCACTGAGTCAAACCAGATAGGACTCAAATCAGTTTTAATATTTTCTCTGAATATAAAGTTCAAACAGCCCTTTTTTTATGAAAGAATGACTCTAGCACATATGTATGTCCTTAATACAGTCTTCTGGAAAACTCAGGGAAGAGGACCAATACAAGCTTTATCAGTGTGCCAAGCGTTTCCTTAAACTGGTTCAATTTAAAAGTGCACACTGATTGTGAAGAAGGAGAGAGGTAGGAGATTGAATTACTTACTTGTAAGGGTACCATATCAAGAATGTGTCCAAATGACCATTAGAGGAGAATATTGTTTTCTCATTCTCTTCCTTAACTCCAGATAGGTAGTGCTGTGACTTCACTATCTTTTCACCCCATTAAAATTCACTTAGGGCTTAATGAAATCTGCCAGGTGATTCCTAGGAGGCCCCTTGGGGAGTGAGCTATTAGTAAAGTGCACAATATAACAAGAATGGTAGACGATGAAATCCATTCACACCAGTATGATATGATATATTATCTACACTCAACTTTGGTTTGCTTTTGAAATCTCTCCATAGTGTGTTTATATGTGGCATTTTTTTGTATACCATTTCCTCTTTTCAGATACACTAAGTGTTTCAGCAATTTAAAGAAATTACACAATATTTTATTTTAATAGAATGTATCTCATCTGAAGTTAATCCATAAAAAAGATCTTATGGAATTAACAGTTTTAATATAAATTACATCATTATGTTTTAACTCTTACAAATAAAATGTTATATAGAGATTATGATAATTTTCCAGAAATTGTGAAGCTGACATTATAACTTGTTATGCTATCAGGTATTGCTGTGCAATTAAAAGAAATCCATGCTAAAATGTGAATATTCATTTTGCAAAACCAAGTTTTTAAATGCCTACTTATAGGTTATATTAGGCATTGTGGATGCCCAAATGCAAATAGATAGGCCTGGCCTTTAAATTACTTATATAGTGGGTGCACTGGAAAACAAACATAAGCACCAGCAAGAAGAGTAAAGGGCATTGAGACCCTAAGAGAAGTACCTGTGTTTAGTCAGAAAATGTTTTCTACTTGTGGAGACTTGAGGACTGGGAATGTATCTTCCAAGCAGAATAGGCAATGTGAGTAGCAATCATGCAATTACAGAGATTTGAAGGAGCTTGGAATGTTCGGGTAAGTTGTGAGGTCTAGATCATTAGAGCAGTGCTGTGCAAAGAAGTGTAAATTTCATCCTTCATGAGAATGAGAGGCAGTGGGAGATTTTGAGCAGATGAGGAATATGGTGAATTTAATTTTGTGATCGATCTCTCTCATAGCAGCGTGTAGATAAGTAGATTGAACAGGGGTGAGACTAAGGAGTGAGGTGTGACTCTCATAGCCCAGAAGAGAGTTGATAAATATCCACACCAGTGCACCTGAAGTCTGATGAAGGTAAGAGGATGGATTAAAGTGGTATTTAGGGAATGGAATTGATTGGACTTAATAACTGGTAGAATATAAAATGTAAAGAGGATAGGAAAAAGTATTTAGGATTATGTCTGGCTGAATCTCACATTTGTTTCAATTATCATTTATATTCTGAAACCACCTAATATATTTCCTCAGCTCATCCGACTAAATTCTCCCTTTTGGTTTCTAATATTTAGTCTAAACTCATCATGACCAATTGCTCTCTTGCTCCCAGAGATGCTCCCCTTTAACTTACCTTACCTCAACATATAACACCATCATTTATTTATGGCTCAAGCCATAAAACTGCTTGGAAGGCCTATATCTCATTTTCTTTCACTACTCGTATCCAATAAATAACCAGTCCCATTGATTTTTTCCTATAAAAATTTTCTCAAATCTTATCTCTACTCTTTATTCCCACTGCCACAACTTCCTACCACCACTTTCTGCTAGAAATCTAAGCTACCAAAATTCCTTCTCTATTTTACTGAAATAGATTTTTGTTTCCCCAATATTACCTTTCTTCTCTCTTGCTTTCCAATTCATACCGAAGCCAAGTGATCTTACTGAAACCAACTAGGTGTATCCAAAATCCTTAACATTGCCTATTTGACTTTGGTCTCTGCCATCATCTAAGCCAAATCTCAGACCATTTACTACCTCCTACATCCATACAACTTCTGTGACTCAACTATACTGTCCTCTTTTTTTGCTTCAGCAAATCAATATATTTTTCTATCTTCCTGAAACGTTCTTCTTTTTCTCTTACCTCTTAACATGAGAACTCAAGTTTCTCAAGTCAGCTCAGGTATTTTCTCCAGACTAGGGTAAGATCGTAGTAATAAGTTTCCTTAATGCTTTAAATCATTTTGTGATTGTATTATTTCACAAATACTCTTCACAAGGAATAATGCAAGAGTATGAAATTGGAGTATAATGTTTTAGACTTGGGATGGTCATAAGTGAAGGGATAAAGTTGAATAGGGAGAAGGATAATATCTTTTAAGAGATAAAGGATCTGGGGGTTAATGTGTTTATCTATGTCAGATACAAGACAATTAAATGACTTCAGGATAACAGTAAGCATTGGAATGTTGAACAGTTTGATACCACAGGCATCAATGTCAGTAATGCATGTGTAGGAATTCAATAGAGAGTTGCATATGCTGATTGCAAGGATGTTAAGAAAGGAATGATTTTTGAGGAACAGTATGGTGCAATGACTTGGAAACAGCAGTGGGCTGCTAGGACAATGGAGGAGGTTATTGGCCTTGTGGAATTTATTCAGTATTAGGAAAAGTGTTCACATCAAGATGGGAAAATAAGATAGGGTCCTAGATGCATGGACTAATGTGAGGATGAAAGTGATAGAGAGGAAAAATAAAAGATGGTTATACTTGGCGAATGGCAATGAATAAAAGGAGAAAAATAATTTTTCTTTCAATGTTCCTGAACAGAATTTAGATTAAAATTATTCTGATGAAAAAAACTGACACAGCCTCCATGTGGTTGGAGAGGTAATATGTATATCCTGCTGTTGAATCTCATTTGCACTGGAAGGATGAAAGTTAGACAGGTCTCTGTGTCTAACAAGTAGACAGTAAGATAGGTGGCATAAAATAAGACAGGTGGCATGAAATAGCACTTGGAGAAGGCATCTTCAAACTATTGCTTGTGGGCTGAACCTGGCCCTGTGGCTGTTTCTATATGGACCCAGAGCTAAGAATGGTTTTATATTTTTATATGGTTGAAAAATATCAGGAAAAAAATGGCATTCATATGAAATACTTTATAATATGCCATGCATTCTTCTAAATCTTGGCATTTATTAGCTCATTTAATCTTTAGAGCAACTCTGTGAGGTTGGTACCATAACTCATTTGTAGGTGGGAGAATTGAAACTTTGAGACAGTACCTAAGTAGTCACAGGTAACAGAGCCAATGAGTAGTTGAGCTGGAAATGAAACTTAGAGAGTTATAACGGAGAGCCTGTGTTACAACCAGCTTTCCTGTATGAAAAGTCACCACACTGTGAGGGAAGTGTAAGTGCAAATAAGAGAGAGGCAGGAAACACATCCTTGTGTTTTCCCAGCATGAAGTTTCAGGGAAGCAAGGAAGACTTTGTAGGAGATAACACCATGTTTCCACCACAGTGACAGAGAACTCACTTAGAATTCTAATTAATCAAAATGTTTTCCCTCCCCAAGAAGGAATTTCATTATCTTCATTAATAGAGTTTATTTATAAAAATTTAACTCAATTGTTATTATTAGTAGTATATTTTGAATCTCATCAACTGAAAATTTGTGGAAGTTGGTTGCTCTCTCTTATTTTTAAGTAATTCTTAGTATTCTTGATTTTGCCTTTTGACTCACAAAACCTAACATATTTACTATCTGATTCTTTTTTTCAAAAATATATTTTATTGATTTTTTACAGAGAGGAAGGGAGAGGGATAGAGAGTTAGAAACGTCGATGAGAGAGGAACATTGATCAGCTGCCTCCTGCACAGTCCCCACTGGGGATGTGCCTGCCACCAAGGTACATGCCCTTGACCGGAATCGAACCTGGGACTCTTGAGTCTGCAGGCCGACGCTCTATCCGCTGAGCCAAACTGGTCAGGGCTATCTGATTCTTTATAGAAAAATTTTAACAACTTTGACTTAGAGTATTAATCTGTAAGTTAATTCACACCAGATTGAAAATAGGGATAAGTCTGGACTATATAAGATCATGTCTATCATGATATCTGATAAGACCAGTTGAACTTTTTGCATCCTTTCATATTTAGACATTGATTATCAGTCTTTGATCCATTTTCCTATTCCTCCTAGTTTCTCACTAACTAGAGGAACCAAACTAGACTGTTTCCCAATGCATGGAGTCTGCTTTCTCCAAAGGGGATTTTGGCAATGGAAAGTACATCTGTTCTTACTGTTTGAGATTTCTTTGTTAGATTGTTCCTCCCTCACAGACAATATCAGTTGTCCCTTGTGCATATACTTATGTCATTTCTGCCAAAATTTACCAGATGTTAGTTATATTACTGAAAAAGGAAGATGGACAAATTCCAAAACCCCAGATCAGTTATCTCCTGCCAATGCTCACCTTAAATGCTAGGGGATAAGTTATACAGCAAATTCTCTGTGTAAATCATCTCACATAGACAATTTGTGTCAATCAAATTTTATCCTAGTGTGTGCCTGCTGTTATATTTGCATATAATAAGGAGGCCTAACATAATATTGTTTTTGTTTCCAAAACCAGGATTATATTATTGCATTAGTCTTAGTTTAATTTTCTATTTTCTACATATCTATATATCTAAGAGAAAATGAACTTGATGTTACTGATATAAATGGCAAACACCATCAAATCTAGACCATTAATTCCTAGTTCAAAAAGCCATAATGCCAAGGAGAGAAAGTTGTATAGAACCCATCGTCTTTAAGAAGACCAGTCAAGGGACACAGCCAGCCAGAGGCAAGCTCCCAGGAGAGAAACAAGAGAATACATTTTCTCAAATAATTCTCCTTTTTTTTTCCAAATTGTCCTCCACAGATCTCCATTGATTGACCCCATAGTCAGAGGGTTGCATGTAGAACTCAGGATAGAAAATGGTGGGGAGTAAATTTGGAGAGACCAATAGAAGATATTTCTCATTACTTCCCTTATGCAGTCAATAAATACTCACCAGTACTTATGTACCTATCATTGTACTAGACCTGGATATAGTACAGTAAATGAAGCTCACTCATGGTGTATCCAGGAGTCATTATGGTGGGTAAGGTAGTGTTATGGAGGGAAAGAGTTAGTTCAAGCAGTGCTAATAATTAAGGGTACAAACCAGATGTGGATTAAATAAACAGTTAAGAACCATAAGTGAAACATTGCTCTCTTTTGTTCAGAGACTCCTAACAAGCATTCTCTGTTTACCTGTTAGCTCAGTTGCTATAAAGCTACTTGCTCTGCACTATTTTTTGCAGACCTGCCACTTTTGATTCCAGGCTGCTCATGAAACTTCCACTGGCTCTCGATTTGATTTCCTAAAGTGATAGCTCATGCCTTCCCACTTTTGTACAGTTTTATTTCCTGTGAGTCCTAATATGAAGCTGAGCTTGGCCAGAACCCTTGAAATGGAGTAGAAGGGATGTTTCAATAAGAAACTCGGTCTTTTCACTCAGTGATCTTACTGAGCCTCAGAGTAGGTTTGGAGGCATCTCTCTTTCCCTGCCCATCTTTTATTAAGTCCCATAAGTTTTTACCTCTGCAACACATGTTGGAGGTTCTAGGTCAATACTATCTGGGCTTAACTAGGAATACCGTTGCCTGTTGCAAACATCCATAACGGTTTGCCTCTGTGCCAAATTTGCTATCTCTCATGGAATGGGAGTGGTTAAAAGTATCTGCTGTTCTATTTGTACACATTCACACATATGACAACAATGTGTTATTGTGTATGGTGTGACTAAAAGCCTCATCCTAGCTAGCAGCCACCACACAGAGAACACAACAGATGAATTCGTTTTGATTTCAAAAATTATATACATTCTTAATATAAATTATTTGTTTAATTAACACCTTCTGCCTTAACAAGAGAGGTGTTAGCATATGGATGCATCTGTTGAGCCTGGCCTCCTGATGTGAAAGGCAAGATTTATGAAATTGAAACATTTGCAAAGATATATGAACACATTCAATGGCTATAATTGGCATAGCTCTCATTTAACCAAATGGTTTTGTGGATAAAAGTGTAAAAAAGATTCACAGTTCATGGTAAGATAAGCCCTCATTCAGCATAAACATCGTCTTTAGCTCCAGTATATATGAGCTATTTTGGTCACCACAATAAATGCAGTTTGTTAGACATTGGGATTAACCAGAGGAATTAGCATTAATTAGAGAAAGCTTTGGGGGGAAAAAGTGACTTTGTAAAAGTAGGTAAGAGAACTTAGAGGGGAAGAGAAAGGGATGAGCTCTGTACTTGCGAGTCCGAATTTGATTGTCTCAGGATTGTGATGCCCCTTCTAAGGTACATGTAGGAAAAGAAACAATTCTAATATAGAAAATATATAAATCAAAAGGTATTTTTGAGGGAGGTTAGGGTAAATCAACTTAGTGTCCATGATTGGAGCTTCAGTTCAGTTTGAAAGGTAAGTAGGAATCAGTGCTGGGCTCAGAGTGAATGAATGGATTTTAGTAGATACATAAATAGTGCGAGAAGTCAACTATAGTCCAGCAGCTTCCGCAATAGTTTATCATAGAGTGTTTATGAGGAAAACCAAATATATGATCTAAAGAAATGAATAGGCACGAGAAATATATGAGTGAGAAAAGGTTGAAATAAATGAGTCACTGTTTTAATCCTTTGAAACTGTGAACACTTTATCAGTATTAATAATGGAAAAGGTTTTAAGAACAGAGTTTTGTCATTGGGAATGAGCAAATAATTTCTGTATAGAAATACTAGATTTTAGATATTGATGTGCAAGTAGAAATATTTTTAAGGGGCCAAAAAGAAAACAAAATTGATACAAAACAAGGTCACATTTCCATCGGTAGAAATGTTCAGAAAATGTGAAATTATTGGCTGACCAGCAGATGGAACAGATGCTGCAAATTTAGCTTTTCATCTGTTTGACTTTTCCAGGTTTATTGTTAGCATAGTCTCCCTTTAAGCATTCCTGGTGTGTGTGTGTGTGTGTGTGTGTGTGTGTGTGTGTGTGAGCATGCGCATGCGCGCCTGTGTGCGCTCTCTCTCTCTCTCTCTCTCTCTCTCTCTCTCTCTCACACACACACACACACACACACACACACACACACATATGCTTTTCCTGCTGTCTTGCTGCTCTTTGTTTGGCAGTGCTGAGCATCAGCATTAGAAAACAGGCAACAGCAGGTTGAGTGCTAAATGAAAGTGTAAAAATAGCAGTAGCAGACTCAATGATGTGGTGAGATGTCTAAGACTAGGGGATTAAGGGAAAAGAGCAATGGCTCTTTTCCAGTTTTTGCTTTAAAAACATGTAATGGAGTAAGATATAACCATTTCCATATAATTAAGATAAAAAAATAACCACCAATCTTAGAAAAATTGCTAGGCCTAGTTAACAACCCCATGACACCTAACCCGCTCCCTCTAAAGTCCTAGTGGGATAATGACAGCTCAGCCTAAAGGAGAAGTAGGCTCAGACACTGCCGGTGGGAACATTCTCAGATGAATCATGATAATTTCTAAGAGCAAGTAGAAACAGAGAGAGAGAAAATGAGTAAATGACTTAACGATCTCAGATGCTTACAAAAATACATATCTGAAATGTCTGTAGGTGAAAATGTTATGTTTAAAAAATGGCAATTTTTGCCACTCAGGTTTTACCATAAATACAATTTATTTTATATGTCACACTGAAGGATCACACAGGAGGATGCAGGCTTTTTAGAAGTGAAAGGATAAAGAAGAGCTCAGTACCTGAAAGTCTGTGCTCTGTAAAAACATGTTGTAGATTCAGGAGAGCCACCTTAACCCTAATTACATAATAGAAACATTAACTAGAGAAAGCAGTTGTACCCCTTTCCAGAAAGCCCCAAATAAGAGGTAATTATCCAAGTTCATTATTTTTCTTTGTTTTAGTGCTGTTTCCTGTATCCTGATTCCATATAAACAAAGTAATTCATAACAATTTAGATAACTCATTTTCCTCCATTTTGTGCATTTTGTGATAATTATCCCTCCTTCAGAGAGCCCTCTGTTCTCTTATCCACAGCCTCTTTTCAGCTTCCTATTTTTTAAAAAAGACATTGACTTGTGTTTCCTTTAGCACAGTTTCATTTTCACTTTGATATTTGCTACTTGATCAATAATAATCCTGTGAAATAATTTCCTAAGGGCAAGCTGGACCACTCCTGAATGAGTCAGCTTCCAGATGACTAACGGGAACCAGAGGCCCTTCTTAGTGTCTGCACAATATTTCCCTCTTCTTCCTGGAAACTTCCCCAAGATCAGGTCTCCTTTCAGACCCCCTCCATCCTTCCAACTTCCCTGCCCTCCTTTTACTTTAGAGAAATGCTTCTTTCTCCTTTCTGCTTTCCTTCAGAGGAACTCTCACTTTCATTTTTTCTCTCTATCATAATAGTCTTGAAGGCTCCTCAAACCCCATTTGAAGCATTAGCAATTGAATAGGGCTTCAACTTTCTTTGTAAATTTCAAGATTAAATTTCAGGAAGTGAAGAAAGCATTTTCATCTCTCTTAGTATGACAAAGAAAATAACTTTCAATATTAGAGCAATCCAAACAATTGTAATTCTGCCACACGGTCAATAAGAAATGTTTATCAAGAGGTTAATCGATGTAGCTGAAGGCTCATACCTTGTCACTTTCCACCTCAGAGGATAGAAAACCCTTCCTGCACTCTGACCTGTCACCTGCCTGCATCACTTTACCTTTCTGAAATTTAATGGCCTTAATTGTAAAGGGTAATAATAATCGCTATTTAGTACTGTGATATTGTCTTTGTCTCTTTTAAACTTAAATAAATAAAGCAACAAAACTTTTCTCTGACAATACCTTATTCTCTCTAACAAATAAATACTAATTCCCTCATAGAATCTTTAAAAATTAACTAGGTGTATGCTTCAAATCAACCTTCCTCCATCTCAGAATAATTTAAAAACTTTGGACGAATGCTACTGTTTTATACTTGTATTTATTACAAATATTTTTGTCTCATTCTCTCTGTGTCACCTATGGCTTCAGTTATTTGAGAAAAAGAGAACGCATTGGCCATTCTGTTGATGAACTTTCTAGCTTGTTGATTAACTAAGATAGAATTCTTGATCTCCTGTCATTCTCATCTAGGTTATACCTGCTTGATCTGTGTTTTTCACATACTTAAAGAATAAAATAAGTAGCCATGTTTTCTTTTTCAAGTGGGCTTCTATGCATGGTGTGGTAGACCCTTTGACAATCAGATTCACTGGTAGGAAAAGAAAAGTGGGCCCAGGAATGATGATGCAGCCACAGTTCTGCAGCCTGCCTCATGGTCCTCAGCCCAGCTCTGATTTTATCTGTAACTACAGTAGATGGTTCTTTATCAACTCAGATGCACCTCACACTGACCCATCTAAAGGTGGCCGTGTGTCTGTCCATCCTCTGCCATGGAGAGTTCTCTGACAAAACAGGAAACTACTTAACCTACTCTGGCATCTTTTAAGGGAACAATTCTAGATGTCTTATTTTTTATGCTTCTAAGAAGGTTTCAAAAGGTCAAGCCAACCTATCTCATGGATAGGTAGTAACCTCAGTGTACATTCTTACCTAGGTTTTTCTTTCTTCTATGTCCAGTGTACCTCCTCCTTTACTCCTGCCTCGTGATATCACCTATCAGATAAACTACTTTCACCCAAATGGTCTCATGGACAATGACCAATAGACACAGTAAACCTAGGTATGGGGAAGACAAATATAATCATAGAAAGAAATGAGGGTGATGCCGTTTTTGTTCTGGATAGTAAGCTCATCCATAGTGGGACCCAGCTGACAACTGACAGAACAATATACTTGGTAAGGAGTAAGGAGTTGAGGTCCAGCCAGCAGAGGGCTCCTGGCCCTCCCATCAGAGGACTGAATTTATGGGATTAGAGGGCCCGAGTCAGAAACCCAAATGTGACACTGGTTTAACATGTCAAGTAAAGTAAATGAATGCTGCGAATCAGAGGTTACATGGACACCCCAAACTCATTCACAGAACATGTAGTACTATGCCTCAGAAATAAGATAATTCCAAACATTTTGGGCTGGTTGCCCAAGGTTATATGACTACTTTTGTTTCTGTTTCCAAGTGAAGGGCATTTTTCATTTTTTTTTTTTTTTACTTTATCCTCTTGTCTGAAGAAAGTAGGAACTGATGAAAATATTTTCCTATTGTATTTGATATTAATGTAATGGAGGTGCTTGGTGGATAGAGACTTGGAAGAAGGAAGGAGGAATACCTGCCTCCTCCCTCTGACCTCAGAGCATCTGAGTAATTTCCATGGAACTTCTCAAGTTCTTCTGATAAGTTAGTTTTTGTTGAGATGGGACCCTTGTCTTATTTGACTTTGTGTTCTCCATAGTGTCTGTTTGGTAAAAAATTTTGATACTTAATCAACTGTCACAATAACTTGTCTATTGATAAGATAAAATGGATAATTCATAAAGGGATGCTTGTATTTCTGAAGCAGTTAGAGCAAAGTAGAGAACAGGTGGTACCTTTAAGTTCTAGAGACAACATCCAACCAGTAACTAGATAAACAATAACCATTGAGATGATTTAACTGTGTTTTTCTTTTCCTGGAAAACAAAGTTGTCCTGTGGCATAGTTTGGGTTATTATAGTGGGTGTCAGGTGAAAGTTTTGTCATAGGAGCTGATGGAGTCTTATGAGTCATAAGATTTGTGTTAAAATTTGAACACAATCACTTGATGACCATATAACTTTGGGCAAGTTCCCTGGTCCCCCTGTTTCCCTTGCTGCTAAGTGAGTGGTTAGCTTGAAGTATCTCTAAGGCCTCTTCAAGTTCCAGTGATTGTATTCTAGTCCACAACAGCTCACATGTTCATAAAATATTATGGAATTGACAGTAAATGAGTAATCAAATTCTTAAGTGAAAAAACGGAGTCATTTTTGGATATTTATACTAAACATTTAATGATCATTTTATTCCTCTCAAAATGCATATTTATTTTTAGTTTAGACATTGAGGTGTAGATTGAAGCGTTGTTGGCATTAATGTTCTGGTCATTTTAATGAAGGACTAAAACTCTTGGGAGATTAAAGATTCTAAGATGCAAAAAACCTGGGAAATTTAAGCTACATTTTTGTGAACCAACTGATTTTTCAGTTGTCAAATGCATTTATATTCATATTCACAATAGATTTAATTAGAGATTCTTAGCATATTTTAACCATATGATTAAATCCTTTATAATGTTTGAAGACATTGTTCCTAAAGGAACAAATGCAATAGAAACAGATGTAGAAATCAAATAAGATAATATATATGAAAAAATCTATATATTTAAGCCTAATCAACCATTCTACCATTTGACCTTTCAACTGGTAACTACGCTGTGTACTGACCACCAGGGGGCAGATGCTCAATGCACAGGCATGGAAACATGGAACAGACTTATGAATCTCAGAGGGAAGGGGTGAGGGGGGAGGGCAGAAAGAGATTAACCAAAGATCTTATATGCATACTAGAGGTCCGGCGCATGGATTCATGCAGCAGTGGGGTCCCTTGGCTTGGCCTGGCCTGCGGGGATTGGGCCAAAACTGGCAGTCTGACATCCCCTGAGGGGTCCTGGATTGTGAGAGGGCACAGGCCATGCCAAGGAACCCCACTGTTGCACGCGTGCACCAGACCTCTAGTTTAATTATAAAGTGCTACACACATATAAAAAACTATTACAATTAGTGTGATATAGTTACTAAAATTGTTTCCACATAATTAGAAAAGTCAAACTGACCAGTTTTGTTTTGTTTTGTTTTGTTTTGTTTTAAATATATTTTATTGATTTTTTTACAGAGAGGAAGGGAGAGGGACAGAGAGTCAGAAAGATCGATGAGAAACATCGATCAGCTGCCTCCCGCACACTCCCCACCGGGGATGTGCCCGCAACCAAGGCACATGCCCTTGACCAGAATCAAACCTGGGACCCTTGAGTCCGCAGGCCGATGCTCCATCCACTAAGCCAAACCGGTCAGGGCCAAACTGACCAGTTTGATGTAATATTCTTATTTTTATTCTTTTTTTTTGTTTACCTAATTACTGGTTGGATGTTGTATCTAGAACTTAAATGTACCACCAGTTTTTCTTATAGCTGCTGATTTTAGTAATATGTTGATCTGGGCTAAAGGATACCAAGGTGAACCACTTTGTGTGTGTGTGTGGAGGGGGTGTGTGTGTGGTGTAAGATTTTGTGGGTTTTCCAAGCCATTTCTCAGTGAAGCCTTACTTTATGTAGGATAATGATATTTATGAGCCAACAAGAGTGTCATAGGCAGAAGTGGATATTGAACTTGCACTCTAAGGGTAATGGAATAAGGGGATAGCACTGTCAAATTACAGTCATTTAATTGAGTCAGACTCACTGATGGTAGAGACTGAGTCCTCTTCTGCTATGTTGGGACAGGCTGGTTGAGTTAGCGTGAGAGCCTTCAATCCGCAGATTTATTAGCTTGCCCCATAAGGACTATAGACTGCTCATAGCAGCATTCTTTTCATTCTAGGTGAATGTATAAAGGGGCTCTTCAGATCTCCTCGGGCCACAACCCTCCAGTTACCTCTTTTGTGAAGACTAAGCCTTCAGAGTGCCAAGAAGAAAAGGTCAGCATAATGAGAATACAATTAATTATTCCTTGTGATGAGTACATAAGTTAATTTCAATGTGCAGTGAACAATGCATTTCCCAGCCTAATAGACGTTGAGCCCCTAATATGCATACCCTATAGAGGAAAAATAAAATGAGTAAATTATAATAGTGAAATTAGAATAAAGAATATGTTTTCTAGATGAGTTCTTATGTTCAAAGTTGTTATTTTATGTTCTTATCCCAGTTATTTGCACAGGAAAATACTTTACTGTATCTGTGAAAGAATCAAGCACCCTCTCTGGCACATCATTCCAGGCTCATTTGAAGCATTTTTGGGTTGTGGGCAGCAGCCTTTATACTGTTTGCATGGCTGAGGGGTTAGGATGTAGGGTAAGCTGTACCTGACAAATTACATTTTCCCCCTGCAATTCTGATGATATAATTATGTGCTTCATGTCAGCCTGCTCCCTATGCACAGAGGGCAGAATTAGACTCACTGAGGCAATAGAAAAATCAGCATTAGAATACAGATTCCCTAGAGTTATACTCAGTTAGTTGGTTCACTTGGTTGCTTCTGAGGTGATTCTAAATCGGTCCTAGTGTCTTGCAGGTATTTTAGACATCTGCCAAACATGCCTATAAATGTGGTTTATGTGGACATAGCCTTACACAGTCTGAACTTTCACGTTTTAAAACCAGATAAAATTTTAAAATAATGTAATAAGCATTACAAAATATGAACTTGATAATTCCCTATAAAAACTAATCTCATAACAAAGAAATAAAAGGGATGGGCAAGATATGCCATGTATAGGACCTGAAGTTTATAGTCTGATTTTCATTGGGACTATTGTCTGATTACCTTTGGCCTATGCAGAATTTCTGTCTTTGCATTGGGTTATCTTTATGTTGATGTGAGTGGCTTTTATTAGAGAAAGTATTAATAGAATGTTTACCCTATTGGCTTTCATATTCAGAATCCTTTCCAAATAAACACATTTTAAAATAGAAATAGCCGTTCACTCTATTTCAGTCACATACAACCTTGAAAATTTATAGAGGACTAAACGCTGCTTACAGCACTCTTCCTTCTGCTGTTCAATGCCATTGACTTTAGAAAATATCTGAAAGCAGACATCTCAGTTCATTGCAGCTTTTTCCCAATTTCCCCACAAAGTTCTCTTTCCTAATTTCATTAAAACCAATTAGGTATATTGCTCTGGTGGAGATTAATGCTGCTAAATGTCAATGATGTGTCTGCTTTGAAAAAACTATTGAGCTGAAGAGTAAATAGCAATACAATAAAAATGCCCTGACGCCTTCCTGCAGGAGAGCAGAGAACTGCACGATGGCAGGAAGAAGAAAGAAGCGGCTAATAATGGTTGATCACTACATTGATCTCAGTGGTTTATGTGTCCAGAAAATGAACTGAATATACACACTTAAAACAAAGAAAATACAAAGGAAAAATCATAGCTGGTCATAGCAGGTGGGTCATAGCTAGTGGGTGCAACCTTTGACACAAGTGAACACTGTTGACACTGTTCTCAAGAATGTGTTGAAAATAAAAGTCACCTTTCCTCTTGTTGATGGCACAGATTTTCATTAATTAGAAGCATTCTTGAAAAGCCTTGTTGTCCTCCAGGCATATGAATTGTGTTGTTCATCTCTGAAATTTAGTTTCTATAAGACAGTTCACTGTGCAGAAAAACACCAGACATAAGAAATACTTTTCTTAGTTGGAAAGCAATGTAATGGCTACATCAGTGACCAGCAAGCGACAGCTACGGCACCAAATCTGACAGATCGCCTGTGTTGTAAGGACTTTGTGTGCCAAGAATGATTTATTTACATATGTAAATGGCTGGGAAAAATCCAAAGTAAAATAATGTTCTGTGTTTTGTATAAAAATTATAATGCAAATGTTTTTTATTTAATATATATATATATTTATTTATTGTTTAAAGTTTTACATATATCTCCTTTTTCCCCACTTGTCCTACCCCCCAAGCCATTCCCACCCTGGGCAAGCCCCCACCGCCCCAGTGTCTGTGTCCATTGGTTATGCTAATATGCATGCAAACAAGTCCTTTGGTTGCTCTCTAACTGCCCCCATCCCCATTTGTCTATTCTTGTTCATCAAATTATGTTGATCATTATATCCCACATATGAGTGAGATCATGTGATATTTATCTTTCTCTGACTGGCTTATTTTGCTTAGCATAATGCTCTCCATTTCCACTCATGCTGTTGCAAGTGATAAAAGTTTCTTCTTTTTTTATAGCAGAGTAGTTTTCCATTGTGTAGATGTACAAAAGTTTTTTAATCCACTCATCTGCTGATGGGCACTTAGGTTGTTTCCAAATCTTAGCTATTGTAAATTGTGCTGCTATGAACATAGGGTTGCAAAAACCCTTTCTGATTAGTGTTTCTGGTTTCTTGGGATATAGTCTTAGAAGTGGTATTACTGGGTCAAATGGGAGTTTCATTTTTAACTTTTTGAGGAAACTCCATACTGTTCTCCACAGTGGCTGTACCAGTCTGCATTCCCACCAGCAGTGCAGGAGGGTTCCTTTTTCTCCACATCCTCACCAGCACTTGTTGTTTTTGATTTATTGATGATAGCCATTCTGAGAGGTGTGAGATGGTACCGCATTGTCGTTTTGATTTGCATCTCTCGGAAGATTAGTGACTTTGAGCATGTCTCTCAGCCTTTTGTATGTCCTCTTTCAAAAAGTGTCTATTTAGGTTCTTTGCCCATTTTTTGATTGGATTGTTTATCTTCCTTTTGTTAAGTTGTATGAGTTCTCTGTAAATTTTGGAGATTAAACCCTTATCTGAAACATCATTGGCAAATATGTTCTCCCATGCAGTGGGCTTTCTTGTTGTTTTGTTGATTGTTTATTTTGCTGTGCAGAAGCTTTTTATTTTGATGTAGTCCCATTTGTTTATTTTTTTCTTAGTCTCCATTGCCCTAGGACAGTGGTTGGCAAACTGGCCCCTTGAGTGTGGCTCTTCCACAAAATACCACGTGCAGGCACGCACGCACGTACAGTGTGATTGAAACTTCATGGCCCATGCCATGGGGCCAAAGAGACACATGTGACTTGCGAGCCACGGTTTGCCGACCACTGCCCTAGGAGCTGTGTCTGTAAAGATATTGCTACGACATATGTCTGCTATTTTTCTGCCTATGGAGTCTTGCAGGATTTTTATGGTTTCCTGTCTTACATTCAAGTCCTTCAGCCATTTTGAGTTTATTTTTGTGTATGGTATAAGTTGGTGATCTAGTTTCATTTTTTTGCATGTATCTGACCAAATTTCCCAGCACCCTTTATTGAAGAGACTGTCTTGACTCCATTGTATGCTCTTGCCTCCTTTGTCAAATATTAATTGAGCATAATGGCTTGGGTCAATTTCTGGGTTCTCTGTTCTGTTCCATTGGTCTGTATGTCTTCTTGTGCCAGTATCAGGTAGTTTTGAGAACCATGGCTTGGAAATATAGCTTGATATCTGGTATTGTGATCCCTCCAATTTTGTTCTTCTTTCTCAGGATAGCTGTGGCTATTCAGGGTCTTTTTTAATTCCAGATGAATTTTTGGAGAGTTTGTTCATCTTTGAAGTATGCCATTGGTATTTTAGTGGGGATTGCATTGAATTTGCAGATTTCTTTGGGTAGTATGGACATTTTAATGATGTTGATTCTACCAATCCATTAACATGGTGTGTTCTTCCATTTGTTTATGTCTTCCTCTATCTCTTTTTTCAATGTCCTGTAGTTTTCCGAGTAGAGGTCTTTTATGTCCTTAATTAAGTTTATTCCTAGGTATCTTAATTTTTTTGTTGCAATGGTAAATGGGATTGGTTGTTTTGTGTGTTTTTTTCTCTTTCTGTGAGTTCATTATTGTTGTATAAATAAGCCATAGATTTCTGGGTGTTAATTTTGTATCCTGCTACATTACTGAATTCATTTATTAGGTCTAGTAGTTTTTGATGGAGATTTGGGGGTTTTCTATATATAATATCATGTCATCTGCAAATAAGGACAGTTTTACTTCTTCTTTTCCAATTTGGATATCTTTTATTTCTTCTTCTTGTCTGATTGCTCTGGTTAGCACTTCCAGTACTATATCGAATAGGAGTGGTGAAAGTGGACATCCCTGTCTTGTTCCCGTTCTCAGAGGAAATGCGTTTAGATTTACCCATTGAATATGATGTTGGCTGTAGGTTTGTCATTTAAAGCTTTTATTATGTTGAGGTATGATCCCTCTATTCCAACTTTGCTGAGAGTTTTTAATCAAGGAAGGATATTGGATTTTGTCAAATGATTTTTCTGCATCGATTAATATGATTATGTGATTTTTGTCTCTCAATTTGTTTATGTGATGTATTATATTTATTGATTTGCAGATATTCTACCATCCTTGCATCCCCCGGAATAAATCCCACTTGGTCATGGTGTATGATCTTTCTAATGTAATGCTGAATCCTATTTGCAAGAATTTTGTTGAGGATTTTAGCATCTGTGTTTATCAAGGATATTGGCCTGTAGTTCTATTCTTTGTGGTGTCTTTATCTGGTTTTGGAATTAGGGTAATGGTGGCTTCATAGAAAGAGCTTGGAAGTCTTCCTTCCTCTTGAATTTTTTGGAATAGTTCGAGGAGGATAGGTTTTAGTTCTTCTTTGAATGCTTGGTAGAACTCCCCTATAAAGCATCGGACAAGGGCTTTTGTTTGCTGGAAGATTTTGATCACTGCTTCAATTTCTTTGGTAGTTATTGGCCTATCCAGGTTTCTTTTTTATTCTTCCTGATTGAGTTTTGGGAGCCTGTGTTTTTCTAAGAATATGTCCATTTCATCTAGGTTGTCCATTTTGTTTGAATAGAGTTGTTCATAGTATTTTTTCATAATTGTTTGTATTTCTGTGGGATCAGTTGTTACGTAATCTCTTTCTTTCTTTTTTTTTTTAAATTTCTTTATTGATTAAGGTATTACATATGTGTTCTCATCCCCCTGTTACCCCCCCAACCCCCCACACTCATGCCCTCACCACCCTGTTGTCTGTGTCCATTGGTTAGGCTTATATGCATGCATACAAGTCCTTTGGTTGATCTCTCCCCCTTACCCCCCACCCTCCCCTACCTTCCCTCTGAGGTTTGACAGTTTGATCAATGATTCTCTGTCTCTGGATCTGTTTTTGTTCATCAGTTTATGTTGTTCCTTATATTCCATAAGTGAGTGAGATCATGTTATATTTATCTTTCTCTGACTGGCTTATTTTGCTTAGCAAAATGCTCTCCAGTTCCATCCATGATGTTGCAAATGGTAAGAATTCCTTCTTTTTCACCGCAGTGTAGTATTCCATTATGTAGATATGCCACAGTGTTTTAATCCACTCATTTGCTGATGGGCACTTAGACTGTTTCCAAATCTTTAAATCTTTGATTTTCCTTTGGTCTTACCCATCTTATCATTTGATACATAAGCTCTTCCCACTCTTTGCTGGTAAGTGTTTATTTAACAACCAGCCTCCTGGAGTAGGGAAGCTAAAAAGCCTTGACTTGTAGTACTTGCCAATAATCTAAATGCGCCCTTCCCCACCCTCAACCCCCTCATAGCTGAGTCCAAGTTCCCAAAGTGAAGTCAGGAAACCCAGGGTTTGGAATTTCACAGTCAGCTCCTGTGGGCTGGTGTAAGCTGGCTCTAGCACACAACTGGATCTTTCCCTTGACCTTCTCTATTGTTTAACTCTTGTTTTGCTTTTGCTTGTGATTTACTACGAATTCGTATGGTCAACCTCAATTTGTGCTTTAGTTTCCTCATTGGTAACATGGAGATAGTTATAAATTTATCCTACGGCGTTGTTTTGAATACTAGATAAGATAATGTAGACTACCTTGTGTATAATAAGTGCTCAGACCACACTATCCCAGGCAGAATGCTTAATTTCAACATCAGCCTGGAAGCTCGCCCAGAGGGTGTCTGCGGAAGGGCCATGCAGCAGAACTCCAGACCCACAGAGGGGTCTGAGCAGATCACCCAGCAGTGAATCTGAGGGTCGGATTATTCTCTGAAAGAACTTTCAGCAGAGAGCAGGTTGGGGGCCAGACAGTGTGCCCTAGGAAAGAGGCGCCACCCTTCCCACCTCCCACAAAGAGGAGGCGCCCCTTCCCCCACTTTTTTTTTTTAAATATGAAAAAGTAACTTTATTTTTTTTTTGTCTTTTCAAAAAATATATTTTTATTGATTATTTTTTTTTAGTTGATCTCTTACCCCCCTACCTCCTGCCCCCCAACCCTCCCTGGCCTTCCCGCTGCAGTTTGACAATCTGTTTGAGGCAGCTCTGCCTCTGTATCTATTATTGTTCAAAAGTTTATAATGGTCTCTATTATCCATGAATGAGTGAGATCATGTGGTATTTTTCCTTCATTGACTGGCTTATTTCACTTAGCATAATGGTCTCCAGTTCCATCCATGACGTTGCAAATGGTAAGAGTTCCTTCCTTTTTAGAGCAGCATAGTATTCCATCGTGTAGATGTACCACAGTTTTCTAATCCATTCATCTACTGATGGGCACTTAGGCTGTTTCCAGATCTTAGCTATGGTGAATTGTGCTGCTATGAACATAGGGGTGCATATATCCTTTCTGATTGGTGTTTCTGGTTTCTTGGGATATATTCCTAGAAGTGGGATCACAGGGTCAAATGGGAGTTCCATTTTCAGTTTTTTAAGGAAACTCCATACTGTCTTCCATAGTGGCTGCACCAGTCTGCATTCCCACCAGCAGTGCACAAGTGTTCCTTTTTCTCCACATCCTCTCCAGCACTTGTCGTTTGTTGATTTGTTGATGATAGCCAGTCTGACAGGTGTGAGATGGTACCTCATTGTTGTTTTGATTTGCATCTCTCGGATGATTAGTGACTTTGAGCATGTTTTCATATGTCTCTTGGCTTTCTGAATGTCCTCTTTTGAAAGGTGTCTATTTAGGTCCTTTGCCCATTTTTTGATTGGATTGTTTATCTTCCTTTTGTTAAGTTGTATGAGTTCCCTATAAATTTTGGAGATTAGGCCCTTATCAGATATGACATTGGCAAATATGTTTTCCCACACAGTGGGTTTTCTCGTTGTTTTGTTGATGGTTTCTTTTGCTGTGCAGAAGCTTTTTATTTTGATGTAGTCCCATTTGTTCATTTTCTCTTTAGTTTCAAGTGCCCTAGGAGCTGTATCAGTGAAGAAATTGCTTCAGCATATGTCTGAGATTTTGTTGCCTTTGGATTCTTCTAGAATTTTTATGGTTTCCTGTCGTACATTTAAGTCCTTTATCCATTTTGAGTTTATTTTTGTGTATGGTGTAAGTTGGTGGTCTAGTTTCATTTTCTTGCATATATCTGTCCAATTTTCCCAACACCATTTATTTAAGAGACTACCTTGGCTCCATTGAATGTTCTTGCCTCCTTTGTCAAATATTAATTGAGCATATTGGTTCGGGCCGATTTCTGGGCTCTCTATTCTATTCCATTGATCTATATGCCTATTCTTGTGCCAGTACCAGGCTGTTTTGAGAACAGTGGCTTTGTAATACAACTTGATATCTGGTATTGAGATCCCACCTACTTTGTTCTTTTTCAGGATTGCTGCAGCTATTCGGGGTCTTTTTTTATTCCAGATGAATTTTTGGAGAGTTCGTTCTAGATCTCTGAAGTATGCTGTTGGTATTTTAATGGGAAGTGCGTTGAATTTATAGATTGCTTTGGGTAGTATGGACATTTTAATGATGTTGATTCTACCAATCCATGAACACGGTATATTCTTCCATCTGTTTATGTCTTCCTCTATATCTTTTTTCAACGTCCTGTAGTTTTCTGAGTAGAGGTCTTTTACCTCTTTAGTTAAGTTTATTCCTAGGTAGCTTAATTTTTTTGGTGCGATGGTAAACGGGATTGTTTTTATAATCTCTCTTTCTGAAAGTTCACTATTGGTGTATAGAAATGCCTCAGATTTCTTGGGGTTAATTTTGTATCCTGCTACATTGCCAAATTCATGTATTAAGTCTAGTAGCTTTTTGATGGAGTCTCTAGGGTTTTGTATGTATAATATCATGTCATCTGCAAATAAGGACAGTTTTACTTCCTCTTTTCCAATTTGGATGCCTTTTATTTCTTCTTCTTGCCGAATTGCAATGGCTAACACTTCCAGTACTATGTTGAACAGGAGTGGTGAGAGGGGGCATCCCTGTCTTGTTCCTGTTCTTAGGGGAAATGGTGTTAGTTTTTGTCCATTGAGTATGATGTTGGCTGTGGGCCTGTCATATATGGCTTTTATTATGTTGAGGTATGATCCATCTACTCCCACCTTGCTGAGAGTTTTTATCAAAAATGGGTGTTGAATTTTGTCAAATGCTTTTTCTGCATCAATTGATATGACCATGTGGTTTTTTTCTTTCAGTTTGTTTATGTGATGTATCACGTTTATTGATTTGCGGATATTGTACCATCCTTGCATCCCTGGGATAAATCCTACTTGGTCATGGTGTATGATCTTTCTGATGTACTGCTGGATCCGATTTGCTAAGATTTTGTTGAGGATTTTGGCATCTATGTTCATGAGGGATATTGGCCTGTAATTCTCTTTCATTGTGTTGTCTTTACCTGGTTTTGGTATTAGGGTGATGCTGGCTTCATAGAATGAGCTTGGAAGTGTTCCTTCCTCTTGAATTTTTTTTAGTAGTCTGAGGAGGATAGGTTTTAGTTCTTCCTTGAATGTTTGGTAAAACTCCCCTGTGAAGCCGTCTGGTCCTGGGCTTTTGTTTGATGGAAGCTTTTTGATGACTGCTTCAATTTCTTCCATAGTTATTGGCCTGTTGAGATTTTTAGATTCTTCCTGATTGAGTTTTGGAATGTTGTATTTTTCTAGGAATTTGTCCATTTCCTCCAGGTTGTCTAGTTTGTTGGAGTAGAGCTGACCATAGTATTTTTTAACAATCATTTGTATTTCTGCGGGGTCTGTTGTTATTTCGCCTCTATCGTTTCTGATTTTGTTTATTTGGGTCCTCTCTCTTTGCTTCTTGGTGAGCCTGGCTAAAGGTTCATCAATCTTGTTTATCCTTTCAAAGAACCAGCTCTAGGTTTTGTTGATCTTTTGTTTTTTTGTGAGTTTTTTTTGTCTTGATGTCATTTATTTCTGCTCTGATCTTTATTATTTCCTTCCTTCTGCTTATGCTGGGTTTTTCTGGTTGCTCTCTTTCTAACTCTTTGAGTTGTAGGGTTAGATAATTTATTACCATTTTTTCTTGTTTTTTGAGGTAGGCCTGTAGAGCTATGAACTTCCCTCTCACGACTGCTTTCACTGTGTCCCATAGATTTTGGATTGTTGTGTTTTCATTGTCATTTGTTGCCGTGATGCTTTTTATTTCTTCTTTGATCTCTTTAATAACCCAATCATTGTTTAATAGCATGCTATTTAGCCTCCAGGTGTTTGATTTTTTCCATTGTTTTTATTGTAGTTGATTTCTGATTTTATGCCATTGTGATCTGAGAAGATGCTTGATATGATTCCTATCTTCTTGAATTTGAAGAAATGTTGCCTGTGTCCTAATATGTCGTCTGTCTTTGAAAATGACCTATGTGCACTTGAGAAGAATGTATATTCTGTCGCTTTGGGGTGAAATGTTCTGAAGATGTCAATTAATTCCATCTGATCTAGTGAGTCATATGGGGTTGATGTTTCTTTGCTGATTTTTTGTTTAGAGGATTTATCCAGTGGTGTTAGTGGGGTATTAAAGTCCTCTACTATGACTGTATTGCTGTCAATCTCTCCCTTGATATCCTCTAGAAGTTTGTTTTTTGTTTTTGTTTTTTTTTTATGTATTTGGGTGCTCCTGTATTGGGTGCATATATGTTTACCAGAGTTATATATTTTTATTGAATTGCTCCCTTTAGTATTATAAAGTGGCCTTCCTTATCTCTTGCTATGGCCTTCATTGTGAGGTCTAATTTGTCAGATATAAGTATTGCTACTCCAGCTTTTGCAAATGTTTAAAAGAAAGTTTCAATCTGGACTCAACCAGGTATACTTGATCATGTTAAAAATAGTATCTTTGTTATTAAAGTTTTGAATGCATAAAAAAAGAGAAAGTCTTGTTGGCACACAGCCACACCCATCCATTTTTGTATTGTCTGTCTATAGCTGCTCTTGCAGAACTTCAAGGGAGCACTGAGTAATGCCACAGATACCAATTGGACCACAAAGCCTAGAGTATTTACTAAAGAAAAGGATTGCAACAGACAGTTATCTAAGAATACTTTGGAATCTTGAGGTTTAATTTCTAACCTTTTATCTTTCTGTATCTATCAATTTATAACCAAAAGGAGAGGAAGAAAACTTTGGTAAGGGGACAAGAGGAAAGAAAGCTGCAAAATTTTTAGTTTTATTTAAGAATTAAAATTTACTTTATTAATATTAGGGTTTTTCTAGAAAAACAGAACCAATATGATATATATATTTTATTAATATTTCTAATTATATATATATATATATATCCCATTTAAATAAACAAGCATATTGCTTTTTTTTTATTACCAGTGACTTCAATAAATATACTTTAATTTGTCTTAGTTTTGTATATAATTAAAGGCCTGGTGCATGAAATTCATGCGGGGGGGGGGGGGGGAGGGAGGCGGTCCCTCAGCCTGGCCTGCACCCTCTCCAATCTGGGACCCCTCAGGAATGTCCAACTGCCTCTTGCAATACGAGACCCCTGGCTCCTAACTTGCCTGCCTGCCTGATCACCCCTAACCCCTCTGCTTGCCTGCCTGATTGCCCCTAACTGCTCCCCTACCGACCTGATCACCCCTAACTGCTCCCCTGCTGGCCTGATCAACCCTAACTGCCTCTTCCTTGCCCCATACCTGGAGCCCAGGATTCTCTCCTCCGCCATAGTCATAGGGGACTTGGGCTTCCCTCCCTCTGACCAGCGCAGGCACCCAGGACCCAGGCCAGCTTTGCCCAAGCCGGCTGCAGATGCCTGGGACCACAGGGCGGGCAGCTTGTTCCTCTCCCAGGCTGCAGCCACAGGCACTGGCACCTGGGACCATGGGGTGGCGGCTTGTCCCTCTCCTGGCTGCAGCCTGGCTAGTCCCCATACCTCTGTTGCGAGCTCATTTGTGCTTGGCTGGTCCCCATTCCTCTCACATGAGCTCATTTGTGCCTGGCTAGTCCCCATTCCTCTCTTGTGAGCTCATTTGTGCCTGTCTGGTCCCCATTCCTTTCTCCCCAGTGATGAGGGTCTGAACCATTACAGCTTGATGGCGTCACGACATTTGCTTATTAGCTTTTTATTATATAGGATACTAGAGGCCCGGTGCACGAAATTCCCTCAACCCAGCCTGCACCCTCTCGCAGTCCAGGAACCATCGGGGAATGTCCAACTGATGGCTCTCTTGTGGGGAGCAGTCCTAAGTCATCAGTTGGACATCTTTAGCTCTGCTGCAGAGGCAAGAGAGACTCCAGCCACTGCCACTGCACTTGCCAGCTATGAGCCGGGCTTCTGGCTGAGCAGCTCTCCCCTTGTGGGAGTGCAGTGACCACCAGGGGGCAGCATATGCATTGAGCATCTGCCCCTTGGTGGCCAGAGTGTTTGGTATAGCGATTGGTCCTTCCACCATTTGGTCGATTTGTAGGTTAGCCTTTTATTATATGGGATTGTACGTTATGAATTGCATTGTGCACTTATGGACTTTTACATATACATACTACATAGTTCCAAACTCAAAATGCAAATTGTTATTACCATTATTGAGAACTATAAACTTTGGATCTTTGGTGATGTGTCCTTCTCCTCTACAAGCCATTATGGGTTCTATTGAACGATGAACTACATCAGTACATATACACATGTAAATCAACACAATAAAAGATTATCAATTTTCTAGACTAAGATTTTTGAAAACACTGGAAAGGGAGTAGAAATACTTTTCTTGTGGATTGTCTGGGATTTAGAACTCATGTTTTTTTTATTCCTACTTTTAAATTCCCAGGGCCTTTTTGAGAGCTAGGTCAGTCCCAGGAGCTTGATTTCTCTTTTATCTCCTACATCTAATTATTCTAACTTCTTTCTTTTTGTTTTTTTTTTGTTTTTTTTTTTTTGAAGGAAGAAAATAAGATTTAAAATTTTTATTTAGATCAGAAGTTAGTCAGTAGAACTACTATATTTATAAATTGATACACCATTCTGCATTGTATAAATGATATCCAAGACAGATTTTTTTTAATATTTTTTTATTGATTAAGATATTACATATGTGTACCCTCTACCACCCCCCCCCCGCTCATCCCCTCACCCCCCCCGTTGTCCGTGTCCATTGGTTAGTCCTATATGCTTGCATATAAGTCCTTTGGTTGATCCTTCCCCCTTGCCCCCACCCTCCCCTACCTTCCCTCCAAGGCCCGACAGTCCAATCAAAGCCTCTCCGTCTCTGGATCAGTCCTTGTTCATCAGTTTATGTTGTTCATTATATTCCACAAATAAGTGAGATCTTGTGGTATTTATCTGCTCTCCAGTTCCATCGATGCTGTGGCAAATGGTAAGAGTTCCTTTTTCATCTTCCTCTTCTTAAAGAATACCTTTCAGCATTTCATATAATGCTGGTTTGGTGGTGATGAACTCCTTTAGCTTTTTCTTATCCGTGAAGCTCTTTATCTGACCTTCCATTCTGAATGATAGCTTTGCTGGATAAAGTAATCTTGGTTGCAGGCTCTTGCTATTCATCTCTTTGAATATTTCTTGCCACTCTCTTCTGGCCTGCATGGTTTCTGTTGAGAAATCAGCTGACAGTCGGATGGGTACTCCCTTGTAGGTAACTGACTGTCTTTCTCTTGCTGCTTTTAAGATTCTCTCTTTATCTTTTGCTCTTGGCATTTTAATTATGATGTGTCTTGGTGTGGTCCTCTTTGGATTCCTTTTGTTTGGGGTTCTCTGCGCTTCCTGGACTTGTAGGTCCATTTCTTTCACCAGGTGGGGGAAGTTTTCTGTCACTATTTCTTCAAAAAGGTTTTCAATATCTTGCCCTCTCTCTGCTTCTGGTACCCCTATAATTCTGATGTTGGTACGCTTGAAGTTGTCCCAGAGGTTCCTTACACTATCTTCATATTTTTTGAATCTCTTTTCTTTTTTCTTTTTCGGTTGGGTATTTTTTGTTTCTTTGTATTTCAAATCTTTGACTTGATTCTTGGGATCCTCTTGTCTGCTGTTGGATCTCTGTAAAATATTCTTTATTTCAGTCAGTGTATGCTTAATTTCTAGTTGGTCCTTTTTCATGTCCTCCATGGTCTCACTATACTCCTTGAGGGATTCATTAAATTTATCGGCGGTTTCCATAAAATTCTTGACAAACCTTATAAACGTGGCCTTGAACTCTATATCCAGTCGTCTGTCCTCCTCCGTTTCTGACAATTGTGACCTGTTTCTCTGTCTCCGCATTTTGGCTGCTTCCCTGTGTTGATAGAGTGGCCCTGCGCGCCAGGTGTCCTGTAGGGCCCAGTGGCTCAGCCTCCCCAGTTACCTGGGGTGGACACTCTTGGTGCACTCTTGGTGCCTTGGTTGATGTAGGATCACTGGGAGGAATTGACCTCCAGGCCAATTGGCTGTGGGAAGCAGCTGTGTCTGACGTGGGAGAATGGTCCCCCTCTGACCACTGGGTACAGTGGCTCCTGGATCTAAGGAGGTGCTAATTCAGCCCCTGCCTGAGGCCACAGAGCAGGAACCACGAAGAGGCTCAGCTGTGAAGCAATGCAAGCCGCGCTGCGGGGCCTTGGGCCTTCTCTTGGAAGTTCCGGGTCTGCCTGGCCTGGCTGCAGTTAGGTAATTATCAGGTTGCAAAGGGCCGGGGCATTCACATGCAAAAGCCTCTGCCGCAGCCTGGGTGGGGCGGGGTCTCAGGGAGTCAAAAGGCTGGAGAAAGAAGCAATGGCTGATTCTCCGCGCCTGGAGTCGCGCATCTCAGTGTCCCGGTAATGGCTGCAAGCACCTCTGAGGGAAATCCGCCCTCAAGTTCGCCCGCTGCCGCCTGAGAGAGCAGCCTCTCCCCGTATGTGTCCTGGGTCCCCAGAGACTTCCCGGAACCGGAGTTCAGAGCAGTCGGGAGCTTGTGATTCAAAAAGACAGCCGCGTCCTCAGGTGCCACCCCCTTTCCGCACGCGCGAGCAGCCGCTGTACCTCTGCACTCGCCTCCGCAGCTCCTCTGGCTCTCAGCGTGCTTTTCTTGTCTTCTAGTTGTAGAAATTACACTCAGCCAGCCTTCCTGTTTTTCTGGACGATGTTTGCTCCGTCCTTTGGGATAATTTTCAATTGCTGTGGGAGGCGACTATTTCCCGGTGTTTATCTATGCCGCCATCTTAGTTTCTCCCCTAACTTCTTTCAAAACTGCTGCTGTCTACTCTCTTCTTGGGGATCCCTTTCCTTGATGACTGACTATAGAGTGGGTGACTAATTTTCCAAGGAATTGATAACTATCTTGTTAAGTTAATGCATATTTTTTTATTTAAAAAATGTTAACCTTTAAAAAAAAATGTGGGAATCCTCAAATCAGAGATGTAAGGCAGTCAAAAAGAGAAGCTTTTAAAGTTTCTACTGTTGTTGACCTCAGGCATGTAGTTATTACATCCCTTGTGAAATGGAGTAGTGCTCTAGGATTTAATATATGAGGCTTCAAGCATGTAGAAGTTACTCAGAGGTTCGTGACATATAGTAATTTTTTTTTTTTTACATTTGGAGACATGATTTTTTACTGGAAGCTTGCTTTATAAGCAAAACTTATAAACAGAAAACTCAGGTAAGACAGGCTGTGACTTTTCACATTCCAAACCTTCTTTGCTGGATCTATGATATATTCCAGGTTTTGTCTCCTTGCCTGTCTAGACACAAGACAAATAGTCAAACTCTTTCTTGAAAAAGCATCACTGCAGGGTTCATAATAGCGCAGACTCTGAAGATAGATACCTGGGCTCACACTCTGTTTTTTTGCTTCCCTTAAAAAAATATATATATTTATTGGTTTATATAAATTATTTCAGCCATTTCTCTTGTTAGCTTTCTCTGGATGGCTCTGCTCTCTGCTCGGGCTCCACAGGATAGATCTAGGCATTTCCCTTGTGGTTATAGGAGTTGCAATCCTCACATACTCATAAAAAGTCAATCAGAGGAAGGGTCTCATGTTCCTACTAAAGCTGAGAAAGTATTAATATTCTTCTCTCTGAGCCAAAAGGTGTGTGGGCAAAAGATATGATTAGGGTGATGTGCACAACTCATGGTCCTCTCCTGGAAATTGGAGTTAAAGTAAACCATCCAAAATATACACAAGGTTGATGGTGTGTGGGAATACCTGAGGAAAATTTGATGCCCTGTTCAAAGGAAGAGGTAGATTAGCTGCAGGGCAGCAAATAGAGTCTCACATGAGGGCAGAGAGCGTCAGGTTGTGACTGTTTCCAGCAGATGGCCTGCATCCACACTGCAAGCCAGCTCCATGCCCCCACTCATCTCCAAGCATGCAGTGCTTCTTGTTAAGTAATAGAAACTCTTTTCTGGTGGAATATGACCCTAAAAAAAGCCAAATACCTGTGCTAGTGTGCTAGGCAGGATGTTAAAAAACAGCAAAAGAGACCAGCCAAGTAAAGGAGCTCACCCATTTGGAAATAAGTACCTCAGAATTCTGTGATGAATATCAAGCACCAGCCCTGTTATCTTCCTTTATTTCTCTAGTTGAAAGCATCTTATTTCCTCAACCTCCTTTAAACCCAAAAGGTGTGTAGACAGCTTTCTAGCAAAAGCAGTTAGGAGAAATAGCCCAAGCCCTCTTTTCTCCAGAGGGCTTCTGTCTTTCCAAAAATATTTGAACAGGGTTAAGACTTGAATAGAGTTACACTACGTCTTTGATTTTGTGCTTGCTGATTTTATTTTATTTTAGGTGGTGTAACAAAATAGCTCTCAAATATGTTTTGATCTAACCCTTCGGTCAAGTACTAGCCAAGCTTTATACAACAGTTTCCCAATTTACTACTTGAGAATCCACCTCCCCAAGCCATTCTTTAGAATGCTACCAAAATTATCTTTACAGATATTTGAAACATATGTCCAATAAGAAAATATAAAATCTTTAGTTTGGTTGCCAAACTTCACTCTATTCTTCTGGGTTCCTTTTTAATGTATTAGGCACCCTAAATTTCATTACTTAGTCACTATGTTCTCCACCTGCTTTGATATTTATGCCTCCACAAATCTAATCATGCCATTTACTTAGTTTGAAATACTCCTTTTCTTCCTCCACTTCCATCTGCCTTTTGTGACTAGTTAACCAGTGATCTACTTGAGGTGGTTTTTTAAAAAATATATTTTTTATTGATTTCAGAGAGAAAGGGGGAGGGAGAGAGAGATAGAAACATCAATGATGAGAGAGAATCACTGATTGGCTGCCTCCCATATGCCCCAAACTGGGGATTGAGCCGGAAACCTGGGCATGTGCCCTTGATCGGAATTGAAACCAAGACCCTTCAGTCCGCAGGCCAACGCTCTATCCACTGAGCCAAACCGGCTAGGGGGAGGTGTTGTTTTTTGTTTTTCGTTTCTTTTTTTTAAATATCCTGGTCAGAAGTCATTTCCTCCTGGAAGCTCACTCTGTACCTCTGTTATGGAAAGCATGACATTGGCGTGGTGTCAAAGTCAGCCTCCCCATTAGATAACTAGGGAATCTGAAACTCATGTGCCACATTCTAACTTTGGCACTAACTAGTTGTGTGACCTAAGGTAAATCAACTTAAATGTTTAGTTTCTCCATCTGTACAGGGCATGGCACAGTGCTTTGGGGGTTGGCTCACATTATCCGCTATCACCTTCTTTCAAACCCTTTATACCAAATTCACAGAACATGAATTTCACACCATGCCTACCAAGACACGTTAAAAAACTATAGACCAATTGTTTTTGGAGGGAGGGACAGGGGGAATACAATGATCAAAAGGAGAGAATGTGATTAGCAATGGATGTGACATTGCAAACTTTCTTTCGGGGACTGTCCTTGATGGATACCTTTTTGCTTTTTCTTAGGTTGAGAGTTGTGGAGGTTATTAGTAGCCATATTATTTATCCCCAAAACGCAGGCATATTTGAGAGTGAGACCATATCTATATTCATTACTGTATCCCCAAAACAGCTCAGTGTCTGCCTCATAGAAGGAGCTCAGTAAATATTTGTTGAATTATTCAATGGGTATATTTGTTTCATTAAAGTAACTTGAATATAAGAGGATGGCAATATTATTACTTCCCCTCTGTAGAACACATGAGTGGATTTGTTTAGGGTATGAAGCTAAAGAAAACCCATTTGACTCTGTCCTCTTAGCACCAGAAGAGAAGAGCAGACCCTGGCCTTATATTCTCTGATAGTTTGTGAAAGGGTCAAGTGGTTACATAAGGTTTTTGGTGTTTTGAAACCAAATGTAAATGAACAAGGTACTAAAATTCAAGCGAGTAAGTATTGTATACAAACTTTTATAAGTAGTATAGTTTGAATAAACACATCACTAGATTGGTGGATTGATAGCAAAACAAAATTTCTGAACAATTAAAGAAAGGGATTCAGGAGAAGATTTGTCTTAGCGGGCTTTTAATACACATAAATTTGATTTATTTTGGAAGAAGATGCTCTTTAGAAGACTTATTTATTGTAATTTAAACCACATATTTAATTCTAGTTTATCACCTTCTCCATAGCCCCCTAGTATTCCAAATGATAATTCTGTGTATCATCTTCCTTTTGCTAAGTAATATAAATCTCTTAATTGGAAGTTGTGTATGTGCTTGTATATCTATGTAAGAGAGGTGTTCTGCTTCATGATTTAACATATGCATAATTAGCTCTGATCAGTTCCCAGAATGTAATGATCAAACTCCCCATCTATAGGTAAAAGTAGATTTACTCTTGGAATCTGTCTTGTTCTTCACATTGGCTATAACTTACATTCCCAAAAATGTAAGGGATCTCCTGCCTTATTTAGATATATCTTAAATTCAAAGCATATATTTTTGCATGAGTCTATTTCTGGTCACTGCCTATATCAATAACAGACTGACTGCTGGTCCAAACTGAGCACCAGATATACCATACAAGCAATGGGGACATTTATGCTACAGTAGTATCCCGGATGCTGGGGCAGCAATTGCACCAGAAGTAGTGAGCTTGAGAAGGTAAGCAAACCCTCTGTCCATATTAGGCTCAGTGAAGGGGACTTTAGCCCTATTGCTCAAAGATGCTGGCCAAAAATATTTAGGTTAAAATAATTTTGATTTTCTCACTCAGTCACCTCCACAACATGTTAGGTCCCTCTAAGATGGCCAGCAAAAGACATGATTTGAGTCAATACAAGATGGTAGAGATTCAGATTTCAGTAAAACACTGCCATCGGCAGCACACTGCTTATACAGTAAAGTAAATCAAGATCTTAGTGGTCATTGAGTCTCTCCAACTGAATGTACACTTTGCAAGTGCGTGAATTTTGGCTTAAGAGATGGTTTATCTCAGAATCACATATGTTTGTTAAGACATGAAGCGCTTTCAATAGAGTGTATTATAGTATTTTAAATACATCCTCTGCCTATTGGGACCAAGAATAACTAACTCTTTTAAAAAAATGTTTTTAATTGATTTCATAGAGAGGAAGAGAGAGGGAGAGCATCATAGAAACATCAGTGATGAGAAATAATCATTGATCGGCTGCCTCCTGCACACCCCACACTGGGGATTGAGCCCAAAATCTGGGCATGTGCCATGACCGGGAATTGAACCATAACCTCCTGATTCATGGGGCAAATCACAACCACTGAGCCACACCAGCCAGTCAAGAATAACTAACTTATTTAATAGGCCTTGGACTTAATTGGCACAATGCTTAGTGATAGGTTCTTTTAATTTACAACTCAGTCACCTCCCAGAATGAAGTTAATCCCAAGCAGGATGGGTCACATGATCACATATTTTCCTTTCTTTTGACTCAGGTCTAGAACAGGCCAATACTTTTATTTATTTATTTTATTTTTTTGTTTTTATCTTACCTGATTTGGGCCTTGATGCATGGCCACCCTATTTCATTGCAAATGATTTCTTCGTTGCTGCATTCCAGAAAGAAGGAATGGATATGTCTTGGTTTCTTCCCTTTCAGAAGAATTGATACATTCCTTCACTACCAGTTCTACATATGAAGAGGTGAAATAACTTTGGCAAACACGATATGCAGACAGACGGATAGTCAAGTAAAATATCACTACATTCTTGGTCCAGGAAAATAGGAACTTACCCACTTATATTTGACAAATTAGCAGAACCTCTATAAAAACAATCCCTTGTAGGGCAAAGATCTGTTTCTGCTAATTAAAACACAATACCATGCATGATAAAAAGTAACAACTACACATGTTTATGGGCCTAATAAAAAAGCCTCAAAACACATGAATTAAAGTAAAATATAGACACTTCTACAAAGTAGTAAAAGATTTTAACAGCATTCTTTCAGCACTCAGAGAACAAATCTCAAGACAGCATGGTATTGGTGTAAAGAAAGACAAATAGATCAATCAAACTAGATAAAGAGTCTAGAAAAAAAGCCCACGTATATATGGTAAATTGATTTTTGACAAAAGTGTAAGGCAATTCAGTGGGTAAACTTGAAAGTCCATCACATGGTGCTGCCGGACACACTCCTGGGAGACCAGAGAAGGAAACATTAACACATCTTACATCAAACACAAAAAATTAACTTGAAAGGAATATCGACCTAAATATAAAGACTAAATGATAAAACTTCTAGAATAAAACATAGAAGAAAGTATTTGCCTTGGGATAGGCAATGACTTCTTAGATAGGACAAAAAATATGAACAATAAAAGAAAATAGGTATATTGGACTTAATAAAAATTCAAAAATTTTGCTCCTTGGATGCCAACATTAAGAAACTAAAAATCAAGCTATAGACTTGAAGATATTGCATGAATATATCTCCCAAACCTGACAAAGGATATGTTTGTAGAGTATATAAAGAACACTCAGAATTCAACAATAAGAATACAAGTCTACAGAACCCAAATATTTGAATTGACACTTCATTAAGAATATATATATTCAACAAGCAGATAAAAAAAAACCCTCAACATTATTAGTCATCAGGAAAATGCAATAATTTAGAAGAAACCACTCTATGTACATTGGAAATTAAAGAGACTAAAAAACACAAGTGCTGATATGAACGTGGAGCAACCAGAACTCTCATATTCTACTGATGAAAAAAGCTGAAAAAAATTGTTTGACTTTTCCTTAAAAATGTGGAAACACAAGACCTGCCAGATAAAACAGCCATCCAGTTCCTAGGTATTTACTCAAGAGAAATGGATATATATGTCCACACGAAGACTCATACTCAGATGGTGATAGTAGCTTTACTAGTAATAGCCAAAAACTGTAAATACCTCAAATGTCCATCAACAGGTAAAATGCATGTGGGTATATGCAAGCTGGAATACCACTCAGCAATAAAAAGGATCAAAATACTGATAACTGCAGCAAAAGTGATAGGTCTGAATTTACTCTGCTGTGTGTCAGAAGTCAGACACAAAAGAAACCATACTATTTTATTCCATATACACACATACAATTTTAGAAAATACAGATGTGTTTAAAAATGAACTTAGGCTAATTAATTGTTGCCTTTGAACATGGACAGAAGAGAATTAAGAATGGACTGCAAAAGAACATGCTCTCTTTTTGGAAATGTTGGGAATTTTCTGTATTTTTATTGTGCATATGGTTTCAGAGATGTAGTCACCAAAACGTATCTAATTGTATTCTCAGATAGGTGCAGATTACTGTATGTAATCTATGCCTCAATAAAGTTGATTCACAGGTAGCAATGCTGGGATTTAAATTAATAATTTTCTGGATCCAAAACAACCTTGTTACCCAGTATATATATTTTTTTCTCTTAGTATGTTTATACAGTTTAACAATTCAAGCTAAGAGCTTTGCTGATGTGGCACAACCATACTGGATACACTCATGCCCACTGTGGCCACGAAAGAACTACCTCTGCAGAATCTTGGTAGTCATCATTGTTCTGTGAAAGTGTGAACTATTACTTTATGACAATATGTGAGGTCACTATCATCCCACGCTCCACACTCTATTTTTGTTTTCATCATTGTGTACCAACCAATAAGCCATTCAAGATTCCATGATGAGGTGGAAATGGAAAGAAGCTAATTTCAGCGGACATTGTCATTTTCTCTATGTGCTCTCTATCCCTATTATCCCAAGGCTGTTACATCTTATGCTAATAGGGCCTCACTATATTCCTTGTTCTTATTGTATAAAGCATTTTTTACATAGGATAGTCCTGTATTATAGTGTGGTTGGATATAATTATTTTGAATCATGCCAGAGCTAATAGATCCTTGAACTTGTCGGAAGTTATTGATGTGTTTGTTGGTTGTACATGTATTTTTAGGTTTGCCCTTTAAAGTAAAATGTTGGGTTGGTTTTCTCTCAATTACCTGTTTGTCTTATGATTTAAAAATGCAAAAGGTAATAATTTGATTTTAGTCATTGGAACTAGGTATAATTATTCAGCAATTCTTCCTTCCCTTTCACAGAAAAATGAATCAATAGAGTTTTTCATGTGGCTAAAGAAGACAGAGCACAAACAGGGTTATGCCCATTACCCTGGCAACACAGCATTTGTATTAAGTCATTTATAGAATTTTCCACCAGATATTTTCAACATAGAATATTAAAAAATGTTGTGGTTTTCTTTCTTGGTTTTATTTATATCATATTTGCCTGTGTTTAAATTTAACTCTGTGTTTTTCCATAGAGGACTGAATTGCTCTCTTTTTTTTTACTATTAAAAATTATTTTGAGGATTGTAGTCCATTTTTGTGTTGCAAATCTTACAACTTCCTTAAACAGTACATCTGGGTAGGGTTTTTCTTATTACTTGATTTTGTAAGGGTGTGTAAACTTAGAATTCTAAACTAAAATTCCTAAATATTGTGTTTTTTCTCACCTCTTCTTTCCTTATTGCTTGATTTTAATTTCTAAAACCATTTTTCACAGCTTCAGTTCTGATTTTGATTTGATTTTGACTTGATTTTGTTTTCTGCTTGACCAAGTTTGTATCCACCCTGTTTTGGGGGGCTGGAAGGCACTCAAATGTAATGAATGAAAAAGCATCTTGAACTCACAAGGAAGTGAACATGTAACCTAGTTGTACTACTGCATAGTTGCGACCATAAGTGAGCTATTTAATTCCTGTGGGTAAAATAACAGGGTGGTAACAACTGGTTTCCTGTGCTGGTGCTATATTCTTCCCCTCTACTCTGGCCCTGCAGCCCATTCCTGGCATCTTCATTCAACCATTCTTAGTGATTCAAAAGCCCTTTCTGATTTCTGGCTGACTTTTAGATATTAGAATGTTCTCAGTTCTTACATTGCAATTACTTTGCTGTCCTGAATTTTCCTGTGCCAATTATTTTATTATTCACAATGTGAAGCTGACCTGAGTGAGGGTCATAGTCCTGCTCTTATCTTTCTTTTTTTTCCAGATGTAGTAATCAAGTGTTCCACAGTGAACTTCCAGAATTTAATTCATGTGACAGAGTCATTATTCACTTTCAGTTTTATTTGTTTAAACGATAGAAAATGGAGTTAGAAATCAAGAGAATAAAATTAAAAATATTGGTTAAGAAGTTCTTCAAAGAACATCATGAATTTCCCCATGCTGTATTTATTCCTGAGCTATTAAGATTTTAAGTTTAATAATTATCATTGCTATGCTATAAAGAATATTTGGAAATAAATGTAACAAAAGAGACTCAGAATAAACTCAGTTCAGTTATATGAAGCAGTATTCTCTCAGAGTTTTTATAATTATTTCATTTAATATTATTTGTTACTGTTAAATATATTTTTAATTAAATTTATTGGAATGGCATTGGTTAATGAAATTATATAGAATTTGCCCTGGCTGAGTGGCTCAGTTGGTTGGAGCATGGTCATGTACACCAAAATGTTGTGGGTTTAATACCTGGTCAGGGTACATACCTAGGTTATGGGTTCCATCCCCAGTTAGGGCATGTACATGAGGCAACTCATTGATGTCTCTCTCGCTCTTTCTCTCTCTCTCTCTCTCTCTCTCTCTCTCTCTCTCTCTCTCTCAAACTGTCTCTATCATTCTCCCTCCTTTTCTCTAAACATACCCTTGAGTAAGGATTTAAAAAATTATATAGGTTTCAATTATTGTTAAATATATTTAATAACTTTAATTTTCATGGTAGTTCCTAGTTTCATTATAAATATTTAATAAAACAAGTAAGAGTTTATTTTTTAAATATATTTTTATTGATTTCAGAAAGGAAGGGAGAGGGAGAGAGAGTTAGAAACATCAATGATGAGAGAGAATCATTGATTGGCTGCCTCCTGCACGACCCCCACTGGGGATCGAGCCTGCAACCTGGGCATGTGTTCTTGACTGGAATCAAACCTGAGATCTTTCAGTCTGCAGGCTGACACTCTATCCACTGAGCCAAACCAGCTAGGGCAATAAAGCAAGCAAGACTTTAGACACAAATTCAAACAAAAAATTCTGAAACATTTATTTGAAGTATACCTCCACCCTTGACATAGTATTTCTTAATTAATGCTCTAGCCAGCATCTTTAAAATAAAAAAAAACACAAAAAGCACTCGTAGTTGAAATTTTGGGACTGCATGAATTGCTGTTTATGAGACCTGATTTTCATGCAAAGCACCTAAGATAATGCAAAATAAAATTCTTTTCAACAGTGATAGTGAAGAGTCATCTCAAAATTTTTCCAATCCCAGTGCACCTTGTAGGGATAGACTTACTTGCCTGTTTTGTTTGGGAATTAAAAAACAAACAAACAAACATCAAAAGGAAAGGAGGCCAGATGAATACTTTTGCAGCAATTAGAAGTGCTGCATGTAGTGAACTGCTAAGTATCCATGACTAATCGAGATAGACAGGGCTGTCCGTTGCTAATCACAAAAGATATTGGCCTGTCCATAGGAGAGAGGCGTGGTTACATCAAAAAGGGCAGTCAACTACTACCAGGGCAAACTCTGTCTGGAGTGTCTGCGGATGATAAGACAAAAGGACTGAGATAAAATAAAAAGCAGTATTAACAATCTCTAAATAAGAATAATTATTTTGTGCTCATGTATGATATGAAAAGATGCTTTCTTTTGTTATCTTTTACAAGGTATATATTTAAAAAAAAACACTATTAAGTCATGAAATTCACTGTCATAAAAAGTTAGTCATGCATAATAATTGTTCCTTTTAATATTATAAAAGACTTAAAACTTTATAATTTTTGTATATTTCCTAAATAACCTGTAAATGCTAATTATATCCCAGTATCAGATCAAGTGCAGCACCCAGGATGAAACCAAATGGAACAGGTGGCTTGAACTTCTGTGGATGGTAACGCAGTTCTGTTTGTTTCTGGCATACCATTATTTATGTAAACATGCAATTAAGTCTTAGCTTATACTTCATAAATGATTCTTTTCTGCCAAACAGAAAGGGTTAGCTTTCTGTTTAGTTCTGTTGTTGTTGAGGCTTCTGTTTGGATACCACCTCTGGATTCTAGCAAATACCCTTTTTTTTTCAGAATTGGTAGTTGGAAATCTCTTTTTTTATGTGTTGTCACTGAATCATCTCTGTTCTCTGATTATTAGACTCTTTGGAAATGCCCTACTTTTCCATATCATTGCATAAGTCCACTTATCAAAGAATAACACAAAAACTGTCAAAGTTCAGAGGTTTATAAAAATGTATTTTTAAAATTTCAGAACTCTAAAAATTGAATATAATTAGAAAATTATGCTACAGTGAGTAAAATACTCAACAGAATTTTGAGGAAATGTTTTTTATTCCTTTCTATAAAATGCAACTACAATAACTTAGTTAAACAAAGAATACTATGAGCTAGGCTCACAGCTGGTAAGTGCAGTGGCAGTGGCGGGAGCCTCTCCTGCCTCCATAGCAGTGCTAAGGAGCAGCAAGCTAAGTGGTAAGGGGCAGTGAGCAGGCAAACAGTAAGGAAAGAGGGGTCCGGGACTGTGAGAGGGTGCAGGCCCAGTTGAGGGACAACCCCCCAATGCACGAATTCTGTGCACTGGGCCTCTAGTTTTACATAAGTGGGAACAGAGACATGGGAATTCAAGTACTTTCTTAAGATCACACAGCCATTTGATTTAGCAAGAATTTGAAGCTGTATGATTTGGCTCCAAAGTTCTTAACTTTCATTATCATAGTATTTTTTCCTTGTGGGGCAGAAGAGTGACAAAGTTCTTTGGCCAGAACTTTGACTTAGTAGGATAGGGTAAGCTTGACTTAGATTGCTATGGAATAAATGTAAGTATGGGTGTATTTTTAGTTTTGCTTTTGTTCTTTCAATGATTGCTGATACTCAGTTCCAGAGAGAGGACTCTGGAGACCAGGTATAGATTTTTGGTTGCCTGAAACAACTTTAAGTCTTATTAAGCCATGAAGAGATTAATATAAAGTAATGGCCTCAACTAGCTCACACCAAAATTCCTTTGAGTATTTACTTAACTGCCTTAGTACATTTATTCAATTCTAGGACACCATTAATTTTAGAATTTCTGGGTATACAGGAGGTTTAACTAAAATACTAGGAACTCATTGAATGTAAGATACCAGAAAATCTTGGAAATTTGAAAGCACATTGCTGTTAATCAATAACACATATCACTATAGTGTGTCTTTGTAGGTGATTTGCTGACTCTCAGGGGGTTGTCCATGACTGAACAAAAATATTTTGGAGAGGGCAGGACACAGATAATTAGCATAAACTTTCCTGAGATTGGCTGCTGAGAGCTTGATCTCATGAAAGTCTAATTTTATGATTTTTTTTTTCATCCTTAAAGGGTTGTTTTCCTCCTCAGCCTGAAGAAATCTTACCCCGTTCTCTTAACTGTCCAGACATGGACTGGTTATTACAGATCCTGGAAGCTTTGTGCTTTGGACGATGTTTTTACCTTGCCTTTCAGACCTGAACCAGTGACCATAGCCTTCCTCAAAATGTTCTTCTAGAGGCAACATTGCATTGACCTCTGAGAGTCCCAAATGAGCACATCCTTCAAGTGAAGTCTCCTAATTCTGGTGTTTGAGCCCGAAACCCGAGCATGTGCCCTGACCAGGAATGGAACATGACCTCCTGGTTCATAGGTCAGCACTCAACCACTGACCCACGCTGGTCGGCGCTGCATGCAGTTCTTTTCTTCCTACATAAATGTGAGACATTTTAACCTATTGAACAAAGCCAATGATGAGTTATTTCTTGCACATTTATTTTTTAAATGGTGCTATTGACCTCCAAACATTTAATCATTTCTACTCCAATTTGGGCTATAGGTGCCCTAGGTATTTCATTGCTCTTGGAGGTACCTTAGTACATAAAGAAGCCTGTTGTACATGGTCTTCACCAGGCTTTGCTATCTTAATCACATGTAAAGTCAGGATTTCCTAGATTTTGGGTGACATTTCATTTGACCTTCAGATGGTTTTTCTTATTATTAATCTACTTCTATGAAGAATATTATCTTTTATAGCTGAGGCATGATTCTAAGAAATTTTATGTATTAATTTAGTGTTTTTAACATTTTAACAGTTAACCTAAGAGGTTAAAGAACTTACTCATAGTAATCAGTTTGCAGTAAAGCCAGGTTTTAAGTTCGGGCAGTTTAGGTAGAGTTTGTGCACTCAATCGCCATGCTTTACTGCTGTGAAAAAGGAAGGTGGTTTTAGAGTTGGGGTCAGAGAATTAAGGTATTTCATGTCTCATAATCTCAGTATCCTCTATGATTCACATGTATCAAAAGGTCCACTAGAATTGAGAGTTGTGAAGCAGATGTGAAGGGGGTGGCAAAAGTTTGGTCAGAGATCTCCCGTAGGTATGATTTTTTCCTATCAACACTCAGATAATCACAGACTATGTTATAGAATGAGAGGGAACCAGGGTGTTGAGGACAATGAGAGAGGGTGATCAGGTAAGCAGACATCAGGATGAGTAAAGACGAGAAGCTTCCAGATGACTGTTCATATGGAATGTCAAAGAATGATAATTTTCTCAGTATGTGAAAGATGCCATTTTGTTATATTTCACTAGAGGCCTGGTGCATGAATTCATGCACGGGTGGGGTCCAGCCGGCCCTGGCCCTGATCGGGGTGGGGGGGGGGGCAATTAGGGGCGGGACTGGTGGGGTGAAGGGGCTGCAGGTGGTTGGCTGCCTGGCCCTGCCCCCTGATTGAATTCTGGGTCGAACTCCTGGTCAAGGGGACAATTTGCATATTAGCCTTTTATTATATAGGGTTAGTGAGATATGTACATCTCTACGGTGTGCTGAGTAGAATCTGAGTTTTCTGATCCAGGATGTCTGTGGATAAGTGAAAAGGTAAAGGATGCTGTAGCTGGTTTGAATCTTAAAGAAGCATAGGTTGGTGAGAGGAAGAGTAATTTGTGGTGTAGACATCATATGCTCAGAAAGCAGGATTTGACCAAAAGTTTCAAGCCAGAATATGGTCCCAGAACAGCTAGTTAATGGGGTGCCTTGGATATGTTGGTCAGGGACAGAATGATAATTCTACCACTGTGATAGAAGTGGCTTCTGCCAGAAGGACCATTCAGACTTTCCATTTGAAGTGACTTATCAACTAATTCTCTCTGATTTAGTTGTAGGCATATTTGATAAGGCTGTTCTTGTTTATAACTTGAAGTAGATTGGAAAACTGCAATGATTTCTCTGACAAGATTTTAAACATAGAAAAAATTGCCAAGATCAGCCTAATATATAGTTCTTTTATTGCACATAAATTCTTCTGCCAAAATCAAGGAGCAAAAGAGGGGTTTTGTCCTGTTTTGACTTTTATTACTTCAACAACATTTTAAACTATTTTTTTATAGCTTAGAACCTCTCTGAACATATTGTAAGGAGTCACTGGGCACAAGCTGTATAAAAGAGTTATGCAAAATAATCACAAAGTCTAGGATGCTCCCAGGTTTAGTGCATTTATTTCACTATCAACAGACTCATTTTGGTACGAAGCAGAATTTTGGTCTTCTACTCCTGTGTCCTAAATATACCTCAAAACCTTCTCTTTCTCCCCATTCCCATTGTTATCCCCTTGACTCAGGTCACCATCAACTCTGCCTGGAATGCTGCACAGATTCCTAACTGGTCTCCCTATTTTTCATCTTAGCCGCCCTCCTGCTCTTTCTCCACATCGCAGCTAATGCCATCTTTCTAATGCAGAAATGCAGTACCTCTATTTAAAGACTTTCCATTCTCCATATTTTGCTTAGTTAAAAAGTCCAGGGCCTTTTCTCGATCAGTTTATCTCTCTAGTCTTCTCTCTTAACTAGAGGCCCGGTGCACAAAAATTTGTGCACTCGGTGGGGGAGGTCCCTCAGCCCGGCCTTTGCCCTCTCATAGTCTGGGACCCCTCAGGGGATGACCACCTGCTGGCTTAGGCCTGCTCCCCGGGGGATTGGGCCTAAGCTGGAAATCAGACATCCCTCTGGCAGCCCAGCAGCCCTCAGGGGATGTCCACTTGCCAGCGGGGAGCAGGCCTAGCTGCAGTTGGACATTCTTAGCGCTGCTGAGGAGGCAGGAGAGGCTCCAACCACCACCACTGTACTGGCAGCCGTCAGCCTGGCTTGTGGCTGAACAGAGCCCCCCCATGTGGGAGCACACTGACCACCAGGGGGCAGCTCCTGCATTGAACATCTGCCCCCTGGTGGTCAGTGTGTGTGTCATAGTGACCAATCATTCCTAGTCTTTCTGCTGTTAGGGTCAGTTTGCATATTACCCTTTTACTATATAGGATAGAGGCCTGGTGCCTGGCCAGGGTGCCTGGCCAGCCTGGATGAGGGGCTGATGGCTGTTTTCAGGCTGGCCACACTCCCTTTAGGGTGGGGGTCCCCACTAGGGTGCCTGGCCAGTCTGGATGAGGGGCTGAGGGTTTTCAGGCTGGTCAAGCTTGCCGGCGACTGAAGCTCCCAGCCTCTCCTTTTTTTCTTTTTTCTTTTTAATCTGGGATTTATTTACCTTCTATAATTGAAACTTTGTTGCTGTTCCAGCTCTGAGGCTACGGCCTGCTGAAAGCAGGTATCTGGGGTTCGTTTAACTTCTATAATTGCAACTTTGTTGCTTAGAGTAGAGCTCAGAGCCTGGCTGCATTCCTCCATTACTGGAGCAAGCAAGCCTCCTGCTCGCTTCAGCTGCGTGGGTGCTGGCCGCCATCTTTGTTGGCAGTTAATTTGCATATCTCACTGATTAGCCAATGGGAAGCATAGCGGAAGTACAGTTAATTTCAATCTTTGTCTATTATTAGATAGGATGTCTAGGACTTGATTAGAAAACTCCCCTCATCTCTATCCTGTTTCCTTTCTCCTACCCAATTCCTGATTCCCCCTTCAAGTTTCAGTTTGGATGCTTTTTCCTGTAAGAAGACTTATTATTCCTTTTAGACTAGTTTAGATATTCCTTCTTTGTGTTCCCAAGCACCCTGTACTTATTACTTTCTCATTAAAATGTTCAACAGATCTTGAAATCACTTGCTTCTTCAAATAGAGTATACACCCTTTGAAGTCAATGTCCACATCATGTTCATTATTGCATTTCCAGTGTTGAGCACAATGTCTGGTATCCAGTAGGTGATCATATGTCATTGATATATTGAACGTGATTTGACATTACTCCACTGCAATATTTCTCAGTTCTCTTGGGTAAAGAGTACACAGTATCAGTTTTAGATGATTTTTTAAGACATAAAGCTTGGCTTTATCATGAAACTAGAGGCCTGATGCACAAAATTCGTGCAAGGGGCTCGGCCCTCACAGACCCAGCTGCCTTGCGGCCCTGTGGCCTCACAGCTCCACCCACTGGTCATTCTGGAAGGTTGTTCAGGAAGATTGTTCCAGAAGGTCGTTCTGCCATCTGGTCTAATTAGCATATTATCTCTTTATTATATAGGATAATCTGGAAGTGTCTAATGTATTAAGCTGATTACTCTGTCCCCCTGAATCAGAAAAGTTCCAGTTCCCACTCTTCAGAGGCAGTCTTCCAATTTTAACTGTGTTTCTCTCTCACTCAGAAATGTTCCTGGGCCAGCTCTCCAGAGATTCCAGCCTGTCTTTATTTATTTATTTATTTATTGGCTTGTCTTTAAACCATCTTTCTCTTGCTTTTAGCTCCCATTATCCTTGGATTTCACCTCTGACTCATCAAGCTTTCCTCTTACTCACATATCCACATCCATATGGCATGAAAATTTTTCTCTAAATAGTGCTTTGTGTTTTGGTCAAAATCTGGGCCATCAAAATTCCACATATAAATCCCATTAGGTAACATATAAACAAACAGATATAAAGCCAAAGAGTTTATGCAAATACACGTGTCTGGGGAGAAATTTGTAATCCAGGATTGGCAAGGATAGGCTAGGCTGCATGTGATTAAGAAGCAGGCGTTGCAGGTGGGACACAAAAGTCTGTAGCTGCCATTTCAGGATACCTGAAAATACAACAGGTATTCCAAAGTATAAATGCATTTTTTTCCAAAAGCAGGTCAAATTCAAAGTAAATGATTGCAAATTCTCAAATGTCTTTGAATTGTATTTTTATTTTAAACACTAGCCTTAGTGTGGTGATCACAGTATAAGGTATATAAATGTGAAAGCACTATCTTGTACACCTGAAGCTAATAGAATGCTGACTACCAACCATACTTAAATAAAAAAGAAAATAAACACTGATTTTATAAGGTTTTTTTTAATGACATTATGTAGCTCTGTATACACTGATTTATAGGCAGATCTTATACTGACACAGTTATAAATGAGCCAAATAGGAAGTATGGTTATAATTTTATACAGACAGATTTTTTTTTCATCTATAGCGTTGGTATCATCTTTATTTTCCCCAAGATAGCCCTTGGTTAAGTGATATTTTAAGAAGCCACCAAGAGACAGATAACAGCATCTGATTACTTTAGGGTTAATCATTAGCAACATGATTGTGCTAGTGACATTGTTTATAGTGTTCAATTAAATGCCAATTTAATGACACTCCACATTTAAACAGCACTGCTGAGCTTTATGTAGTTCCAGGCCAGAGGATTGACCAGCTGTCCACCCTTGCTGACCCACCGCATGCCTTTCCTTCTATCTTACAAGGATGCAGGTAATTGCTAGTCCTGAAGGAAACTCAGACAAGCTATTGTCTGGCTGTGTCCACAATGCCTTTCTTAATAGGAAATGAATTGGCGCTCTTCGCAGTGCCAGCTATCCAACAGAAACCTGGGCTTGAGTGTCATTACCCTAGGACTTCTGTTTCATGAAGCCTTGGCTGCATACTCGACATTTGCAGCTCTTTATTACACCTTGCATTCTGAGAGGAATAATGGTTGCATTACCACTGACTAAGCAGCTCAGGTTATCTCTCCACCCAACCAGCTCACTTGGGCTTTTGGAAATTGGGTTTCCATACCTGAAAAGTATTTCCATTCCAAGAGTGAGAGCACACAAACTGACCAAATGCTAATATTCAGCTACTGATAATTTTAACTGCCAGCCCTTGGTAATTTGCATTTAGGAAACCATTTTGAACCAAAGTGCAACTAATGAAATGCATCTTTTACTAATAGAGTTCTATAAATATGCAATGTTTTGCTTATTCAAATATCCTTATGTGGAAGACAACAAACGTGAGGTCATTTTTGCCCCATAGTCTCACTAGCTACTTGTTCAGATATATTTTACAGAAGACCTTAGATTAAAATTCTGGAATGTTACTGTATCTTGAAGGTATCAATCCCATCCCCCTCCTGATTTTTTTAATGAAGTCAAGCTGGTTATTTTTCCTGTTAAAGAAGATACGTGAGATACAGTCTCTGTCAGAGGAGATCAATCTAGTAAAAAAGAGAGAGGGAGGGAGGGAGGGAGGGAGAGAGAGAGAGAGAGAGAGAGAGAGAGAGAGAGAGAGAGAGAGAGAAATAAACAGAAACAAATAATGCAGTGTAAATAGGATGATAACGAAAGTGATATTAAACTGGGCAATACAAAGGAGAGAGGCATTCTTGTCAAAACAACACAGGAAAAAAGAAAGGAAAGACGTACAGAAAAAAAATGGGTTGAATTGCCAATATGAGGTTATTTAGCTCTTGGTTCATAAAGCTATATAGTCAGAATCTAGAGTATAAGTTTTTAATTGTACTACACATCACCTATGAGCAAAATCTGTGAAAAAGAATTGCAACAACTTGAGTAATGTGAGAATAAAGGTCTCAATTGAATTCCTAATATAATATATAATATACAGCAAAATCTGACATATAGCAATTACAAACATTTTATATAATTAGTAATTATTCTTATGGAAGGTAACCAAATGTTTTCTATTGAGAGTATATTTTTATTAAAAAACATCTACCTCCATCTCTCTATCTCTAATTGTATCTCTATCTATATTTATCTATCTCTACCTCTACCTATCACTCTATCTCTCTATCTCTATCTCTATCTCTATCTCTATCTCTATCTCTATCTCTATCTCTATCTCTCTATCACTACCTATCTCTCTCTCTACTCTATCCATATCCATATCCATATCCATATCCATATCCATATCTATATCCATATCTATGTACTCTATTTGGAGAAACAGAGAGAGTGTCATATATTATATACCAGATATTAATTCTATAGGAGATCTATCAAGGAACCCTATTTTATGGCAAACTACATTTTGAGAAATTCTATTTTAACTAAGTTATAAGAAGAGACAAACTATACTTTAATACACTGGTTTACGATGGGTACACCTTTTTTATCACTTCTAGCTATTCAAGTGAGAATTTAATTAAATGTTTCTTACTTGAATAAATAATCTAATAAAATGAGACGAGTGATGTCTAGTGACTGGAGGGGACTGTCTTTGGTGATTGATGGCTCTGTGAATGCAATGCTGAATCTTATTTTACACTGCATTTCGACCTTTAAGTAGTGTTTGATCTCAATCAAAGCCAGTCCGAATCAGAATATTGAATCAGTATTCGTGGGGTGGAACATAGTAATCTGGTTATTTTTCCTCTAGGATTTTAGATCAATTATTAGAATTAATAACATTTATTTTTTAAATATATTTTTATTGATTTCAGAGAGGAAGGGAGAAGGAGAAAGCGAGAGATCGAAACATCAATGATGAGAGAGAATCATTGATTGGCTGCCTCATGCACATCCCCTGCTGGGGATTGAGCCCATAACCCACGCATGTTTCCTTGACTGGATCGAACCTGGGACCCTTCAGTCCACAGGCCGATGCTCTATCCACTGAGCCAAACCAGCTAGGGCAATACCATTTCTTAATTTGTGAAACATTATCATTATAACTCCATGTAAAATTTCTTCCTTGTGTAATTATATTTTATTCCAATTCCTATATTTTATCCCTTTTTTTTGGTAACCATCTACCACTCCCTTCTTACCCTTACCCATCCCTCAGCCTCTTTTCTTCTTAGGCTGTTTCTGTCTTCAAAGAAGCCCTATCACACAGAATCAAAGATAGTCCCATGCTGGCTCCACAGTCTGGTCCATGGGAAACAATCCTGTGTTCTTTGCCCCAACAGTCTCTGTCTCCTCACACTGCACATCTTCGCATCCTGCTTCAAAGCACACAGGTAGCCCACCTTTGCTCCATGTATTTCCAGGCAAAAGTCAGAAACTAGACTTCTGTGTCCACCACTGTGAGGTGAGTTTTAAGTTCTCCTAATGGCAAAGAATGAAGCACCCTCCCCAACTCCTCCTATGGACTAGGACTCATGAGAAAACCAATCCCTTGATACATACAGAAAATTCCCTCTCCAGTATTTATATCATCAATGTTGGTAAATGGTGTTAGAAATTACATGGTGTTTCCTATAATCTTTGAAAGATGTTTATCCTGAACTGGAAATTCACCTAAATTCTGTTTTGATTATCTTAGTACTTTATCCAAAACATCCATAAGAAATGAGGAAATAAAATATTTTTGCAAACCTGGATATATTCAGCATAGCATCTTCTGGTCTCTGTATGGTAAATAAGAGATGTAACATCTATAGTGGTTCTGCCTCTGCTAATATCCTGGTACACTTAGTCATCTATTTAAAAGGGCATCAAATGTTTTATCCAGTTTTGTTTGAATTTTTCTTGTGAGAACAAACTATCAGTTTGGTGTACTCTAACACATAAGTGTATATTAAGAATAGTTGTGTCAAGTATTTTGAATAACATGATTATTGGGATCTATCTATCTATCTATCTATCTATCTATCATCTATCTACAAACTTAAGATCCATGTTTAGAAATATCAAGCATAAGGGTCAAGAAGCTAAAAGAAAATAAATTGAAACTCAGCAGCCATAAACAATGAAAAGAAGGGTGTAGGAAAAGAAGACTGGATTACAGGTAACATGAGAAGATAATTTCTACCCCTCAAAATTTAGGATCCATTACTTCTATGAGAGAAACTGTAAATATAGTTGCTTTGCAAATTATTTATTTAATATTTTTATAGGTGAATAATAAACTTCAAATCATTACATAGTATAAATTAGAAATAGTTTAAAAAACGTATTTTCCTAGAAGGAAAAGCTGTACATTTTTAAACTGCAGTGATTCTTTCTAGCGTGTTCTACTTGGTAGGTTAAGCATAGGATAGATGAAATCTCATTTTTTTAAATACCAATTTTGTGTTATGTTTAGAATAGCTGCCAGTTTTAGTAATAGTAGAGCTCTGTTGGGAATTTCTTCTTTCAAATTAATATCTTAGCATTAAGGTTAAAAAATAATAATAATTCAGATTCAGGGCCTGAATGGATCAGGTAAATATGTTACAGGTTTAAAACTTACTACTTGTTTATAAAGGTGCTATGATTCTGAGTCTGATGGAGACCTTTAACATAGTTAACAACCTCTGGTGACATCTGTTCCCTGCAATCTATGTACCACTAATGAATCCTATTTTGCCTAAGTCATGCTTATACTGTGCTAAAGGACTTTTTTTTAAAAAAAGTTTTTCCAATCCTAATGTCTGATGGGCTGTTAGAGAAATGAAAATCTTTAACAAAATCAAGAAAATCAAGTCTGGCACCTGTTTAAATGGTTATTTCACAATATGTTGAAAAAATCAAGCTTAATCGTCCATGAATGCATTTCTGAGTCTCACATTGGTCCTTGGGTGCATATAACACAATACAGAGATATGCAAGTGATACACCTGCTGGCTTATTTGAGACAGTTCTCTCTGTTAATGTTATGAATGATTTTATAGTGGCATTTGGATGAGTATAACTGATAAATCCCAGTCCACTTGCTTTCCAAGTTCACTACTTAGCATTCTTTAATTCACTGGTCTTAAAGCATTTTGAAATTTAAGGATAAAGTTAAAGGATTGAGATTTTAAAGTTCAACTATGAAATGAGACCTGGAGAACAGGTTAATTTGGGGCTAGCTTAAGATCATTTATCATTTTACAGGAAAAAAATTGAGGTGATGCAGATAGAACTGATAGGTGATTGATGTCAAGATAACTGGTTGTGAGAGCATCACTGGAACACAAACTCCTCACCCTCCTCCCATCCACAGCTCTGTCTACAAAACTGAATCCAGCTATTTAGAGATGAGAGAAATATACTTCCAGTCTTAAATCATCAGACATTTACTTAAAACAAGCATAAACTAATAAGTTGTACTGCCTTAGGTCTGCGACTTTCATTCTTATTCATAAATAACACTTCACACATACTAAATGGTTGATAAATATTTGTTGAAATGAATTAAATTTATTCAAGGATAAATATAGTATAACTTAACTTTCCAAGGCTTCACTACATTAATATTAATTCATGAAATTCACTAGCTCTGAGGTTCTACCTACTCAGGAATGGTATCTGTCCTTTACTTAAAAACTGTTGATTCTGAGAGACCCCAAAGCAAGTGGTCTCCAATGTGTTCAAGAAAATGTCATCTCATGCTGTTTTGCTTTGAATCAAGTAGCCTCATTTGTATCTCTGCTCTCTGAACCTGTCATTTTAATACTGCCCCACAGGGCAGTGACATCCTGCTATCGTGGCCACCATGCCCTACCAAATGCCGAAGGAGTTCTATTATTAGGGATGCAGGTGGGAGAATGACTCTCCCCACATTTCTGTGATTCTTCTCTCCCCCCAGCACTGCTAGGTCACACAAGCTAGTGAGTGGAGGAGCTAATGTTTAAAGTTAGTCTGGCTTTAGTCTCTGAGCACCTACCCTAAACTGGAGTGTGGCAATGACATTCTTTCTTCCACATTCTCCTCCAGTCTCTGGGGATCAGGCACAAACATACCTTTCTTCCATTTTCAGCCAAACAAACATTTGCTTTTAAATTTATTGAATAGGTCCTTTGTAGGAGAATGAACTGGAATGGGCTTCCTCTAGTTTCATTTTCTATAAATATCCAGCTCTGCTCCAACTTCTAACCCAACTCATTGCAATAAAACAGCAAGCTCTTTTATTTTGTGATATTATTTTATACTTATCTTTGTATTTTTATAATGACTTATTGATATGAGAAACACAGTCTTATTTTGAAAAGCCAAATAGCACTATTCAATTGTTTGTTATTCTATGATACATATCTTTTTATGATGCTGCTGCATTAACAATAACTAACATTTAAGTGACTTAAAATGCTATTTATAGCTCATGGGTGTGCAGGTCAGCCAAGGCAAGTCACATGACTTAGCTCAGAGCTAGCAGGGAAGGATGGATATCCCCCTAGTCCAGCGGTTCTCATCCTGTGGGTCACGACGCCTTTGGGGGTCGAATGACCCTTTCACAGGGGTCGCCTAAGACCATCAGAAAACACATATATAATTACATATTGTTTTTGTGATTAATCACTATGCTTTAATTATGTTCAATTTGTAACAATGAAATTGGGGGTCACCACAACATGAGGAACTGTATTAAAGGGTCACAGCATTAGGAAGGTTGAGAACCACTGCCCTAGTGTATTAGGAGGTACCACAGAGTTAGGATGCAAAAGGTTTGGGTGTAATCCTGTTACAGGGACAGGATGAAAAGGTAGAACAATAATCCATTTTACCACAGTTGAGAATAATGGCAATGACAATAGTGATGATGATGATGATGATGATGATGATGATGATTAGGATATAAGCAACATTAAGCTATATTCACCCTGAAATTTTTATTCTTAATGTTAAAGACCTAATAATGCTTACACAAGCTGTTTTCATGAAAGCTGGTGTGTTTGCAGGAATCAAAGCTTATACTGTTGCTATTATTATTATTATTATTATTATTACCATTTATTCACATATTTGTGTTTTTCTACCTTTAATGATGCGATAGAATACTGAGCTCTGACAGTTCTTTTGTCCGTGCAAAGAATATTTTCACCCAGCTCAATGTCCTCTGCTTAGATTAAGATAAAGAAAACACATTGGTTCTATCTTATGGAAACAAGGATGAATGATAGCTTATTGGATCAATAAAAAATTGTTGCCATTTGGAAAAGAATATGCACAATGGACAACAATTTGCTTGACACTTTTAAGTTTTTATGTTTCCGTCGTATACTGCATAAGTGTTGCATTTATTCATTGCTATCAAGATAGAAGAAAATAAAAGTTACCCCATTAGTACCATAGAATTGTATTCCAATATGTTTCATTACCTGAGGGACATTCCACAAGCTATGAAATTCTCAATAAAATTGGAAACCTCATTGAATTGTCTCACACTGAGTTGAACACCAATAAAACTACAATTTCATTGGCAAGTGCTGGCCAGCAAAAATTGGAATCACATTGATTTATATTATCATAGTTTAATATCTTTTAACAGACATTGTCCCTAGGTTCACCCCTCAAATAACTTTCTTCTATCTTTAAACCTACCGCTTCTGTGGGACTTCTTTCCTTAGGAATCTCATCTATTCTCATGCTTTAAGCACCAATGAATCCTGAAATTGTACCTCTAGACCAACATTTCAGTCTCCTTGACAATCTGTCTTACATATCCTACAAGGAACTGAAACTTGGCAGGTTAAAAAACAAATCCATTCATATCCTCTCCTCAATATTTCCCAAAATGTGCAATTCCTCTTGACTTTTTCATTTCTGTAAATAGGTCTAGTGTATTAAACTTGGAGCTCTTATCCTCCCCACATCTCTTTATATTTAATCAATGCAAATTCTGTGTCTACAGCGCATAAATATTTTATCTCCACATTTTTATTTTTAGTGCAATTCTTCTACTGCAGAACCTTCTAATTCTCAAATTCTTTGAAAAATCTTTCCAGGTGTAGTTCTCAGGTTTACTTCTCTTGCTTTCTTAATTCATCTGTAACATCCCACTGTTGATTAAGCTTCCTAAGGTGCATTTCTTCTGCTACTCCAAATTTTATCTATCTGTGGGGTCTACTTCAAGTGTCATTAACTTGGATATGACTTTTTCTAGTGTCATAACCATATATAATGTCTTGTTCTTATGAATTTCCTTGTGAATTTTATCATTCACATATTGCCACCCAGGATTGATCATTTTTCAAATGTGATCAATTTTGTGTTTGTGCCTCCATTTTCCCCTACTAGCACAAGATTGTCTCCTGATGCCGAAAAGAATGCCACTTATCTTTCTATCCTATTATTTGCACATAAAAGATGAACTTTCTTACTAGATTTAATCAGCATCTCAATTCAGGCCCTGTGAATTCACACTTTATTTCTAGAAAAACCAGTATCCTTATTTTTCTCCCAATGCTTATGCAATTGAGAAATTACCTAGAGTCACAGCAATACACAGAACATAAGTGCTTGCAAGTAACTATTAAAATTCTTTTGCTTTGATTTATTGGAAAGCATTTTTCCCCCAAACCGTGGAAGACATTAATGTCCTCTGTTGGGATAAAGTGCCCATTAAAAATATTGGAGGTTGTTCTCTCTGAAGAGCTGGGGTATTGGATCAGAGGCTCCTGTCATTGACAGACTTGATATAAGTACCTTCCACAGAGTAGATGTTACATATCTTTTGCATGAATTTACTTGGATGGCATTGATTTTAAAAGTGGTGTGTTTTTGGTAAAAGTAAATGAGGCATCCCACTTTGTCTTAAAATTTGGTAAAACCTTGATTTGCAGGAGAAAAACAGGGAGATATATAATTTATATGCCCATTAATTCTTTAGCTAAGTATCCTCCACAGTTGCTGTTTTCTGTTTCTCTTTATTACCCAATCTAAACCAGCATGAACTGTTTCTCCCATGAGACTTAGAGTTGAACATGTGCTGAATCTTGCAAGCATATTTGCTATGAAAATAAAAATAAGTACGGCTCATTTGAGATGATCTCTTATTTTCTTGGCTGTTTTTTGGGTTGCCTGATTCTGATAGTACATGCTCTCCCTCAGCTTCTAGTTCATGAATTGACAGTAAATAAACCATGATTCTCTGGTGCGAAAATGGACAATTCAGCAATTAAAGACACAGAAAATGGAGATAGTATATTTACTTTAACACTGCCTCCATTATTCTAAATCCCTTAACAACAGTAATAAAATATTTTAAAAGAGCTCTCAGATGCAGTAGAAATTTAATTTTCTTCTCAGAAAGGGGAATGTGTTCATAACTCACCAGAGAAGACAGAGCTTATAAGTTATTCAGTTCTTCTTATTGTGATAAAATTGGGGTACAGAGTTATTCATTTTTTCTTTCAACGCGGTTGATACACATAAAGATAAATAATTGAAGTAAAAATTAATGCATGATTTACAAACTGTTACTTTGGGAAATATAAAGTCTTGGTGGTTTTAATATTATAGATCAGAATCTCTCTCTCCCTGTTTTCATCCTCATCCTACAAAAGGCTTTACTGATGCTCAGATGTGAGAGTGCAGTGTCTGGAGGGGTATGCCAGATAACAGGAAGCAGCTTTTATCTAAGCTACATTCACACCGGTCGTGAAGCTAAGCACCCACTCACCTGTGGGATGAGCTTTTCAGATAGTCACTCTTCATCTTTGCTTTACTTGCTGTATAAGCCACTGAGTGCTTCCTGGTACAGGAGATTTGGGAGGAATGGGCCACATTATCCTTAAAGAACTGTTTTTGGCCAGTGTTGTCTAATGTCAGTCACAGCATTGCAACAGATATTCAGGAAACATCATCTCTAAACAATGCCATTTCCATTGACATCAAGTTTAAGTGTGAGAGATGTTGATGTTTATGTAGAGTTTAAGTATGTTTTTAAATATACCCTTTTTCTTATTATAAAAGTAATTTGTGGATTTAGAACCCTGGGAGAATTTTACAAATACTTAGAAGGAAACAGCATTTCCCATACCATCGATAACATTGCCATGTGTTTTATTTCATTTATTTTACTATGCATGCACATAGATATATGTCTATGACCATATATGTGTGCATTGAATATTACATTTCAGTATATGTATGTATACATATGTATGTACACATGTATAAATGTATGTATTTGAAGATTGCATTTTCCTTTTATATTGTTGTTAGAAATATTCTCATGTCATTAATTGTGAAAAATATTACACAAATGGCTGTATAACAGTCCAATGACAGATATACTCTGATTAAGCTATCCATTCTTCTATTATAAAACATTGATTTTTTTGTCTGTTTTTATTATAACATGTGCTATAGTGAATTAACTTCTAAGGAAAGTTAATTTTATATAGTGAACTATCTTCTTTCAAAGTTTACCATATTCTAACTAGGTTACAGTTTCCATAGTAAAGACAGTTCTTTTTATTAAAAACATACCAAAATATTCCTTGTGATACATGATACAGGTGAAATTATTTGGCACTTTAAAAACTGTAGGTCCCTTTCTCACATTAATTAGTCCTTTTTTTATCTGGCTGTCTTTTTCTGACTCTGTTTAATAACTCCTGTCTGAAACTGCTTCCTTCTAGAACTCTGTAAGACTATGCTATATAGGTTGATCTCTTGTCTGTATGAACAATTTTTGTTTTCTTCTGCTCATATTTCAAGTAACACCCACCATGTAGTACTCCGTCTTCTTTCTGGAGGAGCTTCATTCTGAAGACACCAATAACCAATGCCATATGAATTAAACCTATCTTTGTTTACACACATCTCTTACTATTAGGAAAGACCCTGAGTCGTAGAATACACTACAATTTTCCCTCTTTCTATATACTGAACACAATACTATTAGCTCTGCTACTACTGATAATAGCAATGCTCAGGGGCCATTTACAATATATGCCAAGTATTGTGCAAAGTACTTTCTTTTTATTCATCTAAATTAGCCTTCAAAAAATTCCATGAGAGGGGTATGGTTATTCTTATTTCACAAATAAGGGATATGATTCCCAGGGTGCTATTTGGCCAAGGCCTATATGACCCTAAAGAGCAGATATAACCTATTACACTATCCAGGTGCATCATAATCCATACATTGCGCAGAGAGCATTGCCATATTCAAAAATAGCTCCTTTGTAAATCAGGTATTTTTTTTCTTAATAACTAATACAAAACTCAATACAGAGCTTAACCATGGACTCCAACAACGATCCAGAGAGAAAGTAATTCAGAATTTGAACATGAAATGTGAGAGGATAGATCGTCTCCTTATTAAACTTCATTAGCTCCTTAGTCCCATACTTGAGTGCATCCCTTTCCAATGCACAAGACATGCTTTCATTATCCCATTCCACTCATTCTTGTCCTCCTCAGCCAGTGGGGCCTGGATGCTGGATGTGGGCTGGGCATGTTGATGAATGAACAACGCAGACCTGCAGATGTGTAGAGCTGTGGGGCTCAGCTTTGCTGGTAGTATGAGTCCATTCCAGGAAAAATGTCCTGTTTTGGGCTATGTGGCTCCCCGTTCACCTCCTTTGTTTACTTCTTATGGCTCCAGAATCCCTCGCTTTCTCCTTCCACATCTGTTGTTACTTTTGACTAATATTTCTCTCCTGCAGAATGTAGTCTCACTATCATTCATTCTTCTGATTAAGAAAGAACCTGATGACTCTCTTGCAGTTTTCCTTCTAGGAAGGTTACTTTATCTGTTAGCAACAAAGAAACAACACAAATTTAATTTTTAAAAAGATGTGGCCAAAATTCTGTTGGAGTGAGGAAGCCCTAAGCATACAGTCCCCATAGCAAAGGGGTCTAATTGTTAAAAGCATCAGCTGGGAGTGTAGACCTGGACTTGGTCCCAGCTCCCTCACCTGCTCAAGTCTGTCAGAGGCTCAATGCCCACATGTTTAACATGGAAAAGCTGTGAAATTTAGCTGTATTTCATAGTATAGATTGCAATTAATGTCTTCTTTGTTTTGTAGCAATGAGCAAAGAGGGAAAGTGGAAAAGGAAGCCCTGATAGTAACGGAATGGAGTACTGCTCAATACTCAGCTAGCTGGGGTGCTGTAGGGAACCCTACAAGGTCAGTAATTGCTTCCTAGTTAACTGTCAGTAAATACATGCAGTCTGATTGAATTTGGGTCTACTAGCCAAAGATAATTATTGCATTTTAAAGTGTATTAAAATTGTCCTTCACCTTGTCAAATTGCTAAATTTGAAAAATGCTAGTATGATTTTCACTTCAGGTTATTTCCTTGATCCCTCCTCACATTCATTCTCTTCCTTGCTGGCTGCTGAACTTCATGTTACCTCTTTAATTTTGCATCTTTGTTTCCTAGCATACGCTCATTTGCATTTCTAAAATCAGATGTTCCTTTCGTATAACACAGTATCCTAATTAAAATATTAAAAGCTGCTTTTTGAATGAAGAGAATTTACATTGCAATGAAAAATGCTCCGAGTGATACAGGATGTTTTCTTTCTATATTTCAGTGACACTTTCTCTCTAAATTATTTCAAGTCAGGAAGTTAACCCTCTCAGCCCTTAGAGAGATTAAAAGTCTGGGGGAGAAATAAGCAACCAAAAGAACTGTGGCAAAAGAAAAATGTTGTTGAATTCACAGTAAAATTTTGTAAAAAAAAAAATAAAATATTTTAATGTACTTGTTTTCTAATTAACTCCTACCAACGTGTCATGTTTTCTCTAATGATTGATTGATTAACTCATTTGGCCTTTATGTGCAGAGTAGATTTATCACGTTATTTGGCTCATTCTTCTCTTTACTCGGTGGAAATCCTTTCTCTTGTTTCCTTTTCCTTTTCCTTCCCAACCCACCCCCGCGCCCCCCGCCATCTCCATTCTCATCCCACTCATGCTTGCTGAGATGCTTGAGTAAATCCTTAAAATTTCCTGTAAGTATCTATGCATCTATATGTTTTTTATGTTAACTAAATGATGCCTTATTCTGTTTCCTACTCTCCTTACCCAAGGACCTGGAACTGAACCCAGCAAGGCTGGGCCAGCTTCCTCACTCTAGAATGCTTTCTCACCACTTCCTCAGAAGCATGTAATGCCATTCTCCTCTTGAATTTTGCGATTGCAATGGGAATAAGTGATAGGTCATCAGGCTTTGTTTCCTAAGAGTATTTGATGCAGCCCAGAACCTCATTGTCCTGAGGGACAAACACGGAAGAAGGGGTCAGGAGAGTCAGGGTGCTGCATGAGGCCAGTTTGAGTCAAAAGAAAAGAAAGGAGAAAAGGTCATATTAAAGAAATGAAGTTTCTGAGTGCTTATACCTAGAATAGTGTATTTACATGGTGAAGTACCTTGGTGATGTTAAATCTTTATTGCATTCCTGAAAATCACGGAACGTACATTGTATCATTTTTCATAAATTAAGGGATTCACTTTTTCTGGTCTTTTTTCTTTACTACAGTTGTACAAATCTAGAAAATCATCTGATGCCAAAATTTCTGATTCGGGTCCGAGTTCCTTGTCTTACGAAATCGAAGAATGAGTTCACGGACAAAGACGGTAAGTGGACTCAAAGTTTATCGAGAGATAGATGGGCTTCCTGCCGCAAGGAGCAGCAGGGAGGGGGCCCAAAGCAGGCTACCAGTGACGCCTCTTTGTCTCAGGTTCCAATGTCCCTTGAGCCAGTCCTGGAAAACCTCTTGCTATGTCTGTGTAGTTGTCCGCATTTATTCAGCTTCCCACCCTAACGAGGCTGTAGGCTCTAAAAAAGCAAAGGCTCTTTTCTACCTTACCTATGACTGTATTCCAAGCCACTAGTAAAGCACTGTGCACATAGTAGGGTTAATAAATATTTGTTCCATATATGAAGAGTGATCATAAAAGTGGATGTTCTCCTTGTGCAATTAACATAATAGCATGAGTATTTCTCTATGTTACAGTATTTACTTTTAAGGATTTTTATATGGTTTACCATCTGTTCGTTGCATAAAAATCAACTGCAAGATTGTTGGACTCTGACTTATGTTTATCACCACTATAAACAAAGGTTTTTAGCAGTGCAATCTCCCTCATCGGTTCTTACTATATCCTACTTTCCCTGCACTTCTATAAACTACAGCTAAATCTTTGTTTAAAAAAGACAGGAACAAAATCCTAATTCAAAGACTAATGAGCATGGCACAGCTAATGAGAACCATCCTAAAACTTTCTCTGTGGTTCTTTATGCCTGCTGGCTGACTTTGTAGTTTAATGACATCACAGAAGCATGAAAGACCTCCCTCCCCTTTCAAGAGTATGGCCTCTGTTATTCTAGTGAAATTTAAAATTCACTTTCTTACTCTAATCACCAATTTTACATAAAAGTATTGAAGACATTGTCTATCTTTAAATTTGTTAACTTTGTTATTTGATAGCTAGTGATAATCATTTATTCATTAACTAATATTATTATGATTAGCTACAATATTATGTGAGGTTCTGAGGCCCAGTTAAGTGGGATTAGCAACCATATAAACCAAATTTATGACACACTTCAAGATCAGAGATATTAACAGAAATATGTAAAGTATATTGTGATAAGGGATGTTTCTCTTCCGTATCTTTTTTACACACTGGTATCTGGGAAGCTGCAGCAGTAAGAGCTGTGGCCTGAGACTTAGATAAAAAGTTGCTTGTCGGGTAAGGGAAAATTTATCATATTTTTAAAATAATTGTTATGGTTGAAATACATAGCAGGGGACAATATCCTGACTTTTCTGAAAGCAATTCAAAACATTCAAGTAAGTTCACTTTCTATATTTTGAACGGGAGGTAATTTGAATATACAATTAGAAATCTATATCCTTAATATATAAAATATAAGTAATCAGCATGAAAACTATCAAGCAAATCTATAAAGTCTCGCCTTTTAAATCATTTTCAAAAAGTTGTTTGGTAACTTAATCAATTGCCAAGCAGCAATCAGTTACAGATCAGAAAGAGACTTCTTTACTTCTTAGAGAAGATTAAAGCTAGATTGTCGTTATTGTCTGAGAAACATGAATCAATTTTAAATATAGGTTTTTTTGGGGTACTGGAATAATAGCTTTTTCAATTGAGAGTTCTGGGCCCTTTATGCAAATATTGTTACCTGAGTATATCTGAAATTTCCTTTTGAAATCATCTTCAAAGTAAGGACAGATCAAAGTACAGAATCCTAAATCAAAACAAGCAATCGTAAAAAAAAAACAACAAAAACGTTTTATTTTTGCTCTAGTTAAAAGCACATTAATAAATACTGTCTCCTCAACGTCATTACAGAGAAGCAAATTTCACATTGGCCCTCTCAAATGCTTACCCTAAAGAGCAAGAGGGCCTGGTAAAAACTAGGAATGTAGGAAACTGTTGTTTTATACACTGAGGAATAGCAGCAAATAGTAACTGTAAAAAATAAATAAAGGTATGCAATGGAAACATGTATAAAACTTTGTGCATAACTTTGCCTTACCACTTTGGATTGTTGTGATATGCTTATATTTCTTTTCTGTTACATAAAGATCTAAAGGATAATACCATGTCCCATTTATCTTTGTTTCATTAACACTTAGAACAAATATCTGCCTCACAATAGCCCCTTAATAAGTGTTTAAAGAACTGGAAAAAAAAAAAGTCCCTTTAATAATGGGATGTTTTTGAATAACTATGTCATGGACAAGATAGAAATTTGCCCCACTGTTAATTTTGTCATATGTATAACCTAAAAGAACTTATAAATGGACTAATCAAATAATATTTCCTCTGGGTTATTTTTCTATCCATTTAAACAATTGCATATATTTTACCTTAAAGTATAAAAGCAACTTGAAATACCATCATAGTAAAGCTATGAAGCTTTCTTTAACCTTTAGTTTCCTTTAAAAATATAGTAATTTTTCACTACAATGAGAAAATTCATAAGTTGAAATTAGTTATTTACAAGAGGTTAAATAACACAAGGCTCTAAATAAATCAGAAGTCCCAGAATGAACATGCATTCCATTTTACCTTATTTTTCAATAACTTAAACAAAATAACTGAGTTATGGATGTTTCATATGGAATAAAATAAATTTTTAGATTTGCTCTATAAAAATCTGCTGCATATTTAAAACAATATCAACATTTAATAAGAATAATTATAAACAACCCAATCAAAAAATGGGCAAAGGACCTAAATAGACACCTTTCAAAAGAGGACATTCAGAAAGCCAAGAGACATATGAAAACATGCTCAAAGTCACTAATCATCCGAGAGATGCAAATCAAAACAACAATGAGGTACCATCTCACACCTGTCAGACTGGCTATCATCAACAAATCAACAAACGACAAGTGCTGGAGAGGATGTGGAGAAAAAGGAACACTTGTGCACTGCTGGTGGGAATGCAGACTGGTGCAGCCACTATGGAAGACAGTATGGAGTTTCCTTAAAAAACTGAAAATGGAACTCCCATTTGACCCTGTGATCCCACTTCTAGGAATATATCCCAAGAAACCAGAAACACCAATCAGAAAGGATATATGCACCCCTATGTTCATAGCAGCACAATTCACCATAGCTAAGATCTGGAAACAGCCTAAGTGCCCATCAGTAGATGAATGGATTAGAAAACTGTGGTACATCTACACGATGGAATACTATGCTGCTCTAAAAAGGAAGGAACTCTTACCATTTGCAACGTCATGGATGGAACTGGAGACCATTATGCTAAGTGAAATAAGCCAGTCAATGAAGGAAAAATACCACATGATCTCACTCATTCATGGATAATAGAGACCACTATAAACTTTTGAACAATAATAGATACAGAGGCAGAGCTGCCTCAAACAGATTGTCAAACTGCAGCGGGAAGGCCGGGGAGGGTTGGGGGGCAGGAGGTAGGGGGGTAAGAGATCAACTAAAGGACTTGTATGCATGTATATAAGCATAACCAATGGACATAAGACACTGGGGGATAGGGGAGGCTAGGGGACTGTCTAGGGCGGGGTGATAAAATGGACACATATGTAATACCCTTTGTAATACTTTAAGCAATAAATAAAAAAAAGAATAATTATAAACAAACATATTACACAGGGATGTTCTTTGAAAAATATTCTATAGACTTTTAATAAAGCTTAAATATTGGTTTCAAATAAGATTGTCTCGTGAGATGTCCTTTGGAAATAAAATAAAAAAACAATTAAAGAAAACTAGAACTCAGTGGTATGATTAATACTCAAGTGGTTATAACTTACTTATTACTTGTCTAATCTGTGGATAATTGAGAGTTGATGTTACAGAATTACAGTGGTGTGCAAGGAAGTTTCTGCATTGAAATTGTTACCTTGTGCCCAGCCAGTGTTGCTCAGTGGTTGAGCATTGACCTATGAATCAGTAGATCAGGGTTCAATTTCCATTCAGGGCATATGCTCGAGTTGCAGGCTTGATTCACAGTAAGGGACATGCAGAAGGCAGCAGATTGATGATTATCGCTCTCATTATTAATGTTTCTATCTCTCCTTTCCGAAATCAAAAATATACATATTTTTAAAAATGAACTTGCTCTTTTCCTTATAAGATAGAATAGAATAGAACCTAGTCCTGAAATTAGATTATATTGGTCTGAGAATATTGTTTCGATCTCTCTCTCTCTATATATAAAAGCCTAGTGACCAGAACAACTGGTGGCTATGACTCGCACTGCTGCAGCCAATGAGCCTGATCCGGGCACAAATCAGCCCCCAACACCCCAATCGGGGGTGGGATCGGCTGTCCAACTGCCCAAGGCCCTTCCCCCCATCTGGCCCTCCACCTATGCATGAATTCGTGCACTGGGCCTCTAGTTCATTATAAGTTAAATGCTGCTTCTATTTAGTTAACATGTCAACAACAGCAGAAAATATTTTATTTGATTTCCATTAATAAAAAGCAATCATAGTTTCCATTTTATGAGTAAGTCCATATAAATGTATTAGAGATCACAGGTCAGCTTATTCCCAGATATATACTTATATCTACATTGATATTGATACCTTTTGTATTTATATCTAAATTATTGGCATACACATTTATATACACCTGTATCTCAAAGGAGTTTCCTGAGTCCTTATGAGTCCAGAGCCATGTTAACAGCAAGAAGTACAATTTACCTGACTCCTGAATCCACCCACACAATGTGGGAACTCAGCCTTCTTTAAAAATACTTCAATTGTTTCTGGGATTCCCCACAGTGTCTCAAAGGTATATACAGTCTCTTCATGTTCTCCTGCTCAAGCTGTTCCCTCCCCGGTTGTTCTCTGCATAGCTCACTGAAGGCAGTATCCTTCCAATACACCAACCATCAGCACTCTCTGAAGAAGGTCAAGGTCTAGTCAAGAGAGCAGGTTCTTTGTGCTCCCAGAGCCGCAAAACCTCAAATAAGGAAAAGAAAAATACTGTTACCTAAGAAAATAATTATAAGACTGATTCCAAAACAACTTTAAGTTGTCAAAGTATACAAAGTACATTTTATTGCATATGCTCATTAATTAAAATAGTGTCTGAGTTTACAATATTCATATCACTCTAAATTCAGAAATTCAAGAAACATGAGATAGAAGGATATGAAAAAGTCAGAATTATAGAAATCATGTCTCAGTAAGTGTTGAGTAAAAGAAAATCTATTATATGACCTCCAAAATAAATAGGTATTTAGGAGTCTTTGTGAAGCTCTTGGAGAAAATGAAAATGTGTTTGTAAGATCTGTGGTTTGAGGTTACTGGGGACTCAGGAGCAGGAGAGAATGTGGGCATACAGGATTGAGCAAAAGAGCTTAGATGGTAAACAAAAACTTATTAAGTACCTGCTGTGATGCATTAGTTAGAAAATTAGCTCTATTGGTTATGGCATTATGCTAATGAGTCCAAGGTTGAATATTCCCCATTGACTTCAGGGTCAGTTAGGTGTGCTCTTCTGTGGCCTCTAATTACAAGGAAGGCTTGGTAGGCTCTTCACATGCACTGCTAGGGTTCAGGGTGCAAAGCAGTCATGAGAACTGTGGGGCTAAAAAAATAATTTTTTCACATTTTCTACATTCTTCTACCTAGGCTAATAATCAGATTAACAGAGACAAATAAACAGGAGAAAATGTCCAAAGTTTATGATGGATGGACATGAGAAAATGTCCAAAGTTTATGATGGATGGACATGCCAAGGGGTGTCATAAGATATAAGATTCCCAAAATGCTTTGGGCAGTTGAGGTTTATATGTCATTATGGACAAAGGAAAAATGGGGCAGGGGTCTAAGATTTCAAAGGAAACATGCAATTTACAGGTAGTTGTGGAAAAGCTGAACACACATGACAGGCAAATTCTTGCTAGGCAACCCAGAAACAGTGGGTCATGGGAGCTGACCCAGGTAACAGGCCCCTGCTTGGAGCCTCCTATCTACCATGCTTAATTCAAATGAGGCTGGGGTGACAATGCTAATATTTCCTTCCTGGAACAGGTCTTTCCATCTGAATCTCTTGGGCAGGAAAGGAAGAGGGTTAAATGTTATTTCCAAGTCTTTTATTCCTTAACTAGTGGCCCAGTGCACGGATTCATGCAATTGAAGAAAATTGGGAACCCACGCCTGCGTGCCCAGGGAGTTTCCACATCCCCATGAGCCACTGGGAAGTCATGTGGGGAGTCTGTCCTCCTCCCTGCAGCTTCCTGAAAAAATATTTCCAAATGTCCCTTCTGCGGCCAGGGTTGTGCCTTGCTGGCCAGGAGGTCCTCAGTGGATGCCTTGGGTTGTGCTGGATGCTTTCCACTGCTCAGAACCAGATAAGAGATTCTCTTAGGTGAACAATACAAAGTTGGAGGTTTGGGGGGGCAAGGGTGCTCTATTGCCCACACCCCCACCCTTCAGATTCATCTCTCTGACTTTTATCCTGATTGTCAGTTGCCACTTTGTGGCCACTGTTATATTGCTGCCTTCTTCTGTAGCTCGGGGGCAATTGGTAAGGGATGAGGTTTGATCTTGATACTTGAGGCAGAGTTCCAGGAGCCCAGCAGCTACATCAGGCTCCTCCTGGTCTTGGTTACTCTGAGTGTCCGTGCTTCAACCATTCTCTGGAAATTGTAACTGCAGGCTTATGGGGTACGAGAGATGTAGCAGTGTAATAAGTGACAGGCGGCCAGGGAGGAGCCCAAGCTGGGGCCGGGCACTGAGCCACTCCAGCTCAGCCCAGCCCCACTGTGCCTGCTCTCCACGGCAGAGGCAGGAGAGGCTCCCGCTGCCATAGCTGTACTTGCCAGCCATGAGCCCAGCTTCTGGCTGAGTGGTGCTCCCACTGTGGGAGCACACTGACCACCAGGGGGCAGCTCCTGCATTGAGCATCTGGCGCATCATAGCAACTGGTCAACTGGTCAGTCCAGTCGCTTAGGCTTTTATATATATATATATATATATATATATATATATATATATATATATATATATATATCTTAAAATCAATATCCCAAAAGACATATTTTGGGATGGCAAAACTTTAGTCTCCTTTAGAACTCTATATATCCATCATGTCCACTGGATGCATACTCTCCAGCCATATATACTCCAGTGCTTATCACAGCAACATCTGCGATATATGTATATGAAAAAATATAGTCATGAACAGAAACAAAACTAATTTTCTTAATAATTATTTTATTTATATTTTTCTTTTATGTTAGCATTAGAGAATGTTGAGGTGAGATTCAATGAAGCATTTTGGTATTGTGTACAAAAAGTCATACAAATATTCATATACTTTAACTTAAGAATCTCTCTTGAAAATTTAACTTGGAAATAATCTGGTAACAAGAAAATGTTATATATATATATGTATAAATTTATTGTAGAGTTGTTTATGTCAGGCAAAAATTGAATGCAAGCTAAATGAAATGTCAAATCATAGAAGAGTGCCTTTTTCAGTTTTAGAACATTACTGTATGGAATGTTATGCATGAACAAAATGAAATATAATTATGGCAATTGAAGGGGAATATAGAAAAACTCATGAGAGAATACTAGAAGAAAAAAAGTGTTAAATGTTAAGTATGTTATGAACGTGACTTTTGAATTTTTTATATGAATACAGCTATTTGAATACACACATACAATACACAAAGAGAGGAACAAAAATATGTAAGAACTTTATGAAAGAAAATAATTTGCTTCAAGTGGTGGCAGACAGTGAATTCTGTAGATTAGGGCTCAAATATGTAGGTTCTATAGTCACACAGACATGGTTTTGAATTTTGCCTCCTCTTTTTACTAGCTATGTGACCATAAGTAAGTTACTTTAACATTCTGTACTTCAGTCTGTTCATCTGTAATTCTGGGATAAAAAGGATTGTTAATCTAAGAAATCATTCTATTATCCTAATTCTATTTATAAGGATTATTAGCCATTACCCTAAGAGATAATTCTAGCCTCAGAAGGATGTTTGATCATTGAATAAAATTATTCATGCAAAGACCCTGATCCTAAACTAGTATACAATATATAGTTGTTGTTATTGGAGCAATGAGAATAGTAATTATCAATATTTTCATCATTAGTGATTTTGTATTTTCCTAGTTTTCATTCTTTAACTTTAATGATATCAGCAAATATCTAAATACTTACTCTTAGGCAGGGGTCAAAAGCATACACTTCAGAATCAGCCATTCCTGGGTTTCAGCCCAGCTCTGTCAGGTTGGGTAGATATCACTCTTAGACATCTGTGCTATCTACCCAACTTGATATTGAATACTTCGCTGCTCAACTGTTCCTTCCCAGCCCAGGAGTGGACTGCTCAGGAATTGCTCATGCCTCCCTCCTCCTGAGGGCCTGGGAGTTCGGAAAAACACTGCTTGAGGACACTCCACTACTAACTAGCATGGTGGGCAGAAGGAGAGACAATTTCACTACCTGTCCCTGCAAGTTGACTCTGTATATATACTTTAAAAAAAAGATAAAATAAATAGCAGCCCTTTGTAAGGTGGCATAAGAAGACACATGACATTTAAGTCAAAATGTTGTTAGTGTCTTAGCATGTTTCAATAAATGTTAAGCAGAAGTATATTTATTCATATATTTTCTCTTCTCATATATTTTGAATCCAGTCAAATGTTTTTTCCTTATATTCAGACTCCGTACCTTTTTCCGTTTTAAAAACACGTCAATCAGCCTTACAGCCGAAGGCAGTGACGTGCTGACGGAAGCTGAGCACTACACGATCTGGTTTCCAATTCAACCAGCATTTTGCTGCTCTCAAAGTTTGGATAAATTATTTTCTTTTAAAATGGAGAGTGAAAGCTTCATAAAGATTAATCTCAGTTAATAATATGGGGGGGGGCGGGGGGGGGGGACAGGCTGCCAAGGATGATCGTGACATCTTAACTTGAGCAGGAAAAGTTTTCGTATTTGAGGTGATGGCTGTGTCTTTGGTGTTAGTGAACCTGTTTTTGGAATTTTCTTTCCTCCCATGATTTTATGAACCAAAATGTAATGAGTTTTCATTTCACTTTAATCCATGAAATGTTTCTCTTTTCTTTTCTGCTCATAATTTTCTGTTCTGTTTCTTAATTATTTGGCTCCCACTTCTGTTTCTAAGTTATATTCCCTCCACTGTAAAGTTCATAGCTATAAAAATATGCAAGCCTTCATTCCTATCTCAGAATTCTCCCTTAAGGGACAATGGCAAATCTCCAAATACCTACCAGAGAGCACTTGATTGCCTTATTGTCACCTGACATTTAACATTGCCAAAACAAAATTAATTAATTTCACTCCACACCAACTCTCTTGATATTTCTGTATCATGTTTCTACCCATAGATGCAAACTCTATATATCTTCTTAGTTCATATTTCTTCATCAAATTCAATAAATTATTGATGCTCTTTTTTTGGTTTATACTGTCTTTGAGATTTTCATCTTTCTCCTAGAATACTTGGAAAATTATATTTAACAAGTGAAAATAGTAATGTCACAAACTTATGTTTGAATGATGTGATAGCCAGCTCCCAAGTAGGTCCCCAATTATTTCCACCTTCTAATATTCATGTCCTTGTGTAATTTGTTCCCACATTCTATTGGGCAAGTCTGAGAGGTTAATAGAGCTCAATGAAATTGATAACATGGCACTTTTGAGTTTCTGATTTAAAATATACTGTAGTTCCCATCTTGGCCATGCCTTCTCTCTTGCTCTTTTCTCTTGGTTTACTTCTGCCATGTAATAAGGAGCCCTGTAGAGAAATCCATATGGCAGGGAACTGAGTCCCACTGCCAACAGTTAAATGAGTGAGCTGGAAATAGGTCCCTCGGCCCGAGTTAAGACTTTTGATCATTTCAGCCCTAGCAGTTTGTAGCCTTGTAAGAGACTCATCATCAGAGACATGTAGTTAAGCTTCTTTCAAATTCCTGACCTACAGGAACTGTGTGAGTTTTAATAATAAATGTTGGTTTAAGATAAGACTCGAGAAAAATTGTTATTTATCAATAGATAACTAATACAATGACTTTCTAACATAAATAGGCTATGTATATGATTATATTATTTTGAAAAATTAGAGAATGAAGAGGCATCCAGCAGAGCTGTGTTGGAGTCACGCAGTCCTGTGGAGAGGACTCTGCCCTGAATGGAGAGAGGGCTCAATGGCCCTGGGAACATGAGGATCTCCACCCATAAGGCTCTGTTAAAAGAATTAAGGATTAGAGGCAGAAGAGATGTTAAAAGTATCTAAGTTAACTCGAAGCAAGCATTTCTTCGGCAATCTTTTGACAAGTGACTGAAAGTATCTAAAAGGAAAAGAAGAAATTGACTTAAAATATTTGAAAGTTATGTTAATGGCTATGGTAAGGACCCAAATAGCAGTTCAAGCTCTGATGAGAATGACAAAGAACTTGCTTCTTTACCTTTTAATCTCACAACTATCAAACGTTAATTGGCAGGCCCGTGCCTATGTGGATGATAAATCTGATGAAGCTCCTGGCGCACTGTGTGGAATAGTTGGTGTACAGATGTTTTTCCCTCTAAAGACAAAGTGTTCTTGCAGTGTTTCGTGTTCAAGAATATATTTATCAAACTCCAAGGGTTTTGGCCAGATTTCAGATAACAGGTAAGCATCTATCCAAGAAAGAGAGAGTTCCTCAGAAACAGACTTAGTTGCTAAGCTAGCAGCATATGCTCAATATCTTGCCACCTTGCAGGATCAAGGGAAGACACAGCAGCATTAGTGTCCATGGAAGTCTGGATGAGGTAACGTCTTTAGCAGTGGTTTCATGAAGTTACTTACAGGCTTTAGTTAAACACCCATTCAACTGTTGGGGTAATAGCTCAGGAGACGTGAGAATCAATGTCCCCATGTAGATTTGGGGCTATCTATCCCAGTTTTCTGAACTGTGAGTCTGCAATTATGAAATTAGCAAATTGTAACGCTCTATTAAGCTATTAACCATTAGAAATGAACAGAAGTCTGGAATTCTGATACAATATACGTGGTTCTGACTTTCTTTTTAAAAAATATATTTTTATTGATTTCAGGGAGCAAGGGAGAGGGAGAGAGAGAAATAAAACATTAATGAGAGAGAATCATTGCTTGGCTATTTCCTGCATGCACCTTCCCTCCCTTTCTCCCTCCCCTCCACAACTGTGGATGGAGCCTGCAACCTGGGCATGTGCCCTGACTGGGAATAGAACCGTGACCTCCTGGTTCATAGGTCAGTGCACAACCGCTGAACCACATGAGCCTGGTGATGTGGTTCTGACTTTCATCATGCTCGTTGATGTGATGACAATAGAGTTGTAAATATATAGGAACTGCAGATTCAAATGAAACTTTTAGGTACAGTTTAAATACTTGGAGGTTTTAGAAGGTATATCTGTAGTGTTCTTTCCTGTAGAAATATGCGACAATATTGTCATGGTTAGTTCATCACCTGATTATAGACGCCATAATTAATTCTGAGTTTGGTAGCATTTAAAAATTTTACCTAAATATTTTTATTCTCTGAAAATTTTATTTGAAATCCTCTATGAAATGGTAAAGCACTATATACTATTAGGTTATATATATTTTAGTTAGAGCATTGTCCAGATACACCAAGGTTGTGGATTCCTTCCTCAGTCAGAGCACATACAAAAAGCAACCCAGGCCCTGGCTGGCATGGCTCAGCTGCTTGGGCATCATCCTGTACACCAGAAGGTTCTGGTTCCGTTCCCGTCAGAGCACACACCCAGGTTGTAGGCTCTATCCCCAATGGGGGTTGTACAGGAGGCAGCTGATCAATGTTCCGCTTTCATATTGATGCTCTTTCTCTCTCTTTCTTTAAAATTTAATAATTTTTTTAAAAAAGAAGCAACCAATTTGCCCCAACTGGTTTGGCTTAGTGGCTAGAGCATCCGCTTGCAGACTGAAGGGTCCTGGGATCCATTCTAGTCACGGGCACATGCCTGGGTTACTGTCTCGATCCCCAGCAGGGAGCATGCAGGAGGCAGCCAATCAATGATTCTCTCACATCATTGATGTTTCTCTCTCTCCCTCTCCCTTACTCTCTGAAATCAATAAAAATATATATTTAAAAATTTTTTAAAAGAAGCAACCAAGGAATGCATAAATGAGTGGGACAATAAATCAATTTCTCTCCCCTCTCTCTCTCTCTCATCAATTTTTAAATAAAAAATAAAAACCCAAAGAAATTAATATTATCCTATGTTGATTTTTTTTTTTTTTTACTAAAAATATGCTCCACTCAGAATGGAATTCTTTTGTTTTCTGGCATTTCCTCCAGTTTCTCAGATAATGCTTGGTATACTACATCTCAAAACTGACGTTCTGAATTATAAAGAGTTTCAAATTGCAAGTTGTTTAAAGGCAAATTAATTTCAGATTTAAAAACCATTCAAGCTCTACTTTAAATATCACAAATTTACTTGAAAACTAAACTTCAAGTGAAATTATTTTCTTAAAATTCTACACATATGGTAGAGATTGACTACATTGTATTTGGTAATAATTTTAACAATAATTTCCTACTTGGGGGATTTTAAATGCCATCTTCCAAAAAGGTAAAAAATAAAAAGGGAATGTAGGCAAGTAATGAAATGTTTACTTTCTCTATTTCAAATAGAACTTTCTAATGAGTTGTGACTGAATAAGAAAGCTTTAGCCTATTCCAGTGAGGCCCATAAACTGAATTGTCAGAAATTAACTGCATATGTCCTAGAAGTGCTGCTGCTGGATCACAGCCTGGCCTCTTCAAATGGCAGTATTGATCATTTCCTCTGAAATACAGGTAGAGCTAATTATAAATTAATCAAAATGATTAACCTCTGCATTTCTTCAGCTAATTAATCACTTTAAAAGATGTCAAAGGAAAGCCCCAGGAGACCATTTTAGCTAAGGTTTTTGTTTGAAGTTAAAAATGCACAAGAAGTTAAAAACTAGTAATTTACTAATCTAAACTATTGCCTTATTTGGGATGGTACCATAGAATTGGTAATATTCACAGGTTTACTTCATTTTATGCGGAAGGCATTAAAAACATCAACTTCCTACTTTATTCTATAATGTAAGAGTATATGGAACCATGTGTTTCTTTGGGGAAGACCAATGCAATAGACTTTTGATTAGTGGAATCCCTGGTTCTTTGAACACCACCAAAATAGACAGTACCATGCTCTCATCTGCTTTCTGACTCAAAGAGCCAGATGAAATTGCCATTTTGTAGGCCTCAAATAGTCAAATACGACAGTTCTATGTGGACCCAACAAATGAAAGCTCTACTGATAGAATGTATATTGAGATACACAAAGCCATGTTTAGTGTCATTCCTCACAAAATGTATCTTTTCCTCAGTAGTAAGAAGATATTAAGTAAAACTCCAAATTAGTTGGCATTCAATTTCATCATGGTGTAATCTCTCAAGTTGAATGATTCCTGGATACAGAATCAACATTTCCACTCCTCTATATCTCTGTGATTTTGTTGCTAACAATAATTTAGAGTTTTTTGAAGATGATTTATTTCCTGTAATCAAAGCCTGTGACATTCTCAACAGTTTTTACTAGCTCACTACTGATCCACCTTCAGATTGCTTCTCAAACTTAATTCAAACCTGAGAGGAGGATGGGAAAGCAAACAGAGGGAAGAATATTGTGTTTAATATAAAGATTCATCTTGAAAAGAATGTTTTAGTGAGAATCATTATAAGGCGCTGAGAGTCTGTCAAGCTTTGGAATAGATCCCCACCAGACAAGCTAGCTGGAGACGTGGGACTTTCACTTATTAGTACAAGTATCTTAATTTCTTTCCACATTAGGTTTTGTGCTTATATATGATATCAGTCATAATATTGTTTCCTTCAATTCATTGTAGAGCTGTTGTTGTAATTTTATTTTAATGAAATGATGCCTGGAATATAGACACAAGATATCTGGTACAAAGTAGCTTGGAGAAAATGTTAACTAATGAAGTTCTCTCCTTACATCTCAATGTTATTTTATTATGAATATGCAGCTTAGAAGTAGAGAATAAATATTAAAATTAATATTTCTTCAAAATTTTATTGTACACTTGTCTATCTTTCAAATGTTCTACTAAATAGAAACAAATGATGCTCCATCGTAAACGTTTCATAATTGATTATTCTGAAAAACTAAAAATTTCAAATTCTGATATTTTATTCAATAGAGGCATTCCATTTAAAAATATTATTTGTATTCCACCAAGGGAGTTTGTACATAGATCATGAATCTATCCCAGGATAGCAACTACCTAGTAAATAGGTCCAGATGTTTAGGATAACAGCTTTCCACCTGCATGTCTTTAGGACTCCTTTGGTTTCTCCCTCTTTGCCTCCCACCAAGTTCCCTTCTGTCATATTTTATTTAATGGAGCAGATGTGAAATAACTAGAGACATACCGAGCTTTTAAAAAATTGAACAATTACAGATTTTATCAGCATGGCAATAAAAAGTTATCTTCCAAACTCAAAACACCATTGGGTGCTGGAAACTATATAAATAAGTTTATAATGCTCACATTAAGATTCACTGATTTTTCAAAAATAGTTAATATGACAGCCGTAAAAAAAAGCTTTTGTGAGGGGAGATGGATTTTTTCTTATAAAAAACATACTCCAATCTACACATAATTTGAATCCAAGTAGAGTTAGAGAGATGGGGAGGTTTAGTTTCCTAAGCGAGTGGCATAAAGACAACAATTACAAGGGGTGAGTCCTTAGGGAAACCTGCCCTGTCTGGATAAAGGGAGCTCCAGTGATATGTTGGGTGGGCCCTAGGATGGGTATATTCTTATGCAGATACAGCAGCCATGATTCTGTCGGGCAGGTGCCCTCCCATCCATGATCCTGGCTCCTGTGACAAGCTACTGAGGGGCAGAACAATGATTACACTATATGTCCAATTGATTCTGCCTCTCTTGTGAAGTGTGTCAAATAAATTGCATTTTTCCTGAGCCCATTTAGATGGAGTATTATCCTGCTGTGTTCTTTTGGATCCTGTACAGATTTCTGATTGCCGAATTGCAACACCAATCATAATAATTATCTATGTAATAAGTTCACAATATGAATTGTTACAGATGGTCACATTTTCTATCACAGAGCAATCAAGCTTATTTGTACAATCTACTTGCTCCTAGATAAAACAAAAGGCAACATGTAAGTTTCTGTGTGTTCATCACACATTATAAGTGGCAATTTAGGCCCCGTATATCAGAGAAAATGAGAGATGATAAGAGAGAGTGCTAAAGAACTTTTCCATAAAAGCATATTTGGATTTTGTTATTAGCTTCACAGATATTATCATTATATATCCAATTAAATACTAAAGATTTGTTGTTGTTTTTTTCTTAGCAAGCAATTTCTTTTTTCCTATCTAAAATCGGAAATTAATTTTTAGGAAAGAGGACATGCAAATGAGCTACAATTCAAATATAATAGCAGTATAAATTATTGAAATAGATGTAGAGCATACTTACGGCCTTCAAAAATGACCTTCCAGGAGACCACCTTTGGAAGCAGTTTACCCTCCCTGTCACTTTAACAGTTGGCATGCGGTGCTTTAGTCAAGAAGCCAGATCTGGTCACCATTTTTGGGTGGCATCAGAACTGGAGATACTTTGCTGATAGTGGCACTTTGTGTTTTTTTGTTTGTTTTCTTATTGCTGATTCTGAAACATGGCCCGTTTTGCTTACCAATGTTTTCTACTAGTTTGCCAGAAAAATTCATTACAGCAAAGGAAAAATTACCTCTCCCTCATCTACTTAATATTTATCTAAATTGAAGGAAACTTTTGCTTTATGAGAGTAACTATACAGGGCACACTTGAAAAGGCTAGCTGTGCTGTTTATCTTACATCTAAACATGACCAAATGTAAATACATATTCATCAATAACGGCCATTACACATGTGACAGTAAGTGTTAAGATGAATGTCATAAACCCTTTTGAATAGACACACAACCGTTGTGTTACCTGAGAAATGAAGAATTCAAATACTCTTCAAAAATAATAACATACAAAGTGGACTTTTTTTAAAAAGCTTTTCTGGACTAATATATACATGATAAATTTATTAGAGCTAATATAATTTTTAACTCTCTTTTTGAGCTGCAATTCTGGTTTATTTATATTTTCTAAAAGCGTGGCATTCTCTTTATTTTACAGAATAAATCTTTAAGTTTCCTAACTTTCTGATTTGCAAGCCAAAGGGCTGAAAACTGTTCTGGGACAGCCAGAAGACGTCAATAACTCTTTAAACTCCGTCAGAGACTAAAGATAACAGACACCGTGTTCCTTTTGATGCTTGGCAGATAGTTAACTGAACGATTTCAAAATATTCAAATATAAATAATTCACACTCAGTATTATTTTCATTAGATATTAAAGGCTGCATAGTACAGTAAAAGTCATATAAATATGCCATGGAGATTTCCATAACTATGTGTTTTTTCTCTGACTCTCAAGGATGTGTCTTCTTCTAAGACCATGTTCTTACATAAATTATTTTTATGGTTACATACATATTTCTTTTGGTGGCTCTCAAGAGTAAATGTTACAATAGCTAACATTTATTTTGTGCTTATTCAGCTGTGTATTGTGGCAAGTGCTCTATATAAATGATTTGATTTTCACAACTACTTGAAGAAGGTACAAATATTCCCATATTGAGTTCAGAAATTTGATGTTTAGTGCCATTACTTAATTTATCCTACCTACGTCATTTAGCTGGATCTAAACATACCTTTCTCATTCCAGAATTGGAAATCTTAAACAGTTATTTTCAAGGAAAGTATCTAGTGTTGAAGAGTGTATAGACATACAAAATAGCCTGTAAATATCTCTGCTTATAAAATGTGACCTCCAGGTTCTAGATGTCATATCATCTTCTCAAGTGGAAATTATTATGACATATAAATATGGAATGCATGTTTGCCAAAGATTTACTAAGTCATTAATGATTGTACTAGTAAAATGGTCAAGATGTTTCAAAGAGCATTTATGTGCAGGTATTTATGGGTGTTTAAAGGTTAGAACTTGTTAATGCCCAAGAAAGCCGTAAAAAACAAAAATTGGATGGTCTGTTTCCTAATGGCCACTATTTACATTTTTACCAGACAATAACAAACTGGCATGTAACTTCCAGAGTCTCAGCCCTTAATTAATAGTAAAAGCCAAGCAAAAGTACATCTTATATAAGATGAAATAATCCTGGCACAAGCCTGATAAGCAATGTTCTTGCACTTGTTTGGCCTTACTTGCATATTTGAGTAAGTTTTCTTTACACAATTATTAATGCTAATTTCTGATACTTGGTTTGTGGCTCTGATGTCATTCTCAGTGGAGGTTCCCTTAATACTCAAGCTTTCCATTTAAGCTCTTCTCACTCCCTGATATTCTATAATTTCCTTGTAAAGCACCAGTGTGGGTTTTCTTTATTATTCCTCTTTAGCTCTCTGAGACCTCCTCTGTGGGAAAAAACCCCTGGAAATTTATATCCATTATTACCTCAAATTATTATTACTGTTTATTTTTTTTTCTTCTGTTCTTGAAATATTTTCTAGATATTGGTACTTTTTCTTCTAGCCTCTTTAGCTTGTCATTTAATCTTTTTCAAAATTTCTTTCCATTTCTTTCTCTGAAAAATTTCCTTCTAATTTATTATTTTGCTAATACATTCCTCATCTGTATCTGTATGACCTAATTCCACCTTTTTTAAAATAAATTTTGATTTCAGAGAGGAAGGGAGTGGGAGAGAGAGAGAGAAACATCAGTAGTGAGAGAGAACCACTGATCAGCTGCCTCCTGCATCTATTTTTAATTTACATCTTTCCTTTTATCTTTTATTATTTATTTAGTTTACTAATTTTAAATCTTAATAAAGATGTTTCAGTACTTCTAGCAAAACTAGCAGTTGCATTTCCCCCATGTCTTATTTCTACCTGAGTCTATTTTCCTTTAGGCCTGTAACCTCTCTGTCTTTCAGTGCTTATGGAGGAAAATCAGGCTCTGCATATCAACTCCAGTGTGCTAAAGCAATCCTGGGGGAGGGGGTGGATGAGTCCTAGAGTCGAAAATTCTAGGCACCAATAAGCCATTAGCAATGACTGACCCCGTTAAATAAATCCTTAGATAAATGGCTTCACCCTTTACCTCCCAAGGGAGAATCAGCATTAGGACAGATAATCCATACAATCGATAATAATACACCACACAGGGCGTTTGGAGATGGGGTGGAACAGAGCTGTTTGTTTCTCTGTGTCAGCTCTCTATAAGCACAGGGCTCCTGGGCTCTTCTAATTTAGTTCTTAAAGACACCTGTATTGGAGCTCTGAGTAGTCACATGTGAGGGGCAGGTACTTTTTGGTCCCAAGATAATTTTATTAGAGAAACTGAAACAGAATTCCCAAGGATCCCTCTTATTTTGTACTAGAGGCCCGGTGCACAACATTCATGCACCGGGGGTGGGGTGGGGGTGTGCCCTCAGCCCCCCAGGGATCAGGCCTAAGCCAGCAATCAGACATCCCTCTTGCAGTCTGGGGCTCCCACAATCCAGGACCCCTTGCTCCTTACCACCCGCCTGCGAAGGCGGGAGAGGCTCCTGCCACCGCTGCTGCACTCACCAGCCATGAGCCTGGCTTCTGGCTGACCAGCGCTCCACCTGTGGGAGTGCACTGAGCACCAGGGGGCAGCTCCTGAATTCAGCATCTGCCCCCTGGTGATCAGTGCGCATCATAGCAACCAGTCATTCCGTTATTTGGTTGATTTGCATATTAGCCTTTTATTATATAGGATGCTCACAAACTGCCTTCTTCCTGGTTAAAAGCAGCCCCTCCCCCCCCACACACACACACACACACCACCACTACCACCACCACCACCACATACCAGTTTAACTTCTCTATGTCACCACAAGATTTTCATATGTTATATTTATAGTTGTTTGGTTTGTTTTTCACTTGTATTGTTAAAGCCATACAAAACTTGAAATAATACACTTTTATTCATGATTCACAAGTTTATAATGTGAAATGAGCAACATAAAGTGAAAAGCACTTATAGTTCAAATATGAATTCTTCATTGTCAAGTTACTATGAAATGAAATAATAAGTTCTGTCAATGGAAATGCTCCATATTCTATGTGCATTTAAAAGTGTTTCATGGAAGAAAAAGAAAACTTAAATATCTTTCAGTCTTGATTTTTTTTATGGTGGCTATCACTGAATTATCACTTAGAAATCTTCCGTTTTGCAAGGCAAGGAAACAGCAAGAATCTGAAACATTTATTTAGACCTGGTTGAAAGGTGGCAGGAAAATTGGGCCTTTCATCTTTTCTCCAGTGATTTCTTATTCAAACTCAGCTGGAGTTCTGGGAGCAGAACGTTCTGCTTTTTGGATCTCCAGTCAAGGGAACCTTTAATTCACTCCATTTCATAATAAATCTAGGGAGAGCCAGTTATGACAAAATAAGTGATAGTATGCCCTGCTCAAATAGTGTGTGGCTTTCAGTTCTGGCAAATCATATATTCTCCATTCATGGATTTAGTTCAGGCAAAAAATGTGAAAAATAATAGGCTAATGATATGCCCCCTGATTGACTGTACATATATTTAAACGATTCTAAGCAATTGAGGTTGAAAATTTTCTTTGCTGTTTGTATTATAAGTAACAGAGCTATGCAGACATTGTTATATGGGGTTTAGAGCTCAGGTTTTGTGTACTAATTATTTTGCAAGGTATTATAGTCTTAGCCAAAATGTTTGTATTTTTTTTTCTTTTGCATTTAACTTTTAAAACATGCATAGCACCCTGGCCGGGTGGCCCAGTTGGTTAGAGCATGGACCCTACACCAAAAAGTTTGCAGGTTCAGTTCCCATTCAGAGCACATACCTGGGTTGTGGGTTTGATCCCCAATTGAGGTGTGTGTGGGAGGCAGCCAACCCATGTTTCTTTCTCACATCGGTGTTTCTCTCTCTCTCTCTCTCTCTCTCTCTCTCTCTCTCTCTCTCTCCCTCCCTCCCTCCCTCCCTCCCTCCCTCCCTCCCTCCTTCCTGTTTCCCTCCCTTCTTCCTGTTTCCCTTCCTTCCTCTCTCTCTAAAATAATAAAAACATATACTTGGGCAGGATTAAAAAACAACAAACATGCATAACATGTGATTATCCAAAAAACTGTGAAAAATAATATTTTAAAATTAAATGTTCATTTGAAGAGAAACTCAGTGTCTTGGCACATGGCAGAACGAGAAATCAGTAGCATGATTCCATGAAAATAAGTTGGGGAGTGAATTCCATTTGATATGAGATGATGATGACCAACTTTGGGAAGAATTGATCCTTGCTGTCTTCAGGATCACACCGACTTTGTATCAGGATGTTATATTCTAGAGCTACTAGTTCATAGGCCATTCAGTCTGCATCATTGATCTATGTACAAAAGAACTGGTTGTTTTTCTTATATCAATTCTGGTAGAGGTGATCAAGGCTGGGAATGAAAAGGGTTTAGTGCACAGGTGCTTCTACTACCATAATGCTTCTGTGTTTCAGGTCATAATACATCTCCTTAACTCAGATCCCATTTTTCACATAATGTAATAACAACACTGCTGTTACATAGTGATTGGTATTATAAAGTGTGCTGTGAGATAAATGCTAGTATTATGAAAATCCTATTAGCAAGTCCCTGTGTACTGTACATGCAGGGCAGATTTATTCACATACACTCTGTAGTCCCTTTCCTGAAAACAGTTTTACCAGCTTTGAAATACTGTGCAGTAATGCCATTAATAAATGTATCTAATTGCAGTATATAAAAGTGAAACACTGAATAGCCCGAAATGGCTTCTGTGAATGGTGAGATTATTTCAAGTAGATGCACTGAGCACGGACGCACGATGTTCCCCTTTTTCCTACTACTGTATGTGAAGTCATAGATCATTAAAGTGCATAGTCAGTCTGTTAGGCTAATGAGAAAATGTTGGTTCTTTTACCAAAATCTGCCAGTAGATGGCAGTGTGACTGTTTTATAAGGCTTTTCATTCCACATGGAGCTAAAAACTTGAGATCATTCACATTTGCTACCTAAATTACTGTAATTTCCCCCCCAAAAGGGCTCCAATAGCCATTTGAAACTATTGTCTAAATAATTGATAGTTACAAATGAAAAGCCAAGCCTAGAATTTCTAAAATGATCAAAGTTGTTTTAATTTTCCATTGGTCATAGTTGAATAAAAATAATTTTACAAACTATACCATCAATAATTAGGGGTTATAGAGCCTCCTTTTCAAACTAAGGCACTTTTAGCAAATTCCTATTAGACCCTCTCTTAGGCACTGTGACCAGCTCTGGCCCACTGGTGCACTCACCATTTATTACAAGACTCAGAAATGATGGTACTTTGAAATTCATACTTCAGTTTCTTCTTTTCTTTTATCCTTTCAATTTTCTTCTTGTCCAAATAAATAATCCCTGTTGTTTTTAGGGATACATAATATTCACAGGCATATGTTTTATATATATATGATATATAAGTCTACTTATATATGACATGTAATAACATATAATCTACATATATAAAAGCATAATATGCAAATCGACTGGATGGCAGAATGACCAATTGCTATGATGCACACTGACCACCAGGGGGCAGACACTCAACCCAGGAGCTGCCCCCAGACCACAGGTCCTGATTGCCTGATTGGGGCCTGCCAGCCAACCTCTTGGTCCTTCCCCCCCGGCCTGCAGGCTCCAATTGCCTTATGGGGAATGGGGAACTGGGAACTAGGGGTGGGTGGCAGTGGATGCGGGCAGTGCCAGGCCAAGGCAGGTGCCAGTGGGGCCCCAATTGCCCCGCCGGTCGCCACACACACTGAGGGCGACCAGTGGCAGTATCAGGGGGCAGGGATAGCTGCAGGCAGCCAGGGAAGATCAGCCCTGATCACAGGCCAGGCCTAGGGACCCTACCTGTGCACGAATATCATGCGCCAAGCCTCTTGTATTAAATATGTCTGAAATAAAACAAAGCAAGGTAGGCAGTCTGCATCTACTTTAAAAGGGCATGTCTTTTGAATTCATTTTAAGTTATAAAAACCAAAAAAGGATGATATATTCTAGAGAGACATACTGGGACTTGAGTTTTGTTTAATGTGAAAATTCTAAGAAAAGGAAAACATTGGTGAAATTTGAAAACATTTTTACCATAAGATACAAAATTATTATTTATCTCTATAGAATTATTTAATTGTGTTGGGCCTTAACCTTGTGATCCCATGGGGGAAAGTGTAGGGGTGACTGGATAAATGAAAGGATTAGCTAAAGAACATATATGCATTCTCCATAGGCAAGGACAATGTGTTGAAGGTCAAGGGAGAGGGTGGAGGTGGTCAAGGGAGGGAAAATTGGGGACATCTACAATAGTGACAATATTTAAAAAGTTTTAATAAAAAACAAAGAAAAAAACTTGTGATCCCATTTTAGTGTGTGTGAAGGGTAGAGCTGAAGCCGTATTATCAGGAATGGGATGCTATGACTGGGGAGTGTGGTATAATGGGGAAACACTGGTCAATTAACAAATACGATTACTGGTCATAGTCTAACCAGTGCAAAGTCAGTCAAATAAATTGTATTACATTTTATCAGTAAAGTGAATATCAGTAACTTGTCAATATCAAGTATTTCATCACTCTAATATATATTGAAAGTCCAGCTTCAGCCGAAACCGGTTTGGCTCAGTGGATAGAGCGTCGGCCTGCGGACTGAAAGGTCCCAGGTTCGATTCCGGTCAAGGGCATGTACCTGGGTTGCGGACATATCCCCAGTAGGAGATGTGCAGGAGGCAGCTGATCGATGTTTCTCTCTCATCGATGTTTCTAACTCTCTATCTCTCTTCCTTCCTCTCTGTAAAAAATCAATAAAATATATTTAAAAAAAAAAAAAAAAAAAAAGAAAGTCCAGCTTCAATTTGAAAAACAAGGCTCACCAAAGTGGAATAAACTCAACTCTGAGGAATCCTTTTCAATCCAGGATCGAAGACTTAATTATATTCTAATCCAAATGAACTAGAACTAATCAGTTAACATAGGGAAATTGGGATTTTCAAGGGCTGGCTTCATTCTTTCCATAAGTCCTAAAAGAAGTTTTTTTGTGTGTGTTTTTTGTTTGTTTGTTTGTTTTGAAAAGCAATTGCTATTCATTATTTTTTAAAAAAATTATCTATACTGTTAAAAGTATTATATATGTCCACCTTACCCCCCATTGACCCCTACACCCTACTCCCACTACCTCCCCAGTCCTTCACCGTTCTAACTTCTGTGTCCATGTGTTACGCATATATGCATATAAGTTCTTTGTTTAATTTCTTCCTTCTGAGATACGACAGTCTGTTGCTTGCTTCAATGTCTCTGGTTCTATTTTGTTCATTAGATTCCACATATAAGTGAGATCATGTGATACTTGTCTTTCTCTGACTGGCTTATTTCACGTAGCATAATACTCTCTAGGTCAGAGGTAACACGCAAACTCATCTTTTTGGTTGATTTTTCTTTGTTAAATGGCATTTAAACATATAAAATAAATATCAAAAATATGTCTTTGTTTTACTATGGTTGCAAATATCAAAAAATTTCTATATGTGACACGGCACCAAAGTTAAGTTAGGGTTTTTCAAAATGCTGGCATGCCGAGCTCAAAAGGTTCGCCATCACTGCTCTAGGTCCCTCCATGCTGTCTCAAAGGGCAAGAGATCCTCCTTTTTTTACAGCTGCATAGGATTCCATTGTGTAAATGTACACAGCTTTTTTATCTTTTATTCACTCATCTACTGATGGGAACTTGGGCTGTTCCCAGATCTTAACTATTGTGAATTGTGCTGCTATGTTATACCATACAGTGGGATTTCTTTTCATTTTGATGCTGGTTTCCTTTGCTATGCAGAAGCTTTTTAGTTTGATATAGTCTCATTTGTTTATTTTCTTCCTTTGTTTCTCTTGCCCTGGGCGATATATCTGTGAAAATTCTTCTACATGAGATGTCTGATATTTTGCTGTTTATATTTTCTTCTAGGATTGTTATGGTTTCACAACTTACATTCAAGTCTTTTATCCATTTTGAGTTTATTCTTGTGTACAGTGTAAGTTCATGATCTAGTTTCTTTTTTTTTTGCATGTACCTGTCCAAATTTTCCAACACCATTTATTGGAGAGATTGTCTTTATTATTTGAAAATGGAGGGAAGAGCATACAATAGAGTAAAGAAGTCTTTTTGAATGTAGTAAGAGAAAGGCCATAGACCACACAGGACCCTAGATTTGTATTTACATACAGTGGGGCCTTGACTTACGAATTTAATTTGTTCTGAGACAGAGCTCCTAACGAGCTTTAGGAGCTTGTTAACTCAAATTACTCTATCAATTCAATGCAAAAAATCAGCCAAGAGACAGCTGGTATCTCAAAAGACTCATTAGTCGGGACACTCGTAACTCAAGGCCGCACTGTATATAATTTAAAGAATAAGTGGCCTAGTGTTTAAAAGTAGGGATAGCAGCCACGGTTAAAATTTACATTTTAGTATTTATATATATTCAATAATTGCTTTGAATTTTTGATTTTATGATTTGAAAAAAAATTGGTAGGTCTCTCTTATGATTTATTTCAGATGAACCCTTGCTGGAATTGAAGAATGAATCCACGGATAGAAAGTGGTATAGCAAAGGTGGAGATTTATTGAAGAACAAGTACAGACTCCCACAAGGGGAGAGGGAAGTGTCCCACAGAATGGACTCCCATGTAGGGAGGGGAAAAGGGTCCCCCTGGGTTCCTTTCCCTATGGCTTATATAGTCTGCAGATCCTGGATCCTTGATATCCCCTCTGATTGGTCAATATTCCCATTGGAGTTGGTTACTATAGTAACTCCTGGGCTCAAAGGTTAAACCTCACATGGGACATGTGAGGTTCTCCCTGCTCCTTCCCCATTGTTCCCCTATTCCCTCTGGGCTTTCTTCTTTTCCATCTGAATGAAGGGCTTCCTTGTCTTTATTTTGTAAATATAGACCTTTCTTGTCTACTTCCAGTTCCCTTGTCTTATGTAAATGCAACTGTTGCTGCTCCCTTGTCTTATGGAGATGTAACTGCACTGGGCTTCCTTGTGTTATGGAAATGTACCTTCTCCCAGTCTGTAGCCCTGCGCTTTTCCATGGACCCCAATTCTAAGAAACCCCTAAGCCTGCCTATGTTCCCCCAAAATTCCTGCTTCACCCTTATAGTTTGTACTGCAAGGGCAAATACAGAAGAAAAATAAGTAGCTTAATTCTCACTGTTGAAATTGGGGAAGAGACTTCCCTCCCGCTTTTTTTCTTAGAGCATTTACCTTAGAAAACCTGTAGTACTTTCTGGGCTCTCTGAAATGTATAAACAGTAAATCCTTCACAAGACTAAATAAGCCTTTTCTCAGTTGATCTTTCTTCAGCTTTATGACCCAGGAAAATCTTACTCAAGAACCTGCAAGCTATCTCTTTGAAATGCTAACATCAAGGGAGGTAGCACTACAGTCTCTCCATTTCTGATGGGAGACTTGGAGCCTAAATTGATGTTAGTCACCTTGCTACAAGGAGCAAAACTATTTCTTGTCATAAAAATGAGTTGTTTTTTTCTCCAGATAAAACTAATGTTAACATACATGTTCGCCACAATTACCAGGTGAAGTTAGGATGAATTATTTATCCTAACAATGATGTTGTCATTGTGGCAATGAAAGGAGTTTTTAGGGGTACAATAGGCAGGTGTAGGGAGTTTTAAGAATTAGGGGGTCCATGCAAAAGACATACATTTACAAAGAACTAAAGACACCACAGCCTAAAGGGAGAGGAAGATACCCATTCACAGGAGATAAGGGGAAAGCCACAGGGAGTAGAAAAACAAAAGGGAGAGAGAGGAAAGCAGATTTACACAGGGAATGGAGAATTCTACCACAGGAGGGGGAGAATAAGAGGGGGATCCCACCTGGAGTTTGAACATTGAAGCTACTATAGCAGTGGTTCTCAACCTTCCTAATGCCTTGACCCTTTAATACAGTTCCTCATGTTGTGGTGACCCCCAATTTCATTGTTACAAATTGAACATAATTAAAGCGTAGTGATTAATCACAAAAACAATATATAATTATATATGTGTTTTCCGATGGTCATAGGCGACCCCTGTGAAAGGGTCGTTCGACCCCCAAAGGGGTCGCGACCCACAGTTTGAGAACCGCTGTACTATAGTGATCAATCAGGAGCATATCAGGACACAAAGAACTGCAGCCTTTATAAACCTTAGGAAAAAGGGACTTAGTGGGCCACTCCTTCGGAACCCCTCCCCACATGGGAGTTTGTGCTTGTTTTGCAATTAATTTCCACCTTGTCTTATACCACCTTTTGTCCGTGGCTTCATTCTTCGAATCCACCTGGACAAGAACCCGGGAAGTCATTTTTGCATCCTGCCCAGAGAAAACCACGCGTTTCAGTTTGATATCCCTGTTTCAGCAACAATGATGTTGTCAAGTCTTATTTGAGGACTAGTTATTGTTTATTTTGAAAACTTTGAAATAATGGGTTGTATTTGCTTGGCCATATAAAAGAGTGCGATTTCTTTTTGTCTTGCAGAGTCTTTTCTGATTGCCCAAGATACTCATTACTTTCTGGCCTAGTGCTTATTCAGTAATAGAAGGATTTTCTTTTTCTACAAACTTAGTTGAGAGGATTTCTAGGTTGCGAGATTTTGTTTTTAATAATATATATATTTTCTCTACATTATTTAACCAGAATTCAGTTTTAATTTTCTTGCATTGGATTTTCTTCCTACCTACTCAATGCAACCTTAACTATTATTCTGGGCAAGAGCAGATTTCTGTACTAGATACCAATTCCTATTGATAGAGTTGCAATGTATTTTCATTGTTTCTTATGGGAGATATTGTGTACCGTATAGTATTCTACATTCTTTCAAATAAAGCAATCAAGCAGGCATAAAGAAGAAAGCCATCAGGGAAAATTTAATGCTTTGCAAAATGAGGAAGTAAACCTTTTAGATGAGTTTCTGCCGGGGTCCAACCCCAGCAGGTCCAGGGGTCCCCAAAGGTGTGGACGGAGTCGGCGAAGAAGGAATGACACGGAGACAGCGTTCAGTTGATCAGCAGCCTAGCCAGGATCTCCAGCCAAGTTCTGGAGCCAAGTTCTGGTCTGGATCTCCAGAGAGGTTCTGCTTTGGATCTCCAGCCAGGTTCTGTGTCCATGTTCCCTCACTAGGTTCTCCAGCCAGGTTCTGTAGCAATGTTCCCTCGCTAGGTTCTCCAGCCAGGTTCTGTCCAGGTTCTCCAGCCAAGTTCAGTCACCAGGTTCTAGTCAGGTTCTCTTGCCAATTTCTGTAGTCAGGCTCAGTCCAGGATCCTTTGCCATGTTCTCTCCAGCGAAGTTCCTCTGTCTGTAGGTTCTGTGTAGGTTCTGTCTTCTTTCTGTCTCCTAAGTTCTGTGTTCTGCTGTCTTATTACATCTGTATTTATACCAGTTGATTCAATCCTATCAATCTCTATTACAAAGGTTAGGGCGTTTCTTATCTCCATTCCAGGGAGTAAAGATTATGTGGCTTAAGCATGATTGTTCGTAGTTAAAGTGATTAATTACCCGCCTGGCACTTAGTTGAGGGGTTTTATTCCCTCCCTAACTTCAGGGGAAAATCCTTACCTGGGGAAACAACCTTTCTCAGAGAGGAGACCTTGGTTAAAACACATAGTGCCAAGAAGGTGAGCAAACATTTTAAGAACAGTATGCCATATATACCAGGTCCTTTGAAACAGCAAGGATGGACCGGCTCCCAGCAAGTTTCCATTTTTAAAAATCCATTGTTTTATATAAAATGCCTTAGTCAATAAATATAGCTTTGTTTTTCAACATTTGTGGCTACAGCAGTGTTAAATATGTAAAAATACTAAAACACTATTCAAGATTGTATAATTTCATTGGTGAAGGAAGTGATATTTATTATTTTAAAATTTAAGCACATTTCCTATTAAAATAGAATCTTATTTTTAAGAAAAATAGGAGATTGGATGTCCCATGGAAGTGGTCATATCAAAATAATAATTCATGGTGAGATCTCTGTATTTTAAATTTCTTTCCTTCAACTACCCTTGAAGTTGTTCTTTAATCAGTAGTTTCATTAGACATTTTTCCATCTGCCACTATCATATACATATGGGATTCATAAAACCTGTTCTTTGAAGTAATGTTTTGATAGTTATTTTTAAATTAAATGTCTGGATAGAAGGTTATATACCTTTAATTTTGCATAATTTTCTTAAAGACAAATTAAAATAGAAAAATATATTTGTCTTTTATAAGGGGCAAATTTTCACCTTTTAAAAACATAGAATAATAAGTATAAAACCTCCATAATTTCTAAGTTTTCTCATTCTTGCTGTTTTAGTTACAAAACTATATGCAAAGCTATGAAATAAAGCCCACCTTAGTTCTTTAATAGAATTTGCAAATCAATCTTAAAACATAGATTCTTTAAGAAGAGGGAGTTGAAAGAATAGCAAATATAATCTGAGTATTCTTAATATCTGACCTCTGTGCTATCCAAGGCCCTCTAAATGATTAGGTGTTGAAGGTTAGATTGGATGTCATTCAAATAACAATTTTCCCTCGACTGGCAATAATATCATAGACTGGCCTAAGACCTCAAAGTCATAACTTATTATCAACCTGTCTTCAGTAAAGATGTTATTTCATAAAAATCTCTAAGGTGAAAGGAAGTGATTTAACTTGCATTCAGCATCTTTTACCTCCCTTACTTGAGGAGTGGTATATAGCAAATTTTCAATACTTATTTCTTTAGGAAAAAATATCATGATTAATTCATTGCTAAAGGTATTACTTTTAGAAGATTGACATTTCACACTGATTTAAACCAAGTATTTTTTCTCCAATCAATCAGCTATATTGATGTCTTTAAGTGTTCTCAGTATTATACCAGGTATATTTGGGTGCTAAACAAAAGACTGTGGCAAGTTCTACTATTGAAAATAAAAGTTTCTTTATTTCTCAATATACTTATTCAGATTTTTAGCTGTAGCTTTGATAACATGGTGAGGTTAAAAATCTGAAGGCTAAGTGGACTCTTAGTACTACAGAGTTAGAAAGATCCTAAGAATCTTAGTTGGTTTCTTCCTTCAGTCAGAACTATATCCTCTCAGCTATGTGAGAATAAGTGTAAGAATATTTTCAAGAATAACAATCTGTTTTAATGTGTAGCAACCCTGAGTCTGAAGGAACTGATCACATGACCAAATCTGTAACTTAATAAAATGTTTTTCACTAACTTTCTCTTAGGTGGTAGTAGAGTTTTCCTGATTCTGTGATATAGTTTGAGACAGGTAATCAGTTGTCCTCAACTTGTGACTTTCCTGATTTGAGTAAGTAAATTTTTTACTTTCTATGATTTTAGTCATTGGAAGGTAAATATGCTTAATTTATTTTTAAGACATATCTTAATTTTAAAATAGTATCTTAATTTCTAATCATATTCAGGAAGGTCTGCATTTCTAGAAAAGTCATTTAAATTTTTTTCAGTTTTCTTTCTTTCTGATTTAGAGTCTTTTCCTGAAAGGAATAAAAATTAACATTTGCCTTACTATTATTTTTTTTTTCTTTTTGAAAGCTAAGGAATCTACAGTTTATTAAAGTTTACTTTGAAATTCTCTATATTAAGACATTCTTTGGGAAGAAAGTACTTTTAATTTAATATGAGTTACATCTACATATTTAATAACTAGTACTTTAAAGTGAATCATTGTTATAAGACCTCAGACATTTAGTAATTATTCTTACCCTGATTCATACCAGACTGATGGTAAATTCTTTCTTCTGTGACATCTTCAACTATATTTAATACTAGTGGCCTGGTGCACGAAATTCATGCACATTAAAAGGGAATTAATTAGAGGAAATATTTTAATGTTGCTATTTGTTCTTTTTCTATAATAGAAGTATCAGAGATGAAAGAAAATTAGTAAAATGTATTTGAAAATCTCCCTCCTGTCAGAGTCTGGGACGAGACGCAGGGTCAAGTCCCCACCCACCTGCGTGGGCCTTGAAATCACGCGAGACCCAGACCTGGCCAGTCACACTCACATCAAACCCCACAGGGTGGGGGGCGCAACCTCAGGTCCCCTGGCCCCGGTGCTGGTGTGGGAGGCACGGCCTCAGGTCCCCCGGCCCTGGCACTGGGGCAGGGGCGTTGTGGCCTCCGGTCCTCCAGCTCGGCTTCCAGTCCCCAGCCCCTGCTCAAGGGTGTGAGGGTGTGAGGGCGCGAGGGTGCGAGGGCGCAAGGGCGTGAAGGCGTGATGACTATTTGCATAGTAGCTCTTTTTTATATAGGATTCTGATCTTATAAAGGCCAACTTGGTTTTATGTGTCATCAAAATTCTAAAATGGTAAATTAATTGTTTATTTAGAGTTAGTTTCATAGCAGTGAGAGCAAAATGAAAAGGAAATTGGATTGATCAAACTAAAATATGATTAGTAGTTTCATGTTCTGTGAACTCCAAGAAACCATTGTGGGGATTACTGAGAGCCAATGTGCTGACTCCTCAATTTGCTCAGTTCCCATATGCTCCACTGGGAAGGGTTTTAAACGTGTTTAAAATTGTTTTATTTCGTATTATTATCTAAAATAACAATTGGTAGTTCCTAGCAAAAGCTAGATCCTTAATGTGCCCAGAGTTTAGAAGTAATTAAACATAATTATATTCTTTTCCAAGGTTGCATTGGAAAGTTTGCATATATAGGTCTTAGGAGAAAGTAACTGATTAATAGTGCCCAATGGGGGAGTAGCAGCTGTGAGACAAACAAAAGTCCTGGAATGGAACACTCTAAGTTAGAGGAAAACAGTGTTCAGTTTAAAACAATTTACTATTTCTATGACTGAAATGCGCATTTTTAAATATATGCATGAGTGTAAATATAACATTATTCATATTCGTATCTGAATCAGATATGCACCCCACACCTAATATTTACATTATGATTTCATTATTACTGTTGCAATTTACATTATTTATTTTAAAGGTCACCGTATGTATATTACCATGTATTTTTATAGCTTCTGTTCTGTATTGCTAATGTACATTTATATAGGCAAAGAAAAAACATTCTACCTTACTGATACCCGATTGTAACAAATTTTCATTGTAAGTTTGAAGACTAGTAGCTAAGATATTGCATAGAACTAATTTCTTTAATGATATTGTTTCATTACATGTATCTTGACTCTACAGTGATACAGGTCCACAATCCATTGTCCACAATGCTGAAATCCCAAAGTATGAAGATCACAACTATTTTTGAAACCAATTTTTAAATATAACCTTTCCCAAACTATTACTATTTACAGTGTTTATCTTTCTTCATATGTTTCTCTGCATATATATTAAAGTTTGATTACTGTGTGGAGTGCCTTGAGAATTACACAATCCACAATATATGCATCAAATTAACCTTAAAAACTTGATAAATTCTAAATTACCAAGCACATCTAGCCCCCAGGGTTTTAGATGAAGAATTGGGACTTGTGTTATTTAAACCAAGGTGAGATTTTAGACCCTTCTATTCTGAATTTGCATTTCTTAAATTATTTGTATGTCACTAATTTGTTATTGAAGGACAGATAGAAGAACAAAATGTTAAATCTGGAATGTAGTTAGAAATCCTTTACTTCAATCATGAGCCCTCCTTTTTAGCAAAAGAATCTGTTGGCTAGTGAAGTAGATTATTATTTTTTTAATTATGCAGCTAATAAGTGAATGATTGAAGATTGAATCCAACTCTGTCTATTATCACCTCCTGGAAACAAAAATTAAAATGTAAGGGGGAAACTTGCTATGGTAATGTAAAGAAAAATGTGAGATCCTGCCCTTCAGCAGGGAGAATTGTACTAGAACAATAAGATGACCCAATGGAAAAATAGACTCTGACCTTGGCCTCACATCATATAAGAAGGCCAACTTAAGATGAATCATGTCCCTAAATAAGTAAAATAAAGTAAAGCTTTAAGAAGAAGATATAGAAAATTATCTTTCTTTTCTTGTCATAGTCTGATTTCTTAATTATGGGCACAAAAAGCACAAACTATAAAAGAAAAAAGTAGACGATAACTTGGACTTCAAAAATAAACATAATTATATTTATCAAATAACACAATAAGGAGAAGGAGTTGCAAAATACAGAAAAAAAAATGTCCACAAATTTCTGACACATATATATCAAGATATGTAAAAAATTAACACAAATCAATGAGGAAGATAAACCACCCTATGAACACACACACACACACACACACACACACACACTGTTGAATTCACTTCACAAGAGGGGGTATCCAGAAAAAGACCAGTAAGCAAATAAAAGGGGGCCCAACAATAGTAATCATTAGGAACATGCTAATTAAGGCACAGTGAGATAGCTGTACACCCACCCAAACTGTGAGAACAAAGAAGAAGGCAATATGATGTTTTGCCAAGCTTGTGGGCAAAGTGGAATGTCCCTCACTCTGGACTGTGTAAATAGGGAAATTATTTTGGAATACTGTTTGACAATATTTGATATTCATCAATACACACGGATACATCTAGCAGATATTAATTACAGTGAGTGAAAAATCAAGCCAAGACTAAAGGAAACCGATTGAAGTCCAAAGCTGGGCAAAACTAATCTTGTGATAAAATTTAGAACAGTGGTTTCCCTGGAGGATATATGGATTGGGGAGGAATCCAAAGGAACTTTATGGGATAATGGAAATATTCCACAACTTTGTGCTGTTACAGTGGAGATACATTTGTACAAATTTCTCCTGAAGCTGCACACTTCAAATATTGTAACACCAGTAACCAAGTGAAATTAAAGGAAATGAATTTAGTTTAACATGAATCTCCTCCATATTATGGGCATTACCTAGAACATGTAAATTATTTCACTCAGTCTTATCTTGCTAAATTTGAAAGAAAGAAACTCTAAGCCTAAATAGCATATTTTTTTCCCGAGGCCTAGAATTTGGCAGTGCCAACTGAAATAATGTAAGAAGAGAGAGAAAATCTGAAGTATCTTTGAGGAAATATATCTTTCTTGTAGAATCTTAAATTTATTTGGGATAGAGCCAAGTAAACTGTTTACCTATGATATGTGCATTTTAATTTTGAGGTTTCAGATTCAGTCAAAATCATAAGAATTTACAAGTAACAGATAAAGGAAAATACATAATTCTCTTGATAGTTAATTTTTATTAAACAAATTCAATAAACTTTATGAAATAAATTCTTTGTAAATGAACTAAAAAATACATGATCATTTTATTTTTTTAAATATATTTTTATCGATTTCAGAGAGGAAGGGGGACGGAGAGAGAGATAGAAACATCAATGATGAAAGAGAATCATTGGAAAGCTGCCTCATGCACGACCAGGGATCCAGCCCGCAACCTGGGCATGTGCCCTTTACTGGAATCGAACCTGTGACCCTTCAGTCCACAGGCCGACATTCTATTCACTGAGCCAGACCAGCTAGGGCCATGATCATTATTTTCTAACAAATATTTATTGTTCTTTATTGGTCTAAATTAATTTCTGTCATTTAAAACTCTGGATTAAAGTTTAAGCTATTTCTTCTTTAAATATTTAATATAAAGTGATAAAATTATATGTATTCAAAGAGCAAAATGATTTACAATAATATTAAAATTTTAATGAGTGTTCTGACCTTCATGTAAAAACTATCATGGAATGAAATAATTTAAATCAAAATAGCAGCACCTTCCACCATCACTTATTTTATCAATTACATTTGTGGCTCAAAAGCTCAATCTTGAATCACTTTCCTATTTATTTATGTAATTTCAGGACTTTAAATTTTTCCTATTGATTATGTCAATACCTGTCTTTTCATGTGTTGTGGGCTGAGCTACTTACATGAAAAAAAAAAGTTGATGAGTCAATGGTGTGTCATATTAAAGCCCTAATTATAAAATTAAGTTATATCCTTTCAAAATACATTCAGAATCCCTGGTAGAGTTCAGATTTAAAAGAAGGTTTTCTATAGGGAGTTCTTCTGTTCCCAGAATTGCCTTCCACAGACTTGATTTTAAATTCTCACTCTCTATGGTACCATACATTTCTTTCTTTTTTCTTTCTTTCTTCTTTCTTTCTTTCTTTCTTTCTTTCTTTCTTTCTTTCTTTCTTTCTTTCTTTCTTTCTTTCTTTCTTTTTTTTTTTGTCCAAGAAGAGAAACAGATGAATGTCATTATTTTTAATGATTTATATTGGCTCAGTTTGGAAGCTATTTTTTAGGATTAAATTAGATGCTTTGAGAAGTTATTTTAACACTTAGCTTTTAGAACTATATTAAAATACAAGACTGCCCCTTTCCACGTACTATCCTTGTATTTGGCTTGCAAAGTATAGAGGCTAGGAATGGGTAGAACTTGATTTCAAACTCACCTTCTACTTTAAGCCCACTATTATTTTCACAAATTGGCATTTATTAAAAATACTAGAGGCCCTGTGCACAAAAATTTGTGCACTGGTGGGGGGTGTGTGTCCCTCAGCCCCACTTGTGCCCTCTCGCAGTCTGGGACCCCTCGGAAGATAATGACCTGCTGGCTTAGGCCCACTCCTGGGTGGCAGAGGGCAGGCCCAATCCCTAGGTGCAGCCCCTGGTCGGGCTCAGAGCAGGGCCGATTGGGGGGTTGGGGCACCACCCCCTGTCACACTCAAGGCAGGGTTGATGGGGAGGTTGCGATGCCACCCCCTGTCACACTCAAGGCAGGGTCGATGGGGAGGTTGCGGCACCAGCCCCTGTCACGCACAGAGCAGGGCCTATCAAGGGGATTGGGGCTCTGTACCCTGTCACACTCAGAGCAGGGCCAATCAAGGGGTTGGGGAGCTCCCCCCTGTCACGCACAGAGCAGGGCTGATCAGGGGGTGGGGCACTCCCCCCTGTCAAACACAGAGCAGGGCCCATGGGGGGGTTGGGGCGCTGCACCCTGTCACACACAGAGCAGGCTGATTAGGGGTTGGGGAGCTCCCCCCTAACAGGCACAGAGCAGGGCCGATCAGGGAGTTGTGGTGCCTTCCCCTGTCACGAACAGAGCAGGGCGGATAGGGAGGTTGTGGCCCCGTCCCCGTCACACATAGAGTCACAGGGCGATTAGGGGGTTTGGGTGCTGACCCCTGTCACGCTGATCCAGGGGCCAGGGGGCCTCGCGGCTCCTCTGATCCCAGTGCTGGGAGGCCTCCCGGCTCTGCTTGACACAGAGGCAGTGAGGCCTCGCTGCTCTGCTGATCCTGGTGCTGGGAGGCCTTGCTGCTCCGCTGATCCCAGTGCTGGGAGGCTCCGCTGATCCCAGTTCCAGGAGGCCTCGTGGCTCTGCTGATCCCTGTGCTAGGAGGCATATTACCCTTTTACTATATAGGATAGAGGCCTGGTGCATGGGTGGGGGCTGGCTGGTTTGCCCTGAAGGGTGTCCTGGATCAGGGTGGGGGCCCCGCTTGGGTGCCTGGCCAGCCTCAGTGAGGGGATGATGTCTGTTTGCAGCTGGTCGCACCCCCTTCAGAGTGGGGGTCCCCACTGGGGTGCCTGGCCAGCCTGGATGAGGGGATGATGGCTGTTTGCAGCTGGTCACACCCCCTTCAAGGTTGGGGTCCCCACTGGGGTGCCTGGCCAGTCTGGGTGAGGGGCTGAGGGCCGTTTCCAGGCTGGCAGGTGACTGAAGCTCCCAAGCGCTCCTTTTTTTCTTTTATTCTGGGATTTATTTACCTTCTATGGCTGTCACTGGAGCTGAGAGCCGGCTTTAGCTCTGAGGCTGGCTCTAGCTTGAGACCTCGGCTGCTGAAGGCAGGTATCTGGGCTTTGTTTCACTTCTATAATTGAAACACTGTTGCAACTCCAGCTTGGCCGGCTGGCTGAAAGCATGGGGTTTGTTTAGCTTCTATAATTGCAACATAGTTGCTTAGAGTGCAGCTCAGAGCTGGGCGGCGGCTGGCGGGGAACCTTGGCTTCCTCCATCACTGGAGCAAGCAAGCCTCCTGTTCGCTTCAGCTGCCTGGCTGCTGGCCGCCATCTTGGTTGGCAGTTAATTTGCATATCACCCTGATTAGCCAATGGGAAGCATGTCAGAGGTATGGTTAATTACCATGTTTGTCTATTATTAGATAGGATTTGGCAGTATTTATTTTCCCCCCCATAAAAAGTAAATGTTAAATCTTTTTTTTTTAATCTTTTTGAAAACCTTAAGTGTTTTCCCCTGTTCAATCAACTCAGTATTTGGTACATGAAGTCATGTAACCATTTTGGTTGAATCAGTTGACACACAGTTAATGAACTATTAATCAATTAAATTGAAGGCTTACAGATTCAGTTTTAATGGACTTAAACTAAAAGTATAAGAGCAGTATTGAATCCAAAACAGACTCGTTTAACTTCTTGTATAATACTACTGAATTTATCTCTAAAATATAGTTCAATATAATCATTATATTACAATTATTATTACATTTTTGGGGAAAGTAATTTAATTGTATATTTGTATTTGTTCAGGCTTCATCTTTGTAATACCTAAGTGATATCATATGAAATAAGGCAGAATCCTTCATTGGGTTGTGCTAAAAACTTAATGGCAAAGAGAAGGTTCACCATTTGGGACTGTTCTTGGTTAAAGCTCTTCTCTTATGGCCATGATCATATCATAAGTGTTCTGACTGCAGTGCCAGGGTGAAATGAGTAAGTGTGACACCATGAGTGGGTCCCTGGACTATACATAAGATCTGGATCCAATTTCAGCTCTGGTCTTAGCAAGTTATGGCTGGTAGTGCCTCTCAGTCTGTAAAACATGCTTCTTGAAAAATCCGAAGTGAAGTTTCATATCTAAAAATTATCTTCTACCTCAATTGGTCTTTTATTTTAGAATCACTTAGGTAAAAACTGTTGAATTCATGTAAACAAGACAAGTGTTTTTTGTGTGTTGTTTAAAAACAAAACAAAAGTTTGTCCTAATCCCTGAAATGATAATTTGGGTCCAATAGTAATTAGTTCCTTTGTTTTATGTTAATTAACATGTTTGCTCTCCTTGGAAGCAGTAGCATAAAGGACTACTAATTGTTTCTTTCCGTTTTAAAAATTAACTTTAACATATTTACATGGAAGAAAAACTACACAGTGGCAAAATAAAGGCCTAATATTTCAATTTTATGTGAGTTAATATATGCTACCCTATATATCTTGGTAATTTAAGATACATTTATTATATTTGGTTTCACATAATCAAAGGCAGAGTAGTATTAAAAGGTTAATTCAAATACTAACTTTTATTGTATTAATTTTAGTAAGGCATAGAAACAGTGTTAGTAATTTAAAAATGTGTTGCTTATGAAACTATTTAAGCACTTGTAAAGTGAATTGAATTTCTAGAATAGTGCCAACAAAGAAATCATCTTCTAAACATTTCTCAGTCTCTAATATATGTTAGTGTTAAACATTTTGCAAAAAAATATTTGCTGATTTCATTAATATGTAAAATGTATTTGCATATAAATATTAAAAGTATTAAATTTAGTTTGCAGGATTCTTTTTAATTATTTCTAGCTAGGCCACTCATAGAGACATGATAATCTGAGATAAGATTGGGGAGCATCTGAGATAAGAAAGGAAGCATGGATGAAGGATGAAGTTTTATTTCTACTTCAGGCAATACGATGTCCCCTCTGTGGGGAAAGAAGCTGTCCAAGCTTCCACAATCAGAATTTCTCATTTGGTTGATTGTCTTTACAGAGAAATCTCATCCTAAGTCTTCTTTTTTTTTTATTTTTTCCAATTACAGGTTGCATTCGATATTATTTTATACTAGTTTCAGGTGTACAGCCTGGTGGATAGACAATCATATACTTCACAAAGGATTGCCCCCAGTATTTCTAGTACCCACCTGGCACCATGCATAATTGTTATATTATTAACTATATTCCCTATTCTGTATTTTATATCTCTGTGCCTGTTTTGTAACTACCAATTTGTACTTCTTAATTCCTTCACCTTTTTTTTACCCAGTCCCTCAACCCTCCTCCCCTTTGTCAAACATTGGTCTGTTCTCTGTGTCTATGAGTTTGTTTCTATTTTGTTAGTTCACTTATTTTGCTCTTTATATTCTACATACAAGTGAAATCATGGTATTCATCTTTCTCTAACTGGCTTATTTCACTTAACATGATACATCTATGCTGTTGCAGATGGTAAGCTTTCATTCTTTTACTAGGGGTCCAGTTTATAAATTTGTGCACCTTGAAAGGAACTGTGGGTCACGAGGCTGCGGTGGGCACAGAGGTGGGTCTCAGGCCATCCTCAACACCCCTGCTGTGGCCCCTGGTCCCCTGTCTGCAGGCAGCACTGCTCCCGCCGCCACTGCTCCCATGCGCTGATGGTGCAGAATGATTGGGGCCTGTGCCAGCTGTGGGTGCTAGTGGGGCCAGTGCCAGCAGCAGGTGTGAATGGCGGCTGCCAGCCCTCATTGCCCTTCCCCCTGCCAGCAGCAACGGGGAGGTGGAGAAGCCCTGAAGGGTGATCGGGGCCAACAGCCACTGCTCGCACCCACTGATAATGCTGAATGATTGGGACCGGCACTGGGCACCGGCAGCAGGTGCAAGCGCTGGGCGGGACCATGGTGTGCAGAAGCAAAGACTTTTCAGTAACCACCAGAGGCTTGCCCCGATAACAGCGACCAGTGCCCCGCCTTGGTCTAGCGTCCCCACTCACCTGCTCTACCATCTCGCCGTGGCCAGTGTCCGCCATGTTCTGCACTCTGCAGCCTGCTGCTGACTCCCGCCATATTCTGTGTGCGCCCCCTGGTGGTCAGCACACGCCAGAACAACTGGTTCAGTTCTGCCATTCAGTCTATTTGCATGGTAGCCTTTTATTATATAGGATGGCCAAGTAATATTCCATTGTGGACATGTACCATAGCTTTTTAAAAAATTAAATTTATTGGGGTGACATTGGTTAGTAGAATCATATAGGTTTCAAGTGTACATTTCTATATTTTCTGAATATTTAATTGTGTGCCCACCACCCAAAGCCAACCACCTTCATCACTATATTTTTGGCCCACTTTACCCTTTACTACACCCTCACCCCTTTTCTCTGGTAATCATCATACTGTAGTCAGTGTCTGTGAGTTTTAGTTTTATATCCCACATATGAGTGAAATCATATGGTCCTTAGTTGGTTTGTTTTTGTATTTACTTATTTATCCATTGTCTATTGATGGGCACTTGGGTTGCTTCCATAGTTTGACTGTTGTAAATAATGCTGCAATGAACATAGGGCTGCATATATTCTTTCAAATTGGTGTTTTGGTTTTCTTCGGATATATTCCCAGAAGTGGAATCAATGGGTCAAAAGGCAGTTCCATTCTCATCCTAAGTCTTGAATGAGGTTTTCAAAGCCATGTCTGAGAAACACTTACCTTGGGAATCCCAGACTCACTGCTTAAGACTCTCCCACTGTCTTCTCCATCTCCATTGAACTGCTCTTCTTGTGACCCTGCTAGCACAGACTTCTTCCAGTCCGGCTTTCTCTCATGGTGTTCATTCCATTTAGAGCCACCTCCTCATTCACCCTTAAACACAGTTTAATGTGTTTTTCTTTCAAAAGTATTCCCACAGTTTCCGGGCCCCACCTATATATTCCATTTCCTGATCTATCTTCCCGCTCACAAGATCATATTAGCTAATTGTATTATATATGTTAGAGTTTACCTTAAAGTAAGTTCAATGAGGACATGGATTTTGTCTAATTTGCCTTCATTCAGAATAGATCTTGATACTGATTAAATATTTTTTTAAATGAATAAGTGGTTGTCTCTTTTCCATGGGGCTATATCTGTTCTCTGTAGAGATGTTTTGTTTTACATACTATAGAGTTATTAGGCTTGAGGGCTTCAGATAAATACTGGGTGGCTTAACTCAGGTGAACATCCTGAGGATGTTTCCTGAGGATGTTTAAGAATATGAAATAGATGAATTAACTGTAAACCTGTATCAGGCTTCAAATAAAAAAAAAAGGAAAAATGCCTTATTATTATGGGTCTAGAAATACCACAAACTACACTATAGTTCTGAGGAGACAGTTGTCTTATTTCTAATTATCTCTTTGAAATCCACCAAACTGAAAATGTATGCTTAATATACCCACATAATACTTTTAGTCTACAGATGGAATATTTGGGATAACATGTATTCTTTTTTTCTCATAGATTTTACACCCTTGCAAAAAACCTGGGGAACAAGTGCTAAGTCATTTGATTTATTTAACTCTGAATTTCTTTGCTTTAGGATTATAAATCAGACTCTTATTGTCACTTTAATGCAGAAAGAGTTCTTTTGTGTTCATAATATAGATCAAGATGTGATTTAAGTCGCATCTTGTCAAGGTAACTCCTTTTTAAACTATGAGAAGAGACTTGGCTGTAGCCCAAAACTAATGGGAGTCATATTTTATAATAAAAAGCAATATGTTAGTAATAGAGGCTTTGCCGCTTCTCACAGGCTCCACAAGCACAAAATCTTGTCAGTTTTCACAGCTAATGCATTTTTTTGGTCAAGTCATAAGCTCTTTAAAAAAGCCTCTGTTTAATATTGTGGAAGACAGAAATTCTAATTTTCCTACGGAAGCAGTGAAAATAGAGATCTTAGCCCGGAGGAATAAGGTATGAGAGTCTAACTATCAAAGGAATCCCATTTTGCAAAGAGAGACCATCAGAAGGTAGAGTAGTGTGAATATAAAATGGAACAAAATTTCAAATGGAACATATTTGCCAGTTTGTATTGCCAGTTCTTTTTCACATCCCCAACATTTTATAAATAGATCCTTCAACAGATCAAATGTAAGGAGATGACAGGAAGTAATTTATATTGTTCACATCTACCATTTAATGACTCCTGTGAGAAATAAAAGCTAATTTCACTTGTGTTTGCATAGACTGCAGACACTGGGCATGCATTGCTTATGTGTGGCTACTTGTCTATAATGCAGTGAGATATTGATATGAAACTGCAGCAGAAGTTTTGAGAAAGGTTAGTTGCTTAAACTTGTGACTTCTGTGACTGCTGGCATAAGAAAGCCAAAGATATATTGTACAGAAAAAAAGACCAGTGGACCCCTTATGTCAAATGGGGGCAGTTCACTTAAAAATATTGATCACATTAACAATCATCTTCTTAGAGGGGCCTGTCAGTTTTATTTATTAAGTTTATAATTTTTTTATGAAAAAGAATGTCTAGTTCAATCTACAACTTTAACTTATGGAAACTTTATTTTTCATTTTCTGCATAACATGTGAGATTTTCAAAGCTCTCCTTTGTCTATGAACTCCCTGGATTTTCAAAGATTTCAGCTTTTTAAGGATATTCATGGGGCTTTTATTTGTTTGCTTGTTTACCCCCACCCAAGAATATTTTTCCATTGATTTTTAGAGAGAGTGGAAAGGAGGAGGAGAGACAAAGAGAAGCATCAATGTGAGAGAGCCGTGTCAATTGGTTGCCTCCCACACTCGCCCTGACCAGGACTGGAGATCAAGCCCATTCTGTCACCCTGTCTTTATCACCATTGCCATCACTGTCGACCAGAGAGTCTGGTCATTTATCACCTAGACTAGGGATAGTCTCTTGGTCATTCTTCCTAATTCCTATTGCCAACATAACTTTCCACATACATATAAAAATCAACTGTAAAAACATATATAGCCTCGAGTCTTATATGGCTTTGTAAGATTAGTTTTAAGGTTGAGTAGGTATTCGGCAAGTTGTTACCTCTTCAATGTCAAGAATTATCTCTGCCCATCTCTTGAGTTTTATCTCATTCCTCTGGACTTCCATGCCTATGTGTGCTTCAGACAAGAGAGAATTACTTCAACTGGTTCTATACACGCTTTCTCCCCTCACATCTAGTCACTGAAACAGGAAATTGCTTCTTACTGGAGCTTCTTTTCCTCAACACTACATTTTCACATACATAAGGTTATGTCATCCTTTTTGTATTGACTAAGATGTCATACTTTGCTAATCTCCCCAGAGCAGATTTGGTGCCCCAGTGAATGATACTCCTGCATCTCTTTTAATAAAACTCATCAAAATTATAATTATGTATTTATTACCTGTCTTTCCCTCTAGAATTTAAACTTGATCAGGGCAAAATAATTTTATTTCCTTCACTGAATTCCTTCTATCATAGACAAAGAATGAATGCAATGAACATATGAGTATTTATTGAGTAAATGAATATAATTTTTATTTGTGATTATTTTCCCATTATATTATCCATTTCTGGAAGTATCATGCCATCTGATTTGTGGATATATATATATATATATATATATAGTAATTTAATTCTGCCCTTAGTCAGTGGTAAATAATTTTTAAGAATTGAGACTCTTCTGTAGAGAGCATATTTTATTTTGTAGTAGTTAAACTTACCATTTAAAAATTATTTAACAATTATTATTAACATCTATGAAAATGACTTGGACAAGATATATAAGCATAAAACCTAAAGATCGTCAGAAACCAAATCACAAATTTTGAACCTCATTAATTGAAGTCATACCTATACAACCCAGGAATTTCACTTGTTTTATATGACAGCAACTCTATGTAAGACTCTTGTATCCAGAACAAGTCATAAATTATTACATTTAAAAGTTTTAACTGACCTATGGAGATGTGGTCTTGTGTGAATTAAATAAGAATGTCATTAAAAATTATCTATAATTTTCATATTATTGAGCTATGATTTGATATTTTCTGTGATTTTGTCAAATATACCCCATATTCTAATCTCCCTTCTGTCACAAAACTACATTCCACTGCTAATTATAAATCATCTTGAGGTCTTTGGTTGTTCCATAATCTTCAGAAAGAAAAATGCCATTGGTAATTTCCAATCAAAAATATATGTGGCCATATCTTTGTCTTCTGCTCCTGTCTTAGGCTGGAGAGCACATGCAAGGGATAGGGACTCATAACTGCTCTGAGTAACAAAGCAAGTTATAAACAATACTCATTTAAAAGAGTGACAGTGTCTAGAAATCTCAGTTTCAAAGTACTAGTGGATTTCCTTGAGATGACATTTTTTAAAGTTACTAAGTTTTCAAATTAGGAAATGCATCAATGTGGCAAAGCTTACTAACTTTCCATTCTCACACTACCCCCCTCCATACCTGTATTAGTAGGGTCCATGGAAGTCCAGGTGGAGATTACATTTCCCAGCACTCTTGTCTGTTTCCTCAGAACTAAGTTCTTGCTCATGGAAACTCAGCAGCAAGTCTCATGCTGACTCCTTAATAGAATACTGTTCCCTCTTCATTTCTTCTCTTCCTCATTTCTAGAATAAGTCAGCTGGATGACAGGGCAAAATGTCAGAAGAAATCTGGGTCCTTAAAACATCTGTGGATGTAATAGCTCCTAAACTATCTGGGACTGAAACATGGAGAAACATGCAATTTGAAGAGATATTTATATTTTTTCATAATCATCATTTCTATTTAGTAAATAATTCAATTAAATTATAAATACTTATGGACATATGTATTCATAACTGTATCCATGTGCATGTGTACATTTTAAATTTTGCTGACATATAAAGTAACGTTTTGTGTTATAATTTTTTTAATTGTACAAATGTGATATGATTAGGCAAGGGATTATTAAAGAGAATGGACTTGAATGTTTTTCAAACAAACTACTTAATTTTCTCTTTTTGATGGAAAATGCTTGAATATAGGACTACTCTGTCTTAGAAAATGTAAGTAGATTGAAAATGACTAACTGAACGTTGCCGACTGTTTCGAATGCTGTTGTGCAGCTCTCAAAGAAGTAGAAGGTAGATGATCCCTTTCTGTAAAGACCTCGACTTGATGAACTTATCTTTCATCTCTTTCTATATTCTGAATAAAGCTTTATTTTAAATCATGAAGATTGCATATATGCCTAAGAAAGGCTCCATAACATTACCATGAATATTAAATCTAACTCTAGATCTCCAAATAAGCAATGCTAACTACATACATATATACATGAGTTGTTTCAGTTATTTTTCTTTATATTTTAAAATTCCTTTTGTGTTCAGTACCTGTTAATATTTGCATAGAACTAACATTAATGGCATTCATAGTAACAGTTATTCATTAAAGTGTCTTTATACCAAAATGCTATATAGTGTCTTGGGCTTTTAACTCTGATATTTATTATTAATATGTAACTTAAGAGTCTGGTGAGTCACCCAGTAGTCATTCTCAGATCATCACAGTCACACACAGGAATAAATGTTACCGCAGGGATCTTACTAACTCAGGGGTTTTTTTAAGATGTCTTATGTTTACAACTTTAAAAGGCAAATTTTAAATTCTGATTTCACAGAGGCTAACGTAAGCATGATGCTCTAAATTTGGCTTTTCAAATAAGTATCATTACCAGGAAGCTTGAATGCCCACTAGATAGGCTGGTGACAACTTGATTGTGTTCAGACACTTTCCCAAATTAGGTGCTATGTTTGAAAACTTGTCCAAGTGAGATTGACACAAGCTACTCAGGGAACAGTGAGAAAAACAGAAGGCAGATCAAATTTGGGCTGCCAATCCTTGACAGGCTTGCTTTAACTCTCTCTCCCTGAACTTCATTGTCTTATGTTCTCTCTTCGCTGAAATGGCGACACGGAGGTTATGACAAGCATGTGAAAATAGCGAGTGACTTATTAATGTTGGCCACGACTCTGGGATTACAGAGCAGCGCGGTGCAGCTGCTGGGGTGGCCTTGCCTTCCAGGCCAGGCAGCCCTCTCCTGGGCTGTCCAGACCTGTCACATCCTCTCCCAGAAATAAGATCAGTGCATTCATATGCTCCCCTACCTCAAAGCTCAGACTGACTTGTCACATTAGTATTTTGCTTAAATCAATGTTCCCTGAAATTTTAGAATGTAAAGTGCTTGTCTTGAAATCCCATTACAAGCTCTTTTTAACATTCATTTTGCACATACATTGAAGTAACGGACATTCTTAACAAACAGGAGTTTTCATTTATTTATAGTCATCTAATTGGAATTGGGAAAAAACAATATTGAAGCTTTTTTTTTTTTTTTTTTTTTTACAAAATGGACCTAATAGTTAATAGTTCTCTTCCACAAAACTAAATTTTGAACACTTAAAAAAATCTCTATTCACTTTGAGACATGATTGCCTTTATTCTTCTGTCCTTTGTTGTTGTTTTGTTTTAATGAGAATGCCATTTTTATTGGCTTAAATTTGAATAGAGAAATGCAAAGGCTGTCCCTGTAGAGCAGTGGTTCTCAACCTTCTGGCCCTTTAAATACAGTTCCTCATGTTGTGACCCAACCATAAAATTATTTTCGTTGCTACTTCATAACTGTAATGTTGCTACTGTTATGAATCGTAATGTAAATATCTGATATGCAGGATGGTCTTACGTGACCCCTGTGAAAGGGTCGTTCGGCCGCCAAAAGGGTCGCGACCCACAGGTTGAGAACCGCTACTGTAGAGCAATAGTTTATTTTGTTTCTCCTGCCTCCGGAAATTTAAAACATGGCATTGTCAATAGCAATAATAATACAAACTTTTGGGAGTAAGTCTGCCATTGCACACAATGATGGCTTTGAGTTTAGAAGATAAATGAGGAGAATTTTGGGGGGAACAACTTAACATTCCTAGAGCAAACTATTTTTCTTATTTATCTCTGAAGGGAACAGAAGACAGCTAATAAAATTACTTCATACCTTCTTTATTTTTATGTTTTTAGCTCTTCACTGTTCTTTCAAGAACATACCAGCTGCCTGATAAAAGTGTATATGCATTTTGACTCTCACTATCTCTTTCCAAAATACAATTTTTATCCAATTACTGTTTTTTTATTCTGTATTCCTAATATAAATTTTGGTTGTAATTATGAGATGGATTAAGAGAGCAAATCATTTACCCAAGGCTTATGTTTCACTGAAGTTATTAGAAAACAAACTGATCATGTAATATTTCAATATGTAGTTATTGATTAAAGTAGTGATAATATTTAAATTTATTGCTGTTTTATCATGCAGAAGGCATTATCCTAAGTACCTTACATATATTATTTCTTTTTTAGCCTCACAGCAAACTCTAACAGAGGTGTTATTATTATCCCAATGTTATAGGTGAAGAAACTAATTCTTTCAGGGTGCTAATAACTTCTTTAATGCAAGGATGGGCAAAAGTAGGTTTACAGTTCATATGAAAATAATACAATTAACAAATAGATAATAATACAATAATAAATTATTATACATACTCATAACTGTTAGCCTATTTTTACCAACCTCAATGTATAATGAAACTAAATAAAAGGAGTTAACATTTCAATATTACAGAACAATCCAGAAGTGGTGATCATGGTTGTGCCTGGTAGGCACCAGGTGGCTGATAAGTAATTGAAGACTTTAACCCTCCCTCTAAGTCTGTCATATCATGAAAGTCTTATGACTACTTATTCCAAGCAAGAAAGTAGGGTGGGTTTGACTTCTGTATGTGCTGATATTGACTCCTTGTCTCTATAAAGCTTTATGTTTTGATTGAAAATAGCTATGTCTTCTGAAGAGATTGTATATCTTAAAGAATATTCAACTCAAACAACAAAATTTTTGTTGAAATACTGATGAGGGTATCATTCAAAATTTCCACATGTACTTTGGGTCCTCTGGACTTCCCAATAATCTCTTACACACACACACACACACGCACACACACACGCACACACGCACACTATAATGTGAGGAAACAAGGCTCTGAGTGATCAGGTAGCTCAGTTCTAAGTCTGTCTCTTGGCTCATTTGATTCTGGACACACATTTTTCTTTTCATTCAAAACCTTAAATAAAAATCACAGTTGTTTTCTTTGCTAGATGTATTAAAGAAAAGAAATAATCTTTCTCAAAACATTAATTTTAGAGAGGTACTAATATCCAAAACATAGAATGATTTGCAAAGTTTGACTATTTTATTTTATTGTCCTACCAACTTTATGTGATCTTTGCAAGTCACTTAATTTCTCCAAGGTTCAGTGTGCGATCTGTCAAATAAGAAGTTGATTTTGGACTTTCTGTTTTCTTGCACTGACACTGTGGATGGCTCAGTATGTTTCAAGGCCAGTATTGACAGAGCCAAAACGAAATCGGATCTCATGGCTCTGTTCCTATTTTCTCATCACTCATGTTCTCATTTGAATTTGTGTGCAGACAGCACGGAAACAGGCTGGCGCATCCCAATTCTCGGTGCACACAGAGTTCATGTGCAAAGGTCTCCATATACACTGAGCTGGGGGAACAGAAGGGACAGGGATGTGAAAAGCATTGGGCTTCTAAGTTTTAACAGTTTGATGGAGAAGCTCTGATTAATATCTTAGGAACAAACTGGAAGGCTAGCTCATTATTTAGTGTTCTTAATGGTAGTATTTAATTAAAACAAAATTGCAGAACAGTAATCAACATTTAGCTGTTCCTAAAATGTGTGCTTTGCTTTGAATATGAATTGAGTCCCTTTGTCCTCTGTGTGCAGTGCTTTCCACAAAACAAACACCCACCTTCTGTTTGGCACTGTGTTGCAGTTTATTTGCCATACACCTACCTAAGGAAGATAGCTCTTTCCCTTTACTTTCTTTACATTACTGTCATGTGTTAGTATCCTGCTGGCTGACCATGAAGTATATCTATGTGATGCACAAAAAGAGTTTCTTAGTCAATTGACCAAGGTCAGGGAGACAAACAAATTGGGATTAAGTGACCTTGAACAAGTCTCTAATTGCAGGGTGATTTAAATGAAATAACATGCACATGTGTGTGCGCACACATACACACACACACACAGCACTGTACATGGAACATAGCAAGCACTCAGCTCTGGTTTTCCTTATCAAAGAGTTTAAACAAAGACTAGATAATCTCTGTGGATGCTTCCAAAATTGAGACAAATATTAAAAATGTTGTCATTTGTGGTATTTTGCAATTAACACAAATCAGATAAAATATGAACCTGAAAATTATATTGGGGAAATTAGACACATTAAAAAGGAGGGCATAGACATTTGACAGTAAGCATTTCAGAAGTCAGAGTGGCAGAGTTCTAGAGTTTCTAATTATTTCACAGATCATTCATATTTTTCAGTAAGAAGTTAATGTTAAAGTATATATAACAAACTCCCCTGCACCACTGACTTTCAACCATTTCAACAGCAAGATTCACTTTCCTTAGCGTTCCTAACCCTCAGTATATTTGTCAATGCATTTGCTATGCAGTGAGCACCTTGCTTAGGTGCGAGATTTATATTGATTTGGAAATATCAAAAATATTACTGTATTCATGCACTTGCTGTGATTTCTTAGAAATGCTTCTTAGAAACCTTGTGCTAAAATTTTGTAAGTTTTCTTATGTTTGTACATTTCTGTGGAGTGTATAGAAATGTTTACTTAAATTATGCATATAACCCTGTAGAGAGTACTTTATCATACTCTTTTAAAGTTTGATGTAACTAACATTCACTAAGAGACATGACTTGCCTCAGTCAGGTCTTGCTGGTAAGTGCTCAAGCAAAGCCCAACACTCTCTGGCTTCAAGTTATCTGCACATTTTACCTACACCTTGCGCCTCCAAAAAGGATATAGAATGTAAATGGAAGGCCCAGCAGCCACTTGGAAGTTCAGTATGTTTGTGTGACAAACACCTGGGCTTTGATTTATGAATCAGTTTTTTGGTGACTCTTTATTAGAATTTTAAACCATCACTATCCTATTGTCAAATAACACACACCATAAGAACCCCGAGTTCAGCTCACCAGATGGTACAGCCAGGAGACAGAGGGAAGACCCAAGTAGATTAAGTGCGGAGCTGCAGGGGGCATGTGATTAGAATGCACAGCCTCCATCCATGCTTCTGATGCTGGGTTGCTCTCTCCAAATGTCTTACCCCAAAAATATGCACAGAAATAACATTCATTTGTGCTTGTAGCATTCATTAGTTACCCCAAGTTTTCTCTGAATATCAAACACGTGCCCAAGTGAGATGAGATATAAAAGCAGCAGGCAGTGCAGACCAATTGCCCAGGGAATGCTGTCAGTCCTCAGTGGAGAGGCTGTGTGGCTGAACCTCAAGGCCCCTCTAAAATTGTATCTCTAAAATTGCTAATATTGGGGCATTTGGGTTGGTCATCAGCTTTAAAGACCCTAATGAATTGCTTTAAACAACACTTGACTTTTAAAAGATTTATGCACACTTGTACTTTGAACATTAAATCTCATCCATCTTAGTCCCCATGTTTTCATTGTCACAGTCCTTGCTTGATGTGTCTGTCCTGTGCTTCTCCTGTGTATGACCTCATAGTTCATCACCCACAGCTCCTTCCTCTTCTCCTTCCATGTCCTGTTTCCCTCCTCTGTAATTCTAACCAACCTCCATTTATTCCTTAAGTGACAGCATGCCTCAACATATTTTTCATTGTTTACTGATTCATTTATACAACTGAGTAGAGGGTGTCAGTGATCCAATGCACGATGACACATACAAGGCTGGCAGGCAGGGCATGGGAAAAACCAGGGGAGGTGGGCGGAGATTCTAAATTGCTCAGTTGAGGAGATCTGTGTTCCCCAATCAATATTCTTTGCTTTAAAATTGCTCCTGGATTTATACATAGTGACACTATTCAGAGCTGTATATTTCCATCTGTGCTTATAATTGCAATTTTGATTTTTTTATTTGGCTTATAAACCTATCCCAGCTGGGTTTTCTTGTGTGGCTTCATTCTGGATGACAGAAATGAGATCTATTTAATATTTTAAGCATATTGCAGCTTAAAAAGTACTTTTGCATTCTACCCTAGGGCAGGTGGCTTCATTTACATTTTTTAAAAAAGGAATTGGAGGTTATTGATTATAAGTCGTCACACAGTGCGCGCCGAATTCATTTGATTGTACACGTTACAAATCTCAGTCTTTCCTCAACAGGTGGTCCAAGGTTACTAAGAAGATAGATTTTTTTAAATGACTGCCATTCCACTTCATTTTTTTTTAAACATATTTTATTGATTTTTTACAGAGAGGAAGGGAGAGAGATAGAGAGAGTTAGAAATATTGATGAGAGAGAAACATTGACCAGCTGCCTCCTGCACATCTCCCATTGGGGATGTGCCCGCAACCCAGGTACATGCCCTTGGCCGGAATCGAACCTGGGACCTTTCAGTCCGCAGGCTGATGCTCTATCCACTGAGCCAAACCGGTTTCGGCTTCATTTCTAACAATACACTTCTTCCTCACTCAGCAAGTCTTTTGTGGGCACCTTCCAAGTGCCAGGCTCGGTGCTGGCTGTTGAGTACATGCAGGTTTTCTAGATGCACCCTCAACCTTTATAGCTTGATAGTAATTAGCGCTGTTTCCCAAATAGTCCAGTTCTTCTGGGCATGTGTCAGAATTTAACTTCTATCTCCCTTGTCTTTTTTGGTGCATGTGACCAATCTGTCGAATAGGTTGTGAGCACAGGTGTCATCTCAGGTTAAGTTTGTCATTGTGGGATCAGTCAGTCTTGATACTGAGACCAGTCATGCCCCCGGTAGGGGAGATGCTATCAGCTAGCCCATTCTGAGAGTAAGGACAATGACAACATAAGAGGAGCCCATAGTTTATACCCGATGGGATTTGGGCATTCGAAGAAATGACACTTAGTTTTTAAGTTACTGACTTATCGAGGATTGTTGGTTACTACTGCATAATCTGTTGTCCTAACTGACACACAAAGAAAACTTTCAAATTGAATTGCAAACTTTATTTCAAAAGTTCCTCATGGTGACTGGAAAGTCTCTCTCAGATGTATATATACACATATCCTCCTTTGTATAATTTATGCACGTACATTTGCCACTTAGTACTATTAATCAATTCCAAGGTAAATGTATTTAATGAAATTTTTGATTTAAGTGAGGAATATTATATTTTTTTTCCAGTCCCCCCAAAGTTAGATCCATTTTAAAAATAATTCATAAAGTAAATACTTATAAATATTACTTTTCTTATTAAGATATCAAACATATAAAAAATATTTTAAATCACTTATTAGGAGGAAAAAAACGGAGTAATTGGAAGAAAATGACTAACTTGTAATGAAGTAAAATGTGTAATCCCAGCTTCTCTAGCCATGGGAAACAGCAGAGAAAATGATTGTTCTGTCTCATTCACTATCACTCCAGCTCTCCTGCAAACATGTAGATCGCAAAAATAAGCAACTGTGAGAAAAATCTACTTCCTCTTCAATGGGGACAAGGTTTGAGGTCTGATAAGAAGATTAAATTGGGATATCTATTAGAAGGGGGGAGTGAGTAGCAGAATCTTTGAAATACATCTTAAATATTAATATTGGTCCCAGAGTGCTACTCAAATTCTGAGTCACAATAGCGTTGAGACTGTAATCTAGACCCATGCCAACATTTTAAAGTTGGAGGCGTGCCCAGCCAGTGTGGCTCAGCGGTTGAGCATTGACCTATGAACCAGGTGGTCATGGACCGATTCCTGGCCAGGGCACATGCCTAGCTCGAGGGCCTGATCCCCAGTGTGGAGCTGATCGATCTTTCTCTCTCATCATTGATGTTTCTAACTCTCCCTCTCCCTTTCTCTCTGATATCAAAATATATATATTTTAAAAAGTTGGAGGCTTCTTTTCCCTTCTTTAGTGAGAAATCTGCAGGTTGCAGAAATGTGTATGTGGTCTTCATGGAACAGCTGTGAGACAAGGCGAGCACATGCCATGAGTGGAGAGAATTGCACGCGTGTCTGCCAGGCCCTGTGCCTGTGCTATCTCATTTAAGTCTCACAGTTCTCCTAATATTGACACTACCCCTTCCATCGTTTGATGTTCCTCGGCTAATACACAAAGGACCATAATTCCATGTCATTTCTGCCAATCCTCTTTCCACTAGGGAGGCCCTAATAACAATGATTTGTTATCAAAATAGCACACCCATCATTTAAGCGTCGAGAACTGAACTTGTCTTTGAATGCAACCTTCCCAGTTATCTTTTAAAGATTTAAAAGTTTTCTGTCTTTATGACACATATATTTTATGCCTAAAGTATCTGATAAAGCAATTGAGCTAATAGCAGCGCTAGACTCCAGGAGGCGGCTTTAAATCACCGAGCGGACGATGGGTAAGGGGCTCTGCTCTCCCTGTCAGCGGGGCTGTAAATGATGGTGCACTAGTCCCCAACTCCATACATTCCAAAAGGGGACTCACATATACCCCCCTTTCTCAAAACACCCAGCCTTCCTTTGCATAAAAGCAAGAGACTCTAGGGAAATGTTCACATTAATACTCACATCAGTAAGGGGAATAAAAGCAACTTGGCTGGCAGCATGCACAATTGGGGACATCTGCAAGATTCATAGTTCTGCCCTGGCAACTGAAAAGCATCCAGCTCGTTTTCCCTCATGCCTTGAACAAACGTAACGGCGGGCGGAGGCTATTTCTGTAGCTGTCACTAAATAACTTGTCCCATGCCGAACCAAGGGATGGGACAGGATGTCATACCTCAAAATAAAACTAAAATAAATTAGGATAAAAATATAAATTAAAGAACCCCTTTACCTACTGTGAAATTTGAAGTAGTTGATTTCTATCCCCAGATGGCTTTTACTAGTAAATCCGCCTGGTGAATTCTAATTTATTCATACCAGAAGGAGTATTTGGCTTATGTTTTCAATACTCTGGCTTAATCCCTACCAGGTTTTTCTGACTCATGCTGTGGAAATGTATGCTAGAACAGTGAGTGACAAGTGCACAGGCCTCCTCCATTCCCTCCTTCCCCTTTTCTGGCCTGGGTAGCATCGCCATTGACTAAGTGAAGCAAATTGCAATTGTTAAACGAAAAGTATTCCTTTTTTTTGGTTCAAACTATTTTCTTTTATTTTTTATGGTAATATTTCTTTAGAAAACTCATAAGTAAATATATTGAAGTCATTATAAAATGGTGTTCCAATGTCATGAAGCAAAGCTCCCAGAAACGTGGTATTCTAGTCACTTTGCACAATGTGTTTCTAATGTCAATAATTCCCCTTCAGTGTAATGGGATTTTGTGTCATTGACATTCTCATGAGGTTTTTTATAATACAAACCCATAGACATGATGTTACAATGTCAAATAAAATAAGCCAGCAAGTCTGTGGAGATGTATGTCAATGATGCAAATATTTCTAATCTGTAGAAGTAGCAATATGTCAAGATGATGGCAAATAACACAAGGGGATTTCTGAGGATACTACTTTCTGGAGTAAAAACAGTGCAAAAAGGGATGTCAGTGCCGTTCTATTGAGACAGTGATCTGATTATCAAGACTATAATAAAAGAAAGATTGATAGTGTTTGTGACCATATGAATTTTTTTCTAAATTTGGGGAATTGATATTTTTATATTCCCCATTGCAAAGCACTGAAGAGCATTTGTATTATAAAAAGAAAATATCTGGTTTTATAATGCATCCAAACCAAGAGGCAGAGAGGCTATCTTGGGATTTTAACCTCAAGAAGGCATCCATATTTTTGCTCTGTACCTAATCTAAATCTATTAACCACTAAAGTAATAATTAATATTATTTGCTTCACTGCTTATTTTTAGAAGTGGTTTAAGTTTGGCAAAATCTGAGTTTAACATCTCTGTGCTCATAAAACTTTTGAAATCTGATTTTTTTAAAAATGAGGCATGACCTTAATCAGATAAATGGAGGAACAGAAAAAAAAAGGTCACCCATGATTTATTTAATTCTTAAGTGAATTCAAGATAATGCCTCAAGGAGAGTGATTTGACCTTACTGGGTGAAGCAATTTATTATAAATAAAGATATTTTTGGTGCCACTCATTTAAGTTTTTGCTCATGGATAGGGTCCAAAATAAAATATTGAAATTCATGATTTTGAATTATGGGAGCTATTCAATCATTGCTGCTGGAGCACCAGACATAAGGAGGCATTTCCGGCAACAGAGCTATTAGAGTGATAGTGAGTGCTGAGGGAGCCTGTCCGGGAACACCACTTGAAGAAATAATCAAAGGCATATCATAGCCCTTCAGAGGAAGAGGAGCTTATAGACACTAACACATGTCTCCAACCTTTCAAACTGCTCAAAGTACTTTGAAGCACTGTATGTCTTCTTGTATCTACATATCTATTCATATTAGCCAATTTCTAAAATAAATCTTAGCATCTACATCTCTTTTTATTTCTATATGTATCTCTGTATGTCTATAGATACAACAATATATGTCTATATTTGCACCTATCTTCTATTGGTTCTGTTTCTCTGGTGAGCCCTAACTAATACCCAGTATGACTACTGGATTATGGGAAGAGTATGTTTGGTTTTTGTAAGAAATAACCAAACTGTCCAAAGCAGCTGTACCATTTTGCATTCTCACCAGCTGTGAATGAGAGTTCCGGTTGCTCGACATCCTCACCAGCATGGTGGAATGTCAGTGTTTTGGACCGTGGCCTTCTGATATGTATGTCGTGGTATCTCATTGTTATTTGTCATAATATTCTTCTGATAGAAAATAAAGGCGAGGATTGTTCTACTTTTGCATGTGGAAATGGATACAAGCTCCGGCAATTGTAGTTCTTTTTGATAATGTAGCATCATTTGAATCTAGTGACTTAGGTCCAAAATATCCCAATTTTTGCTTGCGTCAGGGTAGCTCAAATGTGTACATAAAATGAGACTATTTTTTAAATATTCTACCTTTTGCTTAACCTGATGTTTTTCCCACATATCAAATTGGAATTAATTCTGGTTTTTAAATGCCCCCATTTAGTTTCTCTCTTGTGAAATTCCGTATCTAGAGGGCTGTCACTACCGACATCAGAGCTTACTATAAAGCTATAGTGACCAAGACAGTGTAATATTGATGAAAGAATAGACACATAGATCAATGATACAGAATATAGATCCAGAGATAGACCCAAATAAATATTGTCAATTAAGTTTGGATAAAGGAACAAAAGTAATGCAACAGAACAAAGATTATCTTTGCAACAAAGGTGCTAGAACATCTGTACATCCACAAGCAAAAAAAAAAAAATGTAGACATGCTTCATAGAAATAAACTCAAAATGTATTAGAGAACCACGTGTAAGATGAAAAACTGTAAATGTATGGAAGATAGCATAGGAGAAAATCTAGATGAAATTGGGTATGCAATGACTTCTTAGATATAATACCAAAGGCACAATACATAAAAAATAAATGATAATCTGAACTTCATTAACATTAAAAATCTTTCTGCTCTATGAATGATAATGCCAAGGGAATGAGAATACAACCCACAGTCTGGAAGAAAATATTTGAAAAAGGTACATCTAATAAAGAATGGTTATCCAAAAATATAAAACACCCTTAAAACTCAACAATGAGAATATGAACAACTTGATTAAAAAATGGGCTAAAGTCAACAGACACCTCACCAAAGATATACAGATGGCAAATAAGCACGTAAAAAATTCTCCACATCATATGTCTTCAGGGAAACAAAATAACAATGAGATACCACGACATACATATCAGAAGGCCATGGTCCAAAACACTGACATTCCACCATGCTGGTGAGGATGTCGAGCAACCGGAACTCTCATGCACAGCTGGTGAGAATGCAAAATGGTACAGCTGCTTTGGACAGTTTGGTTATTTCTTACAAAAACCAAACATACTCTTCCCATAATCCAGTAGTCATACTGGGTATTAGTTAGGGCTCTCCAGAGAAACAGAACCAATAGAAGATAGGTGCAAATATAGACATATATCGTTGTATCTATAGACATACAGAGATACATATAGAAATAAAAAGAGATGTAGATGCTAAGATTTATTTTAGAAATTGGCTAATATGAATAGAGAAGCCCCAAACACCCAGAATCTGCGGTCTGAAAGCTGGAGAACCGGTAAAGCTGGTGGTATAATTCAGTCCCGGGCCCAAGGCCTGAGGACCAGGAGTCCCAATGACTGAGGGCAGAAGATTGACGTTTTAGCTCAAGCAGAGAGAATTAGCACTTCGTCCACCTTTGTGTTTTATTCAGACCTTCAAGGGATGCCCACCACCTGCATTGGTGAAAAAGATCTTCTTCTCTCTAATCTTCTTTAGAGACATGCTCACAAAACTACCAAAACCATGTATCTTTGAGTTTTAGTTAATGTATTTTTAAGTTTTTACCAGCTCTCTGGCTATCTCTTTGCCTAGTCAGGTTGATACATGAAATTAAACATCATATTCTCCCTGCCATTTACTCAAAGGGCCTGAAAATGTATGTCACACAAAATCCTGCACAAGGATGTCTACAGTAGCCATATTCATAATTGCCAGAACTTGGAAACAACCAAGCTGTCCTTCAGTGAGATAAATGGATAAATAAATATTGGTACCAGTACATCTGAGCAATGGGATATTATTCAGTGCTAAAAGGAAATGAGCTTCAATAGAGGAATGCGTAAAAAAGCTGTGGTACATACATACAATGTAATATTACTCAGCCATAAGACAGAATGAAATCTTATCATTTGTAACAGCATGGATGCTATTATGCTAAGTGAAATAAGTTAGAGAAAGACAAATACCATATGATCTTACTTCTATGTGGAATTAAGAACAATATAAATGAACAAACAAAACAGACACAGACACAGACACATATATACAGAGAATAAACATGGTTGCCAGAGTGGAAGAAAGTTGGGGGACTGAGAGAAAAAGATGAAGGGATTGAGAAGCAAATTGGTAGTTGCAAAATAGTCATGGGGATGTAAAGTACAGCCTAGGAAATATAGTCAATAACATTATAATAACTGCATGGTACCAGGTGGGTACTGGAAATATCAGAGGAAACACTTTGGAAAATATATGATTATCTAACTACTATGCTCTACACCTGAAACTAATACAAAATAATATTAAATGTAAGCTAAACTGTAACTTTAAAAATTAAATTAAAATGAACTGTCAAGCTTTAAGAAGAAATGGAGAAAAAGTAAATGCACATTACTTAGTAAAAGAAGCCAATCTGAAAAGTTGGTGTACGGTAGAATTTCAACTATATAACATTTTGGAAAAGACAAAACTATGGAGACAGTAAAACAGATCAGTGGTTGCCAGGGGTGGGAAGGGTGGGGATGAGACAAATAGGCAGAACCCTTAGGATTTTGGCAGCAGTGAAACCATTCCGTGTAATCTATATATATAAAAGCCTAAGGGACCATTACGACCTGTCGACCGAATGAGCAGTTACTGTGGCACGCACATACCACCAGGGGGCAGACACTCAGCACTGGAGCTGCCCCCTAGTGGTCAGTGTGCTCCCACAGCCAACCTCTTGCAGTCCCTCCCCAGGCCCGCCAGCCCCAATTGGCGCTGATCACCGGCCAGGCCGAGGGACCTCACCTGTGCATGAATTTGTGCACCGGGCCTCTAGTGTTATAATAAGGGATCCATACTATTATACATTTGTCCAAACCCATAGAATGTACAACACCAAGACTGAGTGCTGATGTAAACTAGGAACTGTGGGAGCTAGTGATGTATTGATGTAGGTTCATCAGTGTAACAAATGTACCACTCGTGGGGGATGCTGATAATGCAGAGGCCATGCATGATCAGAGGCAAAGGGTACATAGGAAATTTCTTTATCTTCTGCTCAGTTTTCATCTATTTATTATTTTAAAATTATTTTTAAATCCTCATTTGAGGATACAGTTTTATTAATTAGAGAGAGACAGAGAGAGAGAGAGAGAGAGAGAGAGAGAGAGAGAGAGAGAGAGAGAGGAGAAAGAGAGGAAGAGAGAGAGATCACTTGCTTCTGTCCATACCCTGACGGGACCGATCCCACAACTTAGGTACGTGCCCTCACTGGGAACGGAACCCGCAGCCTTTGGGTGCGCAGGATGATTCTCTAACCAGCTGCACCACACTGACTATGGCCCTTCTGCTCAGCTTTACTTTGAACTTAAAACTCCTCTAAAAAACAAAGTTTATTATTAAAAATAAAATTCCATTTTAGGTAATTGGCCTGCTATAAACCAATATAGATTGATTTTTATTCAGCATTTATTATTATGTCCCAGAAATTTTACTTCTTACATTAATATGCCTTAAGAAAAATTTATAAACTCTGTTTTATAAATATGAAATACAAGACTTAGAGATCATGATTAAGTTGCCAAAGTCAAGCAGCAATGGTAAATGTTCAGGTATGTGTTGAACTCCAAAGCCTGTGCCCTTCAGGAAGATTCTTTGCTCCACCCATCCATCCACCCATCCATCCAGCAATCTGCCATTACTAATTGTGGTTTGTTCAGAGAATAAACCACTTCTGGGCTTCCTGCCTCCTTTATTCCACTCAGCAAACTATGCTCTATGTTTTGGGCAGGGATTCAGAATAATAGGAGTGTTTATATCTTCTGTAGAATTTTTTATTTAACAATTAATCCATATCTACAAACATAAATACAGGTAGATTGTTACGCCTAGCAGGCAGTGTCATTTCTTATTTTATCTTATTTTCCCCTTTAAATTTTGTTGCCTTGAATAAGAAGTTTAACCTGGGTATTAGTATTTGTAAATTGAATTTTTTCTAATAAAAATACTTTAAACTTTATTATATTGAAACTTTACTATAATACAGGATCAGTTGATTCATTGTTTAGAATAAAATTATAGTCACATTCATTTCCAATATGTGCAGTTACATGACAAAGGGTTCTTTTAAACTAAAGCAGTGAGTAATTTTAGGAAAAAAGATTGTTCATATATATAACTTTTCCCTGGATTAATCTTTTTGTTTTCTGTAAATCCAAGTTAATAGGGGTGGTGTTCCAACTAGATAATGATTTTAAACTTTATACACAAACATTTTTGTGAAAATGTTGAATGTTTCAACCACTATCATTTTATGGGATGAGCCTTTATAAGAGCTTATTGGAAATAAAAAGCATATAGGAATTTAGAGTGTATGTAGAAATTGTTTGCAAGGAATTGAGTAAAATTTTAAGTCACATGGTTTTCACGTAGTTAAAGCAAAACCATTGATACTATCTCATGACTGCATTTGAAAATTTGAAATAGATTTTATTTGTTAGGGGCTTTATACAGGATGCCCCACATCTATCAAAAAACTATGTATATTTTCTTTGTACTTTAAAAAACATATTATTTACTTGTCTCTTCCCTTCGCATTTTGCTTTAGCACAGTGGTTCTCAACCTTCCTAATGCCGCGACCCTTTAATACAGTTCCTCATGTTGTGGTGACCCCCAACCATAAAATTATTTTCGTTCCTACTTCATAACTGTAAATTTGCTACTGTTATGAATTGTAATGTAAATATCTGGTATGCAGGATGTATTTTCATTGTGACAGATTGAACATAATTAAATAAAGCATAGTGGTTAATCACAAAACAATATGTAATTATATATGTGTTTTCCGATGGTCTTAGGCGACCCCTGTGAAAGGGTCGTTCGACCCCCAGGTTGGTGACCCACAGGTTGAGAACCGCTGCTTTAGCCTGTTCTGGGAATAGGGCCCAGTGCAAACCTTATTCAGAAATTATTAACAATTTCACAAAGGTGACAGCAGAAATTTAAACCACGTGCAGAGCTCTTTGAAGCATGGGTTCCTGTGCAAACTCTGCATGTCGTGTGCCCGTAACACTGGCCTGGACCTACTCCCTAGGCTGCTATGCCCTAGAATTTCCTATCTTTCGTGGTTCATCTTTACATAACTATACCCCTCATTCCAACACTCTGATGTCTAAAAACAGCTGTAAAATTCTCAAAGATAATTTTTACCTACGTGTAATTTGGTTGACATATTATATTTGAGTACTTTATTAGTAGTCAAACTTGCATGAGTACCTGCTTAGTAGTCCAACTAAGAATCAAACCAATCATATGAAATTAGTTTATAATCCTTATGACTGATCAAATGGTATCACTAAAAATGTATTTGTGGAAATTTAAATAATCCTAATGAAATGCATCTTCATAAGAAATACCATTATTCCTATAGGTTTAAGATGTTTACTTTTTTTGGTGAAAACATCTTGGTATTCAAAACCATGTTATCCTAGTAAAGCTTGCCACACATGATATACATTATAATTAATTTGAAGTGCCTTAGGTGAGCCAAAAATTTCATAAAGTTCTTAAATGAGAATTATTATTGTTTTAAACATTTTTGTAAATCGCTATTCTTATCCTTAAAGGAAACCACATATGAGCTATTGCTAAGAAAAATTAAATTGAGGTGCCTCAAATCTACAATTTACATTTAAAGATTGAATAAAGATAGGCCTTGTAATTTATTGAATAGGCTTATAAGTAACATTAGGAAAAGCTCATTACTTATAAAAATTATTTCTTCACATTAACTGCTCTTATATTTTTATTTGGAATGATGCAGCTAAGAGGTGGTGAGAAATATTTGTAATAGCAGGTCATGAGGATAAAGTAGGGACAATGTCGTTTAATCACTATTTATTTGTTTTTGATATGTGCTTAATGGAAAGGATGAGTAACTGCCTTGCTTCAAAAATAATTCTATTGCCTGGAGTGAGAGATTTGAGTATTAGCATAACATTCTATTTATGTGAGTTATGTTGTAGTTTTGTCATTTTTTACATTACAGTGCAGAGAATGCTACTGATTTATTGTTGCATTTTTAAAGGGCAGTGCTATACTGAGACCAGAGACTGAAAGAAGCTAAAAAACATATTTGTCAAAAACTCAGCCTGACATAGTATATGATCACTATTTGCCCTATTTATAGGGCTGTATGTAAAAGTAAGCTAATCTAGCAATCTCAGCCATGATTGATGTTTTCCTGTTTATCATTTCCAGTGTTTCATTTTTGGTTTTTCAGATGGTTATAAGATACAAGATACATGAAGTTATGTGGGAGTGAAAGAATGCATAGTGTTTTCCATTTTCATTATGTTCCTTTGAAGGAAATTATTTCCTGAATATTCATCTTGGGTCCTATCAGCATCCAGTATAATCAGAGTAATTTAAAAAATATCAGGTGAATTATGAATACCTTCTCAGCTATGCAAGTGAGATGTTAAATGGTTATATAATAATTTGACTGCTATGCTGTAGTACATAGAGTAATTGTCACCAATGTGGAAAAAACACTCCTGCTTATAAATTATAAGGGCTAGAGAACTTGAAACTTCACAAGATTACTTCCCAGTTGAACTATGGAAAGCAAAATCCAGCTGACAATTTTTTAGGCAAGCATATAGAAACATAGGGAGTGAACTTATAAGTTATTATTCAAAAGCTTAAATGTATAAATATATTTGCAGTCTATTATGAAACTAATTTCTTAATTCAATCTCAAGACTCACAAAAGGTAAAAATAATAGCTATATTTTCTTTCGTTTAAAAAATATTTATCAATAAAGCTTAATTCTGATTGAAAACCTCAAAGTAAACAATAATAGATTATTTTGATATGTGTACAAACTAAATTGTACCTAAATTGTACTTCTTTGAGATTCTGTACATCACAATGTAATTATCCAAGGTATAGGCAGAGCAAGAAAATATAGTAAGTGCCTTGAATAGTATTGAAGCCATTAGGTGAGGAGACAAAAGTATCCCTGAAAGAGGAGTACCATGCAAATGAATCCAAAGATTGTACCCTTTGGGCTCAATGTGAACGAAGGTGTCGGAATTAAGGCACACAGGCTGATTGGACTGGCTATGCTAAATGACACTTACCACAGTGGCCATAAAACGTTTATTTCATCACTTCAGTCAAGAATAAAACTAAGCCAAGATACACTTTTTAATTTCATAGATACTTTAAATATCATACTCTACCTTGGAAAGATGATTTTGTTTTTATTGTGGGGAAATTCAAGTGGTTAGTGTTTCTAGACTTCAATACACAATAGGGCTAAGAATGAAAAATATTGAATTAGTAAAGCTCCATCTATAATTAACACTTGCACCAGCCAAGGAAGATATTTTATTGCAGCTGACCTGAATAACAGAGTGGGATGGAAGGAAGGAAGCCTATTATTTGAGACACCAAGTGAAAACTATGAAATACAAAGGGGAAAAGGCAGTTTCATTTAGAATAAAATATTCATGTTGATAACTTACATAAAACAAAAGATGGAATGTTTTCTGCAGGGAAATTACTTTCTTTGATGAGCTCCATTTATGCATGATGGAGTTTTAAATTTTTGAAAACCCCCTTGGTTATTTTTTCTTCCTTTCAATTCTTGTGGTTTTAATTTCAAACATAAACAGATGTAAAATTTCTTACTAAAAGCTTCTTACTCTGTTTAAATTCGAATTTATGACACAGAAAACAACCCAGAATGCCTTTTTACAATGACAGTGATTGGGAAATCAATATTTAAGGCATCAGTCTCATGAATTGTATGGTGAGCAGTGGCTCCATTCATTTGGAAACCACCCTATGACGAAATACACCTTAATTTACTTTGCTCATTTTAACATTGTTTTGTTTCAAGCATAGTCTCAGGGGATCCTGAGTATTATATCTGCTACCTACAGCTCGAGTTTGGGAGCAATTTCATTTGAGTGAATTCTGCTATATATTAACTTTGTTTGAGTGGCCTGCAAGCTGCATGCTAAGGTTCAAACATTTACTTCTTGAGGACAGAATGCTATTGTTTTTACTTGGTAATTTCATGTGGGAGACATTTTAGAAGCTGTACTGGCAAGTAAAGATTTGAATCTTATGTATAGCCTATACACCCTAATCAAAAGACAAAGAAAATATAATATACACCATCTCTAAAGACTTAGATTCCAATGGTAGAACTTGAGTCGAGATGGGAAATAAATCTTTCGGTCTCAGTATGCAAACTTGATTGTGTAGCACAGGGTCAACATGCAATGTGACATTATTTGAAGGAGGTTGTCACACAAGAGTCTTGGACAAGAAGGAGCAGAAGAATGAGTGTTTATAAGTTGATGTACATCACCATCAAAGTGTTCATGGAGGCTGCATGCATGAAATTGTCTGATCCATTAAGAGCAAATCTTTAGGGAAATGTTCTGAGTAACACAATCTTAAACAAAGCTCCCTGGAATTACCAAGTGTGGCAGAATGCCTGTTATTAGGATAGAGGGACTCTGAATGTGTTGCCTACATCAAAATAGGTTGCAAATCTCTCTCAGTGGCCCAATTCTGCACTCCAGGACAGTGGGAATCAGTACTATGTTTTCACATCTTATGATCTAGCAAAATATAGTGATTGCAACTAGTGTTTTGGAGGCTCAGGAAATGCTGAACAAAAAATTAATACACTTATGCTTACAATTATCTATAATAATAAAAGGTTAATATGCTATTTAGACCAGACATCATCCAGATGTCATTCCAGACGTCCTTCCTGACGAAGCTGGGGCCGGAGGGAAGCCAGCATGGGTCCCGGGTGCCTGCTGGCAGCTGGAGGATGGAAGCCCAGGTCCCTGGTGCTGGAGGGAAGCCAGAGGAAGGAAGGCCTACTCTTGCATGAATTTTCATGCATCAGGCCTCTAGTGTATACATAATATCCAACATAGACATTCATACTCACATAGTGAGCCCTCATATTGAGTTAGGTAATTGAAAAACATGTGGATTCATAAAAAAAAAATGTTTCAAAAAATTGAGAATTTTAGAATTTCTTTGCCTCTAAATCTGAGACAGTGGTTTTGTCAAACTGGTGTAAATTTGCCCAATATTTATTGATTGTTAGTCCCTGCAGATTCAGAGACAAATGCAAACCATTAATGCCCTTGAGAAGCTCACAACTAGCTGTGATAGAGAAGTCAATCAAGTTTTTATAGCTTAAAATGGTAAGTATTTTATACTAGTAAGTACAAGTTATTATGCAAGTGCACTTTTCTCAGTAGGAAATAGCAGAAAGGTTTTGGAGATGAGGAGGAGGAGTTGACTTCTGAAGTGTAAATGAGTTGGAAGGCTGTGATGGGGTGTGGGACTATATGCAGAACAAGACATGGGGATATGAGAAAACATGAACCGTAAAGATAAGAGGTCATCAGACAGTCCTGCCACAAAGCAGCTGGGTCATTGGAGAGGGCACTGTTTGGCAGCTAACACTGGACTGGGTCTTGGCTTTCTCCAAACACTCTTCTATAGTCTGTGCAAGCCCTTAACTTCTACATCTCATTTTTTTTTTTTATCAGTACAATATGTTCAGTAATATCTTGCCTGCTAGGTATGCTGTGAAGATATGTTTTGTATATGGCACAAACAGAGTGGGGATTTGAAAAAGAGTATTTGAGGAGGTTACAATTATCAGCATTGACTGTAACTACAGGTTTCCAATATGGCTGCATATTGGAATTACCTGGTAAACTTTAAAAAATACTGATGCTTGCATCTCACCATCAGAAATTCTGACTTAGCTGGACGTGGTACAGTCTGGATATCTGACAAGGCAGAACACAGGGAAAGATGAGGATTAATAAGTAACAAAACAGGAAATAACTTGGAAATGTCTTCTTCAGAGAAGGATATATCCAAGTACACCAATGTGCTAAGGAATAGTTTTCTTTCATTGCATAGAACAGAAAGCTCTCCACACTCAGGTGTGGTTGGTAAGTGTTTAGCTTGTTCCAAAGTAGTTGAGCCCTAGCCAAGAGACTCGGTTGGAGTGTTGTCCTGTACACCAAAAGGTTGCAGGTTCCTTTCCCAGTCAGGGCACATACCTAGCTTGTGGGTATAACGGTCAGGGTGGTAGCGACACCTACCAATCAATGCTTCTCTCATTCATTCCCACTCCCCTGCGCTCCCGCTCCTTTCCTCCCTCTCACCCTCTCACCCTCCTATCTCTCTAAAATCAATAAACATATCCTCAGGTGAGGATTTTTAAAAAACCCCACAAAGTAGTTGACTTTGGGGAATTAAACCAACCAAGGCAGAGATTTTGCATGATGGAAGTCTCTTCTGATATGAAATATATCAATTCTATGCTTTATATGTTGGTAGAATACATTGTAGGTCTTTGGTTTATTAGAATGGCATAGGAGCATGGTACAGGTAATGAGGGAATCTAATACTGAAGATGAAGAATCCTGGAGCCTTTACAGTTAAATCCACCTAATTAACATGCATCTCAAAAGAGACTGGGGCCCTGCTTTGAAGTTGTGAAATACAGCCAAAGCAATGCTGCCTAAGCTTTTAACCATAGGTTTGATGACTAGCAACAATATTTTTAACTATTGTTAGGAGAGAAAAAAAATAGGCTCAATTACAGCAGAATGGATTTTAAATGCATGCTAGAGAAAGTGGTGGTTTGAATCTCAAAACAATTTACTTCTTTTTTTCTGGCCTATCACAAATGAGCCCTGATATTCTACCCTGATTACCAGAGAAGTGATTGTGTGGCAGCATCATATTCTCTCATATTGAACATCAAAGAAAAACCAACAGAAGCAAAATTCTTTTAAACAGATTCAAATTCCTAAGGTCTAGAGTATATTTTTTTTTTCATGAAGAAGAACTATGCTGGTATTTTGATTATGAAAATAAAATACAATATACTACACTGTTGTGATTGTTATCAGGGACCGTCAGATAAATGAATTATTTTACCCATGTATTGTTTTTCCCATGAAAATACATCAGGCTAATTGGGAAATAATTAACTACATTTATTTTCTCCCCGTGAAAGTCTTTTGGTATTGCAGAAATATTTCCCTGTGAACTATATAATCGCTGAGACATTTCCCACCTAAAACCACTCTGATTACTTTGTGCCATTTTTGGGATAGAAATGCTAGAAATCCCAGCATCAACAAAAGATATTGTATTAAAGATCTTTAATTTAGCGCCATGCTAGGGAACCTCTATAAAGTATTTTAGGAATAGGAATTAAGGACCAGACTATAGTTGGAGCGTATAAGGATAAGAATTAGTGATATGTATCCGTTCTTGCATTTCTTCAAGGTCAAACTCACATACTTGCTAACTTGTGTGAACCCTAAGGACTAAGAAGAGCGCCTGGTAGCTATAACTGCGCTCAAATAAATAAAAAAGCAGAGCCTAGCAGACATTTCATGCAAACTGCACTTCCCCGAGAGGCCTCTGAGCTAACCTGCTGCCTGCACTGTGTTTCTGCCCTCTGAGACAGCACTTATTAAGGAGTTCCCGGAGTCCTATTTCAACCAATGGGACTGAGGCTTTCCCATCCAATCAGAGCTGTAACAGCTCTGACCAATCAGAGTGGCTCTATTCTTACCCATCAGGGACCCGGTGGTAGGGGGACTTCTGTCTATATAAGCAGCTCCCCTCTGACTCCTGGAGTGCAGTTTCACCTGAAGACTGGAGACTGTGTTTCCCCTGCTGGAGCTGAAACACCCAGGAGCATAATGAGGCAGAAGGGCACAGGGCAAAGCTGAAGAGGGGCTTGGTCCAGGGGCAGCCTCACAGCCCTGCTGTCTTCACAACAGCGGAGCCTGAGCGCTATGGAGCTGGACCGCAGCACTGTTGTTTTCACAGCCAAGCTCTATTACAGTCAAGCTGTTTGCACTTCATCAAGTTTTCTTCTTCACTGCATCCCAAACTGGGGATTCCTATTGGCTTTTGAATTGACTCCAAGGACTATCAGTTAACACTTGTCTGTGCAGAATGGAATCCCCGCCCCCCTTTCCCCCGCGGCCCCCCCCCCCCCCCAAACACACACACACTCAGCATTTATACCAGATCCCATCCCAGTCAGGCACTGGCTTCAAACACACCAGTTATCTTCATGTAAACAAATGCAGTGATCACTTTTCGGTACCCATCTTATTTTACTTTTCTGTAGTCTTTGATGGACTTAGTCCTTTATTGACACATTCTCTTTGTTGGTGTGCATCAGGCAAGGACCACCCATAGTTGAACAAATTGGTCTATGAATACTTGGTGTGAGAAGGGATGCTGCATACTCCCGGGAACTGTGGGGCATGTTAATGAGAGTGTCCTAGGAATTTCTCCTTAAAGGTCAGGGGCTGTGTGAGGTGATTTGGAGGAAGGGTTGAGGAAGTGAAATTTTCAGAACTGGATACTTTCAAGAAGCAATGGGTTTCTGTGCTGTGAATCTTATTATTTTTCATTTAGTTGGTAGAAGGAATAGAGTTAGGCTAAAGCTATAATTAGTAAAGCAGCAGCAATCACTCTGATCGTTGGGAGCAGGGAAGTTTGGAAACGTTTGTAGTTTTCATGGTGCTCTTGTTTTTGTCTGGGTTCAGACACGTAACAGAGGCCCCTTGTTTACATCTCACCCCATCCTGGCTACACAGTGACCTTGCCTCACACTGGCGTTCTGTGAAATTGTTCACACTCAACAGGAAAACACCGTGGCCTCGCTTGGTGTGAGGCCAGCTTCCAGCCGACAGCTGTTGGACTGCCTTTTCTTTCTCACTGTCATGGTGCCATATTCTCTTTGGCTTCTTTCTATCTCTTTGCCTATTCCTTTTCAGTCTTTCTAACACTATCCTCTTCCTTTATGTGATCTTTAACTTAGAATTTCCAAGGCCTTATGTCTGGATCATCTTTTATATTCTTCTACACTTCTTCCCTTTGATTTCTTTGGACTGGACTACTTTATACCTAAAAGATGGGTTAAAAAACTATAGCTCATCAGTCATAGACAGTACACAGCACCTTTTGCCAAGGATATAAGATAGTTTTTATATGTTTAGATGGTTGGAAGAAACCCAAAGATGAGTAATATTGTATGAAAAATATATTAAATTCAAGTGAGAGTGTCCAAAGATAAAGTTGTTTTGGACTATAGGTGTGTTCATCTGTTCAGGTATTTTCTATGGCTGTTTCCTTGCTGCAAGAGCGTGCTGAATAGTTGCAACAGAGAAAAGCCAAAGTTATTTACTAGCTTCCCCTTTATAAAAATTTTTGCCAATCCCTGCTCTAAAATAATATCTTCAACCACTATTTGGAAGTTTTACTTGAATATTTCAGTCTCTTAAATTACCTAAAACAGAAACTGTACCCATCTCCATTCCATACCATGAATCTGACCCTTTCCTAGTCCTGTCCATCCTAAATATGGGGCCATTGTCTACACAGTTTCTCACACCAGAAACCACAAGTTTTCCTGAATGTTTACCTTTCCTCTGCCTCATATTTATAATTCTCTGGAAAGCCGATTGTTTCCACTTCCTAACTGTATCCTAAGGTGGCCACTCCGTCTCCGTTTCTTCGCCATCATGCTGCGTCACACCACCACCATCTTGTGTTCCCTCTGCTCAAATAGCCTCCTTGTTGGTTTCCAACTCATGTGACTCTAATAACTCTCCAACCCATGGTGTCGTCTATCATTACATCTGGTCTATTTCCCAATTACTGTAAATTTTTACATGAATATTTGTTTCCAAATTCTATATGTTTATTTACTTGTTTATCATCTATCCAAACAGGTAAGGTTTAGGAAGATAGAGTCATGCCTTTTATTTTTGTTATTTATTTATTTATTTGTTTATTTAATTATTTAATATATTTTTATTGATTTCAGAAGGAAGGGAGAGGGAGAGATTGAAACATCAATAATGAGAGAAAATCATTGATTGGCTGCCTCCTTCATGCCCCACACTGGGGACCAAGCCTGCAACCCAGGCATGTATCCTCACTGGGAATCAAACCATGATCTTAGTTCTTAGGACAGCACTCACCCATTGAGCAACACTGGCTGGGCCAGTCATGCCTTTTAGTTCATCAATAAATACTTTGAATACTATATTCAAAGGAGATCAGTAAGTATTTTTTTTTTTAGCCAGTGACTGACTTGGTTAGCGACTACTAAGGTACAGGTCTTTTACATCCTTGGTTAAGTTTATTCCTAGGTTTTTTGTTTTGTTTTGTTTTTTTAAAAAAATATATTTTATTGATTTTTTACAGAGAGGAAGGGAGAGAGAAAGAGAGTTAGAAACATCGATGAGCGAGAAACATCGATCAGCTGCCTCCTGCACATCTCCCACTGGGGATGTGCCCACAACCCAGGTACATGCCCTTGACCGGAATCGAACCTGGGACCTTTCAGTCCGCAGGCCGACGCTCTATCCACTGAGCCAAACCGGTTTTGGCTATTCCTAGGTATTTTTTTTATTTGATGCAATTGTGAATGGCATTTTCTTAGTTTCCATTTCTGATAGATCATTACTGGTGTATAAAAATGCAACTGGTTTCTGGATATTTATTTTTTATCCTGCTACTTTACTGAATTCATTTATCAGTTCTAGTAGTTTTTTAGTGGAATCTTTAGGGTTGTCTATGTATAGGACTAGATTTTACTTCTAGGAAAGCATGAACTTTCATCTTCTTCCTGTACCTCAGCAGTACATTATTATTATTTTTTCTTTCAAAACAGCAATGCATTTTTGGTAATCTCTTGCACTTCTTTTGTAATTTTGAAATTTTTACTGCATTAAACATTTGGAATAATTAAAATTGAAAAAAGAATATTTTTAAAAAGACTGCAAAAGTAGAGGTAAAATTATTACCACCACACCATACACATAGGCACAACAGTCCATTTCTTAAGAGAAAATGTTTATAAAGTCCGTTGATAAACATGCTTGTCAGTTATCAATTTTGTTCATGTTCATCAATTAGCCAAACTTCACTTTAAATTTATAGCCACATCTATAGGAGAGGCAGTTTGCTCTGGGGAAAAAAGAGATAATATTAACTTTAACTTGACTTTAAGAATTAGATGCTGGTCAGCTCTTGTTTTTGGTGGTGCTGATGGTACCATTTTCCTAGCAAACAATTCACATACATTATTCTGGTAATTCAAGAGCTATCTCAAAATATACTAGTTAATTACTATGAATATATATATATATATATATATATATATATATATATATATATTTTGCCAAGCATCAGTGTACTGCATTTTATACAAGAACGAACTATCTATTTTTAAGTAGATCTCATGTAGAAACTTGGAAATGATACCAAGTTTCTTACTGAATACAATACTGAAACCAATACTGAATACAATTCTTAACAGTACTAAGATAAGAACATGGACTAACTATATAAGAACTGTTTTGGTATGTTCAGTGCTGGGGAGAAACTGCTCAATGGGCGGATTAGGTTTTAGGTGGAAGCAACATGGTGAAATGGCCATAGGATGCTGCATGAAGAAAGTCACTTGAGAACAGATTTTATAAAGCGATAGAATGAGGCCAGATACAGGGCTTTTCAGCTAAATTACCTGATAGAAAAGAAGGCAGTGAGTTGGCAGTGAAGTGGAGAACAAAATGGGATGGCAGGCAGATGGAGAATCAAATAGAGCAGGAGAGGAGACAGAGAGTTCTCTGTGTGTGAAGCAGAAGAAAAGAAAGTCACTAAAGTGGAAAAAATTAAATTTTGACAGAGAGTGAGGAAAACAAGAACCATACCACTCAGAAGTTTAAGTGTCTTCCCAAGTTTTGAATAATAATTTGGATTTTAAAATATTCTTGCATAACTTATTTCATGTGACCCTTACAAAAACAGTGAGTCTGAGTGAAGTGAGGCAGGTGGTTCTATTCCCATTTCACAGATTAGGAAGCAGAAGTTCAGTTCCTAGAGTCACACAGGGGGAACATAGCATAAGGGAGAACAGAAGTGTTCTCACTCCTACGTGATTATACTTTCCATTACACCACGTCTCAGTGTGGTGTTAATCTTTAACAGGAGGAGACCAAAATCTGCTGTGAGGAAGAGAATCACTTAAGGCAGTGATCCAAAGGAAGTATCTCTTTCCCCCCACTCACTTAAGCTGTCATCACACCCAAGAGAATTCAGCGAGCCAGAAAGAGACGATTGTTCTGAAGGAGCAGGGATCACATTTATTTATTTTCTAGGTACTGGACATACACCAGGTACCAAGCGTTGCAGATACACTGGTGCAGAAAATAGCTGTAGTCCCAGTCCTAATGAAATTAATTTTCTAGTGGAGGATAAGCTTTTTGTCAAGTAACAAAAATGAGTATTTGAGGACAAATTCAAATATTAAGGCTGAGTCAACAGTACTTGTGGGGAAGCATGTGACTTGGTTGGAATGTCTGTAAGGAGGATTCTCTGAACGGTCGGGGGACTCTGAGGGGAACTTGCCAAAGGTGGCAGCCCCTACCTTGACTTTTCCAAATAAGTCCGATCCCCTGGGTGTTTTGCAGGAATCTCTATGTGTAGTCTTTAAAGACCCAACCTTGTAGAAACATATACTTTCTCAAGGATACTTTCCCTGATGATTGTATCTAAAGGTTAATTTGAGTTCAAGCTGTTGTTAAAATAAAAAGCCAACGAGGCAGGCAAACAGGGCTATTTGCTACTAAAGCAAACTAGTCCCTTAGCTGTCTCTTTCACAGAAACATGTGTCAGAATAATCTGTTCATCCGTCACTCAGGGTCTGCTGGTCAGCTGCGGCAAGTACTATGTGGAAAGACAGGGTCAGGAGATATCTGCTTACTTGTGACAATGGCTATGGGTCTACACTCCAGAAGAATAGGAGTGAAATATCTGAAGGGAAGCAGCGCAGGCAGCCATTAGGAAGGCTCTTATGTACTTATGAGGAAGTAGAAGGGTCCGGTTTGACCAAACTTGTAGTTTGCTAATGTTTGTATACCCCAAATTATAACCAACATAGTAGACTTCTTTCTTCACTTAAATATATGCAATGATATTGAGGCATATAATTTCTATTTAGCATTTTTTCTCAAGTGATGGCCTAAAAATAGAGAATAAAATGACTGCTGTAAAATATTAATTTCTGGTAGAATATATACATATATCTATATCTATATATATCTATATATGTGTGTGTGTGTGTGTCAAATAATGTGTACATGATTAGCAGTCATGAAATAATTATCAGTTAATTCTTTCAACATATATGCATTGAAAACCTAGTAAGCACAACATGTGTGAGCACCTTGCTGGGTGCTATTGTAAGCTTCTTTTCTTTTTTTTCTTTATTGATTAAGGTATTACATATGTGTCCTTATCCTCCCATTGCCCCCCCCCCCTCCACTCATCCCCTCATCCCCCTGGTGTCTATGTCCATTGGTTAGGCTTATATGCATGCACACAAGTCCTTTTGTTTACCTCTTCCCCTTACCCCCAACCTCCCCTATCTTCCCTCTGAGGTTTGACAGTCTAATCCAGTGATGGCAAACCTATGACACGTGTGTCAGAGGTGACACGTGAACTCATTTTTTTTTGGTTGATTTTTCTTTGTTAAATGGCATTTAAATATATAAAATAAATATCAAAAATATAAATCTTTGTTTTACTATGGTTGCAAATATCAAAAAATTTCTATATGTGACACGGCACCAGAGTTAAGTTAGGGTTTTTCAAAATGCTGACACGCCGAGCTCAAAAGGTTCGCCATCACTGGACTCTAATCGATGCTTCTCTGTCTCTGAATCTGTTTTTGTTCATCAGTTTATGTTGTTCATTGTATTCCACAAATGAGTGAGATCATGTGATATTTATCTTTCTCTGACTGGCTTATTTCGCTTAGCATAATGCTCTCCATGTCCATCCATGACGTTGCAAATGGTAAGAATTCTCTTTCACCACAGCATAGTATTCCATTGTGTAGATGTACCACAGGTTTTTAATCCACTCATCTGCTGATGGGCACTTATGCTGTTTCCAAATCTTAGCTATTGTAAATTGTGCTGCTATGAACATAGGGCTGCATATATCCTTTCTGATTGGTGTTTCTGTTTTCTTGGATATATTCCTAGAAGTAGGATCTCTGGGTCAAATGGGAGTTCCATTTTTACTTTTTTGAGGAAACTCCATACTGTTCTCCACAGTGGCTGTACCAGTCTGCATTCCCACCAGCAGTGCATGAGGGTTCCTTTTTCTCCACATCCTCACCAGCACTTGTCATTTCTTGATTTGTTGATGATAGCCATTCTGACAGGTGTGAGATGGTACCGCATTGTCATTTTGATTTGCATCTCTTGGATGATTAGTGACTTTGAGCATGTTTTCATATGTCTCTTGGCCTTCCTTCTGTCCTCTTTTGAAAAGTATCTATTTAGGTCCATTGCTCATTTTTTGATTGGGTTGTTTATCTTTTGTTAAGTTGTATGAGTTCCATGTAAATGTTGGAGATTAAACCCTTATCGATGATAACATTGGCAAATACTATTTTCTCCCATGCAGTGGGCTTATCTTTTAATATTTGACCAAAGAATAGTGAGATCATGATTAGAATAAAAGGAATTCTTCTTCCTTGAAAAAGCCATTACCATATGCATTGGATGTACTTACATTCTCTGTATCTCTGCTGTCTCTTTGCCTTAGCCTCAGGTAGGGCAGGACAAAACCAATTCTCGCTGTGCTGTCATGATGAAAGTGTTCTATATCTGTGCTGTCCCCTATGGCAGTCATTAGCTGTGTGTAGGTATCAAGCATTTGGAATGTGGCTAGTGGAACTGAAAATTGCTTCTTTCATTTTATATAATTTTAATCTAAAAATCTACATGTGGCTAGTAGCAATTGTACTGAACATTGCCACTTCAAAAGAATTCAGGAAAAGACTTTAAGTTCCCACTGTAATACTTGTGATACATTTGATATGAATTCAATATTTCTTGTATCTTGTGGCCTGGATATAATTGAAAGGGATGTTTTCTTGCTATACAGGAGAACTTATCGTAAGGTAAGAAATGTAGGTGTGAACAGAAGCTCATTTTCCCAACTCACTTGGGGAATAACAACTGAACTTGTTTATATCAAAAAAATCTGCCAAAACTTGTAGATAGAATTGTACAGTAGTGAATTTTTTTTCAAGGACCCAAAAGAATTAAAGAAAACAGTTTTTTTTATGTTTACCATTTGAGTAACAGCCACTTTCAAAGAGATAGAAACCATAAAATAAATGAAATAAAATTACTTTTATAATAAACTATTCAGGGAAATCTAGTGGTCATCTAAAGAAGACAGATGGGACTTAATTTGTGGTCAGCCAACTCATTTCTCTCCATCATATCCAATATTTAGTGCTTCTATTAGACATCCTTTCTCTAAAATATTTATATCTGACCATGAATGCATGCAATTTAATGTGTTCATTCAGAAGGTAGAAAGACAGTATATAGAGTGAAAAGTGTATTTCTGTTTGTACCATAGCCATACCATGCTTAGAGACTGTGCTTATTATCAGTTTTCTCATTTTCTACAAAAACAGGTATTTATTTATTGGGGACCTCATGTGGTAGGCATTGTTCTAAGCACTGATTTATTGCAGTGGGGAAAACAACAACAACAACAACAGAGAAAAAAATTCCTTAAATTACATGAAAAGGAAGGTAATAGGTAATAAGAAAAAAAAGTAAAATATGTCATATTTTAAATAGTAATTCATGCTACAGATTTTTAAAAAGGATTTTAAAAGCAATGAAGCCATGAAGGATGAAAGGTAATAAATAAATCAGGAGTGCCTCATTTTGGAAAGCAGGTTTCTTTTTAAACAGGATGAGCAGAGAAGAAATTTCAGAGATTTATTATCATCAAAGATGTGAAGGACATAAGGCAGCAAAACAGTGGAGGTAGAACTGCTCATGCAAAGCCCTAAGGTAGGAGATTGTCTAGCATCTTCCAAGAGAGCACCCTTTTACCTTAAAATAAGTGGATACTTTGGGTTTCTTATTGATATTGTACTAACCTTCATGTAAAATTATGAGTCCTATTTTTTAATGTAATGATCTATGTTCCTTTTAGGCATATAAAGGTTTCATTTCAACTGAATAGCTTTTTTGTTTATAAGAATACTAGTGGCCTGGTGCACAAAATTTGTGCACGGGGGAGGGTATGTTCCTCAGCCTGGCATGCACCCTCTCCAATTTGGGACCCCTCAAAGGATGTCCTACTGCCAGTTTACAGGGATCGGGCCTAAACCGGCAGTCGGACATCCCTCTCGCAATCCAGGACTGCTGGCTTCTAAGCACTCACCTGCCTGCCTGCCTGCCTGATTGCCTCTAACCACTCTGCTTGCCGGTCTGCTTGCTCCCAACTGCCCCCTAACCCCCCGCTGCCGGCCTGCTTGCTCCCAAATGCTCCCCCGCCAGCCTGATCACCCCAAACTGCACCCCCTGCTGGCCTGCTCGCCCCTACCCTCCCTCCCCACTGGCCTGCTCATCCCCAACTGTCCCCTTGCTGGCCTGCTCACTCCAAATTGTCCCCCCCGCTGTCCTGATCACCTCCAACTGACCCCTACTGATGGCCTGCTTGTCACCAACTGGCCCCCCTGCTGGTCTGCTTACCCCCAACAGCCCTGCCCCCCACCAGCCTGATCACCCACAACTGCCCTCCCCTCTTGTCCTCTAACCGCCTCTACCTCGGCCCCGCCACCATGGCTTTGTCCAGAAGAACATCTGGAAGGTCTCCCAGTCTAATTAGCATATTACCCTTTTATTAGTATAGATGAATTATTTTATAGAATGGGCATTTTATTACAGATGGTTTCCTCATTAGTGAAAGAGTAAAATTAACTACCTCTCAGAGTTGTGGAAGCGTTACCATTACATCATGCCTGTACAGTATTCCACACGATGGCTATCACACATTGGGAGCACAATAATGCCAGCTGCAACTATCTTCACAAATACATTTAAGTTAACATTTTGATAATTTCATATTCTGTACAAAACAATCTGTCTTATATCCTCAATTAGGGGACAGATCTTATATTAAAAAAATAAACTTGGCCTTTGAAAAGGAACGCCATCTTAGATATTTCTGTATTACAAATATATTTCATAAGAAAAATAATCAGACCCTAATGTGTAATTATTTTACTTAAAGTGAATGTGTAGTTAGTAGAGATTATAGCTATTAGAAAGATAGAAGCCCTATTTCAAATCTAGAGACTCGTTAACTATTTAATGGAGAAAAAAGACACACATGATGCAGAGAACATTATAACAATAATTCACCAGTAGGAGGGTGTATTAATTTTTTGACATAAAATCCTTTGCCTTGTGAGGCCTCTCCAGCTGCAGGGCAAGGATGTCTAGGTGTTCATTTTATCTGCTTCCCAAATGAACTTACTGATAACTTTCAAGAGATTTAGATTATTTCTCCACAGAGGAAGCAAAGAAATACTTTTAATCATTAACACAAGAGAGTTTGCCACTTTTCAGTGGGGAAGACATTGCATACTAGCTGCTTTAGCTGGAAAGCTGTTGATTAGTTACACAAATGTGTTAGAAACACATGATCTCCCAGCACCATTTTGCATGACTAGTGAATGAAGAAGCATGTTTTTTTATATACTTCATTTAAAATGTTAGGCTATTCTTATCAATTATCATATGCATGTAAAATATAAGTCTTTGTGCTCATACAATTTCTTTTATATGCAAGTATTATTTATCAAGAAAATATTCATGGACAGAAAGAAAAGAAGGAAATGATAAATGTTGGTGAAAAGTAACTGAAGGCTTTTGTTTTGTTTTAATATGCTGACATAATTTGAACTATGATATATTACTAGGTTTCTTTATTATAATAACATGTTGACAAATGATGCTGTGAATGGATAATCTGTAATACTACAAACTACAGATGAGGGAGGATTTTGTATAATAACTTTGAATCATCCTTTCATCAATATTCCTCCTTAGAAGTACATGTAGTACTGAGAGGGGTAGATTAACTCTTTCAGTCCGTTAATGCAACTTTGAGAGTGTTAACATGATAGTGAAAAATGTAGTAAATAAAACTACAGTGGCTCTAAGAGAGAATGGCTCTATAAATGCCTTAATAAATACAAATACTTTGAACACTAGTATAAATGGTTCTGAGGAAGGTACTCATTTATAATTAGAGCTATTACAAAGTAAAACTCGTTAACTTTCCTTTTCCTTTGTGGTAGAGAATTGAAAAACATATTTTAGGAAAAGAACATGAGTTTTGCTTACCAGTTGTTTCTTTTTCAGAAGAGTTCATTTTTACAGGTTAATTGAGGTATAATTGGCAAATAAAATTATGTTTTTAAAGTGTATAACATGATAATATGACATACTTACATATTGTGAAAGTATATGTAATGCCTTTGCATTAATACTACCATAACCTCACATGCTTAGCCTTTTTAATTTTTTGACCGGCACATGTAGGTTCTACTTTCTTAGTAAATTTCAATTGCTATAGAATACAGTGTTATTAACCCTAGACACTGTGCTGTACAGTGAATCTTCAGACCTTATGAAAGTTTGTAGTATCATTTTAACATTGTCTCCCTGTTTCCCTCACCTGCTGCCAGCCATGGACAACCAATTTTTTCCTGTGTTTCTATGTGTTTGACATTTAAAAAAATTTCACATATAAGTGATATTAATGCGTGTGTGTGTGTGTGTGTGTGTGTGTGTGTATCATATTTTCTTTATCCCTTCATTGCCTGATAGACACTTAGATTGTTTCCATACCTTCACTGTTGTGAATATTACAGCTAAGAACAGGACAATACAGAAATCTCTTTGAGATAATAATTTTATTTCCTTTAGATAGATACTCCAAAGTAGGATTACTGGATCATATGGTTCTGTTTTTAATTTCTTGAGGAAGCTGTGTACTGTTTTCTGTAGTGACTGCACCAGGTTACATTTTCACTAAAGTGCATAAGGGTTCCTGTTTATGCCAGCACCATATTCTCTCAAGAGTGCTTTGACTATTTGGGATCTTTTGTGGTTCCATAAATAGGTTAGGATTTCTTTTTTATTTCTATGAAAAATTCTATTGGAATTTTGACAGGAACTGCATTGACTCTGTAGTTCACTTTAGATAATAGGAACGTTTTAACAATATTAATTCTTCATTCCACAAAACTGAGACATAAAGAGATTAAGTTAATTGCCTGGACTCACACAACTACAAGGAAATTGGAAGAGAATGATACCATGAAGATGTTTTGTTACTTCAGAAAAGTTGCCAAGACCTCACCTAAGTTTGTTTTATGATGTGAGGCAGCAGCCTTCAGAGTGACTGTTTTCTGTCTTGCTCTAAGTACAGTTGAATCATGTCTCTCTCTAAGACAGTCCTTACTCCTCCTTTCTCCATCCCCTTTATTCAGCTCTCCTCGGAGACATATAATATTCCTCAACTCTTCCTCTTGTGACCCATCATGTCAATAGATTATGTTGGGAATCTCATGGATGTCAGGACTATCCTAGTTCTAGTCTAAAGCAAAATTAAATGCTATAATATTGGAAAAGCTATGAGTTAGCCACAACCCTCTGGAATGATTTAGAAGAACTTTTACAGCTATAATTTATTGAAGCTACACATTGATTTAAATGGCTTTCAGGCACTATCCCATTTACTTCTCACAATAAACTAACATAAGGTTGGAACTACCATACACCCATTTTAGAGATGATAAAATAAATACTTCAGAAGGTTATTTGCTCCAAGTTATAACTAGTTCTTGGGATCATCCAGATGAAAGTGTTATAAATATGCTTTATAATAACAAACATTTTTACCTTTTTTTTTTTTTTACAAATTATACTTTCCAAAATGTAATCTACATATTTTAATGCAGAAACTTGACTATAGGCTTTTTATAACACTGGATCATTAATTCCCGAGAAGTTGAATGTTTTAAATAAGAGTATTTAGCATATTATAGTTTTTACATAAAGAAAGAAGAAATTAACTTTGATCCACAAATATAATTTCATCTGATAATGTGAAATACTTTCTTGCTATTAATCTTATTCTTCCCTTTTGAATAAAGTTGAATGTATGCATAACCTAGAGAATAAATATGTTTTAAACTAGGAAATATTTTATATTAGTTTGTAAAAAAGAGTTACATTTTATTTCCTTGCTCCTTATATATTTATCCTTAAATAAATCAAAAGATGTTTGAATTAAAAACTTTCACAGTACCTACATATAGTAAGTACTCAGTAACTACTTATAATTTATCAATCAATTATATATAATCAATTGACTAAACATTTTGGGCTAAAGTGATCATCTAAAATATTCTAGAAATCATTTAACATTTTTATTTATTTCGCAGGGCAAAGATTTACTATATCTTACTATATCATTACACCTTGGGTTATTCATTGTACTAATCACTAGGGTTGTAAAGATGAAAAAGATACAAGAATCTCAGAATATAGCAAGAAATGCAAACCAACAAATCATATGACAGAAATACATATGAGGTTCAACAGGATGATGTTCAAGAGAATGCCTGAGTTTATAATTCAGCAAAGACCATGGAAAGCTTCATAGAAGATGTAATGACTTACCAAATACCTACTCAACCTTAAAGCTAATCTGTCAAAGCCATATAAGACTAAAGAGTATATATGTTTTTATAATTGGTTTTTGTGTGAATGTAGAAAGTTATGTTGGGAGCTGGAACATTGTGGAAGGCAGAATAATGACCTCCCCAAATCCAGGTCATAATCCCTGGAACCTGTAATGATATCTCATATCACAAAAAGGGACTTTGCAGATGTGATTAAGTTAAAGATCTTGAGATACAGGAAAGTATCCTAGATTATCCTGATAAACTTAAATTTCATCACAAGTGTTGTGATGAAAGGGAGGCAGAGGGAGATTTCACTACAAAAAGAAGGTAAGCTGATGATAGATGCAGAGATTGAAGGATGTGTTTTGCAGATGGAGAAGGAACATAAACCAAGGAATACAAGCCAAACAGATGTGGAAAGAGGCAAGGCCACAGGGCCTAGTGCTTCTTTTGGAAAGTCACTAATTTTATATATAATAATGTAATTTTATTTCTAAGATTCTATGAGTCACATGCCTAGATTTGAATTTCAAAAATACAACTTCAGTACCAAGTCAGAGAAATAAAAATAGCAGGTGAGAAATGGCAGGAGGACCAGTGTGGAGAACACTAGATGGCATAAAGGAGAGGTTTACCCTGTGTAGTAGCTCTAAGGATGAAGATAGAGGCACATTCTGAAGGTATTTAGAACCTAAAATCAACAGTTTCTGATTGGATTATTGGGGTGTTAGAGTCAGAGAGAATTCTGAAATTGTTAACTTGGTCAAATGAGTCATTTGGTAACTGGTCTAGGAGTTAACATGCATAGGAACAGGTGCACGGTTTTGCATACATTGAGTTTTAGGTTCCGGTTGGACATTTTGTGGAGATTGATATACTTAAAAATGAAAATGGAATGTAATTTTTCAATGTGCCACTGTGGACTTTGAGGTAAATGAAGCCCTTCCCCTAGAGGGAAATGAAGAGTTTTAATTCCAGAATCCTAGGAAACGTAAACTTTGAAAACTCTGGGTATAGAACATCCAATAAGAGAGAATGAAAAAACAAATAGTCTGAATGAAAAAGCATAATGCAATGGTGACCTTTAATCCAAAGAATGAATTCTCTTGAGATGTGTCTCCTCTTGCATATTAGGAAGAGAGATGGTGGAGTGTAGGCGATTGCAAAGCAGTGTCAACAATGCAGATTAGATTATAACTCATAAATCTATAGATGATTTCCCCTGAGATTTGAGTTAATGAGATAAAAAATTAAGGTCTAATGGGAATATGTGGGTCAAAAAGGATATGAACTTGCAGGAATCCATAAAATACTTAATATGTGTGCTCTTTTTTACTTTAGGGTGTTTATTCTAAGTTTTATGTTTTTATAATGATACAATAATAAACCTGCCCCTCAAATGTTATGAGGCTCAAATGTAATTGTATTAACACTTTGTGATTTAAAACAAAATTCTCAGCCATTTGAGTTCATGGTTTTTATGCAGATTCATGCTATTATTATTTCTAGTTAGAGGCTAGGGACTTGTACACTCTGGGAAATGAAATTAGAAGAGATGAAACACATTTATATACAGTAGAGACAAGGACATCAGTTGATCTGTGAAATGTGAAGTTTCTGATGCGATCAAAGAAAAGGACATTTAGGAAGGAAAATGTTATTTAGCTTTCAGTGCCCTTATAACTTTGGTCACAGTGTCACTGTGGTCATCACTCCTGAGTTGCAAAGTATTATTCTCAATTTTCATAAAAATATGTAGCCAGACTCTAATTTGTATGAAACCAGAAGGCATTCTAAACTTCCTATTTCTTTACTTCATATTTCATAGATTCTTTGATTTGTTCCATAGGCTATAAAAATGACTGTTTTTCCTAAGTTTTACTCACATATTTTATTTCAATGTATCCTTCTTTTGAAGTAAAGATAATTTTCCTACTAACTATTAGTCACTCTAACTTGAGCTGTTATAAAATATAAATCAGGGTTAATTAATCTCCCTAAGGGTATAACAATGGGATCTTTCTTTTTACATTTTTAACATATTTATCACACCAAGCTTCATATATTCATATGTAATAGACTTGCATCTTGTTTCCAATATGGAATTAAGGAGCTCAGAATAGGTACACATTTCTCAACACCATTTCCCCTTCTCACAAATAATTTAGGCCTTGGGTTCATTAGGGATATTTGGTGATTCCCTTGACAACTTTACAAACTTTTCTATCAAGGCCCTTTTGATGCCTGAATCACTGGGTACATTATTTCTATGAGTCTGTCCTTCCTTAAAACATTCAAATACATACTTTACAGAATATTGAAAGATCCCAATAGCGTGGATGATCAATAAAGAACATCTTCCTTTGGCTTCCAAGAAAGATTTATAGAGATTTTCAGCTTCCTTCTCTGACTCACTTTCTGGTTAGAAGATTCATGCTGAATGGTGATGGGTCTGCCCCTGTCTCTAATTGGCCCCTGGTGTGTTATCACTACTGTCATCTGCTGTTATAGGTTCTTTACCTACATGAGATCACTTGGGAGGTAATATAACCCACCTATTAATGCCTCAAGCTTTGAGGTCAAACAGATCTCTTCATTTCTGGGATTTGCCAGTAACTACTCATGTAAATTTGGGGAAAACATTGTATTTGTGAACATCAATTTTGGTCATTTGTAAATGAGGATGGTAGCACTTATGCATGAATGGTTTTGAGGTTTATGTAACATAATGAAAATAAAGTGTTTAGAACAATTATTATAGCCCAGCTTAAAATATGAATTGCTTATGATTCATTCTATATGAAGAATATATTTGTTGTCAGTTCATGACTGTTACGAAATATAATTTAACTAGAGGCCCGATGCACAAAATTCATGCAAGAATAGGCCTTCCTGCCCCTGGCTGCCAGCACCAGCTTCCCTCTGGCACCCGGTACCTAGGCTTCCCTTTCAGCCTTGGCTTCATCCAGAAGGTTGTCTGGAAGGACATCCGGTCTAATTAGCACATTACGCTGTTATTATTATGGATAGTTGGATATTAGAAATAGGTGTTTGGGACAAGAGGTATAATCTCTTAAATCTCTTTTGATGTTCCATTTTGTGATTTACTTTAAAGGAATTAATACAATGGGATTTTAAGATATTTATCAGATTTGTCAATGAAGTCTCCAGTCTCAAGAAACAAAAAGGCCCTAAAATAGTAAAGTACATTATTAAATACAAATCCATCATAATAAGGAGTCTAAAAAATTAGGCTCCCAATTCCAGGTATTCTAAGAAATTGATTAAATTTTTTCTTGGCATTGAGTAGTCTATTTAGAGGCTCATGTTTCAAAAAACAAACTTTTAATTTCAATTCTTCCACTCACTCCATCTGTCAATTCTCATCAGTAACCCCTGCTTCTCTATTGATAAAATTTTAATACTAATGTCTTACCTCACCTAGAGAATAAATTAGGAAAAGACAGCAAAAAATTCTTTTGAATGATAAGATTATAATAAGTAAAGTTTGTGGTGTTAACATAGTCTAAAATTGTTGAATTTCAAATTTCATAAAACTTTTTTTTTAAAACTATTGTGGCTAATGTAAACTATTTCACTAGAACAGTATAGACATTTTAATATCCAGTGACGGTATTACAAGACCTAGCATTCCCTAACTGCAGTTCCTTGTTCTGTAGAAGGGTGAACATCCGTCCTTTATTCTTTCGTCCTCTTTAAAAAAAACACTACTTGCAAGTTGAATTTTTTAAGGCTAAAGAAAAAAAAAATCCTAATAGAAAAGTAAAATCTCAACTTCTTGGCCTGAAACCATGTAACACTGTTTTCAGACAGAAAAAGAGGAAGAGTGAAAAATGTGATGAACCCTTAATACTATAAGCTCCTCTAACTGAGATGCGGTGGTAATTGCTTTTTATTTTTTTGTAGCATCTCCTGGAAATGGTAATGCTTTCAAGTGAGGATCAAAGAGAATGACCTATATAAGAAAGAGATTGCAACATGTAGTTACATTTTTCATCCTTTGTAATAGCCTTCTTGCATCCATACTTCTAATAAGAAACACAGCATAATGCTCATCATTTTTAAAAAATGAGTTGTCACTAAGGTCAGATGGGATACTTGGAAACTAGAAAAAAAGTATGATTTAACCAATAGATGTATCAGTAGATAGATCACTCTTCACATATCACACTTCTCCAGTTAAAGAAAATAACACCAACCGTTTAGTAATATATATTTACATGTCTCCGAATTGTAAATGTACATGTGTATTTGCATATGTATATATTCTATACATTATTTCTGAATCTTTATGTATATATAAATATAATTATATCTATGTGCACCATATATATCTGTATGCACTCACTCATATATTATCTATTTCTGATGCAGTGTAGCTGTGTGTGACTCATCAGAAATAGATAATTTATCTGTTTTCCTATCCAAAAGATTCATTAGAAAGGAAGGGTTTGATATAAGGAGAGGTGATAAAATGATACTGTTTTTGAACTTATAAACACATTAAATTTGTGTTGTTTTCTCAGCCCTAAATTTGGCTGATCAGGAGGTGTACTTCAAAATATGTAGCTACTGGGAATTTTTCACATGGAAAGCGATATCTTGCAAACCCTTCACAAGGCCAATTAAGTCATTAGTGTTATATTCTCTACTGTACAAGTTTTCATAGAGGTTGTTGCCTAAATATATGAATAGTAACATAGTGCATCAAATATTGCCAATGATGAAAATTACCACAGGAACCCAGAGTTCTTTGGAAATTTTCAGTGTCTAGGGGTTGGTAGAGAAGGGCTTCATTGATACCAGGAAAAAGGCAAACCACTTAATCCACAAATTTTACCAAGGGTTGTCCTTTCGTAATCCTTCTTCTACCAAAAAATTAAAAAATATCTGACACTAAAATGTTCCTTAAAAATGATGGTGCTCATCCTCTGATATGATTTGTAAATGCTCTAGATAGCACGAGGTGAAGCTCTAGATACCCAGGCCAGGTGGGTACATTCAAAATAGTCATGTTTGTTTTGATTGCACATGATTCTATCCCTATAAAAACATCTGAAGTGGTGTTCTATGGTTATAGCATCACCCTCCTTTCAAAAGGCAGAATTAATTTCTGTGTGGAGTCTAGACGAAGCCTGCCAGAGGATTTCAGGGAGGCCGGGTGATCCGATGGGCGCCTGCCAGCACGCGCCTAGCAGCTGTGGGACAGAAATAAAGGGCCATAGGACCCAAAGGAAATAGAAATGGATTAGTCAATATGTCTGCAAGAAAAGGAAAAGCTTCAATAAAGAGACAGCTGCACTTCATTTTATATAACAGACTTACTTATTCCATAGAGAGCTAGCTATGCATTTCTTGAATATGTTTATTGAATTTTATTTGTCTTATAATCATGATAAAATTTGATAGGTATGCCTATTAAAATATTTTTCCTATAAATCCACCTCAGCGCAACAAACCAATTAAATAACAACGAAATGCCCATCCGCCAGGAGAATAGTGTTCAAATAAGACACTTAACATATAAAGTATTGAAAAAAATTTGCTTGCAGTTGGAACTCATCTTAAATTTTAAAGGGAAACTGGCTACCTCTTGGAGCAGAGCACCCTGGAATGAAGCCCTTCTGCTTCTGTGTAAACATCTTCCCAATATTCTACTACTCCACACTCTGCTCAGGCTTGTTCTTCCTGGAAGTGATATTTTATAAATCAACAAATGGATTCAGACTCAACTAGGGAGATAATCAAAAAGAGATACCATTTGTCCAAAATGAAAATGCTTAAGCAAATGTAGAAATGTGTTTTACATTTACCAAGATTATTTAAGAGCCTGGAAACTCTGTCTTCAGAAAATATATACTGCAGAAGTCCCTTGGATTATTTATTCAAATTTAAAAGACAAAATAACTTGTTAATAAATTACCAAAAATGTATTAGAATAAAAATAACATGGGAGAAACTAAGATGGCAGCATAGATAAACACCGGGAAATTGCCGCTTCCCACAACAATTGAAAAATACCGCAAAGGACAGAGAAGACATCATCCAGAACAACAGGAAGCCTGGCTGAGTGTAAATTCTACAACTAGAAGGAAGAAAAGCACACTGAGAGCCAGAGGAGCTGCGGAGGTGAAGTGCAGAGGTACGGTACAGGGGTGGCACCTGAGGACGCGGCTGTTTTTTTGAATCACAAGCTCCCAACTGCTCTGAACTCCGGTTCCGGGAAGTCTCTGGGGACCCAGGACTCATACGGGGAGAAGCTGGACTGTCGGGCAGTGGGCGAACTTGAGTGCGGCTTTCCCTCAGAGGTGCTTGCAGCAATTATCGGGTCACTGTGACGCGCAACTCCTTAGGAGAATCAGCCATAGCTGCTTGTTCCGCCCTTTGACTCCCTGAGACCCCGCCCCACCCAGGCTGCAGCAGAGGCTTTTGCATGTGAATGTACCTAACTGCAGCCGAGCCAGGCAGACCAGGAACTTCCAAGAGAAGGCCCAAGGCCCCGCAGCGGCTTGCATTGCTTCACAGCTGAGCCTCTTCCTGGTGCCTGCTGTGTGGCCTCAGGCAGAGGCTGAATTAGCAACTCCTTAGATCCAGGAGCCACTGTACCCACTGGTCAGAGGGGGACCATCCAGATTACAACTCCTCAGATCCATAAGGGACACACTCAGGGAGCAGACTCAGTGAGCACCATAGCTCCACTGAAGCAAGTCTTGCCCCAGAAGGGTGTCTTCAGCACAGAAGTTCTCCCACTTCAGACACAGCTGATTCTCACAGCCAATTGGCCTGGAGGTCAATTCCTCCCAGTGATCCTACAACAACCAAGGCACCAAGAGTGCACCAAGAGTGTCCACCCCAGGTAACTGGGGAGGCTGAGCCACTGGGCCCTACAGGACACCTGGTGCGCAGGGCCACTCTATCAATACAGGGAAGCAGCCAAAATGCGGAGACAAAGAAACAGGTCACAAATGGCAGAAATGGAGGAAAGCAAACTACTGGATATAGAGTTCAAGGCCACGTTTATAAGGTTTTTCAAGAATTTTATGGAAACCGCCGATAAATTTAATGAATCCCTCAATAAGTATAGTGAGACCATGGAGGACATGAAAAAGGACCAACTAGAAATTAAGCATACACTGACTGAAATAAAGAATAATTTACAGAGATCCAACAGCAGACAAGAGGATCCCAAGAATCAAGTCAAAGATTTGAAATACAAAGAAACAAAAAATACCCAACCGAAAAAGAAAAAAGAAAAGAGATTCAAAAAATATGATGATAGTGTAAGGAACCTCTGGGACAACTTCAAGCGTACCAACATCAGAATTATAGGGGTACCAGAAGGAGAGAGAGGGCAAGATATTGAAAACCTTTTTGAAGAAATAATGACAGAAAACTTCCCCTACCTGGTGAAAGAAATGGACTTACAAGTCCAGGAAGCGCAGAGAACCCCAAACAAAAGGAATCCAAAGAGGACCACACCAAGACACATCATAATTAAAATGCCAAGAGCAAAAGATAAAGAGAGAATCTTAAAAGCAGCAAGAGAAAGACAGTCAGTTACCTACAAGGGAGTACCCATATGACTGTCAGCTGATTTCTCAACAGAAACCATGCAGGCCAGAAGAGAGTGGCAAGAAATATTCAAAGTGATGAATAGCAAGAACCTGCAACCAAGATTACTTTATCCAGCAAAGCTATCATTCAGAATGGAAGGTCAGATAAAGAGCTTCACGGATAAGAAAAAGCTAAAGGAGTTCATTACCACCAAACCAGCATTATATGAAATGCTGAAAGGTATTCTTTAAGAAGAGGAAGAAGAAAAAGGAACTCTTACCATTTGCCACAGCATGGATGGAACTGGAGAGTGGATAAATACCACAGGATCTCACTCATTTGTGGAATATAATGAACAACATAAACTGATGAACAAGGACTGATCCAGAGACGGAGAGGCATTGATTGGACTGTCGGGCCTTGGAGGGAAGGTAGGGGAGGGTAGAGGTAAGGGGGAAAGATCAACCAAAGGACTTATATGCAAGCATATAGGCCTAACCAATGGACACGGACAACGGGGGGGGGGGGGTGAGGGCATGAGCGGGGGGGCGGGGAGTAGAGGGTAATGTGGGGACAAGGACACATATGTAATATCTTAATAAAAAATATATTAAAAAAAATAAATAACACTAGTCATCAGAGATATGCAAATTCAAATGACAATAAGATACTACCTCACACTTGTCAGAATGGCTACCATCAATAAATGAACAAACAACAAGTCCTGGTGAGGGTGTGGAGAAAAGGGAACAATTGTGCACTGCTAGGGGTAATCCAGACTAATGCAGCCACTGTGGAAAACAGTATGAAGCTTCTTCAAAAAATTTAAAATGAACTGCCTTTTGACCCAGCGATTCCACTTCTGGAAATATATCCTAAGAAATCCGAAACACTAATCAGAAAGACTATATGCATCCCTGTGTTCCTACAGCATTATTTAGAATAGCCAAGATCTGGAAACAGCCCAAGTGCCCATTAGTAAATGAGGGGATAAAAAAGCTGTGGTATGCCCCTGCGCCGCTCGTGGGGGGCCCAAGTCCTTCTGATCAAGGCAAAAAAAAAAAAAAAAAAAAAAAAAAAGCTGTGGCATAATTACACAATGGAATACTATGTAGCCATATAAAAGAAGGAACTCTTACCTTTTGTTATAGCATGGATGGACCTGGAGAGTCTTACGTTAAGTGAAATAAGTCAGTCAGAGAAAAACAAATACCATATGATCTCACTTATATGTGAAATTTAATGAACAAAATAAACTGACAATCAAAGTAGAACCAGAGGCAATGAACAGACTGACTGCTGTTAGAGGGGAGGGGAGATAGTCTGGATGAGAGGAGGTGAAGAGATTAATCAAAGATCATATATGTATAGGCCATGGACACGGACCACAATGGGGTGATGCCTGGGGAGAGGGATGCTGGGTAGAGGTGGGCAAAGGGGGAGAAAAAAAACAAAAGAAAATAAAGCCATCTATATATAAAAGCATAATATGCTAATTAGATTGGAAAGCTAAACACTCTTCCAGACATCCTTCCAGATGAAGCTGTGGCTGCGAGGGCTGAGGCAAGCTGCTGCCACTGCGAGGTCTGAGTCCCTTGCACGAATTTCATGCATCGGGCCTCTAATCCTATATTATAAGAAGCTAATATGCAAATAGACTGAACGGCAGAACAACCGGTCACTATGATGCACACTGACCACCAGGGGACAGATGCTAAAGGCAGGAACTGCCCCCTGGTGGTCAGTGCGCTCCCACAGTGGGAGCACTGCTCAACCAGAAGCCAGGCTCATGGCTGGTGAGCACAACAGCAGTGGCGGGAGCCTCTTCCACCTCCACGGCAGTGCTAAGGACTGGGGAAGCAAGCCTAAGCTGTCAGTCGGACATCCCCTGAGGGCTCCTGGACTGTGAGAGGGTGCAGGCCGGGCTGAGGGACCCCCCTGCCAAGATCACAATTTTTGTGCACCGGGCCTCTAGTATTATCTATAAAGAAAAAGAATGGGATGCTCAATAAACATGGATTGACTGAATTATTAATTTTTAAATGTTTTAATATAAATGAATTCTATATTATGAATACTCTAAGGAAATTCTCCCTGTAATGTATGGTATATATTAACGTTTACTTTATTAAAATACTACCAGAAGTTTTCCTTGATAAAACCTGTCATATAAGTAAAAGAAGCTTTAGAGTTTCTGTGTTTGCCTTTTGTACCCATGGGGCATTTATTTCTTCCTGGAGATTCTTTTATCTAAAGGGTCTTTAGTTTGTATCTGAAACAAATTGAATATGTAAATTGAGATAAGTGTACAGATTTGTTGTTTTGATTTTTGATGCTTCATGTTTTCATTTTAGCAGACAGTGAAAATCTTTTTTTATGTACCATGTTAGCCAACAGAAAGCATAATATTCTTCATGAAGATACTAATATTTTGGCTAAGTTAGAAATCTGTAACTTCAGGGAGAAAACATAGAATAAGAAATATCCCTCCAGTTAAATAACTCTCTTCAGAAAGGACAGCACAGATGAAGAAATTACCTTTGGGAATTAGGTTCAGGATTTTTGGAAAGAGCATGAGTTTCCTTATTTATGTGTATACCCTTCCTTCATGAGATAGCTCTGGGAGAGGAACCTCACTCAGTGTCCTTTTTTTTTGGACATAACAGATATTTTCACATGCATAGAAGTGAAGGTCATATTTTCTCACAAGTGTGGAAAGTCTATTTGCTTTTTGGATTGTATATTTGGATTCTAAACTAGATTGTAAGGGCTAGAATAGATCTCAGATATTGTGGAGGTTAACCTCATTTTACAGAGAGAAAATTGAGCTTCAGAGTAACTGCATTTAAAGTGCCTCTGATTCGTATAGGATACAACCCGCAAGCAAAGGGTGAATTACAGGGAATTCATATTCAGATATACCATTTTAAAATGTTTCTACTTCTTTGATGCTCCTCTACAAACACTTATGTGATCATAAGAACTTTACATGCTTTTAATTCTAAATCTCATCTTTCCTCCTCCATCTGTTCATCTGGATAACAGTCACCATTGAAATGGTTGTGGATGATGAATGATATCATATACTTCACAAGCTGTTTTAAATTATGGGATTGTAATTCCACAAAAGGTTGTTGTAATAAAAACAAGTGGCTTATGTAGCCAACAGGACCCTTGTATATAATGTTATAGTCTCATAATTCAAAATATGCATAATTGTTATTTGATGTAGCACAAGAGTTCAAGAATAAAAATCTCGTTTATTATTTATAGTTCAGTTTTAGGCTCATAAAATGTCCTAAAAAAGAGATGTGCCTTTTACCATGCCAGCTTGACTCTACGTGATGTTAGTCACTTGGAATATTCAAGTTTGCTTTTTCAGCACATATGTCAGCTGTCTCTTTAGAAGTGAGAGTTCATAGTTTTATTTTCAAAAATCATGTGTACATAGATATTTACTTTAGGCACATAGATGTATGGAATCTGAGAAAGGCTGTTCTTTCTCCATGATCTCCAAAAACTAAGTTTAAAGTTTTCACTCCTAAGTAGGAAGTATTTTATCAGGTATGTGTTAAGCTTATTTCTCTATTCATGAGTTTGATTGTTATTTATTCCCTTTACTTAAGAGAGCCCTGAGTCTAGATGAAATAAAACAGTGGTAAATTTTTTTAGTATTCTCTTCTTTTAACTCTCTATGACGCAAATCTAAAAACCTGGAGTTGTCACCAAGCAGGACAAGCTGCAGTTACTCCAACTTGCTCACTAACACATGGAAGAGTTGAGTGGGAAAGGCAGCCCAGGGTCTGCTGCTCAGCAGTTCCTCACTCAGTCCAGAGCCTTGAACCTGCAGGGTCTCAAGGTGAACATTTTCGGCATCCATGCTGACGCATAGATATCAGCTACAGAAAGGCTCACATTGCTGCCCAGCACATGATCATATAGGGCATTTGGCAAAACTGCATTTATATCCAATAGCATATTATATGTCCATATGTAAGTTATTTTCATTATTTCTGTAATTTGAAAATGCTATACTGGGATTTAAAAAGAAAAGTATCTAAATATTTAAATATTTTCTTTCTTTCTTTGCATGTCAGCAGCAAACCCTGGGCTTCCCTTCCACTCAACTATTCCATGGTGTCAGTGAGCAAGTTGGAGTACCTGCAGCTCTACTACATAAATTACTAATCATTTAGTGTTAATATTATTCCAATATAGTTAGCAAAGTAATTTGTGCATGCGAATTTAACTTTTGTGTCCTGATGATCAAAGCAAAATGACCTTTAATCTGTAATATGCAGATAGGAGACAAAGCCACCACAATATTACATTTCTGATCCTCTACCGTACATCTCAAGAGGAGGTTACAGTTGAAAATATAACAAGGCTTTAGTGTCGGTCCCTTCTTTTGATTTTTAATTTAAAGAAATACAATCTAAATGCCAAATTCATTATTTTCTCCTTAAAAATTCACTCATAACGTTAAGTAGCAATATTAATCTATACAACATACATTTTAAATGTTTAAGTATCTTCTTTCTCAATGTTTTTTTAAAGGTACCAGTGTAATGCAGCCCACAACTTTTCTTTCTTTTCCTTGTTAGCTTTGTCCAGATTTTCAAGTCATTCTTTTTCTGAATCAGTCATAGTTTAAATATTATTATTTAAAAAATGGGAATATATTTAAACAAAGCCTATTTCTTTAATTTTTAAGGAAATGTAGTTAATAATATTATAAGAACTATATATGGTATCAGATGAAATATTTTATAAACTAATCATAGGGTAGTATATATGTGCCTGTGCACGCACACACATCCATCATGAATATAAATTGAAGGAAAAATAAAAATAATTTTTGCTCATCATTTTAATTTGATGTATAAAAATTGGCCTCGTAGAGATTAAATGAATTGTGCATGTTTTTGAAGCACTGTTAGGTATATAATTAGGACCCCAGTTTCCAAATGCCCCCTTTACTAGCAAACAATTGTGAGAATTCCAAATGCATGTAATTGAAATAGCTGTCAGTCAACCACAATCAATGGAATTATGCCAAAGACTTTAAAGAACTCTCTGAGTATTAGGAAATGGCCAACATGACTGGCTCTGCACCGAATTATTCTGATGTTTGTTTTTGTTGGGCAGCATAAAAAGATACAACCATGTAAAGTGCGTCCCAGTGCTAAACCCATTCATCCAAGTTTCTGTAGGCACTTAAACTTTTAACGGCCATGCCTAAGAGCCTACTTGAATGCTCAGCTGATGTACTATAGATACAGGAGTTCAGTGTGTATTTCTTTAGGAATGTTATGTCTTATTGCCTTTTGTCTGAATGTATTATGTCTACCAGTACTGTGCAGAAGTCCATAAAGTAGTAGATAACTACTACACTTCTGAGATAAATATCTCACGGGGCATCCACCAGCTGGAATCTCTCCAGATTTTGTTTTGACACAAAATAGTCTCAATTGCTTGAGTCTGGCCTCTGGCTTGTAGCATTCTTGGCAGTCTGGAAAGTATTGCAATTTAGTGAACAAATCATGTACAAGGGAAGTTTAAGTGGCATTGAATTAAAACAGGATTAATATTAGTATAAAGGCAGTTGAGGGGAGTAGGGCTCTACAGGTCCTTCAGAATTTTCACTGTAATAACCTATTTTCAAGGATGGCAAGCCAAGCTGATAAATTTGTCTCTAAAATTAAACCTGGAGAGTTATTACAGGTATAAGACTGGAAACATTTATTGGCTGCCTCAGAAAATTTCAGCCTAGTCCCTATAACGGTAAAACGGTTTTGGTCACAGAGTTGGTAGATCTTAGAATTTTTTTATTTGTTTTAATTATAGTGTGTGGATCTACTTTGATGATAAAATTAAGAGATTTAAACAAAGTAAAAAATGGAAAGGGTCCCTAATTTATTATAAAATAACAATAAATAACATGTCAGAGTATTGGAGAATAAGGGTATCATATTTTTTATATTTTTATAGTGCATTAGTATACTGGTGGGTTTGTAATTAGGTGTGTTGCATGTTTTATGCTAATAGATCTAAATTAAAATAGTATTAAAATGATTCAAAGGATCAGTGATGCACTTTTGAACAAGTCTCTGGCATTAACCTTTTGGTAACCTCAACTTGGTGAGAACATAAATATCCTGGGACAGAAAAAAAATAATGTAGTCAGTAGATTTCAGAAGAGAATCTCATGAAGCTATGACTAAATATATTTTCTGAGGTTGCTTCTTTTAAAAACAGTTCCTTGCCCTAACTGGTTTGGCTTAGTGGATAGAGTGTAGGCCCTCGGACTGACAGGTCTCAGGTTTGATTTCAGTCAAGGGCATATATCCCGGTTGTAGGCTTGAACCCCAACTTCCATTGGGGCTGGTGCAGGAGGCAACCAATCGATGTGTCTCTCTCACATCAATGTTTCTCTTTCTCTGTCTCTCCCCTTCCCTTCCACTCTCTCTAAAAATCAATGGAAAAAATAGCCTTGGGTGAGGATTAACAAACATCAAACAGAAAAAAAAAGTTCCTTGCAATGCTGTGCAGTATCGGCTTGTTGGAAAATGCATCTTTATGTTCAGTTGAGAAATTGTATCCTCAGTCCTACCTCACCTTAGGAGTAGCACAAAATAGCTTTGATGGTCTCCACCACCATTGTGTAGTTGCTCTTTTTCAAGTTTGATATTTACTGGCCCTTCCAGTAAACATGAGTAAGAGAGAAACATTGAAATGTGCAGTTGAGAGATAATGCTCTATGAAGACTCTAACTTCCAGGGCTTTCAGAAATGCCTACTTCAAGACATAGGATAAATCTCTCCATTTGGACTCATTTATGTAAATGATGTTGTTCCCCTTCTCCAGAGAATTGCTCTCAGGTGACACTTTACTGCCATGGCTGACTCAGTCAGAGGTTCAAGGCTGCCCCACCCCAGTTGCCTTAAGCAGGATAACTCTGCAATGGGTTGTATGCCCCTGAGCCCTCTGCTAGAACTAGGTCAAGGCTGAACTATAGTTGAGAGAACATCTTCATTGGTTCCCTCTTTCTTCCCTTCAGACTTCAGTTCTCACAGGCTTCTCCAAATGAACACTCCTTCAATTGCTCCCAAGCCCCTGAACACCTACCTGTCTTGGGGCCCTTCCCTGCTAGGAAACCAGCCTCTTGTATGTAAAAGTGTATGTAAAAAGATTAAGAAAAAATTCCTTATTAGAATAAATAAAGCAGCAGACAACTTTTCTCATCAGTAGCTTTTTGGAGTAATTATATGTAATCTTCCCTAAGAGCAATTAATTTGGTTCTAGAGATATAATTCTTGGGATTTTCCAAGGTCCAATTACAGCCTGCTCTTCACAGTGCTTGACACTGCTTTTGTTGAGATCTGGGTACAAAAAAAAAGCGCTAGCTGTCTGATTATCTCTTGCACAACTCATCCATGTAAATTAAGTAGAGTTTATTCTAGACTCTTTTTTCACACATGAGGCACAGGACACTTAAAGGAAAACACTCTCTTACCTGCCTCAGCATCGTCAACAGTTGTTTTGAGATTCACACTAAGCATATATATGTTTAGACAGCTTTCTGTGGACTCTTTAGAGGCTAAATTTACATTATGGCACAATTTCAAGTCATATTGGATAATCCAAATGGAATTTTAAAAAATTGAAGAATTTAGAAAAGTAAATTTCCTAAATGTTCGATAGATATATTCTGTGCACATATAGAATCTAGAAAATATTTCTCAGAAAGAACAGGGAGGAAGATCAAAGTTGAGAGTCATATAGATGTATATAATAGCATACAGTTCCACCTTTGCTTTACTCTGGGGACAGTTTTAAGTAGATGAACTTTCTCTTCAAAGGACTCTTAACTCTCAATTGCTCTGCTCTCTCCCATTCTAATGCTTACATTCACCAGGGCCAGGAAGCCAGTCACCAGCTTGGCCCTAGGATGTTATCCCAAGAAGGCACCAGCCCACTGAATCCCTTTTTAAATCCAGAATCACTGTTTCAAAGTAACCATTTCCTGATAATTGTTAGGAAAAATATTTTGTGTAAAATGCATTTTAAATCTCACGCTTAAGAGAGTGAAAGCAAAGAAAGAAAGTTGACATCCATAAAAACTAAATGACAGTATTTGAATCCTTCAGGTTTTACTCATATTCTGAAACAGTGATTTCTTAACTCACAAAATGGATTTCATCCATGATGGCATTTTAAATCTCCCAGTTATGTGTGCACTTTGAAAGAATATTTTCTTATCCTATAAAGTAAACTAAATCAGGAATTTTACTGGGTCAAAAAATTTTTTTTATGAAATAGTTTCTACTTTTTTAAAAAGATAGATTTCTGAGAAAATATGGTATAGAAAGTCACACAAATGCAAACCTTTATTACTGTTTTACAATAAATTTAATTAAAAAAAAGTAAGTCAAAATTAAACCTATAACACTTAGACATAAAAAGGAGGATAGATAGACCCATATTTTAACGTTAAAGGTATAGTTTGGGAGCAGACATTTTAGCAATTAATAATAGACCCATTATCTATTGCTCTGAAAATTATCTGGTGAATGGACAAGATTTCCGTAATTAGGAATAAAAGAGCTAGGGGTGGAGGTAGGAAAACAAGAATAAAAAGGCATACCATGTTTTTCTCTATGCCAACAGAGGGTTGGGATTTGCTCCCTCACAAGTTTGAAGCAATTTGACAATCCCGGAGAGGTTTGGATTGTCACAGTTCAGACTGAAGACACTACCTGCACCTATTGGGTCAAGACCGAGAATGCTGTCAAGCATGCAAGGTCCAAACATCTCCTTGCAAGGAATTATCTGGCCCAAAACATCAATCGTGCTGAAGGTGAGAAACCTCTTCTAGGCTAAAGTTTCTCTCTCCCTCCAACAAAAAATTATGACCAAAAAATTATTATATTCACAAAAATAAAAGTAATGAGTATTTGTCTACTCTTTGTGCTCTGTTAATATAACTGCATACAGCACTATAGAATGAACTATGGGTCATTCACTTATGGGATTCTCAAATTGGACCATTTTTTAAATAAATAGACATAAATTATATATTTGTCCATTTCTGTATATGTACGACATTACTGTGTTCTAGTGGGGACAACTTGACTCATAATTTCCATTCTATGGAAAGTTTTATGGGCAGTGGGGTTGACTAACCCAGTAGCCTCAGGGTGGCTTCTTGGAGGATGGCAGAGTGGCTACATCAATACATTTCTTCCCAGGTTAGCTTTGCCTTTGGGCTTTTCATTATTGTTTCTATTTCCTATAAGGTGGGGTTGTGTACATTTTTTTAAGGATCCCCCAGAAAAATAACATTGGGTGGCAATTTCCCTCATTTATTTCTTAAATTCTTATTAATGGTGGTTGTGGTAGACCTAGCAAATTCTGTAAAAGCTATAAGCAAATAGTTGTGAATTTGAGCTATAAGCAAATAGTTGTGAATCTCACATGCAGAGAGCTGTTAGATTCCCTCATGTGATCAGATGTATTTTTAATAAGAATTGTCTTTGCTACAAGACCCAAAAACCATGGTTGTTTACAGACAGTGGTGCAATTGTCATACAGCTCCCTCCATTGGAGGTTATGTACAACTGACAATAAGTATGTGAGAAGGTTAGCTTCAGGAAGAGTTTACAAGGCAGGTGTAGTCCCCAATTGGTTTAGAAATGCATTGGCCCAGGTAATATTATGCTCTATACATTGCCTTCCTTGTATTTATAGCTAAGTGGCCAGGAAGAAAGTTCATGGTAAGAGTCCCTTGACCGTATGGCTACTGCAAGATCTTTCCATCTCAATTAATACTGGAGGGAGAGAGATCAATATAATTAATAGGGAAAGAGACCAATATTTGTAAGGGCATACATTGTTGGCAGGGGTTATTTTTATCATTATCCCAAGGATTAGGAAGAGCTATAATTTTATATCTATAATTTTATAGTTTTTATTGGTGCAGACTCTGGATTACAGAGTTTTAATTTGATTGCACCTATCATGAGCATCCTGGGTATAGCAGTAGGTGCATACTATCTCTGGGCATTTCTTACATGAGACTTGGTAGGAAGTGGTTCATTGCTCTAATTGGTAGTTAATAATAATAGTGGGTTGTACCTTATTTGAAGTAAAAGTTAGCCCATAGAGTTTAGAAGGAATTTAGGACTTCCATGTGGCATTTTGGAGTCTGGTTTTGCAGAGGTAGGTGTTGCTAGCAAGGGTTGATACAGAAGGAAGAGTATGATCCTCAGGGTTGATGTATGTGATAATGTTAGTAGGATTTACTAACCTGATTAGCCAACAGTGCGGTTCCCATTGTCCTCAGTCTGACCCATGTTATGTGTCTCCCTGTGTTGTACACGGAGTGTGTTGTTTCCAGACATACCTTGTCTGCAGTGGGATGTAAATTACCCGGACAAGAGTGGTCCACAAATGGATGTGTAGTGGACACTGGAGAGGAAAAGGCACGGAACCAGAGTAAGGGTGAAAGAGATCATCTGTGGCCAGCATTATAGGATCTGATTATACCCTGGCTTTCCCCAAAATATTGCTACCCAATCCAAGGGTTATTAGTTCCACTTCCTGGATGCCAGAAGTAAGGCCAGGTTTGTTCCAAAACCTGCCATTAGTTGAGGAAAGTACAGTTGACCTTTGATAAAACAGGGCTTAGGGAAAACGACACCTCCTGCAGTCAAAAATCTGCCATCATTCTTGTCTTTCCCCAAATTTACTGTAGTTATTCTTCAGTATCCATAAGGGATTGGTCCCAGAACCATCACAGATATAAAAATCTGTGGATGCTAAAGATCCTTATGGAACATGGCTCAGAACAATGAATTCAGGCGACTCTCAGCATCTGCAGATTCACCAACTGGAGTGAGAATACTGTTTTCAATCCATGGTTGGTGAGCCTGCATGTGAAAGGAGGCACAGAGGATACAAAAAGCCACCTCTCTTGAAAAAAAAATCCACATAGAAGTGGACCTGCACAGTTCACACCTGTGTTGTACAAAGGTCAACTGTAAATGGTCATCAGATAAGGTTGCCCCTCTTTCCAGAGAGTGGTAAGCAGTTTGTTTGGCTTATGCTGAATGATGCGAGGCTACAAGCTGATGGTTCCTTAGTGGGTGGTTCATATAGGGCCTTGTCAGGACTAAAGGGAAAGAGGGCGGCTCTGGATTTTTATTTATATTTATTTATTTATTTATATATTTATTTATTTATTTGATATATTTTTATTGATTTCAGAGAGGAAGAGAGAGGGAGAGAGAGGCAGAAACACCAATGTTGAGAGGGAATTATTGATCAACTGCCTCCTGCATGCCCCTCATTGGGTATCAAACCTGCAACCTGGGCATGTGCCTCTGACTGGAATCAAACTGGGGACCTTTCAGTCTGCAGGCCAACACTCTATCCACTGAGCCAAACCAGGTAGGGTGGGGCTCTGGATTTTCTATGAGAGAGAAGAGAAAGGTGTGAGGACCAGATGGCTGTTTCTTTACTATGGGCAGCAATGTCAGGGTTCCCACATCTGTAAAAACTGGTGATTGGATGTGTCTGGTGTATATATAAACACCAGCAAAGGTTGCAGTATCTCTCTCGGTGGTCTCCATGCTTATTATCCATTTAAACATGGTGTAGTGATGCTGAGTGTGTGCACATGTGTATATATTTAATGCAGTCAAAATTTTGAACAGTGTTTTTTACTATTTGGGGGACTATTGACTTCCAAATTCTCTCTAGTTTTGCAAGTTCATTATGTCTTTCTGTGATATTACTGCTGAAGCATCTATAACAATAAAAGCATAATATGCTAATTCGACCTGACAGCTGAATGACCTTCCGGACATCATTCTGGACATCCTTCTAGACAAAGCTGTGGCAGCAGGGGCTGAGGCGATTAGGTAGGCAGGCAAGCAGTTAGGGGCGATCAGGCAGGCAGGCTAGCATTTAGAAATGATCGGGCAGGCAGGCGAGCGGTTAGGAGCCAGAGTTCCCGGATTGGGAGAGGGTGCACGCTGGGCTGAGGGACACCCCCCACCCCCACATTCACCCCCCACCCCCTCACGCAGGAATTTCATGCACCGGGCCTCTATTGATAGTATAAGAAAAAAAAACAAGCTATGTTATTTTGTGATTCTCATTTGTGCATTTGCTTTGGGATGAAATGGGAACCTTGACCTGTTTGCAGGACTATGGCACCCCCTATAAAGTAGTTTTGTTTACCCCTCAGTAACATTAGCAGCCCTTTCATGGATAAGGCAATAGAAGACCTTTGTAGGTATCCACCGTTGTTAAATCATATTTAATGACTCCTCCCACTACAGGGAGAGGCCCTATGAAATCAGTTTGCCTGTTCTGACTCAGCCCTTCTCTGTAAAATTTTTGGAGCCTAAATTACAATTAATATGATAAATGGGTGATTGTCTGCTACAGAGACTTCTGCACTACTTCAATGGCAAACAACTTTAATAATAATAATTTTATTTAATAATAATTTCTATTATTTTTAATGATGATAACATCATGGGTAAATATGCATTTTATTATAATTCTAAACACTGTTTTTAAAAATAATTATGTAAACTTCATGACTTTAAATAAGTATTGTTTTAGAGAATTCATTGGTACACTAGAAAAATACTCTCTAGAGAATTAGTTTTGTGAACAGGATGGTTTTAACTCCAATTCCTGATGTAAAAAATAAAAATATTTGAGTATTATAAAGTCTATTTTGGTTCTTACACATAGAGTTTAGAGTATAGAATTGATATTGTATAAAGATATGATTTTAAGAATAATAATTTACAAATAATCATATATATTTTGACTTACCTAGAGTATCTTTCTAAAACTGTAATTTTTCTATCTCCCTAGGAACACTTGAAGCAATTTCAACTGGCATTATACTGGTCGGTAAGTTAAGTGCCAGAGTACATTTCATGCACTTGGGCAATAGTCTTGTTACTCTCTGTGAAAACATTCTTTAATCAGAAATGTCTTTCATTTTGACTTTTTCATTTTTATTGTGGCCAAGATTAAAAATAATTTATGATTGTAAATTTTATGCAATGGATTTTAGGTCGCCTAGCTACCTACCTTACTTGGTATTCCAAAAATGTTATTCTATATTTGAGTACCGTAAACACCAAGTCTTCTTAGAATAGAAACAGATTGTTTGACATTTGGTTGTTCTTTATTTCAATAATAGTGGTGCATAAAAAAAGTTTAGCTTTTAAAAAAAAAATTTGTCAAGTGAGCTTAGAAAAATAGTTGATTTTACTCAAGGATTTGGCCATGCTTTAAGTATCAGACAAAAAAAGCTGGGATTGATAATGGTAATATCAAAGAGGATACTTTCTTCATTTCAACAGTGCTTATAAAAGATCAGTTTTCGTGCCAATAATTGCTAAACAATAATTAATAATTTCATACACTCTCTTAATAACAGGTGGAATGACAGGAAGAATGACAGGATCCCAGTGTTATTGAAAGTGGGATCCTAACAGCTTTGTACTATTTAATAATAAGATAGCAAACAGACTTTGGTGCATGTTCAATTTTGGGGTATGCCAAAGAAACTAGAGTTAACAGCTGAACAAATAAATCATGTTCAAAACCGTGGTTGAATTTAACAAAATTTATTCAGCTGGTTAAAAAGATTGCTGGGGACACTGTAGGTAAGGTTTCCAAAATGTAATTGGGAATGTGAAAGCGACCCATAAGAAAACTTTTAACTGTATGTATTTATGCTTCACGCCAGACCTTCCTAGTGCACAGAATAGTTACTTCCATGGCTGTTATGAAGTTGTATGATCGAGGGAAATTCATTTTTCTATTCCTTCATGATAACACATTCTAATGGCTGTAGTGACATGAGACCATTTTTTAATGCAAAGGCCATGGATTATGGGAACCATGTGTAAGATTTGAGTGGAAAAAAAGTAATTTTCAATATGCTAATGCTATGCTGTATTGCTGAGAGCTTAATGGATCAATAGAAACATAACATAAGTCCTACATGCCATGTAAACTGTTCTAGCAGCTGAATGCAAAGGAGTAAAGAGAAACTGGTGAAAATAATTGTAATAACATTGTATTTAACCCAAATATTCAAGACATTATCTTTTTAGCCATGTGATCAATATAAAAATTATTGAAATAATTTAAATCTGGTGTATATTTTATACTGATAGCATATCTCAGTTAAACTAGCCACATCTCTATCATTCAGTAGTCACATATTGGATAATACAAGTTTAGAAAGATACCTCGATCACCTCTTTACTTGATTTCAGTAATACAATTTCTTCATAAATGTATATCTCTATCATCGTATTAAACAGTGATTAAAATGAGAAATTTAGTCTTATGGCTGGGATATTTCTCTGTAAAACAGATATTGATTCATGAAAATTAATATTCTTCAAGTGGAAATACTTCATTTATACACAGTAGTTTAGAACTGAAAGGCATGATCTCCCAGTTATAATTTTTTTATTGATGGATTGTTCTTACATTACAAAAAGCTTTTCTCTGTTGTGTATTTTAATTGGGTGTGTTAATATTGTTTTAATGTATAAAATGGGTATATGGTAAAACAGTTTCATGGGAGATATGCTTATAATTGAAATTTTATAAATCCAGTTGTATCTCTTCTATTTGTAAAGAATTGAAGTTCTGTAGGATCCTTACCACCAGGAACACTAAAACCAATTTCATTTACCTGCCTACTCTGTAACAATGTCTTATCTTACTGAATGACACTCTAATCCCTTAACTTGTCTGTCACCACTCATCATGAGATAAAGAGCTGACCCATCTCTGAACAGGTAGCCAAACTGATTATTTGCTGATGAGAAAAGGAGATAGTGGATATGTTCAAGAGATAGGCAACACCTGGATAATGACAAAGGAAATGTGGGTGGTCAAATACTCTGTCCCCCCAGGGCAATGTCTGCCTGCTCAGACAGACTGTAAAGGCATCAGGGAGAATTCAGATCATGACTACCACTTACTCAGATCACCATAAGAAACATTAATCAACCGGTTTGGCTAAGAAAACCAAAAAAATAAAACAAAAAAACCCTAAATAGTCAACCTTGATACAAGTAAAGGAAACTTGGCATAGCCGATAGCAAATACTTCATCACATTGTTAAGGTTCACAGGTCAAATTTATTAAGTTAATTTGATTGATTAAGCAGTGGTTAAGTTCTTATGTTTAAAAGTTCAGATTCACTATAAACCCATGGGTTTTTAACTTCTTATCAACATGTTCATTCTGACTCAATAGTGCAGACATATCTGCTGTTAACCATTTTATTGGCATTTTAAATTTTAACTATCATAATAATGGACCACTTTATTTGAAAATTTAAATATTCTATTCTTTTAAGGTTCACTAAGCCAAAACACTTCCAGTCATAGCTGTAATACATAGGTCAAGAATTTGTACCCTTATTTTGAAAGGGGAAACTGTTATTCTCTGTTATCTATTGCCAAAGCAGAATGGAATGAATGCTAGTGAGTATCAACCCTTGAACAGTAAAGATAATGATTTGAAAAAGTAATAGATACTACTCTATCTATATAAGAAAATTTTATGGCAACATCATATTAAAATGTCCACTGAAGGTATGTAAATATTAAATGTCCATTTCAAGTAATAAATTACAAATAGTAAAATTAAAATATAAAACATGCAGCTTAGGTTCTGAATGGACAAAAAAATCAGTGACTATTTTAACTATATCATAGTTCTGTGTTTACATAATGTTCCCAATTCCACCTACGAATCTTATCGATAAAGAAGACCCAGAGCTCACAACATGAAATGGCTTAGGAACTTGCAAAACAGTAATGCCCTAGAAGAGGCATTTGAAATCATTCTATCTAATAATAGACAAACATGGTAATTAACCGTACCTCCGACATGCTTCCCATTGGCTAATCAGGGCGATATGCAAATTAACTGCCAACCAAGATGGCGGTTAACCGTCAACAAAGATGGCGGCTAATTTGCATACTACAGGCAGGGCAGGACAGCGCCATCCTGCCTGCTCCGCTGCCATCTGGGCCTGCTATCTGCGACCCAGGTGGCAGGCAGCCTGGATGGGACCCAACCTGGTGGCACCACAGTGATCTGCCACCAGACATGCCCACAAACGGCCCTCCCACAGGGATCCCAGGTTGGCGGGTGCTAATGCATGGATCTGCCAACATGCACACCACACCCGGCCGCCTTTGCCCTGCGCAAACTATGCAGCTGGGAGAGGGGAGTGGGGCCCCTGGGAGCAGGGCAGGAACTGCCTGGGGTTTGCGTCACGCAGCCCAGAGCGGAGTGCGAACTATCCCGACTGGTAGCTGCTTGCTCATTCACTTACTTGCTCATTCATTCACTCATTCACTCGCTCATTCATTCACTCATTCACTCACTCAGCAAAACCTCTCAGGTCCCTGGCACCAGGCCAGGCACTAAGGTTGAAGCAGGATAAGACAGAGCTATGTCCTCAACATGTTAGTAATTCAGTAGGGCGAAGCAGGCACATGAACGAGGCAGTTGTATGCACAGATGCAGTGTACTGGGTTCAGTGAGGGCTGTAACTAACGCTGACTTTGTTCTCTTGATAAAATGGGGCCTCGGGAGCCAGGCTGACACAAGCCTGTAGGACTGTGCCTAGGCCAGGAGTGGCCAGGGTCCCCGAACATGACAGAGGGTGCAGGTCGGGCTGAGGGGTCTGGCCCCACCCCTCACCCTCACCCCCGAGTGCACAAATTTTTGTGCACTGGGCTACTAGTCTAGTATAGAACCTTTATTTTATGGATAAAAAAACGTCTGGTGATTTATTTATTTATTTTTTTGCCTAATAATATGTCTTACACTCACAAAGCCTACATTTACTTTTTTTTCATTAAAATATAGTTGTACATTTCCTTTGGGAAATTGGCCCCCTGTGATCAATGCATGTGTTTTTGCTGGCCAAGTCTGTATCTCCTCAACTCCAGAAAAGAGACCTAATTGGCTTCCTGATTAACCAGGCAGAAGCACACTGGGACAGAGCCATGGCTAGGTCTGTTCTCCGGCTCATGGGAGGAAGTCCTTTCTTTTTCCACTGGGTTTCAGATTGTGAAGCCTCATCTGGAGTTATTTTGGTCATCTTGCAGACATGCAAGGGAGATTGTGTTTGAGAACACAGACAATACAGAATTGAAATTATTACTCTATACAATGCTCCTGATCCTTCTGTCCCTGATGCCAATCCTATATCAGGACTTTGTAATTACGGGAGAAAAGTTAATTCAGTTTGGACTCAATACAGTTTATATTTGTTGCCCTCAATTGCAAGTGTCTTAGTTGGTTAAAGATATTACAAATTATAAATTTTTCTACATTCAAAGTTTTCAAATGGCCTACAATTAAATTGGAGGTCAGTGTAGGGACCAGAATCTCAATTACTGGCTTTCAGTTTATTGTTCTTACCTCTGTGAAATGCTGCATCCCTCAATTATCGAAGCTAGACTGTGGAGCACTGATTGTGTGGGGAGTTTCACTATGGCATTGGGTGCTGAGGTTTTGCTTAGTTTAACTATTGATAGTACCTTCACTACATGGGGAAAACATCCATGTCACTCCATAATGGTGTACAAAGTGTGTGTTTATATCTTTTGGAATAAAAATACTTTTAAAAATGAGAAAATAAATAGCAAACTAAGGAACAAAAGACAAGTGGGATAGATTTTATTAAATTTCAAATTGTTCCCTTTCCCTCTGTCAGGTAGTACTTCCTAGTAGTTCTTTCCTGCCAGATTATACATTTCTGTTTTGAAAAGCTTAGTGTGGCATGTGACCTGATTTGGCCAATGAAATGTGAGCAGAAGTTATGTATATTACTGTGGTGGAAAGATTTATGGGTGACTTCAATGGCTATAGTACCCAGGTATTCCATTTAACATTAATTTAGGTGTTGCTGTGAAGATATTCTGTAGATATGATTAACATTTAAAATCAGATGAGTTTATGTGAAGGAGATTATTCTGGATAATCTGGGTGGACCTGATCCAATTAGTTCAAAGCCCTAAAAAAAAAAAAAAAAAAAAAAAAGACCTAAGGTTTCCCTAAGGAAGAAGAAATTCTGCCCTTAGACGGCAATGTCAGCTTTTACCCAAGAACTGCCAGCTTTTCAGCCCGCCCTTCCCAACAGCCTTCCTCCTCCCTAGGGATTTCAGGTTTTGAATTTGCCTAATCAACACAATAAATCTCTCTTTCTCTCTCCCACAATTTTCACAATGTTGCAAGACCACACACACACACACACACACACACACACACACACACACGGCAGAGATTCAGGCAACCAGTAATGGATAGTATAAGAAAATTTTCATCTATACACACTATTGAGATTTGGGGGTTGTTCTTACATATTTTACTTTAAACTGACTGGCTCAGGAAATGAGGTAGAATATGTCTAAAACTGTATTCCAACTTTTCTGAAAAGTGTTCTTTCTATATTTACAGTCTGGCGTCTATCAGTTTGCGTTAATGTAGAGTCATCTCCTGGCCAAAAACCTATGTGTGATCCCTCAGACCCCACTATACACAATTACAAAGGCTTTACTACCCTCCTCACCTCAGGCTTCTGGTACAGTCAGTGCACTGTTGTCTCTAAGGGGAGTTACAACCAAGGACTTAGCCTCCTTTAGTGACTTAAGTTCTTACAGATCTTACCTGTATTCCTAGCCCAGGTGCCTTCATTCAGAAGGCCCTCGGCCATGGCCTTTCCCAGTGTCTCTGTCAAGACCTCCTTATAAATATATTTTCCCCAGTCTGACTCAGTACTTCATACTTTTCCACTCCTTCCCCAGACCCCTGGGCCCATAAAATGCTGACCCACCTAACCCTCCCAGGGCATCATCCGATGGGAAAGAATGAGAAATTTTCTGCTCTTTTGCCTCTTGCTGATGCTGATGTCCTGATTAAAAGTTTGATGGTTCTTTGATGCTGAATAGACCGCTCTAACGCTGGCAGCTCAGCTCCCTCCAGCTCAGTTCAGCCTTGAACAGTCACAACAGTCTGCAAATACCACTGAGTCATTTTTTACACCTTTTTTCTCATTATGGCATTTATCCCATTGTGAATTAACATTGGGATGTATTAATGAAGCGATCGTGGTCCTTTCATCACTTCTGCTGCTGTCCCTGTGGGTCCCGGCAACATTGTCTGTCACCCTGATTAGTATGAGTGTCAGTGTAGCCCCGCCATTCTCCGGATTGCTACTGTTGTCTGTTCTCAGAACAATAGCTAAAGTGACCCTGTGAACAGACCATGCTGCTTCTTAGATCATCTAACATCTTTACAATGATGGGCAAAGCCCTGGATGTTCTATATCGGTGCCCAGCACCTGTGTGACCGCGTCTCCCACACCTGCTTCCCAGGCCATCCGGCTCTGCTTCCCGGTACCTGCCTTGCTATCTCTGTCCCCTCTTTCAGGTCTTTGTGTAGATGCTGCTTTCTCATTAGGCCCTGCTTGTGACTTTATCTAAAATGGCAAAATGGCAGCTCAAACCTACACACCTGATCCTTCTTATATGGCTCTATATTTCTCAATAGTAGGTATCATACTATACCATTGTTATTAGTTATGCTTATTATCTGTTCCCTTTTTTCAAGAGATTAAACTTTAAATAGGTTGAAATATTTTTTTTTCACTATGTTATCTTTTCTTCACTTAATGAAGCCAAAGTTCTAGAACAGATATTGGCACAGAATAGGTGCTCATTAAATATTTTTCAATGAGTGAGTGGGTTAAAATTTTATCTGTAAACAAACAAAAATAAGAACTGTCCTGGATTATGAACTGAAAAGCCTGTAGTTCTCGCTGTGTTCTAAATCATTCCTCTGTACCCACTGTCCCCCATCCTGTCACATGTCATACCAGCATGTGGGCCCCTGTCAGTCCTCTGCTGCACCCATCTACCAGCTTACACCCTAGTACAGTGATGGCGAACCTATGACACGCGTGTCAGAGGTGACACACGAACTCATTTTTTTGGTTGGTTTTTCTTTGTTAAATGACATTTAAATATATAAAATAAATATCAAAAATATGAATCTTTGTTTTACTATGGTTGCAAAGATAAAAAATTTTCTATATGTGACACGGCACCAGAGTTAAGTTAGGGTTTTTCTAGCTGTTGACACGCCTAGCTCAAAAGGTTCGCCATCACTGCCCTAGAAGCTCTGGCTTCCTGGTCCTGAAAGCCATAGTAGATTGCAGAATAGTGTGATAAGCCAACCACAGACAATGGACTGTAAGGTGTTATGTGTCACCTGTAATAGATCAAGCTTAATTTTCACAGATTATTTTATTATCTAATTCAAAGGATGTCTATGCAACAATTTCCAAAGTCCTACATAAGAAGAACTATAGTTAAGCAAATATCATGGATGATTACACTTTTATTTGTTTATTTTCTCAAATTGCAGGAACATACTGGGTATTTTTAATTACTCTTTAATGAACCATTTCACATAATCCAATGGACATTTTAATATTAATTCATGAATGCCAGGGGAATGCAACCATGTATGTGAGACTATTTTATACATAATGTATAAGTACACATACACACAGAGATATGCACATCTATAAGATGTTCTAAAGAATAAAAGGAGTATACACACACATATACTCTTTATTTTACTTACTAAGTGATAACAATTTGACACTCACTACATATACTTAGAAAAGTTAATTTGGCCAAATGGGAAAATGGATAAAAATAACTCCATATTTTTCCCAATTGAAAAAGATTTCATTACTTTTAACTTAATCATGTAGTTTAAATTATTTATATTTTAAATTTTGGCAATTTGAAAAATTTATGATTTGTACTAAAATTGTGAGGGCCTATAGAATGATTTGAAAGCCAGATTGGATCTTGTCTGTTTTAATTTAATCCATAATAAATGAAGAGATTAAAAATTCAGTCCAATAGCTCTTTTAAAAATTAGTTTATCCATAAGACTCTTTACTTTGTCCCATATCTAAGTATCTATACAGATGTTAAACATTAGATTTTTCCATTATGGTGACTGATTCCAGTCATCTTCAGAGTATTCCTCTCCATAGATGTCAGCACAATGGATGTTTTAAAAGCTGTTGTTTTGAGTTATGATCATCAAGGGGAGGAATATGACACTTCTAGGAGAATGTTAGCATGTCTGTAGAATGTAAGATAAGCTTGCGCTGGTGGGGAGAAATGTATAGTAACAACAAACATATGAAATCCTTATAATGGGGTCTCAAATAAAACTAGGTAAAGAGACATTCTTTGAGGGCATTTTATATATTTAAGAAAAAAAAATGTTTCCCAGTGCTGCTGTAGTCCTCAAAACACAGTGAAGGTCAGTGCAGTAGGAAATGTCTCCGCTGATTTAGATAAATGTGGCCTCATTCCAATATATTTTGTTTTTCCTTTTATCCAATTGAGAACCTACCACAGGTTTTTACTGTAGGCTGTCAGACAGAGCACAAATATTTCATAAACCATTGTGGACTTACTAAGTTGGCACCAATTTTAGCCTTTAGGAAAGTTTACTTCATGATTTAAAATGCTTCCTCCTCCCTTCTTTATTACAGAATACACAATATAGATGTTTTTGTTTTGAAAACCTAATGTTAATAATATCTCCCAATCCATGTGCTGGTATTGTTATTACATAAATTGGAAGTCATAGATCATATTGCAGGAATGAATGTGTATACAAAGATGTGCTGTTGATGAGTAATTTACATTAAAAAATACCTGCAATAAATCAGCCTTTTAAAAATTTGATGATTCTAATGTTTAATGTATGCCTGCAGTCTGGTTGCCATAGTAAAACAAATAAGGAGAAGTCAAACATAAAATCATGTGATAAAACTTTGGAACTTGAACATATATTTCTTTTTTGAGTGTTAGTCTAAGCTAAACACTATTAGATAAACTTAACAGATAATTGTAAATTTGTGTGAGAATCCTATATGTAAAGGATTATTGTTGTCACCATTTTCCAGACAAGAAAATTTAGGTAACGTTTCCAAAGCTTCAAATCTACTGAGTAGCAAAGGGTGATTTCAACCTGGATATAATGTTTTCAGAGGCTCTACTCTTAACCACTGGACCACTATTAATCTGGATAAAATGTAAACAAAGAGATAAAATAGATAGAAAGTTGGAGGTAAAGGACCGAAGAAGTAGGATTCACTGATCAATAAAATATAGATTAAACAAATGTACAAAGTAGTTGAAAAATGTAAAACAAGTTTAGGAATAATAAAAATATGTCAAATCATAACAAAAGCAGTAGTGTTTTATTTGAATAAGATTACATATATGCACAATAGACTATGTTAAGAGAATAAAACCATGTTAACAGGAAATAAAAAGTTTAGCAAGAGAGCAACTTGAAGTATAAGTCCTAACAGACTGACCTAATTCAGAAGCCAAGGGATGCCCTGTGGTCAGGACGCCGGCTCTCTGCGTGGTTCCTGCATTCACCATGGAGGCATGCACTCCTCAGGTCTCATTGAGGGTCTCTGGGCCACAGGCTGTGACCAAACACTGACGATTCAGGGGGAAACAAAGCAGAGCCAGGCCAGAGTTTTCTCTGCATCCCCAGTTTTCTGTAATTTCACGATTATAAAAATACTTGGAATAAGTCATTTCTCATTCATTATTTTAGCATTTGGCTGGCTTTTTATTTTACTTGTATCCACATGTTCTCAAGCTCTGGAACCCTTACTTTTATTATTCCCAGAAAATTATATCTCTTCATATTCCCCACCCCTACTCTCTTTATGGAGCTCTTATTGCTCAGGAAATTAATTGCTTGAATTGATTATGTAATATTAGTATATATATATATATATATATATATATATATATATATATACTAATATATATAGACATTTCTTTGTCTTTGTGGCTTTGGGAGGAGGATTTTACTAAATTCTTCCATAGAACGTTTTTTAAATGTTTATTTTAATTTTTTAAATTCATGTTTAATTCGAGTGTTTATTTGTTTTACAGTTGTTCCCTCTATAGCATCTTGGTATTGTTTCACTGGTGCATTTTCTTTTTGCACTTGAAAGGTATTGAATTTATAATTATATTTTAAATTTAAAAAATAAAATTTATTGGGATTTTTAATTTTTTTCTTACTTTGCATTATATTTTAAGCGGGTTTTCCCCCTGTTTGTTTGGCCTTAATGATTTCTTCTGCAAGTGGCTTTCCTTAAAGTCTGGGTGTCTCTTATAGTTTATTTATATTTACCATTGAAGCATAATATGGTTATTGGAAGTTTAGTAGAATAGGTGGTGTTGGGTGACTGGTAAATCTCTCTGCAAGGGTGATCAGGGGGAAATCTGGCTTTTTATTAAAAAAAACTCTAGTTTTCCATGGGCTTTTTTCTGAGGTAAATCATTTGCAAAAGGTAAAGAATCCTTCAAGTTCCTGCTAGGATTGAGGGGAGGAGTAGTCCATAATTCAACATATAAATTTTAATGTTTTCTAGATGAAAAATACCCTCACCTTCAATGATACCAAGTGTCTCCAGGACTATAAACTGTATTTCTTGGAAGTAACTCCCATGTTTTCCCAAGCGGAAAGGGTAATTACCTATTTACTTGTCCTTGGAGGAAGCATCTGAGAATGTAACTGCTTGTCATATAAACTTTTCAACCATCTTTCCTATAATCAGTTCCAGATAAACTTCCTCCCTTGTAAGGTAACTGAACTTTTATGTGTCCCTGCAGGATGAATCAGCCTGCTTTGGAACTCCTCCCCACTGAAGGCTTAGGTTTCATTTTTTTCTCATGTAACATCTTGTTATGCATCAATTTTGCAGCTTACAAAATAGGTTGGCAGCTCTTATCTGTTGTAGAATCCCATCTTATTCTCTTTTCATTTATGGGTTCGCACTAGTTTTAAATCTATTTTCTGGGTTCTCAGCATATTCTGGAGAAACACTTGTGTATTCAGCCTCCCATACATGACCAGAAGGAAAAACCATCTGTTGACCAATGTAATGAGCAACCTCAACTAAAATGTGACCGTAGCATTATTACATCTGAGTTTATTCCTTCTATTCAAAGAATGGATTAATAAATCACATTTCAATTGCATGCTGCAGGATTGTGTATGTCATATGGAACAATTCTTAAAGTTATGGCAGATTTATTCTGCATAATCTGGAGGTACTTATTTTACAGGTACTTACACACATTATTTATTTTTGAGCCTCACACATATATCTCCTTGTACATATCCACTTATACATATACTCATCCAATTGCTGTTACAAATCACATTTATTGAGTGCCTTCAATGACTCGGATCTGGGACTCACTGGGATTTCAGAAGTTGCTAACTTGTAATTTTGGCTTTCAAAGAGATCCCAGTTTAACAGAGTTCCAGTGTGTGTAGAAATAATTTGGACTATAGGAGCTTAGGTATCAAACAAACTTTCCACTTCAGAACACAGCAGAGACTCAGAAAGTAAGCAGTGAAAAGCTTGTGTGAACTAAAATAATCCTCGTATCTCTCACAAATTAAAGTTTCAATGCTGTGTTCATACAAGTTCTCTCTAAGCTCTTTAATGGATTGCATTTGCCCATATTATAGATTTAATTCTAAGAAGCATAGTTGTATGACTTACCAAATTGTACAATATTCAAAGTAGCAAATAAGGTTGTAGACAGAGCTAAGAAGGAAGGAAATGATGCCTAGCTCTCAGGGAGTGTCTACAACAAGCTATACCAGTGTAGTTAAAGGTCAAGGGCATTCCTGATTCTGCTATCTGTTAAACAGGTAACCTTGGATTATCTGTGAACTAGAAAAATGATTGGGCTGACCTTCAAGAGTTCTTGGAAGGATTAAATAATACATGTAAAACACATGGAAATTAATAGCAGCACAATTAATGTTAAGCTACTATTACTATTACTAGAGTCCCGGTGCAATGCACGGAAGGGGGGTTCCTCAGCCTGGCCTGCACCCTCTCCAATCTGGGACCCCTCAGAGGAGGTCTGACTGCCTCTCACAATCCAGGACCGCTGGCTTCTCACTGCTCGCCTGCCTGCCTGCCTGCCTGCCTGATTGCCCCTAATCACCTCTGCCTGCCTGCCTGATCGCCCCTAACTGCTCCCCTACTGGCCTGATTACCTCTAACTACCTCTGCCTCGCCCCACACCTGGGACCCAGGATTCCCTCCTCCAGCCAGTCGCAGGCACCTGGGACCCGGGCTTCCCTCCCTCTGGCCAGCCACAGCTGCAGGGGACTGTGGGCAGGCAGCTTTGCCTGGGCCGCAGCCACAGGCACCCAGGACCATGGGAAGCGTGGCTTGTCCCTCTCCTGGGCTGCAGCCCTAGCTGCTGATGCCCGGGACGGTGGGGTGGGCGGCTTTCTCTCTCCCAGGGGCTGCAGGTGCAGAAGCAGCTGCTGGTGCCCGGGACCACAGGGTGTGCAGCTTGTCCCTCTCCAAGGCCGCAGCCTGGCTGGTCCCCATTCCTCTCTCCGCAGTGTTGAGTGTGTGAGTTGTTATGGCGTGAGGGTGTGACAACCATTTGCATATTAGCTCTTTATTATATAGGATTATTGTAACACGATGAATTGTGATGAGTTAGTGTAGTTCAAAGTAGCTCAGCACAACTCTAGACCTTTTGATTCTTTCGCACAGTATAGTGTCTGGGAAGCATGTCAGTCAGGATCTATGTCACAAAGAGAAACAACTCTGAGTATTTAACATTCTGTACAAAGGACACTTACAGAATAGTTGGGAAGCTAAACAGAATAAAGGACATCGAGGCACCCAGATGTCAGCCACAGCCGAAAGCCCTTCTCCTCCCTGAGCAGGAAAGAGGAATCCAAACCCTCAGAATGTCAGACTGTGCAGGACAAGTGGACACAGACTCTGTGAGGGAGGAAGAGACCCTGGTTTCTTGCTCTTCCACCACCTGGTCCCCCCTGACCTCAGAAGCTGGGAAATCCAGGGCTCAGTCATCTTCCCCACCCACCCCCCGCTCCTGCCTGCAGTACAGGGCAGAGTGGGAGCCAGCCAGGAAGGATGTGCAGACCCAGGGGTGTGGGACCTGCCGCAGACACTCACAAACATGATTGTGGTACCCATACTATGTACATGATTCCTAAGACCATTGACTAGTCAGACCGAAATGCACCCAAAAAGCAGTGATTAAAACAATAATTTTTAAATTATGCAGAAATCTTCAAATTCAAGGTCAGTATTCCATTGCATTTAAGTTAGAGAGAAGGAGGATGTATGGTCATGTGTGTGTGTGTGTGTGTGTGTGTGTGTGTGTGTGTGTGTGTGTAAGGAGAGAGACAGAGAAAGAGCAAGAATACTTCCCAGGCTGCATTAAGAGTCTCTTATCTACGTCTGTTTAGCACATCCTAACCTTAGCTTTGTGGTGAACTTACCCTCTTTGAGTCTTTCTCTTCTGTGCCTTTCCCTAGACTTAAGATAGTAGAGAGCTGGGATCTTTTGTTGTTCATTTCATCACTGCAGGACCTGACACTGTCTCTGGCACATAGCAGAGGTACTAATAAATATTTGTTGTCCCTCTCCAAGGGACAAAAATTGAGAAACAAAAAACTATTAGAACCACCTCTTCAAATTCTTTGTTCAAACATTGCTGGAGATTAAATGTGATGAAGAGGCAGCATAATAGTTCTTAGAATGCAGGGAAAGCAAATTTGAAAGTAGTATAACTACTTTGCTTTACTATTTCTGTGTATTTTAATATAATTCCTTAATGGGAGATTCCACAATTCCTCATACTTTGCAATGAAAACTTAAATGGAATTTTTTTCTTCTTTTAAGAATAAATAGGTCATTTGTTATTCTAAATTTTATTTTTTGTTGCCTTTTTATATTATTTATAAATATATTGATTCTTATCAGATTATCATTTCACGAAATATCCCCTGATTTAGAGAACTCATCCTCAAATGGAAGCCAGCAGTGAGTGTGTGTTCTGGCTGGCACTTCTGTCACCACGCTGACTGCCAGGCTGCAGCCAGTTGATCTGAGTGACTGTGGAAGATATTTATTCTTTTCCTCTCTAATGCATGCACCCCCTCCCCCCCCCCGGCAGCTGTATGATCTGAGAAGAAGCTGTATTAAAAAAAAAAGAGGTTTTTCCTGCAAATAAGGAATGTACTTACTACACGGTGTCTTTTTCATTGTTCTGTTTAAGATGTTTTCACTGGTCTGTTTAAGATGGTCCTATGCAAATAGACATTAATGTATTCAAACCAAAATAGAAAAATAAATACTAAAACGTTGCCAAGTTTGAAATTACATCTGAACCAGGATGTTTTAAGTGCACTCTTTAGGGGTGTCATGCACTTTGTCTATTTCTCCTCAGCACTTGTCAGATACAAACTAAACCATTCTGGAAGCCGTGCACTGCCCACCACTTGGATGGTAGCCACTGGGAAGAGCAGGTGAGGGCCATCTGTGAGTGTGCACCTTCCGGTCTCTGCTCCTAGTTTCCAGTTTTTCTTTTCAAACACCTCACCGTCCACAGTCAGCACGGAGGCTGAATGCACAGCGGGGGCGCTGACTTTCAGTTCCTTTTACCTTTTACAACCATATTGCTGACTGTGCATTTTGAAAAAGGTCTTAAACTAGTACCTGACAAAGTTATTTATAAAAATAGTAAGACTTTGATGTTTCTGTTTGCTCCCTCTGAAGTGTGCAGTGGCAGTGAAAGATCGTGTGGACTGAATGACCTTCCCAAGGGTAACTTTTATTAGGAACCAAATGAGTCTTGCCTTTCACAGATGTTTTTTCTAGGCTTCGTATGTGCTGGGAACTCCAGAGACAAGCTTCTTGTAAATAGGCACTCCGTTGTGGCCCCCACACGCAGAATTCTTGTAAAATAAAATTGTTGAAAAGTGGTTTAAGAGACCACCACCTCCTTGGTATAAAACAACTTTTAAAAATTATGTCCAATAACTATAAAATGCTCTCTCAGTAATTAATGAATAGAAATATTGTATATTTATTGATAAGAGTAGAAATGTCTATCATTGAATTCTTCCTGGGAAATTCAAGCTTTTTATTATCTTGTATAGATAACAAAGTAACTAGATGATAGTGGACATAAAATGAACTGGGTATTTTTGAAATTTGAAAATGAAAATTTCTCAGCATGTAAGGTAATTCTGGAACCTTTGGGGGGTATTTTCATGTCTCAGGTCTTTCCTGCATGTTGGTTTCTGCCTAAGCCCTTGTTCTGACATTGAACCTCTGGACTTCGGTTACTGTTCCCTCTAGGGGGACTGGCCCTGAGGTTCTTGACCTGGCTGGCCTCTCTTTTCCTATCCCATCCCTCATATGAACAAAAATTCTTCACTAGTTCCTCTGAGACCAAGTTATGACTTAGGCAGTAATTTACTGAAGGTTTGAAAATGATGGAAGGAGAGAACAATACTGAAGGCCTTGCATGCCATATTCAGTGAGTTAACATAGGACTAAAGGGAATGCAAAAGCAAGACACATCTATGCAGGGTATCAAGCTGACATTTAAAAAAAATAACTTGCCAGGAAATTCATTTAAAACCAGTTTGCTTTTACTCTCACCCCCAAATAAATGCACCTATCTGCTGCTTGCATTGGCTGCTTTGGCCTCCTGCAGACACAACCCCAGAGTTTCCCATTTCAGCTATTGGATGTCTAAGGCAGGGCTGCATCACTGCACTGAACAGTTTCAGAATTTTTTTAACTGCTTAGAAAAACACAAAACCAGCATTCTTTGGAAACATATTGATTTTATGTGAGAAACTGACCACACTCCATTACAGAGGAAATATTCAAGAAAACAATGTTACCTTAATTAATTTTCCCCACAGTTTTATTGATAGTAAATACTATTTATGTATGTAAGTTTCTATCTAGTAGTAATTAGCAGTTTTTCTGCTAGTTGTTAAAGCATTTAAAAATAATTTATATAAACATTGAATTCTTCACTTTGTCTATTTACCCTAACAACTTAAAGGGCAAGGCGACAAGGATAATAAATTTGCACCTGATTTGCAATTCATTGGTATTCTATCATCCTTGAATTGTATTCTTAGGAATTCTTCCTATTTTTGAAAACTTGGCCATAGATTTAAAAAAAGGGTGGGGGAGTTACAAGAGAGATAAAAAATATGAAAATACTACCATAATTCCTTATTTAAATGTAATAAAATATAGGAAAAAATCAGAATACACAAACACATATAAATATGCAGTTTAAAATGTATCTTAAATGTTCCCCAATACAACTATGCTTTAAAATTAGATGTTTTTAAAAATAAGGTCATGGTTTTTAGAATCTATGCTATATTTAACACTTGCCTTAGTGTCTTTGATATAATATATTCAGAATGATTTGTAATAATTATTCTACTTGTTATAGATGTTCACATTTTTGCCATGAAAATATATGCATATTTTAAATGAAGCTAATATAGGGATTTTGTTCTTGAAATTTAGTTTGGTTGCCATTTAAGAAACAAAAGAAATATAAAGGTAGTAATTTCAAACACAAATAAATTGGCTGTGATTATCCAAAGGAAAGTCAAACAGAATTTAACATCCTGTTTAGAATGATGTCAGAGTCTACTGAGCATTTTTTTTTAACTCAACCAAATACATTTTTATGATTATATTCAAAGGTCATTTAAAAAAAAGAATATTAGGCCTAAATTTAGATTTCTAATTCCTTGTGTCTTTCAGACAGTGCTATCCAATGGCTAGGATCTGAAAGATGTTTTAAAATTTCTGTTTGAATCTCCTGTAACATTAATTGCCAGTTTTGTAATACATTTTTATATTATTTAATAACTAGAGTCCCAGTGCACGGATTCATGCAATGGTGGGGTCCCTCAGCCTGGCCTATCAATCCGGAACCCTCTTGCAATCTGGAACCCCTCAACGGAGGTCGGACTGCTGGTTTTGACCCGATCCCCACAGGCCAGGCTGAGGGACCCCATCGGTGCATGAATCACTGCACCAGGCCTCTATTATGCATATAAGATCTTTGGTTAATCTCTTCCTGCCCTCTGCCCTCCCCACTTCCCTCTGAGATTCATCAGTCTGTTTCATGTGTCCATGCCTGTGTATTGAGCTTCTGCCTCCTGGTGGTCAGTGTGCTATGATAGCTACCAGTTGAACGATTGAATGGTTGAACTGTTGCTTAGTCATGCACAATTATCTATACTGAGTACCTACCTATAAAGCAATTTTCCCCATAGCACACTCACTGACAAATGACGAGGGTCATCAAAATATTCTAGAATCTTAGAATCTGCCACTATCATAATTTAATGTTTGTAATGAAAATTAGCAGTGACTATTTGGCTTTCTATATGTCCTTGTGAGAGCAATTTGCCATAAGTTAATACAGATGCCCCCTGAGTGAGCACTCATAAAGTTGTGCATGTGGGTGGTGGTGGCATTTTCATGAAAATCTAGATGGAATTGTCTGTTCTCTGAATTCTTCCCCATCCTGATACCCAAGTGAATTTCATATATGTTAGGTCTTCTTTTTAAAGAAGACCTGAAAAAAAAATAAGAATACTCTTTTTTTTAAGCAGATGCATCCACTTAAAGTTCTATACATACACACATCTACTTTTTATTATTTTACTCTATGAGAATTGAGAAAGTAAATCTAAAATTGTAGAGTGTAAACATTCCCACCTGGAAAAACAAAACAGGAAAAGTAGCAAATGCTATAAAATTGACTCTGACTGTGTTTCTGCATTAGCACCTTTTGTGTCCAGCTACTTATTGATGCAATGATGCAGACATCAGTATGTTTTCAAGTCTTCACATGAGCATCCATGTCCATAGTGAATCTCTGATGCCAAAGTGTATTTTATAATATTAATTTTTTTATTTTCCCAAAACCCCTTGGGACTCTTTGAAATTGAACACATTTTGCCACCATATTTTTCCTCAGATTAGGTTTCCTGTTTATATGCTCTTTGAAAATCCCAAGCTGAACTTCATGGGAATACTGCCAAACCACTGGGCACAAACAGGAGTGGAAGACAAACACCCCATATTCAGCAGAATACTATTTTAGGGCAGAGGGCTTAGGAAAACTTTGAGTCCAGTTGAAATTGCAGGGAGGATTAAAATGGCAATAAGTGCATATAATTAACCAAGCTGGAATTTGTTCAGGATACCAGGGCCAACTGCTCTTTTAATTATTCACTTAATGGGTCTGTTCATGCCAAAATAGCCACCCTGCACTGAGGCTGGCAGCCTGTGTTCAGAAGTATGCCCTCATTTGTGCACTCAAAAACCACACAGAAGTTAATTGCTTATCTAATGCCTCCATTTTTGTGCCAAGATTACAGTTTTGACTCATAGGTTAGGTACATGCATAGATCATTCTGGAGATTTGGGGGATTAGTTTAATAGTAGATAAATCAGTTCTGTTTCATTGAAATGGTTTACACATAAGATTCCAGATCATAGAATCTTCATCTTTAAGGATATTCTGACCTTAAAACTTTTTTTAAAAAAAAGCTACATCTTACTTAAAGGAGTACTGGACATATGATGCCCATTATTATTTCCTTTTAATAATCAACCCAGTGACATCATAACTTTAACGCTTTATTACTTGTCTCTCTCAGAAGATGATTTCAATTATTTTATTAGTTAGCCAATGATTCAGATGTTTCTAAACATGCTTGGATCCAATTTCTAGTCAATTTGCTGAGTTTTTCACATTTTATTTTTATGCCTCAGTATCCTTTGACTAAGTTAAATTTTTCCACTTACTCAGATATTTCCTCCTGAAAAAGATTGACATGGATTATGAAATAATTCCACTTTCCTATAAGTCACTAATGCCCCCAAACCTTAAAGAGACTCCTAAAACTTTTCCTCAAGCCCTATAATACAAACAAATGTGTTCAGTAGACACTCTTTCAGGGAATTATGGGAAGCATAAGACAGTTTGTTTCAATTTCTCTTTATTATTGTGCTGGCTCTGAAGTGACTGATGCAAAGACAAGTGTTCAATTCTTCACTGTGTTTCCACTTCCCTCTAGCATTGCCTCTTCTGTCTTTTCTATAACCTGTCTCTAATTTCAAATACAGGCTCAGAAAGGTATTTCTACACTTATTAAAATAAGCTTGCCTTCCTTAAAATATATCATAAACACAAAGTGATGTAACTGCAATTAGAAATCTTACTGCTAACACAACTAGGAAAGTTAAATCTGACAGTATTAACAGGTTGCCTTATTATAGGTATGTTACTTAAAGCAATTAAAACAATCTTTCCTTTGGGGATTAAAATATATATTTCATACAATTGACTTGAAATGTGATATAACATATATATATATATATATATACACACATATATATATGAGAGAAAATAGTTAAAATGTGTTTGTTTTTTTAAAATTCTGGGTTTAATATTTTAAGAAAAGCACTTACAAGTTGAAATGTGTTTCAAACTGGTATGACAAAGATGGTGAGGCTATAGAAACAAAATTATACCAATAAAGGAGTTTACTAAACCAAATTTTTCTGCAATTAAAAAAACACCTCAGGGTTTTTAACCTCCTTTACCTCTCTGAATGTTCAGAATGAAACTAGGAATTTTATAAAGCTGAGGAAAATGATATGCAGATGTTGTTACACGTTCATAAGTGGAAGAACCGGAATTTAATACCAGGTTTGTTGGCTGAAGAGTCACTTCGTTTTTGGAGATGCCATAATTCTGTAGAAAGAAAATACCAGCTAATTTGATCTACTCTGGAAAGTCAAACTAAAATCAATTAGTATAAAAATTCACATGGAATTTGGGTCTATATGCAGAACTATGAAGTGAAGAGCTATAGTGACAATAAAATAAGAGATAAGATCAAGAATCCTGATTTAAAAACGAATCTTCATAAAGGACTAAGTCAGCTGACATCAATAATTCTCAAACAAAATTTATAAAGCTCTTTTCCAGAATGCTTTAATGAATAGGTAGAGTGTACACAGCAAGGGATGAAACAAAACAACACAGAACATGTGATCCAGTACAATTGTCAAAAGATTTTTAATTCATAACATGCCAAACTAAATTTAAAAAAAACAACTAATGATTGTGCAGGTGTTTGGACTCATTAGATAATGCTGCATTCCAACCTGCCTGATGGCAGATTCATGCCAGTTCTCTCTGAAGACCAGTGATATTAACATAGATTTTTCTCTTGGCAAAAGCATGAGTTTTAAATGTGAGAAAACAAATACCACCATATTGTCTAATAGAAAAAGTATCGCTGCACAAAACCATAAGAATGAATGGACTGGCAAAGGAAAAGCAGTAAACTAGATTTTGCTTTAGCATTTTTAAGAATGCCACAATTCAATATATTAATTTCCCAAATCTTGAAAGAAAATTTATTTTAAAGGCAGATACTGCATGCTAAAGTTACAGTTTTGTACATACTCAGTACTATGGTAGATGCCCAAAGCTGAGCATGCCCCAGTGTTAGAGGAGAAGCTGTAGAATTAGTAAATATGCATGGTTACTATAGCTGATTGTTGGGCTATATTTTCAGTTCTCTGTTTTTTGTTTTGTTCTTTGATTCTTTAATAGAAGTAAGTAGACAGAGAACCAGCCTTCTTTCATTGCAAATCTTTGAAGAAACAAGCTGTTAATGTCAGGAAGTGGACTATTATTAACTACCATTAATTGAGCATGAGTATATAATTCTTTGCCCATACTTGGGACAAACTATTAGAAGGCTTGGAAGAAAAGAAGACAAAATGTCTAAATTTCTCAAATTTCTTTATTTTTCATTGATTTCAGAGAGGACGGGAGAGGGAGAGAGAGATAGAAACATCAATGATGAGAGAATTATTGATTGGCTGCTTCCTGCACATCTCCTACTGGAGATTGAGCCCGCAACTAGGGCATGTACCCTGACCTGGGATGGAACCATGACCTCCTGGTACATAGGTTGATGCTCAACTACTAAGTCATGTTAGCAAGCTAAATTCCTTTAACCAGGCCCACACAATTAGCATCTCAAAATCCATGCACAAAAAGAATGGTGTTAATTTCAATGTTAATAAAAAATCACTTCCCACTAGAACTTACCCTCCTTATATAACTTATCCAAGACATTCATGATGAACGTTTTGTTTATTCAAAATCAAGGAAACCATATTTAACCATAGTACTCCTTAAATTAAATAATAAAGAGTAAATGACAGAGTATGCAGTAATGTTTTCAAATATGTATATAAATATGCTTTTTACCACTTAAAATATTTATGTACAAATGTTTCTATTTACACTATTTATTTTTTTGAGAACAGGGATGATCCTTTATTCATTGTCATATATCCAGTCCCTGGAATGTAATAAAAAATTTGTTCAAAGTATTTCCTTTCAGCTATAAAATATACCATTGCCTTTAAAATTTAAAAGTCGGGATTTTTTTATTTGTTAAAATGTTCGTTGCAATCCAGCAATAGTTGCAGGAAACATTATTTGAACCAACAAAATTTCTTCAAAGTTGCCAATTTCCATTCTCTAATTTTAAATATGAATTTGTATGCATGTTTTTTAAAATATTCACATTTAGAATATGAAAAATGAAGGTCTGCAAAAGTTAATTTTAGATGTTTCTAATTTCAATATATGTAATATACTAATTACTGGTCTATTAAAAATTACATGTGTAACCACAAACAGATTCAAAAACATAGGACTTAGGTATTTGTAGGGATATAAAACTGAAAAATGTAAAGACTCCTTTAACATAACAACTTCCAACTTCAAATATCTACCCTCAACATAATATCATACCATCCCCACAAAATGTCTAAATCCTCAAATTTAAACAGTTTTAAGATGGAGATAATGAAGAAATTGTGGAGGAGCGTGGTGATCAAGAATGGTGAAATCGTAAGGTTTACTTCCATGATAACAAGTCAGCCCCATGCAGTTCCATGGAGGTCAGCAGAAGAGAAGAGACAACTGGTCAGAGATGAAGGGCATTTTCACTCACTGCACAGCAGAAAGCAGGAGCTGCACCTTCTCATCGGTTCCTTTGCCTTGCAAATCCCATGGGACAACCCAGAGGAGGACGGATACTGCCTACACAGTGGGGTTTAAACCCTAAGCTAAGAAAGCCCTCATCTTTTTAATGTGGTGATTAACAAACTTGCCCAACTTTTGCCCTGGAGGAAGACTATCTTTATTAAGAAATCTGCACTCTGCCCAGGTGGCAGGCTCTCTATGTTTTGAATTTCTTTTTCATACAAGCATCCCTGCAAGAGAAGACATTCAGAAATGCGAGACCCCCTGGAGAATTAGCTTCTAATAGTGTGCTAGGCTAGACATATAGATCTAAGATTTCATTGTTTTCAACAGCAAGCACATCATCTACTGGTAGAATCCAACAAGAAAGCTGGACCTTTAACTTGCACATCTTTTTCTCCTCATCTATTCATCAGTCCTGTATGTGTCTAATATTTTTCAATGTTGTTCACTTTATTTCTGTTGTTATTGCCATCATTTAGTTCTTCATGATCAATAACTTGGTTTTCTGCAAGAGTTACCTTACAGGTTTGCCAGGCCCAGGTCCCGTTCAGCAATAATGCCTTCTTTATAAATGCAGCTGGGATGGTCTAAGATGCAATTCTGAGGAGGTCGATCTCTTGTAGAAAAGACTTTATATGTTGCCTCTGCCTTCAGGAAACAATCTCTTTTAATGTCTTGCAATGTACTAAGTATATATTCCCCTTCAGTGTCTCCTCCTAACACCCGCTCCTCACTCTATTTTGTAGCTCCACTGAAGAACTTAATGTTCCAGGATTTACTATAGATAGACCCTCATTTCCTTTCAATACCTGCTCATTCTTCATGGCTCAACTTAGATGTAATTTCCTCCAAAATGACCATTTGACTCTCCCCAGTGCAGATTATGCAACAGCACACTTCTCCTTTAACACCTCTAGTTACACAGCCATTAAATTGCCTATTAACTTGTTTTTATGTTTCACCAGGTAATAAGTTCTATGATGGTAGGTTCCCAGGACCCATACATACACATGGCATGTGGTAACCACTTATGAATGCTTATTGACTATATGAATAAATGAAGCAGTGAATGAGTAAGTGAATATGTAATGGGGTGCTCACTTTTATGAGAGTTGTTCAAAAGAGTAATGTATTCCAGAATGATGGGAACCAATTAGGATCAATCCTGTTATTGGACACTACTTTAGTATCATTTTTTCTTTTTTTTTTTTCCTGTGAGCTCCTACACATGACATTGTTCTGACCTTACTGGTATCCACAATGATGCCACTTTACAGAGAGGATTTTAAATGTCAGCCAAGTCTGACTCCTCGGGATCTTATTCACTAAAAAGAAGCAGTGGGAAAATACGACAGGTGGATATGTGTTGAGGATTAGAGCACACTGGGGACAGAAATGAAGCTACCAATCTCATTAGCTGTCTTCTGAGCTGCCAGATTCTACCTAGGTTCCCAAGGTGAAAGGCTAATAATTAATTCAATTTACTATCTATTCTGTGGAAAGCTCCAAAGGTTAAGATTATGGAGGACCGATGAGGGCAATCTTTTATACTGTTTAAATTGCTGTTTAAATTTGAATTAGATTCTAACGGTGACAGTTTGAAACTGACACAGTTTAATTCATTTATCACCTTCCCAAACTGCCTACCTGGCCTAGCTTTAAAGTATGCCTTAAATAAGCAGTCAGTCAGCACACTGCCATGCCCATTTTTATTATTTGCTTGGAATTTAAATACAAATAGCAATTGCTAGCCTTGTCGACTTTTTTGTTCACTTTCTATTATTTTTAGCTTTTTCTACTATGGGTCTTCCACCTGCCATTAGATATAATATTTTTATTGATAATATATCTCATACTCCCCAGGACACAGCCTTTTGTGGATAAAACTATAATAATAACAATAATAATTATAATAATAATATAGTGTTTATGATTTACCAGGATATAGATATAGATATAGATATAGATATAGATATAGATATAGATATGCTCATTTAATCCCCTTAACAATCCTGTCAGATAGCTATTATTATCATTTATATTTTAGAGATGAATAAACTGGACTCCAGCACACAACATTTTTCAAGATTAAAGAAGTAGGGAGTGATAGAACTGAGGTCCAACCTCAGAAACAGAAATGCTTCTTGGAATTCTATACTCCTCAAATTCCTCCAAGGCATTCTGTAAATTCTGAGAAAATGTGGTTTTCTGCCCATAGACTTGCACTTGGCTACCACTTGGCAGTCGCCATTGCTCCTGTTTCCAACTCTGGCTTTCTGGCAGTCTCTTGCTGCTATGCCATTGCTGTTTCCCGAAGGACGGAAGACTAGTAGTCTGAAGGTGCCTGCCTCCTCCCTCAGACCTGCCATTGACAAATACTGCCCTAACTCTTCCACAGGCCTCAGTGCTAAGTCAAGGCACTAGGGACTGTGTGCAGGGACATTTTCTGCTGCAGCTAGCAGGTATTCAGATTGATTCTGGATGGTGTATAGTAAAAATATATATACAGTCCCTGAGTGATAATTTCTTCCAACACTAGGGATATTTTAAAATAATAAGACTAATACTCTTAAAAAGATAACTGGCAGACAAGTAGATTAGGAGAGTATCTTAATCCAGTTAGGGATTGGACAGATTCAACATCAGATTTCATTCTTCATAAGACTTGGTTTAATTTTGACTTTCCCTTACAAATAGAGCCCTGTTGAGATCCTGGGGTATATGGGCCCTCTTTGTTGGTGGGATTTGAACTTCTTGACTTAGCAAAATGAGACTGCCAAGGTTCACTTAGCTTTTCAGCCACTTAGTTCCTGTGGAGGGTTCTCTCTTTTCCACGTCCAGTGCGGCTAGAGAGTGGTCGGGTTCTTTGAGTAGGGGCGGCTGAGGATTGAGAAAATAAAAGAAAGAGACAGACACAGAGATGGAAGAGAAAAGCTGGGACCGGGTGGGACCGCTGCCCTCTTCTGATGGAGAGACAGAGACCCAGCACCGGAACAGCCTGTTTATTTTATACCCAAATACCAGGAAGTTTCACCAAAGGCCAGGACAGAGGAGCTTGGGTGAGCCCAAGTGTATTCATTCCTGGTGCTTGGCTGGATTTACCTAATAAAACCCACTCCCTGGCACCTGGGCAAAAATGAAGGTTGAGCTGAGAACACTTGTTCTCAGATGTGTATCCAGGGCTTGGTTTTGCCTGTGACCCTGGACTCAGCTGAAAATTTATTAAAGAAATACCCATGTGCCTTCCCAGGTGCTCTCTGCAAGTTCCTGATTTCTACTTAGATTATACTTCTTAGAAATTGGCAATGTTTCAAGTGGAGAACTTGTACAGGTCACACTCACTTCCTTTGGGTTCCTATTATCCTATGATCTTTCCCCCTCAAGTCCTGGCAGCTTTTGTAGCCCTAAAATCCAATTATTAGTTTCCAAAAATAATTTTAGTTGAGAATTCTTCACACACACACACACACACACACACACACACACACACACACACACATTTCAATTTATTTATTTATTTTTAATTTGTCTTGGTGTGAGATTTGGTCTGCCACAGGCCAAAGCTAAAAAGGCAAGTTGGAGTATATTTTTTCTTTTGATAAAGATATGATACTTGATCTTGGGTAGTTGAGGAATCCTTTTGATTATTACCTTTTTAAAAACTGGACCTGGAATCTTTATTTTTTTATTCCTTTGACAAAGTAAAAATCATCTGAATGAAAAATGTATTTAATCTCAAATCTCATGATTAATATATGAACATTAATTTTAGTCATATATTATGAATATCATCTTCTTAATTGAATTCTTTCTTTTATAGATAATCAAAATGAGATCCTAATGATTAAGTGGAATACTTTTTAAGAACCTTTTTTTTTTTTTACTAAGAACTAAGAATAATTTATAAGAACTCCCTTTTCTCTGCTAAGAAATTGAACATGTTATATATTTTTAGTAATGTTTAATCCAATGCTGAACTCTCTGTTTGAAAGAGTATCATGGCCTCATGTTCCTCTAGGAATAAACCAATATTTTTATGAATAAAAGATCTGATATATCACATTATTTTATCTGGGTTGTTGAATCAAGTAAAGATTAGCCTCACCTGGATGATCAATTCAAAGAAATAAACTCTCTATGCTATTTTAGCTTAAAAGGTTAAATGAAATGTCAGTCCATTATTATGGAATTTCAGTACTTGGTTGACTTTGAATGCTCTAATACAGTAAATAACATTGGAATGAACTTTCAGAATGGCAGTATTTTTCAGAACACAAATTAAATCTTTGTAATGGCTCTGAAAAGTTCAGTGATAACATCATTTTCAGGTCCATACACATGAGTGATTGAAATAGTGAGATAATTTTGTATTAATCTCTTTTTCTCTGTTAATTTAAAAAGAGAACTTATATTTTGAATATTGCATATATATTATAGCTTACATTGGCTTTGAGAATCCATATATATATATATATATATATAGAGAGAGAGAGAGAGGTTTAGGCAAAATTAGGCTTACAGTTGTGAGTACATAAAACAGAGTTTATTCTTGTATTATTATTTACTAGATGCCTGGTGCATGAAATTCATTCACAGGTAGGGTCCCTAGGCCTGACTGGCAATTAGGGCTGATCGGGGTCTTCCATCTGCTAGCTGGAGCCTTCCTTCCAGCTGCTGGCTGGGGCTTTTCTTCCCTGGCTGCCGGCTGTCAGCAGGGGCCTTCCTTCATTCCGTGCTGCCCCCTGGTGGTCAGTGCACATCATAGCAAGTGCTCATACTCCTGGTCTCCTGGTCGAACTCCTGAGGGGACACTTTGCATATTAGCCTTTTATATAGAGAGATTAATTACTGTATTTTCTACATGAATAACTGTAAATTTACTTTTGCTCACCCTTTATTTATTTATTTTGACTCTTTTACATCAACATAAACATATTTGGAATTCTTACATTACTTATGTCAAAAGTAAATATTAAGACTTTTTTATCACTATTTTTTAAATATATTTTATTGTTTTTTTACAGAGAGGAAGGGAGAGAGATAGAGAGTCAGAAACATCAATGAGAGAGAAACATTGATCAGCTGCCTCCAGCACACCCCCCACTGGGGATGTGCCCGCAACCAAGGTACATGCCCTTGACTGGAATTGAACCTGGGACCTTTCATTCCACAGGCTGACACCATATCCACTGAGCCGAACCAGTCAGGGCTAAATATTAAGACATTTAAGAATACATATAAATATGGACAAAATTGAATAGTAAAGAAAATAGTAAAATGTAATGGACTCCAAACTTAGTTTCTTTTTCTTATTTTTAATAAAATATATTTTTATTGATTTCAGAAAGGAAGGGAGAGAAAAAGAGAGAAACATCAATGATCAGAGGAAATCATTGATCAGCTCCCCACTGGGGATTGAGCCCGCAACCTGGGCATGTGCCCTGACTAGGAATCAAGCCATGATGACCTCCTGGTTCATGGGTCAATGCTCAACAACTGAGCCACACTGGCTGGGCCAAATTTAGTTTCTAATTCTCATTTCCTTTTATAGAGTTGATGGATACTTTTGGAGAACTCACGTTGTAGTTTTACAAAAATTATTTGGCTTACATCAATTTCAATGAAAATTTATACTTTTCCTATGATCTCTCACATTTATTTTTAATTATTTTTCTTGAGGTTTTATCGTATCCATATCTACATGTAAAATCACTCCTACCTATCTAACGTTACAGACATGAACACAAAAGCAAAGCCATTAAATCTCTAGTGTAAAAGCATCCTAATTTCCATTCCTTGATATCCCAGGAGACTTACCTGATGTTTCTGTAGAATGAGTTAAATGTTGATTTTTTAATCTATTCTGAATTTTTCTTAACCTATTTACAGCAAATTAAAAAAAGAAACAGATCTTATTTTCTCACATAATTATTTTCTTTCATTCACTGCAAATATAATAATTAATTTATCCACTTAAAAAAAAACCACAACATTATGTTTTGCAATCAGTGTTATGGTCAGCAAGACATAACCATTATTAGCAAGAATTCAAATACTTGGACACTTCTTACACTAGTAAATAATAGTGTACCATCTGTTAAGTTATAAAAATACAAGACCAAGTTTTAAAAATAGATCTGTTTTCATTAGTTGGTAGCTATTTATTCAGCAATTTAAGCACTGTTTATGTATTTAAAATCTTGAGAAAATATAAAATGTAAAATTCTGGAATGCAGGCTTTTCCCCCTTCTTCCTGATCCCGTGGTTATCCAAGTCTCCTCAGAGCACACTTCATATAGAAGTACTAACAGCTATAGTTTATCTGAGAATTGATGTTTGAAATACATTCCATAGTGACAATAGAAACTAGATGTGCATTTTCTCTACTTGACTTTGAGCTCCTTGAAAAGTAGAGTCTATCTCAATAAGCTTTATGCTTCTCACCTGGACGAGTGTCTGGCATATGTACTTTGTTCTGTAGGAGCATAAATACAAGTTATACACTCAGATTTTACAAGACAAGGAGATTCTAGAGGTCATCTAGTAAGAAATAAGAATCCCCATATAAAAAATAGGTACAATCCAAGATCGCACTATTTGTTGGTAGAAGTTTGTTGATAGAGTCATCCCAGATATTTTGGGTCTGTCAACAACTCTTTTGGTTATGTAGCCGCATTTTCAATATGATGAACCTCATTATCATACTTTTTTCCTGGTACATTGCACTTTCTGGAAGCTGAGCAACCTGATCTTTAGGTGTATTAACACAGAATCATGCAACAATCACAACCACATCCATAGCTAAAGGTTTATTGATTTTCTATTGCTTGGTAGAGATGTAAAGTTTGTTTTTGTCCTTCAAGTTCTTTTTAATTTTCTTTGCCATTTGTTTTGTTCTTGGAAGTCCCTTTAGAATGTAATGTAGAGTTGAGGTTTATTTCTTTTCTCAGTTCAATCCTCCTATCAGGGACAGATTTTCTTGACATATGGTTGGCTCTTGGTGTATATTTTCTGTGTGGTGTCTAATATGTATGGTTCTACAATTGGAAAATTATCCTCTGTAACCCAGGTGGTATTGTCAGTATTGATTTGTGCAGTTGATGGTTGCTTTGGAGAGGGAAAGTCATTCAATTGTATCAAAGGGCTTTCAGTAAAAAGCAATTGGTTAAGCCTGTACTAAACAACATCTTCAAAAGCTGTCCTGAGTAATAACCTTAAATTTAATTCTGAAGTTTCCTCTGCATTACTGTATTGTGCCTTCTCATTTAGTTAAGACATTTTTAAAGAAAACAAAAAGAGGTTTTTGCTATGGATGCTTGCTAAGCATTAATTCCACTAGGCAATACTTTTTTGTACTAACATAAATTTTCTCAGCTGGCATGTGAGTTTGGTGGATATAATAGTAGTCAGCTTTCTTAGAGAAATAGCACAGCAGTCTGTCCTTGGGTGCCTATTTTAGGGACAATTTAGAATTGTCACTTACTACAATTTTCTTATAGAAAAAGAAAAACCTTTATATAGTCTGGAAGCCTGCTTCAGTTTTCTAGTTTAGAATTATTCACATTAAATAGGTTGAAGCTATTGTTTCAGCCATGATTTGCGTGGGTTTTAAGTTAACCAAAATCTATGAATTTTTACATATGCCAAATTTGGGTACCTATTAACACATAGCAAAACTTCCTATTAATTTTTGTTGGTAAAATATATATTTACATACTATGTAATATACATTAATAAAAGGGACAGAGGAAGAGAGAAAGGGAGGAAAGAGAGAGAACTCTGGAGCCTCGATCCTGTTCATGACAAAGCTAGTCCCATGAAGAACCATGTGCCAGGCCAACAAACACTGTATGGCCATGTGGGGAGATTGATGGGGCCACGAGGAGAACTTTTTTCTCTGTTAGAAACAAGTTAGGGCCTAGGTCAAAAGTAGGCTGAATGATTTGATTAATGTTAGCTATTTCTCTAGACTCAGAAAGTTAAATAAACGTGGATCCTGTTGCTCTACTAGGAAGAAAATACATGTAAATCTACAGAGAAAAGTCAAGCAATAACACAAAGGAGCCAGGAGACCAGGGAGAGCCCATCCGGGTCCAGAGCCTCCTGCTCTAACATTCTTGCCAAGGCCACCCCTGAGCAGAAATGCAGTCTAGCTGTGCACCTGACTGTCGTGGCTGCATGGGACAGAGAATGAGCAGAGCAGGGAATATGTGATGAAAAGACAAGCCATTGTGTTTACATGAAGCAGCAATAGTCCTTGGCCTTGTTTATGCCTCTAGTTGACCCTTGGAAATAGGATGGTCAAATATTAACTATCATTTATAGGTTCTGAACCCTAATCTATGTCCTTGAACTTGACAGGTAGTCTTTCTCTTCAAAGATAAAGTGGAAGGGGCAGCAGACTAGCATGGCTAAGAAGCCCCTTTTACAGAAACCTAATACTGACAATAAAAATTGTAGGGGTGGGGGGAAGAATATATGAATTCCAAGTTATAAGATAACATGCAGGTGAAAAAAGTTGATGTTAAATTTTCAAAGGGAAAGCCTCAAAGCAAATAAATAGAGACTGAGAGTCAAACAGCAAAATCCTTTGTTTAGTTTTTAGGCAAATATATATCTCCTATCTAATAAAAGAGAAACATGGTAATTGGCGTATGACCACTACCCTTCCCATTGGCTAATCAGGGCAATATGCAAATTAACTGCCAGCCAAGATGGCGGCCGGCAGCCAGGCAGCTTGAAACTAACATGAGGCTTGCTTACTTCAGTGACTGAGGACTCCAACGTTCCCCGCCTGCCGCTGCAGGCCTCTGAGCTGCAACTCTAAGCAACTATGTAACAAATATAGAAGCTAAACAAAACCCCAGAAACCTGCTTTAGTCCGCCGGGCTTCAGCCAGCAGGATCGCAACATTGTAAACAAAGGCCAGAAACCTACTTTCAGCAGCGGAGGCCTAAGAGCTGGAGCCAAGCCTCAAAGCTAAAGCTGGCCCAGAATAAAAAAAAAAAAAAAAGAAAGAAAAAAAGGAGCGGTTGGGAGCTTTAGTCACCCCTAGCCTGAAAACAGCCCTCAGCCCCTCACCCAGACTGGCCAGGCACCCCAGTGGGGACCCCCCACCCTGAAGGGTGTGTGACCAGCTGCAAACAGCCATCATCCCCTCACCCAGGCTGGCCAGGCACCCCAGTGGGGACCCCCACCCTGATCCAAGACACCCTTCAGGGTAAACCAGCCGGCACCCACCCGTGCACCAGGCCTCTACCCTATATAGTAAAAGGGTAATATGCCTCCCAGCACCGGGATCAGCGGAGCCGCGAGGACTCCCAGCACCGGGATCAGTGTGACAGGGTGCAGCGCCCAAACCCCCTGATCGCCCTGCGGCTCTGTGTGTGACAGGGTGCAGCACCCCAACCCCTCCCCCCCCCACGGGCCCTGCTCTGTGTGTGATGGGGTAGAGCCATAACCTCCCCATCGGCCCTGCCCTGAGTGTTAGAGTGGCAATGCCCCAACCCCGTATTGGCTCTGCTCTGTGGGTGATAGAAGGCGGCGCCCCAATCCCCTGATGGGCCTTGCTCTGTGCATGACAGGGTACAGAGCCCCAACCCCCTGATGGGCCCTGCTCTGTGCGTGACAGAGGGTGGCGCCGCAACCTCCCCATCGACCTTGCCTTGAGTGTGACAGGGGATGGTGCCCCAACCCCCCAATCAGCCCTACCCTGAGCGTGACTGAGGGTGGCATCACAACCTCCCAATCGCCCTGCTCTGTGCATGACAGGGGGCGGCGCCCCAACTCCCCAATCGGCCCTGCTCTGAGCCCGACCAGGGGCTGCACCTAGGGATTGGGCCTGCCCTCTGCCACCTGGGAGCAGGCCTATACCAGCAAGTCGTTATCTCCCGAGGGGTCCCAGACTGCGAGAGGGCACAGGCCGGGCTGAGGGACCCCCCTCCCCCCCCCCGAGTGCACTAATTTTTGTGCACCGGGCTTCTAGTGTATATATATACACACACACACACACACACACACACACACACACACACACACACACACACATATATATATATATATATGTATTTACAGTGTAAATAAGTACACAGACATTCTATATCTTTCTAATGTTACAGAAGTAAATTTTATAATAGGAAACAGCGTATCTTTACACATGAACAGAGCATATGTTTTAGCTTCTATTGAGGAGAACAATCACTTGACAAATGAGTCTGCCGATCTGCAGACTTCCAGAACACATCTGTCTAAAGCAGAGCCAAGTTAGGGGAGGATTGTGTGCACAGAGACCACCGCCCCCACTCCCTTGCCTTTTCCTTCATGCTCTTTCACTCACTTCTTTCTGCATAGGTTCTTCTTGTCCTTGGAATGTCAAGACCTGAATGTAGATTGTGGTCCCAGAGGAAATATACAGATAACAGGTTATGAAATTTTTTTACATAATTATTGCCTTAATAAATGCTAAGAAAAAAATAACAACAAATGATGCATTACCTATTGCCTAATATTTTTAGGCCTTATGTTTCTTTTCTCAACAATGAGCAGGTTTTATCAGCTATTTTTCACATTGGGAAGCGTAATATTTCATATATGTTGTCTAAATATCTTTTGTACACATGGTCATCAATGTTTTATTCATTGCTGATAACTCAGTATACTGGATTCATTTCTGATTGTTTATATAAAACTAAAAAGAGATTGAAATATACAATCTGTTCCCTAGTGAAATGTAGTAATTGATATTCTTTTGACTTGAAAAGTATACGTCCCTATTTAAGTACATGATTTTATTATAAGAAATTGAATCATAGCTATTGGAGATTAGGATTCAGGTTTTTTTTTTCTTATCAACTATATTGAACAAGAAAAATAATTCAAAATATGTGCAGTAAAATATATATTATTCATGACTTATATAACAAGTCTGGCTACTTCTTCTGGGGTTTATTTTATTTTGAATGTGATAATAGTTTTCTTTTAAATAGGTTTCCATTTCTAATGGAGGAGGAATAATTTTTTCACTGCCCTTCTGGGTTTAATTCTGATAGAAGGAAGTAGGTAAAGAAATATTACCTCAGGAAGCTCGAAGTTTGGAAAGCATATTTTTAAGATTTAGTTTTAGAAGGGAGAAGAGGGTGTTGTTCAAAATTACAGATTTTATATGGTTGTATTCATTCTGATTCATATGTGAGTGTGGTAGGCAACCTCTAAGATGCTCCCACTAATCTCCACCTTTTGTATTCATGGCCTTGTGGCATCCGCTACCCTTGAGAAATTGCTTCTAACCAATAGGACATAGCAATATTGAGTTGTTACCTCTATAACTAGATTACAAAAGATTGAGGCTTCTGTCTTATTTGCTGAATCTCTCTATTACCTTCTTGACTTGAATGCTCTGACTCAGTAAGCTGCCATTTGTAGATCTTTACATGGAAAGGACCTGAAGGTGATCTTGTTCCAGAGATTGCAAGGAACTGAGGATCTCAGTCCAACAACCCACGAGGAACTGTATCCTGCCAACACTGTGTGAAGGTGGACTCTCTCTAGTTTAAGTGTAAGCTGGCCAAAGCCCAGAAATACTTTGTAACCTGTGAAATACTCTAGAGTAAAGGATCCAAGTGATCCTGACATCCTGATCCACAAGGATTTGAGCCACTAAGTTTTGGAGTAATTTGTTAGGTAATAATAGATAACTAATACACTGAAATATAAATATATTTCTTTATTTTGCCTATAAGGTATTTGAGATAACAGAATGCTTCATTGTAGTTTACAGAAAATCAGTTTTTAGTATCTATAATTAATGCTTAAATACCACAATTCCATGCTTAGCATGTTTTATGCATATGCTTATCCTATATAATAAAAGAGAAACATGCAAATTAACCATCACTCTGCTATGCTCAAGCCACACCCATACGCCATGCCCACAAGCCAATCAGGGGCGAGTATGCAAATTAACCCAAATAAGATGGTGGCAGCCATGGACCTGGAGCAAGCAGGAGGCCTGGGTTGCCCCTGCGATGGAGGAAGCCAAGCTTCCCACCTGCCCTGGCCGGCCCTTGGCTCCGCTCAAGGCTATAAAGTTTCAATTATAGATAAATAAATCCCAGAAAAAAGAAAAAGAAAAAAAGGAGAGGCTGGGAGCTTGGGTTGCCAGGGGGCATGGCCAGCCTGAAAATGGCCATCAGCCCCTCACCCAGGCTGGCCAGGCACCCCAGCAGGACCCTCCCACCCTGAAGGGGCTGTGGGTAGCCTGAAAACGGGCCTCAGCCCCTCACATAGGCTGGCTACACCCCCATGGGGGAAGAGTCTCCACTGGGGGGCTTTGCCAGCCTGTAAACAAAAATCAGCCCCTCACCCAGGCTGGCCAGGCACCCCAGTGGGGACCCCCACCCTGAAGGGGGTGTGGCCAGCCTGCAAAGGGCCCTCAGCCCCTCACCCAGGATGGCCAGGCACCCCAGCAAGACCCCCGCCCTGATCCGGAACACCCTTCAGGGCAAACCACCTGTGCACCAGTCCTCTATCCTATATAATAAAAGGGTAATAGGCAAATTAACCCTAATAGCAGAATGACTAGGAATGACACACTCTGACCACCAGGGGGCAGATGCTCAATGCAGGAGCTGCTCTCTAGTGGTCAGTGCACTCCCATAGGGGGAGCTCTGCTCAGCCACAAGCCAGGCTGACGGCTGCCAGCACAGCAGTGGTGGTGGGAGCCTCTCCTGCCTCCTCAGCAGCGCTAAGGATGTCCGACTGCAGCTTAGGCCTGCTCTCTGCTGGCAAGTGGACATCCCCTGAGGGCTGCCCAGCTGCCGGAGGAATGTCTGACTGCCAGCTTAGGCCCAATCCCCCCGGGAGTGGGCCTAAGTCAGCAGGTGGACATCCCCTGAGGGGTCCCAGACTGCGAGAGGGCACAGGCTGGCCCAGGGCCCCCCTCCCCCCAAGTGCACAAATTTTTGTGCACTGGGCCTCTAGTATTCTAATGTAATTTGCATCATTTTAGAATTCATTATATATGACAATTGAACAGTACACATTATCTTAGAAAAACTTCATTTTATTTGTATTTAGTAGAGGTTGTTCATTAGTACATATTGAAGAAACAGCTATTATAAATGTTATATTTTACAGTCTTAATTTCAAAATTCATAGCATATGGTTTAAAAAGAATTAGCATGGATTAATGGCCAGCTTCCAAAATAAGTAGAAGATCAATTTATTTCAAAGTGACATCACTTTTTCTATATAAGAATGTTTTGATAGTCCTAAAATAATTCATTCATATTCTGAACACAAATTTGAACGTTTAAAATCATTGTCATGACATGTGATGCACCCAGACACGTGCCTGCTGCTTTGCTGAAACAGAAGAAACAGTATACAGAGCAATGGTATTTAAAATGCACAGCTTACATTGGACTCCTTGACAACCAAGTGACGATGATGGATCCGAATGCAATCCTGACTTGGAACATCAATTAGGAAAATGGCAAAGGCCTTTCCAGCATTATAAATGACTCTGTGAAGCCAGTGACAAAAGCTCTCACTACCAGTAATTTTGCATGATTACAGTTTGGACAAAAGATAAGCTGATGAGGGCGAAGCATTATACTTATGAAGCTATGTAAGATTTCTCACTAGATGTATGACTTGAGCATGATCCCAACAGCTCTGTGGCTCTAAAACACACCTATGCCAAACAAATTGGAGATTTAAGCCACAGTTTCTTCTGTCGTTAAATGACAGCTATGTTTTTGAGATATTAATATCCAGGTTCATATCATTTACATAGCAGGCGATTTCTATGAAGACATATATGCATGTCTTGATTATGAGTTACATCAATTACTGACTATGAAAAATTATTTATTTTCTATTATAAAATTAGCTGCCTCTTCAAAATGTCTTAGAATATTCTGTTAATACTACATTCTGTTAGCTTTATATTTTCAGGGAAAAGCATACAGCCAACATTTATTTTATGTGACAAAAAGTAGCAATCCCTTATGATTAAATTTGTAATATATTTGATGTTAGCTTTAAAGTATAGTGCATTTCTGAACTTCCCTGTGCTCATGATATGATATATTGTTTGTTGACATATGTGTTAAAAATATCAAACATCCACCTCAAAAAAAAATTATGCTGTCACCACTGACATTCCCACCATTTCTTCTTGAGCCTGATCTTTAAACATGGAAAAATTTAAGGATTAATGATAATCCAATACTTTCACTTTCTTTGGATTCATAAAATTTAAAGTTAAAAACACCTTAACATCATGAAATGTAAGCCCTGCATTTTCCGCATAAGAAAACAAGGGCTCAGAAAAGTTAAGCGACTTCTTTAAGGTCAATAAATTGGAAACTTCAATAATGTCATAAAAAGTCGAGGTCCATCAAAGACCAAAATGTCTTCTTAAAAGACAGAGAGAACCTTATAAATAATTGCTCTTGTACCATCTCTGAATATTTAGTATCCAGTTAAAAAAAATAGAAACCACTCTAGATATTTCAAGCAGAGAAGGGTTCCACACAGGGTATTGATTATATAGGTGTTAGAAGGCGCTGGAAAGGCCACTGATGAAGGAAGTTATTGCCAAACAGAAAATAACTCATTCCTTCTGTGCTTCCAAACTCCTGTCAGTTGTCCATTGAGGGGAAAACTTGAAAGATGGCAAGAGCGTCCAGAAAATGTAGTTTGTAGACTTCTGTACACTAGTACAAAATAAATTATAAAAGTCTATTGCAAAGCTGACAGTCAACAAACAGGGGTGACATAGTTAGAAAGAAGTGCTTCTGATTCCTTCAGAAGTACTACATGCTCTGTGCTCTCTGTTCTATGATATTTCCAGAGAAATAATATTTTTATGATTTTGGTCAGTGGTCAAGTTAGGAAGGAAAGAAGCAGATTGGGCTAATTAATTTTCAGTTCATATCCAAATAGAGTCATTATATTTCCAGCCAAATGAAGCGCACATAAATATTCCTTCCACTTATGAATGCCACCCGAGCCCACCCTTTATACGCTGTGGACAGATCCTCAGCAGAAAGAAATCTCTGTGCCACCAGGATTCAGCTGTGCCCACACATAGAGCTTCTCTTTTGCATGTGTACTAACCTTAAAGCATGTCTCAAATCTATAGGTTTCTACTAAATAGAATCTACTCAAGAAGGGATCTAATGAGCAATAGTGTTTTTAGCTAAAATAACTTAGAAGAGGTGAAATAGAGGTTCCCTTCAATGTTTAAATTAGACATTTAATTTAAGCCTTTCTTGTTAAATAATAGCCTTCTTAAATAATTTCCACATAGTCTGTAATGTCCCTTTCCTGTACCTTCAGAGTGATTTAGGTCTTGCTTCAAGTCTGTAAAGTACACTCACCAGCACCCACACAGGCCCTCAGGCCCAGCTTCTTGCTAATGTACATCCTACAGTTAAAGTTCCCAGGAAGAAGACTCAGAGAAGTATGTATTTGTGAGGCAGTTTACTGGAGAGTGTGTTTGGATCTACGCTTGTGGGAGAGTGAAAGAAACAAGAGTAGAGGGAGGTAGATGGTAGACTCAGATGTAGTCACAACAGGCTCAGTGTATTTCAAAAAGACCTCTGGACCAGGCATAGTCCTTCCTAAACTGGTATAAAGGAGCTGAGCCATCAGGCCTCACACAGACCAGTCATTGGAAGTGGCTTCCCCATGATAGTGGTTGACTTTGGATGAGGGAGCTTTTGTAGCTAACAGTTATCATCTGCCAGCTATTAACATTGTCAGTTTCTGGGGGTGGAGTGAGGGATAGTTTTGTCCTAAAGGAGAGTTCTGGGCATGCACCACAGTGTCCACTACTAGAGAGAGAGAGGTACTTCCATATGCTAATAAGAAAAATAGGAATGTTAACCGTATTGTTCCAACTTTCAATGAACAAATACTTTTAACTCTTGTAAAATCGAATACATCCTGGGATGATGCTAATGTGAAGATTTAAAACAATTACTTAGACCCTTGTCCAGACTTTCTACCTCTTGTACATCTTCTCTTGCCCCTTATTTTATGACTTGAGACATGTCATCATTGATTTACTCCATTGGAGGCCTCATTGCTTAGCTCACTTCACTTATTTAACTACTGAGTAAATTTATTGCTCTCCCTTCTGGGCCCCCTTCTCCACCCCATCCTAGCCAGATGAGAGCCCTGCTGTGTCTGCAAAGACTTTGAGGCTCCTCTTGGAACATAAAGGATAAATAACTCTTGATGGCTAAGGTCAGAAATATTAGAATGCACAGGTGCCTGGGTGAGCTGGAGGAATTCATTGCCTTGCTCTTCTTCCACAGCTCCTCCAAATAAGAAATAGAGCTCACACTATGTCCCTGACCTCTAAAAGAGATACAATATTGACACCCCCCACCTCAATGTATGTAGCCAGGATAACTCAAAACATAGCCTCACTGAGTTATTAGGATAAAGATCTCCTCAACAGTGAAATGGATTATAAGATCCTCATCTCAGTGTTGAAAAAATAAACTCATAATGTGCTCAAAGGGTGCTCCTTTGAAATATTTTGTTTCTGAATCTCTCAGATACTTCTGAGGGCTTTAGTTGGCCAAGTAGTATGTGTAGCTTTCAGATATTATTTGGGGCAATGTTATTTATATTCTAAGTGAGTTAATGGTCTTTGACTTTGAATGACCCCAAGCTTACTATCTTCCTAACCAGTGGTGGAGAGGCTGTCTGCCCTGAGTTGATGGGCTCTCATTTCTCAGGAAGACAACTTCAGCAGCTCTCTAATCTATCCTATCAAATAAAGAGGAAATATGCTAATTGACCCTCATGCCATTGCAAAGATGGTGGTGCCCACAGCCAATAAGGAGGAAATATGCTAATTGACTGCCCCACCCTCAAAGATGGCAGCACCCACAGCCACAAGATGACTGGCAGAGGAGGACAGTTGTGGGCGATCAGACCAACAGAGGAGGACAGTTGGGGGTGACCAGGCCAGCAGGGGAGGGAAGTTGGGGGGGGACCAAGCCAGCAGGGGAGGGCAGTTGGGGGCGATCAGGCTGACAGAGGAGGGCAGTTGGGGGCGATCGGGCTGGCAGAGGAGCAGTTAGGCGTCGATCAGGCCTGCAGGGGAGTGGTTAGGTGGTTATCAGGCTGGCAGGCAGAAGCAGTTAGGGACAATCAGGCAGGCAGGCAGATGAGCAGTTGGGAGCCAGCAGTCCCGGAGTGTGGGATCAGGCCTAAACCAGCAGTTGGATATCCCCCAAGGGGTACCAGATTGGAGTGGGTGCAGGCTGGGCTGAGGTTCATCACCCCGCCCCCCCCAGTGCACAAATTTCATGCACCAGGTCTCTAGTCTCCTATCTAATAATAGAGAAACATGGTAATTAACCATAACTTCGCTACCCTTCCCATTGGCTAATCAGCGAGATATGCAAATCAACTGCCAGCCAAGATGGCGGCCGGCAGCCAGGCAGCTGAAGTGAACAGGAGGCTTGCTTGCTCCAGTAATGGAGGAAGCCAAGGTTCCCCACCTGCCGCAGCCCAGCTCTGAGCTCCAGATGCAACAATGTTGCAATTATAGAATCTAAATAAACCTAGATACCTGCTTTCAGCCGGCAACGGCCTCAGAGCTGGAGCTGGATCTCAGCTCCAGTGACAGCTATAGAAGGTAAATAAATCCCAGAATAAAAAAAAAGAAAAAAGGAGAGGCTGGGAGCTTCAGTTGCCCACCAGCCTGAAAACAGCCCTCAGCCCCTCACCCAGACTTGCCAGGCACCCCAGTGGGGACCCCCACCCTGAAGGGTGTGTGACCAGCTGCAAACAGCCATCATCCCCTCATCCAGGTTGGCCAGGCACCCAAGCGGGACCCCCACCCTGATCCGGGACACCCTTCAGGGCAAACCAGCTGGCCCCCACCCATGCACCAGGCCTCTATCCTATATAGTAAAAGGGTAATATGCCTCCCAGCACCGGGATCAGCGGAGCCGCTAGGCCTCCCGGCACCGGGATCAGCGGAGCTGCGAGGCCTCCTGGCCCCTGGAGCAGCGTGACAGGGGGCAGTGCCCAAACCCCCTGATCTCCCTGCGGCTCTGTTTGTGACAGGGAGTGGAGCCGCAACCTCCCCATCGGCCCTGCCCTGAGTGTGACAGGGGGGAGTGCCCCACCCCCCTGATCGGCCCTGCCTTGATTGTGACAAGGGGTGGCATCCCAACCCCCCAATCAGCCCTACCCTGAGTGTGACTGGGGGTGGCATCTCAACCTCCCTATCCGCCCTGCTCTGTGCATGACAGGGGGAGGCACCCAAACTCCCCAATCGGCCCTCCTCTGAGCCCGACCAGGGGCTGTGGGGCAGGCACCTAGGGATTGGGCCTGCCCTATGCCACCCAGAAGCGGGCCTAAGCCAGCAGGTCGTTATCTCCCGAGGGGTTCCAGATTGTGAGAGGCCACAAGTGGGGCACAAATTTTTGTGCACCGGGCCTCTAGTATATATATATATATATATATATATATATATATATATATATATATGCTTAAATGACTGCCCGACCATTCAACTGTTCGACCAGTAGGTATGACACACACTGACCACCAGGGGGCACACACTCAATGCAGGAGCTACTGAGCTGCAGTGACTTGGCAGCTGTGGTTCTTGGTTGACACACCTGTAACCAGAGAGGAGGGAGCCTGATTTCAGGGTGTGTCACCTGAGAACCACCCTCTTGCAATCCGGGACCCCTCCGGGGATGTCAGAGAGTGGTTTCAACCCAATCCCCGCAGGCCAGGCTGAGGGACCCCACCGGTGCACAAATCCGTAAACTGGGCCTCTAGTGTTAAATGATACATGAGGCCAAAACTTTTCTGCTCAGTTTTGCTGCCTGTGAACAGCCAAGGCTGCCTTCTGGTTTTGAACTTCCAAAATAGCTCCTCTGATACTAAGAATCTGAGGGCTCCCTTCTGCTCATGGAAGAAGTTAGGTTTCTTCAGAAAGACTGTTATGCATCAATGTCAAAGAGGCTTGTGTAGCCGTGCCCTGTAAGAGGCCTCTCAGGACTTAACATATATGTGTGAGTCTTTTCTCCTTGATGCTGATGTCTGGTAAGAAACTTGAGATACACATCCCTGCACTGTCCTCATTACTGAGAACATTCAAATACTGCCACCCACAGTGACAGATGCATCTGTGAATTTGAGAACGTAGATACTCCAAACGGGGACACCTGAAAAATATATCAGATGCCATTGCCTTCTTACTCTGAGGCCTGCCCCCTCTCTCAGAATGTGGCATGTTCTCACCACACCTTAGTCTCTCTAATATATGGCACATTTCTTTTATACTTTTAAAAAATACAGTACCTAGTTTCAAACATTGGTTCTGCAATCTTTTAAAAAAATATTTTTATTGATTTCAGAGAGGAAAAGAGAGGGAGAGAGAGATAGAAACATCAATGATAAGAGAGGATCGTTGATTAGCTGCGTCCTGCATGTCCCCTACTGGGGATGAAGCCCTCTACCTGGGCATGTGCCCCTCATTTGAATGGAACCAGGGACCTTTCAGTCCAAAGGCCATCACTCTATTCATTGAGCCAAACCAGCTGGTGCTGCAATCTTAAGAGCCACACATATGATTCTAGTTTAGCCACTGAAAATTATATAGGTCCTAGAATCAATCAAAACATAACTGCCTTTTGAGGGGAATACTCAAAATCTTCAGAAATTTAATTATTATCCAGAAACTTCTGCACAAGCCAGTTAGTAAGAACATGGTTTTTACTAAAATATACCATAGGGAAAACTTAGGCAATTTGTGTTGAGCAACACATACAATTTCATTTCTATGCACACACACATGCCCCCCCCCCCCACCAACCCACCCAAAACACACACACACACACACACATTCAAAATCAGGCTTCTTTTTAAATATTATATCAATGGTTTTTAATAGAAGGCTTTTCTCTTTGTTAAATTTTTATCCATTAAAACCTCCCTTTTTTAAAAATGTAGAGCAATTTATCTCAAGCTCAGATTTATAATACTTTTTTCTGCCTATCATTTTTTGGAACTCCAGACTCCCAGTCTCCAAGGGAGCTTATTAAAGTGTTAAATTATTAAACACTTGTTGTTTACTCAGCTGTTATTAAAGGAAGCTTATAAAATCTTCATCCAACACAGGTATATTTAATTTCAGGAGGTGGGATAGGAGTATTCTACTGGTAACAAGGAAAAAGAACCACTAATTTTTTATAGCCTCTCAAAAAGTAAATAAATTCAAATTCTCACAATTTGAATTGATGGTTTTATAGCATTGAGTAAAACATTCTTCCTGGTTGTTCTATCTAATCATATACCCATTTAAAATGAATTTTAATACCTAAATACAAGTCAAAGCCATTGTCAGTATTCCCTGTATTTCTCTTTTGTTCATGACACTGCTTTAAACATATACTGTGTCTTTTATCTTTTCATATCATTTTGAGGGTAAAGTAATTAGGGTTATAGTACATCAATATAGCATAAACAAAAATGTATTAAATTTAATGTTAATGTGTGAAATTTATTTCAGAAGCCAAATGACTTATTGAATAATTCTATTTACTAAACTTTCTGAAGCCACTATCCACTAGTTTTTTGCTGGCTTTTTCATCTGTCTTGATATATATAATTATATATTAACTAGAGGCCCAATGCACAAAATTCATGCAAGGGCCTTGGCCCTGGCGCCCGCCCACCTCCGCCATGGCGGGGGGCCTCTGCCGTGGCCCCCACCCACCACTGCTGCAGCCAGGTGCCCCTGCCGCCTCTGCCTCAGCCCTCGCCAGCTGCAGCTTTGTCTGGAAGGAAGGAAGTCTGGTCTAATTAGCATATTACACTTTTATTATTATAGATTATACTACATATAACATGTATTTATATGTATTTCTAGTCGCATCTTTCCTTAAAACTTTCTATTTATAAAATTGATGTGCTCATAAGGATTTTCCCTGAAATTCAGCACTTCTCAGTCTGTTATTAATGCATAGCTGAGGAGTCCTTTGGGTGCACAGAGCCATGAATGCATACTACCAAGTGCTTAAGTAAATGTGCTTTCAGCATGCTTTGCCCTCTGGTCTTCTCTAGCTCTTTCCACATTCTACATTTCTACCCAGTTTTGAATGAAGTCTATGAAAAACCATATATTTGACAAATTCCATCCGAATTCACTGGTTGAGAGTGTTCCGATGAACTTTCCATTGGCATTTAAAATCTGCTAGACACTACACTATTCCCAAGAGTAGCTCTGTCATTGGGGCTCAAACCTAATTTGTCTGTCACAAAATGTAGAATAAATTTGGAGATTAAAAAAATAGAGTTTTACCTCTCTGGTGAGCATTAATATTGTCTCCAAGTAGGAGTCACCCTTTCGCAGGCACATGCAGTAGGGCCCTGGAGGAAATCTCGGTCATCCTTGAGACAAAGGAATGTTACTAGCCCAATAATATTGGAAGGAAATACAGAGTGCGGTGACATTAGATGCCAGAGTGGGTATACCTGTCTGTGGAGGACGAATCAAGATACGAACAAGAGCACAAACACCAGTCTCCCTTCTCCTGGGGATTTCAGAGAGGCTGAAGAACCTCATGTCTATCCCCGGTAGAGAGAAAACTTGATTGGCATCCTCTTCTACGTGTGTAGCTTCTGGGTATTGAAAACAAAAAGACTGAACAACTAGGGGGCACGCCAGAAATGGTGGAAAGAAAAGATAGTAACTTTCCCATAGAATGTAATGTCTCCAAGAAGTTTAAAATGATATGAAATCCTAAATTATAAAAATCAAATTATTCTCTGGACATAATAGATGGTATGAGAAAGGAGCATTTGTACTGCCATCTGCTTCTGATACAATGAATAACTAATGCACTTCTGAATATATCAGAAGCTCTCTATAAGTATTTGATAAAATAAGCATAATTAAATGGAATGGATTAAGAAGTTAGAACAATACCTTAATTTACCCATAAGTTTATCTATGCCTTTAAACTGTGTGCAGTATTCTTTGTACTTTAGTAGGGGCTATGGATTCAAATATAAAAACAGGATTTCTCCTAAAAAGCTAATTTCTCTTGATCTATTAGGGGAGGTACACTTAAGAAAGAAATTAATAATACTTTGCCAAGTACAATATAAAATAGGCCTATGGAAGAGGTTGTACAGAGGAAGTCTGTGTTAGAGACATGCGTTTAGAAAAAGCTTTATAGAATAAGTAAGCATTACAGAGAAAGAATAGTCATTGCACAGGCAAGAATAGGTTGAGGGCATTTTGAATTAAGGGAAGAATTCATTCAGAAACAAAAGAGGAGAACGACAGTGTGTGTACTGGAGGGACAAATAAATCAGCATTGCAATGAGTAAAAGACCATCCTCGGGAGGGAAAAGGGAACAAATATTGGAAAAGCTCTAATAAGCTAAGAAACTTGACTTGTGACCTTCACAATGAAAAGACACTAAAATGTGGACATCTTGAGGGCAGGACAGGCACTTCATTATTTGTAAAAAATCCCTAGGCTCCAAACAGTGTATGGTACAGATGAGCTATAGATTTTTGTTTCTTGATTTTTGTTATTTGTTTTAAGTGACTGAAGAAATGGATGGGTGGCCAGATCGAATATTTTTTGTTGGAATGATACCATTAGATGTGTGTCTTTTTTTATTAAAAATTTTATTGTTGACATAATTGCAGGTGTCCCCCTTTTCCTGCCCTTTGCCCACCTACTCCCTTCTGTCCCTTCCTTGGTCTTCATCAAACTATTGTTCATGTCCATGTGGTATGCATCTATGTTCTTTAGCTAATCCCTTCACCTCCAACCCCTACTCTTGGGCACTGGCCAGTCTGTTCCATGCTTCTGGTTTCATTTTGTTTGTAGTTTATTTTGTTCATTAGATTCCACATATATGTGAGATCATTTAATATTTGTCATCTCTGACTGGCTTATTTCACTTGCATAATACTCTCCAGGTTTACCCATGCTATTACAAAGGATAAAAGTTCCTTCTTTTTCACAATGTAAATTATTTCATTGTGTAAATGTACCACAGTTGTTGTTTTTTATTCACTCATCTGCTGATGGGCAAAGCAGATTGTAAATAATGCTGCTTAGATGTGTGTCTTAATCTATTTGACTATAAAGTGCAATTTTATAGGTAGGATGTTGTAAACCTGCACATAGGAAATATAGATAAAAATATCTATATAATAAAAGTCTAAGCAACAGTTACGGTGGAGCAACCAGAATGGCCAGTCACTCTAATGCACACTGACCACCAGGGGGCAGATGCTCAATGCAAGAGCCTCTCAGCCAGAAGCCAGGCTCATGGCTGGCAAGTGCAGCAACAGTGGCGGGAGCCTCTCCCACCTCTGCGGCGGTGCTAAGGAGCAGTGAGCTGAGAGGTAAGGAGCAGCAAGCAGGCTGGTGGTTAGGAGTGAGAGGTCCCAGACTGCGAGAGGGATGTCCAACTGCCAGCTTAGGCCCGCTCCCCCTGGGCTTCTGGACTGTGAGAGGGTGCAGGCCGGGCTGAGAGACCCCCCCACCCCAGTGCACGAATTTCATGCACTGGGCCTCTAGTTATAAAATAAAACAGAACTTGTGTGTTAGAAGATTGTAGATTAAGGTAATGCCAGTAATGTGGACAAAAGAACATGGATTTGTGACATGAAGAAATATGTGATATTTATTAGTATGTTGGAAATGGGGTTATAGGAAGAAAGAGAAGTAGAGAGTAATTAATATTTTCTGGCCTAAATGACCAAATAATTGGGAATATCACCATCAGAAGAATAAATCTATTGTTTAGATCACCAAGTTTGTGGTAATTTGTTACAGGAACAATAGGACAATAACACTCTACCTCAGTATGTCATCACAGTTTGACCAGGGGCAGGGTGAAGAAGCAGTGTGTATATATGTGGATACAGTACAATTACAAGATGTTGTAAAATAGAAACAAAATAAACTACCAACAATGCCTATGTCAGTGAAGAGTCATATGGAACTAATTGCCTACAAGATTAAGAATGAGCTCAAAGAAGGAGGACATTTGCATTTATTCTTTTTTTTTTAAAATATATTTTATTGATTTTTTACAGAGAGGAAGGGAGAGAGATAGAGAGTCAGAAACATCGATGAGAGAGAAACATTGATCAGCTGCCTCCTGCACGCCCCCCACAAGGGATGTGCCCGCAACCCAGGTACATGCCCTAGACCGGAATCGAACCCGGGACCCTTCAGTCCGCAGGCCGACGCTCCATCCACTGAGCCAAACCGGTTTCGGCTGCATTTATTCTTAAAGGCTGTCTAATGAGTATGTGGTGAAGGAAAAACCAGCTTATGGAGAAAGAAAAGTTTTATTTAGGTCATGTGTTGAAATGAGCAGTACTTAGACGATGCGGAAACTCAAAATCTAGTATTTATTTGTTCAGTCTGAATGGAAATCAGAAATTGAAATTTATTCTATTAGCTCCTGAAAACAGCCACTGTGTTTGTACGAATTGTATGCAAGTGTCAACCTGACCACTTTGAAACCTGATTATAATTGATGACTTAACTCAGTAGCTTTATGTGTATTGAACCAGGCGTCTGTCTGCAGAGATAAGCTGGGTTTTCTGAAAGTTGGAAGATACATCACCAAGTCAAGAAATGTAGACTCATTTTTTTCTAAATAAAACTAATTAAGCAACCTCTTTTCTGATGTGCTAAAAATAATTAGGCATTCATTAATTCCTTGCACTGACTTCTGATCTATGCACTCACTTTTCCATTCAAGGCAGTGACTTTTAGGGGTTCAGCAATCCCCTGGCAGACATGCTCCTTGGACAGTTCCGGGGTTATTTCTCTGTGCTCTGAACTGCTTTATAATTGCAGTGAAGCCTAAACAGTTCTGCTATCAAAAGTTTGAAAACATTGTAAGAATTCAAGGAGAGGAGGAGGAAAGGATACAAAAGATTCAATCAAAGGGTTAGAAGATAAAGCCTCATTTAAAAAGTGGTAAGTTCTTTAGACAGACAGGAGTAACTTCAGATAAGTTGGAAATGCATTTCCGGGAAATCAGAAGTGTTACTCAGACAGTATGGGAAGGAGAGGCTGCCACCAAAGATGTGGCCATTATTTTCTTTACTTTCACAAGGATTTGCTTGGATTTTTTTGTACCAATTTATAATATCACATTAAAAACATTAGTCACAACTTATGGAGGCATTTATGGCTAAAATATAGAGAAATTATTCTAATTTATGTAGACAGAGCTAAAAACAAGCAAAGCACCCAGTTACTAAAGAAGCACAATGCAGAGCGACATAACTTAATTTGCATTATAATTTTCAATAAACATGAATTTTTGCATAGGAATAGACTTGGAATCCATAGCAATTATATTTTATTTTTGCATATTTATATGAGAAATAGCATAATAAACTTAGATGTTAAAATTTCTATGAATAACAACTCAAGTTTGTGTGCTTTAGAGGAATAGTAATAATCCTATCAGTGACAACAGAAAACAGAATTTGAGATCTAGCCATAACCTTACTACCATGAGCTTGCAGCATTTGGGAGACATACTTCTGAGATTCAAGGCATCCCACTGTCCTCAAAGCACTAAATATTTAAAAACATGATGCCATTATCCTTCCTACCTTACACAATTCCACAAATTGATAGTCATAAGGGAAAGGAAACTTTAGACTTTGTTTTGCTACAGCTTTTTCTCTAATTGTTTTCTATAGCAACAGGAATCTTGTTTGAATTTCAGGCCCATTTGTAAATTTTTGAATTATTAAGGAAACTTCCCCATAGAAAAAAGTTAATATTCACAATATTTTGCTTAAGATTTCAGAGAGACTCTGTCCAGAAGCCTATTGAGAGAACCCAGATCAATAATTTAGAAATTACAAATTTTTCTGTGAGGCTTAGAACCCTCCCTCATCAGCTTATTTTTCTCTCCTCGGTGAGTTTTCAAGTACCTCATCTAGAGCAGTTTGGATTTAAAGCCATATTGTAGGTGTGGTTATCAAAATGACAATTGGAATTGTTGTCTTTCCAATCAAGAAAAAAATGCCAAAAGTCCAAAAACACAATTTGAAGAGACATAGCTAGCATCAGAACCAGGCATGGCAGTGATGCTGGGATTATCAGGCTGGGAATTTAAAACAACTGTGATTAATAAAGGCTCTACTGGATAAATTAAAGCATGTGAGCAATGTAAATGAAGAGATGGAAATCTAAGAAAGCAAAGAAGGTGTGCTAGAGATTAAAAAGGTTGTTAACAGAAATGAAGAATGCCTTTGACGGGCTTATTAGTAGACTAGGCATGGCTGAGGAACAATATTTGAGCTAAAGGCTATATCAACCTCCAAGACTGACAAGCAAAGAGGACAAAGACTAAACAAGCAAAGAAACAAAAACCAGAACTAAATATCTGAGGACGGTGGGACAGCATGGCAAAGGGACTTTTCAGATAGGATTCAGTTGAGAATCTGAAGATGGTGAGATCATCTCAACTCCTTGGGGGAGTCCAGTAAGAGAGAGGCTGGAGGGTGGAAGCTGAGAGGAGAAGTGAAGATGGGAGCAGAGGTGGAGTGTGTGTGTGTGTGTGTGTGTGTGTGTGTGTGTGTGTGTGTGTGACAGACTGACTGAGAGACAGACAGAGATTGGAAGAAGCCATATTACTGGTTTTGAAGACAGAGAGAGGAAGGGGCCAGTAACTTACTAACCAAGGAATGTTAGTGGTTTCTAGAACCTGAAAAAGGTAGAGCAATGAATTCTTCCCTCAAGGCCTCCAAAACCTCGTAAGCCCAGGAAGACTGAATGTGATATCCAGAACTGTTGTTTAGATTGCCAAGTTTGTGGTAATTTGTTAGAGGAGCAATAGGACACTAACACTCTACCTCAATATATCATTACAGTTTGATCAAGGGTCAGGTGAGGGAGCAGTGTATATGCATATACAGTACAATCACAAGTTGTAATAGAAACAAAATAAACTGCCAGTGCTTGTGGGAGTGGAACTAATTGCCTATAAGATTAAGAATGAGCACAAAGAAGGATGACATTTGAGTTTATTCTTCTTTTAAAATATATTTTATTGATTTTTTACAGAGAGGAAGGGAGAGGGATAGAGAGTTAGAAGCATCGATGAGAGAGAAGCATTGATCAGCTGCCTCCTGCACACCCCCTACTGGGGATGTGCCTGCAACCAAGGTACATGCCCTTGACCGGAATTGAACCTGGGACTCTTCAGTCCCCAGGCCGACGCTCTATCCAGTGAGCCAAACCGGCCAGGGCTGAGTTTATTCTTAAAGGGTGCCTAATAAGTCTGTGGTAAAGTATTCTGGGAAAATGGGATAGATTCATTAAAGGATGGTCCTGTCCAAAAAAAAAAAAAAAAAAAAAAAAAAGAAGAAAAGAAACAAAAATATTTTTAAAAATAGAACAAACAAATAAATGATGGGTTTGTGAAAGTTTGCAGAGTACATGAGAAAAAGTAAAAGTTACTAGAAATATTTTTAAAAGTGTGTGAATGTATCTGGTTAAAAAGCAAAAGAGTCAGAGTAATTGGATTAAGACCAGAGAATTAGATTGGAGAGAAATTTTTAAGGGTTTTGGATTATATGGTAGATAGAATGAGCATTATTATTTGGGCAATAAGGAAAAAATCAGGTTCTTAATTTAATCCCTATCAAAGTATCCTCTGTCCACAGTTTAAAATGACAATAATGAGACACAGTGTTCCATTGCTCTACTCTTTCCCATCAGTACTATTTCTTGGACTCAATCACATTTGCCCTTTTATTTGTTGTCTAATATTTACCTCAGTAATTCTAAAGAATGTATTTATGCCACAGAATTCTATTTTTCAATATAAATTTTATATCTTCATTAAAAGGAAAATGAACATTCAGCTCTTTTACACACATCCTTCCTCCTGTAATACTTCCACTGTAATTAAATTACAATTTAATAAATAAGAGGAACCTAAAGAAGACCACACCAAGACACATCATAATTAAAATGCCAAGGCTAAAGACAAAGAATCTTAAAAGCAGCAAGAGAAAATCAGTTAGTTCCTACAAGGGAACGCTCATATGACTATCAGCTGATTCCTCAATAGAAACTATGGAGGGCAGAAGGGAGTGGCAAGAAATATTCAAAGTGATGAATATAGCAAGGACCTACAACCAAGATTACTTTACCCAGCAAAGCAATCATTTAGAGCTGAAGGTCAGATAAGGAGCATAGACAAGAAAAAGCTAAAGGAGTTCATCACCACCAAATCTGTATTATATGAACTGTTGAAGGATATTCTTTTAGAAGAGGAAGAAGAAAAAATGATCGAAAACACGAACAACAAAATGGCAACAAATTCATACCTTTCAACAATTTAATCTAAAAATCAAAACAAATGAATAAGAAATCTAATGAACAAAATAAACTGGTGAATAAAATTGAATCAGAGCTGCCTTGGAAATGGAACAGACTGATGATTCTCAGAGGGAAGGGGGAGAGATTAAACAAAGATCTTATATGCCGATATGCATTACTGTGGACACAGACAATAGGGTGATGCAGGCCTGGGGTGGGGTGGGAACAGGGTGGAGGAGTTACAGAGGGGGAAAAAAGAGGGACATCTGTAATACTCCCAACAGTGAAGATTTTTTTAAAAATTAAGAAGCACTTAGTGTTTACATTGTGTGATTTTCTTCATATCCTTTACAGCCAAACCACTGTGTTCCCATTGTGTGTCTTTTCTTTTTGGAAAGTATTTTTATTTTACATAGACTCCATACCCAACATTTATTCCGCTTCACATACTCTGATTGAACTAAAAAGGAGGAAACTTCTCTCCTAAAGTAGCACATCATTTCCTCTTCTTTCCTCCTAGGAGGCACCCTTCCTGAGATCAGTCTGGACTGCCCAGCTTTGCTTTGAAATACATTGGTGACTTTGTATTTGATCTTACAAACTAGAACATCTTTGAGAGCCAACGATGTATTATTAAAATTACATCAGTACAGATGTGAACCAGGACTGCCTGGAACCAGCTAGATGCCCTCTGGTCTCACCCTTTTATTTTCCTGTTCCCAGTATTGCATCCCTTCCTTTTACTTGGTACTTTTATTTGTTTTTATTTGGTCTGTTTGTCCTTGTCCTATGAGAATAGCTCATGAGCAAGTACTTCAGACTTCATGTTGTAGTTTGCCTTGGGACAGTATGAGGGACAGGAAGTCATTTTCGGTCAGAATTCTGAAGACATCTTCTTCATGCTTTATAAGATTCAGCGTTGATGGTGAGAAGTCTGAGCCATTTGGATACCCTCGTCTTTATATTTATCTGTTTTTCCCTCTCAGGAAGATTGATGTATCTTTTGCCTGTGATATTGTTAAATTTAATTCTCTGTATACTATATTTTACCACTCTGGATGCTTTATAGATTTTTCTACTTATACAAAGTACTCATATTTATCATTATGATGTGGTTTGTTGTGGAGTTTTTATCATTATTACTTATGCTAGGTACAAGGTGGGACCTTATAGTAACAGATGCTGTACTACATATAGCATGCTTCATAAAACTATGTTTTCTTGTAACGAGTACAGTATCTCATCTTATTTGTTGTTAACCTATCAGTATTGTGACTTGTTGCAATCTAAGTTTTGGTTTGTAACGCTTCACTGTTATCACCTCTTCAAGTTCTCTTTTTTATTCTGGGCTTATATACTGTTTAGCTCACTTGCTGTTCTTTTAGAGATTTTTGACTGAGGAATAGAGGATAACAATTTTGTTCAAACTGCTGTTTTAAAGAAAAATTTCTATTATAAATCTTATTTTAAAGAAATCAAAATGGTCTGCCTCTCTGATATTATCCGGAATGACACCTTGAACCAAGCCCATTTTTTCTTTCTTTTAGATTCTTAGCATTGTCGCTGGGCATGCAGCTGCTGGCTAGAGACTGACCATATTTCTTCACAGCCTCGTGTGCAGTTAGGCTCTGTAACTAAATCTTGCCAGGAGCACGGATGTATGCAATTTCTCTTATATTTACTTATTGGTCTTCACATTCCTTTTCTTCTATCCAAAGAGATGGAATGTGGCATATAGTGACCCAACTTTAACATGTAACTGAGGTCCCCTTTTAGAGCATGGCAGAGCAACTGGGGAGAATGGACCCAGACACATGAATGATCGCTGGAGCCAAGCTGTGCTGCTAGACTGGATCTCCCACTTCTGGTGTGTTTTGTGAGCATCAATAACATTCTATCTTATTGGAGTTATATTACGGATTGCCCTAGCTAAAGAATCATAACCAGATCATAAACATACAGTAATTATTAGGGCAATATCACTGAAGGCTAGTGATTTATATGGAGGCCTTCAGATGTTCTGCACTGCTATCCCTCCTCTCCCCAAATCTCTTCTATGAATGCATGGGCACACGTGTGTGCATGCGTATGCACGTGCACGCTCGTGCACACGTGCGTGCGCGCGCACACACACACACACACACACACACACACCACACTTACAGATAAACCCACACATATACTGACTATAGAAGGATGAGGCATAATATCACAGACCAATGCAGAAGTTATATTAAAATCATGAAGACATGGTCCAGCCATTGAGCCTTAATGCTTTGACTAGTGTTTCCCAATGAAATAAGCTACTTTGACTAAACGCTGTTAAACTTTCTCCAGGAAATCTTATCCTAAGCAGGTTTTCCTTGATTGTCCTGGGGCTAGTTTAGCATTATAATCAAAATACTTTTTAAAACAGTGTACTTTTATTAAATATGCATTTGTTACTTAAATTTTACAGTCGGGGTTATGCACATATTCTCTGTTCATTTGTATTTGGTTAATTTTTAGAAGAGCCACCTGTTTGCAAGGAAGAAAGAATGTCAATTCAAATTTGGGTGAAAGCCAAGTTTCACACATGACACACTTGCTGGCAGCCAATTTAGCAGCAGAAAGCGCATCCCAGAGCAGGAGAGAACCGCCACATCTATCTTTAGCATGAACACCCAGTGGTTCTGCTGTCTATAGATATAGTAGTGAGAAAAATTTAAAAATGAAGAACGCAATCTCCAAAAATAAAGAGCAGGGCAGTGTGGGAAACCAGGTGTTACATCAAAGAGAGATTTGGTAATGATAGTTATCTGAGTTGAAATAATATGCAAAAATCCAGGTTGTTGCTAATCATGGCAAAAGCTTCAGGAGTCATAAAGTATGCCTGTTATGGTGGGAAAGCCAAGCATAACATAGATTCACTGCTTGTAAAGACACTAGAGTAAGAGACGACATTGAAGCAAGTCCACAAAGCACAAGGCACAATATACTTCAGATTAAATAGACTTGAAACACTAGACTGCTGCACCAAGTGATTAAAATAATTAAAGTGAAGCAATTGAGATGTAAAGACGAAGGTGAATGCTCTTAGTGAAAGCAGCATAGCATCCGCTCTCCCAGTGAAGGGTGCAAGGCATTCTGGGTCTTGACCAGGAGGGAGCTTGGTGCGGAGCCTTCACCCAGGGCTGCCTAGCAACCAGTCTTTCCGGGGAGGGCGGTGTATAAATTAATCTCTTTGGTAAGCATTTGTAACTATTAATTTAATTAGCAGAGGCAGCGTAGCATGAATATCCTGGTGCAATAGCAAAATATTAATGAATATTTTGAGATTTTAACCTTGAATAGGCTCATTGGAGTCTGTGCCCTAGTCATAGTGGGCCAAGAAAAACTCATTAAAAAAAAAGTAATGCAGGAGACTTTGTAATCAGATTTTATGGGGTTTTAGGAAAAGGGTACAATTTCAATTTTCTTCTCTGTTCTCACTGCACAGAAATTTGTTGTCTGGCTTTAAAATTGGAGAGGGAGGGAGGGCGTGTGTGTGTGTGTGTGTGTGTGTGTGTGTGTGTGTTGTGTCTTAAACTCTAAAATTCTATGAATCCCAAATAACCTCGCAGTATCCTAGTTTTAATTGTAATATTCCTTAGAAGACCCATGGTTTTATCAACATAGCTGTCTTGCAGACAAACTGTACCATACACCTTGCAAAGACGGTTAGTAGCTAGCCAGAAGGGCAATGCGCAGTGATAACAAGAAACGTTCTATGGCTTTGACTCTGAGGCTGAGTGTTCTTTGCCCAAAAGGCTCCTGCACAAACCTCTCCATTTCAGTTTAATAGAAGACGGTCATGTTTCAGATGTTTCAGAAAGTCAAGCTCCACCAAAGGCAGATCACCTAGCATTTTACGTACATTTTAACAACTTTTTCCTTTGGCAAAATGCTTTAACGGACGCTAGATCTTGACCTCACCAAAACCATTTTGTGATAAAACTTAAATGTTGTCTCAAACTTTAACTGAGATATACAAAAAAAGAAAAAGAAAACCTCTGAAACCTTTCTTTTGCTCCTCTTTTTTTTTCTTTCCTAATTAAAGAGTAGAATTCAACAATATTTTAGTTTCTGCAAAGAAAACCAAAATCTGCTCTTTTTCCCCCCTCTGGCTACTACTGTGAGAATGACGCCCTTCCATTTTATAAGAGGATCTGAAGTTCTAAATTGGTCTGTAGGATACTTGTGAACTGATTACGAGCAAGGCCAAGGATGTTAAATGCCTGGAGAAAAATTTTAAGTCAAAAGGAAAGAGAAAAACAACCATTACAGTCTCAGAGATGGTTATTCAAAATCATAAAGCCAATGTCTAACCTATGAAAATGTAACTTTTCCATGGATAGGAAAGAAATATGTGGGTGTGTGTATATGCGTGTGTCCTATTTCCTAACTCCATGAGTATTTTTAAATAGGATATGCAGTTATAAGAGTAGTTATTTAAGTGAAATTTACCAACAATATATAAGAAAGAGGCACAGAGGCAAACATTTTAGTTTTTTCAAGTACCCCTTTGGACAAGAGAACAATCAAATCAAGTAATTTGTTTGAAACTATGGATCCAAACTAAAATTCTTATCTAGAGATGTATTTGTCCAACCATTTAATGTATTACCCCTAAAAGTGTGTTCCTGGACTGATACTGTCAGTATCACCTGGGAAATCCTTGAAACACAAATGATTGCGCCCCCTCCCCCCCATACCTAAGGAATCAGAAACTCTAGAGATAGGGGTTAGTAATTTCTTCTAAGAGTTTTCCAGGTAATTCTCATACACCCCAAAGTTTGGAAAGCACTGTTTTGATCTCTCATATGATATATACCATACAAGTCTCCAATAAAAATTTCATTTTCACAATACCCTGGCAACTATTATCAATATTATATTGTTAATTCAGATGGGTTGCATTTAAAATGTTTTTAAATCCTGTTCTTATTTTTCTGTTAGTGGGATTTTTAAAAATTCACAAATTGCCACACATTCATAAAATGCTAAAATAATACTTTTTAAAAAGGCAGAAAAACTGACAGAGATTATCCACAAACAGCATTTTGTTAAAGAATGTTCTAGATGCATCTCTCTGTGTGTGTGCAAACCTATAGATTAGTAATCATAATCTGTGGTGTTTGGGTGAGGTAAACTTTTAATTTTTTTGCCAAAATATGAATTACATGTTCTTCTAGTGAATTTCTGCTAGGTTGTATGTGAAGTAAAAAGTCTCAAAATCTCCGCAACAGTCACTTTTTTTTTCTTGAAAAATGTGAATGGCACAGTGTCTCTGTGGCTGCTCTGAGCTTCATGAACATTCTATGTTAGGACCCAGGCTGAAAGATCAGCCCCGACCTGAAATATGCTGTTCTCAGGATCAAGAGCAGAATCGCAAACCAAAGCACACAACCCATGTAAAGTCTTACTCCGAAGTGATATATGTCCCATCCAACCCCATCCCCTGAGCAAAGCAAGTCAGAGGCCACTGGTGACAACAGACGCTGCTAGGATTGTCCCCTACAGAGAGTGCTGGAAATCACAGGCCAAGAGGCTGCGGTGTCTGAGCCTTAGAAGAAGGGAGTTTATTCTTAGAAGCAAGAATAACACAACATGCCATAGGTATTTGTTATCACTATTGTCTTTGTCCTCTGCATGTCAGCTATTATGCAAATATTATTTCAATTTCTTCACCATCCTCTTGTCCTTCCTTCAGGACTTTCATTCAGTCTGCTTCCACTGACTGAATCCCTCCTCTTCACCATCAAATCGCTGCTCTCTTCCCCAATACCCTCCCTATCCCAGGGCCATGCCACGGCCTCCCGTTTCCTGCATTGCGACTTTATGTCCATTATGTAGCTGTCAGAATAGTTAATCATGACTGTATTCTATAGTGATGATTGATTTAATGTTTTACTCCAAAACTAGTTTCAAAGTTACATGAGGACAGGGGCATAGCTTATTTCTTTCCATCGTATCTTTAAACAAGGTGTAGACAGGGTAATAACCCCATAAAGAGTCACCGAAGGACTGAAGGGATATTTCCATTTGCTACCAGTGTGAGATTTTTGTTCCTTCTTTTTGTTATGATAATTTGGGAGACATACAACCTCTCCTTTTTTATATAATTAAGTTAAGCAATTGAGTCTATGTTAATTTATTAGCTTGATAGTTGAGGCAATATTTTTTCTTCTTTGAAAAAGATCAGTGAAGTTGTACCCTTATACTTCCTCTTCCAATTATCTTTCCAGATTTTTGTGCTTGTTTTGTGGTGTTTGCCTCAGTCCAGTTTGTTGTTTTTATCCTGTAGTATTTCACTCAAGAACTTTGAAATCTACATTCTTTATTATATACATAATTTCTAAAGATTCTTTACATTCAGTCCGTTGTTTATAGAGAATTAAAACTCACATTTATTATTTATAATCCATGCCCCCATTTTTGGGGGGTGTCTCTGAGTGAGTGCTGGGTTTCTCCAGTAAATAAGGCTTTGTGGGTGGGAGATACGTATGGTAGAACTGAATCCTCCCATTTATAAAACTCTCTTTGTGTTCATGTTAAAGTGAATTATAATGTTACTGGTGTAGAATAGAATTTAAGCATATTCTTTTTCACTTAAATTCTTTGGAGATTTTTTGTTTTTGTTTTTAATCTGTCATTGTTAAAATACTTTATATCTTTGGGGCTAATGCAGAGGTCTTCACTTAAAATCCTGTGTCTCCACTCCTAACACCCGACTGGTTGCCGTAGGGTGAACTACAAGGACTCATCTTTGAACCAAAACTTTTCCTCTGTGTCATATGAGTTACCATTTATTTATAAAGACCAAAATCTTCAACTTGGCCTATACATGATCTTATCCCAACCTACCTCTCCTGCTCAAATTTGCCAAGAGCAAACATTAACATTTCTGTCCCCAGTTGCTTAAAAAGGAGATATATTACTTTTAACCAAAAGATTTCTATAAGAGGGATACTATTTTCATCAGGCAAAACTAAGGTCTAAGAAGTTCAATAAGATTGGAATTCCCTGTACTAATAATGCCTCAGCTCTCATTGCCACTTTTTAACATTCGTCTGGGCATAACCGACAGCATTCACGGAAGATGGAATCAAAGGTTGTTGTTCTGCTGTTGAGGTGACATATGTATCAAATCCTAACCCCAGTGGCTCCAACCAATCTTTTTTATGTATTAATGTTATACTTTCTATAAAATTAGAGGCTTACACTCAAAATTCATTCTTCTCTCTTCCTATAATTGTACAATCTGGGATATTGTGGAAATTATTTCATTAACTGGCAAGCAAGCAAGAAGCAGTGAAGCCATCCGGGGATTGGGTCTCAGAGAGCTTCAGGAAGCATGGGACCAGCCGCTCATGTTTCAGCCTTTGTTAATGTAACCATTGCAATGGGGACTACAGCATAGCAGGATTTTGAGATATGAATCACCCAAGTATAGGGAGGTGAGAGAAATGGAAATACAGTCCTGCTTCTTCATTTTTGCTGAAATAATATCCCTCTATGTCTTCCTATTTTAAAGCAAATTTATTTATTTACTAGTATTTATTTTACTCATTTTTCCAAATAATTGACAAAAATCTAGTTTTGCGTTTTTCATAGACAAGGCAAGAAGTTTATTTTTCTCTTTTGCTATAATAGATGTAGGCTACTTTAAAGGCCCAGTTACAACTTTAAATCTGGAAACAAATGTAATTTTTCTGAATACAAAAGTACATTACTAAGGAAAAGGCCCAAGCAGATGGAGTATCTTTAATATCAATACCATGCACACCATATGTGTGTATGTGTGTTTGGGTATGTATGGGCATGCATGTATATTATCAGTGAAAATAGTTGTGCCGATCAACTATCAGAAAACTTGCCTCAATAGATAAAATGTCGAGGGCGTTTTTATCTCACACAACCCAAAGTCTAGAAGTAAGAGCGTTCCGGGCTCCAGCTTTATTTATCTGCCTTTCCCCCAGCGGTTCCCTCATTGGTATGCCGATATTTTCTTATTGATGCTTTTCCCCTTCAAACTTCCTTTTCTAATGGCCAGAAGATTGCTGTTAGCAGAAAACAAGTTTATGAGCTTTCTTGCTCACTTCTAGTATAATTAAGAGAAGAAACTGTCCCAATACCAAAGAATATGAAATTCTGCCATTTAGTTTGACTGGTCTCATTCAATACCAATCATCAGAAATTAATCTGCATTGATTAGTCTTAGACATGCCCACCCCTACAGTTGGATATAGGGTCAACTTCTGAGTCACATGGGTTACATAGCAGTGGGTGGTTCCTGAAGAAAATTGGGGGTTTGGGGGAGATTGTGATCTGTGAAGGCAACAGACATGTCTCCTCAAGAGAAAGTGCATCTCCTTTGTAGAGACTTTAGGAACCAACCAGATGAGAAATGTTTGAGAAGTTTATTTTCTAATATAGAGAATAATGGTTACAGACTCAGTCTCTGCAGTGCCATTGTTCTGGATTCAAAATTTAAATCCATTGCTCAGTTGCTGAGTAAGTTTAGCCAAGTTACTCTTTTGTAAAATGGGGAAACTATAGTACTTACCAAATAGGATTTTTTCTCAGTCATTATTTAAATGAGATGATTCATGGGCTTGACAGTAAATGATGACTTTATTTTTACTATTAATTTTCCTTAAATGTCAATTATGTGTTTATCAGATTTTATTAAATTTCCTAGACCACGTTTAACCCATGAATTCCACCCTTCACTCATCATAGGAAATGCTTTTACTTCTTCTATTATATATTTTTTCTGTTTGTGTAATGTTCATTCTGTTTAAGTAAATGTTCATTATTTTATTTGTTGTTTCAAAAAATAAAATAAAAAAGAACACAAAACAAAAAAACACAAACGACTTCAATTGGATGCATCTTATTCAACCAGAAATTTGATTTATATTTAAGAACACTTCTTTGGAAAGAATTGAAAGAATGTAAGTATATATTGTAGTTTGAAATGGTTTTGTGAACTTGTAGGTTAAATGTATTCATTTAATGCTTTTATTAATGTCTTTCTTTCTTTAAATATATGAGTAGCAGTCTATCTTCGCCTAATTCTAAGCACTTCAGTTACTGAAGAGACTCTTTAGGAGAGTGGATGATTTATAAGAGGAAGCGTCAATTTAATTCATCTTCTTTAGCTCCATCTCAGGGTGGCTGTGCTTTATCAAGCAGATGGCCAGCTGAACCGGGTTTCATGGAGCTCCCCACTGCCACAGAAGGCGGTGACATTAAGTGGTGACTCTGTCTATAGATGATAAATAATGCCAGACTCCATGCTGCCTTTATATGTCTTTTTGGAGCCCAGACTAACCTTTAAAGCTGTAAATTACAATTTCCCACCATCTACTGCACTGCTAACAATGGGATGAGTCCCCTGTGTTTAGCTGAGTTAACCAAAATTTTAAAGTTCAGAGGAAAGAGACAGGGATTCTTGTTTTAATGCCACATTCTACTACCCCCTCCCGCCTTTTAAAAACCTTATCCAGAGCTCCATCTCTGGCTTGTTACACTTTGCTGAACATTCAGTGCTCAGGTTAAGGTAAACACGGTCCTTTATAATCCTTCCCAATCCCTCTTGATTAAATACTGCTGCCCGGCTCTAAGTGCGAGCAGAGGGGCCGGTGAAGCTGCTTCAGCTTAATTGTTGTTGACGTTCTTTTTCTCTTGGGGCTTTGATGGAATGTTCCTCTGACATTTTTTAGAAGTAAAACTGCCTTGAATTCCCATACACTTTATAAGAATGTTTACTTTAATTTGAGAGTCTGGATTCCCCCCTAAATTAACTCTTAGAAAGAGACTAAGCATCCGCCATGGAAGTACTTGGTGAGGCTCACAGAGTACTAGGTGCCAACATTATACTTTTTAAAAAATGTTGCAGGCTAGTTCTGATAACTATATAAATTCATAGATCTATAATGTATTACATAATTCATATTTGTTATATCTAAACATAATACATGTGTATTATATCATAATAGGTAAATTTTATAATAAATTACAATAGCTTTTATATGCATGTTCATATATGCTTAAGTAATGTAAAGCTATATAGAATGCATTTACATATATGCATATTAGGTAAAATGAAAGGTCAACATTTGTACTGAAATTAGTTCCACACTACCAAGGATATATGATCTAAAGTTTTTGTTTTGTTTTGTTTGCTTAAACAGTTTGTCGGTTTGGATGCAGCAAAATAACTTTATTTGACGGTTTAAAAAAACACACATTTTAGCCAGCTAGATAACATACCTCAAACTATTATGTATGCATTCCAGAAAAATATAGGAACAGGGTTTGTACAGGTTGGTAGGAGACAAGCAGAGAGTTTTTACTCAGTGGGTATTGCAGTAGTGGTCTAGCATCAGTGCCCTTGGATCCTGGAAAATATTTACAGTCATGGATGTTTTCATGAGTTCCATGGAAACACCCATTATGAAGATGCTTTGTAGTGCCTTTATCATTTATAATGATTATTTTAAAATCTGTCTCTTTCTTCTAACACCTGGGTCATATCTGAATCTGTTTCTATCTCTCGGCACTATGCTGTTTATTTGGAATTTTTAAATATCTTACAAGTGTTTTAAAAACCAGACATCTAGTGTAAGATAGTGGAAATGAAAAATAAATAGTTTTAATGCCTAAAATGGCATGCATTTCCTTCTGCTAGGTCTTCAATTTGGGCTTTTAAGTTGATTTAGACAAGAGTTGCTCTATTATACCTGCCATAAGCAAATGTTTATTGTTTCTGGAAAAAGATAACATAATCCTAGATCTTGAATTAATTCCATAATTTTTTCAATAGCAGTTAAATGAAAGATACAGGTATTGGCAATGGCCCAAAATATCAACTAATATTTGACTTTTGTAAGTTAAGCCATAATAGAGATTCTGACATATTTTTGATGTTTGGCCATTGACAGGATTTAGGCTTTTCCCTTCCTTTCCACCACCACACTTCTGGTATTTTAGATAAAGAAATTCTTGCACCCCTCTGGATCTCTCTTTGAGCTCCACAGCCCTAACCTGCACATGTGAATCCTTGTCAAGCCCCACACCCTAGCCATGTTCATGTTCAGTTGATTAGAAATCTGGCCACCCCACTTCATCCTTTTCCAAATATTCATATAAATTGTTTTGGTGTTTTAAAAAGGTATTTTGGGTATTTTAAAGAAATACTAGTAATGGTATCTATTGAGTTGGACACTCACCTTGTTTATATGTATGTTGGTGTGTGTCTATGCATACTTGATTAGTGTGATTATGCCAAATAAAGGAGTAAAGATCTGCTCAAGAATTATAAACTGCCAAAAGCAAACAGATGAATAATGTTCAGTTCTGAAATATAGCAACTATTATAGTGTAATAGCTTAATATTTTTCTTTGTAGTTTAGCTGTGTGGTATCATAATGAATGGAAAGGCCAAGCAAATATGAGCCACAGATATAGACTCTGTGTGCACGCACATGGACGCGTGTATAGGTTCAGATGAATATTTCAAAGACCTTGGAAAAGTTCAAGTAAGAAGAGACATGATTTCATACTAAAAACAATATACATTATTAAATATAATTATGGAAGCTTGACTATCTCTTTGTTCTTTAAATACTCTACCTAGAGAAAGCTTGGGTGCCTGTCTCCGTTTCAACAATAGCTGTACAGTGCTGGTAACTGCTTTCTGTGTACCTCTACATGGGAGCCGTCAAAACCATCAAGCCTTGAACATTTTACTCCTACTCATCCTATTATTCTGTTTAATCCTTTGTTTTAACTATTTTTATTCTTATGAGAGTAATAAATCCACATAGTTTAAAAAGTCAACTAGTACCACAAAGCCATAATAAAACATTAGAACTTCATCGGCTTACTTATCCCATTCTGAGTCTGACTCTTGACAAATGTTTCAGTTTTTTTAAAGTTGTGTTTATTTCCATACTTGAAAATTATATATTTTAGTGCTAGTTTTTGAAGTATGAAGTTCAGACATTATTTCATTTTATGAAAGGTAAGGAAGTATCAGTCTTAATTACTATTCTTGCTCCTTTCCTCCATCCTTTTTATGCTCATATTATGCTTTTAAAAATAATATTAATATTCCTGCATCATGATAAACTATGTAAATATTGTGTTTATCATAAGTATTTTATTTTCTTAAAAAATATATTTTATTGATTTCAGAGAGGTAGGGAGAGGGAGAGAGGGATGAAACATCAATACTGAAAGAGAATCAATGACTGCCTTTCTCCTGCACACCTCACACTAGGGATTGAGCCCACAACCTGGGCATGTGCACTGACCAGAATCTAACTTCGACCTCCTGGTTCATAGGTCAACACTCAACCACTGAGCTACACTGGCTGGGCTACTACAAGTATGTTCTCTCATCTTTTTCTGTATAAGAGAATTGCTTTTAAAAATCATGCATTTTCTGATGCATGATTTATGTGACCTATCACATAAGTTTCTACACTTAAGATTGCTGCAGAGTTGTCATGCTGAGAATTCTCTTCATGCTACACTTCTCTTTGCTACTCGCCTATGGTGAACACACTGCTGGGTCCCATGTCCTTTTTTTCCCAAATTTAGATTATCACATTTGGGAAACCTGTTCTAGTTGCTTTTGAGATGAGGTATAAGGTATGTAAAATTTTCAAAACTTCCATATTTCACTCTTCCTTTCGTGGTCTCTCTTCACAGTTTGCCAAGTTTTAGAATTTTTAGGTTGAAACTATTTTTCTAAAAATTTTGATGGCTTTGTTTCATTGTCTTCGAAATTCCAGTGTTAGAGACTTCTAATGTCATTTATATCCAAATTTCATTCTATGTAACTGTTGTTTTATTCTTTAGCAACTCTAGAATTTTTCCTTTTCTGTGGCATTCTAAAATTTCATTAAAACGTACACTGTAGGCCTATTTTAATTCATCTTTTTCTAACTTTTGGTGAGTTATTTTATTCAATTCTGAAAATATTGGTGAATTATTTCTTTGGTAATTTCCTGTCCATTTATTCTTTTGTCTAGATTCTTATTAATTGTGTATTAAACTTCTTAGATTAATCCTCTTAGCACTTCTTTGCTATTATCCATTCATTTTCCTCTTGGTTTCATCTTCTTAGAGATTTTCTTATCTTGCCTTCTAATGTTTATATAATATACCTTGTAATAAAGTGCAATATATGATATTTGAGAATAAAAAGTTTATTTTACATTTTGACTTAGCTAGATGAAAGTTTCAATACAAATTGATGATTACCTTTTTATCACCTTTAAATTTTGACACAAAATACCTACATTTTGAGGATTTGTAAATTACTAAGATATAGATAAATGCAATTAATAAACATGTTAAAATTTATCTTAATGACATGGTATAATGAGTATTATACCTTTGAGGAGCTTATACATCAGAAAAGAATCTTAATGTGGTTTATTTGGGAGCCATATTGATTTATGAGTTTAGATCACTTTTCTGTTAATTGGTGATGCATCTGAAAATATTGAAAATTAGCAATTAACTCTTAATAGTGAGCCCAATGAATACTACTTCTCACTTTTTGTGTGATTTATTTTTGAATTATTAAATGTTGATTGCTATTTCTCTCCCACCTCTCTAACATTTCTAGTTGTTATGTTGTCCTGTAACTTGTCTCTTTATATCCCACATATGTGGATAGTCCCAAGTGTCCCTGTGTCAGCACCCTCTTCTTGCTCTCAACTCTCCCTGGATGCTTGAAATTTACTTTTGTATTTATAACTACTGTTGATACTGATGACTCCCACATTTTATATCCAGCATGGACTACAAATCTATGTACCCAATTGTTGATTTAAATGGACCATAGGGACCTCAAACTCAATATGTCCAAAAAAGTAACCCAGTTTATAGACTTTACAAATCTACTCCTCTCACAGAATTTCAACTTTATATTAATGACCTCACAATATCCTCAATAGCCTAAACTAGAAAACAGGTTTTAACCCAAAAGCATCATCTAATTTTCCACATTCACTTGCTCACCAACTTTGTTGATACTACCTCTTAAGTATTCTTCAAATCAGTTCTATCTTCTCTATCTCCAATACCACCACTACTTCAGAGGAACAGGCTCTGTGTCTCTATGATAGTCTAGGAACAGTCTCAGGCTTTCCTTCATGGTGGTAACTAAATAATCTGTCTGGATTATAAATCTTAATATGCCCCATTCATACCATCCCCAGACTAAAACCTTCAGGATAAAGACTAATTTCTTTTGCTGGTATTCAGAGTCCTCCAGGATGCAGATTAAGGTATAACGTATGCCTCCTCATTCCTTATACTCTATGTCACATTTGTGGTGAATTACAAGCAATTACCTTGACTCACTGTGCTATGTTACCAAACTTTATCTTTTTCCTGACATGTTGCCTTTTCTCCTCTATCCAGCCTGCTTCCTGAAGCCATCTCCCTGTCCTTCCAGTCAGATTGACCTTCTTTTATTGTCCTCCTTATTTACTGTCTGCATATTACTCATACAGCATTTATCACAGCTCAGCTGTGAATAGAGCTTTCCCCAGCATTGGCTCCCCAGAGGTCAGCAAGTGTGTATGGCATAGTAGGATCTCATTTATAGTTTCTCAACATATGAATGATTAATTCTACTAGATCATTTTTTCTTAATAAAATAAGAGAGTAAAATAGTCAGTCTTTGGTCTAATTAGGACCACCTCCTTGAGAGAGAAAGCTAAAGCAAAGGGCTAAGTTGATGGAAGTGGTTAACTAAATAAAATCACAATTCTCTTTCAAAAAAGGAGAGGTGGTGAAAAGGATGGTATGAAGACCATCAAAAGTATCTTCCAGATGGTAATATTTTAGTGATAATTCTAATTAATGTCAAATACTGAATATCTATAACATAGAAATGATAAGAAAAATAAGAGATCACTTTATTATATATATATATGTATACATATATATATATATATATATATATATATATATATTTACAAGTGTATATGTAATATACATCTATTAGGTGTTCGTATAGTATAATACATTATATCATATAAAACTATTATTTTTGTTCAAATGTATAACAGCTATTTCCCATTACTAGAGAAAATAGACTTCTAAATAAAAAAAATGTGGGGAGGAAAGAGGCAATAACATTCTGGTAGTGATTCAGTGGCTGAGCCAGCTGATGCTAAGCTATTCAGTGGGAGAACAACTCTTGAAGAGGGTAGTGAATTAGGCTGGCTGAAACTCAACAATTCTAGAAAAAAAAAACACAGCACATAAAAACAGATTTAGCCAAGAGGCAGTGAAGGACTGAGCACTGTTAAAGACTTAATGAAACAGATGGCCCATTGTTTTGCAATGGAGCCACTACAATCAAGTCTGTTTTTAACCCATTTTAGAGATGCGTGTATTGATGTTTCAAAAAATGAGACTCTAATCCTGGAGAACTTCTCAAGCAATAACATATTTGTCCTGAACAGCTGAGTGATAGTGATGAACTCAACACTACTTAGGAGAATGAGTTTGGTAGGGCTCTGTATTTATTTATTTATTTTTAGTTTGAGATACTTTAATTTCTATCTTGAATAAATTTCTTGATTAAAAAAAATGGTAGAGCAGAGTAGGAAAATATAACACTGATTTTTGGTCACCAATTTTCATGTTGATAAAATGGAAATAACCACAGGTTATGATATTTTAATAATAAACAAGATTATTCAGTGACACATCATTTGATAATTTGTCTTATAGAAACTAGAAAATGTGTTTGGCTAGCCCAAATTTTGACTTATACTTCAGTCATAGGGAAGAGATATGGCCCTCTGGTGGATAAGGTTGACATTTGCTTGCGCAATTAGAAATAATACTGACAGCTCCTACTTGCTCCAGAATACTCTTGCGATATTACTGAAAGGAGTTTCAGGGATAAAATAGGCAGTTGTAAGCAGTTTTAGGGATAAAGAGTGTCCATGGGGGAGGAAGGCAAAGATGAGGGCTTGGAGCAGCCAAAAAGCATACATTCACAAAGAGAAAAAAAGGGGTGCCACAGGATAAGGGGAGAGGAAGACATCCATTCACGGAAGATAGGGAAAAGCCACAGGACATGGGAATAAAGAGGAAACAGACTTTCCCAGAGGGGAGAGAAATGCCGACAAATGGGAGAAAGAGGAAAATAGATTTTCACAGGAGATAGAGAATTCTACCACTGAAGGGGGAGAGGAAGACGGGGCCTGCCTGGGTTTTGAGCTTTGAGCTGATATTCTACCAATTGGAAGGCAGTGTGAAGAGACAAAGCACTGCACCCTTTAAAAACCTTAGAAAAAAGGAGCTTAGGGGATTATCTCCTTTGGGACCCCCTCCCTACATGGGAGTCTGTACTTGTTTCCAATAAATTTCCGCCCTTTTCATCTGCCACCTTTTGTCCATGGCTTTATCCTTCGAATCCATCTGGGTAAGAACCCGGAAGAGAAATCACCCTTGCATCCTGCTTAGGATAAACAACCCGACCCAGTTGGTTCCACCAGACTCATTACTAAATTTTCTTTTCACTTCCCTTACATTTTCAATTGTTTTAAGGTAAGTTTTGTGACACTTAAATGCCTATTATTGAATTACTGTTATTAAATATTCCATTTATTTATTAATTCAGCTTTCTTTAAATGGGTGGTAGAAGCAAGCACGAGCCCCTTCCTTTGCCATGAATAACCATTACAGATGTTTCTGTTGATACAGTAACACAGCACAGTTGATTATCTGTCACCTCTAATTAAAAGCGTCAGTGTCTTTATAATATGGGGTACAGACATAGTGTTGACAATGGGACTACTTCCCTCTTCACTGGTTTCTCTCTTCCCCTTGCCCAGCATTTGCTGAAGGGGTCATCTATACTCATTATTTGCTCCTTCACAAGTGCCATTCTTTATCCTGAACTCTCTTGATTTTGGAGCAGACACTGTTTTGAATTTATCTTACTTAGTTCTTCAATTTATTTAATTACCAGAAACAAATGTATCTTCTCAGACCTCATCCTGCTTGAAATCGGCTGCATTTCTATTAGTCCCTGAATTGTATGTCTTCCCAAAAAGGAAGTACTGTAGCCCCATTTGAAGATTCAATTATTCACCCCCCTGAGCTAGCCAGTTACCTAGAGTGCAATGTGTGTTATCGTTGGCCTCAGCTCTCCGGTCTTTGAGGTCCAGCCTTGCTGGGGTGGGTCTGGATTTCTTGTATGAGTCCTAAACATGATTACTAAGTATGTATGTACCAAGTTCCAGTTGTTTGAAGTGTTTAACCTGTCTGAGAGGGAGCCACTGGGTTTAGCATATAAAATTTACCTCTTGCCAGCCAGCCTTAATTTAGTCTTTATAACAATCACTTTGAGGTCATTGTTTAAAATGCAGATTCATGAACCCTTGGGAATTGCCCAATAAATATACATTTTAACAAGTATCTTCAGGTGCTTGTGATTTTCTTGTCTTGGAAGCTACTAAGGAAATGAAGTTGGTGATAGGACACTAATAGGATATTTCTGAAACTATTGTATTTAATAGTTGCTTAATAATGAGCATCACTTGTCAACTTTACTTCTTCCTGTTGTGGCACATTTGAAAGCATGTTAAAACATGCCTAAGTCAAGTTTGCTGCCATTTTTCTAACTTTTTGTCAGGTTTTATTATGTTGTGTCAAAAATTTGAGGTATAGGTTGTCTGACTATAAGTGGCTTCAATGAAGTTGTTTATTAACTGTCATGATAGAATATCAAGAAGTTGCAGTATTATTAGGGTTAGTTTGATGACTCAGTAATGTTATCAAGGACCCAAGTACTCCCATAATTTTTTGCTATTCTGCAAGTATGTTGATATTCACCTTCAGTCATAAGCCCAAGACAGGATGCCATACACAGTTAAAGAGCTGTCATAACTGTGTATATTTTGTCCTTGAACAATTATGTCCAAAGGCACAATTAAGTTTCCGTCTCCTTTTATCTGCAAGAATTATTTTAAACTTCACAATGGGCTTCTTCATATGCCTCAGTGTCCAAAAGCATTCTACATTCTCACCCCAACTTAAATCACCATGGGGTTATCTGGAATCATTTTATACAAGAGGCTGTGTGAGGATCCCAGACTCCCTGAGCAAAATTTTCCACAAATGCAAAAAATAAGTAATACTTTACTTATCTTATGATTTTGGGAATAGATAAATAATATTTAACAGTGATATATCGTTGTAAGTTTAGATATTAAATGTCTATGTAATTACATTAACAAGTTAAACATAGTAATATTGTCTAATATTATCTAGAACCCTGGACTTTAGGCATTCAAGTTGGTCAACAAAGTTTTTAATGGATCTTCTCAATGAGAAAATAGAATCCACCTCATAATTAATATTGACGAATGGTAATGTGTAATTATGTGTAATGTTGTTAATGGAGAGGAGAGGTCCTCGTCTCACCCTGTCACTAGTGGAGAGTGATTTCTTGTGATATGCTGAGAAAAAGAACTTTCTAAGACTAACACAGGTGGATGCCATATTGTAGAAAGCTTTATTTCTGTGGAATCAAACTCCCAAGCTTCTAAGGTTTCTTTCTTCTCAGTCCTGCTAAGGAAGAAGTCCCATTTTGCCTTTAGCAGGGCGAAAATCAGAGCCAGTGTCCAGAATTTCCTTTCCATGTCTGCACAGTCCAATGCAGCATCGAGCTGGCTTAATTTGTGTTCTCCCTCTGCAGTCCATCAGTCCCTTGCCTGTGGGGTCCGCAGGTCCACATGGCTATGGAGGACACACAGGTGAGTGCAAAGAAGCCAAAGCGAGCCAAGAGCACCGGAGAGACAACTCCTTTGTTTAGGGGATTTCCGCTGTGGGAATTCACAAGTGTCTTGAGGGAAGTGGGTAGAAGACTAGAAGTCAATATGGTTTATATAAAATAAGTGAAGGGTTGGGTCATTCCAGGTGGAGTGGGCAGGGTATGTAACAGCATGGCTTTCGAGAGAAGTTCAGGCTAAGAGTGGAAGAAGGAAATCCCTCTTCATCAAGCACTGATACTTCTGGTTTGGCCGGGATAACAGAATTAGAAAACCTGGAAAGGGGACATGCTTCTTTGATGCAGGACTTGGCTGTCTTAGTAAGGTGATTGGTCTTTGATCCATAATGAGGAGACATTGCAAATTTATACAGTTAAGAGAATGTGGTTCTATCTTATTCCTGCTCTTTGCCCATGGATTATCATTTAATCATTATAATAATCCAGAAAGACACATAATTTTATTTTACGGGTGATAAAAAGTCAATATTATACAAGTAAAATAATACTTCCAAGTCACAGTGAGTTAGATCTGAAATTCCTTCTCTCCTAAGGAATGTTTCAAATTGTCTTCTATCTCTTCCTTAACAAAATAAGTGTATAGAATGATTTGGAAAGAGGAGAGACTAACAGAGAAAGGGACACTAGCTGGTAAGGTATTTAAATGGCCTAGGATAGAGGCAATGAGAGTTTTAACACTAAGGAGTGAGCATAATGGAATTTTGTATCTGTAATTACTAGATGTGAAAAATATACCTGCCATTATATTTGGTTTTGGAAAATATTGGTATAAGATGTTATATGATTTAGTTTCAATCTGATGAGAAATGTACAAGATTATTAAGCTAAATATTAAGCTAATTTAAAATTGTTAAATTGACCTGCTATTTATCTTAGTTACCTAAAACAACATTGGGTGGAATTTTATATTAAAGAATAATAAAAATATGTACAGCACTGGATTTCCTTTCTGTTCACACACTGGGACTGTAGTCCAATTTTCATATAAATAATATTCTAATATATGTTTTTCTATCATTAGCAATGTAATAACATGAAGAAGCAGTTTATTTCAAAAGCTCCTTTCATCCAAAGAACTCAGTTATCATAAACCTTAATTACATTTAAAAGTCTCTGGAGGTTAGATTAATTTATGTAATCTTCTCTGAGAGAATCACTTACAGATAATGGTGTTATCTAACAGTATACCTACTAATCAGATTCTTTGAAGCACAGGACGACGTGAGTCTTGATAAAACATGATGCTCATAGAGAATTTTATTTTTTTGGTGTCACTGTTTAATTGTCCACAGCCTTCATAAACCTTCTCTAAATTACAATGAAATGCTCTAAAAACACACACCAAGGGTAGGAGACAAATTTTCTCTGTAGCCAATGAATTGTAAGTTTTGTGCACCCACCTATACATCAATTTCCATGGCCCTGGGAGGTGTCCTAAATGTGTTCACAAGGTCATAGGCAAATCATACACAAACCCATAGATGTATATTGTGGATAAAACTCTCTGGGTATTGCTTCCTGGGTAAATAAGTTGACATTTTGGACCTAGTTTGAAAATAAAAAAGTTTACACTCCTTACTTATATCATTAACAATAATATATTCCAGCCAAAAATATTAAACAATTGTGTGCTCAGAGAGCAATTTCAAAGAGCATTATATAGGGAGGTAAAACAGGGAAAGAATGAATTTCCCGATATAGTTGGAAAATGTTGAAAAAATAGTTTTGAGCTCTATAAGTCCTTATTTATTTTTGAGATAAACACAGTCTCAGAGAAAATATTGTGGAACTTTTGTGCAAGGAATATTGTGCGAGGGATCAGGAACTTCCATGAAATGTCTGAAATAAGTTGAAAATTTGGACCAGGCTGCATAGACATCAAATAATTGGAACTGTACTGTTCAATTGGATTTTCTGTGATGATGGAAATGTAACTATTGAACAATTGAAAGGTGGGTAGTAAGACAGATGAACTGATATTTTTATTTATTGCATTTAATTAATTTGAATTTAAACAGCCATATGTTGCTAATAGCTACCTTATGACACAGCAAAAATCTGGACTTTATGGTAGTAGACAGGATCTGTAGCTCTGATGGGCTAGGAGTACATTCAATAGAGGGGACTTATTGAAGAAGAATACTGCTGATATAAAAAAAAATAGAGAATAGAGAAAGCATCACTTGATCATCTCTGAAATGGGATGGAGAATAGTCAATAGCAACACCAATTTCACAGAAATGTGGATATTAGATGTAACCATGTGTATGCAGAGCCTGTGATAATGACTGGCACAGAGTAGGCAGTTTACTTTCTCTTTCTCACCTCCTGCCCATGCGCAAAGCCTGCAGTGCTAAGTTGATAAGCCTGTCATGTTATGCGAGATTACTGGTCATGGTTCTTTCCACATGTACTGTCATCTTTATGAGAGGGAAGGAGGGGAGAGAGGGTAATTTTTAATATTCATTTTTGTAGAGAATGGCTTAAAGTCTCAAAGCTGTGTATAAAAATCTTCACATAGACTGTGTTTTGTTTCCAAATTAATAGTGAAAGGCAATACTACTGAAGCAATCAAACAAAATGCCATAATTAAGTTTAAATTATCTGGAACATTCCATAGCAATCTCAAAAAATGCATTGTTACCTCCTTACCTAAGCTTTGGTAAAACTAAATAAATAAATTCATGAAAGAGAAATATCCGTATAAAGGAACATATCTTCCTTGGGCAAAATGCAATCTTTCTGAAAATGAAAAGAATCACATTAGAAATTGTAATGTGTTACTTTCATTCCAATCTTAAACATCTATGAAACAAAAAAATTTTCCAATTTCTACACAAATGTTCTCTAGGCTATATTTGCATACAATTGTAATATATATGTACTATGTACAGAAAATAAATGTTTGTCTGTCAAGATGGGGAATGGGAATTCTAAATATATCCCTGTTTATACATTGGCCATATAACCAATTAGATGAATTAAATGCAATTTATGTCTTTTAAAAGTTTTAGATAAGTAACCTACACTATCATAATCAGTTATTTTAAGTACGATAGCCTAGTATGGCTGAGACAGAAACTATTACTTTTACTCAAAGCACTGATGCCTCATCTTGATATGGAATATTAGGTTAGGTGTTTTAACGTTTGTTTAATTTAACAGGAGCAATTTCTGCACTTATTTGTTAAATGCATTTTGATTATTTCATGTGTCTGGAGGCTGAAAATGTCATAATTGAAAGAGCAAATTGACCATGATTATTAATTGAAATAAAGACATTATTATTAATTGAAATAAAGCTTGTATTGCACATAGACTTGGGTCAAGGTCTAAAATAACAGGCTTAAATGCAAAGCATGTATCTATCAGTCACCTGCACATCTCCCAGGCACCTAAAATGTATATGTTCAAATGATATTTCTTTTCTCTAAACTTTTCCCTCCTCCCTCTAGTATTCTTTAGCTAAATAATAAGATGCCATCACTTGTCCCCAAGGACAATAAGTAGGAATTATCTTCAGATACTTTCTTTTACTTATGATTTGTCTGCCTCTAATCTATAATCAACCCCAGTCTATTCTCTTTTTAATGTCTGTCATCTTGCTTCCCCTCCTCCATCACCTGCGCCCTTCCGATAAGTGAGGCTCTGACCATATCTCACTTTGAATATTATAATAATCATATCAATTCATTCTTCACTCTGTAACTAGAATAATTTTTATAAAATACAAATCCAGTGCAGTTTCTGTTCTGCCTCCAAAGAGACCTAGATCTGTATCTATATATACCATGGCTTCCATACTCTTAAATTGGACCACAGGTGTCCTTCCATATCTGATCTAATAAAGCCCTTGTCCACTGAGCTCTGGATCTCCTACCGTGAGATGTTAGAGCATGTCGCTCCCTTTTGGAAAGTTGAAACATCCCCTTGATTCCATATTTTCCTCTAAATATTCCTCTATTTTTATTATCTTCCCTACTGCAGACCATGCTTTTGAAAGTTAGACCTGACCTCATTGTCTATACTTCTTCACTCATCACTCAATATCTCTCTCTCTCTACCCAATCCATTGAAATTGCTTTTGTCAAGATAAAAAATACCTTATATATAGCCTAGTCCAATGATGTTTCTCAGATTTTATCTTATTTGCCATCTCAGCAGGATTCTTCTTGCATTACATTCCTTTCTTAGATTTTGTGTCAAAAACCAGTCCCTGATTTTTTGCCTCACTAACTACTCTTAGGGTTTGTTGTTGGTTTTTTGTTTTGTTTTGTTTGTTTGTTTGTTTTACAAGTTCAGGCATATCCCAGCATTGCTCTTGCACCCTTTTCTTTATATATATTTTTAGGAGCTCTCATCCAGTACCATGTCTTTAAACATCATGTGACCAAATTTAAATCCATAGTCAAACATTCCCATGAACATGAGGCATATACCCAATCATGTAATCTTCAATTATACAGGTAAAGATCATGTTGAACCTAACGTATTAAAAATAGAATCTCGGCCTGTGTCTCCTATTTCTAGAATTTTCCCATTACAGTAGATGAGAACACTGATCATATAGTTACTCACACCAACAAACTAGGTGCTGTTCTTGATTTCTCTTTCTCAATCCACTACATGCACATATCCCTCTGAATTACTCCTTTTTTTTTTTCATTTTCACTTCATGACCATGAAACAGGCAAGGGATACACTGAAAAAAGGTGCATTTTGTTGAAATTATATATGTCTGTTTATCAAAGTAACTAATAAGAAAGAGGAAAGACAAGTCATAGTGTGGAAAATTTTGACCACATGTATAAGTGATAAAACACTCATCTATCAAATGTAAAGAATTATTATCTATGGACATATGGACAGTGGTCGTATATAATACTAGTTCTGTTGTTTTATAGCCCAATTATAATAATATTGTAGTGTCATAAATAATAACCCACTCTTCACTAGTATAAAAAATTTAATGTCATTGAACCATCATGAAGTCTCCTTTGAAGAAGATATTATTTTGCCTCATTTTATAGATGGAAAAGCTAAATTTTAGAGGACCTAAGTAGAATAACCAAAATTACTTGGATTTGTATTTGAAGTGGTCTAACCATAGAACCCAGGGAGCTGTTAGGTCCTAATAATGTTTTGCCTGCTTTTAGCGACACTGGATATATATGCTTCACAGAAATGGGGTATTGAGTTTTCTTTTCCTATTTCTTTTTTTTGTCTTTGCTTTAAACTTCCACATTTTGTTCAGAGTTAGTGATTGACACTCCCATTGACAAAATAACTAGATCAATTTAGAAATTGCTAACTTGGGTTTTATTTTTAAAAATAATATCAACCTTTAGATTTCTTCTGGATTAAGCCTGGAGATGTGATACAGAGATGAGTCAAATTTCCCATTTTAATGTTGAGATGGCCTCTATATCAGAATCTGATGGGCTTTTGATTGACATGTTCAATAATTATTCTAAATGTATGGCATCTCTGTAAAGACAAACTCAGGAAAATATCATGTTAAATTTTACACATATTGTAAACAGATTTCCTAGGGATGATAATAATTCTAGTTGACCATTGCTGTGAGGGAAATTAGACTAATGCAATAGACACCTCTATCATATAGGCAAAGTATAGTACTAAAAGAGGAAATATGTGGACAGAATGTGGATAGTCTACAAATATATAAATCAAATGAATTGAGCATGACCAGGGTACCCCCCTCCCCATACTATGTCCATAGCATGCACACACTCACAGAGCCACTACAAATCACTTTTCTTCTGCCCTTGTCAGTCTTAATGAATGGTACCATTCAGTTGCCAAGGGCAAAAATCTGGGCATCAGATGGGCACTAAGTATTCTGTTCTTTAGCATCTCTTATAAATGTTCTTTCATTATTCTGATTTTCCCCCCCTTATTCCAGAGCTTAATTATTGTGTTTTTTTGTTGTTGTTAATGTTAAACCCTTTTGATACTTCTAATTGGTCTCTCTGATCACAAAACTTCTCCTTTTTAATTTCACTCACCAGGCTCTAGCTCAGTGATCTCTCTAAAATGCTTATATTGGCAAATAGAGTCATAGACAGTGAAAATCAATAGTCAGAATAGACGAGATAAATTCTTCTAGAGAAATAATTCTTAGAATATGGAAAGGAAATGAACTAAAATCTCAGAAATGTAAGAAATAAGCTCAGTTGCTGAGAATGAGTCCAAAGTTCAGAATTTAAGGACTAATGATTGAGGATAGGCTTATTAGTAGAATTGGTTTTGAACTGATAATATCTAGAATTTTTTAATAAAAATACTAGCTCAAAATAGAAAAATATCCTTACATTGAAACATTTATAATAATTACATAAGTTACAAAATTAATAAGTTCAGGAATTATTTTGTTAAACGTATGTCTATTACGTTGATTAGCTATATGTGTCTCTTTTAATCTACTTTATGTTTGATTTTCAGTCTTGATGACTTTGCAACCGTGTTTTAATAAAATTTTGCCTTTTTCTCTTAAATATTTTACCTTTAAATCAGTCACTCACAGATATTGTAATTTTATATGTAAATCTGTGGCTCTTCAAAGCACTTGGACATCATTCATTTATTGTAATTATCTGCTAATTTTTTAATTAGTAAACTTAAAATTTATATAATTTTAAAAACACTATAGTCTTTCCTTAAAGTTTCTTAACATTTGTAACTTTGAATAGGTATTCTTACTCTCTAACATGAAGTCATCAATGCCTTGATGATATCATCTCATGATTTTGGAATGAGTGGAGGGAATCCATAGGCCACTTTAAAACATCTCTTCTTACCTGAAAAGTAGTTGGCACAGTAGTTGGCTTTAAATTTTTCCAACAGAAAGATGTAGTTGCCCAGTATGTTGCTACAGAATGGCTTTTAGGTTAGCTTGCATTTTTTATAAGCTGCCAACTTTATTCTCCCTATAGACCCCCAGCCTTTCATCACTGAAAATTTACTTTTGTGGCCGAAGCACTCTTTCCTTTGAGGTAGATGTGGCTTGCCGTGAATGCAGTAATGCCTTCCTTTATGCCATGGCCCGGTTCAGAGTGTAAACATCAGCTCTATCTCAGAAGGAACTTGAGGGATAAACTTGTGTTTTAAGGCATCGCATCATTGTAATGCATGATGCCAAGCCCTTCAGTTTTCTATGTGGTCAGTGTTCAGCCTCTTCATAACTCTGCAGTGTAGCCCTCAGCACATGCTAATCAGAGCAGGAGCAGCTTTTGCTGGTCCCGTCTCTGAGCAATGTTCTCTTGCTCTCATTGGCTATTTCCTCCTAAGAGGGCATCAATGTGATTTTTAAAAAATGTTTTTACTTCAAGTTCATTCTCTCTCTCTCTCTCTCTCTCTCTCTCTCTCTCTCTCTCTCTCTCTCAATTTTGGAGACATGGCTAAGAAGTCTAATCTCCCTCTCCGCCTCTCTGTCCCTCTCTAGTACTTGACATTTCTGTGCACACTGACCTAAATCCCGTTGCTATTATCTGTGACTCTGTCTCTCTCTGCTTCTAGAGGCCTCTGCAGTCATGTATACCCCAATAGCAGGACCGAAGTGCTGCAAATGACAGCTTCTCTAAGAGAGCTTCCAACCAATAGTTGGTGGGAGTTAATGGATATGAACCTTAAAAAAAGTTTTCTCTATTCTGCAGGTATGATTTTTGTGTCTCTACTTTGCTCCATATATTTATTAACTCTCCTTCTCTCTACTGAACAAATTTCTTAATTTCACAAGACTTCTCTTTCTCCCTTATATTTTGATCTTGTATAAATATGCAAAGGATTGCATAGAGTAATATGGTTTAATTCGTCTCTGATTCTACATCACCATTAGATTTTAGTGCCTTCCACAATCTAACTGGCAGCTGCTCAGTCAGGGTTTCGTAATTAGAGATTTTCAAGATAATTTCATGTGATCAGTTTAGCCTACAAATTAATTCACTGGGGGCACAAATCCATCACCATCCAGGGCCTTTGAGTTGCGGTTCCTTAATATGATCATAGAAAATGAATCTTCTTTCTTTCAGTGAAATTAAGGAAATAATATTCTTAACAGGTGAGTGAATAGGTAGAAGATCTAACATACCCGTAAAGAAATAATCCTCCATGAGGTGAACTTTTCAGGAAATACTTAGGCTTTCCCTGACCTGTGTCTGGCTTCGACTGAAATGGCTGAGTCATCTGATTATATGTATGTTAAATGTGTTAAAAAAGAATAACACATGTCTTTTTTATTCTCTAAACACCCAATTCAGCAAGCATAAAGACACACATAGTATGCTGAAATCATTAAGAAGCTGAACCTTGCTTATTTCTAGTAATCCCCTAACAATCCTAAATTCAGGTTAACATCCCACCAAGGAGATGTGTATTGTTTTCTTCCCATGGGCATTCCTTAGCTCAAGGCTTCCTGCTATTTCCATGCTATCCTTGGGGTATAAGGAATCTTTTTGAATCTCCGCAATCAAGATTAATTGCATAATATAATTTTTAAAAATCAAAATTAATGCAAACATACATGATAAACAAAGTAATCAAAATTTTAAATAAAGACAGGATCATTAACTATTACTACTGATTTTTCCTTTTGCCACAGGTTCTAACGTGGCTCAGAACAGTGCTGTTGGCCACATCCTGTCCCTAAACACCAAACCTGCTATTTATTTACAGAGGAGAAAGTAAGAAAGGGACTCTATATGTTAACTCTCAAAATAGTATCCAGCAAAATATGGAAGAGATTGTCTTTGGAGAAAAAAATCTCAAAAACAGCAGCCTAAACTCACATATTTAGAGCCTAATTCTGTTGAAATGCCATCTATTGAAACCTAGTGAGAAGCTTGAGACCTCACATCTTTTTGAAGAGATGATCGCTAGTCTTTATGATGCCACAGATGGGCTGAGAACATGGTGGCTTAAAGGTAGCCTCTCTATGCCTTTGGCACCTGTAGTCCATTCTCATTCATTTGTTTCCTTTATAATATTGCCTGGAATTAACCTACAAAAGTAAGGAAAGATTACAAAAAATATCAATATGCATGATGAGTACAATGTGCAAAATAATATATTATGATTTTACAATGATTATAAATTATTTTATTTAACAGCAATAATATAATTCTATATTTACCTAAGAATTACATATTATATTTCATATATTTATATGATATATACAAAATGATAGCAAAGTGAGTTTAACAATAAATAAAGATGTTTATGAGCATATTGCTACCCTATTTATGCCATGGAAAAATATTTGCCAGAACAATTCCTCACTACTAAAAATAAAATAAGTGCTAACAAAGCATAAATACTCTGAGCCAGGTACACTATTAAATATGTCAATAGGCATTAATTTATTTAATCCTCATAAATAGCCCAAATGTTGAATACCTGCATTTTACAAATGAGGTGAAGAAAACTTGACTAGGATCTGACACGCCCTATGTGGTTGATTTGGGATTTGAACCCAGGTCTTCTCACATTACTGCCTTCAGAAAAGGAATTTGGGCTGGAGGGGTCACCCGGTCCAACCTCACATTGTTCTAATCAGGAAGGTCAGGCATTTTAAGGAAATGAGGCTTCAAGAGATGGCATCTCTGCATAAAACTTTGGTAGTTTTGACTTGTAAAATGTAAATTTTCTTATTGTTTGTTAGACTTCTTCATTTTTTTCCTACTTTAAAAATCCAAATCTCTCTGAATGTGTAGCCTGAATGTTCCCTTCTCCTGTTTCATGTTAAATAAAAATGTTTTCTTAAATTTTCTGATTTTGAAATAAAAGCATGCTCATTATTCACCTAATTACTGCTAATTTTTAATTTTAGACAATGAATACATTTCACTCTTTTAATCCACTAAAGCACTTACCTTGAGAAATATATAGACATTTTAATATCAGGCCATATGTAGCCAAAAGTGTATTCTGATGAAAGAAAAGCAACATACATAAATTATCCAGCAAGAAAACATCCCATTAACTATAGATAGCTGACCTTCATTGCATACAAAATGATTTATAATGTAGGCTGTTTTTGCAAAAGAAATTTTAGGAGAGGCCACAGTTGTCTAGATTTTGGCAGTGGTTTGGAGTCATTTTGTAATTGAGCATTAGATTTAGAATTCAATAACATCAACAATATATTCAGATTTTATCTTAATTGGATGCAATTAGACCAAGGTGTGCTTTTCATAAAATTAAAGATCTGAAGCACAGTGATATCAAAGACACCAATGTTCTGTGTTTTGCTAGATGAAATAAATTGAACTTTTATATGCTATTGGGATTTCTACATATTTATGGAGATAAATGCTAGTAGTTCATATTCTCCTTGATTTTTCCTTCACAGGGTTTAGGAGAGAAAAAAATATATTTTATATATAAAAACCTGAAAATTCATTTTTCATTCATTCATTCGTGCATTCACTCATTCATTTAACAAATATATTTTGAAGACCACTAAGTGCCATACATTATTCTCTAGGGACAGCCTAGGGGATATTCATGAAATTTCTTGACATTTGTGGAAGATTAAAAATAATAATGGAGATACATATATTTAATAAAATAGAATATATTTTATATATAGTCTACATATATGTACTATATATACATTACATAAGTACATAGTATATAAGATAGATAGATAGATAGATAGATATAGATAGATAGACAGAAAATAGGTGATAGGTAGAGATACTATATATTCTATCTATAGTCCCTACTTTGGAACTCCATAATGAAACAGCTTAGGAATAAAGAGAAAATTCAACTGGAAAATGCTGGAGTGGAAACAATAAAATTTCAGTTAAAGTTAGGAGATAAAATTAATATAGTTGTGAGGAGTAAATAGAAATGAGATATTTGTTTATCAAGGAAGAAAAAAAAAACAGTGAATACATTCTGGAGTAAGATGAACAAAGGACCTTTGGAGGAAAAAGTAAGCAGAGAACACGTAGGGATTGGAAGCTAAAGAGAGAAAGGAAATGACCAGAGAGATGGGACTTGTAGGTGACTTAATATAGTTCTCACAATAACTCTATCAGATAATCAGTAGTATTCCCATCTGTAATTAAGTTTCCTAGGATAACAGGGTCTGGGATTTGACCACAGTCTATGTAATTGTGCGATACAGTAGAGACTAATTTTTAAGGGGGTGACTTTAGATTCAAACTAAATTCTACCTCTGCCACTTACTTGGTATAAAAATTTGATAAAGTTGCTTAATCTCTCTATATCAGAGTTTCATTATCTGTAAAGTGGGGCAATAACAGCATTTACTACAATAAGCAGGTTTTTTTCTTTATTGATTAAGGTATTGCATATGTGTCCTTATCCCTCCACTGCCCCCTTCATCCCCCTGCTCATGCCAAAGGACTTGTATGCATGCATATAAGCATAACCAATGGACACAGACAGTAGGGGGGGTGAGGGCAATAAGCAGTTTTGAGGATCAAATTGGTAATTCATTTTTATCTGCTGAGAAAAATGTTTGGAATATATAAGCGCTCAATTGAACTTAGCTGATGATCTTTCTATTGCTTATAATTTGGCCCTACTTTGTCTTTTAGTAGCATGAGGGGGGGAATTCATACTGTGGGGGGAAAAAATCATGTTCAATCACTAGAGAGGGGCTATGACAGCCGGCTCTGCCAGGATTTCTCTCAGGTACATGGTCAGGGAGAGGGATTACTGACATCGTTTGTCAGAATCTAACTGGACTGTAACTAGTAGGCAGGTTTACTGTGGATTGAAAAGGGAATACCCGTGGGATCTTCCATTGCATTTCCCCTTCCATGTGGCAGGAAGACCAAGGTAAGGCCTCCCTCTATCTTTAGGGTAAAATAACTAACCTGTTCTTTCTTTCTACATCGCTTTTGCATATAGCTGGGTGCGCAGCTATGTAGATTGGGTCATTTTGTCCACAGGTCCCTCCCTACCTCCACCTTGTTAAGTTCTGTATTGTTTACCTTTTCCGAGATGTACCGAGACAGTGTGCTGAAATCATCTGATATTTATTTGGTCCCAAGAGGAGGTGGACATTGTGCAGCTAGCTTGGGGTCGCATATTCCGACTCGGCCTTGGGATAGCAGCTGGTTGTGGGACATTGACCTTCACCCTCATGTTGTTCCCTGTGTGTTGAGTACACTTGAAGCTATGGGGGAGCGGGCAGATGCAGGCCTGGTCTTCCCTCCATCCAGAAGCTCTCACTCAGTCTCTAAATGTGACCTGTTTTTCTATTGTTCCCTGACTCCCTCGAATTCCTTTTTTTTTTTCTCTTTCAGAGTGCTTCAACTCTGAATATGCAAATGCCTACTGAAGGGAAAAAAGTTTTACAAGCACAATTATCTGTGTGCTGAAATTTTAATTGAACAGACTTCCATTAAAATAATATAGTGTTGAATAAAGTAATCATTTTATCATTATTTATAAAAAAGTGTTCCATATTTTTGCTTGTGTTATATGGCAATATAAAAGCATGGAAATGTATTAATTTCTAGTTTTAGTGCAAAATTAAAAATTTAAAATATAATCACTTCTTAAATAAAATTGCAGTTTCTTTTTTTTCTTTATTATATCATCTGTTCAGCTTTGATTATTATTTTATTTAAAAAAATCTTTATTGTTGGAAGTATTACATATGTCCCCCTTTTTTTTTTTCTATCATTGACCCCTGAAAGCCAGTCCACCCCAGGCCTCCACCACCCTATTGTCTGTGTCCATGGATTATGCATATATCCATACAACTTCTTTGGTTGATCTTTTCCCCTTACCCCACCCCTGCTTTCCTCTGAGATTACACAGTCTGTTCCATGCTTCTATGTCTCTGGATCTGTTTTGTTCAACAGTTTTATTTTGTTCATTAGATTCCACATATGAGTGAGATCATGTGATTGATACTCGTCTTTCTCTGACTGGCTTATTTCGCTTAGCACAGTACTCTCCAGGTCCCTCCATGCTCATTTTGTTTTAATAATAATAAATTATATTCTTAACATTTATTTATTTTAATATTATTATTTATCATTCAATATGTGTCACTTTTAAACTATATATATGTATATATATAAATATATATAGCTACAGTTTTTTTAAACTATAAGATTAGAAAAGTTAGATTTATCTGTAAGATTTTTCTTCACTTTCGTCTCCTTGAAATTTAAAATACAAAGACTCTTTTTGTTTACTGTCATCAGAAGCAGAATTGTGATTATCATTAGCAATTATATTTAAGATACTCTTCAGATCCCACTCTTTTCAATTTGTAACACAAATTCGACATTTACCCTCCAGATCAGGACCCTTAGGAGAGACGTCTGTAGCTCTGCCTGCCTCAGAACTGGGTGGCTTCTACCTTGGAAGCACTTATGCTAACCAAACTATTTACACCTGCTGAACCCCCTCTCCATCCATCATCAATCAATCAGCAATCAGGCAGCTACTTGATAATTAGTCAAGTGGAGGGAAAACACTTCAAAGAACTAAAAATACTTTCCCCAGTGACTCTGTGCATAAAATAATTATTTTCACTCTATTAATCCACTTACATGTTTCTGTGCAGTAGGGACTCTAAAAAGTGCTGGGCACATAAGTATAATTCACTGTATGATATGCTGCTTTACTCGGTTACTAGGAAAGCTACGCATGACAAATGCAGACAATTCCAAGGTATTACATATGTAATATATATTTTTTCATTTTATGCCTATTGCCTTTATCACCTTTCTTGATAAAAGAAGAGTTTATAAAACAAAAAGGAGGCATGTAGACAGAAAGTCCCTAGAGCTATTTGGTGTTCAGTGCCAAACAATGCTTGGACAATGTTGGGTACATGGTTATTGAAACCTCACAAATATCATATAAAAAGGTACTATTTTTTTATCAGCAAACTTTACAGAGGAAATCTGAGACAGAGAGATTAAGTGATTTAGCCAAGATCATACAGCTGATAAGTGGCATTGCTGAAATTCTAACTGAGACAGCTTGGCTCCAGATTCCATATCCTGGACCACAGGGACTGGTAAGATAAAACTACATGAAGGGTTAGACACACACAAGCATGTCAATGGGAAACTAAGGGTGTCTGCTGTTCTGGTGAGTGTCTATGTCATTGGAAGCCTTATACCAGTACTTATTTTCACCAAGTATCACATATGGAGATGATCTCTACCAATAAGATAATAATAACAGTAAAGATAATAATAGTAAAAGTAGTAATACTTAATAACTGAGTGTTACTCTGTGTAAGACACTACACAGTTCTTTACACGTTTCCCCTCCTGTGAGAGTTTGCAGGGCCCAACTCATATTTCAAGGTTATATTCTTCATCACTGCTCATTACAGCAGTGAGCAGATGACTGCTCATTATTTACAGAACTAGGGGCCCAGTGCACAAATTCATGCACCTTGAAAGGAACTGTGGGCCATGAGGCTGTGGTGGGCACAGAGGCAGGTCTCGACCCATCCTCCATGCCCCCGCCTGGCCCATCCCGCCATAGCCCCCAGCCCCCTGTCTGCCAGCAGCGCCACTCCCGCCACTGCCACTCCCATGTGCTGATGATGCTGGCCTTGCTTGCACTTGCTGATGGCGCAGAGCGATTGGGGGTGGCGCTGGCAGCGGGTGGGAGCAGGGCGAGCACCTGGCGGGATCGTGGTACGTGAAAGCAAAGAATTTTCAGTAACCACCAGAGGCTCACCCTGATGACAGCAACCAGCGCCCCACCTGGCCTGGCACTCCTATTCACCTGCCCCACCATCCTGCTGCAGCCAACACCGGCCATGTTCCGCACTCTGCTGCCAATGCCTGCCATGTTCTGTGTGCACCCCCTGGTGGTCAGTGCACATCAGAACGACCGGTTGTCATTTGTTTGGTTGTTGTGCCATTCGGTCTATTTGCATAGTAGGTTTTTATATCCTAATAATAAAAGCTCAGTGACCGAATGGCAGAATGACCAGAACAACCAGAGACCAGAATGACTGTGGTCCCTCCCCAGGCTGGCCCCACTCCCTAGCAGGGACCCCCACCTGGATCCGGGGCCCTCATCAGGGCAGGCTGGCCAGCCCCAACACATACACCGGGCCTCTATCTTATATAATAAAAAGGTAATATGCAAATTGCCCCTAATGACGAAATGACCAGAACAACCGGTCAACCAGTCACTATTAGGTGCACTGACCACCCCCCCTTCCCCGATCTCTTTCCCTGACCGGTAGGTTCTAATCACCTGATGGTGAATGGGGAACCGGGGATGGGTGGTGGGGAACACGGGTGGTACCAGGCCAAGGCCCCTGCCCCACCAGTCACCCCACACACAGGGGCAGAACTGGCGAGCTGGTGGAAACAGCTGACCTCTTGATCCCTTCTCCTGGCTGTCAGGCTCCGATTGCCCAATGGCCAATGGGGAACTGAGGGTGGCGGGGGGGGGGGGGGGGGGGGCTGGTGCAGGCAGCTGGGGAAGATGGCCCTGATCACAGGCCAGGCCTAGGGCCTATACCTGCACATGAATTTCATGCGCCAGGCCTCTAATATATGGATAATTACCTTTAAGTTACCAATTTTCAAAAACTAGGTGAAAAACTTTCAGTATGACTCATTATAATATTACTTCACAGATTTTCACTTTCAGTTGGATCTGTATGTCTCTAAGTTTTGGAATTGACTCCCTCCCCCAACTCCCACCAAGTGTTTTCACAGAACACCAAACATGGAGAGAAGCTTTTGGTAGAAGAATCTTTATGCTTGACTTTTGTCAACACTTCACTAGCAATTTTAATTGCTACAGATATTTATGTACACACAGATATATCAACTCTGCATTTGATAACTGCAGAAACCATTGCATTTACTGGCTGAGAATATATAAATTAGTGTGAGGTGTGAGTTAGAAAAGATATAATGCATATATCTACTTCACTTCGTCGGTTCCCATGACATTGGAGAGATCCAGCATGTATTTTAAATATCTGCCCTATGATTTTAATAAACGTAACTTGCCCAGCAGCTGTGCAAGCATGTCTAATGAGGCTATTTGTTTCTGCAACACAGTATCTTTTACATAGAGATACAAATACAAAGAGACCAGAAGCTTGGAAAATGTATAGATGTATTTCACATGCATGTTCTAAGAATTATTTTCTATTTTCCTACACTTATAACTTAATGGAGTAATCTTTCCAATCTTTGTAAATTAACACACTTTTTCTCCGTAATTATTCTTTTCTTTATAAACACCAATATACTATGACAATAAAATAAAATATTGTGAGGGGGGAAATGAGGAATAAATAATACCATAGCAAGCTGATACTTTTTATCTTTTGAATTACCACTTATTTTTAGAAGAAGAAACTTTGAAAAAAAACACTCTTTAAATATTTAGGCTTGTATGCCTTTCTGAGTAGATACCATTTCCAAATGTAGAACTTTAAAAGGGAAAATATTGATTTTTTTGTTTTGTTTTCTGAGATAGGAATCATTTGTTATCCTTAAATATTTGTGTATGTACTTATACTGTCCCAGGTACTAATTCTCTTTTCTGATGTATTTACATGCAGAGAAAAAACAAAATAATATTTTAAAGCAGGACTTAGGAAGAAAAAGTGAAAAAAAGGTGGGGAGAAAAAGGAAGGAGGGGGGACAATATAGATGTCTCACAAGCCAAACACTTATGCCTCATTCATATATATTATATATAAATTTATATATATAAATTTAATAGTATATATAAATTTAGTAGTATATAAATTTAGTAGTGAGAAGAATTTTATAGACAAAACAGTCAGTCCTAGGGAATAAAGAGAGGGTCCATGGGAGAGAAATGCATAAATGGGGGCTTAGAAACACCAAAATACAAGTATTTATCTTACAGAGGATAGAGAAATGCCACATGATAAGGGCCGGGGGGGGGGGGGGGGGGCGGGGAGGAAGACATACATTCACAGAGAATAACTAAAAGTCACAAGAAATCAGGAAAAAATAAAAAATATTTTCACAGAGGATAGAAGAATGTTGAAAGATAAGGGGAGAGAAAATAGGGGGGCACCACATGGGCTTTGAGCTTTGAAATCAATACTATGTAGTGGAGTGACCAATGAAGAAAGCAAGGGGATCCTAAATTAAGGAAGGTCCAATTAGGAAGGGTCAGGATCAGACAAAGATCAGGCATATATAAACCAGAGACAAAGAGACACAAGGCAGATTTACATATTTTAGATTTTTGGATTTAGATTTTTTCCCATTAGAGAGAGAGAGAGAGAAAGAGAGAGAGAGAGAGCAGGCTTTTCCCATTTGGGCCCCTCCCCCCCCAGGGGTCACCTTTGGGGACACCCTGCCCAGATGGAGTTTGTATATGCTTCCAATAAACTTCTACATTTTTATTAAGGAAATCTGTTAGTCCACAAATTTATTCTTCAACTTCACCAGACAAGGACCCACTAGAAGTCTGCACCCTGAAACCCACATTTCAGTAGCAATCAAAGCCAGAATAAAAGCTTCTTATATGCTTTAAAACAAGTGCATAAAACTTAATCTCATAATTACCAAAACTCTACCAGATTTCTTATGATGTTAGCTCAGATAGAGATCCAACAAGGTTAAGTAGGAAAGGAAAGAGATAAATGAGAAAATCAGAGGATGTACAAGCAACAGACATGTGCAGAAAGTGACAGCAAAAGAAGCATTGAGCTTAGGGCAGAAATAAAGAGATACAGACATTGCAAAGGGTCAATAAACCTTGGGGAAATAGGAGTAAATGTTAACACTGAAAACACATAAGCACTTGTGTCTGACATGTTCATTTCTTACTAAATGTGTGATGTTTCACAATATATTTATCTGAGCATCATTTTTCACATAAAATAATAGTATTGATAGCAACTATTTTAATGCTTTTTTATAATTAAATGGTATAATTATGTAAAAGTGCTAGCACAGAGAATATTTTAAAGATACATTGCAAAAATTATTTCACATTATTGATGAAGAGTAATGTAAAAATAATACCTAACACTATATTTACAGGACTGATTAGAGAGAAAGAGAGAGAGAAAATAACGATGAAGATAAAATTTAAAAAAAGAGAAAAATCAGAGTTAGGCATATTTCTAAAGAGAAAGAGACACAAAGTTAATTTTAACTCAAGAGATACATTCTTCAAAATACAGCAAATCAGTATAATTTAACGTTATGTATGCTATCTCAAAAAGTACAAATTATCCTGACTGGATTTTGGGAATACACAAACTTGATGTCTGTTACGGTAAAGAAAGGCCAAGATCAAAGTCATATTTACTGTTTTTCCCTTTAGTTGAAGAAAATAGAGTCCCTCAGAGTAAAAGAAAAAGTCAGCTTTGCAGGAGTTTGCCAGTGAAAGTTCCTGTTCTCCAACCTATGACCAGGAGTAGCTGAACGTTCAGAAGATCTATCTTTTTTCTTCTTGTCAGTGGGAACTTGCTAACATTTTCTGCTCTGAGAATTAGAACATGTGGTTTGTGTTTTTGCCAACAATGAAAATAATAATGTTTTCAAAGAGAAGCCTTCAGCTATTTCCACCAAAGGCTTTTAAAGTCATTTTTCATCTGCACAATTATAAATTGAGATCCCAGTTTTTAATTTTTGTCTTACAGATCAGACTGCATTAAATAGAGAGCTACATTGAGTTCAGTATTCATAAGCCCTCCATTTTAAAAGTTCAAAATTTTAGCCTTTTTTTGAAATGTTGGATACTTTTGGAATGGATATTTAATTTAAATATCTCCAAATTTCAGTGAGAAACTATATAAATAAGTAAATTTAAAAGAAAGACATTCTTAAATGGTGTCATGTGCTGAATAAATGATGAGTAAATTTGCTTTGAGGATATCTAAATAGCAGGTAAATGTGGAAGCATTGGCATTTTGACCCACAAAACATTGCATTTAATATATGTCTGAGCATATCGAATTTAATTAAGAATTGATTTAACTAAAGAAAACTGCTATTTTTATTAAGCATTTGGGTTTTGCTCTTAAGTTATAAGCTAGATTTATGTGTTTTTTTCCAAGTCATAATGTCTGCTTAATTGTTATGTTTCTAAACAGTTGTTGGAATACAATGTTGTGTTAGGACCTACCCAAAGGTGGTTTTGCCCAGTTTAAACTTCCAAAGGTTTGAGGAGGAAGACCTGCAAAGCAGTTCCTCTGGGATGACAGCTCCAACTCCGTTTTAAAGTGGCTCCTTTATATTATTTTTATCATCATCATCATCATATTTAAAATCTGATACCAATCTAGATAGCATCTACACTGTAGAAAGAATTGTGCTAAGGGAAGAGAGAGGGAAGTTACAAATAAATAAATACATACACAGAGACCTATATTTATTTTTATATTTATTTAAAAATTTACCAGCTATACAAAGACAAGCAATAAATGCAATGCTATTGTTTCCAAATTCCTAAGCAGAGCTCTTTGTGCCCATTCTGTGCGAACTCTGTCACTGTGCAGGATAATTGAGTGCCATTGTAACGCACAGCTTTATCCTGCTCAGAAACCTTCAGGAATTAGCAATAAAGGCAAATCATGCGTCAGATATTATAGCAACTCCTAGGAAAAGAACTTAAAAAAATAAGAATTTTGACATGCTACTTTCGGAATACATATCATCGAATCTACACTCACGGACAATATTTTAACTATTCTTCCAAAAGAAAGAGATAGCATTAAAGTAGTTAAGTGATCTGATTTTGCTTTTTGGTTTATTCTCAAAGTACTTTTGGGTGTTTGTGTGTGTACAGTGCCATGTTCTCAGTTTCTTTTATTCACCAGTGATAATACTACTTCTCTACTTCAAACCTAGATCTCTATTTTGGTATTCTACTCAGAAACGTTCCATTTGATCTGATTTCTCTCAACCTTTCACTCAATCAAGTGATGTTCTCATTTCAAAATGCTAATGTTCAGCTTTATAGAGCAGGGTTGAGAACCTGTAACAATTCCATTTATCTGTGGTAACTAGTTTAGTTTTTTTTTTGTTTTTTTTTTTTTAAAAAGGTCCTTTACCATAAAGAGTAATAATCAGTCTCAGGGTTTTTGTTTTTTAAGTTCTTAGTTTATTAATCCACTCATGAAAAATCTGCACGATGATGATGGAAAAAAATAAATTAAAAGAAAAAACAAAACTAACATAAAATAATATATTGTTGAAGGTAAAAAATAAACACTCTCAGCAGATGCAAAAATAAACACACCATCATTTAAAATACCTTTCTTTCTCTTTGTGCTGTATTTTTATATTGTTTATCAGCCACTTAGGGCCTGTTTCTGTAGGTCTCAACAACTCTTATGTACAATCATTTTACTATCCCCAAATAAGTATCAGTTAAATCATTCAACCAATAAATAGTTTAAATAGTTAATGTTTGAGAAATGTTTTGTTGAAATAACTTTCTACACTCAAATGTAGCTGTTCCTGTTGATGGTGCCATATCAGCAAATGAAAACTAGATAACTTTCCTGTCCCTTTATGTTCCACGTGACTAGAAACACAGTGTATCCAGTCATCCATCCCCAAACGCCAAGACAACTCTGATCCCAAACAAAACGGACATCGTGGCCCCAGCCATTCAGATTATTTTGTTTGTCTCTTGTTCTTTATTCTTCATACTATTAAAGCATTCTGTCTTCAACCCATCTTGCAGTTCTCTCAAAGGAGACTGTCTACTTCATGAAATGTTAAATGCACCTAAATTGTCTTCTTCAATCATTTTTTCACAATTTTTAAATTTAAAAACCTATGAAGTGTTTAGTCTAATTAAAAGTTTATGTCTAGTGCCCGGCTGGCATGTTTGAGTGTCAACTTATGAACCAGAAGGTCACGGTTCTGTTCCAGTCAGGGCACATGCCCTGGTTGTGGGCTCAATCCCCAGTGTGGGGTGTGCAGGAGGCAAACTATCAATGATTCTCTCTCATCATTGATTATTCTTTCTCTCTCTCCCTCTCCCTTCCTCTCTGAAATCAATAAAATTATATATATATATATATATATATATATATATATATATATCCATATGTATGTATGTGTGTGTGTGTGTGTATTTTAAAAAGTTTGTGTCTAGTTATGTTTCTTCTCAAGGAGAAGTTAGAAATTTAGAGCACCTAAGTCTTTAGTATACTGTGCTGGCATTTAGAAAATTTTAGTAGAAATGCAGTATCTATTTATTTATTTATTCAAATCATGCTTTTAGAACATCTATATATCAAGTATTTTAGTAGAAAATGGGTTTTTAGTAGTGAACTATATGAAATGTTTCTTTCTTTATAGTGGTACTTATTTAGAATTGATTCATTTGTCCATTCCTATGTTATTTGCGTTCATTTATTATAAGCCTTTTTATTCAGCATTAATTATATAAATCATCTGGAAATGTATGTATAAGCATTTTGTGTGTGTGCTTTATTTTAACCATAAAATTCATTTGGGCATAAATTTTCAAATCCCTGTCTTAAGATTGGTTATAAAACTGTACAATTTAGATATCAATGGCAAAAGAAAAAAATGAAAACCAGCAAAATGGTACAATGTTTAATTCATTTAATTTAAATTTCTTATTCCTAATTGTGACTATAATTATTTCACATTTTCTTATTAAATTTCCCATTCTTTACAAATGGATACTGGTATACATGGTAGACTTGCACATGTATATACAGATGACAACTCTGTTATGAACAATATTTTTCCTGAAATTCAAAGCAAAGAGGCATGATGGTAGTTATTTCACTGAGAATGAAATAAAAACCTTTGAAGGCAGAGATATGTTTTTATATTGAATAATTAGTCTCTTTTACAGGTATGCTTTATGTCATTAATGCCATAGACAAAGTAAAGGACAAGTAAGATACTTTTTAACTCAAATGAATGTTCATACTCTAATAGCTTAAGTCAGTTTTACTGATACATGCACTCATGTCAGGATTCTCTTAAATGATGATAATGTGGATACTGGAAGGCCAGTCATATTTAATAAGGCATATGGCCCTGATGGCCTATTTGGGAGTTTGAATACTGGAATGTTTAGTTGGCACCAGGAAGTATGGGATAATGCCAAGCCCTTTTCATATATATGAAGTGCCACATTCATGATCTCTACACCGTCTGTTGGTTATTACTGAGATGGAAAATAGAGCAAGGTTAAATGTTTCTCTCTCAAATTTAAAAAAAAAAATTAAGCCAAACAAAAGGTCTAATTCTCTCTTGAAACAATGTCGTTAAGCTGATTTATACAAAAATACAAGATATTCTATTTTGACTAAAGTGTGGGTATATATTTCACTGTGAAAGTTTACCACGATGCCGGCTATTACTATTTTAGAAATTTAGACAATCACTGAAAACATTTTTTTTCATAAAATATACTATAGTTTTATATTTTTGTGATTTTAGGAAAATTTTCTGGCAAAGTTTAGAGTGATCAGCATAGAGAGGGGGGAGTGACTTCACTTCAGAACCTGGTCATAAATATTATACATTTCATGAGTCATGTGAGAGACCTCCTTGTACCAATTTTTCAAATTCTTAAACATTACTTTTGTATGCTTTTCTCTTGCTTTCAATGACTTTGATTAGATAAGTTATATTGGTAGGGCCCAAATTTTTATTTTATTTATTTATTTTTTTAGTTATACTTTATTTTTATTGATTTCAGAGAGGAAAGAAGAGAGTGAGATAGAAACATCAATGATGAGAGAGACTCATTGCTTGGCTGCCACCTGCACAACCCCTACTGGGGATCGAGCCCACAATCTGGGCATGTGTCCTGACCAGGAATCCAATGGTGACCTCCTGGTTCATAGGACTGTGTTTAACCACTGAGCGACACCGGCCAGGTCCCGATTTTTATTTTAAACCTATTTGCATACTCCCCTTTGAAAACATCTTACATATTAGCATTGTTGCTCCAGAAACGTAGCTATACATTTCCTATTTATTCCTTTCGCCCTCTGAGTTCTCATTCAGGCACTATTTCAACAGGGTGAAAGGCAAGGGAATATAGTGGTCTTAGAGCAAGACTCCCTGAGTTTGAATCTCAGCTCTATTAGCAACAGGGTATGTCAGAATCTGTTTGAGCCCAATATCTTTATCTATGAATAATAGTGGACAGTGACTGTGAGGAATAAATGAGATTAATATAATGAAATATAAGGAATGTAAGTAAATCATAAAAGCAGTTTCTATAGTAAACCGTACTTATGATCATTAATGATAATTTGCATTCCATGAGTTCCCTAATATGGATTAACCCAAAGTAGTTGTGGGATTTTAGTTTCCTGATTTCAACAAGGAACATGGAATGTTTATAAATCAGTACAAAATGTATTTATCAAAAAAGATGTGAAGTTAATTGAGCGAGGGAGAGAGATATTTGTTTGGAAAGATATTTTTGATGTTCTACCTGAATTCCCACTTTCTTGGTAGAGGGTTAAAAAAATAGATGTTAACCCTAGCTGGTTTGGCTCAGTGGATAGAGCATTGACTAGTGGACTGGAGGGTCCCGGGTTCAATTCCAGTCAAGGGTACATGCTTGGGTTGCAGGCTCGATCCCCAGTAGGGGACGTGCAGGAGGCAGCTGATCAATGATTCTCTCTCATCATCGATGTTTCTATCTCTATCTTCCTCTCCCTTCCTCTCTGAAATCAATGAAAATGTTTTTAAAAAATAGATGTTACCCGAGTTCCTTTAGCCATTTCATTTATATATTCAAGTTTTCTTTTTAACCTTTGTATTTAATCAATGTTATATTTTTCTACTCAAAGATCATAGTTTTGTTTTGTTTTCTCTAGTGTAGTGATAAAATTTATGTCATGTTCCCATTGAAGGCTCAGTTGCATTCACATAGCATAGGGCTGAATATTCAGAATATACTGAAATGGAAACAACAACAACAAAACAAACCTAAAAACATTAGTTCCAAATGCTGTGATTATGTATTTGTTCTACACAGGGCTGCTTTACTAAATTCTTCTGCTGAGCTTTGACCTTCCATTTTTCCATTGCAGTTCTGAATTCAGCTAGAGAGGACTCTAAGCTAATATGGAGATTCAAACAAATTAGAAGAGCTATGTTAGAATGGAACCAGTCCTGCCCGGCTGGTGTTGCTCAGTGGTTAAACATTGACCTATGAACCAGGAAGTCAAGGCTTGATTCCCAGTCAGGGCACATGCCCGGGTAGCTGGATATCTCCCCAGGAGAGGGCGTGCAGGAGGCTTCTGATCATTGATGATTCTCTCTCATCATTGATGTTTCTATCTCTCTCTCCCTCTCCCTTCCTCTCTGAAATCAATAAAAATATATTTTTTTAAAAAAGAAAAGAAAAAAGTGGAAACAGTCCTGAATCATGAAAGGAAGAGTTGCAGGTACTGAGAATATTTTACCTAATGGAGAGAAGGCATCACAGAGGGTGACCATACATCCCGGTTTCCCTGCTATAGTAGAGGTTTATACCTATTATTCTAGCATAAGTTTTAATGCTAGGCCTTTTACACACAAATGCATCTCAGTTTTGCCAACAAATTATATGGCAACCCTACAGATAAGGTACATAACTGCTTTTAGTTGCTTGAAAGATTGTCACATGGAGAAGACATAGGATCTAAGTGTGTATGAGCCAGGGATAGAAATAGCTCAGTGATTTGAAGCTTTAAGAACCCACCTTTTTGAATCAGTTTAGAAAGATATTTTAAAGTTCAGAAATAGCTTCTGTTCGAAGAGGAGGAACTACTGCCATTGGAGATGTTTAAATATAGAAACATGACTTGTCAGGTTTGTCAAGGGGTGTCAAGCATCAGATGGATCATTGAATTAAAGGACATGTAAGTTTCCTTGTAAATTTTAGTCTTTGAATACTAAACATAAGAAAAATAAGAATAGCACTATTACTTGAGTACTATTATCGAATTCTTGTAGTTAATATTTATTTATTTTTTATATTTTTATTGATTTTAGAGAGGAAGGGTGAGGGAGAGAGAGAAACATCAGTGATGAGAGAGAATCATTGATCAGCTGCCTCCTGCAAGTCCCCTACTAGGGATCAAGCCCGCAAACCCGTCATGTGCCCTGAACAGGAATTGAACCAGTAATCTCTTGGTTCCTGGGTCGATGTTCAAATACCAAGCCACACCCAGCCAGGCTGTAGTTTAACATTTAATTATTCCTCTAAATTTATGAGAGACAACATCCTTATCTATACTTTTCCGCTTTGTTAATGAAGAAACTGAAGTTTAGTGTGGTTAAGTAAGTTGGCCACAGTCACTATACATTCTGTAGCAGTGGTTGGGTTCAAATCCTGGCATCTGTCCCATAACTATACTACTGACCATGTTTATTATCATTAATATGACTGAAATACCATAAATATTTATAGTATTGATATTTTTTATTGAGTACTCACTATATCCAGGCACTCCGACATACACTTTATATATCTCCTTCTTACAAGAACCTTATGAAATATTTATTTTACAAATTTTGAAACCGCTATTTAATGTTTATTAACAGCAAGATAGATTTGTTTAATATGTATAAGTTCTAGGTAAAATTTTTGCATATTAATTCCTCTATCTTTTCTATTATACTTTCATAATTACTATACCAATGAAAATAAAATTACTTAAGTGGATAGTTCACTTCATAAGTTTTTAGCTCTAAAAATAAGAAAATAAAGTAATTCAGATTAATTTAGCATCCCTGTCTCCAACAAACAAAAGAAAATAAAACAAAAAAACCCAAGGATGTCTGGGATACAAATTAGTTTAATTTTTGAAGATAACAATAGTTACAATTGCTCAAATAATTTATTAATCAATTTTTCTATGTCCTGTTACTAGTTCTTAGATTCGCACACATTGAGTTCTCTTGTTCCCTAGCATATTGAACAAGTATCCTTTATGTGGCCTCTCTTATTTTGAGTAAACACTTGCAACACATTGTTTTAATCTTTGTCAAGCAAACAATGGTCATTGTATTTCTAATCTTTTTTGAAATCTTTGGAAAGGATTCATTCTTATTCATTTATTTATTTTAAATTTTATTGGGGTGACATTAGGCTTCATGTGTGGATTACTAATTTAAAAAATCCGTATATAGGACCAATATACACTGGAAAATTTGCTTGGAGCATGGGGAGATTTGTGCAGTGAAATGCATGTGAATTCCATCAGAAGGAATTTAATTTCTTGTCTGTTATAGAAAAGAGAGGAATCACCTCTCCTGATCCTAGTGATATTCTGTTCTATCTAGTGAAGGAAAAATTAAGATTGTGACTTGAAGGCAGAATGTGCTTCACACAAATATACAGGTATTAAATACAGGGGTGGGCAAAAGTAAGTTTATAGTTGTTCACATGGAATATAATACAATACTTAATAAATAATACAAGAATAAACTGTGTTTCACATACTCACAACCACAACCCTACTTTTTCTCACCCCTATATATAATGTTGAATAGGAGGTTTTGAAGTCAATATCTCAAGAAAAAGACAATAGACACCATGACTTAATTTCCAGAATGAACCTTTCAGATGGTGATAATTTTGTCTGACTATTCTTGCAAAAAAATAAATAAATAAAAGGGAGTAAATTAATTGATCAACATGGCAAAATTAGAATGAAAAATGCGTTGATCTAAAGCATACACTGTTTAACACAAATATAGCGTGTTGAACTATATTTGATTTACTTTTAAGTGACTTTCCCTGAAATTGTTGGGGCTAATAGATCTATTTATCCTTTTTATGGATAAAATATTTAGATGTAAAATTAGATTAAGTAAATATCTCTGGAATATCATATACATGAAAAAAAGTTTCAAGAGAAAAATCTTTCAAAACAAATATTTGATTTAAAAAAACATGGACTTACATTTAAAGACTGACTTTTTTTAGAAATTAATTTCCTATTGAGAATATTTTTATAGTCAAGTCATCTCAGTTAACAGCATGAGAACAAAACGTTATTCTGCTCCCCTGGAGACATACTCTAACATTGTAGTATGTTTTTACATATACATTTTCTATTTTTAATACTTTGTACAGCTCAATTACACAGTGTCACTGCAGGACACAGGTGCCTCTTCAATTCCTCTGTATTGTATTTGACACTCTACTTTCAACAAATTGTAGAGGATCTCCAGTGCATTAAAAAAATAAAATCTGTGAGAGTGGGGATCAGTAACAGGGTCAAAACCTAAAAGGTAACAGCAATATAAAAAGACTAATAAGGTAGGAAGTTGAGTGGTAAATAAATTTGAAGCTTTATCTAGAAAACAGAATATGCATAGTGAATGTGATTCTTTGTGATATCCCTCTTAGGTTTCTATCAAACTCCTGATGACTTTAGCTCTAAAAGTTCGATTGATTTAGTCACTCATGTCGTCTCTGCAGCCTCTCAGTAGATTGCTTGACTGCTACGGTTTTCTCCACATAAACACGCAGCCTGCTGGAAGGAGCATCAGTCTTCTTTGCCGAAGGTCATGCCTGTGTGCTTAAACCCCTCATCAGCTGTTTCCACCTAAAGATAACACTTTACTCTCCAGCAAGTGCTGTTTTCACCTTGGATTTTCACTTTAAATGACTAGATATTATCCAAAGATCTTTATCTTTTGTGACATCCATTAATGCATCCACATATTTTTTTTCCAAGTTAAGAATAATAGGCTAATTTTTTTTTTTTTGCACTTTGCATGAAACTGTAAAACTTTCTTTTTCAAAGACAACATATGCAGGGGTATTCATTACTCCACCAAAATAGATCTGATATTTTGGTACCCACAATTCTCCATCTGTATGCCAGATGCTTGAAGTCATGTGGTACTGCTCATATTTTAAACAAATAAATGTGAAATATGCAAGATGAGTAAAGGGCAGTGTTAATGTTTTACATATGTGCCACCATTATTCAGTACTATATTAATCTTTCTTGAGATTTTAAATATCACTTGAAAAATTAATGCTGCAATACTGGAGAATATATATATGGAAAATAAATCAACATACTTAACTTCTTAGTACTAATCTCATGCATGGTAACATTGGAAATTTTTGTAAGGCAAAGAACATACACTTTGTATTGACATGAAACACAAAATATAAAAAGTTATTTTAATTGTGGATACATTTTATATGAAGAATTGCCTTCTTGATTTCAATAAGATTTTTTAAAAATTATTTATTAGAATATGTTAAATTAGATAAACATTTTTATAAATTCAACTTCAAAAATTGTTAGGAAAACAAAATCTTAGTAACAAATGTATAACATGTAGGTTGATGCAACTTAAAATCATTATAAACATATTTCTGTATATTTTCTTATCATTTTAAAAGTTGACATTTTTTATGTCCTCTTTGTTGATATCTTGTAATAAGCATAGTTGTTGAGATAGGTTATTTATCCTATTAAGTTATTATATGCTTTTGCTGTTCTTTGATTAGTTTCCTCTTTCTTACATCAAAATTCTATTAAATAACTTGTTAAATGGATTACCTGCCTATAAATTTATTCTTTTCAGAGAACCCCCCTCAAATACTTGTGTTTTGTTTTTTTTTTTGGTTTGGTTTTGTTTGTTTGTTTTTAATATGTTTAATTGATTTCAGCGAGGAAGGGAGAGGGAGAGAAAGATAGAAACATCAATGATGAGAGAGAATCATTGATTGGTTGTCTCCTGCATGTCCCCCATTAGGGATTGAGCAGACAATCCAGGCATGTGCCCTGACTGGGAATCAAACCATTTTTGGTTCAGAGGCTGACACTCAACAATTGAGTCAATCTCGTCTCCCAAACAGACTGTTAGTTCCTTGGGGAACTTATCTTTTCTTACTATGAACACTTAAGAGTAAATCACAGAGTACCTTAAATAGAGTAGGGACTCAATAAAGAGTTTTTATTTGATACAATTTGACCTTGTCATTATTTTCTATGAGGATTCAACTATTAGTATATATAGAGTTTGTTGTTCTACCTTTCAGCATGTTGGGTGTATAGTAAAACACTTATCTCACTTTTGCATGTCACATTAGGAAATATGTAAATATAGCTCTGCAATTTTAGAAAATGCCCTCTCAATTATAGATTTATTAAATCCAGAAGCTGGTCATACCAATTGTTCTTTCTAAACAAATATTGCTCATTTAGCTTAATTCTCAAATTCTGCTAATAATTAAAAGTGGGCTGATAAAATAAGTATTTTCATTTTAGTGAGAAACACATTGTGTTTTTTTATAAGATTCATAAATTGAGAGACTGAGAAAAAGAATGAAAATAAGTCAGTATTCATATTACTATATAATCTGTGATACTTCTAATAATAGTGAATTAAATATATATTAAATATTAAATATATATATTTGATTTCAGAGAGGGAAAGGGAGAGATAGAAACATCAATGATGGAGAGAATCATTGATCGGGTGCCTTCTGCATGCTCCACGCTGGAGGTCAAGCTCACAGCCAGGGCATGTGCAAGACCAGGAGTCTAACTATGACCTCTGGTTCATGGGTCAATGCTCAACCACTGAGCCATGCCTGCTAGGCAATAGTGAACTTTTTAAGTTTTCCTTTGGGAACTGTTGGCCACAACTACAAGATACCACAAACAAACTAGTTGAAACGAAACATATGACAAATAGAGGTTTGGAGATGGGATACCAATTTTGTAAGACTTAACAGGGTAGATCACAAAAATCAAAGTGTTTCATTCTTGGGGCCAGTTTCATTTTGTCATCCTCTCTCGGGGCTGAAATAGAAGCTCCATGAAATCTGTAATGTTAATTGCTCCATCCTCAGTGTCTAGAATAGTGCCCGGCTCATTGCATGCGCTCAAACAGTATTTGTTGAACTGGTAAAAACAGGTAAATCTGGTATCCTAGCATCCACAAAAACACAGAGCCAGAGAGTAAAGAAAGGCTTTCTTGTTTGCTAAAACAAACAAATAAAAAACCCCAAAATTAAAACAAACAAACAAACAAAACCATGGAAGGACAGCTACTAGCCATGTCCAGATCACAGTCTTACTCCTAAGGTCAGGATGGGCTGTAGGACAGTTGAATCAAGGACGGCTGCTGGGAAAACATATCAGAAGCCATGGAGGACGGAGGACTGTTATAAAGTACATGTCACTATGTCTGTCCTTTAAGTGTTTGTTCAATGACAAAAATAAACACAAAAATCTCAGTTGGAAGTACAATATATGGGCAATGTAATTTCTCCTGAGGAAAAGCATGGGGTACAATCTCCCAGCAGGAGCAAATTAATTCAAGTTCCTCTGAATGTTGTTTTCTCTACCATCTCTTTGAATTTCTAAACTTCTCAAAAAAGGCTGAGAGTCCTTTCAGTACTTCTAAATATTCACTGAAATTTCGATGAAAAGGTATAGAAAGTAAGGTTTCAAGTCAGGTAGCAGATGGTAATGATAAATTTAAACTACAGTTTCAACCCTGAAGTACATATTATTTGGTTTTAAGTGGCTTTACTTGTAATGTATCAAAATGTGGATGATATTTTGAATATTAACAGTGGGCTACACAAATAAGGACCCAAATTGGAAAACTAGAAAGCAGTTAGACTTGCTCTAGGAACAACATGAGTAGAAAAGATAAGGACTTCAATTCTATCTTTTAAGAACTATCATTCTAAAATGAAAAGTATGTGTTTTCTAAATCTTTCTTCCTACTCTACCCTACCTTCAACTTCCTAAACTCTAATTACTAGTGAAAAAAATATTTTGCTGTTATCTACAAAATGATTTAGAAATGAATATTATTTTGTTGTTGTCATCGAGTCTGTACTTGTTATAAATATGACAAACTCTTATTATTCCATCAAAAAACTCATCATTTAAATTATTCTTCACACATTTTAATGGAGTTCTGCATTGTTCTTAATGAGGTCAGGCCTGTGAGATAATATGCTATCACTGGCTGAGTTCTAGCTATTTTGTATGCCTTATACATTTGACAAGCAGACAGCTTCAGAAGCAATTCATTTACATAGAAAATGTTTCATCATAAGCAAACCAAAGCATGCCTGCCTTCAAATATAGAAATTTGTTGGTGAATTGGTAGTTTTATCTTGTGGATAATACATATGTGTGTATAAGTATATAAATACATTACCTATCATCTATCTATCTATCTATCTATCTATCTATCTATCTATCATCATCTATCATCTATCTATCATCTATCCACACATGTAATATATATTTTCTTAGACTCAAATAAAAAAAGATAAATGTTTTTGGTAACTGAGGGAATTTGTTTGACATTCTTATGTGGTCTTTTGTTCATTTGCTTTATTTGTTTATTTTTTGTTTCAAAGCTATTAAATCATTTAATTAATCAGTATTTAACAGGGACACTATACTTAGCGATTAACAAGCATTTTGTCATTTAAAAATGAAAAATAAGTTACACACACACACACACACACACACACACACGGTAAGTTTTGCCCTGTATTACTTATGAAGAATCTGAGGTTTTGAGTCTCCGTACACTTTTTTAAAGTAACAAAACCTGGCTACACTAAAATATACCCTTATGCTATAAAGGGGAAAGAAGGGTGGGTCAAATTTCTGTTTGTTTTTTTTTAATTAAATAATCAGTGATTAGATACATAGTTTACAGACATATCTTATGTTTTATTAAAATTTAATATCACTTTTGGGGGCATAAGATGAAATATGCTTTAAGTAATGTATAACTTTTATGGTAAAACCATGAGCTATAATCGAGTTTTATATTTTTTAATGTTTCTACATGTAGAAGAAATCAGCTTAATAATTTTTATAATTATCTAATCAATATAGTATAAAGCAAATTGGTGAAGAAGCATTAAATACTTCAAAATTAAAATTAATGTGGATAACTCATTTGGTTTTTTCATTTTAACCCTTAAAAGCAGCCTATATCAGGGTGGATTTTGTAAATTGAATACGTTTTGAGTGAGTACAGATACCTGAAGCTAGTTCTTATATTTTATTCCTTACTGATAGATCTTTCTCACAGCTACTTAAATTTGTTATCTTTCTTGATTTATTTTGATTTTCAAAACTGAGTTTGATTTACTTCAGTGTGTTCTCAAAGAGCATGGAAAGCAAAAATGATTTTCTTTTAACTTATATTCATTAAAGTCAATTGCAACTAAATAATCACTCAATTGCTACTTGATCCATGACGACCAACATTGATTGCCTTACATCTTTTAGCAAGAGAGCAGACAATAAAAAGTCTAGAAAGTTTAGATGAGGTGGTTTAGAGAAAAGTTACTGGGAATAATAGGTCCTATTTGTCTAGTCAACCCAGGCACACATGCCTTTGCAACTTTGGGAAATATGACATCCACCCATATTGCAGAGCTTATCCAATATTCATGAATGAAATGATGGACATTTCTGAAAGAAAATTGTAAATACTATTAGTGGTGTATTCTATTCAACTTTGTACTCTTGTCCACTCCTTCATTAAGTGAGAGGAAACAAATAGGAAATGATGTGTCTAAGTGAGAGTAGTCAGAGTGGGTATATTAGGTGCTTCCTGCTCCCACTTTTGCCTCATCCCTGAGGGTCCAGAGCTCCTAAGAAGTAAGAGTAGAGTGACAAGTGGAGATGAGGAAAGAGAGAGATTCAGCAAACCTTTCTTTTTTGTGCTTTGAAATAGAAATAAATAGTTTTCATGCAGTACACTCATTTGAATCGGCTAATCTATGATTTTTACAAACCCAGTATGGGAAATTTGAAGGAAACCAAAATGGGATCTAGATCGAGGAATCTGTTTCCAACCTAATTTTGGCCAAATTTTGGATGGGGGTAATCTGGAAGGATACTGAGTATTTTGAGAGCATTTCTTACTTTCTGATGCTCAGGATCCCGTTTAGACTGAGCTCATATTGTGGTTATGTATTGGCTTTTTTATAGGAAATCCACACAAACAAATATCCATTTCACATTCAAATTTTAGCAAGTGGCAGCAAAATTATATGCTCTACATACATTAAAATCGATTTTATTTTTAGGAATTGTCACTGAAAATTATACCTGTGTCTGGTGAAGAGGATATATCTCCCTTATTTTTACCCACCCATTATTTCAACCATTTTTTTTTTTTTGGAAAGTCCTTTGCAATATATTTTTAAATACTCATTCATTTCAAATAAGGAAATAAATTTAAGTGCGTTGATGAAAATAGGAGAAATCTCTAACCGATCTAGGTAGGAATCCCCTCTTCAAGTTTAACCATATTATTTTTGATCTTGCCAAATGTATCATCTGGGCATGAATTACCAGGTGCATGTGGAGTCCATTATTCACACATTCATCTTATTTCTTTTTCTTTTGCAGTCCAACGGCAAAAGCTGTAATTCTGATGGCTCTTCTGTTTGCAGCTGCACCGAGATTGATGACAGCACTCTCTTTTCCAGCGCAATCCCCACGGGCTGCCCTGGAGGTGGGCCCCCTTTCCAATGCCTTGAAATGCCCTGACAGAATCTGTCCTCCAGTTTTATGTCCTCAAAACCCTTTTCATGGTCACTAATTTCATCTCGCTGCTGAATATTTCATTTTAAAGAGAATGGGCTTGTGTGTGCTTTCAGCATCCTCTAGTCAAGTGGTCTCAGGCTGTTCTGTTTTCAGCAAAGCAGGCGGAATGCTCTTCCTGGCAATGAACAAGAGTGTCTTCCTTTCTTTTTATGTCGTAGCTTTGGCTTATTTCAGGGAATATTGAATGATCACATGCCCTCACATTCTGTTTTATTAATGATTTTGTCATATAAACCCAAATATGTATAAATGGTGGGTATTTGGTATGTATACACAGAGATATAAGGATCTTATCTTTAAGATAAAAATTAGATCGCATTTTATATGCATGGAGTAGGTTCAGTTAGGAAGTAGTCTGATATTTCTCCATTTCCCATCTCTCGGCAAGGGAGTTAAACAGAGGTCACACACATAGTTTACCAGCATGGGCTGGGCCAGGGCCTCTGGCTTTCACCGCTGCCTCTGCCGTTTATTGCCATGTGACCTGGAGTGAGTTATTCCGCTTATCTATCTCAAATTCCCTCGTTTGTGAGAAAGAAAACCACCAATCTCCAAAGGTTAGAGTGAAGAGTAAATTAAGGAGTTAAAGCATTAAAGGTAGACATTGAGACTAATTATTAAATAAATGTTAGATGCTATGCTTCCAACAAATAAATGCTGATATCTGAAGAAGGGCGTTATGGCTTGATGTTATCTAACAAAATTTACTATATATGTATCATACTTGTTTTTATTTTTTGGCATCTAGAATGGTGCTTAGACATATACCATCAGTATGTATTTTGTGCTTGATTGAGTGAATGGATGAATGAATGAGGGATGATTATATGAAAGAGTATATATGTCATTGGTATAGTTATTCATTAATAATTGGTTAAATATATTTTGAAAATTTAAAGACAGGCCATTTTGAGAAAATAAACTTTAAGGACAGGAAATGTTAGTTAAGAACTCCAAATACATGGAGACCTTTAGGATTGGAGGAGATGTAATACTATGTAAAAGACACTTATTATGCAAGTGCCATCAGGCCTGGAGTCCTGCTCTTAATTCTGCTGGATTTTTGGTAACTTGATAAGAGTAAAATTTCAAATGAAGTGCATGTTGAAATTTTAAAATAAATATTTATATAAAAACTAGGGTAGGGTCCCTAGGCCTGGCTGGCGATCAGGGCCTATCAGGGCCTTCTGGCTGCTGGCCGGGGCTTCCCTTCCCTGGCTGCCAATTGGGGCCTTCCTTCGTTTCATGCCACCCCCTGGTGGTTAGCGTACGTCATAGCGAGCGGTCGAACTCCCGGTCTCCTGGTTGAACTCCAAAGTGACACTTTGCGTATTAGCCTTATGTACATATATAGATTGCCTGACTAGACCAAAAGCTATATACCAGTTTATATGCATACACACACACACAGAGAATATTCAGAGCAACACTACAATCACATTGTTAAATTATGATAAGCCACTGCCCTTCTCCAAATACTTTCATCTTCTGCATAGGCCACATAGGCAAGTTAATGGGCACAGAGTGGTAATCAAGACTCTTTCATTTGTCAAGCCCAGATGGTGGCACAGATCCGATATCCCCTCAGGGATGCAATACTGTTTTTACTTTACAATGTTGATAGCTAGAGCCTTTTACTTAGCTTTTTCTACCATAACAACCCTACTGCACGAAGCATGCAGCTAATGTAGGAGTTCTGCCATTGTCTAAATATATCTTTTTCGGCTACGTAGTCTAGGAGTAGGGAAATAACAAACACCAGCCAGTGACAATGATAATTACCCGGAAAATACAGGTATATATGTTCCTTCCTTCTGTTCCTCCATTCTCTAAGTTACTTTGTGTAACTATCAAAGGAAAGAATTTTGTATCCTGATTATATTGAGTTACATATGTCACTATTAATGGGTGTATTACATACGCAAATCAAAGCATATTGAATTTTACATAAGCTACTTATTATGCTCCTGACTTAACTTTTTTTTTTAATCTCCATATGGACACAATTCTATAAATGGCACACTTGGACATATACATTTACTGGACTTAAATACCTTTTGTTATCTGTCTTCAATTTATAGTGAAACTACTGAGCATCATTCAGTATTCAACTATGCTTTTAATTTGAATGAAAGTTCTAAGTTGACCATGAACATAAACTTTAATTTTTGTTCTAAGATACTATTGTTAGTTAATTTAAAGTCCTTTCCTTTATTATTGCTAACTGCCATAGTCTGACATCCGTCCTCCAAATGAAATGTGACTTTGATGGATAAACTCAATTAAAGCTCAGGCATTAGATAAGTTAAACAGAGAATTGGGCTGATCTTTACCAATCTACCTTTAAAAATACAATAACTATTTCAAAATGAAGCAGTCATAAATTATACTGAAAATATATGCTAGTAAAATTGGATTGAAATCCAAAGCAATTACTCTATGTAAATTTCTATTGCTTATACAGTAACATTTTTTCACCCTTTAGTATTGAATCTTAGAGATACTTTTAAAAAACAAAATCAGAGAAATTCCCATTTTCTTTCTTTTACTTTCCCAAAAATTTTAGCCTCTTTTATTATATTGAAATTTATTAAAATATATAATTACTAGAGGCCCGATGCACGAAATTTGTGCAAGGGGTTCAGCCCTCGCAGCCCCGGCTTCATCTGGAAGGTTGTTTGGCTGTCTGGTCTAATTAGCATATTATGCTTTTATGATTACAGATGAGACTAACAATGTAGATTTGGTCATAATCTGAGAACACCTACAAGTAATTATATTTAATTCTCTCTAATATTTAAAAATTATTTAGTGTCTTGCATATGAAAACCTCTAATCTTAGCATTTATATATTTAATCATTAAATTATAATTTGTGTCTCCTTTACAATAATAGATACAAGAAATCAAACTTGGCTATATAAGCAAATAAAATGTAGAGAAATATATAAATAAATAATTTGGTTTGGTATGATAGATACTTTCCTATGTATCTGTCTATTCTATCTATCTATCTATCTATCTATTTATCTATCTATCTATCTATATCTATCATCTACTTATCTACAGATACAAAGAAGAATATAGAGACAAAAGTATCTAACATAACCAAAAAATTGGGAAATTATTGAAGCACACCATTTAAATTTAGCAGAACCTTTACATATTAACAACCAACCCCATTATGTTGAAGTAGAAACAATGAAGAGAATTTTTTTTTTGTTTTTCCAGTTCCAATACAGCAATAAGTCTTGCTGATAGTATGTACCTTCCATGCGATGTGATGAAAATGGCACTGTAGCTGTGTGGTGTCCCTTCAAAAACACAGAATCCTCTTCTAATGAGTAGAACCAATCAGACAAATCCCAATGGAGGAACATTTTACAAAAATACCTGATCAGTACTTGACCTTAAAACTGGAAAGGTAATAAAAAATAAAGTAATCTAAAACTGTTACAATTAAGCAGACCCTAGGGAAATATGATAATTAAAGGCAGTGTATTTTCCTGGATGGGATCCTAGAACAGAACAAGTACATTTGGTAAAAAACTAAAGGAAGCTGAATAAATTATGGTGTTTGGCTGATAAAAATGTATCAGTATTAGTTTATTAGTCGTGAAAAATTTTAACTGTAGAGGGAAATGTGTGTGGAGTATATGGGAATTCTCTATTCTTGCATCATTGATGTGTGAATGTGTGTGTGGCTTGTTTACTATTAGAACTTCTTTTTAAATGTACCAATATGCTTTCATACTGGGAGACGAAGTCTCTCAATGTTGCTTTCCCCTTTGGATATTGCACCACTTTTTCCTTTGCCTTTATAGAAAAACCCTTTGAAGAGTGCCTATATTCTGTCCATTTTCTGTCCTCCCATTTTCACAGGAACGGCCAGACACCAGCTGTCATATCCACACCTCCAGGGAAACTACTTTTGTCAAGGTTACCAATAGTTACTCCTCCCTGTTTATTTTATGTGATTGAGCAGCAGCACTAATAACCCCCTTTTTCCTTGAAATACTTCATTCACTTCCATGATACCACAATCTCCTGACTTTCCACTTAGTTCTCTGTCAGGTCCTCTCACCCATATCTCAGGTTCCTCTTCATATTATAGACCTCTTTTGCCTGAGTGTCTAGCCACTATCTATCTTGGTGATTTAATTTTACAGTAAGTCCTTTCACATTGTCTTTAATTCTCATGGCTTTATACCCCATAATTTTTTTATATGCTAATAACCCAAATGTGTATCTATCTTCAGAACTCTCCTCTGATTTCTGGTCTTATATACCAGTGGCAACTCAACAACTTCACTGGGCTGATTAATAGAAATTTTAAATTTAACTTGCCCCAAAATAAGCTCTCTTTTTCCTAGAAGAAAACTCACTGTTCCAAGTTTTACCAATTTCTGTTATTGACGACTCTATTCTTCCAGTTCCTTAGGCTATGGTTTGAGAATCCTATTTGACCCCATTTTTTTCTTATAAACTACATCAAATTCCCTTTGACCTATGTTTTGAAAAATACCCAGACTCAGAAAACTTCTTATAAACTATCTCCATCTCCAGAACCCTTGGAACAAGCCACAGTTTCCTTTCACCTGAATTTCTGCAATATCTTCCTATTTGTTTTTTTCTGTGTTGTCTACACCTGTCCTTTGTCCACACACAAGTTGTCATCCTTGATTCTGTATTGATATAGTATATAACCTTAATTAATATTGAGCCAAAAATCCTCCAATGGCTTCAAACGTCATCTCATTGCCTGTAATGTTTTCTCCAGATACCTACATGGTCATGTTCACACACCTCCTCTGGTGTTTCTTTTCCTTTGGCCTCAACTTCTCCAGAAGCTCTAGGTGGACTTTCTTTAAAATCGCCACCCCTTTATCCACAAACCCTATCTCCATTCCAGGTGTTTTTCTCCTTAGCACTCATCACCACTTATTCTATATGACTTACTAACATAAATTTTAATATTTTACTCTCTCCTGCCACTACCTCCTCCCCAAACTGGAATGTAACATTTAGGAAGTTAGAGGTTTACTTTCTTATATTTGTTTTTATTCCTTCTAAATACTCAGGGCCACAAACAACACCTGCTTATAGTAGTCACATTAAAAATATCTGTTGAATATAAAATAACAGGTATCTTTCTTTTCTTCCTCTTACTTGTGGAAGACCCACCTTAGATTAGGTCTACGCTCATTCTCATTTCACTGCTTGCTTATTTATATGAAGTTAATCCTTGGCATTATTTTTACCATGTTCAGACTACGCTTGGTTTTGAAGTGCTTTTTGGCAGAATAAGTATTGTTGTGATGCAGACATTCTCAAACTGCGGCCATGTGTTCTTGGAAGTTGGCAGAGGAACAAAATATAGGCTATATCAATGTGCAAGTTACAAAATCTTGTTGAAAAGTTTTGCTTTGTTTAATATTCTTGTGTTTGTGGAAGCTGGGATAGTATAAGATACTAGAAGCCCAGTGCATGAAATTTGTGCACTGGTAAGGTCCCTAGAGGCTGCCCACCACCAGCCGGGGCTCCCTGCCTTCCCCCAGCCAGCCCGCCCCCCTGGTTGAACTCCTATAAGAACTCTGGTGGAGAGGACAATTTGCATACTATGCTTTTATTACATAGGATAAAACTGATTAAATTCTGTATTTCTGAAGGCAACTGACTTTTTGGTAAAATATAACTTAAAAAGTGCTAAAGTCTTTTGCATGAGGGAAGAGTATTAGAATATGCTTAAAATCACCCAAAGTTTCCAAACATAATGAATTATTTTATGTTTGTTCAAAAGCTAAGCTTAGTTGTGACACTAAAATAATGTTGCTTTTAAAGTCATAGCTCATATTATTTTTAAGAATTTTCACCGAGGCTAATTATAATAGTGTGAAATAAGAGCATTGCTTATTGAATGATTATCAAATAGCTAGAAAATGTTAACTCTGTCCAGATCCACATCAGCATCAGTAAGTCATATATAATTTTATGATATTTACTTAAAAATTGTTTCCTCATAAAACAGCATATTTTCCTTTGGTCAGAGATGAACTAATTTTAAAAGCATGAACAATCCAAAGGTGAAATAGGTGGAACAGCAGCTACATAGGCGCATCTTAACAGCAGCCCATTCCTGGTGGCACAAAGGACCACAGTGAAGACTCAGTAATTTCTCCTCTGGAAGAGAACTCTTCCTGATCTCAGTTATTATGTTACAGAGACTCTATTTTATCAAATCATCTCATTTTCTAGATGACAGAGCTATTGGCAAAAGAGGTTGTTTGGATATCAGTTTTATATTTGATCATTGCAATATATTTTGGGTTCTCATGCTTATGTTTTTTTTTTATTGCTTAGAGTATTACATATGTATCCTCCCCCCCCCCACCTGACATTCCCCCGGCCTCCCCTACCCCCCAGTGTCTTATGTCCATTGGTTATGCTTATATGCATGCATACAAGTCCTTCGGTTGATCTCTTACCCCCCCCACTCCCACCCCAAACCCTCCTTAGCCTTCCCACTGCAGTTTGATAGTCTGTTTGATGCTGCTCTGCCTCTGTATCTATTTTTGTTCATCAGTTTATAATGGTCTTTATTATCCATAAATGAGTGAGATCATGTGGTATTTTTCTTTCATTGACTGGCTTATTTCACTTAGTATAATGTTCTCCAGTTCCATCCATGCTGTTGCAAATGGTAAGAGTTCCTTCTTTTTTACAGCAACATAGTATTCCATTGTGTAGATGTACCACAGCTTTCCTAAGCTTATATTTAACCATTGCCTTACTTGCTTAGCTGTTATAAAAATAATTGAGGAAAATAGGTTTTAAAGGGTGGTTTTCATTTTTATTTTGACAGTTTTCCATTATATTCATGTCAAAAGAGAAATTTTTTACTGGTGTATTTTGAAAAATTGTAGACATAACAATGAAAGAAAGAAATATCAAGAGAATGTGATATGTACTCACCCCGTAATTAAATGTAAATTGCTTCTTAATTGATTTTTAAAGCTTTATTTAGATATAAATTTAAGTGAAATTTGAAAAGCATCATGTTGAGCTAAAGTAATCTAGCATCATTTATGGCTTTTTGGTTTCCTAAATATTTATTTTTCTAAATATCTGTTATTTCTTAAGGTTGTGTTAGCAAGCATTTTGAGGCCACAGTCTTTTTCTCATTTTTTTTCCTTTCACATTATAAAACTTAGATGTTTGACAAGTACTTGAAATTATTTAGCAGTTATTAAATGAATAAATAAAAACTAATTTATAGACTCAAATCATGGAGATTTATCAATAATGTAAGTAATCACATTGGCATAACCAATTCTATATAATAGACAAACCTATTTGTCTTCATCTATTTAACATGTATTAAATGTTTAATACATAACTGTTCTATCATAAGGTATTTATCTATGTAGAAATGTTTTTGCACATTGGTCAAGTGCCGATGTCAATGTCAACAAGTGTTAATCAGGCATCTATAAAGTGTCCAGTACTGAGTCTATTATTTTTTTGTGATGTCTGCCCAACAATCCCAGGGGCAAAGCTACAGAAATCTTAACATCTCAACAAGTAGAGCCATGTACTACCTGACCAAGGATATTTCTCTACTCTTTGTAAACCTGCTTTTTCTTCATTCAGCAGCATTTATTGATTGTCTTGCATGTGCCAGGTATTAAATTGAGTGACATATTATTGTAGCTCTTCTAAATGGTAGTGTTTGTTGGTTTTTTTTAGAGACAAGTCAAGCGCACTAAACAATTAAAAACACACTCACAAATTTGCTGTCTAAACCTCTATTTCTATTTTTTTTATTTATTGGGTTTTATTTATTGGATTACTAATTAGTAAGCAACCACTACTATATATTAGATATTGTCTGAATATTTGGCCAGTGCAAAGAAAATTTCTTCTAGAAAATGATAAACCCATAAAATGGCTGAAATTCCTTCTAAATTACATTATGCATAAAAAGAATTATACCAGAAATCAATGAAATTGAAACCAGAAAATCAATAGGGAGAAAACAAAACCAACAGCTGGTTTTTTTGAAATAACCAATACAATTAATAAGCCTCTAGCAAGGCTAAGAAAAAAGTGAGAAGACACAAATTACAAGTATCAGAGATGAAACAGGATATCATTATAGATCCTATGGATATTTAAAAAATAAATTTAAAATGTATATAATTTAATAAATTAAACTCTGCCAAAGGCTAAAATAGAACATCTCCCTACTACCAGTAGCCACTTTTAAATTATTGTCTCCCGAAGATGCCCATTTTTCACTTTTTCTGCTTTTAAGATCTGCTTTTTTTGTTTCTTGGCCATGAATCTAATGTTTTTTCATTGTTTATATAACAATTTTAAAGTATTTTACCCCTGCTCTGAAAGATGGGGAATTAAATGCATTTAAGCAGTTTTCTTCTCATTTTCTGCCTCCCAGTGGTGAAGTAATTTATTCATTCATTCAAAATGTGCGAGGTATGATTGTAAATTCTGGAAATAAATTGTGATTTAAATGAATACCTGCTTTAATGAAAACTTCTACAAGGTGGGAAAAGAAATCACTGAAATAATATATCAGATATACGCAATAATGCATTCTTCGAAAACAAAGTAGTGCACAGGCATAGAGAGTGATGGCAGCGTGCCGGTTCTTGAGTAGGGAGGTAAGTGAAGCCCTCACCTCCACTTTCAGGGGAGACTCAAGCACAGGATGGTGAGAGAAGTCCATCTTGTCGCTGTCTGTGAATGAGTATTCGACACAGGGGTGAGCACTCAACGGGAAGCTTATTTGTCATATTTGGGAGAGAGTAAGCCAGCCTGCATGGCAGGCAGCATGATCAATGAGAATTGTAGTGATGAGCTGAGAGTCAAGCAGAAGCCCAATTATTCAGGATTTTGTAAGCTGTGGCAAGGACTGGATTTTCATTTGATGGAAGTGAGAAGCCACTGGAGGATTTTATATAGAAGTGTGACTTCCATTGTAAAAGTGGTTGTTTTCTTGAAAGTAGATGGGGACGTGTGTGTGTATGTGTGTGTGTGCGTGTGTGTGTGAGAGAGAGAGAGAGAGAGAGAGAGAGAGAGAGAGAGAGAGAGAGAGAGAGAATTATTGCAGAGGATAGATGATAGTGGCTGAGAATAGCATGATAGCAATCAAGGTGGAAAGTACTGGTCAAGTTTGGAGATTTCTGTTTGTTGTTGTTGAAGTTGTTAATTAGTTGTTTAGTTAATTGAAGCATAACAAATACAGAAAAGTGTAAGTCTCCTATGTGCCACTCATTAATTTTAACAAAGCAAACATCCACAGAGCTATGGATGGGATACAAAAATATACCTGCTGTTGCTAGTTGTTAAAGTTTTTTATTCATTTCATTTCTATAGCCTTATGTGCCGAGACAGCTCAGCCAAGAGTTCGAAAGCCTGAGCGAGGGTGGCGAAAGGATGAAGAAAAGACAGACAGAGAGAATAAGCTGGGTCTAGGTGGATCTTCCTGTGCCTGGCTGAGGCCACGGAGAGAGATCCAGAGGCAAGTTGAACCTTTATTTTATTGCCAAAGGTAAACAAGGTAGTGGTTACCATAGTTACAATGTTCTTGTGAGTTTCACTTGTTTTGGCAGTACTTGTGGCACCTCCCACAACCCATTGGCTACCTAGGAAGGATCTAGGGAGTGTCATAAGGTCACACCTAAATATGCTAAGAGGACTATGCCTGAGACTTGTTTGTGACTTTGCCAATAGGTCAGTCTGAGGCTTAACCCTATAGCCACACCCTACAGCCTTATATTATCTTTTTGTCTGCATATGCTAGTGGGCATTTAGATTGCTTCCTACTTGCAGTTATTATGAAAAATCCTGCTATGATTATTGTTGTAAATGCTTTTGGGTGAATGCATATACACATGCTTGTTTATATGCTAGGAATAAATTTTTAGATCATAAGGCATGCATATTTCAACTTTAATAAATATTGCCAAATACTTCTTATATCTATATAATTTATTCCTACCTGCAGTACATGTGCAGCCTAATTACTCCACTTTCTCACCCACTCTTGGTATTACCTATCTCTTATTATCTCTGCCATTCATTTGGGGGGGCAGCAGTGACATACTGCATTTTAATTTGTTTACCCCTAATGACTAATGAAGTTTTGTATTTTTATAATTTTTAGACCATTAGCATATTCTCTTTAGTGAATTAAAAGCTTAAGTCTTTTGCAGGTTTTTATTAAGTTGGCAGAATTACTTGTAATAACTTATAAATATTCTTTATATATTTAAGATTTAAGCCTTTGATCATTATATTTATTGAAAATATTTTCCGTCACTCTCTGAACACTGCACTCTATTAATGGTTATGATGATGGTAATTAGTTCTTGATTTTAATATATTCTAATTTATCACCTTTATCTTTTATATTTCATTATTTTTATGTCCTGCTCATATATATATATATATATATATATATATATATATATATATACACACACATATATATACACACACACACATATATATCATTATATATTATATATAATCTCCAAATTAAACATATATATTTGTGTGTATGTATACACATATATATCCAAATTGAGTGAATATATATACATATCAAAACTAAATATATATACATACTAGAGGCCTGGTGCACAGATTCTGCACTGGTGGGGTCCCTTGGTCTGGCCTGAGCCCTCTCGCAATCCGGGACCCCTTGGGAGATGTCAGACTGTAGGTTTTGGCCCAATCCCTGCAGGCCAGGCCTAGGGACCCTACCAGTGCATGAATCCATGCCCTGGGCTCTAGTATGCATATAAGATCTTTGGTTAATCTCTTCCCGCCCTCCCCCTTCCCTCTGAGATTCATCAGTTTGTTCTATGTTTCCATGCCTGTGCATTGAGCATCTGACCCTGGTGTTCAGTACACATCATAGCTACCAGTTGAACAGTTGAAAGGTCACTTAGGCTTTTATATATATAGATATAGATCCAATATATCCATCACTGAGTATTTCAAAATGAATAAGATATAGCCCTCTTTATATACCTTAAATTTATCTCAGTAAAGCTTTGTAAGTTTTAAATGCAGAAGTCTTGAAGATTTTTGTTATATTTATTCCTAAGTAGTTGATAATTTTTCATCTCAAATTATGTTGACTATAACTTTCAGTGCAATAATAATAAATTGGTTGCCATCTCACTATTAAGCATAGTGGTTATTGAAATTTATTTTAATATTCTTTAGTAGAATGTCAGATTAAAAATCTCATGCCCATTTCTAGTTTAGTAAAATTATTTGTTTTACATTCTAAATAAGTTATGAATTTTTCCAAAGACATTCCTACCTTACCAACTTTATCACTATTTTTACTCTGTGTGTTGTTTTTTTCTGTTAATGTGACAGATTATATTAATAAATTTTTCAATGTTAAACTATTTTTGTTTCATTCAAATAAAGTTATTCATCATGTATCACCCTGTTTATTTATTAATACATTTTATTTTTCATACTTGTATAAGATTTTTCTATGTACGTTTATGAGAAAAATGTATAATTTACCTTTCTTGTGTCAGCTTTGTCAGTTTTTTAAAATCAATAATAGTATACCGTCCTTATAAAATGACTTGGAATCAGGATCTCTTTCACATGTAAAGATGGCAAGATTTACTATAGACTTCATCTAAGTTCTGAGGCAGAAAAGCCAATGATGATTCCAAAGCTTTTTAGTACTTTTAAAAAGGATTCCGATGAGCTGGTGTGTTTTGTGAAATCCTCATCTAAGTTTTTGTTTGATTGATTGATTGTTTTTCCTGCAGTGAAATAAGGAGCAAGGTTATCAGCTAAGAATGGCCATGATGATGTTATGGCTGAAAGTGAAGAGGTATGGGACCACTACCCTGGAGACCGGTGAGTCCATTGAATAAAGCCTTAGACGAGTGTTACACTGACAAATAGTGGAATCTAAAATGTGTGTGTGTGTGTGAGGGGGGGCGGGGGGCTCAAAAGTGAAGAAGTATTCCTATGGAATAGCAAAGAAGTGACGTGAAGATTGAAAATATCTTTGTGTTGTAGGGGATTTTGTTGATGATAGACCATGAGTTGAAACAGATATAATGACAAAATTTCAGGGGTTGGTTGGGAGGATAGTGGATTATCCTAAGGTGTGTACAGGATCATGTATCTGGATAATAGAAATTACTTGAGAGTCTTGGACTCTGTGTGTTGATAGATTATCAGGGATGAGTCATGATGGGATTAGTCCTCAAGGTCTCTTCAAGAAAAAGAAATGGTCAGTTTAAATTGTGGTTCTGTTGCCCTAGCTGGTTTGACTCAGTGGATAGCACATTGGCCGGCGTACTGAAGGATCCCAGGTTCGATTGTGGTCAAGGGCACATGCCCGGGTTGCGGTCTCGATCCTCAGTAGGATTCTCTCTCATTAATATTTCTATCTCTGTATCCCTCTCCCTTCCTCTGTGAAATCGATCAAAATATATTTAAAAAATAAATTGTAGTTTTGTTTTAGGAAGTGATCTCTTTCTTTGTATTAATAAACTAAACATTATTGGAGGAATCAGTTTTGTCAAAAAGCTAGGAAATTTGTCAGTCATTTCATCAACTATGAGATATCTTAGTCTATTTGTGCTGCAATAAAAGAATACTATAGACAAGGTGGGTTATAAACAACAGAGATTGGCTTCTATCAGTTGTAGGGCCTGGGAAGTCCCAAATTAAGGCATCATCAGATTCCCTGTCTGCTAAGGACCTTGTTCGGGGTTCACAGACTACCATCTCTTCATTGTAATTTCATATAGTAGGAGGGAGGAGGGACCTCTCTGAGACCTCTATTATTAGGACACTAATTTCATTCATGACCTAATCATCTCCTAAAGTACCCACCTCTAAATATCACCAAATAAGAAATGAGGTTTCAGCATATGAATTTGAGTATTCTCCAGTTGTTTTCTTGATGTTCCAAAGTTTCGATTTGTCACAGTTAATTTTAATTCTCCCTACATCCTTCTAGGTTGTGTCTTTCTGGGATTTAACCTAGGCAATTGGCACTGACCTTTTTGGCAATTTTCTCCAGCTGTTCCTTTATCTGTTTTCTTTATCTGCTAATATAATTCTGTTTAGGCTCAGTTTTCCAGAAATCCATTGCTATCTTTGGCCCACTAATGGATTGATCTTTTGTTATTAACATAATCATAGATTTTCTTTTTTTCCTAGCAGAATATGGGAATGACCTGTAATTCATAAACTATACTTTGTTTACATAATTGCATCTATGGAATGATAGATTGTACTACACAGAACAGATAAAAATACCTTTAAAATATGGCCATAGTATAAAAAACAAATATCAATTGAATAATTGGGAAACTATTTAAATAAGAGCACCAGGAACTCTTTGGCTCATTTTTATAATAGTGTAATATACCTGGGATATTAATTTAACAATTATCGCAAAAAATAGAGAATTCAGAGCCTATGGCAAGACATCATTTATTGTTAGTTTTCTTCTGTTGTCTGTATCTCTAAGAAATAAAACTAAACTTTGGTCATTAAATCAAGCAAAATCTGGTTGTTGGAGATGGTCAAAGCAGTATTTTGATTGAAATACTGGTAAACTAGAAGCTTATTCCTGCTAAACTTCAAGGATACCCTTAGAGGAAGAGTTTTTTTCTTCAAGGATGCCCTTATAGGTTCAGTGGAACAAGTGAGTAAAGGTACTCATTGTTAATGATACCCAGGGGACATATTTTTGATGCATACATGGGTTTGTGTGTGTATGCTTATGTGTAAGTGTATGAGCTGAGTTTGAGGGTTTAGAATTTCTTTTATTTAGGGAAAGAAACTCTAAATATTAAATAATAAAATAACCTCTTCTACTTTTTTATCCAAGTAATATGAAATATTTGGTTTTTAAAAATTGAGAACTTTATAGTATAACTTCTTTGTGCATCCAAATTTTATGTGAAAATAGAAATGAATATATGTGTATTTTAGAATTGTTCTAAAATTAAATGGCTTTCACCATGGAAAGTATGTAAGAACCCAAACTAGTAAACATCCTGTACATGTTGGCCACTAACTGTCTCACTTGCTGCCATCAGTGCAGTGTGATTTTGATCTTTTCTCTTCCCTTATTCTCATTTTTCTGTTTTTAAAACTCTGTTTTTCCTTTTCTGTAACTCCATGTCCTCTTTTATACCTATCTTTTTATTCTGTGTGTCTCTCTCTTTCACGAAGCTTGCCTGGTAACTTCCCACTTCTCTAGCTTATTAAATTCTGCCAAAGAAAGTGTCAGATTTATCAGGCAAAGACTGAATCTTTCATAACTAGATGCTTGAGAGGCCATGGCTATGTATAATTGTAACTAGAGAGCTCAAAATTACTGGGGAAAAAGAGAATAGCAATTTTCATTTAAGTAAATTATTCATACGTTAAAAGTATGACATATCCTTAAGAATTGCATGAGGTTGAAGGACATTCCTTTGTCCGGATCACTTTGCTGTATTGTGAATTTTTCCAAAGGTCACATGTAAGCTAGATGTACAATTCATCCAATTTAATGTTTTTAGAATGTAAATAAATTTAGCTACATTCCATTTTCTTAATTATTTGTACAAGGTGTCCTTCTGTTAGGAATCTGAAAGGAGTTATGAAAGAAATGCCTTTGAAATATGAACACAGTTGTAAACCATATAAATTTGTAAGTAATTGAAATGAAATAGCTTATTACTAACACATCATAGGCATCAATTTTTAAAGGTTATGAAGGAACTAAAGGTACACATATTGGCTTAAAGAACTTACATTAAACATATGAAATGCATTACCATTTGAAGTTCACTTATCTTTTCTCCAAATTTTACACTATAAATTATCAGGTCTTAAAAAATACGTAACTCTGAAATACATTCATAATTTAAATGAACAGAATCAGAACTTGAATTGGCAAATATTTAATTTTGTTTTTAAGAAATTTTAATTTTTAAGTTTAACATACTTATAAAACTGTGGAACAATTTTCTATTTCAAGAAAAAAATATGCAATCAGTGCCTAGTTATCTCTGTAAAGGGTAAACTACTAAGTTTTTTGTTTTCTCAATAAGATATTTAATGTTGTGGAAGGGGAATAATTTAGGTAAAAGTATAAAGACCTATAAGCAAAATAAATAAATAAGCAAACAAATTGTCTGTACTATTGACTTTGCCAAATTTAAAAGTATAACCTGAACTAAGTTAGTGTTCTGTGTCTCGATTTCATTGTTTAGAAATTGAAGGATTTGGTCTAGTGATTCTGAAAATTTCCATTGTCTTGAAAATAAGTAAGTTCTATTACAAGCTCAATTACCTCATTATCTTTGATGGTCCAAAGAAAGTGTGATTAGCAAATATATTAAGGTTTTGAGTTGATTTTAGATTGGATCTTTGATTAATTTCTCAACTTAAAATACTATCTAGAACAAAGTAGAATATAGAAAGGGTTGTGAAGTAAGAATGAGGAATGGGAAAGCTTTGAGTTGTGTCTTTAAATATATTTAGAGATTTATGTTAAGAATTGAAGATCCAAAAATAAAGAGTAATAGCCTTTCTTTAGGCAGACTTAAAGACTAATAGCTCTTCTTTTATCAGTCCTTATTATGGCCACTTTATCATAATTGTTGAACTAGGAATATCTGTCATCCAAGACAGATATTCTGATTAGCCTAGAGGCCAGAACAATTTATTAAAAATATGGCACTAGTTTTGATTAAGGTTTATTTAGTCAAAATACATTACTAAAAATTGTCAACATTCTTTTTTATTTATTCAGCTTTTACCTTAAAAAATTTAAAATTTACAGATGAAAACAACATTATTTTGAAATGTCCACACATCAGAAGAAAATGTGAACAAATATAAATATAGAAATGTTTTCTGTGGTAATACTAGAATTTATATTTTATTTAGAATAGTAGATTAGAATAGAAAATATTCGAGAACTTTGAAAAATTATAGCCACTTAATCAGCTGAAGAAGATAAAGCACCTATGCTTTAAAAAATAGTAATAAGGTCAGGAATTATTAGTACCTCCCTTTTAGCCTGGCGACAGGAACCTTAATCAAAGTATAGAGAAGACCTAACATTTTCCAGATGGATGAGCTTGCCATGTTAATGCAAAATAATATTATACCTTGTTTATTGAAGACTTTGTGCCTACAACTTAAACCCCACAATAAAAACTAGGTAAGGACTAGGGAAGGCAGTTAGGTTTCCAATTGACAGAACCTGCCTATCAGTAATTCATAGATCAAGACCCTCGTGTGAATGCAGCTTTAAAATACAGATTGAAAACAAAATGTCAACTAGGAGTATATATTTGAAGATTTAAAAGAGATTGAGAATTATTGATAAGGGGTAGGATATAGCATGTAAATGTAAGATATAAATATCACTTCTTCTGTGAAATGAAAGAAGTAGAAAAACACAAGTAATGGTTTGGAATCCATTAAAGTGATAAAGACAAATCAGGCCTGACCTAAGGACAGTTGAAAGTAAAGCCTTAGTCCAGATTTCTGGCTTGTTTGGACAAGAGGAATGAATGCAGTAATGAAATAAACATAATAGAAATTATGAGTAAAAAGGCATGAGGTTACTTTCTGTGACAAAATCATGTCATTCTTTGAAAAAAAGGAGAAAGGAGAAGAGGAAAGAATAGGAAGAAAATAGGAGAACGGGCGTTGGTAAAAGAAAAAAAAACAGTTCTCGGATCTCACAAATGCATGCATAGCTTTCAGCATTTGCATTAGTCAAGTGATCCAGAGAAAGAACTGATAGGATATATTTATGGACAGAAGGGAGAGGGAGAGGGCGAGGGCGAGGGCGATTTTCAGCAATTAACTCATATGACTATGAAGGCTGGCAAGTCCAAATTCTGCAGAGGAGCCCAGCAGGCTAAAGACCCAGTGTTGCAATGCAAGTTGAAAGTCTCTCTGCTGGATAATTCCTTCCTGTGGAGGTCAGTATTTTGTCCTATTCAGGCCTTCAAATGATTGGATGAGGCCTACGTACATTTGAAAAGCTTGATCTCATGTATGAGCACAATGGTTCAACTGAGTTGACACATAAAATTAACTATCACAGGATTATTTCTGAAAATTGACATATGAAAAGAAGCAGAGTTAACAGAATCATACTCTTCTGGCTCTGCCTCTTATAAACAGTGAAACAAGTTATTCCACCTCTCTATTTCTTTTCTGCTGTTGGTAATGATAAAACCTATTTAATGGTGTTCTAAAGACTCAATGAGTTAATCTTTATGTAGTCCCAGGCATGCAGTAGGTGATATATATATATATATATATATATATATATATATATATATATATATATATAGTCTTTACCTCTCATTATGTTATTAATATGCATACAATGTCATCATTACCATTATTATTGCAATGATATAGGTCACTGCTTGAGGTAGCCTTTTTTTGGATGAACATTAAAAGTGAAGTGTATATTTGAAAGATGTTTCAACATGGAGAGTTTAATTGACATTTTGAAAAGAAAAACATATTAAAGTTTGACTTTTAGCATCAATTTACCTAAATTAGTCAAATTAATCTAGATGAGGCCATGCATGTAATTTCTTTCTATGTGAATATTGGCAGTGTGTGACTTCCTAGTAGATTTTTGCTAGGCTTCTTTAGCCTCTGAGGTATCAACATATTTCAAAGTGTAACAGACAGTTATTATTTTAAGATATATACCTTCCTAACTATTTACTAATGCATAATTTTGTTTTCTCTAAGTGTCTTAGGACATTTAAGTACAGTCATCTGGAGCATTACCCAAAACAGTAAATTGGTTAAACATATTTTTATTGATTTTTTACAGAGAGGAAGGGAGAGAGATAGAGAGTCAGAAACATAAATGGGAGAGAAACATCGATCAGCCACCTCCTGCACATCCCCAACCGGGGATGTGCCTGCAACCCAGGTACATGCCCTTGACCGGAATCGAACCTGGGACCTTTCAGTCCACAGGCCGACGCTCTATCCACTGAGCCAAACCGGTTTCGGCCAGTAAATTATTTTCATTCAATTCTCAAGGTTTCCTAAAGTTCTCTTTCATGACATTTGAGATATGATTCAAGAACTAAAGGAAATAAAACATATTTGTCAACTTGGGAAAATATCTTGATATTGGCTTTAATTTATAAATATTTATTTTATTAGCATTAGGTAATAAACTATATTGTATTTTCATTTTTCCTTCATTTTATGATATGGTTCCATCACCATTTATCCCCCCTAGAACCTGTTCCACTTTCACCCCCCTGCATTCACCACACTATTGTCCATGAGTTCTTTCTCTTTTTTCTTTTTCTTTTTTACCCCCTACAGAGCCCTCTGCCTGCTCTTTATCTAGGACTCTGTCTCTATTTTGCTTATTAGATTACTTCAATTTTTCAGTGCATAAGCATTGTGGTTTTTTTGTCTTATTTAAGAAATTCTCTCGTTTGTATTCTCTCTTTAATAGTTTTTTCTTTCGCTTTAGGTTTTTATTTTATTTTTTAAAATATATTTTATTGATTTTTTACAGAGAGGAAGGGAGAGGGATAGAGAGTTAGAAACATCGATGAGAGAGAAACATCGATCAGCTGCCTCCTGCACACTCCCTACTGGGAATGTGCCTGCAACCAAAGTACATGCCCTTGACCGGAATCAAACCTGGGACCATTGAGTCTTCAGGCCAATGCTCTATCCACTGAGCCAAACCGGTTTGGGCCACTTTAGGTTTTTATTAATCCATAAGCTAATTGAATTAGAGATCAAAATGTAAATGACATATGATATCAAGTAAAGATCCCACTTACATAAGATCCAAATTTATATACTATGTGTGTATAGGTATGCATGCATGTTTGTATTGGGGAGGTTTCATTGGGGCAGCAACTCTAGAAAGCTATTTGTCAATAGCTTGTATATTTAGAAATATCCCAACATATGCCCACAAAATATAAAAGAATACAGGTTGCAACGCTGTTTATAGTAGTAAAGATGTGGAAACCATCTAAGTGTTTACCATTGGTTGAATGGGTAAGTGAATTATTATATAGTAGAGGCCCAGTGCATGGATTCATGCACGAGTGGAGTCCCTTGGTCTGGCCTATGCCCTCTCGCAATCCGGGACCCCACCTGTGCATGATCGGGCCTGGGAGGGACCACGGGAAGGCTCCAGAATGTGCCTGGCCCATCTCACCCAACCCGATCGGCCTGACCCCAGCAGCAAGCTAATGTAGTGGTCAGAGCATCTTCCCCCTGGTGGTCAGTGCACATCATAGTAACTGGTCAAACGGTCAAATGAATGGTTGGGCACTTAGCATCTTAGGATTTTATTATATAGGATGCTATCTATTTTTCAAGTACCTCAGAAATGTAAATGTTAGAGAAATCAAACTCAGTTATATAAATTAGGATCACAGAGTCTGGAATAGTTGATTTTTGTTTTCCTAGTAGACATTGTGTATAGAGAACAGAGAGAATAAAGATTACCTTTGCTAAATCACCACATGATGTGAGAGAGACTTGATATTAACTATACCATGCATTAATAGAAAAAACATTCAAGTTCATGTTTTTTTTCTGAAATTTTGTGAATTTGAAATACAATTTTTGATCTCTTTTGTAAGCAAAAAACTTATGCTATTGTAAAGTCATTTAGTAAAAGGCTGAGAAGACCTTTTAATTTTTGGTTAAAAATATATATTTCATATATTTCAAAAGTGAAAAAGGAATATCAAGAGAGATAATTGGAGACAAAGAACATTATAAGCCCAACAGATGCAAAATGCCTGCTAAAGGACAAAGAAGCAAAGAAAAGATTGCAAAAACTACTAAAGGCACCATAAGACAAGATGACCTGCCATAGGAGTATTTGGGCTTCAAAAAAAAATTATAATAGTGATCTGATTGTATTTAACCTGGTCAAAGTCTGTACTGAAGTATACCATTGTCAGAATTAGAGAGAAATTTCAGTGCATTTTAATATTCTTAAATTTTGTTATTAAATTTAGAGGGGTTTGAGGGCATATGAAACTGTAAAGAGCCCTTGTAAGGTCTTACAGGAAGTAATAGCTTAATTAACTTTGGAGAATGGTAATATTTGGCCAGGCCCCAAGGTTTTTTGGAACCTGATATTAAGGAAGCTAAAGACATGAGTTCAATGCCTTAAGGAACTTGTAACAATGTTCCGTAGGCACAGGCTTTCCTAATTGTCCGTCAAGGCATCTCTGATTCATGCCACTCATCCCAGAGAATGGAGCACAGGGGCGGGAATGAATCACTGCTATGGGAAATTAAAGATAATAGAACAGGCACCCTGGTGGCATTATAAAGGTAATGATTACCTAGGAGGAAATTCCCAGTACTTTTTCAAAAGCTAATATTTCTTTCTTTCATCTATAGTTTTGTTTAGGTTTTATTTTGTGTTTTGTTTCTGTGTGCAAATGTCTTTTTTTATTATTGTATTTGGCGGTTCCAAATTTGCCATGGCCAGTTTATTGGGTGTACCTATATGTTCTAGAAGCACATAGAATTTGCAGAGATAAAGACAGATAATTCACATTATTGAGAATATTCCTCTTGTCATCCCATTATGGGAAGCTCCAATACAAATTTAGTGGAAAGACACCGTTGCCTGAAATCTCCAGAGAGGCAAGGTAGGTGGTCACCAAATAATTCTGAGTCCTTTAACTTGCATTATTTGAATCATACTTTGCTGTTTACTTAACTATGTATTAAGACTACTATTTTTGTCATTTTACTTGAGATGAAGAAACTGTACTTTGAAAGACATACAAATTATTACAAGTAATAAAAAAACCTCTCAATTATCTTCAGGTAGAGAATCCCTTGATAATAATTTATATTTCAAATTACAGTGGGTTTTATAAATTATTAATAATTTAAAAACAAAGTATGGAAATGAGCTTTACCTTACCTATAATGTATCATGTGCAATTATGTAAGTATTATATTATATTATATTAATTATATTGTATTATATATTATAGATAGAAAAATCATTTGTTAAGATAAAAAAATCACACATGGGTTATTCAATCTTGAGTGAAAATAATGATATCAAAAAGTGCATAGTATTGCCCTAGCCAGTTTTACTCAATGGATAGAGCATTGTCTGGAGGACTGAAGGGTTGCAAGTTTGATTCTGTCAAGGGAACATACCTTGTTTGCAGCCTTGATCCCACTCCTATGCAGGCACACATGGGAGGCAACCAATTGATGTGTCTCTCTCACATAGATATTTCTCTCTCTGTCTCCCCTTTACTTTACACTCTCTCTAAAAATCAATGGAAAAAGTATCCTCGGGTGAGGATTAACAAAACAAAACAAAAAATAAGTGCATATTATCATGTCATTAGACAACAGTGCCTATTGCTGTGTAGTATATCACTAACCAGAGATCCAGTTACATGAATCTGAAAATATCTTCATCATGACCCTAAGCTGTTTTTATAAATTAAAGCATTCCAAAGCATTGAGATAAATAAAAGACTTGTTTGTTTGTTTAGGAATTACATGGCTTAGATAAAGGTTCACTCAAAGCTATTTCCAAACACCGCCCCATCAAATAGCTTCTTAATGTGTTTTTTGTATTTATCAAGAAGATTCTTGTCATGGTCGGGTGAGCTGGCTGACTTTAAATCTTGAAGCCTCATGGGTCTCCCCCCTGGAAAGGAAAAAGAATGAATTCAGTTCCGTACTTCCCTTGAAATCCAGCCCTTATGTCTAATAGCTTTAAAATTAGCAGTGAGCCCAGGGGAGTCATTTAGTGCTGCTCAGAATGTTAAAGCCTGAAGAGCCTTTTGATTTGAACCCTAGGAAGCTTAAAAATTTTGTTTTATCTTAATATGAATTTAAGATGTTCACTTTATTATTAATTTGATAAATGTATGAGGCACAGTGCCGCTTCTTGTCCACCTCTTCTTGCAAATAGCATCCCATCAGAAATGAACTTTCTCTGCCTGTAAAACAATGTCCTAAATGGACAGTTTATTTCTTCATACATTTTTAAGAGGGAATATTGGTGCATACGAAGTTGACTTATTCAGGTAATCCATATCTGTAAACACTCAACCCTGATAAATCACATCTTGGTTGCTCTCATTCTCTCTGGGAGATCCTGATTTATTTCTGTGTATGAATTGAAATTAAAATGGAAGGGCTAACCCATTGTTTAGTGACTATTAGGTTAACATTACTGAGCTTGATGTATTACATGTATTGTCATGTGAAATTCATAACACAATGAGGTAGGTATAGTTTTCCCCATTTCATTAGTGAGGATACTACTACTAAAACAATTTAGATGACTGTCCAAGATCTTACAACACGTTTAAGCTTGATCTTCTGTCTGTGAAATGAGACCAGCTGTATCTTCATCACTGAGCTGCTATAAGTGTACAATAAGATACTGTATATAAGTTATCTGGCAGAGAGTAGATACTCAGTGTGAATAGTTGTGTGTGTTACTGTTCCTGTCTTGGTCATAGTAGGAATGGATGCATGGTTTGCATTAGAATCTCTCTGACTTTGAATTCCTTTCTAACTTCAAGTTATATTTTTCAAGAAAATCTCACTTTGGTGTCTTATGATTTAAGTAGAAATTATGTGTGAAAGTTTGATTTAAATTTTTATATAGAATAAGAACAATGCTTAAATATACATTGGACTCATTTCAATAGAGTCGTAGTCTATAGTATTGCCTTATTTTAAAAATTAAAAAAGTTTTACAATTAGATTTACCTATAGTTAAATATGCTCTTACTAAGTTCCAAAAACATGAAGATAGACTCCTGAACCACTGAGTATGGCCTAATGAATTCTCAGTGAACTACAAACTTTGCAAGTCAAAATGTGCTCTCATTCTTTTTATTTAATATCAACCATAATTAAATGTTCAAATCATGAATATTAAAAACATCTTTAAAAAGAAATGACTTTTCTAAAATAGAATACCACTTGAATCATACTGATGACCCAAAATATTCTACCTTTTTTAAAATGAGAGGTTGATTGATTTCCACTGACAAATAAAAATTACCACATGCTGATTTGAATAGGTAATGAACACAGGCATTTATATAAGATGTATCAAAGGCTCTTTTTGTATCCTTTGCTTCTATGGGTAAGTGTTTAATCAGTTGAAACCCATATATGTTATCTACCTCTACTTCCACACCACCAACATCCTAGGCTTTACACACACACACACACACACACACACAATCTTGATGAAATAAAATGTTCTAATTTTTTGCTTTTTCCCATTAAGTGTCAATAAAAACTGATATATAGAATTCCTTTTCACTTCTTAATTATATGCCTGAAACTTCTTAATTATATACCTGAAAATATATTTATATAATATTATATATATAAATATTATATATATATATATATATATAATATATGTATAATATTAGTCAGAGTTGTCCAGTAAAATGGAACTAGTATATGATAAGAAATGAATGCACTCAGTTTGGAGAGAGAGGTCCCAAGACCTGCAGTCAGAGCACTGGAGATGTAGGAGAGCCTGTGAGCCGTTGCCCGAAGGACTGAGAACAGAGTGATGTAGGTCCTGTCCCAGACTAGCAGGCTGTGACCCTGGAAGAGCTGAAGTTCAGACACACTCCTAAGGCTGGAAAAGACCAGCATCTCAGCTCAGTGATCAGTCTGGAAGCATTTCCTCCCTCTGACTCAGCCATTTTGCTCTATTTAGATCTTTAATTGTTTGGATGAGGATCATCCACAGTAGGGCCTGAACTCTGCTTTGCTCAATCTACTGATTCAAATGCTAATCTCATTCACAAACATCCTTGATTTATTTATAGTGTTTTGAGTATAACTCTTTTTATATGTTTTGCGTTATTGCTGGAGGTGTTATATCATATATGCATAACTTACTACACTCTACAGAAGTCATAATTTCACCAGTATATTTTTACTAGGAATATGATTCTGTTTTGACAGATTTGTTTGGTTCTTTTTTCAACATCTGAAAAGTATTGAGCCATTTCTTTTCTGGCATCTCTGTTTTCCAATGAGAAATACACTGTCATTGTAATTGATTTCTTTTTCTCCCATATTGGTAATGTGTTTATATTTTCTGGCTGTTTTTTAAAAAAAGTATTTGTCTTCATTTTTCAGGAGATTAATTATGATATGTCTTATTATGGGTTTGTTTGACTTTATTTGGTATTTGTTCAGTTTCTAGACTGTAGATTTTGTCCCTTGCCAAACTCAGTTTTTACCCATAAATACTTGGAGTACATTTTTGAGCCATGTAATCTTTCCCCTGTCCTTCATGAAATCCAATCACATGAATGGGAACTATTTGGTTACAGTCCAACAGGTCTCTGAAGCTTTGTTGATTGTTTTTTAAACGAACTATTTTCTCTCTGATTAGATTAGTCAATTTCTCTTATTCTGTCTTCTTAATTGATTCTTTCCTGTCTCCTCCATTCTTCTGATGAGGCCCTCCAATGAACTTTTTATTTTGGTTTTATATGTTTTTCAAATCTAAAGTTTTAATTTAGTTATTTTTATTATTTTTATTTCTTGGCTGAGACTTTGCATTATTTTATACTTTTCAAGTATGTTTATCACTTTTCCTTGAAAAAAATTTAATGGCTGCTTTAAAATCTTGGTCAAATAATTGTAGTATTTCAGTCATCTTGATGCTATCACCTATTTATTATATTTTTTTCATTCAACAAAATTTTCCTGGTTCTTAATACAATGAATGATTTTCAGTTGAAATCTGGACATTTTTTTCTATTGAATTTATTGGGGTGACATCCTATATAATAATCCTTTATATTAAAAGGGTAACATGACCCTAACGGCAGAATGACTGTTCAACCAGTCACTATGAGGCACACTGACTTCATCTTGGTCCCTTTCCCCTGGCTGGCAGGCTCCCATTGCCTGATAGTGAACAGGGAACCGGGGATGGGTGGTGGGGGATGTGGGCAGTGCCAGGCCAACACCCCTAACATGCCATTCGCCCCACACACAGAGGGCAACCCGCGGTGGAGGTGGGGCCAGCGAACAGGTGGAAACAGCCAACTTCTCGGTCCCTCCCCATGGCCGGCAAGTTTCAATCGCCTGATGGCTCATGGGGAATTGGGGGTGGGTAGCGGTGAGGGGTGGGGTTGGTGAGCAGGCAGAATGGCCGACCTCTTGGTCCATCCCCCTGGCTGGCAGGCTTCAATCACCGATGGCATACAGGGAACCAGGGGTGGGTGTTGAGGGACATAGGCAGCGCCAGGCTAAGGCCCCCGCCCTACCGGTCACCCCATACACAGAGGGCGACCTACAGCAAGGATGGGGCCAGTGAGCGTGTGGGAACGGCCGACCTTTCGGTCCTTACCCCCAGCTGGTAGGTTCCAATCACCCGATGAGGAATGGGGAACCGGGGATGGGTGGCGGCAGGGGGCATGGCTGGCTGCCTGCAGCCAGGGAAGATGGCCCTGATCACAAGCCAGGCCTAGAGACTGTACCCATGCACAAATTTTGTGAACTGGGCCTCTAGTTGGTTCATAAAACCATACAGGTTTCAAGTGTACAACTAAATAAAACATCACCTGCATACTGCATAATGTGCCCATCACCCAAAGTGAAGTCCCTTTCCTTCCCAATTTCCCCTCCTTTGCCCACCTCCACCTCTACCCCAGCCCCCTTTCTCTTTATCTCATATATATATATATATATATATATATATATATATATATATATATATATATATAATTATTTTTGCTTAGTCCCCTCACCTTCTTTCATTTAGTCTCCCAGACACCACACCCCTCTGACATCTGGATGTTTTCTTATTATTTGTTGAGACTTTGGTTCTGATTTAGAACTTACTTTTGCTCAGGCAGGGAAAGAGTGAGTGCTGCCTCATATTGCCAAGTAGATGTCCAAGTCCCAGCTCCCCATGTAGTCGTTTGATATCTGAGCTTAGGAGTTTCTCACTTCAGCTGGCAGTGTTCATAGCTCCTGCTCCCCATGAGGTCTCCAGGGACAGCATGGTGGTGGCCTTGTTACCACTGGTAAATGGTGAAACACCGACTTCTCACTTGCCATTGTCTAACACCATCCCTGTGTGGGTATTGGAGCACCTAGTTTTAGCCTCCAAGGGTGAAAAGTCTATGCTGTCTCTTTGTCCTTGCATTGTGTGTATGGGCATGAAACCATAGTTTTTCCATGACTTTTGGTTGAAGAAGAGAAATTATTATCAAAAAGCTTTCTGTCTTTCAGGACTGTCTCTTTTCTGGTTCTGATAGAGCCATTTGTCTCTCTCTCTCTCTCTCTCTCTCTCTCTCTCTCTCTCTCTCTCTCTCTCTCTCTTTCTTTCTCGCTTTCTCTCTCTCTCTTTCTCTGTCTCCCCATATCTATGACTGTGCCATTATAGCTATTGATTTTGCTATTCTTTTTTTAAAATATATATTTTTATTGATTTAAGAAAGGAAGGAAATGGAGAGGGAAAGAGAGATAGAAACATCAGTGATGAGAGAGAATCACTGATCAGCTGCCTACTGCATGCCCCACACTGGGGATCAAGCCTGCAAACTGGGCATGTGCCCTGACTGGGAATCAAACCTTGACCTCCTGATTCATAGGTTGATGCTCAACCACTGAACCACACCAGCTGTGATTTTTGCCATTCTTTACCTATATCTATTTTTATTCCCAAACTCATACCCACACTCACATTTATCTACACTCATACCAATACCTTATCTTTAGTTTTTATAGTCAATATTTTTCTTCCTTACCTTTATGGGATAAAGCAAACTTTTGACTCTTATTTTATACATGGGTTCTTCGATATATATTTGCTGTCTGTATGAAGCCAAAGTAAAGCCAGTTTATTTTGAAATATGAAATATACCACATTTTATATATATAAATGAAATCACTGACCTCCCCTCCCCCATCTCTTTGTTTGACTAATGACGTGGGGCTGTAAGATGAAGTATGGTAAACATTTTTTTTTCTTAGTAGGATATAATATTTGTTTCATTCTGTATGTAGTCTTTTGTTCTTTCTAAAGGAACAAAATTTTGAAATATACTTTATGATCCAAAAATTTCTCTAATTCAAAGTAAACCACATAGATTATATAATTTTCAATGATAAGGCTTATCTTTCATTCACTCTTTGTTCACCGGCTCCAATGACTGTGACTTATGCTCATTAGGTGATGGTTGAGTCAATAACTGAATGGCAAGGAGTCAGCCAACATCTAGTGGCAGAGTGTTCCAACCGCAAAAATGTCAAGGGCACTGGAGACAGCATGATGAGCAGGAGGCAATTATGTAATATAAGGACAAAGCGGAAGGGATTATAGAAAGAGGAAAACGTAGGAATGAGTCCTGCGGTGTTTCAATATTTGCCAAAAATATGCTGAGTACACAATAGCTTCCCAACACATCTATAAGAATTAACACATTAACTTAAAAGTATCTAGAGAAACTTTATTTACTTTTGAATCACCCCTATTTATAAGTAATAATAAGCTAAAATACAAAAGCAATCAGCCAGGCCCAAATTATATGGCTATGTATAGTATCAAGTGTAAATATTCCATCTATGCTTTTTCTAAATAATGTTTAAAATTCTCCAAAAACATTAATAACTTATTTCAAAAGAAATACTACTGAATGTGTGCTTTAGAGTCCTACTTTTCTCATTTGTTGTCTGGTTTGTACATATGTAAGTGATGCCCAGAGTCTGTCTCGGGGTTGCAGCAGTGGCAGGGCATTGCCTGCCCATGCTTGTACCATGGCCTGTATTATGTGATCCTTCACCTAGGTCAACTGGTGAGGATGGGACTTAGGGCTGCATTCATGTTTCCATTGGCTCTTCTCAAGGGGGGAGCTGGAAAGAAACAGATTTCTGTGTGACAGTCTGTCTGACCTACTGCATGTTTCCAAGAAAAAAGAGAAGGTCGTTGGTGTCACCGTGGTCACAAATGATCATGGAATCCCAAGATGAGGAGGAAAGGAAGGGCCACTGCTTGTTGGAATCTTAAAAAATATAGTGCTAGAAAAACTTTGTAAGCTATTAACGTGCTACTAAAATTACATTGCACGTTTGTAGTTTTTAATCTCACTTGTAAACTGAAAATGCCAACTTTTTTCTCCCTAACCTCCAAGCTCAGCTGTTTCACCCTTGGATTCATGGCAGCTGCATTTTCTTCGTTTTATTTTTTTAATTAAATTTATTGGGGTGACATCTATATATATAAAAGCCTACCACCTGACCATTCGACCATTTGCCTGGTAGCTAAGAAGCACAATGACCACCAGAGGGCAGACACTATGACCAGTAGAGGAGGGAGCCTGATTCCTCGCGGAATGAGCCGTAGGTTAGGTTGCTGCTGGGACACTGATGGCCCCGAATCTGCTTCACCTGCACCCCAGACCCAGAGAGGATGTCCTTCAGGGGATGTTGGAGAGCTGGTTTTGGCCCGATCCCCACAGACCAGGCTGAGGGACCCCACTGGTGCATGAATCCATGCTTTGGGCCTCTAGTTGGTTAATCAGATCATATATGCTCAAGTGTACATTTCTATGAAACATGATCTGTATATTGCATTGTGTGCTTGCCACTCAGAGTCAAAACATCTTCTGTCCATATTATTCATCCCCTTTACCCTTCACTACCCCTAACCCTCCTTCTCTCTGGTAACTACCATACTGTGGTTTGCCCTTTCAATGCCATGTGGCTCCTTGCAGGGTGACTTAGAAGCTCTAAAGCCCCTTATGATATTATAATTTTTAAAAAATAAAAGACGACACATGCCTCAAAATTCACAACCCTTTGGCATTCTCTGAAATGTCTTGAATGGTTGCTACTGTTTCTCACAATTGTAAACTGTTTGATATAGACTTAGATTGTTAGTAGCTATCCTTTGACTACTTTTTGATTCCCCTTGATTTTTTTTAAAATGTAGTTTCCTATATAACAATCAAGTTGGAACAAAGACTACCTAAAGGTAAGAAGTTTAATACATATTGCATAAAGCTTGAGGATCCCAGGTCTATATGCCATTGAAACTGAAAGTATTCTAAGTTTTTATGAGTAGGTAGGTAGGAGTTACTGGTTGATGGAAATTGGCAGTTAAAACTGTGCTGGTTCAGTGCCCCAGTTTCTTGGATTTAGCCTGACTATTTATCTTCTTATTCTAGGCTCTCTGTGACTATTACAAAAACATCCATTCATAAATAAAAATACAAGAACTCTCCTAAGATTTGCAGTGCTGGGCTAAATCAGGAATGTAAACATGGGTTCTTTGCTTTGTCTTGTGTTTACATTTGTTTTAATTTTCTTCAAAATAACTTGAAGTTTTATGTCACTGTTTTGCTATGACATGACACTTTATGGGAACTTATTTAAAGGGAAAAAATACAGTTCTCTACACCATGAGTGTAATTTATAAGTAATTAGTTGTAGGCTCAGGAATTGAAACGACACATCTCCATATTTTATTGCCAGGAATTTTTATCCCCTCAGGCTCATTTCTCTTATGTGAAAGTACTGCTAGCACATAAGTGATTTTTAAATATACCAGCCCCTCAAGAAGAATAAGAAAGCAAGATCTCATTTACATGGAAGTGATCAAAATGAGATGCTCAAGAAAGGTAGTGTCTATGACTCTTTTCAGTGATCTCGAACATTTCCTTATACTTTGGCATTCCTTTGAATGTTACCTTGAAAAGCAACGTGAAACTCATCTCTAAAGCATTGTTCATGGGGAACCTTGAAGACACCAGTGGACTGCAGTGTCCAGGTTGATTTTTACTATAAAATGCATCACAGAAACAGGCGTCCTGTTGTGAGGTTTGTTGGTGACACCTACTTGATGAAGAGAGGAAAGCTTATCACCAAGCTCCATAATGAATATGTGGGTGAACATCAAGGAGCAAGTTGATAGATAATTGAATTCCTCTACACACACAAAAATGAGCAAAAACTTAGCAAGTAGATTTTGTACTCTTCGTCCAGCACATTCATATGTCCAGAGTTTATTGATAGCTACAGAATCCTGCCATTCAAGTTAAAATGTGCTTATGGGTCTGTAACAAAGTAAACTGATGAACAAAATTGAAACAAAGCCATGGACACAGGGAACAGACTGACTGCAGTCAGAGGGGACTGGATGAAAGAAGGTGAATGGATTAAACAAAAAAGCATATATATATATATATATATATATATATATATATATATATATATATATATATAAACACAGACAACAGTGTCGTGATAGCCAGAGGGAAGGGGTGTGGGGATAGTTGCAGGTGGGCAAAGGGGGGAGGGGCTAGAAATGGGGATGGAAAAAGACTTTGCTTTGCTTGGGGCAATGGGCACTTGATGCAGATGATGTTTTCTTGAGTTGTATCACTGGAACCTGTATGGTTTTGCAACCAATGTCACCCAAATTAATACAATTAAAATTTTAAATTAAATAGGAAGGTAAAAAAGTAAGAAAGAAAAAATGTACTTACATATCTGGCATAAATTGAAGATTGCTGGTTGCCACCTTCAACTTTTTTTTTTTTAACAGAAAAATCAGCGGCTTCATACAAAGAATGCAGGCTTCCGTTCCTAAGTTAAAATGAGGCTACTATATATCAAAAATAAATAAGTAAGTAAATGAATAAATAAATAAATAAATAAATAAATAAATAAATAAATAACCAGGAAGTGGAAGGAACAGGAATATTTTAAATTATCTTGGGAGAAAATTTCTGCTATTCTTGGGTAAAGCATAGTAAAAGAAAACTACATACAAGATTTTTAAATACAATTATCTTCCAAAATTATGCATTATGAATCTACCTCACAATGCAATGAAATTATTGGTGATAACTCTCTAGTAAACTCAGGGCAACAATATAATTTTAAAACAAGCCTTTTATTCTTACAGTGGTGCTTTCCAGCCAACTCCAGAACTTGAAACAAGCATGGGAAGCACTTTTCAGCATTCAGTAGAAATGTCTCCAATGCTAGAGAAGGGTTATAGACACAGATTAGGGACAGTTTCAGTAAAATATACGGTGGCTCCATGGTTCAGGAGGAGTGGTGGTGGCTTCACAATCCACCATCATCTTGGGTTTGTGACACTGAGTATGTGAGAACACTTGGATTTTTTTTTTTTTTGCAAGAAATTATCTCTATAAATGAGTTCCTTGAGTGGCTTTGTTAAAATTATACTTCAAATCTAAATTTTAGAAGAGAGGTAACAAAGGGGAGCTTATCTGAAAATGGAGAGTGCTTTTAGTTACACTCTACATTTCACAATGGAAAGGCTTGATTTTAATCTCAAAAGTCAAGAACATGGAAAAATATTGTTGTAACTTCTCCTCTGCTTCCAGTAAGTATTAAGTTGAAAACAGTTTCTCCTTCAAACTTTCTTCACAATAAATGACACTTACCTCCTTATCACAAAAAATCATGTATGAATCACAACTAAATGCTAATAGAAAACTGCTTCATGAAACGTAGGTTATTCTTTTAGAGAAGTGAGCCTAGTAGTTGTGGATGAGCCTTTTAAGCTTATAAATTCAATTTAAATTGCAAATGTAAACTATCAGAAGGAAACACCTGTAAGTTTTCCATCAGGCATCCACTGGTTTTTAAGCAAATCAATAAATTGTAACAGGACAATGAATGTGCACCGCACAATCCAAACAAATAAGGACTATCTTCTTATTATCATAAAAGCAATAAAAAGGCTTGCACAGCATTCTTCCCTTAATTTGTCTTTCACTCTGCACCATAAAGATAAAAAAGTGCTGCATTTCCAAGGAGCATATTGTTTTACTCTGTATGCTTTTCATCACTGAAGTTTAAAGAGTATTGTTTTTTAATTTGCTGATGGAATCCATCAATTAGGATTAGCTTAAAAGTTGTGGGAGGATAATGACAAGGGTTATAAAGAGAAGAGGGATGTGTAGTATGAATTAATGGTGCTTTTATGGCACTTTTCATTGGATTCATGGCTGGGCTTATCTGATAAGTAAATAACTTATGGATATGTCTAAGCTGAGGAAGGAGAATATGGTTCAAGTAATCTGATTAGCAACACTCATGTGAGAAAGATGGGATTAACCTCTGTGGTTAACTGTTACTAAATCCTTGTATATGAATATCATTTTTTAAAATTTTTAGTTCCTTGGCCTTCATGTCACCTAAGCAAAGTCTTTATTTCTGTCTGCCACTACCCAGCTACCTGACTTAGGAACATTTGCTAAGGTAAAACTTATGAGTCTCCATGTTTTTGCCTGTGAGAAGAAATCTTGACATTTTCTTCCATCTTTGAGGCTCTGTGATTCTAGTTATCCTATTGGATGGTGAACTAGGTAACCCAAGTTTACTAAATGTGGCTCCTGATTACAAGTGGTAAACTGCCCTGCCTAGTGTTAGGAAGATGTGATACTCATTAAAATGTATAATTGATCTGATTATATGCAGCTCTTTAAGTAGGAAAGCTTAGCTGTCTCTGGTGAAGTTCAGAGTGAAACTTAACACAATTTCAGATATTTTCCCACTGAACTCTGCCCTAAACCAGAAAAGTTATCCTATATATAAAAAGGCTAATATACAAATCGACCGAACTGCGGAACAACCAGTTGCTATTACACGCATTGACCACCAGAGGGCAGACGCTCAATGCAGGAGTTGCCCCTGTTGGTTAGTACACTCTCTGAGCACCGCTCAGCCAGAGCCCTAAGCTAGGCTCATGGCTGGCGAGAGCAGCAGTGGTGGCGGGAGCCTCTCCCACCTCTGCATCAGTGCTAAGGACGTCCGACTGACAGCTTAGGCTAGCTCCTCGGGGGATGTCCGACTGACGGTGCAGGCTGGGCTGAGGGACCCTTCCCCCCAAGTACACGAATTTCGTGCACCAGCCTCTAGTCAATAATAAAAAACATGGTAATTCTTTCCTGAACCATAATTGGCACCCGAGCTGGGGTCAACCTAGAACATTTTGGACGCTTTGAGACATGAGTTATTAAAGATGAAGTATCATTGGTGGCCTAGAGAGAAAACTTGGTTTTTGGAAAGATAAGAAAAGAGGTTCTGTGTAGGGTCTCTCAACCCACCAACAATTGGAGACAAAATGAACATAAGCAAAATCTCGTCCAAATTTGGAAAACAAAAATGTTGAATACAAACATTGCTATTTTTCATTTGTTATGTTTTAGCACAGATTTTCTCTGAGGAAAAAATAGTCCATAATTCATAGCCTGGAGAAAATTGCTTATGAAATAAATACGTGTTGGCATTTAACAAACAAATTAGATCATTTCATCATTCTGTATTTTGACATACCGTGCCAATAATGTTTAAAATCTACTGTGAGTTGTTCAGTTATTTCAGGAAAGAATGGTGACGTTTCATGTGTTTTAAATTCATCAAAAGAAAAAAATAAAATGTTTCTATTTCAACCAAGTATGGCAGTATAATTAAGTCAGTCAGATTGAATTAAAACAGCTAAATTAACTTGAAGCCCTTTCTGCCATCCACTGTAAGTCTGCGATTTTTAATTAATGTTTAAAATGCAGTTTTCTTGTAGTTGATATATAATTTATAACTATAAAACAAAATATGTAAGCTTATGGTAATTTGAATATTTTCTTCATGAAAGATTCTTTTGGCCTTACAATGATAGAAAATAAATGCAAATATAATTTAGCTTTTTTCTAATTAAAATAAATGTTTCACTTTCTTGTTCTACTTTTAAGTAAATTAAAACTTAATATACCATAAACCCAAGTAACTAGGGTATTAATAGACTTTAAATTATAGTTTATAAACTATGAAGTCTGAGCTAGATGGTTGCCAATTTCCCAAGCGTCCTTTTTGAAATTCTAGGGTAATTCCAAATCATATTCTATAATCAATTATGAACAGAATTATGAACCCTTAGGGTAAATACATATAAATTCATCAGGCTACATGCAATATACAGTCTGAGCCTTGTTTTTCTGGAAAAAAAGTCCGTGACTTAATTAGATACCTATTATAAAAACTTAATTATAAACAAAATACAAAATTTAATAGTAAAGAATCCATTTAGTTATATATTTTAAAAAACGACATCTCACCATGTCATAATTTTATATGACCATGCTGAATTTCTTATGTATATAGAAATATAGAATGATTTTGGAAAAATATATAGTCTTCAATTTTAAAAATAGTTATAGAAAAATCAAATGCTCAAAACTGAAAAATGAGCTTATGACTAAGTTATTGGTTTGTTGTGCTATTGGAATCTGTGAGATATAAAATAAAAATGTATGGAAATCTTAAAAGTTGATATGATAGAAAAACCTTTAGAAAAACCAAGCAACCTCTTTTTCTGTATTAAAGGCTAACATAGAAATTCTTCAAGTCTATAGATGTTCCTTGCAACTGTACCAAATCTATATTTTAAGGAACATGAATGCATAAAGATTCAAAGTTATGCCAAGTGATGAACAGGCAGAGCTATTTACATTTTTAAAAACTTAAATTTTGATGAAACTATGTGATGACTATTTTTTGTCCCCCCCCCAAAAAAAACAAAAAACAAAAATAGAATGAGCTTGCATCTCTTTCACTTATTTTGATGCTGACATTTTTTGTAGGTAAATCTATTTACAAATATCTCCTAAGATTATATGTAATAATTTACTAATGAAATTCTCACCAAAGTAAGAATAACAATAAATAATATAAACTAAAGCCATTGCCTTTGAGATTAGGAAAAGATTTCTACATCCAAAAATGTACTTTGACCATTCACACATTTTAAAATAAGAAATGTTTAATAAATTACTCATGCAACCTGAGGTTTCAGGTACTCACAGTCAACTGTACTCTTAAATGGAAAATTCCAGAAACAAACAATTCATAAGTTTTAAATTGCTTGTTCTGAGTAACAGAATGAAATATTGAGCATCCCAATCACCCAGCCCAGGATTATCCCTTTGTCCAGTGTCTCCTTGCTGCCCACACTCCTGCCCATTAGTCATTCGGTAGTCACCTCTTATCAGAGTGACTGCCATGGAATCCTAGTGCTTGTGTTCAAGTCACCCTTACTTTACTTAACAATGGCCCCAAAGTGCAATGAGGCTGGCAACTCAGATATGGCAAAGAGAGGCTGGAAAAGATGGATACAGTGCAATAATGTGCTTTCAAAGAGAGAGAGATGAGAGAGAGAGAGAGAGGAGAGAGAGAGAGAGAGAGAGACCACACTACATAACTTTTAATACAATATGTTGTTACAGTTGTTATATTTTGTTAGTTATTGATGTTGATCTTTTACTGTGCCTAATTTATATATTGAACTTTATAATAGGTATGTATGTACAGAAAAATAAAACATAGTATATATAAGGTTAAGTACTATCCATGGTTTTAGGCATCCCTGGGGTTTTGGCATGTAGCCCATATGAACAAGGCAGGACTACATTACATACCAACATAACAATAGTGTTTACTCTATGAAATAAACTTGTTCATGATTTTTTTACCCTTTTATGTTTACTATTTTCCAATGTTATTTAATAAACATGTTTTATTTAGTAAAAATAAAAATGGGAAATTATTTTGATAAATTTTTGTTTACACATATATGTACACACATCATGCCCATAATTAGTACAAAAAATAAACAGAACCAAAAGTTAAGAAAGAAATATACTATAAACCTTTAAGCAGCTATTTCTGAGCATTAGAATTTTAGTTTACAACCTTGTTTCTACTTTTTTGAACTTTCTAACTTTACTTTATTGAGCATATTAGTGGTAAGATATATGTATTTTAGAAATTCTGTATCATCTCTAACATGATCATATTTAAAGAATTATCCTATATAATAAAAAACCTAATATGCAAATCGACCAGCGGAATGACTGCTGGAACGAGCAGTTGCTATGACGCACACTGGCCACCAGGGGGCAGATGCTCAATGCAGGAACTTCCCCCAGCCCACAGGCCCCAGGCTAGCCAATGCGAGTGCCAGTGGGGGCCCCATCACCCCGCTGGTTGCCCCACAGATCAGCCCTGATCACCGGTCAGGCCTAGGGGCCCTACCCATGCACAAATTTCATGCGTCAGGTCTTGTTATTTAAATAACAGAGACTGTTATATTGTTTGCATTTGTTTTTAAATCTTTGTTAAGGGGATATATGCTTTAGGAAACTTCTTTATCCAGAATCTCCCAAAAATATGGTGAAAATTTATTTTTAGTTTTAAAATACAGGTGCACAATTTTGGTAACTTGAATATAACCTTAAGTATTTTAAAATTTTAGTGTTTGAACATTTTTACTGATGTTGTACCAGTTGAGTCAACATTCTGTTAAACAAAAATTTTGGGTTACTCAGAGATTGAATTAACTGAATGACATCCTTTAATCAATTTTAAATAAAAGCCATTAAAAGAATTATAATGGAAAAACCTATTCAAAGCATAATGGCATAGAATACTGTATAAGTATAACTCGCTAAACATAATTCATCCTTTCCTTATGGCTGAGAATTCATAATGCCAAAGAGTCTTATAATACACTGCCCATGAACTTGAAGTCAACCGTATTTCTGTCATAAATATGGTTCTCACTGTTCCACAAACATGTTTTGACTATTTTTACTTCACGCATTCTCTGGAAGTAAAGCAGGTTCTTACTTCCCCCTCACCCATTATCACCCCACACATTCTTTAGTTGATCATTTCAAGTGACCAGTCTATGCTGTTAGTCTCTCCTTTTAAATGCTCTATTTTTCCTTCAAAAGCTATGCTCAGTGAACTTCAATCTCTCATAATTTGCAATCTAATTTACAAAATTCAGTGTTTAAACTAGTGCAATCTATTTCCACTTCAGAATAATGGTTACCTCTGGGAAGGATGAAGGAAATGAGGTAAGATGAACATATCTGTATCATTTTATTTCTTTACAAAAATAAAATATAGTATTTATTAGAAAAATAGTACATGTTAAAATGGGTGTGGATATATAAAGTTGTCAAATTATATTATAAACATGCAGTTTTACTGTTTGCAATATATCACGAATGAAAATACTTCCATCTTTCCTAAATTAACTGAAATGTCAATTTGATGATTCTTGATATGTTTACAGGGTTATGGGCATGCTTAACACTAAAATTTGGTTTTGATATTTTAATTTAGTTTTTCTCTTTTTAAAGTAACTCATTATTATTTTATTTATGTAGAGTTATTTATACAGATTAATAGGTAGCAGTGAATTCAGAAATTCACAGTAGAAAAGATGTCAATATTCTATATGATAGACAAATTCTAAGGCCTGTCAGAGATATTTTTAAGGAGAATATTATGCTCATGAAAAGAATTATGTCCAAAATATTTAACCAGTCTTAACAATTCTTGCTGCCATATTTACCCTCACAGGCAAGAACTCTTGAATGGAGTCAGAATGCTACTGAAAATGTCGTTTTCGTTGACAAGTTTCAATTTTGGAGGAATAGAATTTTCTCCTTTTCAGTTCTTGTCCCTAAACTGTTTCACTCCAATCAGTACCAACCCCAACCAGGCGGCCTTTCCCCCCTCTTTTTAAATATTATTGTTATTTTTATTGTGATGTAATTGATAAATTTGAAAGATATTAAAAATGTACAACACAATGCTTTGATATACATATACACTGTGAAAGGATTCCAGGCATCCACTTAATTCACACATCCATTGCCTCACATATTTACCATTTTTTGTTGTTGAGAACATTTAGTTCTTACCCTCTTAGGAAATTTTAGACAACAATACAGTGTTATCAACTGTAGTCACATTAGAGCCTCAGACCTTAATCATCTTATATAACTGAAAATGCCTACCCTTTTACCAACTGATCTCCAGAAAAAAAGAGGATAAATAGGAAACCAAAACATAATAATACTATAATATCATCATAAGAATTGCTTATTAAGCAAGTAAGTGAAGTACAATGTCTCATGCCAGTCTGATAGTGTCCATACCAAGTGGGTATTATTGTTAGCAGAACAGATGAAGCATCCGAGATTTGGGGAGATTAGGTTGCGGGCACATTCACTCATCTAGGAAGCAGCAGAGTGATTTTAAACCGAAAGCCACCTGATTGCAGTGCCATCACCCTTAGCAGCCACACCACACAGCTGCACACACAGAAGCCTCCTGAAATCAGAACACTCAGCATGTGCAATTCCTATAGCACCACAGAATATTTTTTGGCCCTCTGTGTCCAATGCAACTCAAATCTTGGTCATGTCTATTAACTTAGTAATCCTTTCAAAGAGCATAGCTAAGGTGATTTAAATTTTTCTTAAATATCAGATTAATACCAACGGAACTTAATTCTGAGAGAAAATGAAAACAGTAATAACATCTGAACAGTTGGAGCGAATTAATATTCATTCACATGATATCCATTTCAAAATGAGAAACCAAATGGAATGGAATTTCTCAACATAATTAACAGTTGCAAATATGCTTTTTATTTACATCTGAATAATTGCAAGATGTAAAAATGTCTGTTATAGTAAAACCCAAGTTAAAAAAGCAACTGTTTACATTGTACTCTTGAATTAGAGATATTTTAGGGAGGATCAAAGATAATAAATGAAGATTAAAGGTTTATACAAAAATTGAGATTAGAAGGTGGATGACTTAGAAATATACATACACATATATATTTCAGAAGCTATGTTATGTCATAGTTTATATCCATTACTTACTAAAAGCCTCATACTATAAGAATGTCTTTAAATAACTATTTGCAATACTTATTTAACTATTTCATGTGTAAATATAAAAATAGTATATTGCGCCGAAACCGGTTTGGCTCAGTGGATAGAGCGTCGGCCTGCAGACTGAAAGGTCCCAGGTTCGATTCCAGTCAAGGGCATGTACCTGGGTTTCGGGCACATCCCCAGTGGGGGGTGTGCAGGAGGCAACTGACTGATGTTTCTCTCTCATCGATGTTTCTAACTCTCTATCTCTCTCCCTTTCTCTCTATAAAAAATCAATAAAATATATTTTTAAAAAAATAGTATATTGCAATTAATTTCCCAAAATATCATCTACACCAGAGGTCCTCAAACTACGGCCTGCGGGCCACATGAAAATACAAATATTGTATTTGTTCCCGTTTTGTTTTTTTACTTCAAAATAAGATCTGTGCAGTGTGCACAGGAATTTGTTGATAGTTTTCTTTGAAACTATAGTCCGGCCCTCCAACGGTCTGAGGGACAGTGAACTGGCCCCCTGTTTAAAAAGTTTGAGAACCCCTGATCTACACTAATAAAAGAGACAGATGCAAATTGACCATACCTTTGCAACGCCCACCAGGCAATCAGGTGTGAGTATGCAAATTAGCCCAACAAATATGGTGGGTTAATTTGCATATGCAGGCGCCCAGCGGCCGGGGCAGGGTGGGATGCTTGTGTCATAACCATGGCGACGATGCAGGCATCCCACACCACCCCAGACACTCCAGGCCTCTGGGCAGCATGGGCAGAAAGGCAGCTCTGGCTGGAGCAAAGGCGGTGCTGGAAGCCAGGGGAAGGAAGGCCCATTCTTGCATGAATCTTTGTGCATTGGACCCCTAGTATAATATAATAGATTAAAAATCAGGAATAAAATGAAGCTAGTGCATGTGTATCTGAAATATGCAATATTTAGATTCTGTCAAAAGTAAAGTCTTCAGAAAATAATACTGTATTTATAGTTATATAAAATAGAAATTTGAAGATAATTTAGCATTTATAATTTTATTGTCAAAGACATCATATGATGCACTTATACTGCTTCCCTGCAGTCGATCTGTTGTGTTTGTTTTGCTTTATGTTTATTTTTAGACCTTTTTTAGACTATTTTTTCCCTCAGAAAGAGATTTGTCATGAAGCATTATTTACTTTCTCTTGTCTGGCAGTTCAATTTACAGGTAGCGCACTTAGATTGGCACGTTCCTGTTTCCTTCACTTGTTCTCATTAGCAGGGAGTCTTAATCTCTTCTCCCCAGTGCCCTTCTGAATAGGCACACTGTATCACTATCCCATTGGGATCTAAACAAAGAGTGAGTAGAAAATTAGGATCACAACCAAGTAAGTATAAGAATAAGGTCATAATAATGAAAAATCAATAGTACATACAGAGGCATTTTTAAATTAGTTTGATGCTTGTTTGTGTGGTGCTAATGTTACAATTTCCATGATTTCACTATTTTTCAGTTGAAATCTATGACAATATCTTCCACATGCTTTCATCATAACACATATCTTATTGGACTCTATAGCAATCCCACCCCTGATTTGATTTTCAGTTTCCATGAACCTGCTCAATACTATTTTTCATGATCATAAGGGTTCCTACTATGTTTGTAAGTGAATTTGTATGTGTACAAAAAACTGTAGTGGCCTGTTCTGAATTGTGTAATTGTCTTTCCTTCTTCTTGCCTTTGTATAGAGATGAGTAAAAGAATAATAGAGGCAAGATGAGTTTTCTTCATCACTGTTCCGCTGACTATAAATGCTTTTGAGATCCCAGTGCAGCCATGTGGAGGGAGGAATGAAATACCTGAGCAGCAACATCCCAACCTGATGCCATAATAAGCATTGATATTACACAGGAGATGCCCAGCTGGGTGTGGCAGAAGGTGCACACAGGAGAGTGAGAAGTGCAGCACTGTGTAAGCACTGCACAGGTTAGTTCTCCCAGAAGACAATGCCATTTAAAAATATATTTTTACTGAGTTCTTAGAGGAAGGGATAAGGAGAGAGAGATAGAAACATCAGTGATGAGAGAGAATCATTGATTGGCTGTCTCCTGTACACCCCACACTGGGGATGGAGCCTGTAATCAGGGCATGGACACAGGCAATAGGGTGGTGGAGGCCTGAGGCAGGGGCGGGCTATAAGAGGTTAATGGGAGAAAAAGGGGGATATATGTAATACTTTCAACAATAGAGATTTACAAAAAAACAAAAACATGCATTTAATTTTTTAAAAATAAATGGTAACCCTTTTTAAATTAAAGTACTGTTGGCATTCCATATCATATGAGTTTCAGGTGTACAACATAGTTATTTACTATGAATATATCTTACAAAGTGACCGCTGTGACATCTAGAAACCATCTATCGCCATACTTAGTTACTATGATACTTTTGACTATCTTCCCTATTCTATACATTGCATCCCTGTGACGTATTGATCTTATAATTGGAAGTTTGTCCCTTTTATTTCCCTTCACCTTCTTTATCCATCCCCACCTCCACTCCCCTCTGGCACCCATCAGTTTGTCCTCTATATCTATTACTCTGTTTCTGCTTTGTTTTGTTTGTTCACTTGTTTTTGTTGTTTTAATTCCATGTATAAGTGAAATCACATAATATTTGTCCTTCTGTGTCTGACTTATTTCACTTAACATGCATTTTAAAATAGGTTTCTAGAATTGAAAGAAATTTTTACATTCTCAAAGCCCTTACATATTTCTATTTCATTTAGCACATCTCTATAATTAACTCCATTTTTCCCAAATATACAATAAGATTGACACTAATAGTGTGATTTATTCATGCTGATTAAATTCTCCCCTAATTATGAAAGGCTAAAAATAGGGCTAAATATTCATTTTGCATAAAGATTTTTTTTAAATAACAAAACGGATGTTCTTATCAATTTACAAATAATTACTTTTCCTTTTGATTGCACATACATGTTTAAACTTTCAAAATTATTTGTATTAATATGTATTATCATTAAACCTTTAAGAAGACAATCTTTCATTTCACATCTGTCAGATATTAATCCCATTTTTGACATCAATATTCATGTTTCTGACAAAAGCACTTTTGACCATTATACATTTTTAAATTGTCAACTTAAGATTTTTTAAACACTATAACTTGGCACAGTTCTAAAATGGGAAGTGATACAGATCTAAAAGTTGCATCAACAAAAAAACAAAAATTAATATTTTGAATTAAAATTTTATTTTTAAATTTGAGAAAATTAACACTAGAGTAAAATATATACATTATGCAGAAGATTCAGTCAGTAAAAGTGTAAAATGAAAAGATAAGATGTCTGAAAAATAAGAACCCTTCTGCATAATATAATTGTAGATTTTAATAAAAATAATGTTGGCAGTCATACATTCATCTCTGTAGTGTGATATTTTTCACTAAATGGACCAATCCAACAAACAAAAGTTTATCTTTATTATAAGCTTCTACAACTAGAATAAATTTAAATCCCTCTTAATAGCTCAAAAATTTTTTACAAAATATTATGTATCTGTGTGTGTATATATACCTTAGCATCGAAACAGAGCAGAAAAGTGTGCATGTGTGTGTGTGCATGTGTGTCTACCTGTGTACTCTTAATGCCCATCACTATCATATTGCAGTGACCCTATGTCAACCAGGAGAAGGTTGGAAAGAAGAGGCAGAAACAGGGACAAGATTCTGAAGGAGAAAATAGACTGTGAAAAGTTGAATTGTCTCAATCTCCACATTTAAAACTTGTTCATAGCTCTTAAAATAAGTCTTTTTGGTATTATAGATGAGTTGAATTGATCCCATTTTTTTTGTTTTTGTTTTTTTTTACCAACTCAAATGGCAAAGAATTATGTAAAGATGTCATTTTATGAGTTACCATATCATGGACTGTGTTTACCAAAGATAGGACAGTGATGTGGCTCTTCCATGCCACTGGCAATAAGGGACCTATTATTATGGCAAATGTGGAAGTTTTTATAAAATATATTTTATTGATTTTTTACAGAGAGGAAGAGAGAGGGATAGAGAGTTAGAAACATCGATGAGAGAGAAACATCAATTCAGCTGCCTCCTGCACACTCCCTACTGGGGATGTGCCTGCAACCAAGGTATATGCCCTTGACCAGAATCGAACCTGGGACCCTTCAGTCCGCAGGCCGATGCTCTATCCACTGACCCAAACCAGTCAGGGCAAATGTGGAAGTTTTAAAACAATAATAAAGCCAACAAAAATTTTGGTCTGCTTTCTCTCATCAGTTTGCACTGGCAGTTCTGAATAATGTCAGTGGTAAGTATTTCTCCCATGGGGACAGGCTGTTCCCACTGTTAGCTATCCCTCTTGGTAGGCCATTGCTCATGGACAACTTCCATAATCACCTCAGGTTAGATCGGATACTCTTATCACCCACTTCCTCACAACCTTACCTTTATCTTAGTGCTTTCCACAATTAAAATAAGTAGTTATGTATTTGATTAATCATATAACCTTTGCTCCCATCTAAATTATGACCTTTAAGAAAGGAAAGTCATTTTCATTTTTTCCAGGTTAGCCAGTGAGCCTTGTATTCTGAATCTGATAGATAGATGCTTAGTGAATTCGTATGAAATGAATGCATGAAAGATAAATTAATGGAAAATGAACTAACGAATGAGTGAATGAATACAGCCTAATATCTAACTTAAACATTCATGAAATTTTTCATCAATTGTGTCTAGATTTTAGAACCCTGAATCATACTATTATTTATTTAGGCATCTGTAATGGATTGAATAAGTCATTCTTCACTAAACCTTTATTTAGCTGAGACTGTCAAATGAACATGACTAAATGATTTTCAAAGATACATGGTTTTTATACCTTTTTCTTGAAACTGAGGGTGAGATAATGTAACCACTATCTTTTTTTAAAAGAAATTTCTTCAATTGAAGACATCAAAGTGATATTGCTTTAGTGATATTGCTTGATGAACACTTGTATCAAATTTTTAAGAAATTCTTTTTCTAATTTCTTTTTACTAACTTTTAAATGATTTATCACCTGCTATTATATGGCACTGCTGCATCTACAAGTGCTTCCTTGATGCATTACAACCAGCTATATCTCAGTTGATCGGGTGTTAGGCCTTTAGTCACAAGTCACAGACACCAAGGATATTTAATATGTTTTTTAAATATATAAGTGAAAATCTTGAGGTGTGTAGTTTCCAGGTTCTTTTAATTTCTCTGATCAGGTATCTCTTTAGCTTTGCCCCAGCACTGGCTCTCTTTGTGGTTGTAGAAGGGCCATAACACTTCCCAAAATCACCTCACAGCAATCTACACAAGAGAATCTTTTCCAGAACCCTCAATATCAACTTCCCTTCAAGTCTTATTGTCCACAAGTGAGTCACATGCCCATCTCCAAGCAGAGAGGAATGTCATCACTGTGACTGACTCAGGCCGATCAGGGTCTCCTGGGAGTCGGGATTGTAGCTGCCTTCCCCTAAATAATGTTCCATGAATAAATTCCCGAAAAAGGCATGTCTCTCAGTAAGCTAGAAAGGTTGAGAGCCCTCATAATTAGGTAATAAAAATTTCTGCCACAGTAAGTATTTTTCAAAAACTTTCTTAGTAACCATATTTTATAAAGAAACTTTGAAACTATTATTTATACTATACACTATAAGTCATTAATACACTTTTTTTTGCATCTTGACTTTTGGATTTTAGAATAATGCCCTTTTTCTCTACTATTTAGTTGATATTGTGTTGTTAGTATACTGATTTCTCATTAAAAGTTTTAGAGATATGGAGCATGATTTAAGGAATAGAAATAACTTCTAAAACAGAAAACTATCATTTAAAAATGATAATTGAACCATTTCTTTCCATTTTTATGGGTTTTAATCTTTTATTGCGAAATGTTTTAAAAGGTTTTCAATGTTTATGGGTTTTTGGTGGTTTTTTTTTTTTTTTTTTGCAATTAGGTTTTGGACAGATTCTTCTTTTTTTTTTAAATAGATTTTTGAAATGAGGTCATCCTTTAATAGTGTGATTCACTGTCTGGGCTCCCTTGGCTGCATCATTCAGTCCCTTCATGGTTATGGTCTTTGTACTAAATGGTAGGCTTCACACATTTCACTAGTGGAAAATTTATTATGCTTTTCTTAACAGCCCCACTTCCTCTTATATATAAAAATCATCTTACTTATAACATTAAAAAGAAATATATTTTGTATTTACCAGTTACTGAAATGTTGGATAATGTCTAGAATGTCCTTTAATGTCTAACAATGTAATTCATAACTCCGCTGCAATTCTTCTCAGAGCAGAAAAACTTTCTCCAATATGAAGCCATTAAACAGAAGGTTTATTGCAAAATTTAAGAAGTGCTATAGAAAACATAGTTCTTTTAAAGTTCCAGAATCACCCCAAAAGCCTAAAATATGCCAGGATCAACATAGAACAATATAGTTTGTTAGGCATAGTAGTATAATTATCTTTTTTCCTTCCTGGTTCTGAGGGGTGGAGAATAGATAGGATTCTTATTGGGTGAAACAACAATTTTTGTTGATAGTTGTAAATAAAGGTCCAGTATGTCTCCAGATTTGTGGATACCACAGAGGACTTATTTTATTCCCACAACTCACACTTCCTATTTGCACAGCCAAGGAGTCACGCAGAACTATGCACAGTTGGCCCGTAAATGATGTGGGGCTTAGGGCCCTCATACAGTAGAAATCTGCATATAATTTTTGACCCCCGAAAAATTAAGAACTGTTAAAAAAACAAAATTAAATTAAATCAAGTAAATTTAAAGATATATTTCTCTTTAACGGGCCCTAAATGGTGTCACTCCTGCTAAAAGCTCATGATACCAAACCTAGATTTAATACCAGATTTAGCCATAGTTTCAACCTCTCCAAAAAACATAGCCTTCATCAGTCAGTCTGGAATTTTCCAAATAACAGGAAGGAGATAGTATGACACTTAGGTTCTCTTCACCCCCAAACCAGACACCATAGAGAGATGAGATAATCTGCATAATAAGATCCCTCCCAGTCCCTTTCTGCCAAAAGATGTTCTGCTCTTAAAAATAATCCTTTCTTTTCTTTTGTTAATACCTCCTCTACCCCACCCTTTTTCCTATAAAAAACAAAATACTTTCATTTTGTACAGTCCCTAAGATGGGATACTTCCCATCAGGAATAACGTAATAGAATTGATTAGATCCTCAAATTTACTCCACTGAATTTTGTTCTTTGATACTACTAATAGCCTACTGTGACCTCACTTATAACATAAACAGTTGATGAACACATAGTTTGTATACGTATCATATACTCTATTCCTACAATAAACTAAACTAGAGAAAAGAAAATGTTACTAAGAAAATCATAAGGAAGAGAAAATGCACTTATAGTGTTTCTTGAAAATAATCTGTTTAATATGTGCATCTGCCCAATTCGTACCAGTGTTGCTCAAGGGTCCGCTGTACTTGAATTACAACCAAAGAAACTGAAAACTGAGAAACCAAAGAGAGAACCTGCCTGGTGTGCTTATTACAAGATGCAGAGGCCAAACTAAGGCTATACAGGGAACCAGGCTCTGTGTGAAACTGGAGAGGTGAGGTAGGAGATCCTGTCATGCATAAAAGGTGATCCTTAAAATGCTAATTTGTTTTAATACCTTAATCACTCTTACTCTCTCCGAAGCATATCTTCCAAATGTCGGCAGATTTTCCTCTTTTTGTGAGTTCAGACAGGAACATGAAGACAGGAGACACAACCCCACATACTTGAATGATTAGAGCATTGTATAGCTTCAAGGTGTACAAGAAAAGATTTAGATGTTTAAGATGCAAAACTTGATGGATTTTATTTGAGGGAATTATAATGTCTTCTGAACTAGGAATTTTATTTAGGAATGTTGACACGTTATTTTAGGTCAATGTAGGATAAAATCCAATGTGAATTTTATGGCAAAAGTAATTTTTTACATTTAACATTCTAAAGCAAACTATATTAAGTATCAGCTTAAAAAAACCCAATAGAGTTTGATTGAGACAGACTTTCAATCTGAAGTAGGGTAATAGAGTGCTAGAAAGTTGGATCTGAAAAAGATTAGAAATTAGCACATCTGATTCTCTTATTCAAGAAGGAGACAATTGGATCTCAGGAAGTTGAAGTGCCTTGACTAATGGCATGACTGTGGAACAAATGAGAACCAAAGACTTTGCTCTGGTGCAGTGTCTTATCCACTATGCTTTTGTATTAGGTTAGATTTTTTAACAATGAAAAGAACTGTAGTTGGAAAAAATGTTTTAAGAAAGAAATCCTATGAACATCTCTGTTAAGACATGAAGTATAAGGTCTTATAATACTATAATTTGGGGGAGATTGAGTGGCCTTTATGATTTATGATAACTGGCATATTGTTCTTTTCACAGTGTTTTCTAAAGTACTATGTAACCGGTGTGTTTATTTTCTGCATTGGATTTCAAGGTATTTAAAAAAGTTTCTAACATTTTTTTCCATGGTATTTTATTTTCTCAGTGAGAAATTGCTTATAGTATCTTCTTTTCCTGAACAGAATCTTTGACCTTGGTCTGGTATCAAATGAGTACTCTTTTTGATGTTGCCTCAAGTGTTGTAGCCATATTGATAAAGATCTGGAAATGAAAGCAGCAATCTTTTAATAAATCTGATTGTAGGAGAAAGCTTAATTGTTGAATTTCAAGAAAGTTTATTTAGAGTTAGAATTTGGAGTATTTTCATTTATCCATTGTGTTTTCAGTAGTTTCAAATTTATAAAGTAAGCATACATTTAGTATTTCAGGCTAAATATTATCTTAAAACAATTTTTTGAAAAAATTCATGATGTATAGTTATACTTAATAGGCATGTGTATCAGGCTGGCTATGAACAAGCAGCTTATTTCCTTCTAAATATTTTCCATATCATTAGAATATATAATTGATAAACAAATGACAGTGTTTTGTTCATAGCTTCATGTGCTTCTTGGAGACAATAATAAATGAGACAGATTTGGTTAAATCTTATTTATCTTTCATAACAAAGAGTCAGTATTTAAAATATATGTTTATGTAAACATACAGAAGATGATTTTAATACAAATATACAAAAATGAGTTCTTAGTTACCACTTAGATTAGTCCTTAAGAGTTTTTAGTTACTGCTTTATAATCACGTAAGGCTTAACTGAAAAGAAATTTAGACATAATGTCCAAACCCTTATTGGCATAGCTGTAATAAATTATTTATATGCAATGATTAATTATTAATAATATGTAATGAGAAATTGTTAATAATAATTAATATCATAGAATAATTAATCTATTCCATATATATTATCTAGCCTAATCTGAGTCAGGAATTGGTCTAAGAACTGAAGAACTGAAGATTAACAAAATATTTCCTCACATTCCTTGAACTGAAATATGGAGGAGACTAATAAAAACCATCAAGCAGACTGTTCATAAGATATTTATGAATATATAATAAGGGTTAAAAGAAAATGAATAAGGAATCGAGAGAGAAAATAATTGTCAATATATTAGATAGGGTGTGAACAAAGCACTTCTCTGAGGAAATGACAATTAAGAGAGTTAATTTGAGACCTGGAATCAAATGGCAAGTTTTCAATGTTGTGTATTACTTGGTAATTCAGTCATTGTTGCAATCCTAATTTGATTCAAATTAATTTATATATTTAAAAATAAATTTGTTATTTTGTGTTACTGAAATTTATATCAGATAATAGCAAAGTGGAATATCTGATGTCCTATAAGGCTATTATCAATTCAACTGCAGTCATTTTAAATAATTCTAGTTGACCTCTCTTATAAGTAAATAGGGAACTTAAGATATATTGTAAAGTTTGTAAAGCAGTTGCTACGGGGTTTCAGACTCATGGCTAAGAGTTTGATAACTAATATGATGAAATAAGACCCCTTTGGCAATATGAGGACATTTATTCCATTTTTTAATTTAGGCTACTTTTTCTTCTAATTTTTTTTAATATTTCAAACAATGTTACCAGGCTCAGGATTTTAGAAATTCTCTTAATGTAGAGTTCAAGAAGCTAAACATTTGGTTCTATTAGCTTGAAGTCAGAAACATATGGCTTTCATTTGGATTTTTTATAGGCATCTTTTTAACAATAGGGCAACAACGAAGTGGTAAAAGGAAAGATTATGAAAAGAATATTTCTATTGTCATGCATTTCCCTTTCTTGCTCTTCTTTAACAATACCCCTCCCTGTACACGTCTAGCCTTCTCTTTCTTTATACCAGTTACATTAGAGGAACCTCAATAGGATGACTGTAAGCTAGTCAGGTTAGGTTAAAAAATGTATTTTCTTCTTGTAGCAGCTCTGTACTTTGTATGGTCTGTACAAGCACCATAAATTATCAAGGATGATCTCCTATGGTGTCCATCATAACCATTAACACATCAGGTGTTAAGTATTCAAGAGAGAGAAATTAGAAAGTAACAAAAGATTGGACAAAGTACACAAGTTTCATTTCATTATATCTGGAAAAATGATACCTCAGGAAATTCACAGTCATATACCAAGGCAGAGCTATCTGTGTTTTTAGCATACCTTCCTATTTTCTCTGAGGGCAAATCAGTTATTTTAATTTTTTTCAAAGGAGAGGAGAAGTACAGACTGGAGAATAAGTTTTGGAACATGACTAACAGTACCGAAATAAAGTCATACATATTTAAGATGACTTATATTACTAACGCTCATGTACATTGTATATAACACTAATACAAGACTGGATTTTTTCCTCAGGAGTCCTACACTCCCAGAGTGGGGTTATTGCTTCATTAAATTACTTGAAGTTTGTCCAATCCCATATAGAATGGCATCATAACCCAAAGTAGTATCTCAGTGCTGGGGAGACATGAAGGGTAGCATTACTATGATTCATTCTTAGAAATAGGCAATGCACTGAGAGGCACCATGCATACATCGAGTGCAGAGGTAGAATTACTCCATATAGAATGAAGAGCCTTCTGAAGTGGAATGGAATGCAATGCATACCAAACTTTACAGCAAGGTGGCTCAAGTGAAAACTTGGCTGATGTTTCTATTGTCAACTTTGTTTCTCTGAACTTATAACTCAGCTCTAACCGATAAACTCAGTCCAAAAAAAAAAAATCTGTGTCTATTTAGAAAAGGTAAACATTAAATGTTGTCAGATAAATTGTAAGACAGATTCTCAAATAGGTATGAATCCCTATTTTAATTGTTGGCAAATGAGAGGGTAGGTCAAACTAAAAATGATGGCTTCGATTCTAAAACGGAACAGATTGAAGATTCCAACTCTGCCTTTGGTTGCTTTCTAGTTAGTTTACGAACAGACCAAGAAACAGAGTCAAGGAGGTAGCTAAGAAAATAACTGGCATGAGCTGGCATAGCTTCCCAAACCTCTTCCTGGCGGCACGCGGAAGTTTGTGGTCAGGGCAGTGTGAGCAGGCTGAAATGCCCTCCGGACCAAAGGGCTCCAGGGCCCAATCAGCAGGGAGAGGAAGGAAGCTGGCCGTGAGGCCTCCTCATCTAACAACACTCCCACACACTAGCCTCTAGCTCAGCGGTTCTCAACCTTCCTAATGCCGCGACCCTTTAATTCAGTTCCTCATGTTGCGGTGACCTCCAACCATAAAATTATTTTCGTTGCTACTTCATAACCATAATTTTGCTACTGTAAACAATATGTAATTATATATGTGTTTTCCGATGGTCTTAGGCGACCCCTAAGGGGTCGCACCCACAGGTTGAGAACCTCGGCAGAAGCGATGGGTGGCTAATTCAATTCAAATAGATTAAAATGAGACACCATCAAAGATTCCGTTCCTCAGTTTTACTAACTGCAGTTCAAGTTCTCAGTCTCTGCACTTGACTAGTGAACCATTTGGACAGCACAGATAGGACATTCGCTTTGTCACAAAAAGTTCTATTGGACATTACTGGACTAGCACATAAGGCGGCTCCTGCTCTGCCACGGTAGCTTGTTCCTCTCTTCTCTTTCTTATTGGGTCATTCGGTCTTCCAGAGGTCTGGCTTTTCCCTACAATATCAACGAGTATATAAAAAATATGCATATTGTTTAAAATTTCTGTGGGTAGCCCATGCCTTTCTTTTCTTTGTGAATGAGAGGGTGAAGTCATTCTACTATTGTCCTGGGGTAATAAAAGCACTGAAAGGGTATCTCTTTGCTCATACAGTTTTCTTACCCCACCGTGTGTCCCCACTCTCTTTTTTTCTACCTCAATTCCTTTTTTTGCTCCCTGCAGCCTTTTAAAGCAAAGTCCACTACCTAAAATAATTTCATAATTTAATAGTTTTGCATATTTAATGGCATTTCTTATGCTTGTAGGTTAACTGTAGGATTTAGTATTCTTCTTGAATTTAAACATTATTTCCTCTACTTAATTACAGATTTGTGTATTTTTGTTTTGTTTTGTTTTGTTTTTGTCTGTTTCCCAGTGCCCATGGCTTTTATTTCAATTTATTTTCCCATAAGGTTAAGCATCTGTCTTGCGATGTAGGACCCGCAGTTAATATTTGTTGTTTAATTGATTTTCAGCATTTTTTAAAGTTTAAAAAAGGTAAGAATTTGGATGCAAGGAATTCATTAAGTTCAGAATATCTATGGGAGGGGTTGGATGATGGGGAATTTGGCACCACAGTTCAGTTTCAAGACATCAGCTTTCATAGGTAGAAATTCAATCTGGTCTGGATCTCAGATTTAAGTAGAATGCAGTTAATGAATTCACTTGCACTAAACTGAGAAGAGGCAAGGATATATGAACCGGATTTTAAATTATTAATTTTTACTGAGAAATAAATATGTTAGATGACTGTTTCTTGTGGTGGTGTCCCCTGGAAAGTATTCAGTGCATAGGGCTACGGTGTGAGCCCTCACCTTCTGACACAGTCATCTCTAGCTAAGCTTTGGCTGCCAGCTCAAGGATAACCTCCTAAGATTATGAACACGGCTTTAGCAATGTTTTTATTTTTGTTTTTGTTTGAAAACATATTACAAGTAAGGGAAAAGGAAAAGACTTGAAATACATCTTTTAATTTAGAAGCACATTCAGCCTGGCCGGTGTAGCTCAGTGGTTAAGCATCGACCTATGAACCAGGAGGTCACAGTTAGATTCCAGGTTAGGCATATACCTAGGTTGTGAGCTCATTCCTCAGTAGGGTGCATGCAGGAGGCAGCCAATCAATGATTCTCTCTCATCACTGATGTTTCTATCTCTCTGTCCCTCTCCCTTCCTCTATAAAAATCAATAAAAATATATTTTAAGACATAAAAATAAAAGCACATCCAGATTATAATAAAATAAAACTTTGGAGATCTAAGGCAAATATTGAACATTAATCAGGTTTCTTTCAATTCTTGTAGCTGTGTAGCAATACTTTTTTTTTTTTTTAATAACAGAAATGGCATGTATTTTATATCCTGTGGTTTAACTCGTATAAGACCAGCATATTTTCTTTAAACATTTTGGGGTATCTGGTTGTTGAGCCCCATTTGTCATCTAATTTTAACTGATATCACTACAAATATAATTATACACTGTTTTAAATGATAAATAATTATTATTTTCTATTGTCTCACCAGTATTCCTTCTGCTATTCATAAGTTTCATAATTTTAAATAAAAGCATTTAATATTCTCCACATAATCTAAGAGATTTCACATAGAAACTATGCATTTTTGAATCTGCATAGCAGCCCTTTGTGTCCAGCCAGTATGCTGTTGAGTTTCTGTAATTATCCATTTATTAACAAGAGAAAAGCATCACTTTACATCACTGTAGCTGACTAATTGTCCCATGTGGACACTCTGCCTGGAGAGTCTAGTTTACTGTATTTAACTTAATAGGTATTTTTTAAAAGATAATATTACCTTATAATTCAATAGAGATTTTTGCTTACAACACTAAAACTGAGTTAAAGAGAGATCACTGGGTCTAGAATCGCTTTATTTCGATGTAAATACTATCTCTCCAATAATGATACTGTTACATATAATGTCTAAGCCAGGAAATGGTTTTTCTGGCCCTGGCTGCCAAGTATAAGAAAAAATATTCCACTCTACATCACATTTTAATAAATTCTGTTAAATAACATTAGGAACATTATTTTTATGTTCTATGGAATGGTATCAGAAAATAAAGCTCTACTTTTCATCAAATTTAAATAACTGAATCATGAAAAGTATTTGACTCTACCACTATATTTCCCCTTGGCAATTACTATTTGTCATTAGTTAATGTTTTTACTTTTCTCTTTTTTGCACTTTTAGCGCTCATGCTTCTGCAGTAGAAAGGGGAATTTCTAGTCAGCTTTTTAGTGGATTTTCAAAATTATTTGAAAAACAATATTAAGGGACAGGAACATGCTGATCTGTTATTTATCCATCAGAGAGTTTTTAGGGGTTTTGATTTTCTCATTCCAAATTGTGTTATCTAATCTTTATTCTTTGCTCTGTGGTTAAGCATTATAGGCTGATCTAACATATTGAGAATTTGCCAATCCTTCTACTTCTGTGAAACCTTTTTGCTTTCTTTTAAATATCATAAAATAGTGTGAAAATAATGACATTTCAAAAAAATTCCATCTGTTGCATAATAAAACTATTCTTTCCATCTATCCTTTATACTCAGTAAGTGTGTAAGAGATTTTTTTTTAAAAAAAGGGAAAAAATCTGAATGTAGATGTTTCTGTGACTTTCTAGCTGTGTAAATACACTTAAACCATGCACTCTTCCTGAGAATATATAAATTTGGAAAAATGATTTACATTTAACTTCACAGATAATTGTTAAAATATTTGGCAAAATCGATAAGTATATACATATTCAGGTAAAATATTTGGTTATGATTTTCTCTTTTGAATTGGGTAGATACCATTTTTGTTCTATTACAGACTTTTTCAATCTTTCTGTATATTTTTCATGTATAAGACTTTTGCAATGACATATGACTAAAGCATATTTCCTGACAGTGCAAAGGAAGCCTGGTGTTTGATGTTTATCAGGTATGTTCTAAGGATCAATTTAGATTTAGGGCAGTGCTGTGACAGATGAACAAATGTCCCTTTTATCAATGACTTCATTAACAGAACTGTCCTGCAGGTTTGTACTAAAACATTTGATTCCTTCTTTCATCAGCAAAACAAAATATCAATAGTTCAGTCGTCTGTCATAGAATTCAATATTGGGTTGACGTTGAATCATTACCAGTATTTGCCAAAGGCTTAACCGAGTCACTTGATATTTTGCTCTGCTACACATGTTAACTACACATGTCTTTAGACACAGCACTCGCTGAAAAGAGTGAGCAATGGGAAAGAAGCATTTTATTTCAGTTCTATGAAAAATAATCCCATCACCACCCTCTAATATATAAGTGAGTCAGCCTAGAACCTGGGTCACTCCTGGAAAGAAGGAAGTAGGAAGGAGAGTCAGGCTGTGCTTTACAATAATATGATTAAATTTCAAAACGCCCCTTTGGGTTAGGTATTGGCATTCCCATTCTATAAATGAGGATATTAAGACTGAGATATTAAGTATATGGACTGTGACAGGCACAATGACCCCCCTCCCCCGAAAGAAGTCCATACCTTAATCTTTAGAACCTGACAATATGCTGTTACATAGCAAAAGGAACTTTGAGGATGTAATTAAGGTCATGGAGCTTAAAACGTGGAGCTTATTCTAAATTATCCAGGCACAAACGACTCATGTGAGTCCTTGAAAGCAAAACAAAACCCAAACAAGCAAACAGACAAAAACATTCTCTGGGTGGAGGCAGAAGAGATGAAATGGAAAGAGAAGTCAGATTTGAAGCATCTGTCACTTATATGTGCTTGTTAATGACATTCAACATGTTCTCTACAATACTGTAATTAATCTCCATGCATTTATTTTTCTTCCCAGAATGAAAATGATGTAATGGAAAAGAGAACACCTTATTTAAAACTTTGTGATTTGTAGTGTTAAATAAACTTTCATATTGAAAAGATGCAAGCATTTGTTTAAATAATGTTTTGCCCTTTTACAGAAAGTCAGGATGGTAAATATCCATGTGAACATTGTCCTAACCCTGCTTTTGCAGTGGCGTATTTAAAAATACTTTCAGTTAACAGTAATTTTATGTATATATAAGGGAAGAGATATCAAGATTATGAGATCATGAGCATGAGGCTTCTGGACCAGAGAAACAGTCTGTTACTCACGGGGTAGCACCTGTGTCACTCCCCTGAGTGCCACATCCCCCACAGGGTGACATATAAGAGAATCATAGTTCATCTGCATGTGCAGTGGATTCACATTACAAGAGGGCGACCCCGAAATTATGAGACCAAGAGCTTATATAGGTCCTGCAGGCAAATAATGGAAACGAATCCTCTTGAGAGGTGGAGGGAAGCCTTTGTCCTTATGTATTCTGCTGGGATGGAGGCGAATGTCTCTGGGTAGACATCTTTAAAATGCTAGCTTCCAAGGCTTTTGCTATTCAAATATTCCCTTGATTAGAAGTCTTGGACCATGACTTTGCGAATCATGAAATATTCATAGAAAAATTCTCTTTCAACAAACAGTCATCCTGAAAATTAGTAAACATGCCCAATTATTGCTTGCAAAGCTAATCAGATCACCATATCTATTATCCAGCACCCCCCAGTTGTTTTTCTCCTTCAAATCCTCTTCCAAATCTCCACATCTAAGTTTAATATTTGCTCTATATTTAGCATACTGATTTTAGACACTACAACCCCACCATAATCTGATAACTGATATATATAAAAAAAAAATTAACCTCAGGAAATATGGGTTTGCATTCCTGCTAGGTTCAGGGAAAGATTCCAAACTCAGTTGCTGGGAGTTCTGAGAGCCTTCTTGCACTGCTTAGGTCGAGCCACAGTTTGGTCCATCCTGTAAGTGATATCTACTTCAAATTAAATATTGCCATGGGTGCTCATGGGTCCTGTGACTGGGCAGAAATTCTAGCAAAGGATTCCAAGAATCTTCCAGGCGGTGCATTGTCTGACTCTATAGGGCAAGGAGCAAACAAGGTTCATGAGAGGCAGGATCATCTCCGGAATTTCTGAGACATTTCCTTGGCACTGACTATCTCCCTTCTATTCCAAGAACTCTCAAATTTGAAAGAAGCTAAAAACTTCAACCTACCTATATAAACCAGGGTACCCAGAAAGACAGAAATTGGGTGTGTGTGTGTGTGTGTGTGTGTGTGTGTGCGTGCGCGCGCGCGCACACACGCATGTATGCATATACATCTATATATATAAAAGCCTAAGTGACCAAACGACTGAACAACCCAATGACTGGTCGACTGGTCGCTATGATGAGTGCTGAACACCAGGGCCAGACACAAGGCTCATGGCTGACGAGCACAGCTGCAGGGGCGCGAGCCTCTCCCACCTCCATAGCAGTACTAGTGAGTAGCAGCAGATGCAGTGGGGCCGGGATGAGCTGGAGCGGTGTGATGCCTGACGTGGGCTCCTCCCCGGCTGCCTGCCACTTTGCGCACTACTACATCTCTTGGGATATGTCGGACTGCCAGAGATCGGGCCAAAACTGGCAGTCTGACATCACTGAGGGGTCCCGGATTGTGAGAGGGTGCAGGACAGGCTGAGGGACTCCACAAATCTGTGCTCCGGGCCTCTAGTACATATATGAGGGGTATACACACACACGTACGTGTGTGTGTGTGTGTGTGTGTGTGTGTGTGTGTGTGTGTGTAGAGATATACTAGAGGCCCGGTGCACAAAAATTTGTGCACTTGGGGAGGGTCCCTCAGCCCGGCCTGTGCCCTCTAGAAGTCGGGGAAAATCCCCCTGGGGGATCAGGCCTAAGCTGGCAGTCAGACATCCCTCTGGCAGCCCAGGAGCCCCCAGGGGATGTCCACTTGCCAGCGGGGACCAGGCCTAAGCTGCAGTCGGACATCCTTAGCGCTGCTGAGGAGGCAGGAGAATCTCCCGCCACCACCACTGTGCTGGCAGCTGTCAGCCTGGGTTGTGGCTGAGCAGAGCTCCCATTGTGGGAGCGCACTGACCACCAGGGGGTATCTCCTGCATTGAGCGTCTGCCTCCTGGTGGTCAGTGTGTGTCATAGTGACCAGTCATTCCCAGTCATTCTGCTGTTAGGGTCAATTTGAATATTACCCTTTTATTATATAGGATAGAGGCCTGGTGCATGGGTTGGGGCTGGCTGGTTTTCCCTGAAGGGTGTCCCAGATCAGGGTGGGAGTCCTACTAGGGTGCCTGGCCAGCTGGGTGAGGGGCTGAGGGCTGTTTTCAGGCTGACCACAGCCCCTTTGGGGTGGGGGAGTCGTGCTGGGGTGCCTGGCCAGCCTGGGTGAGGGGCTGATGGCTGTTTTCAGGCTGGCTACGGCTGTGGGCTGGAAGCAGGTATCTTGGATTTATTTAACTTCTATAATTGAAACTTTGTAGCCTTGAGTGGAGTTCAGGGCTGGCCAGGGTAGGCAGGAAGCTTGGCTTCCTCCATCACCAGGGGCAATGCAAGCTTCCTGCTGGCTCCAGTTCCGTGGCTGCAACCATCTTTTTAACAGACTGACAGAGTGAGGAGTGACAGTTAATTTGCATATTACTCTTTTATTAGATAGGATAGATATATAGATATATTTATATAATGTACACACATATACATATTACAGTAAGTGTATGGGGTTTAACTCCATTAAAAGGTGATACTCATTATTATTTATAAACCATCTATATTATAAAAACCCAGTGGCCCTAACGCTGTAATGACCAAAAACCAGTCACTAGGAGGCTGTGTGCGTGGCAAGGCATGCATGGGTGGGCGGGGCTGCGTGTGTGGTCAGGGACTTGACTCTGGGTACTGTGGCACGGCTGGACTTGTGGGGGCAGTGCCAGCAGGACTTGGGGGAGTCCCGTGGTGCAGTGAGGTCCGGGGTCCTGGGTCTCGCGCGATTTCCCTTGGGTCTGGATTTTGTGTGATTTTGCGCACTGGGTCACTAGTATGTTCATAAATACCACTCAACAAACATGGTGAGAAGTGACAAATGTACACATACCCAATATTTTTGGAGTATTAAGATGAGTAAAATTTGGAGACTAATCCTAATAATAACTCTATACTCTTTATTTTAAATAGGACTTTTCTTTCATTAATAAATAACATAGTATTTAAAATGGGAAGGTCAGAATTTTTAGAGTTAGTAAAAAACTTTGAATCTCAAAACCTATCAGAGATGATGTAATATTTTTAGCATACATCTTTCCTATGGTTTATGTATTTGAAATATAACAGAGGGACATTTTCTTAGCACATGCCCTACTTTTACTTAATATTCTGAATCATAATATTTGTTCCACAAAAGGGTTGATAAAGCTTAAATTAATGCCCTATTATATATCCTTGTAGCCTTCCTTTTTCTTTGTACTGCTAATTTTAATAATTCAAATATAATCTCCCCATTTATCACAGTCTCTTATTCCCGTATTAACTGTTAGAAGTAGTCATCTTGCCAAAGATTTAGTAAATTTTTCATTTTATAATTTTATCTGAAGCTTAATTATTGACCATAAAATTAAACATATATCATCTCCCTCCCAGAAATAGTCAATGGCATAGTTAGAATGTATATAATTAAATAGTGATGCATTACCACTGTATGAATGTTACAGTTTATAATCCTGTAAAAGCCAGTAATGTAAAAAAACCGATGCTATTTTTCTGTATTTTATTAAATAAGCATTCAAATTTTAACATAAATTAAAAGAAAATAAAGAATAGGTTTCTCCCTTTTGGAAAAAGTACAACTAAGGACAATACAGATGAATGAGATTTTTGTTGTTGTTAATCCTCACCTAAGGATAGTTCTCCCTTTGGCTTTTAGGGAGAGTGGAAAGGAGGAGAAGGGAGGGAGGGAGGGAAGGAGAGAGGGAGGGAGGAAGGGAGAGAGAGAGAGAGAGAGACATCAATGTGGCACTATCTCCCTTCTATTCCAAGAACTCTCAAATTTGAAAGAAGCTAAGAACTTCAACCTACCTCTATCAACCAGGGTACCCAGAAAGAGAGAACTGTGTGTGTGTGTGTGTGTATTTGTGTGTGTGCATGTATGCATATACATCTCTATATATGAAAGCCTAAGCAACTGAATGACCAAATGACCGAATGACCAAATGACTGGTTGTCTAGTCACTATGACGCATGCTGAACACCAGGGGGCAGACACTCAATGCAGGATCTTCCCCCTGGTGGTCAGTGCGCTCCCACAATGGGAGCGCCGCTCAGCTGACCCACCAGTGCCAGACGCAAGGCTCATCAATTAGTTGCTTCCAAAACTCGCCCAAACCGGGCCTGGGATCGAACCTTCACCCAGGTATGTGCCCTTGACCAGGAATCAAACCCTTGACTCTGGTGTGCAGGCTGACACTAAGTATTGGGCAACACTGGCCAGGGTTGAATGAGATTTTAACTATTAATTACCTTTTGGTATAGTTCTTCAGTGTAAAAAGCTTTACAGCACCACTTTTTCCTACCCCCAAAATGAAGTTATATTAAAAATGCTGATGCAATATGTTTTTTCAGAACATGTTGCTGGATTCCTGTCAATGCAGGAGATTTCCTAGTGGTGTTTAACTCTGCAAAATGACTAACACACACACACACACACCCAACAGGCTGTAAAGATGGTATCTCCTCAGGGGGGCCCTTTCGCCGCACCTTGAGCTCTGGGAGTCCTTCTGTCAGGCAGCAAATGGCAGGAATGTACACTGACTTTCATGTGTCATGTAAGTGACAGCAAATATCTCACCACCTGTGTTCTCGATGGTTTTTTCCTTGTAGAATACAGCATTTGGGCATACAGTAGAAAGACTATCTGCCCTATAATTTGAATATATTTTCTAGAATTATAATCCCTTGGACAAGTCTCTACACAGGACCTAATTCTCTAATTTGCACTCTTCTAATAGCTAAAGTTGATAAAGGGGATGGATGATCACAGCAGATAGGAGAGAAAGAAGAATCTTACTCTGAAAATATAGTTGGATCCCCTCATGCTTTGTTCTGAATAACTTCCATTTTCAAATTCAGAATACTTGCAATATATGCCCAGTTTTTGGAATGTAAATGCATAAAGTTAATGCTGCCTTGTCTTCATGAAGTCTAGCCAGTGACAAATCATTATTGTCTCAGGTGATGTTTCCTAGAAGTTTATTCTGAGACAAAGATTCCCGTACTTCTAGGAGAAACCAAAAATGATATAAGTCACAGGAAAGGCAAGTTTAAGTGAGTACTGTGTCAGTTAGCATTTTCTATAAAACAGACCACACCAAAATCTATTTTAAAACAAAAATCTTGTATTGGCTCATGATTTTAGGGGTTAGGAATTTGGGCTGGGCTTAGCTGGGTGGCTGTTTTCTTGGGATGGCCTTCTTCATGTGTCTGACACTTGGTCTGGCTCTTGGTGGGAAGCTGTGGCCAGAGGATTAGTGTAGCTTTATTCCCATGGCAGTGTTGGTCAGGTCCTCAGGCGGAATAGGAAAGCATGAATCACAAAGCACAAATCCTTTTCATGCTTTTGTCTGCATCATATATGTTAATGTCCTGTTGCTCAAAGCGAGTTTCCTAGGCAAGCCAGAGAAAGAGTATGTAGGCATTATCCAAGGGCATGGACACAGGGAGAACAAATCATTGCAGTCCCCATAATGGTTAGTTCAGTGTATGTGCCACATCTTGAAGGGTCCAATCCCATTCACACACAGGATTATCTTGGAGGTGGCACCTTAGCTACAGGCATAGCAGCCTGTTTCATTCAGCACTCTAAGAGGATACATCTTCTGGCAATGCTGTATGTGGCTATACCAATAAGTCCATGGTAATGTGTCCATTTTCTCTCCTCTTTTGCCTTAAATCAGTCCCTCTTATCCAAATGCAAGATCTCTTTTTGGAAAGTTTTTCCATCAGCCACTTTTAACTGGTTGCAGATTATAGTAATTAAATTGATCTTACTTTCAACTTTATATATGCCACCAGGTTTCTGCATTCCTGACATTCTGACATATGTTTTTTGTTTTCTTTTTGGACACTAAGAAACCTCGTTGTATAAAAATATCTCTTACTGTTAGCACCAGACTGAAAAAAATAACAGCTACCACTGGGTTCTGCTATCCCACATTCCTTATCACCATCGAAGATGGTGTCTGCTGGCTCTCTCCAGGATGGGGATCATCAGAGGAGGGAGTGGTGGTGATTTGAGGTCTTCCATAACACATGCACTCTGTCAAGTTCACTTCTCTGTGCCTTGGGAGTCTCTTCTCAACATTCTGCCAAGGAAAATCTGACATCTCCACTTTGTTTAATATAAGCCATCTTTCCCCCGAGATTCACAGAGCCAGTCCAGGTGCATATTTGGACACAATCCAGGTGCCTTTTCCTGAATGTTAAATCCAGAGTCATGGGAAAGTGTTCCCATATCAAAAACCCTCCATTATTCAACTTCACAGTCTGCTCCGCCTGGAATAGGTCCCTCAAGATCTATCTCAGGCATAGTTCCACACTTCTCCTAGTATATAATAACTTTATCCTGCAGCTCCTTTCCTGATTGGTCCATTTTGGCTCTTAGCTGGAGCAACATGTCTTCATTTGGCCCATGCTAAGAATTGTTGAGGAAGGCCCTGAATTTTCTAGCAAGGGGAAACCAGCTGTTTCTATGGGCCTGGAATACTGAGAGAACTTAGGACTCGATTTTCTTAAGCAGATTCTTCTAAATGTTCCTATTCCAAGTGTCAAAAGATTCAGGCTGCAACAATTCCATTCTGTCTGATGTTCTTCTATCATATAGTTAGTCCTTGGCTTGGTCTTCAGAATAATCTACCCATGGGCTATATGAGATGAAGACCTCTTTCTATGACTTGTATTCTGACATTTATTCCATGTTTTAAATTGCTACCCATACAACTTCACCACAGGTGAAAATCTTACCAACATTGTTCCTGTTGCCACCTAGCCTTTGAGTGATCCTACTTAAGAAACTTATCTTCAAGATCTGCTATTTATACAAGTCAAATTTCCCAGAAGCTGACTCAAGACAAATAACCGTGTACAAACGATATATTAAGAAATGCTCCCAAACTCTAGAGTGTAAGTGTAACTCACAATTTTCCTGCATGGAGTCAGGATGCTGGACTTTTCTACCCTGAAGTTTATTGCCAGGCAAGGGGGACAAAACCACCAGACAGTTCTGGTTCTTTAGTGTGTGGATAATGTTACCCTAGTGCCTCAAAATGGTCCTCAAAAAGAGCTTTCAGCTGGTGAATGTTGAAATAAAAAGAGAACCAAAGACTACAAAAGTAGGATAGTGGTGGTGAGTGGGGTGGTGGGCTAGGAGTGGACAGTATGATAAAAATGGAATCTCATTCCCTAGTAGTGTCTTATAGAGTGAAAGGTCATCTCCTGTATTCTAAGTGAGAATATTATCATCATATATTGATGGGTTTTTTCCCACATAATTTCTCTCAGGCGAAGAAAATCTTACGATCTGAGAAAATGTGTGATCACATATTTCAGCATTATTTAAAAATGTTACAATGATAAGCAAAAGAATGTCCTGTGATGGATTGCCTATGACATTTTACAAATATCCTATTCTTTCCCTGTGTATTGCTCTCTCTCTCTCACCAAAATCTGTACCGCCTTTCTATTGATGTGTAATAAATTACCACTGACTTAGTAGTTTAGTTAGCAATACCTATTTGTTAGGTCACTGTTCTTGTAGCTTGGAAGTCTCCACATGAATCCACTGAGATCTGTGAGTGGAGTCTCACTCTTAGGTCTCATGAGTCCTTGGCTAGGCTGCTCTCTTAACTGGAAGCTCTAGGGAGGAATCTGCTAGCCACTTATTTAGTTTGTTAGCATTAGCCAGTTTCCGTTATCTTCTGTTTAGTTCCTTGAGGCTTTAAGGTTGAAGTTCTCATTTCCTTGCCGGTTGTCAGTGTGGAGTCCATTCTTAGCTTCTGGAAACTGCCCTCAGTCCTCTCCACCTTCCAAACCAGCAACTGAGAACCCTGTTCGGTTGATTCCCTCTCATGCTTCTAACCTTTCTTATTTGGCTCATAATTTGTTTAATGGCATAAATTCTGTTCTATGTGTTTGCTTCCAAGAGAATTGGGTATATTGTAAATATTATATTACTTACCGTTGAAAGAAGAGTTTCATAGTCATTCAGTTCTGAGTTTACGTGTTGTCAATGTGATCATGGGTAAGCCTCTGTGACTCAGTTTCATCAGCCTTAAAAGTGGAAAAATGCTTCCATTAAATTTAAAATTACACCTGTTTTACTATTAAAAATCTGTTAAACTATGATGCTCCATATAATTTACAATGCATCTCTAGTTCTGAGATATTAAAATTTAAAAAATCACCCTATGAATCAATTAAATAATGTCTGTGCCCTATGATTGGCCTAGGGACTATTTTACATATGCCTAAAAACTGCTTGATATTGAATTTGGGCATGGTATTTAGCTTAGCCAAATTATAGCTGTTACTGCTTTGGTTATGGGTGTGGTTGCTACTTCTTTGGCCTAATATCAATCATTTCCTCAAGAAGAAAGGAGGAAAAAATGCCACTTTGTCTTCTTTTCTATTCTTTAGCTACTATTTTGATTGTTAAGAAGATTTGAAATTCAAGGGAGCCAGGCTTCAACCATGACAGAGCTGTGACTAGCAGTGAGAGGAAAGGCAGTGATCTTAGAATATTGCTTTTTAACTTTTGCTTTGGCTCGTCAGACGTGGTCCTTCCTTCTTCTCACCAGGAAGGCATGTGCCTTCTTTCTGCAGAGCTGCGGATAGATGTGCATTCCCTAGCTCTGCAGTTGCCTGGCGCTCTGGGTGAATATTATTGGGTCAGGTTCATGGCTTCAGAGGATTCATCCCCTTCATCTGGTATAAATGGGCATAGAAGCTTTATTATCTAGTAACCACAGGGCAGGCCATGAATTAGAAGCATGATTATGTAATCTCTAGCAAGCTTTTAGGTGATCTGGAGTTAGTATGTGCCTCATTAAAAAGAAAAAATGAAAAGAAAAGAAAAAGGTAATGCTATATAGAACTGGAGGTCTATAATCCTAAAATCATTTGATGAAGACTTATAAATATTAGATATATAGCTAGACAAATGACTAATTCCTCATTAAATGTGTATGAGTGTATGTTTGTACATAACATATATTGAATGGTACATTAAAAAAATGAATTAACCCAATTCACTTTTCTGTGACTACAATTGAAAAATGGAGACTTTTAATTTATACTCCATTCCTGTGATTCTCATCACATCAAACAGGGACATTATAGAGGTGGAGTACAATAGTATATCACACAGAAAAAGAAATGATTTATTTTAGCTTTTCTTTGTATAATGTTAGTAAAATTCTTATAGTGTATAATTTTCCTTTATGCACAAATAGATGAAGTCGAGTCTCACAATATAGGTCCAGAATGTGAATTCAGATGTGTGTTTTTTTTTGTTTTTTGTTTTTTTTTTTACCCCCATGAGATAATCCTGAGAGTTATACTCTTATTTTTATCAAAATAATTTGATTTTGTTTTTTTTTTAAAAAGAGGGTTCAAACAGGTGGCAGATGGGAATGTTAGCCATTAGAGGATTTCAGGTACAAATCTATGTCTCACCTTATTCAATAGGAAATGATGAAACCAGAATACGATGGTTAGTTCCCATATTATTGAGCACAATCACTGATTCCAGAACTCAGAGAATAGAGAAAACCTAATTTCCTGGATCTGTGTCTCTGTGCCAGGCCACTCTGACACTCATGTCAGCTGTGATGCTTTTAAAGATATTCTTTACCGTCCCTCCATGCCACCCCCACTTCTTCTAAAGTATTGCATCTCCTTATTTTTTATCAGGAAGTTTAATGCTGAAAGCGGTAGTCGTTTTTCACAAATACTGGGTATTATATGCTTTTTCTTTCCCCCCACTGGTTTTCAACTGAATTCAGAACTACAGGGTAAACTGCACATAACTTTGCATTGAATCAAAGGACACATTTCTTCCTGTTGTTAATTCTGCTTTGTTTCCTCTGCCACGAAGAAAGGTAGATCACTACATTTGCTTTTGACAAGCCTTTGAAAACAACTGCATTACCGCTCGGGTTGTATCAAAATAGAGAGAGCATTTTGCATACAACGTGCCCTTTGAAAAATGAATTGATCACAGAAAATGAATCTGACGGGGAAACTTCTCCGCGATTGCCTCCAGGTCATCAATTACTATTAGAGATTGTCACGGTGTGGCAAGCGGGGTCCATTGGCTCTGGTGGAAACTACTGTTTACACAGAGACCCCGGCTGATAGGTTGTTTCTTCCTTACAGTATGACTTTTCTTCTTAATATTAACATTCTGTGAACAATAAAAATATATCACTCAAAATATTAATGTGTGCCGAAACCGGTTTGGCTCAGTGGATAGAGCGTCGGCCTGCGGACTGAAGGGTCCCGGGTTCGATTCCAGTCAAGGGCATGTACCTTGGTTGCGGGCACATCCCCAGTGGGGGGTGTGCAGGAAGCAGCTGATCGATGTTTCTCTCTCATCGATGTTTCTAACTCTCTATCTCTCTCCCTTCCTCTCTGTAAAAAATCAATAAAATATATTTTTAAAAAATGTTAAAAAAAATTAATGTGATTTAGAATAATTTAAAAATAACATGGGCAACACTGACATTTACATAGCATCTCACCTCTAACACTTTTTTATACTTTGAATGCTATATATTTTTGTCAGTGAGAGAATAATAGAGTGTACTTTATTTTTAGAGAGTTCAACATTTATTTGCCTATGTTCAGATGGTGTAAAATGGACAACTCTTATGGAGAAACCATTGCACTTTTTTAGATTGATTTGAGCTATCAAGCTAATAAGTGAATTATTTTAAAATGTCCTATTGTTTCCATAAAACCTGCTTTTAGATATGATAAAAGGTAAGTTATTGACTGACTTGTTTAAGAAAAGCGTGTTTTATATCTAAGAGCTTTGGGAATCTTTGTAATTGCATTCCTTGAAAAAAAAATGTGTAAAACAGTTAATCTGTGGTGTTAAGTTCTTATTTAATGGAACAAAGAAATGTTGCCTATTTAAAAAATGTCTATTCATTCAGTAAATGTTTAGCATAACATATGTATATGTATATACGTATATTTATAATATTTTAATAACTATTCCTATTAGTAAAAACATACCCATATCAGTTGTTCATGTAATAATCCCACAAGCCTATTTCTCTAGCTGAAATTTTAAAAATGAACAGTAATATATTCCCTAATCATAAATTTTTAAATCATAAATCTTAAAACTTAGAGAAATTAGAACTCAGAAGGACACATTATAAAAAATATGTATCTATAAATATAAATATGTAATAAATTAACCATTACCATCAGACAAAAAAATGTTAAATCATCTAACCCATATTGCTTAAAAAATATAGTCACTAAAAAAGAGCAAAGTGCCCTGACCTAGGTTTGAACTTGCAAAACTAGCAGCCCTCAAAAAGTTTCTAGCCTACGCACAACTCATTATGTCATCTGTATTTTCTGGTTAAATAGGCTTAATGCCACCCTTTATCTACCATTCCAAAAACATGTTTGAATAGAAAGTGAGAGTAGTGCCCATTTAGGGACTTTTATATAAAAAATATAAAAAACACAAAAATCATTGTCATTTAGGAAACGTAGAGTTTGTTATTAGAAATAAATGACTGTCATGTAACATCACATCATATTGCAAACTCCATAAAAGCAGGAATTTTTTTTTTTGGTAAGTTCTGTTGACAGCTTCTTCTCTACACCTAGAACAGTGCCTGGCATGGAGTATTGCTCCATCAATACCAGGTGCCATTATGGATGAACTGGTTTGTAGCACTGCATTGCAACAAGTTTGAGTATCATGGTTCCAAAGTAGGTCAGAGACCATGTTATAACCATTTATTCGATGAACATGGGAAGAAGACTTTCTGGAAAAACCATCATGTGGACATTGGTGACTACCTCTTCCTTTGCCTGATTATCTTTGAAAGGAGCAGAGTATTTCTCAATGAGACACTATGGTCAGGAAGCGAATATGTTTGTTTCTACAGAGTTAGGGCTTTTTGAACATTTTACTGGGACCTGGGTCAAAGCATAAGCCTTGGACATTACTGAGCAGACAGTGAGAGACCATCTGGAGAAAGGTACTTATCTAGAGGTATTTCTTCACATCTAACTCAAGGATGAGACCAACATCCAGACACGGATCTTGGGATATTGTTCTAAGGATTGTAAACTCTGAGAAATCCCTCTTATCTTCCCTCAGGAGACATGTCATTTACATCCCAAAGGGTAATATACCAGGACTCTTCTCCCTTCTCCTCTGGTGGAGAATGTGTTCATAGTAGAAAGTAAAGAATTTTGTCCCTCTCTTGGGTGTGGAGATAAAATGGACAGGTGTAACCTATACAACCTCAGATTCAGTGTTTCAGAGTTCCTCTCCTGTGGTTCGGCAGATCTGCACAAGGCTGTCCATCTGGCTCTCTTTATACCATCCCAGGATTGGGATATTTAGGGCAAGGAGAAATGGTGCAGTTCTTGCTCTATGTAAAAACTCATCCTTTCCTACCTCAGAAATGTTGTGTTTACTTTCAGGATAATATGAATAAATATAGATAGAAAACAATCCTCACAATAGAATTGGATGATGGAAAGTTGGGTAGAAGGAGCCTGACCTTTACACTTCATGCTAACCCTCCTTTCAAGCTCCTGCTCTCCCCCCAACCCTATTTCACATAACACCCACTACCAACAGGAGCAAAGGCCAGAGGTAGAGGGCAAGGGAAAGCCCTATATTTGAACTCCCTCCCTCTCCATCCTGGATGTATTTTGGATATCAGTAGGATGCTCCAAGGTTTGCAATTTGCTTAGGTGTCCCCCCATACAGCGGTGTGAACTGGGTAGAAAAGCTGGTACCTTTGGTAATTCATACATGCCACAAATGAGTTATATTGTGTTTTTATTTTCTATATATTGTGATGTTTTGACAACTTAAAAATGCCTTTCTGACTGTGGAGAGACCCCCCTGCCCATCCTGGTTTAGCTAATTCTTTTAGATGGCAAGGGTCCCAGACAGGAGATGTCTAATATGTAAGCTAACCAATCCAGAGCATACCCACTCCATCTATCCATACACACCAGGCAGCAATTTCCTCTGCTTTGATCACCCCAGGGTCATGTATCAGGCAACCAGTAATCATTCCTGTAGCCCAAAAGCACACTGAAATTGTTCAAACTAGACAATCCTAACACTTTTGCCCCTGCCCTACCTTGTTTTTCCCAAGGACAGTCTGATAAAACCTACTAGACCAAGCCCTCTCTTGGCGCCTGCTTTACTTCCTGACCAAAACCTGGTGTTCTTTCTGTGGCCTCATGTAGTTATGCTTCTTGTCCTAGGGGAACTATGAGTAATGTTAAACTTTTATTTTAATGGCTTTGACCTTTACATGTCATGACTCAGTCATCTTTATAAATTCAAATCCAGGCATGCGCAAAAATTCCTCTATGCTATAATTATTAGAACTGAAACTACCAAATCTGTTTTCCAGGACATGGGATATTCATCAAGTTATAATTGTCTTTTTCACTCCCATCTGTGGTTTTATTATGATGTGTCTAAGTTGCGACCTATCTTTATCTCCCTTCCTTCCTTCCTTCCTTCCTTCCTTCCTTCCTTCCTTCCTTCCTTCCTTCCTTCCTCTCTAAATATTGCTTTGAGTTTACTGGACCATTGGAGTCTGAGGATTGATGCCCCTCAAATTATGAAAATTCTCTGCTTCCTTCTCTCTCTTTTCTCTTACTGGCACTCAGAATAAATATAGGCTATGCATTTTTCTATCTTATATCTCTTCTAACTTCACCTTCATTTGACCTATCTCTTCCTCTGGCTTTTCTTCCTTTAGCCAGGCTGTGTATAAAAAAGTTACTTATAGAAAGCCTAAGAAACACACACACACACACACACACACGCACAAATTAGTGAGGTCATGGTGAAAACATCAGCATCAGAATTTAATTCTCTCTCTTTGACATTCCTTTATTTTTCCAATGAAAGAATATGATTCAGTTAGCCTTGGATGTACTTCATGTGACATCTAAAACAAACAAACAAAAAATCTCAAGTTTCATCAAAATCCTTAGAAGACAAGAATTTTTAATCAATTTTGTCCATCTATGAGGTCTTTAAAATGCCCTGGGAGTGTTGCCAAAGTAGTCATCATATGTGGCTAACATTGGCATTCTGTATATAAATTTGGGGGTGGGGTAGTTGGAGGATTGACTCGGCTCTGATCCAATCCCTGCTTTTCATTCTAGGAGCCTGCTGACATAAGATTTGATCCAAGAGCTAATATTTGATATCTATACAGTATTCTGGTCATATTTCTATTGTTATTCTCAAATTATCCTCACTAACAGAAGTCAGGCAATGCAAGTTTGTTCATTAACTGTTTGCCATGAACTCTGCTTGCACTGCCTCAATTCTGGAGCAAATGCTGCTCCAAGATGCTCTGCCACCCCCTTAGATGGTCGCCTGCGAGAATCTCTCCTCTAGAGAATCCGTTTCTCATTTCCTTGCTGAAGGTGGTTATCTGGTTAACATATGCACCTGCGTTTGTCAGAGTAACTAACACAAACAGGCACAATAAGCAAACCCTGAAATCTCAGTGGCTTAGCAGATTTACATATTCATAAAGTCTGATGAAAGTGCATTGTCTGGAAAATCTGACTTTTAAATGCCCCATGGAACTATAAGAAAGTGGCTGAGTTTGCCTATCAGCTCCTAATTTCTTTTGCTCAGAAATAACCATACCCAACTTGTATCCTAGTCAGAACCAATCACTTGGGTCCCACCTACTGTAAGAGAGGCTGGTCAGTAAGGCATACCATGCATATTTGCTGAGCATTCAACGTCTCTGCCACAAATCCCATCAACTCTCCACCATGCCACAGAGTTTTTGCTCTGTTCTATTTTGTATATAGCACCTCAAGCTTGTCTATGACAACAATAAAAAAAAAACCCCTATAGATTAAAATCACCAGATAATTCCCAATGCCAGACAGTAGGAACCCTATTTTAAGGGTTGGATTTTTTCAGACTTGGAGGACTTTTAGCTTTATAATATTATATTATCCCCTTTTTCTGTAGTCTCTAGTTTCAGAAAAAAAAATGTCTACATATGCCATAGTTTTAAATCTTTCCTTGTCATGTATTGTACAATAACAACCTAGTATTTGGATGATTCAGTTTGAATTTTTAGAACAGGGCAAATGATCAGAAATTCAAGCATACCATCACCAAACTTTTTTCACTTCTAAATAAGAGTATAAATTGCAAGACTGATGGTCCAAAGATAGTTGGAGGATAACTCATTCCAGGATATAATTTCCTGAAATAGTTCTTTAAAAGAGTTCTTCAATTTAATGAACTCAAATAACAGAAAGCCTAAATTCCTATCAGATTCCTGTATTCTACACTTGCCTCAGCTATTACAAGTTTGAGCTAATCAATATTCATTATGTCCTCTTGACTTTAAGATGGTATTATTTAAATTCTGATGAATAATGTTTCTAAATTCTCAGTGATTAAAAAAATCCAACTAGGTGAATTTACCACTTGTGGTTGGCCATTCTCCCTGCAATTGCTGCCATGGCCCAGCGTTTGCTCATCCCTGGAGTGGCCATTTACCACATCCACAGGTTTACTCATTGGGCCAGGACAATAAGGCTGCCCATTACTTGTATCAGTGGCAGCTAACGGTGTGGGATGTAGGGATGTAGAGAGGGGGGGAATAGAGTCCTTGCTAAAATAAATAGATTTTTACCTCATTAAAAATAAGTTGCTCTTTTCATTAAACAAAACCTGAAAAATTTCCTGCCTCTTCATCTTAAAGTTAAGAGAGCAGCAAATATACTAGAACTAATGGTGGACAGTATGAGTTTGGTTTCTGTTTTTTCCTACATCAAAGACACTTAACAGATATAGATGTTATATTTTAACTAGAGGCCCAGTGCACAAAAATTTGTGCACTGGCGGGGGAGGTGGGGTGGGGGAAGGTGTCCCTCAGCCCCACTTGTGCCCTCTCACATTTTGGGACCCCTCGGGAGATAACCACCTGCTGGCTTAGGCCCGCTCCCCAGGTGGCAGATGGCAGGCCTGATCCCTCAGTGCCTGCCCCGCCTCCCCGGGTCACGCACATGGCAGGGCCGATCCGGGAGTTGGGGCGACGCCCTGAGTCGGGTCGCACACGGGATGCCCGCCACCCCGGGTCGCAGATAGCAGGCCCGGATGGCGGCAGGGCAGGTGGGATGGTGCTGTCCTGCCCCACTACCCCAGGTCGCAAATAACAGGCCCAGGTGGTGGCAGGGCAGGCGGGATGGCGCTGTCCCACCCTGCCTGCAGTATGCAAATTAGCTGCCATCTTTGTTGGCGGTTAATTTGCATATTGCACTGATTAGCCAATGGGAGACGTAGCAAAGGTACGGTCAATTACCATGTTTGTCTATTATTAGATAGGATTATCTAGCATAGCTTAGGATTCATTAACTTATTCATCTACTTAAAGAGATCTTTAAAAACTAGATATCATTGACATAAACAGATTATTAAGAGTTTTAAACATGATTTGATTCCTTTTTAAAAAATATGTTTTTACTAGAGGCCCAGTACACGGATTTGTGCACCGGTGGGGTCTCTCGGTTTGGCCTGTGGGGTTCGGGCAGAAATCAGCAGTCCAACGTTGCCTACTACTCTTTCCTGCTGCTCTTGCTCACCCCAGCCCTGCTGTGCCTGCTGCCGCCACTGCTCCGTAGGCTTGCTGCAGCTCCGCTGGAGTCTCCAAACACCTGTCCTAGGGCAAGGGCGATACTGGCACACCCATGACTGAGAAGCAGCTGCAGGCTTGCACCCAGTTGGTCCTGATGCCCGTCCTGATCCTGGTCTTGGTCCTGGTCCAGATGGGGGAAGGGCATGCAGGGAAAGAGTCTGTGGGAAAAGCTTGCACTGCCACAGCTGCGCTTGCCAGCTGTGAGCCTGGCATCTGGTACCCATTGGTCAGTTAAGTGGCACTTCCACTGTGGGAGCGCACTGACCACCAGGAGGCAGCTCCTGCATTTAGTGTCTGCCCCCTGGTGGTCAGTGCGCAACATAACAACCAGTCAACTGGTCGCTTAGGCATATATATATATATATATATATATATATATATATATATATAATTTGATTTGAGAAGAGAGAGGAAGAGAGAGGGAGAGAAAGATAGAAATATTGATGAGAGAAAAACATCAATTTTCTGCCTCCTGCAAGCCCCCCACTGGGGATCAAGCCTGCAACTCAGGCATGTGCCCTGATCAGGAATTATCTGGCGACTTCTTCCTGCATAGGATGATGCTCAGCCAAGTGAGCCATACCAGCCAAGGGTGAGTCCTGTTTTTTAATGTAACAAAGTAGGATTAATATGGTGCCCAAAGATGCCATGTTATGATGACTAAGAAATATTGGCCAACAACTATGTTATAATTTTGGTTTTTAAACTCCCCGCATTTTGGTAACAAAATAAATTTAGTCTTCTACAGGTACAATGGCTAAAATGTAATGCTATGCAATAGAAACAATTGATGCACAAGTACTTGAAGAAGCATTTAGCATTTCTTAATCTTATAATTTTAGTAAATCAATGGATCACTGAAGGAAGTTCATTGGAAATGAAATAATAAAATAATATGATATTCATTTATGGACTCTGAACAGGACAATTGATCTGTAGCTTGGAGAAGGACTCATGTCACTTCCAGCTCAGACAGACGGAGGTGGTGGGGGAGGGGTGGTAGGTGAGATTGGTTTGATTTCACTCCCTCCTAAACCCTCTGGAAAATATGAGGAAAAACTCTATGCCCATGCATCAAAGAAAACATGGATTAATACAAATTATTGCATACATAAAAATACATCATCTTTAAGCTGTAGAGAGACAATATTAACATTTCCAGGTGGTCTTCCCCAGCTCATTCTCTTCTTCTCCATGACTGCCTTCTCCATCCCTGACATTAGCGACTAACTCCCACTCAGAGGTCATCATGGCCTTCTGTTCCCTAAAGTGTTAAAGACTTTTGAGGTAAGAGCTTTCCAGTCCTAGAGTATTTGCATGTTTATAAGGAACTGCTGAAGACTGAAAAACCTCTAGGACTCTAGGAAAACGATTCTACTATTGCCAGGTGAGGCACTTGCAATTTAATTCTCAGTAAAACAAAATTCACGATGTGGTGAGGTGCATCATTTAACCTTGTGCAATGCCAATCCTGTTTGAGTAAAGGGAAAATGAGGGACTTGATAATACTTCAAGTATTATCTCAGCCTGTGTAAATGGCCTGGAATTAAGTATCAGAAAATTTTTCATCCCCAAACCATTTTATTAAGATTTTACTCCAGCCAGGTTTTCTGTACTAAATGATATATTTATAAACACAGGCACTAACACTCATGTATCCACACAGAGTAAATCCTGTGCTCATTTTCTCTCTGATGTCTGAGTGCATAGACTGCTTGGTGCCCTGTCAGTAATCTGTCCAAATACCACCATAAGGAAACTGGCAATGGGCACCTTGGTGCAGACTTGTCTTTCAAATAGAAATTACTAATTGTCTGGAAGGAGCAATAGATGCTATTATCTCCCCTGAAAAATATTTCAAGCACTAAATAATTCAAATATAAGTGCTTTGCTTATGCGTGGTCTAGTTTTTAAAAAATGACATGCTTTTATAAGTTCCTTTGAGGTTTAGGGTGATGGAACAGATGACAAGTCATAAAGAGGAACTAAAACCATCATAGAAGGAGAAAAAAATCTGATTATTGTAAACTAAAGATATATATATATATATATATATATATATATATATATATATATATTGCCTGACCAGCATGGCTCTGTTTGAGCATGGACCTATGAACCAGGTCAGGTTCTATCCCAATCAGGGCACATGCTCAGGTTGCGGACTTGATCCCCATTAGGGGTGTGTAGGAGTCATCCAATCAATGATTCTCTCTCCTCATTGATGCTCCCATCTCTCTCTTCCTCTCCCTTCCTCTCTGAAATCAGTAAAAATATATGTATTTTTAAAAAGAAATATATATATGACATATAGACACAGAAGACCATATGGTGATAGCCAGAGGGAAAGAGGTTAGGGGGAGGTGGAACAGTGCAAAGTGGGGATAAATGGGGATGGAAAGCGTCTTTGCTTTAGGTGATGACATGATGCAATGTGCAGATGATGTTTTGTTGAGCTGTACACTAGAAACCTGTATGGTTTTATTAACCAATATCCCCCCAATAAATTCAATTAAAATTTTAAAAGTGTACTTTTAAGAATGAAGGTGAATAGCAACTATATATGTTTTGTGAAGACTGCATTAAGCCGAAGAGGATGATGCTGAAGTAGAGAATAGAGCAATTATATTGTGTAAAATATAATTTAATTTTATCACTTAAGCAATTAAAAAGGACACTGAATGTGCTTTAATGAGAGTGATCTGAGGATTTTGTGGAGATAATATCCATACAAGACCTAGATCTGATAACAGTTTTGTTGGGAAAAATATTTGTTGATATTTATTTATATGCTCTAAATCCAAGATTGCTGAAGATTATGACCAGTGGCAGGTATGCTGTGAGAGATATAAATAAAGGAATCCTTTGGATATGAAGAAAGGTGAAATATTTCTTAGTGACTAATCAAGACCCACCAGAAAACCTGGGTAGAGCAGCTCTGGTTGGACTGGCCTTAGCCAAGGACAAGGTACAAGGAAGATTCAGAAAACCACAAGGGACTTTCACGCCCTTCCTGTAACTAGGACCAGACTTTTCTCATGGAAAGCTATAAAAATAATTGTTGAGTGATTTCATTTCTCTAAAACAATAACTCATCAGAAAATATCTGTATATAATTCTTAAAACTGATACAGATCCACGAGTAAAAAATGAAAAGAGTGGGTTCTGATCATTTCCAAACCTGACTCATTTTATATACTTAACTAACGGTACAGAAACCTATTTTCCCCACCACATGGTATGATTTGTGGTCACCAGTTAAATCAGATATTTTAAAATACAGTGTGATATTTCTAAGAAGTTCAAACAGTGAAAATAAGTTATTTCAATTAATGTTTATATGAAAAGCTTTTTACTTTTGCAATACTTTGATTATGTAAGTGAGCTTACAGTTTGATTTTTATTACTTTAAAATTCTAAGAAAAATGACTATGAATGTGAAATTACCATCATTTCTGTCCCGGACATTGATAAATCAAATTTTATCATTTCAACCTTTAGAATTCCTTCCTTATGAAAGGAAGCCAATACCATTTTCATCTATATCCCTTCTAGGTATTTCTTCATGAGTCTTATAGCCAATAACATTTGCCAGTTTTACTAGAGAAACAGTATTGTGTTATAGGACGTCTATTACTTTACTTAAGGGAACTTCAATAAAGAAGCATTTTTCACAGGATATATGATTTAAAATCCTGGGTTCAATCATATTACTGACCCGATGACAGTGTCCTGAACCAGTCCATTATTGAATTAAGATTATGTGCTGGCCAGATTCTCTATCAGTGTCTGCAGTACCTTCTGGTTCTTGAAAATCAGCCAGGTTAGGAAAGAGAAGTTTAGATTAGTTTAGCTATGGCACTTATCTGACTGGACTTTAATTGTTTGATTGTTTTCCTGAGTTGCTTATAAAACTTGTCCAGTGGGCAAGCAGTAATTTCATCTTGTTCTCCATTAGATCTGTTCAATTGCTATTGATATGGACATATAGTAGGTATCTAATAAATCTTTGTGAAATAATTGAAGTACTTTCCCCAATATAGTAAAAGAAGAAGGACAAAGGTAATCTTTCCATGAAAACATCCAGAGGAATTTTCAACCACTTGTGTGCCAGATAGGTCGGCAGCGACAGAGAGTCACGGAAACGCTGAGTGAACAGGCCACCAGAGTGTTTCATGCAGGAAGGCCACTCTGATGGCATCCATAGGGGGAAAAAGATGAATTTTCGGAGTTAAATTATGAATTTAGAGAGGACTAAGGTGCATCCAGGCAGCTTCACCTTTGTCGATAATGATTAATTCTTAGTTTGGATGCTAGGTTCGTAGTTGCTTAATTTGTTATTTTGCATAATTTACATATATGCAGCTTAAATTATTTAAGCTGTGCATCATAGTACAGATAATTATTTTTTAAAACATAAAATATTCTACTCTTTTATGTCTTAAAAAAATTAATTATACTAAAAGTACTGTGCCATGTATACCCTATTTATACCCGATATTTTCCTGATCAGAGAGAAGGACCTTGTCAGAAGGTGGCAGTGTAGCGCTTTCTTTTCCAAAAGATAGGAAATGGCTTTTAAAATACTAAAATGGAGCTCTTTCCAGATGCAGGCCTTAGGGCCACGCTCAGTCCCGCAACTTACCTCTCATTGCTGGGGATGCCTCATTAGGAGATTAACTGTTTAAAATGCAATGCTAATGTGAAAGTTTCAATCGGGAAGTTCTGTGCATGTTAAATTAATCTTAAGTACTTTTATCTAGAATTCCCGTTTCCTTTCCATGATGCTTGACATTTCCAAATATGGCATACTTTTCCATTTGTAGACAATAAATTGAATATGGAATATTTGTGCAATTTCATATTTTAGATCTATATTAAATGCTGTTTAAGTTTTTGTAACCATTTGATGCAATGCTTTAGTATAAATAAAGCTTGCATTCTTAGCTATTTATTATGAAGTAACAATCTTTGGCAAACATTAAAGCATACTTGATTATAGAAAATAAACCCACATGCAAAAGAATGAGAAGTCACATTTGGTTTCCTGTAGGGTAAGAATGGGAATAGCTGATGGTAGCATTTATCAGAAAGAAAGATGACTTATTCTTTTATCTTGGATTCAAAATTGCACTCTAATAGAAAACAATCAGGAAAAAAGTAAGGTTTTATTATGGAGTAATGTGATGTCATAATACAGGGGTGGGCAAAAGTAGGCTTACAGTTGTTCGTATGAAAGAAAGATATGATTCTTACAGTAGCTTTATTAACTCAAAAGAATGTCACTCACAACTGTAAACCTACTTTTGCCCACCCCTATATTTATTAAAATGATTAATTTTGTTTAAATTGTATATGGGCACATGGACATGAATAGGGATTGCAGTTTCTAATGTTTACTTATCCTCTCTCTCTCTCTCTCTCTCTCTCTCTCTCTCTCTCTCTCTCTCTCTCTCTCTCTCTCCTGACATAACAAAAACCACCACCCAGTATTTCCTAAGCATGAAAACGAGTATGTGACTGACCAACACTTGTAGCGTTCTCTCCAAAGACAGCCTTGCCCAAAACCTAAGCAGAGGAGATCCAAGGATCATTTCAGTAGACCAAATGCACCAAAGCAAGGAAAATATGGAAAAAGACCCTAATTCAAAATATGTATTATTTTTTTTCAGCAATATCAAGCAAGGTACAGCATAGGATTGATTAAATTCAGTTCAGTGTAAAATATCTATTCTAAAATTTATAGTGTAAAGCCAAGTTATTATTGCTTTAATCCTTAAAAATATTATATGCTAGGGACTAGTTAGCTTCATTAATTGTTTCTTCCCAGGTTCCTGATACATTATTTGAATTTAGTTTCTGATTATTCATTTATTTCCCTATTATTTACTAAATGCATGTTTTCTGAGACATAACTCTGTGCTCTGGATTGTTTTAGACTTTGCCCTATATCTCAAGGGAAAATCCTTTACATTTTCCCTAATAAATGTCATTATATTAATGTATAAGATCCTTCAATAGTTTTACATGACTCAGCATTACAACATTGTTATTTTGTCTCCAGCCAAATTAATCAACCCTTGAACAACTTTAAAAAACTATGCCTCAAGAGGTGCCAAACTATTAAATATTTTTCTATTATAAGGGCTGAGAATTGTTCACTGCAGAGAATAAAGTACCACTTTTGCATATATTACCCAAACATTTTATGCTTCATGAAACCACAATAAATTTTCTTGCTGATTACGCCTGTAATCTAAGGCTCTCCTGCTGTTTTATAGAGAGCCTTATTAATTTCATTCAAGTAGTAAAATTAGCACCTGTAGAGAACCCTTTAAGATTTCTTAACTTTTATCATGTTAGTAATAACCTATTCCGTTTATCAAAGAACAGTTGCTTTTCTCTGTCTCTCTATTTAGCCTTGGTGTTTTTTGGCATTTAATTTTTTTTAAAGAAAACAACATTGGATTCAGAATAATATAGCAAGAAACCTTAGCCTTCAACTCAATCAGATTTACAATAAATCAGGCTCTGAAGTTAGTTAAGCATTCCAGACTTAAAAAGAAGGAACTTGACCTTTCCTTTGAAGGATGTCAGACTTGGATATAATTATGGAATATTTTCCCAATAGTACACTACTGGCTTGCCCGAGGTAATGAAATCTCTTGTGTGACCATGTGAGAGAAACTGAGGCACTACAAAATGTCACTGTATCTTTTAGAAGTTTCTCATATGTAATGGAATGTTAACCATGCACATATTTGAAATGAGCCCAAATACTCTCTGAGACCTCTTTCTTTGTTACTAAGTGATGCATTACAACCCAGGAAGATCCATAGCAGAGGCTTGGGCCTGAGTCTATGGGAGACAATGAAGGAAGATTCAAGAATAAATGACTTTGGGGAGAGAATGGTTTACAAGGTAGAGAATAAAACACACTCTTCCTAAATTCCTATTGACAGGCTATATGCTGGATGGCTTACATATGATTTCTCCTCCATCCTCTGCTTGTGGTCTGTGTCCCCAATTACATTTTAAGCTCCCACTGAAAAGCGGAGGATTTTAATTTGAAAGTGATCTGAGACAGGAGAAATGGTATCTCTTTTGCTGCAACTGGAGAAATTCAGTACCAGGGGAATGCACACTATTGTGGTTTTATGGCTTCTATTTACTCTGAGAAGTAGAAGAGAGTTAGCTGGAAAGAGAACATTTGAGGAGAATGCAGAAGGTTTGAAATTCTGATTGAGAAAGGGTGAGTATGATTAGGGTGACCAGGGATTGAGTTGTAGTGACAGGTGCACTTGATACATGGTCAGCAGTGGTTCTATTCTTGGGCATGAGTGTTCTCTTGCAGTAATAACCAGTCCGATTGCTGACCAAGAGAAGGGGAAGAGTTTTCTTTGTTCAGGGATAAATGGTGCTAAGTTTGAGTAGTTAAAGTTTAATGGGCAACTATAGTTAACAATACTGTGCTGCATATTTAAAAGTTGCTAATGGAGTCAAACTTAAAAGTCCCCATCACAAGAGAAAAAATATCTGTAACTATGTATTGTGACAGATATTGACTTTCTGTGTTGATCATTTTGGAATTTATACACATTTCTTAGAATTATGTTTTACACATGAAATCAATGTAATATCATATGTCAGTTATATCTTTAAAAGGTTAATGGGGAAAATGATTATGGTGCACCATAAATAAAGGTCAACTTAAAATTTTAAATAAAGGTCAAGTTAAATTTTTCAATCTTTCTTTTTGTAATTAACTGCATTGAAACAGTATTGTTTCTCATATCCTTTATTTATGTTTCATTTCAACTATAGGTTGCATTGGCAATTTTTATGTTTGCAGCATAGTTTTCTAGCTCCTATTGCTATATAATGAAATACCCTTAGCTTTATGACATGAAATAACTACTTTATAATGTACATGAATTGTGCAAGTTAAGAATTCAACCAGGGCCGAAACCGGTTTGGCTCAGTGGATAGAGCGTCGGCCTGCGGACTGAAAGGTCCCAGGTTCGATTCCGGTCAAGGGCATGTACCTGGGTTGCGGGCACATCCCCAGTGGGGAGTGTGCAGGAGGCAGCTGGTCGATGTTTCTCTCTCATCGATGTTTCTAACTCTCTATCTCTCTTCTTTCCTCTCTGTAAAAACTCAATAAAATATATTTAAAAAAAAAAAAAAAGAATTCAACTAGGGAACTATACAAAATGCACTAACCACCTGTTAAAACTGATAAGGCAGCTTTATTTAAGACTATTATAATAGGAGTAAAGACTGTTGCAATAGGGAGATAGATTAAACTCAACTGACGGGAACTTTAAGGCCTTCTTGGTCAGCAAGGGGATGAGCTTAATAACTTGATTTGCAGAAATAATGTGGTTATAAGTATTTGGACATAGCATGTACTTATAACCACTTTGGGGAAAGCAGAAACTAGGTGGTATGCATATGAATAGTAGCAGCAGTAATATAGTGGTAGTAGCAGCAGCAGCAGCGGTAGTAATAGTAGTAGTAGTAGCAGCAGCAGCAGCAGCAGCAGTAGGCAGAGCCTTCCACTTCTCTTTGATGATATCTAGAACCCATATCATATTAGAGATCATATCCTAAAAATTTATGTAATAATAAACTACCATATATTAGTCCTTTTTCAGTTGTTCAGTTATATGCTAGTACTATGCATTACACTGTAAGAGAATCCAACTCTTGGAAGCTAATACACTTTATAAGAAGCCAAGTGGGAAGGTAACTATGGTGTGTATCCCACAAGTATAATAACAATTCAAATTCTATATGTTATGGTAACTTTTCACATACTTTTAAATGTTCTAGATTTACAAGCAACAGCAATTTTAGATTTTTCAGAAATGTCAGTTAAACCACTCTTACAAGTGGATGTATGGGAGTTTAAATTTATACTATTTTTAAAATAAAATTTATGGTTAGATTTTGAGTCAAGTTATATTTAGACATGAATTTCCCAACCTCCAGTGCAAGTATAATGTAAAGGGTGAATTACAGCACAGCAAGAAGCTGAAGCAGATCGTGTTCCCCAGGGTCTGTGGTGTCCTGGTGGGCTGGATGCTCATCATTGCTTTTGGTGAAAGCCAGTGGTCAGGCAATGCTCAAAGCAGAGGTTAGGATGGAAAGAAACAAGGAATAGAAGCTTAAATGTTTGTAGGTAATTAATATCCTTTTGTTATTCAATTTGTTGGATTTGTAGTTTTGCTTCAGTCTACATAACTTAATGAGCTACATGTTTTACTATCGTTGGCAAAAACAGAGTTCAGATAGAGCTTTAAGAGCTCAAAATAAAGTAAATAAATAAAAGCTATGCATCTAATTAAAATATACCCCAGTAGAAGCCTTCTCCCCAAAACCCCAATGATGTGAGATGTCATGAAATTGTGACTGTGGGCGGGGAGAGTGGTGGTGGTGGGGGGTTAATCCTGGTAATTTATTGAGGACAACATTTATGTTCCTTGTTATTTTGTAAAATGATCAGTTTTAATTCCAGATGAAGTCTGAGCATCAGGTAGTCTGTCTCATTTTGTAGAAGTAAATGCTGCATAGACTCAAACTGTCTACATAATTTCACTGAATTGGCATTTTAATTATTTTTTAAAATATATTTTATTGATTTTTTACAGAGAGGAAGGGAGAGGGATACAGAGTTAGAAACATCCATGAGAGAGAAACATTGATTCAGCTGCCTCTTGCACTCCCCCTATTGGGGATGTGCCCGCAACCCAGATACATGCCCTTGACCAGAATCGAACCTGGGACCCTTCAGTCCGCAGGCCGATGATCTATCCACTGAGACAAACCGGTTAGGGCAGCATTTTAATTATTTTTAACCTTGTTGCAAATGTCAGAATGACCTGATTTCCACCTAAATAATAATATAAATACCAAGATATTAATATAATTATACAAATATGTATATATAATCTTCCTATCTGCATATAATATATATTAATATGTTTTATACAGTTCCTATGAAAAATTGATGTCACATTATCTCTCTAGTGACATAGAGTACAACATTATATTCGTTTATGACAAGTGGAGAAAAAAGTAAACTATGAAAACTCATTTAAAAATAATATAGCCATATTGAGCTGTGGGAAGTACTATTGGAGATAAGTTAGCTTGATGATAGAGTAGTGTTTCCATTCTGTTGCACGCATGTGCGTAAACTGTGGGTCACAAGGTAGAATCTGTGTATACAGGTAAATATTCACTGGGCTAAAATCAAAACACAAAGTAGAAAATCTCACATATTAAAATATCTCGGTGAGATATTTATCTCGGTGAGATAAATCCAGAATAACCTTCTATATTAAAAAAATAACTACAGATATTCTCAATATTAACTTAACGTCATGTTATATAGATTTAGTGTTTGATGCCTTAATAGCTAAGTGATGACTTTTTCTCATCCTAATTCCTTGATTTGGTCCCTTTCTTTTCTCTCCTCCTATTTCCCTCCTCCTCTTCTTTCTATTCAAAGACTGAACATAATATTATATCTCCATATACTCCTGATTGTAGGATTTTCCCAATTTTTATTTCATTTTCATGTCTACTTAAGTTTCATTAAGAAGGGAAAGAAAGGTATCTCTCTTAAGGACAAGGGAGGAAGCATGCTATGCAATTTTAATGAAGTTTAAACTGGTATTCAGCATACTTCCATTTCCATTTCAGCATTCATTATTCTCTGCTACATGAATTTGTCAGATCTCAATATTGGACAATAGAGTGCACTGTGTTTTGGGCTTGAAACTGGCATCAAATAATTAAGTGGTGGGTGGGGGGAGGAAATACAACAAACACACACACACACACACACAAGGAAAGAGGAAGGGAGGAAGGGAGAAGAATTGCATTGGTAATGCATACACTCACATTGCCTGTGGAAATAAATGAAGGGATCATTATTTGCTTAATTAAAATATTTCACTAGTTTAAGAATCCTATGCAATATTATTATTGACTTTTGGATAACATGCATACACATTAGTACTGAGTTATAGTTGCCCCGTTTTCATGAATTTTCTGTGAGCTTTAATGATCTGGACTAGAATCCACCTATGGAAGTGGTTTCACATCCTGTCTGTAGGACAGCTTGTGCCTGTGCTTGCATGGACAGATGTATGTGTGTCGCATAGAGCAAATCCCTGTGATTGAGTGTAACTGATCCTAAATGTGCATGTGTTTTGCACATTCTTTTAAGATGAAGACATTGATCACATGTTAAAAGTGGGTCATTATAAGAAGGAAAACTAAGAAACAAAATAGTTAAGCCAGAAAAAAAGCATTATTTGTAATACTGATTTAAGCATAATTTGTTAAAAAGTTGTAGAAAGTGTGAGCTCAGAGGTTTAACATTTCAGTCCCTATGATTCATTCCTGATATGAATCATTTTCTAAAATTAATTTATTAATTACAGCAGTTAAGTGTAATTACTCTACCTATTCAAGATTTTTATTATTACTTTTGAACAGCAAGATAAATTCAGTGGAGGGTAATTACCATAACAATAATTCAGCACGCATTTTCCGATCTGCTTGGTATAACAATGTTCTCAGGAGTGCCAGCTTCCACATTAATCAGTCATTCACGAACTTGCCTGCCTGTTCACTGAGGCCTTCTAGAAGCAATTTAAAGGATAACATTTTTTCTAAAGGGAGCTGGCGGAGGAGATGTCCTTGTCCTGATTTCTATTTTGGGTTTAATAAAAGAATTAAATTAATTAAGGGGGGGAAAAATGGAAAAAAAACAGTGGGGAAAAGTTTAACAAATAATCCTGCATACCAAACACACTCACACACAAAATAAAAATCAAATTTTCATGTTAGAAAAGAAAAGACTCAGAAATCATGCATCTTCGTGAGCAAGAAGCCTCAAGTCAAGGGCAGATACCTTTATTACACACCTTTTCCCAAAAATGTTAGTGCACCACTGCGAACTTCCCCTGCAATTAGCACTGCGCTGGGCACCTGTGATCACAGGCAGTGAGCCCTTTAGTGCAGTGGTTCTCAACCTGTGGGTCGCGACCCCTTTGGGGGTCAAACGACCCTTTCACAGGGGTCGCTTAAGACCATCCTGCATATCAGGTATTTACATTATGATTCATAACAGTAGCAAAATTACAGTTATGAAATAACAACGAAAATAATTTTATGGTTGGGTCACAACATGAGGAACTGTATTTAAAGGGCCAGAAAGTTGAGAACCACTGCTTTAGTGAGAACAAGGAAGCACAACATAGCACTTGTCTGCCTTCTCAGCACAGCACTTCCAAATCGCTCTGGCTGTGTTTCAGGAGCAGTGTAAGTTCGTGTATACTCATATTGCACCAATGGAATTCTGGAGAGAGTTTTTGAACATTTGGAGATTGTAACTATCCCTGATTCTGATGAAGGAATAGGCACTAATCCCACAAAGGTCTTACTGTCCACATTTTTTTTTAAAATGCAGATTATTTCACTGGTTTGTATGTATATACTGTAAGTTAAAACTTTATGCCCTAGCCCAGCTGGCGTGGTTCAGTGGTTGAGCATAGATCTATGAATCAGGAGATCACAGTTCAATTCCTCATCAGGGCACATGCCCAGGTTGCAGGCTCAATCCCCACTGTGGGGCATGCAGGATATGGCCGATCAATGATTCTCTCTCATCATTGTTGATGTTTCTCTCTCTCTCTCTCTCTCTCTCTCTCTCTCTCTCTCTCTCTCTCTCTCTCTCTCCCTTCCTCTCTGAAATCAATAAAAAATATATTTTAAAAAACTTCATGCCCTGTAATTTCTAAAGGTAATTTTTCCCTATCATTTTGCAAGCATATGACTGATAAAGACAACCAGAGAAGCAATTGACTTAAAAATTGTTAATATCTTTAATGAAATTAATGATTTTGCTTTCCTATTTAATTTAAATTTAATGGGAAGAGTAAGGGCATTGCACACCTAGTTATGCACAGCTGTTCTAGTCCATCTCCCTGGCACCTGGATTGTATGAAATAGGCACAGAGCATGCACTCAATTTTCACGACCTCTCTTCAGACACACTTGTCCCAAGCCAGCCATTCTTTACAAAGCATTTGGCTGTTTTCTAATACCCAGGTTTTGTGCTTGTTGTGAATTGACTTGGATGAAATTTTGCTACTCATGTAAAGGAACTATAAAGACTACCTCAATCTTAAAATGATTGAGGGGATTTAGCATACATGATAATTTCTTGAAATAAATACTTGACTTTTAAATCCAACCAAATAAATGATGAATAAAAATAAATAATTCAGGAGCTGAGTGCCTGAGTGTCAAAAGCTCTTTTTTGATGGGTACTGAGTCTATTTCTGTATTGAACTAAAACTGAACAGAATGAATATATTAAATATTAAGAAATTAATATTGTAATCGTATTAAAACAAATTAAGTGCTTGAGAGAAGATGAGTGAAAATGAAAATGTCAGCACTAACATCTCTAAAATCTGTCAGCAAGGAGTCATAATACTGTCTAAAGTTGAAAAGAAAAACAAGAAATAGAGGTTTAAAAGGAATGTATACATTTAGGAAATATGAGACTATCTACACATGGGAGAAACATTATCAATGTTAAAATACAAAAGCATTCATAGAGAAGAATGTAAAAGATAAAAAGGAAGTGACATGGTTATTAAATATCAAATTTACTTGTCCAATATAAAATAAACAAAATTGCATAATACTAAATAAGTCTGAAATAAATATAAATGTGATAACTGAAGAAGAGTATCATTTTTTAATTAAATACACTATATAATAATAGGATTTAGTACTGAAAAACTGAAAACTGTAAAAATATTCTCAATAGAAATAGTTAAAGTAATTATGGTTAACGCATACATTGAATTTGTTAACATTTAATAAATAAATTGTCACCCCAAATTGGCAGCATAAACTGCTCTTTCCTTCCCTCCCCCCCCCTCCTTCCTTCTTCCTTCATTCCACTTCCAGGAACTGATAAACTGATTATTCACCCCAAATTGGCAGCATAAACTGCTCTTTCCTTCCCTCTCCCCCCCCCCCTCCTTCCTTCTTCCTTCATTCCACTTCCAGGAACTGATAAACTGATTATATCACTGTACAGGATTCTCTGAGCAAGTTTCAGCAGTCTCCCCTCCTTTTTACTGAAACTCACTTACATTTAAGAAAGCTTTGAATGCATCTCCCTTGGCTCTCGGGAGCCACATTGCCATGTCCGTGTCCCCTGTGCATGCTCCTTGAGGTTGAGAAATGTTTCATTAGGCATAACTGTATCTGATCTGCCAGATCCCAGGAGACTTCCTTTTCTCCAACAGGCACTTCCTCAGGGCAAGCAGAGACTGAAAAAGCGAGTGGCCAGCACAACTGAAAGACAGTATATTCATACCCTGGCCAGGGATCATTTAATGGAACTGACGGGGCAACAGAACAGAGCTACCAGTTGCTGTCATAAAGGCAGCTGCATACAATGGTCACCTGAAAGGCTCCTGAACCGTACGATCCCAGTCCACTAAAATTGCCACTGTTCTGACTTCCTCCTATATTTTCTTAAAACACACATACATAAAGAACAGGAGGTCACAGATAAAGCCTCTCTCTGGTCTGTCTCCCTACCCACCCTCTGTTGGCTTTTCCATGTCTCTGCCTCAAAGACTCAATGTATTTTCTCCTTGATTTGCTAAATTTTTTCCTTTTATTTTTATTGTTGTTGTTTTTAAATAAAGTACTTGCTTGATCTCCCCTTTTATCTGTTTAGTGGTTGCTAATCTATTCTGTTTTTCGTGGTTGCTCTAGAGCAAGATTCTTAACCTCAGCGCTACTGATATTGGGCTGAATAATTCTTTGTTGTGGGGAGTCTGACCTGTGCATTGTAGAATTAAGGTAGATAATTTGAGAGCTGGTTGCATTATTTTTGTAAAGGGAGAAACAGAAAAATATTGTAAGCAGCAATATTACAAAATCTTTATTTCTGTGAACTATTTTTATTAGGAAACAAACAAATGAGGCATTGCAGATGCAACTGAGGGATCTAATATATTCAGTACCATGGGCAAAAAGCTTATATTATATAGCAAAAATTAAATAAATTTATAATATATAAATCAGGGATTTATTTGTCAGTTACAATCAGTAATTTCTAACCATGATTCAGATAAATATCTTAGTTAGAATATATACATTTGTCAAGATTTTTGTGGGTGAATATGGATATTTGCTCACTTTTATATTCTTCTCTATACCCTATGTAATAAAAGGCTAATATGCAAATAGACCAAATGGCGGAACAACCGAACAACCGGTTGCCATGACATGCGCTGACCACCAAGGGGCATGAGTGGAACATGGAGGGCGGTAGCCACAGCGGGTTGGTGGAGCAGTTGAGCAGGGGCACCAGACCAAGGCAGGGCACTGGTCAATGTCATTGGGGTGAGCCTCTGGTGGTTACTGAAAATTCTTTGCTCCTGCATGCCACGCTCCCACCTGGTACTTGCACCTGCTGCTGGCGGTGGTCCCACTTGCATCTGCTGCCGGTGCCAGAGCTGCTGCTCGCACCCACTGCCAGTGTCCAGCACCAGTCCCAATCACTTGGCACCATCAGCAGGTGCAAGTGGCAGCTGCCAACCCCGATCGCCCCTGAGGACTTCTCTACCTCCCCCTTCTCCTGAGGGGCAATCAGGGCAACAGCTGCTGCTTGCACCCACTGACAGTGCTGGCCCCACTCTTACCCGCTGCTGGCACTGGCCCCAAATGCTTTGCGCATTCATCGGGTGCGAGTGGGGCCAGCACCCTCAGTGTGTGGGAGCGGTGGTGGCAGGAGCGGGGCTGCTGGCAGACAGGTGACCGGAGTTGTGGTGGGAGGGGCCAGGCAGGGGCGCGGAGAATGGACTGAGACCCGCTTCTTTGCCTACCACAGCCTTGTAGCCCATAGTTCCTTTCAAGGTTCATGAATTCGTGCACTGGGCCCCTAGTTTCTATATAAGAACTAGGGGCCCAGTGCACAAATTTGTGCATGGGTGGGGTCCGGCTGCCTGCCCCCCATTGGGGTGGGGGAGGCAATCGGGGGTGGGGCCTGCCGAGGTGGACGGTTATTAGTATCAAAGATCTTTGCAGTGTGTATACATGTTGTGGTTGGCTTTCAGGTGAGCTGAAGCTTCAGAGGTGCTTTAGTGTCAGGGACCCTTACAGCTTCCGTTTCTAAGCCTCTCCCTAGACAGAGAATGCCGTTTCGTTCCCTGCTGACAAACCCTCTAAAGAGAGGCTGTGGTGCCCTAACCGGTTTGGCTCAGTGGATAGAGCGTCAGCCTCCGGACTGAAAGGTCCCAGGTTCGATTCTGGTCAAGGGCATGTACCTGGGTTGCGGGCACATCCCCAGTAGGAGGTGTGCAGGAGGCAGCTGATCGATGTTTCTCTCTCATTGATGTTTCTCACTCTCTATCCTTCTCCCTTCCTCTCTGTAAAAAATCAATAAAATATATATTTGTTAAAAAAAGAGAGGCTGTGGTGTGATGTGGCTGCCCTCTTTGGTAGTAAGTAGTGGAGAGAGGACATAGGAAGATGGCGGTTGTGCTGGGCACCTCTCCTGGACACCTGACTGATGGTCCAGACCGTGAGAGGGTTTTCCTCCTGGTCATTGGTCATTCCGGTTCCTGCTCTATGAAGGCTAGAGAGCATTTAATTATTTAGAATCACTGAAGTTCACACTTCAGTGATGAGGGTGAGGGGACTATTGGGGGCGGGGCCAGAAGGGGGAGGGGCCATGGGCTGGCCAGTCACACCCCCAGTCAGGCCAGTTAGCTGCCACAGTGTGCAAAATAGCCACTGGTTGCTCTGGTCATTCTGGTCATTCAGCATTTTGGTCGCTTGGCTTTTATAGATAGATTAGATATAGATATAGATATAGATATAGATATAGATATAGATATAGATATAGATATAGATATAGATTAGATATAGATTAGATATAGATATAGATATAGATATGTCTCTGTAAAGTGCTAAAGAAAAGAAACAAAAATAGGATTAAATTATAGTAGTTTAGATTCTACAAGAGTGTACTTTATAGTAGTTTACATTCTACAAGAGTGTACTTTATAGTAGTTTACATTCTACAAGAGTACTTTACTTTCATGGTAGTCAACCCAAGGATCTATGCTAATTATAAGGCACTAATTATTTTACCCAAAGAAATGAAGCTGTTAAAATATTCAAAATTATTTCTTTTAAAAAAGTTTCATTTGCACTGACATTTTACCAGGAGAAAAATGACAGAAGAACGTGTTCTGGGCCATCAATCCTGGTTGTCTACAAAGGAATTAATCACCTCATGGGCCAGGCTATGTGTCTTCTCATCATCTTTGAGGTTTAGATATTTAAAAACATTCTGCCTCGATGCTCTTCATGTAAATGGACCATATGTTACAAGTTTACAATGTTGCCAAGGTGTTGTTAAGACTCCTTCACGGTAGGAATTTTGGCTCATTATGCTTGTATTTAGCACTGAAGAAAAACTTACTCCAAGTCCTTTGTGGGAGTGTTCAAAGTTCAAGAGTGAAACTAGCATGGATATTTTGTTATTGCGGCTTCTTTCTTATATATGGTTTGTCAGAGCACAGATATGACAAAGAAGTATTATTGGGCTTTTTTCCTAGTTCTCAAAGGGATTATATCAAACCCATGCTATCTGTATTGGGTTTTCCTTCTGGAAAACTCTGATATCTATCTATCAGTGTCTGTCATTCCATAACTTGATATTTTTATTGTTATGCAGTAATTGTTTTCATCCACAAACTGTTTTATAAATGTTTTATTATTCATTTTTCATTTAAATGTCAAAATACTTGTATATGACTTCCAAAATAATGTGGGGGAATTTTTTTAATTTGGCTTAATAGCACTATTTCAGTTCTGAAAATATCAGGTTTGAACAGCAACCTGTGACTAAAAATTAGCAACATGATATAATTATATTAAATATGATTTCCTAAAAATGGAATATAGATATAAACTTCATAAGCTTCCCCCCAAAAAATCCCCAAAACTCAAAAGATACATGTCCTTCCAAGTTCATGGCAGCATTATTTACAGTAGCCAGGATATAGAAACAAGCTAAGTGTCCAAAGAGGATGAATAGTTTATATATATATATATATTTACTCATATCTTCAGAAAAAAATCACTTCTACTGTCAGGTAAACAACCTGCTTCCCTATTTATAATGGTCTGGCCCTCTAGCAACTTCAGCACGAAATTATAGCTAATTTGCCTACAAATGTCAGATGGTCATAATAATTTGGCCACTCAGTGTGTGTGTGTGTATAGGAATCAAGGTCATACTGGTTTCACAAGATAATTTGAGAAATATTTGCTTTCATTATGAATTCTGAAGAGTTTATGGGATTGAGACAACTTTCTTCCTTAAAAAGTTTGATGAAGCTAACCAGTGAACACATGTGGTGTTGAAATTTTCTTTGAGAGAAGATTTTTAAATTATGAGTATCATTTCTCTAACCATCTATGTAATTCAAGTTTCTGTTTTTGTTTTCAGTTTTTATAATTTGCATCTACTAAGCAATTAATATTTGTCATGAAGGCTATGGTATTTATTAGCATTCTATTGTTCTTTATACCCCCATATTAACTTTTTAACATATGTGAACTAAGCAGTTATATTTCCTCTTTCATATCTAATTTTGGTAATCTCTATTGTCTTTGTTTTATCATTAGTCTATCTATATTTTTTAGTAATTTTTTAGATCTTTTTAAAGGACTAATTTGATTTCACTGATTTCTTCTATCTATTTCTTCTGCTATGGCTCTGTTTTTTAATCATTTTATTTGGTAGATTAAACCTTGTCAAATTTGATAAGATTTGGGGCATTATCTACCCAAATACTTTAGGCTCCTCTCTCCTCTGAGACTTTTTATAAGACAATATTCAGGAGGTGAATGAGAAGGAATAATTAAAATAAAAACTCCTAGTTCTCTGGCAATCATAAGTTGGATGGGTTGAATCAGGCTGCTCTTATAATATTTAGGGGTGAATAAATAGTTCCTGGTCTAATGGAATGACAGTGGGAGTAGAGAGCTGGGTCATCTGAAAAATAAGTTAAAAAGTGAGCATAATGACAGTGATGAATTTTGTTTGTTCAAGTGTGTACGTAGTTTTTGGTGTAGTTACTGTGTGCTTTACATTATTTTTTGAAAGAAACAGTGGCTATTCTGTATTTATATTTTTTTTAGTTAACTTACCAGGAAGTACAGTATACATGCTTGAATTTAAAAAGTATTTAAAGATGATGATGGAATGGATCAAACAAAGTTTCCTGGAATTGCTCTGTGTTTTGCTGGTCCATGAACTTAGATCACAATTTCCCCTTATTTCTGTATTATTTTACTCATGTTAATCTCTCCTAATATTTGCCATACAACAGTGTGAATGCTATGCTGAAAATTACATAATCATTTCTAAGAATGAATAATATTTTGAGCATATGATATTTGGATAGCCAAATCAGAAGACCTATTTTATAAAAACACAAAATCTCTTCAGTTACATAAATACGGTAAAGAAGAAAGATCTAATTCTAACCTAGAAAAGATAAATGTACACATTACAAACTTCATGCTAACATCTTTCAAAGAAGATAACCTTGGGAACATTATTCTCTCTGTCTCTTTGCCCCATTGGTTGTACTGTGTGATGGTCAGACTATCTTTATCTCTGCCCTTTTGTTTTCACTGTGTAGATTCAAACACACTTTTTAGCTTGACTAGATTTGTGAATAATTTGTTTGTTTCTGGTGAGTTTATTGCTTGGAAAAAAGTTGAGACTTTTGAAAAGGAAATGTAAACTTTTCCAGCCCAGCTTGACAGGTCTATTATATTTTAAATTTAGATTAAATGATTCATAAGTTTCCTGAGAATATCAGAACTCAGCTACCTGTTTAGCAGAAACTCAGCTTCAGGGTATCTATTTGTTAGAGAATATTTTTCTCAATGCAAGTAACATCGATGTCTTCATACAGAGAAATTTCAAGTTATGAAAACTAGAGGCCTGGTGGACGAATTCGTGCACCAATGGGGTCCCTTAGGGTGGCCTACGAAGATCAGGCCCCAGCTCACACCCCAGCCTCACAGCCCTGCAGCCCCACCTGGCACCCCGCCTTGGCCTGGCACTGCTCCCTTACCAGCTCCACCAATCCGCCTGCAGAGCGATCAATTGGGGCCAGGCCCCCTGCCTGGTTCCCTCAGTGCCTGGGAGCCGGGCGGCGGCCCCATCCCCCACCACTGCTGCTGGTCGCCATCTGCAGGGCGATTGGCAGGGCAATTGGGCCCCTGCTCAAACCGGCCTTTTCCTGGTGTCAAACCGGCCTTTTCCTGGTGCCGCCTGCTCACCTGTTCCACCATCCTGCCATGGTCCCCCTCTCGTCGGAGCCCACTGGGGCCAGCAGTGCCTCCACTGCCGCCTACTGCCAGCACTGCGTTGCTGATGCGCACCATGTTCTGCGCTGCCCTCTGGTGGTCAGTGCACATCATAGCGAGCAGTCGAACTCCCGGTCTCCTGGTTGAATGACTGCCCGAGGGGACAATTTGCATATTAGACTTTTATAATATAGGATAGGTTAGTATATACTACACAAAGCTGTAACTACTCACTTGAATTACCTAATTTATTTCTCAAACAATGTGAAGTATATAACATACACACACCTATTTTATGCAGGAATAGAGTGAGGTGCCGAAGTGTAAGCAACTTTGCCAAAGTTGAGCAGTACGTCACCGGGTTTAGGTTTGAATGCAGGCTCTTGGTCTCTAAGTTTGTCCTCCAATGAAGCAATCCCATAATTAAGGACTGAGCTTCTGCCTGAACTAAGCCCCGAGATCACATCTTTCTTCTGAGCTATCAAGAGAGCCTGCAAGCTGGCAGAAGATACGAGGTCCCTGGATCTGAAACAAAAGATGATAACTTCCAGCACAGCCAGCAGCCTTTGCTTCCTGCTTCCTTGTCTCCCAGGTCCCACAGGGGCCACGCAGAAGCAGGCCCAGGTGGATGCAGCCCACACAGTGTGGTTGTGTCAAGGATCCCCAAGGGTAGGAAGCCCCAACTTTGTAATAGAAGCTGCTAATAAACCTGACTCATCTTTGCTGTAGACATTATCTTTCTTTATTCTAGACAGAAAGTAAAGCATTCTTGTCCTCCAGAGGAAGACGCTATCTCTATCATCCGAGGGTACTTGCCATACACAGATCCTTGAAAAGATAATGAGGAGCAAAAGTCGACAGAAGACATGAAGACATGTCATGGAGAATTGTCTCTTGACACTTTGCAAACTAGTTTGATTAGGCGAGTTATAAGATATCTATATCTATAATAATAAAGGCATAATATGCTAATTAGACCAGACATCCTTCTAGATGACCTTCTGGAAAAAACTAGGGCTGCGAGGTAAGCCCAAGTCCCAGGTGCCTGCCAGAGGCTGGAGGGAACCCCAGGTTCTGAGTGCCAGAGGGAAGCTGGACTGGCAGCGGCGGGAGGAAGGCCTACTCTTGCATGAATTTCGTGCATTGGGCCTCTAGTATGTGTGTGTGTGTGTGTGTGTGTGTGTGTGTGTGTGTGTGTGTGTCCTATAAAATAAAAGGCTAATATGCAAATAGACTGAACTGCATAACGAACAGTCGCTATGATGCACACTGACCACCAGGGGGCAGACGCTCAATGCAGGAGCTGCCCTTTGGTGGTCAGTGTGCTCCCACAGGGGGAGCGCTGCTCAGCCAGAAGCCGGATTCATGGCTGGTGAGCACAGCAGCAGTGGTATGAGCCTCTCCCACTTCCATGGCAGCACTAAAAATGTTGTCAGTCAGACATCCCCCGAGGGTCTTGGATTGTGAGAGGGCACAGGCTGGGCTGAGGGCCCCCCCCCAGAGTGCATGATTTTTGTGCACTGAGCCTCTTGTCCTATATAATAAAAGCACAGCAACCAAATGGAACCAACCAGAATGATTGTTTGACCACAGTGTAGCAGCCACTCAGACGGTGGGTCCACAGCCGCTTGGCTGACTGGGATGAGCGGCAATCCCCGCAGGCCACCTCCACCCCCACCCAGTGCATGAATCACAGCACTAAAAGCTGACAGTTACTAAGCACCGTCAAGGCTGCATACTCTCCACGGAATCTCAGATAATCCCAGAACCCGCCTCACAGGGTTGATCTCAGGGTTTCTAGTCATAGCATTCAGAATGGAATGAAATCATCAGCTGTTAAGAAATTGAGGGAAAACACACACTGCTGCTTTTTCATTCTCTTCTTCCCTCCTTCTTGCGAGAAAAGAACAGTTGGCTCCCACGGCCCTGCCCTGAGCACTGTGCCGAGAGCTCACCAGCCCTTGGCTCCAAGTGAGTCTGCGATCCAATGGCCTTTACACCTAATGCCACTGCCTGAGCATCTTGCTCAACCCGTATCACTGACTGAGCACCCGTTGTGTTGCAGGTGATGCCCAGGTGCTCACAAAGCAGTAGGGAGCCAGCTGTCCTGTCCTACAGACTGTGCATTCTGCCAGAAGAGGACAGGGGGTGTGGGGAGGAAACAGCTTCGGACAGACATAAGGTGCAGCCGTTAGAGAGCACGGACACCATGAAAATATGAGAATGAAGCCACATAGAGGCTCTGGCAGGGAGGGGCAAAAGGGGGCTCACTAAGGGAAAGTGGACGGATGGAGGAGAGCCAGGCCAACTCCTGGAGAAGGGCATTGGGCAGAGGGGACAACCACAGAGGAGCACCAGGATGAGCAAGAGGCCGAGTGGAAGGGGGTCAAGACTGGGTTGTGGGGAGCACATCCTGCAGGGATTGAGGGCCCGTGAGAACCTGGTGTCCCCTGAGTGCAGGCAGAGGCACCAGGGCTGTAGGAGAGGACCCGCTGGCTTCTGTGTCAGGAGCAGGCTGAGGGGGAAGAGGAAGCAGGGAGACAGCAGGAGGCGACAGCACCCTCCCCAAGGGCGATGCAGAGATGGTGGAAACTGGCAGCCAAGGTGGTGGCTTTGGGGTGTGCTGGAGGGAAGCCAGAGAGTGAGGAACCATGTGGGTGGGGGAAGAGAGAGGGGAGGAAGGGGGGAGGAGGCCCCATGCTCTGATCGGCCCCTGGGAAGGCAGGGTCTCTGGCAGCTGCCAGCAGGGGGCCTGGGGTCCGATCCTGTCCACTTTGAGGTTTTGACTGTAAAACCCAGACCTCAGTTTGAGCTCCACACGAGGGACATGGAATGTTCACAACCAGCCTCCCACTCTGACTTCCAGAAGGCGGGTCATTCCTGTCTGGCTGCCCTAATCCCTCCATGCACCCTCCCCCCCCCCAACCCCAGCTCTCTTCAGTGATAACATATTGGAAATAAGCAAATGGTTTTATTTTTGGTACAAAAAAAACCAACAAAAACAGAATGTACAGTATTATGGAAAACAAGCATTGAAAAGTAGGAAAATGAAGCCCCCTTGTGGACACACAGATCAGCTGTGCCCAGAACCCAGGTCACATGTGACATAAGAGGCTCAGGGTCCAATGCAAAGGGCCTGCCCAGGTGGTCCGATTCCAATCCATGACTCCAGTTTCCAGGACCAAGAGGATCCCGCACCACAGAACAGAACTGCCCAGACCAGCCCCAAGTCCCATGGCCTAAGGCAATGCTTACAGTGCTTCTGGAGAAAGAAATGCTCCTGAGACGCTGGGATAGGACAATCAGATGGCTGCCTCTAACTCCCACCCAGGGTCTGTGATGCTCCTAGCCTGCCCCTCCCTTTCCCTCCCAAGTCCCCTCCCCCTCCCAGGTGAACCACAGGTGGCACTTCCCATCCTCCGCCCTCCTCAGCTCCGCTGGCAGGTAGGGAGGGAGGCGGGGGGGGGGGTCATGCGGGGAATCTGAAGGCCTCAAGGAAGTATTGCTTGAAGAGCCAGAGACAGTGTCTGTCCACCTGCCCCCCTGGCTGAACTGATTAACACAGAGGCCTAATGCGTGCATGTTTAGAACCGGTCTCCCTCCCTCCCTCCGACTCTACCACAGCATAACTTGGCTGTTTTGGGCAAGTCGACCTCTGGAGTGTTAATTCTCTCTCCTTTAAAATAAGAACAAGAACCCGGCAGTCATGGCTCAGTGGTTGAATGTCGACCTATGAATCAGGAGGTCAAGATTTGACTCCCTGTCAGGGCACATACCCAGGTTGTGGTCTTGATCCCCAGTGTAGGGCATGCAGGAGGCAGCTGATCCACAATTCTCTCTCATCATTGATGTTTCTGTCTCTCCCTCTCCCTTCCTCTCTGAAATCAATGGAAGATATCCTATCTAATAATAGACAAACATGGTAATTAACCATACCTCCTCTACTCTTCCCATTGGCTAATCAGGGTGATATGCAAATTAACTGCTGACCAAGATGGCGTCTGGTAGCCATGCAGCTGAAGCGAACATGAGGCTTGGTTGCCCCGGCGATGGAGGAAGCCAAGGTTCCCTCGCCTGCTGCAGCACAGCTCTGAGCTCTGGATGCAACAATGTTGCAATTATAGAAGCTAAACAAACCTCAGGTACCTGCTTTCAGTCAGCGGGACCTCAGAGCTTAGAGTGGCCAGTGATGGCAATAGAGTTTCAATTATAGAAGCTAAACAAACCCAGATACCTGCTTTCAGCCAGCAACGGCCTCAGAGCTGGAGCAGGCTCTCAGCTCCAGTGACAGCTATAGAAGGTAAATAAATCCCAGAATTAAAAAAAAAAGAAAAAAGGAGAGGCTGGGAGCTTCAGTCTCCCGCCAGCCCGAAAACGGCCATCAGCCCTTCACCCAGACTGGCCAGGCACCCCAGTGGGGACCCCTATCCTGAAGGGGATGTGACCAGCTGCAAACAGCCATCAGCCCGTCACCCAGGCTGGCCAGGCACCCAAGCGGGACCTCCCCCCACCCCCCGATCTGGATCATCCTTCAGGGCAAACCAGCTGGTCCCCACCCATGCACCAGGTCTCTATCCTATATTGTAAAAGGGTAATATGCAAACTGACCCTAACAGCAGGAAGACTGGGAATGACTGGTCACTATGACACACACTGACCACCAGGGGGAAAACACTCAATGGAGGAGCTGCCCTCTGGTGGTCAGTACACTCTCACAGGGGGGAGCTCTGCTCAGCCACAAGCTAGGCTGATGGCTGCCAGTACAGCGGTGGTGGTGGGAGCCTCTCCTGCCTCCTCAGCAGCGCTAAGGATGACTGACTGCAGCTTAGGTCTGCTCCCCACTGGCAAATGGACATCCCCCAAGGGCTGCCGGGCTGCCAGAGGAATGTCTGATTGCCATCTTAGGCCCAATCCCCCGGGGAGCAGGCCTAAGCCAGCAAGTGGTCACCCCCGAGGGGTCCCAGACTACAAGAGGGCACAGGCCGGGCTGAGGGACCTCCTACCCCCTGAGTGCACGAATTTATGTGCACCGGGCCTCTAGTCCAGGGCTGGGCAAACTACAGCCTGCGGGCCGGATCCGGCCCTTTTGAAATGAATAAAACTAAAAAAAAAAAAGACTGCACCCTTTTATGTAATGATGTTTACTTTGAATTTATATTAGTTCACACAAACACTCCATCCATGCTTTTGTTCCGGCCCTCCGGTCCAGTTTAAGAACCCATTGTGGCCCTCGAGTCAAAAAGTTTGCCCACCCCTGCTCTAGTCCTATATAATAAAAGCCTAATATGCAAATTGTGCCCTCGACCAGGAGTTCCACTGCTCAATATGACATGCGCTGACCACCAGTGGGTGGCACGGAACATGGTGGGTGTCGGCGAGGAAACACTGGCAGTGGGTGACAGTGGAGGTACTGCTGGACTCAATTGGCTTCTGGGTGAACAGGGTCACAGCTGCTGGGACCACAGGGACTGGTTGGGCTCACCATAGGTTCACGCAGGAGCCAGTCTGCCGAGGCTGGCTGGGAGAGAGCACGTTGTCCGCCCAGCTTCTTTGTGGCACTGGTGGTGGCCCAGAGGCCCACGCAGTGTCCAGCCATGCTTACCACATCTCCGTGTGGGGATTCGGGAGCCGTGACACAGGTGGAGGTGGGTGTGTGGGGGCCTGGGGGCCCAGGTGTTGCCAGGGCCCAGAGGTCAGCTGGGACGTGCCCTTCCATGTCAGACGCTTGCACTTCGATCACAGGCCAGGCTTAGGGACCACAACCGTGCACGAATTTCATGCACTGGGTCCCTAGTGTATATATATATATATATATATATATATATATATATATATATATATATATATATATAAAGTGAGTGCTTTGTAACCTGTGCAAAAAGATCAGCCTCCTTGGGGACAAAATGGATATGAAACCATCAGTTTGGTGGCTATTGAGTTCCAAATGAATAGTGATTGTGAGTGTTGCATGTAACCAGGTTAGAAGATGCTATGGTTTATTAAGGTAAATGACAGTGACGATTTAGCATTAATAAGACCACACACAGGTTGCTGATCTAGAGAACTTGGAGATGGTAATAAAGTTGACTAAGAAAGAGATGCAGGAACAAAGGTGGATTTGAAAGGGGTTGGGTATGGTTCAGTTTTAATAATAAAGTGAAGGTTTAAATCCATATGCTTTTTCCTTAATGTCACTGAGCAAATGAAAAAAATACAGTCACACGTTTCAAGTAGACCAACTTTTCACTTAAAATCACAATCTGATTAAAACTTCCAAATAATCAAATACTTTTTAAAATTTCTTTTTATGTGTTTACGCATAATAGATAATCTTTAAAACTGTGTAGCTGTATTAAAATTCAAAAAATGGGATAATGGGACCATGTAGAAATAAAGAGTAATTATTTGCTGAAGCATGTTTGTAGAGATTATGAAGTTATAATTTCCAAAAGTCTGGGTCTTTTACCTCTTAAGTTATTGTATTAAGGTAGATACTGATTTTTTGTTGTTGTTTAAAGATACGCCATGAGACATTGTTTAGTGTTTATCTAGAAAAGAATTTTTCCACATAATTTTAATTACCTGGTTAAATACTATAAAGCCTATTAAAATTCCAATAGCTCTAAAAGTGTGGAATTAAACCATGTCAAAAGCTTTAAGAGATTTTTTTTTTTAAAGCATAGAATGGTGATCTTGTCATTTTCTATTCATAATGTAGCAAGATTAAATTGCATAGTTTCATCCAATGGGGAAAAAAAAGTTTAAAAGAAGAAAGTTTAAAATAGTCTTGTTATTCTCGTGTTTTCTTGACTCTTGTTCCTCTAGGATATCTGAAGATATTTAGTTTCATTGTTCTCTGAGTGGCTCATGAATATTGCAGTTCCAAATGGTTGAATGTTCCTTTTTACTAGTCCATTTAAATCGAAGCACAACTATGTTTTTTATGTGTGTTGCTGGGAGACCTGGCGACTTAGGAATTTTTACTTCTATCTTTTTAACAATGAAACGATCAACTCTATAGGGACTATAACAGTTATGTTTATTTAAGGTTGCAGTAGAATGGATATAGCACATATTTTTCTTAATGTTTAATAATGAAATAGCTATTTGATTTTAAAAATCACATGGAATAATAGTTTTCAAACATTCAAAGCATTCGTGCACAAATAAAGAGGACTGAGTTTGATCGTGCTCTATTTCCTTCTGGAAGAGATTTCCTTTGTGTGTTTTCACATAAGACTTTTCAGACGTATGAAGTGTTCCCTCATTATCGCACTCACTTGGACTTCTGTGTGAAATATACCACCAATAGAGATGGCCTCAAAGCACTGGCTCTATGAATATGAACATTTTGACCTGACTAAACATAATTTAATAAATAGTTATAGCATATATCTGTGCACAGAAATCCTGATTCTCATATCTCTTCATATAATTAAAATAACCCTGGGCAAATAGGAGGAAACAGATATCCTGTCATGATAATATGTTCAGAACAATGTGGAACTAATAGAAATCATCTAAGGATTTTTTAAAAATCATCTTCACATACATTTTAAGCTCAGGTTCAAAATGCATAGCCAAGTGCATATTGCTTTCAAACATGACATTTTTAAATATGAAGAAGAAAAAATTAAACAATGGAGGGAAGAGGGTAAGAGATCAACTGAAGGACTTGTATGCATGCATATAAGCATAACCAATGGACATAAGACCAGGGGATTGTCAAGGGCGGGGGGAAAAAAGGACACATATGTAATACCCTTTGTAATACTTTAAGCAATAAAACAATAAAAAAAAGAAAAAAAAAGAAAACTTACATATAAATTTGGAGTTATAAAATAAATGGTCTCATTCATTTGTGGAATATAATGAACAATATAAACTGATGGACAAAAACAGATCCAGAGACTGAGAAGCATCCATGAGACCGTCAAACCTCAGAGGGAAGGCAGGGGAGGGTGGGAGGAAAGGGGAGAGATCAACTAAAGGACTTGTATGCATGCATATAAGCCTAACCAATGGACACAGACACTAGGGGGGTGGGGCGGGGGGCAATGGAGGGATAAGGACACATATGTAATACCTTAATCAATAAAGAAAAAAAGACAAAAAACAAATAAATGAAACTAGTAAAACACAAGAAACAAAACAGGATAAATAAAATATCTGGAAATGATAAAAACATATATAAATATATGATGAAGTTGACTGTGCAACTATGAGATTTTCTTCCGAGCACAGTACTTTCCTGTGATTTATCCACATGATCATCTACGTAGCATCAACAAGACATGCCTCCTATTTACTTAAGAATCAGAGAAATGCCATTATGTGGAACTTTTAGCCTCAGGCTATAGGATTAAAGGGAAATTACAGCAGTTACAAAGGTAGTTTATGATTTAAAATGACATTTCTTTTAAAAATTCAGAGTACAAATTGTAACCTACTTTTATATAATTTATTATATTAGTTAGTTTGCAAGAGAACTATGGGACTGAAAGAAAATTTATATGGGGGAAACAAGCTTGTTGGCTCAGTGAGATTCCTCTGTGTGCAATGTTCTTAGTTTAGGATTTTGGTCAGAGGACACTGATGTCATTTTGGTAGAAACTCATTATCACCTGCTGATGCAATATATGCAGGAAGTTTATTGTAGGATATATCCATACTATAAACACCAATTCCTCTTCTCTCATAGCCTAAGGCCAATGCTTGAGAAATATTTGAAGGACAGAATTTTAAATTTTATTTTAAATCTCACATGACTTTTATGCATTCAATAATTGGTCATTCCAGAGCCTCTCATAAATTTTGAAATTTTATAAATGCTTAAGATAATGTTATTACAAATTTTAATAACGAATTGATTTAAGCTGCCATTTTTAATAAAACTCAAAACACTGCAGAGGGTAAGAAATAAAAATTATAGCATCAGCTGATAAAAAACACCCCTATGTGGTAAGGAGAATAGTCAAAGTATATACATATCTGACAAGATTCACCTAAAACAAGAAGACTTACTCAAGGCACTCAACTGAAGGACGTGTATGCATGCATATAAGCATAACCAATGGACATAAGACACTGGGGGATAGGGGAAGCCGGGGGAATGTCAAGAAGGGGAAAAAAAGGAAACATATATAATACTCTTTGTAATACTTTAAGCAATAAAACAAAATTTAAAAAAAGAAATCTAAATTTTTAAATATATTAATGTGAAATAAATGTTAAAATTATAATCTATAATAATAAAAGTGTAATTTGGTAATTAGACCAGACAGCCTAACGACCTTCTGGACGTCATTCCAGACATCCTTCCAGACGAAGCTGTGTTGGCGGGAGCTGAGGCTGAGGTGGTTAGGGGCGATCAGGCAGGCAGGAGAGCAGTTAGGGGCAATCAGGCAGGCAGGCAAGTGGTTAGGGGCAATCAGGCAGGCAAGTGAGCAGTTAGGGATGATCAGGCAGGCAGGCAGGCAGAGACAGTTAGGGGTGATCAGGCAGGCAGGTGGGTGGTTAGGGACGGTCAGGCAGGCAGGCTGGCAGACGAGCAGATAGGAGCCAGTGGTCCTGGATTATGAGAGGGATGTCCAACTGCTGGTTTAAGCCCGATCCCACAGCAGGATTGGACCTAAACCAGCAGTTGGACATCCCCTGAGGGGTCCCAGATTGCGAGAGGGTGCAGGCTGGGCTGAGGACCAACCCCCCCCCCCTCCCCCCGCACGAATTTCATGTACCGGGCCTCTAGTGATTATGTAAAGGAATTGCAATTAGAAAATAGTTAAGTGAAAAGCCTAGAGCCTTTTTAGAATCCACTAAAAGAAGTAAAAATAAAAGGTGATGAACTGGCTACATGAGAGAAATATGAGAGTGGACCTGAAACTTGAAAACTCTAAATACCAAAGAATGATGCAATAGTTTCCCCCCAGCACCCTTGCCCTATGTGATTCTTTTTTATGAAGCTTCATTCAGAAAAACAACCTGCTGTTTGTCCCCAACTTGGTCACTTCTTTAGTTAGAAAATAGGTTGACTGGTATAATTCAAGGAAGTCTTCTGTTACTGAGACAGTTTTTCCAGACATGATTTCCTCGGTGATGATTTTGTCAGTCTCAGTGACTAGAAATTCATCTTGATATTGAGAATAATGCATACCTACTAAATTCTCAATTCCATTTTTCAAAGCAAACATATAAATTTAATTAAATACTCACTTTGTTAAAGAGAAATATTATCTCACCCCTCTAGTAAAACAGTTGGCCTAAAAGTCATGCAGTAACTTACACCCATCCCTGTCAAACAGCATACAGGACCATGCTGTTTTCAACCTATGCATGGATAAGCTCATTCTTGCAGGGATAATTTTTAAAAATGTAAAGGCTTAAACCACAGCTGTGTACAGAGCATCAGTTCAAGGTTGTTACTGGCAATTACATCCCCTGTCTCTGAAGAGTGTCCAGGCATGTGTGAAGAGTAGGATATTATTCTTCCCCCATTTCCTTTGCTAGCAACAACAGCAGGCTGCTTATTTTCAGATAATTACGGATTGCATGATGAAAGAAACAGACACATTTTTTGATAGAAAATGAGATGAAGGTGCCAACAAAGTTTGGAAGGTTCTGTAATGTGATGTGACTGCTGTCAGGAGCACAACTAGCTAAAATTAAAGAAACTGGCTACCCACAAAACTGGCAAAGTGGAAACAAAATAAAATAGCTGCAAGGCGGAGGACTTCCTAAAGTTTTGATTTTGTACATGAATAAATACATTGCACCAAGGATGTTAACCTCTGTGTCTCAAGCAGATAATATGCATCGTGTCACAAGAAGACACTGAATACTTTGTTTTACAAGTGATTTCAAAGAATAAAATTATTTCATTTTTATAATAGCACCAGGCAGCCCAACCAGTGTGGCTCAGTGATTAAGTATCGACCTATGAACCAGGAGGTCACCATTTGATTCCAGGTCAGGCTACATGCCTGGGTTACAGGCTCAATACCCAGTAGGGGGCATGCAGGAGGAAGCTGATCAATGATTCTCTCTCTCCCTTCCTCTCTGAGATCAATATATATAATATATATATATATATATATATATATATATATATATATGCCCAGTACACGAAATTTGTGCATGGGGGGGTTGTCTCTCATACCAGCCTACACCCTCTCTAATCTGGGAACCCCTCGGGGAATGTCCAACTGCTGGTTTAGGCCCTCTCACAATCCGGTACTGTTGACTTCTAACCGCTCACCTGCCTGCCTGCCTGATCGCCCCTAACCACTCTGCCTGCTGGCCTGATCACCCCCAAATGCCCCCCGCCAGTCTGCTTGCCCCCAACTGGCCCCCTGATGGCCTTCTCACCCCCAAGTGCCCCCCTGCCGGCCTGATCGCCCCCAACTGCCCCCCCCCTCCACCGGCCTGATCAGAAGGTCTCTTGGTCTAATTAGCATATTACCCTTTTATTAGTATAGATATATACATATATTGATTCTTTGTAACTCCTGATATATATATATATATATTAGGCAATAGTTGTTGTTGTTGTTGTTATTATTATTATTATTCCCCAGAAAAAGCAGGACACGGAGATGAAGTCACAATAAAGTAACTTCTTGTGAAAACCCAGTGCCACCCCCATATCTTCTTCTACCCAAGTGCTTTAGTGCTTTTTTCCAACTCCATTTTTAAAAATATTAGAATAATTTTATTTGTTGATGTTTACAAAGTAAATTAATAAAAATTCTCAAGAGTTTATGCCAAAACAGAATTATAAAAGTATTTGAAGAAGAAAGATATAATAGTAAATACTGTTAAGTATAGTTAATAGTAAATGTTAAAGAGAATATGATTTGAGAAAATAATTGATATTATAAATAATTATGGGAAGAGTAAACATAAAGGAAAAGTTTAAAGAAGTCTGGGTGGTAAGTATAGAAAAGAAAGGGACAGCCAAAATGTGGTTATTGAAGCAATGAATTTTTAAAAATGTTCTTAGAGCCATCTAGCCACAAGGTTGTAAAAATGGAAACACTATGGAAAAGTACCAAATGTAAAGTGTGCAAAATTATAAGCAATATTTCTTAGAGATAGCCACTTTGGGCCTTGTTTTTCTTTAGCTATTCTAGTCTATTCTTTATAACTCTAAACACTACATTCACACTCAGGGGTGATATTCAATATTCTTAATAGCCAGGGCAGCAGAAGCCCATCCCCACCTGCAGGGGTGCTCACTACTCCTGAAGTCACACCAGCGTTTGTCTCCTGAATACCAGCTCTATCTATATCTCTGTTGCTTAATTTTTCATATGAAAGCATTTTCTAGAACCGCCCCCATGAATAAGTATAGTTAATTTAGTTTATAAATGACTTTTTTCCCTTACCTGTCTCTATCCATTTTATTTATGACCTTTCCATCAGTTAACTTTAGAATTTATGAAGTTTGGATTGCATGGGTCAATTTTAAAAAATCCATGTACATGTGGACTCATATAGTTAAATCCTATATTTCTCAATGGTCAGCTGTAGTTGGAATGGTAAAAGATGTATCTTTTTTGTGTCTGGCTTCCTTCACTCAACATTATGTTTGTAAAATTCAACCATGTGGCTGCAAGGCATAGCCATTTATCCCAATTACTCTATAGTATTCCAGTATGTGGCTATACTGAGTCTATTTATCCATTCTATTGCTGATGGGCATTTGGGCTATTAGAAAAAAAAGAGTAGTCTTTTCCATATTGGCTTCTTTTACTTAGTACTATGTACATAAGGCTCCTCCATGTCTTTTCATGGCTTCGTAACTCGTTTCTTTTTAGTGCTTAATAGCATTCCATTGTTGAATATTCCACAGTTTAGTTGTCCACTTACCTATTGAAGAACATCTTGGTCCCCTCCAATTTTTAGCAACTATGAATATATAAAGCTACTATAAATATTTGAGTGCAGGTTTTGTGTGGATATAAGTTTCCAACTCATTTGGATAAATACCCAAAAGCATGATTGACTGTTAAGTCATTTCGGAAGAATATGTTTACTTTTGCTAGAAACTGCCATCTGTCTTCCAAAGTGGCTGCGCCATTTTGCATTTCCACCACCAAGGAATGGAGAGTTCCTTTTGCACCAGGTCCTCATCAGCATGTAGTATTGCCAGTGTTTCAGAGTTAGCCATTCTATTAGGTGTAGTAGTGTCTTATTGTTGCTTTCATTTGCCATTCTCTAATGACATGTGACGTGGAATAACTTTTCATGTGCTTATTTCTCAGTTGTATATGTTGTTTGATTAGGTGTCTGTTTGGATCTTTTTCACATTTTCTAATTGGGTTATTTGTGGTTTTTCTTTCATTGCTGAGATTTAAGAGTATTTTATATATTTTGGATACTAGTCTTCTGTCAGATCTGTGCTCTGTAAATACTGACTCCTAGTCAGTACCTTGCCTTTTTGCAGAGCAGAAGAGTTAAGTTTTAATTGCACTCAATTTATACATATTTTTCTTTCATGGATCCAACCCTTTGGTTTGTGTCAAAGTCATCACCAAACCTGAGACCACTTTGATGTTCTTACATACAGGGTTTTTAAAGAATTCTTGATTTTCCTGCTTCTAAGAAATAATATCTTTTAATGTGTCTCTGGATTCTCATTTCACAATTAGGTTTTCAAAGTTACCTTGTCCTCCCTAGTTGCCTCTGATTGCATCAGGGTTGGGTTTTCCATTTCAACCTTTGTCTTTTATGCTGCTCATGTTCCAAACCCATGTGACCAATCCTGGCTGTTAATTCATTTTCTGGAATGAATGACTAGTTAGAATTTTATAATGCAGTCAAAGGGAACATTCTATGCTGCAATTTCCTATACATATATCTTCCCCCCCCCCCAAAAAAAAAAATGTCTTCCCTCTGAGTAGGAAACTTCATGAGAATACAAGCAGGGTGTGACAGCCCACTGGTTTTATTTGACTATATTCAGGCAGGGAGCTGGCTCTCAGACTTTATCTTCCCCCACATGTATGAATTCCCAGTGGGAGGTAGAAATTAAATAATTGTGGAGCTGTGACTGTGTTAGAAGAATCTTCCATTCATATTTTTCAGTTTCATACCTAAGTCTTCACCACAGTGCTTCCCTTCAAACCACCATCTCAGCGGAGCTCATCTATCAGAGCTTCCATTGCTGCAGTCACTCCATCTCTCCCCACTGCACCCAGGTCTCTGTAAGTAATTCCCCTGCCCTCTGTTATGCCCCCCTGTAGCTTCTCCATTTCTATACTTCTACAGACTCTATACTGAGCCACATTTTGGAATTTAGGAGACCATTGTCAGTGTGCATGCCAGTATCTTCACCCGGAAGCATACAGATGATTGAAAAATATTATTTTTTAAAAATATATTTTTATTGATTGCGGAGAGGAAAGGAGAGGGAGAAAGAGAGAGAAACATCAATGATGAGAGAGAATCATTGATTGGCTGCCTCCTGCACACCCCCTATTGGGGATTGAGCCCACAACCTGGATATGTGCCCTTGACCAGAATTGAACCTGGGCCCCTTCAGTCCAAAGGTTGGTGCTCTATCCATGGAGCCAAACCGGCTAGGGCACACAAAATATTCTTCTTTTTATAAAAATATATTTTTATTGATTTCAGAGAGGAAGGGGGGGGGGGGGAGAGAGAGAGAGAGAGAGAGAGAGAGAGAGAGAGAGAGAGAGAGAGAGATATGGAAACATTAATGATGAGAGAGAATCATTGATTGGCTGCCTCCTGCATGCCCCCACACTGGCGATCGAGCCTGCAACCCAAGCATGTGCCCTGACTGGGAATGAACCCACAGCCTCCTGGTTCACAGGTCAATACTCAACCACTGAGCCATGCCAGCCGGCCAAAAAATATTCCTTATGTCTTAGAAGTTGTAAAGTTTCCCACATGAAAATAAATACACACAAAAATAAGTGCCAACAAAATATTGCTGAATTGCCATAATCACTGTGGAATTTCATAGACTTTGGTTTATATGTGACACTAAGATAGAAAGTGTTGAAACAAAGAATGACATAAAGACTATACTGGGCAGTAGATTTTACTCTCAAAACAAATATAACTAATGTCATAAATTATTTAAAATACTGCTGAGAAAACAGAAATAAAAATAGTTTCTTGAATCATATTTTTAAAATGTATTGTCAGGTAGAAAATAAAATGTAAAATAGTAAAGCCTAGGTAAAGGCATAGCTTGACAAAGTGTATTGATCTTCATACATATAACTAAATCATTTAATTGCAGTACATTTTTAAAAACTTCTAAAGCAGTCATGGAATTTTTATTTTTTAAATGGACACTAAACACCCGCACACCTTAAATTACATAGATTCATTAATTCTTTTATCTATGTACTAAATGCAGCATCAGCATTTTTACTAATCACTAGAGAGAAGTTAGCAATAGTACTTGTTCCTTGGTGAATGCCACGCATTCCACCGCTGTTGTGTGCTTTACTTGTTCTTTCATCTCACTTTCTGTTTCTGTGTAAAGGAAAAGTAAATCTAAGAGAGAAATAAATAAATAAATAAATAAATAAATAAGAAGGAGCATCTGTAAGAAAAATTTGCTGCAGATCTATTAGAAGTCAGGACATTGTGACTGTGGCCTAAAAGTCTAATAACCAACATGTCCACCATTGCAGAAGTTGGTAATTCAGGATGAGAGGCATCTAGATGAGAAGCAGTCTCTCTCTCTCTCTCTCTCTCTCTCTCTCTCTCTCTCTCTCTCTCTCTCTCCCTGTTTTGCCTCTCCCTCTTCTACCTCTCAGGCTTTCTTTCTCTGTAAGCAACACACACACACACACACACACACACACAATCTGGGTTAAAAATTTGGCATTATATCCATTTGTTGTTCCCTTTGACAAGTTGCTAAGCTCTTTGAGGTTGTCTGTAAATAAAAGTAACAATATCTTCTAGGAGACTTTTGGGAAGATTGAATAAACCTATAAAAATCAGGAATAGTAGAAGGAATATAGATGTAACTATTATTATTACCACACAAAAGTATTTATCAAGTGCTGGCAAAATGTCCTAGTTTTAGCCAACATCCTGCAGATGCAGCTATAAACAGAAGTAGACAAAAGTATCCCCCTCATAAAACTTACATGGCATTCCAGAAAGGAATATGTACAAAGCTACAAGTAAAATAGATGTTATGTCAGAAGCTGACAGCTTCTGTAGGAAAAAAAAAATAAGTAAGAAAAAAATAGGGGTGTCCACGTATGTGTGGGGAGGGGGTGCAGTTTTAAATAGGGCCATCCCATTAAATAGACATCTTGTAAATGATATGACAAAAATGTATTTAGTGAACTGAATATTTAGGGGGCAAGTGTCCCATTCAGAGGGATCAGAATGTACCAGGTCCTGAGGCTTGATTGGGCCCAAGGAGACAAAGAGGAGGCCAGCCTGACTAAAATACTCTGAGAAGAAGGTGGTAGCAGATAAATTAATGGAGTTATATAAAACTGGATTATCCCAGGCTTTATTCTTTTGCCTTGAGTGGAATAAGAAGATATTGGAGGTCGTAGAGGCGAGTATTAAGAGGATCCTTCTGACGACCTGTTGTGTGGACCATAGATTCTCAGAGGTGGGTGTGGCCATGGGCATAAACAGGAAACATAATCCAGATGAGAGAAGAGAGTTCCTTGGATTCCTGTAGTAATGAAGATTGTGATGTGAGGTAGTCAGATTCTGAAAAAAAACTCTGAAAACAGACTAGAGAGGATTTGCTGAGGTGTGTGGCATACGGGAGAAAGAGGGATACAAGCCTCCTGGCCTAAGAAACTGGAAGGAAGAAGCAGATAGTTACTGAGACATGAAAGATAGTGAGAGGAGCAGGCTTGGGGCTGGGGGACATCAAGAATTCCATTTTAGATAGCTGATGGTGTGTCATTTTGGACACCCCAAGATGGAGTCAGCTAGATACTTAACACTTGAATGCAAGAAGAGGCGTGGATGTTGGTAGGACCGTGCTGTCATGGCATGGAAATAGTTTTTTAAAGTCCTGAGTGTGGATGACATCACCAGAGTGAGAAGCCCTAAGTAACAAGCCTTAATTCTGAGTCCCTTAAATACCAGGGTATTCTACACTTAGAAGGAACCAGAAAGACAGAGAGAAGTGAGCAGAGAGAGAGCAGGGAAACTGGGAGTATGTGCTGCCCCAAAAGTGAATGGAGAACATGGTCTAGTTAGGACTGAGTGATAGACTATGTGTTGCTACTTAAAACAGCATAAGGACTATGTCATCACTGGGCCAGTCCATTGGATAGAGTCATTCATCGATCACTGGATTGTGCAAGGTCAAAGTCATTGGCAACTACAGCATAGCAGTTTTGGTGGAACGGTGGGTGTGAAAGTCAAGTTGGACTGGGCTCAGGAGGGAATGATGAAGCAAGCATCAATGTTTTCTGCAAAGAGGACAGTGTAGTTTCAAGGGGTTGGGAAATTAGAAGAATTTAAATTCTTTTAATAGGAGAAGTAACTGTGATGGCATGCTCACAGAAAGGATTCAGTAGAGAGGGGACATTTGGTCAGGTAGGGAGAAGGAAGGGATGGCTTTAGGAGATGGCAGGACATGAAGCAGAGCTGGAGCGGAGAGATTGCCCTTAGATAAGAGCACATTTAGTCCATCTATGGGAACAGGTTGGCACACACAGCTATCGCATAGACACAACTGGGTGGATAAATGCCCTGTTTGAAGCATGGGGAAGTTGTCTTCTAATTGTTCCCATTTTCTCATTGAAATATGGGGCAAAGCCATTAGCTGGGCGTGATGATGGAGAAAGTGATGTGAGAAGTTGGAGGAAAGAAGCGTGGCTGAGCACTTTCTGGATTCCTTGGCATATGGTAGACTAGCACTTTATTGCTGTTCTCTCCTATTATTACTACTACTAATATTACCACCACTACTATTATCACCGTATAGTTTGAATCCAAGACCTCTTGAAAACAATGTTTTAGCAAAAAATAATGATTTTAGTAAATAAAATACTGGGTAGTATGGCAATATTAGTGGGGAGGGACTTGGAGGTTTTTATATCTTAATGCACTCCTGAAATTGTGCCACTCGCGATACCCTCCTCTTCCCTTCCTTTATTAGATGACTAAGTACTGCCCTTTACAGCTGACCCAAAACTACCTTGGTCAGTAAACTGTGTTTTCAAGAATAAGTCCTACTATATACATCCAAATTGCAGGCAAGATTTTCATAATCGAAAAATATTCACAATAAATTTGAGTTGCTCATTCTTAAAAAAATATGTATGCTATTTTAAAAGAAGTTGGAAAAGCAATTACTGTAATATAAATTATATTTATGTTTTCTATTAATATAAACTCTTTTTAAAAAGTGTTATATTCAATCTAAATAAAAGCTTGGAAATATGTACTTACACATGTAAATGTAACCATATTTTTATTTAAGGGCAAAATACTACACTTGATTTTTCTGTGCCTGTGTAGAATACCAGGCAGACATTTTCCCCCCTTTGCTCTGAAAGGATATCAAACAATTTTCTTCAGCTTCTATAGTTTGTTCTGAAAACAATTTGTATGTGAGTCTTGAGAACTGAGACTACAGACAATTGTGTCAGTGAATAGAATTGAGTTAAGTGGGTGTTTAAAATATCCCTGGTCCCTGGGTGTTAGTAGTCATCCACTTTCTTATACATTTAGAGAGAGATAGGCGGACAGCTACATCTATTTCTTCATCCCACTTTTTTTTATTGCACATGTTATTTGCTGGACATGTTGGTCTCAGTTTACTGTTCAGCACCTTACCTTTGTAAAACATTATGTTGAGACAGGAATAAGTTGCTGGCTAAGGTTTAATAAGCATGCTGTAGTTTTGAATTAGTATGAGAGTTTATGACTTTATCTCCTTCTTCTTCATAAAAATAGCTATAGATTTCATCATTCCCCATTCTCATCTAAAATCCATGAAGGACACAGCATTGCCCCTCAGTATGAAAGAGGTGATATGACAGCTCTCATCTGCTGGAAATGCTTCTCCTTAGCATAGCTTAGGACATTTACACATTCTCGTGCCTGGCATCTTTTTTGCAGTATTATCCACGGACCATATTCAGGTAGCTGTCATTCTAAGTTTTCTCCCATTAATGTGGGTCTTCAGCATAGGTGAAGTGGACAGCTTACTTCCTCAGCTACAAAGGGTCTGCAGTGCATGCTATAGCTACAGAGAAGATGGAAAGGGGGCTCAATGTGGGGATTCAAGATGTCATGACTGAGAAAAAATAGCATCGTGGATAATATTGTGACATTAAAAGCCAAAGAAACTTACAGTGACATTAATCAGGGTCAGGAAAATTTCAAATTTTAAATTTGTCTTGTCTGGTGCTGGCTGGCTTGCACATTTCAAAAGGTGATACAGTGTGGAAAATGTGAAACTTTCAGGAAAGTCACATTCCACAGATCAAAAAGCTGCAGACAAATTTTAAAACTCCCTGCTAAGTGTTATATAGAAAATGGATGAGAATGGCTTGTTTTAGAACAACACTGATCACTGATTTCATTCATCATGCCTATGCAATGACTAAAACTCAAGCACAGGGGTCAGAGAGCTTCTAGGTTGGTGAGCTTGGGGAGATTCGGGGAGAGTGGTGCACTTGGAGAGGATATGAAAACTCTGCTCCTCTTCCCCATACCTTGCCCCATGCATCTGTTCCATCTGGCTGTCCTGAGTCCTGTCTGTTACCGGGCTAAAGGGGTCCATTTGCCCGCATGCATCAAAGCCCAATGAGACAGAAATAGAAATTCTCAGCAAAGAAAATCAGGGTTTATTTTTAGGAAGTGGCCCAGGCCCAGAGACAAGTGAGTTAATGCTCAACAACATGGCTCCCTGATGGCTTCCAGGGGATGGATGATGTGGGAGGAAAATCATTAATCACAGTGACTAAAGGAGTTAGGGTTAGCAGGGGAGTTGACCATTGCATTTGGTTCTGATGTCAGCCATGGCACCATTTCATCTGGTTTTGCTCCTTTTCTGGGCCTGGAGCTGAAACACAACTGAGGCATAGATGTCATCTCTAGTTTAAATGAAACTCTGTCTCTGGGGTCAAAGACCCGAAGCTTTGTTCCTAAGGTTATTTGATGCTGATCAGAACCTCCTTGTCCTTAGGGCTTATGATTAAGGGAGTGGATGTGCAATGGAGAAGAAGGCAGGTGAGTTGGGGTGCTGGATGAGGCCAGTATGAATCAATAGGAAAGAAAGGAGCAAAAGTTATATTAAAGAAATGAAATTTCTAAGTGGTTACATATCCTCTTATGATAAACTTATGGTCTGAGAAGTAAAATTTTTCAGTAAGTTCTGTGTGCCACTTTGGCAAATATATCAAGGGCAAAGGTCACTGGAATCACCAATCTATAGCTAGTTGGTCAGAAACACAGACAATAATCTAGGCTTTCAACTTACATCTGAAATGAGGGGTGGGGGCAGTTTTGTTGGACTGGGCCCTTAATCTGTGGGAGCTGATGCTATCCCCAGGTAGATGATATCAGAATGGAGTTGAACAGTAGCACACCCAGCTGGAGAATTGCTGGTTGAAACAGGTGATCAGAATTGCAGTTGGTGATTAGAACCCTTAAGAGGGAAAGGAGACCGTAGGCAGTTTCTACATTCTGGTACAGCAACAACTGCTTCATTATTCAGAACTGCTGACTCACATAACTGAAATGCATGATGCAGCAGCTGGACCTGCAGTTTTCTCCCTTCCCTGAGTCATTCCTACCTCCCTGCCTGCCTGTGAATTCCGGCTTGCTCAGCCAGCTACAGTTGTCTAAGCTACTGCTCTGTAATAAACCTCTCTCTCATCTCCCACTATATCTGTATCTGTATCTATCTCCATATCTATATCTGTTATCTCCTATTTATTCAACTTCCTCAGGTTGAATACTGACTGAAATACAGTTTTTGTGGGGTTTTTTAAAACCTAGTTATTCTTTCCATATGTTCCTATACTCCTGACTGCAATTCCTAATTCCTATTCATGTTCTTGTTCCCTATGCAGCTTCACAAAAAAATCGAATATTTTTCTTCCTGTCCTACTTCTTTTTAGTTCCTCCCTCCCCTTTGTTCCTTCCTACTTTTCTTTTCTCTTTCCCTCCTTGCTTCTGTTTCTCTTCTATTATGTTATACAACTGACTAATTTTTCTTGTCATCAGCACACCATGCCATAAGTAAACTTTCAGATAATAACACTTTGACTCAGTAGATGCCAGGTAGAGAATGGAAAATTAATCTTAAAAAATGTGTATGGTATTTTGTAGAAAAACAGAGGGACTAGAGCAGATAGTTAAGATGACATTTCAGGCGTTTCTAAGTCATAAAATAAGAAGGATGCATTTGAGAGAACCCTCTTTGGCCAGAATGACAACAAAAAAGTGTTAAAGAGAAGGGAGGGATATAAAGCCTGAAAATAGACAAAGGTTGGATTGAGGAAAACTTTGGATATCAGAAAAGAAAAAGACAATATTATGCATTTAAAAACCTCATTTCATTTTACTCTCTGTAGCTATTTAGGAAAACTGTATCTCCCAGCCTCTTCTCCTAGGATCCTGGGATTAGAGTCAATCCTAATAATTTTATGTAGCAATATACAGTATATGTATATACTGGTGTGTATACACACACACACACACACACACACACACACACACACACACATATATATTACATCTTACATATGCTACACAAAAATAATATAAAATACTCACTTCTGGGCCTAAGCAGTTAAAGACAAGTGTGCTTTTTTCCTGCTCTCTCTTCCACTTCTATTGCGACCTTGGAGGTCACCAAATCCACATTGTATATTTACTTACGGATGAAGGCCTATACCTGACACATGTTGGATTTATATGAGTGAAAAATAAACATTTAAGCAATATTTATTTTAGGGAAAAGATTGAGGGAAATTTTTAAAAACAAGATTATTTTAACTAATGATCCATGAAAAGATATTGCATCTTATCATGTGAAACAAATTAGAGGCAATTAAAGGATGCTAAGGAGACATATAGCAGGAGCTGCTGCATGAGCTTTGGCGCCTTCTGAATTCCTAAAAGCAGTTACGGAAATTCTCTTTCTTTACCTGCTACTGATTCAAGAGTATCCTCACACCTTAATCAAGAGTTGCTGGTGTGCAGGAGGCTTTGTAAAGGCATTAGATTGAAAATATGGAGCTCTATTAGAAAGCTATTGCAAGAATCTGGTTGAGCAGTGGCAGTATTTGAATTATAGCTGTAGAAGCAGAGAGAGGAAAGGCAACCTATGGAGAAATATCTGGGGACAGAATTGGAGAGCCTTTCTTAGTTAAAGTGGCTTGGAGATCTAAGACAAGTTTTCTCTCTGGTTTATACAAGAATAGTCTAACAAGGCAAATTAACATGTTCAAAACCAATGTCCTCGTTTTCACCATTTAACAGGTTCATTTAACAACCTATTTCTGTTCATGCACAGATACAAATCCTACACCATGATTTTTCAGTAGTGGTTCTTTAGCCCAGGCATAGAAGGCTTCCAGGGTATAAGAGGAGGGCTGTACAGGTAGGGACAGGGTGCTTCTATCTCTGCTTTAATCTGACTCACACCTCTAGCACCTGTTTAATATATTGAGGCTCCATGCATATTTTTTCTTCCTCTGCTTTCTCTGTAATTTAGTATAATTGTTTCCATTTTATAGCATTGCTTCAGTGGTGAAAACGAGGAGAAATTGCTCTGCACTGGAGGATATTTTGCCTGGCAGTATTCACCGACCAGCTTCTCTGAACTCTTTGTTACTGTGTTTGCTTTCACAGTCCCCAGGCATTTTCTGTTCTTTTTGAACACCTCAGGATAGAAGGGTTCTGTTGTCCTACTTAAGGTCACAATCTCAGGACCAACCTGCATCATAGCCCAGTCCAACTTGTGAAGTTACAGATCTCAAGGGACTCATCAGAATTCACACACAGAAGGACCATTAGAATGTAACCAACCCTAACAAACTGAAATGCTAGGGTACCTCGGATGGGCTGGCCAATTGGGCCCCTACAGAGGTTAACGCAAACACACATACAAAAACAAAACCAAAAACTGCTGTTTGGTTGAAATGTTCTATTGACAGTACATAAAACAGTGTCTGTTCCATAGTAAGTCTTAAAATAAATATTTCCTAAATCAACATTCATCCAGCCAAAGCACTGTGGTAGGGTATGGAGATTCAAAAGCAATACAAAGAACACAGTGCTCATCACTTTTGTGAAGAGTGAAATGTAATAACCGTTATAAAGGAATGATAAATGCTACAGAAACTGTCTAGAGCTAGCATATCAACTTTCCCAGATATGAAGATACTTGATTCAAAATGTGAAGGTGGAATTGGAGTTCACAAGACAAAACGGCACTGGGAATAGCCAGTCTAAGCTGATGGAACACGTGTGAGAAATTGCAGGGTGTTAAAAAGGAAATGAGCACTGCTTGTACATGTTACTGTCCAGCAGGGAAGCCCTGAACCAACATGGCCTCTATAATAAAGCACTGGAGGAAATTAGGTAGGTTTTAAAAATGTTTTTACACGTTTTAAAACTTCAACAATTTCTATCCCACATCAGGAGAGTGAAGTCTCTGAATGCCACTGAATGCCGCTGGAAATGTTGGGGCTAATTATTAGGCAGCATGAAGGGCTGGACTGTCTGGAAGTCATCTTTTCTGTGTTCGCATAGGCCCAGATTTGGAACTTGATGTCCAGTCGTGTGGTTGCTATTTCAGGTGCCTTTTAGGGAATATGATATCCACAGTTGCCATTTTATCAAAAGTCTGGCCAGATGGCCATGTCAACGTTTTCCAGGGTTGAGGGGCGTACATGGGGAAGACAGACTATCATACTGTGACCACTTAAGAATGAATGGACTCTAATTAGTAGCATTTATACTAGTATTAACAGCTAAGGAGCATCTACGGTGATTTAGATATTAAATGTAAAAATATCTCCGTTTTGTATATAGAAGTTAACTATTAGAGAAAATCTGCTCAGACCTACTCAAAATCGGGAGCAGAGAATTCTGACTATAGAATGACCCATTTATAATTAAACATTCTATCCAATGAAGTCATCACTTTTACCAAATATTTGAATACATTGTTTTCATTAAAAATTAAATATGATTTTTGTGATATGTATAATATTTAATACCATTAATATTACAAATTATTTCAGTGTTTCTAAGACATATATGATTTGATTAATTATTTACAACGATGTTAGCAACTAGATATTCTACTGGCATTTGACATACATTAAAATTTTTTAAATAATTGATTAAGATTACTTAGGAAATGATAAGACCAGAAATACTACATTATTTTATTTCCAAGTATGATATTTTATTCACTCTGCCATAAAATTTTATCAAATGGAGTAAAATTTTAAATATGGTTCCTTCTCAATTAAGGTTTTAAGAAATTATTGCATTTTAAAAAGTGTCATTTATGCTTTATTTGAGATTACTGAGGTTAATCCCAGTATTCAACTATCATCATTTTCTCTAACTTACATAGTTATACAATTAGTGAAAAGAGTTAGATAAAATATCATTTTGGAGCCAATGTATACAATATTCAAATATTTACATTTAAATATTTAACCTGCAATTTATTTTCGGCAACAAATAGTCACTTTTAGTAGCGATTTGTGGACTTTGTGTATAGTACTTAATAGACTTTCTGCTTGAAATAAAACAAAAGGACAGATAAGGCTTAAGGGAAAAGGTAAATTGAAATGGGAGTTGTGTTTGGTATTGTTAAGAGTAAAGATAATAAACACTTAACATGTAATTTAAATAAAAAGCTTCAGATAGTTAAAAACAACAGCTTTAACCTGCTAATCAAATATCTCATGATAGTTAGTGAGCCTGACAGAATAATTGCCTTCTTAGTCATAAAGTACATGCTTTAAATTTAGCCACAGGCTCAGAATTGAAAGTAAACGTTCTTATGAGCAAATCACTAGTAATAGCAAGCATTTGCAAACGATGGGTATTGTGTGGAAAGAGCTATTCATAGATGTTCACATCATGGTTGAGTTCCTGTAGATCTCTGCACACACTCCCTGCTTCTACCCAGGCAAATATGTATGAGCATATGCTTTCAATTGAGGAAACATTTTAAAGATTCACTAATTATATTTAAATTTTTCATTATGCTTAAAGCCATTAAAATGGAAAGACTGGAAATGGAGCTGTAATCCTAAGGTTGAAAGTTATGACTGTTTTGTCACCTTTGAAACTTCATGAAAATTTTAAGAAAAGGTTGAACAAATTCTCTAATGTGAATGTATATATGTATAGGAACGATGATTTCAACCATTTTTTTCAGCATTTAAAATTTTATGTTAACTTTTTAATTTGGTTTTATTTGACTATGAATTTTTTTTTTATCTCTTGGGTATTTATAAAAGCCACAAATTATTGTTTTCATTTTAATTTTTGTGTTATTTCTCTAAACCTGAGTGTGAATTGCCTTCCTGATCTTTGAAGTCCCAAGCTACTACCTCTACCCCATTAATCCTTAGCTCATGTGGCCAGGGGGTCTCATTCTTACAAAACCCCCATATGTACAAACATGATAAAGTTAGTAATGTTCTACTATTACTGTGCCTCAGGTTAATTTGATTATTCATCCAGCCAGAAAATTTTAGGAAGGTATAAGGAAATTATTTTTCTTCCCAGATAAACATTTAGAGTTTTAAATTGTGAATATGTTATTTTAATTATTTGATTGTATTTTATATTATAATTATATATTATAATTTTTGGCTAGGGTATTTGTATTTTATCTTGTAACTAGAGGCCCAGTGCACGAAATTCGTGTACTGGAGGGGTGTCCCTCAGCCCAGCCTGTGCCCTCTTGCAGTCCAGAACCCCTTAGAGGATGCCCACCTAAGCAAGCAGTTGGACATACCTCTCACAGTCTGGGAGCTCTCTCAGTCTGGGACCCCTCACTCCTTACCACCTGCCTGCAATGGAAGCAGGAGAGGCTTCCGCCACCTCAGCTACACTTGCCAGCCATGAGGCTGGCTTCTGACTGAGCGGTGCTCCCCTTGTGGGAGTGCACTAACCACCAGGGGGCAGCTCCTGCTTTGAGCATCTGCCCCCTGGTGGTCAGTGCATGTCATAGCAACTGGTCATTCTGCTGGTCATTCCACCATTTAGTTGATTTGAATATTAGGGCTTTATTATATAGAATATTTGACCAGAATAGGTTAATATGTCAACACAAAGTAGCCTATTTTGAACTATGATGCAGTATGTGTCTATAAATGTTTCTTAGTCCCTCTGTTGCTAGTGGAAGTGGGGTTCTTGCGTATCATGAGGAAAGCATTCTGAGAGATCCACATGGAGAGTTGGAGCTTGGTGGTATTTATTTGAGTGGAAATAGGAGACTACCCCTGGGTTTCTGATGTCTCATCCCCATCCATCTCCCCATTAGAAAGATCCAGTCTTGTCTTCATTAAGCCCAAAACAAAAGCCAAGGTCCAAAAGTTCTGTGCCATTGGTTCAGTTCATATTAAAGCTTGGTCCATTCCAGTCTTTATCACCTTTGGCTAGCTTAGCTTGTTTTCCCGACTCTGCTTTGCCTTTGCCTGGTGCTGTGTCTGGCCGTAATTGGAGCCTTTGCTGTCTGTTACAGGCCCCAGGCAGCTACTAAGCAGCCTCATTCCATATCCAGGTAGTTTAACGCTGTTTCTGGCTGCAGTCCTGCAATCCATTGTTGTGCTGCTGTACTCAGGTTCCTACTTGGAGTCTGCATTTGAAGTCCCATGTGGCTTCTATGGAAAGGAAACACGCAAACAAACTGGGTGAGAACCATGTTACCAGGCATGCGTGTCCACACGTGTGTGTGTGAGAGAGCGAGAGAGAGAGAGAGAGAGAGAGAGAGAGAGAGAGAGAGAGAGAACAGCAAGAGAGAGAGAGACTTTGTTAGCTGGGATTATATTATTTTGGATCTGGGAAAGACCAGGTGCTTTTTCAAAATAACCAATCACCTCCCCAAGTCTTCCAAGGCTTGTGTTGGGTTTGCCCTCTAAGCAATCCATTCTTTCCCCAAGCTAGACTGAGAGGCCTCTACAGGTCCTATTTTGTCACCTCCAGGCCCATGCGCTTATACAGCCCTTTATTGTGGTTCTCTGGGGACTGTGTGAAGCTGCAAATCCCTGGTGAAACAAGCAGGTTTATGCTCCTGGTTGATTATGTTTAATAACGTCTGATTCCCTTTGCCCCTTTCCTTTATTAATATCTACCTACCTTTGCTGACACCTCCATGCCTATTTAAATTATGTGCCATGAAATAAGAGTAAGGAAAAAATAACTTAGGATGAGCTTTGGTTTATAATGATCATATGATTTTCTAAGATCTGCTGTGAAAAATTATGTATTCTCGTCCCTTGTGTTTCTTAAATTTGCTGATCAGGGTTTTTTGTTTGTTTGTTTGTTTGTTTTCTATTTTTAATTTCAGCACCATGCCAATTTTTTTTTAATTATTGTTTTAGACTTTAGTTTGTTTTGCCTCTAAAACCCCTCTTAATATCTTAGTGACCAAGCAACATCCTTGCTTTTTTCCTATAGGCTTGAGTTTCTGTTTTCTGGAGTGTAGTAAAAGGCAGGAATGGGGTTAAAGGAAGCAGTTGCCATAGCTTTCAGGATATATTAGTTAGTGCTCAGTCAAGTTGCTATAAAAAGACCTCAAAATATAGTAGCAAAAACTACATCGAAATATATTCATTTTCACATAAAAGAACAGAAGCATTCAGTCCATATTGGTAAGGAGACACCCATCTCTGTGTTCAAGGCGTCTATTTCATAGGCAATTATTTTGACTTATCTCCAAGCCACTGGGTATAAAAAAAAAAAGTTGGGAAAGCACAAATACATTCCACTAAAGGCAAAGCTAGATGTGGACATCACTTCTTCTCACATCCCATTGGTGAGAAAATAAATGCTTATGTTAACAATGGGCTGCCTAAGAGGCTGGGAAGTGTATTACCTAACTATGCCCAGTTCTGTTATTATGTAGGGGAGGGATATATATTAGTAGGAAATTACCGGTCTCTGATCTTAAAGCTAAAACAATCAGAGCAACAAACAACTTGTCGTGATTTAAATCAGTATGTCTACAACAATCTGTGCATTTTCACACCAATACTGCCTACAACCCACAGGAAAGGGTGTGGCACAAGAGAAAGTTAACATGAACACTAGAGGAAGAACACCTGAATATGCCTTGGTCTGATTATCTGACTATTCAGGAGGGCCTGGTGCCATTGTCGGCAAACTGCGGCCACATGTGGCTCGTTGGCCCCTTGAGTGTGGCTCTTCCTAAGCCTTAGGAGTACCCTAATTAAGTTAATAACAGTGTACCTACCTATATAGTTTAAGTTTAAAAAATGTGGCTCTCAAAAGAAATTTCAATCGTTGTACTGTTGATATTTGGCTCTGTTGACTAATGAGTTTGCCGACCACTGGCCTAGGGAAATATTCAGATTAGCCTAAATTATTTAACTTGGAAGTAGATGAGTTAAACACATACACACACAATAGAACAGGCTTATTAGACTTCTGGTTTCATGGTTCTTTGTCTGACTGGAGCTACAGGCTTCCATGAGCCACCAGAGACTTGGCACTTCAAACGGAGGCTGATTATTGTGCAAAAGACAAAAACTATGATACACTTGAGTAAAGACAGTTTGCTCTTCTCTTAAGCTAGTCTCTCCATCAGAGAGATAGAGCTTTAAGCAACTGTGGTAAAAGTAAGACAGAATGATAATTTTCTAATATTTAAAATGAGCATAATTTTCAAAGTCTAAGAACTGTACTATTAATTAACATTGTGGCTATGTTATCCATTGAGAAATCTTCTTTCCTGTGTCCTTACCATCATTTTACCATAAAATATTGAACTTAATCAGATCCTCAGACCTAGAGAATTTCAATATGAAATGTCATACTTGTCCCTCAAATCTGAGGAAGCCTAAGATTTAGTCGTTTAATTAAAACTAAAATTATGCTCAATTATCCCTTTATTTTATCTATTTTAGGAACTATCGTGTCTTAAAATTCTTCTGGTGTTCTCAAATATTTGTATTTATGATTCTGTCAATGAAATATCAAAATAAACCATTTAGTTAGAAGATAAAATAAGCTTCAGGAAGTTATTGAAAAATTATGAACAAATTGTTTAACTTTCTACAAATTATTTCAAGTTCTCTGGCATATATATATATATATATATATATATATATATATATATACACACACACACTTAAAGCTCTAATTCTCTGATATCTGATAAAGGGTAACTAGCACATGCTTTTAGATTCTAGATTTTTCTCTTATAATCTGCTGTGTGGGGGGGGGGGGAGGGCGAGGGGGATAGGGATAGGGATAGGGAGAGAAAGCATTCTGGTTTACAACATCCATGGAGACAAGTGAATTGTAGCAGAAGACTGGAATGGAAGAGATTTTTAAAATTCTGGTCTTAGAACCACATTATCTTGAAATGGCCCTGCTTGCCATTGCCAAGATATCTCTAGCGATGTCCTAATAATTGGCCCTGATGCCCTGAATTACTAATGGAACAGGTGTAGGAAAAGGTGGGGAGTTCACTGCTCCATGTTCACCTCCTCTAAACCCAAGGACTGGTAATATGCCACTTAGATAGAAAAGTTTTCCTCAGTGCTTTTTTTCCCTAAGAGTAGTTTTATGTAATAAGTGCCTAATTGTCTCCCAGGAACCATTAACACATTCTTCGCTTTAATAATAGAGCCACCTGAATTTTAGCAGGACACATTTCCACCTGAATAGATACTGCATTTCCTAGCTTCCTTTGCACCTTAATGTGGCCACATGATGCAATTCTGGTCAGTGGAATATAGTGGAAATGATGCTTAAAACTTGTAGATTATATCGTTAAATAGGATAAATTCTTGTCTTTCCCATGTCTCTCTTTCTTGCTAGCATGGAAACAACTATACACATATTAGCCAACTTGGACCGAGGGCTACCTTTTATACTTAATCTTTCAATGCATTTGTGGTGAAGATATGATGTACTAGCATAGACAACTCTCCTAGAACTATTAAGTGAGAAAGAAACAATATTTCTTGTACATAAGTTATTGTAACTTTAGGTCTCCTTGATACAGAAACCTAAATGTAGACCCTAAGTCTAAGTTATCCAGGATATAAAGAGGAATCTGGAGCCCGAGGAGTGATCAGGTAGAACAGTAGAAAATGCCATGAGATTCCTGAGATTTTTCAACTTGAGACTTATTCTCTACATGTCTCTTAGTTCACTAGGAAGGACAAAACAAGGACCTGCCTCAATTAATACAATTATCAAAAAGGTAGGTGATACCACCAGGGGACCATGAACACTCAAGACAAAGTAATCATATCTGAGAAGTAAACCCACAAAGAAAAATGACAACTGTAACACATAGTGCTGAATTTTTGAACTGAGAATAAGAATTAAAGTTAATTGTGATATGTAAATGTCATGGAAGTTTATTCTGGGAGAATATTTGCAATTCAAAAAAACAGAAAAAGTAATAAAATAGAAATTTTACTTATGATGGATGAGATAAAATGGTGATAGTTAAGAATGGGTGAATGACCTGGAAAATCATATTCACAGAATTTTGCAGAAGGCAATGGGAAAGGATGAGGTAAATATTATGAAATTGGAGGATAGAAGTAGAGCCTGAGCATTTAGACAGAGAATACCAAAATGAGAACAAATATGTGAAGAAATAATGATAATAAACTTAAAATTAATAAAGTTTAAAATCTCATAGTCAAACAACTTATAGAATGTCAAAACAAACTTCCTAGTTAAAGGAAATATATACCTACACATGTTATATTAAAATTTAAGTTTGTCAAAGACAAAGGAGCAAATTCTAGAAACTTCTAGCAAATTCTTGTTTGTACATTTTCCAAATAGAGAGAAATAGCTAAAGGTAACCATTCACTCTATGAAGATAATATAATATCAAACCAGATAAAGACAATACAAGAAGAAAATTGTAGATTCATTACTTTTATGAATACAGATGAGAATGTCTTAGATAAAACAATACTTAACTGAATAGAACAGTGTATTAAAATTAATTCATCAGTCCCAGATGGTTTGACTCAGTGGATAGAGTGTCGGCCTGCGGATTGAAGGGTCCCAGGTTTGATTCCAGTCAAGGGCACATGCATGAGTTGTGGACTCAATCCCCAGTAAGGGGCATGGAGGAGGCAGACAATCAATGGTTCTCTCTCATCATTGATGTTTCTATCTCTCTCTCTCTCCCTTGCCCTTCCTCTTTGAAATCAATAAGAAAATAAAATTAAATTAATGCATCATATTCATATAAAATTTATCCCAAAACATCTTTGCTGATTTAACATTAAAAATGTTGCCATTATAATTTTTCACATTAATGGACTAAAGAATAGAAAGAGTATATCTCACAGATGTAAATAAAGCATTTGATAAAAATCAATACTTTAAAAAATAATGTAAAGAGGAAGGTTTCTTACTATGGTAAAGGTTATTTGCCAAATACCTACACAGACACATTTCATTTAAGAACAAAAGAAAAACAGGGATTTCAATAGCCCCTCTTTAGCTTAACTGAATAGTCTAATTATGGTATAAGAATAATGGAAGGATGGAAGGGTAGGTGGAAGGAGGAAAATGGAGAGACAGACAGAAATATGGAGAAACAGAAAAAGAGATAGTGAAGAAAAACAAGAGAAATTAGAGTGCAAGGATTGAAAGGTATTCAGTAAAAATGTCATTATTGACAAATGATATAATCATCTACATAAAAAATAGCATCAAAAGTTAAATTTGAGTTGAGTAAGTTTTCTAGTCTCAAGATGAATATATAAAAATCAGGAGCAGTTTTTACATTGACAATAATCTACTAGAATATAAAATAAAGTACTATATGCCTTCAAAACTATGAAATTGATGGGCACTGGTATTGAAAGCAAGGCTTTCATCCATTACCAGGATGTGAGGAATACAAGAAAGGTGGCCTGGCTGATTCTAACCATTCTGGGCAGCTCCTAGACAGAAAAGGGCAGCTTCAAGGTATTAAAACCCTCAAGTAAACTCAAGGTCAAGAAACTAGGGAAATATTCCATCTTCCTTTTAGCCACAGTATTTATGTCCTTGAAAATCTAATTTGTAGCTTTTCTTTGCATATTCCTGAAATACAGCATATGTTAAATTCAAAGCCTCATCAAGTCTTCTATATAAAAAATAAAGACATTGATTGTTGTAAAGTGGGATTTCAAAATTCAGAATGGACCCACTTGGCATAATTGAAGGAAATCTGTTCTAAGGTGACTTTCTGTGTCTAATCAAATAAGTAGCTCTGAAATTTGTGTGCTAAAATATATTTCAAGTCCTGCCTAATTCAGAAGCTACTAAATAAAATATAAACATAATTTTTTAAATTGCTTCTACATTCCCTCTATGCTTCCTAATTTTATGAGTTTTAGGTCTTTGTATTCACACTATTAATGAGAACATCCTATATAATAAAAGTGTAGTATACAAATTGTCCCCTCGACTGGGAGTTCTTCTGGGAGTTTGATGGGGTGGTGGGGGGCGGGGGAAGGGAGGGAGGCCCTGGCTGGCAGCAGGTTCGCCAGGGGAAGGGAGGGAGTACCTGATCGACTGTCACCAGCTGCTAGGGACCCTACCAGTGCATGAATTTCATGCATGGAGCCTTTAGTATCTACATAAAATTTTACTTAGGAACCTTTACCTTTAATTGCACAAGCAATAATTTATTTCAAAATGTATTTCAGATATTAAAATGACATATTAATACAGGGTTACTTGAGTAATAAAGTAAGCATCCAAAATGCCAAGTTAATATAAATGCTTTGTTAATCCAAAGGAATGAAGATGTTAGTTCTTAGATCAGAGCTTTTCACCTGCATGTAGTTACCACAAAACAAATTGTAGTAAGATTATTTCATAAGTTTCTTAGTCTGGAGGCAAGAACATTGATTGGGAATCAGGATTTAATAAATAAATCTCAGAAACTCAGTTATATTTTATACTAATACAAACACTTCCTGTTTTCCAAGCATTAACTCTTAACCCCAAATCTACTTTCCAAAAGACCACACAGAGGGTCCTTTTCAAGCACATTTCTAATTGCATCACATCCATGCTTAAAATTCTTGAATAATTTTCTATTGTTCTTAAGATGATAGCTAAAAGTCCTCTTATCACTTAGGAGGTCTTACCTGATCTGAATTCTGCTAACCCATCTACACTCATCTTTCACTGTGTGGCCTTGCTCTAAACTGCAGCTCTGCTGATATTACACTTCCTTCAGCACTATAGGTCCCAACCTCCACTGATACCTGGGAGAAGGTTATAAGTATAAAGAAATGATTATAGGGTCTTTAACTTATATATTTGGTTTCATTTTATAACTTAATAATACCCACCAGCGTGGGTACATAAACACACAATGATACATATACACATACAGATACACATACACAATTTAGAGCTGTATTGCCTAAACAGACATAACTCCACAAGTCTGAGATGACATAAGATGCATTAGGTCAAACCAGAGAATAAACATAGAATATACTTCTAGAGAATCAATTTACCTCAAAGCTTTTGAGGAAAATATTTTATTGTCTCAAAAATAATGGATATATTATAGTGCATAGTGAAAGGTCTCATGAATTTTTAAGTGAAATCCAAACATTAAAAAAACAACAACCACAAAACTAACTTCACATTCATAGATTCTCCTTTGGACTAAGCCTAATATTCCTTTGCTGTAAGGAGCACATCAATAGAATTATGAGAAGCATCACTACAAACTATCATTATGATTTCATGCTGCTCGTTATTGTCAATGATTTTATTGATTATATTGGAGAGTGTGCTGATGAAAAAGTTTAGTTTCACTTAAATGGTGGAATTATACATTTACTCAGACTGACAAACGGTAGCCCCCACTACATGGCTCTCCAATAATTCTCTGGCCTAATCTCGCATGCTACTAAATTTCTCCAAAGTTTTTGATGATATTTAACTCCTGGATGCTCCTAAATAACCTTAGATGATTATAAATCTGAATGTAAATAATAGGTCTTACATGTCTTGTTTTTATTATTTTACTCATGCCAAAATGAGTAAATCATAATTTTTTTAAGCTTTGAGGGATAAAGGCGGGTACTCAATGCCATAAATCAAGTTGGTCAGACCAGGTCTAGAATCCAGGTCTTATGGATGTCATTTACCATCTCTACTCTATTCCCTGTCACCCTGCTATCAGTGGGGTGCCCTCTGTGTTTGCACCTGTTACAGGTGGAAGTGGAGTTCTTAGGGTGCCACTAGGAAAATCATTTCCTGAGGCCCTCATGGAAGGATGAGGTGTCATGGAAAGCTTTATTGATGATGTGGAATTAAGGGGGTCCCTTTCCAAGTTCCATCTCCCTCTGTCTTGCCATGTAAAAAGTCCAATCTTGTCTTTAGCAGGTCCAGAATTAAAGCTACTGCCCAGAGTTTCTGCTCCATATTAATGTCCAGTCTAGTCCAGCATCTGGCTAGCTTAGCTTGTGTTTCTAGCTGCAGTTCATTATGTGTGGGGTCCAAATGGCCATGGACCATGTGGCTGCTTAAGTCCACATGGTGGGCTAGCAAAAGGGAGAGTGCAGGTCACAGAGAAGGCGAGAAATAGGAACGAAAGAGGGAAAGTTTCTTTATTTGGGGATTATAACTGGGAGCTTAACCAATGCACCCTTCAGGATTGTATGTGCTTGCAGTGGGTCCATCCTTCTAGCCAATTATCTTCTTTCCACCTTAGATTGACAGGCAAACACCTTCCCTACATAACTGGACTTCACTCTCTTGCACCATCTCCCCTACTCCCCCTCACAACCCAGGAGTTGAGGAAGGGAGGGGTGTTAATCCCCTTGGAGGGACAATGCTGTGGTTCCTTGGTGTGTGAAGCTGCCCAGATGACCATGCTTATAATGTCTGGTCTTCTTTTTTATCTTTTCATATTATTAATATTGATAAATTAGTTAATTATGAAGATAATACCACTCATTAAAAAGCCCTTCCTCTCCTTAACCTAGGATGTCCTTTCCTGTTCTGTTTTAATCCTACCCATATTTCAAAATAGTTATCCTTAAACCTTTTTTTTTTTTTGAAATCAGAGTCTGATGGATATTGTAATGAATTTCATTGATTTTTCATTATGTAAAGGGAATAGCTACCTTAAGCTTCAGCTCTTCAAAGTAGTGCTCATTTGTATAATTATAGAAGAGCATTTACTTTTTAAATTTATTAATATTTTGATTACAATCATGTAAATGTTCTCAACAGCATGAATGAATACCAGTTAGGCAAATTGATCATTTAGGAGAAAATGCCTTCTCAATCACTCTGATTTCAGATGAATTCTATAAGCTTTTCAAAACTGAAGAGTATTCAAAAAATTAGTGCAGCTTTTAATTATTACATAGAACTCCAATTATTTGCCCTTTTTTCCTTTCCTGAGGAAACAGAAGGCTTTTCAAATAAGAATGTAATAGAAATGAGACAAATCCAAGGTTTTTAATAGGCATTTTTCACTTAGATTAGTCATAATATTAAATTACTTCTAACAAGCTCTACTGATAAAGATACACCCAATTTAAGTATAGAAAGTGGCACTAAAGGGAGCACTGAATGATAGAAATTGTTTTAGAGACTGGAAATCAAGTAGTTTTGCTTTCATTGTCAACTATCGTTTCTTTATTGCAAATCAAAGAAATTACTGGGTTGCTTTAATTGGTAGAATGCAGTCATTATCAAAAGTTTCCTTTTCAAGGGCATGAAATGTGATTGAAAAATGACTAATAGGTAATGTGTGGATTTTTAATTAGGTGGCTTCTGCCATTCCTCAGACTCCACCAAAGGAAATTTAAATAAAAGAACTTTAATGAAGAAACCGTTTTTCTTAGAGGCCTGAGATTTATTCCTCCTCCACTCTTTCTATGGTTCCTATTCACCCCTACAGTTAATTAGAGGTACTTCAAATTTAATTGCCTTTTCAGAAATTGTGCAGCTCATCACTCTGAAATATTGTGGTCCTGAACCCTAACTTCTCTGTACTTACTATTATTGATGACCTCTTTGACCTCAGGCTGGTTCTCTTTCTATGTGCTAGTTCAATGGCAGCATCGTTTGACCTCTCGAAGGGCCTTTCACCCAGCTGAGTTAAAATTTACAACTAATTGGCGAGCCTCAATCCCTCATGGCTAATTAGCCTTGCTCTGTGTCTGGGTTGGCATGCCATGGTATGTCTATAGTACTAATTATGAAATGAAGGGATATGGTGTATTTTTAATTTTTTCCTTTACATCAGATATCCAAATCATTATCCCTGGGAACACAGAACTCATGTCCCACTGTTCTTTGTTATAAATTATGAATGAATGATTAAGATTTATTTTGCACTTAATGGGATGTGGACTCTGGATGTGATAAGATGTTACAAAATTGAAACTAGGATTGAATTCTGGTACTTGATTAATTTGACAAATACAGGGATGAATTAAGTTGCCTGCACTTTTGGGGGGAATCACTAGCAAAAGAGGGTATCAATAGCATCAAGTTCTAATGCACACTCACCTCAACATCTATAAGGCAGGGAGAATGTGTAATCGCTACAGAGGTAAGAGAATTCTGACCTTGCTTCTTTCACAGGATCATTGGAGTCTTGAATAACTGACCACATATTTATGTTGTTTATATATCACCATATGTGCCATAGTGAAAGAACAATGCCAGCAAATGGTTGTTTCTGTTTTGGCAGGTCTGTCACGTAATCCATGGAGTTATTTACATGTGAGGAAGCAGACAACCTATTAATTTTTATTGTTCTTGTATATTGTTTTACTGTTTGAGTAGCTTTAGACAGTAATAAAAGGGAGGGAAAATAGAGTTTCAAGTTGTATAATCTTTTTCTTGAAATATTATGAATATATTATAGATGTAGAAAATAGGACATTAACGTTGTTAAGGACCTAACTTAACACATGTGAGGAATATTTTAGAATTCCAGAAGAGATTTTTTGAAATGATGCTAAACACTTCAGATATTAGATATTTATTTCAAAAATATGCATTTAAATTGGTCTTATTCTCTAAAATAATTTATACTTAAAATGTTGGGAGACACAATTATTACCACATAAGCCCACTGTGTTTAGTCATGCATGTTACTACTACACAGGTTTCTCTGCATATAGTTCTCATATATGGCTGCACGCTGACAAAACCTGGGAGTTTGAAATGACTGTGATTAATAGGTAAAGAGCTCTAATGTAAAAAGGAGGAAGTGTTCAAGAACTGATTGTTAGTGTAAGCAAAAAGATGTCTAAGAATCAATAGGAAATTCTAGAAATCAAAAACACTGTAACAGAAAGGAAGACTGCCTTCGATGGACTCAAAAGTTGACTGGACATGGTCAAGGAAAGAAAGAGTCACCAGCCAGCATGGCTAAGTGGTTGAACGTCAACCTATAAACCAGGAGGTTATGGTTGGATTCCCAGTCAGGGCACATTCCCAGGTTGCAGGCTCAATCCCCAGTAGTGGATGTGCAGGAAAAAGCCAATCAATGATTCTCTCTCATCATTGATGTTTCTATCTCTCTCTCCCTTCCCTTCATCTCTGAAATCAATAAAACTATATTTAAAAAAAGAATGAGTGAATTTAAAGATATGCCAAATGGAAGAGCATTTATCATAGTATGATTTATATCTTTTCACAGGACTCTATATTAATTTAAGGTTATTATGCTTAAGAGCACCATGATTTTTCTTTGCCCAATTAATTTGGGAAAATATTAATATTTATTTTGAGAAACTTTCTACTTGTTATTGTTTTTCCTGTTATTTGGGTGTTTATACAGACCAAAAGGCCTGACCTGGACCCATGACGAACAGTGCAGTGGTCAGAAACACAGGCTTCACAATCTTAATTGGGGCTCCACATTTCCGTGGATTTCACCTCCAGGAATAAGAAAGTGAACATCTAAGAAAAACCACCTCATATTTCTGGCAGGGAAAGGGAAAAGTATCCATTTGAAATACATCTAGAGTGCAATCCATACCAAAGAGAAAGATACTTCACCAGGGCATTTCCCCAACTCCAGGCTTTCTGTCCTTCCATTCTCACCAACAGTGGTAAGGGAGGTAGAAACACTGGTGAGGTCGCAGCTCAGGGCTGCAGGCCCCTGAAAGACTGAAATGTCATCAGAAGGTTATGGAGCGCTTCCCTGCCCCTCCACCTCCCCTGACCTCCGCAGGGCTCCAGTGTACTGACAGTGGATTGAAGCTGCGAGAGCTGCAAGGCACTCCTAAGGAGAAATTCTAGGGACCTCCCCCCAAAAAACCAAAATGAGAACATTATAGGACTCTGAATCCCTTGCATCTACAACTGGAGCGAGGATTAAACACACTTGATCTCTTAGCCAGATATACCTAATATCTCACATTAAGGCCTTTTACCTCAGTTCCTATTGCCTGATGAGTAATGCTGGCTTTCAATTAAAAATTCCTGAACATGTGAAGAGTAATGAAAAAATACAGTGTGGGGAAATAATGCAAGCATCAGAACCAGATTCAAATTTGATGCAAATTTTGGAATGACCAGACAGGGAATTTAAAATAGCTATGATTCATGTGTTAAGAGCTACCGAGAAAAAAGTAAGCAATATTATACTATAACATTATAAGGGATGGGGCAAGAATTGGTAATACCTATTCAGTTAAAAGATGCCTGCAACACTATGAATCAGTATAGTGTTATTTAAAAGTGGACTTTTCTCAGTTGTAAATGTATATTTGTACTATACGACAAGCATTAAAAAGTAAAAATAGCAGACAAGGGGGGAAAATTGGGGATATATGCAATACTTTCAACAATACAGATTTTTAAAAAATAAATAAGTAAAATAGTTAAGTTTTAAAAAGCATTTTCTGGCAAAGTATGTATTCTAGTTTTGATATTTGCTATTAATTGATAATAGCAAATTAAAGATAGTGATAATTCTTAACTTATAGTCATTTCATAGATTAAATAATTATTTCCATATATGTATTTATATTAAATGTATTCTAATATAGATGTATGCACATTCTTAGTTCTTATTCTCTGCAGAACTAATATACAGCCTTGACAGGTAGAGTCTCGTACCCACTTCCTTTACTAACGCCTGATGGTTTTCTTGGACTGCAAGAGTTTAAATCTTAGAAGTTCCTGTTACTTACTACAGTAAAGTTTCATCTTAATTAAACTGATACATATATAAATACTAATGCATATATAATGAAATTACAGATTACCATGGAATTTAAGAAAAAAAATGTAATGAAGTGTTTAATATAGCAAAAACAAACTTCCCAAATGTTACTCTGTATATTTTAAGTGAGTACCCATCAATTTTGAAAATACAGTCCTGTTAGTTGTTTCCTGTGTTTCCCATGCCTAAGGCATGACTGATCACCGTTGCACGAAGTGTAAATGGTGATAAGACCTGTATTTTACATGCTCCATAAAACTTGCATTTTTATTTTGTTATCAGTAGGTAACATAATACCAAAAAATAAGAATCTTTGAAAAAATCATGCCTGTCTTTTGGCTAAATGATAAGTGAACCCTCCTGGCAAGATAAATTAGTGCCTCCATAGGTCTTTCATCTCCAGAGATGTCATGAGCCCGTTGGAGGTGGTGATAAGTGCAGCATGCGCTCCTCCAGCTCTCACATCAGTGGTGTTATCACCTGTGAGGCTGGGCTCAGCAGGGACTTCAATCTTCGGGAAGTCTTCATCAGTTTCCTCCTTTTTCATTTGCTCAGCTCCCTGCCCTGCACACCCTTCTGATTGTGTCTGCTATTTCCACTCTCTCCATGTGACTTGCTTGCTTTTCTACTGTGTTCAACTCACTAAGTATTTCAAGTCATCTTTTGTTTTCAATTTTTAAATGAAAATTAAAATAGCTGTTCTTCAAATGAACACCTGTTATGGCCAATGGCCTATGTTTGGGCCTATCTATATATATATATAAAAGCCTAAGTGACCATTCAGGCCTAACGACCAGAATGACAGATCAGCCAGTCGCTATGATGTGCGTTGACCACCAGGGGGCAGACGCTTAATGTAGGAGCTGCCCCCTGATGGTCAGTGTACTCCCACAGCCAACCCACCATGCCCTCCCACCCAGGGTGGCCAACCTCCCACAGACCCTCCCCCCAGCTGGCCAACCTCCTGTGGTCCCTGCCCCACCCCGCGGGCCAACCTCCTGCGACCTCTCCTCCCCCCCCAACTTGGCCAGCCAATTTCTCAGGGTCCCTCCCCTTGGCTGGCTGGCTCCTTGATAGGCCTCTATTGCCAGCCAGCCTCAGGGACCCTATCTGTGCATGAATTAGTGCACCAGGCCTCTAGTTGAATATATTTTAAAATATTTAGGTTATTTTCATACAACTGATTACAAAAAAAGGGGGGGAAGGGCAAGAGCAAACCCTCTCTCTTCTCCAAATCTAGAGACTTTGCTTGGACTAGAGGACATTAAATCCTCAAACTCGCTCTGTGCCATTTTTATAGTCATTACAGGTAATAATCCCATGAGAGTCCTCTGTGACTCCAGGTTAACTTAAAAATAAAGGAAGAAAACTATTATAAAGATTCTGGTGAAGCTTGGTTCTGAGCATACATGGGCAGATGATTCTTGTGAAGTATTTTTTTATGTTCGGCTTATGTATGACTTACTCCCGGAGGCACAATCTGACAGTGAGACAGATACTCAACAATGATCTCTTTGCCAAAAATGTGAAGGTCACCTCAGTTGTGGGTCAGAGTAATTCCTACCTGTTGTTAAGGGAAGAGACTTTTTCATCCTCCTTAAGAAGCTGGGTAGCACTACTTCTGAACATTGATCTTGGTTCATGAGTGTGATCTTTCCTGGGTGGGTTTGCTGCAGCCCTTAGCCTGGGGATATTCAGAGAAGCTAGTGAAGGGCTATGAGAGGGCTAATTATTTGATGTTCTGTTCCTTAGATTATGAGAAGAATTGTAAGAAATAAGCCCCTTTAATTTTCTTGTTAACCACAGGAGTGAGTGGGGAGCCTGAGACAGGGATTCATATGCTTATGCTTTGTGGAAAAATCTGTTCTTCCAGAACATTCTGTAAGGGGCAGAGAGACAAAGTCAAGGGAAAAGACAGGGCAAAATAAGGTGTCTGGCAAAGCTGAGCTTTCGTGTCATTCACAGGTAGCTGCTGGGATATAAATAGCACAACCAATTTTTCTCCCTTGCTACAAGATGGCTGGCTTCAATCTTCATATCATTCAGGTGTCTGCCACCAAAGGGGGAATGACTCCCACATTTGTCAGGGCCAGCAGCTTCCTTCCGCCCAATTCAGCGCTCTGGGGAAGACTGCAGCATTTACTCATTAGCCCCAGGATTCACAGCAGCAAAAAGTGTCTTTGGGCCATGCCCTAACCATTTGTTCTAGCAAGAGAACATGCTTTATAGCATAAAGTGTATATAAAAAACAACTAAACAGCATAATTAATGAGCAACTAGTATGTTTTCACATTGAGATCAGAAATGGATCATGAATGCACCTATCACCATATCTTCCATATTATATAAGAATTCTTAGGTAAACGAGGGAAAAATTAATTTTCATTTTTGTTGTAGTTGAGTATAAGTTTGTTATAGGCATGGGGTCGAAAACTGCTTTCTAAAGTACACTTATGAGAAATTATACCCTAAAGCAGTGGTTCTCAACCTGTGGGTCGCGACCCTTTGGGGGTTGAATGACCCTTTCACAAGGGTCGCCTAAGACCATCGGAAAACACATATATAATTACATATTGTTTTTGTGATTAATCACTATGCTTTAATTATGTTCAATTTATAACAATGAAAATACATCTTGCATATCAGATATTTACATTATGATTCATAACAGGAGCAAAATTACAGTTATGAAGTAGCAACAAAAATAATTTTATGGTTGGGGGTCACCACAACATGAGGAACTGTATTAAAGGGTCGCGGCATTAGGAAGGTTGAGAACCACTGCCCTAAAGTATACTAACAGACAGATATTTTATTAGAATATAATAATTTAAAATAAACAGATTTAATGTGACTTGTGGTAATTTATAATAAGAAAATGGAAATATCCTAGAAATCCAAAATATACAGAGTAGGCAAAAGTAGGTTTATAGTAATTTATATTGGAAAATAATATAATAATAAATACTAATACAAGAATAAACTCTCCATTTTGCATACTCACAACTGTAAATCTACTTTTGTCCTACCCATATGCTATATATAGGTAGGATAAAAGTATATATATATTTCTTCAAAAGTTTTAAATGCTGTTCAGAAAAGAAAAAAAGTGTGAATTAAAATATATTATATCTATTATTTATTATGGATTAATTCAAACAAACAGTTATTTAAAATATTTTATTTTATTGCAGTCTTATTAGATTCATAAACTATAGCAAAATGAATTTACTATAATTTAAAAACCTATAGACATCTGACAAAGAAGCATTTCCCAATCAAATTTATCCTGAAATATATCAACCTCTTTTTTCATTTTTAGCTTCCTTGTTAAACCATGCTTTGCACATATAATACTACACTGAGCCCCCAGACTGAAATGAATATTGGATTTAATGCAGATTTATGTTAAAAAGTTTTCACTAAGCAGAAGGGCATCTGGGAAATATATAAGATTAAATTTTAAGTAATATCTGAAATTTCTCAGGTCACTGAAACATGATTTTACTAAAAGTCTGATTTACAGAATATATTCAAATAATAAAAAATAGCTGATTAAATACATTTTCAAGATTATTTTTCTAGTTGTATTATATGTGTATCCACACATGTATGCACACATGTGTATATATGTACTTATACATAACTACATATAAAAACATAGACCTATGTATATGACACACACACATATAGAGGAAAATGTTTGGATTTTGTTTCCAGTTATTTACCTCAAAAGGTACAATGAACTACAATAGTACATTCCTATTATTGTTGTAACAAATCACCACAGAATTTCATGGTTTAAAACAACACACATTAACTTTCTTACATTTCTGTAGATCAGAAGTCAGAAATCTCTTTCAGGGGACTGAAATGAAGTCTGATGCAGGCCTATTCCCTCAGGAGCCATTAGGGTCTAATTTATTCCTCACCTTTTCTGGCTTCTAGACTACCTTTATTCTCTGGCTCCTTTCCCTTTCCTTCATTTCAAATCCAGCGATATCACATTTTTCTCTCTCTTCTGCCTCCAGTTGTTCCCTCGCTCCCTCCTTCCCTTCCTCTCTCCCTTCATCTTTCCCTTCCTTTCCTCCATCCTCCTCTGTCTTTCTTTCCTTTCTTTCTCTCTCCTTCCGTCCATTATCATATCACCTTCCATGTCGATGACCATCCTGCCTTCCTCTTATAAAAATGCTTGTGATTCCATCGGTTTCATCTATAACCTACAGAATCCCCCTATCTCAAAATCTTTAACTTAATCACACCTGCACAATCTTTTGGCAATGTATGAAATGCAGGTTTGGGGCTTAGGACATAAATATCTTTGAGGGGCTGTTATTCAATTTATCACAGCTACATTATAAATATATAAAAAATAATGTCAAATGTGAGATATATAAAATTAACTATGAGTCCTATGAGAAAGAGAACTTTCAAACGGTGATGTAAGAGATAAATAAAATACATATGTAAAATAAATATGTAATAGAATATTTTTTAAATATATTTTTGTTGATTTCAGAAAGGAAGGGAGAGGGAAACAAAAACATCAATGATGAGAGAGAATCATTGATCAGCTGCCTCTTGCACACCCCATACTGTGGATCAAGCCTGCAACCCAGGCATGTGCCCTGACAGGAACCAAACCATGACCTCTTGGTTCATAGGTTGACCAACGCTCAACCATTGACCATGCTGGCTGGGCAGTAATAGAATATTAAAATCAAAATTATATTTTAATCAAGTGGATAGTAAAATTGAAAATTGTGCAGCTAAACTCTGTGTTCTAAAACAAGGCTGGCTCTTTGCAAAGAGCATTTTATTCTGCAGACTTGTATGGAAATTGCTATGAACTTTTTTATGCGTGATAGCAGTTTCTTTTTAAAATGATGAGGAACTTCTTTTAGAAATTAACCTTTAAAGAACTAATGTTCATTCCGTTTGAAGAATTTTTTTGATTATAGTAGCTAGAGTATGTATGATATCTTACCATAACTGGTATTCCCTTATAAGACAACATATCTGCTCAGAAATGTCATTTCTGGAAAAAAAAATTGACTTTAGCAAATATTTAAGAAATAATATATCTTTTAAATATTGTAATTCCTTTAAACCTCTGGCTTTGATGGCACCAAATGGGGGAAGGGCAAATGCATGTATCTTTTTGTTATTATTACTATATTATTAAAATGATATTTAAATGGAGAAGTAGTTTCATAAATCTTTAATTACCTGAGCAATATGGATTATATCAATAAAAACTCTTTTACATGGGATTAAAATGATCTAAGTAAAATATTACTCTTCTGCTCCCTGTCCTATTTTCCAACAAGAGCTGAATTTCCAGTGGGGCAGCATGGTCTTGGGATGGCAGAGAACAAAGTGTGGAGGTGACCCTCAGAGGGAGGCAGGTGGAAAACAGGGACCTTGAAGGTTCTTTTGGAGAGCAGGAAGGGCTGGCGGCCAGGTGGCATCAGGAAGCCTAGGGTGGGAAACAGTAAAGCGGGAAAAGCATAGAGGTGGGCGAGTGTTGGAAGACAAGGTTCCTTAAAGAAATGTCAGGAAGGCAGAAGACATCCAGGCACCAGGATTTCCTTTAAGAGTAAAAGGAAGAATGGATTTGAGAATGAAGTATGAGAACTAACATTTATTTATTGTCTGCTGTGTACTAAATACGGGCCGATATATCTTGCAAAGGTTCTTTTAGTTATTTAGTGCATAGGTTTATTAATTCATATTCTTATTTAAATAGTAACAAGTTCTCATGGAAAAATGGTAGACTGCAGATTTTCAGTTTAGCACTCTCCAATTTCAAAGGCATTTTTTAAGTTAGGCTCCTGGCTCCCTAATTTTGACAATTATGGAATGTCTTTACTTTTCTATGCAGTGTTTTGAGTAATTGTTTGAAAAATCTCATTCACATATAGCACAAAAAGAATACACTCTTATTATATACTAGAGGCCCGGTGCATGAATTCGTGCATGGGTGGGGTCCAGCCGCCTGCCCCGATTGGGACTGACCAGGGGCAGGGCCAGTTGAGGGTAGTGGCCGCGGGAGGTTGTGGGGGTCCAATCAGAGCCCAGATCTGGCTGCTTGGCTGCCGTAGTGAGCATCATAGTGACTGGTCGTTATGGTCCTTCTGGTCGTTCTGCCATTCAGTCTCTGGGATTTTATATATATAAATAAGTGTATCTAATTTATACTAACCAATGCAAACTTAAGTCCTAACAGCTATTTGAGTTCATAGCATTTTTTTTTAGCTTTGTTTCTAATATCTTATTCTAGGTTGATGACTTAAATCATGCTTTATTTATTTGTTTTTGAAAAATCTATTGTTCTTGCTCCACTAACTTCAGGGGGGAATAATACTTGCTGGGAGGAATATGACATCAGTTTATTTACTAAACGTGGGTAGCACTTCTGTGGTGAAATTTTTCTTGACTATTTCCCCAAAGGGCCAGTGCATGTTTCTATTAAAGCATGCATTAGACTACCTTGCAAACTAATGTATTGTAAACATTTCTGTATCCTTTTCTACTATACTATTAGTTGTTTGTGTGTGTGTGTGTGTGTGTTTTGTTTTACTATGCTTTTTATTTATTTTAGAGGAAGAGAGAGGGAGAGAAACATTAATGGGCTGCCTCCTGCAGACCCCCTACTAGGGATCCAGCAGGCAACCCCAGCCTGTGCCCTGATCACAATCCAACTGGCAACCACTTGGTGCATGGACCAATGCTCAGTCAACTGAGCCACACCAGCCAAGGGTAAACTCTCAGTTTTAGGCTAAACTCTCAGTTTTTCAGGGCATTCATTTTGTTCTGTTCTCATTGCCAAGCCTGGCATCTGACACACAGTAGATACTCCATATAATTTTTTGGTATAAAAAAGAAATCGTATTAAAATTTAAATTTATTTAAATGATGTCACATGTTTTTCACTCAGAAATGTTTGATAGAAATATGCTAAAGGTAAGTATTAAGGAAAATCAGAAAAGGAAAATAATTCTTGAAAGCAAATTCCTATTTAGTTACAGTTTTACACATAGCTCCCCTGCCCCAAAATGTAAATACATGAGCAATGATCTGTCTTGTATTCATAATATAGTTCTGTTAATGTGTACATTACAATACTTTGTTTCAGTAGTTTGTGAAACAAATCTAATATTTAGTAGCCATATTACTAATGAAATATATTAATGTACAATATTAAAAATGGCTCATTAAATATTTATGACTTAGTAGATTTTCTTACCTGCTGCTTTTTACAAATATGCTGATGGTTTGCAGTGCTAGGAAAGAGCTCTACATCTCTTTAAACAGGGAGCCAGATGGCCCTCCACCATGACCTTTGCCCAATGCTATTAGCATCCAAGGGAGCTGAGAGGCGCTGGCTCATTATCCACAACCAGATGTTTTCTACTTCTCTGTCACTATTGCTAAATGGCAGTTAATGTCTAGCACAATGGGTATTTGCTTGAACCTACGATCCATGAAATGTTGTCTCTTAAAATACAAATACCACCCACTAGCAGAAACTTCTCCCTCTGCATTTATAATTCAATCATTCTTCTTTATTAGAAACCATGCTAGAATCTTGGAATATTTTATTTAATCTTTTTCTATATTTCTCAGCTGGCAGCAAGTAAGGATATTCTAGCCTAAGAAAAACCTAAGGGTTACAAATTTAAATAATCCAGAAATTAATTATGAATATTTATGGTTTCTGATACATTGACACAATGTAATAACTCTATAAACACCACACAAACTTCTAATTACCCTTCACTTTCCAGAAAGCCTGATGCTAAGAAACGAGTCCAGTTGCTGGAAAGCTCTATGACAGCTCTAGACAGTTTTAATAGTTTCCTTTGAATTTGGCTAATGCAAGTCAGTCTTGCAGAATCAGATCTATTCTGGGTGAGCTGATGTAACTGAAATCATAGATAGATTTAAATTTGGAAGAACAAAGTATGCTGATCAAATTAAGGCACAGGGCATTGTGCATATTTATCTTATTTTGGTCAAGGTAGGTGATATAGAAAACGTGTCTGGTGTGATTTTTCCAGGGTTGTCTTTTAATTGTGAAGGATCTTCACACCATCCACTCATCTACAATGCCAGAAACAGTAGAAAGAAGGCTGAATGTCTGTTACTATAGGTAAAGTGAGTTCATATATCAGGACACACAATATGGAGGCTACTCCAGTGTCTTGCCCCCATCGAACTAAACCAAAGTCAGCTGCACTTTTGGGAAACAAGAAAATCTGATACACAGGAATCACTATCTTCCAACTCAGTATTAGCTAGCTTATCTTACTCTGCAGAATAGGACCTGCTGGCAAAAAATGAATTTCTTTCTCCTAGCCAAGGACGCCCTAATTCATGTTGCCTCTTACAATGCTCTGCAAAACTAGCTGTTCCCCAGGTCCATGGACACTTTTCCCTTGAATAAGGACATCAAAGTAGTTACTACATTGTTTTAGTTTTGTCATCTGACACTATTATAAACTTTATCAAAAATTGTTTCAAATTTTATTAATTGGGAAGATGTACCACAAAACTAGTCCTTCTCATACAACTATTGCATTGTTTAGTGGGTTAGAAGACAGTTGATATGTCAACATTTGTTTCTTAATCCCGATTTAATATATTTTATATGTCAGACATCCTATAATAAACTGTGCATGAATGATAACTACTAGAGGTAGAAAGCCTTTTGTTAAATAGCAACAATTTAATGTGGTCCATTTGAAAGATCTAACTGGCTTTATTGAACAATTCATGAATCAGGCAGCATCCAATCCAGCAATAGGAAGGAGCTCCCCTGAGCTGCAGAAAAGGAAAGCATTTAAAGACAGAGACAGGACAGCTGAGAAAAAGGGAAATTATTAGCAAAGACTATATTGTCTCAGGCAAGGTCACCCTCCTAAGGGAACCAGAAAATTCCAGATTGGTTGGTTAAGGGTCACATTCCCAGGGAAGGTTGCAGCTGTAATTAAGTTAGGTATTAAGTTTCGATTCCCTGACATAGGGCTTTAACACAAATGACTTCATTTTGAACCTGTTGTCTCTTTTATAACACTGTTATGGAGAATTGGGCAACCATGTTTTAATGAACAGAAGCTCTCCCTGGCTTTCATTCTTCTCACTAAAGGATGGAGCCACCGTCTTCAGTAACTAAATTTATTTTTATTTCAGTTGACTCTCTGATAAATATCTAAAGTCAAATTTTGACGGCATCATATCTATTTCATGACTTCTTTTCCCTTGGGGATTATTTGTCATAATACTTCTAAATTTAATTTTTCATTCAATAATATAGATGGATTAAAGGAGAACCTTTAGATAGGGCTGTCAATATCCCATAGCAAGTGCACTTAATAAAGTGTAGCTCAGAAGATGCAGCTTCAAACCAGGGCTAATGGCTTATTGAGCAAATGTTGAGACTGAATTTTATACTCCATTGAATTCCTAAGCTGTGAGACTGTGCAAAATGCGACTGATAACCGTATGCACAGACACTGCCCTCAGTGTGATTTGTTCCATAGTAGCCCTGCTTGAAATGCTGTTTGAATAGAGCGCACTCTTGATTTTTTAAGATGGGATTCTTCTTTGCATTAAAAATAATGCAATTATCAGACTTTTAGGTAGAACATTTGTGGGTTTTTTGTTTTGTTTTTTTTTGTATATGTTAAAACCATGATCATCCCTAAGCAAAGTTAACCATGTGTATTCACCCAGATATTCTAGAACAGCGGTTCTCAACCTGTGGGTCGCCAACCTGTGGGTCGCAACCTCTTTGGGGATCGAAAGACCCTTTCACAGGGGTCGCCTAAGACCATCGGAAAACACATATATAATTACATATTGTTTCTGTGATTAATCACTATGCTTTAATTATGTTCAATTTGTAACAATGAAATTGGTGGTCACCACAACATGAGGAACTGTATTAAAGGCTCGCGGCATTAGGAAGGTTGAGAACCACTGTTCCAGAGGCAGAGGCGGAGGTTAGGGTATTCATAGGTGATGAGAGTGAGCGGAGAAGTAGTAAGGAAATACAGGAAGTGATGTGGTGCTGTGACTTTGCCTGCTTGGCTACTGCTTTAGTGTGAGCTGCAAAAAGGCACAAGGAGCTGTTCCTCAGGTTTGTTTGCTGAGCATGTGAGCTGATCTGGGCAGTTTGTAAGGAGAAAATACACCTTGAAGTGAAAAATGACGAGAAAAATGAGTTGGGGGGGCGGTGGTATACCAGCCACTGTTCTCTCTGATTTCTCATTTGCATTAATCAAAGCACAAAATGGGAAGCTAACATTCCAGATTACATCTTCTTGCCCTTCAGAGGTTGGATGAAAAGCCAAATTGCATACCCTCCACTAGGACACTGTGCAAATCTAGAGGTGGGTGGGTGATTTGTCTCATGTAGGCCCTAAGGAAGAAAAAGGAGGAGGTAGGGGGTAGAGGGGATCTGAGACTGTGCACAATGCACAGTAAACATCCTTCCTTGGTGTGTCCACAGAGCTTAATTCTAATGGCTAAAGGCTACATACCTACAATAGGTCACAGTTTTTAATATGCCGCTTTCTCACATTAGACTTCAGGGTCCTTGAAAACCCCTACCATTCTTATTGCTGCTGCATCTATGTTTAGCATATTGCATATAGCATAATGGTTCAGAGTAAATAATAGTTAAATTAATGGTTGGTTATATGAGGTCTAAAGCAAATAGAGATGTAATTCTCACACAAGGAATAGTTCAAATAGCAGTAGACTCGACCATAGCTATCCAGATTAAAAACAGAAGAGAGAACATTAATTCCTCATGCCTTAAGGCAGGTGTTTGGGGCCAGTTTGGGCCAGTCTAAAGGACTTTTGCTGATAAAGATATTTCCTCTCTCCTGTTTTATTCAGGATAGACACCCAATGGAATATAGGGAGTGAAATTGTCAAAAGCCTATTTATCACCACTTGTGAATTTAGGTATCATTTTGCAGTGCTCTTGAAAGCAAGGAAAGTATTCAGACTCCATTCAGGGTCTCACTGACCTAGGCTAGCATCAGAGTCCTCTAATTAGAATTGTATAAACCATCTATTTATGATCATCTAGCCAACCAAGTAACATTTCAATTCTATCACATGAACACTATCCAATAGGTTCACTGATGGGCATAAAAGAAAATAGTGTGTGTAGTATTCCTGTATTCCGTTCTAAGTCTCCTTTCTATTTGTGAATCACCCATACAAATAAAAGCCAATAAGGATGGACCTATTTCAGAACATAGGTTGGATAAAGAGGAATGAATAGGAGCAAGGAGTAATTTTTAAAAACATATGATTTATGACTAAACTCTTTATCCATCTATTGGTAGCTTGACTTACATATCTAATAAATATCTCAAATTTAACCTGTTAGCTATTTGCAGCCAAACCTAATTCTAAATTATATAAACCTTGATATAATATGAAAGATAGAATTTCCTAACTGGAGACAAAATCTGAAATTTAACATATTGTAAAAATAAAATATCACATTGTTCTCTATTCTTTCTAAATTTATGACAAGTAGATAAGACTTCAACATGGCCTGTACTGCTATTTTATGAAGAGAGGGCTTCTTTTCTTTTTGAAATGACCATTTTCTGCCTGGTTTGTTGTAAAAGACAAATGAAAAGCTATTTTGTGAAATGTTGGTTAGAAAAATTTTCTACTTCAGCCCTTTCTACTGTGAAGTAATAGCTTTACCCAGGAATCTAATTATCTGTGAGCGGGTGAGGCAGAGACATGGAGGACATGACAAGAAAATCAGCATTCACATGGTACATTGTTATCATTTTATATCAGAAGGAGAAATTTCTTGGATTTAACCTACTTCCCAAACTAGAGATTTAAAGATCTCTTGTTCAAAATTGGAAGTGCTGAGTGGACTTTAATGAGAAAAAAAAATCTAATTTTATTGGCATTCTTTTATAGGGGGAAAAATTAAAGCACGAAACCACTCACATTATAAAAAATAATTTGGAAAATAAAGTGCTACTCTCCAAAAATTACAAAAGTAAACAAGATAACTGAATATTACTACTACTGAACTATATGAAAAATGAAATGATGCCATGGATGGACCTTGAGGATATCATGCTAAGCTAAATAAGTCATATAGACAAAATTGAGAACCATATGATTTCACTCATATGTGGAATATAAAACTGGAAGCAACAGATGAACAAACAAACAAAAAAAAACCCAAAACTCATAGACACAGACAATGGTATAAGGGTTATCAGTCGGAAGACTGGTGGGGAGATTGTAAAGGATAAAGGGGGTTAAATATATGGTGATAGAAGTTTACACTTTGGGTGGTGGACACACAATGAAATATACAGTTCTTATATCATAGAAAGATGTACTAGAAACCTATATAATCTTATTAACCAATGTCACCTGAATAATTTTAATAAAAAAGTAGAGTAATTGCATGCTTATACACATGAATTAACTCTTCTTTGAACTTATTTACAAAAGACAAAATTGCATGCACATTTCTAATATGAAAATGCATTAAATACCAATAATTAAGTATTTGAACCAATTTGGTTAATATTTGGCTGAAATTCATATTTTAAGATTGTTGGACAAGTTTACTTTAAAAAAGTGACTTTTTTCAATTGTTTCACTGTTGCATAATCCATAATAACCTATATTATGTATATATGTATATATACTATATAATTAAATAATTATCAAATAATTAAAGAAAATCTTACAATTTTATTATATTTTTCTAGTACAATGATTTTTTGATCATAAAAAAAAGAAAACAGAGTTGAAACATTTAATAATGTATAGCTGCAGTAATGCATTGCTTTTTATTGTCCTTTGCGCACGTAATATTCTATGCCCAATCATAATAATCTGTATATATAAAGAGCCAGGGCCCGTTGCGACCAAATGAACAACCGAACAGGTTGTGTGGGGCGACCAAGACAGCAGGGGGGTTAGTGAGGGACGGCCAAATGACTGAGCAGCACACTGCGTGGGGTGACCAGGCCAGCAAGGGGTTAGTGAGGGTCAGCCAAACGACTGAGCAGCAGGCTGGTTGGGGCGACCAAGCCAGCAGGGAGGGCAGTGAGGGGCAACCAAACGACCGAATAGCAGGCTGTGTGGGGCGACCATACCAGCGGGGGTAGGGGAGTATTGAGGGTGAGCAGGCCAGCAGAGGGGGGGCAGTTAGGGATGACCAGGCTGGCAGAGGGGGGCTGTGAGGGGAGACCAGGGCAGTGTGGGTGGGGGGCAGTTGGAGGTGACCAGGCCGGCAGAGGAGGGCAGAGGGGCAACCAGGCTGGCAGTGGGGGGCAGTGAGGGGAGACCAGGGCAGTGGGGGGGGGGGAGTTCTAGGCGACCAGGTTGGCAGGCAGGTGCAGTAAGGGTGATCAGGCCAACAGAGGGGGGCAGTGAGGGTGACCAGGCTGGCAGGCAGGCAGTTGGGGGTGACCAGGCCAGCAGAGGGGGGCTGTTGGAGGTGACCAGGCCAGCATGGGGGGCAGTTAGGGGCAACCAGGCCGGTGGGGGGTGGCAGTTGAGGGCGACCAGGTTGGCGGGGGGGGGGGGGCAGTTGGAGGCAACCAGGTCAGCAGGCAGAGGTGGTTGGGGTGATCAGGCTGGCAGGGGGGCCAGTAGGGGCAATAAGGCAGGCAGGCAGGTGAGCACTTAGGAGCCATGGTCCTGGATTGTGAGGGGGATGTCCGACTGCCCTCAGGATTGGGCCTAAACCGGCAGTCGGACATCCCCCAAAGGGTCCAAGGTTGGAGAGGGTCCAGGCTGGGCTGAGGGGACCGCCATCCCCCCCCGCCCCGCCCCCCCCCCCCGCCCGCCGTGCACGAATTTCTTGTACCAGGCCTCTAGTAATAATAATAAAAATAATACTATACTTGATGTAGTTTCAACACCACAGCCTATTTTAGGCTTTATCTTGTGTTCCTGTAATTGCTTATAGATACATCTTCCCAAAACCTTGATTTCTTGATCACTTAACATGTATTTCTCTGGCCCTTCTGTTTGAATTTAATACTGTCTTTTGTTTTCATACTCGTCTCTAAATTTTGTTAACACTGAAAAACTTTGTTACCTATTTTACTTGCTGTTTGATTATAAATGACTTCATGAAAATAATCTTCTTGTCAAATAGCATATGCCAAGGGCACCTGTCCCTGCCCAATGGCATCATCAGCAAAAAAGAGCCTGTGTCTGGAGCAGAATAACAATGTGGAACAAGACAGAAATATATTAGAGAGCTAGTAGGGCCTGGATGTTGCAGGTTCTTGTTAATACTTTAATGACTTTTGCTTTTCCTTATAGTGAATGAGCCCATTGGAGGATTTAACCAATGGCTTCTTATTTGACTCCAAGGTAGAAAAAAAGAAAGCATGTTATTGGTATGAATTTTAATAGTATTATTCTAGTTGCCATGTTAAGTAGAATTACAGGTGAGCAAGGATTGAAACAGAAGACCAGTTAGATATGATGGTGATAGGAAAAAGCTATTAACTTTATCTCTGTTAATTCACCTCTAGAAATATTAAATACTTAATATAATAGCATACTGAAGTGCTAGATGGTTCTGACTAAATCTCCTAGAATCCTCTCTTCAATAGAATGCATTATAGACTCTTATTTGTCAAGAGTCTCTACTAAAATATTTCATTTGCCATAGCTTAAATTAAATAAAAATAAAATCAACTTAAAGAATTATACATTTTTAATATATAAGCATGTGTTGTTTTTGTTCCCATTGTTTTTGGCCTATTATATTTTTGTTTATTTGCTTACATTATTTGGCTAATAATAGTGATGTCTAATATGTAAACAGATGTAGGTAAATGCATATGTTGGTTGGATGGCATGCATTTGACAATGAGTTTGACAATATTTATTCTAGATACTCATGTCACTGTTTTTTTTTTTAAATGTTTAGAGTGAGCTAGCTGGACACATGGTCTCTTCTAAGCTCGAGGGATCATATGTCTAAAATTCAAGACAACTGCATTTTAAAGAACATTTTTTTGTGATAACCTTCAAGAGCTAGTGAAAGATTTTCTTTCTTAAATTGGTTTAAGGAACTTCTCAATACAAACCACTTCCTGCAAGTGATTTCAACTCTTTACAAATTCAACTGTATAATTTTATGTTCATCACACAGGGGAAATTAAGTTTAACATTTTTAAGAAAACTTATGATAAGAATTTGATACTTATTTTTTTTTACCCAGTTGCTTTTTCTGATAATATAAAAATCTTTCTTAAACGCACAATTCTACTAGAAGCCAATCTACTGTTACCAAACAATTATGGTAGCCTTCAGATGGCCCTAAATGATTCCTGTCTCTGGATATTCATGCCCTTGCTTGTGGACTGAACCTAACAATTTACTTCTAAGAAATATAATATTGCAAAATTGATAGATTGTCACCCCAAGATTAGGTTATAAATAGAATGTGGCTACCTACTTGTGCTACCTTGCCAGTTCATCCTAAGGGATGCCAAGTGACAAATTGTGAACTGGCCTCAGTAGAGTCTCACATGGCTGGGAAATGAGGGTAACTTCCATCCACTTGCCAGCAAGAAACTAAGGTCCACAGTTAATAGCCCATAAGAAACTGAATCCTACTAATACCCATGTGACATATTGGAAGTCCATCCTCTAGCTGAGCCTTTAGATGACTGCAGTCCCAGCTAACATACTGACTACAGGCTTGTCACTACACTAAGCCAGAGGACCCACATAAACTGCTAAGGTTTGAGGTAAATTCTTTGCACAGCAGTTTACAGTGTTACATTCTCCAATTTGCCATGTGATTTATCACATTTAAAATTCCTTCTTCATCTAAGATATACCTGATTATAGAATAATATGGGGCTCCAAAGATTGTCTAAACATTATTTAAAACTATTTAAAAAATAGAAATATTTTGTGCAATTTCTAATTTCACCTAAGTATGAAAAGTTAAATAAACACAGATGTAAAATTATCCTGAACATTGTTTATTATTATAGTGTCATTATTAGACAGGTCAATCTTGTTATAATAAATACATACAACACCAGAGAATATAATAAAATGTAGAGGTCATAAGAGTCATAGATATGATTACTTTATTACAGTTAAAGTGCTTGGTAGCAGGCAATTTACTTTTAAATTATACCATCATCCTGATATTAGTATCTTGTCCCCTTTGTGGAAAAAGCTTCTCTACTTACTAAATATAATTGTTAATTTAAAATAACACCAATTTGCACACCAGAAGCTCTATTTTGAAAAATGTTCTCCTCTCTAGTTGCATGCGTAATCTGCCAAACACTTTCTAAACCTGTGCCCCACAGGACAATAAACCTCCTCCTTTGCTGCCTGGTTGTGCACTACCAGCATCTCTGAAGTTGCTATTTGGCTAATAGCTCTATTACCTTTCATGCTGAGTCCAAAGCTTTACCTCCCTCAATCTTTACTTTTGCCAACTGGAAAATTTCCCATCATGTCAAGAAAAACCCACTGTGCCTTGTGCGTAGGGAATGGGCCCTCTCTTGCTGACTGACAGCTATTCAATAGAGAAAAGAGCCACAGAGAGATGCCGATACACGTATTAAGTGCAATGAAGAGAATAAGCTTTGTATTTCAAAATGTCACTTTTCTTAGAGTTCAGTGGGAGTGAGTAGATATAATAAGGTAATTTCTAGAGGGAACCATACTGTAGTTCATTGTATAAATAATTGATTTGATCAGCTGAAATTATTGTGCCTAGTCCTGAATGACCTTTCAGATGAATTGCAGGGTTTTCACTACAAAAGCAACCAGAGCTTATGGTAAGATGTCAAAATAACATCCATATACAGTAGTTTTCTATAAAAAGAAAGGGTATTTACATGGCATTATTTCCTTAGAATAACTAAAATAGCAGTTGTTTCCATAGAAGTAGACAGCATATTTTGGGTTTTATTCGTGCATTCAAGGTCAAACACTTAACTGAATTGTTTTAACTGTGTCTTGTATATGAATGCTTTAAAGAATATTTTAAAAAATGAAATAGAGAAGCAAAAACATAAATGTGCTTACACAACAGGGGATTTCTTTTCATGAGATGAAGACATTATAATATCTTAAGAGAATACTTTCTATTAGGAAATTAACAAACACATTTGAAATTCTACACAATGATAGTGTTTAATATTTCACCATGGTCTCATTCCTTCCTTTCTTTATGTCCCGGTCCTTATTATAATACATCACGGATGTCTGATTGTATATTCTTCTGCTCAGAACTTTTACCTAATTGATCACATTATGTATTTTCATCTGCTTTATTAACACATTGGCTTATTTTAAATTACAGAATAGTATTGCTCATTCCTAAATATTGTCCAAATAATACAGATATAGAGATAATATAAAAATTAGGTATTCCTAATTCCCTTAATTTTTATTCCACAAGTGCACTCTTAATGTGGAACTGGAATCATTTTTGTGCATTTTCCCAGGCTTTGTGGAAAGTAGCTATGCTCACCACTATACCACCAACACTCCCAGACCTTTTGAGTGGAAGGAAGTAACAGAAAAGAAGCATATAACCAACAACAAAAACCCAAAGATAGGCAATAGGTACTCTGCAGAACGCTAAGTGGATGAGTGCAGAGTAGTTAAAAGGCAGTTTCCCTAGAATATAGGTCTCATAAAGGGAAAAGTGCAGATAACAGCCTGAAGCATAGGTTAGATTCAGATTGTAAAGGCAAGCACTTATTACGAATTACTGTCATAGATTGAATGGGCAGATATTACAGAGTGGATCATTCAACTCTATTCTACCTCTATGGTAAGATGTACTCCTTCTTGTTAGAGGTCACAAAGCTAAAGACTACATTTCCCAGACTCACTTAGTTTGGTTTCAAATTCAACCCAGCTTCCCCTCGGCAGAAATGACCATATGCAGTTGGAGGTTTGTTGGTACACAGTCTCTGGAGTACCAAGGGGAAATTTGTAGCTGGCACCCTGCTTGGAGGGCAGGAAGAGACCTGATAAAGAGGCAGACAGGCAGGTGGTGGTTTTAATAAGCAAGATAACTTAGGAGGCTTGTTGTGGGCAGATCTCAGGTCTCCACAACACACTGCTCTCTCAAGGCTGCATTTTCCTCGGTCTAGCTGGCCCAAGGAATCACATCCTCTTGATGACCTCCACCAACACCCACCCCACATGACTGGCTCTTACAAGCTTCTTTCCCTCTCCCACAGTGTGCGCTGAGTGTCAGCATGAGATTTCACCAGCATGGAGGCAGCTCGTCTGGTGGCTCTGCAGTTGCACTGGAGGCAAATACCACAGCAAATAGGCCCTACTGATTGATCATTCAAATGTATTAAAGCCTGGAACACTTCTTTAGTCCACCAGGCCAAGGTGGTTACTTGTTAGTAAACTAATCTACATGTAGGTTATAGGGGAGATGGTACCTTCATTAATGTCATGTTCTTTTCTCTAATCTTGCACATCACAACCCTTAAAATGTGAACCCCCTTTTACTGTCTATTCAATGAGAGTGTCTATACAAGGTATCTAATCCCCTAATGGTTATAGCCTGGTTTGTATGGCAATGGGAAAGCTTGAGTTAAGCACAATATGGTGTCAGTACAAACCAAGGCATATTTGGAATTCTCACTTGCAGGGTGGGGCCAGTATAATCACCCTGTCAATCCTTCACTTGTTGAGAACTCTGGTGGATGGCCCCAGGCTCCTTTGGTTGTTGCCTTGGGCATTGTTTAGTGTAGACAGTACATGTTACTGCATTAGCAAGTCACTGTATTTCAAGGGCTATCTGGCATCCTTGGCAATATGCAGTCTCCTCCAGGCACTATGGTGGCCTCTCCTTTTGTGCACCCAATCTACTGTATCTACTGAAGGGTCTCATACCTGGGCGAGGGCATCAGCTTCCTGATTGCCAGGGACTCTCAATGCCTTATGAGCCTGCACCTGGATAATAGTGAAGTCTGCTTCAGGAGCTTGCAGGAAAATCGAAATGTCTTTCTACATATCCCGATCCCACAAGGATGGGTGTTCATCCATCCATTGGCTTCCCATTGTCCAAGCCATAGGGTCATTTTTTTTTAGGAGAGCCCAACTCTCAGTGCAAAGGTTAATAGTCATGGCTCAGGAGTAACCATGAGCCAGACTAGCCCAAAGCACTCAAGTTCAGCTCACTGGCTGATTTGGTTCCTTCCTGTCTACATCCACATGGTGTCAGTGTTGGGCTGAATAGTGACTGTGGTCCATGCAGATGGATTGCCCAGACCCATCTAAATATCAGGCATTAGCAGGAATTTCCCCTGCTCCTTCTCTATAAGTTACAGGGGTTGCCACAGAAATAGGGGTGGGGGATTTGGAGAAGCTATGTACCATACAGGGCCTAGTCATGCCCCCATTTTAAAGATAGTGGGCTGGTGGACAGAGTGCTTCTCTGCAGCGATTAGGCAAACCACTTGGTCACAGTGGGAGATTGAGTCTGGCAGAGGTGATCGATGAACATATTCTCAATCCACTTGGTGATACCAGGATATGCTGTTCCTTCATCCGAGGCTCTGTGTGCACTGCTAGGAGCAGTTGCTTTATGGGGATATATAAAGTTTCTGCCCCCTTTCAGAACTGAGACCAAAATTCTTGGGGTACTCTCTCCCTCTGTTGTCTCTGCCAAGTGCCCAGCATATACCTTCCAGAGTCACAGACACATCTAACTCAAATGGCAGCTCTTTGTGGGAGATGCCCAGAGCTTTAGTCTGCTTCACTAGCACTTTTGCCTTTTCAAAGGTGGCTTGCTGCTCTGATCCCCAGTCCCACAGAGAGACAGAGGCACTATGCCCCATGGGGAATAAAAATTCTCCTAAACCCCAAAATGCCTGCAAAGATTTACACCTCTTTTATGTTCTTGGGTTCTGGATAGACTTGTACCTTGTCCAAAAGCATCTAAGATACACACATAGAGGTTGATGGCCAACCTGGACTTTTCCTCACAGATGCCTCTTTTCCAAGACCCATTCTTTTTGGTCTCCTGGCTCGCTCACCAATTGTTGGTTCACAGTCTTGGTAGTTCCCCAGGGTGAAATTTGCCCCTGTACACAAAGGGCAAGGAAAGACTGAAGGTAAAAAGGGAGACAACTCCAGATTGGCAGGTAGAAGTTGTAATAAGCAAGGGAACTTATTCTGAGTGACTGTAGATCTTTAAACCTTCCTGGTAGAATCTGAACAGTTTAGCCCCGGCTGGTTTGGCTCAGTGGATAGACTGTCTGCCTGCGGACTGAAGGATCCCAGGTTCAATTCTGGTCAAGAGCATGTACCTTGCCTGCAGGCTTCTCCCTGGCCCTGGGCCCTGACTGGGGCTTGTGTAGGAGACAACCAATCATGTGTTTCTCTCACATTGGTGTCGCTCTCTGTCTTTCCCTCTCTTCCACTTTTCCTAAAAGTCAATGGAAAAAAATATTTTGGAGTGAGGATTACCAATTAAACAAACAAAAAGAATCTGAACAGTTTATACAGAGGCCTTAACTTGGTTCAGTCTGTGTACAGTCCCGGTCTCAATAACACATTGCTCTCAAGGCTGCACCCTTGGAATGTCTCCTAGTACAGAAAAAGTGGGTTAAATATATATATTCCAAGGATAGGAGAGAATGTAAGGAGCCAATCGTCCAGGTCCAGCTCATGGGTCAACTGTCTGTTAAGTCCTCTTGATAACCTCCTTCAAAATGGGGGGAAATGGGATAGAGTCAGATATCTTCTTTTTCTTCTAATAAGCTGATGTGTGGAGATATCTGATTTTTTTTTCTCTTCAATAGTATAAGAGATGCTAATGGTTTTGTGGCTGTGAGAGGCATATCATAGATTATCTACTTTGCTACCATGACCAAGGCTGAGAAAGTAGCAGAGATTTTGATTTTGATTTCCCAATTTTCAGATGATGATGGAGGTATTGGATTCCTAATGGACGAGGTTTGTTGCGTTAAGAATATTTCTTGGGAGCCTGATCCACATTTCAACAACTGTAAGTACCCTCATTAAATACATTTCTGTTTAAATTAGCTAGAGAAGTTTCTATTTTAGGCAACAACATGCTGTGTAACACTTACATAAAACAGATGTTTTCCTTTTTCTACTTATTCTAGACCAGTGGTTCTCAACTGTAGATGATTTTGCTTCCCTGGAGGACACTTGGAAATGTCTGGAGACATATTAAATTGTCACACTGGGAAGTCTGCTAGTGGCATCTAGTGGGTAGAGCTCAAGGATGCTGTTATTGTATGGTGGACGGGACAGTACCAATACCACCAACACCCGCAGTGAATGATCTGGGCCAAAAATCTCAGTAGTATCGGGACTGATAAACCCTATCCTAGATAAAGTTCTAGAATTTTGACAGTGGGAGTAAAAAGAAGAGTTGCATGCGGGAAATATGTCAGAACTAAAATTGATGATGCAATTAACATGAAATATGGATGCCAGGCAGAACGGGTTTTTGAAAAGACATAATGAATTAAGATGCACTTAATGTTTTATGTTTAATTCATAAAACAAATGATACAGAGCTTTACATGTGCCACACATACATCTAAGTACATTATAATTTTTAACTTATGTAGTTCTTACAACAACTCTGTGGGATAGACAATATTATTGCCCGTTACAAGCTAACTGCTACACTAAATTATTCCAAATATCAGCAGTTTTACACAATTGAGGTTTATTTTTCACTTATGAGAGATTCTGATGTGAGTTAGCAGAAGCCAGTTCCTTTCATTATATGGCTTCTCTAGCTTTTTTAGAGTAAAAGCCAACCCCAGTGTGCCCTGTTTAGATTCCTAAGCCAAAGGATCACATGAGCATTAAAATGGTTATTTCATTCCACTAAGTTTATGTGGCTTGTTATTTAATATATAGACCACTAGAACATTTATTGCAGGAATAAAAGATTCAAAATCAATCAATGTAATTCACCATATTAACAGATGGGGTATAAAAAGTATAAAATTATATCAATTAATGCAGAAACATTTTGAGAATATTCAACACACATTCATGAACAAAAACATTGAGTAAACTAGGAATTGAAGTAAATTTCTAAATTACTTCTAAATAAAAGTAAATCTTATAAACAGTATTTATGAAAAATTCAGTCATCAACATACTCAAAAGGCTGATTACTTTTTCACATAAAGACAGTAACAACACAAGGATGTGTGCTCCCACCATTTCTATCCAAGTATTTACTGAAGGGGCTAGTTGGTGCAATAAGGCAAGAAAAATAACAGAGATTAAAAAAGAGAGAGAGAAACCCATTTTACTTGCAAATGCATGGTTGTATACATGTAACCATATTAAGGTACAAAAGAACTACCAGATCTTATAAGTCAATATAGGATAATATAAGATATGAGGTCAATTTTTTTTAAGTTATTGAGTTTATCTGTACTTGAATTTCTCTATTTTTTAATTTAAAAACCAATTGTAAAATAAAATTTAAATTTATACTATTCACAATAGCACAAAACCATCTGAGACCTTCATAATGAAAATGACAATATTTTGAGAGAGAAATTAAAGACCTAATGAATGAAAAGCTACACCATGTTCATATATCAAAAAATTCAATAGTATTATGTCAATATAGTCCAAATCAATCTATGTGATCAAAATAATCTTTGTAAAAAATTACTCGGTGTATTCAAAAGCTGAGTCAAAAATTCATATGGAAATACAGAAAAACAAATAGTAAAACTGACTTGGAAAGGGAGGAAGTATGAGATCTTAATATCAGAGATCAAGATTTAGTATAAAGCTACTGTAATCAATGCAGTGTGATATTGGTGTAGTGTAGAAATAAGTTTCAATGGAACAGAACAGATAGTCCATAAATAAATCCACAGATATATGGTCTCTGAAATATGTGTCAAGTTAATTCAATAGAAAAATAAATATTTTTAAACCAGAATTCTCAGCCTATTAATCTTAGAAATCATACCTGGAAAACAGTATCTGGCTATATTTTTGTTTTATTACCCATTAATGAATCATCCTGATGTCCACACTCACTCCCACATTGCAAATTATATAGAAAGTAATATAATATAGATTTAATTATTTGGCTGTTTAGTTAATTACTTGAATTCTAAAGTCCTAAACCTTTGATATATCCAGTGTCTCTTCTCAAATATCTTTGAAGTGTCTTTTATACAGAACTCAAAAAATTTCCTTTCATCTTTTTCTATCTATATACTAGTAATTTGTGGGTCAGGCAAGCGAGATCTAGTAAATGATGAAAATGTTGTAACAATTGAAATTTATAAAAGGATACGTTTACTCTTTGTAGGTTTTCTTTTTACCAATGCATGAAAACAATATTCTAGATTTGTTACATAAAATTTTAAAGTCCTCCTTATTCTCAAAATATCATTTTTCTTTTATTTTTGATCCACTGGTACATTGGTTATCCTAAGTGTGTGCTTGGTCTACCTATTCTAAAGATTTAGCTTTATTAAAGCTTAAAGCCAAATTAAACTCAACAAGCAATGCCAATTCTACCTATAAGGTAAGTCCTTTAATAATCCTTGACATTGTGATATTTTAACAGCAATGGATTCTACTGCTAACCTAAAATACAAGCAAATGAACAAAAAAAACAAAGAGGCAACATGTCTTTATTTGAGATCAAAAAGAGTTGCAGTTCTAGGAAGTACTGATTCAGAAACCCAAATTAATGCTCCAATTATGAGGTAAATGCCAGGGTTTTTTATTTAAAAAAAAATAGAAGAGAAATAATTACATGAAGAAGGAGTTGATTTCTGTTGGTGCTAATAATCCAAGTAAGGGATTTCTATTGGTGCTAATAAGCAAAACTATTCTTTAGCTAGACATGATGATTCTAATTCTAAACATTCTTCTTAATTTTAAGTCCTCATAGTCAGGATGTCTGCTTATCTGTTAACTTTACAAACAGATGCTTAGAAGACAATCTTGGTTTGGTCTAGATTCAATGCAATGTGATATTGGTGTAGTATAGAAATAGTCCAAAGGTTATTTTGCCCAGTTCAAACATTCCAAAGGTTAAAGGGGGAAAACCTGCAAGGCTATTCCTTTGGGATGGTGTTTCAACTCCATTTTGAAATGGCTCTGTTTTTATTAATTTTCTTACTACTCAGAACAAAAATTTTAGAATCATAATCATTTTTCTTCTCATATTAAAGAAGGTAGTTTTTCAGTGAAGAAAAGTTGAGAAAAGAGTGTTTCTGAGAGACATATTCTGTGTAAACTTATGGAATAATAAGCATAGTAAGAGCACTTTTTGATTGGCAAAAGTACTTGTTTTGTCATATAATTACTGGTAAGACCACTAATATAATATAACTTTTAAAAAAGATGGTCTCTGCTTGCAAGATAACTACAATATCATGCAAAGGACTTATTACAAATGCTAGTAAGTATCATGCTGAAACCAAGATGATTTTCAAAACATGGGCTAATGTTCACATTTATGTACTTTATTTTTATAACAAAAAATGTATCGTGAGATATTATGATCCAGTATAAAGCAGGTGGTTAAGGAGCAAATAAATTACTGACAGATTTCTAATTATAATACACTTTTTGTCTTTTATGATAAACAACAGATGTGTTTACAAAAATACGTTATAGTAGAATCAGGTCAATAGAGTCTAAATGAAAAGGCTTAATTTATTTGCACTACCATTTGGATTCAAGGGGCTGGCCTATTTAAAAGAGCCACCATTTAATGTAACATGAGTTCAAAGGGGGTTTATTTAAATGGGCCAATGAATACCTTTTACATTAATTTTCCAACTAGAAAGGAAAATAATTTCAGAGAGCAAATAGATGTGGGAAAAATAACAAATTGAAACAAAACACAATAGAACGGATACTAAAAGAAGGTATTACAAAGTACAGGAGAGCTACATCAAATCCTTCTGTTTCCTAAATATCGATAGCCTTTTGGATATTTTTACCACTTAACTTTCTTAACATTCAATGTTGCTAGAATGTATTTTGTATCAATTATCTTAATTTCAAAACTTTTGATAAAGAATGAAAATAACATTCATTTTTAAGTGCAAGTAACCAAAATAATTTGATCATTGAAATATGCCTTGCTTGTAAGTTGATAAAATTCCAAGGATGAATTAGGCATTCAAACACAGGTTAGAGATCCACTTCTGCCATTCACTAGTTGTGAAGCACAGTGATATTTCAAATAGCTGCTTTTTCAAAAGCTAACAAGAGAGGAGAACCAAGATGGCGGCATAGGTTAACGCCAGAGTTTGCTGCTTTGAACAACTACTTCAAAAGTGAAACTAAAAGACGGAACGGACATCACCCAAAACCACAGGAACGCTGGCTGAGTGGAAGTCCTACAACTAGGAGGAAAGAGAAACGCATACGGACACTCAGAGGAGGCGCAGTGCTGAAGTCAAATTCTGAGGTGCGGAGTGCGCGGAGCGGGCTTGCGGCGGAGGGCACGGTTGGCGTTTTCAATCGGGAGGGAGTCGCAGACTCTGAGCTCCAGATCCGGGCGAGTCTTTAGGGACCCAGACTCAAAAGGGAGAAGTGGGACTGCCTAGCTTCGGTCAGAGCGAGTGCAGCTTTCTCTCCGAGCTTTGCAGCGGGTGCTGGGACTCAGAGAGGCAGAGCCCCTGGGGACAGGACTGAGAGCCGCCATAACTGCTCTCTCCGGCCCACCCTGTTGATCCTGTGCGACCCACCCGCCCCGCCCAAGCCCTGCACACAGGCATTTGCCGGATAGCCTCAGGCAAACGCCAGATTAGCACCTCCCTAGAGGACAGAAGTTCTCTCACTGCTGACACAGCTGATTCTCATAGCCACGTGGCCTGGAGGTCAAACCCTCCCTGGAATTAGCTACAACAATCAAGATTTAACTATAAGACCACGAACAAAGACCACTAGGGGGTGCACCAAGGAAGCATAACAAAATGCGGAGACAAAGAAACAGGACAAAATTGTCAATGGAAGATATAGAGTTCAGAACCACACTTTTAAGGTCTCTCAAGAACTGTTTAGAAGCCGCCGATAAACTTAATGAGATCTACAAGAAAACTAATGAGACCCTCGATGTTATATTGGGGAACCAACTAGAAATTAAGCATACACTGACTGAAATAAAGAATATTATACAGACTCCCGACAGCAGAAAAGAGGAGCGCAAGAATCAAGTCAATGATTTGAAATGCGAGGAAGCAAAAAACACCCAACCGGAAAAGCAAAATGAAAAAAGAATCCAAAAATGTGAGGATAGTGTAAGAAGCCTCTGGGACAGCTTCAGGCATACCAACATCACAATTATAGGGGTGCCAGAAGATGAGAGAGAGCAAGATATTGAAAACCTATTTGAAGAAATAATGACAGAAAACTTCCCTCACCTGGTGAAAGAAATGGACTTACAGGTCCAAGAAGCGCGGAGAACCCCAAACAAAAGGAATCCAAAGAGGACCACACCAAGACACATCATCATTAAAATGCCAAGAGCAAAAGATAAAGAGAGAATCTTAAAAACAGCAAGAGAAAGAAACTCAGTTACCTACAAGGGAATACCCATACGACTGTCAGCTGATTTCTCAACAGAAACTTTGCAGGCCAGAAGGGAGTGGCAAGAAATATTCAAAGTGATGAATACCAAGAACCTACAACCAAGATTACTTTATCCAGCAAAGTTATCATTCAGAATTGAAGGTCAGATAAAGAGCTTCACAGATAAGGAAAAGCTGAAGGAGTTCATCACCACCAAACCAGGATTATATGAAATGCTGAAAGGTATCCTTTAAGAAGAGGAAGAGGAAGAAAAGGGTAAAGATACAAATTATGAACAACAAATATGCATCTATCAACAAGTGAATCTAAGAATCAAGTGAATAAATAATCCGATGAACAGAATGAACTGGTGATTATAATAGAATCAGGGACATAGAAAGGGAATGGACTGACTATTCTTGGGGGGGAAAGGGGTGTGGGAGATGCGGGAAGAGAATGGACAAAAATCGTTCCTATGGATGAGGACAGTGGGTGGGGAGTGAGGGCGGATGGTGGGGCGGGAACTGGGAGGAGGGGAGTTATGGGGGGAAAAAAGAGGAACAAATGTAATAATCTGAACAATAAAGATTTAATTAAAAAAAAAAAAGCTAACAAGATATCATTTCAAACCCTATGATGTGCCAGTCAATGTTGAAAATCATCCCAGGCCTTGATTCATTCTTTGGTATTATTTATATACCATTAAGGTGTTTCAAAGAACGACATTGATGGTATCAAAATCTATAGTATTATATCATACCTTGAATCTCTCAATGGAAGGTTAGCTTAGGCCATATTTTTATGTATGCTTTTAATTTCTCTATCTCCATTTCTCCTTGTGTTATTTTCTAGGCGTTTTCTAATCCTTTTCTTTAACTTGGATTAACCCATCACGCTTATAATTTACTATTGATATAGTTTAATGAAGGAAACTATTTGATCAGTCTTCCTTCTGAGAATATATAATATAAAAAGAGATATTTGACATTTGCACGTGGTGAATAGCAGCTGTAATAGAGGACAGTGGTTGGTGAAACCACACTTGGGTACTTTAGAAATTTAAAAACCATGAAAAACTCATTGAAGGGAATTCTTATGCATAGGTTCACGAAAGATACATGATTTAATCTACACCTTTTTTCTAGTTATCTATTTGCTTTATTAAATACCACCTCAAGATTGGTAGATTAAACACACACACACACCATTTTATGGTATAGATACGTGAAACTAGAATTCAGACAAGCATAATGGAGGTGTCACACCTGCTCCTCAATGTGTGGTTTGTGAGGTTGCAGCTTGGAGCAGTCCAGTGGCCACGGGGGAGGGCATCTGGGGCTTCCTCACTCGTGTGACAGACTGCGATCAGGGCTCAGTGGGACCTGCCATCTAGGCTACTTACACGGCTTCTCCATCTGGTCAGAGCAGTGATGGCGAACCTTTTGAGCTCAGCGTGTCAGCATTTTGAAAAACCCTAACTTAACTCTGGTGCCATGTCACATATAGAAATTTTTTGATATATGCAACCATAGTAAAACAAAGACTTATACTTTTGATATTTATTTTATATATTTAAATGCCATTTAACAAAGAAAAATCAACCAAAAAAATGAGTTCGCGTGTCACCTCTGACACGCGTGTCATAGGTTCGCCATCACTGGTCTAGAGCTTCGCACAGGGTGGTGACTGGTCAGGTCAGCAGAGCAAGCTTTCTTGGAGAACCAGGGAGAAGCTGCATGGCCATCCATAGCCTAGTACCAGAAGCCCCATTGCAGTGCTCACAGCAGACACAAGTCCACCCAGATTCATGCTAAGGGTATGTTAAGTCAGAACAGTGGAGGGCCTGAGATGTTAGCCACACATTACAAAAATAAGCCAAAGATGATGCCTGTATGTTGGCCCCATGTTTACTTGCATCAGGCTGGGACCCACAGTTCAAAAACCAGCCAGCGCCAAACTCACATTTTTGCAATCCAGTTGTCTTACATATAGCCCAAGGAAGCAGACGTTTTAGCCATTCTGAAACGGACTATTTTGCATATCCCATGGAACTGGTCCCCAAATCTGCTAGCCAGAGATATGTTAAATGCTGGGGCTCTACATGACTACAAGCCAGTACTTCTCTCAGAGTTCTCTCACTCAGAGACTCCTCTTTATGCTGTTGAGAGTCATCTTATGAATAGGTGAGCTCCTCCCCTGATATCTTTCCCTTTGGGGAGTTCTCCTGCCTTCCTCTCTCTACGTAGTGGCCCCTGTGCAAACCTGTCAACCCCTACCCAAAGAAAGCCTGTTATGTGTTATTGCCACCTGGTGGTCATATTTTCAGTTCCCAAATCCTTCAAACTGACTGCATTTATTTGCAAACAAACACGCCTGCCAAAGTGTGTGTGTGTGTGTGTGTGTGTGTGTGTGTGTGTGTGTGTTAGCAGCAGACACAAGGCTTTCTGAATCAGAGAAACAGAGAGCTGATTACTCATAGTAAAATGCAGCAGCCAGAGCCCCAATCCCCACAGAGCAATGGTTATCTGCACATGTACATTTGTTCACAAGGGAGGAACCATTATCTGCACATGTACATTTGTTCACAAGGGAGGAACTCCCACATTGAGATTCTGAGATTTCATAGGGGTTGCTGATACATCTCCCCATCGCCCCTCCAGAAAGGAAAAGATTACTTATAAAACATATCTCTTTGAGGAGGGTGTGGGTTGGAGGAGGGGTTCCTTTCTCTGGTATGTACACGAATGTCTCCAAAGTGGAGAAGAAAATGGCATTATGTCTCTAAATTTTTTGAGAGGATTTTATTTTTCAAACTCTCTGTAGCTTGCAAGGATGTTAGCATAACAAACAGCTTTTGCTCACAAGACCTGGCCCATGCAGAAGCATGAAAATATTTAGGGGGAATTGTTCCCCAAGAGGGTAGAGACCCACCTCCTGAAAAAGGGACCCAGTAGAGGTAGCTTCTCTCTGTCCCATGATGTCTAAGACACAAGGGATTTGAATGAACCCAAAGGCAGTTTGGGCTTCAGTGACCTGGAGTTTTTTTCACTCACAGGAGTGGTAGATGGAATGTGATGGCTTAAAAGTTCTGCTCACCTTGGATTGTCAGCAGGAGCACCTACACATGACATCTTCATCTGTATTAGACTTCTCACATGTAGGCTCATAGGTCTAAGAGCACCTCGATACATAGCTTGTCACAAGCAAAGGCTTCAAGAGAACCAGATGGAAGCTGCTGATTTTCATAACCGACCTTGGAAATCACATGGAATCATTTCTACTGAGCTCAGTTAGTTGAGGTGATTGCAAGGTTGACTAATATGCTACAGGAGGGACATGAACCTCACTTGCCCATGCAATGATTGCCAAAGAAGTAGGGCCATATTTTAGAATTTCCACAATCTTTAAGAATGTTGGAAGCATGTCTGAGAGGAAGCATGTGAGTAAAAGTCCAAAGGTGTACATGCAAAAAAGCTAAGATGTGCCCATTAGTTGTAGTTGCATCTGATGAGAGAACAGTATTAGAGTTGGAACATTAAATAATAAAATAGTAAAAGTAGATTAGGCATGTGATCAGTATTTCTGAATGCCAGGGTAAATGGGTTTGATTCTCTCTTAGGAAATAAAATTTGACCTGTCAAAAATTAATTTAGTAATAAGGAAAATGAGAACGTTGTTAGACTACTATATGGCTTACTTATTTACTCATGTGTTTTTATTATGTTCAGAGATTGGACATAATCGTTGTAGTATATCTCTCTTGGTCTTATCATTCCTGGGATTTTAATAATTTATAAAATAATTAAAATACATCTTTTAGCTAAAAAATTAGAAGAAAATACTATGCTATAACCTATAAATCTTTGCAGAAAATTGTAAGTATTCAATTCAAAGGCATAAAATATAATTGGGAATTTATATATTATTTAATTGCTTGATAATTCAAAAGACTAAATAAAAGTTGGTCTTATTCCAGGGGACTCATAGATAAATGATTTGTAATATTCTCCCCAATTAAGACAGATATGAGCTAACATATTTTGGTGCCCAGACCAGGACAGAGACTTCACTTTAAAGCATTAATTTAACTCTAAAACATATAATTTCACTCATTTTAAAACATGAGAAAATACCCTTTTGTGCAGAAAGGTTGAGGGATTTGCACCTAGACCCAGAGCCAGTGAGCGCTAGAACAGAATTCAAATTCATGCCTCTTTATGCTAAAGCCAGAGCTTTTCCCACCCCATTCATCTGACTGATACATATTCGGTAATGTGGTGGCCACAGATTATTTCTTTTGTATTTTGATGTGTATTGTCACAATTTAAGCCAAAAATATGGAATTAGATGTTAAATTTGTTGGTTCAAGGAAACACAAATTATCCTGTTCTTCTAATGCTAAGTTTTATTCTTTAGAAAACTTCCATCTTTTAAAAATATAAACTGAACATAGGGTGAACTAAGCTCCCCAAATTATCTTCCTCTACATCACTTGTATATAAATAAGAAAGAGGAATATTTCTCAGTAGAGATATTAAAATATACACAAATGACTTATAATTAGAGATGTTAGGATATTTAATAATAAAGAATTTCTATATTTAATTTTAGAGAAGAAAGATCAGTTTAAAGGGAGAAATTCACATAAGTAAAAAGTTTCAAACAGATATAAAAATAGCTACAACAAAGATTTTTAAATAAGATCCACTCTTGATACAGTCAATTAAGTTTGTTGAACTAGTTTCCACATTCCAATTTTTATAGTGAGCTTTTCTATTTAAAAAAATGATTCTTTCCTATCTCTATGGTAAAGAAGCCAGTACCTACAAGTGCCCAGGGAAACTTGATCCAGTTGGTCCAGTCCCATAGTAGGATATATTTTGATTTATTACAAAAGACCCTTCCTCCTCTGGTTGCAGAATGGTCCATTAGGGCAAAGTAGTTCCTGTCCCTGTGCTCTTTTCCATTACTTGGAGCCCTTGATGCTGTAATGTGACTTAGTATCATTTGGCCTAAGTGCAGACACATGGGGAGAATGTACATGATGGCTCAGTGAAAAAGAAAAACAAACAAGCAAAAAACACACGAATGCTCTCTGTAATCTGAAGGAAAATATAATAATAGGACTAACAAATATAAAAGTGGTAAGCGAAATTTGTTAGGATCTCCTCAGCAAAACCACTATATTTTGGAAATATACCAGAAGAGAAAATGCCTTTGAATCTGCAAATGACTTGGAGGAAGGGAAAATGTGTTACTTACCTACCCACTTTCTACTTGAGAGAGGAAACCACAGGAGAAAAGAAGTTTTCTCTTCTCCCCCCAACTGTCCTGTGTGTGGAAAGGTTAGATCAGTAAGTATATGCTCAAAGGAATGGAAGAGATGAAAGAAAGTGCACACTTTTAGATATGTTAATAAAACATTTCCCAGGAATCTGATTTGAAAACTGCAAAGTTTAATGTGGCATATTGATAAAACAATTCTTTCAGATTTTAGAGTCAAAGCTCTGTCTTTTACAAAAAATAAAGACTTTTTAAAAATCTTTTCTTCATGATGCTAAAATAAAACCACTTAAGAGAGTGAAAATCTTAATGAAAGAAATAGATGGAGGAAGATAAGACACAATAAATTTGATTTATATTTTAAGCTTTCAAAGCTTTTCATTTTCCTCTGTGACTCATTTTACTTTAAATTGCAAGATCAAAGATATTAAGCCGTGGGAGTTTTTAGCTCTGATTTTTATCTGAAGCAGAAATGTCACTAACTTCTTTAAGAAAGGCTGAGAAGGCTTTCTCATTTGGTAGTAAACATGTGCATTTTAAAGGGAAAATAACAGCTTCTACCATAATTATTATATATTTGCACTTAGGTCTAACATCTAAAATTGTTCTGAATATTCATCTTTTAATATCTGTGAAGAATTGGTTAATTATAATCTCAACTAAGTCTCTTCCAACTGGTAAAATATATAACAAATATTTTTATTAGTCCTTATATATTAAAAATAGTAATAATAGTAATATTGAAATATACTAAAATTATATGGTCACATGTTTCACTCTCTTTGGCTATAAATAGCATATTCAGAAGACATTTGTTAAAGAATATTTGAATATATAAGTATTTGAATATTGTAAATCTTGTAATTATATGTGTTTAATAGTTCTTAGATAAATCTAGATCTCTTCCTCCCCATTGCTACTTACCTAGTCCAGGCCATCATCATTTCTGGTTGGGAATGCTGCAGTAAACTCAGTCTCTTGTTCCTTGCTAAAAAATGCTTACTGACTTCCTACTGGCTTTCAGGATGAAGTGTGTGAACTCTTTTCAGCAGGGATTGCAGTTCCTCATGGTCCAATACCTGGTTGTCTCTCCAGGATTCTTCTCTCCTTCCTTAACTCTTCCCACTGGACACTCAGTTTCAGAAATGCCTACTCCTGTTGACACATTCAACATACCAATGGAGTCTCATCTAGCTAAATTCCCCACAGTTCCTGAAACCTCAGTATATAGACATTGATGTTCTGTGACACCTGTGTTGACCCTCTCATCCACTCTGTATTGGGATCATTCCTCTGGGCTGCCCCAGCACCTTAATAGTTTATACTCTTGTCCATATTTGATTGAATTATGAGCCTCTCAGGGATTGGGACTCATCTGCCAGGCAACTGGCATAAGGTAAGGAAATGGACTCTCATGCTATAGATGCTCAGTGAATATTTATGGGACTGGAAACAATTGCTGAAATCACTTGTAGAAAATATAAACATCACTTTATATATATATATATATATATATATAATTGATTTTTTTTACAGAGAGGAAGGGAGAGGGATAGAGAGTTAGAAACATCGATGAGAGAGAAACATTGATCAGCTGCCTCCTGCACAACCCCCACTGGGGATATGCCCTCAACCAAGGCATATGCCCTTGACCGGAATCGAACCTGGGACCCTTCAGTCCGCAGGCTGACACTCTATCCACCGAGCCAAACCAGTTAGGGCTAAGCATCACTTTAAAAAAAAAAAAAAAAACTTAATTATATTCTGGAATGTTCACTTTATTTGCATCTTCAATGGCTATTTTCCTTCTTAAAATCTAGATCTTAAGTTTCTTGTACACAAATGCCATTCAATAATTTTCTCTGGTGCTCTAAATAATTATTGTAATCTTGAACTGGAATTGGTACTCAACTTTTGACAAATTTAAATATAAAATAAATAAATAGCCCGGTGCCGGGGTCCAGCCCCAGCAGGTCCAGGGGCCCCCAAAGGTGTGGGCAGAGTCGGCGAAGAAGGAATGACAAGGAGGCAGCGTTCAGTTGATCAGCAGCCTAGCCAGGATCTCTAGCCAGGATCTCCAGCCAAGTTCTGGTCTGGATCTCCAGCGAAGTTCTGTGTCCATGTTCTCTTGCTAGGTTCTCCAGCCAGGTTCTCCAGCCAAGTTCTGGTCTGGATCTCCAGAGAGGTTCTGCTCTGGATCTCCAGCGAAGTTCTGGTTAGGATCTCCAGCCAGGTTCTGTGGCCATGTTCCCTCGCTAGGTTCTCCAGCCAGGTTCTGTCACCAGGTTCTAGTCAGGTTCTCTTGCCAATTTCTGTAGTCAGGTTCAGTCCAGGATCTTTTGCCATGTTCTCTCCAGCGTAGTTCTTCTGTCTCTAGGTTCTGTGTAGGTTCTGTGTTCTAAGCTCTGTCTTCTCAGTTCTGAGTCTTGCTGTCTTGTTACATCTGTATTTATACCAGTTGATTCAATCCTATCAATCTCTATTACAAAGGTTAGGGCGTTTCTTATCTCCATTCCAGGGAGTAAAGATTATGTAGCTTAAGCATGATTGTTCGTAGTTAAAGTGATTAATTACCCGCCTGGCACTTAGTTGAGGGGTTTTATTCCCTCCCTAACTTCAGGGGAAAATCCCTACCTGGGGAAACAACCTTTCTCAGAGACCTTGGTTAAAACACATAGTGCCAAGAAGGTGAGCAAACATATTAAGAACAGTATGCCATATATGCCAGGTCCCTTGAAACAGCAAGCATGGACCGGCTCCCGGCAGCCCGGCTGGTGTTGCTCAGTGGTTGAGCATTGACCTATGAACCGGGAGGTCACTATTCTATTCCAGGTTGGGGCACATGCCTGGGTTGCGGGCTCCGCCCTCACCCAGTGTGGGGCATGCAGTAGGCAGCTATCAGTGATTCTCTCTCATCACTGATGTTTCTATCTCTCCCTCTCTCTTCCTCTCTGAAAGCAATAAAAATATATTTAAAAATAAATAAAATCTGTAAATTGTAACTGTCCTCACCCTGAAAGTATTTTTCATTGCACTGTATTTGGTTTTTATTGCTGACTTCACATCTTTATCTTGTTCAGTATACTTCTTTTCTTATATTCCAAAGTACTTTGAGTTGTTTTCCTATGTTTAAGAAACAATTTTCACAGAACAAAAGTTTCATCATTTACTGTGATTTAATTTAATTCATTCACATGAATATATTTTTAGGCATATTGGGTTAATTCTCTATTGGTACATGTATTTGGTAACATACAAATACAGTTTATGGGGTCTTATAATAACTAAGAATTAATAACAAAATTAACTCTAAGCTATTCTGTAGAAATAAAAAATGGAGAAAGTTTATAAAAAGGCATGAACTCATAAATATCATAAATTTTACTTTGAGTATAGTGGACTCATATGTTTGAACAGTGTGATTGGTGGGAAGAAATATATGATGTTTAAAGATAATTTAATACTTTATTGAGAACTTTCTGATGGAGCTTGTTATTCCTTTTTATTATAAATATTCATCTAAACAGTGTCATTTGTTATAACATTCTAAAAATGTATCAAATTAGTTCATCAAATTACTTTTATATAAATGTTTGCACAAATATGATAAGAGGGGACAATTTTTATTTTCAAGATTATTCATATGAAACATTATTTGGCTTGAATAGCTCAAACATGTAAAAGAACTCTAGTCTCTTTATAATGATTCCTTAATTTAAACATAAATGGAATGACTTACAGAGCATCTCACCATAAGGGTTAACACAAAAGAGCTCAAAATGATACCTAACTTATCTAGCTAAATAACTGAATTTCCAATTTAATTATACCTAGAAGAGGAATTTTAGCAGAGATTAAAGTGTCTCTGTTTGCATGTCTTGGGATGTTAAAGAATATGAAAGCATATTCTGAGTTTTGCACACAATCTTAACTGGAACTTACTAAAGGAAAAATAGTTCCCAAATAAAGAATAAGTCTAAATACATGGTAAATTGTAGAAAATAAAAACAGTGTGTTTCTATGATGTCAGATAGTAAAGCAACGTTTCCAGAAGGAAATAAACAAGCAAAAAATAATATCTACATCAAGAGGAAAGCCAAAAACAAAAGCAAATATTAGTATTTTTATGCAAACATTACTTATTGCTATTATTTGCAGTTTTAAAAGCAATATGTTGGAGGTTTTGGAGTAATGTTTACATATTTGTAAGCATGAAACATTATAAATTGGAATCGTCACTTTTGCTTTCATAAAGGAATTATACATGTATACATATATATTTCTTTTTTGAAGGAGTATGCCACTTTTTAAACAGCAAAGTTTATTGTAAGCAGTAATTATGGTACTTGTAAAGATCAATTATATTTCACTATCCCTATTTACTTATATTGTCATGAAAATTGAAATATTCAATCATGAGAATTGTGTATGTATGGCATATGGTATTCAATAAGGAGAGAACAAATACCTTTTTAAATTACTCACCCTTGAGTTTTGTAGCTCTGCTTTATGAATGCATTTATAAGTCAATGGTCCTATTTCTTAAGGTGATGAATAACAAATGTTTATCTAAACCCTGGGCTATTTACTAACACATACATCAAAAGTTAGGCATCATACAATTATAGAGGGTGACTTTCATAACCGCACAAACCAAAGAACCATTACTTTACTGCTGATATGCAAATTTCAAAGTGCAAAAACAATTTATGAATATCAAAAATAATTATCCCCTTTGTTTTATTTTGAATCTTTGAAAACGTTTGTTTTTAAAAGTCTTTTATAAATGTATTTATACATTGTTTAAGCCAAAATACACTCAGTTGCATTATACACTTGTGTATTAACAATGTTCGAAAAGGCTCCAAAACTTTATTAGTGAATTCCACTGAAGTATCCAGCCAAGAATCATGTCTCTTTTCATATTCTCAATTTACAAAATAACACTTACATAAACGAGATTTTGCAAGTCTGCCTAACGAACAGCCCTCAAATGTGGAGCTGTTGGCACATGGCTTTTTGCTTTCTTGTTCAGTGACCTGTGAGTCATCAGTGGCTTCCAAGTGCCCTGTGGGGTCAGCGTGGCTTTTCTCCAGGCTGCAGACCACAAGTTATGCCCGGCACTTCTCCATGTATTTCTTATTCTGTGACCCGTGCTGAGGGGTCAAGGGCTCCTTATGGCAAAAGCCTCTTACGGTGGCTGGCAGAAGGGAAGGCTGGCAGAACTTGCAATCGACTTCCAGACTTCAGCTATGAAATGGTGCTTTGTCACTTCCATTGGACAAACAAGTCTCATGACCAAAACAATGGTCTATGAGGCAAGGATCTGTTCTTCATCGACAAGGAAGACAGGAAAGAACAGGGAATGGAGGAGGGTTTGGAGTAAATGCTACTACTTACCACAGTGCTCTGGAATATACTAACAATGTGGTGTACTTGACGCATCAGCAATATAGCTTTGCAGGTAGCTTTCTATATCTCCATAAAAGCTACTGATGGCTTCTTTGAATTTAACACAGATTTGACTAAAGATCGCTTACTATTTAATATTCACTGAATGAGAAAATACTTGGATTCATTTTCTTAATTGAATATGTGAACTTGAATAAGCTTTTATTTTTCATGCTTTACATTGGCACTTACATTGGCTATGTAAAAATATGTGTTTTATATATGTTTTGGTATGGCATTATATATTTTGAAAAGACAAATGTCCCTGTGAAGTAAATGTAATATAAATTCATGAAATATGTGCTTATAAGCATATATTTTGTACTTTGTATTGAAAAAACTAATTATATTTTAGTCATCTATATATTATTGTTCTTCATAGTAGTCAAAATTTTGAACAGTTCCTTGATATCTTCATGTAAAAAGTATATATATGTATATATATAAACCTTTCTGCTTTATTTTACTAAAGTGAGGAATAGCAGGCATATTTCTGTAATTAATATTAAAATCACAGAAATTACCATAAAAGTCTTAGGAACAATTTTTTAAAATTATACATCAGAAGTTAATATTTCACTTTGTTACACCCCTATTAATATTGCTTTAAAGTTTAAAGGACCACCATAAAAACAATTATTATACCATTTTGCAGAAAAGAAAAATACTGAGAACTTAATTATTAAATAAGCTAACCTGTAATATTCATAGCATTTAGTTGTGTGTTTTATTTAACTTTTAAAAAATAATTATCACTCCAAGAAGATTTCCATCAGTTTCAACTCTTTCTCTGTTTAGACCTATTGAGGAAAACAACAAAACACTAGGTACGTTCTAATTACCAGTTGCCCTGAGAATTTTTAAATTCAGATATCAACAAAAGTAAAATAATTGAAAGTGGTCAGTAAAGAGCTTATTACTAATTATTACTAGTGATCTATGACTAACTTGTAAGAAATCACATTACACAAATTAATTTAAAAAAAAAAAGGAGCTCAGCTGAATAGACCACTATAACAATGAGGGACAATAAAGTTTTACATGTATTTTAGCGGCCATATTTTTTAATCCTGATGCTGATTTGGCAATTACTACAAAATCATAATAGAAAATAAATTTAAGTAGACAGATATTCGATGAGGGATATTTGCAGTTAGCAAGAGTTCATTTTTATGAAATGAAGATTTGGAATAACAAAAAAATCTACAAATAAACTATTGTTTGTAAGGTATTATCTCTGTTGAAAAGTAAAGCAGGCTCATGGCCGAAAATATATTAGGGCATAATAAGTTCATGTACATAGAAGAGATGAGGGCTTTATTATAATAATATCTTGCATTTAGATGGCATATTACAGTGAATAAAGTATATTCACATGCATTATTTTGAGGGTCACTTGGTAAGACCTCAAAATATCAAGGGAAGATAGATTTGGTAAGTTTATTCACATTTTATAAGTCACCCACCTAGGTTAAGAATAAATAAAGTATTCAAATCAGACTACAGTGATGAGTGAGACCAATGGCTCTAAACCAAACATTATGATGTAAGTCCAGAACTCTTTCCACTATTTTAAAGATGCTAGTAGACACTTATTGAATATCTATAGCACACCCATTTTCATTCAGTATTTTTTATCATGTAGCAATTCTATGGGAAATCTATCTTGAACAAGTTAGAAAATGAAATTTGAGAACTCAAATAACTTGTCAGTACTTGATGAAAACGATTTCAATTTGAAGGCATCTTACTCTTTCCTCACTATGTTTTTTTTTGTACCCAAGAAGATCTGGAGTTTGAAAATCATAATATGAACATAAAATTGGGAAAATTTTGCATTTTTCTACTAATTTTGACATCTTATACACAGTAATTTTGACTTTTTAAAATCAGTCTCTATTGCTTCTGTTTTCATTAATTTTCCCTGCCAGTAACTGTTACCTTTTTATATTTGAGTATCCATTTTATTGATTCTTTTTGAGAGGTACAAGTTTTGTTATCAAAAATCCTAATTACTATCATATCATTATAAAGAATATACACATACACATACATGGTCACACACACACAAATATATAGCACACACATTAAATGACATAAATATCCTGGGGTCCAATCTTAGATATATTATCTCTGCAATAGTTTTTGCAATAGTTTCAGAATATTAATGCCTTGAAATGTTTGTTGTACTTTAATTTATTTTAATCATATTTTAGCAAAAAAAGTGTCCATGAAAGCATTATTTAAGAATATATTGTTTCTTTAGAAGAAAATGCTCAAACTTCATCTTTTTATGACATATACCTAATAATTTCTAAAAACTACTTCCAAGTGACTATTTTTTTTTCTAAGCTACATGGTGAATCACTGCTAGATGATCTTATAGAAGTTTGGATCAATGTTGCTAAATATATGTATTTATAGATGTTTCAGAGAAAGAGATTGCTTTTCCCAACAGATCTCTAATGCAAGTAATCCCTGAGGATTGAAACAAGTTGTTTATATTTAAGCATCATATACTTTATAACTCAAGTTCCCCATAGATATATATGGACCCCATCACTTGGTCTCCAGATTATGAGAGAGCCCTTTTTTTACAAAAACAGCAAAACATGTGTGAACCTCTTGACATCATCGGCCAACTGCCTGAGGTACTCCGATAAACAATGTGACTGTTGTCCCGGTCGGGGTATGGGGTTGCTACTGTTCACATAGTTGCTCTTGGAAATGTGCTCTGCTCCAGAGTTTCCAGAAGCTGAAACATTGAAGGGAAGAGTTGCTCATTTTCATTCCTGAAAAGTTATCCTAGCTGATATATTACATATTAAATACTTGAGCCCCAATATCCAGAGGGCATTGGTTCCAGGACCCCCAATAAATGTAAAAATGCTGCTCGGATGCTGAAGTCCCTTATATAAAATAACACAGAGTTTTTATAGAGCCTATGCACATCCTCCTGTATACTTTAATTCCTCTCTAGATTTCTGTAATACCTTATACAATGTAAATGTTGTGCAAGTAATTGTTATACCGTATTGTTTAGGGAATAATGACCAGGAAAATGTGTGTGCATGTTTATTACAGACGCAACTATCATAGGCCTAAGGTGTATAAGATGACATTTTCCCCCCAAATATCCTTCATCTGTAGTTGTTTTAATCTGTGGATACAGAACCTGCTGATAGGTGGATACAGAGGGCAGACTGTTGTTAATAGTCTCCATAACTTTCTATTTAATAATCAGTTGATAGTAGGGTATTGAAATCACATGGGGTTTACACACACACACACCCATGCTATGCTTCTACCCTTATATACACCCTAACAAAATATGACACTGAAAACGTCTTAGTAACAAATAAGTTTTAGAACCCTAAAGGCCATTTATGGGAGGAGCCAAGATGTGTTCATAACTAGAGGTTCTTTGTGGGGAAAGGGAAAGGAGATATAAAAGGAATGGGGCAGTAAAGGGAAGACAGACTAATCTGAAACCATGCCTCACTGTTTCAGTAGTGCATCACTGACTTGCACGGATACAGAGAAATCTTGCCCATGAAATTTACCAATACTTAGAGCAGAGAAACTAGGTAGCACTTAATAGTAATGGCGTCTACTTAGATCAAAGAGTTAGCTGGTTTGCTCGACTCATTCTTAATTGTAGAGAAGGAATTAGAACTTTTGTCTCCTTATGTCTAGTTCATTGTTCTTTCCATCACATCATACTCTGGGTGTTATGGGGTTTCATTGTGCATGGGATAATATCTGATATAATAAAAACCTAATATGCTAAGTGTCTGATCGTCTGTTCAACCAATCAAAGCGTAATATGCTAAGACTGCTCAACCGCTCACTATGACATGCACTGACCACCAGGGGGCAGACACTCCAAACAGTAGGTTAGCTTGCTGCTGAAATCCAGCCAATCAGGACTGAGACAAATGGGCCAGACACACCCTGGAGCCCTCCCAGGGCCACTTTTTAGCTGGCCAACCTCCCGTGTCCCTCCCTGCCCCTGATTGTGCAACAGTGGGCTCCCTCAGCCTGGCCTGCACCCTCCTACAATCCGGGACCCCTCAGGGGCTGTCAGAGAACCAGTTTTAGCCCGATACCACAGGCCAGACTGAGGGACCCCACTGGTGCACAATTTGTGCACGAATTTGTGCACTGGGCCTCTAGTATTTCAATAAATGACATATAAAGTTCATTTCAACTCTGAGACAATTAATATTTGACTTAATCACGATTTAATACTGTCAAATGATTGTATGTGGTACAAAATACAGAATAAAACTAAAGTTCACTCTTTGTAATTCTACATGGGTTTAAAGGTATCATTATTATATTAATGAAATATCTAATAAAATTATAAATGCTCTTTTCTCATAAAAAAAGCATAACAGGAAAAAATGTATAATCCCAGCTTCCAGAACCCTGTACGTTTTGACTTTAATCATAAGCATTTTGCTGTGAACAGGACAGAGTTATAGAAGATAGACACTGTGACACCCTGCAGACAACTCATGTCACAGGACTCTGTTTGAAATTTGAAGCATTTTAATGGATAATATTTTTTAACCATGGTGGAAATGATCAGAATGTAATCTGGCACAATTACTAGCAGGAGATAATCTAAGAATAGAAACTTGAGCATTTCATTTAATTGGAAAATACAGTGTTAAGAGTTGTATTGATGATTTAAAACCCATGTCATATGAGAAATATGGATAACGCTCTATGTGGCCTCTTTGATTGCCATTTGGCTCCCAGAAGAAGAAATACTGCAGCTGATCTCTTAGTAACTGAATAGATATTGTACTATCAAATTTAATAAATGGAGTAATGATTTTAAAAAACACTGATGATCATATTTCATGATATCATTACTATAGCAATGATTTTGTTACATGCCAAGTTAGAGAACGTGTACATTTTCACATTGAAAAGCTACTAGTCATGAATCAGAAAACAGAGCATTCATTTATATATTGCCATTTGGAAAAAATCCAACTCCTTAAAATTGTGCATGCTGAACTATGAGGAAAAAAAAAACGTTATACATAATATTACAGATCAAAGGCTACTATAGAAATTGATGAAGGAATTAGCATGCATGCAGGGAGAAAAGTAAAAAACAAAATTGTTTCTATCTACACAATTTAAGTAAGAATAAACTAATAAAAACATGTGTCAATGTAAATGATATTCATATATATTTCCAAAAATACATATTTATATGTTATGTAAATGTTGGAGCTTATAAGAAGATGAAATAAGTTTTTTGATTACTAAAGAACAGTTATAGTCCAATGCCATGCATGACAAATATGATTATATGACAATTTTTTAAGTTTTGACATCATCTAGATTATAAATCTTGGCCAACTACCATGTTTTAAGCTTTATCAAACATGTGGAGAAATAAATTATTTTTCTTGTTCTTTATTCTCAAAATGTATTAAGTTTTATGAGATAATTATGTCTTTTATAAGAGGAATATCATAGAGCAAAATATGATTGGTGTAAGAAAAATTCTTATTATAGATCACTAGTAGTTAGTACTAAAGAAAGGATCATAAAGCCAGAAAATTATTATTTTAAATCATATTTAAAATTAGAAAACTTGGAATGGAATTAAGAAATTAAAATGGAATTATAAAAACTAGGGCCAGAACTATCCATATCTATCTATCTATCCATCTGTCTATCATCTATGTATATTTCTTGAATTTGCATACACTAGAACATCCTTAAGCATAATATTGATCATAACATTTTCAGAATATTTTTGTTTAAACTCATGGTCATTTGATATGTTTTACATTTGTTTATATTTATCCAGTTCTTGGTCATGTGCAGATGATTTAATGAGGATTGGGTATTTTTTCTAATTATATTATCCATTTTTTATTTATTCAGAAAATATATTAAACTAATTCCACATGCCAAGCAGAGTGTAATTTTGGGGACAGAGAACAAAACAGATATGCTTTCATCCCTCATGTAGCTTTCTTTCTAGTGAGGCAAACTAACATTAAGTAATCACACAGGTAAATGTATTCTTTAAAATTAAGATAAATCTTTTGAAGGAAAATTAAAACTACCAAAATCTAGCCATGCAAAGTAAAATATATAGCCATTTATTTCTCTGAAAAAATATAGAACATTATATTTTGATTTATTTCAATGCATTTTATCTTGCTGGTTAATAGGGTTTTACTCTTTACCAACTTTACTATTGAAAACAATACTTGAAACTTTTGTTTTGCTTTTAGTAAATTACTCCTTAACAACGCATCACCCTGAAAGTGTTCCTGTAATTTTCAATTATGTCTGCATTACCATTTGGAAATAGTTACAGGTGCTTTCTAATAAATATCTTAAGTAAAATAGTAGATTTGTGTCCTGGCTGGTTTGGCTCAGTGGATAGAGTGACAGCACTCAGACTGAAGAGTCCAAGGTTCGATTCTGGTCGGGAGCATGCACCTCAGTTGCAGGCTTAATCCCAGGCCCCAGTTCGCAATGGGTACAGGAGGCAACCAATCGATGTGTCTCTCTCACATGGATGTTTCCCTCTCTCTCCCTCTCTCCGATCCTTCCACTCTCTCTAAAAATCAATGGAAAAATATCCTTGAGTGAGGATTAATAAAACAAACAAACAAAAAAAGATTTTTAAGCATACATAAAAATCATATGATATTGGTCTTTAATAATAGTTTACTATAACTACATTCAAACTCTACTGAGAATTTTTATTCCATTTTATTTTATTTTTAAAATATATTTTGTTGATTTTTTACAGAGAGGAAGGGAGAGAGATAGTTAGGAACATCAATGAGAGAGAAACATCGATCAGCTGCCTCCTGCACATCTACTGGGGATGTGCCCGCAACCCAGGTACATGCCCTTCACCGGAATCGAACCTGGGACCTTTCAGTCCGCAGGCCGACGCTCCATCCACTGAGCCAAACCAGTTTCGGCTTTTATTCCATTTTAATCTGGTCAGCTGTTCCTGTGGCTTCATTTTTTTCAACAAAGAAAATATATAAGATTAATACACCAGAAAATATGATCTTCTATTGACACTCTAGTTAATGATAAGTCAATTACAGAGTAAAGAGAGCATAAATTCTACTACACTATTTTATAAGCAGAAATTAAATAGATATTGGTGTTACAAACATATAAATTAAACTATATAACTATATTCTGGATAAGTGGATCTAAGTAACATTTTGTTGATTAATCAATCAATATAATGTAAATAAAAGCAAATTTACCACTATTTTGTTTTTAATTTTGAAAACAGGCTACCGATCTAGTTAAAACAGAACAATAATAACCCTTATAATCTTAATAAAAATTTCATGTCATTTTCACAAGCTTTAATAAATGTTCTCACTATTGGCTAATATTGTGTGGCTAATGGGAATGTGAGTTAACTACAGCTGCTCATTTCAACCGAGATTTCACAGTAGAAATAAGAAAAGACATTTGCCTCCTAGGTACTTACCAATTTCATTAGAAGTGATGGCATTGTTTTGCAGTATTGAGATTCTTAGGTGATGAAAAATACTGATTGCTTCTTCTTTGTAATGTAGCAATAGTTCATGTCTTGGAACTAGTTCTGTTGTCAAAGTGAATAATATTTTAATATATAGGTATGGCCTTATTCTTCCAGATAGAAAGAATGGAATGAATGTTGACATTAAGGGAGTCTGTTATCAGTCACTTGAGTAGTGTTGATACCAAATTTTTCTGATGATGTGTTTGCATTTCATGTAAGATTCTGGAAAAGAAAATCAGAGGCTGAAATGTGTGCACAATATCTCTCTCTTCGGTAAATTTGTGCAAGCCTTGAATCATATATTCTAGCAAAGCAGGAGGGCTTGTTGGAAAATGGGCCTTATTGGAAACTACATTTGAAATTATATTGTTTTTGCAGAGCTGTTATAGCTCTAGAAATATGTTTGATGTAATAACCATGCTGTTGGTGTCTAAGCCTTCATAAACTCTAATCTTCAGGCAGCACTGAAATCACCAAATAGATTTTTGCCAAATCAAAAGTCTAGTTCTAAGTATAACTGTGCTCATTATGAAATTAAAATCTACTAAAATAATGCTTCCGTATCTACAGCATTCATAATATTTGCCCATGCAATCATTTGTTCAAAATTTGGAGTATTAACTGTGTGTCCTTATAGATTTAGAGAATTATTGAAAGACAATGACCTTCTTATCAAGTTGGTCCCTTTATAATAGCAAAGGTAAAAATAAACACAGCTAACATATAGGAAATGTTAAACATCAAATGATGCCATCAAATTTTCAGGTCTAGGAAAAATAAACATCAAGGCAAGGACAATAGAAATAAGAGACAAAGGACTATATTAAGTTTTGTGCATACTCTAATGATAGAAAAGAAAGGTTATGGGTACTTAGGCAACTTTATAGTACTTAAGAGAGCTTGTGGACCGCCTTTGAACAAAATACCGCATGCAAAATTAACTCAGTGAGAACAGCATTGGCAGCACCATTGGTTTGGATAGTGAAAATTATTCTTACTAGTTAATAAATTTGCCCATTTTTTCTTGCTATTATGAAAGAATACAGAAAGAAATATAGAGAAATAAATACCCTCTGAGTATTTAAGTGTGCAGAAAACATAAAAGAACTTCATAAAAATGAACAAAACATTGGAATCAGTAAAATTAGTAGTTTGAAAATGTGCTGTGGAAATGAATTTTCCTAGGATATTAATAGAATGAAGATTATGTTAACTCATTCTCACAGTATATAGTTTTCAAAATGTTAAAAAATGCACATGGCAACACAAGATAGCTGGGAAGTCAAAATATTCAGTATAACAATGCATATACAATTTTTTCTAACATATGAAAAAGGCTATTAGGGTAAAGCTATTAGCAATGTAAAATTAAAGGAAAATATGATTTAATAAATAAAACTTCTACTTAATTATTTTGACATTCATTTTAAAATTTTATTTTTATTGTTGAATGTATTACATACATCCCCTTTTCCCCATTGCCTCCTACATCCCACTTCCCCCTCCCCCAACCCAGTCCTTCACCTCACTATTGTCTGTGTCCATGGGTTATGCATATATTCATATAAATTCTTTGGTTATTCTCTTCCCACCCACCCACCCTGCCTTCCCTCTGCGATTCCTCAGTCTGTTCCATGCTTCTAGGTCTCTGCGTTTACTTTGTTCACCCGTTTATTTTGTTCTTTAGATTCTACATATGAGTGAGATCATCTGCCACTTGTTTTTCTCTCACTGTCTTATTTCACTTAGCATAATCATCTCCATTTCCCTTCAGGCTGTCTCCAATGGTAATAGAGCCTTCCTTTTTTACAGCTGCATAGTATTCCATTGTGTAAATGTACCACAGCTATTTTATCCACTCATCTACTCATGGGCACTTGAGCTGTTTCCAGATCTTAGCTATTGTAAGTATGGCTGCTATGAACATAGGCATGCATACGTTCTTTTGAATCAGTGTTTTGTGTTTCTTTGGATATATATCCAGAAGTGGAATCACTGGGTCCAAAGGCAGTCATCAATAAATCAACAAACAACAAGTGCTGTTGAGGATGTGGAGACAAGAGAAGTCCTGTGTACTTTTGGTGGGAATGCAGGCTTGTGTAGCCACTGTGGAAAACAGTATGGAATTTCCTTAAAATATTTAAAAAGTAAGCTATATTTAAAGTATTTTCCAGGAAGAAAGCTACTACTATGTGAAATCAGCAGTATACATCCCCAGAAGACAAGGAAATGAATGCCTCTTGGAGGGGAAATCTACTTGGTACACTGCAGTATCTACTATTGTCAACCACTTGTGCTTCATATCACTTGCTTATTAACATAAATTCAACCCATGTGGATATGCTTTTCCAGAACTTATCAAAGTAAAATGGGTGTGACCTATGGGCAGGCAAAATTGTAGGGTTGAATAAAATAGGGATATGGCCATCTGTTCATGCAACTTACTTTTGCCGTCTGAGCCTGCATGCTGAGTCCTAAGTACACATATCCATATCCAGTTTATAGAATGCTGATGGGTCTACCTGACATTATAGGTTGGTGGGTCTGAAATGATTCAACTTGTGATACTCAGTGTTATATAGTCACTTAATGTTCCATGGTCAGATGCTCAGTTTCCGCCTGGTTCAGAAATACCCCAAGAGCTACCTTTTTGAAAGATGTTTATTAATCTTCTGCAAATGGCTTGGTCTTGCCTCATAACCCAAGGGGTGTATGTTGTGTTTCTCCTATTTAGGACTGCATCAACTCACCTCCATACTGAAATTCACCAGTATGGTGAATGAGCTCCTTTCAGAACCTGCAGAAACCTACCAGATATAGTGTATGGTAGCAGATGAGAGATGCTACATGTACTAGCAATCACTCAATTTATTAGAATCTATTTAATTTCTATAGGGACCAGATTAGCAAAATAGATAGGAATATGAGAGGATTACCACTTCTGCACATTGTGTAAGGCCAGTCATCCCATTACCCCCCAGGTTGGGATGCTGGTTATGATTGATCAGGGAGATGTTTGTATACTTAGGGAATTTAGAAAATATTTGTGTCATGAATACAGAGATTAAGGTAGGAAGTGTAGAGAATTGAGAAATGTAAGCAAATGCACAATAAATAACATGCCACATTTCTATAGATGAAGTTTTAAAATATATGATTTGTTTTACATATGTAATACCTTAATAATTAAGAAAAAAACTGAAAAAAATAAATTAAATATATGATTTTTTTAGAGAAAACAAAAATTATATTTCAAATGGAAGCAACGTCGTGTTGTTTCATTGTGAATGCCACAGTAATTTCAAGTAATTATTAATAAATTGTAGAAAAAAAGTATTCAATACTTAACAAGAAAATGCATACTTCACAAGAAGTACCATGTTAAAAATATAGCATAAATAGAGAGCAGGCAACAGCTCTGGTGGTGGTGGGTGTTAATATTTAGAACCTTGCAATACAGATTATTTAATAAAGTCATAAAGGTAAGAATAATTGATTAGGATGGAAAACTTCCTTTTAAAACCCATCATATTGTTTACTCTAACTGCCTTTACTTTTGGTTGCACATCTTTTATTTTTATCTTCTTACCCTTCTTTGCTTTGTATCTCTGTCCAAACAATTACAAATGGCAAAAGACATGCTTATCCCTCAAAACTTGAACTTATACCTTGTTTATCTTAAATGAAAATGATAGATGATTCTTCAGTTTAAGAGCATCTGAAACTCCTTGACTGTTGAAACTATATCTCACATTGAAAACTATTCGATGAATACAAATGAAAACAAACAAACACACACACATTTGAGGATTTAAAAGGAATAAATTTTGCAGTTCTAATATAATCTTAAAAATCCAATGCAAATAAGTTTTGTACATAGATAAATGTTTACTGAATTCATTGAATCGGATTGTGTCTGCTGCCTAGGTTTAGAATAATGTTTTTAGGTTTTATTTTACTATTTAGAATAGATAGCTTAGTAAAATACTGTGTCTTGCACTAATGTGAATAGACACATCTACTTTTGAAATTTGTGTTTGATAAATGGTAATCTGTTATCCACTCTTTTCCTCCAGACATACTGTCCAAATGTTCTTTCACAACTTAATATTAAACAAACTATCTTAATAGCATTGCTTTTTAATATTTTCTTTGTACATATATTTATTTTACTGACTTTGCAAAGCCTTATACATGCCAAAATGATGTGTAATGCTTTATTTTACATAAGCAGAAAAATAATTCTCTGATAGTTGATTTTTAATGCTTCTTTTAGGTGATTAGATTAAAATAGTAAATGATATGACCTCAGTACTTATTTTTAAAACTATGTGTAAAGGCATTGATCTCTGGCAATTTTATTTTAAATAATAGGAGGCTTGCAATTAATTATGAGGTTGCTTACACATCATCTTTTCTAGCATACAAAATAAAGGCTATCATTCCTTAATTCACTTAGAAGAAGACAATCCTATATAATAAAAGCGTAATATGCAAATAAATCAAATGGCAGAATGACCAGTCGCTATGATGTGCACTGACCACCAGGGGACAGACTCTCAATGTAGGAGCTGCTCCCTGGTGGTCAGTGTGCTCCCAAAGTGTGTGTGTGTGGGGGGGAGGGGCGGGGGGGGGGGGCGGGTGCTCAGCCAGAAGCCAGGCTCATTCTGAAAAAGGCAAAACCATATAAACAATAAATGATCAGTGGTTGTCAGTGTTTCCTTGTCAGGGTGGGGCATGATGCCTAGGTCAGACAAGAGAATTTTAGGTCAGTGAAACTATTCTGTATTATATGGTAACTAGTGTCCCAGTGCACGGATTTGTGCACATTGAAAGGAAATTAATTAGAAGGAATATTTTAATATCTCTATACGCATCTTGCTAATGAAAAGAAATTAGGATTCTACCATGTTTTCTATCTGTCTACTCCAGGGATTCTGTGAGGATCAAATGAGATGATGCACAGGAAATGTTTCACAAACATTTGGTTTAACTGTAAAATGTTTGCACCTGGTTATAAAGCAAGTCAGGTTTTGGGCTGAAGAAACTCCAAGAAGGCTAGTCGCTAGGGAGAGGAAGCCAGGCATTACTATGTGATATCAATACCCAGCACCCACAGCGACCATTTCTGGGCTGGGCTGGGCTGGGCTGGGCTGTGGGCTGCATTTTGTGCCATGGGGTCTTGGCAGTATTGGCTGCGATTTGGTGGGGTGTCACTCTGGGGTGGTGGTTGGGCCTGTGTCCCACTTGGGAAAGCCAGTGTTGGTTTATCAGCACCGGGACCATGGTGCCATTTATTTTTAAATGGCCAGTGTGCGTCATGGCTGTTCCTGCATTGATTGTCTGCCCCCTGGTGGTCAGTGTTCATCATAGCTACTGGTAAGACAGATGCACACTTAGCCTTTTATATAAAACTAGAGGCCCGGTGCACAAAAATTTGTGCACTTGGCGGGGAGGGGGGCTCCTTCAGCCTGGCCTGTGCCCTCTCGCAGTCTGGGACCCCTCGGGAGATAACGACCTGCTGGCTTAGGCCTGCTCCCGGGTGGCAGAGGGCAGGCCCAGTCCCTAGGTGCAGGCCCTGGTCGGGCTCAGAGCAGGGCCGATTGGGGAGTTGGGGCACCGCCCCCTGCCATGCACAGAGCAGGGCAGATCGGGAGGTTGCAATGCCACCCTCAGTCACGCTCAGGGTAGGGCCGATTGGGGGGTTGGGGCACCGCCCCCTGTCATGCACAGAGCAGGGCCCATCAGGGGGCTGGGGAGCTCCCCGCTATCACCCACAGAGCAGGGCCCATGGGGGGGGTTGGGGCACTGCACCCTGTCACACACAGAGCAGGGCCGATCAGGGGGTTGGGGCACCGCACGCTGTCACACACAGAGCCACAGGGCGATCAGGGGGTTGGGGAGCTCCCCCCTATCAGGCACAGAGCAGGGATGATCAGGGGGTTGGGGCGCCTTCCCCTGTCACGAACAGAGCAGGATGGATAGGGAGGTTGTGTCCCCGCCCCTGTCACACACAGAGCCGCAGGGCGATCAGGGGGTTTGGGCACTGCCCCCTGTCACATTGATCCCAGTGCCGGGAGGCCTCTCAGCTCCGCTGATCCCGGTGCTGGGAGGCCTCGCGGCTCCGCTGATCCCGGTGCTAGGAGGCATATTACCCATTTACTCTAATAGGATAGAGGCCTGGTGCATGGGTGGGGGCTGGATGTTTTGCCCTGAAGGGTGTCCTGGATCAGGGTGGGGGTCTCCACTGTAGTGCCTTGCCAGCCTGCGTAAGGGGATGATGGCTGTTTGCAGCTGGTCACACACCCTTCAGGGTGGGGGTCCCCACTGGGGTGCCTGGCCAGTATGGTTGAGGGGCTGAGGGCTCTTTTCAGGCTCGCAGGTGACTGAAGCTCCCAACTGCTCTTTTTTCTTTTCTTTTTTTTTTATTCTGGGCCAACTTTAGCTCTGGCTCCAGCTCTGAGGCCTCTGTTGCTGAAAGTAGGTATCTGGTTTGTTTGGGTTCTATAATCAAACACTGTATCAACTCCAGCTCTGAGATCTTGGTGGGCTGAAAGCAGGTTTCTAGGGTTTTGTTTAGCTTCTATATTTGTAACAGTGTTTCAAACTGCAAGCTCAGAGGCGTGGAACGTTGGTTTCCTCCGTCACTGAAGCAAGCAAGCCTCATGTCAGCTTCAAGCTGCCTGGCTGCCGGCAGCCATCTTGGCTGGCAGTTAATTTGCATATCTCGCTGATTAGCCAATGGGAAGGGTAGCGGACGTACGCTAATTACCATGTTTCTCTTTTATTAGATAGGATTTGTGCGTTCGGGTGGGGGGCAGGGTCCCTCCGCCCGGCCTGTGCCCTCTCACAGTCTGGGACCCCTTGGGGGATATCCACCTGCTGGCTTGGGCCTACTTCCTGGGGAGATTGGACCTAAGCTGGCATTCAGACATCCCTCTGGCAGCCCGGGAGCCCTCAGGGGATGTCCACTTGCCAGCGGGGAGCAGATCTAAGCTGCAGTCGGACATCCTTAGCGCTGCTGAGGAGGCGGGAGAGGCTCCCACCACCACTGCTGGACTGACAGCCATCAGCCTGGCTTGTGGCTGAGCAGAGCTCCCCCTTTGGGAACGCACTGACCACCAGGGGGAAGCTTCTGCATTGAGCATCTGCCTCCTGGTGGTCAATGTGTGTCATAGTGATCAGTCATTTCCAGTCATTCTGCTGTTAGCGTCAATTTGCATATTACCCTTTTATTATATAAGATATATATATTTTACACATTCCTAATTCTAAATATTAATACAAATGACAACAGGAATCAAAATTTACATTCTTTCTAGATTTGGGGAATTCTATAGACATACCCATTTAAAAATATAGAACAAAATATAATGAATTTGAAGATAATTTTGGATAACTGTAAACACAATGCATACAAATTTAAAAACACAACTAATTAGAAACACATAAAACTTTAAATTGTTTACATTCTAGATTTTATTTAAAATTCTGTTTTTAAAGTTGAATAATTTTCTATGTGTTCTCATTTCATTTTTAAAGGTTGAAATAGAGTTAACAGTACTGATAAACCCATTTAAAAATAGTGCTACAGTTGAAAACACTTTCCCCCAAAAGTATTGGTTTTGAAGTTTAAAATGTTTGTTAAATAAATTATATTAATAAAGTATTTTAATCAAATCATCAGTCTTTAGATAGGTATTTTTCACCAGAAATTGATACAAAATACTATTATATAAATGATTTAAATTGATATGTGTTGCTGAAACCGGTTTGGCTCAGTGGATAGAGCGTCGGCCTGCGGACTGAAAGGTCCCAGGTTCGATTCTGGTCAAGGCCATGTACCTGGGTTGCAGGCACATCCCCAGTGGGAGATGTGCTGGAGGCAGCTGATCGATGTTTCTCTCTCATCAATGTTTCTAACTCTCTATCTCTCTCCCTTCCTCTCTGTAAAAAATCAATAAAATATATTAAAAAAATAAATAAATAAATTGATATGTGATATTATATATATTTTTAAATGCATATTTCCATAGATTTGATATATAACACTATGGTCTCATAGTGGCAGATGCCTTTCATATAGCTTATATGTCCACTAATTTGCAAACTTCTTGATGATCTAAATTTTTTATATCAAAAATACAAAGGCTAGAAAAGTGTTTTATGTTTAAATCTTTAAAAATATTTGTTGATAGTATTTATGAGGCTTATAACAGAACTCTCAAAAATTAAATTGCTGTATAAGCTACATTGAATATGAGATATAAGGTCTCACACTAGTGCATTGTCACTGACAGCCTGTTGAGACAAAGAGCCTGAAAGATCTCATAAAGACCCTTAGTAATACATAGTAGCAAACAATAGAAACCTATCTCATTGATATCCTGTCACCATGATTGACTTTGGACAGATGAAGTCCTATTAGATGACATCAGATTTGTTAGAATCATAACACCTTATAAAATGAGTTAAATTTATAGTGGATCATGAGTATGGATGATACTAAAGACTTTATCAGGTTTCAAGATTTATTGAAGTGATAAATCTGTAACTAGATGATTCTACCTCTTGCTGTTATTAGCTGTTGACATATCACTATCTTTTTTATGTTCAGAGTATAAATTTTAATTATTATTTATTTTGTCTTCAACTAGAGGGGGAGTATCCAGAAATTTTATTTCATAGAAATTCTCTTAAAATTATTAGTTTCTCTGTTGAGTCTTAGAGACTCAAATGGTATTTATTGGTTACTTTCTATATACTCCAGAAATTACTGAGTACCAAGGAAGGGGATGTAGGGGGGTGCGGAGGTGTTGGGAGAAGGTGGGGAATGGAGGACATGTACGATAGTCCAGATTAAAAATAAAATAAAAATCAATCTCATGGGTTGAAAATTAGAGGCTTACAAAGAAGAGAAATATTGTTTGACTATAAAGACAAGGAAATAAAAGAAAAAGGAAAACAGTTTCACTGTGTCCTTGGATTAAAAACAAAACAAACTTATGTGTACTCTGCCATTTACTTGGTTTCCATAAATGTTGACAGGATAAATGTGTACTGTCTGCTTTAAATTGCTGATAAGAAGCACTATATGTTATAATCACATTATCATTATTTGTGTCCAGAAAAAATATTTCCCTAAACTTTTCTAATCAAGAGCCATTATGATTCCCAATGTTGTTTTTTTGGTCAGTTGTGATGGCTCATTCAATCCCACTGAATTTTAATTATCCTTACGATAAAAGTTACTATCATTTCACCCTTTAGTCCTTTTCAGGAGTCTGTGGTTCATGATTAAACAAGTGGTTAGGTTTAGGTCATGGCAGCAGCTTTCCTGTGTGCCTTAGGGACACTACAGCTTGTATTTCAGATAGTCACTTATTCATTTTTTCAAAATTCATTCAATGATTACTGAAGATAGTGCAGGTTCGTATAAAGTGCTAATACTTTAGAGCCCGGACAGAATTGAACTACAATCCCGCCTCTGCTACTCACTCGCTATCTGACTTTGTGAAAGCCACATAAGCACTTTAGCTTAATTTCCCATTCTGTAGAAATGAGAATATTATGACCTAGATCAATCTCACTTATTTTTCTCCAGGATAAAACGAGAAAACATTCATAAGTGAACATAAAGTATTTGGACTGATATACAGCAAGGATACAGTCACTTGTAAAATGTGGTGATAGTGAGCTGTTGCTTTTTTTGTCTTCTGTTGCATTTACATGTTGGTGGTGTTGATGATGTCATGCTTTTCTCTTACATAATCATGTTGTCACTCTCAGGCCATGCACTTTGGGGTTGGTCCCAAGTCTAGTGTAAAACATACGTCCCTGCAGCTGCTCAGTCAGCAACCCAGAATTCCATTGTTGCAAGGGCTGATTCAAAGGGGGACACAGGAGCCGTTGCGCTCTAAGCAGGGCACTGTAGCTCTGATTTTTAGGAACTGCAAATGTCTTCTCCTTGGTTCACGAGGAGTCTCTCTATCTAACGTGTCCTCTCTATAAACATAGCAGAGGCGGAGGGAAGCTCAAAGGAATGTAAAAAAATCAGGTCCTCATGCCATTGCCACACTTTAGCAAAATCACCCTGCAGAAAATATATTAATCTTTTTCTTTAAAACATTAGAAATATAATTTTCCACGGTTATAATAAAATAGGTTTTAAATGACATAGAAAGAACTTGCAGTTCAGGAATAGTTAGATCTGTCTATGTATTTTTAAGACCTCATTTTCTTTAGAGCAGTTTTAGGTGCGTAGCAAAATTGAGAAGAGGGCACAGAGATTTACCATTTATTTTTTAGCAATAAAATGTTAAGATACCATATGTTGTATTCCAAATTTTATATATAAGTGTGTGTGTATGTATGTGTGTGTATATATATATATATATGTATTTATATATATACATATATATATACACACACACATATATATCTGTTATACTTAAATGAATACACATTTTTACATTGCCAAATATAAAACATGCCATGTTTAATACTTCATGTTAGGTCTTATTTTAGATGTAAGCTAATTTTTATATGTTTAGCCTTGCACTGATATATACTTGTCACAATTTAATAATTGTGATAAGTATATGTTATTTTTAGTAATTGCTTCAGAAAATATTTTCAAAATTTGATAACATTCCTCCACCAACCTATCAAATGCCTCTTTCCCTTCAATACTTTCCAACAAACAGAGAAAAATTAGTTATCATTGTAGAATTTTATATTGCGAACCCTAGACTTCACAACTGTCTTATTCAGTAGGATTTACTGTTGACTCTGTCCTATGGAAAGCAAAGATAACTCAACTCTTCTCTCTATTTGATGAATTATTAGTAATCAGGACCAACAAAAAATGAGAAACTTCATCTCTTTATACATAGCTTACTGTAAGAAAGAGAGTGAGAGAGAGAGAGAAGGAAAATGTCACTTGCATTTGTCACTATTAAACAACCATGTTTTCTTTCTTAACAAGTCTGTTGTACGTTGTATAGCTTCTATTCTGTCCCTGATTGTAAGTGACAGGCTGACAACAGTGGGGCATTTCTGTGGAAACCTTATCTTTACTTCTAAATACTGAAACCACAGTACCTTGCTGTTGGACTCCATGAGTCATAGCGTTTCAGACCATAATGTGTATGCAACAATAACACTATTTTTGCCAGATTTGTAGGACATAATTCTTTATAGAGTTATATATTGTGCTATGCTGTTTGGGTTTTTAAAGTAATATTATTTATGAATTACTTGGGAGTTGGTAAATAAGATATAAACTAAACTCTGCTAGCACTTTCACTGAACTTTTCTCCCCATTCTAAAATATTGTTATGTTTTTGCATTTTATTTCAAAAATTATTTTTCCTACATAAGATTAGCGTTTGAGCAGGATTGTTTCAACTATATGATTCACAACTTGCTGCATTTGTTTTGTTTGATAAAAATAGTCTTATGTGTTATTTAAAACATAAATGTAATACAATATTAGTTATTTGCTTGAAATTTCTGTTTATAAGCCCCTCAGACTATTCTCAGTTATAGAATACAAGTTTAATGTTTTTAAAGGATTTAAAGGTGTTTAACTTGTCTCTGTTTATTAATGTTGTCAGGCATTTTTCTTCCTGTCACCGTATCTTGGGGCTTGTCACCACATCTGTCATCATTTGCCAATATAAAAGAGGATCAAAATAATTGTGTTACCTGCCCAAAGTCATACAACTTGTGTAACTGGAATTCTTAACAAGAAATTACTTATGGGGAATGGTCTTAAATTTAAGTGCCGACTTTGTATACCATTCTGTCTTTAAAAGTGTTCATTTGGTTAGCCTGCCTTGGCAACGAACACTTGGTTTTTCCACTGTATTTCTGGCAACTTGTTTTCTTTTTTTTTTTCCTTGTTTATTTATTTTTCAATTATACTTTACATTCAATATCATTCTGTATTACTTTCAGATATGCTGCAAAGTGGTTAGAAAGCCATGTACTTTACAGAGTAGTCCCCCACTGCTTCAAGTACCCACCTGGCCACATAAATAGTTAACAGGATATTATTGACTATGTTCCCTATGCTATAATCTATATCTCTGTGACTATACTGTAACTACCAATTTTACTGCTTAATCCCTCTTAGTACCACCATATAAGTCTAGTCACTACCAAATCTAGTCAGAGTTTAGTCGTATGCCACAGTCAACATTTAGAACTTGAACTTGGTTTAAAATTGAAACTTCACTCCTACCTGGATATGGGTCACTATAAACTGATTCTGCTTTCATTTTCCATTGAGTATTTCAACTTCTCCCCACTTTGTAGACTCTCAGGTGCTACCTTTTCACCGTTGGAGCAAGAACATAAGAATGATGTGTAACGATGTCCTTTGGCTGTTAACATGCAGAGCGGACATCTCACTGTCTGGACTAGGCAGGGATTTAAGCTTTCTCCCTCTTTCATGCATCACTCGTGAGGGGATTTAAGGACCCTCCTCCCCTCTATTAGCAGGGTTTCTCAACTGCTCAATCCTGAGGTGGTATCAGAGTATCTTTTCATTGTGTCTTACTCCTCCGTATTCATTCTGAGACACATACCTCTTAAACAAGGCATTTACATGACCTATACTGATCCACCGAAAAACATGTATGCATTCATTTTGCCAAAAGAATCTGAGAGAGTATTTACTTCCTAAATTGCAGCCTTCTATTCAGCTTCTATTTTGATCCCCTGCTCATACTTCCAACTTCTCCTTTTTAGAAACTATAGCTATGACTAAGAGCTTGACCCTCTTAGCTCCTCCACATATTAAGCTCTTGGAGTTATTATCAAATCACCTATCTTACTTGAAATTAAAAATAGCAGTCCCACTGTTTTTGTTGGGAAAGGTGATTGGATCTATTATAGTCAAGAAACCCCCCTGCCACAACCATTCTCTAAATAAAAGATTAGTCTCAAGGCCTGACTCTTTTAATTCCTTTAATGCATGTGTACTTTGGAAGAATCCTCAAACTCATTACATCCATGTCCTTTTTCAAGTCCCACTAAGTGGTCTGTGTTATAACTCACTTTTAGTATATATATTATTCTGTTAAATTTTAATAACCTGTTACACTCAGAAAGCAAAAGGTAAATGAGTACTGAAATCTCCCAGTATATGTTTATAATAGTCATTAGCCCCCAAATATTATATGTATATCAAAGTCATACTAAAGCAATGTTAGAATAAGATGTGTAATCTTGCATTCTTTTAAATATGGCTCAATCTACAGAACAATCCAGAGGAAGAAGGACTATCCAAGAGGTATCACTTTTGCCAGCATTTCCTTAGTTGTATGTCCTCGTGTGCAGAAACAAAACAAAGTTCCACAATTTGGACTTATGGAAGGCAATTTTTAACAACTATATTTCTTGTCATTATTTCAACAGGCACATAATGATTATTGAAAACATTTATGCTGTGCTAGGTACTCTTCTGATGAAAATGTGGTTTATATTTAGGTTTCAACATAGAAGAATTTATAATTTAGCTGAACACAAACCATTTCTTTGAACTATGCACAGAATAAAACAGATGTTGGTATACTATTGATGTGAATAACGTCAAAGCAACAAAATAATGTTTAATATATATTAAATCTAGCTGACTCTTCTGCTTATAAAACCATGGCATTGTGTTTTAAAGTCCTTGAACTTTTTGTCTTTAAGAAAAGTGAGGCTTGATGACTTGATAAAACCAACCTTCATAATACTATATATATATATATCCAACATCTTAGCAATTAGAACTGTCACCTCCTAATCAGACTCCCTTTTTCTTTGTACCCATTCTATAACTATATTTAGCCAGAGGGAAAGGATAAAATACTATGATAAATATGTACTATTAAAGAGATAGACACCACAGGACAGAAAGACGTATGGCAATATGAATGAGGAAGGAGACTGTGACAAAAGAAATAAATGACACATGTAGCTTAGACACCTGAGTAGGGACAGTTTGGATGAAGATGAAAGACAGGAAAATTAAAGCTAGAAGAGAAAGAAACAAAAATTACTGGAAAATGATATATCCCTCCTAGGCATGGTTTCAAAACCTCACTGAGATAAGAAAAGCCTTTGAAAGGCTAGATCATTAATCACTGGTATTTCAATTAGCTAATATTGAGTGGGATGGCAATTACAACATTGATAAGAAAGGGCTTCTTTTCCTGGAGGTAACACAGGCTGTTTCCTGACAGATTCTTTGAACAATCCGCAGGAGCCTAGGCTATTATACACTTAGCCCTAATGTGGTTGGGAAATGAGACAAGGATGAAAAATAGGGTAGTGGTAGAGTCTTCTAAAGTCTAGTGATCACAATGTCATGAGAATGCCAGTGCCCTTGAGGTTTCATGTGAAGGCATCAGAACAAAAGCAGTGGGCTTGAGGAAATAAATACAATAGGCCGCTAGGAAATGTGGAGTGCGCTTTTAAACCTTGATTAAAATCAATTTCAGTAAATTCATGAAAAAAAAAATTTAATGGCAAATCATAGACTGACTTTCTTACTATAGAAAGGTGTGTTTTCTTTCTCTGAAAGAAAATACAGAGTTCTACTTTCTAAACAGTTTTCCCTAGTTTAGGGACAAATATAACAGCTTCAAAACTTCCCTTTAAGGGTTCAGCCTATCAGAATAAGTCTTGTTGCACCTCCTGCTGGTTCATATGTATGCATAGCTTTAAAGATAGCTCTTTAAATATTTCCTAAAAGTACCAGGCTATCATCATAACATACCAGTATGTGGTTATTATAACCAGGGAAGGTACATTGAGAAAAGAGACAAATGATACCATATTACACTTTGCAGTTTTCAAAAGCAAAATAGATTCAAACTTATGCTAATTTCAAAATTTGTTTTAAGTATTAGAAAGAAACATAGATGTTAAACTGTGAACATAAACTTTTCCAAACATATCTTCTGAGGAATTAATTATAAAAACATAAATTTAGAATTAATATTTTTATGTCTAAAATTGGGTAAAATAATATATATATATATATATATATATATATATACACACACACACATCCTATCTAATAAAGAGGGAATATGCTAATTGATCCTCACACTGTTGCAAAGATGGCGGCGCTCACAGCCAATAAGGAGTGAATATGCTAATTGACTGACACACCCTCAAAGATGGCAGCACCAACAGCCACAAGATGGCAGTGCCAAGTCCCCTAAGCCCCACCAGCCCGCCTGCCTCCAAAGTCCCCCAGTCCCCTCAGCCCTCCAGCCACCCAGGGCAGGCCTAGGCTTGTGCTGCTGGCAGTGGCAGCAGCAGAGGTGTGATGGAGCATCGTCTTCACCTGATCACCGGGTCGCCTCCCGCCCCTGAGGGCTCCCAGACTATGAGAGGGGGCAGGCCAGGCTGAGGGACCCCCCCCGCCCACATCCAGTGCATGAGTTTTCATGTACTAGGCCTCTAAAAAAAAAAAAATATATATATATATATATATATATATATATATATATATATATATGATGAATCATTGCATTCTAAGTTTAATAAATAATATATGTCACAAATATATGTAACTTAAAGAATTAGCCTGTAATACATTAGCATCCTGTACACACTGAAGTGAAATAATGCTCAATTAAACATATAACATATAATTAATAAATGTTTCCATAACCTTTAAATAACTGATTCATTTAATTTGTATGTTTATGTATGAGTCAGGGCCCCAATAGGAAAGAGATGGTACTCTCACATTATTAATTAATTTTTATGACGAGGTGTATTCTGAAGTGTGGTGGTGAAAGGAAACCAGGAGGACCTCAGGGCTATCAGCAGAGTAAAGAGATCCCAGCCCTGTCCTCCAAGGAATCAAGGAATGGAGAGGTTCCTGGGACCCTGAAGAGGAGTCATGCAGAGGCCACACCTGAGAAAGAGAAGTGAATTTTGTGGAAGGAGGAAACCTGGAAAATAAATACTCATACCTAATGCTCCTTCCTCATTCAGATCGCTGGGTTGGTTCTCATTATTTTAATCCATTATGAAGCTAAAGGACACAGGAGCCCATCACTGCCATGGCTGCCACCACTGCAGGTCACACAGCTATGGCATAAAGCAGGATGGCACAGAGCAGATAGGAATCTGGAGGAACAAATGAAGGCCAATGCACAGGTACATGTCAAGACATATGTGAGCATAAAATCTTAAGCCTTAACTTTACTGAAAAAACTGTGAGATTTGAATACTGATAGTTTATAAACATGTAGACTCCAATATGTTCCTGTTGGTATACATACACATATGTACACATACCATACAACTCACCACATTTTCAGAAAAAAAGAGCAGAGTGAAGAAAAGCGTATCAAATTCCTATTTTCTCTCATACACTATGGTAGGCTGCAGAGTCTAGGAATTAAGAAAATAGTGGAAAAATGGTCTATCTTTAAATCTCTGTCAGTTACCGGTGTGAATTAACTTTAAACCAAGATGTAAATTTTATCTCAAGAGACTTGTTGGAGGGAGCTATTGAGAGAGTCCATATATATTTCTCCCTAATTTTTTCAATATTTGTCTTGGAGCCTTAGGAGAAGCCCCCCATCTCCCATATAGGAATCACAGGTGAAAATGACCACGTTTTAGGAACATTGCATGTCCCATGCTACTGCCAGTCTGTCTTGAATCCTTGTCTCATTTGTACCAATGTGGATCCCCATTTCAACAAGCTTCGAGGAAAGATATTTAGCCCTGATGTTGGTGGTTCTCAAACATATTCACATCAGTTTCCTCAGTGTGGTTTTAGCTGCAGTGATTAAGAAAGATGACACTTCTCCCTGGGATTACACAGTTATTCTGCATATTCCATATCAAACAGTCCTACCAGTGGATTGACATTATTCTCAGACTCTCAGGGAAGCACCAGGGAAGTTCCCAGGGTCACACAGCTGAGAAATGAAGTTTCCCTCATCAGAAAACCTGGGCCTTCTCGATTTTATCATGTTTTTAGATTACAAGTAATACTACATATACAATCTAAAGACAGTATCTTAGTGATATTTTGGTTCTATAACACAAACTTGAATTTTTAATAAAATCATGTCATTTAAAAATATCCAACTCAATAACATAAGACATAAAATATTATGTGTAACATTAAAGGAAGTATGCTAACAAAATGGCATGTTTTTTTCAATTTTAATTGAAAGAGACAAATGATTATAGTAATATATTCTACACTTGTGCTTAAAACATCACTGTTCATAACATCACTCATAAAGTGTTCAGAGTGGGTTCTTATTTGTTTACTTACTTATTTTATTACTACTGAGAACATTTGATAACGGTTGATTGTTTATTTGGGCCTGGCCGATGCCAAGTGATTCATGGTCAGTCTTTTCTTTAAAACACCAGGCAACCATGAAAGTTAGATAGTGTCATTCTCATTGAGAAGACTTGGAAATGGAGTCATAGAGAGATGACGTACATGCTTCAGGTAACCCAGCCGGGAAAAGGCAAGTGTGGGGATCTGAACACAGGCCTTCAGACTCTCAAGGTTCAGCACCACCTTCCCTCTCCACTCCTTCCCTCTCCACTCACTCACCCACCAGCATGGTGCCTCAGCTCAGCTCCTCCTCCCCCTCCTCCCCCTCCTCCTCCTCCTCCTCCTCCTCCTCCTCCTCCTCCTCCTCCTCCTCCTTCATTTTGGTGCCGGAAGCCAGTCCATCCTTGCTGCTTGACACAGTCGCTGCAGGAAAGAAACATCTGCACAGCATATGTTTCAAAGGACCTGGCGTATATAGCATACTGTTCTTAATATGTTTGCTCCCCTTGGCGCTGTGTGTTTTAACCAAGGTCACCTCTCTGAGAAAGGTTGTTTCCCCAGGTAGGGATTTTTCCCTGAAGTCAGGGAGGGGATGAAACTCCTTAACTAAGTGCCAGGCGGGTAGTTAATCACTTGAACTACAAACAATCACGCTTAAACTACATAATCTTTACTCCCTGGAATGGAGATAAGAAACGCCCTAACCTTTGCAATAGAAATTGACAGGATTAAAATCAACTGGTATAAATACGGATGTAACAAGACAATAGACGCCAGAACTTCGCTGGAGATCCAGACCAGAACTTGGCTGGAGATCCTGGCTAGAGATCCTGGCTAGGCTGCTGATCAACTGAACGCTGTCTCCGTGTCATTCCTTCTTCCCCCGACTCTGTCTACGCCTTTGGGAACCCCTGGACCTGCTGGGGTTGGACCCTGGCATTTTGTCACTTTAATGTTCTGTTGTTGTTTTTTAACTGAGGTCATTGTTTTGTTAATCTCCCTCATCCTAACTCTCCCTTACCTTAGGCAATTCTGCCAAGGGAGTTCTTTCTTAGCCCCCAATATTGCTCTGAAGTTAGCCTTTTAAAGGCCATTGAACCTTGGATTTTGTGGCAGAATCTTGTTCACAAGCATTTTTTCTACCACTTTCCTCCCCTGACTTCCCCATTCCTATTTTTTAAGTAAAAAATAGTCGTTATTATTAATTCTCTGGTCCATTTCCTTTTGGGTTATATTATTTTTGTTATACTTAAATACTGTTCTCTCTCTTCTTTTCTCAACTTACTCCCTTAATGGACTTGGTAATTATATTTCTTTTAAAATGCCAGTTCTGTTATTTGTATCAGGTGTGTGAACTTTTAGGTTGCTATCAAGTGTTTCTGAGCTCAGTTTTTTTATGGAAAAACAAAGCAAAACAAAACAATAAAACTACTAGTATCAGTCTGGGTCCAAACTGGAGATAACCACACAGTAGTTTAAATGTGATTTTTAAAATAAAGAATTATTAAACCATGATAAAAGAGTATAAGATACAAGAATAAAAGGGTAATAGAAGAGCAAGATATAGGAAAATTCTCTCTGCAGTACCCTAGAACTGAGAGAGAATATCAACAGGAGGACAAACTAGGAGGAGGTTAAGACCTCCTTGGAGAAGGTGTGGTCTGGGCCAGAGGATAGCAGATAGTTCTGTGTTTGGTCAGGCAGGAGCTGTTCTGTAGTCATGGGGTAAATAGACCTAAATGCAGACACCCAGTGCTGTGTGTGCAGTTCCACTGGATGCTAAGGAGAAGGCCCCGAACTCCAGACCAGCACAGGGGCTCTGCTGCACCTTTGGGGCAGGTGCAGTGTCTGAGGGCCTAAAGAGGGAATTTCTTCTCTGCCCCAGTTGCACCATGGGAATGTATCTTTCACGTTTTGTATTATATATTGAAACTTAATTAGGAACTTCATAATACAATTATTATTTATGTACACTTTGCCTTCCCTTAACGTTGACCCTGCATATATTCTCATTAATTTCTTCGTTCTTAATACACAGCAGAATGCTTGGCAAAAAAGTAAGTGCTGAATAAAAATGGGTTGACTGAACAATTGAATGATTGAAGGAGGTTTTTATCTTTATAGCATTGCACACTTCTCAGAAAATAATTGCTGTTATTTTATCCTTTTTGAATAAATAATCTCACAATTCATCTACCCTCTCCTACCCATTCTCTGTACCCCCCACTGAAGATATATTAACATATCACTTTCAAAGACTTGTCAAGGAAGATTTTTTCATTTCATGTCCCAATTTAGAAAAAAAACGTAAGAACTTTTTTATTCTCTCTCTTCAAATCTTTGCAATAAATGCTCTTTCCATTTCTTTTGTTAGAATAGCATCAGGATGTTTTTATGTTTTCAAACAGTTGTATGAATAATACTAATAAACAATACCTAGGACTGGTTAATTCAGAAGATATTATACCATATTTCTTATCACTTTAGGATAGGTACAGAAGAAATGTAATTTTGGGAGACAGAAAAGAAGGGTCTAGTAGTTTCTATCCTCTAAAAATATATTGGCATATTTTTATTTTCATGAGTTCAAAGTGATTTTGTGGTTTTCTTTGATTAGTTGTTTAGGTAGAAAATGACTGAATAACTAACTGGGAAAATGAGGCGAGTGTTTGCCACACAAAGTCCTTGGACTGAGTCTCCTTTATTATTTAATTCAGAGAAGTAGCAGGAGGTTTATTTTCCTTTTTTTTTTTTGTTTTTTTTGAAGTGACACTCTTAGAATTGACTTGCAGGTTCAGAGATATCTGTGTAATAAGAAACAAACAAAAAATCTTTTTCACCTTTGTTCAAAACCTCAGCCTGTGACTTACTCATTTTCTCAAAGCATGTTGTCAATCACACAGCTTTTACTGTATCTCTGAAGTGTGTCTTTCTTCCTGCAGTTACTAATCAGTTGCTTTTTGAGTAAACATTTCTTCACATCAATTCACTCAGCTCCATTTGAGAACTTCAGGAAATTTATTTTGTATATTAAAATCCAGATAAATATGAGCATAATTGTAAATGCAAATTCCTAAATAAAGTGAAAATTCTAAAATTGTAATATACTTCAGATACTGACCTAGAAAAAGAACAATTAATAATTGGGGGGTGACGGGGGGGGGGGGGGGAGGGGGGGTTTACTACTGATGCGTTGTGCCTATTAAGAGGTAGAGAAAGTAAACAAATCATTAAGTTGCTTTGTTGAAGAAGTGAAATGTAAATCCAGGGAGATGGGATTTTTATCACTATAAAGAGACATTGTTTAGATTTCACCTTCAGTTCTTCTGTAAAACTGTTCACCATAGACCAGTAATTACCCTTGAGGGCCTTTGGTGAGAATTGAATTTTCATTCAATAAGGCTGACACTGGGCCTGGAGGGTAAGGAAGTCAAGCTAGCTGTTTGCAAATTAAATTAGGAGGAAAAGATAAAGATGCTGGGCTTGTCACTCTGTCAGTTGGGTAGGCTATTATTGAAGCAAGTGGATAGATGGTGACAATAACAGCTGTTTAAATCTTTCCTTTTTTGATTTGTTGGATTTACTGAATATACAGGAAGATGTAAAGAAAATTTAAATTTGTGTTTAGGTTTCTTTTGTTAGAAACAAAACAATTTGGCTATATTCAGCAGCAGGTAGAATCTTAAATATGAATACAGTAGGGCCTTGACTTATGAGTTTAATTCTTTCAAGACCGAGCTCATTAAGGAGCTCATTAACTCAAATTACTATGTCAACTCAATGCAAACAATCGGTGGAGAGACAGCTGGTATCTCAAAAAACTCTTTAGTCAGGACACTCGTAAGTCAAGGCCCCACTGTATATAAATATACCAATTGATATACAATTCAAATAATTCCTAAAATATTTAATCTTTATATAAGTATTCTATAATCTGAGAGAGAGAAAATAGCTTAATATTTCAATAACCATATTAATTATGTACAGTTTATTTAAGAATATGAGTGACAACATTTATATAAGTGCACATATGTATGTGTGTGTTTTATTTATGTAAATTTTATATATTATATATATGCAATTCTTTGAAAAAGACATATGTAGTAGAACTGAAAATTAAATTTTTTTATATTCTTAACTAACATTAAAATAGTTATCAATTATTTGTCTAGAGCAGCTGTGGGCAAACTACGGCCCGCGGGCCGGATCCCATTTGAAATGAATAAAACTAAAAAAAAAAAAAAAAAAAAAAGACCGTACCCTTTTATGTAATGATGTTTACTTTGAATTTATATTAGTTCACACAAACACTCCATCCATGCTTTTGTTCTGGCCCTCCAGTCCAGTTTAAGAACCCATTGTGGCCCTCGAGTCAAAAAGTTTGCCCACCCCTGGTCTAGAGAGTATGCTGGGGTTGGACCCCATCAGGTCCAGGGGTCCCCAAAGGTGTGGACGGAGTTGGTGAAGAAGGAATGACACGGAGACAGCGTTCAGTTGATCAGCAGCCTAGCCAGGATCTCTAGCCAAGTTCTGGTCAGGATCTCCAGCCAGGTTCTGTGTCCATGTTCTCTTGCTATGTTCTCCAGCCAGGTTCTGTCCAGGTTCTCCAGCCAGGTTCAGTCAACAGGTTCTAGTCAGGTTCTCTTGCCATGTTCTATCCAGGTTCTGTAGCCAGGTTCTGTCTCTAGGTTCTTCAGCCAGGTTCTCTTGCTAGGTTCTGTCTCTAGGTTCTATGGCCAGTTTCTGTCCAGGATCTTTTGCCATGTTCTCTCCAGCGAAGTTCTTCTGTCTCTAGGTTCTGTGTAGGTTCTGTGTCTAGGTTCTGTGTCTTGGTTCTGTGTTCTGTTGTCTTGTTACATCTGTATTTATACCAGTTGAATCCAATTCCAAAGGTTAGGGCGTTTCTTATCTCCATTACAGGGAGTAAAGATTATGTAGCTTAAGCATGATTGTTCGTAGTTAAAGTGATTAATTACCCGCCTGGCACTTAGTTAAGAGGTTTTATTCCCTCCCTAACTTCAGGGGAAAATCCCTACCTGGGGAAACAACCTTTCTCAGAGAGGTGACATTGGTTAAAACACATAGTGCCAAGAAGGTGAGCAAACATATTAAGAACAGTATGCCATATATGCCAGGTCCCTTGAAACAGCAAGGATAGACCGGCTCCTGGCAAGAGTACATTAGTATTGATGAAGGAGGAGAAATTTCCTCTTGAAAGGGCAAGGGCTACGCCCTCCATCTTACCCCGGATCCTCCATTTTTGGGCAGCAGCCATTAGCCATGTGCTCAGCAAGGAGCATTTTCCCGGAAGCCCAAGCCTCTGCTAGCCACACCTAGGATTTCTTTAAACTAACCAATGACAATCAAGGGAAGTGTGCGCCATAGATACGACCACATCCTGTGTAACAAGACACTGACTTGCGCCCAGCCAATTAGCAGGGCCCACAGTCCTCTCTCCTCCCCTTACTCCAACCCCCCTATAAAACCCTTCTCTACACAGAGCTTACTCTCTCTCTCTGCCCCCTGCTACTGTGTTGGTGAGTGTGGTGGATGGAGAGCTCGAGCTAGCTTGAATAAAGACTCTTTTTGCTTTTGCATCGGACTCGGCTGGCTCCCTGATGGTCTTTTGGAGATCCTGAAATCTGGGCATAACACCCCAACTTCTAATTTTTTTTTAAGCTGTCTTATATTAAACCAACATGAGACAGATTAGCAAGAGAAAACCAAGTTTAATCACATATGTATGCATGGGAACCCCAGGAACATGAGATAGGCAAAGACCCCACATAGGTGAGAGGTTCAGAGACAGACAGGTAAAATGAGGTGTAACATCCTGAACCAAGGAATGAAGTACTGCCCTTTGGGGCTTCAAAAGGGAGACAATTTATTCACAGGACAAGAAGAAAACAGTTGTTTAATAATTAGAAGTTTTCCCTGCCCTATTTTTGGTGATAACTGTTATTATGGGCAAGGACCCAATTTGAGGGCTCTGAGGAAGAGGTAAAAGTTTCTTTTGAGCCTGAAGGGTCTCAGTTGCTTTCAGCTCAAAAATAATCCATATGCCCAATTCAACCTTGGGGAAGCCTGTTCCGAACCCCTTCATTAGCAAATATAATGTTTATAGAAGCAGCCATCTCACAGCCACTAAAGCAAACATTGATGGAAGTGACCATCAATGTGAGTCAAAAAAATCATTTTTGGTGTTATTTGTGTACTCATTTATTTTATGTTTATGTGTGTTAAATAGCAGGTAGCAAATTCTGAACTCTGTACAAAAGTTGTATCATGTGGTCCTCCATGCAAACCATTTTATAGGCTGCTTAAAAAGTGACCAAATTGCCGTAACCGGTTTGTCTCAGTGGATAGAGCGTCAGCCTGCGGACTGAAAGGTCCCAGGTTTGATTCTGGTCAAGGGCATATACCTTGGTTGCGGGCCCATCCCCAGTGGGGGGGGGTGTGCAGGAGGCAGCTGGTCGATGTGTCTCTCTCATCAATGTTTCTAACTCTCTATCCCTCTCCCTTCCTCTCTGTAAAAAAATCAATAAAATATATATATAAAAAAGTGACCAAATTTATGGGCCTTCTTAAATATATAAACCTAACAAAGTGGGTTAAGATTTGAATGTGATATATTTTAATGCATATGTTATGGTAATTATACAATAAACTTGAATTTTTTCTCTCTAAACGTCTTGTATGAAAAAGTGAAATTAATACAAGCTATATGTGATCAAAATGCAATGTCTCTTAGAAAATAATGAAGTAGAAGAGATCCTCCATCACTCTTATCTGCTGAAAGCTAATTCCAGCAGATTATAAATACAAGAAGTTCATCAAAAGGTTGGTGGACCTTGAGCCTTCAGTAAGGGCTGGAGAATCATATATTATTACCTATTGGAATGGCCAAAGGCATTTCCCCAAACCTGAAAAGGATGCATAAATGATTGCTGGCTGCCAGACAGCTGAGGGCATTTCAATATACATGTTATTGCCCCCTACTGGCCAAACCCCTGAACAGCTGTAGGCAGTTCCTCTAATCTGACAATGGATTGTGTATACTAAACCTTGCTTTTGATATGTATATCTACTTTGCCTTAGGATAAATTGTGTTAATAAAGAGCAAAGGGTCTGGAGACTCAGGAGAACTTGGTTCCTTTATCAAAGTCTTTGGCTCCCCAAAATGCCTTCCAAAATTATGTTTTGTCTCTAGACTCTTTAATAATTTACAGCAGCCCCTTCTCCAGATTCCTGAAAACCCTTCTAGATGCTGGATTAAGACCCCCGGCACTTATCTACCACAGTTCTGCAAGTGTACCCACATGCCCTGTCCAGCTCTTCCTTGAGATGGATAAAGCTAGAGACCTCCTTAGTAATAGGTCCCAGCTCCTTCATGAAAACCCAAGGCGGTCCCTCTTTGCATGCTTCCTTTTGTCTTCTGTGTCATCAAGTTATTCTCCTTTTGAATGAAACATTCATTTTGCTTCCCTATGCCTTTTATTTCTGCCACATCATAAATAAGAACAAAACTAACACACCAAATAACAAAAACACACGCATCTCTTAACCGCCACACTTTTACTTCTAACTTTTGTCCCCTGCCCTCCCCCGCTTTTTTTGCTTCTTTTTAGAGCAAAACCTCTTGAGAACTTTACTTATTCACTGTCTCTTCTTCCAGAATCTTTGTAACTCATTCCCAACTGATTTTCACTCAGTGCTATGCTGGTAAATGTTTGACAGCCAGCTTTCTGGAGAGCAAAGAACTGAAATATTATCTGATTTTTATGGTATAAATATGTACTCCTTCCAAGGCCGATTTCAAACTATCAGGGCCAATTTCAAGCTATTCAACATAGTGTTTAGAAAAATATATGCTCAATTAGCTTCCTTGAGGGTCAATTGTTTGTTTTTCCTACTAATTGTATTAATTAATTAATGCTGTAATAACATTAATATTAACATTTTCAGAGCATGCCTTGATGCCCGTATTTAAACCTGCATTTCTGCTCTCTGCCTATTAACTCAATGTATATTTTTATATGCTTACAATATGACAGGCATTTAACCATGCATAAAAATGTTTTTAGTTAACACCAATCATCTTAAATTAGCTATTTTATTTAGATTAAAACTTCATATTTAAATTTCAAAAGTCAAAATGAGGAGAGCAGAGAATTCTGTTAAAATAAGTTATATTATAAGAATCATTAAAATTAGAACCAAAAGAGTGAAATATATACACTCACAGTAAAATAAATGTGATATAAAATGGTATGAGCCACATAGAAAAGCACATGGCACTAAGAATTTGGGATTTTATTGCCTTTTAACATCATTTCATTTTACAATCCAATTGGAATATCAGGAAAGAAAAAATAAAGAAAAGTAAATGCCAAGTAGAATTACTAAGCTGAACACTGCCTCAGCAAATTAAACTTTGTCCAGTAGCACAATAACTTTCTCTATTCATTTATAATTTTAGACTAATTTTACAAATTAACCTGAGGTACAACAGAATATGGATTATCTCAATTATAAAAATGTGATTTCCATTATCCTTCCATTATTATTCCATTCTACTTATATCCAGGTTAATAAGTCTCAAGAATAGCTTCAAGCCATAATTCACTGCTAGAAATTTCTCCATACAGGGCCCACTTGTTAAGTGTAGTTATCCAAAATTCACATTTGTCATTATATTTAAATATAATTTTAAAGACTGAAATTGTTATTGCCCCCAAATGAGAGGCTAGACATTCAAAACCTTTAAATTGAGTGAATGAGAGATGTGTAATCATAAACTTTTAATATCCCAAATGCTCCATGGTGATATGTGGTTAAGTGTGGGGACTTTTTATTCAAAACACTCCTCTACTCATTCTTTCTCTGCCAATTATTAACCATACAAACTTTTTCAGACCTCACTTACGTTGTTTATACTTTATGAACATAGTAAAAATTACTTTATAAGACTATTATGAAATTTATGTAAAATATTTATCTGACTTCTATTTCACATTGTATATTTAACAAAGACTTAAGGGGGAAATCCAAAACAATAAATTATACACTTTCAGAGACTATTATTAATTTTAATGGCAGTGTACATTTCCCAGCTGAATCCCAATGCTTGTAGTGTATTCCTGTTGCCTCAAATATCAATAATGAGATTTTATTCTCACTGAGATTATTCTTATTATCCCAGGTTCCATGGGACAATACCAGTTGTCAACAATAATGAGGATCAATTTCTTATTCAAACACTGTAGTCACCAACCTAACATTTAGTTTATTCTGATAATTCTCTAACTTGTATGGCCAGCCATTCAAATTGGAGTGCTCACTGTTGCCAAAACATGGAAAATGCTTGTCCAAGCACGTTTCATTTCTCTGGAATTCTTTACCTTCCCTATTTACCTGTGTGAATTATTATTCCTCCCAAAAAGCCTTTGCTGATTTCCCCACCAACACACACAATCTATTACAGTCTTATCTGTTAAGTTTTGTTTTTGCAAGATCATGTGGCTCTCCTTGTATTTATAGTCATTTGTTTTTATTTAAGACCAAATATTGGATTACAGTTTTCTTGAATAGCAGTCCCATAGCTAACTAATCTTTTTATTTTACGCATTGTGAATCAGGATGATGCAGAGGCCATGGTTAGTTAGGAATGTTTTCTAAGTTGAACGCAGAATGTGCACTCTTTTACATGCGCTGAGACAAATTAAATGAGTCACAAAATTTTAAGACTCATTCATGCTCTTCCAGCAGAGTTATTATTGTATGTTAATATATTATGAAACTAGGAAGAAAAATATTTTATTCAAATAATGAAAGAAAAAAAAGATGCTCAAGCTAAAATCAAGGCAAAATGTTCCCAGACTAGAATACTTCCAATTGGTATATTTAATGCATTAATGAACATGTAAGGTAGTGAGAGGGTTAGCTTGACAGGGGTCCAGTGGAAAACAAAGGCAGGTGCAATCTGCAGGGGCAGACACGGCAGTTTGAGCAGCGTAGTCACAGAAACCAACCAAGCAGAAATAACAAAATGTTTTTGGACTCAAAGCAGGAGGCATGGCAAACTAGGGAGGGTGTGCAACAATAAAGTGAATGGACACATAGTCACTGGAAGAGTGTAGGCCCCCTTGCTGGGCGAGAACAATGAGGGAATCTATCAGGTGACACAGGTAGACATGGAGCAGGCCTCCAGCAAATATATACCCTTAGACTTCAAGCCTTCCTGGACAGCTCATTATTGGGCCTCCCTCTCCGTGTGGAGAGTCTGAATTTGCTTATAATAAATTTTCCACACTTTTGCCAAACCGGTTTGGCTCAGTGGATAGAGCGTCTGCCTGCGGACTGAAAGGTCCCAGGTTCGATTCCGGTCAAGGGCACGTACCTCGGTTGCGGGCACATCCCCAGTAGGAGGTGTGCAGGAAGCGGCTGGTCGATGTTTCTCTCTCATCGATGTTTCTAACTCTCTATCCCTCTCCCTTCCTCTCTGTAAAAAATCAATAAAATATATTAAAAAAAATAAAATAAAATAAATAAATTTTCCACACTTTTGCTTAAATCTTCTGGACCGTGGAGCTCATTCTTCTGCATTGTGAGACGTGACCCCAGGAAAAAAACCTTGTCTCACTGTACCTGTTATCAGTAGCTATCACATTTTAAAAAGATAAAATACAATATTGAAAATTTGGCACCAGAAGGTATTCACTATGCTTACTGTAATCTTTGTGTAAAATGTAAGTATGAGAGAAAACATTTAAAAATTATGATTAATGAAGCAAAAGTGAAGAGGCAGAGGGAGAAAAAAAAGAGTTAAGAAAAATAATAACTAAACAATAGAAATAATTTGTAATATATAATAATCACAATAACTGTAAATAGGTTGAATGTAAGCCATGATTAAAGTATTACTACTGAATTTAAAAATTCTTCAACTACTTACATGAAACACAACAGAATATGTACATAAAAATGTACATGCAGACAGATGGAAGATAAAAGGATCACAAAGATAGATCAAACAAATAATATGTAAAATAAACAAACACACAAGTTAATGAAAATCTATTTATGAAGGATAAAGAAGGGATACTACATAGCAAGTGAAGCACAAAGAAGATATAATAATCATAAAAATGGCCAGAACCGGTTTGGCTCAGTGGATAGAGCGTCGGCCTGCAGACTGAAAGGTCCCGGGTTCGATTCCGGTCAAGGGCATGTACCTGGGTTGCGGACACATCCCTGGTTGGGGATGTGCAGAAGGCAGCTGATCGATGTTTCTCTCTCATCGATGTTTCTAACTGTCTATTTCTCTCCCTTCCTCTCTGTAAAAAATCAAAATATATTTTAAAAAAAATAAAAAATAATCATAAAAATGTATGAACCTATCAATGTACCACCAAAACATACAGTATGAAGCCTGACAGCATTAAAGAAGAAATTAACAAAATCACAATCAGAGTGGGTGATTTAAATACATCAAATAAAATACTGCCAGAATGATCAAGCAAACCAAGTTATTATAACAGATGGAAAATATTTGAACACTAAATTAGTCAGTAGATAGGTTTCAAAGAAAAAGTGTTATTTGGGCAATGACTTAAAAAAAGTGAGAGAGTAAGCCCTGTGGGAAAAGGTTTTTAGGTAGAGAGAATGTCAGCAAATATGCCCTGCGGCCAGACATGCAGCTTGTGCTTTAAGAAAGACAAAGAGACTACCTTTAGCTGGCAGACGTTAGGGGAAAAGGGATGGGGGCCAGAGAACCAATGGGAGGGAGCAGAGATACTAAAATCAGCTTGGAGTGAATTCAAGAGAGAAAAGAGGAAAATCAGAGATAGAGCATACAGATAACACTGTCCGAGAGTTTCTCTATAAAGGGGAGCAAAGAATAGGGGCAGGAGCTCAAAGGAAAAGATATTTTTATTGTTTTTTATTGCCATTTTATTTTTTTAGATATAAGTTCCAACACCATGTTTGCCTTGAGAGATGATCCTTTGTCTTGGTAGAAGAGGATGGGAGAGGAAGGGATGCAGAGACCCAGTGGAGGAGACAACCTAAGGTCCCAGCATGAGAAGCAGGCCCTCTGGGGTCTTGGTAAACACCAGTCCATTTGCTCACATAGCCAGAATCAGGCTGGGGGACTAGCATCAATAACAAACAAGAGGAAGCTGGTGCCTATAATCTCTACGTATTTTGTACGTATTCTATAAAAATCACTGAGCATCTGGGGCTGGTTGTCATGGTCTGCCTTGGACCATTGCACAGTACTACATTAATTACCCCAGCAGAGTTACATTAATCATTACTTAGTACATTTCATTCAGGTTTAGACCAAGGTCAATATCATGGCTCCAGGAAATCCCAGGGACAAGCGGAGAATTGGCTGGGATTATTCATTAGGTGAGTGTATCAGACTGGCTGAGATTATCCCTGTCCTTACACAACATAGATCCTCCCTCAAAATCCCCTTGATCCAGCTTCTGTAGCAACAATGATTAATCCTAATCATTCCAGCTCACAGAGTTACTCTGCTTTTGCTTGTTCTTTATGGAGGCATGGTGATTATGAAACAGACAAGTTTATGGTTACAGTTTCATGGAACATTTGTTTTATTCTTTGATAGAAAACTCTCTATTTGGCTATTAAGAAACCAATCAAGATCAGAAAAAATAGTCATTATTTGTGTAGGCTGAATTAACGTGCCCCCCCCACCCCCCCCCCCCCCCCCCGCAAAGGACAGCAGGTTCTAATTCCTGAAATCTATAAATGTTATTTATGCAGAAAAAGGATCTTCACGTGTGTGATTAAACTAAGGATCTTGAGATAGGGAGATTATGCTGAATTACCCAGAAGGGCCCTATATGCCTAAATGCCACACATAACATGTATCAGTAGAGTGAGCCAGAGGGAGGCTTGATACAAACCTAGAGAAGAAGGTTTGAAAATGCTGGCCTTGAAGGTTGGGATGGTGTAGCCACAAGCAGAAGAATGCTAGAAGCTGGAAGAAGCAAAGGACAGATTCTCTTCTTGATCCTCCAGAGGCAGCATAGCCTTATTAACACCTTGATTTCAACCCAGTAATACCGATTTTTGACTGCTAGTTTCCAGAGCAGTTTCCAGTGAAATCCAGAGATAGAGACTTTAACAAAATGTTTGTTAATGCTTTTGAGATAGAGAGGAAGAGAGGATAGAGAGATAGAAACACTGATAAGAGAGGAACATTATTGATTGGCTGTCTCCTGCACAGCCCCTACTGGGGATCTAAGCCTACAATACTAGCATGTACCTGCCCTGACCAAACCAGCAACCTCTTGGTTCCCAAGTCAATGCTCAACACTGAGCCACACCTGTCAGGCTAGAGTAGACTTTTTGAAAAGTCCATTCCACCACTTCGTAATGCCAGCACCCTGAGTTTGATCTGATGCATAAAATGACCACAAAATAACCATTTTATGACTGTCCACTTTATGGCAAAAGACACACTGCTATTAGACAATCAATATTTTGATAGCAGGAAGAAATGTACACAGTTTACTTTTAAGGGTTAAATACTGTGACCAGAGTTAACTGACCAGACTGCAAAAGTGACACTGTAAACAGCATTGAGGTACCTCAAATAGTCTCAAGAAAATTTCAAAGTGCAATGTGGTCTCATTTACTCATGAGTCAAATGGGCTGAGTTTTGGCAGGGATGCCAATTCCAGTATGCAATTGTAGCTTCTACTTCAGAAACATTATTGTTTAATTGGTGTCGAGTCTATAATGCTGGATGTGGTATCATGTCCTGTGTGATGATGAATTGCGGTACCAGTGGCAAAAATCTGGATGGTCCAGGTGTCAGTAGCAGCTTGATTCTGGTCTATTTGTATAGAGAATGGTCCCTTCCTGGGACCATCTTTATGAGTGATGCTGATCATTCTATCAGCATCTGTGCTTGGTTCTACAATTTGTAACCAAACTCAGACAAGAAGTGTCTATTACCTTCCTAATGGTCTTCCAATGCCACCACTGAGGTGGGATGACAGCTGCCTCCTAATATATGCCATCGGATTTTCACTTAGCCATACCATTGGAGAACCATTCTGGGAATTTAGGGGGATCTTTGTCAATCAAGAACTTTATGGAACAAGTGACAATGGAAGAGAAAGAAAAGTTGTTCTTACAGGTATAATGGACACTTTTTCATATAACACTTGGCCAGCTACATTCTTAAATATAAATTTTTGAGTGAAGAGTGAGGCCTCTTAGGCCCTTCCCTCGTTAGTCATTGAGTCCAGGTTGCAAACTCCGAAATGACGGGGTCAGGCTAGAGAATTATGAAGCCTCTATGGTCAGGCATTCAGTTTCCATAAGAGCTTTATAGTCAGGTTAATAGTTGTCATTGATTTCTAAAGGCTCGTACTTGGTGGCTGTGTGGGACAGGCAGTATTGTTGTGCTGGAAAATGATATATCTGAGTACTCCACAACCATCAAATATTTTACTAATACAGCAATTCCCCTTCTCCTCCCGAGGTTCTTCTGTTGGATTCCATACCCGTAGTAAAGACAGGATTCTCTTTTTCTATGTGACTGTTCTTGAATGGGTGAATTTCCTCTGACATACATCGATATCAATTGCACATTCAGAATGGAAAGAACAGAAAGAGTGCACTGAATTAGCCCAGAGACCCTCAAGTACAAGGTCAGGTTAGTTTCTCTTCTTCATGGAGAATCTTGCCCAAATCTGATTAGTTGAATTTAGGAGCTTCTTCCCTCCACAGAAGCAGGTACAACTGGGCCTGGAATGCATGGAGTATAGGAAGAGGGAGGCTGGATGTGGGGCAGGGAGGATCAGCAGGGAGGATTTTTTCCCTTCAACCTCTGGCACCCAAGTCAGTGCAGACAAGAGTGCTGCTTGTCCTCCCTGTACTTCCCAGTATCTGGCAAGCACCTAGACCAGGGATGGCGAACCTATGACACCTCTGACACGCGAACTCATTTTTTTGGTTGATTTTTCTTTGTTAAATGGCATTTAAATGGCATAAAAATAAATATCAAAAACATAAGTCTTTGTTTTACTATGGTTGCAAATATCAAAAAATTTCTATATGTGACACGACACCAGAGTTAAGTTAGGGTTTTTCAAAATGCTGACACGCCGAGCTCAAAAGGTTCACCATCACTGGCCTAGACATAGAGGCCCCTTTCTCTGTGCCCTGTGCATGTCTCCATAGCTCTCCTCATTGCAGATTAGCCCTCATGGAGAGCATCTCCATGTTGGTGAGCAAGGCTTTGCATTTGCTTGGGCATTTGAGTGTCCACTCTTTTTTTTTTTTTTGCTGCTTAGTCAAACAAACCTCTAATATCTTTGGCTCACCCAGAGCTTAGTAATGAAGAGCAAGGTTCTTATTGCTAAACCCCTGTATTTTAACTCTGGGAACCCGATAACCACAGTGACATTGCTTCCAGCTATGGTAGTGGGACTTGCTGCCCCATTGTCATTACAGCACCTCTCCTCCTACCACCAAGAGGAAAATAAGCAACAAGCAAACCACCATTCATGTGTTAATTTATTTTTTAAAGAGCATCTTTTCAGTAATTTTATTTTATTTATTTTAAATGTATTTTTATTGATTTCAGAGAGGAAGGGAGAGGGAGAGAGTGACAGAAACATTAATGATGAGAGAATCATTGATTGGCTGCCTCCTGAATGCCCCACACTGGGGATCAAGCCCATAATCCAGGCATATGCCCTGACCGGGAATTGAACCATGACCTCCTGATTCATAGGTCAATGCTCAACCACTGAGCCAAGCCAGGCGGGTTCATGGGTTAATTTCAATTTGACCTCCCATTGGTCGGCCTTATTAACAATAGCATATTGAGAGACCCATACTCTTATTCAGACCAACACTTGGGCAATAGCACTTGCTACTCTGCTAATTATTGGGACCATAGATTGGATCTGAGAATGTGTATATATGATACACAGGTATATGCATATGTTTATATATATATTTGTATATGTAAGTGCTAAAATATATTATATATATACAAATCATAAGCTTTTCTATGTAGAAAATGTCATAAAATGTTTTGCAATGTTCATATAGAAAATTTATTAAATTATCCTTTTTAATTCATGGGGAATGTGAGGATAGACCTACATGAAGAATATAAATTCAATTCAATGAAGATCATAAAAGCAAATTAAAATAAGTGGAAAGAAATACATATTTTATTTATTTTTACTTCTTTCAAACCTAATCATTTAATCTAATGCAATTTTAATCAAAATGCCAACAGGATTTTGTGCTAGAACTTGACCTATGCATTCTAAGTTTTACTTGGAGTTATGAATTTGTGAGAATTGACACTCCTAGGCCCAGTGGAATTGACCTAGTTACCTGTATATCAGTGAGCACACATAGGGTATGAATTTCAGGAAATGAAAATGATTATTTGAAATTCATGCTTTTCCTGAAAGCAGTGACCATTATCTGATTCCAACGGTAAGAATGGATACTTCTGTAGGCAAGTGACAGACTTCAATCTCAGATTTGATATTACCTGTCAAAGAATCCATTATTCACACTTTCATACACAACTCTCTTGTGTGGGGGTATATTGCTTCCTGAAAGCAGCCTTCTTAATAGAGTTTGGTTTCATGAAAAACACAGTATATTACAAATCAACCCAGTTAACTTATTGGGTAGGCCAACAGCAGCATTTTCATCTTGGACTCGTTTTATTAATGTAATTTATTCCTATTGTATAGACATCTTAAGCTTCCAAACACCAAATTTCTGCTTCTCTATTCATAAGAGAATGAAAAGAGCCTACAACAAAAGGGCTACATTTGGAGAGAAATAAAACTATATATATATAGTTTTATTCATATATATATATGAATATTTGTTGCATGGTGACTTGCTATATGATGTTAAATTAATTCTGTAATGGTGATATGTATTAGAAAAAGAGATAGAATGGTTAATAGAATCATAAACAAGGCTCTAATTAAGTGTATGTGCATATTTATTTGTAATATATATCTACACATAACATAGTTTAATTTTGTGGAAAAAATGAATGTATGTTTAAAGAAAAATGAAATTATAATACTAATTCAACCACTGGTAAGTAAATTCTATAGATATGAAATGTAAAAACAGTTTATAAATTTAGTGAATGAAATATTAGCCTGTATTCACATACTAAGAGGGTGAATGCCTCTTTAAGCATAATACAATTTATAAATTACAGTAGAAACACTGATGAAATGCAACTAAGTAAAATTGTAAACTGTTCCATATTGTTTTTCTTAAAGATTCCACTCTGTATCCTTCATGATTACATTAGCTCAGTCCCTTCAAGAAACTTGCTTCACCTTGCTGCATAAAAACATACATGTTTGTATCATGCATATCAGTATTAAAAAAGGAGAGATGAATTGGGCAATACTTACCTCAGTCTGAAAAATAATGTACTAAAAATAGTGAGTCTGATTACTTAAGAAAATATGGAATGCCAGATAACAGCAACCCTCGTTGCTGCTAACCAGTAAAAACGAAATCCAAGTCAAGCTTCAGTTTTCACTATTAAGACATGAACAATATCAGAATAGATCAGTTAATAATGTTTTTGACTGCACTATATTAATCTATTTAAACATATTTTTACTATATTAATAAAATGAAGAAAAGAATCTAGCTATGGCATAGACAGGTGCCATTGTATCGGAGTATTCATGCTCAGACCTCAACATACATAGTTCAGAAAATGTGTCTTGTTCTCTGCCCTTGAGTAATAATGATCCCCTGCTGCGGGCTATTTCTTATGAATCTCACAATTCTCATTTGCTCCCTTGTACATACTAAACATGTTTTTATTATCATAAATCTGAAGGAGCTTAGTCACTCAGTAAACTTGACTTATGGGTCAAAAAACTTTCTCATCTAATTCTGTTGCCACTGACGTAGGTTAAAATCAGATCTCATAAGATGTAAATAATACCAGAAAAATTTTCTGTTGACCCTACAGTTTTGGAAACTGTGATTTAATTAATCTTTCTGTGTGTTTCAATAAGTGTATGATCTTTAGCAAGTCACTTAATGGTTGTTAAAGTCTATTTTATCATGGGTACAATAATGCTACCTACTCTTTTGGGTTATTTTGAGGATTAAACTGGATAACATTATTTCAGGTAGATCTGTATGGAAAATGCTCATAAACATTAGCCTACAGTTAATTGTTTAGTTATGTTTCTAGTAGAAAAGATGATGATTGACATTATCTACACCATTGTGGGACAGATGCACAAAGCTAAAAAAGAAAAGATGGATGTAACAGAACAGTGGGATTCAAATGTTTAGGGAGCTATGTTAGGACATGAGGATAAAGAGTTTTAAACATAAATTTTGGACATTAGAGGAGACATGAACTTGCTGAACTGTTTTTTTCATTAAGAAGAACAAATAATAACAAGTAAAATAGTGAATATGTGGGCCCCACTTTAGTCTTGATTTCTTTTCAGATAAAGGTATATGAATGCTCTATAAAAACCTTGGTTGGAACCAAGATCTTCTATGCTAGTATATCATTTTTTTTTATTTTTTTACTAGTACAATTATTTCTTTAACTGACTATCCATAAATAGAATCATTTAAATAGTTTACCCACTTTTAAACTTCAATGTTACTTATTTTTGTTAAAAGATAGTTGATAAATTAGAATTTTGTTAAAATGTATGTCCATTTTTTATAAATAATTGTACATTGCAAATAATTATACCACTTGAGGAAAAATATAATTTTCAGGGATTTTACATGAATAAAGGGGGAAAAACTGCAGCAGATAACTGGTGGCAGATAATTTATGTTGGTGCTTGAAGGATTGAGCTCCAAAGATTTATTTTGTAGATCAATTTTGTAGTAACCAGTTAACATGTGTGACTCTGTGATCCCCTCAAAGTATATGTGACAAAGCTCTGCAGAGCTGTTAGCCATTCTTTCACATGGAATTACCATTCACCTTTGATTTTCCAGAATATTCTATATGTTTGATTATAACGCCTTAACTAAAACCTCATGAGAATTTGTCAGAAGTCTCAAAGTGCCAGGCCTGTCATACCCCTTTTCACTGCTTACCTCAGTGGGGTAACTCAGCAGTACGTTTTTTGATACCGTTTTAAATTAGCTGAGCTATTTAAACAAACTATAATGTTCTACAGTTGGGTCTTAGTGTATTGATTAGCTTATGCAGCAGCAGTTCTTGACATTTTAATACAGAAAGAGTAATGTAAAATCAAGACTCAGCACACCCACTTTTTGATAAATATTAACTTTATCAAGCGAAATCTTTCAGCAAAATTTTCCTAAGAGCAAAATCCTCAAATTACTTGTGGCCTCTTCTGTTTTCTGGCTTGTGTTTTAATTTGCACTATGAAAAAGGTAGTTCACAACTTCTCAAAGGTAGCCTATGGAGGAAAGGTTAGACTTAGGATGAAGAGTGTGGACTATGACACCACTAAGTTTTGAGTCTTTGTTCTTTCCTAGTCATGTGACCTTGTGCGCATTTCTTTACCTATGCAATGAGAGTAGTAATCGTCTCCACTTGATATGTTTACTATAAAAATAAACACTTCAAACAAGGCTCAGCACAGTGTCTAATATACAGTGAAGACCACCAACATTTGCTATTCTGATTACTACTATTAAGACTAATTTTAGTGGTAGTTTTGTTTATAGTAGTAGCAGGATGAGAATTCCTTCCAGTTAGAAGCTCATGGTCAAGAATTGAGAAATTTATTGTAAAAAACATTTTTCTCCCCAATTTTACAATTTTAAATATTAAAACCTGTGTTTTAAAAACATTCTCAACTTCTCCCAATTAATGTTAATCTTTCAAATCTGATAACAAATTTTGGATGGCTATCACATTTTAGATAACAGAGAAAATAATAATTATGCATAAATATTTATGATAACATTTTTTTTTTTACCGATAGGTGAAAAGTTTCTGAGTGAATTTTTGTTACATGTATGACCTGTTTTGTAATATATCTTTATTTCTAAACCAAGCAATTCATTTAATAAGCAACCACTTGAGTTGAAAATGACACTTTGACCTGCACCTGTGTATTCTGATATCAATTTCTTAAAAAATTTTTGTAACCTCCCTTCTTTGCCAATTAAATGTATTCTATTACAATATCAAATATAATGGTACCATTGTTTCATAAGTAGATATCTTCATTGCAAATATTTCTGAGAATTTCATCACATTATCTCATATTTTCAAAATATCAGTTCCAAGTTTGTTTAATTCTTCAACATCTTCCTACAACTTAAAACAACTTCTATATCCCCAGTGCCTTTTTTTTATGAACAGTAGGACATATTTTCTGCTCTCAACCTCTTAACAGCTGTCTGGTGTTCTTTCCATCTCCACCCTAAGTTAAAGCATAGTTATAAATCCTTTTAATGGGTGTGCTGTAGCCTTGATTTTACATTCTAACCAAGATGGTTTATGACATGCCTGAGAATACACACCTTTCCAAATTCCTTGCCAAATATTAATTAGTAATTTTATAGCAGGGTTTCAAGGACCAAGGGAATGCACTTTTAAAAAGAAATATAAGGAGCCCCTGCCATCATATTTTGGGCTTTACTCTGCAAGAAGTACTAAAAGGAACATTACATTTCCACCCGTAAGGAAGTACAGAGCACATTGCACTTCAGGCGGAACTGCAGCAATAGCCTCTCCGCTGGCACCCTCTCCCCACAGGTCGCACATATTCTGCAGGTTCTCTCTGCTGTGACGCAACCTTCGAACCTGTTAGACCAGCTTTAATGCAGACCATTTTAGCCAACTCAATACAAGCCACTAAAATACCTCCGCCTTATTCAGTTTCAATAAATTCTACCTCATACTAAAACTTGTTCTCAGTGATAAAATCCTGTTTTGTCTGTTTTTGCGTGAAGTCCTCTTCATCGGATCTTTACCTTCTCCTCCTTGCTCCCATGTGATGTAGCCCGTTGCACTTATTCTCCTTTTTCATTCAAGGAGGACTTTCGCTTCCACTCAGGGGGGAATTGTTATCACTATTATTGCTTCTTATAGAACCCACAAGTTTTCTTCAAATAATGTTTGTCTGTATCACTAGATTCTAAGATGTAGGAGATTCTTGGTCAGTTTTCCTCTTATTGGAATGATCAAGAGTTAATATAATGCACAGATCATAGCCATATTTATAGAGTGAATTCATAAGTTACATAAGTTCTTACAACACATCAAAATGATTTTTAAATGACTTTTTTTTTATAACTAAATTTTGGCTTTCTTATAATAGCTGTGTTTGGAACTGATTCCATAATTCCACATTTGCAATTATTTCTTTTATTTTTTATTTTAAATATATTTTTTATTGATTTCAGAGAGGAAGGAAGAGGGAAAGAGAGATAGAAACATCAATGATGAGACAGAATCACTGATCAGCTGCCTCCTGCATGCCCCCTACTGGGGTTTGAGCCCACAGTCTGGGCTGGTGCCCTTGACTGGAATCAAACCTGGGATCCTTCAGTCCCCAGGCCTATGCCCTATCCACTGAGCAAAACCAGCTAGCGTGATTATTTCTTTTAAAAACTTTAACGATAAATCCCTTCAGCTTTCTCGACTGTCATAAATCCACTGTTTAATTGATTAAGATTCCTAAAAGATGTTGCCAACATAATATGTTAAAAATATTCCTTTATTCTCATTTAATTTGTATTTTATTTATATTTTATATATTACATAAATGTTTTATTACTACAATAAATCTAGTTAACATAGTTATTACCATAAATAATTACAAATACTTTTCTTCTGATGAGAACTTTTAAGATTTACTATCTCAGCAAAAGAATAAATAAATAAATAAAAATCTTGATTTATTTTTCTCCAAAATCTATTTGTTTCCTAGAATTCCCTATTTAAATAATAGGTATTGTTCTTCACCCAGTTATTCACGTGAAAAGCTTTAGAGTTATCATGTTTAATTCATGCTTCTCTCATGCTTCCCAACCAAACCATCAGAAAATACTGGTGGCTTGCTCTTAAAATTTAGTTTTATTATATGCACTTTATTGCTTTTACCTCTACCACTAGCACCATAGGACAAGCAAACCTCAAATCTGACCTGGAGTGCAGCTAACTTCCTTACTCATCCTAATTTGATATTAAATTAGACATAGTGGAACACCGAAAATTTAATCAAAATTCTATTTTTAGTCATCCTAAGATTAAGATATTTTCCCCATTTAACAAAACTATATATTTGCATTGTCAATCCGTTAACTCATGAGTTATTATATATACAAACAGAATATGAACTATAATAGTACAACTTATATATTTTTATATATTTGTAAACTTTTAAAAGCAATCTTTCATGTTATAGATTAAATTATGTTCCCTCAAAATTCATATTTTGAAGCCCTAACCCCCAATGTTGACTATTGGAGATGAGCCTTTAAGCATGTAATTAAGGTTAAATGAGGCCATTTGGTTGGAGCCCTAATCACTAGTACTGGTGTCCTTATAAAAAGAAAGAGACATCAGAGATCTCTCTCTCTTCACACCCATGGACAGGTCACATGAAGCAATACCAAAAGGTGGCCATCTACAAGCCAGAAAGAGGGGCCTCACCAGATTCCAACACTGATAGCACCTTGATCTTGGGCTTCTAGCTTTGAAAACTGTAAGAAAATAAATTTCTGTTGTTTAAGCCAACTAGTCTATAGTTTTCTATTATGTCAGACCTAGTCAAATAATATAGCAACTTACTCAGTTAATTAGTTATCTTAAATGTTTGATTAGAGATGGTTGTTAAATCACAGTACCTTTTGGCTGGATATTCAGCATCACATCAAAATATATTCAAATCACATGTATAGGTATGTGTTCTTCCTGTATTATAAATAACAGGTTTCTTAAAAATAATTATACTCTTCTGACTACTGCTGAGAACTAAAAGTACTGTATTTCTGTTTAAATTTTACTGACCTATAATCCATAAGAAATATTAAATTATTGGAGAATTTTTATCATTTACTGCAGTTCAAATAATGTGATTTTAAATGCACTTATGTAGGAAAAACTAATAACTAATAATTAAAAGAAATCACATGCAACTCTTGAAACAGTTTCTTAATTGCAACTCATTAAACTAAATTGCAGCATATTATATCTATTATAATACCCAAAATAGAATTTTGTAATGGTCTTTCTGTCACTCTTCCCTGCCGTCTAGCATTGATTTATTATATATGATGTTAAAGGAACTTTTATCAGGTAGCATTTATGTTATGTATCATATAATGTACATTGTTTTTAAAACTCAAAAGTTATCAGTAGTATAACAGTTGAATTTTCCATTATATCTAATAGCTCACTCAAGGTTATAAGAGCCATACTACATGAATGCATTTTCTACCATTTGCATAGGCTCTTTCTTTCAAATCAACTTTTATGTTTGTAATAATCCATGCTACAGTACTTTAATATGCTATATTGCAAAGAAAAGATAGTGATTCTACTAAAAATGACAAAATAAAAATGCCATATCAGAACTCTCATTATATGTAAAATCTCCAGCTTCTAAATGGAAATCACAAATATTCTGGTGTAACCTTATTTTTTTTAGTTGGCTAGACTACCCTAAGTCTAATAAGCATATAGTAAACTTACTATTTATCCTATTCCAATAAAATTATGCAATGTCTAGGGAAATTGTAGACGAACATTTACATGTAGAAGCCATTACCTCTTATTGATTTTATGTATGTTATGACCATGGAAAGCCAGAGTTGACTACTGAGAAAGTAATCAGGGAAAGGAAATGAGAGGCTCCATCAAAAAAAGAATGAATTTTTTGAATGATTTTTTAATTGTCTTAAATAATTTAAAAGAGCCATAGTAGCTCATACATTTACAGACAGTTTGTCCACATTTTCTGTCTTTGCTTGTAAGTTTCCTAAGGATCACATCTTTCAGTCTGTTGATGGTTGGGTGTTTTATAAAGATGTTTATTGAAAACCTTAGCATTCAATAAACTAAAATCATCTTTAGTGTGTGCATTAATTTTTTTGAAAAATCCAAGTGCAGGTTATCCAAGTGCAGGTTATATCCCTTTCAATTTTGTCTTCTACTTCTCCAAAGAAATAGAATGGATCTGATGTGAACTTTTTCACTTATAGGCGTCTCATCTTTACACAAAGCTGATCTTCATGACAAATGATTCATTACGGAGACATGGGTTCCTTTGTCCTCCACTCATCTTTTACAGATTCTTTATTCTGGATTTTTTTTTTTTTTTTTTTTGCAGGGGTGGGGGTAGGATGTTTGTGCATATGCATGCTAGAAAATCCACCTAAATATCTTTCTTTTTGAAAACAAACATGAAGACACACTAAAAACCTCTTTCCTATTCTTATTTGCCACTTTAATTAAATCATTTGTTCTCTATTTACCTACAAGCAATCACTTTATACTCTGTTTCCTCACTTCCCATTTCCTTTTCTGTCCAGTGCATTCCATCCCAACACACGTACTACACTACTGTGAACAAACTTTATCTTGTGTGATTTATCTGGTGGCAGTTGCTGTGGTTCATCACTTTCTCCTTGCTGAAACATAAAACTACTCATATTTACCTGACACCACTCTCTCTCCACTCTGTTTCAGTTTCATTGGTAACTCGTAGTGTCCTTTAATTATTTATTTCTTCTCTCTGCATCGACTCAAGTGATACTATCCTTCTTAGTTCTCTTGGCTTTCCACTTTCTCTTAGAAAATGTCACCACTTCCAACCCATGACTTTAGCATCTACGTATTGTCTATCTACTCCTGTTATCCTTGATTAAGAAGCCACTGTTATTACTCACCTGGACAGCTCAGGTACTCCACTCTTCACCTGTCCATATTCCACATTGGTTCCTCCTCAGATTTATCTACACAGTAGATTGGAACATCTTTTTAAAACTCCGAATCAGATCAGGATGAACATTGGCTTGAAATAGGCACATAGATTCTTATGATACTAAGCATAAAGGCAACCTCCTTCCCGTGGCCCTCCCCTGCTGCCATGGGTGCTGTGATGCTCTACGTGCCCCTCTTCAGAACTAGCTCTCTGTTCCCTCAGCTGCTGCCAGCATTGGCTCACAAAGTTCACAGCTTAGCCCCTTTCCAGAAAATGTCATTCAGAGAGAACCATCACCCTATGCTATGGCCTCCCTGTGGAACCCATCCCACAGCGGGTATATAAAGACTTAGCCGCTTTGCCCCAAGCCTGGCCATTCCAGCTCCACAGCTCCCCACAGATCCCTTTTAAGCCCCACTTCAGCACAGTTCGACTTCTTTACTCCCCTGTATATGCTGTACCTTAGGTCCAACCCCCAGGACGATATTCTACTCTGTTTCTTCGGATTTTGAAATAAAGCCCCTGTTCTGAGGCTGTGTGTCACATAAAATGTTACTATTGCCCTGGCCGGTTTCGCTCAGTGGATAGAGCGTCGGCCTGCGGACTCAAGAGTTCCGGGTTCGATTCCGGTCAAGGGCATGTATCTTGGTTGCAGGCACATCCCCAATGGGGAGTGTGCAGGAGGCGGCTGATCGATGTTTCTCTCTCATCGATGTTTCTAACTCTCTGTCCCTCTCCTTTCCTCTCTGTGAAAAGTCAATAAAATATATTTTTAAAAAATGTTACTGTCATACTATGCTGTGCTCCTTTTTTCTCTTGCTTTAGCAAGAATATTTCAATATGCACTTGCTTCTAGTTGGAAAAAGCTTCCATCATTCTTCATCATTTAGGTCTCAGTTTTAATGTCACCTCCATAGCTAGATACTTCTGTGGTAAACCCAGTTCTTCATGGACTTAAAAAATATTCTATCATATTGAAAAAAAAAATTTTAAATGCTTATCCAACCATCTCAATTGAACTTGCTTGTTTCTTTGCTCATGATTCCCCCTTCTAAATAGCATGCACACTATTAGAGGGAAGAGGATTTATCTCTTGTTCACTGCTCTTGCTCACTGCTTAACATAGAACAGTCATGCCTTAGTCAGCTCGAGCTGCTATAACAGAACACCATAGACTTGGTGGCTTACTAACAAAAATTTATTTCTTATAGTTCTGGAGGCTAGAAGTCCAAAATTAAGGTGCCAACAGATCTGGTGTCCTATGAGGACACTCTTTCTGCTTTGCAGACATCTCTCTCCTGGATGTATTCTCAGATGGTGAGGGAGAATGAGAAAGGCCTCTCTCCCGTGTCTTCTGTAAGGCACTATTCCTATCACGAGTGTTTAATTTTTATGGCCTAATTACCTCCTAAAGGCCCTAACACCAAATTATTATATTGGAGATTAGGGTTTTAACATGAATTTGGGAGGGACACAGATATTTATTTACTCCATTGCAAGGCATAAAGTAGGTATTCAATAACTATTTATTGACCACCCCCCTTCATCATTTCAAAATTCCAGATTACATTTTCAAGCATCTGAAAGCTGCAAATAGATTTCAGGATCATTATGTATGAAACTGACCTAAATATTTAATTTGAATACTTCCTATTAAAATTTTAATTCCCTGGGTTACTGGATTTTCTACCTTAAACCATTTTATAACTTGGTAAACCAAATCTAATTTTGAGTTATTGTTTTTTAAATCATGTATCACTCTTTTTGGACCCCTCTTTCTATGTAATCATCTCATTATTATAAGTTGGTCACAAAATTTTATAAAAGCTGTCATTCCATTGTCATTTGACTCTAGCCACTTTATTCATACCCACTCACACAATATTAAATTCTACTTCATCTTCTCCCACCTGAACTACTATAAAAGCTACATAATAATTTTACTCCTTTCATGTATTTTCCCAAGTTATGATCATTATTTCCCACTTGAATTCAGTGCTTTTTATGATATTGTTTACCAACAATATGGTAAACCTATGAAATCACTTAGTATCTGATGCATAGTGTTCAACATGAAGGCCTCTGTATAGATTTCTTCTTTCTTGGCTCTCTCGTCCTTAGATCTTATTCTTATACCCTAATAATTAGTAGTATTTTATCTCTGCATATGCACCTACTATTTACTTTGTTTGGAATTCCTTTCCTCCTATTTACTTGGAAAATTCTTAAGATCTCACTAAAATATCACCACTTTAGGAAATATTTCCTGATAACTCCAGATTGACAACTCTTTTCTTTTTGATCTAATAGGGTTTCGCTTAAATTCTCTTCACTAATTTTTGCAAGTTTATCTCCTTCAGATACTTGTAAATATTAAGGCAGTTATGTGTCTTCTTTATTTTTGTTTTACTGGTGCCAGGTACTGTGTTTGGCACTTATCTCACACTCATAAAACACTGAGGGAATAAAGGAGTATATGATGAATGAGTAGTGTGGCAGGGTCAGAGAGAGGAATGCGAGATAACTTGGTGGGATACAATTTATTCTCAAGAGGTTGTAAAAATGATGTTGTGAGAGTACATAAAATGATTTATGATCAAATAAAAATAATGCAGTTATTTGGGTTAGAGGGAGGGTCAAAAGTTTAGTAGTGTTTGATTTAAACTTCAACAAGTATGTTCCAATGCACAATGGAATGGAATTTTAAGTTTTATTTGTACAGCATTCCTGGAAAACCTACACAATTAAGGAAATATTGGATACTTTAAATTAGCAAAATAAAATAAAATAATAAGTGCTTAGAATATACATTGTAATATTGTCATTTATTTTTATAGAATTATTAATCTCAGGGAAGCCAATTGATGTTTACTTTATGATCTTTGCTTTATCTAATGTCAGAATAGATCATGAGTAATTAATTTCTCAAAATATATTCCATATTAATATTAGATTCTGTCTAAAATTTGCCCAATGTTTAAGTACAGAGGAACTGTTATTATGATATCTGTCCAATGCTTTAATATTACTACATTACTATATCTCATCTTATGGTTATGGTGATTAAAACACTTTTGAAATAGATTAAACAGTTGAGAAAACAAAACATATGGAAATAATGTTGTTGAATATTTATATAGTTTGTTGGTAGAAAGGAATGTTCCAGGTACAAAAATAAATGAAACATAAGAAAAAATTAAGTTAACCTTTAAATGTTTTCTTAAAAAGTGCAAGTAAAATTAAACAATGTGTATTTAAAGAGTTGAGTTAATGGATAGTCAATACTCAAAATCATAAAGTAGGTATTTCAGTGTGACGTGGTAGTTACAAATGCATTGTGAGAGGATTTACATCTAACAGGGAACCAGAGGATATGAAATGGAGAATCTCACACATGCGCACTTCAGGAAATTTAAAAACTGAGGGACTGAAAATGCCTGATTTACAGAGAACCAAAAATTATTTCCTGACCAAGGAACATTCTCCAAGACTCCCTCTCCCCGCTCAAGACCATGAACTTGCTTCTAGGCCTCTGCTGAATGCTCTCCTCTTTGCACTCCTTGCCCATAGATGTAGACCACCCCAAACCCTCAGACTAGCCTGTAGCTTGCTACAGTCTACATCTTCTGAATAGCAATTCCTTGCTATTCTGGAATAAACTTAGTTTTTGCTCATTTGAGCTGCCTCAGTTTACCTTTTTTATTTAGGTTGACACTACAAAAATATCAGAATCAGATACTAATGCTTTTAAATATATTGGATATTTACCTTTCTAGCTATGTAACTTTAGGACATTTATATCACTTTTTTAGTTTCAATTTCCTCTTAGGTAAATTGGGAACAGTAACCATAGGTATATAGTATAAATGTGAAAAATAAAGGAGATGATAATGCATACAAGATGCTTATCTTGGTACCAAGTTCACAATCATGCTAGTTAAAATTATCATTATTCTTATACTGCATGTCAGAGAAAACCAACTCTGCTGGATTGCATATTATTTATAATTTATATAAAGTGGTAAAATGTGATTATTTTGTCCAGAAAGTCCATGTGAAGCAATCATTTAAATTATGCTCACTATAAATACGTAAAATTCTTGAACTCACTAGTTTATGCATACATCATATACTTTGAACTTATTCATGTCTAAAGCAAAAGTAATTGTAGATGAATAGCTTGAATAAACTTAGCCTCTTGGGAATTTTACTTTTTCACAAACACACTGAGTACCAATATATTAGAGTATATAAACTATGTTTTCAGCCCATAAATTCATTATGGGATCAGTACTATCTGGTGTCAACCGAAAATAAACATTTGACAAATGAAAGAACATAATTTCTCTGAAAACTCTGTGCTACAACCTCTAAAATAAAAGAATTCAGCACTTGTCATTTTTAAGTTATAATGACGCAGTTACCCCTCTTTATCATGCCTCAAAGGCACTGCCACCAACATATTATTGCAGGAGATATAGAATCATTTCTGTTTCTTTGAATGATAACTGCTCTGAAGACAGATTGCAAAATGACAACTTTATATAGGAAAACATGTTTGGAAATGAATGGATGTAGAGAGAAGGCAGAGCAGAGCAGAGCTCTATAAATGAACTGAGAAGCTCAGGGAGAAGTTGGAATAATTAGAAGGGGAAAAACAGGAAAAGTAGAAACAAGTGAATGAACACGTCAAAATTGTGTATTATTAACATTATCATTCTTATAGTATTGAAAAATGAATGAAAGCATCTAAAAAGTTAACTCTTCCTCACTCTATATAAACCTGATATCATTTTTTAAGGCCTATCTATAAAAATAGGATTCCATTCCACCCTAAGTTGCAGAGATTTAAGCTTGCTTTGCAGGGCCCGTGGGGAAAGGGGATGACCTGAAGGGGCGGAGGAGTGATGTAATATTCTGTTGTTTATAACCAGGCTGCAAAGCCATGCACCAAAATTGAAAATCTGATTAACCAGATCTAGTCATGTTGACCTCTCCACCCCCTCCCCATCCTGGTAAGATAATTGAAAATAAAAAAAAAAGCAATCCAACTACAAAAAGCAATTTAAGATATCAGTCTCTAGCTTTCACCTAATAATTGAGAAGTTTGAGTTCATAGAACTTTCTCTATACATATAATGGTTTTAATCTTAAGCTGAAGGATTTTCAATAAATCACCAACCCAAGAGGAGGAAATCCAATACAATAAAATATAATAGCCTATAAATTCCCATATACATGTATACATTTTATATAAAGAGGGTTTTTATTATCAGTCATTTATTTTTGTTTATATATAAGTATTTTTAGGCCAGGGCTTCTTGTTGCAAATTCTCTCTTGATTGTTGCTGTTGATTCAAGTAATTCAGAGAGAGGCCACTTGTTTTATTTAACATTCCATTTATTATTGTCTTTGCCAATTCTTAAAAAATTCTCATCAAAATATAGCAGGATTTATTGTTGAATAGCAAACAGCTAAAGTAGAACAAGGCATACATTTTCAGAGGTAAACATATTATAATAGTATGCATGTAAAGCATCTCTTTTAAAATTAGGTTTGTCTTATAAAATATACCAATTACTGGATGGAAAGCCATTGTAAAGAGGAGTATATTATTAGACACAATTAATGAGTAAAGTAGTGCAGGTACTTTCCACTCTGATTTTTAAAGATTGCATTTGAAAGGGATACATACCTTTTTAAATCACTTCAACAGAAGTAATTACTCCTTGCCTATAGTATACACTACTCAAGGATGCCTGCTGGACTAGAAGGCATATCTTTTGATGTCTTATCAAAGGATCTTAAGCAAACCATGTTTTCTTCATAAAACATTTATTTTTCTGTAGATGCAGCTGCTGCTAATTTAAAACCAAAAGGATTAGAGATTGGTAAAATACAAGGTGGGGCAAAAGTAGGCTTATAGTTGTTAGTATGTGAAAGAGTATATTCTTATATTAATAAGTATTGTATTCCATACAAACAACTGTAAACTTAATTTGTCCCCACCCTGTACTATAATAAAATATAACATACAAGAATAAATATTTCAAGCATAATGGATAAGAAAAATAAATTGAAACACAGATGGAAATTAACAAAGCACAAATAAACTCAGAAGCATAAATAAAATAACTATGTTTATTAAAGTAATAGATTTCCTGTCTTAATCATTGAAAAGCACACAAATGGCATAGCTTTGGATTTTTTCAAAATTTCTGTAACCCCATTATATGTGCAGTACACTTCTAATTTTTATTCAGGTAAATGAAGTATTAATAGTTAACCACATTGAGAGAAGAACATTGATTGCATGCATAATACTCTGTTTAGCTGAAAAAAGAACACTCAGTTGTTTTGTTTAGAGAGTCCCTAACATTACATTTAACTTTTATATTGATTTGTCTAAATTTTCTAATTATTTTATATACACAGAGATCAAGATCAGTGAAAAATAATTATTTGTAAAAATAAAATTTCAACTCTAAAAAAAGAGGGGATACATACCTTTTGGAATCACTTCAACAGAAGTAATTTGTATCCGCAGGTTAGGACTGTGGCAGCCTTGGTCTTGCTAGATTGAATAACTTGCCTTTCACTTTTTATCTGTATTTATAATTTGATTATCATTAAATGAACCAGAAAATAAATTTGCTTCAACAATAAAACCCACAGGCTTTTATGTCAGTCTTTTAACAAGATTTACTTTTAATAGATAGATATACAATAAGGGGGGAAAAATCTAATAAAAGTTAAAAAAAAAAAAGTCTCATTACATTGCTTTAGGCCACAGACTGAAAATTGGAGGGGGAAAATCACACACCTTATTAAGGCCTAGTGCCTAGAATATCTAAAATGTTTTATGATAATGTAATAGTATAAACCCAGACAGAGAGATGGGAAAAGCATGGGACCTTCAAGGTGGCAACAGAATCAGTGGTCTTAGCTCTCTGACCCAGGGACATGAAGGACAGAGTGATCAGCACAATTCCCACAACTGTCAATTGATTGCTGTAATTCTTGCATTGGCAGTTTCTGCTCTTTGCTAGACACAGGTATCTTACTTCAAAGTCACACTTGCTTTGATCTTATGCTACTTTTGCCTATTCTTCTGTGTTTATTTCTGTAACATTTGCTCCTGCATCTTATAGAAATTGTCCCCAGCACAAGCACATTATGCATTGGTAGCATGTACTGTGGGCCTTTGGAGGAACTGAGAGATTCCCTCTGTTGTAATCGTTCTGCAGAAACAGAATGATTCTCAAAATGTAGTTTCAATATTTAGACTTATGACAACTGCTAACCTAAAAATAAAGGCCAAAGTGAGAGGCAACAAGCATTTGTTGGAGATACAAATAATAGTTGTTATCTATATTAATCTTTATGAACTATCTTCTTATCTATCCATTCATATACCCCTTATAAGACCTTATATTGCAAACTATTGCAAAATTTATTTTGTTGAATAATTTTAGCATTAATACTGGTTATAATAGAATGAGCATGGAAATTAAAGTAATCTATAATTATGTTTTCAGATTTCTCCTTTGGTTATAGTAGTTAACTAATAATTAGGAGGGTATGAAATGTATATTAATTTGAATCTGAATTATCAAAATAACTCCTCTACTCTAAAATCAATTAATTAATAAATAATTAAAAAATAATGGCCCTAAAAGCTGTAATAATATTTAAATTGAAAAACTTCTTTGCTTTCTTATTGTGCCCTAAAATTTACTTTCTAATAAAGCTTTCTAATGGGTAAAATCCAAAAGGGTATTTCAACCCATTTTCTACTGTTATATTTGAATAAAACCACTAAAATAAATGTCCTCAAAGTTGAATTCACTGTGCTTACTGCAATATGGGAAAAATTACCACCGTGACATTACCTGAGTAATGTCTCATGAGAAGGAATTTGATAAAAACATGTACAGAGTTTGAGATCTCGGCTTGAGGGTTTTAAAGCAGATGTTTATAAAGCGAGGCAACTGGTTAGGACTGAGCAAATATCCTGACACAGTGTGTAGGTTTGGTGAACCCAGTAGGGTGAATATTTCGAAGAGGCTGTTGATGAGTAAATTTTTGTTCTGAAAAGTAAGCAGTTTGTCCAGCTGAGCAAACTTTTGGCAAGAATAGAAAGCTAGTTGGCCAAGTGGACACTTTATTTGCTCACATAATTGGTTCACCAGAATTTTAAAAAGCAAACAGTAGGTTATTTATGAGAATACAGTCTGACCTTTCTGGTTAAGAATTCTGGGAGCAAACTGTTCAGTGATGTTACCGTAGTTCATCTCGGGTCTTATTTTCGTCAATTGAGTTTAAGTAGATCATCTCAGTTTTCTGTCATGCTCACATTCATTCGCCATCCGTCTAACCTGGAAAATCAGCTGTTGTTACTTAGCTCTGCAGTCTCTCCAGCGCTGTGCTGCTGTTTGAACTGTCCGTCTGTACAGTAGTCCTCCCTTTTCTGTGGGGATGTGTTTCCAGACCATCAGTGGATACCAGAAACTGTGGCTAGCACCAAGCCCTATGGATGCTATGTTGTTGTTGTTGTTGTTTTCTTTACATGCATACCTTTTCACGAAAGGAAACACTTCATGGCTTCTCTTTGTATATCTGAGTTGCCAGCTTCACTACTCTTTGGGGCCACTATTAAGTCAAAGAAGTATTGCTAGAACACAGCACTGTGATACCACGACAGCTGATTTGGTAACCAAGACGGCTACTCGGTGACCCACAGGCAAGAGCATCTAGTGTAGAGATGCTGGGCAAAGGGATAATTTTGGTTCTTGATGGGAAGGAGTCAAAGTGAGAGATTCCATCATGCTACTCAAAACAGCACATAATTTAAAATTCATCAATTTTGTTTACTTCTGGAATTTTCATATTTTTGGACAGGGTTTACCACAGGTAACTAAAACTGCAGAAAGGGAAACTGTGGTGAGAAACTACTATATATGCGTTTCTTGATTACCTTATAGCAGTGATGTTCAACCGGTGTGATGCAAGAATTTTTAAAGCATGTGAGAGCTATTTAGTCAGGAGCACTGACCTCTTTTTTTTTTAGATTGTCAAATTAAAAAAATGACAACAGTCAACAGAACAATAGATGTCTGGTGTGAATCAATAAAAATTATACCTATTTTTGGCCACAGAATTTTAGTAGTTTGTGTGTGTGATAAGATGAAAAAGGTTGAAAATCACTGCCTTATGTGAAAGTCTCCCCCTCCCAATAATAAACTATGAGTTGATTTTAAAATGTGCTTGTATAGGTACAGACACAAAAAGTTAGACAATAAGAGACCCAGCATGAAATGATGTTATTTCATTTTTTGAAGCAACTAAAATATGTTTAGGGTAAATTTATAAATTTTTATTTTATATAAAATGCAATTGATTTGAATTTTCCTCTTTGGACTTTGAACTACTGAATTCACAGGAACCCCCCACCCAAGTCAACACCACCACCATTTTCTATGTGACTCCTCATTCACTGGGTTTTGCATTTACTACAGTTTTTTTAGTGAAACCCATCTTCATGTCAGTGCAGTCTCCTTAGATTTAGCCTCTAAGTGGTTTCCCATTACCAATAATTTTATGCTGAGGGTTATTCTATCTCAACTGCTTATGATTATTTGTCCATGTGGGATCCACATGTCTTTGCTTCTTTCTGACACCAATGGAACCCCTTTACCCACATGTTTAATGTAGGTGGCAGTTAATTGAAGTGCTGATTTTAATTCCTAGCCTTATCTACAGATATCTAAGCAAGTTTTCAAACTGGGTGGTAATTTTCTGAAAAAATATGGACTACGTTTTTATTTATTGAAGAAAAATGGTTTACACTTCTGTCAGGGGAAGAAAAAAATAAAGAACACACTTTTCTATTTAATGAGGTTTTCCTGTTTCTTAAGAAATAACAATGATGATATTTACTGAATTTACTACCCTACTTGCTAATAAGAAACATCTGTAGGCAGCAACTCAATTGGCTTAATATTCATAGTTTGCTTAGAGATAAGGGTAATTAAGGGAGGCCCTGGGTAATAATAAAAGAAATAATAGTTTGTCTTTATTTTATCAAGGTTCCTATTCTTTCTACTCTCTCCCCACTGGTAATCTAGTTTGTCTGTTTTATTTGTTCATACTTCACACAGTTTACACTACTTCATTTATCTACCTATATGTTTATATTTTTAAACCTTCTAAATTTTGATATGAAAGTATGTGATACTTCATAAATTACTGTAATTCACAGTTGGTGATGATTTTTTTAGGATGCTTATTCCCTATATTTGACATAAAAACACTTTTTTTCTAGTGCTTTCCCAGAAATCCTTTTTTCCCCCCAAAATAGGTCACAAGGGACCTGAGAGGCAGGCCTGCCTTTGTTCCATAGTCACTTCTACTCATCCTCTGGCTCTCCTTAAGACTGGGGATTTCAGTACAGATTTTCACATTGCCTTTCTAACACTTTTCTCTCTTCCATAAAATATATTTTTCAACCACTTTCTAATGGGCAAGCCATCCGCCACTTTGAGATCTGGATTTTATGCTTCCATATTATCTTTGGTCTTAGAGACCAGAGACAGTAATTAGAGGAATGAAGTGACAGATGTAGAGGTTTAAGAGTGGAAGGGTGGTATAAGGGATTTGTGCTGGAGCAGGCTGGCAGGCACAGAAAGTAAATATCAAGGGGCGTTAGAGATGCCCTTCCACTGAGAACTAAGTGTACTCCAAGACTCGGAAAGGAAGATCTCTTCCTCCAGACACTGTGCTTTCTGGCTGAGAATTAGAAAGTCATGTACTTAAAATAGTGATGCCAAAAGACGGGAGGAAGAAAACGTGTATGCGTGGAAGCTCGATGGCTTTGCAGTTATGTTGAAGGAGGTAACGAGAAGGGATGGATGAGAGTACCCTGCTGGCAGGTCACCAGCCCTTGATGTTTTGCTTGTCCCCATTGAAAGTGTTCAAGTAGCATTAGTATTAGAGAACCCACACCTATCCTACACTTGTAGCTGACAATGTTCAAATCTACACCTTCATCTGGGTAATCCTAGTTTAGGTCAGTCTAGTCCTATGCAAAAAAAAAAAAAAAGCAGGGTCTATTTTTAATGTGAGAGCACATGAAGAAAAATTATGATTTTTGCTGCAAACTATGAGAAAACATTAAAGAGTTTATATTTGTATAAAATATTTTTATTCATATAACTCACTTAAGTATTTCATAATTCACAGTACTTCAATGTTATGTAAATTTTATTGAATATGTTAAATTAATTTACTAGATCTTCTAATTAAAATATTCAAGTTATGTATGTTAAAATTATAATCAATGATGAAACCTATATATCTATTATCTTACAATTATTAATGTATATTTTCACTAATATTACCTGACTCTGCTAATTACAAATGACACAGTTTCTCTTCAGCAGTCTGGGAGCCTTCAGGGAATGTCTAAATAACAGGGAGTGGGCCTAAGCCAGCAGTTGGACTTCTTTAGCACTGACGCAGAGGAGGGAGAAGCTCCCACCACTGCCACAGTGCTCACCAGCTGTCAGCCTGGCTTGTGGTTCAGTGGTGCTCCCCTGTGCGAGTGCACTGCCTACCAGAAGGCAGCTCCTGTGTTGAGCGTCTGCCCCCTGGTAGTCAGTGCACTTCATAAGGACTGGTTGTTAATCTGCCATTCAGTCGATTTGCATATTACCCTTTCATTATATAGGATAATGACTTAGAACACTTTGAAGGACTTTAATTTTGTAGAAAGGCAGAATATTAACAATGTTATTTTAAAGACTAGAGGCCTGATGTATGAAATTTGTGCACAAGAGGGGGGAGGTCCCTCAGCCCGGCCTGCACTCTCTTCAACCCAGGACCCCTCGGGGGATGTCCAATGGCTGGTTTAGGCCCGCTCCCTGTAGGATTGGGCCTAAACCGGCACTAAGACATCACTCTCTCAATTTGGGACTGCTGGCTCCTAACAGCTTGCCTGCCTGCCTGCCCGATCGCCCCTAACTGTCTCTGCTTGCCGGACTAATATCCCTAACTGCTCCCCTGCACGCCTGATCAGCCCCTAACTTCTCCCCCTTTCCAGCCTGATTGCCCCCTAACTGCTCCCCCCTGCTGGCCTGATTGCCTCTAACCGCCTCTTCCTCAGTCCCTGCCACCATGGCTTTGTCCTGAAGGACATCCAAAAGATGTCTGGAAGATGTCCTGTCTAATTGGCTTATTACCCTTTTATTAGTATAGATAATATCTAAAATGTTAACAATCACAAAGCTAATTCATAGTTTTCCAGAGCAGGTTCAAAGTAGAGAATATTTTAATTCTAATTTTTAGTGCATATTCTTCAAAGGGGATGATAGGTGTAAGTATTTCACTTAAAACCAAATAAAAAATTATTTTTAAATGAAATGCTGCTTGTCCCTATTCAAAAAGCAATCCATATAATTAGCTTCAGAAGTTAATAATATCATTCCATTGAATAGAAATATAGGAAGCAAGACAAAAGAAAGCCAGTGAATGTAATAGTGTGCTTCACTTTTACAATTGGACAGGTAATTATTATTTCTGGGGATGTCATAGTCCTGCAATTTAAAATTTAAAAATCAACTTTAGAAATCTCAATTAAAACAAATTAATGGTTTTATTATAAAGAGTGGCCAAAAATACTTTGTAGAGGATTATAGCATATTATGTGTTTTGCATTTAAAGTTCAGATAACTTGTATCTATTATTTTACTTAATTTATGATAGCTTAGTATTAATATATAATTTGAAAATACTTTATATTAATGTAGTATTTGGTATTTTTAGATATTCAGAGTATCTATTTTTGAAACATGCATAAATATAGCATATGTAACCCTATACATACTACAGAGATAGTGGTATAACATATATCAAGAAGTGATCTGTCAGCTATTTATTGCTAAAAAAAAAATCTAATATCAAATTTTACACACACACATTTTAATTGAGGTACAATTTACATATAATAAAATGAAAAAAATCATCAATATATTAATCAATTAGTTTTAAAAATATGGTGTGGCCGTAACCAGTTTGGCTCAGTGGATAGAGTGTCGGCCTGCGGACTGAAGGGTCCCAGGTTCGATTCTGGTCAAGGGCATGTACCTTGGTTGCGGGCACATGCCCAGTGGGGGGTGTGCAGGCGGCAACTGATCGATGTTTCTCTCTCATCGATGTTTCTAACTCTCTATCCCTCTTCCTTCCTCTCTGTAAAAAAAGATTAATAAAATATATTTTTAAAAAAATATATGGTGTGAAACCAACATATGTATCAAGAAATAGAAAGCTTCTGCTACCCTGGGCGCTACTTTGGGACCCTCCCAGTCAAAAACTTTTTTTTGAAACTTAACATGTTATTATATTGATCAAATTGAATGTTCCACGTGCATTTTATTTTAATGATGTATCTTCTGTGTGCAATTAAGAATAACATATCTTCTACAGTCGTAAGTTTTATTGGTTTTCACTAGTCAATTTGGTTTGGTTCTGTTATCTTAAACTTTTTTTCTGTTTGACCTCTGCTTTTACTTATATTTTTCTTTTATAGTTTGAATTTACCTACTATTTCTTAGTATTATATATTAACTCTTTTATTTATTTTTTAGCCAATAGTATGAGTGTGTGTATGTGTGTGCACATGCATAAATTTAGGGTTTAAATATGCATCTTCAAGTTAACATAATTTTTCAAGAAAAAATTTATATTAGCACACGTTAAAAATAAGAAAGCTACAGAAGTATACTTTCATATACTGCATTTTACTCTGTAATTCCACCTGGTATTTTGAACTTTCTTTCCCATACTAGAGTTTGGGAAGGATTGGTGTTAACACTCTGTAAATGTTTGGTAGAATTGACTGGTGAAGCCATTTGACCCTGGACTTTCCTTAGTTGAGAGATTTTGATTACTGTTTCAGTTTCCCACTCAATATTGATCTGTTCAGATTTTCCAGTTTTTCATGGTTCATTTTTGGTAAATTATATGTTTCTAGAAATTTACCCCTTTTTGAGAAAAAGATGTTTCCTTGCTGCTTGTAAAATTCTCTTCTTGTGTTTTCAGAAAGTTTTGTTATTATGTGTCTTGGAGAAGATTATTCTGGATTGAAATTTTGGGGTCACCCATTGACTTCATGAACTTGGATGACCAAATCTCCCCCTATGTTTGGGATGTTGTCAGGCCCTGGCTTCTCCTTGTGTGACTCCAACGGCATGCACGTCATCTTGAGGGTGAATCAGAGTCTGTCAACAGGAATATCAGGAGGACAAAAGTCAGTGAAATCTGCAGAGGATCCAGACAGCTATGATGGCCACTGGATCCTTCCTTAGTGACAAAATCTGCTGAATTTTTCTGCAAACGAATAATGTCTGTGACCCACAGTTGCTACTGCTGCCTGGCGACAATCAGTAGCCCTTGTCTTTCTTTTCTCGTTCCTAGCCATCTCTGTATATTTCGGCTTTGCCTCTCTGGTTATGGTGAAACTGAAAAAGGGCCTTAGCGCAGTGTCCCAGAAAGACTGGGGGATCTGGTTGCTCATACGCTTTTGTTGTGCCTTCTAGCTGACAAGTTCCCTGTTGTCACTGGGCAGCTTGGGGATGGCATGATGTAGACACCATGACGCTGTCTTCCTCCTCTTCTTGTGTCATCCTTCTCACACCTTTTTGCTCTAGTGCAGTGATGGCGAACCTACGACACGCGTGTCAGAGGTGACACACAAACTCATTTTTTTGGTTGATTTTTCTGTGTTAAATGTCATTTAATTATATAAAATAAATATCAAAAATATACATCTTTGTTTTACTATGGTTGCAAATATCAAAAAATTTCTATATGTGACACGGCACCAGAGTTAAGTTAGGGTTTTTCAAAATTCTGACACGCCGAGCTCAAAAGGTTCGCCATCACTGCAGTGTTGCTAAAATTTAAGTGGACCCCAGAGCTCTCCCAGAGCTGTTTTTGTTAATGAATAGCTGTCTAATTGGGAACTTTTGTGGGGAGTCAGAGAGGCTGGAATCTCCTACATCACCATTTTGGTTGTTGAACCTGATTTATGTTCTTTATGGTGCTTATCACTTCCCATTGGTTGTCTCCATCCAGTTGAATGGATATTTGTTAGGTTCACTGTTGTGTTTCCAGTGCCGAGAAGATTCCTGATATGTGATCAGTAAGCAAATAATTGTTAACTAAAAATAAACAGTTGAATTAATATTATAAATTTGGATGTCAATGTAAGATTATCTTTAGCATTGATGCAGAACTGGTATACACACTGAATCAGATTGGAATTATTTAGGGGAATATTAAGAAGTTGAAGATTGAGATGGGAATCAACTCCCTAATTAGATTTATTTGCTATTCCTTGGCAAACCTAACTTCATGAATGGCAAATGAAAAATTCTGCTTTGTACGTTGTATTCAAACTTTATTTACTTGTTTATGAATATTTCTTATACATTAAGTTATTGTTTCAAGGTGTTTTAAAGTTAGCACAAGTAATTTAACAAACAAATGAATCATGTTATCTTAAAAGAACACATACAAGATGAAGTTAAAATAGTATCCTGAGAAAGATAAAAATGTGAGCATGTTTCTAAATTTGTTTCTAATATAATATTGTCAGCACAGGGGAACTTTTTGCATGCAATGCTAAAAGTCTCAGCCAAATGGAAAGGAATACCCTTGAAGCATGTATGTTGTATCTCTAAAAATAATATGCATATAATTACATCATCCCTGGTAATTTATTTTTATAAGTAGATATTAATTTAACATTCCCCTGTTTTCAGGGAAACAGAGAGAAGGTGAAGAATCCATTTTTCACAATAAGCATAAAAAGGATTCTTGAAACAGGGATGAGTTCATTATCAGCAATACAATTGTGAAGGATGAATCATGTAACAGTGACTAACAAAGAACCCCTTGAAAGTCTTAGAATACTGACATAGCAAAGAAGGGATACTCTTTGGTAGCTGGCATTAATTCATTTCATCTTAAAATTGCTTACATGACATAAGTCAGCTCTAAAGATCTTAATATTCTAAATCTCATGTGTAGCTAGTATATTCTTCATAAAATTAGATGCTTCATGCTACTCATCTAATTGTGGATATGCATATATTTTAGATTAATAAAACTAGCTTTAAAAAACAGAAACTATCATGTCAGATTTTTATCATTCTTTGCAATATAAAGTTGACATATTAATGATCCTTATCATGTGCTGGATGTTGGTCTTTTTTTTTTTTCCTCCAAACTTCTGTCCTTCACATATTCTCTTGTGGGTGTTACTAGAGCAAACTTACACTGGCCTCTGAGATCATCCGACTATGCTGTCATCACTTTCACTTCACATTCACACATTTCTCTTTTCACCCGGCTTACATTTCATGAAACTCCTTTGAGTTCCAAATAGCTTGTAATATTGTGGTCTGCTCATTGAAGTGTGTTAGCGCAATACATTCTCTGAGGAAGAGAAAATCTATATTGCATTGTAATTCTAAAAATGTTTTTAAAATATCTGCCTTACATAATGTCACTGTCCTTTATTTTATTTTTTATTGAAGTCTTAACGTGAGAAAAGGTCAGTTATATAATAGATAGAATGCGAAAATTAAAACAGACAATGCAGAAACCTATTATTTCCCAGGGAGAATCGGTTTATGTGTTTGCTGCTCCTTAATTTTAATGTGTGACTCCTGAGGATTTTTGAATCAGACACTCTGCTCGGACTCAGCCCCCCTCCTGAGGCAAATACCACCAGGAGGACTGATCATCTCTATGTTTGCATAAAAGCTGAAGTGTGCTTCTTCTAGCCCAGGCTGAGGACTCATGCCTGTGCCTGCCTCTTGTCTAGCTTGTCCCAGGGAGCATTCCCCGGGTGCCCAGGAAGATCTTGTGCCCACGTGGGTTCCTCCAGGTTTCTGTGTCAGGTCCCAGTGCTCTGTCCAGAATGACTAAGGTTTGGCTGCCAGCATGGACCATGCCTGAATAACAATCGGAGATAGAAGCAGGGAAATAAGCTTAAATAAAAACTAGGAGCTCTGGCAGAGAAAGATAATATAGATTTGAAAAAAAGGAAGCAGAATTTTTTATCAGAATATTTAAGGCTCAGGTCACTCCCTTTTTTTTTTTTTTTTCTGTTTCTCCCAGCCATAATTAGTTTTTCTTGCTGCTGTGCTTCCATAGTTTCTTCATCTCTTTTCTGTTGCATTTACAATAAGCTCCCCTTGATTTTCTTATTTGTGTGTGTGTGTGTATGTGTTATCTCTCTCCCTCAATTATAGCTGCTTAATAGGATGGATATGTATCTACACTGTGAAGTTCAAATAATCTAAAACACTACTTATTCATTGATTTGAATTGAGGTCTTCTGATTAAGGAGGGTACACATATATTTTCTACTTCTTTCTGACATGCTGCCCTTACAGAAGCAATTTAAGAAAAAAAAAAAAAAAACTTGTAATCAGGATAAAAAAAAAAACCAATCTAGGGAATAGGAAGAAAAATGAAATATGAGATAGCAATAAAAGGAAAATATAAAACAAATTGATAAAGAATGAAGTCACCTAGGAGAAGATATTGTCATGCCCAGTGCTATGGGCTGAGTTGTATCCCCTCCCCAATAAGTAAAAACCCTAACCTCCCATGAGATGCATTTGGAGATGAAGCCTTCCAGAAATAGGTTTAGATGAAGCTATGCGGTTGGAGTCCCCATGATGAGAAACACCAGAGAGTCAGCTCTCTCTCTCTCTCTCTCTCTCTCTCTCTCTCTCTCTCTCTCTCTCTCTCTCTTTCTCTCTCCCCCTCCCTCCCTCATCTTTCTGTCTCTCTTCCTCTCCCATATGAGATCACAGTAAGAAGCCATCCTCTGCAAGGCAGGAAGGGAGACCTCATCAGAACCCTATCATTCTGGCATTCTGATCTCAGACTTCCAGCCTCCGGAATGGTGAGGAAATACATTTCTGTGTTTAAGCCACCCAGTCTGTGGTATTTGTTATGACCGTTGGAGCTGACTTACACAGATTTGTTATCTAGTAGAGGTCTGCCTTAATGTGTGAATGTGACTTTGGAACTAAATAATGAAGAGGCTGAGAGAGTTCTGAAGTGCATGCTAGAAATATGGGTGTGAGGGATGAGTCTGGTGAAGTCTAAGACAGACAGGAGGAGCATGTTACTAGAAACTGGTAGAAAGACGACTCTTTTTGTAAGTAGAAAAGGACTTGGTAGAACTCTGTTGTAGTGGTTTCTGAAGGAAAAATTCATGAGGGATAAAACTGGGTATTTACCTGGTGAGATTTTTAAGCAAAGTGTTAGAGTGACAGCTTGTTTCCCACGGACTACTTATATTTCTGTGTTGAGCATTTGTTATTTGTAATCCTTGCATTAAAAGATGTCACAAATTTAGAGCATTAAAAAGATGCACATCTACAGATCTCACAGTTCTGCAGATCAGAAATCTGGGCAGGCTTGACTGGTTTCTCCACATAGAGACAGACAATAACAAGTGATGTCCAGGATATACAGAAGTTGGAACACTTTTACATTACTGGTGGGAATGTAAAATTATGCAACCACTTTGGAAAACAGATTGGCAGTTCCTCAAAATGTTAAACACTGGTACCAACACAGTGGCAATTCCATACCTACCTAGGTATCTACCCAAGAAAGATGAAAACATATATGCACACAAAAACTTCTACATGAGTGTTCCTAGCACCAGTATACATAATAGCCAAAGGTGGAATAAGCCAAATGTCTATCAACAGATGAATGGATAAGCATTATGTGCTATATCCTACAACAACATATTAGTTGGCAGTAGAAAGGGATGGGATACTGATATATGCTACAACATGAATAACTCCCAAATCATCATGCTAACTGAAGAAAGCTGTCTCACATTTTTACCATTAATGCAAAGTGATAAGAATTTAAAAATCTGTAAAGAAAGTAGATTCCTGCCGAAACCGGTTTGGCTCAGTGGATAGAGCGTCGGCCTGCGGACTGAGGGCTCCCAGGTTCGATTCCGGTCAAGGGCATGTACCTGGGTTGCGGGCACATCCCCAGTGGGAGATGTACAGGAGGCAGCTGATCGATGTTTCTCTCTCATCGATGTTTCTAACTCTCTATCTCTCTCCCTACCTCTCTGTGAAAAATCAATAAAATATATTTTAAAAAAAAGAAAAAGAAAAAAAAGAAAGTAGATTCCTGAATTCCTCGGCCTAGTGTAGGAAAGCAAGAGTGGAGTATGCATTGGGAATATCTGCTAAAAGGTACAAGATTTCTTCCTGGGGTAATTAAATGTGATACAATTAGATGATGGCAATGGGTATGTAACTGTAAATACACTATAAACACTGAGTCATACACTTTACAGGGTGAATTTTATGGTATGCGATTTCTATATGAATAATCTCTTAAAATTAAGATGAGTCAATTCTTATCCTCTAGCTTCCACACTCTCTCCTGGAGTTGTGCCCGGATCCTCGTGGTCAGAGAGGGCAGAACCACGGGATCAATAGAAAAGGGATCAGGGCAGCTCTCATGGTTCTTCCCATTAATAGGGATGCATTTCACTTCTAACCACATCATCATTTATAGCTCTCAACACTGTTTTTATTTATTTATTTATTTATTTATTTATTTATTTATTTCTTTTACTTTACTGGTAAAGGGATATTGTCTTAATTATATTTTCCTCCCTGGTTTTTAATATAATGTGAGTATGTAATATGCTTAACTTCATCATATACTTTATCATTTTAATCAAAATTGTATACATATTACTGGAATTATACATGCTATGCTTGTGTGTGTACACACATGAACACATATATTTTTTATTATGTAAGAATTATTCTCCTTCCAGATTGTTCAGGTACCCTCCAAGATTTGCTTGCAAGAATTATGTCATTTAATTCTTTTGGAACAAACTTTATAAATCATCTCAAATTATAGCTAAACATTGAAAGATAGCAGTGAGATTGTATCTTTGTCTATCATTTTAATGAAGGTTAATAGAATTGTAGATATGGTGACTTTCCATTTTAAAAATTTCTGTTCTTATGTAACCATTTGCTCTTTCCTGATTAATGTCACTTCTTCCCTGAAGGCTTTAGTAAAATAAGCTACAGCTTACAGCTTGGGTTTTGTTTGGTTTTCATTTTGTCATAGCTGTCTGTCTCTTGAATCAGCATTAAGCTCCATTATCTCAAATATTAGTATGATTTTCAAGCTAAACTATTTCTCTCTTAAGCAGGACCTGATCAATAAAACCACATGATTATATATTGCCTGAATTTTAGTAAAGACTTCTAAATGCTAATTATATTTTATATAAGAAACCCGAGAGAAAAATTTAAAATATATGTACATTTTAATGATTTCTCTGAAAACAAAATATTGTCTTGTTCTCATTAGGGTGTTGTTTGAAACGTTCTTTTAAAAAATGTGTCAGTAATGCTACTATGTTTCAGTACAGAAAAGTTGCAAAGGGACCTCTAAGTCTAAAACAAAGGACAATGTATTCCATAATACTTATCTGCTGATAATAAGCTGATTATATTTCCTCCAGCCGGCATAGAGACAGAGGTGGAATGAAAGAAAGTGTCCTGAGTATTAATTTACCTATTATCTCTAATGAAATTAAATAATACATGAGGGACTGCAGATTGTAATAATAAATATGCATTAAAACTCTTAACAATGCAAAATATAAGTGATCTCTTTAATTCATCGGCAGACAAATAAATTTCTGCCTTTTAAAAGTCAGATTACCCAGATGATTGTACACTTAGCCTAAGTATCAAAAAAGGTGTATTCTTTTGGGAAGAGTAATCACTCTAATGTTAATCTGCAGCCAAGTTTTTATCAAATGTTTCAAGAAAGAATTCCCACAATGTATTAGATCAAAACAAACAGAAAAGTGAAAATAAGAAGTTGTTCATAGCCAAAGAGAATGCTTCCGAAGGCTCATTGATTGTATGAGTTTAGAAAACATTGTGATTTGGGGGGTGTATTTCTGTTTGTATTATGGTTAACCCTGTGCTAATGGTGTTAGGTCTATGTTGGGTTTTTTTTTTTTTTTCATCTTCTGTAGCTACCACTGGCATAGCCTATACACTTAAAATTGATAAGATATTGATCTCTCTAATATTTCTACCCTGCCTGTTTTAACATATACTTTCAAAATATAATAATCAGGAGTAGATGATATAATGATGATTTGTACAGTAGTCCTTAAAATTGAAACCTAATTCATTTGAACCTTGGCTTAAAAATAAGTAATACAAAGATTTATTGGAGATTGAGACTGGGAATATCAGATTGGGAGGTGAGGTAACAAATATAAGGAAATGGGGGGGGAGAGAGAGAGAGAGAGAGAGAGAGAGAGAGAGAGAGAGAGAGAGAATATTATCCAAAATGGTATGATGCCTAGTAGCTTGTATTCAGTGGAAACCCAGATGTTTAAAGATTTAATGAAAAATTACAATAGGAAATAGAAAGAAGCAGTCTTACACAGAAGCTTAAATTTGAATAATATTGTAAATTATAAATATACCTTAAATTGGTAGACCAGAAAGGGAGGGTAGTTCAGTTTGATTAATGGAAAACTGGAAAGTAATGGAGAGAAATTATTTTTGAGCAAAGGCATAAAACGTGTAATTTGAGAAGATTAATTTTGATAGTGGTGTACAGTGTTGATAGAAGAGAGATTTAAGGTAAGAGATAAAATATTCACTTAATCTGGTAATCTAGACACAGAATAGTATTTATTGACCGGGGTAAAAGAGAGGATTTAATGCCTCTTCACATTTTAAATGAATAAATGCAGGCTTGGATATTTATGTCTAACAGGAAGAAATGGGGGAAAAAACTGTGGGGAAGATTAGGTTTACATGTATTGCAGGTAAATCTGAATCTTTTTATTTTTCAGTTACATATTACATTTAATATTATTTTGTATTAGTTTCATGCTTACAGCATAGTGGTTAGATAATCACATACTTTACAAAGTGTTCCTTCAATATTTCCAGTTCTCACCTAGTATCACACATAGGCATTGTAATATTATTGACTATATTTTCTATGCTATACTTTTATTTGTCTAAATTAACACAAACTTTGTTTTTTTTTTCTGAATAGTTTTGCTGTATACCCTTGTCTCAGCATAACTTCTATAAGAGTTTTCCTAGGCTCTCATACTCTGAGTTAGAATATCTTGAATCTTACATGTGTTTGCACTTTAATTCCCATTGCCTCTCTGTATGTTGTTCAGTTTACATGATGCATTTGTATGGGTATAATTGAGAAATAAATGTTTTTCTTTTGTTTTTATCTTCTTTAAATTTTTCTTACATTTACTCAGGTTACGAAATTTATATTCTAGAACAACACATTGTTTACACACTCAGTGGTTTGGATCATTGTGTGGAAGGGAGAAGGACTTCTGTCAATTTCAGGGCAGAAGTCAAGGCTAATGACATCCCACACACTAAGGTCCCTTGAGAGCAAGTTTATTCTTCACACAGCAGACACCTGGCGGAGCAGGGCTGGCTGGAATGAAGAGTGGGAGTGAGTTGGGTCTTCGTGGGAAGTAGACAAGTAAGAAAAGTTCCCATGGAGGACAGGAGAGTTTCAGGGATTAATTTCCTCACTGGCACCAGAGGAGGGTTAGCAAGGGCTTGTCCAGATGTAGGATCAAAGGAGAAAAGGAGCACCAGACTTTCGCACAACATGTGGCCCTAAAGAATTTATGACAAAGGAAACACTGTGTTCTAAGTATGTCAAATTAAGAGTATATGTTGATTAATGAGTAAAATATAAAATCATGATTTACATCAATATGTTTCTGTTCTTAATATTTTGGTAACATTTAAAATAAATTATTTTTGTTTATATAATATATGTTTGTATTACATATGACCTGACTAAATTCAATAGTAGAGGTATAGATATTTAAGGATATGTCTCATTTTTCCCATATTACATGATTCTTGGAAAGAGAAGGAATATTAATTCAATGATAATCTTGGTGTCAGCAAATTAGATGGGGGAGAGACAGGAAAGGAGTGCAGAATGAAACAGTACAAGCAAATGAATCTTTTTATTCCTGTTCATCTTCCTTATTTTTTTTTCTTTCAATTCTATTTTACATATTTTATGAAGCTCCTCTATTATTTTGTTGAGGAGAAATTTTTATTTTTGATTTATTTCCCATGCTACCTCTTCAGTGTTGCAATCAGTTTTTCTATGAATTACACTGAATCTATAGCATTTAAAAAAAAAACTTTTTGCTCACCTTATTTTTGTACTCTCTTTTACTGCTTCTAGAGTGTGATATAGAAGGGTCATGATAACTCATCACATTATTTTTCTCCTTCATTGTTTCAAAGTTTAAAAGTCTGCATTTGGAATAATGCTTTGTGAGAAGCATTTATCACAACCCTATTTCAGTTGGTAATTTTTTTCTCCATAATTAAAGCATGTTTAAATGACTAAATAATCTCAAAATATAGACACATGTCCATTTCTTTATTGACAGTAAACATCTTGCACACATACACAAACATACTTATATATAACATAATTACCTTCAGATGTTAGTACATTTTGAACATATGTAGTGAACATTTGCTCCAAGAAATTTCAAGCAGAAAATTTAAAGGATCCCTGTTATATTTATAGGCTTTCATTAAAATTACCCATTCCATATGAGTACATTAAGAATATTTACTTCAAATATTACATTGCGGTTATGTGTGAAACATGACCTCTGATCTCACCACATTAACGGGAACCTTACATCTCCAGTTTCAAACATTTTGAAGACAAAGTGTCTCATGCACTTGATATGTTGCCTTCATTGCATATCTTTTTTTAAAAAAATCTTCATCTAAGAATTGAGGATATTTTTCCCATTCATTTTTAGAGAAAGTGGAAGGGGAGAGAGAGAGAGAGAGAGAGAGAGAGAGAGAGAGAGAGAGAGAGAGAGAGACTGACTCATAGATTGGTTGCCTACCACACACGCCACCATTGGGGTCAGGAATGAAACTTGCAACCCAGGTACATGCCCTTGACCAAGAACTGAACAACCCTCTGGTGCTCTAACCACTGAGATACCAACCAGGGCTGCATATCTTGTTTATTATTCAAGTATTTTATTAATCTCTATGGTATTTTCCAAGTAAAAATGAGAATGATTTTTTTTTTTTGCTTTGAAATATATTTTAAACGTTAGTCATACTTATATCTCCAAATCTTAAGTGGGCAGCCTGAGATAGTTTTGACAATTGTATATACTCACCTCGTCACCATCTAATTGCCATCACTGCTCAACATTTGCTCATGACCCTTTGCACTCAATTCACCTGCCCTCACCTGAGTTAGTCATGTTCTACTTTTTCTCACCGTAGATTAGTTTTGGCTGTATTTTGTGTGTTTTTTTTTTGTTTGTTTGTTTTTAACACTCTTGTTTGAAACTCCCAAATGTCTAAGGTACATAGGATACATTCTGTTTCTTTGGCTTGGTGGTAAAAACTGGTATGATAAGAGTATCAAAGGGGGTTAACCTTGTGAAATTAAAATGGGTTTTGAAAAAGCAATTGAAGTCAGAAAGTTAATTTGGCTGAAAATATAAACAAATAACAAATGTTAAGTGTTTTCCACTTTAAAATGCTTTAGAGAAATAAGGAAAACATTAAAACGACACAACTGTATCACAAATAAATTTGGAAGACTTTCGGGAATCCAGAATTTTCTTCCCTCATTTCCTTACTCTGAAGGTAAATTTCTGCTCTAGAGTTTTTCTTCGATACATCTATTATTCTCACTCACCACAATGAAAAAGAAACCAATAATAAAACCATCAACCAACAAATTCCCATTTTCTCCTCACAAATATGTAGCCTCCTCTCTGTATCCTCCACTCATTCTGTATCACAGTTGAGACTCAAAAAGGGCAAAACTTTGCATTAAAAGCAGAAAGAAGAATTTAAAGGACAAGACAAAATATATTTTAATGGGCAAGATCTGATGTTTGTGTGAAGCTAAGAGGCTCACCAGTGAATAATGCTTGTGAACATAAGGTCATCTACCCTTCAGGGACACCTGCTATACTGTGTGCTCCACACATATGCTCTTGCCCAATCTTCATGACAAAGCTCTAAATTGTCTACATTATGTCTCCTTTAAAGATTAAAAAATTGAATTTCTTGAACTGGCAGATCCAGATTTATTCTTCATTCTCACTGACTCCCCAAACCACCATCTTTCTACTATGGCACATATAACCTTTATGTGCTAATGAGTTTTGGATTTCACCCTGAAGTCAGAGGAAGATTTTAAAGATTGTAATGACATGATCAGATTTGTGGGTTTACATGGATGAAATATAGTTATGTAGAAGAAATATAAAGACCTGGGGGAAGAAGAAAATAATTACAGAAAGATTTATAATTCTTACAAAGAAGAAAGTAATCTTCCTAGATGCTGGGCCTGGCCAGAATTTAGCCTATGAAAGTATATCTCTTAAGACATAACTTCACTATCAATAGGCCACATTTAAAGGCACAAATGGCCATAATTATAAATTATTGTATCAAGTGCATATGATGCAGCCCCATTTCCCAGAGGAGATACTTTCTGGATATGACAACACAAAACAGGGGTGTTTGCCAAAGACTACCAATCCTACTGATAAGATGGAAGATATTGTTGCTTACAAAATTATTTTATCTTTCAGAAAATTTCAGAAATGTCTACATTAAAATGTAAATTGTTCATCATTCAGACTTGATTGATAAAATAGGACTATGATTAAGAACTGCTTTAAAAGATGTACATTATTGTAATGTTCATTAAGCTGATTGCCACATTCTTGTATCATTCATTCAGAAAATTTTAGAATTTCATGCACTATATTCTTAACATAATTCTAATAATATAGATATGTAAGAAAATTAGCAAAATATAAAATAAATTAGAACAAGATATGATCAATGTAAGTAAGAGAGGTTTTAACTTTGGAGAAGAAAGTAGCAAAAGAACAATATTTTTTACAATATTAAAGCTTTTAAGTAAGAATATAACTGTGAATGAAGATAAAGAAAAAATGTTTTTCTTCTCTTATCTATACCAGTAAAATTAAAGATATTAGAGACTTTAGTAAAAAGTTCAAAAAATTATTTTGAAATTCTTAAATATTTATGTATTTAGATTTCTTATTCAAATGTTCTGTTGTCCACAAACTAAGAGAGTCAGAATTTTGTGAAACTTTTACCCAACAAAAAATAAATATATTAATATAAGAGGTAGTTACCCTACAAAAATTAAGACAGATTTTTTATCGGCAAGAATCATATAAAATTTTATGTAAGAATCATATAACTATCATGTATATATTTGCCAATCCCTCTTAAACCCTCTCCAAATTTAAATGTACTAATTGACCTTTTTATGATTCTTAATTTATAGACTAACTATGGTACATATTTATCTAATTTTCCATATTTAAAACTGAAAAAGAAATTTAGTCTGCAAAACATTAATGTTTTATTTTTATTTTGTTATTCTAATGACATTATTCTCTTATGTTTCTTCCCAATCTCTAAGGATGACTTTTTAAATAATGCCTAGCCAAGGCTGAATTCTTTTGAGAAGCCAAACCATGTTGTATTTCTTACTCTGAAGATTTTCATTTTGAATAGCTATATCCTAAATGTGCCATTTTATTTATACATTATAAGCAATGCATTGAATTGTTCAGGTGAAGGGATCTTGTAACAGAGGGCCTGAGTTCAAACTCTAGTCCACATTAACTGAATTTGGAAAAATAAAAATTAAAATGTAAAATCAATTTCCAGTCTCCACAATGAGTGACTGTCTGTCTGGGTTGTGCTAAAGTTTAAATAATCTAGGTAAAGACAGTTTGTTAATAATAGATTATAAAATGTTAAAAGGTAACTACTATATTATCTTGGCATTTGTGTGTTTAGTTATTTTATATTTTAATTTATTCCTTTTTTAAACTTATGTGTCCCTTTGCTGATTTCAAAGTCAAAACTAAGTCTGCTGATACATATACAAAGTCTGTTTTTTCATTAACTTGCCACAAGGGACCCCATCTGTCATTTCTTACTTTTCAGCCGGGGTTTGAAGGAGTTGGAAAGGAGAGTACAGTTTATAGCAGTGATAGCGAACCTTTTGAGCTCGGCGTGTCAGCATTTTGAAAACCCCTAACTTAACTCTGGTGCCATGTCACATATAGATATTGTTTTTTATATTTGCAACCATAGTAAAACAAAGATTTATATTTTTGATATTTATTTTATATATTTAAATGTCATTTAACAAAGAAAAACCAACCAAAAAAATGAGTTCGCGTGTCACCTCTGACACACGTGTCATAGGTTCGCCATCACTGGTTTATAGGGTAGAAAGAGGAACTACTAACACGGTCTATGATTCGCAAGTGTTTGTTTGGTGGGACTTTTGGAAGCAGAGAAACATTTTAGTTGACTTTCTGGTACATTTAGCAGCTCTTGGTGGCAAAAGTGGGTAAGTTTGAGGTCATTTCAAAAGAGGAAGAGTTTTCCATTTTAGGGGTGGGGAGTTTTCACTGGCCATGTATTTCCTGGAATAAGTGGGAGTCACAGGAATGATTTTCTGCTGTCAAGTGTCATGAAGGTCCTTATGTGGAGTGAGGAGTCTGCCATGGCATGCAGTTCCTCATTGACACTGTAATCTGTCTTTATCAAGTTTAATAATTTTAGCTGACTACCGCTAACCGTGAATGCTCCGCATTTATCATTCCCCAGTCTTAACATTTTCTGCCTTGGCTTATAGGGCATCATGCTATTCTCCCTACCTCTCTGCAATGTCCTCTCTGCCTCAGTCTAATATTTGTTGTTGTTGTTCTTTTTCTTTTCTCCTGATGTGTAAATATTTTAAAAGTTCAGGCCTTGGTCATCTGTTCTCAATAGATTTTTTTTTTCTCCTTATGGATTCGTCTCTTAAGTATTACGACTGAGAGGGGGGGGGAAGCTAGATTATGTCATATGATTGCATTAAAAACGACTCAGCTATAGCCATGCAACAAACTACAGTTACGTATATGGAAAGTTGTTTGCAACATCATAGCCCAACATCCAGGAGTTGCTCTCCATGTCAAAGATCCTCTCCATAACTCCTGTTCTTGACTCCCTGTTATGTTGATTTCTGCACCTGATTGGAAGTCTACACTGCAATCTACACTAGCCATAATACCTTCTCTCTTTCTGTCTTTACTTAACTCTACACTTTATGTGTGTGTGCAGTTTACAGTACAGGATGCCCCTATACCCCTCCTCAATCACTGCCCAATCTCTGTTTTCAGAAAGTTACAATCTTTCATGTCATAAAAACAGTAATCATATAAACTTTACGTGGACAATACTGTGAGCCCTGAATGTTTCAAAATACAGGACAAAGATCATGGTGCCAGCAGTATATGGCAAACAAGGAACTTTCACCGACCCAAATGGGGCACGAGTACAAATGAAGCAGCCAACAAATGCTGCTTTCACAGTCACAACTGGGTTGCAGTTAGTGACAAAATCCTTGCATGATTTGGCTATTCTCAGATCTATTGTTTCATTGCTGTGTTCTTTTATTTTCCTCTGAGCTTTAGATATTTTAGTATAGAAAAGACTATACTAAATTCTCATTTGGTGAAGATCAAATGGGAAAGTAACTGTAAATAGTAGTTCTGTATGAAGCACATTATAAATATGCAGTAGATATCCATTGCTTCATTCAGTTCTGGAGTCAGACAATCACTGACTCCTCGAGGCAGCCCATCTCTCCCTTTCACAGCCACCACCAATCAGATACTGGCCCAAAGTGTCTGGACCTTCAAGGACACTCAGTGACGCCCTGGTCTTGTGATTGGATGTGGCATTTTCTCACCACCCACTGCCATCTTTGGGGAGAGAGACTCACAGTCCGATGCACTCCAAATAAATCATCTTTGCAATTTCTGCTTCATTCTGGATATTGGTGAACTTTCTGAATACTTTTTGGCTACTTAACTTGAGATTTTATTTCATTAATTCACACCAGACTGGCAAAATAGATTAGAGTGTCCAATGCAATTCTTAGGGACTAGTTCTGTTGTATCCCATTATAAATATTCTATCTCTTATTCCAATTGTTTCATAAAGTGAAAATTTGCTTTTAATCGACTGCTAGTTTTCATCTCGTTACTGAAATGATTTTAACTAGAGAGCTTCTTGGAATCTATCCACTAATAGTATTAACTGTCTATATCAAATGAGTGATTTGAAAATTATATTGAAAGCTGATATGAACTGTGCTGCCAGTAACCATTTTAAAGAGAAAAAGCAATTCAAGAAGGTTTATGACTCTGATTCAGCATAAAAGTTAATGCTGCCTTTAGGTGTTTTATCTTCAGCTTTACATCCTGAAAACAATACGAGAGAGAACTGAACAGCTGGGTTGAGGTAGACTATAACCCAATATTTTGTATATTTTGAGAAAATGTGAGGATGAAAACAGGGAAGGGTGACTGTATGAGTAACTGCACGTGATGGGCAGTGTATGAACAGTTTGAATTTTGGAGCAAGTCAAATATTCATGTGAGAATGATAAAGTCTTATTAAATTTTAAAAAATCATAACTGACAAGTAAAATATTTATAATGCAGAATTGTAATATGTAAAATTAAATGCATGAATAGAATATGATTGTTGGATAGAGATGTTGATTTTTATTAAAAACAGATAAGAAGGGCTTTAGATTATGTAATTTCCTTGTTTATTTGATACTAAAATAAACATAGTTCTAAAAATTAATGGATTAAAAAAGATAAGTCAGAAGCAGGTGATTATTTATTCATTTATAAGGTAAGCTTATTAGATTGCTTCACTCAGCTTTTAGAAATTTTCTAAAACATTTCAGAAGGTATGGATAAACTGAAAGGTGAGTTATAATTTTCTAACATCAAATGTTATGAAACGAAGCAATGATGGTTTGAGAAGTAACTGAAAGATTAAGGGACATATTAGACATAGTGTCCATAGAAATGTCTCCTGAAGTGTTTATAAATGTCAAGATCACATCCCAGAAATTCTGCCTCTCTTGGTTTGAGTAGACTCGGATCATGTATTTCTTTTTTATAACAGACTTTATTTTTTAGAAAGGTTCAAGTTCATAGAATAACTAAAAGGAAGATGCAGAGATTTCCCAAATACTTCCCGCTTTTACACATGCCTAAGTCTCCCCATTATCAACATCCTCCACAGAAGTGTACATTTGCTGCAATTGATAAGCCTACATCGACACATCATTATTACCCAAAGTCCATAGTTTACATTACAGTTTACTCTTGGTGTTGTAAATTCTATGGGTTTTGACAAATATATCCATCATTATGGTATCATACAGAATATTTGCACTGCCCCCCAAATTCTCTGTCCTCTATCTCCCTCCATAAACCACTGATCTTACTACAGGACATCTTGATTGCATCTAAGTTTTGGCAAATATCAATAAAGGTGCTCTAAGCATCTATGTGCAGGTATTTATGTGGACACCTGCTTTCAGCTTATCTGGGTAAGTGCCAAAGAGCAAACTTGATGAATCATCTTATAAGAGTAAGAGGTAATTAAGAATTCCTCTGGAGCCCTGACTGGTGTTGCTAAGTGGTTAGAGCGTCAGCCTGCACACGGAAGGATCTCTGGTTTGATTCCTGCATTGCAGGTTTGATCCCCAGCCCAGAATAGGGCACATGCAGGAGGCAATAAATCAATGTGGTTTTGTTTTGGGTTTGGGGGGTATTTTTTTGCATTTATGATGTTTCTCTCCCTCTTTCCCACATCTTCCCTCCTTCATCTGTCACTAAAAATCAATGGAAAAAATATTCTCCAGTGAGGATTAACAACAACAAAAAGAATCCCTCTGGCTTTGCATGTTCTCCAGTATTCAATGTCATCACTGTTTTGGATTTTGACCTTTCTGATAGTGTATAGTGATATTTCACTGTGGTGGTTGTTTTGACCTTTTTGATATTGTATAATGATATATCATTGTGGTGGTTGTAATCCCCTAATGATATATAATGTGGAGCACATTTTTGAATGCTTGATTGCCATCTGTATATTTTTTAAGGTGTCTTTCAGGTTTTTTAACCCATTTTCTATTTAAATTGTTTAGTTTTCTTATTGATGAGTTTTAAGAGTTCTTTGTATATTTTGGATAGCAGACCTTTATCAGATAAGTCATTTGCATTTTTTAAAATTTTTTCACATTCTGTGGCTTGTCTTTTCATTCCCTTGACAGTGTGTTTCATAGAGTAGATTTTAGTTTTTATGAAACCCAGTTTATCAACTTTTTCTTTCATGAATCTTGCCTTGGATGTTGTTTCTGAAAAGTCATCATCATACCTAAGGCCATCTAGGTTTCTCATATATTATCTTTTAGGGGTTTTTTTTTTAAAGAGTTTGTCTTAATTGTTCAGGCTATAATAACTTGGTGGCTTAAAAAATAGGAATTTATTTCTCATAGTTCTGGAAGCTGGAAAGTTCACAATCAGAATGCTGGCTGATACAGTTATGATAAGAACTGTCTTTCTACCTTGCTGATGACTATCCTCTTGCTATCTCCTTACCAGATAGAGAAAGCTCTGGTGTATTTGCCTTTTCTTAAGGATGCCAATCCCATCATGAAGACCCCACCCTCCATTTAAGGCTAATTAACTCCCAAAGGCCCCACCTCCTAATACTATTACATTAGTAGTTAATGTTTCATATATGAATTTTGGGGAAATATGAACATCTGATCTGTAATAGAGTCTTATATCTTTGTGTTTTACATTTAAGTCTCCGATCAATTTTGAATTAAATCTTTGAAAGGTATGAAATCTGTTTTTTTTTTTTAAATATATTTTATTGATTTTTTACAGAGAGGAAGGGAGAGAGACAGAGAGCCAGAAACATCGATGAGAGAGAAACATCGATCAGCTGCCCCCTGCACATCTCCTACTGGGGATATGCCCGCAACCAAGGTACATGCCCTTGACCGGAATCGAACCTGATTTAAATTATATTCCAATTATAAAAACTTCATACTTGCTAATACCTGCCTAACTAAGTCTTTTAAGTAATATTTATGTGTTCATGATATAAATATTTATATATTAAAAGTCATTCAGCATCAACTAAATTAAATAAAAGAAAAAATATATTATGAACAAATTCAATTCATTTCAGGAATGCATTGTTAATTTAACGTTAAAGTATCAATCAATGTAATTTACCACATTAACAGATTAAAAGAAAAAAATCACATGGGGATTTCAATAGATGCAGAAAAATCATTCAGTAAAATTCTATGTCTCATCACAATATAAATATAAAGCCTTAAACCAGCTAAGAAGAAAGAATCTTTAAACATTTTGGCAACAGTGTTGGAAGAGACAGCATGTAGTAGACAGAAAAGAAGTGGTCAAGGATGGAAGGATATTTACATGGGTCTGCTCCATGATTTTAGGGTCACTTCACTCCTTAGGGCCTCAGTCAGTTTCTTTCCATCAAAAATAAAGATATTAGAAATGTTTTCTGCTACAAATGTTATCTATCTATAAATGAGAGAAGAATCCTTGCATTCCAAAAAATAGAAAACTAAAGTCAAGAAACTTAATTTTCCTTCCACATTAATCTTTGTTATAATTTTGGGCAAGTTACATAATGATCTTTTGAAATATTTTCACCTTTAAAAATGTCCCCTAAGGTTCTTCAATATTAAAGGTATATGATATTATGATTACATTTTTTTGGTCATGTTGCTATTTATACTTACAGGTCAAAATGCTACTGGATTAGTTTAAATCTGGGTTTGATTCCAATAAAGAAATGAATGTCCTGCTTTATGTTTAAAATTTATTTATATTTACCTTGCTAATATTTTTTCATCCTCTGACATGAGATTCAATGCTAGGCAGATAAGTCACTTATTTTCTCTCAGACCCATCCATTCTTCCATATTCGTCTTGGCCAGCTCCTTCCTGACAGGCCCTGCAGTGGGGCTCACGTGGAGACCCTGAGCCTGGGGAGAGGAGACCTGTTCCTACCTATTAGTCTCCTGTCTGCTTGGAGTTACGTGAGCATTTCCCTGGCCTTGGAGAAGCACTTCCTTCCTGGAGCAGTGGGATCATTTGCTTTTTTTTTTTTTTTTAACATTTAAAAACATAGCTTGATTGTGGGTTTTAGAGACACCAGTGCCAACTAGCAAATGGATGTCCCCCTCTTAGAAGTGGGGTCTCAGCCCCATGGGGGGACCTTCCTCTCAGAGACACCACACCAGGTGGACAGCATCCTTTCCTCAGAGGTCTGAGTTTCAGCTGCTTAGGGTCCCTCCATGTTAAAATTCTTAAGTTTTAATATGCCAATCTCTTCTATTGTTCCCTCACCTCCAGGTTAGTAGCTGTTAATTAAGTTCACTGTGTTCATAATACCTAAGAGATTTTATTTTTTTTTCCCCATTCTGTTACTTAGTTAAAATATTCAAACTTAGTTAGCCATTACTTATCTTAAATTCCTTCTGCACAAAATACTAACATGGGTTCTGCCTTCTGATTGGCCTTCGATTGATAAAATTTCTTGGTTGGTCAATGTTTAATATGTGGAAAGACTATGGAGCAAAGTTACTTAAATGTACATGAATAAAGCCAGAATTTGGTGTCACAGCAGACAGTGGCTTACCCTAGAGAATAGGAAATTTCAAATATTTGCACAAGTTAGATAGGTGTATTAAATGTTTGCTTAGCTTTCCAAACAGCTTAGCTAAGAAAATTCTCCTTCTCCAATGTTTGTATGGATATTGTATTAGTTAATTTAGTTTCTTAAAAATGATTTCATTTTGTCGTCTCTAAGATGCCAACTTAAATTTTAATTGCACTGACAGATATGTGTTCTATTTGTTCAATATGCATTCCCTGATGTTTTAATATTCAATTTAAAACAAAGTAGATTTTTCATTATAATTCCAATATTCAAATATAATCTCACTCCCTCCAACAAAAAACATATTTTATAACCTAATTGTATCAATCAGATTCATGGCAATTGACTTAAAAAACAACACAAAAGTGTACTTAAAGCCTATATAATCTTATTATACAATGTCACACCAATAAATTTAATACAAAAACCAATACACACACATATACACAAGGTTAAAGGTTGTTTTTTTTTTTTATAGATTTCCCAAACACTTTATAGTTACACAGAAGTGTATTTCTAATACTTTGTAGCTGTACTATTGAAAGATTAGCAAGGAAATCTTGATTTTCCTCTTGCAATTGCAACTTCATACTGTTTTACAAACTCCTCAAATTATGGCTTAATATGAACTAGTTGAGTCATAAAGGATTTTATCATTTATTTTTTCTCATGCATTTATTTAAGTGCTGCATCATTAATATACATAAATTAATATTTGTTATTTTCAAAATGTTGATTTGCTACTTAAACATTTGGTACTAGATGTATTTTATATAACCAATGAAATATATATTTTTGTTAACATGCTAGAATAAAAAGACTTTCTTCAGGGCAACTGTATTTACATGTGATATTACCTGATAACGGAACGTGACAGTTCTTTTTGAGGTTTTTTTTCCACACTCTCTTTCTTCACATTTTTCTTTTTCAACTCCTATTTCTGGTAAATAAGTGATCTACTTTCTTAGTAAGGCATATAAATGTACCCTTGATTCTAGCACTTTCATCAACTGGTAATAACATCTCATATTATTAATAATGTTTATAAGATAATAGTTATTTTATTATATACTTTTTAAAAATTTTACTTAGAAATTAAGAGTCACAACTTATAAACTCATGAACTAGTGTTTCAACAATTGCGTGACATTTCTTTCTACATCAATCCTAGTTTTGCTAGACTGTGCTCACTCACTGGTATAAATTTAATAAATTTTTAAAAAATATATATATTTTATTGATTCTCTACAGAGAGGAAGGGAGAGGGACAGAGAGTCAGAAACATCGATGAGAGAGAAACATCGATCAGCTGCCTTCTGCACACCCCAACTGGGGATTTGCCTGCAACCAAGGTACATGCCCTTGACCGGAATCGAACCTGGGACCTTTCAGTCCACAGGCCGACACCCTATCCACTGAGCCAAACCAGTCAGGGCTAAATTTAATAAATTTAACAAACCAAATTTCTCCTGGATTATTCTCCATCTCTACTGTAATTTACTTGAATCATTTGCATCTTGAGTCATATTTTCCAGGGGTAGTTTTCTTTCTTTTTTTTAGGTAAAATTATTTTTTTATTTAACTTTTTCCATCACCGTTTATACCCTCTATACCCTCTTCCACTTCCAACCATCCTCCTCCACCGCTGCAATCCCCACACTGTTGTCCATGTCCATGAGTTCTCTCTTTCTCTCTTTATTTTTTCTTTTTTGTTCAATCCTTCCACCTTCCCAACCGCCTCAAGCTGCCTACCTGCTCTCAATCTATGAGTCTGTCTCTATTTTTTTGGTAGTTAAGTTTGTTCATTAAATTCCACATATGAGTGAAATCACATGGTACATGTCTTTCTCTGACTGCTTATTTCACTTAGCATAATGTTCTCCAGGTCCATCCATACTGTCACAAAGGGTAATATTTTCTTTCTTTTAATAGCAAGGTAGTATTCCTTTGTGTACATGTACTACACTTTTTAAATATATTTATTGATTTCAGAGAGGAAGGGAGAGGGAGAGAGAGATAGAAACATCAATGATGAGAGAGTATCATTGATCGGCTGCCTCCTGCACGCCCCCTACTGGGGATCGACCCGCAATCCCAGCATGTGCCCTTTACTGGAATCGAACCCAGGACCCTTGAGTCTGCAGGTCAATGTTCTATCCACTGAACCAAACCAGCTAGGGCTGTACTATACATTTTTATCCACTCATCTACTTATGGATACTTGGGTGGTAATTTTCCGATTTAAAAAATGTCATATTACCTTAATTATACCCATGACTGTGCTTTTCAGATAATACATTAGTAAACATATTTATTGAATTGATTTGCTTAGAGATCTATTCCATACCAAAAAATAAAAGAAAATGAAATGACATCTTTCTCAATCTGGTATCTCCATATGTTATTGTCCTTTTTAACTTCTCTTATTTGAAAGCATTAACTTCATGCAATCAATATTCAGTGGAATTCCACTTTTAGCAATATCTGAATAGGCATTTTATTAAACAAACTTCCTTCTGAGAACAGTTAGTAAAACAAGGGCAAAATTAGGGGACAGGAAAATTATTTTAAAATACCATGCCAGCAAATTACAGTCTTTTTTTTTTTTTTAATTCAGAAAATGTATATCCTAATTTTTATAAATGACCTTCTGAATCAATTTCAGATTGCTAAAGTGTATCAGGAAGTGCTGCAGATGAACTCTAGGCATATTTTAAATATCTGAATTGATTTGCTTATAACCAATTTTAACAGGTTTTCTATCAACCATTTAAAAAATATATATTGTTTTCTTCCAGTAATGAAATTCCTTATATGATAACAAAAGTCTGGGTTTTAATTTTATTCTGTCTTGATCAGGACCTGTCCCTGTAATATTTTCCAGAACTCATCCCCACATCCCGTCAGGATAAGTGGACCTTGCCTCCAAAATTCAGGGCATGTTGCCTAAACCTCTCTTTAGAATCTGCAATAAATTATTAGTAGTGTTACATTTTATATTGTGCTTAGATTTTATATTTTGCCTTGATTTTATATTTATACTAGAGGCCTGGTGCACGAATTTGTGCACCAGTGCGGGGGTCCCTTGGCCTGGCCAAAACCTGCTCTCTGACATTTCCCGAGGAATCCTGGATTGCAAAAGGACTCAGGCAAGGCCAAGGGACTCCACCAGTGCACCATCTGGGCTGGGGAAGGACGCAGGAGGTTGGCCAGCCAGGGAGGAACTGTGGGAGGACTCCAGGGCCTGTCTGGGCCTTCTCACTCAGTCCCGATCGGCCAGACCCCAGCAGCAAGCTAACCTACCAGTCAAAGCATCTGCCCCCCTGATGATCATTGCACATCATAGCACTGGTAGACTGGTCAACTGTCTGCCCCCTGGTGGTCAGTGCACATCATAGTGAGTGGTTGAGTGTCCTTAGCATATCATTAGCATATTACACTTTGATTGGCTTAATGGCCAACCGGACACTTAGCATTTTAGGCTTTTATTATATAGGATAGGATATCTTTCATAATAGTCAAACTTCACAAAAGCAGATGTCACGGTGTCTCCAATAACCAATAATAGTGCATAAAATAAAGAGAAATAATCATCTAATGCAGCCGTGGGCAAACTACGGCCCGCGGGCCGGATCCGGCCCGTTTGAAATGAATAAAACTAAAAAAAAAAAAAAAAAAAGACCGTACCCTTTTATGTAATGATGTTTACTTTGAATTTATATTAGTTCACACAAACACTCCATCCATGCTTTTGTTCCAGCCCTCCGGTCCAGTTTAAGAACCCATTGTGGCCCTCGAGTCAAAAAGTTTGCCCACCCCTGATCTAATGGATGCAACTGAAAGAGGATGTGGAGGATGACTTTTCAAGGGTATTGGCAGAATCTGTGATCAGGGGTAATGCTTGCTATAATGTATACATATTCTTATTTGTAAAGATTAATTGTGCTTCCAAGGTTATGTATATTACACAAATAGTGCACTTGTCACTAACTGACAACTCAGTGAATCCAGGTGTAAATTAATAAGGTAAACCTTTCCATGGTATAACCAGACAAAGTCAGTATTTTTAGTATGTGATCCATTAAATTATTTCCCTATCCCTGCAAACATCAAACATTATAAATATAACATAAAGTTAATTACTTTATTATTAAGAATGAAACACTTTTCAAAATATAACATAGAAAATTTAAAACAACCTCAACATTCATATTCCTATGTCGATGGACATTAGCTATCGTCAGTCACACTTTAGTCTAACCTGGGTTTAATTTGAAAACAAAAGTAAATTTTATCCTGTCTCCCACCATCGAATCTGAAACTTTTGTGATTCTGTCATGTCATTCTGTTGTTGACACAGTTCTGCCTCAAAACCTCTCAGTTTTCTAAACAATAACTAGCTATTTGTCCTTCTCAGGGGAAAACAAAGTGCATAATTTTGCTTTTGTTAATTCTGATTATCTTTGGACATTGCACAGCACAATATTTCTGTTTTATATGTCAAACAGGAAAAGATAAAGTAAAAGTAGTTTATAGTGCTCTGTCCATATGAGACAAGCAAAAAAGGGATTATAATTCATGGATTACAATGCTATGATACTCACCAATATACATATTTTAATGTATATTTTTCATTACTCAGATATCACTCTAACAATTGCTCATTTTAACCATTCTATGAAGCTAACTCGTGGTTCCCTTCTTTATCTCCTTTCTTCTTTGTTGTACATATAGTATTGTTTTTTAAAAATGTTTATTGTTAAAAAGGGAGGAGAGGGAAGAAATTAACCAAAGAACTTATATGCATACTAGAGGCCCAGTGCACGAAATTTGTGCACCAGAGGATCGTGCCTAAGCTGGTAGGCAGACATCCCTCTTGCAATCCAGGATTCCTCGCATCTTACCACCTGCCTGCTCGCTCGTTACCGCTCAGCTCGCTGCTCCTTAGAGGCAGGCTCCTTACCACTTGGCTCGCTGCTCCTTAGCGGTGCCTTGGAGAGGGGAGACACTCCTGTCAAAGCTGCTGACCCCAGATTCGGCTGAGCAGTGCTCCCCCTGTGGGAGTACACAGAATACCAGGGGTCAGCTCCTGCGTTGAGCATCTGCTCCCTGGTGGTCAGTGAGCATCATAGCAACAAGTAGTTCTGGTCGTTCCACCACCATAACGATCACTTAGTCTTTTATTATATAGACTAGAGGCCCGGTGCACAAAATTTGTGCACTCAGGGGGAAGGGGGGGGTCCTTCAGACCAGCCTGTGCCCTCTCACAGTCTGGGACCCCTTGGGAGATAATGACCTGCTGGCTTAGGCCTGCTCCTGGGTGGCAGAGGGCAGGCCCAATCCCTAGGTGCAGCCCCTGGTTGGGCTCAGAGCAGGGCTGATTGGGGAGTTGGGGCACCGCTCCCTGTCATGCACAGAGCAGGGCAGATCGGGAGGTTGCGATGCCACCCTCAGTCACGATCAGGGTAGGGCCGATTGGGGGGTTGGGGCACCGCCCCCTGTCACACTCAAGGCAGGGTCAATGGGGAGGTTGCGGCGCCACCCCTTGTCACTCACAGAGCAGGGCCCATCAGGGGGTTGGGGAGCTTCCCCCATCATGCACAGAGCACGGCCAATCAGGGGGTTGAGGAGTTCCCCCCTGTCACTCACTGAGTAGGGCCGATAAGGGAGTTGGGGCACCGCCCCGTCACACACAGAGCAAGGAGGATCAGGGGGTTGGGGCGCCGCACCCTGTCACACTCAGGGCAGGGCCGATGGGGAGGTTATGGCTCTACCCCGTCACACACAGAGCAGAACCCATGGGGGGGGTTGGGGCGCCGCACCCTGTCAAACACAGAGCCACAGGGCGATCAGGGGGTTGGGGAGCTCCCCCGTATCAGGCACAGAGCAGGGCTGATCAGGGAGTTGGGGTGCCTTTCCTTGTCACAAACGGAGCAGGGTGGATAGGGAGGTTGTGGCCCCGCCCCCTGTCACACACAGGGCGATCAGGGGGTTTGGGCGCTGCCCTCTGTCACGCTGATCCCGGTGCCGGGAGGCCTCGTGGCTCCGCTGATCCCAGTGCTGGGAGGCATATTACCCTTTTACTATATAGAATAGAGGCCTGGTGAATGGGTGGGGGCAGGCTGGTTTTCCCTGAAGGGTGTCCTGGATCAGGGTGGGGGTCCCCACTGGAGTGCCTGGCCAGCCTGTGTGAGGGGGCTGTTTGCAGCTGGTCACACACCCTTCAGGGTGGGAGTCCCCACTGGGGTGCCTGGCCAGTCTGGGTGAGGGGCTGAGGGCTGTTTTCAGGCTGGTGGGTGACTGAAGCTCCCAACCGCTCCTTTTTTTCTTTTTCTTTTTTTATTCTGGGCCAGCTTTAGCTCTGAGGCTTGGCTCCAGCTCTGAGATCCCGGCTGGCTGTAAGCAGGTTTCTGGAGTTTGTTTAGATTCTATATTTGTAAAAATGTTTCAAACTGCAAACTCAGCGGCCGGCAGCGGCAGGCGGGGAACGTTGGAGTCCTCCATCACTGAAGCAAGCAAGCCTTATGTTCGCTTCAAGCTGCCTGGCTGCCGGCTGCCATCTTGGCTGGCAGTTAATTTGCATATCACCCTGATTAGCCAATGGAAAGGTAGCAGAGGTACGGCTAATTAACATGTTTCTCTTTTATTAGATAGTATATGCATAACCCATGGACAGTCAATAGTGGATGAAGGCCTGGGGTGGGGACAGGTGCAGGGTGGAGGGGGTCAATGGGGAAAAAGGGGGGCATCTGTAATACTTTCAATAATGAATATAAATAAAAATATTACTGTCAACCATATATCAAGACATTTTAAACTTGCTAGCAAGCAGGAAGGTGAAGGGAAAAATTATTTGAAGATATTTATATAATCAGCTAATTTTAAGAAAGAGAAACCTTGCATTTTCAATTCACAAGTTTTTACAAGTTCCATGTCCATATTGGATTTTACATAGGCATTCTGGGGCTAGATAGTGAGAGACGCCAGGTGTATGAACTTCTACTCTGGAAGCAAAATGAACACAGAGAAGAAGCAAATGAGAAGGCCACATCTGTGTCTCAAATTGGAATAACAGGATTTCATCCCCTATCAGTAGGATCCAATAGGGCTGACAAGCATGAAGGCAGGAAATGGTGTCACACAGAGATCATAAGCAGAGGACCAAGCAGTAAGTTCTCAAATTAAAGAGGCCATCACCAACTTTTTTTTTTTTCAAGCTGCAAAAAATGAGGCAAAACACACAGTTTGCTCATTTCTTAGTTTTAGAACATTTTTTTCCCTCAATAGCGAACAACACGATTTTTGTATACGCTGCCTCATTTCTTTGTTGATGAGTCTGCATTTTCCATTAAGAACTTTATATTAGGTATGTTTCTGCAATCTATGAATGGACAGTCAACTTTCAGCATTATTAGTGTTAATTAAATCTCAGTTAAGATTTTAATACAGAGTATCTTTTACCCCAAGATTTTACTAGAAAAAAATATTATTAAGTTATCCTAATAGTCTACTTCATTTAATCTTAACATTTTCCATTTTTTTGTATTTATGTAACTGAAAACTTATAGAATCATTTTTAATAAGACATAACCATTCTACCATACTTTTCTCATTTTTGATTATTTTTGTCTCTTTTATCTTGCAATTGGAAGCATCTATTGGCAGAAAAAAACAATATTTTATCTGATCTAAATTTTTCTTAGGTTTTTAGGTATATTTTTAATATTGAAAGATGGATATTAATATTAATATGGATATTATTATTAATATGGATATTAATATTTTAGAATGCTTACTGAGTTTACATATGAAATCATATAAATACATGTACACCATTCATCATGGATAAGACATTTTGGGACAGTTTATTGAGAAAAGTATTTTTCACCATATTGTATCTTTCTAGGTTTACCTGTTTCAAAATCTCCTGTAGCCTTTGGTTAATATGTACATTCACCCGGAGTTTAAATGCAGAGATTATGGGGGTAGAAATCTTCATGTTTTAGTGGTAATTTTACATAGTAAAGTTTGAGAATTATATTCTTAATATTTTTCATATTTCAAATTCAAACATATAGTCTAGAAACATTGCCCACTTGAATCATTTTTAATAATAAAACCATTAATAATGCAATAATAAACATTTTTAAATGAGTTAAGGCAGAATGATCAATATATTTCTTTAGGAAAGGGACTTCTATTATATGACATAATATTTTAAAAATTTTAAAAATTATGGGTTTTCAGTATTTTATAAAATTAATATTCAAAATAATAAACAAATAAGTAGCACTTAAGGCTTACATATATGGCCTTGTTCTAAGTGATTTGCATATATCACCTTTCTTATTCTTCACACCACCCAGTGGGGTTTATATATATCTTATCTCTGTTTTATGGAGAAGAAAACTGAAATACAGAAAGTTTAAGGAATTTACCACATGTAAAAAAGAACAATGATGGCTCCCTGTGCTCTCCAATTTATGTTCATTGCCCAAGTGGAATAACATTAGACTAGTATAATAATTTTGCATACAGGATCTATGTACAGTGTGAGGCAAAATTAGGTTCACATTTGTTCATATGGAAAATAATACAATAAATAATGAATAATAATAGAATACGCTGTGTTTTACTTACAACTGTAAACCTATTTTGCCCTACCCTATATGTGGAAACTAATTTATGTTTTAAAATTATATGTCATACATAAAAAAGAAATAGTTTTCTGAAAACAGTACAAGTATAATACTTCATGATAGTTTTACAATGGATATTATTTATTTAACTATGCCTGCTTTGTAGGAAATAATGTTCATAAAAAGTATTAGTATAATGTAAATGTCTAATACGTTATTTTCTAACCATCCTCAAGATATTAACTCAAGTAATGATTTATCATCATTATTTAAGCATTAATTTATTTACTTTGTATTTTTTAAATGTATTTTTATTGATTTCAGAGAGGAAGGAAGAGGGAGAAAGAGATCGAAACATCAATGATGATATAGAATCATTGATGGGATGCCTTCTGCACAACTCCTACTGGGGATTGATCCTGCAATCTGGGCATGTGCCATGACAGGGAATCGAACCTCAACTTCTGGTTCATAGGTAGATGCTCAACCACTGAGCCACACCGGCCAGGCTTTACTTTGCATTTTGAATGTAATGCTTTAAAAGGTGTTTGAGATAAACCACTTAATAAAACTTGTGATAAAAAAGTTAAAAGTGATATGTGAGGGAAAAGGAAATGCTGTTTTAATTATATCTGAGAAAGGAGGAGGTGTTAGAAGACATTAATAGACAAATTAAGCATCAACAGTAAGGTCCCAAGGGCATGAGAAGGATGAAAAACAGTGAAACATTTCTTAAAATAATCAGCATTATTATGGAAAAAAATGAAAATGTCATCTGGGTAAAATAGTCAGTTTGTTCAAATTAAAGTTTATGTTTTATTAAATTAAGTGTTTGAAAAATGCATAATAAAGAATCACACATTTTTTTATTGATTTTGTAAACAAATCATGTAGTTTCATAATTTTCCCAAAGGCTTGTAAATTAGATATTGCAAAGTGCTAGAAGTCAATTAATAATAATAAAACACCACCATTACTGCTGATCACATATTGAAAGTTCTACTGATCCTCATTAAAAACTTTCTGGACCCAAAGAGGGTTTTACAAATATTTTGATACAAATGGCTCTGACCATTTGGCTTAGAAGCCTACCTCCACTAAGAGGAATAATGAAAAGAAATAAAAGGCATTTCTGGCCAGTTTAGCTATAGCTTCTCTCTGATTTTAGTCCTGTGGACTATACAACTGCCTAAATATCCTATATAATAAAGAGGTAATATGCAAATTGACCATCACTCCAACACACTAGATGGCCGTCCCCATGTGGACACAAGATGGCCAGCAGGGGAGGACAGTTCTGGATGATCAGGCCAGCAGGGGAGGGCAATTGGGAGGGACCAGTTCTGTAAAGGAGGGCAGTTGGGGGCGATCAGGCCTGCAGGGTAGGGCAGTTAGGGGTTGCCGGGGTCCAACCCCAGCGGGTCCAGGAGTCCCCAAAGGTGTAGACGGAGTCGGCGAAGAAGGAATGACACGGAGACAGCGTTCAGTTGATCAGCAGCCTAGCCAGGATCTCCAGCCAAGTTCTGGTCTCTCTCCAGAGAGGTTCTGCTGTTTATTGTTTTGTTACATCTGTATTTATACCAGTTGATTTTAATCCTGTCAATTTCTATTACAAAGGTTAGGGCGTTTCTTATCTCCATTCCAGGGAGTAAAGATTATGTAGCTTAAGCGTGATTGTTTGTAGTTGAAGTGATTAACTACCCGCCTGGCACTTAGTTAAGGAGTTTCATCCCCTCCCTAACTTCAGGGAAAAATTCCTACCTGGGGAAACAACCTTTCTAGTAGAGGCATCCCCTCCCTGACTTCAGGGAAAAGTTCCTACCTGGGGAAACAACCTTTCTCGGAGAGGTGACCTTGGTTAAAACACACAGCGCTAAGGGGAGCAAACATATTAAGAATAGTATGCTATATACGCCAGGTCCCTTGAAACATATGCTGTGCAGATGTTTCTTTCCTGCAGCGACTGTGTCAAGCAGCAAGGATGGACCGGCTTCCGGAAAGGGGTGACCAGGCCGGCAGGGGAGGGCAGTTAAGGGCAACCAGGCCAGCAGGGGAGGGCAGTTAGGAGCAATCAGGCTGGCAAGGGAGCAGTTAGATGTTGATCAGGCTGGCAGGGGTGTGGTTAGGGCAGGGGTGGGCAAACTTTTTGACTCGAGGGCCACAATGGGTTCTTAAACTGGACCGGAGGGCTGGAACAAAAGCATGGATGGAGTGTTTGTGTGAACTAATATAAATTCAAAGTAAACGTCATTACATAAAAGGGTATGGCCTTTTTTTTTTTAGTTTTATTCATTTCAAACCGGCCGGATCTGGCCCGCGGGCCGTAGTTTGCCCACGGCTGGGTTAGGGGAAGATCAGGCTGGCAGGCGGGCGAGCAGTTGGGAACCAGCAGTCCCAGATTATGAGAGGGGTCCCAGATTGAAGAGGGTGCACGCTGGGCTGAGGGACACACCCCCTGCACAAATTTCATGCACCGGGCCTCTAGTCTATAGTAATAAAAGCGTAATATGCTAATTAGACTGGACATCCTTCCGGGCCACCTTCTGTATGAAGCCAGGGCTACGAGGGAAGCCTGGGTCCAGGGTGCCAGAGGGAAGCTGGTGCCAGCAGCCGGGGAAAGGAAGGCCTACTCTTGCAAGAATTTAGTGCATCAAGCCTCTAGTTTACTTATAATTGTTTTAATTTTTGGTAATTTGTGACTTTCAAGGAATCTGTCCATTTCAACCAAGTTGTTAAATTTAGAGATGTACAAATTGTTTTTTACCATATTATCTTTCTATTTTTGAGTGTCTCCAGGATCTGTGATGTATTTGCCTCTGTAATAATGATGTTTCTATTTATTTACATATTTTTTTGTTTTTTCCCTCAGCACGGTTTTATTTTTGTTCTTTAATATTTTACATTGTACCTACTGAGCAGAAAGAATAAATGATCACCACCTTAATTCATTAGGGAATGAGCTGAAGAAGGTAAGCTTTAGTCTACCTACCTCTGGATTATCTCCAGAATTAAGGAATAACCTTCAGAAATTCCAACTGTGAGGCCAGACGTTCACTGGGGTTCCTTTTGAGCTGTATAGCTTGTATCATTGGGGTTGAAAGAGTTCCAGAATTTCTGCTCTGTTTTTAGGAAGCTTTTTACTTCTTAGTCTTGTATAGCTTCTGAGTGCAGCCCATGTTTTGAGGGCGAACAGATGAGTGACACATGACGTTCTCTGTTCCGCTTTTCTCCCTAGGCTCCTCATCTTCCTAATTTTCAGTATCATTTCATAAATCCTCTCACATATTTGTTTTTTCTCCACATCTTCATATTGGCCCTCAGCTAAGGAAACCCAGATCCTGAGCCTCTTCTATAGCAGACAGAATTGGCAAATGTCTCGGGAAAAATGCAGGTACCTTCGGGCAAGAAGTCTTCACACTTCTTTTTTTTTTAATATATTTTATTGACTTTTTACAGAGAGAAAGGGAGAGAGATAGAGAGTTAGAAACATCAATGAGAGAGAAACATCGATCAGCTGCCTCCTGCACACCCCCAACTTGGGATGTGCCTGCAACCAAGGTACATGCCCTTGACCAGAATCGAACCTGGGACTCTTCAGTCCGCAGATCGACGCTCTATCCACTGAGCCAAACTGGTTAGGGTTTCACACTTCTTTATCATTCACCATCGGCCACTTGTTCATGGTCCTTCCTTTCAAATTCTAATTTCTCCACCAGATATCTGATGTCTTCAAACACACAAGCAATTAAATAATTATATAATAACACAATTAACGGGAGAAACTAAGATGGCGGCATAGGGAAACACCGAAATTGCTGCCTCCTACAACAACTTCAAAACACAATAAAAAGACAAAACGGACATCATCCAGAACTTACAGGAAGGCTGGTGGAGTGGAAATTCTACAACTAGAAGGAAAGAGAAAAGCACATTGAGGGTCAGGAGCTGCGGAAGTAAAGTGCAAAGGTACGGAGGCTCGAGAGTGCCCGGAAAGGGGCTGGTACCTGAGGACTCGGCTGTCTTTTTGAATCGGGAGGGAGTCACAAGCTCCCGACTGCTCTGAACTCTGGTTCTGGGAAGTCTCTGGGGACCCAGGACTCATACAGGGAGAAACTGGACTGTCTGGCAGCGGGCAGGACTCGGAACTCGAGGGCGGCTTTCCCTCAGATGTGCTTGCAGCAATTAAATTATCAGGACACTGAGACGCACGCGGCCCCATAGGGCAGGGCTGAGAATCCGGCATAGTTCCTTGCTCCGCCATTTGATTCCCTGAGACCCTGCCCCACCCAGGCTGTGGCAGAGGCTTTTGCATATGAATGCCCTGGCCCTTTGCAACCTGAAAATTACCTAACAAACTGCAGCTGGGCCACAGACCCAGAGCTTCCAAGAGAAGCCCAAGGCCCCACAGCAGCTTGCATTGCTTCACAGCTAGGCCTCATCGAGGCACCTCCAAACTCCAAAAAAGGAAGGGGAATCTGCAGTTCTCTTCATAGCTCCTGCTGGGTAACCTCCAAGAGCCAGTGTACCCAGTGGTCAGAGGGGGACCATCTGGATTACAACTCCTCAGATCCATAAGGGACACACCCAGGGGGCAGACTCAGTGAGCACCAAAGCCCCACTGAAGCAAGTCTAGCCCCAGAAGGGTGTCTTCAGCACAGAAGTTCTCCCACTGCAGACACAGCCAATTCTCACTGCCAATTGGCCTGTAGGTCAACTCCTCCCAGTGATCCTACAACAATCAAGGCATAACTACAACAAGACTGTGCACAAAGCCCACAAGGGGGTGCACCAAGAGTGTCCACCTCAGGTAACGGGGGAGGCTGAGCCACTGGGCCCTACAGGACACCTAGCACACAAAACCACTCTACCAACACAGAGAAGCATAAAAAATGCGGAGACAAAGAAACAGGTCACAAATGACAGAAATGGAGGAAAGCAAACAACTGGATATAGAGTTCAAAACCACGTTTATAAGGTTTTTCAAGAATTTTATGGAAACCGCCAATAAATTTAGTGAGACCCTCAAGAAATCTAGTGAGACCCTCGAGGATATGAAAAAGGACCAACTAGAAATTAAGCATACACTGACTGAAATAAAGAATAATATACAGAGATCCAACAGCAGACAAGAGGATCCCAAGAATCAAGTCAAAGATTTGAAATACAAAGAAACAAAAAATACCCAACCAAAAAAGAAAAAAGAAAAAAGATTCCAAAAATATGAAGATAGTGTAAGGAACCTCTGGGACAACTTCAAGCGTACCAACATCAGAATTATAGGGATACCAGAAGGAGAGAGAGGGCAAGATATTGAAAACCTATTTGAAGAAATAATGACAGAAAACTTCCCCTACCTGGTGAAAGAAATAGACTTACAAGTCCAGGAAGCAGAGAGAACCCCAAACAAAAGGAACCCAAAGAGGACCACACCAAGACACATCATAATTAAAATGCCAAGAGCAAAAGACAAAGAGAGAATCTTAAAAGCAGCAAGAGAAAGACAGTCAGTTACCTACAAGGGAGTACCCATACGACTGTCAGCTGATTTCTCAACAGAAACCATGCAGGCCAGAAGAGAGTGGCAAGAAATATTCAAAGTGATGAATAGCAAGAACCTACAACCAAGACTACTTTATCCAGCAAAGCTATCATTCAGAATAGAAGGTCAGATAAAGAGCTTCACGGATAAGAAAAAGCTAAAGGAGTTCATTACCACCAAACCAGCTTTATATGAAATGCTGAAAGGTATTCTTTAAGAAGAGGAAGAAGAAAACGGAACTCTTACCATTTGACACAACATGGATGGAACTGGAGAGCGGATAAATACCACATGATCTCACTCATTTGTGGAATATAATGAACAACATAAACTGATGAACAAGGACTGATCCAGAGACGGAGAGGCATTGATTGGACTGTCAGGCCCTGGAGGGAAGTTAGGGGAGGGTGGGGGTAAGGGGGAAAGATCAACCAAAGGACGTATATGCAAGCATATAGGCCTAACCAATGGACATGGACAACGGGGGGGGGGGGGGATGAGGGCATGAGCAGGTGATGGAGGGTAGGGGGTAACGTGGGGATAAGGACACATATGTAATATCTTAATCAATAAAAAATATATTTAAAAAAATAACACAATTAATAATGATGTGTATTACATATCATGATTGTAAACAACTGTTACTAGTTTGTGTGTTATTGTTATTCTAGAGCAGTGGTTCTCAACCTGTGGGTCGCGACCCCTTTGGGGGTCAAACGACCCTTTCACAGGGGTCGCCTAAGACCATCGGAAAACACATATATAATTACATATTGTTTTTGTGATTAATCACTGTGCTTTAATTATGTTCAATTTGTAACAATGAAACTGGGGGTCACCACAACATGAGGAACTGTATTAAAGGGTCGCAGCATTAGGAAGGTTGAGAACCACTGTTCTAGAGTGTACTTAGTAAAAAAAAAAAAAAAGACTTTCTGTAAAACATTATACTATATTATGACAGTAACAGCCTCATTCATCTAATGTTTACTGTATCTCTTAATTGCACCATTTTTGTGTGTGCTTGATTTGATCTCGTGTTGTTTTGTGCAGTAACATGCTACAAAGGCTTGTAGCCTGGGAGCAAAAGGCTAGACCATACAACCTACATGTATTATTAGACTATACTAACTAGGTCTGTGTAAGTGTTCTCCATGATGTCCACACAATGACAAAATTGCCTAACAACTCATTTCTCAGAAATGTATCCTCCTAGTTAAGTGACATAGGAGTGTACCATACAAAAACACATCCACACAGATTTTACTTGATTTTTGCCTCTTTAAATGCTTTTAATTTCTACCTTCTGATGCTTATTTGATGCAGTTCTTATTTATCTTCATAAAGTCCTAAACTAACAAGATTAATGTATACTTTGGCATAAATCTTGTGTGTGCTCTGACTAGTTTCAAAAGCTGAATTTTAAGTTAATATTTTAACAAGTATGCTCTTCTTGGGTTTTGTACTTTTGTATAGTGTCAAGATAATGAATGACCATATTAAGGACATTTCTACATGTCTCATTGAGGATATAACATACCAAATTAATTCTCATCAGAGTCCAGATGAAGAAAACTGTTTTTCTGAAGGTACTGTGAGTCATCTTATTAGAAAGTAAGATGAGTAGAATTCACTTGATGCACTTTTTTACAGACTGGCGGAAAACTCTGAGCTAACTTTTAGAATCAAGAGTTTATGTTTAGGTCATCTAATTATTTTTTAGTAAATTTAGCTTTTTCTCTCTTTATTATTTATGCTTTGCCCTTTAGTCTTTGTTTTCAAGGTTTTTGCTGTGTCCCTGATATTATAATCAGTGTAACTGTATTTTAATTTACTTTATGGCTCTGTATGAGAAAATTTTTAAAACAGTTTTGATATTGGTTACATAGAACTAGAAAATCTGTATCTCTACAGTTTCTTGAAAAATTACACTAAATAAATTTACCCATATGGCTAACAAACAAATTGTATTACATTATGTAAATTTTAAACAGAAATACTCATTTTTAATCCAAATGAGAGTATTTTAATTTAGACTAATTTAGAATAGTTTTCCAAATTATCTAATTAACCAGAGGGGAAATAATTGTTAGTTTTTATTTCCTTATTTTAAATCAATTTAAAAAACCTACAAAATAACTAAAAATAAGAAAGATAATAAATGTCATTTATGTATATTCCCATCAACTACACGCAAACAAATGTAAAATATCTCTGTTTTAAAATTAAACATAGTAACAAAATTTTATATAGTATATTTTAATCGAACTATTTTATCTTTATGCAAACTATTCGTCTTGGCAGACTCATAGAAATGTTGTCAAATTTGGCCGTCAAAGTTAATATTCTCTTGTTCCATGAGTAGTTCCAACAGATAGCTTTTCATATCCTCATTATCTCTTGGTTTGTTTGTTGTTTCTTAACACTCTTAAATACTAATTAATATGGCAATAAATCTATACTTGTTTGTTCTTTCCAAAATTAGGGTTTTGTGGATCCCTGTGGCAATTTCTTATTATAAAAGGCTGAAAGTAATGATTTGTTTTCACAGAAGTTATGTGTAATATATTTTAGAAGATACAAACTTCTGTATAAAGCCCTAAGTAGAATTTATTTTCCTTGCTTTACTTTCCTATAATATAGCCATTAACCATATGTGGACATTTAAATTAAAATTAATTAAAAGAAAATAAATTAAAAAATCAGTTCTCTGTGTTACTAGCTATATTTAAGTGCTCCGTAATGAATTGGGGCCAGCTGCAATTACATAGGACAACACATGTATGCAACATTTTTATCATCAGGAAAAGTCCTATTGAATAGCACATGACTGAATGATTTCTATTGGAAGTTTCTGTTCAATAGCATGATTTGCATGACAGCATCATACAAAATACAATAAGCCTGCTCTTTCCCTTTGTGTTTAACTGAGGATTTTTTAGATTGTTAAGAATATATTTATAAAGCTCCACAAAATTCAACATAAGCAGCACATTTTTTTTTTTTACTAATTTCTCTTGTGAAAAAGTTCTATTTTGGTTTTTCAGAACAAAACTGACTTCTTTAAAGTTTCAAATTTTTCAAGAGAATGCTTTTCTTTAAGTATACATACATACATTCTAGAAAGTTTATCATCTTAGAAAGGTTTCAGTGCTTACCAGTTTAGAAGCAAGATGTATGCCTAAATAGAGAAAATATCTTTAAGATAATTTATAGTTAAGGGATTGTGTTAGATACTTTTTCTGAGGGTGATTTGTAGCTATTATAGAACACCTATGCAACCAAACCCAAACCTATATGAATGTTATTGTCTTCACACATCTCCATTCAAATATCTTTTAAGTTCAACATAAAATATTCTTCTTTTCCCTCTATATTTCATTATAGAGAGAAGATTCATTATTCTTTCACTTAGCCATTTATTCAGCCAAAAATGTGTTGAAAACAACTGAGAAAGCATTGTGAGGGTTATCCTATATAATAAAAGCCTAATATGCTAAGTGCCCGGTATCTAGTTGGCCACTCAACCAATCAAAGCATAATATGCTAATGATATGCTAAGGCTGCTCAACAGCTCACTATGACATGTACTGACCACCAGGGGGCAGATGCTCTGATAGGTAGGATAGCTTGCTACTGGGGTCCGGCCATTGAGATTGAGCCAGATGGGCTGGACATGCCCTGGAGGCCTCCCGCAGTCCCTCCCTGGCTGGCCAACCTCCCTCATCCCTCCTCAGCCCTGATCATGCACCAATGGAGTCCCTCAGCCTGACCTGAGCCCTCTCCCAATCTGGGACCCCTTGGGGAATGTTGGAGAGCTGGTTTTGGCACTATCCTGCAGGCCAGGCCAAAGCACCCAACTGGTGCACGAATTTGTGCACCGGGCCTCTAGTGAATAATAGATATAGAGCTATCCCTTTGAAAGTCTTATAATCCTATATGCAAATTCAGATATGTAAACACACCCATACACATATATAGACTTGAATATAGGAAGAGTAAATTGCCATAGGAAGGATATATAAAATATATGTATATATTATAAAATATATATATATATATTATTATATATATATATATATATATATATATATATATATATATGGCAAAAATAGGTTTATAGTTGTTCATATGGAAAAGGACATTAATAAATAATAATGCAAGAATAAACTGTATTTTTTATACTCACAACTATAAACCCACACATATATGTATATCTTAACATGTGGCCTGGTACAAGGAAAATTCCATGTTAATTTACTATTATTTATGTTATAAATTGAGAATTCAGAGAAGAGGAGTTTATTAATAGGTATGTAGCCTGTCAGTTATGTAGATTTAAAGGCTGATTTGAGCCTTAGCCGGTTTGGCTCAGTGGAAAGAGCATCGGCTTGCAAACTGAAGGGTTCTGGGTTCAATTCCAGTCAAGGGCACATGCCTGCTTTGTGGGCTCAATCCCCAGTAGGGGCATGCAGGAGGCAGTTGATAAATGATTCTTTCATCATTGATGTTTCTCTCTCTCTCTCTCTCTCTCTCTCTCTCTCTCTCTCTCTCTCTCTCTCTCTCTTTTCTCTCTGAAATCAATAAAAATGTATTTTATAAATAAATAAATAAATAAATAAATAAATAAATAAATAAATAAATAGCTAGCTTGAAGTAGGTACCTAAGAAGGTGTCCAGCAGCATATTAAAAGTACAAATAAGGGAAAAAAATGCAGTCAACCATACATTTTATCCATTCAAGGGAAGGACTGATGGAAAATGAAAGCTAAGATGGAACAATGCTAAATATAGTTCTCTAATATTAGTAAGATAATAAGAAGCTTGATTTGTCTTTAAATTCTTCAAATAAAACAGATAACTGCTATTATTTCCAACATACCCCTTGTTGGTGTGGCTCCAGAAACATGGGAAACAATTCATCATCTTCCGCCCTAAAACTTATTCTTCATTCTGTGTTTCCTACTCAGTGGTTTAAGACAGAAACTCAGAAGTTATTTCAAATTCTTCCTAATCATTCATCTTTAACAGGACATTAAACCTTCAATCTTATTGCATCTATGTTCTAAACCTCTCTGGAATCTGTCTTGCCCCCTTTGTCCTGCCTTTATTTTAGTTCGTGTCATATGCCTCTTCTGTCCTATTTATTCCCAATTGACAGCAAAATACTCAGACTTCTAAACAAGTCCCCCAAGTCTTGTGTTCCTTTACTTGAATATGTCAGATAAACAGGCTTCGCAATGCCTGCTCTGCTCTGCCACAGCAGTAGACACAAGGTTAGATTAACGCACTCCTGCGCAACAGCAGGCTGCTCCCAGCAACAAGTGTATATTGCTTTGAAGAGTAGTAGAGAATGTACATTATTTTCAGAGAAACAGCATAGAGAGTTCCCATGTCTTCCAGTTCCAGACACAGCTTCGATAATTCAGTCACTCCAATGTGGGATGTGTGCTAAAGTGTGACAAGTATGGGCAGACACAAACTATTTCAGCTCAGAGAAGCCGTCATTTTGAGGATCTCTTAATCTTTCATGCTAAGGTAGGCATTCAATCCCTTCAGGGGAAATGGACTAATTCTTATTCTCTGGTTTAGTTGTATCTTATAATTTGTGTAATTTCCTACATAATAAATTACCTGACAAAGAGTACATAAAAAAATTGTACATGAATGTTCGGAGTAGTGTTATTCATTATAGTCTAAAAGTGGAAACAGCACAGATGTCCATCAAGTTGGATGAGTTTTGACAAATGTTTACAACCATGTAAGGACAACACCAGTTGAGATATAGAACATTTTAATTCACCCCCAAAAATCACTTTTGCAGTTAATTTCTCTACACCCATCCCAGGAAACTGACTAGTGCCATTTTTTAATTGCAGAATAGGTTGGACTAAGGTTTCTGTGTGAACATGTCTTATTGGAACTTTACATATATGTATACATACATATATACTATATACTATATACTATATACTATATACTATATACTATACACTGAGAGGCCAGATTGTTATGACCCCCCCATCACACTTTGTTGGGCCACCTTTTGCCTTCAATACTGCAGCGATTCTTCTTGGCATTAACTCCATGAGATGTTGAAAGGTGATGTGAGGAATCTGACACCATGCCTGATGAATAGCACTGTCCAGTTCTGTGAGATTTGATGATTGTGGAACCAGCTGCCTGATGGCTCTTTTAACTTCATCCCACAAATGCTCAATTGGATTGAGATCTGGTGATTGTGGGGGCCACCTAAGCAAGGTAAAGTCTCCCTCATGTTCTTGAAACCACTCCTGCATAATACGAGCACCATGGCATGGTGCGTTGTCTTGTTGGAAGAAGCCATTTCCATTGGGATACACCATCAACATGATAGGATGAACTTGATCAGCAATGATACTTAGGTATGTTGTGCTATTCAGACATTGTTCAACACAAATTAAAGGGCCCAAAGCATGCCAGGAAAACATGCCCCAAGCCATAACACTGCCCCCACCAGTTTGAAGGGTTGTACTCATGTATGTGGGGTAAAGGTTTCATGTTGTTTCCGCCAAATTCTCACTCTGCCATCTGCATGATGCAACTGGAAATGTGATTCATCGGACCACATGACTTTTTTCCAATGCTCAACTGTCCAATCCTTGTGTTCCTGTGCGAACTGGAGACATTTTATCTTGGTATTCAGACAGCAAAGGTGTTCGAACAGGCCTTTGGCTTCCATATCCCACACGATGCAGTGTACGGCTAATTTGCCTACAAACGTCAGGTGGTCATAATAATCTGGCCACTCAGTGTATAATATATCATATATCATATATCATATATAATGACATATCATATGAAAATGTATATTTTACAAATCCTAAATTTCATGTAAACATAAGAAAATCAAGAAAGAGGAAAACATTATAATTCTGTTGCAAAAGTGAGATATTAATCAACATAGAGATATTACTAGTGGAATCAAATGACATCATGATGAAATTAAGAATGAAAAATGATGACAGGCAGAATCCAAAGCTAGGGTGACATTTCACCGACCAACATTGGGAGAGAAGAGGTGGTGATATAATCAAACAGTTTTGTTTGTAGATTTTGCCACATTATAAAAGTGTTTTCTGCTGTTAAATATGAGCCATTCCTACAAATAAAATAAATGTTCCTAAATTTATAATCCTAGAACATTATGGGTAGTATTAGAAGAAATAACAAATTTTAGAACCAAAAGATATCTTTCAATAGGCAATTTTGACTCATCATTCTATAGAATATAGAGCTAATATGCTAATTAGCCCAGATGGCAGAATGACTTCTGGAATGACCTTCAGGAAGGATCAGTCAGTGGTGGGTGGGGCCACAGGGCTGCAAGGCTGCCGGGGCCACGAGGCAGCCGGGGCTGCAAGGGCCGAGCCCCTGGCACATTTTTTCGTGTATCGGGCTTCTAGTTTGGTATAGTTACCTTAACTTTGCTAGATAAGAATGCTATGATACTCAAGTATTCCCAAAGCACTACATGAAGATTGCATAACTCTGACACCAAACTTCACATAGGATTGTAGAGAGAATAAAATCTACAAGCCGATCTCACTTATAAGACAAAAATTATAAGAAAAATATTAACAAATGAAAACAAGCAATATATAAAAACAGATCCTTATAGTTTATTGAATTTGAGTTTTTACCATGACTGCAAGTGGTTAAACACTAGAAAATGAATCAGCAGAAAAATTATTTAGCAAAATTAAATTTGCAGAAAAAATAACTTGATATAATTAGGCACCTACTCATGATAAAAATAATTATTTAAAGCAGTCATTTAAAATGTGTAGCACCATGGAGCACACACCCACGACTCCTGTGTTCCTGCTATTACAATGAGAAAAAGCTTCCCAGAGCAGCTGCTGCTCCTTCATCCAAGACCCACACTTAGCGAAGTTGCTCTACCACTGCCCAGCTGCATTCACATTTGAAATAAATGTTAGGTCCTATACTTGGTAGTTATGCAGTGAAAACTACTAGAAACGTTTCTATCTTTCTCTTCCTACCTTTCTCTTCCAGCGAAAACTACTAGAAAATTTTTGGGTTCTAAGCTTGGTGGTTATGCAATGAAAACTACTAGAAACTTCTTTATTTTTCTCTTTCCACCTTTCTCCATTATTAAAACGCTCTTTAACTCATAAATTTTGTGCTTTCCTGCTTGTGATTAAATGCTTTTTAAATGCATGCTGAGATTACAACAAATGCTTTCCATATATAATAGGTTTAGAACTTATTCCTTTGTTCTTTTATGTCTCTTCCACCTTTATTTCTTCTTTTCCATAGTTTTTAATACATAACATGTTATTTTGAAATATATAATTTAAACTATATTTCTATGAAAGTTATTTCCATTGTGAGTAATGAATGGTGCTTACGGAAGTTGAAATATATTAAAATAGAGTTCCTTGTATATACGAGATAGCTTATACAATCTATTTTGAATTTGACTCTCCCTAAAATAGTTGTCTAAAGGATAAAATCTTAATTTTGAATATGATTCTTTAGTGTATATAGCTGTCACATGTTTATACTGAGTGTAGGTTAATTATATATAAAGATAAGGAGAAGAAAAATTAAGCCATGCAAAGTTTTCAAAATCTATATAGATTTTACATCACTTAAAGTAGAAATTTGACATAAGCAAACAATGTCAGAGGATATGAAAAGGACTACTAAATTTCACAATGGTCTCATGGTTTTGAGAGTTCTCAAATAATTTATAATTTAATTGAACTACTCCTTTGTTAGTAGTGTGTTTTAATTTTTATTTAGGGCTCATGAGAAAATTATTAACTTCTCTTTATATATTGGTCATCTATACTAATAAAAGCTTAGGTGGCCCTCACGCACGACGTTGTCACAAGATGGCCACCGCAAAGATGGCTGTCACAAAGATGGCCACCACAAAGATGGCAACACGCACAGCAGAGGCGGGGCCGGCAGAGGAGGTGGGTAGTGGCAGGGGAAGACAGTTGTGGGTGATCAGGTCAGCAGGGAAGGGTAGTTGGGGGCAATCAGGCCAGCAGTTAGGTGTCAATCAGGCTGGCCGGGGAGCAGTTAGGGAGCGATCAGGCAGGCAGAAGTGGATAAGGGCCAATCAGGCAGGCAGGCAGTTGAGTGGTTAGGAGCCAGCAGTCTCAGGTTGTTAAAGGGATGTCCAACTGCTGGCAGTCGGACATTCCCCAAGGGGTCTCAGACTGGAGAGAGTGCAGGCCGGGCTGAGGGACACACTCTCCATCCTGCCCCTCCCCCCCTCCCCGTGTGCAGGAATTTTGTGCACTGGGCCACTAGTTTAAAATATAATGATCAATAAAAATGGATTATTATTTTAAAATTTTTGATTATATTTGTGTCCTCAATGATGCAGCTTTCTCTCAAATCTGATAATTCAATGGTTTTAAATAATTTTCATTTTCTTAATGACTCCTAAAATTATTTCTTTATTTTAGGTATTTTATATTAAGTATTTTTTAAAAATTCATTGCTGATTTTTTTTTAATAATCCTCACCCAAGGATCTTTTTCCATTGATTTTTAGAGAGAGTGGAAGAGAGAGGGAAAGACAGAGAGAAATATCGATGTGTTTCTCTCACATCGATTGGTTGCCTGCCCTGCCGGGGAGGAGCCCGAAGTTCGTGCCCTTGACCAGAATCAAACCTAGACCCTTAGGTCCACAGGCCAACACTCTATCCATTGAGCCAAACCAGCTAGGGCCATTGCTAAATTTCTTAATCATCCTATCTTTAATATAATAAACAAATATTTACTCAGTCTCTTGTGTTGTATCAGCTATTGTTGTGTGAGTGGTTGGGATAAGCCAGTAAATTAGTCACTGTCCCTCCCCCTGTTGTGCTTACACTGCATGTAAAATTTCAATCTAGAGGCAATTTCAATGGTAACTAAGGGAATAGAAAGAACCTGTCTGTAATACCGGCCTCTGAAACTCATAGCTGAATGGTTGTAGAAAAGTTACGTACATTCCCTGTACCTTAGGTTGCCACAAATAAGTGGATTTGGGGGTTTAATAAATAAATATGGGCAAAACATTTACACAATTCCTACTATTTTGGTGTTTTTTATTACTGAGACAGACAATAAACATAATGCATAATTGGGAGTATCAGGGTAGATGGCAGGGATGCAATTTTTGTTAAGATATGTGGGGTAGAGCTCACTGGGAATGTGTCATTTAAGCAAATAATTGAGGGAGGTGAGGGAAATGGTTATTTATGGGGGAAATCATCCTAGACAATGGGGACAGCCATTTGCAAATCCCTGGGTTGTGTGTGAGGAACAACAAGGAAGCCAGATGACTAAATCACCATGTGTCAGAGAAAAGATAGTAAGAGATGAAGTCAGGGAATTAATAAAGCCCAGATACTGTAGGGTTATATGTTACATGAGGATCCATGGAGGAGATTTAGGAAGGAAGCATCAACTCAGCTATCCTCTGAAATGGACTGTAAGGGAAACAGAAGTAAGTAGGAGCTATAACAGTAATCCACCTGAACATGACTGGTACTCAGACAAGACAGTCAATTATGTACTGAAAAGCAATTGTCATCTAAAATAAATGTTTATTTTGAATTTTCAAATTATTAATTAAAAGTAACTCTGATCAATGAGTTCTAGGAATTAAATGACCAATTGAAGAAGTATAGCAGGGACAAAAACCATAAAAAGAACAAAGCTTTTAGATCTTAAACCTACTCTCAGTGCTGCCTCTACATGTAATGCTGTTCCTCCTAGGGAGTTTGCATCCCTCCTCTCTCATCCACGTGCTCCCCAAACTTCTCTTCTGTTCTGCATGGACATTAAATTTTCTGCCCTGCTCTTAGTACAGACCTGGGCTCCAGGATCTACTGGATTTTGTGTTTATTCCCATAGATGTGTGTAATTTATGGTTTTTTTTTAAAATATATTTTATTGATTTTTTACAGAGAGGAAGGGAGAGAGATAGAGAGTTAGAAACGTCGATGAGAGAGAAACATCGACCAGCTGCCTCCTGCACATCCCCCACTGGGGATATGCCCACAACCAAGGTACATGCCCCCGACCAGAATCGAACCCGGGACCTTTCAGTCCGCAGGCCAACGCTCTATCCACTGAGCCAAACCGGTCTCGGCAGTAATTTGTGTTTTAAAAATATTATGTCTATTTTTTTAGAATGCAGGGGATGGTGATGTGTACATTTCTTCACTTCCTTCTGATCTCTGTGATTTTTGGAGCTTGAGTGGAGACATTTTGGTTCAGGTAGCTAACATTATTCTATGATAACAAGAGAACAAAAGCTATTAAAAGCATGATTGATAAAAGGTCAGAATGATTATAAGGTAAGAGCCCATGGGTATGAGACAGAAAAATCAAATTTAAAATGATTATGGATTTTTAAAATGCTATACATGCAAAATAATATAATGTGTTATGAATATCTACATGATGACAAATTAAATACACATGTAAGTTTGTAAAAATTCTAACCACAAAACACCATTTACAAAATTTAAATGGCACTACATAAAATTGAATATTGGAATTGTTTTCTGTCAGTTTGAATTTTTAACTTATAATATCAAAAACAAGTATGCACATTTAGATTATAATTTTTTAATGAATTCTACCAAATTTCAGAAAAAAATTAGTAACCCTACTTTTTTTTTCAGTATTAAAAAAGGATAAAATATTCCCAACTCACTTTCTTCCTTAACACTCTTAGACTCAATTTCTGCTTGTATTGTTTTTGTGTTTTCCCCTCTCAGATATTGATTATTTTTCCAATGAAGGAAGAATATCTTCCTGGTTTTCTAGATCTGGTCAGATCGTTCTCATCAATTTTAGGTCCGAGGCTCTTCCAGAGATGCAGAATAGGGAAAGTAAAGATAATTGCAAAGAACTAATTTTTTTTTTTTTTTTGATTATCTGACATCTTAGTTACCCTTGAGAATTAGATGGGGGATAGAGGAGTCTTCCCTCGTGCAGTGGCAACAGCATCTAACTCATGTGATGTAACCTATGGGGAAAGGTCCTTTCTTTTCTATATAAACCATGAAATCAGCTACATGACACTAAAGTTTTTAGGCTGTCTGATTTTGGCCTTTCTTTAACTTAACTTATTAATATTTCTCCAAAGGATTGAATTTAAATCGCCACTCGGCATATATTTCCAGAGTAACTCTACAGTTCTTGATTAGGCTCACAGAATACTATTTAAGCCTTGCTTTTCTTTCACTTTGTATAAGGCAAAAAATTTTGAAGCATAGGCGAACTCATTTCTTTGAGTTCTGCTAAATGATTTGTTTCATTTGGGATTTGTAAATTATAAACCCCATTTGTAAGAGAACAATCTGATCATAGCTGTGCTGCTCTGCATTTTAAATTAGAATTTTGGAAATCTGAGGACTTAAATTAAAGCTCATACCCAAGGTAACACAAAACCCTCCACTCTATACTCACAAAGAGAGTAATTATATATGAGAACCTGGAATTAGAAGCTGAAATTAGAGCTATATTTATTCAGTCCCAAAGAACAGCTATTTTTTTTTTAGACCTCATAATAAAATGATTCCAGGTAAGATAATATACATGTCAGAGCAATTCTATGCCACAGTTTCTCAGCTCTTATTTTTTTCTCAAATATATGGGATCCCTTTAAAACTCCCTTTGTTACTAAAAAAAATGTTTTCAATTATTTGTAGAAATGCAATATTTGACAGGTTTTCCCTTACATTTAGAAAAAACTAAAAGTGCTATGTTTAAATAAATCTCCTTTTAGTTATATTTAATATTCATAATAGCAAATAAAATCAATTGATGTCTCAAGATTTTCCATCACTGTGATAAGGAACATAATACTTAAATTATAAAACATATTTTATACAATATTTAGTAGTAAACGATACATTATTTTATAATAAAGAATATGCAGAAAATAACCATGAAAATAATGACCAGCCTGTACTGAGCCCTTGTTTATACCAGATGTTATACTAAATAATCACAAATGTTATCTCCTTAACTCTTGGTAGCAACCGTGATATTTATATATTTAAACAGATCAATTAGAACCAGATCCAGTAAAGCAACAAATGCCAAAAACTAGCTCAATCTTGAAGAAATAATATTTTGGTGTTATCAGTGGTGACAAAAACCTATTAATGGTCTTTTATTCTGATGAATCTGTTTAGTCTGCCTCAATCCAGTAGTTTGTCGAAGATCACCAAGTCTCTAGGGATTCACAGACACACCTTTGCATATATGTGGATGTATTTCTTTATTTTTTAAGCAGAAAAGGGAGTTATATTACATAGCTGTTGTCCATCAAACTAGAGAGAGAAGTAAAAACTTTGAAGTTTCCTATTTATAGGTTTTAGTTTTTAAATGGCTTTGCTGAAGTATAATTTCTACCCCTATTTATTATAATTTGATGGGTTCAGACATATACATAAACCCATGAAACCATCATCACAAGCAAGTAATAAACATATCCTTACTTCCAATCCATCTGCCCCTTTATTATTTTTATTTTTTTAAACTGTGGTGGCAACATTTAACTGAAATTTAATTTTTAAACAAAAGTTTAAGTGTACAGTACACTACTGGTGACTCTAGGCACTATGCTGTACAACAGATCTCCAGAATTTATTCATCGTGGATAACTGAAACTCGATACATGCTGTATAACAACTTAGACTACCGAATATTATAGAAGCTTCATTTTCTGGAATGAGTTTGTTCATTATCTTTTTACTCTCATAAAGGAAAAAATAAAGTTGTGCAACTGCACAAACTTTGGGCTTATTTTTAATAACCCTATCCTGATTTATAGGAAGATACTTTTTAGTAATCATACATAAGCTGTAACATTAATTTATAATATTCTACTTAATTTATAATACAGGATATTTTTTTCTTTAAACTATAGAAAGAATTTGCCAATTAATCTCCCAATTAAAACATTAAAAATGTCTTCTTCACACTATATTAATGTGAGAGTATAAATTGATATGACCTTTCTGGAAGGCAATTTGGAAATGAGTATCAAAAGCCTTAAAAATATGCAAAGAACAGCACTTCAGAAGTATATCCCAAGGAAACAATTATGTGAGTAATAAGATCCACAAGAATTTTATTGCAACAGTATCTGTAATAACAGTAAATTTAAATTTTTCTAATTGACCAACAACATGGGATAATTTGAATAAATCTAATTTAATAACAATCCATACATTTTAAGTAATTTAAAATTTAATAATATCAAGCAATTGAGTTATAAAAATATCAAATTATCACATTAAGAATATAGTCAATTAAAATTATGTATATATGTACACATACACATACTTATATTAATCACTGTAGTGTTCAAGAGCAAAGACTAATAAAACAATTGAATACAAAATGTATCCAACCAAAAAAATAGAAGTAATATTTAAGGTGGGTATGTTAATTTTATAAAGGAAATCATTAAAAATATATTAGATACAAATTGACAATACATTAAATGAAGGAGTGAAACATTTTATCCAAGCTTAGAAATAATTATGGTCATGGTATATTTCAAATATTTAACAAGATATTTTCCTTAAAGAAATCTCTAAGTGTGTTTTTAAGGGAAATAGAAGCTAAGTCATTTTGTTATTTAAAAGAAAATCTGTTATAAAAATTATATGGATTAGAGTCCTGAGTAACTATTTAAATGTATGTTGCATACATTAGAGCATTTGATATTATTTATCCTAACCTATTATTTTTATGCTTACTTTTCAAAGAAGTGCAGGGTACATAAGACTGCCCAAATATTTCAGGAGATTTTCTTCTTGTTAATTTTGCATGCCTAAGCAAGCCTTAGTATTTTCTAGTCTCAATGCTTTCCTCAGACACATATTTGTTTTTGGAGTCTAAAAGGATGTGATCTTGACTTCTCTATAGATACTTTTATATCCCGTAAGCACTGAAATATGTGGATATGTATTATATATTTTTTTATAATATATATCTCCTATATAATAAAGAGCTAATATGCTAATGGTCATGATGCCCCCATGCCATAATGACCGATCAGCAGGAAGCTGCATGTTTGGAGAGGCACGTGCGGGTGGGCAGGGACATGAATCTGTGTCCCCCTTTGGTGGGACTTAACGGGGGTGGGGCCGGCCTGGTCTGGGTCTCACCCAATGGCGGTGGGGCTGGCCGGGTCTGGGTCTCGCGTGATTTCGAGGCGTGCGTGGGTGGGTGGGGACTTGACTCTGGGTCCCATGGTGGGACCAAGACTCTGATAGGAGCAAGGAGGGAGCTAGATACCCGCACCCAGGACCCATACAGTAGGGCGGCGGGAGGCCCATCCCTCGCAGAATTGGCCGTAGTTCAGCTTGCTGTCAGTGGCCTGACAGCCAGCAATCCCATTCACCAGCACCCAGGACCCACACAGCAGGGCATTGTCTCTGACACTTCTATTATAGAGAAAGGGAAAATAGCAATATTAAAATATTTCCGCCGGAACTGGTTTGGCTCAGTGGGTAGAGCGTCGGCCTGCGGACTGAAGGGTCCCAGGTTCGATTCCGGTCAAGGGCATGTACCTGGGTTGCGGGCATATCCCCAGTGGGAGATGTGCAGGAGGCAGCTGATCGATGTTTCTCTCTCATCGATGTTTCTAACTCTCTATCTCTCTCCCTTCCTCTCTGTAAAAAATCAATAAGAAATATATTTTAAAAAAAATATTTCCTCTAATTAATTTCCTTTAAATGTGCATGAATTTTGTGCACCAGGCCACTAGTATGTATATATATCCTATATAATAAAAGGGTAATATGCAAATCGACTGAATGGTGGAACGACCACCAGGGGGCAGCTGCTCAACGCTGGAGCTGCCCCCAGCCCACAGGCCCTGATCGCCTGCCACTAATTTCTTGGTCCCCTCCACTGGCCTCCAGGCTCTTATTGCCTGATGGTGAACAGGGAACCAGGGGTGAGTGGTGGCGGGCATGGGCAGTGCCTGGTCAAAGCCCCTGCCCCGCCAGTCGCCCCCACACAGAGGGCGACCGGTGGCGGGGGGGAGGGGCCGGCTGCTGACAGCCAGGGAAGATGGCCCTGATTGCAGGCCAGGCCTAGGGACCATACCCATGCACGAATTTCATGCACCAAGCCTCTAGTGTGTGTGTGTGTATATATATATATATATATATATATATATATATATATATATATACACACATATATATAAAATGTGTTTTCTGCTATAAAATAGTTTGTAGTCTATTGATAATCATTAATTTCATGAGATAATATTTCAGAGATTAACTTCCGGTATAACTGCATAAGGAGCTCTGCTTCCTTCCCAGCAAAAGTGTTGAATATTATTTAAAAAAAAAGATTTTATTAAAATTAAAAATTCAGGCTCCATGAAAAATACTGTCAGGAGAATGAGAATACCAGCCACAGACTGGGACAAAATATTTACAAAACATATCTGATAAGTTACTGTTACCCAAAATATACAAAGAATTCTTAAAACTTAAAATTAGAAAAACAAACAACCTGATCTAAAAAATGGGAAAAGAACTAAATAGACATCTCTCCATGTTTTTTTTTTTGTAATTCTGAAGTCGTGTGTTACTTTTTTTTCTGTAGTAAACACTCATTTACACCCAAGAAGATTGCTACTTTGAACAGATAAAGGGGAATGCCATTATATTTGAAAATGCAAAAGGAAAACATCATATTAATAATTTTCATAATGTCATTGTTAGGAAATTACAGCTTTAACTCACAATTTGACATTTTATACATCTAGGAATTGAACAGTAGAAGGCTAGCAAATAAAACCAGTAGTAAGAAATAAATTTCAATTAGATCATGCTAGGTCTCTGCTTCCTTTGATATATTTTAATATTTATTCAATATATTTAACAATGTCCTCAAACTGGAAAAATTGTATGCGTGTAAAATCCAAGGCACAGACATGGACATTTATAGATTGCTGAATTGTGTATGTACAGTTGGTCTACCTCCTTCCCTATTAATCAATTAGTTTCTATACTTTATGAGAGTTACAGAAGACAAGAGCAATATCATTTTCAAAGTCAAAGTCATTTAATTATTCTTAATATGTCTAATTAAGTCAAAATTTCTTACCATCTGCTAAGATAGTCATTATACAGCCAAATCAAAGTCCCCAAGATAGATCTAAGATGTCTCTCCAATTACAGTAATTTCAAACAAAAACAATCATCACAGTATTGCTAACCTGCCACCCAAAGTCGGGGTATCTAGTAACTAGTGTAGGCTTAATCATTAAACATGAAAGCAAAGTTTTTATTTTATCAAACATGAGAGAAGAGAATCAAGGTTATTGGAAATTAATTGAAGTCATCAAGATTGGGAGCAAATAACTATAATCATGATAGCGCACCAGGAATGAAAATTAAAAACAAGGAAGGCCCTGGCTCAGTTGGTTGGAGCATGAACCAAAAGTTCATGGGATCAATTCCCAGCCAGGGCACATACTCAGGTTGCCCGTTCAATCCCCAATTGTGGTGCATAGGAGGAAAGCCAATCACCAACCTATTTCTCTCTCTCTCTTTTTCTCTCTCTAAATCAATAAACATATCCTTGGGTGATGGGTGAGGATTTAAAAAATTTTAAATTAAAAAAAAGACAGAATCGACTACAATAACTATAAGCTGATATATGTAATCCTTTTTCAGCTTCCATATTTTATTTCAAGTGAGAAGGATAAAAGCAGACAATCATTTGCTGGGCTAGGACTTAGAGCTAAGCCTAATGGTTTCCTTTTAAACATGAACAATTTCATAGAACATCAACATCAAGGATACACTGTGACTGTGATGAAGTAAGACAGTTTGTCTATGTACAGGAAAAAAGCAATACACTTACTGTGCAAATGGCAAAAATACCAAACATTCTCCTATCCTGGCTAATATGGCCTAGAGAAGCAAAAACATACTTCTCACCATAAATGCAATATTTGAAGAGGGCAGGAAGGAATGGAGCACTACTAGTAAGTACAGAAAGACAAGAAGTGAATATGAATTAGAGCATCCTATATAATAAAAGCCTAATATGCTAAATGTCCAGTTGTCTGTTCAACCAATCAAAGTATAATATGCTAATGATACGCTAAGGCTGCTCAACCGCTTGCTATGATGTGCACTAACCACCAGGGAGCAGACAGTTGACCAGTTGACCAGTCACTATGACATGCACTGACCAGCAGGGGCAGACGCTCAATGCAGGAGATGCCCCCTGATGGTCAGTGCACTCCCATAGGGGTAGCACTGCTCAGCCAGAAGCCAGGCTAACAGCTGGCAAGCACAATGGCAGTTGTGGGAGCCTCTTCCACCTCCACTGCTGCACTAAAGATGTCCTGAAGGCTCCTGGACTGTGAGAGGGTGCAGGCCTGGCTGAGGGATTCCCCCCGCCCCCCCCCCCCAAGTGCACAAATTTCATGCACCAGGCCTCTATATGTAATAAGGACGTTAGAGACACTAAAGAGGAAGTTACAGTAGTTCCAAAGGCAATGATATGCCCCTTTAATAGACTTCTCAGTACTTTTGAATGATCAGAGTACTCTTCAAAGTTGACGTAGCAAGTCTATGGCTAGTGGGAGTGAATTACATGCTCAGGAGAAATGGTTGTATGCAACTCTTCTAGCTCCGTGTTCAGTGACATCACAATTGCCCACCTTGGAAGCTTTACACCATGGAAACTGACAAAGTAGACTACTTCAGATATTTGTATTTGTTTCAGATGGTGTTTGTCTGCTTACCTTAATAATTTCATGACAATAAAATGAGGATGTAAAATGTTAAAAAATTAAGATTCTGGGACTCCTTAAACAATCATAAGATCTGACCACAACTGGCCTGCATTGTTTAGCAGAAATTATACAACTAACCTTTATTAGAGAGTAAATGTGCTTACCAGTCAGTCATAGACCTTATCTCTTTATTTGCATTAACAACCTGGCCCTTTCAAGCAAATTCCTTTTGACCCTTGTATTCATCTCTAAGAATTAAAAAACAATCTCTCTATAGATGTACGTGTTCCTGGCTGGTGCATTTCGTATTTTCTCTGATATTTTACTCTAATGGTAGATGCAGCAAAGATTCACTAAATAATGACAACCATACATTAGTATTAAGTTGATGATAATAATAACTATAATAGAAGACTTTGTCACACTTTATAATTGACCAGTTTGCTGATTTAGCCTCTTCAACTATGTTGTGTCCCTCCACATAGAAAGTATTTTGACCATTCCTCATTGCTGCCAGAACAAAATACAAATTTTACTTTGGATACTGAAAAAAGTAAATTAGTTTTTAATAGTGCGATCAAACTATACTCTAATTACAATGCCTACATAATTAGATTGATTAAAAATATACATAGGAATAAATATATCTTAAGCTTATTTCATGTTTTGAATGAATGTATAAATAAATTCATGTTATTTTTATAATATAAAGGATTATAATTTATAATTTAAATTAGGAGACTAATTTTATTAACTGTTGATGTATGTAACATTTGTGTGTTTTTTTTCTATACTCCTACTGAGAGTCTTATCTGCAATGAAAAGAAAAATAAACAAATTCAGCACAGAGTTTGAAGTTTAGGGAGTTAGCTAATAACACAGGTAAATTGTTGATATTATTTTTCTCAAATATTAGTGAAACTATGGCAAAGGAAAATTTACATGGATTATTCTAGATTTTATAGTCTACTCAACTATCATATTAGCATAAATATATTTATAATAGTCTGTAACATGTCACCACTGAAATAGTGTGTACGTTTAGTTATCTAACAAAGCTTAGGGTAAATTAATGTATTTAAGTAGAACAAATAATAATGAAGTAAAAGAGAAAAAAAATGGCTCATATATGAGAAATATTCTAAATGTTGATTTTTTTTCTTAATCATTAGGAATAAATTTGGAGGGCTTTTGGGTTCTTGCTAAAGAAAACTCGATTTATTTCTATTTTTATTTTTAAAAGTTTGTATGGGGAAGTGGGGTGGAATTGCCAACATTCTTTACAAATGGAATGGGAAATACTGTAACAGTTTCTTGAAACTAGTAACCTTTAGGCACAGGCTGGCCAAACTGTGACATTATAATTATCAATTTAAGCAATTTTTAAACTTTTTCTCTTATGAGCCAGTGAGTAAAAATGCATCATTATTTCTTGTGTGTATTGGTTGAAAATATTAATGAATTAAAGAATTAAAATGGACATCAAAATTAAGCTTATAAAATCAAAGCAATCAAAACATCTATTTTCAAAGCTACTCTAGGCAAATTTGTAAATATTATTTCTCAGTATATCTTATATCCTGTGTTTCTTTGTCGTAAAAAGGACCATCATAATGTTTCTTAAGATAAAAGCTATTCAATCACAATTAACATATCTATAACATATTAATACATTAACGCATATTATATAATAAGGAATGTATTATATGCAGATAACAGAACTTAAAATAGCTGTGAACTAATTATGATTTGTGAATTTTGAAAATTTGTGAAAAATCACTGTCAATTCATAACATGTTAATGGAAACTGAAGTCTTGGCATTCAACTTAAATAAACTGCATATGTCAAATATTGGCTAAGGGTTAACTGAGCATCCTTCTCTAAAGGAAGTTATGTTTAATATCTAGAAATTAAAGGTTCTAATTGTATTATTAACATTTTCCTGAGAAAGTAGACATATACTACTTTATTAATACTTGTTCAAACACTAAGAGTCTTCAAATAACAGCCTCGTTTTTCTAAAATGTGTTTTTATAGCAAGAATGTTAATCTAAGTTTCCCTTAATTAAATGTATAAAAGAAAACAAGTAGTTTAAAATGTGAAGATTTTTTATCAATTGTGTTGGAAAATTTTCTCACCCCAGTAATGATTCTAAATCTAGCAATTTAAAATAAAAACATTCAGGCCAGGCTGGTGTGGCTCAGGATTGAACCAGGAGGTCACAGTTTGGTGTGATTCCAGGTCAGAGCATATGTCCAGGATGCGGGCTCAATCCCTAGTGTGGGGTGTGCAGGAGGCAGCAAATCCATGATTCTCTCTCATCAGTGATGTTTCTATCTCTCTCTCCCTCCCCCTTCCTCTATGAAATAAATAAAAATATATTCTTAGAAGATAAAAACAGACATCCTTGTGAAAAAGGAAGTGTTTTTATAATAAACAGGTTATATTAAATTATATGCCCTCCTGCCCACTTTATGTGAGATATTACATATATAAATATGGGCAATATCAGAAAGTAGGAAATATGCCACTTTATCTTCAAATCCACTCTTGTACTGAGACCAACTCTTAGGAAGGGGCGGGAGCACACGAAGTTGGGAATGTATCACTGGGCTCCACAATTTCTGTTTAACAATACCTCCATAGGTCACAATATCAGAATAAATATAAAAGAGAATAAAATGTAAAGAAAAATAGAATTAATTTGCTTCAAAATGTGCTAAAGCAGGATAGAAGATAGCATATTAAAATTGTTATGGAAATGGTGAGCCATAAATCACAGTTCTATTTACTCTATGACAGTATACATCTCACACATTATTCTGCGAGATATAATATAACAAATATAAACAGCATCTCACTGATAAATCTATCACCGCTAATTCCTCTCCATTTGTAATACTTCTTTTGTTGATAGTTACAAACTGGAGATTTCAAACAAAATGCACTGTATTCCACTTACAAGAAACTCACTTCAAATATAGATGTAAATAGAAAGACTCTTACAGTTTAAAAAAAAGAGGATTGAAAGCTACAGGACATGGTAACACTAACCATAGGAAAACCAGAATAGGACCTTTCTTCTGAAAGTGTACGTCTGGTCTCCACTCCACCTTGACCTGATACATAAATGACAATGTGCTCTGTTAATGAAGCTGCTGGGAACAGGCCTCTTCTCATAATGCCGTGGGAGTGCAAACCATTACATCTGTAAGGAGGATGAATGAGTTTCATTAAAATTACAATTTTAATATTAAAATTACAAATGGATTCACTCTGACTCAACTGAGAAATATTATGTATATATTTTTCTCATTAAGGTCATTAATTGCAGCACTGTTTGTAACAGCAAAACAATAATTAAATAAAATAATCTAAGAGTCTTTCAGTAAGATAATGTTGAAATAAAATACAATACTAGAATGTGCTGCTGTCATCGATGAGTAAGCTCTCTGTGCACTTATATGGAAACAGACTCCAAATATATATTAAGTGAGAAAGCAAAGAGCAGAGGAGTATATATGTTTTGTGCATAAACAGTGGAGGATAAGAATACATTCACAAGTGGAAGAATTTTCACTAAGATACTCTGGGATGACAGGTATCCATGAGGATTATGGGATTGCTGGAACACAGGGAGACCAGTGAGAATTTCACTGCATGACTCAAACATGTGAATGTATTTTCATAAAATAGTTAAATGTCAAAAATAAACCATGAACCTCAAATATTAAAACACTTCTGTTGATGCCCTACCTGGTTTGGCTCAATGGATAGAGGGGTGGGCTGAAGGGTCCTGGGTTTGATTCTGGTCAAGGGCACATTCCTGGGTTGTGGGCTTCATCCCCAGTGGGGGGCATGCGGGATACCGCCTATCAATGATTCTCTCTCAATCATTGATGCTTCTATCTCTCTCTCCCTCACTCTTCCTCTCCAAAATAAATTAAAATATATTTAAAAACAAAACAAACAAACAAAAGCTTCCATTAAGTTATAAAGATTTCCATTCTCATTCACGGGAGCCTAACCATTTTCTTTGGTTGTTCAAAACCAGTTATTGTGTCTTTTCATTCAAACCCTTATTATTGTAATTTTTTGGAAAAGTTAATTATCTCAGGTAACACAAGAAAAAATAAAACAAAAGTTTAAATCATCTTGACCCATATGATGAAGACAAAATACCACTATAGACTCGTAAAATTTCCAGAAAATAGCACAGAAAAGTACTGATTGAAAACTCTGGCAACAAATTGAACAGCCAAAAATGAATAGGTCTACCTTTGCGAAGGGTTGGGATAGCAAGTTTTCACATCCTAGAGTTGTTTGTTCCTCTCAAGGTTTTGTTGTTGGGAAAAATGAAATAGTTTATGCACAAAGACAGCTTTCATCAAATCCCAGGTGAACCATGAATGCCTTCTGGGCATGAACAAAATGGATTGAGTTTTAAACTTTAGGGCTTTGAAATAGTTATTTTAATCATATGTAAAAGTTGTTTAAAATAGGATAAATGTACCATTAGTTTTATTAATATGAAATTACCACAAGCTTTCCACATGCTATAGTTTCTGTAGTTTTACTTGAGAGATTTACAGATGTATTGTCATATAAACACTTGTGGACAATCTGGTGGCTAGCAGGACAATATAATTGTATCCTTTCTCATTTAAAAATTATTATAAACATTTATATAAAATATTTGAGTGAAACATTTTCATTCCTAAAACTCAACAATTCATTTGTCAAAGGTTTCTGGACTTCAATTTAAAAAAGTAACCATGATTGGTGAGTAAAGTAGGCATTTTTACCCTTTACTTAATTTCATTAATACAACTTCAACGATGGAAGTAGGTATTTTTAACCTCATTTAACACACATCAAAACTGATAAAACAGAAGAGAAATAATTCAATCATAAGTCTGCTTAACAAAAAGTATATTTATTAAAGTATAAGCTGTGTGAAACCCTACCCTTCAACTGTCACACAACTAACTCATCACAGTGACAGTATTCACTGCCCCATTATAAATCCTCAGTGATGCTGTTTGAGTTCATGTTTAATCTGGGGTCTGAATGCTCACTAGCATCCCGTTTGTCCAAAGGTGAGAATAGATGTGCTTCATTTTCTAGCAAGTGTGTTTTTCTTTTAGATCTAGATCCTCTTTTAGATCTAGATATAAGAAAGATAATTGACTTGGAAGACATTTTATCATGAAACAAAAGTAATCCATTCCCAGCTCCATTAGTTTATTGGACAAAAATTGTCCTATCACTAGGTACTTGGTTATGTGCAGTATACTATCTGCACATAACATAGTTTGGTCGTGTGTAAATTAAAGTATCTTTGTAAGAAGCTACAGAAAAAAAATGGATGAGTGAGAGAAAAAAATTCATGTAGGTTTCATCATGTCATATAATCTCAGGTTTATAGATTATTAAAAGTATTAACTAGAAAAATTACAGTTCATTCTGATTGTGTCTACTGATTTTTGTGTTCATGGGAAAAATTGTTTCTTACCAACTGTTATTGCTATCACTAAGGTAGAGTGAAAAGATGAACTTCAAGGGCAACTCCAGACTGACAGGAATGCTGACTGTTTTGTTCAAAACAAAACAAAGCAAAACAAAATTATGTAGCAACAATGATTCTGGGCAATGTGTAAGATATCCAGTGCCAACACAGATCAGGCCTTATTATTTTTCATTCAAAGGAAAACAAATTATAACATCCCACCCACTGCTATAATAGATCAGGATTTTAATTAGGCAGAATTTTGTGCCAACTTATTCAAGAAGCACAATTTATATTAGAGATAGTTATAGATGTTAAGATAACCTAAATGGAATGAGACATTCCTTATTAATAGGTAACTGATGGTTAAAATTTCTTCAAAGCTAGTGGGACCAAGGAAATCCTCCTGAGTATATAATTGGCAAATTATATATATTATATAATTTACTTACAGTCTAGAAAACAACATAGAAATAATTACCCCCAGCATGATACAAACTGTTATCTGTGTTACTCACAAAACTTACACAAGGAATCCCCACTTTACCTTTTTTAATGTTCTGATTGAGAAGAGCAATACATGTATGGGTGGTTATTAACAATACTTTTTGTAATAAATTATTACAGTGCATCAAGTATCACATCTTTGTATTGAGCATCATCACTGTCAGGTTTTCACTTCTCTAATGACCCACCTTAAATCCCAGGCTCCAACATTTAAAGAATTGCTTCACAATTAACATCAACATGTTTGTCACTTTCTTGCTTCACTGTAGACAACTGGAAAAAATCCCAATCTTGGATTAAACTTTCTGACTACCCCATACCTGCACCTATATAGCTGATTATGTCTGGAATCAAAAAATATAAAAATAAAACTCAACCATGCATACTGGTTTCATATTTAAATTATGATGACCAAGTTCACAGGGTATTCAATATTTGTTCAGAGCATTTAAAAATAAATAATTTTATTGCATCACATGTAATAAATAAATAACTTGGATGTCTTGGAATCTGTTTAAAACACTTAACATTACAACTCGTGTTTAGATCTTATGTGAATTTGCTGTCTTCTAGTGGGTGGTAATTTTTGACCCATTCTTTTCCATAATGTTTTTGTGTAAGTTTAATTTTATTAAAATATATCTTAATTTTTTTTCTGTTTTTTTTTAATATGGAAAATATTTTTTAAATTTTACCTTATTGTTTAAAGTATTACAAACAGTAGTACATATGTCTCCTTTTTTTCCTCATTGACCTCCCCCCAGCCTCCCCTACCCCTCGGCACATGCCCCCCCCCAACTGTGTTTTGCATCCATTGGTTTTGCTTACTATATGCATGCATACAAGTCCTTCGGTTGATCTCTTACCGCCCCCCCCCTTCCTGCTGTAGTTTGACAGTCTGTTCGATGCTTCTTTGCCTCTGTATCTATTTTTGTTCATCAGTTTATAATATTCTTTATATTCTACAAATGAATGAGATCATGTGGTATTTACCTTTCATTGATTGGCTTCTTTCACTTAGCATAATACTCTCCAGTTCCATTCATGCTGTTGCAAATGGTAAGAATTCCTTCTTTTTTTACAGCTGCATCGTATTCCATTGTGTAGATGTACCACAGTTTTTTAATAACTCATCTGCTGATGGGCACTTAGGCTGTTTCCAAATCCTAGTTTTGATAAAATGTGCTACTATGAACATAGGGGTGCATATATCCTTTCTGATTGGTGTTTCTGTTTTCTTGGGATAGATTCCTAGAAGTGGTGTTACTGGGTCAAATGGGAGTTCCATTTTTAATTTTTTGAGGAAATGCCATACTGTTCTCCACAGTGGCTGCACCAGTCTGCATTCCCACCAGCTGTGCACCAGAGTTCCTTTTTCTCCACATCCTCCCCAGCACTTGTCGTTTGTTGATTTGTTGATGATAGCCATTCTGGCAGATGTGAGATGGTACCTCATATCGCTTTGATTTGCATCTCTCAGATGATTAGTGACTTTGAGCATGTTTTCATGTCTATTGGCCTTCTTTATGTCCTCTTTCGAAAAGTGTCTATTTAGGTCCTTTGCCCATTTTTTGATTGGATTGTGTTAAGTTGTATGAGTTCCCTGTAAATGTTGGAGATTAAACCCTTATTGGAGATAACATTGGCAAATATGTTCTCCCATGCAGTGGGCTTTCTTGTTGTTTTGTTGATGGTTTCTTTTGCTGTGTAGAAGCTTTTTATTTTGATGTCCCATTTGTTTATTTTCTCCTTAGTTTCTATTGACCTAGGAGTTGTATCAGTAAAGATATTGCTACGACAAATGTCTGCCATTTTGGTGCCTATGGCTTCTTCTAATATTTTTATGGTTTCCCATCTTATGTTCAAGTCCTTTATCCATTTTGAGTTTATTTTAGTGTATGGTGTAAGTTGGTGGTCTAGTTCCTTTTTTTTTTTTTTTGCAAGTATCTGTCCAATTTTTCCAACACCATTTATTGAAGAGATTGTCTTGACTCCATTGTATGCTCTTGCCTCCTTTGTCAAATATTAATTGAGCATAATGGCTTGTGTCAATTTCTGGGTTCTCTGTTCTGTTCCATTGGTCTGTATGTCTGTTCTTGTGCCAGTACCAGGCAGTTTTGAGAACAGTGGCTTTGTAGTATAGCTTGATACAAAAATATGGAACACTTCACGAATTTGCATGTCATCCTTGCGCAGGGGCCATGCTAATCTCCTCTGTATCATTCTGATACCGAATTTTTGGACTGGCACTGGATTCTTTGTCTGCCGAAATTGAAGAATGAATCCATGGACAGAAAGTAGTATAGCAAATGTGGATTTTTATTGAAGAAAAAGTACAGACTCCCACACGGGGAGAGGGAAAGATTCCCACAGAACTGATTCCCATGTAGAGGGGGGGAAGAGTCCCACTGAGTTCCTTTTCCCTATGTTTTATAAAGGCTGCAGTTCCTGTGTCCTGATACCCCTCTGACTGGTCAATATTCCCCTTCGAATTGGTTACTATAGTGATTCCTAAGGCCCTCCTTCCTCATAGTCCTTCCATTCCTCTGGGCTTTCTTCTTTTCCATCTGAATGAAGGGCTTCCTTCTCTTTATTTTGTAAATATAGACCTTTCCTGGCTACTTCCAGTTCCCTTGTCTTAGGTAAATGCAACTGTTGCTGCTCCCTTATCTTATGGAGATGTAACTGCACCTGGCTTCCTTGTGTTATGGAAATGTACCTTCTCCCAGTCTGCAGAGCTTTTCCATGGACTCCAATTCTAAAAAATCCCTAAGCCTGCCTATATTCCCCCAAAATTCCTGCTTCAATTCCAATTTTGGTATATGTGCTGCCAAATTGAGCACTGTATCTTAATTTTATAGTGTTAGTATTAACAAGTTTAAAGTATCACTCTGTTATTTCCCTGTTTGTTTGTTTTTATTTATTGTAAACTCACCTTAAAATAAAAGTAAAGCAAATAAATACTTAATTATTAAGTATTTATTTAGTTTTAAGGAAAAAACACAGTCTTATAAGAACAATGAAGTCATGTCATTCCACTTAAAATTAATAAAAGTCTGTAGGGCATTATATCATATCATACAGATCAAATATTGTGATAAATTACAAGTGATTACAAGTTTTATTTATTAAACTTTACCTCAATTTGTTGCTACTAATCTATTTAAGAAAGTATTCAATAACTGTTTTCATATAATTAAAATAAATTAAATTTTTGGAAACAAATTTTTATTAATACAGAAAAAACTAACTAACTCACATGATTTAATGATAAAACAAAATATTAAAACAGACACAATTATATTACATAAGTTTTGAACTGTAGTATTTCCTTATGTGAGTACCAGATCTCATGAGGTGTACCGGAGACTGTGATAGTTAACCAAGGGTTTTCACTTATACCAGAAATCAATATTTGATCATCCCTTTCTTTGTATTTTACTATCTATAACAAACCATATGGATTAGTCAGTCATGTTTTTAATTAGGAGACAAATTTTCTGAAACTATATGATAAGTTCTTACAATAGAGACATCTCACTTGTACAGGTGGAGTGCCAGGTGAAGACAAATAGTCTAAAATAAAAATGATAAAGGGAGCTCACTGAGATATTCATCAGACAAGTCAAAAGCCTCTTGGTTCAGTGAAAGCTCCTGGCAAAATCATTTAACACATAGCTTTAAAGTATTATAGAAAAATATTTTATTCCCCTTATATAGAAAATGTCTTCTCATGATATATTATATATTGTTTGATTGATTTCTTTTAAAATTAGCAATATATTAGGCTGAAAATGAAAAGCCAATGGAAATGTTAACATAATTTATACAGGCTGCAAATGTTAAGCAGTTTTATTCATTGTGGGAATAAATCTATCCCTCTATTTGAAACTATCAATTAAAGTGAAGGCTAAAATTTATTAAAATAGATGTATAGCATGATATTCAATATAAGCAAATGCTTCATCTATCACTACTAAGTAAATGATTACAAGGAAAAAATTATTTGAGAAAGATGGCACCTCAGTTTCAATTTATGTCAAATTAAAAACAAAGTATTATGGTTAACTTACATTGTAAATACTAAGCACAAAGCCCCTATTAATTTGCCTAAAGTTTGCAACCATGTTTCCTTAATGTAGTCACTATTTCAATGAGAAAATCTATAGAATTTTAATTTGTAGGAGCATTTTTGAAGCAATTAAGTGGCAAAAAAAAAGTTATTTTAGTTGAAACAATACAGAAGAAACCAAGTATTTTCTTTCTTAGGGGATTTTTAATCGTTTTAAATGTATATAATACTGGAAAAACTTAAGTGACAGAAGTGATAAGTCGTGCATTAAAATCTATACATAATTTACAAAAATATGGTATCTCTATTTTATACATGAACTTGAGATTCACGAAGTTTAACGTTTAGGCCATAGTCATCAGGTGCTATTTTGGGTTAAGATTTTAGCTCAAATCTGTATCACTCCCCAGTGTGTGTACTTTCCCAAATGCCCCACTGTCTCATGTAAAACACTTTGACTCTGATACAGCCATGGGCAAACTACGGCCCGCGGGCCGGATCTGGCCCGTTTGAAATGAATAAAACTAAAAAAAAAAAAAAGACCGTACCCTTTTATGTAATGATGTTTACTTTGAATTTATATTAGTTCACACAAACACTCCATCCATGCTTTTGTTCCAGCCCTCCGGTCCAGTTTAAGAACCCATTGTGGCCCTGGAGTCAAAAAGTTTGCCCACGCCTGCATTCATCGGTAAGAGTAGCAGTTCAACTGAAACTAGGGTTTGCGATACGGTCATTGTGTTCATATTTGAATATTTTAGAGATAATATTTTAATTATTACCCAAAAGACTCATTCTCTGATTGGGCAGTTGTTTTGAGGCTACAGCTCTTGTTTAAAAAGGTTTTTTCTAGTGAACCAAAATACTCCTTTCAGTTACCTCTCTCTGGGACAGCCTGTGTTGTCCTGTCTGCCAGACTGACACCAAATATGCTGCTCCCCCTGAGGAAGGGCTGTACACCTGCACCCGATCAAGGTCAATGTTTGCAGCCTAGTTCTCACGGGCTCTCCAGAAAAATTCTACTTCCATCCCCACTCGATTACCTCAGAATTAATCATTGTGATTTGTGGTGATCCGCCAGAAAGAGGACTATACATCTCTGGTATTTCAAATCAGGAGAAGTCATGTAAATAATTTGGAGCAATGAGATTTGTGTGGAGGTGACAGGTGTCATACCTGAAGCTTTAAAAGCCAATTCACAGTGAATCTTACTGGAGAAAGTATTTAATTATTTATTTGGATTTGTAATCAAACTTTTCTTAATTATTCTGAATCCAATCCAGTTTTACTTCATTATTAAATTCAATTTACATTCAGAGTTGCATCTCAGGAGTTTGCTCTTGCTATTTTCAAAAGATCATTTCTTTAGTAAATTTAAAATTTAAAAAAATATATATATTCCACATCCACAAAGTGTTAATAACAAATATCCGATATCTAGGTTTTATCTAAAAACAAGGAAATGGAACATCTTGAATATTCATTTGTAGGAGCAAATATCATATCTTTCCCATGAGGAGACTACAAGTTTATTTTCAGTCAATTTATAATATGTTGTCTTAATCCTCTTTACAGTTTTCTCCAAACTGGATTTAATGCCACTGAATGAAATTAATTTACTGAGTTCTGTGGTATTGGATTGATTCTCTTGATAATCAGATATTTATTCAGCTTTCATTGTGGTTTAAAAGAAGTTGCTGCAATTGATGCAGGTAGGGTAAGATTCAAACTATAAAAGCAACTAAAGATATAATTTAATTTCTTAAAAATTATCTACTTTAGTGACATGAATTTGATCCAAAATTTCTGTATATTAATTTACCAATAGTTTACAAACAGGATAATTATCTAATTAATCATACAGATGATACATTTGAGAATGAAAGCAGTCTTCTTAATAAATTAGATTCTATAGCAGACATAATATGTAGTTTCCTGGAAAAACATGACATAGGTTTAACTTACCTATAAATAACTTTAGGAGAAGTACCATTTTCTTATCCATGATATCCTCTCACTGAGTCTACCCCATAATAGACACTTAATAAATACCAGTAGAAATAAATCATGGATTAATTTTTCTATTTTAATATATTTTATTGATTTTTTTACAGAGAGGAAGGGAGAGGGGTAGAGAGGGATAGGGAGATCGATGAGAGAGAAACATCGATCAGCTGCCTCCTGCACACTCCCTACTGGGGATTTGCCTGCAACCAAGGTACATGCCCTTGACCAGAATTGAACCTGGGACCCTTCAGTGCACAGGCCAATGCTCTATCCACTGAACCAAATCAGGGTGATGGATTAATTTTTCAAAAAAAATTGTAATGCCTCTTTATAGTCATTTACTTATTACAAAATTTATCTATTATACCTGTAATTCAAATTCCATTAACTCTGACATTTTAGAGAAGCATTGGTATGTTAAATATTTTCAGACCATTTGTATTCTGTGAAATAGTCTTGACTGCACTGTATTAGTACTTACTTATCTCTTACTGATATCAGTGTTTACATCAAACAACATACATTTACATTAACCTCACTTATTTAGATGCAAGTGTTGACTCAGTGACAGAAGCAGAGAAGTGGGAAGTTTGATAACTTACCTTTAAGCTCAGTGTCAATGATCAGGGGATTCATAAAGACGATCCTTTCTGCCTCATTTCTGCTGGGTGAGATCAAGGAATCTGGTACTTTGAAATAAGGTATAATGGCAGGCAAATAAACTCTGAATGGAATATGCAATCTTATTAACCCAGTTTCCAAATGAAATCTATGTTTATAGAATTCTCATTACATGATGGTCAATAGAAAAGCTTTGAAAATGCTACTTTGAATACAAAATAAAGCATAATGATGGCTGCCTATTTCATAATTGGGTAACTTAGGCTTATGGAATTATAATGTCAACTACAGTTTAAGAAAAGGAAAATTTCATCCTCAACCTTATTACAATGACAAAGATGAGCAGAATTACTTTATATAACATGTGAATGGGACACTGCCAGTAAGCCTAAATAAGAACAAGAAAAAAGCTGTCAGGGGTCTACACTGTGAATCTTTGACTTGACTGTATGATATAATCAATATAGTGATCTTATCTATAGTAAATCTCTAATATCGTTGGATTGGTAGGCTCCCATGGTCCAAGCAACAGTGCAGTTTTACACATAACCTTGATTTCTACAGAGCCCTCTCTTGCATTACCTACTACTAAAAACTGGCTACTTTCTGATTCAAGTGGGTCCAAACAGTTATTCCCAAGAATGGTATATACTGTCCCCACAATCCAAGGAGGTGCTGCAAAGACTGAGCGCCTCTTTCTTATGTTAGGGAGCACAAGATAAAACCCTTCATCCTCTCGCCAGGGGGAAGGCTCTCATGTGCCACATAGACGACTAGACTTCTAAGCTTCACCAGTGTGGCAGATCTCTGAATCTCCGCAAGTTTATCTCCCTATTAAGTTGTTCAGGTAAATCATCACTTTCTGACCAAAAGGTACAATTAGCATGATGCCACTGTTCAGTGACAGTGAGGGACAGTGAGATATTATGCAAAATGCAAAAATGATCAAGGCCCTCGTTACCTACATTATGAGAAAGTAGAGAAGATTTAACAAGTCGTTGGAAAGCAAAGGTGTCCTGCTCTTCCTGCTGTAATAAGACAGGTTTGATATTCATGTTGATGGGGTTTGAGACTCTGCTCACTTTGTTGTTGCTGTTGTGTTTTTGTAGTCTGTTTTCTCTTTTGGTCAGATTAGATCAAATTATTGCAATGCATGCCAATTCACTGTGGTTGGTGACTTTTATTAAGCAAAAATAATTTCCTTTGGTTTCTACTAATTAAGCTGACATATACTTTAAAAACATCCAATCACCAATTGAACTAAATATTAGTCTTCTTTATGTTTTCCTTGGGGGAGGCCCTTCGAAAATATCGATATTATATTTTAATGATTTTCCTATTACTCCTGGTTTATTCCCATTCCATTCCTGTACCTTCTCTATTTTGTGGGAATTTTGTCCTTTCTCTGCCCCATTTTTACCTGTAGATGTTCCACAGGGATCAATTCTTTGTTCAATATTACTTTTGTTCTCAATGCTTGGCATACTTTATGCTCATGGCTTTTACCATCATCTCTATCATGGTTTCCAAATCTCAGGCTCACGAGCTACATTTTCAACAACCAATTGTACATTTTGTTCTAGTCATTCAACAGACAATTAAACACACAAAACATTAAAAATAAGCTTATTGCATCATATTTTTTGCCAGTTAAGTAAAAAACCTAGGTAATGTCTGAAATAGTCACTCCTTCTCCCCCTCTCCGCCCCCGCCCCTCCCTGCCCTGGGGTGTACACATTCAATCAGTTACAAATTATTTTTCTGCTTAAATTCTGTGAAATTCAAGGATTTTCACTCACCAAAGTATAAAATTTTACATGATTTTAGCATGATATACAAATCTCACATGACAAATTAGCATTTGTTTCTTAACCAAACTACTTAGGCCACAATAAATAAAAGCTGTTGGCCTTGGATTTGGGTGAGACTGTTTATATGTTTTGACTGTAGACATATATGTGTATAAATGTATTTCTATATATAGATATATATTCTGTATTTTATAAATATTACAAAGAGGGATGATAAGAATCAATAAATATGTGGAAACAAATTAGATTTTTCTTTCCTTTTTTAACTCAAGAGAGATATTCTGAGTTCTGGTTGCAGGAACTTTTTTTGAAAAGGGCATTTGTTGCCCTAATCGGTTTGGCTCAGTGATAGAGCATCAGCCTGTGGACTGACGGGTCCCAGGTTTGATTCCAGTCAAGGGCATGTACCTTGATTGTGGGCACATCCCCAGTAGGGGGTGTGCAGGAGGCAGCTGATCAATGTTTCTCTCTCATTGATGTTTCTAACTCTCTATCCCTCTCCCTTCCTCTCTATAAAAAATCAATTATAGCCCTAACCGGTTTGAGCGTCAATGGATAGAGCGTCGGCCTGCGGACTCAAGGGTCCCAGGTTCGATTCTGGTCAAGGGCATGTACCTTGGTTGCAGGCACATACCCAGTAGGGAGTGTGCAGGAGGCAGCTGATTGATGTTTCTGACTCTCTATCCCTCTCCCTTCCTCTCTGTAAAAAAATCAATAAAATATATTTAAAAAAATCAAATATATATATATATATATTAAAGGGCATTTGTTGAGCAGTTAAAAAGAAAAGATCAAAATAAGGTGAATCTCTCCATGCATAAAATGTACATAAAATAAGTACATTTGGTAGGAAAAGCACCTCTTTCTTTAGCATTGTTTATGAATTATGATTATTAAAGCATTTGATTGCTTTTAATGTCTTTGTTCACCATGAGCTATCCTTTCTCTATTTTTACATCTTGATGATCCTGCTTACCACTGTTCCTGCCAAGCTGTTTCTAGCAGGGTCATACGGCCAGAGGTCATAACTCAGTATATATTCTAAGTGCTTACACTTTCTCTCTCTGTAGTTACCCCCATTTCACCTCTTGAATACAATGTCTTACAGGAATGCTTTGGGCTTTTATTTATATTTATTCCCCATAAATCTTCATCCTAGCAGGCTAGTGAACTAATAACCATCCGTTTACTGCCTGCAGATTGGCTGACTTCCAGTGCCGCATTGTTAGTGACTCGGTTTAGTCTTTTCATGTTATTTGCTTAATAGTATAATTTTTGAGAACCTGCTGAATACTGCCTTTTTTGATGTTACTCTTTATAGAATTATCACATGGGTACAAAAAAGTATGCATGAAAGGTCAGAGGAAAAGGATGGTAAGCCAGTTGAAAATAAAAGTGTGTTGTTTAGACAAAGTTGTGATTCTGAGAAAATAAAATAATTTTGGTCATAGCTAAATAAGTAAAAGACATTACTGAGGAGACAGAAGAAAGCTAGGTATTTAGGGGCGGGACCACAGGAAAGGAAGTAGAAATGAGAACCCCACTAGGTGGAGTTACTAAGGCACCCCAAGGGGAGGGGGGAGGGCACTCACAACAAAAGCATGAGCTTTAAAATGAATTGATATTGCTAAGACAGGCAGCATGCAGATAACCAATCACAAGGCAGTAAGGTGTATAAACCAATCCAAAGGATATTGCTAAGACAGAATTCTTTGAAAAGACCAATTAGTGAGACTACCCACCCCCTAAGTTAAAAGGTGCACACTTCTTCCCTCTCTCTCTCTTCTCCCTGACACGCAGTGGGCTCCTGATGTTCATTCCTGTGTCAGGGGAGCACATCCCTGAGCCCTCATGGCTTATGACCATGTGGGCCTCCACACGTGGACTATCAGACTTTAATGAGCTTGGATACTAAACTACAACCGACCGTAACATGGAAAGGAAGCTCCGGACACTGGGCTGCTCTTGGAGCCCCAGCTACACCTTTTCACGACTGGCTTCTTTCAACAAACTTTGCTCTCATTGACTTAGTCCGTGACTTCATTCGTCGATTTTGGTGAGACAAGAACTCAAATTCAAGCAACACTCCCATTTTTGGTATCATTACTCTATGGCATTATTTGAGAAAGTGCTTTTTCTATCACAGTCCATATACTGAAATCTTCCTCATGGGAGATGATATTTTATTTTTTCTTTAATTTATGTTTCTGGCTTACTCAGTTTTCACAGGCTGAATGTTATGAATTTCTGTCATTTTTATATTTACATTGAAAAAAATTTATGTTGTGATATATTATATTTAAGATAATCTGATTTAACACATGAGAAATTTTCTTCCACACAGTCTATTCCAACTTCTTTCTTACTTTAATATGTCTTTACTATTTGATAGCAAGAGCTAACAATTGAATGTAATCTAACTAATATAGTTTGAAATCCCAAAAATTATATTCTGTGGTTGTTCTGTATTTGTTCTTTGTGCATATCTTAACTTTTACTGTTATCAAATCATTACATTTAAAACAATACTGCCATTTAACATAGTTGATTGGTTCATCTTTGGTATATAAAAATTGGATAGCTGGAGTTAAATATTTTGTGAAGTTCATGCAATATGCATCTCACATGACTAAACACTGTTAAATGAAATCCTTGCATATGCTCTTGAAGTAAAAAAAGATTTAGAAACAAGAGACTAAAATGATAATTATTAAAACACAAACACTTCATTAATTACATAGAAATAATAATTTTTTTAAATAATGAAATCTGTAAAGTGAAGATGAAGAAAGGCTTAAAAGGTTCACTTATATCTCTTTGGCTTAGGTATACATTCTAGAAGAAAAAAGTAAAATATAAGAACCCAGATAATGAGTTTCTTCTCTGAGAAAATCCACTTGACTTCTATGGCCCTGTGTAATATGAAGTTGATAACTAAATCTACGTGGGTTGTAAACATTCTTAAAATGTTACTGTTATTATTAGTTTTTGTTCCACATTTAATATCTCTTTGATAGATAAGGATAAGCTGTTGACTTATTTGACTAAAAGTTTGTAATATTTATTAAAGTTTGGTTGCCAATATCACTATAATATAAACACTATTAAACAAACAGTTATACCATTTATCATCTGGTTTAACAGTGAGTACTATCACTGATTAAATATCTGGATGCTATGATATAAAAATTTAGGTAAAATATTGTTTCCACAATTTTATAAAAATATTTTATCAACTATAAAAATTCAAATAAGCAATATTAAATTATATAAAATTAAAATATTATTTTAATTATTTAGTGTTAAAATATTAAGTTTACACACAGCAACATGGCATTGAGCAAATGCTTCAGAATTATTGGTAGACACAAAACAATTAAGATGTACTATGAGTATGCAAGTATTTTAGCTCACTGGTGGATACAATCACAAGTTGCTATTTTATTAATCATGTCCCCATCTAAATATTCATTTCAAAACAGATTATATTTGACTTTTAATATATTTCTTCAGATGGTGAAAATTATATCACTTTATAAAATGTTATAAATGTAACACAATGTATATAATTTTTTTGAACAAAATGTGGAGCTGATGTTCTTTATGCACGAAATTCATGCACATTAAAAGGGAATTAATTAGCAGAGATATTTTAATATTGCTATTTGCCCTTTCTCTATAATAGAAGTGTGAGAGATGAAAGGAAATTAGTAAAATGTATATGAAAATAATATATAAATTTATTAATAAATAAACAGTAACAAAAGGATATAACAACAACAGAGGCATGATATAAAAACGACAAAAACATGATATGAAAACCACAAAAACATGATATAAAAACAACAGTGATGCAAACAATGACTGATAAAGTGATTAAACTTATTCTAATATCTCCCTGTACACCACATTAAGAGTGAAAACACTTTCAGAGTGCTTGACTAATTTCCCTTGTGATGAAGTACTTAGAACTTTAACTGTAACGTCACATGCTCTTCAAACTCGAGAGAAAGCAACATATAACTAACTGACCATGTGTGAAAGCGGGTTCGGGTAGGAATATGCCTACTCTGTCTAGAGTTTGTCCTTGTGATTTATTAATAGTCATCACAAATGCTGGCATCACGTGAAACCGTCATTGAATCAATTTAAATGGGAGGCCAGTGTCAGATGGGGACAAATTAATTCTTGGAATCAGAACAAGCTCTCCCTCTGCAGATCCTGTTAATACTTCAGCTTTGATAATGTTAGGTCGTAATCTTTTGATATTAAATCTGGTACCATTATAAAGACCCCATTTACTATTGAGATTTCTCAATAGCATGATGATTGCACCCACTTTCAATTTTAATTTATGACACGGCATTCCCAAAGGAGTAATATTATTAAGAAATTCGATGGGAAAATTTTCCTTTTCAGCATCATCTGTGGAATCAATGGAATCATCACTCAAATATGTGTGAAAATCTCCATCCAGTATATCCAAAATTTCTTCATTTAATTTTTGAACATGCTCATTTTTTGGACAAAGAATTGCACATATAGATATATTTTTTAATATTATCTATAGATATAGTATTTCCAAAGGTAGCTTCAATAATAGATCCATTACAAATCATTTCACAGGGGATTTCAATAATATCCATTCCTAAATGAAAACTGCTATCAAGTTTACCATCTCCAAGTTTTACTAACCATCCACTATAAGCAGAATCCTCTGATTTCATATTTGTTGTAAGAGACAACTTTCTGAAATATCCCCAAACATTGCAGTACTTTAAACTCGTTTGTACTATGGCTGATCACATAGCATGTAGTACAATACTGAGATATTGTCAAAAATCTCCTTCAAGAAGGAGAACTTTCCCATCAAATACAACACTTAAAGTTCTCTTAGTAATCTGTCTATGGCATTTATAGCATGACTGGATGCCATGGTGCATTCATCAATAATGAGAAGCTGGGCCTTTTTAATAGGTTTAGCAACTTCACTCTTTATATTGAGTCTAGAAATTGAAGTTTCATTTAATGGAATAGGTAATTTATATTGGGAATGAAAGGTGCTTCCACCGAGAAGTAAATTTGCAGCAATTCCTGTAGATGCTGTGGGTAAAACAGTACCACCACGACCTCTAATATAATGTATTAAAACTTTATACAGATATGCAGGTGAATAGGATTCCTAGCTGGCAGGCCCCTGACAGCAAGCTGGCCACCTGTGGATTCCGTGAGGAATGGGGCTCTCTCCTCCCTTCTGTCAGGGTTCGGGGTGCAGGTGAATGGGGTTCTTGGCTGGCAGGCCACTGGCAGCAAGCTATCCAACAGCAGATTCTGTGAGGAATGGGGCTGCCTCCTCTCTACTGTCAGGGTCTGGTTTGAAGGCTGGATTCAGTACTTCCACACTCTGCTCCGAGGCTGGGTTCCTGCCTGAAACCTCTCCCTAAGGGCGGGTTCCTGCCTGAAACCTCGCCCCTCCGGGGAAACAGCTGGGGGAGGGCTCAGCCGTTTCCAAGACGACCTTGCAGGACTGACTTCCTTCCACTTGGTTGTGCTTCTGGATGTGATGTTACACCCAGGGTTTTTATATGAGTAGACTAGAGGCAGGGTGCACAAAATTCGTGCCCTCATTGGGGGGGGGGGTTCCCTCAGCCCAGCCTGTGCCCTCTCTCAGTCCAGGAGCCTTGAGGGGTGTCAAACTGAAGGCTTAGGCCCACTCCCCCTGATTGGTTCTTCTGTGGAAGCTTTCTGACTAGGGGTAGAGGAAGCTCTCTGTCTAGGGGTAGAGGAAGCTCTCTGTCCAGGGGTATTGGTTCTTCCCTGCTCAGTGGGTTTTTGCCCAGCCAGGTTGCCTTAGCAAATAGTCAGCAAGCTGTATCCTGGTATTCTTGGATTTCCCTATTTTCCTTCCCTCCCGTAGTCCCATCCCTATCTACTTATCCCTCTTCTATCTCCTCACTACCATATGACCCAGAAATTTAATTTCTGAGTATCTACACAAAGAAATCAAACAAACAGCATCAAAGACAAAAATAATAACACACTAATTCAACATAATCTATGCACCCCATGTTCATTGCAGCATTATTCATAATAGCCAAGATATGAAACAACCTAAGTATCCATCAATAAATGAAAGCAACCTAAGTATTCATCGATAAATTATCAAGAAAATGAGTATGATATTACTCAGCAGTAAAAAAGAAATAATGATGAAAAAAATAGGTAAAGGAAATAAAAGGTATGATTTTCAGTTATAAAATAAATATGTCATAAGGATATAAGGTACAGCACAGAGAATGTAGTTAATAGTATATCATAATTATACAATCACTTTTAAGATATATAAATTTTCAATCATTATGTTGTATACGTGAAATTCCTAATGTTTAATAAAAATTACATATTAGAAATGTTGATATCCATAAAAATGTTTTGTGTGAAAAGCATTGTTCATATTTCTGGGAGAATCTGAAAAGAGTTGAGTTTTTCTGTTTCCATACATTTTCCAACCCCTAAGTGAATTGTGCTGACTATGAGAATACAAAATAACAAAAAGCTTTCCTTCAATAAACATCACAAACAATAAATCATATATCTCAACATTATATGATCTATATTTTGGTTTAGTCTACAGAAAGGAGAGATAGCATGTCAGCATCTACCTCAGTATGATTCTGTGGGTGAACAAAATAGAAAATTTTAGATACTTAAATACTAAAATCCAATTGCCAACTTCCTGAGAGTATTTTGTTTGTAATTCTTGATACATTTTTTTGAATCATCATTTGTAATGTTCATAAATTTGGTAATAATTCTGCTTCTTCATAAAATATCAATTTTAAATGAATGAATAATGCTATTACATGAATGAAAATGACAGAATAAACAAAGTCCTCTCTATTATTTCCTTAGAAAATATGCATCATGAATCTTTTTTTTTTTAAACAATAAAAGTTCAAATACTCTGAGAGTGTATTGCAAATTGCATAATTGGAAGGTAAAAGTGTGCAGTGGAGTGAGATATTAACATGATTAAATTTTTAATGAAGGTTTGTCACAAACCACCAACCACAAGCTACAATATTTGTAATATGAAAAGGACCTAAAACACACTGCACAATTGATAATGGATACCTAAGGTTTATTTAATTAATTTATTTAAATTTTCTACAAAATAATAGCAATAATTTTCTTCTAAATTCTTACATGTGAATGAATTCATTCCTCATTTCAAATAGTAGGTGGAAAACTTGAAAATATAAATTAACTTTAATAAAATAATAGAATTCAATATGATAGTTTTCTTATAAACTTGGCAAACACCAAATACTAAATGTATCAGATAAATTTTTCAAGTGATTAATAAAATCCTTTAATAACTGTTTAATTCATTTAAGCCTTATGTCTAAATACTTAGCTGTGAGCACACTTTATTTTATATTTTACATCTTCCTAAAGATTAATCTGTAATCCATTATAACTTTCTCCACATTTCCCCTTTTATCATACATCCTTATATTTATAACTTTTCAGATTATGATTTTGAAATAATTATAAATTTAGAGAATATATATATATTGATAAAACATGCTGTTATGTCTTACAAGTAGTAATGATGCATTGAAGGTATAGCATTAATGTCAGTTGACACATATGTTAGCCAAGATTCCTAATAAGTTTTATGGTAATTTTATTGTCATCTAATTATTTGAGAAAAATATTTATAAATTTTTCAAAGATTTTGCAAGGATTCAGTGATACCTGGTCTTCAATAGATATTACAAACTGCAGCTCTCATCTTCAGAATAAATTTTCTATTTGCCTATTGTATCTAATACTGCCTGCCTTATTAGGAATTTTATATTATTTTTCTCATTCTGTCTCTCTCTTTCCCTCTCTCTCTTTTTTCTCCATTTCTCCCTATTCCTTCCTTTCTCTTTCTTTTCTAGTCAACTTCTCCTTATAAAATGGATCCATTCCATCAGTTTAACATATTTATCTTTAAACAAAAACATTAGAATTGAAAAAATTCTGGTGCATAAGTTATTTACTTCTTTCTGTCAATTTTTGGAAAATATATCTTCATATTCTCAATTTATATTTTTTCATAACATTCAAGTCTATCACTCAGATGTTCCCATTAACCCAGTTCTATTAATCTTATTGGAATGCTTTGCTTTGGAATCATGGAGAAAAAACTAGATTCTTGCTGTCAATAGTTTTGGATATGGATAAACTCTAATTCCTTTAAAAATAAAATTTTGTAATGTGTAAGTATATACTTTTTAATATAGTTGATATAGATAAAACACAGAATGACATTACTAGTATTTAAATACAGAGTAGAATAAAAACTTCTTATAAATCTTTAGCTTTAAGTACAAAATACTCAGTCATTGTCCTTGATAAAAACAAAAGCAAGTTCATAGGAGATTGAGCTGACAACAGCTGGCCTTAGAAGAAATACATTTAAGTGCAAAAAATATCGTTAGATAGGGTGAAATGAAGAGAAGTCAGGGAAAAAACACATTTGTAATCCACTGCAAAATCACTAAAGCAATAGCTTTGAAAACCTTACATCTGCAGAAAATCTTGTGGGTCTGAATTCAATCCAAACCTGTCAAAAATATTGATGAAAAAAATGTGTCTTTATATTTAAGTAAACATGAATTTAGGAACCTACTCCCAAATTTAATTATTTCCATAAGAAAAGTAAAATTTTCCTCAAGCTACACTATTTAGGCATGACGATTTAATTAAGACACAGATGATGCCAGCAAAATTACTTTTTACTGAGGCACTGAAGTAGCTATTGACAAATAACAAGTGTATCGAATATTATAATCAGGTTTCTGCAAATTACTGTTATGGCTATTTTTAATAAAAAATTAGTTTCAATAAACCTAGTTTCTTTCATCACAGAGCTGACTGCAGCCATTGTCAATATTTAAACTCTAGTCTCCTTCTAAAACAGGATCTGAAGGTGTGCTAAATATCCTAATTTATTCTACTGTTACTTTAGTTCAGTTGCCAAAGCCATGCCTAATATTGGGCATACTTAAAAATTGTATCTACAAAATGGAATCAGAAAATATAATTAATTTTGTGTTTCCCAAACAATCCATGTCAAAATTACATGCACAGATAAAAATGCACATTAACACATATGGGAGACGTACCGTTGGCAATGCTGAACTAGCTTCTGCAGTTTTCCTTAATTGATATGTTCTTGCTTGCTTGTCGATATTTTCATCTTCTATCTTTAAATTAACAGTCTAAAATTAGTCTTATTTCCTTGCTCTGGATTATGAAAAACATTTAAATTTTAAATTACTTTAAATGACTTCACATTGCAGGCAGTCCTTGCTCTATTGTCTCAAAAGGCACTTTATTATGATTTGCTCTAAGTCAGAAAATTATGAATCCAGGTTACTATCTAGCAAACCATGTGGATTTTTGAAGTGTAGCTACATCATCAGGAGAAGTGTTTTATTATATTAAATTTTAATATTTTAGTCTGATATTATTGAGCTATTAAAAGGAAATCCTGCCATTTGCAACAGCGTGGATTGACCTTGAGAGAATTATGCTAGGTGAATAAATCAGGTGAAGGCAAATCGGGTCTCCTTATATGTGGAAACTAAAAAAATAAATGTTGGGGAAAATAGTTATAGAAAAGAAAGTCTTCCACCCATAGTGCCAAACTCTAGACATTGAGAACTGCAGTGGAGAAATATTGGCTATTTTATTATGAATGGCACCACCCAGGAGAATGGGGAGCTAATGCCCAGCAGCCTGAATTCCCCAATGGCATGTAGGTCACAGATTCTATAGGGCAAAATCACAAAGACAGTGTGGGTTAGGGGTTTGGAGTCGTGCTGGAAGCTGATTGGTCGAAAGTGAGGTAAGGGTTAACGAATCATTTCTTCTGGTCTTGAGGACCTCTGAGGTCTTTTCCAGCTTCCTGGGACTAATGATTTTGCAAAACACATTTCAACTTTTTTCAGGGAACAAGTTCTCCAATGATAATATTAGGCACAAAGATTTAGCCGAGATAATTTCAAATTTTAACAAGAGAAGAAAAGAAGTAAAGAAACATGCCAAGTCCTTTCTTCTAAATATGTTTAATATAACACAGAATAGCACAAACTGATGATAAAATAAAAAAAAACGCTGTGAACCAGTACATTTTTCTGTGGGAGCTTGCTGGCTCTCTAGCCTGCATTAACATAAAGAGAGAGATCTACAGGGTGTTTTATGGTGGGCAACATTGAGAAGCTCATTTGAGAAGACATAACAAAGGGAGAAATTACAAGGAAATCATTCAAAAATTTAAAAGACAGACATGGCTCGGTATTTGAGTGTCAACCTATGAACCAGGAGGTCATGCTTTGATAAGGTCGGGGCACTTGCCCAGTTGCAAGCTTTATCCCCAGTGTGGGGTGTGCAGGAGGCAGCAGATCAATAATTCTTTTTTAAAAAAGTATATCTTTATTGATTTGAGAGAGGAAGGGAGAAGGATAAAGAGTTAGAAACATCGATGATTAGAGAGAAACATTGATCAGCTGCCTCCTGCACACCCCCTCCTGGGGATGTGCCCACAACCGAGGTACATGCCCTTGACCGGAATCGAACCTGGACCCCTCAGTCTGCAGGCTGACGCTCTATCCACTGAGCCAAACTGGTTAGGGCAGATCAATAATTCTTTCTCATCATTGATGTTTTTATCTCTCTCTCTCCCTCTCCTTTCTTCTCTCTGAAATCAATAAAAATATATTTTAAAAATAAATAAACACAAACTCACAGAAATACACAAAATGCAATATTAAAAAAGTGTTGCTTTTTATTAGCCAATTATTATTTTAAATACATTTTAAAAATCTACACACACAACCCTAACCAGTTTGGCTCAGTGGACTGAAGGGTCCTGGGTTCGATTCCCGTCAGAGGCATGTGCCTTGGTTGCGGGCACATCCCCAGTGGGGGGTGTGTAGGAGAGGACTGATCGATGTTTCTCTCTCATCAGTGTTTCTGGCTCTCTGTCCTTCTCCCTTCCTCTCTTTAAAAAATCAATAAAATATATTTAAAAAAAATCTAAACACACAGAAAAACCAACATGTTTAAAGAAGATGAGAAGGAAAAAAATACAAAGATAAGCATTTGTCAGGAGGGCTTTTCTGGAAAAAATAAATAAATAAACAAAAAGTCTTCTGATTCAGAGCAAGGAGTGGATTTTCTGTTTCTGAAGTGAATTACCATGTCTGAATAAAATATTATTTTATTGGACAAATTCTATGTGCAGATAAGGAAATACAGGGTGAACACCATGTGAAGGTGGAGACTGGGATTGAAGTGGTGCTTCTACCAGCCAAGAACATATCATTTAAATGTATAAATTTAACTGTGAGATTTCATTAGTTCTTAGTCTAAAATAAATGATATTCATCTCAATCTAGACCAGACTCTATTCTTTTTGTTGTTCCTACTTTATACCATCATTTTAAATTGTTCTCCTGTAGCCTACTTCATACGTGGGGGCAATGACGTAGAGAAAACCTCATACCAGGCATAAGTGCATTCAAAGCCTGCCTGCCTGTTGAAGCATCCTTCTACTTTGTTCACACACATTCTCTGAACATAGACAGCAAAAGGCCGACGGTCAGTAAAGTGGCTGCCTTAACTTTCCTTCCTAAATGCGTTTACAGGAACAACTTTAAATGCTTGTCAACGTCCTTTAGATTCTCACGAATCTCAGTTTGATTTTTCTCTCTGCCTTGAAGTAGGTAGAAATCCTGATCAAAGTTAATCTTCCACCACATGGAGCAACCGTGTTTATCTAATATCAGAATGCATCCTTTTCTCTTTTAAACTGGGAATTTCTAGAAGTTAATGACTCTCGATGATTGGTTTTAGTGTACTCAACATAATTTCCACTTTATATATTCAGTGTTTCTTGAGTTGAATGACAGTCTGTCCTCTACTTTCATTTCTGACTCCAACATGGCCAACTAATCCTAATTCATAATGCTTGCTTTCCATATTGAATTGATTAACCATTATATTTATGAGTTTATTAAATATCAAATCAAAGAGAAATGTATAGATATAGGTGAATTTTATAGGAAACATTGATGTATCTAGCATATGCTTTCTGAGAAAGCCACGCATTGCCATTGGAGACTGCTGTGGTCTCCTACTTAATCCTGACTCAGTCTTTGCCATCAGAGGAAATCACTACCCTGAACATTATGCTTGTCATTCCCTAGTTGCCTTTCGTTTTCCAAATGTGTTCCTCTGGATGTTTGTAAAATTTATGCTCATAAAATCAATGTACTTACTTGAATTTACATTGTTTTTCTGAAATTTATCTATGCTCTTTGTAAAAAAACACTATAATATATTCTTAATTCTTGGATAATTGAGAATTGTGTAAAACTAGTAAATTTATCAAATATTAGGCTTATTTCCAGCTTTTTGTTAATATGAAAATATTTTCACAAATGTTCGTGTATGTGTTTCCTGGAGCACATCTGCAAGAGTCTCTGGGTTATATACCTGAGACTAGAATTGCAGCATCACAGGATCTGCGTATCTTGCTCTTCTTAGAACATGTCGAATTTCTTTCTCAAGCAGCTCTATCAATGTGCATTCCCACCAGAAATGCTATAAAAGTATTCTGGCTCCTTCATACCATTATTAACCAATATTTCACTCTTAAATTTTTGCTAATCAGGTTGATATGAAATGACATCTCATTGTGAGTTAAAATTGAATCCCACTTATTATTTATCACATTAACATCTTCTTATGTTAAAGGCTAATATGGTTTTATTCTCCGGGAATTCTATCTTTTGCCCACATTATTGGGTCATCTATTTTTCCTAATGACTTGTATATAGTTTTTATATTTGCTAATCAGTTTCAAATATAAGTTTCCCACTCATACTTCATATTCCCACTTGTAATTGTTTAGTTTTATGAACAGTTCTTATTTTGATATAGTCTCAATTATAATTTTTTACCTTTATTTTGTAACTGTCTTTGAATTTGAGAAATTCTTTATTAGCTTTATGTTATAAAATATTTTCATATAAATTCTACAAGTTTTATAGTTTTGCCTTTCATATTTACATTTCAATTTTTTTATCATATTTCAATTGGCTTTGATCAAATATTTCAATTATCACGGTATTTAAATATATGTAATATATCGTAGAAGGTTTAAGGTGGAATTTTTGGTCATATTGTAATATAAAAGTGTTCTCTCCCTATTTTTAACATACTGTATAACCTTTTTTAAACTAATAGTCTAGAAGAAGAAAAGGAACTTTATTATTCCTTCTTGGTAATAATAAAATGTATATTTCATTTTTGTTTTTCTTGGTTGTACTAATTTCAGTTTTATGTTATATTTTGTCTTAATAGTACTCTTTTTTAAATGCCTAAACTGGAGTATATATTGGAGAAGAAAAGTTCAAACTGGAAGCCTTAACAGGCGCGGTGTTCTGATTTGAATTGTAGCACATCAACACTTCACCATTTTCTGTCACTTTTTTGCCTGGTCCAGATGGTAGACTTGCTTGACTTGCCCAGTGTCTGGCTGAGTTAGGTGCAAACCATTTGAAATTCAATCAGCAGATGATGGAAGTGATGGCTGTTGGGCAGAGGATGCATTTTGATAATTTAAAGAGAATTTTATTTAGATGACAATGAAAAATACACGGTATGTTATACTGTGGTAAACCTGACACTTTTGGCATTAGGTTAAAATGAATTTTCCACTCAAAGAAATCAATGATATGCTTCTTCTTTTCCTTCATTAAGGAAATAATCCCCATTTTTTTTCTGGCTTAGAATTTGTATATTAATTACATGCATGATATTTTTGGCTTCATTTCTATGCATTTTAATAGACTTATTACACATTTTCTACAAAATATAAATATAGTAGATAAGAAAATGTTATGTAAAAGGAAAGTATTGCTTTCCTGGCCAGACCATGTTTTTGGTATAGGCAAATATTATACTTTGAGAAAATGGAAAAGCTGGACTACTCTTGATTTTACTTTAAATATATTATTATAAATCCATTTTTGTAATAACCTTGGATTATTAATATATACATTTTCACAAATTTGTGTTCTTATTTAGTAGACAAACTTATTTTGTGGATATTCACATCACTGTTCAATATCATATTTGTATACCTGCAGGAAGTGGCTTTAAAAATTAAAAGAGTCCTCAAATGACATACTTTAAAGCATTTCAGTGTTTCAAGAATAGGCCATATTCTTGAAATATCAATTTAAAAAGTGTAGGACTATTTTAGGTAAAATATTGTATATCACTGTTACCATGTAAGTGTAATTTCAATAAACTTATGTTCGCTCTTGTTATTGTGATTATTTAATATTAAATATGTACTTTTCCAAGTATAAATTTTATAGATCCAAGAAAGACAAAAGTAAACAAGCAAAAAATATTTATACCAAGAAAGAATCTTAAAAATATATTATATTATATCATTCTAAATTAACATTATGGGAAAGAGGTTGTTGTCCATAGATCAAATAGAATGCCTAACCTCAACTAGCTGGTCAGTGGTACTAGATATTAAATCACTAAGTTCCGTTCGGTTTACTGATGAGAAAACATGGGTTTAAATTCTAGTTTTACCCTAGGTAGGTTCTAGCACACATTATACATTTATAAAAGTTGGAAAAAGCTTCCTTTAAACAAATAAATTAGGAAAACACCATTTGTATGCAAAGTAGAAAGAAACTCTGGGTCAGGGTCCCAGCAGAAAGATTAAAAAACAACATAATTAAGTTAAGGAAAATAAAGAAATCTTAATACAAATGTTAATACAAATACTAGGATCTGTAGCTTCGCAAGTTTTTTTCTTTTTTCTTTCATTAAAATGTTAAGAGGAGACAGGGACATGTTGGGGGAGGAAGACTGAAAAATAAATTCCCTAACATCACTCTCCTTCCTCACTTTTATCTCTTTTGGTGCTCCTGTTGGCCAGTCGGTTTAGGTGCCAGAGGACAAGAAAGCGTTAGGCAGAAAACAGTGGAAATTGGATCTGGATGAGCAAGAGATTTCCAAGATAGGTTCTCTTTCTCCAGGCTGCCAGTACTGAGGGGAGCCTAGAGAGTTTGGCAAGCAAGGCATAACTGGTTTTCAGCCTGTATTTTTTACCTCCTTGGCCAAGCATCTTGTACATGGTGTGTGCATCTGTTTCCACCACTGACTAACATTGTGAAATCGAGTAAATTACTCCTCTATGCAAAATAAACATAAGGATAATATTCACTTCACAGGTGTGTTGTGAAGACCAAATGTAATTAGCTGTTTGGAAGAATAGTACAAATCTCAGTAAATATGCAAGCATGTGACAATTTTCCTATTTTTGAAAGAAGAGAACAATATTTCTAAGAGCTGTCCTGTACAAGGCTGGAGATTGACTAATCTCTCTTTAATACAAGTTTTCATCAGAATTGTGTTGCTCATTTTCAGTCCGTTAGTCAGGTACCCACCACACCTATCATGTTCCCACTCAGCTGTCTGAAGTTGATCCTCTTGTTCCTCTGTCCTGAAATGTTTAGCCAAGCTTTCATGGATGTTCCTAGCCCTTCCAGGAACTATGCTGGTCTGTTATTTCCAGTTCTTATGTAGCCTCTTCTCCTCTTCATCACCACACTTTTGGTTTGCATCACATAGTCAGTATATTGGTGTTACAGAATAGTCTGGGTTAATAGTTTCGTACATATTTGAAATGTCTTATAATAGCCCTTAGTAATAGTGGAAGATTAGATGGAGAAAACAGATCATTCAGGCTATTTGAACCAAATAACTATCCAATAAAAAAAATTAGACAAAAATAACCTCCAGAATATTAGCATGTCACATTCCACCCTGGTTTGGTCATATTTTGAATATTTCTTTTAAGAGGCAAATCTATGGGAAATTATTAGTCAACCAAGAAAGAGTTTCAGACTATTGGCTAGGTATTGTTTTTCAATTGGAATTTACTAATTGATTTAACACAGATGAAGTGCTCCTGGTTGACTCTAACAAGTACTTTACTTGTCATGTGATCAGTAACTGTGGTGTAGCAGTTCCAGATCACTTTAGACTTGGCCACATCAACCACATTAACAGTTGCCTTCTTGTCCAACAGAGCAGAATAGCAAGCCAAATGACTTGTTTTTTATTTTTATAATTAAGTATTTAGATCCCTATTATAATTAGCCAGCCTATGTGAGCAACAGCATAAGTTAATCAAACATCTAATATTTTCAAAGTCTAATATTCTGGCTCCTTATGGGAATCAGTATATATTAACATCTACAAACTGATACTGACTTGTTTGTTCCTGGTTCTGAAGAGCCTCTTATTACATAGTGATGTTTTCTTAAGCACTTTTTCACATGAGTTAAAAGAGCCTTTTTGTTGTTGTTGCTGATAGCATTACAAATGTCTCTCATTTTCTCCCTTTTTGCCCCCCTCCACCCAACCCGCTCCCCCCTCCAGGCCTTTTCCCATGCTATTGTCTGAGTCCATAGATACATGCATATATGTTCTTTGGTTAATCTCTTCCTGTCCCCTCCCACCTCTATCCACCCACTGAGATCTGTTATTCTATTCCATGCATCCATAAATCTGGACCCATTTTGTTTGTCAGTTTATTTTGTTCATTTTGTTTATTTTCCCCATATAAGTGAGGTCATGTGATGTTTGTCTTTCTCTGACTGGCTTATTTCACTTAGTATTATAATCTCCAAGTCTAACCATGCTGTCTCAAAGGTAAGAGCTCCTTCTTTATTACAGCTGCATAGTATTCCATTATGTAGATGTACCACAGCTTTTTTATCCACTCTTCTACTGACGGGCACTTGTGCTGTTTCCAGATCTTAGTTATTGTAAATTGTGCTTCTATGAACATAGGGTGCATTATTCTATCTGATTGGTGTTTCAGGATTCTTAGGTTATATCCCCAGATGTGGGGTCTCTGGGTCAAATGGCAGATTCATTTTTAATTTTTTTTTTTTTTAGGAAATTCGGTACTGTTTATACATCAAACTAAAAAGCTTCCACACAACAAAAGAAACCATTAAAAAATGAAAAGGGGACCTACTGTGTGGGAAAACATATTCACCAGTGACACATTTGATAAGGGTTTAATTTCCAGAATATACAAAGAATTCATTCAATTCAACACCAGGAAGACAAAAAATCCAATTAAAAATGGTCAAAGGACCTGGATAGACACTTCTCCAAAAAGGACATACAGATGGCCAATAGACATAAGGAAAAATGTTCAATTTCAGTAATCATCAGAAAGATGAAAATTAAAATGACAATGAGGTATCACTTACACCTGTCAGAATGGCTACCATCAATAAATCAACAAACAACAAGTGCTGGCAAAGATGTGGAGAAAAGGGAACACTAGTACATTGCTGGTGAGAATGCAGATTGTTACAGGCACTGCGGAAAAAAAGAGCCTTATTTGTATACAACAATTTCATTTTTCTGTGAATAAAATTATACAATGTTAAAATAGAAACTGAAGGATATGAAACATTTTAAGGGTTTACTTGAACAAAAGCCCTTTGGAATGGGGTAGTGCCAAACCAGGAGTGGTTAGGAACCTCCATAGACAGAAGCTAGGAATAAACTTTTATAGAGAAAAGGCAGAAAAGGCAGGGTATTATTGATTGGCTATAGCTTAAACGTTTACCTTATTTGGAAAAACCTAGTTGGCTATTTGTGACTGGTTATTCTTAGGTATTGATTTCTTTTTTTTTTTTTTTTTTTTTTTTTTTTTCCCTTCAAGTCAAGTGTTCTTTTTTTTTTTTTTTTTTTTTTATTGCTTTAAGTATTACAAAGGGTATTACATATGTGTCCATTTTATCACCCCGCCCTAGACAGTCCCCTAGCCTCCCCTATCCCCCAGTGTCTTATGTCCATTGGTTATGCTTATATGCACGCATACAAGTCCTTTAGTTGATCTCTTACCCCCCTCCCTCCTGCCCCCCAACCCTCCCCGGCCTTCCCGCTGCAGTTTGATAATCTGTTTGAGGCAGCTCTGCCTCTGTATCTATTATTGTTCAAAAGTTTATAATGGTCTCTATTATCCATGAATGAGTGAGATCATGTGGTATTTTTCCTTCATTGACTGGCTTATTTCACTTAGCATAATGCTCTCCAGTTCCATCCATGACGTTGCAAATGGTAAGAGTTCCTTTCTTTTTACAGCAGCATAGTATTCCATCGTGTAGATGTACCACAGTTTTCTAATCCATTCATCTACTGATGGGCACTTAGGCTGTTTCCAGATCTTAGCTATGGTGAATTGTGCTGCTATGAACATAGGGGTGCATATATCCTTTCTGATTCGTGTTTCTGGTTTCTTGGGATATAATCCTAGAAGTGGGATCACAGGGTCAAATGGGAGTTCCATTTTCAGTTTTTTAAGGAAACTCCATACTGTCTTCCATAGTGGCTGCACCAGTCTGCATTCCCACCAGCAGTGCACAAGTGATCCTTTTTCTCCACATCCTCTCCAGCACTTGTCGTTTGTTGATTTGTTGATGATAGCCAGTCTGACAGGTGTGAGATGATACCTCATTGTTGTTTTGATTTGCATCTCTCGGATGATTAGTGACTTTGAGCATGTTTTCATATGTCTCTTGGCTTTCTGAATGTCCTCTTTTGAAAGGTGTCTATTTAGGTCCTTTGCCCACTTTTTGATTGGATTGTTTATCTTCCTTTTGTTGAGTTGTATGAGTTCCCTATAAATTTTGGAGATTAGGCCCTTATCAGATATGACATTGGCAAATATGTTTTCCCACACAGTGGGTTTTCTTGTTGTTTTGTTGATGGTTTCTTTTGCTGTGCAGAAGCTTTTTATTTTGATGAAGTCCCATTTGTTTATTTTCTCTTTAGTTTCAAGTGCCCTAGGAGCTGTGTCAGTGAAGAAATTGCTTCGGCATATGTCTGAGATTTTGTTGCCTTTGGATTCTTCTAGAATTTTTATGGTTTCCTGTCGTACATTTAAGTCCTTTATCCATTTTGAGTTTATCTTTGTGTATGGTGTAAGTTGGTGGTCTAGTTTCATTTTCTTGCATATATCTGTCCAATTTTCCCAACACCATTTATTGAAGAGACTATCTTGGCTCCATTGTATGTTCTTGCCTCCTTTGTCAAATATTAATTGAGCAAATTGGTTCGGGCCGATTTCTGGGCTCTCTATTCTATTCCATTGATCTATATGCCTATTCTTGTGCCAGTACCAGGCAGTTTTGAGAACAGTGGCTTTGTAATACAACTTGATATCTGGTATTGAGATCCCACCTACTTTGTTCTTTTTCAGGATTGCTGCAGCTATTCGGGGTCTTTTTTTATTCCAGATGAATTTTTGGAGAGTTCGTTCTAGATCTCTGAAGTATGCCGTTGGTATTTTAATGGGAAGTGCGTTGAATTTATAGATTGCTTTGGGTAGTATGGACATTTTAATGATGTTGATTCTACCAATCCAGGAACACGGTATGTTCTTCCATCTGTTTATGTCTTCCTCTATATCTTTTTTCAACGTCCTGTAGTTTTCTGAGTAGAGGTCTTTTACCTCTTTAGTTAAGTTGATTCCTAGGTAGCTTAATTTTTTTGGTGCAATGGTAAACGGGATTGCTTTTATAATCTCTCTTTCTGAAAGTTCACTACTGGTGTATAGAAATGCCTCCGATTTCTTGGGGTTAATTTTGTATCCTGCTACATTGCCAAATTCATGTATTAAGTCTAGTAGCTTTTGGATGGAGTCTCCGGGGTTTTGTATGTATAATATCATGTCGTCTGCAAATAAGGACAGTTTTACTTCCTCTTTTCCAATTTGGATGCCTTTTATTTCTTCTTCTTGCCGAATTGCAATGGCTAACACTTCCAGTACTATGTTGAACAGGAGTGGTGAGAGGGGGCATCCCTGTCTTGTTCCTGTTCTTAGGGGAAATGGTGTTAGTTTTTGCCCATTGAGTATGATGTTGGCTGTGGGCCTGTCATATATGGCTTTTATTATGTTGAGGTATGATCCTTCTACTCCCACCTTGCTGAGAGTTTTTATCAAAAATGGGTGTTGAATTTTGTCAAATGCTTTTTCTGCATCAATTGATATGACCATGTGGTTTTTTTCTTTCAGTTTGTTTATGTGATGTATCACGTTGATTGATTTGCGGATATTGTACCATCCTTGCATCCCTGGGATAAATCCTACTTGGTCATGGTGTATGATCTTTCTGATGTACTGCTGGATCCGATTTGCTAAGATTTTGTTGAGGATTTTGGCATCTATGTTCATGAGGGATATTGGCCTGTAGTTCTCTTTCATTGTGTTGTCTTTACCTGGTTTTGGTATTAGGGTGATGCTGGCTTCATAGAATGAGCTTGGAAGTGTTCCTTCCTCTTGAATTTTTTGTAGTAGTCTGAGGAGGATAGGTTTTAGTTCTTCCTTGAATGTTTGGTAAAACTCCCCTGTGAAGCCGTCTGGTCCTGGGCTTTTGTTTGCTGGAAGCTTTTTGATGACTGCTTCAATTTCTTCCATAGTTATTGGCCTGTTGAGATTTTTAGATTCTTCCTGATTGAGTTTTGGAATGTTGTATTTTTCTAGGAATTTGTCCATTTCCTCCAGGTTGTCTAGTTTGTTGGAGTAGAGCTGTCCATAGTAGTTTTTAATGATCATTTGTATTTCTGTGGGGTCTGTTGTTATTTCGCCTCTATCGTTTCTGATTTTGTTTATTTGGGTCCTCTCTCTTTGCTTCTTGGTGAGTCTGGCTAGAGGTTTGTCAATCTTGTTTATCCTTTCAAAGAACCAGCTCTTGGTTTCATTGATTTTCTGTATTGTTTTTTTGGTCTCTATGTCATTTATTTCTGCTCTAATCTTTATTATTTCCTTCCTTCTGCTCACTCTGGGGTTTTCTTGTTGCTCTCTTTCTAATTCTTTGAGTTGTAGAGTTAGATGATTTACTACCATGTTTTCTTGTTTTTTGAGATAGGCCTGTAGAGCTATAAACTTCCCTCTCAAGACTGCTTTCATTGTGTCCCATAGGTTTTGGATTGTTGTGTTTTCATTGTCATTAGTTTCCAGGATGTTTTTAATTTCTTCTTTGATCTCATTGGTAACCCAATCAATATTTAATAGCATGCTATTCAGCTTCCAGGTGTTTGAGTATTTTTGGTTGTTTTTATTGTAGTTTATTTCTAATATTATGCCATCGTGGTCTGTGAAGATGCTTTTTATGATTTCAATCTTCTTGAATTTGGGGATACTTTGCTTGTGACCCAATATATGGTCTATTTTTGAATATGTCTTATGAGCATTTGAGTAGAATGTATATTCCCTGGCTTTGGGGTGGAGTGCTCTGAAGATGTCTATTAAGTCCATCTGATCTAGTGAGTCATTTAGGATTGCTGTATCTTTGCTGATTGTTTGTCTAGAGGGCTTATCCAGTGCTGTCAGTGGTGTATTAAAGTCCCCTACTATGATTGTATTGTTGTCGATCTCTCCTTTGATATCTTCCAGGAGTTTTTTTATGAATTTGGGTGCTCCTGCATTGGGTGCATATATGTTTACCAGAGTTATATCTTCTTGTTGTATTGATCCCTTTAGTATTATGAAATGGCCTTCCTTATCTCTTGTTATGGCCTTCACTTTGAGGTCTATTTTGTCCGATATAAGTATTGCTACCCCAGCTTTCTTTTCCTTTCCATTTGCCTGAAAGATATTTTTCCATCCTTTCACTTTCAGTCTGTGTGAGTCCCTTCTAATGAGGTGGGTTTCTTGTAGACAGCAGATGTATGGGTCATGTTTTTTTATCCATTCAGCCACTCGATGTCTTTTGTTTGGAGCATTTAGTCCGTTTACGTTTAAAGTTATTATTGAAAGGTACTTGTTTGTAGCCATTTCTGTTTTTGTGTGTGTGGCTGTTTTCTTTCTGAGCTTTTTATTATTTTTATACCAGTCCCTTTAGCATTCCTTGCATTGCTGGCTTGGTGGTGATAAACTCCCTTAGCCTTTTCTTGTCTGTGAAGCTTCTTATTTCCCCTTCAAGTTTGAATGATAGCCTTGCTGGATAGAGTATTCTTGGATTCAGTCCTTTGCTTTGCATCACTTTGTAAATTTCTGTCCATTCTTTTCTGGCCTGATGTGTTTCTGTTGAGAAATCATTTGACAATCTAATGGGCGATCCCTTGTATGTAACTTTCCGTCTCTCTCTTGCAGCCTGTAAGATTCTCTCTTTGTCCTGAACATTTGCCATGGTAATTATGATGTGTCTTGGTGTGGGTCTTTTCGGGTTCACCTTGTTTGGGACTCTCTGGGCTTGTGTGACTTTTTTCTTCCCCACCTCAGGGAAGTTTTCTGATATTATTTCTTCTAATAGGTTTTCTAATCCTTGTTCATCCTTCTGTTGTTCTGGTACCCCTATTATTCGTATGTTGTTTCGTTTCATGTTGTCCCAAAGCTCCCTTAGGCTCTCCTCCTGTGTTTTAATTTTTTTCTCCAATTGCATTACATTTTGGGTGTGTTTTGCTTCCTTGTCTTCTAATTCACTAATTCGGTCCTCCGCTTCTCCTAGTCTACTGTTGATACTTTCAATGGAGTTTTTCATTGCAGCTATATCACTCTTCATTTCTTCTTGGGTCTTACTTAAGTTGTTGATTTTTTCATCTGTTTCTTCTAGCTTCTTCCATATGTTATCGATTTTTTCATCTGTTTCTTCTTGCTTCTTGCAGAGGATGTCGATTTTTTCCTCCATCCGGTTTATGCACTCTAGGACCCTTATTCTGAATTCTTTGTCTGTCATGTTGCATGCCTCTGTATTACTTAGCTGCTTTTCTGGAGAGCCCTCCTTCTCTTTCCTTTGGGGGTTTCTTTGTCTACCCATGTTTGATCTCACTGACATATCTAGACGTTGAGTCGTTCAGTGGTTGCTCCCTTGGTGGCAGTGACTCCTTGGTCTGTGGTTGCTCTTCGGGCGGTTGCGGTAGCAGCTGCTCTTCAGTTGGCAGCAGCTCCTCTGGTGTGTGCTGTTCACAGCTGAGGTGGCTCTTCTGGCTGGTGGGGCGAGGCTTCACATACAGCTGCTGTTCCTCAGCAGAGGGTGTGGTGCTCTGGAGGTTGCTGTAGCTTCGATCTGCTGCGTTGATTTAAAGGCACAAAATACAACACAACAAGGCACCACGTACCCGGCAGTATACACAAATATATTCACGATATTAATAACCCCAAATAAAGGTGACCACCCGAATTAAGAGAATTAGGGGATAAGGAGGATGGAAGGGAAAAAGATAAAAGAGAAAAAAGAAAAGAAAAGTAGGGACCAAAAAAAAAAAAGAGTGCAAAAATGAAATTGGGAAAAAGGAGGGGGGAAAAAAGCAAGAAAAGAAAAGACAAGAAAAAAGAAAGAAAAAAAAAAGGAGAAAAAAGAAAAAAAAAGAAAATAAAAGAGCGAAAAGAGAGAATGAAGTGGAAGAGGGGAAGAGACTTTTAATATGAGGAGAATACTCCTATAGAACCGCCATTAATCCCAACAGATTCCAGCAACAGCTCCCTGGAGATGAATGCAAACTAGAAACAACCAATAATATAACGATGAAAATAGAATGGAGAACACTAATCCCAAAATAAAATAAAGAGACAATAAAATGACACTTTAAAAAATGGTAAAATGGTAGCAGTAATAATACTGGTTAAAAATAAGAAGGTAGTAGTTAAAAGGGTAAAATGAGGTGATGGAAAAGAAGAAAAAAAAAAAAGAAAGAAAAGAAAAAAGAAGAAGAAAAAAATTGGTTTCTTAGTTAAAAGGTGAAAAAAGGAAAAAAGGAAAAAAAAAAAAAAAAAAGACTTGCAGTAGTGAAGGTCCCTCGGTTCTTCTATTCTTCAGTGTGGCTCGCCTTAGACCTGCCAGGTATTCAGGAGAGTGTTGAGTTCCCCTGCGATACACTGTTCCTCTGTGTTGTAAACCACAGTCCTTATTTTAAAGCAGGCCGCATTTCTTTCCCAGACTGCCTTATTTTGTGTTTAGCAAAGAGTCAGTTTGTGGGTCAGCCTCTGGGTGGCAGTGTTCTGGGGTTGGCCTCTGAGGCTATAGGGCCTCTCTGTCCAGTGGAAGTTCACTGCCCAGAGCTGGCTGCGTAATAGTTAGTTACCGGCGCTGTGTTGTTGCTGGGATTGAAAATCCCTCTATAGGCCAGACCCTGTTAACTCCCAGGGATTGATCAGATTATTTTAATCCTTGATCTCCTATAGGGTGGAATCTGGGTGTGGCTGTGCTCCTTGCCTGGGGGCTGGGGGGAGGAGTCTCACTCTCCGGAGAGAATGTCTGCCCCAGACCTGGGCTCGGGGGTGTCTCAGCACTCAATTCGCTGCCACCTCTCCCGGCTCCCCCTCTCTCCTCAGTCTCTCCCCAGATTCCACTCCTCCGCACACTCTCCCTCTCTTCAGCACAGGTGAGTGTCTGTATCCGAAATGTCCCATGAACAGGATTCAGTAAAAACAAACAAACAAACGCCGGCCGCGGAAACGGGGAAGGCTTGGTTTCTGTAAGCTTCTTCTCTTACCGGCACTGCATGGTCTGGTCAGCTCTTCAGGCTGACCGCTTTAGGCTCAGTCCTCTGTGATCACAGCACTGAGCTCTCAATTCCCCCGGCGGCGCCAGGAATCCCGCGGTTCTCCTTTCCCCCGTCAGGGGCTGTGCCTGTCCCAAGGGACGCGGCTGCCGCGCGGTCTCCCTCCGACTCTCTGGGTTCAAAGGTCTGGCAAACTTTCCTGCCCAAATCCCTGGTTTTTTTACCTTTCCTGGGGAGTTCTGCTCTTCACGGCTGCAAACCGTCTCACCAGCTGAGCAATTTCGCCAATTCGGTGTGGGTGTTACTAGTTTCAGCTGCTGACTCCATTTGCTCCGGGACACGACCTGGGACGCGTCTGCCTATATCGCCGCCATCTTCCCCCCAGGTATTGATTTCTTAACCTTGAGATATTTACAGGTTTAGACTTTGATTTTATTTATGTAGGCTGCTAAGGTACTAGAACCAACTCAGTCCTCCTCATTTTATTAATTTAATTTTAATAAAATTTTCTATTTGTGTAAGATATTTTGGCACACCATTTCATATAAAACTAACTATAAACCTGCAGTAATATTATTTTATTTTATAAAAAACGTGACTAAGCATTCACTGTGATTTTGCTATTCATACAGGAAACAAATGACAAATCCAATTTAACTAGGATTCTGCCAACAAAACTGAAGACTTTACCATTTTAACAACAGTCTTGCATTAAAAACATGATCCATCACCATTAGCTGTTGTAGTCATTTGCTTTCAGAAACTAAGATAATTAACTTAGTTTCTGAAAGCAAATGACTACAACAACAAAGTTCACATTTAATTTCACTTTGAAAAATGAGACAAAATGAAATATTTTATTTTGATTTTCTCTCTGCAAAAAACTAAATCTTTTCAAACAACTTTATATGTGGAATTTGGTTCTAATGTTTAGCATATTGATATATGTGTTACAGTATTAGACACATGTGCTAGACATCCAGGGGACAGAGGAAGGCACATAAGAATGGTCAATTCTGATTTCCTCACACAGCCCTCTCCTGTGACTTTGGCCCTCCCTTAGTGCCATATATAACACTTTATTATACCCATTTCGTCAGCAAAAATATATAGTGCTGTTTTTATTTTCTTACTCGTACCTGGAGAGTCTTTTTAGGTTGGATAGGTAGACATCCCTGTGGATGTTTAGGAAAACAGAAAAGAAACAAATTAATATGCCTATGGGAAGGAAAAATGCAGAGTTTAAGAAAAAATAACTAATGAGTTAGAACAAGGAGAGGATTTAGACTTTTCAGGAAAAGCTCAAGGGGAACAGTTAAGAAAGTACAGGCAACAGGGAGTTCTGGATTGACATGATGACCACTGTGCAACTTAAATACTCTGCTCCGTCTCTACTACAGAATATTCAGAAAGCATCCACATTTTTGAAACTTTTACTGTCTGAAAATATAAATAGTCCTTTTTTTTTTTTTGCTTGAATTTTAGCATGGATTGAAATCACAGGTTGGCCAGCAAAGCTTCCAATACCCAGCTTACGTGTTATGCACGGTAGTTTGTGGTCACTGGTTATGTTTTATTAACTTTGAACCTCTAGTAAAATTAAAATGAATGAACTATAATACAAGATAATAAATGTTTGATAAATAAATTAAATACAAACATAGAAGAGATGTAACAGGGAGGGAGAAGGGTAAGGATGGTGGATGAAGAAGAGGGAAGGAGGGAGGGAGAGGACATGGATTTTGACATAGAAAGCATTCATTGGAGCTGTCAGTGATCAGTTTTGATTGTCTGTCCCTGGGCAGTAGCTTTTGTGGGCCTCAGGATGCCCCCTTTCCAAAATAGAGAGTATTGTATCTATTTTGAAATATCGAGAGATTCAGATGACAATGGGATTCAAAGGTATTTGAAAAACTCGATTATATTATGCTTACCTTAGACTTCCTCCAAGCAGAACCAGTTAGCAAATTTCAAGTCCTCTCTATTAAATATTTTTTTCTCCCACACCTTTGTTTAGGAAAATGCATCATTTAAAAAATAACAGCTTCCTCTAGGAGCATGATCTGCCTTGCTAACTATACAGACACTTCTCTCACTTATCCCTCTTCCATTCCTTCTTCCAAGCTGATCTTTTCTCCTCCTGGTCACTAACAAGGAATGCTGCCACTGTCGTAAACTGTGTTTTTAAATCAGGGAAACTGTGATGGAACAGAATTATAACGCAGCATCTTAACTGTGAAAAGGAAGGTTTACAGCTGACCAAAGGAAAACATGAATTGACGCCTGTGAGGATTTGAGACTCTTTTAAATAGAATGTTTTTGTTGTATGTTTACATGAATCAGTAATACTGAATTCTACTAAAAAATGAAAGCCAGAGTCACACACTAGTTTTTTTTTTTTAAAGTGACTTCAGCTTTCTTGTGAAAAATGTATGCTTCTTGTGGTTTCCAGTTAAAGTTTAGCTTTACATATAAGAGGCAGATGATGGTGATGGAAATAAATGTTCAAAGTCATGGAGCTCTTGAATAAGCAAGCCTCATTTTCTAGGGTTCAGTAGACATTCAATTCCATTACAATGCTTGAAAGAAATAATGTAGAAATCAATGTGGAATTTGAAAAAAGGGAGAAAATAATGTGTAATAATTATTTTATCTCCTTGAGGAATGCTGCACTATAAAAAATCCTCTAATCTGTATTTCTCTTCCATTAGTACAGCATTATATGAGAATTTACTTTTTTTCTGAAAGCATTACTAGATTTGTTTTTTCTGTTTCTTCTTTGTGATACAGTATTGCTGTTTTATGCTTTTTTTTTCTGGTATCCGTTTGTGCCTTTCATTTCTTATTGAAAATTTGGCTTAAAAGCACATTACCTACCTGAGACACTGGCAACAGACTTGTAGAATCTCTTCCTATAATCTGCTATATACAAGATTAAAATATTACTTTTTTCTTTATGTATAGTTATGAAAATGTCTTGCCCTTGGTAAAAACAACAACAAAAACACACATCCACATCTGAATATACATTGTGTATTCCAACCACCTGGATAGCATTTAAGACCCTCACAATCTGCCCAGCCGGTGTGGCTCAGTGATTGAGCATGGACCTATGAACCAGGAGGTGACAGTTCGATTCCAGGTCAGGGCACATGCCAGGGTTGAGGGCTCGATCCCCAGTAGGGGGCATATAGGAGGGAGCCTATCCCTGATTCTCATCATTGATGTTTCTCTCTCTCCCTCGACCTTCCTTTCTGAAATCAATAAAAATAGATTAAAAAAAAACACACAAAAAAAACAAAACAATTCCCACAATCTGATAAAAATGTAAACTTCCAGCACGGTTTTTCAATACCTTTTTCCTGAACCCTATGATCCATTCACATTGCTATGCATTCTACACATGCACATATCTTTTGACTTCCACACCTCTGTTCATGACAGGCTTGTCTGTTACTAAACAAGCCTGAATTACACCTTTTAAAATCCTAGCCACCATCCAAGGCCAGGCTATAAAGGCCTAAGGAAAATGACCACCTCAAATGCTAATTTCTTTCTCCTTTAATAAGCTGTAATAGTTTGTTCATATAAATCATACTCTTGACTTATATTTTTTATAAAACAATCTTATTCTTACTAAATGATTATAAAGAGGAATTGATCCTATGTTCTGTCTCCATTGCAGCGATTCACAAACATAACCCCTAGCCTGGTACAAGGCTACAGATTAAGTAAGAGTCAGCAGAAAAACTTAAAAATATACAGATTGACAGTTTATACCAAAGTTTGATTCAGCATGACTGAATATCACATACACGACCCACCATCCAGGTTCAGAAAACTTTAATGTAATTTATTCCACAATTCTAAGTGATAGTTCATTTTTAATGAAAAAAAAAAATAAGTGCAATGCATGCGTTTACACAAATGAATTAAGGAAGGAATGAAATGTTTTGTTAAGGAGAAATGCTACATTATTAAAGAATTAACTTTAGCTCTGCTATTTAATCCTTTTGAGGTAAGAATTTAATCTTGCTAAGCCACAGTTTCTTCCCTGATGTATAAACTAAAGAAATAGCATTTGAAACAATTTTTTTAAGGGCTAAAATATTTTGTTGACATACAGCCTATGTTTTTGTGAGGTTTAGGAAAAAAATCGTTTCTTTTATTTCCCACCCAACTTTGCTTTTTTAATTAAATTTATTGGGATGCCATTGGTTAATAAGATTATATAGGTTTCAAGTGTATATTTGTATTATACATAATCTGTATATTGCATCCTATCACCATATGTTTGACCCCTTTACCCTTTAGCTCCCCCATCCTCCCCTGCCCTTTGTCTTATTTTTCAGCTCAAATCTCCTTCTGCATTGTAGAACATGTGAGATGGAAATATAACATTGAGCATAATACACATGTCTTCTAGAGTTGAGATCAGATTAACTTTTAACATAGAAGTCAGGAAACGGAAGGGTTATAACCTAAAAATTGTGCTGAGCACTACTCATAGACCAAGGGTGTCCCTCTCAGGCAAAGCAGGCATCTGCCCATACCTGACTGAGCCCAGTGCAGTGGTAGTCTGCCAAAGGGAGAGACAAGCTATAGGAACAGAATGTTCTAGTGGTTCTCCTAAAGGAACTAATTTTTTCAGGAACACAGTGTAAAGAAATTCAAGCCAAAGAACACTGTCAAAAACAATAGAGATTTTGGTGGTGAGGAATTCAAAGGTGTCTAGTGATTCTACAATAACAACAAGCAAAACAAGTAGAAGCAAGAGAAGTTGGACACACAGAGTTGTAACACATTTGAGAATAACAGCACAAAAGAAACAGGTACTAAAAAAACTGCACTGATGGGGAAAATGGCAATAGAATGTAACTAAAAGCCTCAAGAAACAATGAAGAGAATCAGAAACAAAATAAAAAGATTCATATAATGAACTATAAATATATGTACACTTGCTCTCATCCTAGGTTCCTTAGAAGACAAAATTCTATTAGCAATTATAAAAATGGATTACTGAGTATGTAACATCCATATCATAATACGTACAACAGTGTTATCACACAAAAAGGGAATAGTGAATAAAACTATATGAAGTAACATTTCTATATCTCATTGGAATTTAGTATAACTCTGAAACTGATAAACTAATATGTGTATTGTAAGCCCTAGGACAACCTCTAAATATCTAGAATGGAAATAAATAAATAAGACTATCTCCATTTTTAGATGACATGATCCTGTTTAAAATAACTTGTAAGGAATTTATTTGAAAATAAAACAAAACAAGAAAGCAACAAATAAACAAACAAGAAAAGCAAACAAACTGAAACCACTAGACACAGACAACAGTATGGTGGTTACCAGAGGGAAGGGGTGAGGTACTAAAGGCAAAGGGGGTCGAATACATGGTGATCTAAGATGATTTGACTTTGGGTGGTGCACACACAATGCAACATAAAGATAAATTACCTAAATGTTTCACAAACTTTACACAAAGTAATAATAATTCTTCTGTTATTAAATCTGTTTCATTGGATTAGATGTGGTTGCTTATCTTTATATTGCCTCTAAATAAAGGTACATCTGTATCTTTCTTTATTCAATTTTTTAAAATATTATTCTTTTAACATTATCATACATATCAAAAGCAAACTTGGAATTACTTCAGTGTAGTGAAACGTTATCTGAGAATCAGGATAGAGGAATTCTGGATCCATTTCTCACACTCTCAAGTGGTGGAGACACAGAATATCCACTTACACACTCCAGGTGTCAGGGTTCTCATTACTGAGAATGTGCTGAGTTTTTAGGATGATATTTAAGGTTGCTTTCATTGTAGTGGAATATGATTCTATAGCTTTTATATTTCCATTCACAATTGTAAAACACAGCAACGGTGGTTGTAACTTCAAACATTTTTAGTTTTTATTTCTACTGTAAGCAAAACATAAAAGCCTTAAAAATCATTGTTAATGATATTAATTACTAAAAACACTGTGGAAAGAATAGAGATGAAGGGAGATAGACTTTTCTCCTGGAAAAGAGATTCATCCTAAGGGAAGGGAGTTTGATTTTAAAATTTCAGTTGGGCTTTCCAACTGAATAATTAATCATGTGGATAAATTAACTGAATGCTTTTCTTGTTTTTTACTGAACTGACCTAAACATTACATTTGTGTGTGTATACATATTATAAAACTCTTTATTCTAACCCTAGTAATTCTAAATTATTCATGATTTACAGAAGGTCATTTGAACAAAACATAAATGTCTTTGTTTAGCAAATTTTCCATTTAGCAGATCTTTTTTAGATAATGATATGAATGTAAACAAGCCAGAAGGAGAAACATGTTAATTTAGTTTGACAGATATTGCTGGACACTTACCAAGACTGAGCTTGACAAAAAATTGTGCTTAACACCAACCCCTGTTTGTAATAAGGTTAATGGGTGTCTAGGAACACAGACAAAAAGCCTAAGGAGCTTTGAGACTGTTTATTTTTTTTAATTGTAAAATCATTACAACTAATAAAAGGTTAAGGAAAGGAGTAATTAAAATTTTATTAAACAATGTAACCCCAATAATTTTTTTAAAATATGAACTGAGAATACTGTATACATTTTTAAAGAGAATGTTGGACTAGAATTGAACTTTCAATAATGGCAGTAATGCCAATTAAAAGAATAAACAATGTTTGTACAGTACATTAAAATCTTAAGAAACATATTGCAGAAAATATTTGATGTGTTTCCCATATTCTGTGAATATATATGGAAAATGCTCTCATACTTCCCTAATAAATGAGAAATTAAGAGTTAGAAGAGATAACATATTTAGATCACAGAACCCCTAAGTAGGTCTGGACTCTGGTTGTTTAACAACTGGACTTCTTCTTCTTCTTTTTTTTTATTGACTAAGGTATTACATATGTGTCCTTACCCCCCCACCCCCACATTGCCCCCACTCATGCCCTCATCCCCGTAGTGTCTGTGTCCATTGGTTATGCTTTTATGCATGCATACAAGTCTTTTGGTTGATCTCTTCTCCTTACTCTCACCCTCCCCTACCTTCCCTCTGAGGTTTGATGGTCTGATCGATGCTTCTCTGTTTCTGGATCTGTTTTTGTTCATCAGTTTATGTTGATCATTATATTCCACAAATGATTGAGATCATGTGATATTTATCTTTCTCCAACTGATTTATTTCACTTAGCATAAAGCTCTCCAGGTCCATCCATGCTGTTGTAAATGGTAGGAGTTCCTTCCTTTTTATAGCAGCGTAGTATTCCATTGTGTAGATGAACCACAGTTTTTTAATCCACTCATCTACTGATGGGCACTTAGGCTGTTTCCAGATCTTAGCTATGGTGAATTGTGCTGCTATGAACATAGGGGTGCATATATCCTTTCTGGTTGGTGTTTCTAGTTTCTTGGGATATATTCCTAGAAGTGGGATCACAGGGTCAAATGGGAGTTCCATTTTTAGTTTTTTGAGGAAACTTCACAATGTTTTCCACAGTGGCTGTACCAGTCTGCATTCCCACCAGCGGTGCACAAGGGTTCCATTTTCTCCACATCCTCTCCAGAACTTGTCATTTGTTGATTTGTTGATGATAGCCAGTCTGACAGGTGTGAGACGGTACCGCATTGTGATTTTGATTTGCATCTCTCCAATGATTAGTGACTTCGAGCATGTTTTCATATGTCTCTTGGCCTTTCAAAAAATATTTATTTAGGTACATTGCCCATTTTTTGATTGGGTTGTTTATCTTCCTTTTGTTAAGTTTATGAGTTCCCTATAACTGTTGGAGATTAAACCCTTATCGGTGATAACATTGGCAAATCTGTTCTCCCATGCAGTGGACTTTCTTGTTGTTTTGTTGATGTTTTCTTTTGCTTTGCAGAATATTTTATTTTGATACCAAAACCAGATAAAGACCACACAAAGAAAGATAATTATAGACCAATATCCCTCATGAACATAGATGCCAAAATCCTCAACAAACTTCTAGCAATCGGATCCAGCATTATATCAGAAAGATCATACACCAAGACCAAGTAAGATTTATCCCGGGGATGCAAGGATGGTACAATGTCCACAAATCAATAAACATGTTACACCACATAAACAAATTGAGAGATAAAAATCACATAGTCATATCAATTGATGCAGAAAAAGCATTTGACAAAATCCAACACCCATTCTTGATAAAAACTCTCAGCAAAGTAGGAATAGAGGGGTCATACCTAAACATAATAAAAGCCTTACATGGCAAACCTACAAACAACATCATACTCAATGGGAAAAAACTAAAAAAATTTCACCTAAGAAGAGGATCAAGACAGGGATGCCCACTTTCACCATACCTGTTCAACATAGTACTAGAAGTGGTAGCCATAGCAGTTAAGTAAGAAGAAATCAAAGGTATCCAAATTGGAAAAGAAGAAGTAAAACTGTCATTAAACAGACATGATACTGTACATAGAAAACACTAAAGACTCCATCCAGAAATTATTAGACTTAATCAATGAATTTGGCAATGTAGCAGGATACAAAATTAATGCCCAGAAATCAATAGCATTTTTATATACCAATAGTGAACTTATAGAAAGAGAGATTAAAAAAACAATCACATTTACCATTGCACCAAAAATATTAAGGTACCTAGGAATAAACTTAACTAAGGAGGTAAAAGACCTGTACTCAGAAAACTACAGGACACTGAAAAAAGAGATAGAGGAAGACATAAACAAATGGAAGAACATACCATGTTCATGGACTGGTAGAATCAGCATCATTAAAATGTCTATACTACCCAAAGCAATCTATAGATTCGATGCACTCACCATTAAAATACCAATGGCATATTTCACAGACCTAGAACAAACTCTCCAAAAATTCATCTAGAAAAAAACCAAACAAAGCCCTAATAGCTGCAGCGATCCTGAGAAAGGACAAAGTAGGAGGGATCTCAATGCCAGATATCAAGCTGTATTACAAAGCCACTGTTCTCAAAACTGCCTGGTACTGGCACAAGAACAGACATATAGATCAATGGAATAGAATAGAGAGCCCAGAAATCGACCCGAACCAATATGCTCAATTAATATTTGACAAAGAAGGCAAGAGCATACAATGGAGTCAAGACAGCCTCTTCAATAAATAGTGTTGGGAAAATTGGACAGATACATGCACAAAAATGAAACTAGACCACCAACTTACACCATACACAAAAATAAACTCAAAATGGATAAAGGACTTAAATGTAAGATAGAAACCATAAAAATCTTAGAGGAATCCACAGGCAGCAATATCTCAGACATATGCTGAAGCAAATACCTTTACCGATACAGCTCTTAGGGCAGTGATGGCGAACCTTTTGAGCTCGGCGTGTCAGCATTTGGAAAAACCCTAACTTAACTCTGGTGCCATGTCACATATAGAAATTTTTTGATATTTGCAACCATAGTAAAACAAAGACTTATATTTTTGATATTTGTTTTATATATTTAAATGCCATTTAACAAAGAAAAATCAACCAAAAAAATTAGTTCATGTGTCACCTCTGACACGTGTATCATAGGTTCGCCATCACTGTCTTAGGGCAATAGAAACTAAAGAGAAAATAAACAAATGGGACTACATCAGAAGCAACTGGACTTATTTCTTGCCCATTCATTTAATAGCACTGGATGGGAATAGCAAATGAAAGGAAAACTAAAATTTCTTTAAGGAATACATGCCTTTTGAAAATGCTGTTATGAAACAACAGAGTAGTATTCCATATTTATATAGTATAAACTCAAAGAATTTAGATTATTTTTCAAAGTAAAATCCAGAGTTAGTTGATACTGATTTTTTTTTCTTTCAGATTTCATTCTAAGACTTAAGCATTACAACTACAGAAGTGCTAGAATTTAGATAGTTTTAAGGAAATAAGAATGAAAGAAATAATAATAATATGGGGATGAAAATGTTATATTTGAAGAGAAAGATTACATCAGAGCAAGGTATTGATACTAACAGAATATAGTTGGAAAGGGAAATTTAAAATCACATTTTAAGACTTTACTCGATCCTCTGGCCTCTGGCCTCTAAAATTATGCAATTTGTAGGGATCATTTTAGGCCCTTTTCTGCCTTGGAATTCCCCTGCTAGTTATATTATTGATTTCCAAGATTTTAAAGGTCAGCTCAATGCCATGTTCAAACATGTATGTCTGTTCCAGATTTCTGTAATCTCCTACATCCACCTCCAACTATGTCCTTGATGTTTCTATTTGGTGTCTCTCACAGACATCTCAGATTTATCATGTCCAAGACCAAAATCTTATTTTCTCCCCTATACAAATAATATCCATCCTCAAATTCCTTAAATTCACCAATCTCAGGAAATCACACTCTTATTCATTCAGTTGCTTAAACCATAATCCTAATAGTCATTTTTGATACACCTCTCTTTTCCTAACCTCCTGCAAATGGTATCTGTTGTATCAACATATCCTGTTAATAGTATGTTCCTTTTTCTCAAATCTACTTACTGGTACTCTTCTCCATCTCCAGCATCAACATCCTAATCTATTTATTAACTCCCTCACTTGGACAATTACAACAATTTCATAAACAGTGTCAACATGTATATCTTTCCAATATATTTTCCACATGGCAGCAAGGTAAGGGAATGTGTATGTCACTTCATTGCTTAAAATCATTTGATTATTTGCATGATACATGGGAAAAAAATCCAAGTTCCTCACCATATACACATATAAGGGTATATATTATCATATTCATTCTCACACAATGCAATCACTGGCCTTTGCTCCATTTTTATAGTACAAAGCCATTGCTTGCTGTCTTTTCTTCTCTTCAGATATTTAGCTCTACCTTTCTGGTTTAAATGTCACATCTGTAACAAAGTCTAGTTTGGTTAGTTTATACAAATAGCCCCCAGCAAATACACCCCCAGAACACCAATATTTTTTATCTCAGCACTCTATTTGTTTTTCTTTATATATTTATTGCCATTTGATATTTTGTAATATAATTGGTGCTACCTCCCCTTTTAGATTGCAACCCCCATCATAGTCTTTTGACTATTCTATCTCCAAAACCTAGCAAAATGCCATGCAGAGTAAATGCTCACATGCATACCTGTTCAGTGAATAGATGAATGGACGGAATATTTAACTTGTGTAGGCTTCTGTATGGGAGGAACACTGGACTCAATGTGAGGAAGCCTGGATACAATCTGATGGACTCTTTCACTGGCTCTCTCTTAGTCACGGTGGCCACCTGTAACATATACCATGAAGTGTGTTGCTTGTTGTTATGAATTTGCTAAAGCAACACTTTAGTGGGGAGCACAGGTTCATGAATGGTGAGCCAAAATTCAAAAAAAACAGACAAGAGAAACTGAAACAGAGAAGTTTATTACTCAAAGTTCTTGGAGGAAGTACTTTCCAGCATGCCTCCAGGGACAACATGGGAAATCAAGGAAAACTGCGAGAGATACCCGAACCAGGACATAAGCCTTTATTCGACTGTGTGGGTAGAATGATTTGGAGTTCCCAGGCCAACACTGGATTGGTCATTTTAAACCAAAAGAATGGGGGTTTTGGTAAGTTCCACAAGGATCCTATCTAAGGAGCACATAAGAGAAAGGTGTTGGATGGTCAGGGAAATTGCTGATCAGAAGGGCTGTTGGAGATGTCTTATCATAATCTAACATTTACTTGTGACTCAGGTCTGCAATGTAGGGCCTGCACAGACACAAGTGTCAGTTAAAGTCTCTGCTGGCCAAAATGAACACCAACACAGCTTAGCTAAACCCTCAACACTTCCAAACAACAGAAACAACTTCTCACATTCTGGATGCTGAAAAGTCCAAGATCAAGGTGCCAGCAGATTTGGTGTCTGGTAAGAACCAGCTTCCTCATTGATGGCAATCTTCTCACTGCAACTTCAAAGGGCAGGAAGGGGCGAGCAAACTCTCCTAGATAAAGACATTTATAAAGTGGCTAATCCCACTCAAGTTGGTGCCAGCATCGCTTTCAAGGTACCTGCCTGCAAAAGGCCCCATCACTCTGGGCATTAGGTTTCAACCAATGAATTTACAAGAAGCACAGTTATCTGTTCCATGAAACCACATGGAAATATTTTAGTTTTAAATTTTTTTTTCAGATTCCTAAATCTGCTTCAATTTGGAGCATGTTCTGTGTCTTTATAAATTATCTCTAAATTAAAAGTAAAATTAATAATTGCAATAAGGCTTTTAAAATATTATTTAAAATGTTTGTAGTAATTTAAACTTTGGAATATATTTGTCAGTTACAAAAATTAGAAATAATAACCTGTGTAATAAAGTTAGGTTTGTCTTGTTATGTCCTGTGATCTAGAGTATCATTTAAAAAAAAAAAGAGTTTAAATATAAGAAAAATAATTTCTTAGTGCATCTGATTAACTGATTAAATGTACTAACACACCAAAAAATATATCTAACTTGTCATTTAAGTGTGAATCATGAAATTTAGCTCACCTGAAATCGCGTTGGCTAAATGTATTTACATGTATTTCTTCCTCAGTATGAGTAAATAGACTGTTACATAAACTCCAGCACAACTGGTATATTATTCCTATTGATATCTGCGTTAGCAGTCATTTCCATAGTTCCTGGGACAGAGTTTGTACTCACTACATACATAATGTCTTATTTAATGAACGATGCATAAGTGTCATATGGTATACTTGGCGCTATTTGAACTAACTGTGCTATAAAATCTTTTTGTCTTTCATTTTCATAAGAACAATTTTTAATTTGTTTTTACTTTAATTATTGTGCATTTGTAATGTAATCAATTGCCATCTAAGTACATGACTCAGAAACCAAAAGCTTGTCAGAGAAGAACAGACCGCAGGGGATGGGACAAAAGAGAGCAGTGCTGTGCTGGCTTCTAAGCACACTCTCACCACCCAGCTGTATGTCACTAAAGAGCTGGTCTGTCCTCCTTGTTGTAACAAATTAAATCGGAATGTTACAACAAACTTGTAAAACCCTGCACGCAATTCTTTTGATTCTTAAAGGAAGAAAAAAAAAAGACACAGGAGGAAAAGTGAGTAAAACACTGGTAATTTGTTTAGCTGGTCGTGCAGGCTGTTCTCCGATCAAATTTTGTTTCCCAAAGGAAGGCATCAGTTTTAAATTACACAGCAAGCAGGCATGAGAAAGGAAGCAAACAATCAAAACCTTCCCAGGAGGGGAAAGAATCAGGGAGAGAGCTCCCGAGATCACATTTAATAAATAAACACCTTCATTTCTGTAAGTTAATTTCACCACAGGAAATACGTTTAGTTTTAATTATATTGCCTTATGTCATGTTTTATAATAGGTACATGAGGTTCATTGACTTTCTCTTATTAAAACTTTGGCATTTCCAAAAATATTGCATGAATCTTAAATCTCTGAGGAAACATAGCACATATATGATTACTTGAAATGCTATATTCTCATCTTGTCCCATGTTAGTGACAATTAGATAGATGTGTTTAATTTTCATTTAAAAAGGGTCTTACTTTTAGATTTGTGTAGGAAAGACTAATACCTGTTAGTTGTGTTATTGGCACAAATAGAAAAGTTTGTCATCCAGCCCATTCGGTTGAGCATGGACCCAGGCACCAAAGGGTCGCTGGTTGGATTTCCTGTAAGGGCACATGCCCAGGTTGCAGGTTTGATCCCCAGCAGAGGACATGCAAAGGGGCAGCTGATCATATCGATGTTTCTCTCTCTCCTTCTCCTTTCCTCTCTCTCTAAAATTCAATAAAAACATATTTTAAAAAATAAACTAATTTTTTAAAAAGTTTTTCAAGTTTCAGAAAATATATATTTTGTAATTTCAGGTTTACTTTTTTTGTGATATAAATTCCTAGTCTTCATAATTATATACAGTCTTACTTTAACATTATCAGGAGAGTGACTATTTCCATGTTTTTGTACCTTTAGGGTTTTCTGAGCAAGGAAACTGGATTAAAAGACAAGTTTTGAAGTGAAGATATGACTGATAGATAGTGAGAGGCCTCCAGAGAGATTTTGATATTTATCTTCAAATTTGTTTACATTTCAAAGTGGAATGAACCTGGAGCCTGGGAGCAGGCTGTTTACATCCCAAAGCATTAGAGCACATCAGGGAGCAAACGTTCCCCATTTCTCCGAAGGGGGCAGTGTGGAGCCTAGGAACTCCAAAGGTTGGTTCCTCTCCTGTGGTGTGTAATGCCTCCTTTGCCTGCGCAGGCTCCATCCCTCTGGAGCTCAGGGCATCATTCTGAAGGGGGAGGATGGAGTATAGGAACAGCAGTGGTTATTACTCTAAGGAATAGTATTTGCATTTAATCCAGAAGCTTCATGTTTGCTTTCAGAATCATACATATATAGATATAGATATAGATATAGATATAGATATAGATATAGATATAGATATAGATATAGATTATATATATATACAATCATACACACACACACATACATACTAAGAATTATCAAACATTTAAATCCATGGTTTTAAAATGTATTATATAAGCAATTTTAAAGGTAAATGAGATTTATCTGAGCCCCTGGCGAAGCTATTCTATAGCCTCTGATGGATTTGTTACTCTTATTTTTCTTTTTAGGGATAATGCATAGAAATGTTAAGGAAGATGCCCAAAGTCAAACATTTAAAACTCACTACTTTAATAGTTATTATATAATGAATTGATTTATTGTGAGACAAGGACTAAATGGCACACAGTGAGCAAATGAAGAAAACCATAGTGAATAAAGTTGGCTATCGTAGACACGGACAACAATTGGGTAGCTATGTTAGATGTGTGTGTGTGTGTGTGTGTGTGTGTGTGTGTGTGTGTGTGTGTGTGTTAATGGAGAACAATATTCTATGTGCAAGAAATTTTACTTATATGAAAACTCTGAAGCTTACTGGGAGGAGACAAACACAAACATTTGTCTCCATATTAACCTATTTGTGTATTGAGCATCATTATCCAAAGCAAGGTGTTTCAAGCAATGTACTTCCTAAGATGAAATCAATACAGGGTAGGTTGTCCCTGGGTCTCTGAGCTGGAAGACAGATACCATTCATTAGTTAGACTTGCATCCTAGGGATGATTGATGCACTACCTGGCATGTGTTAAGCATTGACTACATAACTGCTCTTCTTTTTATTATTCTTATTTCTGAATTGTATTTTCTTTTGATAAAGTAAGTCAAGGTTGAACATATATTACTTTAGATCAAAATTTGAAATTAGAAAAAAATGGAATAAAATGAAATTATGATGTATCACAGATGTTTGGATCAGCTACATCAATATTTATCTGTAAATGTATTGCTTTAAATGCATTTATTAGTAAAGAAGAAAGGTTAAAATGATCTAAGTCTCCATCTCAAAAACCTAGGAGTGGAAGAGCAAATAAAGCCAAAAAGAAGAAATAAAACAATACAGTTAAGTTGATCAATTAATCAAGTGAAATCAGACATCTAATATTTTTTAAAAATTAGCAGAGCAAAAGTTACTCCTTTGAAAAAATTAATAAAATTCATAAGCACCTATCGTAGCAAATCAAAAAATAAAGAGGGATACCACAAATTACCAATAAAATGGAGCATCACTACAGAGACTATTGACATTAAATAATTATAAGAGGATGTTACTGAAAAATGTATGGTGATATGCTGGGGTCCAACCCCGGCAGGTCCAGGGGTCCCCAAAGGTGTGGACGGAGTCCGCGAAGAAGGAATGACACGGAGACAGCGTTCAGTTGATCAGCAGCCTAGCCAGGATCTCTAGTCAGGATCTCCAGCCAAGTTCTGTTCAGGATCTCCAGAGAAGTTCTGGTAAGGATCTCCAGCCAGGTTCTCTGTCCATGTTCTCTTGCTAGGTTCTCCAGCCAGGTTCTCCAGGTTCTCCAGCCAGGTTCTGTAGCCATGTTCCCTCGCTAGGTTCTCCAGCTAGGTTCAGTCACCAGGTTCTAGTCAGGTTCTCTTGCCATGTTCTATCCAGGTTCTGTAGCCAGGTTCTGTCTATAGGTTCTTCAGCCAGGTTCTCTCGCTAGGTTCTGTCTCTAGGTTCTGTGGCCAGTTTCTGTCCAGGATCTTTTGCCATGTTCTCTCTCTAGGTTCTGTCTCTAGGTTCTGTGGCCAGTTTCTGTGTCTAGGTTCTGTGTCCTGTTGTCTTGTTACATCTGTATTTATACCAGTTGATTCCAATCTTATCAATCTCTATTCCAAAGGTTAGGGCATTTCTTATCTCCATTCCAGGGAGTAAAGATTATGTAGCTTAAGCATGATTGTTTGTAGTTAAAGTGATTAATTACCCGCCTGGCACTTAGTTAAGAGGTTTTATTCCCTCCCTAACTTCTGGGGAAAATCCCTACCTGGGGAAACAACCTTTCTCAGAGAGGTGACCTTGGTTAAAACACATAGTGCCAAGAAGGTGAGCAAACATATTAAGAACAGTATGCCATATATGCCAGGTCCCTTGAAACAGCAAGGATGGACCGGCTCCCGGCAGTGATACATTTGACAACATAAATAAAATGGAAAAATTGCTTTAAAAGCCCAATTTAGTAAACCTGACAAAGATAAAATAGAAAATCTGGATAATTTATGCTAATTAAATGAATTAAACTATCCATAAGAAAACTCCATCTCAAACAGCTCTACTGGTGATATTTTCCTACTATTTAAGGATGAAGGTATACCAAACTTGTATAACCTCTTTCAAAAAATGAACACTTCCCAACTTGTATGAGGTCAACAAAACTATGACACTAAAATTCAGCAAGGACTAAAAAGTGACTTGTTCCCTGGCCGTTGTGGCTCAATTGGTGGGATGTTTTCCCATGCACTGAAGGGTTGCCAGCCCGGGGCAGGCAGGAGGCAACCAATCAATGATCAATGTTTCACTCTCACATCTATGTTTTTTCTCTCTCTCACTTCCTCTCTCTCTAAAAAGCAATACAAAATCATTTTTTAAAAAAGGATTTAACAAGAAAAGTAAAACAAAACAAAACAACACACAATAAGGCTCATAGATATTGACAGACAGAAAAGTCTATACAAAATACAGAGTGTCCAAAAATGTATACACACTTTGAATAATTATTAATTTCAATGGGTTAAATCTGAAAAGAAAGAAACATCAATTGAGCTATCAGTTGTTAGTGTGTATTTATTTTTTGGGACAAACTATATTTGTATTTTGAAGCCAATAATGTATTAAAATATTGCAAGTTTTTATAAATTAATCAACATAAAATTCCAATTTAGTAGGGAAAATGAGAAAAAGCATATGCTAATATCAAAAGATACAGAGAAATGAAATGTCTATTTATTATAAAACTTTTCAACAAAGTACAAAAGGAGGGAAACTTTATTTGATAAAGGATATCTCCAATAAACCCAAAGCTTACATTATAATAAGTAGGAAACATGTTTCCCTTAATTTGGGCACAAGAAAAAAGCATTTACTGTCACTACTTTTATCCAATGTTGTTTTTAAAATAGTGAAAAAAATTGCTATAATAAACCATATGCCAACACTATGGGTTATTAATTTAAACCTAATATTGTGCAAAAAAAAGTTGAACACATACATTTCATTATATAAAGAAAGTATAAGGTTAAAGAAGCTATAGAACTATGGGGTTTAAGTGTAGAAAAGAAGGCATAGGAAATAATTGATAGAAACATCAAAAGGGTTTGTTGGTTGCTGAGGAGGTTTACTTATACTCTGTAATTTGTCTTTTTAATTTCTTCCCTATATTTTTAATGCAATTTTATCATTTTTTAAAAATTTTAACTAGCATTCTCATACAAATGATTATCAAATTTAAATTCATATCCCATTCTATTCAGTGGAATAAATCAACATTTCAAAAGGCCTTGATCTTTATTCTTTGATCTTTACTTCAGACTATTACATTTACCTATAATGTCCCTAATCCCCAGTTCTGTCACTTGAAAGTATTCCAGTTTTTCAAGGTCTATTTCAGTGTATCTCTCAGGGAAGGCGTCTCTGTGAAATTTTCCTCTATGCTCTCCCATTGTGCTGAGTTTGTAACTCTTTCTGGATCTATCCCAATCCAGTTTGGGTGCAGCTGGTGTTTATCTTCTTGAAATAAGGTTTAAGAAATGCCTTGAAGTGTATTGATCTTTTATTCACTGAAGTACTGAAATCAATGCTTTAATCAAGACAAATGCTAAAAAGTACTTAACAAATCGCACTTTTATGTAATCTTGGATCATGCCCTCCAACTTTCAACTTTTGGAAAAATACTGATTTATACTGTAATGCTTTTGGTAACCATCAACTATGGAAGGGGAGTTAAAGGTGGGAGGGATCAAGCTGCTGGAAGTTGTGGGAGAAATCACATGCCCCACCTGAACAAAGACCATTGTTTACACATGGGAATCCCCAGTTGGCATCTGTTATGCATTGATTATCAATTTGAATAATGCTGGTTTGGGTCCCCAAATTCTGCCCTGTCCCAGTTCAGTCCCAGTTTGATCTAACTTGAAACAAGGCTCCTTCTACAATAATTCATGCCACTCGCATTTGGGGGCCAGAATGGACAGCACAATGTTGGCAAAAAAGGCAAGCCTCATCAGTGAGGAAAAATGAACCTAAGCAAAATCTGTTTCTCATTTCTTATTTAGGAAGGCAGTTCAACACCCTGCCTCTGTGAAATACCCTGGTTCTAGTTTTCCCTTTTGAGTGAAGAAAAGAGTTTTTAAGAAGCAAGGTGAATGCCACATATTTTCATGATTGGGATAATTTCCTCCCATTCTTCTACTAACATCGAAATCAGTACTTTTCATTCCTGCATTTTATAGTTTGAAAACATAACCCTCCTGGTATATCATTATTCAAAATATGAAGACACATTTGTTGGGATATAAGGGGCCAGTTATTAAATTCACTTAGAGCACCACCCCAGCTAAAAGGGAATGATACAAGCTATTCTACAGTTCCTTGAGTTCTTGAGTTATTTAGATTTTAATCTACTGTTTTCTTTATATTGTGAAAAATAAAACATATACCTATAATATACTAGAGGCCCAGTGCACGAAACTTGCTCTGGGGGCCGGGGGGGGGGGGGGGGCTCAGCCCGTCCTGTGCCCTCTTGCAGTCTGGGATCCCTCAGGGGATGTCCCACTGACAGCTTAGACCCGCTTCCCACGAGGAGTGGGCCTAAGCCGTCAGTCGGACATCCTTAGTGCTGCCATGGAGGCAGGAGAGGCTTCCGGCTGAGTGGCGCTCCCCCTATGGGAGCACACTGACCACCAGGGGGCAGCTCCTGCATTGAGTGTCTGCCCCCTGGTGGTCAGTGTGCATCATAGTGACTGGTCATTCTGCCGTTCGGTCAATTTGCACATTAGCCTTTTATTATATAGGATAAGAGATTATGTATTATTCCAAGAAAGCGCCAGATAGGTTAACAGCTATATTCATGTCCCTAGCAAAGCCCTTACCTCAGAAATCCTCCACCTGCTCTACTCCAGTGACTGCCACGTAATATTCCTGCCTTCTGTTACAATGTGACTACACCTCACTCCAATATGCACCAGTTTCTTAATCTTGAAAACTGATGGAAGAACCCAGCTTCCTATGAGCCTCCTAAATCTACTTTTCAGTCTCAGAATTCCCTTCCATTCTCTGATGCACATCATTGTCCTGACCTAGAATATCACCCATCCAAGTGACTTTATGCAGTTTTCTGACCAAGAGGATATTATCAGCCAGTTAAAAACAGGTATTATCTTCAAATGCATAAGAGTGGAAGCTTAGACATTTTTAGAGAAAGTGTGCTTATTCATATTTTCTAAGCTTCATGTTACCTACTCTCAAACTTAATCTTGATTTCTTTTTAAACATTTAATTTTGCCTTGTTGAATGGCCTCTTTTTTCATGCACCTGGTTTCTCAGCTTTGTATTGTCCATTATGTTCTTGATTCATTTTATGGTCTTTTCACTCAATAGCATCTCATTTTCAATCTTGCTGAGAAATTTGAGAAAAAAGTCCTTAAGTTGCTTTCTTATTACTTTTTTTTAATCTTTTCATATACATGTGTTCTCTTTATCTATATATTATTAGCATGCAATATATAATATGTGACTTATATATTATACTTAAATATATATTTTATATATATGCATATGTATAACTTATAGCTGTTACTATCTTACCCTTTCTAGACCAAATCTAAGCTACTGATCTTTGGTCTATTAATACTTTCTCATTCATATTTTTCAGGACAGGTGATGTTATCCTCTCTTTTCTAATATATAAATATTTTATTTCACTTTTAAAAAACCTAGTGAAACACCTTCCTTTGAATATGAAAACCTATTTCACTCTTACTTTGTCCCTGCCTTTTACAACTCAGGTTTTCCTGTCAAAAATCATGGAATAATGGTTTTAGAAATAATTTTGACATTTGAGCACGAAGACAGCCTTCTTTAATCTTTTTTTTTTTTTTTTTTTTTTATGGATGAGAAATAAAAATCCTAAAACTTAAGAGATTTGCTCAATATCACATTGCTGGTTATGGTCATAGCTGAGAATAATACCTTAAGTTTAAAATGTAAAATTCAGTTTCCTTTCTTCCTTCAAACTATTTTTTCTCCACCCACCCTATCAGCTCTTGAAATTCAGGTTTTTGCACTGATCAGCTCACTCTAGACTAAAAATACCTTTACTCCTACTTTCGTCATGCCAAATAAAAAAATCACTTACTAAGTCCCATAGGTTCTATAATGTCCATGCTCTCCATTCCCCTGTCTTGTTACTTTTGGCAACTCCATAGTCCCCCACCGTATGAAATCTCACATGTACAATCATTATTCAAAGGTTATAAAAATAAGAGTCTAAGTTATATTTTTTTACTCACTCCCAAGCTTAAGTCATGCTATGGATTTACTTTTTATAAATGCAAGTTCTATTCAAATGGTGATGATTTTACTTTTATAAATATGAGGTCTATTTGAAGTATTCCCTTAATTACTCTACTACATAAAAACATTAAAAAGTTAAACATTTAAATATACTAAATCATCCATCTATTGAGCATTTAACACATGTCAGACTTACAAGGGGACAATGTTAAATTTCTGCCACTGAGGAATAATTGAAGAAAAAGAGATAACTTAATAAATAATAAAGGATACAACTCTATCACAGGATTACATTTATTGCCATATTACACTTGAGTGGGAATTTAGTGAATAAATAAGCCTCATTGTCTCCCCATCACCCATAGATTTGGCAAGAACTCCTCACAGGGAACTCTGCCATATGATCCTCTCTTCCATTTTCAGCCTTATTTTACATTTAATATTAAGGATATGAAAAAGTGAGAAAGATATAGTCAGTTTCCTATTTTTAAAAAAGCAACTTGTCTATTACAATCATAAAATACAGAAAAATAAACTGATTTAAATAAGCAACAATAGATAGCTTTTATTTTAAATATCAGGGTTTGATCAAATTAAGGAGGACTAGGCAAGTGATAGTATTAGTACCCACTTGACTAATATCTGTGTTTCTTTCTATGATGGAAAGTCTGGAGTTTTAAATAATATTCAGCAGCAATAGACCACAAAATGACTGAAAAGCAGCCCAACGGGGTGAGACTCAGCTGTTGAGCATCAATTCAGGAACCGAGAGGTTACTGGTTTGATTCCCAGTCAGGGCATATGCCCAGGGCGCAGGCTCTATTCCCAGTAGTGGGCATGTAGGAGGCAGCCCATCAGTGATTCTCTCTCATCGTTGATGTTTCTATTTCTCTCTCCCTCTCCTTTCCTCTCTGAAATCAATAAAAAAATATATTTTTAAAAAGTGATTGAAAAGCAAAGGCATCAAGGCTTAGGGGACCTCCGCTATCAGGGTGATGGAAGGGAATAGCTCACATGCCTTCCTGGAAGGCAAATTCCCAGCTGCTCTTCACATTCCAGTCTTTCTCTCTTCCCACATGCTCCAAGTAAGCGGTTCGCCTGGAAGAACCAAGTTGAAAGGAGAAGGAAAGGAAAGGCTGGGTCCTCACCGTTCTACTCTCGCTGTGAAAGGGATTGATGTTTTTAAAACTTTCAAGGAGCAGCTGTTTCAAAACAGAAAAGAAAAAAATAAGGTAGAAGGCCAGAGACCTACGTGGCAAAATCCTTTTCTGCTGTAAATGGGAATAGGATTACGTTAGGTAAGAAGAGCACAGTAACACAGTGGGTCTGTGCATGAAAGGGAGCGGCTATGCCCAGGAGAGCCGCCAGGGGGCTTGGCCACAGCGGGCACAGGGATGCCATGGCAGAGCCCGCTTCATTATGTAATTATAGATCTTCTTATCCCAGAAGACCCGCTCCCCACTATTTAAGTAATGAGCAATTACAACCTCCATTGACTACGGCTTGGAACACAGACAGCCGCCACTTACTTGACCGGAGGTTTTAGTTGTGAAGCCTGAAGCATTACAGGTGAAATATCAAGAAAATGTCCTTAAAGCCTGGATTTAATTTTTTTTTTTAAAGAAGGAAAAGAAGGAAAAAGAATGTTGTATGTTCTCTGAGGAACATAGAGTATGGTAGTGTTAGGTAGGAAGTTAGATGTGAGCGGCTGGGGTGGGGCCGGCCTAGGTCCTAAACTGAGGTCAGACCAACATTGCCTTCAGACCTCTCTACGGGCTGCCCAGCAGCCAGCAGACCACCAGTGGGCAGGTTCAAATCCAGCTGGTTCTTGGCGCAAGCGCAGAGGAAAATAACAGGACCTCAATGCGACCCCACTAAGGTCCTGGACTAATTATAATAAAATTTGCATTGCAGTTTTGGCACCCCCTCCGTGGGTTTCTCTGTAGGCATTACAGGTAAGGGCATGTGCAGGAGGAATATAGCTATGTAACCCTTTTTTCTCTGTCAATCACCCCCGAATGCAAATGAAAGTCTCCACTCAGAAAATCCCTTATTTAAACCATATAACCCAGGAGTTCTGGGCCATTGTCTCTCTCAACTGGCCCACTCCTCCTTTGGAGTAAATCTTCAAAAAATCCAAGTTTGCTTTACTTTCATTTTTGACTTTAAAAATTTTTCTGCATCAAGAAGAACTGAGGTCCCAGCCAGTAACCCCAATAGGTAACAGTAGCACTAAAAATACTAGAGGCAATTTAGAAAAGTGGGAAATTTTCTGAGGTTAAAAAAAAATGATTGTGATAGTTTAATTCTTACATTATTTCAGTTGTTTCAAGTTAGGATGTTTAACTAAAAGGTGTAACTTGTGAACCAAAGAGAGTTTGAAAAGGATAGAGCCAGAGCCCAAGAGATTACGCTTAACTGAGGCCTATGTTAATTGTGTGCAATCCTATAATGGCTGGTCATTACAAATGATGGTCATTGTGAAAGAAATGATTTTACACGACTTCTGCTTCAGAGAATTGAAGTAAAACACATGTGTCTCTCAGTAGGAGCCTCTATAATCATATGACATCAATTAAAAGACCTGAACTCCTTTGAATCCATGATCCCAACTCCAAACTTAGATGTAAATCTACCACATGGGAGAAGGACCTCAAAATGATTGCGATTATATTTTGAGTAAAACTGCAAGTCAGGAACTTGAAACGATAACAAATTGATTCACAAATAATTCAATAGTTACATATCTGACTTTGTGAACATAAATTTACCCTTACTATGGACAAAAGAAAATAGAACCATTCACCTATTATTTTTCTAATACTTTGTCAAATCTGTTTTTAAATTTAAATAGTTGAATGTATCCACTTGCCTATATTTTTGTGAAAGAGTGAAGGGAGAATATAAATACCATAGGATTTCAATTGTATGTGGAATCTAAAAATCTAAACAAATGAACAACCAAACCAAAAACAAACTCATAGATACAGAAAACAAATTAGTGATTGCCAGGTGGGAGGAGAGTTGTGGAGGGTGGGTGCAAAAGGTGAAAGGGATTAAGAAGTACAAATTGCCAGGTATTAAAATAGTCATAAGGTTATAACTATAGCACAGGGAATATAGTCAACAATATAGACATAACTATGTATGGTGTCAGATAGGTACTAGACTTATCAAGGTGATGATTTTGTAAGGTATATAAATGTCCAACCACTATGTTTATATCTGAATCTAATATAACAATGTATATCAACTGTAATTGAGAAATAAAATTTAAAAAGTAAATAAATAAATGTCATGAGGAAGAAGCATGGGTGAATTCTAAGGAGTGCACCCTTCCCAATGTATGTGTAGTACTCAGATTTCAGATTTCAGTTTGTTTCCCTAATTCTGGGTGAGCCAGCCTCCAGGAGAAACTATTACATGAGAATGCAACCCCCTGTTTGTATTATCTCTAATGCTCAAGTTACAGTTGGTTAAGTGACAAGATATCATGGTCAATTTTGCCTACAAAGGTTCTGTTTTTCCCTTGCCTTTCCAGGTTCCAATAATTACTCTTATCTATAGCCTTTTATACTTCCTGTTTGGATAGCACGTTTATTATGCAAAAATATTCAATATGTGGATGCAAAGTCTTTTCTTTCGTTTGGATGTTATTATTCCTCCATGGAGGTAGATAGGTTTAGAAATGTATATTCTCAGTAGTCCCAATACCTCTTCTTTTTATTAAAGGTCCACTGTACTTTATCTACATTTCTGAAATGCATCAGTATCTTAAGGATTATTTCTTGGGGGTAATTCATTTATGTATAAATGTGAATTTAATGAGGCTATTTATATTGACTTTATTTTTCCTCCAGTTGCTTTCCCAAATTCTACTTGGGATGTTGTACAATATATTTCATATTTCTTACTTAAATTAAATGCATTTTGAATTTTAAAGGGCAGGTATATCAAAGGGTTTCAGAATGTGGATTTGTACATATTGGCCGATGTTACAATGACTTTCAGAAACTGTATAATTTACTTGCCAGCTCACTTGCTGGGCTCTCAAATAGAATTTATCTGATGACTTCTGCTCTTGTCTCCCAAACCGTTGGAAATCATACTGCACAGGTCAGGTTTATGATAGGTTATGGTATTTTAGTTTTGCTTTGGTTTATTATAGTTGCTTATAGAAGAGGAACTAGTTTTTTTGGGAGGTCACATTTCTGACCATGACATCTTTCATGAAACATTCTTTGAATTGACTCCTAGAAAAATCTTTTGGAATTAAATATAGGGAGTGAATCTAGTGGGGGTGGGAGGGGGTAAGGCAATGTAGAAATACCATTTAAAGTTCCCAGGAGCTAGTGAATCAAGTCAAAGGACAAATTCTACCTATGCTCTATGATTCTGTGTTAGAAGAATATGCATTTCCCCCCTTTCTATCCAACTTTTGAATCCTGACCCCAATCACCCTGTTAATAGGTTCCCTAGCTGTTTGGTCCAGGGATCCAGTCTTTAGTCTGTGCTTGGACAACCAAATAGAGCAAATAACTCAAATGTTTTATGATATCTGAAATTAAATAACTATGAGAAATATTTCTTTTTTTATACAATAACAATAAAACAATTTAATTTAAATAAGGGTAGAGGATAAGGATAAACATTTTTTTAAGAAGATATACAAATAGCCAACAGGCTTATTAAAAGATGCTCATAAATTATTGTATTTATTCTTTATTAATTAAAAACTTACATTATACATGTTATACACTTGAAACTAATGTAGTGTTATATGTCAATTACATTTCAAATAAATAAACAAAAGTTTAACAAAGAGATTATAGTTTCCTATAGGTGTGTTAATCCATTTTGTAATTTTTAACTTTATTTGTTTTCCCTCCTTTTTTATTCATTTTTTTGAGTTTTTTTCTTTATTGATTAAGGTATTAAAAATGTGCCCTTATCCCCCCAATGCCCCCTCTCTCCCTCCCCGCTCATGCCCTCACCCCCTTGTTGTCTGTGTCCATTGGTTAGGCTTATATGCATGCATACAAGTCCTTTGGTTGATCTCTCCCCCTTCCCCCACCTTCCCCTACCTTCCGCCTGAGGTTTGACAGTCTGTTCAATGTTTCTCTGTCTCTGGATCTATTTTTGTTCATCAGTTTGTGTTGTTCATTATATTCCACAAATGAGTGAGATCATGTGATATTTATCTTTCTCTGACTGGTTTATTTCACTTAGCGTAATGCTCTCCATGTCCATCCATGCTGCTGCAAATGGTAAGAACTCCTTCTTTTTACAGCAGCATAGTATTCCATTGTGTAAATATGTCACAGCTTTTTAATCCACTCATCTGCTGATGGGCACTTAGGCTGTTTCCAAATCTTAGCTATTGTAAATTGTGCTGCTATTAACATAGGGGTGTATATATATACTTTCTGAATGGTGTTTCTGATTTCTTGGGATATATTCTTAGAAGTGGGATTACTGGATCAAATGGGAGTTCCATTTTTAACCATGTTAATGGATGAGCAGATGAGTGGATTAAAAAGCTGTGGCATATTTACACAATGGAATACTAAGCTGCTGTAAAAAAGAAGGAACTCTTACCATTCGCAACAGCATGGTGTTCATGACTGGTAGAATCAACATCATTAAAATGTCCATGCTACCCAAAGCAATCTATAGATTCAAAACAATCCTCATTAAAATATCAATGGCATATTTCACAAACTTTCCAAAAGTTCATATGGAATAAAAAAAGACCCTGAATAGCTGCAGCAATCCTGAGAGAACTAAGTAGAAGGGATCTCAATACCAGATATCAAGCTGTACTAAAAACCACTGTTCTCAAAACTGCCTGGTACTGGCACAAGAACAGACATAGATACCAATGGAATAGAATAGAGAACCCAGAAATCGACCCAAATCACTATGCTCAATTAATATTTGAGAAAGGAGGCAAGAGCATAAAATGAGTCAAGACAGTCTCTTCAATAAATGGTGTTGGGAAAATTGGACAGATAAATGCAAAAAAAAGAGAAACTAGACCACCAACTTACACCATACACAAAAATAAACTTAAAATGAATAAAGAACTTAAACGTAAGGCGGAAACCATAAAAATCTTAGAGGAATCCACAGGCAGCAAAATATCAGACATATGTCATAGCAATATCTTCACTGATACAGCTCCTAGGGCAATGGAAACTAAAGAGAAAATAAGCAAATGGGACTTCATCAAAACAAAAAGCTTCTGCACAGCAAAAGAAACCATCAACAAAACAACAAGAAAGCCCACTGCATGGGAGAACATATTGGCCAATGTTATCTTTGATAAGGGTCTAATCTCCAAAATTACAGGAATTTCATACAATTTAACAAAAGGAAGATAAACAATCCAATAAAAAAAAATGGGCAAAGGACCTAAGTAGACACTTTTAAAAAAAGAGGACATACAGAAGGCCAAGAGACATATGAAGACATGCTCAAAGTCACTGATCATCAGAGAGATGCAAATCAAAATGACAATGAGGTACCATCTCACACCTGTCAGAATGGCTATCATCAACAAAAGACAAGTGCTGGCGAGGATGTGGAGAAAAAGGAACCCTCGTACACTGCTGGTGGAAATGCAGACTGATGCAGCCACTGTGGAAAACAGTATGGAGTTTCCTGAAATATTTCTTTTTAGATAAATAATGATCTGCATTAGAGTAAATGAGTCTCCACCATGTACTATCAAATTCTATTTTATGCTCTTTTCAAATAAAGATATGAAAAATGCTGTGCCGAGATCTGTAATGATCCTGAATAGAGTTTTTGGGATAGTTTTGTGATCCCTTGGAGGCACATTCTCAGTACTGTCTTTGCTGGGGCAGTAGGCTTGTTTCTCATTAGTTAGGAGAGATAAGAATGTTTTTCATCCTGCTATGGAACTCTCATCTCAAATAGACAAGCCAGGGATTTGCACAGCTACAGGTTAACACTGATCTTCATTAACAGTATGAGGCTTGTCAGGGAGTGAATAGTGATCTTACACTTCACAGTGGGCTCTGGGGAGGAATTTCTGTTTAAGAGTAAGTTGGAGTTGTTCATTAGTGGCACACCATCCAAAACAAATAACAAACCCTGAAGCAGGAAGCTGTTTCCTTTAACTCACCTAAGCTCAAAGTCCAAGAGGTAAACGGTTTGCTGTCTACGTTCCATGTACAAAATTAAAGGTAAAAACCATATGAAATGTTACAACGTGGCTTCTCATATGAGGGCAATTTGAATACATGTAACTGGGGTTCTTAATTATGTTAAGTGTGAATTAGCAGAATAGCTCATTGAATATATAATAATGAAACAGCAATGTTTAGTTAACATATGCATTTTAAATAAATCTCATGATGCATATAATTAAGAGATATGAATGAGAAAAGAATGATTTGATTTTTTCTATCCCTTTACTAGTTGCTATTATTTTTTCTGACATTATAATGAATATTCATCAAAGAAAAGTTTCACAGCTGAAGATGTAGGGAAAATTGTTTTAAAAATGACAAAATGGAAGTAATTTACATATGGATTGGTGAGTTTCATGCAAGTATCTGAATCAACAACTCTCTCTCCCTCACTCTCTCTTTTCTTTCCTCTCTTAAACTTTCTTAAAAGTCATACCTCAGCTCTCATCAATTTCACCTCCTCATCTTATCTAACATACTAGTGGCCCAGTGCATGAAATTCATGCATGCGGGGCGGTTCTCTCAGCCCAGCCTTCACCCTCTCCAATCAGGGACACCTTGGGGGATGTTTGACTATCAGTTTAGGCCTGATCCCTGTGGGATCATGCGATCAGGCCTAAACTGGCAGTTGGACATCCCTCTCACAATCTTGGACTGCTGGCTCCTAACTACTCACCCGCCTGCCTTCCTGATCACCCCTAACTGCCCTCCCCTCTTGACCTTATCTCACCCCCAACTGCCCTCTCCTGATGGCCTGATGGCCTCTAAATGCCTCTGCATTGGCCCCCACCACCATGGCTTTCTCCAGAAGGAAGTTGGACATCTAGCAGATGGCCAGATGACCTGGTCTAATTAGCATATTACACTTTTATTAGTATAGATAGATTATATAGGATAGGATTGCTTAAATTGGGGGGGGGGGGGCCTTTTTCAGCAGGAGGAGATGCTCTTGGCAGACAAACACACATAATCCCTATATCTGGACTGATAGCCAGCCATATGCACTATACTGCCAAAGCAGTCATTAAAAAATTGAATCACTTTCTTACACCTTACACCAAACAGCTGTTGCCCTTAAAACTCCTCTTCAGCCTCCACCTTAGGTTCTGCCTTTGTACTTCACCCAGATTTGGTTCTGATTGGTCAGTTTCTATGCCAGTCAGTGTCTTCGGGCCTATCTCGTGGCCTGATCAGAGAGGTGGGGCTGGTCATCAGTCCCTGCAGAGGACTGAAGAGAAAGAGAGGTGTAGCTGCTGGCAAAGCCCTGAGAGAAAGCTAGAGGCAACAGCTGATCAATAGCTGCCACAGCCTGCGGATCAGACCCTGCCTCTCTCTTTGGGCCTCTCTCTGGGCCTGATCCACAGCCCCCTAGGCAGTCAGTGCTGGGTCACCATGCCCGTAGTGGTGCTGGGTCGCCATGGTGACCCAGCACTGACTGCAGGACTGACTTCCAGTGGGTCGAGCTTTCAGTCGTTACGGACCCTGGATTTTTATATATTAGGATTGCTTGACAGTTACTAAAAAAGCATCATGTTTTTATACTTTTGTACATTTGCTATGTCAATCTTTATCTAAAATCCTTTCTCTTTCACAGTTATGAACCCCCAAACTGCAACTTGATTGATGTCTCCCAAGAAAACCTTGCCTGCAACATGTAATGTTATAGTTGTTTTTATGTTCATGTGAGGTCTTTAGCATATTTCTGGTATAATGTTTAACATATAGTGGTATAATTAATAATCTGTATTTCTGCCCAGCCCATGCATGAACCATATCTTCTTTTCTTATTCATCTTTTATCACAGATAATATGCCTATAATGTGGCAAAGATAAGCCCAATAAATTAAAATTACAAAAAAGATCTGAATTATTTTAGTAAAATTTAAACCTTATATAGTATTGTGAACCAAATAATCAGAACAGACATTTAATAGCTATGTAATCAAAAATAAATTATATATGCTAACCTTTGCCAATTATGTTTTAAATAATTACTGTAAAGGCACTCTTAAGTGCCATTTAATTGATCTGTACTTTGAATCTTAAAATTATTTTCAGCAAATTACATGCTATGGTTCAGAATGATAACCCATGAAATACTTCTTTCAGTGTTGTTCATTGCAAAAAGTTCTCTGCCATTTTCAGAGAAAGTAATAACAAGACTAATAATAGTAATATCAAGGGACAATAATAAAGGGGTTAATAGGGCCCAAGCTTTGTCCCAAGGGTCACTTATATTTTGTTATTTAACCACTACCACTGCCCTTTGATGGTGGCATTTATCAGTTTCACAGATTGGGAACAGAGGTACAGAGGAGCCCAGCAGATGGACTCAAGTCACAGTCTTGGTACTAGGGGAATCCAGGTGTCAAAAATAGCCATTTCAATGCTAGAGCTTTTGTCTTAACTAATTGAGGAAGACATAATATTCAACCTCTAGTTTGCAAGTAATCATAAATTCCATGGGGGAAAAGGGCATACTTTTTAGTGATCACTATGCAATTGCATATTCATGATTCAAAATGAAAATTCTAAATATTCTGTTTCTCTACTTAGGTGACTGTAATACTAATAATATGTTTTGAAATGCTTAGGAAATTGTGTATGGTATAAAGGCTCAGTGTTTCATCTTGTAAAATAAAGGGGTAGAGAATAAATAAGCCTCATTAGCACCTTGATCTCATAATTGGTTGACACATCTTGTAATATTATATATGGATGAATAGCAGTCACTATGAGTAGCAAAATGCATGTCACTGGAATAACTTTAAAGCAAATACTTATTTTAGGCTCAGAGTTATTAAAGATCCAAAATAAATTAGAAATGAAAATATCTCATCTATGTATGTGAGTTTTGAGAATCTGAACCATGTATATCAGTCAAATAAAAACCAAACACTAGCCCTAACTGTTTTGGCTCAGTGGATAGAGCATTGTGCAGAGTAAAGGGTCCCAGGTTTGATTCCAGTCAAGGGCATGTACCTTGGTTGCATTCACAGTGTGCAGAAGGCAGCTGATCGATATTTCTCTCTCATCAATGTTTCTAACTCTCTATCCCTCTCCCTTCCTCTGTAAAAAAATCAATAAAATATATATTTTTAAAAAGAGCAAACACTGGCCCTAGCCAGTTTGGCTCAGTAGATAGAGTGTTGGCTCATGGACTGTAGGGTCCCAGGTTCAATTCTGATCAAGGGCACCTACCTTGGTTGCAGGCTCAATCCCTGGCCCTGGTCGGGGCACATGCAGGAGGCAACCAATCAATGTGCCTCTCTCACATCGATATTTCTCTCTGTCTCTTCCCCTCCCTTCTACTCTCTCTAAAAATTAATGGAAAAATATCCTCATGTATTGATTAAAATAAAATAAAAAGTAAACACTGGACATTTACTACAGGAAACTGGCTTTCAAGAACATAGAAGTGACAAGAGTGCTAGAAGTGCTAAAACAAAATAGATCTGGGTGAGGAGCATAGAGAAAGGGGAGTTGATCCATAGAACACACAAGATCTTAACTCCCCAGCTGCAGCCCGTGCACTCACACTTGCTAAAACATGATTGGAAATGCTCTTGGACTCTATTCGGGTTTCAGGACAACAAATGCTTCTCCTCCTCCCTGGATCCTGGATTGACCAATCACCTCATCCCACGGCTGTGTCAGTCACTCCTTACAAATTCCAGCTGTTGGATTTAGAGGAATTTTCTCATCATTTCCCACCAGGGCATCTTATTGGAAGCACTTAGCGGGAGGTCAGCTGGCAATTGAACTGGAGAAAGCGTGTGCACAGCAGCAGCCCCACAATCCACAGCAGCGTTTAGAAAGGTGGGTGCCGGTCTGGGAGATCGCCATATAGATAACTGCAATGGCATGTTCCAGGAAAAATCACAGCCCTCTTCTCTCTCTCCAAGAAGACTTGCTTTCATGTTTGCTTGAAGTATTGTCAGTATCTGGAACATTAGATGCATAATATAAACTTTCTGTTGTACTGAAGAACACTATAGAATTGGGAATTGTTCTCCTGGTCCTTAGATATCTGATTTAGAATTCTTTCATGAAATCATTTTGGTTTGCACTGCAGTAGGTCACAAACAATAATTAGTATATATAATGTCTTCTCACTAATACTGTGAAAAGAGAAATAAACTTTGGGAACTTTCATAGGAATGACAGGCACACATGACAGTGAAGACCTCAGGCATGCAGAGTGGGGCAAAGGTAGGTTTACATTCGTTCGTATGGAAAAAATTACAACAATTAATAAATAATAATACAAGAATAAACTGTGTTTTTCATACTCACAATTGTAAACCTATTTTTGTTCCACCCTGTACTTAGAAATATCAATTAAGCTGATGAAAACTGTTTGGCTATCTCAATGCAGCCTTAAATTATACTCTATCCATGAATTACACCTGCTTATATCTCTTTATATCTGCTCTATTGTAGCCTTCCATGATCTATATCCTGTTAGTATCTTTTTAAAGCATCTTCTTCATGAACTGCCATGTCTCAATAGGCACACAAAGTCAGGTTTCTGACATAATTCTAACTCTCACAAATATAGTTACTGCTTTCTTTAATTATCAATGAAAGAACCGGAGATTTATTTGGGAAATAATATAAAAGCAATAGATAATCAAAAACCTGGGATTATTTTTGAAAATATGTTTTTATTGATTTCAGAGAGGAAAGAGATAGAAACATTAATGATGAGAATCATTGATCAGCTCCCTCCTACACACTGCCTACTGGGAATTGAGCCACAACCCTGGCATGTGCCATGACTAGGAATCGAACCATGATCTCCTGGATCATAGGTTGATGTTCCACCACTGAGCCAGGGCGGCCAGGCAACCTAGGATTATTTAAATGTTCTTAATCTACTATGGGATTTAAAGTGAGTGTAGATTTCACAGAACAGATTGAAAGAGGCTAACATTGAATGATGAAGTTCCCTGTTCTCCCTCCAGGCTTTGTGGACTTTAAAGATTATTTACTCTCTCTCTTTACAAACACGGAACAATATATGTAACAAGCACTGTGATAAATTTTTCTGATGAATAATCTCAATTAATTCTCACAACCTTAATCCTTGATTACTGTTATCCTCATTGCATAGAAATAAAAATTGAAGGTCAGATAGGTAACTTACCCAGATAGGTAACTAACTCAAGGTCAGTTTATAAATTTGGGGGTTAGAATCTTACAATTTGCTGATTCCAAAGTTCCTGTGCATTTTACCCACAACAGACTTTCTCCCTCTTTAATCTTGGCTAATTTTAAGTTATAGAAAAATATATATAATAACATTTTTTAGAAGCATAAATGAGGAAACCATTTAGAGAAGTAAAATCACATATATAATGACTATACTCTCTGGAACCCCAAAAGTTATTCAGTGAATTTGAATCCCATGCCCTCTTCCCATTCTACTAGATGAAAATAAAACTAACAGTTTTTAAAAACAATAATGTTAATGGCAAGTGACATGGATTTATGTCAAAATTAAAATTGGAAGATGACTCTTCTAAACATATCAGAAATAAATGAGCGGTTCACTAGATAAATAAATAGTAAGATGCCCATGATAAAATCTATGGTTAATTCTGTTCTCACCTTGTAGAGGTTTCCATTTAAACTTGAAAGACGACCCATGTAGACAAAGTACAACCAATTGTAGAATTTAGTTAGATAGACAAAATATTTAAATTTTTCATTTATTCACTTATTTATTTACAAGTATATAGTGAATGCCAAGGATATGGCAGGAACTATGTTATATTTTATACTGTCAAAAAGAAGACATTCTGAGCAGATTCAGAAGTATAACAGGAAAACTGCTCTATCATGATAGCACATACCTGGTCCACCTAAAGTCCTAAAACAACCTCACAGGTCAATGACATGGATGAAACAAAGATTTCTCAAAATATCTGTCCCAATGTTGGAATCAAACTGTAAACTGTGAATATGCACAGATGGGATATGTTTTGATGTTTTATTTCTATGTATAAAAGCCTGAGAAAATATCTTACCAAGATCAGCTTTACTAGTTCAGCTAGATGGAAAGTCTTCAATAAGTATTACTTTTACCTCAAAATCCAGTAACTGTAATTCCTAATACAGGAATAGATTTGAATATTCTTTAAATATAATAATCATATAATAATATTAATATTGATGTAATTCAATGATGTGATAGACACTTGATTTAACTTAAAAAATGACTTCTATTTTGTTCATATTGTGGACAAAAAATAGATATCCTTTCTTTTTAAATTTTTGACAGAATTAAATTGCATTTTTTTCTGATGTGTTAAACTGGAGAATATCCCATTGGTTTATGACACGGTGCAACACAAATACACACATAAAGCATATCCCAACATGACAAATGACACATCTTTTTAATATTAAATATTTGCTATCAATTCACACATTTGTACAGCGCTATTTTAGATTTTTTAAAAGTAGCAAATGGAAAATAACCCAAGTAATGTGTGTCTACATAAAGAGTGAGCAAGTCATTTTCTGTCAGTCTTATTTTTTAAAAATATATTTTTATTGATTTCAGACAGGAAGGAAGTGGGAAAGAGCAATAGAAACATCAATGATGAGATAGAATTATTTATTGGCTTACTCTAGCACACCCCACACTGGGGATCGAGCCTGCAACCTGGGCATGTGCCTGACCTGGAATCGAACTGTGACCTCATGGTTCAGAGGTCAAAGCTAAACCACTGAGCATGCTGGCCAGGCTGTCTGTCTTATTTTTTTAAATTCAAAATCTATTCTATTTCATTCTTTATATTTTACATAAAGTTACTTGTTACATAGTATTTCAATACAGTTTTATGATTCTCAATTGCAGCATAATACTAGACTCTATATAGGTACCCTCATAATATTATAATGAAAAGTTTGCTAATTTAAATTAATTACTTTCTCTTAATATTTTTCCAATTTAAAATAAAAGAGGAAAAAATGATCATTACCTGTCAATTACTATATAAAATATGAGTTTAGTTAAATAATATATGTGTATCTACAGTGGTGATGTGGCTGAGAATAGGGTTAAAATAAGACAAAGTTAGCAATGAGGGAGGGAGGAAATATGGAAGGAGAGAAGAGAGAGAGAGAGAGAGAGAGAAAGAGAGAGAGAGAGAGAAAGAGAGAGAGAGAGAGAGAACTTATATGCCTGATATTAGAGCTGGATAGCAAACAGTATTTAATAACTCTGATACATTAAATTTTCTGAGAGAAATATCCCATAGCTGTACTTTATAAGAAGTGTCCACATTATGTCCCAGGTGATACTGTCACCACTAATTGAGTCAAAAATTAACACTGAAGCCAAAGATTGCCATGGCTGATTTGCTCAGTGGCCAATGGGGAGATCATGAGAGACAATAGCAAGTAGTGTTTAAGTTCTATCCTGTCCTCATTACTCAATAGCTACATGATTTTAGGCAATTTATTTAACTTCTTTGCATTTCATTTTCATCATAACTAAAATAAAATATTATTAGTCTCTAACATGTTTTTATCAAGAAAAAATAAGGTAATAGTTCTAAAAATTTAAAACTGGTAATAATATATAATAAGCATCCCACATTGCTAAGTGACTAATAGATACTTAGAAACTTAATGAGTGGGTGGACACAGAGGAATTGTAAAGGGTTGATAATTGACAGTATAGTAATGCGGAGGCCAATACACACACACTTAGAAACTTATAAAAGAAATATTAAGGAAGTAGAAACCATAAGATGATGACTCAAAGGCTCCATAAAAACATTTAAATGGTGTCCTATATGTCTGGTTATCAGTATCTCTTTTAATTTCTGCTCCGGATTCACATGCAGCTATTCTTTTGGCATTCTATTGGGGAATTCAAGGCTATGGCCAAACTAGTGGGCAAGAGAGAAAGGAGCCAATGAGCAGATAACAATCCCACAGTGTGGAAAGGGGACTACAGATTTTCATGATGAAAAATCTTCCATAAAGCATATCAAATTAAAAAAATTAATTCAAGAGCAGGGTGCCCTTTCTTGGATAGCAAAAGAATGAGGGTCTATCAACCATCATTGCTACCAGGAGTATAGGGTTCAGATAAAGTTTAGCATTGTCAAAAAGAAAAAAAAAATCAAGTTATGAAGTGAAGAATAGAGTAAAAGGGTGTTTACTTTTCCCTTTAATAGAGTGAAATTTGTTTAAAAATATCAAAATTGGATTCACATACCAGCAAACACCAATAGAAAAACCTTACTGGTTTAAAAAGAAATATATCTTCATCATTTCATGTCTTAAGGCATCTATAATAATAAAAGTGTAATATGCTAATTAGACCGGACAGCTGAACAACCTTCCGAACGAAGCCGCAATGGCAGGGGCCGAGGCAGAGGTGGTTAGGGGCAATCAGGCAGGTAGGTGAGTGGTTAGGGGTGATCAGGCAGGCAAGCAGTTAGGGGAGATCAGGCAAACAGGCAGAGTGGTTAGGGGTGATCAGGCAGGCAGGTGAGTGGTTAGAGGAATCAGGCAGGCAGGCAAGTGGTTAGGGGTGATCAGGAAGGTAGGCGAGCAGTTAGGGGAGATCAGGCAGGCCTGCAGAGTGGTTAGGGGCAATCAGGCAGGCAGGCAGAGTGGTTAGGGGTGATCAGGCAGGCAGGCAGAGGCAATTAGGGGTGCTGAGGCAGGCAGGCAAGCAGTTAGAGTGATCAGGCAGGCAGGCAGGCAGGTGAGCAGTTAGGAGCCAGTGGTCTCAGATTGCTAGACGGATGTCTTGGCTTTTGGACAACCCCCGTGGGGTCCCGGATTGTGAGAGGGTGCAGGCTGGTCTGAGGGACTCCCCTCCCATGCAAAAATTTCATGCACCAGGCCTCTAGTTTACTTATAAAGTCTTATTTAATCTTTTGAATAATTAATTCACTTACCAAATAATACCTGTTAAATTGATTTATTTACCATATTATTAGATTTATTTAGAAAATGGACCTAGAATTTACCTATCTAGTTTAATATTCCATGAAATGAAGGAGATATTTTTAAGATATCACTATATGTTTTGTGCTAAAGAGTTATGCTTGAAGAGTTCCATTGGCAAGAAAGTAATTATCTTTTTGGACAATGCCTTGTTCCATGGTTAGATAACCGTAACAGATTTAAATAGATGCCTTGTAGTCAAATAATAATGTATCTATCTGACTTAGGCCTGTTGTTACAAAATACCACAAATTGGGTGTCTTATAAACAACAAGTTTTATGTTCTCAAGTTTTTGGAGGTTGGAATGGCAATATCAGGGTACCAGCATGGTCAGGTGAGGGCTCTCTCCTGATGGATGGCATTGACGGACACTTGATGCAGCTTTAAGGAGACTGCTGCAGCCATTTCTTATATTGTAATGGCTCAGTGGTCAAGCTGGAGTGGTGTTCCCAGAGGCTGTCAATTTCTTTGCCTTTTATGAGCAACTGAATTCATATAAAGATATGCAAATTAAAGCATTAAAAACAGCCTCTGGAATTAAAATACCAGGAGCTGCCAATTAAAAACAGAATGGATAGTATTTTTCATGCAGTTTTGTTTTGTAAGGCAAATTGTACTTTAGTCTCAAAAAAATACCAACATGCTTATCATACTAATTATTTCCATTTATTTTATTACTGAACATTAAATTAATATAATTTGAACAAATGGATTACTCAGGCATTAGTTAAATGCCTTTTGGTAGTATCCAGTATCTAAAATCACAATATACTAAATCAAAATGAAGCAACAGACCAAAGAAAAATGCATATTGACTATTTCATTGACACTGCAATACACTTATGACAGATGATTATGTGTTTTGTTTGGTATCTTGGTGATGTTTTCATATTTTATTTTCTGGACACATAAGAAACTCCTTCTTTTCTCTTAAGCTATCTAGAACTCATAATATTTAAGTAGACAGTGCTTTCTAAAACAAAAATTAAGAATTTGTAAATTACTTTTTTTCCTCCTCTGAGGCACCTCTAGAATTTGGAAATTGTTATTCATTATTCCTATTTTCATGGTAAAAAATATATAATTGGAAACATTAACAAAAGTTATGCTTGGAGTAGGAGTGTTTTCACTCTAGTTTAAAGGCTCCTAAAAGCAACACTAATTATTAGTATCTATTATTTTCAATAGAGAAACAAAGTGGATAGTTACTAAACTGAGTAATACAGACAGATTTTCAAGTAACTATGAATTTATAATCTCTGGGTGTCTATTAGACCATTTCAAAATGTCTAATCAATTATAAGTATTCTATTCTGTGGCCTCTGATATCTGTGAAACCTCTAAATGGGGTGTGTACACAATAATCAGCTGCATGCCTTTGACATGTCCTCCAACATAAAGCTACACACCTACACACACACTACATTGCAAGAATTTAAATAAGTAAATATATACATAAATGTAGATAGTTAATATTTACATTTAATATTACTTGAATTAGTATTAGTCAATCACTAAAGCCCTTTTATATATTATTGGGATTCATTCTCAAAATTATGTATTCTTTTCCAGCTACATATAAGCTTTTGTCACCTTGATTAATTTGGGCTTAAGAATTACATTTTCTCCATATCAGTGTTCTCTGTCTGCTTTCAGAGTATACTGACTAGGTTGCAATCACAGATAATGCAAGAACAATTAGGAAGATAAACACTAGAAATATTGACACCTGAGAAATAAACAGTAATAATATATTATCAGAAATGCATCTAGTTTAGTGCAAGTGGTGATGGTGGGGCTGTGTGTGCATGTGCGTGTGTAAGTGTGAGATTGTACATAATTGATATTATGCAGTTTATATTCCCTAATAAGTTGTTCAATATAAAAAAAGCAAACTTGCCGGAACTGGTTAGGCTCAGTGGATAGAGCATCGGCCTGCGGACTGAAGGGTCCCGGGTTCGATTCTGGTCAAGGGCATGTACCTTGGTTGCGGGCACATCCCCAGTAGGAGGTGTGCAGGAGGCAGCTGATCGATGTTTCTCTCTCATCGATGTTTCTAACTCTCTATCTCTCTCTCTTCCTCTCTGTAAAAAATCAATAAAAAAATATTTAAAAAAAAGCAAACTGCTTCTAAGACTTTATTATGAAAGTATTTATTCACTTTTCCAGTGTGTGTTTTTTAACAATTTATTAACTGAATTCCCTATTTAGGTTTCCTACTCTTAAAGAATGTGAGGACAGAATGTTGGACATAAGTGCTCTAAGCAGTAACATCAAGTGCATTTGCAAGGTACACTTCAAGACCAGGTAAAGCTTATGCTAAATCCTGACTTTGTCACCCATTAGCAGTGTGGCCTTAGATATATTATTTTATCACTTTCAGTTTAAATTTCTTATTTGTAAAATCTGAATAGTAAAATATATTTTATTAGGACTTATGAGGATTAAATCTTAATTCTCAAAGTAATGCCTGTTACAGAGTAAACAATGTTTAGATTTTATTCCAAAATGCTGAGGAACTTAGTGTGTACACCAATGGCCATTCATCAATTTTCCTCCATAGATTGAAAAGGGAGTGATTATGGAGATTAATCACAACTTAGGCAATAAGAAATGCAAAGTTTTTTCCCCCACTCACATTGTGTACTTGACTTATAATTTTCTCTGCGTCCAATGCACACACAGATATGTTCAGAGACACACCTACTGAGACATTTTCGATGAGATGGCCTTAAGCATGCACTCCAGTGTCTACTCCCATGAATCAGTACATACTGAGATCTCTTATCACTGCTTCTAAATGCACACACATCAAATGAACACATGGCCGTTCATATCATGGATGTGCCAATGTTTAAATAAACGTTTCCCTTTCCATGGACATTATCATTTTTTTAATAACCAGTCTTTTATATTTTCATTTATGTGCATACACTTGTTTGTCTAGAGGACAACTGCTTGGTTGTTTATAGATTTTAAAATTTTTGGTAAAATAAAACTTAACCAACCTGCCTTTACAAAGCAATTACCCATCAGTTCACAAGCCCACTGCTCCTGAAAAAGTACCCTTATTCCACACAGTTCTAGATTTTAAGAATCTTTTAAATGTGTGCCTGTGGGAGGGAACTAGTTTTAGTTTTACAAGTTTCACAATCTTAGTTACTAGTAAAGCAAATCATTTTATATGATAACCAACAAGTTGTATTTCTTGTGTGTGTCACATGTTGTTGGTAATTTTTACTTGTTTTTCTACTGGTAATTTTATTTTCTTAATTCTGAGAGCTTTCTCTATGTTTGAAATATCAAATATTTATAAGCCAGCTATTTAAGTCTATTTTTGGAATAACTATGTTGCTCATTGCTATATCTGTATATCCCTAAGCCAATATCAGAGTGGTTTAATTGGGACTGATTTATAGTGTTTTAATATCATATAAGGCAAGTGATAATTGTTATTTGTTAGAGTAGATTGCCAGTTATATTTTTTACAGCCAAATTTTCAAATCAAACTTTACATATATTTAAATACTTTGCCATAATGAACTTTGTGTCAATATTTGGGGAAAAATTACCAGTGTTATTAACACCAGTACACTCAGTTAATTGCTTTGATGGTTGAGTTCTATTTATTTTATAAATGATAAGGTAAAATTGTGCAAAATTTCATCTGTAGCCTAAGACATATATGAATTCAGTTTGAGACATAGATAGAAGTATTGTTTCTGACACTGGAATCATGGAAGGGTAATAGACAATAACATGGCTGATTACTAAAGTAGAAGATGTAAATTCTGCTACATTTCTATGCATTAAAAACCTCAGAATCCCTGATTTTTAATATACAATACAATGAAGTGTATCAAATGAAATTCCCCATCTCGCCTCGTAATAATGTGGTTAAATCACAATGTGAACACTTTAAAGGGCAAAAAAAAATGGCTTTAGAAAACCTTTGCCTCACTAAATTTCAAGAATATCTCATTTTATTTCAAAATCTTATTGAACTTTTCTACACTTTCTTCCATGACTAACTTTGACAATATTAGTGTCTTGGTTGTCACCTCACCTAAAGAACCAAAGACAAGAATAGTGAATAATTCTATGCCAAGATATAATCTAATAATTGGCTGTGCTGAAACTAAAGATGCAGAAGTTTGTTTTTTAAAAAAAAGATGATCATGTATTTCAACTGTGACAGGGTGTCTGCTTAACCAAGCCCTATTCATAGTGATGCATTGCAGTGGCACTGAAATAGCTTAAGGTTTTAAAAGTACAGAAGCATAGCCTATCACTGTCCTCCAAAGGGAATGCACCTCAAAATGAAGCTCCACTTTCTCTAATAAATGGTGAAGTTCAGGTATTATTGTGCCTGTGAGACCTAACTTGATTAAGACATAAATTTTTACTAGACAGTTTTAAGCATTAAGAAGACAGAGTATCCTTATTTTTCTTTGAAGGATTCAAACTAGTATTCCATATCATGTATATGAAGAATGCACAAAAGTTGTGTTTTATATAAGCATACCTAAACAATCAAGGAAAAAAATAGTCTGATGCTTAATAATAAGGTCTCCCGGGACAGACTTGCTGAATTCAACTTTTGGCTTCAATGTTTACAATCTGTGTGACTTCGGGAAAGTTCCTAACCTCTCTGTGGCTCTGTGTCCTGAAGATTAGAATAAGGAAAATAAGAGGACATCCATTGTGAGATTATTATAATGATAAAGTATTTTAAAATGTAAGATACTTAGAGAAATGTTCACTTTGTCAAGTGGAGAGATATTAAAATATTTTAGTGGAGAGACATAATTAGATTTTTATTTTTAAATATTTATAAGTGCTGGTTTGTGGGAAAATGCATTATCGGATGGGAGAAAAGGTTGTACAATGAGAAAAGTTAAGTGGTAACTGAGGTTAGCCCAGCTTTAAAAGTTCAAGTTTTGGAGTAAGGTATTAGCAGGAACTATGGCAGCGGTTCTCAACCTGTGGGTCGCGACCCCTTTGGGGGTCGAACGACCCTTTCACAGGGGTCGCCTAAGACCATCGGAAAACACATATATAATTACATAGTTTACAGTAGCAAAATGACAGTTATGAAGTAGCAACGAAAATAATTTTATGGTTGGGGGTCACCACAACATGAGGAACTGTATTAAAGGGTTGCTGCATTAGGAAGGTTGAGAAGCACTGAACTATGGGAATATATTTTATATGTGGAGTCAACAGAATTCTTTGTAGGATGAGTAGGTATGAAATATTTATTTTACTCCTGAAATAGAATGGGTCTATGCTTATCTTCAGAGAAGCCTCTTATTATAAGGCAAGATCGGGGAATATTATTTGATACACTAATATCTGATTTGGACACTTGGGCAAAGATAAGAGCAACTAACCAAATAACTAATGATTAATTTATGATTTCCTTTTTATAGTGTGAAATTCCCTGGGAGCACCCTAGGCCTGGACTTTTATTAGTGGTTTCCACCTGATTGGTCAGACAGCCTAGGTTAGCTATTTGATCAAGAGGCATAGCTGACCCTGCTGTGAACTCCTGTCTGAAACTGTCCTGAAACCATAATGTGTCTGACAAATCTTGACACTTCAGTCCAGAGGAGTAAACACACCCTTGTATAAACAGGAATAGCCCTGGGGGATCGGAGCCTGGTAGTCCCTCAGACCGCCACTGTTTGCCCACATTCTCTTTGTCATCCTTAAAAGTCTCACATGAGTATGCTACCGGAATTCTTATGGGTCTTAAAAAAAATCTCCAAGCCTCTTGAATCTCTCCATGGGCTGCATAAAGGAAAGGAATAAAAAATGAGTCCTAGGTATTTGGCTGGAGCAACTGATTTAACCAAGAAGTAGGGCAGTGGCAAGGGTATAAATTTATAGAAACAGTTTGTTTTGCACATGCTAAGTTTGACATACTCATTAAGTGGAGATACTATGTCAATACTCTAAAATTCATGGAATAGAATGAGGCTGTAAACTATGTACGTTTTATGTAAGGTTATTCATGTTATTTAATATTATGAAAGAAATGAACACGAGGAGAGTTACAGGGTGAATTAGGCATCGATCAAAGGAGGAAGAGCTAGCAAAGCAAACTGAGAAGATGGAATCATTTAGGAGATATGGAAAACAAGTGTGTAGTTGATAAGGCCAAGGAAAGTGAAATTAAGAAAAAAAACATGTGCTAAATATTTCCAAATATATAAGTAAGATAAAATAAAATAAATGCTATTAAATTTCATCACAAGGAGGCCACTGGTGATTTTTAAATGAGTCATTTTATAGTGCACTTCACTTTGGAGAGAAAACTCTTTTGTAAGTCTCAATGGCTGAATTTATGAAAAAAAAATCTTACTAAAGATATTTTTGTCATGTCAGAAAGCAGAGAAATGGGGGACAGTTATTGAAATGAGGTAAGAGCAATAATTTTTTTAAAAATAGGAGATTCTGTAGTATGTGAATATATTCTGGAAGTTACCTAAACGAGAGATGAATAAGTAATAATATAGATGAAGGTCAAAGAAATTGCAGAAGAGATTTCCTTGAGAAGTCAAGACTTCAGAATCCCAGCACCAACAGCAGTGCTGCAGGGCGATAGACGCAAAGCTTCGTCACCTCTTCCATAGGAGGCTGTGGGTGCAGGTGCAGAGATCTTTACAGAAATAGTGCAGACGTGGTAAAGGGAAGATGAAGGAATTCTGGTTTTATCGCCGCTCTATTTTCCATGAACCACAAGCAAGTTCATAATAAGACATAAAAATGGAAAGAGAACTAATAGCAGGAATGAGAGGGAAATAATAAAGCTTGAAATGTGTATTTCAGAAGCAACTGACTCAATGTACAAAAGAATAATCTTATTACTCACTACCATCTTAATGTTTCATTTGAGGTGTACACGGTTGAATTAATTCAGGCTTAAATTCTTGATATTCATATGAATTTTTTTTCTTTATTAAAGATTCCATTTCGATTGCTATCAAGATTTCACTCATTCTAGGGATGAGGGAAAAATAGTAAGATTAAAACAAAATAAACACAATTTTCTCTGTAGAAGAATTTTTGTATAATAAATAGATTTTAAAATGTCATAGAATTTATTCAAATTTTATTTGAATTATTTTTTGAAATATGTTTATACATGTAATCATATATATGCATATGTGTATGCATTTTGCCTTAATTATTTGCCTAAAATATTGTTCTGAGATCAACATACTTTCTTTTTATCAATTTCCAAATCTTTCTAAATTTATCATAATACTTTTCAAAATAATGGGAAGGTGGATATTGCTTTAACACTTTGATTTTGCCTAAACATATTGCTTCCCTGCAAGCCACATGTAATATTTCACTTAAGCTTGTGTTCCACTGATGCAAACTTTATTGTAATTGCTATTTCTTAAATGTGTCTTTACGTATTTTTCTCTGAAGATGTTCTGTTTAGATTCTAAGCATGTAGAAGCATTGCACTCTATCTATTTACCTAGCTTTGTACATATCTCTAACAGCTCTGCGGATATTGCCACTAATGCCAGCGAGTGTTTATATACTGTTTGCTTATTCATGACAGTTCCAAAATGTTTGGAAAGTGATAAAAAAAAAATCAATAACCTTGTGGTCATTGAAATGCTCCCCAAATTTCAATTTCAGTTATGCTTATATTCTCAATATTCCATGAACACTCATACTGCTTAACCATCATTTCCTTTAAAGTAACTGGAAATACATTTGCCACAAGTTAAAACAGTAGCCACACAAGTGAGGATTACAGACATCCCTATATTCATGTCATCTTTCTTCCTCCCTAAAATGCACACATGCACACATGGACAGGTACAAGCCATACATTCAATTACTTCATGAAAGTTTCTCTGTTTTGATATATCAGCTTTGTAAATATGCCTCAGAGGCAGTGAATTCAAGATTATTGTATCACAAAAGTTATTTTAACAATGGTTTATTGTGAAAGAGGTGGATAGATTACTCAATTATTCTTCTCTTATTGTTGTCTTAGCAAAGTTCTTTAATTATCCCATCACTTGTATTAGTATCCTGGGGCTACATAACAAACCACTACATTCTTGAATTAAAACAATAGGAATTCACTGTCTCATGGTTCTGGGAAGGCCTGAGATTCAAAATCAAGGAATCAGCAGGCCACACTCCCTCTACAGAAGAATCTGCTGTTTATTGCCAGCTTTTCGTGGCTGGAGACATTCCTTGGTTTGTGGCCATGTAACTCCAATCACGGCCTCCTCTTCATCATGTCAAATCTCCCTCTGCCTCACACTTCCAAGGACATATCTCATTGGATTTATGGTCAACCAAGATAGACCAGGATGAACTCCTCTAATCAAGACCCATATTCACTATATATCTATATCTATATATCTATTTAGCTCTCTCTTTCTCTCTCTCTCTCTCTCTCTCTCTCTCTCTCTCTATATATATATATATATATATATATATATATATATATATATATAATGTTAGATTTAGAAATTGTGATAATTCATTTTATATGTCTACTGTACTGGATTATGGAATAGCCAGCTATCTGGTTAAACATCTGAGGATGTTATTGTAATAGATTAGCATTTGAATCAGTAGACTGAGCAAAGTGTATAGCACCCCAACCCTTAATGTGAGCAGCAGCATCCAATCCACTCATGGCCTGAGTAGAACAAAAAGTCGGAGGAAAGGGGGGGTCACTCTCTTTCTCTGACTGAGCTGAGGCAACAGTATTCTCCTGCCTATGGTGCTCCTATTCTTGGGCCTTCAGAACTTGGACTGAAGTCCACAGTAATGGCTCTCCAGCTTCTCAAGCCTTTAAATGACATCCCAGGCCTTCCTGGGTCTCCAGCTTGCACAGGGCAGATTGTGTGACTTCTTAGACTCTAACCTCCTTCTGTATATATTGGTTCTGTTCCCCTGGGGAATCCTGATTAATATACAAGTCAAACTCAGGTAGTCTGGTTCTAGTACCTGAGCACTTATATTTTAGGCTAGGATGACTTTGGGATTTTTAAAAGTACTTCCAACTTAACTGGGAGCAGTCCACTAGAAAATAATGATGGATTAAATAAAAACAATAGACGTATTAGCATAGTAAACAAAATCATCTGTTATCTTTACAATTGTTCTCAAATTATCACTTAAGCATTAACGTAACTAAAGATACTTTTAATAACCTATACACATTATAATCATGAAGCTTAACTTACATATGCAAAACCAAGAAAAAATAATCACAGCTAACATCAATTTAAATGAGCTTCAGAATACCACATGCATGAATGCTAATTTTTAGTTCATATGCTGGTATTTCTAATTGGTAAATATGATAACTAATGTTTCTATATGCCACCTATTCAGATGTTTGAATAGTCCTGTATTCTGGCTCCAGGTTTCCCATCTGAAGTCTTATGGGGGAAATGTATCACAGTCAAGGGCAGAGCAGTGATTGGAGCACAAGGATAAGCTCTGTCTTCTTAGATTTTGTGTCTACTCGAACACAAGACCCTGACTTTACGTGTAGTTATAGATTGTGTCAGGGGAAAGCTGGATGAACTCCTTTAAACAACCTCAGAGGGTAAATAAGTAATGCAAATCATTCAAGTGCCTTCCAATGCCCTGGAATTTTATCGAATATATCTTTAATTTAATAAAGTAGCTAATAACATTGGAATTTGTGAAATCTTTCTCTAATACCTCTTACAGTCAGAGAGTAAAAGAAAATGACATAAGTCTGGGCTTTGTTGTTAGATCCCATCTTTACCATCTAACAGCTATGTTCTAATGGGCATAGTAAAAATAATTTATTTAAGCTTCATGTCCTCTTTCATAATGGGTGGGAATAATAATAATTACCCAGTAGAGTTGTTTGTGTATTATATCAAACTTTGCACAAACTTAGACAGAATAAATACACAACAAATGACAGTTTTACTGGTTCTACATGTGCATCACATGGCTCTAACGTTTGGCCTAAATTTTGAATTGGAAAGATCAGTTTCCTCAAAGGAAGCTATAACATGCAAAAATGTGGTGAGTGTATCTATGATGAGCTTACCATTATGATTTGATATCTGATATACTTCAAACTTCACCTCATTTTTCATATTGTCAGTGTGGAACACTATGGTATATTTAGTTGGATATTCTCATATTTTGGTGCCAGCTTCTTGAGATAGGACTCCTTTTGGTTTGTTGTTGTTGTTGTTAATGGTGGTGTTTTTAGGTTAAGGCTCAAGCCCTAAGAAAAACCCCCAAAATAAATAAATGGGTTGGTAGTCCTACATTAGAAAGTGAGGCATTAGATAACCTATGCAGAATTATAAGATAGCTATTTAAAATCATTTTGCAGTCCTTCATCCATCACCAATTGGATGACAAAAAAAAAATCATTTAGATTGTGGAAATTGGAGGATTCCTGTGTGGTGAAGCACCCCCAACTTTAGGTAGGAGAGGGTTGATGAGTATTCACTCCTCATTTAAAGTCTTGTGAGTATACCACTCCTAGGATATTGCTGTGTTTTCTCTCAGTGAGCCTCTGGCAGTGGAGTAGATGTTGCATTTGCAAATTCCTTCTCTTCCTCTGATACAAAGCCAAAAGTGAGTGAGTACCAGGAACTGGTTGGAGGACCAGTTTCTATGAGTGCCAATATTGGCCCCTGGTAGCTTTTAAAGGGACAGTTGTGCTCTGGATGATGTCAGAGGGTGATGCAACTCGCAGCCAAGGTATATCAATAGCTGTAAAAGTTGAGGGCAATTTGATAAAGCCAGCTCCAGAATCAGCAATGCCCAAGGCTGTAGAGCAGTTTGCTGGACCTTCTAAGGCAGCGGTTCTCAACCTGTGGGTCGCGACCCCTTTGGGGGTCGAACGACCCTTTCACAGGGGTCGCCTAAGACCATAGGAAAACACATATATAATTACATATTATTTTTGTGATTCATCACTATGCTTTAATTATGTTCAATTTGTAACAATGAAAATACATCCTGCATATCAGATATTTACATTACGATTCATAACAGTAGCAAAATTACAGTTATGAAGTAGCAACAAAAATAATTCATGGTTGGGGGTCACCACAACATGAGGAACTGTATTAAAGGGTCGCGGCATTAGGAAGGTTGAGAACCACTGTTCTAAGAAATTTTGAAAAATCTCCAAGAGAACTAAAGAGAGAAACTGAGCTTTAATCATTAGGTTTTTCAGAGGAAAACAACGGCAAGTGACTAAAGTGCCGGTGAAGGCACCTTCCTCGGCCCCTGTCATTCCTTCTGACTCCAACTTTACCCTGGAAAAGGGCAAGAGCAGTCTAGTGACTGTTGATCAAAAGATAGAAAAGTAAGAATAATAAATAAGCAAACTTCCCTTTCCCTTAGTGCTTGGTTAGCCTGTGGCAGGTCCAAGCTGGGAGGGAAAGTTTTTAATTTGTAAAAAACTTCAGAGTTTTATGTTATTCTGGGCTATACAAATTAACTTATTAAAGAAAGACAATTCTTATGACTTGGAGAATTTTGCACAGCATGCATTATTCATCTTTGATGCTTTGTAATGTTCCATCATTATAGGACATAGACAAAATGAGTTGCCTCATCAGTGTGGAATACAAACACAGGCACATCTTTCCCTGCCCCATGCCCCTGTCCCCTGCCCCTCAACGTCCACTTAAGCCCAACTGACGCTTATCTTTAGGAACACTAATATCGCCAACCTTAGGTTTTCATTAACCAAATTTTTGAATAATCTTGAGAGTTTGATCATTTCATGTTGTGGAAGGTAGTGAGGCAGGTCACTTCTAAACGCTAGGATGAAATGAGGGCTCAGAGATATACTGAGGTGCTCTGACACTTGAGCTCGGCACTGTAGCCACTGCCACTGGGAGGTGATGTGACATACTGTTCCATCTAGTCTACTAGACGCCTGTTTGCTGCTGTAGAGACATCCTTGTTCAAAGTGCAAGGTCATAGCTCTTTCAATTCACCCCACGTGCTTAAACATGACTCCGTGGAGTACGACCTTAAGTCAGCGTGATAAAGTCCAGAAAAGCTTCAAGTTTAGCTACCTGCACTCCATCATCATGGTCCTTTGGTTGACATTAATTCGCCAGTCCATTCCTCTCCCTTTTGTGACTTCCATATTCAAATCCTAGGTTAAAGTAAACTTATTCTTAAAAAAAGGTGGGGAATATTGGTCACTATCTCCAAAGATATTCGAGAATCCTTACCCACTTCAGTGCACTCTCATACTGGACATCTTAAAGGGTCCACAACAGAGAACACCTTCAAACCACAATGTTTTATTAAACAGGTTTCCTAGTCAGTGGTGACTGTATTTTCCCAATAGAATGAGCAAATAACCTGCTCTCTCCAACTTTGGAAGTAGAAGCAGCTGGTATATTTGTATATATTTAACTCCATCTAGCATCTTGTTATACTAAATATTTGACATATTAAATATTTTTTTAAATATATGTTACTGATTTTTTACAGAGAGAAAGGGAGAGGTGTAGAGAGTTAGAAACATTGATGAGAGAGACACATCGATCAACTGCCCCCTGCACACCTGCACACCTCTTACTGGAGAAGTGCCCGCAACCAAGGTACATTCCCTTGACCGGAATCGAACCTGGGACCCTTCAGTCCGCAGGCCGACGCTCTATCCACTGAGCCAAACCGATCAGGGCTGATATATTAAATATTTGAATTGGAAAAGAGGAGAGAAAAATTCTCAGAAGAGTTTTACCCAACAATATATGGCCTAGATTAAAAATGTTTAGCAATTTAAATTCTAATTGTCCAAGCACAGCTATGTCTTGCTCTCTGGGAAATCGCTGCTTCCGAAGGCATGAAAATAGGTCCTTTCATCTTAATTTAATGTCATGAAAACACAATTGGTAAGCATTTTTTTTTAATTCATATTATTTGATCACACATCCTTTTTCTTTCTCTAAAAAGCCAATTTGCTGAAGTCTGTTTTAATTTTTAAAAATGTTTTATATTCTTAACAATGCATATTAATTACATTCAACTGAAGGTAGTAAATATAGCATAACCTTATTCTGAAGGTAGTGAATATAGCATAACAGATTCACTTACTACATTAACTCTTGCAAACTGCTGACTTGTAGTGCTCTAAAATATCCACAACATTCAATAAATTTGCTAGTTCAAGGCAATTTGTTAATAAACACTTTTCATGGTTAAATGAAAAGTTGATGTATTATGAATAATTATGAATGTATATATTCACCATACAAAGTAGGTATTTTTAGAAACACCCAACTTTCCAAAGACAATTTCTAATAAAAATGTATGTTCTGGCACTATATAACCATTAAAAGACATCTGCATTGTCAATAGATGGCAGCATAACTCTTTAGGATTCACGGGGACCAGTACAGTTTAACATCATAGCTCTTAGCATGCTAAAAATGGACATCTCAGTGCAGCTTTCTCAATGCATTTTCCTTACTTCATTGCATTAATGCTACACGTTTCCAAAAAAGAGGTGGAAAAAAATGTAAAGCACAAGTACTTTATGTTCTAATTTTCCTTTTTAAAAATTTTTTTCTAAGAATGTATTAATTTGGTGTCAGATCTATGGAAAAGATGTCCCTGTTGACACCTTACCATATGAACCTTTCTCTTTACTATTAGGCCTTGAAATTTTAGTTTTACAGAGTATGTGAACTAAACTTACCAATAATTTGTCAACATGAAGGACACTTTTAACCAAAGTTTTCAATAAATTACTGAAAAGCATTTGGCCATCCATCTATTTTAGGAAGACAAGGATTTTAATTTGTGAGAGTAGAAAGTCTTCTTGAAACACTTCAGTGGCTCTGCTTTAGTGGGAGAAAGCAAGCTGAACTTTTCAAATCTCCTCCCTAAAAGCATACACGGATCAGGCCATTCCTTAAGAAAAGTAGAGTTCTTTCCGGACTGTTTGCATTATATCCAGGTGGCCCAAGCTGCCCCTCAAGTGGAGGTTGCTAGGGCGACAACACTTCTGTAGAAATAAACACTGGCTGTGAAGATCTAATTTGTTATCACACATAGGAGAAGAAAAACAGTGATTTGTTTCAATAGGCAGGGTTTCAGACCTGACACTCTCACTACAAGATTAAAGAGAGCATCAATCACAGAGTGCAAACAAAAAGGTTCTAGCTCTCTAGCTTAGTGTTAATAGTTCTGAGCAATCAAAATTGTGTCATTACTTTATTTATATTACTGAAGTAATCGTTATCAATTTTGAAGAGAGATTCCTAAAATTTTTCTAATCCATTTTCTTTCTTACGTTTGCATTATTAATTTACAAATACAGAAAATCTCCTCTCTCTATGTGATCTGCTTAATTTCACAAAGTCAATGACAGAGATCGTTCTATGACGTGTGTTCCCACCCATACAAAGAATTTAAATTCTAAAGAACTTAGAGAAAGAAGAGGTAGTTTAATGATGGACACCGGCGTCCTTCATCATGTCCACAGGAAAAAATGATTTCTATTCAAAAATCCCTCCTTAACAACTGTTTCACATAACAACCACTACCTTTAGGAGGTTTTTTCTAAGTAAACTACTTTCTTTATTCATTTATCAATTATTGATTTATTCATTTCATATATATTTAAATGAACATCTATAATGTTTCAGGTGCTATGCTAGACATGATATGTTTATGGATAGGGTAGAAATCCTTCCCTTATTTCATACCCAGTAGGAAATGAAGATACATGGACGGATGATGTTATTGCTGTAGAGATAAACACACATATACTCTTCTAACTGACCTCCACCCAACCTTACCCCAAGAACTTCACAGCTCTCTGTTTCCTTTGTACAAGAAACTGACTGATGACATATTGTATGTGCTTCTCTCAAGGACAATCCCGCCAGTTTACATGTGTGTTTATGATGGGGAGCATAAGACATTTTTGGGGGGCTAGCAAGCTGAATTTGTTCCAGTAACCTGCCTTCTACTGCACACTCTTGCTAGCCGATAGTTAACTCCATTTGTGAAAGAATGTAGGAGACTAGCAGCCTGACTCTGTACCTAGTTAATCTGTGTCCCTAATGCACATTCCTGATAGCCTATAATGAAGTCACTGCCCCTTCCTTAATTATCTGGTCTTGCAAGACCTATTTACCTAAACACTCCCAATTTACAAGGGCCATAAGCCAAGGACGTAACAGCTTAACTAGAGGGCGGTCAGTGGCGCCATCCAGGATGGACATTAGATAAAATCTACTGGTACATTAACCATCTAACGGACTCCAGGGGAGCAGTGAGAGTCCACTACAGGAGCTTGGTAGTTAGGAAACAAAGAAACATATAAGGAGAAAATCCATTGTCTAAGTTGTTCAAGATCTGGATCTTTGAGTCCCCTGAGCCAGCAGCGCTGCTTTGAATAAAGACTTACTTTCCTCAACCTCCGAGTGTACAACTGTTTCTTTTTCCGCGCCAATTCCATAACATTTACTGAGTCAGTTACATCCAAATCCCATTTATGCCGGTCACACCTGATATTATAATTTGCTGACAAATGTAATAGTGCAAAAATCGTTGCTGGTTCTTGGAACACCAAGTCACAAACTATATTTTTCAAGAGATTATAAAAGACTAGTTGGCTGAAAAAATATTTGTCTTATTAGAAATTGTTATGCCAACTATAAAATCTTTTAAAGTAAAAAAATATAAAAATGTAGAAAATGAAAAATAATCTAGAAATACTTTTAATGTTTTGTTTATGCTTTAACTTTCATTGTAGTTTGAAGAAACTGAAACTGTTTAAGATATATATTCTATATAATAAAAGCCTAATATGCAAAATGACCAAACAGCAGAACACGCAGTTGGCGGGGGGCGGGGCCAGCAAGCGGGCAGTGCCAGGCCAGCCAAGTCAGGTACTAGTGGGCAGAGGAAGGGGACGGTCATGGGGGGGGGGCGGCGGTGGCGACTGGTGGCAGAGGGCCGATCGGGCAGGGCCTGCCACTCACCCCAGGCGCTGTTGCCCGATCTGCCCACCAGATGCTTCCCACAGAGGGAGGCCGGACTGTGGCTTAGGTCCCCGAAGGCTCCTGGACTGGGAAAGGGTGCAGGCTGGGCTGCGGGGCCCCCTGTGGACGCTCCCCCCCGACCAGTGCACAAATGTTTATGCACTGGTCCTCTAGTGTGTGTGTGTGTGTGTGTGTGTGTGTGTGTGTGTGTGTGTGTGTGTTTGCTATTTTCTTATGCGGGCAAGCTGGTGGGCAACTCCAAGAAGCTGACCCATGCTGAAACCAATTGTCTTGGCTTTTTAAAACTGGGTGGATTAAAGCAACAGCCCTGAGAGAGAATCCATTCCATGCCTCCCTCCTAAATTCTGGTGCTTGCCTTCAACCCTTGGCATTGTTTGGCTTCTAATTATATCTCTTCAATCTCTGTCTTCATGTCACAGTGTTGCCACGGAGGACATCTCTGAATAAGTATCCTTGTGTACTTTTGCATAATAGGATAAGTTCATTAATTGAGATTTCTGATTTGACTGAAATTCATATTTACAATTTTGAAATGGCTAAGCTACTTTGATAAAAATTGGGCACAATCATCTCTATTGCCATTTTATCTTCTATTAAAATAATTTTTCAGTAATATTTCTTTGAACCCAATACTTAGTGTCATACTAATGATGTAATGTTCAGGGACCAGATTGTTGAATTATAATTTTAACTTTGCCAATTACCAGCAGTGAAGCATTGGGTAAATTACTTGCCTTGTCAGTAAGGGGTGTTTATTAACACAATAAACACATGCAGTTTTACTGTGAAGTTACATAAATAACAATTTTCTAAGTTCTTAGAGTCATTACTAACATTTGAATGAGGTTAAGGATTTAGAGTAGGTATTTTGAACTGAAATGCTTGATTTCAGAACTTGACTCTGCCACCATATATTCTTACCTAATATTCTTAATCTTTCTGTGCTTTTGTTTCTTGACATGGTAGCTAAAGCTGTAGCAACTGTAATAATGTATTTAGAACTTACTCTGTGTCAGGTTTTATAATAACATCCTTAATTAATAATCTAATTTAATATTCATAACCTTTGCATCTTTTTACAATGGAAAAACACTTTGATAAGCATTAGTTTATTAGTTCATCCTTCAGGTCTTAAGTTAGAAACAGACTTTTTGCTTTTTACATATATCAGCAGGTGCTATTTCCAACATGGCTTCATTTTAATTATTTTTTTTCTTTTGAGTCAAGATGGGGGCAATTAGGAGAAATGTTGGGTACACTTAAAATGTTCCTAAACATCCTGCTTCTATATACCAATGTCTATAAAGAGTGACTCTAGCGTGGCAAATCCTGTTAAGCAAAACCTAATTACTTAAATCAACAATTCAGAAGACTCAATAGACCTCCACTTAGGCACTGAATAGAATTGGAAGCTTCTGTTTTTTTCTTATCTTGTCTTGTTCCATTTGATTATTTCTGTTTTCTCAATTAGATTTTAAATTAAACTACTGTTTTTATCTCTTGTAGTCTTACTCAAATGCCTAACTCCTGAAAAAGTAACAGCTGTTCAAGCAACAATGACTGTAAAATATAAACAAACAAAAAGAAAACAGAGATTTGTATGTGGGGCATATTCAAATTTTTTCTACCTTAATAATTTACACTATACCCAATATGAAAAATCATTAATACTGTCAGATATATGTCAAATAGATTATATATTCACAGATTTACACAGTTGAGACAACTCTAAATATTATAATATACCTGTGACCACAGCTTTCCTGAATTCTACTAGTTTCCTGGGAATAATTAATCTTATTATTTAGGAGTAAAAATTATTGAAATGTCAAGACTTCTTACGTTATGATCCAAAAATTGTTTTTAGATTTTTAAGTCTACCCTCAATTTTTCTACCACTGGTTATATTATCTGAAAACTCTTATAATCTCTAGCCTATATTTTTAGTCATATGTGCATACAATATAATTTATTTTGTTGTTGTTGTTAATCTTCACCTGAGGATATTTTTTCCATTGGTTTTTAGAGAGAGTGGAAGGGAGAGGGAGAGACACAGAGAGAAAAATATTGATGTGAGTGAGGCACATTGATTGGTTGCCTCCTGCACATGCCCCAACAGGGGTGGGCATGGAGGCTGAAACTTAGGTATGTGCCCTTGAACCTAATCAAAGCCATGACCCTTCAGTCCTTGGGCCGATGCTCTCAGCACTGAGAAAACCAGCTAGGGCACAGTATAGTTTCTTTATGGCATAAGAACTAGCTGAACAAGTGACACATGTTCTCCATTCATCCCGTAATACTGATAAAAGCTATTGCGTTCAACAGCATTTGACATTTTTGGGTGGTTTACGTTTGTTCATTGGAGGTTTATGTTGCAAATTGAATATAATAAATGATTCAAATGCAGTCATGTTTTCAACTGTATCGCAGCAATGCATGCATTTAGGAAAGTTTGATCATCTGTTCCTCTCAAGTCTCAGCATTTTATTTCAGAGGTCCTTCCCCAGCTCCTGCAATCTCCTCATCCTCAGTTTTTCTCATGTCTTAGGTCTATCTGTACTTAGAAAAATAAAACAGTATCTTAGTTTATGATATAAAGCAAGTTATTTCTCTTCATCTCTTTCCTAACCTATATATGCATCTCTAAGATTTACACTCCAAAATAAAAATAAAAAATAACTTAATACTCAATAAAGGTACTTTGTTAAATAAACACAATTTTCTCCTCAAAATATATCACAGGGAACCTTTAACTTAGCATTTAAAATCTGCATTCTCCAATTTCACAGCTGCATATTTCTTGCTTAAAAAAGTTAGTAATCCAACCTCTATAGGATAGCCCCAAGGTAGGTGACAAATATATATGCTTTCATTTTCTTTTTTCTATGAGATTCTTGTGTAATTAGATAAAGGTTAGTGACATTCACATATGAGATAATGGAAAAGGCATATTTATTAAGATGAAGAAAGGAGATCATGAGTTTGAGGTTGGACATAATATATTTACTTAGCTATATGAATCAATGAAGTAATGTCCAACAGAAAGGCGCGCGCGCGCACACACACACACACACATACACACACACGACTATGAGTTAAAGGTGGGTTCTGAGCTACAGATGGATACATGGCAGTCTTTAGCATTTATCTCATACTTGAAGTCACAGTCCGGATGAAATTCATTTGGTAAAGAAATAGAATAACAATGATTTGGCCTTCAGATTCAACATTGAGAAAATCCTACATTTAAAACTGACACATTAGGAAGGGTAAGCTAGCAAGGGATTCTTAAAAGAATGATCCAGAGCTGTGTAGGAATAAAAACTTAATGGTGTGGATTCATGGATGTCAAAAGAAGTGAGTGTTTCTAGGAGTAAGTAGTCAAGAGTGCTGAATGCCTTTTTCACTAAGATCTTCAAGTGTAGTGATGATGATAAAAGTCATATAAGAGTAGATTGAGGATAAGTGGAGGTGAAGAAATGGAACAATTGTAGGAAAATAAAAACTTTCAAAAGCCCACCTTTGTAATTTTATAGATAGCTTTCATAGGAAGTTTGATTAAAAAAAAGATTTTTTTCAGGTGGTGGATCTTGAGTACTTTTTAAACTATGGAAAAAATTAAAGTTGAGGAAGAGCTTGCCTATATTAAAAAAAGAGAGCTGGTGAAGTAAATTTGAAGAGATAAGAAGTGCTGTGACCATGACCATGAACATGGGAGGAGGGACTTCAGTCAGAGAAGTCAAAGCTCTCCTACAGTAGTTAGAAGACAAAAGATTGATATGAATTCAAGAAACTTTGTCCAGTTGGGGATGGGGGTTTTCTTTAGCTTAATTGTCTGAGCCTTCATTAACTTTCTTCACTTTAGCATCGTGTATACAGTCAATGTTCTTAGACAAGAGAGACCTTTGGAGAATTACTCCTCCCCCATTTTATTAATGAATATATACAGACTATGAGTCAGCCTACTTAGCTTGTCCTCTCTGAATCATGGGTTTTCGCGGAAACTAAACTAATTAGACATTCCTAAGATTTTGAGTCTTGGTAATGAAGACAGATCTCATTTATTATAGCTGTGGTACAATAAAGTGGATCATTTCATGCTACCTAGACTCGAGGTTGCTGCCATTCCAGGTTGCAGCTTATCAACTAAAAAAGCTTTTAAGAAAAAAAAAAATCAGGAAATTGCTAATTTATCTTATGCTGAAGAATATGATTAAAGAAGGAGTGTGTGTCTGTGTTATTACAATGTGTTTAACCTATTCATTGAATGTTATTATGAAAGCATTTAGCAGACAGTCTGCCCTTAACTTGCTAGCATGAGTAACCATGTGTGCTTCTAACAATGTATGTGTGTGGAAATGCTGTGTGTGTGTGTGTGTGTGTGTGTAAATGCAAAATTTAAGACTCATTAAGAACTGAAGGCCTATTTATTTAGCATATCTAGATGAAAAAATGTAAAGCCTTTATAGGGAAGAATGAATCACCAAGAATTAGACTTTGACACATTTCATAGATTTAGAACAGTTCTTAGATTTAAGATCCTTAAATAAACATCAGTTTGGCTAGCTAAAAGAGGAAACCTACTATACTGATATAAAACTAGAAATGTGCACCATATCTTGCCTTCTATTTTCCTTTGAAATGACATGAGTATACTCAAAAGGGTATTTTGAACTGAGGAAAAAGACAAAGTCTAAACCTTAAAGGAAAAATACTGATTTTTTTTTAGAGCTTTCAATATAAATCAGGATGAACTCTAATTCCTGAAGATACCAGATGCCATTGGGCTGCCCCAGTGAGACCGATGATGAATGGAGTTTGACCTGAGTGCATCTCACACTCAGCTCACTGGAACTTTGTAAATATTAGATATCCATTGTTCTAGTCTCTACCCTTGCAGTTGAAACAGATAACTTCAGTACCTGAAGAATCCCCGCTGTAAGTGTGGCCCAGAGCAAGAAGATGCTAGTCACTAAAGTCATGTTCCCCCATAAAGTCCTCAGCAGTGTGGCCTATTTCTGACCAACCATATTCAGTGGGGCCCAAATCTTCTATGACACATTTTAATAGAAATAAATGCAGACATTTGTAGCAAGCAGACACATCACTGACAGCAATCACCAATTCTCCTCTGAAAGATGGACAGGATTAAGTTTGAAAATGAATACTTGTTTTACTTTGTCCAATACAAAGCAAGTGCTATCAGATTTAACCCTCCCCAATGCAGAGTGGGTCTTGCAGAACTCTGTTATCCAGTGGAAGTTGTATATTCAAAGTGGCCTCAGCATGAACAGAAAATGAAAAATAAATTTATCTGAGTAGATATTTCAGTTTCCTAGATATCCTCTTACACACAGTATTCCTGCTGCAGAATAGCTTCTTCTTAGGTAATTCTGAAGAAAAATGAAGATGGAACATCCTCTGAAATATTTTGAAGTGGCAGGTTTGATTAGATATCTTCTCTTCTGTTATGAGCTAAGAGTGACCATTATATTTTGACAATGCATAGATTAAAATATGCTAATTTATACTTCTCTGTGATCTCTTCCTCTTGATTATTTCTCTTCCTTTAGCAGGCTATTATTTTCTCAAGAGGATTTACAAGTAGCATTCACTGGTCATGACAAACCTTCAATTAGCTGGCGGTCATGCGGTGTGTGTTATTATCTCATTATCACGTTGTCTTTGTGTTCTTTTTTCCCCTCTTACAAGTTATTTATTTATTGCAGGTGGCCCACACAAAATTTTAAAATTATTTTAAGTGACATTTTCATTAGCATTAATACATGTTTTCATGAAGTTATTCTTGGGGAAAACAATCCAGAACAAAACTTACATTTGCTGAAAGAAACAAGCTCCTGTATAGGAAACTGGCAATATAAGTTCTAGTTTTGTTTGCTTGAATGTATCTCTTAGGGCCGTGGATTCCGTATCTGTAAAATTAAAGAGTTATTCTAGGGCTTACTATGATATTGTAGATTTATGTTTGGCCATGCTATTATATAATGAAAATAATATATGATATAAGTACTCAAATTTTAGCACAGTAATTGACTTTCGGTCTAAAAAATTAACTGTGAGTTTGTAAAAATTAACTCCTATTTGTTATCAGTTTCTTCATCTCAAACATGGAGTCAATTATTCTAAACATTAAGTATTATCACTTTTAGAATGTATGTTAATGGTTTCTGTTATAATCTTAAATATTTATAACTTATTTCATATCTCCATATGACATGATTATTATTATTCCAACTGGCTTGTGTCGCTTTTTTTTCCACATACAAAAATCTTCAACATTGTATAATATAGCCCACATCCTGCAGTTAATTGAATCTGTGTCTAAATTATCGAATGCTATTTATATGCTGACCATACATCAGTGTCATATCGCAACAAAGCTCAATGAGAGCACACCTGGGAAAGCAGGACAATATTTTAGAAAAAAGTCTTTTAGACCTTTATATAATTAAATATAAATACATATTTAATTACATAAATATATATGAATAAGAACATATTATTCCTATTTGTCACATTAAAGTATTATAAAGATTAATGGATTTGATGAAGTCACAATGTATTAGACAAAGTTAATATCTAAATGAGAATCAGAGGATTGTCTATTGAAATGATAGCCTGGCAAAAGAGTTATTAAGCACAGATAGAATTTAGATATTAAAAAAAAAGAGAAAAGTCATGTAGCTGATTAGTTCATGGAGTTGGGTTGTGGTGGAGTATGCCAGATCAAACTCACATCCTGATTACTTGGGTATGGCTTTCCAGGCCAGGGAACACTCTCATTTGTGGTTAAAAATCTATCATCCCAAAGTAAATAAGGTACAACTACTCATTTTGTTTCTTTCTACATAAAAATTAATATTTTATACTGCAATTTAGAGAAAAAGTATACAAAAACAAACCATGTGCATTAATGCTAAATATTTTTTTTTCATTAATGTAAATTTGAAAAGATTATGTGTACCCATCTCCATTTAACTCCAAACTGGACACAGTGAGCTTTCGCGCTTACACAAGAAACTCCAAACCCACTTTCATACCTGGAAATCAATTGTATTTACTATGTTGTGAATATGATCCATTCCATGTGTCTTCCTAGTCATTGATAGAATGGGAAAGCCAGGGGAGTCACAAATACAATTTACCTGATAATTTGTGAATTTTCAAATCATATCTCATTACTCTATCAAGACAGAATCAAATCTCTCCAGCTCTATTATAGCTTGCCTTACTATGCATAGCAGATTATTATTAATACTAGGGGCCCGGTGCACGAAATTCGTGCAATGGGTGTGGGGGGTGGGGGAGAGTGTCCCTCAGCCCAGCCTGCCCCCTCTCACATACTGGGAGCCCTCAGGCGTTGACCCTCATCACCCTCCGATCGCCTGATCAGCCCCTTGCCCAGGCCTGACGCCTCCGCCAGAGGTGTCAGGCTTGGACAGGGGACCCCCATCTCCCCCTGATCACTGGCTCTGGCCCCCGCCCAGGCCTTAGGCCTCTGGCCCAGGAATCATGCCTGGGCAGGGGACTCCCATATCCCTCTGATCACTTGCTCCACCCCCCGCCCAAGCCTGACGCCTCTGACCCAGGCTTCAGGCCTGGGCAAGGGGACCATCATATCCCCCCAATCCCCAGCTCTGCCCCCCACCCAGGCCTGATGCCTCAGCCAGAGGAGTTGACCCTCATCACCCTCCGATCACCAGTCACCGGATCGGCCCCTTGACCAGGCCTGAGGCCTCCGGCAGAGGTGTCAGGCCTGGGCAGGGGGGCAGCTCCCCGCGGTTGCAGCTCCCTGCGGTTGCAGGCTCCGCCCCTGCCCAGCTCCCCGCGGTTGCAGGCTCCGCCCCTGCCCAGGGCTAACGCCTCTGGCCTAGGTGTCCTGCCCGGGCAGTGGAGACCTGCAGTGGCAGCGGGGGGCGCCGCGATCGTGGGCTTCGCTTTAGGCCCAGGCAAGGGACCCCTAGCTACTGGGACTGCCAGCTTCGACCGTGCCCAGCTCCCATCGCTGGCTCCACCCCTACTTCCTGCTATCACTGGCCAGGGCGGCAAAGGCGCCTGATTCTCTGATCATGGCTGGGGGGCAGGGCAAAGGCGGCCCCAGGGCCGCCTTTGCCCTGCCCCCCAGCTCTTAGCTCCCCCCTTGGTTTCCGATCACTGTCAGTGGCAGGGGGCTTCTTCCTGCTTTCCCTTTCGCCTCCCTGCATTGTGCCTACATATGCAAATTAGCCGCCATCTTGTTGGCAGTTAACTGCCAATCTTAGTTGGCAGTTAATTTGCATATAGCCCTGATTAGCCAATGAAAAAGGTATCGCCGTACGCCAATTACCATTTTTCTCTTTTATTAGTGTAGATATTTAACGCAGTACCAACTTTTGTCTTTTTAATTTATATGCTACGAATTATTTGGCCTGTTGTAGCTATTTATTTGTTTAAAAGGTTTATTAGTTTAGATTTTATGTTTATATATTTGCCATTGGTTTTATAGGTGTGTACATTATTTTATTATATAGCTTAATAAATCCTAAACTCAGCAAAGAAAGTCCTCCTTTAAACCAACCAGTTCAAAAATAAATTTGAGATGGAATACTTACTGGGTTGGTCAGTTTTTAGCTTTAACGGGGGGAAAAAACTTCATGTTTATACCTACCTGTCTGAAATCCAAATATTTTTGTGTGTCATACCCGGGGATGTGTCTACTATATATGTGTATGTTTTGGGAATATACTGTATTTTACAGTTCATCGATAAGAAACTGTAAGGCCATTTGAAAAGTTCAAAAGGCTACTTTTCACATTAGTGACTATTTCTAACTTATTTTATGCTCTCTCCTAAGTTTTTTTTTTAATAACATGCTTCGTTTTTGCTTAATTAGCTAAATTATATACTTAGGTTCCAATGGAAAACAAACTGTGATTGGTATATTCCAATATTACAATATTTTACTTTAAGCATACATTTGAAAATATATGATGTCCAGCATAAATATATCTCTTCTTCTATTTTGGTAGAGCCTACAAGTGTATAGAGCTGAAAAAAATTTCTAAACTCACAGTAAATGATTTATATCATTGCTTCCCCATTTCCCCATTTTTAGGGACAAAGATCCAAATAGGAACTAATTTCCAAAATAAGAAATTCCCAGACATCATGGTTATTCTGTATGTATTTAACACTAAAAGAGTTACCTTAAATATATGAAAGGGAGTTGATATAGCCGAGACTGGCAGAGCTTCCATGATTTCCTTCCAATTCTTTGAGGTCTCTTGTCCTAGCCTTCACTCCTACCAGCCGATCTGCCTCAAACACAGGGAAAAAAAAACCTGAGCTTCATCCCACTGAACTTCCCATCATTATAAATATGTCATAGGTGTATCTGGCAGTCCTTCTTTTTGCTAGTCCCATATTTATTACCTCCTCCAGTCATCTTTATCTAATCTACTCTTTTTATCATCCCACGTTTCTGTATTTTTAACCTTTCCCTTATATTGTCCTTGTGAATACACACAAAGAACACCTCTCAGTTTTGTGCCTCTCTCTAGTCATCACCTTATTTCTTTTCTTCCTTTTATATCCAAGTTCCTTCACAAAAGAGACTCCACTCATTACCCATTCTTTTCTACGCATTCTCCAAACACACAGCCAACTGCTTTCCATTCAAAGCAGCCACTGGTGGGTGACACTCGTGTTCCCTTAACTCCTTTCACTGAATTCCTTCTTTTCAGTACTTATTGTTTGGCTGCTTTATAGAACCAGGTACTTTTAACTACATACATATCTTTATTTTGTAATCACTCATTCTAACTCTATTTGCTCCCTTTATGTTTCCTTTAGCAGGACTTTAAACCCATTTTCTCCCTGAATCATCTCATACGCTCCTAACTTCAAACAAGTGTATGATGATGATTCAGAAATCAGTAACCATCTCATGTCCAAATCCCCGATCCAAAAGTTTATACGTGGCTTAAGCACTTTACATTCATTTTCTTATTTGACCCTCGCATTACTTTTTGAGTTCTTCAGAGATAAGAAAATGGAGGCTCCAAGAGGCTAAGTGATTTACTCTCAGGGGCAGGTGTGGGTGATGGCAAAGCCTCTTCCCTGAAGTCACTCAGTGCTATGTACTTTCCTTAAGCAACTGGAAATTCCACTAACATTTCAACACTTTCACAAGTAATCCGCTCTCAGATTCTTAACTCTTCACCTCCCAGCCCCTACAGACGCTAACTGGTGCCAAAGTCACATTTGGGCATTATCTTGTTACCTGATGCTGCCACAGCTCTCAACCTCACCAAGGCATCCACAAAGCTAGCACTCTGGCTTTGTTCACTCAGCCTTTGGATTCAATCAGAAAAACATGCTTTACATCTTCTATTTATTCTCCTTGTGATCACATCATGGAACACTCCATTGTCCATTTAAAGTCTGCATGCCATAAACTATTTTATTCCCTTATTCTATACCTCTAATCAATTACTATATAGTCTCAATTTTAGTCACTGAATATGACTTGATTCTATCTTTTTCTTTGTGTTTCTACCACTCCTTCTTAGTTAAGTCAGCTATAAAGATCTCCTTAGACATTTCCCTCTGTCTGCTATACAGCAGCCAGACTCTATCTGTATTCTTAATTCAGAGAGAGAGAGTTTTTTTCCTATAAAATTTAGTGATCAATTGTCCTGCAATCAAGGAAACTTTATTTTTTTTTTGTAAAGTGTATATAATAAAATTCAGACTCCCCAGGACTTCATAGAAGGCTTCATATCTATGTGATCACTGCCTATGACTTCCAGTTTATTTCTTCCCACCATATACTACTTAGATGATAGCTCTAAATTTCTTTTATTTTCTTGAACTTTCCTGGCCGCTTCACATTTCTTTATCTTTACTGAAGCTGACCTCTGGCCGAAACACTGCGCTGGCTCTCATATATCCTTACTTTCTCTGGGACACGCTACCTACTCACCACCGCCTTGATGAGCACCTGCTGCGGATGCTCATCCTTAAAACTGAGTACTAGGTTAACCAGAGTGAAAACATCTCTGACTCATGAAGGAGGAGCACGCTATCCCCAATTGAGAACTCTTTTGTGTTCTTTTCTGATATTTATTAATGCACCATTTTATTACACTCCCTTGCTTATATGTCTATCTTTATCTAGATCAGCAATTTTCAAAAGGTGTGCCTCCAAAATGTTTAAAACGTGCAGTACCTGACTATTTGCACAGTGCCACTGACCTCTTTCCCCTTAGATCAGTGGTTCTCAACCTTGGCTGCACATTAGGATAACCTGGGAATCTTTTTACATCCTGATTTCTGATGATTCTAATGTGCAGCCAAGGTTGAGAACCACTGTCTTAGATTGTCAAAAAAACAAACAAACAAACAAACAAACAAAAATGACAACAGCCAACACAACACTGGCCGTCTGGTGGAAATAAATAAAAATTATACCTTTTCTTTTTTGTCAGATTGGCAGATATATGTTTTTTGGTGTGCCGCACAATGTTAGTAATTAATTTATGCATTCCGTGAGATGAAAAGGTTGAAAATTGTTGATCTAGAGGAATAAAGTATCGTCTGGACACTTTCAGAAGTATTAAACAGCCTTTGTTTGCCTTATGCCTAATACTGTCTCTGACATATATTGCATGCTCTGTTTGATATTTCTTTAAGCTTTATTTCAGAATACATATTTTTTCTATATGAATACAATGTATAAATCAGTAATTGATTATAATAGTAATTTACTTTAGGGTTTGGTTTTATAGAAAACTTTTAAGAAATAATTGACTGACTTTCTCAGTTATTCATGTCTGGAGAAAAAAAAGCAGCATATTATTCAACTTAAATATTTTCCCCAAATATATTTGCTTTGCTATGCAATTTTATTTAGTTCACCATAATAGCTAGGAACAAACAATTGTTTCTTTTTGGCTGATTTTACAATGTGGGCTTCAAAAGTGATAGCAAATCTCAGTTCTAATTTAAAAATTTTCTTCAAATAACCTTAAGAAACATTATTAACTTAATCAGACAAATCTATTATGAAAGAGAATATAATCTTATACACAGCACAACTTTCAAAACATATTTGCATTTTCCTAGGCACGTCATTAAAAAGAAGTTACATTATTGAAGATTTGAGCGATCATTAGTGAAGTCACAGAAAAAAAAACCAATAGATTTTGAAACTTCTAATATATGAATGTGTCTGATTCTCTTCAGTTTTGTTTACTTAGTTGATCGGAAACAGAGACGTACGCTTAGAAATTTCTAATTGGAATGACTATCTATGTAAACTAAAATAAAATATCCATGTTTCTCATTTCTCATTTAATTTATCAGCCTTTAAGAAATAATTGACTGACTTTTAGACAGAATAAATGTTAACAAAATCTCTTTGCTTGAAAAACGCTTGACAAGAAAAATATGAATGTAATCAAGGTACAAAACAAGAGGCTTTCTGTTATACTTTCTCTCTAAATCAGGCATCAACCTCATTTGAAAAGGTCTAACTTTATATTTCTCCAACCATTGTAGAATTTAAATTTTAATTTAAATAAAAGAAAATAAGTAGGGAGAAGATTTCCCTACAGGAAGGATTCTCTCTCTCTCTCTCTCTCTCTCTCTCTCTCTCTCTCTCTCTTTCTCTTTCTCTCTCTCTCTCTCTCTCTCTCTCTCTCTCTCTCTCTCCTAATGGCCAGATTTCCAAACATAATTCTACTGAGTCTCTCCTCAAGTCAGATAATGTCCTTTCCCATTTTCAAATGCTACTCGGATTGTTTTCACTGTTCCTTTAAACATATGCAACTAGAGATTTAAAAATAAGAAATTTGTTAACAATGCCTATTTCGTTTTAGAAAGGAGTACACTTCAGATTAAATATACATATTTAATTTTGTCCAAATGAAAAGTTAATATTAAAAATTCTAAAGTTTAAAAATACCTATCAATTCTTATAAATACATTTGGAAGTTCAGAGATAAATTCACTCAAGACAAATAAAAATCTTTTTTGCATTGACTATTTATAAGGAAGATATATTTCTAGTTATTCATTTCAGAATTGTATTAGTGACAGTGCAGACTCTGCCCTAATTATAAATTATAACTTATAATTACTTTTAGCTGAATAACAAGGGATTTAAATGTTTCTTGAGAAACATTTCAAAATAAATTCTCTCTGGTTTTCTTTCAACCCCACTTCCTCATATTCAGCTGCTTAGCAATTCCTTATGCAACAATGCAGACTTGATTAGAACAGGCTAGATTATGATTTTCCCTTTGAAAGGATATTTATGCTCATTATGGGAAAATGTGTGCTATATTGCGTATTTATGATCATCTGCAGTGGTTAGGCATTTGAACCTCCTAGATAGCTATCAGAATCATCACTAATAAAAACTTAGTATATGCACAATTGAAGGCAGTTTTCAGTTCTTCTCACTTTTCTATCAATCTCCACACCTAAGGAATTTGACAGTGTCTTACTTTTGTAAATACCCTACTAATAAATTGTGTATAAAGAATTTTAAAGATATTTAATAAATGAGTCTTCCAAACTGAGAAAGCCCTCCTTTAGAAAAATTGTGTATCTGTGTCTAAGACAGAAAGAATTGTAGAATGTTTAACAATAATATGACTCACTAGGGATAGTCTAGTTAAAGGCATAAGGTATGATAATACCTGGGAATCCCCAGCTTGCACAGTGTCCTCTCATTCTCAGCCCTAGCTGTGACAAGTTGTCCCCTTCAGTCCCAGCAGGATCCCTCAAACCTTGTCTCCACTCGTTTTAGTGGCTTAGAAGATGACGGTGAGGAGCAGTGGCATTTTAAAAAGATAATATTCTCTCCGTGTGTCAGTATTGCCATAATTTGGCACCTTGGATATAATAGTATTACAAATGAATAGCTACATTCCATTCCATAATCATGAACTGCCAACCGCTTTCGTGTATATTAAATCATGTGAATATCATAATAAATCTGAGTCACGTAGTACAAGCATTTACGAATATCAATCAAAATATAGAAAGAAAAGATCAAAGATGTGTAGTAGCTTTAGCTGTAATATTTTAACTATAATAGTATGTAGAACCATGCAGTCTTTTTAAATAAATGGATATTTCAACTACATTATGCAGTATTTCAATTACTATTGCTACAGATATTATTAATAGCTGGAGGCTCGGTGCACGGACTCGTGTACCTGTGGGGTCCCTTGGCCTGGCCTGTGCCCTCTTGCAATCTGGAATCCCTTGGGGGATGTTGGTCTGCCAGTTTCAGCCCAATCCCCGCAGGACAGGCAAAAGGACCCCACCAGTGCACGAATCCATGCACTGGGCCTCTAGTATGCATATAAGATCTTTGGTTAATCTCTTCCCGCCCTCCCCCATCCCCGTTCCCTCTGAGATTCATCAGTCTGTTCCATGTTTCCATGCCTGTACATTGGGAATATGCCCCTGGTGGGCAGTGTGTGTTTTAGCTACTGGTCAAACGATCGAATGGTTGCTTAGGCTTTTATATAGATAGATAGATAGATAGATAGATAGATAGATAGATAGATAGATAGATAATAAATATAAATTTTATTAGAATCTTTGTCCATCTGGTCATTTTTTTAAAAAAAAAATATTTGTATTGATTTCAGAGAGGAAGGGAGAAGGAGAGAGAGATAGAAACATCAATGATGAGAGAGAATCATTGATTGGCTGCCTCCTACTGGGGATTGAGCACGCAACCCAGGCATGTGCTCTTGACCGGAATCGAACACGGGAACCTTCAGTCTGCAGGCCAAACGCTCTATCCACTGATCCAAACCAGCTAGGGCCAGCTGGTCATTTTTTACCCGATGTATCAGTTGAAAGAACTGGGGACTGATATTGAGATCTTTAAATTTTACTTAAAATTTTATAGTAACTAGTCATCCTTAACAATAACACAATAGAATATTGGGTAACCACTAAAAAAGAGAAAGATAACCAAAAAAATGATGGAATAATGCTAAGCGGCAGCCGAATAATAATAAAATGGGCAGGGAGAAAGAGAAGTAGGGAATGAGAAAGGGAAGGCACGTAGTTGTTAAAAGCACAGACTCTAGCACCAGAATGCAGCGGTTTCAATGCTGGAAGTCTGTGCCCATCTCCGGCGCCTGCTGGAATCTGAGTGTGTGCACATCTCTCAACTTTCCCGCTCCTTAGTTGTCCTATATGCAAAATGGAGTAGCGGTCTTCCCTGCCTGCTAAGGTCGTTAGGTGGATGAAATGGACTGACCTCTGAAAGCACACAAGAATTGCTGGGTGCTCCATGACCTCTTTAGTATGACCCCACAGACTTGCTATCCGGGCCTCGCCAGCGTCCACCTCCGCTGTCCCTTCCTCCAGACACTGCAGCCCTGGACTAGGGCACAGGACTTGGGAGGAGGACTTCCATGGGTTTCAGCCCCGGCTCTGGCCCTTGGGCAGGTATTTGTGCAGAGCAGTGTAGCGCCTCACTCACGCAATGGTTGTATCTAATATGGCCCACACAACTCACTGCAACTTCCATGGGATATATACAAAAATAATCTTACTCTCCCAATTCAAGGACTCCTCTGCCTGCCCCACTCCCAGTTGATCTGAAATAGGCCAGTGGTGCACAATGGCTTTGCTCCCTAATAGTAAATTATTAATACAACCATTTTTAAGTTAGCTTTGGGCAACACTGTGCTAAATGTGTTACATTCATTCCATTATTGTCCTCACAAGAACCCTATGAAGAAGCATGTTCAATCATTCCGACTTTACAGAGGAGATTACTGAACCTGAGAGAGAAACCTGACTGAGCTAATGCTACAGATGATATGTGGCAGGGACTCAATTCTGATTGGTCTGCTTCCCACAAACATTTCCTGTGCACCCTCTATGTGGGAGGCTGTGTGCTGAACGCAAGAGAAAAAGGCATAAGAAGTACTTTTTTTAAAAAAGTAATTTACAGGTGAGGAAGTTTAAGAAGGAATATGCCATAAATCACCAATGCAAAGCCCCTATGAATAGGTCAAAGTACTCTTGTTATTAGAGGGGAAAAACACAACAGTTTCTAGGTATCCTAGCAATTATGAAATTAAAAATAAAAAGAATAGATTAGAATTGTAGTATTTTGTGTTTAGAAGCAAATATACAAACCACATCGAGCATGTTGTTTTTGATTGATGGGTCAAAGTTGATTTATTATAAAAAAATTTGTGTATGATGATCATGCAGTAAATTTCAAAAATATTCAGTATACAGTTTGTTGAATTTTTTTTTCTAAACTTTTGTAACTACTAAGATAAAGACATGGCATAGTTCCAGCATAAAAATAGTCCTCTGTGTGCCCACTGGTAACCACCCATCATAGGCATTGCTCTTACCTTCGGGTTTGCCTGTTCTTGAAGTTCACATAAAGAGTTTGTACTGTGTTTTGTGTTGGGCTTTTTTTAATCCAATATAAAACATGTGAAATGCATCTATCTGTATGACTTACTGTGATTAAAGACAGATGACAAATAACAACCACCAACACAACACTGACTATTTTTGGCTGAAAATTACTGTTTGTGTCTTTAGATGCTATTTGCTAAACTTGGGATCTTCCAACATGTATATTATCAATAATTGCCTGTAGATCTCATCAATGTTCACATGATTATATACTGTGTCAGTATATTTTTAGAATCCTTTAGAAATTTTTAAAAAGCTCTTATGAAATGCAAATCACTGCCATTTGAGGTCAATTGTTTAGTATATTCCCTTCTTGATTTAAAAGTCTACAAAAGGAATTTTAAAGTCATTAAATGACTGATAGACAATTTATTTCTGATCAAATTATAAAGGACTCAATTTAGCCTCTAAGAGTATAAATACTGCTTTAAAAATGCAACCTTCTTGACCAGCCAGCATGGTTCAGTAGTTGAGTGTCGTCCTGTGAACCAGGAGGTTACGGTTCGATTCTTGATCAGGGTACTTGCCCAGGTTGCAGGCTCAATCTCCAGTGTGGGGCCTGCAGAAGGCAGTCTTATGATTCTCTCTCATCATTGATGTTTCTATCTCTCTCTCTCTGAAATCAATATATATATATATGTATATGTATATATATATATGTATATGTATATGTATATATATATATATATATATATATCTACACTAATAAAAGAGAAAAATGGTAATTGGCGTATGGCGATACCTTTTTCATTGGCTAATCAGGGCTATATGCAAATTAACTGCCAACTAAGATTGGCAGTTAACTGCCAACAAGATGGCGGCTAATTTGCATATGTAGGCACAATGCAGGGAGGCGAAAGGGAAAGCAGGAAGAAGCCCCCTGCCACTGACAGTGATCGGAAACCCAGGGGGGAGCTAAGAGCTGGGGGCAGGGCAAAGGCAGTCGAAGCTGGCAGTCCCAGGAGCTAGGGGTCCCTTGCCTGGGCCTAAAGTGAAGCCCACGATCGCGGCGCCCCCCGCTGCCACTGCAGGTCCCCGCTGCCTGGGCCGGACGCCTAGGCCAGAGGCGTTAGGCCTGGGCAGGGGCGGAGCCTGCAACCGTGGGGAGCTGGGGGTCCCCTGCCCAGGAGGCCTCAGGCCTTGTCAAGGGGCCGATCCAGTGATTGGTGACCGGAGGGTGATGAGGGTCAACTCCTCTGGCTGAGGCATCAGGCTTGGGCGGGGGGTGGAGCAAGCGATCAGAGGGAGATGGGGGTCCCCTGCCCAGGCATGATTCCTGGGCCAGAGGCCTCAGGCCTGGGCGGGGGCCAGAGCCAGTGATCAGGGGGAGATGGGGGTCCCCTGTCCAAGCCTGACACCTCTGGCAGAGGCGTCAGGTCTGGGCAAGGGGCCGATCAGGCGATCGGAGGGTGATGGGGGTCAACGCCTGAGGGCTCCCAGTATGTGAGAGGGGGCAGGCTGGGCTGAGGGACACTCTCCCCACCCCCCCCGCCCCCCCACACCCAGTGCACGAATTTCGTGCACCGGGCCCCTAATATATATATATGCATTGGACCTACAAAACAAGCATATTCATATCTCTAGAGTGCACAAAATAATCATCAACTTCTGATGATAAATTTTTTATGAGCATTTTAAATGAATAATTTATTTATTAATAGTTATTTTACTCTAATAAGGAGGACATGATTATGCAACTATCAGATATTTAAAATTAAAATGGTACAAATGGTTTTCTTTAGAGAAAACATAAAGGAGCTTTCTCATGGCTAAACAGCACTTTCCTATGTGCTGCATGCATCAAAGGCTGCCCTTGAAATACACTGTGCATGTGCAGGCATGCTGCGGAGATGTGAAGAGATAAGTGATAATGCACGCTGCTGATTTCTGAGCTTATCTCAGTGCTTCACCGAAACCTGAAAATGGAAAGGAAAACAATATTTTCCTACATGTCAGTAAAATAAATGCATTTACAGATTTATATACACTTTTAAATTTGTTCTTGGTTGTATTAATGATTATTAATCATGGTATACATATTTTATTAAAAAGAAATTTATAAGTGCATACAAGCAGTCTGAAAACAAAAACAACTAACTAGAAAAAACAGCTTTCTCAGCTGAAAAATAAAGGAAATTTTGCAACTGAATGATATTGCCTGTGACCAAAAACTTACAATTCATATCTGTATTTGAGGTGTGCGAAGCTGCCCAATTTTCCCCAGCAGTTCAGAGAAAATGCTTTCCATCTGAGACTTTCACAGCTCCATGCATTTTGCAAACCTCACCAGCACTTAAACAGGTTGCCTCCAAACTTCCCAAATATTTGTAAAGCTGTGAGCCTTGTAGCAAAATTCTGAGTTCCTGTGCCAATGTACCCAGAGGAAGAAAAGAGTCATGTATGTATAGCTGAAAAAGTTCTCAGAATTAAAATAAGATTCAATTCAATTTGGGGATTGGAGAGTGAAGGTTATTATAAAACCTATGCAACATGCTTGGTTTCTAGGTAGAGTTGCCAAATCAAAACTTCAGTCTCTTGCTTTGTGAACATTACCCATGGGCATGACACAATGTCTGTGAGCCTTTATTTGCTCATTGAAATAATGGAGACAATGTGGGTTACAATGGAATATTACTCAGCCATAAGAAAGATGAAATACTGTCATTTGTAACAACATGGATGGATCTTGAGAATGTTATGCGAAGCCAAATAAGTCAGTCAGAAAAAGCTAAGAACCATATGATTTTAGTCATATGTGGGATAGAAAACTGAAACTCATAGACACAAGACCGCAGTATGGTGAATACAGAGGGAAGTGGTTGAAGGGGTATTAAGGGGTAAAGGGGGCCAGATATATGGTGACGGAAGATGATTTGACTTTGGGTGGTGGGTACACAATGCAATATAAAGATCATGTATCATAGAAATGTACATTTTGAAACCTAATAATCTTATTAACTATTTAATAAATCAATACATTTAATAAAATGCAAATTACTTAATTATTCACAAAAATAAACCATAGGATTATTATTATTAGAAATCCATGAGATCTGACATGTTGGGATCACAGCAGATTCCCTGGGTGATTGGTAAGAGACTCTTGTTTGGCCAAAATTGGCAGAGTCTGGGGTCCAGACTCAATTTTAGGTTTCAACACAACATTCTCTGCCTGGTTACCCCGTGGGAAGGTAGAAGAAAAACTCACATAAAAATTAAACACATGACAACACATGTGCATTGCTAAATGTATATACCAGAGCAATAACAATGAAAACGGAGAAAAGGGGGGATACTTATGGGCTATTGGCATGGTAGACGAGGTTGGAATAACTTGCCATTTTTTAGATATATAATAGGGAGTCTCAAGAAAGACTTCAATTCTGTGCAGTGCTACATACTTAGCAAGATACGTGGTGCCATGTAATACATCCACATTTAGTGATCCTGCTTGAATGAGTAAATTTTTTTTGATAATATTACTTTAATGGTAACTTTAGCTTTTGTGTCCTCATAACACGTGATGGAATCATGGGAGAATAGGACATCAAATATCGCTGACATTCTTACAATATAAGCAGGTATTTGAGCTCTTGGTTTTGTTTTAAACAGTAAAAATGATTATTTCTAGCTCCTGGCAATAAGATGTGCTTGTGCTGTTAATAAATTGAAATTTAGTAGAGCTGACTTAATAGAACTGGATCCAGAAATTTAATGTTAATTTCTCTAAAGAAAATGCATACTAGAAAAAAGTTATGCCAGTTTTTTTTTCTGCTATCAAGCACTCAAATAAAAGGAATTTCATTCAGTAACACTAAGAAGAGTGAACAGACTTAAGATTTCAAAAACTAAATATTCAGAAGAAAAACTAAATGGATATTTCCATCTGAAGAGTAATTGGGTTAAAGAAGTATGCAAATGTCCTTGTTTTAGAGTGGTTGATAAATCCCTGAGCTATAATGTGGTTGCCAAAAATCTAAATAAACTTCATTACTACATAATAGAACAGCTCAGCTTTAAAACTGGTCAGTTTATAGATTTCAGAGGCAGGGGATTTGAATGTATTTTCTTTGTTTGCTGTTAATTTCTTGCTTTCTGAAACCAATCTGTTACTGCCAATAGAGAATTATACATGCAGATATTGTTATAATCAGACATAAAATGAATTGTGGGCTCTTGTGTGTTTATGATAAATTATAAAAACTAGTTCTTTTATCATCTTTTTCAAGTGCAGAGGATATCAGTGTGGGATATTTTGAAACTTATTAATTTTGTTATATATTTTCAGCTAAATTAGCCAATTTTAATTCACTCACTGAAATCTCAGAGTCTATAACTTATTGGTTCAACCTGTTGGTGTTTGTCACTTTTGCATTTTAGAATGATCAAAATCAAGTCATACGTCCTTTCACAAGAGGCTTTACTCTGTGTCCTGTATTTTCTTCTTTATAGAATGCAATACCTTCACCAATCAATCCCAATTTTTTCATCCTACTAACCACAAAAGCCTCTTCTGATCAGATGCTATTTGTCCATGTACTGAAATCTCAACACTGGGTGCCTCTCATATAATTTTCCATATGCCTCTTCATTATTATTATTTGCATAGAAATCTATTGTTCAGTTTTAGATTTTAGGCTCCAGGAATAAGTGAATACAGAGTGTTGAAAGTAGGACCTAATCCCAAGTAGGATTTTATATGTGTGAACATATGGCAAATACTATTCAGAATGCCAGTTTTCATTCTTTATCCTATTTTAATTAATGTGTGAATTCACAATCAGTACCTGTTTTGAAATTGCTGAAAAACAGAATGATATTTTAAAATTTCACATGAAAGTACATTGTGGAGGTAATCCTATCTATCTATCTATCTATCTATCTATCTATCTATCTATCTATCTTATATCACTATCACTCCATTCAGTCAAACATTCTGGATAGCAAATCAGATAGCATTTCAATGCAATGCTATTATTTTCAAAACCTAAGGTGGTTTCCTTCTGTAACATTTATTTTGTAATTATTCTTAGACTTCTCATGGATTCTCTTGTTTATCCTTTCATCTATATCCTTTTGTGTGCCTAACTAAATCAGAGATTATGGGTTCCCTCTCCCACTTCGTATCTGTTGTGGAATTTACTGGTATCTTTTTCGTAGGAAAAATCTTCTAAATGATTGGTGATTTATTGATTCTGTAATGTCATCAGGATTTCTAAGAGCAAAAGCCCTGAATAAAAAAACAAAAAAACTAGATGCTATGCTAAAACAAACTAACTATAAAATCATGGAATCTCCTTAATCATCAGTTTCCTTGTTGTATAAATATTATTAAGATTGGATATCTCAAATGCTTAGTGTTTGAGAAACCAATAGGATAATGTAGGCAAATTTCATGGCTATATATTATTAATATAGTTGCTATTGTTATTTTAATACAAATATTATTAGTTTAAATTTGCTATAAGGAGTATTAGATTAATTAGATTTCCGTAGAACAATTATTGAAACAAAAATGCCAGTCTTTAAAAGTAATATAACCAGTAATTATGAGGGGAATGTGGTGGGTGGAGGTAGAGAGGGTATAGGGGAGATACAGGGTAATGGGGAAAAAGAATTTAACCAGTAGTTTCATTAATGTGTTTTATAGTTTAGGTGCCAAACTAAAAATATAAGAATAATTGATATCTAAATATATCTTTCTAATAACTTTTTATAAACACATTCTACATTTAAAAATTCAAAGCACATATATGTGTACTATCATTAGTTCTGCTTTGAGTATTATTAGATTGTTCTCTTTTAAGTAAAAGCAATAATTTTAAGCAATATTTGTAATATTTAAATAATTATGTAACAAATATTAAGTAATCAGAGGTAAAATGAATATAAATCTAATGATTATTTCACCACATTTATGACCCTAAGGAAGAATAGTTAAATTTGTTTGGAGAATTTCAATATGTATGCTTTCCACAGTTTGATTTTATTGACCTACATTTGAATTAAGATCATCATTATGCATATAAATTTGCATTTTCAGTGCATGTTCTTCCAGTTTCCAAGGAAGTGTAGAAATGCTTAACTTTCACTGCTTTTGACTAAAATCGTGGGCATTTTATAGTACTTTTTGAAAACAAGCTAAGCATATGATGACATAAAAATTAGTTAACAGCTCATAATTATATTCATTTGTCTTTATAAATTCTCTCTATATTGATATCTTTGTTTAAACATCTTTCTGATATTTTGAAGAATTTAATTCTTTAGAAAACAGGCCGGGACATATATTGCAGAAGGGATATGGGCACCTTCAGGAGTTACATATTGGAGTCAGGCCCTTTCTCCTCCATTCTCCATGTAGGTTCCCTGGGCCAACTCATTTAAGCTGTTAAGCCCTCCCCACCCCAGGGAGTGATAGGAATAATCTTATCTACCTGAATATAATATAAGAATAAAATTTAATAATACAGTTAAATATTAATACCAATAGCTTTTATTAGGTTCAACTATATGAAACTGCTGATAGTAACATGACAATTGCATGTCTCCACCCGTTTTGTCATCCAATCTCAATATAAACATTTCTAAAGAAAATGATAATGGGGATAGTGGTGGTGGAGATGATCATGACGATGTCATATGAGGAAAGTAACCTGGATTGTAAAGTAATCTAAAAATGATGTACTATTAATTATAATAATTTATGAAAAAATAAATATAGAATATTTTTGAGGATTACTCATCAAAACCATTGGAGAAACCTGTATTAGGTTTACCATAGGTTTTTTAAAATTACAAATATATATATTGCCGAAACCGGTTTGGCTCAGTGGATAGAGCGTCGGCCTGCGGACTGAGAGGTCCCAGGTTCGATTCCGGTCAAGGGCATGTACCTGGGTTGCGGGCATATCCCCAGTAGGAGATGTGCAGGAGGCGGCTGATCGATGTTTCTCTCTCATCGATGTTTCTAACTCTCTATCTCTCTCCCTTCCTCTCTGTAAAAAATCAATAAAATATATTTAAAAAAAAATTACAAATATATAAACAAATATTTTCAAACAATTTTTTCTTCCCTGTGGAAACTAGGAAACCTGCCTCCCTGAAATTTGTTTCTGTCAAATGTCAGAGATGTTTCAGGCAAAACTCGAAATTTTCCAATAACAATATGAGCAAGCACTTCTTCCAAAAGTAAATGCACAAGGCCCAGAGAACTTAAGTCACAACTTAAAATTGTCCTTATTGTATGTGGTAATAAGAATCAAAATGGAGATCTCTTTATTACTCTGAACAGCTGGCTGCATGATATTAATTGTAAATAGTTTTTAAAGTTAAATAAAATGCAATATTTAAAATTGAACAGGGTACAAGTTAAAGAGAGTGATAAAGTGGAATTGTATGAAATACAATTAATTTAAATCAGAGATGACTGAAAAAGAGGGAGGCGGGAGAAACAAAGGAAAATGCAATGAACAGTCATAAAGAGGCAATAAAAATCTTACTAAGCAAAAGAAAGCTGAAACCGAGATATTAATTTCAGAAAAACAAATAGGCTTCAGAACAGGAAAGACTGTCAGAGGTAAAGAGGAACATTATATTAAAAAAGTCAAACTCATAGAAACAGAAAGTAGTACACAGGAGGCCAGGAGCCGGGAAGGGCGCTAAAATGGGGATGAATAATTTCTGGGGATCTAAGGCACAGCATGGTGATTGTAGTTAATAATTCTAAGTCTTATACTTGGCTCTCAGATAGCAAATCTAAAGTGTTTTCACCACACTCATAAAATGGTTAGTAAGTGAGGGGAATAAATGTGTTAATTAACCTGATTGTGATAGTCATTTCTCAAATTATACCTATATCAAACAATCCTGTTGTATACTTTAAATATACACAGTTTTATTTTTTTAATTATATCTTGATAAAACTGGAGTGATCAAAGGAGGGAGGGGGAGAGAGAGAAAAAGAAAGAGAGAGAGGTGAGAGAGAGAACACATAAATTACTATTGTCAGAAATAAAAGCAGTCATGGCTACTGATTTCATGGGCATTTAAAAATAATAAGAGAATATTATAAACTACTCTATGACAACTTGATACATCATGGAATTAACCAATTTATTGAATGACACAAATTACCAAACTCAGTAGGTCTCTTTATTCATTCAGGTATTCTATTTTTCCTTCTATAAATGTTAAAGTTTACTTCAAAAAAAAGTTTATAGGAAACTAAGATGGCGGCATAGATAAACACCGGGAAATTGCTGCTTCCCTCAACAATTGATAAATGCATCAAAAACACAAGGTGGACATCATCCAGAACTACAGGGGGGGCTGGCTGAGTGTAAATTCTACAACTAGAAGGAAAGAAAAGCACACTGAGAGCGGGAGGAGCTGCGGAGGTGGAGTGCAGAGGTACGGGGGGCTCGAGCGCACACAGAAAGGGGCTGGCACCTGAGGGCACGGCTGTCTTTTTGAATCCGGAGGGAGACACAAGCTCCCGACGGCTCTGAAATCCGGTTCTGGGAAGTCTCTGGGAACCCAGGACTCATACGGGGAGAAACTGGACTGTCTGGCAGCGGGCGAGCTTGAGAGCGGCTTTCCCTCAGAGGTGCTTGCAACCATTGCCGGGACACTGGGACTTGCGACTCCTTAGGGCGGGGCTGAGGCTCCGCCATAGCTGCTCTCTCCGCCCTTTGATTCCTTGAGACCCCGCCCTGCCCAGGCTGCGGCAGAGGCTTTTGCATATGAATGCCCTGGCCATTTGCAACCTGTAATTACCTAACAAACTGCAGCTGGGCAAGACAGACATAGAACTTCCAAGAGAAGGCCCAAGGCCCCACAGCGGCTTGCATTGCTTCACAGCTGAGCCTCATCAGGGCACCTCCAAACTCCAAAAAAGGAAGGGGAATCTGCAGTTCTCTTCATAGCTCCTGCTGTGTAACCTCAGGCAGAGGCTAAATTAGCACCTCCTTAGATCCAAGAGCCACTGTGCCCAGTGGTCAGAGGGGGGCCATCCAGATCACAACTCCTCAGATCCATAAGGGACACACTCAGGGTGCAGTCTCAGTGAGCACCAAAGCCCCACTGAAGCAAGTCTTACCCCAGAAGGGTGTCTCCAGCACAGAAGTTCTCCCAGTGCAGGCACAGCTGATTCTCACTGCCAATTGGCCTGGAGGTCAATTCCTCCCAGTGATCCTACAACAATCAAGGCATAGCTACAACAAGACTGTGCACAAAGCCCACAAGGGGGTGCACCAAGAGTGTCCACCTCAGGTAACTGGGGAGGCTGAGCCACTGGGCCCTACAGGACACCTAGCACACAAAGCCACTCTATCAACACAAGGAAGGAGCCAAAATGCGGAGACAAAGAAACAGGTCACAAATGGCAGAAACGGAGGAAAGCAAATGACTGGATATAGAGTTCAAGGCCACGTTTATAAGGTTTTACAAGAATTTTATGGAAACCGCCGATAAATTTAATGAGTCCCTCAATAAGTATAGTGAGACCATGGAGGACATGAAAAAGGACCAACTAGAAATTAAGCATACACTGACTGAAATAAAGAATAATCTACAGAGATCCAACAGTAGACAAGAGGATCCCAAGAATCAAGTCAAAGATTTGAAATACAAAGAAACAAAAAATACCCAACTGAAAAAGAAAAAAGAAAAGAGATTCCAAAAATATGAAGATAGTGTAAGGAGCCTTTGGGACAACTTCAAGCATACCAACATCAGAATTATAGGGGTACCAGAAGGAGAGAGAGGGCAAGATATTGAAAACCTATTTGAAGAAATAATGACAGAAAACTTCCCCTACCTGGTGAAAGAAATAGACTTACAAGTCCAGGAAGCGCAGAGAACCCCAAACAAAAGGAATCCAAAGAGGACCACACCAAGACACATCATAATTAAAATGCCAAGAGCAAAAGACAAAGAGAGAATCTTAAAAGCAGCAAGAGAAAGACAGTCAGTTACCTACAAGGGAGTACCCATACGACTGTCAGCTGATTTCTCAACAGAAACCATGCAGGCCAGAAGAGAGTGGCAAGAAATATTCAAAGTGATGAATAGCAAGAACCTACAACCAAGATTACTTTATCCAGCAAAGCTATCATTCAGAATAGAAGGTCAGATAAAGAGCTTCACGGATAAGAAAAAGCTAAAGGAGTTCATCTCCACCAAACCAGCATTATATGAAATGCTGAAAGGTATTCTTTAAGAAGAGGAAGAAGAAAAAGGAACTCTTACCATTTGCCACAGCATGGATGGAACTGGAGAGCGGATAAATACCACATGATCTTACTCATTTGTGGAATATAATGAACAACATAAACTGATGAACAAGGACTGATCCAGAGACGGAGAGGCATTGATTGGACTGTCGGGCTTTGGAGGGAGGGTAGGGGAGGGTGGGGGTAAGGGGGAAAGATCAACCAAAGGACTTCTATGCAGGCATATAGGCCTAACCAATGGACATGGACAATGGGGGGGTGGGTGAGGGCATGAGCGGGGGGGGGGGGGGTAGAGGGCAATGTGGGGACAAGGACACATATGTAATATCTTAATCAATAAAAATATATTTAAAAAAAGTTTATAAATTTCTTAGATATTAATGTATATTATTGTGAAAAGGGATCCTTTTGTCATATTATTGTTTTCTCTTTGGTAAATATGTAATGCACATACATTAAAACAGCTTGTATATCACTATACTGCATTGTTTAATCCCTCCTAATAATTCTGCAGTTGATTCTCTTGAAATATCTATAACTGCAAAATTTCGCAGTATAAATCATTTGTATGTATGCTTATTGATATAAATAGTGTACAGCTTAAAATCATTAAAATCCTAAAGAAAATGAAATTAAACACATTTATTTTCATTGCCTGTAGGTATGAATTTAGAAACTCATCATGTAATACACAAATGCTTAGGAACATGATTTTGTTTAAAATCCATTTAAGCCCTAACCAGTTTGGCTCAGTGGATAGAGCATCGACCTGCGGACTGAAGGGTCCCATGTGCGATTCCTGTCAAGGGCATGTACCTTGGTTGTGGGCACATCCCTAGTAGGGAGCGTACAGGAGGCAACTGATCGATGTTTCTCTCTCATCAATGTTCCTAACTCTCTATCCCTCTCCCTTCCTCTCTGTAAAAAATCAATAAAAATATATTTAAAATCCATTTAAGAATTTGATCATTAGTGAACTATAAAGTTCTTTGAGAACAATAGTGATATATTTGTTTTAATATCTTCACCTTCATTAATTTAAAATATTTTGTTAGAAATTACATTTCCATTTTATTTGAATATGCATTTCAAGGCCCTTTATCACATTTTAATTTAATTACATTTGTCAGCACTGAAGAAGCAAGAAGCTACTTAACATCCTTGCCCACAATAACTGGCCATATAAGAACCAATATACTTATCTTGAGGGAGCAAAGTTGGGGCAAGGATGGGGACCCCTTACTTGCAAACCTGAATTCCTTTTGAATTCTGCTTAAAATAAAATTTGTGGGAGTTTGTTTGAATTCTAAATAGAAGCTATTATAATGAAGCCGGCTGTAGCCTTTTATAGCTTTTCATCCTTATGACTGCTCTGTTCCCTACAGCATATCTGTGAAGAGCAGAAAAAGTTCACAGCAGATGATTATACTAAGACACCAAAGCCACTGGAGTGTGAGATAATCTTCTGAGCTGAGAATTAGTGTCTCTGGCAACCAAGCAGGAACCAAAGGGGAGTTTATTTCTCAGTCAGGTTTAACATCTGAGATACACCTGAAGCTACAGCTCTTTATTATTGCTCAAATCCATCCTTTTGATCATTTGGTTACATGTTAGTAAAGGTTATATTTTTCTCTCTCTCACTTATCTTTGCTCAATCCATGAAATGTAAATTCTCAAGACAATAGGTAAGCACATTCAATCAAAATAGGAGAGTTTCCAACATTGGCAATTTCATGCCAAGTATAAGCAAAGATATGTTTCATTATTAAACCTTTGAAGTACATAGGGTGGTATCCAATTTGCCTTGGAATTTTTCACATTTCTGATAAAATGCCATTAGGGAAATAAGTGTTCCACATCCAGAGAAACACCATAGGGTACAGACGAACATTATAATAGACAAGTAAAAACACAGTTACACAGCACAGGACTTGTATTTTTATTTAAAAGTTATGCTGCTAGAGGAGAATTTCCTTAATCAGGATTAAAGTTCTATGACAAATTTCTTCTTGGTATGGAGAACACTTTTCACTTTTACATAAATGGTGTATTTTACTAGCTCCAATTTAAAGCAGAAGGATATATTGGTGCTATTTATGAATGCTTTCAAATTATAATTTCTATATTCACCTTTATATCTTACCCACAATAAATACAACCAATGTGTTATGCATTGTTATTTTGTAAATGTAGTTATTGGTTGTAATATTTTCAGCTTGTGAAGTCAATGTAACTATTGTTATTATGTCTAAACCAACCCTAGAAAATATGTTCACAAACCATAATTAAGTAATTTATCAAGTATAGTTAAACTCTACATTTATATTTATGGAAGTTGACTTGAATCAAATGTCCTCTGTCCTTTGCTTTGAAAGAATTCAATTCAGTGTTTGTAATAACTTTCACCATATAGACAGAGCCACAAAATATTTTACAGCTAAGCTTTATATAAATTGTCATAATAATAAATGTTAAATTTTACTGACTGAATAACACTTTATATGCATCCATATAGCTATAACTTCTTGATCATCTTATCTAATTAGCATTTATTTGGAAGGGATAGAATAATCTTTCCAACAAGATATTTCTAAAAAAGTGAAATAGAGATTTCATTTAAAAATACATGCATCACATTTAAAAAGAGAAAACTAAAGTAAAAGGCGAGAGAATGAATAGCCTGGGGAGTCTGACGTCATGACAGTCAGTACCCAGCACAGCTACTCATGAGCACACTTATCAAGTTCACCACCACTGAGCATTCAATGCATTACGGTGAAACTGAACATAATCCAAAATATACATCATTAGGAGTCTGACATTGAAAGAGGCAGATTAACTCTTTTCTCTCTTAATTGTAGAATCAGACAATAAATTTCTCTTCAGAAATTCCCAGTTTGTTGTTCTTGCTACAAAATCATAGGCTAGGCAAATTATAAATACAGTATATGATCTTTTCCCTGTTTTCTGCTGTCTTAGCAAGTATGTCTTTGCCTTCTAATATCTGTGTGGTATTTTCACAACAGGAATTGTCATTATATAGAGTTTTAGCTTAGGCATTAAATCATGAAGCCAGGAATGAGTAGCGACGTTAGGAAGTAGTAAAACACCTGCCATTCCAAACTGTCTTTAGATAATACGGAGTCTGCTCTGTGCTTAGCACTGACCCATTAATTATGTGCTGAAAATTCCAAGCAAGAGCCCTGCTGTTTTCAAAATTGAGAACTCAATGCTGATTGGTTTTGCAAGAACTGCCAAGAGGTAATAAGAAATGATTTAAGGGAATATGAAAACAAATTTTTCATTCTGTTTGAGGCTCTATTTCCGAATTCAAATAATGCGCAATGGCAGAAAATTCTGTGCCTCTAATTTTGAATGCCTGATGAAATTTTTTTTTTAATTAAGTCTTGATTTTGTTCTCTTATCAAGACCATTACATGCTAGAAATTTCTCTGTGACCAATATTCATGCACCTTTTAGACTAAATATTGTTTAATAAATTGAATCTCCATTTTACTTACTGACCTGAAATAACCTGAGATTTTATGTTTTCTCCCCACCATATAAAAGCAAGAAAATGAAATAAAGCCCGCCTGGTGCTGCTCAGTGGTTGAACATTGACCTATAAACCAGGAGGTCACATTTGGATTCCAGGTCAAGCACATGCCTGAGTTGCCAGCTCCAACCCCAGTGAGGGTCCTGCAGGAGGCAGAAGATTAATGATTTTCTCTCCTCATTGATGTTTATATCACTCTCTTCCTCTCTCTTCCTCTCTGAAATCAATAAAAATATATTTTAAAAAGAAGATGTATGATGAACAGTCAACAAAACAAACAAAAACATTATCCAGACTCTAATACAATTCAGCCGTGGGCAAACTACGGCCCACGGACCGGATCCGGCCAGTTTGAAATGAATAAAACTAAAAAAAAAAAAAAAAAAAAGACCGTACCCTTTTATGTAATGATGTTTACTTTGAATTTATATTAGTTCACACAAATACTCCATCCATGCTTTTGTTCCGGCCCTCCGGTCCAGTTTAAGAACCCATTGTGGCCCTCGAGTCAAAAAGTTTGCTCACCCCTGAATACAATTGGAGCTTGATGACATTGTATTCCCCAAATCATTTTTAATAGAGAAAATGAAAATGTATTTACAAAGCCAATGAAAAATAAAAATAGTAATAAGAGAGCATATAAAAATGACCATAAAATTAGGAACACAACACTCTCCCAGAAGTAAACCTCTGGTTATTTCCAAGAAATCCTTAAGGAAAATTCCAGTCTGACTAAAAACTCCTGCACATAATAGATGTTGGATCAGTGTATTATCTCTTTTGGGGACTATCTGTTTATTAACTACTAGAGGCCCGGTGCACAAAATTCATACACTCAGGGGGGCGGGTCCCCCAGCCTGGCCTGTGCCCTCTCACAGTGCAGGAGGCCCCACAATTAGTCACCCAAAGAGGTAGGCCCCGCCCATCCATCCGGGGCTTCTTGATGGATTGACCCAAAGAGGTAGGCTGGAGCCAAGGGCGCGGGGCCACAGGACCCCAAGGTCTGGCCATGTGGCGAGCCGCTGGGCCACGTGGACCCGTGGGACCCCCAGGCCTCACTGCGTGGTGAGGACTGCGGGCCATGCATGCAGCATCAAGTCCCTGCCCACCCCTGCATGCCCGTTGCACACACAGTCTCCTTGTGACGGTGTGAGGGCATCATGGCGTGAGGGTGTGATGACCACCTATTATTAGGCTATTATTAGTATAGATATATACCTTTTTTAAAAAAACTCCCTTTGAGGGTCCTATGACTTTATAGCATTATGATATATAAACTGCAAACTTCAAAATAATTAAATAATTATTTTCTGAAAATGCTAAAGGGGTCCTCCATTTAATTAACATTTTTGAAGTCTGTTTTATGCTGCTGATTCTAGTGCAGTAAATTGAGGCGATAAAGCCATTGCCCATCTGGAATTTATGTTCACAGATAAAGAATTTATTTCTTCTAAAAAGATGACACAGTTTATTATAAAATGTTGAGCTTTATTTTTTCTTTTTATTCTCTCCCATTCAAAACCTTTCTCTGCCTCAAAAATAATCTCAGTAAAAAGAGATCAAATTGTAACTTGAACCTTGCTAAAAAATTTCACGCATTGGCACATTACAACCTGGTACATTTATTTAAAAACAGAGAACAACATGCAAGGGAAATGAACTGAAATTGAAATCAGGATTTACAGTAACCTTGCACATTATCCAAAATTAATTTAATGATATGTGGGTCTAATGAAAGGAGACACTGAGCAAAGACACAAGCCTCTGACAGCCTTGGACAGATGTGAGATTTTCCACCAGTCACTAATGTGTGCCTTTATTCTTCAAGAAGTTTGGGAAAGAACTTGGTTCAACCAGATGAGGTGTCATGTAGCACAGACTCTTTACACTCAGGAAGCAGGTGCTCTGTGTGGTAGGTGATACCCTGGAGAGAACAGCAGCTGGAGATTACAGCCAGCAGAAGAAGGAAAAGTCAACAGAGCTAAATGGCCAGTCAGAGGCAAAACCAGGAATGGAACAGAAAACACAGGGCTTGCAGAGCTGTGTCTGTTTCTCTGATGGAGGACACACCAAATGCTGGGAGTCATGATCACAAATGCACTATCAGGGTAGACCGAATAATAAAACACAGAGTTTAAAAAAAAAAAAAGGTTCTGAAAAAATAATTCAATTTTTCTGGCATCTTAGGTTACATGTTTGCTCCTTTATTTGACCTCCATTCAAATGCCTAAATCTGTTCTTCAAATCACTCCTAACAGTGAGTGAAAGAGATTACAGAGTAAGCCCTAGCTGGTTGGCTCAGTGGATAGAGCGTCGCTCCTGGGACTGCAGGGTCCCAGTTTCAATTCTGGTCAAGGGCATGTACCTCAGTTGCAGGCCTGATCCCCAGCCCTGGTGGGGTATGTGCACGAGGCAACCAATCCATGTGTCTCTCTCACATCAATGTGTCTGTCTCTGTGTCTCTCCCCCTCTCTCCCTCCCTTCCACTCTCTCTAAAACATCAATGTAAAATATGCTCGGGTGAGGATATTAACAACAAAACAAACAAAAGGAACATAGATTAACTTATGCTTACATAATATCAGAAACTAAGGTAAGAAAAAGCACATGAAAAATATAATGTAAAATGATTATATCAATATTAAATATAAAGACAAGAGCTCAAATACAAGGTCAAAAATTAAAACAATAAATGATAATATATGAGAAAAACATAAGCCAAAATAGAACAGATAGTAATAAAATAAAACAAGACACTAAGTCCATAAATAAAAGCAACATTTGAAGAAATGAAAGAATATATTATTTTAAAATATATTTTTATTGATTTCAGAGAGGAAGGGAGAGGGAGAGAGAGAAACTTCAATGATGAGAGAGAATCATTGATTGGCTGCCTCCTGCACACCCCCCACTGGGAATCGAACCTGCAACCCAGGCATGTGCCCTGACCAGGAATCAAACCCTGACCTCCTGGTTCATAGGTCCATGCTCAACCACTGAGCCACACCAACTGGGCAGAATATATTATTATTTTAAAATGAAGCAGGCACATGAAGAATGAGCTTAAGAACAGTAAGTAAATATTCCTAGGGGTAAAAATTCCACACATACATATTCCTAGGGTAAAAATCTAGTCACACTGGTATGTGTAGGAGTGTGCTTGTGTGCATGCGTGTGTGTGCGTGCATGTGTGTGCGCGCGTGTGTGTGTATGTATGTGTGTGTGTGAGTGAGTGTCTGTGTATATAATGGTGAGGAGAATCAGGATGGGAAGTAGTGTTAGAAGACTCAATGACAGTGAAATTCTTTCTTTGAAGCCACAAAGAAAGAAACTACTAGGAGAACAATGGTAATAGTAGATACATATCTTTTAAATCCACCTCAGAAAATGCATTGAAAGTTTGAAATAATAAGATAATTTTCATGGTGACTTATTACAAAATGAATAGACAAAGCAGACAAAATGAATAGACAAATAATTAGATTCCACATATAAAATTAGGAGTTAAGACATGTAATGGAAGACATTATGTCCCTTACCTTTAACAAACTAAATTTTTAAAATTATTTTTAAGAAATAAATGTAAACATAATACATAGTACCACATGACTATAACTTCTAATTCGGTCCTTTTTAAAAAAAGACCAGAGTACTCAGAGATCTTGGTTTCAAGGGAGATAAATGCATTCTGTCTAACTTAAAAAGGAAATTCACTGGACAGATGCCAGGGTCTGATCGATTGAATTTAAGGTTCAAGTTTTTGCCTAGGCAAAAAGTCAGAAACTAAAACAGCTTAGTTTGGAACAAAGAGTAAGAAGCACAGGGGATCTTTAAGCTAAATGGTCAGGAAAGGGCGTCAGGCCAGCATCAGGCCCTGCAGCAGCTTCTCTTGGATAAAGTGGTTGCCACCACTGGGTAGATATCTTTACTGCAGCAACTGCAAAACCAAGTTTTCTCTGTCTTTCCTGGTTGCACTGCTAGCACCAACTTTAAAACAGAAGGCAGCCATGCCCAGCGTGGCTCAGTGGTGGAGCATTGACCTATGACCCAGGAGGTCATGGTTCAATTCCTGGTCAGGGCACATGCCCAGGTTGCAGTCTCGATCCTCACACTGGGGCAAACAATCAATGATTTTCTGTCATCATTGATGTTTCTATTTCTCTCTCCCCCTTCCTTCCTCTCTGAAATCAATACAAATATTTAAAAATAAATAAGACAGCTGTTTGTTTGGACAGAATGCACGTGCTCAATTTTCTAGGAACCCAAGAGAGAAACATTTGGGGCAGAGCAAGTCTTCCCTTGCAGATATACACAAGTGGTCAGCTCTGAAAATTCAATATATTTTGTACATACAAAAGACTAGCCATTTTGTTGGGGTACCATTGGTTAATGAGATTATATAGGTTTCAAATGTACAATTCTGTGATCCATGAGCTCTATATTGCATTGTGTGACCACTATGCAAAATTAAATCATCTTCTGTCACCATATATTTGACCCCCTTTACCTTTCCATTCCTATCGTCCCATGCCCCTTTCCTCTGGTAACCACCATACTGTAGACTGCGTCTATGAGGTTTTGTTTGTTTTTCTTGTTTGTTCATTTGTTGCTTTCAGTTTTATATCCCACATATAAGTGAAATCATATGGCTCTTAACTTTTCCTATCTGACTTATTTTGCTTAGCATGATATCCTCAAGTACGATTTATGTTGTCACAAATGGCAATATTTCATCTTTGCTTATGGTTGAGTAGATAGTTAATTCTTAATAGAAATTTGCACTTCAATATAAGTTAATCTTATTGTAATGCCTTTCTTTGGAATCATGGAGAAAAAAACTGCTTTTCTGTTGTCAATAGTTTAGTAGATTATTTTTTGGATATGAATAATCTCTAGTTAGAGTTTTAAGAATAAAATTTTGTAATTGTGTAAGTATATACATTTTTTTGTTGAATATAGTTGATATAGATAAAACAAAGGATGACATTATTTTAATTGAACAACTGCAGGTAGCTAAATGACTAAAGGCATATTACCTACTTTTCAATAAAAGTTCCTGAAGGAATCTTTAACCTCTACTAAAAGAATCGTTGACCTCTATTAAAAATATGCATCAGGATAATTCGCTTCAGAGTCTGATATTAGATCAAAGCTAGAGGTTTTGGGGAATGAGTTTGTGGGTAATAGCCTTTCACCACCCTTCGCATTCTGCAAATTCTATCTCAGAGGTGCTCTTCGCAATCATTACAGTAGTGATGTTTCTTTAAAAAGCAATTATACCAGTCATTAACACCATGGAAACACAAGTCATAGCCAACATTGGTTCTTCCAGAGCAGTTATACTTGGAAACAACACAGGGGGGAAAAAAGGGGGACGGGTTATCTTAAGGCCATGGTTATACTTCATCAAAATTTCAAGTGGGGATTTAATTGGTCTTGAGAAGTTAAACTATTCAAGTGACACAATTAAAGAAAATTATGAAAACTTTACCATGATGCATTGCAAATAAGAAATATTTGCATCTGGGACATTTAACAAACTATGGCACCCACGAAAAATATAGATGTGTCATATGGATTTTTGCAAAGTGAAATACTCTCGCCAGCCATCTAAATTCAAATACTGACTCTTCCTCTCTTATGTTGTGTGATTTTAGGCAAGTAACTTAATTTCTCTGTTATATCACATAAAGTCATCACACAACCTCACCTGTGCTAATATCCTTTGTATGTAAATAACCTACTTACCTGTGTGTACTGTCCTCTAGACTAGGGCTCTTCAAACAATTCCATTAGCCCTTGCCTGTCTTATTTGGTGGTTAGAGCCTGCAGACTGAGGGTCACGGGTTCAATTCTGGTCCAGGGCACGTATCTTGGTTGCAGGCTGGATTCCTGGCCTTGAGTGGGGTGAGTGCGGGAGGCAAACAATCGATGTGTCTGTCTCTCATTGATGTTTCCCTCTGTCTCTAGCACTGCTTTCACTCTCTCTAAAAATCAGTGGAAAAAATGTCCTAGGGTGAAGACTAACAAAAACAACAACAAAAAGAGCATACTATCATTAAAAATCCTTGGTGTGTTCTCAATACTTCTGTTTATGATGAACATATATGCATGTGCCATAGTAACAATGTTATGAGCATGATAAACAAAAGCCAAAATACAAGGTAGAAGAATGAGAAAAATATGAAATTATTTTAATTGTGGATTTTTCTGATTTATTAACAAAAATAATTTCATGCATAATTTATTTTTATAACTCTTGATTTAACGTTGTGTGACATTCTGTGCTTTGAATGTCTAGGAATAAAGCACTGAAATTTTTTCTGAGACATTACAGTATTTATATAAAAGGAGGCTTGGAAAGGATACAAATGTCTCAAATCTTCCTATTAAGTGTTCTGAACACAGCCTGTTTGAACTTGACATTAAGACAAACATGCCAATATTCTAGAAGTACCATTCAGACAACCAGAACCTCCTGAATTCAAAGCTGGACTCAGGACCAATTAGAGCTGCAGGCTGTGGTGCCACCCTCAAGTATACAGGTTACTGGACACTTCAAATGTGTATACAGTCCTTTTGCAAATTGGGAGCAGAACACTGTATTTGATTTTGGTCAGTGTCATAGCTAAAATAGGTACTTCACTTAGATTATATATATGCCCCCAATTAAATAGGGGCATCCTTGCCTGTTTAAAAACAAAACAAAAATGATTCTTTTTTAAAAAAAATATATTTTATAGGATTTTTACAGAGAGGAAGGGAGAGGGACAGAGAGCTAGAAACATCAGTCAGCTGCCTCCTGCACACCTCCCACTGGGGATGTGCCCACAACCAAGGTACATGCCCTTGACCGAAATCGAACCTGGGACCCTTCAGTCCACAGGCCGATGCTCTATCCACCAAGCCAAACCAGTTAGGGCACAAAAACGATTCTTATTGTCCAGTTGTATCAAACGATTGGGTAAAATGTTTCTTCTACTTCAGCACCTATATTTTTACATTCTCTGATATTAATAATGTGTGCTTATACACCAGTGAGAATGTAGTTATATACACACAGGTGTGAATTGAACAGCGTTGCATCTAGCACGGCCAGTGGTAAACCTGAGGAGGGGCGGTGAAGGATTAAACAGACAAGAGAATAGAGCTGGGGCTCGGTGGGACACTGTTCTCAGATGGAGAAACAGTGCCACAGCCTGTAAGCCTAGTCTTTATTTTATAGTCAGATCCCACGAGGCAAAGCAAGGGCGTGGTCAAGATGTTTACAATGTTCTCGTGAGTTTCAAATCTACTTAATTACATGCACCTGAGAACTCTATCAAGCTTTGTTTTGGCAGCACTTGCTGCACCTCCCGAAGCCCACTTCACTCAGCCCCCTGAGACCACAGGTTCAGACCATAAGGTCAAGCTTACAACCATAGCCTTTGGCTATAATTGTGCTGGGAGGGCTTTGCACGTGGCTTTGCCATGAGAGGACCATGTCCTCTCATTAGTCCGAGGCTTGAACCTGTCCAAACGCTGTAGCCACTCTCCACAGTGAGTATTAGGAAACTCTCTGGGTTTTAATGTGGGAAGAGAACAGTTTTGATAGGTGATATAATACCATTGGTTCCAATAGAAAAATTATATTTATTGGCATATTTACCGTCTCCCCCTACCCAGTGTAAGTTCACTGCAGGTAAGAATGTCTGTCTCCTTTGTTCACTGCTGTAGCTCTAGGCTTCCAGATATTTGAAAGCTGGTACACAGAAGGCAGTAAACTGATTCTTGTTTCAAGAATCAATTAACTTATTTTAACTGTTCTGCGAACTCCATAACCTTTTCCCAGAATTTTTAAGAGTCTGAAAAATAAGCCGAAACTGGTTTGGCTCAGTGGATAGAGCGTCGGCCTGTGGACTGAGGGGTCCCGGGTTCGATTCTGGTCAAGGGCATGCACCTGGGTTGCAGGCATATCCCCAGTGGGAGATGTGCAGGAGGCAGCTGATCGATGTTTCTCTCTCATCGATGTTTCTAACTCTCTATCTCTCTCCCTTCCTCTCTGTAAAAAATCAATAAAATATATTTTAAAAAAAAGAGTCTGAAAAATGGTTATTCCACCAATAGTTAAAATTAAAGAGGTATTAACTCAAGATTATATCAATCTAGCATATCTTTCTTCAGCAGTTCAAAAAATAGTATTTTTTATAGCTTTTAGTTTTGAAACAGAATGTTGTAAGAAGCCCAATATAAGACACAGTAGAAACCTGTGGACATCCATCCAATTTTACAGCAATCTTTCGCCACTTTGAAATTTGTTGTAAAGCGTGTTTCTTTTCAGATCTTCAGCAATGCTTTCCAAGCATCCTGGCTTCTGAAAACAGAATGTACTTAATTTCAATCCCACATTGTTTTGTATGTTTGGTGTTTTTTGTGGGTTTTGTTTTTTAGTGTTGTTTTTTTTTAAAGCATTTACCATGACAATAAGAACAAGTGTTACTTTCATGGCATGGGATATTAGAATTTCACTTTTAAATTTAAAAAAAAAAATTAAGAAGAACCATCTAGTCCTGCTGGTGTTGTTTAGTGGTTGAGTGTCAACCTATGAACCAGGAGGTCATGATTGTATTCCTGGTCAGGGCACATGCCCTGGGCTTTGGTCTTGAACCCCAGTAGGGGGTATGCAGGAGGCAGCCAATCAAAAATTTTGTCTTATTCTTAATGTTTCTATCTCTCTCTCCCTCGCCCTCCTCTCTGAAATCAATAACAATATATTAAAAACAAAGAATCTTTGCCATTGATGAATATATTCTGGGGATCCAATATATAGAATGGTGACTATAGTTAACAATACTGTATTATATACTTGTAAGTTTCTAAGAGAGTAAATTTTAAATGTTCTCATCACACGCACAAAAAATAGGTACTGATGTGATATTATGGAAGTCTTAACCTTATTGTGGTAATCATTTTATGTGTATGCAATATATATGTGTATCAAATTATTATATTGTACATGTTTAACTTACACAATGTTTTATGTCAATTACTGGAGGCCCAGTGCATGAAAATCATGCATGGGTGGGGTCCCTAGTCCTGGCTAGCAATCAGGGCCAATCTGTGGGGTGATCAGGGAGGGGCCTTTGCTGGCACCCACCTTGGCCGGCCTGATGCCTCCACTCGCCAGCCAGCCCTGCTCCCCGCTGCTGCTGCTAGTTGCCTCTCTCAACAGGCCTGGGGCCTGCAGGCTGGAGAAAGCTCCTGCATTTAGCGTCTTCCCCCTGGTGGTCAGTGCATGTCATAGCAACCAGTTGTTCCACCAGTCATTCCACCATTTGATCAATTTGCATATTAGGCTTTTATTATATAGAATATCTCAAAGCTGGGGGGTGGAGGGAGCATTCTAAGTATTCTGCTGCAACAGTTCTGACTGCATGCCCAATTAGCATTTTTATTAAAATATAAAAATATTTGAATCTAGTAAAAGCAGTGAACAATCAACCAACAATAAATATTTACTAAATGCCTAATTATTGTAGGTTTTTCAGCTAAGAAAATATTTTTTACCTTTTATAAAAACAAAGAGATGACATTATTACTCAATTTTAAGTGGCTCATGTTGATGTCATATATTCTTAGCACTGTATAATTATTTTTTACTTCAAATATTTGAACTCTTTGAAATATATAATTTGCACTGGCAGTTAGTCTTTTATTCATTGAACAGTAGGAAAGGGTGACATAGACAGAGATTCCTGCCAATATACTTTATTGTGGATATTAAAAACAGAGTGTGCATGAATAGAAAAGAATTCCAACATGGACCATCTCTTCCCGTTTGCCAAGTTCTTCATAGGCTGCTAATCGCTATTTGACAATGATTCAATGGAAACTGAAGTCAGACCACCACACTATTGCATATGTCATAGCCTATTGAGCAGCTGCCAAACGTTAAACACCAGATGTCTTCATTGACCTAGGCTGGACTGAAGGCAGGGAAGAAATAGGAATGACTCTTTTTCATCTCAAAATCTCCTATTACACTCAAATACACATATATTTATAAAAATCTGCTGAGCTGTACAAACAAAATATCAAAACTCTCTATTTCTATTTTAGCTAAGAATTAATATGTATGTAGAAACACATACACACACTTGTGTTTGTATATATGGAATGGGTATTTGGGGTCTTGTAGAATGGTCAGAGCTAATCAGTACTCCATATAAAAGGTAAATAAAAAGGCAACTTAAAACATAAGGTGGCAGTCATAACATAGTTCATTAAGTAAATATTGAAGTTATTTTAACACACTATAATACTAGAATATGTTGCTTATAAAATTTATGTATTTACAGTATGTATACACACATATTTCACATGTTAGGAGAGATTCCGTAACTCATAATATAATTTTACAATAGCTTTTTATAAATCAAACTTCTATTTCTAAATAGTATATGGAGTTCCTATTGCTATATCTAACTCTATACCAAATTTCTTGAACTTAGAGAAAAATATGCAATATCATCATATATATATATAATAACAGCCACACCAAAAATGAAAAAGAGAGAAATTAGAAAGATTTGGGAGATAAAAAATTATGATCAATTTATTAATCAAGTATTTGCATGTAATTTCTAATACATGTACTTTCTAATATTTAAATTAGAAATTAAATATTAGAAATTCAATTAGAAATTACAGCTTAAGAGAAAAAGGATTCATGTATAATGTGTAAGATGGTGGGATGGTGGGGTGATTAAATGACATACAGAGGAAGGAGCACCCAAAAGATTTACACATCCTCCCACCCTGAGTCAGAGAGCAGCTTGAAGGGGTCTGCATGAAGATTGTGCCAAGCACGGGAGGGCCTCTGTCTGGGAGTCAGGGCGGTGCTCCAGGTGTCTGATACTAGAGTGAAGGGAAGCATGGCATTCAGAGAGGTACCTGCGGAGGTGTCTCTGGAAGGTGAGAGGAGAGAATCTGTCAGACAGAATGATAACATGTCCCTTGAGATTCCAGTGCCCTGGTTATTCAATGAAATATTAATGTAATCTGTGGATGGGCTTTTTATAGATGAAGGTAAGGTTATTAATAACCACCTGAACTTAAAATAGTGAAATGATCCTGTATTAAGGAGGTGAGCCTCATGGAATTACATGGGCCTCTCAAAGGGAGGGGAAAGGCAGCGGAGTCATCAGGGAGATGCAGGAGAGGGGAAGCAAAAGCAGAGGTCAGACAGAGTTACTGCGCAGTGGTTCTCAACCTTCTGGCCCTTTAAATACAGTTCCTCATGTTGTGACCCAACCATAAAATTATTTTCATTGCTACTTCATAACTGTAATGTTGCTACTGTTATTAATCATAATGTAAATATCTGATATGCAAGATGGTCTTAGGTGACCTCTGGGAAAGAGCCATTCGACCGCCAAAGGGGTCACGACCCACAGGTTGAGAACCGCTGGCCTAGGGCTTGGTCCACTGTTGACAGCATGGAGGTGAAGGAGAGGTTCCGTGGCTGTGAAATGAAGGTGGCATCATGCAGGTGGAAGACTGACTTAGCCAACAGCCAACAAAATCTCAGAGACCTCAGTCCTGAGGTCTGATACTGAATTCTGTCAACAACATAAAGAAGAGTGGGAATTGATTCTGCCTTAGAGTTTCCAGAAGCCCCTCCCCTGAACCGGCCCAGTCCTGACCGGCTGATAGGAGTAGGCCAGCCGGCCAACCTCTCACTCTCTCCTCCTCCCAACAGGCCCAGCCACGATCTGCCCCAATTGGGGCCAGGCCAGCCAGACCCCACCCATGCATGAATTCATGCACTGGGCCTCTAGTCCTAATATAAGAATACAGTACTCCTCAAATTTTGTTTCAAGACTTATTTGTTTATAAGTTTTAGATGTAGAGGATTTTATTGATTAGAGACTTTATAATTTATTAGAAATAAGCTAAATCATAAATTTTGGTTTCTATTAACTACCATATCCTCAAAGATATTTAAAACCAAACTTTTCACAACCATTTCAATAGCTAGCTTCAATCTTTTACCTTCTGTTTTCCTCACGTACCTTCATATAATCCCAGCAAACATTGTCCCTACTTCACATAATTGTGAAGGTAACACACAAAATATTTAGATAGTTAGAAAATAGTTTTTAGAAAAGTAATGACATCTTGTTTTTTTAGTTATTAAAAGCTGAAGTAGGCTAATTTTTGAGGTGAGAATAAAATACTTATAAAACATGTTTATTCATATATTGGGAGATTAGTATTTGGGTGCACAAAACTGTGATATGGCTTTAAAAAAACAGTTCTTATTTTAACTATTGCATTCCACACTGGAATGAACAACGGAGCAACACTTTCTATTATTTTTAAGTTTATCTCGAGCACTTTCTCCCTTTGTTAGCTGGTTCATCATCCTTAGCAATGTGTAGTGTGTGCACTGGACTGGGCAGTCTGATGTGAGTTTTCATCTGGTTTAGTTGATTCAGAATTTACCTTTATTCTTCTAAACCCAATCTTGACACTTTGTACCATTGTACAAAGAGTTACTAGCCTTTTGGATAGTGCAGTCAACTGAGTCTTTTTTAAAAGACTTTATTTCATTCTAGCATGTTATTGCCTTCTCCACCTGACTGGGTGCATATTGCTACTGCCTTTTGTTGAATTCTCTGGGAATTGGGCTGTGAGAGCTCTCTGTATGAAGTTCTACTGCTGGCCTGTTAATACATAAATGTTGTTGTATCTTGCAGCTATAAACCTATGATCATTCTTACAATAAAGGACTATGTAATCTTAGTATAACCAAAAGCAAAAATGTTCATTTCTTGCTTATTTGAACCTATTGTATTTTTATCAGTAGTAAAATTATGCAAAAGATCACTCCATGATACCATGTAAAATGTATACTCTATGGGTTTACAAAAGCTAGATTCCTAATTTTAAATATCATACTTTTCTATTTCCCTTAACATTTTCTATGCCAATGACCTCAATCTGTGACTATGGGAAAACCAACAATCTTAAGAAAGTTATTGATCAGAGATAATGGACTTGTAACACATACAACTAAGATTTTTAGAAACTAGTAAAATTATCCTACTACATTATAACTTTAAATTTTATGTTTCCTGTGGATATAGCCTAGTTTTCTTCCTTTCTTTCCCAAACTCCGTAAAGATGTGTAGCCCTGACACTTTTTTTGCTTATCCTTTGACCCACATATTTGATAGTATCTTTCTCTCTTGTCTTCTTTCTTGTACCATTTTCAAAATTGCTTTCAAGGTTTGAAAACCTAACAATTCTATATTCTTTTTACATGCCCTTTCTTTAAGGCTTTTATGTGGAAAGTGGGTTAGAGTTAGGTTGTTGTATTAGTAAACAGCATGAATGTTGAGTAAATGGGTTTAAAACCAGTCTCTTCCTTATAAGCTGTGATATCTTAGATAAGCTAAATAACCATTCTGCACTTCAATGTCTTCATGTGTGGAATAGGGGTTATTATAGTATCTACCTCATGGATGTTGTGTGATTATGCATAATGCAATTAAAATGTACATATATTGCATAGTAATTAGTAAGTGTCCTAAAAACTACTAATTTTACTGCATATAAATTATTTTTTGATTTCTACAGCCCCTATTTATTGGTGCAGTGATTCTCAAGAGAAGGACATTTTGCTTCTGAAGAATATGTTGCAATATATGGGGACAGATTTGTCACAACTTAGTGGTGGAGGGGAGGGGTGGTATATCATCTAGTTGTAGAGGCCAAAAGTGCTGCTAAATGTCCTACTATACGGGACAGTCCTCCATTAAAAAGAACTATTCAGCCTAAAATGCTAATAGTGCCAAGACTGAGATACCCTGGTCTAATACAATATGTAAAACTGAAATGATATGATTAGTAGAAGAATCTTACAATGAGAATGGCTCATAAAAATCACTAAAATTATTTAAGGTGTGTATATAGTTTAAATATATTCAAGATGATGTAAGAAAGTTATCCTTTATCAAGGAAAGTGAGCAAAGGTGTAATTTTGGTTTATCTATTTCTCTAAGGCATTAGAATGCATAAAACTTATGTGTGGTGGCTTAATAAATGGTGAAATAGTCCTTCCTGTAGAAGTGATGAGCATCTCAAACCCTCCCAGGAAAAGTTTTCAAATAGAGCTTTCAAATGATGCCCAGAAAAAGATCATTGGATTTGATTAAGTAAACTTGAGGGAATCATTTTAGAAAAATGAAATATAATTTCTCGTGTATGATTGCATTAAGGAATTGAGTGAAAATTATATTTTCTAAAAATTTGTCAATTCAGGTAAGCAAATTAATGGAGCAGTATCATGAAAAGATGTTAGCATAAGAAATGACTTTTAAACCATTGTCATTGGATGGATAGGTCCTGTTGGTATCCAATCCAGACTTACTTTGAATGGTAAAAAAACAAGACCACATTGAAGTACCTTGGAGATGAAAGTGACATAAATATTACAGTGACATAATTCAGACAATCATTAAGAATTTAGAGAAATTCCAGTTACTCATAATGTAGCACAATTGCCTCCTTCTCCATTAGAGGAATTATCTATAATTGAATCCCCATTGCACTTTGTTCCTATGATTTTTATTACATTATGAAACATAGTTTTATTATTGTACAAATAGTGCCTCTTTTCAAATATATGTTATGCTCTTTGGGGTCAAAAATATCTTTAAATGCATATACTGTACTGTAAATTTTAGTCAGTAAGTGCACTTTTTAATATATTAAATTTTAAATTTATAGTTAATTGAATAAATTATCTTTTAAATATAATATCTGGAAAAAGCACATAATGGTAATTCTCATCGATTATTGCATATGAAAATTAAAAATGCATTGATTTATAAGAATAGATCTCATAATTTATGCTTTAAATTTATGCTATTTATTCTGCATTTGTTGTGTTTTCTAAAAATTCATTTTATGAACTTGTTTTTTATCAGATGACAATTATTAAATTTCGTTGCAATTTCATTTTATTCAGGGTTTGTCATTTTTATAGTGAAAATAATTCCCTCTAACTCATATCAACTCAAACAAAGTTATGTCAAATCATATTCAATTCATTTGTGATTTCAGAGTCGTGACTATGGTAAAACACTTGTTCTCAAAGCATAAAAATTATATTTTAATATAATATTCACTACTAGAGTATTTTGATTGTTATGAGAATTTAGTCTATTTGAATACAATTCTCTCAACTCCCTTGCAATAAAAAATACTCAAATCAATTGCAATGACCTTTGCACATTCATTAAAACTCATTAGACTCACATGCATATTAATATAAGAAACACAATTTCCATTTCAGTGTGCAGTTTCAGGAGCTCTACAATTTGAATATTGTAAAGTAGCTAAAATGCTATGTCATTGCCCCGATTAATCCAAATGAAAAAGAATGGGTCCACAAAAAAATAACTCATTTTAAGGTAAAATTATTCATTGATATATGTGCATGCACAATAAATTGTTTAAAATACATTACCATTGGAATTTTTTATGGTTAGGACACATAAGAAGGATGCTAGGGTACCAATGTCTACCTGAGTCATTTATCTTTCAATTCTGTAAATGTCATTTTCTCAGGCAGGCTATTTTTGACTCCTCGATCTAAATATTAATTTCTATATGCAATCATTTTTGTTTGAATAATATTTATTCAAAAGAACTATCAAAATCTGTAATAATGTATTCATTTTTCACATATAAATATTTATTTATATGATACTCCTTTCTCACACAGCTACCTTCTATTTGAACTGTAAACTCTATGATAATGGAAATACAGTAACATTTTTTCACAAAACAACTTGGTGAATCCTTGCATTCAAAATATTGTTGTAGTATGAACACAAGAACAATAAAATGAAGATAACTGAAGAAAGATTACCCAGAAGCAAAGGGAAATGACAAAGGATTATAAATAATCATACAAAATTATGATAGAATTTCATGTTATATAATAATTTAAACATATGAACATTTAAGCATGATGAGTGAAAATGAAAAAACAATAAAATAGAAAAATGTTTCTGATGTATAAGATAATTTTTGAATCTATAGATCTAAGAGGCTACATAGTAAGCTCTAAGGGACTCATTGCCTCGCAGGAAAAATTGATGAAAATGTAAAACCAGGAAGCCTGGTCAAAATCTGATATATTTATTTAAGATCAAGATTAAGGAAATTCTCTAACTAAAAGAAAGACCAAGTTCTACACATGTCTATGGTGGTGGGCATTAATAACAATAATAAGAAGAATGAGAATAAGAAGGTATTTTTATCTACATTAGAAAATTCAAGGAGGAAATAGAGTTTGATGAATTGAAGAAGGAAATAAGCTTTGTTCTTACAGTAAAAAATAAACAAATAAATTATTATCCGATTATAGTAAAATGTAATAAAAGTTAAATGATAGAATAAAAAATAATAATAATTGCAAAAACTCAGTTTTTTACACTTGGATCAAGTAAATATACCAGCTTTATGAAAATATGCTGTCAAATAGCAAATTAATAGTCAGCACTAATGGGTATTGTATAAAAATGCTGCAATGGGAAAATAGCCAAAGAGGAAATTGATAGGTCATTTCAATATATGAGTTTTATGTCTGTGTGTGTATGTGTAGTTGTGTTACAAAATATTGGATAACATACATTACATTTTTACCATAGTTATAACTAGGAATTGGGATATTGGGTAATTATACTTTCCTATCACATTTCAATCACCATCTGAATTTTTTTAAGTGAACATGTTTCTCTTTTGCAATTTTAAAAGCAAAATACTATTTTCATATTTTAAATGAATAGCAAAACTGAGACTCATATATATATTTTATGTTATTTTTTAAATGTATTTTATTTATTTCAGAGAGGAAGGGAGAGGGAAAGAGCGATAGAAACATAAATGATGAGAGAGAATCATTGATTGGCTGCCTCCTGCACGCCCCTTCCTGAGGATCTAGCTCACAACCCAGGCATGTGACCATGACCGGGATCAAACCAGGGACCCTTTAGTCTTCAGGCCGACACTATCCAGTGAGCCAAACCAGCTAGGGTCATACATATGTTTTAAAAACATTCTCAAATAAAGTCAGTTTGCTTTATATAGACAACATTAAATCAGCTGACAACAAAAGCAAGAATAGTATTTTAAATTTTTATTTTTTTTCACATTAAGGCTTATAATGAACTAGAGGCCTGTTGCATGAAGAGATTCATGCAATAGGCCTTCCTTTCTCCTGGCTGCCAGCATAGGTTTTACTCCAGCACCCAGGACCCAGGCCTTTGCTTCGGCTGGAGCTGCCTTCCGTCTTCCGTCTTTGCTGCTCTGGCTCATCTTCAGTCTTCCCTCCACCTCTTGGAGCCTACGTATGCAAATTAACCACCATTTTGTTTGTGGTTAATTTGCATATTGCACTGATTAGCCAATGGGAGGCGTAGCAAACGTACGGTCAATTACCGTGTTTGTCTATTATTAGATAGGAGGATATTGTGTATATATATATATATATATATATATATATATATATATATATATATTTAATAAGAGAACATTTATTTGGGAAGTCACAGAGGTAGAAGAGGTAATTTATAGAAGAAATGGGCTTAGGAAACAAATTATAGAGGTAATGGAAGGGCCATTGGAGCTTAGAAGTGAGGAAGGTAAAGATGAGGGGTTTGAGGAGAGGGAAGGGAAAGGCTGAGGCTCAGGAGGGAAAGCTTGCTGGCTAGGTCCTCTGTGCTAAGGGTTTGAAGGGTGCAGATTTTAGGGGAGGTCCAAGGGGAAATTCTCAATAGAATAGTCAGCAGCTTTCCAGGAGTATCCTTTCAGGGAGTATCCTTTCACTGACTGATTGATTGGCACCAGGCAGGGGATCATTATTCACTGCAGCTGGTCCTGAGGTCAGCTTTGGCTTTGCTTATCTGGTTTTCCTGCTCTTCTGGGCCTAGAGCTGAAATACAACTGATGCCTAAATGTTATTTCTAGGGAGGAAAAGGTCAAGGAGTCCAAACTTTACTACCATTGAAATTCAAGGTCATGTCATAAATGAAACAACATAATATCAAAATAAATGTTAAAATCTCAAAATATTGAGAGAATTTTTTTTTTTATGTAGGCAAATCTTTACATTCAAAATATCCACATGGAGTAGAATTTTTGTTTTACACTCATTAACTTTTAAGTAAAAATGATAGAAAACCCTACAACCACTGTGAAAGCACATTTACTATTTTTAAATTATTTATAGCTTTATAAAGATCATTTGCTTTTAGAGTACTTTAGAAAAACTTAAAAATGCAATATTGAAGAGCTCTTTTTAAAACATTTGCTTCATAATAGCTTTAAGATAAAAACACAATTTAATACAACAAAGAAACTTACAATTTGTTATACAAGGGTTTGCAGACATTTTTTTTCTTTTAAATATTTCTGTGTTTGAGTGTGTGTGAATGTTAATGTGTAATATGGATGCATTTTTAAATACATTTTAATGTTCTCTGGTTATTTGAGCAGAGAAATCTGGAAACCTCCCTTTGTAATGAAGAATAGATATTTTTCATTTCTAAAACTAAGATTAACATTAAGGATTAAAATATCACATCTATTCAGTAGTATTTAAAAATAGTGACATGGTCCCAATTATTAATTTTAGAATATCATACCATTAGTGATTCATCAGACTTCTGTGAATATTTCCCTATAAAATGTTTGAGTTCTGTAACAGGTGATCTCTGTGATTCAGTAGTCATCTGACCAAGGTTGAATAAGGCCTTTGATTAGGTCATCAAAAGTCTTAACTGAGTTATTTTATGTAAAATATTTGCATCTCTCCAGATCATTAAAAATACATATGTAGGCCATACATTGTATCTATCTATATCTATATCTATATCATCTATCTATATCATCTACATCTATATCATCTCTATCTATCTATTTTTAGAATTAACAACTTTTATCATTTCTGCAATATTGTCCTCTTTCAAAGGTCTAGATTTTTAAGCAGCTAAAAATAGCCAAGGAATAGAATATTTTTGGACATTTCTTTCTCTATATACTTACTCTCTATCATTCATTTAGCCAGTCTCCTTGGATCTAGTTCTATTTACTCCAAAATCAATCGGTAAAATTTATTCCTTATAATTGCCTCAAAGCTCTAGGCACTTCATAACAAATATGGGTTGGCAGCTACATCTTGTCTAAAAGACAGTCATGCTCATGGTGCAAATTGGAGCTACCACCACCAATCAAATTGTCAAATCAACTCACTAAATGCAAGATCTTGCCAGTGTTAAGTTTTACTAATAATATCAAGGATACAAGCAATGAAATAACATAATTGAAGCAGAGATTGAAGTCTGGGACAGCCGGACTGGCACTTTAGGTACTTCCTTCTGACATCAGACACATGTTCTCTGGCCCATAGTAATATCCTATATAATAAAGAGGTGATATGCAAATTGATTGTAATGCCATCGTACAAGATGGCCACCCCCATATGGTCACAAGATGGCCTCCGCAAGATGGTGGGCAGGGGAGGGCAGTTGTGGGGGATCAGGCCAGCAGGGGAAGGCAGTTAGGGGTGACCAGGCCAGCAGGGGAGGGCAGTTGGGTGATCAGGTTGGCAGGGGAGGGCAGTTGGAGGTGACTGGGCCTGCAGGGGAGGGAGGGCAGTTGGGGGGGACCAGGCCTGCAGGGGAGGACAGTTAGGAGTGACCTGTATGGCAGGGTAGGGCAGTTGGGGGCAATCGGGCTGGCAGGGAGCAGTTAGGTGTTGATCAGGCTGGCAAGGGAGTGGTTAGGAGTGATCAGGCTGGCAGGCAGAAGTGGTTAGGGGCAATCAGGCAGGCAGGCAAGTGGTTGGGAGCCAGCAGTCCCGGATTGTGAGAGGGATGTCCAACTGCCCCCGAGGGGTCCCAGATTGGAGAGGGTGCAGGCTGGGCTGAGGGGCACGCCCCCCCATACACAAATTTCATGCACCAGGCCTCTAGTATAGTTATAAATTCTAAGTAAGGTTTTTGTGTCACCTTATATGATGGAGATCATTTGGGTTATCAAACAACTCCATTTTATAGCTAGAATGGTAAAATACTTGCATCACATGTTTTTTTAGACACTCAGGTCATAAATCCACAGATGGTGGTTTGTTTCCTGTCAGTAATACTAAACCATGGACATCACACTGTTAGATTTCCATAGATAAGAAATTCTGCCCAGCAAAAAACATTAGTCTGTACTGGGTGATACAATTAAGGACAGGATTAGACTGGGTCAGCTGCTTTCTTCTCCATGAGGATATCTCCTTTCTAATAAGAGTAGACATGGGTCATAGCTTTGCTGCTTTAACATTGTTCTTTACAGGTGAGCTAGTATATCTAATTGTAGGATAAAATATTTGCAGCATACTTACTCACACACCTTTGTGCATTCTCCAGAAAGCTTTATCAATGTAAAAAGTAATATTTTGATTTCCATATACCTGATCTTTAGGCTATCTCTAACAATAGTTTTTTCCATTACTCCAATACTGTATGTCTAAAAAAAACTCATTTTCACCGCATATAAAATTCTTCCACTATAATCTGTTTGATATGTCTGCTGCTTCAAATAATGATAATTTTTTGCTAGTCACTAAAAAAAGAATTACAGGATTATGAAATACACTTTATGGATATACATAATCAAAGTCTAATAAACTTTGTAGTTTAACTATCAAGTATATTAAAAGGTTTTCACAAATTCAAAAGACTTGACAAATAATTTATAGCTTTATTCTATTTACATTATCTGAAGAACATTACTCATTTACAATACAATTTAATTCCTACATATTGTGATTGCTGTGCTCATATGATGGTTGAAAGCTATTATGTTATTAACTAATTCTTATTCACATTTCTATATGTGGATAAATTTGTTCACTTTTCTGGAAAATGTAGATATCATTTAGTATACAGTGTAATGAAATTAATATCTTTCAGGCTTCATTTGGTACTACAACTTATTTCACATTATATCTTCTCCCAATGTAATCTGCAGTTTTCTAATTTCAGTTAGATATTGTAATTACAACACACAACTCATATTTAAAAGTTAATAGAGTGAAATAGCTCACATTAGAATCCAGTCCTGTCTAAGGGACCCAGAGCTCCACCAGGGGCTCAGACTACATCTGAGTCCCAGATATTCATCCCAAGGCCCAGATGTCCATTCTGGGGCCCAGACCTCAAACACAGAATTCAGTCCTGTATCAGGGGCCTAGACTCCATCCATTGTCCCAGGGGTGGGCAAACTTTTTGACTCAAGGGCCACAATGGGTTCTTAAACTAGACCGGAGGGCCGGAACAAAAGCATGGATGGAGTGTTTGTGTGAACTAATATAAATTCAAAGTAAACATCATTACATAAAAGGGTACGGTCTTTTTTTTTTTTTTAGTTTTATTCATTTCAAACGGGCCGATCCTGCCCATGGGCCGTAGTTTGCCCACGGCTGGTCTAGACCATCATCCCATGACCCAGAGGTCCAGGCAATGACCCAGACCTCCACTCAGGACCCAGTCCTCCCGCTGGGGCACAGCATTCTATCCCCGGTCCAGAGCTCCATCCCAGGACACAGACCTCCTTCCGGGGTTCAGATCTACACCCAGATCCAAGCCTTCATGCCAGGGCCCAGAAGTCCAACCCGTGGCCCAGACCTCGAACCCATCATCCAGTCATGTATCAGGGGCCCAGACCTCCATCCTGGGCTCACACCTACATCCAGGTAGAAGACTTTCAGGCTGGGCCAAGAAGTACATCCCAGGACACAAAACTCAAACCCAGGATCTAATTCTGTACCAGGTTCCCAGACCTCCATCCTAGTCCCAGACATGCATCTGGGGACCAGAACTCAATCCAGCACACGGAGCTCCTTCCAGGGCCCAGGCCTCCAACCAGGGCTGAGACGTCCATCCCAGCTGCCAGACCTCCATTAGTGGCTCAGACCTACGTCTGGGTCCCAGACATTCATGCCAGGTCGCAGACATCCATCCCATGGCCCAGACCTCAAACCCATCATCCAGTCCTGTATCAGGGGCCCAGACCTCCATCCCGGGCTCAGAAATACATCTGGGTCCCAGAACTTCAAGCCTGGCCCAGAAGTACAACCTGGGACACAAACCTCAAACCCAGGGTCCAATTCTGTATCGGAGGCCCAGACTTCCATCTGCGTCCCAGACCTTCAAGCCAGCGCCCAGAAGTCCAACCCAGATCCCGGACATCGAACACTGAATCCAGTCCTGTATTAGGGGACTAGACCTCCATCTATGGTCCAGACCTCCATTTCATGACCCAGAGGTTAAGTCTAAGACCTGGACCTCCACCCGGGGCCCAGATGTCCATCCCACAACCCAGCCCTCCCTCTACCACATAGCCTTCCATCCCCGGCCGAGACCTCCATCCCAGGACCCAGACCTCCATCCAGGGCTCAGACCTACATCCAGGCCCCAGACTTTCATGCCAAGGCCCAGAACTTGACCCCGGGACCCTAACCTCAAACTCAGATTCCATTCCTATATCAGGTGCCCAGAATACCATCCGGGGCCAAGATCTCCACTGGGGCTCAGACGTACACCCGGGTCCCAGACCTTCAGGCCTATCCCAGAAGTAAATCCTGGGAGCCATACTTCAAACCAAGAATCCAATTCTTATCGGGGGCCCAGACATCCACCCCAGTCCCAGACCTTCACCTGCAGCCCAGACCTCAATCCCAGGACCCCACCTCCCTCTAGTTGCCATATGTACATCCCAGTTGCCAGACCTCACATCTACATCTGGGTCCCAGACCTTCATGCCAGGACCCACATGTCCATTACTGGGCTCAGAACTTGAACCCAGAATTGAGACCTGTATCAGGGGCCCAGACCTCCATCAGGGGCTCAGACCTACATCCATTTTAAGAGGTTTAAATATGTGCAGTTCACATACTCCAGGAAAAAAAGAGCTTTTGAAAGATTTGAATCCTATCAGAATATTTGAACTGAAAATTAAGTATAAACAAACATCTCAGTAATGTAAATGCTCAATCTTCATTTTTCTAGTGAATGTCAACTTGTAGTATAATATGCTGCCTACTAGTGACAGATGTTAAGGAAATATCAAAACATGTCACAAGTTAATATGTCTAATTTTTTTCCTATTTGCTGGTTTTTACAAGTGTATAGAATATCTCCGAATTAAAAAAATTAAATACAATTTTAATTTGGTTTCTTTGGCCTAAATGTTGTAACCCATTTATATGTTTACTGGATATCAAATACTTCTATAATCCTTATGTGATATTATCCTATCTAATAAAAGAGAAACATGGTAATTAGCGTACGACCACTACCCTTCCCATTGGCTAATCAGGGCGATATGCAAATTAACTGCCAACAAAGATGGTGGTTAACCGCCAACAAAATGGCGGTTAATTTGCATACATAGGCGCAATGATGGGAGGCCATAGGGGAAGGATGGTGATTGGAAACACAGGTGGCAGGCAAGAGCCGGGAGGCACTGCCCCTGGCCCTGAATCGGAGAACCGGCCGTCTTTGCCTGCCCCCCTGCCAGTGATCAGAGAAGCCAGAGCAGGGCACGGAAGAGGGCAGCGCCCGCCTCTTCCCTGGCCGCCCCTGCCAGGGATGAGCAACCAGAGATCCCACAGCAGGAAAGAGGGGCCTGCAGCCAGCCCCCCTGTGCGCCTGCCCCTGGGTCGCTGCGGCGATCAGGGAGCAGGAAAGAGCAGCCTCTAGCCAGCCCCCATGTGCGCTTGCCCCTGGGTTGCCACGGCAATCATGGAGCAGGAAAGGGGGGGCTTTAGCAAGCCCCCCTGTGCACCTGCCCATGGGATCGCCCGGGAGATCATGGAGCAGGAAAGGGCGGCCTGCAGCCAGCCCCCCTGTGCGCCTGCCCCTGGGTCGCCGCAGTGATCACAGAGCAGGAAAGGGGGGCCTGCAGCCAGCCCCTGTGTGCCCCTGCCCCTGGGTCGCTGCAGCGATCATGGAACAGGAAAGGGGGGGCCTCTAGCCAGCCACCATGTGCGCCTGCCCCTGGGCTGCCGCGGTGATCACGGAGCAGGAAAGGGGGGCCTGCAGCCATCCCCTGTGTGCACCTGCCTGCCCATGGGATTGCAGATGGGATCCCACAGCAGGATAGGGCAGCCTGCAGCCAGCCCCCCTGTGCGCCTGCCCCTGGGTTGCCCTGGTGATCCCACAGCAGGAAAGGGGGGCCTGCAGCCAGCCCCTGTGTGCACCTGCCCCTGGGTCGTTGCTGCGATCCCAGAGCAGGAAAGGGTGGCCTGCAGCCAGGCCCAGTGTGCGCCTGTCCCTAGGTCGCTCTGGCGATTCCACAGCAGGAAAGGTCGCCCCACCCTGGTCACAACTCAAGGGAGAGTACAACATGCAGTGGAGGCCAGGAGCCTGAGAGATCAACAGAGAGGGGCACCTCCCAGGTGTGGCTGGGGGCAGGCCCCCAGCAGACACACACACACACAAACACACACACGGGATGCCTGCACGGAGCCTCTGCTGCCAGACTGTGGCCATCAGTAGGACATCCACTGAGGGCTCCCGGACTGAGGGGCTGGCTTGGCTGAGGGAACCCCATCCTCCAGTGCACGAATTTTGTGCACCGGGCCTCTAGTCTATATAATAAAAGCATAATATGCTAATTAGACTGGATGGCCGAACAGCAGAATGACCATCCGGATGACCTTCTGGATGAAGCTAGGGTTGCGAGGGCCTATTCCATTGCATGGATTTCATGCATTGGGCTCTAGTAATTTATAATAAGACATATATTTGGTCTTTGTCCTGTTTTGTCACAAAATTCCTAAAACCCTTGGAATTTCTTAAGTGATAACAATAACAAAGGTGATTTAAAAGCCTCTTTAACCACACCTGAGTTGACCATATAATTAGAGGGTTGGAACTTTCAGTTCCCCACCCTGACCTCCAGTGAGAGATCAGGAGAAGGCCTGAAGATTGACTCAATCTTCAGTGACCAATGGTTTAATCAATAATCCCTATGTGATGATGCCTCCATAAAACCTCAGTCTTATAAAAAACAAACAAATAAAAAAAACCCTCAGTCTTATAAGGGTTTGGAGAGCTTTTGGGTTGGTGAACACCAGGAGATGGGAGGAGAGTGATGAGCTAGGAGAAAGCATGGAAGCCCCTCACCTTTTCCCCATACCTTGTCCTATGCATCTCTTCCTTCTGGATGTTCCTGAATTATATTCTTTTTTTAAAAAAATATATATTTTATTGATTTTTACAGAGAAGAAGGGAGAGGGATAGAGAGTTAGAAACATCGATGAGAAAGAAACATCGATCAGCTGCCTCCTGCACACTCCCTACTGGGTATGTGCCCACAACCAAGGTACATGCCCTTGACCGGAATCAAACCTGGGACCCTGAGTCCGCAGACTGACACTCTATCCACTGAGCCAAACCAGTCAGGGCAATATATTCTTTTATAATAAATTTTTCATAATAAAAATATAATGTTTATTGAGTTCTTTGAGCCCCTCTAGCAAATTAATCAAACCTAAGGAGGAAGTTGTTCCAATCTACAATCCATAGGTCAGAAGCCCAAGTGCCAACCTGAACTTGAGATTGGCACCTAAAGTGGGGTGTGGGCAAGTCTGAGCCCTATGACTGACTGATCTCTTAGCCTACCATCTCCAAGTGAACAGGATTAGGGTTGAGTTGTAATGTAGGACATGCAGCTGATTTTTGGACCACTGCCTGGTGGTGTGGGGACACTCCTTCCTCCCCCCGACACTAGAATGGGTACTAAAATCATATCACCTACATAGAGCATTTTCCATTGTCCTATGAAAATATGCACCATGACATCTCCTGGAAATATATTTTTAGTGTGATAAGTTATCATGCACCACGTTGTTCTTAAATGAGTTGGACGAAAACAAAAATAACAACACAACACAACTTTTCTTTTTGACCAATTTATCAATTGAAAAGAAAACCTTATAAGCAGTAAAACAATCATATATAATTATGTATGAATAAATGCATTCTTTGTAAATGACTGCAAAGGAAATGTGAGTTTTCACTAGGTTATAGTGTTTAAAAAATATGAAGTCCACATTAGGTAAACAAGATTTTTTTATTCAATTTTTTTCCATACAAGATTAAGTTGTTATGGATTTTCTAAACTGAGAGTGAATCACATTAAGTCTGATCAAATTATTGTTTGGATATAAACATTTAGGTTTTTTATAAAAGACAAACAGTGATAAAAGATTCTCAAAGCATGACATCTCAATTTAAAACAGCATTTAAGGACAGGAGATTCTAATGCAATTTTACATTCTTATCTGTCTCAATTCTTATAATTTCACGTAGTAGTAAATTTATAGCATAAGTTACTCAACTTTATTCCAATTATACTATTGTAAGTAACCAATAAAATAGCAAAAGACTTGACATAAATGTAAATTAAAATATATCAGTCATTGTTCTCTAGAGAAACAGAACCAATAAGATATAGTGTGTATCTATATCTATCTATCTATCATCTATCTATCTATCTATCTATCTATCTATCTATCTATCTATCATCTATTTATCTATCATCTATCTATCATCATCTATCAGATTCACTCTAAGGAATTATCTCACAGGATTATATAATTTGACAAGTTAAAAATCCATAGGGCAGGACAGCATGGTGGAAACTCAGCCAGAATTCCAATGTTACAGTCTTGAGGCAGAAATCCTTCTTTGTGAAACCTCAAGGTTTGCTTGTAAGTGCTCCAACTGATTGGATGAGGCTTATCCATATTATGCAAGGTAATCTGCTTTACTTACAGTCACCTTCTTGCAAATGTTCATCACATTTACAAAATACCCTTCACAGATGTTGTCCAGGGAACATCTAAACATCGACTGATCTGAAAAAGTTTTCTGAGCACTAACCTTGACACTTCAAGTACACTAAGGGAGAGGGATGGGACGTTTTGAGAGGCACTGAAATTCTATCTGGTTTGGTTTTTGGAGTGGAAGTTTAAAATTGTTAAGAAAACACATTTTCAGAATGACATTAGAACTGTTATGAGACCTGCTTTCCTCACAGTGCGACTGACTATTTGTATGAAATTATAATATGCATGTGAAAGTTATTATTATAATTTTAGTAGTAGGAAAAAAGAAATCCTAGCCCAAAGGAATTTATAATCTAATAGCAGAGTACTGAAAAACATAGAATACCCTTGAACAGGTTTAAGTTTAGAATCAAGGATAGCTGTTTTGTAACATTCACATTTCTAAAATTTCTCAAAGCTATGAGTCAACTTAAAATATATTCCCTTTTTCCAAATCTCAAATTTAAAAATCCAAGAAAATTGTCTGGTTGCTCTTATTTCTATTTTGTTTTATGCACTTGAAAATTTTTAAAAATTACAATGAATATTTGACTTTTAAAAGAACTTTACATTGATTTGAGACAAACTTTGCCAAAATACAATTTTTTTCCCTGTAGCCATTTAATTACTCTTACCTGATTAGTCGCCTTCTACTTTATTCTCCTTAAATATTCTGTATGTCATCTCTTGAAACTCGTCAATACCATTTAACATGGAAATAACAGGCGCGTCTCGGCACGTTGGCTGGTCTCCAGGGAACATTTTCTTTTATTGCATTGTATACCATCGCATGGTCTTTACTGTGGATTCACATGAAATGTGCCTGATAATTTCACTGGTTATGACATTCTCCTCCTGCGGGGAAGGGACTGCCTTGCTGTGATAACAAGCAGCATATACTAGTACTTTCCACTCTGAACTTCGAAGGATGATTTTCTGACAACTGATGCTGAAGATGCATCATTAACACCTGGCTAAAATTGCTTAATTGCATTTTTAAGGGAATTCAGAATATGTCACCTTCCTTTGAAAATTAAGGCTTAATTTATACTTGATGAAATCTCTCAAATATATTTTAGAAAACAAATCATTCTTTATGTTTCTTAAAGTGTATAGCCACGCAATCTAATCATGGAATCTATAATAATAAAAACGTAATATGCTAATTAGACCGGATGTCCTTCTGGGCGACCTTCCAGACCAAGCTGGGGCTGTAAGGGAAGCCTGGGTCCCACTGCCAGAGGGAAGCTGGTGCCAGAAGCCAGGGGAGGGAAAGCCTACTCTTGCATGAATTTCATGCATTGGGCCTCGAGTTTATTAATAATATGCCTTGTATTTATTGAATAATAAATTAAAAACTTTGATTTTTCTTTATATTTTATGTAGTTAAGAATATTGCCTATGCCTTGTGTATAGTTCTCTAGTAAAGATGCATGCTCAGTTATCTGAAAGTCTGTAATGTGTACTTTATTGATATAACTAAGTTTTTCAGTATCTTCACTTTAACATAGCTTACGTTTTTGAAAATACTAAAAGTAAGATACATATACTCCATAGTCAATACTATTTAATTATGTCTAATTATATTATAACTAGAGGCCCGGTGCACAAAATTTTGTGCACTTGGGGGGAAGGGGGGTCCCTCAGCCCGGCCTGTGCCCTCTCGCAGTCTGGGACCCCTCGGGAGATAACGACCTACTGGCTTAGGCCTGCTCCCAGGTGGCAGAGGGCAGGCCCAATCCCAAGGTGCAGCCTCTGATCAGGCTCAGAGCAGGGCCGATTGGGGAGTTGGGGCGCTGCCCCCTGTCATGCACAGAGCAGGGCGGATCAGAAGGTTGCAATGCTACCCTCAGTCACACTCAGGGTATGGCCGATTGGGGGGTTAGGGCACCGCCCCCGTCACACTCAAGGCAGGGTCGATGGGGAAGTTGTGGCGCCACCCCCTGTCATGCACAGAGCAGGGCCAATCAGGGGGTTGGGGCGCTGCCCCCTGTCACTCACAGGGCAGGGCCCATCAGGGGGGTTGGGACTCTGTACCCTGTCACGCACAGAGCAGGGCCGATCAGGGGGTTGGGGAGCTTCCCCCTGTCACTCACAGAGCAGGGCCGATAGGGGAGTTGGGGCACCACCCCCTGTCACACACAGAGCAGGGCGGGTCAGGGGGTTGGGGTGCCGCACCCTGTCACCCTCAGGGCAGGGCCGATGGGGAGGTTATGGCTTTACCCCATCACACACAGAGCAGGGCCGTGGGGGGGTGGGGGGGGGGCGCCGCACCCTGTCACACACAGAGCAGGGCCTATCAGGGGGTTGGGGCACCTCACCCTGTCACACACAGAGCTGCAGGGCGATTGGGGGGTTGGGGAGCTCCCCCCTATCAGGCACAGAGCAGGGCTGATCAGGGGGTTGGGGCGCCTTCCCCTGTCACGAACAGAGCAGGGTGGATAGGGAGGTTGTGGCCCACCCCCTGTCACACACTGAGCCGCAGGGTGATCAGGGGGTTTGGGCGCTGCCCCCTGTCACGCTGATCCCAGTGCTGGGAGGCCTCGTGGCTCTGCTGATCCCAGTGCTGGGAGGCATATTACCCTTTTACTATATAGGATAGAGGCCTGGTGCACGTGTGGGGGCCAGCTGGTTTGCCCTGAAGGGTGTCCTGGATCAGGGTGGGGGTCCCCACTGGGTGCCTGGCCAGCGTGGGTGAAGGGCTGAGGGCTATTTTCAGCTGGTCACACCCCCTTCAGGGTGGGGGTCACCCTTGGGGTGCCTGGCCAGTCTGGGTGAGGGGCTGAGGGCTGTTTTCAGGCTGGCGGGTGACGGAAGCTCCCAACTGCTCCTTTTTTTCTTTTTTTCTTTTTTTATTTTGGGCCAGCTTTATCTCTGAGGCTCCAGCTCTTAGGCCTCTGCTGCTGAAAGCAGGTATCTGGTTTGTTTCGATTCTATAATCAAAACAATGTATAACTCCAGCTCTGAGATCCCGGCTAGCTGAAAGCAGGTTTCTGGGGTTTTGTTTAGCTTCTATATTTGTTACAATGTTTCAAACTGCAGGCTCAGAGGCTGGCAAGGCAGGTGGGGAACGTTGGTTTCCTCCGTCATTGAAGCAAGCAAGCCTCATGTTAGTTTCAAGCTGCCTGGCTGCTGGCCACCATCTTGGCTGGTAGTTAATTTGCATATCGCCCTGATTAGCCAATGGGAAGGGTAGTGGTCATAAATTAATTACCATGTTTCTCTTTTATTAGATAGGATTATTAATAATATATTGTGTGCAAATGTCACATTAGTTTTTCCAGGAGATACAAAAGCGATTTTTTAAAAAAGGAAAAATCAATTTCATTGTTTCTTTCTTTGCCCATTACATGGTAATATGAAGGAAACAAATGACCAGGAAGGGGCACAAGGCACAAATGTCTTGTGTAATGTTGATATTTTGATGATATTGGATATTTCCTCCTTGTTATGATTGCTTTCACCTTGTCATAGACATTTTGAAAATGTTTAGCAAAGGATATTTTGTTTGTTTTAATGATTTTCAATTTTGTCACTGTTGCAAGTGATAGGCATGTTTAAATGATCCTGACAAACACATTACTTAAAAATTAAGAATAGAAAATTAGATCTTTCTAGGAAAGAGAAGCTAATATATATAGTTGATAAATTAGATATTATTTATCATACTGTTCTGTCTATGCTGCTCTGCATTTGCAGCTGTTTTATTTTGAAATCTACAAATATTTAAAAGATGCTTTTTAGTGTTTTTTTTTTCCTCTCTATGCCAACCAGGTTTTGGTAAACAGATTATGTGAGACATTCCATAGGTTCCCATATGCATTTATTGTTGTGACAAATATTTTAGGAAACTGATCAATTTTCTTAAGTAGGTCTGAGTGAGCCTTGTTGTGGTACACCGGTTCTCAACTTGTGGGTCGCGATCCCTTTGGCGGTCTAACGACCCTTTCACAGGGGTCGCCTAAGACCATCCTGCATATCAGATATTTACATTACGATTCATAACAGTAGCAACATTACAGTTATGAAGTAGCAATGAAAATAATTTTATGGTTGGGTCACAACATTAGGAACTGTATTTAAAGGGCCAGAAGGTTGAGAACCACTGTCAGGTAAAAGGTAGATAAATTGTCCTATATTTAAATACCTAAGTTCAAGAACAAAAAGAAAAGGATGTGAAGAAAATATCATCATTCCTTTACCAGTAATAATAATGTTCCTCTATACATGGATGTTATATTATCTCAAAAATAATCCTATCTGCTGTCTTCTATCTCATATAATTCAGTTTAGGTTTAGATTTCTTACACTCCATTTTCTAAGGCAGGCAATTATGGAGCTATAATACTATCAAAACTAAACCTTCAAAATCTCTCAATAAATATGATTATGAGTGACTTGTGTTATTTAATTTAGTTATAATTCACCCATTCACTTAGTTAACTCACATGAATATTTCATATGAATAATTGACATTGGTGATGGTTTATAAAAATAATAAGAGACTAATATCATTTCTCATCACTTGTACTGAAGTCATTTAATAGGTAAGTAAAGAGATTTATGGAGTATGAACAGAATCTCTTGTCTTTTTGGTGTCCTTCTTCAAGGACACATGTTCTTTAATTTAAGAAAATATTCTGTCTGGTACTTTGGCACACATTTCCATAAATTTTACTTTATTCTCTCTTTTTTTCTGTTTTACAATTGGAATGGGAAAAACCTGCACTTGAGCCATTGGAGGACAAGTAGTAACACTCACTCATCCCCACTTGTTCCCCCATATCTATGTGTGCGTGCACACACACACACACACACACAATCCAACCTGAAATTATGAGACCAGTAATACAAGTATTACTTTTTCTATAAAATGAATGACATTTAAATAAAAGCCATCGTTCCTGTTTACAAAACATCCACGACTAAAATTTTACATATCCTATCTAATAAAGAAAGAATATGCTAATTGACCCTCACACTGTTGCAAAGATGGCGGCGCCCATAGCCAATAAGGAGGGAATACGCTAATTGACTGCCCTGCCCTTAAAGATGGTGGCACCCACAGCAACAAGGAGGGAATATGCTAATAACTGCCCCACCCTCAAAGATGGTGGCACCCAGTCCCCTCAGCGCCCCCAGCCACCCAGGGCCACCTGAGGCTCAGGTAACCAGGGCTGGCTGAGGCTTGCGCTGCTGGCAGTGGCAGTAGCAGAGGTGTGATGGGAGCATCGCCTTCCCCTGATCACCAGGTAACCTCCCGCCCCTGAGGGCTCCTGGACTGTGAGAGGGGGCAGGCTGGGCTGAGGGAACCCCCCCTCCAGTGCATGAATTTTCATGCACTGGGCCTCTAATATATATATATAAATTAATATATATGAATCACTGTTCTGACACAGATCATTACTCATTATGTAATGTGTATTTCAGATAACATTGCTTTGCTATTATCCCACCAAAAAGTTTTCTAAGGATGGGCTCCCTACTATCATACACATTTCTCTAACACTGACTTGTTGATTGCTTTTCACTGCTTTCCGGAGGTGAAAACACCATCTGAAAAATTGACTACTCTATCACTTACTAGCCCCTTCATATTAGCTGACCAACTATGTTCTTTTTTCCTCTCTGAAAGTAGTAGTTCATCCTCTCTCAGTGCTTCCTAACAGTTGTAATAAAAACAAACAAATGAAAAACAAAACAAAACAGCATTCCTTGAGACATAACTAAGGTGGGCGTAGTTGGTCAGCTATTGGGAAGGGATTGCCACGTATTCATGTCTGCATGTGCTTTCTCAGGAGTTTTATTTAGTATCTCAAAAAAAGTTCACTTTATTTGATTCTCAATTATACAAAAATGTCCACTGATATTGACTTATAGATAAAAATGTTTAATTACTACAATTTTCCCCAAATTTTACAACCACCACATCTTCTATTATTTGAAGCTCTATACTTTCCTCTCCATAAAATTATTTTTAATGGCTAACCACATCTCATCTTTGGTCTTATAAAAAGATTTAGAAGAAAACAGGGAGCTAATACTGCAGACTCAAGCTCTATTCATTTTTAAGCTCTGCTGCTAGTGCAGTTTGTTAAAGGGCAGGTTGAAATGTGAACTCCGTATATTAAATTCAAAAAAACGATTCATTTGGCAAAACCATTCATGTGAAAAAATGTGTAAGCAAATGAGATGGAGTGAACCGTTTACTCAGAAGGCAAAGCTGTCACGAATGCTTCACCCATCATCTGGTTGAAAGTTTCTGCCTTTATTAATAACTCCATTATTAGAGAAAAATATCAGATATATATTTTTCTCTAATAAGGGAGTATCCCTTAACATGGAAAGATGTGCCTGGTTTAACCATGGGGTGGAAAGGGAAACTTGTGTGCTCATGAATTTGAGACGCCACAAACTTTTTAAACTCAAACAGCAATTACCTTTATCCAACTTCACCCCTGACCTCAATCTTGCCCACACTAGGCCATTTGTGCCCTACAGTCAGTGTTCTGCATGGTGGGGGAATCAAGAATTGAAAGCTTTTTGTTTCTGGAAACAAAGGGTTATAGGAACTTCCATGTGCTGTTAGCAATCAGGACTTGTGGAAACGGCCATTATAATGAAGCACTAATCAGATCATTGAGTTGGGGGAAACACGTAAATTGTTTTACATGTCTCTATTTTCATATTTCTGCTTTGTTTTGTTTTGTCTTGTGATTTGTACAGTACTTGATGGCACTTTCAACACCTCTAAATTTCAACATCACTAAACCTAAATACATATTTTAAAAGTATTATGTTACCTGGTAGTGAATGGCAATTACTAAAATGACCAATAATGTCTATTTTAAAAAAAAATGTTTACCAGATACTTTATTATAAAATTTATATATGCCATTTCATTTAATAGACATTTATTAGATAGAATATTTTACTCCCATTTTACAGATGAATAAAGTAAATATGTAAGAGGTTGACTATTCCTTCAATAAAAATGAGGTTACCCTAATATTACAGTTCATCTGTGCTTCCTCATAGATGTTTAAATAGTTGACCACATACTATATTGTAATTCAGGGCAGAAAATATTGTTTCTATTAAATGAAAATGGTTTGTGTAATAATCATTCTTAGCTACAAGCAGTCATTACCTATACAGTAAGGATAACAAAATATTCAGAAATTAAACATAAACCTATGAAAATATAAAGTACATTTTGTCCATGAAAAAAAAAACCTATTTTTGATTTTTCAAGAACAGAAATTGATTCTGATTCCTGATATGATGGACTAAAAACCAACTGGTAGGCGATCCACTGTAAAACAAAAACAATGCAGATAATGCCAAAGTTCTGGGGAGGACACAGAAGCAGGAAGACTCTGATGGACACGCACACACTTTCAGAGATGGCAAGGAGACATGTCCTGCACGTGTCTGTGGCCTTTAATCTGGATGTAAGAGCAGTCTTTGGGGCATATATTCACTACCTGCAGAATACACAAGAAGCCCAGTCTTTCTGGCCAGAAAAATAAATTTTGTAACACTCTGAAACGGGGTGCGGGGAGCGGATCCCCCCTTGCAGGTTCTTGCCTCACGAAGTTTGAAGAATAAAATTCTCAAACTAGAAGGACTTGTTAGGAAAAGGGTGGAAATTTATTGGAAGCAAAGACAGACTCCCATGCAGGGAGGGGTTCCCAAGTGTGTAGCCCACGAAGACCCTTTTTCTAAGGTTTATAAATGCTGTAGCTCTTTGTCTCTTCACGCTCCCTTCTAATTGGACCCCTTTCCCATTTTATGACCCTGTGCTTTTCTAATTGTTCACCCTTTTGCAGAATATTAGCTTCAAAGTCCAAAACCCACGTGGCTCCCTCCTCTCTCTCTCCCCTTTATTTTGCAGCATTCCTCTTATCTCTTGTGAACACGTTGCCCGCTTTCCAGCATCTGTGGACATTTCTCTATCCTATGTGAAAATATGTTTACTTTTCCCCATACTCTGTGACTTTTCTTTATCCTCTGTGAATGTATGCCTTCCTCCCCCCTTATCCTGTGGCACTTTTCTATTCTCTGTGAATGTATGCCTTCTGGCGGCTCCCAGTCCTCACCCATGCCTTCCTCCCCCATGCACCCTCTTTATTCCTGACTCCCTAAACCTGCCTATTTTGTCCCTAGAATTTCTTTTACTATGAACATTAAGAAGATTAGAGGAATTTCAGGAAAAAAAAGGAGCTAAAGAGGGAATTCCAAACCAGTTTCCACATGTTTTTAAAATAGATTTTTATTGATTTCAGAGAGGAGAAAGGAAAGGGAGAGAGAGAGATAATTATTGATTGGCTGCCTCCTGCACACCCCTCACTGGGGATCAAACCCTCAAACCAACCATGACCTCCTGGTTCATAGGTCCACACTCAACCACTGAGCTACACTGGCCGGGCTGTTTCCACATTTTGACTGAGCTTTGAACGATGGATGGAACAGATTCAAACCAGCGAAGGCAGCAGTTCTTAACTTGTGGGTCGCGACCCCTTTGGGGGTCAAACAACCCTTTCACAGGGGTCGCCTAAGACCATCAGAAAACACATATATAATTTGCTTTGTTCAATTTTTAACAATGAAAATACATCCTGCATATCAGATATTTTCATTACGATTCATAACAGTAGCAAAATTACAGTTATGAAGTAGCAACGAAAATTTTATGGTTGGGGGTCACCACAACATGAGGAACTGTCTTAAAGGGTCGCGGCATTAGGAAGGTTGAGAACCACTGAGCTAAAGAAACAGGAGCTGAACTGAGACCAGAGAAGCCACTCAAGAAATATTTCTTGCTAAAATTAAGGGGGGAATGCTGAGAAACATCACGGGACCCAGAAGCCTTACAATTTAACCTTTTCAGTATTGAGGATACAATCAAAATTAACTGAAATATGAAGAAACAAAAAATGTGACACATTCTCAAGATCAAAGAATTCTAGTTGTGTCTAGAACTGAGATAAACAAGATAATTAAGTAACAGGCAAACATCTTAAAGCACCTGTTGTAACTTTCCTCAACTGAGCATGGTTTCATTGAATGCGGATCTCAGTGGATAAATAGAGACCACAAAAGGGAGCCAAATGGACATGACTGGACCAAAAGAAAAATATTATGAATAAAATACCAAGCAAACAAAAAGCTGGGATTGAGTAAAGATCAATGCTCCTCTCAGGCTGTTATTCTTGCAGGAAAACTTGTGTAGGTCACATAAGAATGAAATGCAAATGAAACGGTGTTTCAGCCAGCATACAAGGTTTTCAGGCAAGAGCATGCTTAGTGATCTCCTGTCAAAAGAAAGCTAACATCAAAGTTTTCTCTTGCTAATTTGAGTTTTGAAGATATGCATAAAAAAGGAGTACTGTCAGAAAGGGTGAAAAAAATGTTATTGAACAAGATTAAAGAGACAAGATGATGAAGCAGTTCAGTTCTCTCATTAGTTGTATTTTAAAATTCAAGACTGAATGTACAGGTCACAATGGCCACATTCCTTTGAGTTAATAAATCTATTGTAATAACCATAACCTGCATGCCTTTTCCCATATGAACATCTGAACTTTTGCCCACATCTGTGTTCATATGAAGAATGTGCACTTATAAAAAAAATGAGGTAGCATCCTAATATCAGAATTCAAGAGTGAGACTAAATCAACTCTTGCATGATGAACGTGCTTTAAAAATAACAACAAAAAAGAAGATATACTTTATGGTATTTCAGAAGATGAATGATTCTTACAGGGTAAAAAACATTGGATAACTAAGAGTCCTGGAGATCTGCTAAACTGTCTTAGTGGATAAAATTAATGTCATCCTCGAAGATTAGTACCTAGTAATACAGCTGCCAAATGTAGAAGCATGCATTTACCTTTTCTATATTCTGAAGATTATCATTCTAATTTTGCTATTACCACCAATTTCATGATGACATATGTGCAGATATATTTTGAAGTACACTTGTAAGTATATCAATAGTGTGACTTCCTAGCCATCGTTGACTAAAACATTATTGAATTTTTAGTTCCATGTCATGGAGAAAGAATTTTTCTTGATTTCTCAGTGCTCCTTCAAAAGTTCTAGTCTTCTAAGACTCTTCATGCACCATGAGAATTGTATCTGTAGCCACGTGTGACGTTAATTACACTGATAATTTGAGGGATGATACAATCCTTTACCTCCCTGAGAAAGCCAAAGGCTTACAGCTCTAAGCAAAGGAAAATCATGTTTGTTCCACCCTTACCTATGAAATACTCGACAACTCATCTAGGCCAGGGTATCTGTCATGGCTCTTTGTGTGTTACCCACTTGGGAGTAAGCACTGGGACAAGGGAACCAACATACATATCAACTGTGGAGTAATTAATAAGTAATCCAGCTTTTATTCAAAACATCTCCTGTTCTGATAAAAATTAATGTGGATAGCCCTAGCTGGTATGGGTTGGTGGATAGCACGTCGGCCTGCAGACTGAAGGGTCCTGGGTTTGATTCAGGTCAAAGACACATGCCTAGGTTGTGGGCTTGATCCCCAGTAGGGGCGTGCAGGAGGCAGCAGATCAATGATTCTCTCTCATCATTGATTTTTCTACCTCTCCCTTCCTCTCTGAAATCAATTAAAAATATATTAAACATTTCTGCAAATTAAAAAGAATAAAAATTAATGTGAATAAAATTAATAAAGATGTATATTAAAAACCCAATATAAAAATATTGTCAAAATATCCACCAGAAAAATGATACCAAATAACTTTCTTACCAAATTGTCAGGAGTGCACATGACACAAATATAATCTAACCTATTAATATATTTAATGGTACATAATATATAATATATCCATATACTTAAATAATAATATATTTAATATATTGAATATATCTGGGTCCAGGATATCTCTATATCTATTCCAGTTTGGCCTCTTTTTGGCTTTCTTTTTTTTTCCTCCCTGGTTCATTTTTCACTATTTACTCTTTTCAAAGAAATTCTGTGTGTGTGTATGTGTGTGTGTGTGTGTGTGTGTTTCTAATTATTCTGCATTTTTCCTAGATGGGAGGATTAGAATAACTGAGTTCCCCCATCACATGAATAAAAGGAAACAGAAGTTAGATTACTTTCAATGTTATTGCTTAAAATGTTGCAAGAAAATTGTGAATTTCTATGAAGACACAGGCAAAAGAGGGGTGTTACTCTGCTTAAAGTTGAAGACGAGGCCATGTAAAGAAGAATATGAAAAGTCTATACCTGTGGTCGGCAAACCGTGGCTTGCGAGACACATGCGGCTCTTTGGCCCCTTCACTGTGGCTCTCCCACAAAATACCACGTGCGAGTGCGCACGTACAGTGCAATTGAAACTTCATGGCCCATGCGCAGAAATCAGTATTTTGTGGAAGAGCCACACTGAAGGGACCAAAGAGCCGCATGTGGCTCGCAAGCCGTGGTTTGCCTAGCCGCAACTTGCCAACCACTGGTCTATACAATGAGGAAGAGAAAACTAGAACTTTTAAAGATAACATGATCAATATAATGGAAAAAGATAATGGATCCATGGAAGGAATAATAGATATACTAGGTACTGAGCTGGAAGAATGGGTGGCATAGAATAAATGAAGGACAGGATTATGAGATATGAACAATAATGTCAAGTTCTAAAGACATTCCATAATTTTCTCAATTAGCTAATTACTCAGTACATATTTTTGACATTATTATAATGTTTCAGGTTCTAAAGAAAATAATATAGATTTCTAATCTTAAATAGGCTAAAATTGTTCTTGTGGGAAACCTTTGTACATAATGCAGGAGAGAAGGTTTCTACTCAGAAATCTTTCTGTTGCTGGAATGAGGACATTAGAAGACATGAAGGAACTAGGAAATCTAAGATTGGAACTACGTTAAGAGTTTCAAAGGCTAAATGAGCCCTATTAATTTAGTTTTAGAAAGTCACTGAAGCCCTTTAAAAGAGTTGTTTCTGAATGGAAGTTGGGGAACAAGACGGATTCAGATAAGTGACTGAAGTCGAGTGTGGATACAGAGGGCTAAGCATGCCTTCTACAGCTATCAAGGTACATGTGTTCCCTACCTGACACAGGTGTTACTGATGTCACACTGAATGACTAATGTAACCCCCTGGTCAATGCTGTCCAGGCCCAAGCTATGTACTATGTCTATGCATCATCAAATAGTGTAAAATATTTTTTCTTCTTTTTACATCACAAGCTTGGCATGTCTTACTAGCATCCTCCCACGTGGATTTAGAAACAGACAGTGTTAAGAATGTATTTGAATATAAATATTTGTGTCTGATACTTTCTTAATGTACATAAAGCAATTAAAATATTCATGCCATCTGATATCTAATTTATTCAGTGAAAATCAGTATTCTGAGAAACCAATCTATCTACCAAAGGCACTGCTAAAAAGCCAGGACAGGAGCATGGCCATGATAAAGTCTTGCAGTTTGGTCTGAAAACATGACCTTGAGTCCAGAGTTTACCATTTATTTGCTTCATGACCTTGGATATATGACTTGTATTGTTATTTTCCTTGTGTGTGTTTGAAATAAGACAATGCAAGTTTACTCTTTGACGTCGACATAATGTTATGAAGACACTTTTGGTGCTTTCTGTTACATTTTGGGTGTTCTGCATTGTTGCTCTTAGAAAACCTTGTCTTGCTTTGCCTACTTACACTAAAAACATAGCATTTTTCTTTGTTTGCAGGTCAAATATGTGGTGACAAAAGAAGATTGGACTTTAGGTGGTAAACACATATGCGATATACAGAGGCTGTACCTAGAATTGTACACTTGAAATCAATATAATTTTATTAAGCAACATCACCCCAATCAATTTAATGAAAAACTAGCATTTTTAACCATATGCCTCATCATTGTCCAGGTGCACGAAACACTGCCATTTTTCCATTTCTAGAAATTCTAATATTTATTCTCAAGGAGGGTGGCTTTTTAAAAATATATATATTTTATTGATTTTTTTACAGAGAGGAAGGGAGAGGGATAGAGAGTTAGAAACATCGATGAGAGAGAAACATTGATCAGCTGCCTCCTGCACACTCTATACTGGGGATGTGCCCGCAACCAAGGTACATGCCCTTGACTGGAATCGAACCTGGGACCCTTCAGTCTGCAGGACGACGCTCTATCCACTGAGCCAAACCGGTTAGGGCAAGGAGGGTGGCTTTTAAAACTTTCCTTGATAAAGGCTCATAATGTATTTTTTCCAATCGGTCATTTCCAAGTGAACTGTAAGTAAAAAAACACACACGCACACAAAAAAACAAAAGACCTAACCAAAGACCTACATTCTTTTCCTCAGAATATTTTAAAGTTATTTTACTTATTCAGTTTTCTACTATATGACATCAGGACATATTACATACCTCTTACCTCCTTTTAGCACAGCCAGTCATTTTTTTTTTTTAATTTAGCAAATCCTGTTACACATTCCCCATCCCCCCACCCACCTGATATATTAGGAAAAAAATATTTTTCTAAAAAATATCTTATGATTTTGATAACTATGAGTTAATTTTTAAAGTGTCTTTTTACCTGTGTCCCTATCTTAATATGGTGCCTGACATATATCTGATATACACTGACTGGATACATGTTGATTGCAACCTATAGACTAGTAGACTATAGACCATTTTTGGGTTTAAGAATCTGAACATAAAGTATAGACTTGTATAGTTATGGTAAAAAGGACAATTTCTACACATTAAAGAAGTATTAAAAACTCTCTTGTTTGAAAAACTTAATCAGATTTTGTGAAGTAGCTTTTTGTTTAAATCATTGATTAAGTTTCTGTAAAAAATATTAAATATGGGGGCATTAGTAGCTCAAGAGTTCAAAGACATCTGGAAATATTTTAGATCTTTTTATTTAAAAGAAAACAAAGGATTATTTAGTCATTTCTTTCAAAAGACACACTAATGCTATAACAGCGAAAAATCTATTTACTGAGCTGGTATTTCTTTTATTGCTTTCCAAATAAACTTGCAAATAAGGTAAAATCAATTAAAGTTAATAGAGATTTGAGGGGAGAAAAATAGGGAAGAGAGCAAAACAAATCTCATGATGAAATATTGGTTAAAAATGCAGTAGGTTTTTCTTCTTAGAGAGGACGTAAATAACATCCAATTTATTCCTCACATTATTTAGGATCCAAGAAAGAAAATGTTTGTGTTTATAGTGATGACTTGCCTTTTATTCTCTAAAGGTGGCTGGCACTTCTGCGGGACCTCCTAAACAACTGAAGTCCACAGACATGCAGCAGATTTTATTTTTTCTATCAAAAGTTTTTATCCAGTTTTTGTTATCACGCACTTTTGACTTTGTAGTACTGAGACTTCATAGCCTCACTTAAGAATGTTTTTTTTTTATCATTTTAGATGGGGACACTCGTCTGCAAGTATAGTTGAGCCTGTAATCATGGAAAACAAAATCAAGGTGGCTGATCAACACACAGGAAAACTGGGGGAACAACAGAGCTAGAGTATAGCTGCAATTACAGCATCGCATCATTAGGAAATTAATTCTGAATTCTCCTCTATGACCTTTGAATCATTACAGGAAATCGTGATTACATCCAACAAATATGTATTTTCCATTTGATTTTCATATCTATACCTGGAATATGAATTTTAATGTTCTCAAGCTATATAAACTCATAAATTGATGGAGCTCTTAACAGACTAAGATTATGATTTTTGTGAGAAGTGAATCAAATAACAATACAATGGTGAGAATCAAAATTTATACAAATCAATATTGTGGGACTGAATTTTGAAAAATTAATTAATAGTCCAGTCACCTATCTACCTACAGTAAAAAAAGGGTGTGTAACTAGGTGTTTTAATATATGTGACCTCGCAAAGCTAGTATTTACTATTCATTTCCCCAAACATCATTATCATCTTGGAAAAAAAGAGGAAAAGAGGTAGACAGGCATAGCTGAAGAAAGGAAGAGAGCAAAAATTTAATCCCTGGAATCATTAATCCTAGAATCAACATTGTTTAGGGTTTAATAATGATGTGCTCTATATACTGTTAGGTTTCTTATTAGCAAGTTAAATACCTATCTGGTTATTACTTGCTACAAAAACACTGTCTCTGTACCTCCCATAACCAGAAACTTTAATTTTATTTATCAATAATACAAATTATAACTATATATATTTATATTAGATAATAGAAATATGCATATATGGTGTTAATTCCATGAAACAAATATAAAAATCAGATATATTATGTCTCAATATCATTTTGCATATTAGAAGATAAGATACCACAAACACCACTGTTGGAGTATGGGAGATACATTTCTCTTGATTTTCAGGATGCAAGCCATCAGAGAGCCCAATGCTTATCTAGAAAGCTCACTACCACTTTCAATCATGGGCAAGACTTTTCAGGGTCAAATGAAATAAAAGTTCAAACTGTGTCTCAACTTACTGTACCTCCATCAATGTTCTGGCCCTCACAATTCTTCTCTACCAGTCACTTTCTCTTTTAAGAAGCGTCTCAGTTTATTGTATTCTTTATCATGTCTTTATTTTTGTTTCATTAATTCCTGTTGTCAGTTTACTGTCCTTAGTTATCTGAAAGAGATGTTGTGTTATGTCATCAACCCCTATTCCTTCTTTCTGCTTTAACTTTATAAAATTTGCTTGAAACAGGTAAATGTCAAAACTATTACTTTTATTTCCAACATGGATTAGAACGTCTTTTGACCTTCAAATCAAGAACTGCAAGTGAAAAACATACAAGTCCTCAGATTTACACATTGTTCATCAGAGTTTGCATTTTTAAAACATCAATCCTGAGTCCATGGTTCTGTGACTTAATGATAAATTGCTTCTCATCTGTGAATACAATCTCAGGGGCCATGGTTTTTTCAGTATAAAAAAAGTCAATCAAATTAGCCGATATCTAAGTCTCTTCCTGATTATTTATCATTCTTTCACTCATTGTGCTTCTAAGTTATTACTTCTATACTCAGGGGTGCTTAGAGCTACTATTTATTTATTTCCAAGTCTTATGGCATGGTTATGGACCCTGTAATCCAGTATCACTTATGTTATTATATTTTCCTTAGATTCACTTATATATTGAATAATGGGGTTTTGAATATATATTTCAATTTAAATTTTACTGGAAAAAAACCTTACTGCTCTAGCATTTCAGTATTAAATATTATTATTATACTATTTTCCATTTTTTTTAGCTTCCAATAAACACAATGTTATTTTGCCAGCATCTATATAACCATCATCCTAAATCTAATCCAGTTGGTTAAATGGCTGGTTTAAAGATTCTTTTCCTTTTGGATATTTACTGCATAGAAATACTCCAATAATTTTTCTAAAACTCCCATAGTATACGGCGTACAGAACTGTCTAAATTATAAAAGGCTGCAGACTTTTTATGCTTAAGAATTAAATTCTATCTTACTTAAACTAAACCAAGTTAGATTGCTCTGGGTGACTACTCATCTTTATTAATTTTATCCTGAACGAGCACACATGATATTCTGGGCCAGAGACAAATTTATTCTTATCACTTCACAGTAAAGAATAAGTGAGGTGGCCCCTTTGTCCTCATGCTTCCTCCTGGCATGAGATGATGAGAATCAATAGCAATTTTTTCCTATAAAAGCAGCCAGGCACTCCACAGACAAGCGGCCCAGGAAACACATTATGCCCTGCTTAGGAGAGGAAGGAGGCAGCTGTCCCACCTGAAAAGGTCTTCTTGGAAAAATAATGAAATGGAGTCCTTCCTCCAAAACATCAGAATGTAAATAAAATCCCTCTAGTATCCAGAAAGTTCAATGTGTCTCAGCTTTTATGGCATAGAAATGTCTTCACATTCTGTGTCTTCAGCCCTTGTGACATACAGCTACCTCTGAGCTAACTCTTCAGGCTGCTCCCCTCAAGAGCTTAACCTGGGCGCAGAGTCCAGGCTGCAACCACTTGGTTCGCCCAGGGAGGTAAGAGAAATTTGTATCATCCCTTCAAATCAAAGCAATTCATTAGACAGATGTTTAAAAATCAAATTCTCATGGTATGTGAAGAGGCCTGGGAGACTAAAGCTGTTGACAATAGCACTGAGAAATCCAGGGAAATATGTTTCCCTATAAAAAACGGAAACTCATATGGCTTCAGTGCGATGAGAAGTCTCCATATCAGTCTTTGCTTTGTAAAGATACATCCAGAACATACTAACCTCCAGTACCTGGGGGTTTTGACGGACCTGGGCTGGCTTGAGCTAATTGGTGTTGGACTTAGTGATATGTCTGTATTTTTGCTGGCTTCTCATTTGTTCTTTAACTCCTCCTGCAACCAGGAGGTTAGCATCGGAAGTAATTCTCCTGAATCACAGGATAGCAAGCAAAAACTCCCCAGATCGTTTGCATTTTCAGCGGAAGCTGGCCATTTGCACATCATCACTTTTGCCTTGTTTTCCCGCCCAAAGCAATCCACATGGTTGATCATGACACCAAAGGCGTAAGCACTGAAAAAATCATCTACCATGTTCTCTAGACATGAGTAAAAAATATAGAAAATGGAGGCAAAGAGAGAAAAGGAAGCTTTGCTCACAAAGGGCCATGTGTCATGTTTGTAGTGGACTGTGGAGGATTTGCCCTTTAGGACAAACAATAGTGAGGTGTTGGTGCTACGGGGTAATAGCTGACCTGGGATATTTGATTACCTCTGACATTTGTGTTACATGAACATAGACTATATGTGGTTATATCATTTATTCTTTTCAGGCACAATGAATAACAGATTCAATATTAGTTGTTTTAAAATGTGCATATGTTTTAAAGTGCAGAAAATCAAAACAATCACAGTGAGAGAATAAACATACAAATAGGCAATTGCCAGACCATATGTAAACATAGAACTCTGACCACACAACCTTTACTGCAACCAGCCCAGAAGCCAATCACAGCTCTCACAGTTTGTTTGTTTGTTTGTTCATTTCAAATAAGCACCCTCCCCAGCTTTATTGAAGTATAACAACAAAATTGAAATATATTTATTTAAAAAAATATTTTTATTGATTTTAAAGAGGAAGGGAGAGGGAGAGAGAGATAGAAACATCAATAATGAAAGAGAATCACTGATCAGGTGCCTCCCACATGCCTTCTACTGGGGATCAAGCCTACAATCCAGGCAAGTAAATCAGGAATCAAACATGTGACCTCTTGGTTCATAGGTCGATGCTCAACCACTGAGCAACACCACCGGCTGGGCAAAATTGTAATATATTTAAAGTGTGCAATGTGACAATATGATATATCTATACATTGTGAAAAAATTACCACAATCAAGTTAACACATCCATCACCTCATATAGTTACTTTTTTTATGAGAATACTTAAGATCTACTCTCTTAGCAAATTCCAAGAACACAATACAATGTATGAATTATAGTCACCAGGCTGTACATTAGGTCCTCAGAACTTGAAATTACATTTCTTTAAACTTTACTGAGCCACCCTCAGAATGAAATGAGATTAATGTTAGCAGTAGCTATTAGCCAAAGGGATGCTTATGATGGCCGTTTACTTGCCATGAGTCATTGAGATTTTTTATTTCCAAAAGATTTTATGAGTCATTCAGTTAATTATTTTACATTTGCTCTCAATTTCTAGTTTCCAGCTAATTTTCTCTTCTAGTACTAGTTTCTGCTTTCACTACCAAGGCTATTTTACAAAAAACGTGAATGCTTTTTACCTAATACGAGACTGCTGGGAAAACAAACTCTGTGGATCGCCCGTTTTGTTATGCTCGCCTCCTGATTAGTCACAATAAATTCTATGTTTTGGGCAATGATATATTAGTAACTCTCCTGAACAAATCACTTCTCATAAAATGAACACATTAGATTTCCCTGTACTTTATTTGATGGTAAAACTTGTATTAAATTCTGGCTGTCTAACATTCCATTCAAAATTTATCAATGAAAGGATGTATAAAGTATTATGCACATTAGATTATTTAAATACATATAAACATATGTAATTTTCTGTTGAAATGAAAGTAACATACAAAGGTATGACAATATACAGCTAAGTAAATTATGAAAAAAAAAGTGAGCCACTATGCACTGAGGAAAAGCACTTTACCAGATCTCTAAAGCTCCTGCTCATATTTCTTTTCAATCAGAACCTCTTTCCTAGTCTCCCAAGGAAATGGCTAAATTGATTTTGAAACCAATACATGACCACTTTGTTAAATGTATCTTCATATGAATAAAATTATAAAGTGTGTTGTCTTTTGGCTTTTCTCACTAAAGATTGTCTTTGCAATCCCTATACGGAGTACCGTTACACTTCGTATTTTGACTCAAAGTGTCTTGGCCCAGGACTGAGGTCAGCCTAGAGGGCAGCTAGTTGCTCTTCATGTGCAGCAGATGCACACTGCACACCTAAATATATTGCACTTCCCTTTTCAGCTCCCATACTCTCAGCCACCGTGCATCCGCTCGAATCACCCCAGGACTAAGTACCAGACAATTAGGGACATCTGTGCACCAGAATCAGCTGACCTTATTCAAAATAGCCAATCCACAGGACCCCCACAAAACCTGGCTAACCCCATCCCACTTGCCACACACAAGCTACCCCTCCAGCTCCAGTTTGCTGTTACCCTGAGTCTGGGGCAACACCTATGTGAGGCTACTTTGAAGCTGCAAATAAAAAATTCTTCCTTTCATCTATCTCAGGGTCAGTGTGCCATGTCTCACCATCAAAAGAATCTTCAGATGTTACAAAACAATAGCTACTGTAGATATAGTGTACCCATTCTTGCATAGTATTTCATTTTAGAAATGTGCTAAAATTTCTTTGTATCATGATATTGATTCACGTTTTGGGTTTTATTTGAGGCGATTGCAAATAATTGTGTTAAGCACATTCTTGTCCATAAATTTTCATGGTATATACCGAGCAGTAAACTTGCTACATTATATCATCTTTAATAGGAAATGCCAGTTTCCCAAGCGGTTTTTTTAATTAATTGTCATTCACTTGAGCATAAGATGATGCCTGTTACTGCTCCATTACACTTTGTATTCACAAGTGCATTAAATTTCAGCAATTATCAGAGGGTAGGACATATTGGTTTTAATTTGCTTCCCCAGATAACTAATACATTTGGGACCCTTTTCATATTTTACATTCAATTGTATATCATTTATGAAGTATCATATCAAGTCTGTTCATCATTTTTCTCTTGGATTTTGTCTTTTCTTGTTATTTAGTAATTCTTTCCATAATAACTATGTCTTTTCTTGTTATATTCATTACAATTATACTCTTTCCTTCCATGTCTTACCTTTTCTTTCTCACATTGATATTTATTAATGGATATAAATTCTTCATTTTAGTGTAGGGAAATTTAGAGTTTTTTGTTTCAAGTTTGCTTTTTTGTCTCATTTTAAAGGAATATTATCTCCTATGGTCATTAAAATAGTATCACATTATCTTCTAGAGCAGTGGTTCTCAGCCTTGGCTGCACATTAGAATCACCTGGGAATCTTTTTAAAATCCTGATTTCTGGGCCTCATCCTCCAGAAATTCTGTTTCTTTGTTATGGGTGGAGCCACAACATTAGTAACAATGAAACAGAATTTCCGGAGGATGAGGCCCAGAAATCAGGATTTTAAAATGATTCCCAGGTGATTCTAATGTGAAGCCAAGGTTGAGAACCACTGTTCTAGAGCCTTTTTGTTGTAATTTTTAAATTCATATCTATTGGCTACCAAGAACTGTTTGTTTGTGTTTTTAAATACCATACACAAGGTAGGGGTGTAGTTTTTATCACTCCCCCGTGTCCCATGGTGAAAGTACCTTTTTTTCTACTTGTATATAATGCCATCTTTGTCATAAAACAGGTGTGCTTATGAGGATTGTTTTTATCTCTGGACTCCCTATTGATCTACTTATTCATTCACATTTGTGTTGCTATTATAATGTTTCATTGCAATAATTTATAATAATATCTTGATATATGGTAACATCGATGTTCTTCTCCATATATCTCAGGGAGAGGGCCTAAGCCATCAGTTGGACATCCTTAGCTCTGCCATGGAGGCAGGAGAGGCTCCCACCATTGCCGCTGTGCTCGCCAGCGGTGAGCCCAGCTTCTGACTAAGTAGTGCTCCCTCTGTGGGAGCACACTGACCACCAGGGGGCAGTTCCTGCATTGATCCTTTGCCTCCTGATGGTTGGTATGAGACATAGAGACTGGTCGATCGATTTGCACATTAGCCTTTTATTACCAGTACTAGAGGCCTAGTGCACAAAATTCATGCATGGGGGAAATAGGGGGGGGGGGTTCCTTCACCCCGGCCTGTTACGACACCAGCGCCCCGTGCCCTGATCTCTGGCCAGAGGCCCCTCCCTCCCTCCCTCTGTGTGGCCAGGGCGTGGGACACTGGGCTTGTATTGCCCCCAGAGGCCCCTCCCTCCCTCTGTGAGGCCAGGGCGTGGGACACTGGGCTTGCACCACCACGGCAATGCCGCCAGCATCCCACCCTGGCCGCTATGGGTGCTGCCATATTTGTGACAGAGTGAAGGCTAACTTGCATATTACCCTTTTATTACATAAGATATAAGACTAGGGGCCCAGTGCATGAATCATGCACCTTGAAAGGAACTGTGGGCTGCGAGGCTACAGTGGGCACAGGGGTGGGTCTTGGCCCATCCTCCCAGATCTTCCCGCTGCAGCCCTCCTGGTCCCTTGTCTGCCAGCAGCCCTGCTCCCACTGTCTCTGCTCCCACGCACTGACGGCGCCAGCCCCACTTGCACCTGCTGATGGCACAGAGCAATGGGGACCAGCGCCAGCAGCGTGTGTTAGCGGGGCCGGGGCTGGCGCCAGCAGCAGGTACGAGTGCTGGGCGGGACCACCGTGTGCAGGAGCAAAGAATTTTCAGTAATCACCAGAGGCTTGGTCCGATGGCAGCGACTGGTGCCCCACCTTGATCTGGCACCCCCACTCACCTGCTCCATCATCCCACTGTGGCTGACGCCTGCCATGTTCCATCAGCGCCCCTGGTGGTCAGCTCTCATCAGAGCGACTGGTTGTTTGGTTGTTCTGTCATTCAGTCTATTTGGATATTAAGGTTTTATATAAATAGATTGCTCATATTAAATATTTTATGACATTCAATATTTAATATGGTTCAACCTAATAATTTCATTATTTGGGCCTTTTATTTCTTACACTGATTTTTCATGGCTTTCTGTGCAGATGTTCATATATTTTCTGCCTTATTGCCTGAACTAGAGTTTCTATTGAAAGTTTAATGCAATGTTGACAGTGCCCATTCTAGTGTAGAGGCAAAGCTTTCACAAATTTTCCACGCTAATATGTCTAGTTTATTTCTATGGATCCCTTTACCAAATGGATGTTAAATATAATGATTTACTCTTCGGTATATGCTGAGATGATCATTTTGATCTTTCCTTTTTGTTCTTCTAATATTTTTAATTATATTATTTTAATAGTAAATAATATGCATTCCTGGAATAAACTCAAGTTTGTGAGGATGCATTATTCTTTATATATAAATTGATTGGTTTGCTACTATTTTGTTTAGAATTTTGTATTGGTGTTTAAGTTTTATTTTGTGCTGTCTATAATGTTTGGTACCTATTTTATACTGGCCACTTAAACATTTTAAGAAACATTTCCATTTATTTAGTTGCTGTTACTTATTCTATAACATTTTAGGAAAAGACACTAACTTAAGTAACACCATTTGAACTTTATCATGAATTTTAAAAATGTGAAGTTTAAAAGAAAAAATGTTATCTTTATCTTGTACTATATAAAGCATCTGTAATAATCACTCCCCTTTTATTCATGATATTGGTTATATGCTTTATTAATTTTGTTATTTTTTTATTAAAGTTAATAGTGCTTTAAAATGTTAAACTTCATCATTCTATACATTCAATGGAATATATTTTCCATTTCATTAATTTCCACTCTCAGCTTTATTGCCTTAGTTCCTTTTCTCACGCTCTCAATCTCTCTTTCTCCATCTCTCCTCTCCAGAATTTCTTATTTTCCCTTTTAAATTTATCATCCACACTCCTTTCAAATTGCACTTTTAATAAAAATCAGTCACGTGGATCTTACTCTGTTCAAAATCATTGATGGCTATTTATTGTATGTTGAATCTTCTTGGTATGATGCCAGGCCTTGAACTATGCCCCATCTAACACCCCTTCTATATCATTTGCATTGTCTAGCTACTTAACATTAGAAATTACTAGTTACTTATCCTTATTTTTTTTTTAAAATATATTTTTATTGATTTTTTACAGAGAGGAAGGGAGAGAGATAGAGAGTTAGAAACATCGATGAGAGAGAAACATCGACCAGCTGCCTCCTGCACACTCCCTACTGGGGATGTGCCCGCAACCAAGGTACATGCCCTTGACCGGAATCGAACCTGGGACCCTTCAGTCCGCAGGCCGACACTCTATCCACCAAGCTAAACCGGTTTTGGCGCTTATCCTTATTTTATGTCTCCTTGCTTTTACAGATCTGGAAACCTCTTTCTTCCTGTTGAGACTCATACTTGTTCCATGAGTTTCACTCCTAGCCTTTCCTGAGTTCTTAAAACTGAAAATACCCCAGAGGAAAGGCAGGAGAGTGTGGGTGAGTGGAAAGAGATTAACCAAAGAACTTGTATGCATATATGCATAACCCATGGACACAGACAATAGTGTGGTGAGGACCAGGGGCTTTGTGCCTGTGCGCACTAGAAGAGGTCTAGGGGGGAGGGGGGATAAGGGGGCATCTGTAATACTTTCAACAATAAAGATTTTTTAAAAAGAAAATTATTACTTAAAAGAATTAAAACAAAACGAAACATAAAAAAACAACAACAAAAAACACAAAGTAAAAGTAGTACCCTGAATCAGGCTTTTGTAGCATTTCATGAATACATATAATTTCAGTCCTAATAACGTGCTGTAATTCTTGAGACTTCTCTAAATTTCCCAGTGGGTGCTGAAATAAATTTGTCTCTCCCTAGCTGTTAACAAAGAGCCTGGAGAATAGGTCAGGCTCTAAATATCTCTTAAGAGCATTTGTGAATGAATGTATGTCTTTAGAATTCAAACACATGGAAAATATTGGCATCATATGTTATATTTATTTTTCTAGAATTCATTAGAATATCTCTTAGTATTTCATGGTACTCTCTCAAACCATGCTTAATATACTTTTAAAACAGGATGGAAATTTCAAACTTTCTAATTAATTTTTGGAGGTTTAATTTTACTTTATTTCATGACGACATACAAGCATATATTTTAATTTCCAAGGTAAGTAATCTTTAAAATATAACAGTATGCATTTCTTTATTGTTATGAAAGCTTACTCTTATTGGTAGTGTCTTGCAGTACTGAGATTTTATAATTATCTTAGTTTTATGTCTTATTTTAAATGTATATATGCAGAAGAGGGCTTTGTGGTCAGTCAAGATTTTAGAGTAAATGTATGTCCCCAACTATTAATAGATATAGTGATTTATAATAAATGGTTGATTATCTTACCCAAAAGGCTCAATTCACCAGAGACCGTCTTTCTGTGAGCTGAAAAAAATGGTTTGCTAGAATTAAAACTTGAATCTGGATTATAGGAAACCACACACACGCTCTATATCCTAACTAACCAATACCTAAGGTTTTGTAAAGTAATAATATTACTCAAGTTAGGATCTGATAATTGACCAAAATATAGCAAATACATAGACAAAAGTTTATTTAATTTAGGCTTTTTTTTTACAACTTTTTAATATATATTTACATTAAAGATTTAAATAATCTTTCTTTTACTGAATTACTGTCCATAATATTTCAGATAAACACATCCAGGAATCAAGGTCAGCTTTGTTTTTACTGAAACTGTAATTACAGTAATTACATCATCTTCGGTTTTCAGCAAAAAGCTTCTATTTAACTGTGCTGTTCTATTATCTATGTGTTCCATTACAGATTGAATGTTATGCCCATCACAACAGCAACCATAACTTATTCAACTTGTTTTTTACCTTTTCCCATTATAATTAGCACATACATTTTCCCTTCCCATGCTCCATTCATTTTTATTCCAATATCATGATATTAAACAACCAATAATATTCTAGATTTAAAAGTAGGTTATACACTTGGCTCTTTTATTTTTGAATCCAGCTCTATTTCTAATCCTCTTTGTAATAAAATACAAAAAAGCAGAATAGACTATTGTCTAATTATTAAGGACATCAATAATGGTGTTAATACAGTACAGGTTAAGGTTAAGGCTAAGAATAAAAATATTTAGAATACACATTTCTGCTTATACATTCGCGTTCTACTCCAATAAACTTTCTTTGTAAAGTTTACCCTCATCTCAACATAGTGTGGTGCTAAGTTCTTACCTTCTTTCCCCAATCAATTTTAAAATAAATGTTGATGCATCCTCTCTCAGAATACTAGTATATCACTTTATTTTTGCCCAAAATTAATCATAGAATCTCAAAAAACTGAAGGTCTAGTATAGCTCTCTTTCTTATGTATAAATAAAATAATACCAAAACTTAATTTTTTCCATTACTCCAAAGATGACTGCTTAAATTAGTAAATTATAAATCAAACTGGAACAATTTGGTAAAAATGCTTTCACCGGTTGTCTACTCATATGTGGATATGAAAACGAATGTATTATATAAACCTCACCATGATCAATGTTAGGTTAACATTTCAGTCTTAAAATATCATTGTTAAATAATAGTAGTTCCATTTCCATTTATTAATATACTAGGGGCCTGGTGCACTAAATTCATGCACTGGGTGTGTGTGTGGGGGGGAGTGTCCCTCAGCCCAGCCTGCCCCCTCTCACATACTGGGAGCCCTCAGGCGTTGACCCCCATCAACCTCTAATTGCAAAATCAGCCCCTTGCCCAGGTCTGACACCTCCACCAGAGGTGTCAGGCTTGGACAGGGGACCCCCATCTCCCCCTATCACTGGCTCTGACCCCCACCCAGGCCTGATGCCTCTGGCCCAGGAATCATGCCTGGGCAGGGGACCCCCATCTCCCTCTGATCGCTTGCTCCACCCCCCCGTCCAAGCCTGACACCTCTGACCCAGGCTTCAGGCCTGGGCAAGGGGACCATCATATCCCCCCAATCCCCGGCTCCGCCCCCCACCCAGGCCTGATGCCTCTGGCCCAGGTATCCGGCCTGGGCAGGGGACCCCCAGCCCCCTCTGATTGCTGGCTCCACCCCCCGCCCAGGCCTGATGCCTCGGCCAGAGGAGTTGACCCTCATCACTCTCTGATCGCCAATCACTGGATCGGCCCCTTGCCCAGGCCTGAGGCCTCCGGCAGAGGTGTCAGGCCTGGGCAAGGGACCCCCAGCTCCCTGCGGTTGCAGGCTCCGCCCCTTCCCAGGCCTAACGCCTCTGTCCGAAGCGTTAGGCCTGGGCAGGGCACCCCCAGCTCCCCGCGGTTGCAGGCTCTGCCCCTGCTCAGGCCTAACGCCTCTGGCCAAGGCATTAGGCCTGGGCAGGGGACCCCCCAGCTCCCTGCAGTTGCAGGCTCTGCCCCTGCCCAGGCCTAACACCCGGCCCAGGCAGCGGGGACCTGCAGCTGCAGCGGCCCGCAATCGCTGGCTAGGGCCAGGCAAGGGACCCCTAGCTCCTGGGACTGCCAGCTTCAACCGTGCCCAGCTCCCATCGCTGGCTCCACCCCTACTTCCTGCTATCACTGGCCAGGGCAGCAAAGGTGCCGGATTCTCCGAACGACCCCCCTGGGTTTCCGATCACTGTAAGTGGCAGGGGGCTTCTTCCTGCTTTCCCTTTTGCCTCCCTGCATTGTGCCTACATATGCAAATTAACCGCCATCTTTGTTGGCGGTTAACTGCCATCTTAGTTGGCAGTTGATTTGCATATCACCCTGATTAGCCAATGAAAAGGGTAGCGGTCATACGCCAATTACCATGTTTCTCTTTTATTAGTGTAGATTATACTTTGTATGTTCTACTGATTCATAACTTTGATCTTGGTAGCAGAGTGTAGTAGAAAGGTATTGGGCTTGAATTTAGAAGTTGATGTTAATGCAGGCTCTTACTTACTAAGATTCTGATTTAAGGCAACTCAAATTTTTAAATCACAATATCCTCAGCTGTAAAAGAAAGCTGGGGTCTGGGATTTTTTTTAAATTAATTTTCTGAAAGGTTGTTTCATATTTGTTCTGACATCAATTCTCTGATGCCAACTGGGTATTCTACAATTAAATTTAATTCTGACAGCAACTAAATAAAGTGCAGATGCTACAAGAGAACAGCAAAGTCCTTCACAAGCCTGTCCCCACTTCAGACACCATCAGCCAGTCTTGGTGGTCAACCACTCTTCCAACTGACTGGCTATAAATTTAGAGCTTTCAACAATCCTCTCAGATTTCAATATACAGTGGGGCCTTGACTTACGAGTATAATTCATTCCGAGACCGAGCTCGTTAAGGAGCTTGTTAACTCAAATTACTCTGTCAACTCAATGCAAAAAATCGGCCAAGAGACAGCTGGTATCTCAAAAAACTCGTTAGTCGGGACACTCGTAAGTCAAGGCCCCACTGTGTGTGTGTGTGTATATATGTATATATATATTGATTTCAGAAAGGAAGTGAGAGGGAGAATGCTAGAAACATCATTGATTGGCTGCCTACTGCATGCCCCAACTGGGGATCAAATCATGACCTCCTGGTTCATAGGTTGATGTTCAACCAATGAGCTACGCTGGGCAGGCTGCCCTCAGATTTGAATTTGCTAAAATGACTCACAAAACTCGGTAAAAACACAATAATTATGATTATAGCTTTTTGTTTGTTTGCTTGTGTTTTTAGAGAATACAGATCAGGATCAGTTAAACGCAGAGGCACACAGGACGTGGTTTAGGGAAAGGGAGGTGACAGCTCCCATGACCTAGCCTCCTGAAATCTGGGTGTGTCACCATCCCCGCATGTTCCTTAAACTTGTCTAATAATTCCTTAAACTTTACCTGATTCTCCACTTATCCCTTCAGGATTCTAGTAGTCCCCTCCCCCTCTTGCCTCATTCTCACTGGTAGTTCATTCTCTGACAAAACTGCTGTATTCCTGGAAAAGGGCAAGTTATTTTATACTCCTGGATCCTACTTTTGTATTTCCTTTCTTTCTGAACTTTATCTAGAATCTTTCACACTCACTTTCCCATTAACAACTATTCACCTTTGAAAACTCAATGCCATCTTATTCTCTTCAGTAAAACCTTCACTACATTTCCTAAATAAAATGGACTATTTAAAAGACAACAACAACAACAATAACACTTTAAATATTGACATGCACAACTCCCTCTACTAAGCAACAATAGCTTTGAGGCTGGGAGAATGGTACTGTGTTAATAAGACAGAGACCCTGTCAAGCCTAACATAGGAATACCTAAATGTATCCGAAATTTAACAGATAAATGCTGTCTCTTCTTAATTAAAGATAGAAACACTTGCTAGAAAATTAATGTTAACGTTTTATTTTATTTTATATTTTAATACTAATGCATATGGAACTCATGATAATGAGAAGAGTAAGTAAATATAGACAAAAATGCACCAGAAAATGGAATTAATTTACTTAACTCCTTGATTGAAAGTTAAAAATGCATCTCCTAGGGGATTTTTATATAAAGAAATGTAATTACGGATTATAATAGGAAAGATTGGAAGATGAGGGCATAGTGAAGAATTGCATACAAATTGACTCATTGCAAACATGTTCTGAAAATGTTTCTTAAGAAACCATCACTGTATTTATTGTTCACAGAACATATCTTATATTTTATTCCTTTGCCAAAAATGTAATATGCTATTTTTATAAAAAACTAATTCCTGAGATTTCTAATAATCTCCAACTGGAGGCAAAACTATAATTAGAGATATGTGGGTATGGTATCAAAGTACCTGGGCTTAAAGGGTTCAGAACTCTTGGATCTCAAAGGCATTATGGATTCTAATTATCTCCTCATTGTTCATTCTTCTTAATATGCTCTCTGTCTCTCTTCTCCAACCCTTCTCTCTTTTCTTTCTTCCATTTTACTTATTTTTAACCATGTTCAAAATCCTTGTGAGAAAAATTTTTAAGGAAATATTAAGTGATAGTATGGAATCTAAAAATATTAATAAGAAAGTCTAAAAAAAATCTGATTCCAAAAAGGTCAATCTTAATTTTTCACTGAAAATGAATCACCTTCAGGGATATTATTTTAAAACTGTTAGCAGAAAAAGAAAAAGTAGCAAGTGAATCAAAGGAATTTTAAAAGGTGATAAAAGTAGTTAGTATACATCTGTTTGGGGAAATTAAATTCTCATACAAATATGTCATTTTAATTATGTGGTTTGTGTAAAGAGGCTTTGGCTTGTGGAACATTTAAAAGTTTTCTGTACTATTTCACCATTTCCACCACATATTTCTCTTCTACTTGCATGTTCCTTTTAAATGCTGCCACCACTTCTCTTCATTTTATCTCCTCCTCTTTTGTTTTCATTTTATATAACATTTTAAAAGTTATAGCTAATGTTTCCAATCATACGTAGTAACCCTTTGTCTGAAATGTCCACCTGTGGAAGTGAGGTATATGACTTGTGTATACAGACAGTATTTTCACAGCATCATACATTGGTAAGGGTTGCCTTGAAAAAAGAAACCTTTCTTTATCATTATGATGGACTTGCTCCATGGGGAGAACCTATAGCTCACAACTCCATTGAAAATGCACTCTCTGAAAATGTTCACAGATGAAAGTGGCCACTCTTTCCAAACCTGTGACTTTAACAGATACCTATTAGAAAGGTTGTGGATGTCTTGTTGAAATCAAAACGTGGTGTTCAGGTCTGAGTTCATTGTCTTGCAAAATCAAAGAATGAAGTCGAGGACAAAAATGGTTTTTGGAAGCAAAGTTTTTTGAGAGATAGATGGACTCCCCGTAGCAAAGAGCAGCAGGAAGAGGGCCTAAAGTGGGTTACCAGTGAAGCTTCTTTGTCTCAGGTTCCAAAGTCCCCTGCCCCTTAAGCCAGTCCTGGAAAAGGTGCAGCTGGGGTGAAAGCGGGCCAGTTATCCAGAGCGTCCATCCCATGTTGCAGCCTGGGGTAATTCAGCATCCAAGCTAATTAAAGTGCACTGCTCCATGTGTGGAGTCCCGTATGGCCATAAGCCATGTGGGCCCAGGGGAGCACATCGCCCATCATAGGAGCCAGGAAGAGAGAGAGAGAGAGAGAGAGAGAGAGAGAGAGAGAGAGAGAGAGAGAAAGAAGAAAGAAGAAGAAGAAGAAGAAGAAGAAGAAGAAGAAGAAGAAGAAGAAGAAGAAGGAGGAGGAGGAGGAGGAGGAGGAGGAGGAGGAGGAGGAGGAGGAGGAGGAGGAGGAGGAGGAGGAGGAGATGAGAGAGTGTGTGCTAGGAGTGTGTCTAGGAGTAGATGCATGCTTGCTAGCTTTTGATTGGTTCTTTTAAAGAATTCTGCTTTAGCCACTTCCTTGTGATTGGTTTTCTGCAAGTTGCATGTCTTAGTAACATCAATATATTTTAAAGCTCCTGTCTCCTGTGTACACCCTTCTTTCCCAACACAGCTGGGTTGCCTTAGCAATTACAAGGGGTTGGTTAGGTTTCCTGGTTCTACTCCCCCCCGCCCCCCCGGCCCACTCCCTTGTCCCATCCCTGTCTGCTGAGCCCTCTTTTTCTATTTCCTCATTGTAAAGCGGACTGCAGGGGGCTGGAAGCACCTTAAGAATGATTGACTGCATATAGCAAGGAGGAGCTGGGGAAAGGAAGAAAGCTTCTAGTTTCTGAGTTCATGTGACTCTACAGATAATGTGTTTTTAACATTGTCCCTCACCTCTATCTTCTGAGATGTTATTCCACATGAAGGCCTCATTTGCCTTAATTTTCTTAGCACAAACAGGTGGTATTTGAATATTAGTGCATGATCCCCCTTCAAGAATCACTTCCCAGATTTATTCATTTTAATTTTTTAAAGATAGAATGTCTTTAAAATGTATTTTATGCATATGTAAGTAGCTTCATAGAGATGTATCATTACATATATTTTATATAGAGGTTTTATATATGAAGGAAAAGGGTGGAAAAAAGAAAGCTAAATTGCATGATAAGATTAATTTTCATCTAGAAATGTAGGCATGCATGAAAAGAGGGAACCATCTTTTCTGTTTGATGCAGTATTGGGAATAGCTTACACAGCAGACGAATATGAAGTGATCAGAAAAAATGACCTGAGAGAAAACAATAGAGCTTGTGAATCCATTTTTTTGTATTTGCTTTAAGTCTGTGAGTGTATAGCTTTAGCCCTTTAGTAGAATAAATTATGTTATGTTCTGTTCAAAGTCATTTTGCCACTGGATATATTGTCTTGGAAATAGGGCAAGAAAAAGGAGAGAGGATTCCCGAAGTTTCCTTATCCCTTCAGCCTAGTTTGTAGAGATTGATTTCTTCACTTACATTCCTATAGTTGCATCTGTTCAAAAGAAGTAATAGTTTGTGTCCAAAGTTCTAATGTGGTATTAGCACTTGAGAAATACTAAGCAAATAATAATTATAAATGTTTAATGCTACTAATGAGAACTACATGATAACAAAGTGTGCTTATTATGTTACCCTTTGAAAATCCACAAATAACTTATTGGAATCATTAGCTTAGAAATAATGCCTTTTTTGAAAGTGATATTTCTGTAATGGTGTTCAAAACCATTCTCCAGTAGATGGCTAGTTTTATTAAACCCGAACGTATTTCTGTGCTTGGAATATTATAGTTATCAATAAAAAGAGAGAAAAAATATGTGACTCTCTGAAAAGAGTCGAACTGATATTGTTACTGGTTAGCTGAGGATAACAATGACCTGGATAGGTTTTGTTATATTTAAAGATTTTAGAAATAAAATATTTATAATTTTTAACAGAACACACACACTAAATAAATAAATAAATAAATAAATAATAAAACATTAAAAAATAAATAAAAAGCATACTTTTTTCATTCTGACTGATGGGAGTGGGCAGCCATAACTCAACAAAGAAGTAATCCCATCGCAGCTAGAGGGCAATGTATACCATCTCTGCTACAGAAGAGTAGCATGGCTTCAGGCGCACCCTCTGTGGCCATGGAGCAGACTAACACATTGTTTTCTATCTCTATCCGGTGGAGTTTACCAAGCTGTGGAGGCTCACATGTGATGTACAAAGGTAGGGTTCACAGCCTTGCTGAAGGGCTGTTTTATCTTTTTGATCCTCTAGGCTCTCAGAATATCACATTTTCCACTATCTTAATTACCTCATCTTAAGAAGACCAGGCGAGCAAAAGGTGGAAAGCACATTAGAAGCCGTAAAGCGTACACGCACTTCGGAAGGCAGGGGATAAACCCTAGCAATTCTCTTCGTCAGGTTTATGACTTAAAGTCTGTTTTCCAAACATCTCATGCTAAGACAGAAACAAAAGCAGGGGCGCTTACAGGATGGCCCTCAAGACCAGAAATTTCAGTTAGCTGAAATGTATATGTACATCACACCTTCATTCAGAGGACTTTAATAGCAAATGATCATATTTAAAATATATATACTCACAGTAATATTTAATGATAGAGAAAAGGTAGATTACTAGGTTTTCTATTGTATAGTGGAACTCCCATAAGGATATGAACAAGTGTATATTTGAAATTACCTATGTCATTGGACAACTAAGTTCACGTTCTTGATTTGTGGTCCTGCAATGATTATGCAATTGAAAAGAGAATGTAAGAGAGAAAAAAATCTATGGATTACTAGATGGCTAATTACATACATCTTTTGGATCATAGGAAAAATAAATGACAGAGGAAAAAAAGAAGTGTCAGAAAATCTGACAAGTTTTATATTTCTAAGAAGCACAATGTTAAATTTAGGAATATATTAACTTACTCCCTACTTGTGCCTGGCTTTTAGTATTACAAGTTGGGTTTACATATGTATCTTTAAAAAAAATACTTTATGATTTTAGAGAGAGAGAAACATTGATTTGTTGTTCAATTTATTTATGCATTCATTGGTTGATTCTTATATGTGCCCTGACCAGGGATTGAGCTCCCAACCTTGGGATATCAGGATAATGCTCTAACCAACTGTGCTACCCCTCCAGGGCCTAGAAATATACCTTTAAATTTCTGAATATCTTCTACGTGATGCTTTTTCTGGAGACATGAGTATCTCCTCATGTTTTTATAAAAGAAAGCTATCTGGGTAATTTAATGAGAATGTTTCTAAATGAAGGGGAAAGTGTCAAGATGTTATTTGGTTACCAACAGACTGCTACTGTTCTGACCGTGTGAGCCTACTGGTTTCGGCAGGCTCTCGTTCTGACTGTGACAACCCCTCTGATTCTAGCATAGTATTTCCAAATCTTTGAGCTCTAACTAGTATTTAATAAGATATTTTAAATTCTGAATCTTAACCTGTAGATACTCTCAATTACTTAGATCTACGTATTCTCTCACACTAACTGTAGACTGACTAATCTGTTATACAAATCAGCCTGTGCCCTGTTTTATTCTCTTGTTTGGTCTCATTCTTTGAAGCTGGGCTTCTGAAGCTACATTTTAGTATCTCAGGCTCGTTGAAATGTTTTCATCCCAGTGCACATTTTTTCAAAATATATGTTCTATAAATTAGATGATTTTTTTTTCCCTCTGAAGGCAGTAAAAGAAAATTGATCAAAGGTATTTAAAATAGATATAGCTCCATTCTCAGGTAGAAAGTCTACATCTACAGAAATGAAAAGGCAAAGGTTCCCCCCCCCCTTTTTTTTTTTTACTTTCAGACTGTATGTGTATAATGGTACTAGTGAGATTTCAATGACCTAATCAACAAAGGCTTATAATTCTCATTAGCAAGAGCTGAATCAGCAACATAAATGATGAGCCTAAGAGGAAACCATATTTGAGTATAACCTACTTACAAGCACACAGAAAAAAATAACACCACTGTACTTTTTTATGTGCTAACAAATCATTCATTTTATATCTTCTGAGTATCTTTTATCATTTACAAATTAGCAGCTTTTCAACTACTTTTTAAATCTTATGATAAACAAGAATGTTATCTCCTAGACAATGTTAATCCTGATGAGGATTTTTAACAGAACATACACACAAATAAATAAATAAAACATTAAACAATAAATAAAAGCATACTTTTTTCATTCTGACTGATGGGAGTGGGCAGCCATACTCAACAAAGAAGTAACCCATCGCAGCTAGACGGCAATGTATAACATCTCAGCTACAGAAGAGTATAACCTACTTACAAGTTCATGTTGAAACATGAACAAATGTTTCACCATTTGATAATTTAGAAAAAAACACAGTTAGGAGAGCTTTAAAAAATTGTTTAAAGAGCATGCAGGTAGAATTTAAAATATTTTCACACTTGAAATTTTATAAATAGTAGTCAATTGGCCATTTATGTCAAAAATATTTATATGTTGGCCATTGAGTTAATTCTACTTGTTATAATTAATCAGGAATACTTGACCTACACTGCTAGGCTTTTTGTTTTGTTTTAATTTTGGCCATTTAATGCCAATGCCATAACATTCCCTTTTTCTAATTGGTTAGTTTATGTTATAGCATGATCTTCATAAGACACTTCCAAATTCTGCATGAGTGGTGGCTAAGAAGCTAAGTCAAATTTAACCCAAAAGTATAGTTGAATTTTCTATAATGTCTGCCTGCAAAGAAAACAACATTTGTGAGGTATCAAGGACATCCTTCATATTGTTCACAGAAAGCCCTTGTGAGTCATGCCCTAGAAACGGGGCAGACCAGAGATAGGGTGAATTTCACAAAACGGCGATGCAGCTTCGACCCAGCTCAGCCTGTCATTGGACTGAGGTCATCAGCACCCTCACAATGCTATCTGTGTCCTCAAGGAAAGAGTAAAACCTCTTTTTTAGAAGATATGTGGGATCTTTGCAATCTTTTACACAATATCTGAATTAATAAGCATATGGTTTGTGAAGAACAGAAGACATGCAACTAAGAGAAAAAGAACCAAAACAACTCTGTAGGTGACCTAGATGTTATAATTTACAAAGGCTTCAAAATCTAAGATAATTGATGAAAATATGGATGATAAGAGGTTAAAATAGATACAGTGTACAAGGAGAGCTGTATTCTTTGAAAGATATCAAAACGGCACCCTGGAATACAGAATATAATATCTGCAATTAACAATCAATACATGTGATTTATTGCAGAATGAATACAGCACAAGAACATATTTGAGAGCTATAAATAAGTCATTAGAAAATATCCCAGTTAAAGTCACAAAAAATTATCTGAGCATTAAAAACATGAAAGACACAGTCACAAAGCTATTTGGGAATGTCTGGGGATGAGAACAGTTTGTATTTGCAATCACGAATCTTTTATTTGGTCCCACAAGCATCACGCTGCAACTACAACTTTTTCTCATCCCTCAGCACGCCCTGGGCGGCCCTCTGAACTCTCGGTGCTCTCTGTGCTGCAGAGCAGCAACTGTCCCAAAGAAAAAGCAGTGGAAGATGGCTATTGGGCCCTTCCTCTTGAGGATCTTTCTCTCCTGGGCACCACAAAATTCTGGGGACTTCTATTCCATCTTATTATTTTTTTATTCTCCTGCACCTTTCAACTTTGAAATATATAAAACGCCCTTAGAAACAAAAATTTATTTATGTAGTTGAGGGCCCTAGTATCTCAAATTTTATTATTATAGCCCCATATAACTGCTAAAAGCTCTGCTGGTTTCTCTGTTCCTTCAGCAACACCTGACCTGGATCTGGCTCATTTTCTTACATGGAGACCTTGCTCAAAATTCAGAAATGCCCTTATAATCAGCTACAGATAATGAATAATTTTCCTTCAATGGAATATTAATCCAAACATTTAAATTGGAGATTTTGTAATTTAAACAGCTTCTGCAGCTGCAAACTACCAGGAAGTAGAAGTCTTCATGCACATTTTGTTAAAGCCAGGATCACAATCATGGAAATTAAAACACACACAAAACGGCATAATAAATTCAAGGTGAAAAGCAAAATTTTGAAACTGTAATCCAGGCAGATATGCCTCAATGTCATAATGTTTGATTCTGAATTAGAATTTAATTTGGAACATTTTAACACATGAATACTCAAGTGAATCCCGTATAACCAGTACACGTGCAACCTGTTGGCATCTTCAGGTTCTGCGGCTGTGCTAACTGTTTATTTAATATTTTGTTTTTGTTGCAGGCAGCAGTATAAAGTTTCTTCTGCCATTTATGTTTAAATAAATTGTATTTTAACAGCATAAGACATAGTGTTAGAAAAACATTTCCATTGCTAACTATTCATCTTAGTAAATCAAGATGATCTCATATTCATAGATTTTTTTAATATATTTTATTGATTTTTTACAGAGAGGAAGGGAGAGGGATAGAGAGTTAGAAACATCGATGAGAGAGAAACATCGATCAACTGCCCCCTGCACACCACCTACTGAGGATGTGCCCGCAACCAAGGTACATGCCCTTGACCAGAATCGAACCTGGGACCCTTCAGTCCGCAGGCCGACGCTCTATCCACTGAGCCAAACCGGTTAGGGCTCATAGATTTATTTTTTAAAAAAGAGGAAAAAACAGAGAAGCCCAATCCATCGGTTTCATTAACATAGGCGCCATAATAACGCTTTAAAAACGCAAACAAGAAGGAAAAACAAATAAGTCACCAGCAGAGCCGTTCTGTGCAGTTAAACCTGGGCTGGAATTCAGCCCCAGAACAGGAGTACTGATATTTTTCTACCTCTCTGTAAGAAAGGACGTTTCCATCCGGACATTTCCATCTTCCTCCCCATATTCATTTCAGTATCCAGACAAAAGAAACCTATTTAAATATAAATAAATAAACAAATAAATAAATAACTCACAGCAGCTTATGGCATTGCTTCCCCCAAGGAACCATGAGATAGAGAGCGAATTAAGAGGGAGTGCAAGGTCCTTGCAGTAACTCCCTTCAACGTGCAAATCATTTTCCTTTTTTAAATGAGTTTCGCTAATGTGCCTTTGAGATGATTCATAGTTCACAGACAGCTGTTTACCTTCAAGCCCACCTCAGATAATTTACCCTTCTGTCTGGTCGCATTGGAATTCTACATAAACATGCTCAGGAAATTCTCCTGGTAACAAGTTAAAGGTTAGATTGTCTTTTGGCAGTGGATTTCCAACCAGGTGGAAAGCAAAAAAAGAAGTGGCAGAAACTTGCATGAGTGGATTAAAGAAATCAAATTTTAATTGGCCTCCAGATGTGACTAGTGCTATTGTCTAAACTCTAATTAAATGGTATAAATTACATGTTATTAGTATGTTTCTAAAATTATGTAATGTTACCTTTATTTTCTGTGTTTCTATAATTTTCCAGATCATCATTTATCTACCAAAATATGCAATGTAATAAAAATAACTAATTATTAATATGATTCACATATATAACATTTTTGATGTGGGTACAAATAAAAAATGTTTTGAAGATTTAAAAAAACCATACCAGAAACTGTGCCTATTTTTAAAGATCATAATAAAAAAAACTAGTGTAAAATATAGTATGACATTTTTACAATGGTGGACTAAATATAATAGGTCACATATTACAGTTTAGTAAATATATTGGGTATAATAAATATTCTATTATCCCTATATTCTATAAGATACACTATTTATTTATTTTTTTATTATATTTTTATTGACTTCAGAGAGGAAGGAAGAGGGAGAGAGATAGAAACATTAATGATGAGAGAAAATCATTGATCATCTGCCTCCTGCGTTCCCCACATTGGGAATCCAGCACCACAACCTGGGCATGTGCCCTGACTGGTAATCAAACTGCGACCTCCTGCTCAACCACTGAGCCATGCTGGCCAGGCTACACTGGTTTTAGCATGCCCATTGTAAAGTACAAGATGCTATGATACTCAGAAGTTCTGTGATTTCACCTTTGTTACACGACTAGTGAAATTAGAACCGGAAACTATACACACGTATTTCAAAACTTTAAACTATACTATTTCTACAATATACTTTATTGTACTTCAAATGTAACAGGGAATATATATATCAAAAAATAAAACTGTGAAAATGTTTGTATTATTTCTTGACTCTTTGCCTGAGTTTTGAAGATTTGTTTAAGATATCCCAAAAAGCTGGCACATGCTTTACAGCATTCTTTTTAAATTAACAAGTGAAAGTGTAATCCAAATATTTTAACATATTCCATTATTCTTCATTTTGTTGAATACTGAAATTGGAAATCCACACAAGCAGAGCACCCACCTAGATTTAATCCTGAATTTTACACTTCCTGATTAAATAGTAGAATGCTAAAGCATGGGTAAAATGTGCACATTCTTCCTGCAAGTGTGCCAAATCAAGTCTTCAGGGTTTCTAGCTAATTTTTTATTTGAGAGGAAAGTAGCACATTTTACATACTGATATTGAGCATCATTTTGCTAATGTGCAATATGCTTTGAACAAGTACCTCACAGAGCACTCTGCAAAAGTATATGAAATAGGCTCTCAGATTTTATTGAATTAAAACTATGTTGCATAGTGTGCAATGTGGTTCTTCTCTCATAGAAAATGTTTGCTCCCAAGCACAGCATAATGAAAATGCATTAGCTGTGTATTCAGAATCAGAATGAAGATTGAAAAGAAAGAGGAGAGGATTTGGTGGGCCATCAACTCATCATCTCAATAGCTTCACAATGTTCCCGTGTGTGTGAGTCCTACCTGGTTAGAATAGCATGGTGAAACAATAGCATGTTTTGGTTAAATACCAAAGGTCCAAACCAAGCATTCAAAATAAATGTTCACTCACATCTTCCAAAATTAATATTGCAGTTAATACCTCCATTACCTCACATAATTACTTTTATGAGAATATTTCAGATCTACTCTCTTAGCAACTTCCATATATGTAATACAGTGCTGTTAACTTTAATCACTGCAGATTATAGATTACCTGTATATTCGGTTCCCAGAATGAATTTATCTATAACTGGAAGTTTGTATTCTTTTACTGGCATCTGCCCATTTTCCTCACCTTTCAGCCCCTGCGAACCACCATTCTACTGTTTCCAGGAGTTCAGCTTGTTTTCAGAAATCACATATAAGTGATATCATGGAGTATTTGTTTTTTTCTGTCTGACTTACTACATTTAGCATAACGTCAGTCCATATGATTGCAAATGGCAGGGTTCCCTCCTTTCTCATGGCTGAATGATATTTCATCCTGGTGTGTGGGGGGTGAGTATATGTCACATCATCTTTAACCATTTATTCTTTGATGGATACTTAGGTTGCTCCCATTTATTGGCTATTGAGAATAATGCTGTCATGAACGTGGAATGCAGATATCTCTTCAAGATCTTGATTTTATATCCTTTGCTTTTAAATCCAGAAGTAGGATTCCTAGATTATATCATAGTTCTATTTTAACTATTATAATCATGTTGCAATATATAAGTGTATCAAATTATCACACTGTATGCTTAAATTTACAGTGTTCTTTGTCAATAATATCCCAATGAAGCCTGAGGGGAAAATAAGGATTAAGTAATAAACACATACACACACACACACACACACACACACACACACAACCAAACAACTTAGAACTAGAATGTATAAAAAGCTTGCAGAACTCAATGGTATTAAATAATTAATCCAATAAGAAAGTGGAGAAAAGCTATCAAGAGGCATTTCACCAAAGATGACTTAGAGATGGCAAAGAAGCCCATGAAATAATGTTGAATATCATTAGACATTAGGAAAAATGCAAATAAAAATTACAATGAGATATCACTATACACCTATCAGAATATTTTATATAGAAAATAGGGTCAACACCAAATATTAGCTAAAATGTGGAGAAACCCTATCACTCCTACATTACTAAAGAGAATGTAAAAGGGTATAGCCATCCTGGAAAAAGTTTAGCAGTTTCTTAAAGAAATTAAACATGCAATCCAGCAGTTGCACTCCTGGACGTTAACCCAGAGCCGTGGTCGGCAAACTGTGGCTCGCGAGCCACATGCAGCTCTTTGGTCCCTTGAGTGTGGCTCTTCCTAAGCCTTAAGAGTAACCTAAATAAGTTAATAACAATGTACCTACCTATATAGTTTAAGTTTAAAAAATTGGCTCTGAAAAGAAATTTCAATTGTACTGTTGATATTTGGCTCTGTTGACTAATGAGTTTGCCGACCACTGGGTCCCAGAGAAGTGAAAATTGTGTTCACATAGAATTTGTTCACAGTGTTTATAGACACTTTATTGATAATAGCCCCAAACTGCAAACAATATCTTTCTCACAGTTGAATGGTTAAATAAACTGTGAGACACTTATACCATGGAATACTACTCTGAAATAAATAAGAACAAACTATTGATGCAACAATAACCTGGGTAAATGTCCAGAAGATTATACTGATTGAATAAAGCCAATCCCAAAATGTTACAAACTTCACTATTTCATTAATATAATATTTTTTGGGTAATGAAACAGATTAGTGGTTGCCCAGAGTTAAGGATGGGATGCAGAAAGGATGTAAGTGGGTGTAGCTACATAAGGGAGATGGAAATGTTCTATTACTCAACTGTATATTCTGGTTGAGATGTTGTAGTAGAATTTTGTTATAAGTTACCAATGAGAAAACAAGGCCAAGGGTATACTGTTTAAATTAAAATAAAGAAATAAGTGTTCGGAAAAAGCCTAGACCAAAAAAAAAAAATTCTAATAGACAATAATAAATCTTAATTTTTTTATTTAATTAAAATTGAATTATATTACTTTATTTTTAAAATCAGATTGTAGATTTATCTTAAAAAGTGCTCTATGTGCTCAGCTGGCATGGTATAGTGGTTGAGCATTAACCTATGAACCAGGAAATCATGCTCCAGTACAGGGCATGCAGGAAGGAGGCATCCAGTCAATGATTCTCTCTCATCAGTGATGTTTCCATCTCTCTCTTTCCCTCTCCCTTCCTCTCTGAAATAAATAAAAATATATTTTAAAAATAAAATACATTTTTTAAAAGTGCTCTACGTGATTTTGGAATTTTTGGTATTTCTGGAATTTAGGGAGGCAAAATTAATATTCTATTTTTAATTGATTCCAAATAAACATTTTCTTGAAAGACTCAAGGTCTAATATTGCTACTTGTCTAACAATCTAAATGCTACTTAAGGTTATTTTATTCAATCACAGACATGATATCAGTCTGAAACAATTCTGACATATTATTCTCTCTGTTCTTATTAAACAAATGATAATCATTAATTGACTTAAAATAAGAAAGTGCCCCTTCTAATTGTATCTAGGTAATGTACATTCTTTAATAGCTGTATTAATCGTTAATCTTTTTTCACTGCATAATTATATTTGACTTGCTTATATTTTTCATATTTGAAATTATTAGGCTTCAAAGTTTGGCTAATTATTTTACTGTTTAATTATTGCAATGACAAACCTTCATTATTAATACAAACTAGAGGTCTGGTGCATGAAATTTGTGCACAGGGGTGGGGGGTCCACCTTTTTCTTATCTAGGTAACCTCTTCACATTTAAAAAAAAAATAACTGAAATTCTACCTACTCTAGGAAATCCTCTTTGAACAAATCTTTTTAGAATCTGTATTAAGTATTTTCATAGTATATAATTCCTTTTCTTTAACAGCAACATAGAATGGATACAATGTGCTTCTCATTCTTGCATCTGAATTTTTTCTTCTTGCTCTTGTAATAGCAAAGCTTATCCAATTTACATTTGCCCTTCAAGGGCTTATATTTTGTTCAGTTTCTAGTTGTTTCCCTGCTTTTTTTTTAAGCAATAAATTTCGGTTGTGATAGTAAGCCTCACTTATAATCAAGCCTGTAGGTCTCCCTATCTGAATATTTCTATAATACTTATCACTTTAGCATACCAGAGATTGTTTTCATTTATAGAAAATAACAATAAATGTCACCTGATCATTTGCTCTTCTGGTAATATTTTATAGCAAGATGTGTTATTCTAGTAATTTAACTATTACAAAACTGAGGCGTGCAGAAATAAGTCACATTGAACAATAAAGAATGACTCAAATATCAAAGCATAGTACACTTAGGGCCTCCCTTTTCCTGTGCCTCAGATATCATAGCATATTACACAGTTCACATGGAACTCAATTTCCTTTAAAATAGGAAGGGATCTCATACTCAAGAAGCAGGTACTTCCACACATATTTTTTTTTATTTAATTCACAGCACATACTCTTTGTACTAATTGTTGGAAAATCATCCTAGCAATGGCCTCTGTTCCTCTCTGTATTGTTGCCTTACATTCTGATGACATTACTGTGCTTTTATCATCCACTCGCTCTAATACGATTCTGAATTATTTAAGGGCAGAGATCATGACTTGAGCTTGTGTGTTCCCTGTCATGGTGCCTAGATAAATACTCAAATGCCATTCAGTCCAAATGACTGTGATGAGAGAGGCCCACCATTGCTGGAGACCTCTGATTTTTATTTAAGGAGCCTCACTTGTTCTGCGTCTTTACAGAGGGGTGAGTAGTGGCTGAGGGAATTTGAGGAAACCCAGACAGAATTCTTCTCCTAAAAGATTTTGCTCAGCTGGCACCCAGGACCGCCGGGCATTTGTCCAATTAAAACCTGGACACACAGCAATAACAAAGGTATTGGTCTCCTACTGCTAATGCCTAGGGATCAAACCCCAGCCTGCAGGAACTCACTCCCGCAGTCAGGACCGGGCGCTGGGTGGACCTGGGCTGGTGCTCCTAACTCTGGGGAGAGGGAGACTTCCCATGGCTGGAGGCTAGAGGTCCCGGACTCCGGACTCCACGCCACCCACCCAAACAGGTCCATAGAGCAGGCTGGTCAGTGGAGTGGCTTCTTCACCTGGGATTGTGAGGAAGCCTGGCCTGTTCTGCTTGCCCTGCGATCAATTGCAAGGAGCCCTGGCCGTTTCTGCTCACCCCAAGAGTGATCATGGGGAAGCCTGGCCTGTTCTATTCACCCTGCGAGCAGTGGCGGGGAATCCTGGCCTGTTTGACCGGGATCATGGGGAGGCCTGACCTGACCTGTTCGCCCGTGATGGGCACTGGGCTGGGGGGGCGTGGACCTTGGCCGATGCTTGGCTTCTGAGGATGCAAGCGACCACGGGGCGGGAACATCCGCTTGGTGCCTGCGCCCGTAGGCCCAGAGTGGCCAGGGCATTCTGGGACCCCACTGCTCAGGGCCTTTGCGCGTGCCTACAGGCTAGGAGAGGCCTGGGTCCTGAGGATGTTCCCCAGACCCAGGCTGTTCTGTGCCTGCGTATGTGAATTAACCCGCCATCTTTGTTGGGTTAATTTTGCATACTCTCCTGATTGGCTGGTGAACATAGCGGAGGGACGGTCAATTTACACATTTCTCTTTTATTATATAGGAATGTCCTGAAGTGAGGGGGAGATATACACTTCAAAGGGTAGGGTTTTTTATGCACAGACCATTGTCAGAATGGAAGAATTTGCCTATGGCTGTTCAGGTGTTTGGCCAGTAGGAGGCAATAACGTAGATTAAGATGCCCTGAGCTGTCTGGCAGCAATCAATCAATTTAATGCATCCTTTTCAGGTTTGGGGAAATGCCCTTGACACTCCAGATGATTCAGCCCTGCTGAACATGCTAGAATTGGCTTCTGGTAACTAGGCTCCAGATATATCAGCCTTTCTCCATTTTTCAAACATCAAATAGTTTTCTGATTTATTATCTATAACCAGGCTCTTCCTTTATCTGAAATACTAACCAGCTTCCCCTGTTCACCCTGTTTTCCTACTGATACCCATGCATCTAACAGATTTGAACAAACAGTTTCTTTCCCAGGGACATATTGTGTTATATTCTGGACTAAGTTAAGGCTCCCTATTATTCTCTCTCTCTCTCTCTCTTTCTCTCTCTCTCTCTCTCACACAAAATGTTGTGTGTGTGTGTGTTTTAAGTTTATCCTAACTAAATAGTTCTAAATTTAAACGTAATAGTTACTAAAATATTATTGTATAATTAATTATCTGCCTGCCTTTCTTGGGTCACCTCCATGAGAATGAGAGTCACATATCAATTCTGGTCCCTGCTTAAATCACCATTATATAGCTATCGCTCCTTGACACCAAAAACAAACTCAATAAGCCACACATAGTTTTTAGTCTTATGCCATATTGGCCTATAACAGGGGGATCAGTTTCAAACTAGAAGTCTATGAATTCTAGGCATTACTTGCCTCACTGTGCAAGAAAACTTATGTGTGCTATACAAAAGTAGACAGTTTAAATGTCACAATAAAAACTACCAAGTTTTCAAACATGAACTCTCCCTGCCCCTATCTGGATTTGCAGTTAATGTTAAAAGCAGGTTACAAACTAGGAAAATCATATTAGAGATGAGAGGGGTGAACAGGAGAAAGAGCTCTAGGCTAGCAATGCTAAAATTGCTATAAAGGATCTTAAAAAGAAAAACAAACACCTTCCAAATGTAATTAAAATCATATTGTATAACAGAAGGTCAATGGCCTAAAGGAAAGTAAAATATTATCATGGACAATTTACAGGTTGTCTGATGATATGGTTATCAAGAAATATTATATAAATTAAGAACAATAACATCCAGGTCTAGAAAGTTAAAGGAAAAGGCTTTAAAAAGTACTCTTTTCCTAGACCTGAAAACTATGTATGCATGAGCAACAGGAAGGTTTGTTCTGCAAGATTTTATTCCTCCCCCTTTTTTATTGCCTGTTGTTAAAATGGCACCAGGTCAAATCAATGAGATACTCTGATGATAGTAGTGCTATAAATACATAGATTTATTGATAGAATTATGACACTGTAGAAGCTTTTCAATTAGTATTATAGTTATTAACTAGGTAGGGAATATACGGATAGTGGCACTTTATTCAATTATACTTATAAAGATGTATTACTGCAGGTGATAAGAAGTATTAGAAACACTCGTATATAACAGCACTTAAATAAAATACCAATAAAATTCTGGATTGTTTTTTTCTTTCTCCAACAATATAGCTGATAGATATTTGCTACTCTCATATAACTTCGAATTTTTAGGGTTGGAGCTGTTCTCTGAGTGTTGGCCTCCTGCTTAAGTTGCAAGGAATTGAGTTTTGCGGTGTTAACAAAGTCATGCCAAGCTCTTCCTACCAGCTCTGCATGGCTTATTATTTCTAGTGATTCAGCTTATTATTTCTATTATCTACTCAAATGTCAGTCCATTCGGAAAACTTTCTCTGACTACCCTATCAAGAATATCTCCTATTTTTTTACGACCATTTCCTCACTATCCTACCATTGTGGACTATTGGGGTAAAGTGCCCAGGAATGCGGGATTTGGCAGTTCTTATTCTGGCACACAGTGAGGTAAGTTTTTTATACGATTCAGTTGCTGTAATGAAATAAATCTCAGTAAAGTTAGGAGGGTGTTTTTCCCTATACAGGTATGATGATGGGAGTGTTCATAATGAAAACATATAATGGACTCAGTGAAAGTCAGTGTCTCAAGAACCGGGCTTATGAAAACTTAAATATAGTCAAATGGTAGAGTCAAGAGGGCAGATTGACTAGTCAGGAATTCAGGGCTACCACGACTCACTGACTCAAGTACATAGCAGATCACATGACAAGGGAGTATTTATTACTCATGCAACAGTTCAGGGTACGTGATGGGGAGCAAACGCATATTTCCACAGTCATTTAGCATTTCCGCAAGGCTTCCTGAAGGAGGCTCCTGGGCTGGGAATGCAAGTATGCACATTGCACAGCTGGACCTGTGAGTCCCTGATTCCTTAACGGCAACCTTCCCCAGAAAACCATATGCCCTGGCTGTGCACCGAGGCCAGTGCAGGGAGGGCAGCTTTCTCTCTGAGACCCACTATTAAAGTTTCTGTAATGGCCTATGATGCAGCCTGAACGATCACAAATCAGATTTTTGGCCTGGAGTTCAACTCCTCAAATCCATCACTTGTTCCTTCAGGGCTGAGCATGAAGCCTAGACAACCCTATCATGTGTGCCCTCCAGGTCTATCCTCTAATGTTCCCTGTTGTATGGACATCGTGATGATGATGACACTGTCAGGGTGCCCATCTACAAGTGCAATCCCTGAGGGCACACTTGGTCCTGATGGAAATGAAGAGTTTACAGTGTGAGGGCACTCCAATCAGGATCCACAGTCATCAGTCAGACTAATAGGGCCCCGGTATGTCTTGCACCGTGAGTTTCCTGACAGTCTGAGTAACTTAGATTGGGCCTTGGTTTCAAAAGGACTACCCGAGGCAGTCAGTCGCAGACAGTTTTGTTTGCCCATGACATTTGTTCACCAGCCTCGGGTGTGCCAATGACAACTGGAGGTGTTTCCTATGGGAACTGCAGGGGCTGAGACCAGCCCCTGTCCCATGGTGGGTTTTGTCAGGTGTGAGCCTGGTCTCAGCTGGCAGTTTAAATTCAAAGTGTGCACAGCAGCAGGGAAGGCAGCTGGAGGAGGTTTTAGGAGGAAGAGAAGCCTCCAGGCACAGTTCTGACAAATAACGATCATTAATACCCTCCCTCCTCTCCACCTCCCCAGGTGCCAGATCCCTCGCCCCACTCCACCCTTGTTTTAAAGCATATGCATGCAATAATCAAAACTTTATATGTCTTCTTCATTCCTTCATTTCCTCCAGATGCTTCATTCAGAATTGTTATACGAGAAGGAAAAACATTTTTCTAGAAAAATATTATTTATGCAATTTAGCCAGAGACATTTCATATTTAAGAATTAGTCAGGATGAAAATCTGAAAATATTAAAACGAGTTTACATAACCTCTCAAATTTCATCACTTGTGTTTAAAGCCATCCTGAATCTTCTTCAATCAATTTGCATTTTCATGAAAGGGCAGAAGGAGTGTAAGCTCCTTGCATGGTTGCCATAGAAACTTAGCTGTCAATAATTGCAGAAATAAATAATCGGGGGTGGGGGGTGGGGGGAGAAGGGGTTGTGAAGTGGTCTGGTCAAAACTGAGCAGCTAATGAGAGGCATCTTTTTGGAGCATTGCTGCAATGAGGTCAGACTGCCCACCTGAGATGTGTAGTCCATGCTGGGGTTATCTTTTCCCCTCCCAGTAGTCACTTGGCCTATTATTTAATTGCCCATTAACATGCTGACTCACCCTCTCCCCACTATTATTTAATTGCCCATTAAATTGACTCACCCTCTCCCCCCAATGCAGCATGGGGCTGTTGTGGAACATGGTGAGTCTCTTATGTGTCAATGGCTTGGTCAACTGCTATGTAGGTTTTGCTGAAAATCTGGGGTCATTATCAGATGCAATGTGTTCAGATAATCTAAACCAGCGGTTCTCAACCTGTGGGTCGCGACCCCTTTGGGGGTCGAACGACCCTTTCACAGGGGTCACCTAAGACCATCGGAAAACACATACATAATTACATATTGTTTTTGTGATTAATCACTATGCTTTAATTATGTTCAATTTGTAACAATGAAAATACGTCCTGCATATCAGATATTTACATTACGATTCATAACAGTAGCAAAATTACAGTTATGAAGTAGCAACAAAAATAATTTTATGGTTGGGGGTCACCACAACATGAGAAACTGTATTAAAGGGTCGCGGCATTAGGAAGGTTGAGAACCACTGATCTAAACAAATGTGGAAAAAAGTGTGGTATTGCAGGACCTTGATCATGCAGCTAAGTGGAACACACCCAAATGGCTGAGCCAAACCTGAAGGAAGTGTCAAATGCAGTGGGGATCTGGTGGGGCCCTCTGGACGGAATATGAGGCCCGATGAGATCTATTTGCCAATAACTCTCTGGGCTGTTGGGCAGTATTTTTAACCTTGCCCAGGATCTGGCAGGTGGGGCAGTCATGATGTTTTGGTTTCTTCTGGAAGAGTGTCGGTCTTCATTCCTGGAGGCTCAGTTTAGGAGGATGTCTCTGTTTTCACTGGCCATCTTCTTATGGATCCAGAGCGCAGTTGATTACAAATGTGCTTGTTCTGGGTGGAGTGCAATTCAGTCTCATGCTTAGCTCACCAGAGACTGGTTTTGCTCCTTTCATCGACAGAGGGCGCTTTTGGGGTGAGCATCCCCATGGGTCACCAGGAGCATGGAAGTAGCAGATCTGATTTTTATACACATGACTTGTCTCCACAGGGATTTATTTGAAAAGGAAATAATCTCAAAATAGCATTGACATAAGATATTAACAAATACAATAAAAATAACTTGTTTATGTTTTCTGGTATTTTTCTTCCCCAACTTTTATTTTATGATTTATAATAGCATTTGGATTTTTCTATGCCATTCAAATTCTCACTTTATTTGGAGTGGGGTAAATAGGAAGCTGAAATATTGAAAACAGTTCAAAATAGTAGTAAATAATGACAGTTATACAATCCAAAGAACATAGAATTATGACAATTCTTAAATGATACTTTCTTGTAATATGTTTTTCAGTTTTTAGAGGCAAGTTAATGTGAGCGATTTATTATTGTGGTATTGTGTGCATTTAACGCTTCACTGCTGAGATGTGTAAATGATATTTCCGTTTACTCCAACAACCTGCTATAAATCAAATTTATCTCCTTCAGAGTTTCTTTAGAAGAACAAGGAGGGAAGAGACATCCAAATATAAAACCATAATAAGTAAACTAGTTGTTTCACAGATTTAAACATTTTATGTTCTGTTCAGAATCAAATATAAGGAGATATTACACTAAGACCTTTATACATTTTAGAAGAACACATTACTACAAAATTCAACTTAATTAATTGCACTGTTTAAAGCCCAGTTCATTTATATTAACTTTTTATTAGCGTACTTTTGAAAAAATTGAGTTAAAAGTTGGAGTGTTTTTGAATCCTTAAGAATGGGCTGAAATGATTTGTATTCTTTTCCTATTCCCCAGAAAGCTCTCCCCATCCCCTTAATACCACCTCTCCAATACTATTTTACAAAATGATTATGATCAAGTAGCTAGAACCTAGTAGTCAAGATCACTTTAAAATGTGTTACTATTGACTGGCTGGTGTGGCTCAGCAGTTGAGCATCGACCTATGAACCAGGAAATCATGGTTCAATTCTCTGTCAGGGCACATGCCGGGGTTGTGGGCTCAATCCGCAGCAGGGGGTGTGCAGGAGGCAGCCAATCAATGATTCTCTCTCATCATTGATGTTTCCAGCTCCCTCTCCCTTCCTCTCTGAAATCAATAAAGATATGTTTTTTTAAAAAATGTGTTACTCTTTTTGAATGCCTAATAAGCAAAATGCAATTAGAACATAAAGGTAGAATCGGCAGTTATTCAAAAGGAAAGCCAATCGCATGAACCTGAGCGGGGGTTATCACAAAGCAAGGTGGCGATTAGCATGGGAAGGAAAAGCAGGGAGCCTCTCTGTGGCATAACTGAGGAGGGTAGGACTGCAAATCACAAAACATTTGTAAAACGTGGGAATTGTTTTGCTGTTGTTGTTTTTTTTTTCTTTTTAAAAAGTGTCCTCTGAGGACTTACACAAGAAAAATTAGGCTGAAATGGAGAAATCAATATTACAAGGCTTCAAGGCCCCATCCATCTCCACTGGTCAGATGTTACAGGAGTGGATGGGACAATATAACTTCATTTACATAGAAATTTATCAGGTGGTTCTTAAGTTCATCATTGTTTAAAAGGTATAACACCGCTTAGTTAAGTAGAGAGACTCAAGAGTAGAGAGAGGTAGCCCAGCCCTGGCTTCAGGGTGGAGCCTAAATCTAAATCTTTTCTCTTAGGTACCAATCTCCTAACCTCCACTAGCTTGTTCTGTTACTTGACTTCCAACAACTCTTCAGCTTTAAATCTGCTCAGTATTTTGATTTTCTATGATATTCCTAGTTCACAAATATGATTTTCTTATATTTGAACTTAAAATTTTTTTATTTATATCATTCAGTGTATTTGCTTAAAGCAGAGTCATTCAGATCCGATGCTCTATATTACCTTGATCCAAAAGGTGCAAGTCATTTGAACTTGCTATGAAGAAAATCTTTAGTGCTCAAGGACACATGTGTGAATATGTTTTTAGAGTGGGGCAGGGTTTTAAGAAAAAGAAAGCAACACTGCTCAATTTTGAACTTTTGAGGATATGTTTTAAAGCATACACAACACAACAAAGTACACATCATAAAGAAGAGTACAAATATATTTAGTAACTAAGTTTATGTTACTTATAAACTTCTACTGAAATTAAAATTTCTTTATGATAGACACGATAAAATCTGAAAGGAGATGTTTTAAATGTGTAAATATTGAAAAGGATTAATGTCTAGAATATATAATGAACATTTAAAAAATGAGTTAAAGTAAAATAACTAATAGAAAGTAATGTTCAGAAGGTGTGACTGTCAACATTGAGAAGAGTAAGCCCAATAGCAAACAAAGTATGTGTAAAGATGTTCAATCTTGTAATAAGGAAATTCAAATTAAAATAGCATTTCAGACCTGTCACATAATTAGCTATTACACTATTGTTAGACATTAAAAATAAAGCATCAAGATAAGATAAACCTATCTTAGTTTTGAGAAGACCAATCACCATGATAAAGTTAAGACATTTTGCAGTGTATAAGTTTGTAAAAAACAAAACAAAAAAAAACACATCAGTTTACAAAGAGAATCAACAAAATCAAAATATATGTGACAGGCTTGGAGAAAATAATATTAAAATGTGATATAAAATATGTGCATGGATGTTAATAATTCATAAGGACAAGAGAAGTAAAACAAGCACAATAAATCATTATACAAAAATATAAATGATTATTTCACACAAAAAAGGAATTTTAGTGAAGCAGTTAATGTATAAAATTATTCTCAAGCCTGCTAGAAGTTAGGGAAGTGATAATTTTTACAATAAGATAAAATCTCATATCTATCATATTGAAAGGAATTTTAGAGACAAAACAGGTAGGTTTAGGGAATAAAAGGGTGCATGGGAGAGGAATGCATAAATGGGGGCTTGGAGATGCCAGAATGCTTATCTTACAGAGGGGGGGATAGAGAAATATCACAGGATAAGGAAGGAAGAAGGCATACATTCACAGAGGATAAAGAAAAGTCACAGGATATCAGGAAGAAGAAAACATATTTTCACAGAGGATAGAGGAATGTTGCAAGATAAGGGGAGGAAAAGAAGAGGGCACCACATGGACTTTGAGCTTTGAAACTGATACTATGTAGCAGAATGACCCATGAGGAAAGCAAGGGGGTCCTAAATTAAGGAAGGTCCAATTAGAAAGGATCAGGTTCAAACAAAGAACTGATGCCTTTATAAATCAGAGACAAAGGGACATGAGACAGATTTTAGGTTTTTTGGATTTAGATATTTTCCCATTAGAGAGAGAGAGTGAGAGCAGACTTTTCCCATTGGGGGCCCCTCTCCAGGAGGTCCCCTTTGGGGCATGCCTGCCCAGATAGAGTTAATATATGCTTCCAATACACTTCCACATTTTTTCTGAAGCAATCTTTTAGTCCACAAATTTATTCTTCAACTTCGTTGGACAATGACACACTAGAAGAATCTGCACCCTTAACCCCACATTTCAATATCATCAGCAAAAAATTTATAAAATTCAGTATTGTTGAGGGCATACAGATATTATTACCTTTATGTTTTGTTTATGAGACAATTAAATCAGCCTTTTTAAAACAAAATTTGGCATTCTTTAATAAATTTAGTTATATGAGCATCTTTTGACTTTCTTAAAAAATCATGCCCATTAAGAAAATGGATAGCATATTATTGTTCTAAGATTATAAAGTTTAAGGCCATTTATAGGAGATCACTGAATAAAATGCTCAGTTATTGAGACATTAAATCAAAGTTGTAACATAAGTTATATGGTTAGTTCCTAGAATTCTAAAACAAAACATAAAACATTATGTCAGTGATATCTATATGCATATATTTAAAATTTGGAGCATAAGCAAATATTAATTTGTAATCATACATCATCTTTGAAAGCTAGTTATTTTATATCTTTGGATAAACATGCAACAAAATAGTCCAAACTACCATAAATTATCTTTCAAAAAATCAGGATACTCATACTCATGGACAGAGAACAGAATGGTGATTGCTAGAAGTTGGGGAGTGGTATAAAATGGATGAAGAGGGTAAAAATGTAAACTTCCAGTTAAAAGACAAATATGATCTGGGAATCTAATGTACATCATAAAAGTTCTCATAACACACACAAAAACTGTGACAAATGTGGTGATGGGTGTAAAATAAATCTATTGTGGTGACCATTTCTCAATATATACATATATTTAACCATTATGTTGTACACCTAAAACTCATAAAATTATATGTCAATTATATCACAATTAAAACTTGTAAAAAGGGAAAAGAAGAGGATGAAAGAAAACTAGAAAGGAAAGAAAGAACAAGAGATGGAAAGTAGAGAAAGGAGGAGAAGAGTCAGAGTTGACAATGAAAGCATTAAGAAAGTAATTAAGAGAGAATTTAAGGGATGAATTAAGGAATGACTCAGAGACACAGAAGCTGGAACAGACTGTAAAATTTCAGAGGGAAGGTGGGGATGGGTGGGTGGGTGGGTGAGAAGACATCAACCAAAGAACTTGTATGCATGTATGCATAACCCCTGGATACAGACAATAGTGTGGTGAAGGCCCGGGGCAGGGGATGGGAGCAGGCTAGAAGGGATCAATGTGGGGAAAAAAAGGGGCCATCTGTAATCTTTCAACAATAAAGATTTTTTTTAAAAAAAACAATAAATTTAGTTTTTATTACAGTCTCATTAAAATTAATAATAAAATAATTATATAAGAAAATGAAAACTATAACATACACTGATAACAAATAAGAAAAAGCAGAGTACACAGCATGATTCTTATTCTTTCTTTTTACTGAGATGTGACTCTTAGAGTGTTAATATATCCAAAATAAAATATAAAAAAGGTTACATAGATGTTACCCTTTTCCCCTCAGAGAAAATGTCAGAACTTATATATATTTAATTAATCAGTTAGGCAGGAATTGACTTTAAGAAGTTTGGCTGCAGTGAAACTGATCCTTCCAAATCCCAAGTTATAGGTAAAAGGGAAAATAATCGAGAGCATGATATCCTTTTCTGCATATACTCCCAAATTTGCTGTGTAGATTTTAAGGTATACTGTGCAGAATGTGAAGAGATTGATGACATATGGCACTCAGTGGGTATAAAATTAACACTCAGATTATTGTGTCTGACAGAAAATCAGTTTATACGATAGAGATGGGTAAAATTAAGTTAATCTGTGGGTACAGGACAGTTTCGTCCTCTATAAAAAAGAAATCCTGGGAGGGAGTTGGGTAGAGTCTGGCATCAGCACTTGACTTCAATCTACAAAACTCCAGAATAGGGGAAATCTTCCTATTCCATACCCACACCACCCACCCACCAGGCCACTGTCTCCCTCACTACTGAAACTGCCTAAGCAACCAATTCCCCAGAATATACTAAGTTAGAGTTGAAGTTTCCCTGAGCCAAACAGCTCTCCAGGCACCACTAGCAGGTGAAGTCTTCTAGGTCTCTTCTCTGTCAGTCCCATCTGATTTAATAACCACCACCCAAAACCAAGTGTTTCAGCTGTTCCTCCTGGAGTTTTCAGTCTGACGGAGTAAGATCCTACAGTTTTCTGTTCTTTGCTGGCTATTTTATTTCAGTTGCGTTTGATTACTTTTATCCATACATAACATATTCCTGGTTAAGTGACTTAATAAATATGGACATATTTTTATAATTTTTAGAAAAGTATCCATCAAAATATTATACTTATTTTGATGTCTTTCCATCTGTACTACATTCAGGCTGCAAGAAATCTTTATTGACTTTGAGAATCGTGCTATTCAGTTGCAGTTAAGATTTACAATTAACCTAGGGGATGTTGTTTTTGTTGTTGTTGAAGAAGGCAAACACAATTTATCTCTGAGTGGTCTAGTACGACGGGGCCGATCTATTTCCAGTTAGTGTCCGGGGGGATGGTGATAATTCCATCTGTACCATTGCAAAGACTTCAAATCTTTACACTCAAAGTTCTGGAATTATGTTACAGATGTCTTCACCTCATTACATGGTTACTGGGGGATTGTTTCATCTGGTGTACTTCAATGCCGTGTGTACCTTAACAAGCAATCTGGCATACGCCTTCTGTTTATAGCAATAGAAAACATAGCATTGTTATATATCATGGGTACTGTTAATTACACTGCTGTGCTAGGCATCATTAAGCCTCAAAATGCTCAAAGGCATGTCAGGAGGATTTGTTTTTACTTAAGCTAAACTGCTTTTAAGACTCAGATTTAAATAAGCCATAGATGTGACAATTGAATATAATATATCATTGCTTTCCCAGCTTCGGTTGAGACCAATCTGTTGGCAAGTTCAAGTTGTTGGTCCAATTTAAATCTTTATAATCAGAAAGGGTTTTCATTCTCTTGATGAACTGCCAACCATTTTGGTTCACTTGACTTGAATACATGTGCATTGGTTATTTGCTACATGCAAAATTTGAGTTAAGTACATTGTATAAGAGACATGTGAGACACAATACCTGCCACGGATATCTTCATAATCTGGGTTACCAATACATGTTGTAAACTGACTATAATACAAAGCAATTGAAAATAATTTTAAAAGCAATTGCTGAATGTTTACATTTTGTGCCTCCATTAGAATACTAATAAGTATTCTAATAACTAATAAGGAGATAAGTGTTCTGGTATAAAGTGGTTATTTGATAGCATATATCAATTGGTATTGAATAAGAAGAAAGTAGAATTATCAACCTTAAAACATTTTTTTCAAGGGAAAAAATGAAAAAAAAATCAATGTGATGTATTTGGCTATGAATGACAGAACTATTAAATAACATTACATACAATTAGTAAAAGAATGACATAAATATAATACATATTTATCATATCCAAAATTATATATATATATATATATATATATATATATATATATATATATAAAGTTAGCTAAAACTAAACTGCTCACCCATTATAGAACTTTCATCCAAATACTATGTTCTTTACATTTTAATGCCTAGCTCCCTGGGCAGTTATATGAGCAAGTAATGATGTAGATCAATTACTCTACCCAAAATATTGAAAGAGAACATCCTATATAATAAAAGGGTAATATGCAAATTGACTGAATGGCAGAACAACAGGTCGCTATGATGCACACTGACCACCAGGGGGCAGACGTTCAATGCAGGAGCTGCCCCCTGATGGTCAGTGCACTCCCACAGGGGAAGTACCACTCAGCCAGAAATCCTGAGTTGGGCTCATGGCTGGCCAGTGCAGCAGCAGCAGCAGCACTAAGGATGTCCAACTGTCGGCTCAGGCCTGCTTCTAAACCATCAGTTGGACATCCCCCCAAAGCTCCCGGACTGCAAGAGGGTGCAGGCCATGCTGAGGGACCCCCGCCCCCCACCCAAGTGCATGAATTTTGTGCACCAGGCCTCTAGTCTATATCTATACTAATAAAAAGGTAATATGCTAATTAGACCAGAAAGACCAGACAGCCTTTCAGACAAAGCCACGGTGGTGGGGGCTGAGGCAGAGGTGGTTAGGAGTGATCAGGCAGGCATGCAGAGCAGTTAGGGGTGATCAGGCCGGCAGGGGAGAGTGGTTAGGAGTGATCAGGCAGGCAGGCAGGTGAATGGTTAGGAACCAACAGTCCCAGATTGTGAGAGGGATGTCCAACTGCTGGCAGTTGGACATCCCCCAAGGGGTCCCAGATTGGAGAGGGTGCAGGCTGGGTTGAGGGACCCACCCCATTCATGAATTTTGTGCACCGGGCCTCTAGTATCTACACTAATAAGAGAGAAAAATGGTAATTGGCATACGGCGATACCGTTTTCATTGGCTAATCAGGGCTATATGCAAATTAACTGCCAACTAAGATTGGCAGTTAACTGCCAACTAAGATTGGCAGTTAACTGCCAACAAGATGGCGACTAATTTGCATATATAGGCACAATGCAGGGAGGCGAAAGGGAAAGCAGGAAGAAGCCCCCTGCCACTGACAGTGATCTGAAACCCAGGGGGGAGCTAAGAGCTGGGGGGCAGGGCAAAGGCGGCCCTGGGGCCGCCTTTGCCCTGCCCCCCAGCCATGATCTGAGAATCAGGCGCCTTTGCCGCCCTGGCCAGTGATAGCAGGAAGTAGGGGTGGAGCCAACGATGGGAGCTGGGCACGGTCGAAGCTGGCAGTCCCAGGAGCTAGGGGTCCCTTGCCTGGGCCTAAAGCGAAGCCCACGATCGCGGTGCCCCCCCACTGCCACTGCAGGTCCCCACTGCCTGGGCCGGACGCCTAGGCCAGAGGCGTTAGGCCTGGGCAGGGGCGGAGCCTGCAACCACGGGGAGCTGGGGGTCCCCTGCCCAGGCCTGACACCTCTGCCGGAGGCCTCAGGCCTGGTCAAGGGGCTGATCCGGTGATTGGTGATTGGAGGGTTATGAGGGTCAACTCCTCTGGCTGAGGCATCAGGCCTGGGTGGGGGGCGGAGCCGGGGATTGGGGAGATATGATGGTCCCCTTGCCCAGGCCTGAAGCCTGGGTCAGAGGCGTCAGGCTTGGGCGGGGGGTGGAGCAAGCGATCAGAGGGAGATGGGGGTCCCCTGCCCAGGCATGATTCCTGGGCCAGAGGCCTCAGGCCTGGGCGGAGGCCAGAGCCAGTGATCGGGGGTAGATGGGGGTCCCCTGTCCAAGCCTGACACCTCTAGCGGAGGCGTCAGGCCTTGGCAAGGGGCCGATCAGGCAATCGGAGGGTGATGGGGGTCAACGCCTGAGGGCTCCCAGTATGTGAGAGGGGGCAGGCTGGGCTGAGGGACACTCTCCCCCCCGCCCCCCCCCACACCTAGTGCATGAATTTCGTGCACCAGGCCCCTAGTATATATATAAAAGCCAAGCAACTGGAATGCCTGAATGACTGGTTGCTATGACATGCATTGCAGCCCCTCTCCCCATCTGGCCCTGGCTGGATTGGGGGCAGGGCTGGCTGGCTAACCTTCTGTGGCCCCTCCCCGCAGCTGGCCAGGCTCCCAATAGCCTCCCCCCCACAGCGATCATGGGTGGGGCTGGTAGGCCAACCTCTTGAAACCCCTCCCCCCACCAGCCCGGCCTGATTGGCCCCCATCAGAGCTGGCTGGCTGGACGCCACACATGCACAAATTCATGCACCAGGCCTCTAGTGTTTATAAATAAAAGCTCTTATTTTTATTAGTCCAAAGAAAGAGAACTGAGGCCAAAATTGTATACTGCAGTATAGGACAGTCAGTAATTCTAGAGGATCTGGAGTTAGATTAACAGGTGTTTTAAATCTGGGGGCTTTATATAACTTCTTTCAGTCCTGGTTTTCTCATAGATTAAAGAAAATAGTCATCTTGTCTACCTTCCTGAGTTGTTTAAAGGCTATATGAGGCAGTATATCATGTAAAGTGTTTAGCAAAGACTTGGCACTTAAGCAAGTGTTCAAATACTGGTAATCATTATTGCGTTTTTATTTTTAATAGGGGAATAACTATAACAGAATGTATAATCTGCTCACAACCCAAACTATTTTCATATTAGTATAGAGATTTCTTGGTTATTGAATGTGGTAATTAATTTTCATCAAATTCTGATAAGTGAATTTAAATGTATTTTTCTATTGCTATATAACCAAAAGTATATTTTAACTTTTGAGAAGATATCTATATTTAATTGTAATAAGTGTATATTTAAGAATGCAAACAAGTTTAAATTTGATGAGTTTGAAAGAATAACACATTTTTGAATATTCATTAATCATGCTATCTGATTTTTGATTGTAATAACTGATTGTAATCAATGTGATTCTAAAATGCGAGTTTGAAAATAAAAATAAAATGATTTTCATATTAATATACATAAAATTATACAAGTTTTGAGAGAACTCTACAGTTCTGACACTCAATCATCCAAGAATCTTTGTCAAGTTATAGCCTTATTGTGCCTTTTCTTCTCATGTCTAAAATGGGGATAAACACAATATTTCCTTACCCAGCTGGTAAGGCTCAGTGGTTGAGCATCAACCTATGAACAGGGAGGTCATGGTTCGATTCTGGTCAGGGCACAAGCCCGGGTTGCAGGCTCGATCCCAAACAGCGGGCATGCAGGAGACAGCTTATCAATGACTCTCTCTCATCATTGCTATTGCTTTCTCTTCTGGTTTATCCTCATGGGTAGGTGACAGGTCCAAGATGGCATTTGGGGCTAACTAAAACCTGAGTCACAAATGTTCTTCATGTAATCTTTTATCTTTCCATATCATTGACAATTATGTAGTCGGTAAGAGGGAATCTTGAACACTTTATAAATATGGAGAATATTTTTAAAAATTATATCTTGATTAACTGTATGCCAACCATATTCAATTTATCATGTATTCATTCAGTAATGCAACATTGATTTGATAAATATGTTCTATGTGCAGGCACAGTGATAAATAAAGAATAATTATTTTACAATAAAATAGTTAATAGTCTACCAAAAATCCCAAGGGAACGTTTCAAATGAGGATATTGAGTTAAATTATCAAACATTTTAGTGAATTCATAATGAAATTAAAAGGATCGCGTTTAAAATAAATTGCATATTGTTTTTATATGTAAGACATATTAGGTACACTGCTAGTGGGAATGCAGACTGGTGCAGCCACTATGGAAAACAGTATGGAGTTTCCTCAAAAAATTTAAAATGGAACTCCCATTTGACCCAGCGATCCCACTTCTAGGACTATATCCTAAGTAACCCAAAACACCAATCATAAAGAATATGTGTACCCCTCTGTTCATAGAGAACAATTTACAATAGCTAAGATTTGGAAACAGCTCAATTGTACATAAGCAGATGAGTGGATAAAAAAGCTGTGGTGCATTTACACAATGGAATACTATGTGGCTTTTCTTTTTTTAAAGGCCTCTTATCATTTGAAGTAGCATGGATGCACCTGGAGAGTACTATCCTAAGAAAAATAAGCCAGTCAGACAAAGATAATATCACATGATCTCACTCATATGTGGAATCTGATGAACAAAATAGATCCAGAGACATTAAAGCATGGGGCAGACTGATGCATTTCAGAGAGAAAGCAGAGATAGGGGATACATTAACTGGGGAACTTATATGCATATACTAGTATACATAGCCCATGGACACAGACAATAGGGTGATGAAGGCCTGGGAGGGACAGGATCGGGAAGAGGGGATCAATGGGAGAAAAAAACACACACACAAGCAAACAAAGGGGACATCAGTAATACTTTCAACAATAAAGATTTTTCAAAATAATAAAATCAAAGACATATTAGATAATAGCTTCACACAGTGTTAAAGTGGTCACTTCATTAATTTCAATGATTAAATGGAAAATTAGAATATTCATGGTGTGATAGATATTTTTCTGATTTCCAATTTGAAATAAAAAACTGTATTGATGATGTCAAATAGGTAATTTCTAATTCATTGCTATATCATTGAGGATAAATTATTATATATGTCCTAGAATTCATTTTAGACTTGAAGTGAGATAACTATGAATTCCACATATGACCTCTCTTATCTTGATAGAAAAAAATATAAAGGTGATTTTACATTGTTTTGTGTTTTAACATTGACAAAGTAATATCTTCTCTGTGAAAACAAAATCATTGATGTTCAAAAGACTAAACATCAAAATAATTATAAAAAACCTTTTGACATAATACTCCATGTTTTTCAAGGAGATAATAATATTAGAAAATATACATTACTACACAAAAATGGATTGTAGTATATACAAGTAGATTGGATAGAAATAAAAAGCAGTTATTAAAATTTACACAATAGCATCCTCATTTTCAAATTTAAAAATAATAAAAAGTATTGTGAAATTTATGTTTATGTTTTCTTCACCAGAATGTAGTGTGAATTAGTAGAATATTTACAAAACTCTTAAGTCTCTTCTTCATTGTATTTTTTCATTTTCCCTTTGCAATAGAGATTAGCAAAAAATGAAAAGAGAGGTTTCCACTAAACCTATAATAAAAACTACTTTATGGCCGAAACCGGTTTGGCTCAGTGGATAGAGCGTCGGCCTGCGGACTGAAAGGTCCCAGGTTCGATTCCGGTCAAGGGCATGTACCTGGGTTGCGGGCATATCCCCAGTAGGAGATGTGCAGGAGGCAGCTGATTGATGTTTCTCTCTCATCGATGTTTCTAACTCTCTATCTCTCTCCCTTCCTCTCTGTAAAAAATCAATAAAATATATTTAAAAAAAAATAAAAATAAAAACTACTTTATGACTAACAGATAAAAAGAGAAGACATTCTGGAGGAATCTAAGGCAGTGGCTCTCAACCTTGGTCCTGCCTCCTCCGGGCGCCTCCCCACTCCCCGCTCATTCTCCAGAATAAGGCTCAGAAATCAGGATTTTAAAAAGATTCCCAGGTGATTCTAATGTGCAGCCAAGGTTGAGAACAACTGACCTAAGGAACTGTTAAAATGAAAGTGCTGATGAGAGGAAGGTAGTTAGCAATGTCTGAAGAATTGCTGTTATGAAGTATATGATAAGCTTTATTTTTAAGGACTGATCATCTGCCTCTGTAGTGTGTAAGCATTCTACATATCTAATCTAATAAAAGAAAAACATGCAAATTGACCTTACCTTCGCTATGCCCAAAGCCACACCCACCAGCCAATCAGAGTGACTATATGCAAATTATCCAACCAAGATGGGGGCTGGCATCCATGGAGTTGGAGCCAGCAGGAGGCTTGGTTGCCCTAGCGATGAAGGAAGCCAAGCTTCCCAACTGCCCTGGCCGGCTGTGGCCTCCGCTCAAGGCAACACAGTTTCAATTATAGGACATAAATAAATTCCAGATACCTGCTTCCAGCCAGCCTCCACTGGGAGCTTGGGAGGCTGGGGGGTGAGGCCAGCCTGCAGACAGCCATCAGCCCCTCACCCAGGCTGGCCAGGTACCCCAGGGGACCCCCACCCTGAAGGGGCTGTGGCCAGCTTGCAAACAGTAATCAGCCCCTCACCCAGACTGGCCAGGCACCCCAGCAAGAACCCCCACCCTGAAGGGGGTGTGGCCAGCCTACAAACAGCCATCAGTCCCTCACCCAGGCTGGCCACACCTTCAAGCGGTGAGGGTCCCCGCTGAGGGGCTGTGGCCAGCCTGAAAACAACCCTTAGCCCCTCACCCAGGCTGGCCAGGCACCCCAGTGGGACCCCCACATGATCCGGGACACCCTTCAGGGCAAACCAGCCAGCCCCCACCCATGCACCGGGCATATAATAAAAGGGTAATATGCAAATTGACCCTAACAGCAGAACAAATGGGAGTGACTGGTCACTATGACACACACTGACCACCAGGGGGCAGATGTTCAATGCAGGAGCTGCCCCCTGGTGGTCAGTGTGCTTCTACAGGGGGAGCTCTGCTCAGCCACAAGCCAGGCTGATGGCAGCCAGCACAGAAGTGATGGCGGGAGCCTCTCCCGCCTCCTTAGCAGTGCTAAGGACGTCCAACTGCAGCTTAGGCCTGCTCCCCGCTGGCAAGTGGACATCCCCCAAGGGCTCCTGGGCTGCCAGAGGGATGTATGACTGCCAGCTTAGGCCCAATTCCCTGGGGAAAGGGCCTAGGCCAGCAGATGGACATTCCCTGAGGGGTCCCAGACTGGGAGAGGGCACAGGCCAGGCTGAGGGACCCCCCCGAGTGCACAAATTTTTGTGCACTGGGACTCTAGTATTACTTATATTTCCATAGCACATTTTATTGACTATTCATTATCATTCCAAATTGGCCAATGTTGCTAGTTTATACCAAAATATTATATTTTAAGTGGCATAACCATGTACCTTTGCGTTTTAGCTATCAGTGTCACAGCTACATAATAGTCCTTATTTTAAAACATACATCTCATCTAGAACTTAATTCCCCAACTCTGAAGTTTATTGCTTTCCAATATGTTGCTTAGCTGCACCTTTAAAAATTGTGTGAGCATCTTATCACCCTGTTAGCTTCTGGATAAGTAGTGTATAGCTGGGCAAGTCCCCATTGTTCCATGACCTTTGAAGTAGTCTGGTCCAAGGAAATGATATATAAACTCCTGTGAGGATAAATTGGACAACTTGTAGCCAAAGGACAATGACATTGGCCTAGGCACTAAGGCCGGGGAAAGAAGACCTGTATTCAGGTTGCATGCTGTGCACAACATAAAAATGAAAATATGAAGTCTTCTATCACCTGTTCTTTGTTCCATTGACACTCAATCTCCTTCCTATATGCCCTGGAAACTGGTGGCCACTACTCCCCATCACTGTAGTCTTTCTTTTTGTTATTATTCCATTTAACAGAAACTATTTATACTAATAAAGAGCTGATATGCTAGTGGTCAGGACACCATAATGGGTAACGACCAGACCATTAGCATATTAGCTGGGGTATTGCTCCAGAGACGGGGCGGAAGAGGGGAGGCGCTCGGAGGAGGCAGGACCATCCCGTGCCAGGGAGGGCAGGGGTGAGAGCCCATAGCAGCCCCCTCACCAGTCCTTCGCCACCCACCGCTCGCACTCTGAGTGCTCCGTGGTCCACCTGCCAGGGGAAGGAGCACAGCGCAGCAGGCGGGAGGCTTCCACACTCCCCTCCGGCGCCATGACAAGGCAGAGCCTCTGCTTTCCTCCAGAGATGGGGCAGACACGGGAGGCACCCAGAGAAGGCAGGACCAGCCCGAGGCGACTCAAGGGACTGAGGGCGGGGCTTGAAGCTGCCAGAGAAGGCCAGAGGGTTTGGGGGCTGGGCCAGGTGCGCTAGAGCTCTGTGTGGACAGGTTCGGGTGTCAAGGCAGGGCTGCAGGTGGGAGGTGGCACCGTGCGGTTTTGCACGCTGGGCTCCTTGTGTATATAAGAAATAACATACGTAGTCATATTTTTCCTTGTTCTTTCACTTAGCATAAAGCTTTGGCAATGGTTTCAAGATGTTCCACCATTGGTAGTTCATTTATTTTCATTGTTATGTAGTGTCCCATTGCTCAGATTACCACAATTAATTTTTCATTAGTGCCCTTTAGGGTGTTTTTCAAATTTTGGCTATGATGACTAAAGCTGTTCTAAACATTTGAATGCAAGTCTTTGTGTGAACTTATGTTTTCATATCTCTTAGTTGAATATATGGGTGTAGACTGCCTGACTTGAATAGCAAGAATTGAACCAGCAATTTCCTGCTGCATAGGTCAATGCTCAACCACTGACTCACACTCGCCAGGCTTTTTTGTTGTTAGTGTTAATACTCATCCAAGGATATTTTTCACTGAACCAGGGACACTTCAATCTGTGGGCTGACACTCTATTAACTGAGTCAAAACAGCTAGGGCATAAGTATATTTTTAAATGTATAAGAAAAACACCATATCTTTCCAATGTGACTTTCCCTAACTGCCTCAGAAAATAATCTAAACATACAAAAATATTGGCTTTTCTAACACAAGACAACAAGTAATAGGTTTAAATAGTAGTTTTCATATGACAGGTGTCTGAGGACTAAAATTCCAATAAGTAAAGTATATTTCCATGCTATCTACACTAATAAAAGAGAAACACGCAAATTGGTGTCACTCCACTACACCCACCAGCCAATCAGGGTGAGTATGCAAATTAACCCAACAAAGATGGCAGTTAATTTGCATATGCAGGCGCAGAGCGAAGAATGAAGACGACTGAAGACTGAAGAGGCTTGGCTTCTCCACTGCGGCCGGACCAAAGGCCTGGGTCCCGGGTGCCAGAGGAAAACCAGTGCCAGCAGCCAGGGGAAGGAAGGCCTGTTGAGTGAATCTTCATGCAACGGGCCTCTAGGATATTCATAATTAATTTGCACAATATTTTAAAAATCAATGTAAACCTTAAGTGGTTTATTTCTCTTACAAAATATATTCTGTCATTTTCCATATATCTATATATCTATATTTTATATATCTATAAATCATTATATTTTATCTCTATTACTAAAAATGATTTTGATTTATTAATTACTTAATAATGAAATAAATTTAATTTATTAAGTCAAAGGGGAGTCCTGAGATTTGACCTTATAGCATCTGAACATTTTAACATGTTATTGAGAAGAACCGATTAGATTAGAAGAAAAGTGCTCTCAGGAGGGAAGAATGCCAGGTAAAATCTTATGAATCATTTTTCTAGTAATTATAAGATCATTCACAGGGTTAATGGCTTTATTCACATTATGAAATATCAAGTAAGCATTGTTTAGAGATTGCATCATGTACATTAAAGTTGTACTAAATTATGTTAGATATAACCTTAGTTCATTATATTCTGACTTTTGGGGGAAAAATCGTTGGCCTATAAAGATATATAACTTTTAAAATTTCAAAACATTTCTCAAAATAGTGAAATAATGGATGATCATGAATAATGTTTGCTTTGAGAAGTTGTAATTGAAAGTTACCTATCTATTAATTTTGTATGACTATAATTATTGCTAAATAGAAGAATTTGCTCAACTCATTGGGTGAATTCTGACATTTTTATGCACAACAGATCACAAATTTTAGAATCAGTTCCTCTTGGTGACATTTCTGAATATAATTAGTCCCAATGAACCTGAGAGTTCCAATACATGCTCGAAGAACTATGCCACTTTAATTACTCAATAACTACAACCCTAGGATTTCTTATTTTTGTGCAATGACAAGAGATCATTAGCAACAAAACCAGGCATTAAAAGGCTAGTCATTTTTATACTGGCAGGACAATAAGTCAGTGTGTGTTAACAAATAGTTTGGTTACTCACACTTGTCTTCATGTCCTCAGTTAAACATGAGCCTATCCACAAATATATCATTAAGCTGCCATATAAACATGGCAAATTTAAAAAGCGAGTTAGAGAAAATTAAGCTGATAAATTCCTATTTCTAAGCTCCTATAGGAAAGCCCATGATATTAACTAAAAGCATCTAAATTATTTCCTCAGCTTGAATAAACTTTAGACAGCCTTCTTCCTGGCTTCAGACCCACACTTGGCTTTTCTTAGAGCATTTATCAGAAAACATCCTTTGAGATATATATCTTTTTAAAAGCATCTTTCAAATTGTTACAATCCAGGAATGTCTTCCTGAAAGGACCTAGAAACCAACTCCTTGCAACATCATCATCTTGGATGACCCTATCTCCCCTTCTCTGTGAGGGGGTAGGAGCCTATGCAGGGTACCAAACTCCACGAGTAAGACCACCGCCGGCCTGAGATACAAGAAACTTCACATTTCCTTTGGGACGAGTTCATTAGCAAACACAGAACCTAAGCTATTCCATGTCCCCACTCTCAAAAACGTCTCTCTTTCAAGAATCATTAAGTAAATCATTAAAATACAGTAAGTTCGAATTTTTATACACAATCTTATTTCAATACAAATAAATATTGCAGATACACACTGTTGTGATACACATTCAAATACAAATTAACTTTAAATCTTAATATGCCAAATATGTTAAATAAATATGCCTAAATTTGTGTAAGGTACTGAAGTTTAGAAGCTATTTAACCCAATACTTTTAATAACTTATGTGAAAATTATAAAAAAAATGAAACAAAACTCAAAAGCATTGATTAATTGCAGATTTAGGGTGCCAATCAAGAATCTACGTTATAGCCCAATTCTGTTTTCAATTTTATAATTTTATATGGCTAATATACTGCTTTATTTCCTACCCTCGTTCTCAGAGGTGAGACAAAATCAGCAACCTCCAAAGAATTTAGAGACAGCCACCACTTTACAAAGTTATTCAGTGCCTCTGCTTCTCCATATGTACAGGGGTGGGGAAAATTAGGTTTACAGTTATGAGTATGCCAAATACAGTTTATTCTTGTGTTATTATGTATTTATTAATCATTGTATTTATTATTATTATTAGTAGTAGTAGTAGTAGTAGTATACTTTTGCCTACCCCTGCATAGTCTGATCAGAGTTAATTGGACATTATATAAAGGCAGTAATAAACAATACTCAGCTACTTGGATTATAAACCTGATTCCAAATATTCCAGTGTGTAGAAGATATGGAGAGAGATCGAGGCTCACATGCCCAGTGGGAGAGCCATACAAAGTTTGACAAGAAGGGCCTTTTATCTAGCACTGCCAGTGCAGTCCCCTCATCACAGCATCCTCAGTCACAGGTGCCAAGAGAGGCAGAACCATTACAACTTCCTGTTATTCCCATAGTGCTTTGGCTAGCCATCTTTTACCTCTTTATATTATCTCATGAATATGCTACAGTTCCCAAAGGACCATGAACTATTTTATTGTTTTATTTTTACCTGTATATTTTCCATATCTAGCACAATGTTTGGTACATGTAATGTATGAAAAATACTGGGCAAAATTGTGAAAACTTCCCCCGACAATTAAGGTACCTGTCTATAGGTCTACTCATGTGTAAAAGTGTGACAAAAGCAGCTGCTTGCACACAACACTTCCTGGATGTCTCTTTATGTGAATAAGTGACTGATGCATTAAATATAATACATGGTAACATGCATCTAATTAATTAGGTTCTTAGGCCTGATAAAAAAATAATGAGGAACTCTAAAAGTTATTGCTTTGGAATATTTCCCTTTAGACTCATTTATAAGCTAACAGAAGGATGTAAATCTTGTAATCAGTAAAATTAGCATATATGTAAAAGATCTCTTGGATAACAGATCTCTAGGAACTTTGCTCTATTGACATTCTGTAAGTTCATTCATGGGATGGAGATCCCTTTGGGAGACAAAGCCCTCTTAGAAAATTTGAAGGTCAGCACACTAAAATATAATAATATCCAATGTGATACACTAAAGATACCTATAAATTACTTACTGAGAGAGCTTCATTTGATTTTGCTGCATTTTTCTGTTCATATCACATAGAAATTTATGAGTAAATGAATGTGATAATAGTACTAATAAAATATAAAAGTATTGGAAGATCTCTGAAAAATAAATGAACTACTTTTTAAATTATATGAGTAGCACCTGTTTTTACACATAAATTATGAAATTAAATACTTCAAAAATATAATACAATACTATAATGGTGTGTTTTTTCTTGCTTCAATTAAAGGAGTTTTTAACTTGGGACCATGGCTGATAGCTAGCACTCTGACTATATCCCCTCCCTAGATACTACTTTAAGAAGAATAATGCCTAATTGAATACATGAGCACTCCACAGAGGAGAGGCCATAGACAAAATAGGATTTTTAAAAGAATCTGTGATCAAAAATGGTTAAGAAGCAGAGTTGCACATAAAAGGATTGAGAACCTTAATTTTTTTCTAGTACTCACATAGGTGGGGTTTTTTTTGTCTTGTTTTGTTTTACTCATTAACTTTGACCAATAACCTGAATTTCTTTCATGACTACAGGTTTTTTGCACTTCATATTCTTTAGGATCTGTGTTTGTTGAATGGAACCAGAAGCATCATTGCATAGTCATGGGAAAGAACTATAGGGATGGTAAGCATTATAAGAATGTGTTGGCACTCTTTAGTACCTTCTTCTAGATAAAAGGAAAAGAGGTGAAGCATGCATCCCTTACAAACCTCTAATAAGCTGTGACATTTTCTGCTACTTGTAATATGATTATGGAAATTGGGAAAAGAAACATTATTATAATAATGATTATTACTATTAGAGGAATGATTAATTGATTATAAATTTAATTTAAAAGTGATTATATATTAGAAATGCAGGTTCTTAGCCAGAAAAGTTTTAATTACTAAGTAGAAAGAGATTTAAGATAAGTGCATGATGAAATGCCTAAGTATAAACTTTATGGATGCAGGAAGCTACCTAAGTAACTTAAAGAAGTAATTAGAGAAAAATATGACTGAAAAGCAAGCATTCATTATTTTGAGGTCATGTTTAAGCATGCGGTCATGTTTAATTGTATATTTGTCAGAAAGTGTCTATCTTCTAACATAGATGTATTTATCTAGATTATTATACAATTTATAGAGTCCTTGAACATGGTAGCTACTTACAACTAGTTGGACCACTTGATAAAGTGTTTAGTATTGAAAATATACTCCAAGGAAGAAAGGAATTGGTGGAAAACAATGACACTTTCATTCCATTTAGGTTATATTCATCATTATTCCATTCACTTTCCTTTAATAACCTATATAAGCTCATAATCTCACACTAAAATTAACCACAAGAAGTATAAGTTTGGGATATAAAAATATCTATAAACATAACTAGGTCTGTATTCGTTTGTTATTCAGAACAGACAGAATATAGCTAAAATACTAGTAGTCTTCCTTGAGTGGATTAAAATTTAGTCAGTTTTTCAGTGAATATAGGTTTGACATTAGGGAAGTATACAGATAGTTTCTCACAGGCATCCATGAAGATTTTACAATAATTTAACATATACATTTTGCTTTTTGAAATGTTTTGTGATTACTTCAAAAATCAATTATGATTTACATTCAATATTTTGTATGTTCAGGGCATACAGCATAGTGGTTAGACAAACTTATACTTTACAAATTATTCCCAGTGATAGTTTCAGTACCCATCTGACACCATAGATAGTTATTACAATATTATTGACTATATTCTCCATGATGCACTTCACATCCTCCTGACTATTTTGCAGCTACCAATATGTACTTATCAATCCCTTCATTTTTTCACTCACTCCTCCATCACACCCCCCCTTTGGCAATCATCAGTCTATTCTTTGTTGTTGTTTTTATTAATCTTCACTCAAGGACATTTTTCCAGTGATATTTAGAGATATTGGAAGAGGGGGAGACAGAGAGAAAGAAACATCGATGTGAGAGATACACATGCACATAGCTTGCTTGCCTCTCACATGCACCCTGACTAGGGCCAGGGATCTAGGTACATGCCCTTGACCAGAATCAAACCCAGGGCCCTTCAGTCCTTGGTCCAAGGCTCTATCCACTGAGTCTAACCAGTGAGGGCTATTCTTTGTATCTATGACTCTGTTTCTGTTTTGTTTCTTTATTTATAGCATGCATTTTTATTTCCCTCTTAAATTATTCCTTGAATTCCACATCTGACTACACTTTGTCCTTGATTGCTTTGCTGAGTTCAGGGCTTTGCTATCAGACTGAAGCTGTGTATTGTAAGAAACCAATGTATGAAGACCTATCTTGCATGGGAATCTTCTTACAACTATTTCAACCTAGTTAAACTGGATGATGCATCCTCACCATGAAAATATAAATAAAAAAGCAAAGTCACTAAGAAATGACTCACTACCCATACAGGTTCGAAACAATGTTCATATTTTAGGTTGATGCGATTATCTTCAAACACTATTTTTTAATGAAAATTTGTATTAGGTATGCCAGGCCCTTTGAACCATATTCCTTCGTAGGCCTAACATAGCAGTGAGTAATGGAATTAACCAGGTTCTGTAACTGTGTCAAAGCAAATGATCATAGACCAGTGATTCAAATGTTAACTCTGTGTTGTACACCCTAAAATTTCATCTCTGCTTCCATCCCATTGGGATTGAAAGGGCAGTAATCCTAAGGTTTTGGGTTCTGCAGGTGGGTCTCTCACTCCAGAGATGTTCAGAGAACCTTGTGGGGGATAGAGCCTCTGTGGTTCTGCAGTCTCTCATTCCATGCTGCCTTTTTGTAAGTAATCAAACTTGGTCTTCAATTTATGATTCTGTTTCCAGAAATTAAAAAAAAAAAGTAAAAGAAAGATAGTAATATTTTCATACAAGATCTATTTGCTGGGATTTTTTTTTTGGGGGGGGGGGAATATGCAAATATACCATGGAATTATTTTATAGCTACAACACTTAAAAAAATACTCCCTTAACGTTTGTGCTTATGGAGTGGATGCGAGACATTTTACTAATTCATCCTGTGTCTAGTAACTAATGAGGACAACTCAAGGCCCAGGACTGTAAAGGAGTCATTTGGGCCAGTTAAGATAGTCCTAGTTCAAGATTCCTAGTTTCACATTTTTGGATGTGAAAATACTGAAATGTATTTTCCAGTTTAAGTCTATCTATATCCTATCTAATAATAGACAAACATGGTAATTAACCGTACCTCTGACACGCTTCCCATTGGCTAATCAGGACGATATGCAAATTAACTGCCAACCAAGATGGCGGCCAGCAGCCAGGCAGCTGAAGCGAACAGGAGGCTTGCTTGCTCCAGTGATGGAGGAAGCCAAGGTTCCCTGCCTGCTGCTGCCGGCCTCTGAGCTGCACTCTAAAAAGCAATGTTGCAATTATAGAAGCTAAACAAACTCCAGATACCTGCTTTCAGCCAGTCGGGCCTCAGAGCTGGAGCTGCAACAAAGTTTTAATTACAGAAGGTAAATAAATCCCAGAATAAAAAGAAAAAAGAGAAAAAGGAGAGGTTGGGAGCTTCAGTCACCCGCCAGCCTGAAAACAGTTCTCAGCCCCTCACCCAGACTGGCCAGGCACCCCAGTGGGGACCCCCCACCCTGAAGGGGTGTGACCAGCTGCAAACAGCCACCATCTCCTCACCCAGGCTGGCCAGGCACCCCAGTGGGGACCCCCACCATGATCCGGGACACCCTTCAAGGCAAACCAGCCGGCCCTCACCAGTGCACCAGACCTCTATCCTATATAGTAAAAGGGTAATATGCAAACTGACCCTAACAGCAGAAGGACTGGGAATGACTGGTCACTATGACACACACTGACCACCAGGAGGCAGACGCTCAATGCAGGAGCTGCCCTCTGGTGGTTAGTGCGCTCTCACATGGGAGGAGCTCTGCTCAGCCACAAGCCAGGCTGATGGCTGCCAGTACAGTGGTGGTGGTGGGAGCCTCTCCTGCCTCCTAGCAGCACTAAAGATGTCCGACTTCAGTTTAGGCCTGCTCTGCACTGGCAAGTGGACATCCCCTGAGGGCTGCCAGAAGGATGTCTGATTGCCATCTTAGGCTCATTCCCCCGGGGAGCGGGCCTAAGCCAGCAGGTGGTCATCCCCCGAGGGGTCCCAGACTGTGAGAGGGCACAGGCCGGGCTGAGGCCCCCCCCCCCCCCGAGTGCACAAACTTTTGTGCACCGGGCCTCTAGTATATATATAAAAGCCAAGTGGACAGAACGACTAGAATAACTGGAATGACTGGTCGCTATGATGCACACTGCGGTGGCTACCCAGTCTAATCAGGGCCCTGATTGCCCCCCCCAACCTCCCGTGGCCCCTCTCCCTGGCCGGCCCCACCCCAGATTGGCCCTCCCACCCAGATCAGGGGTGGGGATAGCCTGCCAACCACCTGAAGCCCCTCCCTACAGCCAGCCCTGCCCCCGATCGGCCCCCATTGGGGCAGGCCAGCCAGACCCCACTCATGTATGAATTCGTGCACTGGGTTTTCAGTTTTATAATAAGAAAGGAAAGAGTCAAAGACAAAAAAAAATGTGACTAAACAAAATTGTAAAAAGATCTTGACATTTTGTTATTTTTTTGTTGTTTTCAGTGTGATATATTACTTGATTCAATATTTTAGTTCAGTGAGCTATGGCAAGTGATTGAAAACATTTTGCAAAGTTTAAAATGATAAATGCTTAAGAAACACTAGTGATTAGATTATTATGGCTTTCAATCATAGAAAGTTTCACATTACCTACTTCACCAAGTCACTGTGATTTTATGATGACTCAGACATGAGTAACGACAAAAGAAAACAGTGCTGATTGATGGTGACAGTACTATGAAATTCATTAGGGATTCCAAAGACTTCAAATTGAGAATTCTACTCAAAATTCAGCCAACAGACTCAATGGACTCTGTGAACCTATGAAATTACAATAAAATGCATATATACATTTAGATGAAAATGGTCTTGAATTACACATAAAGATCAATGAGTTATATAATTTTAATTCATCAAATAGTGACACCATTGTCCCTGAAGCTTGTCACTCTTCTGCTACTTACAAAGGTAAAATATAACGTGCTTTTTCAAAATGATTCCTAGCCCTGGCCATTTGCTCAGTGGTTAGAGCATCAACCTGCAGCTGGAAGGGTTGCCGGTTTGATTCTGGGTCAAGTGCATGTATCTCAGTTGCAGGTTCAGTCCCTGGCCCTGGTCAGGCCTCGTGGGGGAGGCAACCAACTTATGTGTCTCTTTCACATTGACGTTTCTCTCTCTCTCCCCCTCCCTTCCACTCTCTAAAAATCAATGGAAAAAAATATCCTTGGGTGAGGATTAAAACAACAAAAACAAAAACAGAATGATTCCTAAATGTTAATCTTCTGAAGAAATAGAACCATGTAAAATAAAAATAAATAAATTATATTCCATGATTCATATTGAAAAACAAGTTCTTGTGAATTTACTTAAAATTAACTTAGTGGAAACAGTAACTCTCTTTAAAATAAAAAATTTAAACGGATTGCCTATTTATATTAAAATTGAGCAAAACATTACTACATTTTCCCTGAAAAAATCCTATAAAATCTGTAAAGATAAAACAAAATATCTAATCATTAGGTTTATACACATATGGATCTGTAATAATAAATATAGTTTTAAAGCACATAAATCATTGTGAGGAACTCAGGAACATAAAAGAGATTATTCACTAGAATTCTGGTCTCCAAAGACTGACCTTGTGCAAGCCATTTAAATCAAAACAAAATCTTTGAATAGCAGCAAAACCACAAATCATAATAATAAATATAATAAAGCATTTTCATACAAATGTACAAACCTGATAATCTCTGCTGATAGGTTGGAAAATAATTACTTGCTTCCCTAAAGGAAGGCGGCTGTAAATTACGCAGGGGTTACTACAGCACTGATGAAAACATTTTCTTATTTTTGTATTTCTAGCTTAAATAATTTCCTATAAATGTCTTAGAGAATCTGATTATTTTTCTGTAATTATGGATAGTCTTGTTATCCTTTAGTGTTCATGTCCACATTTATTTTCTTTAAGAATATTCTTTATCCCAAAGTTCACTTTCCCTTCTTATTTGTTTAAATTACATGAGAAGCCTGATAAGCCATTCCTTGGATAAAATGTCCTATTTTAGAATAGTGAAAGAATTGATTGCTAGGGTTCTAGAGCTGAGACACATGCTCAAAAGACACATTTTTTCCTCTTCCTCCTCCTCCTACTCCTCCTCTTTCTCCTTCCTCCTCTTCAACTGGGTCTATCATCTATCTATCTATCTATCTATCTATCTATCTATCTATCTATCTATCATCTATCTATCATCTATCTATCATCTATCTATAATCATTATCAAGCAACCATTATCCAGGGCTGTTGCCAGTAATACTTCAATGCATAAGTACTATTCACCTAGAAGAGTTCATTGCTTAATTCTCATATAGCATTATTTTTTTTTACCTGCCATTTTCCAAATGTTCTGGTAGACATTTTTCACATTTTCATTACCTCTCTTGTGATCCAAAGTATACAAGCCAGTCCAATCATTATTTCTATGGACATTATTTTCTGCATTGTTTGTGATTTTTAACAAATATATCTTTATTAATTTTAGAGAGAGAGGAAGGGAAAGGGAGAGAGAGAAACATCAATGCCAGAAAGAAACATTGATCAGCTGCCTCCTGCATGATCCTAGTGGGGATCGATGCCCTGACCAGGAATCTAACCAGCAACCTTTTGGTGCATGGTATGATGCTTAACCAACTGAGCAACACCAACCAGGGAATCTTCGTCAGTATTTTCTGCAATGCTACTTGGTACTTTAGTCTGTGATTGCTCGTGATAATAATAAAAAACAATATTTACTTAAAATTTACTCTATGCTCACAATGATTTATACATAATTTAGCATTTACTTTTTCAGTGCTGCTGTGAGATAGATAATAGTTATTCTAATTTTATAGATAAGTCTGATAAAACTCAAAGAGGTTGAGTTTTACCAACATTGCCTTTATTTTCTTATGCTCTTCTTTTGGTACTGCTACTCAAATCGTTTTGTATTGAAAAAATATCTGTTAAAGAAATACAAGAAGCTATAATGTTATAGAAGCTGATTATGGCTCTATTAATTATTAATTAGGTGAATCTGAACAAGTAATAACTCTGTCTGGAACTCACTTTGTATATTTGTACAGTGGAGATAACAACACATAATGAAATGTTTGATTTCAGACCTCATAATAAATATGCATGTAAAGTTTGGAAAATTCTAAAGTGTCAAAATGTTAGGTACTGAGATTGTTTATTTTTTTAAAAAGTTAACAACTTGCAGGCAGATTGAGTCTGGTCATATTTATTAATTATTACCTCACTATCCAAGTGTTAGATTGTTCAGCTGTTAAGTAAGTATAATAATATCACCTTTATGGGTATTATCATTTTGAGGGTTAATTTAGGTAATGCATATACTAGAGGCCAGACATATAATGCTTATTTAATAAGCATTATTTTCATTTTTGTTGTTAGTTTGCTATTGTATTTCATCATTTAGTACAGAAACTTATAACTATTTTTCTGACTCCTTTAATCCTGGAACTTCTATATGATTATATACGTACAATTTTTATTTCCTACTCTCCTAACTTGCATACAAACATATAGATTTTCTTCCTGTTTGATCTTCCAGAATTTGGATCCATTGATTGGCTTTCTCTTCTAAACTTTGCTTAGCCTACCTATATTACATCACTTGTTTTACTTCCTTATACTCAAATAAAATTCTTTTATTCGCTCCTCACCATCTAACTTATCAAGCCCAGCTAGGTTACAGATAACACGATTCAAGAATTGAAAGAAACCCCAAGAAGTGTCTCTTTTTATATATGGGTTAACTGAACACTAAACAGAATACATGTCTGACAAAAACTCATATAATCAAACTATTTTTTAAATATATTTTTATTGATTTCAGAGAGGAAGGGAGAGGGAGAGAGAGATAGAAACATCAATGATGAGAGAGAATCATGGATTGGCTGCCTCCTGCATGCCCCACAATGGGGATCGAGCCTGCAACCCAGGCATGTGACCTTGACTGGAATTGAACCCCGGTACACTTCAATCCACAGGCTGACACTCTATCCACTGAGCCAAACCTGCTAGGGCTAATTAATGTATTTTTTTTTTATCTAGATAAAGTTATTGACAGCTCCTTTAGTAAAAAAAGGTAACCTACAACATTGAATGTGTTTGATATTTATATTAACAGAGTATATTACTGAAAATGAATAAACAGTAAAAAAATGAAAAATATGTAAACTTTTTGGACAACTATTATTTGACTGTTATATGTTATATTGAGAAATGTACTAGTAAACGGCAATAAAAATAATCCAGTAAACAAAATACTTTTGGGTAGGGGGTATCAAACAAAAAACTACTTTTTCAGTACTTTTCAGATATGTCTTGATTTTAATATCGGTACTGTAATATGATTTTACTGTGTTCTATCATACCAAAGGGTTTCAAAGGAAATAATGTGTGAAGAAATGACATTTTACTTTAGAGTGATAATTATCAACTATATTCCATAACAGACAAATCTCTACAAAGTAATAAAAGCACCTATTATGATTCAAAAAAACTTCTATGTGAAGTTATTCATATTTCCAGGATGATTGTACTGATGACAACAATAAAATAATAGCACTTAGTAATAATAGCATGTCTTATTTTATCCTGAAAAATCCTAAGGTTATATATTTGAAAGTTTCTATTTGTGCAATCATGGAAGGCAAGTAAAATATCATTATTTCCAATAAAAATAAATTGAATCCTCTTAACAGCAAGACAGTACGATTTGCAAAATGAGATGCTTCCTTTGAACATTTAGTCATGAGTTTGCAACATGCTCTAGGAGAAAACCAAAATTGATGACAACAAAAACAGAAATTAGGACTCTGTAGCATATCAAAGATTTCCAAATTGAGAGAATCTCTTTTATGGTTCATTCTTCAGTAATTTATTTAACACCAAGAGTTAAATAATAGTGAATATTTTATGATTATCATTTATTAATTGTTTAAAGGATAAATAATTTTTCTGAGGGTAAAAAATACACAATGAATCAAAATATGTTTTTAAAGCTAGAGGATATGGATGACTCAAAATAAAAATGCAATTTCCTAAAAACTATCTAGAAGCAGTAGAAATTTTGAGAGAAAAATATTAGAGAATATTTAGAAAGTTAATTAAAGATGTAGAGTTAAAAATGTCATTAAAGTCAAATGTAAAGATATCTACATTCTAAGTAACAATATAAGTCTATGTTATTTAAATTGTCCTAGAAAATAAATGCAATTATTTTCCAATCAATATATGGAATAAGCATAAATTTAATGTTGAAATCTGATCAATACAGTTGACCCTTGGACAATAAAGGTATCAGGGTTGCTAACTCTGTACAGATGAAAATCTGCATATAACTTTTGAGTCCCCAAACTTAAGTAGTAATAGCCTACTGTTGACAGGAAGCCTTACTGGTAACAAAAGCAGTTTTATAACTCATATTTTGTGTTACATGTATTACATACTGTATTCTTATAATAAAAATAAACTAGAGAAAATATTATTAAGAAAATCATAATAAAGAGAAAGTACATTTACAGTATTTATTGAAAAAAAGTCTATATGTAAGTATACCTGTGCAGTTCAAGCCCAAGTTGTGCAGGGTCTACTGTAGTACAAATAAAATTATAGAATAACTAGAGGCCCAGTGCATGAATTCGTGCACCAGTAGAGTCCCTTGGCCTGGCCTGTGGGATTGGACCAAAACCAGCTCTCTAACATCCCCTGAGGGGTCCCAGATTGTGAGAGAGCACAGGCCAGGCTGAGGGACCCCACCGGTGCACTATCGGGGCTGGGGAGGGATGCAGGCCAGCCGGGGAGGAACCCAGGGAGGGCTCCTGGGTGTGTCTAGATCATCTCGCTCAGTCCTGATAGGCCGGACCCCAGCAGAAAGCCTACCAATCAGAGTTTCTTCTCCCTGCTGTTCAGTGCACATCATAGCGAGCAGTTGAGTGGCCTTAGCATGTCATTAGCATATTACACTTTGATTGGTTGAATGGATGACGGGATGACCGAACACTTAGCATATTAGGCTTTTATTATATAGGATTTTATTTTGATTGTTGTATTAATATTGTAAAAGCTAATTTAAGCATAAACTAAGAGAACACAGCAATGAATCAAATAAAAATACTTCACTACAAAAAATTTTTCAAGCATATGGGAATGATACTACATTAAGAGATGAATTAATGCCTTACCTGGTTTGGCTCAGCAGATAGAGCATAGGCCTGTGGACCAAAGAGTCCAGGATTTGATTCCTGTCAAGGGCTCATACCTTGGTTGTAGGCTCCTCTGAGGCCCTGACCCTAATGGGGGCTTGTATAGGAGGCAATCAATCAATGTGTTTCTCTCACATCAATGTTTGTCTGTTTCTCTTTGTCTTTCCCTCTCTCTTCCATTCTCCTGAAAAATCAATGGAAAAAATATCCTTGGGTGAGAATTAACAACAACAACAACAAAAGGAATGAATTAATATTAACAAAGTGAAGGGGGAAAACATCTCATATCACTAGATGCTAGAATATTTATATAAGTCAACAACTATCCTTTATCCAAACTCTATATAAAATGGAATAGAATAAAGCCATATATTTGATAATGTCAGTTTTCAAATCTCAACAGTAACTATTTTCAAAAAGTGGAAAATATAAATAATAAATTTGATTAACATCAGAACATGAGAGGCCTAACTTCTCTCAGAATTCTTATTTGAAATTGTTTTGAAAGTTATAGTAGCAGAAGACAAGAAAATAAGAATTTGCTTTTTAGAATAAGAAATTTTATACTCCCAGGAAAACCAAGCTCCAGGAAAAAAAAAAAAGATTTATAGCTAATCATACTATATAATAAAAGGCTAATATGCAAATTGACTGAATGGCAGAACGACCAGTCACTGTGACGTGCACTGACCACCAGGGGGCAGACGCTCAACACAGGAGCTGTCCCCTGGTGGTCAGTGCACTCCCACAGGGGGAGCACTGTTCAGCTAGAAGCCAGGCTCATGGCTGGTGAGCACAGCAGTGGTGGCGCGAGCCTCTCCCTCCTCCGTAGCAGTACTAGGAATGTCCGACTGCTGGCTTAGGCCCACTCCCATCAGTTGGACATCCCCTGAGGGCTTCTGGACTGCAAGCGGGTGCAGGTTTGGCTGAGGGACCCCTGCCCCCCAAGTGCACTAATCTCATGCACTGGGCCTCTAGTTGTATATATATAATAGCAACAAAACCTTTGAAAATATTTAGAAATAAATTAAGCAATAAAGTCCAGGAACTACTTGTTGAAATTATAAAAATTTCTATTAAAATTGATAAAAACAGCATTTAAATGTAATGACAGAAGAACATTTCTAAGAACTATTGTCATGAAGAAGTCAAATGAAAAACATGTATATTATGATAGATTGAATGTGTAGATAATTGTCATGAAAATACCATGTGATGTTATATGATTTAGGTTATGTTTGAATATAAAGAAAATAGAAATATTAAGGTTTATGTAAAAGAACAAATGGCCTAGAATTTTAAAAAATGAGCAATGATGGTAATTTGCCTTATCAGTTTTGAGTGACCTATAATAACCATTCTGATCAAATCAACAAAGTATCGATACAAGAATGCACAAAATTTTTTTGGGAGAGTGTTCAGATCCTCTGCCCATTTTTTTTTTTTTGATTGGGTTGTTTGTTTGGTGTTGAGTTTCATGAGTTCTTTATATATTTTAGAAATTAAACCTTTGTGGAAACTATTGTTTGAAAATATCATCATGCATCTAGTTGGCTACCTCTTTGTTTTATCATCAGTTTCTTTTGCTATATGGAAGTTTTTTAGTTTGATATAGTCCCATTCATTTATTTTTGCCTTTACTTCCATTGTCTTTAGGGTCAAGTGCCGGGGTCCACCCCCAGCAGGTCCAGGGGTCCCCAAAGGCGTAGACGGAGTCGGCGAAGAAGGAATGACACGGAGACAGCGTTCAGTTGATCAGCAGCCTAGCCAGGATCTCCAGCCAGGATCTCCAGCCAAGTTCTGGTCTGGATCTCCAGAGAGGTTCTGCTTAGGATCTCCAGCCAGGTTCTGTGTCCATGTTCTCTTGCTAGGTTCTCCAGGCGGGTTCTGTAGCCATGTTCCCTCGCTAGGTTCTGTCTCTAGGTTCTGAGGCCAGTTTCTGTCCAGGATCTTTTGCCAAGTTCTCTCCAGCGAAGTTCTTCTGTCTCTAGAGAACGTTCTGTGTAGGTTCTGTGCCTAGGTTCTGTCTCTCTTTCTGTGTCTTGCTGTCTTGTTACATCTGTATTTATACCAGTTGATTCAATCCTATCAATCTCTAATACAAAGGTTAGGGCGTTTCTTATCTCCATTCCAGGGAGTAAAGATTATGTAGCTTAAGCATGATTGTTTGTAGTTAAAGTGATTAATTACCCGCCTGGCACTTAGTTAAGGGGTTTTATTCCCTCCCTAACTTCAGGGGAAAATCCCTACCTCGGGAAACAACCTTTCTCAGAGACCTTGGTTAAAACACATAGTGCCAAGAAGGTGAGCAAATATATTAAGAACAGTATGTCATATAAGCCAGGTCCCTTGAAACAGCAAGCATGGACCGGCTCCCGGCAAATTCCCCCTTTTTTAATTTTGAAAAGCAGGCATTAAAAAGAAAAACTCCAAATGCTCTCTTGTATCCATTTTAAGAGTAGGATTGACACTTTCCGCTATTACCTGAGGCCTGATCTATCACCCCAGGGAGAGCTTGCCAATCCTGCACTTTCCCAGGGTGGAAAGGCTGCAGTGGGGTTAAGGATAAGGCTCCTTGGGCCTACCTCCTCCCATGCCTTTACATTTACCTTTCCTTCCTCAGAAAAGCATGGACATACTTCTTGTATAAAACGTTCTGTCTGACTGGGAGTAACCTTAATTCCTCTGCTAGCAAGCATATGTGTTAAAAGATCAATCCAGAGTCTTATTTCTTTAGACTCAGTATGGCACATCTTCTTAATCTAAAGTTCAATACAGAGTCTTCTTTCTTTGGACTCAGTATGGCACATCTTCTCAATCTAAGAATCAATACAGAGTCTTCTTTCTTTGGACTCAGTATGGCACATCTTCTCAATCTAAGTTCTGTACTATCCACCTTCTTACCCTATTTATCCTCTATAGGGGGGTCTGTAGCACCCTGGTGGAGTCCTATCCGTCCCAAGTGTGGGGGTTTCCAAGGGGGGGGGGGCTTACCTAGGGGAATCCTGTTCCAGGGATTCCCAAAGGTGTGGACGGAGTCGGCGAAGAAGGAATGACACGGAGACAGTGTTCAGTTGATCAGCAGCCTAGCCAGGATCTCCAGCCAGGATCTCCAGCCAAGTTCTGGTCTGGATCTCCAGAGAGGTTCTGCTTAGGATCTCCAGCCAGGTTCTGTGTCCATGTTCTCTTGCTAGGTTCTCCAGGCGGGTTCTGTAGCCATGTTCCCTCGCTAGGTTCTGTCTCTAGGTTCTGAGGCCAGTTTCTGTCCAGGATCTTTTGCCATGTTCTCTCCAGCGAAGTTCTTCTGTCTCTAGAGAACATTCTGTGTAGGTTCTGTGCCTAGGTTCTGTCTCTCTCTCTGTGTCTTGCTGTCTTGTTACATCTGTATGTATACCAGTTGATTCAATCCTATCAATCTCTATTACAAAGGTTAGGGCGCCTCAGAACCTAGAGACAGAACCTAGCGAGAGAACATGGCAAAAGATCCTGGACTGAACCTGACTACAGAAATTGGCAAGAGAACCTGACTAGAACCTGGTGACTGAACCTGGCTGGAGAACCTGGACAGAACCTGGCTGGAGAACCTAGCGAGGGAACATGGCTACAGAACCTGGCTGGAGAACCTGGAGAACCTGGCTGGAGAACCTAGTAAGAGACCATGGACACAGAACCTGGCTGGAGATCCTAAACAGAACCTCGCTGGAGATCCAGACCAGAACTTGGCTGGAGATCCTGGCTAGGCTGCTGATCAACTGAACGCTGTCTCCGTGTCATTCCTTCTTCGCCGACTCCGTCTACGCCTTTGGGGACCCCTGGACCTGCTGGGGTTGGAGCCCGGCATATGGCGCCCGAACAGGGACCCCTAGGTAAGCGCCCGCACTCAGGACGGATAGGACTCCACCGTAGGAAGAGGGTGGATAGTCTTCGCCAACTCCGTCCACACCTTTGGGAACTCCTGGAACAGGATTCCCCTAGGTAAGCGCCCCCCCCCCCCCCATTGAGAACCCCACACTCGGGACGGATAGGACTCCACCAGGGTACTGCAGACCCCCCCTACAGAGGATAAGTAGGGTAAGAAGGTGGATAGGACAGAACTTAGATTGAGAAGATGTGCCATACTGAGTCCAAAGAAAGAAGACTCTGTATTGATCTTTAGATTAAGAAGATGTGCCATACTGAGTCTAAAGAAATAAGACTCTGGATTGATCTTTTAACACATATGCTTGCTAGCAGAGGAATTAAGGTTACTCCTAGTCAGACAGAACATTTTATACAAGAAGTATGTCCATGCTTTTCTGAGGAAGGAAAGGTAAATGTAAAGGCATGGGAGGAGGTAGGCCCAAGGAGCCTTATCCTTAACCCCACTGCAGCCTTTCCACCCTGGGAAAGTGCAGGATTGGCAAGCTCTCCCTGGGGTGATAGATCAGGCCTCAGGTAATAGCGGAAAGTGTCAATCCTACTCTTAAAATGGATACAAGAGAGCATTTGGAGTTTTTCTTTTTAATGCCTGCTTTTCAAAATTAAAAAAGGGGGAATTTGCCGGGAGCCGGTCCATGCTTGCTGTTTCAAGGGACCTGGCATATATGGCATACTGTTCTTAATATGTTTGCTCACCTTCTTGGCACTATGTGTTTTAACCAAGGTCTCTGAGAAAGGTTGTTTCCCCAGGTTGGGATTTTCCCCTGAAGTTAGGGAGGGAATAAAACCTCTTAACTAAGTGCCAGGCGGGTAATTAATCACTTTAACTATGAACAATCATGCTTAAGCTACATAATCTTTACTCCCTGGAATGGAGATAAGAAACGCCCTAACCTTTGTAATAGAGATTGATAGGATTGAATCAACTGGTATAAACACAGATGTAACAAGACAGCAAGAGACAGAGAGAGAGACAGAAATTGGCACAGAACCTACACAGAACGCTCTCTACAGACAGAAGAACTTCTCTGGAGAGAACATGGCAAAAGATCCTGGACAGAAACTGGCCTCAGAACCTAGCGAGAGAACATGGCAAAAGATCCTGGACTGAACCTGACTACAGAAATTGGCAAGAGAACCTGACTAGAACCTGGTGACTGAACCTGGCTAGAGAACCTGGACAGAACCTGGCTGGAGAACCTAGCGAGGGAACATGGCTACAGAACCTGGCTGGAGAATCTGGAGAACCTAGCAAGAGAACATGGACACAGAACCTTTCTGGAGATCCTAACCAGAACTTCGCTGGAGATCCAGACCAGAACTTGGCCGGAGATCCTGGCTAGAGATCCTGGATAGGCTGCTGATCAACTGAACGCTGCCTCCGTGTCGTTCCTTCTTTGCCGACTCCGTCCACACCTTTGGGGGCCCCTGGACCCGCTGGGGTTGGACCCCGGCAGTCAAGATCATGAAATATTCTCTACCACCAAGGTCCATAAGTTTGGTACCTATGTTTTCTTCTATAGAACTTACTGTTTCTGGTCTTTTATTTATCGGTTTGATCCATTTTAAGTCAACTTTTGTACATGGGACAAACTGTAATCCAGTTTCATTCTTTTGAATGTGGCTTTCCAATTTTCCCAGCACCATTTATTGAAGAGTCTATCTTTAGTCCACTGTGTGTTTCTGGCTCCTTTGTTGAAAATTATCTGCCCCGTATGTGCAATTTTATATCTGGGCTCTCTCTTCTGTTCCACTGATCTGTGTGTCTATTTCTCTGCCAATACCATTCTGTTTTAATTATCATAGTTCTGTAGTATAATTTTTAGTGTGATACCTCCAGCTTTGTTCTTTTTTCTCAGGATTGCTGTGGCTATCTAGGGTCTTCTGTGATTCCAAACAAATCTGATGATTTCTTGTTCTATTTCTTTAAAAACTAACATTGGGATTTTTATGGGAATTGCATTAAATCTGTATATTACTTGGTATAAAATATGGGCATTTTAACAATGTTGAATCTTCCAATCCATGAACATGCGATATTTTTCCATTTTGTTGTGTCTTTTGCAATCTATCTTAATAATGCTCTATAATTTTTATCATATAGGTCTTTCATGTTCTTTGTTAATTTTATTCTTAGGTATTGTGTTGTTGCAATTGTAAAAGGAAATGTGAAATGTGTGTGTGTGTGTGTGTGTGTGTGTGTGTGTGTGTGTGTTTGTTTTCTTTTACTGAAGTTTCATTGTTAATATACAAGAGGTAGTAGAGCCAATAGATATATGAAAAGATGTTCAACCTTGCTATCAATTAGGGAAATGCAAATCAAAACAATGAGATGCCACCTCACACCTGTTAGAATGGCTATTATCAACAAGACATGTAATAACAAGTGTTGGGAATGTTATGGAGAAAAGGGAACTCTCATTCACTGCTGGTGGGAATGTAGACTGGTACTACCACTGTGGAAAGCAGTCTGGCAATTCCTCAAAAAATTAAGAATAGAGCTACAATATGACCCAGCAATCTCTCTCCTGGGAATATACCTCCCCAAAATCAAAATCATATATTCACAAAGATATATTTACTCCTATGTTCATTGCAGCATTATTCATGGCGGCCAAGACATGGAAACAATCAAAGTGTCTGATAGAGGTCTGGATAAAGAAGATGTGGTACATGTACACATTGGAGTAGTACTCAGCCATAAAAAAGGATGAAATCACACCATTTGTAATAACATGGATGGACCTTGAGAATATTATGCTAAGTGAAATAAGTGAGTCAGAGAAAGCTAAGAACCATATGATTTCACACATATGTGGGATATAAAACTGAAACTCATCGACAGAGGGAAGGAAGTAGGTGGTAAAGGGGCCTAATATACGGTGACAGCAGAAAATTTGACTTTGGATGTGCACTATGCAGATCTTATAATATAGAAACTCAAACATGAAACTTATATGATCACAGTAACCAAAGTCAAAATTACAATAACTGTAATTTAAAAAAAAGAATATGGAAAGACATGATGAAAGCAATATCTGAGAGCAACTCCAGAACTGAGTTGATCCTTACTAGAACTACAATATATTTGCTTTTATTTTAAGGTGTGACTTCCCCCTATGCCTTCACTTCCTTTTTTTCTGCAGTGGATAGTCCATTTCATTCTCTATATTCATTCCTTGCATACATTTTCAATTTCTTGTTCTTCTCTCATATTTGCTAATAGATAAGCCCTAGATATTTCACTAGATTATCACAGCTTTCCAATCCACAAGTTAAGCGGGATTTCTCTAACTCCAAATTCATTATCATTAACTTCAAAGGAGTCCTTTTGTAGTCAGGGTACATTTCCTTAATCCAGGGTTTCTCAACGTTGGCAATTTGGCCAGATATTTCTTTGTTGGGAGAGGAGGGCTGGCCTTTGCTTTGAGGCTATTTAGCATCATCCCTGATGTCTACCAACCAGATGTCAGTTAGGGAACTACTTTATAGAAACGATATCAAACTGTGTAAAATGTAAGTTGTATGTCATCCTTTCCACGAACTATACAGGACAGGGCATATGAATATAAGGAAGAAAAAAATCTTTCTACCGTAGTCTCTCTGAATTGGTACACAACAGACTACACGTCTCTTGTATGAGTTTTCTACCAGCTAAAATAACTGTGTAATCACATACTAAAATGAGTAAAATCGGGGCTAGAAATGAAATAAATTTTTCCTAGAACTACTGTTATATTTGTCATTATAAATTTTACTCAGACACAAACTCTGAGGCTCACAGAATGAGTGATTTTCCCATGACCAAATAATTTTCAAAAAAGTGAAGGCAAGATTTGACTACCTGTTTTTTTCTGCTACATTACTCCACTTACCATAGAAGATCCCCTCCCCAGCATCTTTTAACTCTTAGTATAGTAAGCCCTGTTTCAGACATACTAGGCTACATTATGCTGCAATGTGACACAGCTCTAAATTTAGTGACTGTCAAAAAAGGTAATTCTCATCCTCTCTACTTATCTACAGGGATCTGCCTATCACTTTACTCTTCACTGTGTTTTTCCAGGACCCGGGTCGATGGAGCAGCTCTCTTAAGAGCATTTTCTTATCGCCACGGCAGAGCAGAAAGAAAACATATCAACCATGAACTGGCTCTTCAGGTTTCTGTTCAGAAGTGACAAATGTCACATTTCACTGCCCGAGCAAGTCATCTAGTGATGCCTGAGATGAACGATTGGTATGTATTATCATCTCACGGAAAGTGGTGCTGAATATTTTAATATTTTGAACGCATAGTCTGCCAGGGAATCACTACAGGAATTACAGCCTCAGAAAATATGCACTGGAAGAAACCATAAAATAATACAGAGTGATTGAATCCATGAATACCACATAGTGAAATTGAAGAAGACTTTCAGGGTGATAATTGCAGACTGTAATCAGAAGGAGCAAGTCTGATAGTTTGGGGACAATTCTCTGACTCAGAAATGGGAACAATGTTAAAAAGCTAAGAACTTCCCAGACAAGCTTTAAAAATGTGAAGTAGAGCCCTGACTGGTTTGGCTCAGTGGCTAGAGCGTTGGCCTACGGGTTGAAGGGTCCCGGGTTTGATTCCGGTCAAGGGCATGTACCTTGGTTGCAGGCACATCCCCAGTAGGGGGTGTGAAGGAGGCAGCTGATCGATGTTTCTCTCTCATCGATATTTCTAACTCTCTATCCCTCTCCCTTCCTCTCTGCAAAAAATCAATAAAATATATTTAAAAAAAGGTGAAGTAGATAACAAAATATAATAATTTAATGATGCAAATATATGGCTGACAGTAGGAGGAAGATTGCAAAGCAATATAATGGTCATACTGTAAAGGTTTGTAGACCTGACGTTTAAGAACACAAACAGCTGTTATCCATTAACAAACGCATCAAAACAATCAATATTTACCCTTAAGGCCTGTCCTTTCTAGATCTAAAAATGAAACCTTTCCTACCCCCCTGCCGTTTAGACACAAAGGAAAGTCACTGAACTCAAGTTTCCCTGAATGTGTCTCCTTTCCCAACGCGGTTTTCTATTGCTCATCATTCAGAGCGCCTGCCAGACCACTTGGACTCTGAATCCAGGGGCAACACAGATGTCTGTGTGCCACGGAACAGCTTTCCGGCGAAATAATGTCTCAGGCAAAAAAGGGAAACTGACATCTAGCATGCTGATAAAAATAGAAGGCTTTTTATTCATCAAATAAATACAATTTGAAGCAAGTAGCCTTTTAAAAATATCCATCTATTTTTTTTTTTTTTCTTGAACGGGTCACCATATATCATGACAGAAAATTGTACACTTCCTTTCGAGATGATTTTGCACTTTGTCCCTTCCATATACCAAAGATGTATCTTTCTAAATTTAGAAGGCCTGGTATATTTTACAAAGGATTTGTCATATTGTGTGTTTTCGCCTTCCCCTTTGTGATCCTTGAAAACCTTGTTGTTATTGTTTCAATTGCAATTAACAGAACTTAGCAGCAAGCAAAAAAATCACATTTGCACATCACTGTTGATTGCATTAAAAAGACAGCATATTCATTTCACCACTGTTAGCACACGTGTAGAGCTCCTATGCACCAGGTGGGCATAATTAGATTGGACTGTGTTTTGGCTGACAAATTATTTCCTATCCACTGCATAATGTCTCTGCAGCATCCTCATAGAAATAAAAAGTAATATTATTGAGAAGGTTCTGGAAAATATTTGATAGGCAACTATGGTTTGGTTTATGCAAATATAGCTTTAAAACTCCAACATTCTAGGGCCATGTAATTAAGGAGAGCAAAAACTGTCTTGATGAGAAAATTTTCTAAAAACAGCCATTGAAATAAAACAAAAAGATAAATTTAATCTTGATAATTGATTTAGTGAATTGTTCTCTTTCATTGGAAGGTTTGCAAATCATTTCAACAGAAAAGCAGTTACTTAGTAACAGAGCTGATATAAATAATAATTGATTTTATATTAACCCATCCAACTGGCCCATTTATTGTATTTGTAATGCAAGCAAGAATCATTTGTTTCAATAATTCCTCATACAAGTAAGAAGATGAGAAGACATAGAAAGGAATTCTTATTTTTTTTTTAAAAAGAAGAAGAAAGCAAAACACAAATACCTCTGAAAGTCAATAGAAATAAAATTTGAAACTACAAGTGAATTGTTACTATTTATACAAGTAGAGAATAAGATAAAATGCAAAAAAAAATTTCACAGTCAATATTTGAGCATATTGATAGACATAAATGGAAATGGTTTTCATAGTCATCTGGTTACAACTGGCTCTCAATAACCATTGTTGAAACTTAACTTTCAATGAAACTTTGAACTGGTTATAAAAGTCCCCCTTTGCAGAAATGTTATGTTTCATAAATGTAAATATCATGTTATAATTCTATCAATCATGTTGAAAAATCAAATCAATATTTTTGTTGTTTTTGTTTATGATCTTTTTTATTGTTTAAAGTATTACAAATAGTAGTGCATATGTCTCCTTTTTCCCCCCCGTTGACTTCCCCCGGCCGACCCCACCCCCTGGCACATGCCCTCATGCCCCTAGTGTCTGTGTCCATTGGTTATGCTTATATGCATGCATACAAGTCCTTTGGTTGAACTCTAACCCCTTCCAACCCTCGCCTGCCTTCCCGCTGAAGTTTGACAGTTTATTCAATGCTTCTTTGTTCATCAGTTTATGATGTTCTAAGTGAGATCATGTGATATTTATCTTCCTCTGACTGGCTTATTTTGCTTAGCATAATGCTCTCCAAATCAATATTTTCTTGGTTATACTTTTTGTGCCATTTAAAAGTACAAATATGCATTGCACCTAGTTTTATGTGAGAAAATTAACTAATTGATCACACTAATAGCAGATTAAATAAAGTAAAAATGCAATATTAACAGTTATAAAGTTACAATGTATATTACTAAAGTGCCCAGATAAAAAAATATTTCAGATAAATATATTTTATAACCAATCATCAAGTTAATAAATATGTTTAATGATATTAATCATAATTTTTTAGAAAATAAAGACATTGTGGAAAATGACATTATAATTAAAAAAGCAAGCATGAGAGAGTTATTCCAGAAATAATGGAAAATAATCTTAAAAAGTAATTATTATGGCAAGTTACTGGAAAAACTGATTTATAAGTCTAAATCAAATAATTTTTAGAGTGCTGAAGACATTTTAATAATCATGGATTTTGTAATAATAACTTACATGTTACATTGTTTCTAAAGCTATCAAATAATTTTATAATTATAGAAAGATCAATGAAAGTGGATACTGATCTTCATTTGACTTTCTTCCAAATAAGCCCTAATAAAATGGCTTTTGTGAAAGTAATTTACTTGGTTGATGATGCCAACAAGCAAAAGCGAGGAATTAGAGATGTGAGGCAAGACTGGGGAGAAGTTAACAAAGGCTGTATTGATGTGGGAGGTATTGCTGTGGGTGAATGGCCTCAATTCTGCTGAGATGTTCTGAGAACGAGCATTGTAGTTCTCATGCTTGAAGACGCTAGTGATGTTACCTTTTCCCTGTCTCCCACCGTCCTCCTCCACTGGTCCCGGATGTCACTCCACTGCGTGGGCCAAGCTCCACTGGAGACAAAGCTGCTGCTGATGCAGCTAAACTCCCATAGGCTGAGGACTGTGGCTGTGTATGTGTGTGTGTGTGTGTTGGGCGGAGGGGCGGTGTGTGGAGCGGTAAGCACACACACATCTGCTACCATATCTATAGAAGGGATTCATAAGGACAATTTAGCCCTGACCGGTTTGGCTCAGTGGATAGAGCATCGGCCTGCGGACTCAAGGGTCCCAGGTTCGATTCCGGTCAAGGGCATGTACCTTGGTTGTGGGCATATCCCCAGTAGGGAGTGTGCAGGAGGCAGCTGATAGATGTTTCTCTCGCATTGATGTTTCTAACTCTCTATCCCTCTCCCTTCCTCTATGTAAAACATCATTAAAATATATTTTTTTTAAAAAAAGAACAATTTAAAGTTTTTGGTTATTACATAAAACTTAGTGTTGTTCATGAAAAAATTGAAAGTGAAAAAAAGTGGTTTCCTATATTTCATAAACGTATATTTTAGTCCATACTGTATATAACCAAATTAACTACTGTTTTAGTACATATTAAATAAATTATCACACAATTTTTTACCTAGCATTAAATGCATCTAATTTGTTTCAAAAGTTTATGAAATTGACTTCCCTACTATTTCTCAGTATTTTTTTTTTCTCTCAATCACCTACAGCCACTGAAATTCAGACCGCATCATTTTCCAATTAGAATATCATCATCTCTGCTTTGCATTTTCCCCTGCGTTTAGTCTTCCTCTTTGTAATATCATTGTACTTCATGCTCTCAGAGACTTAGGAAATATTAACCATAAGAATGTAACACTCCACTTTTATCACGCTATGGTTTTTCAGTGCTTTCAAGATGGCATCTAACATGTAACCCTTTCTCATCTGACCCATACCGACTTTTTCTATGTATTCCCTTATCACTTCCTTTTCATGTTTCCCACAAGTATCGTAAGTGGTCCAGCATTGGGAGCAGACTGTTGAAAAGCCTCAGCCACCTGGCAGACAGAAACAGGTTGAGGTTGTGAGCCTGGCAGGTAATTATTGAGAAATATTTATTCGGAGAAATCTGCTGGCCTTCTATAAATCTCATACTCTTTTCAAATAGGAGGGTTTGGGGATTCCTTCACCTCACTTCAAGCCAAATGAGAACAGCATTAATGGACCATTTAGGAAGTCAAGTTGGAGGGTGACAATGAGTAGGTGTCTGATTCCAAGCCAGGACATTGAGAAAACAAGAGATGGCCTGCTAGTGGACTGGGAGGTGGGCAGAGAAGAGCTGTTGCGAAGTTTTCTGACTGCATTTTGACAAAGGATATGCAAGGAGCAGTCCCAGCCTGAGAGAACTATGAACCCCAATACAAAGATTATATAAGGTGGGCTAGAATTTGATGGGGAGTGCTAGGCAGAGATCAATGAATCACTCATACTAGTGAAAGGCAGCTAAGAGCTCTTCAGCAATTGACAACTCTTAAAAAGTCATTAAGCTACCCTCAGAAGAGATATTTAAATACTTATGGGGCCAGAGATTACAAGGGGATGTGGAAATAATGCTTGCTAAAAGTAATTTTTATGCTTCTCTTACATCTCCTTTCTCTCCAAAGACCAACCCCAATGAAGTCAGAAAGCTCACCTCACAAGCTGACAGAGGAGACCAGGTGGAAACAAAAGGCTGACCACATCCCTGTCATGACCACAGATGGCCCACTAGGGACAGGCTAACACTGTTGCATGGGAGTGGACATTCTAATGATTAAATGAAACACATTTAGTGACTTAAGGCAAATACAGCAATCTTGATTACATAAAAGTAACCTTAAAAGTCATGAGGCTTACTTGAGTTTTCTTCTCATAACAGAAAATATTCTTTTGATTAAATACATTTCTAAACAAAACAAAGTTACTCGTAACTACACACATGAGCCTTGTTTCTTAGATACCAATGTATAACTTTCATACAGCACAAAAGGAGGCAGTTATAATTTATTATGATCTGTAAGAATATTTTTCACTTACTAACATTATTTGATCTTGTTTTGTCTTAAATAACTTGCCATTATTTAATAACTAGGGGCCAGTGCATGAATTCGTGAACCTTGAAAGGAACTGTGGGCCACTAGGCTGCAGTGGGCACAGGGGTGGGTCTCAGCTCATCCTCTGTGCCACTGTCCGGCCCCTCCTGGCGTGACCCCAGGTCCCCTGTCTGCCAGCAGTCCCACTCTCGCTGCCACCACTCCCACACGCTGACGTTGTAGAGCGACTGGGGCTGGCACCAGCAGTGGGTACAGGTGCAGGTGCGAGCAAGGCCAGTGCCGGCAGCGGGTGCGAGTGGCAGCTCCAGTGACTGTAGCGGTTGCAAGCAGGGCCGTCACCAGCAGTGAGTGGGAGAAGCAGCTGCCTTCCCTGATCATCCCTCAAGAGCAGAGGGATATGGAGAAGCCCTGAGGGGTGATCAGGGCTGGCAGCTGCCGCTTACACCCACTGAGGGCGCCGAGTGATCGGGGCTGGTGCCAGGCGGTGGCAGTGGGTGTGAATACCGGGTGGGACTGCGTCGTGCGGGAGCAAAGAATTTTCAGTAATCACCAGAGGCTCCCCCGATAACAGCGACAGGCGCCCTGCCTTGGTCTGGCGCCCCCACTCACCTGCTCCACCACCCTGCCGCGGCTGATGCCGCCATGTTCCACACGTGCCCCCTGTTGGTCAGCACATGTCATAGTGACCGGTTGTTCAGTTGTTAGGTTGTTCCGCTGTTCGGTCTATTTGCATATTACGGTTTTCTATATATAGATGTGAGTTGCCAGTTCAGATTTCCGGAGTTTGAATCCTGCTCCTTGTTTTGTCAAATGTGTGGTTATTAGGAACTTATGAACTTTATAAGCCTCAATTTCACTATATCTTAAGTGGAGATAAGATAGCATCTATTCCATTATGAGATATGAATGATTGAATTACTAAGTACAGTAATTGTCCAGTACAGTGGGTTCTAAATGTTGCTATTATTATCGATGTTCTATTTGTTTTATAAACTAAAGTTACAGCATTCTTTTTACACATTTCTTTGAACTCCTACAAATTTTTTTCATTTCCCTCAAATCAGCAATTTGCAATATTATATAGACACTAGAGCCCCAGCCACAAAATCACGTGGCCCAGCCCACCCACACGGGCTCGCCCACCCACCTGCTGCCCTGCCACGCTTGCAGCCCCACCCACCCACCACCCCACCTGCCCACTGGCAACCAGTCTAGCTGCAATCGGAGCCTATGGGCCACAGGGGAGGGACCGAGAGGTGCTCCATGCACTTCATGGTGACCGGTCGTTTGATTGTTCTGGCGTTATGGCGTTAGGGCCACTGGCTTTTTATAATATAGATGAATGCTCAATGTCAAAAAATTATAGCAGCAGCTAAATGTGTAGAGTGGTGATTTCCTAGATATCTTAGGAGTCCAATGATATAAATGAGCACACTATTTTCATACCTGTCATTCGTTTCAGGACTCTGTCCCTGTTGGTCATCTGCACAAGGATGTGGCTAATATCCAATGCTTCAATTTCAACTTTCTTAAATAAAAATGCACGTGTAAAACACCAATACAAAGCTAGAGAGTTGAGGATGTATTAGTGTGATTGTCTGATCAATTCCTTCAGTGTTGCTGAAACTGGGCCTCATTCTTAGGTTTCACTCCCAGGGAGTATCTATGGTGTCTTGACAAAAGACCTGATATGCAGGGCACACCTAAATGTATATGTGCACTAGACTCTACTATTTTCTCCACTGTGGAGAGGTAAATAAGCTCATAAAGCTTTGTCTCTGGTCTGAGCTTTGTAAGTAGGGAGTGAGTGGGTCATGAGATGTCTTCTGTTTTCTGTTCTCAGAATTTCTGTTTTAAGGCCTAAGTGTAAATATTATAGGGATTAATGTTATTAAAGCAATGTAAGTTAGAGAGTTTAAAAAATCTGAATTGCTGTTGCTGTTATCATTGTTGGTTTTTATATGCAATTTAGACTTCATCTAAAATATTCAGAGAATATATAAATGAATAAATATCATAATGTTTCCTATAAAATTATCATTTCAACACTTCCAACATTTCAATGCAATTTTGTTCTGATCTTCTTGTCATATGCTATTTTCTGAAATTAACAATGTTTTTGTATTCTCAAACAAAACTAGGAATAAAACCTTTAAAATAAGAGGACATTAGTATTTTTATGAATGGTTAGAAAGCAACTCTTTAAAACAAATTTTGTCAACAATGATTTCTTTTAGAGAGTCAAAATCAATTTTAAATACTCAACCCAAAATCTCAGACATACTCTATTCTCTACACATCCATGTGCTGCAGAGAAATATGCTCTTTATATTTTCTGTTCTATGAGGTTAGTAAAGCTCAAAGGTCAATGCCCTCAATTTCATAATTTCTTTTTTCATATTATCCAACGTTGAAGCTATGCGGCAAGTATTTTTCTTATTTAATTGAGTGGTGCAAAATAGATTTCCTCCAGAATAGTAATTTTAATGTAATAGTCTTAAGGAATTGTATCTTTCATGTTGTGATATTTTAAGTTAATTTTTGAAGTATAAGAAGAGTGGCAAGTTATACTTTAACAAAAATATGCTATCTCCATATGTGGACATTCCCAAAGTCTGACAACAAAGTGTACATTTCAAAAGAAATTTTAATGAGTATATGTAAAAAGTTACTGGCCATTATAAATTAGATTATGACATTATTGAATATTATTATAATTTATATTGAGAAAAATAATGAATTACAATTAACACATAAAAATATATTATTTTCTAAATGTCAAAAACCACTTGGCCCTAGCCGGTTTGGCTCAGTGGATAGAGCATCAGCCTGTGGGTCTGGTCAAGTGCACATGCGGGCTTGATCCCAGTGTGGGGTGTGCAGGAGGCAGCCGATCAATGATTCTCTCTCATCATTGATGTTTCTATCTCGTTTTCCCTTTCCCTTCCTCTCTGAAATCAATAAAAATATATAAAAACCACTTGCAAGCACATAAATCATATTAGAGAAAACATTTTTTCAAAATATAATCTAGCTTAAAAATATAGTATTCCTCTAGTTAACCTAGTTTAAAAGTATAGTATTTCTCATGAATAAGTTTTTATTATACTTTTTCATATATTCATCTCTATGTTACTTCATAATAATTCTAACAGTGGCTAAAAATGCTAATTACATAATAATTATTGTATAAAAAGCCATTTCAACTTAAACCATTTTTCATATAAAAATATTTATGAAACACAATAAGTTTTAACAGCACATATTATCCTTAAAGAAAACTTCAAATTATCAATTTAACACCACTTAGAATCTTATTCACTGAAGGCACCAATATCCTAAAGTTAACATAAATAACATCATATGTTTATTTAATATATGTTGTACTTAGCAATTTAAAAATCCTCACATTTCTGATTCTTTTAAATACCAAGAAGTGATCTTGTTTTTTTGTTGCAATTCACTGCCTCTTGCAATCACATAGGAAACATTTTGTCTACTCTCTAGTATCCATAGAATTACAAATGCTGAGAAATAACTGTCTTCTTGGACCATATTTGTCCAATGAGAATTTTGAGAAATTTATATTATTATAAAACTTAAGCATTTAGTGGTATTAAAATATATATTATTTACTTAAATAACATGCTTTTTAAACTTTAGATTAACAAAATGTATCTGTACATATTTATGTAATACTAGAGGCCTGGTGCATGAATTCATGCATGGGTGGGGTCCCTCAGCCTGGCCAGTGATTAGGTCCGATCGGGACCAGGGGGAGAAACCACAGGAGGTTGACTGGCCGCCCCCACCCCCCATTGGAGCCCATCAGGAGGGGGGATGGTTGGCTGGGGGGAGGGACCACAGGAGGTTGGCCTGCCGTGCCCTCCCCCCCATTGGAGCCGATCAGGGCTGGCCAGCCGGCTGGGGGAGATTGGTTGTGGGAGGGCACTGACCACCAGGGGGCAGCTCCTGAGTTGAGCATCTTCACCCTGGTGGTCAGTGTGTGTCATAGCGACTGGTTGTTCGGTCATTCAGTCATTTGGTTGTAATGGTCACTTAGGCTTTTATATATATAGATATGCATTAATATATGTAATATATGCATTCATACATACTTTAAAGCAATAAGATGATTCTATCTCGCCATTAAATTTAATGGCTACTTATTCATATGCTTTCCATCTAAAGATATTCCCAAAAAGTTAAGTGCATCATATGATATATCAGATTCAATAACTTTAGAGCCAGATGCCTATGTCCACTGCCAGAAATGATGCATTCTGCACATCTAAAAGGCACAAAAGTGAATTAGAGACTGCTGCTAGGCTAAGAGGTAAGTGTGAGTCCCATACAAGTTTAAAGTCAGCTAATACAAAACAATTTGAAGCACAAAAACAATTTCATTGGATTATTTAAAACCCAAATCTAGGAGTTCGCATACATATTTTGCACAATCCCCTTTCCTTCCCACCACCAAAGATGCCAAAGAGAAAGAAGTGTAAGAGGAAGGAGGTAGCTCAGGCCCCTACTGTCCTGAAGAAGCAGGAGGCCAAGAAGGTGTTCAATCCCCTATTTGATAAAAGGCCTCCCATGTTATCTGCCTCGCTGAACACCTGGGCCCAACACTGTAATCAACCATGCTGAATACCTGGGGACCCATGTAATCACCCACCCTGAACACTTTGGGCCTTCCCTGTAACCTACCATGCTAAACACCTGACCTGACCCCACCCTGTAATCCACCACCCTAACCACCTAGGGCCCCCTTGTAATCAGCCTTGCTGAACACCTGGGGTACCTCTGTAATCCACCAGGCAGAACACCTGGACTTCCCCAGTAATCCACCAGGCAGAACACCTAGGACCACCCTGGAATCAACCACACTGAACACCTGAGAACCCCTGTAATCCACCACCCTATCAGGGGCCCTCCTGTAATAAACCTCACTGAACACCTGGAGCCCCTCTGTAATCCACCACCTTGAACACCTGGAGCCTTCCCTGTAATCCACAACTCTGATCACCTGAGGCCCCCTGTAATCAACCTCCCTGAACACCTGGGGCTCCTCTATAATCCACCATGCTGAACACTTGGGCCTCCCCTGCAATCTTTTTTTTTAAATACATTTTATTGATTTTTTACAGAGAGGAAGGGAGAGGAATAGAGAGTTAGAAACATCGATGAGAGAGAAACATTGATCAGCTGCCTCCTACACACCCCCCACTGGGATGTGCCCACAACCAAGGTACATGCCCTTGACTGGAATCAAACCTGGGACCTTTCAGTCTGCAGGCTGACGCTCTATCCACTGAGCCAAACCAGTCAGGGCCTCCCCTGTAATCTTGCATGCTGAATACATGGGGCCTCCCTTATATTCCACCACCCTGATCACCTGGGGCCTCCCATATAATCCTAGATGTTAAATACCTGAGTCTACCTTGTAATTCACCAACCTGAAAACCTAGGGCAGTGGTTCTCAACCTTGGCTGCACATTAGAATCACCTGGGAATCTTTTTAAAATCCTGATTTTCTTATGGGGTGGGACCACAACACTAGTAACAAAAACAAATTTCTAGAGGATGAGGCCCAGAAATCAGGATTTTAAAAAGATTCCCAGGTGATTCTAATGTGCAGCCAAGGTTGAGAACCACTGACTTAGGGTCTCCCCTATATTCCAGAATGCTTAACACCTGGGACTCCCCTGTAATCCACCATGCTGAACACCTAGGCCCTCCCCAATAATCCACCACCCTGATCACCTGGGGCCTCCAATATAATCCACCACTCTTAACACCTGAAATTCCCCTGTAATCTACCACCCTGATTACCTGGGACCCCCTGGAATCAACCACAGTGAACACCTGGGGACCCCTGTAATCCACCACCCTGGCCATTGAGGGCCCGCCTGTAATCAACTTTGCAGAACACCTGGAGCTCCTCTGTAACCCACCATGCTGAACACCTAGTGCCTCTCCTGTAATCCACCATGCTGAACACCTTGGGCCATCCCTATAATCGACTACCCTGATCACCTGGGGCCCCCTAAAATCAACCTCCCTGAACATATGGGGCCCCTGGAATCCACAATTCTCACCACTGGGGGCCCCCCGTAATCTACCTCGAAGAACACCTGGGTCCCCTCTGTAATCCACCATGCTGAACACCTGGAACCTCCCCTCTAATCCACCACACTGATCAGCTGGGGCTCCCCAGTAATCAACCACCTTGAATACCAGGGACCACCAAGTAATCCACCACCTTAAACACTGTGGCTTCCCCTGTAATCCTGCACCCTGATCCCCTGTCCACCACTCTGGTCACCTGGGGATTCCTGTAATCAACCACGCTGAATACCTGGTAAGCCCTGTGTTCACCACCCTATAACACATGGGACCTTCCCTACAATCAACCATGCTGACCATTTGGGGCCTCTCCAGTAATCAACCTCTCTGAAAACCTGTGGCCCCTCAGTAATCAATCATGCTCAACAACTGGGAACCTCTGAAATTCACAACCCTGATCACCTGTGGCTGCCCTGTAATGAATTTCGCTGGACACCTGGGGTGCATCTGTAATCGACCATGTTGAACACCTGGGCCTCGTTTGTAATCCACCAGGCAGAACACTTGTTCCTCTCCTATAATCCACCATGCTGATCACTTAGGGCTCCCCTATAATAGACATTGCTGAACACCTATGGCCCCTCAGTAATCACTCATACTGAACACCTGGGTACCCTGTAATCCATCACCCTGACCACCTGTGGCCGCCCTGTAATCAACCTAGATGAACACCTGGAGCCTCTCTGTACTCCACCATCCTGAACACCTGGGGCCTCCCTTATAATCCACCAAGTTGGAAACCTGGGACCTCCCCTGTAATCCACCACCCTGATCACCTGGGACCCTCCTGTAATCAACCCTGCTGAACACCTGGGACCGCTGTAATCCACCACCCTGAACATCTGGGGCCTCACCTCTAATCCACCAACTGAACACCTGGAGCCCAGCTGTTATCCACCACCCTGACCACCTGGGGCTCACTTGTAATCACCCTTGGAGAGGACATCCAGCCCCAAAGGGACCTCACTCCTTTGTCTAGGGCCCCCAACACATTAGGCTGCAACAGCAAAGGACTAGTCTCTATGAGCAGCTCAAAGTTCCTCCTGCCATTAACCAGTTCACTCAGGCCTTGACCACCAGCTGGCTACTTTCTGCTGAAGCTGGCGCACAAGTACAGACCTGAGACAAAGCAAGAGAAGAAGCAGAGGTAATGTTGGCCCAGGCTGAGAAAAAAGCTGCCAGCAAAAAGGATGTCTAACCAAGGGGCCACCTGTCCTTCGAGCAGGGGTGAACACAGTCACCACCCTAGTGGGGAGCAAGAAGGCCCAGCTGTTGGTGATAGCCCATGGCGTGGACCCAGGGAGCTGGGGGTCTCCCTGCCTGCCCTTTGCCAGGAGATGAGGGTTCCAATCGCCAGGCTGGGGCATCTTGTCCACAAGAAGACCTGAACCACCGTTGCCTTCACACAGGTTAACTAGGAAGACAAGGGAGCTCTGGCTAAGCTGGTGGAGGCTATTCCGGGCCAACTACAAGGACAGATATGATGAGATCCACCGCCACTGGGGAGGCAGCGTCCTGGGTCCAAAGTCGGTGGGTGTCTCACATTGCCAAGCTGGAAAAGGCCAAGGCTAAGGAACTGGACACTAAGCTGGGCTCAGGGTGCACTGTTGAGTTTTCTGTACATAAAAGTAATAAATATTCTCTTTCAGCAAATAAAATGAAACAAACAAAAAAACACCCAAAGTCTATATCATGCAAGAAGCATTTGCTTATTTTCATATGACTCTGAAAGGGTATCTCTAATAAAAATCATCTTTAATAAATGAATGTTTTGTTGTGACATACCTGTGCATGTCTTGAATGTTCTGGAACTCAAATTTTACTCATATTCATGCTAAAATAATGCAATGAACACTTCATGGTTGATTCACAAAAAATAATTTATAATAAAACAAATTCACCGATATTTAGCAGACACAATTTGGAAAAAAAAACCTAAATATATTTTTGCCTTACCTTTAAGAGAAAAAAGTCTTCCATCATAGGAGTTATGACTTACAATGTTAATAATAATAAAGATTATTATTTTACTGACTTTGTTTTTAGTAGAAAAATGCCTCTGAGACAGTGTTTCCTCCCCTGGATCTTGACCTAATTGGACAATTTGATGTGAGCTCATATTTGTGGTCTGATAGGGCTTTCAAAGGAGCCAATTATGTGTTTTCCACCACAATATTGCAGCCGTACAGCTTTTTCTGGAACTCTTGTACCTTTTCTGCTGTAAATATTAAGTTAAGTTCGGCTCTTTGGGACAAAACATTTCTTCTGTGACTGTTATTGCTGCTGATAGTGGGAAGATTGCCAGCAGAATCTGTTTTAAAGAAATAGGAAAATATTTTTTCCTAGAACTGATTGCATTTTATTTCATAATGCACTAAACAAAGTTTAACTAACACTAGAGAATTGCAGGTAGCTTACTATAGAAGAAATAGAAAAATCCTTTCTATCACAAATGAAAACTTCTAAACATCATTACTGTGAGTCTAAAAATAGAGATGCCGGCCGATAAGGGAAACCAATACTTCTAAAGTTGCTCTGGTTTGTATATGAGTGTGTCTGATGAAGGCAGAACAAATATCCATGTGAGAAAATCCCATCTTCAGTATAATCCTTTAGAATATTCAAGGTAGCAGAAAAACTGCAAAGCTGCTATCCAAGATAAGACAGGAATGAGCTTTCTGTGCTCACATTTCATTCCCAATAGGATCTGGTTCCCTGAGGCTCAGATGTAGACCTGACCTCAGCCAAAGATGAGATGTACAAAATCTTTGCATTCATTCAGATCTTTTGTGAAAAATGAAAGGAGTTATAGGAACTTTTGATATGGTAAAAAAAAAAAAAAAAAAAAAAAGAACGGAGGTGTTCTCCATGTTAGATAATTGTGCATTATATTTCAAACTCTTTTCTTTTTTATTAGTTTTGTTGTATTAAACATTCTGGGATGAGACTTTCAGAGTTTCAGAATTGTTTTTTTTTTTTACAGTGCAATTTAATATAATCCATTTTAAAAGAAAATATAATAAAATAATTATTAGATGAAAAGTGCTTTTTTTAATAATATAAGAATATAACCAGTACTTTTTGTAAAAATAATGGCAGAAGGTGCCAATTAATTTCTTTTAAATAAAAATGTAAGAGGTATGAAACAACTTTGGAGAATAAAATAACAAATTTCAAATAATTGTTAAGAGTTGCATGAAAGAAACTTGTCCTGACAAATAAATATATGCAAAATGCCCCCTACATCAGTGATGGCGAACCTCTGACACGCGTGTCAGAGGTGACAGGCAAACTCATTTTTTTTGGGTGATTTTTCTTTGTTAAATGGCATTTTAATATATAAAATAAATATCAAAAATATAAGTCTTTGTTTTACTATGGTTGCAAATATCAAAAAATTTCTATATGTGACATGGCACCAGAGTTAAGTTAGGGTTTTTCACAATGCTGACACGCCGAGCTCAAAAGGTTCGCCATCACTGGCCTACATTGTGTTTATGTTTTGATACTTCTACTACATTAGATTTGCCATGGGTTAAGGCACCTCTGCACAAAAGTTCAAAATATTGACTGACATGCATCAAAGGTAGAAATTGTTTATGTTTCACTATTTAGTACATGGATAAAAGTGCTCTTGAGTTTTTCATAGGGATATTTAATATCATTGTATTGTTTGGTAATTCTCTAGCAAGGGTTAAAGTTAAATTTCAAATACATTTCAAAGTAGTTGGATACTTTTTTGTTAAATAGTTTGGACTCCTTCCTTCATGAATCTCTTTCATTAGAATGGGCTCTTTCCTATCCCTAAGGTGAGTATGTTAATTCATTCATTTTCCATCTTTGAAGTTAGCTTCTGTTCAGGAGCACACAAATGGAGCAATTCATATGGTTTTAGAGGAAATAAATATACTAAACTCAGGTATCTCATTAAATGCTCCAGAAAGGTTAAAAAAATGTATGACATAAAAATGTGTTTCCCTTGGTTAAAGATTAATCCTGCATTTTTATTTGTACAGAAAAATGTTAAAGGTGCATGGGATTCCAGGGGTGGGCAAACTTTTTGACTCGAGGGCCACAATGGGTTCTTAAACTGGACCGGAGGGCCGGAACAAAAGCATGGATGGAGTGTTTGTGTGAACTAATATAAATTCAAAGTAAACATCATTACATAAAAGGGCACGGTCTTTTTTTTTTTTAGTTTTATTCATTTCAAACGGGCCAGATCCGGCCTGTGGGCCGTAGTTTGCCCACGGCTGGATTAGACTGCCTGAGTGCTAGCTGAAATAGACTATTTAGGAATTCTATACTTATTGGAAATAAACTAACTATCCTAAAAGTCATTTTCAGCATTTGAATGTGTGAATAATAACAGTGTGTACCTTAAAGTGATGCTAAAAAAATAAGCAAAATAATCCAAAGGAATATGCATAGTGTCTTCAACATTCTAGATATATCAATACATTATTAACATTAATAACATTATCCCACTATCTTGATTATTATTCTTAATTATTCATTATATTTTCACCATAACAGTCATACATTACAGTTCTACTATAGAATTATTATAATTAGCATTACTCCATTCACAATTTATAGCATTAGCATTCAGTGAAAAATCACCCTGTGATCATATCTGAAAATATGTTCCTGTGTCTGAGACTTTTATGGCACAAAAACGTGGATTATGCTATTCTGTCTGCTCTTGCCTACAATCAAAAGGTGGAGAATAAAGGTGAGAATCTTTAAAGAGCTAGGAAATATTGGAATATCAACTGCACATCACTAATTAGAGTCTGTCAGATAGTCTGTACTTTATAAAAAAAATACGACATACAGATTTATTTATTTATTTTTAAATATATTATATTAATTTTTTACAGAGACGAAGGGAGCGGGATAGAGGCTTAGAAACATTGATGAGAGAAAAACATTGATCAGCTGCTTCCTGCACAGCCCCTACTGGGGATGTGCCTGCAACCAAGGTACATGCCCTTGACCGGAATCGAAACTGGGACCTTTCAGTCTGCAGGCTGATACTCTATCCACTGAGCCAAACCAGTTAGGGCCCACATACGGATTTAAAATTTCAATATTTTTCTAGCTGAGAGGTTAAAAAGAAATTTGTGACATTAAATTGACATATTATGGGAAGAAAAATAAAATAAATTATCTACTACCCCATCTAATAAACCAGGGAAAGAACAACAAATTAAATCCAAATAAGTGAGTATCAACAAATGAGCAAATAAGAAAAACAAACTCATAGACACAGACAACACTATGGTGGTTACCAGAGGGAAGGGGGTGTGGATAGTAAAAACTAAAGCGAGTCAGCCCTAGAAGGTTTGGCTCAGTAGATAGAGTGTTAGCCTAAGGACAGAAAGATCCCAGCTTTGATTCTAATCAAGGGCACATGCCTAGGTTTTGGCTCAATCCCCAGTAGGGGGCGTGCAGGAGGCAGCCAATCAATGATTCACTTTCATCATTGATGTTTCTCTCTCTCTCCCTTTCCCTTCCTCTCTGAAATCAATAAAAATATGTTTTAAAAAAAAGTACAGGGGGTCAAATATATGGTGATGGAAGATTTGACTTAGGGTGGTAAACACACAATGCAATATACAGGTGATATATCATAGAAATATTGAAACCTACATAATCTTATTAATCAGTTTCACGTCCCCCCCCCAAAAAAAAAAAAAAAATTAAAAGCTGTCATAGTGCACACAGCTAGGCTTTTGTGCTATCCTGTTTAACATAAACATTTTCAAAGTTCATTAACGTCAAACAAGGCCACTCTATAGCCATGAAGATTCAAGAAAAATATTAGGTTATTTCACAAACAATGCAAAAACACAGACAAAGTCATGAATATTGTCAAAATCATAAAAATGAATAAATATTCCTGTGTGCTGGTTAATATGAATGACAACTGCTACTTTTCCACTCACAGCTGTAGCCTTGCTTCATTCCTCATGGATATTCTGTCATCTTCATCCTCAAGTTGCTAAAAACCCTAAGTTATTCATTGTCACAGAAAGGCTGTTGTTATGTTTAGAGGGATCTATAATTGTCTGCATACAGGAGAAAATGTGCCATAAAAAATATCTTCTAGTGTTTCATTATTCCAATATAAAACTATACCTTGGAAGATACTTTTTAGTGCGTTGTAATACCTCTAAATAGAGTTATGTTCTTTTCTTGTAAGGCAGAATGATTTAGTTGAGGACACTACCTGGTGTTTAAGATGCTCTTATACCCGTTTCTACTTAAATATACTGATATTCATCTTTTTGACATGGATTCTCCAGTTTAAATATAGCTCTAATAACATTTGATTCTTACCAAGTTGCCAAGAATAATATGAAGAATAATTAAATAAAAGATGTGCTTTCCTTGCCTGAGAGTCACGACAATACTGTAATATTTGGAATCGCTGGGGTTTGAGAGCTAGGGAGAAGAGCTCTTAGGTGCAGTCATTTTAAATGATTTATCTCTCTGTGTCCATTTGCGATTTTGATACAACCTGGACAGCAGGATGGATATTATAAAACATTAAAGCATCTGGAACTAGACCAAACTGTAACGGAAGGAAATTGCCTATTCTTATGGAGCGGATTTTATGCTAGTTTTTTTTTTTTAATATAAGTAAAGCACTCAGGAGACAATGGCATGGCTCTAAAATATTTTAAAAGTATAGATTAATCTATAAAATGCCACTTCTGGATGAAAAGTCCTAGGCCAAACAAAAGTACACTTTAGGATTCCACTTTTAAGCTCTAATAGAAAAGAGAGACTTTTAAAATAATGGGCACAAATAAAACTGTGCTATTAAGTACTTATCCTCTTCAGCTTGAAACACACATCAACCTTCCCCAGGAAGAAAAAAAGGCCATTTTAACCAAGGATGAGTCGTTCACTCAACACCACTGCACTGTGAGGAACCTGGGGACACAAAACAATATCCATCTTCCCCAAAGATTTGTGTTTACTCCAGGGGACGTGCATTCTTTTTATAACCAAGAAGAGGAAAAACGAGTATTATTGTTAACAGACTAAATAAAAAAACACTGGAATTCTAATTACTTTCAGATAAAAGTAATTGTTTTCTGACATTGGATCAATCAGCACGTTTGAGTACGTATTTTCACACACTACGGACAAAAAATAGAGTTAGCTGCATATTTTTGCTTTTGTCCATACATATCAATGTTTGAAAATACTGAATGGGAGTGAGTGTGTGTGTGTGTGTGTGTGTGTGTGCGCGCACACACACACTTGTGCATGCATACACACAGAAATCTGAACTACCAAAATTTTAATATCTCAATTTTAAAAATCATTTAAAAGGCTGTGGCAACCTCTATTTGCTTCAGCTGTGTTATGTTATTCTTTTGCTTTTCCTGACAGCTTTCCTCTCACATTGTCGCTAGCTTTAATTAAGTTTTCTCCTTCGACCTGAATGAAAACAAAAAAATTGCAGGCTCAGTAAATTTTCTCAGTGTGCACACAGTTTGATCAGTTACTGCCTAGTGTCTATTAATAAAGGTTTCACTGCTCTTGATTATTTTTATTGTTCCTGATTAGTAATTAGTAGGTCAAACATATGGATTAAATGCTCCTGTGCAATGATTCCTAAACCTCTTGGGACTGTAATAATTTCCTGAAATACCTATTAAAAATGCAGGGTCAGTGTTTTTAGGGTAGACAATGAAACAGATACTACAGGGGCAAAGCCTGGTAATATGTATTTTAACCATAATTCTCGGGTTTTACCTAGGGCTTTGATAGAAATTCAGATTCTCAGAGCCCCACTCCAACCTACTAACTCAGAACCTGCATATTAAAAAGATATCAAGAGAAACCATATACCCCTTAAATTTTTTAAAAAATATATTTTATTGATTTTTTATAGAGAGGAAGGGAGAGAGATAGAGAGTTAGAAACATCGAAGAGAGAGAAACATCGATCAGCTGCCTCCAGCACATCTCCTACTGGGAATGTGCCCGCAACCCAGGTACATGCCCTTGACCGAAATCGAACCTGGGACCTTTCAGTCCGCAGGCCCACGCTCTATCCACTGAGCCAAACCGGTTTTGGAACCCCTTAAATTTTAAGAAATAGTCTTTATCACATTCTTTCACTACTGTTAGAAGAATGAAACCTTTTAAGGTCTTCCATGCTGAAGTACCTTTATTCTCAGTTTACAAATCAGAAAATTAAGAGCCAGACATATGATGATGGCAATGAAATGGGTCTTGATATTTAGTTTCCTACACTCATCATCTTCAAAGATGTTTTTGTTTATTTTACAAAGTTCTCTGTCTGGACTCTAATGTTCACAGACATCCACAATATAGTATTGATCACCATTTTCATGTCTATTATGTCCTGACTCTTATGTGCTCATTTTTCATGCACTGATTCCCTTAAGTATCATATTGAACTCCATGTGATAGCCATTTTAAATCCCTCATCATTCAAAAGTGTATCACACATACCAGTATTTGATTATAAGGTCTTAGCAACAGACGAACACAACCCATTAACACAACCCAATGAAATCCTTAAAACCATTTGAAGTGTTATTCAGTTCTAATTTGTCCAGTGTAGTCTCTAACCATTTAGCAAGAACAGATTCCTATCTCTCTGAATCTCCTTTGTCTGAGTTTGAGTTCCTCACTTGTCTGAGTCTCCTATTGCTACTGTAACAAATAACCACAAATTATGTGGCTTAAAACAACACCAATTTTTCTCTCACTGTACGGGAGGTCAAAAGTGTAAGCTCATGGGCCAACAGGGATGTGTTTTTGTTATTGTTGTTGTTTTGTGTGTGTGTGTGCATGTGTGTGTGTGTGTGTGTGTGTGTATGTTTTCTGGAGGCTTCAGAGACTATAACATTTCCTCAAAAAATTAAGAATAGAGCTACCATATGATCTAGAAACCCCTGTTCTGGGTATCTACTCCAAAAATTTGAAGATGCTTATTCATAAAGTTATATGTACCCCTAGATTCACTGCAGTATTATCTTCAATAGCCAAGATATGGAAACAACCTATGTGTCTTTGGACAGAAAATTGAATAAAGAAGATGTGACATAGCCTAGCCGGTGTGGCTCAGTGGTTGAATGTCAACCTAGGAACCAGGAGGTCATGGTATGACTCTTGGTCAGGGCACATGCCCAGAGTTGTAGGCTCAATCCCCAGTAGGGGGCATGCAGGAGGCAGCCAATCAATGACTTTCTCTCATCATTGATGTTTCTATCTCCCTCTCCCTCTCCCTTCATCTCTGAAGTCAATAAAAATACATTTTACTTTAAAAATTTTAAAAATAAAAACAGGTACTCAAGGTTGAAGTGATACAAATATTTTTATGTTTAATATTTTAAATATTCCTACAAAGTATATTTCACTCACAATTAATTTTCTTTTGCTGTCAAGCTTCATCAAGAAGCTGAGCACTCCATTTCAGTTCTGAAATCTTCTTAGATTTCTATCCCATTCAAGAATCAATTCAAAAACAGTAGTCTCCTTTTGATTTTAATTTCAAAATTAGATTTTTCATGTTTGTTGTCAGTTTAGAATACTAAAATCTGGAATGTAACTCCTTTAAATATAAAATGTAGAATGCAGGATTCAAACTCAAATATATTACCTTTCCAAACTTTATTTTTATTTGAAGTAGTCCTGCCCTAACCATCCATCGTATTTTATTGCTTCCTTACTTTAATACTGTATATTTATTTCTGCTTCATACCCATTTTCTTTTCCATATCTCATGGTATCAAGACCACTCTTTTAAAAAATATTTTTATTGATTTCAGAGAGGAAGGAAGAGGGAGAGAGAGATAGAAACATCAATGATGAGAGAGAATCATTGATCAGCTGCCTCCCACATTCCCGCTGGGTATTGAGCCTGCAACCCAGGCATGTGCGCTTGACTGGAATCAAACTGGGGACCCTTCAGTTCGCAGGCCGACTCTCTATCCATTGAGCCAAATCGGCTAGGGCATGACCACTCTTAAATTAAATCATTCTATATAATAAAGAGCTAATATGCTAATTAGACTGAACAGCAGAACGACCGTCTGGATGACCTTCCAGATGACCTTCCAGATGAAGCCAGGGCTGTGAGGGTCAAGGCAGCCGGGGCTGTGAAGGCCGAGTCCCTTGCATGAATTTCGTGCATTGGGCCTCTAGTGCCATTATAAAATCTGAAATGAGACTTAAGACAAACAGTGCTTTTATGTTCCATAAACATTGTCACTGTGCATAATAGCATAAATTATATTAATAGCCACACAACAGCCTGAGCACACCTCTTTGGCAGAATGCTTAATTCAACAATGCACAAGTGATGTAAACTTCCAATAGCAATGTTCTTTGATAAAAGATTCAAATACAAGTTCAGACATTACTTTGGACAGCCTTGAATTCAGTTATTCAGTGATAATTAGTTTCTCTTGACTTATAGAATGTTATCCCCAGAAAAAATAGATAACATAATAAGTTACCCAGGATACATAACTCTTCAGTTAAGCTCAAAAATATATTTTACACTTTGTTGATGAAAACAGTTATTTACTTTTCATTCATTGATAAGTGGACCTATAGTAATAAATTCATGGCCTTAATATTTGCATTTTGTGCTTATCAATCTTTTTATTTTTCATGTTATTTAATAGTATCTTCATTGAAAATGTTGAAAAATGAGTTGAAATATTAGCAGTATGGTCACTAATAAAATGGTTAATAAAATTATAATTTAGACAGAATATATACAAATGATAACATATTACTGGACTTATTATAATGTACAGATATTTTACATTATTTTACACTCATATTTCTTTCCCTCCTGCCTTCTGTTAGGTGCATGTCTCATAAAGCATGAAATTGACAGTTGGACAATGAGCTGCAATACATTATTCTTGTTGTTTTCTCCCTCATAGAGAGCAAATCTTGAACGGAAACATTTATTTTCAGTTGGGTACCTTCTCTACTGGTTTAAAAAGCACACACACAAAACAACTCTATTGAGTTTTTTACATCCAATGTAAAAATCACTGGGCTTAAATGGCATTTAAAAATCATGATTCTTTTCATAGGATGAAGTTTATGAAGAGGGGAAATGTTGGCTCATGGAAAAGAGATGAATGAATACAATGAACTGTTGGAGGGATTTATGACATATTATTTAGCATCGTAGACAGCCTAATAAATCACTGCCACCGTCAATGTGAAAAATACATTAGGTGTCATTTGCTTTTCATCAGCCTATCTGGGTTCTTTTCAGATGTCATTTTCAAGATTTATATATTAGTTTTATTTTATAGTACAAAAGTCCTATTACTGATTACAAAGAAACTCTTAAACATGATAGTGTTTTTTGAAAATTTTTGGGACCGCTCATGTGTATACTGTGAATCCCAGAAAGAAAAAACAAACAAACAATGCAAGTCAACACAAAGCCCTCTGTAGCTGAATATCATAAAGTGACGCTTTCTCATTAAATAGCACTGGCAGATCAAGCTCAAACATTCTTTTTCAATCTATAGAGACCTTTGTTCATTCTATATTATGCGTAGTTTTCTAGGTTCTGCCCAGCTGTGTCTGCCTCAGTGTTGAATGCAATTATAAGCTCCTAATGGTTTCATTCTGTCAACATGATATTATGCTATGGTAACAATCTATAGCAAATTATGTTAAAATTGGTTTTAATGATGGAGATAATTAAAAAGAAGACCACAACTCAGATACATTATAGTTTCAAATTATTCCGGCTGGGGAAATTTCCTGTTATCCTAACTACAATCCAAAATATCTAAAAGCTTTCTTGATGAATGGCTATAAAAAGCTCAAATATGTGGGACAAATTGACTGGAAAGAATATAGTTCAAAGAAACAGATATAAATAAGTGCTTTCTTATATTTTACTATATTAAACAATTAATATTTTACTGGCTCCTTACTTGTTCCATTCATTTCAAAAGCAGTGAATTTTCTCTAAATCAACCCAAGGATAAAAGAAAATGTTCTAAGCCCAAGTTTTTTATTCATCCCCATTTCTATTGAGTTTAATACACTGTGGATTTAAATATTTTAGAGCATCCATTGCAGGGTTAATCATGTTAAACTTGTTTTATTATTTATTGTCATGTAAACCTCAGAAAAGCCAAAGTCAAACTTATTTAAAATTGAGAAAGTTTCATGTTCTGTATACATTACTAAAGTAATCACAATGTTGGAGTATGTTAAAGAGTTTTACGATGCATGTATAAAAGCCTATACTAAGTAAGACATTATTTTTTTCCCTTGGGTAATGAAAGAGGTATTTAGAATTTGAAACTTGTCCATTCAAATTAATTTAAAATGTGGATTTGGCCTTGGTCCTCTGGGTGCATTTACATTAACACAAAAAAATTACATTTAAAAATGTTGTGTCCTCTTCTACCAAGTTAAATCATTGTGCTTGCATTTTCCCCGAAGGCCAACATAAATGCAAGAATGTAATTTTAGGAGTGAAGAACCTCTATAAACAATATTCTGCTTCCAATTTCAGGAAGGTGAAATCAAAAGATTGAATATGGTAACCTTGTGAGCATCTTAATTACTTTTATGTAAAAGAAGTTACCATTTTTGTACCATTTGATTATATAATCCATAAGGCTAAATACATGAAATAGAACATAGTCGCAAATCTGTGCACAAGTACTTAGGAAGAAATATAAATATTGTATTTGTACATATGTCCATATACAAACACATATATATTTGTAGTTTACCAAATGTCTGAGCACATGGCCTGTCATTTCTATGTGCCTTTTTCTAAAAGAGTCCTATACTATAATCCAGTAGGAAAGACACACCTGAGAGATTAAACATGAATCTTGTCACAATTGTCATTACAATATTGAATCATTTTCTTAGAAAATCTAGACCTGTTTGGAAACTAAATCGGTGTAATCATTTAGAGCTTAGAATCTAACAGTTACTGTGGGCCAAAACACTGAGTTGTTTTACATATATTTTTTAACTTATTTTCTTAATCAAAATTTCAACTCACATGTTAGTTATCCAATGTGAAGATGAAGAAAACAAATCCCAGAAAGTGTAAATAACTTGCACATGTGGAGACATATATTAATAGGCCTGTAACTGAAAGCCAGCTCTGTTGTAATTTGAAAGTCTGCTCTGTGTTTGTAGTTACTCATATAGATCTAGGTGTACATAAGTCATTGCCTAAGTCATTTCACTCACACATATGGAGATATCTTTGTTATAAAAGTGATAAAAGCATAACATGATAGAGCTAAAAAGCTTTTAAGATCATATAACTGGTCCCTGCTTTTTTATAGAGAAGACTAAGACCAAATAAAGACAAAGGATATTTTTAAGACAAAATGGCTTTTAACAGAAGGTGCAGACCTAGAAGGCAGGTCAGCCAATAAAAGTTCCATGCATAGCAAAAATGATCATTTTCAATGACCATTTTTTATGTGTATATTCAAATAATTTAGTGTAAAAGTAAGTCAATCACCTATATGCTACATGAAGAGGAGGAAAAAATTTTTCCTCTATCCTACTAGGTTCTCCTGGCTGGTCTGATAATCAAATTGACATGAGAAAAATTAACAGCAAAAGAAACAATTTAACTACTTATAGGTGGAAGTGGAGGGACACAAAGACAATAAAACCTAAGGGCAAAGGAGGCAGTGGAGGCTTAAGTGCTATTTTAAGCTAAGGAATGGGATAGGGACCTGAGGCTTCTAAGGGAAGGAGGGTCATTCACAGGATGATAAGAACAGATGTTTAGTAATTAGATATTTATCCTGCTATACAGGTATATCATTTATTAAAAAGTTATTTATTTTTCTGGGCAGGCCCACTAGCTAAATTCTTTAGGTAATAAATGAAGAGATAAATGTTTTTCTTGAATCTGCTGTGTCTTGATTGCCTTTAGTTCAAAATAGTCTGCATGCTCCTGTGGCATATTTTGGGGAGACTGGTTCTGAACTTCTTCATATGCCTTAGTAGGTAACTTTTGCTTAGAGATTAGTTCACAAACCATAGACTGATTTGATTTTTATCCTCCCTCATTAGTTCTGACGTTCCTTCTATTAGGTTTATAGCTTTAGTTCTCATAGCAAATGCAGAGATAATGTATTCACAATAAAATTGGCAACTTTTTCAAGGAAAGGGAGAAAATATATTCATTTAGATACTTAATTTCATGGAATTCTTGAGGTTACTTTTTCAGTGAATTATTAAGAACATACCAAAGAACTGGATCTTAGGGGCTTGAGGCAGAATGGCAGCCCAACATAGGACTTGGTGAGTAGTTAAAGGTTAAGCTATGGGCAGAATATGGAGAACATTCCAGGAAAGGTTCAGTGAAGACAGGACTCTGGCTTCCTACATGAGGATGGGGAATTCCAAGAAGTTGTAGGCAGTTGCTGGGTCACTGCGTGGAGGGGCAGCTAGAAAGACAGTTGGTAGTGTGCCACCTGGTGCACATGGTGGGGACAAAGTATTACTGTATTATACTCCTATTGTCGAATAAGAAACAGTGTAGTAGAAGGTTGTTTGGGGATGTTGCCATTTCATAAGTGCTAGACATAGATGATAGGACAATGCATTTGGAGCGCCTGAGTGTTTTCTCAGGAGGGGGGCAGTTATAACCCCTTGAGGAAGCACAGTAGCACGCAGGACCCTGGCATTTGTACACAAAGATCAAGCCTTGCATAACTCCAGGGAGTGCTTTTCCATAAAAACCAAGAGTTATGCAACTCTGGCCTCTCTGGGAGTTGACATACAAAAGAGAGCACAGTGTCAGTGTGATTTATAAGCCATCTACATTATTCTGGAATCGCAGAAAAATAAAGCTGAGTAAGTATCATGTGGATATTTTCTACTGTACATGACTGTAATATAATTATTATATTTAATGATGTTATTTTGCTTCAGTCACCAGAACAAGTACTAGTAGAAGGAACATGCACATTTCAATATTACTAATATGAATTATATCAGTAATATTCTGTGCAGTAGAAGCTAAAGTATAAATGCAGCCTTCAGTAATTTTGAAAATAGAAAAAACAAACAAAAAACTGCAATGAAAAGCTTGAGTGCTGGTCACTATTAAGAGACATAAATATAATCTCCTGTGTCATTCTGTGTTCCTGATAAGTAACTTAGGCTTCAGCCAGAAACCAATATTACTAAAATGAAATGTATTATTTTTTTATATATTTTTATAGGCAAAACTTAGTTTTGAATAGTGACAAACATATGGGTCTTTGAGTATAATCCTTTTTAATGTATGCTGTGTAATAATATTTCCTCTTTTTTACCTTAAGTCTACTCAACTAAATTGTTTAGCCCAAATAGCTACAATAGTTCTATTTGCTTACATTTGGAAAAACATTTCTCTTCAACACCACTTGTGCTATGTATGAATGTCTTTTTTTTTAAAGCCAAAAGGAAATGAAAATTATTATACACTCACTTTTAAAAAAGTATTCAACAGCAAAAAGAGCATTTATGTTTATTTCACTTTGATATTCACAATAATGCTTTGATAGTGCACAAGTGAAAGGGCTGTTATTCTAGGAGAGGAACCTGGGATTTATGCATGCATAAGATCAGAGGTTAGCAATTAATTAGAATTTGAGGGAAATAAATCATTGTTGGTTCTAGGTGTGTAAGTAGTGGTAAGGGGATATGAAATGCCTTTTTTAATATATCTCAGTTTGAACCATATACTTATGTTTTCAACATCCATTCCTCCTTCTCTTACCTTCATAACATTACAAAAATGCTGGACAAGTAGTCACCTTATGGCTCAGAAGGAGCAACCCGAGTTCCAGAGGTAGAGTCAGATATGAGTTGTTAACCATGGTAATGCCATTTTGCTAGTATTTGGCTGAGGAACCAAGGTTTAACTCAAACACAGTAGATGGCGTCTTTTAAAGATAGTGTTTGTTTCAAGAGCTACACGTGACCTAAGTTGACTCAGTCTGATTCAATAATAGGGAATACTTCTATTGCACCAGTATGTGAGGTCCTCACTCTTTTATGTATTCTTTATAAACAAAGAAAAATATAGTCTATTTTATTATCAATAACCATAATATGATGACAAGATGACCTGACCTCAGCATTTGGCTGTCATTGTGAACAGCAGAAAGGAGAGGAAGCAAGAATCAGAGTTCGTGACCACACATTGAGTCACTGGCTTCCAATTTAAGACAGATAAAAAATATCCTTATTATTTAATGCAAGGTGAATTAGATTTTCTGTTCCTTGCATTTTGTATGACACTACAGATATAAAGCATTAAGGCTGCTTTGTGGAGAAAGTAGGATGATGAAAGGATATTGTTTTTACAGGACTTCGGAGAGCAACCAGTTTTATGGAAAACCATGTCAGCAGTGATCCTGGAGGTGTGCCCTGTAGGGGACGTTTTAACTATTGCTTATTGTATCAGCAAACCATTAGTTGTAATACTTTTCATATCAGTTAATAATACAAGGTCTTTAGAAACATTTCACATGTATTATGTCACAGATTGCATTTGAAGACAGATTAAATGTGTTACGGTTGGCAAATTACCGAACATACATAAATTATTTCCATTGCTATTTCCTGCTGCTTCTGTAAAAAAAAAAAAAATACAGTCCAAATTTAGTTTTTAAAAATCCAAAATTTTATGTTACAGTTCTGTCGGTCAGAAGTCAATAATGAACCTTAAGGGGCTAAACTCAAGATGTAGGCAAGGTTGATTCCTTCTGGAGGTCTCAGGGAAGAGTGTGTTTCTCGCCTCTCAGTTTAGAGACTTCCGCCTTCCTTAACCCATGGTAACATCACTCTCATCCCCACTTCTGTAGGCATATTGTCTTGTATTTCACTGAGCCTTTTTGCCTCCTGTTATGAGTATGAGATCACTTGTATTAACATGTGAGACCCACTTCATATCAAGATCTCAATTTAGTAGCATTTGCAAAGTCCCTTTTGTCATATTAGCTAATATAGCTAAGGTTCTAAGGACTACAACATGGACATCTTTGAAGGGCCATGATTCAGACTACCACAATTTCATTATGGTATTCTTAGTTAGTGACATAGCTACTTTGTTTTATTTCTTAGTGATCAGCAATTTGAAGGTGATAACATAATTGTTACATAAAGCACTGTTTATCACACCAGAATGATCACTGCTGATTCTTTGGCTCTTATCTTACTTTTTTTCCTTTTTAGAAAAAAATCTTTATTATTAAAAGTATTACATATGTCCCCTTAATTCCTCCACTGACTTCTAGCTCGCCCCCACCCCCTACTCAAGGCCTTCACCACCCTATTGTCTGTGTCTGTGGGTTATGCGTATCTGCATACAAGTTCTTTGGTTGACCTCTTACCTCCCACCCACCATCACTGATGTTCCTATCTATCCCTCTCACTTCCCCCTTCTCTAAAGATCAATAAAACACTTTTGAAAGCAACCTCGGAGTGTACAAAGTAGAAAATGCCTCTCCCTGCAAAAGAAGCCAGTGAAGAGTGGATTATCTTCTTATATTAAAATAATACACTTTTAAGATCTATGTGTCTTTTTTAAATTTGAAAAGCCCAATTTCTTATATCTCATACAAATTCTTTTCCTTACAAGTTAATAGCCTTAACACACTTTTTTTTTTTAGTTTGAAATCCAATTAAGGTAGTTTGCTAACATTTGTTTTCTTTTTTTTCACTTTCACTTTGATTTCTGCTTCACCGAGTTGCCCTTAAGTGAATGTATGTACCTGACATAAGTCTATATTTTTCCTCTTTTCTTATTTACTTTGATGATCTACTTGAATTTCAGAGTTTGGGAATCAATGCAGTCCCAATAAATTTTAAAGTATATAAATATTTTTATATACCTGGAAATATGTCTCATTAAATAGAGAATCCTAAATCCATAGCAGTAAAAGGAAGTGTACTCCTGCCTGCCCCCGAAGGCCCTGCATCCCTGCACTAGGACATAGCCAACCCCCACTCCACCTGACCTACTAGAAAAACCTAATTTAGTTGAACAACCAAGGGTGATGTTTGGGTAACTATTTATTTGCTTTTTAATGTTTTAGGTTTGTGAATTAATACTTTGATACAACCCCAAATGCAGATATTTCTTAGTTTTCCATCTCTCTATAACCTTTCCTTAACAGAAGTGAGTTACTGGAGTGTTAAAAATGCTGCTGATGGATATCTCAATAAAATTAAAACTAGCATAAAAGTAGACCAAGTGATAAAAGGAATATTGAATTTCTGTTTATTGCACGTTTAACAATATGAAAGGTAGTAAAATATAATTTTATGTTAGGTAATAATAAAAATGTGTTCTATAGCACCACATATTTATGAAATGCTTTCTGTTCCTCTGCTTAATTTTTGAATATGAGAACCAATAACACATTTTCTTCATTAGTTCTCTATTTCTAGTGAAAGTGACATTTATTCATCCTTGAAGTATTAGCAATTTCCTGTTGCCAAATTATTGCTTGTAACCAAGCACACATATGTACATAATATATTGTGATCACTAAATAAAGAGCTGAGATGAAATCGAATTCTAGAAAATGTCATTGATATTAATAAAGAAATAGGCATATCTATAATGATAAAAGGGCCTAGCCCCTTGCACAAATTTCATGTATCAGGCCTCTAGTATGTTAATAAAGGCTGTTGTTTAGATGTACAGCTAAGGACAGGCTCATGAGATTATCCACAAATCTAAAGAAGGTGATAATTTTTTATGAGTTTATTTAAATTTTAAGATTGAAATTTTCTTAGATAATTTGTTGTATACGTGCTTTCCTTTTTGATATCATCATGTGGCATTTTCTTTATGGTTGAAGGGTAAATCATATTTCCACACTTTCTTGAGTGTTTAGTTTTCCTCCAGTTAAAATGAACCATATATAAAATAAAACAACACATTATTATTGTGGCGCACCACAATTTTAACAGTTAATATATGGAAAATATTTTCAGTTAAATAACATTTAGTAATTATTAGACTTTATTGATCTTTCTTTTAACCTTGTCAAAACAATTTGGGGTTAGGAAGAGGAAACTAGCTTATAAAACAAAGATTTTGATCTTACCATAAAGTCTGTGTAGCACATATTCTTAAATTAGAAGTGTGTACTATGAATGATTGTCTTAGGTTTATAATGATTATGATTAGTGATTTTATAAAGAAAAACCTCATTTTTTTTCATTCTATATGTATGTAATATTTTTTTCTATTTTCTATACATCTTGTGTCATATTCCAAATAGCTTTAGTTTTAAGCAATTGAAAACATTTGTATTTTATATATTATTTTCCTGTTTGTCAATTTTACTAATAGACTACATTTCTCAGATGAGATAGTCAGTATTAAATCAAACACAAACATAACTATTTGTCTTTGCATAGCTAGCCCAGAGACTTTAACATAAGACCATACTTTAGAAATAGCTCATTACCTTGTGACTCATCAGCAGCCTCTAAAATTGCTGCCAAGTGAAAGATTCGATACCCAATGTGAATGTCCGGAGTTTCTCTGAGCAGTAGCTGAGGAAGTCCAGACGTATTGTGTTATTAAACCAAGTGGTGTCTTCCTCCTCTCTATTAAAAAAAAAAACACATAATCTATTTTTAAGTAATTTCTTAAAATCAATTTATGCTGAAAGGTAATTATTGATTTACACATTATTAAAACTGTGAATAAGTTAGAAGATCATTTCATTTGACTCTGAAACCAGTTTCAGGTAAACTAAGCTGTACCCTGTGAGAACAAAATTTACTAATCACAGTGTTTACACACATAATTTACTAATTACAGTGTTTAACACTGGAGTTTAAAAGAGTAAACACCCAAACCCACTGTATCCCAAAGTACTCAGGTCAGCTCTTTTACATCTGTCTGTCTGTGTAGCTATCATCTATCAATCCCCTCTCCTCTATCATCCTTCTCTCCCTTCTTCCTCTCTTCCCCTCCAGCTCTTATTCTCACTCTCCCTTTCTTTCCTTTTTCTTCTATCTCCATGGTGCACATACAATACATCTCTTAATACTTAAATAAGTAAAATCCTTATTTTAAGGATGTTTTTACTGTAATATTTAAAACTTAAAGACCTTTTATAAAGTGTTACTGTCTTTTATTATTCACTAGAGGCCCAGTGTATGAAATTCGTGAATGAGGGGGGGTCCCCTCAGCCCAGCCTGCACCCTCTCCAATCCAGGACTCCTCGGGGGATGTCCAACTGCCAGTTTAGGCCTGATCCCAGGTTTTGGGCCTAAACAGGCAGTCGGACATCCCTCTCACAACCCTGGACCACTGGCTCCTAATTGCTCACCTGTCTACCTGCCTGGCCACCCCTAACTGCTCCCACTGCCAGCCTGGTCACCCCCAACTGCTTCCTCCCTGCTGATCTGGTCACTTCTAACTGCCCCTCCCCGCTGGCCTGGTCACCCCTTACTGCCCCCCCTGCCGGCCTGCCCCCCCAACTGTCCCCATCTGCTGGCGTGGTCTCCCCGATGGCCCCCCAGCCAGCCTGATCACCCCACGCAGCCTGCTGTTCAGTTGTTTGGTCGTCCCTCAATAACCACCACCCCCCCCCCGCCCCCCGCCAGCCTGGTGGTAGGCAGCCATCTTGTGAGGGCATGGGGTTAATTTGCATATTACCTCTTTATTATATAGGATTATTTATCTTAGTTTGATGTCAACTATTTCATAAGGATTATGAATAAATTCTGCCTATTTATGAATATGACTTTTTACATAAAGTGAACATTTAGAAGAATATTGCTTCATAATCCATCAAAATAAATATTCAGTTGAATTAACTCAAATAAATTCTCATGCCTCCCTCTTTCTTAAATTAACCAAAGAATGTTAGCTGAACACTGTACTTTGGCTAAAAGCATCTTGACATTTTTGTTACTAGTGCAGAGGACATAAAATAAACTCAATTTGAGACTACAGTGAAGTGGAGGAGAAAAGAAAGAGGAGATGAAGAGAACGAAGCACCTGCAGTGACCAGCAACAATGAATCCAAATTGCTTATTAATACGAAGTTGATTATAAGGCAAACCTAGTATTGGAAACTCACGGCAAGCCTTACTCATAAAAGACACTGTCTACTGTGATTGCTTTAGGTGTGATGGCCTGTCAAAGTGGAATCGTATCTGATTTGAAGCCAAATGGGAAACGCGTAACATTACTTCAATATTGTGATAGTATTTCAGATCAGTTTATTTTTTTCTTTATATATTTTGACATGAGGAAACATGAATGCTAAACACCTTAACTACTACTATATCAAATGGAAGGTAGCATTTACTTTATTTCATCTCCAAAGACACACTAAGGGTCTTTCTCAGAATTAAATGTTGCAAGTTGAGTTTTGCAAGAGTGATAAACTGATTTTAAGAGTATTTCAAATGTTCAATAGAGAGTAATGGCTTCAATGAAATGTTCACACCATTTGGAATTTTGTTTTATAACACGGTGCTTCAAATATAAGCAAACTGATGCACTAGGCTTGCAGAATATCTGAGATAAATTAGATGTCAAGTGTATATACTTGTGCACTTGTATATTATGGGCTTTGAAAGGAAGCCTGGCTATGGCTGTATTTTGAATTATATAAACCAGTAGTAAGTGTTTTTCAATTTATTCTGACATGAGAGTTTTAATAAGCTCAAAATGCCATCCACATAGATTATCTGATTCTATTAGCACTTGCCTCTTTAAATCTTTTCTTTGCTAAACAAATGGCTTTCTCCTCTAAACTTATGCACTATTTTATGCCTAGAAAAGTTTGCCGGTTATTAAAAATTATTTTACCTTCGTCTGCAACCTTTTACATGAAGTTGCTGCAAAGCTTCCTCTGTTTCATGTTAGTTAAAACCGCTTTCTTTTTATTTGTTTCCACTTCTTGTTATGAGTTATAACCAAATAAAAGATCATTATCGATACGTTCATTGTCTTAGGTAGAAAAAACAGATATTAAAGCATAACTTTCTGGAACATATTTGAGTGTTCAAAAAAGTTTCTAGAAGCCGGTTAGCCCAATTTATTCAAGTAGGCATAGTGCTATTACATTGTCATGCCCTTTGTACACTTGGATCTAAAAATAAATAAATCAGAAATTTTACTTAAACTGCCATGCTTATGAATATTATGCCTCTGATGATTTATTCTGATCTGTGAGAAACCTTTTTTTAAAATATATTTTTATTGATTCCAGAGAGCAAGGGAGAGGGAGAGAGAGAGATAGAAGCATCAATGATGAGAAAAAAATCATTGATCAGCTGCCTCCTATACACCCCCCATTGGGTATTGTGTCCGCTACCCAGGCATGAGCCCTGACTTGGAATCAAACCGTGACCTCCTGATTCATAGGTTCAACTACTGAGCCACGCCAGCTGGGCTGTGTGAAACCTTTAAAGACTGTAGCAAATGTGTAGCAGAAAACAAAATGATAGGGTATTTCTCATTTCAAAGCCAGGGGGAGAGATGCACTCAAAGAATGAAAACTTCAGTTGGTATATAATATGTATTTTTAAAAGATAAACTGCTATTAGGGTCCACTATGCCAATAAAACACTGCTTCCTATGCATTTAACCAGTGGTTTTAGTGAATTCAGAGAGAGATTCTTAACATTATGATCAATCAGGTCAATTACAGGGTTGAGGTGGGGTAAACTATACTATTATTTGCATGATAGACTCTCTTTCATCACTGATACTGCTTCAAACCTGCACCTGCTTATGCAGCTGCAGGAAAATAAAAACAGCAAAAAGCAGAGTTTTAGAAATACTATAGTGAATTACAATGACAGGATAGGGTTAAAAACAGCAAGAATTTAGTTTATGAAGTGCATTACACCTACCAGTTATTATTCTGTTTGCTTCTGCTCAGCATCCCTTTGTGATAACAAATATAAAACAGGTGTCCCATAATAGGATAAAATGGAGTCATTGCAAAAACCGAGTCCAGAAAAGCATCATAACCCCATCTCCATGCCTACGAGCAGAACAAATGAGACTGTGGAACGAACAGTAATACAATCCTCAAACTGGCACGAGTTTTCTCCAAGACAGAACTTTTATTCCCAATGAAAGGCCCTGGTGATCTATTACTTAAAATGTTTCAAACTGCAGCCTTTAAAAATATCAGACATTTAAAATGGGAATTACACATACATTCAGTGTAAAACTCTGTTATCACATAGTTACTGCTCATAGTTCATAATAATTTTTAGTTGTATCACCTTAAAAAATTACATGGCTAAAAAATTATTACATTTCTCATAATGATAGACTAAGGTTTTAATTTGTGTATTTTACATAAGACATGTACATATATATATATATATATATGTTTTTAGATAGATATTATATATTTATCATATATAATGATAGTTAAATAAGATTGGATAATTTCCTAATGATAAAATATTTAAAATATAATAATGAAATATTTAAAATATAATTTGTTTTATTTCAACTATAAAGCAGTATGTTATCTATATACTTGTATATGAATAACAGTGGTATTTTGAAAGCATATATTTTGAAATCATTACTATTCTTAAAAATTGTATCATGTACATGAATTATTTGCTCATATTACTCAGGAAATAGTAATTAAAATAAGAATAAAATTAAGTCAGTTATTTTTTATAAATTTAGATAAAAGGTTCTTTAGGAATTTTTAGAACTATTCAAAATTATCCTACTTTAAAACCAATCAGAGAGAAATAATGAGAACCTCCTTCTCTGGTATTTTTACATTTCATTCAAAATCTTAACCCTGTACAATGTTCATTATCTTTTAAATATTTTTACGTTTTTAATATATAGCTTTTCATTTAAAATGAGTTTTTAAATGAAAATTTTGCATATAAAAGTTTCATTTGAAAACGAGTTTAATATCTTCTGGTGAGGATTTTTTTAAAAGCGAGTTTGATCAAATTAGTTGGCTGATTTAGAATAAACACCACAGTATTTTATTTACAGTAAATAAAAAATTATTTACATTAAGTAATCTAGACTTAATGCTTTCCATAACTTTCACATTTATGAATGAAAATATAGATATATGAATAGATGGATGGATAGATAGATAGATAGATGAATAGATATTCTGTATTATGAATAGCAAGCAATTATTATTAGAGAAAAACAACCTGACTGTACTGTTTAAAATAAAGCATTTCTGCAAGATAGAAATTATAATTGCTTTGCTGAAGTTAAGCTGCACTTTATACTCTGAATAAATTAGGCCATTATTATTCTATGTTCAAATTCCTAAGGGTACCTTACCTTTGGTTTGTATCTATTTAATTCAGATCAGTTAGTGAGCACCTTTGGTTAATGTCATGATATTTCTATCACAGAATTCAAACTCTCCTGAAAGAAGTGTGTCAAGTTGCTACTCTTCAGTGAAGGTGCATTCCATTAAAGACTCTTTGATTTTGGAGAGTCTTTAGAACGTGTTTCAAGAGCAGCTGGTACGAAGAAACACACTCTGAAGGTACAATTGATCAGAGAATGTCTTTCTTTCTAACATGTGCTATTTTTGTACATTTATCTTTTTTTAATAAGTCCTTCATAATTTTTCTTTTTTTCACTTCAATTGTCCTGTTCCAATCCATTTACTTGCACTTTCCTATTCAATATATTTACCAGTCACATTTTTATTATTCCCCAATGTGAATCCTACGAAGAAGAGCTATTTCAGTTGAGTAGAGCTCACAGTATTCATTATAGCCAATCAATTGTGTGAGGCGTGGTAATGAATAATCAGAATATGTGAAAAATGATCAAAATAGAAAAAGGTAATAAATATAAATGAGACAGGGCTAATCATTCCCTGAATATTACCAGGATAATATTCTTGATTTCATATGAAATGAAAATTATGAAACATTTATAAATTTGTTTTATCTTGAAGACAAATATCAGATCCTGTAGGATATTCTTATGGATACAGAAAATAGAAAACACTAAGTCAAGAGGACCCACGTCAGGTTTCAGTCATGCATTTAAAATGTTTGCAATCATAAGGATTTCTATCCTCCACTGTTTCAGAAATCACATTTAGAAGCTTGCAAGCTGATATGCTTGAGAGTGTTTTGGGGTGTGTGTGTGTGTGTGTGTGTGTGTGTGTGTGTGTTCCCGGTGAGAACAAAAGTATTATTATTCATTAGTTCATTTTGTTAACCTTGAGATGTCAACATCAAGTATACAGCTGGAAACATTTTAGGTAAATAAAAAACGAAAACAGAGGAAGGAAGTAAAATGCCTAAGTGGGAAGAAAAGCTAAGAAAAATGTGCTTCTCTGGAGGCTTGAGGTAAAAGATTAGATTATGGTTTGCCAGAATCAAGGGCACGTAGGAATGGCACACAATGATCATGATTTATGGGAAGTATTTTGGAAGGTAAAAAATCAATATATATTCTAAAAGTTCTAGTTTGTTCAGATTTATCTGAACTGCTCTCTCTCCTCTCAGATCACATTGGCTTAAATGTGATAGTGATTTAAGTATACACACATATACACCCCCACACACAACACACGTACGATACCAGAACACTTTCTTTAAATTAAAATAAATATTTATGCATAAACTTAGCTTCAAGGATTAAATATAAAAATATAGTTGGCTTTTAGCAATTTACTAAAGTGTTTAGCTGAAATCTCTTTATCTGCTTTTTTGTTTTTGTTTTACTCCTATAGTTTTCTTGTGTTCTGCTCTAAATAAGACCGATCTTAAGTTCATCTTTCCTTGTGGAAGTGTATGTTTTTTTCTTAGATTTCAGGAAAGTTGGTTGCTTTCCAGTTTCAGCTGTCTAATGTGTTCAAGATTTCTTAGATTATCTGACTTTTTCCTATTTTTGATGTGGGAGTGATACTCTCTGGCTTTTAACTTTCTAAGTAGTAGCCAGAAGTGCCAACTCCTTTTAATTAGGCCAGAATAAACTTCATACTGAAAACAAAACAAAACATTAAACAGAAAAGAAATCACATTTGCAACTGTGTATAAACACAGATGCAAAAATTACTACACAGGAAAATATATTTCAGCATAAATTCCAACTAAAGGTTTAAGTAAGTAAATAAATTTGAATCTCACTTATTATGATGATTCATATTAGAAACATATGACTTCTCCCTAATCTGATTTATGTAGGTTATGTGTGTGTATAAATTGACAAATACATTTCTAAATTATTTATGAAAATTTGAAAAGTCACGAATAAACAAGACAATCCTGAAGAAGAGGGAAAAGTCAGATATTCTAAAATAATGGCTATCAAGATCTATTATAAAGCTATGATAATTAAGACAGCATGGCAGTAGTGTGGAATTAGAAATTCTCTAACTTCTATTAGAGAAAGAGACAAATGAAATAGTCCAAAAAGAGATCTCATATATATGGTCACCAGGTTTGTGACAGTACAGTGAAAGGGGGTAGGATGTAGGATGGACAATTTAATGACAGAGTCTTGTCAATTAAATCGTTACTTGAATATATATTAACCTCTATTACAATACACATTAAAAGATTCAAATAGATTGTATATGTTCATATGAAAGGATTTTGGTAAAACTATAAAGCTTTGATAAGAAAACTTATGAGACTATCATCATGGCCTAACAATGGAAATTTCTTACACATAAAAATGATTGAATTATTACAATAAATATTAAAATGAGTAATTAATATGTTCACTTTAACAGATAAACCTGAAATTAAATGGAGTCCATACAATGCATATGTCTGAAAATGGACTAAAACCCAAACTATGTAAAAAACTTCTATATGCCAAATGGAAAAACAAACAACAGACACGTAAAGAGGGCCGATCCAAATTGATAATCAGGCTAAATACATAAATAGATCGGATTAGGGGATACCAACTGAATGATAGAAATGAGAGTAGGTGCTCTGTATTATTATTATTATTATTATTATTATTATTATTATTAGAATGTGCATTATAACCACAATGCACCACTACAACCAAAGCAGAATACCTAAAATGGGGAAAATATAGATGATATGAAGTATAGACAAGAATGTGGAGTAATCAGAAATGTCATTTTCTTATGGCGTTGGTGTACACACTTTGGAAAATAAATTCCCAGTACTTATTAAAGGTAAACATGTGCATCGCCATGATGAAGAAATTCTAATTCTAGGTGTGACCCCAGGCAGAGCGGCTTTGTACCTGGGACAGACCATGAAGGGGGTGACAGCTGGTAGTTGTTTGCTGACCAAAGACCTCCTGCATCAGGGCTGGTTCATATCAGCGTCTATCAAAATATTCAACAGAAATGCATGCACACACACAAGCTAGTAAAAGAATATAATAGCACTCTATATTGTAGCTCAAAATCGTAGATGAGAAAAATGTTCATCAACAGAGGAATGCTATAGATATGTTCTCACAAACAGTGTTGAGATAGATTCCAGACACTCAAAGTGAATTATACAAAATTAGAAACAGAAAAAACAACACTAATTTTGTCATGAAGAAATTGACATTGAGGAAGCTGGTTACTGAAAGTAGGTAAAAGAACTTTTTTATTTCCATTTTGATAATGTTTTATCACTTGATTAGGGGGCTGGTTAATGTTACATACAATATAATCTTCTATAAAATTCAGTATCAGTTATTTCTGAATATTCTTGATTCCCAGAGAGTGTGTTTTTGAGGACCATAATGGGTCTACATATTCATGTATATATTTATATGAGTAATATGTATTATGAATATACAATGTGTACATGTGTACATATGTTAGAGAATGTATGCATAGTCACATGCACACAGACACAACATGTACCCATGGCTTAAAGGCAAATAAAAATATTTTGCAAGCTACCTCACTCACTGAAACAAATATATACAAATTTTTGTGCCCCAGAACTGTTCTTCATATGACACCTTATACTGGGAGTGAAATAAAAAAAAAAAAATCCGTCGTGATCAAATTTAGCAGAATAATACAAAGCTTTGAATAAATAATTCAATTTCAAGAGGTGCATTAAAATGCATGTACAGTATGTTTTTTTGTGAGGTGAAAGAAGAGGAATGTCTGAAATAATAGAATATGACTAATCCAAAGCATTCTCCCTCAATGGTGCCTTCTTAAGGCTATTGCAGGATGAAAATTACAATGTTATTATATGGCTGAAGGAGAAATGATTTTAATTTCTATTGCTGTCTTCTGGTTCTGTGGAGAAAAGAAGATGTACAAAGAGAATATTTGGTAGCTTCATACTTTATAATAGTCAAAGGTTTAAAGTGATGTGTGTGATAGTGTTATTCTCTCTCTAGGCCTATCATGAATTTGTCTAAATTGTTTGTAATAGAATCAAAAGGCACTTACCAATCATCCACATAAATAATATAAATCATACATTCTAGCTTAGGGAATCATGTATCACAGGCAAGCACTGACTATAATGTATGCATTATCTTATCCCAGCCTCTCCGTTACCTTGTCAGCTTACATGAACAAGAGGCTTTGGTCTAAAGCTTCACAGTGTGACTTCCTTACTGCAATTGCTACAGATACCCAGCTGTTCAAAGCTCTTCAATTATTTATTTATCCTTTGCTTATCTCTATCTCAGCAGAATAATGGCTTGCTACCACACATCTTTTCTAAGTTTGATCACAGAGCTCATAATATAACTTTTTGAGGGATCTGGACAGTTTAATTGAAAGGAGTAATTTTGCAATTCAATCAGAACGTATGACTACTTCTTTCAGAAAGTTTTATTAAAATATATTAAATTGAATTTATTGGGGTGACACTGGTTCACAAAATCATACAGGTTTCAGGTGTACAACTCAACAAAACACCATCCACACACTGATTGTGAGCACACTGCCCCAAGCAAAGTTTCTTTCTGTCCCCACCCTCCACACCCTCTTTGTCCACCTCCATAAGCCTCCACCCCCATTTCCCCCTGGCTATGTCCATTCTTCTTTTAAAAAAATATTTTTTATTGTTTTGAGAGAGAGAGGAAGAGAGAGGGAAAGAGAAGTAGAAACATTGATTGTATGCCTCTTGCATGTCCCCTACTGGGGATTGAGCTCACAGCAACCCAGGCATGTGCCCTGACACGGAATTGAACCAGCCACATCTTGGTTCAACCAACTAAGCCATACCAGCTGGGCTCCTATATCCATTCTTAATGAGAGCTGATGATAGTGAAAGCAAGAAGGCTCCAGGCATATGAAAAATAGGCCTCTGCTAGATTCTTCTCTTATTGGTGCACAAAATTCATGCACTCAGGGGGGGTCCCTCAGCCCAGCCTGTGCCCTCTTGCAGTCTGGGAGCCCTTGGGGGATGTCTAACTGAGGGTTTAGGCCTAAGCCCTCAGTCAGACATCCTTAGCACTGCTTGCTGCTCCTTACTGCTCAGCTTGCTGCTCCTTAGTGCTGCTGCGGAGGCAGGAGAGGCTCCCGCCACAGCCATTATGCTCACCAGCCATGAGCCCAGCTTCTGGCTGAGCAGTGCTCCCCTTATGGGAACGTACTGACCACCAGGGGCAGCTCCTGTGTTGAGTGCCTGCCCCCTGGTGGTCAGTGCACATCATGGTGACCAGTCATTCCGCTGTTCACTCGATTTGCATATTAACCTTTTATTATATAGGATGATTTTGTTTAAATATATCTTTTTTTAAAAAATTTAGCATTATTTTAACAATTTAAATGACAGACATGCACAATCATAAGAGCTTGTCTAAAATAGTTCTTACAGCTATAGAGATTGCAATGTGGATATCCCATCAAAAGTGTAAAAGTCTTATTCTAGACCCAATTTGTTGCATTCTATGCTTAAAGCAACTTAAGTGCCTTCATCATTAACATAAATATCCTGGAAATATGTTTTAATTAATTTGGTATTTGACTGATCTATAATATTTAATTTTGTTTAATTATTATAAATAGAAATGGAATAATTTGTATTATTTTGAAACTAGAGGCCCAGTGCATGAATTTGTGCATGGGTGGGGTTCCTCGGCCTGGCCAGTGATTGGGGCTGATTGGGCCAGCCGGCAGGGGGGAGGAACCATGGGAAGTTGACTATGGGAGCGCACTGACCACCAGGGGGCAGCTCCTGCGTTGAGCCTCTGCCCCCTGGTGGTCAGTGTGCTTTATAGTTACCGGCTGGTCATCAGGTCGTCCAGTCATAACTGTCATTTAGGCTTTTATATATATAGATACTTTCTTTAAAATACTATCAGAAATTAATGGATAATACCTAGCACGTGCAACAACGTAACTTAATAATTTCTCCTAGTTACTAAGAACACTGTGACAATGATAACAAAACAACATCTTCCCATCATAATATCTATTAATCTGCACACATATATTCTACCTACTCTTTTGTTACTATGCATGAATTGTTCATCGATGTCATCTCATTTCTAATTCTCAGGGGCATACTTTATCATGTATTCTCTCTTCCTCCTACAAAATCAATTTTCCCTCTGTCCTAAATCATCACCATCAGGGTAAAAACTTGCCATAATGTCTTCCATTTTAAAATGAACAAAAAATAATTTTAAACATTCTATCAATATCTCATCTTTTTCCAGCTGCAGCCTCATTTCTCCACTACCCTTATTAACCCACTATCTCTCATTCAATTTTTTTTAGTACATTTGAGGAAAGCATTAATCTTCATGATTTCAATGAAACATGCTTTTACTTTAGCAAATACAATACTAAATTCTCAGTTCCTATCTAAATCAACCTATCAACCCACATTTTATATTGATCCTTGATTATTTCTTAAAACACTTTTTACCATTGTCTTCTTAAAAATCACTCTGCTATTATTTCATCATCAGTTTCTTCACCTTTCACATTCATTTATGCAAGTTTCAATCTTTACATATTAGTTCTGCTCTATATAAGTTCACTTACATGTTTCATTCAGTTGCATATCTTTAAAATGGTTTATCTACATGTGACTATCACAAAATACTCTTAACCATCTCAGACTTCTACATTAATTAACATATACTTATAATCAAACACCAACAATTGCTAATCCTCTCCACATGGGTTTTGAAATATATCTCTAACACCACAAATCCAAAATTAAACCTGTAATTTTCACACAAGCCCCACACCTTAAAATTATTCTAACATAGCCCAGAATTGTTCCTATCTCAATAAATGCAAACCTCATCCTTCATGTTGCTCTATTAAAAAAATCATGGAGTCAATCTTATCTTTTCTTATTCTCTCACACTGCATAGCATCCATTTTAGATTATTTGCTTAGTTTAGCCCTCAATATATATCAAGATAACTGGCCAGTTCTCACTGGTGACAATAAGTCAGTTTTACTACTGGTCTATAGAGCATTATCCATGACTGGATATCTTCAATAGCCTCCTTACCCACTTCCATATTTATAGTCTAAGCTAAATGCAGCTCTCAAAGTGACATTTTAAATATATAACTTAAATTGTTCCCCTGGTTCAAGTCTCCAATTTGTGAATCTCACTCAAAGGAAAATCAGACTCTTTAATATGGGTTATAAGTTCCTAAATTATCTGGCCCACTGTCCTCGGACTTTGTCTATTAATATTCTGTACGTTGCTCATCCCATTCTAGCCATACATAGTTCCTTGTTTTTTTAAATCCATAAAGAACATTTTTGCCCCTTAGCATACACATTTACTGCTTCCTAAGATTGATCATTTGTAGATACGTCTTACAGTCACTCATTCATATCCTTCATGTCTGTGTTAATATGCTGCCTTATCCTAAAAGCCTTCTCTGCCTTCCTTACATAAAATAGCAACCTCTTTTCTCTCCACCCTCCACCTCCATGCAGCCCCTGGCTACTTAACAGGTTTTATTTTTCTCACAGCATATTTTAGCACTTGACTTAAAGGATATCTGTTATTTGCTCCACGTAGGCAAAGATTTGGCTGTTTTGTGCCCGGCTGTATCCCCAGGGTGTGGAAGAATACCCAGCCCATGATATGCAGGCAATAATTGTGAATCCAATTAATATTTGAGTGAATGAATACATATGTAGTTGTGAATAAATAGCATTGGACTTTGTCTTTTTAAAGTTTTTAAAGGAATATATCCATTGAGTTTAAAATATTTTCATAAGATATTAGGGGGTACAGGAGTATGCTTACATTTCTTAGAAAGTAATGCCTGTCATGATCCAGTCATTCCATTCCTAGGTATTTAACTAAAAGAAAAGTAAGCATATATTTATATGCTTAAACTATAAATAATATATTCCTCAAAAATATAATACCTTGCAGAACTAATTTGAAGGTGATGAAGAGGCAATCCCATATGAGGAACTGATTCCAGGTCTCAGCAGGGATTTAGTAGACACCACAGAGCAGCCAGATGTTATAAGATAAGGACAGACGCTCCTAGAAACACGGCAGGTAGAGAAATGCCTAGCATACATTTTGCTTTGCAATTTTGTGATGGGCATATTAGAAAAAGATTAATACAACGTGTTAACAGAGCAGAATCTCTCCCAAAAATCCCTACTCGGAACTTCAGCTTAGACCAAAGCCAGGAGTGCTCTTGACGTGAAATTGGCCTTTTATACATGGTGATGGTCTTTTCACACTCAAGATAAGAACATTATTAAAAAAAATTTTAATCTTTTTTATCTGTGATTTGATCGGTAAAGAATTTTTCTACTGTGATTTTCACTTTATCATTCTTTTTCTCAGAATCCCTATCTATACCTATTTTAAATAAGCAGAAAATGTGCTATCATTTTAAGATAAATGTCTTTTTATCTTCTAATTCGATTTCCAGTGAAATGCTTTAAGTATTCATCCAATTATGAAAGTCTTTAAAACTTTATATATTTTATAATGCTTCATTCTGGGTTTTTTGTTTTAATTTTTACAAGAAATATCTTGAGAGAAGTGATGCATAATATATTAAGCAAAACCTGGAAAAAAAACTTCAGTGATTTAAAGCATCAAAGGTCATTTAGTCTTCTGAGAGCCCCATGACCTTTAAGTTAATTTCCTATTTTATGGATTTTTATAAATTACTTAGTTGTGTGGATTATGTGTATAGAAAGAAGACCATATAACTTCAAAATTTTCTGAGATCATTTTTATGATTCAACAGATAAGTATCTACTCAATTAATCTGCATACTTGTAATAAGTATTTGTGTAAAAATAATGGCATGAGGAGTCTTTCTAATAATGTTGAATAAAACACTGTATCCACAGTTGACCTGTAGGGCAAATAAACCTTTCAAAACTATAACAGAAGAGTTTAGCAAGAGCACAGAGTCTGTAGTAAGTAAATGTTACAAAGGACAAATGGAAGTGAAAACCCAGGGTTAGTCCCACTAAAAACTCAATTCTATACATGAATTATAGGAACAATCACAACTGTCACAAAACTTGTTCAATCTGAGGTGCACACAACAGTTTTGGGGTTGTCATGCCCTTGATGCCATAATTAAAAGACATTTGTTGAGCTCCTACTGTTTGCCAGGCAATCTGTTCTGGGCTGTCTGTTGGGCCTTCATAGATAGTTAGGATCACTGTTCTGCTTGAAAATGTGCCTTGGTGGATATTACCAGCCCTTACTGGAAAAATTAGCCTTTCTTTCTTGAGGAATTTAAACTAACTGATTTAAGGTTAATGCATTTTTCACACACACATACACACACCACAAACATATATATGTTTTTGGTGATAAAAGAAATGCTAAGTCTATTTAAAGAAAACTAAAGTTGTTTTTGTTTGTTTTTTAATATATTTTTATTGATTTCAGAAAGGAAGGGAAAGAGAGAGAGAGAGTGAGAGCGAGCGAGCGAGAGACATCAATGATGAGAGAGAATCATTGATGGGATGCCTCCTACTGGGCATCGAGCCTGCACCCTGGGCATGTGGCCTGGTGAGGAATCAACTCTCACCTCCTGGTTCTTAGGTTTATGCTAAACCACTGAGCCACACTGGTCGGGCTGTTTATTTGTTTTTTATCTTAAAATTGTCATTAGTGGCAACAACTGAAGGATTTGGAGTCTGACGGTCTTACTTTGCAATTCCAGTTCAGTCCTTAAAACAATGTAGGACCTTCACAAGTTACTTCACTTTTCTGGTTTAAATGTTCTAATCTGTAAATGGTATGACGCCATTCACATAAAGATCAAATTTGGTTTGCTCCAGATCCATTCATCAACAGTTCTGTTTTTTAAAAAATTCATTGTCAAGAAAATGGAATCCCCTAGGCTTCCTTGACGTCTGGGTAGGTTGAGACAAAGCAAGGCAAAAGCAGGTGCTGGATTGGGGACTAGATGAGGGGGTGGGCCAACTCTCCTGAGGTTTTGTTTGTTTGCTTGTCTTCTTCTGATTCTAATGGCATCTGTGTCAGAGGTCAAATTCTTTCCCTGGCCCCACCTCTCACTGGGCAGCTTTTCCACCATGAAATGGCTCCTCATCTTGACTCCTGCCCTCACTTGCTCCCATTGCCCCCCCCCCGCCCCCCCCCCCCCAGCCCCGGGGAGAAGTGCCTGTGTCCTGTTGGTGCTAATCACTGGGTTTTACCACTCTCTCCACTTTTTGGTTCTCAGCTCTTTTAACCACCTGCATAACTTTTCTTCTGTATTAAAATCAGATTGTTTGTAAGTCCCATACTGGTTTCTGTCTTACTGGCTATGCCCTGAATGACACAGTAAATATCTACCTCAGAAGAGAAATAGGGCTAATGAACCTAAAAGCTTAGCAGTTTGCACGGTACAGATGAAATTCTCAGTAAATATTTGCTCAAAATTAAGGAGTAAAAAAAGAGAAATGTGACTTCTGTATTTTGTCATCGACTTCAGAGTAATGAATTTGCAGCAGACAAACTAAGGATGGAATTATGCGATGACTCAACCACTGCTTAGTAATCAGTGACTCTCTGCCAGATATGTATCTTCACGCTGGGGTGAGATAGTGAACAAGGAGGAAAAGAAAAGTTCCTGACTAAAGAGTCTTCATTATTTCTTCTTGGGAGAGGAAGTAATATTAAAAAGAAAAAGAAAGGGAAGTTTTTAAGATGCTGATAAGTTCTAGAGAGACCTTTGAAGGCAGGCTAAGCGTGCTGGGGAGCAGGTAGGGAGGGAGATTCCCTGTGAGGAGTCAGCTGAGCCGACACAAGGGAGGGTGCATTGCTGGTGTTTAAGGCATTGCTGCTCTGCAGCCAGAAGGGCCAAGTGAAGTTCCTAAGGTGGGAGAAGCTTGGAGTTCTGAAGGACTCTCAGGAGGATACTGAGGAGAGAATGACCACAACGATGAGGGCAGTGGCAAGAGCGGGACCCAGGATGGCAGGGACTGAAAAATGTGGGGATTCATAAGCAGGGACAGGGCTTTAGGTTTTACTCTGAGAAGGGAACTGTTATTAAGTTATGAGCAAAAGTGTGATGTTATTGGATCTGTGGTGTCAGATCACTCTACTAGGTGGAAAATGGCCCCCAGGAAACAGGGTGAGGCAGGATAAACATTTATGAAGCTTTCAAGGATCCCTGCCTGGAGAGCAGCCTGCATGTGGTTTATAGAGGCAATAACCTGCATCCTAAAGACCAGTGCTCATGGGTTGGGTGTGGAGCATGAAAGGGAGGAGTCACTAAGTGTTATAGTCCTTGAGTCAAAAGTGAGGAATAAAATAAACACGTCTAGAGGAATAGTTAATTATGTTCAAAAAGGAAGAAGAACATTATTGCAGTGATATCAGTCACTCGGACCTGGAGAGTATTAAGCTAAGCAAAATGAGCCAGTCAGATATCACATGATCTCACTCATAGGTTGGATCTAATGAGCAAAATAAACGTATGAACAAAATAGATCCAGAGACAGAAGCAGACCGATGAATTTCAGAGGGAAGGAAGGGTGGGTGAGTGAGTGGGGAGAGAGTAACCAAAGAACTTGTAGGCATATGTGCACAACCCATGTGGTGAAGGCCTGGCAAGGAATGGGGGTAACAGGTGTAGGTTAGAGGGGGTCAATGGGGAAAAGAGGGGGCATCAATATTAATATGCAATAATTTTATTAACTCATTTATTACCATCTACTTTATACAACCCTTAATGATGACATGTTTCACTGTCTTCTGGAATTTAATAAAGACAAAAATTTTGCTGCCATCTCATTTTTTTTTTACTTGACTATATACTGGTTTTTGTCTTTTATTTCAAATATTCTAAAATAAATAAATAAATTATCTTATAGAGTTAAACTTTTCAACCTGTAAGGCATGATTTACAAAAGGATGTTCTAAATCTTTGAAAAGATAGATTTTTCTGCAGTCATTAAAATTTTATCCAGGTATGTGAAGATATGTAAACATACACATTAATGAATACACTTTAAAGTACAATTATAAGTCATAGAAAACATTTTTAAATACTGCAGTCAATTTATCATGATTAGTGATATATCATCAATTATACACATAGAGGTGTACAGACATGGGTTTTGACTGCCCAATGTATACTTCCCCCTAATTTCTTATTTACAGAACCTCAGTTTGGTTAATGAACATAAGCCCAGAATTATATTTGCACTCACATAATCATGACAATTCTTTTTCTTTACTTTCTAGCCTTCATCTTTGATGTTTGGCAATGAAATCCATTTCCTATAATTGAGGTACAGATGGACACTTTGTAAAGGTTTCTGTGCAAAAACATCAATGTGCTAGTCAGCCTTCCTGCTTCTATATAATTTGTCTTTAATATGGAAGTGATGATTAAATGAAATGCTGATGCCTGGCAACACGAAGTAGAAAGCATGAGAGAAAGATCGGAAGAGAAGGGAGACTTTCTCCCTAATAATGCAGATTATCTGAACCAATGAAAATTTCATTATTTGCCAAATTTTGCAAAATGAAAAATAAATTTTAATATTAGTCCATTTACACAAGCACATGTTACTTGTAAAGAAAATATGTGCTAAATAATTCAGCATATGTCTTTTTCATAGTACTGAACAACTATTATTTTTTGCTAAGCCAGAAACTCAACTTCAATCAAAAGAAGTAATTCAACCTCCAAACTTCTAGGAATGTAATCAAATGGGTAAATACACAAAGATAATATTTTCTATATTTGTTCAAATAAATTAGTTTAATAATTACTTGGAATACTCTCAATTGATATAAGTCAGATTTGAGAAAGATTTGTAGTAAAAATATCTTTTTTTTTTATGAAGGTCTGAATGTCCAGGTTTGTTTTAGCATCCAATATATACCTCCATTAATTCACACAGGGTGGAATAAATACTCCATACTTAATTTGATTTATTAATTCAAATAGGGCTCAATGAGAGATTCACATAGAAGGCTTAGAGCCATGTAACATAGTTCAGAAAAAGTTTCTCATAAGAACTAAAATATTTTGCTTTACCAGGTATACGCAAAGTAAACATACCTTCACAATATAAGAATGAATTATACTTGAGAAAAACTCTGCAGGTCATATTGGAGTAGTTCAAAAGTTGACCAATACTTTGTAGGTTCTGTTAAAGGAAACTTATTCTGACATTCTAAAATGGTAAGGAACACTTTATTCAGGACTATTGTGACTTGTCAAGATAATTCTAATAAGATTAAAAGCTCACACTCAACTCTATATACACAAAGGCAGCTGGGGGTGTATAACAAAGAATACAGTGGAGGGTCAATGGATGAAAATTACTAACAGGAGATTTCAAAGGGTAGAAGAATTTTACTAAACTGACTGAACAGAATATTCCATTTATTATTTTAAAAAGTATGTGTATTAACAAAAGAGTTTTAATAACTAATCATCATCCATCCTAATAGTCATGGTGACAGAACACAGCTAACATTTAAAATTAAATACTTATTTTATAAAATAATATTTTAGAACTCAATTGCTGAGTTTTAAGTTTTTAAATATTTGAGTGTTTAAAATTTAAGAGCATCTAAAAATCTTAGAATAGGACTTTCATTAATAAACATTCAAAATATGGTAAATTATGCATGATGATTTAATATATGCAAATTGACAAGTTATATAAATAGTAAATTTGAATAGAGAAAATATGTACATAAATGAATGGTATTTCAGAATCTAAGCAAATTGATGACTGCATTATGTACTTGTCCCAAAGGTAAATGAAATATTAATTAGAAAACATTTTTTTTTATTAAAGGGCCAATATAGTATGCTGAAAATTGTTTTGTTCCTGTTTTTCCTTAAGAATTTTGTTCAATATATTGTCACCTTAATGTTTTAATACTCTTTTTCTGAATGCTGCTACAATTATAACTGGACTATGCTTATAAAAGTAAGAATAATGGGATTATGCCTAGCTTTTGAGACTGTGATGGTGCAAATTCACCTAGTTTTATTCTTACTGGTATATTCTTAGGAGCCATTACTGCTAATATTATGAGTAATTCTTTCATATAGTGGATTGCTTTCTAAAGAAATTTTCTTTTTCTAAGGAAAGAAAGGAAATAACTGCTATCTAATATAAAATAGAACTAAAGGTATCTATTTCCATTTTAAAATGCTTAGTAACTTACGATGCATTGTTTTATACATTATTTGATTTGACCCATTCCAAACTGAATCACATATGTCATTTGACCTCAAATTTGATACTTTGAAAGTATTTTTAAAAAGTAAGTTTTTCAAAATACCATACCTAGTGACATGCTGTTACACAAACTGAAATATTTAAATATTCAGTTCTCTCTGATGGTGAGTGTATATGCTTTGCTTCTATAGGTGCTTGGCCTAATTCTACAATCAGGATGAGAACTCCAATTTCATCGATCACTCTGCACTGTAGCTTTGGAGGTATTATGGAGGGCTTCGAATCCATTTGGGATGAGAACATTAAAAGTATAGCTCACTGAGTTAGAATTTCAGTTTCAGAGCTCCTCTTGGAGAGATATGGAAGTCAGGCTTAAATGAGGAGAAAAATAAGAAGCCTTCATTGCAAACTAGCTGAAATAATTAAATATTTTTATAGTTTTGAATTTACAATACATCTAACTATAGGTTGTTGTTTTTTTTTCTGGTTGGAGAGTTTAATTTATTTACTTTTTAAAAATGTTTTTATTGTTTAAAGTATTACGTATGTATCCTTTTTCCCCAATTGACCTCCCCCCCCGCCACTCCCGTCCCCCAGGATAAGCCCTCAGCACCCCAGTGTCCGTGTACATTGGTTATGCTAATATGCATATGCATGCATACAAGTCCTTTCGTTGATCTCTTACCGCCTCCCTCCTTCTCTCTGAGTTTGGATGGGCTGTTCAGTGTTTCTTTGTCTCTGGATCTATATTTGTTCATCAGTATATGTTGTTCATTATATCCCACATATGAGTGAGATCATGTGATATTCATCTTTCTCTAACTGGCTTATTTCACTTAGCATAATGCTTCCCAGGTCCATCCATGCTGTTACAAATGATAAAAGTTCCTTCTTTTTTACAGCAGCATAGTATTCCATTGTCTAGATGTACCACATTTTTTTAATCCATTCATCTGCTGATGGGCACTTAGGTTATTTCCAAATCTTAGCTAGTGTAAATTGTGCTGCTATGAATATAGGGGAGCATATGTCCTTCCTGATTGTTTTTTTACATCTTTTACTTTCATTCAATGCTGTCTACATAAATAAACATGTTGCTTTATTTTTATTTTTCCCTACTTTTTCAATTGGTAAAATATTCACTTGGGCTTGGGAAAGTGATATAAAATGAAACAACCACTATTTTTTTCTGTTGCAAATTATTCAAAATTTGTAATAAATTTCTCAAATTTTGAATATTCTGATTCCATACTCTTTTTATCTGTTAACTTAAGTGGTTGTAAAATTTCCAAAGCATAAGAAAGTTGCAAATTAGATTTAGATATTTACTTGAAACATTATGTTTCAAGTAGTTGTTTTATAAGCTAAATTATCTTACATTATTTTATAACTGGTATTCTAAATATCACATCTTTTTTAAGACATGAAATGTTTTAAATTAGAGATAGCACATGCTTCAGATAACTAAGAGACAGACTATATAGCACTTGTTAAATCATGATAATAGCAGAAAAGCCTGACAAACTTAAAGATAATTTTCAAATATTTTAAACACCTCAAACAAAAATTTACTTTTAGCATACACTGCACCCATGCAGGAAGCCTAAAGTAGGGGAAAATATCAGTGAAATAGGCTGAAGCTAATAAAAAAGAATAGTAAACTCTTTGTCTGAATTATCATATTTAACGTAATTATTTAGAATATATAATTTAGGACAGGCATGTCAAACACTGTACCTAAAGATATGAACAGCCTTTTATTTTAGGCAGAAAATTAAAATGCTAATTAACTTAGAGAATTAAACTTTTCAACCTGTAAGGCATGAACACCTGTCCTTAGTGGATTTGAAAAAGGTGTTCTAAATCTTTTCAAAAGATAGATTTTTCTGCAGTAAAATGTGGAAATACTTTCAAATCTTAACCCTAGAGTTGTATCAAAATGCTAGAAGGTTTTAACCAAGAAATAAGTTAGTTCAATTATAAAATGCTTTGGAGGCAAGGAGGCATATTTTAGAACACTTTTTATTAAAAATCTTGGTCATATGGTAGAATGCCTGGGACCAGAATCTGAATATATAACTATCTACATATAAATCTCAGTGTGTGTACAATGTCATTAGCTATCTACAGCATGGAAACTGAAAAAGACAATTGTAAACCACTAAATATTCTTACCCTAAATATTTATCATTGCAATGTTGCACAATGTCTTTTTTTATATATCTCTGATTAACTCATATATTTCACTTAGTCATTGATATATATAGGTACCTGAATATCTCACAATTCAAATTATATGTGGAAATAAACACTTGCTTCATTAACATATTTGAGCTCAAATTACATATAGATTGAGCAAAATAATATTAGATTTGTCACTTACTGCACACTCTTAAAGCTCACAAATAATTCAGAATTAGTTTCCAAGAGTAAATAAATAAATGTTTGATTGGAAATACCAAATTCTTCACATTCAAAACTATAAAAATGAAAAATATATATCATACTTAATGTTATCAAAAATCATATATGTAGCTTAACTTTTAGAAGATCCAGTTATAATAAATGGAAATGTCATTACTTTAAACATTTCATAGAAAATATAAGAATGCTTGAGTAAATATAGTTAGGACATTGATGGATAGCACTGCATATGATATATAATGAATATACACACATATTACATTATATATATATAAATATGATACATATTTGTGATATATAACATTATATATTTTTGTATCTATACTAATAAAAGCCTAGGTGGCCACTGCATGCAATGTCATGACAAGATGACCGCCACAAGATGGCCACCGCAAAGATTGCTACCACAAGATGGCCATGTGCACAGCGGAGGCAGGTCCCAGTGGCCACTCCGCACAGTAAGGCCTGGGGGTCCCGTGGCTCTGCGTGGTGCGGAGAAGGCTGGTCCCGGTGTCTACACCACCTTGTGTGGAGAAGGGAGGTTATGGTGGAGGAGGCGGGTTGTGGCAGAGGAGGTGGGTTGTGGCAGGGGAGGGCACTTAAAGGGCAATCAGACCGGCAGGGGAGGGAAGTTGGGGTCAATCAGGCTAGCAGGGGAGGGCAGCTGGAGGTGATCAGACTGGCAGGGGAGGGCAGTTGGGGGCAATCAGGCTGGCAGGGGAGCAGTTAGGCATCAATCAGCATGGCAGGGGAGCAGTTAGGGGGTGATCAGGCCAGCAGGGGAGCGGTTAGGCATCAATCAGGCTAGCAGAGGAGCGGTTAGAGGGCGATCAGGCTGGCAGGCTGAAGCGGTTAGGGGCCATCAGGCAGGCAGGCAGGCGAGTGGTTAGGAACCAGTGGTCCTGGTATGTGAGAGGGATGTCCGACTGCCGGTTTAGGCCCAATCCTGATCGGGCCTAAACTGGCAGTTGGACATCCCCCAAGGGGTCCCGGATTAGAAAAGGTTCAGGATACCCCTCCCATGTACACATTTCATGCACTGGGCCACTAGTATTATATATAATTATATCATACATAATAATAAAAATTCTACATTACATGAAACTTGTTTTCTCTTGAAATTTTCTCCTCCCTTATTATAACCAAAAAAGAAGATATGATACCTCATTCATTGCAAAGTGTAACATGCCATAAAAGATTCATATAGCATTTTCAAAGATACCTCACTTAGCTGAGGGGCACTAAAATTTGAAACTCAATGGAAAATAATTTTTTAGTTATTTCCTGGTTAGTAGGTAGTTGTGGCTGGTTGCTGCTGGACATATGCAAGGTATTTCTAAATGCTAATATGTGCAGGAGTGAGAGACTAGGCCAGTTGGGTTAGTTAATGGAGGCTTTGTATAAGCTTTGAATAATGCAGATTAAAAGGCTGAGTAGACTCTTTAACTGACATTAAACCACCAATAAAATGAAGATTATCATCTCTGCACAGATGTTTGGCTTATGAACAGCATGATATAAGTAAACAGTCTCAAAGTGTTCAAAAGAAAAGAAGATAGAAGTGGAAAATGGACATGGACTTTTCCTTACACATAGCTGGCTAGGATTTCAATAATTCTCCCTTTGTTAATATCTATAATACTAAAATAATAACACATATATTAAAATATTTCAATAATTCACTTTTTTCCTTAATAGCAGATATATATTTTCTTGATTTTAATTTATCATATAGACATTTATATCATTAACTCTTTTTAAAACTTAAGTTTGTTATTTTAGAGTTGTAGAAATATTACATACTACCTATCCAAATGTTAGAATACTTTCTATAGAAGTGTATTAATATGCAAATAACATATATACCTTCATTGACAGTACATTTAAAAAAACAATTTTTAAGAAAATAAACACTTTAGTTCAAAATAGACTTTTTTTTGGTTAATCCTCATCCAAGGATTTTTTTTTAATATACATTTTTATTGATTTTAGAGAGGAAGGGAGATGGAGAGAGAGATAAAAACATCAATGATGAGAGAGAATCATTCATAGGCTAGCTCCTGCACACCTCCTACATATACCCTTGACTAGAATCAAATCCGGGACCCTTCAGTCCGCAGGCCGATGCTCTATCCATTGAGCCAAACCAGCTAGGGCTTTCCATTGATTTTTAGAGAGAGTGAAAGGGAGGTGGAGAGAAGAAAGAAACATCAATGTGAGAGAGACACATCCATTGATTGGTTGCATCCAGCAGAGGATCAACCAGGGCGGGGGATCAAGCCTGCAACAGAGGTACCCGCCCTTGGCCATAATTGACCCTTCAGTCCTAGGACCAAAACTCTATCCACTGAGCCAAACTGGCTAGGGCCAAAATAGACATTTTTAATGAAACATTCTTTTCCAGAAAAGGAAATAAGTATGTTACCAAGATAAAGATTTTAAAAAATCACAGGTGAAGAGACCAACCTTATATAAAAGCAGATGGCTGAAACCGGTTTGGCTCAGTGGATAGAGCGTCGGCCTGCGGACTGAAAGGTCCCAGGTTCGATTCCGGTCAAGGGCATGTACCTGGGTTGCGGGCATATCCCCAGTAGGAGATGTGCAGGAGGCAGCTGATCGATGTTTCTCTCTCATCGATGTTTCTGGCTCTCTATCTCTCTCCCTTTCTCTCTGTAGAAAATCAATAAAATATATTTTTTAAAATAAATAAATAAATAAAAGCAGATGAAAATATTTATATTAGACATAAATATTGAGAGGAGCAGAAATAGACAAAATCTGGAGGAAAAGTGTTTTCAGAAAAAAAAAAAAAGCCAGAATGTTGAAGGAACAGAAAATTGTATCAAGGATTATATGGAAGAAGCCAGAATCCCATCTAAGCAGGTATTTGAGGCAATGCTTAGTTAGATAAAACATGGAAGATACAGGGGAATTATAACCGGGAATATTAAGAACAGATTTGTTTGGAAAAGGAGTTGACAAAAGGTCAAATGTAAGTTCAGATTTGAAAGTGTGCACAGCATCGAGAGAAAGGAAAAGGGAATAATAAGTGAAAACTCTTCATGGGGAGAAATAAACAATTTGGCCACCAGCTCACCTCCCAGACCCCTTCAAGGGATGGTTGGAAAACAAATGTTTCTAAGTTGCTTGGGAATTAAATGGCAACATAATTGCTTGCTCTGCAGACTGCAGAGACATTTTTGTAAATGATAAGACAGTTGTGCTTTCAACTTCCCTTCATTTCAAAATTTTAGAAAGGGTAAGCTCTACTTCCATCCTCCATTTATTCTGATATTCAGCTTTTTTATTTGTTAATACTTTTCTATTTACTTTCCAAAAGTGACAGATGTTCATTTTGCAACAATTTCCCGGAGTAATGTTTCCAGTTGCCATGATGTATTTGTAGAGCTACACAAAAACAAAACAAAACCAAAAAAAACCTGTCCTGTAGCACACCTGGAGACTAGTGGCATGTGCTGTTTGATGGGGACTTGCATAAGATATTGCATCTGTGACTCCAAATGGACAGGATGGTAAACCCTTATTTAGAAAGAAAAATGGTTTCTATGAGAAAACAAAAGGACATTTGAGGAAGAAAATGAAAAAAAAAATATTGCAGTAGTGTTCCTTTCCATTTTAGGAAAAAAAGAATTTTAAGGGCTAACTATTTACCTTCTCATATATTTCCTACAACTGAGTAAAATAATACGGGGAGGTAGCGTTACCGGTGTGCATCTCCATCTGGGTCTGATTTTTTATTTCAGTTGTCAAAACACACTAGTAATTACTTTCACCATTCAAAGAAATGGATGATCTGCCATAGTGTTTTCTGCTTTTCCATCTCTTCTTTGCAAGTATCATTTGAATTGTGCATCTATCTAATTTTGATCTCTGCTCTATTTATTTTCTTTATTCATAACTCTTCTCTAAACTGAGTTTCTAATTGTTTCTTTGTCATTCTCAAAATGTTAACTCCATGTTATCAAAGATGCCCAAAATAAAGCAGCACATTCTACTATACTAATACACCAACAAAACAACTGGCGTGAATGTTCATCCATTTATATATGAAATAGTACTTCTTATTTTTCATTCAATGTCATGAAACTACATTCTGATTTTTATAGCTGAAGAAATCTAAAATTATATAATATTTTTGTTGAAAAATAGTTTCATAACCTCCAATGACCTTACATTTTATCATTGAAAATGTTTTATGAGGTATAAGAATGATATTCATAAATATCTCTGTGAGATTAGGCTGATGAACTTAATATACATACTTTTGAATTTTTTTTATTTTAGGTATGTGTAACACTTATTAAGTCCTAATGCACTAAATAGTAGAAAATAACTATGTTCAGATTCTATTTGCATTTTTAATAAATTATAAAATTAAAAGAACTTACTGTACAGAATTACAAAACTTAGAATAAGAAAGGTAGGTAGATATTTCAGCAATGACTAAAAATATACCCATATTTTAGAATATGACAGCAATACACTATATTAAGACAAAACCTAAGAAAGGATTAGACAAAATTATTCATTTTCAGAAATAATATTAATAAAAATAACATTTTTAGTATAACACTATGTATATAGTTTGAATGATGATGACTTTCAATACCATTTTCTTAATTTATATTTTAGTTATCATACAAAAGCACTATAATACATTATTTTATTTAATCACTAGAGGCCCGGTGCATGCAATTCACTCACTCGGGGGGTCGATCAGCCCAGCCTGTGCCCTCTCCCAGTCTGGGAGCCCTTGGGGGATGTCCCACCACCACCTCTGAGCTCGCCAGCTGTGAGCCTGGCTTCTGGCTGAGTGGTGCTCCCCCTGTGGGAGCACACTAACCATCAGGGGGAAGCTCCTGCATTGAGCGTTTGCCCCCTAGTGGTCAGTGCGTGTCACAGCGAACAGTCATTCTGCAGTTCAGTTGATTTGCGTATTAGCCTTTTATTATATAGGACTAGAAGCCCGGTGCACAAAAATTTGTGCACTGGTGGGAGGGGGTATCCCTCAGCCCCACTTGTGCCCTCTCACAGTCTGGTACCCCTTGGGAGATAACAACCTGCTGGCTTAGGCCCGCTCCTGGGTGGCAGAGGGCAGGCCCAATCCCTAGGTGCCTGCCCTGCAGCCCCTGGTCGGGCTCAGAGCAGGGCCGATTGGGGAGTTGGGGCGCCAACCCCTGTCATGCACAGAGCAGGGCGGATCAGGAGGTTGCGATGCCACCCTCAGTCACGCTCAGGGTAGGGCCGATTGGGGGATTGGGTTGCCGCCCCGTCACACTCAAGGCAGGGTCAATGGGGAGGTTGTGGTGCTACACCCTGTCACGCACAGAGCAGGGCAGATCAGGGGGTTGTGGTGCCACCCCCTGTCACGCACAGAGCAGCGCCCATCAGGGGGGTTGGGGCTCCATACACTGTCACACACAGAGCAGGGTCGATCAAGGGGTTGGTGAGCTTCACCCTGTCACCCAGAGAGCAGGGCCGATCAGGGGGTTGGGGAGATCCCCTCTGCCATGCACAAAGCAGGGCAGATCAGGAAGTTGCAATGCCACCCTAAGTCACGCTCAGGGTAGGGCCGATTGGGGGGTTAGGGCACCGCCTCCTGTCACACTCAAGGCAGGGTCGATGGGGAGGTTGTGGCACCACCCCCTGTCACGCACAGAGCAGGGCGGATCAAGGGGTTGGGGCGCCTTCCCCTGTCATGAACAGAGCAGTGGGGATAGGGAGGTTGTGACCCCGCCCCCTGTCACACACAGAGCCGCAGGGCAATCAGGGGGTTTGGACGCTGCCCCCTGTCATGCTGCTCCAGGGCCCAGGAGGCCTCACGGCTCTGCTGATCCCAGTGCTGGGAGGCCTCGCAGCTCCTCTGATCCCAGTGCTGGGAGGCATATTACCCTTTTACTATATAGGATAGAGGCCTGGTGTATGGGTGGGGGCCGGCTGGTTTGCCCTGAAGGGTGTCCTGGATCAGGGTGGGGGTCCCGCTTGGGTGCTTGGCCAGCCTGGATGAGGGGATGATGACTGTTTGCAGCTAGTCACAGCCCTTTCAGGGTGGGGGTCCCCACTGGGGTACCTGGCCAGCCTGGGTGAGGGGCTGAGGGCCGTTTTCAGGCTGGCGGGTGACTGAAGCTCCCAACCTCTCTTTTATTTCTTTTTTCTTTTTTATTCTGGGATTTTATTTACCTTCTATGGCTGTCACTGGAGCTGAGAGCCATCTTTAGCTCTGAGGCTCGGCTCCAGCTCTGAAACCTCGGCTGCTGAAAGCAGATTTCTGGGCTTTGTTTACCTTCTGTATTTGAAACTTTGTTGTGACTCCAGCTCTGAGATCCTGGCTGACTGAAAGCAGGTTTCTGGGGTTTTGTTTAGCTTCTATATTTGTAACAATGTTTCTTAGAGAGCAGCTGAGAGGCAGGCAGTGGCAGGCGGGGAACCCTGCTTCCTCCGTCACTGGAGCAAGCAAGCCTCCCTGTTCGCTTCAGCTGCCTGGCTGCCGGCCGCCATCTTGGTTGGCAGTTAATTTGCATATCTCCCTGATTAGCCCATGGGAAGGGTAGCAAAGTTATGGCTAATTGCCATGTTTCTCTTTTATTAGATAGGATTTTTCAATAAATTTTTCTATTATTTTGAATATCATCTTACCTAGGTAACATTATTTTAATATATACTCTTTCCATAAATTTCACTTTATTTATATGCTGTAATATAAAATATATTTGACTGTCTCCAATAATGAATATTAATATACAAAAACTTGATTTGTAGAACAATTCAACAATATCAGGTAGATTTTTTCATCAAAATACATGAATTTAAACTATCTTGATGGTGAACTACTGTGGATATATTTCATCAGTTATTAACATTCCCTTTTCAGGTTAATATCATGTCATCAAAATTTGGAATACTCTTGACCCTTTTCCCAATGTGTAAATTAGTAATGTAATGGCAATATTCAGACAGGCAAATATAAACTAAGCTCCCTTTGATGAAAACAACATGAGGTAAAGCTACCCTACTGAGAATCATCTTAGTTCGTGAAATAGTAATTTGGAATGGCTATATCTGCAAAGTATATTGAAAGAAAGAAAATTGTGGAATACAATCTGTAACACCTGTATGTATATTTAGTCATTTCATTTATTTTGTATTATACAATTTGAAATATACACAAAAGATAAAGAGTTTCAACAAATTATCAAAATTAACTTATGTTATCCATAGTTTCTGCTTTTGGTTTGAGTTCTGCTTGCCAAATTCAATTTGAAAAGAAAAAAGGGAAGTATTTTGCCTGAAAAAAGATTTCAAAATAATAACTAAATGATTTAAACAGTGATACACTGTAGGACAAATATTCATAAATTTTACAAATCAATCCACAATTTGCAGATTTATTTTCTGTTATTGTTTTAAATTAAATTCACTGGGATGTCAGGGGTTAATACAATTATGCAGATTTCAAGTGTGCAAGTCTATGCTACATCATCTATATATTGCATTGTGTGCCCATCATCCAAAGTCAAAGTCAAATCTTCTGTCACCATATATTTGAACCCCTTTACCATTGTTGTTATTTAATCCTACCCTATATCTCTCATTTCCCGCTCTTTATCATTTTTCGCATAAATTGAATTGTTCCCCAAACACCTTGAATACAGCATTTTCCAACAATGTTAAATATTATTTAACTCACAAACCAGTACAAAGCATTCAGGCAATATTTTCAGTATGTTTGAAACCAATAGAAATAAAAACATTTAAATTCAGAATGTTTGAAAATCACTTCACAAAGTTTTCCTCTTAAAATAATAATTAGATTATAAATTTATTTAAGGAATTCTGTATCTGTTATATGGGCTATGTATCATCTATAGTATAGTAAGAAAATATTTTTCAAATATTGGATAAATTATTTAAATATTCTACTTTAGAAAGAGTGCTTAGAACTATTAAAAATCAGAATAAGACATTAGTATTTTTTAACTATAGAGCTCAGGTCAGCATTCCTACATTGACTTTTATTACAGAATAAGTTATTAAATCTTCATTAACCCTCATCAATTTTTGATAGAAAGCAGCTTGAAAAAACTAATCCTTTCAGAACACATAAATAATTTTCATGATTTAGCTGGCAGCAGGTTACTAACAATAGACTTATAAATTGAAATAATCTGTTATACTGAAAATCATTACAGATAGAGATTAGAATAGATGCAGATTAAATGACAAATAATAGAGATCATTATGTAAACAGTTTGGTGGCTACTATTTTAATTAGATCATCTGTCTAAAATATATCTGTATGGACATTTTTCTGTAAATATTTTTTTAATTTCCATATTGTGTGTCAATCTTTTTACAGGGCCAGATAAAAGGTTAACTTGAAATTGATTCACTAAAGATAAAAATAAATGGTTTTAAACTTTTATTTCAAAAGGCAAGCAGACATTTCTGTAAGTATATATTACATATACAGCCATATGCCACTTAACAAGGGGGATATGTTCTGAGACATGCACTGTTAGGCGGTTTCATCGTGTAAACATCAGAGAGTGTCCTCACCCAAACCTAGTTAGTATAGCCACACACCCAGGCTATGTGTCATAGTCCTTTATCCCTAGGCTGCAAATCTGTACAGAATGGTACGGTACCGAAAACTGTAACACAGTGATATTTTTGTATCTAAACATATCTAATCATAGGAAAGGTACAGTAAAATATGGTATAAAAGATGAAAAGATGTTACACCTTATAGGGCACTTTCTTCAGAGGCAGTTTTATTAACTAGAATAAGCAGATTAGAGTGAATTATTTTTCGTGAAGAAGGAAGGTCTGAGAGTCAGCCTGTAAAGATTGTGAGGTTTTAGTGAAGTGAATTGTGCAGATCCAACCAATAATGATGCCAGGACGCAGCACTGGGAATGTGGCTGTACTATGACCCCAAGCGGCCTCTTGAGTAGTTCAGTACTGATGGGGGACTAAATTACTCTGGGGCAATGGCCCTCCATCCTAGATGCTGAGGAACCATTTATTCCAATCTTAAGGACTTCTCAGTTTAGAACTCTGGAACACTCCTGGCTTACATTGGTGCATTAATACTGCCAGTGCCCATGAATAGATCAGAATGAGACATCCTATAATATCCATAGCAGGGACAGACACTTTTCTGAATATTATTTGTGTTGTCTCTGTCGGAGAGCAAGAGGCCCTACTGTGCGACATCATACAGTGGAAACCAGTGTCAGCAGAAGCCTGTGAATTGAGACAGAGTGACTGGCTATATCTCCGGCTAAGTGTGGTTACACTTCTATCCAATTAGATTCAAAGTCCAACACAGGCAATGTTGTTTACCACATTTTAGGACAAGGACATGCCTACTCCCAGTTCACCATCATGTGAAGGATATAGTTCTATGCAGTCCTTACTTAATGGGATTTTCCTACTTCACTTCCCTTCAGCTTGGTTGGCCCTTGAGCTTTGTCTGTTCCCCTGCCCTTCAGAATAAGAAGGAATCTCACCTCATCCTTATCAGGACCAGTACATGCTCTCAAGGTCAACGCTTACTTTCTATGTAAGTTTTATATCCTTGTCTGTTCATTGAAGCATTAAAGTGATATGCTTTTTTTTTAAAAAAAAAAAATGTTTTGCCAACTTTTAAAAATGGTTTGAGTGGTAGGACTGGTTAGCTTAGGGTGTCTAGTCAGCAAGAGTAAAAGGCAAAGATGATTTTCAAAAAAAGAAGTCCATCTTTTGTATTAGGGATTTGTGATGCATTTTAAATAAAATGGAGATTAAACTTTAGCATTTGAATTTCTAAGATAATTAGCATAAGGAGTACCGAAATGTATATTTCTCCTGGGACTTGAGTTAATTTCTTTTTGGGCTTTAAATAAATGTGGTAATATATTTTCAATGTTTAATATGAAATATTATTAAATCTGATAATCCAATATCAATATCAATTATTTAGGACATTTTACCTTATGCGACATATGGATCTATTGTAGTTCAATATAAATCTAAAACTAAGCACATTTGTTCAAACATTACATTTTTCAGTATTGAAAATCTGTATTATCTTTCTCACCCCATTAAGAAAAGATTCAAAATAATAGCTAAAGAATTCCATTAATCTTATGAATACAATAGATCAAAATATTACTCCAACATTAATATTGATTTTTTTAATAAGAAATGTGAGGTTTTTATTAACCTGTTTAGGAAAATTTACAGTTTTCTTTAACTTTTATATTGTAATATATTCAGAATATATGCCAAGATCTAGTTGTAATAAATGCTCTAATTTAATTTTTTTACATAAAATCTATTTGGGATTATAATGAATCGAAAGACACTTCAAATAAATTTCTAAAAGCATAGTTAAGATTAAACCACATTTAATTATCTCTACATCTCACCTGGGTAACTCAAATAAAATTATTGTTTATAGTGAAAATGATTGCAATGCATTCACACATTTGAGTTGGCAGAGGTTTTTTTTTTTTTTTTAATATCTCAAACCTGTCAAATTAAATGAGTCATCATTAGAATATGTAAAAATAAAGGTTGGTCAGTGAAAAGTTATCAAATGCAGAGTATTCTTACTGAGCAAATGTGATTCCTGTTGACAATTTCAGTCTCTTTTATTTGCTCTCTATTATCAACAGGGAAATTTTTCTTTTTTTTTTATTTCTCACTAATCATTTTTGACAAATAGTTGGCAAGCTTAACAGTGAAGAGCTGTCTGTAGGGTTTCAGGTCAATCTCACCCCTCGGGAAGACACACACAGGATGTCTATGAATAAATGCCCTCTAACAGAGGAAAAGGGCAAAGCTTTACAGAGTGTTTGTATAACTTTTGTTTTCAAGTATAATTAGCTAATCTCTTCGTGGTACAGTTTGACTTTTATTTGAGATGTTTGATGTGAATCACCTTTTTCTTTTTACCAAGGAATATGATAATTTTTTATTGTATTGCTTTCTTAGATTATCAACTTTAGTTTGAGTTAGCATTGGCTAAAAAGCAAAACAAAACAAAACAAAAAGCCCTTCTAAATTCTATTCAAAATATTAATAAAAATATCTTATTGAAGAGAGAGCAATGATTTCATTGTGTGAGAGTGTATCTGTGTGTGTGTGTGCGTGTGAGTGAGTGTGTGTGTGTGTGTGTGTGTGTGTGTGTGTGTGATTATTTTCCATCTAAGGAGAGAACAAGAAAGTTTACTCTTATAGGAGAAAAGTATCTAAATAATTCAAGCAAAAGTGATATACCTATTAAATTTCCTAAATGGTTGAAATGGAGTGAAAATTTTAAATCTGATTACCTATGTGCATATTTAATTCCAAGCACATTCTTTGTTCTGAATTTTTCAACAATTAATAATTGCACAGAAAATACTATGACAACAGCCCTAAAACTAAATAGCTTTCAAATCCAAGTGCTTTTTTGCCAATTCATTAAAACATTTTATGCAATATTTTTATTATAATATGAAGGTAATCTCAGAATAAATTAAAATAGATACATTTTGGGTTTTTTTTCATCACTAAAGGAAAACAATGAGAAAAACACTATTTGCTATCAGTCTTTCCACTGATGTAATTATTAAGAAAGAATGTACATCATTATATTTTTGTTTAAAATATATTTTATTGATTTTTTACAGAGAGGAAGGGAGAGAGATAGAGAATTAGAAACATCTATGAGAGAGAAACATCGATCAGCTGCCTCCTGCACATCTCCCACTGGGGATGTGCCCACAACCCAGGTACATGCCCTTGACCGGAATCGAACCTGGGACCTTTCAGTCCACAGGCCGACGGTCTATCCACTGAGCCAAACCGGTTTTGGCCATCATTATATTTTTATTATTACTTTATTCTGGTATAAAATTGAAATACTTTATGCTAGTTGATAGTGTTCTTCTCAAATGCATATGTTTTGTATAAATATAAATAAACACAAAATAGTAAAGGTACATTCACTCAAAACATACTGGGGATAAAAAACTACCTATTTGAACTATCAACATAGAGTTTGTACTGAGGCTAATTTTTAGTCATTCATTTAAATAAGACAAAAACAAAACAAGTATTAATTAATTAAAATAAGAGAAAATGAAGTGGAAAGATGAAGTGGTAAAGAGCCTAGAGAAAATTGCTTGGTTTGCATATAAATTAGGTAATTAGCCTATCACCTGCCCAGGTAAAAGTTTATAACCCTAATTAAAATAATTCTATAAACTTCCAAGGCTCATTAGGAAAATGTGAGAAAGTAAGTAAAATGCATTATTGCCCTTTATGTAATTTTACTTGAACTTGGTTAATAAAATTTCCAAAGATTAAGCTGATTTACTCATTTTTATGCACATATCCTTTTTATAGTTGAAGATTCTTGGAGCTTTACTTAAAAATAAAATACAAGATAAAAATTTTAATTCTAGAAAATGAAAGCAAATAGGATGATAAAAATTAGACTTCAAATATTAATTGTATTGTTTATTCTAAAATATATGTGGTTATCCTACAATACTTCTAGAATCCATAATATTATAAATGGAAATATAGAACTTTTTAAATGTATTCCTGAAAAATGTATTTTTGTGTGTGTAGTGTTTAATACTATAGGACTTTGTGATTGGGACATTATCCTGGATCATCAGGTTAGGCCCAAATTAATCACGTGAGTCTTTAAAATCTGAGAACCTTTTTTGCATGCAGTGAGCATGAGAAAAATGGGAGGACAGAAGAGGCAGGATAAATACGAAAGGGACTCACCCAGCCATTGTTAGCTTTGAAGGTGAAGGAAAGGGCCATGAGTAGGGAATGCAGTTGCCCACTAGGAACTGAGAATGGCAAAGAAGCACAGTAAGAACACATCCTATCAATGCTTTGATTTTAGCCTAGTGCGACCAGTGTCAGATTTCTGGCCTACAGAACTGCATGACAATGAATCTGTGTTGTTTTAAGATATTAAATTTGTAGTAACTTGTTGCAACATCAATAAAAAACTAAGAGGTCTTTTAAGGGGGAGATCAGTGTTGTGAATGCAACTCTATGCAAAAGATGTTGCTTCCCTAACTTTGCCTACACTGAGCAGTTTACTTAATCAAAACTGTATTTGCATGTATAAATTTTTTTAAAAAAATATATGCTTAAATTTATTTTATACAGTCTATAATGTAATTACTGATATTCTTTTATTACTAGTGTTAGTAATTTCTATCTTCTCTCATATCTTATTGATGAGTATGATTAGATTTTTTTTTTCATTTTTTAATAATCTAGGATTTTATTTCATTGATATTCTACATTGGCCTTGTATTAATTTCTTATTGATTTTTAAAAACTTATTTTTATTATAGCATCCCCCTGTTTACTTTCGTTTCAATTGCAGAGGTCATTGATTTGATTCTTTTGTCTTTTTTCTAATTGTTATGGACTTGTGTCCCACCAGAAATGATATATTGATGTCCTAATCCCCAAAGTGATTGTATTTGGAGATAGGGCCTTTAGGAAGTCTTCAGGTTGCATGAGTTACAAAAATGAGGCCCTAATCTAATAAGGCTGGTGTCCTCCTAAGAATAGGAAGACAGACCGGAGAGCTCTCCCTCTGTGCACACCTGGCCAGAGGAAGACGTGTGAGGGTACAGCCACTGTCTGCTAGCCAGGGAGAGTCCTCGCTAGAAACTGATTCAGGTGGCACCTCCAAATGGGGCTTCTTGCCTCCAGAACTGTAAGAAAATATGTTTTTTGTAATTTAAGCCATCCAATTGGTTGTATATTTTTATGGCAGGCAAAACAGACTGACATATTAATATAAGCAATTATTGCCATCTAACTTATTTCAAAGCACCCATGAATTTTTAATGTGGTGTATGTTCATTTTAATTCATTTCAAAATAAACTATGATTTCATTTGTGATTTCCACTTGGACTTTAGATGATTTTAAAATGTACAAGGCCATTTTCAAAACTTTGAATACTTTCCAAATAGCATTTATTACTGATATTTGGAAAGCAGACTCCATATATATATATATATATATATATATATATATATATATATATATGAAAATACTTTGCTCATCAAAGATTCATAAAAATTAATTGATTGATTTTAGGGACCAATTATTTACATATTTAAATAGAAGAAGGAAGAGCTAACTTTTCCACATAATGCCAATCAGTAAATGTAGAATAGATGATGATGTACATAAAAAAATTACTAGTTGATAACCATCATAGTAGTATTTAATTGAATCAAGAAACACAAATGAATGCTAAACCGAGGGCATAAATGTTGGATGTTTTGCCATTTTATTTTTTTCTGCTTTTTAGTAAATTTCATTAACTTAGGGATGACCAACTAAACCAAGTAGTTATATATCAATATCAAATGTATCTATATAGCTTTGTCTTAGATTTCAGAATGAAGGCCTTTTTAACAAAGATTGTTCTAAGTAGTTTTTTTAAAAATAAAACCCACTTGATTAATAAATACACAAAGTTACGATATGGTTTTTCCTTCCAAAAATGGCTACTCCTTGAGTTTTGGGGAATAAGTGCTTCTCCATGAAACTGCATTTCAGCGAATGTGCACATTGAGCATCTCATCTAGAGCCAGTTCCTGAAAACAGGCTCAATGTGTGGCTTGTGGTGATGCTTTCATAAGCAGTTTTCAAGTAATCCTCTGGAAAGTATCTCTGGATATCTAATTTTGCATTATTTTTTAAAGCAGCCATTTAATTTTAAAGTGCAATGAACATAATATGAATGAATTAAGCAGACACAGAGCTCCTTCTAAAACTTTATTTTCTAGTAGCTTATTCTTTTTATAAAATTGAAGAAATAACCACTAGTAATTTCATTTTGCATGGTTGAGTTGACTCAGTTGAGTTTCATCAAGCATTCTTATGTTCCAGTTATGAATCGTTTCAACAAGCTAAGGAAAAGATATTATATGTTATAAGTTATGAGGGTTTTTTTATCAATTTAACATAAATATACAATGGAAGTATTTTCCCCTATTAAATTTTATGATGTGTTTCTTTTAATATCTGAATACACTCACTAAGTTTATGTCTATTTGAACATGCAAGTAGTGAGAGTTCAAGTACTCATGACCCTGAAATTGCATATATATTCTTAGGGGTTTCAAAATATCTTTTAAATTTCACTGATAATTTGGTTATCAAGAACTATGAGTAAATGCTGTTGTCTTTAATATCTATATTACTGAGGATAAGGAACATTATCTCAGTTTGGGTCTTTTGAGAACCAGGCGCCAATGTGGAATTCCACGTGCAAGAGGGTAAATGGAAGAAGGTGGAGCAAGCAGGAGCTAAAGGTGTCTACAGATCATGATGCAAGTCTGGCACCTGAGAGAGGAGAGAGGCCAGGAAGGGAAATTGGGAAGAAGGAACCTCAGACAGCGTAGCAGATGGGAGAAATTCTCAGTGAGACTGAAATTGCCCCAGAACAAACACTGCCATTTAGAAGTGTCCTTTGTTGGTTAAGCCCTGATAAACCTACCTTGCTCAGCCATTGGCAGGGTGCATCCTGGGAAGAGCCTGTCATCTGCATTCACAACCTGGAAGCTCTGAAGGAGGACCCCTGGAAGTAGCCCACCAACTACTCTTCTCAGAGGAATTTCTCTTGCTTTAATCTGAGAGGAGTACATTCTTGCCTGTCAAATACTATTTCAAATTCTCAGGAATAAAATGAATTCACTATCTAGCATAATAGTAAGTCAAGAAGTAAAAGAGGCTGAAGACTTTGTGTATTCACCCAATAAATGATGTCATCAATTTTATGATTGATTCTAAGTATTCTCTGCTGTTGTCTTTTTCACCTTCATCCTCAATACTGTAACAAAAATGTCTGCAGAAGTTTGGAGGCATCATTTCCAGCTACAGTAATATCCAGAAGACTAAGAGCGTGTTTTCTCCCATCTCTCCAAGGAATCTGTAAGATTTCCCCTCATTTGGCTTCATACTGAATTGAGTCATGTGCCTATTTTTGTTTTAATCACTGGCAAGGAGAATCGGGCTACACTTAGGTTAATCACATCAGACCTGAATCTGGGGATGGGACAGCCAACCTTGAGGTGTCTTGAATACACTGAATATGTTTTGCATTAGAGAAAAAAGGAAGAAAATGGATGCTGGCAGCCAACCAATAGCATATACTACTAATGACAAACTGGAGATTCATTTAAGATCATTGTTAGGAACTTTATTATAACTTGCTAGCTGAACACAAAATCATATCTCTTTTCCTACATTAAAAATGTGGACTATATTTGCTAGACTCTTACATTTTGGCATAAAAATCTAGGTTATACACTATGAATGTGAGTAAGAGTGATGTGGCCTCTTTCCAGGCCTTATTCATATAAACCTCTAATTCATAATTATTCATACATTTTCTGCTCTTCTGGTTGGCTACAATAAAAACAATCCCCAGAGTAATCAACATAGCTATGTGTTAAGAATGGCAAGGCCATGCATGAAAGGAGAATGGGTCCTTAAATCACCCTGCAGGAAACCACAGATAGTATTCACATTATAAAATAAAATAAAAAAATAATTGCTTTTGCTTTAAGATTTGGAGGATTCGTTACTTCAGCCCTAGTGTTGCCTTAATTACTACAGGAAATGAAAACATGGTAAAAAAAAAAGTTTATATGAAGCGAGGGTATTTAATAACTATGACATATTTTCTTTCCACCAATATCATATTTCTTTACCACAAACATTTATCCACATTTATCCTAAAGCACTATGTCTTGTCTTTTTTTATATTTTGTATAGCTCTAACCTATGGTTTAAATATTCCACATGTAGTAAATTCTAGTTCCAGATTTTATTTTTATTTTTATTTTTTTTTTAAATATATTTTATTGATTTTTTACAGAGAGGAAGGGAGAGAGATAGAGAGTTAGAAACATCGATGAGAGGGAAACATCGATCAGCTGCCTCCTGCACACCTCCCACTGGGGATGTGCCCGCAACCCAGGTAGGTACATGCCCTTGACCGGAATCGAACCCGGGACCCTCCAGTCCGCAGGCCGACGCTCTATCCACTGAGCCAAACCGGTTTCGGCTAGTTCCAGATTTTAGAGGAAAAGCTTTCATCACCAATTATAAGTTGGCTGTAAGCTTTTTCTAAATGGCTTTTATTATGTTGGAAACTTTTTCAACTATAGTTATTTTGTTGAGAGATTTTACCACATGTTGGTGTTGGACTTTGCCAAATAACTTTGCTGCATCTATTGACGTAACAATGTCATTTTTATCTTTTATTCTACAAGACAAAAGTACTGGCTCTTACTTTTATTTTACATAGTACTGAAGTCCTAGCCAATGCAATTAGGCAATAAAAAGAAATAAAAGACATTCAAATTTGTAAATAAAGAGGCAAAAATGTCTCTATTTACAGATAATATTATATTATATGTAGAAAATTCTAAATATTAAACACAAAAAAACCCTATTAGAACTATAAGCAAATTCAGTAAAGTTCCAGGATACTAAATAAACATATAATTGTTGTATTTATTTCACCAATAATCTGAAGAGGACATCAAGAGAATAATCATATTTATAATTACAACAAAAAGAATAAAATATTTCATAATAAATTGTGCCAAGGATTTGAAAGATCTATACACTGAAAACTATAAAACATTGATGAAAATATTTTTTAAATGTATTTTTATTGATTTCAGAGAGAAAGGAGAGGGAGAAAGAAATAGAAACATCAATGATGAGAGAGAATCATTAATTGGCTGTCTCCTGCATGCCCCCCACTGGAGATCGAGCCGGCAACTCACCATGTGCCCTTTACCGGAATCAAACCTGGGACCCTTCAGTCTGCAGGCCGACGCTCTAGCCACTGAGCCAAACTGGCTAGGGCTGATGAAAAATATTGAATAAGAAACAAATAAAGAGAAATACACCCCATGATAATTCATTAGAATAATTAATATTGTTAAAATGTCTTTAATACTAAAAACAATATGCAGATTCAATGCAAGCCCTATCAAAAGTCTAATGACATTTTTTTCACACAAATAGCAAAATCAATCCCAAAAATTCACATGGAACCACTGAATAGTCAGAGCAAGATTGAGAAAAAAGAATAGAGTTGGAGTCACAATATTTCCTGAATTCAAATTCTTTTACAAAGCTATAGTTATCAAATGGTATGGTAACAGCATGAAAACACATGCCATCAGAACACTGTTGAGAACCCAGAAGCAGCAAGATCACACAACAGTAAAGAATAATATCTCCCACAAATAGTGTTGAGCAAACTGGATATCCACATGCAAAAGAATGAATCTTAACCATTATCTTATATTATACACACACATCAATTCAAAATAGATTAAATTTACACATAAGACCTGAAACCCTAAAACTACAAAAACAGACAAATAAACAAACAAACAAAAGACACACAGGGGAAAAATCATTTGTAATTATCCTTGGCAATAATTATTTTTGATATGATACCAATGCATAGGCAACAAAAGTGAGAATACACAAGTTGACCCCACATGGGACTAAAATGTTTCTGCACATCAAAACAATCAACAAAATAATAAGGCGAATCTAAACAATGGGAGAAATTATTTGCAAACAGTACATCTGAAAGGTAATAATATCTAATGTTACATATGTACATATATTAAAACATGTTTATATTTATTTTTTAGAGACAGAGGAAGGGAGAGGGATAGAGAGGTAGAAAGAAACAAAGCTGAGAGAGAAACATAGATTAGCTGCATTCTGTATGCCCCCTACTGGATATCAAGCCTGCAACCCTGGCATGTGCCCTAACCAGGAATTGAACCAGCGATCTCTTGGTTCCTGGGTTGATGCTCAACCACTGATCCACACCAGCTAGGCTATATTTTTTAAAAATCACATACATCTTAATAGCATAAAAACAAGTAACCCAATTTGAAAAAAAAATGGACAAAAAAACTAAAAAGACATTTTACCAAAGAAAACATACAAATGGTCAACAGTATATGAAAAGGTGTTCAATATTACTAATCATCATGAAAGTGCAAATCCAAACCACAATATAACACCTCTCATCTGTTAGTATGGCTACTGTACAAACAAAAACTAACAAACAAAGAGGTAAGTGTTAGTTAGCAAGGATGTGGAGAATATCTGCCATTGTTACTACATGGATGAACTGCACGATATTATGCTAAAATTTAGCAGCTAAATGAAACAAATCAGACATAGAAAAGTACTGCATGATCTCACTTATATGTGGAATCTAAAAAAGGTGAATATAGAGTAGAATGGTTGTTCTGAGTGGGGAGGTGGAAGGAATTGGGAAATGTTGGTCAAAGGGTACAAACCAGTTATGTAGGATGAATGTCTAGATATCTTATGCACAGTATGATGACTATAGTTAATACAGTACTGATTATTGGAAATTTGCTAAGAATAGAATTCAAGTGGTCTTACCACAAAAAATTTAACTTGACTGTAGTAATATTTTCAGTGTGTGAGTGTGTGTGTGTGTTGTAATATCTTATGTCTTATATTACAACTGAAATATATACACTTCTATTAAAAACTTTTAAATACTGAATGTTTGCAATTGAGATTCATCTTTGCATTTCAATCTTCTTATGTATCTACTAAATGTATCATTAAATTTTACCAACGCATCCTTCAAAATATCTTTCCATATTTTTGTTTCTGATTTTTCTACTTGATAAGAATTATCCTAGTAGAGAAATATTTCAACTTTTTTTATAGGTCATTCCATATATATTTTGTCTATATCATATGTATTTACAAAGTTAAAACTTATCTGTATCATATCCTCACTATTCCTTATTGACAGTCTTTTAGGCAGTTATCATAAACACTTCTTAAGCATTTTTTCAGTAGCTTGTATAACTTTACCATGCCCAATTTGAAGCACGTAGCATGAAATCAATAAAACATATTTAATTGAATTAAAAATTGAAAGACATTAGTAAGTTGTATTACAAATATTGATATTTATATTTTTATAAACCCAACTCTGAAATGATGATTCATAATAAGTTGATGTCTTTTTTTTTAACAGACACTATTAATAGTCATTGTTCAACATAAAGTGTAATATGTTTCAGATTCATAAATATTTCAGAACTCACAGCAAGGAAGCCATTAAGGAAATCCCACAATTTTTATTGCTTCTAAAGCTAACATAATTTAAGGTTATGAACAGCTTTTTTGTTTTTTCTCAGCAGAAAGACAAATCACCAACCGATTAAAATATCCTACATTATTACAATTAATATTGTTAATATACAATAGAATAATCATATTTTTTAAACTTCAGGATTTTAAAAAAAAACACTAACTATGACAAATCAATTACAGTTACATTTTTGGCTGTGGACAGTGTGGCTCAGTTGGTTGGGCATTGTCCATTCCCTGAAAGGTTGCTGTTTCAATTTCATGTCAGGGCACATGCCGGGGTTGTAGGCTTGATCCCCAATGGGAGGCATGCAGGAAGCAGCCGATCCATGATTCTCTCTCATCATTGATGTTTCTCTCTCTCCTTCTCCATTCCTCTCTTTCTAAAAATTAAATAAAAATATTTTTAAAAAATACATTTATGTTCTTTAAAGTTTTAAAGTGAAATATCTAAAAATAAGATGTTTTAAAACTTTGGTACTCAAGGATAATTTGTTTATCAAAAAAATAATTGGGGGCTCTTATTATTGACCAATTTTAATGCAACAAAGTTTGTACTCATCGGGCAAGTAGGTAATTTTTGTTTAGAACTCCAAGTCATTACTCTTCATTTGTCATGTATATTATCTCTGCTTATTTTGATATACATTCCCTGCTGTCTTAAGGTCTAGAAGTGATATCACAATTGCCATTTGATGAAATTATTTCTTATTGATTTATAGTACTTCAAAATGAGCCATTTACATATTCAAGGTGATACTTGGGCTCAAAATACCTTAAAGACATAGAAAACAGAATTGTGTTATTGTTCAAATGGTGGGTAAATGTGTGCCTTTTTATTTATTTCTAGCAGATAATACATCTGAATTACATTTGAATGAAGACTAAAGATTATGTAAAGAATAATATTTTCGCTGAAACCGGTTTGGCTCAGTGGATAGAGCGTCGGCTTGCGGACTGAAAGGTCCCAGGTTCGATTCCGGTCAAGGGCATGTACCTGGGTTGCGGGCACCTCCCCAGTGGGAGATGTGCAGGAGGCAGCTGATCGATGTTTCTCTCTCATCGATGTTTCTAACTCTCTATCTCTCTCCCTTCCTCTGTAAAAAATCAATAAATATATATTTTAAAAAAAAGAATAATATTTTCATTTTATGATGTATCAGATAACTAGTGGGAAAAATTCCTGCATGGGTACATAAAAGAGGAAAATTATAATTAGAAGTATATATTCTGAATTCTCCCAAGCAATTAGTCCATGGAGTATGAGACTATACAGAATCCCTGACAGAAGCACTGCCAGTAGTGAGAGATGGTGGAAAGGGATCTGAAAGAAGTAATCAGACAGGAATTAGGGATAGTCTCCCTTTTGGGCACACTGATACTTGGTAAAGTGACAGACACTTCTAATTTCCATTCTCCTTTATCATCTTAATACATATCCCTGTATTTTGCAGGGACACTTGGCAAACCAAAATCTACATGAATCAGCCTCCTTGACATTTGATGAATGTACCTAGAAGCAATCCAACTAGTTTCTGGACAATGGCACAGGAGCAGAAGCAGTATAGGCAATGTCCATTGGCGTCCTTAGAAGAAATATATGCCCTTTATCCCTGTTACTACTGTAAAGCATCTGTGGCCTGCTTTGAGATATGACATACATGAAGAGGAGGAAATGAGTCTAGAGTTATGAAAGCAACAAAAGAAACCAATCCCTGGAGTTATTATAATATCACTGAACTTTAAATTCTCTCCATGTTTTTCATGGAATCTAAAATGTCATTAACTACTATTTTATGTATGACTAAAAACCATTTTATAGTGTTTCCAATTAAACTGTCACACTGCTAAACATTTTTTTTGCTGCATGAAACAGGAAGAAAGTTCAGTAATGTTTTATATACATGCATAATTACTGATTTCAAATTTCCTGTAAATTCATATAAAAATGTCTTGTTCGGCCCTAGCATGTTTGGCTCAGTGAATAGAGCATCAGCCGGTGGACTGAAGGGTCCTGGGCTCGATTTCAGTCAAGGGCACATGTCCAGGTTGTGGACTCGACCCCCAATAAGGGGCATGCAGGAGGCAGCCGATCAATGATTCTCTCATCATTGATGTTTCTCTCTCTCTCTCCATTCTTCTCTGAAATCAATAAAAAAATATATATTTAAAAAATGTCTTATTCATATTTCACCTCAAGTTAATATTCTTATACTTAGATATGCCATATTATTTTAACAAAATACTTTATTTATTATAATAATTCAAGGACCTTTAGGGTTTAGAATATTTCCAATTGTTGTCCAATATTATATGTTGAATTGGAACTCCTGTTACTAATTTTTTGAAAATAAAATATTATGTATAGTATGCATATATAACGAAAACAGATCTTAAGTATATAGTATGATAAATTTTTACAGTGTAAAATGGCATTGTTATCACAATCCATATATACTATATATATCTATATATACATATATATCTACATCTATATACACATACATACGTGTGTGTATATATATATTCAAGAAGTCCCTTTGTGAACCCTTCCAGGCCTTACTATAGGCAACCACTATTCCAACATTACCTTCATGAGTTAGGTTTGCCTGATCCTAAATTTCATATGAATGGAATCATGCAATAGATAAGTGTTCCAGTCTGTTTTTATTATTTATTTTTTGTTGTTGACTCTATTATAGATGCCTACCATTTTCCCCACCTTTGCCTCCCTCCATCCTGCCCCTGTTCCACCCCAGGCCTTTGCCCCACTATTGTCTGTGTCCATGGGCTATGGATGTATGCATACAAAGACTTCGGTTGGTTTCTTTTCGCCTTCCCCACTCTCCTCTCCTCTGACAGGTGTCAGTCTGTTTCATTTATCCATGTATCTGGACCTGTTTTTTTCTTTAGATTCCACATATAAGTAAGATCATGTGATATTTGTCTTTCTCTGACTGGCTTATTTTGTTTAGCTTAATAATCTCCAGGCCCATCCATGCTGTCTCAAAGGGTAAGAGTTCCTTCTTTTTTACAGCCAAATAGTATTCCATTGTGTAAATGTACCACATCTTTTTTATCTACTCATCTACTGATGGGCATTTGGGCTGTTCCAGATCTTGGCTATTATAAATATCACTGCTAGAAACATAGGGGTACATACTGTATATTCTTTTTTTAAAAAAATAATAACATTTTTATTAGACTTTTGTTTCTAAGATCATGAGTGGGGAGCATATATTTCTGATTGGTGTTTTGGGATTCTTAGGATATATACCCAAAAGTGGGATCTCTGGGTAAAAGGCAGTTCCATTTTTAGTGCTTTGAGGAAACTCCATACTGTTTTTCATAGTGGCTGCACCAGTCTGCATTCCCACCAGCAGTGCACAAGGGTCCCCTTTTCTTCACATGTGGGGAAGGTGCTTGCTTGTCAGTCTAACCTCAGAAAAGATAACTGGCTAGAGAGGGTAGAGCTCCTAGTTTTAAATCCCCAGAGATAAATTAATCCCCTCTCTCTTATTCCTCTGCTTCCCTTCTGCATCCTTGCACTCACCCCTGGGCCAGCCTGCCCGTAGCCATGCGGACCCTACATTCTGTGGACTGCAACTGGGAACACACGGTAACCTAGTCAGATGCTGGGCTGGACTCTGCAATATGGAGAGAAAATTCTGGGCAGTGGCTTTGATCTCAGCTAGTCCTGTTGAACACAACAATATGGGGCTTTTCCCATGGAAGAATGGAAGGAGATGGGACCTTGGAAACTCAGGGGTTTAATTCCATAAAAATAAATCTTTCCATGATACTTTATCTTCCCATGGGGACCTCAGGAAATTCTTTTTCACATGGCACCCCAAGAAGCCCATTTCCACCAGCAACAGGTGGGGACATGGGTAGCACCCCACCAATAACATTACTATCCTTATCTTCATTATTATATTATATATGTGTGTGTACCTGTGTGCATATACATATATTATATTTACTGAAGTATATTTTACTATATATTACAAAAATATATTCTTTCTATGTAATATATATTCTATACACATGAATGTGTCTTACATCTAGAAAAGATTTTAATATCTCTGTTCCCCATTATTAATTCCATGTTTTCTGAATCTGTTCATTTGACACTGGTCAGAGTTAGAGCCCTGATCAGGGAGCATCTGCTTAACCAATCCCATAACCAGGTCTCAACATGCAGCGTCAGCATTAAGGGTTACTTTCCTATTCTGATTCTCTCCCATTGTCATTTCTATTTTTGTAATCTGTCTAAAAACCCCATTGCTCTAGAGGAAACTGCCTACCTGCTACAGCAGTTATTGTCTCTCTCTCTTCCACATTTTTGTTTTGTTTTAATAATACCTGCCAAATAGGAATCCCTTTCAGTACATTTATCACAGAGCGACTTCCTCCCATGATCTGATTCAATTTATATAATGGGCTTAGATTCATGCCCTGTCCCTATAACGCTGTTCCATCTTTTTATAGCTAATTGAGGCATGCCCAGTTATGTTCCGAAGCCTTTAGTTAGAATCAAGCAGATCCTATTGATTTGTTCTTAATTTATCATTTTTCAATATTTATCACACTTGCAAGCCCATGCCCTGCTCAAAGTTATCTCAAAGTTGCCTCATAAAAGCAAAATATTCTAATCAAATTTAAATGTTTTACATTGATGCACAAAATTTTATACAATAATGTCATTTAATCTATCCATGCAGAGAGTCAATATTATTAATTAATTAAGTAAGTAGGTAATGCACTTATAAATGCCTTGTGTGTTATTGGGGAAAGAAAACACAAAACTGGAAACAATGGTTATCTCTGAAGAGGAGATTGGATTTGGGTAATATTCAAATGAGTCTTTAAGTGTTTTTCTAATGTTTTAATTTTCTATAATGAAATTATTACCTATGTAATTAAAAAGAATGTACCCATTAAACATTGAGTGGGCAATTAAAAACTGTTAAAATTAACAAAGATGGGCAACACAGGGGTTGTAATATGTCCAGGTAATGAGAAATCATGGTCTTGTTCAGATGTCTAGGAGTAGTACCATTTTAGGTGGTACTGTTATGACTGAGATGATAATTACTGTTAGTTACTAGGAGACTATTTCTCAACTAGAAAGTGCAGTAGTGTTTCAACGCTTTCTTTGTAAGTTATCTACAAAATCATGTAACCTATCTCCATTTTGTTTCAGTATTTTGGTGACAAGTGAAAATTCTTTCTCTTTTTATTTACTCTTCAGTGATCTAATGCCAATATACCAGCCTATAGACACAACAGTTTAATATAATGAAAAGCACATTACAGAGTCAAACATCACCATGCAATAGACATAAAAACACCTTATTAACATTTTTATAACACTTTCAACTAAAATAAACAGACCACTCTCAATTTTAACATCTGGTTCCCAACAGTTCTTATTTGGGTGATAACTTTTTTAAAAAAAAATAAATGCTGGGCATCTTCCATCGATTTTTCATCAAGTAACAGCTGCTCCTTTAGAACAAAACGTACACACGCTGGAAGTGTTACTGATGCTCACTTCTGTTTAGTTCTGCGTGAAAAGCTTTACATTGGGTGCAATTCAGAAAGACAAACGGCTTCAGATGTTTTGAATGGGTGCCATAGCACTAGTCTGAATGTAGTTTCCTGTGATTTTTAGAGTATTTTCAGCCACAATTTTTACATTCAAATTTTATATTCAAATTATAGAAGCAAGAATACATTCTTCTTTAGGACAAAGGCATTTCTGTTTCCATGTGCTCTTGGGCATCTTTAGGTCATCCATTATATAAATCATTTGTCTTCATAAAGTATTTGACTATGAACGATTACTTACTACATAAAAGCATAGCCAATATTCATGAGGAAAATGGATATGGTTCTTCTGCTCTTGAATGCATTTCCCCCAGATTCCCTTAGGATAATTTCTGTTTCAACTTAGGCTATTAAAATTTTTGCTGAATTCAAATCACCTCATCATGCTGGAACATGTGGAGACAAATACCCACAGATGTTTGCCTCAAGGTTCAGGCATATTTAAAAGCAAATTAATTATAAGACACTATGAAGTTCTCCCAATTAATTTGGGGCTAAATAATCTACATCTGCTTAGTCTTGTAAAACAACTTTTAAAATATTTATTTTTCACATAATTATGGATTTAGTCTTTAGTTAAAATTGATGTATGTTGTCATATTAAAACTAAACTTAAACATTTTGTTTTAATAGTATTTATTATGACTTAAAAATACAAGTCTCTGATAACATACTCTATTTATTTCATGTTACATTTGTATATACTCCTGAAGTTCTTAGAAATAAGCATCTAGAAACTTCTTTGAGCTTCTTAGAAATAACACTGAGTTTGAGCAATGAAATTCAAATGGAGACTTTTAACCACAAAGATACATAGTTTATACTTTTGATTAGATGGTATTTGTGAATGACACAAACTCTGTGTCTGTATCACTTTTCCTTATCATTGCTTTAAATTATTTGACTTTCTGGTAAATTATTTTCTTTATTGCACGTTTAATATTCTAAACATTCACCAACTTTTCAAATAATCTAGACTACACTTGATTCTCCAATTCTTAGCAGAAGGATTTTGTCTTCTATTTCACAGAATATGAGTTTCCTTATTTATATTTGCCAAATTTAATTTGCATCAGTTCTTAGCTTTTTCCTTTCCATCTCACAGAAAGAGACAACACAAGAAAATCTTATCTCCCATGTCCATAAACACATCTCTTTATATGGCCCCTGGGATTTTATTCCATTACTTATATTTTCCTCTTTTATAATTTTACATTTTATTTCTCTTCCTTGCATATATGGACACATTTAAAACTACAGCAAAATATTTGCCATAACCAGAGGCAGGCTTATTAAGCCAGGGGTAGCAATCCATAGACAAAGGGCCAAATCCTGGTTGCCACCTGGTTTTGTAAATTAAAATTGTTGGAATACAGTACCGATCATTTGTTACATAGTGCCTATGGCTGTTGAAGCACTACAAATGCAGAGTTGAGTAGTTACAACATAGACATAGATGTTATGGCCTACAAACCTAAAATTTATACTATCTTGTTCTTTACAAAGTTAATGAAATTTAAGTTTCATGCCATAAAATTCTTTTTCATCATTAACCTTTGCCACCACACTCATTTCTTGAACAGGTAGGCTTCTCCAAAGAATCTTAAATATTTACTCTCTCTTATGAAGTAGTGTTCATTCCTCTCTAGCCACATAGAATTCTCTTCCGGGGCCTTCATTCACTCACAATTTGCAATTACCTGATTTGTTAGAGCTCACTGCATACAATTCACTCCTTCTTTTAATTTTACATCACTTTTATTTCCTAGTTCTCCTCATACATTTATAAGTCATATGGGGACTGGGTTTCTCATCTACTCTCCTTTCTAAATGTTGAAACCTTTTGAGATTTTGGGACTCATCCCTTCCCAGTAACATGATTCCTTGAGATAATACCAAATTATTGAATTGTGAAGTTAGACTCACTTGAATCTGAGACCTTACAAAATATTGATCTTTACTGGTAATTTAAAAAACATAGACTTTCAACAATAAAATGCATTTTTTAAAAAATCAGGTAATAATTAGTCTCCAGCAACACAGTGGTTCAGACATCTATCTTAGTCTGATTCTGCAGGTCCTTGGTTCTTTCATGAGATACCCTCTTGCCCAAGCAGAGAGATGAAATTTCTAGGGAGGCTTGTATAATTCACTAACATAGAGGGACCTTTCTAGACATAAAATATCCTTATTCTTTTACCCATAGAGTTCCACAGCATATGTTACATTTTCCAAGGAATCATGTCCTATAGACACACAAATCCCTGCTGTGTTAACCATGAGCAACCCTAAGCAACAAGGCACATTCTGATAAAAAGGATTTCATATATAATCACTCTACTGCGAGCAAAAAAAAAAAATCAGATTGCTTGCTGGGAGTTCTGTTCTTAGTATGCTTAAACACTCACACTGGGTCACATGCCTTCTATGGGTACTGGGAGTGTCTTTTCTCAGTCATAGGAGTAAATCATACACTAGTTGTTAGACCCTTTACTTCCTAATCCACCCTCTGACGTGGGTCTACACCTCAATGCCAAATATTTCTGGTATGTTTTCCCTATTTGTCTTGCAACATTTTCGTCAATACTTCATGTGAGCAGCATACTCTGACTCTGATTTGAACCATTTAGTGTAAGTTCCTTCTAGTTATTTATGAACAACTCCCTCTATGCATACTTTGATGTTCACTTAGCACCTCAGTTACCTCCCCAACAACCTCAATTATTTGCATCATTTTCTATGTGTTTATGAGAGTATTTAATTGAGTACTTTTTCTCATATCATTTTTTTTCTGAAAAGTTAGATTCTATTGATTTCATGGTAATTAAGGGTCTTCATATAAGCTTCTGTAACATTTTCTTATTCAGGGATAATCGTCTACATAAAGCTAGTATGTATTTAATTCCCTCAATGAAATTACAAACCCTTACATAGCTGTGACAAAATATTATGGTGATGTTCAACACACCTTACATAAGTGAAAATGATATCCCTGCCCTGCAAAAAATACCCTTTTCTTATAAATCATATATTTCCAATGACTAGAGTCATGATTAAAAGTCTATATTCAGTAAACCCTGTCTTTTATAGAATTCATGGACATAACCACATGCTAGATATATTATTCCAGGTTTCTACAGACTTTGGTTTTCATGAGGAAATATGTAATAAAGCCTATCTATTCCCCATCCACACCACATGGATGTCAGGGAATTATTTGTTATCCAAACCAACCAAGTCCATAACATGGAAGATGAGCTATCTTCTCTGACCTGGGCTGTTAGAGAACAACGCTAAAGGTCTCAATGTTTAGTGACATGCAGCCATAACTTATACTAAACATGGTTTACCCAGGATTTTACTTCTTTAGCTTGGCTCTCTGAATTCCTGAGACTAAAATTTAAGAACATAATATTTCATAGTGATTGGGATATCCAACAGCTCTTCCTGGGTGGAGGTGCAAGCTTCCTATCAGCATTGTGAAGGAGTATGAAAGCGCCATTATTCATTTGGTACATTCAGTTCCAGCTTGACTCCCACCCACTGTGATTTCCAGCAGCAGCAGCAGCTTGTCTTCTGGAAATGAGCTCCCTCTAGTTGTGTCTCTATTTCCCAAGTGTTGTGCATCATAACGAAGGGGCTCCTAGAACAATGTTTCAAGTAGATTCAATACTCCTATGACCAACTCTTATCATTTCTGCAAAATTGGTCTGCCTGGCACAGGCAGATTAAAAAGCCACATATGGTGTTGGTATTATGCATTAATTAAATGTGTAGAGTTTGTCTGCACCAAAAAAATATTGTGCTTCATGAGATTCCCAATCAGGTATATTCTACAAACAAATATAATACGGTTGTGCCATAAGGCTTCCCATAAATGTCTTCTGTGTACCTCTGAAGAGGAATTATTTGTAATTTCAGACCAATTAATCAAACCAAAAGCCACATTCCCAAAGCTTTCTGGGTTCCATTTTTTTGAATGCTTTAAATTAATTTCATCTACATTCACATGATATGATTAAAGGAACAGATGACATCAAGCTGTGACATGCCAAGCAGGCCATCACTATCTGCTTTCCATCATTCCAAGGGAGCAGTCTTAGAAATAGATCACCTTGATTTATGGCCACATGGGACACAGAAACTGTACCAGAGCATCCTCTGTTCCATACAATTTACTGGTAGCAATTTTTTTCTGGAAAAAATATCCTGGAATGGTAAACAAAGCCTAGGAATTGAATAACAACTATAGTCAACTCCCCATAAACTGAGTCATCGGGGGAACTTTGTCATTTATTTTATCTAAATTACACAGGTAGAACATTCAAATCAGTAGGAGTCCAATTTTCCTCTTCTGCAGAAAACAGGGCATGAGATTTCTACCAACATCAGACATTTATTTGAGTGAGAAAGGCAAAAGATAGACAAATATATCCTTGCTTTGAGCTGCTTGTGTGGAAATGTGATGGCTTCTATCCCTGGTAATGTAATCTCCTTATAAACTTCTCTCGCATCTGCTATGATTTTGCCCTATTTCCAAACACTTCTCCCAATGTTAGGCTTTGTAACTCATCCCGCATAATATTTACACACAGAGACAATAACATGAGCCTCGCTAGGACATACAAACAAATGTTTTATGACTTGACAGACCAAGGCCCTCAGGAGTGTCTCCTCTGCTTGGTAAATGGAATTCATTCCCCTTTATTTGGTTACATGGGAAGAAGACCAACTATAAATTACTTTGCAGAATATGCAGTATCAAATTCAATGTCACAGGTATCATGTCTGGGTACTGATAAAAACCTTCCTATGATTTACATGAATTTAAATCTGGACTTGGGATCACCCTGAAAGCTAAAACAAAAGAGAATATTTTCAAGGTGGGAAAGGTATAAAGTGACATATTGCATTGTCTCTGACTCCCTCATTACTACCTCAGGATCCTAGAGAAGTTTCCAGTGAATTTTGTGAGTTACTTCTCATATTAACCTCTGCACACAATGATTTAATTGAGCAAGAGACCTTGCACTTTTGTTTGTTCTGGGTCACATGAATTACATATCTTGTTTGCTGCTTCATCCAAGACAACAGCATGTGCTTTCAAATGGATTATATTAAACAGGTGCCAGAGGAATAATCTAAGTAAAAATCCTGAGGAGTTTGAACTAGTGGCCTGATTTAATTTTCCCCAAAGGGTTCTAGTTTTAGTAGGATCTGACCAACTGGATTGGATCATAAGGGCCCAAAGATATCACCTACCATATACAACTTTTAACACTTGTTTCTACTCAATACTGTTGTAGATTAGGGTACCCTTAAAGTTCATGCCTTTATAGAACCTCAGCAAATGACCTTACTTAGAAATAGGGGAGGGTGGGAGGGCAGGAGGGGGGTGGGTAAGAGATCAACCGAAGGACTTGTATGCATGCATATAAGCATAACCAATGGACATAAGACACTGGGGGGTAGGGGAGGCCAGGGGATTGTCAAGGGCGGGGGGAAAAAAGGAGACATATGTAATACTCTTTGTAATACTTTAAGCAATAAATAAATAAATAAATAAACAAACAAATAAATAAAAAGAAATAGGGTCTTTGCAGATGTAGTTAAAAAGACAACATACTAGATTAGGGCGGGTACTAAATCCAATAACTGATTGTGTCCATATGAAAAGAGGAGAGGACACACAGAGGAGTATGATGTGAAAATGGGAGAAGAGAATGGAGTGGTTATCTATAAGCCAAGAGGCACCAAGGTCTGGTAGGACATACCAGAAGACAGGAAGAGGCAAAGACGGATTCTTTTCTACAGTTTTCAGAGAGAGCAGGGCCCTGCCCATTTCTTGATTTCAGATTCAAATTTCTGTGGATTCAAGGTACCCAATTTATGGTAATTCTTACAGCAGCCCTATGGAACTAATTCAGTGCTGCTCACACATTCCTAATTATTTCCAGTAAGTGGGGGTAAATAAGATTCCGAGATGAGTAGCCCTGCCAGTCTCTGAGTTTACTGTTTAATGGCAGGTTCTATGAGGGATATATCACTTCTCACAGTTAAAGGAATGTTTCTCATAGCTCCATCGTAATTCCCAGGAATTTTATACATTGGGCTGTGCCTTGAATTTGAGCTGGATTCATTAGCCAGCATCTACTTGTAATTTAGGTTGAAGAAGGCCCTTAACTCCCCTCCCACTTCCTCCTCTAGGAAGAGGATTATCATGATAGCATCCATGTAGCATGTGAACATTTTGTTCTCGGCTTTTAATCCTGCTTTACTAGATTACAGCAATGTGCTGCTAAATTAAAGCAAATCTGAGATGAGCAAGTAAGCATACATTTGTTTCCATTGTCCATGATTTCAAATTATGCCTAATTGGAATTACAAAACTGAGACAGGAAAGAAGACAAAGTCAGTTTCACAGCTATGCAACTTCTATGGAGTCTTATAGCACCCTTTGCTCAGAAGGGTCCTGAGATTGGTTTATTACTCAGTTGTATCATTCTTGAAATTCTTAATTTTTTTTTTTTTTACCATGGGGCCTTATATCTTCATTTTTCACGGAGCCCCATGAATTTTTTAGCCAGCCCTGATGACATATGACTCCCTCTTGGCCTGCTGTATTTCCTATACAGTCTTCATCATATCAGGTGCAGCTTAAGCATTCTAATAAACCACCTGGATAGTCTCCTGTTAACCTGCAGAAACTGTCTGCCTTACTCACTGATCAGACAGAACTACTAAAAGGGTATAAATGGAAGAAAAGCCTATCTATTTCCTTAATTAGGACAGTAGTAATTTATTGACTCATGGAATTCTGCATTGCCTAATGTTTACTACTGAGAGGAGTTCTGGGCAATTCCAAAGGATCCCATTTATCATGGCTAATTAAACTTGATGGAGAGTGGACTTAGTTGCTGTGCTCTGTGAAAAGGGTGAGAACCACAACGTCCAGTTCTTGTGTAATATCAGTGCTAATTCTGTATTCATGTAGCACAATCACATCATTGTCTCTCCTCCAATCACACCTACCAATTTGCCACTTCTTCCTCACCAAGGTTTCCTCCCTCATGTTCTCTCCAAATACATCAGAACATTTGTGAGCACCACCCCAACTTCCATAAGGGTTGCCGGAGGTTCAGCTCTTCATTCTAATAATCCCGACATAGCTTATATACCACCAAGGCAATTTCATCTAAATGATTACATATGGTCTGAGATCCCCAATGGGGGGTTGAAAAAAACAGATCTCAGGGCCTTAGTGTTTTTCCAGATTCTATGGTTTGAATTAAGGGGGTACATCCATCCACCTGTTCAAGTAGATTACAAGGGATGGACATGGGCCTAGTATTCCTCTCCTCCCATTCAAAAGTTGATAATGCACTTTTGTTCCTTAATGGAGAGTCTTCAAAAGCAAATTCATCCAGGTGAGATGGCTTTTATTTCCTCCTGTTATTTTTAATTTTCTCCTCATTGTGTTTAAAATAGGGAAGTCCCCCTCCCCCCATATAGTCCCATATGCAGTAAACTAAGTTTGTACATCTGTCACTGACTTTTTATTTTTATTTTTATTTATTTTTATTTTTTTTTACTTTGGGGGCAGTTCTTCCAAGGAAACATAATGTTCCTAAGATAGGAGAGTGTCACCTAGACCTTATTCACTGTATTACTTATGTCAATGGTATGATCTAAGGTGTTATCTCTGGATGATAGAAAGCCTGCCTAGGCTTACTTGCACTTGTAACATTCCTCTTACTTGAAAATGAGCATACCCCTGGTGCTGTGGAGAGAGGTTGTAGCAGTTACTCCTTCATCATAGGTCTGCCAAACCCTGCCTTAATCCCTGTACTAATGGGTCATCATAACATCAGGAAGTGTCTTTTCAAAAGTTTCTAGCACTTAATGATTATTCATTAACCTGAACCATCCCTTCAATGCCATAACAATTATACACCAAACTTCTGTTAGTAAAAGTGCAGTCCTTTAATAAAATAACCCTTAATATTTAGTCATCACCTGACCTTGGTCTACACTTGCATGAACAGTTTTTTAAGTAATTGATGACTTGAGTCACTTCCAAGAGGACATGAGATTTCTCCAAGAAGCCATGGAGGGATGACAAGGCCATCCAGGAAAAAAAATCCAATTTTGTAGACTTTTCCTCACTACTCTCCTCTCCATTATTAAAGGTTGGGCATTTACAGGCATGCTAGGAAGAGCCATAGGATTTTCCAACTTTCATTTGTCTTTGTACTCTGTCCCTATGCTCCCAGATTTCAGTCTATTTCCTCCAAAGTTTAATAGTAAGACTCATCACCCTTAATATGCCTCAGAGCTTTTACCACTTCATGACAGCATTGGGTAGCCAACCATCCTGGAATCAAAGTCTCATTGTATTTTTCTATTACCCCCTTTCACATAGAAAAATAAAACTTTTTACCTGTTATGATTTGGTGGTGAAAGACAATCCTGCCTGCAGTACCAATTTGAACTCAAAGTACCAGTTTGGGAAATCAGACTCACGGATAAGAGACCTTGTTCAGTATGAAGCTTTACCAATAATTTTACTGTTACAGTGATGTGATCTTGGTGAAGTAGGGCAACGCCCAGGCCCTGCTGTGGAAGCCAGGTCCTTTCTTAGTCACTCAATGTGCTCTTCCCCAACTTTCTGGATTTAGTTTCTAAGTAAAATATTCAATTGCCTTACTTACACAGAAGATGCTTTCTTAATCACAAAACATCTTTTTTTTTATATTTTGATAGTGGCATAGCTAACATGATTTTCCTTGGAATCAGGACCCTAATATTATTGATTCCTGGTTTATCACAAGCAATTCTAGACAACCCTTCAAAGACTGCCAAAAACATTTTAAAGATAAGGACTCTTCTGCTACCAAAGACTATTTAATATATTTTTCAGGATCTCTGAGTCAGTATGTTTACAAAAAGACCATACTGGAACACCTGCCTTCTTTGTGTTCAGGGAGCTTTTCACCATACCGGTCACCATCAGGGGAGAGAATCAACCAAGGGCACCATCCTTTTTCTTACTCTTGAATCTATACCATCTGCACAGAATTATTTCACATGGTCTACTGATGTGTTTAAGGTTGAATATTTTATTGCTACTCATTTTTCTTCTATGTTGAAAATTGCATTATCATATATTGACAAGAATTCATGTATTCCTTATTAAACACATGATATAATGAAGCTCAAAACCCAGTTCATTCCACCCAATCAATTTGTCTTTAATCCCTGTCCACATCTATATTCCTGTTGTCACGGTTACAGTAAAGGCTTTCATGAATTCACACATACCAATGTATTATTTTATAAACTAGCGTCCTTCAACTTTTTCTTCATGTTAGTACAATTCTGATTATTCTAAAATGAGAATGTGACATTGAATCCAGGTTCAACATATTACTTTCTGACCATTTTATAAATACAAATTGAATTCATAATTGTTATTGCTCTACAAAAACATTATTTGCTGTTTAATGAATGTTTCATTATTTTATACATTCAATGCTTCAGATATTTTGTTCCATCTTTGATCATCAAGTACATTTTTTTCCACTAACCATGACTCACTTGGCAAAACTTCAACCTTGTTTTCATACATGTCTCCACAATCGCTTTAATGCATCTGAATGCAGTTGGAGAAAAACACACAACTAAATCATGCTGATTGCTATCTCCTTAAAACTATGACCTTGAAAATTAAGTGTGCCTTTAATGCTGCACACACACACACACACACAAACAAAACAAATAAAAAAACATTATTTTTTTCATAAGTCATTATTCTCTTTCTCTTATATAAGATGAATTTATAGGTTATTTTCTTATTTCAAATCTTTCACACATTCGTCTCCAATCCCACTGCCAGCTAATGATCTTGTTTCTAATGTCACTGAACAAATTAAAACAATCAGAAGAAAAGCCTAAGAGTCCCATTGCTCTATCTACTTAATACCAGCATCTGAGTTTACATATTATTTATCTTTTGATAAAGCATATTATGATAGAGCAGTGTTTCCCAACCTTCTTTCTACTGACATATTGACCCAAATAATGCTTTGTTGGGTGAATGGTGGTGGGGGGAGTGGGAGCTGTTCTATGCCTTGTAGGATATGTATCAGCATTCCTATTTGAAATCAGTATCTCCCGGTTTGCCATCACCAGTTGTGACAACTGAACAAGTCTCCAAACACTGCCAATTTTTGCAAAATCACCCTCTGTTGAGAACCATTTACAGAAAAGGAATGTTTCTGGTCCTACCTTCTGCTTGTTTGTTGACTCTCTCTGGCTACACACAGACCCTTTCCCTCTCTTTTACATAATCATTTTTTTTTCCTTTTTACTGGGTCATTTCACAATCATACAAATATGCTATTATTTCTCTCATCTTAGAAAAATGCAAATATTCAACTAACAACCTTTACATATCAAATTTCCCTTGCCAGATGCCACCAGGGATATTTAATCTCTTTTCTTTTTACAAAAACTTTTCAAAAGAATAAAAGAATCATCTAGGCCCACTGTCTCTCTATTTGCTTATTGCATTGTCTCCTAAATCTCCTTCATATAGGGTTTTGACCCAACATTTAATTAAACTTCTCCTCCACTCTTAATGGTTCTTTCTTTTTCTCACGTGACTTGATCTGTTAGCAGCATATGATATAACATGTCACTACCTGCTCCTTCATTTGCCTTTCTTGTTTTCCTATTATTTCTCTAAGACATCCTCTCTCTCTTGTTTTACTGTTGCTGCCTCTTTCCCTAGAACTCTTAATGTTGGAATTCTCAGGTCTTGATACTTGATTTTTTCCCTCTCATTTTTCTTTACACTTGCTTCCTCAGTGATTTCATCCAATCTCATGGCTTTATATGCAATCTAAATGCTAATGACTCTCAAATTTATATTTCCATGCCATATCTCTATCCTGAATTCCACACTCACAACTTCAATTGCATTTTTTTACACTTCCTCTTGAATATTGTGATTATAATGGGTCTATTTCCCCTCAAATCTGTTCCTCACTCTCTTCTTTTAAATTCATAACACAGAGGACCTGACTAGTATAGGTTGTGTATTTCAGGATTTCCTAAAAGCTGGCTTCCAGTGGAATCAAGCCACAAGAGACACATGTAGAACGATGCAAAACAGGAGAAAGGGGGATCAAAGTATTCTCTCAATCCCTCTCTGTCTCACTGTCACCCCTGGAAGAGCTGCGTTTCTTCCATGACTCTAACTCCTTTTACACAGGCCACTGTGGCTCTTGTTCCCACTGGCAACTCTCTCCTTAGCTCTAGGAATTCAGCCCGGCCGCCTGGTCCCTCCACATACAGGTGGTAGCAGCTTCATGTTGTTGCTAAATTTGGGGTTGCTTCCCTATCTCCTGATTGGCCTTTTGGAAAACTGTTTTTTACTATCAATTACCTGCACTCAAAATATTAAAAATGGAACTATGACATAGCAATTCCACTTTTGGGAATATATTAGAAGAAACCTAAAATACTACTTGGAAAAAATATATGCACCCCTATGTTCATCGCAATGACATTTACAATAACCAAGATTTGGAAGCAGCCTAAGTGCCCATTAATAGATGAGTGGATTAAAAATGCAATGGTTTGCCGAAACCGGTTTGGCTCAGTGGATAGAGCGTCGGCCTGTGGACCGAAAGGTCCCAGGTTCGATTCCGGTCAAGGGCATGTACCTTGGTTGCGGGCACATCCCCAGTGGGGAGTGTGCAGGAGGCGGCTGATCGATGTTTCTCTCTCATCGATGTTTCCAACTCTCTATCTCTCTCCCTTCCTCTCTGTAAAAAATCAATAAAATATATTTTAAAAAACAAAACAAAAAAAAAACAAAAAAAAATGCAATGGTTCATTTATGCAGTGGAATATTACCCTGCCACAGAGAAAGAAGGAAATCTCAGCCTTTGTGACAGCAAAGATGGACCTGGAGAGCATTATGCTAAGTAAAATAAGCCCGCCAGAGAATGAAAAGTGCCATATGATTTCACTCATATGTGGAATTTGATGAACAAAATAAACTAACAAACAAAATAGGAATGGACTCAGATAGAAAACAGACTGATAGCTGTCAGAGTGGAGAGGGTAGAGGGCAGGCTGAAAAAGCTGAAGGGATTAAACAAAAAACACCAACAACAGAACCAATAACAGTATAGTGATTATCAGAGGGAAAGGCGGGGAGAGGAAGAAGAGGGTAACAGGCATAGGGGAGGTAAATGGTGAGGTAGTGAACATACCATATAATATATAGTTTATGTATTACAGAGTTGTACACCTGAAACCTACATAATTTCATTAGCCAACATCACCCTAATGAATTCAATAAAATTTTAAAAATTAGATGGTTAAATTTTATTTACTAAAAATGTATAACAGGAATGGGGTGAATATATCAACCACACACAAAAAAATATCTGCACTACTTCTCCTTTTATAAAAATTCTCAATGATTTCCATTTTCTTGATTGAGCTGCCACTACTTCAGAAATCGCACAGAAAAGCCATAATAAAGATGCCTCCAAATAAACTGCTATTGTCCATCTCCCTGCCCCTGCCATACCTGATCGTGCTTCTCTATCCCATTTGATGAAAATTCCATTTTTTTCTGTTTCTTGAACGTGCAAGCTAGAACCCAGTTACTCCTCACCATCTCCAAAGGCACCTGAATCACTATTATTTCTCTACCTCCTGAATAACTTCAATGCCTCATTGAAATCCCTCTTCTACAATTGACTTCTTACAAACAGTTATGCACACACTATCCATAGTGATCGTTGAACTATAAGTCAGAGCATGCCATTTCTCTTCTTAGAAGCTATCTGGCTCTGCATCTCATTCACAGCCAAAGTCTAGGGCAGTGCAATGCTTAAAATCCCCACTCATCTCCATCCTCCCTGGATGCCTTGTTTACACCAACCCCAACCGGGCACAGAGCTGTTTTAGGCCTTTGCAACGGCGGCTCCCTCTGGCTGGACTCTCCTCCCACAGGTACCTACAGTCATGCACCACATAATAATGTTTCCGTCAGCCGGACCCCACATAGGACGGTGGGTCCCCTAAGATCTTAATGGAGCTGAAAAATTCCTATCGCCTAGTGAGTGACGTGGTAGCCATCCTAAATCACAGCGCAGGGATTGCTGCGTGCGCTTTCATCCTATACACAGCAATGCAATGCGGTAAGGTCTAAAGGCCTGGGGTTGGGGCTCCATCCAGACAGAGCCTGGTGGGCTTCCCACAAAGGTCTGCCCTTCGAAAACCAGTGTTACCACTGGTTCTTAAGATTGCCAGACGCCCTTCAACGATAACCATTAGAAAACATTTAAGAAAAGAAAAAAAAAAGTTTATTACATACAGACCCTGGAGCATTCAGGACGCCCCAGGAGCCGCAGAGCGGAGGTGGTGAGCAGAGTTGAGCCTAACACGGCACACCTGAGCCTGGGTTTCGGCTTTCATTGGGGTGAGGGTTGGGGGTGGGCCTAGCGTTGCCTGGCTGGCTCTTCATTGGTGAATGTAGAACCTGAGAGCCGGAATTTAAAGTGCAGGAAGAGGCTGGCTGGTGTGGCCCAGTGGTTGAGCATCCACCCATGATCCAGGAGGTCACAGTTGGATTCCAGGTTGTGGACTCGATCCCCAATAGGGGGTGTGCAGGAGGCAGCCAATTAATGATTCTTTCGTCACTGATATTTCAATCTCTCCCTTTCCCTTCCCCTCTCTGAAATTAATAGAAAACTTTAAAATAATAATAATAATAAAGCTTGAGAAGAGAAAATAATAACTAGCTCAAATGATCAGTTATACGAAATAACCAAGGTCTCTGCAATAAAGGCGCCTCAGTGTGTGTGTGTGTGTGTGTGTGTGTGTGGTGGTGGGGGGTGGAGGTGAGAGGGAAGGGGTGTTGGCTCGGGTTCCCAGGCCTGAGCTGGTGCAGGTATTCCAGGCAGCCTTGGACAGGGATGCCAGCCAGTCAAAGCTTGAATCAGGCACTTGGATGACAGAGAGAAAAGCGGACTGTCAGGCCTCACACTGCGAATCCTCCTGTGTTTGTGGTGATGCTGGTGTAAACAAACCTCCGACGCTGCCAGTGCTATAAAAGTCTAGCACATCCACTTACGGTGGTGGCTGTACCATCCGGGTTTATGTAAACGCACTGACTCCATGGTGTTGGCAGAACAAAAGCGCCAAACCACACATTTCTCAGAATTCATCCCTTTCTTTAAGTGTCACGTGACTGTATATACTTGGTCTCTCACCAGTTTTAAGTTTTACTTAATGCTTCCTTTTTAAGGGTGCTTACTATGGCCTCCCGATTTAACACTGCAACCTGCCCTATGGATCAGTGTTAAAAACTAAATACGGATAGTTGAACACGATAGATATGCTCCTACCCTTACAGTAAAAACAATCTACAGGGATATTAAATAATTAACGGATAAGTCATTGCATTATTTTCCATCTTTCTAAAGAAATAATACAAATGCTTTAACGTTTGTAGTATTTGGAACTGCTTAATATGAATCAATAGGTGATGTCACTCTCTAAAAGCAATGTGACTGACTTAAAACAAAACAAAACAAAACAAAACAAAAAGCCTAGCTGGTTTGGCTCAGTGAATAGAGTGTCAGCCTGAGGACTGAAAGGTCCTGGGTTTGATTACGGTCAAGGGCACATACCAGGATTGCCGGCTTGATCCCCAGTAGGGGGCGTGCAGGAGGCAGCCAATCAATCGCTCTCATCATTGATGTTTCTATCTCTCTCTCCCTCTCCCTTCCCCTCTGAAATCAATAAAAATATATATTTTTTAAAATAAACACTGTTTGAATGGAGGATCTGAATAAAATGAAGTTAATATTCCCTTTTTAAAAATGTATTACCAAATCTTTGTTTTTCTAGAAATGCATCATAAATTAGACATGGAATGGTATGCTAGGATAAGATTGTAAAAATAATTGGCAAAAAGAGAAAAAGAATACATGAAGCAAGTATTGCAAAACCAGTGGTATTTGTTGAATTTGGGTGATGATTATATGTAGATTTATTGACTTATTTAATGTGGATATGAAAATATGATGAAAGTAAAACAAAAACAGAAATATTATATTTTAAAGAAACAGTACATTATATATAGTACTATATTTCATCAGAACCAAAGACTTTGTGACATTTGATGAAATAAGATTAAGTCTAGAACCTGTTCATTCAAGGTAGCAAAGACCCATATTACACAGATAATATATTTAATGAGTAATTACACTGTGTGATGTGCTTATCTATATTTTTAATTATACAATATCTTTCCTTTTTATTCTTAACTTATGGTATTAAAGTTATGCAAATATAATATACTAGTACACCATATCTCAGGATCTATAATCTAAATAGTGTATATGTATAATAACATAATTACAAAAAGAAAGGATCAATGTATATTGCTGTCATGCACAGCCATTATTCATTTAAATTTTATTTTTGTTTTACATCTACCTCAATTGTTATAAACAAATAATAGTTTAAAATAAGTTTGTTAAAGTTGAATTTCAATTTGCTTATTAATAAATCAAAGAATAATAATAATTCAGGTTGCTCTAAACTTTACAAAAATTATCTATGCATAATGACCATTATGATTTTCAACTTAAATTCTTTGTCCTTACCTATTTTTAATTTTTATAGATTTAGCACTTCTAATATTACTTATTCATTTATTTACTTATGTGACATTATGAATCATCCTCAGCAGATTCTTGCTTACAAGACATAAACTTCATTTGTTTTATTGGACCCTTTTGTGCCATCAAGACTGTGGGTTTTGTAGTTTCCTGGACTAAAAGATATCTGTTTACATGGTAAAATGCCAGGCTGTATAAAATCTTGCCTGTATTCAGTTGCATTTTTTTTGTTGTTGTTGCAATGAGTTACTAGGTATCTTACGTCATTGTATTGCATTTCTATCACTTAAATATTTGTGATTAACATGCCTAGTTTCCGGGACATATTAATGGAATGAACATGTAAGCATGCAATCCAATTTTAGAATGAGGATAATATAAATAATTTTGCAGCTATTTTTCATTTATCTTTTGCTACACAAATGCAAATACACTCCTGCTTTTGTGTTTAGAATTCTGTTCTTCTTAGTAGAAAGCATGTTATTAACAGTCTATTGTTTTAATCCAGAGAGTGTATATTTGGATGTTATTTCTTCCATTTTTCAGCCTGTTTTGAATCTACTCCTAACCATTATTGCTGGTTTCTTTATGAAAATCCAAGTAATTGTAGAAAAGATGGAAAAAAGTGAATGATAGAACATAATGTTTTTAGGTGCAGAAATGAAGAACTGGGCTTTAATTAAATGAGGTTGCCTTTCTGACTGAAGCCCCAAATCAGAGATCACAGAAGTTCAAATAATCATATATCTTACTGAATTATAATTAGAACATTTTCATTGATGGCCATGTCATCATGTTAATGTTTGAATGTTAATGTACTGATAGAAATACCTTAGAATCCTAAATGGACAAAACATATCCTAAAGGGAGGCAATGATTTTTTAAATTGCAAATTCCTCCCATGAATCCTTTCAGAAAAAAATGAGAAGAATTTGGTTGCGAAGGCCATTTAACTGTAAAATAACTGAGTGTGACCAGCATTGTTTATTATGTAATACAAAGAAAGATCCCAGAATAGCTACCTCATTATGTTAATAATTCCAGGAAAAGATCAATCATAGATCATATAGATCACTGGTTTGTGTAAAACAGCATGGATTATGGGAAAGAAAAGAACTTCTTGTGCATGGCTCCTCATTCAAGAGGGTTTAGTTGTAAATCTATATATATATTTAGTTGTGAATATATATATATATATATTTCAGAGAGGAAGGGAGAGGGAGAGGGAGTTAGAAACATGAATGATGAGAGAGAATCATGTCCCACACTGGGGATGGAGCTCACAAACCTGGTATGTGCCCTGACTGGGAATTGAACCGTGACCCTAGTTCGTAGGTTGATGCTCAACCACTGAGCCACTCAGGCCATGCTAGACATGAATCTTGATAAGCTATTGTTTGATAAGGGATCTGTTTACCTAGGTGAGTAGAATGTGGCTTCAGAAAATTGAGGTGGCAGGAATTTCGTGGAAAATCATTTACTGATTTGCAGTTGTCCTTTTTCTAAACAAACATTTTCTGAAACAATTAATTTTCCCACAGGTATCTTTTTTCTTTTTCCTTTTTCACGTAATATTAGAGGCCCGGTGTTACATGAAATTCCACACAAGTAGGGTCCCTAGTGGCTGCCAGCTGCCAGCCGAGGCCTCCCTGCCGTGGCTGCTGGTTGCCGGCCTGGGCCTTTCTTCATTCCATGCCGCCCCCTGGTGGTCAGCACACGTCATAGAGAGCAATCGAACTCCTGGTCTCCTGGTTGAACTCCTAAGAGAAGACACTTTGCATGTTAAGCTTTTATAGATAATGTATTTCCTCTCATTCATGGAAGCAGCAAATATTTTCATTCTAAGAAATAACTTTTGAACAGTAAAATTTCAAGCACTGATAGAAAGGTCAATTTGAGGATAGAGGCCCATGCTATGACAAGCAAATCAAAATTTAACTCCAAAGGCCTTACCTATGAAAAGAATGGTTTTGGAATTGGTGATCTTCAAGACCCCATGGGTGAGATTCATGGAGTGGTAAATGTATGCTGCATTGATCAAGCCCCTCTCTAACCATGCTTTCACTGCACCATGTATTATAGCACATCCAGTAGCCAACTTCAGAAAGTCTGTGAAAGAGTGATGTGCAAATCTGTAGAAGGTAAACTTGACCCAGGTTTCTCAATTCTTAGTTTTAAGAGCTGTATCATGTTAACACAGAATATCAGTTTTCAGTACCTGCTAATCATAATATTTGTTGTTTTAATTATCTGGTTAAAACTTTTAAGTAGGTGAGAGATTGGTAGACTTTTTCTTGTAAAGTGTAAAATAGAAAAGGTTGTAGGCTTTGTGGGTTATATGATCCCTTGAAACTGCATACATTTGCAATTTTAGCTCCAAAACAAGCATAGAAAAAATGTAAATAAATGTGCATGACTGTATTAAAAAAAGTTTTTATTTCATTTTTAAAAACACTAGGTAGAAGTTAGCATTGCCCTGTGGGGTATAATTTGCTGAGCTGTTTAAATTAATGAAAAAATATGGTGCCATCTTATAGTTTCCTGCAACCTAGGTACATGCCCTTGGTCAGAATTGAACCCAGACCCTGCAGTCGGCAGGCTGAGACATTATCCATTGAGCCAAACTGGCTAGGGCAGGATATGACATTTCTTAGCCCTCCAGCAGCGGACCTTCGTTTTTATTCTCCAGGAGTGTGGTAAAAAACCCTGGATCACCTTTTTGGATTCTTATTAACCAAGTTACTAAGAATATTACCAGTGGCATACAGGGAGCTTAGCCAATGAGTGGTCAGAAAAGGTGATTCCTCTGTATTCACACCTATCGCTGGCTCGGCCACTGCCCAGGCCTGACGCCTCTGGCCGAGGCTTTAGGCCTGGGCAAGGGCACCAAGCTCCCTCCAGTCACCGGCTCGGCCCCTGCCCAGGCCTAAAGCCTCTGGCTGAGGCTTTAGGCCTGGGTAGGGGCCCCCAAGCTCCGTCCAATTGCCGGCCCACCCCTACCCAGGCCTAAAATCTCCAGGCCTGGGTAGGGAACCCCCAGCTCCCTCCTTCCCTGGCTCCACCCCTGCTCAGGCCTAAAGCCTCTGGCCGAGGCTTTAGGTCTGGGCAGGTGACCCCAGGCCCTCCGATCGCTGGATCCACACCTTCTCAGGCCTAAAGCCTCCGGGCCTGGGCATGGGCCCCCCAGCTCCCTCCAATCGCCGGCTTCGCCCCTGCCCAGGACTAAAGCCTCTGGCCGAGGCTTTAAGCTTGGGCAGGGGCCCACTCAGCTCCAATTGCAGGCTCGGACCTGCCCAGGAGCCCCCTGGCTCAGGCCCTTCCTAGGCTGCTCAGGGCCCACATGGGCCTACCTCGGAGTGACCTGGGTGCCGATGATGTTCCCGGAATCCAGGCCGCTGGGTGCCTACATATGCAAATTAACTGCCATCTTTGTTGGGTTAATTTGCATACTCATCTGATTGGGTGGAGGGCATAGCAGAGTGACACCAATTTGCATGTTTCTCTTTTATTAGTGTAGATGTGTGTGTTTATATGTGTGTGTGTGTGTGTGTGTATATATACACACACACACACACACACACACACATACACACTGAGTGGCTAGATTATTATGGCCACCACATCAGTACTTCCTTGGGCCACCTTTTGCCTTCAACGCTGCAGCGATTCTTCTTGGCATTGACTCCACGAGATGTTGAAAGGTGATGCGAGGAATCTGACACCATGCCTGATGAATAGCACTGTCCAGTTCTGTGAGATTTGATGGTTGTGGAACCAGCTGCCTGATGGCTCTTTTAACTTCGTCCAAAAATGCTCAATTGGATTGAGATCTGGTGACTGTGGGGGCCACCTAAGCAAGGTAAAGTCTCCCTCATGTTCTTGAAACCACACCTGCACAATACGAGCACCGTGGCATGGCACATTGTCTTGTTGGAAGAAGCCATCTCCATTGGGATATGCCATCAACATGATAGGATGAACCTGATCAGCAACAATACTTAGTATGTTATGCTATTCAGACGTTATTCCACACGAATTAAAGGGCCCAAATCATGCCAGGAAAACATGCCTCAAACCATAACACTGCCCCCACCAGCTTGAAGGGTTGTACTCATGCATGTGGGGTGCATGCTTTCATGCTGTTTCCGCCAAATTCTCACTCTGCCATCTACATGATGCAATTGGAAACGTGATTCATCGGGCCACATGACATTTTTCCAATGCTCAACTGTCCAATCCTTGTGTTCCTGTGTGAATTGGAGACGTTTTATCTTGGTAACTTCAGACAGCAAAGGTGTTTGAACAGACCTTAGGCTTCCATATCCCATATGATGCAGTGTACAGCCAATTTGTCTACAAACGTCAGGTGGTCATAATAATCTGGCCACTCATAATAAAATATATCCCACATTCAAAGGCTGTTAAATTGCGTTGTTTACCCATATCTTCAGGAAAAAAAAATCACTTTTACTGTCGTGGTAAACAACCTGCTTCCCTATTTATAATGGTCTGGCCCTGTAGCAACTTCAGTGTGAAATTAGAGCTAATTTGCCTGTAAACATCAGGTGGTCATAATAATCTGGCCAGTCTGTGTATATATATATATATATATATATATATATATATATATATATATGTAAGTGTACATGTATACTGGAACTCAATAAAATAGTGTTTCATGTGGCACTCAAAACTTCTCTTTGACCTAGGATTTTAACCATACTAACTAATAATAATCTTATAGGATTTTTATGATGATTAAAATAATGCTAAAATGTATAAATTAATCTAAAATCTTTGATGTATTTTAACAGAAATCATTTGAAGTGATTGCGATCAGTGAGTTTTGAGGGTCTTAATGTAGCTTACGTTCATTTTTGATATGTAAATTGTGAAGAGAGTTATTTTTACCCTAATTTCTAGAAAATAGGAATGTAGCCCTGACCGATTTTGCTCAGTGGATAGAGCATTGGCCTGGGGACTAAAGGATCCTGGGTTCGATTCTGGTCAAGGGCATGTACCTTGGTTGCAGGCATGTCCTCAGTGGGGGGTGTGCAGGAGGCAGCTGATCGATGTTTCTCTCTCATCGATGTTTCTGGTTCTCTATCCCTCTTCCTTCCTCTCTGTAGAAAATCAACAAAATATATTTTTAAAAAATAAGAAAATAGGAATGTAAAAATTACCTAATTTGAATATGGTGCTAGGGTTTCTCTTAATTGCTATTACCTATTTGTGAACATTTGGAATTTTCTATAGCATTCTATTTCTTTTGGAAAAAAAATAAAAACCTCAAAGTCATCCAAATAAGTAGACATTTGTAATTTTTTAAGGTATCTTTTTCATATAATATTAAACAATAAGTGCTCTAAAAATGCCAAAAGTTTTTAAATTCATGTATGTGTGTGATTTATACCATATAATTCATTAGGTCAGATTTTCTGAGATGCCAGCACCAAGAAGTTATTATTAGTTGCTCAAAACACTTATAAGAGGAACTTCCTGTTAAGCATTAAGGAGAAGAAGAAGGTATAACTGTAGGTAGTCTTCAGACAATGATGGGGGTCTGATCCTTGTGAAAGGAGGGGGAGAAAGGAGGATCAGGAGAAAAGAAGTCCAGCCTGCAGCACATTTTAGAAAGTTTTGTCCAGACCAACGGGAGTCCTCAGTTCAAAGTATTCTGCAAGAAGATTCCCAAAGTTACTAAGATGTGTACACGAGTAGCCTCACTATTGGCCAGGAGTAGCCTCTTATAACCAGAGAGGCAGCAAGGGTAGCTGCCTGCCATCTGTGGCCCCTGAAGCAGGACTTCCAAGTGGCCATCACAGGAATCAAATATTGATGTGAAAAACAAAAATAAAAACACACAAAACCATGAAATGATGACCTTTAACGCCCATTAGTTGGTGTGTTATGTTTGATACATTCTTAATATTTAATCATATATATGCACATACTATGCATATGTGCACAGAAATGTTTACTGAGAATGCTTCAATAGTATTAACATTGATTTTTACATAATCCTAATTAAACTTTTAAAAATCCACTTGCAAGGAGAAAATAAAATATTCTGCTTTAATTTCACTAGTAGATTTTTTGATGTTTTGTAATCATAATGCTTAATTTGTGCTGTTCTCAGAACTTTAATTAGGAAGCTAAATTGTACTAATAGCCATTAGGTATTTCTTAATTGAAGGCACATCATATGTCTGATGCGGCAGTACTAATTGGTGTAATTACATTCTAATATGCATCAGTAGTCTAATTTTAAAAAGTGAATAAAAAGCAGATACAAATAAGTCAGTTCTTGAAACTGCATAGCTGTAAAATACATAAGTATATTTGCATTTGTAACATACACATTGTTCAGAATAGACAACTGATCAATTATATTTCAAATTGATTTCACCAGATAATCTGAACTAGAAAGTAAGAAGGATCAGTCAGGTAAAATGCATGTGATTTCAAAAGAACAGTCATAAAGATGCAGCAGAATGCTTTTCTTTATTATAAATTCTTATGTAGGACAAACCCTGTGAGAGTAAACACATTCCTTACTGTAATAAGTTTGGAGTGAAATTACAACCCACTTGAATATTATTGTTATTCAAGCAGGAGGTGAATCCGTGGTGAGTTCCTGCCCTGCTAAAACAGTCTCTAAAATCAGCAAAAACACTATTTTTTTTACATGTTCAAAAATGCTCCTGCATTTGGCTCTCAGACCTTATTTATCCCATGTAGTACATCGTAATTTAAGAATAGAGTAATTTCAATTATACATTTTCCCTCAATCTTTCTACTGAAATAATGACTGAAAGTAATAATGGGATGTGTATTTGTTTAATTAAATTATGTAGACTTAAAACAGGAAAGTAAATTATAAATTATTTTAATTTCCTGACTTCAGGAATCCTTAGAAAAACGTTTTATTTTAAAAATTAATTCAAATGGACATTTTTATTGAGATGCAAACTGAGATTATGAGTACAAATCTCAATATCATAGTCAATTCAGTTCGTAACCATCCAGATCACTGAGCGCACAGATGAAAGAAGCCTTTTCCCTGCTACTCAGTTTGCAGAACCTCTACGATTCGCCCGTCTGGATGGGGGCTCACAGCCGGGTCACGCTTGTGTGACCTGTGCAGCCACGCAGGGCTCCCTGTGCAGCATGACCTCTTGTTTGGTTTAACACTCTGCTGTCATATCATGAAATTCTTCATCGTTTTTTTAACAAAGTGCAGCCCTCATTTTCATTTTGCACTGGGCCCTGCAAATTATTTGCAGCCGTTCCTGTGTAGGCCTAGAATTTTCTTTTTAAAATTTCATTGAGCATATTTAGCATTTTGCTGTTGGCCTGACATTGGCTAATAAAATTATATGGGTTTCAGGTGTACTATTCTACCACACATCATCGGTATATTGCACTTTGTGTCCACCACTCCAGGTCAAGTATCCTTCTATCCCCAGTGTGTTCTTACAACCAGAGATTTTTATTTGATTCCTCACCCGAGGATATTTTTCCATTGATTTCAGAGAGACTGGAAAAGGGAGGGGAGGACAGAGAGAAATATCTCTGTGAGAAAAACAGATAGATTGGTTGCCTGCTGCGCGAGTCCCAACCAGTACTGGGGTCGGGAAGGAGCCTGCAACCGAGGTATTTGCCCTACCGGAATCGAACCCGGGATCTTTCGGTCCACAGGCTGACTAAAGACATGGAATATGGTTTGCAAACTCAAAGAGAGAATTTTAAAGGGTATATATTAGTTTGCAAAGGTAGTAAAAAATTTTAAAGACTAAGATGACACAACAGTTCTTAAAGCCATTTAATAGTGTTAATTTTGGAAGTACACCATTTCATTCACAGTGTTTGCAGAAAGGAGCACTGTTCATTTACTTTGCTACTGCACTTTGGATCATTGACAACAATAGATTTCCAAGGGGGATCTTTAACGATTTTGGACATTACTAAAAGCTATTAGTTCTCTCACAGCTATTTGGAAAGAATACATATTTTTATTTGTATTGTAAAAATATCAAAGTGGTTTTAAACTCTTCAGCATTTTGATCTTGGTCTGAACAACTTATTGGAATCCAAAAATCACCAAGCACCACACAAAATAACCCTGTTAAATTTAGTATCACCAGTGACTTGTGAAATTCTGGAAAAAGTAAAATAATCCCTTATAATGACCAAGATATTTGAAAATTTTAAAAAGTAAACTAAAGCATGCTTATGCATAGATATTACTAAATTAAAAATAAATGCATATCATAAACCATCAGTACAATTACTGAGTAGAGCTATCTTGGTAGTTGGTTGTTTTATTATTGTTAATTATTTATAATGTATCCATTTCACAAAGATAACTTTAGGTGAATAAATCAATCCACTAACACATTAATGAGTTGAAGTCAGAGCAATGATAATGTTGATAGAAAAATAATTTCAGGCCAGAAAAAAAATTAATGTTGGTGATGCTTTTTTGTTTTTGTTTTTCACTTTGAAAAGTGATTCAGAGTTTTATAGAAAAAGCATACCAGAGTTCTCAAATACCTTCCAAACTTTAAAAGAAAAAGAAAAGGCTTAAATTCAATAAGAGAAGTAAAATGTTTCATAGGCATATTTTAATTATGGGAAATCTAGGATACAGATTGGAATTAAACAAATGTTTAAAGTAGACTGGATATAGGATTTCCTCTTTGAATAGAACAGTCTTTTCAATAAGTCAGACATTTTCACAATTTTCTATTTTTCTAACACTTTTTATAAATGCCAGAAGCAGAAATAAATAAAAGAGACAAATTACAGCTAATTTGGTGGAATCTGGGCTGGCTCCGCAGAGTACAGTTAGGAAATAATTGCATTAAGCAGAACATGTGCAGAATTCCTATAAATTTCAATGCAGTAGATAAAATCAATAAACAATGTCAAACAAGCATAACATGCTGAGAACAATATGTATGTATTGTCTAATAGAATAGTTCTCTATTAATTTTAATGTAATAAAATTTCACTTTAAATATAACTTTAATAGAGCAATATATTTCACTAAGAGGATATTATAAATGTAGCAAGAAGTTGAAAAAAGTACCTGTAATCATGACTTCCCAATATACCAAAATGGCTTTATATAATACTAGACAGCTTTGCAGTGTCCAAGCATTGAGACTTTTCATTAAATAAAACCCTCATAAGCCCTTTACCTTCATAATGTTTCAGGAAGTGGCAATTTCTTAGTCATCAGAACAACTCCTAAAGCCACTGAAAATATTAATTGAAGAATTTTAAAAGTCTTATTTTTTTTTTCCTCCTCAAGGAGACTATCAGAGTGCAACCCCATGCTTATGTTCATATGTATCTCTCACCACTTTCTAGTTTTCTATAACCATACTGTATCACTGCATGGCTCTGCATTTCCACCAGGACCATTGTTTTACCCTCCCATCCCACATCTTTTCTTTAATGTATATGTATATACTTATTGATTTCAGAGAGGAAGGGAGAGAAAGATAGAAACATCAATTTTTTTCTGGCCAAACATCATCGATTTGCTGCCTCTTGCATGGCCCTACTGGGAATTGAGCTCACAACCCTGGCATGTGCCTTGACCAGGGAATCATGACCTCCTGGTTCATGGGTTGATGCTCAACCACTGAACCACACTGGCTGGGCGCCATCCCACATCTTGAAAGGTCTTCTTGAATGTTTGTGCTGATTAACAAACATCCATATTTTCATAGAAAACTGTATCCTGGGGTGCCTGGAAAGCATTACCTACTGAAAGCCCTCTCAGGAAGAAGGTACCTTTTGGCCCACTCTAGATTCACAAACCTAAAAATGATCAAGAGGTTGGGTATATATGTTTTTTGGTTTTAATTTGCAGCTGCCAGGTTATTATTGTTCTTCTGCAAAAACAAACAAGCAAATAAATATTGCCAATAAACTTTGTCCACTTCTTGCTTATGACATTTATCTATATCAAACTTTCCACTCCTGAGTTCCCTTTCAAACCATTTGGTGTCTCTTCAATATGGCAACTTTTGCTTTGACGTTTAAGCAAAAGTTGTCATAGCCTCCTGACTGAAAAGCCTGTCATCATTCTCCATGACTTTTGCTTCTAATTGACAATGTTTCAAATGCTTACCCCTTCGTTTCTTGGCCACCACACCTATAATAACTTCCTTCAGCCTTATTTTGAGAGCAATTATTTCTCATGATTTAAAAAAAAATAATTTAAAGTATCTTGATCACCTCTCCTGCCCACTTCACTCATCATCACTTGTTCAAGACCCGAGCAAGTAAAAGTTTTGGCCTCTTAAAGATTGTCAATCTATGGACTTCACTATCTCTCTCTCTCTCTCTCTCTCTCTCTCTCTCTCTCTCTCTCTCTCTCTCTCTTCCTCATTACTTCCCTACTCATTCAGGAGAAATGCACAGTCCATAATTATACTTACCTGAAAGGTAGGATTTTTTAAAAAGTAAATTTTTGTTGAATGTACTTGTCCAATGAGCAACATTTTCTCATTAGACAAGTACATTCAACAAAAATTTACTTATTTAAAAATATTGCTAAATCCAATGTTTATTTTCATTATTTTAACATTTATTTCTCCCAAGCAACTCTGAAAGTAGCCCTTACTTTAGACTCTGAATCTGTCAGGGTACCTAATTTAATTCCTAGAAGTACTTTTCATCAAATGCAGTGAAACAAGTATGAATTGGTGTCATTCCAGTTCAATCCAATACTAATATTATCTGCCTATGTTGTACTGAAACATTTTTTCATATTCCTAGGTTTTAGCTTTCACCATTCTGTAATATTTACTCTTGACTTGTTTGTTACATCTGTGGGAATATACCAGCTGTTCATCCTCTCAGAACAATATCTAGTTTCTGCTAAAAGTCTATGACTTTTGAGATTAATGCCCCTTTTTTTAGTAGAAGGTTTTAATGTAAATTTTTGCAATATAACCCAAGAAAACCACCAAAACCTTTAGGAAGAATGAAGCCTTATCTTTATTATTTGTGATGCTGACACAATAAAATCAGATGGATAAATTTTCACTGTTTTCTTCTCAGTTTCAAATATGAAATGGCAAAGAACTGTTATTTGCATTCAAATCTCTACTTACCAGTTACTCAAAGAAAATTTCCCTATTTTACCATTGACATCATTTCATAAATCTTTACAAGACTGCTTTAACTAGAAACTATTTTTAATCAAATTGAGAGGAGCTAAAATCCACATGATATCACTTCAATTCAATATGTTGAAGCACATTGAATTGTAATCATTTGTTTGAACATATATTCAAGGCCATTTCAAAGCATGTACAGCTGTAGAAACAAAAGACTTGTCTGAGTCTGCCTTACTTGTTAACATTTTAAGTGGCTTGAGAATGGTAATTAAAATCTCAATTTAGTTCAGTTTGAAGAATCCTGTAAGGTGACATTAATTATGCTCTGACCATGGTGACTGTTGGTTTTCTATTGGAAGTTTTCAAGATAATTTTCAGAAGGCCATGACAAAATACAATATTTGAGAGAAAAAGATCTTAAAGTTTAAAACATTATGCTAGCCCCTAAGTCCAAAAATCCTTATTTGATGTATTTTCAAGTCTCTTACACGATTCCATTGGACTTTTCCCTATATTGATTTTTAATATATTTTTATTGATTTCGCAGAGGAAGGGAGAGGGAGAGAGGGATAGAAACATCAATGATGAGAGAGAACCACTGATTGGCCTCCCCCTGCATGCACCACAATTGGGATCTAGCCTGCAACCCAGACATGTGCCCCGACCAAGAACTGAAATATGACCTCCTGGTATTCATAGGCCAATGCTCAACCATCGAGCAACACTGTCTGGGCTAAATTGATTTTTTTTTTCCAGGGCCATCAACATAACGTCTTATGTTTTATTCTCTAAGCTACTGTTTTGATTTTTAGATTGCCAATAGCATGGATTTATTTTATGATGCTGTGTGTTAGAAGTCACGGTTAGCTACTATGATTTCCTGCTGGAATTCATGATTTACTATTTTAAGATTATATTCAACTGCCCAAATAAAAATCTTAACTTCTCTAAATCTTACTAAAATAAAATATAAAGTGTTCCTCAACAAATGTATATCACAGATTAGTTCTAGAATATTTCTAAAGAATTACAATAGAACGTGTTAATTGGTATATATTTGTTTAAAGTATATTTTTATTGATTTCAAAGAGGAAGGGAAAGGGAGGAAGATATTGAAACATCAATGATAAGAGAGAACCATTGATTGGCTGCCTCCTACACACTCCACACTGGGGATCAAGCCCACAACCCAAGCATATTCCCTGACCTGGAATCAAATTATGACCCCCTGGCTCATACATCCAGGCTCAACCACTGAGTCATGCCAGCTGGGCTGGTATATTTTTTCAATATTACTTATGTGTTTTGTTTTGTGTTTGTTTTTATGTCTTCCTCAGATGTCCTCTTTTATAAGCAAATGTTAGGAAAGTAAGCATTTCCTAGAATGAGGACATAAAAATTAACATTATCTGATTTGACCAAATATTTTTATGCTGAGTTAATAGAAGACAGAAAGTGGGGGAAAACAGCAAAATGAATTCAAGAACTCCAAAGAAAAGTGTTCCAAGTGTCTATGTTAATGTTTTAATGTTAAGTTAACCTTTCATGGTAAGATTCCAAACAAGGTTAAACAGGGGGAAGAAGCCTAGGTAGCAATAATAACTTCTGTTCATATGATGTTTAGGCTGTTGACTCAGAGATCAGCATACAAGCAGGTGGTGAGTTAGACAATAATGATTAATTATATGAATATTAATTTGTAATGTTATTGTCCATATGGAGGCACCTGCAGTAAGAAGGCCCTGGGAAAAAAGTCCTGCTGAAGCAAAAAGGAGCAATATCAGGTATGCACTGATTCCCCTGCTTATTATTTAGAATAGATTAAAATCTCTTTGAAAGAAGGGCAATCTAGAGATATTAAAATTATTAAATTGGTGTACACATCTCAAAAGAGAGTTAATGAGAAATTGACTAAGAATAGGTCATAGGAGAAAGCAGACCCAAAGGTCTAATTCGTTTTTTGAAATTGATGGTATCCATTTGCATGTTTAAGAAAAGGTCTGTACTGCTAAAAATCGCTTTGTTTTTTATCCAATTGATCTATGCCTGAATTTGTTTTACTTCTAAATCTAATATGATTTTTAAAAAGTTATCTCACATTTGAATTATCCTTTTTCATTTTATTTTTCTCTGCCTGTCAAACTATATATAAGGCCCAGCTGATATCCAAATTTCACCTATAATATTTTGGCAATTGTGATACAATTTGACAATTAATCAATAAATTTATGTCACAGCAAACACAAGATAAAACTATAAGAATTAAAACACACAAAAGAACTTAAGAAAGAAAAATTAAGCACAATCATGATCAATATGTTGTCATTAAATATTTTCAACTTTTTATACTTATACACCTCTTCCAAAAAAAAATATATCAATGCTGAATACACAAAATAACACTGAATAGATTACAGATTCAGTTTTACCTGCAAACAATCAAAAGCAGCTTAAGTCTAATTCCTATTTAGTCTTAACCATAAAACTTTGAAAATGTTCACAGCACATGTTGAATTTTTAAATTTAAAATTAATATTTATTGTATAATTACTATTATCATTTTGAAAAATTAGGGCATTTTAAATTGACCTTTATTAATATACTAGAGACTTGGTGCACGAAAATCTTGCGGGGGGGGGGGGGGTGTGTCCCTCAACCCAGCCTGCACCCTCTCCAATCTGAGACCCCTTGAGGCAATCTGTCAGACTGCCTATTTAGGCCCGATCCCGCTGGGCAGTCGGACATCCCTCTCACAATCCAGGACTGCTGGCTCCCAACTGCTCACCTGCCTGCCTTCCTGATTACCCCTAACTGCTTCTGCCTGCCAGCCTTATTACCCTCTAACCACTCCCCTGCCAGCCTGATCAATACCTAACTGCTCCCCTGCTAGCCCAATTGCCCCTAACTGCCCTCCCCTGCAGGCCTGGTCACCCCCAACTGCCCTCCCTGCTGGCCTGGTCTCCCCTAACTACCCTCCATTGCCAGACTGGTCACCCCTAACTGCCCTCCCCTGCCAGACTGGTCACCCCTAACTGCCCACCCCTGCTGGCCTAGTCACCCCCAACTGCCCTCCCCTGCTGGCCTGTTCCTCCTCAACTGCTCTCCCCTGCAGATCTGGTCCTCCCTAACTGCCCTCCCTTGCAGGCCTGGTCTCTCCCAACTGCCCTCCCCTGCCAGCCATCTTGTGGTGGCCATCTTGTGACCACATGGGGGCAGCCATTGTGTGTGTTGGAGTGATGGTCAATTTGTATATCACCTCTTTATTAGATAGGATAATTACATATCAGATATTCGGAAATTTTAAGTTATTTTGTACACACCCTTTAAATAGGACTCCAGTCTCCATACAGATTTGGTATGATTTTTACATACAAATATGGTAAAATATTCAGAAAAAAATATTTTAATAGATCACCCTTTTTCTTTAGGGCTCTCTCTCTCTCTCTCTCTCTCTCTCTCTCTCTATATATATATATATATATATATATATCCTTGAAATTCTAGGACAAGTACACATATTCTATTCTAATTATGCACTTCTAAGTGTTGATAAATAATTCATGATGCAACCAGTAGACTTGATTCTTCTTACTTTGCATTTATAATAATAAATTTGTGTCAGTGTATGCTCCAAATTAAATGATAAATTACTTCATTTTTACTTTTATTCTTAACTTTGAACTTTACTTAATATTGTATTTATGTGATGACTTCTGGGGAAAAACACATCTATTTTCTATCATTTAATGATACACAATTGAGAGAAATAAAGATTCAAACAGCGTTAATTACAATACAAACATATTTAAATATAAGTGATGGAAATGTGTTCTTTGTTTTTACATATCTAAATGTAAACCATATTACTTGGGTTATTTCATTTCTTTCACATTTTTAAATACAAGCTATTGCAATAACCTATTTGGATTATATTTAATGACCAATTCATCTTAATACACAGTCTTATTATATAAGAGGCTCCACCAGCTACAGAGAAACAAAATAAGAATTTCGGTTTATGAAAATTTCATTATATCCTCTTTTGGACACACTTTCTGAAGGCACATTATAGACATTTTTGAAAAACTGATCACAAATTTTTAGTGGGGAGAAAGTTGGGTATGAACTAAACTATGTGAGTTTCAATAACTGAAACTCCTTGCAATAGGATCAAGCTCTCACTTATTTGCTCATGTGAACACTGTCTAAATATAGATTTACCTATAGATATAGACATAGAAGTAAAACAATGTTATAAAATATTCCAAATAATCATATAAGATTTTAAAATGCAGATTGAGTTTTGAAAGTTAAATTTTCAACCAATCAAAGCAGAGAGAATTTTAATTTAATTTACAAAAATTTGCCCAGCTGGTGTTGCTCAATGATTGAACATCAACCTATGAACCAAGAGGTCACCTGTTGGATTCCTGGTCAGGGCACATGCCCACATTGTGGACTGAATCCCCAGTGTGGGGCATGCAGGAGGCAGCCGATCAATGATTCTTTCTCATCATTGATGTTTATCTCTTTCTCTCCCTTTCCCTTCCTCTCTGAAATCAATAAAAATGTATTTTAAAGAATCTTCATATATCACCAAGTAGGTTTTCTTTTAAAATATGAAGTTTCTTCTTGTTTTTAATCAGCATAGAAAGCAAATATTTATACACTCAAAATCCTCCTTTTATCAAAATATGAATTTTGAGTTTTCATTGTTGAAATAATATATAATTTGAATTAGAGGTTATCCTAGTAAGGAAAGGTATTTTTTCAAGGCTATGCCATAGTTATCTTGTATACAATATACTAGTAAACAAGGAAATATGGGTGTTGCTGATGATGAATTTTTACTTAATCATTCAATATAATTTTTGCTCTCAAAAGAAAAATGAGAGAACCAAGATGGCGGCATAGGTTAATGCCAGAGTTTGCTGCTTTGAACAACTACTTCAAAAGTGAAACTAAAAGACGGAACGGACATCACCCAAAACCACTGGAACGCTGGCTGAATGGAAGTCCTACAACTAGGAGGAAAGAGAAACGCATACTGACACTCAGAGGAGGCGCAGTGCTGAAGTCAAATTCTGAGGTGCGGAGTGCGCGCGCGGAGCGGGCTGGCGGCGGAGGGCGCGGTTGGCGTTTTCAATCGGGAGGGAGTCGCAGACTCTGAGCTCCAGATCCGGGCGAGTCTTTAGGGACCCAGACTCAAACGGGAGAAGCGGGTCTGTCTGGCTTCGGTCAGAGCGAGTGCAGCTTTCTCTCCGAGGTTTGCAGCCTTGCTGGGACTCAGAGAGGCAGAGCCCCTGGGGACAGGACTGAGAGCCGCCATAACTGCTCTCTCCGGCCCACCCTGTTGATCCTGTGCGACCCGCCCCGCCCAAGCCCCGCACAGAGGCATTTGCCGGATAGCCTCAGGCAAACGCCAGATTAGCACCTCCCTAGAGGACAGAAGTTCTCTCACTGCTGACACAGCTGATTCTCTTAGCCACTTGGCCTGGAGGTCAAACCCTCCCTGGAATTAGCTACAACAATCAAGATTTAACTATAAAACCACAAACAAAGACCACTAGGGGGTGCACCAAGGAAGCATAACAAAATTCGGAGACAAAGAAACAGGACAAAATTGTCAATGGAAGATCTAGAGTTCAGAACCACACTTTTAAGGTCTCTCAAGAACTGTTTAGAAGCCGCCGATAAACTTAATGAGATCTACAAGAAAACTAATGAGACCCTCGATGTTATATTGGGGAACCAACTAGAAATTAAGCATACACTGACTGAAATAAAGAATATTATACAGACTCCCAACAGCAGACTAGATGATCGCAAGAATCAAGTCAATGATTTGAAATGCGAGGAAGCAAAAAACACCCAACCGGAAAAGCAAAATGAAAAAAGAATCCAAAAATGCGAGGATAGTGTAAGGAGCCTCTGGGACAGCTTCAGGCGTACCAACATCAGAATTATAGGGGTGCCAGAAGATGAGAGAGAGCAAGATATTGAAAACCTATTTGAAGAAATAATGACAGAAAACTTCCCTCACCTGGTGAAAGAAATGGACTTACAGGTCCAAGAAGCGCGGAGAACCCCAAACAAAAGGAATCCAAAGAGGACCACACCAAGACACATCATAATTAAAATGCCAAGAGCAAAAGATAAAGAGAGAATCTTAAAAACAGCAAGAGAAAGAAACTCAGTTACCTACAAGGGAATACCCATACGACTGTCAGCTGATTTCTCAACAGAAACTTTGCAGGCCAGAAGGGAGTGGCAAGAAATATTCAAAGTGATGAATACCAAGAACCTACAACCAAGATTACTTTATCCAGCAAAGCTATCATTCAGAATTGAAGGTCAAATAAAGAGCTTCACAGATAAGGAAAAGCTAAAGGAGTTCATCACCACCAAACCAGGATTATATGAAATGCTGAAAGGTATCCTTTAAGAAGAGGAAGAGGAAGAAAAAGGTAAAGATACCAATTATGAACAACAAATATGCATCTATCAACAAGTGAATCTAAGAATCAAGTGAATAAATAATCCGATGAACAGAATGAACTGGTGATTATAATAGAATCAGGGACATAGAAAGGGAATGGACTGACTATTCTTGGGGGGGAAAGGGGTGTGGGAGATGCGGGAAGAGACTGGACAAAAATCGTGCACCTATGGATGAGGACAGTGGGTGGGGAGTGAGGGCGGATGGTGGGGCGGGAACTGGGAGGAGGGGAGTTATGGGGGGAAAAAAGAGGAACAAATGTAATAATCTGAACAATAAAGATTTAATTAAAAAATTAAAAAAAAAATAAAAAAAAAATAAAATAAAAAAAAAAAAGAAAAATGATTAAATGAATTAAACAACAATTAAGCAATTTGATTCAGTACGAACATTATATGCCCTTTTTGCATACTTTTGAATTTTAAAGGTCAATTATTTCTTTAGAAGATGTAAATATAGTACTTAATTTTGAATAAATTAGTTAATAATTGGGATACACTCAAAAATATATTTTTAAAAAGTAGTTCAGTCATGTTTGAACATGCATGTAAGAGGTTTTCTTTAGGGTAGAACCAAAAGAAAAATAAATTAAAACATTCCAAAACCCAAACCAAAAAATCCAAAACAATAACAACAAAACTATACCAAAATATGTCTGCTTCTATTTTAAATGAAAAGTAAAAACAAATATGCTAAGTGAAATAACCCTGTCAAAGAAAGACAAGTATCGCATGATCTCACTCATATGTGAAATCTAATGAACAAAATAAATAAACAAAATAGACCCAGAGACATAGAAGCATGGGACAGACTGTCAAATCTCAGAGAGAAGGTGGGGGTGGGTGGGTGGACGGGAAGAGAGCAACCAAAGCACTTGGATGCATATGTGCATGACCCATGGACACAGACAATAGGGTGGGTATAAATATTTGCTTTCTCCTCTGATTAAAAAGGCCTAGAAGGGGTGAATGGGGGCAAAGGGGGATTTATGTAATACTTTCATCAATAAATATTTTTTAAAAAATCTCTTTAGACACAAGTTAATGCCACTTAAACTTTTTACAAAATTTTGATTATACACTTGGAAATAATAAAATGACTAAGAATTAAAAAAAAAAACACAGAGTTGATGTTAATTTTCATGGATTTATCATTGTTGATTTTGCTGGATTAGGTAATTAGAACTTTAGCTTTTTTTTTTTTTTTCACTATTACCCTAATTTTCTAACCTCAAACTTAGAACCCATTTGCACACACTGGACACATCACTACACTTGCAATTCTCTAAATTCCTCTCTTTTTTTTTTTTCAGGTGCTTATCTGTGTTTTTGTGCTTTATAATTTTCTAGAACCCTCCCCCCCAATTTGTCACCTATAATAACTATTTTAAAAATATAGTGTATTAATAGAAAATCTAAGATACTATAAAATGAACAGATCGGCAGACCCAAGCCATGGAGAAGACAGTGTATTACTCACAGTTCCCTAGAGGAGGGAGTATTCCACCCCACAGAGGCCATGCAGGGAGAGCCTGGGTCAGTCACAGCCTGAGGGAGAGGGCGGTACTTTGAGCAGCAGCCTTTATTGTGGTTTCTGTGGGAAGGAACAAACAAGGCCAGGTAAACAGGGTTAGGATTGATTGATCTGAATAATTTCAGTGGGTCCTGGAGCATAGGGGCTATCTCTTGTTGTCTGGTACCAGGCTGTCAGGTTAATTAGGGCAGGGATACAGTGGATCAGAATGGGAGAACCTGATAAGAGAGGTGGTTGGGGATTGGTTGGTGAACTACTAGAAGGAGGCAAATGGATGAGGGGTGGTGACAGGGGAGGCAGGAGGCTCTGGCAAGGAGTTTCAGGCATATTATTGGGTCATCCAGAATAAGATGTGCCTGGCATATGTATGTGGGCAGAAGTGGAAACAAGTCTATAGAAGTTAGAAACATAGTTAATGCAATTATTCCACTATGTATTACTTAAACATCTCCATAGCCAGTATATCGTGATTGATTATTTATAAAAGGTAAAACTTTTTGTTTGTTTGTTTTGTTAATCCTCACCTGAGGATATTTTTGCATTGATTTTTTTTTAGAGAAAGTGTAAGGGAGAGGGAGAGACAGATAAACATCGATGTGTCCACATGGATTGGCTGTCTCCTGCACACACGCCAATTAGGGCCTAGGGGACTTGCAACCAAGGTTACTACCCTTGACCAGAATCGCACCAGGACCTTTTTTTTAGTCTGTGGGCCAGCGGTCGACCCTCTATCTACTGAACCAAACCAGCTAAGGTAGAACTTAAAACTTTTAAAATCTTATATTCCCCTCCCTCTCTCCATGCTTTCAGTAGATGCTCATAACTCCTACTTGAAGATGAGAATATGGGCATGCCTGCATTTCTACAGTATATAACAGACAACATTCAAAAACACTTAGATATCTTCATATCTATACTTTTAATGATTCAATCGAGTAGCCTTAAATTTCTTATCTAATGACTACCCTTCATCTTGAACTTTTCCTATACTAACTTCTTATGATTTCTTTATCTGCCTCATTTAAATTTAATATTTCCATCTCAAATGAATTGACATTTCTCTTTTTAGCTGCTTTTTAAAATTGAAGTATAACATATATAAGAAAAGTACACAAAGCATAAATGTACAGCTTGATTAAATAGCAAGTGAATACATTTTCACTACACAGTCAAGAAATATGATATTAGCAGCATCTGAGAATTCCCTCTGATGCCCCAAAGGTGCACTAGATTATGCCTCTACCAGTAATGTATGAGTATTCCCACTTCAACATATCTTTTTCAACACTTGGTATTTTCAAGAAATGTTAGTCTGTTGTGATTTGAAATTTTGGTCCTTCAATTCCCAAAGCCAACTGGCATGTTTTCATATGTTTAGCAGCCTTTTGAATTGTTTATTTTATGTGCATTTTCTAGTCTCTTACACATTTCTATTGGACTTTTTAAAAATTCATTTTCCTTTATTCCAAGGCCATGAACATCATCTCATGTGTTCTATAAGTATTGTTTTGGTTTTCAGATCCACACTTAGTATGGGTTGGACTTTGTGAGGCTGTGTTTCAGGAATCAAGATTTTTGTTTCTTTGCTTTGTTTTAATGTAGGCATACAATCAGTATTGCATCCATTATTGAGTGGACTGTCATTTCTATCAATTATCAATTGGAATAAAAAATGGAATTTCAACAAAAGCTAAGTGCTCACATATGTATGGATCTGCCTGTGGCCCCTCTAATCAATCTTGATTTATTTGTCTATGCTTGCATAAATATAACACTTTAAATTGCTCTATTTTATAAATTTTTCAAATCAAACAGAGCAAACCCCCTACTTAGTTGTTCTTCCTCAAGATTTACTTTGCTATTTTTCTGAATAATTTATTGGAATAATCAAATTTGATGTATGCGTTAGTATTCCAGTGACTGAGCAGATCACTAATAGATTAAAGTCCTATTCCCACATCTTCCTGAGTAGCCTTTTTATTATCTCTGTCCAGGAGATTTTCTCTATTGGAAGAAGCATCAGAGAAAAATCGCTTTGAACCTCATGACTTCTTTGGAAGGGACCTTGTCAAATACTGTTAATAGCAAATACATCAGTGAGACTCCAAACAATCATAAGACAACTCTAATAAGGGGATCTCAAACTGTAGGTTCTCAGAGATCCTTTAAAAGCATCACCAATGGACACAGATACCAGGGGGTGAGGGCATGAGTATGGGGGGGTGGGTGACAATGGGAGGATAAGGACACGTATGTAATAGCTTAATCAATAAAGAAAATAATTTAATTTTTTTTAAAAAGCATCTGTTCTTTGGAAGTACATAGCTGACCCAAGACCTTTGGAAGAAGCTACTAATCTCTAACAATGAATAGTTTATACCCACAGTGGATTAGTACTTCTGTCTAGACCCCCTTTATTTCATCTGACCACTTAATGTTATTCTTCTCATTTTCTATAATAGAAATCTGCCTTTCATTTACCCATAGTTGCCCCCTTTTCTCTTTCCTAACCTCCTTATTGTCATCATTAGATGAGAATGTTCTCATTCTAATCCCATTCTTAGATTATCACAGTTAATAGTCACTACCCTCAATCTTACTGACTCCTGAATATGCAGCCTTTATTACTAGACTCTCATGATAAGAAAATCTCTGAATAATTCGTGTTTCATCAAACAGGAGCGTAGGGAATTAGAGCTGATAGCATTTCCACATGCACCAACATGGACGAATGACCTTAAACAATTAAAACTGACATTGCTAGTGTCCCTTTCTCTTCAGAAAACAATTACCGTAACCTTTTCATTAGCACTCAGGTAATTCTTAATTTAAATTCAGCAAACGTCATAGGGCAATAGACCAAATACTTGCCAACTGGAAGAGATTAAGAGATCCAAATATGTAACCCAGCTAATGTAAATCCTGGTTCCTACCTCATCTTGAGCGGTCTCTCCCCTCCCCCCCCTCCTTGGGAAGTATTTCATGTGCTTGTCCTGTGTATGGCCTCCTGTATGGCCAAGGTGCTTTTTCCCACTAGACTCAAACTAACACCACTTACCTTTAAGGAATAGTATTCCAGGACCTGTCTGTACAAAGTATCCTAATCCTATAAAACATCAAGGTTAAAAATTTTGTCTCAGAAGCAATCTCCAAAATGAGGCTACCCTTGCTCATTCTATCATTATACCACAGAATCATTGTTTTTGTGAGTTATCAGAGTGTTGTTCCCAGTAGTGGGAATCATAAAAAAAAAAAAAAAAAAAAAAAAAGAAGCCTGTAATATACTTGTCACTAACTCTGGCAGACGTTATTAATAATGTCACTTTTGGCCCTAACTGGTTTGGCTCAGTGGATAGAGCGTTGGCCTGTGGACTCGGGGGTCCCGGGTTTGATTCCGGTCAAGGGCATGAGCCTTGGTTGCGGGCACATACCCAGTGGGGAGTGTGCAGGAGGCAGCTGATGGATGTTTCTGGCTCTCTGACCCTATCCCTTCCTCTCCGTAAAAGATCAATAAAATATATTTTAAAAAATGTCTCTTCTGTGCTAGATAGAACTGAGATTATTGAATGATTTTGGTGAGCACTCACCTATATAGGTGGTACAAAGTTGTCAAGTACTCCAGATTGCTTGTTTTGCATATAAAAGGCACAGTCATAGTTGTTTATGATCTCTAGGAATTAGCTAATCCTAGCTGTCCAGGAGGCCCCAAGATAAAGCATGATGAAATGTGGAAAATTTAAAAAAAAAATTAATAGAGCAAGGTAGAACCAGTTATACGTTGTCTTAAGGAATAAGCTACATGGCTCTCCAATGGTGATCCCTGGGATTCTTGTCTCTGAAGCATTTCAAAGGAACTACTATTGTTCTTGTTTTTGTCATAGTGATCATGATGCTGATCAATTGTGTTCTATCCAGAGTCTTAATATCTTCTTACAGCTTCTTTTTCATCACAAGAATGACATTTACATAAAACTGCAATAAGTTCAAGACCTCATCATGTGATTAAAAATAGAAACAATTGAACAATGCCCAAGAAGTGAAAAAATAAATCTCTAGCTTTCCCTGAATTGGTGAATCTCTCACAAGCACAATAATAACCAAACAGGGAGGAAAGTGCCCAAATTACATATAATAGAACTTTGACCCACAACTTTGCAGCAATCAGCTCAGGAAAAGAAACCACAACCTCTGCTTCAACCGGCCCCAAATGGTCACAATGTTGACAGTGACTACCAACTTCTATTTTGTCCTTGATGACAACTCAGAACCGACCAGAGGAAATCATGTAACATGGATCAATCACATATGGTATAGTACTCCACATCCACTCAGCCCACCTCAGCATCTCCGGACCCATAATCTTCCTAAGCCTTTGCTTTTTCTCAACTGTAAAGCCTTCCCATTACCTGCTTATCTTTCAGTCTCTGCTGAACAAGTGTAATGGTAGCTGACCCTCTTGTAACAAAATCTGAATAAATAGGTTCAGTAATGGTTTGGGTGGTATTTGTTTACTTTCACAATCTAAAAATAAAAACACCTTTTAATAACATTTAAGCAATTTCCCCTAAAATCAAGAGCAAAGCAAGGACAGTCATCTCCCCATTTAATTCAACGTTATTACTGTGGGCACAAAACATTACATAAACAGCAAGAAAAATAAAGGGAATAATGATTTAATAAGAGGATTAAATTTTTCTTTATTTTCAAATGCATGATTACTTATGCAAATAAAACTAAAGAATTTATTGAAAAGCTATTAGAACTAATAAATAAATGTACTAAGTTTGCAGCAAACAAAATTAATAATACAGGATGGGACAAAAGTAGATTTACAGTTGCTTGTGTGGAAAATAATATAACTAATAAATAATAACACAAGAATAAACTTTGTTTCACTAACTCACAAGTGCAAACCTACTTTTGACTCTCCATGTATATCAAATTATAATGTATTTCTACTTACCAGCAATATACAGTTAAAATATAATTAAATATTCTATATACAATAGAATAATCACAAACATAATATCTAGGAATAAATGTAATAAAATATGTGTAAGGCTTTTAAAACTATGAAATTACTAAGGAAGTTTTAAAAAATTAAAAATAGTGAACTATACATGTTCACATGGAATATCATTAATATTAAGATGCCTATTCTCCTTAAATTAACCTACAAATTCATTTCAACTTTAATAAGAATCAGAGCAGATTTTAATACAACATAAAAATAATCTATTTGATGATAAAATATATATGAATATTTATGTAAAAATACAAAGGACCATGTATAACTGAACTAATCTTGGAAAATAATAAAAATAAAAAGTCTCATGTTTAATGATTTCAAGACCTACTATATAATATAAAGCTGCATTAGTCAAGAAAGTGTTGTAATGGCATAGTGACATGCTAGTGAAACTGCTGCTGGAAGAATACAGAGTGGGAACCCTCTGTTATTCATGAGAGTGTGGTTCTTGGGGTGCCACTGAATTAAGAATTTTCAGAAGCCCCCAAGGAGGATGAGGGGTGGAAGAAGATTTTATTGGTGCGGAGTTCCATAGCTCTTTTTCCAATGCTCCATTTTTCCCAAGCCAGTCCTAAAAGAGGGGCAGGTAGGAGTTCAGCAAAGCCAGGAACAAGGCCAGTGTCCAGAATTTCCTTTTTAGGTTAAAGCCGGGTGTGGGTCAGCATCCAAGCCAATTAAAGTCCATTAGTCCGTGTGTGGAGTCCAACATGGCCCTGGGCCACATGGGCACATGGGAGCACATCCCCCTGCCACAGAAGAGCCAGGAATCCAATGTGTGAGAGGGAGAAGAGAGACGAGAGGGGACTTTTGTTTTGAGTTTATATATGTATGTTTTGCTTGCTTGCAGTGGCCCCAGCCACTAATTTGCTTCCAGGTATGACTGGCAGACAGGTAGGAACCTTCCCATGTCATTCAGATCTTACTGGGCATGCGTCTAAACTGCCTTTGTCTAGTCCCTTCCCCCATCATTTAGCAGGGAGCAGCCTTGGAGAATGTTAAATACAGCTTTTTGGCAAAGCTGTATAAATGGCATACCTATATCTAGTCTTCCCTTTCAATCCTTTCTGTTAAATAATAACCAGGTTATTACAAGGGCATCCAAACAATGGAGTACTCATAAATATGCTCCCATCTCTATGATGAAGTTATTTTCTACAAAGTCAAAGGGAAATTAAATAGTAAGAAATACCTTTACAACAAAGCTGGGACAACTAAACAAATTTGTGGACATAAAATTAAGTTTGATTCTTACCTCACACAACACAAATTTGGGATGTGTCCAATTTAAAGTGGGTAGATTTAAACATAAATACTAACACTATAAAGAATATAGGAGAGTAGTCTTGTCTTTGTGTAGGCAAATATTTTTTAAAGAAAATAAAAACATAATATAAAGGAAAAATATATAATTTGAACTTTTTAAAAATAAAATTCTCTGCCTACTGGAAGCATTGAAAAAAATTTCAATAACTGGTCACCAAATGGGATACTATTCACAACACATATATTCAAAAGTGATTTATACTCACAATCTGTTAATAATTCATAGTATTCCATAATAAAACACCCACTCACCCTCTCCCAAAATGGAAAAGATTATTGAATATTTCACAAAGGGAGATACTGAACATCACTATTTATTAAGAAAATGTAAACTTTGACATACCTTTGCACAGATATTAGTATTCCTTTAAAAAATGCTAAGGAGATTGACAAATGTTTTAGATATATAAAAAATTATTGTATTTTCTAAGTATAATATGAGACAGTATGAAAAAGGTTATGTCTTATAAAGGCTAAGATATTTTTTCCTTTGAACCAGAAAATCCATTCTTAGATGTATATCCAAGAGAAATAATAACCTAGGCCCAGAAAAAGACTTGTTAAAACTGATTAGAGTAGATTCATTTTTAATGTTCTAAAACTTGAAACAACTCAATCATCACTCAACAGAAGACTGGACAAACATATTGTATATACTTATACAATACAACATTACTCAGAACTAACAACAGTAACAATAAATCAACTGGTGATATGTGTAAGAACATGATTGGTATCTATAAAAAATTATGTTCAAGGAAAGAAGTCAGGGACAAAAGGTTACATACTACATAGTTTTATTTTTATTACATTTTAGAACCCACAAAACTAATTAATGTTTATGGAAATAAGAATGAAGCATCGGTATGATGTGGGAATGAGATTTAAATGGAAAAGGCACAAGGAAACTTTGTGTGGTGACCAATATGCTCTGTAGCTTGAATAGCTGCTGATTACCGTATACAGGTGTTTTTACTCGTCCAAACCTATTCGATTGTAAACTTTAGAATAGTGCATTTCACAGATTTGAAAAATTTTCCTCCATTAAAATAATACATTTCTTTTTTAAAAAAAAAATCTTAATATTCTTTGCCCATGCAGCAGACATTGAGCATATTAAGTGGGAGTGGGGGTAGTCACCATATAAAGCACCCTCTTCCACATCCAAGTTTTTGATCCACTTAAAAATCAATACAGAGAATATGGCATACTGTTAATAAACTACCACATCTATAATAATAAAAGCATAATATGCAAATCGAACGGCCATTCGGACATCCTTCTGGATGACCTTCCAGACACCCTTCCGAACACAGCCAGGGCTGCAGCTGTGGGATGGAGGCATCTGCCACGGCTGGGAAGGCCTACTCTTGCACAAATTTCGTGCATTGGGCCTCTAGTTTATTATGATTATGTAGATGTGGTAAATTTTTTTCTATATTGACAGCAACTGAACTCTCTAAGACTAAATGTCAGAATCAGTCAGGACGCTTTTATTGCAGAATCAGAGAAGAACATGTGTTACTTGTGGGAGGTACATCTTTTAAACATATTTTAACCTTAAGCAAGCTTCATAAAAGTAATTTTTATAACCTTCTCTACTCTACTAACAAATGTTTCTCTTTGATGCAGAGCCAACCACGTGCAGAGAGGCCCTTGTCTATCTTACGTGACATTTGAGAAGAAATGGTTAGCCTTTGCCCCAGGGCACTGGTGGAAGACATGTGGCATTTGATCACCTTTTGTTCTCTCTGACCCTAAATTGTTTTTGTGTGAAGACCCTTCACAATTCTGGAGGTTCTTGTTGGTTTACCAAAGTCTAAAATCTTTATTTTTTTTACCCCTCATAGTTACCGCTTCTCTGTTACCATCCTTTTTGACAGTTTTCCATCAGGTTGTTTGTGCCTGCCTTCATGAGCAAGTTACTTATACAGTTGCTTCTTTTTCTCCTTTTCAAATTCAAAAATGAAAAGGAGAGCCAGGAATTGCCAACAGCTGGTTACTCTGAGACCCTAGGCATTCTGTCAAAAGCTGGTCCAGACGATTGTCTAGAATACTTAATGCTTTATTACTATCAATCGGTGCATTCATTTGGTTACAGGATTCTGACTTGATTTCTAAATCACTGACCCAAGTGAGGAATTTCAAAAGAGAGGCCTTCAGAAATACTATCATTAAGGGCATGCTTTGCTTTAAACAATCTTTCAAAGTTATTCTTAATGTTTAATCCATCACACTCTGACCTTCTCCAGAGGAGAAGGAAATGTAAATCTCCTAGACAGCAGAGAACAAACTGTCAGAAAAATGAACTGTATTTTCTAATCGCTGTAGTTCTGTAACACGGCTCTCAGCCCGACTGTCACTTCGGTTGCTTCACAGTCTTAGTAGAAAATATTAACCTTCCAGCTTTGAACAGGAGAAAAAAATAGTCTAAGTGTATCCATTTCTGCAACTAGGAAATCCATGTATTAGGCAGGATCATAAAAAGAAAAAGAAAAAAATCCCCAATGGTACAATTAAATAAGTGCAACGCAGGGAGGGTTTGAGGGCACTTTACAAAGTTGTTGAAGGGGCGAGGAAGAGCACAGGAGAGTGCAGGTGCCGTTGGTTAGTGAGAGGAGAGGTTTTGATCACCCTGGGCTTCCAGGGCCACTGGCAGGCCAAGTTGACCAGCTGCGGAAGCAGACATTGGCACCATCTTGAGAAGAACAGAAATCTATGCTTTAGGGACAAAGCCAGTCACTGGTTAGCAGCCAGAGTCAAAACCACCCTGATATATCATAGAATTGTAAACTTGAAACCTATAGGATCAATAAGAAAACACCCTGATCTTGCTCTCCGCCTTCCCTGAAATCCGAATTCTTTGCTTTACCCCATGAATCTGCCCAGCAGCCAGAGGAAAAGGGAGCCCTTGTTGATGGGAGTCCATATCAAGCAGCTACCAAGACAGGAAGTCACAGGGAGGAGCAGAGGGAACAGGAGGGGCAAGCCGCTGCCCAAAATGAAGAAAACTGATGTTGTTCATTTGACCTCATTTATTTCAGTGTAGGAGTTTATATGTAAGGACGTTTTGGACTGTTTGTTGTGATACATTCAATTAGTCATTATTTTATTGTAAGATGATCATGGATATATTATTATTATTTTAAATATATTTTCTATTGATTTTTTTACAGAGAGGAAGGGAGAGGGATAGAGAGTTAGAAACATCGATGAGAGAGAAACACCGATCAGCTGCCTCCTGCACACTCCCTACTGGCGATGTGCTTACAACCAAGGTACATGCCCTTGACCGGAATCGAACCTGGGACCCTTCAGTCCGCAGACCGGCGCTGTATCCACTGAGCCAAACCAGTTAGGGCATGGATATATTATTTATTTCAAGACCTTGTTTTTAGCTTTCCTCTCCCCACTACATCCCTGTGGATGCAATAACTTCTTGTATCCTTTTGAGGAAATTAATTATACTTACTTGGAAGTCTCTTCTTATTGCTCTTAACTGCCTTGTTTCTTCCATTGGATAAATTTTCCATTTGATTATTTTATTTTAGTTTTTGCCCTCTGTACTTATGATATTGACACCTCTCTAAATGACCATTGATTTTTTTTTGACTTTGCATTCATCTTTTGAAAAGTGAGTTTCCTCTAGACTCCTTGTTTTCACTGAGCATCCTGCTTGGTGTGTGATGCTGGTGAGAGAGTTTTATGCTACTGTAGCCCACAGTCAGGGCTTTTTTGTTGTTGTTGTTGGTCAGACAGGGAAAAGTGCCCATTAGGCAATGTGTAAATGTGTATCTAGACACTTCCAACTGATCATTGCACTTACTTTCTGACCCAAGTCCCCACACTCAGTGCACCATCTAACGTACAATTCCCCCTTGCTTTATTATACAAGAGTCAAAAACCAATAGTCATGAGAAAACAAATTAATTTGACTACATGGAATTTAATGTCTTCTCTACTAGTAAATAGACTATAACTAGATTTCAAAGATAATTGAAAACTACAAGAAAATATTTAAAACATGTGTTCTAAAAGAGTATAATAGGATACCTACAAATCTCTTAGGAAAATAAGAATATCTGAATAGAAAAATGGTAAAAAATATGAAAATAGACATTTACTGGAAGAGTCAAAGCAGTAATCCAGAGACCCTTAAATACATTTAAAAATCTGAAAAAGCAAATAAAACTGACGAGAGAGAATATTTTATTTAGAAATGTGAAATAAATAGACACATTTATGAAGCTTAATAATTTTAAACCAAATCTGTATAAAAACAAACTAGATTGCAAATTAAATATTGTCAGAACCCCAGAATATTCTGAGTTCCTTTCAGAGAGAAGCGCCTAGTAGCTTATCTTTTAGCATAATTTTGTTGCTGTACTTTGAAAAGGTATGCCATAAATGCGCCTCTAAACAATATACTGGGTAATCTAGCCATTTTAACTCTGTTGATTCTTTCCGTCATGAACATGGAATCCCTTTCCATTTCTTTGTGTGACTTTCTATCTCTTTTAATAATGCTTTTTAGCTTTCAATATATAGGTTCTTCACATCCTTTGTTAAGTTTATTCCAACTTATTTTGTTTGTTGCAATTACAAAAGAAATTGTGTGGGGTTTTTTTACTTGGTTGTTGTTTTTTGGAATTCCATTTTTAGTATAGAGGAATGCAATGGATTTTTGAACATTGATTTTGTATTTCACAATGGTACTGTAATTGTTTATTATTTCTAATAATTTTGGTGGCGTATTTAGGCTTTTCCATATAAAGAATCATGTCATCTGCACAAAGGGACAATTTAACTTCTCTGTCCCAATGTGAATACCTTTTAATGAATAGGATGATATCAAACTAAAAAGTTTATGCATAAAGAAACCACGAATAAAACCAAAATGCAACCTACTGAATGGGAGAAGGTATTTGCAAACAACAGCTCCAGCAAGGGTTTAATATCCAAAAAGTATAAAGAAATAACCCAATTAAAATATGGGCAGAAGACTGAACAGACACTTCTCCCAAGAAGACATAAAAATGGCTAACAGATACATGAAAAGGTGTTCAGCTTTACTAGCTATTAAGGGAAAGCAAGTCAAAACTAAAATGAGATACCACCTCATACCTGTTAGAATGGCCATTATTAACAAGAAAAGTAATAACTTGTGTTAAAGAGGTTGTGGAGAAAAAGTAATAGCTATTGTTAGAGAGGTTCTGATACAGTCATTATGGAAAACAGTATGGTGGCTTCTCAAAAATTATGAGTTACCATATGAGCCAGTAACCCCACTTCTGGGTGTCTACATGAAAAAATTGAAAACAGTTATTCACAAAGATATGTTCAATGCAATATTATTCATGGTTGCCAAGATATGGAAACAACTGCCCTTCAATAGATTATTGGATAAAGACTTGCTACATATATACAATGGGATACTACTCAGCAATAAGAAAATATGAAATAATGCCATTCGCTTCAACGTGGATGGATCTTGAGAATATCATGTTAAGGGAAAGAAGACAGAAAAGAGTTGAAAACCAAATGATTTCACTCATATGTAGAATATAAAACTGAAAGCAACAAATGAACAAGAAAAATGAACAAAAACTCATAGACACAGACAACAGTATGGTGGTTACCAGAGGGAAGGGGGTTAGGGGATTGTAAAGGGTAAAGGGGGTCAATGGTGACAGAAGATTTGACTTTGGGTGCTGGGCATGCAATGCAGTATGCAGATGATGTATCATAGAATTTTATACTTGAAACCTATATAATGCTATTAACCAATGTCAATAAATGTAATTAAATAAAATAATAATTAAAAAATAAAGTAGATTCAGGCAGGCATTAGATGGCCTAATATAGTCTATGTTAATGAAATTATTTGTTTCAAATTTTAACTCTAAGTTACCAAACAATTATAAAGCACTTATAAACTCCTCCTGATGTTAATATAACTTTGGGAATTATTTTGTTCAGAGGGTAGTTTGATATTATGAAACTCGGTTCTAGTTATAGATTTGTCACTTAATGAATGTAAAATTTTAATCAGCCTATTGATTTCTTTCAGTTACAGTATCCATTTGTAACTAATCCATTTAGTTAACTTATTCTACAAGAATAGTATGAAGATAAATAAGATATCATCACTCCATACTTATTGGATAAATCTGTTCTTATTTATATATATATATATATATATATATATATATATATATATATACACATTCTTTCCAGATATGTTCTTATTAAATATAATATTTTAAGGTATAAACTAATATTTTATTTTTCCTTATATTTATTATAGTATGGAGCTCACCATATAATAAAAATTTAATATATTATTTTTGGTTTGCTAATGCTAAGTGAGAATATATACCTGCTTTCCTCCCCTTCTCAAATTATTCTTAGTTGACTCCATTTTCAATACCATATTTTTGTCTCATCTTTTTATGTTTTTTGACTAATTTTACTGCTATCATTGTCTAGAATTTCTTGTTCCTTGATATTGCCTTTAGGGGCTAATGTAAGTCTATAGTACAATAACTATCTACATCTTTACCACTTCTCTGTAGAACCCTAAACTAGACAATTGATTTCAAATTCCTATTTTCTATGAGCTAGCATCCAAAGTGCTCAAGAATTCTTGAAAATTATACAAAATTAAACTGGATTATTTAACTTTAATTTTGGAATTACAAATCTCAAACGGATGTTGAGTATTGCCATTTAACTTATTATACTTGCACAACGTACTCACTCTAGCACTATTCTTACTGACAATCTTCTACAAAGTTAGCACACATATGGTGTAACCGATGGTCTTTTCTACTATTCAGTAATAGGATTCATCCAGCAGGAACAACCCCATCTTTCCATCACAAATTTTGCAACATGTCTAGAAGAGCCCCTCGCTTCTTCTTTCTTCTTGATCCTTCCATGAAAATTCAATCCCTCAACTCTGCCTCATACGCCACTAGATTTTCTTCCTTCATGAACATCTCCTTTCTTAAAAGTTTAGATTGGCCTCCTATTGCCCTCCAGTCACCACCTTACTTTCTAATCTTTCTTTTAAACAACAAAATAATCATCTAGAAAGTCTCCTCCAGTATCTCTTACGACTGTCTTTAATCCACCTCGTCTTCTTCCTTCTCTGCTGAAAGTGTATCTACTGCATCTTTTACCTTTTCTCTTAAATAAATGAATGTTATGAAATGTATTTAACATATAACCTAATTCTATAGGATAATTTTTTATGTGAGAATATTCATTTGCCTGATTTTTATGATTTGCTATGTCTCTCAAATCCACAATATGTCATTATAGTTTGGAGTTTTGCTTTAGCTATCAATAAAAAAGAAAAACTGAATCATACCATTTGAGCTTCTTTCTTTTCTTAAGAAATATGAACAAATTTGAAATATTTGCATTCCATATATTTTAGCTGTATTGTTCTTTGTTATTAAGGTAAGAACTTCTAGGAAGAAGAAAGGAGAGACATTATGTTAGAAATATAATATAATATAATCAAAAGATGAATACTATATAAATATAATATATAAAATTTTAAAAGATGACAACCACCCAAATAACTTCTTATTTATCATAATATAATATTTTTGTAGAGTGCTTTTTTATTAGATAAAAATAATTACGTGTGGTAGTCAGAATATTATGTTATAGCATCACATAAGATATTCTAATAATACTATATGTGGAAAAAAGTATTGAGATGATATTAGGACCAAAAGACATTTGTTTAATTGTGTCAGAATTCATTTTAACACCACAAGAATAGTATGTGTTTTTCAATTTTCACTCACTGCACAAAGCATTAGATAAAAGAAGATTTCAGTAATAGCATTTCATTTTGAGTCTTACCAATCCTTTTAGTTCTGGCATAACAAAAAGGCTATTAGCTTTCACTTGCTGTGCTGAATTTTCATGATTTTTGACAGTCTTCACTGAAACACTCAAAGAAATGAGACTTGCCATCGAATAACATAAGATTTCATTAAATTTACCAGCATTAAAAAAAAAGCTGTTTCTGTCTCTTAACACTTTGTCTTTTTTCTAATCCTCTTCCCAGGACCTACATAAAAGGCAATAAAATGTTTATTTTTGTGTGTTCAAATGGTTCTTCATAATCAAAAACATTGTCAAGTCTTAACTTTAGAATTATTGCATTTATGAACATCAAATAGGCACAAAATTATTTTTTTAAATCAAAGTTTTCTATTAGGTAATGTGCATGGTATTTTGTAACATTTATAAAGATATAATATCCAGTTTAAATTTTACCACAAAAGTAAATGGGACAAATAATAGTATCATTTTCATAGTTAAAGAGATGGCCTATGAAAATGTAAACATCTTTCTCCAAATGATGTGCTAGTGAGTATCTAAGATATTAACAACTCCAAATATTGTAAAACTTTCATTTGTATTATACTGTACTGCTTAAAAAGGAACATGTGTTTTGTTATCTTTGGTAACTTGAACTGGTTATCAACACAATGTTACTGAATAAACCTTAAATTAAACACACGATGAAAGTGTGAACAAATTCTTATTTTCGCAAATTTGAGAACATGCTTTGGGAAAAAATAATGTCCATAACATTGCTTGTTATAACCTTGCTTTCCAGACTCTCTGGGAGTAAAAAATGTATACTTAAAATTACTGAAGAAATGAAATCTTCTTTTTCTGCAATTCAGCATTATATTAGGTTATGAAAAGATATTTGAAAACATGAAAAATAAAAGTACAGCATAAGCAGAAAGAAATTAAGGATCACGTAATACTTATAAAAAATAATACATGTAAACAATTTTATTGTGAAACCGTTTAAAACTATTAAATGATGTAAAAGACAAAATGCACAGTTATGTTTTCCGTACCAACTTCAAGAAGCACTCATAAAAACAATAATTTTTTCATATGGAGGTAATCGGAGGCTTGCTGTTTTTACTATTCCCATTTTATAGAGGAAGAACACAAAGCCTCATATTGTTTAACCATGTCATGGACCCAATTCCAAGAGAATAAAAAAAAAATCAGCATCAAGGTTATGCTAAGCAAATACAATAATGAGGAAGCACAGCAAATGCTCACCAGGGACTGTACACATAATTTTCTTTTGGCTAGCAAAGTAGGATCTAATATATAAGCCAATAAAAAGTGGATAATTATATGACTAGGAGGGCCTAAAATAGAATCAAGTCAATGAGAAACAAGACCCAATGCTTGTTTAAATCTAGAGGAAGCTAAATTAATTCAATCTATAGATATTTATTTTGTTACCACATTAGAAAATACATACCTTCTATGAAAAAGGACACATTTTACTTAATTTTTATTACATAACTGAAAAAATAACAGTATACTGAGGCAGAGGCCAACCAAATATGTTTTATAAAATACAATGTCAAGTATATTGAGACATTAATTACACTATATTTTCTGACCACTGCATTAAAATAGGATTATTTTATTGTTGCAGAGCTTCTTATTAATAAGAAAATTAAACAAGATATATCAAAGAGACTTCCAATCATAGAGTATTGTATCAATACTAGTTATATATGTTGTTGTCTTTAACATATGCCTGGATCTCCTCAAAACACCAGGCAGAGTAATTAGAATATAAAATGAAACAACCCAGGGTAATATCATCAGTAAAACCAGATGACAAGTAACAACATAAAACTCAGAATACAGGAGTCATTAGCTCAACCCTTAGCAGCATGGGGCAGCACCAGACAGGGTTAATGTCAAGTAATAAAATGTATATGAAAGGAAGTGTTGAAAGGTCTAAAAATCAACAGATTAAATTCAGAAAAGGCCATGCACACTGATAAAAATACTGGGAACAAATATAATTTAATCAATGAGGAGAGAGAGAGAGAGAGAGAGAGAGAGAGAGAGAGAGAGAGAGAGAGAGAGAGAGAATAATCTGGTTGAAGGTGAGAAGAGATAAAGACAATAATTTTCAGAAAATTATTTTCAGAAATAAAGATTTACTTAGAAGGAATATAAAATCACATAAAATGATGCAAAACAGTAAATGATATAAAGAAGAAAATTATGAGTGAAAATGTAAACCAGAAATGAAAAGATGATAAATATTTGAAAAGAAAATCTAAAATATAGAACTTGGATAAGGAAGAGCAAGCCATATGCAATGGTTTCTTTTTTACTAAAGAGGAAAATTGAAGTCAAGAGAAAATATCAATTATTTGAGCATGGGGATAAAAGGTAGAAAAGTTATATTGGCAACAGATTTCTTTACAGCAACATTTCATATAGGAAGATAATGAAAAATATTGCTAATGATTATGAAAAAGTGGTAGAGAAATGATATTTTATTCATTCAAAGTGTGTATCATATCTAAGGAACACAGAGCATAAAGGACATTTGGGAATACATTTCCTATGATCACTTTCTGAGAAATGTCTTAGCTCCTGACAACAAACAGTAAGTTCATTAGGTTACTGCTCAGTAGGAGAGTTGTAATTTAAATGGCTTTATAAGGATGGAGTCTATTTATTATAGCATGAAGTTTATGGGTAAGTATTAAATATGTTAAATTTAGAATGAAGACTAAGAAATGGAGATAAAAGTAACAAAGTATTATGCCACTATTAAATATGCTAAAACACAGAAATTATACAACTCATAACAAATTGAAGAGAAATATGAGTGAAGGGAACATTAATAAATATCTCAAGAATATCTAATTATCATTGAAAGGATAGTGAATAAAAGTAAATGCTAGGCAAGCCCAGCCGGTGTGCTCAGCGGTTAAGTGTCTACCTATGAACCAGGAGGTCACAGTTCAATTCCCGGTCAGGGCACATGCCTGGGTTGTGGGCTCCATCCCCAGTGTGGGGCATGCAGGAGGCAGCTGGTCAATGATTCTCTCATAATTGACTAGAGGCCCAGCACACCACATTCATGCACTGTGTGGGGGGTGGGGGGGGTGGGGGGGGGGCATCCCTCAGCCCAGCCTATGCCCTTTAGCAGTCCGGGAGCCCTTGGGGGATGTCCTGCTCCCTGCGGGGAGTGGGCCTAAGCCACAGTCGAACATCCTTACCGCTATCACAGAGGCAGAAGGGGCTCCCGCCACCTCCGCTGCACTCGCCAGCCATCAGCCAGGCTTGTGGCTGAGCAGTGCTCCCTCTGTGGGAGCACATTGACCACAAGGGACAGCTCTTGCCTTGAGTGTTTGCCCCCTGGTGGTCAGTGCGCGTCATAGCGACCAGTCGTTCCTCAGTTTGGTTGATTTGCATATTACTTACCCTTTCATTATGTAGAATGTTGCTATCTCTCCCTCTCCCTTTCTCTCTGAAATCAATCAGATTATATATAAAGATATAAATGGGCTTACCTTATCATTAAGTTAAATATATTCAGATTGGCTAATTAAGCAGAATCAAATCCATTCTATGTGCAAGAGAGATACCTAGACAAAACAATTTAGAAAGGTTTACATTAAGAGAAAGACCAACTATTACTCTTGTCTGATAACAAGATTGTGAAGCAAGTGCCATAATTTTGCTTGAGACATAGTAGAATTTAGGACAAAATATATGTAACAAATATATGTAAGGAAAGGCAATGTATTATGCTGTCATCAGCAAGAAACCTATTAAATTGGTTTAGCTAGGATCCCCCTACCTTTGGTATCTCCTCTTAATTATTTCCCAACCAATGAATTCCACACTGCTTTTTGGCCATAAAATTACACATTTTTGTTTTTGTTTTTGGAGTTGAGCTAATTTCTATACTGAAGTTCCATTTACCGTTTTACAATAGTATCTGAATAAAACCTATCTCTACCACTTTATTGTCTGGCTCTAGTTCTCTCTGACATCAATCTTTAATAATCAATTTTAGGGAGGGAAAGAGTCTTTTAGATGCAAGAGTCTTCTGTCCTAGAATGGAGATGATAATGATGCCTTTGATAATGATAATGGCAATGGTAATGAAAAGAAGTGAATTCACTAGAGATATAATACTTTGGGAAAATAAATAACTGGACTATCAATTTTTCTTTGTTGTTGTTGGTTTGTGTTTGTTTGTTTGTTTTTTGCATGAGAGAAATGAAAGGTGGTGATTAAACAACACTAAGTCTAAACCATAGAGAACAGAGATAGAAATGAAATTGTGAGCGTTATCAACAAAAATGAGGCATTTAAAATAATGATTTTAATCACCTAAGCTGAGTTTAGACAATAAAAATTAATACAAAGTTAACTAAGAAAACAAACCTGTCAACGTTGAGCTAAGAATACAGTTGTGAGTGGTAAGAAGAAATTGAAAAATAAGTATATTTTTAGGGAAATGCATAAAGGAGAATGTTTTAAAGAAGAGGAAGTTGTCAATTATTTGAAATGCTGTGGAGACTTTGGGAAATGTGAAGTGCCCATATAGAAAGTTATTGGTGGTCATTAAAAGAACACTTCCTTTAAAATTATGATTGAGGAACCAGATTAAAATGAGATAATATGGGTCCTTAATTCCAGAATTATGGCAAAGTATAGAACCTAAAAATTCTCATTAGAAACAGAGAAGCGCAGCATAAACTATAACAACCATCCATTTAAACACATATTAAAGGATTTCAGGTTCAGGCCATGATAGAGTAGCACAGAGTGCACAGGCCAGCACACGGAAGACGGCTATAAAAGCTGAGCAAAATATATCAGACAATTGTTTGAAGGCATTGGAGACCAACCAACCCACACAGGGCTTGATTTATGATTAAGAGGAAATAAGCCCACAAGATAAATTACATTCCCAGATTTCTTTTTCCTGACGGTACTTCCCAAACACTGATGTGCAAGAGACCACAAGTAGAAAATGAAACTTTCCCACGTTGAGGAGACAGGGATTAGAGTCTGAGATGCCCAGTGTGTCTGAGACTCAAGGGACAAATTTCCACAGAAAAGCTAACCACAGAGAAAAACAAAGACAAAATTCTGCAAACAAGTCCACCTAAGTGTGGCCAACTTCAAAGATGTACATGCACAAGGTGAGACTGAAGAAGCACTATGGAAAGTTTTATTGTGGCACAGCAACATCATTACTTTTCCATATTGTCTACAGCTGGTTATGCACCACAAGGGTAGATGGCACACACAGTCTAAAATACTTAGTGGCTGGCCCATCCGAGAAAGGTTTCTGAACTACCACCCTAGTTAATCTCACATTCAATGTCATTTGTGAATCAGTTTTGCTTTGTGAGGTCATGTCTGATTTCCTTTCTAATGGCAATAATTGTTATTGCCTCTAGACAGAAGACTCCAATTATTTTAAGATTTCATTATTAGGAATGGTATACTTAATTAAGCCATAGTCATTACTTTGAGTATAATTAATTAGTGCAGGTATATTAATTTTATATAATTAATAGGCAGATAGGTTAATGCTCTGTAGGATAGTTATAATTTAAATGGCTTTATAGAATTTAAGAATGGAGTCTGTTATTAATTATATCTTACATTCATTACCTAGCTCATATGATATAGCTCTCATGTAGTACATTATTTATGCTGTTGGTAAATTATTTTACATATAATAGTAGGATGAGAGAGGATTCACGGTAATTAACGTAGAATCCATGAATATGTTCCTGAGAGAGTGATGGAAAAGACAAATCTATGCCATTAATTTTTTTAAAAAATCTCACCAAAATATGTAAAGGTGTTTCTTTCTCAGTCAAGGCTACAAAATAGGTGCTATGCCCTACAGAATTAAATATTTGAAGCTTTGAAATTCCATATAAAGAAACTAGAGACATGGTTTTACTTAAATGGTGTTTGACTAAGGAGATGTATAAATTCATATGTAACTATAAGTGAGAGTGGAAAGGACCCAGATAAAACAGTAGAACAGACTCTTGCCAATGACCTTTTCTGTAATGTTAGCAACTTTTTTATGATCTATTATTACTGTTTTGCCTTTACTTTCCCAAGTCCCTAAATATTAATTCAATGGGACAGAAGCTTCAGCTATAGTTCCAATTTAATTTTCCTGCTCAGGATATGCAGTGCAGTTAATTAGAATCATATAATCTTAGGGCACAAAGGATCCGTAGAGATTGTCTAATCCTGTTCTCTCATTTATTCGTGTGGAAATGGGTTTAGCAATCGTACTAAGGTCACACACATTTTAAAAACACAGAGAGAGTCGTTATGATAAAATTAAAATTATAAAGCTTAACTGGTATTAATTTATTTGTGAATATGTGTAAGGAAATATTAAATCTTTCAACATTATTTTTTCCTTATGGCATGTTTCTGGTAAGTTTAATGAGTCCAGAACAATATTTTTCAATATTTCAAACTTTAGTTTATCATCTAAATGTTATAATAATAATACAGACTTTATAAGTGTCAGGGGCTCTCTACAGTAGAAATTATTAACTATAAAAAAGTGAAAACCATAGGTCCTTAGAGTTGTATCAAATTCTCAAAATGCATGCGCACAGACTGAAAGTATCTCCTTGCCAAAGGGACACTGGTGATACCCCATAATATGACTGACCATTTTGGTTAAAACAAAAGTCATTGATTTATAAATAATAATTAAATGCCTGAATTATTTATAAATATTAAAATGTATTTAATTCAATAGAAGATTAGGTAATTCTTCCATATAACTGTAATATTTTTACAATAAAATGCATCAAAGTTAACACTTCACTTCTGATGTAAACTGTACTGATAGTCTGGGGACCTCTAACTTTGATGGCTTATCAAAAGTACTCACGCCGGTTTGACTCAGTGATAGAGCTTCAGCCTGTGGATCGAAGGGTCCGGTTCGACTCCAGTCAAGGGCTTGTACCTCCATTGCAGCCTCCTCCCTGGCCCAGGTCCTGCTAGGGCTTGTGCAGAAGGCAACCAATCAATGTGTTTCTCTCACATCGGTATTTCACTCTGTCTTTCCCTCTCTCTTCCAGTCTCTCTAAAAATCAATGGAAAAATATCCTCGAGTGAGGATGTAAAAAAAAAAAAAAGTACTCACAAAACTCATCAGGTTATTCTCATCACCAACTTTTATTACAGCAAAAGAGACAGAGTAAAAGCAGTTATAATCCTTTTTTAGTGACTACTAAAGCAAATGATGTATTTTCTGTTTTTATATATATTGCATATTACCTAGAAACATAACTTAAGCATATTAAAAGTTTATATGTTCTACTCCCAGGATCACACATGAATGGCGCAATGATTCAACATGAATGCATGAACCTTGAATTGTGAAGAATAAAAATTGTAAAATAATATAAAAATTTTTTTCCTGGAAATTTGCATCTTTAGCAAAGCCACACAAGGCTGAAGGGAATGAGAATTCCATTATGTGATCCCAGTGCCTATAAAGTTCATCAGTTCTGCTAATGACAGCCTAAATCTTCCTGGCCCTCTCTCCTTCTTATGACTTGGTTTTTCACCTGGTCATTCAATATGAAAGCCTATCAGTATGTTTCCAATAAACTCCATTTTGTTTAAGTTAGTCAATGTTATTTTCTATTGCTAGGAAATAAAGAACTTTAGTAACAAAAATATGTCAAGCATAGAGTAGGTTTCATATATTATTCCTAATGGAAAATACAAAAAATAAATCATTTTGTCAGTGAACTTAATAAAATGTCTGTCTGATGGAATAAAAAATCAGTGCAAAAAGGAAAAGAAAAACATCCTAAAGAGGTGAATGCTAATTGACTCTGAAAGTAATTGATTGACAATTTCAGATTTGATTAGAAGACAATTAGAAATCTATTTCAATAGCTTGCAAGAAATAGTGAGACAAAATTGACAAAACTGGGATTAAATTGCACCTAACTGAAAATTTGAAGAAATCAAAACAAATTAAAATGACATTTTAGGTTGTGAATATTCAAACTTCTATTATAGAATATTGAAATAATAATATGGTGTAAAAAATATTTGTAGTCCTTCAATACTGTGTATAAAACACCCCTGGTAATTAAATATTAAAAAAATAAGATAGCAGTAGTCTAAAGCCTGAATATAATCCAAGAGCTTTTGGTACTCTTGAGGAAGTAATTTGGACAATTGGAACAGGCAAACTAATAAAACATATCATTAGAAAAATATTCAGTATTTTAAAGTATAAAGGAATACAGTGATTATAGCTCACAAATTGCTCCAAGCAAAGGTTTCCTTTTTTTTTTAATTACTATTATATTATGATGTGTCTTGGTGTGGGCCTCTTTGAGTTCCTCTTGTTTGGGACTTTGCACTTACTAGACTTCTTTCACCAGGTAGGGGTAGTTTTCTGTCATTTCTTCAAATAGGTTTTCAATATCTTGCTTTCTCTTTCTCCTTCTGGCACCCCCATAATATGGATGTTGGTATGCTCGACGTTGTCCCAGAGGCTCCTTAACACTATCTTTATATTTTTGAACCTAAATCCAAATTACTCTACCCAGCAAAGCTATCATTTAGAATTGAATGTCAGATAAAAAGCTTCATGGATAAGAAAAAGCTAAAGGAGTTCATTACCATCAAACCAATATCACATGAAATGCTGAAGGGTATTCTTTAAGAAGAGGAAGAAGGAGAGGAAGAAGAAGGAGGAGGAAGAGGAGGAGGAGGAGGAGGAGGAGGAGGAGGAGGAGGAGGAGGAGGAGGAAGAGGAGGAGAAGAAGGGGGAGGGGGAGGGGGGAGAGGGAGGAGAAGAAGGGGGAGGGGAGGGGGAGGGGGAGGGGAAAGAGGAAAAGGAGAAGAAGAAGAAGAAGAAGAAGAAGAAGAAGAAGAAGAAGAAGAAGAAGAAGAAGAAGAAGAAGAAGAAGAAGAAGAGGAAGAAGAAATATGAACAATAAAATGGCAATAAATAAATATCTATCAACAATTGAATCTAAAAATCAAAAAAAATGAACAAGGAATCTAATGAACAAAATAAACTGATGAATGAAATAGAACCAAAGGCATGGGAACATGGAACAGACTAAGGAATCTTCAGAAGCAAGGGGAGAGATGGGGGCCAGGAAGAGATAAACCAAAGATCGTCTATGCATATGTGAATTACCTATGGACACAGACAATAGGGTGGTGAAGGCCTGGAGTGGGGTGAGAACCTGGTGGAGGGGAGCAATGGGGGGGAAACAGGTAATACTCTCAACAATAGAGATTTTTTTTAAACAAAATAAATAAAAATAAGATACCTATAGATATTTTGCAAAATCAAAATTTAGAGAAAAGTCATACATTAAGATGCAAAAAAATGGCAATTTAAGTATGAAAAAATATTATAGGGTGTGGCAAAATAGATTTATAGTTGTGAGTATGAGAAACACAGGGTTAATTCTTGTGTTGTTATTTATCAATTTTTGTGTTATTTTCACATGAAAAACTATAAACATAATTTTACTCCACCCTGTACAGTGACCCCAGACTCCTCTTTGTAGAATAGCAAATGTCAGAATTCAGATAGCGATTATTTAGAGATACTGAAGGAGAAATGTGTTACTTCTTTGGAAATCCTTAGAATTTCACTCTCAGCCTCACTTGTGTATACGTGCAAACAATATAAAGTTATTCTCAGATAATCAAAGGTTTAGCATATCTACCCATCAAGCCCATCCTGAATATGGGCTTAAAGGTAACATGAAGATTCCTAAGATAACCAATAAATTTAAAAAGCTTGTGAAATAACTCTTTTTATAAGGTTACAGGCAGTACATTTTGAATTCCAAAAAGTAATACAAATGCCAAATAAGAGATATAAGTACGGTTGCAAACTATTCTCAGTATAAGAATTTCTTGGCAGGGAAATTGTTAAATATTAAATGGTAAATTAAAAAATATATATCCACAAAGAAGTACCATATGAGATAGGGGAATATGGTAATAAAGATGTTCAGAGTTCCTTGTTTTATATAAGAGCGTAATTTTGTTCTTGGCTTTGATAACAGAAAGTTATACAGGCATACCTTGGAGAAATTGTGGGTTCAGTTCCAGACCACCACAATAAAGCAAATATCTCAATATAAAGTAAGTCACATGAGTTATTTTATAATATTCTATATTTTGCATGTAAAAGTTATGTTTATACCAACTCTACTTTAGTCTATTAAGTATGCAATAGCATTATATCTAAAACAAGCAATGTACATGCCCTAATTAAAAAAATGCTTCATTGCTAAAAATGCTAACCATCATCTGAGCTTTCAGTAAGTCATAATATTTCTACTGGTGGAGGGTCTTGCCTCAATGTTGATTGAAAACACAGTATTGTTAAAACACAATAAAATGAAGTGCAATAAAACAAGGTAAGCCTATACATTGCTAAATATGTGTTTTTAAAATTAAAGAGTCGCCCTAGCCGGCATGGCTCAGTGGATAGAGCATCAGTCTGTGGACTGAAGGATCGCAGGTTCAATTCCGGTCAGGGCCATATGCCTGGGTTGCGGGCTTGATTCCCAGTGGGATGCAGCCAATCGGTGATTCTCTCTCATCATTAAAGTTTCTATCTCTCTCTCCCTCGCCCTTCCTCTCTGAAATAAATAAAAATATATTTAAAAAATTAAAGAGTCAACACATAGATGATATATCTCTTACAATGTGTTCCACACTGCTTCAACTGGAGATTCACAATGTGTACTTTTATACAGAAGGCTTGAAGAATTCTTACAACAAGGAAAACAATTTAAATGTACTTAATCCAGTGTTTTAGCAATGTATTTGACTGTATGATTCATGTTATTGGTTGAAAACAATATAAATTATTTGTAGTTTTAAGCAGGCAAAAATAAATGTATTAAGAAGCGTTAAGAGAGCTCTTCGAATGGACCAAAATATCAGGAGAACAAGGCTTAGGCAGGAGTCAGAGAGCAAGCCAGAGCCAATAACAGGAGAAGGAGGGAGATCTGTTTCTGATGTGGCCTTTAGCCCATCAGCCATGGTCCCTGGCCACTGACCACAGCCAGCATAGCACACAGGTACACTCATTTCCAGTAATGCTGCTGGGCTGTGCCTTACCCTGTCACTTGCTGCTTCAACTTGGGCATTCAAAAATCTCTCTGATTGCCATGAATAATTCCAGACTTTGTGCCTGTTTCTTGCCTCTGAAAGTTAGGAGTCCCAGGAGTAAGAGGTTAACCAACTATACTTAAGTCTCTGGTTCACATTTTAGCCTCCAGATGGTGGAAAGAGGAAACTCTGCTCACAAACAGCTTCAAAAAGGAGGGGCCTGTTTTGGGATTTTCATATAAAAGGTCATTGAAGTCTATGCATGTGGTCACAAATGACAGGATTTCCTTCTTTCTCGTGGCTTAATACTTAAGCAGGTTCCATGTCAATTAGAGCTCAATAAACTGTAAAAAGGAAAAAAGGAAGAGCATTCTCCTGAAAGAACATACATTCTCCGTTAGGCAAAAATTGCACTTATTAACACACACAATGAAAGCTGTTGCTTTTTCCTCATTTCCTTCTCTACAATAGGTAATAGTTGATCCTTAACTCTCCTTTTCTTCACTAACCATTTCACGTTTGCTTTACCTAGAGATAGACATTTTGGTCATTTTGATCACAAACACACCTTTATTTCAGAACTTTTATAGTGCTCCCTGCTTTCTACTAACTTGTAACATTTGAGTAATACCTGCAAAAATTTACTGGAACTGTAATCCACTGAGTTTCCCCACCACACACACACACACACACACACACACACACACACACACACAATCAAAGAAATTATACGAGGGAGGTAGGGAGAACATTTATATCTTGGTGTTTGTCAAAACACCATAAACTGTGTATATGAGCATAACCAAATACAAATGGTCCCGCATGGTGAAGTTGTTGGTTCTCATAATAATAAAAACCAGAAGCTATGGGTAGTAGCACAGAGATGCAACTTTAAAATTGTACATGTCTTTAAAGTTGTTTGGACAGAGCTACCTCTGAATAGCTTATAAAGCACCAGAGCTTTGCATCACATGCAAACATACCTGCATGCACATGCACACGCACTCAGACACATACATAGTTCCTATGCTTATTATGCCTCTTTTATTCTCCCTGGGTATATAGGTCCCTGGTAAATTCTGTAAGAGTTCCCAGCCTGCCCCAGCTCAGTTAACAGAAACCTTAGAAAAGGCTTTTACGATGTTTGCATTAAAGCAAACAGCAATAACATATGCCTGTGCTGACATTTCAGGGCTCACCATGTAAATCCAGGCATTGGCCATGTCTTCTCAGTCAGGACCATCCTTGCAGATCTGAGATTTCTTTATATATATATATATATATATATATATATATATATATAATTGATTTTTTTACAGAGAGGAAGGGAGAGGGATAGAGAGATAGAAACATCAATGAGAGAGAAACATCGATCAGCTGCCTCCTGCACACTCCCTACTGGGTATGTGCTCGCAACCAAGGTACATGCCCTTGACCAGAATCGAACCTGGGACCCTTGAGTCTGCAGGCTGACGCTCTATCCACTGAGCCAAACTGGTTAGGGCTGAGAAGATTTCTTAAGCAACTGCTTCTTTATGAAGGGTTGGAGCTCAAAAGATATATAGAAAGACAAAAGTGTGTGTCTATATAGAATGCCACTTCTGATATATTCAATTAAATTACATTATAACACAAACTAAAAACACTTTTAAGCTAAGAAAGGAGATAAAAGGGAGACTGTTACTGATTTCTTGGGAATATTATGCAATGAGAAAGTGAGATAACCTCCAAACTAAGAAAAAGTCATGGAAGTGATATGAATGACTATTCTTATTTCCTAATATAGAAATTTTCTTTCCAAACTCAGCCCTAGGGCTTTACGACTTTTTTTCTTGGAAATTTTATATTTGTCTTGTTCCATTTAAATTAGTATGTGCTTATAGTGATACTAGAGCAGCTGTGGGCAAACTACGGCCCGCGGGCCGGATCCAGCCCGTTTGAAATGAATAAAACTAAAAAAAAAAAAGACCGTACCCTTTAATGTAATGATGTTTACTTTGAATTTATATTAGTTCACACAAACACTCCACCCATGCTTTTTTTCAAGCCCTCCGGTCCAGTTTAAGAACCCATTGTGGCCTTCGAGTCAAAAAGTTTGCCCACTCCTGTACTAGAGGCTCAGTGCACGAAATTTGTGCACTGGAGGGGGGGGGGTGATGTCCCTCAGCCCAGCCTGCACACTCTCCAATCTGGGACCCTTCAGGGGATGTTCGGCTGCCGGTTTAGGCCTGATCCCTGTGGATGTCCGACTGCTGGTTTATGCCTAAACCAGACAGATCCCTCTCACAATCTGGGACTGCTGGCTTCCAACCGCTCGCCTTCCTGCCTGACTGATTGTCCCTAATTGCTTCTGCCTGCCAGTCTGATCACTCCCTAACCACTTCCCTGCCAGCCTGATCGACACCTAACTGCTCCCCTGCCATCCTGGTCGCCCCTAACTGCCCTCCCTTCCTGGCCATTTTGTGCCCACATGGGGGCAGCCATCTTGTGTGATGGTGTAATGGTCAATTTGCATATTACATCTTTATTATATAGGATATATTATACCACCCATTCTATTAAAAAATTATATTTAAATACATTTGGAAAACGTTTATATACATACTTTTAAACATAGATCTGCAATTAAATTTTATTTTTACTTTGAGTTCCACAACTACCCACTGATTGAAAATAGGATTTTCCTATATATACTCATATGGCTGCATATATATATATATATATATATATATATATATATATATATTTGATGAAAATGTCAATAACTAATAACCAATTAATCTCATGTTAATTGTATCCCCTTAGAAAAAATAATTTTAAAGGTAGATTGAAAAGAGTTTTAAAGAAGCAAGTATGGTATTCAGCAATAGTTTACATTAATTTAGAGAATTAGAGAATAAATCATAGGAAAATTTATAGTATAACTGCTATTTTAATTTGTAGGACCTCCTTTTTAACATATTATTAAATATATTATAAAAAAATTAATTCATGTTATATAAAGTTAGCAGATACATTACAAATTCAAGCCAAATATTGACAATTGAAGTTTTATAAAGAAAGAATTGCTGAAACCGGTTTGGCTCAGTGGATAGAGCGTTGGCCTGCACACTGAAAGGTCCCAGGTTCGATTCCGGTCAAGGGCATGTAACATCCTTGGTTGCGGGCACATTCCCAGTGGAAGATGTGCAGGAGGCAGCTGATCGATGTTTCTCTCTCATCGATGTTTCTAACTCTCTATCTCTCTCCCTTCCTCTCTGTAAAAAATCAATAAAATATATTTTTTTAAAAAAAGAAAGAATTCATATTGTATACTACCTCCTCCTATAAAGCTGTGAACTATTTTCAGACCTCACCAAGTTCTGATGAATAAGTGTATACTAGGAAAAGATTAGTTTTTTCTTGTGTGGCCAATATGTAAAATTACTACACAGATATCTAGAGTACTCCTACCCACTCAACTATGACCCAATGAATTGCTCTGAATTATAAATCAGATCCTCCAGACCAGTATCTTTTCAACTGCACTGCTTTTCAATACTTTCATTAACGCTGTAGAGCACCTGCTCATGCCTGGAAACAAGGGACCAGAAGATTCTGGCTCCCCGGGCTTCACCTGATTGCCTAACAGCTATGAGGATCAGACACCTCTCCTGAGCACACCTTCCCGCCAGTGTGCTACTGCAGGGAGCTCGGTTTGGTTTTAAGCCACCGATAAACCTGTCAAGTCATATGTGAGACCAGGAAGGTCAAAATGCTTTCAAATCAGGCAACTAAATGCTGACTCTTAATTGTTTTAGCAATAAAGACATGATCACATCATGCCTTGAAGAAGCAAGTGTTTCATATTAAGGATTTTTTTTTCTTTGTTTGTATTTTTGCTGATAAAAACAACTGGTGCGGCATGATTTGTTATTCACATGTGGAAAAGAAGACAAAATATATATGTTCCAGTAATGGAACACAAGTCCTATCTCCTGAGTCTAATTAGGCCAGCTCAGGTCACCTGCCTGCCATGAACCAGTAGCAGCCTGGAAGCAACGCCATGAACTGTAAGAATGTAAGCCTGGTTTCCTATGGAGTCTCTGAGCTAACCAAGGGAAAGTGTTCCCCATGGTTGGCTGAACACACATGTCCACCGCTGCCCCTGGGGATGGGGTGAAATTCCCCTGGTCTTCCTGGGCTGCGTGGGAGAGGAGTGGTTACTCGCATCATATCAGGATTCCATCTAGAAGAAGTAAAGATGAATGGATCGATGGGTGGGCCATTAACAGTGCTCATCACTACAAGATGAAAGGCAATACCTTATTGCTTCCATTGTGTGCCTTGGAAATAGAACACATCAACTTCTTATTTTGTTTAGATATTTTCTGAAAACATTTAACAAACAAAACCTCTTGCAGATAATCTGTATCCTTGCTTCTCTACACTAGATGCCTCTATGACTATTTTTTAAACTAAGTTTTTCTTATAAAATTATCATTTTGCAACTTCAAACACATGAAGCTATTATATTGTTTCCTTGAATGGTATTTCTTTTCTATTCTTTTCTTTTCAATCTAAAACATATCCCCCAAATAGTGACCTTCATAAACTTGTGACTTGTTGAATATGTTGTCTTTATTAACATTACAGTTTCCTGCACAATTTAAACCGAAATATAAACTATTTATAAATAAAGGGTAATATTGTTTCAACTTAACCTTGAAAAAGTAGAGGGAAAATTGAGAGTCTCAGACCAATAGCAGCCAAAGGAAACAGTAATCTTCATGCCAGCCTGGCAGACACAATCTACATGGAACTTAATCAAAATAAGATTAAAAGTCCATAGCAATTTCCTTGAGTGGCCAGTCAGATATTGCCAGTACAGTCACCAACCACTCTGCCCCTGGGGCCTATTTCAGAAATAAATTGGTTCGTAGATGAGCTGATGCAGAAGAAGGAAAAAAAAAAAAAGATTTTCTTGAGACTGTAACCTAAATATCATCAAGTAATATGAGAACACTTCAAAGTCTTTTTATTCTAAAATGTTATTTTTTTCTGCTTTATGTCTTCTTATATTTATTATTATTATATTAAATATTAGTTTACGTAGCCTATTATTTGATTTTGTATAAGATTTAATATATGGCACTAAATATTTAATAATATAGCAACAGCAGTCACACCTGGGCAATTGTTCAATGGAAAATTCTATTTCATTATTAGAAGATTTGCATAATTATTTTACTAATATTTCTGAGCATTCATAAACATTGTATAATGCTAGCGTAATCTGAAAGAGGCACCATTAACCCATAAACCTTAAAAAGAAACTTTCAGTCTGAGGAATATTTCTAGGCACATACTACAATAAGAGGTAAAACACTTTAAAAACTATTGTGTCACTGAAATTTCATATATGAGTGGAAGGTCCCACTCATATTAAAAGTAATTGATCCATGATGGTTGCCAGAGGGGCAAGAGGCAGCCAATCAATGATTCTCTCTCATCATTGATGTTTCTCCCTCTCTCTCTCCCTCTCCCTTCCTCTCTCTGAAATAAATGAAAAACATATTAAAAATATTTTTAGTCAAATAAAGGAAAAGCAGTATTTTGTTTGTCTTCAATTCTATTTGCAAACTAGTCTTAGTTTAAGTAATATTTGCATATCACCCCATCTCAGAGAGACAATTTTTTCTTCTTTCTGTGAGTCATCGGCACTATGCATTGCACACACCTGGTGTGTCTGGTCTACAGAGGTCAATCATCACATAATAGTTTAATGCTTTTTTGTCTGAGGTTAGTGGGTGCCCTGAGGCGAAATACAGACACAGAATGCCTGGGCTAATCCTCAAATAAAGTTAGATTTCAATTGTATCTTGTATCTTTATTACAATGTGTAGATGCCCAAAGCAAATACAATAGTTTCTTTTTTATCACTGTGACTTGTGTTTACATCTTTAGGTTTAAGTATAACTGAAATGTCTACTTCACTGAGGAAACTTGGGAAAAAATAGACTAAACAATAATTTTCTATAATAACATATTAAAGATTGCTTTGTGAGGCAAAATAGGAATATCAATATAACACCAATTGAATAATAAAATTTTACCAATTGGAATTCCACTCCTAAAGTATTTAAGTTGTTTATGTTAAAAATATTATAATAGCATTAAATTAAAAGCATACACATGTTGGAGGAGAAGTAATAAAAAATAACTTCAGCCCTAACCGGTTTGGCTCAGTGGATAGAGTGTCGGCCTGCGGACTGAAGGGTCCCATAGAGCGTCGTCCTGCAGACTGAAGGGTCCCGGGTTCGATTCCGGTCAAGGGCATGTATCTTCATTGCAGGCCCATCCTCAGTAGGGGCTGTGCAGGAGGCAGCTGATCGATGTTCGATGTTCCTCTCTCATCGATGTTTCCAACTCTCTATCCCTCTCTCCTCTGTAAAAAATTAATAAAATATACTTTTTAAAAAATAACTTCAGAGAATAAACTTTTTAAGGACACAGGTAATAAAGATGCAACGTCACTTGTATGATCATTATAAATAAAACACATACTATATATGTGTCATATTTTAACTCAATACATATTCAAAAATAATGTCTTATTTTAATAGACAATTAATGTGATTAGTAGCTTACTATAGTTAAAAATAATTATTGGTTTCAGTCAGACATATTTGGCTCTGGCTTTGTAAATTTCTAGCTACATATACTTGATTGAATTACTTAATTTGAATTTCAGATTTTATTCTTATAAAGTACTAATAATATTGATGTCCTTTAAAATCAATGGGAAGATTATAAAGAGTCTATAAAGTTTGTGGAAGTTATCATCTGTGGACAAATGACTATTTTAGATAGCATTCCCAGGCTGGTTCTTGTTTCAAAAGACATTAAAACCCAAAACATAACAAACACACACACACACACCAGGATTTATTTAAATAAAAATCCCAGTACAGTAATTTTTACTTAGGTTTAATGGTTTGTCACTTAGTCTACTTTATTAAGAATTACTGATTTACAACAGCATAAAATGCAAATTTTGATAATAAATGAGTCTGGTGAGAGAGAGAGAGACTGAATTGACATAACTTTTATTACAGTATCTACACTAATAAAAGAGAAACATGGTAATTGGCGTACGACCCCTACCCTTTTCATTGGCTAATCAGCGAGATATGCAAATTAACTGTCAGCCAAGATGGCGGCCGGCAGCCAGGCAGCTTGAAACTAACATGAGGCTTGCTTGCCTCAGTGACGGAGGAAACCAACGTTCCCCACCTGGGGCTGCAGGCCTCTGAGCGGGCAGTTTAAGAAACTCTGTAACAAATACCACCGGACTTCAGCCAGCAGATTCGCAACATTGTAAACAAAGGCCAGAAACCTGCGGAGACCTAAGAGCTGGAGCCAAGCCTCAAGGTAAAGCTGGCCCAGAATAAAAAAAGAAAAAAGAAAAAAAGGAGCGGTTGGGAACTTCAGTCACTCCCAGCCTGAAAACAGCCCTCAGCCCCTCACCCAGACTGGCCAGGCACCCCAGTGGGGACCCCCACCCTGATCCAGGACACCCTTCAGGGCAAACCAGCCAGCCCCACCCATGCACCAGGCCTCTACCCTATATAGTAAAAGGGTAATATGCCTCCCGGCACCGGGATCAGCGTGACAGGGGGTAGCGCCCAAACCTCCTGATCACCCTGCAGCTCTGTGTGTGACAGGGGGCGGGGCCCCAACCCCCTCAGCAGCCCTGCTCTGTGCCTGATAGGGGGGAGCTCCCCAACCCCCCCCCCCCCACGGGCCCTGCTCTTTGTGTGATGGGGTAGAGCCATAACCTCCCCATCGGCCCTGCCCTGAGTGTGAGAGTGGCGGTGCCCCAACCCCCTGATGGGCCCTGCTCTGTGTGTGATGGGGGCAGCACCCCAACCCCCTGATTAGCCCTGCTCTGTGCGTGACAGGGGGTGGCGCTGCAACCTCCCCATCAACCCTGCCTTGAGTGTGACAGGGGATGGTGCCCCAACCCCCCAATCAGCCCTACCCTGAGTGTGATTGAGGGTGGCATCACAACCTCCCAATCTGCCCTGCTCTGTGCATGAGGGGACGGCGCCCTAACTCCCCAATCGGCCCTGCTCTGAGCCCGACCAGGGGCTGCACCTAGGGATTGGGCCTGCCCTCTGCCACCCGGGAGCAGGCCTAAGCCAGCAGGCCGTTATCTCCCGAGGGGTCCCAGACTTCGAGAGGGCACAGCCGGGCTGAGGGACCCCCCCTCCCCCGCGAGTGCACAAATTTTTGTGCACCGGGCCTCTAGTATTGTTATAATTATCTATCCTATATAATAAGACAGGGATATGCTAATTAGTCCAGATATGCTAATTAGTCACGACCGAATATGCTAATTAGCCAGGACCAGTATGCAAATTGACCATCATTCCAACACACAAGATGGCCACCCCATGTGGTCAAAGATGGCTACCCAATGTGGCCACAATATGGCCTCCACAAGATGGCCTGCAGGGGAAGGCAGTTGGGGGCAATTGGGCTGGGAGGAGAACAGTTAGGCATCGATCAGGCTGGCAGGCGAGCGGTTGGGAGCCAGCAGTCCTGGATTGTGAGAGGGATTGGGCCTAAACGGGCAGTCAGACATCCTTCGAGGGGTCCCAGATTGGAGAGGGTGCAGGCTGGGCTGAGGGACAACAGCCAGTGCACGAATTTTGTGCACCAGGCCTCTAGAGTGTATATATATAAAGAGCCAGGATCCATAACGTCCAGAACAACCAAAGGTTCAACCGAACACTGGACTGCTCGTACAGTAGGTTCGGGTGGGTGGGGTCGGGCAAGCAGGCCGAACTGCTGACCTCTCAGAGAGAGAGTGAGGCAAGGCTGATCAGCAGCTGCCGTGGCTGCTGGTGAGGCCCAGAGAGTAAAGCAGGGTCAAATCCGAAGTCTCCGTGGCAGCTGCTGATCAACCCTTGCCTCTCTCTCTCTCTACAGGCCTCACCAGCAGCCGTGTTTCTCTCTCTCTCCGAGAGGTCAGCAGTTCAGCCCACTCACCAGCAGCCTGGGGTGGCTGCTGATCAGCCCTACCTCTCTGATCATGCCTAGAGATAGGCCTGGAGACACTGACTGGCATAGAAACTTACCAATCAGAACCAAATCTGGGTGAACTGTGAGGAGCCAGTGGCTGCCTAGGAGGCAGAGCTCTTGACACTGACTGGCATAGAAACTGACCAATCAGAACCTAATATGGGTGAACTGCGAAGGCAGAACCTAAAGTGGGGGCTGAGAAGGGGTTTTCAGGACAACAGCTGTTTGGTATAAGCCTTACACTGTAAGGTGTAAGAAAGCAGTTATATTTTTTAATGACCAGTTTGGTGGTATAGAGCATATAGCTGGCTATCAGTCCAGATATAGAGATTATGTATTTTTGTCTGCCAAGAGCATTGCCTCCTGCTGAAAGAATCTTTACCCACCCCCCCCCACCCCCATTTAAGCAATCCTATCCTATATAATCTATGATAATAAAAAGGGTAATATGCTAATTAGATCAGGTCTACTGGCCATCTTCCATATGTCCAACTTTCTTCTGGAGAAAGCCATGGTGGTAGGGGCCAAAGCAGAGGCAGTTAGGGGTGATCAGGCTGGCAGGCAGAGAGGTTAGGGGCGATCAGGCAGGCAGGCAGGTGAGTGGTTAAGAGCCAGCAGTCCCAGATTGTGAGAGGGATGTCCAACTGCCGGAGTGGGATCGGGCCTAAACTGGCAGTCAGATATCCTCCAAGGGGTCCCTGATTGGAGAGGGTACAGGCTGGGCTGAGGGAACTCCGCCCCCCCCCCCCATGCACAAATTGCATGCACTGAGCCACTAGTTATATTATATTGCTAGTTACTACTGTTAGTATCTTATTGTGCCTAAATTATAAATTAAACTTTATCATAAGTATGCATGTATAGAAAAAACCATAGTACATACAGTGTTTGGCACTATCTGTGGTTTCAGGCATCCAGTTGGGTCTTGAATTGTATCCCCTTCAGATAAGAGGGGACTACTGTACAGAATCTATGGACTGTGAACAAAGAAACTTCTATTTCTAAGTTTCTAATTTTCATGTTTTTTATTTCTTAATTTGATTCTATTCTATTGCCTTAAATCATGACTTTAATATTGACTAGGATTTTTATTCAGTGAATTTTATCAAATTAAGAAAGTTTTGCCTTAGCTGGTTTGGCTCAGTGGATAGAGCATCAGCCTGCGGACTAAAGGGCCCCAGGTTTGATTCTGCCCAGGTTGCTGGCTCAATTCCCCAGGAGGGGGTATAGGGAGTGTGCAGGAGATACTGAGTAGCCAGATTAGTATGACAGGACAGATTATTATGACCACCCCATCAGTACAATGAAGTGAATTAGTTATGCAATTAATAAATAATAATAATAATAAGAAGAAGAAGAAGAAGAAGAAGAATAAAACCTTGAGAGTATTTGCTTAGGAAGTTTTCAATATTCAGTATTTTTGGAAATATCAATGAAGTACTGATGGGGTGGTCATAATAATCTGGCCACTCAGTGTATATACACACATATACACAGTTTTATATTTCTTAGTTTGTTAAGGGTTATTTTTTTTAATTATAAACTGAAGTTTGGATTTACTAGTATTAAATAATTTTCTTCATTTTTACATCATCTTAGAGTTTCTTTTTTTTTAAATTTTCATTGCTTGAGTATCATATGTTACAGCAACCTAGATCATTACTGGGATAGATCACCATTGGAATGGGGAAATGTAACCTTCCTGAATTTCAGCGTGTGTTGAAAAAAGCCTTAAAGCCTCTTCACATGTCCTGAGGATTAGCTATGTAGCCATTCATACAGCTAATTGCTCTATATTAAATATAGCAAAACTGAGTTTATAGTTAAAGCCCCACACATGGTTTCTTGGTTAAATGCCACGGTGCCAGAAAGACTGAAGCAGCCACATGTTCCTCAGTATTCATGTTCTTCAATGATGGTAAAGCCACAGTCACACAGATGAATATATCCTAGCTATCTGTTATTCAATGTAGTGCCTATAGTTAAAGTATGGTGTTGTGCAGTTAAAATTCTGTGAAGGGTGGATTGCATGTTAAGTATTCTTGCCACATACACACACAAAAGCAAAACAATGCAAAGAAACTTCTGGAAGTGATGAATGTTTGTTACCTTAATTGTGATGATAGCATCACAGGTGTTTGCATACATCAAAACTCATCCAATTGTATACATTAAATATGTGCAGGTTTATATATCAATATGCTGCCATAAAGCCATAAAAATAGCTTGAAGGTGCATGTTATAGAACAAGAGTAAAGAAGTGTTACCTAATGAACAAAATAAACTGATGAACAAAATAGAACCAGAGGCATGGATACATGGAACAGACTGACAGCTGTCGGAGGGGAAGGGGACAGGGGAGAATGGATGAAAGAAGGTGAAGAGATTAGCCAAAGAACATATAAGCATAACCATGGACGCAGACAACAGTGTGGTCATGGCCAGAGGGAAGGGGGACAGGGCTAGGTGGAGGTCCGCAATGGGGAGGAAAATGAGGCCATCTGTAACAGGGTCAACAATCAAAATAAAGTTAAAAAAGAAGTGCTCTATCTATGTTGCCAAAAAGCAGTGTAAGTAGGGAAACTGGTTATGATGAATATTTTCTTTTATAAAAATCCCTATACCATGTACAGCATGAAGATATTTTTAACTCAAGTTCAACATATTCTCTCTGTTTAGCAAGTTATGATGCCCCCAAATCAAATGTCTTCAGAGTGTAACAGAAATAAAGCATAACAAAAGATGATACAGATAAATACAACAGGAAAGAACACACATTTTTTTGCATCCAAAATAGAAGAAACAATACAGGTAAAGAGATGAATATTTTTAAACAAATGGTAAATTTATAAAGCAGAAATACATGCTGTTTGGGAAAGAAAAAAATGAGTAGGGCTTATATTTTAATTAGCTCAAGTTTAAATTATATTAATCCTCTGAGGGAGTCTTACTTGGGCTGAGAAACTACAGATGAGAGAGGAAGTGTGTTCCTCTGTTTTGACTGTAGGTGGGAAAGAGTTCATTGAGGAATCTAGTAGGAAATCAGTGGCTTCATGATGAGAGTTTGTATTGCTCCAACTCTGGAAAACATACTCAGGATTTGGGTAGAGAAAGTGCAAAAGGGCTTTCCAGAATGAATCAATAATGTTAACATCAATCTACCATGAGTAAGCTTAAATAGAAGTACTTGTTCCGTTTTTAATATTATTCATCAAGTAATTTTATGTTAAATTCTGCCAACCAACTGATCTCCCTCAAGTTAATCACATCCACTTTTGTTTCCCTCATAACCCATGAAGGCAGCTTTTAACTCTGCGTAAAAATCTGATGCAACTTCACCACATTCAGCAGGACAAACACCAGTCAGGTTAGTACACTCCCTTCTTTTTTAGGGGTCTGAAATATCTTTTGTCTAGAAAAAATGTATTATTATACAAAAGATCTATTTGGCAATTTATAGTTCACCTTTTATCTGTTCAATTGTTCCCTCAGTATTCTTAGAATAGAAAAGGGAACCTTTTAAGAATAATAACATGCCAATTACCTTTAATTACCCTCTAGCTCTTTCAGTTAAAAAAAAAAAAAACCCTCTCATTTTAGGTTTCGTTTTTGTTTGAATAGAATATTTCATATCTGAGCCCTTAATGGAAAGGCTTTCTTATTTTCCATGATGTTCTTTTCTATTTAATGTATTCTCTCAATTTAACATATTATTTAAAGTGCTACCCATCTACCTGATCAAGTTGAAAAGATGGAAAAACATACAAGTAAAGCTTATTATCTATTTATATTTTATTCTGATGATGTTTCATTTTCACAATCAAATAAATGTTGACTGTAAAATATATATTTTTAAATCTGGCTGTTCTATATAATACATTTTATCAAAATTGGAATAAAGCAGTGATGTAAGCGAAGTAGAGAATGAATTTTAAATATATTACTTTCCTGATTTATCCTTTTATCCCTGTAAGTAAAATAGTGTAAGAAATAGGGGAAAAAAGCTATTAAATTTGGAGGACTACAAAGGAAAACAAAATAAAATAGAGAAAAGCTGGGAATTTTACCATATTTTTTCATGTTTTATAAATGTATAACCATAGTCCCTAACTTTTATGTTATGCATTTTATTAACAACCAAATAAATAGTAAAAATTTTAGGTTTATAAAGCAATGGCTTTACATGTAAAATACATGTTACTTGATCAATAGAGTAAATGGACAGCAGCTTTCTTGCAGTTAAGTATCCTGTTCATAAATTATTATTTATTTAATTTACAAAAGAATAAAATTCTGAGAGCTTATTGTCTTAGCTCAGGGCGCTATAAAAACGCAAACTGGTTGGCCTAAACAACTGAAATCAATCTCTCATGGTTCTGGAGACTGGGAAGTTCAAGGTCCCCGCTTCTCAGTGAGAACTCACTTCCTGAGGGAACGCCCATTCTGGTTTGTACTCTGTTTATCTTCACATAATGGAGAAAGATCATCTCTCTCTTGTCTCTTGGGATTAAGGTACTAATCCTATTAACCAGAAACTTGTCATGACCCAAATTCCCCACCTCCAAATACCATCTCATTGGGGTTTTAGGATTTTCATATATAAATTTTGGGGACACAAAAATTTATTCATAACATGTATGTAACCAGACTGCAGTCTAAATCCAAGAATTGGCATTTTCTAATATTATGTGTTTTTTTAAATGGCTCTTAGACTGGCATTCTATGCACATCTCATTTTAGGATTAAACTTGCTTCATTGATAGAATGATCTAATGCCACATTGTTCTGGTCCCATTAAGGAGAACTGTTTTACAAATATTCCTAGCTCTGCTCCTCACATAGAAATTCAGCCTGTGCCTACTATGTCTCTTCATGGTGTTACTTATCATTCATTAAGAATGTGCGTGTTTCAGTATGCAAAATAGATTGGTAAGTTATATAGATGAAGGGTGCTGTTTTAAAAAGCAACACAATTACCAGAAGTGTAGGATTTATAAACTATATTAATTGTGGAAAAATAAGAAATAGCTAATGTTATTGTGGTCATACCTAAATGAGTTTTAAAGTAGTGATAGATTATATAAGAAAGTAGAGAAAGGATTCTGACTAGGAAAAAAAATAGACAAATTAGAAAAAAATTGAAATAAAGTGATTTTTAAAAATATATATCTTTATTGTTGAAAATATCACAGATGTCCGCTTTGTTAATTTTTTGTTTTGCTCCCCATTGACCGCCCCTCTTCCCAGCTCCCATCCCTCCCAGGTCTTCACCACACTATTATCTTGGCCAGGGGCTATGAATATATGTATATAAATCCCCTAGTGGTTTACATAAAGTGATTTTATTCAACACTCATGCCAACAATTAGAAAAAGCACAAATTTTGCTTTACCATCTCTATAGAAAAAATATATAGAAAATATGGTAGTGACTTGATGGGTATTACTTAGAAAATTTAAAACAAAATGAGATATTCAGCAAATGTGAAAATACAGTATTTTCTAAGAAATAAAGAGTAAAACCTACTATAACAGTAGCAACTGACACTTAGCAGAATCCAAAACTATTTCCTGCAAAGATGGAGTGAAAGAAATGATTGAACATTCAAGTAAAATCAAGGCACTAGGAAGGAATCTTGATGAGACAGACTGGAATATGCCTGGACTACATCTGTGTAGCTGTATCCCCTACATAAACTCTTTCCTGAACTCTCCTAACAAAATTAAATATATCAACCAAATAGTTGTGCCTGTCTTTGTTTATTATTAAGTACTTTCACAATCTCAAATGTGTGTAAAGAAAGGAAAGAACCCTGATAATAGGTTTTTTCATTAATAGTATAGATTACATTTCAATTCCTGATCAAAGTGACATAGTCCTATATAATAAAAGGCTAATATGTAAATTGACTGAACAGTAGAACAACTGGTTGCTATGATGCACATTGACCACCAGGGGGCAGACGCTCAATGCAGGAGCTGCCTCCTGGTGGTCAGTGTGCTCCCACAGGGGGAGCACTGCTCAGCCAGAAGCTGGGCTTACAGCTAGCAAGCACAGCGGTGGTGGTGGGAGCCTCTCTCATCTCCATGGCAGTGCTAAGGATGTCCAACTGACAGCTTAGGCGCTAGGCTGGGGAGCGAGCCTAAGCCATGAGTTGGACATCCCCTGAGGGCTCCTGGACTGCGAGAAGGTGCAGGCTGGGCTGAGGGACCCCACCCAATGCACGATTTTCATGCACCAGGCCTCTAGTTATATTTATAATTCATAATTCACAGAGGGTGAAGTAAGGCTATGAATAATCATTAGATCCAGGAGGTCTCATACCAAAGTAAAACAGGCTGGGTGGCTTAAAGAACAAGACTGTATTTTTTCATAGTTCTTCAGGCTAGAAGTCTGAGATTAAGGTGATACCTGGTTGGATTGTGGTGAGAACTTTATTCCTAGCTTGAAGAGAGTTGCATTCTCACTCTGTCCTCACATGGCAACAGAGAAAGAGGGAGAGAAAGAAAGAGAGAGAGAAAAAAATGTTAACATTTCTTGTGTCTCTAGCTATAAGCAATTCAACTATTTGACCACCTTCATGACTTCTCTAAACCTAAGTACCTCCCAAAGGCCTCATCTCCTGATACCATCATATTGGGAGTTAGGGCTTCAACATATGAATCATGGGAAAGCACAACTGGGGCCATGGCAGTCATATATGTGCAGATTGGATTACTGGCCCAAATTATTATTCCTCTGTAATATTATACCTCCACACCCTGGACACTCTTTCCAGTGGAAATGCACTGCTCTAATACATCTGAGTATGATAATTCTATGGATAATAGAATCATTAAATTATTTAGTCAGTGTATAAAGAGGTTTAGGAGATATTTCTAAGGAAGAGACAGAGCAAATTACTAAAACAGAAATGAAATGTTTACCTGGTTCCTATTGTTTAACATAAATCAAAAACTTGTGCAGCCATAGCTGGTTTGGCGTGGATAGAGCAGTTCGATTCCAGTCAATGGCACATGCTCGGGTTGCGGGCTTGATCCCCAGTGGGGAGCATGAGGGAGGCAGCTGATCAATAATTTTCTCTCATCATTGATGTTCCTGTCTCTCTCTCTCTTTCCTTCTCCCTTCCTCTCTAAAATCAATAAAAATAGGTTTAAAAACACACACATAAAAAAACTTGTGCATTTAAAAGAAGCAAAATGGAAAATGACAATGTTTCTAAGCCAATTAAAACTAACCTACAATGAAAAGCTAATACAGTCGTTTAGATGATTAGTGAGAAGCAAACAGAGAGAATATATCCTATGTAATAAAAGGCTAATATGCAAATCAAGTGAAGAGTGGAACGACCAGTCACTATGATGCACTCTGACCACCAGAAGGAAGACACTCAATGCAGGACCTGCTCCCTGGTGGTCAGTGCGCTCCCACAGGGGGAGCACCGCTCATCCAGAAGCTGGGCTCACAGCTGGCAAGTGCAGCAGTGGTAGCAGGAGCCTCTCCCACCTCCGCGGCAGTGCTAAGCATGTCTGACTGCCAGAGGGGCTAAGTTGGCATTTGGACATTCCCTGAGGGTTCCCAGACTGCAAGAGGGTGCAGGCTGAGATGAGGGACCCCCTCCACAAGTGCACAAATTCCGTGCACCAGGCCTCTAGTGTATATATCCTATATAATAAAAGATAAACATGCAAATTAACTGTCCCTCTGCTGTGCTCAAGCTGTGCCCTCAAGCCACGTCCACCAATCAGGAGTAAGTATGCAAATTAACCCAACTAAGATGGCGGTGGCCACAGAGTTTGAGCGAGCAGGAGGCTTGAGTTGCCCCTGGTGATGGAGGAAGATAAACTTCCCACCTGCCCTGGTCAGCCCTCGGCTCTCCTCAAGGCTACAAAGTTTCAATTATAGAAGATAAATAAATCCCAGAAAAAAAGGAGAGAAACCAAGATGGCGTCATAGGTAAATTGCTGCCTCGAACAACCCCTTCAAAAATACAACTAAAAGACAAAACGCACATCATCCAGAATGAAAGGAAGGTTGGCTGAGTGGAAATTCTACAACTAGAAGGAAAGAGAAAAGCATACTGAGACTCAAAGGAGGTGTGGAAGTAAAGTGCAGAGGTACGGAGGCGCATGTGGAAAGGGCTGGCAACTGAGGATACGGTTATCTCTTTCAATTGGGAGGGAGTCTCAAGCTCCCAACTGCTCTGAACTCCAGTTCTGGGTGAGTCTCTGGGGACCCAAACTCATACGGGGAGAAATTGGACTGTCTGACAGTGGGTGGAACTCAAGGGCGGCTTTCTCTCAGAGGTGCTTGCAGTGATTACCGGGACACTGAGACACGGGGCCTCTTAAGGTAGGACTGAGGATCAGTCATACCTGCTTGATTGGCCCAATTGATTCCCTGAGACCCCACCCCACCCAAGCTGTGCACAGAGGCTTTTGCATATGTAAGTCCTGGCCCTTTGCAATCTGAAAATCACCTAACAAACTGCAGCTGAGTCAGAGAGACCCAGAACTTCCAAAAGAAGGCCCAAGGCCCCACAGCAGCTTGCATTGCTTCACAGCTGGGCCTCATCTAGGCACTTCCAAACCCCAAAGAAGAGGAATCTGCAGATCTCTTCATAGCTCCTACTGGGTAGCCTCAGGCAGAGGCTAAATTAGCACCTCCTTAGAGATCCAAGAGCCAGTGTACCCAGTGGTCAGAGCGGGACCATCCAGATTAAAACTCCTCAGATCCATAAAAGACACACTCAGGGGGCACTCAGTGAGCACCAAAGCCCCACTGAAGCAAGTCTTGCCCCAGAAGGGTGTCTTCAGCACAGATGTTCTCCCACTATAGGCAAAGCTGATTCTCAAAGCCAATTGTCCTGGAAGTCAATTCCTCCCAGTGATACCTACAACAATCAAGGCTTAACTACAACAAGACTGTGCACAACGCTCACAAAGGGATGCACCAAGAATGTCCACCTCAGGCAATTGGGGAGGCTGAGCCACTGGGCCCTATAGGACACCTAGCACAGAAAGCCACTCTATCAACACTGGGAAGCATAAAAAATGCAGAAACAAAGAAACAGGTCACAAATGACAGAAATGGAGGAAAGCAAACGACTGGATATAGAGTTCAAAACCACACTTCTAAGGTTTTTCAAGAATTTTCTGGAAACCGCCAATAAATTTAGTTAGATCCTCCATAAATCTAGTGAGACCGTCAAGGATATGAAAAAGGATCAACTAGAAATTAAACATACACTGAGAGAAATAAAGAATATTATACAGAGTTCACAAAAATCAAGTCAAAGATTTGAAATACGAAGAAGCAAAAAACACCCTACTGGAAAAACAAAAAGAAAAAAGAATCCAAAAATATGAAGATAGTGTAAGGAGCCTCTGGGACAACATCAAGCGTACCAACATCCGAATTATAGGGGTGCCAGAAGAAGAGAGAGAGCAAGATATTGAAAACCTATTTGAAGAAATAATGACAGAAAACTTCCCCTACCTGGTGAAAGAAATAGACTTACAAGTCCAGGAAGCACAGAGAACCCCAAACAAAAGGAATCCAAAGAGGACCACACCAAGACACATCATAATTAAAATGCCAAGAGCAAAAGACAAAGAGAGAATCTTAAAAGCAGCAAGAGAAAGACAGTCAGTTACCTACAAGGGAGTACCCATCCGACTGTCAGCTGATTTCTCAACAGAAACTATGCAGGCCAGAAGGGAGTGGCAAGAAATATTCAAAGTGATGAATAGCAAGAACCTACAACCAAGATTACTTTATCCAGCAAAGCTATCATTCAGAATTGAAGGTCAGATAAAGAGCTTCACAGATAAGAAAAAGCTAAAGGAGCTCATCACCACCAAATCAGTTTTATATGAAATGCTGAAAGGTATCCTTTAAGAAGAGGAAGAAGAAGAAAAAGGTAAAGATACAAATTAAGAACAACAAATACACATCTATCAACAAGTGAATCTAAAAATCAAGTGAATAAATAATCTGTTGAACAGAATAAACTGGTGAATATAATAGAATCAGGGGCATAGAAAGGGAGTGGACTGACTATTCTGGGGGGAGGAGCGGGAAAGGTTGTGGGGAGTGCAGGAAGAGACTGGACAAAAATCGTTCACCTATGGATGAGGACAGTGGGGCAGGGGTAAGGGCAGATGGTGGGGTGGAAACCAGGTGGAGGGGAGCTATGGGGAGAAAAAGGAGGAACAACTGTAATAATCTGAACAATAAAGATTTAATTTTAAAAAAAAGGAGAGGCTGGGAGCTTGGGTGTGGCAAGCCTGAAAATGGCCCTCAGCCCCTCACCCAGGCTGGCCAGGCACCCCAGTGGTGACCCCCAACCTAAAGGGGTTGTGGCCAGCCTGTAAATGGCCCTCAGCCCCTCACCCAGGCTGGCCACACCCCCATTGGGTGAGGGTCCCCACTCTGGGGCTTGACCAGCCTACAAATAGCCATCAGCCCCTCACTCAGGCTGCCCAGGTACCCCAGCGGGACCTCCATCCTGATCCGGGACACCCTTCAGTGCAAACCAGCTAGCCCCTACCCATGCACCAGGCCTCTATCCTATATAATAAAAGGGTAATATGCAAATTGACCCTAATAGCAGAACAAATGGGAATGATTCGTCACTATGACTCACACTGACCACCAGGGGGCAGACACTCAATGCAGGAGCTGTCTCCTGGTGGTCAGTGTGCTCCCAAAGGGGGAGCTTTGCTCAGCCTCAAGCCAGGCTGATGGCTGCCAGCACAGCGGTGGTTGTGGAAGCCTCTCCCTCCTCCTCAGCAGTGCTAAGGATGTGAGACTGCAGCTTAGGTCTGCTCTCTGCTGGCAAGTGGACATCCCCCGAGAGTTCCCGGGCTTCCAGAGGGCTTTCTGACTGCCAGCTTAGGCCCGATCCCCCGGGGAATGGGCCTAAGCCAGCAGGTGGACATCCCCCGGGTGGTCTCAGACTGCAAGAGGGCACAGGCCAGTCTGACAGACCCCCCTGAGTGCACAAATTTTTGTACACTGGGCCTCTAGTGTATATATATATATATATATATATATATATATACACATATATATATATGTGTGTATATATATATATACACACATACACATGCTCATTAGACCAGACATCTTTCTGGATATCATTCGGGATGTTCTTCTGGACAATGCCAGTGCTGGAGTGAAGCCACCCAGGTCCCAGGTGCGGGAGGGAAGCCGGTGCTGGCAGCCGGGGGAAGGAATGCCTCCTCTTGCATGAATTTTCGTGCATCAGGCCTCTAATGTGTGTGTGTAATCAGTTAACATAATAGTAAGTGAATGATTACAGAAAGCAATAATTTTTAAAATGTTATAAAAAGAACTAAAAGTATTTTGCATGTGGGTGGAAAAAATAGAGAGGAATTTATAAAAAATAAAATGTTGATGACATTACAGGCAGCATGTGAGAGAATGAGGGCAGAGCCGTGGAAAATTCTCACCAATGATTTATTTTTAAAGGTATAAAAATTCAAAAATTTTAATATATGAAGAAAAGGCTTAGAAATTAGTTATTCAAACAGAATATATACTGTATATTCTCTATATGTAGATTATGTATATAATTATATATTGATTATACATATATAAAATCTACATATAAATGAGATTTAGTTCAGTCTGGAATGTTAATAAAGAAAGAACTCTTTGTGAAAAGAGAAACATAAACTTAGGAGAATCAAGGGTAGTCAAAAAACTCTCAGCCTTTCAAGATAGAAAATAAACACACTGAGTAAAATGACCTTAAAATGAATGTGAACACCATCTGTACATATCTATAAATATCTCTAAGCATCTTGCTCATTTTTTCAGTTAACTTAATAGAGTTTTAGATGTGCATAAATAATATGCGTGGGTATATCCTCCACATGCAGCTCTGGCATATCAAATGTGGAAATAGAAGATTTTATTTCAAAGCATCTTTAAACACATTCCATCCAGACATTGCATAAAGAATACTCACAATATTTATAAAAGGACACATTATTTACCAGCATTTGCTAATGACACAATAAAATGCATATTATTATTTGCCCAATTGAGCATATTTGCATTTCTTTAATGGCAATTCTCATGTGATCCTATTAAATAAAAATAGTTTAATCATCTATCCTTTAGAGCATATGTTATTTTTAAGTTATTATACTTTGTTACTTTATAATAATTTTAGGTTTACAGAAAAATGGAACAAAAAGTGAAGCTTCCCATATATCCCCTTCCCATCCCTCACATTTTTCCCTATTATTGTCATCTTGCATTTGTATGGTGCATTAGGTACAATTGAACAAATATTGATACATTATTTACCAGATCCATGGTTTACATTAAGATTTACTCTTTGTGTTTACAGTGTTATGGGTTTCATATATACATAATGCCATGTACCACCATTCTATCTAATAAAAGAGAAACATGGTAATTAGACATAACTTCGCTACCCTTCCCATTGGCTAATCAGGGAGATATGCAAATTAACTGCCAACCAAGATGGCGGCCGGCAGCCAGGCAGCTGAAGCGAACAGGGAGGCTTGCTTGCTCCAGTGACGGAGAAAGCCAACGTTCCCCACCTGCCGCTGCTGGGCTCTGAGCTTGCATTCTAAGAAACATTGTTACAAATATAGAAGCTAAACAAAACCCCAGAAACCTGCTTTCAGTCAGCCAGGATCTCAGAGCTGGAGTCGCAACAAAGTTTCAAATACAGTAGGTAAACAAAGTCCAGAAACCTGCTTTCAGCAGCCGAGGTCTGAGCTAAAGCCGGCTCTCAGCTCCAGTGACAGCCATAGAACGTAAATAAATCCCAGAATTAAAAAAAAGGAAAAAAGGAGAGGCTGGGAGCTTCAGTTACCCGCCAGCCCGAAAACAGCCCTCAGCCCCTCACCCAGACTGGCCAGGTTCCCAAGCAGCATCCCCACCCTGAAGGGGGTGTGACCAGCTGCAAACAGCCATCATCCCCTCACCCAGGCTGGCCAGGCACCCAAGCACGACCCCAACCCTGATCCAGGACACCCTTTAGGGCAAACCAGCCGGCCTGCACCCATGCACCAGGCCTCTATCCTATATAGTAAAAGGGTAATATGCCTCCCAGCACCGGGATCAGTGGAGCAGTGAGGTCTCACTGCCCCTGTGTCAAGCAGAGCCGCGAGGCCTCCCAGCATCAGGATCAGCGGAACCATGAGGCCTCCTGGCCCCTGGAGCAGCATGACAGGGGGCAGCGCCCAAACCCCCTGATCACCCTGTGGCTCTGTGTGTGACAGCGGGCGGGGCCACAACCTCCCTATCTGCTCTGCTCTGCCTGTGAAAGGGGAGGCACCCCAACACCCTGATTGGCCCTGCTCTGTGCCTGATAGGGGGGAGCTCCCCAACCCCTGATCAGCCCTGCTCTGTGTGTGACAGGGTGCGCCCACCCCCCCCATGGGCCCTGCTCTGTGTATGATGGGGTGGAGCTGCAACCTCCCCCTCAGCCCTGCTCTGTGTGTGACAGGGTGGAACTGCAACCTCCCCATCAGCCCTGCCCTGAGTGTGACAGGGGGAGCTCCCCAACCTCCCCATCGGCCCTGCCCTGAGTGTGACTGAGGGTGGCATCGCAACCTCCTGATCTGCCCTGCTCTGCGCATGACAGGGGGCGGCGCCCCAACTCCCCAATCGGCCCTGCTCTGAGCCCAACCAGGAGCTGCGGGGCAGGCAGCTAGGTATTGGGCCTGCCCTCTGCCACCCAGGAGTGGGCCTAAGCCAGCAGGTCCTTATCTCCCAAGGGGTCCCAGACTGCGAGAGGGCAAAAGTGGGGCTGAGGGACACCCCCCCCCCCAGCCAGTGCACAAATTTTTGTGCACTGGGCCTCTAATCTATATATATAAAAAGCTAAGTGTCCATCTGTCCAACCAGTCCCTATGATGCGCACTGACCACATGGGGCAGACGCTCAACACGGGAGCTGCCATGACACACACTGGCCATTTAAAAATAAATGACAATGTAGATTTGGCAAAAGATAAAGCAACACTAAGCTTCCCCAAGTGGGACACAGGCCCCACCACCACCCTGGCGTGACACCCGACCAAATAGCAGCCAATGCTGCCAAGACCCCATGACGCAAAATGTGGCCTACAGCCCAGCCCAGCCCAGAAACAGTGGCTGTGGGTGCCGGGCAATGATGTCAATTAGCAATGCCCAGTCTTCTCCCTAACAACTAGCATCCTTGGAGTTTCTTCAGCCCAGGAACCCAACTTGCTTTATAGCCAGGTGCAACCATTTCACCGTTTAATCAAATGTTTGTGAAGTGTTTCCTGTGCATCAACTCATTTGGTCCTCACAGAAGTCCTGGAGTAGATAGATAGGAGACTCAGTGGAATCCTATTTTCTTTTCATTAGCAAGATGTGTAGAGAGATATTAAAATATTCCTTCTAATTAATTTCCTTTCAATGTGCACAAATCCGTGCACTGGGACACTAGTCACCATATAATACAGAATAGTTTCACTGACCTAAAATTCTCTTGTCTGACCCAGGCATCAAGCCCCTCCCTGCCAAGGAAACATTAACAACCACTGATCATTTACTGTTTCTATGGTTTTGCCTTTTTCAGAATGTCACATAAATTGAATAATAAAGCATGTCGCCTTTTCAGATTGGTTTCTCTCAGCAACATGCACTTAAGGTTTTTTGTGTCATTCCATGGCTCTTCCTTGTTTTTTCTTGGCTTGATAGCTCATTTCTTACTTTTTTAATTATTATATTTTAATAATAGAGAAATTTAATCACTTCAGTGTCCTCTGCTTAGAGATGAATGCAAATATATATATTAAAAAAATTGTTTTCTGCTAGAGAAACTAAGGAAAACTAGTGTCATGTTTTCAAATTAAAAAGTAAATTACATCATTGCATGATCTTTTGAGCAACTTATTTGTGTTGCATGAAGTGGCATTATTAAGCATTTCAGGATGACAATGTTAAATTGGTTTAATATTTTACACTATAAATTGATTTTTTTTGTTAAACAATTTCAGAGATTGCTTTGTATTAGTTATTATTTTTAACTTATATGAAGTAAAAATTAATTCTCTGATGGTATAGAGACCTATGCATCTCCCTTAATACATGTAGCTCTATTGCATTTGTTTAGAATCCTATATAGTGTTCCATTTTAATAATAGAACTATAAGTCTGTCTGTCTTTTCATTGATTTTTTCTTGTTTGCTATTTTTAGAAAAGCTCACTATACATGCATATAAATTATTTATTGTGATAATGCGATTATATTTCTTTTTAGAATTCAGATACATTTTTGTGTCAAAATTTATAAATGCTTAGATTTATTATGATTCTGTATAGCTAAAATGTAAATAATTGAAACTGATGAAACATTACCTGTCAACTTTAATTTGAAATTGATACGTCAAAGAGATATATCAGAAAAAAAAATTGCTTAAGAGAAATTACCAAGATTTTAATTCCTTTATTTTCTTCTAGGATTTTTATGGTTTTTAAGTCTTACATTTAAGTATTTAATTAATTTTTAGTTTATTCTTGCATACAGTGTAAGAGGTGATATACTTTTTTTCTTTTGCATGCATCTGTCCAAATTTTCCCAATACAGAAACATGAATGTAACTGCAATTGAAAAATATGAAACAGCCTGGCCTCAGTGGCTCAGCAGTTGAGCATTGATCTATGAACCAGCAGGTCACGGTTAGATTCCCAGTTAGGGCACATACCCAGTCAGGCTCAATTCCCAATGTGGGGTGTGCAAGAGGCAGCCAATCAATGATTCTCTCTCATCATTGATGTTTCTATCTCTCTCTCCCTCTCCCTTCCTCTCTGAAATCAATAAAGATATATTTTAAAAAAGAAAAAGAAGAAACAATTTCAGTGATAATTATTGCATTGATATCCCTTGCTCGCTATGGCATTACATTCTATTACATTCTGATGGTCCTACCATAAACCATTGGAATAGGATACAACTACAGGTCATTGGAGAGTTCAGATTTCTGCAAAGAATTCTTAACTGCATTAATATAAAGTGTGTTTGTTTTCTAAAATGTCAATGTTGATACTTTATTTTTAAGAAGCAAATAGTATGTGCATTACTGTTCTGAGTGACAGGAAAACAAAATTAAACTTACTATTCAAAAACCATTATGTGAGTATTGGAGGGAAAAAACCTTTTACATAAAATAAAATGGATTTTAGGTTCTCAATCTGACGAGCATTACATTTCAGTCACAGGGACATTTGCATGGTTTTCTTGTGCTAAGAGACTAAAAATCAAAGCAGTAGCAGTGTTTATAGAAGAACGTTTAAAAGCCAGAAAGAGTATTGACATGGCTGATAATAGGTTTCTTTTATTCCTTAAAACACTTGAAACTTCCAAAAGAGTATACAAAGTTAAAGGTAATATGCTTAAAATGTTTTATCTAAGAGATTAAAAAAAAAAAAAACTTCTGTAGTGTGCTTCCATAAAATGTTATTAAGTATGAGAACTAGAGAAAATAATTTCTGAAATATGACTGGTATTGTAGATTCCATAACAGTATGAAGTGTGTCATATATGTATGATTGAACATACTCAATGAGTTTAAGTTTAAAAAGCACTTATCTGTTCTCGATATTAAAGAATTTATAGCTTACAACTTAGCATATTCTCATGATATCTTTGCATGAAATAAAATAATGAGGCCAGCAAGCTAATAAAACTGTAGGACCAGCAATAATTCAAATGAGAATAGTTCTGCAAAATTATAAAATCAACGATTAATGTGGAGATACAATTATTTGTCAAAGGATTCTCAAAGATGGATTACTCTTGTTCAGGATTTCTGTCTTTCTTTTTGTAATAAAATAAATTTCTATTAATCATTTCAATTCATCATATAAAAAATTTTTATTAATTCTTTTCATTGAGCATGTGAAATGTAACATTTTTCAAAATTGTAAAAATATATTTGCATTGTTCACTGAAGTATTCTGATTGTTGTTGTTTTTTTATTGGAGTGAGTTTTAGTCATGCTCAATAATTTAAATTTTAAAATACACTCCATAAAAGCTTTCATAAAAAACTACTGTGAAAGAGGATTCTTATTTTAATTAGTAGGAGAACACTGCTTCCAAGCAGAATATTTCAATGCACAGAAAATGTGTTTTGTCCCAACAAATGTCTAGTTTTTATTTATAGTTCCTTTTTCTCATCATTATTAAGCAAAATAATAACAGCATTTAATAAGTGCTTTTCTACTCATAGCATTCTCAAAGGCAGCTGAATCAGGTTAAGTGAAACATTCATGGCTCCTGTCTGAAACATTTAATATAAGCAGCACTATTATGAAGATGTGTGCAATAACACACATACATCCCATGAAGAGTCTAGGATTAACCTAAATGCTTAAATGAAATGGCAGCAACTAAATTAATTACATGTTCTGAGGGAACTAGTTAGAAACCATACTGCTCAGTATTTATTTCTGCATCAACCTTGCTCTTACTCATTGACTGTTGTTTGAACTTTGTTTATAAGGAACAATGACTCCACTTTATCAAGTCAATAACATAAATCCTGTATTTTCCAAAAGATGTGCTTTCTACTTTCATCAAATTTGGACAAACTTTTGTTCTTTTTTATTAGTAGTAACTCTTGTTTGATTTATTTCTTTCTAAATTAAGTCATCATTTGTGGCTGCCACTAATACATCTCTGTCTGATATAGTGATAGTACTTCTTGACCTTTGATACAAATAGTACTTAGGTCTTGTCATTTACAATGTCTGCCCCTATTGCTTAGTTCTTTCATGGTACAGCCCTGGCTCCTTTCAATAATACAGAATGGATTTTGGAGTTCTTGGGTTCAGAAAAGAAAATAGAAATATATAATGTTTACTTACAGGGTTTAAAGTTTTGTTATCTGATAAAATATGATAAAGAAATAAAATGGTACACTGGAAGAGATGGATTCTTGATTCCCTTGGGAGAATACTAATCTAAAATAATCAAGAATGCAAGTATTTCATTTTATTTTCTATTTTAGAAGAAATAAAATAGTAAATGTAGTTTTGTTTTTGTTTTTATTCCTAACAAATGTCCATGAGAAAGGAGATAAATATTAGCTCTCCTTGCAGACATATTAAGACTAAGTAGCCCAGCCAGCATGGCTCAGTGGTTGAGTGTTGACCTATGAATCAGGAGGTCACAGTTCAATTCCAGGTCAGGGCACATGCCCAGGTTGTGGACTAGATCTCCAGTAGGGGGCGTGCAGGAGGCAGCCAATCAATGATTCTCATCATTGATGTTTCTATCTCTCTTTCCCTCTTCCTTCCTCTCTGAAATCAATTAAAACACATATTTTATTTTATTTTTTTTAAAGGCTAAGTAGAGAAATGGTGGTCAAAATAATAGAGATCAAAAGTGTGAGAGTATGATTAAGAAATCATGGGAAAGAGTTAGCATGGACATAAGTGAGTGTTCAGTGAGGAGGTTTCTAGGCAACAGTATTTCTAGAGAAAATAAGATTCAGTGTGACAAGATATATAGATAAAATGTGTGGCAAAGTACAGATGCAAATTTAAAATTATTTTTTGTTGCATAAATTTTGATTGTGATCTCATGAGTCTAAATTATTTAAAAAAATCTTAGATGGTCAATAGTCACAAAGTTGATATTTTAGTAAATAACTAAAACTTTGCTGAAACTTAACACTATTGAAATAGTTATAACACTAATGTCTGGTGGACAGTCTGTGCATGCAATAATATATTAAAGATGGCATTAACACATATAAAAAGAATATTCTGCTACTTCATTCTTAAGTATGCTGTTTATATATCTTTGTGAGTATTGAAGAATGGTAGTTGAAATACAGCAGGCATAACTGTATTACTTTACAACAATATAAATCAGAGGATTTCAACCTTTTTCACCTCATGGCACACATAAGCTAATTACTACAATTCTATGGCATACCAAAAATATATTAATTTTTTGCCCAATTGCAAAGAAAAGGTATAATTTTTATTCATTCATACTGGATGCTATTGTTGTGTTAGCTGTTGTCATTTTTTTAATATGACAATTTAAGGGACAGGAGGTCAGTGCCACTGTATAAATAGTCAGGTATTGCATGTTTTAAAAATTCTTGAGGCATGCCAGTTGAAAATCACTAATATAAATGACAAGCAACTCTCTAATGAAATTATTATAAATGTCATCTGTGTAATCTGAATTCAAGTCAACACTTTATATAAAACTGTTAATATTTTTTAAGAAAGTGTTTGTGAGTCAACTTGGAAAGCTTTTTTTCTATTTTTTGTTTTGTTTTTATTAAAAACTAGAGGCCCGATGCATGAAATTCGTGCAAGAGTAGGCCTTTCTTCCCCTGGCTGCTGGCACCGGCTTCCTTCTGGTCACTGGCAGGCACCTGAGACCTGGGTTTCCCTCGCAGCCTGGCTTTGTCTGGGAGTTTGTCCGGGAGGACATCCGGAAGGACATCCGGTCTAATTAGCATATTACACTTTTATTATTAGAGATGTGTTAAACTAAGGCTGTATAGAGACTTCTGGCACTATGTGTATAAAGATAAATGTTTAAAAAATAAGATTGATAGAGTATTTTCTTAAACTCAAAATGCAGAAAATTTGGTACAAATAAAGCCCATGTTTGAACAATTGTCTGAGTTAAGTTTTAAAAATGTGAAAAGACTTATGTGAAAATACATTGTTGTTTTTTAAATAAAAGTCCCCTTAATATTGGTAGTATAGAAAAGAGAATACTTTCCAAGTCTTGTGGTCTTAAGTGTTTTGACTATTGGAAAGTTTGGGACTGCCTAGCCCTTTAGTACTATCTGCTGGGCTATGGTAAGTATTTCAATCATAAATGCTAAGAATGGATATTTAGTCCATAGCTAGACTATAGCTGAATTGGTTAATGATGTTTTATTCTAATTTTAATTTATATGGCCTCTTACTACAGTTATGTTTATTATAAGAATATACTGGTTTTGTTTGCAAGGGAAAAATAAAAGGTGTTCTTTGTAAGAAAACCTACATGTGGAAATTCTATATTAGAAAATTATCTTACCCTGATTTATATTATTTGAGCTATTCTTATATTGATGTTTTAGGGGCAAAAATACTAACTAACTATGCAACTTTTTAACATGAAGTTTTCTTTAAATTAGTTTTTTTTTTTAAATTTACATCTCATTGATAGGATAATTGAAAATATAGGGCTATTTACATTTAGAGCTACATTAAATTTTTTGTGTTATTAATTCCAAGTGATGAATTTAAAATGAGCACATCTAAACTCATTATCTAGTAACTTTTGAAAGGTGGCACTTTACCAAGAGGAACTCTTGTAGAGGGAAAAACTATTTCAGAGTTGTAAAACAAATAGCATCATAATCTTAAGATAAATAAAAACAAGCCTGTTTTTTCTCATTAGTGACATATCATCCATAAATCAAAGAGATTTTATCACTTGGGTTACCATAAAAATGTATTTGATGGTTTATTTTATATTTAAAAATACTTTTGGGTCATTGAAAGTATAGCCAGGACCACTTTTCCTGGATTAATATCCTATTGGCAGGAAGAAAAAGAACTGCTAAAATCTACAAACATAGCTAGTCATAAGACTACGTGGATTGTCCATTTCCATAAATCATCTGAGTAGATTATTTAATACAAGAAGCCCAGCACATGAAACACACCCACCCATGCCAGTCTTTGGTCGTTATAGCGTTAGGGCCACAGGCGTTTTATAATATAGATGCTTGCCAACCATAATAGTTAACTTTTATGCACTGTGAGTTGAAGGAATGATAAAAATTATAGCAGTACATTAAGACCAGCTATGTCCTTCACATTTGAAATTCTATTATCCATTTATTTGGAAGAATGGTACCTTTTTTATATTAAAGCATCTTCAACTTTCCAATCCCAAATATTATAGTAACGCGTCAAAAACTGTGAAAGCAGAATATATTATTACCCTTGTTAAAATAAAAGTTAGAGAGAACAGAGACTTAGATAAACAGAGTCAGAGGCAATGAACCAAAAACACAATGATTGAAAGGATTGGTGCAGGGGGTCTTTCTGCCTGGTTTCGACATATAACTCTGAGACTTAAAGCATCCAAGTTTGATGCAGACACTGAGTGTATTTATGTAAAGCATTCAGGAGCTATCAACTCTCCATATCTAATTTTATTCAACTATTAAATTCTGACTATATTGAGGCAGCAGTCATGCATTGGAGTGTTAAGGAGAAAATCACCACTATAATAATTAGAGGTTTTATGTTGCAGCATATTTCCAAATCCCATAAAATGTTTTATGAGGTAGAATTCATAGTATTGATCTAGGTCATATTTCTGTGGGAAATAACTAAGTGGATGCATAATATAAATGACAATGTTAGTGCAAGATACCGTAATTTGAATATGTTAATATATCTGTTATATATATATTTCATTCTAAAGGCATAATTTTGACTGCTTTTAATATTGAGGAACTATTTACTGGAGGTTTTTACATCCTTTGGATGGTAAAAGGAGGGAATGTTAAACTTGTCATACTCTAAATTTTGTTCATTGCATGACTAATTTAGATCTTGAGATTAAATACATTTCAGTAGGCAAGCATTGAATACAAATAAGCACAGATGGAATTTCTTCTTCTGATAGTGAACACACTTCAGTTAATACTAAATTTGACATTGTGTATACCTGAGGACCTTCGATAGCCAACTAATTAAGAAAGACAATTTTCTGAAGACAAACTGGAGTGTAAGTTTTAAAGCAATTATCTGTAAATGAGAAATGAAGAACCTTAAATCCCTTTTATCCAAATCTCAAGTGGTTAATACATGACTCTGCATGAATCAAGAAAGAGTCTTTGGATTTCCAAGCTGACCTCATCCAGAAAACTAAATTTATCATTTAAACATGCCATCTTGCTAAATCCAAGGAGCAAAAAAACATATATGCCTTTGTCCCTTTTATATTTAGTCAACGCTTATTATGTTAATATATAAAAATACATGGAAGAATTACAGCTTGAAAAGAATACAAAGCAAGTTAGAATAGAATACAAAGAAATATTAAATTTTGCCCTTCATGTGACTTGTTCTGTAACAGAAGACTGATAAATTTTAATTGACTCAACCTCTGATTTTCTTTTGAGTACCAAGTTCAAGATTTGGCTATTAGCTTCAATGAAGAATAAGTTACTGTATTTATGTTTAAGATTATCCAGTTAGCTCATTGTAAACCTGATTATTACATGAAATATAAAAGAAATTACATTATTTCCCCTGAAATTTAACATGCACTAAACTCTCATATTGTAAGCATATACAGCCTGGACGTGTAACAAATATATATGCTTGTGTTCTACTCTCAGCTCAGTAGCAGCTGCAACCTGGGAAGCATTTGGTCATCTCTTTCTTCTAAAAAACCTCGTTCTCCACCACTGACTCACAAGGAATCTCACGTGAAGCCCTAGGCATCCTTACTTTGGGATGCCCCTGTAGATGACAATGCATCTGCTTCCCTGAACTCTGATCTGTACCTCTTCAGTTTAGTAGGACCAACATGCTGTGCTAGGGATCCAGTTCTCTGTGTTGCTATTTGTAAATTTCCCCAAAGCCTAGATCTGGCATGATCATGGGGCTTGCCTGTCTATATCTCTTCTCTCTGGGATTCCAGTCTTGTGTTTTCTTCTGTCGCTGACTGAAATCAGTTGCCCTATATATTTCACCCAGTTTTATATTTTTATTGGAGGTGGGTGTATTAGATTTCTAGCTACTCTATCTTGATGAAAGCTGACATAGGGTTTGGACCTGTAGGAGGAGGAGGAGAAGGAATTGAAGGGGCTTATATGCTTATTTGTCTCTTTCTGTAGCTAAACGCATCCCATTTTCTTTGTTTTTTCTTCTTCTTTTTTTAAATCTTCACCCAAGGATGATGTAATATTGATGTAAGATAGAAACAGTGATTGGTTGCCTCCCCAATGGCCCCCTACCATTGATCAAAACCAATAGAAGCTTGGTTTTGTGCCCTGACCTGAAATTGATCCTGTGAACTTTTGACCTTTCAGTTTATGGGCAGACACTCCAACCAACTAAGCCACACTGGCCAGGGCAACACATCCCATTTCTTATTAGTGACTTTGTTCCCTATTCTCTTTCTATCTAGAGATTTGTGGTGCTTCATGGAATCTCACTATGAAACTCCATAGCATGTCATTCCTGGTTTTGCCTTATCTACTTATACTTTTTCTGTAAAATAATTAGAGATAGGGAAGTATTTTCACTACTACTTCAAGTGATTATTATGAAAATCAAATTTTAAAAAATGTGTCATGGTATTTATAAATATAATTATATTATCAAATGTGGTCTAGTATTTTATTATTATTTTTTTTCTTTTTGGTTAATCCTCACCTGAAGATATTTTTCCATTGATTTTTAGAGTAGAAGGGAGGGGGAAAGACAGAGAGAGAGAGAAATATGGATGTGATGGATGTGAGAGAGACACAGCAATTGGTTGCCTTCCACAGGCACTCTGACAAGGGCTGGGGATTAAGCCTGCAACTAAGGTATGTGCCCTTGACCGGAATGGAACCCAGGTTCAACGCTCAATCCCATTGAGTAAAAATCCTTAATTTTATTTTTTTATGTTATGCTTATATTTGTATTTCTGTTCTTTGAGTTTCTATGATTTTGATACAGTAACGAAGTCGAAGTTTACTTAGTGCCTGGGAAAAGTTAATTCCATTTCTATAAAATATTTCATTTACTATCAGTAGCTATTTTAGGCCCTGGGAGAATCTACCTTATCTCTGTTATTTTCACTCTCTTCAAAGTAAACAGAGGCAGGTATTGTTATCACATCTTGGAAATAGGAAAATTGAGCCCTAGAAAGTTAATGGTTTGCCAAGGTCATTTTTACTTGAAAACACAGCTCAATCCATATTTCATGTATAGAATAAATATTGTTTTAAAAATAATTCAATATAATCATATGTTTGGGTATTTGCAAAAGGTTACAATTTTTTTTAAATCAACAAAGATAAGCTATTCCATGGCACCTAGGCAATCAATGATAATGATTATTATGTAGATTTATGTGTAACAATGAATTACCCAGTCAAGGTTTTGAATGCATAAAAATATACTATAATTTCTCATTTCCATTTGTATCATGAACTTATTGGAAAAAATAAAAACCTCCTCACTTCTTAAAGCTTTCAGGGCTACTCTAATATCATCTATTTTACTGCTTAAACAAACTCTAAAAAGGTTACCTCTAACCATATTATTGACAAACAAGCTTCCATTAGCCGATTTTATGGAAGAGTAACCTCCATATTCTGATATTTGTCAGAATAAAATTATTTCTATATCCATGCAAATTATACTATTTTGTAAATTATGTTCCAGCTTTGATTGGCCTATTTGTTAATATAATTTATAGCACTAAATTTTAGAGCTTAGATTTTATGCAGATATTTAGATTTGCTAAAATAATCACAAATAAGTATAGTATTTTCTGACTTTCACATTATTAAACACAAATGTTTGAAAATTATCTTTAAATTTTTAAGTACTTTTTGTTATAATATATTTGAAGTTTGAAAAATATTTACATTATTGTTTGGTTGATGATGTCTGTTGAGGAGACATAGAAATGATATTTTAACCCACTTTAAAAGTATGTATTTAAATATACATATTTTATGGTAATTATGAGTTGCACAGAATTATAGCTATTTAACTTTGTGTTTTTATGTAACGGTTTTGTGATATTTAAGAGGTTATTGAAAATATAACAGCTCTTTCTATACCAGTTTTATTGACCTTGCAAATGAAATATACTTTTGTTTAGTGCATCAGTCCTTAGCATTTTAAAGGGCACACTGGATTATTTTATAATCCATTTTTACAAGAATATATTGTTTTAATAATCACGCAGCTATACTCCTTTAATAGTATTATTTTTCTTTGATGTCAAGATTCTTGGAAATTTCATGATCAGAATTAGAATGAATAGGCAGTTTTTTATAATCAAAAAATTGAATAAATATTTTCTCTTTCAAAAAATATTAAGGACAAATTTTAAAATATGGTCGTATACAAACAAAACACTCAAAGTTTTATTTATAATGCAATTACACATTTCTTTTCCCCTGAAGTGTAGGTTTCTTTAATGCATTTTTTAAAAATTTGAAGATGTAATCTTTTTTTTTTTTTTTTTTATTTATTTATTTATTTTTTTTAAATTAAATCTTTATTGTTCAGATTATTACATTTGTCCCTCTTTTTTCCCCCCCATAACTCCCCTCCTCCCAGTTCCCGCCCCACCATCCGCAATCACTCCCCACCCACTGTCCTCATCCATAGGTGCACGATTTTTGTCCAGTCTCTTCCCGCATCTCCGACACCCCTTTCCCCCCCAAGAATAGTCAGTCCATTCCCTTTCTATGTCCCTCGTTCTATTATAATCACCAGTTCATTCTGTTCCTCGGATTATTTATTCACTTGATTCTTAGATTCACTTGTTGATAGATGCATATTTGTTGTTCATAATTTGTATCTTTACCTTTTTCTTCCTCTTCCTCTTCTTAAAGGATACCTTTCAGCATTTCATATAATCCTGATTTGGTGGTGATGAACTCCTTTAGCTTTTCCTTATCTGTGAAGCTCTTTATCTGACCTTCAGTTCTGAATGATGTAATCTGTCACTTCTCACAAATTATAATGAGTTAATATGACCTAAAATAAAACAAGTTCCTCAATTTTACTTTGGATATAAGTGGCTTACTGTAGTTCTGACACTTCCATCATGATCAACATGGAAATATTAACATGAACCATTTTAAAGTTCCACTTGTTGGGAGCTAATATTTAAAACACTGGTAATGTTAGATTATATATTTAAACAAATTTACAAATGTTCTGGATTATTCAAGGCTCTTCAGAAAAAATAGGACCAATAGGTTATAGAGAACAGACAGACAAATAGATGGATTAGATTAGATAGACAGGCTAGATAGATGGTGATAGATAGATACACAATCATGTATGCATAAATATTGCATAAATCCAGTGATTGTAAGGAATTGACTCACACAGTTATGGAGGCTGAGAGGGTCATGATCTGCCATGTGTAAGCTGGAGACCCAGGACAAGCAGAGGTGCAGTTCCAGGCTGAAGGCCTGAGAACCAGGAGAGCCGATGATGTAGTCCTGTTCAAGTCAGGAGAAGAAAAATGTCCAGCTCAGCAGTCAAGCTGGCAGAGCAAGTCCCCCCTTCCCTAGCCTCCCATACTCTTCAGGCCTCAGTGGTTGGATAATGCTGGCCTACATTGAGAAGGGCTGTCTGCTTTTTACTCAACCTACCAAGTCAAATGCTCATCTCTCCCTGTCACACCCTTGTAGACACACTCAGTAATAATTTTCCACTAGATATCTGAGTATCCTGTGGCCAGATCAAGTTGACACATAAAATTAACCTTCACATGCTCTATATTTTAAAACTTTTGCAATTCAAATTGCAACTCAATCTTCTTTAATTGGCACCTTCTAAATAGAACAAAATGCTGTCCACATGATTTATTAGAAAACATGTTTGTGTTTATATTTAACATATAAAAAGAAAATCAGATTAATAAGTGTCTAATCAAAAACTTTAGTGTAAAATGAAGTTTGACCTTGCAATAGAGGTAATTTTAGCATTCTGAGTTTGCTCAAATTATGTGAATTGTGAGTAGAAAATGTAGTTCACATCAATACGCCTTCTATACAGTCAGCAGACAAAACCTAATCATAGCAGCATGGAGATGCTAACCTTGGTGGTTTGAATGGACAGCTGACCCTGTGTTCTAAGAAGTATCAGGCAATCAAAGGCAATTTAATTTTAATAGATAGGTGTAATTGAGGGGCATGCCTTTGTATTTTACACAATAAAGTTGTCTAATATATAAAACTTTACAAATATAATAAATACAATCTAAGAGGTAAGAAAATTTTGACTAATATTAAAAAGTAAAATTGCCATAATAGATATGTTTACTTAGGATAATAAACCCAATTAATAGAAAACTTTAGAAATGTGTCATCTTTCCTTTGTTGCTAATATAATCTCCTTTTTCTTATGTTTACCTAACTTCTGTAACTTCTGGCTTGAAATAAAATCCTTACTTGTTTTCTTTCCTTCTAGTCAAGCAGCTTAAAATTCACATTCATTCTGGCAGTGCAGCACACAACTCAGTTAGGGCGAACTTTATACCTTAGGCTTGTTTTCCTGTTCCTCCGAAGAATTTAATTAGCTAATTAGCTTTCTCAGGTGTAAGCAGCAGATGCCTCACATCTGCCGGTAGTATGTGACTAGCCAGGAGCGTGTTTCCCCCACATCGAACTGAAGAAATTCATTGCATCTCTTCAGTTGGCTTTGGCTGCAAGCATGATTCCAACTGGTCCTGAAGCTACAGTGTTGGTCCTTAACATCATTTCTCCCCAAAGAAATCAATCTATTTTGTCTCTACAGTTGTTCTGTTATCAATTATTGTTCCTCTCCTGTCTAGCTCCTTAGCTTTTGCCTATGTCTTCATCATGCTTGCATATAAAAAGCATGTAGTTTAGCTTTTCAGACCAAATTTTTTTTCTTCCTGTTTCTTGGAATGTGTGTTGACTTCCCTTTTTTCTCTTCTTTTTTCTTTTCCTACCACAGAGAAATACATATTTACTTGTACTACTCAATTTCCTTAGATGCAAGTAACAAAAATGATTGGCTGATTTGAATCAAAAATAATTTATGGATTTTGGTTAATGTAGAGAATCATCCAGAAGAATGGAAGAATCTGTTGGGAAATAGAATTTGTTGGGGAAGCCACAAAGCCAGACCTACAGCAGAATCATAGCACAGAAAACATTGTGAGTAGAAGTCATCCTCATTGCCCACCAATGCTGCCAGAACGCAAGTCACAGGGGAGAGACTGTGGTCTCTAGAAAATGGGCGCTGGGTGCTTTGCCTGTGGCTATTAGCTTGAATTCATTGCACTTTATTTCTGCTACACAAGCTCCTAAATGAAAGTCTGGCACTGGACCCATCTACATACAAATATGTCTTTTCAGGTCTTTTGCATTAATAATAGAATCAATATTTCATTAGTAAATGAGTATTGAATTATGGACTTCTCTACCAAAAGTTTATAGATTTGTTACCATTGTAATTAACTAGTTATTAATAATAGGAAAGGAGCAAATGGAAGGCAGACATTATAAGCATGTCTGTCCATCTAGAAGCTGCAATTCCACACTCCCCAGGGAACCATGGGTCCTTTCCCGGCAGACCACTGGGGGTGGGGGGGCGGGGACAGACAAAGGGGGAGATGAGTGCACACACCGCCGAGTTGGGGTGAAGTAGGGAAGGTACTTGCCTGTTTGTCAAACCTGGAGCAAAGGCAAACCTAGGAATATTTGGGAATACAAATCGCCCAGACAGAGAAATCTTGGCTCACTTGTTCCTCTGATTTTGCTCCTGATTCTTTGACTTCACTGTGTTCCTAGAAGCCCCATGATCATGGGCAATGGACTGCAGCTGGGAACACAAGCCTGAAGCTGAATTGGACTATGCTTCGACATGGAACAGAAACTCTGTACAACAACTTTCATCCTAGCTCTGCTGAGGAAATAGCTGGTCTTACATGGCAGGACAGAGGGAGAGGGGACCTTGAAAACTCAAGGATGTAATTCCATGCAAACAAATATTATTCTTTCTCCTGTTCCAGTCTCAGAAAATTTCCTTTCTTGTGACAGTGCAAGAAGCCCACTTCCACCAGCAACCATCAGGGACACCGATAATGGATTGACACATGGTATCATGTACATTATTTCTGTATTTTTAAAAGATCTTGTTTTTTTAAAATTGTATGTCTGTGGAAAAGTATAATTATCTTCTTTACAGGTAAGATAGCTCAATGGTTGGAAGATTTAATAATTATAATTCTGTGGCAATTCCACTAAATGAAATGGTGAAGTCATGACCAGAATAATACAAGTTCTGATACCACAGGCTTATGGTTCATAGATTAAATTTCCCTGCATTGAACACATTCTCTGATTTTATGGAAAACTTAACTCTCTGTGCCTGGACCTTTGGGAAGTCTCAAAATTGTTAGTGAAGCAATTTTATTGACTTTGCATTACCTGTATATGAGCCTAAGGATATTTTCAGAGTGTTTCCTTTTGTTAATACCCAGACAGGCATATTTATATTACAGATCACACAACACAAAATGTAAAGTAACATACCTCAATATTTTATTACAAATATTCATTTTCCCATTGGCATTTTAGTTACTGTAAGTCTTTTGTAGATAGATTATTCCCTTTGCTCATAAAGAAGAATACAAACACAGCATTTTAAAAATAACATTCCAATAGGAGAAACTTATAAGATTTGCTTCAGCAAATATTAAAACAATAGCTATCAGACTAAAGGTTTCAGGGTGGAATAAATTCATCTTGAGACCAAAAATATATATTACTTTAGGATCTCATAAATGATATATTGTGTAGCCAAGTGGGAAAAGAGAAAGAGCCTTTCTCTTAATAGTAAGATTGGAAATCATTTCAAAGAACGTATCCTTATAACCTTCAATATTCATTGAATTTAAGTATTTTTTCTAACATTTAGAGAAAAAAGATTATTCCATTATTTATTCATGGATTTAACATTTACTGGGTGCATATTATTTCTTGGGAATAATTTATGTACCAGGAATATAGCAGACGAAAATCAGTCCAATTTTCTGCTTTTCTGAGAAGTAAACAGAATATAACATGACTAAATAAACACATGATATAATAAATAAACATCATATAATGTCAGTTATTAATAAGATCTGAGAAGGAAAATCATACTCTATAAGTGCTGGTTTATATAGCAGTTATTTGACCTGACTTGAATGAAAAAAGTGATTTAGCCATTTGCATAACTTAGGAAACACATTCCAGGAAGCTCAGAGAGAAGGTGTGGAGGGAACATCCCAAGATGCCTGAGCCTTGTGTTTCCGTGGAGAATGTGAAGGACAATTTGCTAGATAGGGCTACTACGTGGAAGAGTGGCAGCACACAAAGTTAGAAAGAAGTAAACAGAGGCTGGGTCTTGTAGCAACTTTCAGGCCAAAGAAAGAAAATAATATATTATTCCAAGTAGAAAAAAAGACATTCAAAAGATGAGAGCAAAGAGCTGACATACAATAATTTAAACAAAAAATCCTCCTCTTGTGTTTTAGAAAATTGATTTGTGGATCCAATGGGGAAATAGGCCAAAGCAGAAGTAAAGAATCTGTAAGGTATTTTTTGTGTGTGTGTTTTGTTTTGTTTTTTGGTAGCATAGGTGGAAAATCTTAGTTTTGGTGTTGATGATGAAAAATTGTTTGAAAGGAGGTCATATTTCTGATGTACATCTAAAATAATTTTCTAAATAATTGAACATGAGTTTGAGGAGACAGGATTAAATATATTGGCTGGGAAATTTCAGTACTCCAGTCTCTTGAAAATTCTTCTAAAATATTTCTAAAGACAGTAATTTTCAATATGTGAATGGGGAGACAGGTAGGGAGTTTTTAAGTTCTGTGGAGCATTTCAAAACTTGTGAATTTGTATTTTGTTGTCCTAATGATTGAAGGGACACAACTGACATTTATTCCAGTTGATGTTTATCCTTGATATATTAAATGCCCTGAATTAGGGGCTGTCCCTAATAATAAACAATTTTTCTGTGTCTTGTATAAATTATAAGAGCCTAAAATTTAACTCTATTCCTATCCAAACATAACATATATTGAAGTTTTAACATTCATTGACATTGATAGATCTAAACATAATATGCAAGTTGTTTTTAAAAATATTTACCAAGAATTTCCCACTGTTTTGGGGGAAAAGTCATAGCATCAAAAATAGTGCACTTATAGACAATTGAAATAATAAATACAATAAAGGTGCATTAGTCAACATTTGTATTCATTGCTTCCAAATATGTACCAGCACTTTTGAGGGTCCTTTTAACAGATTGAAAAACAATTCATCATTATACTTGACACATTATTTCATAATTTATATAGATATTTCATATAATTTATAATTTTGGTAGAGCAAAGTGAGGAATTATGTTATAAAATTATATATTGAAATAATTAACTTTTTTCTTGTCCTGATAATTAAGTATTTATTTGTCTTTCATAAAGTAAGGAAGAAACTTTCCAATATCTTTCTGTCAAAACATTAGATTCCTTCTTATACATTAAAAAGAACACTTCCTCTGGATTTGATTTTTACCATTTTCCATGTATCATGTTCATTTTTTTTACATTGATATTCTTTTTGTCTTTCAATATGGATATTGTCAATTTATTGATTATCTCAAGTTTCAATAATCTTTTTATTCTCTTAATCCTCTTTTTGGAATTTTTATATTCAAATATGTATTTTCTTTTTTTTTAGATATATTTTTATTGATTTCAGAGGGGAAGGGAGAGGGAGAGGAGATAGAAATGAGAAGGAATCATTGGTTGGCTGCCTCCTGCATGTCTCTGGCTGGGGATTGAGCCCACAACCTGGGCATATGCCCTGACCAGGAATCTATCTGTGACCTTCTGGTTCATGGGTCAGTGCTTAACCACTGACCCACACCAGCCGGGCTCAAATATATATTTTAAATATCCTTTTAACTGCCTGTTTCACTCCACAAACTCCTTACACATTATGCTCACATATTTGTTACAGAAATGTTAACATGTAAGTTAAATCAAGTAATTTACTTGCTTAAAACCTTTTCATGACTTCCTTGTATAATCTGAGTGCAATTTGTACTTTGAGTGCAATGCCTTTCTGATGCTGTGTAAACTGACCCACATCACCCTTTGTGAGATTTTTGTCCTGTGCTGTTTCAGCCCAAACAGACCTTCTTTGTTTGATTTCCCTTGTTGTTTTTTTAGCCACTGTGTGTCTCTTACCTCTTTCTACAAAGTACTTGCATGAATACCCCTTATAACCCTTTCCATTCTGTTTATAATCATTATAATAATATAATGTTCGAGAACTGACATTATCACATTATCTTTACTTATTTTTCTTTACTTTCATTTGAGGGTTAGTTCCATTAATAATTACCATGGCAATAAGTTTGTCTGGCATGTGCTTAAAATGAACTAATGGTTATTAACCTTGAGTCTATTTCAGTAGCCTTGGGCATCAATACCTCAAGATATTTTCATAGAGATACACAATTAACACATATTGTCTACTATAAAACTTGTACCTATATTAATAAAACAAAACTAAGAAATATAGTTATAGCTATTTATTGTCCATATTCTTGATATTTTTTATTCAGCCTTACATTATCAAGAAAAGTGATCTTATAAAACATATCAATTTAATATATTAGTATAGCATGTTCATAGATTATAAAAGAGTATAATATTTAACTGTATTATACATTATCAAATGTATTATAATATTTAAATGTATTGTACATGATCAGAATTCAAGAAAGGAATGGTTAAATAAGTATTGCTCTAGCATAATTCTTATGTCTGCAGAAAGATTAGAGTTACATTGTTATGTTCCTTTTAAATATAATCTATATATAAATATTGCAGAATTAATGTGAAATCCCATCTTAAATTTAATGTGTCTACCATGGATAGCCACTCAAAACTGAGCCATTGGGGGAAAAACTAACATGGGAGAATAGAATGCATCAGAAACTAGTTATATAACATTTTTTAAATCTAAAATTTTATAAAACTAACATTATGTTTATCTTTAATTCCATAATTAATTCTTATTATAAAGGTAATCAATAAAGTAAAAATTTTAAAAATTATCAGGAAAATATGGGTATATGTATATAATATATTAATTTTTATTTCCTTTGAAAAATATGAATTTCACAGTCTCAAGATCAGTATAGAAATATATTTAGTACTCCAATCTTATTGTGTAAGTAGTGTGAAACAATTCTCATTTAAAATCCATGAGAACTTAAATCCAAACCCTGGCTATAAAATTGCTTCAATATTAAGATAAGCTACAGGAATGAGTTTTAAATTCCAATCTTTAAAAAAAAAAAATTTCTATGTCTTTGATGAGCAATTTCTCATGTTCATTCCAGTGAGCAATAATGTCAAGGTGATACAAACAAGAATTTCAATTCCAAACATATCCCTAGAGATGGCATCAATATAAAAGCAATTTTTATCTGGATAGGTTTTGAGCTTTCACTCTTTCTAGGCAATTTGTGGTGTTTCATTATGGATGGTAAATAGCACAGTAATACTTATTTTCATACTAAGACAGATTAATGTTTTATGCCACATCATATTTGTTTCATATGCTGCTCTAGTGCAGAAAACATTATTTTTAAAGCCTTATCTCTAATATAGGATTAAAGCAATTGTATGTATCTCAAAATTTTTAACTTAATCACTTCTGCAGTCTTTTTTCTGACATAATCATTTTGTAATCTATCTGTATAAAAGCCTAAGTGACCATCACAACCGCATGGACGAGCAGCAGGCTGCGTGGGGCGACCCGGCCAGCAGAGGAGGCAGTTGGGAGCAACCAGGCCTGCGGGAGGGGGACATTTGGGGGTGATCAGGCTGGTAGGCAGAGGCAGTTAGGGGTGATCAGGCTGGCAGAGGGGGCATTTATGGGTGATCAGGCAGGCAGGCAGGTGAGCGGTTAGGAGCCAGCGGTCCAGGATTGTGAGAGGGATGTCCGACTGCCAGCAGTCGGACATCCCCTGAAGGGTCCTGGACTGGATAGGGTGCAGGCTGGGCACAGGCCTCCCCTGTGCACAAATTTCATGCACCGGGCCTCTAGTTTATAATAAAAATGATATATTGGGCCTCCCTCCCTGTTCCTGGCACAAAGCTTCTAAAACCCTTGGAATATCCTAAGTGAAATATATTTTATTGTCTATATATATAAAAGCCTAAACAACTGTTTGAGCATTCAACCATGCAACCAGTAGCTATAACGTACACTGACCACCAGGGGACAAACACCCAATGCACAGGCATGGAAACATGGAAGAGACTGATGAATCTCAGAGGGAGGGGGGTGGGGGGAAGGGGAGAAGCTATTTAACCAAAGATCTTATATGCATACTGGAGGCCTGGTGCACAGATTCATGCACCTGTGGGGTCCCTTGGCTTGACTTGCAGGAATCGGGCCAAAACTGGCAGTCCAACATCCCCCAAGAGGTCCCAGATTGCGAGAGGGCACAGGCCCAGCCAAGGGCCCCACTGGTGCATGAATCCATGCACTTGGCCTCTAGTGTTAAATAAAAACTTCCCCCCAGGAACCTTCAGGAAGGGGAGAAGAATTAGAGAGTGAGTTCAGTCACCAATGGCCAATGACTTAATTAATTATATTCTATAATAAAGACTCCATAAAAACTCAAAGGGCAGGCTTCTGAGGCTGCTTAGTCCTTCTGTACCACTTCCCATATACCTTGCCCTACACATCGTTTCCATCTGATCTCTTCCATCTGGCTGTTCCTAAATTAAATCACTTTAAGAATAAATGTGTAATCTAGTAAGTAAAATATTTCTCTGAGTTCTATGAGGTGCTCTAGCAAATAAATGGAACCCAAGAAGAAGGTTTTTGGAACCTCTGATCTATAGCCCTTAGGTCAGAAGCACTAGTGTATTCTGGATTTAAGATTGACATCCAAAATGGAGTGGGGAGCAGTTTTGAAAGACTGAGCCCTTATTCTGTGGGATATGACATCTGCAAATAGATAATGTCAGAATTGACTTGAATTGTGGGACACTCAGCTGGTGTCCAAGAATTAGTGTGGGGGAAAAACTCACACAATAGAATTGGTGTCAGAACCCTAGACATGTAAGATAATATACTGACAAGATCTGCGGATTAGGGTATGGGCACCTTTGGGGACTATTATTCTGTCTACCAAAATGATACCTACTTTTGGGAAATGATTGACAAAAAGATTGTTTTGTTATGATAAATTATTTTGTTCAAGTGCTTAACAGCTGACATTCATATACCTTTTATAGGGTGAGTAGCATGTATAGTCACACTATCATTTTTAAAAATATATATACACACACACTTCTTGAAAACCTATTATGGGAAATACACTTACCTTTTATCCAAAGATACAAGTAGTTTAAGACAAAGAACCTGCTAAAATTGAAATATTTAAGCAACTATTCTAAATAATTTTTCATATAAGAAATACATTATTATTTATGCTATTAAATTAAGGAGATTTTCTATGGGAATTCAGACAGAAATATATATATAATTAGATTGTGACAGTATGGGATGAATAAGGTGGGATTCAAAATAGGCATTGAAGTGTAAGGAGTGAGTAGTAGTTTTGAAAGTGTTGAAGTGACCCATCTTTGTAATCTGATGCCTACCTAACAGACATTGAGATTCATTATATTCATATATTTCAGAGTACAGGAAACAAGTAATTTGTCTTTGTTACAAAACAGAGAGCAAAGAGCTCATTTGGGCATTGCAGAGTGAATAAAAAAATAAAGGAGCTGGAGAAAGCTAGCAGGAAAATACTGGAGAACATATTGTTTGAGGGTGAGGTTGATCATGGGATGCATGGAGCACTGAGTTATTTCTGAGTTTGCTAATGTGCCTGTCTATGATTAGATAACTCGTGTTTGCCACTTGGCACCTGAGGAGGTAAGGCTATTACCTTCCACATCTACTGAAAGATGGGGGTTCTATTTTTTTATAATATACTAGTGGCCCGGTGCATGAATTCATGCACATCGAAAGGAAATTAATTAGAAGAAATATTTTAATATCACTATTCACCCTTTCTCTATAATAGACGTGTCAACCAAATTCACAATTGACAATGACAGATTGAAACACACATGTGCAATTGGCACCAGTGAGAACTTTATATGTATCGTGCATGCACGAGTCAACCTAGCCTTTTATATCTAGAGAAAAAACTTGCTTAATTAGACCTGCTTTCTGATTTAGCTAAACTTTTTCCAACCTAGTGAAGCAACCCAACTTCTCTTTCAGGTAATTGTCAGCAACACAGCAGTAAATATCAACATGAAGCAGATTGTTATTTTAGATCACGCAGAAAGAACAAAAAGTAAAATATTTAACTGCAGCAGTATGTAACTATATTCTGCACAGTGAGAAAACCTGAAGTCATTTTCAAGGTCCACCATTTCTTACTTCTTTTCAGTCAGGTCAAGTTTCTAAGCTTTCTAAATCTCCGTTTCCCAGGCTAATGAAAAGAAAATAGGATTCCACTGAGTCTCCTATCTCCCTACTCCAGGACTTCTTTGAGGATCAAATGAGATGAGGCATGGGAAAATGCTTCACAGACATTTGGTTAAAGTGTAAAATGTTTGCATCTGGCTATAAAGCAAGTCGTGTTCCTGGGCTGAAGAAACTGCAAAGAGGCTAGTCGCTAGGGAGAGTAAGCCAGGCATTGCTGCGTGACGTCATCTCCCGGCACCCACAGACACTGTTTCTTGGTTGGGCTGTGCTGTGGACCACATTTTGGGCCATGGGGTCTTGGCAGCATTGGCTGTGATTTGATGGACTGTCACTCCAGGGTGGTGGCGGTGCCTGTGTCCAACTTGGGGAAAGCCAAGTGTTGCTTTGTGGACACCAGGTCCATGGTGCCGTTTCTCTGTAAATGGCCTGTGCGTGTCACGGCAGCTCCTGCGTTGAGCGTCTGCCCCCTGGTGGTCAGTGCGCATCATAATGACTGGTCAGTGTGCATATTAGCCTTTTATATATATACTAGGGGCCCGGTGCACGAAATTCGTGCACTGGGTGGGGGGGGGAGAGTGTCCCTCAGCCCAGCCTGCCCCCTCTCACATACTGGGAGCCCTTAGGCGTTGACCCCCATCACCCTCCGATCGCTTGCTCCACCCCCCGCCCAAGCCTGATGCCTCTGACCCAGGCTTCAGGCCTGGGCAAGGGGACCATCATATCCCCCCAATCCTCGGCTCCGCCCCCACCCAGGCCTGATGCCTCAGCCAGAGGATTTGACCCTCATCACCCTCCGATCACCAATCACCGGATCAGCCCCTTGACCAGGCCTGAGGCCTCCGGCAGAGGTGTCAGGCCTGGGCAGGGGACCCCCAGCTCCCCGTGGTTGCAGGCTCCGCCCCTGCCCAGGCCTGACGCCTCTGGCCTAGGCGTCCGGCCCGGGCAGCGGGGACCTGCAGTGGCAGCGGGGGGCGCCTTGATCGTGGGCTTCGCTTTAGGCCCAGGCAAGGGACCCCTAGCTCCTGGGACTGCCAGCTTTGACCGTGCCCAGCTCCCATCGCTGGCTCCACCCCTACTTCCTGCTATCACTGGCCAGGGCGGCAAAAGTGCCTGATTCTCCGATCATGGCTAGGGGGCAGGGCAAAGGCGGCCCCAGGGCCACCTTTGCCCTGCCCCCCAGCTCTTAGCTCCCCCCTGGGTTTCCGATCACTGTCAGTGGCAGGGGGCTTCTTCCTGCTTTCCCTTTCGCCTCCCTGCATTGTGCCTACATATGCAAATTAGCCGCCATCTTGTTGGCAGTTAACTGCCAATCTTAGTTGGCAGTTAATTTGCATATAGCCCTGATTAGCCAATGAAAAAGGTATCGCCGTACGCCAATTACCATTTTCCTCTTTTATTAGTGTAGACTAGAGGCCTGATGCACTCGGGGGGGAGAAAGGGTCCCTCAGCCCGGCCTGTGCCCTCTCGCAGTCTGGGACCCCTCGGGAGATAATGACCTGCTGGCTTAGGCCTGCTCCCGGGTGGCAGAGGGCAGGCTCAATCCCTAGGTGCAGCCCCTGGTCAGGCTTAGAGCAGGGCCGATTGGGGAGGTTGTGGCGCCACCCCATATCATGCACAGAGCAGGGCCTATCAGGGGGTTGGAGTGCTGCCCCCTGTCACGCACAGAGCAGGGCCCATCAGGGGGGTTGGGGCTCTGTACCCTGTCACGCACAGAACAGGGCCAATCAGGGGGTTGAGGAGCTCCGCTCTGTCACTCACAGAGTAGGGCTGATAGGGGAGTTGGGGCACTGCCTCCTGTCACACACAGAGCAGGGCCAATCAGGGGGTTGGGGCACCGCCACTGTCACACTCAGGACAGGGCCAATGAGGAGGTTATGGCTCTACCCCGTCACACAAAGAGCAGGGCCCATGTGGGGGGGCTTGGGGTGCCGCACCCTGTCACACACAGAGCCGCAGGGCAATCCGGGGGTTGGGGAGCTCTCCCCTATCAGGCACAGAGCAGGGCTGAACAGGGGGTTGGGGCACCTTCCCCTGTCAAGAACAGAGCAGGGCAGATAGGGAGGTTGTGGCCCCGCCCCTGTCACACACAGAGCCGCAGGGCAATCAGGGTGTTTGGTCGCTGCCCCCTGTCACACTGATCCCGGTGCCGGGAGGCCTCGCAGATCTGCTGATCCCAGTGCTGGGATGCATATTACCCTTTTACTATATAGGATAGAGGCCTGGTGCATGGCTGGTTTGCCCTGAAGGGTGGCTTGGATCAGGGTGGGGATCCCCACTGGGGTGCCTGGCCAGCCTGGATGAGAGGATGATGGCTGTTTGCAGCTGGTCACACCCCCTTCAGGGTGGGGGTCCCCACTGGGGTGCCTGACCAGCCTGGATGAGGGTATGATGGCTGTTTGCAGCTGGTCACTCCCCCTTTATGGTGGGGGTTCCCACTTGGTGCCTGGCCAGTCTGGGTGAGGGGCTGAGGGCTGTTTTCAGGCTGGCGGGTGACTGAAGCTCCCAACCGCTCCTTTTTTACTTTTTCTTTTATTCTGGGCCAGCTTTAGCTCTGAGGCTTGGCTCCAGCTCTGAGGCCTCGGCTGCTGAAAGCAGGTATCTGGTTTGTTTGGGTTCTATAATTGTAACACTGTTGCGGTCCTGCTCACTCCAGCTCTGAGATCCCGGCTGGCTGAAAGCAAGGATCTGCATTTGTTCTATAATTGAAACAATGTTGCGGTCCTGCTGGCTGAAGCCCAGCTGGCTGAAAGCAGGTTTCTGGGGTTTTGTTTAGCTTCTATATTTGTAACAATGTTTCTTAAACTGCAAGCTCAGAGGCTGGCAAGGCAGGTGGGGAACTTTAGCTTACTCCGTCACTGAAGAAAGCAAGCAAGCCTCCTGTTTGCTTCAAGCTGCCTGGCTGCTGGCCGCCATCTTGGTTGGCAGTTAATTTGCATATCGCCCTTATTAGCCAATGGGAAGGGTAGCGGAGGTACAGCTAATTACCATGTTTCTCTATTATTAGAAGGATACATTTCAAAGGTCTTTAAGAAAAATATTACTTGGGTTCTAAACCTGGTAAGAGGAGATTTATACACATTTCAAAGGGAGGTAAAGAAAAAATTTGCAACAAGTCATCTAAAATGCATGCTCTGAAAACAGGAATTCAGGGGCCTATATTCAGGAAGAAAAAAAAAAACTTATCTAAAGTTTAGTCAACCTGAGTGGAATATTAAGGCAATCTTGGTCACTAAATATTTTTCATTCATCCAATGAACTTTTTTCTCAATTGTATTCCTTAAAGAATACAATTTAGATTTATTTATCTTCTATATGTTAATTCTATCCCTGTAAAATCAATCTGTCTTCTTTTGTATGCTCAATTATTATATAGTTATAATTTTCTAAATCTGTTAAATATTTTATAAATATATTTTATTTGTAACTTTGTGTGAATATCATAGGCAAAACAAAATTATTTTACAGTTTCATAGTTACTATGTTTTATATAAGTGTCTTTTTGAATTATTTACATTAAGAAAAAGAAACTACTTTACTTCATTGGACATTTTTATCTTGGAATAAATTAGCCAGCACTTTCACTATTACATGTTACTTCTTATAAATGAAGTAACATTTATCCTCATGAACAAACTTGTAGAAAAATAAGAATTTACCATTTAGAATTTACTCATGAATAAAATGCCTTTAAGGGGAATTAGAAATGACTATTTTCCTCCCCATTTCCTTACCCAGGAAACAGCTCACCTGACATAAGTGAAGTTTTATAAAAAGAGACATGCTTTGTTTGAAGACAAATATGAAATATTCCAACCTTCAAGGTGGACTTTTTAGAAAATGGTGCACAGAAAAAGACAACAATGTTAATGGAAGAGCAGTTATGTGCTCCTCTATGTTGTTACCATAAATTGCATTGCCATGAAATTGTGCCATCCTTTTCTACACAGAATCAAGAGCATTTTATCATAACAAAAGACCATTCTTTTCAAACTCAGTGGGAAATAGGCAATAGTGGAATTTTTATTAGAATGCACAGTGATAAAGAATCCAGCTCAGCTATCTTTTATAAATGTACAAGTTAAAAGAAACTTTCATATAAATGTACTGACCTTCAAAATAATAATATCATACCTAAAACAAATATCTGCTGTTTTTGTACCATGGGACTTTATGTATATAAACATGCATCAGTGCAATTTTGTGAAGTATCATCTTTGAAATAAAATAGGTCTCCAAGTTTGGAAAAATACATGAACAAATAGTTTTCAACTCTGTGTCATCAACTTTCAGGTCTCCAGAGCAATGGTGTTGTCCCTCCTCTTTATGACTCCAGAAGTTGAACTTGCCACTGACACCCATTCAATTTCTTGAGTAGTCTCATCAGTAATCTATGAACCAGACTTTACATCATAACAGCAGACATGATCAACATCAGTGAGGTAGTGAAATGCAGTCAATCCATCAGCATGGATGTCAGGTTAGCTGTGCCCCAGCTCTACAAGGCTGATCATGTTCAAAAGATGAATGTCCTTGGATTATATTAGCCGCTGCTGAAGATAAATTAGAACAAAGTAAATGTGAGCAACGTGTAAAGAGTGAAAAGAAAATTCATGAGACGTACCAAAGAACCATTTCAGAGCTTGAAGATATTACTGGTCAAATTACTGAAAATAGTTTGATGTTCTCTTATTTCCTTTTACACTGATTACATTGTTAATACTGCTACACAACCTAGAGTAAGAAATTTCAAACTGGCAAGCACTACTTTATTTTATTTCAAGGTGGTAATAACATTTATACTATATTAGAGGCCCGGTGCACAAAATTTGTGCACTCGTGGGGGTGGGGTTTCCTCAGCCCGATCTGTGCCCTCTCACAGTCTGGAACCCTCCGGGGAATGGCCACCTGCTGGCATAGGCCCGCTCCCCGGGGGATTGGGCCTAAGCTGGCAGTCAGGCATCCCTCTGGCAGCCTGGCAGCCCTCAGGAGATGTCCACTTGCCAGCAGGGAGCAGGCCTAAGCTGCAGGCAGACATCCTTAGCACTGCTGAGGAGGCGGGAGAGGCTCCCACCACCACTGCTGTGCTGGCAGCCATCAGCCTGGCTTATGGCTGAGGAGAGATCCCACTGTGGGAGCACACTGACCACCAGGGGGCAACTCCTGCATTGAGCCACTGCCCCATGGTGGTCAGTGTGTGTCATAGTGACCAGTCATTCCCAGTCATTCTGCTGTTAGGGTCAATTTGCATATTACCCTTTTATTATATAGGATAGAGGCCTGGTACATGGGTGGGGGCCGACTGGTTTGCCCCGAAGGGTGTCCCGGATCAGGGTGGGGGTCCCGCTGGGGTGCCGGGCCAACCTGGGTTAGTGGCTGAGGGCTGTTTTCAGACTGGCCACAGCCCCTGCAGGGTGTGGGGGGGTCCTGCTGGAGTGCCTGGCCAGCCTGGGTGAGGGGCTGATGGCTGTTTGCAGGCTGGCCAAACCCCCAGCAGGGACCCTCACCCCATGAGGATGTGGCCATCCTGAGTGAGGGGCTGATGGCTATTTGCAGGCTGGCCACAGCCCTCAGCCACCCAAGCTCTCAGTAGAGGCTGGCTGGAAGCAGGTTTATGGGATTTATTTATCTTCTATAATTGAAACTTTGTTGCCTTGAGCGGAGGCCACAACCGGCCAGGGCAGGCAGGAAGCTTGGCTTCCTCCATCGCTGGGCAACCAAGCCTCCTGCTTGCTCCAGCTCCGTGGCTGCTGGTCTCCATCTTGGTTGGGTTAATTTGCATATAGTCACTCTGATTTGCTGGTGGGTGTGGCTTGGGGTGTAGCAGAGGTTCGGTAATTTGCATGTTTCTCTTTTATTAGATTAAATGTATTGTTGTTGATGAACAATAAGGTACTATATCTATTTGGGTTTTTTTGTTTGTTTGTTTTTTAAATAGACTTTATTGATTTTTTATAGAGAGGAAGGAAGAGTGACAGAGAGTTAGAAACATCGGATCAGCTGCCTCCTGCACACCCTGCTAACTGGGGATGTGCCCGCAACCAAGGTGCATCCCCTTGACGGGAATCAAACCCTTCAGTCCGCAGGCCGATGCTCTATCCACTGAGCCAAACCAGTTAGGGCCTATTTGTTTTTATTGACTCTCTTCATATCCCCTTGTGAAACTATCCTCAGTTTCAGGATGCTAACTTACTATTTTTCTGGACCATTGATGTGAGGTAAAGTTTATTTCATCTAAGACTGCTGTACTTATGTTGGCCTCCCAGGAAAGCTGTTAGCCTCTTGCAAAATTCCATGAAATCCAGCTAAGTTTTAGTTCTTAAGACAATACTAGTCCCTTCAAGGTTTGTCCTTCAGTCCCCTGATAACCAACCATGGATATCAAGCTGACAAGATCATGTGTTTTATTACTATTTTATGTAAGTCTCTAATTATGTTACATGAAAGGCCAGTCATTTCTCAATCATCCAACTTTATATTCCACAGTCTAGGGGTCATGTTCCTTTTCTGCATTCAGGCATACAGTTTGCCTATTTTCTGGGTCTATACCAAATGTGATGTGGCAATGATGAACGGTTACCTCAAATTTATCTCAATGAATGATGCTCAGGCAGGTATAACAAATTAGTTATATGGTTATTTTTCATTGTTTTCATTATGATAATACATATTATATTAGCAGGATATCATGTCTTGAATATATTGTGAAACACTTGAATATGTGAATCCCTGTGTACAATGTTATGTATGTTTTTGTGTAGATTGCCTTAGAATTTAATTTGTTTTTATTTTTAATATTTCTCCATCTTTATTAGTAAGCAGATTTTTTAGAAAATACAAGTAGTTCAAGGTGAGTCCCGTTTTTCCATCTTATGATCCTGCCTTAAGACATGGAGGGAATGCCACAATAATGTAATCATAGATATTACGAGTCTTTCTAGATGCTAATAGTGGATGACACAGAAAGTCAGGGACAGTACTAGGCTTCATTCAGCTCAGCCCAAAGAATTGGGGGAAGGGGTTAGAGAGACAAAAACTATTTCTTCAATAATTCTCCATATATATTTATGCATTAAAAAGAGTTTATACACTTACAATGCAGTATATTTTGATTAAAATTTATCTGATTGTTATTACTTCGGGAGAATTATATTTAAATGTTGCACTAACATTTAAACTTTTCAATGAGATATTTTATTCTAATCTCTCTCTATATATAAAAGCCTAAGCGACCATCACAACCGAATGGAAGATCGAACAGGCTGCGTGGGAAACCAGGCCAGCAGAGAGGTTAGTGAGGGATGGCCAAACGACTGAGCAGCAGGCTGTGTGGGGCAACCAGGCTGGCACAGAGTTTAGTGAGGGATGACCAAACGACTGAGCAGCAGGCTGTGTGGGGTGACCAGGTTGGCAGAGGGTTAGTGAGGGAAAACCAAACAACTGAGTGGCAGGCTGTGTGGGGTGACCAGGCCAGCAGGTGAGTTAGTGAGGGATGACCAAACGACTGAGCAGCAAAGATGGCGGCGCCCACAGCCAATAAGGAGGGAATATGCTAATTGACTTCCATGCCCTCAAAGATGGTGGTGCCCATAGCCACAAGATGGCCAGCATGGGAGGGCAGTTGTGGCAATCAGGCCAGCAGGGTAGGGCAGTTGTGGGGGGACCAGGCCAGCAGGGAAGGGCAGTTAGGGGCAACCAAGCCATCAGGGGATGGCAGTTGGGGGCCATCGGGCCAGCAGGGGAGCAATTAGGTGTCAATCAGGCTGGTAGGGGAGTGGTTAGGGCAGCCATGTGCAAACTACTGCCCATGGGCTGGATCCGGCCCATTTGGCTGTTCTATCCGGCCCGTGGAGCCAAAAGAGCGGAGGGTTCTCTTGCTCTTCCCTCCGCTCCTTCACTAGCAGCAGTGTTAACATGGCAACGTCAGGAAACACGGCCGCAGCTCCTTCTTCTGAGTCCAGTTTAAGAACCCATTGTGGCCCTCGAGTCAAAAAGTTTGCCCAACCCTGGGTTAGGGGGTGATCAGGCTGGCAGGCAGTAGTGGTTAGGGGCAATCAGGCAGGCAGGCAGGTGAGCGGTTGGAAGCCAGCAGTCTCCGATTGTGAGGGGGATGTCCGACTGCCCTCTGGGATCAGGCCTAAACCGGCAGTCGGACATCCCCCTAGGGGTCCCAGATTGGAGAGGGTGCAGGCTGGGCTGAGGGACAACTCCCCCCCCCCCAAGTGCACGAATTTCACTGGGCCTCTAGTATATTAATAATGACATGCTTAGGAGCTAGATTCTTATACACTTAATTACCTAACAAAGGAAGCAGAAAAGAAAACTAATATTTGTTGAACTTGGAACTATATCAGGTACTTTTCATACCATTTTGCATTTGTGTGTACATTAGGAAAAAGTTGACATCAGTGTTTTAAAATGGAATCATTATACAAGGAATATATATAATAAGAAAATTGAGCTTTTAGATATAGTTTAGAAAAGTAATCAGTATTTTTAAAAATTGTAGAATAACATAAGATGATAACTATCCCAAATTTGATAGTATTTATTAAAATTACTAGAGGCCATATGCACGAAATACGTTCAAGGGGTTCGGCCCTTGCAGCCCTGGCTGCCTTGGCCAGCCTTCACAGCCCCGGCTTCATCCAGGTCATGCGGATGGTTGTTCTGCTGTTTGGTCTAACTAGCATATTAGCTCATTATTATATAGGATTAGCAAGGAATTTTAAATTATGTAGCTAAAAAGAGTCCACACACATTTTTAACATAAAGGTGATATAGGTTAGTCAGAGATCTCTAGATAAGTTTAGCACATCCATGTCAGTTAATTTCATTAACTGTATTGCCTTTCACATATATCAATGAGAACACACACACACACACACACACACACACACACACACACAGAACTGGCCAGGGTTGCTCAGTTGGTTGAGTGTCATCCTGTGCACTGAAATGTCACTGGTTTGATTCCTGGTCAAGGCACATGCCAGGATTGCAGGTTCATTCCTGGTTGGGGTGTCTTGGGGGGGGGAACTAAGGGGGGACAAGAGATGGATGTTTCTTTCTCTCTCTCCCTCTCCCTTCCTCTCCTCTAAAATCAATAAAAACGTGTGTAATAAATAAATAAATAATATGAAAAACGGATTAACAACAAAACATACAAACAAAAATAGAATGCATCCAAATATTTACCCAATACAAAATATTATAGGAAAATACTTAGTATAATATCTTATTTGTACAAAAGATAAAATGTTTTAAATTACCACAGCTTATAACTTTTTAAGAAATTTGAATTTCTCTATTGAATTATATGATTCATTTTTAACCTGTGGACATCTAGAAAAAAAGTGTGTATAAGGTAGTTTGATATAAATGTTAAGAAAAAATAGAAGCTCATAAAACAAAACATCAAAGTATTTTATGTAAATATCTGAAGTTCTCAATAATAATGATTAAATCCATCTACTCATTCATTTTGTAAAAAAACACACACACCTACTTTCTCATCCCCAATTATTTGGCAGATGAAGATTAAGAAGATTCATGATAATTTGTGTTTACCATTTAAAAATGCTTACACTTTATAACTATTGTGGGAAGTAAACTTGAAATAAGCAGGAGCATGTAATGAATCAAATAATTTATCTGGAGAGACAATATTAAAATATATTAATTAATCTTGGAATTTGGACAGAGTTTTTATATTGACTATACGTTTACATTTTTAACCAATTGTAAAACTCTGTTTTTTATTACTTTTTAGGTAGATCCTGAAATGCTAATAGATAATTATTGAATGATTAAAGACTCATTGGCACAGACTTAGCATGGCATTAATGTAAGACATTATTTAAGTTGCCAAACCACTTACAGTTCCATTTTTTTCACATCTATAAAATAAGAACCTTCTAAAAAATAACCTTTGAGGATTCACAAGCTCAAATACACTCTGATTGTATGGAATTTTTCTGTTCACCTTAACAAGTTGAAAAGAGGTCCTTAAAATGTGAACTATCATCCAAGTAAAACAGCTTCTACAGAAACCACTTCTATGGATTGTATTGATTACACTCATTTCATGAGTTATCAGATGGTGTAAAAGTATTGAAAATTTAATTAGGCAATTCAAAGGCAAAATAACATTATTGGTATATCAGCTAGAAATTGTGCAGTTTTAGTCATGTTGTGAATAAAGGTTTTCTTGTCATCTGTTAAGAATGTAAAATAAATATGGGAAGTTCTATCCTTCTCATGGAATAAATGAAACCAGAACTTTCAGATTTCTTGGGTGGCTGATTGCTTATCACTTATAGATTGGTTCACTGGCCTTCACAGAGCAATTGACTTTCTTTTCCCGAGTCTCAGACACTTCGGAAAAATTCTATACTTATGTCAGTCAGTTTTATTCTCCTCTATAAGAATAATAAAATACAATATATTTATTCTTAAATATTGTTATAACTTCTAAGGAAATTCAGTATGTTGAAGGGATTAATATTTACTCTTACAAATGGAAAATATATAAACAGTACTTACTATATCATAAAATAAGCCAGGAATTAAATATCCCTTGAAATTTTGGACTGTTAAGAAAAAATGAGGCTTATAACAGTATGCTAACATTTAAATGCTTATAGATCATGCTCAAGTATTTCCTTAATACTATTTCATAATGGATAAGTCCCACTAAACAAACTTATTTACTTCCATGTTCACTATATTTAAATCTATCTTGCATGAATGTTATATAGTGCAGATTAATAATTATTCTGTATATTTGGGTATCAACTAAATTGGAAAAGTGAGGTTAAGAGGATTTCAACTATTACTTTATTTCATTTTCAGGATTTGTGATCCAGATCTCTGTCTTTGTTTTATCTGGTGTATCTATTTATAATCCTTTTCCACTCCCATAGATGTTGGTCTTAGCCTGCTGTGAGCAGCTTCCTTTACTTTTAGGCTTGTTTTATGGAGGTAAGGGTTGATGGCAGCAGGCAAGACTCCCTGCAGTAATCTGGGTCACTTATATTTTATAGGTCAGTGATTTCTTTACGCAGAAGAGCCTTAAATTACAGCCATGAATGCACACAAACTCACATGTACGCACGCACGCGCACATACACACACACACACACACACACACACACACCAATCTTTCACTTTGTTCAAGAGTTAACTTAGAATCCAATGTCTAATGGAAGATAAAAAAAAGGAAAATAAAAAGAGTAACAGGATGGAGAGAAGACATATAGCATTGTAATTACTATTTCTATGCTGTATTTTTCTAGGATTAACTACTAGTTTTAGTAGTCTTGTTTATAAAAAGATACTTCCTTCAAGAGAAAAATGTAATTCTATGTAAATTTCTTGGTTTTGAAAAAAGGTTTCAATCAGCAGTCCACAGACATCATAACAATCACAGCCAAAGTGCATCAAGCATTCATATTATTAGTCCAGCAATAATACTTAGATATATTAGAACTCTGCCCACACCTACCATGCCAACCTGAATTTAATGGCACAGGACACTTTTTATTTTACTTAGTTTATATTTTAATAATACCTATGAATTACCCTGGCCTGTGTACTCAGTGGTTAAAGTGTCTGCCCACACACAGAAGGGTCATAGGTTCAATCCCAGTCAAGGGCTCATTCCTGGGTCGCTGGATCGATCCCTAGCCCTGCTGGTCCATGAGTATGCAGGAGGCATCCAATTGATGTGTCTCTTTCGCATAAATCTCTCTCTCTCTCTCTCTCTCTCTCTCTCTCTCTCTCTCTCTCTCTCTCCCTCCACCCCTTCCTGCCTTCCACTCTCTCTAAAAAAATCAATGGAAAAAATATCCTCAGGTAACAATTAACAAAACAAAAAATGTAATGCCTAAGAATTACAATGAAGCTATTTATTTTTTACATGCTATGTGTGAGTATAATCAAATGTTCACCCTAAATAATTAAATATTACATATGACTAACAAACTATTAAAGTTAATTCATATATAGATATTTTAATGTAACATGAGGAATCACCACTCCACAGTCTAACAAAATTATTATAATTGATCCTTCAACAATATGTTAACCACGTTGATTCTCACGCAGCTGAAAATGCGCTTGTAACTTTAAACTGTTGAATCAGCTCTTTGCATCCACAGATTCAACCAAACTTGCAGAGAAAATAGTATTTTCCATCTGTGGTGGGAATCTGCAATTGGGAAGGCAAAAATACTGTTCTTAATCCACGGTTGGTTTAATCTATGTTCACAAAACCTAAAGACAAGCACTACATGCAATTTCTTGTTTTACCACAATCCTTGCTATCATTTTATATTGTTACTAGAGGCCCGGTTCACGGATTCGTGCACTGGTGGGGTCCCTCAGTCTGGCCTGCAGGGATTGGGCTGAACCACCTCTCCAACATCCCTTGAGGGGTCCTAGATTGTGAGAGGGCTCAGGTCAGTCTGAGGGACTCCACTGGTGCACAGTCGGGGCGGGAGGGACCGTAGGAGGGCTCCAGGGCATGTCCCGTCCATCTCGCCATTCCTGGTGGGCCAGACCCCAGCAGCAAGCTAGCCTACAGGTCAGAGTGTCCAGCTCCTGGTGGTCAGTGCACACCATAGCGACTGGTCAAACGAATGGTCAGATACTTAGCACATTAGGCTTTTATTATATAGGATTTTATTAATATTATTGCCATTTTACAAATTAACACTACTTGAAAAGTCAAAATTTCCTTTATTTACATTGCATAATTTTATTTATTAGACATTTTGTATTTGAAAAGTTTTACTCCTCTTTTGCAACTATCATTAATAGTGATGTCATTTAGAAAGACTGGATATTTGAAAAAAGTTTTCCAATGCTTGTGCCAAGCATATAATGCTATATTTAGAAATCAAATGTATGTTTCATTTATAAAATTATAGTAATAGTTTTAGGTTGTTTCTTATAATTATTGCCATTAGAATAACTGTTCTTTTGTACACATTAGAATTTAATGGATTCAACTATTAATAATCCCTTTCTAAAGGGAAATAAAAACAACTATGAGATTTTACCATATAATATTTTGACTTATTGTTAAAAATCTAATTATAATACAGTCTCTACAAGTTAAAAAATTTAGCAGCACACAAATTTTAGTATGAAATAGTATATCACTAATTGAATATGAATTAGTCCATATATTCCTATTAGTATCCTTCACACTATATAGGGAATACTGGTGTTTTATGAAGTGTAACATTAAAACTTCATTAAATCAGACTTTAAATCTATTAAAACGTAAATATATATGCATTTGTCTCAATATCGCCAACAAACACAAAAATTGTATATCATTAATCTTTGTTGCCTTTCTCAGGCAAGAAATTTTAATAGAAATTTGTTAGATATGAGTCCTTAATTTTATTTTCTTGCAAAATGGAAACATATCTACAGTTATAATTATAATAAAAAATTATGACTATATAGCTATTGAGTAAAATAATTCTGCATAATTGCAAAATGCATAAAGGAACAAAATTACTCAAAATACTAACACCTAAATATAAAATGATTAATATTTTGTATTGCTGTGCATCTTTACAATTTTTTATGGGTGTGTCTATAATTACTTACCAAATAAAATTAATGACCTATATTGCATGCTGACCACAACACTATGTCAAAAGATGTGGACATTTTATTAAACTAGTTCTGCATATTGAAAAGTTACATTTCTAAAATGTAGACTATGTCATCACAAATTCTAAATAAGAGTGTACTGAACCTGGGTCCTCAACACTGTCACTATTCCTATGCTTCATCATCACACAAAATAAAATCTCTAAATTGTAATATTATTTAAATTGCATTATTATACGTATCAGTAGAATGAAACAATATTTTGCTTACTTTTAATTGTTTTTTGGATGATTGTTGTGAATTTTCTGAACGTACACTTATTCTTTTGGTTATTAATTTTCTATTTCAATTAATAGGAGTTTTTTCTCTGTACAGATATTAAGTTAATATTGCTTATGGTATATATATTTTTAATACTTTGAAATTTTGTTTGAATTCACTTTTGTGTTTATTATTAATTTACACTTCTTGAGTCATAATTTTTATTCTAATCTGTCTGTATATTTCTTTACACTTTCTATATTTCAAATCACTCATCAATATCCATCTGTAGCAAAGCTAATTATATATTAACCTCCAATTTGTGTTGTGCGATGTAGTTTTGATGCCAAAATTTCTGGTCGGGTCTGAGTTCCTTGTCTCACAAAATTGAAGAATGAGTTCATGGACAAAGATGGTAAGCAGAAGCAAAGTTTATTGAGAGAGAGATGGACTCCCTGCAGCAGGGAGCAGCAGGGAGCAGCAGGGAGCAGCAGGGAGCAGCAGGGAGCAGCAGGGAGCAGCAGGGAGCAGCATGGAGCGGGCCCAAGCAGGTTGCTGGTTACGATTCTTTGTCTAGGGGTAGATGTACGTTTTGCTGGCTTCTGATTGGTTCTTATGCCTTAGCAACATCCATACACTTTATTAAATATTTTTTTTTATTGATTTCAGAGAGGAAGCGAGAGGGAGAGAGACATTGAAACATCAATGATGAGAGAGAATCATTGATTGGCTGCTTCCTGCACGCCCCCTACTGGGGATCAAGCCCACAACCTAGGCATGTGCTTTTGAGGGGAATGGAACCTGGTACCCTTCAGTCTGCAGGCTGACACTCTATCCACTGAGCCAAACCAGTTAGGGCAACAGCCATACATTTTAAAGCTCAAGTTCCCACTGTTGGACGCTACTAATGGAGGACTGATACTTCAGGTCCCAGGGGATGTCACTCTTTCTGCCTAGCTGGTTGCTTTACAAACTCCCATCGCGTTGGGTTCAGCTTTAGGTTACTTTGTTTTTCTCTGCAGTTTTTTCTTGGAACAGGACTCAGTCAGTCAGCTGCATTCTATCCACGTTTACAAGATCCTGTTATTCTTGGACTGCCTGGTTCTACTTCCCCTCTCCCCTCCCATGGTCCATCCCTGACTGCCTAACCCTCTTCTATCTCCTCAGTTTCATTTTAAATGTATACCTTTAATTAATTTACATTTTATTCCTGTTATAAAATGTATAATTATATGCAATATTTTATGATATTACATCTAATAAATAATAGACAATATGTTTGTATTTATCAAACAGCCCATTTGGTAGTCTTTGATGTTGCAAATTGTAGACTAAGGGTCATATTTGCTTTAACTTTTGGTTTTATGTATATACAGTATGTATATATGATCCCATTGGAAAATATGTTTCAACATATTGAAGCACTTTCAAATAAGAAATTTATTACTCAATTAAGTTAATACATTTGAATCTCAATATTAATAATACTTTAGTATTTATTGTCTCATATTTACAAGACCCTCGATAAAAGATTTGCATGTAGAATCTCACTTGATCATCACACATCCCTATGAAAAGTATTTCTTAGCCTCATATTACATATGAGTAAAAGTTCGTTAAGAGCATTACAATTACTTTATTGATATAATAAACCAGCCATAAATTAAACTGGGATAGGCACTGCATAGTAATTAAATATCTCTTTATTAATAGCACATTTATATTTTAGCCTTATAAGCTATTTTTAAAAGTTCAACATTATGACTTCTTTGAAGAGTATTTAATTTTACCAAATCCTGCAGTGCTAGTCTTCTTAGTCTTCATAATATGTTTCAATAAAAGTAATAACTGAAAATATTATACTTGGAGATTCTAATAATGACAGCAGCTAGTCAATACATATCTAGGAAAAATAAAATTTGTCACAGTACATTTTGTCCCTCCAGCTAAAATTTTTAATATTTTGAAATACCTGTTTTATTAAAATAGAAAATGGAAAAGGTATTTAGAAGTTATTGAAGTGATAAAAAATGCTATATTTAAATTGAATGACTTTATTATTTGTAAAGGATATTATATTGTCCAATGAAGTTATGAGCAAATTAACAGCAGTTTAATTACATTGTTTTTGGAAAACCATGACTACGATGTATATGTTTTCCAGACAATGATATTATAAATACACCTACAGACACACACATTCATATAGGTGCATATCGGTATATTTGTTAGCACATTTTTTCTATTTTATTACCTCCCCGCTAGTATTTCTCAACATTTGATTCTTTATAACAGCAAGTTAGATATAAAAAGGTAGAAAACAAATTTCCAACTTTTCATTCATATGTAGGTTCTAATAGAAAAAAATAAGGTAAATTTAAAAACAACACTTTTCTTCCCCTTTCCTGAGGAAGATAAGGGAGTTAATTATTAAATAAATGTTGAAGAAACAGGAAAAAGGGGGAAAGCAAGAAGCAACATGACTTTAAAATATTTAGATAATTCAAACTTTTTAATACTGATCTTGGCAACTGTATCAACTTTTTCTATATATGTCTACAACTAATTTATCTTTTTATTATCTATCAACATAATATACTAAAATTGGTCACAGACTTAATTATTTGCCTACTTTAGATTACTACTTTAATTTCATTAAGGACAGGTTCGTTAACTGCTCCAAAATAGTTATAAAAACATAGATCTCTATATGTGAAAACATATATGTTCATATCTGGTACTAGAACCTTCTTCTACAGAGCTTATGCAATATCAGCTTGCATACTTTTATTTGATTTATATGGACTTCACTGTTTCTAGACTCTGTGGATATTCTTTTATATTTCAAAAGTTTTGGCTGTGTGTTTTGAATTATTTTGCTTTATCCAAGATATCTATAATAATAAAAGCATAATATGCTAATTAGACCAGACAGCCGAACAACCTTCCAGAAGTCATTCTAGACATCCTTCCAGATGAAGCCGCAGTGGCAGGGGCCAAAGTGGAGGCAGTTAGGGGTGATCAGGCAGGCAGAGTGGTTAGGGGCGATCAGGCAGGCAGAGTGATTAGGGGTGATCAGGCAGGCAGGGGAGTGGTTGGGGGCAATGAGGCAGTCAGGCAGAGGCAGTTAGGGGTGATTTGGCAGGCAGGCGAGTGGTTAGAGGTGATCAGGCAGGCAGGCAGAGTGGTTAGGGGCAATCAGGCAGGCTGGCAAACGATTAGGGGCAATCAGGCAGGCAGGCTGGTCAGCAGTCCTGAATTGCGAGAGAGATGTCCGACTGCCAGTTTGGGATCAGACCTAACAGGCAGTCAGTCATCCCAGATTGTGAGAGGGTGCAGGCCGGGCTGAGGGACCCCCCTACCCCAGTGCATGAATTTCGTGCACCGGGTCTCTAGTTATTAATAATAGAAGTGAAGAGACTGTCTTGACTCCATTGGATGCACTTGCCTCCTTTGTCAAATATTAATTGAGCATAATGACTCGATTTGATTTCTGGGGTCTCTGTTCTGTTCCATTTATCTATATGCCTGTTCTTATCCTAGTACCAGGCTGTTTTGATTACAGTGGCTTTGTAATATAACTTAATATTTGGTATTGTGATCCTTCCAACTTTGTTCTTAAGATTGCTGTGGCTATTCAGGGTATGTTTTTATTCCATATAAATTTTTGGAGTATTTTTTCTAGATCCGTGAAATATGTCATTGGTATTTTAATAGGGATAGTATTGAATCTATAGATTAGTTTGGGTGGCATGGACATTTTAATGATGTTGATTCTACCAATCCATGAACACAGTGTATTCTTCCACTGGTTTATAACTTTATCTCTTTTTTTTTCAATATCCTGTAGTTTTCCCAGCACAAGTTGTTTACCTCCTTGGTTAAGTTTATTTCTAAGTATCTTAATTTTTTTGGTGCAATGGTAAATGGGATTGTTTGTTCAGTATCTCTTTCTGAGAATTCATTATTAGTGTATAAAATGCTATTGATTTCTGGGTGTTAATTTTGTATCCTGCTACATTGCTAAATTATTTTATTAACTCTAGTAGTTTTTTGGTGGAGTCTTTAAGGTTTTATATGTACAATATCAAGTCACCTGCAAATGATAGTTTTAATTCCTCCTTTCTACTTTGGATGCCTTTCATATTTTCTTCTAGTCTGGTCGCTGTGGCTTAGACTTCCAGTACTATGTTGAATAAGAGTGGTGAAAGCGGACATCCCTGTCTTGTTCCTGTTCTTAGGAGAAATGGTTTTAGTTTTTGCTTATTGAGTATGATGTTGGCTGTAGGTTTATCATACATGGCCTTTATTATGTTGAGGTATGATCCCTCTATTCTCACTTTCCTGAAATTTTTTATCAAACATGGGTGTTGGATTTTATTGAATGCTTTTCCTGCATCTATTGATATGAGCATGTTATTTTTTATTTTAAATTTGTTTATGTGATGTATCATGTTCATTGATTTGTGACTGTTGTACCACTTTACTTAGGTCCCTGGAATAAATTCCACTTGGTCATGATATATGATCCTATATAATAAAAGCCTAATATGCTAAGTGTCCTGTCATGTGGCCGCCCGTTCAATCAATTAAAGCATAATATGCTAATGATATGCTAATGCCACTCAACCAGTCACTATGACATGCACTGACCACCAGGGGGCAGACGTTCCAACTGGTAGGTTAGCTTGCAAGACAGGCTGGAAACACCCTGGAGCCCTCCCACGTCTCTCCACAGCTGGCCAACATTCTGCATCCCTCCCTGGCCCTGATTATGCACCGGTGGGGTCCCTTGGCCTGGCCTGAGCTCTCTCACAATCCAGGACCCCTCGGGGGATGTTGGAGAGCTGGTTTTGGCCCAATCCCACAGGCCAGGCTGAGGGACCCTACTGGTGCATGAATTTGTGCACCGGGCCTCTATCTTTTAATATATAGCTAAATGTGATTTGCTAATATTTTGTTGAGTGTTTTAGCATCTATGTTCATCAGGGATAATGGTCTATGATTCTTTTTCTTTGTAGCGTCTTTATCTGATTTTGGAATTAGGATAATGCTGGCCTCATAAAAAGAGCTTGGAAGTGTTCCTTTCTCTTAATTTTTTTTTTTTTTTTTTTTTTTTTTTGCGGGTTGGAATAGTTTCAGGAAGATAGGTGTTAGTTCTCCTTTGAATGTTTGGTAAAACTCCCCTATGAAGCTGTCCATTCCATCACTTTGTTTGTTGGGAGTTTTTTTTATTACTGCTTCAATTTCATCAGTTGTTATTAGCCTATTTGGGTTTTCTGATTCCTCCTAATTCAGTTTTGGTAATCTGTATTTTCTAGGAATAATTTGTCCATTTAATACACATTGTTTGGCTTGATGACATATAGTTTTTCATAGTATTTTCTTACAATCCTTTGTATTTCTGTGGTATCAGTTGTTAGTTAACCACTTTCAGGATGGAGTTTTCTCAAAAAATTAAATATGGAACTGCAATATGAGCCAGTGATCCCACCTCCAGGAATATATCCTAAGAAACTTAAAGCACCAATCAGAAAGAATGTATGTACCCCTATGTTCATAGCAGCACAATTTACAATAGCTAAGACTTGGAAACAGCCCAAGTGCCCATCAGCTGATAAGTGGATAAAAAATCTGTGCTACATTCACATCATGGAATACTATGTAGCTGTAATAAGAAGGATCTCTTACCCTTTGAGAGAGCATGGTGGGACCTGGAGAGCATTATGCTAAGTGAAATAAGCCCGTCAGAGAAAAACAAGTATCGCATGATGTTATTCATATGTGGAATCTAAAGAACAGAACTAACTGATGAAAAAGATGGATCCAGAGACACAGAAGCATGGAACAAACTGTTAAACCTCAGAGGGAAGCCAGGGGTGGGTGGGTGGGAAGAGATCAACCAAAGAACTTGTATGCATATATGCCTAACCCATGGACACTGACAATAGTATGGTGAAGGCCTGGGTGGGAGCAGGGGCAGGAAGGGGTCAATATATCATATTTTCAACAATAAAGATTTTTTAAAATATATTTTATTGATTTTTTACAGAGAGGAAGGGAGAGAGATAGAGAGCTAGAAACATCGATGAGAGAGCAACATCGACCAGCTGCCTCCTGCACATCTCCTACTGGGCATGTGCCCGCAACCCAGGTACATGCCCCTGACCGGAATCGAACCCGGGACCCTTCAGTCCACAGGCTGACGCTCTATCCACTGAGCCAAACCGGTTTCGGCAACAATAAAGATTTTTTTTAAAGAGGAAGTGTCAACTGTTGCTATTATTTTGTCAAAACCATAAAGCCTCTTTTATTTTTCACTTTTGTGAAACAAATATTTACCTCAATATTATTTTAATAACATAATGTCAAGCCTGACTATTTTTTTCTGTAAAGGGTCATGTGATAAATATTATAGGCTTTGCAGCCTATATAGTCTCTGCTGCACTACTTAACTCTGTCACTGTGCGACAAAAGCAGGCATAGATGATTTATAAATAAATGGGTGTTACTGTCTCCCAGTAAAAATGATTTACAAAAGTAAGTATTGCGTTATATTTGGCTTGGAGTTAGCAATGTGTTGATTCTTGACATAATGCATTTCATAACACTTTACAGATTCTAAAATGTACTTTAGAAATGACTAATTTTTCTGCTTTCTCATGAAATGTTTTCTAATTACCTTACTTTAATACTTATGCCTGCATCACTCATACTGTGTTTATGTCATGCTCTAAATTCACATAAATTGTATTTCTGGATGAAAAATACTCCATGAGTTCATTTCATTATGCCTCTTATTGCTTATTGCCATTTTGCATAGAAATAAAATTTGCATTATTGTTGAGTACTAAGTATTGAACAAGAATGTGTCAAAAAGATACATACATTGTGTTATTCTACAGTCTTCTCACCAGAAGATCTACACTCATTTATGCAAGCCCCAGGACTTTCTTTTATATCTGCACACATTTTCAATAAATAAATAAATAAACCACACACTTAACAGTCACAATGCACTTAGGACAAAGACTGATTTGTCAACCAAGGAGACCACTAAATTTAATCATTGAAATTTTAAAACACAAGAACAATGTTATGCATTTCATTGCCCAGTATGAACTGTTCCTATAATTATTATTTACATGAAAGCAGCGTAGCACCTAAAGCATGTTGTTAAGGCCTCCCTTGCAATTTAATACAAGGGATTTGTGAAATTGAACACTTTTGCAGGACATACTACATAAAACATTTTTTTTTTTTTGCATTTTCTCAATTTTGGATCAGGATAAGAAGACAGAATGGTGCGATCTTTTTTCTTAAGCATCATAATATGTTTGTTACTAACACTTATTCCAGAAAGATAAACGTTTGGTTACCTAATTATTTCTGGTTTGGCCCTTGGATGCCTCCTTTGCAAGCATGAGAGTGGGTGACCCTTTCTCTTTGTTTTTTGGACCTCAGCAAAAGTTGATATAAACTCCCAATTTAGCATCCTGTTACACATATATGCTCATTCTCAGTTACAAGTTGATTTTGTTTTTATTATGTCGCATTCTCTAGGATCATAGGAATTAACCACATAATATCATTTTAATTTTAAAACAAAAAAAGAGGTTGTTATATTTTTTTTAAAGGGAAAACTGTAGTGAGAATAATTGAAAGTATGAGGACATGAAAACTGCCGATATAAGCAATTGTTCTTTATGGAATAATTTTTATTCCTAAAAGGGTATGTATTTGATCTGTAATACTTTTGTGGCATGGTAAAATTGTACAAACTCTAAAATGAGTAATAACTAGACACATATTTAAATATAATAGAAAATTTGACATAATTGAATGTCCTTAAGTAAATATATGTATATTAATTTTTTGTAATATATATACATATATATGTGTGTATATATATGACTGGAATTAATTCTCTAAACAAGGAAGAGCTTAATAATTAAAGTGACAAATGTCTGATGAATATAGCTCAAAGTGAAAACTGTTTGATTAAAATATCAGAGAAGAGCAAATGAGATAGAGTTCAGAATGGGAAATTACATTTTCCTTATGTGAGGAAAGCTAAATATTTTATTGACTATTTGCCTGAACTGTGATACCTCTTCCCCATCTCTAATAAAACCTCTCTGAACAGCAATTTAACATGTCTTAGATGTGAACACTAAGAAACTTTTAAAATAAACTATGATTTAGGTTTCTAGCATGTGATTAGCCTTGATATATAAGGCTGACTATATTTTGTTGCAGTGCTATTTCAAAACCTAAAGAAAAGAAATGAAAAGTACAATATCAATATTATATAACTAATGCTCATTGCTCATGTCAGATTGAATATGATGGTTGTTGTATGGGAAGTTCTAGTTCAATAAAAATTCTTCATGTTCAATTATAATTTGAGCCTTTACATTTTTATGTTCTCTTTTTGAGGACAACAGAAAACCTACTTTAGTACAACCTATCTTCTTATAACAAGTAGATAATTTTGAACAGTGACCTGCACTTTTTTTTTTAAAGTTAAGCAATGGGATTTCTTTCTTTTTTTATTTTATTGTTTTTTTACAGAGAGGAAGGGAGATAGATAGAGAGTTAGAAACATCGATGAGAGAGAAACATTGATCAGCTGCCTCCTGCACACCCCCTACTGGGGATGTGCCTGCAACCAAGGTACATGCCCTTGACTGGAATCAAACTTGGGACCCTTCAGTCCGCAGGCTGATGCTCTATCCACTGAGCCAAACTGGTCAGAGCATGACCTGCACTTTTATTGTATATGTTATTATCTGTCAGATACACTGAAGAAAGATAATAACTACATACATATTTTATATGTGTATGACTGTTTACATATATTCACACATATTTATATAAATATATGTATGTTACTATCTATCCTTTCTATCCTGGAAATTTTTTAAATACTTAATAAATGTATTATCTTTAAAAATTCCAAGTCTCTAAATCTAATTCTACTTGTAACATTACAATAAAAAAAATCTTAATTTAATAATATAACAACTTTTCCTAAATACATGTAATGACTATATAATTATAAAGTTAGCTGAGGGAAAAACAATGGGTGATGAATAAAGGTCAAACTATTAAAGTTTAAGTTTATAATAATGTAAAAATGTTCAAAAGAATTCGGTCATGGAATAAAAATATACAAGAAAACATCATATTAATAATAGCTCTGGCTAAAGTTTATTATGTACGATATATGAGGTGAAAATCTCACAGGGCATGTTCATATGGCAACACGTATATAGATATGCAAATGTCTATGACACAGATGTATTTTTTAATATAGTATGTTTTAGAAGGCATCAGTTTATATGCTATAAGTCTTGAAAATATTAGTAAATTTTTTGAGCTATGTTGGAGACTGTTAAGAAAGACCCATTAGAACTGAGACCACAGGAAGAAAAAGGAGTGATTTTCTTTTATCAGAAAACTTCCTACTTTTCCAAATATAGTAAAGGTTACCAAGGCAATTAAAAATACAGATCTGTCTAGCACATAGCTTTCTGGAAGATTAGAGTTCATCTTTTCTCTTGATTGTTGCTGGGATAATTTATAAGATATATAAAATCCAAAATAGGAAATTATATGTGTCATCTCTCATCCATAAATTAAAGATTAAGATTATATAAATCCATCAGGGAAAAAATGGAGAAGCTTAGTTTCAAGCCTGACAACTTAACTATAACCAGGTTGTAAAAAATAACAGGAAGCATGCAAGTCATCAGGGAGCTTCACTGGGAAGCAGCACCTCAAAGAGGTGTGGGATGTTTGTGAGTCTTTTCTATTAAAAAAGGCAATAGCCAAGAGGAAGAGAGTGAAAGAAAATAAAAGCACATTGGAAGAGCAATTTTGAGATCTCCTTAGCTTTTTGTTTGTTTGTTAATCCTCTCCTGAGGATATATTTTTTCCATTGATTTTTAGAGAGAGTGGAAGGGAGGGAGGAAGAGGTGGAGGAGAGAGAGAGAGAGAGAGAGAGAGAGGGGCTGGCGAGAGAGACACATTGATTGGTTGACTCCTGCAAGTGCCCTGACTAGGGTCTGGATATAACCTGCCACCCAGGTACTTGCCCTTGACTGGGAATTGATCCAGCAACACCTTGGTGAGTGGTTGACACTCTAACCACTGGCAATCACTGGCCAGGGCCTCCTTAGTTTTTCAATCAGTGTTAGAATAGATCTTATTCAAAAAATGCACATCAATTCCATCTTTGTAGCCACCCACCAAACAGGAAAAGGGAACCGAGAATAATTTTCTAAGGATTGAAGAAAAATGCATAATTTATACAAATAAATCTAAAAATATTACATTAATAGGCTGGAATTATTTTTTGTTCTATAGAATCCTTAAAATTAAAAAAAAAAAAAAGTGAGACTGTTGACCAAGGGAAGTGGAATGAGCAAAGATTGCCAGAAGACCAACCAGTGTGATCAGAAGAAATAGAAGCTCAGGGATCCCCGGGGAAAGGCTCTTTGGGGACTAGTGAGTTATAAATTGACTTAAGGGCAAGCTCCATGTGTATGTTAAATGAAGGAAAGTTTTTCTGAAATGTTCAGCCAGAAGAGTATAGTTCATTCAGCTTGAACAGAAAGAAGGCTGTTAAATATTATGCCAACATAAATCATAACCGCAGCACCCTCTTCTTAAATTGTATAGGCATTATTATATTTGAAATTATTATACTTACTTTTTCTCTTACTTGATTTCCAAACCAGACCATGTAACAAAGGGTGAGGAGGGAAGATATGATCTATTTTGTACATTGTTGAATCTTCATTGTCTGGTCCCCAAAAAGCACTCAATCAATAATATTTAAATGAGTAAATGTCTTTTAATAGTAGGTTGTACAATATACTACAATATGCTACTAATACATTCATTACATTCTAATACATTAATTTCAAATATGATTTATTTTTATAGTAGAGGCCCGAAGCACTCATTTGTGACCCAGTGAGGTCCCTTGGCCTGGCCTGCAGGATTGGGCCGAAACCGGCTCCCTGACATCCCCTGAGGGGTCCCAGATTGCGAGAGGGCACAGGCCAAGGGACCCCACTAGTGCACTATCAGGGCTGGGGAAGGATGCGGGAGGTTGGCCAGCCAGGGAGGGACTGCGGAAGGACTCCAGGGTGTGTCCAACCCATCTCACTCAGCCCCGATCAGCCGGACTTCAGCAGTAATCTAACCTACTGGTTGGAGCATCTGCCCCCTGGTGGTCAGTGCACATCATAGCAAGTGGTTGAGTGGCCTTACCATATCATTAGCATATTATGCTTTGATTGGTTGAATGGCCCATTGGACACTTAGCATATTAGGCTTTTATTATATAGGATTCCTTTCTAGGTCACCCCAATGGTATACATATACTTTGACTATTGACATAATGGGTTATTTTAGAAGACAATCTACTTTAAATATTTTAAATTTAGCAATTTTAATTTTCTTTTCAGATTATAAATTTTTTACACCATCTGGAAAGAAGCAGATTTTTTTTTAAAAAAAACTAAATTATCCAATTTCCAAAATACTGTTAAAATTTCTCTACCCTCTATGAATAAAGCTAAAAACATGACTTTTATATTCTTATGTAAACTTAATTAGTAATAATGTATAACTCTACGAAGTGTTTTATTAATAGAAACATACCACCCATCAGAACACTACCAGTTCAGACATTTAGATTAACATTATTACTATTTTAAATAATTAAAGATGCATATTTATAATTCATTGATCTAACATTTTGGGTATCTGTAATAAAATATTTAATTTAATAGATATGATACCACCCTGTAGTTAGCATGATAATTGTGTTGATTTTCTAATTGGTAAAATTACATGTATTTGTACCACAAATAAAAAGTGGTGCTTACTCAACTGAGTTATTCAAATTCCAAAGACCAGAGAACTTTACTCTTTCTTATATATGCATACCATTTTCATTATTTGCTACTAGAAGTATGTGCATTTAAAATTAGTTAAAAGTCTAATTTAATCTTGAATTGAGTATGATATATGTTTCCAGTAAAGAAGAAATTAATCAAAATGCCTAATTTTAATTTATCAGAAATAATTATCATACTTTGGCGATAATAAGAAAATGTTATAATCTTTGCATGTGACTACTGAGAATTTCTTAAATATAACCTATTTTTATATAAATTGAAAGTTGTGTGAATAAGGTGTTTCTTTTCACTCGTACTATTAAGATATAAAACACCTCAGTTAACCTTTATTACCATAAAGAAAGTGAGCTGTGGTGATGATATGCATAATTACCTATTAAATAATAATTTTGTTTTCTTTTGAAGTATAAAAGTTGTGCACCTACTAGACAAATAAAGAACATTTTACACTCAGACAATACATATTTACAATTAAAATATAATTCTTTCCATTAAAATATTTAGATTTATAGTAATGAATTAATTACAAACTTGATTTGAATATTAAAATCATATTTGAAGCTGAGGATAAAATATCCACTACCCTTTTATCCTCCTCAATATATAACACCTAACAACAAGATAAAGAAAGAAAAAATACATAGACCTTTATTCTAGAATTTTTATAGAAGTGAATCATGCTTATTTCTCTACAATAAGATGCAAAGTTAATGCTCTAAAGTAACTGATCTTCCATTACATTCTGTCTGGACCATTTGTTAATGTTCCGAAAGGCTGTAAAAACTAGGGACTCCCCCTTCTTTTCTAAGAGAGGATTTATTTCTATTTAATAATTAAAAAAAAGATTTCCCTCACTCTGTTGGCGTTGAGGGGCTTGGGAGGTAAAGCAGTTCCTACAGAAGCTTCCAGACACATTTAGGGCTCCTCTCCCATAAATGTGCAGATGAGATTCGTCTTCATTGTATCACCCCAGGAGGATTAGAGCACTGGAGATCAGTGCGGTTATTCCTGTAATAAGTCTAATCTACAATTCAGAAACCTCATGTTGCTTTCCAGACAAAATAAATACATATAGATATTAAAATATACTAGCCCCCCAGCCCGTAAAGAAAACAATTCCTTAGTCGGCAAACAACGGCTCGCGGGCCACATGTGACTCTTTGGCCCCTTGAGTGTGGCTCTTCCACAAAATACCGACTTCTGCGCATGGGCCACGAAGTTTCAATTGCACTGTACATGTGCTCCCCCACGTGGTATTTTGTGGAAGAGCCACACTCAAGGGGCCATAGAGCCCCATGTGGCTCCTGAGCCCCACCACGGCCCTAGGGGAAATGGCAGAAATTAGAACACCTCTTAGAAACCTAAAGGATCCAGGGATTTATTCTACCTCCATTTAATTTACCATCTGGCTCAAGAAGACATCAGTTGGAAGCTGGAGGATGGCAGTGAATCACTGCAAACTCCATCAGGTAAGAACCCAACTGCAGCTGCTCTGCCAAATGTGATCTATTTGCTACAGAAAATTAACACGGACTCGGTTCCATGATGGGCAGCCTTTGATCTGGCAAATTGGTTCTTTCCCATTTCTATCAGAGGAGAGGATCTGAAACAGTTCGAACGTCCTTGGAACAGACCTCTGCACTCATTTACAGTCTTGCCCGGGGCCACGTTGTTTCTTCTCCCTTCTGTCTGAACATTCATCCAAAAAGACCAAGACCAGCTGGAAATGCTACAAATGTTATAGTCCTCCACTGATGGACAGAGTCTGCATCACGTTACTGGTGAAACCATGGATACCAGCAGAATGGTTACTTGGGTTTGACAGAAACCTAGTTACCAGGGAGGGAGACAGTAAGCGATGGTGCCTACCAGTGACAGTCCAGAGCCCAGCTGCAGCAGCAGGGGAGCGATTTGTCCACTAACCTTCCCGTTTTATGTTTCCTTTGGGAGAATAAGCACACCAGCATCCTGGAGCTCATACAAGGTCTACTCCTTACAGCAAAAGGGGGAAGCGTAGTGGATTGTGTGATGCACTACCCAGCTTCCCCTTCAGGAATAAAATACTACTTACACTCACCCCCCTTAATTCCTTAGGTTGCAACCAACCATCAGCGCTCGGTTGTCAGATCTCTCCTGGATTTGCCTCACCTAAAGAAAATGCTTTTGCATAAAGTTATATTGCTTTTTTTTTTTGTTATATTGCTTTTTGAGCCAGGCCTTAGCCATGACTACTTTAGATGAGGACCCAAAGGACTACATTCTGGACTAATCTGAATGGCGGTCCATTTGAAACCGGCTGGGGTTTCTGTTGAGACAGAATCACAGCCTAACTTCCCCTGCTACACAATCCTGCTTCTTATCTCAAGGATATCCCTTAATAAACTCTGTATTCTGTTCTCTATCTCAGAGTTTGCTACCTGGGCAACCCCATATGCAACAATAGGTTAAGACAGGTGAGGGATTCAAATGAACACTTCTGCTCCTGGTGTAATTGTTTACTATTTTTAAACCTTAAGCAAAGTGAGATTATCTGATGAGTCTTTCCACAGATAACAGCAATCTATCATAATAAAAGTGTAATATGCTAATTAGACCAGATATCCTTCTGCACAACCTTCCGGACAAAGCCAGGGCTGAGAGGGAAGCCGGGGTCCCAGGTGCCGGCAGTGGGAGAAGGAAGGCCTATTCTTGCAAGAATTTCATGCATCAGGCCTCTAGTAATATATATATATATATATATATATATATATATATATATATATATATATTGGAAATTGTACAACATTTAGTTCAGAATAAATTTTTAACATTATCTTGCTTTAAACATTCTGATGATATGTAATACCAGCCAAGTGAGCATGGACTGTAATTTATGTAACCTGTCATCATAACCAACAATGTGACAAGTCCAAGATATTTAACAAGACAGTTCAGTAAAATTACTCACTGACACTTCTTTTGCTTTATTTCATGTTATTGGAATTTTATGTCCCTTAGAAACAAAAACAACAGTAAACATTCTATTAAAACTATTTGATAGGGCTAGATAAAAAATAGATGATTTTTAGAAATTAATAATTATTGTCATAAAAGCATTTGTTGATTGAAGAGAGAAAGCCTGGCATATACTTCTGAGGCATTTTCTCTTTTCTAAAATAGTGTAAAAACTTTTTTCCAGTAGATATTTAACACAATGTACAGTGTCAAGTATATATCAATAATTTACAAATAATTTTCATAAATTTAACCTTAAAACATAGAAATATAGGGCATCCCCCTAAAATTTGTCATAATGATTTCAAGTAAAAATAACATTTATCATCCTGAATAATTTGTCATTCAGATAATTTTACAAAATACGTTTTATATATAAAACAAAATTAGTATGATCATTTTAAACCTTTTATATATTTTTGGTCAGGCCTTCTTTTGAATTTACACCTACCTCTACAAAATGGTACTATGATTCCAGAATGAACAATCTAAATTATTTTCCGTGTATTTTGTTTGTGAGAGGTAATGTATATTCAAGTTGTGTATGTGAGCAAATTGAATTATCTTATATATATTTTTAGACAACAGAATCTAGGTTGTAAATAAGTCTTTGATAACTACTTCATTTGTACATAATGTTGTTTTATAACTCTGCAGAAATATGGTTAGAAACCTAAATATTTTACTCTAGGGACTTTTTTGAAAACAGACAACAAGGCATACTTTTTTGGTATATCTAGTTAAGCAGCAATTATCTCTCATCACTCCAAAACACTCAGTAATAGAAAATTAAAGGAGTCAAGAAAGCATCAACCCAGAAAGGCTTAAAATGGGAAAGGAGCTAATAGGATACTATTCAAGTAAACAACCTCAAAAGATTAAAAGCATGTTGTAGTAGTTGCTGTTGGTGACCCATATTATAGCCTTCCAAGCCCACATCTAATTTCAGTTTCAGCTGTGGTGTCAGTGTTTTGATAGATCAGATTCACCTCATGGTACTAACTTTCAATCTTCAGTTTGCACTGCGAGTTCTGCTTTCTGATTTAGAGGCAGCTGAGTGAACCGTTTAGTCCACTGACTAGGATAACCAGAAAGCGCAGCGAGCACCCAGGAGAGAAGCCCTCCAAGGGATGGGAGTCATACATGATCCAGAACTTTCTATTTTAGGTGAACAATCCTGGGTTTTATTTGATAAACACCTTGGGGGTAAAATGAACCAGCAGTAGCAATAGTAACGTTGCCCACAGCTGTGCCCGTGATAATGGAACTCTAGTTTGCCTTTTTCTCTTCTTTTTCTCCTAATTCTTAAATGCTGCTTCTTGGGATTATCATATAGACCAGTGATGGTGAACCTATGACATGCGTGTCAGAGGTGACACGCGAACTCATTTTTTGGGTTGATTTTTCTTTATTAAATGGCATTTAAATATACAAAATAAATATCAAAAATATAAATCTTTGTTTTACTATGGTTGCAAATATCAAAAAATTTCTATATGTGACACGGCACCAGAGTTAAGTTAAGGTTTTTCAAAATGCTGACACGCCGAGCTCAAAAGGTTCTCCGTCACTGCACTAGGCTCTCAAGCTGGGATTCTGGAAGTGGGTCACCCAACTACTCAGATGGAGAGAAGACCTTGGTTGCTGGTGTTAGTGTGGGTGGTGACAATCGCTTAAGGGCTGCGGCATCAAAGTAGAAAGAATTGCAGTGAATTAGACAAGAAAGTGAAATAGTGGGGTTTAATACTCTAGCAGTTGAAGATATAGTTCAAATGCAATTTGAGAATTGTAGACAACTAATTTTTGTTAAAAATTTTAAAAGTCTGGAATGAAATTGAATGATCTTAGTAACATTATTTTTTTAAATCAACTTCATGGAGGCTCTTAAAGCCAGAAGATCTCTGAAGAAAGGTTAAAGAACTGCTCAGCTCCTGCAGCAGAAGGAAAGACTGGCTTGGAAATCAGTTCCAGGCCTGAAACACGAGCATAGCTGACCTGCCAAAGAGGCTGATGTACACCCTGACTCTTCTCCTACGACAATAAATCCAGGATCCTTGTGGAGAAAGAGAAATGTTAACAGTAATATTTCATGATATTTGCTTTAAATGTGGGTTTTGCTTATTATATGTACAACTGTGGTTTTCTTTGAATTTCTTCTATTTAGGGTTTGACAAATTTCTTGAATCTGTAAATTTGTATCACTACATTTACCTAATTTGGGAGGCTTTCAGCATCATTTTTTGACATTTTTTTTCTGGACCAAACATTTTTTTATCATTGCTAAACCAGCCAGCATTATGGGAGTAAATATGACAGATATATATAAGGTAGCCTGCGACAGCTTTATGGGACCGTGATCTGTGCAGTTGCACAAGGTCCAGTACTCAGAAGGATCTATGCTTGATTTCATGCTTTGCTGTCTAGAAATTTTTAATAATTTTTGTACAAGGAGTCAGGCAGTTTTATTTTACTTGGAGTCTATAAATTACATAGCTGGACTTGTGGATAGCCAGTCCTTTGACAGAGTACAGGTCAGAGATATCTATTGTTAACAGTGCTGTGTAGCAAAATGGTCAGCCACATCCAAACAGCCATGTTCAAAGATCCTATATTTCTCCTCAACAAGAATGTGGTCATAACTGAATGTGATATACTACTTAATATTTACTTAGGAAAATGTAATAAAATATATCAATGTCATTAGATATTTCGCTGTCATTAGATAGCCAGATATGTCATTGACTACTACGATGGCGGTGAGGTCAACCAGGAGTCCCAGTTCACCATCCTGGACCTGCGGTCCGCCTGCGACTCGCTGTTGGCGGTGTGGGACAGGATGAAGGTCGCCTGGTGGCGCTGGACCTCATGGGCACTGCTTTGTTAGAGACGGGGAAATACCAACCTTTTTTTTTTTTTTTTTCCTGAGGGCTACATTAAACTCTTTTCCCAAAACAAAAAACAAAAAACAAAAAAACCCACCCCTATTAGTTTTAGATGAGAACCTGTTACTTTATCATATTGTTGCACTTGTATCTATTTTAATCAGTATTCCATCACGGGATATATGCTTTCCAATATTTTGCCATTAGAAACAATTCTGGAGGACAAATTCTATTTTTTCCTATAAGTTGAATTGTTAGTTTAAATAGTAAGGATATTTCAAATAATACCAGTATAAACTCCTTTTTTGTAAGTTTAATCTATTATAGTATAGAATGACCAAAATATATGTGAAAGTTATGCTTGTCAAAAAGGCATTTAACTGGTAATTATTTCTTAAGTACTCAAAGCATAGAAAATGAAAATTTGCAAAAAAAAGTGTGACTTTATGCATTCTGTTTAAGAACATTAAAAAAATCTAATTAGTTTAATTAACCTTGGACTTTAGCATCTTGCATTCACTGTTCCTAATAGTACAAACTCAGTTTTATGTTGTTTTTTTTTCCTATGCTTCATCTATAGGTAAACGTTCATACTCTGTATTTGTAAACCCAACTAGAAAAATTATGCTACTCCTTTATTCTTGGATTTTTAATTTTGCCTATAATTTGTCTTTTATTGTTTTACTTTTATAAAGAATGGTTTAAGTGACCATCTCTTTGAATATATATCCCTCTGTATCTTTAACACTTCCTAGGAATATATTATTGAAAGTGAGAAGAGCTCACTAGATTAAAAGATCTGAAATTTTAAGGTTCTTAAATTTGTTGCTGCACAAAATTTCAAATAAATTGAAACATATATGTTTCACCAAAGGTGTGTGAATATATCAATTTCACTATAAGAACGCAATCTTTTTTTTTTAATTTTTCTCTTCTAAATTAACAAATGCAAAGCAACTACTCACAGGCATGTTAGTTTGTATTACCTGTATATTCAATTAAATTACCTCTTGCGCCAATACGTTGGGATGTATTCTATCAATTCTGTGAAGTGTTTGCCATTTTTTAATTTACTCATTTGTTCTTTCACAATTTTTACAGTTGTTTTTTATTTTTTAAATAAGAAACAAAGTGATCTGACTTAAGGCATTAAAATTACCTTGGAGAGAAGAGATGTTTATTAAAGAAGACCTGTTGATTTAAATTGACACAATCTATTGATAGATTGAATATGAGATGAAAGAAATAAAGGCTTGTGTGTGCTATGTTTATAAGATTGGATGAATGACCTCACAATGAATCAAGAGAGAGATATTTAAAAGAGCAATGGACATGAATACTTGTTTCGTGCATGTACAATTAAAGAAGCCTGGGGGATGTTCCTGTTAAGAATATACGAGATTACAAAGTACTACTGCTTAATGGAAATGTCAAAAAGGAGAAATTCATATTATTTGTGAGTCACCATAATAACTGTGAAATATGATTGTGTCTGTGGAGGAGTATGTAGCTTTAAAATTTCACCAGAGTCATAAATCCTTCCTTTTCAAAACTCTTTGTATATAGATTACATAATGTTAGGCATAAGTTAAAAACTCAATATAATGGTCTTCTTAAAACTATATTTATCTACAATTTGAATTTTTTTAAAATATTGGAAACTATAACATTGGAAGTCTTCAAATTGGAATTTCTCTCCTTTGAGAAATACCCTGTGGGGGCTCTTATACTTTTACTTTTTTAAAAACTTAATGTTATACCATATACATTTTCCAAAGTTTAAAACATCAGGCATATGATGCATTATTTTTTGGATTCATGCCAGGATGAATGGTCAAACAGGGCAATATTTGTCAAGTGTTTTGTTATCCAGGCTCATTGTCTGGTCTCGTTGGTTAAACTACTCTTTTTCTCACTGTTTCATGTTTCTTCCTAATTATCTATTTGTTGAAAAATAGACTCTGCCTGGATCAAGTGCACACAGCTGAAGTAGTTACCCTTCTGGATTCTTGAGGTCATCCTGTTAAGTAGCTATTTCATTCCAAATTTTTTTCTTCCTTTATTCACAGTTCATAAAACAAATATTCTATGTAAGAGTGTTAATACTAACACTGTCAAAGAGACCCTTACATGGAGTGTATAAGCTAATTTGTAAACTTGACTAGTGTCAGGATAAATTGTTTTGTCAATGTGTAAGAGGAAACTTATTACCTCCAAATTCAAATTTCCCTTCTTTCACTTTTCTTGTTTTACAGTATTTTAGAAACTATAATGGTTTAAAAATATTTTAATAACAAAAGAGTGACAAGATAGGTAGGACCATTATATTTCCAAGAGACTTCATGGTTTCTAAACAATTCACTTCTTTCATTTTAATATAGTAGAATGACAAGCTCATGATAAAAGTAAATATATTTTGACAGAAGAAATTTGACCAGAGGGTGTCCATGGTGGAATGAATATAGTAAAGGATTTCTATCAGGAATGTTAAATGTGAAATGGCATTTTCAGCCATAAAACTCAATAAAGGCTTTGTAAACTGTACAGTTTAAAAGCAAACCTAGTATCAACTACTTCCTTTTTGTTCATGTTTGGAACTGAATTTCCATTATTAAAACAGAAATTCAATAATCTTTTTTCAATTTATAATCCTTAATGTAGAGAAATTTTTATATTACTAACTATACTCTTATTGAACATTTTCTCAGTAGAAATTACATTACCTTGGGGAAAATTTAATTTTATGATAATATGATCATGGTTCCTGTAAGTGAAAATTATATTATTCTCATTTTGTGTTTAATTTCAGTGCTTGACTTGAGGATGAATTCTTCCATCTTTATATCTTAATGAATTTGACAAATATTTAGGGCACTCATTATATATAGATTAATCTATAGCCAACATTTATTTTTACTAACACACAACTATATACTGCAATATTTATTTTGTACTGAACAATGGGCCTTGAAAAGACCTGCTCCATCCTGTTCCTTGCCCTCCATCTGAACCATAGGCACTCTATCTTGTTCCCGTAACCTCCATTTTGTAAGAACTGCCATTTAAAATTTTCCACTAAACACAGATGTTGCTTTGTTCTGTTAATTCCAGGAAATAACTAAACCAGATAGACTCCCTGATTAAAGTAACTCTGCTATTTCTAGCTTCTATAAGCACACTTGCTCGAATAATGGGGAAAATAAGACATTTGGGGGAGGGGCTAGCAATCTGAATCTGTGCCAGTAACCTAATGTACATTTTTATCAGCCTATAGTCTAGTCACTGCTCCCTCTTAATTATCTGGTCCTGCAAGCAGCTCTGCCCGTGTGGGGGTCTGGTCCGTCCTTGGTTTCTCCCATGCCAGGTATCTTCTGGTTATCTGAGCTGTGCTCAAGGCTTCAAGCTTTCTGCAAGATATCTGCTAAGCATACTTCCCCCATCCCAGCACATGGGTTTTTGCCTTTATAAGCTAACCCCTAAGTTCATTTGGGGCTGTAAGTTTTGGAGAGACACAAGTCCTCTCATGACTGCCAGCATTTAATAAAGGGCTCCAAATTTGGCTTCTGTTTTAGGTGTCTTCTGTCTAACTCACTGAATTCCAATATAACAGTACCATAGGTACTTGTAATGAAAATATATTGTTCTTTGGGAAAACTTTGATATGTACAATTTAGTAATTTTCTATAATTTCCTTAAAATTGAACTTAAGAAAAAGATGGCATTGTAAACTGACTTTTTACCAAAATATATTGATTTTGCAAATTGCAATTTAAAAGCAACAAAGGGTATATAATTTAAAGCTTCATGGATATCTAAAATTCTCAGGAAAATATATAGATTTTTACATTCGAAGCACCTTTATCTTCTTTTCCCCCATACTTTAAACCAAAGGACTTGTATGCAAGCATATAAGAATAATCAATGGACACAAGATACTGGGGAGTAGGGGAGGCCAGGGGAATGTCAAGGGGGGAAAAAGGGAGACATATGTAATACTCTTTGTAATACTTTAAGAAATGAAACAAAATTTAAAAAAAATTAAATGTATCGGGTGACATCTACACTAATAGAAGACAAACATGCAAATTGACCATACCTTTGCTATGCCGTAAGTCATGCCCACCAGCTAATCAGAGCGACTATATGCAAATTAACCCAACCAAGATGGTGGCCGGCAGCCACGGAGCTAGAGTGAACAGAAGGCTTGGTTGCCCCAATGATGGAGGAAGCCAAGCTTCCTGCCTGCTGCGGCGGCTCTGAGTTCCACTCAAAGCAACAAAGTTTCAATTATAGAAGATAAATAAACCCCAGATACCTGCTTTCAGCTGGCTGTGGCCACGGAGCTGGAGCGAGCAGGAAGCTTCCTTCCCACCTACCCTGAGCTGCTCTCAAGGCTACAAAGTTTCAATTATAGAAGGTAGATAAATCCCAGAATAAAAAAAGAAAAAAAGGAGAGGCTGGGAGCTTCCATCGCTGAGGGGCTTGACCAGCCTGAAAACAGCCATCAGCCCCTCACCCAGGCTGGCCAGGCACCCCAGTGGGGACCCCCACCCTGAAGAGGGTGTGACCAGCCTGCAAACAGCCATCAGCCCCTCATTCAGGTTGGCCAGGCACCCCAGTGAGGACCCCCACCCTGAAGGGGGTGTGACCAGCCTGCAAACACCCATCAGCCCCTTACCCAGGCTGGCCAGGCACCCCAGTGAGACCCCCACCCTGATCCGGGACACCCTTCAGGGAAAACCAGCCAGCCCCCACCCATGCACCAGGCCTCTATCCTATATAATAAAAGGGTAATATGCAAATTGACCCTAACAGCAGAACGACTGGGAATGACTTGTCACTATGACACACACTGACCACCAGGGGGCAGATGCTCAATGCAGGAGCTGCCCTTTGGTGATCAGTGTGCTCTCACATGGGAGGAGCTCTGCTCAGCCACAAGCTAGGCTGATGGCTGCCAGCACAGCGGTGGTGGCGGGAGCCCTCCTGCCTCCTCAGCAGCACCAAGGATGTCAGACTGCAGCTTAGGCCTGCTCCCCGCTGGCAAGTGAACATCCCCCGAGGGCTCCCAGGCTGCCAGAGGGATGTCTGACTGCCAGCTTGGGCCCGATCCCCCAGGGAGTGGGCCTAAGCCAGCAGGACATCCTCTGAGGGGTCCGAGACTGCCAGAGGTCATAGGCCTGGCTGAGGAACTCTCCCGCCTGAGTGCACAAATTTTTGTGCACCGGGCCTCTAGTTGGTTAATAAAATCACATAGGTCTTAAGTGTATATTTCTATGATAACTGATCTGTATATCACATTGTGTGACCACCACCCAAAGTCACAGCTTCTTCCATCACCATATATTTGATCCCCTTTAGTCATTCCTACTCCCCCACCCTCTTCCCTTTTTCCATATTTTCAAGTAGTTTTCGCTAAGGTATGGTTCTCCTATGTCTTCTTTGCTCCCTTGCACCTTTACCCTTGACCATGTTATTCAGGGTTTTAAATCTACCTGTGTGCATACAAACTCTATATACATAACTACAACTATAACTTCTTATCCTCAAAGTAATGATTTTTTGGAAGTAAAATTAAAGGTCTCCACTTGGACTTCCAGACTGACATTCAAAATAAACTTGTCTTCTTTTCCGGAACTGCTCTTTTTACTCACATGTTTATTTTAAGATCTAATATCTTCCAAACATCAAAGATTGCAGTTTTGAAATAAGTCATTTTGCTTCCTATGCCTATCTGTAGTCTATCTCCCCCAGGACTATTCAGTCTATTCCTTCCTCTTGATTCAGACTATTTCTCTTCAAACATAACAATTATGCCCAGGCTATGGTAATATCACTTCATTGTTTTCCCAATCTTCAAAGTGAAACTAATACCCAAATGCAACAGAATGTTCATACAAAAGAGCTTAAATCATCTAGTTTTTTCTTTCTAATATAAATTTTATAACTTTTATTTTTAATAAATAATGTGAAAAGTCTCAATCTAGGAGTTGCGTTCTCTCAATAAAATATCTTTTTGGATTTATTCTTTATTTCATCCAACCAAAATAAACTATGCCCCTCAAGATTATATGTGTGCTCTCACAGTAGCCTTCAAAGTATACACCCACCTTCCCCCATCTTCTGCACACTTCAAAGCAAGGATCAGATACTGAGTTGCCTAAGAGCCTACCCTAAAAATAAGAAAATAACACTATTCTCTACTGAATCCCATATCTCTCTTTCTGTTAACTTCTTAAGACACATTACTTTTCCAACTCATTTATTTTGTGTATGTCCCTTCATATAGTCTACTTGCTTTTATATTCTCCACCCACCACATTGAGTGAAGCACACATTAAATATAAATTCACAATAACTATTTTTTGTGAATTATAAATATTTACCTTAAATACTTAAAAGATTAAATTATTTTATATAAGTGCACAAGGACCACTGTCTTTATTTAAAAATAAAAATGAAGAAAAGTGGCATAATATTAAGGGATACATTTTGGTAATACATTGACAGGTTCTAAATGCCATTTTTATGGATAAGAATAATTCAAGGATGAGGGATATTTTGGAAAGAAAATAGTGCATCTATCCTGAAAAGCAATAGAGAAAAAAAATAATAAAGTTTCATTCACAAAGAGGAAAGCAATAAGCTTAGCCATAAATATTCTAATTCTTAAAACAAATCTATATTATTGGTAGGGTGCTAAAAATGTTTAACAAGATCTTTTAACTTTCTTTTTGGCAGAAGAACAGTGGAGACAAAATTAGGTTACATTATTATTATTATTATTATTCATGAATCCTCATTAGTCAACTATAAGATTACCAAATTTATAGAATGTTATCTGGTTTCTGACATTAGCCAAAAGTTTGCACATTTAATTAGACAAAACATAAAAGTTATGTATTTTCCTAATAAGTTTTTGTTTCATTTTACATGCAAATATTTTAACTACAAACCTAAAATTTAATTTATGTCTCTTTCCACTGTTGCTTATTAATAATAATTGTATTTCTCAAAATATCAAACTATACTATAGAAATTGTTATTTTTACCCTCTAAATATTAATTTCCATTTTTTTAAATGCTTACATTTAACTATAGTAATAATGGACTTCATTTTTAAAAGCAACAAAATCCTAAGCTGTCATTGTTTAGATTTTAGTTTCTTTATTGCATTATAATCAAATTATAATCAAATGACACTTGTGCCCTATTTTGTCTGGTCTGGATAGAGTCAAAATATCAAAGATCTGTCTCATTTATTTGGCAAGATTTATAACTGGCTAATGATACTAAGGAAAAATAATAAACTAAAGGGAATTTTTATATTTTCAATAAAATCAGACACTGTAATTATTTTTTCATAGAACATTCAAACTGTAAATTATTTTTCAGGAAACTTTAAAAAATAATGTCTACATTTACCTTACATAGTTTTTCAAGAGATTTCCAGAAGATTATTGCTTCTGTGTAATTGCTTAAGTCTGTTTTCATACAGTCTGCAGCTGTAAAACTCATATGAAAAATCAATCCCCATTTCCAGGAGTAATGGCAAAAACATAGAATTGTGCACAGTCCCCTTTGGTTTGCTGAGAGACATCTCAGTATAATTCGTTTTCTGTTGCTGTTTCATTCTGTCTCACCACTTGCTCAGGGATTTCTGGGAAGGCCCCTGACCAGCCCTGGGAGGGTCTGGCCTTCCCCAGAGGGTGCTGTGGAGAAATCATTCCTTCCAGTGGCACCTAATAGTCCATCACTGGTGTTTAGGATAAGACTGTTCTCCTGGGCAGCTCCACGCAGTGACTCAGGGATCTATGCTCCTTCCATCTTGTGGTTCCTCCACAAGGGTCTTTACTGCATGTAAATGTTAACTCTGGGGTCTGGGAAGTCCAAGATCAAGTTGCTGACAGGTTTGGTTCTGGGCGACTGCCTTCTTGACTTGCAAATGGCTACCTCCTCCACATGTCCTCACATGGAAGACAGATCCTAATATTGTAATTTTTTCTATTGTAGTCATACTAATCTAGTCTGTAATCACATAAGAGCTTAAAGTATTAAGAGATTAAAACTAAACCTTGAGAAACAATAATAATTACTATAAGCCGTACGGTAGATGATAGATTCATGTAATTTGAATTAGACACATTTCCTTTCTGGTCATCAATTGACCATCTCACATTGTGCCTAATACATGTATGCTTAGTATACTTTTATTTCTACACGTTTCATTCTCCTAGCTCTCTATTTTCATTCTCTTCAAATATTTGGTATGAAATGTTGCTTTCATACCACTGATGTTGTCAGGGCAAGGTTTGACTTATAGTAAAACTCCATTGAGGTCAAACCATTTTGTTCTTAAATGAGAGTTATTGCTGCCACATTTTTTTAAATTGTTGTATCTTTTTGCTCTAACTAGATTATGTTTAGATAATTTTCTCCAATTTGATGTGACAGTTTTCTAAATTGTTTCCACTCAAACCTTAAACAGTGCCAAGAAATTATGAAGTGCCAAGAAAAACTGACAACACATAGAGCCAAATACCACTGGTTTCAATAAAACAGTATTTGCAAATACATTATCAAATATTTCTGTACCGCCATTCTAAGATCCCAATCCATCACTCTCCTTAAACTGTATATATACTCAATTTACATTAAACCATATTCTCCAAGATGTCCTGTGGATATGTGTTCCAAATGGCATTTAATCACAGGTGCCAAGAATGAATCCATACTGGGCTCTATGTGCAGACAGTAAATCATCTGCTAATGAGCTATCACATTTTTAACCACCTACATATTCTGGCAAATAACTTAGAGATTCTGATTTAATTGATCTGGGGTATAGACTGTGTATCTGGATTAAAAAGAATGTTTGTTGGCATTTTTAAAAATTATATGTTTATTGATTTCAGAGAGGAAGAAAAGGGAGAGAGAAATAGAAACATCAATGATGGGAATCATTGATTGGCTGCTTCCTGCACGCCCCCTACTGGGGATCAAGCCCACAACCTGGGCATGTGCCCTTGACCAGGAACCAAACCTGGACTCTTCAGTCTGCAGGCTGAAGCTCTATCCACTGAGCCAAATCAGCTAGGGCATTTTTGCTGGCATTTTTAATGTAAAGCCAGAGTTAAGAACCACTGACTGACATGTCCAATAGAATGAAGAAACTGAATTTTGCAATCTGACATCAGAGGATTTTAAACCCTCTATAGTTTCTCATCAAGATGCTTAAGATCAGTGGGGAAACTGAAGATACTTTCAGGATAGAAGAAGCTCTTGGCAACAGAAATGTAGCCATGTTAACATACACAAGTAGACCTATATTAAATCTGTTCAACCAGGGACTATTGCAGATTTTACATATTAGATTTGGAGTATTGTATCACCAGCTAGAATATAGAAAACCTACCAAACACACACAGAAACATACATATACTTGCTCATTCACATATACACATGTAATAGGAAAAACATGTTCATATTAGGTAAATGTATGTCTGGAAGCATTTTACTTATATCAGCCAGGTAGTGTTTACTTAAATAATACTTTAACATAAACCTGATATTTCTTGGTGCAGGATTAATTTTCAATTCTAAAAGGAATGATTTTCTTACAAATGTTGAATGAAATAACCATATTCAAGAGCATTGCATTTTAAAACTCTTGCACCATATACATAGCTAAATATAAATACAAATAATCTTACATATCTAATGTTCAGATATAGTAAAATGATAACTCCATTGTGCAGTTCTTACATAAAAAAAGGAAAGTGTGTATTTTCTGTGAATAAAAGCTGAAAGGGTTTTATTCCCACTCTAAAATACAAACTGCTAGAGGGCCTTAAATATCATAAATATTATTAATAATTTGTTCTGTTGCTTGTTGGCATATGTTTGGCAAAGAACAGTAGGAGACGACTTTGAAGTGGGAATGTATACTTACAGAGACCTTTCACAGGTGTCCAAGTCGTGTGGGCCTCAGATGTTCTTGAAGATCTGAGACAACAGAATTTCTCTCCAAACCATTAAAGTTTGAAGAGCAATTGAACAGATGTTCATTCTTTCATTTAATATTTCAGACAGCTGCATAATGGCACTGTGTTGTTTTTTCACTTCTTTTTTTTTATAACATTTAAAAACTAAACGTGGTTTAAGGTCACTTCTGATGCCAGTTTGAACTGTTCTGACAGCTGTTTAAATGTTTTTGACATCTGCTTGGGAAAATGAAATTCCTGTCTGTCTTTTGCCTGCACTGATGCTCCATATTTTTAAAAATAATTTTTGTGGTTTTTGTTTTTTAACAAAATTAGTGAAAATGAAATAATTTATTGAAAGGTGGTATATTTGGGGTGGTATACCTGTATATATTCCCTGCCTCCATAATTTTCTGCCACATAACAAGAGACATATAACTCACCCAGAACTAGTATAATATAAATTTATGTAATTAAAAATAATGGATTTATTTCATTTGTATTTTACGAGCTATAAAACATTATTGCTTATAAAAAAAGAATTCCCAAATGTTCATTGTTACTTCCCCCAAAGGTATAGCAGATGTTGAGCCCAGGTATATTAAACATAATTGGTGAAATAGCATTCTTTATACATACAATTATTAGAGATGCGTAGATACTCTCTTGAAAGACCTATGGGATGCCAGATCTGGTCTGGCTGGACTCTGCCTTTTCTAATGGTGAGGGTTCTTATTTAGGGAATACCCTTAAAAGACCTCTGGGGATGTTTGCAAGTCCTCTGCATACCTGAGTTGTTAAATTGTCTGTGAGACATATTATATGTACTATGACAGACAAAACGGAAATTTGAATTTTTAACCTGATCTCAGGGAAGATAAGCACTGTGTTTTGCCTCAGATTAAACAAAATAAACTGTGGAAAAGCTAAATATGACACAATGTGGTGTAGCAAAGATAGGCTTCTAGGATGTTTCTCTGGAGAATGTGGACATATGTTCTGAAAGTCTGAGCATGGTTGTAGCTACGGAGCTGGAAAGGATTACCAAAGACAGCTTAGTGAGGGTAAAAGTTAATCACCTGGCCCTGAAGAGGCCAAGAACTGTATGGATAAATCTCATGTAAAACTGGATACCCTAGGAACTTCCATGGGGAGCAATCCTATCTAATAATAGACAAACATGGTAATTAACCATACCTCTGACACACTTCCCATTGGCTAATCAGGGCGATATGCAAATTAACTGCCAACCAAGATGGCGGCCGGCAGCCAGGCAGCTGAAGCAAACCGGAGGCTTTCTTGCTCCAGCGATGGAGGAAGCCAAGGTTCCCCACCTGCCGCCGCCCAGCTCTGATCTGCAATCTAAGCAACTATGTTGCAATTATAGAAGCTGAACAATCCCCAGAAACCTGCTTTCAGCCAGCCGGGCCTCAGAGCTGGAGTTGCAACAGTGTTTCAATTATAGAACCCAAACAAACCCAGATACCTGCTTTCAGCAGCGGAGGCCTCAGAGCTGGAGGTGACCCTCAGAGCTAAAGCCGGCTCTCAGCTCAGGTGACATCCATAGAAGGTAAATAAATCCCAGAATAAAAAGAAAGAAAAAAGGAGAGGTTGGGAGCTTCAGTCACCTGCCAGCCTGAAAACGGCCCTCAGCCCCTGACCCATACTGGCCAGGCACCCCAGTGGGGACCCCCACCCTGAAGGGGGTGTGACCAGCTGCAAACACCCATCAGCCCCTCACCCAGGCTGGCCAGGCACCTAAGCGGGACCCCCACCCTGATCCGGGACACCCTTCAGGGCAAACCAGCCGGCCCCAACCCATGTACCAGGCCTCTACCCTATATAGTAACAGGGTAATATACAAACTGACCCTAACAACAGAAGGACTGGGGATGACTGGTCACTATGACACACACTGACCACCAGGGGGCAGATGCTCAATGCAGGAGCTGCCCTTTGGTGATCAGTGTGCTCTCACATGGGAGGAGCTCTGCTCAGCCACAAGCCAGGCTGATGGCTGTCAGTACAGCAGTGGTGGTGGGAGCCTTTCCTGCCTCCTCAGCAGTGCTAAGCATGTCTGACTGCAGTTTAGGCCTTCTCCCCACTGGCAAGTGGACATCCCCCGAGGACTGCCGGGCTGCCAGAGGGATGTCTGATTGCCATCTTAGGCCCAATTCCCCAGTGGAGTGGGCCTAAGCCAGCAGGTGGTCATCCCCTGAGGGGTCCCAGACTGCCAGAGGGCACAGGCCTGGCTGAAAGGCCCCCTCCTCCCCCCCGAGTGCACAAATTTTTGTGCACGGGGCCTGTAGGATAATATAAAGCATGGTCTTATGTGACACTAAACCAGTTACTGGGATCTAGTACCATGTACAACATACATTACAGTAATTAGCAGGCAAAGATGATGTTAGAAAACTAACACTGTTTTATTATAGAGATAGTCAACTGAATTTATGTTTAGTCTCCATTTTATGGAGTATCTACATCCTCAAAATCTTAATAAACTCATTTAAGATCTTGTGGCAAGTAAGAAGCAAATATGGGATTCAATTTATATTTGGTTAATTCCAAAGATTATTGTCTTCCTATTATATCATCTTACTTTCCTCAATCACAACACAGTATTGCCCTTTATTCCAGGGGATATGGTTCAAGACCCCCAGTGGGTGCCTGAAACCACAGCTAGTACAGAGTCCTATATAAACTGCTTTTTTGCTGTATGTACATACTTACGATACAGTTTAATTTACAAATTAGGCAAATAAAATTATCAGTAATAACTAATATAATATAACAATGTACTAAAATAAAGGTTATCTAAATGTCCTCTCTCTCAAAGTATCTATGGTGCGGTACCTTTTTGTGATGATGTGAGATAATGAAATGCCAACGTGATGAAATGGAGTGAGGGGACAAATTAGCATAGTGAGACAGCCTTGGGCTATTGCTGACCTTCTGACAATGAGATGCAAGCACTCTAGGGCTTCTCTTTGCATACCCACCTTGTCATATCACTACTCCTACAATCTGGGGTCATTATCAAATAAAATAAGGGTGGCCTGATGGTACTGCAATGCTCTGTTAATCTAATCATATGAAAAGCATCTGAGGTACTAACAGGTGGAGCATCCACAGCATGGCTAAGCTGGACAAAGGGATGAGTCATGTCCCCTGCAGGACATAGCAAGATCTAACTACATTTCAACAGGCTACACAGAAAGATGTGGAATTTAAAACTTACGAATTGTTTAGTTATGAAATTTTCATTTAATATTTTTGGACTTCAGTTGACTGAGGGTAACTAAAACCTCAGAAAGTGAAATCGCAGATATGGCAGGACTACTGAACTCATTGCTCAGCAGTCACTGCACTCATGTTTTGCTGTAGTTTGAAAACCTATTTTACTATTTTATTTATTGACTGGAATTTGTTTGCCAAGTAAATAAAGAACATCAAACCTTAGAAATGCTTAGAATTGCAAAGAACTCTAACAGTGACTCAGGCTAAATCATCTATTTTATGGATGAACAAACAAGCCAAAGTCACCTATAAAATTAGTTGTAATTAGAGGGAGGAAATATTACTTTATAGGGAGTGTGCCCTTTTCTTCTTCAAAATGACAAACCAGTGGAATGTTGGAGAGTGTAATAAATACCCAGGCTGTGTGGAAGCTTTCATCATTTAGCAGGCTAGAATTATGCTAGCAGTCTCCTCTTACAGGTCACAGTGGTGACTCTTACATTCTCTAGTTTCTATTTTAAATAGAATTTATTTTAAAAAGGGTCTTTGTGGTTATTTATACATTTTGTTATTGTTAATCTTCACCTGAGGATATTTTTTTTTTCCATTGGGTTAGAGATAGTAGAAGGAAGAGAGGGAGTGGGACCAGGAATTGAATCTGCAGCCCTCTGCCTTTGGTGTGTGGGCCAATGCTCTAACCACTTGCAATAATAGTTTTATTTAATATATATTATATACATATCACAGTATATATACATATACTGTATATATACATATACATATGAACTTTTAAAATATTCATTTATCACCTAAATAATGTCTTGTGTCCCTAAAATATCCAGGCCCCACGCTTAAAGTCAGGGATAAAAGAGTAAAGAAACAAGAAAACAGGCCAAATTGCTCTTCTTAAGGTATAATCAAGAGCTTTTCATGGGAAAAAAATATATAAGTAAACAAAAATGAGTAAGGTTACTGATATTGGGTGAAATCAAAATTTATCTTTTAAAAAATGTGATAACTTTTATATTGGTTTATTAATTGGTATCATACATTTTCACTAAAGGCTAAATAATCTGGCTAGGTATTAGCCTGTGTTAAAGAGTCTGAACAAATTTTTTTTTCTGCTACCATGTCTATTTTACATTTACATTTTCATTATGAATCTCTGAGGATGGGATAGTCCCTTTAGCACCTATAAGCAAACTAGAAGAAAGAAACAGCTTATAATGTGTAAATTAATATAATCCACACTAATAAAATACAAACATGCAAATTGACCATACCTTCCCTATGCCTTAAGCCACTCCCACCAGCCAATAAAAGTGACTGTATGCAAATTAACCCAACCAAGATGGCGGCCTGCAGCCACGGAGCTGGAGCAAGCAGGAGGCTTGGTTGCCCCAATGAATGAGGATGCCAACTTCCTGTCTGCGGCGGCCAGCTCTAAGCTCCACTCAAAGCAAAAAAGTTTCAATTATAGAAGGTAAATAAACCCCAGATACCTGCTTTCAGCTGGCTGTGGCCACGAAGCTGGAGCCTTGAGTTGCCCCTGGTGATGGAAGAAGCCAAGCCCTGGCCAGTTCTGAGCTCCACTCCAGGCTACAAAGTTTCAATTATAGAAGGTAAATAAATCCCAGAAAAAAAGAAAAGAAAAAATGAGAGGCTGGGAGCTTCTTTTGCTGGGGAGGCTTTGCCAGCCTGAAAATGGCCCTCAGCCCCTCACCCAGGCTGGCCAAGCACCCCAGTGGGGATCCCCACCCTGAAGGGGTATGACCAGCTGCAAACAGCCATCAGCCTCTCACCCAGGTTGGCCAGGCACCCTAGTGGCACCCCAGTGGGGACCCCCACCCTGAAGGGCAAACCAGCCGGCCCCCACCCATGCACCAGGCCTCTATCCTATATAATAAAAGGGTAATATGCAAACTGACCCTAACAGCAGAAAGACTGGGAATGACCCATCACTATGACACACACTGACCACCAGGGGGCAGATGCTCAATGCAGGAGCTGCTCCCGGGTGGTCAGTGTGCTCCCACAGGGGGAGCTCTGCTCAGCCACAAGCCAGGTTGACAGCTGCCAGTACAGCGGTGGTGGTGGGAGCCTCTCCTGCCTCCTCAGCAGTGCTAAGGATATCTGACTGCAGTTTAGGCCTGCTCCCTGTTGGCAAGTGGACATCCCCCGAGGACTCCTGGGCTGCCAGAGGGATGTCTGATTGCCAGTTTAGGCCCAATCCCCTGGGGAGCGGGCCTAAGCCAGCAGGTGGTCATCCTCCAAGGGGTCCCAGACTGTGAGAGGGCACAGGCCTGGCTGAGGGATCCCCCCACCCCCAGTGCACAAATTTTTGTGCACCAGGCCTCTAGTGATATTATAAGTAACCATTCATATTTTATAACACAATGAGATGGAACTAAAATGATATTAATGGAGATTGTTTTTAATAATTAAATTTTTTTTCTTAAATATATTTTATAAAACACACTTTTTTTCATATAGTGATATATAATTATTCTGCTATAAGCAGATGATGTTAATCTAGGTAACTTCTTGGTCTTTTTAAAATTGTAGTGGCAAACTAAGAATCCATTTCTTTCCATATCTCATTCTGAAATTCTTTCTGTCAAGTTAAATGAGTCTTCAGAGAATGAAATGATTTTCTACTGATATAGTAGAAAATGTTTTAAAAACTCATAGCAGTGGGTAAGACAGCAGATAATAGAAGTCTTCTTCATCTAATGGTGGCCAAATCAATACAAAGTTGAGGTCAGCACAGTCAGTAATAAGAGCTGATTCAGAAAGACAGCTACTTACCACCATAGGTAGAAGTCAGACAGCTGTGCTATGATTCTGGAGATGGCTAAGCCATTTATAACAGTTATATTCACACCTTTAAATGAGAAACGTGAACTTCACAACCTGAGATTTAGAGCATTATGTGGGGGAAAATTGCTGCACTGCAACTCTTTATTTAAAAATAAAAGGAAAAACAATAGTATATATTTAAAATACATCTTTGCGATTTACCTATAATTCTTATAGGTAAGAACAAACTTATGTTCAAATTAATATGTGTATTCTGTATATATTCACAGAAAGCTACTTTAATTTACTACTGCATTGAAAATAATTGACAATTGAACATTTTTGAGTTTTTTTTAATGGTTTTTAAATTGATTTCAGGGAGGAAGGAAGAGGGAGAGAGATAGAAACATCAATGAGGAGAGAAAATCACTGATCTGCTGCCTCATGCATGCCTCCTACTGGGGATCGAGTCTGCAACCCGGGCAAGTGCCCTGATCTGTAATGGAACACTGACCTCCTTGCTCACAGGTCGGTGTTCAACCACTGAGCCATGCCTGCTGGGCAGAATAATTGTTTTTTATTCATACATTCAAATTCATTGAATTTAACTAGTGTTAACATGTTTAAATAATGTACACTCTTTAATTTTAAAAAAGAGACCAACCTAATTTTTCTTCCCCTAGATTAATATTCTTCTGGAGCTTTAATTGCTTTTAGGGAGCTAGTATTATTTCAATAGCTTCCTTTCTAATGATAGCCTTGTTTCAGCGAATTCTGAAAGAGTACTTTCCAAGAATTATTCCTCCACACCGAGCCAAATTTTCATTAGACATGTGGTGGTTAGATCTGAAATTATTCTTCTGTATTTTATCAAGTCCAAAATGCAAAGGAAGATTGCTAAGGGTTTTTATGTACTTACATAATTGCTTAAAATTATTCGGTATGTCTTTCCATATGTACAAATTTTGTTAACCTCAAAGAAAGCACTCACACATGGAATTTGTTGAAGATAATGTCCTCTTAGCATCCTTTGCAGTTCACTTATAAGATAATTAAGTTAAATCACTTGTTAAGCTGAATAGTAACTAATTATCCAAAGTGTTCTTCTATAGAAATATAGGTGCCTCATTTGGAAATTCACCAAAATAACTTATTCTAAGATGTTTCCATGTTAAATTGAAAATTTAAATACCATTGTTGGAAATCACAAAGCATTGTTTTCCATAAAATTCTAATGATTTCCACTTTAAAAAGAATTTTTACTGCTTTGCTATGTTTATGTTGTATTATTCTGAGAAAAGTCACATTGTAGGGATTCTAAAGCAGAAGAGGTTATTTTGTTCTTTTTTTGAGGGGGGAAGGGAGATGAGCACCAGCAACACCCCAGTGATGTTGAAAAGGAAAAAAAATAAGGTTGATTTGAGATATTGAGGAAGTAGAATAAATATAGCTGTGTTTTTTTACTTTATTTTTATCATTGACACTATTACAGATGCCCCACCACCCCACTCCCCTTGGCCCAACTCCATTCCACAGCACCCACCTTCTGCTCTGGCCATCAGCACACTGTCGTCTGTCTATGCATTTATGATCTTTGGCTAACCCCTTAATCTTCCTTCATCCAGCCCCGCTGCTTCCCCTCTTACAGCTGTCAGTCTGTTCCATGTAACCATGCCTCTGTTTCTATCTGGTTCCTTTTGCAGCAGCATGGATGGACCTGGAGATTATTATGCTAAGTGAAATAAGCCAGTCAGAGAAAGACAAATACCATATGATCTCACTTATATGTAGAATCTAATGAACAAAGTAAACTGACAAACAAAATAAATAGAACTTTTGATTAAGCAGCTGTTGAGAATGATTAGGAAGGGTGAGTCAAGATGGCCACTAGGTTTCAAGTTTGATTGACCTGGGAAATGATAACATTTCATGATCAGTGGAGTACAGGGAGGGACAGGCTAGCTGTGGGGAGAATGAGGTCACATTTGGATGGGAAGTAACATTCAGAATAGAATGTAAACTCCTGGCCCCTCTTTATGTGGGCCATTTCTCAGGGAAGTGCTTGCAGTGTGCAGTCTTAATGAAAAACCTCCCCTCCAGACAAAAGAACAGGCTGACAATAGAGTGGCAGATTGCCTCAGCTCACCCTGTGTCTCTCCTATGATGTAACCCTCCGTGTGCACAGTCTGGCAGCTCAGCGCACCTCTACTGCTCCTGGAGTAGGGGGTGGAGGTTGAGAAACATATGGAAATAGCACAACAGAAAAACTCGCTACTGCTTCTGCCCTAAGTAGTAAAGTCATTTGTCTTGGATCCAAGTGTGTTGTGTCTTATGTCAGCGTCCATGAACATTAACCAATTAGCTTTTTGCCTTATAAGTGTAGTAAAGTCCAAGACCTTTCACAGTTCTGTGTAATAACGGATAATATTTTGTTACCAAAAATAATTGACAGCTAACTGTTGAAGTTTGGATAAGTGTTTATAAAATAGGAATTTTTAGGGGTGAAAGGCAGGTTTAGGGAATTTTTAAAATTAAGGGGGTCCATAGAAAACATAGGGCTACAGAGTTGCTAAAGGTTATATTTCCATAAGACAAGGGAACTGGGAATAGCCAAAGGTCTATATTTACAGAATAAAAAAGGAGGGTCTCACATGTTCCATGTGAGGTTTGACCTTTGAGCTCAGGAGTTGCTATTGTGGCCAAATCAAAGGGGAATGGTGGCCAATCAGAGGGGATATTGAGGCACAAAAACTGCAGCCTTTAGAAACTGGGGAAAAAAGGACCTCGGTGGGACTCTCTCCCCCTCCCCACGTGAGAGTCTGTGCTGTGAGATTCTGTCCTCTTCCCCTGTGGGAGTCTGTGCTTGTTCTTCAAAAAATTTCTATCTTTGCTATCCCATCTTCCATCCCTGACTTCATTCTTCTACTCCAAGGGCAAAGAACCCAGGGAAGCCATCCTGCCCAGGGGAACACTGCGTGTTACAGTCCAAAAAATCCCATTGATAGCAAATTCAATTTTATTTAATGAAGTATATATTTAGTTAATTTAATATTTATTTAATAAAGAATATATTTATTGAAACCAAGATATATTTTTATTAGTTGTTACTAATCCAAAATTGGAATGGGAAAACTCTTAACAGGATATGGCAAATGCATTAACATTATTATGTGTATATAATTATTTTCTACTGTGGTATTCTGAGTTTAAGTCCCATGCCTTCCTTTGACTTCTGATAGCTCCTTACTCTATTCTTATATTTTGCCAAAAAAAACTTAAATGCTTATAGTCAATCATGTTATATCCTTAAAATGCAGAATTTCATGAAAATATATTATACTTGCATTAAAGAATAATTTTTAATTTATACATACTACTGCTACACTACTGTGTTTTCTTTTTCTTTCATTATATGCTTACAATTACATTGCCATTATTATGTTTCAAACTTACTCTGAAAAGAATCAACATTCTCTCCTGTTAAGTGTGTTTAAATCTATCAACATGAAGGCAACCTAAAATCAATCATACTGACTCCAGGTACTTACTCCATAATATTTTATCCTAGGAATCTAAGACAAAAGTTTCACTATTATTTTATTGCTTCAAAGACAAAACAGTGCTCACTTTTTTGAATACCATTCTGATTTTCATAATGTCTAAGTGTTTATAATGTTATAAGGAAAAATTTACCAACAAAATTGCATCCTAAATATTTAAATATGCATGTGGACGTTTTTAATACTGCCTTTAAATGTAGAGTAACAGAAAAGCTGCTGTAGCAGGGAGTTAGACACAGACTCTGCTGTTGGGTATCAAACTGTGGTAGTAACAGCAAACACTCCCCACTATCATCTTTGTTCTAAGATTAGTTTTTCAGTCTTGGCTGTTTAAGACAGCCATTATCGACTCTGGCTATTCTTGAGAATCAAGTTCAGACAGACAACTCTTTAACTTGAGATTCTGACCTAATAGCTTTGCGGGGGTGTTTGGGTGTCTGTGTCTCTTTTTAAATCTTCATTGTGATTTCAGTGCTCAGTTAAATTAAAGAAGCAGAAGTGGGTAGTTATTAATATTTCAAAGTAGCAACTTAGCAGAAAGCAGCAATGTACATTTTGCAATTCAGTGGACTATAAAGGGTTTATTGCTTTGTCACTTTCACAGGAGACAAGAATGCTCTACCAAAGTGGAGGTAATTAACTTATTAGAGGTTAGAAAGTGCTGTACTGGTTTTAATCATTGGCCAATCTCATCCAGGCATCTGACAGTGAAATGGACAATATAAATCATCCTGGGGGTATTTTTCTTTAATTTAAGCAGTTAATGATTCTTTTCTTGTTCTCCTGGTCCTGTAGGATAGCGTGTGCTTTTCCCACAAACAACTATGAAAAAGAGGAAGAGACTGCAGGGGTCTATGATGACTTAGTCCCAGTTCTATCATGGGTCACCTCTTTTTTGCATCATGCCAAGCTGTAATCTCGGATCCAACTTTATTTACATTTATTTTTTAACTGTATAAACATGATATTTTTTCTCGTCTCATGAATCATTCCACTCTAAGTACTCTGGACTCCTTATTGTTTTTAATAAGCCTCTAATCATTTCTCCAGGTGGTTCTATCTGCCTAGAATGTTCTTCCCAAAGATATCAACACAATAAAGCTCCCACCTCCTTTAACTATCCTTTCAAATATTGCACCTTTATAAACCCTACTGTGACTCCTTAATGCAAATTGTTACCTGCCTTGACCATTCTTTGATTTCTGTGGCACTTAATACAATCTAATGTACTGTCTGATTATTAGAAAATTATTCTTTATTAATTTTGTGTTTTTAAATGATAAGTTTCAAGTACTGCAACAGTTATTAAAGCAAAGTTGATGGTTGATAGTTAATTGAATTGATTGTGAAACAGGAATTTTGGGGGTTGAAAAAGACAGGTTTTAGGAAATTTTAGAAATTAAGGGGACCATGGAAGAAACACAGGGCTGCAGAGCAGCAGAAGGTAAATTTCCATAGAATAGGGGAGCTGAAAAGCTGCAACAGGTACATTTCCATAAGAAGAGGGAACTGGGAACAGCAAAAGGTCTATATTTACAAAATAAAGAGAAGAAAGCCCTTCATCCAGAAGGAGAGGAAGAAAGCCCAAAGGGAATAGGAAAACAATAAGGAAGGAGGGGAGGGAGAGAACCTCACAGGTCCCATGTGAGATTCAACCTTTGAGCTCAGGAGTTACTATAGTAACCAGTCTAAGGGAATAGTGACCAATCAGAGGGGATATCCAGGCACCAAGATCTGCAGCCTTTATAAGCTGTAGGGTAAAGGAACTCAGTGAGACCCTTTCCCCCTCCCCACATGGGAGTCTGTACTTGTTCTTTAATAAATTTCCACCTTTGCTAGACCATCTTTTGTCTGTGGATTCATTCTTTGACTCTGGCAGACAAAGAATCTGGGTTCCAGTCCAAAAATTCCGTTCCAATTGTAAATATTTATTCAACAAAGTCTGACTAAAGGAAAGAGGAAGATCAGGATAAATAGGGTTGAGAGATTGAATTGTCTGCTTCTGTTTTCTTTTGTTTAATTCTGGGAAAATAAACATGCATAAATGTTGGGAAGGAGAGGTTAAAGTAAAAGAAGAGAAGCTAATCCAAGCAATTTTAAAAATATTTGTTTCCTTATCTATTCTCTAACATAAGAGATTATGTTCCACATAATCTTACATGAATATAATAAAAATATTTACAGACTTTATACTTAATGCATCATAGTTTTTTTTGAAGTAGTAATATAAGATGTTACTTCAAATTTGGGGTATTTTCAATTTTTTCAGTTATACTTTGTCACATTGTTTACTCATGTAAATATGAAATAACATCTGTCTTTTTTTCAAATTTCTGTATTTAATTCTCAGGAAGTAACCTCATTTGTTTTAATTTCAAATTTTTAGGAGAAAGTTATGGTCATATCCATGTATCGAATCATTTGAAACATATATATATATATATATATATATATATATATATATATATATATATATATTATGGATCCTATATAATAAAAGGGTAGTATGCAAATTGACCCTAATGGCAGAATGACCAGGAATGACTGGTCACTATGATGCTCACTGACCATCAGGGGGCAGATGCTGAATGCAGGAGCTGCCCCCTGATGGTCAGTGTGGTCCCACAGGGGGAGCTCTGCTCAGCCATAAGCTAGGGAGTGAGCCTAAGCCAGCAGGTGGACATCCCCTGAGGGGTCCCAGGCTGTGAGAGAGGGCAGGCTGGGCTAAGGGACCACCCCCCACCTCCCCGAGTTCATTAATTTTTGTGACCGGGCCTCTAGTTAATTATAAAAATAATTAATATATAATAATTATTTATATATAATGAAATATGTTCTCACATTCTATATTAATTATTAAAACTTCTGCTAATTTATAACCATTGAAAGATATGTCAACATTGATTGCAGCTGTTTTTGTTGAACTTAACAAATTCTATATTTTCAAATAAGTCACATATATATTAGAAGAAAATATCATCATCATCATCAGAATAAAACTTTAAAATATGGCATTTATTTATGTATGAAAGGAGACCATGCACAACATATACATATAAAACATTAAGAGTGCAAGTTTGCCATGGCCAGATAGCTCAGTTGGTTTGAAAGTCATCCCCATATGCCAAGGTAACAGTTCAATCCCCAGTCAGGGCATATACAAAAAGCAACCAATGAATGCATAAATAATTGCAACAACAAATCAATGTTTCTCTCTCTCCCTTTCCCTCTCTCTCTTCAAAGTCTGTTTTTTTAAAGAGTGCAGGCTCATTTCTAAATATAGGGTAGTGGTTACCTAACATATATTTTTCTGGAAAAAGTACATATAAAGATCCACATACACCAAAAGGCAGTTTTAAGATATGAGCCTCATTTTTACATTCAAAATGTCTAAAAAACACTTCAAAAGGTTTATTTCATTATTTAATTTTTTATTTTAAATCATATTTTAAATAATATTTCCCCTCAAAGAAAAATGTATATGTTCAATATGATTTTTTATATAATAATGTTAGTTTGATTTTTAAAGCTTCACCTTTTATCTGAATTTAATGTGTTCTGGTTTTAAGCTAGATTTGTTTGTTGCAGTCTAACTGAATATAGGTCACTGGACTTCTCTAATAGGACTAATTTTTCTGATGAATAATAAACCTTTCTTTTTCCTTATCACCATAATAAGAATCTTTCTTTCCCCTTTTCCTTCTTTCTAACTGAATGATGAGCCCATGGTCATATTCATATTGAATTCTAAGATTTTCTGCACGCTCAGAAAGTATAAAGTATAACTCAACTGTACACCTTACAGCAAGCTCACCCAGGTGCAGATACAACTTATTACTATTACAGTAGTCCCCCCTTATACCTTCCAAGACCCCCAGTGGATGCCTGAAACCACAGATAATAAAGAACTCTACATACCTACTATTTGATCTCTACATATGTACCTATGATAAAGTTTAATTTATAAATTAGGTGCAGTATGAGACTAACAATAATAATTAATAATAAAATAAACAATTATAACAACATGTAACAAAAGTTATGTGAATGGCTTTGGGTCATTATTAAATAAAAAAAAAAGTTAGTTGAAAGCAAGCATTGCGATACTGCAACAGTGGATCTAATAATCAGGCTGGCCATGAAGTGCCTAAAGGGCAGAGAGTATCCACAACTTGCATATGATGAACAAAGGGGTGATTTACATCCTGGTAGGTGGGAGCAGAATTTAGGAGATTTCATCACGCCACTCAAAATGGCTCACGATTTAAAACGTATGTATGGTTTATTTCTGGATCTCTCCATTTATTATTTTTAGATCACTATTCATTGTAGGTCACTGAAACCACAAACAGTGAAACCGTGGATAAGCGGAGACTATTGTATTTTCAATAATTGCAATTCCAAGTTATGAGTATCATGCAAATACAGTTTTTACAAGCCTGGTCAACTTTAATTTCGGGAGATTGCTCTTTAAAACACACACACACACACACACACACACACACACACACACACACGTAGCTTTCTACTACCCGTATGTGTTTTCTCTCTGTGACAATGAACCACAGACTTTTAGTTAACTGATATAAAAGTTCTTATCGTAGATATATTTTTGTTATGATCAAAATTGAAGTGTTAAAAAATTTTATGATTTAATTAAAGTAACCTGCTTGAGATTATGTTGAAAACTACCAACTCAGTGGTGTAGCTTTTAGATACAATGCTACACTAAGAAACAATTAATTTGCAACAGTGTTCCTTAAGTTTTTAATGGTTCAAGCCCACATGAAGAACTTAATTCAATTATATTTTTATATTCTATGTTTTCTTTGGGCCATTGAGCTTCTCTATTGAGCTGTTTGATCTATTTCCTTATTCTCGAAGGTCACAAGGTGGTCATTGATTTATCAATTTAACGAATGAACTTTTATTGCGTTCTTACAGTAATTTTTATCCAGTTTTAGTACTTGGGAGCTCAAATGAGATGTTGTCTCTGACTTGAAAGACTACTTGGGCATAACAAGTAGTTATAATCAGCATGGGAGGCTTAATAATAAGATTATGAAAAGTTCTAAGACAGCTGCTGGGGCTGCCACCTTCGGTTCAGCATATTAAGAAGCTGCTGGAAAGAACTAAAACCTGTATTAATCATAGAAGAGGTAAGAAGACTGGAAACTGAAGCAAACAAAATATTGAATAGTTACCAATGTAGGGATACCGTGCATGTGTGTGCAGGAGAAGAGACCCTCCTGCTGATACGTGATCGTTGTCCCTCCGAGTTAAAGAATGAATCCACAGACTGAAGATGGTACAGCAAAGGTGGAGATTTATTGAAGAACAAGTACAGATTCCCACATGGGGAAAGGGAAAGAATCTCACAGCACAGACTCCCACGTGGGGAGTGGGAAGAGTCCCACCAAGTTCCTGTTTCCATGGTTTATAAAGGCTGCATGTCCCTGTGTCTGATATCCCCTCTGATTGGTCAATATTCCCTTTGATTTGGTCACTATCCTAACTCCTGAGCTCAAAGCTCAAAGGAAGACACGTGATGCCCTCCTCCCTTATTGTTCTCCTATTCCTTCTAGGCTTTCTTCCTCCTTTATTTTGTAAATGTGGACCTTTTGGTTTCTCCCAGTTCCCTTGTATTGTGAAAATGTAACTGTTGCCTCTCCCCTGTCTTATGGAAATGTAACTTCTCCCAGTTCTGTAGCCTTATGTGTTTTCCATGGACCCCCTTAATTTCTAAAATTTCCTAAACCTGCCTATATCCCCCTAAAATTCCTATTTCACTGCCTCCTTTTCTACCTTTGTGTATCCAGTTAGTCCTGCAAGTGACCTGAAAAAGCAAGCATATTCACTGTTATTCTCCAGCCTCAGGAGACCAAGCAGCAGCCTATTCTACTCCCTCTTTTCAGTGCAATCCCCCACTCCTAACCCATCTCCAGTGCTCCGAAAAAAGGGAGGGACAGACAAATTCCCATCTGGCTTTAGTCCTTCCCCTTCCTGACTCCTAGACTCATCTCCTGAAAGGTGGGATGGGATGAAAAGATCTCTCACTAACCAATTATTCTAGAATATATAAAAATTAATTTAATATGAGGACTTTACATGACAGTATTAAATAACAGTAAAGAAATGATACAAAGATTGATGAATACACACAAATTATTTCATTTCTAATTTTAATTTGTCTTCATATTCTGGAATCTCATGTGACAATCCTATATAATAAAAGGCTAATATCTTAAGTCTCCGACTATTCGTTTGACCATTCAACCAGTTGCTATGATGTGCACTGACTACCAGGGGGAAGACACTCCAAATGGTATGGTAGATTGCTGCTGGGGTCTGGCCTATTGGGACTGGGCGAGATGGGCCAGACACGCCCTGGATTAATCTGTGCACCAGGCCAGTTTCAGCCCAATCCCTGCTGGCCAAGCCAAGGAACTCCCCTCCCCCGCAGTGCACGAATCGTGCAACAGGCTCTAGTATTTTAATAATAATCAATTTAACTTTGAAAATCACAGCACTACATTGCTAAATATATTTATTTATAATATATTTACAAAATTACTGTTAAATAGATTTTATTGTTAAAACAAAAATAAGTTTAAAATGGTAGAAAACATACAATAGAAATAGTAATTAATTATAACATTAAAGGAATAAATACATTTTGTCAATGTTGATTGATTTTTCAAAGTGAAAATTACATTCATACATTTTCATTTCAATACCAACTTTTTTTCTTTCTTTTTGTTTTGTTTGTTTAACTCCCTTATTTTATTTTTCATGAAAAAAACTGGTACTGTCTGTTTTAGAAGCTTATTGATTACTGAATTAATTTGTTATATATTTAATTCTCAAACTTCATAACAATTTTACATTAAAATTCATGTTAGTAATATGAACATTTATTTTTGTTTAATCTTTTTGAATACTTAATAGAAGTCAGGTGAAAATGGATATCCTATATAATAAAAGCCTAATATGCGAAGTATCCAGTCATCCAGTTTGCCGTTCAACCAATCAAAGCGTAATATGCTAATGATATGCTAAGGCCGCTGAACTGCTCACTATGATGTGCACTGACCACCAAGGGGCAGACAGTCTACTTGTCAACCACTTGCAATCATGTGCACTGACCACCAGGAGGCAGAGGGTCCGACTGGTAGGTTAGCTTGCTGCTGGGGTCCAGCCAATCATGGTGAGCAAGATGAGCTGAACACACCCTGGAGCCCTCCCACGGTCCCTCCTTAGCTGGCCAACCTCCCACGTTCCTCTCCGGCCCCAATTGTGCACCGGTGGGGTCCCTCGGCCTGGCCTGCACCCTGTCTCAATCTGGGACCCCTAGTGGGATGTCAGAGAGCCGGTTTTGGCCTGACGGCAGAATGACTGGTTGCTATGACACGCACTGACCACCAGGGGGCAGGTGCTCAACTCTGGAGCTTCCCCATGGTGGTCAGTGTGCTCCCTTAGAGGGAGCGCTGCTCAGCCAGAAGCTGGACTCACTGCTGGAGATTGCAGCGGCAGTGGCAGGAGCCTCTCCCACCTACGTGGCTGCTCTAAGGATGTCCAACTAATGTCCTACAGGGAGCGGGCCTAAGCCGTCAGTCGGACATCCCCTGAGGGCTCCCAGACTGTGAGAGGGTGCAGGCCAGGCTGAGGGACCCCCTTCTCGAGTGCATAAATTTTGTGCACCAGACCTCTAGTAGATATAATAAAAGCCCAGTGACCATAACAGCAGAAAGACCAGAACGACTGCTCGATCAGTCACTATGAGGTGCACTAACCACCTCTTGGTCCCTTTCCCCAGGCCGGCAGGCTCCCATCACCCAATGGTGAAAAGGGACCTGGGGGTAGGTGGCAGGGGATACAGGTGGCTCCAGGCGAAGGCCACTGCCTTGCTGGTGGCCCCAGAAACAGAGGGTGACCCACGGCACGGGTGGGGTCAGTGAGCAGGCTGTAACAGCCTACCTCTTGGTCCTTTCCCCCCGGCCGACAGGCTCCCATCACCCAGTGGTGAATGGGGAACGAAGGTTGGTGGCAGCGGGGAGTGGGGTGACTACCGGCAGCTGGGGAAGATGGCCCTGATTGTAAGCTAGGCCTAGCGCAGGGGTGGGCAAACTTTTTGACTCGAGGGCCACAATGGGTTCTTAAACTGGACCGGAGGGCCTGAACAAAAGCATGGATGGAGTGTTTGTGTGAACTAATATAAATTCAAAGTAAACATCATTACATAAAAGGGTACGGTCTTTTTTTTCAATAGTTTTATTCATTTCAAACGGGCGGGATCCGGCCCGTGGGCCGTAGTTTGCCCACGGCTGGCCTAGGGACTGTACCTGCACATGATTTCATGAGCCGGGCCTCAAGTATTCTATAATTTGGTACTAACAGATACTTTATAATATTAATGTTTTTTAATTCTTCAGATAATTAGAAAAATAGTGAGAATTAAAAGTATATTTTGATGCTTAAGATCATAAAATATTTAATTTGAAAGTAGTAAAAATATTATTTAATTCTTACTTCTGATACAATTGTATAATTTTCTTTATTTGTTAAAGAGTTATCTGTTGATAAGTTAACATATTTTATTTTTATTTATCTGTATTGTTGAAAGTATTACAGATGTCCCACTTTCTTTTAACCATTGACTCCCTCCACCCCACACTCACCCCCACCTAGGCCTTAGCTACACTATTATCTGTGTCCATGTACTATGCATATAGGCATATAAATTCCCTGGTTATTCTCTTCCCACATCTATCCTTCAACCCCCACCTTCCCTCTGAGATTTGTCAGTCTTTTCCTTGTGTCTATGTCTCTGGATCAATTTTGTTAATTAGTTTATTTTTTAAAATATTTTTTATTGATTTCAGAGTGGAAGGGGGAGGGGAGAGAGGCAGAAACATTGATGATGAGAAGGAATCATTGATCGGTGGCCTCCTGCACCCCCTCACCCAACCCACTGGGGATCCAGCCAGCAAACCGGGTATGTGCCCTGCCCATATATTGAACCGTGATCTCCTGGTTTATAGGTCGACACTCAATCACTGAACCACCCCTGCTGTGCCATCAGTTTATTTTGTTCATTAGATTCCCCTATGAGTGAAATAATTGATACTTATTTTTCTCTGACTGGCCTATTACACTTAGCAAAGACTCTCTAGGTCCCACCATGTTGTCTCAAAGGATAAGAGACCCTTCTTTTTTACTGCTGTATAGTATTCCATGGTGTAAATGTACCAATTTTATCCACTCATCTAATGATGGGTAGTGGGGCTGTTTCCATATCTTAGCTATTGTGAATCGTGCTGCTATGCTCATAGGGATGCATATATTACTTCTGACTGGTGTTTCGGATTTCTTAGGATATATTCCTAGAAGGGGGATCACTGGGTCAAGTGGCAGTTCCACTTTAGACAATATTTCAAACATGTTAAAGTTAGTAATATCTGGCAACAGATTCTTTATCAATAACAGCGTATATCAATATGCTTTATCAATAACAGCATGTATAAAATCTAATGATATTGTTTATCTTCCCAAATTTTGTTATCAATAATAACATATATAATGATGTTGTATATATCCCCAAATTTCTCTATATGTGAATGCACTACACAATGGCTGTATATATTATATATGAGGTAGTCAAGATTTATCTTCATTTTCATCAAAATAAAAATTTTATAAAAGAATTATTATTTATAAGAATTAAATATACTAGAGTAAGACATGGATATAGACACTGACTAGGACTAATAGAATATATACAGATGTTAAAATTCTTGTTTTTTGTGATTATACAAAGCACATTTTGAGCATTATTTAAAATTAGTTTAATTCCATGCATTAAAGTGTTTCTTGAATAGATCAGTCATTTTTCATGGTGTTTAATTTATAGATACACTTCAATAGAAATGGTTTAATAATTGTTAAATGTACATTATAAAATGTTCATTTAATGACAAGCTTTTACTGTACTCATCTTGATTTTCAAACAAAATTTTATTTCACAGAACATTAATTTCTATTATGTGTTTTATACTTTGTCATTAACACACTTTCATTATTTCAATAAACAAAACTAAATGTGATATTAGCTGCTTGGCTCAATGCTTCAGCAATTTCACCAAACAGCTGAAAGATGAATAAATGAATGCAGTTGACTATTGTTTTAATTTAATTATATTTGTTGATTCTAGTGTGTTTAAATTTTTTATTTATTTTTGAACAATAGTGTATTTATGTTTAAAAATTGATTAATGGATTGTAATCTTAATCATGAAATAGTAGAATCTACAGCTGGCTAAGTGATGTGTTTTCTTACAAATTACTTAAATTACAGATGCCAAGCACATTGCATTCTCCATTTAACAGAAGTGGCTTGCCAAAAGATCCTTTTATCATTAGTTTTTCTCAATACTAGTACAGCTGTTGGAAATACAGTCATCCATTTCAAAAAGTTGAGTCATAAAATGCAACCCCCAAATATACAGTGTCTACAAAAATATTCCAAACTTTAAGTGATAAATATTTTCTGATATTTTTCAGGAGCTATTAGGAAGTTAACTTACTGTTCTACTTAACTATTTGCATAATGTTCCCTATGTTTTTGAATAACAGGAATATCCTCCTTGAATAGCAATTTAAAAGATTATATAACTCCAGGCTTTTAATGTGTAGAGTTATGTAAATTATAACATTTGATTAATATTTAAAAATTTTATCACACTAAAATGCATATATACTTTTTATTCTTATTTCATAATATGTGAAATGTAGATGTTATTTAAACCTGTTATCTTTATGTTGTGATTTTGTTGAAAGGATGATGATAAACAGATATATTTAGATTATGATTTGTTTTGTTTTATAATCCAAAGACTATTTTTCTCTCACACAAATCTGTAAAGGTAACTTTCTTTCATGTATATATAGTCATATTCAGTTGGTGAAAATATTAAAGCTATGAGTGATTTCTTAGAAGAAAAAAAGTCTACGGTCTTACTATAATATCTAATTGTTTTATCATAGACTTTATAGTGTATTATTAACATGTAGTAAACTTTGTCATGTAGAAATTGAAATTTCAATAGTCTTTATAGACAGACAAAATATAGAAATAGAGGCACTACCTATCACTTCTTGTTTATTCATTTACCTGTTGATAGAAATTTAAATTGTTTCCCTATTTTGGATTTGTGAATCATACTACAGTGTACATGGGAGTGCGGATATGTTTTCAAGATCCTGTCTTCATTTCCTTTGAATATATACTCAAAAGTAGGGTTTCTGGATCATGTGGTGGTAGATCTATTTTAATGTTTTTGAGGAACTGCCATACTGTTTTTCTTTTTCTTTTCTTTCTTTTTTTAATGTTTCTATTGATTTTACAGAGGAAGAGAGAAACATAGATGTGAGAGAGACTATTGGTCGGCTGCCTCCTGCACGCTTCCTACTAGGGATAGAGCCCACAATCCAAGCGTGTGCCCTGATGGGAACGGACCCTAACAGAACCAGCGACCTTTTGGTGCATGGAAGGATGCTCAACCAACTGACCCACCCTGGCCAGAGCTGTACTGTGTTTCATAGGGGCTACACCAGTTTATATTCCCACCAGCAATGCACAAGAGTTCTCTTTTTACTATATCCTCACCAACACTTGTTATATTTTGTGTGTTTTTTTGATGGTAGCCATTCTAACAGATATGAGGTAATAGTCCACTATGGTTTTGATTTGCATTTCCCTGATGATTAGTGTTGTTGAGCACCTTTTCATGTACCTGTTGGCCATTTCTGTACATTTTTTGGGAAAATGTCTATTCTGTTCCTCTACCCATTTTTATATCATTTTTATATTGTTTGTTTGTTTTAGCTACTGTTTTGAATTTATATGTATATTTTATATTAACCCCTTATCAGATATATGATTTGCAAATATTTTCTCTTATTCTGGAGGTTTTATTGATGGTTTCCTCTGCATTGCAACCCTAATGAGTTTCTAATTCATATTTTTACCTTTGTTTTGTTCTTATGCCAGTTCTTATAATTTTTTTCTTAGAATAGGATGTTAAATGGCTATTCTGAGTAATTTTTTCAATGTTCTTATTGTTTCTCTATAATCTTCAGAACAACAATAAATTCACTATAGTAATAGAACACTCACCAAGAAGAAGGTGGATCATAGAGAGAAATAAGATTTAATTTAGATTTTAATTTAGATAAGATATTGATAATTTGCACAGGCTCCGGCTTATATGACCATCATTTTGGGAGGAATAAAATCCTTCATTAATTTCCAAGGAGATAAAGAAACATCACAGATATTTAGAGTGCTTAAAAAACATATCTATATACTCTTCTTTTTAAATTGTACAACAGCTAACACATTTATTGATTTTATCAGTACAGAATTACAATGAAACCAGAACAAATAAAAATGTTTTGGCAAATTTGAAAGCTACATGTACAAATACCAGAATAGACAATACAAAATGTGATAAAGGTTAAGTATGAAATAATTTAATTGTTTGTGAGGTGGCTCAAAAAGAAATGAATAGTAAAAGAAAAATATGTCCTTTTATTTAATACTAGAGGCCCTGAGCACAAAATTCCTGCAGGGTGGGGTCCCTCAGCCCGGCCGGCACCCTCTCCAATCCGGGACTACTGCTTCCTAACTGCTCACCTGCCTGCCAGCCTGATCACCCCTAACCACTCTGCCTTCATTCCTGATGCCCCTAACTGCTCCCCTGCCTGTCTGATTGCCCCTGACTGCCTCTGCCTGCCTACCTGATCACCCCTAACTGCCTCTCTCTGCCGGTTTGATCACCCCCAACTGCCCTCCCCTGCCAGCCTGATCACCCCTAACCGCCACTGTTTTGGCCCCTGCCACCGTGGCTTTGTCTGGAAGGATGTCCAGATGGATATCCGGAAGATGTCCAGTGTAATTAGCATATTACCCTTTTATTAGTATAGAGTGTAAACCAGAAAATCAGATAAAGTGTGTTTTTTTCTTTCTTCCTTATTTCCTTCTTTTTCTTTCTCCTTATAAATATGCCTCCTCAAATAATATGGAAATAATGTTTATTTTGTTTTAGAAATAATTAATTTATTAAAATGTATAATGCATAAATATGATTTGTTTCCTCCTCAGTTGTCTGTAAGAGATTTCAGAGCTACCTGGTTCAGTTTATCTTTTGCATACTTTTTCCTCCAGAATTAATTTAAGATTTAATAAAGGTTCCAGTTTATCTGTTTATGAATCTGTGTCTGTTTCTGTATTGCATTTCTTAAACAGGGTCTGCAATGACTATGCTAACGCGTCCATTGTGGTGTGGAGATGGGAGGCTCAGCTTTAAAGAATGTAAAACCATTTCACATATACAGCATTCATTATTTAATTAGAACTATTTATGTCAGTGTGTGTGTTTTCCCGTTTATTACAAATAATTAATAGTTGACGGTCGTGATTTATCATTAAAAGCCAAAATCATACTTTCAAAATCCACCTGGAAAAACTAATGCATGTTTCAATTCAGCTAAAGTTGCGAGTAGGTGTTAAACTGAAATCCACTTCTGGTCTGACTGCTCCGTAAATATTTCATGAAAGCACTTGAAGGAACATAGCAATGATCCCTCTGTGTCCTGGGCAAGATTGCTCTTCTCAGATAATACCGCAACATACAGTATTTATTTGCTTTTATAGAGATCAGCAAGGTTGCTGACAAGATGTTGTTATGCTGACTGAATAACCTCAACTGCAATTGAATATATAATAACTGCTTAAGCATATGTGACAATATTTTTTGGAAAGCGCTATGTTGAAAGTATTAGGAAGATTTAGTTTTTAAGGGTAAATACATACCTCATTTTGCTCATACTGTCAGATAATATACACATACTGAAAGTAAATGTATGGTTTTTATAAAAAAAATCTACTAAAATCGAAAAGAATTTACTGCAGATATTTATATTGAGGTATTATACTTTCTCATGTAAAATATTTTTTTGTAAAATATTTTTATATGATCAACATTATTTCATACTTACAATATATTAAACTAAACCTACACTAGTTTTTTTTTTAACAGACTCTACTTTAAAAAAAATATTTTTATTGATTTCAGACAGGAAGGGAGAGGGAGAGATAGAAACATCAATGAGAGAGAATTATTGATGGACTGCTTCCTGCACGCCTCCTACTGGAGGTCGAGCCCACAACCCAGGCATGTGCCCGGACTGGGAATCCTAGTTCATAGGGCAATGCTCAACTACTGAGCCACGCGGGCTGGACAATAAACTTTACTTTTTAGAGTACTTTTAGGTTCACAGCAAAGTAAGCTGAAAGAAGAAACTTCCCCATACAACCCCTGCCCTCACATGATGTAGAGCCTCCCCTACTCTTACTATCCCCACCAGAGTGATACATTTCTTATAATTAATGAGCCTACATTTATACATCATTATCAATCAAAGTTCATAATTTAACATTAGGGTTCACTCTTAGTGTTGCACATTCCATAGATTTGGACAAATATTTTCATTAGCTTTAATCATAAGAATCGACATCATGGCTATACACATATACCTAAGTGACTGCCCTCAACACAGTAGCAATGCATGATGATTATCGTTTTGAATAGAATAGCATTTTACATTAGTATCTATGTCCTCATATTTGCCAAGTCAAATATTTTGAGTCTGAATTCTTATTAAATGATGTGGCAACAGAGACGAAGATACCCAATGACCGCATAAACAGTTCCCATATTTCTAATATAAAATAAAGAGTAACTTTTAAATAATTGAATTTTATCAAAATATTGACAATTTTGTCACAATCTTACTATTTAACATGTTATCAAAGCACTTTTTGTTTTCCTTGAGAAAAATGGATCAAATTCTGGAAAAGTACACGCGGTCATTAAAAAGGGACAATTTATTTGATGAAAAAAATTAACAAGATTTTGAAAGGAAAATAACCATCCTCTTTTGGAGTATATTGCAACTCTGAGTTATAAAATGGTTTGTATAATCTCAATGGTGGTATTTCTCCCCTAAATCTTTAATATACACTAAAGATATCTGAATTTGAGGTAAATGCCCCTGAATGTATATCCGTGTGATATACTAAGCAGGTTATAATATCATAGATAACCTAATTTGTTTCAGCAAAAGTTGTGATAGAAATGTTCATGAAATGTACAAGAACAAAACTGTTCAGACACAATATATTGTTCAAAAAAATTATCTATAAAAACTTTATTGCAGTTTGGTACCAAAGATCAAATTTAGAAAATAACTTTGGAAAGCAAAGTAGCTTAGAAAGAAATTTAACCAGAAATCCCCAATCCATAAAAACGTGTTTTAGTCCCTCATTAACTTAAAAAAAGATTTACATTAAATATAATATTAGCGAAAATTATTCAGCTTGATGAAGAGAAATGTAAAGGCTGTGAAAGTCAGAAGGGCATTGCCCTGGGTGGATTAAATTGAGTGAGCATAAAATCCTTAGCAGTTAAAAAGCGTTTTAGAAATTGTGGAACATCAAAAGTCTCTAGGCTCTCAAATTGCTTGGCCGATTCAAGGGTGAGTGAGTCAAATACACAATAATAACTATACTCTCTTGATTTGTTAGTTATTTGGAATTTATTTTATAAAAGTAGGGACCAAATGCTGGCATAGTTCAATTCATGAGGCAAACATTCACTGCAGTGTGTTCCATCGTGTATCTGTGGCCATGATTCCCTAGTATATATAAAATTGGGGCAAAGGGAAGAAATAGGACTATAGGCTTCACTGAATTTTTTATTTTTCTAAACTACTAATTAATGAAACAAAAATATAAAATCTTCATACTCCAGTTAACTTTCAGATTTGTATGTAGTCTTGAATTTTACTCAGAAAAATTCTTGAAAAGATAACAATACTTTACCTAAATATTAAAGTATAATAGAGTACATTGACTATTGTTCTGTGTTGGTTTTTTTTTCTTTATTCAATATTACATAATGATTAAGAGGTAAAGGTTTTTCCCACTACCTGAAAAGGAGAGTGTCCATATGAAACATTTTGTAAGCCAAAATAGAGCAAAGTGAATGCATTAATACCTGTTTTCATGAACTAAAAACTTTCTGGAAAAAAGCAGTTAAGAAAAATGTGTGTGTAATACATACACACAATAGGATACTACTCAGCCATAAGAAAAGATTAAATAGTGCCATTTGCCACAGTATGCCTGGGCCTGGAGAATATCATGCTAAGGGACATAAATCAGACAAAAAAGTTAAGAACCATATAATTTCACTCATATGTGGGATATAAAATGGGAAGTAACAAATGAACAAACAAGAAAAACAAACAAAAACTCATAGACATGGACAACATTATGATGATTACCACAGGGTAGGGAGAGGTAGTAAAGGGTAACGGTGGTAAAATATATGGTGACAGAATATGGTTTGACTTTGGGTGGTGGGTACTCAATGCAATATGCAAATACATATCATATAATTGTACACTTGAAATATATATTATTTTATTGACTGGTGTCACCCCAATAAATTTAACTTTTAAAATAAGAAAAAAGCTACCCAGCTGGCATGGCTCAGTGTTTGAGTGTTCACCTATGAACCAAGAGGTCACGGCTGGATTCCTGGTCAGGGCACATGCCTGGGTTGTGGGCTTGATCCCCAGGAAGGGGGTAGGGGGTGTGCGTCCAGGAGGATGTGATTAATGATTCGCTCTCATCATTGATGTTTCTATCTCTCTCACCCTCTTCCCTTCCTCTTTGAAATCAATAAAAAATATTGTTTAAAAATAAAGAAGCCGTTACCATACTAATGTAGGTCTTCTGGAAAAGCTAACTGACAGAATGTGAACTTTTGTGGAGTAGAGGATAACTGTATTTCTACAGGAGCACAGTCATTTCACAAACGCATTTCCCAGGCTGTGGCCTGGTTCCTTCTCAGCTGGCCATGCTCACCTTCTCCACAGCACCTAGCTTCCCTCCAGTCTTTCCTTCTCAGTCACATCACCTTTGTCTAGAAATTGAGTCTGATAGCATTTCCTGAGAATTTAATGGTTGTTATAGCAGTTCTTTAAAATACTAGTATATAAAAACCTTGGGCCAATAAGATTTTGTATTGCTATTGGTGCCACATTTCATTGAGTCTTATTCATTCAGTGTTTATACAGAGCCATTCTTTTTCAAGTCATGCTTCAGTTTTCTAAGTTTTGGTCATTTGTCCCTCAGTTGACACTGTCACTTGCCTGGAAGCATAAGCCATGGGCTAAGGAACCAGTGCTTTCTCAGGCTATGCATAGGTGTTGAACTTCCTGAATCCTTTTTTGTATGAGAAAGTAATCATTATTCCAACAAACCTTTTCCTTCTCTCCTTCTTCTTCTGGTGGTACTTCTGAGGCTGCTGTACTTTTTCATTTTAAGGGTTTTTCATCAATTATATGTAGGAAGAGGTTTTTGGCAATCTGTTCCCTAACAATCATGCTAGTCACTGAGGCTCTGTTAGGACATACCCTTTGCCCCCATTCATTAGAAAATGTCCTTCCGATTTGCCATTCTGGGGTCTTCCACATGCAGTTATTCTTAGGACATAATATAAAGGAAGTGTAATATTCTCGCTGGTCTTAAATAAAGCAATAAAATAATATCAACATAATGAGAAAGTGAGTAATAAGGCAAGGACAAGGAGAATTGTCAATAAAGCGGCCATAGTCCTAGTGTAGTGAATAAATGAAAAATGGAAGAGTTATCTGTTGTAAATTGAAAAGCCTGTACCCTTGTAAATGCATGTGTAACACTAGAACTGCACAGTCGGCAACTTCCGCGCAATACACTTGCCTAAACCCAATCCCACCTACTAGTACACTCCCCTGTACTAGCAGAAATACACAGGAAAATAGGGGCAGTTGGCTTCAATTTCTCTTGGACAATCTTCTCCAGACCTGCTCAAAATGATTCATTTTATGCTGCTTCCTTAAGTATTTCCATTAAAAATGTCCTTTAGCTGGGCCAGTGTGGTTCAGTGGTTGAACATCAACCCATGAACCAGGAAGTAGAGATTTGTTTCTGATCAGGGTACATGCCCAGGTTGCAGGCTCGATCTCCAGGAGGGGGCTTGCAGGAGGCAGCTGATCAATGATTCTGTCTCATTGATGTTTCTCTCTCTCTCTTTCTCCCTTGCTCTCTGAAATCAATAAACATAGATTTTGAAAAATGTCCTTAAATTATTAGTCTTTAATGGACATAGAATAATAACACTATTTGGTTTGTAAAACTACATACTGCCTACAAACATCTAAAAAATATTTATGGTGGATTTTTTCAAGACATATAAATATAAAACAGAGAGTTCGTCATCATTTGTGGTTTCCTCAGTAGTTTTGTCTCACAATCCTATAAGAACATATTTTTCCCCATTTTGGTGATGTCCAGATGATGTTATGTCAATGACAATCATTTTTTGTGTGCTCGTTTTGTGTTAAATATAGAGAGATGAAATGAGTTGTTATAAAAAGGAAGAATATTAAACTTATAGACTAACTTCAAAGAATCTGTGATCTATTTGGAAACCTTAAATGGACACACAAAATCACTTAAATTTAAGTATTCTAAAAGAGAAAATAAAAATAGCATTGTTTGTCATAAAAATCAGTTTTTGTTCTTTTTAAAAAGTCTTTAAATATCAAGTTTAGGGTTACAGTCTTTAGTTAAAAAACCTGTAAGACCTAGGTATCATCATTCATTCTTATCAGGAAATTCATTTTTAAAGTTTATTAGACATAGTACAATTACAATGCAATGAGGAATAAAAACTCTGTATATAAACTTTAATATGCTTTCATCCATATTAGAAGATAATAAATTTTACAAATGTTTGCACAAAAATTAGAAATAATACATGTGAATAAAATGTTATTGTATTCCTCACAGAAAGTTAGTATGCCTGTCACTTAATCAAGAGGAATATATGTTATGTTAACTGACACAGTATCAATACACAGCCCCCCACTTCAGGAAGCTGTACAAGAAAATTCATAAATCACATTTACCATACAATTTTTAAGATAGGGCATAAAATATATATTTTTCTTCAGATGCTACCATTCTTAGCATATTGACTTAACAATGCACATAGAGTATACACTATGTTTTAAACATTGGGGAAGTTTTGTTTATGTATGAAGAAAACCCTAAAATAATGAAGTAAATCCATTAAATACTTATTTTTGAACAAATTACTTTAAAAGATTTTCCCCTTAAATAAATTAAATTTTAATTCATTTACAAACATTTAAATAGCAATTATCTATATGCCAGATGGAGGTTAATTATTGAAGATGTAAGTATACAATGTATATTAAAATTAACTCTTTTCAAGGAGCAGTCTGTTGAAAAAAATAAGTGTAAAGAAATGGCCGAGACCGGTTTGGCTCAGTGGATAGAGCGTCGGCCTGCGGACTGAGGGGTCCCGGGTTCGATTCCGGTCAAGGGCATGTACCTGGGTTGCAGGCATATCCCCAGTGGGGGATGTGCAGGAGGCAGCTGGTCGATGTTTCTCTCTCATCGATGTTTCTAACTCTCTATCTCTCTCCCTTCCTCTCTGTAAAAAATCAATAAAATATATTTAAAAAAAAAAAAAAAAAAAAGAAATGATCAGCCCTAGCTGGTTTGGCTCAGTGGATAGAGCGTCAGCCTGCGGACTGAAAAGTCCCAGGTTCCATTCTGGTCAAGGGCACATGCCCGGGTTGTGGGCTCAGACTTGCAGGATGCAGCCAGGCCATGATTCTTTCTCATCATGGATGTTTCTATTTCTCTCTCCCTCTTCCTTTCTCTCTGAAATCCATAAAAATATATTTTAAAAAAGAGAAATGATCAGAAGACATTCAACTTTCAAAACACGTATAAATAGTCTTGACCGTCTCACTCAATGGTCAGACTGTCCAACACAGACCAAAGGGTTGTGGGTTTGATTCCCTGTCAAGGGCTGGTTCCTGGGTTGCAGGTTTGATCCCAGCTCCTGCGGGAGGGAAACCAGTTGACAGTGATGTTCTCTTCTCTCTTCCCCTCTGTCCTCCCACTCTCTCTAAAAATTAATGGGAAAAATATCGTAGGGTGAGGATTAACAAAAAAGAAACCCACACAACACACTTATAAATAGAGTATTATGAGAGCACCTAAACTGAACTTTTGGAACATATAAAGGAGTATTGTTTGAAAGAGATCAGGACCATAGTTTTAGGAATGATGTTCTTCCAGTTGTTAGGTGGAAACTTGCAGTGACTGTGATTATCATTCCCAGAAAGAGAGTACAGCATAACATTTAAATGCTTTGGCTCTAGTGGGAGGCTAACATTGATTTAAATTCTTTTATAAATCCATTCTGCCCGTAGCCCTATAATTTTCCCTACCACATGGCCCCTTCATCATACACACAGTGGATTATCAAGAGACCTGACCTAACTATTCAACCCATATGTTGGTAAATGATTTATTTAGTGCTATTTTGCAAGATCCTTGCCCACGAAGGAAAATGGAACTTCACTGGGAAGAAGAGATCAATTTGAGTTTCTTCCAGAGTGTCAACATGAAATTCAAAGGGAAATGAGCAGTTCTTGATGTGGCAATTGTTGTTTGTTTTGATTTGGCAGGGAGGAGTCTAAAATCAGATAAAAAATTTGCAAAGGTGAAGTCCCATCATTGAAATCCATGAACTACTACTAATGTTGTTGTTGTTATACTTTGTTATAGTTATTATTCTTAATATTATTATATTTATAGGTAAGTATATAGTTAGAATAATAAACTAATCCCTGGTGCAGCTTTGGATCATGAACAAAAATTTCCAGTTCTAATTTCCGTAAGACCCAATTTATCCTAATGCCTCCTTTTCCCAGTAGGCCTCTGGCTATTTTTAATACTTAGTGAAGTTTAATCTTGTCAAATAAATTCTTGTTTTGCATTTTTCAGTGCATCAGTAAATAAATGCCCCTTTCATCTTTTATTAGTTGAACAACCAAAAAGACCTAGTGAACATAGGAAAAGCCATAATGAAAAGAATGAGTATTAGAAATAATTACTGAAAGAGTATGGAAGATATACACACAAAGTGCTATTTTAGTTTATGAATTTCTAGTTCTAGAAAATTCTTAACTGATACGATGATTTTGCTTATTTAATTGTAATTTGTATATAGGTTCACAATCCCTATATTTCATGAGAAGTGTGTTGATCACCTTCCTATGTTAATGCTATTTTAGGTGTGGTCTTTTACATAGTGTTTCAGTGATTTTTGTTGTTGTTGTTTAAATTTAAACCTCTGGAAAATTAGGTTATATGTAAACCACTGAAGCCGCTGCTTATTTAGAGAATAGAGAAACAAATTAAAATGTTATCTTATTCAGAATATAACCAAAGTAAAATTTCTTTATTTATTTTTTTAATTAAATGAGTAGGAACAAAAACATTTTTATCAAGCATATGTCATCCTTGTAATTTAAAGGTGATATTACATCATATAACATGTAACAGATATTTATAAAAAATGTCCCAAATATCAGATACTATTGTAGGCTTTTGCAATTATTATAGCACTCTTGCATTATCTATTGGTTTGTTAATCTGCCAGTAACAAAAACAAATTTCATGCAATAGTGGAGGCACTCCAAATGGGCTGATACTCCAATGTCATTCAGAATATTTATAGTATCTAGATTCATAGTTTTAAAATGTGGTTTTCATGTTTAAACATTGGCTTTAAATAATGTTTTTCCTTTTTTTTCTTTGTTATGTTCCTTCCACTCAAAAAAGAAAAATCTCATTCTCTAAACTTGTTTCATTGATTAGTTTTAGGAAAAATGAGTTTTCTGGTTTTAGGGCAAAGCTGAAGACTCATTTGTTAAATTAGGCATTTGCCTAATGGATATAGGAGGATCAGCAAGATTAAGGTCATGGATCTTTTCTTGTTGTCAGATAATATGTTAAATAAAATCAAAGGGATGATAAACAAGGGTAATTGCAGAGAAAAGCATTCCCTTAGGGTTCTATCCAGAAATCTTCTAAAATGTAAATTTTCAGAGACACTCAAATTCTTCTTTAAAGTAGATAACAGGGACAAATAATGAATCATTTTTAGAGATTAAAATATTCTATTTACTGTTTTAAAATAATAAAAATTATTTGTATTAGAATTCTGATCTATGAATGTGTTTACAAGTGATTTGTGAAGTTATTTGTGGTGAAAGCCAATATTTTTTTTAGACAAAGAAAGTAATATCTGTCTTACTAAAACAAATCAAAGTGTCATATTAAAACATACATTTAAGCAAAGCTCAGATTAACAGAATTTATTAGATTTATAAAGATAGAAAAATTATATATGTATGGTTTCTTGTGTGTGTTTTTTAACCACTTAAAAATTGATAACCAAATTCTAAGGGTGACAGTCTTTAAATTTCTTATGAGGATTAGTTTGTTCATCAGTTTATTTAGCGTTAAATACAGGTTGACATTTTTAAAATGCATACCTTGTTCATATTTAGAATAAATGACTCTATGTAAAAATAATAACATTTTTATACAATACAATTAATATTTTAAATTCAAATTTTAGTAAATTAAAGAGATTAAATTAAATACCTGGCCTCATGGGAATAACATTTCCTTCATAATATTTTATAAAAATATATATTGTAAATACATTTGAAGCATATAATTTGCCTATATTCTTTTGTGATTTTAAAAAATACTTATTTTTAACATAATATATTTTATATAAAAGCTATTTACCATATAGCTAATTTTGTTGCTTAATGTTTATACATCATATAGAATGAATTAGGAAAAAACATGATGAGGAAAAGACACTTCTGCAAGATTTTTTTCTAAATTACTATTATACTGTATATTATTTCTTCCTAATCTATTTTTTTAAGTTGCATCTGAATAGCCTTGGGTTTTTGAAGATCTTTAACAATCTCAGTCCATCATGGTGATGGCTTTTATCTTTTATTGATCATCAGATAAACTTGGCCTTGATGACACTTGGCCTTTGATACTGTTTACTCAACCATTTTTATAAATTTTTTAAATACTCAGAATGCATTTATTCTGGACCTTGATCAGAGAAGTTGACATTATTTCTTTAATATTCTTATTGTCTTAAAAACTCAAGACCATTACATTAAATGTGTTCATATTCAAATGCATTCAAATTCATTGCTCACTTTTAGGAGTTTTCTTTTACTTTAAGTAGATGAATTGAACTACCAAACTAATCCTGGGTTTTACACCTCTATCTTACAGTAAAAAAATGACCAGAAATCCCATTCACTTGACAATTTTCATCATAACTGAAAAAAGCTGTTCCAAAATCGCAATTACCTATGTTTTTTATTTTGTAAATTAGGGGAACTTTCTCTCCTAGACCTATCAAATAATTACTTGTTCATTTATTTCCTTTAGCAGCTAAATTGGTCTTACATTTGGAAAGTGTTCTGTTATAGGAAAAGAGGCCAAATAGTAACAATTAAAAGATAAGAATATCAAGAATTCTATGTTAGTCCACTTCCCAAATAATGAACAAACAAAATAAACAATCATAGACTCCTTGTTTTATGTTATAACTTAATTCCCAAAAAGAAAAATTTGGTTTCTGGTAACCTTCACTTATCAAGAAATAAAATAATAAATAAATAATTAAATAAATAATTAAATAAATAAATAAATAAAATTATATCATTTTTTGTAGTTTTTGGAGAACATGGAAAGTCCATTTCTTAAAGTTTATTTTAAAAATGAGGAAGGAGCTTATAAAGTTAAGTGTTGCAAAATGTAGAATATTGTCTATATACATTATTTAACTCTTGTTTTATGCTTTGCTGGAACCCCAGATGTACTATTTATGAGTAAGGTCAGAGGACAGCATACAGGCATTTTGATGGGATAATGTAAAGATGGAAACTCCTGGTAGTGGAGGCATTTGCAATCTCGTTAGTTAAGTAAAATGAATAGCATAACTTCCTAACAAGGGAATTGAGGAACCTGAAAGAAAAAGGGTTAGCAGAGGTTATTTGTGTGGGTTCTCCAGAGTAATAGAACTGATGATGGATGGATGGATGGATGGATGGATGGATGGATGGATCGATGGATGGATGATTCTATCAATCGATGGGTGGATGAAAGAGGAAGGGAAGGGTGAAGGGGGGAGGGAGAGGGAAGAAAAAGAGAGAGAGAGAGAAAGAGATTTTAACTAATGGCTCATGCAGTTGTGGGGACTGGTAAGTTTTTAGGGCAGGCTAGAAACTCAGGTAAGATTTGTATGTTACAGTCTTGAGGCAGAATGCCTTCTTTTTTAAAAAAAATATTTTTATTGATTTTAGGGAGGAAGGGAGATGGAGAGAGAAAGATAAAATCATCAATAATGAGACAGAATCATTGATCAGCTGCCTCCTTCATGCCCCCTACTCAGAATAGAGCCCGCAACTCTGGCATGTTCCCTTGAATGGAATCGAACCCAGGACCCTTCAGTCTGTGGGCTGATGCTCTATCCACTGAGCCAAACCAGCGAGGGCTAGAATTCCTTCTTGTGAAACCTTAGTTTTTGTTCTTAAGGCTTTAACTTACCCCCCACTTTATTGAGGGCAATCTTAATTAAGTCAACAGATTGCAAATGTTAATCATATCTGCAAAATACCTTCACAGCAACATCTAGTGTTTGACTAAACAACTAGGCAGCATAGCCTAGCCAAGTTGACAATAAGACTAGCCATCACACTGAGCAAAACACTTGGGAGTGATGGTGAAATGTGATCTTGGACAGAAAATTAACATCATCTATGCCTTAGATTTGTCATCAGTGAATAAAGTATGAAACAGTAATTTTCTGATGGGGATATGCTAAATAGTATAATTGTTTATCTACATAGGAACTAAAATACTTAGGCCAGTGTAAACAATTCATGTTATTTATTCTTTATCTTTTACTGTTCCATGAAACAACTTAAGCATTTTTCCTAATTTAGAATACTGCCCCCAGTGGTTTCAATTTGACATGTCTCATTGAAACTAGCTGTGGCAGAAGGAGTCACCAGATACAAAATAGTGTTTTAAGTATTTTCACTGTTAATCAAGAAAAATGTGTGAGCAAGCATTTATTTTATGAAATATGAAAAGTTATCACAACACAAATCAAAACAGAGAAAAAACAAATAAGGACAAAGACAGAATTAAATGTATGAAAAGAATTTTAAAAAAACCTGATGAACCTAGAAGATGTCTCTTCAAAAAAGGAGTAAAGGAGTTAAGTATTGGTTGTTATTAATTATGAAAATAAGTAGGAAAAGAAACACAAAAATAAAAATCATAAAGCAGTGAAAACCACAGAGGAAATTGATAAACATTAACCAAAGCTGTTCAGAATTCGATGGTAACGAAATATTCAAATATAATATTTTCAAGCAAGGCCTAATGCATCATAATTGTTCAAATAATAGAAAAAATTGAAGCTGTCCAATAATCGTAAGACACACTAAACCACTTTGAAATTAGTATAAATAATATGCTGAACTTCTGTTACTATCTCAGTAAAAGACTTCCTATAACTCCATTAAAATATAATCTTTTGTTTGTTATTTTTTTTATGATGAAAGAGAAATGTGCCTCGTATGTAGTCAATAAACTAGCTGGCCTTGTGATTATTAACTTAGGTCAACAGAAAAGGTTAAGTAAGGTCTTGATGAGCAGAAGTATTGTTTAATGTGTTTGCTTCACTTTCTATTGCTGCGTGTCCCCTAGATGCCTTGTACTTGAAGGCCATATTCATTCAGATGTTTACAAAGATTACTCTGTTTTGATCATTGACAAGTGCTCTCAATAATTTTGTGGTCCATTTGGTCATGAACTCGAATAAAGTGCTTTTTAGAGCAAATTAGGGTTTTTAGTAGCTTAACCATTACTTATAATATCCATTAAGTTTTGGAAATATGTCAACAAAGTTATCAAGTGTACTCAGCAATAATATGTCATCAATAAATTCAAGTAGATATTCGGTAAGCCTTTTCTTTAAAAAATATAAATTTTTATAATGTATTTAAAACATTACTAACTTTCTTTAGTTATAATATACCTAAATGTTTGAATTTAAATCAATATCAACAAATAAACTAAAATAAATAAAACAAGATATTTCATAAAATGTGGTCTTTAGAACTTTTACAGAAAGAACTTATAAGGCAGTAAAAGCAACTTCCTGCGAGGTGGTGTTTGCCTCAATATAGGAAGTTATAGAAACCTTATGACATAAATAGTTTTGAATTTGCTGATGCAAAAATGCTCAATGTCAAACTCAGTCCACATTATTATAATAAAAAAGTTTATTTCTGCACAGCTGGTGTGGCTCAGTGATTGAGCATCGACCTATGAACGAGGGATTCACAGGTTTGATTCCCAGTCAGGGCACATGCCCAGCTTGTGGGCTTGTTCCTTAGTGTAGAAGGGGCAGGAGGCAGTCGATCAATGATTCTCTGTCATCATTGATGTTTCAATCTCTTTTTCCTTTCCTCTCTGAAATCAATAAAAAAATATGTATTTTTAGAAATTTGTTTCTTCAATTGAATTCTATGTCAGCAATTTATGGTTTATGTGGATGAATTATGGGGAAGTGTGTGGTACATCATCTTCTCAAGAATATCTTCACTATGTACTTGTATGTTAAAATTGCTTTCTTTGAAGGAAAAAAAATTCCCCTTCCCATTTCTGGGCTTTTATCCTATAAAACTCAGAAGCCATTTTGAACCATACATTACTTGCACACAAAAAAATATTTATTAAATAAAGCATTATTTATGAGTTCATTTAAGGATATAATGTATATGAAAAATTAGCTGAGATCAGTTTGGGTTTCATAAAGACTTCTGGAAACACAGATAAAATATAAATATGTGGTAAACACAAATATTTTTACACACACATACTTAGCTTAAGTCTTCTAAATTACTAATAAATTATGTCGAACTACTAAAATTATTGGAGAATTATAAAATTTCATCATCACAAATACCTAATGAAAAGATAATGCGATTATGTTCTTTGAATCAATGAATATAGTCGTACATCAAAATGCAGTCTACTTAATCTCTTTATTTCATATTTTTATAGGGCCCATATTATTGTTTTCTTTTGTTTATCATTGAATGCAAAAGCCTGTCATTGTCAGATATCTATATGTAAGTTATGCATGAATTTTATTGCTTCTTCCTATCATTAATCTGTGACAAATGAACTCACATTTTCAGCTCAAACAGCAAATGATGCACATAATCCCATTTCTGTGATTCAGCATATAAATTGATATGAGAGGTAACTTGAAACTTACTTTCTGATTACTTTTCTGCGTTTGCTAAGAACTCTATTTCTAAATTCATTTTTCTGTTTCAGCAGGTGTATGATGTGAGCCTCAATGCTATGGTGTTTCTTTGTTAGTTTGCAAAGATATGCACCAGCAGGTCAAGACCCTGCCTTGTCATTGGAAACTGCTGCCAATCAGCAAACTGCTCTGTTAGTTCACAGTAAGTCTAGAGTATTTGGGGCAATTCAGGTCAATGTGGCTTTCTGGCATCGACAGACTTTTCCTGTCCAGTGTGTTTATACTTGGGTGTAGATATTCAAGTGTCAGGTTCCATTTTGAAATCTATGGGTCTATTACATTAAAAGCACTTCAAACTGAGTACACCTGCCTCTCCAATGTTCTAGTTTCTTCTATAACTCTTGGCCCTCTAAATTATGGAATCACAGGTTCTTGATTATATTTCTATACTACTTCTTGATATATCACAATTTCATCAAAAGTACATCTTTAGTATGTCTGGTAGGGATTTTTCAGATTATGCTGCATATTCAGGTTTCTTCTAATGGAATTCACAACATTTTTATAATCCTTCAGTCATTTTTATTTATGTGTGTGTGCATTTGAGTGTTTTTGAAGTGAGTGGTGTTAAACGCCTGTGTACAAACCACTCACTTTTCAAATCACTTAGGTGGACTTTTTATTTCCCTATTTAAATATTATAGGATTATGAAAGTATAACTAAGTCTAAGCATGGGGAAATGTCTCTGATATAAAGTAGAATTTTAAAGTCTATAAATTATATATATATATATATATATATATATATATATATATATATATATATATATATACTAGAGGCCCGGTGCACAAAAATTTGTGCCCTCGGGGGGTGGGGGGGGTCCCTCAGCCAGGCCTGTGCCCTCTCCCAGTCTGGGACCCCTCGGGAGATAACGACCTGCTGGCTTAGGCCTGCTCCCGGGTGGCAGAGGGCAGGCCTAATCCCTAGGTGCAGCCCCTGGACGGGCTCAGAGCAGGGCAGATTGGGGAATTGGGGCGCCGCTCCCTGTCATGCACAGAGCAGGGTGGATTGGGAGGTTGCGATGCCACCCTCAGTCATGCTCAGGTTAGGGCCGATTGGGGAGTTGGGGCACCACCCCCTGTCACTCACAGAGCAGGGCCAATCAGGGGGTTGGGGAACTCCCACTGTCACACACAGAGCAGGGCCCATCAGGGGATTGAAGAGCTCCCCCCTGTCACCCACAGAGCAGGGCCGATCAGGGGGTTGGGGCACCGCCACTCGCACACTCAGGGCAGGGCCGATGGGGAGGTTATGGCTCTACCCCGTCACACACAGAGCAGGGCCCGTGGGGTGGGGGGGTTGGGGCACTGCACCCTGTCACACACAGAGCCATAGGGCAATCAGGAGGTTGGGGAGCTCCCCCCTATCAGGCACAGAGCAGGGCTGATCAGGGGCTTGGGGCACCTTCCCCTGTCAGGAACAGAGCAGGGCCGTTAGGGAGGTCGTGGCCCTGCCCCCTGTCACACACAGAGCCACAGGGCGATCAGGGGGTTTGAGCGCTGCCCCCTGTCATGCTGATCCCTGTGCCGGGAGACTTCGTGGCTCCGCTGATCCCGGTGCTGGGAAGCATATTACCCTTTTACTATATAGGGTAGAGGCCTGGTGCATGGGTGGGGGCTGGCTAGTTTGCCCTGAAGGGTGTCCCGGATCAGGATGGAGGTCCCCACTGGGGTGCCTGGCCAGTCTGGGTGAGGGGCTGAGGGCTGTTTTCAGGCTGGGACTGAAGCTCCCAACTGCTCCTTTTTTTCTTTCTTTTTTTTTTTTTATTCTGAGCCAGCTTTAGCTCTGAGGCTCCAGCTCTTAGGCCTCTGCTCCTGAAAGCAGGTATCTGGTTTGTTTAGGTTCTACAATCGAAACTCTGTATCAACTCCAGGTCTGAGATCCCGGCTAGCTGAAAGCTGGTTTCTGGCGTTTTGTTTAGCTTCTATTTTTGTAACTATGTTTCAAACTGCCAGCTCAGAGGCCTGTGGTGGCAGGCGGGGAACATTGGAGTCCTCCGTCACTGAAGCAAGCAAGCCTCATGTTAGTTTCAAGCTGCCTGGCTGCCGGCTGCCATCTTGGCTGGCAGTTAATTTGCATATCGCCCTGAATAGCCAATGGGAAGGGTAGCAGTCATATGCCAATTACCATGTTTCTCTTTTATTAGATAGGATATATATATATATATATATATATATATATATATTACATTTAAAGTAAGGACTATATGCATAGGATGAGGTGAGGGAGATGGAATCATGTATTGCCAGTGTTGCTAAAATAATAAAATACTATTTTTCACTTCTTTACAATCTGAGAACTTCTTATTTACCAAGTAATATATTAGCCATTTTAGCTAAGTTTTGCTAGTTATGTATAAAAATAATTCATTGAGGTAGATATGGCCTACTTTTCTTAGATGAGGTCACTGAAATTTAAGGATACTAAATGATATATGAACTTTATGCATATAGTAAGTGATAGAAAAAATATTCAATTTCCGATATCAAAGACTTCATGGCTCTTTAATATTCCATAAAACTGCAGTGCCCCTGAAAAAATTCAAGTCTCCATTTCCCATCAAGAAACATTTTCAGATATAAGTGAAAAATACTTATGTTTTAAGACATAATATAGCATGTATTACTTGATTTTTAAATGACATTGGTTCATGGTGACATATGGAATTAAAAATATTTGTTTTTTAGTGCCAAATAAAACACACGTAAAGAAGACAAAAGATAAAGGGGATGCTGTTCTGATATTTACATAAAAAGATGGTTTTTCCCTATCTTTATTTTTTATCATGCTGGTGTTAATGAAAGTTATGTAATAAGAATACATAACTTGCTAATTATTACTTGTATTTCAACCACTTCAATAAAAAACATTCTTTACCTAGAAATAAAAAAACCAGAGAACATTTTCAAATTATGTGAAAGGCAATATGTCAAATTTGTTAAATTTGAGATTCAATAAGAAATAAAATAAAATAATTGTGTAATTTTAAGAAATCCAAGCTGAACACATATGAATATGTTTTTTACCTATTGAACACTAGAGTAAAATCTATGTAACTCTAACAAGACCATGTGTATTTGCTTTTGAATTACTGTCTGATCAACTTGGTATTTTTGATGTTAATTAGTTTGCACCAACATTTACCCTATTCGGCCTTAAACAAAACAGAAGACTCATGAGGATGAAACGCAACTTTTGCAAATGTTAAAGGAATAAAACATCCGCAAGTTGTTTTACATAAGCATCATAGACTGTATCCCAAAAGGCATTGTTGGAAACGAAGAAAAAGTTTGTTATTCGAATCAAAATGAATAGCATGCAGTACCTTTGGGATAGCAAAACATATTGCGTTATAATTCTTCTCACATGCCCTAGATTTTCATACGAAAAGGCAATGGAGCTTTCATAGGTCAGCTGCTCTTTTAGATCACCACATAATATTGCTATTTATAAAATGATATATTTACTTCACAGATCAAAGAGGTTAATTACCTTATGAAATTTAGCACAGATTATAAAGGAGATAGAAGGTCAGGTCTTAAAAGTTCCAGAACAAACTCCTTTTAATTAAATTATATATTTTCCTTTCTCAATAGAAGGTGCTCCATATAAGTACATGAAGATAATCATCTCCTAAAACTGGTATGTGCTTGCAATTACTTACCTGTAAATACAATGTTTTCTTAAAGGACACATAAATTCCAAGTAAAAATTGTTTAAGTTTTATAAAAAATGTAGCTCAGGCTTCATTATCTCAAAATAAAGAACAAGAACCATGCTACAATTAGAGGATTATTTTCATTAGCCAGGAAAATAAAGTTTTTCTTGTCTACACAGTCGTGATCTCAATATAGGATTAATTCTGTTACTAACATCTGTATTAAACAATGTTTTAACATTGTATGGGTTTTAACGCTTATTTCTTGTTAGAAAATACAGCTTACAAGAGCTACTGTTTTATAGGTATATTTTGCAATCATATCAGTAGCTGTTATTAACCATTTATTAAAATTTAATTGAAGATATTTGTCATCAAGTTTTGAGTCATGAAATTTATGAGTCTTAGAAAAAAGCAGCACTTAAAAGATTGTCAATCATCTGTGCATGGTTTAAGGAACATATAATTATTATGATCTTTGCATGAATATCATATTTAAGCCTTGTCTTCCCAATGTATCTACTGAAAACAGAAAATGACTTCAACCCAATTAAAAACTTTCTATACTAATGTAAGTGGCCAAAGAGACTCTTAATTTAAATAAAAATTATTTTTTTAAAACCTCATCAATCACTTTCATATTATATGTAATTAAAAAAAAAAAACCTTGATGTGTAGAATTGACCATTTATCTGTCCATTACAGGTAAGAAAATTAAGGTTTAAGGTAAGACCTAAAACAAATTGTACTGATCACTTCAAGTTATATTTGCTCCAGCAAGATAAGTCTAAAATAACAAAAATAACTCACCTACCAAAAGCAACAGTTTCCATGTCTGAATTTCTCTGAAAACTGTGTTGGTCATCCATACTTTCTTCAAGATTCTCCCCTCATCTTGCCCACCAATCCAAAGCTATGTTTTTTCTGTTATGCTCTGCCCAAATCAAACTAGTTTCTTGCATTGCAAGGTCTACCTTAAAATTAGCCATTCTAGTTTCTAAGCCGCTGCAAATGTTCTTTCCTAACCACACACCCCATTTGAGATGTTTCCAAAGTGTCAAATTGTTTTTCTTCCTTGAAGTAGAAAGTTCATTAGTTTAATTTCACATGAATTACAGATTTTTTGAGATGACGTATGGAGTCTTTGATTTACTCCAATTTTTATTTGCTACTAAATAGCTGAACCAACTCAATGCAGTTCGACAAATTTTATAACTATCTTTATTTGGCAGACAGTGCTACTAATAATTTTTATTTAAAAACTGTTTCTGATTTTATTCTCCAATTACTGAGTGTGTCACAAGAACAAATAAAATTTTATGTATTCTGGTTTATTCTCTACTAGCATCTTTCATTGATTCTGTGGAAGACTTTGTACGAAACTGAAATTATATGTTCCTTGAATAATTTTATAGAACTCAACAGGAAATAGGTCTAAGCTTGTTTCCTCTGTGGGAAGACTCTTACTTGTAATTCAGGTATGCTGGTGGTTAGAGGGAACATATTGGTTCTATTTATTTGTGCATTATATTTTGGAAAATGCATTTTTTCCTAGGAACTTATACACATTCTTAAATCTATTAGAATAATGTATTCATATCATTTTTATATATTTCATATACTCACTTATAAACATAATAAACTGTTTTCCCCTGAATTTCAAATCAAATATTAGAGATTATGTGATTTTATTCCAACCAGTATACATGGATGAAAAAATTGGACATTTACTATTTCTAAACACAATGCCATTGATATAGCCCCAGTTAAGAATAATTTTTAATATCTTATAATATCTGGTTTATATTTATGTTTCATTTACTTGTACTTTAAGTAAACTAAGGCTTTTTATAGTCTATAACCAAGAATCATGAAATAAATATTTGGTTAATTCTAGTAAAAAAAGACCCTCTAAAATAATATGGTAGTGATAGTAAAAAATCATCATATTTTTTACATAGAGGTACATTTCCTCATTAATTTGAATATAGGAAAATTTCTTATAACAATAAAACTTCAAAATCCAGACACTTAAATGTACTTAACAAGTGCACTTCTGTCTCCTAGCATAGTCTACGGTAGGGGACAGTCAGGTTACACTCCGTGAGGCTCCCCAGAGACCCGTTTCTTTATTCTTAATTCCCTGCTCTCCTCCAAGGTCCTTCCTCCTCTGCTTGATAGAAGCTGGCTCACTAGCCCAACTTTTGTTTTCTTTCTGAATAAAGAAAGAAGGGAGCCCAGCCTTCATGGTTCAGTGGTTGAACATAGACCTGTGAGCCAGGAGATCCTGGTTAGATTCCCAGCTGGCCATATGCAGGAGCAGCCAATCAATGGTTCTCTCTCATCATTGATGTTTCTATCTCTCCCTCCCTTCCTCTCTAAAATCAATAAAATGTTTGTTTTTTTTTAAAAAAAGGAAAGTAGAAGATAAACATTTTGATTTTTAAAATGTGTGACCCTAAGCTGCTCCTATGCCATTGGTTTGAATTTATTCACATAGACTCATCTAGCAGTAAGACAGGTTGGGGAAGGGAGCTTCCAGCTTTTCACAGAGTCCTGTGTCCATGTGGAGTGAGGGAAAAACAAAAGATCTGTCATAGGAGAAAACCAATAAGCTTAAAACAGAAATAATCAATGTGATCTCTAGAGGGGTGGGGTATTAGGGAGCGAATGGATAGTGAAAGGAACACTTGATTTTCATAATTAAACTGTCCTATGTTTTTTTATTTAAAAATCACATTTCATGTAGTATTTTGATTATATTTTTAAACACAAAATAATACATAGCATTAGGAAACATTAAGGGGAAAAATCAAAGGAGAATAAGCAAAGGCAGAGAGTCAAGGAAAAACATGTACATTTACAAATATGTAGTGTTTTAAGAGTTTCTGATACCAAAATTTGGCAAGTAGAACTTTGTATACATTTTAGAGAAAGAAACACAGAGTTCCCTAATTTTTCTGAGGTTAATATAGTAGAAGTTCTCTCTTTTCTTCAGCAGCTACAGCATGGCCATTTAACATTTTTTTTAATCTTAAAAATGATAAGGTAAAAAAAAAAGAAGTTTTAACAATTCAGAGTTATATCCCTAGTCACAAAATAAAATTTACTGTGGGGGATAAGCTTAGAAGTTGTGTTATGTTGGGCACATGATTACATGCATGGTGTGTGTGCATGTGTGTGTGTGCGTGTGTAGGTAGGTAGGTAGTTGGAGGAAGTGAGGGGCTGGGACCTCTTCTAAATAGCAGAACTTCAAGTTTGTCTTTTGTTTTCTTAAAATAAGTTACCATTATTAAATAACTTCCTCTCATTTGTGTTAGATGCATTGTCTATTTCAAGTCTTAAATACTAATATGAAATTTCAAAAGAAAATGACAAAGTAGACATAGTGGGTTTATGTTTTTGGAATCATGACATTTTTCAATTCTAATACTACACAGCATCCACTGATGAAGAATTGCACAGGTAAAGAACTGGGAGGGCATGCACAGTCTGTATATTTCATAGATCCCAACACTTTTGATTTAGGGATGAGTCACTGAGATTCAAATTACGTATCTTACTCAAGATCATTGGGCTAATTTTTGATGGATCTATAAGTAATACCCACAAGTCTTAACTATGAGTGGGAATTATGAGAATCAGGTGATTAAATTTCAATCAGATATGATTGACAAGCTAACTGTCACACGCATCTACTGTCTCAGTGAAGATAACTTTAAAAAGTTACTCATGAAAAAAGTTTTAAAAAGATGAATTTTTTATTCAATATGAAAAGGTAGTTCAAGAAATATATTCTTACTCCAACATGTGTATTCAGATTCTATAATTAATTTAAATGTGTAATCCAAATTCAGTATCTATTTTTATTTCTGAAATAAATCTTTTCAAACATTCATTATGGGGGCATTACATTGGAATAAAGCATTTTCATAAAACCATAATTTTAACAATTATAGACTTATAAATATGTAATATGAGCATATTATCATTTTTAAATGTATTTTTAAAGTTGATATCCATAATATGTAAGAACTGTTTTTCATACAAAAGTACATGGACAATAAATATAATATTCACAAATACATTAAAACCATATATCTTTCATTAAATTTTATTGCTATTAAAATAATTGACAATGTATATTCCATAAAATACTCTTATTAACTTTGAGAAAGTCTCCAGAAAAGTATTGGTCATGTGTCTTCTTCTGTTGCAAACAAATATTGCTTATGTTACTCATAAGAGAATTCTGAAACCAGGACTTCAAATATATTTCTAGACCTATATGCTATCATTTATACTTCTTCATTACACCTTGAGATAGTAACCAGAGTTCTTCACTCTCCTAAAATGATCATTAAAGTCATCATTATGCAGCCTCTCTGCTTCTCTGACTATACAACTGGCCATGCACCAGAGAGGCCTGTGCCCTGGAATTAGTGATAACGGCCAAGTGCACCCAGCAAAGCTCCCACTTAGGCAGCTATCGCTGCTCTGCCACCCACCAAAACCTTATGAAATTCTATGTCAGCTGCTTCACTGACTTTTGATATTGGAGAAGCCATTCTTCCTTTAAGCCCATTATAAGCAAGTGGGTTAAATATATATATATATATATATATATATATATATATATATATATACACATACACAGATGCTAGTGGAGTGAAAGGAAATTTTATGCCCTACTGTAGCATATAATCACTGCATGGCCTTCTAGGTGAGGAGGGAATTGTTGATAAATGCAAGGAGATGTGGAATTGTTACAAATTAGAATGACTTCTCTTAAGCAGAGCTTAACATATTGAGTTTTAGTTTATCAGGAATAAGAAGTGTGTCAGATATAATTTTATTAATATAAAATAAATTACATAAGATAGCAGAAAATGTGAAGTGAAATTTGATTTCATGGATTTTAAAATACATAAATTTAAAAATATCAGTTTGTTTTTATAATCTGCCTCAAGAAGGGAAACTAATTCTTTACTTCTGGCAGCATGTTAAATCGTAGTTTTTGAAAACACCAGGCTAAAATATTTTGACATTTTGAGACACAGGTAAATGTTTTATGAGCCAAGAGGGATCAGTTCAATTTATCGCATTGACGAATTCTGAGCACATCAATGTTTACCGAGGAAGTAAATTAGTATGAAATGAAAACTAAAATAATATTTAAAGACATGATTCAAGTATATGTACATTAACTATGACATTTGGAACATTTAATTACATTTACCAGATTTGGTATTGGTAAAAGTAACCATAAAATTCTTGTTTTTGACTGAGCTGAATGTAATTGGCAGAAAAGGAAGGGGTTGACTGCTCTGAGGTGAGGAAATTACTTGATGGAGATAATAAATCAGTAATGAGCTGCATCATGCTTTTTACATCCAACAAATGACAGATTTCATACTAACAGAATCTAGAGAAGACATGGCTGCATTCCATGAAAAAGTCAAGTTATAAAAACAGTAATTTAAAAATAGCACTTTCTATTCATCCTTAAGACAATTTCTCAGAGAATAAGAGAATGGCCTGGCTCAGTATTATAATTACATAATGGACACTGCATACAATTTATTGTAAAATCATCGCCATACCATAAGATTAAATTATAACTACTTCATGTCCATAGAATTAGAAAAATTAGTAGATAAACTTAAAAAATAAGTCCTCAATTGGCACAATTTTATTAACTTTGGCTTTTATTAAAAAGTATGAAGTTATAGAAATTGAGGAAAGTTTGAAAGGACATCTGCCAAATGTCTGTAGAAAGGTTTGGTATTAGATGCTACTACAGGGAAATGGCATACCATCCATAATTGGAAAATGAGTTCAATCAAGAGCCCCCAAGTTTTGAGAAAATGAGACCTTTGATGGTTACACACATCGATTGTTCTTTGATGCAATTCTCCCATTTCAGGTTTTAAACCCACAAGTTAGAAAAGAAAATGAGCTGTTTCACAGTAACTTATTTATATAAATGTTCTTTCCTAAAATCATGTCTTAGTTCTAGTTGATGTTGCTATGTGGTTAGATTGGCTTGTGAACCTAAGGGCCATGATTTTGATTCCTGGTCAATGGCAGGTACCTGGGTTGCAGGTTCAATCCCTGCCCCGAAATATGTGGGCCGCAACCAATCAATGTGTCTCTCTCACCTCTCTCTCTCTCTCTCTCTCTCTCTCTCTCTCTCTCTCTCTCTCTCTCTTTCTCTCTCTCTCTCTCTCCCTCTCTCTTCCCCTCCCCCTTCCATTTTCTCTAAAAAATCACTGGAAAAATATCTTCATGTGAAGATTAAGAAAACAGAACAAAAAACCATGTCTTAGACAATCTATGTCTTAAACATAGGTGTTTATAGGAAAACTAGGTATAGAGACTAGAGATGGCCATATCAGTATCTCTGTAGAGTTTAGAAAAGAAATGTGAGAACATGTACCACTTTTCCAACCTTTGTCTGCCCTTTTGACAGATGCTTGCCTGTTCCACCCCACACTGAATTGATATGAGCATGTTTTTATGCCATCCATATTGTTATAAATTTAGATTAAAAGAAAAAAATTAATGAGATGCATTGGTAACATTTATTAAAAGAACTGACAAATATACTTGGAATAAGAGTAACATCATGGGAATCCTGTCTTATAATTAATTTGAGAGTGTGCACTAAGAAGTTTGAAAGGACATCTGCCAAATGTCTGTAGAAAGGTTTGGTATTAGATGCTACTACAGGGAAATGGCATACCATCCATAATTCTGCTAACAGATTGTCTTCCACAAAAATAAGCGTAAATTATCCTCTTTTGGAGATGCAAGAGAGCACATTGACTGAGAACAGGCATAAAGATCTTTCGGCAAAAAGACTGCAGATGAGCAGCAACACCTCGTAAAAAGAGAGAGAAAATATTTCTCAGTTAATAAATAAGTAAAAGGCAGTGCTTTATAGGGCCCATCTGGAAAGAAACCTCTCTGGCAGTAGGAGAGTTAAAGAAGGCACCGAATTTAAAGGAAGTTTTAGCATAAGTGAAATTATAAGCTGAATTAAGTGTTACCTCCATAGGTAACAAAGGGCCAAGTCCCAGTTGTTGACAAGGGTGCAGAGAGACCATAAATTGATTAATTAGGACTACTATAGATTTGGCCAGGATAAGGGAAACATAGTTCTTTAATAAAACCAGAAAATTTTTCTCCAAGACTGTGTATTAACCATAGTAAGCATTTTGACTTAAGTGAAGAGAAACTGGAAGTTTATTACAGAATCCTAAAATGCCATTGATCATCTGTCTCCTATCTGTCTCTACATACATATGTAATGTTCTCTTAATTAGTAATACTGTGGCATTCTTAATGCATCCTCTTGTTGACATAGATTTCTGAGTTAAAAAACTCTTGGGTATTTCTCAGATAAATACATACCCCTCAAGACAGACAGCCCCTTCCTGTCTGTAATGATTGGTCCCAGTTTCTCCAATGGGGCCTCACAGGTGACAGTCTGTTACTCATCTCCCCACAGATTAAAACTCTCTTCCCTCAGAGTTGATGTAGAGAATGGTTCTAGAGCAGTTTCTGTCCCTCCCACAATAGCTGCTGTCCTCCTCCAAGACCGTATTCTCGGGACTCACCGCCCTGTTCTGTGAGCTTCTGTTGGGGTTCACAGGAAAGAGGCCAGCAAGAGGGTGTATCTTCATCCGTAGCCACCAGGGCTGCATCCTCTTCTGCCAGCCTGTTCTTGGTAATTCAACTATTCTAGCAGAATGCTTCCTACCAGCAGGATGTGCCCTTTGTCCTTCTAACACAGTGTTTGCTCCCCATACCTTTCTACAGGAGTCGATATCTCTTTAGATTTGGGGTTATTGGCTCCTCTGAAATGTCAGATCTGTGAGTGGTTGGAGCAAAGTCACTGACATGCATTCTGTCTTGAATTTTTGAAGGGGCGGGGGGGAGTGTGGAGTGAATGTATTTCCAACTGTATATATATTCCATAGATGAAACCAAAAGTGAATCTACCCATGATTCCTGCCCTTTTTTTTATTTTTTAATATTATTATTGATTTTTTACAGAGAGGAAGGGAGAGAGATAGAGAGTTAGAAACATCGATGAGAGAGAAATATTGATCAGCCGCCTCCTGCACATCTCCTACTGGGGATGTGCCCGCAACCCAGGTACATGCCCTTGACCGGAATCGAACCTGGGACCTTTCAGTCCTCAGGCCGATGCTCTATCCACTGAGCCAAACCGGTTTTGGCATGATTCCTGCCTTTTAAATTAGAATTTAAAACATTTACATTGTTAAAACATTTAAAATTATTCTATTTTCATAATAGCATTCTACAAATGCATATTTTCATATTAGAAATAATATGCAATCATATTAGAATACAAAATCATATTATAAATAATTAGAAATAAGTATAAGCACTAAAAAGAAATTTTTCAAAAAATGAGACACTAGGAGTCAAAATATTGCACCAGGTTCTTTACTCCCTGGTCAGATATGATATAATTATATTTCATTATGCTTGTAAGAAGTAAAGATTTTTCTAATTTTAAGAAGTTTCCTTTTTTAGCATAATTCCAGGAGTGAAAACTTTGCTGGTGGCTGGGCATACAGTGAAGAAATAGCCATATGATAAAGGCATACATACTAATACAGGTGAGACTTGATTGATGTTAATACTCCACATAAACCTCTGAAAGTACCTTAACACAGTTTGAATTATCCAACAAAATTTTAATAATGAGAAACAAAGAAGAATCTGGGTAAGTAGCATCAAAAGAAAAATGAGAAAAATCATAACCATCACAAATAAAATACACTATATTCAAGCAGAGCATTCTAACTATCCAAATAATATATTCTCCAAAGAATATTGATTTCCCTTTCCAACTACCCATTTTTTCTTTGAGTTTTGTGCATAGAGGCAATTATAATTTAGATTGTTTTTAGTCTTTTGGGACCAAGGAGAAATATCTGAATGCAGAAATGTACTCTTTATTTGCTCATAAATTGGTTTGTTTTACAACCTTATCTTTCCCTCTGACTCATTGTATAGGTAAATTTAAGTGCATGCTGCAATATTTTCCCAAAATCCTTTAATTCAAATTCCTAGAGGTAATATATATTTCAAACAGGGTCCTCTTTTAAGGAAAATAATTGTCTATTAGAAAAATGTGCTAATTTTTTGATCCAGATGCCGTATTATCTTTAAATATTCTGTATTTAGGATTTAGCATAGGCAAAGACATCTACATATTTTGCATTTTATAAACCTAATTGTTATTTTATAATTGTATTATTTTAAACATATTGAAAAATATATAATAATTTAAATAACATGGTATAAACTTAAATTAAACAAGATATAAAAAACCAATGCCCACATACATATGTTTAACATCTTAGTTAATATATTGAGTATTTATATGTACACTAAATTATTTCATATTCATATATATATATATATATATATATATATATTGATTTCAGAGAGGAAGGGAGACAGAGAGAGAGATAGAAACATCAATGATGAGAGTGAATCATTGTCCTGCTGCCTCCTGCACGTCCCCTACTGGGGATCGAGCCTGCAACCCAGGAATGTGCCCTTGGCCTGAATCGAACCCGGAATCCTTCAGTCTACAGACCAACACTCTATCCACTGAGCCAAACCAGCCAGGGCTCATTTCTAAAATAATCCAAAAATGTTAGTCAGTTAATATCATCCTGATTTTACAGATGATGAGATTAAGGCATGGAAGATTCAAGGCCACTTAATTAATAAATGTTAAGGTCATGATTTAATTCCAGCTCATTTATCACTAATGTCTATATTTTTAATTACACAGTTATAAAGCTTTAATGAATTTTTGTCCAAGAAAAGAGAAAAATAGTATAATGGATTTTAATTCACACAGAATTCACATACACACACCCCTTCAGAAATAATTTAGTCATAACAAAATCAATTTTTAGTGAAGTTAGAGGAAGCTTCAGGTTTAATATATGTTTTATTTAAATGTTTTCAACAGCATTCCTTTTGAAGGCTCCATACTCTGTTTACTTCTTCATTTTAAATCAGTGCTGTGTAGATGATGGGGTATGATAAAGATACATTTTATTGATCAATGTTTTTAATGCTTAGTGTTTAATAAAAGTCGTTTATCTTCAAGGAGTATTGGAAATTGGAGAGATTCAGGCATTAGTCATTGACATTTCACTCATGTTGCCTTTAGGTAGACAAAGGCATATATAAATTCCCCCACAAAAGCATTCACTTTCTGACTTCACTAGATTTTCTGTTAGAAGTTGGCCCTTTGCACTTCCTTGAATTGATCAAATTCCTTTATGGCTATCACCTTCCCTCTTTCTGTTCCCTCTTTCTGGAATTCTCTTTTCGTAGGTTCTGATTCATTCATTTCCTAAAATATACCCTTGTTCCCACCTCAATGTCTTTCTTACCCGATGTTTAAATTTATTCATTATAATTGACATAATCTTAGATGATGAGGAAAGCTCATCAATTGTTTCCTTCACCTCATTGTAAACTCCATGAGTGCAGGGACATTATGTGCCTTCCTTACCTCTCTGGACCTAGTGCCTAGAATAGGACCTACGGCAGAAGAAATGCCTAATTAATACTTGCTGAAGAAATCAATAAAAGTTCAGTGTTTGACACTGAAGTGGGCCCAAATAATGATATTTCCACCTTTTTAGAAAAGATCAGGAGAAATGAAAATACTTAATTAAGTGAACAAGCCACAAAACTGTTGAATCACCCCCTTTAATTATATTGAGTGGGTAGATTTGGGGGGGCGGCATTTTCCATCTGACTTTATTTTCAAATATACTTTCTTTTTTATAAAGACCAATACACTGTGGGGATGACAAATGTCAGTATTAGGAAATCCAATTATACAAAAAATACTACATCTAGTTTGGTGTTGAAATATTTATTTTTTGGTAACATACATTAAGTGGCACTAATTACACAGTAACTATAAGGTGACTAACATGAACACACAGGGCTGTAACTTTCCCGCAGCTGCGTGATCTTGGGCCTTTCTGGCTGAGCACGTCGTTTTGAAGAATTGGATGCCACTCCAGAGGTATGACAATGAAATCTGTTCAGAATAAAATTCCGAAGTGGTGATTTACCAGAGTACTTTGTAGCTGACAGATGACTGGCAAGACATGTTAGTTATGAAGTAGTTACAAAAGTTACCATTTCTCTTTGTAGAAAGAAGCAGAAGCTAAGGAATTCCTTGAATTAGCGCCTGGTGTGCCAGGAGGGAGTGCAGAGGAGGGCTGTCAGAGAGGTGTCAGAAGGACCCTGATGGGTCAGGTGGGTTGGACATCTATAATAATAAAAGCATGATATGCTGATTAGACTGGACGTCCTTCAGGATGTCCTTCCTTCTGGACAAAGCCGCAGTGGGTGGGGGCCGAGGCAGAGGCAGCAGGTGAGCAGGGTGGTGCTGGCGGTGGGCAGGGGTTGGGGCCAAGGCCTTTATATGAATTTCGTGCATTGGGCCTCTAGTCATTAATAATCACGCTTGGCTTCTAAATACTGGTAGCCAACCTCTCATGCTGCTGCTGAAGACACCCATGTCCTAATCTCTGGAACCTGGCATTATGTCATTTTACACTGTAGAAGGGATTTTCCAGAAAGAGTCAAGGTTATAAACCTCAAGTAGAGGAGAATTATCCTCTACTTGGGCCCCATATCACCACATGGGTTCTTAAAATGGAAGAGAGAGGCAGATGTATCAGCCAGAGAGAACAAAGGAAGAAGAACAGGGGCTATTTCGAAAATAGCTATTGCTCAACCATTGCTTACTTTGAAAAATGAAGATAGCTGTGAGCCAGGGAGCACACACAGTCTTCAGAAGCTGAGAATGACCCTCAGCCAAATACCAGCAAGCTATGAGGACCTCTGTCCTACCAACTGGATTCTGCTATCAGCCTGCATGGATCTGAAAGTGGATTTACCCTCAGAGGCCAGTGCCGGAAGCTGGCCCATCCTTGCTGCTTGACACAGTCGCTGCAGGGAAGAAACATCTGCACAGCATATGTTTCAAGGGACCTGGCATATATGGCATACTGTTCTTAATATGTTTTCTCCCCTTCTTAGAGCTATGTGTTTTAACCAATGTCACCTCTCCGAGGAAGGTTGTTTCCCCAGGTGGGGATTTTTTTCCCTGGAGTTAGGGATTAACAGGACTAAGGAAGGGATTAAATCAGTAAAACCCCTTAACTAAGTGGCAGGCGGGTAGTTAATCACTTTAACTATGAACAATCATGCTTAAGTTACATAATCTTTACTTAGGATAATCTCCTTCAGTTACTTCCTTGTAGCTTAACAGAACAATAGAGTAGTGACCTTGGAATGGAGATAACAAAAGCCCTAACCTTTGGAATAGAATGGATAGGATTAAAATCAAATGGTATAAATACAGATGTAACAGGAGAATAAAGACAGAACCTGGCTGGAGAACCTGGCTAGAACCTGGCTATGCTGATCAACTGAACGCTGTCTCCGTGTCATTCCTTCTTCGCCAACTCCGTCCACACCATTGGGAACCCCTGGACTTGCTGGGGCTGGACCCCAACATCTGGCGCCCGAACAGCCCAGGGGTTTTACTGATTTAATCCCTAACTCCAGGGAAAAAAATCCCCACTTGGGGAAACAACTTTTTTCCATGAGGTGACCTTGGTTAAAACACATAGAGCTAAGAAGGGGAGCAAATATATTAAGAACAGTATGCCATATACACCAGGTCCCTTGAAACATATGCTGTTTCTTTCCTGCAGCGACTGTGTCAAGCAGCAAGGATGGACTGGCCTCCGGCAAATTCCCCCTTTTTTATTTTTTAAATAATAGCGTGTGTAAATCAGTGGCCACCTCTCGGATTGGGTTGTTTAAGACTCGGAAGACCTGTTTGTGACTTTGCCAACAGGTCAGTCCGAGGCTTAACCCTATATTGGCTCCTCACAGGCCAGCCCTGCTGATACCTTAATTTTGAACTTTAAAACTGAGATACCAACGAAGCCCACCAAATGTCTGACCTACAGAACTTTAACACATTGTATGTGGGAAACGTATTTATACGTTTTACGTAGTTATACGTTCTACTAGTGTAGTAGAGCGCGGGACACGTATTAATAAGTTTTTTATAGACTAAGTGGTAGAATGCGGGTAATGTATAAATACGTAAACTAAAGTTATAGTAATTTTACTGAACGTTGCCATTTGCGCAAAAAATTAGCAAAAAGCCCGCGCCACCTGTTAGTGCTCGATAAAAACTACCCGCTACAATGTGTTAGGATAATACATATATGTTATATGAAGCCTCTAACTTTATGGCAAATTATTATGACAGTAACAAACAATGCATGTGTAAAAATCATTACCATTGCTGTGCTTGGTTATTAATCATCCTATCTAATAAAAGAGAAACATGGTAGTTAGCCGTAGGACCGCTACCCTTCCCATTGGCTAATCAGGGTGATATGCAAATTAACTACCAGCCAAGGTGGTGGTTAATTTGCATAGGTAGCCACAATGCTGGGAGGTGAAAGGGATCGGAAACCCAGGCGGCAGGCAAGAGGTGGGGGGGGCGGGCAAAGGCGGTGGTGATCCCTGATTGCATTGTGGATTGGGGGCAGAGAGAGCCCTGGCGCAGGCCAGCCGGCACCCCTGGACGCCCCAGGGCCGTGGGTGCTGGCTGGCCTGCTACCCCGTGATCGCCATGGCCATCGGGGGCAGAGAGAGCCAGGGGCAGGCCAGGCGGCACCGCCAGAACCCCGGGGGCCAGGGGTGCCGGCTGGCCTGCGCCCGGTGATCGTATGGCAATCAGAGGGAGAGAGAGCTGCATTGCCATCGGAGAGCCTGGGCGCAGGCAAGGTGGCACCCCAGGCCTGTGTGCCGCCTCGCCTGGGCCCCGTGATTGCAATCTGCACTGAGGGTGCTTCCCCTCCCTTGGACTGGCTCCCTTAGCAGTCCTGCAGGTTGAGTCCGAAGAGGACAGGCCAGGCACCAAGGGACCAGCGCTGCCGGCACTTGAATGTGAGCAGACAGAAGGAAAAAAGACCTTGAAGGCCTGTCCAAGGCGGTTTGCGTTTAAAACCAAGTGGGGTGGTCCGGAGCTGCAGGCACCGACACCCATGGCCCTGCGGCTGCTTCCCCGCCTAGACGCTCCACAAGGTCACCTGAGCCCGCCCTGCTCCCGATGAAGTGTGACCACTGTACACGGAAACAATGTAGTGAAAAAATAAAAACCGATGACCAAGGCCCACCTCCATGAGCTCACGGGAGCCTCTGAGCAGTGGGCACCCCACTATTTTAGGGGCTTCAGGTGAGCGGGGGACACAGAAGGGTCAGGAAACCTCCCGGGAGGTCCGGCGGTAGGTCTGATGGCGGATCCATCCGCCCTGCTGTCTGCCAACAGCTGCTTCCTCCGCGGTGAATGGAGAACAAAGGGAGGGGGAGATTCTGCAAACCCCAGAGGGAATCCAGGGTCCCAGGTACTCTGCCCCACCCGCTGATACTGGCTATGAGGGCTCTGCAGCAGCCAACCAGCCTCATCCTCCTCCCCCCCGAACCCACAACACATACACACACCTACTGGTCGAAGACGCAGGGAGCGCCCTTTCTGAGGGGAGACGCCCACTAGGTATACAGAAGGCGCTCAGCGAGAAGTCCCCACAGGTTGTGTTTGCACCTTCATGCTGTCTCCCGCCCCCCCCCCGCCCCCCCCCCCCCCCCTTACTGCAATGCCGAAGGAAGCCTGATTCAGGAACACCCCCCTGTTGACCTCCCACACGGAAAACAGCGTGTGATAAACATGTCCCCGCAGACGCCTGAATCGGCCTCAAAAGGAAGACCCTACAGACCCGGAGCAGGAAGCTGGGGACTGAGACAGGAGGTCTGGGACAAGCAGGGCTGCCCCAATGCCCTCCGGCCCCCTCCCGGTGTGAAGGCCTGCACCGCAGCCCTGGGACGGAGGCCCGCGAAGGAGTGAAGAATGTGGCTGTGCCTGTGGCTGCGCTCGGCCTGCCGTCGTGGATAAGCAGGAAACACATTTACGTACCAGAATCTAAAACCATCTTTATGGGCAACAGAGCAAATAATGCAAGACCCACACGTGTTTCTAAACAGGAGTCTGTCTCGCTGGGTGTGAACCCAGATCGAAGGCCTGCTCTCCACCGAGGAGGCTGCAAAGGTTGCTCCTCTCTCCAAGGAAGGCAAACTAGAGGTTTAAAGGAAAAGGAGATATAAATAAAACAAAACAGCAACAAGCTCTGAAGCCGCTGCTGTCAAATCCTCCGCGCGGTGGTGACGTCAGAGCCTGTCTCCCCGCGCTTGGGGCTCAGACAGCCAAGCTGCTGACACCTGCCAGGTCGCCTGGCACCGGCCTCATCTACCCACGGCCACTCTCAACCTCCCGCCCGCTCCTGGAGCTGGTGGGCTTGCGGATGGAGGCATCTGTGTTAAAGCAACCCTGTTGGTGCAGCACAGACACGTGTGGGCTTTTTGATGAGAACCCCTAGCATCACTTCACGAACGTGTTTTTAACTATTCTGAGATCAGCTCCCAGCCTTGGCAACTCTCAAATAGGCCTCAGCGATTCCACTTGCCGGATGCAAAGACTGACCAGGGTTTCACGGAGATGGAACCCTCGGTCTGGAACAGACCGGGAGAAAAAAGCAGGGTCTGATCGCAGCCCCATGGCAGTCAGTGCTGGGTCGGTGTGGTGGAAGTCAATCCTGCAGTCCTTGAACATGGGGTCAATTAATATTAAGTGACATAGGATCAATTAATATCTCTTTGAGAGGAGTTGAGAATATAAAGTACAGTGTAGAGCAATTACTTATATTATTTCACATAAAACTCTTTTCAACTAAGATATTTTTCTTTATTTAAAATGTATCTTTATTGTTGAAAGTATTACAGATGTCCCTTTGTTTCAGTTTTTTTTTCCCATCGATCTCCTCCACCCTGCACCCACCCCTTCCAGGCCTTAGCCAGACTACTGTCTCTGTCCATGGGCTATTCCTATCTAATACATAAAAATCTAGAAAGATTTAGAGAAAATAAAATAAAAGATATGCCATGTAAATATTGAACAGAAGCGCTGAAGTTGCTGCATGAATACCTGAAGGCTTGAAGCCAAAACACAACTCATGAGATAAAGTTAGTCATTGTAACATAACAAAAGGTTCCTTTCACTAAAGAGATAAGATGGATCCCAATACTTATACACATAATAGAACAGTGTATGGGTTCAGAATGAGCCTCACCAAGATGTGCCTCAGTAGTATGCATATTTTTGAGCTAAGGGCAATTTTAGCTTGAGGCTCAAGTGAAAATTCTGCCCCTCCCTTTAACTACCTAAAAAAATTGAATTAGAGGCCTTGCCCATAATAAGACATTATCCCATATAACAAAAGGCTAATATGCAGATCGACAGACCAGCAGAACAACCGGTTGCTACGACACGCACTGACCTCCATGGGGCAGATGCTCAATGCAGGAACTGTCCCCTGGTGGTCAGTATGCTCCCGCAGGGCGAGCACCGCTCAGCCAGAAGCTGGGCTCATGGATGGCTAGCGCAGTAGCGGTGGTGGGAGCCTCTCTCGCCTCCACGGCAGCACTAAGGATGTCTGACAGATGGCTTAGGCCTGCTCCCCACTGGCAAGTGGACATCCCCTGAGGGCTCCTGGACTGCCAGAGGGATGTCTGACTGCCAGCTTAGGCCCAATCCCCTGGGGAGCAGGCCTAAGCCAGCAGCTGGTCATACCCCGAGGGGTCCCAGACTGTGAGAGGGCACAGGCTGGGCTGAGGGACCTCCCGAGTGCACAAATTTTTGTGCACCGGGCCTCTAGTCTATATATATAAAAGTGAAATATGCAAATTGACTGGACAGCATAATGTGCACTGACCACCAGGGGGCAGACTCTCAGTACAGGAGCTGCCCCCAGCCCGCAGGCCCCGATTGCTCGATCAAGGCCTGCTGGCCAACCTCTTGGTCTTTCCCCCTGGCCGGCAGGCTCCAATAGCCCAATGGGGATTGGGAAACCAAGGGTTGGTGGCAGCAGACGTGGGTGGCGCCAGGCCAAGGCGGGTGGGAGTGAGTGGGGCCCTGATCACCCCGCCAGTCATCCCACACACACAGATCACAGGCCAGGCCTAGGGACCCTGACCATGCACGAATTTTGTGCACTGGGCCTCTAGTCTTTCAATAATCATCTTATTTCAATTTAATATTTTAAGCACATTTTTAAAGCAAATAATTCCTTAATTTTCCCATTTTATTCATTAATATTTGTAACTAAACTTTCAACATATATTTAATACCTTTCCTACTGTTACAAATTATTTCTGACTTGGCTAAATTTTATATGAATTACCATTTGTTTAAGATCTTATAGTTTTGATCTACTTTTCTAAGTATTATAAAATATATTTTGAAATATATGAGATTTAAGGATGAATGTTAAATAAATGAAGGGGTGGAAGATTGACAGTGGGTAAGTGGAAGGTAACAGAATATAAAATTTTAAATAAAACGTAGATGGACAGGAGAAATATATCAGTGATAAAAACGAAGAGCCTACATTAAAATTTCATTGGCTGCAGTAACAGAAACTATGGAAAACAGAATTGTTATTGAAAGGCATTTCAAATTAGCTAATTCTTAAGTTTGCTCTTTTGATTTAATAGTAGAAAGAGCTTTGGATTAGGAGTTAAAAGACTTGGATTTTAATATCACCTTATTCAGGTGTTAGTCCTTAAACAGGTCATTTTGTTTCATTGGTAAAAGACATGCCATTCATCAATATCTCTGTTATTATTATTTTTGCTAAAATTCTTCACTCTTTTAAGCATGTTTTGCAGCAAATTAACACTTACTTTTTGGCAGGGAAATTTGCAGATAATAACTGAGAATAGGAAAATAGAAGTGTGCTTTTATCCCTACATATGTGTCACTGAGAAGACAATTTGTGAGCAAGGAAAGAAGTTTGCCTGTTCTTGGCGTGTTTTGTGTTTGCTTGTTTCCACTTTTGTATGAAATGACCAGTATGTGTATAACTTATTTTCAATCAGGTAAGTCATTTTTGTCTCATATAACTATACTTTGACCCTAGTTTTATTTTTTAGGGTTATGAATATGCCAAAAATAGTTATTTGTTTTTCATAGACATGTGCTTCTCAATGACAACATTAAAATAATAAATGCTACAATTGAAGTAAATGTAATGCTAAAAAAGTAAATTGTCTATATTACACATTACTTTAAACATGGTAACATGTTAATTCTCTCTCCAGTTGATAACATCATTATAAGTCTTACCTTAATGATAAATAAGATGAGATTTAATGAGGTTGTATAGTTTATTTAAATGCACAGAATCAACCTGGAGTAGAGTCTGAATTATAACCCAAGCACTCTAATTATTGGATACAGTTCTTATGGGACAACAAAAATAATCATGAGTCCCATATATATATATAACAATAAATAAATAAACAAAACCAAAACAAAACTTTTTTTCTGACATTTTCCTTTAGTTTCAGCTGTTGGGAGGGACATTTATCCACTCAAGTGGGTTAGGAGAAAGGAGATTTCCTGGGAGAAAAATCTGATATTCCAGCATAAATCCAGCACATTTATTTTTCTTTTTTAAAGTAGTGGTGCTGACACTTAAATAATCATCAGCTTTATTAAGGATCAAGAAGCTTGCTAAAAATAAGAATCTAAAAAAGTTAATCAATAAATAAAAGTAAAAAAAATCTGACCCCACTTTGAAGCCTGGAATCAAATTCTAGCCCTGTTAGAACACGGTGTCTATATTTTTAACAAATACTTTAGGAGTCAATAGCAGAGATAAAATATGCTGGTAGATCTTTTTATCATTCACATTTATAATTCACATTCATTGCTAAATGAACATCTGTTGTACAATCTCATGAAATTAGCATAGAAATTAAATTTTTTCTCAATGAAAATGTATAATTTTTATACTGATTTGAATGCTGCACCACTACGTTTTTTATCAATATTTCTTGGAATGAGCATGTTGGGAATTATCCTGAAGATCATGTTGCATTAGTCTAACAAACAATAACAGCTATTGGCCTTGAAACTGAACCCGATAACATGTTAATGGAAGATGTATCATCAAGATAAGAAAGTATTTGCTTCCTTGTAGCTACATAAAAGTGGATACTATTCTTCATAATTTAAACATACTTAAATGCTATTTGTAATAGAGGAGTTTTGTAGGATACCTGGAATTTAGATACTATAAAATGGTAATTAATCTCTAAAATATCCACGATTATCTTTAAATGTTTAATTAAATTATGTATAAACTGTAATAATATATAAACTAACAACTCTGTTTTCTCTAGTAAGCATATTTGAGTGTTTTATTATTAAATCATAAGAGCATTATTATTTCCTCTTTAATGACACTTATTAAGGTAATAAACCTATGCTATATGTTTCATTTAAACAAAAGCTTGAGGGTTTTGGCTCTTACTAATAAACGTTTTCAATAACTTTATGTTAGGGATCCTGCTTACAAAATACCCATTGATGTAGTAAAAGAATTTATTTAACTTTATATTTTATAAGTTTATTTCTAGTAAACTAATAAAGTATTCTTGCTATATCTTTTAAAACCTGTAGATTATCTAAGTTGCAGGACCTACTCATGAATAAATCAAAAGAAAGCAGAACAAAACACAGAAACAAACAAAAAAAAGCTGTTGGGGGGTGTTGCTTAGGTGTGTGTCCATACTACTTTTATTAAACATTTCAAGCCTGCACAATTTATGACATACAAAAGGCTAGAGAACCTGTGGTTCACACCTCTGTGAACGTGAGACTATGAAATAATTATTTCTGACAGGCTCGCCAGTGAGGGGAAGACAGCTTGACAGGTACACACAGATTTCACTGTAGCACTCAGTTCCAGCAAAGGAGTGATACCTTTTGTGGTTCTGTGTTAACAAGGAGTATTATGGAAACTGAATTACCTATAATAAGCTAAATTCGATTAGGCAAAACATTAAACTGTTAAAATTAATATGCATTTGAAACATTTTATTGAATGGATTTTACAATGCTATGAAAATGCTCTCTAATCACATCTTTTCAAATTAATGAAAATACAGAATCTCTATTTGCCCTAACCTTTATTTAATTTACATCTTTAATGATACTGTTAGATGAAATATTCCAACTCACCTCTTGTTGAAGAAATTAGAAATTAACAGCATAGGGTAGATCAATATAAAATTATAAATATGTATGTGGTTGCCATTTCTGATAATGTGCTCTTCATTTTGTACTAAATTTTACTCAATAATTTTTAAAAATGACAAGTAACATACAAAAATATCTCATAAAATTTTGTTGAAAAACATGTTTGACATTTAATTATTAAATTATTACTGATGTTCCATAGGTAACAATTACTGACGTGTGTGTGTGTGTGTGTGTGTGTGTGTGTGTGTGACAACAATTATCAAATTTACTTTCTTAAGTAGGTCTCATCTGAACAAGGTAAGGCCGTTCTCCAAACCACATTACATTTCTCAGCAATATAAATCCCATAAACAGGAAACCAGAAGGAAATCTGTAAAAGCCACATAATTTACGGAGGAAGAAAATGCTTGAATGTCTTGTTAGTTTATTATATTTTCCACGGCATTGGTAAATTTAAGATTGCAAACAAAGTATTACACTTTCAAGGCTTTATTAATTATCAGTGTCCTCTGTGATCACATCACTACCAGCATTTTATAAGCCAGAAACTCCAGCATTATTGTTAGTTCCTTTTGTCTACCCAATTTTGCCAAGAAATCAACAAATTCTATCAATACTACATGTTAAATCCTAGGAAATCATTGATATTCAACTATATTTTACAGAGTACACAGCAACTTCATCTGGTTTAGAACTCTCTAGTTCTTTTCATTCCATGACTGCTCCCCTAGTGATTTGTACCGAAACCATGTCAGCCCGTGTTGTTGAAAAAGCATCTGTCCTAACGGGCTCAACACAACCACTCTGGTATGCTCTCCAGATGGCCTGCATCACAAACTCACTATCATGGCCTATAGGGTTTTTAAACCAATATAAATGCTAACTGTCCCAATTCTGGCCCCCTACTATTTCCCTCCATGCTAATGTTAGCCACCATAAATAACATTTTTCTTAGCTAATTACTATTCACCTTGCAAGTCTGAATTGAAAAGTGATTTCCTCCAGGAAAGCCCTGACCCCTCAGCTCTGGCAAAGGTGCACCATCCACCTGTGCTCTCCAGTTCTTATTGTAGCAGGTATTACACTGCACCTAATGGCTTCTGGGTTCATCAGCATCCTCCCAATGATGAGCATTTATCAAAGTGATGGCTTTGAAGAACACACAAACTTCTCACCTTTTGAGTTCCTCACACATTGTTGACACATTAGGCAGCTAGTAAAATATCATCTATTGTGATTAATGCTTTCCTTTCCAATACTAGCCTTTAATAGCAGTCTAGGAATGTCTACACAAAATAAATCCAAATATTTGATGAACCCCAAAGAAAAAAATATATATATATATAATCTGACTGTGTTCCTTCCTCATGGAATTTATTTTTTAGTAGGGTTGAATGGAGAGGGGGGCATTAAAGATACATTTTGGATCTGGGCTCTACAGCATCTCTAAGTTAATATATATGTCTTTATAATATTATATTTTATAATACTGATTCTATATGCACACTCCTGCTTACTTACAGAGTCATTTTTTGTTGGAAGGCTGGATGGAAGGGTGAAAGAAGGGTTGGGTAGGTTCAAAATGAGAGAGGAGGCCAGGCTGGTGTGGCTCAGTGGTTGAACGTCCATTTATGAACCAGGAGGTCACGGTTCCACTCCAGGTCAGGGCATATGCTCAGGTTGTGGGCTTGATCCCCAGTGTGGGGCATACTGGGGGCAGCCAATAAGCGAATCTCTGTCATCATTAATGTTTCTATCTCTCTCTCCCTCTTTCTTCCTCTTTGAAATCAATAAAAAATATTTTATAAAGTGAGAGAGGAAATGGAAAAAAATATCATAATTCCCTGGCCTTTGTTCCTAAGATGTTCTTATAATGAACTTCTGGCACTTTGAATCTCTGATCTTAGTCTTTCCTGATTTGATAATACCTATTGACAAAGATCTTGATCCTTCAGTTACTTGAATTGCATGCCTAAGAACTTTGTGTTCTTAGGTCAGTCCTTGTATTCATCACACGAGCGCTCAGGATATAAGAGCCTCTGTTTATTAGAATTTCAATGTTCTTCTCTAATCACAAAACTATTTGGGGGATAAAAATATATGTGTACACAGTCATTAAAATAATGCTTCTCAGGAGGAAAAAGAGTTAGCATATTTTAATTATTTCTCCTACAAAGTTTCAGAAACAAGCAAAGTAAATACATTTTATTACAAAAGTAGTATCATACCTATTAAATGACAATGACAAGATGTAAACTGTCACTTATTAAACTATAAAGGAATAGCTCAAAAATTATATTTGGCTTCCGTGTTGATGCCCATCAGTGTGTAAAAAAAAGTGCCTAGATTTAAGCCTAGGGATTTCAAGTTAACCAATGTCTGTTTTCATCATCTCTTTAAAAATCAGATTTTGCAAGGCTAAAATAAATTTCCTAGATGGCAACCACAAGCTGGCAACACATTATTTTCTTTTAGTGTTGCATTTTTCTCACCTGTTTGCCCCCCACATTTACAAATTCACGAATGTATTACAAACAGTTTAATTTATATCGTCACTGTATGTTCAATGATCAATTGTAATTGATACCATGTTTTACACTATAATGGCATTTTATAGAATTATACTTTTTTGAAGAATAAGTTTAATGCAAAAAACATATTAACACTTATTTCTTAAGGCAGTTAATCTGAAATTTATGTGTGCATCCAAATCCCTGAGATACTTAATATGCAGTTTTCTGGTATACTGTTCTCAGAAAGAGAGATTAACTGGGCATGATCACATTGCTAGTAATCTGTAATATTTCAGACTTCTCCATTTAAGCTTCCTTAAACTAATGCACTTGGTCAGATTTTTAGACTTTGTGGAATAATAATAATAACAGGAAGGAGGTTTTCATAGTCAACTAATATATTAAAATATAGAAAATAGTAAAGAAGTTACTTGTTTGATTGTTCTTCCGTAGTTATACACACATAGTAAATTGAACACATGACAAAATAGTGCAGAAGCGTTTATTGTTTATTATTATTAGGAAAACTGTTTCTGGGAATTTCTTATTGCTATCAAGTTTATTCATGGATTGAACTTGGTGTATACAGACATCAGATTAATTTCCAAGCATTGAAAGTTTGAGGGTGTTTTTTTGTAGTTGTTGTTTTTGTTTTATTTTTAATCTGAGTGGGTTTTGTATCATAAGGGAATTAAATGGCTTTTGAGAGTGATTTTTTTGTCTATATGCTTCGAAGCTTTTTTAGGTTTTGGGCAACCATTTAATTTAAAAGATATTTTGCTCAGGTAATGGATTTGTTTTATTTTCAGGTAAGTCACCCAATAATCCCTTTCTTTGCAGTTTAGAGCTTCTGTAGCCAAGGTTAATTAATTAGTAATACTAAAGCTTAGATTAACATTTGGACCTCAATCACACATCATTAGCTTGAAATTATAGAAGTTGTCTGGTAAATTTATTTTTTAAAAACTTAATGCCACACTAGAGAAAAGCAGATCTTTTAAACTTTTGAAGTGCACTAGATAAGCTATAATAAATTTTAAAATCCAGTTTTTTATCTGGTTTCCCACCAGCCAAACTGTCTTAGGCTATTCTTACTTGCAGCTATTTCTGGAAGTTGCTATCAAGGCATTTTTCTATACATAGATTTTTTTTTTTTTAGGAAATAAAAGAATAATAACTTTCTAAATAACTGTAAAGAAAATATGCATGTTCAAATAAGTGTGACATTTTACACAGAAAAGTAACACATATAATTGCTGAAGTATTTAAAAAGATATTTTCTGTAATCTTGGAGAATGAGATAAATACAGGCTAGGAAACTAAGCAAATCAATGAGCTCGAGTTGGCAAGTCGACACAGTTTACGAGGATAACTTTTCCTACAAAAATGAAACTCAGTTTTTTAAAGGTGAACCTTAAAGGGCTTTATGTACAGAATGCAAAAATGTAAGGCCACATTGACAATGTGTAGCCAAAAAAGAAAAAATGGGGACATGCTCACTGAGTTTTTGCTGGTAGCAAAAAAATCAAAATATAGAATGCTTCTTTAAAAAGGTCTATATAACAAAAGTTTTATTTTTGTATGCTGAACAAGAAATCTAGTTTCATAATATAATCTATGTTGTTTTGGTCAAAAACCAAAATCAGTATTCAGTAAGAAGTCAGCAAACATTTTCTGTGATGGCCAAATCATAATTTTAGGTGTTCATATGATTTATGTCATTCAACTCTGTCACTGTAGTGTAAAAGCAGCCATGGAAAATGTGTGCAAAATGAGTGTGGCTATGTTCCAATAAAACTTTAATTATAGTCATTGAAATTTGAATTTCATGTAATTTTCACATCACGATTTTTCTTCTTTTTTGAGATTTTTCAAGAATTTAAAAATGTTAAAACCATTCTTAGCTCAAGTCCTGTACTAAAACAAGTGTCAGGCTAAATATTGTCCAAGAGCTGTGATCTGCACACACCTACTCCAGCAGCTCGCAAAATAAACTGCTAATTCTGAGTTGAGGGAGCACAGAGCTAGTAGTGAACATTGCACAAACGTTAGGTCATTGCAGTTAACCAATAAATATTGGCTGAATAAATTCACATTTCAAAGTCTAATCCTTCAATAGGTACTACTCATGGAGGAAATAAACAATATTAAATTATAGATATGGTTAATATCTATTCTATTTTATGATATTTATAGTGGAATTTTTAAATTTTAATTTCCTCACAATTCTCAAATTGAGGCTTTTATGTTTAGAATACATTTCCAATTCCTTTTCCAGTGAAGGAAGGCTACCTTGTTGCTAATTAACCTGCAAAGAATACATTAAAAAGTCAGTCTATCACTTTCTCTCCCTCTCTAAGGATATGGCTGTCTGAAAATTTGACGAAATTGAAAAGCTACCAAGGTACCATTATCTTGAGAAATCAAATACCTAAAAAAGAGAGGCAAGGATATCAATACTACTTCCTCTTTAAATTATGTGCTGATTCAAACAAAAAACAAAACAAACAAACAAAAAACCCCACAGAACAGACAGAAAACTTCTGGAAACCTACATAAAAATGGCTTCTGATGCTGAAACCGGTTTGGCTCAGTGGATAGAGCATCGGCCTGCGGACCGAAAGGTCCCAGGTTCGATTCTGGTCAAGGGCATGTACCTTGGTTGCGGGCACATCCCCAGTGGGAGATGTGCAGGAGGCAGCTGATCGATGTTTCTCTCTCATCAATGTTTCTAACTCTCTATCTCTCTCCCTTCTTCTCTGTGAAAAATCAATAAAATATATTTTTAAAAAAATGGCTTCTGAGAGGCAGAGGACAAGAGCAGAACTTACCTCAGTATGTTAGGTTTGACGGTGTAAATACTGGAGTTCAGTATTCACAAAGAAGTCAGGACCCTAATACACTTGCCAATATTACTTGTGACACCAGAAAAACCACTGTTGTAGAAATAAGAGTGAACTAGGAAAATATTGCGATCATTAAATAAGAGTCTGGTTTTAAAAATGCTAACAATCTAATGTGCTCTTTTCTATCTAATTAAATCAAATTTTCTTACCTGACAAATACAACTGAAATTATGAACTCGAAATATTTGTTTAATAATAGATCAACACAACTGAAAAGAGGTATAAAAATATTTCATAAGTAAGCATAAGGATTAAAATAGATGGTAACTACATAAAAAGAACATTATACACATATGACAGATGCTAGAACCCAAAGTTCTAACATATGGGTAGCTTGAGTCTTATAAGAATATATGAGAGAGAATGGGATACAGGTAAAACATGGAGTATCAATGACTGGGAATTTTCAAAATTTAAAACAACATTAATTCACATTATCAATAAACACTATGAATGTGTTGTTGCAATAAAACACTTTTAGATACAATAGGTGTGGTTTCAAATCATCCTATATAATAATAGCCCAGTGACTAAAACAGCGGAATGGCCAGAATGACCAGAGACCAGAATGACCACCACCCCTCACCCTGGCCAACCCCACCCCTCAGTGGGGATCCCCACCCTGATCTGGGGCTCCCATAAGGGCAGGCCGGCTGGCCCCCACCTGTGCACTAGGCCTTTATTCCTATATAATAAAAAGGTAATATGCAAGTTGACCCTAATGGTGGAACAACCAGAACAATCACTTGACCATTCACTATAACAATCACTTACCACCTCTAGGTCCCTTTCCTTGGCCAGCAGGCTCCGATTGTACAATGGAAAATGGGGAAATGGGGGTTGGTGGGGGGTGGCACCAGGCCAAGGCCTCCACCCCACTAGTTGCCCCACACACAGAGGGCAACTCATGGCAGGGGTGGGACTGGCAAGCAGTAGGGAATGGTCGACCTCTCAGTCTCATCCCCTGGCCTTCAGGCTCCAATCACCCAATGGGGAACGGGGAACAGGGATGTGTGGAGGCAGGGGACAGGGTTGGCTGAGGGCAGCTGGGGAAGATGGCCCTGATCGTAGGCCAGGCCTTGGGACCGTACCTGCTCACAAATTTTGTATCCGCGCATGAATTTAATGTGCCAGGCCTCTAGAAGAACATATGAATCTTCCCTGAATACACTTATAGATGTTTGGACAATTACTCAATTGTAGTTTTTACTTTTTTTTCTAAATGTTTTTGTTGTTGTTGTTTTTATTATGACTAGAAAAATATAGCACACATATATATTCCCTATGGTTAAAACCAGAATACTAGGCAATGTGGCTTCCTTTCTTTGGTATAGAGTGAGACATTATTTTTCTGCATCTCAGATATATCCTACCTAATAAAGAGGGAATATGCTAATTGACCCTCACACTGTCGCAAAGATGGTGGTGCCCACAGCCAATAAGGAGGGAATATGATAATTGACTGCCCGCCCTCAAAGATGGCGGCGCCCACATCCACAAGATGGCTGGCAGGGGAGGGTAGTTAGGGGTGACCAGGCCGGCAGGAGAGGGTAATTGGGGCCAACCGGGCCAGCAGGGGAACAGTTAGGTGTCAATCAGGATGGCAGGGGAGTGGTTAAGGGGTGATCAGGCTGGCAGGCAGAAGCAGTTAGGGGCAATAAGGCAGGCAGGCAGGCGAGTGGTTGGGAGCCAACAGTCCCGGATTGTGAAGCCTGTGGGATTGGGCCTAAACCAGCAGTCAGACATCCCTCGAGGGCTCCCAGATTGGAGAGGGTACAAGCTGGCCTAAGGGACACCCTCCCCCTCCCCAGTGCACAAATTTCATGCACCAGGCCTCTAGTCTATATATAGAAAAGCCTAAGCAACCATCGCAACCAAAACAACTGGATGGACTACCAAAAAGGCTGCATGAGGTGATCAGGCCGGCAGGGTGGTTAGTGAGGGCCAACCAAATGACTGAGCAGGCTTCATGGAGCACCCAGGCCGGCAGGGGGGCAGTGAGGGGCGACCAAATGACCAAACAGCCGGCTGTGTGGGGAGATCAGGCCAGCAGGGGGGACAGTTGGGGGTGACCAGGCCTGCATGGGGGGCAGTTAGGGGTGATCAGGCAGGCAGGCAGGTGAGCAGTTAGGAGCCAGTGGTCCTGGATTGTGAAAGGGATGTCCAACTGCTGGATTAGGTCCGATTCTGGGGATCGGGCCTAAACTGGCACTCGGACACCCTCCAAGGGGTACTGGATTGGAGAGGGTGCAGGCTGGATATATATATATATATATATATATATATATATATATATATATGATTATAAAAAGTAGATACCAAAAATGGGATGATGTCTTAGTTAAATCTTCCTATAACTTTAAGTGGATAGAGAATAGAGCCTGCATTGAGCCACTTAGGTGGGCCCTAATAGAAATACCCACATGGTCAGAAGACAGGGGAAAACAAAAACATTATCAAACTTAAAGCTATCAGCTAAGTTTCTTCCTAATAAGAATAATTTTTACTTAGCAGATATAATTTTCATGATTGGTATTCAACAATTATTTTGAGTATACTATATATTATCTTCAATATTTTTTATAGAATTTATCCAAAAGACATATGCATGTTACTATGCATATGTTCTTGTTATCATAGAACTGGACATTGCAGGGTACAGATTTGCCTATAAAAATAATATATTTTTGCCTTTGTAGGTCATGGTAAAAAATGCTATATTAATTAAAATATCTGGATATCTCATAAAATCCATATTTCTTCATTTTGTCATTAATAATTCTTATTAAAAATTGTTATGGTATAAGTTGGAAGGTACAAAGAATAAAAATTACTCTTCTATAATCCTTATTCTACACTAGTTGAGAGTCAAAAGTGAACGTGAGAAGAATAAAATTCACAACCCAACCTTGTGAGCTTTATACACTTGAGACTCTTAGGGATGGAATCATTAATTCAGGATTGCCTCTTTTAATTTATTTTTCCATAAGGAGGACATAAGATTATATTCTTTCATAAAGCAATTTGCATAATGATTCAAACAAAAGTGTCCAGGCTAAATTTGGGGGCACCTGGATAATCAGTGAAAAGTTCTAAAGGGATTGTGTAGGTACCTGAATACCTAAATTACGGATGACATCCGGAAATTAAAAATTATAATAAGGAAACCAACTTCTTACCCTGTCTGGACCTACTACTTCCATTCAAGTTTTAAAATCCACACAAACTCTTGAAAGGAAATTGACTTTCTAATGCTGCATCATGTTAAAACTGATCTGAAGTTTTAAAGGTCATTTACCTAAATTACTAATGGTAAGAAAGAACCATTCATTTAGAAGTTAGCTAAATTCTAACCCCAATACATATATTCAATGAATAAATTACCTCTTATTTCATACTGGATATCAGAAAATAGAATTAAAAAGTTACTGTGATTATAATATTAGAAGTATCATATTAGACACTTCAAAACATTAACTGAGTCCATGAATGCCCATTCTGAATGTATTCAAGACTTATTTTAAGTAAAACATAGTTCACTTGATTGTTAATATTCTAGGTTTAAACTTTTTATTAACTATCAAGTATTCAAAAATTTAAGTACATATATACTGTGATTTTCAGGTCTTGGCCATATTTCTTTATATTTCCGTGAACCTTTTTAAGACATTGTTTTAATGTCCATGTCTGAAAACTTCATTAACTGAAATACTTTTGGGCTTATTTTTTTTTATCTAGAGCTTTTGCTTTTTAGTGAATTTTCCTTTAAATCATGATCATTACATATAAAAAAGTATAGAAAACATTAAGGGGGAAAGATGATATTGCCTTCCTTCAGCTCTTTATTTTGCATTTTCTGTATAAGTAAAAAATTTAAGTAACAATTTCCTGTGAGCTTGAAAGAATCATCTATCCTTCATTTTGATACTTCTTTGCTATCTTTGTGTCTTTTTTTCAATGTTAACTACCTAGTCATACTTCTATGCACTAATAATAGCAATTGAGGCATTTAGGTTTTGAAGCAGTAGCTGTAATTATATTACTTTCCTATAAATAACATAGGGATTGATGCTTTTATGATGAAAATGAACCCAAGTAATTGAATATTTATGAATTGGAATCCTTTTAGAGGAAACTATGACAGCATTGAAAACATGCAATTACCAAGAATACCTACAGTGATTAAAATGTTAATTAATGACAGTTACTTTTATTAGAATTAACAAAATCACACTACACATAGGAAAAATGAAATTCTCTTATAATTTTTAAAACTCAGATGTATTCTGTCATTGAAGAAAATTTACTTTTGAATATATTATGCCAAAGAAGTAAAATAATTTGTTTTAATTTCCTTCAAGATATTAAGCAACTCAAAACTCACTATCTAATACTCATATATCAGACCTACCTAAACACACACAAATGAAAATAAAACATTTTAAAGCTCCTGAAAAGTTGGGTTTTGTTATTCCTCTCCATTAAGAGGAATACTTTGGAATAATTCAACAGCAACGTTCAATACCCAACACTAAATTTATTCTAAGAATTTGCATGAAAATCAATCTTCTAGGCTAGAAAATATTTTTGTTCTAATTAATTCATATATTAACTCAATATAATTCCCTATTTATTTGCATTGTTCCTTCTGTAATGTGTTCCTTTCTCTTTATGTTTATTCAATCACAATAGAAAGTTTTAATCTGAATTTCAACAACTATGTGTTTCTCAATTTATCTAAAAAAATTGGGATATTGAGAGTATACGTTTCACTGTTCAAATATTCTACTATATAGGTGTTCTCTTTAGAATAAATAATTTTGACATAGTGGGGCTTCATTTTAACATTATATACAGAAACTGATATGGGCACATCTGCTACCAAGGGATTTGTTAAACTTTCCAATTAATGAAATAGGTTGAGTACATAATTACTTGGCAAAATACAATGGAAAATTAGAGGTTGAAGAGCAGACCTGAAAGCAAAAAACAAACAAACAAACAAAAAAACCCCACAAAAACCAAAACCAAAACCAAACTTGAAACTCACTGCTAAAATAGGGACTCTAACTTAAAGAAAGCAGTGGGATGAAAGGATAAGAAGATGTTTGTTTGCTTTAAATGAAGATATAGACTTGACTAAGGAAAGCAGTTTCCCCATGGAGGAGGAGGCAGAGGAGGAGGAGGAGGAGGAGGAGGAGGAGAAGGAGGAGGAGGAGGAGGAGGAGGAGAAGGAGGAGGAGGAGGAGGAGGAGGAGGAGGAGGAGGAGGAGGAGGAGGAGGAGGAGGACGAGTTCAGTACAGTTATAATGGTTCCCAGAATTAAATACACCCACAGAAACTCTTAATTATTGCTCTAGAGTTAAAAAAATCAGATTTGATTTATTTTGCAATTGCTGAAACCTTAACACAACAGGGGACCTCCTGATGGTTTGGTAATCACTTGAAAGTTATCATGCCTAATAAAAATGAGTTACTAGAGTTGCTGCACTAGTGGTCAGTATTTTGCTAACCATTTCTACAATCTTCACAGCTACTGCCCAAAAAAGGCAAATTTATTGACTGAGGTTATAGAATTTTTCAGTTAGGACTTGAACTCTTATCCATTTTATTTCAAATTCTGTGCTCTATCCACTATGCTGGTTCTTTTCAACTTTTAAACAACAGATTATTGTTATATATTTTTGTCTGAACAATAGCTTGTAAGAAAGTCAAGGAGAAGGGATCAAAGCTCCTTTGCTCCTTTTGAAGGGTCTTATAGGATCCCGTGATTCCACGGAGACTAGTTATAACACCTGTTAGCTTTGCTTCCATTTTCAAAAGACTCAGCTTCCCAAAAGACTCCATCTGAAAACATTCTCTTAGAAACTGAAAACTGTTATGTGAGCATAAATTAAAATATTGTAATTACTTTAGGATAAATGCAGATCTGATAATCTTATGCAATGACTTGATATCCAAGGAGCTAAAGAACATTTTGAGTACAGCATAGACAGAATCAGGTCAACAACAGCCTCACTACGCCCGTTGGCTCTCCATTCTGATACTTTCCAGAAAGGCATTCTCTGAAAAGCACTGTAAGAAACTTAAGCAGTGACGATCCCCCAGCAGTGTTACCTGATCCGGTGCCTGTGCTCTGCTTACTAGGGGCACTGTGCACATTATTTTCTCAGCTCTGCATTCAGTGGCTTTAGGTTGGTAGGAAGAAATCACATCACCTTGGGAGAATCTATAATAATAAAAGCATAATATGCTAATTAGACCAGATGTTCTTCCAGATATCCTTCCGGATGACCTTCCAGACAAAGCCAGGGCTGCAAGGGAAGCCTGGGTCCCAGGTGCCTGCCAGCAGCTGGAGGGAAGCCTGTGTTGGCAGCCAGAGGAAGGAAGGTCTACTCTTGCATGAATTCCACGCATCGGGCCTCTAGTTTTACATAAAAATGCAATATTTACAAACCGGTGCTTTTTTTTTCACCAGAGATGGGGTATACATTTGCCAGCACACCAATGCACTCTGATATGTTCTAAGAAAAAAAACACAAAAACCAGAGTTTGAAAAGTAGTGGCATTCAGTGGTTGAAGGTATTATGTTACCTATCTCACTTTAGAATATCTCTCCTTAGAAACGCCTCCTTGGCATGTGAAAAGAACCTTGATTTTGGGGAACAACCTGTCATTGCATACAGGTTCCTAACAATAAAATAATTGGATTCAGAATTTATTTATATAAATCTAAAAGTTTTTGGTTCTAACAGCATACTGCATTTTATGAACTGATGTGAAATTAGTGTTCTATTTCATTTTCAGTAACTTTTCAATATGATTGATGTAGACTCTTAATGTGTTAATTTTTTAGAATGAATTCATATTTAAATATGACATGCTTGTTAAGAAAGTAAAATGGTAGCAAGACAACTTAAATAAATGCCTGAAATAACACCAAGCAATCTGAATTATTACTCTGCACCATGTTTTCTTTTTATGTAGATCCTTGCATTTGTTTTGCTGTTCAAATAGTCAAGTGCAAAAAACCAAAACAACTTTAGAGCAATTGGTAAAAATAGGCATGTGTTTGTGATTATGAGTCATGGAATATCAAACTCTATATCAAACCTATTTCAGTAAGTACAATTCAAATTTTAAGCTATCCAACTCTCAGCAGTACAATAAATTAAAACCTTATATTTAAATTTTGAATTCAATAAATCTTGTAGAAATATGTCAGCCTGAAATAGATACCTCTAGGTCAAGATTTAGGGGACAAGGCTAGGATTTAATATAATTATTATTTTACTAGAGGCCTGGTGCATGAATTCGTGCATGGGTGGGGTCTGGCAGGCCCGCCCCAATTGGGGCCCATCGAGCCTGGCCAGCCAGGGAGAGGGGATGCAGGAGGTTGGCCAACTGGCCAGCCCTGACCCCTGGTTGAACTCCTGGTCAAGGGGACAATTTGCATATTAGCCTTTTATTATATAGGATGTCTTCACTCAACTTAGTAAAATACCAATAAATTTTTACTTTCAATAAAAGCTAATACATTTTAAGGAATGTGTGTGGACAATTACAGCATTTAATCCTTTTGGGGTCACAAATAAACGTGAATCAAAAATAAAAATAGTAGATTTAAATTTAAATTTCAGTAACTTAAATCCCTAGTCTTTCTGTGATCAGGATACATGATTTGCTCTTTTGAGGCTTCAGTTTTTGATATAGAAAAAAAGGAAAAAGAAATAGGTGTAATTAATTTCTGTTGTTACAGATATAACTATAAATTCTATTATTTTAAGTTACCAATTAAATATAATTCTTAATCCTAAAAAATAGTTTTGCTCTATTTCAGATTCACTCATTCATTCATTTGTTTATGCCTGTATTCATGCACCCAAGATATTTTAAGAGTTTCTGCTATAGCCAGAACATTTCAACAATCATTATAAAAGATTACTTTTGTCTTCTGTACTATAATTTTAAGTACATAATGTGGCATACACTTAAACTGAAATTTCTAGATCTTCAAAGTAAAGAACACCAACAGAATAAATTTGAATTAGGTAGGAGGGGGAGAAACAGGCACTTTGAATAATGAGTTACAGACATTTCACTATAATCCCGAATGCTACACATGATAATATATCAATTATTTATTCATTTGATTAAACTGCTGAATTATATTGACTACATTTTGCATATAAAGGTTTTTTCACAGTAAGAAATACTTGGGGATTAAGAAATCCATTATTATGTATGTATAAGTGCATATTGAGAAGAGTTCAATTACACTAAAAATAAAACTGTTTGACCCTCAATTCAAAGTGTTCTTTTGGTATTTTGCAGATCATATAAAACTCAGCAGTTAGTACCTGAGTTTTTATATAGAGCTTCAGCTACGTCATAGGTGCTTTCTAGCATTCCCATTATATTTTGTTGCTGAATATTAGTCAATTTTGACTAAAAGGTGTCCACATACTAAGCATGACAAGCTCAGGGAAGGTCTGCCTGGCAGCCTTACAAACTCAGAGACAGAAATTAACTGCATAGGATGGTCTGAAATTAAAACTTATTAACTAAAAGTGAGTCATGGTGGATAGTCATATCCTAGATCAACATCTTCCCTGGACAAGGTCAATGGTTACTAACTGAACTTACTATCTTTTTGCATATAGATACCTTTGGAATGTCAGAGCAATCCCCTTTTCTCCTTAGGGCACAGCCTTCCACTAGAGCAGAGACCATGGAACCTCTCACTGTTATCTTGTTCCTCCCAAACCATCTCAATGTGCTTTAAGTGTTAACTGTGTTTGTTTTTCTAATGTTTTTATTTATTTTTTAAAGAGAAAGGAAGGGAGAGGAATAGAGAGATATAAAGAAACATCAGTGAGAGGAACATCACTGATCAGCTCCCTCTTGCATGCTGCCTGGTGGTGATTGAGCCTGCAACCAGGTATGTGCCCTGACAGGAATCGAACAGGCATCTTCTTGATTCCTGGGTCTGAGCTCAATCATTGAGCCACACTGGCTGGGTTAAATGTTAACCATTAACTATCCTGTATCTACAAATGTAAAAAAAGTATTTGTCTCTTCATTTTACTCCTTATCCAATCTCAAAGGTTTCTCCGCTTTCTCTTGCCTCCCTAATCTATCACCAATGGATTTCATATACTAGTAAGTTCCCCTCCCCCACTCTTACCTCTCTTCATTTGATTGTAATGCATAAAATAAACAGCAAAACTGCCATTCTCTGGAGCATTTTCTCTGTTAAGATTGTTCTTCCTGGCAAAATTGCCATCAGTTTGGCTCAAATAAAATCATAAAAATTCTCTATAGGTTTGGATGTTTCTTATGTTGACCAAAAACAATTCTTGCATACCTGCTATTATTTGGAAAGGTCAAAATAATACATTTTAGAAAAAAATTTATACTTTAAGTTTTTTATTTGCCTATGGTTAGAAGGGAATTTCTGATTAAAGAGTAAATAAACTGAAAAATTATGGTTTTCTACAATAGATTCAATTGGTGCTGGATGCTTAACTGTAAAGTTAAAATAGTATATGCCCCTATAGGTGCTTTTACCATACAAGACAATGATATGAGTATAAATATATAAGATAAAAGCATCCAAAGGGAAATTTAAATTTAAAAAGTGGAAACAGTAAGGTTTGGGAAAAATAATTCTGGCTAGTAATAAGTTATTTACTTATTTAATTCAACAAATAGATATTGTGAGCCTATTGCATGCCAGACACTTTACTTAGGAGATAAACATACTTTCATGTAGCCAGTTTATTGTGAAACAGGAAGAAAAAAAAACTATATTAAAGAGTAATGTTTGATGATGCCCTGATATAATACATGCTCATGCAACTTAGAAAATATAATATTTGAACTATGTTTTGAAGGATTACTTGGAAGATTTCTTTACATGCTCCAATAGATCTATGCCTCTAATTTTTCAGTCGATCTCCATGGGTACATTCAATTTTAAAAGGTCGCACATTATAGTATACATTTTTTTAAGAAATACGTTGTTTTTTAGTTTAATTTATAGTAAACTGATGAAAATAAAATCTGCATATTTTATTCTAGTTTCTAGCATCCACTGACAGGTAGTATTAACTCTAAGTTGAAACTACTAATATAAGATCAACCTTATACAGAGTTTCCTGGAGGAACTTTATTTCTTATTAACCACTTTTACAAATACAAACATATCATGTCATGATATATTGGAATTCTTTAAAATTTCCCTTTGTCTGCATTCTAATTGCAACTACATTATTCTATGCTTTGTGTTTAGGAGTTCAGCTAGGTGCAACTTAATTAAACCAATATAGAGTGGCTATTCTTTAATCACTCAAATATGTAACACATCGTTCCAGAAAAATATCCCAAAGGAGTGATTATCATATGATGACCATATCCTCTCTTCAGTCTTACTGTAATTAAATTAATTAATAAAGTGGTTTTCCCCAAGTGGACTTGATTTTATGTGCCGCATGCAATTAGTAACCCAGGAAATGGAGATGAGATGATTTTGCTCATGGTTACACAAAACCATGATCCAAAGAACTTTGTAATAATACAAGTGAAGCAAAATATTTCATTTTTCTAAAATAAAAGTGTTCTTTTTTGGAAAAAGATAGTAATACCACAAGAAAATATTTTTGACCAGGTCTACTAAACAGATATAACTCATATTTGTATTAAAGTTGCTTGAAGCAATAGAATCTGTTTGGGAACATAAAATTGATTTTGTACGTTAATGTTAACAAAACACTTTTCACCAGTTTACAGGTAATATAACTTGAAGGTCAAAAGCACCAATTCTGGAGCTGCCCCTCCTCAATTAGAATTTCAACTTGACCATATATTGGCTGGCTGATATTTGGAAAAGTATATCATCCACATGAGACTGGGTTTCTGCAAATGTAGATATTATAATGGCTACATTATTAGTGTTGTTGTGAAAGATTAATGAGTTATTCCATGTAAAACAGTAAGATTTTATTAACAGTTTATTATTATGTTAATAATATAATTTATATCATTCTATTTTTCATTGAATTATATATGTGAACATATAAGTCATAGATAGTTACATGAAACTGTTGACTCATAACAGGATAGATACATATCAGAGAAATCAAATAGCAAACAATAGAAAATTGCCACTGGTATCTCTTCTTTTCTAGAAAAAAAATAAATGCAGTAGTTACTAGTTTTTATTAGACACCTTGAAATTGTTTTTCTTTAAAATGGTCAGTAATACTCCTTATTTATGTATTATCCCAACACTGTGCAATAGCATTCTTTTATTTATTTAATGTTCTTTTGGGATACTTTTCACATATTCCTTATAGCTCTACAGCTGAAATAAGTATTTCCATAACTATTGTTTTAGACAATTTATTCAACATTTTGAGGAATTTGAGTGAAATCTGAGAATTTCAGTAATTGTAAAAACAGATATTTATTTTTATCAGTTTTATTTATATTATTTTTGCCTTTTGTTTGATTCTTAAGCCACCATGCTTGGGGACATCATTCAGATATCTGCTACTTCTCAGCCCTCTTCTATTGATGGTGCACTGTGCACCTTGGTCTGAAATGTTCTCTGGGCCCACTCTTAACTCTCTTCATACACTCCCCAGATAGAGAGTACACATACAGATCTTGTGGATTCCCCAAACTACTTCATTAAGAAGTAGTTTCTGAGTCATTGTTGCATTATTTATTTCTTGCCCTTCATTATATCTAACAAAGTCCATGACAACAGATAGAACGATGGTCTTCTCTGCCAATGCAAGAGTCAGCCCCATTTTAGATTTCTTCCTGTGAGAACAGAAGGTTAGGTGATGTCCTCCAACCACAATCTGACTCAAAAGTTCTGGTTCCCTCCAATCATGATAAAAATTTTTAAGTTCATTTTTAATAATGGATATGAAGCAGCATTATTGATGATTTTCTTGCTAGAGTTGGAGTCTTATTTTGCACCATTTGACAGAACATTTAGTATTGCTAATTCTACTTTTGAAATATTTTTCTGCTTAAAGAATTATATCCAAGGGCAATTCTGCTTACCCAAGGAATTGCTGACTGACAACCACAAGAGCTGCCTGAAAGTTAATGCTGAAGAGGCACCAGTTGTCAAGTTTTCCTTTTTTAGAGTCTTTACCATGGTAAAATGTGTTCTTTATTATCTCAACTAGTATTTTAGTAAAATATATGTAGAAATATTGGAACATATGTTTATATAATATATCATCCCCTATAGCACACCTTCTGTCAGCTCTGTATTTAATCTCATAAGTAGATATATGATATAGGCATATATTTATTACCAGAACTTTAATCTATGCATATCCTAAGTGTTGAAAAAGAAATAGTATAGTTAAAATCTTAAAAAAAATATATATAGGACTTAATATAAATTGTAGCCATACAACATCTCAAGCACATACTACTTATTTTCTTTAATAAAATTATAAGATATCTGCTATTTCTAATCATCAAGTAAACAAGTCAAAAAGACCTCAAGTAACAATAAGAGCTCAATTTGAGACCATTTTGAGCTATTTTTTACAAGTTTAGTATTATTTTTCCCTTCTCTCAGGCATGCCAGTTGTTAAGTATCTGTTCCTTAAATGTGCATTATTATTGAGGACAAAGTCCGGTGCAGAAATTCTATCATCCAGTTCAATAATAATACCAAATTCTCAGTAAAAATCCTTTTTTGGGTATTTTATATGTTCTTATTAAATGTGTTTGCTTAAGTTTTAACTTTGCTCATTGTCATGTAATCAACCAATGTCACCTCCTCTACCTCTTTAGTTTCACATTTAGTATGTAACCCTACATCTATTTTCTAATATTTTTGAGGTGCTGCCATTTAATAGAGAGAGAAACCAACAAGTACAAATGAATGAAAGAATATGAACATGCTGTTTTAAGCTCAAGAAGGTGTACTGCTCTGAAACCTCTTGTCCAAGTTTCTTTTCTCAGAGTGCAAGTGCACAGCTCTACGGTAACTGGCAAAACGATTAATTGATTCAAAGTAAGCAACACATGCTACTTCCCCTGAAAGGAAGTCTGGGTTGCAACAGAAAACTAGACCAAGTGGCACCTTGCTTTGATCCAAATGATTCTGGAGGCAGATAGATATAAGAAGACACCTTTTATAGCATCATGCCAGGAAGGTTAACTGCTTTTTATGCTTCAGAGTCACTCTCACTGTCTAGGGAACATCATGCTTAAATTGAAAAGGGCACATCCTTTGGGTTTGCTGTTGTTGTCTGATTAATAAAGGAAGCCAAGCTAGTCCTTTTAACCATTTATGGCTTATCATTCTACATTCTATATTGACAGAGAAGCAATTATATCTACTTGGTTCATATAGGTTCTGTAAACTAACTGAAAGTCAGAATAACTATTATTAGACTTTATCATGTAATGCACATCCATTTATTTATGCTGCATATGAATAAAATTATAAAACATTTATGTACTTCTTTACCCCCCACCTCTTTTTTGGAGAAGGGGGAGAGGTTGTCAGTCTTTTCATTTGGATTATGCTGTAGTCAAGGAAAAAATAAAAATGTATTGGTATTCATAGGTGGGATCCCTATGTGTGTGGCTGGAAGTTGAAGCCCTTTTGCTTCAGCGACTCTCTGCATTCACACCTTTCCCTCCTTCCATCCTGGAATATCAAACACTCTTCTTTGGATTGAGTGAAACTGGGAGTGAGTAGGTAGGACTGTTGGAGGTTTAGTTGGCCGCTAATTTAGTGACTGCTATTGCTGGCACAATCAAATGGGGTTAACAAAGGAGATGTTCTGCTTCATTAAATGCACAGCCCTCAGATCCTGAACATTTGTACTCATTCTGTATTACTTTTTTTAGTGTCAGTATTCAGATGTCAGCCTAAACCCTTAATAACATTTTCACATAGTCATTATACGCAAAGATCAAAGAGGAAAGATGTTTTTGATGGCTACCTCACAATGGAAATTGTTTAGTTCTTAATTGTGCAGCTAGAGAAATTCAATAGGACTGGATGTACTTATAAAAATGCATTAATTTGCTATTGCAGTATAAAAATAACCATAGACTTTGCACCTTCAAACAATACCCACTTACCTGACAGTTCTGTTAAACAGGGTTTGTTCTCCACTTCTGGTCACAAGAGGCCGAAATCAGACTGGAAGCCAGTCTGAGATCTAACCTGTGAACTCTGGGGAAGAATCTCCTCCAAGCTCACTCAGGCTGGTGGTTAAATTTAGTCTCTCAAGGTTGCAGAAAGAGATCCCCATTTCCTAGTTAGCTGTCTGCTACCCACCCATCTGTTTTCAGCTCCTTATGGTTTGTCCACATTTCTCAGGACACGGCGTGTCTATCTTCCAAGCCAACTATAGCATCTCAGATACTTCAATCTGACCTTTTCTTCACCTCTCCTCTTTAATACCAGAATATACCTCAATTCTTCCATTTGTGCCTAGAAAATTTCAAGAAATAAAGTCTGTTTTGTGTTAGACTAGAGAGCAAATGCACCTCAATCAATTTCCCTTTTGACAATAAAACATGACAATTTTCACTGTCCATTTATTATAAGAAAAGTAATATAGCAACTATTTTTTCCTAAACTATCTTCCATAGCCAAATGATGCCTGAAGGATTCTTAGGGACCCCTGAGAGTCTAAGGCTGTTGCCAACTAATGTCCCGCCATGCTCTGGGCGAATCTCATCTTGGACGCTACATAGAGCTCTTCCTGGGCTGCCGCAGTGTTGGAGTAGATTTGACACAAACCCCCTAGGAACAAGTAATTTGACCTCTGGGAGAGGAGTGCAGAGATCTGCATTTTTATCCAGCATTCAGTATTAGTAACATTTTCAGAGATTAACTATATTTAGAGTCAATATATTTTCCCCCAAACCATAGAAACTGTTGATCTTAATTTAGGGGACTTTCTCTATGATTCTAATTTACAGATAGTTATCAGGTTGTTTTTTCACAATCCCAATTTTGGCTAAAATATATATTACCCTTTCAGACTTTAAAAAGTGCCACATTTTTAAAATGGTTATGATGCTCAAAAACTTACAAAAAAGAGTGAAATATATGCTTATACAAATTGTACATCATAGCAAATCATTGTGTGATCTCAGCATTGATTTTTATAGTATTTACCATACTTTCTTTAAATTCCTAGTTTATGCACGGGGGAGAGGGGAGAGAAAGGTGGAAGGGGACATAGTGATGAAAAAAATAAAATAAAGTAAAATTTAAAAATAAAATTCTAGTTTACTTATGTTTGGCTATTTACATGAATGTCTGCTTTTCTTTCAGTGATACAATAGTTGATCTCACTTATATTTCTCTTTTGGATAATACAAAAGAGAAGACTGCATGGAAAAAGGTAATTTTTTCACCCTTTCACAAAATTGTTTCAAGTCCAATTTATGGGTTCCACTTCGGTTTCTCATTTGGCTTTAGTCAATATAAAATTGTTCATTTAACATTGCACAGTTTGACATTTTCCTCAGTAATATTTGAGATGAGGAGTTCTGACTCACACTTCCTAACAGGAGGATAGACAACTTCATTTCGGGAGCTTCGTGCGTACCCTAATTCTCCTGCTGAGCTATCTATTACCCTGTAGGATCACAAGTGATTTCTGTATTATGTAAAATGCAGCATGAATCAAAGGTGGCAGATGCCACTTGGGGGCTTTATTACAGTTCACCTAATAAATTGTAAGGACAGTCAAGTCAAAATGAGATTTCAGAATGCAAAATAGCGCCGGCGCTAGTGGCTCACCTGGTGCGCTGCTCTGTTCCATGCTTGTTCCGTCCCGTGGAGGGGTTGCCTCCTCAGAGGGAAGCCTGAAAAGTCTCCCTCAGTTCTCTCTCTCTAAGTGCTACCTGCACATCTATGATTCTGTAATCTCATTTTAAGTGTCTCTCGCAAATTGAATCATGCCCTATGAGGAGAGATACTGACATCTGCGAGAAAAATAATAGTGAAGCACAAACTATACTCATTCGTGGCTAAATATAGTTTATAATAATTCCTCTTGGTGACAATAGAGGTTTCTTTTTTATGAAGTACATTTTTTTAAATGTATTTTAGGCATATGGCTGAGAATAAGAAATATTTCCTTCTTGTCTTAGCAGGGTAACAGATAAAAATTGAAATGATGCTTTCTTGCAAACCCTAAAACATCACAATATATTTCGAAAAGACAGCTCTAAAGAAAAGGCTTCTCTTTGCTTCTTTAAAACACACTGTTACTCATGTCTTGCCAATCTCATTATGCTTGTTTAATCAAAATTACATAAATATATAAAAATCAGTATATACAAAATACTCTTCAATACTGGTGAAATTACAAAGCAAATAGAGAATGTCCATTGTTTGATGATCTGTAAATTAATGCTTTTTAAAATGCATGTGTGTGATACTGAGTAGGTTAAACCAAGTGAATTCATGGGAATAAAATATGGTGCTGAGAAAATACAAAAGTGAAAGTGTCTTGGGAGTAAAGTTCCTATATTCCAGAGATCTGAGTCATATTGGAATTTTGGAAGCCGAAGACAAAAAATAAAGTAAAATAAAATAAAATAGCGTATTCAGATAATGCATTGCTGAAGGATGGGTTTGATTTGTTTTTGTTTTGTTTTCGATTGCTTGTTTGTAGTTACTATAGAAAAAGATAAGGAAGATGGAAGCCAAAATAAAATGTAATTTCCAATAAGAGAATCAGGGCAAGGTAAATATATCTTAAACATTCCTCCATATAGAGCACCATTTCACAAGTTATTACCTGGATCACCTAAATATTTTGGAATGATTCCAGTTGTACAGATAAACTGAACCCAATCATGGTATTGTATTTCATTATAATGTCTAAGTCATGTTTATTATTATTTTTGTTTCACAATCTCAGTTAACTGAAATAGTTTTGACCATGAGTAGATTACATTTGAAATAAAATGGCTGGACCACTCCAAGCATCACCTCTATAATATAATAGTTACTTCTAAGAAGATTATGTTACAGAATAACTACCCTCATCTGTCAACAACATCCTGCCCTTACCTATCACTTTATTTATGCATTAGACATTTGCCACAACCCAAAGTACTCTCCATTTACAAAAGGCGAACAGAGCAGAATCTCAAAGAACTTCATGTCAATCTGTTGTAATCGCCAGAATGAACTCTTGACAAGTACACGTTTGTTCAAATGCACTCTTACCCTGATGCCTTCACTAATATCTTGCAGATCAAAAGGAGCTTTGATTCATCAGTGGTCTGTGACTAATTCACCATGTGTGCAAGGGCAGGAGAACATCCAACTTTGCTTTAATACAACACTTCTTTAGGTAAGTGTCCCTTGAGTTCATTCTCTCTCCTCATCCTTAAAAGGATCCATACAATAAAATGTGATTATTTTGATCATGTTAATTTTTTTTATTTTTATTGATTTTATTGATCAGCTGCCTCCTACATGGCCCATACTGGGAATCTGAGCATATGCCTTGACCCAGAGTCAAACCTTGACCTCCTAGTTCATAGGTCAATGCTCAACCACTGAGCCATGCCAGCTGGGTGATCATGTTATTTTAAAAATTATATACTTACAAAATTTCAAATATTAGTACATAATAGATGTTTTCATAATAAGGAGAAAAGAAATAGAAATGAAAACTTGGGAGCTAGACAAGACAATGAAAGGAAAAAATAAAAGAAAATAGAAATATTTCAGAATTGTTTCCTGAGCTTTTTTAATAAAGATTTTCCATTAAAACATATCATTTTGAAGAATAAAACAATTAGAGGAGTGATATCTTTGCCCACTATTGAAATATGTAATTGGAATATCTAATAGAATGTAGTTATGCACGCAGGACTCAGTCTTTTATATCTTCCCACTCAAGTTCTAATGAAAAAAATAAAACATAAAACTGTTTGCAATGCCAAAAACTCTTAATAATACCAGCCCATGAGTAGTCATGACTATAAAGGCAAGTTTGAAATCATAAACAACCAAAAAATACTTGGCCATCTCAAACTAAACAAATCATTGAACTAATTATGAAATAAGTTTTTCTTTTTAAACTAGAATTCATTAGCTGCCTTCTCTCCCACCCAGGACAGAAAACCAGATTTTCTACATATCCCATTGTTACATGAATGCATTTTTTATAATGGAAGCTTATGATAGTCTTAAAACTCCTCAATATTTTATATTCCCCATGAAAAAAAATGTTTCATGGAATATTAGGATGAATAACATTCCAGTTTATCTTGAGTTAAGAATAAAGAGCAAGCAGAGAAAGGAAAAAAATTCCTAAACTCAACAAATCATATTTGAATGCTTGCTAGAATTTGAGAATTTGACTATTAGCTGAAATTAAGACAAGCCATACATGTTGTCTATTTACAAGCACTGTCTTTATATAGGGATATTAATATTCCAGAAAACATACATAAGTAAAAAGGAAATCTATCTGCACTAAAGAAAATGATTATAAAAATGATAAATGACTGCAATCACAAAATCATTTTCAAAAGATGCTGGGACTCCCATATGTAGCATCTTGGTGGTTTAATGCACTAAAAGAACCACTCCACTGAGAGAGAAAAAACAACTAAAATTGTAAAGAAAGTAATAAAATATTAAAGTTAATCACTGACCTAGGAATATGCAATCCCAGAGGCCAAAATGAAAGTGTAACAAATAACTCTTATTAGTAATCATATACCTTAAGCATCTTCACCCTTAGGGTAAGAAAAAAAGGCTTATTAACTTGAGTTATGATGTAAAGATAGGAGCTATTATTTAAGTCCCTTCTGCAGGGATGGGGACATTAAATTATGACACTAGCAGTGTGGAGGTGAGCAAGAAGATCTGATTGTGATCCACAGAAGTGGTCAGCAGGGAAATGAGCCTGTCTTGTGTTTGTGGCTATTGTAACACACACACACACACACACACACACACACACACACACACACACACTGAGTAGTCATAAGCACAATCCGAAGATCGTGTGGAATTAAATAGAATGTAAGTCACAGAGTTCAAACTACAATGATTGAGGTTAAGTGTTGCCCCAGTGGCCCAGCTCGTGTGGCTCAGTGCTTGAGCGTTGACCTATGAACAAGGAGGTCATGGTTCAGTTACCAGTTAAGGCACTTGCCTGGCTTGCAGACTCGATCCCCAGTGGGGGGCATGCAGGAGGCAGCTGATCAATGATTCTCATCATTGATGTTTCTATTTCTCTCACTCGCTTCCTTTCTGAAATCAATATATATATATATATATATATATATATATATATATATATATATATAATTTTTTTTTTTAAAAGACTTGCCCCAGTGACTGGAAGAAGCATATGCAAATCCTGTCAGAGAAGCACATCTTCCATCCAGACTTTATATATTTCCCAAAGAAAAATATCAGGCACATAGGTTCATTGTCAAAATTCTCATAAAAAATGAACATGAAAAAAATATTACAGAAGAGAGCAGATGTGTGATTCAGATCAGCATCGATTTCAATAATTAGAGTTATCAGAAACAAAATGTAAAATATTGATTATATATATACCATGTATTAAAAAGTTAAAAATAGGAATATTTTAACAAATCTACAAAATGACAAATTTGAAAAAAATCCTATCAAATAAAAGAGTAATATACAAATTGGCCATCACTCCAACATACAAGATGGCCGCCCCCATGTGGACACAAGATGACCTGCAGGGGAGGGCAGTTGTGGGCAATCAGGCCTGCAGGGGAGGGCAGTTGGAGACAACCAGGCCTGCAGGGGAGGGTAGTTTGGGGGAACCAGGCCTACAGGGAATGGCAGTTAGGAGTGACTAGGCCAGCAGGGGAGGGCAGTTAGGGGTGACCAGGCCTGCAGGGGAGGGAAGTTAGGGGCAATCAGGCTGGCAGGGGAGCAGTTAGGCATCAATCAGGCAGGCAGAAGCAGTTAGGGGCAATAAGGCAGGCAAGCAGTTGAGAGCCAGCAGTCCTGGATTGTGAGAGGGCAGTCTGACATCCCTTGAGAGGTCCCTGATTGGAGAGGGTGCAGGCTGGGCTGAGGGACGCCTCCCCCCATGCAAGAATTTTGTGCACTGGGCCTCTAGTCTCAATATAATATCTAAAAATAAAATAATTATGCAATCGGGGAGAATTAGTGGATTATTTGCATAGAGTTAGTGGACTATCTAATTCAATTCCTTTAGTAGAAGATCTAAGGGGCTTCTAATTACAATAAAAAACAATGGGCAATTTAACAGCAATCATACACCTTATCCATTTATAAGTACTGGCTCTTTTTATTCTAGAAGATATAATATAAAATGCATAAAGGAAACAGAACATTGTTTTATAATCTGTATTTCAGAGTACAGATTATAATAAAACAATCAACTACTGGAACTACAACATTAATTTAAATGTGAAGAAAAATCTGGAATATGGCACACATTAAAAAAAGATGAAACATGTGACATACAATTTAAGAAACAGAAGGTAAAGGGAAAAGATTTGATGCATTCATTCATAGAGTCGGATGTTGATGGGTAGACACGAAAAGAATGAAGAGCAGGCAAGTAACAGAAATGCTTGTGAATTTTCTGCAGGTAAGGTCAAGTCTAGTATTAGTTGTAACTGCTAATGAGATATATTTTAAATCTAGATATTTTGAAACTGTAAGAGATAAACTGTCATTTTATTATGGCTACATTTCATAATAAACTTACTGATTTTAAGATGCAAATTAATATTTGGGTAGTTTTAAAACCTTTTTTCCATCCAGAAATATATTTTTAGAAACGTGAACAACCACTTAAAAATATGGGTCTCATACATATCTCCTTAAGCCAGAGTTAATCACCATGTAAAGAGAGTAACAAAGTCAGACTTCTACCTAACATGATACAACATGTACGACAGAAAATACCTCAGCCCTTTCCTCAGAAGAAAATGAAAAGTCCTCAAGTGATGTTCACTCTCCTCCTTTGATGTCCTGTAACTTAAATATTTTTATAGAAAGCCTATGCTTTAATATTTTGGAGTTATTAATTCTATTGTGTGTGCTAGTGTTCCTTTTATAACAATGCTATATAGATGAGAATGAAAATGTCAATAGAATTTTAGTTATATTATTACTAGAGGCCCAATGCATGAAATTCGGGCAAGAGTAGGCCTTCCTTCCCCTGGCTGCCAGCACTGGCTCCCCTCTGGCTTCCCTCGCAGCCCCAGCTTCGTCCGGAAGGTCCACCAGAAGGTCCACTGGAAGGACGTTCGGAAGGACTTCCGGTCTAATTAGCATATTACGGTTTTATTATTATATATATCATTGAGTGTACATTCTCCCCCATTACTTTATTCCTCCACAAATCATTTTATTTATGAGAAAGATCTAAAAAAATATTTAAATCACAGTAATTAAATAAAACATTTAGATAATAAGCAAAATAAATGTGCAAATACTGAGCAGCTGTTTGGGGTATTTTCAAGCTTTTTCAGACATTAGTTTCACTGTAATGTGCTTATGGATTACATTGTCTTCTTATATGTGATCCATGTCTGTATTAAAAGGATACTTGACCAATTTACTATGAATAGTGTTACCATTCAGTTACATAAAGACAACTGCTAAACCAACTTACAATTACTGTTTTTTTAAATATATTTTTTATTGATTTCAGAGAGAAAGGAAGAGGGAAAGAGAGAAAGAAACATCAATGATGAGAGAGAATCATTGCTCGGCTGCCTCATTCATGCCCCCTAGTGAGGATCGAGCCGGCAACCTGAGCATGTGCCCTGACTGGGGATTGAACCAAGACCTTGCTCATAGGTGACGCTTGACCTGGTTCATAGGGCCACACCAGCCGGGCTGTTTTCTTCTTTCATCTGGGAAACTGACATTAATCCAGAGAGTGCTTAGGATCATAGCGGCAGGGACTTTAATTCAATTTAACATATTGATTCTGCCAAAGTTAGTTCTTGAATTTTGATTCAGTCATTAAGGAGAAATACAAAGAATTACACAAGTAGTTAATCTAGCTTCCTCTGATGTTATTAAACGCGCGCGCGCGCGCACACACACACACACACACACACACACACACTCACACCAGAATGCAGCCCTCATAAAACAAAATCTGAATTCCAAAATCTAATGAATGAAATCCATTTAACAAATTCCTAAATCTTTTAAAGTAAGGTGTCAAAATATACAATGATCTCAGTGTTACTCCGACAAAAAGGAAGGTAGATATTGACTAGGCAATTAACAATCTTCTTACATTAGATTTTGAGTCTGTCTCCAAAAATGTCTGCTGTTTCTCCCACTCACAAGTTTGGGAGCACAGTTTCTTTTCTTAGCATCAGCCATTTGTACAAATGTTGAATAGGAGAAGGCTAGGGAAAACTCCCTATTAAATAATACTTGAAACATATATTCTTGTGGCACCAATTCACTAATCTGCACACTTTATAACATTCAATCAATTAATGATCACACAATTTTCACAGCATTCTTCTAACATTTGTTGGTCTTTACCCCAGTGTGGAGTGTGGCTATAGTGTAGGTTTAGTGACAGAAGAAGGTTATAAACACCACACAAAATACTGGATGTGACCGTGGAAATGAATTCTTGCATTAGAATTGTCAGTGAAATGGCTACTCAGGGAAGCACATGCGGACAACCATGAGGTCCTGTGTAAGATGTTTCAGCAATGTCACTCGTGTGACACTAAACATATTTTCTCTAAAGTGATTCTGTGCTGAACACCTGCTCTTCACCAAACATCATGCTCACACTGAGTGCTTTGGCAGGTGAATGTTACAGGAGGAATTTACCATAAACCCATATTAAAGGACACTGGGAATTTGTTGGTTGTTTTAAAAGATCATTATATAATTGGACTTGATTTTTTAAACTTTATCTCTTTAAAATTATCATAATGTGAGATTAATTCCCCAAACTCTGTTTATCTAATTTTGCATACCTGTTTCTTAAATTTGTCCGATTAAAAATGAAGACACTTCTGATTAGGCTAACTGCGGCCTGTAGCTTTACAGGCTTTGATAAATGAGTGATTAGATACACTCCACAGCTGATGAAATGCCACAACGGGGTTTGGACATCAAATATGCCGCAGATTGTTTATTTTTCTGACCATAGTTACTAAGAGGAAAAAACTCATATGTGATTGTGGTGCCAAACAATGCATATCGTCATTGATATTTAATAACTTACTTAAGACAACATTGTGGCCGCCTATCTTCTTGATGTGGCAGATGTTGGGTTTACACAAGAAAGAAATGAAAACCAGGATTCTACACTTGGACTATTTAGCTAATTTTAAGTATAAGGATTTCCAGTAACAGATGGTACTCCACTCAGTCTTATGAAATAGGAAAAAAAATGTTAGTCTTGACACTGTAAATTAACAGATTGGTGAAAACTATGTACATATGGATTAATACATTTAAAATCTGTTTTTTATAAAGGCAGGAAATTTTCATACTGAGCAATATCAGAGTTAGTAGGCATATCTTTTTAATCCTTACATGAAAAAAATCAATATAAATTCACGTTTTGCTAAACATGGATTACGTGCTTGGATTTATTTGAAATTAATTAAAAAGATATCTGTCCATTTCTAGGGAGAAATTTATCATTTGGTAATATGCCAATTTTGCAACTGATCCTCATAAGAACATGTCTGGTTTCACAGTGTGTGTTTCTTTTATCACAGTGAAGAAGAACTGTAGAGAGAATGTCCTTTGGCCACAGTTGCATTGAGTTTGGAAATCATTGACTCAAACGTTTTTGCAGCAGTTTTGAGTAAGAGGTGTGCAGAACTCTGTCTAAAGCCAATGTCCCTTCTTTCTGATATACTATACATCTTAGTTTTTCATTGGAAAGTCTTAAAAATAACATAATAGCTTTAATTTTTAACAATTATTATCTGTAAATTGTACCTGAATTACCAACAAAGAAAAAGAACATTTGTAATTATCGGAAGGTTAATAGGATAGATTTGGAGTGGAAACATCAGTACTTAAGCAATGGCAAGTTTAGTAATTTTTGGTCTTCTCTGTAAAGTAACTTATCTACCATTCTCAGTTTAACATTATAAAGACTATAATACTTGAAAAACAAATAATATACAATCTATTGTTCTTTTGTTAGCTATAATTTATGTAATAGATAAAAAATAAAAAATTAAAACTGAATAATGAAGTGTATTTTTTTATTGTTATTGATTTCAGAGAAGAGAGGGAGAGGGAGAGATAGAAACATCAATGATGAGAAAGAATCCACGATTGGCTGCCTTCTGCACGCCCCTATTGGGCATTGAGACTGCAACCCGGGCATGTGCCCTTGACTGGAATCAAGCTTGGGACCCTTCAATCTGCAGGCTGATGCTCTATCCACCGAGCCAAATCAGCTAGGGCTGTATTTTCTAAATATACCTATATGCTATTACATTTTATAGAAAATTGACAAAATGCCCTTGCTCTTTTAAATGACATTAAGGTGTAACAACCAAGCATTCCATGCTCTGTATCAGGGAGTCAGGAGCAGGGCCCTGGGGAGGGCTTTTCTAGCTTCCCCTAGTGTAGTTCAAGGACTTGTTGACATTGCAACTAAAGTGGAAGTTGCGATGGTCATGGAGATGATATAGTTGTCAGGATCTGACAAGATGCTCTTTTCCATGCAGATATGAGTACTCTTCGGAACACTCCACCAACTGTAATTTGTCTAAAAAATTATTTGAAATTGGGTAAAATTATTATATATAAATGGGAAATAATAGTACCTACCTCTGTAATAAGGGCTCAATATATAATCACCATTATTATTTTAACCTACTACTGCTACCATTAAATAAAACGTTTCGAAAAAATACAATCTGTTATTATCTTTTAGTTTTAATAGTGAAGAAATTATATTTTTATGTAGCAAAATTGAATCTTTTTACTAAGACTATAACACTGAAGACTATGAGGTTGGAACTAAGGCATTTTTTGACAAGTCTTTGTCTATCTCATCTGCATATTTAATCAATGAGAACATTTCGGTTTCCTGCAATATATAGCTCAAATCCAAATCTGCCACATTTCAAGTTCAATTTATAGTCATCTATTTTCTTCTCATCTTCTTTTGATCTAATGTAATTTAGCCTCTAAATTTCACCATAAGTAATCTTTTGAAAGCATGAAATCTATTAAAGTAACTCCCCTATGCAAAACTTCCATGATTTCTCATTGTTCTTATGTTGGAGACAGCATTTCTAAGGTACCTTAGACATATAACAAAATCATGCAATACCACTACATTCTCTTCCTTGATTTTTTGAATGAATAGTTTTTTCTTGTGTCATAGAGGCATTTGTACATTTAGTCCACCAATAAGTTTATTTATACTGATGTGTATAGATAATATATACATAACATCAAAAGTTTATAAAATTTATATTTACATAAATTTACATGTGTGATTTAAATGTATACATATATGAATATGTAAATGCTATTTGCCAAATAGTTTTGTTTTTAAGATATTTAAAAGTGTGCAAGGTTGCTTTATATAGTTATAATGGCAGGACATACAGAAAGAGCAAGGGATATGTTTATGTTCAACACATATTGCTTATTATGTGCTGCTTTACAGTGAATCTTGGTGTCCCTCCCAAAATTCATATGTAAAGTAGTGGTAGGTGAAGGTAGGCCCCTTGGGAGGTGATTAGATCATGAGGATGGAGGCTCCATGAATGCGATCAGCAGCCTTAAAAGAAGAAGCCAGAGAGTAGCATTTCCCTTTCCACCACACAGCAAGAAGGTGGCCAGGAAACGGGTCCTCACTAAGAACCCGCCATTGGGCACCCTGCCTCCCTCTTCCAGTCTCCCAAACTGTAAGAAATGGGTATTTTCTGTTTAAGTCACCCTGTCTATGGTAATTTGTTATATGTAGCAGCCCAATCTAAGACATTTATAAATAGCTTGATTTTCATTATACACTTAAATGTATGGGACTTACATTTAAATACAAATAGAATGTAAATGGTGTTCATTATATACAAAAAGAGTGTGTTACACATATACATGAGTTAATATATATATATACATATATATGCATGTATATTCATTATTTCTTAGTAACTCTTCCTTTCTAGAATCAAATTTTACCAGCCTTTTTCTCATATAACTTTTTAACATAGCAATTACTAGTTACTCTACTGAGCTGTAATTTCGCACTTATAATCCAATCACTTGATGATCTATCCCACTAGATTATAAATTCCATAATGCCAACTGAAAAATGTCTGCTCTTGCCAATGCAGCCTCAATGACTGACAACTTGTAGTCAATAAATACTTGGATGGATAAACGATTAAATAAATACTGAATGAAAGACATATGTTTCACTTGATTAACAAGTTCACGTTCGTTAACTGACTGGCAGTAACTGACCTCCTGATTTCTAGAGTTAGAGTGCAGTGAAAAATTATCCTCATATATTAATTAGCTCTGTACTTTAATCAATTAAGCTCTTATAAAACAGCATTCTTTCCGCTATTAAATGCATAAGTGCTCTTATCTCCTAACGAATTGGACAATAGACAAATCTTGGTTTGGTGCCTATTCTATGTTTATGTTTATCTTTATTTTTTCAGATAGTTCCCACATATTGATACCAAAGAAAAGTTATATTATGTTAGTATACACAGACTATCGCACAGATAAGTGAATAATGTTGAGAATTCTTGTTAAAATACATTTATTTCAAGACCTTCTAATGAAATTTGTATGCAAAAAGCTGCATAGAAACCTGATAACATTGTTTTATATTTGAAATTCGATTTGCAACTCCTGTTACTAAAGAGGCAATTTACTTGTATAATTAATCATTAGAATCTTCCCAAAGGATTTATTTTTTATAGAAAAAAAAACCTTTTGTGGTTTGCAAGTAATGAAATCGCTTCATCAAGGCTCTGTAGTGATTGATTGCCTTAGCTGCAGACGTTTTCCTTATCCCTTGTCTAAACAGTTCACTGATTTCCCTCACTTTTATAGTATCTCCAGTACAGCTTTACATTATTTACTACTAGTATCTCAAGTATAGCTTTACATTACTTACCACTAAGTTACTCCTTAATAGCAGGCTATTGTTTTCATATTAAAAAATGCATATGTATACACCTGTGTGCACAAATATTAGCCTTTAACATTATATTTTTATGCTCTGAAGAGTAACAGTATGAAACAATTTACATCTTAAATAACCATTTGCTAAATAGTTCTTTCACAAAGACTTCAGAATTTTAAAGTTACCTTTATGGTTATAAAGGCTGAGCGTAGAGAGAGGTGTATGTTTACTCTGTTTAATAAGTATTTTGCATTCTGCACAGATAGCATTGTTTTCTGCAGTTTCACTCTCATCCTGAGTTTCCTTGTTGCCCTGCCTGGTTTTAGTGTCTGCTCTCTCTTTAATTTTTATCTCATGTTATTTTTTCCTGTTCAGTCATCTCCTACTGCAGTGGCCTCCTAGCTGTATCACTAATATGTCAAGCACACTCCCATCATAGGGTCTTTGTGTTTGCTCTTTTCTTTGCCTGGAGCACAGTCTCAAAAGAGAGCCATAGGCCTCCTTGTGTTGCTTCTTTCAGTATCCAGTTCAAATAGGACCTTTTAGGGAAATCTACCCTGACAACCCTACATACAAAAATCTCTGTGCATGCACGTGCGCGCGTGCGCGCGCGCGCGCGCACACACACACACACACACACATTCACACTTACTTTTGTCCCCATGTTTGATCTGGGGCTGGATCCATTTCTCTGGCTGATTCTCAGCTGGACTCCTTCATTAAAATAGGCAGATAAACCAAGTTCAGGCAAACTTGCCTAATAAGTGAAGCCATCTTTAAAAATTGCCACCTTGGGGTGAGGATGGGTTTGTGAATTACTTTCCAGTTGTCACATTTGTCATCAAAAGCTTTGGTATCCTCTATCATCAGTCTCCGGGGGGCGTTATTAAACATTGTAGAAGAGCAGCTATTTTGCTCTAAAAAGCAAAATTTAACACTAGAAGGATTCTACCTAATTTTGAGAAGGTCTCCAACCTACTCCCTACTAAGTATCTCTACTTAGGTGTAATGTAGACCTAGGTGTAATGTAGATATTGCCATTGTCATGCGGGTAAACATATTTTTATAGCCCCTGAGCATAATTTAAGATGAACATAATATTGCTAGAATATTGACAGTAAGTCCACTGTATTTTCAGAAAAGTCCCATCTAGTCATGTTCAGTCCCACTTCAGTTAGGAGTATTTCTCTTCGTACTCTTTGAAACCTAAAAGTCTTCCAAATGCCTGGCCTCTGGCAACAGGTGCTTCCACCATCCAGGGCTGTTGAATGACAGCTAGCTTTTCCACAATAGTAATTTGGAAGAGAGTGAGGGTGTTCACACATTCAAAACCAGTTCAACCTCCGATGCTCTTCCATGCTGCTACCTGGCCCTTATCACACTGAGGACTCCATGGATGCCCTTCTCCATTGAACCCCTACTCAAGCCTCTGCTCCAATCTTTCCTTTTCTTCTCCAATTTCCAGGACAATTCTTATCTAATTAAATTTTTTTATAATGTTTAATTTCTAAGAATTCTAATCATTTCTGTTTCATAGCAGCTCCTTTTCTTTTATGTATGTCATGGATTCAAAGTCACTATGAAAAGGAAGAGAAAGTATTCAAACAACAATGTTTGGCCCAGCTGGTGTGGCTCAGTGGTTGAGCTTCGGGCTATGAACCAGGAGGTCAAAGTTGGATTCTTAGTCCTGGGCTGCAGGCTTGATCCCCAGTGGGGAGCATGCAGGAGGCAGCCCATTAATGATTCTTTTTTATCATTGATGTTTCTATCTCTTCCTTTCCCTTCCTATCTGAGATCAACTATATACTAGTACACATACTTTTTTTTTTCAATGACAATGTTTGGGCCTTTGATTACATTAAGTCATTGAATTGACCCTGGGGCCACTAACTCCAGGCTTGTATTATCTGATTATTAAAAGCCCTTATAATTTAAACTAAAAGTAAAATTAACTGAACTATATACTCTCTTTATCTGACTTACACCAGAGAAGCCAGATTGTACATGATACTTTTTGATACCACCCAGAAAAAAATCCCTACCTGATATTTTTCCATCATTTTTGCTAGTTATTGCAACATTAGCCAATGGATAATAAAAGAAAAGGTATACAAATATACTTATTTTAAGCCTAATCTTTGGATTTTGGCAATGGGATTTGGATTATGTTGTAATTCAAGTAAATGTAGGTTTAAGCAATTTTCATTCCTGAAAAATTGAATGAAAAAGAGTTGGTTGGACATTAGAAGTGGGTAGTATTTTTAGATGAGAGCAATGTCTAGAAAATAACTAACCATCAAACATGTTATCCCTTGAAACACCAGTTCATTGTGTTTGTGTGTGAGTGGGACATTGGGTTGTAGTATTCTGAATTCTAATTCAGAAAGCAGTATTCAAGTAAATTATGCAAAACAGTAGAATGCCAAATTTGCAGAAAATCTGGGACACTTACATGTAGCATAAATGTCACCATGGGTTAGGGAAATTATTGCCAACAAACTAAATGCTGGAATATTAGGGACAAATTCAAATAGTCCCTAATACCATGAGTGATGGACTGCCATGAGGGTGGAGGAGATGCATGATTGCTTGAGGTGGAAAAATCCAGTACCATGGAAGTCAGACCAAAAGAACACCTTAGGATGAGTTTGAAGTTTTGGTGCTGGACCATATTGGAGCAGATGAGAAAAACAGAAAACAATATCTGGACTGATGGGTTACAGAAGTGACCAAAGGTAATTCATAAACCAGGCAAGAATGTCTGAACCAGTGACTTGGTAAAGAAACTTACCCACAGACTGCAGTGGATAGAAAAAGCATCTGAGCAGCCTCTGTCAGAGTTGGCCTGGGAACCTGCTGTGTATAACTGCATGTCGGTCCATAAGTGGATCCTTCCAGATGTGAAAGGTAAGAGCTATGCCCAATGTATCAACCTATTTTCTAGCTCAAATTCGCACATCCTCTTATACTGTTTCTTCTCAAAGTATTCCTTCAGAAGAAAACATCTTCTTTTCTAATATGATCACTATCTCCATTAGGATGATTCAGTATTCTGTTTTTAAAGCATAAATGTAAAAGCAGTTCAAGATAATCAATTGAACATTTTAAAATAGAAAACTGGGAGAAGTTATGAAAACAATCCTGAACTTAAAAGGATGAAATACAAAGTATAATCTAAGTGAGCGTATAAGTAGAGAAGTGTGCATTTATACTGCATACCTATTGTTGAGGGAAAAAATAAACTTGTGACTTTTCCCCCCTGTTCAAATAGACTTCCATTTGAAAACTCAAAATTCCTTTATATTCCTATACTGAACAGTAAATGCTTTGTATGAGAGAATTCTTTTATTCAAAAATATAGTATTATTTGATATTCTGAAAATTCCCTTATGCTTTTAGGCAGATACCAGCCATACTAAAATACTTGAGTTTTAAAATAACTGACATTAAAGAAATCAGCACAGATTGCATATCTAAAATGCATCCTCATTATTTTTGCTGTGAAAAGAATCTCCTTTATAAACTTAGAGGCAGTTTCTTTTGGGCAATTATCATGAACGCACACAGTAAAAGACATTCACTTTCCTCTTGTACTGCAAATAGTCAATACAAAACTACGGTATAACAACATAATCCGCACACCCTAGTGCCCTTCAATCTCTTCTGTTTAGGTTTTCTTAGGCCAAAATGATGTGTATGCTTTATGTGAAAATCAAGGGCGCAATAATGGAAAACTCTTTTTGCTGTTTTCTTTTATTTTATGGGAAAAAAAACCCTAAATATTGGAATCCTCTAACTTACAAACAGGTCGTGTTCCAAACAGCCATTTTAAAGTCAGGTGGGAGAAAATCAGAAAGCATGTTCTTGCAAAAATAGCAGAGACGCATCATAGCTGATTTGAGAATAAAAAAAGTGAAATTTCTGTCCTACCAGGATTTATGACCAGAAATGTACAATTTCCCTGGATAACAAGGTTTTCTCTATCTCCCCTCTCCATGTATAGATTCAGTTGTGCACTCCAGCTTCCTCTCATCATTAAGGTGGTTGAACAAGATTGGGAGGTAGATTGATTGATAAGTAGGCTCTTTTCTTCAGGTAGATTCACGGAACAGATTGTTTCAGCTGATTATGTTGAATTTCCAACTCCCATGGGTCCAGCTATTTAGAGGTACAATCAACTCTCATAAGGCTCAAATCTATTCAATTGAGGCTGAAAATAAATAAATGTAAATATGATAAGTTAGCAGATCATAATAGAAATAGATCAGGGTGATATGGCACAGAGAGCTTCAATGAAGAAAGCTCTATAAATTGAGCAGTGAGGAAAGAACTTCCTCAGAGGATGACATATAACCTTGAACCCAGAGGACAAGAAGGACTTGACTAAGTAGAGATGAAAGAAGTGTATTTGTGAAACTTGAAGACTGGTGATGTAAGTCTAGGTGCAAGTGGTGAAGTGTGTAATATCACAAAGAGGCACATTCTGTATACAGTTGCAAGCAGGATATGGGATTTGGATTTTATTCTAAGTGCCCGGTGACGCAAGTAAAGGTTTTAAGGTGATTATTTGAAAAGATATACTTGCTGAAGTGAACTCAATAAGAGCCTATTCCCTTTTCTAATATTTCCTTTGGGTTTCCCTTCCTTTTATATTTCCTTCCTTCTTTCCTGTGTTTCTCTTATCTCTATATTTATAAACAGGGCTAATTCTAAATTAAATTTGATAATGTGATCTTTAAGCAAGCTGGATAATTATATTTCTCAAATATAAAATATTCCCTTAACACATATAGTGTTCTAGTCACTTAACAAATATACTATAATGTTACTCTTTAGCTCAGTGGATAGAGGGTCAATTTTGGTCAAGGGCAGATGCCCAGGTTGCGGACTTGATCCCTTGTAGGGGCCGTGCAGGAGGCAGCCAATCAATGTTTCTCTCATCATTGATGTTTCTATCTCTCTCTCCCTTCCTCTCTGAAATCAATACCAATATATTTAAAAATATATATTTTCTATTAATTTAACAAATATGTATTGAATTATCTATATGAAGAGTAACCTATGTACTAGGCATAGAGCAGTAAATATAAGAGACAAGGATCCCTGACCTCAGAGGAGTAAAATAATAAAATAAAAATATAAAAATCACATAGGAAGATAGTGACAAATGTGAGGAAGAATAACCAAGCAGAGAACATAGATATGGAATGTTGTCTGATGGGAGGAAAGATTCAATTTCAAAAAGGGTCATCAAACGGCCACATTGAAAAGATGCTGTTTAAGTAGGAACTGAAGGACGAGGAAGCGTGCCTTGTGTAAACTAGAGACAAGAGACTTGCAGGCAGAAAAAATGAAAGTACACATGCCCTGAGCTAGAAGCATGATTGCTGTGTGTTTTAAGAACAGGAAGGCAGCACATATAATCTCAGGACCAGATCCTGTAAAATCTTAAAGAGCATTGCAGGAATTGTGTTTTTATGTTGAGAATATGGGAAACTTTTGGAACGTTCTGATCAGGATAGTGATAGAATCTACACTAATTATAGCAAGATCACCCTGGCGCTTTGTGAAAATGAGAAGGACAAAGACCAGAGTAGAGATCATTTGGGAGATATTAAATTAAAAAGGCAAAAGACAAAGGTTGCTTAGACAAAGTTGTATCTTACAAGAAAGACCTATTATTGTAATACTTTAAGCAATAAAAAAAAGAAAGAGCTATTAGATTCCACTTAAAGGGGGAAAACTTCTATAGAATTAGTAAAGGAGTTGGATGTTGGATGTGAGCAAAAGGAAATAATCCATCATGACTCTACTTTTTGGCCTAAGTTAAAACAGGAAGGAAAGATTGTGCTTTAATGAGACAAGCTGAGCTGTATTTATTCAGAGAAAGGAGTGGAGGTAGATTAAGAACTTTGGTTTTAAACAAATCCAGTTTTGAATGCTTATTTGATATCCAAGTGGAAATACATGAATGACCAAAGGAAAAGTTGCTATACAGGTAGTATTTGCAGTCATGATAGAAGTTCAGGTCAATAAAAAAGTAAATGAGAGTAAAACTTTTAAGAACTAGATCCTTGGGACATTCTAAAATTTCACAGTCCAGAGATAAATGCAAGTTTTGCAAATAAGATGGGAAATGATATTGATCCAAAGAAAACAATATTTTGGACTAAAATCCAGGAAGACATATAATGGTGTAATTTGCTATACTAAGTCAAGACTAACAATTGACAACCAGATATTGTGACCTAGACAAGGACATTTTAAGGGAATATTAGAATTAAGATAACTCTTGAAGATGATTCAACAGGAAATCAGAAGAGACAGTTGAAGACATTGACTAGAGACATCTCTTTTGAAGTATTTTGCTCTACCTAAAATAGAAGAATCTGTGAAATATAAATATATTTTAAGAGACAATTTTTTTTATTTTAGTTTATAATGGAAAATAGTAACAATTTGTGATCCAGAGAACTATCTGTGAGATAATCATAGATAATGCAGAAACAGAAGAGGAGGAAAGCTAAAGTAATGTCCATGAGATGATAAGTGAGGGAGGAAGTTGTCCCTGCCTTTTATCCTTCCCAGACTAGCCATAGTGGGTTGATACTCTGGGGATGCTGAAGAGTGACAGTGAGCTGAGCTCCTGGTCAGACACTCAGTCACAGGGTGAACACCAGATACTCTACTATACTAAGTCAAGACTAACAATTGACAACTGGATATTGTGACCTAGACAAGGACATTTTAAGGGAATATTAGATTTAAAATAACTCTTGAAGATGATTCAACAGGAGATCAGAAGAGTATTCAATGTGTTAGATGATTTTTCCAAGCAGTAAGCTAATGCAATTCAATGTTCTGAGCATGTTTAAGGTAGGCTAGGCTAAGTTATGATGTTTGCTAGGTTAGGGATATTAAATACATTTTTAACTTATGTATGATATTTTCAACTTATGATGAGTTTATAGAGACATAACCCTAGCAGTAAGCCAAGATGCATCTGTAAAATGTCTCATAAATAAACATTTCCTCCAGTAAGAGTGAAAAAAATAGAATAAGCAGATACAAAGGCAATAAAATTCTATCTCTAAAAAGTAATACAAGCTAAAATTATTTAAGGGAGATTTAAAATCAAATCTATAAATAACAATTTTATTAACTATTGGGAAAACACTTAAATTGCATTAATTGGAAAACTTTCTGGTTATTACACTGAAACAAAAGAGCATCTCATTATGTAGACATGTTAATTAAGATGTTATAGACAATTAGCACATTGAAAAGTAGCTGACATAGCCAATGACATTAGTGGCATCTAGTTGAACATATGAATAAGGTCAACAATCCCCAAAGTATAAATATGATGAGTCATGAAGTGGCCTTATCATGGGCTTAGCAAGTACACTATTTTGACCTACCACTGAACCTCCAACATATCCTTAATGATCAGTTTAAATACTTCTAAAATTATGCAGAGTTAATTAGTCTTTAATAACTATTTTCAGAGTAACAGGTCATTGCACCAATTTTGGATGATTAGCTTAAGGAAATAACACCTTTGAGAATAACAACATAGTGATTTTATAAATGGATAAATGTAGATTTTATTCAGAAGCCTGATGAGAAATAGCTTTCTATGATATTTTTCACAGATATTGAATACATTTTTAAGTAGGTGAGATTACACTATTACCTTTTCATGTATTTTTTTCCAGAGTTAAGCTTCTAGTAGTATTGTTTTTGACAATTTAAGTATGTCCCTGATATCCAACATCTCTGCCCAGAGGATCAATTTCACAAAGTCCTCCAAACAGAGTTTCAAGAAGAAACTATCTTGTTTTTATTTTTTCTTTCTATTTTTCTTTTCCATGTTGTTTCTGGAATGGTGTGGTTAAATCTGCTGTGGTTAAAAAGAAATAAGGGATGTGTTCCACAACTAATGACTGACTTTAAATGCTTTAACTCTAGAAATACTGTCCAGAATCTTAGATGAAAGTTCAACTTCACCGAGTATAATTGATCTTTCTTTTTTTCTTCTCTCATTCTTCCCAAGACTGATAGTATAATTTATCTGATTTTTTAAATTTTTGTTCCAGAATTTATTGTTTTAATTCATAAAAATATAATCTCTCTAGCTCAGCGGGTGTGGCTCATGGATTGAGTGTTGTCCCATGCACCAAGAGGTCACCAGTTGCTTTCCTGGTCAGGGCACATGCCCTGTTACAGGCTTGATCCCCAGTAAAACGATGTTTCTATTTCTTCCTCTCCCTTCTTCTCTCTCTAAAGTGAATTAAACATATTAAAAATATATAAGCTATTAAGTGTATTTATTTCATAAAATAAACATATATAACCAATGTCAATTAGCTATTGCTAATTGCTCTATATTTTTATATTCTAATTCTTTTCCTCATTTTACAAAAGTATTTACACTTAGGTTCTATATTAGCTTCCTAGTGCTACTGTAATAAAGTACCACAAACTGGTTAAAGAACAACTGAAAAATATTTCCTCATGATTCTGGATATTAGAAATCCAAAAAAGTGTCCACAGGGCTGTGCTCCATCTGAAAACTATAGGGGAGAATCTGTCTTTGTTGCTACCTAAATTGTTTATCTTCCTCTATCTCTCTTTTCAATGCCCTGTAGTTTTCCTAGTACAAGTCTTAAAGCCACCGAGGATAACGTTTTATTTCTCTTGTGGTGTCCTCCTACCCCCTCAGAGAAATCCCTAACCACAAAATGATAACTTTGGTCTTATATCTGGACAAAGACTCAAAGCCCAGCTTCATATCTCTATAACAAATCAATTTTCTATAGTAAATTAATCCCATTTGCAAATGATTTTTAAAATGTATATTATGCAAAACAAATCTCAGCTTCCAGAATAATGTGGGTTTTGGTTGTTAGGCCACAGCTGGATGAGAAATTCCATTCAAAATCATAGCTTCGAATTACAACCTGGACTGCAGCTCAGATTAAGGAATCTGAGGAAGCATAACAGACCATGAAAGAAATAAAAACATACTAGGGACTCTTGGGCAATACTGGCAGGTCTCTACTGCTTTTTTAGGTCCGATTCTCTTCAGCAGAAGATCTCATTTGTAAAGAATCTTTTATTTAAACATAATAAAATGTACCATTAAATTAGGGAAAGTCTCACATGGTTTCCCCTAATACAGTTCTGTGTAAGGAATCATTGCTATAAAATATTTGGAAACCATTTTTTGGCTTACCATCTTAAACTACAACTTGAAATAAAGAAATAATATAGATCTGTTCTTAGACTATGCAGGGCTTTTTTCATATAATGGAAATTCAGTGAGCATTTGCACTAGCATTGCTTTCGGATGATCCATTTCTTCAACTGAGGAAAAAATGCAACTTATTTTATTAATTCTATAGCTCTCTGGCAAATCTACTATTTCCATAAAACAATATTGTATTAAGACCCCCAATTCTGAAAATAAAAGTTCAAGTGCTCTATTTCTTTAAAATAAAAGTTTACCATAAATTCTCATAAGGAGAGACATTTCTACTACAACGTGACAAAAGGATCACTCGTGCAAGCTGACTTGAAACGGTCCTTAGTTGCCTTTTTGAGAAAATTTCCTAAACAATCATCTCTCTCATTTCAGTGATGATACATTGCACAGCTGCTCTGTGAGGAGTGCCTCACAAGACCCCCGTTCGACAGCCGCAGATGAGTCCACATCAGATAATGTACTGCATCCTACGCCTCTCACATACAAATGGATTACGGTACTCTAAATACAGTGAATTGATTTTTAAATATTTGTGCAACATTTTATTTCAAAACCTAACAAATAAACCATATGAGACGGTGACTGATGGATATTTGCGTGTAGGTCTTTGCAGAGCAGAGAGTATTTTACACACAGACTGTCACCTTGGCTCCCACTCTGCCAGGTATCGATGCTGTTAATACTGTTCCTCTGCTCTATCACCACCCTCCTCCACACCTGCTTCCTCCACTTCGTCACTGTCACCTTGAATCTGTTCAGCACAGTTATTGTCATATTATGGCATGTCTTTTCATGAAGTAGAATAAAAATTATGAGCCAGACTCTCATTGAAAGAATAGTCCAACTCTTAATCATCAACAACTTTAACACTGAGAGAAACATATAATAGCATTCCATTTTCAGGAATTACAGGGACATAAAAGCAGTTTAAAAAGGGTGTTCTACTTGCCATTTCTATTGCTTAATGATTTTTGTAGTGTCGGTCTCTCTTCGCTGTCAATCTCCCTGCCCTTTCCCCTGTCCCCTACAGTGCTATTATTTCTAGTCTGTGGAAAAAGTAGGAATTAGAATGATCTGAATCGACCTCATTTTCTGCTTTCAATAACACCTCAGTTGAGAAATAAGTTTAAAGAGATATTCTATTGTGCAGCATGTAACCTGTCAACATCTGGGAATTTGGATATCTTTCAAGAATTTTGGTAGAGGATATCCATGGTCTGAATCACATAGTTGAGCTCATTAATATTCTTAAAATAGTCAACAAACAATAAGAAACACCTTACAGTAGGCTTTTCCTTTATATTTGTGGTTCTCCTCAACCTTGCACTTCCTTAGAGATTGACTTCTCATCATTGTGTTTACTATACATTCATTTATCCTAGATTCATGAATTCCATAGATCATAAACTACCTCTTTCCAAACAGAGATGGACGGAACCAAGTGCTCCCTTTTAGGTTTATTCACTTTTTAGACTGTTTGACCTCTATTTGTACCATTTCTATGAGAAGGTTATCAGGGCAATGCTTTATTGCTTAACACATTTCAGCAAGTGCTAAAGGTAGTCTGCAGATACTCCAGCGTATCCGCACAACTTCCTAAACCAGTTTCACAAAACTGAATAAATGCCCTCCTTTTAACAGTTGCTTCTTTCTCTATTCCTTGACTTCCTCCACAAGTCTGGCTCCTCATTTTCTGTGGCACTTCCCATCTGTGCCACCGGCATAGGACACACTTGTGCCTGGTCTAGAGCTTGGTTTGAATTTGCAACGTTAAGACTATCTTCCTCATCATTATCTGTAAAACCAACTAAAATGATGTCTTGTAACTATGGTCTGTGAGTTGTGTTAGAACACGATGTATCAGCCTGCCAGCATTGATTGCAAATTGTTTTGTAATTGTATTCATGTTTGCACCTGAGTTTGTGAAGGAGCCTTGAGGGTTAGGGGGAGATGAGTTCCAAGATTAGGGCCATCCAAGTAGCTAGAATGTGGCTTCCTGTCAAGTCATTATGAGAACTTTACAAGCTGATGTTGAGCATCCCAAAGAGGCAAGGCGCTTGCTTTGTCCTAATGCTGGTACTTCTCCACCATCCCTTTATCTTCCATAATGCATTTCTCTAAATAAATCTCATGCATGTATAAGCCTGTCTTGATGACTATTTCTCAGAAGTTCCAAACTGACACAGTGGGGATGCCAAATTTATGTAGAATATCATTTTCTCATAATCTTTGCTGTTGCTACAATATTAAAATGTATCAACAAAAAAATAAATGATGACAAAATAGGATTTATATCAAGAATCCAAGAAACCTACCAATGTAACCTATTTCAGCAACAAGGAGTTACAGTGTGCTTATGTCAATAGATGCTGAAAATGCATTTGATAAAACTTTGAAGCCATTTCTAATAAAGACATAGAATCAGAAGAGATTACATGAATATAATAAAATCTATTTACTCAAAGACAACAGTAAAGTTTACTCTAAATAACAAAGCACTGAAAGAAATCCTATTAAAAATATAAACTAGTCTTGGATGTCTATTATGTCTATTAATATGTGGGTGTGCCTCAGAACAGGTTGACAGGAAATATCTACGGAGTTAGCTAAGCGATATAATATATATTATGGACTTTTGGTATGGCATGGTAAGTGATATAATATATCTTATGGACTTTTGGTATGACATGGTAATTGCGTATGTTATCATCATTCTTATCTTCTTCTTGAAGTCATGTGAAGTATTAAGAAAAATAAAGAGAATTGGATTCTCCATGTTCATTGAAACTTGGAGTTAGATAAGATTTTCAGATTCTAGACCATGAAGGTTACTGAAATCCATGAGTCTATGCAGGTGTCACGCAAGAATAAGTGTGAAGGCTATTTAGTTGGCCCAGAGACGGCAGATCACAGGATGTACTGCAAAAATATACTTCCCACAGATAGAGAAATCATCCTGGGGGGTAAACACTATATCTCTTGTTTCCAATAACCAGATGTGTAACTTTAATGGATTGCGACCAGATAGCATATGTTCCCAGAGAGATGGAGAGAAGAGGCATGGGGAGTGGAGAGCATCAAGGGACCTCAGCAGATAAGGATTTCCAATGTCAGAAGAGTGCATGTCCTGAATTTAATATGCTTGTCATGAACTGAAGAATTGTATTTTGCAGTGGTTTTTGATAAAACTGAGAAGTTCAGAGTTGTCAGCAAAAGTTTTCTAGGTTTCACTTTGTATAAGAAAACACCAAAGATAGATATTCAAAGAGCACACAGAGAAGATTTGTTTGTAGGAAGCTGTCCTGAGGTGAGAAGAATAATTAAGCACATTGGAGTTTGACCTCTCCATTTACAACAGAAAATCACTGCAAACAAATCCTATATAATAAAAGGCTAATATGCAAACTGGCCGAATGGCAGAATAACTGGTTGCTATGATGCTCACTGACCACCAGGAGTAGATGCTCAATGAAGGAGTTGCCCCCTGGTGGTCAGTGCACTCCCACAGGGGGAGTGCCACTCAGTCAGAACCCAGGCTCATGGCTGGTGAGTGCAGCAGTGGTGGCAGGAGCCTCTCCCACCTCTGTGGCAGCACTAAGGATGTCCGACTGCTGGCTTAGGCCTGCTCCTCAAGGAGGAGGCCTAAGCCAACAGTCGGACATCCCCTGAGGGCTCCCAGACTGCAAGAGGGAGCAGGCTGGACTGAAGGATCCACCCAAGTGCATGAATTTCATGCACCGGGCCTCTAGTAGTCTAATAAAAACCAACATATTCAATAATTAGTAACAGTATAGGAAATATTAGACCATTGCCATTGTATTATTAGTAGAATAACTTAAAGAAGTGAAACAAAACTTGTGTATTGTCAAAGAATTATTTAAATTCAAATGGATTTTTAGAGCAAGTAGTAAGCAAATATTAATAAACATACACACACTAGCGTTTGCAGTCACTTATATGACTGACTCAAGATCACAAAGAAAAGTAAAAAAATCCAGGGAAGAAATGATAAAAAAATATGAAGACATAAAACATGAAGAGATATCAGGAGATCAGAATCCCTATATATTTTTACTTGTACATATATAATGAAAACTGTGGACAGATTGATAAGAATGCATGAGAGCATAGGGAGAGAGAGTTGTGTAGTAATGTGATAAAATAAATATTCATTATTTATCATTTTTAACTTTTAGTTTTGATTTACATGACTGTATTTTATGATTTAAAAGAAGCTACCAAACTACAAAGCTAATAATTAAAATACAAAAGTGGTAGTTTAAGCAATGGGTGACATAATCTGAATTATGAATACTAATTGATTTTATGGGAACAATGAATCTGAAATAAACTGGATGAATTTGGGATATTTCTTGAGTGAAAAACAGGAGGAATTTTGAATAATTTCATTTGTATATTCTTCAACAAATATTTACTTAGTACTTGATAGATATCAAGACTGTTTAGAGCTACCCAGACCATTTGTTTAGTGTCGAGACCCAAAGGTTGCAGGTTTGACCCCAAGTCAGCAAACAACATGCAGGAAGCAACTAGTGAATGCATAGATGTCCCTTCTCTCTCTAAAAAGCTAATCTAATAAAAGATAAACATGCAGATTGACCATACCTCTGCTGCACCTACAAGCCATGCCCACAAGCCAATAAGGAGTGAATATGCAAATTAACTCAAATAAGATGGTGGCGACTGCAGAGCTGGAGCAAGCAGGAGGCTTGGGTTGTCCCCGGCAATGGAGGAAGCCAAACTTCCCACCTGCCCTGGCCGGCCACACTCCCATGGGGTGAGGGTCCCCACTGGAGGGCTTGGACAGACTGCAAACAGCCCGCAGCCCCTCACCCTAGCTCGCCAGGCACCCCAGTGGGGACCCCCACCCTGAAGGGAGTGTGGCCAGCCTGAAAATGGCCATGAGCCCCTTACCCAGGCTGGCCACACCTCATGGGGTGAGGGTCCCCACTTGGGGCTTGACCAGCCTGCAAACAGCCATCAGCCCCTCACCCAGGCTGTCCAGACACTCCAGCAGGACCCCCACCCTTATTTGGGACACCCTTCAGGACAAACCAGCCCGCCCCCACCCATGCACTAGGTCTCTATACTATATAATAAAATGGTAATATGAAAATTGACTCTAACAGCAGAATGACTGGGAATGACTGGTCACTATGACACACACTGACCACCAGGGGGCAGATGCTCAATGAAGGAGCTGCCCCCTGGTAGTGAGTGCACTCCCACAGGGGGAGCTCTGCTCAGCCACAAGCCAGGCTGATGACTGCCAGCACAGCGGTGGTGGCAGGAACCTCTCCCGCCTCCTCAGCAGCACTAAGGATGTCCAACTGCAGCTTAGGCCTGCTCCCTGGTGGCAAGTGGACATCCCTTGAGGGTTCCTGGGTTATCAGAGGGATATCTGACTGCCAGCTTAGGTCCGATTCCCCAGGGGAGCGGGCATAAGGCAGCAGGTGGACCTCACCCATGGGGTCCCAGACTGCAAGAGGGCACAGGCCAGGCTGAGGGACCCCCCTGAGTGCACAAATTTATGTGCACCGAGCCTCTAGTCAATAAATAAAATACTCTTTAAAGGCATGGTGACTAAATGTTAGCAGTGATGTTGAAAGGCAAAAAAATCAAGGATAACTTTAATGGCATTAACGTAGACTAAAAGAATGGAAGTGCCATATACTGCTGTTGGTACAAGCAGAAACTTTAGGAGGGAATTACAATTTGAATATTTCCTTTAGTAATGCCTTTTTGGCATTTAGGTGAAAATGTTAGGTGAAAAGTTATAGATGTTTGTATGTGATTATTTTTTTCATCTGTTTGAATTCTCAGACACTTGTCTCCAAAAAGATGATGAGACATACTATGCTTCTCTTTGGGAAACCACACTATTTTTTAAATCATAGCTCTACTATTAATTGAACTATAAACATAATCCAACCCTAAATAAAATCTTAAATGGTTTTTAATGGAATTTTAGAAGTCTATCTCAAACCTAATACATAAAGAAAAATGTGTAAAAATGGCCAAGACAGTCTAAAAAATAAAATTAGAAGTCTTATCATAGCAGATATCAGAATGTTGTAAAATTATACTTTTTACTCTGATGATACAAATTACACCCTAAGATTGGTACAGAAATGATCAAAAAGTGATTGCATTGTAATGTTCAAAGAATTTTGAGAGAAACGGGCTGTGAGCTGTCTCAGCAATTAATCTTTTTTTCTAAATACATTCCTTTCTCTTTGTATGTTAAAACTGCCTTCTCTGGGAAAATCTTCAGAATACCTAGCTTTCTGGCAGTGTACAATCTTGTTTTGGCTGATGCCACCTGCTGTGTGGAGGGCATACCGCTGCTACCATTGTGTCAGGTCTCTCATTGCAAGAGCTCCTGGCATTGGACAGGAATGTTGTAGTCCCACCGTGTTGCTGCTTCCCAACACTGAGTATCAGCACATACAGAATTGTTTCCAAATGATGTGTGACACGTCTGCTTCATGGTTCACTTTTGGTCTCCAGATTATACCTTCCAGTTTAGAAGACATTAGTAATCTGGCCTATTTGTCTCCTTCATTATCTGGTCCTTTCTGCAGTACATTTTTCCAGAAATTCCTGAGTTGTGGTCTGTAGATACAATTCTTAAGTAAACTATATGCTATTTTAAATATCACATTAACTAATCTTTAATTTTTTTGAGGAAATATCTGTGTTCAGACTACCTTGTCAATGGCATTTTCCATATATATGTGGAAACAAATATAACAAATGAAACAAAACAAAAAACCCACACAAACACCCAAATCTTATAATTCTGTCTGACTTTTATTATGCTACTTTAATTCCTATGAAATAAGGTGCACAACAACTTACATAGATAAATAAATTGTCTTTGATATTAGTTTTTCATAAATATTAGGTCTCTTAAAAATGAAATCTTTTATTATGGGTCATAACATGTGCACAGAAATATACATAAATTTAATAAGCATATTAATAAACTAGCATAACTTACAGTGTATAGCACTGTGAGCACTCCAGAATCCCCAAGTTCTTATGACCCCCTTTCAAATCATGATCTCCTATCATTTTCCTGGATTGTAGTATAAACACATTCTGCATATATTTATGCTATCAACTCCCTATGTATCTCTAGTTATGATTTGGGGGGCCAATTTTTGAAGTTTGTCTCAGTGGAAGTACACACTACATTTCTTGTAATGTGGATCTGCTGAAGAAGATCCCTATGAACTTCTGATCAACTGGACAATATATTTAATTTGTTTGTATTTTTGAGGTATATTCTTCCATGTTACACAATTCTAAATTCTCGTTTGTTTTTGTTTTTGTTTTCATTGTTCGGTTGAGAACAAAAATCCTTTCTGATTTCAATATCCAAAGTAGAAATCAGTCCTCTCTGGGACTTCGGCTATGTTATTGAGAAAATGGGGACTTTTGCTTCACCAGGCCAGGGAACTGAGCTCTGAGGAGTTCCGAATATCTATTTAGACATCGCACCGCCCAACAGTGGGAGATTTCTCCCTGTTTTCAGAATAATTGCCAGGGTTTGGTCTCCTTCCTGTCTTAGTGCCTCCACTAGTCCTCTCGCAGCCTTCAGAGCCCTCGGACTCTAGAGGGCAGGAGTGAGGAGTGGGTGAACCCCTAGAACACCTTCTCTCAGTGCTCCTACCTCACTCTCAGTCTTTGCTTTGCTTTTTCTGAAAGCCTGGACTTTCTCTGATAGATTTTTCTATGCTCTGCTGTTCTGCCCAGATGTATCAGCCTGGCTACCCTGTATTTGATGGATAGAGCCTCTAGCTCAGGGGACCACTCGCAGCTCTCCTTCTCTGCTCCAGCTTTTACTTTGTTTCCCCTGAACATTTTGTAAACACCTATGAAAAAATCAGCAGGTGGGTCTGGATTCACTTTGTGTCTGAGATTATTTGGGATCTGAACCTGTATGCCACCCCAGGAGCAGAGACTAAAAGTTTCTTAAAAGTTCCTCTGCTTTCACCTTCCTTCCTCAGAGTAGCCTCCAGTCATCTAACCATTGTCCTGCCATTTACATAGGAAGCTCCAGCATGAAGAGCTTGTCACTTTCTGGAATAAATTCCATTTAGGTTTCTCTGAGTCCTCAAATTTCTCATCATCTTTAAGAAAACTACAATTTTATAGCTTACTCAGATTGTTTTTTTTGTTAGTGTGAACACACGGTCTTTTTGCAAATCCCCATAGTCAAACTGGAAGCAGAACATGTTCTCAGTTATTTTAAATTTAGTTTATTTGTTGTTATGTTTGTATCTTTACAATGTTTTTAGAATTCACTAGACAGAGTCAACTCTAAGTGAGCTACATGTATTCATAATATAAAAATGGAAATGCTGTTTCCAACACTAACTTCTTGAGGGTATTTGTTATTGCAAACATTTTAGCAAAGTGATGAGTGGGGAAAATGATGGTTCTATCAAAACAGCAGTAGGCTAGCTTCACTATCAAGCACTTCCATCACAATGGTCTTTCCCAACCACAATAAAATATATTTGGGGAGAGATGAATTATCTCTCTAGACTGAGTCCCAAGGAAGCACAGCTTGCATATGTTGGGATCATACAGAAAAGGCAATGGTTGCATTCTGCCTCTACAGGATATTTTTAGACCACTTAATCTCTTATTTTCTCATCTTAATTTTTAATTAGCCACACCTAGACTATTTTATTAACCTCCTTCCTAGTTTATCGTGTTTCATTGTCTTCTTTATTGGATATCCTTCCACAAACATATTGAACAACTAAAAACACTACTTCCATCATAGTAATTTTCTTAAAGAAATGAATGTCAATAAAATCCCAACCACATCATGAAACCTCCGATGTGAATAATATTATCATTAACACTATTTTACAGGTAAAGAGATTACATAGAGACACAAGAACTTGTCCACTGTCAAAAAGCTCATAAGATATTAAGTTCATTATTTGAGTTCTCTTTAAAACCTAAAAATTTAACCAATGTACAATTTTTCCCCATTGATAGAAATATTAAGAGGATGGAAACTGTATGTCTAATTAAATTTTTAAAGGAAATGGCAAAGGTTGCCTTCACTTCATTTCCTTCATTATAGAAACCTAACTTTAAGAGAGTTTAGACTAATTTTGGTTTGAAATTTTAATTGGAGAACTTGAGTTTTACTTGCTGTGAATATTTAGAAGTTCAAAAGCAAGAATGGTTCAGTATTATTATCTATATGCTAACTAGAGACCCAATGCATGAAGATTCATGCAAGAATGGGCCTTCCTTCCCCTGGCTGCTGGCATCATCTTTGCTGTGGCCGGAGCCTCCTTTCCACCTTCCCACACTGCCCAGAGGCCCAGAGCCGCTGGGGTGATGAAGAATGTCTGCGTCGTAGCCATGGCAATGGTGCAAGGGTCCAACCCTGCCCCAGGGCCGCTCGGCGCCTGTGTATGCAAATTAACCTGCCAGCTTTGTTGGGTTAATTTGCATACCCACTCCTGATTGGCTGGTGGGCATCATGAGAGTATGGTCGATTTGCATCTTTCTCTTTCATTAGTGTAGATGGGAAATCAGTCCAGTGTTAAAAGCAACTGGATCTGAAATGGGTAGTTTTTCCATGTTGAAAGTGATGGGGGTAGAGGAGTAGGGGTAAATTCTGTAGCCAAAATTATACTCAATAAGTGTTCATCAAACTCCTGACCTAGGGATTTTAATGGTAACAATCATAACTAATGTGTACTCCATACTTGTTAAGTGCCAGATGTTACCCTACTTATTGATCACTACAAATTTTAAGATTTTTCAATATTGGAGAGGCTCTCTAAGGATATACTATGGAAAGACATTATTTTTCTATTCAAACTTCCAGTTATAAGAGAATAAAATGTATGAATAATAAGTATTTTAAAATTCAAACCATCTACTCTATATCCGTGCTTATGCAACAATAGAAAATCAATGTCATTCATTGAACTTTGCAGAGATTTGGATCTGTGGAGAGCACATGAAGAGCTGTGTTACTGAATGCAGGAACTTTTCCTTTGGGGAAGGTGAGATGAATTTGCAGAAAGATCCAAGATTGAGCTGCAAGACCCTTCCTTCAATCCCTAATTTACAACCCTGCATTTCATAGTCATCCAATCAAATATATTGAATTGGTAAATAAAATTATACCTAGGATACACAGTAAAATTTGATTGCTAATATAAAAATGCATTACTTGAACTAGGTATGTTATAGAGTAAATATGTATAATACTATGTTTTGAAGTTATAAGATTGGCACATTAAATTCAGTTTTTTTACCGACTCTCAATTAAACTTGTGTAAGTAATTAACCTCTGTATGACCAAGTTCACTCATCTGTAAAACAGATATGATAATTATTATCACCTACCTTGTGTGCATAGGGTGAGAACTAATGAGGTAATTTCTAAGAACACGTTTCTTAAAAGGTTATTTTATATTTATAACAGCTTAATATTCCAGGCTATGTGTTTTATTTTCAAATATATACATTCAAAGTCTGATTTACAAAATATATGTATTTTTTAATTTTTCTGTTGAACAATTATCACTGACAGAGACCTAGTTGTTGAAAAACAGTTAAAACATTGACTAACATTTCTGTAGTGTTTTCTATGTCTATTTTAACTGAATATTCTTTGGAGGGAAGTAGAGTTGTTTTCTAAAATTTCAAAATTTCACCATTTTCATATCACTCTTTTGACTCAATAGTTAGATGACAAAGGTTGCTGTGATCTGTCCTGTAACACTTTGTTGTGGGTGACTGCCTTGTGCATTGTAGGATATTCAGTAGCATCCCTTACCCTTACCCAATAGCCCCCCATTACTGACATTCAAAAATGACTGCAGACATTAGCAATTGTCCCCTGCAGGACAAGATTGTATCCAGTTGAGAACCATTACCCTAGGCAGTGGTCGGCAAACTGCGGCTTGGCAAACTGCGGCTCGTGAGCCACATGCAGCTCTTTGGCCCCTTGAGTGTGGCTCTTCCACAAAATACTGGCTTCTGCGCATGGGCCACGAAGTTTCAATCACACTGTACGTGCGTGCCCTCACGTGGTATTTTGTGGAAGAGCCACACTCAAGGGGCCAAAGAGTCGCATGTGGCTCGCGAGCCGTGGTTTGCCCACCATGGCTAGGGGGATTAAATAGGGTGAATATTCTGCCCCAACTGTGTGGTACACTCTATTTTAACAGTCTTGACACTGAAGGGAAGGCGCGCGTGAGCACACACACACACACACACACACACACACACACAAACCTGGTTTGCCTGGTATGGTTCTGATTTACACTTGATTTTCTAGCATTGGGTCCCATCACCATTGGTACTAGATTTTCAATTTTAAAACAGAGTATCTTTATTAACCCATGCAATAAACATCTAAGAATTTTATTGACCTACAACTTGTCCTGCCAGTTCCTTTCTTTTTTTCACAGTGCCTATTATGTGGGTACAGTAAACAAAAGTTTCACTTTAATTCATTGCTAATTTGAAAGACATACCCAATATTTTTTTTTACTCTGCCCTTTCCTGAGTCAATATAAGGAATGCTTCCCTTCTAAGGCCCGTGCAGTATGCTGGGCACGATGCTGGGCACGATGCTGGGCAGTATGGAGAGGAGGGGCAGGCACTGCTACCAACCCCTTCACGTTTCACACCGTTGGGATAATGCTACTGCCCTGTCACTGTGTCCCAGGGAGTCATGCTTTGGCTGATGCATGGCCAAATATTCATGGAGCCTAAAAGTGGCCAATCAGTGAGGGTTGGTATGAAAAGTGGGAAGTCATAAATTGGCTCTATAGGAAATCTGTGCAGAAAATAGAGACTAAGGAATCCAACCTCTGGACATTCTTGCTATACTTGTTTTTTAAATTTATTTTATAGTAGAAATCTACAATAATTCATTTAATTATTTTAAAACATGTTTTTATTGATTTCAGAGAGAGGAAGAGAAAGATAGAAACATCAACGATGAGAGAGAATCATTGATTGGCTGTTTCCTGCATGCTTTTCACTGGGGATTGAGCCTGGAACCCAGGCATATGCCCTGGTGGTGGGCATGTGACCTTCTGGTTCATGGGTCAATGCTCAACCACTGAGACACGCCGACTGGGCATAATTCATTTATTTTAAAGTTTGCATTCTAACATTTTCCAATATATTCTGTCAATGCAAATGAGTGTACAAAATTAGCATGAATATTTAAGGAAATATTATTAAGTAATTAATTGATGAGCATGCACTGTACCAAAATGTCTGTTTACTTTTATGATGCTATCAATGATCACATGAAAATCAGAAAGCAAATTTTCTTTAAAAAAGTCAATTTATACTTGAAAAGTAAGAATATATTTTAGTTATCAAAGGGTGTCCCAAGGTGATAATTTAACCCATATCAATGCAAAAACTGCATTTATATATAACTCTGTAATGTAAGCTTTTATTTAATCAAGTGACTTTTTTTCTGATTTTTTCTAATTTTCAATTGCAAATATTCTTTTGCATGTAGCAAATATGACATGAGCTTTTCAAGTTTTGACTCATAACAGGATAATTTTACAGTTAATTACAGTTAATTTATACAAAGTTGATTTTATAGCAACAGATGCTTCAGCTTGAAAGACAGTTTCAATCTTTAAGTTGGAGGTTTTCACTGAATGCATTTATAAAATAGACTAGAGGCCCGGTGCACAAAAATTTGTGCACTGGGGAAAGGGGGGTCCCTCAGCCTGGCCTGCGCCCTCTCACAGTCTGGGACCCCGTGGGGGATGACCACCTGCTGGCTTAGGCCCGCTCCCCAGGGGATTGGGTCTAAGCTGGCAATCAGACATTCCTCTGGCAGCCCGGCAGCCCTCAGGGAATGTCCACTTGCCAGCGGGGAGCAGACCTAAGCTGCAGTCGGACATCCTTAGCGCTGCTGAGGAGGCGGGAGAGGCTCCCACCACCATCGCTATACTGGCAGCCATCAGCTTGGCTTGTGGCTGAGCAGAGCTCCTCCATGTGGGAGCGCACTGACCACCAGGGGGCAGCTCCTGCATTAAGCGTCTGCCCCCTGGTGGTCAGTGTGTGTCATAGTGATCAGTCATTCCCAGTCTTTCTGCTGTTAGGGTCAGTTTGCATATTACCCTTTTACTATATAGGATAGAGGTCTGGTGCACAGGTGGGGGCCTGCTGGTTTGTCCTGAATGGTGTCCCAGCTCAAGGTGGGGGCCTGCTTGGGTGCCTGGCCAGCCTGGGTGAGGGGTTGATGGCTGTTTTCAGGCTGCCCACATCCCCTTCAGGTTGGGGGGTCCCCACTGGAGTGGCTGGCCAGCCTGGATGAGGGGCTGAGGGCTGTTTTCAGGCTGCCCTCACCCCCTTCAGAGTGGGGGTCCCACTGGGTTGCCTGGCCAGCCTGGATGAGGGGCTGAGGGCTGTTTTCAGGAGGGCCAAGCCTTCAACTGAAGCTCCCAGTCTCTCCTTTTTTTTCTTTTTTTCTTTTTTATTCTGGGATTTATTTACCTTCTGTAATTAAAACTTTGCTGCAGCTCCAGCTCCGATGCCGGGCTCTTTGAAAGCAGGTCTCTGGGGTTTGTTTCGCTTCTATAATTGAAACATAGCTGCATTTCGGAGCTGTTGCTTTCAGGCTCAGAGCTGGGCAGCGGCAGGCGGGGAACCTTGGCTTCCTCCATCGCCGGGGCAACCAAGCCTCATGTTGGCTTCAGCTGCGTGGCTGCCGGCCACCATCTTGGTTGTCAGTTAATTTGCATATCACCCTGATTAGCCAATGGGAAGCATAGTGGAGGTATGGTTAATTACCATGTTTGTCTATTATTAGATAGGACAAGTGATTTATAACCAGAACCAATGTATTCAGTGATTTTTCTTATACTAATTCCTCTTGACTAATAAAGTGTTTGCAAATGTTGACATTGTTTCCTTGATTTTTAATATAATATTGCACTAGAATATATAGAATATTATAATACTGTGACACTAACATATTATATTACTGCATTATGAAATGTGAAAATTGAACTGGAACGTGTGATGTTCCTCTGGGTAGGATGATTCCTGGGTCCTTGTCCAGTGGAGTCAAAGAATGAAACCAGGGACAGAAGGTGGTGTAGTAAAAAATGTAAATTTATTGAGAAACAAACACAGACTCCCGCGTGGGAGGGGGAGAAAGTCCCACTAAGTCCCTTTTTTCTACAGTTTATAAAGGCTGCAGTTCTTTGTGCCCTGACATCCCGCTGATTGGTCACTATCCCCTGTGATTGGTCACTACAGCAACTGAGGTACATGTGGTTCTCCTCTCCTTCTCCCATATTGTTTTCCTATTCCCTTTGGGCTTTCTGCTTCCCTCTCTGAATGAGGGGCTTCTTTACATTTATTCTGTAAATGTACACCTTCTGCAGCTCCCAGCTCCCTTATTCTATGGGAATGAACCTTCTGCAGCTCCCAGCTCCCTTATTCTATGGGAATGCACCTTTTGCAGCTCCCAGCTCCCTTATTCTATGGGAATGCACCTTCTGCAGCTCCAGCTCCCTTATTCTATGGGAATGCATCTTCTGCAGCTCCCAGCTCCCTTATTCTATGGGAATGCATCTTCTGCAGCTCCCAGCTCCCTTATTCTATGGGAATGCAGCTTCTGCAGCTCCAGCTCCCTTATTCTATGGGAATGTGCACCTTCTGCAGCTCCCAGCTCCCTTATTCTATGGGAATGTGCACCTTCTGCAGCTCCAGCTCCCTTATTCTATGGGAATGCATCTTCTGCAGCTCCCAGATCCCTTATTCTATGGGAATGCACCTTCTGCAGCTCCAGCTCCCTTATTCTATGGGAATGTGCACCTTCTGCAGCTCCCAGCTCCCTTATTCTATGGGAATGCACCTTCTGCAGCTCCCAGCTCCCTTATTCTATGGGAATGCACCTTCTGCAGCTCCGTAGCTCTGTGCTTTTTCCATGGACCCCTTAATTCCTAAAATTTCCTAAATCTGCCTATTTTATCCCTAAAAACTCCTTTCAAATATAATATCCTGGTTGTTTTCTTAAGTCCCTAAAAACTGTATTGCTAATTCATTGGGATTTTCCACAGAAACCATGTCATATGTCATCTGAAGTCATAAAAAGTTTAATTTCTTCCTTCCATTTTGTATCCATGAATGGCTATTTTTAAAATATCATAAATTATTTCAACACAGGTATTTTAAAGTATTTACTAGAACCATTTTACTAAGAGGAATTGTTTTGTGTTGGTCACAGCCCATGGTTAGTGATGCTACCAGCTAGGAATGCCCGGGATGCTCACCGGGGCCAATACTATTTTAGCAAGCCCCATAGACGTTTCTGTAAGTGGAGCCAATGACTGTTGCAGCTGGACTGGTTTTTAAAATGATTGCAAGATGCACCTCAGCAACAACATTGGGACTTTGAGAAAACAAGGTTTATTGCTCATAGGTTGTGGAGAGTACATTGCATGCCCCAGGGTCACACGGCATCTGTGAAAGCCTTGGCCTGGGGTTCTGCCTTTGTTGGGGTTAGGGGGAGGTGCCCGGGGTTTCATGGGTTTACTGTTTATTGGTGAAGTTATAACATTAGAATGACAATAAAGGCATAGGAAGGGAAAAGCAAGTGGTCAGTTATTTAGGTCACTGGTTTTCTAGAAGGAGAACTTGCTGGTTGGGGCAGCCTGGTGTTCTATCTAGTTGCAGCTGGGCTATGTGTTATTTCAGATGGACGCCTTTGAAGTGGGTGCCTTGCCTCGGGTAATCAAAAGTTTAATGTCAAGCACTTACATTATATTAAAACAACAACAAGAAGTAATTGTCAGAAACTTTACCCTACAATGTTTTGCCTAGACTAAAAGCAATTTAAATGATTCCTGAAAATCTTATCATTTTGAATGTCATTTTATTTTTTTCCATTCAAGAGACACACGTCTTTTATTCTCAAATTTTAACCACCAGATCAATGCACATATGCACCATTTTTATCATTAGGTTTCCCCTTGTTTCTGTCAGTTCAGGCTGCTACACAAAGTACCTTAGACTGAGTGGCTTGTAAACAAAGGAAGTTTATTACTCATAGTTCTGGAGACTGGAAGCCCAAGATCAGAATGCCAGCAAGGTTGATTACTGGTGATAGCCTTTTCCTGGCTAACAAACTGCTGCCTTCTTATAAAAATTTGTGTGTGTGTGTGTGTGTGTGTGTGTGTGTGTGTGTGTTGATAGACTTCAGAGAGGAAATGAGAGGGAGAGAGATAGAAACATCAATGATGAGAGGGAATCATTGATCTGCTGCCTCCAGCACGCCCCCTGAAGGGGAATCAAACTGTGACCTCTTGGTTCCTGGGTCAAAGCTCAACCACTGAGCCACATCAGTCAGGCATAAGTAATCGTTTCCTTTCCTTCATTCCTTTTTTGTTCTTATTGTTGTCGTTAATCGTCACCTGAGGATATTTTTCCATTGATTTTTAGAGACTGGAAGGGAGGAGGAGAGACACAGAGAGAAAAACATAGATGTGAGAGAGACACATCAATTGGTGCCTCCCACATGCATCAAGCCTACAACCAAGGAATGTGCCCTTGACCAGAATCAAACCCGGGACCCTTCAATCTTTGGGCCAATGCTCTATCGACTGAGCCAAATCGGCTAGGGCTGTTGTCTTCTTATTGTATCTTTACATAGTAGAAAGAGGATAAGAGGTCTTTGGGGTCCCTTTTATAAGGAGATTAATCCTATTTATGAGGTTTCCAGCTCATGGCCTAATTATCCCCCAAAGCCTTCACTTCCTAAAACCAATATATTTGGCTAGAATTTCAATATATATATTTTTAAGAGGACACAAACATTCAGTTTGTAACACTCATAGTCTTCCATATTTTCAAATATAAACACAGTTAGCCATTAAAAAATAGTGTTCACTCTGAAAGAAAATCCGTGAATAATAATGTATGATATATTGTACATTTCTTGTTTAAATAGCTTGCTCTGCAGATGTCATATGCAAAGGTGACCTTTTAGCTAGTCCTATTTATTAAAGTGGTTGTGTGTTACTATAATGGTCATTTTACATGTAATAACTACTGTGAAGTAATCCTTTTCTGCATTTTTAATTTGGAAATTTTAAGCTATAGTATTATTTATTCATTCCTCCCTCCCCCCAAATGTGGGATAATGCAAAGGTCACCTCTTATGAAAGCTGGCAATATTGAGATTCTATTTTACTGGATATAATAAAGCAAAAATTATAGAGAATAATCATTGATGTGCCAGGCAAAATAAAATGTCTTCCTAAATTATACACTGGGCAAGGATAGGTGTAAAGAAAAATCCAGTCAAAAGCAAAAGTATCTGTGAATACATCTTGTTGACTGATGCATGTCAGACAAAACAAATTGGAGCAAATTACAGCAAAGAGGAAAGTTAGTGAGACATAATGCTAGAGGGAAGAAGAGGAGTGGTGTTAAGGAGTTTTTATCTTTTTCTTTAGGTCACTGTGAAGCAATCCCAGCATTGTACTTTCGGAGATTGGTATTTTCATGTAATATGAAAATTCAAGTGTGACATAAACAGATTTCAGCTTTATAAACCTCAGTCTGTTTTCAGTGTGGAGAATGAATTGGAGTGAGCCAAAAATGAATTTGTGTGTATCAATTAGGTTTGCCCAAGGTTACAGGTATGATATAAAGCAGAACAGTAATTCGGTTTAGGATTGTGATGACAGGGATGGAAGACTGAGGTACTGAAAGGGTAGTTAGAGGATTAGGAACACAAGGTGTCAAGGTGAAGAACAGAATATGTGGAAGAAAGGACAACAGTGTAGAGAATGAATTCTAGGTTTCTGATTTAAACAGCTCAAGTCAATCAGCAGTAGTGGAAGGCCAGGTTTGGAGAAGACTACCAGAGCTGTAAAGGTCTGGTAAAATATTTAGGAAGAATTGTTACCTAAAATGTTGGATAGAGGGGTGTAGAGTTTGGATGGAAGACATACCAGTAGAACTGGTGTATGTATAGGTGGTTATCAGAGTCATAGACTTGATTAACATCATCGGCCAGAAGGAAGACAGAATAAAAAGAGGAGACTGCCATTAACTGCCATTAAACCTTTAGCAACATGAACATTTATCTGACATGAAATAAGCCTAAAAAGGAAGCTGACAAGGAGGATGGATTAGCAAGGAGGCAGGAGGGAAATCAGATCATTGCAGTGTCATAAAATACAAGGAAAGGGAGTAGATCTGAAATAGCTCAGTGACTAACAGTGTTGACGGATGCTGAGACAATAATAGGAGTAAAACAGAAAATCTCGTAAGATCTTCCAATTTGAAAACAATTGCTAACTTTATAGAGCTGTTTTATGAGATTTTTTTTTAGATTAAATTCAGATTTCCATGGCAGATTCACAAGGAAGAGTTTAAATAGAAAAAGGAAGAGATTGGATAGGATGTGGGAAATGGCATCATTAAGAAAAAATTATTTTTATCATGAACCAGCCAAAGCATTACTCTCTTTATTAAAATTATCTTATAAAATTCAGTAAAATGTTATCAGGTCATTGAAATTCTTTTCATTTGATGTCATTATACTTGATATTATAAACTACTCCATATTTTTTAGAAGATGAAGAATTCTATAAACTATATCCATAATGATATATATATATATAATTATATATATATGTGTGTGTATATATATATATATATATATATATGTGTGTGTGTGTGTGTGTGTGTGTGTGTGTGTGTGTATTAGAGGCCCATTGCATGAACTCACGAACAGGTGGGGTCTGGCGGGCCCACCCTGATGGGGACCCATTGGGCGGGGCCAGCCATGGGGTCTAATGCTGGAAGCTATAGCTCTCCCCCAGCTGGATCTAATTATACTTTAAGGATGGCCAAAAGATAACCCACAACAGAACCATTTTGCATTTCACATGCCATGAGATTAAGTTGTTTATGTGTTGTTTGCAAATATATATCAAGATGGATGATGACCCTTTAATGATTTTTGCATTCTTCCTGGGGCTCTGCCCTCAGTTTCCCAATATGATCTTCATGTCTGTTTGTTTAAAAGTTATTCTGTTTTTGACTGTGCCTACCCTTCGCTTTGCTCCTGGCAGCCTGCAGGTCCTCTTCACCGCCCCTTTTAAAGAGAGATTGAAAGCTCACCTTATCTGCAAGGCACCGCAATTTCACAAAATCCCCACCCAGCCTCTCTACATTCCTCAGCAAAGGGCCGCCATCCCACTAATGCTTAGGTGGCCTTTTTGGCTAACTTGGAAGGTCTCCTGGGGCTGTGGGCTGTGGAGGGAGAATTCCACACCTTGGCTGCAGTATTAGCAGAGCTCTCTGGAGACTCTGGTTGGGGACAGAAGGCACTGATAATTATTTTATTGTGCTTTCACTAAATGTACATTCACCAGGGAGCCAGGCAGTGATTTAGGAGTGTTGGGGGTCGATCTGAGGTGGGATCGGCCAGGGTGAGGGGCCGAGGGAGGTTTGCCAGCTGGCCTTGCCTCCGAATGGTGTAGGCCCTGCTCGGGGCTGGGGCCGGCCAGGGCTACGGCCCCCATTGTTCCAGTCATTCTGGTCATTTGGCTGTTTGGTCATTGGGCTTTTATTATATAGGATCATTAATGAATTGTTTCATCTTTACATGAGAAATTTAGCTTCTCATATATATAATATATGTTATAGTATTAAGATGATTCATGTGCATATATAATGAAACAAAATAATTGATTAAATAAGTATTTAACAAATGCTTTTTATTTCAAATAAAAGTGCTTTCATTAGAACTCTAGAAGAAATATATGATTTATAAATTTAAGTTCTAAAATAAATTAGCCATTGAATCTAATGCTTATTAGTTTATGAAATATTATAAACTGAAATGAAAATCATATTAACATGTGAGATGATTATTATTTGATTTTGCTAAGATATTTGAAAATGCCCAAAAAACACTTTCTGTATTAAACCATTAGTCAGTATAACTGTGACTTAGCCATGTAGTTGTTAATGTTCCTCTCCTACAAATGCCTGGTAAGATCATATGCCAGACATGTGTTCTTAGAAAAAAAATTACCCTGGTGTATTTTAATTATTTAAAGGCCAAAATTGTGAAATAGGTATAGGACTTATTAAGAAAGAGAGGAAGCATTAGGACATTTATATAATTTTTAAAATGCTAGAGTGGAAATAGATTTATCCTGGTAAAATTAGTAAAAGTGATCTACTTCTATACTTACCAAGAAAAAAAAAATGTTTTTTAGAGAAAAAGCAAAGCACGATTAAGAAAAGGAGGCTTGTTAAGTTCTCAGTTCTCAGGTTGGGAGGCCATACTGAAAAAGCGAAATAAATGCCACGCGTCAGTTTAGTTCATAAGTTTCCTGGCATCCAGGCGTGGGGGCCTTCAGGCTGTTCTAAGATTGTGCTGACTCTCCTGCTGGGCTTGTAGGCAGGGGCCCCAGTCCCAACCAGCTCATTCATTATCAGGTAATCCAAGTTGTTACCCTACAGCTGTTTTCCTGGATAATGCTTATTGTCATATTCAGAAACAAAGAGGAGGAAGGCAAACACTGGGAGAAGAAATTTAAAACTGCATATAATTAAAATAAGTATGAGTATAACAAATACATAAAATTAAATAAAGACAAATATTTCACTAGAAATGGATAAAATATTTTTAAATGAGCTAGATCATATGAGCAACCAGTGCAAAATTAAAACCATTAGCTCAGCAACAATTAAAAGTCTGATAATAATAGGTATTGATTAGGATGGGAAAATTGTAATAAAATGCTAAAATGCGCATAAATCTATACAGCTACCTTGGAAAATAATATATCTCATTAAACTGAGAAAAACATGTCCTATGACTCAAAAAAATTTGTACATGTGCACCAAGGGACACATGTTAGGATGTTCTAAGAAGCCTTGTTGATAGAGGCCAAGAAACTAGACACCATGCAAATGTCCTTCAAAAGCAAAATGGATAAATACAGTGTTCTACCTTAATTTAAGTGGATGAACTGCAGGTGTATGCACTGGCCTGGGTGAAATTAGAAACCTCAATATTGAGAAGTAAAAAAAACATAGAAGATTATTGACATTAGAATAAATAAACTAATGCAAAACCAAGCAATATATTATTTAGGAATAGACATTTGTGGAAAACTATGAGGAAATTCATAGGCATAATAGCCATGAAAACTATGAAAATATTTGTCTCAGACTACAGGAGGATAGGACAGCATGGCCAGAGAAATGACACAGTGGATCTTGATTTTTTTTAAAATATATTTTTATTGATTTTTTTACAGAGAGGAAGGGAGAGAGATAGAGAGTTAGAAACATCGATGAGAGAGAAACATCGACCAGCTGCCTCCTGCACACTCCCTACTGGGGATGTGCCCACAACCAAGGTACATGCCCTTGACCGGAATCGAACCTGGGACCCTTCAGTCCGCAGGCCAACGCTCCATCCACCGAGCCAAACCGGTTTTGGGAAGGATCTTGATTTTTAAAACAATGTAATTTAGTTTACAGTTTAGTAAAATGCAATTGATTTGTATTAATTAATTCATAATAAAATGTTTTCAGTAGAATTGTGTTACATTCAATATAATTTAGACAGACTTTAAAAAATATTTGTGCCTACCTTATAGATATATGAGAGAATTTCATTTTGTTATTAGGCTAAATTATTATATAACTGTTTTAAATGTAAAAACAAAAAAGTAACTAAATTCTACTGCACCAGAATTTGAAGGAAGGAAAAAAAGTTGCCAAACCACAAGATTACTTTTTTTATTTTAGAGTTAACCACCACACTGAACATTACAGGAAAAAAAGTCAATTTAACAGTTTTATCTAAAGTTTAAAAGAATTGTCAAATAAAATAATTTATAAGTCTTATTAGATGCCCTTTCATTTTGAGTCTTTCTAGACAGACTATAAATGAAAAAGTATTATAATATGGCTTTAAAAATCTGCCACCTTGTGGAAGTGACTTGGAGCTACAAGAATATTTATTTAGTTATTATTTATTTGTTTATTTTCTTCTCTTTACGACCTGGATATGTTTATCTTCCCAGGAGTCAAAAGTGGAAGATGGAAAGGGATGGGATTTATTTATTTGTTAGCTTAACAAACACTTAAAAATCACTTTGTACAATTTATACAGTCTCCTAAGTAAATAATGGGATAATTTAGAATAATTTATTTAAAATATATGCAGTGCTATGAAAATAAATTTATGAGAAAAATACTTACACTTTTCAATGGTAGATACTAAAAGTAAATCTGCTGTTGTTATCATTATCATTATCACCACTGATAAACCAGAATCACCTTAAATGTAAAAAAAAAAAATGTAATCACCAAGCAATCATATTAGGGACACATTTCAGCCATCACCCAGTTCTCAAGTGCAGAAGAAGAAAGGCATTTCTGAATAGAATATTGCATATGTCATAGTATCCCATTTCTCATGGAGTTTAATTATTGGCAGACACCGTTTGATTTAGTTTTATTTGCACTGGTAGAAGAACATCCATGTTATTACATATATGAAGGAAACAGCTGTTTTAACAATGGTTTAATTCCTACAACAATAATCCAAACCCTTTTGTAGGAAAATATTCTATATATTTCTTAACCCTAAATAAAATTTTCCTGCTTTTATAATACCTGGCTATTGGTGTCTGTCATGGATATTTTGGTTCCAGACAGACTCACTAACCTAAAGTAATGTTATATTTACCTAGACATCTTCTTAAATTGATATAATTGAGATATACATCCTAGTGTGGAGAAAAAGGAGAAATAACATTTTATAGCAAATGCACTTTTTTTTTAAAGAGAGATGTTGATTTATATCCCAGAATACTGAAGTAGTATAATCTTTCATCTAACTCCTCTCTTGATTGGGATTGCTATGCAATTGGGTGAAGAGAATTATCCTAGAACTTGGATTAATCTATAAAGAAGAACAATTTTAAAGACATCAACTATCAATTCGGGGAGGGGGGAGATGATAATAATAATATATGACAACAAATAAGGAACAATGACAAGATGGAAAATGTCATGTTATGTTAGGAAAGATAGGGATTTAAAGTAAAAATAAAAGATTATGAAATTGAAATTATGCTTCCAAATCATCAGTTGATGGATTTATCAAACAGTCAGGTTAGGTTATATGCATAAAATGTTTATGAATAGACAAGTAATCAGAAACAAAATTGAAGTTTTTCCTTTGAATGTATGTAGATATCTTTATGTTCTTTAACTGCCAAGAAAAAGGAGACTATCATTTAAGAAAAGGCTACAAAAGTTAAAGAACTGGCTTTTAGAAATAAAATATCTGAGCAAAGAACAAATCCTTGAACAAAATCTGAGTAGAGGAGATGAGAAAACAACATTACTTTAAGTTTCCAAGCCAGTATTTGTGTAATGGTGATACCATTAATGTACTAAAAAATGTATAGGACAAGAGGGAAATTATGGGCTATCTGCGTCTAGACAATCAGAAGTGCATGTTGTTGCAGCTGTTTGCAATCCTCCTACTCCGTGTCCACCAACACACACTCACTAGATCCATTCTCACTGACATATTAATTTATTGCTACAGATTTAGGAATTTCACAGTGATGCATGCTTGTTGAGCTTACTATCGTCAGTAAACTAGTTTATTTGGTAAAATTCATCACTTTCTAGGAGTGTCTGATATGGAAACCAAAACAAATATTTTCCATTCTTTTTATGACATCATTTCCATCTAGTACATATCTATTTTACATTTTAATCATTTAACTGAATAGAAACCTAAATTAATTCCTAATCTATTTTTATCTATAAAATAGATTGAACTAAATTATGTGTTCTATTATACTTTTTTTCTTCAAAATTTAAAGGCATTTAACTTTTTGAGATGTATTTGTGTGTATTTGTAGGTACAAACAGTTGTTGTTTTCTGAATGTGTAAATAAGAAAGTACTTTTCCATGTATAACTAACACCATCACCAATGACATGGAAATTGATGACCTTTCTGATTCACTGATCTCAAAGTTCTGCAATTTCCTAAACACAGGAGGACTTCAAAACATACTTTTAACTTTTCTCAATATCTAAACCACAGACATCATCATCTCCTAAAACTGCTCAAAAAAGCTTTCAATTTTATAGTGTATGATACTTCCAACTCTCCCATATCTCTATACTTATTGTTTCTCTTTCCTTATAAAATTCAGATTCTCAATAACAGCATTTGCATAGACCATTAACTTTATAACACAAATTTTTGACATGCCCAAAGTAGCTTTTAATGAATCATTTAAATATGCCCATGAAAGCACTCCAAGGATTTTCATGTATTTTCTTTACTACTGCATCTACTATGTCAATCTGAGGAATGATCCTGCAAAGGCGGTCATTTAAACTGTCTATATTTTCCATGCTTCAGACATGACTTTCGAGTTGGAGATTACCTAGTGGGGCATCAGACTCCACAATATTTTTTTCCTTAAAATGTGGCCTATATGAAGTTATTAACAACAGAAAGCTACCCAATCAGGCTTACATTTCTTCCTAAGTGAATGAACATATAAGATCTGTTCCATCCCTGTACTTTCTTTATCCCCTTTTCCCCAAATCAACCAACCTTGCCCCACGTATTTCAAATTCTCATTAGTCAGCAGTTTCCTTATTACAGGTTCCATTATTTGGGGAATTGCTTAATTATTATTTTGTAATAAATGCTAATTATATTGCCAGAGTAATGTTCTGAGCAACGACCAAAGTACATTTGTAGGATACCGTTATTGAAGGAAATCTTCAATTATTTGTAGACCAAAATAGGCCCGGAGTCTTTAGGAGCTCTAATTCAGTGAAAGAATAAAACCTCTTCTAGCTCCCTTGTTTGACTAAGGTTCTTTATTTAACACCTCTGTTCTCAAAAGAATCATCACTACCCATTCTGTGTTTAATTACAAACATAAATCACATTCTGAAAGCTTTTGTACAATCTGTACTTTCATAATTTATGTAATAAATTAAACTTTAAAATGAGTGACGTATACCTTCATTTATAGATGTGATCATTCAGCTTAGGTTTTATGTGTAATTCTGATTTCCCATTGATGCTTTAACCATGTTTGTGCTATTTTCTTAAATTGTGGCTACTGTGAATACAGATTACATTATGCATCTTTGTCACTATCTACTTCAGAATTATACTAGCATTTCTGGAAAATTATAGATACCTTGTGTGTGTGTGTGTGTGTGTGTGTGTGTGTGTGTTTATCTATAATAATAAAAGTGTAATATGCTAATTACACTGGGTGTCCTGCTGGATGAAGCCAGGGTTGCGAAGGAAGCCTGGGTCCTAGATGCCTACCGGCGGCCAGAGGGAAGCCAGCCTGGGTCCCGGCTGCCTGCTGGTGTCCAAAGGGGAAGCAAGCCTGGGCCCCAGGTGCCAGAGGGAAGCAGCTGGGGGAAGGAAGGCCTACTCTTGCATGAATTTCATGCATCAGGCCTCTAGTATATGTCATAAATGTGTTAATGCTTTAGATAATCATTTCTTTTTAAAAGCTGAGAATAGCTCAGCTGGTGTGGCTCAGTGATTGAGCATCAACCCATGAACCAAAAGATCAGGGTCCGATTCCTGGTCTAGGCATATGCCTGGGTTATGGGCTCAATCCCTAGTGTGGGTGTGTAGGAGGCAGCCAATCAATGATTCTCTCTCATCATTGATGTTTATCTCTCTTGCTCTCTCTTATCCTCTTTGAAATCAATAAAAATATATTCTAAAAAATAAATAAATAAAAGCTGAGAATAAAGGAGAGATACATATTTATAAGGACTTTAATATTTATACAAAAGGACACTTCATTTTTTCCCTGTGGATCAGAGTTAAACTCTTATGTTAGTTCCTTTCAGTCTGAAAGACTCCCTGTGGTATTTTCTATAAGGTGGGTCTGCTAGCAGCAGCTTTTTTCACAGGCAATATCCTCATCTGGAAATGGTATATTTTTCCTTTATTCTTGAAGGATAGTTTTCCTGGATATAGAATTGGTGGTTGACCTTGCTTGTTTTTTATTTCTTTAGCACTTTAAATATATCATCCCACTACCTTCTAACCCCATGGACTATGATGTGTTTATATGCGAATCTATTTGTGGGTTGTTGTTTTTTTGGTGGATTTACTAAGCTTCTTGAATATATCTACCATCAAAATTTGGAAACTTGGCTATTATTTCATCCTTTATCTTCTCATCTGGGACTCCATCTATACATATAAAAGGCTAATATGAAAAGTGTCCCCTCGGGAGTTCGACCAGGAGACTGAGTTCGATCACTCGCTGTGATGTGTGCTGACCACCAGGGGGCATCCCAGAACATGGCAGGCATTGGCGATGTGGCACTGGCAGCGGGTGGTAGTGAAGGCATTGCCAACCCTGATGGGCCCTGATGAGAGTGGGACCATGGCGGGATGGTGGAGCGGGAGCCAATCACCCTGCCGGTCACTCCTCTGGTCACCCCACAGATAGCAACCAGCAGCAGCAGCAGGTGGGTGGGGCTGCTGCCCGGCTCCCAGGCACTGAGGAACCAAGGGAAGGAGGAGGTGGGGAGGCGAGGCAGGGAACCAGATCAGCCCTGCTTGCTGGCCAGGCCTAGGGACCCTACCTGTATAATATGCTAATTAGACTGGACGTTCTTCCGATGACCTTCTGGACGAAGCCAGGGCTACAGCTGCTGCTGAGGCTGTGAGGGGTCCAAGCAGACACCTCAGCTGCGAGGGAGGGATCCTGGCAGCCACAGTGGCTACGAAAGACTACTCTTGCATGAATTTCATGCATCGGGCCTCTAGTATGAAAATAAATCAGAATGTAATCTAAATTGAGAAACGCAGTCATGGTTATGGGAAAAGTCTGGACTAAAACAAAACTGCTAGAAATCAATTTCTGTGTTCGCAGTTGTCCTGCATCTAGAAAAGATATTGAGCTCCATTTATTTCATTTAAAAACAATTAGAAGAGATAAAGGCTGGAAAGTGAAATTGCCCATCTCTCCAGATTTTTTGTTTAGAATTTCTTCATTGGTTTTATGCCTAGCCTTCACCAACTCCTCCCTTTATGCATAATTTCTTGAATCTGTAATCAAGGTGTGCTCCTTATCTCATTTTCCTCAACATTTGACAACTTTTTAAAAAATCAAACTATATACTCTATGCTAGGTAATAACTCCCAGGGATGGCTCCAAACTCCTGTCACTTTCAGAAACAGTGATTTTATTCCCTAGACCAGACCAAGAGTTTTGAAGACACACAGAGCAACACAAGAGCTGTCAGAAGAGATTTTCCACCTGACTACATTTCTGAAGCCTTGTTATTCCTTGTTTTATAGTCTGAGGTGTGGCTTCTTCTTAGTGGGTCATATTTAGCTTTTCTCCTCCAGTTTTACATAGTGCCCTTTGGTCTTCACTAATGGCTTGACTTGGCTTTTGAGAGTAATTTTTCTTTTGACTCTTACATAATCTCTGTCACATAAGCCACTCTGCTAATTATTGACCACAACTTGCCCCTGAGTAACTATCCTTGTTTGAAGTCTTTTTGAGAGGTACCTCTTGCTCAACCAGCCAGTTGCCCTTGCTCTGTTACTCTTTGCCTCCCTCCTCTGGCAATAACTAATCATCGCAGTTAACCTCTCAATTTTTATGTTTGCGTTCTTACATATTAGTCTTAATCCCTGACTCACATTGTCTATTTATTTATTCATTCTTTTTTTTTTTTGGAAATATATTTATAGAGCACCGATAATTTGCCACATACAGAGAGAGTGTGAGGACAAAAAGTTTTACAAAATCATATTCTATCTTGGCCCTTGTTGATCTTACTGCATGATGGGGAAAATAGTCATTAAAAACAAAACAAAAACAAACTTGCTCATCATTGACATTGCCTTCTTGGATCACTGTTATCTATGTTTCTTTAATTATCAGAGTATTGTTACCAGGCCTTCTTTAGGCTCTTCTGATAATAGAATGGTTAAATTTTAATAAATTATCTTACTTATTCACTTATTTAGTCTTTTATTTGCTCATTTGGTTTTGCTATATTAAACCACGATGTATCAGCCTTAAAACACTAGTGATACAACATGAAAGCAAGAGATCTCTAGCATGAAGTCCAGCAGAAAGATAATGATTCAAATAAATTTATTTAGAAGAAATGCACAGTGAACGAGGAGTGTGGGAGAATGAACACGTGAAGTAGTAGGAAATATTTAATTTGTAATTTGTAGTTTCCATATAATGAGAAAATTGTGGCAAAATTTCCACTAGTGTTTGCACCTGCTGATATTATCATCTTTATCTTTGTGTGTTTGTATGCATATACTTTTTCTTGGGGGGGGGTGTTGTATACACTACTTAATTTGTATAATTATATTATATACCTTTAAAAGTAACTGAATTAAAAATATCGGTAGTTGTATTTAAAAATTATTAAATGTTAAAAGTATTGTAGTTTCTATTCTAGACACTTTCAGAGGCAAGCAGTACATTTGAAAAAGCTATATAGAGACACGTTTTTTCTTCTATAGAAAATGAAAATGATTATCAGACAAGTTTAAAGGATTTGCTTAAGACTTAATATCTAAAGATATTAAGAGACAATCTTTCAATTCAGAGTTCCTGCTCCAACTGCTCTCCCTTCCCATTGAACCAGAAAATGGAGATGATGGTAATATTAATTTAATACACCATCAGGTTTATGCCAAAAAAAGAGTTATTTATATCACCTTGAAAATTATGCAACAGTGTAATGATGCAACATCTCCCTTCTCTCCTATTATTAATCTGTATTGAATCAAGTGATGTTCTCCAACAGTTTACCCACCGTGAAAGAGTTGTTGCTCCAGCTGCTAGAAGTGTTAGGGGCAAAAAGTGTTCAAGTGCCTTCTAGGGACTGTCTCAGCTGATGAGAATCACCTCTTTCAAAATCATGTTCCTCCCTGGGTGGTCTACATTCAATCACTGATCAAATCTTGACAATTGAATTCAAATGGGAACAATTTTGAAGACACATTCTATTTCCATAACTCCTGGTGTGTTTGGGAGTGTAGCCATTGGCTTGCCTTGCTGTGTGACTTCTTTGCCCAGACTGCTTCTTTCCTCTCTGTTCTACAGGTATAGACGAACCCAAGGAAGGGGATTTAGTAAATATCTAGCACACTAAACTCCATCTCAGTTGCATCTGGGGCATTAAATCTAAAATAGTTGTATCAGGCGTGGTCGCAGAAAGGGGATACAATATATGTCAACCCTGGAATTATTGTTCTGAAAAAAACCACAGGTGACATGTCATATGGCCAACTTTGAGTGCAGCCCAGATCCAAAAAGTTCTCTGGATTATATTCAGACTGTGATAGTAACAATTCTCTTAGGAGTATGACCATGGCATCTGTAACAGAACACCATGTGCTCCCCAATTCCTGGAGGTCTAGGGGGTCACACTAGAGAAAGAGAGAGAGCACCTGGATTACAACTCAATAATCTCATGTAATAATGAGTCTGCATTTTAATTTTCTTAAGAATTACCCATCCTCCTTGTCTAGGATCCAATTCCAATTTACAAATTGGATTTGGTTGTAACTTTCTTTTGTTTCTTTAAATATACAGCATATATGTATATGTATGTGTGTACCTATACAGTACATACATACCTTGAAGCATCTAGGACAGTAATCTTTGATGATCTGACACCTGTATTTTTCTTCCAAATGATGTTTGTCCTTTAAACTAGTTTTATTGTTAGAAACACATATATGCACACACTATTTCCCACTTTTCTTATCATTAATAAAAGACTTATTGTATTCAAGTCAGATTTTCCTTTGGAGCCATTTATTGGGCCCCCTGCTTGCTCTGACACACATGGCACTTTTTCCTGACAACAACCTTCTATGTCGATGTACTACTTACAAAGCCCCTTTATTGGGTGGGAGCTAAAATTAATTTTTCTGCCAGTCGCCTAGAAAATGGAAACTCAGGCGTTAGTAAGATTTTTTTTGTCCCAAAGGGTAGAGATCAGCATAGGTATTTTTTCTTCCATGTAAACACTGCTCTCCTTCTTTTTATTATGTTATCTCAAAGAATAAAGAAATATATAGGACAGTATTAGCAACTCAGTCAGACACCAAAATAATATTCTAAGGCCTGGCATACTGTGCTCAAAGATTTCTTTATACTTCTGTGTATCTCTAATGTACTCTCATATTTTCTGATATTTCTGATTCAACTTCACACACACAATCAGCACCTGTCATTGGTCACGTGTAATTTCAGTGACTTTTCCAGTATTAGGGACTATATTTAAAATGGGGGGGGTGTATGACAAATACACAAAAGATAAATATATAGAGGGTTTTTTTCACATCACTAAATGTCAGATATACAGAGATGTGCAATTAATATGTAGATAACTTTTCACATACATTTGTTCCCATGGACAGAAATTTGTACTTTTTATATGCAACTGTTGGCAGTTTCCCCAGTATGCTAAATCCCTGTTTTATAAATTTCATAGATCTGGATTTGACATTTCCTTATTTGTAACATCCAATGTGGAAATTCTTAAAGCACAAACCAAAGAATATGGAAACACTCTGTGATTTGAAGTATTTGCCCATGCTCATTTCTGTTAATTAGTTAATATCCAATTAAAGTTTCAAATGTTTTGTATTTTGTGGCAATTATATACCACATCTCTGCCTGGTCCTATATCTTTTTGTCTTTTGCATATAAAATATTTAAAAGCTAAATTTGGAGCAAATGTGTTTGCCATGATCACATGGCAACATTTCATTTTTATATATGACTTCTGTTGAGTTCTCCTGTTTAACTAACTGGATAGAAGCTGCTAGGGTAGAGAAGTGGTGTCACTGGGGAAGTTCAGTAAAAGCATACCTATCAGTGGACATAACTGTGCTTTAATAAAATTTTAACCCATGAACAATTTATTCACAACTTCATTGCATCATCTAACTGATGGGAAAATTTATAGTATAAATCACATTTTTGTCTTCATCTTGATATATTTGAATATTTGAAAGAGACACTTTAAACTGTTATGCTAGTCTTTTCTCATTAATTTGATAAAGAAAAGGGCCTATTTAATCGAGATGTTTTCTATCATGTAGGAGGTTGACACCATGTCAAGATAACGTGGAATGTGGAAAGTTGTTATAATATAATTTTCAGTTGGCACAGTGGCTCTCTACAATATAAAAAGGAGTGTTGCATAAAACCGGCTTCAACAGAAGCAATGAAAGTGGAGAGCTGTGTATTTTTATAGTAACAATCAAGTATTTGGGGTGGGAAATAATTAATTGTCGTTACAAAACAGCAGGGGTTCACTTAGACAAATAATCAGCATTTACATGTGCTTATAAAAAATAAGATAACTTACCAGCAACTACTAATCTTACAACAAAGACTATAATAATAGCTGTAAACAGTCTTTCTTTTCAGACATGGTATCACTGAAATGTTTACTTCTCTATTAGAAGTGAAACATCTTTGGTTAAATGTTAACTTCTCTGAGAACAGGTACAAAAAGTAGCAAATGTGCTTTACTATACCTTCAAATATACAATACTTAATATTTGAAAATAATATACTTTTAATAATATATTGCTAAAATATGCATGTAATATGCTATAAATATTCTACAATTGAGTAAATATTCCTGCACATGGAAGTATTTCTGTGTTTCTATATTAAATTGGCAAATAGTTTGCTAATATGTTAAGATTTGCTTTTACTACCTCTCAACCAAAACATTTCAGTATAATTTAAAAATATTTATATAATATTCCAAGACTTAAATAGAACATTAGTTGAGATTGAATTGGGAAATTTATTCCGATTCTGGCTTGTTCCAATTTAGAAATGTATATATACTTACAGGAATCACTCAAATGAGCTCACATTTATCCATTGGCAGTGCAATCAAAAGAAAATAGTTGGGTTTAACTTGGTTTCAATTTTTTTTCAAGTTAATGTTCATCACGATTTCATGTTCCTGATGATAACCCAAATACATAGTATATCATTTTCTAGTGATGTCTTAAGCAATTAGAATGTATTTTAAAATTATATTTCTCATGACCATTATTTTCCATTATTGTAAAAAGAGAAATGGTGAAAAACAACAGCTTTTCATGTGTTTTCTAATATAATAAAAATGTGTGATTTTTTTAATGAAAACCTCCAAATATTTGAACAAAAAACATTCTCAACTTCTAGGATTATCTACTAAAATAAGAAGTTTCAGAATGGACTCAAATCCCAAGTGCAACTGGCCTTTTAAGATCTGGTGATAACATTCAGGAGACAGGGCTCACTTGTAGCAAAGTGGGAAATGCAGTGACTGCCTGACATTCACCAAGCTGTAGGGGTCAAGTGACACCCTAATCTGAGCAAGACTTAAAGAACACTCCTCAGATTTTATAAACCTCAAATGTATTGTAAAAGCTCTCACCCATCCCACCTACTATGACAAGTAGAACTGGAGGTTGTCAGCATTTATGTCTTGGTGTCTCATCTCTTTCATATCCTTTGATATCACTTACAAATAGTCATGGCTTACATACTGGGTAGGGGAAAACACAAATATTTCCACCTTTCTCATTCTCTACTCTTGCCTCCAAGTATTCCTCTAGATAGCAGCTCAAGAATCCAAAAGCTGCTGAAACTGGTTTGGCTCAGTGGATAGAGCGTCGGCCTGCGGACTGAAAGGTCCCAGGTTCGATTCCGGTCAACGGCTGATCGATGTTTCTCTCTCATCGATGTTTCTAACTCTCTATCTCTCTCCCTTCCTCTCTGTAAAAAATCAATAAAATATATTTTAAAAAAAATAAAAAATAAAAAAGAATCCAAAAGCCATTACCTGTGAATAAAAGGACTAACAGAGGAGTCTCTATTCAAATATAATGAATATATCATTCAAATATATTGTTTTCAAGAGCTAATATCAGAAATTTTCTGAAGAAATGGGAGATGAGTTAAACTAAATATTTTTGTTCTCTTTTCTTAAATATAGATCACAGTATGATAAATAATAGATTTCTGTTCTGCTAGGCATTTGCAAACTTAATTTGTGTTAATACCCCTTAGAACACTGTTGTGCTTTTTATCTGTGCTTTAATAAAAATGGTGATGACATGCATACTATATTTTTACTAAAATTTGTGGGCTCATTCATCATACCAATTACTAATGAAAATATCAACTCAAGCTCATCATCCTGAGCAAATATCCACGTTAAAATCAAGCTCAGGATGAATTAGAACCTTCATTTCCCAAAGTGTATTTTGAATAATAGGTGAGTTCATCTAGCTGTTACCTCCTGGCTGGAAGTTTCCAGGACTGTCTAGATTAACATAATCTGTCCCCTTTGCTCATTGTTCCCTCTTGGCTAATTGCCTCCTTTCCTTCATTTGTACTAATTAGGCTACATTTTGTTTGGCACATTAGCTTGAATAGTGTCACCAAGGTAAAACAGCTTTAATAAACCCAACTATGGACCATTTTTACCATTGTCAATTACAAATATGACCTCAAAAATAAATTTAACTAAAAAATAATTGTATTATATGGAAAACATATTTTATTATTTTAGTAATACATATTATTTTCATATATTTTCTTTATCTCTTTAAAATGTTTTATGAAATTGCGATGAAACCACAATTTACTTTTCTTGGGTGTGTAAAATTTCTTGTGCTCTTAAAAACTTGATTAAATTATTTTTCACTCTCTTATATTTCTTATTAGTACTGTTGGTCCCAAGGTCATCAGCAATTACAATAGGCTTGGATAGGATTGCTGCCATTTGGTGGCCAGATTGCTCCAAAACTTATAGGAGACTGTGATCCAGGAAGTTCACTTGTTCTGTAATTTTTCAAGCTGATTGTGCTCATGGATTTGTGACCATATGTAAAGTCTCCACCGGATGAGCAAAGAGGGAGTTTTGCTGCCAGCGAAGAAGTTGAAACTTACTGAGCGTGTCTCCTCTGCTTGAAGTAGTTGTTTGAGTAATTCTACAGGGTAAGAGAAGAGTCCAATTCCATTATCTGTTGCTATCAAAATATCACCCATGTCCTGAGAGACTGTTGTGGGGAAGTAGCCATTCAGCAAGAACAGATGGTGACAACAGGCACAAGAGAATATGGACACCTTCCAGGTTTCGGATAAATAGAATTATGAGCTTAGCTTTGAAAAGAACTTAAGGGAATAATTACCCGACAAGGGAAGTACAGCATATTCAGTGGCTCAATGAACAATGAAAAGACAACAATAGAACAGGGCCCAGCTATGGGTCATTGCCATCTCCTAATAAGAAAGCTCTCAGGGTTCTGGCGCTGCTATGAGAAAGCCCAATGGAAGGTTTAAATTTGGAAGCATGTGAAGGGACTTTGCGGTTAAAAAAAAAAGGTAAATTAAGAAAAGCATGGCAGTACTACTACAGTTGAAGGGTGTGTGTTTTTAATGCACAGCCTAGTAACTTTGAACGGGAATACTTTATTAAATGAAAATTTATTAATCCATGACTCATAATCTTAAGTGGGTAAGTATTCTTTAAAGTTACAAAAAGAAAAAAACACACACAGAAAATCTGCTAAAAATTGCATTACACACAGAACTCAGATAACTAAATAAGAATCTATCTTGCTTCTACCAATTTATAAGCCATTTCATTTCAGAAAATATATAAAAGAGTGAGAATAACAAGCTTAGATTATCCAAATGCCACAAATCAGAAAAAAAGATGATTCTTTTATGTTTGTTTGATTTTTACAGACTAGTGTACAAAGTTACGTTGTCGCAATAAGTGAAGCAAACCACAATGTCTGACTTATACAGGATCAGAGAACGCAAAAGAACACTGTCTTGCTCACCTCAGTCTCCCAGGTCAGATAACTCAAGAAACTTAACAGCTAACAGCCCTTACTCCATTGTTGCCATCTGGATGGATACCATGTCGAAAGGCATCTATTTCATAAATTTCTATTTCTTTCTCACAGTACCTGTACATTTAACAAATCTTGACTCCATCTTAGACTACAATACTATTTGTACAGCTTGCAATAAAGTCAATCAGATTATTTATATTTCCTTTTTTAAACTTTCTGTTGCAGCTTGTCCATAGAAAAATCTGTTGGTTAAATTTACCCTTCAACAGAAAGCCAGTCATGACTTCTCAGCTAACTTTTATTTAACTCTGCCCATCATCACTCACATTACAGACCTCAGAAAATTTTGTGATTTCTGCTTCTACAATATGAAGCAGACCCCAGCTTCATTCATTTCATTACATCTCCATTCCACTATCATTGTCTAAACCCTTTTTCTTGCAATCTACTCATTTTTTTACTTGACATCATTGGCTCTCTACAGTCCATTTTCTACAAAGTAACAGGATCTAACTTACATTTCAATTTAGGGCATGCTCCAGTGTGAAAATCTCTAATGACATTCTAATTCACTTGAATTAAAACCTAAATGTCTAATTGTAGCTTACAAGGTGCTATGTAATAAAATTCTTCTGACCTTACCTCATAACGGACTCATCCATTCACAAAGCTTTGGATTTTTCCTTAACTACACTAAACTAACTTTAATCTCAGGACTTTGTATCATTGCTCTTCTTTCTATTAATAGCTCTCTTTTCCAGAACTTCACTTGGCTGTATCTTCCAAGTTCTCAATTTTTGTCTTTTTAGAAAATCTTCACTAAAAATGCTATTAAAATTAGCTAGCTCCACCAACAACACTTGGACATAGTAAACACATTTTATTTTATATATATTTCCCTTTATGGCAGTAATCAACATTTGAAATTATTTTGTTTTTATAAATATTTTGCATTTTTCTTCCTCCACTATAATATTAGCTCAGTAAGAACAGACGCCTTGTCTGTTATTCACTCTTATATCCACTGAGATATGAATAGCACAAAATCAAAATATGTTCCTAATAAGTAAATGTCAAATAAATGAATGAAAGTATATAGTCACAAAGAATCTGCAGGCCTGAATTAAGTAATGAATGAATCATAATTTCATTGTCAGAATTCTAATGTGTTCCAAAGTTCATTTAGTCTAAAAATAAAGCATAATATAATTTTAAAATAATTTAGTGGTCAATGAACATCTAACCAATTTTAAATTAAATGAAAAAATCTTCCTATCTCAATCCCAGTTCTTTCACAAAGGAAATTTTTGTGATAAGTGCTAAATATACTTATTATGCTAGTTCCTTTCCTCAGAATTTAATAGTCATTGCTGCAAATTGTGGCCCAGAGATGTGATTGCAACACTGCCATAACTTCCATAACTTGGAAAATTGTTATCGATTAAGGCTCTAAATGTGTTTTTATTCTAGACCCCATCCTTATTTTGTCATTACCTATAATCTAATGTTCTCTCTCTCTCTCTCTCTCTCTCTCTCTCTCTCTCTCTCTCTCTCTCTCTCTCTCTCCTACTCTCCTCTTTCTCCCCCCCCACTTTTCATTTCCATTTCCTTCCTTTTTTTCCCTTCTCTTTTCTCCTTCTTCTTTGCTTTTATTATAGACTAGCCTGGAGCTTAAAGTTTCTATATATCTTTTTTGGTCTTGCTTTATTTTATATCCAATGTACCAAAATATTTTTGGAATTCTAAATCATTCATCTAAAATATCTATCATTTCATTACTCTTTCTTTAGCCTAAAAATTGGTGTTAATATTATCCAAGTTACTAACTGCACTTGTTAGAAGAATTATAGAGGTAAAAGAGACAAATATTATGATAACTCTCTCTCAAGGTTGAAATCAACACATAATTTTATACCTATTTTCAGGAACACATTGCGCATGGCATGAGAATTATGCAAACGGATATAAAGCACTAGGATCCAATTGCATAAAATAAAATATAGCAAACATTTTCTGAATTCATTCAGACTCAGTTCACTGTTAGTGATGAAAGCCTTCACTCTTGTCTGTAATATCTGTGGTAATAGCCAATTCAGCTTCTCCTGGGCTCAAAGCCACGCCTCTGCTACATAGAAAATCTAAGACACATGGTCAGGGAGTCTCCAGCTCTAACCTCTGTTTTGAGGTGTTAGGTGGCTGTAATGGGTCTAAAAAGTATAAATTTATCCCCAACATAGCCTTCCTACATCCAACCAAGTGGGTTCTTGACCAGTTGTTCCTGCACTTGACAGCTGTGAGATGCTAATCCTCTTTACAGCCTGATACATCCTATCACAACCCACTTGCCTTTTTCACACAGGAATCAACTAGAGAAAACTGATAGCTGGATGAAAGAGACAATAGAACAGGAGGATTCTCTATAAAATAGTGATTGCATGTGACAGAAGTTTTAAGCCCTGGTTGGCAAGGAGACACCAAATGATTGCAAGAAGGTAGCGTAAGAAGGTTGTTGAAAACTTCTTTAGTCTGTAGGGTTTAAACACCTTTTTTCCCCTTTTAAAAATTTCTTCTATTTCTCCTCCTTCCTCCTTCCTCCATTGCCTTCTTTTCAGTGGCTTGATTATTTTATTTATTTATTTATTTATTCCTCACCCGAGGATATTTTTTCCATTGATTTTTAGAGAGAGGGAAAGACAGAGAAACATAGATGTGAAAGAGACACATTGATGGGCTGCCTCCTGCATTCACCCTGACCAGGGCTCAGGCCAGGGAGGAGCCTGCAGCGGAGGCACTGCCCTTGACTGGAATCAAACCCGGACACTTCGGTCCACAGGCCTGTGCTCTATCCACTTAGCTAAACCAGCTAGGGCATGGTGGCTTGATATTTATAGTTTTACAAGCAACTTGCAGGCTGCAACATCATGGAGATTTATGCAAATCATCATATATCAGCTGACATTTGAAAAAAACATTTCATATATGAAATACATAATATTAATCTTCTGGCCAAGTAGGGATTATGTCCTATTGCTTAGTGTGGACACATATCAGGACATATGTCAAGTTCTTGCTCATATGAAGCTTATTTCTGGTTACAAGTGTTCACAAGGAAATTATGTCTCTAATCATCAATGCCTTTACATTTCTTTAAAAAATATATAATTGAACATTTTTTCTTGTTTGCAATGGAGACTATTTCAGCCTTCATCTGCTATTACTAGGAAGTAGTGTAAGTTGAAATTTGGCTATTTCATCTAGATCCCTATGACTTATATATTCAAATTTGCAGTAAGCCTCTTTGTGCCTTTGACCACAAACTCATTATTTTGCTCATAGCACACCATCAATCATGGAGTCACATTTCTTTCATTAATATGAAGTTTTATTACTTGCAAAAATATCTACCTATAGTCTGCCCAAACCTCTCTGGCCATTAGAAATTCTGGAATGAAAGATGATTTTTTAAAAATATTTTTTATTAATTTTATACAGGAAGGGAGAGGGAGAAAGAAACATCAATGATGAGAGAGAATCATTGATTGGCTGCCTCCTGCACGCCCCCCACCGGGGATTTAGCCTGCAACCCAGGCAATGTGCCCTTGGCCCAAATGGAACCTGGGACCCTTAAGTCCACAGGCTGACACTCCATCCATTGAGCCAAACCAGCTAGGGCAACAGATGATTTTTGCCTAAGATCTTTAATAGTTCCCCTTGGCTAGGAATAAACTCTTTATTTAGAGAACTAGTAGCCCAGTGCATGAAATTCTTGCATGTTAAAAGGGAATTAATTAGCAGAGATATTTTAATATTGCTATTTGCCCTTTCTCTATAATAGAAGTGTGAGAGGTGAAAGGAAATTAGCAAAATGTATATGAAAATCATATATAAATTTATTAATAAATAAACAGTAACAAAAGGATATAACAACAACAGAGGTATGATATAAAAACAATAAAAACATGATATGAAAACAACAAAAACATGATATAAAAACAGCAGTGATGCAAACAATGACTGATAAAGTGATTAAACTTATTCTAATATCTCCCTGTACACCACATTAAGAGAGAAAACACTTTCAGAGTGCTTGACTAATTTCCCTTGTGATGAAGTATTTAGAACTTTAACTGTAACATCACATGCTCTTCAAACTCTAGAGAAAGCAACATAAAACTAACTGACCATGTGTGAAAGTGGGTTCGGGTAGGGATATGCCTACTCTGTCTAGAGTTTGTCCTTGTGATTTATTATTAGTCATCACAAATGCTGGCATCACGGAAAACTGTCATCGAATCAATTTAAATAGGAAGCCAGTGTCAGATGGGTCCAAATTAATTCTTTGAATCAGAACAACCTCTCCCTCTGCAGATCCTGTTAATACTTCAGCTTCAATAATATTAGGTTGCAATCTTTTGATAATAAATCTGGTACCATTACAAAGACCCCATTTACTATTGAGATTTCTCAATAGCATGATGATTGCACCCACTTTTAATTTTAATTTATGACACGCACTCCTGAAGGAGTAATACTATTAAGAAATTCGATGGGAAAATTTTCCTTTGCAGCATCATCTGTGGAATCAATGGAATCATCACTCAAATACGTGTGAAAATCTCCATTGAGTATATCCAAAATTTCTTCATTTAATTTTTGAACATGCTCATTTTTTGGACAAAGAATTGCACGTTGAGATATATTTTTAATATTATCTACAGATATAGTATTTCCAAAGGTAGCTTCAATAATAGATCCATTACAAATCATTTCACAGGGGATTTCAATAATATCCATTTCTTTTTTTTTCATATATTTTATTGATTTTTTACAGAGAGGAAGGGAGAGAGATAGTTAGAAACATCGATGAGAGAGAAACATCGATCAGCTGCCTCCTGCACATCTCCTACTGGGGATATGCCCACAACCCAGGTACATGCCCTTGACCGGAATCGAACCTGGGACCTTTCAGTCTGCAGGCCAACGCTCTATCCACTGAGCCAAACCGGTTTTGGCAATAATATCCATTTCTAAATGAAAACTGCTATCAAGTTTGCCATCTCCAAGTTTTACTAATTATCCGCTTTGAGCAGAATCCTCTCATCTCATATTGATTGTAAGAGACAACTTTCTAAAACATCCCCAAACATTGCAGTACTTTAAACTAATTTGTACTATGGCCGATCACATAGCATGTGGTACAATACTGAGACATTGTCGAAAATCCACTCCAAGAAGAACTTTCCCACCAAATACAACATTCAGACTCATAATTTCTCTTAGTAATCTGTCTATGGCATTTATAGCATGACTGCATGCCATGGTGCATTCATCAATAATGAGAAGTTGAGCCTTTTTAATAATTTTAGCAACTTCACTCTTCATATTGAGTCTAGAAATTGAAGTTTCACTTAATAGAATCAGTAATTTATATTGGGAATGAAAGGTGGTTCCACTGAGAAGTAAATTTGCACCAATTCCTGTAGACGTTGTGGATAAAACAGTACCACCACAACCTCTAATATAATGTTTCAAAATTTTATACAGATATGCAGGTGAATAGGATTCCTAGCTGGCAGGCCCCTGACAGCAAGCTGGCCACCTGTGGATTCCGTGAGGAATGGGGCTGACTCATCCCTACCTTCAGGGTCTGGTTTGAAGGCCGGACTTAGTACTTCCACACTCTGCTCCAAGGGTGGGTTCCTGCCTGAAACCTCTCCCTGAGGGTGGGTTCCTGCCTGAAACCTCGCCCTGAGGGCAGACTCCTGCCTAAAACCTCACCCTCCAGGAAACAGCTGGAGGAGGGCACAGCTGTTTCGAAGACAACCCCTGAAGGACTGACTTCCTTCTGATTGGTTATGCTTCTGGCTGTGATGTTACACCCAGGGTTTTTATATAAGTAGATAGTAAAACAATTATTTCTTCTTCTTTCAGCGGAATGAAGTACTAAACCCCTCCAAATGTTCCCTTAAAATTATTGGCCTTTCTATCTCAGCTTTTTCAGACTATGCATTGCCCCTGATTGTGATCTTCACCTTGGCCTTGGAATCTGGTTCTATTCTGTCTCTTCAAGTTTACTTCTTGTGGAATATTCCTGCTGCAACCCAGATGTTGGTCCTCGTGTTTTCTACTTTGTGTTGTTAACTCTACAAAAACACTTAACTAACCCTTCCTGACTGATTAATCTAGTCATAATATGTCAACAAAATAAATTAAAAAAAAATTTTCACAGTGTCATCCAGATTTCTAATTTTAATTAATTTAACTTCTATTAAATTAATTTGAAATTAGATTATGTAATTTTTCAAAGCCATCCATATTATTAATTTTCAGCATTATTCTTCATATAGTTAATAGGTTTTGCTTTAGAGAAAAACTGTCTAATTTCAGATCCTAGTTCCAATATTTAATAGCTTTGACTTAAGCAAGTTACTTAACTATTTTTGTGTCTGCTTTCTCATTAGAGAATGAGAAATACTCACCTCATAATTTTATTTAAGGATTAAATACTTAATCCTTATAAATTGATGGGAACAATAGATGTACACAGTAAGCCTTGAAAAGTTAGTTAGCTCTTATTGTGATTGTGATTTTAGTACATATTGAACAATTATGCAAAAATTATCATGAACTTGTGTTCCTCATCTATTATGTTAGTACCTATATTCATGTTATAATTAAAAGTACATGTTCCTCATTTTCTTCAAAATACTGTGCTAAATAATAGTATCTCCTGGGTTAGCTAGTTACTAAATATGAATGAATAATTACAGTCCAAGTCTGATAAAGATTGGGAAGTAGTGGATTTTTCTTATTTTTATTTTCAAACATTTATCAGTTTATTAAATACCATGCATGTTTTTCTAAATATAGATCATGACAAAAGTCTTTTAAAATTTAGACTCATTTTACCTAATGTGCAATTTCTTGTCAATGATAGTAAATGTAACTCAATTTTAAAACCATGAAATGCCATTATGTTACTTAAGTGCCTTTTATACTTAATCTTTATATTTTGAAATAATACAACTTTCAGAAAAATAAGTAATAGGGATGTGGCTGGAAGTACAATTATATAAGCCAAGGATCCGGGTAGCAAGAACACATGTGTACACTAAATAGTGTGGATTTGTTTGTGTGGACTCATTAGTAAAGTCAGTTTTGCTGACCCAATTGGCAAAGCCAATGCCATACAAACAAATATGGACACATATGTTGTATTTTTGTATGAACAAACCCATCTTGAAAAGTGTTTTTAATCCAACAAAAACATTCTTTAAAATGGCTTTAAACTAAAAACATAGTCTGGATTTTTTTTTCTGAAAGAAATCATTGTCTGAAAAAAAAATCACTGCTTATTAAATTCATCTAAGACATTATTATAGGATTTTTACTGTGCTGTTTTTAAGGAAGCTTTAGAAATTTAATAAACGGACTATGAAAGAATGAAAACAAATTACCACTTATCAATGGTACTATACCTTTAAGCTGTGCAGCAAACTGTGGCCTTACTGATGGTTTTGGAATTTAATAATTGTGGTAAGCAAACTTTCTTGATTGAAATTGAAATTGAAAAGAATTCATCATGTATCATTCTCCATCCTTAGAGTTTTTACAACTACAGAAAGTCCACTAGCAACTGTTGTTTTTTCAATATAATGTAAAAAAAAAATGAGGCTTATGGATAACTTCTGGTATGCTCAATTTTCAAAGGTCAGAATATCTAGTCATTTAAAAATATAAAATTCAGATTATATCTTTCAAAATAATTGTCCATAGAGTTGACATTTGCAATACAGTACAGATAATTCACATTAAGTTTCACAATGTCAGTTTACTAAAATTGAATCATTATGTAGGCTGCATTGATTAAAGAATATGCAGGCTGGGACAAAAGTCAGGTTATAGTTGTTCATATGAAAAATAATTCCATCACTAATAAATAATATAATAGGAATAAACTCTATTTCATGTGCTCACAGCTGTAAACCTACCCTTGTCCCACCCTGTAAATCTCAGCACAATCACCAAGCTTTCATCATGGAATCTCCATTCTGCTAAACCTAATGGTCAGCCTGGACCCCTAATCATACTGAGCCATCAGGGGCATTTATTTGCAGTTGCTCTTTCCTCCTCCTTCACTGTTTTCTTCCTTTTGCTTCTAGAAGAGCACACTCTCTGTAAATGTTCTTCCTACCTAAGCTCTCCTTTTCAGTCTTCTCTGATGCATTCTCATTTTTGTCCTTGGAATTACTGAGTGCTCAGTGTTTGAAACTCTTTTATGTCAGTACTCGCTCCTTTAATGATCTATTTCAGTCTCATGGCGTTTAAATGCCATCTATACACTAACAATTCTCAACTTATATTTCCCCTAAACATGATACATGTGTCATGTATCTGTGTATTCCAATTGCTTACTGAACATTTCCTTTTGGTGACTAATACCTGAAAATATTCAAAAGTGAACTTTTAATTTCAACTGTGCAATATTCTTCTGTAGCAATCTTCTCATTTTTAATTTATGATAACTCTATCTTGGAAATGCTTAAATTCAAAATTTTAGAGTTATCCTTAACTTACCTTTCCCATAGAAATTTCACATTCCATCCATTCATCAGTCATTTTGACGCACCCATATATCTGAAGTCCTATTATGTACTATTATCTATGTCTGGTCTAGCTCTTCATCATCTTTTGGCTGTGCTATTGCTCTACCCTCATAATTGTTTTTATGACTTTTACCATGGGAAATTCTGTTTTCTACACAGAAGGCTTAGTGATCTTTTTAAATATATTTAAATTCTGCCATTCTCAAAATCTCCAACAATTCCCCATTTTCCTCAAAGCGAAAGCTAATAATATCCTAACAATGGTGTGCAAATTACTGGCTCCCATTGCTTCTTTGACTCATTTACTACATCTCTCTCTGAGTATTAGCTACACTGACCTCTTTGATGGTTCTTAAACTTACCAAGTGTGGTCCTTGTCTGAAGCTTTGTACTTGCTGTTCCATCAACTTCCCAAGATATTCTCTTGGCTCATTTCCTCTTTTTGCTCAAAAATTATTTTCTCAGTGATGTGTCTGCAATGATTGTGTATAAAAATTGCATTCTTCTTCTACCTTTTTCACTCCCCATGTTCTTTTTTGAGCTTCTTTCTTTTTCCATAATAGAATGTATCACCTTCTAAATTGCAACACAAGTAATTATTTAGCTTGATTTTTTTACAAAGAAGGCAGAGATTTTTTTTTTTAATAGCATGGACTGTTGTATCTCTATGACATAGGATGTTCTTTGGCAAATAATAATTAACAAATAAATACAAATTAAATATGGTCAATGGATTTTATTGGTATGTATGATTATGATTTTAAGATCATAAACAAAATACTATTAAAATGGTTCAAGTAAACAGGGAAAAGTTTTTAAAAAGGAGGAAAAGGTATCTTAATATTCAGTATCTGCGAATTTAGAAAATTGTTAATTACAGAGCATAAATAGAGAGACAGCATTAGAAAGGAAGACTGTCACCCATTTTAATAAGAGAACGGTAAAAAGGGGTGTTTCTGAATTCATATAGGCTTACAGATTTAGTGGCTCAATGTTAAAGCGATTTTTCATATGAAAGTTTTTGTTGTTCTCTCTCCTTTGACAATGTAAGCATACCCTAGAATAAGCTGGGAATTGCAAAATCAAATATTTGAATAAATTGTAAAATAATTGAAATAGTTGTAGGGAACCGAGAAGAGCTGAATAGGCAAAAGTAGAGTTATTGAAAAGTATACAGTGAGGTCCATGATACAGGGCAGATTGGTATGTAATACAATTAAATCAGTCTACCACCTTCCTCTATCCTCTGTAAAAATACTGAATGTCTGGAACTCTAGCTTACTTGTAGTAGGATTTTATTAGGAAGATACCAATAAGAATATAATGAGAATATCAGTAAAATGGTAGATGTCTCAATAAAATGATAGTCAATGAATTCACCAGAGAAATTGCAGAGAAGGGAACATCAGTCAAAAGCAGGCAAGCAGGTGAGAAAGAAATGTAATAGCACAAGGAGACTAGAAACTATTTGCACTTTTCATAAGGTTAGCAGTTTGGAGTGATGACTGTGGGATGGTAGTCCATGCAGAGAAGACATGAGCAGATCTAGGAGATAATAATCCTTGTTGTAGGACGGATTCCGTAGGTCAGGTCTACAGCTTGGGGTGGAGAGAGAGGCTGTGATCCAGGTTTCAAGATCTTTAATTGTTGCTATTAGTAAATCTTTAAAGAGCTTATTATTTATAGATAAAATATTTTAAAAAGTAAAGAGTAGCATAACTAAATGACATGCATCCAACAGGATAGTTTTGCTTGATTGCTCTGTTTAATTTTCTTTCTAAAGAAAATAGTAATCAAATTGTTTGACTGGGGTTTGGGGGTGAGGGTAAGAGTGAGTGAAGGACAAGGAACTAATCACCAAAATCTGAGATGCATTTGTGTGGTGAATCCTCCTTTTGTGGAGACTCTTGGGGAAGCAAAGTCCTTATGAAAACTAAATCTCATTTTAAGGAAAGAAAGGTTAGAAAAATATGTGATTTTATGCTTCATTAATAAAAAACTTTTTAAAAGGACATAATGGAAAGAAAGGGAGACTAAAGATTTTGGTCAGTAAAAAAGAAGAATACAGTAATTGGAGACGACAGGAGAGAGTATCAGATGACCAAATGGAGAGCGGGCTTGAAATCTGTGTAAAGATGAAGGAAATAGCAGAAGAGCCCTTGACTATTTAGTTGTTTGTCAGGCTGATGCATGTCAGTGTCGACTGGATAGTATAAGCAGTCAGGCTAATCTGAATTCAGCTGCAGCTAAAATCTCATTTCCCCTGGATCCTCGGGGACGGAGGCCAGCAGGGTGTGAAGAGTGGCTCTGGTGGCTGTTCAGCCAGTCAGGACTGATGGGGGTTTGGAGTTTTGCTTTGTGCTCTGCCTTACTGTTTTGGCGATGCATTTTCCTAAATATCTAAAAAATCTTATTGAAGTGTTGGATACATGGAACAGACTGACAGAGGTCAGCGGGAAGGGGAATGGGTGTGGGGGGGAGGGAGACTGGATGAAAGAAGGTGAAAAGGTTAGACAAAGGACATAGATGCATAGCCCATGGTCACAGACAACAGTGTGGCGATGGCCGGAGGGAGGGCAGACGGGCTGGGCGGAGGTGAGTGCAGGGGGAGAACATGAGTGACATCTGTACTAGTGTCAACAATAAATTGACCAAAGAAAAAATAGAACTTACATTGTTTTCAAAGTGTTGGAGTGGCGATAAAACCCTGTGTACCCGCTCTCAGTTTTTAGCTATGCCTGATAAAATGGCCTTAAACTCACACACACAAAAGGGATAATCAAGTTGCAAAACACCAAACCCAAAGGCATGAAAAACCTAAAAGCATGAATAATGTCTACCTTACCCTTTTATTTTACAGGGGAAATATGAAAGGACAACGTTGGGGGAAGAATTGTATGCACAGATATACCAGGTCCTAATGATGCCGTTGTAATACTCTAGTTATTATTTAACGGGAAAGGAGGGAAGGGAAGGCTAAATAATATAGGCTTGCCATTTAGCCAGCTTTGCCAAAAAGCTGCATTTAACACTCTCCAAGTCTGTTCTCTGCTGATGGATGGGGAGGGACTGGACAATAGACACGTTCCCAGTAAGGTCTCAGTGACTGCAAAGGTGCCTTCTTGTCAATCACAGCTGGAAAGCCAGTCAGTGGCCAGAATCAGCGTTTTCACTGCCAGCCCAGGGAACCTGATATTTAAACTTCTGAACAAAGGAGCCAGCCACACTCTCTGGCTTCTCTCTCTCTGGTCGCCCTCTTCCTGGCTCTACTGTGGCAGAGGATATGCTCCCCTGTGCCTAAGTGGCCCATTGCCATGTGGGACTCCACACAATGGATTGATGGACTGTCATTAGGTTGGATGCTGTACCGCACTCGGCTGCAACATGGAATGGCAGCTCTGGACACCGGTCCTGCTTTTGGCTCTGCTGAACCTACAGCTGCCCCTCTTTTGGGACTGGCTTAAGGGGAATGGAACTTTATTACCCGAGGAATGTAGCTCCTTGCAAATAAAGCCTTTGTCCGCATCTCATCCTCCCATAGAGGCTTCTGAAAACTCTTATTTCACAGCAGTACCCCAAGAACCTCACTTTCACAAGCAACAGAGGGATTTTATCCTCCGGTAACACCGTTTATGTTGCAACCCAAAAAGCATTTGTTGGTCTGTAGATAATTACTTTTGCGAAAAATGCTTATCAAAATGCGCACAAAATAAACCCCCATATATGCACATGTACATATACAATATTTTTTCGATTTAATGACCTTTGACATTTTTGTTAATATTACAGGACAATTATTATGAAGAATTGCAGTCAGTATGGGTTTGTTTGGTGTTTTCTCCTTGTTAGATTCAGGTTCTGCGTCTTTGGCAGGAACACAGACGCAACGGTGTGTTAGTCTTACTGCACCCTATCAGGTAGTGTGGAATTCTGTTTTATTCTCTAAATAGGATGTTATTTTTTATCACTCGATTATGGTGATGTTGGCTAGTCTGCTACTGTACACTGTGGAGTTATTCTTTCCCCCATTGTAATTAATAAGCACCTTGTGGCATTGTATTTTTAAACTATATAAATATTTTGTTCTTCATCAATGCCCGTACTTAATACCTTATCTAAGGGAGTCTCATAGTGCCCCACTTTGTTGAAACATTTTAGTTCATTGCTATCATTATTTACTTTTATGTTCAAAATTTCCTGTATTTGGCCAGGGTGAGCACCTTCAAGGTGGCTTCTGTGTCCTTCTAACATGTTCTCTTTCTTCCTAGAGTACCTACCCTCTTGCTTTCTTGCACAAGTCTTTCCTGAAACATTTGATCCTTTCTTACTCTTTCCCTGGAATCATCAATTTCTCCCAGGGGTCCTAGTTCCTTCTAGTGGAGAATGTTATTTAGGGGCCCAAATCTGGGCAATAGATTGACAGATTATTATAGAGTGTTTCTGGTTTGAAGTCCTCTCAATAAATAGAGTCAAGAAGTATATGTATGTGCATACACGTGAGTGCACGCACACACACACACACGGGCATTTACACATTAATTTACGTCTACATTTATTTTATCTATTTATATATTGATAATGATGTCTTACAATACAGCTCTAGAGTTTATTCTTCTTTTCTCTCTCTACATATATGAGACTCTCTTCTCCAGCAGAAGGAGACCAGATTGCTTTATTTTATTTGAATATAATTCAGTAATTTGAATATAATTATTTACTTACCAAACTCTGTCTAAAACCAACCTCCTTACCAATGCATGTTTCTATCCCTGCAAGAATGCTCTCTTCACCACACTTGGGCTTTGACTACCCAGGTCCATAGTGTCCCTACCTATGGACACCCTCATGTGGCTCTGAAAGCCTGCCTGCACCCACATGCCTTTCTCACCTTGTTCTGGCTCTGACTTCCCACACTAGACCGATCTCATCAGTATATATATGTGCTCTGACACCCAATGCTGGCTGACCTCCTGTGCCTATGGCTCTTAACCCAGCTTGTTCTTGGATCCCTCACACTGGATAGCACCAGACACAAGCTTACCTTGTGTTATCCCAAATCTAGTGGTTTTAGGACTTTGTTGTTCAAAAAGAGAAGGGGGTGGAAAAAGAGAAAAATAAATAGAATTTAGTATTTATATAGACAGGAAAAGATACATTCATTCACGTTAAAACATGCTTGATTGACAACTCAATATATGTAACTTCCTGAGATATATGAATTTTATCTGTAAAGAAAAACTTTTATAAAAAGAAATGAATATCTAATATTGAACTTTAAGAACTGATAAATTGATAAAATAATTTTTACTCCAACCAATATATTCCTTTTGAAGGGAACGTTGTTAGATGGTGCATTTTGGTAACTTTCAGATTTCCTTGACACAAAATGCTTCAGTCAGCCATCTATTCTTCTTACCTAAAATATGGTTCTGAATAGAAGTCATATTTAAGACCAAGGAGTTTGGTGAAATAGGAATTACATACATAAAAGAAGTAAAATACAAATTTAAATTACAATTGCCTATACGATTCCAAATAACTATCCTGACTTATGGGCACTGTTCTAAACAGTTTACATGTACTAATACAATTTGTATAACAATTGTAGGAGATAGGTTATACAAGGGAGGTTACTGAGGCAGAGATGTTATGAAAATTACTCTCGAAAGTTGTGCAAGTGGGTGGCAGCATTGTTTCCCAAGCCTAGGCACCCTTCATGGGTCACCCACAATATAATACAGCCTTTTGTTAATGCAACAAATATAGTCATTGTTTTGTGCTGGATCAGAAGTCTCTCTGATATCCCAGCAACTTTTTATATTAGCAAAGCAAGTCCCAGGAACCTATTGGAATTGCCCTATGTGGTAGTGTTTGTTATCAAACTTTAGCGTTTTCACCCTTGAATCATCAAAAGTGCACTTATCTGTGAACAGAGAAAATAGACCTTTACTCTTATCTGTCCTTTTAAGGCAATGAATGCGATAAGATTTCTTTTTGCTAGTGCAGCTTGCTTATTTCTGACTTTTATTTTCTTTTTATAGAATGAGTTAAAACTTGGCAGTTTTTGTCCCCACTGACAACATAGCTAATTCTACTACTCTTCTCTCCCGTAGGAAGGTGTATAAATAACAGTGTGTCAATAAACAATTCCTTTCTAGGTGAAGCTCCTTGTTTAAATTACTTTTGGATACTTTATTCTCCAAAAGTCTTTATTTTGAACTTAATCAGGAAATATTTATTATCACTAAAATATAAAAGAGAATGATAATTGATGTTTTCATGAGATAGATTTTTCCCTTTAAATGCTCTTAAGGACTTCAAGTCTATGTTAAATAATATTTGAGTAGAAAATGCGTGTAAAGGACAAGAATGTATTTTCTTTTAATTTGTTATGTTGCAGCATTCTTGAGAGTTTTTAACATCTCCATCTATCTTTATTGAATGTAACGCCTATCATCACCACCAAAGTGCATTATGAACCCCCACTTCTGCACAGTAGTAAGCTGTGTAGTCCCGGTGTTTAAGATAGTGTGATAACATCTCTTAAAAGGATAATACATCTTTTTCTATAGTGCATCTCGTCAGAGTATCTCAAAGCAATTAAAAATAAATGGAAAAATACTGTTCTCAGGAAAATTTGTTTCACAGTTAGAAACTGTTAAATCCATTTCACAGTTGGAAATATTGGCAAGAGAATGAGATTAGATAATTCTTAAAAGTTGACATTTCTCCAAGAACAGTTCATGCATTCTATAGACATCTGCATGTTCTAATCACTAAGTAATCCCTCCTTTCTTTTTTATATAATTCAATCAATGAATGATGTTTTCACAAACGATTCTACAGTGCAGTACAAATTTAGGAATGCCAGAGCAGTGTAATATATTAAACTGAATCTTGGTCTAAGATTTCAGAGAACAAGTTTCTAAAAATAAAAACAAATGTATTTTAAAATGTTGTCGATAAATTGAGTTTCTAAGAGATCTAAGAATAGTTTCTTAAAATAAAATGTTATTTCTTTGTATGTAAATTTTCATATTTTTAATATATTTTTATTAATTTCAGAGAGGAAGGGAGAGGGAGAGAGAAACATCAATGAGAAATAATCATTCATCGGCTGTTTCCTGCATGTCCCTATTGGTGAGTGATTCCACAACTTGGGCATGTGCCCTGGCCAGGAATTGAATCATGACCTCCTAGGTCATAGGTCAACATTCAACCACTGAGCCACACCGGCCTGGCATACATTTGTATATTTTAATCATTATATAATATCCAAAAGTTGGTATGAGAGTTACTTGGAGTGGAATCATCCATATAATCACAGTACCTGGCGACCAACAGCACCAGCATGTCAGATCTTTGTATGGTTCTCACAAGTATAATTTTCACAGCCTAACTATTCTAGACTTGTCTATGTTCCCAAACCTGTTTGAAAGGACATTGAGCCAAGTTAAAAGAAAGGAAAGGAAGAAAGGTCAGTTGTGTAATTTCAATAAGATGATTTGTGTATGGAAAGAAATAAAAGATCAGTAGGAAAAATAACTCTGTAATATTCTCACTAACATATCTTTTGCAAGTGTAGTAATATAGTGAGTCATCAAAAATAAGGCAAGGTCAGTGATGTCCCTTCTCTTGAGCAAGAAACTCCTAAAGCAAGCCCTTGCAGAAAAGCAAAGAAAACAAAACAGCAAGACTGTTAGAATCAACACCATCAAAGCCCTAGAAACTAATCAAAAGCTTGCCACAACCTGGGGAGCATTTCCTCAGGAGGAAAAAGAAAACACACTAATTTCATTAAGAAGAGTGAGCTTTGTGGTGTTTTAACTTACTTTACATCCATGCTGTGCTCCCCAGCTCAGTGGTAGCCCTGAAAATAAACAGCGCATGTTCCCAGGGCTGGTCCAGGAAGAAAAAGAATGGTACTCATTCACAAATTGTTCTTACTTGATCTGTCTAGTCTAGCGGCTGCCTGGAGACCCACTTAACGGCTTCGCCTTTTCACCTGACTGGAACTTGCCTTTTGCCAAAGCTTCTCTTCAGGAACACTTGTTTAAAATGTTCCTAGATAAATGTTTTAGTCACTGCCACTTGGGCTATGGTGAATAGTTGTAGCAAGTAATAAACTAACCGCAAAGTTTGGAAGGGAAGGCAGGAGAGTGGATGCTTTGGGGAATAAGGTCTCTGAAAAGCTCTGACATACTCCTGGGAAACAAGGACTTCGCACAAAGAAAAGCCCTGAGAAGCCCTGTCCTCTGACATCTGGGTGACCTTGAGATTCCACACAAGCAGAAAGTAACAGCTAAGGTAGGGTTGTCAGCTTCTTGGCCCAGTTTAAAAGGCATGCCCTAACACACCCAGAATCCCTCTGCAAACCTATGCACAGAAAAAATATTTTTTTGGCTCCAAGCATTTAAAGAAAACTCTTTCCAATCATTAGACAATAAGCTAACAGAAAAAGACTTTAGTGGGCACACATGAGAAAGAATACATATTTTACAAAATTAAGTCAGAGAAGGAATCACACAAACAAACAAGGAATACAAGTAGCACAATAAACTCTTCAGAAGAGAGAAAATCTATTTTCCAGATTTGCCATATTATGATATTCAAAAGGTCCAGAATTCAACAAATAATTATGAGATATACAAAGAAATTTAAAAAAAGGTATGGCCCAGACACAAGAAAAACAGTGCTCAAACCAAATTGTTTATTAGACAAACACTTTATATCACCTATTTCAATATATTTAAAGAACTAAAATAAACCTTGTCTACAGTACTAAAGAAAAAAGTGTTAAAATGTTGTCTCTCCAAATATGGAATATAATAGTGACCCTCTCACGACTGCCATTGCTACAATGTTAGTTCAAGCCATCATTACCATTCCCTTCAGCTATTTTCTCCAGCTCTCCACATGATATACCCACCTCCGCTTTCTCTCTTACAGTCTCTAAGAAACACCTGAGAGATAGTTTTTATTTAAAAAAATTATGCCATGTTATGGCATTCCATTGATATGATAGCAGCTGAATAAAAGGATAATGTAAGACTAGAGAAAAGCCCTAATTTGATGTTTCTTTCTTAAATTTGACAGTCGTATAGTTTACAAATCTTTAAATTCTGTTACTACTCTCATTTCAATCATAACTATACAAGGATATAAAACACATAATTAACAAAATAGGAAATTATCTTGGTGTAACACTGTGGTGATAGGAATACTGTTAAGCACCAGTACATGTCAAAGATAAATGTCCAGGCTATTCTTTTGTTACTTCAATATGACCAGCAATTTTAGCGGGGGACTGGCTTGGTATTAAAAAGCCTTCTAGCATTAAATAATGTGCCTGAAAAGCAACAGAAAATATGTTTAAAAAAACTGTCCTACAAATATTTTTAAACCTGTTACAAGGCAAATTATACTTTTACTTTTTTAGGAGTACTCTGGTAAAATGAAAATATTCTAAATATTGTAATAATTTTAGTCACACTAACCTACCAAGGTCATTGTAAGACTAAAGAAAAAAATCAGAAGCAAAGCAATGTTTGAAAAACATGGGAGTCGCCTTTGAGTGTGGCAGTGCTAGAAGCAAAGCCATGGAGCTTTACAAGTGGTCTCAGTGTCTTTGGGAAAAATAGAGAAAAAGAGATCGGTCACTGAAAAGAGCTTTGTAACTTCTCAAATCTTGAAAGGACTGCCTTATCTCTAAATTTCTTTTGGCAATTAAAGTCACTTTCCTGTGCCTACTTAGAATTCCCAAATCTGATATTTCTTTTCAGGGCTGATTTTTCTCAGAATAAAATTGGGGCAGTAGACTTATTTTAACCCAAGTACTAGTAACATTAAAGTACATTTTAGGACTCAAAGTTTGCAGAGGTACAACCCCACTAGAAAATGTGTGGTCTGACTTCACCTGTACTATGCATGGTTGAGGCTCTTAAATCCCTGGCACCTCACCCTGCCCTTTGGCTGGCAGACTTTGACAATGTCAAGAGTCTATTTATATTATATTTTTGTTTTATAATATATCATCTGTACTCACCACCCTAAGTCAAGTCTCTTTTTGTCACCATTTATCTCCCATGTTCCCTCTTCTACCTCCCCACACGGCCATTTCCCACTGGTAATCACCATACTGTTGTCTGTGCCTATCAGTTTTTTGTTTTGTTTTTGCTTAATCCACTTTGAGTTTATTCTTATGTATAGTGTAAGAAGGTGGTCTAGTTTAATTTTTCTGTTCAATTTTCTCAATACCATTTATTGAATAGGCTGTCTTTACACTATTGTATGATCCTGCTCCCTTTGTCAAATCTTAATTGACTATAAAGACATGGATTTATTTCTGGGATCTCTATTTGTTCCATTGCTCTATATGCCTGTTCCTATGTCAGTACCATGCTGTTCTGATTATTATGGCCTTGTGGTATAGTCTTTTACCAGGTGGCATGATTCCTCCAAGATTTAATGATATGTAAGCATTCTAATGCAGCAAATAAATAATAAAAGCATTTTCTAATTTAGAAAGTGTTATATTCTATTTGTTGTACGTAACCATGAATTTGTTATGCATACAATTTTACATAAATTAGTGTGCTTATTGGATTAATGTCACTCACTCACAGAGGCTACCATCTCTCAGTCTGAGAATTATTCCTTAAGATTTTACTTTGTCCCTATTATGTAACCCAGCACTATAAAAAGCTGATACATAAATAAATATGAATATTCAGTCCATCTTATTTTCTATAAGTGGTATATGTATATGTTTTTCTGTTAAATTTGTATCATTGTCCTTAATTAAGCAGATAAATCATTCCAGCTTTTAAATTTGGTGCAAGTCACAGCATTCTTGAATCTTTTCTCAGTTTAAAAAGATTGTGCCAATGAAAATGACAAACATCTATTTTTCAAACTGTGCTTCCATCTGGTATTCCAAATCCTTCTAATTGAGAGCATAACTTCAATTCTTCCTGGGAAAACTCTTCATTATGTAAGACTATAGGCCCGGTGCATGAAAATTGGTGCACTGGTGGTAAGGGGGGTCCTTCAGCCCAGCCTGCACCCTCTCACACTCTAGGACGCCTTGCTCCTTACCACCTGCATGCAACAGAGGCAGGAGAGGCTCCCACCACCACCTCTGTGCTCGCCAGCCATGAGCCTGGCTTCTGGCTGAGCGGTACTCCCCTTGTGGGAGCACACTGACCACCAGGAGGCAGCTTCTGCATTGAGCATCTGCCCCCTGGTAGTCAGTACGTGTCATAGTTACAGGTCGTTTTGCCATTTGGTCGATTTGCATATAAGGGTTTTATTATATAGGACTAGAGGCCTGGTGCACGAAATTTATGCACAGGGGTGTGTGTCCCTCAGCCCAACTTGCACCCTCTCCAATCTGGCACACCCCTCTCACAATCCAGGACTGCTGACTCTCAACCACTCGCCTGCCTGCCTGCCTGCCTTATTGCCCCTAACTGCTTATGCCTGCCAGCCTGATAACCCCATAACCACTCTCCTGCCAGCCTGGTCACCCCCAACTGCTCTACCCTGCAGGCCTGGTCCCCCCCAAATGTTCTCCCCTGCTAGCCATCTTGTGGTGGCCATCTTTGACAAAATGGGGGTGGCCATCTTGTGAGTTGGAGTGACGGTCAATTTGCATATTACTCTTTTATTAGACTGGATTATATGCATAAGTAGAACTGACATTGAGAACTGCATATTTTGTAAGTGTAGTAGCTGCTCATTTGAAAATTCAAATTTGTTTATACAAAACGATTTCTTTGTATTACGTCTCTAAGAATGTATATGATGGAAATATGGAGCCACAGCTTACTGACCTTGATTATGTTAAACTAGCCTCTTTCATGATTTAAGTAACAAGGTTATTCTCATATGAAGAACTTTTGAATATTATTAAGAAATATTTGAAATGCCTAAAAGGCATTCTAAATATTTCCCAAACCTGATGGCAACAGGGTGAACTAGTTCCATTCCTGCCACTTTGAAAATATAACATAATAATTTTAACACATTCAAAAGAATAGGTTTTGGAAATTGATTGAGGTAGATTCTTGAAAAAAAAACACAATGGAATAAATTTTCCTCATAACTCTATGTTCAGGAAATAATATTTTATATGCAATATTTTTAGAGAAAGAACTTACTGTTTTTGACCCACACTGGTCACAAGCATGTGAATTTATATTATATTATGCACATTTACAGATTTTAATTATCTTGTTTCAATCAGTGATAACTGCTAGTTGTTCATCAGTAGCTTTTTTTCTGAGTGTTAGCTAAGTGGATGGTCATCAAACTATATTGACACTTCCTAAGTTTCAGTGCCATTTAAGTTCTCTACTCAATAGGATATGAGATTCTGAAACAAGGCATGCTGCTTCAAGATCATGGACTTAAAGGAATATGGATGTTCTCCATTGCTGTTATGTCTCACTGCTTGAGTGATAACTGTAGCTTACACCTGGGAGCCCAAGATAGAAGCCAACCACTCCATCAGCCTTGAACTGTCACTTTCAGACTCACTCTTCCATGAGACACAGAGATAAACTTCTCTCTGTGTAAGTCATTACATTCTGGTGTCTTATTTTTCTAGAAACACAACTTAGTACTCTAATAAAACAAAACCCTCATATTATCTCTAACATAGCTTATAGCTGACAGTAAGCTATTATAGATGCTTTCATTTGTACATTAGAAATGTTAAGAGTGAGTTATTTAAAAAAATAAGTTACTTGTATTATAAGATTTTAAAAAAATATAATTTTATAATTTTCAATTGAATAATGGTTTTCATTATGATTATGTTTTATAGTTACCTCATTTTCTATAAAATAATATTGCTTTTTCTTTCAGGATGGCAATGTGAAATTTTCATACTTAGATTTTCTTGGAGTAATAATTGGGTCAACCTATATAACATTATTGAATAAATAACCATATTGATTATACACAGGTATTGCAAACATTATGGAGATGGCATGCAAGAAGAATTTTTAAAATACTAAAATTTTCTACTGAAGAGTTGGAAAGAATAAGATCCATATTCTCTGGCACGGCTGTGTGACTCTGAACAACTTACTTAGACCTTACCCTCTGTCACTCAGTTCACTCTGTGGGAAATATTCTTTGATTATTGTGCAGTGGGTAGGTATAATAATCATTTCAATTCAATAAGATTGTAATGTGGAAAATTAGATGTTTTGATGTTGCAAAAAATAATTTATGAATAATGAGCATTCATATGGCATGGTGTAGAATGATGTGTTCTGATGAGTGAAATTCCCCATAAATTCAGATTCTATTATTTATGTAATAAAACCACCTATGAAAAACTTTCCATTATACAGAGCCTTAAAAGTACAAAATCATCTTTCATATTTACATCAATTGTCAATAAATCATCCCTATAAATACAACATTTAGTTAGAAAATTATGAAGTACAATTTCAGTGGACTTTGAAAAAAATCTTTAAATAACAAAGTCATAACTTGCTGTTTATTACTCCTAAAGAGAATAAAATTGTAGAAAGAAATATAAACTTTCACCAACATTTTATTAAGAAATGTAAAAAATAAAGGCATTCTATAGAAATTAAAAAACTGACTTTAATATATAATCAAGATCATTTTGAAGCTGATTGCTGTCACTTGAATATAGGTGTTAAAAAATGAGAATCAAATAACTAAAATAGTTTCAGAATTTTGGTACACTAAGGTTAAAAAAAAATCCTTGAATAGTTCTTAAGAAATGACAGATAATTAGGTAAACTTAATGGTTACTTTAGCTGACATGCATTGTTGAAAAAGATACCCTACCTCTAACTATAGGTTTCTTATTATTTGATTCCTGATTAATTGATTAGGTTATATGACTTTATAAGCACATATCTTTTGCTTTAATATTTGAGACAAAGTTAATACAGTTCTGATTTTTGGACTTCGGTGTAGTCTACAACTGTCCTTACTTATACATAGGACTTCTGGTTGTATTACAACAATAATTATTTGATTGATGCTGGCTTGGACAGGTATTGGTTAAGTCAGGCATCATTGTACATCATATGCATTTTTACCTTCAATAAAATGTTAATATTTTTACATTTCTCAATTTCTTGATTTCATTTACTGAGTTTCCCAATTCTGCCTACTGTTTTATTTAACAACTTAATAAAACTTGTGAGGTTTTTCCTTTGGATAGGCTTTAGGGAATAATTTCTTTGTTCCATTTCCTAAAGAAAAGCTTTATGATCCAATAAGAATTATTGCTAACCTGCATTCATTCTTCAGGGAAGAGCATATGACTTGGTTTAATATGGAATTTAATTATAGCTAGCATTAATATGTGATGACCACCAAGAGAATAAATAGTTGGGAAAAAATAACAGAGGAACATTTCATTCACCTTAAAGTAAAGTAATATGTCTGCTGAAAGTAGCTGCCTAGCTACGGTTCCTATGCCTTTTTCTTCTTTTAATCCCCTAGGATAATGCTGATTTTTTTCCCCCACCCATCCTCACTTGCTCTAGTTTTATCTTATTATTTCCTAGACCAATTTCTCCATTCCTTTTTTTACACCTTGAAAATGTGTCTTTGAGAATTCAAACTCTAGTTTGATATAGCATTTAGGTCACTATTCTAAGTTATATTGAATTTAATCACAAGGTCACTTGAACCAAGTAGCTTTGCTATTTCTAATCTACTAACTGCACATTTTCTCTGAGATTGGATAGGACCAGTCCTGTTAGGATTTCTGACACTGAAGGTCAATAATTCTTCATTTCATCCATAATTTTATATTTTATTGTCCTACACCTCTCAAAAGTTTCACAGTTTTTGTGGAGAAAATGAAATATCCTATCACTAAAGTAGATTGCTATTTTTTTTTTGTCTTTTTTATGTTATCATGGAACTTACAATTCTTTCCTCCTCACTCTCTGGTGTTCCACTTGCTGGCATGTATTTATCTTTATATCTAACTTTTGTATATTTAATATTATATATATGTATATAAATGGCACATTCATCTCAATGCAGTTATAATTTTTCATTTGAAAAAATGCAATTTAATTAATTGGGTTTCAATGCTTTAAAATAGTTAAGATTATAAGTAATTTGTCTAATGTGCTTTTATTATGTACTTTTAATGTTTTAAAGATATTAATCAATGTAATTTTATACAATATTTTAGATAATTCTATGAAAATATACGTAAACATAAGTAAAAATAATAAATAATTTTTAAGGTTATACATTGGATAACTGAAAGTATTTAGTTTCTAAAATATATCTTAAACAAATGCAGAAGTATTTTATAATATTAATTTAGAAAATTAATTATTAACAGTAAAAGTTAGGATGGCAGAGCTCCCTATTCTATAGTTAGCCACTATTTTCTGTGACTTTGAGCAAATCATTAGGTTTAATAATAATTTATAATATATGCAGAGAATTTTATAGTTTACAATTCTTTCAAACATTACATTAGGTCCCTACAACATACTAATCAGGAAAGAGAAAATTTAGATTTTAGAAATTAAATATGCATTATAAAACATTTTATTAGCAAAACATTCAATAGAATTCAGCTATGTTTTCTCATAAAATGTATTTTCAATTCAATGCTGCTCCTTATAAATAAAATCAGTGACTGCTTCCCAACATATAAAAAAATGCTATTAATTAAAAGTAAGTAACTACCCCATAATGTTTTTATATAAAAATGTAAAATAACAAATATAGAATAGACTTTAAAATTATGGAACAATTACATCATTTTATGTTTAATATTTGATTATTTTTAAAGCAAATTGTCTAAATATATAAATTAAAGACAGATATTGTCAAAGTAAATTAAACATATGACTCAACTATATGCCATGTACAAGGAACTTACTTAAAATATAATGATATAGGCAAATTGAAACTAAAGGAATAGGAAAAATATACCATAGAAACAAGATAAAAGGAAAACAGGAGTGGCTAAATTGATATTGGATAAACTAGATACTGAGCAAATAAAATGCCAGAGACAAAAATAGATATTATATAATGATAAAAGGGTAAATTCATGAAGAAAACATGGAAAGCCTAAATGAATCAGCACCAGACAACAGTACTACAAAATATGTGATCAAAAACTGATCGAACTGAAAGAAGAAATGTACAAATAATCAAATTTGTAGACATCAACACCCCTCTGTGAACAGTTGACCGAACAGCTAGATAAAAAATCAATATGAGTATATAAGAACTCAGTAACACCACCAAACAAAGAGGATCTAATTGATGTTAAAGAATATTAATTGTCATTTAAAGAACATTCCAATAGAACACACATTTATTTTAAGTACTTATGGGACATATACCAATATAGACCATATAGACCATAGAAGAAACCTCAACACAAGTAAAACATAAAATTTAATAAAATCATGCAGCATGTGTAGTCCCATCACAATGGAAACAAGGAAATATCGGAACACGTGGAAGCTAAATAATACATGTATAGATGGCCTATGGATCAAAGAGAAAGTTTCAGTGATACAAATAATCCATTGAAGTAAATAAAAATGAGAATACAGCAAAACAAATCTGTGGAACTTAGCTTAACAAGTGCTGACAGGGAAATTTATAGCACTGAATGCTTACATTAAAAAAGAATAACATCAATAATTGAAGCTCCCACCTCAACAACATACAAAAAGAGCAGCACAATAAACCCAAATCAAGCAGAAAGAAGAAAAACAGTAAAGAACTGTAATTCAAAACAGAAATATAATAAAGTCAATAAAACAAAGAGTTATGTATTTGAAGATATAAAATTAAAAAACCTTTAGAAAGATTGACAAAGAAAAAAAAAAGATTAGACAATCTCCACTCTCAGGAATGAAGTTGTGTATTACTATACACCCTGCATACCTGACAAGGATATGGGAATATTACAAACAACGCTACACACAGGAATTGTACAAATTAGATAAAATGAGACAATTCCTTACACAACACCAGCTACCACAATTCATTCAATAGGAAATTGATACTATGAGTAGCTCCACAACATTTAAATAAATGGAGTCTTTAATTAAAACACCGCAAAGCAGAAATCACAAGGCCCATCTGGTTTTACAAGAGATAATGAACAAATATTTAAAGAATTAAGACTGATTTTATACAATCTCTTTCAGAACGTAGATGAAGTATTCCCTACTGTCTTTTCTTTCCTTTTTAATCCTCACCAGAGGATATGCTTATTGACTTGAGAGAGAGAGGGGATGGGAGAGAGAGAGAAACATCGATGTAAGAGAAACACCAATTGGTTGCTTTCCATAAGTGCCCTGACCATGGATTGAACCTGCAACCTTTTGCTATATGGGAGGATGCCTCACCAACTAAGCCACATGGTTCAGGCTTATTTCCTATTTTATATTTGATCCTAACACAAACCTGTTACCAAAACCAAACAAAACACTGCAAAACTCAAACCAAAGAACTTACATTTCAATATTAAACTAAAGTAGAAATCAATAGCAAATAGTTTACAGTCTCCAAATATTTGGAAGTTTAAAAATAAATTTCTAAAATCTACCTCTATTGTGTCTCTTTATAATAGTGTATGGAGAAAATTCTAAGAAATATACAATAATTATAGTAAAAATAATAAGTACATTTTATAATTATTCTAGAGACCCGAAGCATAAAATTCGTGCAAGGGTAGGCCCTCGCAGACACTCCGGCTACTGCCTCGGCCTTCCCAGCCCTGGCTTCGTCCAGAAGGTCATCCAGAAAGTCATCAGAAGGTCGTTCTGCTGTTCAGCTATTCAGTCGATTTGCATATTATGCTTTTATTATTATAGACAAGATATGTGGTCAAAATAGATAAATCAACTATAGTCCATACTAAAAACATAAAAATGAAGTAAAAACATTCATAATAGCATTATTAGATATAACATTTTTTATGAATAATTTTATGAAGGATGAAAAAGCCCTCCTCACTGAAAAGCAGATGTTTCTAAGAGAATAAAATATACATTTGCCCGATCTTTCAATAATTTCAGTTCTATGTGTTTACTTGAAAAGTATAAAACAAAACAAAAAACACCAACATTGCCACCACAAAAACAAAACAAAAAGAGAGTTGCAAATATATAAGGACTCAAAGTTCATGCCAGCAACCATATGACTTCCCACAAATTCTCATGGGAGATGAAAGTCAGAACAAGAAATTAATTAAAGCAAAAATGTGATAAGAAAATTATAGAGGAAACAACAGTGATAGCCACCAAATCAGTTTACCATATAATTAAATAAGAGCGCAGAACAAGGTATTTTAGGCACAAAACTTCATCTGAGTTTTAAAATATTTAAAAACAAATCCACTCTTTACAAAAGTTAACACATTTTTATAATTTTGTTTTGATTTTAAAGTGAATATTTTATATGATACTAGAGCAGGGGTGGGCAAACCTTTTGACTCGAGGGCCACAATGGGTTCTTAAACTGGACTGGAGGGCCGGAACAAAAGCATGGATGGAGTGTTTGTGTGAACTAATATAAATTCAAAGTAAACATCATTACATAAAAGGGTACGGTCTTTTTTTTTTTAGTTTTATTCATTTCAAACGGGCCAGATCCGGCCCGTGGGCCGTAGTTTGCCCACGGCTGTACTAGAGGCTCAGTGCACGAATTTGTGCACAGGCGGAGTATGGCAGGCCTGCCCCAATTGCGGCCAATCAGGGAGAGGGCCCATCTCCAATCTGGGTGGGGGTGCTGATCAGGGGTGGGGCTTACAGGGGGGAGGAACTGCGGGCAGTTGGCATGCTGTCCCAGTCCCCTGGTCAAACTCCTGGTCGAACGCTCCGTCGAGGGGACAATTTGCATATTAGCCTTTTATTATATAGCATGCACTATGGAAATCAAACCTGAATAGACATTTTTTGGAGAAAATGCCCAATATAAATCTAACTCTTTCCAACCCTTCATTTTTCATTTTATATTTTTACTTTTTTCTCACTAGTTACTCCAGGGTTTATTATGCACACCTTATTTATCATAATCTACTTCAGAGTTATGCTAACTTAAATCCAGTGAGATGTTGAAATGGTGCTCTACTCCTATAACTTTGTCCCCTATTCTCCCTTTCACTGCCTTTTGAATGTATATATCACATACATAAGCATGCTATATATAAAATAACATATAATTTGTCTATGTACATATGTATGAATATGTATGCAATAATTATACATTTGTAATATATTTTACATTATATCTATATACTAGAATTCCTATAATACATTGTTATAAATGATTACTTATATATATACTAGAGGCCCGGTGCACAAAAATTTGTGCACTCAGGGGGGAGAGGGGGTCCCTCAGCCCGGGCTGTGCCCTCTCTCGCAGTCTGCAACCCTTAGGGAGATAACGACCTGCTGGCTTAGGCCTGCTCCCAGGTGGCAGAGGGCAGGCCCAATCCCTAGGTGCAGCCCCTGGTTGGGCTCAGAGCAGGGCCGATTGGGGAGTTGGGGCACCGCCCCCTGTCATGCACAGAGCAGGGCGGATCGGGAGGTTGTGATGCCACCCTCAGTCACGCTCAGGGTAGGGTCGATTAGGGGGTTGGGGCACCATCCCCTGTCACACTCAAGGCAGGGTCGATGAGGAGGTTGCGGCACCACCCCCTGACACACACAGAGCAGGGCCAATCAGGGGGTTGGGGCACTGTACCCTGTCACGCACAGAGCAGGGCCAATCAGGGGGTTGGGGCACCGCCACTCTCACACTCAGGGCAGGGCCGATTGGGAGGTTATGGCTCTACCCCGTCACAAACAGAGCAGGGCCCGTGGGAGTGGGAGGAGGGTTGGGGTGCCGCACCCTGTCACACACAGAGCAGGGCCAATCAGGGGGTTGGGGCGCCGCACCCTGTCACACACAGAGCCGCAGGGCGATCAGGGGGTTGGGGAGCTCCCCCCTATCAGGCACAGAGCAGGGCTGATCAGGGAGTTGGGGCACCTTCCCTTGTCATGAACAGAGCAGGGTGGATAGGGAGGTTGTGGCCCCACCCCCTGTCACACACAGAGCCGCAGGGTGATCAGGGGGTTTGGGCGCTGCCCCCTATCACGCTGATCCCGGTGCTGGGAGGCATATTACCCTTTTACTCTATAGGATAGAGGCCTGGTGCACGGCTGGGCACCAGCTGGTTTGCCCTGAAGGGTGTCCTGGATCAGGGTGGGAGTCCCCAATGGGGTGCCTGGCCAGCCTGGGTGAGGGGATGATGGCTGTTTGCAGCTGGTCCCACACCCTTCAGGGTGGGGGTCCCCACCGGGTGCCTGGCCAGTCTGGGTGAGGGGATGAGGACTGTTTTCAGGCTGGGGGTGACTGAAGCTCCCAACCACTCCTTTTTTTCTTTTTTCTTTTATTTTATTCTGGGCTAGCTTTAGCTTTGAGGCTTGGCTCCAGCTCTTAGGCCTCCGCTGCTGAAAGTAGGTTTCTGGCCTTTTCTTACAATGTTGTGATCCTTCTGGCTGAAGCCCGTAGACTAAAGCAGGTTTCTGGGGTTTTGTTTAGCTTCTATATTTGTTACATAGTTGCTTAGAGTTACAGCTCAGAGGCCTGCAGCGGCAGGCGGGGAACGTTGGAGTCCTCCATCACTGAAGCAAGCAAGGCTCATGTTAGTTTCAAGCTGCCTGGCTGCCGGCCGCCATCTTGGCTGGCAGTTAATTTGCATATTGCCCTGATTAGCCAATGGGAAGGGTAGCAGTCATACGCCAATTACCATGTTTCTCTTTTATTAGATAGGATTTTGTCTTAATGAAATTGCAAAAAAGAAAGGAAATCAAGTCTATATTTATAGATTTTATTATATTTACCACATTTTCCATTTCTGATTCTATGTATTTGTTTCTGTGGGTTCAAAATACCATCTGGTGTTATTTCTCTACTCCAATTACAACTCTGCTCTCACTAACCTCCTCTTTGCTCATATTTTCAAATAGATTAAATTTATCTTTGCTATAGACCTAACAATATAATTCTACACATATGTTTATACAACTTCTGTCCAAATCAGTTAAAAAAAAAAGAACAAAAATATGCATTTATTTTGTCTTTATAACTATACAATTATCTTAAAAGTGTTATTTGATTTTATGTAAATTTGAATTTCCATCTGGATACACTTGCTAATGGCCTAAATAACTTATTTTAGTATTTTTTAAGGAAGTTATGAAAGCACCAAATCCTGGTTTTTATATGTTCATGTATTTATTTTGCATTCATGTTTGAAAGGTATTTTGTTATAGATAAGGTTTTTAGTTGACAATTTTTCCTTCTTTTCGAACTTTCACTATGTCATCCCACTGGCTCTCTGGTCTTATTGTTTCTGATGACAAGTCAGGTTTTAATCTTCCTGGGCTTCCCTCACTCATGACAAGCTATTTTCCTCTTGCTACTTTTAGGATTTTCATTTTGTTTTTGAATTTTAGCCTTTCTACTATAATACGTCTGAGTGTGATTCATTTTGCATTTGTTCTGTTTGGACTTCATTAAGCTCATTGGATGTGTAAATTAATGTTTTTATTCAGCCATTATATTTTAATATATTTTTGTGATCATCTCTTTCTGTCCTCTTCTTCTGATACTCCCATTTTGTGCCTGTTGGTCACATAATGATAGCCCACATTTCTCTGAGGCTCATGTATTTTCCTTCATTTTATTTTCTCTTTTTTCAGATTGCATGCTTTCTATTTATCCATCTTCCCCAATTCACTTATGCTTTCTCCTGCCAGTTCACGTCTACATTTACCACTTTAATAAAGTTCTTTCAATTATTCTAGTTTTCACTCCACAATTTCCATTTGATTATATTTTAATTAGAACATATTTATAATGGCTACTTTGATATCTTCGTTAAATCTATTTGGTCCCTCTGTTTGACAATTTCTTGTGTGTGTGTGTGTGTGTGTGTGTGTATGGTTGTTGTTTTGGGTTTTACTGTAGCAGGTCACATTGATGTTTCTTTGCATATCTCATTTTATTTGTATATTTCATAGAGGAAGGGAGAGGGAGAGAGAGATAGAAACATCACTGATGAGAGAGAATTATTGATCGGCTGCCTTCTGCAAGCCCCACAGTAGGATCGAGTCTGCAACCTGGGCATTTACGCTGACTGGGAATTGAACTGTGGTCTCCTGGTTCATAGGTTGATGGTCAACCACTGAGCCACACCAGTTGGGCTCATAATATTTTTTGTTGCTGAAAACTGGGCATTTTAGGTAATATATTATATCAAATATGGATACTGATTTCCACCTGCCATTCCTTTTGTTGTTAGTTTGCTTAAGTCTTTTGTAACTAAGCGAGGCCATTTTTCTGGAGTCTCTTTCCCCTGTAGTATGAAGACTCTGGTGCTGCTTCTTGGAGAAGGCCATCCTGGTTATGCTTATGGCCATACTGAAATGACAGCTGTTTTAACAGGGGAGTTTTAGCCTGTGCCTTTTTTCTGATCTCTCTGGTAAGCTGCCTGCTTTATTTGGTACTACAGCCCTGTCCCTTAGCTTGTACTAATTACTGCTGATTACACTATTGACATAAATAGCTCAGTAGTCTGATCCAATTATATTTTGGCAAGAGTAGTTTTTGAGGCTAGTCTTTGAAGTTTTCACATGAGGAGGGCTCCTCTTTTCTGTCTCTTTCCCTTTTTATTTTTTCATGGTGAACTTGGTTTAATGAGTTCTTCCTACAATAAAAAAGGAGCTACAGCTTTCAAGAACGCCTTTAGACTGCACTTTCCGCACTCTATTCCAAACAAAGTCAGTCCTTTGGGAGAGCTTCGGAGCTCTCCCGTTTTACGGAGCCACTATTCTGGTTCTGGGCCAGGCGTAGCCTCTGTTCCTCTGGACCTTCCCCTTCGTGCCTCTGCAGGTGCAGATGGTCACCCTACGGGCAAGCTGAGCAGAGGGCAGTGGAGGCCCCAGTATCCTTGGCCTGCTCACCTGGGATAGAGACTTTGCACTATTGGTAGAGGCTGGCTGGAAAAGGGAGACTCTGATCTCTGAGTCAGACTCACCAATAATTTGCCTCTTCAACTCTACATTGAAGGGGATGAGAGAAGCTGGTGGCTGGCTCCTCCTGGGGAGACACAGCAAGCAGTAGCTGAAGCAAGAGTATGTCTTCATCTCCTCAGATATTCCCACCCCGAGTGAAGCTCTGGCCAAGCTGAGCTGTCGGAGGGGCTGGTGGCTCAAATGTCAGACTCTCACTGATCATACCTAGTTTTAGCAGATTCTAGACTTTCTCATTTACTGTATGTCCTTAGGACAATTTCCAGAGATTGAGAATCACTGGGATTTTTGTTTTTAATAGTTTTTTCCACTCTGCTTATTTTTATGGGGGAATGGCTCTGCTGAGCCGCTCACACTGTCATACTGAAAATGGACTTTAGCTTTCAAGTCTTTTTTTTTGAAAAAAAATTTCCAATATATGACAAAACTGAAACTCAAAACAACAGTCTCTATTAATTGTAAAACAATCTCGTGGAGCACCATCCATTTCAGCCTATAAAAGCATACTCAATAAGAGCATTATTGACATGGTCAGCCTTCAAAACTGCTTCCTCAGTGAAATTGGATTGCTTCTGTCCCCGACTGCACTCTGTTTCCATGTTCATTAAATAGCATTTCTGCATATTCTAATGTGCATGGACTCATTTAACCCCAGTTTGCTGAAATGCTTTATCTATTATTCACAACTAATTGAATCCTGCTCTACAGCACATCATGAACCTTTCCTACTTGGCACTTTACATTGAAATCATTGTCATATAGATATGTTTCTTGGTTTTAAAAGAGAGGAATTGTACACATTGATAAATAACTTGATAGCACAGTTCTGAATTGGCCTTAGTACCTGAGGTAGTGATAAAAAAAAATAATAATTCGTGTAAACATTGAAAAGGTAAAATAATAAGAAAAATAAGTGACCTCAGAGGTTAAGGAATAAGGAAGTTGTGGATAAGCATTTTATAAAACTGGAAAGCATAAACAAAATAAAATAATTTATATAAAATCATCTAAAATTTGTTAAACTAATCGTACTCTATATAAAATATAAATTAAGTCACTTGAGAGAAACAACATATACTTCAATCAATGGTTTAATAACGCCAGTAAATCAAAGAACTAGTGGAGATTTGAGGAATTGTAATTTAGAAATAGATGAAGATCAAAATATAAACCTCATAAGAATATTATTGAATTTGATAAAACTGCATACAATTTGGGATCTCTCCCTCAAATACGAACCTTGGGATCCATCTGTGAAGACAAAGAGATCTCAGACCAAATTCTTACCTAGTCAGCTCCTAGGAGGATTATACCTTTCCTTACCCACCCCCACACACAACAGCTCATATAGGACACCTATAACTTTTAATGCCCTAGCACCATGTCCTCAAGTATAAGCCCTTACTATGGCCATAAACTTACAAATATGTGGCATTTATGAAACGTACTTCCAGATCTCAAGGAGTGACTCCTAGGTGACCACTCTTACTTTGTCAACGAGATAAAGGGGAATAAGCAGCTACAGTGTCACTTGTCTGGTTTTGCTGCTTTTCTGGGCCTGGAGCTGAAATACAACCGAGGCCTAGGTGTTATCTTTAGGAGGAAAAAGGGAAACTGTCAGGAAATCCAAACTGCATGACCAGCGATGTGCTAGGGGAAGAAAGCTTACCATGGGGGTGAGGTTCTTATTTTCTTAGTTTTGCCTCTTGCTAGACACCCAGGGTTTTTTTTGCCCTGGTGACATGTAACTGGTCCATCGTCCTTGCTCTGCTCATATCTGTCTAACTGCCTATCACATTTCTATTGGCCATATGTATTTATTTTTCTCTAAAATGTCTGCCTATATATTTTTTCATTTGATAGAAAATTATGTATATAATTAAAGAAATTGACCTCATATTCTTTTTTTTTATATATTTTATTGATTTTTTACAGAGAGGAAGGGAGAGAGATAGAGAGTCAGAAACATCGATGAGAGAGAAACATTGACCAGCCGCCTCCTGCACATCCCCCACCGGGGATATGCCCGCAACCAGGTACATGCCCTCGACCGGAATCGAACCTGGGACCCTTCAGTCCGCAGGCCGACGCTCTATCCACTGAGCCAAACCAGTTTCGGCATTGACCTCGTATTCTTACACTACTTGTGATTTGCCATTTCTTTCTTAAGTACACCAATAATATTTTCTGTTATATCTATTAATTCAAATAGGTTTTATTAAAATTAGCTTTTTTCTCATACTAATAATTGTGGAAAAGGCTAACATGCTTGTGCACATTTTATAAAACTCATTATTCGTTTCTTTTAGCCTCTGTGAAAGAGAAGCATTCTAGATATTAATTAGAGATAATCATAATAAACCCAGCGAAGCATTCTTACAGCATAAAAAAACTCTAAAAAAATAAAAAGAACTTCAGAATTAATTTTAATTTATAAGAGAAAACTGGTAGTACTAAACAAACAAAGAGCAAACAAGTAAAGATTCACAGCACTGGGGGAAACATACACTGGAATTTCCTAACATAGTGTTTCAATATTCTTGCTATTATCAGTTTCTTTCTTACAGAGAAATTTTGAATAAAATGCCTGCACAGGGCATTTCTGCCAATAAAATTGACAAGATAGTTGCAAAAAAGTTTCCAAGTCCATTGCAAAAGCAATTTATGTTCAGTTTATACTCATATACAGTTAAAGAATAACATTGGGATTTAGTGTCTACAAAGTAGGCTTAGAATGAATTTTACTATCATTGATTTAGTCACTACAGTAAAAGTATGCTCTTTATGATTCTTTTTCTCAAGTGTAGTACATGCTTTACATTACAGCAGGAATGAAAAAAAAATCCATACATCTTCTACAGAATTCTTTTGGCATAATATGTAAACTTATTTACAAAAATAAGATCCCAATCTAAAGCTATACAATTGACCCACTAATTTACTCCAGTTGATATGCACTATTAACATTTACCAGACACTTGATTTAAGCTAGAACAGCAGGAATCCAGGCTTTCTCACTGCCATTAAGAATACTTTGCTTTTCTTTTTTGAATATTACTATTCTCTTGGAAAAAATCTTAATTCATTTCATCCTTGCTTGTCTCCAGTTATATTCTAGAAATATAGCAAATGATGTCTTCTTACAATGGCTCCCACCTACACTGGAGAAGATCAAAGCTATACCTGGTAGGTAAGAAGCATGCATTCAGTTTTTCAGTTAGTAGGAAACTGTTAACCGATCACCATTTGAAGCTAATTAGACTAATAGAAAATTTTGAAATAGAAGCCAGCGAAGGTGATGCAGGACTTGAGAATTAATCACCCATTTTATATGGAAATAAAATTCATATCATATTTTAGCCTGTGATAAATAGTGATTTATAAGAAACTTGGATAACAAGGAATACTGAAATGCATTCAAATGTATACATTAAATATTATGTTTTAATAGAGAACAAGTGCATGAAATTCATGAACAGGTATGGTTGCTAGGCTTGGCTGGTGATCAGGGCCAATGGGGGCCTTCTGGCTGCAAGTCTGGAACTTCCTTCCTTCCCCGCTGCCCCCTAGTGGTCAGTGCATGTCATAGTGAACAGTCAAACTCCCAGACTCCTGGTCGAACTCAGGAGGGGACACTTTGCATATTGGCCTTTTATATATAGAGATATTGAATATGTATAACTTCTGTATGTGTCAGGATTCTCCAGAAGAAAACAAAAGCAATAAAGATATATAAACAAATGTTGATTTATGTAATCTCTAAAATACATTATTTTGAAGACTGGCTCAGCTAAAGGTGGGTGCTGGCACGTCCAAAATTTGTAGGACAGGCCAAAACCATGGAAAGTCAGGCAAGAGTTGATGTTGTAGCCTTGAGTCTTTAATTTGTAGTCTTGGCAGGCAGATTGGAAATCTTTGTTTGTTTTTTAGAATTAAGAGTACATTTTATAATTTTATTTTTATTGAATTTATTGGGGGACATTGGATAATAAAACTACATAGGTTTCAGGTGACAATACTACAATACATCATCTGAATACTGTATTGTGTGTTCACCACCCCAAGTCAAGTCTCGGGCCAGATTTCTATGATACAGTCTTAAGGCAGAATTTCTTCTTAGAGAAACTTCAGCTTTTGCTCTTAAGACCTTAAACTGATTAGACTAGGCCCACCCACATTATCAAGGATAATCTTTTTTTTAAATATATTTTTTACTGATTTTAGGAAAGAAGGGAGAGAGATAGAAAAACCAATGATGAGAAAGAATCATTGATCCATTAATTAGCTGCCTCCTGCATGCCCCTCACTGGGAATCAAGCCTGAAACCTAAGCATGTGCCCTGACCAGAATAGAACCGCAGTCTCCTGGTTCATAGGTTGACACTCAACCCCTGAGCCATGCCATCCAGGCCAAAGTAATATATTTTTAGTTTTAACTAATGTCTTGAAAAAATATTAATATTAACCTTATTCTATTATATATACTTTTACATATCACAATGTACATTCCCATGCTAAATTCTCAGATGACCTGATTTCCTTTAAAAAGTGTTCAAACAATTCTCAAAACACATTTTAAATGGAATTGATTAAGAGAATACAAATGGAGTTTTACATAATTCAGGCGCCATCTTGTATAGTTCCCTGTGGAAAAAAACTATGAGTTGAAAAAAACTATAGTGGTTTCAATAGAAAAAGCAGATTTCAGTACTTTTCAAGAACAAATTGAATCCATTTATGAGAAAACCTTTAAAAATGTGACAAGTTTGAGCTATCAAATACCTACCACTGTGAGACAGCGTTTACAATTATGGTCCTTGTGGGGAAGAATCCGTCTGTTATTTTTTCTGAGGCATCTTCATCAAACCAGGAATATAATACTCATTTTCCTCTTTCTATTGTTGGTCAGAAACAGTTTAAACTGATACTGAAATTACTTAAGGGACAGGAAGGCATTTCAAGTGGCATTAAAACTTGATTATCTTTCAAAATAACTTAAAAGTATGCTTTATGAATTATTTAAATATGATTGCAGTTTTAAATTAGATGTGATTACTATGATATTTTCATGAGTGACCACCAAATCATATCAAAATAAATTAAAACTAGATAAACATAAACTACACTATGTTTAGAAACAGACCCTTGAGGTCTTTGTGTTTGCTGTTGCTGTAGTTGTTTTTATATTGTCAGCTTTGTTCTAAGATTCAGTTTAAATGAAAATCTTAATGAATAGACCTTTGCCATTCTCCTTAGTGTCATGATCTTAAACATGTTTCTTTTTCTTGATAATTTTAAAAAGAAAGGGGATGTATACAAAAATGTGTGTGCCCTCAACTTTGTCTTGATGTAACAGGATAAAACATGCAATAAAGCAACTAGGCAGTGGTTGCTTTTTTTAAAATAATATATTTTTTTATTGATTTTAGAGAGGAATGGAGGAGAGAGAAATAGAAACATTAATGATGAGAGAGAATCATTGACTGGCTGCCTCCTGCACGCCCCACACTGAGGATCGAGTCTGCAACTCAGGCATGTGCCCTGACCGGGAATTGAACCATGACCTCCTGGTTCATATGCCAATGCTCAACCACTGAGCCATGCTGACCTGGCAGGCAGTGGTTGTTTTATTTATTCAACCATACTTTTTAAATGTTTAATACTGGCTAGTTTACTTAATGGGTATGTGAATATTTGAATATACTCTATATTAACACTACGTTATGAAATATATCCTTCTTTGTAGTTCTATATAAACACTTGCATTCATTTATTTGATTTCAATAATGAAACAATGATACATATATTGACTCTTACATACTTTTTTTTCCAGAAAAATTTCTGCTGTTATTGATATAGCTCAACTTCTTAAAACTAAACCTCATTTGAATTCAAGTGCAAACTGTGCCTTATATTTTCATGTTAACATAATTATTTTGAAATAAAATTAACTATCACCAGGAAGTATAAAATAAAAATATTAAAATAAAGTTTAAACTTGTTTTTAAAAGCTTAAGTTTTTTGTAACATTAGTCACAGTCCATTTTTTAATTACTAACAACATTGTACTGAGTAACATTAAATGGAATTGAAAACAAAATTCTAGTGAATCAATTGAATTTAGTTACATTTTCATACTTTCATTCTTCATCTCAAATTATTCCAAGGTCAATAGAGGATCAGAGTTAGCATAGTTTTGTGGGAATAACCTTCCAGGTTCTTAATTTTTCCCTAAAATGGACTTTCTTGAGACAGCTTGTAGGTAAGGTTCATTAGGTTTCCCTTTCCTATACCTCCCTTTCCTTGGCCTTCCTCCCCTGTTACCCTTTCCAACCATAAGAAAGGCACACCTCTACCTGGAATGTGCCTGTGCAGGGTGCTAAACTTAAAATATTAATAGTTGTAGAGTTTCCTTTAATATAACTGTCTCCATGGCATGTCCTTCTGCTTTTCTAGATACTGCTATTAAGGGCAACAGAACAGCATTTTTTTTTCTTAACAAGGATATCATATTTGAAAATGTGATGGGAGCGTTGGCAGATTATATTTAATGATCTCACCTCTTCTATTTCCTGACAACCACACGTGGAAGCAGAGTTCCATGAGAGAAGGCAAAGAGAATGGGGGTTAGAAATAGTGAGGGCAGGGACACCTGATTACAGCCGGGTAACAAACTCCTGCCTGTCTATCTTAGAATTAGAAATCAGAAACCAAACTGTTGTTACAGAAACATGTATTAGCATGACTTTCTGAACTGAAAAAAAAGAAGGCAGATTGTTTGGATAGAAACTCAGTCTGATTTGGTTGATGAGTTTGACACCAAATTCTGGCTTTGGCTGTTAGGCTACATGGGACACATTTTCTCTTTACTTGGTCAAAATTTTAAAGTAATACATCATGAGAGATACAAAAAAAAACCCCTCAAAAATAAAACCTCAATAAAACCTCAATAAAATTGTCTAGATTTAAAAAGCCCTCCCATTTATAAGTAATATTTACCTATAATATCTCATTTTCATTTCAATTTTGAATTAGTACTACTATTATTATTCTCATTTTACAAAGATAACCCTAATTTTAATAGCAAAAGGTATTTTTTTTTCCATCCCCAAACTGCCCACTCCATCATTTATCCTGATCTGCTTCACATAGCAAGGACTACTTCTACCAATCTAATTATAGATGTGTATTCTAGAGTCATGTAAACATACTCACTTTCACGTGAGAGATCCATCGGAGGTATCTTGTTTTCCTGAAAGGCCCTGTGTCTAGAATATGATATAAGAAAACCCTAAAATTGCAGGCCGACCAAATGAAGCATGGGTGGAGCCCAGCATCGTTATAAAACAAAGCCAGCATGCCACCCTCTCAGTCTGCGTGGCCACACAAACATACACATTGGGGACCGGAGAGAGGTGGGAGGTGGCAGGCAGCAGTGTTAAAAGTGTAGAGCTGTGAAATCAGAGGGTCTCCATGTTAACCCTGGCATTTTAACATACTAGTTGTATGGCCTTGAGCATAGTGGTCTTCAGTCTCCCTGCTGGGGATTGTAATAGCATTTGTGATAGAATTGTTTGGAGAGTTAAATGAGGTAAACCATTGGAAGCACTTAGCTTAGTTATCGAGATATAATCAGTACAGCCAAAATGGGAGCTATTGACTGGTTATCAACCTAGACGTTTTGGATATATTATTTTTACTGATATCAATTTTGGGGATTGTTTTAATTAGTTAGAACTGTCTCAAATATTTAAGTGACAGGTCATGCTATCTAGTTCTTATTTATAGCAAAAAGAAAAGCTGTTCAAAGGAAGATGGTTGAAAATTTTGGATTGTTGCTCATATTTTCTACAACTTTTTATTGGTGTGATATCTGTAGACAATATGGCAAATCAATATGTTTTGCTGAATCATCACTATTTTTAAATTAGTGTATAAGACAAAAAATAACAATCTTACAACCAAAAATGTTTTATTTAATCCTCTAATTAGAAACGTACACAGATTACAACTGCTGTTTATAAAGTCAGCCAACCCACCCACCTGTCTACCGCACACAAAAAATTCCATTTTTTGTAGACGGATGTTTGCTGTAAATGCAGCCATCTCTCATTAGAAAGCCTTTTGGTTAATGTTCTATGTCTTCCAAAACCTACATTGTATGCTACTTGCCTCATTTGTCAAGAGTTAGATTTTGTATTCTTAGAATGAGGCTCTATGCTATCTAGATAAATATACTTCTATCTTTAAAGAAAACAAATGCATTTCATTATATAATATTTTGTTGTATGAAATTTTACAGTTTAGTAAGAAATAGGCATACACAAACATGCCCAACACTAAACCTAAGATTTCTACCTTTTGAATTGAATATTTGATGTGTCAATAAAATAATTCTATTTCAATAAAGTCATTGTAACTATAGTATAACTATTTAAGTCTTTACGTATTTCTTTAGTACTGACTTACCAAAAAAAAGATGACACTCCATTAAATTAAAAATACATAAGAGTTCACTATATTTTCTTTTAAGTTTTTAAAAATTTAGTTACTATGCAAGCATAGTTCATCGACTAACACTATAAACACACAATTATCTGTTTAATCACACTCTAACCTTATTAAATGCAGTTTTTGGATAAAAAGTTATTTTCTGAATGAAAGTACAATTAAAAGAGCAAGTCAATTTCTTACTGAAATAATTTAATCATATATTTTGCCTCATATTTTTATTCTCATTTTTATAAAAACTTAAAATAATAAATATGTTAGCTCAACTTATACAATCTAAATGGTTTTAATTAAAATAATTCCAGCTAATCAACAAATACCCACTTCCCAGAAATTATTTATGCTCGCCTTCTGTGACCTTTCTTTCAAATTATCTCTTTTTTCTGAACTAGGCTCCTTCTCCACCAAAAATCTGGCTTGTTTTTATTCTTGTTTTCATGTGGCTTTTTATTTTTTCTCATGGTAAAGATTATATTGCAATAGACTTTGTTATTCATTCAAAATAGCTTGCTTCTAAATCTTCAAATTTCATATGCATAAATTAAATGCTCTAAATAACTGTTCTAGAATACGCCATCCATCGAAACTTCTGGCTGAAAAACAAATACTTGCAGAGGAAGTGAGTGTGAAGCGATCATAAATCGTCTGAGCTAGGTGGTCATTAGTCCTGAAATATCATGTCTTATATACAACCAATTAAAGTTTGAAAAAACATCCCTAAGCATTATGAATATCTATTTCTTTATCCATCAAAAGATAAATTAAAAAATTAGAATTATACATCTGCTAATTGGGTGATTTGATTTAAAACTATATCTGATATATGCAAAATATTCTTACAAGTCCATTGATGTTTCATTGATAGATAGAACAGTGATTTTATCTATAATAAAACATGAATTTCACAAATCTAGATTAGAAAAATCATGAATCCCAAAGGCCATTCATGACCATTTGAACCTTCCTTAATTCCAGTTCCTTTGTAAAAAATAAATAAACTAACAAATAAATAATCCTGTGAGGTTACTCATGTTCTATTTTCTATACACACTTCACATTTGTATCTAATAATCTCTCGTATTTCCCATTGGCCATATATCTTGTGTCTTAATGTATCCATCAGATGACATCCCAAACGTCTGTTGTACAAGTGATCAGGAAAAAGCGACAGTCCCCAGTTCCCCCGAAACCGCCTGACACAGTGGAGTTAGCTGTCCTGGTTCCCTTGTGTCAGGTGTAGTTCATTGTACCCATTAGCACTGGGCATGCTGTCCTGGGGAAAGTGACTTTCATTATATTTGTTTGCAAAGGGTGAAGAAAAGACAGATGAGGCACTGCTGGTGTCTCTTAAACTTAACCATGTTTTACAATGAGAACTCTACATGGCAAAATTCTAAGTACAAAACAGCATTTTAAAAATCCATTTGCAGCTGATTTTGATTAATTACTAATAAAAAATGAATTACTTTGTTAAAAAATGAAAATTCCAGGACGAAAGCTGGACTCTGGGACAGCATCATAAACAGGAAAATGCCTCACACATTGAAACACACAAGCCCCTATAAACTGGTTTCATATCTTACTCATATTTCCATCCTCAAAGTGTTTTGTATCCTCAAACTTTATAGCACCTGATATGTAGTGCATTCTCCCTATTGATTCCAACCATAGCATAAATAAGGAAAGAAATATATTGTGAGTTTTTCCTTTAAGGAGTGTAGTTAGTATATGAATGAAAATTCTACTTTAATCATTTACATTGTCTTCCTTTTCTTCCCCCACTTTTGCCTGAAAAACTAAATTACCATAACTTAGCATGTTCAAGTTTGTTTTTTACCTTTTTTCCTCCCACACTTAGGATAGTAGTAGGGTCTTTAGGTCAATTTAGTTGACATATGAAAAAATAAAATTACTTTTAAAAAAATGGGCAGTTAAAACCTCCAATAACTTGATACATGTTCATAACCCCTAATAGCCTAAAAACTTGGTTAGCAGCAAAAGAAGAGTTGAAGAAAAGCCATGAACCTTAATTTGGAGCGATGGTAAGATAGAAGGGAGCTGGTCTTCTTGAAAACAAAATTCAGTATGACGTTTTGTTATTAATAATGTTACATCTCAAGAAATATTTTTGGGATTTCCTTTGATTTTGATAAATAGGTTAAAAACACATGACTTTTGTAAGGCTGAATATGATAATTTATGGGAAAACATTTTTGGAAGTGATTATACTTGTTCTCATAACCATCATATGGTTTGTGGTCCCTCATATTATGAATACCGGTATTAGATAAAGACTCTGAAGACAATGTCAGTGTTCACTGATATTGTTCCTATTCTCAGTCCATGCAAATGTTACTTTGCTATTCAAAACGATAAACCTCTACAGGGAAACGCTCAGTGACATAGGCTCATAATGTAACCCAACCTCAACTAGAATAGCTTTTCTTTGCTCACACAAATCTTGCTAACAAAGAAAAAAAGTGGTAGATTGCTCTGAACTCAGAAATTGTTTCCTTATGATAATACTAGTCTCCAATATTTTACATTATTCTATCTATTAAAGTGGTAAAAGGTCAGAGAGGTAATAACAGAATGAGGAGATCATAGGCTTTCTAGGCCATCGTAGGATTTGGACCTTCCTCTGACATGGGAAGACATTGTGAGGTTCTGAGCAAAGGAGTGAAATATCTGGCTCTTTTAAAAGAATTAATTTTGGGCCTGGCTGGCATGGCTCAGTGGTTGAGCATCAACTTCTGATCCAGGAGGTTATGGTTCGTTTCCTGGTTGGAGCACATGCCCGGGTTTCGGGCTCGATCCCCAGTGTGGGGCATGCAGGAGGCAGCTGATCAATGATTTTCATCATTAATGTTTTATCTCTCTCTTTGCCTTCCTCTCTGAAATCAATAAAAATATATTTAAAAAAAGAGAAATCTTCCCCATTTCTCTTCCAGGGATATATATTTTTTTTCCCTCTCCTATTAAATAAATACATAATTTGCTAATTTCAAAATCTATTATTCTCTCACCAATTAAGTTTTATTTCTATCTTCAGGCAGAGTTAATAGTGCCTACTTTCTACTTGTTTGATAAATAAATTATCAAGGCCACCTTTAAAATACTTTAATGCCTTTTTTCAGCCTGTTGTCTTCCTATATTTGTTTTTATCTTCATCCTCTTGTGCTTTTCTTATCATTTTTCCTAATATTTGTGAAACTTAGTTCTGTATTCTGTTTGTGTTATTCTAAGAAATTCATATTTTATCTATTTTATGACCCTTATTTATCCTTGAATACTTTTTCTATCTTCTCCTCCAACAAACTGAAACAGCCTTTTTGTTATATAAGCCTTTGGTAATATTTTGCTGAAGTTTATTAAAGATAATATTGTGGACTTATTTCTTCACTTTTTATAATTAGTAAGTAAAATATTTTTAGTTATTACTAGTATGATAATAAAACATTTGAAATATAAAAATATTAAAATATCAGAAATCATTATAGAATATGACATATATTCTGAACTCTTGTTTTTATCAAATTATGAATTAGGTGAAACACTAAGTAGCTCCAATTTTCAGATTCTTCTAATTGACCACATATCATTTCCCCCACTTTCTTTAATTAAGTAACAAAGCCCTACCTAATAATATTCTTATTAGTTTCTATAAAGATAAATGTATTATTTCTCTTCTTTTAGTCACAAACTTTATAGTATCTCACAAATTTCAGGACTATATAATTTGTGCATATAAGTTATAAATATCTGTTAGGTGATAATTTAAAATCCAAACAATTTTATGTTGATAACATAAATCGGTGCCCTTAATATTTACTGTGACTCCTTTTAAAGACACCTTCTCATGGAGTAGAATATAGTAGAATGCAGGTAAAAACTGCATTCCCTAGACCTTTTTCTGGTTAAGATTTTAGGCATGACATAGATTCAGCCATTGAATTCTGAGAAAGAATTATGTCCTATGTAGAAAGAGGTGCTCTTTTGAAAAACCAGATTATGGAAAAAACGTTGCTTTTGGATCCAGTGGCTATTGTACTGATGTCCTGACTTTAGAGATTGCTTCAAATTTGTCAGCTTCCTGGTCTTGGCAGAAGAAAATTGGTTCTAGAAACAGCTCTTCCTAGGTATACAACTTCCTGATCATGAAACAGTAGGTAATAATAGTCTTGGTGGTCCAGCTATGCAGTGTGGATTCGCAGTTGTTCCTAGAGGGTCCACCTTCACTGTGCTTTCATAAGGTCACTGCAGTGCTAAAGAGCTAAGGTGGCACTGTTGCTCCCAACAAAAGCACTAAATAATTGAGTAACTGACATCAATAACAGCTATTGGCCACTGACTCTCAAGAAAGTGGGGAGTTGGAATTTGCTTCTTAGCTTTGAAGGCATTAAAGTGAGAAAAACTTTAGCCCTTTAAGCCCTGTATTATCATGGACTAGAGGCCCGGTGCATGAAATTTGTGCGCAGGGGTGTGTGTCCCTCAGCCCAGCCTGCACCCTCTCCAATCTGGGACCCCTCTTACAATCCGGGACTGCTAGCTCCCAACCACTGGCCTGTCTGCCTGCCTGATTGCCCCTAACAGCTTCTGCCTGCAATCCTGATCACCCCCTAACAACTACCCTGCCAGCCTGAGAGATGCCTAACTGTTCCCCTGCCGGCCTGATTGCCCCTAACTGCCCTCCCCTGCTGGCCATCTTGTGGCGGCCATCTTGTGTGTTGGAGTGATGGTCAATTTGCATATTACCTCTTTATTAAATAGGATGAGCACCTGAAATTAAGTAAAATAAGGTGCTGAAGGGAAATCTTGATGACCAAATCTTTGTTGCAAAAAAATTATTAGTGGTTGTGCAAAGATTGACAAGACTTTGGGAATTCTGTGCTTTAATCAGTGAGGAAAATCATCCAATGTAGAAATGAATGACTCCAGCTTTTAATTTCTTATCTCATAGCAAAGTCAGAAGATCTGAGAGTTTAATGTCTACTCTAATGTCATTATTTTCTCTCTTATGGCAGTAGGGTTGCTGGACCTGAAAATGAGATTCCAAGTCTCATTTTGTGGGTTGGTGAATTATAATATAGGTTGAATTTGCCAGATATCTTTAGTGAAAGTTAGAAAATTTTGGGAAATAGGTGGTCCCTAAATTGTAATAATGGCATTTAGGAATTGTGAATGACTCAATGTATCCTGAAATACCAAACCCACACCAAAGTTCTCTTGCTAGAATAAGCCAGCCTTCCTCTCTGGCAGATGAATCACCCAACATACTCCCTTGCAGGAGTAAGTTTTGTCTTCCCATGCGTCCCTTCATTTTTGCATATTAAATTAGAGGCCAGAAATCTACATAGTAATGAGGGCTAAGTATTAAGTTGTACCTTGCATGAAGGGCTCACCCATAAAAGAGATGGAAGATTTTATCATTTATAAGGGGAATGAACAGAAAAATGTGTGTGGGGATGGATTTTGAGGCTTCCAGAACAGGGATTAAAAAACAATTTTAAAGGAGAATAAATTTATTGATATGAGTGCACATACTAAGCACCTCGTATAAAAAATGTTAAGTTGATTTTCTGAAATCATAGATGAGATACAGATGCAATGTTGGCCTAAGATAAATAAGATTGAGAGTCCAGAAATTCCTTAACATAAAATGACTACAAATGTATCAGTCCTATTTAAAGGCAACCCTAAATGGCAAGTGGGTGAGGGACTTCAAAGAGAGTGTCCTTAGTAACAGGAAAGAAAGAATACCGCTGAAAGTTTAGATCTACAGCGATCCAAAGATGTTGGTGAATTGTTTTCATGAATGATCAGAACTTTTATAAACCAATAATAGGAAATGTAGGCAGAAATATGAGAATAAGCATCAGGAAATGCATCGTATTACTACGTATGGAAAAATAGCAGGGAGAAAGGAATTTTTGGATGGCAGGGGTCATTTTCAGGCCTGATGCTCTCAGCCTGTTGCTGTTGGGGCTAGAGGTAGCTCTCTGATATTCCAGTCTCCTGAAGGTGGCAGAGATATTATGTGGCGACTCAGTTATGCAGAGCAGTCTAGGGGGTTTTCATTTGTGTAATTGTAAAATTACACATCGACTTGGACAATAAAGAGCTATCTGTCTCTGTAATTAATTATGGACTTCTCCCATTTCAATTGCTTTCAAAATTCAATGCAACAATTCCTTGTTAAAACTGAGGAAACCTAATATAACTATCACAGGTGTCAAAAGCCAGAAATAAAAGGTATTTATCACAGCCTAAAGGCAACACTACTGAAATGAGAAGAAGCATTAGACCGGCTCTCATGGGAATATATTCATGTCTTCTTACGTGAAGCATGTGAAGGATTGAAATAGCTCTAAGCTTTAGGAATACTGCCGAATAAAGCATGCCATGGGACATTATAGGTAGAAGTAAAATAAATTATGTTCCATTCAAATTCAGTAATAAGTGGAATGCCACAGAGTAAAAATAAATTCTATAGATATACCTGTTACGGTGTCAAGATATCATGGGTTTTCCTTATTTATTTGTGCAGGCAGTAATAAAAATGACTACTTTAGAACTATATTTAACACACAAGAACATATAGATGCTTCGTTAGAAAGCACAAAAGGCCTTCTGTATTATTCAGTGGTACAGGGTTTTCAAACTAGGCTCTGGTAATTGCTGTTTTACTGAGCCTCAGTCAGTTGCTGAGTGATTTCCTCCGAGTGTTGCCAATGGTGTCTCAGGTAGGTCCTAGTGTCTTACCACAGTGCTGTCTGGAACATCTCCCTACCTCATCCTTCAGCCCATTCCATGCCCCTCCTTTTTTCCTTTCAAACCTCTACTCACACAGCCATCTCCGAAAAGATTTCACTTCCTGGGAGAAATTCTAAGTTGGGGCATCATCCTTGACCTTTGGAAGACCTTATTACGTGTATGTATTTTATACTTTTACTACAATGTACAATAATTGTTGGCTGTTTCCTTTTACCATTAAACTATCCTGTCTGACTAATGTGCATTTTGGAAAGTTCTTTACCTCTTTTCTGGTACAGACTCTGGCACAGGACTGGTGTTTACTCAGTGGCCCCTGGTTAGTGAAGTGATGGCTATCGACTGCATACACCTTCTTCACCAGCAACCTTGATTGAACAACGCAGCAGTAGTTTCTGTCAATTGAGAACTACCACTCAATATTTGCATTGCAATACTCTTTTATGCCTCATGCCAAAGATCAATTTGTTTGGGTTATAGAGCTTCTCCTTGTGGAATATGACATCATATCATAGTTTATGTTGCTTTAATCAATGCAACATAGTCACAAGATAAACCTCAGTGAGAGAAGAATTTGATTAGAGGAGATAGGAGAAAAAGAACAAAGGTAGAAATGGATTTGGAGGAAACAAAGTGGCATTTGGGAAAGTGATCCAACAACAGAAATTGAAACTTATGAGAGCAATTCTGTCACCTAATGTCCACGGACAATTCAGATTGTGTTTGCACTGGCATTGTCTTAGAGTCTATCCAGGTTGCAATAACAAAATCAACACAGACTAGGTGGCTTATAAACAACAGACATTTATTTTTCACAGTTCTAGAGCCTAGAAGTAGAATGATATCAGGGTTCCTGCATGGTGGGGTGAGGACTGTCATTTGGGCTACAGACTTCTCATTATATCCTCACATGATGGAAGGATGCTAGGTAGCTCTGTGGAGTCCCTTTTAAAGTAGGACTAATCCCTTTCGTGAAGGCTCCACCTCATTGGGCATTAGAATTTCAATATATTCTAGGAAGACACAACAATTCAAATCATAAGAGGCATCTATACTAGGTTAATTTAAATCTTCAGTTGTGTATGGTAATGGGAAAATAATAAAGGATTTCAGATAGTACTTTAAAGCCAGAAAGACAAAAAGATTGCTCTAAGAGAGTTGTCCACATATAGCAGGATCCAGTCAGAGATGCAAAATGTGATGAGCTCAAGCTAGGTTTTAAGAAGACATGTGACCACCCAAACAGTGTGGCACAGTGGTTGAGCATTGACCTATGAACCAAGAGGTCATGGTTTGATTACTGTTCAGGGCACAGGCCCGGGTTTTGGGCAACTGATTGATGATTCCCTCTCATCATTGGTGTTTCTATCTCTCTCCCTCTCTCTTCCTCTCTGAAATCAATACTTAAAAAAAAAAAAAGACATGTAACTGAACAAGAGATAGATTGCCAATGACCCATCCATGTTGATTTGTTGACTGCCATTTATTCTAGGAACACAGTGTTGAATACACAGAATATCTATATATATAAAAGCCTAAGCGACCGTTATGACTGGTCTCTATGAGGCACACTGACTACCAGGGGGCAGACTCTCAATGCAGGAGCTGCCCCCGGTGGTCAGTGTGCTCCCACAGCCAACATCCCATGGTCCCTCCCCTGATCACCAGCCAGGCCGAGGGAACTGACTCTTGCACCGGGCCTCTAGTAAGCAGATAATATAAATCATTTACTCTATTTTTATGAAGGCTAAGAGTTAGTTACAATTAGCAGCATATAGTTCTTATAAGGCATTAAACTGCGTCTATCTTACTGTGATTGCTTTGGAAAATAAGGCAAATATGATATTGCAAATGAACATGATCAATAGATCAAGAGAGAATAGAGGATTTAAAAAAAAAAAAAAACAAGCAAAAAGAGACAGGCTTACATGCTTGTTACAACCCATATCTTTGTCTTTGACCTGACAATCTTTCATGTTGATGTAAAATATATATCACATACTTTTAAATTTGAAATACTTAAGTATTTAAAATTATTAAGTATGTTTCCTTAGTTTTTATTAACAAATGTTCTGCTTATATATAAGGTGATAGTACTAGTAGCCTTCAAAGTAATATTTCTCAAATTCATTTAAACTTGAATCATATATATGAAATTTAGATAAACTTGTACAAACCAAAATTAACTGACAATTTGTGAGATATATAAGCTATGTTTGTAATTCAAAAAAGATTGAAGATAGATAAGCTCTTGATCTAAAGGAGATTTATAAAACTAATAGTCTAAATAAAGTAATATAAGAAATTATGAGCACCATTTCTCATATCCCAGATTATTTTGGAGAACTGTGAATCCTTTCACTATTACAATTTTTTTCCATATAACTTAAAAATGAAATAGGTTTTACTTCATTAAGGTTTCATTTGGGGATTTGGTTTTAGTTTACTGAATTACCAAAGAGACATTCTTACCTCTTTTGTCATGGATGCACTTTGCCTGAAGTTGTGCTTTTAAAACCACACACATACATTGGATGAAGAGTTTAAGCTTTTAGTTTTATTTATGACTTTGCCTCTAAATAGCTATTTAAACCTAATAAAAATCATTTCATTTCTGAAGGACAATTCATCATCTGCAAAGTAAGGGAGATAAATTTATTTTTTTCCACTTGTAAATTTTAGAGTTATATAAATTATATTACTGTATATCCTTTGAAATTTCACTTCAATCATAATGATAGCATAAAAATTTTAATCATGATGTATTTTTAATCATATATATGATCCATAAATTGAAAATATGAATAACTAAAACTGAATATGAATAGTTAATACTGGAATACATGCTACAGTATCTATCTCTACAATATATAATATAATGTCATATAATTAAATTTAACAATTATGTTGTCATATATATATGTGTGTGTGTATATATATATGTATGTATATATATATGTGTGTGTATATATATGTGTATATATATATATATATATATATATATATATATATATTAGAGGCCTGTTGCACAAAAAGATTCGTGCAATAGGCTTCCCTTCCCCTGGCTGCCAGCACCGGTTTTGCTCTGGCACCCAGGACCCAGGCCTTCGCTGCTCCGGCCAGAGCCGCCTTCAGTCTTCGCTCCGCCGCTTCACACTTACATATGCAAATTAACCACCATCTTTGTTGGCAGTTAATTTGCATATCTTGCTGATTAGCCAATCAGAGGCATAGTGAAGGTATGATCAATTGCCATGTTTGTCTATTATTAGATAGGATATATATTATATATATAATATATATATATATTATATATAATATATAATTAATATATATATTATTAGATAGGATATATATATATATATATATATATATATATATATATATTATCCCTTTTTATCTCTGCATCCTTCAGTTATTGGATCCAGGGAACCCCTAGGAAGAAATTCTTGGTCTTGGCAAAAGGGACTGGTACCTGGGACTGGAGGAGGAATCATGTGGTAACTACAGTGTCCACTTGCTTCATATAATCAGTTTATCTCATCTGAGGACAGTGATTCCAGGATTCTGGTTGTTCTTGCTTTCTAGGGAAACTTACAAGAGGATGGTTAATAAGATGAGCCATATCTCTAACACTGCAATGAGTATAGAAATTACAACTGACACATAACCACCCTTCTCTATTGCTGTCTGTATCCTTTGCCCTTAACTAGCACTTTTGATGATTTAGAAGGCTTACCTTGTTTGTTTGTTTGTCCAGATCCTTATTCTGGAAGCATATACAGATGCGTGTGCCTTTTATGAATATGATTTATTTTAACAAGTAAGTAAATGTGTTTGCTATTAAAAATTTGTACTATTTTATGACGCTTCCCATTTACAAAAAAAAAAAAAAGCTGTTTGCCATATGGACAATGGGGAATGTAAAAGTAATGCATGTAGAGTAATAAGAATAGTCTCGAATTAAAATTATTTCAACAGAGGCAGGAGGTCCCTTCTAGGTGGGACTCTGGTAATGTTACCCCTCAAAAACTTTTAGAAATGTCTGGGAAGGCATGTGACTTTCAGTAATGCATTAATGGAAATTGGGTTTTATGTATATCTTAAAGAGCAGAGTGACTCTGGCTGATACATGAATTATGCTGTTTAATACTCTTCCTATTCAATCATGTATTAATTTATGGGACTAATAATTGTTGAGCACATATTATTGCTCAGGTCATATAGAAGTCCCTGGGTATCAACAGTCAACAAGACAGACCCAGACTCTGTTTTCAGGAAGCATAATCTAAAGTAGACTGGAAGCAAATAAATCACACACAAACAATTAAACAAAATTGATAGTGTGATATGTGTTACAAGGAGAGTGGTATGATGGGTGAGTCAGAGTGATTCCATTTTAGGAACAAGGACATGCACTCCAAGAAGAAAACTAAAGCAAAAATACTAAAATAAACTGGAGAAATACTTTCAGGCATAGTAACTGAAAGTATTCTCAGGAATGGTCCTGAGATAGTAAAGAGGTTGGTATATTTTAGTCAGTGTCAGAAGTCTGTATCAGTTGTGGTTCAGTCTGGAAAACTGAAGCCACTCTATGCATTCTGAAGAGAAAGGATTTAATATAGAACTGGGGACAGGCCATCAGCGGGTACATAGCAAGTACTTCAGTGGCATGAGATGAAGAGATTGTTTCATCTGTTTCTAGCACAATAAACCTTTCCCAGAAAGCACTCTAGACTACTCACATTAGCTTTCTGCAGCCAGAAATGACTTCCAAAATCACTAGAAAGGGGACACTAAGTCTGTTAGAAGATGGCCATACTAATCAATCCCTACTCTTCCAGCTTGTGGACACCCTCCCGAAACATAGCAGAAAGGAGGCATTTAAATTTGGTACAAAACTTGTCCTCCAACAATAAGAAATGGATAATAGGATAGATCCACATAGACAAATAGCCATGACCTCCACAGAAAACAACCTTAATATGGATGAAAGTAACTATGTTAATTCTGTTCTTTATGTCTTTTACACATTTTTAGGTTTGCTTTAACAATCAGTTGTATGGAGAGAGTGAGAATAATTTTTTATGGTAATAGATTTATTCATTTCTCCTTAGGGATCTGTCAGGGTGTTTTGGACTATCTAAATTATTTCAGAAACATATAAGCCACAATAGTAATTCTACATGGTGGACTATTTTGGGATAGAAATATACCAATACATTAATCTTTGTTCTTTTGTTTGCTCAGGTTTTTGTAACTGGCTTTCCTTCTAGTTAGTCACAAGTATCTATATTGTCTGGAAAGGTATAGTGATAATATAAAGAAGCAGTCAATATTAAATTGCTTGACTTGCAAAATGCTTTCTTTTAAATCAAGAGAGTATGTATGGAATAAACAAAACAGATTTAGTGGAAAAAATAAAATCAAATATTGATAAGACTCCTTTCTCCAAAATAAAATCACTTGGACAGAGGCCTGGAGAAAGCTGAGGAAAAGACTATTAGGTAGGTGTCAGAGGAGCCAACAGATACAGAATTCAAAGGCTTTTAATGCAAAATAAAATGAAAAACATTCTTCAATCATTTTTGTCCTGATTCATGCTACCAACAGATAATCACTGTTATAACACATTAATGTTAGCATTATTTAATTTGAAATGATTGCTATAGTCTAGATATGTGCTAAATAGTATCTCCAGGACTGTCCTCTTACACAGTAACTTAAATGTAGAATGCACATACATGACATTCTTTTAAATGAAGATATAATGGTTGAAAAAAAACCATTCTTCTTATTGAGGACCAACTAACACAGGAATTGCCCTTCTACCATAAATATATAGAAAACAACAAACACAGAAAATAACTGTTTTAAGAATGGACGAGATGTAGCTGAGAATGGTTATTCCTGAACAGGGAATAGCCTGTGGGGAAAATAGCCTGGAGAGTTGAAAGCCATACAGCCCTACGGTTTCTTTATATTGAAGAGAAAAAGATCAAAGTTTTGACAAAGACTAAAAGCTAGAATATTCTGTGCACGGTACAAGAAATGAGGCGGCTGAACAGAAAATGAGCTCCAGAGATCTGCAGAGGAGTCTGACTCTTAGAGAACTATCCTGAGCATGAAACTAGGGCTTGAAATTCCCAAGATTTAGGAAAGAGTCACCAGTAAATAGTAGGTTAGACCATTCTCAGAGTTCATGGAGCTGGGAATAGTCTGCCAGCCAAAATCAAGAAACCACACAAGGACAAGGGCAAGGCATTGAGTAAAGACCCCCAAAGGGCCCTGCCCTAGTACTGAAGTTAGACTCATTCTAGAGTATTCTAGTCACTTCTAAAAGTGGTTAAAAGTCCTAGCTGGTTTTGCTCAGTGGATAGAGCATCGGACTGCTGACCAAAGGGTGCCAGGTTCGATTCCTATCAAGGGCACATGCCTGGGTTGCGGGTTCGATCTCCAGTTGGGGGTGTGCAGGAGGCAGCCGATCAATGATTCTCTCTCATCATTGATGTTTCTATCTCTCTCTCCCTCTCCCTTCCTTTCTAAAATCAATAAAAAAATAAATAAAAGTGGTTTAAAAGCAAAGACCTAAAAGATAAAATTGATTGTAACTAGTGCACATGTGTGCAAGAACCAAGTTATATACTTTTAGTACTCGAGACACAAAATACAAGATGTATAACATACAACAAAAATAATCAACAAGTAAAAAATTCAGGAAAACATAAACTATAAATGGAAGAAAAATAAATTATAGCCGTTACAGAAAAGAGGAAATAAGCAGACCTTAAAATGTCTATTGCATTATTACTATGCTTAAGAATATAAAGAAACACTTGAACATAAAGAGAAAAATAAAAGATAAGAAAAGGTATGATTGTCATAAATGATGAATATGTGGGTCTATATAAGACATGGTGTTCCTTATTTTTAATATCTTTCAAAGATAATTTACTCTTTCTGAGAGTTTGATAGCATAGATTTAAGTAAAATGAAGCACAGGTTTAAGTAAAATGAAGCAAAAATAGCACAAAGGATAAGAGGGGGGAAATGGAAGTAAACTGTTACCAGGATTTTTAACCATGCACAAAGTATAATATTGTTTTAAGTAATTTTTATAAGTTAAAAACTATTTATAAATGCAAGAGCAGCCACTAAAAAAATTATAGCTAATGAGCCAATATCTAAAAAAAAGAAGGAAAAAAAGAGGAGGATGAATTAAAAAAAAGAGGTGCAACAAAATAGAAAACAAAAACCAGATGACAGATTTAAAACCATTTGCTTAAATATAAGTGGCCTAAACCCAAGCTATTTAATATAAATGTAATTGGAGCCTAACATAATTATTAACATAATTCAAATATTTCTGTTATCCACATCAGGAAATAACAAATATTCATTTAATATTAATATCATATGATATTTAAACAAAAATTGTAAAATATTATTTCAACATATAATACTCATTAATTACACATTTTACATTTTATTCTGCATCATTGAAATCTGGGGTGTATTTTATTCCTGTTGAACTTATCTCATATAATAATTCTCTCAGATAACACTTTAGCAACATTTCAAAGCTCAATAGCTACATGTAGCTAGTGTTTACCACATTGAAGAGTGCTGGTCTAATTAAAAGGCAGAGGAGGGGATGGGGGTGGGTGGGAAGAGATTAACCAAAGAACTTATATGTATATACGTATAACCTATGGACACAGACAAGAGTGTGGTGAGGGCCTGGGGCAGGGGGCAGGTATGGGCTAGAAGGGGTCAATGGGGAAAAAGAAACATCTGTAATACTTTCAACAATAAAGAAAATATTTTAAAAAGTAAAAAAAAGGATATTCTCATAGTAACTATATATATATGTGTATATATATATATATATATATATATATATATATATATATATCAAACTAAATGCCCTGTCAATAAGTAATGTAAACATATAGAGGTATAGGTAAGATAAAACTAAAAGGTAGAAAAATACAAACCAGGCAGATACTACCCAAGAATGCTGAAGCTGATATATTAATATCAGATAAACTAGACTTTACAACAAGACATATTACTAGGGATAAAGTGGAATATGTCAAAATTAAAAAGAAAAAAACTTAATTCATTCAGAATACCTAATGAATTAATATGTATAAGAATCTAATAACAGAGTCTCAAATAGATGATAAACAATAAAACTAGCCTGGTTATGATGGCTCAGTGGATTGAAGGTCATCCCCTGGACCAAGAGGTCCCAGGTTCAATCCCAGTCAGGGCACATGCCTGTGTTGTGGGCTCAATCCCCAGTGGGGGGTTATGTAGGAGGCAGCCAACCAATGATTCTCTCTCATCATTGACGTTTCTATCCCTCTCTCCCTCTCTCTTCCTCTATAAAATCTATAAAAATCTATTTAAAAATAAATAAATAATAATAAAACATATACAATTAATATAATGAGAGATAAAGAGTAAAAAGCTGAGCATTGCTAAAATTTTTATTCTTTATAATACAGTGAACACATATATGACTACAAGCATAGAAACTGATGTGTGCAGTCTGTACAGGAACTGATCACCTTTCATTGTCTAAGGTAGCGGTTCTCAACCTGTGGGTCGGGACCCCTTTGGGGGTCAAACTACTCTTTTACAGGGGTCGCCGAAGACCACCAGAAAACACATATATAATTACATATTATTTTGTGATTAATCACTATGCTTTAATTATGTTCAATTTGTAACAATGAAAATACATCCTGCATATCAGATATTTACATTATGATTCATAACAGTAGCAAAATTACAGTTATGAAGTAGCAACAAAAATAATTTTATGGTTGGGGTCACCACAACATGAGGAACTGTATTAAAGGGTCGCGGCATTAGGAAGGTTGAGAACCACTGGTAAGGTATTACAAACATGATTCATATTGACAATGGGATAAGAACCTCCTCATCAGCTTTTTAGTTACAGATATATTAGGTAACCTATAGCCTCACATCAATAACTTAAATGAAAATAAGCAGTACTTGATAACTTACAAGTACAATATGAATATATGACTGTAAATGTACTACACTCTATTTTTCCATGAGTATAAGACAATTTGTAAATTATCATTCATAGGTGTTATTAAATTATCAACCACTTTTCTTATTTATACTGTATTGAAGAGAAATAACAATTTCCCTGACCACCCTCATTACATAAGATGACCATTTTTAGCTGTCTAATAAGTACGCTGTGATTATAAATTATATGTTGCCTGAACATTATAATGTAAAATAGATATAAAACATCGATTACAACTAAGCACCATTGCGATATTTAATATCAAAATTGAAAACCTAAAATAGCCAGTATATTTTAATGAAATGCAGGCATACATTAGTTAGTAGAAAATTATATTAGAAGACAGAAATACTCTGTGGAAACCCCTAGGCTCAGTGCTATAATAAATTGTCTTATTACCCTCTCACAATGAACTCTTGAAGGGTACGTCGATGTTCATTTTACATTGGAGTGCACTGATGCTGAGAAGGTTTAGGTAGCTTGCACAAAATCACATTTGTTTTCTCTAAGAGTAGTTCTCATATATGTTAGCTCTACTCTGTTACCTTCAGTCTGAGAAACGAAAGGAAGCTCTGCATGGTCAGTTTCTCCGGCACTTCTGTAGGTATATTCATCAACAAATCAAGGAGCTTAGGCAAGGCTGCAACGCCTATGATAGAAATCCCTCTAAAGGTTTGACCTTTCTGGGTAATAGTGATAAAGGAATGGGAGCGCCTGCTTTCCTCTTTGTTTCAGAAGCAACAGCTTACACTCTATGAAGTAGAACTGATAATTTTTATGTCACTCTATTAAATTTATTCTTCTAGTGTCTGTTCATATCTTATCATGTTAAATGCACAAAAAGTATATCAGTCAATACAAATTCCTTATGTTTGGTAGGGAAAATATACAAAAAAGCAGCTTTTGACTACTAAATGTTTCCACTTCTTTTTGTGATGAGATATCATCTTGCCTGGAGTGCTCAGGGCTATGGAGTCTGAAGCACCATGTTTCATGCCCCATCTTTGCTGTATAACATATGTGGCCTCTACCATGTCAGTCTCCTTTCTAGAGCTAGCTTAGTCACATATAAAAGAAAAAATGCATTATGTCCGATTTGTTGGTTTCTCTGAAAATTAAGTAAAATGTGTAAAAACCTTGGTTACTAACAAATGTTCAAAAATAAATTTAAACTCTTCCTTTCCTCTCCAGTTTAAATTACTAATTAAATATATCACAATTACCCTAAACAAAATAATATATGCCCCTTGAAGTCCAAAAAGTTAAAAAGGTAAGTTTAGGTTCTTCTTTACCATAAACTAGACAGACATGCATGTGTTTAAAAATTTGGAACAGTGTGAGGAATATAGTTCTTTCTTTTGAGATCCATTTCTGTTTTTACAATAACATTTGTATGCATCTTTTGCAAAAAATATTCATTGAAAGATGAAAAAATATCTTCAAATAAATGTATTGGCCTTCCTAAGTGAAAAATATGGTAGCTGGCTTGCATGTGATTTTGTTTAAGTTACAAAATTTATACACACTGTGTTGAATATTCTTAAACTTTAAAAATATTAGGGCACTTTGAATAAAACATTTTCTATTGTGCTTGAATTATCTTTTAATTATAAAAAAACATAATCTTAAATATAGTTGATGGTTGACTTTGTATCCTAAAACATTTTAATTATCCCTGGTAAAATTTTTTCCCTGGTAAAATGATTTATTTGACACTATTATACGTAGAACAGGGTTCAAGTTGGGCTGTGTGAATGACCTCCCTTAAACAGATGGCCTAATGCCTCAGGCATAGGTCTTGGCTCCTAATTGCTAGGTGTTTAGTTGATGCGTGATCAGGAAAACAACAACCACAAACTAAAAACAAATAAAGAACCAGGTATATGGAATGACAGCAATAGTTATTAACTGAAACACATTAAATACATATAAAGCAGAAATAACCATTAATATTACATACATTTATTTATTTTCAATATATTTTTATTGATTTCAGAGAGAAAGGGAGAAGGAGAGAGAGATAGAAACATCAATGATGAGAGCGTATCATTGATCAGCTGCCTCCTGCACAGCCCTCACTGTGGATCGAGCCCACAATCCTGGGCATGTGCTCTGACCGGGAATTGAACCATGATCTCCTTGTTCATAGGTCAATGCTCAACCCCTGAGCCATGCTGGCTGGGCAATTTTACATGCCTTTCAATATTACCTTTAAAGACATTATTTATGGAGCCTGATACTATTTGAAAAACAAATTATCTCATAGGTTCTTTTTAAAAAGGCAACCTAAGATTGCATTCACAGTATAGGTGCAAGGTGTATTGACTATCTTCTTAATTCCTGAAGTCCAATTCATTTCAAATAATAGTTTCTACTGATGGAAACTCATTTTCTTATTTCATACATGTGAAAGGTAATAACACCTGAAACCAAGTTCTGGCACACATGAATCAATAGTTTTGACTCTAAATGCCATTTTCCCCACAGGTTTTTCTGCCTTTGATTTAAGAATCATCACGGTTCAAAGAACAGGTTTATTCCTTAGAGAAGCAAGTTATTAGTGGTAAAATCATCACCCAAATAGGTGTCATTGAACAACTGCCCTTTTAAGTTAGCTGAATGTTAAATAGAGATCTAGACAATATCATAAAGAAGTGCTTATTTACTAGGGCATAACTAAAACCATTAAAGAGAACAGTGAATTTAATCTAAAACAGCAAATGAGCACAATATTTTACAAGGGGCTAGAATGTTAATGTTATGATAATGTTATGATATGTTAAGAACAGTTAATTCTGCATTGCCAAGGATATGAAGCATGATACAGGCTTTTCTTGAGTGCTCACTGTGAGGTTTTCTCTGTTTTTAATTCCCCTCTCTCCCTTTGAGATGACACATTACACAAGAATAAGGTAGCAACAATTTATAAACGAAGTAGATAGCTATTTATTTCATCTTCTTAGTGAATGAGCAAATTATCTAGACCATGGAGTCTCATTAAAATGTTAAACGTTTGATTAGAACATATGGAGACCATTTGATAATGAAGCAAGTTGAAAGTTGCCCTGAACATTTCTCTTTTAATTTCCAGAGCATCTAATTACAGTAGCACATGTTTACCTGAGTCTTGACAGGTGTTTGCCCATAGTTCTTGTTCTTTGGAAGAAACACGAGATTGGACCAAGAGCAGTAAACTCCACTACTATTCTTACCTGCTTTCTGAATGGCCCAATTAATCTTTTTTTTAAAAAAAAATTCTGTTTTTTTCTCAGCACTAAGGGAGTTCCTGGGACATGGAATAATCCAGCCTAAATCAGGACAGGTTCCAGACAGACAGGAGCTAGTGAGCCCCCTTCCCTCGTCTTGCTAACCTGTGCTCACTTGGACCAGACAGATAATGGAAGCCTGAGGAGTCCTCTCTCTATTCTTCTTGTCATTAATAAAAGAGACCCACAAATAGTAAACTTGATAGTCGTGGATGATGTGATTTATTTTCTCCAGGGCCCAGAGACATTATAGTTTGATACTTTATTGTTCTACATATCAAGATAGACTTATGTTGCTGCTTTTGCCCATCGGATACCTACTCTCCACTTGAGTGATAAATACAATAATGCCTCTAAAATCAAGTAATTGTGTTTTTAAGTAAGTTTCTGCTTAAATAGAAAAGTGGGAATGTGGGGCAGGTGGAGAGTCCTTTAAATCAGAGGCTGTATCCACTCTCGCTGTAGAAGAACCACTGTCTGCCTAAGAAAATGTGTTACTTTTGCACATGAATATCTTCTGAGATAAAAATAATAAAGAACCTGTGTGATATATACCTGTGACAACTTATTTATGCTTCACCACTTATTTAAAACTAGTGGCCCAGTGCACAAAATTCGTGCACATTAAAAGGAAATTAAGTAGAGGAAATGTTTTAATATTGCTATTTGCCCTTTCTCTATAATAGAAGTGTCAGAGAGGAAAGAAAATTAGTAAAATGTATATGAAAATAAGATACACATTTATTAATAAATAAACAGTAACAGCGTCACATCCCCCAGTTGGCGCCAGGCGGGGGACGCAGCCTCACATCCCCCAGCCTCACCACACATGCAGCCCTGCCCACCCACGCCTGCCGCATGCACACACAGCCTCCTGCTGATTGGTCATTACGGCATGAGGGGGTCATGACCATGCGCATATTAGCCATTTATTGTATAGGATGACAAAATAAATACACAGATAGCCCTCAGAACACAGGCTCTGGAGTTTGCCTACATGAATTACAATTTGGCTCTGCCCCTTAACTGCGGCATGACCTTGAGCTGGCCAATAACTTCTCTGTGCCTTAGCTTTCTCTTCGGTAACAGAGAGAAAATAAATGTATGTGATCAACAAGGGTTTGGACTGTGTGGGCCCACTTATATGTAGATATTTTTTTCAGTAAATACAGTCTAATGGCCTCCTTATTGAATTAATTTAACACATGCACTTTTTAAAATTGGGAAGTCTACAGACAACAGTTTGGTGACAGCCACAGGGAAAGGGGGCAGGAGCTAGGTGGATGTGGATGTGGGCAAAGTGGGGGATGGGAGGTGGCCGAGCTCTGTAATAGTGTCAACAATAAAAAATAAAGTTTAAAAAAAGAAAATAAAATTGCTAAACCTTACTGTTGTGAAGCTCAAATATAGCAGTTTGAATCTAATGGTTGTAATTTATAATTTTATGCTGTGCCTCTAACCATTGCTTTAGCTGCATCTCACAAACATTTGTATGTTGGATTTAAATTATTTTGCTCGATATATTTTTCATTTTTAATTAAATTTAGTGAGGTGACATTGGTGAATAAAATTATATAGGGTTCAAATGTACGTTTATGTGATACATGATCTGTATATTGCCTTGTGTGCCCACCACCCAAAATCAAATAATCTTCCATCACCATATATTTGACCCCATTACCCTTTCCTACCTGACACTCCTGTCCCTTCACTCTTAATTTTTCTTGAGGCTTATTTTGGACCCAACTTTTAAAAAGTATATTTAATTTTAAAATATTTTCAGCATTTCTAGATATCTTTTTATGTTGATTTTAAATTTAATTATTTTACAGTCTGAGTGTAGTTTTAAATATCAAGTGCTGTTTTGTGTACCTACTCCAGAAAGCTGATGTTCCCCTTCCTGAAATCCATGCCATAAAGGGTATTTTCTCAGAAGCTTCCCAGTATTTTCTGTAAGCTTCCTAGGAAATAGGAGATATTGTGGACCTTTCCTGAATTTGCAACTCCCAGAGGCTTGGCCCACGTTTGCCAGTGCACATGTAACTAGCTTCACCAGTTCACTCTCGCTGAACCCTCGGTGCTTCTAACTAGTATCCCAGGCGAGTCAGTGTTTGTGTCTCCCTGATTCTCCATATCGTATCCATCAGTTGCTTAGCCTGTGATCAGAACAAACTCCTGAATTTTAAAAAGAAAATGGGCATTTTCTGTGTGAATATTTTTGTTGGCTGGTTTGTTTCAGTTTGAGAATGAAACCATTTTTATCTTTACTACATCCTGAGCAGAAGCTGGAAGTCTGAAAGTTAGCACAACCTTTAACTTCAGCATTCACTTCAGCATCCCCTTCAGTACCTTTCAGATAGGAATCTTGACTAATTTAGTCCTTGAAAAAAAATACATGCTTCTTAAATGTAGAAAATAAAATTTATTCTGATATGAGAAATTTCTGCTACTGAGTACATACACTTCAAATACATAAAATGAAGAGTAACTGAGTGGCATGGGTTTGGCTTAAATGTGAATTAAAATGTATAGTATAAACCCAGGCTACAATTAGTTATAGTGGCTAATAATGAAGGGATCACATTACACCGGAGAAATTCGGTAGGTGAAAACAAAGGATGATGCTGGCATATATGAAAGATCAATCAATTCAATTGCTACGGATTAATTGAGAAAAATATTTGGGTAAAAATTATGAAAATGCTTGGGGAAAAGTTATGTTCACAACTTTGAAGCTCATCACAAGGATCTGGTCCTGAGTGGATTACTCAAGGTATAAAATAATACATTTCAATTTTTGGCTTTATACGAAGATTTCAACCTAGTCATGTTACTCTTGGGTTAATAAGTTCAACCAAACCTTTATTCCGACTCATAATTGTCATTTATCAGGAATCTGGATACTTCAACCAAGTGATAATCAATATTTACCACTAAGAGTTGTGGCTAATAATAAACAGCAATGATTATTATGAGTTGTGGTCTGTTAATAATATAGGATTTTTCATATCAACGATATTAAGTAAATAATAAGTTAACATTCAGAACATACTTCATAGTGAGGAAAATCAAGAGCAGGGATGGTTAAGATCTAGGTACACGACAGTTCCTGGAAGCAGGACAGCCTGCTAGGAATTGTTTGCGTTCAGGGAAAGAGGACAGAGCAGTGTGAGGTAAAGAAAATCTTAGGTGAAAGATAGAGTTTGCCTAGAATGGTTGGATGGATTATAATATTAGGCAGAAGGAGAAAAAAATGTAGACTCACTAGCTAAAGTTTGAAAGGCAGTACCAAAATAGGAATCTAGACAAAGGTCTTACCATAAATACTGAATAAGTAGAAGCTTATCTACAAAGATGCTGTTAATGGATTTGTGGTGTAATTTTGCAACATAAATTGTACTAAGGTCATGCTATAGCAGAACAAATACAAGCAAATCATAAGTAGTAATGACTCCATTTATATAAACAATGGGAGTCGGGGTCTGTAATTAGGACACAAGAGATTATTGCTATAGATGAATTGTGTTCCCTTAAAAATTCACATATTGAAGACCTGACCTTGGAGGTGGCTGTATTTGGAGGGGGAATCATTGTTGGTAATTAAGATTAGATGAGGTCTTGGGTGGGGCCCTGGTGATGGGATTAGTGGCTTTATAAGAAGGAAAAAGGAGAGAAATTTCCCTCTCTCTCTGCCATGTGAGGATGAAGAGAGAAGGCAGAGACAAGGAAGAGGGCTCTCACAGGAACAGACCTGGCTGACATCTTCTTGATCTTGGACTTTTCAGCCTTTGTACTGTGAGAAATAAATGTCTGTTGTTTAAGCAACCCAGGTTATCGTGTTTTATTACAGTGGCCTGATCAGACTAAAACAGTCCTGAGCATAGTTTAGGAGCTTTACTAATCTGATGCTATTTAAATTTTAGATTCAGAGCTCAATAACGGCAGTCAACAACTGAGGGAATGTTCACATGTCTAACTGAATCCAAACAAGATGCGGATACATTTATTGGTCTTTCTGCTTCCTTTTAAAAGAAGGGAGGGCTCTTAATTTCTAAACTACTCTTCCAAGGCACAGGCAATGACCAGCCTACTTTTCTCTTCCCCAGTAATTTTTCATTCTTGCATTCTCTATCACTAAAAGGTAGAAATTTAAGAAAGAAATTTAATTTTCTGGTTTGTTTTTTTCAAATTCTGGCAGTTCATTTCATAATGATGAAAAAGTCTTTCATTTTTTTTTTTTTGAATCATGATGAAATCTTATGTAGCTCATTTTCTGTTCTCATTCATTTATTTAAATATCTTGACATTAGTTGAGCATTTGCTGACATAGGACCCTATATCCAGGTGACATGTGGTGGGATAGAACCCAAATAAAGATATCATTCTTGCCCTTTTTTCTTGGATTCTGTGGTACCATTGAAATATCAATAACTGTGATTAAAAACCAGCTATTTGTCAAGTATTATATCATAGTGATGATGACTGAGTTTACAACTAAAAATAAGTTGTGATCTTTCTCGCCTTAGCCGGTTTGGCTCAGTGGATAAAGTGTCGGACTGCAGACTGAAGGGTCCTTGGGTTCAATTGCGGTCAAGGGCACATGCCTGAGTTTGGGTTTGATCCCCAGTAGGGGGCATGCAGGAGCCAGCCCATCAATGATTCTCTCTCATCATTGATGTTTTTATCTCTACCTCTCCCTTCCTCTCTGAAATCAATAAAAAATATGTATTTTTTAAAAAGATGTGATCTTTCTTAAATCTGTTGGTGCATAAAATACCAGTATTTCTTTTGTGTAACTTAACCTCAGATCAAAGTATTTGTTTTCATCACTTAAAAGATGAGAACAGAAAATTTTAAGCATTTTTAAAAATGATAGATTATCTTTCATTCAGCTTGTATTAAACAATCTATACTAATAAAAGGGTAATATGCTAATTATACCAGACATCTTCCAGAAGACCTTCCAGGCATACTTCCAGACAAAGCTATGGTGGGGGGGCCAAGGCAGAGGTGGTTAGGAGCGATTAGGCTGGCAGGGGAGGGCAGGTAGGGGGATCAGGCCAGCAGGCAGGTTAGGAGCCAGCAGTCCCAGATTATGAGAGAGATATCCAACTGCTGGTTTAGACCCGATCCCACAGGGATGCCGACAGTCTGACATCCGCCGAGGCGTCCCAGATTGGAGAGGGTGCAGGCTGGGCTGAGGAACCCCTCACCACATGCACAAATTTTGTGCACTGGGCCTCTAGTGATAAAATAAAATTCTATAAATATTTTGAGAAATTCAGTTCTTATTTTCTGGTATATCATTCGTTCAGTTTTTTGTGGTGTTTTTTTTTTTTTCATTTAATAAGGATTTCTGGACCTATTTAATAATCATGGCCATCAAACCTTTTTATGTAAAAGCTTCTATTTGCAGAAAAAAATGTTTATTATTTTAGTATTTTTGAGTATCTTATAGAAATTTTATGATAAAGATATATTTTTATTGTATCATTAAGAAATCCTACTACCTTGATTCCATTATGATTTAATTTGAATATTTTTTTTCTGATGGTTTTGTTGTCTCTACATATAGACAAAACTAAAAGAGATTACACTTGGCATATTATTCTTTTATCATAAAACCTTATTTTTCTTGAATTTTGCCTATATTTTCACCACCTGGATAAAAAAAATACTTGATTCAAGGGGAGTAGAGAAATTTCATTCTTCTATTTTTCTTTTTTCTCTCAAATCAGCATTTTGTTTCATGTGCTTTTGTGGCTGCTCTTAAGACATGTTTATAGCCCTGGACTTCAGCTGGACTCACACCAGATTGCCATAGAGCATTGTCATTAAAATGAGCTTCTATGACTAGATGAACTGGTGGCCCTGGCATAGTGGATTTTCTTTCCATTAGATATGGACATTGACTTATGGATGACTCCATTGAAACTACTTTCGTAATTGAATGTGCTGCCTCGCAAGAGGGCCTTGTTTATCAGTAAACTGGAACAGTCTACCTTGAGCAGGCTGATATTTTATTTATGTTGCACTCTCTTAGCTTCTCTAGAGAGTCTGTTTCTCAGTTCAGTTTTTCAATTATTCCATTGATTTTGGCAGGACAAAGACTCTGCCTAAAAATAGATTGTGTGTATGACTTGATTTTTTTAAAGATCTTTTCACCAATCAGGAGTTGAGCACGCATTTATTGGAAACAAAAGCAGGTTATATTACAAAAGCATGCTATGGTGCAGTGATAGTTAAACTTTGTGTATATAGAGTCACGAATTGGGCTTATTGAAACATGTTCCACTTTCAGACATTGTGATTCAGACTGTTCTAATAAGGGTAAGAAATACACATTTTTAACATAAATTATCAGGAGATTTTGATGCAGGTTCCTGGTCAGTACTTGATGGAAAGAAAGGATGACCATTTGGGGTAATGAAACCCAGATACAATGTTAGTGGGAGAATTTTCTATTATTGTAGGATTGCTGTGAGTTTGTAAAGTCTGGCATCACTGCTCAATAAATGTTATTTCCCTTCCATTGGTTAGTATTTTGTTTAGCCCAAGAAATATATGTTAATCTAGATCAGTGGTTCTCAACCTTCCTAATCCCGCGACCTTTTAATACAGTTCCTCATGTTGTGGTGACCCCCAACCATAAAATTACTTTCGTTGCTACTTCATAACTGTAATTTTGCTACTGTAAATATCTGATATGCAGGATGTATTTAGGCAACCCCTGTGAAAGGGTCGTTTGACCCCTAAAGGGGTCTGGACCCACAGGTTGAGAACCGCTGATCAGGATTGAGTAAAATAGAGCTCCTGAAATAATTTCATAGACTCTATTAGCAGAAAGGCTCCTCATTCATAAATTCTGAATCTTATTTTAATATTGGCTAACAGAACCATACAGGTTTCAAGTGTACAACTCAACAAAACATCATCTGCATATTGCATTGTGTGCCCATGGCCGAAAGTAGTCTCTTTCTGTCCCCATGCTTCTTCTTTACCCCCCATTGCCCTCTTCTACCTCCCCCATTCAGCCCCCAATACCCCATCACTCTGACAGCTTACAGTCTGTTCTGTGTATTTATGCTTCTGTTTCTATTCTGTTTGTTAAATTATTTTGTTAATTAGAGTGAGATCATATGGAATTTGTCTTTCTCTGACTCCTTATTTCACCTAGCATAATATTTTCTATGTCCATCCATGCTGTCACAAAGAGTAAGATTTCCTTCTTTTTCACAGAGTAGTATTCCATTTTGTAAATGTGCCACAGCATTTTTATCCACTAAAATACTGGTGGGCACTTGGCTATTGTAAATAACGCTACCATGAACATAGAGATGCATATGTTCTTTCAAATTAGTATTTTGGGGTTCTTCAGATATATTCCCAGAAGTGGGATTGCTGGGTCAAAAGGCAGTTCAATTTCTAATTTTTTGAGGAAACTCCATACTGTTTCCCACAGTGGCTGCACCAATCTGCATTCACACAAACAGCGCCCTAGGATTCCTTTTTCTCCACATCTTCTTCAGCACTTGTTTGTTGATTTCTTGATGATAGCCATTCTGACAGTTGTGAGGTCATATCTCATGGTGGTTTTAATTTGCATCTTTCTGATGATTAGTGACATTGAGCATCTTTTCACATGTCTACTGGCCATCTGTATGCCCTTTTTGGAGACATGTCTATTTAGGTCCTTTACCCATTATTTAATTGGATTGTTTTTCTTGATGTTCAGTTGTATAAATCTTTATATATTTTTAATATTAACCCCTTTTCAGATGTCTGAAGAAAGAAATTGAGGAAGATATAGATAAGTGGAAACACATACATATTCATGGATTGGAAAAATTAACATAATTAAAATGCCCATGCTACCCAAAATAATCTATAGTTTCAATGCAATTCCTATTAAAATAGCAATGGCATTTCATGTATTTAGAAAAAATATTCCAAAAAATTATATGGAACCAAAAAAGACCCCAAATAGTCTTGAGAAATCAGAACAAAGTTGGAGGTATCACACTACCTGATATCAAACTATACTACAAGGCTACAGTAATGAAAACAGCATGGTACTGGCATAAGAGCAGGTATACAAATAAATGGAACAGAATAGAGTCCAGAAATAAACCCATGCTTTTATGGTCCATTAATATTTGACAAAGGAGGCAAGAACATGTAATGGGAATCAAGAACATACAATAAGGTAAAGAAAGTCTCTTCAATAAATGATGTTGGAATATTGGACAGATAGATGAACAAAAATGAAACTAGACCACCAAGTTACACTATGCATAAGGATAAACTAAAAATGAATTGAAGACTTAAGTCACAAAACCATAAAAATCCTAGAAGAAAACATAGGCAATAAAATCTCAGATATTTCTTGTAGCAATATTTTTTCCAATATATCTGCTTGGGCAAGAGAAACAAAAGAAAGAAAAAAAAGACACGCAAACAAGCAAAAAAATGCAACTACATCAAACTAAAAACTTTTGTACAGCAAAATAGACCATCAATAAAATGGAAAGCGAACCCACTGAATGGAAGAACATATCTTCCAATGTATTTTAAATAATTGTCTTTTTGAAGAAAAGGTTTTACTTAAATGATATATGTTCTTCAACACAGCAATACTATATGTATATTAATATTCCAGTTTCACAATCTGTGCCAATTCATTCAATTTTATTTTAAATATCTCATCCTACATATTTTGTTTACACAGGGGTTCAGCACTTTAAGTTTCTTTTCATCTTTGAAGCAATATATCAAAAATTTTCAAAATTTAGAACACACACAGAATAGGCACAGCTCTATCTTTTGATTGGAATGCATTTGATTTGTTAGGAAGAGTGAACTAAACTATTTTTTAACAGTTTGATTCAGGAGAACATGATAGTAATATTGTAGTTCCTACCAGTAAGCAGAAGTGATCTGGTCACAATAATAGGGAGATATAATGGGAATATGAGAGAGGAGGATATAATGCCTAAAATGTTCTGAAAAATCCTCACCAAACTGAAGCCCTTATGACCTGATTGTATTGTAATTAATGCTGTTTGTCTGTTGTAGAGAATTATCAGCTTACATACTGAGCCAGCTGTCAAAGTTGAAATTTCTTGCAGAGGAAAATTGTACAATTTCATACCCCCAAAAGATAAAATAACCTTGAAGATTAAAATAAGAAAAGTTTCAGAACACAATTGCACATTTTCTAATGAAATGACAAAGTTGTTTCCATTCTAGACAGCATTTTTGACAAAGTTCCATATCTGAGGTTAATGACAATGTCTTAAGGGCACAAGTTTTGAAGGAGAGTAGAACTGGTTCCGGAAATTGAAGAAAAATAAGAGAAGGAAAAATATTTATGGATAAGGTAACACCATATAGGCAAGTAAATAAAAATAAAAGTAAAAAGAGGTAATCAGAAATATAAGTTACTCTAAAACTCAAACAAGAGGCATATCAACATCAAAATGAGCTGTAACGATGTGTAAATGTGTGCCATTAAGTTTTTCAGACTATGTCCAAATAACCAGTCTAATGATAAGGATAAAAAGAAGTGCCAAGCTTCTCCATGCTGAGCAATAGTAAATGAGTTTGCTTCTTGGTGAAAACATTATCATTTATTGGTTTCCGAAGTAGTCACTGTTGGAGTTTAGCACACATTACAAAGATGAAAGTGATTTGTGTACTCCAAATAAATAAATGAGCAACAATATGAAAAGGAAGACTTCTCATGTCTCATTCCTTTTATTAATATAAACATATTAATGAATGTTTCTCCGTGCTCCGTCTATGTTTAGCTCTTTAGCCAGTTGACAGGTTGATGTAATCATAATATACTTATATTTAACCAAAGTCACAATGAAGCATGAACTATACTCAAAACATATTAAAAAAAACACCTTGTAAATTAGAAATTAGTAGAATATTTTGTCAATGTTACTTCTAGAGTTTTCTGAAACATTGCCATTTATCAAGCAATCATTTAAGGCTTTTCTATATGCTGCAAGTAGAAGTAGGCTCTTCAGGAACTAAAGCTACGCTTGAGTTAACAATAGAGCTTAAAAATTTTTAAAAATCACACTCATGTATATCATTTCATAAATATTTACAAAGCATCATATAAAAAAGATGATCTAACAAAGTCTTGGTGTAAGAGCCGAGAAAATAAAACACAATACAATGGGCAGGAGTTATTTTTTAAAGTAAAGCATATTGATTTTGGTGTTAAACTACCAGATATAAATCTATGCAAATAAAATAGGAATGGTACAATTTGGATAGTGTCTGAAAATAAGCAAATTCTTTAATTTTCTAAGGTGTTGGTTATATATTTAGAAGTGGTTAGATGAACAGGAAGGAGGAAGGAAGGAAGGAAGGAAGGAAGGAAGGAAGGAAGGAAGGAAGGAAGGAAGGAAGGGAGGGAGGGAGGGGAGGAAGGAAATCTAAGGTGGGTTTTGAGTAGAATTATTGTGTAATGACATTATTTAAGGAAGATTTGTCACTTTGATAAGAAGTGAAAGGATTGGAGACTAAAGAAAAATAAGGGACCTATTGAAGAAATATCCAGATATGCAAATTAATTATTACAATAATGGTTCCAACCCATTCAAAATCTTACCTTCATTCACTCAATAACCTATCCTTCCAGCTCACTTCTTGTGTCCTGACTCCAATGATCCAACTCCACTAGGACTTGCATTGCATTTGTACTGATCACATTTTCACTGTCATTTACCCCTTTGGTATGCTAGCTCTCCTGCTTGCACAGTTCACATTCTCTAACCCATCATTTTCTTTTAGATAGCACTTCTTCCCTTATTTTTGGATTCCCTATTCCTCTCTCCCTATGTAATATCATTTGGAAGTTACAAACTATCATTTGACCACAAATCTTTCCCTACCCTGAACTTGTATCAATGCAGTAAAATGTGGCTAGAGAGGACATGCTACCCCAAGAATTGGTATCAATTAAAAATAACAAACACCAAAAGAGTAAAAAACACGAACATGTAATCATGGTATTTCAGCGGTTCTTTGACTCATCACTCCCTTTCACATTTTCTTTATTCTTAACCCCCAATAACTCCTCCCAATCCTCATTCTTTTCTAATTATATTGTGTGTGTTTTTAATTCTCTGAGACAATTGATGTAATTAGAAGGTATTTTCCTGAACCTGGCAATGTAATCATGTGTTTTACCTTCCTGACTCATATTTAAAGTGATGTGTAGTAGAGTTCATAACCTTTCCTCTTATCAGGGATACCATTTCAGTAGGATAAATTAGTCCTTTGCCTGTGTTTTCTTTTTTTCACATCCGATTATAGAATTCTATTCAGCATTAAAAATAAAATTAATTTCTCCTCTCAACAAAATCTTTTTTTCCATGATTTCCTAGGATATAAACCATTTCTTTGCTTTCCATTGTGGCAATATTTCTCTTCTAGTCCTATTATTAGGAATAAACAAGTTTTAGAAAATTTTATATAATGTATTACCATTAAGATTTAGTTAAATACATGTAAAGCTGCGTGCATATATAAATAATAAGCACCAAGTTCAGGATAGTGCTAACTGTTTTGTAGAAAGAGGGGATAGTACCCGTGAGGATAATGGGACTTCACCTGTATTGTTAGTATTTGATTAGTGTGCAAAAGTTAATTATAAACCTTTGTGTATCTTGAACTACTTCCATAGAAAGATAAGTCTGGGTAGCACTGAAGTAAATGTGGAAACAACTACAGAGGAGGAATTTAATGAGAAATGCATTTTTCTTCACATGCTCCTAACTAGGCAAGCTTTGTTTTCTTGTTTCCTTGCCTCGGGACATACCAACCCCCCCCCCTTTTTTTTTCCGTCTTCCTTTGTTAAAAATAAATATATAACTAACAGTGTTCTTTTTTATTTGTAATTGTCTGAGAACACTGTAAAGATAAAGAGAGTCACCCTAAGGTGAAGTACTAGTAGTTAGATATACCCACCAAACCTGAGGTAGGGACATATATCAACTGGTTCCATGGAAGCTGACTGTGGTGCCCTCTGGTGTGGAGAGGCTTGACCTGCAGGGTTAAAAAGTGATTGGTAATAAAGTTTCATCCTGAGCTCTAGATCTCTATTCCAATGCAAAAGTTTCCGTTAGGTTTCTCACAATTGGCCTGAGTCTGAACTTCAACAAATTCAATCAACTTCAGTCACAGTCATTTTGGTAGCAACAGAATGGGTAGAAAACAGGGTCTGACTATTTGCTGAAATTAACCTTCCCCTCAGCCTATTTGAGAGGTTTGGGGATTTAATTTTTTATTTCAATACTGAGTATTTCCCCTTAAATCCAAACTTATGGACTAATATTCAAAAACATTAACACTTTTACTTACCCAGGATTAAAAAGAAATAACATAGGCTGTGATTTCTGAGATATACACAGCTATTTTCCATGACCTCCTACCACATACATACCTGTTGAAGAAGTCAGTTAGCAGTAATTGTGCATGTTGGTTTAGGTGTCTATATGCCAGCTAAGGGATATTTTGACGAGTTTTTGTTTTGTATTATACACAAAAGACTAATGTAGAAGATAAAGGCATTGTTGACACATTGGTAAAATGTCTACGCCAAAGGAGCTGCTAGCATATTTATGGACAGCAGTTCATTTCATTTTCTTGCAAAGCCTTGATGTATCAAGTTGGTTTGGGTTGAGTAGCTCCTGCATCCCCTCCGCATCTTTCTTTCTGCTTTATATTTCAAGGACATCAGCATGTTTTGGAAAATTCTAAATGCACAATGAAGTTATTGTTCTAAATAATCTCTTTAAAATAACTTATTTATAAATTCCCAAATAAAAATGTACCTTTTATATAATTTTTCTGATTATATTGAAAATGAACAAAAAATAAATTCTTCAGATAGAAGGTTCTAAAAGTATAACCAAAGCATTAAAAAACATGTTATTAACCTTCATTAATTTAGTAGTTCTGTTTTCAGTAATGAGTATAAATGCAATCCTGAGGAAGTTGGTGTTAAAAGAGCTGTGTGAGAGAATGTATGCATGCATGTGTAATTACACATACAAATTAGAATTCTGAATAATAGTATCATTAGTTTGAGAGACTACTGAGAAAATAAATGGAGCCTGTTTTCTACTTATCAGCTGCTGAGTGTCCTAGGCATTTATCAAGACACACTTACTAATTTTGGAGTTAAATTGAACAATCTTTTCAAATTACCATGAACTTTAAAAATCCATAGAAGTAATTCTTCTCTATTTAATCAAACTGAAAGAGCTTAAGATTCCTTGGAACAGAGTATGAGAAACCATGATTCAATTAATAACTATGGAAAAGTATGTGGCATCTTAATAGAAATACATTATTAGAATCTTCATGAATAATAACATATATAAACATCACACACACAGACATACAAATCTAATACACACTCTAACGCTTGTTTTGCCAGTGCTTTTCTTTCATTTCTGATATTGCTAAATGCCTTTTTACAATTTATAGCTTTAGTTCATACAATTTTTCTAATTAGTCTATTTCTAAATTCCAGTGATTTGTTTCTTTATTTTCCCCTGCTTTAGTCATTAGTGGATTATTAACCTGGAGGCTTATCTGATAGAAAGTGGAGCCATCCTATATAATAAAAGCCTAATATGCAAATCAACCTAACAGCAGAATGACCAGTAGCTATGAGGTACACTGACCACCAGGGGGCAGATGCTCAATGCAGGAACTGCCCCCAGCTCCCAGGCTGCAGGCCAGCCAAGGCGGGTGCCAGTGGGGGCCGCCTGATTGCCCCACCGGTCGCCCCGCAGATTGGCCCTGATTGCCAACCAGGCCTAGGGACCCTACCCATGCACGGTTTTGTGCACCAGGCCTCTAGGATAATATATTTCTTAATTTCCACCATTTTGCAATTGAAAGCCTCTGCAAAATGCTAATTTGTCAAACTTATATTCTGTGTAAAAAGTAGAAAGAGCTGTAGCCAGACACAGTTAAAGGCAATTTTTAAAATTAATCAAAATTAATTTATGATTTAAAAAATTCTGCAGAATAATTTTTCATAATGTACTTTATATAGGGGTGGGCATAAGTAGGCATATAGTTGTTCATATGGAAAAAGACATACAGGTTTTGATGATTAGAACGATTACAATAGCTTTATTAACTCAAAAAGAATATTCCAAGGCACAACAAACATATTTTTGCTCACCACTGTATATGTTTATGGTAAAAATATAATTTATCATTCTATAGAGACCATGTTGACAGTAAAAATATTACAAGACACTGATGTAAACTATAACACTGGCATCGACAATCCAGTATCTGTGGTCAACCTACAAATTTCAGTTTTTATCCATTTCTGCTTTTAATCATTCACTGGTATATTTATGAATATTTTTAAAAATTTTATCTATTTTATTGTTTTTTTATAAAATTAGCAGAATTTTTCCTATGTATTTAGAGTTAGTATATTTGGAATTATTGAGCTCTTCATTTTACCATTCTCTATAGAGATAACATTTTAAACTGAAAAATACTGTCTATAGAGGTGCTGAGGAAACTAGTGAGGTTAGATATAATTCTATTTAATAAAGGATATTTCTAATTCTATTTTTTCTTATTAAAATATACAAATATTTAAGTCCAAATGCTTTCATATGTAGTTTTGGTTTCAGTTATCACTATTCTACAAAATATTACAAAAGACAAAGCTCATCAAATATTTAGTTTCTTGTGACATATTTTGAGTGCCTCCTTAAACTCAGATGCTACACAATTAAAGGCTTTCCTGTTTTCATTTTAATTCAGAAAAAAAAGTATCCTATTTAAATAAGAATAACATCCAAAATTTTCTAACTCAATTTGAGATATTCCAAACAATTCTAGAATTTTGAAGTTAAACCCAATATTTAAGCTCTTCTCTGATTGCATTATTTAGTTCCTACATTGAGTAAACTAAACTGTCTTGCTTTTTTCAGGATCCTACTGTCCATTGGTTTACAAGCTTTATTTTAAAAAATCTTTGATTTGACAAGTTGAAGTCCTTTGAGTTTCACAAACTAAATGATTTGATGAAATATTTCTGAGGCCTGGTTTTAACAACATGTAACAAAATTTAGAAAATTCATTAACCAAAATTGTGTAAAAAATTATGTTGATTTGCTAAGTAATCCTTCAAGTGCTCAAATATTTCTAAAATCACATTGCTGCAGGTTAGCAAAGAGAGGAATTTTATACCATTAGGGTATTTTAAAAATAACTATAAGTATTTTTAAAATGTTAGTTTGGTACTTTAACTGTGCAGACAATAATAATTTATCAAGGGCAACTTGTATTTCAATTAGTATAATATTGTCATTTTTTTTAAATTTGCAGTGGTACATTGTAATAATCATACAACTAATTCTAAGTGCATTTATTCATTACAAGTTTTTTAATGTGGTCTGAACATTACTTTCATTACAGTGGTATGCTCGACCTAAATTGATTTATTATTTGAAGCATCCAATAACATTATAATAATTCAACTGGGAAGTTTTCTTCTAATAATGAGCCAATACATTATTAGATATCACTGCATGTTTTGTACATTCACAAAAATATTGGGAAACAATAATGAGCAAATCAATTTAGGAAAGCAATCCTTTGATGTCGATTATAAAGTCATCTCTCTCCTTTCACCTCCAAATGACAGAATCAGAAATCAAGAGTCTATATAATTAATACATCCATCTCAAATTCAGCATTGTGAGTCCCCAAATTGTGAGTCTCCAAATTTCTCCTAAGAAAAATTTTTTTCTCAGCAACTTTTACTCCTTAATATTTTTCAGCATTTAACTCCTGCATCATTAAATTGGATATTTATTTTCATGTTCATAGCATCATTTCGTCTCAAGACCACTAACATCTTCTGAAAATGGCTGATGCAAAAACAGACTTTAATGCTCTCTGATGGGGATAGAGAAGCATCTTCTGTCAGCTTCTGGAACTCTTGGAAGGAAACAGGCTTGAATTTCCATGGCATAAAATAAATATATGCATATAATTAGCCAGATCCAGAAAGTTATTTGCATTTTATTTCAGTGAGCTAGAAGATTTGGCTGTCTCATTTCTCAGGAATGAGGGGCACCAGAAGTTTAGGTAGTGTTTGAAAGCTAGAAAGTAGTCCACGGCCAGCTCTCTGTAGAACCACAGTATCCGTAAGAGAGAAAGCTAAACTAGGCAATTGTCACATAACAAGAAGATCATGTAATAATGGTATAGAATCCCCAGCCTTAGAGAGTGAAAATATGATGGGCCGGTGTTTTTAAGGGTCTTCTGTTTGGGTGGATTTCTCACTCCAAAAAAAGTTAAGATCACCAAATTTTGAGCACAATTTCATGATAAATTAAGACTTTATTAGGATTCTGCAACCACTCATTACTACTTCTTATCGTATACATTCTTTGCATTCTCTATTTGTTGTTTCAATAATAATCCATTTTTAAAGCAATCTGAATCAAGTTCAAGTGGTCACTTAACTAGTCCTTACATCTAGGCCAGACTTTTCTATGCCTAACTCATTTGACGATGACTTGAGAGTTTTGAACTCAGAGTTTGTTAGATTTGTCTTGAATGGCATGATTGCCTATTTCTGCTACTGGAGAGTGGTTAATCTTAGGTAATTGGAATCAGCCCTGTTTTAAATTCCCTTTGTTCTATTAACTGTGTATCTTTGGGTAACCCTGCCCTGATCTTCTTCCTCATTAAGGGTTTAATTTTTCCTGCCTTAGCTATAGCTAATCTTTAGCATTTTTTAAATAAAAAATGTATAAATAAATATAGAACATTATATGATTCATAAATCATAAGTGTACAGATTAATGACTTTTGTAAAGTGTAACAAGCATCCAGATTACAAATAAAAAATTAGTAGCGTTGCAGAAGTCCCTCTGTCTTCATGTTCCAACTATGTTTATCCCAAATGTCACAAATTGCCCTTCTGACTTTTAACATGTTCAGGAATACAGTTATTGTATTTAGAAAAAGAGAAAATGTATATTAATAGAAAGCAACCTACAAACATGAGGACGCTCTAAATAACAGCAGTAATAGCAGTACTACTGACCTAATTAAATGCAATAGGCTTGCCCATAAAGTGAGGGATATTTAGTTCAACAGCATCTCATCACTTAAAGAAAATAAAAGGAGATCGAAATGTATGTACTTTATTAGATAATCTTATATAAATGATAATCATCAGCATTCACCTTATTTTCATATTCTCCTTTTAGATAAGCTACTCATTATTATAGTAATAACATTTACTAAGATTTTCCAAATTTGTTACAGAATTTAGAAAGAAACTATGCACACAGTTTATATATTACATACAGTTTCCCAAAAGGTCTTTATAGGAACTCTAGGTATTAAAAATAGTTTCAGAAAATCTTACTTTGGAAATTATAAAGCAAAAAATCACAGTATTGACATTGGAAATGACTTTTAAAGGGCAGAAAACTTAAAACCCCTCTTAGACAGAGTCTATAGTTTACATTACAAAACATCAAGAAAACGACCAAGTTAACCTTGGTTCTCAAGGTCTCTTTGTTTGTTTGTTTTTATTTTCCCATCTACTTCCATATAGCTGTAGTTCAAACAATGAGTTTCAGGACAACATGATAGTGTACATATCCTCAATTTAATACACTTAGAAGTCATTACTAATAGTTATTTTCCTTGTTCTGAAAATGTTGAAATAACCCCAAAAGCTTTAGGGTTATAAAGATCACTAACTTCTCTATGTCTCAATTTGTTTGATTATAAGGTGAGAACAATGTGTCTCATCTGCTTTGGTCTTTGGGACTTTAAGGCTTAATGAATGCAGAAGTTTCTAAAGACTTGACAAGAAAGTAGGTACATAAATAACATTAATGACAAGTCCACTAGTTAGCAATGGAAAATGTGTGAAACATTATTTCCAAAGATCAAAAATGTCAAAATATACACTTTTATCAGCTCTTAGCCCCAACCTCTAAAAAGATCAAAGACCCTTCTCTTTTGTGTAGTAATCTCTGGAAGCTATTTAGCTCAAATTTTTTAAAAGAACATACACAAATGATGAAAAAGGCTTCATAGAATTAAGAAAAAATATAAAAGTTTAGTATAGACCCATAGCTATGATATCAGATAATATGATAAACAATTCTTTCCAAAAAAATTAATCACCAAAAACTACCAAACACTTTTCTGAAATAAGATGAAAATGGAATAGATGCATCTATTATCTACAAAAACTTTTGTCATTTTATAAGTGGAGAAAGAATTTGGGAAGTACCCAAATAACTTTTTTTCAGTCTTCTTTAGGAAGGAGTGTGGTCTTCAAAATGGAAAAAACAAACAAAAATAGAGAGAGTACATATTACAGGTCAAGAAATCATGCTGCCCTGGCCAGTTTTGTTCAGTCCCAGGTTTGATTCTGGTCAAGGGCATGTACCTCAGTTGCAGGCTTGATCTTTAGCCCTGGTCTGGGCGTGTGCAGAAGGCATCCAATTGATGTGTCTCTCTCACATCAATGTTTCTCTCTTTCTCTGTCTCTCCCCCTCCCTTCCACTCCCTTTTAAAAAAAATCAATGGAAAAATATCCTCTAGTGAGGATTAACGAGAGAGAGAGAGAGAGAGAGAGAGAGAGAGAGAGAGAGAGTAATCATGCTATCCTGAATGAATTCAAATCTATAGTCCCAAAGCAGTTAGAGGTGCCAATGGTAGTTACCTCCAAACCAGCTCTGATAATCTTTATGCAATAATGGGAAAAGAAGACTTTTCAGAAATTGGTAAATGGGAAAGTGCTCCAAATTTTAAAGAATACTCTGATCTTGTCTTTGATAGAACACCAAAAGGACAGTTTTAATTTCTTGAAAGGGAATTAAACTCTAAAGTAGTCATAGACCTTTTGGAATTGAAATGTATACTAGAGTCCACCTGTTTCAACATAATTATTTTTCAGATCATAAAATCAAAGTGCAGAAATTCTAGTTATTTTTTACAGCCTTTGATAAATGACACTACCTTCATGTGTTGAAAACTAAGCATATCATGTAACCTTCCTGTTCCTCAGTCCCTTTAATATAAAATGGAATTAAATAAGGATGCCATTTAAAACGTCCAGCTCCAACTCCAATATGTATGCATTCTAGGACAGAATTTTAGAAAGAAAATCTTTATACCCCAAAAACTACAACTGTCCATATGACTCAAGTATTGTTATGCCCAGATTTCAAAATCCCCCAAAACAGACCACAAGGGAGCTGAGTCCGATGCAAAAGCATAGAGTCTTTTATTCAAGCCTGGGCTTGGTCCCCCTCTGCCTCCATTACTGGATGTGAGAGAGAGCCCCGAGTCCCAAGAGAACAAAGGTTATATGGGCTAGTCATTTGGGTGGGCTTAGGTAAGTGACGTGAGTTACAGAGATTGGTCACTCTGGTCAGGGTTTTTCAGCACAAAGGTCAGGAGGTGACCAACACATTCTGAGGCTTGAGCCGTCCCCCCCATAGCCTTATTAGGACCTTAGCTGCGTTCCTGGAGCTTCACTGGTCCACTCAGGTGGTGGCTGGGGGAGTTAGGATATTACTGGCATTCCTGTGGTCACTCTCAGAAAGGGGAGGGGGTTTAGGCTGAGGGACCAGCCCTACAACATAAAGTGGAGGAGAGTTCGCTTCTGCTTTGTCCTTTCAGTATCATACATCTCTTTATTATGTAATTTTCACTATTTTATGTGCACATTGAGGAAATCATAGGGTGCGTGTGGATTTTATTCTGTAGCCCACAGGCTTTTTTATGACTTCCCACATCAACGCATGAATCCCTCCACATTTCTTGTACCCTAAGCAATGATATCCCCAAGGTGCGTTTGCTCCTCCCTCCTAATTTTATTTTGCTCAAATTTCCACTCACTCTAAAATCTGCCAACTCCCTGCCCAGAGTCCCTTTCCAATTCTCTTTGTTTGAATTTTTATCCCTTGTACTCACTGGTATTCTTGACAGCATTTTTTTTAAAAAGTCTGTTAAAGGAGTTGCAAGTAGTCATCACTGATATATACATAAACATTGTATCACAACAATGCCAGTTAGGTTGCTTAACCGGTTCCTGAAAATATCTGAGGTCTAATAGCAAACAATCTTGCAGCTCATGGCAAACTAGGGACTGGGGACAGAGACACAAGAGTAGTGATGTTTTAGCCATAGAATCACCGGGCTATATTTTATAAAATAGCCATGACCAGGCCACTCCCAATACCAACTAAATAAAAATATCTGGAAATGGGGCCCTGGCATCCATATCTTTTAAAAGCTCCCAGAAGATTCCAATATGCAGTCAAACTCAAGAATTACTGTTTATCCCTTGAGATTCTTTGCTTCCTGTAGGCAGGAAAGGTTAGAAATAGTGCCTGTCCAGCACTTGGTGGAAATGAATGGCATTAAAGAAGACACAGGCCAAAGAAAGAGAGAAACAAAGATAATTTGAGTCTACGAAGCTTGGGTCATATGCAAGGGACATTAACAGCTAATTTACAAAGCCCTGGACTGAATAGAAACATAATTTCTTTCCAGCAAGCAAACCAACCGGAATGATCCCTTAGTTCTAACATCTTCACTTACTTTAAATTAGGCAGGAAATCTCAAAAATAATTATAACTGAAAATAAAAATCAGACTGACTAGATACAATACACTTCCCAAACAATATTTCCAGTTTCTCAGAACTATAATAAGACAATGCACTATTGCTGTTAATAGAATATTACCTTGTAAAAAAAAATGGTAGTATGGCTTTTTGTTGAGGAGACTTATATTTTTCATTTTACACTTTTCTGTCCATTTTGAAGTTTTATTTTATGTGCATGCTACTTTTATATAAATAAATTGATGGTGAAAAATAAATACATAACTCTAAAAATACGTATATAAAACCACATTGGCCGAGACCGGTTTGGCTCAGTGGATAGAGCGTCGGCCTGCGGACTGAAGGGTCCCGGGTTCAATTCCGGTCAAGGGCATGTGCCTGGGTTGCGGGCACATCCCCGGTGGGGGATGTGCAGGAGGCGGCTGGTCGATGTTTCTCTCTCATCGATGTTTCTGACTCTCTGTCTCTCTCCCTTCCTCTCTGTAAAAAATCAATAAAATATATTTTAAAAAAAAAATAAATAAAAACCACATTGATCCAGCCAAAGAGGTTATTGAACTGACAGAAAAAACTTCACATTAAGTCTAAAATAATGTGATTATGAATTGTAAGACTAAATTATTCAAAATATTGATCATAAGGTACCCTTCTGCATGTTAAAAGTATATATATAATATATATAACATATATATATTATATATATATATCTTAAGTTCATAACAGATTCATAATATAGCTGTGAACTCAAATATATTATATCTCATTGACGATTTGATCTCAACTTTTCATCAAACCTATAGATTACTTTAATGATATTGCTGAGAACTACAGGAATAGAGTTTGAGCAGAACTACCATAACCAGTCTCTGAAAGTTGATTTTATGGAAATTAGAACCCATAATAATGCCATTCTAGAGGAGGAGCGGGTGAAGAGTACTATAGCACAGCCTCAGGTAAATGTCCTCAGTTAACTTTAATACTGCAATTTTGTTTCCTCAGACACTGCTAAAAATGCATATTTGTTAATAGCTAGTTTGACTGATTTTTTTTTAAATCATGGATTTACTTATTCTTTTAGAGCTGAAGTTTCGGGTCTTTGAAATTTAGGGTAGAGGAAGGAGGGTGGTACATTGGGGACTCTTGATCAATATCGCTATTACTTTCTCCTGAAAGAGAAAGAAAATTGACAATTAAATTTGAAAAGAAACCTATTCCAGCAATACAATTTTATGCATTCCCAGATCCAACTGAACTTTTCATTGCTTTTCTGTCACCGAAAATCATTTTAAACCCAGAAATAATTTCATTGATATGTTTTTATCATGAAATACAGGATACAATACTAAGACAAATGCATGACTCTAGAGATTTGCATGCCTGGAAAAGGTGATTTTATTTTATTCCATTCGACTGTCCAAAAGCGTTTTTTGTAGTGAAACTGACATTTAATGTTGTAATTTTATATCTGATCAATGAAGCTTTTATTTATATCAAGGGCTTTCATGATGAGAAAATAAAAGTTATAATTTATAAACCTCCTCTCTTAACAGGGCATAATCCTAGATTGACTGTCCATATTAATTCAATTTAAAATTTACTGGATCAAATGAATACATACATACATACATACATAAATGGTCTTAGGTCTTCAAAATTCTTAGATTAACTGCAAACTAAAAATGTCAGAATCCATTCCGACCACTTGGGCAATACTGTCCGTGCTAAATTTGTCTCTTGCAAAATCCATTAAATCATTTAGTTTTCAGTTTACTTAATTATTCCAACAACATCATATAAAGGGGAATTTTTTCTTAATTTTTGAATTTTCACTTTCTTTGACTTCATTGTATTGCACATTTGTCTGTCTCAGTTATTACCTCCTATGTAATAACTGACGTCTAAATACCTGTGCAAGTCCAAGACTCTTTCCTGTAATTCCACTCTCCATTCTTCTTCAAATTGATTTTATTTCTCTCATAATCTTAAATGTCATCATTACCCCAATGGCCTTCAGTATATATCTACCTCCAAATACTTTCCTGAAGTCCAGAATCATAAATCCAAATAATTGTTTTGCATCTGTACTGACATTTCACAGAACCACCTCTAACTACATATCTTCAGAAATGAAATTTTGCATTTTTCCTTCAAAAAATGTCCTCCACTATTAATCCTCTTTTTTTTATTGTACATCCATTGTACATGATTACCCTTGACCAAGCCAGTGGAATATGCAATGTGTCAATTTTGCATATTGTGACAATGTGTCAATCTCAAGACAAAGACTTAGGGATCTCTGCATGTGTCTACTCACACTTTTTCACCTTCTGTTATCTGCCATGGGAAGAACATTGTTGTGGTAGCTGAAGTGGCCAAGAAATAGAGCAAGTGTCATGTATAATGTGAGGAAAATAAAACTGTACAAGATTTTGCAAATCAATTCACATAACCTAATCTTTCTTGATCCTGACCACAACTTACCTATATTTTACCAGATTATCCCAAATGTGGTGATGTCATTTTAGTTTAATTTTTAAATTTTGTCTATTTACAGAATAGCTCCATCATTGGTAAACCACTAGCAGCATGAACGACACATAGTAGGTATGGAAAATCACTTATACAAATGAAGCAGTTGTCTGATTTATTTACTTTGCTCTGGTGAGAATTATTCTCAATGTCATGCTCTACCGACCTACAGCATCAATTAATGTGAAATATCTTTTTACATACATATGATGCAGTATATTGAGCCCAAAAGTTCTGGAGACAATTGCATAAGAGACACAAAGTTTTATAATCTTACTCTCCCCTGCACTGAAAGTCACAATATTAAAATATGTGCTTTTGCCATATTCTGTCTTCCTATATACTGCCACTTCGTTTTCCATATCCAAAATGACTCTGAGAAAAATATTTTAATTTTTATTTGTTAATTTTATATTTAGTTTGTTCTTCTGAGCATGGTGACTAAGGCTTATAGGGGAAGGATGGGTTTGGGCTGTGATGAAGAATTTAAGAATAGGAGACTTAGCCCTGACCGGTTTGGCTCAGTGGATGGAGCGTCGGCCTGCGGACTGAAGGGTCCCAGGTTCGATTCCGGTCAAGGGCATGTACCTGGGTTGCGGGCACACCCCCAGTAGGGAGTGTGCAGGAAGCAGCTGATCGATGTTTCTCTCTCATTGATATTTCTAACTCTCTATCTCTCTCCCTTCCTCTCTGTAAAAAATCAATAAAAATATATTAAAAAAAAGAATAGGAGACTTAAATAGAAAGAAGTTTGTTATGGAAAGTAAAGGAAAAATGAAAACAGGAAAAAAGCCATAGCAGAACTTTGGTCTGACTATGAGACTATTATAAATTCAAATGAGGCCTTTAAGGTGGGACATAACGCAATCTGGCTGTAGAGAGAGACCCTAGAGATGAGGTACACATAGAGAAAAGCCCACAGATGCACACTTGAGAGAGCAGACATCTGTATTCCAAGAAGAGAGGCCTCGGAAGAAGTCATTCCTGCAGACTACTTTAATCATGGACTTCTAGCCTCCAGGACTGTGAGAAAATGAATTTCTATTGTTTAATCCATCCAGACTGTGATATTTTGTTTTGATGGCCTCAGCAAACTAATACAAGTACTATTCAACAAATAAAAAATCAGAAATCTACAGAACATATTTTCTATTTCTGCTCAGATTGCTGACTTCAGAGCAAAGGCAAACGGTAGTAATTTGCAATATTTTTGATAATTAATGTCACATGAAATAAAGAGAACAAGAAGTTTTATCCATGAATGAGTATGATATAGAGCATTTGTACAAAGTATATATTTGTCATAGCCTATGTGTCCATGAGCAGATAAATGGATTAGAAAATGGTGGTACATCTAGACAATGGAATATTATGCAGCTGTAAAAAAGAAAGAACTCTTATCATTTTCAGCAGCGTAGATGGACCTAGAGAGCATTTTGCTAGGCAAAATAAGCCAGTTAGAGAAAGAAAAGTACCACGTGATCTCACTCATATGTAGAATCTAATGAACAACATAAACTGAACAAAAATAGGCCCAGAGAAATAGAAACATCGAGTAGACTGTCAAACCTCAGAGGGAAGGCAGCAGAGGTTGGAACCAGGGATGAGATCAACCAATGAACTCATATGTAACCCATGGACACAAATACTGAGTGGTGAAGGCTTGGAGGGGAGGGAGTGGGAGAGGGCAATGGGGGGAAAAAGGGACATATGTAATACTTTCAACAATATTTATAAAAACAAATAAATAAAATCATCTTAGGAAAAGAAAATATATAATTTAGGGAATATTTGTGACATTTAATAATTTGTATGCTTATTCAGATAATCAATTAATTTTCCTTAAATAAAATTAAACCTTGTTCTGTTTTCACAGTAATATTTACTACCTGTCACGTATTGCTACATTGCTAAAGTCATTGTGCAACATGAGAAAAAAAATGAACATATTATTGATAAAATTAACTGTCAGGGTCCTTAAAATATGATTGTGAAGTTACAATCTTTAGCTCTCATGGAAATTTCTGGTTACAATCATCTTATTTTATTATAATACTAGTAGCCCAGTGCATGAAATTTGTGCACTGGGGTGGGGGGGGGGAAGGGGCCCCTCAGTCTGGCCTTCACCCTCTCCAATCTGAGACCCCTCAGGGAATGTCCAACTGCCTGTTTGTGCCCACACTTTTAACAGAAACAGCTCCATTGTTGTTTCTTTCTTATGCTTAAAACCATTGGAATTAGTAGGTATTCAAAGTGTGTATACATTTTGGGGGGACACCCTGCATATCTCTATTTAGCGATGAAAGAAACCAACAGCAGATTTGGAACCCCCAGACAGGGAACCTCACTCACTCCCCACATGTCTCCCCACTTCACTTTCCACCTTCATGGGCAGCAGGAGAATCAACGTTTTCTCTCATTAATTCAGAAAAGGACATCCTGTCACCCGCTGCCCGGCAGGAGTGCGCTAGGCCCCAAGCAAGCGAGGCTCAGTCAGGGCAGCCTTTGCTCATGGGTGCTGGCACCCAAAGTGCACATTCCTCCTCTACAGTCGCCCCGACTATCCCACTGTTTCACTGAGAGAACGGAATTCCTCTCCGCCTCTGGGTTCTTGATCTTGAAAGTTGACCGGAGGCACCTCAGCGAGGGCTGCCCACGCCCACCAGGTGTGTCTGTCTGCATCTGCTCCCGCCTCAGTACCTGCATTAACCCCCCAGAGGTGATCTCATAGCTGCACTGGCCTCCGTGGGAACAGGGCATCACCACTCCGCCCTCTCACTGTCATCTCACAGGCACCCACCCTCAGCACCCAGAACACCCAGACACTCTCCAAAGGACGTGAGCACATCAGAGGGGATGTGTGCACATCCTGTGGGGGTGTTACGCATGCTGGGTTGATGGAAGTGCGGTGGAGAGGCGGGGGGAACTTGTGCACACCTTGGTTTGCAACTGTTGCAGGCACGGGAGGGTGACAGTGTGCTAGGGGATGTTCGCACACCAGGGGGGGATGTGCACACCAGAGGCCTCTGGCTTTGCAGATCCACAAACCCCTGTGGTGCGGCCAGGAGGACGTCGGTCTGGCCCACCACGGTGGCTGTCCCTGCGATCCTGCACCTTCTGGGCCAGGAGGCAGATCTTGCGCAGCCACTCCTGGGCGCTGATGGCCTGCAGGCGCTACTTCAGCTCAGCATGCAGGCTCCGCTTGGCGCGCTCACAGCTGTCACCACTGCCATGTGGGGAGTACAGGCCGCCCTCCGCCAGCTTGCCTCCCCTGTCCAGAGGCTCTCTGCGCTGCTCACCTGCCCAGAGTGACTGGGGCTGGGCGGAAGCCAGGCATCCTGCCCTGCCCAACCCCAGCCCATCCGCCCCTGTGCGAGCTGCCTCCCAGCCGGGAAGGGTCCCGGGACCACGGACAGCCTCAAGCACTGTCCCCTACCTGGCAGGGTCACAGATCTGTGTCTTGGTCCCGTGGAAAGCCTCAAGCACGGCCCCCCCCCCAGCAGGGTCACAGATCCGGGTCCTGGGACCATGGACAGCCTAAAGCACTTCCCCCGGCCAGCCAGGACATGGATCCGGGTCCCAGACCGCCTACAGCCTCAAGCGCTGCCCCCTGCCTGGCAGGATCACGGATCCGGGTCCTGGGACCGCGAACAGCCTCCCGCAGTGTCCCCTGCCCACCAGGTCGCGGATCTGGGTCCCAGACTGTGGACAGCCTCAAGGACTGCCCCCCACCCGGCAGGGTCACAGATCTGGTCCAGGACTGCAGACAGCCTTGCCCACTGCCGCCCGCCTTCAGTATGAAAATTAGCCGCCATCTTGTTGCTTCAGGGTGGAGGTCCCCACTGGGGTGCCTGGCCAGCCTGGATGAGGGGATGATGGCTTTTTGCAGCTGGTCACACCCCCTTCAGGGTGGGGGTCCCCACTGTGGTGCCTGGCCAATCTGGGTGAGGTGCTGAGGGCCATTTTCAGGCTGGTGGGTGGCTGAAGCTCCCAACCTCTCCTTTTTTCTTTTCTTTTTTTTATTCTGGGATTTATTTACCTTCTATGGCTGTCACTGGAGCTGAGAACCAGCTTTAGCTCTGAGGCCGGCTCCAGCTCTAAGACCTTGGCTGCTGAAAGCAGGGATCTGGGTTTGTTTGGGTTCTATAATTGTAACTGTTGCGTCCTGCTGGCTGAAGCTGAAAGCAGGTTTCTGGGGTTTGTTTAGGTTCTATAATTGGAACAATGTTTCTTAGACTGCAGCTCAGAGCCCAACCGTGGCAGGCAGGGAACCTTGGCTTCCTCCTTCACTGGAGCGAGCAAGCAAGCCTCCTGTTCGCTTCAGCTGCCTGGCTGCCAGCCGCCATCTTGGTTGGCAGTTAATTTGCATATCGCCCTGATTAGCCAATGGGAAGCGTGTCGGAGGTATGGTTAATTACCATGTTTGTCTATTATTAGATAGGATTAATTTGTGTGTTCATTTATTTTTAATTGAACTCTTCACAGAGAGCAGTATAAATACTAGTACTGAAGCAGGAATTTTAGGGGTAACATAGGCAGGCTTAGGGGTTTCTTAGAATTGGGGTCCATGGAAAAGCATGGGGCTGCAGACTGGGAGAAGGTACATTTCCATAACACAAGGAAGACAGGTGCAGTTACATCTCCATGAGACAAGGGAGCAGCAACAGTTGCATTTCCATAAGACAAGGGAAATGGAAGTAGCCAGGAAAGGTCTATATTTACAAAATAAAGAGATGGAAGCCCTTCGTTCAGATGGAAAATAAGAAAGCCCAGAGGGGAGGAGAAAGGAGAACCTCACATGGGGAATATTGAGCAATCAGAGGGGATATCAGACACCAGGATCAGCAGTCTTTATAATCCATAGGGAAAGGAACCCAGTGGGACTCTTCCCCCTCCCTATGTGGGAATCTGTACTTGTTTTTCAATAATCTCCACCTTTGCTATAACACTTTCTGTCCCTGGACTCATTCTTCGATTCTGCAGACAAAGAATCCGGGTTCCAGTCCAAAAATTCGGTATCAGTACTGAGGAAATATCCAGGAGTAAGACATGGTGAGGAGACAGAAGGAAGCTAGGTAGATCGGGGCAGGACCATAGGAAAGGAAATAAAACCGGGGAACCCAGCTAAGTGGAGCTGCTAAGGCACCCCAACTGGGCGGGGAAGGAAGGGCACACATGAGATAGGCATGAACTTTAAAAAATGTGTGAATGTTGTGAAGACAGGGACTTTGTGGATGGCCAATCACAAGGTAGTAAAGCATAAAAACCAATAGCAAGGATGTTGCTATGGCGAAATTCTTTGTAAGGACCAATCAGGAACGAACAAGCATATATACAAAAAAAGCGTGTGCACTTCCTCTTCTCTCTCCTGGTGTGCCACATTCATGCTCCCCTGCGCCCCTACACAAAAGACTGATAGACTTTAACCCCGGACTATACCATGGAAAGGAAGCTCTGGACACTGGCCTGCTCCTGGAACCCCAGCTGCACCTTCTCCAGGACTGGCTCCCCTTAATAAACTTCGGTTCCACTAACCGCTCTAGTCCTCGACTTTATTCTTCACTTTCGGGAGACAACAAACTTGCTCAAAACCCTATATTTCAGTTTCAGTGGTCCCTTATTTTGAGAGTTCACAAGTCAACTTGCATTTGAAAGACAGGTGAAGAAACCATAGCAACTAAGTTTCACAGCTGCTAAGCTCTGTTCAGGACAAAAGTACTGATAAGCAAGAGGTCAATTCTGATAGAAGTGGGCAATCAACTATGATAGTTTGACTTCAAAATTAGCTAGGACATCTGAAAATTCACTTCCTCTGTATTGGGAATAAGACAACTTGAATCAGGAATGAATGCTTAAATATAGCCCCCAAAATGGAACTAGCTATTAGTTGAATACTGACAATGGTTTGAACAGTGCAATTCAGATCTGGAACCCTTTCTACAGACAAATCTGTTTTAGCAGATGTTTTGAGGAGGATAGGATTTTTCCCCCTTGATTAATGGTAGAAAACATGTACATGTACCACAGAAGTAATCCCTAGAAGATGTAATATAAGGCAAAAAACGATAAAATGTAACATGTAATTTGATACGGAATTTTTGGACTGGAACCCGAATTTTTTGTCCATCAGAGTCAAAGAATGAATCTACGGACAGAAAATGGTCTAGCAAAAGTGGACATTTATTAAAGAACAAGTATAGACTCCCACCTGGGGAGGGGGAAAGGGTCTCACTGAGTTCCTTCTCCCTAAGGCTTATAAAGGCTGCAGATCTTGGAGCCTTGATATCCCCTCTGATTGGTCATTATTCCCTTAGACTGGTCATTATAGTAATTCCTTCCTTATTGTTTTCCTATTCTCTTTAGGCTTTTTTCTTCTCCTTCTAGATCAGCGTTTCTCAACCTATGGGTCGCGACCCCTTCCGCCTAAGACCATTGGAAAACACATATATAATTATATATTGTTTTTGTGATTAATCACTATGCTTTAATTATGTTCAATTTGTAACAATGAAAATACATCCTGCATATCAGATATTTATATTATGATTCATAACAGTAGCAATACAGTTATGAAGTAGCAACGAAAATAATTTTATGGTTGGGGGTCACCACAACATGAGGAACTGTATTAAAGGGTCCCCGCATTAGGAAGGTTGAGAACCACTGCTCTAGAAGAAGGGCTCCTTCTCTTTATTTTGTAAATATAGACCTTTTGCTGTTCCTAGCTCCCTCATTCTATGGAAATGTACCTCTTACAGCTTTTCAGCTCCCCTATTCTATGGAAATATACCTTCTGCTGCTCTGCAGCCCTGTGTTTCTTCCATGGTCCCTTTAATTTCTAAAATTTCCTAAAGCTTGTCTTTTTCACCCCAAAAAATTTTGTTTCAGTAAAATTTTGCTTAGTCTTCCAAAATCATAAGTTTATAAACTCATAGCAATGATGATTTTATATATGAAGATAGAACAAAAATAAGAACTAGAATAAAACCAATGTAATTTTAAAAAATACATTTGGCTTTCCCCACTAGGAATAAGTACAGAATATTTCAACAAATATTTCCTTAAATATTTAAAGTGTTAGAGATGCAAATATCTATGTGGTGATTAAATGAAAGAATACATCCAATTAATAGGAATTTTTTTAATAGGTGCTATTTGTCCTGAATATGACAATTTCCTTTACAAAGAAAGAAGATAAACAGAAAATTTCATTAGGGAATTGAAATGTAGTAAATAAGTTGCTATATATATTTATTTAGACTTATATACATATAATAAACTAAAATCATTATGGTAGACAGCTCTAACATAGCTTCTAATCACCCCTTTACTCTCAAGCCCTCGTATAATTTAGATGCAATTAGCACCTAAAAAATACAATATAGCAGAAGTGATGTAACTTCTGAGATTAGGTTACACAAAAGCTTCCATCTTTGTGTCCCTGTCTTACTCTCTTGTTTGTTGGCTATGTTGAAAAGCCAACTGTTATGAGATGTGCTCTTGAGAGGCTAATTTTTCAGAAAATTAAAGGAATTGATCAATAGTCATTGAAAAAATGAGGACCTCAGTCCAAAAACAGACAGAGAAAAGTTGAATCTTGCCAACTGTTATAGTAATAAGTTTGAATTTATAGTGACAGGAAATAAAATTGTATTAGTGTGTGGTTTGGTATTATAAAGTTCATCTAAAACTCCATCTTATATTGGAGGCATAACTTCATTTTGTATTGTTAAGCCCAGATTTCAGGATCCCCAAAAGACACCAGGGAGCCAGACGAGTCTGATGCAAAAGCAAAAGAGCCTTGATTCGAGCTAGCTCGAGCTCCCCATCCACCACTCTCGCCGACACAGTGGCAGGAGCCAGAGAGAGAGAGAGAGAGGGAGAGAGGGAGAGAGAGAGCTCTGTGGGGTAAGGGGTTTTATAGGGGTTTGGAGTAAGGGGAGGAGAGAGGACTGTGGGCCCTGCCGATTGGCCAGGCGTAAGTCGGGGTCTTATTACACAGGATGTGGTTGTGTCTATGGCGCGCACTTCCCTTGATTATCATTGGTTAGTTTAAAGAAATCCTAGGTGTGGCTAGCAGAGGCTTGGGCTTCCGGGAAGAAGCTCCTTGCTGAGCACATGGCTAATGGCTTCTGCCCAAAAATGGAGGATCCAGGGCAAGATGGAGGGGGTAGCCCTCACCCTTTCAGTATTAGAAGTGAAACTTAACCTGTGTGTGTGTGCATCCCAGATAAGTACTTTGCAAACCCCTGCGTGTGTACCCCAATAAGCCCGGAAGGCACCACGGAGCACACTGATAAGAGACACTGAAGAAGCCCATCCACCAGGTATAAAAGAAGGACTCTCACACCAGCAGTCAGATGCCTGTCTGCCCTCCACAGACGAGACGTCCTCCTTACCCCTGGAACTTCTGCCACTCCTGCTCTGCCCTGAGCCCAGATTGTTAGAGGTCTATCTTTGTGTCAAGAGACCGAGCACCTGCAGCTGCGTATCTGACGACCTCCGCGTGTCTCTGTCAGCGAGTGTCTCCGGGTGGCCTGCCAAGGACTGAAACCCATCAGCTCTCTGGTAAATAAACCTGTGTGATTCTTGCACTCTGTTTGTCTCCTGTGTCTCCTCTCTTCTTAGTTTTGGTTTAAGCTCGGCCTAAATAATAAAGTACACTTTGACGTCTGTATTGGTATATCCAAAAGAGGTGAACTGGGTCCCCTGTGCATACATTCCCATAGAAGTGGAACACCAACAACCACATGAGTGAACTTGTTAGAGGATCAAGCCTCAGATGAAACTTTGTGCAAGGGGCACCGAACAACTGAACTGCACCCAGTTCCCTGACTCTGGGAAACTGCAAGTTTATACTCTCTGTTTTAAGCACTAAAATTTTGGGTAATTTATTACATAGCAACATATTTTTAAAATGCAAGCATAAAAGTAGAAGAAAGAAAATTGCAGGAAATCTCAAAAGTGCTATATGTAATAGCACATAGAAGCAATGGTGCTAAATAGAATAGTGAATGATAAGAGCAACTGTGTAGAAAGGGTACCACAGCATGATCTAAGTTGTGTTTCTCACATTAAAGAATTGAACATCATTAAAACAATCACAAAGAAAAAAAATAATCACCACAACATATTCAGAAGTATCTAAAATTCAACATCTGCTGTAAAGATTATAAATTGCTAATAAGTATTATTAAATTAACAGAGGCATTTTCAAAAGTCATAAAGCAAGTATTATATTGAATGGTGAAAGTACTTATTTTAAGTATTTCAAAGTATTTAAAATCAGAAAAAAACAAACAGATATGTTAATTAGCTAGTCAGATTTTATTTGAGGATTGAGCCAGCATAGTAAATTATTTTACTTACAAGTAATGTGATCAGTACAGGACTAAAAAGAAGAAACAAAAGTATGATTATTTTCTAATTGCAAGAGAAAAGGTTGTTTTAGTCAACTACATTGAATTTAAAATATTGGTTTAGGAAAATTAGCATGCAGTAAGTGAAAATATTTGAAGTCACAAACTGGAGATATATGAAACACATAATTAGCAAAAAAATTCTGTGGATAATATATTCAATTCAGTAATAAAAAGAAATATCAGAAGAGAAATTGGCAAGATATATAAAGTGTTTGGAAAGGAAGACATACAAATGGCATTTAAACATGTACATTACCACTTAACTCACTGTTAATCAGAGAAATAAAAACTAAACCCAGAGTAGTCATTTCATACCAAGCAGATTTACAAAAATTAAAAGTCAGACAATATCTTGGATTGTAGATCAAGCAAAGTAATGGGAACTCCAAACTCTGATTGTATAAACTAGCACAGCAATTTTAGAAAATAAATTAGCAATATGACTAAAGCTGACAAAACAAAACAGCAATTCTACTGCACAGCACTAGGAAGCAAACACAAGAATATTCTTCAGAATATCCTTCTTCAAATGAGAATCAAGCTATATAATTCCTAACACTAGTGTGGATAAAATTATTATCTACACAAAATGCAATATCCCACTCTAATAAAAAGAAATACTGTGAGATACATTGGGTGGATATCCTGTTCATACAATTAGGGTAGACTAAAGACTAAAATCACAGATGAATTCCTTCAGTAAATGTTGTTTATATAAAATTGAGAACCTGGAAAAACTAAGTAATGTATACTTATGGGCACAAACAGGGAAGGTTATTAGTGAAAACAAGGCAATAACAACTTTTAGGGTAAAGAAAAGGTTTGTGCTGTGGCACACACTTGGAGTTCCTAAAATAGAGTAATATTTTCTCTCTCATTCTAATAATGTGTGGAAGGGTATATATTCTTTATTATTCTTTAAGCTTTATGCATATATTTTAGGATAAAATTTCACAATAAAAACTTTTGCAAACTTTTAAATTAGTTTTTAAATCTATGAAGTCTTGAAAATATTTTTCTCATTTTTATTCAAAAATTATTTGTTATCAAGTTCCAAAAAGTATCATCTAGCAAAAACATCTACTTCCTAATTATTGCTTTGAAATAAGTAACATCTCCACCATCTCTGAAAAAAAAATCAACACTGAGATTTTATTGAAGGCATTTTTTACCATATGAGAAATGTCACATAATATCTTTGAAGCTATTTTTAAATTTTTGTGTGTGAACTCATTACTTCAAATAAAATCATTCTCTATTCTTTATAGGATCCAGAGAGACCTGGATTTATGCTTTGTTAAAAAGGAAAATACAGGTATTCACATCATGTTAATATCACAAGTAAGAAATACAGACTCAGAGAAGAAAGATGCAATGTCTTTGAGTTTTCAACCTACCCCTCCAGCAGCCATGCCAAATTGATTTGCTACCAACTACAATGTGAGCGTGTGTCTGTGTGTGCATATGATAGTGTGTGTGTGTGTGTGTGTGTTATGTATATATGCAAAGCCGAGACCTAGAAACTGTTCTAGTGCTATTAAAACAATGATTGCAATTATTTAAACATTTTAAAAATCAATTTACATGACTAAAGTGGTTTTGCCCAATGATTAGTAAAAGGGCCTGTGTTAAAACAGGAACACAGGAATTTTAGATGAGCTCATTTAAATCACTTTATTCCAAAATGTTAATGCCAGAACAATGTCTAAAATTATTTCTCCCACTTTTTCAGCTAAAAAACAGTATTTTGAGCTTAGTTATGAACATTTGGACAGGCCTTCAAAAGTTTACATCAACTATTTTTTTAAAATATTTCTTAATATAGGTGATAATTACTCAAATTTCTGCTTAAGTTCTATGCTAAATCGTTAATAATGTAAATTGTTAATAATGTGGCTATGCCAATATGTTTCTGAGTGATATGTAATTGTTTTCCAAATGTATTTGCGAGGTATTTAACTTCATTATAATGTCTCACAAGTATTAAAATAAAAACAAACTTTAAACAAAAGAGTGAAAGGTACATCCATGTCTAGGTTTAGATGAGAAGTGTTTGCATCACTTTTGAAAGCATAACGAAACACTTATTATTGGTAAGTGTCTTGCCCTGATCTTTACACACCACGGTTAATTACAAATGTATTGATCTGGCTAAGTGTGTTCAATTGGTTGGCATATGGTGATAAAAGAGAGTCATCTTTTTAACTCCATAAGCATATTATTTTGTTCTTCATTATTCTTTATACATATGATGAAAACAACAACAAAATAACACTAAATATTACTTGTATGAATAATAATGCTGTGATTAATAAATAATAATATAAGCATAAACTCTTTTGCATATTTATGACAATAAATTTATTTTGTCCAACTCTGTAAGTGTGCAAAAAATGAAGTAAGACAATCTCCTAATCTTGTGATCATGAGCAATTTTTCAAACTTACTTGGACAGTCAGTATAATTATAACACTTGAAGAGGTCTTTCTAATAGCATCACAGTACAATCAAAAGTATGTTCCAGTGAAGGTCATTAGAAATGTATTTTCCCAAGATGGAGATCTAAAATATTATACTTAACACTAGTACAGTTGCTTTACACACCACTAATTGTTTCCATTAAGCCTCTGGCCTTTTTAGAATCATTGATTAAACACCCATGGTGCGTTAAACAATTATGAGATATACAACTCTGATAAGGATATATTTTGTTGCCTTTGACAAGTCTTCGTTAAACATAAGTATACATTTTAAAATACAACACCAGCAAAATAAATGAATATATTCTAGAACCAGAATTAATAGAGAATAATTGATACTGAAAATTCAACAGAAACAGGAAAAGAAAGTCGCACATCTTTCTGGAATCTTTGTCACTGCCTGTCAAAAACAAAAGTGTGAAAGCTTTGATGGGGTCCAGTTAGTCCAATGGATGGATCAAAGTGTCAGACGGATAGGATTAAAGGCTAGGAAATGAAGTGGTCCTGTTGTGCAACAGATTTGAAACCGCAGCACTGATGAGAGGTTCCGCAGGATGGAACGGGGAAGCTTTGATTAGGGCACCTTGTTTGTACTGTGCAGGCATCAAAGTGGCAAATGCTCGTGGATCAAATGGGGCAGAATGCAATGGGTAATGGAGCACTCGGAGCTCACGAGGATTTCAGCAGAGAGGTTGGTGAGGTGCGGGAGGCCACTGTGCACATCCCCTCTGGCCGCTGGGCAGAGAGAAGCAAAGCAAGAAGAGAAACAGGAATACTTGTGATCATTTGAAAGCTAGCTGATTATGGCACAACCGAAGGATCAGATACCATTTTCAATCATTTCGTGGGATTTGAAAACTAAATAATTTTAAAAACAGCAATATTGCTAATTGTGTGCTGCAAGTTTTGCTTTGTGTTTTCCTATTCATCCTTAATTCATCCTATCATGGTTTTTCTTAATATATATTTTTATTTATTTCAGAGAGGAAGGGAGAAAGCGAGAAAGATAGAAACATCAACAATGAGAGCGGCTGCCTCCAGCATGCTCCATACTGGGGACTGACCCGGGCATGTGCCCTTGACCGGAATCTAACCCGGGACCCTTCAGTCCTCAGGCCAACGCTCTTTCCACCGAGCAAAACTGGCTAGAGCCTATCATGGTTTTTAATACAAGTATATTACATTGGAACTTACATGCCAACCTGTATTTGCTAGGGATGTTTTTGTGTTGTGTTATCTGTTTTTTGGAGGACATTACATGAATAAGATTCATTTTGACTTAAATTTCACTTACTGTTTCCAGGGATTTCACACTCCCTGGAAACCAATTGCACTTGAAAGTTAAGTCTGAAGGCATCTGTCTAACTCACTCGACTCAATTCTCTGTTTTTCCCTATTCAGGAGCTACTGTGCTTGTATATAACAAATAAGGATATTACTATATTATCAAATCATTTCAGTAACACAGTCCCTAATAGAGCATAGTGATAATGTTTCAGATAAAAACAGAAAGTTGTTTAACTGTATTACATTACAATTACATTGACTATCCTGTTTATCATTATTGTGACTCATGTTAGTAGAACTAGAACACAATTCCTATTTCCAAGGACCTATGTTAGTTGCTTTATATTTATTCTCTTGCATCCTTTTTACAGTTTTGTGAGTATTACCAAGATGGGGGAAGATTTTCCGGTGATTTGGGTGAAAATAAATGGATTTTGCCAATAGAAGGGAAGTTAAGAATTGTCAACAAGAGGGAAGCTTTGTATCTCTTGCTGACAATTCCTCCTTTGTTCACCTTCGCTCTGGCCACCTGTCTGTCAGACACATAAACTCCCTTGCTCCTCTGAGTGGGCACATGGCCCTGTGATTTGTTCAGCCAATGGAGTATGAACAGACATGACCAAAGTAGAGATGCAGAGTGTGCTCATGTTGTTTGGCTTTCATGTTAACCTTTTTGCCCATCACTTTGAAAAGAACATGCTTCAAAGAGCTACTGCTCCAAGAGACTCAGCAGAGAGGTAGATCAGAGAGAAATCAAACGCAAAGCTCTCGGTCAAGTCCAGCAGAGCTGTAAACTGAGCCCCACAGAGCCATGACCTACCCACTAAGTAATGAGCAACACAAATTTGGTATAGATTACTATGCACAATTATTTGGTCAGCAGCTTTCCAAACCAGTATTACACTTATCTGTAGGTAGACATAGAGAGGCCAATGATCAAATATTCACAATTTTTTGAGTGAATACATTCCTCCTTTTAAGCAGAGATGATAGTGATTGCCCAACTACTATTACTTCCTGTGTTATTTTTCTGCTCTCCTATTTTTTCCCCCAAAAGGGCTTTGCATGGGTTACTAACTTGTCAAATCTCTGTGGAATGCATTTATAGATTTGTTCTCACAAGAGCAACAGGGGGTGAAGAAACCTACTGCCTGTATCTCTGGAGTATTGATACTCACAGAGTGATGCTGATTGAACATCTGTTCTCTCAGGTCTTTGGGAAATCTGTGTCTTTTTAAAAATCTGATATTTGTTTGGGGGTTTTTTGACACTATTATTTTAGACCACTCTTGAAGGCAAGTTTGCATTTTATTATGTTTTAAATATATATATATATATATATATATATATATATTATCTCAGAGAGAAAGGGAGAGGGAGAGGAAGAAACATCAATGATGAGAGAGAATCATTCATTGGTTGCCTCCTGCATGCCCCTTACTAGAGATCGAGCCTAGAACCTGGGCATGTGCCCTTGATCAGAATTGAACCTAGGATCCTTCAGTCCACAGGCCAACACTCTATCCACTGACCCAAACTGACTAGGGCATCAGGCAAGTTTGTATTTTAGAACAAAGTGAAATAATTGAGTCTCAGAAACTATTTTTTCACGACATTTTTCATCATTGACGGTGTAGAGCTCAAACATGGACAGATAAATTAAGAGGCAGATTTATGTTTTAAATATGATATTGGTTTGCTTCTGGAAGTGAGAGAAATCTCTGGTTAAGGTGAAGTTACCAGATTATAAAACCTTACCCAAAGACGAGTTAAACCCATTGCAACAAAACTCTTCATTCAGTAATTAAAATGGGTATTTTGGGAATATGGAGGGAATTAGAAAAAACAAACAACAACTCTAAGTTCTTTTTTTTTTCCAACAATGGGCTGATTAGAAAATTTTATAAAAATTAGAAATCTTAGGCATATAAACATTATAGCATAAAACCAAATCACAGTAAATATTGAGGTCAAGAAAGAACAAATTATATTCATTTGTCCGGATATTGTTTTAACTTAATTTATTATGACCATAAATTATATTCATTCATTCGGACATTGTTTTAAACTTTATTATGACCATAAATTATAAGATAACTAAATTGATTTTTTAAATTATGAAATTCAAATGCCTCTGGTAAAATTTGCACTATATTTGAATTTATTGTTAATGAAGATGAGGAGATATATTTTAACAAAAAGTGACACCAGAAGCACAAATAACAATTTTCTTGCTGTATTTTGAATACAAATTAATAATCTTCTACAAAGAGGTTTTCTGATATTCTGACTCACACACACAACAATGCCAGAAGGTGCTCATAAGACATAACCACACAATGAATTTCAACAGTTAGCTAAGATTCTTTCAAGTAAAGAAATTTATAGCCCATAATATTAGATTATAACATTGATTAATTTAGTCTCTAAATTTGGTACTAATTGTCCTGAAAATCATCAGGCCTTTTGCTAATAAAAAGACAGCTCATTTTACAAAAATTTAGACATAGCATTATATTTTATTTATATATATATATATATATATATATATATATATATATGTATATATATACTGATTTCAGAGAGGAAGGAAGAGGGAGGGAGAGAGAGAGAGAAACATCAATGATGAGAGGGAATCATTGATCAGCTGCCTCCTGCACACTCCACACTGGGAATGGACCCTGTAACACAGGTATGTGCCCTGACCAGGAGTCCAACCCTGACTTCCTGGTTCATAGGTTGATGCTTAGCCACTGAGCCATGCCGGTCAGGCAGACATAGCATTATATTTTAGGCCTAGAAATTACATTTTTCATATCAAATATATGCAACTCACCTTCAACATTAGAAGGCTAAGTCATGATTAAAATTGATAAAAATTATCAGAAAAATTAAATAACAAATTATCAGATTCTAATACATTATATTTATCCTCAAATATAAAATAAACTTTTAGATTGTATTTTTTAAGTTTTATTTTTTTCTTGCCTGTACCAGGGTATTTAAACAAGTGTCTTAATTCACATATTTCATGACATGAAATGACACAAATTTTACACACTTTAGCTTTGGTGCTTTAAATATAACTTCAAATGAAAATATTTCCAATCAAATATACTTTATGTCTTTGTTAGAAAAGATTAATAAGAAGTTAAGGCATTAATACAGTAAAAATACTTTTATTTTCTTATTTATATCATTATTCCTTATAAACAGGGAATGTTAAAACTACTATATTTAACTTGAGAAGGCTGATATGCTATCTAAAATTATTAGAATAAAGTTGTTTTCTAAAAATGTTACAGTTGGTTTAGTTAAAACTACTGAAATGAATGTTATAACTTATAAAGTTGATATATATTATTTGATACAAATTATTTTAACAGCAGTCTAAGATATTTTTTAAACTTCAAGAAATATGTAAAAATTAATTAATATACACCCTAGTGAATTTCTACACCCATTCCTTCATTAATTTACTCATTTCCGTCTCATTAGTTTCTTACTGAGTGCCTATAATGAGAAGGACTGTTGTGAAATGAAGAGCATCTATACAAAGCAGATTCTTTCTACTTGCCCCCAGTTTGATCATCTGTAAACACGGGAAAGATGAGAGCTGACCCTTCCCATTAAAGATGAAATGCGATATATCAAAGGATTGAGCATTGTGCAAGGCATGTGGTAGGCATCTGAGGAAAGTTAGTAACTACTAACGATTATCATTTGTCTGTGCAAAGCCCCATTATTTGTTCTGGCCTAGTGGGCTTGCTTTTCCAGGCCTACAATGTGTAGAAAATGGCTTAAAGTTGGGAGCCTAAATTACTGTGGGAATAGAGTTAAAAAGTGATAGGCATTGGGCTTGATTCAACTCACTATATGAACCCAAATCAAAGCAACTACTAATCAGTTCAGAAAAGCCTATGTTTGCCACAGAATCTATTAAAACCCTTAGATATTCTAAGGCAGCTTGTTCAAACTATTCAGATTAATGTGGGGATTTGTGATTTTCTGCTCAGAGACTGAGCATCCACATCTACATCACTGCCAATGCCTTCAACTAACACGATGTCATATGCCAATTCTGTCTCCATAAAACCTGGCAGGGGAGAAAAGTAAAAAGTAAAAATCTTTTTAAAGAAGAAGGAAAAAAGCAACCCTTTTAACTTCGGATGTGATATGGGATAATAAAACTTGCACCATACATTCAGCTGGCTGTCTTGATGGTGCTTCAATTCAAATGATATTTACACAGCAAGAAATTATACATTGCTGGTGGGAATGCAGACTGGTGCAGCCACTGTGGAGAACAGTATGGAGTTTCCTCAAAAAACTAAAAATGGAACTCCTGACCCAGTGATCCCACTTCTAGGAATAGATCCCAATAAACTAGAAACACCAGTTAGAAAGGATATATGCATCCCTATGTTCATAGCAGCACAATTCACCGTAGCTAAGATTTGGAAACAGCCTAAGTGCCCATCAGTAGATGAGTGGATTAAAAAACGGTGGTACATCTACACAATGGAAGACTACATTTCAGTAAAAAAGAAGGACTTCTTGCCATTTGCAACAGCATGGATGGACCTGGAGAGCATTATGCTAAGCGAAATAAGTCAGTCAGAGAAAGATAAATATCACATTATCTCACTCATTTATGGAATATAATGAGCAATATAAACTGATAAACAAAAACAGATCCAGAGACAGAGAAGCTTCGATCAGACCATCAAACCTCAGAGGGAAGGTAGGGGAGGGTGGGGTAAAGGGGAGAGATCAACCAAAGGACTTATATGCAAGCATATAGGCCTAACCAATGAACACAGACAACAGGGGGGTGAGGGCATGAGTGTGTGGGGGGAAGTAATGTGGGGATAAAGACACATATGTAAAAACTTAATCAATAAAGAAATTTAATAAATAAATAAATAAATAATACTTTTGTCTGTTATCTACTACTTGAATCATAGTACTTAGAAGTTTGAAATTAGCTTATTTTACATTTGTGTGTGACTATGAATATAAACCAGGCAGGCCTGGACAGTGTTGCTCAGTGATTGAGCATTGACCTAGGAACCAAGAGGTCACTGGTGGGATTTCTGGTCAGGGCACATGCCTGGGTTGTGGGCTAGATCCCCAGTGGAGGGCTTGCAGGAGGCACCTGATCGATGATATTGCTCTCTCATTGATGTTTCTATCTCTCTATCCCTCTCCCTTCTTTTCTCTCTAAAATCAATAAAAACATATTTAAAAGTAGTTCTATATAATAAAAGGCTAATATGCAAATTGTTCCCTTGGGAGTTTGATTGCTCACTATGACCAGCACTTACCACCAGAGGGCAGCACGGAACATTGCTGGAGACCAGCGGCAGTGGCTGACTGGGCTCTAAGGGAGCGAGGGAAGGAGGAGGCGGGGAGGTCAGGAGGCAGGGAACCTGAACGGCCCTGATGGCTGGCCAGGTCTAGGGACCCTACCTGTGCACAAATTTTGTGCACCAGGCCTCTAGTAAAGAAACATAAACCAGGCAGCCATGACACTAAAATCAAATCTTGTCTTCATCTGCTTTGAAATTTATTAATCCTTCAAATGAGCAGTATCTATGTCCATTAAATAATTTTCATTGTATATCTTTAAAATATCACACCTGCACGTTATAATTTTGAGTGTTCAATCACCTGGCCAAAGCAATCCTTCTGTTTTATGTCCACTGCAGCTTCTCAGTGTGGAAAGGTTCTGGTATTTGTGGAAGAAGCCATTTATTGGAATGATATCAAACTGTTGTTTTTACAGGATCAATCTTCTTTATAATTGCTAGTGGCATTAATAGTCATCTCTGAAACTGCACCTAGAAAACTGGCTGATGGATTGATATGCAGAATAATCAAAAGAGTTACTGGAGATAATGACATTTCTGTAGAGGAAACTGTGTGGAGGATTTTCCCTTTCAGCGAGATGACTACCACATATGGTTAGAAAGTTTCGAAAGGGTCTTCCTTTCCTTTTTCAGCCTAAGGCAAAATTATGAGCTCAAATACGCTTTGTCCCTTGCACGATGTTTGCTTTCTTCAGCAATTCTTAGTTTAATGGGCATAACAAGAACTGGATCCTATTGTGTGAAACAGCAGGTCAGCATTTACTCATGTTCTGATTACTCTTGAAAAAAAATCAGACTTCCTTGCACACAACAGTTAAAGAATTTTCTTTTACTAAGTATGTTAGTTGGTGTTTTACAACGCTGATGAAAAGTAGCAGGATTAGAATTTTTTTTTGCATGTACCATCCTCAATTCATTTTCACACATCAGTGTGAGTGTAATATGGCAGTAAAATTAAATCCACGTTCTTACTACTATACGGTGTGAACTTAAATGACTCCTGGCTTTATCTTTTTCTTACACTGTTGGCATTGGTTTTGTAGGCATTTTATTTATTTTTTAGGTCTAATTTGATGAAGAAATATTTCAAGAAAATATTTGAATTAGTCAAATGGCAAACACCCGTATTCATTAGCATTTCTTCTTACCGCTTACAAATAGAAGATTGTTCCCTTAATTTCTTCTTTCTTATACCTTTCAGTGACCTGTTACCTGAGTTATCTCCAATGTCCATGCTATTTTATCCCTCTATTTACCTTCCCACAGTAGAATCAGTGTTTAGAATGGTAAAACTGATGTTGATTAGAGGGAAAAGATAATAATCTAATGCTGTAACCTAATGCTTTTGTCATTTTTCCCAAAATTCCTGTTGTTTCTTTTCTACACACACACACACACACACACCACACACACACACACACACACGAGAGAGAGAGAGAGAGAGAGAGAGAGAGAGAGAGAGAGAGAGAGACACACACACAAGACTCCAGCTAGCCTTCTAGATGGTGCTGCCCAATAGACGTATAAAACAAGCCACATATCTCACTTTAACATTGCTAGCAATCACATTAAAAACAGTAAAGCCCTAGCTGGTTTTGCTCAGTGGATAGAGCATCGGCCTATGGACTGAAGGGTCCCGGGTTTGATTCTGGCCAAGGGCACATGCCCAGGTTGTGGGCTCCATCCCCAGTGTGGGGCATGCAGTAGGCAGCTGGTTGATGATTCTCTCTCATCATTGATGTTTCTATCTTTCTTTCCCTCTCCCTTCCTCTCTGAAATAAATAGAAATACATTTTTTTTAAAAAAACTGCCCTAGCTGGTTTTGCTCAGTGGATAGAGCATCAGCCTGCGGACTTAAGGGTCCTGGGTCAAGGGCACATGCCCGGGTTGCGGGCTCAATCCTCAGTAGGGGGTGTGCAAGAGGCAGCCAATCAATGATTCTCTCTCATCATTGATGTTTCTATTTTTCTTTCCCTCTCCCTTCCTCCCTGAAATCAATAAAAACATATTTTAAAAAATAAAAAAGGTAAAATTAATTTTAAATATATATTATTTAAAGGAATAAATTCAAAATATTGTCATTTCAACATGTAATCGAGACAAACTATTAGTGTGATATTTTGACATTCTTTTTTTTCTGTTCCGAGTCCCCAAATCCCAGATGTATTTTATACTTGAGGTATTACAGAGCACGTGTGAGGGAAAGGTGGGCAGCACTGACTTTGCTGGGATGTCTGGAGGCGAGCGATCCTGTGCTCTGCCCATTTTCAGAGTTCAATTGTCCAGCACACTTATAAATTCTATGAACTAACCTGCTACCTAGTCAATAAATTTTTTTTGTTTTATTTACTGTTATTTTGCAACTAGGAATGCTGATTGATAGGAAATTGTGTATCTTTCAACTCCTTTTCTTCTGCATACATTTAAAGCATCCTTAATAAACAAAACTATTATTAGTTTGTTCTAAATAAATTGCAGTCAGCCACGCTTATCAAATTAGCCCAATTAGCTAGATACACGGCTATATGTATAATATACAATTAAGTTGAAATGCAATGGTAAGACTCTATCTTTAACCTTACTCTTGATTTCCCTCCTTAGCAGATTTCTTGACACTACATAAATTTTGCTCTTTTCCTGGCTCTTCTCTCTTTTATACTTACTTCAACTTAATTTTCATGTGCATAATGGCAAACAGGCACTCTTAATCTCCCTTTCCTAAGACATTCTTTAAGCAATGTTGGGGACTTGTCTTCAAAATAAAAAGCTGTTTATGGATATACCTGTCTAGAATTCTTTCAAAGCCAATATCCCCCTAGAATTTAAAAAGTTTAGGGTAGCATCAAACTCCTCAGATCAAGTTCTAAGACTTTTCAACATTGGACCTCTTATCTTCATATTCAGAATGGTGTCTAGGTGCCCCTCATTTCAAAAATGACAATCATATGATTTTTTAGTGACACATTCTTGTCACAGAGCAAGAAAAGTCTCACACTTTTACAGCTGAGGTAAGCACTTCATTTAAAAACTTCCACAATACCATTACCACAGCATTTCAGCATTTTTAAAATTATATAGCACTATAATTCTTTTATTCATTTGTATGTCTTTTCTTATAGATGCTAAAATTTCTGGAAAATAAACTCAGTTAAATATTTTTTGAATAAATTGAAAGATAAGTAGGCAAATCAGCAAGACAACAGGTTTATAAAGATATACATATTTGTTTTAAACTTTATTATAATTAATAATTGCTCCACTCCATGGTATTTGTTGGAGAAAAAACACTTGCACTTTGAAATTGGACCTGAATCAGAATAATTGCTCTACCACTTAGGAGTCCTGTGACTTATTGGAAGTTACACGACCTATCGAAGGCCAAATGCCTCCAACTCCGTAACGGAGATATAACACAATAAGTGGATAGAATGCTCAATGTAGTGCTTAACTTTTAGTCAACTTCGCTTTTTAATTTATTTTAATATTTGTTGACAATATTTATACTCTTTTGGTTATTTAGTAAATCTTTCTATGTGAAATATGCACAAAAATATTGTTAACACTTATCTATAAGTACTAGCATCACCCTTAAAATTTTCAGAAATACAAATTTTAAAAATCACAAGAAGTTAGATATCCCTTACTGATAAGTGCCTTGACTTGTGAATGTGGTGTGTGTGTGTGTGTGTGTGTGTGTGTGTAGCTGGAAAGCAAAAACTAGCTCTATTTTCCAAATTTAATGAAGTTATATAAACATGATTCTAAATAACAATAACCTTTTGTTCATCATCTCAAGTTTTTCTAAACAAAGTGCCAACCCCTAGATTTGTATTTCTTTATATCCTCTTTGACTAGAAATAACAGGACAGGTTTTCTCACTTGTACTAAATTTGGCATTTTGGCCATGTCAGTAACTCTTTTCACTTGCACATACTATCCTTGTTCAATTATTTTCTGTTCAATTTTTGTCTGATGTAAATGAATTCACATATTCTTTTCTCTACTGAGTGCTGCTACCTTTCATTTACTCAAGTGGATAAGTGTTGAGAATGCACTCTAGAAGCACTTATTTGAATAAGGGATAAAATGCATTGACCTTTGGTCTTAATGACATGTTCTGGAACAATGAGAATCAGACACTATCTCCTAGAGTTAAATGGATTTTTAAAACTTTGTAAGAACATATATGTTCATTTAGATGCTAATTGGTGATGAGCAAGAGAGCCTAATCACTTATTTCCATTCTTAATTTCCATATTTTTTGATAAATCTCTCTAAATTCTTTTCTTTAAAGCAAACAGATAAGATGCTGTTTGATATTCGAAGAAGATGCTTTTCTGGTGGTTCAAAAAGGTATTGTCCTGGTTGAATTCCCTTAATTTGCTAAGATTTTAGTCATTTTAAGTATATGTTTTCTATTACTCATGCATGAATTAATTTGAAATATTTTTTCAATTATGAATTTAGTATTAAGATCATACTGAATTATTATTATTCATTATCTTAGCTTTCCCATGACAATTGCTTTAGCAAGTAGACATAAGTATAACCATGATCCTACATTCAATTTATTAAAAGCTATTATGAAACACATAGCATCAAAAAGGATAATTTTTGGTTATTCTTTCTCTTATGTTTGTTGTATAAAATCATATATTTGAGGGGATTAAACATGTTTGATTTTTAAAATACAGAACATGTTGGCAATTGAATAATAAACTATGCCTGATTATAAAGAGTAAATGGTGTCAAAATACCCATTCCTTATAGTTGCTATGTTTATTTCAACATTATCATGTATTACAGCTTTAATTCTTATTAAATTTTATAAAATATGTTGACTTTAATGTAATTTCAAGAACTAGTTTCTATGAGGTGACATTGATGGGAAGTAATGTCATAGAACTGACCAAATGCAGTTCCAAGTATTGACATTGGACTAGAAGTGGCACCTTTTATGACAATACTAATGGAACTCACAAAAAAAGAGGTACCTGACTTAATTTAGCAGTGTAATATTCTGTAGTGCAATGGAAGAGCAAAATAAATCCCATTACATTCATTGACTTCTGAACGTGTTATGACATAAGATAATTGCATTTCTTGAAACAGTCATTTCAGTTTTATCCATTACCTATAAAACCGAAGTCTATTGCTTCTTAGCATTTTGTCATATAGTTAACTTATAGAGGTGACCTTGAAATTGTAGAAATATAAGAACTATAGGTATAAAAACTCAGTTTTTCAGCATTTTTTTTAAAAAAAATTGAAGACTCATTTTGATAATATTGTTCTGAATATTACTATTGTACATTTTTTTAAAAAGTCCATGAGTAGCACCACATGATTTAGAATCATATTTTCATTCAAAAATATGCAAAAAAATATTATTTGGGTTAGTTTTAAAAAACAAACATTGATCTATTATCTCCCAGAATAAGACACAAAGGCCTAAATCACACCTTTCTGAGGCAATATTTCTTTCTCCTGTGTTTTCAAATTAGACACTGCTAAAGCCCAATCCTTTCTTTTCTTCCAGTAATTATTACTCCTAGTGCTGAAACTCATATTAAATAAGTGATCACTAAAATAATAACATGTTCACAAATAGAATTCATACTAGGATATAAATAAAGTGTTTGAAATGTGTAAAGCAGAGGAGCGTGACCCAAGCTTACCCTGAGACATCACCCCTCTGCTGAAATATAAAAAACATGTACACATATTAACTAAGTGAATGAGGTGAGGAAGAAAACATAACAAACACGGAAAACATCTGTCTTTACACAGGCCAGTTGAGTGGCAAACCACAGATGAAGTTAAGAATGATGGGAGATATAGCTGGAAAGAAAGCCAGCGACTAGAGCCAGCCGTGGGCAAACTACGGCCCGCAGGCCGGATCCGGCCGGTTTGAAATGAATAAAACTAAAAAAAAAAAAAAAAAAGACCGTACCCTTTTATGTAATGATGCTTACTTTGAATTTATATTAGTTCACACAAACACTCCATCCATGCTTTTGTTCCGGCCCTCCAGTCCAGTTTAAGAACCCATTGTGGCCCTCGAGTCAAAAAGTTTGCCCACCCCTGGGACCCTGCCATGGTGTGTCAACCATGTTTAAGACTATATATTTTATCCAAAGAGAAATGGGAGCTAATGAAAGTTTTGACTTTTCTTTTTAAAGCAATGGGGGTTTCACGGGGTATATTTGAATTTTTAATATATTTTTATTGATTTCAGAGAGGAAGGGAGAGATAGAAACATCCATGATGAGAGAGAATCAATGATCAGCTGCCTCCTGCACACCCCGTACTGGGGATCAAGCCTGCAACCTGGGCATGTGCCCTGACCAGGAATCTAACAGTGACCTCCTGGTTCATAGGTCAATGCTCAACCACTGAGCCACACTGGCTGGGCTGAATTTTGAAAACATCACTTTGGCAGCAGAATAAGGAAGAATGGGAGAGGAGCTTAAGAGGAAACTCACCATTTTCCTATCTTTCACAGATTTATCTACTTGTCATCTGTAGATACATTCCTATTTCCTAGACCATCTTCATTCTAAAGACTCCAGGAATAAAATGTAGCATTGATATAATATTTATTTTTGTATGATCTTTTTGATGCTAGACATGGGGAGAGCACATATGAATCTGACTAATATCTTATTTACAGTATGTATAAGGTGAATATATTCATCTGGGTACATTTTCTGGAGTTCATAGGTGGATGTTATTGATCCCAAGTTGCCAAAGCCTAAAGAAACCATTTAAAGTTACCAGATGCCCAAAGTATACAATTATTTCAGAGCTGAGAGTTAAGGTCACATCTTAACTCTCTTGTCTAAAATATGAACTTACTTCAATATGGCTTGTCATAAGAGATGGATTATTACGTTGAGAAATTGCAAGCATTGAACTTTTTATTTTATTTTATTTATTTTTTGTTTGTTTATTTATTTATTTGGTTTCTGAGAGAGGAATAGAGAGGGAAGAGAGAAATAGAAACATCAATGATGAGAAAGAATCATCAGTCAGCTGCCTCCTGAAGGTCCCCTACTGGGGATTGAGTCTGTAACCCAAGCATGTGTCCTGGTGTCCTGACTGGGAATGGAACAGTGACTTCCTGGTTCATAGGTCAATGCCCAACCACTGAGCAACACAGCCAAGCAGTATTGACCTTTTTAAATGTTTATTAAAATATATTCATCAAACTATGCTTGTGTCACTACATTGCCTGTCACCTTGCTCCAATACCCAAGTTTCCAGTCAAACCAGATTGTCTTTGCCAGATTTCATTGGTGTTGACCATTATAGAGTACACTGACACAATCCTAGATGGCATAATCTACTACACACCTAGGGTATATGGCAGTGATGGCGAGCCTTTTGAGCTCGGCGTGTCAGCATTTTGAAAAACCCTAACTTAACTCTGGTGCCGTGTCACATATAGAAATTTTTTGATATTTGCAACCATAGTAAAACAAAGACCTATATTTTTGATATTTATTTTATATATTTAAGTGCCATTTAACAAAGAAAAATCAACCAAAAAAATGAGTTCACGTGTCACTTCTGACACGCGTGTCATAGGTTCGCCATCACTGGTATATGGTGTAGCCTATAGCTCCTAGGCTACAAACTTGTACAGCACGTTACTGTACTGAATGCTGTAGACTATTGTAACCCAATGGCAAGTATTTGTGTGTCTAAACATAGCAAAGGTCCAGTGAAAGTGCAGTATAAAAAATCAAAGCAGTGAATCTGTATAGGACCCTTACTATGAATGGAGCTTGCAGGAATGGGAGTTGCTCTAGGTGAGTCAGAGAGTGAATGGTGAGCGAATGTGAAGGCCTGGGATACTACTGTACACTACTGTAGACTTTAAAAATACTGTTCACTTAGGCTACAATAAATTCACAAAACAATATGAAGTTAATTCAATCACAAGAGAAAATTATGCAATCAAGAGACACGTTAAACACAAGATACTTGAGGCCGCAGCTGGCATAACACGGCATACTATTTTACAGCAAATATTTTTTTTATATAAGTAGAACAAGTGTACTCTAAAATAAGGAAAAAAGTACAGTATAGTAAATACATATACCAGTAATATAGTCATTTATTGTCATTACTAAGTTTTATGTCCTGTACATAATTGCATGTTCTATACTTTTATATGGCTGTTATTGCAGTAGGCCTGTTTACACCAGCATCACCACAAACATGTGAGTAATGTGTTGCATTGCGCCCTTAGGATGGCTATGATATCACTAGGCTTCAGGAACTGTTCAGCTCCATAATGATCTTATGGGACCACAGTTGTATATGCAGTCTATTGTTGACCAAAACATTATGTATGACTGTAGTTAAAATGATTGTGAAATGAGATTTGGCTAAGAGGAGGTTTGGAAGGAGAAACAATTTCATAAAACCTTTTGAAAGTTTTGTCTTTCTTATTATGTAATCAGGTTCTAAGATAGGAATGAATTAAATGGAAATCTCTTGAATGAGGAAATAGGTAGGGGACTGCACCAGGGAAGAAGGAGGAAGGGTACAGGAAAAGGCCTTATAACTGAGGTCGAGCTATTGGACCTCAAATTTAGAAGTTCTTGCTAGAGAGTGCCAGGGCCAGTGGTTAAGAAGAAAGACCCGTTAGGAACACAATTTCAAGTGACCAGCCTACAACTCACCAACAGAACTAGGCACAGCCGCCCTTATACAACTTACTACAGCAATTTCTCTATGGAGGAAAAAACACACACAAAAACTCATACTAATAAAAAATAACACAGCTTTGCCTCCAGACTTTGCAACCAAATTTCCAGTTAATTTGTGTTATGATTAACATACTGGATTTTCATGTCCTAACATTCCATATCACTTGATCACCTTTTGAGGAAACATTCCCTTCTACACCCAAGTTACTCATGAGCATTAACATAGGATGAGGAAACGCTCTTATAGCTCGAATTTGAGGCTAAATTAAAGCACATTAGAACAACCAAATTAGGGAGAGTAGGGAGTAACAATTCTATTAAGATAATATTAGCTACTGCTTATTTAATGTGTATTTGACTTACACACTGTGATAAACCTTGTACATACCCGAATTTTATTCTCACAGTAGCCGTATTTAAATACCACTACTATATCTCAAAAGTTAGAGGTTATAGAATTTGATCAAGATCATTTAGCTACATTATGTGCATTTCTGAAATTCATATCTTTCTTAATACCTGTCAACAGGATTGAGCACATAACCTCTGAAAGGATGTCATGGAATTTGACATGTGGGTGCCTTGTAAGCCCAGTATTCATACAGTGGTGGGAGAGGAAGTCAGGTGCCCAGGGAGAACTGAAAGAAAGGTGAGAAAGTAAAAAGTAAACACTTGTTTTATTCATAAGAAAGTTCATTGCAAGGAAAATGGTGGAGATTGAGGTCAAGCAAGGGAGATTATTTTATCCTGAAGAGATTGGATAATGCATTTGAAGGTAAAGAAGTAATGATAAGAAGTAGATTGAAGAATCCAAAGATAGAAGATATAAGTAATGTCAGAATTTTTTAGAGGTGACAGGCAGCGATGTGATTGATAATGTGCTGGTGAATGAGTTGCTCTTCTTTGGATGCAGAGGGAGTACAGTCAGACCAGCTGAAACCAAACATACCAATAAACATCTGCCAAAGCTATTGTTTTCCTTCATAACAATCGAAACATTCCTTATTCTGGAACCCAAGCTCTCCATTAATTGGTGCTACATTGCACTTCCCTCTCATCATGCCACAAAATAATCCTTTACACAGGCTAAATCACTATGTCCACTGTCACTGAGATCTGAATACACCTCCTGTTTTCTCGTTTCAATGTTTCTTTCTTGCATAAAAAATTTGAACAGCATCAGCATTAATTATAAAATTATTCTTAATGAAATTTGTAAGTTTCTGTATCAATCAATTGAATGTGAAATCAAAGCACAAAAATATCTGAACAAGTTTGTGAAGTGTATCTTTTGGAAAGCAGAATTGGGCTTTTAGAGAAAAAAACTCATGCGTAGATAGGTGATTGTTTTAATAATCAATAGAAATGTAGCTTTGTTCAACTATGTCCAATTAAGCAAACATTTGAATACAAAACATGTGTGAAGCACTGAGCATATAGAATAAATAAGGTGCAGGAAATTTTTCTTCAGGAACTGTCTTGATTGGTATTGAATACTTAGGTTAACACATTCATTTTTGTTCTCTTTACTATATTAAAAATATAAACTCATTTTATAGATGAATAAGTGGCAGGAGAACATATGACAATAGTCATCAGGATAACAACACTTGGAAATATGTAATGTGCCAGGGACTGTGAACACTGAAATCAATTATCTCAATTCTCACAACCACACTACAAGGCTTTATATACTTTGAATACCCATCCTTTAATTATCAGCAAAGGGAAAATTAGAAATATAAATTATTTGTACAGCGCCACATAACTAGAAAGTAAATTGCAATCCAACTTGTCCTAATATAAGAGACCAAAAGCATGTCTTAAAAATCTTCCCAAGTACTCGCTTCAGCAGCACATACACCTGGTACTAAAATTGGAACGATATAGAGAAGATTAGCATGGTCCCTGCACAAGGATGACACGCAAATTCATGAAGCATTCTATATTTTTTTTTATCTATGTATCAAGTGACTGATTGTCAGTTTACTGTACCAAAAGTTGGCATTTGAGAAGTAGTGACAAGTCCTTACTGAACAACTACTATGTGCTAGATCCTAGCCGAACCCTGCCCTGCTAATCCTTGTCTGCTCTTTTCTCTGTGTTTGGTCTGCAGTAAATACAATATTAACATATGTGATAAATAAAACTCTGCATGTCTCACCAAAACAAAACAACAACAAAAATCCTCCCCCCCAAAAGCCCATATAAATAAACAGTATCTCTATATAAGTCCTGACCTGGACCTGGAATTATTAAAAGTTTGTGGATACAAAAGAAATGGTGTTTAAAAAATAGTAAGAAACCTACCTGGCCGGCCTGGCTCAATGGTTGAACATCATCCTATGAACCAGGAGGTCACGGTTCGATTCCCGGTCAGGACACATGCCCGGGTTGCAAGGCTTGACCCCCAGTGTGGAACGTGAAGGAGGCAGCTATTCAATGACTGTCTCTCATCATCGATGTTTCTATCTCTCTCTCCCTCTCCCTTCCTCTCTGAAATCAACAAAAACATATATAAATAAATAAATAGTAAAAAAAAAAACCCCACCTTATTTCCACTACATTTAAAAGAAATAGTTGAACCTCAATACTAGATAAGACTTTATGTGTTACTGTATATAAATTTAAGAATGAAAATATATAATGATATAAACTGGGATGGGATTTGAAAGAATTTTTGACATGGAATTCAAGTTCTTCTTTAAGAAACTGATTCTGAAATGTCTTTGAAGTAGAAATGTCTCTGAATTTCCCTATCATCCTACATTGCCCGTGTTGTACAAACTTTGTTTTCCATGATGTTCTTTATTCACAACACATGAACTGAGTTTGACCCCATCCTCTCCTCATTTTCCTTTTATTTTTTGCACAAAGTGTTTTAGTCTTGCTTATACCTGAAATGCTGAAATTTCAATCTTAATCATTCTTCCTCTGCAAAGCTGTTATCATCAAACACATAAAGGTACTACTTGACTGTTTTAGGTGTTTCCCACAGTAATTTCCTTCTAATTGCTTTGCCCTGAATTATTGTTTTCTTTGTACATCTATCAACATCTGCTGCTCTGTTAGATACTCAACAGTCAGACTGAGTTCAGGATATCAGGAGAGGGAGAGACCATGACCTCTCTCTCTCTCTCTCTCTCTCTCTCTCTCTCTCTCTCTCTCTCCCCACACACACACACACACACACAATCATATACATAAACATTTTCTAAGTAAATTATAAGTAAGGTGCCCATAGCATCTCTAAATACAGACAGCATTTTAACATTTTACTGTTTGACTGTCATTTCTGATGATATTATGTGTAATAGCCTATATTTTCAGACTTATGCACACAGACATTCACACCCATACACACAAATACACCTTGGGATAAATCAGAACCTTCCTAAACTTACTGATGATTGATTTTATTTTTAATTATATAGGAAAATGACGTTTCATCACTTGTAGTGTAAAAGAAATCATTCTGTTCCATACTAAACATGAAAGCAATTCCACTTTGGTCAATACCATGAGAGCCATGCTATGTGCTACATGACTTCTCTAGACATATGTTCCATTTAAACATTGCACACCCAGTAAAATGGAAAAAGCGGGAGCACGGGGAGCCCAGGGAAGGATGGGCCTTCTAGAAAAAAAAAAGGGCTGTAGAAGTGCTATTTATATGTTAAGAGATAACATATAAATTGGATTGTGAAAGATGAGGAAGACAGGAAAACCCTAGAACAGGAACATTTTAGGTAGAATTAATATTGTAAGAAAAGTACCCTGATGTCAAAATCTAAGGAAAGAGCCCATTTCGCAGCCTCTCCTTTCCTTGGACAGTATCTATAAACTATTTTCACAAAGCTGACTCCTCCTTGTCACTCAGCGCTCAGCTTTAATGTCACCCCGCTTCCCAACCAAGCTGTATCTCCTCACAGACTGCGTGAATCTTTATCTCAGCACCCGGTTTTACTATTTCTTCTTACATAAATCACTCCCTGATGAGAGAGGGTGGCTAGAAAATCCCTCCAAAGAAGTGTCATTTGAGCAGAGACCTAAGTGAGGAGAAGTGAAAAACCACATAAAGCAATGGAGAGAAAGGTTCCCTCAGAGGAAACAAAGGAACATAAAAGCTTGATATGCTCCTGAACCACAAAAAAAGATAATTTGGCTCAAGTGGCCGCATAAATGAGGCAGAAAGTGGTAGGACATGTGGACAGAGCTTGTATAATGAAGGGTTTATAAATCATGGAAAGTAGTTAGGATTATAATCTGAATATAATAAAAGGCCATAGAGAGAATGTTAATACAAGGAATAACATATCAATTATGTACATTTTTTAAAATGTGATTTATGGAAAACTGGCCTTAAGGTTGGTAAGATAGTTTTAGCTAAGCATACAAAAGAATTCCATCTATTATACAATCACAAGTTGTTGGGCATGGTAAGGAGACTATTCATGAATTTATTTCCAAAGATGTCCCAGTCATTCCTGTTTACCCATCTAATAGATTGGTGTCCGGGATGCTTCAGGATGCAAGATGCCCAGAGCGTAGGGTATCAGTAATCTAAGTGAGCAATAATGAAACTGCTGTCATGTTGGCTCAGGGTGAGAGAAGGAACTCTCCGTGGTGCTAAGGAAGACATTACTGGAAGCTTTTCCAGGGAAATAAATATATTGTACTTTCAACTGTATTTTTAGTTCAAAAGCCCTAGTCTCCTAATTTGCTGATATGGATTGGGTGAATCTTCAGAGTCTTGCTACATTAGAATAAACCAGATCAAAACAAAGTGATAGTTGCTTGAATCTCTGTTTATCTAACACTGGGTGTGTATATATGGCTTCACCTTAGAATTCTATGAGAACTTCCATCTTATTGAACCAATAAGAGAGCATCAGAAAAATCCCTATATTAGGCCAAAGGTACCTTCCCACTCACAGATAGCATATATTGAAAATTCCACTAATGTTTCCTTAGAAGCAGTTGGAATTAGCAGATTATAAAGGGGAGAAATGGTGATGGAAAAAATAAAGTAGAAATGAAAACCATACCAATACTTTAAAAATGGTTCTAGATGCAACGTCAGTATATAGAATATAATTCTACTATTTTATTGCTAAATAACTCCATTGGTTTATAAATTTGTGTGGCTGATTTTCTGTTATCATGAAAGAGGACTGAGAATTGTATCTTGGTGTCCCAATAAATGAGATGTAACCAGATGTGATCAAGAACCCACGGTTTATTCCACATAATATAAATGAAATGTTCTCTAGCAAGACAGGTGTCCAATCACTCCTATTCAGATTTACTTAACGGAAACTTTTCCATGCCCAACCCTCACCGCCAAGTGAGCCACATCAACATGAACTCATTGAAAAGTACCAATTTTACCAGAGCTCATGACGTACATGGATTTCACAGTCTCTGTATACTGCTTAGTACTGAGAAAATTAAGGACTAAAAGGACAGCATACATCTTTGGTATCTAAAGTCTTTTGGTATCCTGAGACTTCACATCATTATAAGAAATCAAAGTAAGGACTGGAAGGCAGAACTTTTGGAATGGTTGGAGTGCAAAGCTCTGAAATTTCAGTCCTCCATACAAGCAACCGTACACTGGCAAAACTGTCAAAATTACTATTGCATTCAGGTGACTGAACGGCATAACCCAAAATACAGCAAACACTAAAGAACTAAAAGAAGAAATAGGTCATCCCATACAAATAGTTCATCAGTTTAAGACACCTGTGCTAGTAACTGACAGAACAAGTGGACAAAAGAATCAGCAGAGTAAACTATTTGAATGACATGTGCAACAAGGTTGACCTAATGGACACATAGATAGAACAAGTGCCCAACAAACGATGAAACTCATTCTTTCCAAGCACACATGAAACATTTAGCAAACGGACCATATACTGGACCAATCGAGCAATCTCGAGTAGTTTCAAATGATGAAATAGTAGAGAGCATAATTTGTGATCACAGAAGAACGAGCAGAAAAATCAATCACCTAAAGATAACCAGTGTATTCTAAAAACAAAAACAAAACAAAGCAACAAGGAACTAAAAGAGAAACCACAATTAAAATCGGGTTTGAGCTAAATGGTTATGCAAATACAACATATCAAAACGTATAAGATGCAGCTAAAATTGTGCTTAGGGAAAAAAGATGTCACAACTTCAGATCCTGCGTAATTTAAAGAGAGTTTAAATCAGTGTCCTCCAAAATTACATTGAAATCCTCACCCTCAGTAACTGTGAATTTGCTTTTATTTGGGAATAAGGTCTTTGCAAATGTAATTATTTAAGATGAGGTCATACTTGATTAAGGTGAGCCCTCATCTGATATAACTGGTGGCCTTCTAAGAAAAAAGAAATTTAAAAACACAGAGGAGAGACACAGGAAAGAAAGCCATGAGACCGTGGAAACAGAGCTGGCAGCTATGAACCAAGGAACTCTAAGGATTGACAGAAACTACCAGAAGGTAGAAAGAAGCCAGGAAGTAGGCCCTGCTGACACTTTTTTTTTTAGACTTCTAGTCTTCAGAACAGTGAGAGTATACATTTCTGTTGTTTTAAGCCAAAAATTCTCAAAATTAAATGTTTTTCAGGCATCTGGAATTTAACCAAAGATTTGCAACCATCTAATGAGCATTTGTTCATAAAAATGTCTGAAACTTGGTAAGATCAGTGAACCTGGTGGCATTTTAATTTGCCCTATCGCCATCCCCAACTTCTCAGCTCTGTGGTATCCTCAGAAATCAGCTACCTTACATCACAGTAACTTAGTGATAGCCAAGGAAGAGGGCAGAATGGAGTGAAATCGCTCCAAAGAGCCCTATCATCAGTGAACTTCCACTCTTTGACATATCTGTCAGCTCCATGGAAACACTCCCTGCGCCAAACTTATCATTGCCTGACCTGCCTCCGATCTCATTCAGTTGGAAAAGCTTTATTTAACCACAGGGCCTTTGTCAAAAACAATGAGAAGCAATTGTTCAAGTCACATCTGCCTGAAGTGGCACAACTATTTGTAACAAAAAAGGTTGCCTAAAACCATCAATGAAAATCTGGTGAATTAGGTGTCCCTAATGGGATTTTACAAGTTCCAACATATTCCTGGGGGAACTAGGAGGCCACATGTACAAGCCGGCAGTGAGCATGGAAGATCTGAATCTCTCCATTCTGGCTGACGCTGAGGTCAGTGTAAGAACTAAAGGCTAAGACACAGTTGTAAACTACAGAGGATGACAGCCCCACAGTAAAAGAAAATGGTAGAAGACTATTGGATCAGAGCTGAGCAGTGATTTGAGTGGCCATAGATGAAGGGAATGCACTTGAGAGAATTAATTCAGGAAGGTCACTAGTCAGACTAATATAGATGATTACTGTGTAACTTATTTTGTTTAATCCTTTCCAAAGGAATGATTATAATTTTTTTTTAATTAGTAGATTTAAAAAGAGACAGAGAGTCCAGCTGGTGTGGTTCAGTGGTTGAGCGTTTACCTATTAACCAGGAGGTCACAGTTCGATTCCTGGTCAAGTCATATGCCTGGGTTGCAGGCTTGATCCCGGTGTGTGGGAGGGGTGAGGTGGGGAGGGGCGAGTGCAGGAGGCAGCCAATCAATGATTCTTTCTCAGCATTGATGTTTCTATCTCTCTTTCCCCCTTCCTCTCTGAAATCAATAAAAATATATTTAAAAAGAGAGGGGGGGGGAGGGGGAAACATAGAAGCTAGGTAGATGAGAGAAAAATCAGAAAAGAGGCAGTCAGGGAGGTAAGAGTAAATCTCCATGTGAACTATTTTGGATGCCAATACAAGAAAGAACAAGGAGAAAGGAGTTATCAAATAGGGCAAATACAGCTGACAAGTCGAAAAGGGAGATGAGGTTGGAAAAGGAAAAATGGATGGCCTGGAAATCTTGAGCTTCTTAAAATGACTAGAGTCATAAAAGGAACATATCATTAATGTCAAGACTTCCTTGGGAAGTCTTTAAATAAATTAACATTGCCGACTTCTTAATAAATAGTGTACATAATTAATTTTACTTTAATCTTGAAAATAGATTGTTTTCTAGAGTTTCATGCATCATAAAAAATATTTAATGCTAATTCTAATATAGAATATAAAACAAATTGAATTTTGAAGAGGACTTTTAAAAAGTTGTATAGAAGCATGTGCATCAGTTCTACATATCACGACAAGTCAGGACAAAAAAAATCACATAAGGAATTTCAACAGGGACAAATTAATAGGGGGAATTAGTTACATAAATGTTGGAGAGCTTAGACAACAGATATATAAACGGAATCATCAATACAGATAACAGCTGGAGGAAACTTGCCCAGAGGACTGTAGGAGCACAGGGGTTAGGCTCAGATAATCGGCCCTCGGAGGAGGCCTACGGAGTTGGTGCTGAGGACACAGAGAGGAGCTTTGACAAGCTAGTCCAGAAACACGGCGTGACTCAGCTGGTTCTGGTGAGGATGAAAGAAGCTATGGGCTTCTGTGGAAATAAAGGGTGGTTGCAAAACTAAATTGACAAAAACCATAAATAAAATAGGATGGAGGAAATCCTTTTTCCCATTTTTTCTGAAAAATAATAGTTTAATAACCTGGATAATGTGCAGCTAATGATTTATATTTAATATTTATACATGTTTATGTATAAATATTAATTTATAAATAACAAAACAAATAATTTTCATTAGGCAAGGGGAAATAAACAACGAAAGTTACATTTATGATAATTATTATAAAAATTAGTATCGAAATTTTAGTAAGTATCCATTTATCCAAAAAAATCAGAAAATTGGGTCTGCTGTTTGTTTAATTGAACATGCTTGTTAATTGACATTTGTCAAACATACATGGATTAACAGCATTCAAAGAACTGGAATAAAATCACATGCAGTCGACATCAGAATCATAACTCTAAGGCTCTTCCTAGGTGTATATTTCTGACTCTCTTCAGAATATAGAGTATTCAGACATTACTTAAAGTATGTCATTGATACAAATTAATCAACAACTAATTACAGTTGTATAACATTTAGGTATATTATGTGAAGCTAATAAAATGGAATTGTTATTGACTCTTGGACACAGCATGGAGTTTGATTATATATTTCTGAAGTAAAATTAAACTGAGCTACAAAATGTTATGGGATGAAAAAATAATTCAATATTTTTAGCGGTTGGTTTTCTGGGTTAATGGATGCATACACTATCATATTTTAATATAATGATAGGGCTCTCAGCAAGATGCATTTGTGAATACAATTATTACTTTTCTCTACATCTACATGCTGCAGCATTCTATTTTTATTTCTCTTTTGAATTTATCTGCTAGTAATCCTGTAGAATGCAATGAAAGTAAACAAGTAAGGGTTTCATATCTGTGCCATGAGAACTACCTTACAGTAAACTGATTAAAGAGAGAACATGTCATTCTTTGTTTTCTGTCAATTATCACTCACTACCAACTAGTTCGGAGGACTTACACCAATGAAGCAGCTAATTAACGTTTGTTTTGGGCGTTTAACCAAGACACTCCTGTTCCAGAGCTTTCACTAGGTGCCAGCTGCTGTGTGCGCACAATCTCATTTAATAATTGGCAAACCTAAACATTAGTATTTTTACAAATGAGGAAACTGAGCTCCTTTGTCAACAGTTAATAAGTTGTAAGCTGGTATCTCTAACCAATTTTATCCAGATAAAAAATTATATCTTTCTGCCCTGGCAGGTTGCTCAGTGGTTCCACCAAAGGGTCACAGGTCCAATTCCTGGTCAAGGACATATACTTCAATTGCAGATTCGAGCTCTCTCTCTCTCTCCCTCCTGCCTCCCTCCCTTCCATTCTCTCTAGAAATCAATGGGAAACATATCCTCAGGTGAGGATTAAAAATTAAAAAATTATATCTTTCTGGTGGATTCCACCTCTACCACCAAAATATGTGAGCACATTGGTTCAGAGTGATTCTATGTATGCCATGGAGAAGGATAGGTCTCATTTCAAGGACAGTTAATGAAAATCCTCCTTCTTAAAAACAAGACCAATACTCCTCATTTTTCACTCAGTAGAGTAGGAATATCTATTTGTGTAGAAACTTGGAATAAGTATGGGTTGACTTTTCTCTGCCCAGTTTGGTTGTAACAGATTCTCACAATATTAGGGTTTTAACCAAAATGGTTTAACTGCTGTCCCACAAAGATATTTGAAGGAAGGAAATTCACATCTGTAATGGAGGCTTTGCTCTGTGAAGTCCTCAGGGACTCAGGCTACTTCCACTGTGTTGCTCAGCCCTGTGCACACTCCATTCTTGGGTGAACCTCCTAGTCCCAGACGGCTGATCCAGCTCCAGCCACATTCTCTGCATTCCATACGGCGGGAAGGAGGAAGATATAAATAAGAAGAGACGGGTGCCTTTCATCTTTAGAGAAGGTTTCTGGGAGTGACCACAGGACATTATCTAATTACAATCCATTGGCCACACGTAGGTATGAGAAGGGATAAGAAGTGTGAGCTATTTTGGGGGGTAGCCATGGGTACACTCATTTATTCTATTACCAGGAAGGACGTTAAAACTGAAAAACTCAGTAGTTTGTTCAAATTGTTCCAAAATTATACAAACTAAAATTATATTACTAAGGCTGTTTGGTGAAATGAAAGTGTTATAATAATCATTAATTAGTCAAGCAAATTTTGAAATGATACATAATTATTTTATCATATACACAGAAAACAAAGAGGAGAATTTAACAGTTTACATGATAGTAAAATAAATTATTTAAAAGCAATATAATTCTTGAAATAAAAGGAACATTAAAAACTCTGGTTTCTGAGGCAAATTTTCTATCTTTGGAATCTGACTCTAATACTCACTGGCTGTATACCTCTGTACAGCTTATTTAACTTCTTTGTGCCTCAGTCCTCTCATGTGTAAAAAGGACATAGAAATATTATTTATCTAATAGGTTGTTATGAGGATTAAATAAGTTAATATATGTACACATTTTAAAATTATACATGGCATATAATAATCCAATCTTGGTTATCTTTATATATAAGTAGTTTTATTAATTATTATTTTTACTAACCAGAATTTTTTTTTAATTTATTTATTTTAGAGACAGAGAGGAAATGAGAAAGAGAGAGATCAATTTGTCATTCCACTTATTTATGCATTCATTGCTTGATTCTTTTTTAAATCATATTTTTATTGATCTTGGAGAGGAAGGGAGAAGGAGAGAGAGATAGAAACATCAATGATGAAAGAGAATCATTGATCAGCTGCCTCCTGCATGCCCCACACTGGGGATCGAGCCTCAAGCCGGCATGTACCCTGCGAGGAATTGAACCGTGACATCCTGGTTCATAGGTCAATGCAGCCACTGAGTCAAGCCGGCTGGGCCACTGCTTGTTTTTTATATTTTCTCTGACCGGGGATGGACCTAACCAACATTGTAAATATGTTATATTTAATGTTTTATTTTTAATAAAACTTATGTATAAATTATGTATATATAACATATATTTTGAAGTACAGAGAGCATTTTGAGAAATAAAGCAAGAAATCTTCACTTCAATATTCTTCCAGAATAGAAAGTACTAATAATCTTCTAAGGCTAATATTTAGAGTGGAAATTTATTGCCATTTCTAGAACTTCCCTGGTGTTAAAGAACATGGGCACATGTGCTTGCTCAAATCAGGATACAAGGGTGCAAATATAATCTTATTCACTTATGTTGCATTTGCCATGTAGAATTGGTCTATAAGTCCAAGATTTAGCAAATAGTGTTGTAATTTACCTCATATACATTTACCTCTATTATAGTCACTGAGTAATTTACTTCAGTGACTATAATAGAAATCCAGAATTTGACGTAGTATTTAGGAGGAAGTAAAATTAAGAAACAATGCCACAAATTATGAGGAGTAAAAGGATTAAAAACTCCAGGACAAATACAGGTTTATGATCCTATAATTTCACATCACTTCAGTTTACATTTTTCCACAAGACAGAAAAAAAATATATACATAATAGTAACCCATGATCCACCTGCATTTTATAACAATCATTTAATATTTTTTATAAATTCAAATAATGATATCAATTTTATCTCTGTTAAAGTTATAATTTCATGTAGAGGATTTCTTCTCCCTCCCTGCTTGGCTAATTTAAAACAAAATTATACTTTCACAACCAAGATTTAACATAAAGCATTTTAACTGGCAAAATGAATGGGGACATCTGTAATAGTGTCAACAATAAAAATAAAGTTAAAAAAAAAGCTATTCATTTGAATCCTCTCATCTCATGGATGAGAAAAATCAACTCAGAGAAGTTTAAAGACTTACCAAAGGTACACAACTGGTCAGGAGAACAGCTGGGAGAAGAATTGGGTCTCCCAGTCTTTCTTTTTATTAGACTGGGAGACTGATTATTATTTATTTTATTTATTATTATTATTTTTATTATTAATATTATTATTATTATTTTTAATCCTCACTGGAGGGTTTTTTCCCCCCATTGCTTTTTAGAGACAGGAGAAGGGAAAGGGAAGAGAGACAGAAGAGAGAGAGAGAGAGAAACATCAATGTGAGGGAGACAAATTGATTGGTTCCCTCCCGCACGTATAGCAATTGGGGCCAGGGATTAAACCTGTAACCCAGGTGTGTGCCCTTGACTGGGAATTAAATCCGAGACGCTCTGGTGCATGGGCCAACAGTCTAACCACTGAGCAATGCCGGCCAGGGAAGGGTCTTCTAGTCTTGAAGGCTCTTTCCACTATCCCGTATTGTTGGCCATCCTTTCCCCTTCATTTTGCTGTTATCCAAGTGTGGGGTTTCAGTTGAGTACCTACATGATGTGAAAAGCAGTTAGGAATAGTTTCAGCACCCCCCTAAACATAAAACCCTGTTATATGAAATGTCAAAAAAACAGTAATCTATGCAGACAGAAAAATTAGAATGGGGATTGATTGCAGATTGGCACAAGAAATCTTTTTGAGGCGACTGGAGTGTTCTAAAATTAGGTGATTGCACAACCCCATAAATTTACTAAAACTGTACACTTAAATGGGTGAATTTTGTGATGTCTGAATTAAATTATCTATACTAATAAAGGGGTAATATGCTAATTAGACTGGATGTCTTCCAGATGTCTGTCCTGACAAAGCTGGGGGCTTGGCTGGCCTGCAACCTGTCCCCAAATCCTCGTCCAGGCCGGTCCCGCCTCCAGCAGGGTCCCCCACCCTGGTCGGGGGTGAGGCCGGCCTGCAAACACCAGGTGGCCCCTCGCCCAGGCCAGCCCCATCCCCCTGCAGGATCCCCCTTTCCCAACCCAGGACCCTCTTCAGGGCAGGCCAGCCGGCCCCCACCAGTGCACCTGGTCTCTATCCTATATAATAAAAGGGTAATATGCAAATTGACCCTGACAGCAGAATGATCAGAATGACCACTGGACCAGTCACTATGAGGTGCACTGACCACCTCTCAGTCCCTTCCCCTGGCCATCAAGCACCGATCACCTGATGGTGAACGGGGAACCGGGGGTGGGTGGTAGCAGGGGGCGGGGCAGGCTGCAGGCAGCTGGGGAAGATGGCCCTGATCACAGGCCAGGCCTAAGGAGCATACCCATGCATGAATTTCATTCGCTGGGCCTCTAGTATCTCAGTAAGATTGTTTTAAAAGATTTAAAAAAATTAACTGTATAGATTTGTAAACAGGTGTGCTATTGACTGTAGGGGTGTAAATGAAGGATAAATTAAGGCAAAGAAATATCAGCTCTCCTCAGTGATCAGAGAAATTTAACCTGAAATAATTTTTTGTCCTGAACTATTCAGAGAACTTCAGCTCTCTAAAGCGGTACAGATGTGCTTGCAAAATAATTCCTTCAATACACAACACTTTCAGTATGGCTGATGTGGCTCAGTTGATGAGTGTTGACCTGTGAACCAGGAGATCATGGTTTGATTCCCAGTCAGGGCACATACCTGGGTGCAGGCTAGATCCCCAGTGTGGGGTGTACAGGAGTCAGCCAATCAATGACTCTCTGATCATAGATGTTTCTCTCTCTCTCTCTCTCTCTCTCTCTCTCTCTCTCTCTCTCTCTCTCTTTCTCTCTGAAATCAATAAAAATATATTTATTAAAAAACACAATTTGAGAATTACCCCCACACAAATAGAGTTCTGCAACTTTCATTAATTCAGAATGTGAAGTCAACCAATTTAAATAATCTCTCTCTCTCTCTCTCTCTCTCTCTCTCTCTCTCTCTCTCTCTCTCTCTCATTTTTTGTTGAGTGGATATTTTCTTCTTATCTCCTAAATGAGCTGAAATCTATAATGTCTAGTCATTTAATATAGTCTTTTAAGGAGTAAGTTGACTCAAGCTGGTAGGGCATGGATGTTGAAGAGTTGACATGTTGATACTGCCTTCTCAGTTACTCACCAGTGCTATATTTTGAGAAAGTAATTGGATAACACTTTTCTTTCCTCCAAAAAGTCTCAGGATTTTACAGTGACGTTCCCTGTGTCAGCAGTGGCTTTATCAACAGTTACGTAAAATGTGAAGATGCCACCAGGAAGTACTTCACACTTCAGAAAACTAATGTTGGTGGGTGTGTAGGCGTGGAAAACTAAGTTGTGTACTGTAGCAAAATTTGTAAAGAAATGTTTTTTCTAAGGAAAGCAAAAAATAGGATTCCCAGAATATCATCTGTAGGCAGTGAACAATCTAGTGATTCTGTGAAAATAATGAACACTTCTGAGAAAGGTTCGTTTTTGCATGTTTCAGGCAAAAATTTATTCTGTTACTAATGTGTAATATTTACAATGGAGAATACGCATCATTTTGCACATGGTAGATGACGTCATGTCAATTCCAGTCTTCCTATGCCTCACAGGTAGAGCTTTCAGTGGGGCCATATAAAGCTAAAAGTACTATCTGTGTATAAAACACTATACCAGGATTCTTTGAGTAATCATTTAAAGCCAGAGGCAAAGTAAATGGCCTAAAGTTCACTAAAGTGTTAGACGTAAAACACTGTATATAAAATTTTCCAAGCACTTTGGACAAATGAGCAAAGAAAACATGAGTATCCTTAACTTAAAATTTTTTTTATTAAAAATAATGAGCATGACAATACTATATTTGTATTATAAGCAAACACAACAGTGATATTTGATGTAGACTGTCAAGTAAGACACAGTCTTACTATTGTTTTACTGACTGAAACATAACTTTTCCACTGACTGGGGAAAACCAATATACATATTAAAATTATGTAAAGTTCTAAAATCACAGGATTTGAGAGAAATACAGAGGTGGCAAAGTAGATTTACTGTTGTGGGTACACAAAACAGTTAATTATTGTATTATTAATTATTGTATTATTTATTTTTTATTAAAACTGTAAACCTACTTTTGCCCACCCACGTATAGTCTAACATCCCTGTGGCTTGTATTATCTTAGAATGACTCAATTATCTCTAAACCCCCATTTCCTCATCTCTCCAAAAGAGGGCGCTGGCTAAAAACTTTTCTAGTTCTGTCACTACCAGTCCAGAATACTAGTATTAAGATGAAATTAGTTATGACAAAGACTAACATTCCACATTTTAAACATTGTTGGTGTGGTGACTCTAACAGAATGTATCTTTTGTTTTGACGTAAATTCCTTTCTCTTCTAAAGTTAATTTTTTTAGTAAAATATAAAATATGATGGACACCTCTTTCTAGCCATACCTAATTCTTTGTACTTCTCACGCATCAGATGACTTCTGATTTCATACCTTTACATTGGCAGCAAACATCTAAGTTGACCTTTCAAGATAAGAAATTATTAATCAAAATTCCATTTTAATTTGTACTTTAATCTGCTACACCCTAGAAAGCTTAACACTCTATTAGATTTGGTCACACTCCAAATATAAGGCCCTATCACTTGTTTCTTGTGTCTGCTATAACAAATTACCACAAATTTGGTGACTTAAAACAATACACATGTATTCTCTTGCACTTCTATAGGTCCGAAGTCTGAAACAGGTTTTATTGGGCTGAAATCAAAGTGTTGGCAGGGTTGCACTGTCTCTTGAAGCTCTAGGTTGAACGTGGATTCTTGCCTTTTCTAGCTTCTAGAGCCAGCAGAGTAGTCTCATACTGCAGTGATCACAACGTCTTATCTGTCCTCTATTGTCATATCTCCGTCTGCCTCCTTCAACAAAAACTAGCAGGATATGTTCATAATCCCTGTGTCAGTGGGATTTTCTTAGGACAAAATTGAACATATCTAAAAGCAAAAACAATTAATTAGACATTATTAACATCAAAAATACCCAGCTCAAAAAGATAATCCATTAAGAAAATGGAAGAGTACCCCGGCCGGCAAGGCTCAGTGGTTGAACATCAACATTTGAACCAGGAGGTCTTGGTTCAACTCCCGATCAGGACACATGCCCAAGTTGCAGGCTTGATCCCCAGTGTGGGGAATGCAGAGGGCATCCAATCAATGATTTTCTCTCATCATTGATGTTTCTATCTCTCTCTCCCTCTCCCTTTCTCTTTGAAATCAGTAAAAATATATATTTTTTAAAAAAAGAAAATGAAAGAGTAATCCAATAACTACAAAAGACATATTCCCAAACAAAACACTTTTATAGAAAAATATAAAGAACTCTTAGTAATAAATGTTAAAGGGCAAACTTTGCAATTTTAAAATGAGCAAACAATTTTAAAATGAGCAAACACCTGACAGAGACTTTAAATAAAATGTGTGACTCTCCCATAAAGAAATGAATAGGTGTTCAAAGCATTTTCTCATCAAGAAAGTGCAAATTAAAACCACAATGAAGCACTATGTCGCATTCACTTTGATAGCTAAAAAAAGCCATCAATAATAGGATGTGTAGCAACTGGAACTCTAATATACTACTAGTGGCTGTGCAAAATGATTCAAGCACTTTGAAATACTACGTATTACAAAATAAAAATATACCTAACTGTGATCCAGCAATTCCCCTTTTATGAACTACCCCAAAATGTAAAAATGTTTATCTACAAAAACATGTATACAGCTACTGTTAATTTTATCCTTATTCATCTAACAAAAAGAGACTGGGGGGCGGGGGGGGTGGAAACAGTGCCCATAAACTATTAAGTGAATATATGGATTGTGATAAATCCATTTACTGAAAAATAGTCAACAATAAAAGGAATTATTTACCTGTTCATAAGACAAATTAATCAGCATCAAAAACATCATTTTGAATTAAAAGAAGCCTAACACAAAAGAGTACATACTGTATGTTTTAATTTGTTGATATTATAGATGTATTAACATAGTCTATGAAAATAAAAATCAGAAGAATGCTTGTCTCTGTGTGGTGAGGGGAGTTAGACTGGAAAACATGAAAAACCTTTCTGAGAAGATCAAAATATTTTAAATCTTGATTTGGCTATTAGTTATACGAAGATACAGATTTTTAGGACTTATTGAACTCCATGCAATATGCAATGTGTACTGTTTTATGTAGAATTTAGCCTAATTTTAAAAAGTTTAGAGGTAAAAAGGAACTGGCAAATAATGAATTGAATATTTATCATATGACTCAGAAATCCCATTTTTAGTAATTCCCATGTGAATTGGGAACTTATGTTGACACAAAATCTGTACACAATAATTTATACCAGTTTTATTTAAGATCACTAAAACCTGGAGACAACCCAAATATACTTCAACAGATGAATGGATAAACACACTGGATAACATCCACTTAATTGAATGCTACTCAGCAGTAAAAAAGAATAAACTATTGATTCATGCAACAAAATGAATAAATCTTAAATACATTTTGTTAAGTAAAAGAAGCTAGCTCCCCATGGCTGCATATTGTACTTTTTTTATTTATATGACATTCTGAAATAAGCAAAAAAAATAGGGATAGAAAATAGATCAATGGTTTTGAAGGGGAAGGAGTGGAGGGAAAGATTGTCTACAAAGGGTCAGCAGGTAGAAACATTTGGGAATGATAGAATTATTTGGTATAATAATGTGTGGTGAATAATTGACTACGCATTTGTCAAAATCCATAGCACTGAATCCACAGAGCGAATTTTCCAACATTCACATTTAAAAACAAAAACGTGATATCAGGAGGTCCAAAATAGAATGCAGACTATATAATAGTTTAATTATATTACAAATAAATGATATCACCACCTTGAAGGGAGAGTAAAGGAGCTGACATAAATACATTAGAAAACAGTCTCTTGACTGAATATTGCAAATGTAACAGTGGGGAATTGTAACCCACCCCACCATTCTTTTGACATTGTTTCTGTAAATGCTGACTCTGACTAATATGTAGCTTGTACACAAACCATATGTTTGTATAAGAATTCTAGTACCTAACTTCAGAAGATACAGTCTCCAACCTCCAGCTATCCCAGCTCTAGGAGAATTGCTTACCTTCAATCATAGAACCAGAATGAGGCACACCAAAGCAATACTTGACCAGTGTTGTGGTCCTTATTGGAATTGTGCTGGTCTTCAGGTGGAGAACTTTTCAACCCCCTCTCCTTGATCTCTTTCCCTTCCCTCCTTATAAAAACTTCTGCCTGCATTGAAATGTTGAGATGGGCTAGGCCAGTGGTCGGCAAACTCATTAGTCAACAGAGCCAAATATCAACAGTACAACGATTGAAATTTCTTTTGAGAGCCAAATTTTTTAAACTTAAACTATATAGGTAGGTACATTGTTATTAACTTAATTAGGGTACTCCTAAGCTGGCCTTTGCTAAAAATGTCCTCAATCTAATTGAGGTATGTTCGCTGAGGTCGACCCCTTCCAACTCTCCCATCCACACTCTTCTTGTATACTTGTTTCGTCTATCTCCTTTCGTACATCCTCTCTATATGTCCAATCCTCTCAACATACCTTTCTCAATCCTCGACACTACATCTTCTTTCACTCCACAACATTCCCTAAAATTAACTTAATAAACTTAAAGTTTTAAGTCTACTTCGCACTGTACGTGGGCGCCCACACGTGGTATTTTGTGGAAGAGCCACACTCAAGGCGCCAAAAAGCCGCATGTGGCTCGCGAGCCGCGGTTTGCTGACCACCGAGCTAGGCGACAAGAGTCCCCCATCTTCTCAGGTGGCCGATGCTTGAATAAACCTTTCATTTTCACTAGCACCTGTCTCCGGAGTTTGGCTTTCATGGCAAAAAGCAGCTGAACCTTGGCTTTTGTTACACAAATATAAGAACAAAGAATTGTACACTAGTTAGTAAATTTCATCCACTTAGAGATATGGGTAAACAATTCTGAAACTATGTGTGTACTAACTGTGGTTGAACAAGTAAGTAAATACATTGTAGATAATAAGAGCAAATGTTTATACTGTTGGGGAAAGAAATTTCAAAGAGGCACAGAGGAATGATAGAATGCTGATGGTAGTCCGATATATCAGTATGAATTCACATTTGGTTTCATTCTGGGTGTGTAAATGTGCATATGTATTTATTACATACTAGGGGCCCAGGGCATGAAATTTGTGCATGGAGCGGTGTGTGTCCCTCAGCTCAGCTCCCAACCATTCACCTGCCTGCCTGCCTGATTGCCCCTAACCACTTCTGCCTGCCAGCCTGATCACCCCCTAACCACTCCCCTGCCAGCCTGATTGATACCTAACTGCTCCCCCGCCGGCCCAATTGCCCCTAACTGCCCTCCCCTGCTGGCCTGGTCACTCTAATTGCCCTCCCCTGCAGGCCTAGTTGCCCCCAACTGCCCTCTCCTGCAGGCCTGGTTGACCCTAACTGCCCTTCCCTGCAGGCTGGTCCCCTGCAACTGCCCTCTCCTGCTGGCCATCTTTGACCACATGGGGGTGGCCATCTTGTTTGTTGTAGGCCTGCAGTGGAGTAATATGGTCAATTTGCATATTACTCTTTATTATATAGGATTTTTCATATGTATGGTTCTGACTGTCTGGACCCTAGATTTTTGAAGTTTTGGCTTATAGTTCCCTCATTCAAAATGCCTTCCTTAATTAGCCTTACACCACATCCTGAAATCCATACATCCTACTTTCACTTAACTTACTATGTTACATTATGAGTATGTATTTATGGCAATTCTCCCCAGATTAGAGGGTTATATTAATGGTGGAAAGAATTTTGTTTCATCATTGTATCCATAAGCTTTAATACAGATTAGATGGTAAAATATACATATTGGTCAAATTACATAATTCTATGTTTTTGTACCCTTTACAGAGACACATACTAAAATTCTAAGTGTAAATATTTTATTTTATTTTAGGCAGTATTATTGGGAAAATAAAACTATCATGCTTGTTATGATTCAAAAGGTCTATGAAATAATATGATTGTCATTTTAATTAAAAGCTAATGGTGTGTGTATTTAATTATTTAGGCTAATCAAAAATAACATTCTTAAAAATGTGAGTTCCAAAACTTTCATCATTTAATTAAAGTACTGACTTCCAAATATAGTTGGTATGGAGTTTTTTGTTGTTGTTCACAGTATTGCTTTATAGAATAATTATGTGTTTTCTATCAGTGATTTAACACTTTATATATGAAATCATGTCAGAACAGATATTATATTTTGGTACATCTCATTATAATTATCATAAATGGAAAATTATAGCTATTAAAGCTACTATTTAGTAACATATATCCTAGGCACTCTGCGAAGTACTTTATATATAGTATTTCAACTATTTTTTACCAGAAACCTATAAATTAGGCTTTTTTAGTAACACTGATTATTAGTATCCTGAGACTCAGAAAAGACAGTTGAGAGGAGTAGAAATGGCTAAATGCTTAAAATGTCTTTTAAACTATGGAATATGTTAAGTCATTTGAACTTCTACCCTCTTTACCACGTAAACATCTCTGTTTATTGTGACATTTATCAGGCACAGGGGTTCACACCATTTGAGTTATATCATAGACTAAAATAGCTCTCAAACAATAGCTTACCTTTTTGGTAGCCATTTACAATTTCCATTACGCTTTGACAAACATTGCCACCTCACAACCTTGAGGGAATTGAGGCACATTTGTGCCTCCGCTGACTTGAAATGACTAGTCAAGGCCATGAGACTTGCAGTAGCTGGTAGGCAGGGGGCGTTCTCCCTCGGCCTCCCTGTTTGTTTAGAAAATAATAACCTTGTCCTGTCTTCATGGTACTGACACTTGGTTTCTCTGTGAGGCATGATTCTGTATGTTTTCATGGCACACTCCCCTTCCTCTTGGCAATCAGGTCTTCGTGAATCAACCCCGTTCCAGTATACGGCATATTCTCATATTTATCACCCCCCGTAATCTCACTCTTCACAGAAGTTTTCTTCATAGAAGTTGTGTGGGAGAAACAAAATTTCTTTTACCCCCAGCATTCTTCTGGCTGATCTAATAATCACATATGCATGAAATAGATTACCAGGAGAAAATAACCAAATTTAGTCTATATATATATATATATATATATATATGAACCTCACATACATGAGAGAGTCAGAGACTGCACATGCAGAAGAGAGGGTGGTTCAGAGACAGAAAGTGAACATGATTATATAAGACATCCTGACCTAAGGATGAGATAAGATGTCTTGAGGGCTTCAAAAGGTCATTGCAGGATTTTAAGAAGAGCAGAACTTTAGTACACAGAAGTTTTCCCTGCCCTATAGATCAGTCAAAAGAAGTTATCTCTGATAATCTTTTATGGACAAGTCCTCTAATTCAAACTCTCCCATGTAGTTGTAGTAGGGGGTGGGAGGGGAAGAAGTTTATCTTGAACTCTGGGTAAAGTTGCGCTTAACTCAAAACAATCTGCATACTATAAGGCTACATCTTAGAGTGACTCAATCTGGACATCCACAGTTTTCACCTCTGAATTATAATTCATAATAGAATATGAATTCTAGAGCCCAGAACTGTACCTAGCAAAATTTATCAGTTCATGAAAATTTGGTAATTATAACAAATAAATTATATTCCTTCTAATTTGTTGACCATTATTTGCAGATTTTTTTTTAGTTGGAGGAACAATTTAAGAATATCCTGAATGTTTTCTGTATTTTACATTATTGTGGTAATTTGATTAGCCATATCAAGCCTTTGTAATTACAAATATATTACAGTAAACTAATAATTAATAAGTTCATAATTTCAATATAATGGCAAAGTATTGGCTGCTTATTTACTTTTACCTATTAATAACATCTATTAATATTTAAATTCCATGAAGTTCTCTAAGTGTGTAATTTTTTAAATGTTAGAAAATTAATTTATCAACCTTTAAAAGTTAGATCATAATACTAACATCAACATCAGCATAATGTATAATTTCATTATTTTTCTATATATTAATTAGTTGATGGACTTTGACCTATACATTGTTTATAGAGTGCCTAAGTGACAATTAAATATTAGATACTTCTCTCCAGTATTATGTGCCTCAATAATATTTACTAATTTGGATAAACCATTTCTTTAGGTATTTTATATTGTATCATTTTTAAATTAAAAACTTCATTAGGGTGTCTTTCTGTTATTTTGACCAGAAGAAAATTATATACAGCTTACTGAAAAATAACTATATTGCTTTTTTATGTCAATTGAATGTGACAAATTAATACCACCATTAAATTTTATAATGCAAAAGGAATTTGGGTTGAACTGAAAATATTTAAGAGTATTATATGGTACTAGAAGCCCAGTGCATGAAATTCATGCACTGGTAGGGTCCCTGGCAGCTGGCAGCTGCCAGCCAGGGCCTCCTTCCCTTCCCCTGGCTGGCCCCACCCCCTGATCAAACTCCCAGACAACCTCCTGGTTGAGGGGACAATTTGCATACTACACTTTTATTATATAGGCTACATTTTAATAATTCTTAATTTTTGTTACATTTTATAGTTTCAAAAAACCCAATATAATAATCTATAGTAGTATTTCTAATTAGAAGTAAAATATTTTTAATTATGAAAAACTGTAGCTTGTAGTATTTCTGATAACACAATAGATGTACAAATTATTTTTATAGTTTTCATGATTATTTGTATTTTTATACTTTTATACTAAATGGCAAAGCTTAAATATGGAAATTAATTCACAGTTTACTAGTTTTATACAAAAATGATTGCTTTAGAAGAAAGCAGAGGTAATTAAAATTTAGTTAGTTGGAAATCAAGAGAAAATAAGTTCTAATTTTATTTCGTTGACTTCCTTTAACCTGCATTTAAACAACGTCAGCATCTATTGTATTGTTTACACATGGAGGGGGATTCTAGGTTCGGGCTTGCACAGGATATTGACACTTTATGATTGCGGCCTTAGTGTGTTTCTCATGCTCCCACTCACTTTCAAAATTGTCCCAGTGATGATAACAGATTTCACAGTCAGCCTATACTGAGAGAAATATGCTATTGCATAAAATGTTAGTTGATGGAGTTTTGAAAAATCAAAAAGATAATGTACAAGTCATACATAACATATTTTGATTGAAAAGTTGTTATAGTGCTTATTTGAAAAGACCTTTGCCAGAAACTATACTTGCTTGGAGGTTGCAGCCCAGGTTCTATATCATAGAAAATACAAGGAACACATAGTAATGCAAGCTAGTGTGTTGAGAATTACAAAAGTCAGTAGACTACAAAGAATAGAATTTCTTCAGACAAAAGAATGGGTATCTCCTGGACCTAAAGTAATTCCAGCATATAGTTGGTATTCACATGTGTTTTAAACAATAAAAGGACAAATCTTTTAAAAAATAGCCTGGTAATTATTTTGTTTGTTCTTTCGTCTTAGAAAAAAATAAAATAGCAAAGGAAAAAATCATAAAGTCCATTTCAATACATTCCTAGTAACCATTTCCTGGACTACTTTATATTTGTCTGTATCTTCACAGATTAAGTAATATATATATCTAAATTACATTGAGATAATCAAGTGCCTTTTAAAATTCTTTATTAGTCAGTGAAATTTACTAGTAAACTTAACTTTATTTATGAATTTTGAATTCTATGCCAGCTGACTTCCTCATTGTGAGTTATGTGATATCTCACTTATACTAATAAGACACCGTCAATGATTTATTATAGACAGTATCTTCCAAGAAAATAAAAAGAACAATAGAATAGATTGGTTATACTGTGCCACCATCAACACCATCACTCACAAATGCATGTGTTCTGGGCTTATTTGCACATGCTCTCTTCGAGGGCACCTCCTCAAACACCTTAGTCAGCGAGTAAATCATCAGCTAGATGACAGAGTCTTCCTGAAAACAATCAACTTTTAAACAAATATTGAAATATACGGTGATACCAGAAAAATGCTTGCCTTAAAAATTGAGGATATTATGGGAAGTCATTATAGATATTCAAGATTGAGTTCAACATAAAAGCATGCACTATATTTTGAGAGTGATACTTATCAGAGAGCTCTTACTCTTCTAAAATGCTTTTGCATTTACTTGAAACAAATTAGAGCAGAGTGGTAACATTGTTCAAAGTATTTCATTCTTTGAACTCATTTATACAGAGCCATATATTTGGCAAGAGTTCAACACAAATCTTTCAAGTTACATGCACATTTTTGATGCTCTAGGGTTTACTTACAATGTTTTTCTCAAACCAGTTCCTTTTTTTTTTTTTTTTTTTTTTTTGCTATCTTAATGTAGCAAATAGCGAGACCTAAAAGAGAATAGAGATATCATGGATTTGTCCTGGCTCTAAATACCAGCCCTAATTCCATTTTCCATAATCTTGGCGTGGGGGCGGGGGGGGGGGAGAATCATCTGAGTGGACAATACTTTTTCCCCTTCTTAAAGTACAATATTCTTATCTAGTTAGCCATAAATCAGTGCCAGAGTTAAACATTGTTTCTAAAAATTGCACAAAACTAAATATTATAGAATTGAAAAGCAAGTCATATCAACTGTTTACTACTGATGACATTCTTACTCCACAAATTCAAAATTATGGCACACATTTTGTAAGCAGGCATCAAACTGACGTTTTGTTATCAAGGTAATCAAATGTAACACAACTATTCAACATCAAGCTGACTTATTTTTTTGCTGTGGTTTTAAATGGTTCACTAGCTACACAAGTTTGAAAGCTGATGTTCCTGCATCTCTAGTTTCCAGGATTGCCAGCATGCACGCAGTGCAAAATGAGTGGCTCTCATGCTCCCTTATTTCTGTAAGGACTCAGAGAGATGGCCTTGTGGTGATGGAGGGTGACAGCCACTGTTTGTCCTTATCCGGCAAACACTTTTCCCCCTCTTTCTTCATCATCAGGAAATTCCTCCTCAGTGTCTGTTCCAGCTGGATGTGTATAAAGAGGAATAGAACAGAAAGGGGAATGATTTTCTTTCTGATAAAAAAAAAAGGAGAGATGTGAGAAGACCTCCCTCGCTGTTTTGAGTGCTCATTCAGTGAAGACAAGCAATAATTGAAGGCTGTACCATCTTGTGACCACTTGAGATGTGAAGCCATCTAACAAATGAAATAAATGCCCTAGCCGGTTTGGCTCAGTGGATAGAGCCTCGACTTGCGGACTTAAGCGTCCTGGGTTTGATTCCGGTCAAGGGCACATGCTGGCTTGCAGGCTCCATCCCCAGGTGGGAGCATGCAGGAGGCAGCCAACCAATGAGTCTCTCTCATCATCGATGTTTCTATGCCTCTCTCTCTCTCCCTCCTTTCCTCTCTGAAATAAATAAAAATCTATTTAAAAAAAAAGAATGAAAGAAATGAAATAAATCAATAAATAATATATACATATCATTTATGACCTAATACAGACTGATAAGCTAATGGATTTTCAAATAAAATACAAAGATAAGTAAGGTAAATGCTAAATTGTGTCTTAACTCCCTGGTGTTAGTTGTGTGTGAACTTTGTGTAAATTATTATTTCTACAACTTCAAGTAAGAGAGAAGTGTGTGATCCAAGTTACGACATTAGTCCATTTCCCTCAATATTATGTAGAAATAAATGTAAAATCATGCTTCCCACAACCTAAGCAATAATTTACTTTATAATTTCATGGATGTGGTTTTCCTTTTGTGTCATGATGTAAACATAGCTATATAACTTAGAATAAAACAATTCGTCCAAAAGAATGGGCCAGCATTAATTACTTTTGACAAAAGAACAATATAGCATCTCATGATAAGAAATGAATTAAGGGTCAGCTCAAAATAAACTGTGAGATTAATTTCATTAATTTCATATTGCTGAACATTTATTTCAGGTCACATTATGAAACATTCTCTTGCTTTCTATGTGTTTCTGGTGATATTTTAATAAATAGATAGCTTCAAATTAATCAATTAACATAATAGATTGCATTCTGCCCAAATCCTTAAATTGAAATGAGATAATACAAGTATTAATACTTACATTAAACTATTATTTCCAAATATTCTTGATTATTGAAGAACATTTTGAAAGGAAGAAACTTATGATCAAGCTTATTGTTATTATTATTTTAGAAAATAATTTCAGTGTAAAGAACAATTAAATTGTTTGTTTCCTTTCCCCATTTTTCTTAAGCCTATTTTCAAATGGCATAAAAATTGCCATTGTGACTGGGGTGAACCGGTTGAAATACACCAAAAGGTATCACATGGCTTTGAAAAGGAAAGTCAATCTGCAGTGTTGAGAGATCAGGCTGATGTTCTCACTAAGACATTTGGACAGATGATTATAGCTGTTCAGTCAATGCATGAGTCGCATCACTGCCAAGACTTCCTCCCTCCAGTCACGGATTAGTGACCTCTGGGCAGCTGCCTATGCAAGAAGGAGAAGATGCGTGTGTCTCTGTCTGAAACCCTCTGTAGTGATCCTAATTGACTGCAGTGATATCTACTGGTGACAGCGGAGGAAGCTGACAGCTGCAGGCCCTGTTGTTGCAGCCAAAAAGCCACTCTTGTGGAGATCTTAGATGAGTATATTAAGTACTTTTACTAGCTCAGCTGGTGAAGTTACTTTAGCTCATTTGGCATGAGCACCGGCCCGAGAATAGTAAATCAGCTCTTAAAAGTACTTCATGTCATCTGAATTGTAAATGTTCAGTGAGCTAATACTAATCCTCCTTTATAAATAGCGCTGACCCTTTAGTGCTGTCATGTCATCAAGAAACTTTTCCTTTCATTTTGCTAACTTTTCTTTTCCTTTGCTTAACCCCATTTGCCCTTCTACGTATGGCAAGTGGAGGTCTTAGGAGAGCTCAAGATTACATGTCAGAAAAGGAGACCACACGTGAGCAATCCAATACGTTAATGTGCTGGGCTTACGCAGGAAACTGCAGTCAGGAGCTAACACTTTAAATTTTGTGTAGAGAAGAGGAGAGAAAAATGAATGCCAGAAAGCAGAGCAAATGAAACATACTGTTTGTTAGGTAACCCACAACATGCTACTGTTTTGAAGTAACATAGGTTGTCAAAGTTTTCTCCAAATTATCTGATTGTTCATGAGGCTCTATCTTAGATGCCTTAAGGAAATAACAAAAGTTCACCATTTTTTTATATACTACTAGAGGCCTGGTGCACGAATTTGTGCATGGGTGGGGGTCTGGTGGCCCACCCTGATGGGAGCCATCAGCCCTGTGGTGGGGGGTGGGGCCTCGGGAGTTTGCTGCTGGCCCTGCCCTGTATCGGGGTGGGGGACCGGTTAGAGATGGGGCTGCCCAGGAGGAGGGGCCGCAGGAGGTTGCAGGGGGGTCGATCCAGGGCCCGGATCAGGCCTGGTTGGCCACTGCAGTGCGCCATAGTGAATGGTTGTTCCGCCATTCCAGTCACTGGGCTTTTATATATATAGATAATTCATCACTGGTACAAACTGATCCACTAGATTATAATGATTTTGTTCTGCTTTAGTTTGACTGAATCTATGTTTATATATTTCCTTTATCTAACAATCCAAACACAATCACAGCCATCCACAAAGAGATCTGAAGATTCTATCTAAAGTCCAGCGTTTTTCATAGACAGATAATTGGTGGAGGCCTAAGACTTCAAGTTCTCCAGCAAAGAAAGCATGTGATTAATAGTGAAGCTAACTGACTTTTTCTTACCTGAAATATATGACAGAGTGGGCTATGTTTTATTGCCTTCTATATACCCAGTGCCTTGAACAAAGGACAGCAGAAACAGCAGATGCTTAATAATTCATTGCCGCATTAAAAAAATGAACAAACAACATCTATAAGCAACAACACATTCTTGCCATGTCTTAACTTAATTGGAAAGTAAAATTGGCAAAATCAAATTTAGACCGTGCGATAAAATCTATAAAAATAAAATAATTTATCTATCCTCCCAAGGATATCCTTATAAGTGAATTTAATTGCTTGTTTTATTTAATTAGAAAACCTCTAAATATCCCAAAGATTATTAAGTTTCCCTCGTTCATCACATTTTAATATTATCAAAGTGTTATAAGTTACATAGTTTAAGCATTTTTACTAACATCATTTTGTTTGGGATAAGTATTATTTTCTCATTAAAACTTTCTTTGTAATATTTCCCCAAAACTATGAATCCCATTTTTCAGGTACAGATCTTGTTATTTGTCTTACTTTAAACTGAATATGCTTATAATACTCTCTCTTTATAGGAAAGGCAGAGCCAGTCTCCGTCTACACTGATGGAGGCTTACAAAAGAATAAATCAACTCCCTGAGAGCATGTAATTATATACAGCAACACCCTAAGGAAGTAACCTCATCCTTAAACTGGGTTTCAGTTTTGTGTTTCCAAAACAGTGCCACAGAGGTTTTCGTTATTGCTCATTTTTAAATATGCTCATTTAAAATATCTTAAATATTTCTCACTTTAAAATGCTCAGTTAATTTGGCAAGCACAAGGTCCTCAGGAACACCACCCCCTGCCCACACTGGAGATCACAGAAAGTATGAGTGGGATACAAATAAGCAACAGTAACTACAAGTTCTGCTCTTGAGCACAGACTCCCTCACATACCCCAAATGGCATCTATGCCCCAGACCATTCACAATAAAAAAGTAAACAAACAAGAAATGTCTATAGATCACAACATGACATGTTTTAAAACGATTTGATTTGGACTCAGGATCTGCTCAATTGCTTAATTACTCATTTTTTACGCTCTTGAATGATTTCTTATTCTCTTGACACTAAAATAGAAGTTAAATGCCGGTAAATAGTCAGGTAAATAAACTGAATAGAAATGAAATAATATGTATGGATAATTTATGTGCTCTTTAGAATCATGGCTACAGCTTGGATGTCATCTATCCTATTGCGTGCTTACTGTCATCATTAAAAATAAAAGCTCACAATTGAAAGGTTATGTGAAAATTATGTTAACAATATAGTACCTGCCAATTATTTTTTAATTTTCTGACATCATAATTATCTGTAGTTCATCCAACCATGTGCATTATTTTCTCATAAAGGCGATACAGGGTGTAGTGTTTAGCGTTTCCATTTTCTTAGCAGAGACGTAGCTTGAGTCTAGAGTTCTATTAGTTAATTTTTTCACTTGCTAAAGTTCTGAGTTTGTTACCCACCTAAAGATAAAGAAAATACCTTTAACTGAGCATTTGTATGGTTCACATTAATAATAAGCATTTAAATAATAACAATAACAAATGCATGCCTACTTTATGTAAAGACCTGTTTGGGATTTGATAAGGAAATTCGTTGCTAATGTTGAAGTCTATGGAGTCTTTCATCAATCTTTTATTCAATCATTTCAGAAAGTAATAGATAAAAGTATTGTAAAAAAATTTAGGTTGTCGAATTTGCACGACCTAAGAAATTCATCTTCCACCAATCCACAATAACATACAGAACTCTGGAACAGAAATCTTTTGCAATAATACTCTTTCAACATGAATCACCAATGAGGAGGATTACACCATTCTTTTGGAGCAATTTTTGCAGGGTGTCACTATTTTTCTGCTGGGCGATATGTTTCATGGTAAACCAAGAATGTACAGTATTTTTCATTTAAAAATCTACCATGAATTTAGTAACAGAAAGATTTTAAGAAGTCCTTCAGTAAAATCTTACCTGATTGTAAATATTTTTGAGTGACACATCAATACACCTATAGAAATGCTGCTTTATAGACATGGAAGAATCAGAAATAAGATTGAAAAGAACAGTGGAAACAAAGGTTATAAAACCAACTGCTATCTGAAGAAACGAAATTTATTTTAAGAAAAAGCATGTATATGCTTATTTGATTGAGTTGTAGCTTCAAAAGGTACATTAGAATGATTACATTGGATGAAATGAATGAAAATCAGAGTAATCGTATCAATGACTATACTGAAAAGATATTTAAGTACTTCATGGAACAGGGTTTCACATTATGAAAAAACAAAAATTGTTTAAAATAAAGACACCTTTAAACACATCAGCCCATATGTCATAAACCCAATTTTAAAAGGCTCTGCAAATTAGCAGCTGCAAACAAACTAAAGTGTATTTCATTTGTTAAATTGTAAGAGAAAATAGTATACATTGAGACTATGGTCATCTTTAAACATAACAAACAATTAACTGGAAAGAGAGGAAAATTTGCAAAGCAAAAACCCAACCTGAGAAGAGCACAGGAAGTAATAAAAGGCGCAGAAGTCAGCAGGCAGCCTACCACAAGGCCGTAGCGCTAAAACTCAAGGGATCCAGCAAAACAGATTCTTACCCACAACACAACAAACATCCGGAGCATCAGTGTGGTGCTCACCGCAGGTTTTTCTGAGCTGAGTCCCAAAGAGAGACAAAATGTGCCCAGAGGGAGACTGCATAAGGTGGGTTGTGCCACTTCGCAGGAACCTGGGTTCCGGGGCTCAGCACTTTCTGTGGAAAGCAGCAAATAAGCTAGTGCTTTGCCCTGTAAGGACGGAGCTGCCTGGTAGTCACATGTCCTTTTCTTGACCTTCTTGAGTGTGGATGTGACCAGCTACTGAGACTGCTTATTATCAGGTGAGAGTTAGGCCTTATTGCTTCATATATGTCACAGCGATGTACTAGGGCCCTCAGGAATCGTGGCAGCCTGCTTTCCCCACAAAAGCAAACGATGTCTGCATCGAGTTAAGATAGAGGAATTAGACTCTAACATATCTACAGGGATTTAGAAAACTGGTTATTATGATAATTGGTAATCATATGAGACTAATTGTTAGCTAATTGTTAGCTAACTTTTTTTTTCACCCTTCAAAGTAGCATACTCAATATATTTTTCAATTTTTGGATTTTAGGGAGATGGTTTCAGCTGTTATACCTAATCTAACTTATAGACTAAATTATAAAATATAAACATTCTCTCATTAAATTCTTTATTTGAAATTTGCATAATTTCATGCATCACTACAATAATTCTGGTGAAGGAACCTCTACCTGGTTCTAATTCAGGTAAGTTTATTTGAAAGTTTAGTTACAGCCCAACTACTTCCCAGATGATAAGAAGGGTTAGGCCATTATAAACTGAAATTTCATTATCTTTTGGTAAAGTTTTATAAACATCATAGTATGAGAAGGTCATATATTATTAAAATGCTAATAGTGGTATCCAAAATAAAATCGTGCAGCCTTTCCACAAAAAACAAGCAAATTTGAGAGTTTTTATTTTGTTTTATTATGAAATTGTTCCTTTACTCTTCAGAGTCTGGTGAGGGACACATACATCAGCATGCATTTGGGATAAAGTGCAAAAACTACATGTATGTATATACAGAGTGCTAAGAGACCACAGAGGAGAACGTGTAAAACACAGCTTGGGGTTGTGATGGATGGTGGCCTTGAAATTATTCCTGGGTACGATGTAGTATGGGCACTTGGTAGGAGAAAGCATTAACTGACTTGACAAAAGAAACAAGAGCACTTCAAAGCAAAAGTACAATCTGAGGAACAATGTTAAACTAGCCGAAATGTAGTGTGAAATCTTGGACTGAGAATTAGGCTAGGTCCACGTCTTAAAAGGCCCAGTAGGTCATTATTTTCTGGCTTAAAGATTTTATCCATAAAGGCATAGGGACCACACACACACACACACACACACACACACACACACACACACACAATATAAATTGAGAATGATATCCCATAATACATTTCTTGAAATTACATTTTTTTTTCAGTGGGAAAGGGATTTAAAGAACATCTGTCAGTTAGGAAGGAAACAGTGGTAATTAATTACTCAAATGATAAATGATATGATGGCTAGAACGTCAAAGCCAAGGTGTAGCAATCAGGTAAAGAGATAGCAGAGGACTTTTGAAAAGATGGCACTATGGAAATTCTTGATGGTCAAGTAATTGTGTTTGGTGAGGAATAAACAGGAATTCAGGAGAATTGCCAACTTCAGTGTAAGGTAGTCAAAAGCATGATCAACAAGATGGGCAATTTAGGGAAAAAATCAATTTGAAAACATTGTAGTTGATTTTTCACTCCTTTTTCTCTGTAATAGGTCATGCGTCCTAACTCATTGTTATAATCCCTGGGGGAGGAATGTAACACCAGTTTTATTGACTTTGAGCAACTAAGATGACAAGTTTTGCTCAAGGAAATGTGAGAGGCCTTGATGTTTACCATGACCTCGTCCAGGCAAGTTTTAAATGTTTCTGTAATATATGGCTTGGGTCATGCATAAATAACCTCTATAATGAGAACGCCCAGGTAGTGGTCCCAAAATTAGAAAACATTCAGAATCCAATCAAGCAGAGACACAATTGACCTATAGCCCTCATGTAATATAAGCAAGAAGTTTCTGTTATCATAATCCAATGTGAAAGTGGGGTTGTTTGCTATTACAATAAAACTTAACTAATTAGCAAATGTTTGCTTCATTTTAACATGTCAGGTTTGAGTTACTTATACAATTGGACTATGAAAAATCATCAGGTACAGAAGGTACAAAAACAACAGACAGAGAATGAAGATAAAAAGAGAAAAGTGTACCTCCCAAACTGTTCTGTCAGCAGGAAAGATGATTGTTAAATGAGTGCTTTCTTCTTGGCAGTATTGGCAATAAATAAGAAGTCATCTGCAACACCTCTGTCTGAAGAGCTGTCATAGAACAGCTCTGAACTTCAGTTCCCACAAGTGAAAAACCTTAGCTCCAAGAAAAGAAAGAGCAAGGATCCAAGTAGGTGAGATGATGAGTAGGCTTGTGTTCAGTGAATTAGCTTTGTACAATACGACTTCGGGAAATCCCACTTTTCATCATTATACTTACTGTCTCTCTAGAAATATCAGCACATTGAAATATTTTTAACTTTGAAGATCCAGTGGACTCAGTTTTATTAATGACATAAACTATTAAGATGTTTGATTTTCATTTTATTTTAATCTATTGTGGCCTTAAGCATTAGGTAGATGATAACCTTCTGAAATTTTCCTGTGTGAGTTCACAACATTGAAGTGTTCCAGTGTCTAGTTATTAAGGGAGCTAAGCTCTTATTTTATCAGTAATGTGAATTAGTTTTATCTTTTCCCAACCCTCTGACCTCCTAGGATTAATTCAGCTTTGAGAGAATGAACCATTTATGGAATGATAACCTTAACAAAAGTAAAGTTCATCTGGGTTCCTGGGTTTTTCATGTGAATAATTTCCTTCTATTGTAAACATCCAATTTAATAGGCAATTTCTAGAGGTCACAGGCCTGTCTTTCTTATGTAAGTCATAAGTATATCTCAAAATAGATTTACACCCAAACACTTAAGCAATCAAAAAATAAAAATAAAAAAACTTCAGTTTATTTGTTAGTATTTTCAGTAAAGAACAATGTCTTCTGTGTTTCTGTGTCTCCAATGCCTTTCTCAGCCAAGATAGTTCAATAATCTGCAAAGATGTACATGCACTACATAAGAACTGCTTGAAGAAAAATGACAGATATTAGATTTACCATTAATGAGTTGATTGATTAAAATAATTTAATTAGTACATAATTTTGAGACGTAGACAACTTTGAGTCTGGCACCAAACCAGGGATATGTGGAAGGATGTATTCAAGCTACTCAGCCTAAAGAATGCTGTTCAGAAAACCAAGTTACCTTAGAGAGATGAAGGGAAATTCTTCTTTCACAATGTGAACTGGAGATCATCATTCAGAAACCCAAACTAGAAAGAAAATCAAGAAGAAATTTCAGTTGTTCAGCAGAGATCAGGCTTTTAAAATCTTTTTAAAATATATTTTTATTGATTTCAGAAATAAAGGGAGAGGGAGAGAGAGATAGAAATATCAATGATGAGAAAGAATGATTGATCATTTGCTTCCTGCACGCCCCCTACTTGGGATCAAGGCTGCAACCTGGGCATGTACCCTGACCAGGAATCAAACTGTGACCTCCTGGTTCATAGGTCAATGCTCAACTACTGAGCCACACTGGCCAGGTAGATTTTTATATTCAGTCTGTGTTTTAGTATACAGGCAAAAAATAATTATGTAGGGATGATTCAAAGTTAAGAATGATGGTCATTTGTTTGTCTTCTTGGAAGAAGTGTGTGCAGGTCCTCTGCCAATTCTACAATGGAGCTGTTTGCTGGATCGGTGTTGAGTTGTATGAGTTCTTTATATATTTTAATCCCTTGTCAGAGCTATTTTTTGCAAATGTCTTCTCCCAAGTGGTTGGTTACCTTTTTGGTTTATTTAACTTTACTTGTATAGTTGACACTATTACAGATGCCCCCATTCTTCCTCTTCCTTTCAGTTCACTCACATAACAGACGCCATGTGGTCTGCAGGTTTATGTGATTAAAATTACAGAAAATAAAATACATGGAATTATGCATGTTGAAATCCAAAATGGAAACATACAATAAAAACAAATTTAATTAGAATTCATTCATATTTCTTCAATGCAATATAATACAGCTGTAGTTAAGAATCAATGATAGATTTCTAATAGTAAAAGCATTTAATTATGCTCTTTATAGTATAAATAAAAATTGTAGTTCATATGTTTTTCACAACACTGCTACAAAAATATTTTCATTTATCAGTATTTAAATATTCAATATGATCTCCTATAGAGCAAGTAGATAAAAAAACAAATTACAATTAAAAATTTACTATGCATTGTTATTGATGGCTAATATTGCAGAAATTTTTATATAAAAGTAAATTATTAAATCATTTAAAAAGAATAAATCACCTTATTTAAAATACTTGGCATATTAAAGATGCTTAATAAATTAATATAGGAACAGGTATGTATACTCACTCATCTTTCAAGTATAATATGAATCCCATGTTTCAATTTGAAAACTACTTTTTCTAAATAGATAAAAAATATATTGAGGGGTTAATGTAATAACTTAAAAAGCCATCATTGCATAACATGTTTAAAATATGTTCTGCAATAAAAAAATGTTAACCAAAACAAACACAAACCACACACATGCACACACACACACACACACACACTTGATATAAAAAAGTAGTCGAACTTTTAGCTTTTTTATAATTTCAAAGTTTGATATTCTTTTATAACAATAATCAGTACCACAACAAAAACAGCATCATTTAATGGCACTATTAACTCAAGAACCTAAAACAGCAACTACATTAATTATATTCATTATACTTAATTGAACATAATCATCTAACCTAACAATTCCTTGTGCACTAATTAATAAAACAGCATGTCTTCTAGATCAGAAATGTATAAAAATAATATTTCTTTAGATCATTTTTTGGTAAAAATATGTAAACTACAATTTAGTGTATTCAGAAGATATTGAATTATATTTAATTTTAATATTATAATTTTAATGTACCTTAATGCTATATTCTTACTGAAAATGATGTTAAGTGCCATTTTTAAACATTGAAAGAAAATGTCTAATAACTATATGAAGATTTTTACTGCTCTTGTTAGCATGTGATTTGGGGAGAAGACTTTACCATAGGCAGTTATTCCAACTGTCATCTCTTTCATCAAATGCCCTAACCTAACCCTTTCACTTTTTACATGATTTTCTGTCCCACCTGAGAAAATATTTATTTCAACTTTGTCTCTATAAGTAAGCTAGACTAAATGTACTCATATTATATTTTTACATCTCTCTGAATGATAAACATGTCCTTCCTCCTTCAATATTTTGTCCCAGTGAAACAATTCTTGACAAAGTTAATGACTGCCATTATTATGATATCCCACTGATAATTTGCTATTTCTTTTTTATCTTTGCAACAACTGACTGTAGGACTCTCAAAGTACTTCTGCTACTTACGGAATCTAAAGTAGAAATTAAAACATGTGCAGAGCCATCTATTTCCAGGAAAATGGCTGAGAGGTTGCTTTGCTAATATGGTGAATAGAATAGAATAGAATTAGAATAGAATGGACTAGAATAGAATAGAATAGAATAGAATAGAATAGAATAGAATAGGTATCAGAGCTGCTTCTGCCATTGAAAACCATTAAAATAATTGAGACGATAAAATAAAATTGTCTTGCCCAAATCCAAGTGAAAGTAAAACCCGAAGAATTAAATTGCATTTTAACATGAGAACATTTCCTAACCCCAGGAACTTGCTGTGTGAGCTTAGGCAGTTACAACCCAAGAAGCCATATGCTATTTAACCACTGAATTATACCATATTAATTATAACCTATACTCAAGGCATGAAGACTTTCTAATGAAAAAAACAACACTATAAATATTGTTGTTTTGTTTTCCAAATCAAAATCTATGCTAACTACTATATAATAATGTGTGACAAAGTCAGTTTCTATGGAAAAGTACTATACATTATAAAATATATGGTTATCACGAATATTAAAAAATGTTAATTATTTTAGCTTAAATTGGGGTCTTTGGGATATTACAAAGTAAAATTCCCAATAAATTTCATAACTACCCTATGAATAGCACAAATTGCATAACATTTTATTTTACAAGTATAAATTTTCAAATAAATACTTTAAAATAAATCAAAATTTTTGTAAACTTATTTGATTTTTTAAATAAAAATAAAGTCACTGAAAGCAGCCTTACATCTATCAATTTCTTAACCTATCATTTAGACAAGTATAAAATTGACTCCTAATTATAGCTGGAATCTACTCACCTAAAAAACAAACCACAAAAGAGTCAACCAATCAGACACCGCACAACTGGCTTGCCTGATTGCTATCAGGGAATTGAAGAGCCTCTTGTATGTACTTCAATTGACACTTCCAAAAATACTGAATATGAAAACTTCCTAAGCAAATACTCTCAAGGTTTTATTATTATTATTATTTGCATAACCAATTCACTTCATTGTACTGGTGGGGTGGTCATAAAAACCTGGATGGTCATAATAATCTGGCTACTCAGTATATATCCGTGGTATAACTGTATTCAATTCAGGAAAGTAAGTGTAAATTAGAAATTAATTGAAGTGAATGGCATGCCATTACTTAAAAGCAAATACATAATTTCAGAAGTATAGATATATATGTTAACTGCTTTTATACATTAGTGTCCAGAGAAAAATCTTTTGAGTTTTAATTTCAAAAGCTCAAAAATTGAGAAAAATATTTTACAACTTTACCAAATAAATCAGCTACACGGAATGCATGGTGACATGATTCATCCATCCTGGCACATCATATTTTATTTCTATCGGATACATTTATCCAACATAAATAGATCATGCAGAGAGAATAAATGACAAATACTTCTTCAGACACCATTTGACCCAGCAAGTGTTAGATTCTGCTGGCAAATCACAGTGGCTGTCAATAATGGGGTTAATTACAGGCCTTTTTCTGCTTCAAAACCTCAGTTGTGCTCATCAAGAGAAAAAATTTCAACAGTGATATTATATTAATAAGTAATCTCAATGTTGTTCATCATTACTGTTGCTTATGAAAACTAAAGCCTGCTGCTAGGGGCAGGACAAAACCTTTAGTTTTGAGCTGAGGACCACAGGAATCAATCCAACAGGACATATTCATTACATATGATTAGAAACCTCTGGTTTCTAATACTGGCCAAATATAAGAATAATTTTTAAAATTCAAGTTGGTAGGTCACATCAATATCTTAATTAAATGAGATTCTCTAGAAGTAGAACCCTGGATTCAGTATTTTTTAAAAAAAAAATAGCTTCAGGTGATTCTTATGTGTATCAGGTTGACAACCAATAGTCTCTTATACCCTCTTCTTTCCTAAAATAACCTAATAGAGATCCATGAAGCTGTGTGGTCAGCAAAATAGGATCAATACTTTCTTTATTACAAATCACTCAGCTAGATCTATTAGTCAAAACAGCCTACTAGTCTGTTGAAGATGCACACCACCCCATGATGGAACCCAGAATGCCATGAAAGGTAAGGGCTTCCGGTATGCATAGGTTTGTTATTTCAAGCTGTCATTATCTTGAAAGCTCATCTTTCAAAATATGAAAAGATAGCAGTGTGCCCTCTTCCCATAGAGCAGTGGTTCTCAACCTGTGGGTCGCAACCCCTTTGGGGGTCGAATGACCATTTCGCAGGGGTCGCCTAAGACCATCGGAAAACACATATATAATTAGATATTGTTTTTGTGATTAATCATTATGCTTTAATTATGTTCAATTTGTAACAATGAAAACACATCCTGCATATCAGATATTTACATTATGATTCATAACAGTAGCAAAATTATAGTTATGAAGTAGCAACGAAAATAATTTTATGGTTGGGGGGTCACCACAACATGAGGAACTGTATTAAAGGTCGCGGCATTAGGAAGGTTGAGAACCACTGCCATAGAGCATTATTGAGGAACTCCTAATTATTTTATTACAGGCGTGATCACAAAAGGTATCCTTCTCAAAGGATGACAACACAACACTGAAGCAAAATGTGTTACCAACCAGCAATGATGAAGAACATTAGAATTCACCTCCTAACCAGTGTACATACTGGTCATGAATAACTGCTCACAGGAGACAAAAGCCCACCTACAAGAGTCTGAATCTCTGGTCCAGACTTTTACTATGACCCTCACTTTAGGGACTTGCCTGCTAGCAGACTTGTAAAACTAGAAACGAGGTTGACACCTACAGAGAAAGTAGGCAATAAAGATATCCAATTAAGGAGAAGGAAGACATAAAAAGTAGAAACTTCCAAGCCCTACAAAAAGAGCATAAAGATTCCGTGGCATGAAGAACACTGCTAAGAATAGGAACTCTTATTAAAATAACACAGGAATTAATCAAAAAGCCATTTCCAATCTAGGCTGCCCTGATGCGCACATGCCTGACACCATTTGATACCTTCTGCTTTTCCTATTAAGTACTTTGAGACATCCTACAAAAAGGTATAAACCACCCGTTTTGTAATCTGAGTGTCTCTAGTACGCAAAAACACCAGAGTGAATGTGGCTCATATTTTGATGGCTAAATATTTTAAATTTTACTTCCAGTAGAAAATATTAAGATTTTTGTCACATTTTCCAAAGTAAGATGTGGATAAAAAGCAAGGTCACTGTGTGCAATAAGAGAAAAAGGGCTAAATGAAAAAAAACAACACAATTAATTTTGTTGTTTATGCAAGGAGTTCCAATATTGGTTTTGACATATCCTAAAACAATGTCGCTTCATTGCAGCTATTTTTTTTTTAATAATCCAAAGCAGTTCTCTTCTATGGAACTCTGTAAATAAACTGAAGTGAATTTGATAGTATGTTTTGTGAATTAGAACAGCAAAACCTAAACAGTATTAGCAAACACTTTGTATACAGACAATTTTCACAGTGTTTAAATCTCTTTACATATCAATCAAACTCTTATAAAGACCACAGAGTAACATATTATCTTACTTTTTAAATGACACAGGATGATTGAGTGCCCCAAATCACATAAGTAAGTAACAGGATTCAAACCCGGGCATCTCCAATCATGGATATTGCAGAGCAAGTTTGCAAGTAGTGTGCAAAATCCCGTTTCTGTTATTGTTTTTCTGTAAAAGTCAAATTCAGAAAAGAAACAGTGAAGACAAACTTCTTGACATCTTTGAAGCCCACTCCCACATTCACAGGATATATTGGGAATGCAGAGGCAGACACTGTCATTTTGCTTGCCGGCTTGCCTCTTCCGGTTCCCAAACCCGATCATTAGAACATAGTCACTTTGCTCTAGACAGATCTCTAATTTTCACAAGGAGTTTCATAGAATTCTAAAATAACAGTAATTATAATTTTAAACACTTAAAATAATTATATGTCACATAGCATTTGAGGACAGAAAGGGATTTCCAGGCTACTAACTGTAACGTTGGAAGGGTTCAGCCATCCAAAATGCCAGAAATAATCATTACAGATTTCAAGCTGAAATTAACCAAGAACAACACATTTCCTCTTAGAATTGATAGAATACTCTGAGAGAGTCATATCTAGGCTTCTGTTTAGTGTATGAATTTCTATTTAACGTATGAATCTTGTATTAAATTTTTTTTAATACAAGTGATTATAACTGAATCAACGTCCTTCGGCAAGATGCTGACATGGAGTGCACAGGGTGATGGGAGCTTTATTTGAAATGCACTTTGCCAATCTTGTTGAAATTCCAAATCTGGAAATAGAGAATTTGCCATGCATGACAATATTCAACCAAACAACATTTATTACTTTCTGCTAATAGCAACAGATCTAAAAAAGATAGAAACTAACTTCCCTCAAATGCCTTATAAGATGTAGTATTAATCTAGTGTTAACTTTCATGTGGCTAGAGCAGGGGTGTGCAAACTTTTTGACTTGAGGGCCACAATGGATTCTTAAACTGGACCGGAGGGCCGGAACAAAAGCATGGATGGAGTGTTTGTGTGAACTAATATAAATTCAAAGTAAACATCATTACATAAAAGGGTACTGTCTTTTTTTGTTTGTTTGTTTTATTCATTTCAAACGGGCCGGATCCGGCCCGTGGGCCGTAGTTTGCCCACGGCTGGGCTAGAGTATATGGTGTAGGTTCAAAATATTCTAATTTATAATTATCTCTAGCTTTTTCTGCACCTACAAAGGAAAGTGTATACTTGCAGACCGAAATACAGGTTTTCCCCACTCTCCGAAAGTAGGGCATTCCTGTGACACCTTTCATTAGCTACCATAGTAAAAAACAAAGAAACAATTTTCATTAATTTATACAGAAATTTATTTTTAGCATTCTTAGACTCAAAACATAATCTACCAAATCATACCAAATAACACATAAAACCTAAAATAACACTAACATACAACAACACTAGTGCTACTCTCCCTGCAAAACAAACACTAAAGGTTAATTTGCTTTTTGCCTTTTTTCCTAAGACTGAAAAACTCTTCGAATCTCCTTTGCTTAGTGAAAACAGATACTAATGTAGGTCTTTCATAAAAACAAAGTGGCATGATGTGACCTTTCAAAAACCAGGGGATGTTTTTTAAAGTAAACTAAAAGACTGAAATAACCATATCAGAGGACTTCAGACTTCAGTGCTGACATGTGAACAGCTGGAAGTTGTCACTCTGCCCTCACCTGCCCACCACCACCAGCAGATGGAGACACTGGGAAAAAATGCATTTTGTTGGACACATCAGAGAACTGAGGAAGCAGTCAGAGGGAGAGGGGCAAGGGGAATGGCTGAAAGAAGGTGAAGAGATTAACCAAAGGACATATATGCATAAGCTATAGACACAGACTACAGTGTGGGAAAGGCCAGAGGGAGGAGGATGGGGGCTTGGGTGAAGGTGGGCAAAGGGAGGAAAAAGAGGGGACATTTGTAAAAAATACAAAACAAACCAACAGCCCTGCAGGCATGGTTCAGTGGTTGAACATGGACCTTAGAACCAGGAGGTCACAGTTTGATACCTGGTCAGGGCACATGCCCGGGTTAGGGTTGTGGGCTTGATCTCCAGTAGGGGACAAGCAGGAGGCAGCTGATCAATGATTCTCTCTCATCACTGATGTTTCTATCTCTCTCTCTCTCCCTTCCTCTCTTAAATCAATAAAAATATAGGTTGTTTAAAAAAAACCTACTAACATGTAATGAATAACTATGATGTCAGATGTAATAAAAAAACACACTATTATTTTAAAAGATTTCTTAAAAAGCAATAGTAAAAAGCCATTCCTGGTTTTCAAGCTGGGCAATAGCATAATAATAGGATAATTTTAAGAACATTATTCTAACAGCGGCATGTGGGATGGATGTTTGTCAATAATCTAATTGAGAGCTGATATTCCCATTAAGCCACTGCTAAAAGCTACTGGAGATAATGTGTTGTGACATAATAATGCATAACTTGTTTTCAACCAATCTGATCATATTTTCTAATGCCTTAAATTATTGCCAACAATAATTCTTTTTTTAAAAAAAATTTTAGTGTTTCTTTGCTTGTATATTGGCTTTTGTTTCTGTTTTTTTAAACCAAATTTTTCTAAACACTATACTATTTAATGTGGTGATTGGTTAAATTATTTGCATTTTTCTCATGTTTTATATAGCCAAATGGGTTAAATTTAACTCAATTTACAGTTCATTCATTCGTATGAGACACATCTTTGCAAACAAAATGAATGTACTTTCCAATTAGTCAATAGATTTTTATATTTGGCCTAATACACAGGCCTTTCATTCTATGCACCACAGTTTTGTCCACAAATGATATGTACTATTTTCTTATCATGTTGGAGTATGCTTTTATTTTCTTATAAAGGGGGTGAATATTAGAACTTTGTGGTAGATGTGGAGTATGTTTGAGATAGAGTAACATTAAAATCCCCAAATGCATTGAGAAGTGATTGTGATTTTTAAGAATAGGTGAGAAAACTATATATAAAAAATGAATATATATATATATATATATATATACATATATAATATATATATATACATGTATTATATATATATATATATATATATATATATATATATATATATACATGAAATGGTGACTTTGGGTGAGTGAGAAATTCATGATGAATATTAGAAGGAAATGAAATAGCAAAAAATTCAATGAAAATGTCAAAGTACATTTAAAAAATCACAAGTTGAATAGAAGATAAAATGATGCTCCAATTATGCCATTAAGTTTCAAGTAGTTTCAAGTATTTTTTTATCGCATTTACATTGGGAGGGTAGGTGTTTTGAAGAATGAGAGTAAAAAGGGCCCATTAAATACACACTAAGTGCCAATTAGAAACAGGTCTAATAAATACTTAAACCAAAGTTGCTGTTCTTCATCACAGGTGGGATGAACTAAGAGTTTTCTTTCTAATTTACTTTTTTTTTTTAACTTTACTCTCCAGAGAGAGAGAGGCATGAAATCATTTGTGTATGCTGGTAATTGGCTAAACTTGAATAAAAAAAAAGTAGTTTTTAAAAAAATAGAGTTAATATAATTGATTTGAGTTTAATATTTAATTGAATACAAAACTTTGCTTGACATTGTTTTCTAAATCAAAATAGTTTTAGACATCCAGTTAAAAGTCAATGGCTGCAACAATTCAAAACACAAGCCATGAAAAGCATCAATCAAATATATTTTCTTTCTTCTTTACAGTGAGACAGGGTACTTAACATCATATATTATAGACTGAAATCTCTTCTACAAAAAGGACAAAGATATGCTAATTCCAGCCAAAGTGAAGTGACACTAGATATACCCTGTGCCTGAGGCAACTACGCAAACTTAGTAAAGACGAAGAAGAAGAGGAAGAAGAAGAGGAAGAAGAAGAAGAAGAAGAAGAAGAAGAAGAAGAAGAAGAAGAAGAAGAAGAAGAAGAAGGAGAAGAAGAAGAAAATTTTAGACATTGAATCTCGAGCAGTGGGTGGCAGGGGTTTGGGGGGGGGGGCGGGAAGGGGAGATAGTGATCCCTGAAAGTAAAACAAAAAAACAAAACAAAACAATACCAACAAAAAAAGCAAGGTAGCCTTATGATCTTCTGTTTTCTGGTTGGAAAGTTTCCAGGCTACACTTTGTAAGAATGCGGGCAGAGCCCAGCAGCCTCCTAGAATCAAAGAAGTAGAGCTAGGGAGCCACAGAGTCTGTCCGTTTTTAGGACAGAGTAGCAGGGGTATAAAAAGGTGCACTAAGTGAGAGCTTGGAAGGTCTGTCAAGAATCCCCCTGGGACTTATAACTGAGTCCTAATCAGCAAATTTGAGTGATGAAACTACCCAAGCTGGATAGTGAACCACACAAAAGAAGCAGAGAAGACCAGCAACAACTTCATAGAACTCTGGATACCATTTTGTACCACTTAGCAGCTTTTGTTTTAATTTTATGATTCTTGGTATTTCTGTGATATCACAGTGTGGGGAAGCATGGGACTTGGTTGGAAAGTCTGTAAGGAGGATTCTTCAAAAGGTCAGGGGCCTCTTAGGGGGACCTTGCTGAAGGTGGCAGCCCCTGCCTTGACTTTTCCAAACAAGTCTGAGCCCCTGGGTGTTTACTGTAATCTCTATGTGTAGTCTTCAAACCAGACCTTGTAGAAGCATGTGCTTTCTCAAGGATACTTATCCTGCTGATTGTATCTAGAGGTTAATTTTAGTTCCTAGCTATTGTTACTATAAAAGTCTAACGAGGCAGGCAATTGAGGCTGTTTTGGTTTCTAAAGCCAAACAGCCCCTTAGCCTTCTCTTTCACAGAAACGTGTGTCCTAGTACTCTATCCTTTTTTGCTCAGGGTCTGCTGATCAATCCAAGCATCACAGTAACCAATGAAATATTCTGTGTAACTTAAAAAAGAAGAAGCAGCAAAGAGAACAATTCTGAGAGCTTACACAGGGTCAAGAACACTCATGTTTGCCAGTCTGAGTTGACATCAGGTAGACTCAGTATGGGTGCCAATAATCCCCAGACAATGACCTTTTTTTTTTTTTTTCATTTAACAAAGCTTAAAAGAAAGTTACAGACAAATTGAAATATTTCTAAAAAGCCTGCACTGCAAAAGACTACAATATAACAATTCAAAAGTACACAGCTCCCAAAAAGGTGAAATGTTCAATCTGGGACCCAATCAAAAATTATCAGACACCTAAGAGGCAGGCAAATATGAATTAGTAATCAGTAGAAACAAATGCAGAAGTGACACAGATGATGGAATTAGTAATGAAGTATATTAAAATTGTTTTCCATAAGCTCAGAAAAAGAGGGAAGATGAATCACATTAAGTGAAGATTATAAAAGTATACCCACTTTAAATATATGACATGAAAAAGATTATGTCTGCCATAAAAAAATGCAACATATAGAATCAACAGCAGAATACAAGATTAATAAACTTGAATATGTATTTATAGAAACTATCCAAAATGAAATTCAGAAAGATAAGAAACTGAAAAGGAAAAAAGATGTATAAAGTATCATTGAACTAAGAAACAGTTTCAAGCAGCATAGAGTACATCTAATTAGAGACTTTGAAGAAGGGGAGCACAAAGCTTTGCAGAATGTCCAAGTAGTTTTTAACTTTAGTGAAAGCTATAAATTCATAGTTTCAAAATGTTCAAGGAACCTTAAGCACAGCAAGCCTGAAGAAATCTATATCAAGGCACATGAATATGAAGTTGCTAATGACCATGATAATTAGAATATCTGAAATGCAGCCAGAGAAAAGGACACATTAGGTACAGGAAAGTAAATATTAAAAATGATAGTGAATATCTCATTTGACTCAATGCAAGCCATAAGACAATGAAGTTATATATTTTCAAGTACAGAAAGGAAAACAAAATATAAAACTATCACTAGAAAATTTATCCTTATCAAAAGTAAGTTTCAAAAATCATGAGGCATCTCATTAAGAAACACATTTCTGCCCAGCCAGTGTGGCTCAGCAGTTGAGCATTGACCTAATGAGCCTGGAAGTCACAGTTCGATTTCAAGTCAGGGCACATGCTGGGGTTGAGGGCTCGATCCCCAGTATAAAGCATGCAGGAGGCAGCTGATCAATGATTCTCTCTCACCATTGATGTTTCTATTTCTCTCTCCCTCTCCCTTCATCTCTGTGAAATAAAAATTATATATTAAAAAAATAAATAAATAAGTGCATTTCCAATAAATCTTAATGTTTTATGTTTAGTAATTATTTTCAAAAACAATCCTGGTGAAATAAAGATCTTTTAGACATATAAAAGTTGAAAGAGCCCTAGCCATTTTGGATCAGTAGATAGAACGTCAGCCTGTGAACTGAAGGGTACCGGGTACGATTCCAGTCAAGGGCACATACCTTGCTTGCAGGTTCATAGGCCCTGGTTGGGGTACGTGCAGGAGGCAACCAATAGATGTGTTTCTCCCTTTCCCTTCCACTCTCTGTAAAAATCAATGGAAAAATATCCTCCAGTGAGGATTAATCAAAAAAATAAAAAAAGTTGAAAGAATTATTTACCCACAGAACTTCACAATAAGAAACGTGAAAGGAAATATTCCATGCAGTAGAAAAATAATAGCAAATAGAAATATGGATCTTAAAAAGTAAGAGCACTTGCCGAAACCGGTTTGGCTCAGTGGATAGAGCGTCGGCCTGCGGACTGAAGGGTCCCAGGTTCGATTCCGGTCAAGGGCATGTACCTGGGTTGCGGGCACATCCCCAGTGGGGAGTGTGCAGGAGGTGGCTGGTCGATGTTTCTCTCTCATCGATGTTTCTAACTCTCTATCCCTCTACCTTCCTCTCTGTAAAAAATCAATAAAAAATATTTAAAAAAAAAAAAAGTAAGAGCACTGGAAATAGTGACTATGTGAATAAATATTATTCTGCCCTAAATTTTCATCTATAATAATAAAAGCATAATATGCTAATTAGACCAGACAGCCAAATGACCTTCCAAATGACCTCCTGAACGTCCTTCCAGATGACCTTCCAGATAAAGCCGGGACTGCAAGGGCCAAGCCCCTTGCACGAATTTCATGCATTGGGCCTCTAGTTAACATATAATTTAACTTTTTAAAGCAGAAATAATATATTGATGATGGGGCTTACAATACATATAGATATAATTTGTATGATAATGATACAAAAATATGGGGTGCAGAAATCACACACAAAATATAGAAGTTCACATGGAATATTTACTGAGAATGAACATATTACATATTTTGGGCCATAAAACAAGTCTCAATAAATATTTAAATCATACATAGCATTCCTTCTCACTATAGTGAAATTAGATTGCAAATCAACAACAGAAATATCTCTGCAAATTTTTCAAATAGTTAAATGGAAGATATTTCTAAGAAGTCAGGAGGGAAGTTGGGAAGTGCTTTATTGACTAGAAATGAAAACGGAGCATATCAGAATTGGTAGAATGCCACTAGAGCAGTACCTGGGAAAGAATTAAATTTAAGTGCCCATAGATAAAAGAAAGGTTTCAAATCAATGTTCTCAGTCTCCACCTTAAAAAACTACAAATAGAAGAACTAATTAAGTCCATGAAAAGCAAAAGAAAATAAATCATAAAGATCAATAAATTAATGGAGAAGAAAACAGAAAAACACTGGAGAAAGTAAATGTAATCAATATCTGATTCATTGAGAAGATGAATAAAATTACTAAATCTCTAGCCAAAATTTAACAGGAAAAATGAGAGGAGACACAAATTATTGTTATCCTATACAATAAAAGCCTAATATGCAAATTGTCCCCTTGACTGGGAGTACTGCCAGGAGTTTGACCACTTGCTATGACATGCGCTGACCACCAGGGGGAAACACAAAACATGGTGGGTGTTGGCGACGCAGTGCTGGCAGTAGGTGCTGCGGGGACTGAGGTGGCCGCCACAGCGGTGGTGGGGGCGAGCCCCTTGCAGAATTTCACGCATTGGGCCTTCAGTACTCATATAATGGGATACTACTCAGAAATATATTTAACAAACTTCTGATACATACAAAAACACAACTTACAAAATAATTACGTAAAATTTAATAGGTCAAATAAATAATATTAACATACTATATGTTTTCATTTATATAAAATGTTAGAATATGAAAAACTAAGTATTATTGGCAGAAAGCTGGTAAGTAGTTGTCTTGAGATGGGTGAAGGGTTGAGGTGCAGGATAAAGATACTACAAAGACAGCATAAGGAAATTTGAGGGCTGATGGCTTTACTTATTATATCAAGAGTGATGATTTCACAAAAGTACACATATTTCAAAACTTGTCAGATAATACACTTTAAATATGTGCAGTTTACTGTGAGTCAGTTAACCTCTATAGAGCTTTAAAAAATACTTTGACAATGCATATTTTTTAACCATAAATTTAATTTTCTTATTGTCTTCATAAGATTTATATCTTGGAAGAGTTGGTCTTTTCTGCCTGTATTTCTCTCCTCACCTTGTGTTCACCCTACTGTCCATGCCAATCTGGCTTTGGCCCCAAGCTACTGTCAAAATTGTTCCAAAGTCACCAATGCCTCCTATTCAATCCATATTACTCTTTCGCTTTCTGTCTCGGTTGCCTCCTTAACAGAATTCAACATTGTTAACCACTTCCTTTTTTCTTCAAGCACTCTTTCTGTTTTGCTACTAAAAAATCATTTTCATCAGGTTTTCATTCCACATTTTTGCCCATCTTATTCTCCACTGTTGGCCCAGTCATCTTAACCTCTCTATTAAATATTATGATTCTTCTGAATTAGACGTAGCCCCCCACGTTTCTGTTCCTAACCTCTAATTTCCTTCAGTCCAATAAGCATCTCTATACTACAAATTATTTCAAAACACTTGTTCATAGCTTAGCACTCTCCTCTGATCAAGTCCTGTACCTTCATATGTCTACTTCAGACTTTAAAATCATGTTTTTATTCCCTTCATTCTCTGAAATGGAGGCAGTACTGAGTTTTAAAAATGCAAATCTCAATTGCCACCCACTCCTGAAAATACATCAATGGCTTCCCAGTGACTTCAGGTTGAAATTTAAACGTTTAACATACCATAACTGTGCCCTGACATTCTTGTGGAATGTCTTACCCACCCTGCTCCTTATTCCTTGAATTCCAGGTATGCTGACCTTATTTAAATGACTGGAACATAACTCTCGCTCAGACAAGGCTTTGCTATGCTTTCTCACTGGCTGGAACTCACCCCAAACCCATTCTGCTTTTCATCTTTTTTAATTTTCTTCCTCAGATCTCAGCCCAAGTGAACTTTCATTAGGAACGGCTTTGATCTCCTGTTGTCTGGTCTGGAAGTGGTCTGTTCCTTTCTTTTAGCAAATTCTGATTATTGAAAGATATGTTTGCTTAGTGGCCATACACACCTCTAAACTGAAAACCCCATGAGGCCACAACCATAACCATATTTATTTTGCTCATAACTGTTCCTCATTGCCATGAACAGTGCCTGACACATAGAAAGTTTGCAAAGAAATAAATTAATTGTTTGTGTGCTGTAGGAATATTTGTCACAGTTAATTCTCTTAATAACTCATATAGGACATGACAGTATAGTCTAAAAAGCATAGGCTTAGGGTCAAGAAGTTAGAGGATCAAATTTAGCTTCCATTGCTTCTTAGATGTGTGACTACATGATTTATTTAACTTTCTAAGCCTAGATGACCTCATCTTTATAATGGGTATAACTAATAACAGCTCTCCCTTGAGGTTTTTATGTATAATAAGTTCAATGATCAATACAAGACTCCCCATAGAGGTCCTGTAAAACTATATGATCAATATGTTTTAAATACTGTTACACATATTTAAAAAAATGTAAAGGGAAGTTGCAGGGAATTAGTTTTTGCATAAATTTCAAAGAAGTTAAATAAACAAATGTTGGTTATGTCTCAAATTGGTAGAATTTCAAAGATAATGTGTAGCTTAAGAATTTGAATGCAGTAAGCTCAGCTTAGGAAATCACCAGCCCATGTTATAACAGCATGCTGACATAACACCCATTTGATTACTTTAAACTCTACTTACCAGCCTTTTTATTCTCCTACCATTATTTTCTGTAATACTTAGATCAAAGGTGTAATTTTTTCCATATTGTTTATGTAATTATATATAACTCTAAATCTTTATATCACATTTTTCATCATCTAAAAATTACATTAGTGCCCAGCCAGCATGGCTCAGTGGTTGAGCATCAACCTATGAACCAGAAGGTCATAGATTTAATTCCTGGTCAGGGCACATGCCTGGGTTGCTGGTTCCAGGCTCGATCCCCAGTGTGGGGCATACAGGAGGCAGCCAATCAATGATTCTCTCTCATCATTGATGTTTCTATCTCTCTCTCCCTTCCTCTCTAAAATCAATAAAAATATATTTTAAATAAATGATAAATAAATAAAAGTTATATTAGCTCCCAGTTTTATTGGCATGATTTCAGTGACATAAGGGCAATATTAGGAAATAGTAGTCATAAATAATATAAAATAATTAAATAATAATTAAAGCCATAAAGAAATATGTGGATTAAAGTCTTATCTTGGTTTCACAGTTACTAAATAACTAGTCATGTACATTTTCAGCCATTATTCATGGTGTTTTTGATGGATATAATAAGACAACCGTGTGAAATAAAATGTGGTCAATTTTGGAAACTTTAATTGCAAAGACTCTCAAAATATAACATAAAAATTGTTAGTAAGAAAAAAGTAAAAAAGAAATGGCTTAATGTAAATAACATAGTCAATTAGAAAAATAATACTAACAATTAAGAACATGACAAAATATTTTTAAATATCTCCATTTTTTCCCAATAACAGATGTTTCAGTCAATAAGCCAACAAAGATTCCATTAAATATAGTTCATGAAAAGTTTATCCTATCTGATAATAAACAAAGATTGAAATCGACTGTACCTTCACTACACCTCCCATTGGCTAATTAGTGAGATATGCAAATTAACCGCCAACAAAGATGGCAGTTAATTTGCATACGTAGACGCAGCACAAAGCGGCGGAGCGAAGACTGAAGGCAGCTCCGGCCACCGGAGAGGCGCCTCCGGCCGCTGGAGCCGCGAGAGGCTAGGAGGCGCCTCCAGCAGGAGTGAAGGCCTGGGTCCCGGGTGCCGGAGGAAAACCGGTGCTGGCAGCCAGGGGAAGGGAAGGCCGATTGCACGAATCTTTTCATGCAACAGGCCTCTAGTTTAATATAATGGTATTATGTATCTTTACTGTTTGTGATTCAAATAATATACAAAGACCAGAAGTTAATATTTTAAAATATATCTATAAGGGAATTTTAACTTAATTATACTATAACTACTGAATTTGTTTCTTATTGATATCAACATGACCTGCAGTACAATAATTTAGTAGCATATTACATTAAGCTGTTCACATATTTTTGGCCATGGAGTGTACTTCTCTTCCCCTTGATTCTGGGCTGGACTCATAACTTTCCCTGGCCATTAGAACACAACAGAAGTGATACTGTATAACTTATGAGTCTGGTCCTAAAGAGATCTGCAGCTCTTGCTTTCATATGCTTAAAAGTTTCCTCTTAGGCAGCCCAAGTGTCCACCAGGAGGTGAGTGGATAAAAAGGTGTGGTACATTTACACAATGGAAACTACTCTCTTGTAAAAAGGAAGAAAAAATTATCTTTTGAAACAGCATGGGTGGACCTGGAGAGCATTATGCTAAGTGAAATAAGCCAGTCAGAGAAAGACAAGTGTCATATGATTTGTCGCATACTAGTATGTGAAATCTAATGAACAAAATGAACTAACAAGAAAAATAGAGACATGCTCATGGATACAGAACAGTCAGACAGCTCTGGTGTGGGTGTATGTGGGAGATGTTGGGGCAGGGGGTGGAAGGATTGAGCCAAGAAGAAGAAAAAAAAAAGGAGAGAGAGAGAGAGAGAGAGAGAGAGAGAGAGAGAGAGAGAGAGAGAGAGAACTCATGGACATGGACAACAGTTGTGGTGATGGTGGAGCAGGAAGTGGGGTGGATGGAGGGGAAAGAAGGCATAGAGGGGATAAATTATGGAAAAAATAACAGAAGTTATAAAAATAAAATAAATTAATTTTAAAATGTTTCCTCTTGGAATCCACCCATTATGCCGAGAGAATTCCAAAGCAGGCAGATTATCCTGTGTGGAGGATGACCAAGGTGCTCCTATGGGCAATCTTGGCTGAATGTCCAGCCAACAGCAGCACCACCAGGCGTGTGGAGCACGCCATTTCAGATGCCTCAGTCCAGTGGAGCTTCCTGTAGACTATAGTCCTAGCTGGCACTATCTGATATAGAAGATCTATCCAACTGAGCCCAGACGTCTCAGTCTGTTCAGGCTGCTAGAGCAGAATAACAGACTGAGTGGCTTATAAACAACAAAAATCTCTTTCTTACAGCTTGGAGACCAGGAAGTCCAAGATCAAGGCAAGACATTTTGGGGGTCTGGTGAGGGCCTGCTCCCTGCTTCACAGAAGGCCATTCCCTGTGTCCTCACAAGATAAAGGGACAAGGCAGCTCACTGAGGGCTCTTATAAAAGAGCACTGTTCCATTCATGAGAACTCCATCCTCATGACCTAAACACCTCCCTAAAGCCCACATCCTAATACCATCACATTTTGGATTAGTTCTCAACATATGAATTTTAGGGGAACACAAACATTCAGTCCATGGCACCAGTCAATCCACAACATCAAAAGTAATCAATTGTATTGTTCTTTAGAACCACTAAGTTTAGTAATAGTTTGCTATGCAGTAGTAGAAACTGAAATACAGTATAAAAGTTCAACTGTGATATAAATTGAACTGTGATTCTGGAGTCAGACTGCCTGCTTTTTAGACCTCGGTCTGACAGCAGTTGTACGACCTTGATCAACTCACAATTCACTCCATTTCTCAAAAGAAGTCACTTTATGAAAGTGATGTTAAACAGTGTGCCACAAGAATTTTTAGAATATGCAATGCCTGACTATTTAGTCAGGGGTACTAACTTCTTTTCCCTTAGATTGTCAAATTAAAAACAAAAACAAAAACAAAAAACACACAAAAACAGCCAACACAGCAATAACAATCTGGTGTTAATGAAGCAAAATTATGCCTACTTTTTGTCAGATTGGCAAAAACGTATTTTTTGGTGTCCCACAGAATTTTAGTAATTAGTTTATGTGTGCCATGATATAAAAAAGATTGAAAATTGCTGCTTTATGACATTGTTGTAAGAAGTGAAGAGTTACTGTAAAGCTTTTGTATTGTGACTGAAAATTAGTAAAAAGATCAGTAAGTGTTGGCTGTTGCTGTTTTGTTGCTATTGGTGGTGATGGTAACCTGAACTCTATGAAATATTATGTAAGATGCTTCACTCTGCTCAAGACTGATGATGCTGATCAGGGAATGGGGAAATAAAACAGCATAAAATCAGAGAGCTATGTTCAATATACCTTTTGTAAAGGATTTATATTTTAATAAGCTTTCATTTTAAATAACAGCAACCTTGTTGAATGAAAAGGTAATTTTGACATTGAGTAAATACTTTATTTTTTATATAACAAATACATTACCCTTTGCCTCTTTTTCTAGAAATATATAAATGGATGCATTTATTATGATGTTATAATGAAGCTTAAATACCTAAAGTTAGTTGACAGTCTATAGTTTGATGTGATAATGGAATTGGTGTTACTGCTTATCTAATAATTGATGCATTTTTAATAGAAAACTGGTTATCACATCCCAGAAATATGCCATACAATGTCTCAATAAGATTTCATTATGTGTACCATTTTATTCTTCATTTATCTATTTAGATGCTAGTTTATGACAAGAACCCTAATTTATAGTGGGTATTCAGAAATTATATACATATATATATATATATAAATTTCCCAACGGTATTCTCTAATTAGCACTCAATTTTGATTTTAGATTTAGAAAGGCTTTTCTTTGTCTTTAAAAGAAAATTAACATTAGATTGATGCTAATAACTAGTATCTATTTGTCACCCAAATAACAAGTATTTTTATCTTTATGTTTGACCAAGTGCACATTGTAAACCACTGATTTCACTTGCAAAGAGTCAAACTCATAATTTCCTCTGCACTTATCCTTTCCAGCTCAGCAGGATGCATCTCTTCTCTGAGGCCTCCACTGCAGACTTGATTTATTCAATAGAGAAGGGCAGTCATTCTGATACATGGTTATGAAAAACTCTGCTACTGCCCCCTACTGATCTGTCCACCCCATGCAACTCGCCTGTAAACGTGTTCCTTAAAATTAGTGTTTTTACACTTGACTAGCTTCTACAGGTTCATAAAATTAACATCCATCTAGAGAGGTTCTAACAGATCATAGAAGAAATGCAAAAGGCAAGTAAATTAATGAAAAATTATATTTCTGAAGAGAATACAATTCTATTTACAAAGTTGACTAAAGAAAATACATATATATTAAAATTAACCAGCAGGTCCTAATGCCTCCATTTTCTTTAGTGAAGATTTGAGGTAGCCCAGTTTGTTTAGTGGTTTATTTAGTTTTTCTATTACTCAGAGTTTATCTTAGAAATGTCTTGATCAATATGAAAGCTGAATTCAAATTGCTATTTTTTCTAATTATCTGAATCAACAGAAAAAAAGAAAATGACAGTTAAAATCACAGAACATGCCCAACATTTTTTCAGTGGTTAAACAGAAAATCCTGACAGAGCCAGAAGTATGAGAAAACTTACTTTAATGATAAAGATATAGGGAAACGTTACTTGGCCAATGTCCATTAGCAAATTAATAACTAAAGCAGAACTCACACCCAGTGCTTGCTGCCTAGTGCTAACTCTACAGTGAGTAGCTCTACCAAAATACAATACTATACATACAAGAAAGAATCATGACAAATGTAACTTTAATGTCAGGTCAAAGCCATATCCTTATGAAAAATAGTTTTAATTTAATTATCAGTTCATGGTGTCCTTGTTCAGGAGAGACACAGCGAAGGACTATGTGAGCTAAGTTGTCCATATCAATTAGGTACCATTAGATTCACCTACTATACAGATAGGCATATGCTCCCACAGCAAGTAGAAGTGTTATGTGTATTTAACAGAGCCCAAGCAGTCTCTGTGGGTACCGCTAAGTTGCAGGAGGAGCTGGCTTAACACTCCCAGGTCCATCTACACTTGCTGCATTACCATATCGTCTTCAAGTCACAACTCGACCCCATAAGTCTCCCAATTCAAACTCGGTTTAGAGATGGGCCACATACAAACTGGGGCAGCAGTACCACCATGTGCCAGTGGCTCTAAAGGACAGAGGAGAAGGAAAATCCTCCCTGAGGGGGACTTTCAAGCAATACAGAGTTGAATTAGAGATTGTGTCAACTGTGGTGGAGTCAAGTGTCCAGGACAACCTCAGCAATAATAAGAGTCCGTTAAATTGGAACCAGTGTGTGCTGCTCGAACCAGGCAACGTCACTGGCTTGCCCTACTGACACTGATTTTGTCCAAGCTTAGTTCTATAGCACTCTGTGAAATTCCATGATCTAACAAACTAAAATACACTCTTCTAAAAATTCCTATTTTATTCACCAGAATTACTTTGTTTTTGAAATTGAAAAATCTGACAAATACAATGTCATCTGCTTCTACATATAAAGATAATTTAAAATATTTTATTCACCAAGAAATATGCTATATGAGTTTAATGCTGGGTCTATTTGACAAAGAAAACTACTTTCATTTTTTAACATATGAACATTTGTCTATAGAGATTTCTGTTTCAGAGCTACATTGACATTCTGGGACTATGTTTCACAGATAAGAAAGCCACAATTAATAACACATCTTATAAACCACACTAAAATATTATTTGAATGATTTTCCTAATACAATGTGAAAAAACTATGTGATTAGAAAATTTCTAAAGTGCTGAAAGCATTATACTAATTAGTATTTTGTAGCTGAGATTTATGTTTTATTTTAAGGGAAATATGAAGATTGTTCAGAACAATATTACAGCTGAAATAGAATGGAAATTCAAATTTTAATCCATATGTTTTAATTGGTTTTAATGTAAGAACTAGTCTAAATATACTAATATGACAAGACTGTGAAGTAATCATCAAGCAATAAGATAAGTTTTAAAATATGCATAACTGGAAAGCAATAGTAGATAATGTTTACTTTGTTTTGTATTATCTATAAACTATAATTACTGCTTCTCTTTATTTGAGTCTGGTTCAAAACATAAATCAACTTAAGGCCAGCTTTGCTGTTTTCTTATTTTGATCTTTTGTTTCTTTGAAACATATTTGCAAGGGCCAGGATTTCCACTTCTTAAGCTGGAAGAAGATCCTGCTGAACTCATGAACAAAAACCTAATTTAAAATTTATCAGCATCATTTACTATGTGAATTATTATAATGTAGCATGTTAAGTGGGCCATGGCTCCAATGTCCGTGTTCAGAATACTGGAATATGAATACTGAAGATATTTTCCCTCTGGAGCCAATAAAGAAAGTATCATCAAAGGGAGTAAGTGACTGAAGGAATCGTGGTCACTACAAATGTTCATGATGCCAGAAATAGTCCTTCAAAAATCAGCTGTGCCACCAGTGAATTCAGAAATGGCAAAGTTTGAGTCATTGACATAATCAAATTAACAGTTGAATGGGCTACTAATCAATTAATAATACAAACTAGAATATTCCAACATTTAGTTCCTTTGGACATATTCAATTTGGAAGACCACATTCCATGCATAAAGAGCTATAACATTTATATTATCCAGGCTGTTTTCTTTTCTACCTTTTTAAAAGAGAAAATAAAAGTGATCTAGAGCCATAGTCTGGACCTCACTATCTACTTAAAGCATTAGAAATAATAAAGAACGTTTTTCTTTTCCAATCCCAGGCACACATTTAATCGGAATAATGTAACTGATGGATGTCCTCCACAAAAACATGTAGAGGTGATGGACCATGCCCAAGCTGCTCGTAAGGCACTTAATAAATGAGAGCAAGTGAGAGACAGAGAAGGCATAATCAAGTATTTCAGAGGCGTAAGCTGTAGGTTTTTCCAGATTGAGAGACATAAAAATGTCAAAATTATTTTAACTGTTTGATATATAAATATGTAATAATGTCTTGGTATCTTGAAAGAAAGAATGCACCTTGCAAACCCTCTTAGGTCAGACTTTATGTACTAATTTTATCTCATTTAGAATCTGAATGAAAACAAGTCTTGACTCTGATTGCACACTGATGCAAATTACTTTGCCAGAGTTATAATAAAAGGTACACTTTGCTAAAGTTAATTCCTACAGGAAGACACACAAAATGGAGGATGCTCCAGTTTGCCCCGCCCACTTCGCAAGTCTAAATCTAAGTCAGCCTGTGCTTGCTGGAAGTACCTGCCAAGGAAACTTGACCTACACCAGTCACAGTCCTCCAACACCATTAGCTAGCTTCCTTCAGGGGCCTCCAAGAAACGGGTCTCAAGGCACACTTCACACCTAGGGAAATCCCTGGCTAGCCACACCCAAGGAGAATGGGTGAACAAAGACAAAGAAACCTTCACAAAAACTCCAACCTGACCTCCAGCCAGTTCAGTCCCTGATTAGCTCAAGACAATCTTCTTAAAGTGTATACTACATAGGTGAAAAATCTTATCAAAATAATACTCTTTCATTTTGTCAGCATTTTCACCAATGGTGCAGAAGCAATGGTAGTGAAAAGTGTGGGTACCTTAGCACAAAATAAGGCAGTAGAATCAAGTTGTACTAGAACTGATTCCGTTGTAGTCATTGTTTTCATCTCAGCTTGCACTTAACAATTAAAATGCATTTACACTTCTCAATTGACATTTTTATGATGAAGTAGTAAAAAGTCATAGTTTTATTGACTCTTAAAACCACATTTCTTTACGATAATAATGTAACTTCATAAAGCAATTCTGCTCTCTTCTAAAATATGTTAACTTGAGGAGGGGGAAACAGCTTTTTTTTTTTTAATTTTGAGCTAACTAGCTACTGTTTTCATAGAAATCATTTTTAAGGGAATCAAAAAAAGGAAGATCAGAAAAAGTGAAGTGGAAGCAACATATGAAGGAATGATGACCAAATTTTTTCCCAAACTAGTGTAAAAAAGACTAGTATGAAAACTGTGATACACAAAAAATGAAATTTTTAAAAATGCAATTAATCCCAAGAGAGAAATGGAAAAATGGCAAAATAAAAAAAATTAAAGTAAACAGCATTCAGTAAAATGATAAAATACACTTAACTATATTCTTCTTATATTTAATACAATGAAATTGTAGTCTAAATATTATTTTCAAAGTGGAGTAAAAAATCCCATATAGGTGCAGCTTGAAAAAGGCATGATTTATAAGGACACAGAAAGATAGAAGGTAAAATGATCCATTTTGTGTAATATGGTAAAAGAGTATAGTTTTGAGTTTTTACTTTTGGGTCTCCTAATCAATATCTTCCTTCTGTATCTGATGTGTTCCTTAACTCAGTCACCACATTTATTATTCTTCATGAAAATTTTCATAATTTCTAAGTATTTTCTCTGTGTGTGTATCTCTCTTTCCCTTTCTCTCCTCCCCTCCCTCCCTCTTCCTATCAGTTTATTCAAAAACAACAACTTCCTGCACCCAGGCTATCCTATCTAATAAAAGAGAAACATGGTAATTAGTGTACGACCGCTACCCTTCCCATTGGCTAATCAGGGTGATATGCAAATTAACTGCCAGCCAAGATGGCGGCTGGCAGCCAAGCAGCTGGAAGCAAACATGAGGCTTGCTTGCTTCAGTGACAGAGGACTCCATCGTTCACCGCCTGTCGCTGCCAGCCTCTGAGCTGAAACTCTAAGGAACTATGTTACAAATATAGAAGCTAAACAAAACCCCAGAAACCTGCTTTAGTCGCCCAGCTTCAGCCAGCAGGATCGCAACATTGTTTCAAATACAGAAGGTAAACAAAGGCCAGAAACCTGCTTTCAGCAGCGGAGGCCTAAGAGCTGGGGCCTCAGAGCTAAAGCTGGCCCAGAATAAAAAAGAAAAAGAAAAAAAGGAGCAGTTGGGAGCTTCAGGTACGCGCCAGCCTTAAAACAGCCCTCAGCCCCTTACCCAGGCTGGCCAGGCACCCCAATGGGGACCCCCACCCTGATCCAGGACAACCTTCAGGGCAAACCAGCCAGCCCACACCCGTGCACCAGGCCTCTATCCTATATAGTAAAAGGGTAATATGCCTCCCAGCACCGGGATCAGCGGAGGTGAGAGGCCTCCCAGCACCAGGATCAGTGTGACAGGGGGCAGCGCCCAAACCCCCTGATCGCCCTGCGGCTCTGTGTGTGACTGGGGGCGGGGCCACAACCTCCCTATGGGCCCTGCTCTGTTCGTGACAGGGGAAGGCGCCCCAACCCTCTGATCAGCCCTGCTCTGTGCCTGATAGGGGGGAGCTCCCCAAACCCCTGATCGCCCTGCGGCTCTGTGTGTGACAGGAGGCAACGCCCCAACCCCCTGATCGGCCCTGCTCTGTGTGTGACGGAGTAGAGCCATAACCTCCCCATCGGCCCTCCCCTGAGTGTAACAGTGGCGGTGCCCCAACCCCCTTATCGGCCCTGCTCTGTGGGTGATAGAGGGCGGCGCCCCAACCCCCTGATGGGCCCTGCTCTGTGCATGACAGGGGGTGGCATCGCAACCTCCCCATCGACCCTGCCTTGAGTGTGACAGGGGGCGGTGCCCCAACCCCAATATCGGCCCTACCCTGAGAGTGACTGAGGGTGGCATCGCAACCTCCCGATCCGCCCTGCTCTGTGCATGACAGGGGGCGGCGCCCCAACTCCCCAATTGGCCCTGCTCTGAGCCTGACCAGGGGCTGCACCTAGGGATTGGGCCTGCCCTCTGCCACCTGGGAGCAGGCCTAAGCCAGCAGGTCGTTATCTCCCAAGGGGTCCCAGACTGAGAGAGGGCACAGGCCGGGCTGAGGCACTCCCCCTCCCCCCACCGAGTGCACAGACTTTTGTGCGCCGGGCCTCTAGTCTACACTAATAAAAGGAAAACATGCAAATTGGTGTCACTACGCTACACCCACCAGCCAATCAGGATGAGTATGCAAATTAACCCAACAAAGATGGCAGTTACTTTGCATATACAGGCACAGAGCAAAGACTGAAGACTGAAGAAGCTTGCCTTCTCTGTTATGGTCAGAGCAGAGAAACATCCAGTCTTGGCTTCTCTGCTGCGGCAGGAGCAAAGGCCTAGGTACCGGGTGCTGGAGGAAACAGGTGCAGGCAGCCAGGGAACGAAGGCCTACTGCATGAATCTCTTTTAGTAATATATAATCTTCCTAAGAATAGGATCCTGTCTTTCTTGTTTCTGTAAACCCAGTTTGGCACATCTTATCAATTAATAATGTCATGTATGTATATAATGAACTTTTTTTTTATGTGCTTACTATGCATGCCAGGAACAATTTTTAATGTTTTAAGAATAAGACAAAGCCCTAACCGGTGTGGCACAGTGGACAGAGCATCGGCCTGTGGACTCAAGGGTCCCAGGTTCGATTCCAGTCAAGGGCATGTACCTTGGTTGCGGGCACATCCCCAGTGGGAGGTGTGCAGGCGGCAGCTGTTCAATGTTTCTTTCTCATCGATGTTTCTAAGTCTGTCCCTCTCCCTTCCTCTCTGTAAACAATCAATAAAATATATTTTTTTTAAAAAAAAAGAATAAGACAAAAAAAAATAACTTGTCTCTCATAACAACCTAATGAGGTAGTATCATTTTTTCCGCATTTTACAATTGAGGAAACTGAAGCCAACAGAAGTAACTTCATCTAGGTCACAGGTCATAGCCTTAAACCCAGGCTATCTGAGTGTAAGGAACCTGTTCTTATCCACTATGATTTCATTTTCTTTCTTTCTTTTCTTTTTTTTTTTGTTTGTTTTTTGTTTTTTTGTTTTATGTTAATCCTCACCTGAGGTTATTTTTCCATTGATTTTTAGGGCAAGTGGAAGAGAGAGGGAAAGACAGAGAGAAACACTGATGTAAGAGAAACATATCGATTGGTTGCCTCCTGCATGAGCCCCCCCACCCCCCGAACTACTTTGACAGAATCTTTCATTTCACTAGAGGTTTCTACTTCATTTAAAGACTCACTCAAAAGATTCCAAAGAGAGAGAGAGAGATGAGAAGAGAGGTTGAATTGTCTCCCATGGTGCTTTTGCATTGCTACCTTTAGAAAAACTATTTGCTGATTATAAACAGAATCACATAGACTTGAGGTCTTAAAGGATTAATGCTGTTTTCATAGAGCTGAAGACAGTGTAACTGCTCAAATTACATGAATTAATTAAAGGAATTTTAATGACCAGCTCACCACATTTTCTGAATATAGCATTTATATCTTGAAAATTCTCACTAGCAAGTGAAATATTTCTCACCCAGAGTAGTTGAGAGATCTGTCTCTTGAATAATAGTAAACACAGCTCACATTTATTTTAGAATGTCAGAAACCAGTCCAGTTGACAATATTAATAGAGTGGAAAACCCATGATCATCAAAGCTTACCTGTCAAATATGACAACCTTTTAAATTACTTGTCAAAGTTGACCTGCATACAAGCTGAGATTAACTAAATTAGGCAAGTTAACAATGAGTGTGAAAATGAGATAGCTCTCAGAATTTCAGTTTCAGTGATAATCACTGTACAAATCTTGAAATTGAGTAGAGAAAATAGGGGGAAAGCTTACCTCCTTCCTACAGCCATCTAAGAATAAAAAGCACATTTATACCAATGTGAGAAGTCCTTTGTTCGCCTTTTCCTTAAGTCTTCAAGGTCACAATTACTAGTATACCAGAAGACACAGAAGCAGGGCCAGGTGTGTGGTGTTCCACTCATAGAAGAAAGTCATGTCCCTTTATTCTCTTTGCCCCAGGTCAAGGCCCACTGATTTAGTCTGGGAATCTTCACATCAATCCTTCTTTCTTTATCTTCATCTTTATCATTCATTGTCTGCAAGGGTAACAGTTTGCTTACTTCACCAGTGGGAAGTTTATGTTTAGTGACCTATGGACTGACTTCTGATTTTGAAGCTCAAAAACTGTACTCTTCAAAAATAAAAGAAAAATTACCCTGGAAATAATTACGTAAATGCACTTCAAATCTTTCTTTGAATTGAAAAACAAAAAACAAAACAGAAAGTATTTTTCTTTCTTTCTATGAACCAGTCAGACCATAGAAAAAATAAATATAGCAAGGAAAGAAAAGCTTCTAAACATGATACTTTTCGTTTTTGTCAGCTAACAAAATCAGAAGTCTTACCAAGGCCTCAACTGCCTTCCCCAAAACCTTCCACAGCCCCTCCCCCTGGCCAGCCCCATCCCCAATCACTCCCCCCCTGATCAGGGGCAGGGCTGGCTGGCCAACCTCCTACATCTCCTTCCCCCCCCCCACCCCCCCACCCCCCCACCCCGCAGTGGCCTGGCTTGATCGGCCCCCATTGGGGCAGGCTGGCCAGACACCACTGTGCATGAATTTGTGCACCGGGCCTCTAGTGTTTTATAATAAAATATATCACAAAGGTGGGAAAAAACCCATACACTCTGTTTCTTCTGATTTTTGAAATAAGAAATAACTAATTTAATGTAATGTTCCAAGAATTACTTAGCACATATAATTCCTTTTGGGATTTAAAGAAAACAAATATAGTACAAGATTACTCTGAATTAGAGATGGTTCATAATTGCAGAGATTTTGACTTTAGATTTTGTTCAAGGGTGCTTACTAACCAAAAGAATTCTACCAATCATTAGGAATAAAGCCTTTGATCCCAAAACAAAAGGCTCAAAGGCTGCTTTGCATCTTCTCTTTGCTACTCAATATAATTAGATTGGCTGTTTGGACGCCTATATTTACACAAGATCTTCCTACTTTGTGCTCCTTTGAAAAGGTTTTTTCATTTCCGTCCGCCTTCATTTCTCATAGGGAGCATTTGTGAAAAAGATTCTGAGAAAACGAAGATTAGGGCTCAAAAAATATTCAAGCATTTGTCCTTTCTTATTTTTTTAATAAGAAAACAAAAGTATTTCTTTAAAAGCATTACTTTGATTTATAATTGATTTTTCTCTCCTTATAATAATACTAGAGGCCCAGTGCACAATTAGCCTGTGGTAAAATTAGGACAATCCAAACACATGTCACTTGTGGGAAGAATAGTTCTGGAATATTTTCCCTGATAGAAATGCTATACACATTTTTAGTGGAATGCTGTTTTATGTGGCCATGTATATTCATTCAAATTGTGTACATTTCCTTAAAAAATCTTGAAAGAGTGACTTATTATTCTGTTCAGTTGTAATAGTCTACAAATATTCCATTTGCTTAAAGATACACTATAGGTAAAGCATAAAAACTAAACTAATCAGACACCATTCACATCCAAAAGGGAACCATAAAGGACACATTTTGGAACCACAAAATGCATTTTAAATACTTTGACAGATTGTTTTATATATTTCTAAAAGAATGATTGTATTCACTTAGGACATTTAATCAATAGCATAGTAAAGAAGAATGATTGTCTATTATATGGAAAAGATACCTATAAAGGAAAGTTTTATTGAACAGAACAAAAAAATAACCTCTGTCCCCCAAAAATATAGAGCAAAACATATAATTTAATGTATATTCTCAGTAGCTATAGTTACATGTTCAAATTCACTGTCTTTAAAATTATTAAAGATGTACCTGATAAACTTTCTGTACATTGACAATATAGTAAATGTAGCAAAATTATACTACTAAGCTACTGACCTTGAGGAATGTCATGTAACTTGCATTCTTCATAGGTGAGGATTCTTAGCCCTTACCTACCAAAGACGAGTGTAAGACTTCTACTCCCTTAGAGATGATCTGGAACAGTGATTCTCAACCTTCTGGCCCTTTAAATGCAGTTCCTCGTGTTGTAACCCAACCATAAAATTATTTTCGTTGCTACTTCATAACTGTACTGTTGCTACTGTTATGAATTATAATGTAAATATCTGATATGCAGAATGGTCTTAGGCGACCCTGTGAAAGGGTTGTTCGACTGCCAAAGGGGTCGCAACCCACAGGTTGAGAACCGCTGATCTAGAAAATCTATTATTTAGCCACCCTCTATGTAAATTGTTAGAGGCAGTCTTCAGCATATCATTGAGATAATAAAGCCATAATGCAATTAAATCCATGACTTCATGCTATTTGGGGCTACACACAAGGACATTTTTGGCTTTTATGTATATGTGTAAGTGTCATCTTTGCAATAGTTAACAAAACATGTTTTACAGTATTGGGAAACTAAAATTTAAAGGCTATCTATATGTAGAAATTATTGCAAATATGTTTCTGAATAATCAGATAGATTCTGCAATGTAAAGAGAAAATCAAATGGCTCATTTCAAACATGAATATCATGAGATTCTAAAGAAAGACAGAATAAATTAAATATGTTTTATAAATTCTTTAGAGTTTCAAGAAGACTTCCTCATTTGGATCTCATTATACTAAGTCCTCACTTAATGTCGTCTATAGGTTCTGCGACTTCACGTGAATCAACATATAGGAAGCCAATTTTACCACAGGCTAATTAATATAAACAAGAGTTAAGTTCCCATGGCATCTCATGAACATTATAGCAAAACAGTGTTGATGAAACAACATTACGAGAGTACCTGCTGTACTGAGAAATCTCAGTCCTACGCAGGACAACAGTAAGAGCCAGGAAACCAGGGTTCTAGTGGCCATTTCACTATTAATTCACTTTGTCACTCAAAACAAATCAATTAACCTATCTAAATCTTACCTAACTCCTCCTTAAAATTGGCAAATAGATGAGATGATTTCTATACTAGCCTCTAGCTCTCGTATTCTGATTACACCTTGGCTTGAGACCAAAAATCTTTAGAGTAAGATAAGAGACTACCACTTAAAGACGTTGTGAACTTTATAAATGATATTCCTACAAATATAAGAGGGGCAAAAGCTTGAAGGCAGGGAAATGAAAGGCTTGCACTTCCCCACAGAGTTGCATGGTTCATTTCCTCCCTTCAGTCAGGGCTCTGTGAAATATCCCCTCGTCAAAAAGACCTTTCCTGAAACAACCCCTGTAACCACTCACTCATCATTCTCAGCACATTACCATTTTAAATTTTTCTTCCTAGTATTCCTTGCCACCAGACATTTTACATTTTTAAATATTTTGGTTGCTTTAATCCCCTAATGAATATAAACTCCATAAGAGCTGTTTTGCCTTGTTTTAATTCATGGAAGTGCTTCTATCAGAGTGGAGCCTGGCATAAAGAAAGAGCTCAGTGAAAGTTTGTTGCCTGAATGATTGATGCTTTGGACAAGTCCATCCATATGACTGGACCACAGAGGTGCCTTGACGCTGTGTCGAAGAAAATGAGGTTGGAAAAGTAAGCAGGAATATGGTCATGGAAGGTCTGGTGTAACATCCTAGGTAGGGCTGCCCAATAGGACTTTCTGTGATGATGGAAATATTCTGGATTGGTGCTGACCAATTCTGTAGGGAGTCACTAGCCTTGGAATGAGGCTGGGATTGAGGAACTTTATTTCTTTTATTTACTTTTAATTCTTTTTCTCTTTAAATGTAAAGAGCCTCATATGGCTAGTGGCTACCATATTAAGCTGTGCAGTGTTTAAGGGATTTGAAACATTTTGAAAACAAGAAGCCATGGAAGTTTTTGTAGCAAAAATAAATAAATAAATAAATAAATAAATAAATAAATAAATAAATAAGGCATAAGAAATATATTTTTGAAAATGATACAGAAAGTAATTTTTAGAATGAATTGGAGTAGAGAAAAACTGGAAAGAAAGTGGCTAGATAGAAACTTACAAAAATTTGGACATTAGGAATTGAGGACCTGACTTAGGGCAGTGACAGTATGAACAGAAAGAGAAGAAATGATTGGGAAACATCAAAGAGGCAAAATCTATAGGATCTGGATGTTTTTAACTATGAATGACCCCATGTTTGCTGCTGTAGATGATTACATAGATATCAATATCACTAACAAAAGGCCCCGGATGGTGGAGAAAAAACACACTAGTGTTAAGGACATTCACTGATAAAAATTCAGCTCATTTTGAATACTTTTTAAATCTAGATACCTAAATCTCAATATCCAAAATCCAAATGCATATATTTGGAAAAATATTTTTGCTTGCTTTCCTAGTTGCTCTATAAACAATTACAAAAAAGGTTTGTGTCCAATTTAAAGTTGACATTAAATACTTTTAAGATTAAATATATATATGTGTGTGTGTGTGTGTGTGTGTGTGTGTGTGTAAATGTGTGTGTGTTTACAAAAGCATATACAAAATAAACTCAAAATGGATAAAAGACTTAAACTTATGTCATGAAACCATAAAAATCCTAGAAGAAAACATAGGCAGCAAAACCTCAGACATCTCTCCTAGAAGAATGTTTACTAATACATTGCCTAGGGCAAGAGAAACATGGGACAAATAAACAAATGGGATTACATCAAACTAAGAAGGTCTGCACAGAAAAAGAAATCATGCTCAAAATGCAAAGAGGACCCACTATATGGGAGAACAAAGTTGCCAATGATACATATATAGTTTGAAAAATAATTTAAGACTTAAGATGCTATTAAATGAATCCACTCTGTTCCTCATTCTCATACAAAGCCACCTGGGACAAGCAGGCGCACATTTTTTTTTTTAAATGGAAGAATACATTTTTATTTTAAGTTCACCTCTAAACAGTGAAACCCTTTCTATCACAACACAAAGAAGACTTCTCCCATATTGGCAACTGTTTTTATGTGGTTGGCAGGTTTCAATGGTTCTGAACATGAATAAAATCTAACTACTCTGCTGGATGAAAAGCTCACAAACTTCCTCTTTTAAAGATGAAGTAGAAAATAAGTGTCAACTGTAAGAAAGCCAAAGAATGATTTAATATTTCATCAACAAAGAAGCCTTGACCCTTATTTGCACCATTGAAATCTTAATGTAACAAAGTCATATAATGGGACAGTCAGAATTTAGAAGCAAATAAAATTCCTTGGCAGACTGAGGACTTTTGCCATCTGTATCTCAAAGCAGAAGAAAACGTTCTCTGCGTTCTGACTTAGGAATTAGCACATTGAAGTCAAAGGTGTATTTATATATCCCAAGCTAAGTAGAAATGAAAAGAAATGTTTGCAAGGCTCATGATTTGAATAAAACTGCCTATATTTTGAGAAACCACTCCCTATGGACTTCTAGTGATTACAACAGCAGGAAATGGAGCCAAAGAAACTCAAAATTAATTGAAAAGCATGATTTTAAGGAAATTTCCCAACACCCAATAGAATGATAATATAGATTTCAATGTATATCAACTGGTAGGGCATATATTTAGACCACAGCAACCTGATAGAATATAATTCATCTGAGAGACTGCATCTAATAACCACTTTTTATATTCTTCTTCTGAAAGAGATAAGATTATAATTACAAAATATGTGAAGTTATTTTTATTTTTTTTAAAATGTTTTTGTTCATTTTAGCGAGAGAGGAAAGGAGAGGGAGAGAGAGATAGAAACTTCCATGATGAGAGAGAATCATCGATTGGCTGCATCTTGCACCCCCTATTGGGGATGAAGCCCTCAACCCAGGCATGTGCCCTGACAGGAAATTGAATCGTGACCTTCTGGTTCATGGGTTGACGCTCAACCACGGAACCACACCGGCTGAGCACCTGAAGTTACTTCAAAGAAGTAGGTGTATGTTAGGATTTCAAACTTACAAACTACTGAAAGTTTTCAAAATAAGAAACAGTACAAAGAAGCAACCATATGTAGGAGTATGTGCAGAACATAATTTACTTAGTGGTTAATACTCGTCTGATAGGTTCAGTCGTATTTTGAATAACTAAATTTTCATTAAAATTCAGTGTTCTATGGATAATATCATAATTTCTAAGAATCAATTAAACAATAAACTAATTGTTCATAGCCTGTGCTAGGAGGCAAAAGGGGACTGGAAAATCTCACAACTGTGAGCATAGGTATTGGATGGTACTTTATTAGTCCAGACATTGAAGTTTTAAAATTTTCTCAAAAATTTATCAGTTCATTAACACATGTTCATCTCTTTGTGTAAATAGGATCAAAAGATCCATACTGCCACTTTTCCCCCACTTCCTTGCCCATGCCACGCCCTCAGAGATGTGGCATTCATCATTGGTTTGGATTTAGTTCAAGTGTTTGGAATGACTAGTCTATTTTTAAAGAATTCCTGAGATACAAGTTGGAAGTTATCCCATTACAAAAATATAAATCTGATTTTCAAGGTTTTAAAGCAATAAAAAATGTATTCTAAAACTGTATTAGCTTAACTGAAAAATAAATATCTTGTTAGGAATGAATTTTCAAAAAGGCAACCATAGTCTAATCTACTGCAGACAAATGGTAAATAAATTTCCTCAACCAGATCTTCTTTTCTTGTCTTGCTCCTATTGGCCTTATTGTCCTTATTTCACTTCTCAAAATTACGCAGTTAAAAACAAACAAGGAAGAAGTCTACCTGTCTAAGGAAGTTGTCTTCCAAAGATTCCTATTACTCATCTAGGAAGTCCACAAAGGGAAATAAAATACATTACATTCAACTAATGTGTAAAACAACAGGAATAACTTTGGAAAGGGTAACAAATGTAAGCATTTTATTTGAATATGGATAAGGCAACAATGCTCATAGGAAGAAATTTGGAAGTAGTTTAAATTAGAGCAGGGCTATTGCACTTATTTTTAAATTGGCAGTATTATTTAAAATAAGTGAGTTTGTAACTTTAAAGTTTGAAATTGCATATAAGGAAAGACATCAAAGGAATGTAAAAAAGATCATACTTGAGTATGTATTTTAACTCTTAACTTCCTAGCTTGCCCTGGAGTATGTTATTTAATGTTCCTGAATCTCATAATCTTAATCAATAAAATGACCATAGTTATATCTGTATTTATAGCTTTCATGAGATAACCGCAATGCCATATGCAAAAAGATCTGGTTAAGAGTAAATTGTTCATGTAGTCTCATACCTAACTAATAGGAAGTGTGACTAACATTGAATAATTGGGGAGATTCTTCATCTGAAGCACTCACAGTAAAACCAATTTCAAACTAACCCTCTTTTGTCTATATTTATTTGATAGCTAAGACCCATCATAAAAAAAAAGTCTCCAAGAAGACAAAAACAAGAAAATTAAGACTGGTCTGCAAGTTTGCCTGAAAAAAAGTAGGGATACTTAAGTGAAAACTATCATGGAATTTGACTGCACGCCTATGAAATTATCAGATAACTAAAATTTAAGCCAACACCATGTGCTATACCAGTAAAATATGGGAGAGCAATGGGAACTCATAAACTTCTGATGAGAGGTACATTGCTACAGTCACTTTGAAAAACTGTCATCAGCTAGCAGGCATATATCTCACATAAAATTGCAGAGTTATACTAGTATAAACATAAAAAAATGCTCATAACAACAGTGTTTGTAATAGCCAATAAAAAAGAACATAACAAGCACATGCCATAAAAGTAAAATTTATGACTAAGTTGTAAAGGAAACAAATTAACTACAGCCACCTTCAATGAAATATAAGAATCTTATAAACATAATATTAATTTTAAAAAGCATAACAAAATAAACTATGTAATCATGATTAATGTCTATGAAATTAAAAAAACATGTAGATTTGTATTATTTTGCTACATGAGTAACAACAGTTTAAAGAAAAGTAATTCCTGTAAAATCAGGATAATTCTAGTGAATAGGGATAAGGAGAGGATCATTAAAGAAAGCCATGCATTTTCAGAGTGCTGGGATGTTCTATGACATATCAATGGGTGGTGTTTACTTAGATGATCACTTTATAATTATTAACACCAGTGTACATTTAATATTATGTATTTTCTGTACTTTTGTTATATTTCACAATTTTTAACATTTTTAAAAATTTGGTCATGCTTATTGTAGTAGGCTGAGTCCTCCCAAAAGGTATGTCCACCCAGAACCTCAGGATGTGATATTATTTGGGATAAGGATTTTTGCAAATGTAATTAAGATAAGAATCTCTAGAGACCATCCTGGATTAAAGTGGGTCTTTTTTTTCAATATATATATATTTTTTTATCTATTTCAGGGAGGAAGGGAGAGGGAGAGAGAGAGAAACATCAATGATGAGAGAGAATCGTTGATCAGCTGCCTCCTGCACGCCCCACACTGGGGATGGAGCTCCCAACCCTGGAATGTGCCCTAACCAGAATTTGAATCATGATCTGCTGTGTCATAGGTCAATGTTCAACCACTGAGCCATGCCAGCCAGGCTTGAGTTTCAATGGTATATTCTTTTTTCACCTACCTTAATTACAGAAATGTATGTTGCACACCAATATGATTAATTTGTTCTGAGACATTAATATATATATATTGCAAAATTGAGAGATCAAGTAATAGAAATATGAATGAGCTATTTAGATATATAGGTACAACTAAAAGAAAGAGCTTACAAAGTTCAAATACTGTATTTGGCTTTGGTGATTCGGTATTTTGGACGGGGTGGCTAAGAGCAGAGATCTCTATATTTTACACATTGTGCTACTTGGTGAGAATGTACGCTAATTTTATTACATTGAGAACATTAAAATAGTTATTTAAGAAACTACAACAACCTGAAAGACATTAAGATCTAAAACAACCAAATATGTCTTAGTAAGATAAATGCTATAATCAATAAATGAGTTGAAACTGTCATAACAAGGTGATTGAAAAATAATGCTTCAAACATTTTCAACTATTTAAAAAACTTGGAAAACTGCTTGACCTCTAAATATGTATACTTTTCCATCAATTTTTTTTATTATATAGTTTATTGATTTTTTATAGACAGGAAGGGAGAGGGATAGAGAGTTAGAAACATCGATGAGAGAGAAACATCGATCAGCTGCCTCCTGCACACTCCCTACTGGGGATGTGCCTGCAACCAAGGTACATGCCTTTGACCGGAATCGAACCTGGGACCTTTGAGTCCGCAGGCCGACGCTCTATCCACTGAGCCAAACCGGTCAGGGCTCCATCAATTTTTTAAAATATTTATTTGTTTAGTATATTCTCTTTTTCACTATGTCAAAAAAGTTTAATATGAGACTCAAATTTTCAGAAATTCTAAATTAATCAACTCTGAATTGATGTATGATAGACATTATAATACATTATGCTATATAGCAAAATTCCAAATGCTGGCATAAATGATGCCTTTGAATCAACCTCAATTCAAAAGCAGCAAAACTGAAAACAATCTCCATAAAAATCGAATATCTTACATCATAAAAATATCAATATTAGGAGAAAAACAAGAAAAATTGTCTCTCTTATCTATCTAAGGGTGAGGTAGTAAATATAAACAGACTGTTCCCCTACTCCATTGCTTGTACATGATCAGGAGACTTCAGTTCTGCAATTTATATCCCCTTGTCGCGTGTTAATTTAAAGAAAAGTTACTCTGCTTTGTTACTAAAGGGAGAGGGAAATGAAAACATGCCTGGCCTGGCCTGGTATCATGCATATGCACCTGGTGTAAAGGTGAAACCTTAAAGTGAAATCAAACAGGGTCCAGGAAATCGAATGAGCTTAAGGATTTAACTATAACCAGGGAATAAAAGGTTATTCAATTTTGCAAAGTCACAACCGTCTCTGAAGAGTCTAATTAAGGAATGAAATTCTTATTTCTTTTACAATAGACCTTTAAACTATTTCTACTCAGCAGTCTCAAAATGATTTCACTAGGAGGGGCCAGAGTTATTGAGCTGAAATGGCAGCTGCTGTTTTTCTTCGTTTCCTTTCTTCCATGACAGGAATGGTAGCTAACATTTGTGTGCAGAATACTTCTCCACTGACAACTCCCCTCTGCTTTGTTTCTCCCCGAAACGTTTAATCTAATTTAGAGCACTCAAAGGGGAAAGAATGGGGTTCTTTATTAAAAGTAATTAAAGGCACGATGCCTTTTATTCAGTAGCTTCCAAATTAGGACTGCCCTTTCAGAGAAATATTAAGCTGAAACAGATAAAGTTCATCTTAGTAAATACTACAATTACCTGGGGAAGGAAGGATCTATATGTAAGTCAAGCTCTCCGTGCCTGTGGCTTAGCAATACCCACAGGAAAGGGAGATGAACCAGCTCTCAATCTGCACTTTGAACTCGTCAATCGATGTCAACATAATAAATCCCTTACTCTTAAAGATCAATGAGGTATTTTCATATTTGAATAGTTTTTTATCATAAAATATATTCAGTGCCTTCCTGGTAACAAGACAGGATTGATATCGACCCTAGATTTAACCATAGATTAACAAGCTTCAACAAAATATTACCTAGACAGATGTATAGAGTTTGAAATTTTTTAGTGAGTCATTTTAGAGTGAACACAACTAAACCAAATGGGTGAGTGGGAAGAAATATAAAAAGGTGAAAAATCTTCTTATTCAATTAACTAAGGACAAGCTTCCTCAGACTTTTTACAACTAATGATTCTTCTGAGGGTACAAGTAGGCTAATTGAATAGGTACTTTTGTGCTTCTTAATTACTCTAATTTCTTCCAGAAAGATATTATATGAAATTTAGCAGTTGTACCATAGAAGCTAAGATATAAAACTAAAAACAAAATAAAACACTAAAACATAGTTCCAACATTATGTGATGAAATTAAGTCAGAAACAAGACATCCACAAGTAAATATGTATAAGATAATTCTATATATGTTGTACTAAAGTAGAGCTTATTAAATATAGGTGGGAAAATAATTTAAATGTGATTCCTTAAATATTTAGAAGGACTATCCATATTAATTGCATTGCAAATCTATAAAGTATAGGAAATTCTTTATGGAAAAAAAAACACACATATATTTTCATGGCAAACCAGTAGGCTAAATATATATGGAGCAATTAAAAAAATAGATTAAGCCAGCACCGGTTTGGCTCAGTGGATAGAGCGTCGGCCTTCGGACTGAGGGGTCCCAGGTTCGATTCTGGTCAAGGGCATGTACTTTGGTTGCGGGCACATTCCCAGTAGGGGTCGTGCAGGAGGCAGCTGATGGATGTTTCTCTCTCATCGATGTTTCTAACTCTCTATCCCTGTCCCTTCCTCTCTATAAAAAAAATAAATAAATAGATTAAGTCCAATCTGCAGTGGTGTCATTTACCCATCAAATACTAAAAATAAAATAAGCCATACAAAATAATTTTATAAAAAAAACTTTAAAAATAACTAATCAAGAACTTCACAAACTGTGCAGCTATAAATGTACAATTATCATCATTAATGTAATTTATTAACTTTATGTAAATGTGAACTACTCTGTTGAAATGATTCTGAAATGTATTAAAAATATCTCTACCTCATTGGGAAAAATATAGGCAACAACATATCACCTTTTCTCTTTGTCATCATTATAAATATCAAATACATAGCACTTAACTAAAGTCATCCAGATTTCTGTCTCTCTACCTGCAAACCTAGTAATACTTCTACCTATATCCTCACTATCATCAATCTCCTCTTTCTAATCTATGTGCAGCCATAACCTGGATTGTGGTCCTCAAACTGGGTACTGAACTGGCCACATCACCTTCTAACCTTTCATATGAAAACTTTTCATCCAGAAAAAGTGTCGGTAAGTACTTAGCACAATGTCCCAGACATATAGAAGTTCATGTCATAATTTTAATAAATGAATAAATACATGTGTGAAACTAGTAAGCAAATAAATAAATAAGCTTGGGAGATGGGCATGCTGGTAAAATAAAACAAGGCCATTTTAGCAGGAGGAAGTGTTCCAGCATGAGCATTTGTGATTACAGGTTTTATAAGCAGCCTGAAAGGCGTGACTGAAAGACCACCGCTTGTCTAATTATATAACTTAATAAGAAAAAACACATAAAGTCTGTGTGGGCTACATGTCTATACCCCTGGCTGATAGCACATTCCAGAAGTGTCCATTATATTGGCATTTAGCATGTGTAGGCATCATCGTTATAACTTGAATATGAATTAAATTTTTGCAAAGGCCAATGGAAGCAGGCTCTTGGGGCAGCCACATTTGACAAACTTCTTTGTCATCAATTCCCATGGGAAACTTATTTGTTTAAATGACAACAAGTACATTTTTCTTTGCTTTTAATTTCTTTTTTTAAATTATCATTAAGTTCTTCCCCGTGAAAGGTAAGGGTTCTGTTAATGCAACCAACAGAGTCCTCTGAACTCTGATGGGAACTCAATATCCTAAACCAAAGTTTTGCCTCCACTGACAGATTCTTAAACACTACCTTATGTTTTTCCCCCCGAAAAGGGCAACTACCCAAAAAAAAAAAAAAAAAAAAAAAAAAAAAAGGAAAGCTACTCCATACCCAGACATCCCTTTACTTTAAAAACCTTGCCACTAGAATGACAGAGTTATTTTAGTGGTTCTCCCACTAATTTAGTGTTTGGGGCAAATGGCCTAGTGGGAAAACATTCGATTTAGTGGCTAATGAGAAAATCTACTTTAAAGCAATTCCTAAAGGGAAAGTTAAAAAAGAACAGCTAAACTTGTGTTTGTTTTCTCTTCCCATGGCAAAACAACCACAGTCACGAATAACCCACCCTGCTTCATGCCTGGGTCCCATAACCCTCACAAATTTCAAAGGGGGAAAAGTTCTTCATTTTCTATTAAGCAAGCCTCTTAACCTGTTCTTCCTTTCCTATTCCCCACAGCACCTTCACCTTCTGACATATTAGATTATTTGCTTATTTAAGACACTCATTTGCTGCCTGTACACACATAAAAACACCAACGCAAAGGTGAGGACATTTGTCAAGTTTATTCGTTAGCAAACCCTAAGCCCCTTGGCACATGGTAGGTGCTCAATTGGTGTTTCTTGAATTAATCAACCAAAACTTCTTGCCATTTTTTATTTAAAATTAAAGTTGTAGAGAACATCAACCAGTTCATAGTTTCTGGGGGCCCTATATTTAATAAATGTGAGTTCATACAAGTAAAGGGTCTGAAATCTAGATTATCATATAGGTCCATTCATGCACGCACAACCTAAATAAATGATTTTTTCCCTTAGGCCTAGCCAAATATGCAAAATAAGTCAAATGTTCAGGTGAAAACATACTCATTCTTAACTTGCTATTTGACTTAGAAGCTATGTAGGAGAGTAAATTATTCAAAAACTAGGGAGGATATAACCTGGGGTCCATTGCATTATTCCAACCCAGAAAGGAGATTTGGGGTTAGTCTCCTATATTAACAGATTTTCATGTCTTCACTTTATTTTTAAAAGGAACTTGGCCCAATACTTTTAGCTAATGACTCCTTCAGTTTCTACAGGTTTATGCCTGTTTTAAACTCCCACTGCTTAAGAGTGTTCAGACTTCTGAATGCTGGAGAAATACATCATATCAAAAAACATTTTGTTGTTTTTTGATATGATGTACTTCTCCAGCATTCAGAAAAATGTATTGGAAAGTACTTAAGAAACATTCAAGTTTAGAGAACTAATCTTACTGACCTTGAAAAAGAGCAGAAAAAAAATCTAAAGAAATAGTTTCTATCTGAATTTCTTTGTCTGCTTATTTGCTTTTAGAATTAATAATGTTTATATATCAGCTTGAGTGAATCAAATGATCCCAAAACAATTGGCCAGCATTAATGTGAGCATTTGCAAGCGAGCATATCTATTTGAAAATTATAAGCTACATATGGGCCAAGAATTGCAAAGTAATTGAGTGCATTAAAATGAATAAACAAATTATGGTGGCGAACAGGACAAGGAAAGCAGACAAACAAAAAACCCACTCTGAAGAAAACAGAAGTACAGAGTAAGCACTGCTTACTTAACAGTGATTGTATTCTGTAACGTCAGCCCCACCCTGATAATTACCTACTTGACCCTGGGAGAGTGTCAGTATCTACTCAGTTCTCAATTTCTGCTCTACAGATGAAGAATTTGAATCAGATAAAAGGATTTCCATTTAAAAGTTCAATATATAAAAGAAAACAACAGGAAAACTGCAGGGCATCAGAGTTGGACCTGCTTGCCTCTTTGACTCTCACTTCCGCTCTCCCTGCACCACCTACCTCTGCTCCCCCATATGTCTCTGAGTAACCTTCAGAAAACCTTTGGATGCACTTTGTAAAAGTCTCTGGAAGGAATGGCGTCATTGGACCACCATGATGCCTAATGCTCTTATTCTCCATGAGATGTCACAGTACAGTTATTGATCATCAACTTAAGGCTTATTCAGTTCTCTACATCATTTATAATCTATTATCATGCATTCACGGTGGATATCAGGCCTAAAGAATAGCAGTTTTGTACTTAGCATTCTTTAGGATAGATATCACCCCTCAGGATAGTAAATCAAGAAAGCATTGCATTTTTACCACCAGGCAACCAAAGCACATTTGCTTGTAACTTTTAAAACAGAAAATCTAAACAGACAGAATAAAAAATTCTCTGTCACTGGCTTGAGATGTAATTCTAAATTCCTTTCAGCTTTAAAATTCTGATTTTTATCAGCTGTTTAGTCAATATTATACTCTTTCCAATACATCTTTATTTAATAACATTAAAAAAAAACCACTTTCAGAATATACATGATATTCAAAATACTTCCCAAGAGCAAGCTATTACCTGAGGGAGTTTATTTGATGTTTTTAAATTAAAAAAAAAAAGGAGGGGTAATTTAGAATGGGGGCTAGAATGACAAAATGCTTAAATATGAAACTGTTAACCAACTGAAATATCTTCTTTATACCTGCAATAAAACTTGGAATTTAGCTGTGTACACTGCCACCTATAATTCTCTGAAATATAACACATTCTTCTCAGATATAAGAAAACAATTCACAAATATCCCCAAACACAGTAAAAATTCAGCAGAAACTGCATGAGCATCAACAATTTAAAATTGTCGTGCTATATTAAAAAAAAATGATCTTAAATTCCATAACCTTATTTTTTTCTTTATCCATTTTATCCATAATTATTAGAGTTAAAATAAAACTAGAACATCAATAACGTTTCTTCCTGTATATAGAAAACTGCTTCATGTGTAGGTAAAATTTAAGAACACCAAAATAAAGAGGGGCTCATGTTACTGTCTCTGTTCTATGAATCAGATCTCATGCTCCCATGCATGTCCTTATTTTAAACATATAAATATTACATAAATTATGAGAGTACTAAGCTACACCCAAACTACTAACTTTAAGGAGGAGGAAGAGAAGCATTTGTTTTAAAGGGACACTCATTTTAAAATTGCAAACAAATTTTTCCTTTCAGCCTAGCTTAATTCTGATGTTCTATTAAAAAGAATCATGATAAAGATCAAGAGATTTTTTAAGTAAATAAATTATGTGCTCTAGGCTGATACCTATTCATTCTTTGCCATTCAGAGGTAAACAAATCCTTCTACATTTTAATTGTAAAAAAGATGTAGTTAATCGGATAAGGAGCAATATGCTAAAACATAAATAAGTGATGAAGCAAAAAACTTAAAAAAATTATACTCTATATTTTTGTAAGACGTAACCATGAAACAACCAGTAAGAGCGTTTTCCAACTATCTGTGCATGTTTGAAACAAATCTCACTGTTCCCAAAATCCCTCTCCAATTGGAATCTGAAAAATGGGTTACTATTTAAGGACTCTCCAACTAAAAGAAGCCTCTTCCTTAGGTTTCTGGGACCTCAACACCAAGAAAATGGATTTTAAAAAAATACTGTTAGTCAGGAATATGTTGAAAGGCTACCGGTCTTAATTGCACCTCTTTCCACACCAGTGTCAGAGGGGACTCACATTGCAAAAACAGGCAGGTGGGAAACTTTCAGGCCTGCTTTCCCCTTCCAGAGTCTCCATCCATTCCCATGACCAGAGATTTCAGTTGCCATGGGCTACCCAAGGAGCAGTCTCAGGAGCGGGTACTTGTGTCATGGGAAGAGCTTCCCATTTCTGCTGTCCCTCAAATATTTGTTTGGGAGCTATTGTGGGGGTGAGCTTTTCCCCTTTGCTTTCGGAGTTGTGGTGGTGGTTGTCTTTATCAGCCTTTACGAATTGACCTGAACAGCGTGATGTTAAGCCCTTTTAAGAAATATATCTGGAGTGACAACATATTGGATACATGAAAGGATCTCAATCTAAAATGGAACTGGAGAATAGGAAATGAAGAATTGCGTGCATTTGCCCTCAAACAACTGAGAGACCAATTTCCCTCAATTGCCTAATTTAGGGAAAACTGGAAGTTTTCTCCTGTCCAATAAACATCAGCCAAGTATCTCCCTATCCTCAAGCCAATGAGCTTACTGCTAATTCTCTGGCTGGACTCCCCCCTCTTTGCACTCCTTGCCTATAGATATGGCCCACCCCAAGCCCTCAACAGACTCACCTGAGCTTGCTACAGTTTGTATTTCCAAATTTCAATTCCTCTGCTATTCCCAAATAAACTCAGTTTCTGGTCATCTGAGCTTGCCTCAGTTTATCTCTTTATTTAAGTTGCCAGATACTATTATAGGTGTAGTTATCGTATAGTTTTATGTTTTTAAATAATGCTCAAGTCAGACATCCCTCTTGTAATCCAGGACGACTGGCTCCTAACCACTCACCTGCCTACCTGCCTAATGTCCCCAACTGCCTTCCCCTGCTGGCCTGGTCACCCCCAACTGCCCTCCCCTGCCAGCCTGATCACCCCTAACCCCCTGCCAGCCTGATTTCACCCCTAACTGACTCTGCCTCGGCCCCCACCACCATGGCTTCATCTGGAAGGAAGTCGGACTTCTGGAAGATGGCTGGTTGACCCGGTCTAATTAGCATATTATCCTTTTATTAGTATAGAAGGGAGAGGGAGAGAGAGATAGAAACATCAATGATGAAAGAGAATCTGATCAGCTGCCTCCTGTCCACCCCACACTGGGGACTGAGCCCTCAACTGAGACATGTGCCCTGACCAGAATTGACCATGACCTCCTGGTTCATAGGTTGACATTCAACCACTGAGCCAGACCCTCAAACATGCTTCCAAGTTACATCTTCTGATTCTAAGACAGCAGATGTCCTACCATTCGAGCCATATTTACTCATATCATCTAATTTTCTAATCACAGAGGAATTCTTAGCTTGTCACTGTGACCTAATCAATGGAAAAACACAATTCAGAATACCTGTCAAGGTACAGTTGACCCTTGAACAACGTGGGTTTGAACTACGAGGATCCACTTATATTCTTCAATAAATATACAGTCTGCTTTCCGTCTCCCTGGGTTCATACCCATGGATTAAACCAACCTGGCACGTTGGGAATCCTCAGATGTGAAGGGACAGCTGTTTGCATTATTCTACACTATTTTATATAAGGAACTTGAGCATTGTGGATTTTGGTATCTGTGGGGGTCCTGGAACCATTCCCCCATGGATCCCGAGAGACTACTGTAAGCACATATTCATATTTATCCAGTCAACATGGTACATATGATATAAAATAAAAGTTAGAAAAAATCCTGAGATGATAGATCACTTTGGAGTACTTGTAGAGAGAAGGAATGCATTTCATTAGTTGTGAGAGATAAAGTGTTTTTAACACACTTGTAATATACAATGGATTTTCTATCTTAGGTAAGATTTCTTTGAAATAAGCAACTTAAAAAAAACCTTTGTCAAATACAGATTACTAAAAACACATCTTCTGGAATTGAGTATAATAGAAATATATTTTAAGATGAATAATAATACCTATAGATATTGGGGGGGCGATATTATAACTTATGTAAAAATGCTTGGCACACATTGGCTGTTTAAAAGACGTTAATCACTTTTACCTAAAAAACAAACTAGAAATTTCAATAAAACAAATATTTTACAGTATAGCATTTTCAAGATATTTAAGTAAGGGATCATAAAAATCAAGCTTCTTATATAAAGAGTTATATTAACCAGGCAGTTGAACTTAAATAAAAACTTTTTTTTATTGATGCATCTATTTATCTATTCTGTTTACTATTTAATTCTCAAGCTATGTTCGATATTCTTTTCATGATCTGCCTCCAATAACATTGTCAAACTCTTCATAAAATAACACGATGATTTGTAACCCTAATTACAATTTGGGTAATCTCATTCTGTATTTAGAAAGTCAAGGGGCTTCTACGCTGATACTAATAAGAAATATACCCACTATCAATAAAAAAACAAACCCACTGAGGATGGAAAAAGAGAGTTCTAGACTCATTTTCTCTTACTCATATAAACTTATTGGGGCTTACAATTAATTTGTGAAATTGTTCTACACCAACCTTAGTGTTTAAAGCTTCATTTCTACCTCATCAGTAAACCTCACACATCACCTCTGTTAACAAAGCAGCTGGCTTTTTAAAGGTGATGTCTCGTAGTTCTTATTTACAATCCTAATCACATCATTGATTTCAGTACACTTTCAGTAAGAGTGATTATTAATGCTGTCAAAAGCAGAAGCTGGAATTCAATATTTTTTTAATAAACCTGAATAATTAAGAGTAAGCCTAATAATGTGACTCCAGAGGCCTCTGGGTAATTAGAACTTTCCTGTGGTTGAGTATTAATATAGTAAAGACACTGTCTTCACTTAAAATTCTACACACACTCCAAAATGCTTAGTTATACAAGCCACAAATGGTTAAATAAAAATGATAGAAGTATTCACTCATCATAACTCATCATAACTAGATTTTTAAAAGTTTTTCAGGCTGCAAAACAACCATATAAAAATTTATCTGATTGATTTTTCTTCTATAGTTTAACAGCCATAAGATGTATTTTGTCTATAAAGGGAAAAACAAACAGCTAAGGCTATCACCTTTTCACTAACTCAAGTGTGTCTTTAATACACTATGGGATTGAACAATGTTCTGAAAAACAAAACAAAACAGGATAAAACAAATATGAAAAGGATAAAGACATTTTGGAGAAATGAGATTTTTCAATATCCAAAGCAATGAAAGAAAGGGTAAGATGAGGTAATGCATTTTGATTTACAGAAAAAGGAGCCATGATGTAATAAAGATTGTCATTCTTAATAAGACCAATTTATTTGATTCTGAAGGAAGATGTGGGACAAAATATAAATCCAAAGGACTATTTATTTATCACTAAGAGAGATAACAGGAATGTTAGTATGTTCAATGTTCATCACTACCACCTACCCATACTCAAGAAAAAAAATATATCTATTTGCAAGCAGTATCAAACACCATTGCCTAATTTAAAAATATTCTGGGACCTCTTATTGATCAATATCTCTTATAGAAAGGGTGAAAGTATAGCATCTGAACTGAAACAGTACTATTAGAAAATGATACCGTGAGCATTAGGATGTATAATTCATGTTGCTTTCATTTGCTCAGACCATTGTAAAAATCCATAAATCATTTTCTTGTTCATGTATTGCTTAAGTGCAATTTGTCATTTTGCATTAGAGGGCTGCTTCAGCTCATCAGTGCTTTTAATTCACTGTCTAGAGTTTAACAAAATGCTGGCCCTGTCTGCTCACTTGGAAAGACACTGAAGCGTGAAGCCACACCAATGTTAACTAGGTTAAACAAAACAGAGAACATTTCTACTTTGAATATCAAATAAAGCTTCACGGAATAGCTAGTACTCTCAGTCCCCCAAAACATGGATTGGCTTATTCTCTGTTGGGTTCAAAGCCTTAGAACACAGCCACTAAAGAATTACCTGAAAGCTTACATAGCATAGGCTGTATTTTCTCCCCCAAGAATCTCTGGCCCACATTCACTCTTTAGAATAAAAGCGAACACAGTCTGCGAACACAGTCTGTGGTATTGGCTCCAGAGCTTTGCCTTCCCACCTCTTGTTAGGTTACCCTGCTACAAACACTCCTATTGCATGGCTACCCTGAAAGGATGCAATGCAGCCCAGGCAGGTCCTTTGCTTTTGCTCTCTGCACCCTCCTTGCTGGAAATGACAAGTGCCCAGAACCATCTGGCTCAATCCTGGGAGAGCCTGGAGTCTGAAATACTCTTTATTGACAATTTTAATTTTTTGTCTTCCATTTCTTTAAAAAAAAAAAGTCTTCTCTCAAGGCTCTGGGCACACTGCAATAACAAGAGGATTTAGAAACAAATTGCTTTCAAGTCAAGTTAAGTCACTGCAAACACTCATTTATCCAAACGCTGGTTAACAAACGTGTCTCCCTCCCACCTATTCTAGAAAGGGTAGGGAAGACAGCAACCCGGTTACCTAGTTTCAGAATTTGTAACTAGGCATGTAAAATGCATGTGTGGGATCCTTAGTGCCCCCCTATTTCTGCTGCACTTAGAGCCCAATGAAAGAGAGGAAGGTGCCTTATCACTCTCATACACCAAGACTTTTATGAAAATTGATTTTGATATCCTCCCTCCAAATAATCACCACTTTCCCCTTCTGCTTTAGAACGCAATTTGTTTTGACCCCGATGGTTGGCCCTCCTGGAGGGGCCACGGAGGTGGGGGGCAAGATTATGTTCGCTAGAGATTGCCTCTCCCTTTGCTGCCCAGGGATGGGGTGTCCAGGGACACAGTACGGTATGAGATCCTGCACTTCAAAGGTCCCCAACCCACCACGGAGGCTATTTCTATGCTCATGGCCTCACTAAATTCTGGGTCCACCAAAGAGAGTGAAAAAGAAAAAGGGAGGGGGGAGGTCTGCTTGATTGACACAGCAAGGGAGAGAAGAAACCAGTTATACTTAAGAGGCAAATTTAAAGTGTTGTTTTGTTTGGTGGGTGGCAGGGCGGGGCTGTTCAATGGTTTCAGGTTTCGGAGGTAAAGAAGGCTATCTGTGCCCACTCTGTGAATCTTGGTCCCCAGCAAAATGCTCTTGCATTACCCAGAGGGAGGCGGGCGACTCTGGCAGAAGACCCCGTCGTCACCCCGCCGGTTCCGAGGGTGCCTCAGAGACTACAGGTCAGAGAGGCGAGGCCTCTGCAGGCCCCGGACCGGCGTGGCCCTTGCGGTCTCAGGCCTTTGTGACCCAAGAAATCCTGCAGAGCCCCCCACAGGCGAGCCCTTCCCAGAGAGAGAGAAGAGCTCCAAGCAAATTTCTCGGGCTTGCCCTATGCTACTTTTGCCGCTAGGAGGCGCTTGTAACCCACGTTTGCGGAGAGAGTCCCGGTTCAAACACATCTGCTACCAGAAAATAAAAAAAATAAAAAGCGGTTCAAGCGTTGCAGTGGATGTAGTGGTTATTTACAGGCAAATCTGACCATCTCTCCACATCCTCCTCTCCACCTCAGGAAGCCCTTCGGCTCTCAGCGAACGCCCCAAGTCTGCTCAAACTTCACCTGCATTTTGAAAACAAAAACCTCTTCCCCAAATTCTGGATCTGCATTGTCATTCAGCCGCAGGGCTCTCACACGCAAACACGCACGCACACGCGCGCACACATACAAGCGTGTCCACACGTACATAGGAAAACATGAGAAAATTACCGTCATTTTAAAAAAAAAATGCTCCAGGGTTCTGATGAGTCAGCTTGAAGAGCTCAAAACCTGTCCTTTCAATCCTGCAGTTCTAAAGAAAGCGAGGGGGGCGGGGGGGGGGGGGAGTAAAAGTACAGACGCAATGCCATATTCGTATTCAGATAAACTATAATCCCCTTTTCATTGATCCACAGGTCCTTTTGTAAAGCGCCGCTCCGTTCTCAGTAGCAAGACGTGACGCTAAAATCATTTTAACTGCAGCGGTTTCCACTTGGCTTTGGCCAGTCATCAATTTACTGCAGCTGAAAAAGGATTAGCCATTTTTGCTGGCATCCTTTCCTTTTAAACGCTCAAAGGCAGGACCCAACACCACCAAAGAGCCGGGGGGGGGGGGGGGAGGGCAGTAGGCACGCACTCGCGGGACTGGTCGGGGCCTGGCTCCATCTGCAAGCAAGTCCGTGGACAATCGCCGTCCTTAATTCCCTGCCTGGCGGGAACGGCCACGTAGCTTGAGGTCGGGGAAACGGATCTCCTTTTCTCGCAGGTAGTGGCGGTGTTACTCTAGGGTCATTCATTACGAGGAAGCCACCAGGGACCCTCCTATCTCGTGGCTTATGAAGGAAACGGAACAGGTGCTGCTTTGGTGAATCAACACGCCCCCCCCCCCCCGCCCTCCCCGCCGTCCATTACTTCACATAGAACTATGTTTTTAAAATATATTTGTTGGAGAATTGGCATGCAGTCCTCTCTCCAGCATGGATGAGTTCGTGCTGTATTCTAACTTCACAGGAGCTGGGCGTGTGGACGCGCCGCTCTGCCCCCGCTCCTGGCGAGCGGGCACTCGGAGCTCGCCAAGCGCATCCTTTGGGACCCGAGAGTGGGGGGTGGGGTTCCTCTGGGACTCACACAGAGCTGTTATGTGCGCCGCGGCTGGGAAGGATGGATTAGAGCACCCAGAATGTGCCAGCGCATCGCCCGATCCCCGCAGAAACACACACACGGCCCCGCGTTTCGCCCGGTCTACCCGCCGCCCCCACCCACTCCCAAGTTCTCAGCCGCCCCGCTGTCCTCATGCAGCGAGCGTGCAAGGATCGCTGGGCAAGCATTGGCGCCCCTGTCTTGCACGGGGGCGGGGGCGGGGGGCGAGGGAAGGGGGCGGGGGCATCTTCGGTTGTCAGAAATAAAGCCGAAAAGAAATAGCCTGTGCGCGCCGCCGCCGCGCAGCACTCGGCGGGGAGAGGCGCAGGGCTACCGCAGGCTCCTTGCAGCGCCTGGCGGTGCTCGGTGCCCGAAGCCGGGAGGCGAGCGTTCGGCGGGCTGGAGGCAGAGCTCAAATGAAACAAGCCCCTCAGTCTTTGCTCAAAGCGCTCGCAGCTCAAACTAGGTCCCCAGACGAGTTAACCTATTCAGTAAGGACATGTGGGTCTGCCATGAAGACGGCAGGAGGCGAGTCTATAGCGTCTGCAGGTCCATAGTATCGGCCAGCCCTGACCTCCTGGGCTGAGTCCCACCTCCGACCCACACGCCTGTTCCCGGCGGCGCCTGCAGACCCTCACGCTCAGCCTGACACAGGCCGTGTTATATCCGGCTTTTAAATGCCCTGCCCGCCTCTGCCAGAGCTCCTTAACTTAGGTAACCCCTGCCGACTAATAGCCACGCTGCAACTTTTTTCCCGTTCTCGGTCATTTATTTCCACGATCAGTAGCAAGGAAAATACCTTAAAGGAATAAGAATGTTAGCGTCATCGGAAACCCCGCTCCTGAGAGAGGAGACCGCTCCTGTGGTTGCTATTATGATCTCGCAGTTGCTGATGCAAACGGGGGAACCTCTCTATTCCCTCTCGGTTCCCTGCGGCTGGGGACTGGGAACTTTCCGCGCCAGAGTCCCCAGCCGGCGCCGCGGGACCGGCAGGGCGGTCCTCGCTCTCACACTCACACTCACTGCGACCGCCGGGGCGCGGGTTCTCTCTCGCCCCGCCCGGCTGCCAGGTGACGCGCCTACTTGACGGCCAGTTCCGCCAATTAGCAGTGGCTCGGGGGGTGGTGCTCCTCGGGGATTGGTTGGCAGAATGAGGGCGCTGCGCAAAAACAGAGAAGCGTTGCGCTCGGAGCTCAGAAACTGCCAGCAGAGATCGCAGGCTCCAGGGCTGAGCCGGAGGAGGGAAAGGCTGGAAGGAAGAGAGACAGCTTAGAGGGAAAGAGGCTTGGGAAGGAAACAGCAGGGAAGAAACTGCTCATCACACCTGCAGAGAGTCAAAGGACTGTGGGAATGAGGACGGAGAGAGACAAGACTGTGGAAGCCAAAAAATACAAATAGAGCGAAAGAGGAAGAAGAAGAAGAAAAAAATGCCCAGAACATTCATCCGGAGAAATGAAGAGAATGAAAGTTTTATGCTGCAGAGCCGTTATATGCTTTTCCGGCACAACATTCTCTCCCTGCTTTTAAGCCCTTTGGCATTTGCCCGCCGTTGACATTAAGAGGCATGTTCAGCGGTGCCGGCAGCATCTCCTCTTCCTTCTCCTCTTCCTCTTCATCCTCCACCTCCTCCTCCTCCTCCTCCTTTCCCTCCTCCTTCGCCTCCCATCAGCAGGAAGACAAACCGAGGACAGTCTTGAAATATCGAAATTTCCTCCTTGGGATTTGCCAGCGTCGCGTTGCGCCAAGACTGTCGGAATAAAGGACGCTGACTATTGTATTATTATTTTATTAATTGGTCAGTGGGAAGATTACAGATGAGGAAAGGGGACGCCTGCCACTCTTCCTGCGCTAAGATTGAAAAATGAGGCTGACCTGGGGGAAGCCCTAAAATGAAGCAAAAAGAATAAGATTTTTAAGGACAGAAAGCCACAGGATCCCCCCCCCCCCCCACGTAGAACACTTTTATTTGCATTTAATTTTTTTTTCTCGTGCCGGTGGGGGAGGTGACCGGCGGGCTGCGGGAAGCTGCTTCCTTCCCCGTTGGAGATGATTGTGCTATTATTTTTTGCCTTGCTCTGGATGGTGGAAGGGGTGTTTTCCCAGCTTCACTACACGGTGCAGGAGGAGCAGGAGCATGGCACTTTCGTGGGTAACATCGCGGAAGATCTGGGCCTGGACATTACAAAACTTTCGGCTCGCAGGTTTCAGACGGTGCCCAACTCTCGGACCCCATACTTGGACCTCAACCTGGAGACCGGGGTGCTGTACGTGAACGAGAAGATCGACCGGGAGCAAATCTGCAAGCAGAGCCCCTCCTGCGTCCTGCACCTGGAGGTGTTCCTGGAGAACCCCTTGGAGCTGTTCCGGGTGGAGATCGAAGTGCTGGACATCAATGACAACCCCCCCTCCTTCCCGGAGCCGGACCTGACCGTGGAGATCTCCGAGAGCGCCACGCCGGGCACCCGCTTCCCCTTGGAGAGCGCCTTCGACCCAGACGTCGGCACCAACTCCCTGCGGGACTACGAGATCACCCCCAACAGCTACTTCTCCCTGGACGTGCAGACCCAGGGGGATGGCAACCGGTTCGCCGAGCTGGTGCTGGAGAAGCCGCTGGACCGGGAGCAGCAGGCGGTGCACCGCTACGTGCTGACCGCGGTGGACGGGGGAGGCGGGGGAGGAGGAGGAGGCGGCGGCGGCGGCGAAGGAGGGGGAGGCGGCGGGGGAGGGGGCCTGCCCCCCCAGCAGCAGCGCACCGGCACGGCCCTACTCACCATCCGAGTACTAGACTCCAACGACAACGTGCCCGCCTTCGACCAGCCCGTCTACACGGTGTCCCTGCCCGAGAACTCGCCGCCGGGCACGCTGGTGCTCCAGCTCAACGCCACCGACCCGGACGAGGGCCAGAACGGCGAGGTCGTGTACTCCTTCAGCAGCCACATCTCCCCCCGGGCGCGGGAGCTCTTCGGGCTGTCCCCGCGCACCGGCCGGCTGGAGGTGAGCGGGGAGCTGGACTACGAGGAGAGCCCGGTGTACCAGGTGTACGTGCAAGCCAAGGACCTGGGCCCCAACGCCGTGCCCGCGCACTGCAAGGTGCTGGTGCGGGTGCTGGACGCGAACGACAACGCGCCGGAGATCAGCTTCAGCACCGTGAAGGAGGCGGTGAGCGAGGGCGCGGCGCCCGGCACGGTGGTGGCTCTGTTCAGCGTGACCGACCGCGACTCGGAGGAGAACGGGCAGGTGCAGTGCGAGCTGCTGGGGGACGTGCCGTTCCGCCTCAAGTCTTCCTTCAAGAATTACTACACCATCGTGACCGAGGCCCCCCTGGACCGCGAGGCGGGGGACTCCTACACCCTGACCGTGGTGGCCCGGGACCGGGGCGAGCCGTCGCTCTCCACCAGCAAGTCGATCCAGGTGCAGGTGTCCGATGTGAACGACAACGCGCCGCGGTTCCACCAGCCGGTCTACGACGTGTATGTGACCGAGAACAACGTGCCGGGCGCCTACATCTACGCCGTGAGCGCCACGGATCGCGACGAGGGCGCCAACGCCCAGCTCGCCTACTCGATCCTCGAGTGCCAGATCCAGGGCATGAGCGTCTTCACCTACGTGTCCATCAACTCCGAGAACGGCTACCTGTACGCCCTGCGCTCCTTCGACTACGAGCAGCTCAAGGACTTCAGCTTCCAGGTGGAAGCGCGGGACGCCGGCAGCCCCCAGGCGCTGGCGGGCAACGCCACCGTCAACATCCTCATCGTGGACCAGAACGACAACGCCCCGGCCATCGTGGCGCCCCTGCCCGGGCGCAACGGGACGCCCGCGCGCGAGGTGCTGCCCCGCTCGGCCGAGCCGGGCTACCTGCTGACTCGAGTGGCCGCGGTGGACGCTGACGACGGGGAGAACGCCCGGCTCACCTACAGCATCGTGCGGGGCAACGAAATGAACCTCTTCCGCATGGACTGGCGCACCGGGGAGCTCCGCACGGCTCGCCGGGTGCCGGCCAAGCGCGACCCCCAGCGGCCTTACGAGCTGGTGATCGAGGTGCGCGACCACGGGCAGCCACCGCTGTCCTCCACCGCCACCCTGGTGGTGCAGCTGGTGGACGGCGCTGTGGAGCCCCAGGGCGGGGGCGGGGGCGGGGGCGGGGGGGCGGGGGAGCACCAGCGCCCCAACCGCTCCGGCGGCGGGGAGACCTCGCTGGACCTCACCCTCATCCTCATCATTGCGCTGGGCTCGGTGTCCTTCATCTTCCTGCTGGCCATGATCGTGCTGGCCGTGCGCTGCCAAAAAGAGAAGAAGCTCAACATCTACACGTGTCTGGCCAGCGATTGCTGCCTCTGCTGCTGCTGTGGCAGCGGGGGCTCGACCTGCTGCGGCCGCCAAGCCCGGGCTCGCAAGAAGAAACTCAGCAAGTCGGACATCATGCTGGTGCAGAGCTCCAACGTAACCAGCAACCCGGCCCAGGTGCCCGTGGAGGAGTCCGGGGGCTTTGGCTCCCATCACCACAACCAGAATTACTGCTACCAGGTCTGCCTGACCCCTGAGTCCGCCAAGACCGACCTGATGTTCCTTAAGCCCTGCAGCCCTTCTAGGAGTACGGACACGGAGCACAACCCCTGCGGGGCCATCGTCACTGGCTACACTGACCAGCAGCCCGACATCATCTCCAACGGAAGCATTTTGTCCAACGAGGTAAGGCTGAAGCGCAAGGACCACCATCTCTCATCTCCTCCATCTGAAAGCCTCCTCTAGCCTGGCCCCTGTTATTCCTGGTGCACTGTGTATTTATTTTTAGGGTATTAGCTTATTTGTATCTCTGTGGGGGGGTGAGGGGGGGGTCACCTCTTCCACCCCTTTGTGTGTAATCTAAACTACGTGTTGTCCCTTATTTTCTGCGCTCCACCCCTCCACGTTTATTTTCATTTCCTACCCTCGGTGCATTGCCACCTTGGACTTGCTTTCTTCCCTCTGGCATCTTGGCTTTAAAATTCCAACCCCCTCTCAGTCCTTCCCCTTCTTAGAAATCTGGGAGCGAAGGGGCAAGTGGGCGGGGACAGGGGGAAATGGGGTGGAGGAACTTACTGGCACTGGCAAAGGTCTTTTCTCTTTGCGTCTGTCTCAGGCCTTAATAAAGTTCATTGTTTTGCCCTGTTTATCGACGATGCTTTCAGTCGCGTGTAAAAGTAAGCTGTAGATTGTCTAACTTTGCACAGTTGTCTAAACTCGAACGCATGTTGTAGTGAACGAGTTATCAGGTTCCTGTCCTCTGAACTCGGGTTGCAGAAAAGCCTTCAGTTCTGTCTGGACAGCATTTACAGACGCTCTTGAAGCCGAAGGCCCACACAGTGTGAATTTGAATGAAGTTGCTTTGGCACAAGCCCCTGTAAGCATAAACTAAACGGAAGGCTTAAACAATTGTTGTCTTAAATATATCTCTTAGCTAATAATCACTTTCTTGCCACTTTTTTTTTTTTTTTGATAAATCACTGCTGTTGGCTTTCTTCATCAAAGGATTTGGCTTGTCAATTCTGATTTATTCTTGAAAGATGGAGAAGTGGCAAAGTTGGAGGGAAGGAAGGAAGGAGGGAGGGAGGGAGGGAGGGAGGGAGGGAGAGGGAGAACAGAGTTGATTCATATAAAAGAAAGTTTGGACCAGAAGAGGTGTATGGGTGGTGGAGGTGGGAGGAGGATGCAGAGGGCCTTTGGAGGGGGAAAGATTTTGGTGGGAGGGAAAGTTATGAACTCCTTTCTTGGCAGGTTATTTTATTTATTTGAGTCTTAGATATTATTAATTGACTTTCATGAATATTTGTACAGCTCATTTGTATCTTAAGCACATTTTGAAAATAAACAACAAAATAATTCCATAAAACATCCAAACTTTTGCTTATTGAGCGTGCTGTTTTTCTTGTGTCAACCAGTATACACCTAAACACTTTTTTAGGCCATTGAAAGAAAGACTACAAAGTATAACTAGGTTGACTCTATTGGAGACAATCGTTTATGAGCCCCAGCTGTGAGGTCATTTGCATTCTCTCCTTAAAAAACGCCCACACATTTAACATTGGCCTTTTACACCTGCATTTTTTTTAACCTTTACTGAAAATCTAGACTGAGGTGTCTTTTCATATCTCCGTGCCCTTTCCCAGCAATTGGGCTGAAATCTTAGGACAACATAGAAATCCATAAAAATGTCCACAATTAAGTTAGAATTAGTTTTCAACCTCAAAAGCAGACTATTAGTTAACCCTTAGCATTCAAAGGCTCTTGATTTATTTATTTTTTTTCTAGACTAAACATCAGAGAGCAGAGCTCAGCTATCTAGTTGACAGACCTCGCCGAGTTAACAGGTATGGACTCATTTTTTACTTCCTAGCTTGGTGTATGGACAATCTACTACCCATTGCAAGTAAGAATTAGGTATAGTATTCAATAATATAATATACAACATACAAAGTATTTCCAATTAAGGCAGGGCATAAATACTAATTAAGTTGGGTTTCCTACTTAACATTAAAATGTGGGTATCTTATATACAAGTGTCTAAATATTTTTGAATATTTTGTCAGTTTTCACCCCTACACTGTTTCTGATAGTCTTCCTAACTGTTCCAGGTATATATACACACCTGCTGTGTAAAATGATATACACATATGCGTAGCCCCAATGGTAGAATTCCTATTGCCTAAGCTTTACATGCCTTAAAGGGCTCAAACTGACTGCTAATGCTCAATTTTAAAGAGTTAGGCTTCAGCTTATGAAAACAAGCTTTATGCAGAAATAAAGCCAACTCAGAGGTCTATGAATCTGCAGCGCCACTGGCGACCATGTGGTGGCAGAAGAATGTTTTGTGTGTAACTTCACCTTTTTTATTCTAATGTTCACATTTTTGTACTTCTAGTTCTGCATTCCAGGAAGCCGACATAGTAAGCTCTAAGGACAGTGGTCATGGAGACAGTGAGCAGGGAGATAGTGATCATGATGCCACCAACCGTGGCCAGTCAGCTGGTAAGTGTGATCAAAGAGCAATCTAAATGCTGGCTTTTATAGTTTAAAAAAAAAATCTAGAAAAGATGATGTCCTAAGTAATTTTTTTTTTTTTTTGGTAAATTTAATGTTGCTACCTCTACAGGAAAGGACTGCGTCATCCTATGTTGATAACTGTATATTCAAAGAGGATTCTAAAAATGCAATGTTCCTTTGGAGAGTTAAAGTTAGAAATTCATTGTGGAATATATTAGAATTTGAAATATTTCCTCCTTATGTAATGTGCTTTAATGAAATTATAATGCATGCAAAAAGCCATAGATCTCTCACCTGGGCCAGTCCCCAGTCTTCAGTCAATTAAGATATTATTAGACTTGTTTGTGGATGAGGTAAGTGAAGATGAATGAAATTGATTGACCTGTACAAGGTCACAGGAGGCTAAGTGGATAACTGGGACTCGAATCCACATTTCTTTCCATACAGTGCATTTTGCACGCCACCAAGTAGTGAATTTGAGAACAGATGGTGATTGAAAGTCATAAATAGGTTGAAAGCAGGATTTCCAACCCTGGGTTCTTAGAGGCTTCAGGACATTAGCAAACATTTGATAGTGTGTATTTCCTGACGTGTGTTAGGTTTCCTTGTATTTTCAACAGGGTCCATGACCTGTCAGAAAGTTGGACGCCATGTATATTTATATGTGGGCTTAATGGTAGTCACTGATTGGGCCGCAATGGAATACATTTATTTTATTTTATTTTATTTTATTTTATATTGCTTTAGTTTTTCCATATGAATTTATTCTTGACATTTTATAGGACCCTGATAACTCTAATTACTAACTCATAAAGGGAACACTTAAGAGAAATAGCATGTGTACTTTAACATAATGAAAATAGTCTCATAAAGTTTGGATTTTCTTTCCCTTTCATTTGCACTTCATCTAAAAGGGTGCTTGTGAATTTTGTTTTCTTTTACTTTTTATTTTCTGATCAAGTTTTGTGTTTATCTGATACATAAGAAAATGGAAAGGCAAGTCAACTTTTGTAACTTCTAAAAACGTCCACCATTGGACCGTCTCTGGGTCAACTTCTTTGGCTTGCGATTTGAGCTTTATTTTGATTAATGATGTAATAAGCATAGAGTGATAGGGTCCTTTCTTCAAGGCAGCGTTGGTCCTCGAGAGCACCCATTCCTCAACACACTTGGTGGACCTCTGAATGGGGCTGAGGCAGTGTGTCAAAGGGCAGTACACGCCCCGCCGTCGCCTGGCAGCAGTGGCCGCTGCCAGCCTAAGACTGGGCTAATGTGTGCTGTGTCTGAGGCTGCCTTAAGCTTGGGAAACACAGGCAGGAGGAGGGGGAAAGGCTGCTCAAGGGCCTCTTTATTTTGCTGCAAGTCATTAATATGCAGACCTAATGAGACCTGAGAACTGCCAAGAATCCCCGGAGGTCCCTGCCCCTTGCAGGCCTTCACGCTAAGTGAACAGAGCATCTATTTAGTGTCTGGGAACCTGACAACAAACCAGATCTTGCCAGAAGTTTATATTGGAGTACAAAGTCCCTTTCATTTTTGGCCTATATATGGCATATGATTTATTGTTATCTTAAGAAGCTATACATTTAGAATCATGCATTCCTATTCTTTTCTCGGAGTGTCTAACTTAACAGTCAGCCTTTTAAAACTTTTAAAACAAAATCTTTAATATGAAAAACTGAGGATCTGCTGAATGCTCCCTGGGATGCATTTTATTCCTTTCCAACTCTACCACTTTGCTTGGTGTGTGTGTGTGTGTGTGTGTGTGTGTGTGTGTGTGTGTGTGTGTGTTTGCTTTTTTTTCCTGTGGCACTCCAACCTCAATAAACATTTCAATTAGTTTAGTCCCTCAGACATAATGAGCTATAATCACCTAACCAAAGAAAGAGAAATGAATAAACATCTGCAAAAAGCACTAAATTTGGAAGGTGGATGGGAATATATTCCTGCCCATGCACCTTCCAGTAGTTGTTTTATTTCATAGGCACTCAGTGTTGCCATTGTGGGGATGTTTCTTTCCATGGTTTGAGATGTCAAAGCATTAAAAGGAAAATGAAAATACTAAACTATGTTCTGAAAAACATTTTTGAAAAGTAAGACAGTTTTTCTTTTTCTTTATCAAAATGGCCAGTTCTCCCCTATCCTTATGTTTTTAAACATGTAAAAGTAGTACAGAATCTACAATCTGTGTATTTCATTAACAGTTTATAGGGCAGCCACTACATACTGGGCACAAGAATAGCTGTTTCAGGATTGGAACTGCACACTTTTATTAAGAAGTAATCGCACCTTTGTGTGCTGAATTGCAGTCCGTTTTAATATGTCTAATTTCATTGTAAGAATGATTTTGAATGTTTTCTTTTTTAAGCATACAATCCTAAATGCAGAGAATTAAAATGCATTTACTTAATGCTTTTTTCCAGTCAAACTGATGTTGTGTATTATAAACCCACATGAAAAAGCTAAAACATTTTCTAAAAGTTAAGCCCATTTCAGGATAACCATTTCATTTCATTGAAAAGCCAGGTATTATCGATCTTCCAATGTTGCAATATTTAGGAAATATTCAAAGCACATGCATTTTCAGGTTTAGGATATGAAAACATTTCATACTAATAAGCAAATCTCTCTTAGCTGGATTTTAAGGGGAAGAGGTCAGATTATCAAGGGGAAATAACTCTGGAAAGATATAGAAATCTGAATTTTCTCCTTTAGCTTGCACTGCATTCCATACTGCATTTCATATACTGTTTGGCTTAGTGCTTCGCCTGTTTAAACTTCCTAACTTCTTCTGTATTCCCACATCCTTTTTCTATGTTAACATTATGTTATAGGCACTTATTTAGATATGCCTTCTATTTATTCTTCTATGAATAGTTTTCCTTTTTTGTTCTCCCCTCCCCCCACTTGTCCTCTTTCTAAGCCATTTGAAGTCACCAATTTTGTTCATAGAAGGGCTTTAAATACGGAGGCAGCTGCACAGAGAATCACATAAGCTTTTTCAGTTTCCCACTGCACCTGGATCCTGTGTAAAATTCGTCAGATTGACCACTGCTCTGTGGAACTTTTTTTCCTATAGCCTTGTCAAGGTGCTTTCCATGTCATTTTTGGTGCACTATTGATGTATTGGTCAGATATGGCAAAAGTCCAAGGAGATGTGGTAAATGCATGCATAAATCATCACAAGAAGCAAAACTGATTAATCACAGCTGAAGTAGCCAAAGAAAGTCAAGGTGGATTTTAAAAGATATATATTTTCAATGTTGTTTATTTTATCATTAGATTAAAAGATAGGCTTTTTTTTTTTCTCATTTAGAATACTGGTACAACATTTTTTGTTGCATATCCTTAGACATTTTCATATTATTGGGAGTACAACTAAGGAGATCTATTAAGTTGTAAGAAGTTGCTTTTTAATTTAAAATACAATGTGCATAATACTAGAATTAAGTATGAATTTATTTTTCATAATTGTGGCTTCTGAAAATATATATTGAAGAGGAGAACCCTAATAAGTGATTCTGTTAATGTTACCTTAAAATGTCAAATTGCTCTTAATTTTTTTCAGTTACAAGGGAACTTAGCATCTAAATGTATTTATTTCTTAACTAATTATTATGAGATTGATACATAATACATGGTCAAATTTTGACTATACATTTTTAAAAAATGATTTGAATTATCAATATAAACTAGTAGGTAAATTATATCATAAACTGTATTAATATCAATAAGAGAATCCTTGAATTACCATAAATGTAAATTTCCCTTTCCAAAAACTCTAAGAATTTAGAGACTGGCAAAGTTTTTGGCTTTATAAATAAATTGAATTACGCCATTGTTTGCAAAAACTCACTAAGGTTTGTGGTGAATGTCTGAGCTACAAAGATTTGTAATTAGAAAAATACATGACAAAATATTGAGAGAAAGTGGAAAAAAATATAAACATTTAAAAAAAATAGGTAGAGAAAAACTATGATAGCCATGTTTTGAACTTTATGTTTGAACTATGTTGATAAATATCTGCCTCCGAACCACATTATCCTAATAATTATAGCAATTTCTATGGTTATAATTAATATCTCTCAGTTTCCAGTGTTATGTGGTCAAAGCAAGACTAGAAATTTCCTCAAAAAATTTAAGTGTTGATTTTCTTTAAAATTAACTTATCATGTTTGAAAATAATAAACATCTTTTATGAAGGTTTGGTGCATGAGAAATGCACACATAGTTTTATATTGTTACATTCATCAGGAAACAGTACAAGTTAAATACAAATATATCATCTTTGAAATTATAATTTGTTCTCAGTGGTACTATCACAGTCTCCAACAATAAGGGACAAATTATTTGCCAGTCATAAAAGACATATTTTAAAATTTGTCTAAATATATCTGTGCATAACAGGCAGTCTATCACATCAGCTGTTATGCCTTGTAGAACAGATTATTCCTGAGAAGTGAAAATAAATAAGTAGGAGAAGATTTGCAAGTAAATATATATAGAAAGAGATTTCTTAGAAACTACCATACCTTCAAAACTGAGGCTTGTTCTGCACTTTTCTGCTATACAAATCCTATAGGTACTACAGTAAGAGCATTTGAATGAGGACAAAAACAAAAAAAATCAAGTTAAATTTACTTTCCCTTGGGACTTCAATTAGAGCCATTAAAAAATTCCCCAAGCAATGTGAATGTTAATATGTCATTTTACTATGTCACATGGTAAAATACCAGGCATTCCTGTGCATCATGTAGTCATTTATCCCAATAAACTTAAATATACCTCTGCCTACTTGGTCATTAAAATAATATTTAATAGAGCTAGTGATAAATGAAAAAAGACAAAATAATGTTAGGCTTTCAATGGCTCCCTAAGATGAGGACTGGTTATGAAAAAATGTTGCTTTCAAACTATATATAAAAAAGAAAGAAAAAATTCATTTTCAATAAATATTTTTATTCGTTATTTTAAATTTATTGATGTACTATTTGTGTTATTAAAATTATGGCATTTTCCTTATAAGAAATGTGTACACTTGCTTTACCAGTAAAACTGGTAAAACATATTCGTGTATAATTTGTGACACCTTATCTTTCAGTCTAGTTATAGAAAGCTGTGTGTTATTAGTATGGTAATTCTATTTGAAAGGATTAGTTCACAAATTTCTCAAGAACATTATCCACAGGTGTGTTTGTTTTTTTTTCTTCAGTCAAGTAAGATTCTTTCAACAAAAAACTTTATCTTATTCCACCACTGTTCTTTTTATTCATATGTTGTATTATCTGTACAGGTTCTCAACTCATGAAAACTTTATTAGATCATCTTAGGGACTTTTAACTAGCCTTTAATATTTACAAGAGGCAGAACAGCATACACTTCAAGAGAACAAAATGGGCACAGTTGAGTATTAACTACCCATAAAAACAAGTTCTACTAAAAGTACCTCCTAATATAATCATCTGCATAATGATGTTGAGAAACCAGTTTATTCAAATTTCTCTGTGTAAGATTATTACTAGTATATGCATAATTATAGGAAAACTTGGCTCCAGGCCCTCAAAATATGTGAAAGATTATTAATAGTCTTGTCATATATTTAAAATGGTATTTTCAGTCACGTGATGAAAAATTGTATTAATTCTAAATTTTGCAATAGGTATCCATCTTGATCAGGATCCAATAGTACAATTCTATCTTAATATTTGAATAATTCCATCAGCTTCGAATTCCATATAACCTGAATTTATTTTTAAAAATAAATAATTGCTGATAATAATTTTAGTCTTAATGTTAGTTCCATCTATTACAAATAAAGCCCCCCTCACCATGCACATTATTAATAGGGAGCATTTATATAAGTATAGTATGTCAAAATACAAATCTCTCTGCTTCTCTAGCTTCCACCTACCTGGTATATCAATGCATCAGAGACATCCTTTTCCCTCATCTCTTTTTCTTTCTATGTAGCTGCTTGCAAAATAGGATTAAAAAACTGACCTCTGATGTCTAGGGAAACACTGACGTGTCTTACATGTGGACCTTATCCTGGCTTCAGCTCACGTTTCTGTTCCTCAACAGTTCACTGATCAGTAATTTATTTGCAGGCTTATGCACAATAACTGTCAATGGAATGTTATAATCGAAGCTAGACTTTGCATTATGTTTAATTTAAATTTAAAAGGTCATTGTAAAGTGAGAATCATATGTGATAAGAAGCTTGGTGTTATTTCCTTCAACATAGTTTATGTAATCAATTAATTTTAATTCATGGATAACCTATAGGGTTAGTAATTTTGCAAAATTAATTCTCTTTATTTTATATATACAGATGTTAACATATACATGCAAACAAATAAATAAGTTTGTGACAGAATCCCATCAGGAATTTAAAACTTAAACTTGCTCAAAAACTCAAATCACTTATGATGTTTATGAAAGAAACAATCAAGTATGTTCATTAAATAAATATTACTCTGTTGGTTAAACAAACAAGAAAAATCCCATGCAGACCAGACATGCATTTGAGTTTCTTACATACAGACCAATCCTACTTTGGTTATTTCAAATTGACCGTGTTTAAAGACATATTCAATAAATGTGTTACTATGTTTAGAAAAACATTAAAATGCTATCTTGGTTTATGACTTGTTTTTCTACATTAGTGCTAAATATACAAATGAATATCAAATAGTATTCTATAGTGCTCAAAATCATTATGCTTTATTTAAGAAACTGAATGAGTTTTCTCGAGCCATAATCAGATAATGTGTAATAGTCTTGTCAACCTATGGGACACAATGAAACTTGAAATTGACATTTGAAATCTTGATACAGCAAATCCTCACTTAACATCACTGATAGTTTCTGTGAAATGACTTATAATAAACCAGTTAGAGCATAGGCCAATTGGTAAGAAAAAATAAAATGGTTAAGTTCCTATGACATCTCATTGACATTACAATGAAATGATGAGACATTATTCGAGGACCTGCTGTATTCTAGGATTAGTAAGCAAACTGTGCATTGGCAAGGACCAGATTTTTCCAATATAGACCAAGTAATAAGGTACTTGTCAATAGTATCTGCAGTTGACTCCCATTGCACTTGGTTACCTTGGTTTCACTAATTACAGTCATTTGTTCTGAATTTGTCTAAGTTGGTAAATGATAAGTGGTTTGTAGTAACATGGGCTACTGGAGTGTCATGGAGAATTACCTTTTAGGAAGTAATTTCCTGGGAACCTAGGGAAGCATGTTCTTGGCCACTTGTGAAATCTTATCTCATTCTTGTTATTTACTGCTTTATCAATATGCATGCCAGTTTTCTGTTGAATTTCACTTTTTGTTTCATGTTCAGATTTCAAAAGCTAAATATCAACTTTCGTGCTTTGCACATATTTTTTTCCAATTTTACTTCTAAGAAAAAAAAAAAGTCAGATGATTTATCATCATGAGAGATTGTGGATTATGAAAACTTAACACAATTTTTTTTTTCTGTTATGAACTTCACCAGAGATTTTTTTAAAGTACTCCTTCTCTTTCTACTCACCATTTCCAAATTATTTTTAAAAATTTAGAGCCACTGTTTTTCCCCCAATACCGTGAGCAGTTTAGAAACATCTATCCCAGACACCTCTTTGCCCAAAGCCTTATCCTTAACAAAGTAATTCAAAGAGATTGTGGGCGGCTCTTAGGTGAAGACAGGAACATTGTGAAGACCGGACGTCACTCTGGGTGCTGCCTGTGATCTTTCAGGGCTGTGCCGCGGGCCATGTGGGTGACGCCTACATCTGCAGTGTCTCTTTTTCCTGCTCCCAGGTATGGATCTGTTCTCCAACTGCACCGAGGAATGTAAAGCCCTGGGCCACTCGGATCGGTGCTGGATGCCTTCTTTCGTCCCTTCGGATGGACGCCAGGCTGCCGATTATCGCAGCAACCTGCACGTCCCTGGCATGGACTCTGTTCCAGACACCGAGGTGTTTGAAACTCCGGAGGCGCAGCCTGCGGCAGAGCGGTCCTTCTCCACCTTCGGCAAAGAGAAGGCCCTTCACAGCACGCTGGAGAGGAAGGAGCTGGACGGACTGCTGTCTAGTACACGAGCGCCTTACAAACCACCCTATTTGAGTAAGTATTCCGTAAAAGGCTGTATCAAGCTGTTCCCTTTGCGGGAAGAAAGTTCAACACGTCATGCTTCTTAGTAAACCTAGAGGCGTTCAGATGGTCTTCAGAAACAAGGAGAACAGTGACTGCTGGACGCAGGCAGCACTTTACTGTGGAAAAACGAATTCCTGAACAGGCAGGCAGGTTTCTGGGCTAGGACATGGTTGTTGACAACCATCAAAGGCAATACTTTGGATGTTGTTGGAAACATTCTTCAACTGCTCTTCGTAGTTCCTTGGAATATTCCTCTCTTGCTTGCTTGGTTTCCATGCTGTTTGAAGGGCTTAATCCAGGTAGAAAGACATCTCTTAACACTTGAGGCTCTGAGGGATCTTATTTCTATGGATGTCAGCAGTATTGCTTAATCGCCCTTTACCACAGTAGCATCGAACACATCACCCTAAATTCAGAAATCAGTGCAGCCTTTACTTTGACCATTCAGCATGGGTGAGGAAGTAATATGTTGGTGTGGATTCAAGTCTGATTCAAACCAGAGGCACTGTGTGATGAGAACATATCAATATAGCAATATTCTTCATTTATTTGAAATAATAGATTCTTCTAACATTGAAACTTAGATAATTTCACTCATCTCTTTCAATTTTGGGACCATATTCCCTAAGTGGGTTATTTTATACAACCACTGTGAAAAATAAAACTGCTTTGAGATTCTCTGTAGTTTATTTCCTTTGAGGATCTAAGAAATGAAATTATACTATTTATTGTCTACTACACAGGAATCTTTTAGTTAGTGGATAATTGCTACTGATAACTCAATATTTTGGTCAAACCATGTGAACTAATATTTCATGAGGATGCAATTCATAACAAGTCAATCAAAAGATGACGTTTATCGTGTATAGCAAATCCATCATACATGATGTTTTCTTACTTTCATTGTCTAGTACAAAAATAAATAAATAAATCCTGGAACCATAAGCTAAAAATGAAAGATGAGATAGATTGCAGATGTAGCATTACTTTTATTACTTATGAAATGGGAGGAAAAAAAGAAAAAGTACTTAAAGGTAGAAGAACACTTATGTTAGTCGTTATGAATATAAATGTGAAAGGCATGGATTGGATGCACCGAGGACCTGGCTACTATTCTGGCCGTTGATAATAAGAATACACAAGTGTCATATAAGTAAACATCTGCCATTGAATACATACATTGTGATGGCAACAAAGGTCAAATGTTGTTTAATGAAGGATCATGTTCAGCTTTTCAAATTATTTAGAAATGCAATTGCCCTAATATGATATAGCGATTTAGGATTTCAGAACCAAAGAATTGTGCCTCCCTATAAATAATTGATAACTGTTTTGATTTATTTTTAAAGTTATAAAATACAAGGAAAACACAAATACTTAAATATTGAAACAGCTAATCTAATAATGAAGATGCAATTTAAATGCTAAAGTACTAAAGTTTAACTCACATATCTACACACACTAGTGATTTAAAGTAGCCTAAAATTAAATTTTAACAAGGGAGGACTATTATGCAGTCTTTGCCCCTCAAAATGAATTCTGGATTTTAAATTTTGTTACCAAAAAACAAGCTTTTCCAAATTTTAAACAATATATTCTCAATTTAAATTAATAATACACATTATAGAGATACATTATCAATGATTTCAACATAAAAGGTCAAAGAGCATATGATTCATAGTAATTCAAATTTGTATTTCTAAACAAATGCATATATTTACTGTTGCTATATATCAATTGGTAAGTCTGCATCAAATATAGTGAAAAAATTGATTCTCCTTCTTTTGTTCTTAGTGAGTAAGGATTTTAAAGTTTTACATTCAGAAGTGAAAATTTAAGCATTTACAAATGTCTTTCTCCACTGACTAGTTTTTCTTTTTAATTTCAAGTTTCACAGTAACAATTTTATTAATGCAAATGTTAATGCTGCTTATATTTTAATGAAAATTTCTCTAATTCCTAAGAATCTAGTGTTTTCGTTTAGAAATCTAATTTTAGGGATTATGAAATATGTTAACTGTTATGCGTGTTGCTAGAAATCAATGAATGTGTCTATTATATTATCAAGAAAATTGCATTTGTTTGCATATTATCCAAATATGTATTAGAATAAACTAGTTTTCAATAACAATTTATTTTTCTGTTTAGCCAGCTCACATTATTCAAAATTTAGGGGATAGGATGAATTGTTACCTCGATGAAAAATAAGTAAAACAATAGCTATTTTGTTCTTACTTATATTGTCCTTAGTTCTTCATATAATTTTAATTGTGTCTGAATATTTTTAAAACTTCTAGTGTTTCATGTCATCTTAGACTCACACAATTATCTTTAAAATTACATCATGGCTCTGATTTAACAGGCATAATCAATTTTAACCTAATAATGCAAACTATAACCCAAAACCATTCCTGATCATTTTGCCCTCCAAATTCACATGATAATAGTTGTTAAAAGATGTATCATTTATCACTGGCAATGGAAATATCCTGATCTTCTAAATTGAAAAGCACATCCCTTATGTAATTACAGAATCTAAAAATTGACTCTAATTATTTCTTTTAATGAGAATGTTTAAATAATTATTGAGGTAGCAGTTTTTTCTTTTGCTAAACTTGCATTTAGTTTTATAATGAACATTATGTACATTTTGATGTTCAGAGCAGTAGCTGTATACTTAGTTAAAGCTCTAAAAATAGCTCAATGAGGCTACCGCTGTCATTTATGAAATGATGACAGGAAAATAGTGACATGCTTAATAATACAAATGATATCGTTGTTTATACCCAAGAACTTTCCATTTCTATACCTCTGATTGCTAAGGTTAAAATTGAAAATGGCAAGAAACCAATTTTTACACAAAAGTACGCGTTAAAAAATTGTATTTTGTGTTTATAACAGCATACCTAAATACAGTCTCATGTTTCCTTTTGTTTAAAGAAAAGATTCATGAGCGTATACACGATGCATTTAATGAAAAAGAATCTATTTAAGCAGGAGTAATTTTGAAAACACATCTCTAAATACTTGCTCCTTAGTCATGAGCACTTTATGAACATGCTCTTATTTTTGTTACAATGTCATCATTTGCTAATACTCTGATAAGGACCAAAGTGACACACTTAAAAATTAAGAAAAGAAATTTAAACATGTAGAATATATTTATCATGAAATAAAGTCTACACAGTGTTTAGATTTATCTTAAAATGTTAATGAATTTTAGCTTAACCTCACCTTAAATTTTTATTAGAGTAATAAAAATTCTTAAATCTTACTTTAACTTGTTTTCAGAAGATATCTTTTTTTTAGCTGTCTCCTGTGATACCTCATGATGTTCCTTCTACTTGACTGTATGCTTTTTTTTTTTACATCCTCAGCATTTAAAAAAAAATTATATTGTTGAAAGTATTATAGAAGTCCTTCTTTTTCCCCATTGATCCCTAACCAGCACCCATGGTTAGTCTCTGAGGTTTAAAAATAACCTATATTTATGATGATGAATTGAAGAATTAGAATTATAGGCATCTTTAAAAACTAACGTAGTCTTTCAAATGACACAATAAGTTATACATAAAACAATCTGGATTGTCACAGCAAATAAGAACAAAAATAATTTAAGAATATAATTGGTAAAAGTTATTAATATAACTTAGAAAAACCCAATAGTTAAAACATCTTTAATATTATTTTTCAATCATTCTTGCTTATAATTTTGTCTTCACATTTTGATCAGATCTGGTAAGATTTTTGTCAGTAAATAAACATGTCTTTCAGTAAATAATCATCCTAAACAATACAGAAGTAATGGTATAAGTATTAGAAAAATTGTTGATTTTTTTGTCAATAAACAGTCCCTAAGAATTGAAAAATTGAAGACAATCATAAGATAAATAATCAAAGAAATTTTATCTAAAATATATTTGTGAAAATCTTTCATTTATTAAAATCATACAACAATAGATTATAAAGAATAAAGTGAGAAAAAATACATTGACATACTAATTTTCAATATTCTAAATCCATGACATTTCCTGCCTTCAAAGCATGCCACATTTAGACTAGTCCATATGTGCTGAAATATCCTGCGAGCTGCTTCCTGACCTCACTTTAGTTTTGCCTGCTTTTGAGCCTTTTTGAAATTTCAATGCTACTCATCCATGTCATAACGTAAGAAAAGATGTCGGAACTTCAAAACATTGCCTTTAAAATATTGCTGACATTTTACCTAGACTTTGTTTTTAGTAAACCTCCCATTGGGAAATTTATTTGGGGCATCTATACTAATTCCACGGAGCACTTGAAGTTGTTATTTGATTGGAATTGTAGAGCATGTTTTGTTTAGTCACATCTCTTCCGATCCCTTCATGACTTCAGGCTGCCTTCTGTACGTTTTCATGATTTTTTGAACTCAATAGTGTGGCAAGAACATATATAGAATTGAAAATAAAATGTCTTATTGATACACATTATCGTCATATTTACATACTCTTTTGTAGTGTTTTCTCTGAGATTTGTATATTCCTCTAATGTCATAAAGATAATCCACTTTATCAAATATTAAAGTCCACAAATGCATATTTTTATATATGACCTTTTCAACATTTCTGTCTCATAGACCCATACATCACTAAATGGATGGACACCTTTTTTGAATTTTTGTCCTTTTCCAGCAGATATGTTTATTGCTGTTCACTTTTTTTTCAAGTTGTGCTACTTTTTTTATAATTACCTATTTCTGATATTTTTGTACTCTCTTCTTTATAAGTATATATCTAGATTCATAAACAACTGATTTTCTCACTTTTTTAGTGTATCTCATTGTGACAAATCTTTGGTCTTTGAATAACACCAGTCTTTATATTTTTCCATTGAATTCCTTTTCTCATGAATTAACAATCTCTCATAATCAACATCATTTGCTCTCCTCACCTCTGTGAGCAAGAATAAATGATAATTCAAGATAAAAAAAGTATCCAACCCCAATTTATATTATCTATGTATCTACTGTTTAATTTAATGATCACTGAATTTTATGATAGTTTACTTTTTTGAAATAGTTCATCTATTCACATTTCATATAATTACTCCAGTAACTGATGCAGCAGCTGACTGGAACCTCCCCATAACTTTAGATAAATGAGACATAGTGTTACTTCATTTCTTACTCATTAGGTGTTGGTTAATGATTTATCTCAACTAGTATGATTTAAAGTGAAAGCTATAAAAGTCTTTTGTAAGGTATAAATGTGAAACAGAGAACTTTGCCCTTCTGGCAATGTCTGTAGGCAACATGTTTTTTACTTATTCAGACATCAGTGCTTTTGTGACATCACTTCACTAAAAATGTGTACCTTTGGGTACATTAGAACTAGTAGTAATCAATACTTTTTTGGGGTATTGAGACTGATTACCCAGTTATATATATTATAAGTGCTAAATAATTATCGCTGAGAAATGAATGAATGGATAAATAAATGAGTGTTTTTAAAGTACCCCAAATTTCTTTAATGCTGTCCTCACACTTTCCTTGACACACACACTTTTTGATATGTCAAGGGAAACTTTCTTTTTTTCTTCAAATTACAACATGTTTTAAATTAGTTGTATTTCTCTCTAGCTAATACCTACATTATTTTGTGAGAGGAAGTAGAATTTGAATTCATTTGAAATATTAAAATGCACCTAACTAGGGTATTTGGTAAAATATGAAGTTAATATGAAGTTTTTTAATACTTTGAGATTTTAAATTTCATTTGATTGGTTCTAAGAACTTATTTTATATCCTAAGAAAGTGTTAAATTTGTTTTGTATTTATTGACATTCCTAGAATTGTAACTAATTCCTTTCTTACAGGGTCTGTGAGACAATCTTTTTTTTTTAACATATTTTATTTACTAGGAGCCTTCCTATTTTAGCTCCCATTTTTCATTAAACCAATAATTATATACTTTCCCCTGAATTAGCCACTTATTTTTTTATTTAATCCCCATGCAGGAGTTATTTATTTGCATATTCCTAGTTACATTATTGAGTTTTCATTGAGATACTTACAGTTAAACAAACTATTGTACATTTTTTAAGGGAATGTAGAGAAGACCATTGATAAAGGTAATTTATATCTGTAATCACTAGTTTACACTCCTTGGTATGTGAGTCTTCACCTATTATTTAATGTAGTTTATTTATACATACTTTGCATATTTTTGAGTTAACATTTCACATATTAATTATATACCTCATTTTATATTACAGATCATTTCCATCCTCTTTCTTATTTTGCACATTGGAAATAACTTCATTTAAGCATTTGTCCATCATGTGAGCCTAACAAAGGAAGATTAGCAATTAAAATATAAATAGAATTATTCACTGAAAAGGAATATTTACTTGGGAATTTTTCCTGCCTCATCAAACTGAAGATTTATGAGTCTAAATTCATTAAGTTATAAAGATATTGTAAATAGTCTGGAGTATAAAGATTCAATTGCTTATAAATATCATTAAACATTATTTAATACTCAATGTGCCAGACTTTTTTTGAATGAGTATGCGTCTTCTGAAATTATTTTAATAGAAATTAGATGGTGTCATTTAGACAAGATAACTTGGAAACTGCTTTGGTCTGCGAGGTTCAAGATTGAATAATACCACTGAATAAAGACTAACCTCAGCATAATGAGTCAATTAAATGTTTCCCAAAATATAATAAAAACCAGGTTAAGTTTTATATGAATGTCCAATAAGAACCTCTAATTGGTGATCCCTAATTATCTACATCAGTTTACATGGGGAGAATAGAGGGGATTTGAAAAGAAAAAATCCCCAAATGTAATTACATACACATGGATAAAGATACAAACAAATGGTAAACTAGAAATTTTGTGAATAAAAATCACAGGTTTGTTTCTGATTCTATAATTGGTACATTACATTTGACATTATATCACTTTATATTTATATATTATGCCTAGACGCATAACTGTATGTTTTGTCCTAGAAATACATTTTTAACTCCAAGAATTGAAAAGATTATATATGAACTTCATTTCAATAAAACTTCTATAATCTGTACAACAGACTTTTCTAAATTACCAATGACAGCTTTTGAGTCATTGAGTTCAACAAGTGTTTATGTTTTCTGCATTCTATTTTTATGATTCCATCACATGCACATTTGCACATATTTGCATCCTGTATACAGGCATTCTATTTTTAATTTAATTATATCTATTCATTAACAGAGAAAGACAATGATTATGTTTACCACAAGAGTGAATTTATTTAACTAGAGAAAGACAATGATTATGTTTACCACAAGAGTGAATTTATTTAACTAGAGAAAGACAATGATTATGTTTACCACAAGAGTGAGTTTATTTAACTAATAGCTATTTCATTATCTGAAGCTGTTAACATGACAATATGGTGCTTGATGATAAACAGATAAGAGATAGAATTTTTGTCTGCTCCTTTAATTTTTAAGGTACTGGTTGAATATTTGAGGACCAGTTAATAATATATAGGTAGCAAAATTAGCCATGACACTTCGGAAGAAATAGAGGTTTAGTTCCAGCGTTTATGTATTATGAGGAAGACATTATTTTTACTACTTGTAAAAATGTTGCGATCATTAGGGCTTTCTCCTTTCAATGTTGGTATTAGCCAAAATTCTGTACTAGATCCCAATATTATAGGTAATATTGTTGGCTATATCATGGTATATTATATACATACTAGAAATATGACTTCAGTTTGTTATCAAGTCTACTAATTATATTGCAGCTGAAAATTAGATAATGACTACATTATTTAATAAAAAGCATATTTGCAAATGTTTTTGTCAAAAATTTTAAGCACATGTTTTAGAAAAGAAAAGACCTAAACATAGAAGTAATACATTAATCAAATCAATATCAAACATATATTTCCTGGATTAAATTTTAAATCACCCCAATTAAAGAAATAGCCAAAGTTGAGGAGTTCTCATATCATATTAAACATATCATTGGGTTTTGACTCAAAGTGCAGCACATAGTAGAAAGAAAATATTGAGTCGACAATGGCAACAGTAGATAAAGTGAATATAATAGGTTGTTTTGATGATGTATGTCAGACAAAATATTTCACATGTAGTTTTAATCAAAATGGCGGTAGGAATAGGTAGGAGAGTAAATGTTACAGTTTGACAGTTGCTATTATTTTATTCTTAGAAAATGTATAGAAAACTTGGAGACTGACCTTTAAAATTGGTATAAAATTCTTGCCCTGGCCAGTGTGATTCGGTTAGTTGGGCATGATTCCGGGCACTGAAAGGTGAAAGGTGACCAGTTGGATTCCAGGTCAGGGCACGTGCCCTGGTTTCAGGCTACATCCCCAGTAGGGAGTGTGCATGAGGCAGCTCTCACATTGATCTTTCTCCCTGTCTTTTCCTCTCTCTCTGAAAGTGAATAAAAATATTTTTAAAAATAAAAAACAAAATAAAATTAGTATAAAATTCGTGTACCTTTTTTTCACTATTAATAAACCTAATACCAGAACTAATCCCTTTGCAAGTCACAAATAGTGCTGTTTTAAGGTTTATTTGCCCCAGAATTAATTACTCGTCAGATGATTATATTGACACCATGAAACCTAGATATGTTTTGGTAGATATATCTTGATTTATCTCAACTTTTTTTATTAGAACAATGACAATAGAGAACAACATTAGAATGATATTTAGTTCTAAATTATACTTTTTAAAGATTTTGAAAATAATTGAAAAATTTAAGTATATACAAAACACAGAGAATAAACTCTCCATTTTCTCCAGTTTAAACAATGATCCATTCTTTGCCAAATTTGTTTCATCCAAACGCTAACACAACTCCCCCTTCACTGAGATTTTTAAAGTAAATTCAGAGATCCTACTGTTTAATTATTAATATTTCAGCATATGCTTATTAAAGATAAAGTTTATTTTAGCATAACCACAATAACAATACTCTTCTTAATTTTTTCTATCCTTGTTATTCACATTACCACAGTTTTCTCATAAATATTATTTATATTTACAGTTAAGTTGTTGACTCATGATTAAAATAAGGTTCATAGATAGCAATTAACTTTTATTTTTAAACTTTTTATTAAAGAACACTACATATGTAGAAAAAGACAAAAATCATAGATGCATAACTCAATAAATTTTCACAAAATGAGAATGCCTGAATAATCACTGACCAAAATATTAACAAGGCACTATGTTCAGTAGCCTCAACAGGACTAAGTATCTCATTAAGCCCAGAATTTCATCCCCTTCTACTTGGCTACTACTACCCAAGCAATTACCACTATTCTGGCCTCTAACCAAAAATAGTTTTTTGGGGGGTTTTAAAATTTATATAATTTGACTAAATGAAATGGTGAGTATAGTTGAGTCTCATTAAATTTTATTAGCCATTTATTCTCTCTGGTAATATAAGGAAGCAGTTAGCATATATACCAGCATATAAATTAAAAAGACAATTCAGCTCAGATGAGTTCTCCTTGGATCTAATTTTTCTTATTATCTTTGGAGTTCTCAAGTCTAGTCTTTTAGAAATGTTTGCTACTCGTCTTTATATCTTACTGTTTGAAACATAATATGATATTTAGTGCTATTTTATAGAAACAAATATTTCAATATGTTAACTTGAATACCAGATTATAACAAAAGTGTAGAGAAATTCAAATGCCTGTATTTCACATTTCTTTCAGCCTAGATTAGAGGATTGTGAGAAATTGGAGACTATGATGTTTAAAAGAGATGGAATACAGTAAAGAGATTAACATTTTGGGAAAGAGCTTATCTGAAGAGAGTTTAAAAAAAATCGAGAAAGTGAAAATTGAGAGGAAAGGGGAAGGGGACATAAAACATGTTAAGTGGTTAAACAAATACTACACAAGTGAGAGAGTGATCAATCTGTCTTTATTGAGAGCAAAGAAAAGAGAAAATGGATCTATATTGCATCCTGAGAGATTGAAAGTACACATTACAGAAAATGTACTGCCCCCAGCATTGGCATTTGCTCCTGAGAGATGAGGAAACACTTCACCTAGTTTGTAACTTTACAAACTAGGAACATACACCTGTGCCCTGTGATGTGGAGGAATAGCACTTATTAGCCCTGTGATGTATTTCTCTCAGGACGCTCTTCCCAAAACTGGGGCTGCTAACGGAGTGAGGCTTAATTTTACCGGAGGACAAAGGAAAGGCAATTAAGAAAGCCTTGTGGGATTTTTAAAATTAATTAATTAATTTAATAGTTTGCAATCAAACATTTTTGTATTAGTTTCAAGATGTACATCACAGCGGACAGGCATCCATATAGGTTACAAATGATCCCTCCCATAATTTAAGAGCCCATCTGGCACCATAGATGGTTGTTACAGCATTGTTAACTATATTCCCCTATGCTGTGGGTCACATTCTGCAAGCCTATTTTGTAACTAACAATTAGTATTTCTTAATCCCACCACCAAGAAAGCCTTGGTTTTTATATATTTCCTTTCCTTCCTGTTTCTATGTGGATGACTTATCTTTCCTACTTTGGAATTTTGAAAATTAAAAAATTTGGTTTCTTAAACTCTTTTTCCCCTTCACACCTTGAATTGCTAAGGATGATAAATGTCCAGGAACACAAATGAAGAAATTGTAGTTTTAGAAGAAACTTGGGGAAATGTGTAGAGTGCAAAAGCTGGGTATGAAATTGCTTATTGCATGTATAAGTAACAGATTTTGTCTATTAAAAGCATAGATTACAACTTGAAGGTGTAAGACTTCTAATCCATGATAACATTTATAAAAGAAAGACAGATGATTATAGATTTAAAAAGTGTAATTTTATTTGTTAAGTATTGCATCGTCCTTTTACTATGTTGGTTTATTTCTCTTATAATAAGAATTTTCTCCTTCTGTTATTATATAATCCTCTGTGGAATTTTAAGGAAAATTTTTGGTTCTTCTCAGATACTGTGAAATGGCTCACAATTAAGCAAAAATGAAACGGCCATCATTAATAATTCAAGGTCAATCTGCTTACTCTCCTTAAGCCTAAAAGTAATACATGCTTTCTTAATTATTTTGGAGGATATAATAAGCAGGATATATGATTATTATGTTTTGGTTGAAAGTTTGGAGAGTAAATTAAAATGTAGTTAGTATTAACTTGGTAATGTGGAACTTTAAATTAATCGCACAGCTAAAAATATAACAAAAGGGAAAATAATTGTTAGCTAACCATTAATGCTAAATTTAATAATAATAGTATTATACTACTGAGTGCCCATTTTATAGGCATGAGAAGATGAAATAAGACATAACCAATTTCATAAAACACAACCAGTGTTACAAAGTGATAGTTATTCTTGTCATTCAAGGACCATGAAATAAGCCCTGTGAATTTCAGGCTATAGTAAATAATTTTAGAATTAGATACATTAATATTTTTATTATGTAAATATATCTAATTTCATATAGGCAAAGGGGTTGTTTAGTATTAGACAACATAGTGCATTCTAACTTTTAGAACCTGAATTAAGCTAAGGGTTTGGAAAATTTATATTTTCAAGTTATGTTTAATCTATATTATGGAATGGTGTGGAGATAATTATTTCTCAAATTATAACAGCAAAATATTGTTTCTTTTTTTATTTTTTTGATTCCTAATTTGCACTCAGGAATGAGGTAGCATATTTTAATTCCATAAAAATCTATCATTATCGTGCATTTACAGTATTAATATAGAAGTATATTTTAAAATGTTTAACTACAACTAAATTGTTTAAGTGACTCAAAAAATATGGTCTATGATTGAAATTACTAGGAAAGGTAATTTTTTAAAACTGCAGGCTTACATTAGAATTTTCTTTAGGAAATACCTGACATTGAAAAATTTACTTTTCATCTCTCACTTAAGCTTGAGCTTGAGTTCTGGAACATAATCTTTGGGAGCTTAAATTGTTTGCTTTGTAGGAATTTTTCACAGAAATTATGTTTCTATGATACCTATAAAATGTGTGCTAATATATCTATTATGAAGGAACATTATTTGGGCTTTAAATAAAAACACTTAAGGTAGTTTACAAAGGGCATATTTTATTGCTTAAAAGTTAATTTTAAGGTCTTTTTCAATCTTTAAAGGTAACATTTCAGTAACTTTCTAATTTCAGAGGGATATCAATAGGTTCTATTACTCGTAGTACTAATGTTTATTGCAAAGCATAGTAATTCAGAACTGAAAGTTTTTAACCAGCTGCCTTCGGTTGTTAAAAACTACTGACAGTGTGATCCATATTAAAGTATACTCATCGTTGAGCATGCACAGTGGTCTCAGGGTTGTTTGCCCTAGAACTTGGTTATGTAATTGTTCTCAAGGCTTACTGGATAGGGAAATGATCATGGCTCATGAACTCATCACAGGCTGACGTGAAAATAGGATCACTGTCCCTCAGGAGCATCAAAATGCTCCTGGGAGAAATCCACCGGAAAATGAGAAATACTGGTTGAGCATAAAAAGGGCATGAGATCAACTTCATTATTAGTGATCACAGGTAGCCTCACTCATCCTCATTTAATCGAAGGATATTGCACCTCCTGCACAGATCAAAATACTCTTCAGGCCATTTCAGTGTAACCTGCCCTGGTTGTCATAGAAACACGCAAAAGCATTTTAAATTCTTGACATCCCCTGCCTCAAACTTCATGCAAACCACCAGCCCTCCTTTAAGGTAATTTTGAAATATGACTAAAACAACCTCAGGCATATTACAGTACTAGTGAAAAGTTTTCAACTCCTTTTATGATGTACATGAACCTGCTTCTCAGTTGGACTGTGATGTCCTTAGTAAATGCTTGAAAAACACTCTCATAATTTTCAGGCTAAGATTTCCTAAGCATCACTAATTTTACTTATTTTGACTTTATGATATTGGAACTTTTAATTTCAGAAGAAAATGTCATGTACTTCCTTTTGGACTTGTAGCCTACTACGGAAGTACAGGAATGGGCTTTACTACCGCCCTCGTGTCAGAGAAGTGCTGTGGTGTAGTTAGGACCTCCGGTTATGGGGCCAGTCAGTCTACCAGGGTTCCAACACCGATCCATTCAGGTACCAGCTGCGTGACCTCGCTCATTTCTTTAACCTTCCTGTAACCCATTTTCCTCATCTGCGACATACATCCTCAGAAGCTCATTGTGGAGATTAAATTATTTAACGTATTTAAGTCCGTGAGTGTCTGGACCAAAGGAAGCACTCATTAAGTGTTCAAGGCAACCATATACGTATTCAGTTAAAATTGGAACAATGACATCAGCCTGATATGGAGAAAATTAAAATTCTGGGCTAAAATAGAACTAATCACGCTCTCTTTTATACTCCCAGGGGAAAAAAAAATCATACTCCAAATGCTCTTTTCAAAATATATCACTATTTTACATCTGCAGCATATAAATTCTTTCTTTCACATAGTACATATTTTAAAAGAACAGGATCCATAGTCAGCCCCCTCCTTTTTTTTTTTTTTTTTTATCAGTGAAACCAATGGAATAGATAGAATACAACCAAAGGTGTAATGCCTAGAAAGATCATTTTATTTGTTTTATGATGATGTTAGTCATAAAGCTCGGTGATATATTTTTAATTTTATATTCTCATTATTTTACTTCTGCATTTACAATGAATGATGACACTTGCTTATGTACAATAAACAGTAAATGCAAGCTGACAAAAAATACTCTTTTTTGGAACAACAGGCTTTTATTTTAGTATTGGAAGCAGCACATTGTATAATGCTTGTAGAAAACTTGAAAAAAATTATAACTCTTCAGATCAAAATTTTTAAAGTGATACAAATGGCCATATTCAATTTGACCTAATCTATATTTGTACAATTTTACCGGCCTATTAGTGGAAATTCTGTCCTATTTGAACAGAAACTCAGATATCTTCTTCTTCCTTTTTCTTCAATAAAATTATATTATCTGTTAAACCCGGTAGTCACAGTCAGCCCTATATTTATATTTTTGAACCTTTGTCTTTCAAAGTCAGATAAAACTAGCAAATGATGTCAAAAGCCCATTTAAGAAATGCCTAAAAAACTGCCCAAATTTTACTTTCTGATAATGTTTATCCACTAGACTCTCTGTGCAATTCTCATGCTGTTTTGATTCTGCGTGTCTTCTACATTCTGCCTTTCACGTCAGTTTCTTCCAACTATGGAAGAAATGAAGTTTTAAAACAAACTTGTTTTTTATTTAACATATCTGTGAATAAAGTGACAATGTCTTTTCTTCTTTTTTAGCTTTTCAAAAAGGTATTTTTATTGAGTGCTTCCCATGCCCCCGGCATATTTTTTACAGGCTCACATTTAATTTTCACAGCAATTTTTTCAGGCAGTTATTGGTGTCCCCATTTTAGAAATGAGAAACCTGATTGAGGGAAGTTAGGATAAGCAGCTAGAAAATGGTGAAACGGAGATATAAACCCATCTCTTATTCTTTGTCCCTGTCAGCCTGCCTATTGCAACAACACTATTGAAGTGGAGAGTATGTTATTTTATATTCTGCTATTTTAAATTAGCACTATGTGATAGAATTATCATTTTTAAAATTTTAATTATTATTACACTTACTGGGGTAACACTGGTTCGTAAGATTATATAGGTTTCAAGTGCACATATTGCATTGTGTGCCCACCACCCAAAGTCAAGTCAACTTCTGTCACTATATGTCAACTGTATGAAGCATTTTCTCTGTTTATCAAAATATGCTTGTTTGCAATGATTCCATGTACTTTTAAGTTTTTCTATCTCATTCAATGAGTAGAATATTTACTTTACCAGAATAAGATGTCTCTGGTTATCTTTGGGAAAGATCCATTAGAGGGCAGTCAAGGTAGAATTTACAAAAATCTACTTTGAAGCCAAAATTGGAGCACTACCGCATGGTTTTAACTGATGGAGAAGAAGGACCCCATGGGGTATAGAGTTGCCTGAACAGAAGTGTGGAATTAGAGAGAAAATTAACATGGAAAAGTGAAGATCCTAGATTGCCAAATCTATAAAACAAATTTAAGGGGAATAATAGAACTTAAAGTTTGAAAGTTATGTTTTGGATAGATTAAGACATGTTTTGAATAATAATACCAACAGTAAATAGTTGGTATTACCAACTGTTAAGAAATTGTTATGAATCTGGCAATATTTAAGAACTTTTCAGATACTAATCCATTTCAACCTTACAAGAACCAAATGAAATAGGTATTGTTACTATCTGAATTTTACACACTATAGAATTAAGAAAAAAGATAACTTGACCATGGTCTCATGGCCAGTAAGGGAGAGCCAGGCTTTCATTTGAGGCCATCGGATTCTAGAGTAAGCATTTGTAACCAATTCACTACTTAAATCCCAGGCTAAACAAATTGGACGTTATTCAGAAAGAAGTCAGTAAGGATTAGTTGTATGGGTTGTAGTTTTGTTTTTGTTTTATAGTAGAGTATTGCAGTTGGCAAACTTTGTGGTCATAAAGGCCTGGTACACAATGAAAATGAAAGGATTATCATTAAAGAAATTTTGAAAAAATATCTATAGTATTAGAAATCTAAGCGTAGCAAAAAAGGTGAAGAAAGCAGTTATCAAGAATGGTTCTCAGACTGGGTGATTGGGAGAAGAATGTATTCCCAATGCTATTACTATTACTTCTACTACCAACACTACTACTACTAACAACAATAATAAAGTTTATGTGCTGGGAGGGAATCAGTTTTGAAAGGAAAAAGTGTACTTTCTTTTATAAATTAAGAACTTTGGGAGTAAAAGGAGGCATGAAGATAACTGAAAATACTAATAGATTGAGATAGATAATAGATGATAGATAGATGATATAGATAGATAGATAGATAGATAGATAGATAGATAGATAGATGATAGATAGATAGCAGGGCTTATTTATTTTGGGATAGGAAAGTCTTGATCAAATATACCTAACCTTTAATCACTTAAAATATGTTATTTTGAATGCCATAATTAAAATCATCACTGTGTCTTAACCATTTCTGTGAGTTGCAGGCTAGATGTTTCATAGGGTGAGATTTACTTGTGTGTCTCTCTGTGAAAGAATTAAGAGGAAAGCAATATTTTATTTTTTAAGGAGTTTCAGCTTCATAGTTATAAAATGAATTTAACATTAGTTTATGATCAATATCTGTCTTATTTTTTCTTTGTTAAAATTTGTGGGGAAAATGTTCCATATTTTTCTCTAGGTTTTGTTTTTGTTTTTAATGCTGTTGTCACTACCCAGGGCTTGAGATAATGGGATAGAATCACTCACTTCCCTGAGCAGCTCATTTTACCACTTTTTTTTTTCCCTTTCACAATTATCCTTAGAATTGAATTATCAGCCACAAACACCCAGACCATCATTTTGAGTGCCAAATGTTTTGTTAAATTTGGAAGATTTAGGGTGTTGAAATGCAAACTATTTCCAGATATGTAAAGTATAAACCCTGGAACCACTTCTGGGCTCAGTGAGGAGACTCACGAATATTATCTCTTGTGTTCCTCTGCCTAGCTTATTACCAAAATTAGCAAGGATCCCAATCCTTTTGCATCGGGCTTTTCTGTCAAATAATTAGAGTATTTATTTGTATCTATAGGCACTTGACTTCATTATTGCCTTTAAAATTTTTGAGAGGCATTCTCAAAATTATGTGCCACAATAATGTTTACATTTTTACTTGTCTTAAAGGTTTTAATTTATTTTTAAATTTAAAATCTGACTACAAATTTTACTTTATGTCATTCAGTAATTGTCAGCTGCTTGAGACACCCATGTTCCAGGCCCTTGTACTTGCACACATTCTACTCTCCCTGGGGAATGCTCCTCACCATCTGCTTGGCCCTCTCTCACTCATCATTCAAGATTTTACCTTTTACCTTTGAGGATCCTCCCCACACAAAGAGAATATGCATTATCCTGGCAACTTCTTTTAGATTTTTTATACAGGATTGCTGTTTTAAAATATCTTGTAAAACAATTGTTTGTCTGGTTGACTGTTAAATCTTTTAGAGAGAATCCCTGTGTATTCATTTCAGGATCTCAAGTCCCAGAACGCTGTCTGGAACAAAATAAACACCCATAAACGCTTATAGACAACATCAATGAATCCGTAAATGAAACATCCTAAAACTAAGGAAGCAAGTGCATTTTTTTTCTCTTTAGTAATCTAGGCATCTTCCTGGCTTATATAAACTAATATAATTATAGTAATCCCTGAATGACACAACAAAACAAACAACACCCAAAACCTAACCATCTCTGCTCCTAACATACTCCACCCTGATTTCATCATCTTTCAACCTTCCATGATTTCCATGTTCTTTTTATTCCGACCTTGTCCTTATTTCTTTTATTCTTTTTTTTTTTTTATAACTGACCACTTTCTCTTTAACAACTCCTTAAGCCTCATATTTCACCATCACTGACTGCTAATTTCACTAATCGATGTCTGTTCAATTGTCACATATAATTTACAAACATATATGTAAACAGTAAGTAGGTATATGGTAATCTTAACCATGAACATAAAAGGGATCATTTGTAGATACTGATCATGGGCAGGAGGTTGTTGAAAAGGGTAAGTATGGCTAGAGGCAGTTTATCTGATTTTCCTTTAGGTTCTTGGCTTTACATGTAACAGTTTTTAAGTGTGGGGTGTTTTTACTTATCATGATTATCCAATAAGTTATTTTCAATGTTTTTTTCTTAGATATGTATTTTTTTATGGCTTCATGGTATCTAATGAGAATCTAAGATACTTTTAAAAAATAATGATACAAAATGTTGATTATTTTGATGATACCTTCATTATAATATATGTAGGTGGGTTTGTATTTTGTCATATTTTGATAATGATATAGATATTTTATATATAAAAAATACATTGCCAATACTATTTAACCAGAATCTTTTACTAGCCCCAACAAAGGTTGATTACTTAAAATTTTAACTTTTTCCTAGATTTATTATATTTTTCATAGATAATTCATATATAACATAATAAATAATCTTATTTTATTATATGATTAAATGTTTACAGTAATTAAGATGAACCCAATCAAACACAAAGTTTAAAGTTCTGGAATGTAATAGAAATATTTAAGGATCTAAATCTCGTCATTTAATTAGAACATAACTAAAGTGATTTTAAACCTTAACAAGCAGGATATAATCTTATTTCAACAATTTAGCACTTTTGTGTTGGTTTTTAAAACTGAATTTGATTCACTGCCTATCCCTGTTCAAATCTCTAATTATCAGATGTTATGTTAACTTTAAAGGTAAGAAGTTTCTAGGATATTACTAAAATTGAAATGTATATGTAGGGCTAGAGTTTAGAATAAAGGATTTAAAATTATGTTTACTATGCAAAGAAGAGTGAACATTTTATCTAGTATGTTATATTTATCTCACAAAGCAAATAGTTCACTCCACACAAGGTTAACATTTTAAAATAACGTAAGTAACAATTAAAAATGTATTCATGTATGAATTTAAGCAATAAGTCACTGAATATAAATTTACATTTTAGATAATTTTATTTCTTTATCTCCTTTCGAACTCTGACATTTTATTTTAAAATATTTTTGGTAGAAATATGCATGAAATTTATTACAGGAACTATAGTGTTACAAAATAATTAGAAAATATAGTGCAACGTTTTTCTAGAAAACAGGTAACATTTGCCCCAGTGGCAACAAGCATGTCACCTGTGGTGTTGCCTTGAGGACAGGTGGCCAGTTTTAACAAATATTGTACATAACACCAAAATATTGTATGGAGCATACATATACTAACCAATTAGTCCTTATTTACCTGAAATTCAAATGCAACCGGCCACCCTGTATTTTATCTGGCAACCTTTCTCAAGGTGTTATTGAAGCCTATATGGTCACGGTTTCTAACCTGCTTCAGTGTGGGAGTGTTTTTCTCAGTACAGAAAAACAGTGGTCAGCTTTTGCTTCTCAGTGTGTCAGCATGTCAGCATCCACTGAGCCAGCAATTCCTGTTTTAAATCTGTTTGTTTTGACATAGAAGTGACTGTAGTATGTTCGGGGAAATCAGATCAAGTATATGAAATAAATAGCCATGCTTTTGCACACAGTTTCTAAGTCGTTTATGTTGCATGTGTCTTTTTAGAAAATAAACGTATAAATTACAAGTATTTTATGTGCCAACCAAGAAGATTTTCCAAAAAATACTATCAGCTCCATAATTATCAGAGGAAAAAGTTAGGACCAATTATAAGGAACATATGGCTATCTTGTTAGAATCTTAGATACTAACTTAAATAAAAGTATCTTTGTCACTATTAAAATAACATATAACTTTATTATTCTTAGAATGAATTGTCTCCAAAAGAAATTACAAGGGTACTCCTTTGCTATGTGAAAGATATGATTTCAGAGGGTTCTGGAACAAATCAGAGCTTAGTGGATTATGGTGCAGAATCTCAGAAAATTTTTCTATGATATTATAAAATGGAGCGCAATACATATTAGAGTTTCATTTCCTAGACACATGCCAAAGTAGGAGTGGAGCATCTACAAATGAATCCAGTCTCCAATTTTGATTTTAGGGTACTATGAGGCAAGGAGGTTGTTTATCAAAGAGAACCTGGTATAGTGGCCAAAGTGTTCTAGATAAGGCTTTATCCTATTATTTATTTTTCCACTTAGGGAAAAAGAAAAGTTAAGCTTCTAAAGCACAATTTTTAACATTTCTAGAAATGTTTAGAATAGATCCCTTCAATATATAGAATTCTATACAAGTGAATTATCATAGTAAGTTTTGAAAACCAATAATTTAAGAGTTTAATATTTTTAGTGTTTAAGAAAGATATTGCCAATTCTCATGTCTCGATGGAAAAGTAATGCATGATTACTGTGTCTTTGGAAATCTTACTCAAATCAATTCAGATAATGGTAATAATCAAAATGTATTGTCTCATTAAAGGAGTTGGTACACTATCACTGGTTTTTGTGGCAGAGTTCAACGCACTCTTAATTAATATAATTATTTAGAGAGAAATAATTTTAAACTGAACAAAATTGAGTTACTATAATTACACAATCCTGTTAAAAGTATTGGTGGCAGTCGGCATGGCCACAGTAATTCAGAGTAGATATTTCCTTTTGAACCAGTTGTAAATGTAGCATTGCCTTTTTGAGAAGGTAGTTTTACATTACACACACACACACACACACACACACATACACACACACACACACACACGTACATAGGAATTTATAAAAGCCTGTGGGTCCTCTATTTAGAAGGAACCCCGTGATGTTTCTGTCTTTCAGTTATGATCTGCTTTTCACAGGGAACAGAGAGCAGGTGTTTCTGACTTCTCCAAGGGGTAATGGGCTTAAACTCGTGTATGCCAGATTCGCCTCAGATATAAAGAAGTGTCCTGATGGGAGGCTCATTAAAATTTGGATGAGCTCCGGAGTCCGTTACTGATCTCAGCCCCTGAAGTGTTTCACTGTGGTGAAGAGTCTCAGTCACCTGGGATGTTTGGAGGCCATTCTTTCTTTCAGTTGCAGAAATGGATTAGATCATCTCACAAGATTTATTTATTGCTTTAGCTTCTAGTTTATACTGTCAAAAAGTATAAAGGCTCTTTGGCTTCCTGCTATGCAAGCATAGGAATGTGAATATTCAAATTAGTAAATTGTCATCTCAGTATATTGCACAGAATTATTTTTCCAGGCTATTATGTTACTATACATGATATGAAAAGGATATCAGTACTGAAAATCGTACAATTGTTTTGCAACATACATGTTTACACTCTTTCCTCTTGTCATTCATCAGAATGTTTAAAAGTTCCATAATTTAATATCAACCTTTACAAATTATCAAAGGCAATAAGAGGATTCCACAATATAAGGCAACATATGCATCATGAAACTTTCATTAAAATTATGCATAATGTTAGATGTATATGTAATATACATATGAAATATACACACATATATATGCTACATTATAAGAAGGTATGCATTTGAATATCTCTTTTCCACAGAGTGATTTTTACCTGTGGTTCAGATAGTAAGGTAAATGTCATAAATGTAGCATTTCTATGACTCACTATGAAGAATAAATGCAGTGCATGAATAAACAGAGGTAAAACAGAATACTAGCAGTATTACTTTCTTATTACTTTGGATTTGACCAAAAAGAAAATCTTCCATCCACATCAAGTGACCAGTTCCCCACATATGTTGATGAATAGCCAGAGGAAAATGCATTTGTTAAATTCTCCCACTAGGCTTGGTTAATTCCAAAACATATAGAATATATTAGAAAGCAGAGAAACTCAAAATAGTTGACCCACTCTTTGCAGCCTGAAATGCTTCAGCAAATGCACAGTCATCATAGCTAACACTGTGGTATAACTGTCCGAGGCATGGACTCTAAAATGTAATAACATTGATTTTAAAAAAAAATAATATTTGTGTGTTACTTGTCCATTATCAACTCATACAGTCCCCAAACAATAATGGTTACTCAATATTCAAACCCACTCCTCAAAAACCTTGAAAGAAAATGTGTGTGAGTGTGGCTTTAGTAATAACATCACATTTCATTTTCTCTAGTTTATCTGTCAGTGCTTCACCTTTGGCAAATCAGCTTCCTTAATGAAGGAAATCACCTTCCCCGTTCTAGTTTGTACTGACCTGTTTACATGTACCTTCCTGAAGTAACTAAGTGGTCGGAGGAGGTAAATTTAATAAAAGGTGATTATATTTTTCAGACAACTACTGGAATAAAAGCAGCACACAGTAACCCTAAGCAGTAATTAACATATGCCAGTTAAGCTTATGTTTACTAGTATATTTAAGATATTGAGTATAACGCTAAACTCTGTCTTCTTATAATTGTGAACCACTTTAATGACATAGTTTCTTTCTGTATTCTAAGTCAAATGAACATAGGACACTGATGCTAGTAATTTTTCTCCTAAGTAATCTTTCTTTTTTAAAAAAATTTCTTTATTGGTTAAGGTATTACAAATATGTCCTCATCCCCCCCCCCCATTAAGTAATCTTTCCATCTAATTAGAAATATTTTACAGATTTAAAATTGTATTTGGTTGATTCTTTTCAGCATTTATACCAAGATGTAGCTTTTTCCTTGAACTACTAGAATGATTTTTTCCTATAAAACAGTATTTTCTCACATACTATTTAAAGAAAAAACTTCAACCTGTAAGTAATAGCTCTAACTTATTTTGAAAAGAGCAATAGTCTTTCTAGGGTGATCATATATCCTGGGCTGTCTGGGAAGTATAAGATTATATCTTGTATAATTGTTAAGGTGTTCTCTTCTACTCACACAATTGTTCAGTTTGGAGTATAAGTTAATTGGTCACTGTAATTATTGGTTTCAGTTTATTTTATAAACCTGAATTTCTATGGTGGTTCACTATTCTGATTCACCAAATTATTTTCAATTCTGATTGGCATAAACAAAATATATTTGAATCATCTTATACTCATTTATCATGAAACAGGGAATTGAATTCAAGGTCATAGAAAAAAATAGGATTTGATTCTTTTAAAAGATTCTTTTTTAAAAGTTCCCATTTGCTAGTAGAATATTCTCTGTATGTAGTGTTATGACCAGGTAAGTTATAATAGCTACCATGTGGTCCCATGTTGCAGCTAACTCACTTTATAATTCATGATATTATGTGATATAAAACAAAATATGTTGTGATTATTTTCAATACTGGTTATTACACAGGACATGCATCTATCTCTTCATTTGCACTTTAATTTCTGGCTAAGATGGTGACTGACTTCCACAATGTTAATTGCTATGATTCTGCTAGAAGGTGAACCGGTGAAGGAATGTTTGACAGTCTGTTTTGAAACTGAGTTTGTGAGCAAAAATAAATAAGAAAAGCAGGAGAAAAAAATTAGGACAAATATATAATTAGATAATCTACTTGAAATGAGTGGAAATTCCTTCACTGATTAGCATATTCTTACATTTTTTAAAAAAGATAAAAGCCAACAATTCATCATATTAAAACAATTCACTTATGCTATTTAGTTAAGTTCTTAATTTTTAATGAGATGTACACATATGTGATTTTTATCACAATTGGACAATCTTGATTTTCAGCACATTTTTATCACACATCCATGATGAGCCAGATACTGACCTAAAGGATGCAAATTACTGTTCTCATTGTGCTCGTGGTCAAATATTACAGAGTTTAAGGATAGATGGGAAAAATAGCCTTTATCATTATAAATGTATATAATACTTAATAGCATAAAATCTGGATGATTGAGTCTGAACATAACTTAATACATTTTGTAAGGCTGGATCAAATCTGATGTCTTTTCCTCTCCTTTGCCTTTTCCTCATTATGAGAAAGCTCTTTTATTTCAGGGAATAAGTTTAAGTATTTAAAAAAATTGTAGGCCATAAAAAGATTTGGTTTTCGTATATTTTTAAAATAATATTAAATAAACCAGAACATATGAATCATCCTTTACTTCTTTAACTATATAAACAGTTTCTGGTACAGTATTTTCTATTATATATTGACTTACTATATATAACTTAGAGTTTATTAAATTATACATATAACAAGTTGTTCATAGATATTCTAAAATAAGAGCCACACATTTTTAAATATTCTGATTGTGTGTGAATAGTGAAATAGGGGTTGATTTATACATGATTTTAAAAAGTTAATCTCACATAATTGGCGGCTGGTTTATAAAGTATACATTCCCCATGCAAAACCAATTTTTAAAATGTTAAAACTGTCATCTGCAGAAAGCCCAACAACAGAAGGACTGTGATCATTAGAAAACCAAGGTAACACTGAAATATTTTGATATTAGAGGGGTCTCTATGGGGATACAATTCATTTCCATTGCATTTGCGTCTGTTACAGTAATGTTCAATTTTAAACACCCAAAGTCAGGCTCATTTTCTTAGAGTATTTTTTTTTTCTTTTTCACAGCACGGAAAAGGATATGCTAGTCAATTCTACAGGACTTCCCTGAAGCAGCATGATTTGCACAAAGTCGACCAACAAAAGCATCAACTTTTCAACTTCATTATCTTGGCCATCCAGTTAGTTGTGTGTAACTGAGTATTAGATTGCCTCCGCAGTCATCCTGGCCAATCATAGGACCTCCTTGCTCTCAGCAGGCCTGAGAAATGAGTTGAAATGTGCAGAACTGTAGAAACTTTAGGCAACTGATTTTGCCTCTCCGATCAGTGTGTGCCTGTTTACAGCACTATATATCTTACTCTCTCCAAACGTCACTGAGCCCTTCGGATGTTTATATTCACCATGAGAAGCCAGTCATAAGGATAAAGGAAATTTGTGCATTATAAATGCAATACCACTGTTTTAAACTTGACTGTTTTATATTATTTTTGTGTGATCAAGTGTTCCCCAAACTATTCCAACTTTACAAGAAAGATTGTGATTATGTTCTTTTCACCTGTGGGTTACAAAAAAATGTTGTATTCTGAAGACCCACAAGTTATCAAAGACATTCTGTAGTTTATACACCGTGTTGCAAAGTGTTTACTGTACTATTTCAAAGCTTCTAAATAAATATAAAATATATATATTATATTATATAATTTTCCTAAAATGTGGTACAACTCAGTTGGTTTTTAAATGGATTCATATAGTCCACATCATACAATAAAGTAAAAAGGTAATTCAGGGTCCCAAAGATGAACTTACTAATAAAAAAATAAGCATTAGTAGTTTCCTCCCAGTTTTCATCTTATTCAACCCTGTTTTTCCTTGTTTAAAAGAAAAAGAAGCTCTAAACTAAAAAAAATTTTGTCTAGAACTTGTACTGAATTTTCAATGCCAAAGATATAGCTGTCGATGTTATCAGAGAACCACTGAACATGTGCTATCAAAATACCTAACAATCTACATTATTTCGATTCTATTTCTATGGCTTTGAATTTAGAATCATTTAAAGCTTTTATAAAGACTCTATACATTCATCCGTATTTGTTGTTAGAAGAAAAACACTGGGTGTCTGTACATTTTGTGGTGTAAAATATGTTATTGAAGATGACTATTTTAAGAGGTCCTCAATCATAGAACTCACACAGAATTTTATTTTACATAGTTTTGCATAGTTTTGTGACTTCAAATAACACATGCATATAAAATCTATTTATAACTCTATATGAACATATAGAGATATATAAATCTCTGAACTGGTAATGAATAACTATAACGTATAAAGAATCTCTAATTTAAAGCAAATTTAATAAATTTGGAGATAGAAACATGGTACATCATTGGTTCAGTATTATCCTATGTGTGAAAATTTTATAGCTTAAGTGTAGTCAGTGTTGTATTAATGAGAAAATTCTTCATGTGTCAGCCTTGAAAACTGAAACCTGTCATTTACTTTATGTCAAAAAGGTTAATTACTAAATTCAGTAGAATTCATTTTTCCACTACATATATCACTTTTTCTACTGTTTATTGCTTATTGAAACACAATTGAGAGAGAAAAAAATTAGAGGATGTGAGATAACCTTCTAAACAAAAAACAGAATTTTCACAGATTCCCATTAAACACACACACATACACAACCTTCAACATTATAGCTAAAGCTTTGCCCAATCTAAATTACAGGCACACTTTGAAACATTTTCCTTAATTTTTAACTGATCTTATTTTCAATGATAGTTTGAGCTATGCTATGTTAATGTATACATAAATGTTTTCCAACTCGTTTTATGTCATTTAAATGGGAATATTTTCCTTAGATTTAACATTAAAATGCATACATATGTTCATAGGTCCGTGATGTGAATAGTTGAGTGATATCTTAGTATCACTTATTTTTCTGTCATTGAATTAAATATTTATGTCATAATCACAATCAGCTTATATAACAAAATAATGTGTTCATTGTTCTAGTCTTTTAGGGACCCTTTAAAAATATAAAGTTATTTCATCAAATATGAAACAAAAAGCACATTTATTCACTAAGTGCAGCAGTAAAAATTTATGAAAAATTTGGCATTACTACATTAATATTTGGAATAATGGACTATTTTAGTAAGAATATGTTTCTATATAATTTAACTAAAAAGTGTGTTTGTTACAATTGCTTTTTTAAAAAGAAAATTATTTTTTGTTGAATCACCCTGTTTTAATTAAAAACTTTCATTTATCACTTTACAATTATGGGAAAAACCCACATCCATCTGTCTTATTATGTGTGTTGAAAATAAGGTTATACCCACTTTATATATAATGGCTATATTAATTCATTTGACTTATTTTTTTCTTTAATCATTTAGCCCTTTATACCATTGTATGTAATCTCCTTTGAGCCAGCTTCTTATATCATATATTTGTGCATTAGTTTTTAAATATATCGTATTAATCAGTAATACTAATTTTCATTTTATTATAAGGCTACAGAAACAAAAACAACAAAACTTACCTAATTGTAAGACAAATAGAATTACTTAAACATGGCATTCTAACTGATTAGGTTATTAATCAACTACTACATTCGGAATAAATCAGAAATTACAACAGAATAAGGTATGATTTTAGTACATTGGCTAAAATGTCACATGCTAATGAAGGGGACTATTTAATAGAAAATGCAACCAACCAATAATTGAAGGTTTCCAAATAAGCATTTATTAGATTTACATGCAAAGAATTGTACAATAGTTTTTCTATTTACTTTAGTCATCCTAATATCAAATTTTCATAATTTTATATATATCAAATAAATAACATCCAAATTATAACACAGTATTTCATCAATAATTTATTTCAGAAAAAGAATAATTATGATATTTACTCCTTGTTAACATAGTTAGTTTTAGAGTAGTAAAAAGTCAAAATATTTTCCTGTGGAAACAGTGTCTTAATGTTTCAATGGTATGTCAAGTGACAACTTCTAGAAATATTTCAGCCACATGTAAAATTCTAATTTGTAACTGTGAATATAATTATGTGAAATCATTTTAAGTCAAATATTTAAATATCACAAAGGAATTCCTTTACAGATATAGTGATGTCTGTTTCATTATAAGTGAGTCATCTCTTTTGGGGAGTATTAAGGAAATATGTATATTTTATTTTATGAAGATATTAAATGCAATGCCTTTATCAAACATTGCAAATTAAGTAATATAGAAGAGTTCAATATCTTAATTACTCATTCTCCTGTTTTATTTCTTAGTAGTGTTATAATTTACTGTCAGATCTTTTATAATGGAGATACCCTGTTGCTTCTCCCATAAGAAGATTAAAACAAAACACCTCCAAGTTTTCAACATAAACTTCAATAACTGTGCATTATATTGAATCTTTTTACCTTGCAGAAGTTACTTACTGGAGTAAAGTCCATCCTTAACACAATTACTCAGTCAAAATGTTTCAAATGTTAAGCAGGATATAAAAAAAATATTCAAGTTACTGACTACTTATAACAGATATTGGTCACTGCACATGATTTTTCTCTACCCCTCGCATTTCTATGTGTTCCTTTACTATCTGAGGAACTAAAAAAATACTTACAACATTGGTATACTTGATGATTTTTCTGAAAATCTTATATATTTCATATTGCAATTTCTTTACCTTTTTCAACTCCAATTTTGTAGTGATAAAGGCTTTGCACTTAACATCCTTTTTATGTTCATTTTTAACAAGGAAAAACAGAAAATGACAAAATTCCATATTTTTATGCCATGGAGTAGTAAAATTATTTTATATATTGTTAGCACTTCAAGGAATAGCCCTCTGCCAAGTCAAACAAAATCCTTAGACAGTAATTTGTGAAACTACTGTTCAGTAGAGCATTTTTTTTTTTCTAAAAATTGGAGTAGATTTTAGATGATGGCATTCTGTGAGAATGCAGGTAGATGGGTGCCATCACAGTATTGCAGGCAATAATATGACTAAAATTCTAATACCTTCAGTGTGCATGCGTGTATTTCTAATCACTGTTATTTTCAAGTATTTGTAACGTTAGAAAACTGGCTTTTATTTCTTGAAAACTTGTCACATGTGCAGTTTGAAGTTTTACACTCCAGATGTTTTTGAGTTGCGTGAAAATATTGCATTAATGATGCAAAATGTTTCTAAATTTTCACATGAGACTCAAAAGCTTCTGAACAATAGCACTCAGATGTCCAATTCATCCATTCATCCTTGAGCTGAAAGTAAGCAGGGAATTTCTGCTCTAAACACATTTTTGAGACAGTTATCTGTGAGTGAAAACAGGGTATTATAACAAAAGATGAGTTTAAATCTTAACTATAGTGTTTGTTACTGTGAATGCTATAAAATACATAAGTAAAATGAGTGTAAATGTAATATATTATTTTATACTGCTGTATACATATGAAATAAATAAAACTAGGATACATATTATACCAATTTTCCATGCATGGATCTTCCACTGACGTCGGTGGGATCTTAGAATAAAAATCAGTGGCAAAATATAGCCTAATGTTTAAAAGAAACTTATGCTGATTTAGTAATTTTAGTTTTAATAAACAGGTCTAAGGGGACATCTGTTCAAAACTGAGTCTCATTTGAAGCAACATATGCTAGGTTTAAAGGATTTCACTATATTTATAGTTTTGAAAGTCGGCATTTAGTTCCATATGGTTCTCATGATAACCACAATGAATATTTTAAACATATATATATATATATATATATATATATATATATATCATACTTGATGTTATAGTTTCCTTTTAACTTTTTTGATTTGTAAGACAGAGGGTCTACAAGGATTAATGCAGAGGTTGTACCTAGAATATGAGTGCCTTCAAAAAATAAAAGAAAAAAACATTTTATGTAAAATTTTAGAAACAAATTATTTCATACTGAGTTGATGGGAACATAAGAAAAAATAAAACTTATTTGAGTATTATTTTCCTGAGAAAAAATATAAATTAAGGTATAGGTTTTTTAAATGTAAAAATAATCTGAGTGAACTTATATTAATTTACATCCTGAAATAGCTGAAAGGTAACAGAAGAAATATTGTGCTTTTTCAATTCCATGTGTGGTTTGTAAAATTTTCTTAAGTTCAAACTACACATATCTGGATAGAGGTTAACTTTATGAAGCAACAAAGGAAAAGACTAGGTATTTCTCTTGCTTTGAACAACTAATAAAGCCAACGTTAAGATGGAAAGTAACTACTATCAGAAACGATCGTATTTCTAAAGACAAGTATTCTACACTGGTTGTTAAATATTTTATAAAATGTAAGTAGGAGAATAAAGTTAAATGCTGAATTGGAAAAAAAAAAAAAAAGAAACGATCGTTCTCAATGCCACATTAATGGTTATAATTGTAAGTCACTTTGGGTCCCCTGTAGCCCTGTGCCGCCTGCCCCTTACATTTATTCTTCTTGGGAATCATCATGAACTCTTCTAATTAACCAAGATTTTGAATTTTCAAAGGTACAATTAAATTTTATCAGGTTACAAATGTATTAAAGTCCAACAGCGACGGGATGTAATAATGCATTCTAGTTTGCTTTGGGAACTAAGGAAATTATAGGAAAATATTAAATAACACCTTATAAAATAATTAAGTGATCGAAATTTGTGGTCAAAACCAACAGGAGGGTCATGAGAACAAATTAATATTTTAAGAAAATAACATAAAAGCAAAAGAAAAATGTAGATTAAAATAGTATTAAAAGATAAGTTATGGTAGAAGCAGATGAAGCTTTTTTCAGATACACGTGTCAAATAGGTCACAACGTGACATACATTTCTTACTGCGAATCATGTGACCTCTGTTTCAAATTAAACTGATTTCATGCTGTGGAAAGGCGGGAAAGATCTTTTCAAAACGTCACTTCCCATCTGAATCTGAGTCTTTACCTTTGGAAAATATGGAGAAGTGCACTTGCAGAACGTTTGTGGGAATTAGGTGAACTGACTCGCATGAAACGCATAACACAGTGCTAGCACACAATAAGTGGCATATTATGTTATTAATATTATTTGCCATGACTTGACCACTATCCTCGGTTACCAGAAGTATGGAACATGGTCTACACATAGGAAAAATTCTTTTTCAAAGTTGCAGACTACCTTAGAGTTGTATGTAAGCAGTGCTGATCTGAAAATGATAGGCTTGACATAGGCATGCACTGCTCAGCTCAGCTCACCTTTGCCTCTCTACTTATTATCGGTGTGGAGTCCAGGAAATAAAACTCACAGTCACCGAGTTCTAGTCATCTCCCTCGTCTCCCCCTTCCCCTACTGTTGAAATATATACGTGTATGATTGCATCAGGACATATTGATCTGAATTTTTCCTTTGACCCCAATGTGCTTTCTGAATATCTTCCCATTCCCATGCAAATAAATGTTTGCTGGACTTAGTGCATATTTGACAGAATCATATTTTTGCATATGACATATTATAAAATTGAGTTTGGGCAGTATTCCGTATCTGCTCAATAGAATTAGATTTTTAAAAATGATTCTAATTGCAGAATTCTTGACGTTCTCATATCTTAGCTCAGCAGATCAGACCTTGTTCTCTAGTAGCCATCCCTTTGGCTGTTCAAAAATTTAAAATGTTTTCTCTTTTCTCTTTAATTAATTGAAAGTTTTAGTTCTTCGTCTTGAAATCTAGATTTTAAATTCATTAGATAAAATGAGTTAGTTCATATTAATCTGTGACTAAGTTAATGTTTCTCGAGAGCATTTATATTTTAAAGGACATGTATTAATTCATGTAAAAACTTCTACTGAGAATATTGGATGGATAACGATACTTTTTGTTTTATTTCTTTTTACTTCTGTCCTCTTTGACAGCTGTTGATAATCATTAGGTAACTCCTCAACCAATCTTCCTGGGAGTAAGGAACATTTAATTAGCTGCGCTATCCCCTGAACCAGAACACAATCCCCAACCCTTCCGTCCTCTTATCAGTGAGACTAACTCCTCTCTTTAAAATGACAAAGGGGAAAAAACAATTGATATTTGAACTGCCTACACCTGAAATTCTGTATTTTATTATAAAATAGTTCTGTTATTCTTAGTTATGTTTCCTAATTAATAATGAAGTAAATAATCAATTCCAAAGTTTTCTGGTAATACATTTCTCTCAAAATTGATGAAAGAGAAAGAGAGAGAGAGAGAGAGAGAGAGAGAGAGAGAGAGAGAGAGAGAGAGAGAGAGAGAGAGATGGTGAAATGGTGACAGGTATTAATTGACACAAGGGAGACTCATGTGTAGAAATGACGAGAAAGAATAGTCTCATAGGCAAACACATTCTGTGGCTTTCTATTAATTAGTGCTTAGAATATCAAAGTGCCTGGATGGAAGGTAATAATATTTGATCATCAACAAGCTGGCTTGGCTTGGGCTTTTCTACTCTTAGACAATCAGTAATCATTTTCTTTTGACATGGTGTGAAAACCATCCTCATTTATTACTGGGCTGCATAAACTACAAAGAGACAACATAATTGCTATCATAAAATATTCCAAGTAAAGTCATATTAAAGAGTGGGGAATAAGAGAGAGAAAAGAATACAATTACTATCTTCCTTCATACTTCAATAAGTTTTAAAAGACTGAGAAGTAGTTTTGATTTTTGAGGTCCATGAAGTTATAACCCTATGTAAGTTAAAACAAGGAGACAATTAATAAAAATAAAATAATTTAGATAATTCTAATTAGAATATGAAGAATGAAGTAGATGATACAGAATGCTCTAGGAAAGAGTAAAAAAGAAAAGAGATATGTGCATTTCATTTAAAGATATAGTAATATCAAACTCACTCATTGGGGTGCCTTCATAGAAATTTGCTTTGTTTCTAATATTTCTTTGACAAAGATGTATGGATTCATATGCTAGTGTTGGCAAATATTGCTCATTTAAAAGGTGTCTCAATGATCCTAAGATAATGTACTTGCAATTATAGGGACCAGAAAAGGGGGGAAATTGGCAATATCAGTAACAGATCCTGTGGAATTACCTGACATTAGCATAACATGCCATCAAGCTTTATGACAAGGGGCTAGTACTGTGATGATTGGTGAAGGGCATTGTTACTGAGGTGGGCAGCAAGGTCCCGACTGCAAGTCAGTTTCATGGAGTGAACAAGTTGTATTAGGCATTTTTAAAGTTTAGATATTGGCACAGTTAGTGTAAATGTAATATTTTAACAATCTTTCTAGAAGAGTCTTTTCTAGTATTAGATATAACGATTAAAAGGTGAAAATACATGTTGCAGATACCTAAGCATTATCTAATATAGATTTAGCAAGATAACTCATAAACTCAAAAAAAGAAAGAAGAGAAAGTGGCATAAGGAAAGACACCAAGTTGCTGTGAATCTCTAGCTAGGCAGCAAAGGAGAACAATGAACTTACCGATTGGACTAGTAACAATAGAGGAGGAGAGACAGAATGAAGAGACATTTCAGAAGACAAATAGGACATACTTCCTCTTCCCAGGGGTAGGGAACCTTTTTTATTGCCAAAGGCCATTTGGATATTTATAATATCATTCAAAGGTCATACAAAATTGTCAACTTAAAAATTAGCCTGTTATATTTGGTCAAACGTTTCATTAAGTCACTCCCAATGCCTTGGCTGGGCCAGACCAAATGATTTTGGAGGCTTTACAAGGGCCAGCGGGCCAGACGTTCCCCACCCTGGATTGAACTGATGACAAAGACAGAGAGAAACTACCATGGCTGGGATTTTTGGTTTGTTTGAGTGGATCCTGTTGCCTTTAATAAGATGACATAAAAAAAGGGGAAAAGTTTGTGAGGAAGGTAACTTTATTTGTAGAAGGGCTTGCTAATTTTCTCTTTATCACTCACATTTACCTCGCTTGCTATCCAAGTGGGACATGAACTTCATTATACATATCTTAACATTTACAGAGAATTTTAGATTTTTTTCTTATGTTAATTGATAGCCTCTCCACTGTATTCCACTTTATTCTCTGTAATAATTGATGATTACCATTTAGTTTTTATTAATTATTTATTTGGAAATAATTTTATAAATATGTATTATGTAAATTATAAATATTTTAAAGGTGTTTTTCTTCGTGTGAAACTTTCACTAGTCTATATGCCAAAATTGGTCTTGACCAATTATAAAGGACGCATTAAGTCAAACCCTCTGTCTTTTTGTGTGACACATACATGGTACTACATAATGAAGAGAAAGAAATGTAAATAAAACTAATTAAAAGATATAACAGTTGTAAAAAATTATTTACCTTCCCTTTCCAACTGAGTTCAAAATATGTTTTCAGCAAATAATTTTTTAAAAGTCCTAATGTTGTTAGACCTGTATTTATCAACTACCATCTAAACTCTATTAGCAATAAATCATATTTCTATGTTGTTGCCTTTAAGGTGGACCCACAGAATAACAGAAATTTAGTATAGGACAGGGCTTGGAAAATATTCTGGTCCTAATCTTACCTATGAAGAATTAGACAAATACAGACAGACTGATGGAACACCCTAAACATAAACCTAACCTTTACCCAAACCCTTTCTCTTGACTCTGAATTTTCAACTTGCCCCTGGCTCACATTTCTAGTCTCTGTGTCTTATTTTAACTTGAAATCTTAGAAGTAACCATACTTAAAAATATACAAATAAGTTATAGCATCTAGAACTTAACTTTATATTTTTAAACTTCAATGCTCTCTCTATGCCATGTGCTTGTCCATAAGGATGATTCTTAGGTATGGGCACCATGAAATTTGGCCTAAGATACTAATGACAGCTCTGAATGTCCTTCCACACTTTAAATCTAGAATAAAATGTTGTTGTTGTATGCATTTTTATCCCTCTTAACAACATTTTATGTTGGCAGTGAATAAGCAAAACTAGAGCTAAACAAATATGAGTACATTTCTCAGAGAAATCATACTTAACCTGCTGCTTCACCAAGTATAGGTCTGAGTTACCTGCCTTCACAAAATCATCTTACCATCATCCCACCTAATAAATTCACTGAATTTAGCTCAATCTACTTCAACCAATTTAGTCAAATACTGAAAGAAAAATAAGAAGGTAAGAAAATGGTTATTTATTTTGTTAACCATTCCCTCTGTTGGTGAGGAAGAGATTTCCATCCTAAGTTTTGAATGGAGAACACGCATCTGACATGAGACAGAGAGATGAAATCAATTTATTAACTGAATGCCTTCTTCCTGAGCCTACCATTGTCTATTTTGAGAAGTGAAGTGAGTGCCTTGGTCACTATGAATAATCTCTGGAAATCTGAGGGGGATAAGGACTGTGGCCCTAGTAGTGACATCTGTTACCTGAATTTATATTTTAGGTTTATGTTTGGCCAGGGATTTGCAGAGTCCTTTGAACTTTGTTCAAAGGGGTCAATCTTACACAGCACACCAAGAGTTATTAAAATGTACAAAATGCTAAGATGACTGTCTAATGTGTGCTGACACTTAGTCCTGCATTTATCAGAGATATCATAAGGAATGAAAAAAAGCGACATTCTAGTGAGCTCCATCATACCTAATGGTGGCAATCCATATGGTCCAGGAAGTGTATAAGCTCACATTAATGTTCAAAGCTCAGTTGCTCCCAAGGGGCTCTCCAGATTGTCAAGGGACCTGAGAAATGGGTGACCTCCTCTTACACTGCGGCATCTCGCAAGGGACTAAGGAAAGCAAAGGCAGTATCCTCCTTGCAGGTGGGATATGTCAGAGGGTCCAGGTGTAACTCCAGCCTTCAGAAAGGGGGACTCGGCAACTGTGCTGAGCTTGTGGAGTGCTGCTTCTATGACCCAAGGTTCAATGGCCAGCTTGGGAAACAGTTTCACAACTGGTCCACCCAGCTACCCTTGCCAGAACAACTCTTATGAGGTGGCTTGGGTGGCATGTTTAATTCTCTCTTGGGTTGTGTGATCTCCTTTTCTGCAAACCTCACAATGATTCATCCCCAGGCTCCTCCTAGAGTGTATAATTACAAATAACATCCGTGTGGCTGTCCCAAGCAGCTAGCGATGGTTGCCTGCTCATAATGAAGAACAGTACTCTACATGCTGAAGGCAAGCTCTGTGCTCGCATAAAGGGCTTAGTGAGTGTCTTCGTCTCTATAGTGATCTGGCCGGACCATTTCATTAAGGAATACCCAATGTCAATATGTTAGGTCTATTTTTCTTCTGGCGCTAGTTAGATACCTAGAGAAATATCTTTAGATCTTCTTCCTGGAAATATAAGCCTGGGCATTTGCGTTCTGAGAGCTAATTGGGGAAAGATGGCTGGGTGACTCCAGATCCAAAGTTTTTTCTTGGTATGTTGATCTCAGATCAAACAGTACCTACTGTGTTCCAATCTAGGCATCTGTATGTTAACATATTCTAATTTCTAACCAGAAAATCCTGAGTACCTGATCCTCTACATGTCTAACTGATCACCTACATGCACACAGTTGAGCAACTTTCAAGTCTAATTGCTTCTTACTGACATTTTTGACCCTTCTTTTTACTTTTGTATTTCCTTCCACTTCAGAACTAAGTTTTCTGTTGTTGTTTTTTTTGTTTTGTTTTGTTTTGGTGTTTTTTTTTCCGATGCAAAAGCAGAGCTAAGTTTTATCAGTTCCTGAACCTTTGGAATTTTCTGTGGGACAAATCAGGTTCCTTCTTCATACTCTTAACTCCTACCGAAGGGTTAAATATTAAGTCAATTACAGCTTATTGATCTACTTCCAAACTTCTAAAAAGTTGTCACAGTTGTTTCCTTACTTGTTTATTTGTCTTCCAAAGACGTTTCCCCTTTTTTAATTTTGTTAATTTTAGTGAAGTTTTAAGAAAAGTGAAGGTCAATTTATGAACTTACCTTCTCTTTCACTTTAACGGGAAGCTGAAAAATGAGCTTTGGACATAATGAGCAAAGTCTTATAACAGAAAATGTTATGAAGAAATCTGTTCTTAGATTAATGAGAGTTTGTGAGATTATTGCTAGTATGCATATCTATAAATATAAAAGCCAAGCGACCGGAATGACCGGAACTACCGGTTGCTATGACACACACTGTGGGGCCAGCCAGCCAACCTCCCACATCTCCTCCCCCCGCCAGCCTGTCCCAATCGGCCCCCATCGGGGCAGGCTGGCCGGACCCCACCCATGCACAAATTTGTGCACCAGGCCTCTAGTTAATAAAATCACAAAATATATGTAGTTCCAGTTTCCTCAAGTGCAACTATTACAATAATTTACTCACTTTGTTTTGTAACAACTTCATCCTTATCTTGATAGTAACAAAATTTTGTTTGTTTATTTATTTATTTATTCATTTATTTATTTATTTATTTTAATCCTCATCCAAGGATATGTTTATTGATTTTATGAAGAGAGGAAGGGGGAGAGAGAGAGAGAGAGAGAGAGAGAGAGAGAGAGAGAGAGAGAGAGAAATATCAATCAGGTGCTTCTCATATGTGCTCTGACCCTGGCATTAATCTTGCAACCTGGGTATTTTCTCTGGTCAGGAATCGAACCAGCAACCTTTTGGGGTATAAGGGACAACACTCCAACCAATTGAGCCACCTGGCCAGGGTGAGACCAATAAAATTTTAGACCAATGATGTTAAAATCAAATATGTATATGCACTTCTGTATTTCATGTAGATTAGAATTTTGATTATTCAATTGTCTTTAAGTTTATAATTATAAATGAAAATATAATTTAAAACCTGATAGAGCTATTGCGTTGGTTTATTCATCATATTACTCTACTTTTAACAGTGCCTGAAATTAGTGTCCAAATAGTATCAGGCAACTTGCAAGCTTTAGTACTTGAGGTCAATTTAATTACACTGTGCATGACAGAAACTAGGCCATTTGGGTATTGCCTTTGCCACCAGCAATTGACACCTGAGTGTTAATGAGCTGGTAATTAAGAACTGGCACATACAGACACATTTTTCTGTTTGGGACTAGGATAACCATATGCTACATAACTTCAGTGCTAAGTATTTTATTAGCTCCAGAATTTACACAGTTATGTTTGTCAGGTTCCTTTTTTTTTTTAACCTCAATTTTTCCATGGTAAAAATGATAAAAATAGTTACTTTAAAGATTTAAGTAAGTATATTATTTATTTTCAACTTAAGAAACTTTCTAAAACTAGTAAGAATATATAGTTGAAGAACAAATATTTGGAAAAGATAAAACTGCAGAACATGTGTGGTAGCCATTACTTCCAGTTTAAAACCATAATTAGATGACATATTTTGAAAGTCTTTTGTAATATAAAAAGTACCCACAGCAACTTAACATGAATGCACATACCTGAGGTTAGGGGTAGGGTTAGGTACCCTCTGGGATGGTCCATATTGATTTTAATCTCCTATTATTCACAACCTTGAGTAAACAGTTTCTATTGAAGGAAAGTGGGAGATAGAGCAGCCCAGTGTCCGGAGCTTCCTTTCCATGTTACAGTCGGGAGTAGTTTAGTATCCAAGCTAATTAAAGTCTGATAGTCCATGTGTGGAGGCCCACATGGTCATGAGCCATGAGGGCGCAGGGATGTGCTCCCCTGACACAGGAATGAACACCAGGAACCCATTGTGTCAGGGAGAAGGGAGAGGCCGCGAAAGAATGTATGTGCCTTTTAATTTGTGGGGTGGGTAGTCTCGTTAGCTCCTAATTGGTCTTTTCAAAGAGTCCTGCCTTAACAACATCCTTTGGATTGGTTTATATGCTTTCATGCCTTGTGGTTGGTTATCTGCACACTGCCTATCCTAGCAATATCCATACTATTTTTTTTTGCATGTTCAAGGAATTTTTTTGCATTTTTTTAATTATTGTTTAAGGTATTACAAATAGTAGTACATATGTCCAATATCTATACATTTTTAAATTCATGCTTCTCTCTTGAGTGCCCTTCCTTCCCCACACAACTGTGGTGCCTTAGTAACTCTTCCTAGTTGCGTTCCTGGTTCTATTTCCTTTCCCGTGGTTCCGTCCCTAAATACCTAGCTTCCTTCTGTCTCCTCATTTTCACATACAATGGTTATAATGTACAGGCACTATTTCTGTCCTTTCCTTTTCAATCTTCAATTCATCTTTCTGTCGCTTCACCTCCCTACCTCTCAAAAAGAGTTCCCACTATTTTCTGGGTTAATCTCCCATTGGCTTAAAACAAAAATAAAACTGTTCCCATCAGATGAGAAATGTATTAAATTCTGTGCGTTTTAGTTGTGGGATTTACTTCTAATTTCCTTATTTGAACAAGTTTGCTTTTCCATGGAACCCTCTGTAGGACATACAGCCTTTTATATGCAGATTGGTATAATTACGCTTTGAAATAGCTTTGAATTCCCTGTAGCTTAAACGGAAACATAAAAGGCCAAATGTTATATCTAACCAAAGGAGATAAAGTCCATCTACATCAATCCAAAATGAGATATAGAAGTGAACAGCTTTTTACAGAGATGTCAGTTTTGACACATTATGGAAGGATCTTTCTAACTGCAGACACTGCCCTGGGGGGCGGGGGGCGGGAAAACCCTGCCTGGGGATAATCTGATCAGTTGTATTTCTCATGCTTTCAATACCAAATGGTGAGTAAATGTTAAGTGAAACAAGAGAAATGCTCTCTGACAAAAGCTTTGACTGTCTTCCCCAAAGGTGATACCTGCCCCGTAACAGTGTGTAAAACAGTGTGATCCAATGATGGAGTCATCTGCCCAATCTGGGCTAGAAGAGGCAGCCCTGGATGGGGAGGTTACATTTAAGGGAGTCAACAGAAAGCCCACTTGGCACTCGTCACCCCAAGATCCCAGCGACAGACAAGGTCTCCCCTGCACAGGAGGGCACTTCACTGTGCCAGTGGCAGGTGCGTCCAGGGGACTTAAAGTGCCACATTCTTTCTCATCACCAGCAGAAAGAAGAAAGACACACAGTGGATTTTTGAATATTCAAGCCTTGAAATCCACACCATATTTATTTAAAAACAGATTCTAAAAAACTGAACTTTATGTTGAAAGAGTAAGTCCCATTACCTTTTAGTATCCCAACTGCTTTGAGTTAAGTACATCTTAGAATTGTTCTTTTGCTTCAGCCCTGAATAATGGATGTTGTTTTCCACTTAAAGAGCATATCTTGTCCTGAAGTTATAATAGAGACAACAGAATAACATATCCACCTTATCTGAATCTGTTAAGTAAAGGGAAATATGTCTTAGAATTGAAGACAACAACATCCTAAATTCGGGTATTTTTCGAATGTGCATATATTAAGTACAATTGAAACCAGAACAAGGGGGGAGGTAAAATTTTGGAAGAAAATATACATTTTAAAACTGTCACTGGTACAAGCAGAATTGAGTAGGCAAAGCATATAATACTTATGTATTTAATCTAGGCCAGGAAATGTTACTGTTTGGCACTTTGCAAAGCTTAACCACTCATTAATCTTCAAAGCATATGAGGAAAAACAAACAAACAAAAAACAACAACAAAGGAAATTAAAATAAATAAATAAATGAAAAAAGTATATGAGGAAGGACATGATAACTCAAGAGGGAGTTGAGAAACACATCATTGTTAATTGGTTCTGACACTGCATTTTTTTAAAAATTCAAATCTTCTGCCTTCTGAAAGAATTGTCATGGAGTTGAAAACATTTGAAACGTGGGGTTTGGGGTGCAGACTTTTCTTCCTGTGGGTTCTTGTCCTCATGAAGTTTGAAGAATAAACTCGCGGACAGAAAGGCTTCTATAATAATAAAAGCATAATATGCTAATTAGACCGGATATTCTTCCGGACAACCTGCTGGACAAAGCCACAGTGGTGAAGGCCGAGGCAGAGGTGGCCGAGCCCTTTGCACGAATTTCATGCATCAGGCCTCTAGTCTATAATAATAATTAAAAAAAGTAGAAGTTTATTGGAAACAGATACAAACTTCATCTGGGCAGGGGTGTCCCCAAAGGGGACCCCAAGGGGAGCCCCCCTGCTCATGGGAAAAGCCTGTTCTCTCTCTCTCTAACGGAAAAATCAAAAAATCCTGCCTCGTGTTCCTTTGTCATTTCATTTAATGATGTATCTTAAATAATTGGCATATTCGGTAGAGGAAATTGTATATACATAAAATAGTATTCAAAAAAGTACACTATTTTTATGTTATATTTTAATGTTTTAAAAAACAACATATATAAAATATTTGTCCTTTTTGCTAGTGATTCTGTATTATTGATTTAGATACATTCTACTCCTTTTGGCATTTTTTTGTATCTTTATACATGTCATTTTTCTAAGAACAACTATTTAATATAATCACAGGGAGAAAATTGGCTTCAAGCAGGAAATTCTTTTCTCTTTAAGACAGGAGAAACTCAAACAGACACAACAGCTTTTGTTGTAGACACATGAGGATCAGTAAATCCCCATTGTAGTCAGTTGATAAAAACGATATTTTAGAGGCAAATAGTGGCAGCATCTCTGGAATGCCATAGTAGAAGAAATATTTCATACTAAAGTAAAATTCAATTATTTATTCATTGACATTTTTTAGACAAACCAGTGTTCACTGCTTGGCTTTGTCATTTTTATCTGTGTAACAGTGGGTAGTCTCTCTGAGCCTCAGAGGCCTGATGGGTAAATTTGGGTGTGCTATACCTTTCACCCAAGCATTTTTATATGAACAAATTATAAAATGACAATAATTGATAGAATGTTGTTATTGCTGTGATGTTGCTGTGATGAGAAGAATGGTGATTTTTTAAGTGAGATACCACAGCAGGCCCTGAGCTAAGATCAAGAAATATAATGACGCTCAACCAAAGGACTTATATGCATGCATATAAACATAACCAATGGACACAAGACACTGGGGAGGTTGGGGTAAGCTTGGGGGGGGGGTGGAAAGGAGACATATGTACTACTCTTTGTAATACTTTAAGCAATAAAACAAAATTTAATAAAAAAGAAATATAATGACGAGTAAGACCGTCAGGTGGTACAGAACCTCATATTCTAATGTTTCAATTCCTCATAATTGTGAAAAATACTGTGATGCAAACTAAGACTGAAGTGTCTTCATGTGGTGGGAAGATTTCACTTTCTCCTTTTGGCAGATGGAGCAGAACAACATTCTTTTGCCTTGAAATAAATATTTAGATAAGTAATCTTGGATTAGATCCAAGAAAAGTTGTGTCCTTCATTCAACATCAAGTATATCTTGTGTTCCAGATTCTGTGTAAAGGTGAGCGATGATAAATGAGTTTTATATAGTCTCTGACCTATAACCGAGGCAGAATGGCATTGGAATCTTCAGCTATGAAGGAAACAATAAGGTCGATATCCCCAAATTAAAGTAAAATGTAATTGACAATAAAGATAAATTGTAAACGACTGTCAGAAATTCACTTTTCACTTTGCGTTAAAGTACATCTCATCTGCAATGGCTTAGTCACAGTTTCTACTCATGTGGATTTGAGGACTTCTCTGCAATTGTAATCCCCACTAACATTTGTTGAACATTGACTCTATCTTAATGACTGTGATAAACAATTTATATTCCACTTGATTCTTACAACACACACTATTGGTCAAAGAACCATTATCAAGAAAAAAAATCCCTCTAGCAATTTTAAACAAGAAGCAATTTATTACAGATTATTAAACGTCTCACATATTCATGGTGAGGGTTAAAGAAAGAGAGATCTTTGAGACTGTAGGAAGGCCTTCCCAAGCGCTGCAGCAGGGCCAGGTTTCTGAGGGAGCTACCGTCTTGTCTGTGACCAGCTGTTGTATCCCCACTGCCACTGCCACAGTCAGAAAACTGGCCCTGGTCAGGAAGGCACCACTTGGAACCAATTCTCTTGGTTACTCCCTTTTTGTGCGTAGGATGAAATGTATTCCCACAACAAATTCATCCAACAGACATTAAAATGCACACACAACACAACAGAGCCAAATCATTGGAGCATGACATACATAGAAAGTGGAGGCACAAATTCAGCTGTTCCCATGTAACTCTGAGTTAGAAATATCTCTCATTAAATAGCAGGACATTCTCTCTTATATTGAGAGAATGATTTGTGTCTCTGCTTCAAACTCAATAGCATTCACTACTAGGTGTCATTTTAGATTTTTGAAATAACTGCAAATGGTAAGTTAAGGATGCATGGGTTGTTCATGATAAGTTATATGCATTGACAAGCTGTATTCTATTTATTTTCCGCTAGGTAGTCCTGCTTAGATGTGCTGTTGGCTTGAATGTTGAAGGTATAATATGCTCCAGGGCAGGTGTCCCAGAAGCAGTACACTCCCGATTTCCTCAATTAAATTGTATTTAGTGCTCCTGTTATGCTTGCAGGAATGGAGAGATGCCCAACTAAGGTGGCCCCTTCCTCTTTTCATGCAGTTCTTCTCTAGGAAAAGCAAAGAGTTGTGCATGTATACTCTGTTTTCTAACTTGACTTATTGGTGGCATTTAAAGTAATTTCTCATTAGATGGTTACCTGTCCTTTTAATTGTATTCTGGAGAAATCTTTTTTATTTTCTTAGGTCTTTAAATATAACTTCTCCACCATATATATATATATATATTCCCCCCCGTATTCTTTCCAATTCAGTGTTAGTTTCCCCAAAGTTCCCTCCTGGATCTTTTTATCTCCCTCTATCTACATGCTCTGTCTGAAAGGTACCTACCCACCTCCGTGTTTTTAACTAATATGTATATGTTTGCATCTTCAGACCTGACCATTTATCTTACTTCACAGACAAGATTAACTACTGCCTAGTGATCATCATTACATATGACATCTTATTGTTCCATAGGCCCTTTGCAAGCAAGAGGGAAAAACACACCTACTTTCCTTATTATACTAAAAGTGTTCCCCCTTCTGAAATACCTGTGCGAAATTATAAATTCTTTCTTATAATTTATCAGTACAACTTAGGTTCTAGCCCCAAATCTCTGCAATATGTCTGTCCTCTTCCATCCCAATCCATTTAACCTGATTGAAGCTATCCACTTTTTTGGCATAACTTACTGATATATAGCCATATAAATATACAGAAATATATTTTTTATTGGTTTACCACACCTTATCTCCTTCCCTTCTAATGCACAGGCATCAAATGTATCTTACAAAAGTGCATGACTCTCACACTATTTGCTTGACTCAATTCACTCGGGGATTCCCAATGTTCTAGGAGTGACGTGTGCGCTCCCTCCAATGTGACACACCATTCAGCCCCCTCCCGGACTACTTCCCACCAGACATTATGCTCTTTTCAGGGAGAACTGCTGCCCCTCTTCATGCCTCCTTATCTTTGCCCGTACTAATGTTTCTAGCCTAGAATACCCAACCCCCATAGGTACATGGAGATTTTTCTCCTCTATCCTAGACGCAGGCAGTTATTACTTGCCCTGTGTTGCCTTTGAGAGATTTAAGTTCTGAGGAAAAGGGTGCACAAAAGGACAAAGCCCCTGTCCTCAGGGAGACTGCACACAGACAATAGACCAGTGAACAAATATGTGAATAAGAAAAACACTCGTCATTATACATGCTTGAGAACAAATAGAAAGGTTGATGCACTTGAACATAACTGGTTGGGGAAGGAATTTTAGAGAACATGCTTTATATCTGAGCTGAGAAGGTGAGCTGGTGTTTTGTACCAGTCAGTAATGGCACTTAAGGACAGTGGCATAGAAATTGGCGTTTTTCCCCAGGAGAATTCCAGAAGCAGGCTGTTGTGACGGGGGGTCAGCTATTGCACGAGGAAAGCAGTGGCTTCCTCACCCTCAGCTGCTGGCTCTCTCCCTCAGGCTTGGTGCCTTATGTCACACCATGGTTGCTGTATCTCTCCTCATCGCTCCTCTGTTCAAAGGAGAAAGAAGTAAGGAATAGTCACATCTGCCCTCTGGTTTGGGGGAAGCAACAGATAACCCAGAAAAGTGACCAACAGATATTTGCTTGCATTGGGTTGCCACACTGGGAAATTCATATGCACCCATAGCAAAGAGTTGAGGAAACTAAGGAATATTTTTGTTATATTTGCTTGGAATAAACATGATCTCTTCTTTGAGACAAAATTTTAAAGAAAGAGACAGGAGATAGACATATGGAGTAGGAAACTATTAGTAACTGCCAAATATTTTAAGGTTGAGAAATAGTTGGTTGCTTGGCCTGCTTGGCTCAGTGGTTGAGTGTCGACCTATGACCCAGGAGGTCACGGTTCCATTCCCAGTCAGGGCACATGCCCAGTGGGGGGCGTGCTGGAGGCAGTGGATCAGTGATTCTCCCTCATTATTGATGTTTCTATTTCTCCCTCTCCCTTCCTCTCTGAAATAATAAAAATATATATTTTTTAAAAGAAATAGTTGGTCACGTCGAGCATCTCAGGTAGAAGGAACTTCAAGTATAAGCACCGGAGGTAGAAAGCCTCTTTTGTCACTGAGGACTAGAGATCGGTTACTGTGGCCTGATGGGAGGGAAAAAGAGAGGGCCTGGTTGGTGACAGATTCAGAAGTACAAAGGCTGGAATACTGTGTCTATCTCTTGCATGGAATCCTCAATTACTCAAATCAAGAAACCACTTTTTATGCATTTCTCTATTCTAGCACTTTGCACAGTTCTAGACTAATATAAGCACCATTTTTTTTTTTAAATATATTTTATTGATTTTTTACAGAGAGGAAAGGAGAGAGATAGAGAGTTAGAAACATCGATGAGAGAGAAACATCGACCAGCTGCCTCCTGCACATCCCCCACTGGGGATATGCCCGCAACCCAGGTACATGCCCCCAACCGGAATCGAACCCGGGACCTTTCAGTCCCCAGGCCGACGCTCTATCCACTGAGCCAAACCGGTCTCGGCAGCACCATTTTTTAAATGAGTGAATTTAGGGCAACACTTTATATAAATATATCAAGGAGCTCTGTGATTTCCTTTTTTTTTATAAATAGCTTAAACTGTATTCACAGGAACATATGTTAATAGGTCAAAATCATCTCATGACTAGTAGTCTTCATTTTTAGCATAGATTTTTCTAGCATTAATCATACTGTTTTTGAAACCATAAAGGCCTACTTTTAATTGGCAATTGCCTCAATGACATAATTTCTCCTTACATTTTTGTTTTGTTTGGAAAAAGAAGTCATCTGAAAAAATATAATTTCATAAAATGCTTATTTATGTTTATTTTTAATAGTGGAGTTCTGATAATATTTGATTTTTATACCTGTGAAAAAATTCACAAATAATTTTGTTCTCTATACTTGATTAAGAAATTATTGATTGATTTTAAAAATTGGGCATTGAAATTTGAATAAATGGCTTATTTGAGCAGATGTTACATTGAACATATAATTCATTAGCCCTAATTTAGGTGGTATGCAAGTTTTAGCATATGAACTGAAAAAAAAGGATTGACCTTATTATTTTCAGAAGCAACATGCTAAATTGCAATGAGTGTTACACCTCACATCAAATAATACACATTTTTTTTCTTTGTAATTATTCTTTTCATTCTTTTTAAATACAAAGCATACATTCCCATGAGGGACACATTAGCAGTAATTTTTCTTATAGTCATAGGGAAAGCTTTTGTGTTCAGGTTTATAATATGCTAGAGCCGATTAAATTCACTACCACACTATGTGTTACAATATTCAGAAAGGTTTTGTGACTTCTTTCTTTTTTTTTTTTTTTTTACAAGATCTATAAAATTACTGAATGGTTTTCATTTTTGGTTTCACTTCATTGAGACCAAAATATGTTCCAGCATACAAACATTTTATTATGGCTTACATGGAAAACATAAATAAAGTATATAAATATATACATTTTTGTATAATTAATAAATATTTATAAAGCATGGATCTATATTTTTCAGGTTCTAAACTATTTTGAGAACCTAATTATTTTGAGAACCTGATTTTTGTTTCTCATGTTTCCCAACTGTTCTTCTTCCATTATCATTCTATGATCTGTTTCCAAAATAATGCTGGGAAATGGAGTGTTGATTTATTCTTTACTAAAATATATTTCAATATTTTTGAAGTAATGAAAACATTTCTGTTTTTGTCGAGTTAGCTGACAACACCTTTTTCCATTATTTTATTTTTAGCTAGCTAAGTTTAAACTTGACTTTGTGTCTTTTAAAATTCAAAGTGAAATAATCAGACCATTTTACTTCCATTTGCCATCAGCTGAAGGATTAGTTACTGCAACTAGAGGACAATGTAATCAATAATGGCTAAATTTATGCCCACAATGACCATCTTTTAAGATATCCTTTTGCTTCTTGGAAGCATAACAAAGTCCATCAAAAATTTGGCCAGGAACAAGACCCTCAGTTCCTTTCATGCATCTGTCCCTCTCTTACAGTCCGTTTTTATGAAAGGGAGGTAAAACAATAAATCATAAACCATGCATTATGAAAGGTCATCACATCTTCCTTAAATATGCTATTTCACTACTTAAGGTGTAGAGGATTTTATGTATGACTAACAAGACTATTTTTTATTTTCATACTAATGGGATCAGGAAAAATTGCATAATAAAACTTTGAATGATCAGGATAATTTAGACTTACATCATTTTCTTGGATTGCAAAAGTAATTCAGCAGGCTTATACTTACTTTTAGTACTAAACTATAGTTTTAATTTAATATGCTTCCAGAGTGTACAAATTACAGTACCTAATAAATATTCAATGGTGTTTCTAATGCTTACAATACTTGCCAGGTTCAGAAGCAATTGAAGATGAAAAGCAAGAGTTTACTGTGCTTACCATACTCATTCGAGAAACATGAGATTGCATCAACAATTGATATTTAGAGGAAATACAAGTGATATAATATTACTCTCATAACTGGACACAAAACCTGTTTAGACTCCATAATATGCTGCATTTAGGTAGTCTGCAAATAAGAGCATGGGTATTTATTTTTCTGAAAATAAAAACCTTTAAATACACATTTGTCTTCGTTAATCACAAAATTGTTCTAGTCTTCCAAAATAGAATACAGCATTTCCCAGTAAAATATTATTCTGGTCTTAACTTCGTAACTCCCAAAGGTGTGTTCCAGAGGAGACTCTCCATGTAAGAGTCCTTCATGTAAGTAAGGATTACTTGAAGTTGCATTAAATCATTTTGTCTATAGACTGAAGATCTCCACATTTTTTAATCTCCTGCTGCTGTGCCAAATCTTCAAGTATTTTAACTGTCTCTTAGACCTTCTCTAAAGAGCTTTCTCTTGAAATTGAATTCTTCAAAACTCTACTCTCCTAGCAAAATTCTGACTATTGCTCATGATGGCAGAAGAATTACTATATTTTTTTCCTTCATCTTGCATCACTATGTCAAAACTTACTTAACTGTTATGCTTTTCCACTTACAATTGTCTCATCTGGCACTATTTCCTCCTCCCTTCAAAACACTCTCCTCTCTTGGTTTCCATGATATTGCATCCATTACTTCATATGTACATCTGTCCCTGTCTACTCAGTTTCATCTATATATATAAAAGCCTAAGCAACCATTATGACCGAATGACTGGAACAACCGGAACAAACAGCCGACCAGTGGCTATGATGCCCACTGACCACCAGGGGCAAACACTCAATGCAGGAGCTGCCCCCTGGTGGTCAGTGAGCTCTCACAGACAACCCCTTGAGGACCCTCCACCACCCCCATTGGCCTGCCATCCTCCCAGGGTCCCTTCCCACCCCTAGCTGGCCCCCCTATAGGCCTCGCTCACCGGCCAGGCCGAGGGACCCCACCGTGCATGAATTTGTGCACCAGGCCTCTAGTGTATATATAAATAAATAATTAATGTATATACTCTTTCTCCTCTATCTGTACACTTTCTATCTTGGGACTCCACGTCTGGCCTTAGTCTCTCTTTTACTCTTGCTAGGTTATCATATGCACACTCATGGCTTATACTATTATTGATAAACCTATATTTTATGGATTAAATTTCTACCTTTTTCCAGATTCTGTTGATCCTACTAGATATTCCCACATGGATGCCCCAATACCTATTCTATCTTTTGCTCAGTACCTCCAGGTGAATGGTGTTACTTATCTACCATCAAGTTTCAAAGTCTGAAACTTGGAAGGTGATCTTCATCTCAGTGTCACTGCCTTAGTTCAGGGAGTTCACTCAAATTATTCAAATCGCTTCCTGATCCTTTTCTCTATATCCGGTTTCCTCACCTATTCAGTTTATCTTTGAAGATAGTGCCATAATATTTCTATAATATGCCAGTTGGAGGGTGTGCTGTTCCCCTCCCTGGACTACACTTTCTAACTTGCTGTTATTAGTGTCATGTAAGATATTATAAGACATTTTCTGATTTCCAGGAAGCCTCTAGAGCACTGGTTCTCAACCTTGGCTGCACATTAGAATCACCTGGGAATCTTTTTAAAATCCTGATTTCTGGGCCTCATCCTCCAGAAATTCTGTTTCTTTGTTACTAATGTTGTGGCCCCACCTCATAACAAAGAAACAGAATTTCCGGAGGATGAGGCCCAGAAATCAGGATTTTAAAAAGATTCCCAGGTGATTCTAATGTGCAGCCAAAGTTGAGAACCACTGCTCTAGAGCATTCCACCTCAAGTTTTCCTTAGACTTTGTGTAATTGATACTTCTGGAGTGCAAAGTGGTGGTTATACTTTCTGGAATATGACTAGAGGTCAACATGGACACAGTGATCTTCCATATGACTACCTTTAATACCTAGTGGAGTACATGGGACATGGTAAAGACTAAATAGGATTTTTAAAATTTTCTTTATTTTTTAAAAATTTAAATGTAGTCAGTTTATAATCTTATATGGGTTATATTAGTTTCAGGTGTAAAATAATATAGTGATTCAATATTTTTATGCCATACAATGTGATCACTGCACTCAATAGTTTTAAAAAATGAATGAATGAATGAATGAATGAATGAGTGAATTAGTGAATGAAGATTTAAATGAATATATATGTTCTTTATAAGCAGAGGCTATTATGGTAAATAGCTATGATAGATATAGTATCAGAAACTTAAATTTCTTGGCTCTTCCAAAGATTTTTATATGGCAGGTAAGTGATATGTCTAAATTTATAGGAATATTTCAATTTAAGAATCTATTTAAAAAGCTTTCCTTTCAGTGAGGGAAATGCTCAGATTTCCTGTTTATGTCATCACTCTTCCTCATATGAAGTAAGCTTGGAAGGTAATTAATAATGAATGAATTAATTAGAAGACTCCACGAAGAATAAAAATCAAGAGTAAAGGAAGTAGATGCTGCATTCATTTCTGTACTCAGTGAGTGTTTATTGAGTGTGTATAATCAGTCAGGCACTGTTAGGTTTCGGACACACAGCAGAGATAATACAACACTCCAAGTTTCCCTACAAGCTACAAACTGCCTACTGAACATTTTTATTTGGATGTTTAATATGCAACTCAAACATAACATGTCCAAAAACAAGTCTTGACATTTCCCCCCCAACCCTTATCATTATCTATAATTCTCTCTCATCTCAGTTAGTACAACCAACATCCACACAGTTTCTCAGATTAAATACCTGGAGGCCATCCTTTGTTTTAATTATTTTTCATATCACAAATCCAATACAGCAATTAATCTATCAGCTCTACTTTCAAAATATATTCTTTTGGATGACTTCTTTGTCAACTCAATTTACTCCTAGACTGCTGCAGTAGTCCACTAATTTTTCTCCTACTAAATTCCACCCCCCATACAGAGGCTGGAAACCTCTGAGTAATTTAATTTGGACCATATCACTACCTTCCAAACCTCCTTTTTTCTGTCCCACTTAACATTACCGTTAGTTTCCCCTTGTATCCAAATTAAAATCAGTTTTTTAAAAATATATTTTTATTGATTTAAGAGAGGAAGGGTGAGGGGGAGAGAGAGAGATAGAAACATCAGTGATGAGAGAGAATCTTTGATTGACTGCATCCAGCATGCCCCCCACTGGGGATCCAGCCTGCAACCCTGCCATGTGCCCTGACCAGGAATGGAACTGTGACCTCCTGCTTCATAGGTTGACTCTCAACCACTGAGCCATGCTAGCCAGGCATTAAAATCAGTTTTTAAGTTGTATAAACACCACTCATAATCCAGCCTTTGCTACTTTTCTGACAGGTTTCTGACCTCTCCGCTACTTCGCAGAGCACCAGCTACCTGGTCTTTAAAACATTAAGCTCATCCCTTTTCAAGCCTTTGCCCTCACTATGACCTTTGCTTTTTCATGAGTCTTTACAAGACTGGCTTCTTTTTGTCCTTCAAGTCTCAGTTCAAATTTCACCTCAAGGAGACCTTCCTTTACTCACTTAAATTCTAATGTGCTTCTCACAAGTCCCTTTCCACTTATTTATGTATGTATTTATTATTATTTTTTTTTCACAACACATCACAATCTGAGCCCATTGTGTTTATTTTGTTTACCTGCTTGGTCTCCGCATCCAACCAACAGTGTATAAACTCCACGAGAGTAGAAATCCTGAGTATCTTATTCATGCTCTGTCTTCAGTATACAGAGGAACACTCACTTGTAAAATTTGAAATTTGGAAAAGATTTCTCCTAAATCCTAGAAAAGACACTGAGATGTCCAGACTCTAAATCACATGTATATAGTATATTTTTGGTACTCTTGATTTTCTGATCTGGAGTGCCTCTCCCATGGAGAGTGCTCAGCTCATGCTGATAATCAGTTTGCCTCTTTGCAAAAGTAGTTTAATGCTTATATAGAATTACATTGGGCTAAATGCATTATATATATAATTTCTGTATTTATTTGTATATAGTACTGGTTCGCAAGCATTTTGGTCAGAAATTATTGAATACTCCTCAAAATTTAGAGGACACTACTGGGCTTTTATTTATATGGGTTTTATCTACTGATATTTTCAGTGTTGAAAATTAAAACAGAAATGTTTTAAAATTTTCTATGTTCACTTTTATGATAAAAATCAAAATCATTATATGTTGTCTTAAATAATATGCTTTTATACATAATAAATACATTTCCAAACTCCCCCAAAATTGACTAGAGTGATCTTGTATTACTACTTTGTAAATCTCTTTAATGTCTAGCTATAAGAAAACAGCCTAGAGTCTTATAACTGCTTCTGCATTTAATTTCTTGATATAATTTTTGACTATAGAATATGAAGTAAATATCTGTATGTAGTTAGAAAAGGGAAGGGTATTTTATTGTTTAATCCTCACCAGAGGATATTTTTTCCATTGCTTTTCAGTGAGAGTGGGAGGGAGAGAGGAACACACACACACACACATTGACCAGTTGCCTCCCACATGTGTCTCAACAGGAGGCAGGAAGCAAAGCTTTAACCCAGGTACATGCTCTTGACCTGGAATTGAACCCGCAACCCTTTGGTGTGGGCTGATGCTCCAACCATTGAACCACACAAGCTGGAGCAAAGGAAAGATATTTTAATATTCCTTTCAGATAACCATGGATATATTTCTTTGATATTACACTAAGACTTGACAAATGGTTGTTTCTAAAGGTTAGTGTCAATGCAGAATCTGAAGCCATGTCAATAGACTTTTATGACCCCTGTATTATTATAAAAAGAGTGCGGACATTGTGGACCTTGTAAAAGTGTCTCAGGGACCCTGCAATATCCTGTACCATCTTTTGAGAACCACTGGCGTATAGAAGCATGTAAATTTAGGGTAGGTTTCTGTGTAGAAGGCATGATTTTAGGTGCTCTGAATGATAACAAAGAGGAAGATTAGCCAGTTGAGAGACCACGCACTAACTTAGAAAAATGTTGGTTACAATGGAGGGCTGAAACAGAGAAGAGAGCATCATTGATCAGCTGCCTCCTGCATGCCCCACACTGAGGACTGAACCCTAACCCAGGCATGTTCCCCAACAGGGAATCAAACTATGACCTCCTGGTTCATAGGTCGACCCTCAACCACTGAGCCACATTGGCCAGGCTGACAGGGTACATATTGGGTAGAATTTTTTTAAGAAAGAAAAGAGTTCAGAGTTACTCTGAGTTCTCAAATTTTTTTTATGTATGTATGTATTACTTATTTATTATTAATTTTTTAATCCTCACCCTAGGACATGTTTTCAGAAAGAAAGGGAGAGAGAGAGACAGAGAGAGAGAAAATCGGTCAGTTGCCTCCCATACCTGTCCCAACTTACAACCTGGATACGTGCCTTGAACTGGAAGGGACCCCTCCACCTTTTGGAGTACAGGACGGCACTCCAACCAAATGGACCAAACTGGCCAGGGTAGCATGTGCTACTAACTTTTAAAAGTAAATGTTTTGTCTAAATATTCTATACTTTTACTATGCAGTGATTTAAGTTTCAGAAGGAACAGAATACTTTATGAAGCTAATTTATATTTGCATCCTAGGTTTTCTAATACAACATGGTTGTTAAATAATTTCATTTTGAAAAATCATTAATTTAATTAGAAGTTTTTAGAAACTGCTTCACTAATTCTGCAAGGAAAAATGAACTTCCTTTATTATATAGCATACAATGTAATCAACATTTTTACGTGTCACAGAATGGGAAAGCTTTATCTGTTAATACTTTGGTTATTACTTTCAATCCAATTTACAGTAACTGGCACCAAATTTCATAATAGCTATATATCAACACTTTATGCTATGTTTTACCTCATGTGAGTTTACATAGAAATGTTTAAGTTTTTTCATTTATAGACTGTCTGGTTTTGTTTTATTTTTTTTTTACAAATGTTTGAGATTATAATAAGTTTTAAAAGGAATATGTTCACTTTATAATATTTTAATTAAATTTATTAGGATGACATTAGTTAATAAGATTATGTAGGTCTCAAGTGTACATGTCCACAATATATCACCTGTGTATTGCATTGTGTGCCCATAACTCACAGTGAAATCTTCTGCCACCATATATTTACCCTTTGCCAGCCCGCACCTCCCTGCCCTCTGGTGACCACCATACTATTATCTGCATGCAATGTACTGAGTTGTCCTCTGCCTTGTTTGTATAGCTTGCTTTGTACAGAAACGTTTTTAAAAAGTCTTTACATTAAAGGAACTTCTAACCTTTCTCTTTTTTTTTCTTTGCTGGTTTTCTACAATCAATGCTGTCATTCCTAAAGAAAAAAAAAATGTTATTAAAAAACATAAAGGTGACATTCTACATAATGTCCGGCATTGCAAAGCAGGATAGTACTTTATATAGGAGCGTGAGAGGAAAGTTCTCTGAGAGTCATTGGAGCTGAAACCTGCTACAGCCCACTCTCTGCACAGAGATCTAGAGGAGAATTCCAGGGAGAGGAAAGCATAAGGAGAAAGAGCCTAGAGACGGCAGGAAACAAAAGTGAGAGTGGATGAAGGCCATGAAGATAAGCGAGAAGTGGTAGGAAAGCGAAGAAAGAAACCCCATCATGGAGCAAACTTGAAACCACAACAAATATTTTGGTATTTACTTTACATGCAATGGCAAGGCTTTGAGTTTCTTATGGTGATATGTATCGCACGGGTGGCTGCGTGGAAAAGGCGTTATAGGGGCATCGTGGTAGGAATTCGAATGGACTATGTATGCTCTCTCTGCTGACTGTTTACCAGGGTGAAAAGCTCCGCTCACTTTCTTCACAGACTCACTGGAAAGTAGCGTTCTGGAAAGAAAGAAGTTTCTGTCTATCAGACACGTGAACACTGATGTGGAAGGAGGAAGCGGAGTGGGCGCCGTCTCCTGTGGCTCCTGGATTGGCTCATCCAACAAGCTGTGGAACTTTTGCAAACGGTTCGAAAGCTGCGGCCTCCTGGGTTTCAAGCAAAGTAAGAGCAGAGATAACCTCCAAATCCCTGGATCGGAGGCCAGTGCCTGCTGCCGCTCCCAGGCGGGAGCCCCGGGCACCTCGGAGGCAGCAGCCAGGCCAGACCTCCAAGCGCAGAGCTGCACTCAGCGATCGCAGCTCCCACTGCGGGGAGCTTGGTGTCATCCCCGCGGGGCACGTGAGAAGCACAAGCTAATGCCTGCGTGCAGCGTGAAGACAGCGAAACATTGGAACAAGTTGCCGCGTCAGATAAAGTTTAATCTTGGCCTGATCCACAGGCGAAGGCTCTCGTATAAATCAGTTCACAGCGCTTCCCTCCACTGAGATAAGGGGGCCAGACAGTTTTGCCTGGTCTTCGTCAGGCTTAGCTGTGGTTGCGCCTACCAGGGGAGCGCTTTCTTTTACAGGCGCTGCTTTTGCTGTCAGACAAGAACTCTTTGGAGAAGTGGGAGATGATAGGAGGGGCTGTTGAACTGTTAGTAGCCAAAATTCACAGCAACGGAGGAATAAATGGCCAGCAAAGTAGAGTATCTGGGAGGAAACTGTTTCATCTACTATACACATCAGTGGGAAGTGAATGACAAAGGTCTGGAATTTATACAGTACGTTTCCATTCATGTAACGTTAAAAATAAGCATAATGGGACCACATCTGGATCAGCGATAATCCGTGACTCATATATCTGCACAGAAAGTAAGAGGCTAATTAGCCCAACACTCACATTATTTATTAATTCTTGTTTGTTGCTGGTGAGGGAGGCCATTTCTGAAACTATTCACTTTCTTAACCGCTATTGGGGTTACAGAGATATTTATTTTATCATAATCCTTTAAACTGCATAAATACTTCACATACCAAAGCACATCCTTACTCTCTAGGACTGCAATTCAGTGTATGGCAGTGTCAGGAGGAACAAATCAACTCAGATTTCTTGACAAATGTGACTGAGATATGAGGAGAGTAGAACCCATTTAACTTTTAACAGAGACCTGAGGAGGTGTGTGTGTGTGTGTGTGTGTGGGGGGGGGGGGGTGATGGAGGGAGTCGCTAAAACTCATTCCTAGGCAAGAATGCAAATTCCAAGGTAAGGGACTGAATAAACATACAAGATTTCATGTAGAGACTCAAAAGGCAGCACCAGCAACACCAGCATCAAAAACTGTAGCCCCAATTCCCCTCAATGAATTGGGAGCCAGAGTGCATGCAATATTTTTTAAAGCATAGATACGATATGTAAAATTTTGTTTAAAACAATTTGTTAGGTAGCTATAATCGTAAGTGGTTTTTGAGTGAACTATATTATTTATGTGTATCTCTTGGTCAGGTATAAAAATTGCCTGTTGTAATAAGTGAACATTTATACTTTGAATTGCCCATATAAGTAAGTGGCTTTAAATAACTTTATTTGTTGTTTTTCTCTTTTTCCTACAACTCCAATCACAACTCTATATTCTCTTTTCAAATCCACATCGATTTTTATATATCCAATTCAGTAAATGTTGAAGTTTCAACTTATCTTCAGTATTTAGAGATGTGAAATTAATATGTATTTTTGAAAATCAGGCATTAATTCTGATTGATCTTTTTAGACTGTTTCACTTAATATTGTAATTGATTGTCTTTCAAATAAAAAAATTTTAAATGCAATTTACAGTGCAACCTAGAACATATAAATACATACATAGAGACAGAAATAAGCACGTTTACTTAGCAATCAAGTTTCATAAAGCACTTCTTGGCTTTAATACATACAATAGACTCTGGTATTTATTGGTGCATTTTCTGTTCTATAATCTTTTATGCTGGGGAAAAACTAAATTATGCATGTCAACTTTACAGTTTCTAAAACATTAATTTAGTAAATGCCCAAAATGAGAATACTTTTAATTAAAATGGATTTATAAACCGTGTTCACATTTTTTTTATTAACTGCAATTGTTCATCCAAAAGGTGGACAAATTGCTATTTCTTTGAAGTAAGAAGCCTTTCGTCTTTCTTCATAAAGCATATCTTTGCCCTTCTGAGTAGATTGGCATACTGGGCCTTAATGAATGAATGGGTGATACTTACTCTAATACACATTCGTGGGCTTTAGTGAGAATTCATATTTAACAATAAACAAAGATTATACAAAAAATATTTCTTATTCCCCACAGAATAACAACAAGAAGTATCTTCTGGATCAACTTGCAGAACATAGAAGCAAATTCTGTGTCATTATTTTAGAGTCGTATCCTTGTCCACAGCCAGGAGCTCCTTTACTAGTACTTACCATAGTCACCTTGTGTTACACATCCAATGGTACCTCCAAAGATACATTTTTGCATTAATTTATAGTTACTGTAAAGATGTTAAGAAAATAGACTATAGCTCCCAAATGAGTTAGGAAAAAATAGTTTTTAAAATGTTGGAACCAATTACAGCTATATTAAAATAAGTGTATTACCTTTCAAAGGGTTTATGAGCCACTATATTGGCTTAAAAATCGCATGCTGATACACACCATACTATACATTAACACACCTTACAACAAACATTCCTTCTTATCTATGACTTTTTTTACTTCCTTCTTAGCATCTAAACCTGTGCGTAGCGCCTAGCATATACTGTGTACTTGATAGTTTGAATTAACTAAATGGCCTTATATAATCATATTTTCATAAATTATGACATACAGGTCTATTAAATGTTATATTGACCAAGAGGCAATCACCTTGCAAGAGAGCAAAATTTCAAGAAAGAAAGAGTACTACTTGAATGAGTTATTGATGAATTGTTCCAAGATAGGAAAAAAGCATTTATATTTGTAGCTAGTTTAAAGACAGGTGACCTTTTAAGAGGTTAGTTAACCTTTGAGCAATTTTGGAGTTACTGCTTTGAAAGATAAAGGTCAGAATAGAACTCAGAATGCAGTTATTGTCTTTTGTTTGTTGCTATGACTTTAATTTCCAATAAAATAATTCAAACTGTAGAGTCTGTTCAGAAGTAGATTTCTTTTCAAATTAAAAGACTTATATTGGTTTAAAGTATTTTTCAGGTACTAGATAAAAATAATCAAAATATTAAAACAAAATCACAACTTTTTGTAAATTTCACCTTTAATCTCATTCCGTGCTAAGTGTTATTAAGACAAAAATGTGTCTGATTAAAGAAAAATGTGTGATGTTTCTGATTTTTTCTCTTAAGTATAGTTCACTTCATTTTTCTTTTCACACCCCATTTTTTTAAAAAACTTATTCTAATTACCTTTCTCTAAGTCCCTGCAGTCATAAACCCAGTGTTTACATATTTCCTTAGATGTGTTAACACCAAAAGGAAAATTGCAGAGTGTTTAGAAAACAGTAGTACAAAATAATATTTTGTCCCAAGCTTTCAAATACTTGAAATTTGTGCAGAGGAAATAACCTAAAAATACTTTAACATTTATAGATTTTGGTCAGGTTGTGATAAGCAAAGGATCATTAACCTGACCTACATGCTCTCTTTCTTCTTTGTAGTTGCCTGTATTCATTTTTTAAAATGCATGCAAATTGCTTTTTGACCTATTCATTTCAAAAGAAACTAGCCTCTAGTTTGGAAATAAAGAAAATGTGTATTTCTGCTAGATTTGATGATATTGACAAAGAGGTCAAGCCAATTTTATATTACCTGGACATATAACTTAGTTTCTAATGTTTTATTCATATTCAGCCATGAAACAGATATAGATAATACAGTGCCCAGACTTAGGAAAGCATAAAAAAATCGAAGGATAAAATCATATTGTAACAATGTGTTCCTATTTGAATGAACTAGCACTATTTTGAATATGGCGATGAACATAGTGATAGAATTTTCACTTATTTAAAAATCTGTCAGCATCAGTGTAGTCTTAATAATGAAAAAAAAAAAAATCCTTGACTGACATTTGAATGGTCTGGTCATTCATTAAGTAAGCACAGACAGGAAAGGAGAAGTTGAAGTTAAGTAAAGGATGTTTAAAAACATATGATAGGCAGTATTTTTTCAGGGTAATGAAGCATTGATTGTACCACTTTGGATGGTGAAATGACATTAGAAATATCATGGGCATAATCCTCACTGGGATAAAATTCTCTGAGAGAATATTGAGGGCAACCGTCAGATACAAAATATTTCATGGCAAAAGTCAGAAGATAGCTTCTGGTTTGGCAACCAGATGCTCTCATCTCACGGCTCTCTTAGTTCTGAGTGAGCGCACTTCATGCTTCTGGGCCAGGACGACTGGCATAGTTTCTGAAATTACCTCACATTCCAGGCAGCTGAGACTGGACATAGGCAACATGGCAAGTGGAACCCACCATATACTGGGTGTATTGAGCTTAATTTAGCTGTTTTGTGTATGGTGTTTTTTTTTTAACATTTCTGTTTGTAATGTTTAATGTTTTTTAATTTTCTTAGGAGTCTTACAAAGAACAGAAAAACCTTCTTTTTAAAGAAGTTTAGTATAAAATTCATTGTATCTTGTAATGACTTGAATGGGACCACTGAATCCTCTAACTTTAGATACATTATGAGTTCATAATTAAATTTTGCTGTCTGGAAGCATTTGCTATTGTCACTGAGAAAGTATTTCATCACCATCAGTTATTCCAAACCATGCTAAGAAAAGACTATAGATAACAAAAAAAGTGCTTCCTAATATCAACAGCCTTCAGTGTTCTAATTCAATTGCTCCAGGTCTCCCGGCAAGAAGGTACAGAGGTGGCTGATAATCTGTTTTTAGCTTTCATTGAACACAACTGAGAATTCAAATTGAGGTTTTTCATTTTCTACCTTTAATGACAGAGAAGATTGGTAAGGTTAGATGTTTTGCAAGTGCATATTAGGAGATAAATGCAAAGAGACATGTAATTGGTAATTGTCTACAGCTACATTATTGTCCAATGTGATAACCACTAACAGCTACATGTGGCAACTGAGCACCTGAAATGTTTTCAAATGAGGGCATTCTGTAACCATAAACCCCACTCCATATTTTGAAAACTTAGTTTATAAAAGGAAGCAAAATATTGCTATAGAATTTATCTTTATTTCATGCTGAAATGATCATATTTTTGATGTATTGGATTAAATAAAATATATTACTACAATTAATTTCAGCTATTTCTTTTTACATTTTCAATGTGACTATAAGAAAAACATTACATATATGTGGCTCATATAATTCTACTAGACAGCACTCTTTTGGGTTCTAACAGCGACACCGAAACTGAGCCTACAAATAGAATCTCAGATTATGAGTTTGCAGACTACATTATCCTAGTTTTCTCAGACACACAAAAATCAAGATGTGAAATATGTTTCTTAATAGATAAAATATATAGGGTACCCTCCCCCAGTCAGTCACTTAGCAGAATACAATGCTTTTTAAAAAGAAATGGAGCCATTCCATTTTGCTATAAGGAAGAATGCTAGTGTCCTTTCAACCTTTATATTTGGCTCCAAAACTTACCCGGGACAAACAGGTATATTATGCTTATTTTTAATTAATTTTTTTTAGAAATTATTTTTTCCTATCTTGATATTCTTACTTTTTAGTACATTATTTAAAAAAATGACTTTAAAATGTCAAAGGGTCCCTTGGATGGAGATGGCTACTAGTGATCAATTATTTCCTGGTATAATGAAGGTTAAGGGTCTCTCTCTCTCGCTTTTTTTTTTTTTCCAGAAAATGTCACTCAAAAATTTACATGTTTCACTGTCTAGCGGTAGTCACATCTCCAGGTAAGAGGACTGCCAGGAATTGCAGTATTCATTTTGAGCTACCAGGTGCTTAGCTAAAATACTTAAAGGATTTTAGTTTTTCTTCTTTTATTTTCACTTATTTATTTTTCCATCACCATTTATCCCCTCTATGCCCTCTTCCCCTCCACCTACTGCCCTCCCTCCTGCTGTCACCACATTGCTGTTCAAGTCCTTTAGTTCTCTCTCTCTCTCTCTTTTTTTTTTCTTTTTCACTCAATCCCTCCACTCAGCCCCTTAAACAACCCCTCCCCCACCAGGGCTGTCTGCCTGCTCTTTATGAGTCTGTCTCTATTTTGCTTGGTTTTTTATTTCTAAAGCAGGATGGAAGAGTAGATATTGGGGTAGGCATATGCCAGTCTCTGCCAAAAGGGTCTATTCACATTTTTTTTCTTTAATTTTGGATTAGAACCATTGACAGAAATTCTTCAATACTTATTTCTTATAGATGCGATTTAAACTGCATCAGAATCTAAAATTTAGCATTACTTGTTTATATGGGAAAGAACAAAATATTCTTTCATTTTTATACAGTCTCTAAATTCTCCACTGTTAAGAATTCCTCTTCCTCCTGGTTATTGGAGTGAGGAGATTCTTAAACATATGAGTTAAAGTATACTTTACCATTTAAGGCAATTTGTCTCTATTTTAACCAGTCTCTTTATAATCACTTCCTTCTCTGTTACCTTGTCCCTGAAGGTACTTGAGTTGAAAGATTCTGCAACCCTGGATGGAGGAGTAGGCTCTACAACATAACACACTGTTTTTTCTTTGTCCTTGAGGTGGTTGGACTCAGCTGCAAGATTGCTGCCTTCAGTGGTCTCCAAATCACTTAGACTTGTATCTGTCAAGATGACCACTAATGAAATTTTCCATTCTTTTGTTGGATGAGCGCCCAGTGTTTCTCCCTGCCAACCTAGTTTTAATCACATGGACTCAGCAGATTCTTCCTGAGTTTCGGCCATGTTCTGTGCCTGGAGCCTGGCTTAGGATGGCCATCACTCTCCAAGGCAAGGCCATCAGTCTCCTTGCATGACAAACCCATGGACCTACTTAGCCTTGAGGCATGCTGGAAATTAGAGGATGATTTTCCTATAAATAGAATTTGCAAGAACCTCTGAAATACTACGCTGGTCCTCTCTCAGTTTGCCATGTCATGCTGTCATTTTTAGTTTATTTTAACCCCTCTGTTTTAATCTGGGACTCCCTGCTTAGTGGTCACCTGCAAAATTCCAAAAAAAATGGATCAGGGCACAATCTCTTGCCTTTTTATTCAAATTATCTAACATCTCACTTTCTAAGGTTTTTGTGATGGAGGATGGGAGCCAGAAAATATTGTTTTTATTATATGACTTCTCTAAAACTCTCTCCCCGTTCTCTCCCTCTCCAACTAGGAATGGAAGTGTTCTAATTTACTTTTTCTTTAATCTAGTGCAGACATTCTCTATTCCATCAGAGCCTTCTCCTTCCCCCAGTTGAATTTATCTTTCTCATTCTTTGTAGTTAAAATATATATCTATTGAATAGGTATGTGGTAAAACCTTGACCAGGAAACAAAAAGAAAACTAAAATGATTACTTGAGACTCTTTGAACCCCATTATGAAATTACCTATAATTTTAGCTATAAGCTCACAAATAACTAAGAGCAAATACTATTTTTATTGGAGGACCTAGATATTGCTAGATGCTCTTCAGTACACAGAGAGCTTAAGACACAGTCCCTAACCTCAAGTCTCAAATACATGGCCAAACAGTCTCAGAAAGATAAACATGGCCATCTTAGATGGCATGTGGAATGTTGAGTGAATTTCACAGAAACTGAGAAGAGCTAATGATTTCTGACTCAAAAGGAATCTCAAATAAGTGCTCATTTAGTTAAATATAGAGTAGAATTGAGGGCTCATTGGATTTGACTGTGATTGCAATTAACAACCAGCATTTATTCTGTTAAAGGTTACCCTGGATACTTATCTCTCATTAATAATTTATACTAAAATGGTATGTAAATTATCTCATTTGGTCCTGAAGGTTTTTGAGAATGGGTGACACTCTATAGCAGTGGTTCTCAACCTTCCTAATGCCGAGACCCTTTAATACAGTTCCTCATGGTCTGGTGACCCCCAATTTCATTGTTACAAATTGAACATAATTAAAGCATAGTGATTAATCACAAAAACAATATGTAATTATATATGTGTTTTCCGATGGTCTTAGGCGACCCCTGTGAAAGGGTCATTTGACCCCCAAAGGGGTCGCGACCCACAGGTTGAGAACCGCTGCTCTATAGTGATCTCAAAGCACACTGTTAAGGCGGAGCTCTAAAGGATAGTCTGCATTAAGGAGAGATGTGAGATACACACTTAAAGGAATATCTAAACATTAGGTAACAAGAACTTGAATTAGAGCAGTGGTTGGTACAGGACACTAGCAATGTATTTCGGAAGTATTTAAATGCTGTAGCTGATGAACACAAAGAAAAGAATCATAGCATCACTCATAGCTGTAAGTGAAACTCCTGCACATTTCCTAGTTATGCTACTCTGGGGAATTGCTTTCACCTTTCCTCCTTGTTTTCTTCAAAAAAATGAGAATCAAAATAACTAACTGGTCCATTGTAATGATTAAGAAAAATGCAATGACTCAATGTAAGCACAATACCTAGAAAATTACAGAACCCCAAATATTTAAAGTATTGATAATACTATGGGATTCAATGGAAATAGAAAGAGGAAATGAACTTATGGATCTAAAATTAAGGCACTACAAGAATATTGATATTATCATGAATCATGATGAGTAAACAAACTTTTGAGATGGAAGTGAGCAAACAGATAGTCCAAATACCCATTTCTCTATCTGGGCTGAATCCCAGACCAGAGATGGATCTTGAGGCATGATGCCCTGGCAAGCCTTTTCACTGGCTCTTATTCTCCTCTGGAACACGGGTAGACTTCTGCTATTGCCTGTGTGGAACTCCCCTGCGAATGCCAGAAAGTAAATTTGCCAAAGTGTACTAGTTTGCTGTCAGACAAAGGGAGCTTGGACAGTGGAAAGAGAACAAGATGAAAGTAGCTTTTATCGAAAGCTTTACGTGGATGCATTGACTAATTCTAGTTAACTTTAGATCCCTTCACAGTGAAGTAGCCTCGGTTCCTCCCTTGCTGTAATGACACTGTTATGCACCTTTACAAAATATCCCTTGGAAAAATGTCATAAGTTTATCTTTGTCTCCTTCAGTTCTGTTATAAACCAGAACACCTTGTGAACTATCATCTGTAGTTTTTATTTGACAAAAACGACCCCTCCCCCCGAATCTGCAAAATTCCCCCAAATGTGTGGATCAAATAGTTCTCCTTTCTTAGATTTCTCTGCCTTGGGAGTAAGCACTTGATATAAACTGAGGGAGTCATTATCACCCACACCTGACTCTTTGGGCAAATCAGCTCCCTTTCTCAGGACAGTGGCCTTTACTTCCTTTCTGGGAGTAGAGGTACCAGGGGGTAGAGCTTTGGGTAGTCTGGCCCCTGTCTTGTTGAAGAAGCTGTTCTGCATAAAAAAAGGAGCTCCCAGAAATGACAGATAAAGGAGAGTGGCCAGAAAAAAGGTGATCGGAGACAGATGAGGAAGAGGAAGAAAATTGACCAGCGGGAAGGAGAGAGGAAAGGAGGGAGGGAGGGAAAAGATGGCAGATGATTCTGTGAAATTCACAGTTTGCTTAAGAACACATTGAGTTAGTTTTATCCTACTTGTACTTGAATAAGGCAGTTATCACAACTACATCTGTTTTTCTGGAGTCAGATTGATATTCCCAGAGTGCCTGTGAGGATTTTTGCATGACAGCTTAGCTAACATGCTTATTTGTGATAGATTTATATACTACCCTTTCTTTACAAATTAAATTCACACTTCAGTCACAAAATATTACTAAGTAGCACTGATATTACATATTTTTAGCTTTACACAACTTCAATATTTATTGTGTGGATAATGAGCTATTCACTTCAACTCACTAACCTGGGATCTGCATTTGAAAACAAATTGGAATAAGGATATTGCTGCAATCTTTCTCTCTCCTTTTATAAATCACAATCTATGTTAGTGTTTTCTAACTATAGCTTTCCCATGTTCTGCGTCTTATGCTCTAACTTCTAAATTGCACATTAGCAAGGTAATTTAGCTTATATGTTTATACAGACTATCATCACTTTATTTCTAAGACTTTCAAATTAAAGAGTGTTCTGTTGTAATGAATCATGCAGTAAAATGAATTACTAACCTGCATGTCAGCCACATTGAATTAGTAAATGTATTGAACCTATTAGCAAACATATTGCATGTTTTAATATTTTGTCAGCTCTGTTCAATTAAATACTTGATTACAACACCTAATATAACAAAGATTTAAAGTGGTAAAAAGTTGTGTTAACAAGGAAAAAATATCAAATAGGTTGCTTTACATTTTTCTAATATAATTGTAATTTTTTTACTTGAGATATCTTTTGCTTCTTCCAGTAACTTGTGTCTAGTTTAACACATATTAAGAATGAAGAATAAACAAAAAGAAAAGACCTTTTTATAACTTTCACATGTCAAAAAGTGCCATTGGTGGTGATTCCTAGCATGGGGAAGATGAAAATGTTTATTTTATTAAAGGTGATACTCTTGTTATTAAGGATGGATTAATCTTACAGATGAAGGGTAAGTTGATAGCTCAGCTAAGTACTTCTTATTTGATTAAAACCTCACTTTCTTACATCTTGCTATAGACATTTTTTATTCCCCTTTTTCCTTTCCTTCCTTCCTCCCTCCCTTCCTCCCTTCCTGACCACCCCCAGCTTTCTCCAGTCCCTCTTTCCTCTCCTGAATGGTATTGAGTGTGTCCACTGGGTGTTAAAGGCTCTGCTAGGAGAAGGGGAAGAGTAAATAAAAAACTGCTAAACAAGGCAAGTTCTCGGGAATATGGGCTTGGTTCTGAAATTGCCTAAATGTACATATAAAATGTTGTATTGGAAGTCAGCAAGGGTGATCCCAAGTAATAAACACTTAAACTGCTGGGTGGTTATTGCATATCAAAGAAAAGGAGGTGAGTGTGAAGAGAAAATATTTCCAGGAAAGCATATAGCCTTCTCAAGAGAAAGAGGTAAGCTAGAACATGATAAATATGACACTTTATTTTTTAAAAAATGTTTTATTGATTTCAGAGAGGAAGGGAGAGGGAGAGATAGAAACATGATGAGAGAGAATTACTGACTGTCTCCCTCATGCACACCGTCAATGGGGATGGAGCCTGAAACCCGGGCATGTGCCCTGACCAAGAATTGAACTCTGACCTCCTGGTTCATAGGTCAAGGCTCAACCACTGAACCATGCCAGCTGGGCTAACATGGCACTTTAAAAATAACAAAAATAATTCAGAAATGTACATAAACTGGTTCTTGATCATGAAAAACTTATGAATCCATGTCAAGAAATTTTTATTTAAATCGGAACAGCTTAAGGGTTTAAACAGGAGAATGGTATGGTCAGATGGGCAGTTTATAATAACTTTGGTAACTAAGTAAAGGATGGATTGAATGGTGGGCTTGAGATAATTACTAGGTCCAGGGAGACCAGTGTGAGGCTGTTGGTATAATGTAAGGAGATAGCGACAGTAATAGGATACTGATAACAGATACTGGAAAAAATTAAATAACATTGGGAGAAATTTGGGAGACAAAATTTATATAAATTAATAACACTGTTAGGAGTTAAGGGCATAGAGACAAGCCTTCCAAAATTTATACCTTAAGTAGATGTGCCTTTTTCTGCTGTAAGGAACATAAGTTTTGAAGGTAGGATGATTCATAAATGAAATATATATGGGGACTGATAGTAGACATTTAAAAATTTAGATAGAAGATAAATATTTTTCAGAGTGTAGAGATAATTGAACACGCAATTGATGTCTAAATACATTGTGTGCATGTCACATGATCTCACTCATGTGTGGGATATAATGATCAACATAATTTGATGAACAAGAATAGATCCAGAGACAAATGGCAGGAGAGGGGGTGTTAGAGAGCAACCAAAGGACTTGTATGCATCCATATTGGCATAACCAATGGACACAGACACTGGGGCGGTGGGGGCTTGCCAGGGCTGGGAATGGCTGGGGGGGGTGTCAAGAGGGGAAAAAGAGACATATGTAACACTTTAGACAATAAAAACAAACAAACAAACAAACAAACAAATAGTGTGCATAATACCATAAGACCAATACCAAGGCAAAGTAGGAGGGGTCAGATATGTCCTCACTAAAGATTTCATCACATATTTTGTTTTTTGGCATATGACAAATTTACATTGGTTTGATTCTAGAGTTAAGTTTGAAGTACAGTGCCTATTATTAGTTTGTGTCAAGTCAACAAGTGGAATTCAAACCCACATTAGGACATGAGTAGGAAAAGAGAGAAATTGTAGAGCTAAGCACTCAAATTGAAGTCGCATCATTGAACAAATGGCACAACCACTGCTGGTCTGTCCGAGTACACAATAAATCCAACAAATAGCACTGAAAAGGAATGTGGTCAGAAAATGCTGGAGTTAAAGGCGGTCACATTGGGGAATCAATTGATCTTTCTATCCACTCCCAGAATCCCCACAGAATCCTGACAAATGGCTCACCAGTTCGTCTTCTATTTCTAGAAAACAGCATCTACTACAAGGAAGACTTCCTCCTGATTACAAAGTAGAAACCCCACCAAATTGGATGACGCTTGTTTTTGAGAAGCTCTTGTGGACTACTGAATCAACTATGGAAGTACTAAAATTACTACAAAACAGGGAAGAGAGAAATATACATTTCCAACACTTAATATAGACTTCTCTGGAGAATGCAAATGTGGTACCAGCAAAATTTCCTAAGATGAAGAATGCAATATTAGATTTCATGATTACATTTAACCTAGTCCATGTAGAATATTGACTATATGTTATATATATTATAGAATGATAAATATTTGATCATTACAGAACTCAACATAATAATTAAGAAGTCTATAATATGCCTAAATATTTTGTTAATATATGCACACTTAAGTGAATTCACAAATTCAAAATTTTTAATAAGTTATTTTGGCAGTAAACTAATGTAATATAAAATTATATCATTGGGCAACTTCAAGGGGATTTGCTTATTATACTACAAAATCATCATAAAATATGCCTTCCTTAGAATATAGCCATTAGATAGTTTTAGAATAAATATCCAGTGACAGTACACAAATATATTTTAGTGTAACTATTTAAAGAAAAAATATTTTCAACTTGTTTCCTGCTGTCAGATTTTATACACATCTGGCCCTCGGGGGTTGGGAATATACAATCATGTGTCACATACTGACATTTTGATAAATGCACTGCACGGCATACATTTGGTGGTCCCATCCTATCTAATAATAGACAAACATGGTAATTAACCATACCTCTGACACACTTCCCATTGGCTAATCAGGGTGATATGCAGGCAGCTGAAGCGAACATGAGGCTTGGTTGCCCCGGCGATGGAGGAAGCCAAGGTTCCCCGCCTGCCGCTGCTGGCCTCTGAGCTGCACTCTAAGAAACAATGTTGCAATTATAGAAGCTAAACAAACCCCAGAAACCTGCTTTCAGCCAGCCGGGCCTCAGAGTTGGAGCTGAAACAGTGTTTCAGTTATAGAAGCCAAACAAACCCAGATACCTGCTTTCAGCAGCTGAGGTCTCAGAGCTGGAGCCGAGCCTCAGAGCTAAAGCTGGCTCTCAGCTCCAGTGACAGCCATAGAAGGTAAATAAATCCCAGAATAAAAAGAAAAAAAGGAGAGGTTGGGAGTTTCAGTCACCCACCAGCCTGAAAATGGCCCTCAGCCCCTCACCCAGACTGGCCAGGCACCCCAGTGGGGACCCCCACCCTGAAGGGGGTGTGACCAGCTGCAAACAGCCATCATCCCCTCATCCAGGCTGGTCAGGCACCCAAGCGGGACCCCCACCCTGATCTGGGACACCCTTCAGGGAAAACCAGCCGGCCCCACCCATGCACCAGGCCTCTAACCTATATAGTAAAAAGGTAACATGCTAACTGACCCTAACAGCAGAAAGGCTGGGATTGACTGGTCACTATGACACACACTGACCACCAGGGGGCAGATGCTCAATGCAGGAGCTGCCCTCTGGTGGTCAGGACGCTCTCACATGGGAGGAGCTCTTCTCAGCCACAAGCCAGGCTGATGGCTACCAGTACAGTGGTGGTGGTGGGAGCCTCTCCCGCCTCCTCAGCAGGGCTAAGGATGTCCGACTGCAGCTTAGGCCTGCTCCTCGCTGGCAAGTGGACATTCCCAGAGGGCTGCTGGGCTGCCAGAGGGATGTCTGATTGCCATCTTAGGCCCAATCCCCCGGGGAGCGAGCCTAAGCCAGCAGGTGGTCATCCCCTGAGGGGTCCCAGACTGCGAGAAGGCACAGGCCGGGCTGAGGGACCCCCTCCCCCCCGAGTGCACAAATTTTTGTGCACCGGGCCTCTAGTAAGATTATAATGGAGTTTAAAAATTCCTATCACTTTGTGACCTGATAGATGACATGAAGTCATAACTGTTGTGAAGTCATAGCTGCCTGAATTCATAGCTGGCCTGACATGGTAGACATTGTGATGCTGTAGCCCTAGTCAAGTCATAGCCATTGTGAAGTCCTAGATGTCCTGACATTGCAGCCAACCCGAAGTCAGAGCTGCCATGAAGTTGTAGCCATTGTGATGTCATAGCCATCGTGATGCCATAGCCCTGTGAAGTCAGAGTGGTTGTGAAGGTGGAGCTGCCCTGATCTATCTATCTATCTATCTATCTGTCTGTCTGTCTATCTGTCTATCTATCTATCTATCGATAGATAGACAGATAGACAGATACGGAAATTTAATATAGAAATTGACTCACAGTTATGAAAGCTGAGAACTTCCATGATTTACTGTCTGCAAACTGGAGAAACAGAAAAACCAGTGTTGTAAATTCAGTCTGAGTCAGAAGGCTTGGGAGTCAGGAGCATATATGTTCAAGGGTAGGAGAAGAAGAATGTATCAGGTCAACCATGTTGCAGGTGTTTTAACATCACAATACATTGTATTACTCATGTGACTGTGTAAACAAACCTACTGCGCTGCCACTTGTGTGAAAGCATAGCGCACACAAATATGGTAGTCATGGTAGTTGTTTGTATGATCCAGGTTTATGTAAGTGCACTCTGTGGTGTTTAAACGGTGATGGAGTCGCCTGATGACAGATTTCTCAGAAGGTCTCCCTGTTAAACAGTGCATTGCCATATAACTAAAGTGTTGAAATCCATACATTACATATTTTATAATGTCTTGCCCATAAACATGAAGTTTTAAAAGTCTTGAATATTTATATTAAAATTTTCAATTGTGTAAAAAAGAAAAATTGTTTAATTAATAAAAAAATATATACTTCAATTTGTTCATAGTTTGCAGTTTAATTGGATATACACTATAATTTGTTGGTCCCTTTAAACAATACTGTATATTAAAAAAAGGTACTTCAAAAGTTTTCACTTATTTTACATTCCCTTCTTAGCTTTCTGGCATCATTATTTCAACATCACTTCTCATATCTAGGTAATAAAATACACTTTTTTGGGGTGAAAAGCAGGGAAATATATGGGTTCAGTATATAAATTAAGTGATAACAGTGAATAATTAAGGCATTTTGCTCAGCCAATCCTGGAAATGTCAAATACTAAAACATTTAAACCAAAATAACTTCTCATTTTGATAGAGAGCCATACTTCATGGCCACTTTGGCAATGACTGTGAACATGTCTTTAATTAGCATTTAAAAGTTGGATCAGCAATATGTAATTAAAAATTTATGGCATTTGGATGTTGCTAGAATAAATTAATTACATTTATATATTATATATACTTCATATTCAATAGAAATGAGAGCAATAATCTTAACTGGAGTCTGTCCTGTGTTTACCTTCTATATGGCTGGAATCTTGCTAATGCAATGGCTTTTAAGTTTTCCAGTTTTTATATACTCAGAGCTTACAAGATTTTCACTTAACACATATTTATGTCCAGGCCTAGGTCAATCTACCTAGTTCAGCCTTACGAAATAGATGCTACTTTTGTATCTTCATTTTACACGTGTAGAAACTAGAGACAAAAGAGCTCAAGGATTTGTCCAAGGCCACAGAGCTGCAAAATGGAACACAAGACTACAGACATAGATCCTTTAAATTTATATCCAGTACTATTTCCATAATAATTCAACTCCCTTGGTGAAGTAATTAATTTCTGTGAAAGTCAAATTAAAATAAGAATGCCAAATTATTACTTTTATAAATCATTACATTATCAAATTAAAAAATATTGGTGGCTAATAAATTATTTCTTTCCACAGTAAAGGTTCACATTTTTTTAATAAACACTCTGGAGTATTCAGTTTCAAGAGATGTTTCATGAGACTGTTAGTGATGTAATTGTTCATTTTTTCATTGCAGAGTTCTAAGTACTAATTCAGGCCCATGGATTGTGCACTAACATAAATAAATAGCTACACTGTTTTAGGTGGCTTGAATTTCTTTTCAAATTATTATTTTTAGAGTGATAAATTGCATATTGGTAAAATTCTTTATTTTCTCAGCCTCTGTAGAACTCTAAAATATATGGTTTAAAGGTTAAGAACATTTCCCAGCTGTGATGGTTAATTTCATGTCAACTTGATGGGCTAAGAGATGTCCTGATAGTTGTGATCACTATTTCTGGGTGTGTTTGTGAAGGTGTTTTCAGAGACATTATCATTTGAATCAATAGACTGAGTAAACTATATCACCTTAACCAGTGCAGGTTGACATTATCCAATTCCTTGATGGCCTGAACAGAACAAAAAAATGGAGGAAGGGCAATTTTTCTCTCTGGTTGACCTGGTACAGCCTTCTTCTCCTGCCCTTGGACATACATGCTCCTGACTCCCAAGCCTTCTGACTCAGACTGAATTTACAACACTGGTTTTTCTGGTTCTCCAGTTTGGAGACAGTAAATCATGGAAGTTCTCAGCTTTCATAACTGTGAGTCAATCTCTATAGTAAATTTCTGTATCTATCTATCTATCTATCTATCTATCATCTATCTATCTATCTATCTATCTATCTATCTATCTATCTATCTATCATCTGTCTATCCTATTGGTATGTTTCTCTGGAGAGCCCTGGTGAATATACTAGCTCTTACAATCTGCTTTTTAAAAAATTATTTTAAACATTTTTATTGTTCACAGGATTATTTATTGGTGTTTAATAATATTTAATTGGGTTGTTAATCTTTCATGAATTAGATTTGCTGATTAGCTCTCCATTTTGGATTTAAAGACAATTAAAATCTTCCACATACATAAAATATTTATTAGCAGTTCTTTACTAAGAAAGTTCAAAACGTTGTTTAAAAAATTTTGCATCCCACTTGTAGAAACTAAAAACAACCTTCATCATCCTATATAATAAAACCCTAATATGCAAATCGACCAAACAGTGGAATGACAGGTCGCTATGACGCACTGACCACCATGGGCAGATGCTCAATGCAGGAGCTTCCCCCTGGTGGTCAGTGCGCTCCCACAATGGGAGCGCCCCTCAGCCAGAAGCCCGGCTCACGGCTGGTGAGTGCAGTGGCAGTGGCAGGAGCCTCTCCCGCCTCCTCAGCAGTGCTAAGGACCTTGCAGGGAAGCAGGCCTAAACCTGCAATCAGACATCCCCCAAGTGGTCCCGGATTGCTAGAAGGCTCAGGCCTGGCTGAGGGACACCCTCTCCCCACCCCCACCCCCCCAGTGCATGAATGTCATTCACAAGGCCTCTAGTAATATATATTAAAATAGGGCTAAAGAATATTGAGGTTCCCTTCCTTTTTTTAAGTATACAATGTTTTATAAATTTTAATAGTTTGCAGTTAAACATTGCAGAACAAAAATGCCACAGTGTTTTAAAATATCTTTCTTTTAAGATGTGTTAAGTATTTTGTATAGTATTCATTATTGCAAACAGTAACCTTTTAATCTTGATTGATTGATTCATGAGTGAGTGAGAGAGAGAGAGAGAGAGAGAGAGAGAGAGAGAGAACAATTTGTTGTTCCATTTATTTGTGCATTCATTGGTTGATTCTTGCATGTGCCCTGACAGGGTTTGAACCAAGTGAGCTATCTAGCCATGGCTCAGTAACTCTTTTAATTAGTAAAATTTATATAGAAATTATAATGAAATTGCTAAAATATTTCATAAATGTACATTACCTTAACATATTTTGTTTGAATATTCTAAATTGATCTTACGCAAAATTATATAAAATTTCTAATTAACCAGAAGTTAGATTTAGTACCATTTTAAAATCCCATCATGTACTCATTAAAACTTATTCTAAATCTTATCTTTGGATCAAACACATTCTCTGAAATCTAGACAAGAAAAAGATTAAGCGAATACCAGTGAAAAGTCTAATTAGTGTATTTCACCTTCATCATCAAACATAAGTAGAGAAGTGATCAAAACCTTTCAATGGTCAGAAGTGGGCAAGTTTGTGGGCATTATTTTTCATCTAAAATAACTCTTTTCTGCATTATTTCTTGAAGGTCAGTTTTTTGGCCTTGTTTGGAAGAGCTTCAAAAATGTTAATTTAAAAGGAAAATATGGAATGATATTTTAAAGCCTTATTTCATGCATATATTTTTTATATATTTGAAGTATCTGAAAGAAATTCAAAAGTGGGAGAAATTGTATAAAATTATTAAAAAGAAATCTTCTGAACTTAATTGCAAAACTATTCATGAATGTCTATATAATTATTTTTATATTAACATATTGTTTTAAAAAGTTTTTTGAAGTAGGATAATTTAAATTAATACTGATTAAAAGAGAATTCAGGCACTATGTGCTTCGACTGGTGATCAAACCCAAGACCTAGGTATGTGTCCTGACCAGGAATCAAACCCGTAACTTTCTGATGCATGGGACAATGCTCCAACTGAGCCACACCAGCCAGGACCCATGCTTTTGTTTTTTATTTTGTTTTGTTTTGTCTATCAATTCTGGGTCATACTCAGTTACTACATATTTTTTAACATAGTCTGCCCCAATTTTCTCTTTTCTCTCTTTTTTTAAAATCCAATAAGGGAAATTTAGAATCCTCTCATTTTATCATCTATTATTTTGGTTACCTATTATTTTTGCTTCTTGTAAAAATCTGTTGCAAATCCGAGGACTATCTTCAGATCTACATTCAGTACAATTCATTCTCTCTTCATTCATATCCACTTGACTGTTTAACTTAGATCTGGAGTCTTATTACCAATGATTATATTTGTCAAAAATAGTGCATTTGATTCATTATCAAATATACTTAGGCTTGTTTGATAATATCTTATTCCTAAATCATGGGTGTGACCTTACCTTTCTTTTAAAGAAACACACATATATGCCTATTTGTATTTTATATCTGATTACTAATACTTTAATTCTTTGAGCAGATTGAATTGTGTATTGTTTCTAGTGATTCTCACTCACAGTTGCTTCCCTGTGGGTTTGATAAAATAGCATTCTGAGCCTTGCTGACAAGATGCTATCTGTAGAGTTCCAGTGTAGTCTTTAAAGTTTTAATGTTGTACCTCTTCTAAGAACAGTTGTATTTTTAGGTAAATTGAGATGCTACTATTTTAATTCCATTTTAGGTTAATGTCTTACTTTGGGATTGCCTGTAATATAGTCATACTGGAAACTCAAACTCCAAAGCCACATAAAGTTAGGGTTGAGTTTTCAGGTTTCATGGGCTGTATTCTTCTATCCAGTGCCAGTGCACACAGAATTTCTAGGCATACCCTGTTCGTGGGAATATTTTTCCATAACCCTGCGGCTCACATCTTTGTTGCATGTGAGTCTTACTTCTAACCTCATAATTTTTGTAGACCCAAGGCATTGTTTCCAGTTCTTGGAAAAGCAGTTAAACGCTAAGCCTTTTGGTTCTGATATCAGAACAGATTCCCGAGGTAGCTGCAGCTCAGTTCTGCTACACTTTACTACCCTGTTTTCCACTAGCCTCTCCATTCAGAGGCCCAAATGTCGTTTGAATTTTTGTTGTTGTTTTGTATTTTGAACCAGGATAATTTTTAAAATGCCAAATAAGTAGAAATCCATGTTTTTCTAAACACTTTATAAACATACAATTTATATGTATTATATATGCGGGATCAAGGCTGCCTAATATTTTAAAAATATTTTTAAAATTGATTTCAGAGAGGAAGAGAGAGGGAGAGAGAGAGAGAAACATCATTGATGCAAGAGAAACATTGATCAGCTGCCTCCAGCACGCCCCCTAGCGGAGATTGAGCCTGCAACTTGGGCATGTGCCCTTGACCAAAACTGAACCTGGAACCCTTCAGTCCACAGGCTAATAATACTCTCTCCACTGAACTAAACCAGCAAGGGCAAGGCTTAATGATTTAATAAATGCTACTCAAAACTCAGTATACCAAGATTTTCTCTGAAATGCAGCTTTGTATGTAACCTTTAATCTTTAATTTAAGCATTTTGAGATTAAAAACTCTTAAAAATATGAGCATGGATTTCTCTGAGGACTGTTTAAATTACTCCAATATGAGGCATTATGTAGTTAATTATACGTTATTTATTAAGAAAGATGGAATTCCAGTCTAATGGCCCCGTGGCTCTTCTGTACTGGGAGAGCTGGTGCTGCTCTGTGGCCCTGTGTGCTGGGCCCCCGGCAGCCAACAGCAGCACCTTTCCGGCGATGGTGGCTTGTCCCGCAATACCCTAGCCGTGACCTTTTCATAAATGATTTATAAATATTGTCTTGTGAGCACCTGCGGATTTGGGTTTCTGAGAACCAGAGAGGGCATTTTGGATGGTGGAGAGTTGCTTCCAAAATCTTTCAACCTCCTTTTCTAATAGACTCATTGACTTTGAGACCTGGAACAGCCCTAATCCTTTCCGTCTGATATTTCTTAGCAGGAGTCCAGTGGAATTTCTTCTTGCTGTAAAATTTTAGGAGATAAAATGAACAGAAATGCTGAACTTGTATTTTGTATGTGTATGCAAAAGCCACAGAAGTATGATTACCTTAAAAAAAAGATATGTTTGCACCTCATATGTGTGAGAGGATGTTCTATTAGGAGCCTTACCTTTTCTGACATGAAGAATTAGGAAAAATAAGTGAAAATTATGAAATCTACTTTTCAACAGAAGAATAATATTTTGAATAACTAAGACTTTTAAAAATGGAGTAAAAATTGAGAGAATAAGATCCCTGAAATTCAATGTATTAAACATATTTAATAATAACAGTTTGTTTTTGCACTGATTTTCAGAGAGGGTAGAAGGGAAGAAGGGTGTGTGTGGAGAGAGAAGAGAGAGAGAGAGAGAGAGAGAGAGAGAGAGAGAGAGAGAGAGAGAGACTTATGCATGAGAGATACATCAATTGGTTGCCTCCTGAGCATATCCCAACCAGCACCAGGGATCAAACCTGCAACCCAGCCATGTGCCCCTGACCAGGAAACAAACCCACCCACCCCACCTCCACTCCCCAGCATGGGATGGTGCTCCAACCACTGAGCAACACCAGTCAGAGTTAGACTTAAAAATAATTCCATTCTGAGTCAGCTATCTATTATTGTGTAACAAAATGCCACAATCCTTAGCAGCTTAAAACAATAAGCATGTGTTATCTCACACAGAAGTGGTTTGCCTTCTCACTCTCACACTGCAAACAGTAAACACCTTATGACTTTTCAGTTTACTTGTTGTTGTTGATATTATTGAAATGGAATCATATAGTACATACTCTTTTATATGTGTCTCTAAACATTTAAGTTATTTATTCCCAGATTCTGTCATGTTTTACATGTAATACTAATTCATTCATTTCAATTCTAAGTAAGAAGGAATGTGGGAAATATACTGCAATTTATGTATCTATTCTGGAGCTGAAAATATTTGGGTTATTTCCCACTTTATACTATTAGAGTTGTGCTGCTTCAAATATTCTTGGACTTTTGTTGTGATACACAGATGTATATGCATAGTTTTTGAGTGTGCTCAGTTTTAGTACATACCATTAAATGAAGTTCATTATAACTGGTAATGTTTATAATTATAAACTGTATTATGTCTAACATTAGTATAATGCACCACCTTTTTCACTCTATTTGATTAATGTTGGCATAATATATTTTTTAAACTTCAAGTTTTTGCATATATGTATATCATTTGATACATGTCCAAGTACCGTCATCCCTGGGTATCTGTGGTATCTGTGAGCTTTGGTTCCAGGATTTTTAAGGATACCAAGATCCACTGATGCTCAAGTCTCTTATATACAATAGCATAGTATTTGCATTAACCTTATGAACACCTTTCCATATAATTTATAATCATCTATAGATTACTTATAATACCTAATGCAAATGATTTAAAGATTAAAAATACTAAATAATCAAATATAGATATACATGAATTTCAAATTAAGGGTTAAAGCAGACTTGTCTCTCTCTAAAACTCCTTAATTTCCAGGTGAAGGAAGTTTTCCAAATGAGACCTAGTAAATGGCCTATCTTGTATGGTATTTATCATTGGTTTACACAATACAATATCAGCTCATTTTTGTATAAATAGTTGATTTTTTATGGCATAAAAAAGTCAAAATTCACCTAAGTTGTTTTTGTGCCTCAGTTGGACCCTAGGTTTCTCTGTTATTTATCCCATTGTGTTGTTGTAAGTTAATATATGTAAAGGTACCTAGTAAAAATTGAAAATGTCTAGTTAGCAGTATTATTATAAACTAGAGGCCCAATGCACAAAATTCATGCAGGAGTAGGCCTTCCTTTCTCCAGCTGCCAGCACTGGTTTCCCTCTGGCACCCAGGACTCTGGCTTCCCTCACAGCCCCGGCTTTGTCCAGAAGGACATCCAATCTAATTAGCATATTATTCTTTTATTATTATAGATATTATCATCAAAATGTGTATAGATATATTTATAAAATAGAAATATAACTATAGTTTTATAGAAATGCTAGAGGCCCACAAATTCATGCATGAGTAGGGTCCCTAGTGGCTACTGGCAGCCTGCGGGGGCCTCCCTTCATTCTGCACCACCCTCTAGTGGTCAGTGCATGTCATAGCAAGTGATCAAATTCCTGGTCGGTCAAACTCCTGAGGGGACACTTTGCATATTAGACTTTTACATATATAGATGCGTATATAGAAATACAATTTTACATAATTATAATATGAACTTTGTGGAACATAAATTCCCCAGAAGTTATATAGAAACTTCTGGAGGCTCTCTTTCAATTTATTTTATTTTATTTGAGACCTAGTATAGCCCCCATGTAACCTAATAGAATACTACTTTCTAATCACCAGTATAATACTTGCCTTAGGAAAGCATGGCTATAAATTACTTTTGGAAGTGCAATAAAATATGCTACAACAACAAAAAAACATATCTAGTACAAACCCAAAATTATATTTGGCAGATACCACAGCCAAATCCACAAATAGAGCTCTCTGGAAGATCAAAGGTAACAATTAATGTATATTCTATTGCCTGGGTCATGTACAAGGATTTTGCAGTTAATTTGAGGTTGTGAATATATTTCAAAGGGGGAGAATTAGAGCTTAGCTGTTTTCTTTGTGAGAGTTTGGCTTTCTTATGTATTCTATTATATGGGAGGGGAACCTCTCTTTTAAAAGATGTTATAATTTATGCTCATTTCCATTGCAGATTCAAAAGCAATATTTTTCATGACTAAGATTTAAAAAATCTAAGCTCTGTGATATACTTTAGTATAATAGTTTATCTGGTGAGTATACTTAATGTTTATAAAGGGTAATTTACCTGTCAATCCACCACTACACTGGCATTCAAATTAGTACCTTTAAAGAAAATATTTAAGTGCAGAAACAGCAGGAAAACTAAGGAAAAGTAGGCAGTTTTCAGAAATGGTGCTATTACATTTTCTTATTAAGTGGACATGTTTTTTTCAGAGTCAAAAGATGTCACAATACATCATATTCCTAGTTCTTGAAATATTTACTAAAATATTTTTAGCCCATAGATGTTGATTTCAGTGATGTGGTGCAGAATGCTTTCCAAATGATTAAATCTAAAACAATAATCTTTTATTTCATGAACACAACTGTATTATATAAATGTTGATGATTCATCTGCCCCTCAATTTGGCCAAGTTAACTAGCTTCAAAATATAAACAGCAGGATAATTGTATCTATTCAATTCTGTAGCAAGGTGCTCCTCTTTTTTATACTAATATTATATATGTATCCCAGTGGTCTAGTTATCGCACAAGTAGAAAATCAGGATAAATAGAAGGTCATAGCTTTCAGGCCCCATCTAATAATTAAAAGTGCTAAGCTTTCACTCAGCTGTAATTACATATAGCTCTTAAAGATATCGGGTAAAACTTAAGTGAGGTTTGATTAAGAAGAAAATTCTAATTTAAATGAGGTTGCTCGTTTCTTTTGTTGAGAATTCAAGTAAAGTAATAAAATTTCAAATATCTATCTATCTATCTATCTATCCATATGAAGAATTCATTTGTGATATATTAAGGCATTGGAAGCTGGTGGTGGACATATCTATGCATATTATCCACATGAAGTAATGGAGGAAAAGGACCAACATCTAAATGTCTGACACCGAAATATTGAGCACTATTTCTTTTTATCTATTCAGACCGTATGTGTTCATGGTGTATGTAATCAAACATCCCTTTGCAGTATATAGTCCATTTTACTGACGACAAATGTTCTTTACTATATTGTATGAACTTTACAGTAGCGACCATGACCATTTGACCTATTACTTTTGGCAACAACATCAGTGTTTGCACAGGTCAACATATAAACAACACACTGTAGCCTTAATGCCTCTAAAAGCACCTCCTTCCCCCGCTGTATACTCACTCCCATTTGAAAAGGGTGAGCAGACACTCATCCAGGGTGCAGTCCTGAGCATTTCAGGAGTTTACTTGCAGCTGAAACAATTATGCAGTACCATGGGGAGATGCGACAATAGAAATAATCGGCCTCTCAAGGCTATAATGCGTTCTTTGTATGCATGGTTACAAGTCAGGGCGCCAGAGGAGAACAGTGGGGCTAACTCACAGGGCACCCGCCATTACAAACACATAAAAGGACGTGGAAATGTTTCAACATGATCTAGTAAATGGATGGTACAGCTATGTCATCAAGTTTAAATTGCTCCCGCCCTGGTCACACTAATGGCAACACTGTTCCTGTTGCTGCTGATTCAGAAACAATGCTGCTGTGTCCGTTATGGGAGACCTTCCATCTCAAATGAAACACTGTAAGATGGGTATGCAAAGTGCAGCCGGTTTTTAGAAAACGCTTGGGAGTCTTTCTCTTCATTTTAAAAGCATATTTGAAGCACTAATAAACCTCGGAACTCAATGAAGCACACATAACGTATATTGAATCAGGAAGGGAGCAAACATGTCAACGGAAATGACACTCAACATAGAGCATTATTTTGGAAAACGTTTATGACTTTTTATTTTTGTTTGTTAATGCATACAACGTTCTCTGTGGTCCTTTATTTTTAAGTATTTTTTTTTGTTGATTTCAGAGAGAAGGGGAAAGGGAGAGAGAGATAGAAACATCGATGAGAGAGAACCATTTATCCCCTGCCTCCTGCACGCTCCCTGCTGGGGATCGAGCCTGCAACCCGGGCATGTGCCCTTGACCGGAATAGAACCTGGGACCCTTCAGTCCGCAGGCCGAGGCTCCATCCACTGAGCCAATCAAAGGCTCTTGACAAAGGAAACTAGTATATGAGTTTCTGATTTAACCATAGTCAACTATCTGGTTCAGGTATAGAGGGGGCAGGAAAACCTAACTCATTAGACTCATTTATTCTGGGAAGAAAAAAGTAGTAGGAAAATAAGTAATAGAGACCCTTCTTCCTTCTTCCTTATCTCAATATTGGTTTTTCCCGGATAGAATTTTATTATAGATATTTATGGTGAGTTAGGAAAAATGATAAGCTTGAAATATAATTTCTAGATATAAGGCTTATTTTGTTTCTGATCATTACCTGTTTTTGTTTATATCATTAGAAATTGTGATAGACTCAAATGGTCAAGCCAGGCCCTAGCAATCCTATGTAGCATTTATGAGGAGGGAGCCAGGATCCAGACGTCACAAAAGATGAGTTTCTTCAAGCTACTGTGTAGAGCTGTGCCCTGAAATAAAGTCTCTATTACATAAAATGTAATTTTTAAGTCACAATGCTTATCTCATGCTGAGGGGAAATGATTTTATTCCTCAAATACTGTGGTTGCTAGATTGTAGTTTAGCTTTATAGTGTGTAGTTCAAATGAAAATTTTGATATGAAATTTTCAAAACATTTCGGGAGTATTGTAGTCCTTAAGGGAAAAGCTTATGGATACTTTGGGGGGGGGAGGGTATATTTGGGATTCACTTCTCAAGTACAGTTCTTTATATTACTTGTTCTCTAGTAAGTGAGCAAGGGATTACATTTCTGAAAAGGCTTTTAAGGCAATTTCATGACAGTTTCATGATTTTCAATAAATAAAACACCAACTTTGGCTTTTACATGCTATAAGTGATGTGTTCATTTGTGGACATATCCCATGGCTACCCTTTAGAGAAAGGTAAGTTATTTAAGAATTCAGTTACCTTCTCAGAAAAGGACATTCTAAAGCCCCAATGCATTGTTTCTTCTAAAGAAAGCACTTTTATTAGTGTCTAAAACAGCATCTTAGGATTTATGTAGAACGTATACAAATATATGGCTTCAAACACCAGTTGAATCAGACTCTTTTCTTTTGTCCTCGAGGAGTTTCTCTACCTTAACATGGTAGCTGTGATCTTAAAGAAAGTAGTAAAAATAGAGTCCTTATCTCACTTTATTATTTCAACTTTCAGCCCTTTATTGCATTCCAGAGTTGAAAACATTCTAGGCCACAAGAGTGTTCATTCTTTTGAGGAATTATGACAACCCATAGGGAAGCAAGAGCAAGCTACATTTCAAAAAACATAGTTTGGAAGTTTGCAAAATGAAAAACTAAACAAATCTTAAAATATATTTTTCATTTTCCTAGGAATTTAAAAGTTAAACCAAATAAATGATACTTTTTATGGAATATCTTTACCACTGTCATTCATGATTAGCATGATTAACTAATGTATTGCAAGTCGGGTAAAAACACCTTGTTTTCCAGAAATACTACTTATTCAAAGTTAAATAATTACAGAAGAAAGACAGTTGCAGGAGTCCATAACCTGCTCCAGTAACTCTGGGACTCTGAAGGATTTGTGACAGATAAACCAACATATGTCAGCATCCCTGACAAAGCTTGTTCAGTTTCCCCCTGAAATGTCTATGGGTAAAAACAAAGATCTATGAATAAAAAATATAATCCTGCAAGGAGTTCTCAGAATAAAATTAATTCCACTGCGAAAACAGGCAGCTCAGCCCCATCCTCAGAAATGGTGATTCAGTGGGTCTGGAGGATGGGGCCCAAGAAACAGCAATTTAACACGTTTCCCCTTGTGGCTAGTGACGCAGCTTCTCTAGGGAACCACACTTTTGATAACTGCTGTTCTGCCGCTCATTGACCCTCCCACTCATAGTAAAAAAGAAAAACAGAAGAAAGAACGTGTAAAGCAACCAGTCCTCCAGCACTAAAGCATGAGAAGCAAATTGCTTTGGTTTATTTTGTATCATTCTTTTCTCAGCACTTTCACAAAAATAAGAGAGCCCAAGGAAAAAAAATCTGTCTGCTGTCTGTTAGCAAACATGGGGTCAGAAATGTTTTCCCTGAGTGAAAGGAAGACAATCATCACGGGCATGAGATGCTTTCTTTCAGCATCATCAGGGAACGTAAAGCAATATGAAGTATTGAAAAACACATGGAAACCAAATTATACAAGCAATACACTGAGAAGGAAAATGAACTGGAAAGGGAGGAAAAGGAAGAACTGCAGTTATATTGAAATTTATATCCACGATAGAATTAGAAAAGAGTATAAATAATTCAGCGAAATTACATTAGTCGTGAGGTAAAAAAAAAAAGAGAAATTTTCCTAGGATGTGTATGAGAAAATAAAAAGGTATGGAAAAGATCATAGTGGACTCTACACATTGAAGTTAGCAACTAGTCAAATCTAGGGCAAGTAGAAGAGAATGGTTGAATGAAGCCAATGTCGTATGTCCAGCCCTGCTTTAGTGCCTTTTCGCAAACGAATTTAATGCTCACAAAACTTCGTGAGGTGGTCACTGGAGGCGTGCAAAGAACCCAAAGAGGTTAAGTAATGCAAAACTAATTCATAGAGTCAGGATTGTACCCAAGTTCAAACACCACCCTCCTTCAGGAACATTCTGTAGGTAAAGATGTTTTTAGAATCTTGTAGATGAACAAAGATTAGGATAAAAATTGTGAAGACCTGAAGAGTGTACAGTGAAATCAGTGCAATGGGACAGTTATTAAAACTCTCTCTTTGAAGTTTTCTGAGGTTTTCCATTTTCCAGGTATTATTCTTAGCCAGGTGCACATACATGTGTATGTATACATATATGTGTATAAATATATACACACGTACCACATCCTATATATGCTTAATACCACATTATATGTTGTGGCTGTACTCTCGTGGACATATAAATTGTAAATGAGTCTGATTGCTCCAACTTTTAACTATGTTTCTGATTTCTTGAGGCTCAGAGCAGGGCTTATTTTTATTTACTGTAGTGTATAATTCTTTTAACATATAATAGTATTTTTAGTATTATTTATGGGATTTCTTATTTAGCCTCTTAGTTATTTTTTGTCACTGAACAAGTTTGGCATACATTCTCATATATCTTCAGCCTAGCCACTGATAAAAACAAAGCAGAGTCAGTGACCATTCCAGACTAACATAAATACACTAATTACAAAACTGTAGGGTCAAGTTTTAAATCATTAATAAATCCATGTGTTTAAACTGCAATCATTCTTTCCTCTACTTGTCTCAAATATTATAAGCAAGCTTGCTAAATTTTACATTGAATTAAAATATTTTGTCGGTCAAATTAGTACCTTATTTTTACCATAATTTGAAAATAAATTGGATTTGTTTTTCTGTGTTAGTTTCTAATTATGAAATTGGTGGCAATAGGAGTCTCAGACTTTAAATGCTTTTTATACCAACTTTATTAAGATTTACTTCATATCTCATACAATTCACCTATTTAAAGGTAGAAGGTGATGGTTTTCAGTGTATTCACAGAGTTTTGTAACTATCACCACAATGAATTTGGGCATATTTTTATTTCCTCAACAAATAAAAATCCTGTTCCCATGCACACTCCACTACCCATTCATTGCCAATCGCCCAGCCCTAGGCAACTACTAATTTCCATCCTGTCTCTATTGATTTGCGTTTTTTAGCCATTTTATAGAAATGGAATCACATTACAGATGGTCTTTTTTGACTGACTTTTTTTTCTTAGCATGCTATTTTTAAGGTTCATCCATGCTGTAGCATTTAAAAGAAATGGATCCAATCCTAAATAATAAAAGTATAATATGCAAATAGACCGACTGGCTGAACAGTGAACGACCATCTGGACAACCATCCAGACGACCATCCGGGACCACGCTATGACACCCACTGGTGCCAGGCCAGCCAAATTGATGCGATTGGTGGGCCCGGCCACCGCCCCACGATCCCCCTGCAGAGGGAGGGAGGCCCAGGCCACTGACCAGCAGGCTGAGGGGTGGACGGGGCCCCCTTCTGCAAGGGAAGCTGGTGCCAGCAGCTGGGGGAAGGAAGGCCTGCTCTTGCATGAATTTCATGCATCAGGCCTCTAGTATTACATAAAGGGTGAATTTGGGTCAATATCCAAATTCTTGTAACTTAACTTTGTCCTCAGTAGGAAAGGGGGTCATGTTTATCATGGATTGCACACGGGATTTCTGTTTGCATATCAATGGCATAATTCATGTGTTACATACATGTAAGGAAATACAGTGATTATTACTGAAAACCCAGGTATAAAAGATAAGGCGTTTGTCCTCAGTAAGATATTGAAATGCATTTGCCCTTTTGTAGGTGGTAAAGAAATGTCAAAACATTTCATTCTTCATCTTTTTTTTTCTTTTTGCTTCTACCTCCTTTAGAAATACATTTTTATATACAGAGCAATGTTAAAGTCACTGTGATGTCTGCATAGAAGACAAAAATAATATACAGAAATAAAGTGCAATTAAGTTCTAAGGGGAAAAAGGAGCATGATAACTATGGTTCTTAAAGCTTTCTCTTTCATTGTATGTTAACAACACACTATATAAATGTCAAATATGCTGTTATGAACAAAGTAGAACAGATTCACCAGTGCTGATCAATAAGAATTTTAGGGCAGAAAAGATCAATATAGTATAATAAAGCAATTATATAGTAAAATAAAGCAACATATGAATACTTTCTTGAGTAGAGAGAGTCCTGAAGATACACTATTGGGAAAATAGCATTAATAACACCTGGAAAGCAAGAGGAAGGCTATTTCTTTGTTATATGGGGATATGGTCATGATGCAATTTATTATCCTCACTGGCAACAGAGTTCAAGGTTTAAAATTCTCTATATTACAAATGATTTTTTATGGAAACCTTAATAAATGAAATGTTTTATTTTTTTAAAATAAATGTGTTGGGGTGACATTGGTTAAGAAGATTATAGAGGTTTTAAGTGTACAATCCTATGATACATGACCTATATATTGCATTGTGAACCCACCACCCAGTCAAATCATCTTCTGTCACCATATATTTGGGCCCCTTTACTATTTCCTACCTCTCCACCCTCCTTCCCTCTGGTAACCACAATTGTCCTATTGTCTGTATCTATCAGTTTTTATTTGCAAATTCTTGAAAGTCATGCAAAGGAGGAAACAAAGGGAAACATATGCATACCTTCATTTTGAAGAAAAAAAAAAGTGAGGTGATTAGAATTTACCAGGTCACAGGCGCTATAAAGAAGTGTAAGTAAGAATAGATCATGTTCATAGTCCAGGTCATGCTGTCTCAGTCCAAAAGCATGGTAAGCAAAATGTCTGCCATGTCATAATGCTCTTTAAGGGAAAGGCTATCTTATTTTGACACTGGTATCTAACATGATGTTTAAGGTAGACAGTCTGAAGTCAGAATAGATTTGCATTTTTCTTCTACAGTTATATGCTTGATGATATCAGCCAAGATTTTTTTTGTGTTTGATTTTCCTCCACTATATCTAAGAGGGCTGTAGATACATTTACCTCAGATTGGGTATGTAAAATGTTAGGCCTAATATCAGTATATATTGAATTTTCATTAAAGAACATGTTATTGCTACTGGCTTTCTTTATATTTTCAATATCCCTTTAATGATTATTTCCTTTAAATATGTTCATCTATATTTTTAGGAGGTGCTTAAAAATATTTGTTGAATGAATAAACAAATGAATGAGTAGATAGAATTTATTTTAAAACATATTGCATCCTGGCCGGCGTGTCTCAGCGGTTGAGCAACTTAGGAAGAAGAGGGTCACGGTTCAATTCCCGGTCAGGGCACATGCCTGGGTTGCTGGCTCCATCCCCAGTGTGGGGCCTGCAGGAAGCAGAAAATTGATCATTCTCTCTCATCATTTATGTTTCGTATCTCTCTCTCCATCTCCCTTCCTCTCTGCAATCAATAAAAATATATTGTAAAAAAAACATATTACAAGAGAAAAAGTTGTGTAACATCATATGTAAAACTGAAGTTCTCATTTGTTGTTGTTTTTTAGAAGTTTTATCTCTGTTTAAAACTCCAGAAATGTACTATTTATTTTGTTCAGATCTTTGTTTGCTACATAGAACCCCAAACAGTTCAGGAATTGATAAGGTTGAAATTTCACAGATAGAAGGATGCCTTCCATGGGATGATTCTGACTCAATATTTGGCCCTTTATATATACACTAGGGGTCTGGTGCACGAAATTAGTGCACTGGGTGTGTGTGTGGGGGGGGGGGGGAGAGTGTCCCTCAGCCCAGCCTGCCCCCTCTCACATACTGGGAGCCCTCAGGCGTTGACCCCCATCACCCTCCGATCGCCTGATCGGCCCCTTGCCCAGGCCTGATGCCTCTGCCAGAGGTGTCAGGCTTGGACAGGGGACTCCCATCTCCCCCCGATCACTGGCTCTGGCCCCCGCCCAGGACTGAGGCCTCTGGCCCAGGAATCATGCCTGGGCAGGGGACCCCCATCTCCCTCTGATCGCTTGCTCCACCCCCCGCCCAAGCCTGACGCCTCTGACCCAGGCTTCAGGCCTGGGCAAGGGGACCATCATATCCTCCCAATCCCCGGCTCCGCCCCCCACCCAGGCCTGATGCCTCGGCCAGAGGAGTTGACCCTCATCACCCTCCGATCACCAATCACCAGATCGGCCCCTTGACCAGACCTGAGGCCTCCGGCAGAGGTGTCAGGCCTGGGCAGGGGACCCCCAGCTCCCCGCGGTTGCAGGCTCCGCCCCTGCCCAGGGCTAACGCCTCTGGCCTAGGTGTCCGGCCCAGGCAGCGGGGACCTGCAGTGGCAGCGGGGGGCGCTGCAATCGTGGGCTTCGCTTTAGGCCCAGACAAGGGACCCCTAGCTCCTGGGACTGCCAGCTTCGACCATGCCCAGCTCCCATCGCTGGCTCCACCCCTACTTCCTGCTACCAGTGGCCAGGGCGGCAAAGGCGCCTGATTCTCAGATCATGGCTGGGGGGCAAGGCAAAGGCGGCCCCAGGGCTGCCTTTGCCCTGCCCCCCAGCTCTTAGCTCCCCCCTGGGTTTCCGATCACTGTCAGTGGCAGGGGGCTTCCTCCTGCTTTCCCTTTCGCCTCCCTGCATTGTGCCTACATATGCAAATTAGCCGCCATCTTGTTGGCAGTTAACTGCCAATCTTAGTTGGCAGTTAATTTGCATATAGCCCTGATTAGCCAATGAAAACGGTATCGCCGTACGCCAATTACCATTTTTCTCTTTTATTAGTGTAGACTAGAGGCCCAATGCATGCAATTCATGCAAGAGTAGGCCTTCCTTCCCACGGCAGCCAGCACTGGTTTCCCTCTGGCACCCAGGACCCGGGCTTCCCTCACAGCCCTGGCTTTGTCCAGTAGGTCGTCCAGAAGGATGTCTGTTCTAATTAGCATATTACCCTTTTATTATTATAGATGTTATTAAATCTGTATTTATCTTCCTTTTCAAGTTCAGATTCCTATGGTTTCAAACATGTGTCATTTTTTGTATAATCTTCAGAATTTTTTCCCAAGCAATAAAAAAAAAATATTTTTTGTGTTAGTTATATGAACAGTGTATTTGGGAGAACAGATATCAACACATGTAAATCCAGATGCTCCTCCTTCCAAACTGGCTGTTAAATGAAAGAGATTAATAAAATAAAACTGAAATAGCATGTTTTCATATATATATTCTTTTCAGCAGTGAAATTTGATATAATGCACCAACTTCCACATTGCATTTTCTTTTGGCATCTTATAACCTAGACTAATGTTCATTTGAATAAATTTAGAAAGCTAATGCCTCATTTTATGCAAGAGAGGTGTAAGATTAAGTAGAATAGTAACCTTGTTAATTATCACTTCTCTGATCTACACACCTGATATTTCTTGCAAGAAGTTTTTAGCAAATATTAAAGAGGTCATATATCAAGGATTATTTTTATATATCACAATTAAGTAGAAATTTTAAAATATATATGTTCATTAGCATTTTAGAACATTTTTTGATATATGTTATATAATGTTACTAATTAAATATAATGTCAAGAAATGAATTGCTAGGAAGCATTTTATATGAGCTCATTTACTTTTAACATAGTTACCCTTTTGCTTTCTACTTCTCTCTCTTCTCTCACATTCTTTTTAATGGTTGACTTATCATCTTGATCCCCCTTCTCTCAGCCTGGTAGTTATACCCTCTTTCACTCTTAAGTGATTGCAGAAGTGCCAAAAACATGAATTATTAAACCATCAACATGTAAGTTACTGGCATTTTGCCCCTTTCATGCAATGCAAGGATACTCCTTACTTAGTATAATCTAGTGTTAACATATCTATATATATAAAAGCCTAAGCCACCGTCCGACCATTCGACTGATAGCTATGACGCACACTGACCACCAGGGTCAGATGCTTCGACCAGTAGCTTGCTTCTGGGGTCCAGCTGATTGGGACTGGGCAAGATAGGCCAGGCATGCCCTAGAGCCCTCCCACGGTCCCTCCCCTACCCTGATCATGCATTGGTGGGGTCCCTCAGCCTAGCCTGTGCCCTCTTGCAATTCAGGACTCCTTGGGTGATGTCGAAGAGCTGGTTTCAGCCCAATCCCCGCAGGTCAGGCCGACGGACCCACCAAGCCTCTAGTATATACATATTATTAAAGTTAATGGGTGTACATCTACATATGTACCCAACCCTTTCATCTTTATCCCTTCAAATTTGGAACTTTTATTTGGGAATATTTTCTTTGCTGTATGTGATAAGACATTTTCTCAGATATTGTTTGTCTGAAAAAAATATCCTATACTGTAATTTTTGAAGTACATTTAGTAGGAATAGAATTCTAACTTAGTCATTTTTGTAAACTTTGAAGATATTCTAATATTTATTTCTGATGTCCACTATTTAAATTGAGATCAGCTGTAAATCTATTTGCTGTTCTTTTGAAAGAAATCTGTTTACTTTTTCTTTCTGTTTTTCAGCCATTTGCTTTATCTTTGGCATTTAGTTATTTTAACTTGATATGCTGTGTTATATTTTTGCTTGTGGAACAATGAGAATATAAAATATTCCCCAATTTATAAAATAGTAATTTAAAAATTTTTGTATAAGATAAATGAATAAAATTTTGTATAACATCATTATAATTCAAATGATAATAAAACATAGAGTTAATAATTGAGATTCTAACATTTCATTCTCCTTTTGTAATTATTCCCTCTCATGAAGAATTCAAGATAAACAATTTGACATTTGTACTCCCTGGATATTTTTTAATTTGTTTTTATTGACTCTATGATTATGAAAATATCCCAAATAGTTATTTTCAAACTTTATACTACATTATTTTTGTTTTACTTTTATAAAAGAAAAATTTAGAATCGTGTGTACTTTATGAGTTTAACTTTGTTTCACCAAATTAAATAGAACGTTTATTTATTGAGCAAGTCAGACTGATTTTCACTGATCTAAAATATACCCTAAAATTCAATACCTAAAAATTATACAGTTTTGATGTGATCTTTATGGTTATTCCAGTAAAGATATTATGTGTTGAATCCCTGTCACTGGATAGAATAATTTCTTGTTTGTTATGTGGAACAACAAGTTCTCTCTGATGGTTTTAATTTAAATATGAGGAGATGTTATTAGGGAACATTTTTTTTCCCTTATGACATTTAAACTCATTTTATCTAGTTCTCCTAAAAACTTGGTTTGTTTTGTTTTTAGTGTATAAACAATTAGTCTATAATTAAAATATTGGAAAGATTTTAAATTCATCATATGAAATTTAGTATGCATTTCACATAGTCAGTTCTTGGTATGTATTCTTTATAAAGTTTCTATGTTCATTTGCAAGTGACTTGCTAAAGTTAATCCAAGATATTTTACTGTTATTATTGCCCTTGTAAATGTGTTCTTTTATACTGTTTATTTCCATGTTACTTTTGACACTTGAAGAGTGAAAACATTTTGGTATATTCACCTCAAATATTTCCTTAGTGGATCCGGTTCTTAAATTTAAGAGTTTCTTAATTATCTATTTTATTGACCTTTCCACAGAAATAGCTTTGAATGTCAGTGATCAAATCTGTGGTTTCTCTGATCATCTTTTTCATTTCTCTATTTTTATTAATTCACTTCTGTGCTTTTCAATATCTTTTTTCTTTAAAAGAACTTGAATTGAATATTAAGTTTATTTATTTTCAATCATTCTTATTTTTTAAATAATCAAAAGCTAAGGAGACATATGTGTTTTAAGGACTCAATGAATCAGGCACCACAAATTTGTTTCAATTTTCAGTGTCTGAGAATGACAGCAGTTGCGTGTGCCCTGCCGTTATGAGAAGTGAAATATTTGTTTTGTTGTTTGTTTTTGTTGCTATACTAGACTATATTTATTGAAAGATATTCATCCAGCAACATTTCAATACACACTCCTAACCCTTCAACCCTTGATAAAGTAGTAAATCAATGGAAGAGGGTTCATATCACAATTATTCCACTCTATGAAGCTCCTAATCAAAGTAGCTAGGCATGTGTTATAAGAACCATGGGAATTAATTATGGATCTTGGTATGTGTTAGAAGAACATGGGGTGACCCATATGTGCCTTCACACATATACCTTGTATAGGTAAAATCTTGTGTATATATCACAGTGTAAAAGGTTAAAACTTAATTACAAATAAAGTGTGCTCAGACCTAGCTTACTTTTCAAGTGGAGTGAAATCTGGTTGTACCACAATTTTGATGTTAAACTGCTTTTCCTTCCTGTTTACATTTTGCAAGAACAAGAAGCCTCAGCTGGAAAATTGGCCCATAATCACAGCCTATTAAGCTTTTACTGATATTGCAATGGAAGTAATGGGTTTTTAATGAGCTTATCCATTTTAACATTTATATAATTTATTCAGTTTTTCTTTTCCATATTGTGTATATTAACTAAAACCTTGGGTTTAATAATTTTCTTACTGAATTTTTGAATCCTTAGAGTTTACTAATAGCAGTATTTCAAGCTAGCATTGATAATTTTATTAAACACAAGCAATAATTTGGGTGTTATTGCAGGGCAAGATATAGTATGAAGGATGAATCACTCATATCGAAGATTGATTATCACCTATGGCATTGTTACCCACCTTATCCATATCTTGCATAGTAGGTATATCAACTTTCATAACAACAGAGGTAGTATTATTGTTTCGGTAAAGTAAATTTAAAATATTGCATGTTGCATGGATTTGCCCTTGTATCCTCTGGATAAATTGTCAGGCTAAGAATCTCCATTAGGGCATAAAATCCTGACACTTTTATTAACCAATATAGTCCAAATAAATTAAATAAAAAGACTGCATAGATGTTTTGACTGTGTTGGTGATAAGGGAAATAGCATTGTGTGGAGTCGGGACTTCACACAGTGGAATAACTGAGGCGGATGTCTTGAAGATGAATGAGAAGAGGGTGGGGACCATGGCAAAGGCAGGCAAACATAATATTTTTCTACAAAATACTTTATGCCAGTGGGTGTAACTTTCCAAACTTAAATAGACATTAGATAACTTTTAGTATTAGTTTACCTAGTCATTTAAGAAATAAATGATTGAGCTTCCAGATATTATTTTAAAAGAGTGGTAAATAAATAATAATGAGCATACTTGTAAATTGCTTTTATTAGTGTCTTTATAAATTTCTGATTTTCTTAAACAAAATACCAATCATGAAACTAGTTTTCTATATACCTATATAAATATACATAATGTTCTTCTACTGTTTTTATGTACATGACAACCATACCATTCATTGCCTTGGTGAAAAGATGTTTAAAATTGCAAATAATAAATGGTGGAAATATGTGGAACTAATAAATTAACCCATTTTCAGAGTAGCGCTTCCTTGAAAACACTTTTTATTTTAAATCATCACCAGAAACATTGAAATAAGCATTCAAATCAGACCTATGGTAACCCCAAGAATTAGAACTAGGGGACTTCAGAAAGATGTCTATCTTCAAATGGAATATTTTATGTCCTTTACCCTCAGGGCACACCCCTGTACACAAGCATGGATTCAATAAGGTTTCTATTAGAATAAATGTAAAACAACAGATAATGTTTGGGGTGACTCAGACTTTTCAAAATGACATTTGAGAAAATTTTCAGCTTTTTATTAAGCAGAAAAAAAAATGTGATCCACTTTGATGAACTGAATGAAATTTTCTAATAACTTGTTCATGTTATGAAATAAAAGAATTGTGGCCGGTTCCAGAGTGCAAGAGTAAACCAATGCGGTCAGACTGCTGATTTTACGTGGAGAGCTATGATCCAGGTGCCCTAATGCTCGGGGCAGAACTACAAGCGGCAGTTCGCCCTTCTATCCATTAGGTCTCTTACACCATTTCTTGGCGGCTGCACTGCAGCGACCGAGTCATTAGCATGAGTCCGAAATTGTGTGAAGAGACAATTACGCTTTTGTGCTGTAGAAAGCCTTTTCAGTACGATCACATTTGCTTCCCAGTGTAACTTCATAGCTTGTCCGGCAGTGCCTGACAGCTCACAGCATTGTTGTTCTTCAAGGCTAAGCAGATGAGAGAGACGTAAATGCCTAATAACATGCAGGAAGTTATGTCTTCAGAGTAGCAGCCTAATTGTGCATCTTCATTTAGTGAATGGTTCAAAACAAATTAAAATTTCCTGACCACTGGAGGCAAAAGCAATGCCAAACGCATCCATCATATCAAATCCTTGTAGAGTGGAAATGTTCTTAATAAAATGCCCCAGAAACAAAGAAATTAGTGAGAATAATAAATATGGACTAGAATATACTAGTAAAATCAAATGTTAAGCTTAGTAGTAAGCAAATGATTATAATTTTAAACAATAATAATACAGTTTGGCTTTGCCTAAATATGGCAAAAATGAAAGACTATGATTTAGTCTTGGTAGGAATATAGGGAATGGACAATCTCGTGTACTTTAAGTGTGTATTTCCAAGTAAACAGGTATTTATTAAAAATCATAGTGTCTTTGGCTCACTGACTCCAATTATCCAAAGGAAATAGGCAATAATAAAAGGTGTACATACACCTTTTAATGTGATGCAAAACTGTTTTAGAGCCATAGTAATTATATTGTGACTTAAACATTTTTAGTATTCAAGACAGAATAACTTTCTTTCTCCATGTGAAGTTCTGTAAATACTAACATATGCATAACACCTGTAACCACCACCATAGTTAGGATACAGAATAATTTCATCACCCCGAAAATCTCCACCATGGTATTGTTTTATATTCATTCCCTCCCTCCTCCCATAACCTCTGGCAACAACTAACGAGCTCTCCATCACCCCTTAATTTTGTCTTTTCCAGAAGGGCATATAACTGGAACACTGAGTTAGAAATCTTTTGAGACACTGTTCTTTTCACTCAGCATAATGACGGAATTTATCCGAGTTATTGTGTGTATCAGAAGTTTCTTTCTTCTTACTGCTGAGTATTATTAAATTGTTTGGAAATACTTCTTTTTGAAGAGCATTTGTGCTATTTCCAGTTTATTGTAGGTTTTTGTGTAGACATAAGTTTTTATATCCGTACAGTTGATACTCAGGACAGAGAGTCCTGGGTCTGAAGTAGGTACGGTTTTAATTTTTGACTATATGAGAGATCCACTTCCTCATATTGTTAACACTCAAGTATTTTGTCAGGATTTTTTCTATTCAGTCATTCTAACAGGTGTGTAGTGGAAGCTTATCATGGTTTGTATTTTTATGTGTCTAGTACCTCAACATGTTGAACATATTTTCAAAGTCTTTTTTTGAAATCTTGGTCTCCTCTTGATAATGTGTTTATTCTTATCTTTTACCCACTGCTCTAATGTGTTATTTGTTTCCTTAGTGTGGCTTTTAAGAGTGCTTTGTATATTATACCTACTCAGATATGTGATTTGCAAAAGTTTTCCCAACCTGTAGCTTGCCCATTTTGTTGTATTAGTAGTGCCTTTCCCTGAACAAAAAGTTTTAATTTTGTTAAATTCAATTTATCATTTTTTAATGGACCATGTGTCTGTTGCCATGTATAAATCTTATAAGAAATTTTATTTCATAATTTTGTGAAGGATTAAAATAAACTCAAATGTCTAATAGAAAGATACTGGTTAAAGTATCTTATCACAGCATGTGATAAGATCATATGCAATCATTATAAACCACAACTTAAAATATTTAGAAACACAGAAAGCGCTCATTACATATTAAGTGAAAATTTAGTGGTAGCAAAAGTTTTATATGATAAAATCACATATAGTTACATATATGTGTGTGCAAGCAGTATATATTTGCAGGAAAATGTGTACCATAATATTCATAATCCTCTCACTATTGAGAATACCCACCTTAATGTTTTTAATTTTCTTTTTGCTTTATTATTCCTAACCCAAAAATATTTTTTCTATTGATTTTTAGAGGGAATGAAGGGAGGGAGGGTGGGAGGGTGAAGAGAAAGAGAGAGAAACATCAATGTGAGAAAGACATATTGGTTGGTTGGCTCCTCCACGTGCCCTTGAACCAAAATCAAACCCGAGACTCTTCAGGAGCCCAAGTCAATGCTCTAACCACTGAGCCCACCAATCAGGGCTTAATTTTATTTTTTATTTTATTTTATTTTATTTATTATTATTATTATTAGTTAAGGTATTACAAATGTGTCCTCATCCCCCCCTTATTTTTTATTTTTTTAAAAGGGAATATGGTTGTTAAAATCAGCAAGTAGATTTGCTTTTATATGAAATGAATATTTTATGAATCCATATTTGTACTTCAAGAAATCCATACTTTAAAATGTATTTGAATACACATTCATTCTAGTCATTACAATTATTTTAAACTGCATGATTTATTTGACACATTTTGAGTGTTTTCTGTAGGTGATGCATATGTGATACAATCATTTAAATATGGAACAGGAATGGTTTGCCCGTTTTTCTGTATGATTTATATTTCCAATATTCTTAGGTTTGATATAGCACATGCTTTTTAATTTTATAGTGAAAAATGTCCTGATCTTGTATATATATAAATATTCCTGAAAATATGTTTTCCCATGTAGAGCAAAATACATATTTCATGAAAAAAAATAACATAATTTAAAAACAAAATTTTAATTAGTAAGTTAAGGGTCATATCACATTTTTACCTAATATGCATATTAGCCTTATATTACTTTTTCTACAATCTCACTAGGGGTTCCAGAGTTTAGAAAAACATTTTTATAAATGCTGCAGGTACAATGAAGTTATATGTAACAAATATATTCCTGTTCTTAAATCTCTCATTTTGTTTGTGAAATATATACCACAGTTATTTAAAATTAATTCTTACTTTCTTCCTTAATGTTCTACATTGATTTTAGCGGTTGTTTTAGTCCAAATGCACTTATGTTCTGCTTCTAAAACAATACAGTTTCAGATCACAATCTCAGGCCTAAGAAAACTACCAGGTAACAGGACCCTCAATTGCACAGGCCACACCAACCATGTTATTGTCATGGCAACCACTAGGGGGAAGCAGACAAAATGCAGCAGCTGAGATACCCTGAAGTGCCTGCCTTATTGTAGATGAGGCCCTGGCCTGCAATGATTTCTGTGTCCTGTTGCCTTCAAAATGTAAATCATCAACATCCTTAGAATGAACCTCTTTTACAGAACTGCCTTAAACTACTTAAACAGTGAATCTGTTTCATTCCATCTAACTACTATATCAGGGCTTCTCTACTGCTGTTTGGAAGCTAGATACACATACACACACAAAAAAAAAATGCCCTTGTATATACCCCAAATTTCCATGTGCTGAAATTATCACCTATAGGTTTCAGACAAACACTTTGGCTAAATTCAAATGTAAAACATGTTTGATCTGTTATTTTTTTTAATTTCTTAAGCATTTGTGAAAAGTAAGATGCTGTATTCAGAGGCTTAAATTAATTGAAAAACAGACAAGTAGAATATAGGATTAATAAAAATGGATTGAGTATTAGTTGCATGCATTATAATTTACATGCATAACTTAAGTTAAACTCTTATAAAGTAGCTATAGTTTCTGTGATTTAAATTATAAGTGCAAAACTTGCCTAAGCTTACAACACAGATGTTGAAAATATTGAGCAATAACATCCTTTGTTTAAAGACATGACAGTTGGATTGGAATAAAGACTGGCTAGTTATATATTACACTAGAGGCCCGGTGCATGGAATTCAGGCACAGGGAGAAGGGGAGGGTCCCTTAGCCCAGCCTGCACCCTCTCACAAACTGGGACTGCTGGCTCCTAAATATTCACCTGCCTGCCTACCTGATCACCTCTAACCACTCTGCCTGCCTGCCTGATCACCCCTAACCACTCGTCTGCCTGCCTGATTGCCCCTAACTGCTCGCCTGCCTGCCTGATCGCCCCTAACCACCTCTGCCTCAGCCCCTACTGCCATAGCTTCATCCAGAAGGACATCTGGAATGACGTCTGGAAGGTCGTTTGGCTATCCAGTTTAATTAACATATTACACTTTTATTATTATAGATAATAGATTCTCACAAAATCTCTACTAAGTAGATGTATTTAGTCAAATTGTCAAAGTACACTAATTATCTCTTAAGACAAAATTTGGAACATTGTTGGACTTTCTAGGTTGGTAGAAGTTCTTTGTTAAAAGACTACCTATTGATGGTCTGTTCCATGCTTCTCTGTCTCTGGATCTATTTTTGTTCATCAGAACAGACCGTCAAACTTCAGAGGGAAGGCAGGGGAGGGTGTGTGTGTGGGGGGGGGTGTAAGAGATCAACCAAAGGACTTGTATGCATGCATATAAGCATAACCAATGGACACAGACAGTGGTGGGGGGGGCAGTGAGAGCATGTGCTGAGGGATGGGGGTGGCCGGAGAGAGGTCAATGGGGGGGAAAGGAGACATATGTAATACTATATGTAATACTTTAAACAATAAAGAATTAAAAAAAGAAATAGTATTTTCTATTGATATATTATTTATTTAATTGATGCTTCTAGAAATCCTGCATGTTCTTATACAAAGCAGGAATAAATCACAATAAAACAAGGAGAAATTAGAAGATGATTTAGGAGAACAGATTATAAAACAAGATTCTGGATGAAGGAGGAGAGGGAGAATATGAATGAATTAATAAGATAAGGCACCAGAACCACTTGTTATGTGGAGAGTAGCTGAGGTTGTGTAATCTCATATGAGAATACATAATGAGAATTATGTATTTATGTAAAATATAAAAACATTATATGAGAATAATAAGCAGCTTCTCCCTCAGAGTGTGATTTTGAATTGGGGTGCCTGTGGGTGGTGGCAATTGTGTTAAGAAATGTTTTACAATTGAGAAGGCCATGGAAAAAATAGCATTATTTGCTAATAAATATCTGGTGTTGGTATTCAATTATTTATTGAATATTTATTGAGGACATTTCATGGGTTAACACTGGTGAATTATACACACACATACTCTCCTGGTCGCCTAGGCTTTTATTATATAGAATATATATATTATATACTAGAGGCCCAGTGCAGAGATTTGTGCACCTGTAGGGTCCCTCGGCCTGACCTGCGGGATTGGGCCTAAAACCGGCTCTCCAACATCCCCAGAGTAGTCCTGGATTGTGAGAGTGTGGTTCTTGGGTGACACATCCTGGAATCCGGCTCCCTCCTCTCTGGTTCCGGGTGTGTCACTCAAGAACTGCAGCTGCCAAGTCACCGCAGCTCTGCAGCTCCTGTATTGAGCACATGCCCGCTGGTGGTCAGTGCACATCATAGCTACCGGTCGGAGTGTCGACTCCCTGGTGGTCATTGTGCTTCATTGATACCAGTTGGACGTTGAATGGTTGGATGGTCACTTAGGCTTTTATATATATATATAGATTATTGTTTATGTTCTATTATTTGTTCATGTAGGTTACATATTATGTATTTATGTAAAATATAAAAACATTATATATGGAGACAGCCTACATTAACAAGTTAGAAAAATATATGAATCTGTGCAGTTCAAAATACACACACTGAACTTTTTCATGAGAAAAGTTTTTCTTTAAGGCATGTACTTAAATGACTCACAGCCAGAGCTAAATATATTCATATTTCTACCACATGTTATGAATACATACATTCTATTTTTTCACATGAGTATTTTTTATATGACTCTTTACCATGAAAATGAGGAGCATATACTTCAGAAAACGGAATGGTCCTCTGAGACTGCTACGGAGGATGCAGACCTGCAATAAAGCCCTTAACTATGTAACTCTGGGGAGATTTTGCTTTTGGAAGGCTGTGGTAATGGCATGCCAATTTCACTGCCACTGACATTTTTCACTTGAGAATTAATGTGCATAATACTAAAAATGTTTTGTTATGTGAAATAAATAATCTTCTCCATCTCCTAATAGCATACCAGCTTTCCATCATGGCTTTACCATTTTCATTAATGTTGAGTATATATTGCATTTTACCAAGATAAGAAGTATTTTTGAAATAACTTTTATAGAAGTATAATAGGCATGCAGAATCGTGCACACACCTTAAATATGTTGAATTGTTCAGATGTTCAATATGTGAATGTGTATGTCTTTAAATATTGTGCAGCTTTTGAAGTTGGTAAAAGTACTTTTAAAGTATGAGAAAAATTATAGGAACACTCAAAAAAAGATATTATAAAATAAACGTATTAATCAGGAAAGCCACACCCCACATCACAAGCCTACCACATAGTCTTATTTCAGTTGCTGTGAAGAAGTAAACAATATTTTTATAGACTAGAGGGTAAATTCTTCCTTGAGATGAACAGAATTATCATTTCTGTAAGTTGTGAGAGTGAATTAAAACCTCTTTTACAAATGGTATGGAGGTTCCTAAAAAAATTAAAAATAGAAGTACTGAACTACCATGTGATTCAGCAAGCCCATTTCTGAGTATATATATCCAAAATATGTGAAAAACAGAATATCAAAGAGTTATCTGCAATCTCATGTTCATTGTAGCATTACTCACAATTGCCGAGATATGTAAACAACCTATGTGCCTATGAATAGATGAATGTGCAACAATAATCAAATGTATGCATACAATGGGACGTTATTCAGCTGCGAGAAAGAAGGAAGCCCTTCCTTTTGCAACAATGCAGGTGGACCTGGTATGCATTATTCTAGGTGAGACATGTGAGAAAGAAGGAAATACTGCATGGTGTTACTTACATGTGGAATCTTTAAAAAAATTAAAAAGGCCAAACTTATAGAAAAAGAGAGTAGAAAAGTGCTGGACAGAATTGTGGGGCAGGGGAAATGCAGAGAGGCTGGTCAGCTATGAGATGAATAAAGTCTGAGGATCTAATGTAAAACATGATGGCTATAATTGATAACACTCTAGTATATAATTGAAATTTGCTAAGAGAGTAGAACTTAAGTGTTCTCACAAAAACAGGAAGGGCAATTAGGTGAGGTGATGGATGTGTAGTAAGTGCATTTGTAAGCGGGATAATAATAAAAATATTTAGCATTTAATTCAGAATCAACTATTCAACCTGGGAAAGTCTTTAGAGAAGAAATTGAACACAAATGCAGGTATTGCTGCAATGATGTAGCCTGGCTGAATATTGAGTATTAATTTATAAATATTTGTACTTATGGACTTAACAATAGGTTATGAAAGTGAAACATTGGCATTGTCTAAGAACTACTGTTTCCAAGCAGCAGTGTTCCAAAGTAAGGGGATAATTTCAAAGCAGGCATTTAGTTCTCTCTTTAGAAGTTGGTACAAAGCCAAGGCAATTCTAAGTAAAAAAAGACAAGCCAGAATTCAATTTCTTTTAATTAGACCACATGGGCAAAATTTATGTATAAAATCAAGCAAAACAGAAGGAAAACAATGGTCCCACAAAGAGAACGTTGCTGCTTTAAAAGTTATTCTTGTCTGAGTTGAATGTAGAACTACTATTCTCCTTAAAAATCAATCACAATTCCACTCTATATCATAAAGTAAACTGTTTTGAAGAATGTAATAGGATTATGCTATTGATTCCATCTCTACACTGTTAGCTGGTGTTGCATACGTATGAACTATGGCCTATTATGTTACTGAGCACAAGAGAAAAGGGATTAGTCTGTGAAAGAACAAGCAGATTTCGTGGCTCCGCACAATGTCCACATACCTGTTAACTCAATAGTCATTTTATGTTAGTAATTGCCAACCAATAAAAGAAAGCACAATGAAAAAGTGGTCTCTTCTAATCCTGGAAGCATCTGGCTGAGCTTATTTGAAAAACTCAGTTTGGGTACCTGTTCAAAATCCAGACACTGGATATGCAGCTACAGGTTTTGTCTGTCTGTTTGCTTTTCTTGACTGGGATGAAAATGCCATTGAAACATTGATTTTAAGTGCAGGTGATTTCAGTAACTTCTATAGTGTCATCTTGCTAATCGTTTAATCAGAGCAGGATGCTAATAGCTAGTTATTTTTGCTTATTTTCAGTTTAAATCAGGGATATGATGATGTTAGGGAATGAGAGGGGGGAGACTGTAATTATCACTACAAATGCCCTCTGCTTTCAACAGTTCATGTAAGAGGAGGTAATTTACTGGAGATTTATTTTTATATATTTAAATTATCTGCTGAACAAGGTAAATTTTAAATCATTCATACCTAAAACCATTTGTTTCTGAAGTGCTTCTTCTCTGAATTCTCAAGGTCATGGACCTTCATCTGCTTGACTTCTATTTTGTAGACACTGCCAGTCATGAGAGACCTGTCTTCCATAGAATTTTAGTTAAAGTACACGTATTTTTAAAAATGCTAAAATAGCCTTGAGTAAGTGGCAAAGAATGTCATAATTGCTTTTAATGGCATTTTGCATATTTTTTAAATTAACAGTATATCTTCAAAATAATCAGAATTAACAGTCACTTATACTGGTAGTCAATACTTTACACATTATAGTTGTTATAATATTGTCCAAATGTGAACAACATCGGCATTTATTGCCTCTGAATGGCTTTTGTCCTTCCATTTGGAGACCTTGGCAGTGAGGCTGTGCTTCAGTTTCCCTGTCTCATCCATGGAAGAACAAAAGTACTTAGTCCCAAACATAGTCCCAAGCAAGGGCTTCTGAGGTGTAAGTTATCTTCCATCTGGGTCTAATCCAGAGTCTTCAAATTTTCCAAACTAGATTTCCTTAGGAAGACAACACTTTTGGCAGAATAAGATGAGTAACGCTCCCCATCCACCCCATATATTAGTCCTAATCCTGGAAACTCTTGACGTATCCCTTAAATGGCTAAAGAGACGTCGGAGATGTGAGTGAGGAATCTGAGATGGGGAAATGATGCTGGACTGTCCGGGTGGGCTCTGAGTGTAATCACAGGTGTGCTTGTGGGACGGAGGCAGAGGGAGATTCAAGTGCAGCGGGAAAGGCAGTGAGTTGCAGAAACAGGCACCGGAGTCCTGTGCTTTGGAGATGGAGGAGCACCGTTCTTAGCTTAGGAGCTGAATAAAAAATTCAGCCTCCATGAGATTGTTCTTCAGTGCGAGCTCTTACCTCGCTGTGTAATTCTCTAAGCGATGCGCAGGGACAGGAGGCCTCTCCTCACTCTCTTGAGTAGATGATTTATGACTTGTTCCATTCTTTTCAGTATTAAGTAAGGTTTTGTTTGGTTACGGACAATAGGAATATTTACAATAAGTATCGTATAAATAAAAAATTTATTTCTCTCAGAAAAACATCCAAAGGCATATATGTAAGTCTGATAGACAAATTCCTTAGGGAAGCAGGCTCCTTCAAGCTCACTAATTCATTCTCACCCACTTAGTTCAAGGTAGAATCTAGGTTCCAGGGCTGCTGAAGGAGAAACAAAAATAAGAGAAAGTGGCAACATAAAGTGTATTTAACTTGTGTTCATGCATATAAGCATAACCAATGGACACAAGACACTGCGGGGTAGTGGAGACCGGAGGAAGGTCAAGGCGGGGGAAAAAAGGAGACATATGTAATACTCTTTGTAATACTTTAAGCAATAAAACAAAATTAAAAAAAATAAAAGAAACATCCACGGAAGCTTCTGTAAACACTTGTTTGTATCTGTTTGGCCAGAACGTACTAATGCGGGCATGTCTAGCTACAGGGAAAGCTGGCCAATCTGTCAGCCTCATACTGGATACCAGGCTGAGTCAAACCTTCTATTTCTATGATAGAAGGGGAGAACTGACTTGAGGACTCTCCTTACTTAAATGAGGAGGCCTAATGATGATATATAGACAGTTACTCGGGTGACACAGTCAGTATAACAGATACAAGCATGTTTAGTCGTGTTATTTAACTTTCATTAAGCTGTTAGTATATTTTAATAATTGAGTTGACTCATCCTCAGAAATGTTACTTTGTGAGGAAAAAAAACTCACATAAAACTAGATTTCTTTGAGAAATATCTATATACCACAAAGCATAACTAATTAAATACATACTTTTTTCTGGTGATATACTCAATATTAATACTTAAATGATCTTATTAATGAGTATTAATATACCACATTGTGGAAGATATTTTTTTAACTTGCTAATTTATCACATTCTGTCATGATACATAGAGAAATATATGTAAAAAATAAATTTATAAGAGGAATATTTTAAGATAGTTGGTCTAAAGGAGAATTTTTAATGATATATTTTCCTAGAATAATCTCTCAAGATAATGACTTTACTAATCATCACTTTAACTGCAACAATAAAAGACATAGCAGGAACATAAGTTTTCCCATCTGCATGGATAAGTAAGTGAAGGCTAGTTGCCAAGGAGAAGTTGGGATGTGACTTATGGAATGTCTATGTACCTCTATGCTGTACCTCTCTACTGTACCTCAAGCATAATTTAGAATTTCCATATCTAACATTTCCCATACACAAAAAAGACTATTTACAATATTTATTTCTACCTACTTGGGAAATATACATTAATTTATATACATATCTACATGAATTTCTGTGTGATCAAAAAATAATCTAACAAAGAATAAAATAAATAAAAGAATTAAAATTATTAACTTTGAAAATATATATTGTCATAAGCTCATAAACGGGTGGAAATTATCTTGGAATCACTTACAATAAGACTATTCTGGCCCAGGCAGTGTGGTTCAGTGGTTGAGTGTCGACCCGGGAACCAAAGATCACGGGTTTGATTCCCAGTCAGAGCACATGCCTAGGTTGTGGATTGCAGCAGAGGGTATGTAGGAGGCAGCTGATTAATGATGTTTCTCTCATCAAAGTTTCTATCTCTCTAATCCTCTCTCTTCTTCTCTCTCTGAAAAAAAATCAATAAAACATATTTTAAAAAAAGAATAATCTGTAGTATACTATATTCAATAAAGAATTTATATGGTGACTCTTCTCAGCTGTATTACCTGGATATTTCCTTTGTACACAACACAAGCACAACTGGTATAGACATACTGTTTTCTATTATTTCTAGATATTTATTAAATTACTCTGTTGTACTGAGTTTGATTTCAATTTATTGAAAATAAATTACAAATAATAACCTTTAGATCAAAATTACATCTAATAACAAAATTAGCATTTATCTAATTGGAAAATGCTTACATAAAGTCCTAAATAACTTAATTGACCTATTTGGTGTCTTTAAATGGGATTATTTCAAATGAATAGACGTTAAGCTATATAGTTATCCCTTCTTTTTCGTAAGTTATTTTATTTCATGAGCAATTTAATAAGCAACGATTCTGTCAATATTAAAAATAATTCAGAAGTTTAGGGCAGAGTAGAATGGTAAATATTATATGAATATTTAGCTTACTGTTCTATACAGGCAAAACCAAAGCTTGTCAGTCCCAAATGACGTATTGTGCACTTATTTTGTTAATTATGCATTTAGGTTTGATTAGCCTTGTGAACTGCTTGTGTATGAAGAAGCCATCAAACTCAGCACAGATAGGGGAAATCCAAATGATTTGTATTTCTAGATAAACCAATGTTTCCAAATATTTTTGAAAAATGGAAAAAGAGAGAGTGTAGCTGATCAATTTGCCTGAATCTTTGGTTCTTTGTGACATATCCCTTATGAATATTATCTGATTGTTCTATTATGGATTTTGCTGCCAACAAAAACTATTTGTCTTGGATGTGCTATAAATATTATTATGGTACCTATAACAAGTGTTCATTTATATTTTAAAGTGACATCTTCTTGAATTTAGCATGTAGAGATGCTAACATAACTATTCCCCTGTAGAATTCTTAGAATTACCTGAAGCAATTTTATTTTACTTTCTTATCAACAAAATAAGATGTAACTTTTTTAAAGTGATTAAGTACTTTTCAATTTGTATCAAGGTAATGTTAAATACTTTGAAGTAACCTCTCCAATGCACACAATTATTTTTAAAAACACAAACATATAGTTTAATATAATAGGATAGTATAATTAACACCAAAGAAAATGAAATATTATTTGGCTATAGTCTGTTAGCCACAGCCAGGAATCCATTCATACATTTTTACAGAGGGTCTCAAGTAATTGCTATTTAAGCTAAAGGAAGTCTCATGTATTTTATTTCTCTAACTGGCATCAAATAGCTGTCACTTATGTAATACTCTGACTCTCACCAAATATTGGGTAAACATGATACCCCAATTACAAGTGTAATATTTGAAAAATAGTATTTGTTGCTCCAGGGTCTGATGTGAGACACTACTTTATAAGCCATCATGAAATATGCCGCTTCGTACGTGATTTCTTACTGCAAGTTGTTGGCTACAGTAAGAGGCTTTCACAAGATTTGTAGCAGAGATCTTCATAGTGGCTATTCACTGCATTGTATTATTAGAAGAGGTTTTGTTGAGCTCATGGCATCCTTTGATTAACTGCCATTGGAGACATAGTTTGCAACGGGGCTGTGTCATGGCTCTATGTCACCATGTTTCATGAAGTTACTGGTAGGCCTTTAGGGAGGGTAAGTGTATAAACATTCACTTAACAAGAGATGTATGGACAAGCTGTGAAAGTAATGACTAATTGACTGCCATTCAGGATTTATTTGGAAATCTTTTGACTCCAGCTCTACCTCACGTAATGATGAATGATGTTTCTTTCTCTAATAGAGGAAAACAGCAAGCCTGGGCTAAGTGCCGGCACTCTGAGATGTGACTAGAAGTCATAGTGTTTCTGTCAGTGGAAATGTGGAGATAAAGACAACCTGCAAGGTTTCCCACTTACATTTTTGGCAGTGAAATTAATAAATTAGGTATACAAAAAGTTATTTCTTTGCAGGACTAAAAGAGCAAATCAAGTCAAAGCAAATGTGGTTGAGTTTAAAACATTGTAACTGTAGATGTGCTTCTTATTGTTGGTTGTAGAAAGAAAGCATAGTTTCTGTTTTTCTGTGAAGTATAGCTTATATTTTACTAGAGGCCTGGTGCACAAAATTCATGCACTGGGGCGGGGGGGGGTGTCCCTCAACCCATCCTGCACCCACTCCAATCTGTGACCCCTCGGGGGACATCCCTCTCACAGTCCGGGACTGCTGGCTCCCAATCTCTCACCTGCCTGTCTGCCTGATTGCCCCTAACCACTTCTGCCTGCCAGCCTGATCACCCCCTAACCACACCCCTGCCAGCCTGATCAATGCCTAACTGCTCCCTTGCTGGCCCAATTGCCCCCAACTGCCCTCCCCTGCTGGCCCAATTGCCCCCAACTTCCCTCCCCTGCTGGCCCAGTCACCCCTAACTGCCCTCCCCTGCCAGCTATCTTGTGATTACATGAGGGTGGCCATCTTGTGACCACATGGGGGTGGCTCTCTGTGCAAGGGTGTGATGGTCAATTTGCATGTTACCTCTTTATTATATAGGATTCTATCTGTTGAAATATGGAATGGCCAAATGTTTACATTTTCTTGTTCATCATTATAATCTTGTTAAAGGAACTAAATTTTACTACAGTTAATTTTCTTTTATTTTAAATTTTATTTTATTGTTGTCATATGTTTTACCACTAAATCAATGAGATTATTCTTCTAAAAAGCAAGTACTTTCAGAATGGCTCGCCATGGAAAATCCTTCCATATGGTTATAGAAGGCATATACCTAAAAGAAAAACAATGTTGAAATGAAAGAGGAACAAGGTATACTAAATATAAGGCAAAGAAAAATAGGGATTAATATTGGCATTGCTCAGTGATTGAGCATTGACCCGTTAACCAGGAGTTCACAGTTCAATTCTTAGTCAGGGCACTTGACTGGGTTGAGGGCTCGATCCCCAGTGTGAAGCATGCAGTAGGCACCTGATCAATAATTCTCTCTCATCATTGATGTTTCTATCTCTCTCTTCCTCTCTGTAATCAATAAAAAAATATATTTATTTATTTTTAATATATTTTATTGATCTTTTATAGAGAGGAAGGGAGAGGGAAAGAGAGTTAGAAACATCAATGAGAGAGAAACATCAATCAGCTGCCTCCTGCACACCCCCTACTGGGGATGTGCCCGCAACCAAGGTACATGCCCTGGACCGGAATCGAACCTGGGACCCGTCAGTCCCCAGGCCGACGCTCTATCCACTGAGCCAAACCAGTCAGGGCAATAAAAAATATATTTACAAAAACAAAACAGGTGATTTGAACATATTACTCTTGGCCTAAGATAAGTCAAATGGTTAAACTATAAATATGAATTTATAATCTTCTAATACATAAAGATATAATAAGGTAAATCCTATAGATGTATAATGAGCTTTACATCCTTTCAAATGCATATCAAAAATCAAAAGAGGTAGTGAAGTAGGGATATAATAATTAATTTATTCATGTTTATTAATTAAAATAAAATATTTTATTAAAATGAAATGCTTAAAAACAAAAAACCTAACTTTGTAACAAATATTAATAATGCACCTTTTTCCTATCAATGTTCGGCACTGCTATGGACATATTACCAAGTCATTGTAGCTTCTATTTCACTTTATATAGACCCTATATTTATGTATTATTTCTTGCTCTAACCCTCCATATTCATTAACATAATAATTTATATAGTTTTGATTCAGTTGCTAGATCCAAGATATATATTAAAACACACACATGCATACATGTGGAAAAGAGAGCAACCATATTAAAGAGTATTTTAATAATTTTTTTTTACTTATAACTGTCAAAGCAAAAAATAGATTGCTGAAAGGCTGCTTCATATACTTTCATGATTGCTTATAATTTCAGAAAAATTGAGCATGTGAAATAAAAGGTAAATAAAAACTACTAAGGTGAGATTTTGGTTACAACTGAAATAAATGACAGAATAAATAAAAGAAAAGGAAAGCACTATTGATTGTGCATAAAAGAGAAAAATGAGAAGGTAATGAAAGTTGATTGTCGATTGCTCTGGTTCCTGTTGTTGCCTTCTGTAATGCATCTGCATGTCTTTTTCTGCTTTATGATTTTAATTTCATTTCTATGCAGCATTGCTGAAGCAGAAGCTATATCAATATCAATGAACTATTAGTATGCCTCTTTTGAATTATGTTTTTTCATCAAGCCTTTTCAGAACAGGAGCAAGCTGAGTCCTTTGAAAATTTCAAAAGAAATCTTAAGCACTTACCAGAAAGCTGTATTTGTGCAGACTTTCAAAATTAAAGAACAAAGTACATTTTAATTTAGTTAAATAAACATCTATTCAATTAGGATAACTTATACGATAAGGAAGTAGCAAGGCTAAAAGCAATTGAAGGACATTCAGAATCAAGGCTATATTAATAAATATTTTATGTATTTGGGAGAGAAGAAAATAAGTTATCTGTTAATTATACAATTTCTATATTATTAAAAAATATACATATAGCCAATCAAACAATATAAATATCCAATTAGTTCCAGTGCAATACTGAAATAAACTTTGGAATCAATATGATCACATGAAGCAACAGATATTAACTTGAGGGCAAATGGGAGTGAAGTATAAGTTACCTACCTCCTCAGAACTTTAGCTTTAATTTTTCATTTTAACTAATTCAAATTAAGGGTTCTACCCACTGATATAAGCATGTGGATCTTATACTTTTATTTCTTTAAATAAATGTATTTATCCAAAACAAATATAAAAATATAACTTAATTCCATACAACACAAGATGACATCATATTCACTGGAATTTGATTATGAAAAATACAGAGGTTTGGCTGATTAGATTAATGTATATTTGCCATGTGTTACCAGTAGATTGATTCAAATTACATGGCTTACGTTTCCCATTCTGCTCATAATTTTTTCTGTTTATCCTATTTCCTTGGTGGAAGACTAGTGACCTGTACTTTAAATAAAATAGAGAAAAAAGATCAAGAAACAGGTAAACCCATCTCTCATAGAAATAGTAGTAGGTTAGTGGTTTCCTAGGGCTGAGGTGTGGATGTGGGGAATGACTGCTAATGGGCATGAGATATTATTTTTTTTGGGGGGGGGGGTGATAAAACATTTTAAACTTATATTGTGGTGTGGATACACAGCACTGTGATGTAATGAAAAACATTGAGTTGCATACTTTTATTTGTGAATTTTATGGTATGTGATTTATAGATGTTTAAAGGGGTTTAAAAATATATAGTTAATAATATCACCTAGTGTTTTGTAACAAGAAAAGCAAACTACTTGGGGACATAGTATTATTCTTTAGCTCTTGCCGTGTTTACTTAAAATAAATTTTGAGTTAAAAGAGGCCTTAGAAATAATTTACCGTAATTCCCTCCTTCTATACGAAGGAAGCTGAGGCCCAGAGGACTTATGTAACTTGAACAAACTATTAAAGTCAATTTAATAGCAAAACCTATCCCACATTGTTTTGAGTAGATCAAATCTGGTAAAGACTTTTTCAATTATAAAGTGCTATGTCAATATATAAACTACTTGTTTAATAAAGAGCAGAAAAAAATATGACATAAGAATTGATAAAATTTATTTTAATATTTTTCTTATTTCCTCCTGTTCTCTTTCTACCTCTACTCTAAACTTTTTGCTAGTATTTGGAGAGTATCTTGGAAGCAACTTTGGATATAGAGTATTATTTGACTATTTTCAACTAAATTCCCTCTAGGTTTAAGATAATACAAAAATCAAAATCAATAGAGAGCATATTAGTCTGGGATTGGTTTGAAAGTTCTAATTTGGATCAAGGGGCCAGAGCTATGAATTGATGGGCTTCCCTTATATTATTTAAAGTATCTAAGAGAATTAATCATTGTTGTGGAGAATATTAAAGGAATGGATCAATTTTTTCCTCAAAGGAGTTTTCAAATAACTCATATAACCTTTGCCTTTTTGATTGTTCAAAACCCAAAGATATTTTAGTGTCTCTTGGCATTTCTTTTTCTTCTTCCTTTTCAATATTTGTGTTAGGCATTGTTTTCTGCCTGGGGCAAGGACCTATAGAGGAAAAATAATAATGCTTCCAAAGCACAAGAATCTAATGTGCATTTTTAAAATTCTAACATTTAAAGGACTATTTTGTTGTGTGTGTGTTTTTTTTTAAATTAAAGATGAATCTAGAAAGAAAACATGGAGAACTGAAAGTTGCAAAAATTAAACTTCTATAAATATTTCAAAAAATATTCCTCTATATTCATGGCTGTTTTGTCCATAGTAATCACTTTTCCTGTTTCCCTAAAGAATTGTTTCCTCAATTTTGCTTTAACCATGGAAACATATGGGCAGTCTTACAGATATTGACATTCTCCTTCCCATATCACCTTTCTAGCACTCATAAAAAGATACATTATTCCTTTTAATCACCTGTCTAGGTGATTTTTTCACATAAAATAATTGTCTAGTTGACAGAATATTGGCCAGACCTATCTATCCTACTTGTAGAAAAATCACTAAGGCATTTATGTTTAGATTTTATTCCTAATCATAATTGAAGAGGTCATTTCAGTTAGATTGGGGTCTCAAATATTATCTCTTCTTTTTTTACTTCTAATACTGGTCCAAAAACAAGAGTTTAGAGATTATCAAGTACAATTTGAAAAATAATAAGTCACAGGGGTTAACAGAGATTTTGACCACATTTTTGAGTTATTACTTTTTTTGTTGCTAGAGACAACCTTTAAAAAGAGATAAACTTATTAAAATAATATAGCTCTTCTTTTCAAAATTTACTTTTGAAATACTATATTTTAACTTTCTACTTTTAATAAATCATTCAAAATATGCTCATAGAGAAATAGCAAATTTCTGTATATATTTTTACTTAATCTCTATTTTTTTATTGTTTAAAGTATTACCTATGTCTTCTTTTCCCTCCGATTGACAACCTGCCCACACTCCTAACCCTGAAGGCAAGCCCCACTGCCCCAGTGTCTGTGTCCTTGGTTATGCTAATATACATGCATACAAGTCCTTTGGTTGATCTCTAACCCCCCTCCCCTGCCTTCTCCCTGAGGTTGGACGGTCTGTTCAGTGATAACTTGTCTCTGGATCTATTTTTGTTCATCAGTTTATGTTGATCATTATATCCCACATATGAGTGATATCATGTGGTATTTCTCTTTCTCTGACTGGCTTATTTCACTTAGCATAATGCTCTCTAGGCCCATCCATGCTGTTGCAAATGGTAAAAGTTCCTTCTTTTTTATAGCAGCATAGTATTCCATTGTGTAGATGTACCAGGGTTTTTTTAATCCACTCATCTGCTGATGGACACTTAGGCTGTTTCCAAATCTTAGCTATGGTGAATTGTGCTGCTATGAAAATAGGGGTGAATATATTCTTTCTGATGGGTGTTTCTGGTTTCTTGGGATATAGTTCTAGAAGTGGGATTACTGGGTCAAGTGGGAGTTCCATTTTTAACTTTTTGAGGAAACTCCACACTGTTTTCCACAGTGGCTGCACCAATCTGCATTCCCACCAGCAGTGCATGAGTGTTCCTTTTTCTCCACATCCTCTCCAGCACTTGTTGTTTGTTGATTTGTTGATGATAGCCATTTGGACAGGTATGAGATGGTACCTCGTTGTTTTGATTTGCATCTCTTAGATGATTAGTGATTTTAAGCATGTTTTCATATGTCTCTTGGCCTTCTATATGTCCTCTTTCAAAAACTTAATCTCTAATTCTTTAGTCCCTCTTTTATTACCACATCTATGCCACAATACTGAAGGACTGCCTGGCTCAAAAGTCAGATCAGACTTTTCTAAGCCTTTTCTATTTCTTGGAAAAACATACATAATATTCTATTACTATCCTTTTTAAGTCTTTAAGATCTGTATTGATGTCTACTCTCATTTTTTATATTGGCCACTTGTGTCTTCTTGTATTTTCTTAAAGTATTTGTCCAGAGGCTAATCAATAACATTGATTGTGTCAGTTTGGGTCATCCTAAAAGCAAAAAAGAAGATGAAGAAGGGTTTGTTGTGCAAAGGATTTATCATGCAATTGTTGTGAAGGATAAAAGGTGAGGAGAGAGCAGAAGTTAGCTGGGAAATCCTCCAGACCACAGTGAGGCTTTGAAAAGAAAAAAGAGGAGAGATTGCGTACAAAGACTCTCTAACAAGCACAGTTCTGAGTATGTTTTGGCTATGACAATGGGTTCCCCCATTAGGCAAGTCTTGTTTAAGGTGGGAAAGGGACAGGACTGGTGTCCTGGCTGTTGCTACCTTTGACTGAGAGTGTCCCTGAGTGAGTGCTAGGGGCGCTAAGGCCGTCAGTCACTTCTATTCTCCACATCAGTTTCTCTTGCGGGGGATTTGAGCAGAGCACCTCCATGGGCACCACAGTCTACAGCTTGCACCCAAGCAGTACTTCTCCGTGCAGGTTCTGGAAGGAGTTCTTCCATGGATCCTGTGAGGCTCCTCCTGAGGAGAGACTGGCCAAAGTGAAGTTCGTAGGATAAATTACAGTTCCCACAGCAGGTGGTGACTCATTCTCTTCTTCCGACTGTCCTTGAATCTTCCCTCACCCTCATCTATCACAATGGTAGGTCTTTGTGGCTTCCCTGATGGCATGACTCAGATCCCCATTCTCAGGTAATCTGAGTCTTGGCCATCTTACTACCTTCTCCAGTCATGTTGCTGTACATGTCCATTCACCATTACAAACAGGCAAGGAAAAATCAACCCACGTAGATAACTTGTGTCCCATATCTCTGCTAATCTCCATTGTGCAAAACCAGTGCAACGAATCTTCTTTTATTGATCAGGACCAATTATCCCTTCTAAGATGGTGAGTCTTTTCTCACCTGCTCTTCTCTGAACATTAGAAGTACAAACTGTCCTGCAACAGAGATATCTTTCAGTTCAATGACATCTTTGCAATGTTCTCTGGAAAGAGTGTTTCCTCTTTGTGGATTTAAACTTCTAACCTACGGAGATTTTGGTCATGAAGCAAAAAGTCCCCAGTGGATCACTGAGAGATGACAAGTGGGGCCACTCTTATTTCCGCTGATTGGTACTTGATCCCATATATTCTTCTTGGGGATGAAGTTCCATATAGAGGTCTCTGATTAAATGTATATATACTACATCCTGAAAATGATACACATTGTCTCAGAGCATTGCTTCTAAATTGGTGGGTCAGCTGTGCCTTCACTAGACTATTCCAGCATTCAGAGAGGTTGACTTCCTCTGTGTAGCTCATGGTCATGGGCCAGCTTCCACGCCTCCTTACCTATGAATTAGGTTCCTTGTTGGATGCTATATTATATGGGATTTTATGTCTATGGATCAGATATTTTGTAAACACCTGTATATTGGTGCGTGCTGAGGTTCTGCAAACAGATTGGAAAACCCATACCCAGAGTAAGTATCTTTCCTTGTGAGGAAAACACTGGGCCTTCTAGAATGAGAGTGTCCTAATTTATTTAACTTATCACCAACGGGCTCATTGGTATCTATCACACGAGAGAAAGCCCACTTAATAAGCTGCTAGAGAGGCCCTCTGGCTCTACTTAGTCTTTTATTATTTGTGTAGGCCACTCGATATGGAGGCTGTCAATTATGACCTTACTGTTCTCATTAGCAACATTTTCCTTGTATCTTTTAAACTTCTGAATCACTGCGCAATCAAGGAATTCCCTCCCACCATTGCATTTTCCCCAGTCAAAAGCAGTGAAATCTTCAGCAATTGGGCTATCACTATCAATATCGCACATAAAATTCCATACAGGGTCCTCCTTGTGGGCAAGACAGAGAGAGAGAGTCAGTCCCAAACTTTTATCTTACTTCTTGTTTTCTTGCAGGACTTAGGGCATTGACTGTGCTAGATGGGGTTAGCTATGAAAGGATTTATTGAGGGAAATGATAGTGAAAGATAAAGGATGAAGGGGCAATAGAACATAGAAAAAGTCTTCACTGTGAGCAGTGTGAGACCAATAAAAGGAGAGACTTTTCAAAAGATTGGTTTCGAAGACCCTCAGACAAAAAGACAATTCTGAAAATGTTTGAGCTAGTCTGGTGGGAGCCTAACAAAAGATTCATATAAAGAGTTTTTTGTTGCCTGGATGGGCCAACACTTGTACCTATGATCTACCCAGATACTTTATTGGCCAAAAGCAGCCCAGGGAAAACATGGAACTGTGGGAAGTCAACAAAGGATGCAGGAGTGTGGAAGTCAAGTAGGCTACACACTTTAAATGTGAGTGGTTCACATCTATCACTGCTGTATTGTTCCTGAAAAACACACACTTTGGGCATTCTTGAATTTCTTAAACAGATTTTTAAATTTTTATTTCATTGATTTTTAAATAATTTATCTTGATTATGTTCATCTTCTACTTACTTTGCATTTAATTTGTTCTTTTTTAAATTTCTGAAGCTTGCAACTTACATAATTGATTTTAGATCCCATTCTTTTCTAACTTAAGCATTTAAATCTATAAGTTTCCCTCTAAGTGCTGCTTTAGCTCCATCCCACAAACTTTAAAAAATACATATATATATATATATATATATATATATATATATATATATATATATAATCATTTGGCTTAAGAAATTTTCTAATTCCTCTTGTAATGTATTCTCTGACCCATGGATATTGTTAGAAGTGGGAATTTTGATATCCAGGTATAAGTGTCCAAATATTTCCAAATGTTGTTTTTGACTTCCATTTGAAAGTAATTATGGTCAGATAAATACTATGTGTTATTTTTATATTTTAAAATGTAATCTAATAAAAGAGAAACATGCAAAATGACTGCACCTCTGCTATGCTCCCCAAGCCACCCCCACCAGCCAATCAGAGTGACGATATGCAAATTAACCCAACCAAGATGGCAGTGGGCAGCCATGGAGCTGGAGCAAGCAGGAGGTCTGATTGCCACAGCGACGGAGGAAGCCAAGCTTCCCGCCTGCCCTGGCTGGCAGTGGCCCCCGCTCAAGGCAACAAAGTTTCAATTATAGAAGATAAATAAATCCCAGATACCTGCTTCCAGCCAGCCTCCACTGGGAGCTTGGGTGGCTGGGGGCCATGGTCAGCCTGTAAACAGCCATCAGCCCCTCACCCAGGATGGCCACAACCTCATGGGGTGAGGGTCCCCACTGGGGGGCTTGGCCAGCCTGCAAACAGCCATCAGCCCCTCACTCAGACTGGCCAGGGACCCCAGCAGGACCCCCCCTCCCTGAAGGGGGTGTGGCCAGCCTGAAAACAGCCCTCAGCCCCTCACCCAGGCTGGCCAGGCACCCCAGCGGGACCCCCACCCTGATCCAGGACACCCTTCAGGGCAAACCAGCCAGCCCCTACCCATGCACCAGGCCTCTATTATATATAATAAAAGGATAATATGCAAATTGACCCTAACAGCAGAACAACTGGGAATGACTGGTCACTATGATGCTCAATGCAGGAGCTGCCCCCTGGTGGTCAATGTGCTCCCACAGGGGGAGCTCTGCTCAGCCACAAGCCAGGCTGATGGCTGCCAGTACAGCAGTGGTGGTGTGAGCCTCTCCCGCCTCCTCACCAGCGCTAAGGATGTCTGACTGCAGCTTATGCCCAATTCCTTGGGGAGCGGGCCTAAGCCAGCAGGTGGTCATCTCCTGAGAAGTCCCAGATTGCGAGAGGCACAGGCCGGGCTGAGGGACTCCCCGCCGGAGTGCACAAATTTTTGTGCACCGGGCCTCTAGTATATTATAGCCAAATATATGGCCCATATTTAAACTACATTGTAATACAATATTTGCTCTTTAAAAAGTAATTATTATATCCTTGTTAGATAGAATATACTTCTATTTGAAAAAAAAATGTTTTCTTATTACTGCATTATAAATTAACAACTTTTAAGAAGGTGCCTTATTTAAAATTATTTTAAAAGCATATACAAATACTCTCATAAATAAAAATTGGAATAAACATTTCCTCTAACAGAAAACATCAGTGTGAAACTAAAAATACTTTTAAGAAAAAGAAAAGGCTTGGAGTTATAGTTTCTTAATATGCAAAAATAATTTTAGTGGTTTTATATTCCCATTTTCAAAAGAGATGTTGACTTATTTTATTAGTTTTAGGAAAGGGACATTTCCTATCTAGAGCACAATGTCTGATATATAATATACCTTTCCTGTGAACTCTCAGTTTTAGTATTGTAACATTTACAAATCTTATATTTTTGACCTTATGAGACAATCTATATTTTTGTCTAGAGACTTATACCATAAATGTTAAGTATAGGATTATGCAAATATACACATTAGTTGGCAAGTTAAATGTTAAAATGATGTTTTGAGAGCAGAAAAAGACAGTTAATAAAAAATGAGAAAAATTGATCAAGCTTATAAAGCTGAACATATTTACTTTAGTTTTATTATATTTATGGTTAACCTAATAATTATCATCATGTAAATAAAGATAATAACTAATTAATATCAGCAAATGCTAAGACTTCAGTACACTTGATTTTTATTAAATTTGTGCTTAGATTTTAAATGAAGAAAGTCTATCCTTCAGTAACCACATTATCTTCTGTTTAATGTCCAAAGATATATGGCAATAAGATAATCTTTCATAATATTTACTTCCTTGCAGCAATTCAGTACATCAAGCAAATACCAAAGCTAAAGACTTTTTTTCATTTTTACAACATTCTACAATGTAAGTTGGTAGAGTGAACAATGTTCACAAAATTATATATACTTTCTTATCGATTTCACATAAAAAAGATTAATATGAAGTCATTGATAAAATAAAAATCAGAGAAAAATAAAATCTTGGCTATGTTTTGCATTCCTAAGTACATTTTGGAATTATGAGTATCAACAACTATGTGATGATACCAATAACAGTATTTATTCCATTTTAGTGTTTGAGTTTTTCTCTGCAGAAAATCCATAGATGTTTGTATGTCTTCTTATAGGGCACCTCCAATCAGAAGACAAAGGAGAACAGTGTTTGACTGTATTGGAGTCATATTTTAGGTAAGCAGAAACGAAATCTCTCACATGCCATTGACACCACCTCCCTTTGAAAAACTTAAAGTCCAGGTTTTTAAAAAAGCATCGTGGTTGTACTGAATATAATTAGTAGGCAATGAGGCTTTTATTGTATTATAATGGAAGCTAAAAACAACAATATCATCGATAGGGATATGGGAAATAACATTTTATCACAATATATCAACTTCAGTGTTTGTTTTTGCATCAGAGAGAGAAACATACATGCTTCAATTGGAATAAAGGAAATATCAAGACAAAGAATGATTTTTTCTATGAATTAGATGGTAGAGATTTCTGGTGGAATTAAAAATAACCCTACATTCTTTACAGATAATCTGGTTAAAAAAACAGTTTTACATATAAAGTAGTATTCATGTGGCATTTGAAATAATATTATTTGTTAAATTCATGATTTTTCCATGTGTGAGTAATAGTTATTTCTCTTATAATATGCTAATAGTATATGTAATCTGTAATATTTTATTTCCTTCATGACTAAATTGAGCAACACAATATTCTACATTGAAAGAAATAGAATTATTCTGTTTTGTGTCGAATAGCTGAAATATATTAAAATTAAATTGTCTTTAGAAATGAATTTAATCTCCAATACTGAAAACTTTGGAAAAGGTTGCTTTTTAATTATTTTTATTTCATCAACTGTAGTCCATAGTTAATTTTTAAAATATTTCTTAAGTTTGAGGAATAATTTCATTCATGACAAGTTAAGAAGTCACTTCTTGCTGAAGCAGACCATGTAAGGCTTAAAATCTTGTCTTTTGCATGATACATTATCATAAGGTCATATTCACCTTTTTAAAAGATTGATGACACTACTATGAAAGACAATAGTGGAGTTAGGTTTAGTTTTATGGCCAAACATTCTGATGTGAATTACACCCAATCAAACACAGGCACATGGAGAAATGACTTAGAAATAATATAATAGAAAGACATTTCAAATCTGTGACCTAAAACAGTCACTGTGATGCTATTTATATCATATTTCATGTAGAGGAGTTACATGTAAAATTGGTTGGCGCTACAAAAATCATAAATGTATCAAGACTATAATACTCTGATCTATGTTGTTCAATTAAGCTTAGCAAGGACTACCTTTCCATTTTCGTGACAAAATAAATCAAATAAATGGTTGATAGGAGTGTCTGCTTGGTCAGTTTCCAGGTACAAGTTTATTTGAATCTTTGTTAGCTTTGAGAGCTCCTTTAGTTGAAAAGTGCCTTTCATAATCATGAACTAATTAGCATATTCTTATTTATTTCTATATTTTAACTTTTGAAAGAGGTTATCTAGAAAAAAAACATATATCACTTCTTGTAATCAGGTTAGAAATTCTGTGATGCAGAGGTATTAATAAGTGAAAATGCTGAGATATCATCTTACTATTAAAATGGCTCACTCTTTCTGCATCTCTAATGTATTCTTTTTCTCCTTGTCATGATTGAAGTTGGCATATTAAGACCGATTGTGTACAGGGCCAGTTGAATGAGCGACAGGAGGCAATTAGACTTGACCTGATCAACTGAGAATTTTTATAGTTTTTTTGTCAGTTTATAATAATGAATAAACCTGTGTGAGCATTCAAAAAAAATGTTGACATAAGAAAAATATTTACATTTTAATATGCTGGAAATCCCCAATGAAATTATTCAAGTCCTGTTTCATCTTTTATATTTATTTTTGTATAGGAGACTGAAGAGTTGCACAAATTGAAAATGACTGTTGATAAATTTCACAAACTGAAAATGATTGTTGATTCTCATAAAAAATGGGAACTAGTGATTTCAAACTCTCCTATGGCATTGGCGTGCTGTTGGCTGACTTCATCCTGCTGTTTTCTTCCAGGGGAAGTAATTTTTGACCCAAGTTGAATTTCTTCTATAAATGTATGAACCAAACAATAGAGAAATGTAAATTTTTTAAATATATGAATTGTTTTATTCCATGTGCCTTCCCAAACTCCACAATTTTCATACATGTAGGAAAAAAGAAATGTTTTGAGCTGACTGAAAGTTCTTTATTCCTCTTTTCTCTCAAACTGCCCACCTAATCTATCAGCTAGTACTATTGTTTCATTTTTAGGTCATATACCTCAACAAAGGTTTTAGCACTATCAATACCACCGGTAGCCAGTTAATGCCACCATCAGCTCCTGCTAGGCAAGACACCTCAATGCTCACCAAACTATCTTCTTGCTTTCTGTTTACCAACCTCAACTTTTTTTATTTTAATATATTTTTATTAGAGGCCTGATGCACGAAGTTCGTGCAAAGGGTTTGGTCCTCACAGCCCCAGCTGCCTTGGTCCCTTGCAGCCCCTCACAGCCCCTTGCAGCCTCGGCCGGCCCTTGCAGCTCTGGCTTCATCCAGAAGGTTGGCTGGAAGGACGTCCGGAAGGTTGTTCGGCTGTTCAGTCTAATTAGCATATTATCTCTTTATTATATAAGATTGATTTCAGAGAGGAAGGGAGAGAGTGAGAAAGAGAGAGAGAAAGAAACACCAATGATGAGAGAAAATCATTGATCGGCTGCCTTCTGCATGCCCCACACTGGGGACCAAGCCCACAACTCAGTATGTGTCTCCACTGGGAATCAAACCACAACCTCTTAGTTCATAGGTTGATGCTCAACCACTGAACAACACCGGCCAGGCCCAACCTCACCTTTTGTTATTCTTCAATGGTCTTCATCCTTCAATGTCACTTTTTTGAAATATATTTTTATTGATTCCAGAGAGGAGGGGAGAGAGAAAGAGAGATAGGAACATCAATGATGAGAGAGAATCATTGATTGATTGCCTCCTGCACACCCTCTACTGCGGATTGAGCCTGCAATCCAGGCATGTGCTCTTGACTGGAATTGAAATCGAATGCAGTCCTACTTAGAGCTTCTTCACTTATTGTCCCCTCCATTGGCTTTTTTCTTCATACTGGCATCAGCTCAATAACCATCCCTCTTAAAGTCTTTCCTGTACCTATTATCTAAAACTAAAGGCTTGGTGCACAAAACTCATGCACAGGTGGGGTCCCTAGGCTTGGCCAGAGATCAGGGCCTATCGCGGCCATCTTGCCCAGTCATGATCAGGGCCGGGCCAGCCTGGGCCTGCTGGTTACTGGACAGGGCCTGGCAGACCTGGGAAGGGCCAGGGAGGGACTCGGGGAGGTTGGCTGGCCATGGGAGGTAGGCTGTGAGAATGCACTGACCACCAGGGGGCAGCTCCTGTGTTAAGCATCTGCCCCCTGGTGGTCAATGCACGCCATAGAGACTGGCCGACAAGTCATTCCAGTTGTTTGGCCTTAACAGTCGCTTAGAATTTTATATGTATATAGATGCCAATATCAGTCACTTTTTATTCCTCTAACTTGCTTAGATTTCTAAAGATGTGTCAGATACTCTTTATTTGCACACGTCTTTATCTGCTGGTTTTTCGTCTCCTCCTCGAGGGTGGGGTATTTCGACCCTCTTCTCTGTTTCCCCAGCACCCAGATAGTATCTGGCACACGGTGAATGTTCATAAAAAGCTGTCAGAATGAATGAATATGAACAACAGGAGAAAGGATTCCAAAACTCCTGAAAATGGAACTGTATTCAATAATGTTTTGAATGGTTTAGGATTGAGATTTCCAAGAGGTTAAATATGAAATAATAAACAATATGCATAATCCATGGACACAGACAATAGTGGGGTGAAGGTAGGGGTAGGTGTGGGCTAGAAGGGGCAATGGGAAAAAAGAGGGACATACGTAATACTTTCAACAATAAATATTTTAAAAGAATATTATAGAAACTTTAATTTTGGTGATTCTTTTTTTATTCATGCAAAATTTGAACACAATATTTTATTGTCATCCATTTAACACTGAATTCAAAAGGGTACTTTCACAAAACTATGATTGTCAGCATTTTTTTAAAACATAGTGAACTCAATGTTATTCTCTTATATTTAATATTGAAGTATTAGGAATTTCAATACTTTAATTAGTATAGTCCATAAGGTTTTATTTTTGCTTACCCCATTTATTGAATGAACATCATTTAAATCATTAAAAAGGATGTTTAAAAGTATATCTCTGTGTTTAAGAAAAAATTTGGGAGGCAATACAACACAATTTTTCATTTCCTATTTTAGCCAATTCAGGGTCAATTGCCTAAATGCATTTAGATTCAAAATATAAAAATGTACAATATTACTTTGTCCATGAAAGGAATATGATTCAGATTTTTTGGGTAAATATCTGAAAGTATTTATGGAGAAATAGGTTCTCTATCAGAACTACTAGAGTATTTACTCAGAATAGATAGAAAAGCTTTTAAAATATATGTTCCAAATAAGATATAAATATATATAAATTCCTACAAGCATATGGCTGCTTAAAATATTTATATTTATACTAGAGGCCTGATGTATGAAATTTGTGCAAGGGGCTTGGCCCATCACAACCCCAGCTGCCTCACGGCCCCGCCCACCGGTCATTCTGGAAGGTCGTCTGGAAGGTCGTTCTAATCTAATTAGCACATTAGCTCCTTATTACATAGGATATTATCCCGATCTCATTTAGAACTCTGATAGAAAACTTGGTCATTTAGAATCATACTAGAGGCCCAGTGCACGAAATTCAGGCATTTGAGGTGGAGGGGTCCCTCAGCTGAGCCTGTGCCCTCTCACTGTCTGGGAGACCTCAGGGGATGTCCAACTGATAACTTAGGCCCATTCCCTGCAGTCAGACATCCACAGAGGCAGGAGAGGCTCCTGCCAGCCATGAGCCTGGCTTCTGGCTGAGGGGTGCTCTCCCTGTAGGAGCTCACTGACCACCAGGGGGCAGCTCCTGCATCGAGTGTCTACCCCAGTGATGGCACACCTTTTGAGCTCGGCATGTCAGCATTTTGAAAAACCCTAACGTAACTCTGGTGCCGTGTCACATATAGAAATTTTTTGATATTTGCAACAATAGTAAAAGAAAGATTTATATTTTTGATATTTATTTTATATATTTAAATGCCATTTAACAAAGAAAAATCAACCAAAAAAATGAGTTCGTGTGTCACCTCTGACACGCGTGTCATAGGTTCTCCATCACTGGTCTACCCCCTGATGTTCAGTGCATGTCATAACAACCGGTCATTCCGCCATTCAGTCGATTTGCATATTAGCCTTTTATTATATATAATATTAACTATGCCTATATGACTTCAGATCTGTGCCAGGTGCCATAGAGTCAATAATTTAATCAAACACACACTGACCTTGCAAATTAATTTTAAAAAGACAAATGACTTCTAAAAAATGCATGATTACACATTTTATAAATTACAATGTACCTGCTATGAAACAAAACAGGGGGTGCTATAAAACTTTACAATAGCAGGCCTCATTGTACATGGAGTCAGGAAAAGTATTTCAAAGAAGCATGATTTAGTTTGAGAGAAGAGTTAGTGGAATGGGGGCCAGAGGGAACATCAGGGAAGGCCCTAAGTGAAAGCTCTGAGTGTGGTTGGAGAGGGAAGGCAGAGAGAAAGAGGGATGTTGGAAAAAGAGGAAGCAGATCAGAGGGCTGCATGCAAGCATTGAGATAAAGGGGGAGAATGAAACTGTAGAGGTTAAAAAGGTCAGACATTGCAAAGTTTCCCAGTGGGGAATACTCTAATGTGGGACTGTCCATAGTTTCACTGATATTATAAGCAAGTGCAGATGAAGAGGAAATATGAGGCTATGGCAAAAATTCAGGAGACATGATGTGATTTAGACTGGGGCATTGGTAGTGAACATGGGGAGAAGCAGAAGTAGGTAAGGATGTGTGTGCATGTGCATATGTGCATGACAGAGGTAGAGAGAGTAATTGATAATACCCTTTAATAGATTATCATAGAAACCGTCACACAAAAAGAGATTTGCCCGGCTGGTGTGGTTCAATGGTTGAGTTGTGACCTATGAATCAGGAGGTCATGGCTTGATTCCTGGTCAGGGCATGTGCCCAGGTTGCAGGTTCAATCCAGTGTGGGGAGTAGCCAATCAAGATTCTCTCTCATAATTGATGTTTCTATCTCCCTCTCTCCCTTTCTCTCTGAAATCAATAAAAATATATTTTAAAAAATTAAAGAGATTTAATAAGATATCCAGTTAATATTTTATTTTCAGTTATAAGAATTCTGAAAGTCAACAGAAGAAACGAAGGTGGAATGTTGTTTTGAAAGCGAAGTAATGTTAAGTGCTTTGCAAGTACAAAGCAACACGAATAATATTAAACACATCACATTAAAAGATTCCTCTTTGCAAGATTAACTCAATTAACTGACAATACATTATAAATAGAGTTAACTAGATTATTTTTGAGGAACAAACAAGGAGATAAACATTTTAGAATCAATATATGTAATTAAACCTGTTACATGTTACAGTCATTAGTTTCATAGTTTACTAGATGATGGGAACTTCTATTGGAACTGAATCGAATGTGCCTGTTAGAAAAAAAGAGAAATAATAAAGTACAAGGCTATGTAACAGAAACAAATGAAGCATAAAGTAACATAATAGAAGAACATGACATGTCAATTTTTTTTTTTTTTGCTGTGCCATGTTCTTGGACTAGAGTAGATCATAAACAAAAAATTCACTTTTACATCTATTTTTATGGGTAGAAATGAATGAATAGATCAGATAATCTGCTTTCTGAAGTTTTTTTTTTTTCCATCAAACATAGATTCCACAGCCTTCATGTAGCAAGCATTTGATTCATATTATGTGGCATAATTAGGACAACTAAAATTATATATTTTAAACTGAGTAAATGTTGCAACTTTCTTTTATTTCTCCTCTCCTTATGTGACAGAGAGGATATTTATTTAAAATCTTATTAAAAATATGGAACTTTTCTGAAAATATACCTACCTGTGTCTTCAATATCTAAACAGTTTCTTATTGATATATTTAGCAACTCTAAGTAAATTAGTACTAGTTAAGATGAACAATTCAACAAACCAATAGCACCCATAAAATAAAAATCAGCAAATACTTGAGAGGCATTAAATGCTGTAAGAAAATCTGCTATTCAAAGAACAGAATGAATAAAGCAAACAGAAAAGACTTTAATAGTAATGTAATAAATAGAGTTATAAAAAGTGGAAGTAGCTTCTATCTATTAAACAGAAATGGACACGGTAAAAAAGAAACCATCCCCGTCTTTTAATGCTAAACTATAAATACCCTGCTCTTTATAAAAGTGTATTATTAAGTTACATTAGGAAAACAGACCTTAATTAAGGTGAAATTTGTGAGCTGAAATATAGCTAAGGAATTTTCTTAGTACAGGGAGTTAAAGGACAGATACATAAGAAGTAGAAATGACAAGTTCAGAGGAATAGTGGAAATATCTATCAGTTCCAATATTTATTGGTCTAATAGGAGTTCTAGATGGAGACACAGTGTAACCAGTCAGCCAGTTCACAAATAGTTTATGCCTATTTTCTTCCAGTCTATGAGTTACGCACTCATAACATTGTGATAATAAAGGGGGAACAGACTGACAATAATCATAGAAGAATAAATTAAATAGTTTAGGTATATGTAGGTATTAAATTAAAAGTTAACACCCATAATATAATAAGGAATGGTGGTGGCTAGGATTACTTTATATAAGGTGGCCTATATGGGAATGACATCTGAGTAAAGCATATGTAAGTGGATTCTAGAGTAGACTAGACCAGCAAGTGTAAGAAGCTCTGTGAGAGGAATGAGGCTGGCATGTCTGAGAGCATGAGAAACAGTGGGGTGGGTGGCAGGGCATGAGGGAGAGGGAGGACATGAGAAATGATGGGCAGAGCCTTATCAAGTGGCAACTGTTGGCCCTGCCTACAGAGGTAAGATTTAATTTGGATTGCAAGGAGAACTCTCAGGAGTTTTTTTTGTTTTTCAGCTTTAAAGGGATTCCATTCTGCTTCACAGAATTATTTTCATTGGTGGCTAGAGATGCTGTTATACCTTTAAAAGGGCAAAACTAAAGAGGAGATCAGTTAGGCAGCTGTTGAACTAGTCCAGGGAAGAGACCACAGGTGGCTGGCAAGCCCAAGGTCTGAGGCGTCTGTGCCTGTGGGCCATATGCAGGTGGCTTCCTGCAGCCTGGGATATTCTCAGCTGTTTCACCACCACCCGTCACCAGTGAGGTCAGGTCTGTGGACACACACCACTCCTGGGTAGTCTTATTTAATTGATTATCTGGTGACACTAATTGTTGTAATTACATAGATTCTATTTTAGTTTGTATTTTCCAATTATCAATATTTCTAGGGCCCATCTGCAGACATTTGGACTAAATTTTCATAGGAAAAAATATTTTGGTGAAAATTTAAGTCAGATAATTTTCTCATTCAATTCTTGCTCAGAAACAGAAGTTATGAAATATAAAATGAAACATGGAGTAGAAAATGGTAAGTTAATCAGCAGCTAAATATTTTTAAATGGAAAGTTTTACTACTATTACCCAGCCAGTATGAGATTGCTCTATCTATTATAAAGAGATTTATTTGGACCTGTGTACATCACGAACAATTTTAGATATAACATTTTACAGTTTTGGTTAAAACCTTAAAATACAAGAAAATTTACTGAATTTTGTATAAAACATTAATAAATTATTTTACTTTGAAATATTTTTACTAAAGAACCTAAGGAAAATACATTTCTCTTGAGCCCATGCATGACCACTAGCTAATTTTTCAAGTTTGTTATGTCAGAATTGTGCTTCCTGGATTTCAAAAGCAATTAGTTCAAATTAAATGTTTGCTGAATTGCACTGAATTGGGAGAAAAGTTTTTAAAGAACTTATTGAAGACCAAGAACAAGGAGAAATTCAAGTGCTTAGTTGATGTGAAAATGGTTTTTAGTAGGGTTAAAACTTTAATATAAAATAATCCTTTATTTCTGAATCACCCAAATTTAGGAAATATTCTGTGTCCTCTTTCTTTTCAGATAACACCAACAACTATGCCTTTGTTTAAAGATTTATTAGTATAATTTCAATCTAATCTACTCTAAGAATGGGGTTCAAAACACAGTGACTCAAAGCCACAAAAATTTATTCCATCATCAATTAGCATTTTGAGGGGTCAGGCCACTCCTGACAGTCTGTCTCAATAAATGGCTTTAGTTTGGGAAACCAATGAATACAATTACCTTTTCTCTTGCACATATTTCTGCATGCCTATTTCATTTAAACATTTAAATTGATTTCAGCATCTGTACATATATTTTAGAGACTACTGTAGACTGCATGGAACAGTACTAAGATAAACTAAAACTTTAGCATTCTTCAGCTACAATAATCTATAGTGCTGTCAATTGCAACGAAATTCACATTCACAAATATGTAACAAGTCCTCAAATCATTGCTGATAGATACTGGGTCTTTCTAATCAAGATTTAGTGTCTGAAGTTTTTTGCCTAACTTAACAAAATGGCTAACTATATTTATATTACCCATAGATATTTTTATTAAAATAGTTATAGTATAATATATCCTCCTTATAAATTGATCAAACACAGATTGACCAGAAATTAAGCAGTAGAATTCCAATTTGCTTAACTTCTTAATGCAGAGTTAAACACTTTTGAAATGTCACATATATTCCAATTGTTCATACATGTATATGAATACATATATATTATCCATTAACTTTATTGATAGAAATATATTCTGATTAAACCAAAATTAAAAGTACAGAAACACATAAGATAATAGGCTAGTGTTCTTTTTCATATATCTTTCACCTTTCCCCAATCATGATTTGAAAGTTCTCCTCAGAGGTCTTTTCAACTAACAGTTTTGTATGGACATTATTAGTATATTTATATACCTTTAAATATATTTATCTTTTTATATGCATAAATTACATGGTTTCCTTTTGTGATATCCTACAATGGAAATCATGCTCTTATATTTTTAAGGAACTTTAATATATATATATATATATATATATATATATATATATATATATATGATTTTTAAAGAGAGAAAACAAGAGGGAGAGGGAGAAAGATAGAAATATCAATGATGAGAGAGAATCATTGGTCAGCTGCCCGCTGCTGGGGATCAATCCTACAACCAGGTCCTGTGCTCTGATCCGGAATTGAACCAAGACCTCCTGGCTCATGGATGGTCACTCAACCACTGAGCCATACTGGCCAGCAAGGAACTTTTTTTTTAAAACTTAAGGTGTCTTGCATGTCTTTTATTTTAGTACATGTAATTCCATTCATTTTTTACTTGTTAATTAAAATGTCTTAAAACTAACACTTGCAGAAATGGTAAAAGAAAATAAATCAACCATGTAAAACCCATGCAATGTAAAACAACCTTCTTTGGCACCACCAGTAACAGTATTTATGTATTTCAATATAAAATGATATTATATTACATTTTAACTTGAGATTTGTTTTCCTTCAAAATATACTGTGGAAGACTTCATGAAAATAAAATAACAAAAAATTCTGTATTTACACATGGTGTTTTAATAAACATTGTTTATATATAAATAGCCATATTTTAAGTGTATTTTATGTGGTTTTAATTTAAGTGTTTAGTAAGCATTTGTGAGTTTTGCAGTATCTCACGATTTTTGGACAGATGGCATTTGAGACAGAAAAATTGAAGTTCTACTTTGTAGATATGGAACCCTGGTTCTCTAGTCTCCCACAGTAGTTTCACTGCCACCATTAACAATGTCTCTCTCTCCCTCTCTCTCTCATACCTATCCTTTCCCCTAGAAATTAGTTCTATGTTTTCCTACTTTAGAAATGCACGTTTGTAAATGAGATATGAACTTAGGACCTTTGACAATCCAGCAATGTGCCAACTTTTAGCTTGCTTCATACTTGGACCAGTGTGCTCTGCAAATTTTTTTTATCTAAGTTTCCTAATTCTGAAATTACAAACTCCCCTCTCCTGTACCCTCATCCTTACACTTCTACACAGAATTTTTTATAGCATCCATCACCTTAAATTACCTTTTTTGGTCCTTCCTTCCTCCCTGCCTCCTTCCCTCCCTCCCTCTCTCCCTCCTTCCCTCCTTCCCTCCCTCCCTCTCTCCCTCCTTCCCTCCTTCCCTCCCTCCCTCCCTCCCTCCCTCCCTCCCTCCCTCCCTCTCTCCCTTCCTTCCTTCCTTCCTTCCTTCCTTCCTTCCTTCCTTCCTTCCTTCCTTCCTTCCTTCCTTCCTTCCTCTTTTTCTTTCTTTCATAACTTAGAATACAAACATTATAAAGAAACTGATAGCTCTAGCACTTAGGATGATGCCAACTTATAGTAGGAACTCAAATATTTTGTTGAAGAAATACATTCTGCCTTTTTTTTTTGCTGACACAAGAAGTATTTCCCTTTCATCTGTCACAAGTGTTATCATATACTATGTTATCATGCACTCATTATTATTTTTAGGTATTTTTCTTGGAGTCCTGTGGCTGTGTAGTCACAATTTATTGTGAAGGCACAATTTATTTAGATACATTCTTTGCTCTTTTGTTTCTTTTGTTGTTCTCAGGTTCACAATTAGAAGACTGTCTCAGATTTAAAAAAAACCAAACTTTTATTTTCAGACTTTGGGTATTTTCTATTATTAAATCTACGGCTACTTCTTCCCATTCCATATTACCTTTTATTTATGTTTAATTACTTTAAAATTGACTTGTATTTTGCCTTTGATTTATACTGTTTTCTCTCACCTTTCTCTCGTTCTTTTTATACCTATGTCTTTTGGCCATGCATGATCTGTGAAGCGTTTTCAATGTTACATTAATATTATTTTTGCTATCATTACATTTTAATTTCCCCAGACTGCTCTATCTTTAGAGTGTTCATTTTTATTTTTAAATATATTTATATTTATTTCAGAGAGGAAGGGAAAGGGAGAGAAAGATAGAAACATCAATGATGAGAGAGAATCATTGATTGGCTGCCTCCTACACACCGCCCACTGGGGATGGAGCCCGCAACCCAGGCATGTGCCCTTGACCGGAATCGAACCTGGGACCTTTCAGTCCACAGGCCGACACTCTATCCACTGAGCCAAGCCGGCTAGGGCTCCTTTCACTCTTTATATGTACACCATCTGCATGGGAGCCTTTTTGAAGCTTCCCAGGGAAGGCATTTTCCAAAGCAAATCAGGCCTCTCAGTGTTATGCACCAGCCTTCTCTTCCACCCTCTCACCTGCTTCTTTTCCAAGCTCTTTTCAGCACCTTTACATGTTCTTACCTAAGGTTACTCTGGTGATAGGAAGTCTGTAGTTACTCAATTTTAAACAACCTGCTCCAATTTCAATGAAATTTTGGGTGGAAGAGGTGAATATACGTGCGCTGGAAAATGGGACACATGAAATCTATTTTATATTTTGTCTTGGTATCTTCTTCCTAAAGTATTTGATCTGAAAAAACTACTGCAAACAAATCATCTATTTTCAAATGTAATAGATGATTAAAAATATAAGTATTACTGAAGGAATATATGACAAATGAGACTTCCCTCAAAGTTAGAGACATGTAACATATTTTTTTTCCATTTAATTCCTTCTAAATATTAAAATATATTGAAATTGTATGAGGTACCTATGTTCACTTTATGTGTTCATGGTCAATATTCTTTTCTCTTTTTCAATATTTTTAACATGAGTCCACTATTTCTAACTGTAATGAAAAATATTCTCAATTATTTAGTAATATTTCTAAATAATTATTGATAGTCTTAATTAATTTCATACCTTAAATGTATTCATACCATGTAAAATGATTTACTTGCCTGTGTAAGAACATATAAGTTAGTATTTTTATTCATAGACTATGGGATCATCTTAATTATACAATGGGCTCTTGGAGGGACAAAAGGTAATGGTTGGTTCTCATAAGACAGGTCCATGAATGAACGTTATAATAAACGATGAATGAGGCTGACCCTATGTTTTTCATGTTTAGCAATTTACTAAACTTAGTTTTTGGTTGCTGATATCTATGGAAGGGTTTAGTTGTAATTTGTCTCTATTGACAACATATTTGGTAGTAATATATTTCCTCAAGTCAATTGTTTCTTACAGTTCTGTTGACTTTCTGTAGGCCTGGCTACTAGAAAATGCTGGGAACGAGTTGGAAAACATTATGCTTGATGTTATTTCCACAGATTTTATGCTTCCTTTGGTGTATGAAAAAGTGAACACAAGCTTTTCCAATACCGTATCTTACACAAATGTGTGCTTATGGCCTAATTCTAACTAAACTCTAAAGTGCTTCAGTCCTTAGTTTCACCATCAAGAGTCGCTCTGTGAGCAGCACTTCCATAACTGAGCATTGCTTTGGTATTTTATGATAATCTGCAGGCACTCAGGAGACCTGGATTGGCAATTCATATAATTCCACCGTGTGATGCAAATTTCCTTGAACTACCAGGTAGCATTTGTCTTGGTTGTAACATGAAGGTGAACTCCAAATGCTGTAGAAGGGCCAGTGATTTATGATCTGCGGGAGAGATGCTGCCCCACCAGCTGGTTAAGTGTGGGGCTTTAACAGCTATAAAGCATAAATCTACTGTCTATGAGGCTGCTCAGCTTTATTGCTATCATCATAACTTGAGAATTTTTCTGTTGGGGATAGAACCACCTTGTCTCATCATTTATTACTCATCTTAAAGCTTTGATTACAGCGTGAATCCTCACTTATGGTAGTGTTAGAATTTCCTGGCTGTCTGTAGGATAACTTGGCTCAATGCTCTCTGGCTCTTTCATTCTCTTCTTTTCAGTTGAAGGAGGGAGATTAATGTAGAAGGAAGTGTATCAGGACAAGATTCAGAGCCATGTAGAGTCTAATTCTGAGTAACTATGGAGATAATGCGAAGAAAAGTTGAGGTATCTGGGTAACAAGAGAAAACAAATCAAACCTTTCAAAGGTGAGAGAGGAAAAGCAAAGGACAGGAAAAACATGGTAGTGTAATTGTTTTTAAAGGTAGGAAAAGAGGGCACAGAGGACAGAGACGGGGCCTGTGCAACACTGACTGTGAGGAACGAGAGGTGAATCTATTTTTGCCCCAGTGAATGTCTTTATCTGCTCATTTCTCTTCCTGATTTTTTCTTCATCTTAAAATCTACTTATCAATGTTTTTATTCAAATGAATACACCTTTTTTGTGTATTCATTCCATCAAAGAGGAAAACACATTCCCCATCTTCTTCCTCTTTGTTTAATAAGTGAATGATTATATGTGTGTGCCTGTACGGCTGTCACATAGAAACTGACATTTTTCAAATTGGCATTTTGAGTTTCACAGTCTCATGTAGAAATGTTGTTATATGTTAGAGATTGCCATATGTATCTCCACAGGAAATTCTAGCTTCAACCAGAAATAACCTCCTCAAAGGGGTGACTCACAGGATGGTTGCTAGTGGTTAATACCAACGAAAGTTGAACATTCAATTTCAGCAGGTTTAGCAATTTTCTATGCATGTACTTTGTGATGGCGGTAATCTTTGGTAGAAAAAAATCTCTTATGGAAGTCTGGTGCCCTATGTTCTACCTCACTTCTACATGTTATTAGTTCTGTGAACTTGAGCATGTTCCTTTGATAGGGGAGGGACAATTGTTACCTCAGCTCTTTTTTTCCCATTCTGGAAAGGATAAGTAAATGTCTCCACAATGACTATATGTGTTAATGGATGTCATATTGAAAAGACATGCAGACTATTCAGTGCCACAGAAACATAAAGAATAATCATCAGAGTGTGGAAGAATATATTGTACATATGTAAATATTTATATCTTTTTTAAAGTTTTATATAACACACAAGAGATTTTTCTTTGGTTATAGCATTCTACAATAGAACTTCCCATTAGATTCTTCTGTTAGTTTTATAACTTCATAGTAATGTTTCAGGACAAACTTACTTTATAACAAATCCATATTCTTATCAAATTATCCCAATACACCATACAAATAAGCACCTTTTTATAGGGAAATATAGGATATGTGTCACTAGTAAATAACTCAAAGAGTAAACAACTTTAGTAATTATTTGCCATGTTGTGATATGGATTTTCATTTCTTAGCAATAATAAGAGTTACCTCCTTACATTGAGTTTTCATTACTCAAGACTGATACAAGAACTGATGCAAATATAGTTATGTCTGTCTGGATGTAATTCAGTGACAGCAAAATTAAATTTGAATTACATATATTAATCCTAGATGACGTTTCAGTTTTTAACTTAGAAAAATTATCTGAAACGAAGCATTTAAAGAAACCTAATCATAACCAGTGACATGGGTACATATTCAGTAATATCTTAGTATTATTTTCAGTATACATTGCTACTATGTTTTTAAATTGCAGGAAAAATAAGTTTAAAAGTTTGAGTAAAAATATTTCCTAACAGAGTAAAATTTTGTTAAATGTCATGTTTTTAAATATTTAAAACAATGCCATCAAATTATTCATTAGCAATTCTGACTTCAGAAAAAAAGAAAATATTAGCAATTTCTTAAAGTATGCAAGTATAAAGATTAAATAATCATTAATATTATTAATAGAGAGTATGTTCCAGAAAAAATTATAAAGCTCCGAAGCATACAGGTTATATGCATTATTTACATCATATAGATGATTTATTATATGCAGCAATAAAGTAAGGAACCCATATAACTTAGGGGAGTATGAGTTTTCATTTTATTGAATTTATTATAATTTTATTAGCAATACAGTATCCCACTTTTCCACCGGCCCCCTTTTCAACATAGATCTATATTTCATTGATTAGTTGACTAAACAGAAAAGGTTGATGCTCTTGCCAAACCGGGAGCATGCTGAGACCTGGTAAGCGAGATGATTAGACGTGACGCTGTACACCAAACATGTACTGTGGCGCTATCCAATCCCATGCAGCGACCGCTGAAGAATGAAAAGGTCACTTGCTTTGCTGTGTGCATGAGTTCCTCGCTAACATTCAAAGCTCACACGTTAGACATTGAGCTGATTTATTTTCTCTGCAAAAGCAACAAAGACTTTTCAGAACTATGGCCCAATGAGAAAAGCTCAGTCAAAACAATTTGAGACTGTATTTTCATAAGCAATTACTAAACAATAAATCCAACCTAATGCGTTAAAACCCGCGGATCATGGCCATGACACAAATATAAAGTTACTATATTGCCAATGATTATTATGTTGAGGGGCATTTCCAGGTCGACTATCTGAATGCCTTAGAAAACTGCGGGAGAAGTATTATTGCAGCGTATGTGAGAATACATTGTGATATAAACAAGTTTTAACATGTTGAAAGTGGAATGTGTGCATCTGAGTGGGCAGGACTAGCTAATGGAATGTTTTTTCGCTAATATTATCTCCAGGGCCTAAATATTTCTGGATGATATATAAGTTGATCTTTCCAAAATAATGGAGCTGCATAATATGCCAGAATGAAGGACAGGGTTGTTCAAGATGAACTGGTTATGGCTTTTATAATTCAGTATATGAAAAAAAAAGCATGTTATTTATAAAGACAGATGTGAATGCACACTGCACCGAATTCACTGGAAGTTTTAAATAATTTACAATGACGTGTTGTGCTATAGTTTAGAGTCTACATTTGTCCTGGATTGCAGAGAGTTGTTCTCCAAGGATTCTTGCAACTCTAAAACATGGGTGGGAGGGACAATTGCCGCATGCAATTTCTGTGGCTTTAAGTTCAAAGCATTTTGAAGGTGGTGTCTGCAAGGCAAGCATTATCTGAGAAATAAAATAAGGTAATCTACTGAACACTCCTCCATTTGTGCATTCAATCTATACATCATTGTCCTACACCTTTTGTGATCTATTTTGGTGTAAATGCATCACCAGTTATCTCTGTGTCTCAAATATTGATAATCTGAATTGAAAAGGGAGCATAATTATCAGCCAAGGTACAGATTTGTGATGCAGCTGCCAATGCTATTTATCATGAAGTTCAATATAGTTTTAGAAATAGAGTTGTAAGTGCACTTCTTCTAATTCTTCTTAATTTGTTCTATGATTTCAGGCTCACAATGTTCCTTTTTTTTTCACCCCGGATAATAACATTTATTTTACACATAGTTTTATTTAGTAACAATTACTCAAACTTTAATAGCATTATTATCCCTTGTTTTTCTGTACATTTGGAATCCTAGTACTGGAATAGAAACCATGAAAGTTTTTGTTCACTTCAGTGCAAGATCAAGGACCAGATGATAGTGGTTTCCTGCTTCATGACTTCTTACCAATAAATACTCCCTTGAAGTGATTTTGGAATCCCTATGTGAAGAGCCCCCATCCTAGGACAGAATACAAAGATACTGTGTACCCAATGCAGAAGTAAAATGAAGCTTTTGTAGTCATTGATGGGCGCTTAATACATCAAAGACTGGCTAAGACTTGGTTTAAAATAACTCAGAGCTCAAAGCAATTCCAATTGTGAGTTCACACTAGCATCTCCCACTTGCTGTATTATAATTACTCTAACTTGATTTCCTCAAATGTAGAGAGGCTTACTGTGAATGTTGTCCTCAGGGCTGAGACAACATTCACTACCACAGTAGGAAAGAAGTAACCCAGCAGAATTTTGGGGAAAAATAATGGAAAATGATGAGAGTTTGATTTGACCAAACAGACCCCCAAGAAAAATGTGATAGTGTAAGCGTATCTCTCACTGCTAAAGAAAGGCATTAGCATTTCCACCCGCCCACTCACATACCTGCCTATGACCCACCCATCTATTTATTCTTACATCAAGTGGCAGTTGTTTTTTGTTAATATTGTTTTGTGTTGCTTTGCTTTGTTTTGCTCTCTAAATGCTTAGGAAATTACACCCAGATAATTGGTCAAACATTATTTCAGATGCTTCTGTGAGAATATTTTTTTGGATGAGATTAACATTTAAAAATCAGAGGACTTTAAGTAGACCTAAGTGGGCCTAACCCTAACAGTTGAAAGTGTTAATAGGAAAAAAACCAACTTCCCCCCATGAGCAAGAAGGAATTCTGCCAGCAAACTGACTTTGAACTTGAACTGCAACTCTTCCCTGAGTCTCCACCCTGTTACCTACTCTGGCAGGCTTTGAACTAACCAAGTCTCCATAATCTCATGAGCCAATTGCTTAAAGTGACCTATCTATCTATCTATCCATCCATCTATCATCTATCATATACCTATTTATCTATTTACACACACACACACACATCCTGTTGATATAATATAACAGATTTTACTCATATCATCCTTGAAGCAGATGTGTCCAGCGGTTGGGAAGAAGGAATTTTCCAAAATTTTAATTGAACATGTAGGTAAGCTAGGCTATAGATGAACATGATTCTTCAACTTAGTATAAACTGTATTTGTCTTCTAACATGTATGTCTTATGAGCAGTCAGCCCTTAACCTCTTTATTTTCCTACTTTATTTAGGAATACAGTCATTCACTAGTACCCATTTTCTCAGCTGTTACACAATGGGTGCCATCTGTTGGCATTGGTGCCATGGTTTTAGTTATGATGTCTTTCTTGGGGCAACATATATGGTACTTTTAATCTCTCAATAATGTTGAGGTGAACTATAGTTATGACTCATTGTTAGTTGATACAAATACCAATCTTTGATTGAAATAACCTAATATTCCATCATTAATGATGCAGACAGAGACCAAGAGTTAGAGGCAACAGTGGATGGTTTTTAAATTGCAAAATATCTATCATGCTTCAGAGATTGAATTTTCATAATAGGTGATAACAGGATGATGGCAGGATATATTGGCATATTTTTATCCATAGAGAGATATATGTTTTCTTGATGTAAACACTGATTCCCAACTTAGCCTTAGTCACTATGAATATCTGAGTCAATGAATCTTGATATTGACTTTAATGATAATCAATTCCTACTTCATATTGCTGAAGCCATAAATCATAGTTATCTGGCATCCTGGTGTTACTGTTTTCTAATTTCCCATGACATTCTCAGATCAATACCTTTATATTTACTAAAAGAAGAAAACAACTTATTCTGATAAGCCATTTGTAGTACATACATTTAAAAAATAGGAAGCTGATATTTTAATTTTTGCAATTCCTAAAAGGCAGTGCAAGCAAGATAAGACAAGATCAGGGAAACTTATGTCCTGACACCTTTGAATCTTAAGCAACTTGATTTATAATTGATGATTGATGCACATGTTTATTTCTAAAAGTAAAAGAGACTTAAACAAATCTGTAGCTTCATTATTTTGTTCAGAGACATGCCACTTAAAGCAGTATTATAAATGCAAAATACTTGAAATTGTATTAAGCATTTAAGCTGAGCCATAAAATTAGTTGTTGGAATGCAGAGTGAGAAGCTAATTGCCAGATTTCAGCATCAGTATGTACCATTTCCTAAAACTTTAGAAGTGTTATGACAGCAGTTAAAATATAAAAAGCTGCACCTAGATGAAATTGACTCATCAAAAGAAATACACAGCAAAGAGACTACAGAATGGGCCTGGAAAATTAACAAGGCCTGCTGCTCTCTGCCTAAATCATTGTTACACACTAATTAGCACTGTGCTCTGATTTGAGGCTTTAAATGTGTTCCTTTGAAGATTTTCTTAAAATTGTATTCAAAGGAAAGCCTCTTCTTTAATAAAACTGTATAATTCTCCATTCACTTGGGAAACATAGCTTCCCAGCATAATGTTATTGAAAACCAAGAGCTGACTTCTAATAGAGGTGCTAATTATTATCATTCCAGCATCAGCCAGATGCTCCATTCTCTAAGACCCAAATAAAATAATAGTGCACAAATATTTCTCCTCCGTTCCAATAAGTACTTGAAAAATTCAATAATGTTCATTAAATACATCAATGTGAATATTAGAAATAAAGATTTCCCCCAGTGATTTATTATGTACTGTCTGAAAAGCAAAGCTGAAGGAAGGCATCATTATATGGCATAAAAAGGAATTCTTTGGTTGTTAATTATAATGTAAATGCATCATTATACCAGGGCGAAAGAATGACTTCATATTTAAAACCACCAGGCATGACTGGTCATTCAAAATAGAGATGCATTAATTTTTAATAATTCATACAGTACAATATGGACAAGGATAATATAAAATGATGAGATACCTAAAAATGATTTAAAAGAAACTTTTAGTAATGGCCTGTTATAAATGGAAGCTTGAGAGAAGAAAAGAGGGTATTTTACATTGTCTTCTGGAAGACAGAGTAGTTAATAGGAAAATTTACACAGACTTTAGCTCCACACAATCTGCAAAATACTTTATTTGCTAGGGTCTTTGTCCCCCACCAGTTTTACAATGACATTAAACGTAATCTAAAGTCCCCTTCCTAAGTGAAGAAAGTTATCATTGTGATGTTACCAAAGGAAGGGCCTTGGACGGGGAGTTAAATAATGAACTTGTCTAAACATTAACTCTCTGTGTGTCCTTGGGATGTTAATTTATCCTCCCAGCACCCTGCTTCCTCTTTTGTGCAATCAGAGAGTCTGAGAAGCCAATTTTCAAATGTTCACAATTATGATTGATATCAAACTACCTTTCACCTTGAAAAGATGGCAGTTACAGGGTAATTTTATATTGTGTTCACTGAAGCAAGAAATATAAGATACTTCCCAGAATTCCTTCCTTGCATGGTTCCAGGTAAGGATTGACCACAAGAGATATTGGTATGAGATTGTGGAGAAGGAGGTGAAGTGAGAGCCCTGCACTTTGACTTTCACCATTGCTTCAGGCAGTGAGGGACAGATGCAGAGTGTCTGCGTGCTCTCACAATGCTTCATGACCAATTCTCATCTCCCCATTGATCTCTGGCCTGGCTGACCAACTAGATATTTAGCTGTCAACTCATGGAGACAGCAGCAATAAGAGCCAGCCATTTTTCACAGACACCTAGCTTTGTGGTTTCACTCTAGCAGCTTCCTGCAAGCTCTGACTTTGTCATCTACTTCCATGCAATTTAGTGACTTTTCTCTGATCTTTTGGATCTTTTAATTCTTCATTTTCTCCAACAGTTGTGCAAGACCTACTCTCTAGCATAAATTTCTGATTGTCTTATGCCTATGGTGTTCTTGCTTTCCTGGTGGAACCTAACTGATATAGTTGTTGAATGTATGTCTAGAAGCTAACATATTTACAATGCTTCTTAGGTAATATGTACATAATAGTTGGAAAGAACATCAATGCCTGTATATGTTTAATTTTATAGGTCCCAGAAATTTAGAAAAATACAAAATTAGTAAGTACATTTAATCTTGAACGTAGTATTAAATCCACATACCTTAAGTTTTATATAATTTCACTTTTCTGGACTTTGCCTTATCTTTGAAATTCTATTTAGATTTAATTACTCAATATCTTGAAAAATTTGAAATAAAGTTAAATTTGGTATTTATATAAACTAAATGAAGATATAAAACTTTGAATAAAAATAAATTTAGCAAGTTTACTAATACTTACATGGCTATATTTAAAATAGTATCAGAGTTCATCAAACATGAATTCATTGAGGAGTTTAAGTTTCTCTTGGTTTCGAAACCCAACTGAACATTTTTTATTATGGTAAGCATCATTTTGAAAAAACATTGCTTCAGGTATCTTTTCAAGGACTCAGGTTGGGAGGAGATTAAGAGCAATTATTCAAATATTCCCAAATATTACTTTCTGCTTCTTTCCATCAAAATGTATGTGTACAACTCACATTACGAGGAAATGTGATAAGACAGATTAGGCCATTTCCTAGGAATATTGCTAACTAACACATTTAAGGACTCGTGAAAGCTAATAGAAGCAGCAGAATGATGAGTATACATATCAGTTTGATATTTGCATTAAACATATAATCCATATATTTTTATTTACACTTTCAAATTTAAAGTCGATGTCTGCCTTTGAACTATGACTTTCAGATAAACTCCAACTCATAAATGATAATTTTTCAGATAGTGTACATAGTGATAGATCCTTAAATATCTAAAAATTGAGTTCACAGTTAAAGTCCTGGATAAATTGAGGAAGTAAAAAACTATATATAATCAGAAGCCTCTACTAGAAGCAGTAGGGGAGGAGACATTGGGAGACTGCCCATCTTTTTACACTATAAATGAAAAAAAAAACACATGCAAACAAAATCTGGGAGATTAAGAAATTCTCAGCTTTATTCTGTCTCCTATAATGCTCATTTTTCACTTTACTTTTCATGGATTAAGAAGTGTATTATTCTATAAGTATTAAAATAAGTGATAAACTAGAATTCCAGCTCCCTAAATAATAATCTAAACCTGTGCCTTAAATATATGGTGGCCAATAACCTTGCTCCTATGGATGGACATTAAAGTGGGGAGGGGGGAATCTAGAGTTGGAAAGAGGTAACATTATGTAAATATTTTTTCCTAAATATTTCTGGCAAAATGCCAATTTTTCATGACTGAGAATCAAGACCCAACAAATTCTAAAATATATTTACTAAGCTAATTCCAAACTACCAATTAGTTCCACAACCAAGGGAGAAAAAGTCTACATATAGATTGTCCAACTTAGATGGATTATCCAATCACCAGCCAACAAAGTTACAGAGAGGAGGACTCAAGAGGAAAAGGGTAGGAGGCCCCAAGAGAATAGTTAAGATCCAGAAGTAAAGAACAGCGTTGTGCTGCTATCAGTTCTCTGTGATAACGAGTGGGAGAGTAACCACTGTAGTCATTAGAATTAGCTTTGACTACAATGGTTCAAAACACAAGTAGGAGCAGTATACTAGTAAGTCAGAAATAAATTTCTTGCTTGTGTAGAAGAAATCTAACTTTCAGCAGTCCAGGGTTGTTCTCATAATTTACTTTATGATTTTACAAAATCGTCAGTGTGGTAGCCAGAACTTTGGCACAACGCTCCCAAATCCTGCCCCCTACTGTGCACACCCTTCACAGTCCGATTGTGTAGGAGGAAGAACCTGTGACATTATTCTAACTAATAGAATATGGAAAAGTTAATGTAATTTTGCAAATATAGATTCCTAATCTGTTGACTCTGCAAAAGGAAAGTCATCCTTGGTGGTCTTATTTCATTGGATGAGCTTTTAAAAGAGGTCCCAGGTTTTCCCTATGTTAGAGTCCAACTGACACTTGATTAAAGCCTTGTGAGACCCTGAGCAGAGGACCAGCCTCAACGGTGTGCAAACTCCTGACCCCAGAAACTCCGAGCTCGGAGATGGCTTCTACTTCAGGATCCAAGACAGCTCCTTGAACTATCACCCTCTTCTCTCATCCACAAATAGTAACAAACAGGAAGAATTAAAGAAGAAAAAAGAGAAGGAGAAAGATAAGGCAGTGCCTCCTTTTAAGGACACTTCCTAAATTTCACACACAATGATCTGCTTCTATCTCACTCCATGGAGCATGGTCACATGATCACCTTGAGCTGCAGGGTTTCTTCTCCTGGCTAGTTACTGAGAGTGCTGGTACTGAGCGTGTGAAATAGGTATAAGGTAAAAAATGAGAGTCTCTTTCTCCACAAATTTGGAATAATTAAAGATGTTAATGGAGAATGGGTGCACCTAGCAAGAATTTTACCATATGAGAGACCTGCCCCTACCAGAGGGGATCTTTTTCCAGTCTAATCATCTATAATAATAAAAGCACAATATGCTAATAAGACTGGATGACCTTCCGGATGAAGCTGAGGCAGCGGGGCCGAGGCAAAGGCCCCCACCACGGAAGCAGTAGGGGACGAGGTAGAGGCCCCTGGCCACTAGCCACCGCATCGGGTGGGGGTCAAGCCCCTTGTACAAATTTCATGCATTGGGCCTCTAGTAAAATAATAAGACTCAGAGCAATCAACTGTCTTAAGAAATTATTAAATGTTAGTTCTACTTCTGATAATAACACCACAAGACCTGTAGTTGTTTTTAACTTAAAAACACACACACACATTTAGGCAATAAAATATTGCTCATGCTTACTACTATCTCTGTAACATCACCACATTTTTGTTATAAATGTAGTTTTTTCTCATAAATTAAGAAGTATAACATTCTTATAAGCTTGGATTTAGTTACAATTGTGACAGTAACCATGTGACATTTTGCAAATTGTTTAATCTCTCAGATCCTATCTTTACTCAAGTGTAAAATACTGAGAATGATACTCATGTAAAGGAGGCTTTGAAAACTGTGACATTTTCACGCAGGGAGACAAGATTAAAAATCTTGGGAACATAAGAGTAGATGCCAGATGTTTAGAATAGAATGACATTGTATGGGATTATACATGATAAGACTGTGAATCGCAGGTAATGCCAGTCATTGGAAAATGTTCCTGTCTTTACATTCTTATTCAAATTTCCTAGCAGCTAATTAATTGAGGAAAGAGACAGTATACAACCTCACCACTATTGATGTTGAGGTCTGGCTAAAATAATTATATGCAATGGGCTGCTGATAAAATTTTTCAATATGTAATATAATTTGGGGTTTCTTAGTCTTAATATTTTTTAAAATTGATTTGTATACAAATGCATCACTTTTTAATCTCTATTATGTATTATAGCTTCCTTTCTCAATGGTCAACTTATGCTCTCAATATCGGCACATGTTAAACTCAGTCAATTAAATAATGGCATTATTTAATAAGTATAATATATATGTTTCATATACATTATAATTTATAGTATATCTCTTATTTTAAAAAATAATGTTTTAATTATGCAGATAAGCACAGTATAACTAGTTCATGAAACTAACATCACATTCTTGCAATTAATGTATAGCTTTATAGTTACATGTAATACGCTTTATATCTTGCCCTTTTATTATAATTATGGAAACATTATTTACCATTTTTGGACTTGGGACTTGAAGTCTCGGTTTTGACAATTTTTTCTACAATCTTCAAGAAAGCCATATCACAACTCTATTTCACATAAATTAGTTATCACAGCTGTGAAAATACATTATGCATAGATTTTTATTTAGTTGAAATACAGCATGCAAGCTATTATAGAGCCATCAGTTTAGATAAGTCGGACTTAGTACATTGGCTCAATGGATAAAAGAGTCTGTTATTTTTCTGATGTTCTTAAGTTTCTCTAAAGATTTTCTGATCTAAACAAACTCCATTCTCCTTGTTAAAACTGAAGGACATAGGGTTGTACAGATTGAACTCCACTGGAAAAAAAAATTAAACTGAGTTTAGTTTCAGCTAATATAATGTGGCATGGAGCTGGCATTTAATTCCCATTTGTTTACAAATACCAGACAATATGGAGCTTCTGAAACCTCAGGAGGGATTCCTCTTAGGGAAGGGAAACAGATTAAAAGAAAAGTAAAAGTTTCTTTTATCTTTTTCCACTTCTGTACTCAAATTGTGACATTCTAACTCATTGTATCTAATTCCAATTCTTTGTGCTAGAAAAGAAATTTGAAAGCAAATATTTATTTGACAAAATGTGGAACTTATAGAATTAGGGAACTGTCTAAACGGGTAATATAGTATTGACCTATAATGATTAGTTGGATTTTGAAATTACTTTATTCGTATTTATTTCAAAAAAGCTATCATTTTTTGAAATAAATGTGCAATAATGTGTGGGGAATTCACTCAGGATTAGGGGACAGGTGGAATAAAAACCCCAAATTGACACCAGATGACTCAGTTCTTCATAGGCTGGACAGATATGGTTAGCCACAGCAAATAATGAGGACAAAACTATCGTCATCTACAGGCATTTTATTGCTACCTCTTCTCTGTAATGCTACAAACTCCTTGAAATGAGTGTTTTGAACATAGAAGTTTAAAAGTTTCATGCACTTGCCCACACAGTACTTTTCGCTTCAAAATTTGGGAATGGAAAGTGGCTTGAAGCCCTGTGATGAGGAAGGACCAATGCCTCGGGCCCTGGAGTGTCCCTGGGATTACTTTGTAAAGCGTTCTATCTCCACATCGTTTGTATTTCAATTTGTCTATGACAGCACCTGAAATTTTTTATAACTCGCCCCATTTATAGATCATAGCATAGAATTCCAACTTGTGAAGTTAAAAAAAAAAAAAAAGGAATGTTGGCCAGCTTATGGAAAGCCACAAAGCATATTTGGTTGTCATGTTATGTAATATTATTTTTGGCAACAAGGCAGCTTTATGTTTGAGTATTTAATTTTAAGGAGTGAATTTTAAGTTTTAAAAAATGTTCTCTCTTTTGACTTCATTCAAATTTTACAATGATTTTTTTTTTACTTTCATAAGGACTGCAGTGATTTTAAAGCTTCATGAAATATTTTAAAAATATATATTAAAAGTAAAGTGATTCTTGATTTTAGTTGTGATCTTCTAATAAAATATACTGTGAAAAATATCAACACGTCCTATGTTATGATTCAAGGTTAGAAATGCACTAAATCACCAAGTCCCATCCCTTCTATAATATAAACAAATTATGGAAAAAACACATACTTTGATTCTGAAATCATGATCTATAATAATAAAAGTATAATATGCTAATTAGACCGGACGTCCTTCTGGTGTCCTTCTAGGATGAAGCTGGGGTTTCGAGGGAAGCCCAGGTCCCTGGTGCCTGATGGCAGCCAGAGGGAAGCTGGGGTCCTGGGTCCCAGAGGGAAGCCGCTGCCGGCAGCCGGAGAAGTAAGGCCTACTTCTTGCTTGCATTTCATGCATTGGGCCTCTAGTATGTCATAATTCTTTAACAGTACCTCTTTTTATTTCATATTTCATGTAATTATATTTGTGCGATGTTTACATTAAAAGAGTATTTTAAAATGGAATTTACTTCTAACAATAATAGTTTATTATGATCATTATTATTCCTGCTTTACAGATGAGGAGACTGTTTCTTAGGGTAACTGATTTAATCCAGGTCACATAGCTTGTAGGTGGCATTGGGTGCTCCAAAGTGCACCCCCACTTATTATCCTGGAATAGTCTGTGTTCTACTGAAGTTGCTTCAGTATTCTCTCATTTTACTGTTACTGTTTTCTTTAAGCATTAATCCAGCACCCAATTGAAAATAGCAATGTGTGGGAGACTATTCAAAGAAGTAAAGCTTACTCTGCAAAATTATAATTGCTTATTTGTGTAAGCAGGCATGAAATGTGTATCTATTTATTTATAAGCTCCTCACAGAAAGGAACTATTTGATACAAGTAAGTAAAAATAAAATACAGCTGCACAACATAGGACCAGAGGGAGTAAACCACTTAATATTTGTTTTATAACTAACACAAACTGATCATCATTTTGGGGTTTGAATACAAATATATCACTTATCTTGTCCAAATAATTGCTAGAGTCCTGCAGCTTTTAGTGGCAGGAAGCACAGCACCTCCCTGCTGAGCCTGTTCTTCCCACTCCATCGCTACATGACTAGACAGACAAGAGTATGCATGTCAAAAGGATCGAGCCATCTTTCTGACAAAAAATAATAGGTGAAGAAATGATTATAAAGAATGGCCATGTCCTCCAGAACCTAGAATTCGGTTGCTGCCTCGCTGCATCACTCTTTAACAGCCTTCTCAAAGAGTCCCCATGCAACCTCAACAGCTCTATTTCACTTCATAATTTGAGATTTGCACTATGTTACACAGTTAGAGCATTCTGCCTGAATGGTATGGCTCAGTGGTTGAGCATGAGCCCATGAACCAGGAGGTCATGGTTTGATTCCCAGTCGGGGCACATGCCCTGGCTGGGGCCTCAATCCTAAGCAGGGACTTGCAGGAGGCAGCCAATCTCTCTCCTCATTGATATTTCTATTTCTCTCTTCCTCTCTCTTTCTCTCTAAAATCAATAAAAATATATTTAAAACAATTTTTTCAAAGTTAGAGCAATCTTATTCCACCTTCATTTACTTAACCTTATCCTCAAAATAGGGCATTTTGCCAGGTATGTATGCCTCCAGGTACGTCTAGGCTTGCTCCTACATCATGCCTGAGATTGAACACCCACAAAACTTACACCCTGGGCGTGACTGCAGATCACCAGCCTAGGCTGCAGCTTCCTTTAGGGGAGATTTGCCTTTAGGACCCTTGATGTATATTTATGCCAGAAGATGAAACTCAATCCTAGTCATCACTAACTTTCAAAAGGTTCTTGTGAATGTTCCCCCACGTCCTGCGTGGTTCAGGGTTCAGGATCTGGAAGAGGGGACGCACACAAATGAAAGAGATGAGACAAGAGATAATTTGAAAATATTGGGGGCCAGGCAGGCAAGCCCAACTCAAGGGGAAGGACTTCCACTGGTGCCCAGGCCTCGCCAGCCTTTTATTCAATTTTGGATACACATCTTGCTCTTAGGCAGGCAGGCAATTGCGGTGACAGACAGACTATCTTAAAGGTCAGTAAATATTAGAAGGATTTACTCTAAGACTCTTTGATCAGGAAATAGCTTGAGCCCCTATTATCTGGACTAAACAATCGGTGCATAACTCTGGCCCTTGCCATGGGGTCAAGGTTCACCAGCATTCTGGGATCCCTGTTTGCACTTCTCTGATAGTGAAGACAATGGGTGGCTTCCTGAAGTGCTGATACTATGAATGCATTTGTCGAAACAAATAGGTCGTAATTTGATTCAATTTCTTTTATTAAAAACGCTCCCCAATATATATTCAAAAACATTCCCCCTCCATATGTATATACCAGTAGGTAAGAGAGTGATAGTTTCCATCAAGCCACCAATGATCCTGTTACACGAGACAGTAAATTTCTACAGACTTTCCATTGTGGAAATGAGTCTTCATGCTGTGATTTTTGCCATGAAACAAAAATAAATTACAGATAGAAGATGCCTTGCTTGAGCAAATTGCCCAGCAGCTTCTACTACTCTGTTATTAATTCAACACCCCCTACCCTCAGCGCACTCAATCTAACAATTCTCAAAGGAGGACAAAATCCCTAGGAGGGAGGACAAACTGAAATCACAAGGTATGCTCAATAATTTAATGTTTTATTGTATTTTATTATAAAGATTTTCACAGTTGAAAGAATTTTATAGAAATGCCCTGTACATCCACCATGTGAGTTCTATCATTATCATTGTACTATATTTGACTTGTCTTATGTTTATTAATGTAGCCATCCCTCTATTCATCTATTGACCAAACATTTTTTTCCTAGTGCATTCTAAAATAAAGTGCACACACTTTCCCCTCAAGATGTCAAAGTGGACATGATTAGATAGGCTTTAATATTTGTCTATTTTTTCTTATGTTGTAAAAATTAGTAACATAAGGAATACACACATTTTAGTAAATATTCTCTGAGTTTTGCCATCCAGCTGTGTAAAACACCCCCCTAGCAATCACAGAATATCATCCTCACCCCTACAAAGGTGCCCCTTGCCCTTTCTTAGTCAATCTCTGCTACACCCCCAGATAAACATGGTTATGGTTATTCTACTAGATTCTATCTATTCTATCTATTCTACTAGATTCAATTAGTCTGTTATAGAAGTTCATAAATATAGAATGATCATGCAATATGTACATTTTCAGACAGGTTGCCTTCATTTAGTGTAATACTTTTAAAATTCTTTGATATTGTTGAGTGTAGGAACGGTTTTTGTCCTTTTATTGCTGAATAAAAAAATATATATCATTGTACAAATACAACAGTTTATTAACTCTTCTATTGATGGGCATAGTAGTTGTTTCCAGCTATTTGCTCTTATGAAGGAGCTATTATAAACATCCTCATATGAATTTTTGTAACTTTTGTTTTCATTTCTTTTGGTTAAATACCTAAGATTAGAATTGCTAAATCATAGGGTAGGTATTTTATTTTAAAATGTCAATTTTTCCAAAGTATTTTGTAAGTGACCAGAATGTGTGGAACTTCTGATTGTTCTATGTATTTGCCAGTACTTACTGTTGTGAGCCTATTTAATTTTAGTCATTTTGGGTGAATGCATAAGTGTAGTTCATTGTGGTTTTGTCTTTTTCTGATGTCTTATGACACTGAGCTGTTCACACTTTGTCATATGCTTATTGGCTGTTTGTATCTATTTTGTTTTTTGTGTAGAGTTTTTAAAGGTGTCTGTCCATTTTATTATTGGATTGTGTTACTTACTGTACTTTGACAAAGATACTCTCACACAGATGATCACTTCTTTATTTTCTTAATGTCTTCATTTTACATGCTTTTAAATTCTGATGTCATTTAATTTATTCTTTTTCCCTTTAGAATTATTTATTTCTATGAAATATCTAAGAAATATTTACCCACACTTCAAAATCAAGAGAACATGCTCACTCATAAGTTTTCCTCTATAAGTTTTATGGTTTAAAGCTTTATGTATAGGCCTATGGCTCCTTGTCAATTTAATTTCATTTTTGTAAAATGTGAGATAAGCAGCATATTATTATGTTCACATACATAGTAATTCTAGCACCATTTGTTGAAAAGGCTTTTCTTGCCCCGCCAGCTTTCTTTGGAGCCTAAGTTGTAAATTAAATGACCATGTATGTACCGGTCTATTTCTATTTTGTTTTATAAATGTGTCGATTGATTCTTGTATTCAAAATCACATTCTCTTGATGACTGTAACCTTATAGTAAGGCTTAAAAACAGCCAGCCTAAATCTTCCAGGTGTGTTTTTTTGTAAGATTGCTTTGAATATTCTAGGTGCTCTGCTAGTCCATACACGTGTTAGCATCAGACTGTCAGTTACTAAAAAAACAAAAAGACAAAAAACTAGCTGAATTTTGATATGACATTGTCCTGATTTGAAAGTAATTAACATCTTAACAATTTGGAACCCTAAAATCCATAACAATGACTTCTTTCACTGTTTATTTGGATCTTCATTAAATAGCGAAGTCCATCACACATTTTAGTGAATTTATTCGTAACTATTTTATGTTTTTAATACTCACACAAAAGAATTTTTATATTTTTGTTGATAATATACAAAAATATAATTGCTTTTTGCATATTAATCATGTATCCTGACATCTTACTAAAGTCACTGATTAGTTGTAGTAATTATCCTGCAGATTCCTGATGATTTTATAGGTAAACAATATACCATCTGCAAATAAGTTTACTTTTTATTCTCTTATATTTGTATCTTTATGTCTATTTCTAACTTTTTCAAATGGCCAGGATCTCCATAGAAGTGTGAGAATAGGAATTTTTTTCTTGTCCCAACTTGTGAGAAAGTATTCGAATTCTCAATATTAAATGTAATGTTAGTCCTAAAATGTCCTTTATTAGATTGAGAAAATGTTATTCTATTACTAAGTCGCTACAGGTTTTAATTTTGAAGATATGTCAAATTTTATCAAGTGCTTTTTCTCATTTATTGAAATTTAATTTGTACTTTTTATTTGTTAATACAGTGGACTACATCAACTGATTTTTGTCAAGTTCAATTGATCTTGCATCTATGACAAAATCTATTGGCTATGATGCATTACTCTTTTATATATTGCTGGATTTGATTTTTTTAAATGGTAATTTTGCATATAAGTTCATGGGGCATATTAAAGTCTAGTGTTATATATATAGTGATTTTTTAAAATATATTTCTTTATTTATTTATAAGAGAGGAAGGGAGAGGGAGAGAGATAGAAACATTGTTGATGAGAGAGAATCATTGATTGGCTGCCTCTTGCATGGCCCCTACTGGGGATCGAGCCCACAACCTGGGCATGTGACCTTGGCCAGAATCGAAGCAGGGACCCTTCAGTCTGCAGGCCAACACTCTATCCACTTAGGCAAACCAGCTAGGGCTAAATATTGATTTTTGAAGCGTTACCTTCTCCTCTATATTGTAATCAACTTGTGTAAGATTAATGTTATTTTTCCTTTAAATGTTTGAATTTACTAGTGATGTTGTCACCATCGTAACTAGCTAGTGTGTGTGTGTGTGTGTGTGTGTGTGTGTGTATAGTTTTTGTTAATCCTTACCTGAGGATATTTTTCCACTGATTTTCAGAGAGTTAAAGGGAGGGGGACAGACAGAGAGAGAGAAACATTCAAGTGAGTAAGACACATTGATTGGTTGCCTCCTGCACACGCCCACAACCTAGTTATGTGCCCTTGACTAGAGTGGAGCCTGGGACCTTTCAGCCCACAGGCCCATGCTCTATCCACTGAGCCAAACCAGCTAAGGCACTAGTTAATATTAATAACAGGAAAAGGAGTAAAGGTAAGGCCAGATATTATAAGCATGGTCATCTGGGAAACTTCACCAGGGAGCTGCATGTTTACACTCCTCAGGGAACCACCAGTCCATTCCCTACAAATCACTGGGGGAAGGGGCTCAACTAACGGGGAAATGGATGCGTGGGTGATGAAGTAACCTAAGGAAGGTGCTTGCCCTTTAGTCTAACTTGGGGAAAAAGATAATTGGCCAGATGGTGGAGCCACTGCAAGCACACAGAATCCTGAAGGATTCACTGGTTAAGCTCCTAGTTCAAACCCTCAGACGAATGAATTCTCTCTCTCATTCCTTTTGTTTTGCTCCTGGTCCCTTGCAGTCGTTTGCTCCATGACCTGGGCTATCCCACCCTGTGGCCCTAGAAGCCACATGGCTCCTGGACATGTGAACCTCACATGCAATGGACTGCAGCTGGGGACACAAGTTAAGCCAGCCAGACTCTGACTGGACTGTAACATGGAGTGAATGTCTGGGCAGTGGCTTTGATCTTAGCTCTGCTCAAGACAAAATGGAACTTTTTCCCTGGGGGACAGAGGGAGATGGGACCTTAAAGGGGAATTTCCTTAAATGTTACCTCATAAATAACACTTTCCATGACACCTCATCCTCCCATGGGGGCCTCAGGAAATTCTTATTCCTGTGGCACCCTAAGAAGCCCACTTCCACCAGCAACATGTCAGGACACAGAGGACACCCCACCAATAACAATACCATCTGGTCCTGAAGTTTTCTTTTCTGAAAGTTTATAATAATGCATTCAATTTATTTACAAGGCATAAATTCCCTCAGATTTTGTCCTTTATCTCTATCAATAAGTTTTATTTTTTAAATAAAATTCTTTGTTTTTTAATATATTTTTATTAATTTCAGAGTGAAAGGGAGAGGGAGAGAGATAGAAACATCAATCATGAGAGAGAATCATTGATCGGCTGCCTCCTGCATACCCCACACTGGGGATCGAGCCAGCAATCTGGGCATGTGCCCTGACCAGGAATCGAACCATGACCTCCTGGTTCATAGGTTGACACTCAACCACTGAGCCACCATGGCTGGGAAGAAAATTATTTGTTTGATTTAAGTTGGCAGAAAATTGTTTATAATGTTCTCTTTATTATCCTGTACATGCCTTTACTACTTATACTTTTAACCACCCTTTCATTATTGATATTGGTAATTGTTTTTTATTTAAATTCTTTATTGTTGAAAGTATTACATAAGTCTCATTTTCCCCCATTGACCTCCCCCCACTGTTTCTACCCCATAGCATATGCCCTCACCTCCCTGTCTGTGTTCATTGGTTATGCTCATATACATACATATAAGTCCTTAAGTCCTTTGGTTGATCTCTTACCCCTCCCCACCCGTCTTCCCTCTGGGGTTTGACAGTCTGTTCGATGTTCATAGCAGCACAATTTACAATAACTAATATTTTGAAACAGCCTAAGTGCCCATCAGCAGATGAGTGAATTAAAAAAACCCTGGTACATCTACACAATGGAATACTATGCTGCTGTAAAAATGAAAGAACTCTTACCATTCCCAACAGCATGGATGGACCTGGAGAGCATTATGCTACCAGTGGTCGGCAAACTGCGGCTCGCAAGCCACATGTGGCTCTTTGGTCCCTTGAGTGTGGCTCTTCCACAAAATACCTACTTCTGCGTATGGGCCACAAAGTTTCAATCGCACTGTACGTGCGCGCCCTCACGTGGTATTTTGTGCTCGCAAGCAGTTTGCCGACCACTGTGCTAAGCGAAATAAGCCAGTCAGAGAAGGATAGGTTTCACATGATCTCAATCATTTGTGGAATATAATGAACAAGGTAATCTGTGTTTTTGTTATCACTTTGCTTGATAAACCTAGTTAGAAGTTTATGCATTTTGTTTACTGTTTCATTGTGTACGTTCTAGCAGGCATTTAACTTTTCATTCTCAAAATGCAATCTCTGTCTCTTAGGCAACCAACACATCCCTGGTTGGTTCTTTTGTCTCCCATCTGGAGTCTGTCTCTAATATGTACTCTTTATAGAAAGTCAAAAATATGTACTCTTTCTACAAACTTTAGAGATCAGCTTTGCTAAGCACAATCTAGAATATAGTATAAACTTCTTAAGCTGATTTGTTTTGCTAATTTGAAGAGTCTGGAGCATGTACAAATTATTGTATCTTGTAAACTGGTGGCAGATAATACTTCTTTCTATTTAGAAAGCAACCCTGTAAGTATATATTTAGATTTACTTCCCTACTCAAGCAAGTGAATTATGAACCATAAGGCTTTTACTATATCGTAATTATTATTCTCTTTCACTGTATTTGTCTCTAGTTTTTATGATATATTACTAATAATGCCTTCAGCTCTCATAATATTATGTTAACATGTCTAAATATAATTTTTAAAACAATAACTTATTTTCTTTATGGTATGGAACTTACCTATTTAGGATAAGGAGGGCTCTTTTTTCACTAGTCCTGTATGCCTTTAGTTTTATCATGTCTCCTATTTCCTGGTATTTCATAATGTCTATTTAAAAGCAGATTACCTATGGATATAAGGAATCTAGTAATGATGTTTCTTATACTGAATGATTAAACAATTCATAGTAATATATTTTTGAGGGCAAGTTTCTCTTATAATTTTCATTAGTCATTGATCAGACATACATTCCCTAATGTGCTCCCTACTATTGTTTTTTCCCAGTGACCTTCATTATTGAGATGAGTTGGATTTTTAAAGAGTAAAAAAGAAAAACAATAGGGGGGAAGAAAATTTACCTTAAATGTTCATCATCATTCAGTGAACTATTTAGGTGAATCAAGAAAAAGAAAAGGTATATATCTCCCATAATAAATCTTAAAGCTGTAGTATTCTCTTGAAAATAAGACTTGGGTGCCATCTTTTGAAAGAAATATACTGACTTTTGTGAGTATTTTACACATGAAACTCAACAGAGATCATTTTTCTTTTAGATTTTTATTGAACTCGTCTATTTGTCTGTCTTCATTTGGGAAGGCTACATGGGAATGAAGTGAAAAAGACTACCTGTTCTACTAATATAACTATTATTCAAATGTTATCCCACTTTTAACCTCTAATCTTAAAATTCATGTGAATATTAGCATCTGTAAAGTTACAGTGTTTCATATCTATTTCTTCTGACCAATTTCCTTTCTGAAAAATATTGATTTACCTTTTGCAGGGTCAGCCTTAAAAAATTCACAAGATACAATAAATCCTTTTAAGCTTCCTATGTCCACATTTGGCCTTAATCTCCTTGTTCGTTTGGGAGCACAGATATCCAGAATAAAATTTTATTTTTTCTCAGAGCAGAGAAACACGTTCTGTGGATTTCATGTTTAACAACTCAACAACCTTTTGCTTAAGATTAAATGCCTCATTGTGTCTATAGGCAGTTGCATATTTATTATGTCCAAGGCAGTAGCATTTGAAATAAATGGAATTGAGTGACTCTGCGAAATAGATTTTGAAATCCATATATTGTTCATTGCTCCATCTCAAAGGAAAAGAAAATACTTTCAATCCCCACTGTGAATAGAGTTGTCTATGTGAGACATACAAAAACTATAAAAGTGGAGAGCATTTTAATACTGGTAGTTGTGACTCAGTTCCTTTTTTGCTGTTCTTCTGAATTCTTGGAATCATAGAATGATTCTTCATATTTTTTATTATTTTCCTAAAAAAGAGAAGATCTACTTCTCTGGATTTTTTTAAGTTCGTGTATTACAATTTCACAACATCTTTGAAGTCTACTAGTTAACCATCTTTGTCATATGACTATTTACCAAAATAAGTTGGATATTAAACATATATACAAAATGTATATATAATATACTTATAGCATATAGTATATATACTGGCCTCCATGCTTTTCTGAGATAAGTCCCAGGACATGACCATACTTAGACCTTTTCTCTTACTCTTCACTCTATCTAGAATTTTTCATCAAAATATACCTGTGTGATTGTTCCCCCTTCTTTCTGTATGTATCAGCTAAAAATTCCCTTATTAGAAAAATAATCTGTGACTTATCCTTGTTCCCTATTGCCTTCCTTTATTATGTTATCATAGTTACCAGTTACAAACTAAGGTATAAAAAACAACAACGCACCTTTCTTCATTTTCCTATGACTTCCCAGAGCGTATTTTGAGGGAGGAAGGAATAAAGGTAAATTCCAAAGCAGAACACTTAAGTCATTTCCAGTTAAAACTCATTCATATTTTTATTTCTTATTCATTACAAGTTGAGCATGATAAAATTATAGATATCTCCTTCCTACTCTAACTTCTGAGGTTCCTAGGAGTCTTGAGCAATTCTTATCCTCTTCTGTATAAATATCTCCTAGTGTGTACAATCATCCATGTGACTTTTGGACTTCATCATTCCTGTTTTTTAGCTGTTGACTTTTTGTCATCAGTGGGGTTGAGTGGAAGTGTGTCATTAAAGCCACTGAATCTCATCTGGTGTCTTGTTCATACTCTAATATCTGAGGCTGTAATGTGACAAGGCCTCCCTGGCCCTATTTCACATGCATGCCTCTCTATTCTGTCCCCACACAGGGGCACCAAGGATTCCTCTGGTGATGGGTACCTCCCGGAGTTCCAGTTCTGAAGGGAAGGATTAGTAGCAGATACTCATCAATCCACTCCTAATTATTATTCCTTAAGAGTGCCATCGTTTTTTTGTTTTGAAGAAAGTCCTCCTTGCTGAAAAGTGAAAGATTACCAAGATAGAAAATCACTGGGGTGGAAAATGTTGATATGAAAATGCTATACATTCCAGATAGGTTGACACATATACAGATAATAGTTAGGATATATTACACTATGTTTTCAGTTGTGAAAAATAAAAAAAAACAACAACAACCTTCTCTAATTCTCCTTTATGCCATTCAGGATTTCTTTGCTCAGAGAATGGCTACTACATTCTGGGAGCATCCACATCACCTAATTAGAGTGAAGTATCTGGTCTTTAATCATTAGACAAAGCCCTTCTCAGGAAGTTATCTTGTATATCTTGCATACATCACTGGATCACCAGGGATCCTACCAGGGCATCCAGTCATTGATGCAAAGTACTGCATCTTCACTTTGCACATTAGTTCAAGGCAGCAATTTCTCTTACCCCTTTTGCTCCTCTCATGGTAGAATACAGACACTTATTTCTTCCTACACTTACTGGGGCCTCAAGACACTGACTTATCTCGGGCTCTCTCTGACCAACTCTTCTCTCTCCCATCTTTTTTTCAAGAAACCAAACATGCAGGCCTTTTATCTGGTTGTCTCCAAGTCTGTCTGAATTTCTATCTCTGTCTCTAGGACTTGTCACATGGGGGCTACTCTTTTCCATTTTCCTAAACTGCCAATGTTGCTTGAACTTCATTAATACCGAGAAATGTGTTTTTCTATGAACAATGGTAAAGCTCAGCCAGCCGGGCACAGTGGTCGGGTGTCTACCTATGAACCAGGAGGTCATGGTTCAATTCCTGGTCAGGGTATAAGCCCGGGTTGTAGGCTTGATCCCCATTACGGGGCATGTAAGGAGGCAGCCGATCCATGATTCTCTCTCATCATTGATATTTCTGTCACTCTCTCCCTCTCCCTTCCTCTCTGAAACAATAAAAGTCTATTTAAGTTCTATCTCAGTTTGAGAATTCTGCTCAAGGAAACTCTTTACTGACTCTGAATTTATGACAACCTCTTTGTTGCAGTCTTGCGTATTACCAATGTAGACATAATCTTTGTTCAATATTTAAAAATAGTGATAATTTTTTTTAGTTATTCTGAGTTTGAATTTTAAAAATAATTCAACTCGATTACAATCAATTATTTGGTTGATATTTGTCTTTACTAATATAATATAAATTCAGTTAGAACAAAATCCTTGTCAAGTAATATATGATCAAGTCTTACTATTGTTTTCCCAACATTTAGTGGAGTATCTGAAACATGATGGACTCTCAACAAACAACATGGGTAAGAAATGGACATATGTCTACTTTCTTTCATTCCTTCTTTCTTCAGTCCACACTCACCTTTCATTTACTCCAGGACATGCATAATATTTTCCTTTGTTTGCATATTCTTTTCTTTTTGGCCTAGCTCCATCTAATTCTTTAAGCCAGAGTTTAAATATTAATTTCTCATGAAGCTATTATTGGATCAAAAATATAAAATGGGTCCACTGATATTTCTTTCATCTAACATAACACACATTTTACTCATAGCAATTGTTTCATATCTCCATTCCTCAATAAACTGTAAGAATCATAAGGTGTAAAGTATACCATTTTGAATGTCCCACACCTAGCACAAAATCTGGCACCCCCAAAGATGGTTGCTCCTCATAACTCTATTATGAAGTTGCAGGGTTCCAGAATTAATATATTACAGGAGAATTCTTACAGTGAGCTACATTTGAGCTATGTCATCAAAGAAATGGCATTATTGACACAGACAATCTAATGCTAATTCTTATATTAATGTTAATTAAAGAGATCATTATCTTGCCCAGGAAGGTAAAAAATATTGCCTAGGAACATCTGAGATGCCATCCTCTATAACTGTTTGTTCTCCTAACTTCCCGCCAGACATCACTTGTTTAACACAGCCCAATCACTTCTATTACATATTTATTGTGCAACTTCTTTGTAATACTCATCCTTCAGGATATTTTATAAGATAAAAGAAAATGTAAGACATATGCACTGACTTCAAAATTCTTATGGTTATGTGGATGAAACAATGCAAACTTAAAGTACACTAGAAAGGCCAAAAATTTACTATGTCAAAACAAAGAGCAAATGGTATGGTAGTAAAATGTAGGAGTTTAAAGAATAAAGTGATCACTAGAGGTCAGAAGAGACAAAGCAAATCAAATGTCTTGAAGGAACCAGGACTTGAGCTTGTTCCTGAGAGCTGAATTATATTTCATGGAAAGGAGAAGAAAGATATTCTTGGAAGATGCCTACACAATTATTTGAACCACTGCAAAGCATCTACTTCTTTTTGTTTTAAGAGCATTATCTCCCACCCGCAGTCATAGATATGCAAAGTCATCCCCAGTGAAGTGATATCACCTCTTGAGGGCCCCTGCCACCCTGTCCCCATGAACATTTCAGGTATTTCTTCTTAAAAATAAATTATAACATGTTATAAACATAAACTTCATTAAGATCGATTTAATCCTATTTGTGTCTCTGATAACCAGAACAGAGTACATTATTTATTGATCTCTTATCCACATTCTTTTACTTTAGTATTACAAAATGATTTCTAACTTATAAAGAATGACCCGTAGAGTCAAATGTCATCTCCTACTCAATAAAGTGCTAATTCCTGTTACTAAAATGGTCTCCTTATCCTAGAAATGTAATGCATATGTTGCTTCTTATAGTATTTCAATAAAATATTAATGTGCTAATACCTTATCCACTTAAATGATATGAGGCCAGGGGTACAAGAAGAAGGCTAGTCTATTCAGAATTTCATCACAGGAGGATATTTAAAATGCAGGGGCTCTGGATGGAGAAAAGAGCAATGCTGTCATTCATGCCAAGGATTTTGCTCTAACAATGTTTGTGCACCTTAAAGTCTGGAAGGAACTCTGAAGTGGGGATTTGACGTAAAAGTTGTTTCATTACATTAAACAGGCCATATTAAGATCTTTTACGTGATTATCACTTTATGCTATGTATTATAATTTCTTTAATTCATGTAGTAGCTAATATTTTTAGTAGTATAGCACAGAAATTATTAAGGCTGCTTTACATAGTAATTGCCAGTTCACTAAGTTAGCCCATTGTAGGTGGCAAAAGTCTAGAGCCAGGTAGAATCCCTCCACCCACATATCTATGCATATGATTAGCTGAAAGTTGTAAATTTTTTGAAAACTGCAAAATAATTTATTGAAATGATTTAACCATTTGAAATGAGAAACACACATTTCTAAATATATATTTTAAAATAAAATTTTAAAAGGGCATGTTGTAGGTTCTGGTACAATGCTCTAATTTTCCTCCCTCATGTCTTAGTGTAACTATTCCACTAATATATTTTCTAATTCGATTTTGATGTTTATTTTTCAAGGTTATGGGGATTGCTTTGTGAAGATTCAAGTAAAGCTCTTGTGCTTTGCTGTACAGACAGGATGCCAGCCTCAGGGGGGGTTAGTCTTTGCTTGTGTACTGGGCCAAAGCACAGTCATTGAAACACCACTGTCTTTATCAATGGTCTTCTGCAGTCAGCTTCATTTACCGCCAATATATTCTACAAAATGCTGGCTTCCTGTTTCACTATCTAATGGTAAGGCTGTATCTCATAGCCTCTGTCTCAAACCTCAACTTTCCAAAGCACTGTGATTGACGGAATTCTACCTGCTGGTTGTGGTCCTACCTCCCAAACTAGACTTCTGCTTTCTATGAGAGTAAAAGCAATATTGTTAAACTTTTGGGCTGGAAGCAAGTATTTTTTTCCTTTTAATAAAAACTGACAATAATTATCCTGTTCTTCCTTAGCTCCAAAAGCTATCTTTTCTAATAAATTAACTAAACCTTAATCAATAATAATGACTCTGAATCATTTGTCAATCACTTCATGACCAGTTTTATGCAAATTACCTTTTCACATACATTACTTTACCTGATCTTTATCTGATATGTTAGAAAAAGAAAAAATACATATGCATATACATGTGTGCACATGCATGTACACACATGCATGCATTTCTTTTTAATTCCTTGTTTGGGGTCTCTGTAAAATTATATCTGCAGACCAAGGTATCTGAGACTATTGTCTCAGATGGGACATTATGCAGCAGAATGCAGAGAATGGAGTCAAGTTATGCACTTCTAAGTATCTAAGCAGCCTTGAAAAGCCGGGTTTTGATTTGCCAGAAAAAAATCCTTTTGAGAAAGAAAAGGTTTCAGAATTCAGAAAACTTGTTTTTGCATATCAAAAGCAAATCCCAAAAGAATCAGGTTTAAGGCTTCTGCCAGTTAAAAAAAAAAAAAAAAAAAAAAGGAGAAGCCAATCTTCCCCTTCCCTTACTAAGCAAAACCAGAAAAAAGTAGGGGAAAGCCATGAGTTGTTTGCTGATATGAGTTCAGAGAATGGGTCTGGCCTAAAGACACCCCTTCCTCAGGCAGTAGGAAACAGTAAAACCCCAGACAGGCCTTGGTTTGAATAGAGTTCTAAGAGGCCTATACCTTACTTATTGTTGATGCCTTGAGAAATAGTGAATCTTATAGAGAAACGTCTTGTGGCAGCATCCTGTTCTGGCAGGATTATTGACACAGTGTCATGAAAGTTTAGGCAGAGAGAGCCTGAAAAAGCTCCCAGTCCATGTGGCTCAAATTAGGAAGAATACTCAAATGAGAAGGTGACCATTTATGATCAAAACTGGGAAACTTGAGAATGATAGAATGCATGATTAATAATTAAGTCAGCATAAACCAACTAGTCCAGGGAAAGCCAGGACATAGAGTCAGCTTAGAGAGGAGCCTAAAAGTTCCAAGACAGAGATCCAGAGGATCCAGTATGAAATCACAGATGGTGTAAAATAGAGTATATGTGATCTGGGGCTACGGATATCTCATCAGATGCCAGAGGGAACATAAAATACTGTACCATGGAGAGAACACTGACATCTTAACATATAATACCATTGGACAGATGACGACTACACATATCCAAAGATTCCTATATCCTAGGTAAGACCACAAAACATAGGATATAGACAAGGAAATGGAAAGTAAGAAAATTATAAAATAGGCTATAAACACTATTCACTGTATAAGTCTATACTTAATAGCCAACAGTTATATGATGACTTGAGTCAGAATTATTTATGGAAAAATAAAGTCTTATATTTATTAAGTTGTGCTTTTGGCATGATAATAAATTATTAAATTATACCAATAAACTAAACAGAACAGGAAATATTAATTCCATTTTTTAGATGAAGAAATTGAGGCTTGCCCTAGTTGGACAGCTCAGTTGGTTGGAGTGTTGCCCCATACACCAAAGGGTTGTGGTTTTAATTCCCGGTCAGGGTAAATACATAGGTTGCGGGTTTCATAGTTCATACTAGAAGCAACCAATTGATGTGTGTGTGTGTGTCTCTCTCTTTCTCCCTCTCTCCCCCTTTCTCTCTCTAAACAAACATATGTTCAGGTGAGGATAATAAAAAAGAGAGAGAAACTGAGATTTATTTACCAACAAACCCAAAATCTGCAAGTGTGTAAAGTTTGGTGGTGGGATGAGACCCGCATTATCTGGTTCTTTGTGCAATATTTACAGTAACGTTTCTTCCTTCTTCTTCTTCTCCTTCTCCTTCTCCTTCTCCTTCTCCTTCTCCTCCTCCTTCTCCTTCTTGCCCCTTCCCCTTCCTCTTCTCCTTTGCCCCTTCCCCTTCCCCTTCCCCTCCTCCTCCTCCTCCTCCTCCTCCTCCTCCTCCTCCTCCTCCTCCTTCTTCTTCTTTACTAATGTAGAGTTATCCCTTAATCTGTACTCTCATGAACCTATACTATTTTCCTTAGCTAGGAATCTGGATTTGTATAATCAGATTATTGCATAATTTTTGGCCTTTTAGTTTTCTCAACAGTACATCTGTCTAGTAAAGAATCCTGCATATATATATATAACATCACTGTCTGTCAAAATCTGCTTATGTTTCTATGTATTTATTACCCACACTCTATTCCACCTTTAAATTTTAACTTCTGTGAAAGCAGGAAATTTGTCTTTTTTGTTCACTTTCATAATATTGTGGCTAAACATTGCTGCACACATAATATGCATGGGGTAAGAATCTGTTTAGCCCATTCACTAATGAAGAATCATTGAGCCTCATCAAGTATGGCATTACAACAAACAGAATGTTGACTAATTACTTTCAAGTTTAATTTTTATGAGTACCATTACATTAATTATATTGCACACAAACACATTTTCATAGATATCTCTAGAAGGGTCATTCTCTATCACTAAATAATGACTTGGTGAACTAGTTGAAAATGCAATTCTCAAACCCATCATTAAAAATTCTGTTTCAATGGATCTAGAATAGGCCCCCCAAATTACTTAGTAATCATTTAATAAATACCCTAAAGAATATGGTCAAGTTGCCATTTCAATTCAGGCTTCAAAGCTTTTAGTCAGATTTCAGTATGTAAAATAGATGTTGTATACCTGCCAGCATTTTATTACCACTATCAAGTACTGTTTTTTATATAGCATATACCTATAAAACAGACACCAGTTTCATATATTGAAAAAATATGGAAGATGACATCATTTTGGGGGGAAAAGTTGTATGTATACAATTGACATTGCATGAGACTTGGGCCTTCATTTTAAACATGCTCAACTAAGTTGAGTACTAGCTACAGTAATCCAAAGAGGCATATTACAGACAAACCAGTATTCTTCAATGGAAGAAAACTGGGAATGCACTTATTGTAAAAAAAAAAAAAAAAAAAAAAAAAAAAAAAAAAAAAAAAACCCACAAAAACTAAGACTTAGTAATATTGATTCTATATACTAGTTTGAAGGAAAGGGCATTACAGAAATTTGATCACTGTTCACACACAATAGGAATAACCTTTTTAGTGGATATTTTAATGACTATGTGATAGAATGATTAGCAAAGAAAGTGAAAGAAAAAATTTAACTTTTTTCTCACCTATGGAAACATTTACAATGGGATCATAGAAACTTTAATATGCCATTACTCTTCATTCACTATCAAGGATGGTAGAAATCCATTTGAGTAAACACAAAGTGAGTGGTCTGCTCAGGAGGACACATGATAATGAGCTCTGAACTCTATAGGATGCTTTACACATTCTAATACCTTATGACATATCTTTCTTGGATTTAATCTAATATATATTTAGTTTCCAAGAACATGAGAAGGATGTAATTATAACATGAACTCATCCATAAAAACTTATGGCACTGGTTGTTAAATAAATAGTTGGTTGTCTGTCCTCATCTTATTAGATCCATTAGTGCCTTTTACATAGTTGGTTTTGATAGCAGCTGTATATTGACAATAGCTAAATATCCAGTTCAGATCTATCTCTCCACCAAACTCCAGACTCATACAGCCAACTCCGTCCTAGATATTTCCATTTGAAAGACAAATGAGACATCGCAAATTTGGTTCAACATACCCAACTGAATTCCTGATCTTCTAGCAACCAAACATGTTTTATCAATAACCTTCCCCATCCCAGTGGACAACTCTTCCATCATTTCATGAGTGCACTCCCAAAACTATATATATATATATATATATATATATATATATATATATATATATATATATCCTATCTAATAAAAGAGAAATATGCAAATTGACTGCACCTCTGATACACCCACAAGCCATGCCCACCAGCCAATCAGAGCAACTATGCAAATTAACCCAAACAAGATGGCGACTGGCGGCCACGGAGCTGGAGGGAGCAGGAGGCTTGGGTTGCCCCGGCGATGGAGGAAGCCAAGCTTCCCACCGGCCCTGGCTGGCTGTGGCCTCTCCTCAAGGCTACAAAGTTTCAATTATAGAAGACAAATAAATCCCAGATACCTGTTTCCAGCTGGCCTGGCCTCCACTCCGCTCACAGAGGTGCTGAAAAAAACAGACAAAAGATAAAAAGGAGAGGTTGGGAGCTTGGGTCACTGCGGGGCATGGCCAGTATGAAAACAGTCCTCAGCCCCTCACACAGGCTGGCCAGGCACCCCAGCGGGGACCCCACTCTGAAGGGCGTGTGGCCAGCCTAAAAACAGCCCTTGCCCCCTCACCCAGGGTGGTCAGGCACCCCAGTGGGAACTCCCACCCTTAAGGGGCTGTGGACAGCCTGCAAACAGCCATAAGCCCCTCACCCAGGCTGGCCAGGCACCCCAGCAGGGACCCCCATCCTGAAGCGGGTGTGTCCAGCCTGAAAACAGCCCACAGCCCCTCACCCAGGCTGGCAGGCACCCAGCGGAAACCCCAACCTGATCCAGGACACCCTTCAGGGAAAACCAGCCGGCCCCCACCTGCGCACCAGGCCTCTATCCTATATAGTAAAAGGATAATATGCAAACTGACCCTAACGGCAGAAAGACTGGGAATGACTGGTCACTATGACACACATTGACCACCAGGGGGCAGACGCTCAATTCAGGAGCTGCCCCCTGGTGGTCAGTGCACTCCCACAAGGGGAGCTCTGCTCAGCCATAAGCCAGGCTGATGGCTACCAGCACAGTGGTGGTGGGAGCCGCTCCCGCCTCCTCAGCAGCACTAAGGATGTCCGACTGCAGCTTAGGCCTGCTCCCCGCTGGCAAGTGGACATCCCCTGAGGGCTGCCGGGCTGCCAGAGGGATGTCTGATTGCCATCTTAGGCCCAATCCCCCGGGGATCAGGCCTAAGTCAGCAGGTGGTCATCCCCTGAGGGGTCCCAGACTGCAAGAGGGCACAGGCCGGGCTGAGGGACCCCCACACCCCTGAGTGCACAAATTTTTGTGCACCGGGCCTCTAGTCTTATATAAATACATTGGAAGTATCAATTTTTAAACATTTGATATAATTTTTCAAAATTTGCAATAAATAGCTTGGAAACATCTTAATCCAACACTTTAGACAAAATAGAAAAATATTTTTACCTATATATTGAAAAGTAGGTATCACAAATAGAAACATTTAAATGTGTAATTTTAATTTATCTTTAATAATATTTGTTATAAGTATTTGATAACGTCCAAGAGAGATGAATTATCAAGTTATTAATGATTTATATGACACATTTAATTAACTGAATTAATAATGGCAGTGGCGTTAGAGGGCTATTCAATTCATTTACTATATCATAATGTACTGGTTAACACTTAAGAAAAGTGGCCAGTCATTATCAATGTATCATTGTGCATTGTGCTAACATTAATTGAATCAAATTAATGTAGTGTTGCTTTTATCTTAAGCAGGCATTAATGAACGCTTCATCATTTCAAAATGTTGCAATCATATTATCAACATGTCAAATGTTTAACTTAAATGTTTAGCATTAAAATGTTCAATGGATATGCATGTTCATGAGAACTTTTTTCTTTTATTAAAATTATAATTAAAGGCAGGTACTATAAAGACTTTAAGATTATATAAATATATTAACAGGACCACCTTAAAAGTTGTTCTTTTGAGGAAGAATAAGACATGTAAAGCTATGGACATATTTTTACACACTCTACTTTTAGCAACTAGATCAGTACATTTCTATTAAAAGACAGAAATATGACTTCATATTAATGATAGAATCAAAACAGATGGAGCTATCTAATGGTTCAGGCAGGAAATTGGAGTAGGAATTATAGCTTCTTACCCTTATATCTACCACTAATTCACTAAATAACCTTGGGCAAATTACTTAAGCTGCCAGGTCAAATTTTCTAAGTGCACGTCTTCTTTTTTTATGCCCAGAGCTCATATTAACAGAAAAGGAAGCTCTGGAGATATAGAAAAAGGAAATGATATAATATAGAGTGAAGGAAAAAGCCTTTGGCGTGAAAGAGATTAAGTGTTTCACCCAAAGTTTCACAGTTAGTACATGAATTCAACTGTAGATTCAAATTCAAGTACATGACTTATGGGCCCTCAATGACCAAGACTCTCATATCAGCACAATAATAGTTAACCTGATTTGAATTATGATAGCATGAGTTCAGGATTTGCCTGGACTTGTGCTCATTTTATCAGGCACTTATTAAGCTAGAACTCTTTTTCAGTGACTCCATTGTTTTTCCAAATTTATTTCAGCCTTCATCCTTTTAAAAAAAACATTTCGATGCTATTTAAGGCCACTGGAATGATGAGAGAGCACTTGGAAAACAGAGGGCTATGCCAGAGCTCTCTGAATGTCAACATTTACCTGTCAAGTAATAAAAGATCCTGAAAGGACAGTGAAATAAACTGGTCTCTGTCTTCTATCTTCTTACTGACCAAATTCATTAAATTAACACGGTACTCTGATTCTACCCCTTACACAGAATTTCAGTCTATCCACAAATTTTCATTTAAACTGGCATTTGTCTAATCTGGACTTATATTATTCCTTGGGAATTTTTGACTACTCCCCTTATTTCTAATGTTTCCTTCTCAAATATAGTCTTCACATGGCCTATATAACGTTTCTGTGATCCTTTTAACATCAGTTTTAATCTAGTATATTAATCTCAAAAATGCCTAAACTTCTAATGTTCTAACTACAAATAACACCCATAGACTTTGCTTATGCTTTCTCCTCTGCTGGAACAACCACATGATTCTGTTTCTAATAGGCACCCTTTAGAACCTTACTTGAATTTCACCTCCATAAAGCTTTTGTGATTTGCTCATACAGATTATTGCTGCTCCCCTTCTGATCTCCATGGTACAGTATATACACTGTATATATCACTACAATCACATTTATTTCATTGGTTTATACTTATGAGATTTTCAATTTTTTCTATGAAATTTTGCTCATTTAGAGATAATGCTACATATACCTAGTTCAAAATGCCAAAGGAAAATCACACCAGAGAGTTCAACATGCAATACAACTTTATTTAAGATTATTGGGGGGGGGGGGTCAAGATTATTGTGGGGGTCAAGATTATTGTGGGGGTCAAGATTGCAATAGAGGAGAGAAGCTGAAGTCAACTTCATTGCCAAGAAAGGTGGGAGATTTTTTAAGCACTGAACTGAGTGTGTGGAAAAGTACTGGAGGGTGTTAGGAAGGAGGCTGGTCAATGTGATGAGCCCTCTTTTTAATTGGCTTTGGTGCTTATAGGAGTTAGGCTCCTACCCTCCCACAGAGACTGGGGCATACTGGCATTCGCTTCCTTGATTCTATTTCAAATGGATAGATCCAAGGTCCTGTACAAAGAAAACATTTTGCAGCAAGACCTGGAAGAAGATTTATATCTCAAAAGACCAGAGAAAGAATTTACAATTTCAAGTTTCCTAAAAGAAATGCTCAAAGAAAGGCAGGTCAGGGGCCTACAGTGAAGAAGAAACCTGTCTAAAGTTTAGTCAAGCTGAAGGGAATATAAAGGCCATCTTGATCGATATTTATATTCACAGTTCGGAGGCATGTTAAACACTCTAGAAATTTGACTTTGCTGCGATGGCCTTTAAAACCTAACAGGATATTCCAGTACAAATATTTTCTTTAAGATAGACTGATAGGAGTAATTCAATGGTCATTTTGAAGAGTTGCTATTGGTTGGATGTTGGTGACAGAGCGAGAAATCCTTGGGGGGCAGGGGGCACAGTTTTACAAAAGACCCACAGTTTTGTAAAGTTTTTACTTCCAAAAACTCTACCAAATTCTCATAAAAAGATCCCGTCCTGCCTTGGGAAGGAAGGAGAGGCGCAATCATTGTGAAATGTGTCAGCACATTTGCCAGAACAAAGTTCCACTCTCCAGTGGGAAAGACTTCAGCAGCATCTTACCCCATACAGGGGAGGGCCTTTGTGCCTCTCTGGTCCCCTTACCTTCTTTGTCTCACTTAAAGGGAGAAGAGAGAAAGTTAAGTAACACTTGTGAAGTCACAGTACAGGGTCAGAGATCCACTAAAGAGACTGAGATTTAAACATAAGAACATAAAACACTTCTGCTTGTCCAATCCTTACCACCACCAACAGGCTTAAGAGCTAAAGGTATCACACTGCCAAAATGGTTTGTGAATCTGCTGTGATTCTTTCTTCTCACTCACTTTACAAACATAGATAATTCTGGTGACACAAAATATTTCCAAATCTGTATTACTCCTCTTATATTTATGAGAGGAGTAGGAGAGAGGAATAACTAATATTGATTTATTTTACATCTTATACTGCAGAGGTATTTTTCAATTTCTTTGTTTCAACATTATTTCCATCCTATATAATAAAAGGGTAATATGAAAATTGACCCTAACAGCAGAATAACCGGTTGTTATGACACACACTGACCACCAGGGGTCAGATGCTCAATGCAGGAGCTGCCCCCTGGTAGTCAGTGTGCTTCCACAGGGGGAGCTCTGCTCAGCCACAAGTTGGGCTGAAGGCTAAGAGCGCAGTGGTGGGGGTGGGAGGGAGTTTCTCCTGCCTCCTTGGCAGTGCTAAGTATGTACAAATGCAGTTTAGACTCACTCCCCTCGGGGAGTGGGCCTAAGTCATCAGTTGGACATCCACTGAGAGTCCCGGGCTGCCAGAGGGATGTCTGACTGCCATCTTAGGCCCAATCCCGTGGGGAGCAAGCCTAAGCTGCCAGGTGGACATCCCCTAGTGATCCCGGACTGCAAGAGGGTGCAGACCAGGCTGAGGGACCTTCCCAAGTGAAGGAATTTTCATGCACTGGATCTCTAATCTATATAATAAAAGCCTAAGTGACCATTATGGCGGAACAACCAGAATGACTGGTTGCTATGATGCACACTGACCACCAGGGGGCAGATGCTCAATGCAGGAGCTGCCTCCTGGTGGTCAGTGTGCTCCCATTGGAGGAATGCTACTCAGAGCCTCTCCCGCCTCTGCAGCAGCACTAAGGAGCAGCAAGGGGTCCTAGACTGTGAGAGGGTGCAGGCTGGGCTGAAGGACCACCACCCCCAGGGCACAGATTTCGTGCACTGGACCTCTAGTTTCAATATAAAGATACAAAGGCTGAGGTGTTGAATAGTTTGCAGAAGGTTCTACAACTTGAAATAGAAAATTAAAAAGAAACAAAAAGTAAACATAAATACAAAAGTATGTTTTTTAAATCAATTCCTAAAATAGATAAAGTTCTCATGAGCCTAATGATAGAAAAAAAAATGAGGAAAAAAAAGATGAAACTAGAAAAAGAAAGCAAAAGTAAGTTAAAATAAAAGGAAGTCCAAGAATTATAAAAGTAACTTACTTGCAATTTTAACCAAAATAATGGAAACTCAATAAAATGAAGAATTTTTAGTTTAAATATATGTTACCAAAATTTCCTTCAGAAGAAATGAAAAAGTGTAATATTTTAATTGTCATAGGAAATATGTGTAGGGGGATTAAAGTTAAACACTTAAAATACATGTTCACAGTTGAATTGATCTACCCTTTTCAAAACATATTTCAGTTCTCTAAATTGTTGAAGATGTATAACATGGAAAATTTTCCAATTCATTAGAAAAAGCTAAAATAACTATGATGATACCAATCGAGGATAAAAAGGAATTTAATTAAATTTAAATGCTAATTCTAATAAAAGCTCTTAATAAAAAAGAATAGATGCTAAATTATCCTATATAATAAAAGCCTAATATGCTATGTGTCTGGTCATCCATTTGGCTGTTCAACCAATCAAAGCATAATATGCTAATGATATGCTAAGGCCACTCAACTGTTCACTATGACATGCACTGACCACCAGGGGGCAGGCACTCCAACCCATAGGTTAGCTTGCTGCTGGGGTCTGGCCAATCAGGACTGAGTGAAATGGTCCAGACATGCCCTGGAGCCCTCCTGCAGTCCTTCCCCGGCTGGCCAATCTCCCGCATCACTCCCCAGCCCCAATTATCCACTGGTGGGGTCCCTCGGCCTGGCCTGCGCCCTCTTGCAATCCAGGACCCCTCAGGGGATGTCAGAGAGCTGGTTTCAGCCCAATCCCGCAGGCTAGGCCAAGGGACCTCACTGGTGCACGAATTTGTGCACCGGGCCTCTAGTTTTACTATAATAGACTATTTAACAAAACTGGACAGCAAATGCATATATATATATATATATATATATATAGAGAGAGAGAGAGAGAGAGAGAGAGAGAGAGAGAGAAGAGAGAGAGAGACAATTGATTTCAGAGAGAAAGGAAGAGGGAGAGAGAGATAGAAACATCAATAATGAGAGAGAATCATTGATTGGCTTCCTCCTGCACGTCCCCCACTGGGGATTGAGCCCACAACCCGGGCATGTGCCCTTGACTAGAATTGAACCTGGGAACCTTCAGTCCACAGGCCAATGCTCTATACACTGACCTAAACCAGCTAGGGCCAGCAAATATAATTTTAAATACAGAAGCCCTAATATAATTGTTTTGAAGCAATGATATTCTTTATCATTATTGTTATTTATATTTTTGTTGGAAGTTCTAGTAAATGGTATAAACAAAATAACTAGTGCAGATATTAGAAAAGAAGGGATAAAGCTATCTTTTTCTGCTGAAAATGTTATACCGTAAAGCTCAAAGTACTACTTTAAAAGTACTATCTACACTAATAAAAGAGAAACATGTAAATTGGTGTCACTCTGCTATGCCCACCAGCCAATCGGATGAGTATGCAAATTAACCCAACAAAGATGGCAGCTAATTTGCATATGTAGGCACCCAGCAGCCTGGGTCCCAGGAACATCATTGGCACCCAGGTCACTCTGAGGTAGGCCCCGTGTGGGCCCTGAGAAGCATGGGAAGGGCCTGAGCTAGGGGGCTCCTGGGCAGGGCCGAGCCTGCAATTAGAGCTGAGGGGGCCCCTGCCCAAGCCAAAAGCCCCGGCCAGAGGCTTTAGGCCTGGGCAGGGGTGGAGCTGGTGATCGGAGGGTGATGGGTGGCCCCTTCAAAGGCCTAAAGCTTCAGCAAAGACTTTAAGCCTGGGCAGGGGCTGAGCCAGCAATCAGTGTGAACTACAGAGGAAACACCTTTTCTGACCGCTCATTGGCTAAGCTCCCTGTATGCCACTGGTAATATTCTTAGTAATTTGGGTAATAAGAATCCAAGAAGGTGATCTAGGGTTTTTCCACCTCACTCCTGGAGAAAAAAACGAAGGTCCTCTGCTAGAGGGCTAAGAAATGTCATATTCTGCCCTAGCCGGTTTGGCTCAGTGGATAATGCCTCGGCCTGCTGACCGCAGGGTCTGGGTTCAATTCTGACCAAGGGCATGTTCCTAGGTTGCAGGCTCCTCCCTGGCCGGGGCCCAGGTCAGGGTTCATGCAGGAGGCAATCAATAAAAGTGTTCCTCTCACTTTGATGTTTCTCTCTGTCTGTCCCTTTCTCTTCCACACTCTTTGTAATACTTTAAGCAATTAAAAAAACAAACAAAACAAACAAACAAACAAAAAAAGAAATGTTATTTCCTGCCCTGACTGGTTTGGCTCAGTAGATGGAGCGTCGGCCTGCAGACTGAAGGGTCCCAGGTTCGATTCCGCTCAAGGGCATGTACCTCGGTTGTGGGCGCATCCCTGGTGGGGGGTGCAGGAGGCAGCTGATCAATGTTTCTCTCTCATTGATGTTTCTCTCTCTCCCTCTCCCTTCCACTCTGTAAAATATCAATAAAATATATTTAAGAAAAAAATCAATGGAAACATATCATCAGGATAGGATAGAAAAAAAAAATAAAGAAATGTCATAACCTATGAAAGACACATCTTGAAAATGCCTAAAGAAAGTTGTCATTTTTTCATGGTGAAGGGACTGGAGTCCGTGTTGATGAAAACACCTTGGTGGTTGTGGTGACTGGCAGTGGCTGCAGCAGCAGGGTGATGGGGGTGGTGCCTTCCCCTGATCAGCCCAGTCGCCTCACACAAAGGGAGGCCAGACTGCGGCTTAGGCCCGCTCCCCAAGTGTAGCAGGAAATGGGCTTAAGCCTTCAGTAGGACATCCCCTGAAAGCTCCCAGTATGTGAGAGGGGCCAGACTGGGCTGAGGACCCCCTCCCCCAGTGCACGAATTTTGTGCACCGGGCCCCTAGTAATTAATAATGAAGGTCTGTGTGGGTGTGTGGAGTCATTCCTTAATTTACATTATGGCAATAAACTTAGAAATGTAAGTGAAATAAAAAATTCCATTAAGAATCTAAGCAAAAAACTTGCATGTGTATTACATCGAAATCATAATTTAAAAGGCATATCATAAAATGAAGATAGCTAGAATAGTTTTTGAATACCTTACAGTATGCTTGTAGCCAATGGGGAGACACAATATTCTTCATGGCTCTTTATAAAAATGCAAAATAAGAAAAATATTAATTGTGGCAAAATCATTTATAAATTTAATGCAATCCCGTTTGTTGGATTTGGGAAAATAGCCTGAAATTTTAAATATGCAAATAAAACTCCTAATAGAACCTTATGAAAAATAGAAACAATATGGTGAAACTTCCCTTACAGAAACCAGATAGTGGAAAGGAGAAACAAAATAGAGCAGCATTATTTACATAACAATACATTTGCTGTGTATTGTTATGTAAATAATTTACACTAAATTGTAAAATATTTAATATATGTACATAGTTTGAAATTCACCAGGAAGAAAAATAGAATTGGATGTACATTTTACATCCTATCTAAAAATAAATTCCAGATAATTTTGTTCCTGGTGGAAATGGGGTCCTATCACGGAGCCACAAGAAAAGCACTTCTGGGGACTCATGAATGGGAGGTTGAGGTGTAATGGTAAGATTTATTAGAATAGAAATAAAAGACTGCCCCCCATGGTCCCAGTGTCTCTTCTCCATTGTTGAGGAAGTCCTGTCCTGTATCTTCAGCAAGCACAGAAGTAGGGTCATGGTTCAGAAATTCTGTGCCATTAATTCTTAGTCCAAGTTAGTCTCTGTCCCCAGTTAGCTAGCTTAGCCTCTGTTCCCAGCTGGGATCCAGAGGACACCGAGTTGGATGTGCAGGCCTGCAGCTTGGAGCCTATAGGGCTGCTGGGCCTGTATGGCTGCTATGGAGAGAAAACACATGAACAAACCTGCGTTACTGAGGGGGAAAGGGAGAAAGAGGAGAGAGAGAGACAGAGAGAGACAGAGAGAGACTGAGAGACCTTGCCTTTGTTGGGCTCTGATTATATTATCTTGGGCTGGGGAAGGACCAAGTGCTAATTCAAACTAACCAATTTTCCAATCCTTAGAAGGCTTGTGCCTGGTCCTTTCCCCAACCAATCCATTTCCTGGATCTTCTGGGGTTCTGTGTCTCCTATCCAATCCGATCCTTTGCCTAGGCTGGATTCTTTCCCTTTATGGTCCTGTCTTAATTCCTACTGAGCATGCCTCAAAATAGAAGCACCCCCTCTTGGCCATCTTAGCTTCCATTGCACATGCGCTCAGAAGATGAATTTCCCCTGCTCTTTTCATTTCTCCCTCGATAATCACAGCTAATGACCTAATGACCGATAAGGATTTTCCTGTCCTCTCTAGAGGAGCAGCAGCCCCTGGGGAGCCTGTGAATGCTGCAACTTCCTAGTGAAGCAGGCTTATTTTCCAATTCAGCTTCCTAGTTTATTATGTTTAATGTCTGATCCCTTTTGCTCCCTTCCTTTATTAATACTAACTAGCTATCTACGCTGATAGTTTAAGGCTTAAATTAGGGCGGTATTAGTTACTATATCGGGTAATGTACATCTAAGGAGGACCAGAGTCTAGGCTCTGCTCATTTCCCTGTTGGTGAGTTAGAGAAGGAAAGGCTGAGCCTTCACAAGGAGAAACACAGGCTTCCCAGAACTACCCTCACTTACCTTGGTGTGCTAACTCTCTACCAGCAACTTCTTTTTTCAGAGCTGATTGTTACACTCTGCATGGGCAGCATGGAGGGGTAAAGTGACTTTTAGAATGTAATCCACTAGTCTTGTTTAAAGAGAGAATTTGGAGGAAAATATGCCCTGGGCAGCTCTTCATCATCTTAGCAGGATTTAGAACTAATATCACCCTAAGTGCATCCAGTTCTCTACAGTGTTGATGCTGTTCTAGGTCTCACAATAACCATGGCAACAGACAGTGGCCCTCCCAGGTCAATGAGGAGGGGAGACAAAGATGCAGTTACCATCTCTTCCTCAACCCATTTCCCCCTGCTGGGTCTCTCTCCTCCAAATGAATGCACAAACTAGTCCCTGATGAGCTGTGGGTGCCCCACAGCTTGGTCACTGTTTTTTTAGCTTATTTATTGTTTGTTTTATACATCTCTTGAACCACACTTTCTCACTCTAGTTTTTGTTGTTGTTGTTGTTGTCCTACCTATGGTTTATTTTGCTTTTCTAAAACAGGAAAAAAAAATGCTTCTGATTGTGAGCATTCATTATTTCCTTAATAGGTATTAAGTCTACTGAATAATGGTCTGATTTGGGAATGTAGAAAATATCTTGGACATTCTCTTTTTAAAAAACACATGAATATGTAAAAGCCCTCAGTAAATTTTAATTATGGAGTGTGTTTGAATGCAAAATGTGATTTTGATGTTTTGCACAATAGCATAGTAGTAACCACATGTTATGATTTGAGATGGCTTTTGGTTTTACTTTTCTTGGTTTTTACATTTCTAGCATTTTCTGTTGGCTTGTCCCATGCTGATGTACTTCACTGTAGCTAGCTTTAGCTTTTTAATCTAAACTGCCCCATTGTACTTCCTGCTGATATTACTCTATAGTTAGAAATATCACGGAGGAGGAAAAATGGCGGAGGTATAAGCGGACGTGTCCTGTGCCTTGTCCTGGAGCAGATAAGGGTGAGCAGCTGAAACGGGTAACATTCAGCCCGAATAGGTAGAGGATTTTCAGCTGAGAGATTGTCTGCAGCTAGGAAAGACTGAGAACCCCCCAGGGAAAAAAAAGGACGGTTGGAGACTGCGGCTGAAGCCTCTCCTGGTGCGCCAGCTAAGCAGTGGAGACTGCGCCATCTTGGGTGATTGTTGCCGGCATCCAGAGACCAGCTACTAACCTGGAAACAAGGGATCTCAAGCAGCGTGACTGCGTGAACTCAGACGAGCACTGCTTCTTCTCACAGAAAGGTTGGACATCCCCTAAAGGTGCGGTTTGCAGTTCGGGTTGGAGGGAGGACCGAGCTCGCGCGAGCGGGGCGGAATCTGCGCCCCACAGAGTCCGCAGCCGCTGGGACCAGCGTGACCCGCGAGTGGGGAAGGGGCCCCACAGGGCTGCTGGCAGAAGGGAACGCGAAAAATGAGCCCATAGCTGGACTGGATGTAAAGGAGCAGCCTTGGACTTTGCCAATCTGCTGGCTGCTTGGTGCCAGGGGCGAGTGAGCGCGCGGAGACTGCGCGCGGAGACTGCGCGCAGACCTGGAAGGTGGAGGCTTGCGAATTCGCACAACTATCAGGCTCTTGTTACAGTTCCCCTTAGATCCGTGCATTTGATTATTAAACCCAGCGCATGGGATTCCCCAGTTGGGGTCATTCGCAGAGCCTGTAGGGGAAAGTTCTTTTTGGGGAGCCTGGGAAACAGCGGACAGTGGCAAGGAACCAGCTCTGGGCAGTGGTCTTTCCCGAATCAGTTTCAAATACCATAGAGGACAAAACCCTACTGATAGAGAGGACTTAGAGCTTCGGAGGTAAATCCAGACACACTGCCACCCAGAGGCAGAGCCACGAACTGTCTCTTTTGCGATCACAAATAAAGGCAGTCTGGTAAAAAAATACAACCTGCCTTAAATTCAGGTCTGTGGTTTACTGCACGGAGGGACAGTGTATCGCAGGGAAGTTCAACACTCCCCTGAATGCCTGGCAGGACTGAGGCGTGCCAAAAAGAAGAGTGGAAGATCTGAAGCACCTTCACTTCCGAATATTTTTATATATATATATTTTTAATTCTTTTTTCACCATTTCATTAAGAACCTATTTTATTTATTTTTTTTTTATTTTTTATTTTTTTCATCACCTGATTTTACCTTTTTAATTACTACATTTTTTAACCAGTATTATTGCTATCCTTTTACCATTTTTTCAAAGGTCATTTTATTTTTTATTATTTTTTTTTTCTTTATTTTATTTTGGGATTAGTGTTCTACACTCTATTTTCATCGTTCCTTTAGCATCATTTCTCTCTATCTCACATTTACCCTTAAGCCAAAACTCTCTTCCTCACTTTTCCCCTTTTGTTGTCCTGTTTCTCTTACCCTATTCCTGCTTTGGATTTTACCTATTCCTTCTTTCTACCCACTGTCTAAATTTCACCCTACTTATATATCTAATTTCCAATCCCTCGCTCTCCCCATACAAATAGCCTCTTCCCCACCTCTATTTCATTCTCTTAATTTTTTTGTTTTTGTTGTTGTTGTTTGTTTTTTTTTGGTCTTTTTGTGTTTTTTTTTTTTTTTTTCTCTCCCTTTTCCCAATCTCATTTCGGCACTCCTTTTTGTTTTTTATTTTTCTCTCTAATATTTTTCTCTTTTTTCTTCTTTATCCCCTAATTCTCTTTGCTCGGGGGGGGGGGGGGTCACCTTTATTTGGGGTTATTAAGACCGTGAATGCATTTAGTTCGGTGCCTTGTACGTTGTGCCTTGTTGTGTTGTATTTTGTGCCTTTGAATCAGCGCAACAGAGAGAGATCTACATAACCAAACACCTTGAGAAGAGAAATCATGGTGAAACAAAGAACCAACCCAAATATGAAAGAAAAACAGGCATCATCAGAAAAGGAAGTAAACGAAATAGAGGCAATGGAGGCAAGCAACCTGTCAGAGAAAGAATTCAGAGTAATGCTCATAAGGTGGATGAAAAGAATGGAAGACCAATTCAACAATATGTGTAGGAACCAAGAGGAAATGAAGAAGAACCAAGAGGAAATGAAGAGAAACCAAGAAGAAATGAAAAACGACATCACTGCCATAAAGAACTCAATAGAAAGCATCAACAGTAGACTAGAAGAAGCAGAGGACCGTATCAGCGAGCTAGAAGACAAGGTAGAAAAAAATACCCAAACAGAACAGCTTCTAGAAAAAAAAATTAAAAAGCAGGAAGAGAGCCTAAGAGAACTCTGGGACAATGCTAAACGAAACAACATCCGAATAATTGGGGTGCCAGAAGGAGAGGAAACGGAGCAAGGAATAGAAAACCTGTTTGAAAAAATAGTAACAGAAAATTTCCCTGATATAGGGAGGAAAAAACTCACACAAATCCAAGAAGCTCACAGAGTCCCAAACAAAATGAACCCGAAAAGACCGACACCAAGGCACATAATAATTAAATTGGCAAACACCAACGACAAAGCAAGAATCTTAAAAGCAGCCAGAGAGAGACAGAAAGTTACCTACAAAGGATCCCCCATCAGACTAGCGACCGATTTCTCAACAGAAACACATCAGGCAAGAAGGGAATGGAATGAAATATACAAAGTCATGCAAAGGAAGGGTCTGAATCCAAGAATACTATACCCAGCGAGGCTATCAATCAAAATTGAGGGTCAAATCAGGAGCTTCACAGACAAAAATGGTCTACGGGAGTTTATTACAACCAAACCAGCAATGCAAGAAATGCTAAAGGGTCTGCTGTAAATAGAAAAAACAGGAAACAAAGAAGGAACGCAGCGGTAAAGAACAAAAATGGCGACTAACAAGTTTCTATCAATAATAACTTTAAATGTAAATGGATTAAATTCCCCAGTCAAAAGGCATAGGGTAAATGAGTGGATAAGAAAACATGACCCATATATCTGCTGTCTACAGGAAACCCACCTCAGAAAAAAAGACGCACACAGACTGATGGTGAAGGGATGGAAAAAGGTTTTTCAGGCCAATGGAAGTGAAAAAAAAGCCGGGGTAGCAATACTTATATCTGACAAATTAGATCTCAAAGTGAAGGACATAAAAAGAGATCAAGAAGGCCACTTCATAATACTAAAGGGAGCAGTCCAACAAGAAGAAATAACTCTGGTAAATATATATGCACCCAATATAGGAGCACCCAAATACGTAAGAAATCTTCTGGAGAAGATCAAGGGAGAGATTGACAGCAATACAATCATAGTAGGGGACCTTAACACCCCATTATCGCCACTGGACAAATCCTCTAAACAGAAACTCAGCAAAGAAACATCAATTCTAAATGACTCACTAGATCAGATGGAATTAATTGACATCTTCAGAACATTTCACCCCAAAGCCACAGAATATACATTCTCCTCAGGTGCACATTTGTCATCTTCAAAGATAGACCATATATTGGGTCACAGACAAAGTCTCTTCAAATTCAAGAAAATTGAAATCATATCAAGTATCTTCTCAGACCACAAAGGCATAAAACTGGAAATCAACTACAACAAAAACAATCCAAAAAAATCAAACACATGGAGACTAAATAGCATGCTATTAAACAACGACTGGGTCACCAGTGAGATCAAAGAAGAAATAAAAAACATCATGGCAACAAATGACAATGAAAACACAACAATCCAAAACCTATGGGACACAGCAAAATCAGTCTTGAGAGGGAAGTTCATAGCTCTACAAGCCTACTGCAAGAAACAAGAAACAATGAGAATAAATGACCTAACTCTACAACTCGAAGAATTAGAAAGAGAGCAACAAAAAAAGCCCACTGTAAGCAGAAGGAAGGAAATAACAAAGATCAGAGCGGAGATAAACGACATAGAGACCAAAAAAACAATACAAAAGATCAACAAAACCAAGAGCTGGTTCTTTGAAAGGATAAACAAGATTGATACACCTCTAGCCAGGCTCACCAAGAAACAAAGAGAGAGGACCCAAATAAACAAAATCAGAAATGAAAGAGGAGAAATAACAACAGACCCCATAGAAATACAAAGGATTGTTAGAAAATACTATGAACAACTCTACTCCAACACACTAGACAACCTGGAGGAAATGGACATATTCCTAGATAAATACAACCTTCCAAAACTTAACCAGGAAGAATCTAAAAATCTCAATAGGCCAATAACTATGGAGGAAATCGAAGCAGTAATCAAAAAGCTTCCAGCAAACAAAAGCCCGGGGCCAGATGGCTTCACAGGGGAGTTTTACCAAACATTCAAGGAAGACCTAAAACCTATCCTCCTCAGACTATGTCGAAAGATCCAAGAGGAAGGAACACTTCCCAGCTCATTCTATGAAGCCAACATCACCCTAATCCCAAAACCAGATAAAGACAATACAATGAAAGAGAATTATAGGCCAATATCCCTCATGAACATAGATGCCAAAATCCTCAACAAAATCCTAGCAAATCGGATCCAGCAGTACATCAAAAAGATCATACACCATGACCAAGTAGGATTTATCCCAGGGATGCAAGGATGGTACAATATCCGCAAATCAATAAACGTGATACATCACATAAACAAATTGAGAGAAAAAAACCACATAGTCATATCAATTGATGCGGAAAAAGCATTTGACAAAATCCAACACCCTTTCTTGATAAAAACTCTCAGCAAGATAGGAATTGAGGGATCATACCTCAACATAATAAAAGCCATATATGACAAACCCACAGCCAACATCATAATCAATGGGCAAAAACTAAAACCATTCCCCCTAAAAACAGGAACAAGACAGGGATGCCCCCTCTCACCACTCCTGTTCAACATAGTACTGGAAGTACTAGCCATTGCGATCAGACACGAAGAAGAAATAAAAGGCATCCAGATTGGAAAAGAAGAAGTAAAACTGTCCTTATTTGCAGATGACATGATACTGTACCTACAGAACCCTAAAGACTCCATCAAAAAACTATTAGACTTAATAAATGAATTCGGCAATGTAGCAGGATACAAAATTAATGCTAAGAAATCCATGGCATTTCTTTACACCAATAGTGAACTTACAGAAAGTGAAACTACAGAAGCAATCCCATTTACCATTGCACCAAAAAAATTAAAATACCTAGGAATAAACTTAACTAAGGAGGTAAAAGACTTATATGCTGAAAACTATAGGACACTGAAAAAAGAGATAGAGGAAGACATAAACAGATGGAAGAATATACCGTGTTCATGGATTGGTAGAATCAACATCATCAAAATGTCCATACTACCCAAAGCAATTTATAGATTCAATGCAATCCCCATTAAATTACCAATGGCATATTTCACAAATCTAGAACAAACGTTCCAAAAATTCATCTGGAATAAAAAAAGACCCCGAATAGCTGCAGCAATCCTTAGAAAACACAAAGTAGGTGGGATCTCAATACCAGATATCAAACTGTATTACAAAGCCACTGTTCTTAAAACAGCTTGGTACTGGCACAAGAACAGACATATAGATCAATGGAATAGAATAGAGACCCCAGAAATTGACCCAATCCACTATGCCCAATTAATATTCGACAAAGGAGGCAAGAGCATACAATGGAGTCAAGACAGTCTTTTCAATAAATGGTGTTGGGAAAATTGGACAGATACATGCAAAAGGATGAAATTAGATCACCAACTCACACCATACACAAAAATAAACTCAAAATGGATAAAAGATTTAAACGTAAGACGGGAAACCATAAAAATACTAGAGGAATCCACAGGCAGCGAAATCGCAAACATATGCCGAAGAAATTTCTTCTCTGATAATGCTCCTAGGGCAATGGAAACTAAAGAGAAAATAAACAAATGGGACTACATCAAAATAAAAAGCTTTTGCACAGCAAAGGAAACCATCAAAAAAACAACAAGAAGACCCACTACATGGGAGAACATATTTACCAATGATACCACCGATAAGGGTTTAATTTCCAACATATACAGGGATCTCATGAAACTTAACAAAAGGAAGATAAACAATCCAATAAAAAAATGGGCAACGGACCTAGATAGACACTTTTCGAAAGAGGACATACAGAAGGCAGAAAGACATATGAAAACCTGCTCAAAGTCACTAATTATACGAGAGATGCAAATCAAAACGACAATGCGTTATCATCTCACACCTGTCAGAATGGCTATCATCAACAAATCAACAAACAACAAGTGTTGGAGAGGATGTGGAGAAAAAGGAACCCTTCTGCACTGCTGGTGGGAATGCAGACTGGTGCAGCCACTGTGGAGAACAGTATGGAGCTACCTCAGAAGACTAAAAATGGAACTCCCATTTGACCCTGTGATCCCACTCCTAGGAATATATCCCAAGAAACCAGAAACGCCAATTAGAAAGGATATATGCACCCCTATGTTCATAGCAGCACAATTCACCATAGCTAAGATTTGGAAACAGCCTAAGTGCCCATCAGCAGATGAGTGGATTAGAAAACTGTGGTACATATACACAATGGAATACTATGCTGCGGTAAAAAAAAAGGAACTCTTGCCTTTTGCAACAGCATGGATGGAACTGGAGAGCATTATGCTAAGTGAAATAAGCCAGTCAGAGAAAGATAAATACCACATGATCTCACTCATTTGTGGATTATAGAGAACAACATAGACTGATGAAAAAGGACAGACCCAAAGACTGAGAAACAGCGATCAGGCTATCAATCCCTAGAAGGAAAGTAGGGGAGGGCGGGGGTAAGGGGAAGAGATCAACAGAAGGACTTGTATACATGTATATAAGCCAAACCAATGGACATGGACAACGGGGGGATGGGAGCACGAGTTTGTGTGTGGGGGGGAGGTTGGGGGTTAAAGGGGGGGGATGAGGACACATTTGTAATTCCTTAACTAATAATAAAAAAAAAAAAAGAGAAAAAAAAAAAAAAAAAAAAAAAAAAAAAGAAATATCACATTAGCCATATAAACCATTGCAGTACTGGCCTTTGGCTACATCGGCTGTAAGGATGCCAGGTGCCTATTCGTTTGGCATTAATGTGTGATATAGTCCATTAGCCTCAAGTCTTTATGAGATCCTCTAAGGTTGGCTGAATGCTCCAAGCAGACTTTAAATAAAACAAATTTATTGACTTAGAGTAGAGCTTTATTTCCTGAATCATTTTTGTACTGCTCTTAAACATTTTTATTTGTTAATGCATTTATTCATTTTTACTCTTTACATGCTGTTGATTTTAGAATATTTTATTGTCTGTGAATATTATGTAGTATTCTTACTTGTAAAATCTCCTGTATTAAATTGAACTCATGCACACTAAATATTGTGTTTACTATTTTCCTTTAATGTAAAACTACATAGATTTAATAAATTATAGAAAATTTGATTATATGCAAAAAAAGAAGTGAAGTACAAATGTAATAATTGTCTACATTAATTAGCTAAAGTGATTTTAGGCAACATAGTTAGAGGAATAAATATGAAAGTTATAAATTGGTACACCAACCTAATATCTTGATTTTAAAATATTTAGTACTTAATAATTTGAGAAGGTGATGGGATTGGTGTTTGGTAATATAATTTCCCAAGCTTCTTTTTAAAAATGTTACATTAATGAGTCTCTAAAAACTTCATGTTTTCTGTAATTTTATTATACCTTGATGTAACTGTGTGTATATGTCATAGGTCACATATTTTCCATGCTCAAGAAGGAAATTTTATTTCTTCATAGATGGTGATTTAAAAAAAATTGAACACAAACTTTTACCATCTTTAAGATAATGGATACAGCCTAAATTACAGTCCAAACACCAGATCATCTAAAAGAGAAAATAATACCAAAACAACTTGGATTTATAGCAAAATTCAGAGACAGTGCCCTAAAAACTATTTCTGTATAAGTAGGGAAACATCCTATACCATCAGATTGCTCTCTAGAGCTCATGAATAATGAGGTGGAAACTTCCAGGAAACAGCATTTGTCAGGATTCTAAGCAAATGACTCACAGAAAACATCACATTCAGAATGGAAGAGTCCCATCTTGCATGGAGAAATACTGGAGAAATACTGGGAACAGGTCTGATATAAGGCACGTGTGAACACTATATCCTTGAAGGAGAATATAGGGGGCAACCTGGGTGGGGGGAGGGCTAGCAATCTGAATCTGTACCAGTAACCAGTATTCTACTGCACATCCTTGTTAGCCTGTAATTAATTCACTGCCCCTTCCTTAGGCAATAATTTGTTTCCCTAAATACTCCCAGTTTACAAGGACCACAAACCAAGAATTTAACACCCAGGCCAGGCCTTTAGCTGTAATCTTACTTCCCATTCTAACTAACTTAGGTAGGGCTGCAAAAGCCCGGAAGTTAGAAAACAAAGATTTTAGGAATACATATAAGGAGTAGTCTCATTGTATAAGACGTTCAGGCTTTGGATCTCCAAAGCCCCTGAGCCAGCAGCACTGCTTTGAATAAATATTTCTTTTTTTTCCCTGAATCTCTGAATACTCGTTGTGTATTTTCCAGTCATCTGGTAAATTCTGCAACATCCTAGGGTATTGAATAGGAGCTTGAGAGGGTGATAGACCTGAGGTGGCAATCTTAGGAAAGATTCATTCCGGGGAGTGGGTGGGGGTAACTTAGAAGAGCCAAAAACATTTGTGGCCAGGTGGCAAGGTGAAAAAAAGTGAATAAAAAGTGGAAACTAATGGTCCTACAGAAGCAATAGAAGTTTACAAAATAAGGAAAGTAACCACTCTTCTCTAAAAAGGTGGAAAGAGTTAATGAAATTGCACCATGCTATACTAAGAAATAAAGTCACTCTCAATATTATAAATCAAGTCAGCCACCCAGAACTGTTACTCCTGCCAACACAGAAGCACTGCTTATTGCTAGTCAGTTTCAAAATGAACAGAAAACAGCTAAAAATATCTCTACAAAACTTTTACAAGAAAAGAGAAAATTACATTACATTTCTGTGATAAAAATCTCTTCCTTATACACATAAAAGCAAGGTATAACAAAATGTCTCAACCATATCTTTAGAGGAGTATCTGCAGAAGTAAATACAAATCCATTGCATCTGAAATTAAATACAGGGAATCAGAAATTAGGAAGCTCTCAGATGAGAGCTGATAGAACACTATAAAAAAAGCAAGTAAAAATCATTGAGTAAATGATTACATTTCAGAGAACTGAAGGAAGAATTTTGGTAGAAATATTAAAGTGCATTATTCAAGCATAATAAAGTGCAATAAAGCACATATTAGCAAGCATGCATTGACAAACCAAAGTGAAATGAATATAAAATGAAATGAAATACATCAGAGACAAGATAATAATTGGAAGTGTGATGGAGGAAGAAGATAAGCCAAGAAGATCCAACATTCATATAATTAAAGTTTAGGAAAAATAAGAAAAATAAATGGAACAGAACTAATTGTTAAAACTATAATCCAAGAAAACTCCCCCAAATAAAAGAGAAATCAAATATGTGTATGGACAGGAACTATATACACCTGTGTAAGTTAATTCACAGCCATCAATTTCTAGGCATACCCAAGTAAATTAGTAGACTTCAACACTAAAGAAAAAAGTCCTCTAAAACTGAAAGCGAATTTGCCTGTAACCAGAATCCTTGATAGCAATATAGAATGAAGGGCAGGATGAGCAACATTTTCAGGAAGCTAAAGGAAAGAAAATGTAAGTCGGGCATTTAATACTCAAACAAGATATCAAAGCAATAAAAATAAAAACTTTTTTAAACATGTAAAATGTAGAGACTTTTGTATTCATGCATCATCATCATGAGTATAGAAGAGGATAACCTATATCAACAAAGGAATTGCTAGGAAAACATGGTAAAAGGATGATGGGTGAGCTATAAAATACATTTAAATGTAGACCTAAAAATAAATAGGGAGATAGCAGATGGAAAGTTATATTGAATCTTATATGTTCCAACAAAATATGTACTGAAAAAGATTAGAGAGAAAGGCAAATGGAGATGAAACAAAAGAGCTTCATTGACTACCCCACAGTTGAAAATAATTAATTTAAAGCTCAAAAAAAAAAAAGAAGAGAAAAAAAATGACCAGTGGACATTATAAAAGGCATAAAAAGTATAAAAACAACATAATTAAGAAGGTTTAAAAGAACAAAAGTGCGGGCAAATGTATATTAGGAAATGCAAATTATAAAATAAGCAGTGTTTATGATTCTGATGTCAGACAAGGTAGAATTTGGGACCTAGAGTTACACATAACCTATGATATGTCTTTTGTTGCTGTCTGTGTTCAATTTGAGCAACCAAAGTTTCATTAATAAATAGAGGCTCAAGCAAATACTCATTGATATATAGAACAAATAGGGAAAGAAGTAAGTTATTCACACTCTTATTCTCAAACTAAAAGAGAAACAAATTACATTGTTTAGTGGGACGAGAAAGGATAAGGGGAGTTTAGAAATAAAATTCTGAGGACAGTTGATTAAATAAAATCTCCTCAATTTAAACCCTTTCCCCTTATACTTACTTTTGAGAATGAGAGAACAGTTAATCTCTTGGTAAAATTAATTTTCCTTATGACATAGCAATTTTACACTGTATTTGATATGGCCTTAGGTTTAATATATTTATTTTGGTACATATTCCAACGTTTTCATATTAGCGTTAAGTTTAAAATCACTTAAAAATGTAGTTCATCCAATTTTTTAAAATAAGTCTTATTGATGGAAGTATTACATACGTCCCTTTTTTCCCCATTGCCCTCTCCCAACCCCCAGCAAATTTTAAGAAGTATTCTTTCAGCCACATATTTTAATTTAACATATTCCCATTTTCTTGAAGATTTTCATACTTCCTTTTCTTCACTTGATTCATCCGGTTTCAATGGTAAAAACACCCAATTGGGAGTGAGGGGATGGAGCTGCCTGTTCTGGCTCTGAAGCTGATTGACTATGACTTGACAAAGGCATTTCATTTATCTTGCCTTGCTTCTATCAGACAGAATTTGAAGGAGAAAATGTATGAGTATGTTTGTGAAATTTTGGAATCTCAATATAAAAGAATTCAGTGATTTCAAAAGAATTTAATTATGATTTAAAGTAAATTATTTAAACAATCTCTTAAAACTGGCTACATATAAGTATTTGAATAAAATTTAAGAAAAGCATTATTGTTGATTTTTATATATATTTTGTAGTTTCTTCATACTCTAACATTGCAACTGATCCAGAAAAGAAACTCTAAAAATGTTTTGGGAATGAGAGAATTTGTTTATGATTACATCTTTTTATAAAAGGCAATATTTAGAACAATGAATAAACAGTTGCATTGATAAAATAAGTGATGTAAAATATGTATTTTATCTAATGTAATGATTGAGCTATAAAAATGTATTGGGCTTTTTATCTTACAGTTTTAATTTGTTGGAATAATAAAAATAAATCCATACATTTTTGCTTTAGGAATTACTGAAAGGAAACTTTCTACCATTTAATTGCATCTTTCAAAGGACTATAATCTCTTAATCACCATGAGCTTCTCTTTTATCTTAGTAATTGGTATTCGTGCATATTGCATTTATATTAAACTTTTCATGTCAGAAAGTAAGGCTGGCTGCTGAATTAGAGACTTTTCAAAAATAAAGCTTCTGCTCTTCTAATTTATGATGTATGAATCACATTGAATATCCCATCAAATATCTCCCTTTCTGGGGTTAATCTATATGTTAATGGTTTCTCTATTTTTTGTGATAACTTGGCCTTTTCATTTATTTAGAACATTATACTTGAGCAGTTTAGATTGTTTAAAAAGAAAATCTGCCAGTCAGTGAAGAGGACAGCATAGTCTTTGATGACAGGAAAATTACATTCTGAAAAACTTATGTTTAAATGCTATTAATATATTCAAATTAGGTTATAAAACTCCCTTGAAAGGATGCTTTCTGTAATAAAAATACTTCTTATAGAAACTGCAAACAGATCATGATAAGGGCATAAGGAAAGAGTGGGTACTTTTATAAGAGTGTAGAACAGGAATGCTATAGGGTCTGAGGTATTTTAACATTCAAAGATGGAAATAAACTCAGAGATTTTACAGTAAGTAATAGGTCAAGCTAGATGATTGTATGGTATACACAATTCTATGTCCAGAATACTAAAGCTTCAGATTTTCCAAAATCCCCTCAAGCAGGACAAATACAAAGAGAATATGTACGAAATGAGGTGGAAAAGAGCTGCTGGGCCATTAGAGAGAATCCTCTCTTTCTAGAAGCTTGTAACAAAGGCACAGACACTAAGAAAATGAGGCATAAGAAAGTGAACTGAGTCACAGGGTATTTTTAGTAATCTAATAATAAAAGCATGATAGCTTTTTACCTTAGAGATACGGAGCATAGACTATAAAATAGAAGACTTGAGTTTAATGGCTTCATTGGCCATGATCTCTAGGTTGAGCTAGTTTCACACTTCTTGTGTCTCAGCTTTCTTTTCAGGAAAATGTTGCTTGTCTACTGGGTGGTGTGAGCCTTGGAGATACTTTTAAATGATTGCTAAGAAAGAAATAACATTTCAGCTCTTTTCTCTCACCTTGGAGCAGCAATTTTCAACCTTTTTCATCTCATGGCACACATAACTAATTACTAAAACTCTGTGGCACACCAAAAAAATAATTTTTTTGACAATCTGACAAAAATGGGCATGCTTTTGATTTATTCATACAACAGCTATTGTTGGTGTTGATGGTTATTCTTTTATTGGACAATCTAAAGGAAAGAGACCAATGACCCTGACTAAACAGTCAGGTATTGCATGTTTTAAAAAATTATTGTGGCACACTAGTTGAAAATTGTTGCCTTGGTGCCCCTTAGGACTCTGCCTCCTATGTCTCATCCTCAATGCAACCCCTGAGTGTTGGCCACTTCATCCATTCAGCCAGTTAATACAGGGATCCAATGCATTTCTCTTTGTCAGATTCATCCCTTCTCACTACAGCAGGCAGCATAATAAGTCCATTTACTCTCACTTAACGTCCACAAGGCAAACAGATTTCTGCCTATCTAAGAGACAGAACCCTAAAGCCCTCCCAGACAGACTATACTGCACAGGCAAGTGAATGTAGGCACTGAGGTGCAGGATTCGAACAGGATGGCACTTTAGATAAGGGATGGGTGGAGGGCATAACATATGGAGAATTCTCAGCAGCCCCTCATCCCTCACTCTCTCTTCCTCCTTAGCCCAAAGCTCTGAGAGAAAAGATCTGTTCATACTCATCTCACCATCTTACTTTCCTGCCTCTCATTGTGTTTATTACAAATTTTCGTTAAGATAAGGAGCAGTTACTATTTTACTGCCCCGAGTCGTAACACTGATAATAGCTCATAGTGACCTGGGTAATGTATGTGACATGAGTTTACTCTTTGCATAGAGAAAAACGCTTTAAGCTGGATTCTCAAAACCTTTAAGGCAAGTGTTTGAGATTTTTCTCTCAATAATTCTAGTAATCTTAGCCTTGCATTTCAGAAACCACTATTACCTGTATGTGTTCAGCTCACATTATGCTTGAAATCTTTTTCCAAGAGCTAGACACTTTAGGTTCACAGGGTAAAGAGGGCAGGGAATCACAAAAAAATAACACAGGTTTTCAAAATCACATTCACTTTTATCTCCCCATTCCCTTAATAATGAAAAATCTTGACTATTCCCACATTATCTCATTAAAGTAAGGTTGGAATGAATAGCCTTGTTCAGTCTTCTGTGTAAATGTGATCAGTTCTTTAAGGCAGTGAGTAATGCAATGGCAGGATCTGAGTGTATTCAACATTGTTATCTCTGTAGATAAATTGCCTTCTAAAATGTCTTACTAATCTACACTCCAGCAAGCAACCTCAGAATATAATTTTCCTCATGCCTTCACCAACAGTTGGCATTAGCAAACAACAGAAACATGCCTTTTATTATGAACATCTTATCTCATTGATATATTTTATGCTTTAACCGGTAAGAATGTTTTTTGATGCAAGCAGTAAACATTAACGCTATTCAGTTAAATAATAGGAAATGTACCCATAATGAGAAGTTTCGAAAACACTGTATCTCCAAGTGTGACATGAGCAAGGCTCCAAGTCCACTGCTCCGCACTTCCTTACGTTTGCTTTGCTCCCTGTGTTTGCTTTGTCCTCAGGCTAGATCTCATTCTGGTCATTTAATGGCATCAGCAAGTTCAGTTCTTGCATCTAGAGACAACAGTGTCCACAGGCATGAAAGAAGCCATTTCTTCCTCATGTACTTAAAAGCCAAAAAAAAAAAAAAAAAAAAGGATGGAAAACAATTCCCACAGGTCACTCTGTGCCCTGACTGCTTCTCAATGAATATTAGCAAAAATCGCCTAATGTGTAAACCAGTCACCAGTGAGAAATTAGTTTATACTATGTAGATTATAAGGTTGGATTCTACCCAAGAGGAGGAACCAGATTCTTTGAACAGGAGAGTGGCTGGCCTTTCTTGAAGTGCCTGGCCATGAGGAAGACAGAGGAATGTAGACTAATGAGAAATTCTGTTCTGGAAAAATTCCAAGGACGCTGGATGAATGACATCTAGGCAGACACAGTTTCTGTTATCTTTTTGCAAGAAAAAAGAGAAAAGTAACCATCCCTACTAAAGATATCCCAAATGAAGAATAAAGTATATTTAAATAAAAATATTATAACAAGTATATAAAGAGAATGAAATATACCTCAGGGTAAAATCCATGGGATTTCCTGAGACACAGCTTCAATTTATAAAATATTAGAGTGCTTTTAACTACAAAGTTATGTGATCACTAATATATTTTATGAAAATATATAAGCACACACAGATGACTAATTTTAATGTTTCAAAATATGAACAAAGATAGGACTTAAATATATCTTCTTCACAAGTCAATCGCTAAACAAAATATTTCAGTAAGATAGGAAAATTAGCACAGCGACATTGTAGGGATCAGTGTCTGGCCTCTGGTGAAATGACTTTCTCAGTGAGGTTAATCCTGTTCTTTTTACCACTGAAACTGTAAATGTATTTGAAGGCTGGCAAAATATCGAGCTCATATTTTAAATGCAGATACTATAAATAAATATTCAAGTAAACAGGTAATAAACTGGTGATAAGTTCTAAGGAGAGGGTCTGGAGCATGCAGAAGGGTTTAGGACAGTGATGGCGAACCTATGACACGCGTGTCAGAGGTGACACGTGAACTCATTTTTTTGGTTGATTTTTCTTTGTTCAATGGCATTTAAATATATAAAATAATATCAAAAATATGTCTTTGTTTTACTATGGTTGCAAAGATCAAATATTTCTATATGTGACACGGCACCAGAATTAAGTTAGGGTTTTTCAAAATGCTGGCACGCCGAGCTCAAAAGGTTCGCCATCACTGGTTAAGGATGTGCCTGGATATGATGCAGCTTATTATTCTACATATGGTGATTGGTTAAGGCCTGCCTTAGAAGGTAACATTGGATCAGACACCGGTGAGGAGTAAGGGAAGGAGTCATACAGACACCAGGGCATTTTACAATCCAGGTAGACAGAGAAGTATAAAAAATTAGAAAAACAATTCAGTGACATTTTCTAGATAAGATAGAAAAGAGACTGGCACAATGGTAAAACTGTTCACTTTGCAAATGTTATTTTTACTTTTTTCCTAAATTTTTCATAGTCAAGACCTAGTTGAGGAAGCATGAAATAACACATAAAAATTTCACTACATATTGAAACTCTCAGCTACATTCATATTCTATTTCACCAAGGATATTATAAGCAAAGGAAAAATAATGACTACATCTGGATACATATTTTTATTAAACAAGGCTTCTTTTTATATTATGATCACCAACTCTAGCACTTCTTAGGCACATCTTCAGGCTTACTACAAATGCTACCATTCATTTTCAGTGACAGGTTCTGAACATTTCTATGAAGAGCTATGGCTAAAAATGTGTCACAGCTTGTAAAATATCTCTAGGGGAAAGACATAGTGTGTCTGTCATAATTGAGTCAGTAGAAACAGAGATCCTACAATGGGCAGAGGCAATTATCCAAGTTCTGGTATGTAACTCAGTTTCCTTAGAATTATTCAAAAGGTTGATTCAGTAAGATAATGTATGTAACACTTTTAAAATATAGCATATGCTTAATGAATAGTTACTATTTTGATTGTGATATCTATTATTCGATTCCATGTTCCAAATGTATTTTTGAGATTACTGTTTTGTTTCCCCTCCACTTGTATAGGCTTAAATTCTAGTGTACTTGAAGGTGTCGAATATGTACCCACTCTTGGAAATGGAGTGTGTGTTTGTGTGTGTGTGTTTGTGTGTGTATGTGTGTGTCTCCTTATCCTATATAATAAAAGCCTAATATTCTAAGTGTCTGGTTGTCCAGTGACCGGTTGACTGTTCAACCAATCAAAGTGTAATATGCTAATGATATGCTAAGGCCTCTCAACCTCTCGCTATGACTTGCACTGACCACCAGAGGGCAGACAGTTGACTGGTCAACCAGTCACTATGATGTGCGCTGATCAGTAGGGGCCGATGCTCTGACCAGTAGGTTAGCTTGCTGCTGGGGTCCAGATGATCAGGGCTGAGTGAGATGAGCCAGACACACCCTGGAGCCCTCTGTGGTCCCTCCCCAGCTGGCCAACCTCCCAGCCTCAATTGTGCACTGGTGGGGTCCCTTGGCCTGGCCTGCACCCTCTTGCAATCTGGGACCCCATGGGGGATGTCGAAGAGCTGGCTTCAGCCCGATCCCACAGGCCACTCCCCTTGGGAGGGTGCCTGATGCAGGGCTCACCCAGAGGGGCCCCATCTATGCACAAATTTGTGCACTGGGCCTCTAGTAGATACATAAATGCTATTCTGCTCTAGCTCTTATAATAGAGTCTGAGTCCATTCTATGGTTTACTGACAGCTTTAAAGCTCAATCCTTCCCCTTTCCTTTTGCTCCACAGCTGAAGAAACTAATAAGAAAGCATGGGTGATCTCTCCTTTGGTGGGAAGTGGAAGTTCAAATCATGACGTGTCTTCCCATGTATGGAAACACTCACTTTAGCCCACATCCTAACCACAATAAAAACTCTAACTAGTCTCCCTCTCTGCTCTCTTAAACCACATTTTTTACCATTTTAGGAGCAGCCTTCTCTTTTCAGAAAATCTCATGAGTGTGGCATCATCAGTTTTGACCTTGCAACCAAATGTTGAATGGAGATCCATCCTATTACCGTAGAGTACCCAAAACACATCTCTTTCTGTTTCTTCCTTGTCCCTGTCATTTATAATGTTACTGTTTTGTAACAGATATCCTATATAATAAAGAGCTAATATGCTAATTAAACCAAACAGTCAGACGCCCTGCCATACAAACTTCTGGATAAAGCCGGGGCTGCGAGGGGCTGTGAGGGCTGGCCAAGGCTGCCAGGGCCAAGCCCCTTTCACAGATTTTGTGCATTGGGCCTCTAGTATATATATAAAAGTATATGTATATTACAAAACAAAATATATTTTGTAATATGTATGTACATATGTAAATATATATGTAGATATAGATATACATATACACACACAGAGACACAAGGTGGGCAAAAGTAGGTTTGTAGTTGGAGTATGCAACACAGTCTATTTTATATTATTATTTATTAATTACTGTATTATTTATTTGTATCACAATGTAAACCTACTTTTGCCCAGCCTGTATATTTAAAGAGACACACACAGGTATATCTACATTGAGGTAGTGCTTCCTGCTGTATAGTATTGATACTTAACTTATCTATGTCCATATTGGTTCACACTGGGTTGCCATGCATTCTCTACCTTTACAAAGGTAATTGGGGTAAAAATTTTTAATATTTATTTTCATGAACCTAAATAATCCTATTTTGGGATATGTACCCAGATCTGGTATTGCATGTGCATATCCTCCATGCATTTTTAATTTTTTGTTCCTTTTATTCCTATGATAATAATGCAATATTGAATTATATGTGACTTATGATTTGTACCCTACTTATCATACTCTGGCAAATCTTCCCATTTTCTACTAGCTTATTGATGGTGTGGAAAAAGTCATGTTACATTTGACTAAATGTTACTATAATATCTCAAACACTTGAGTAGCTTGTGGATTGTGTTAGGTTTTTCATAGTGATGGCCATAGCTTCTTCTATTCCCTTCCAATTCTCTTTTTTCTCTAAGGCCTTAGAGTTTTGGGCAAGTATTGCTTTAAGCAATAGCAGTGAGCTCACATATCCATGCCTTTTCCTGATCTTAAGGTGAATATGTCTCCAGTTTTTTCATTAAGTTTGTTTACCGAATATTTTAGGGAGGAGCCATTATTAACCTATAAATAAACTTTTATCTTCCAAATTATCTTGTGTGTGTGTGTGTTTTTTTCTTCTCACAGGTAATGTAGAGTATTATGAAATTTCTCTGTAAATTAATTTCTTAACATTTTAACTATAAATTCCTCTCTTGTGAGACAGGTTCTTGTGTGTCATATTCCTAAAATTCAATCACCCATAAATCAAGTTTCAACAGTCCATTGGGTTCAGTAAAAATGAGTAGATATATTTTAACCACTTTAAGTACAACAGGTAAACCTAGATTGCCTCAGTATATACACTGAGTGGCCAGATTATTATGACCACCTGACGTTTGTAGACAAATAAGCTATAATTTCGCGCTGAAGTTGCTGGAGGGCCAGACCATTATAAATAGGGATGCAGGTTGTTTACCACGACGGTAGACGTGATTTTTTTCTGAAGATATAGATAAACAATGCGATTTAACAGCCTTTGAATGTGGGATATAGTTGAACGTGAGTGGCCAGATTATTATGACCACCCCATCAGTACTTCATTGGGCAATCTTTTGCCTTCGATACTGCGGCGATTCTTCTTGACATTTACTCCACGAGATGTTGAAAGGTGATGCAAAGAATCTGACACCATGCCTGATGAATAGCACTGTCCAGTTCTGTGAGATTTAATGGTTGCAGAACCAGCTGCCTGATGGCTCTTTTAACTTCGTCCCACAAATGCTCAATTGGATTGAGATCTGGTGATTGTGGGGGCCACCTAAGCAAGGTAAGGTCTCCCTCATGTTCTTGAAACCACTCCTGCACAATACGAGCACCGTGGCATGGCACATTGTCTTGTTAGAAGAAGCCATCTCCATTGGGATACACCACCAACATGATAGGATGAACTTGATCAGCAACGATACTTAGTATGTTGTGCTATTCAGACATTGTTCCACACGAATTAAAAGGCCCAAATCATGCCAGGAAAACACGCTCCAAACCATAACACTGCCCCCACCAGCTTGAAGGGTTGTACTCATGCATATGGGGTGCATGCTTTCATGCTGTTTCCGCCAAATTCTGACTCTGCCATCTGCATGATGCAACTGGAAACGTGATTCATTGGACCACATGACTTTTTTCTAATGTTCGACTATCCAATCCTTGTGTTCCTGTGCGAATTGGAGACATTGTTATATTGGTAACTGTAGACAGCAAAGGTGTTCGAACAGGCCTTTAGCTTCCATATCCCATACGATGCATTGTACAGCTAATTTGCCTACATACAAATAATAATAATTGGTGGTCATGATAATAAGTTGTCATAATAATCTGGCCACTCAGGGCATATAGTTGGATACTTCTTTTTGACTGAACCAATAAAAAATTGTTCTAAAACTAAAGATGATACTGCATTCTTTATGTAAAGCTAAGACAAAAAATGACTGTTCAGATAACTACATTTTGCTGATTTACCAACCCTTGTTTTTATCCATGTATAAACTTTTTTTTAAAAAAATCACTTGATAAAAAACATGTCTTTGGTCTTAAAAATTATATTTACCTGCAAATGTTCTTATAAATGTACATTTAAAGGGCCTAATAAGACTGCTACTAAATGTCAATTGCAAATGTTCTTTGTAAATGTCAATTTGTGAAGTTCATAAAAATAGCTTTGAAATGTTCTTGCAAATATCCCTATGATTTGGATTTACTGATAAGGAGAATGAAAATGTTAGAATTATATCTTATATTTTTATCAAATCCAAAATAATTATAAGCCCTACTATAAAACAAGCTCAGTGCTATATGATATAGATAATTTATGTGTTTGTGTGTGTGCTCAGAAGTGATTTCATAATAAATAAAATTCAAAATAATATAATCATGTACAATAAAAGTAAAATGAAACTGAAGAAGAGAAATATACATGTAAATTTGAGAAAAAGACCTAGTTCAGCTGAATGTTCAAAACTATGAAAAAATTAAAGCACTCAATGAAATGTTGCAGTAAATGTGGATAATTTTTATGCATTAATACTTCATTGATTCAAGAATCTTAAAGGCTTGTTAATGTATTTAGTTATTTTTATTACAATAACAAGTTATTTTAATTGTTAGTTATTTTGTTTAATTGTTAGGAAGACATAGAAAATCTCTCCTTTTCCTCTCTGTTTAAACTATCCACTTATTTAATTCCTAATTGAATAAAATCAAATATTCAATACAACAGCTTCATAGTCTTCATCATGTTTTCTTTTTCTTTGGTTCTTAAATGTAATAGAATCATGACAAAAATAATGTTGTTAACAGCTCCCCTTGTATTGACCTATCCTATATAATAAAAGGCTAATATACAAATTGTCCCCTCAGGAGTTTGACCGGGAGTTTGATCGCTCGCTATGACATGTGCTGACCACCAGGGGGTGGTACAGAACATGGCAGGCAACCAGAGACATCAGTGGGGCCCTGAGGGAGCAAGGGAAGGAGGAGATGGGGAGGCCAGGAGGCAAGGGAACTGTGCGGGTGGTGAGGGAAGAACGAGGCAGGGAGGTAGGGAACCTGATTGGCCCTGATCACCAACCAGGCCTAGGGACCCTACCCTGTGCATGAATTTCATGCACTGGGCCTCTAGTATTATATAAGATCTTTTATAATTATAACAGATGTCTTTCCTGGTGGACTTGTGTTGCTCTAGTTGTCCTCTTTGATTTATTTTTCAGATTTATAATGCATTAATCTTTGGCCAATATAGCAACAATGGCAGTAAAAACACCAATACCCCTAGTCATTGCCTTCACACTGTATATTTCTAGGATAAGAATATAAGACAACCATGGAAGAGGGGTGATCCAACACTTTCACAAAAACAGTGGATGGAGAAACACTTTTGCCACTAACTTTTAAATAATAATATCTGTAGTTATGGAAATGTTATCATCACCAAAAACAGTAAAAATTAAAAAAAAAAAAGAGAAACAGAATTTGTTCTACATTTTTTGGCAGTTCTTTTTACTTCTTATATTTTAATGTATCATATGATCTATAGATTTAATAATGTGATATGAATGCTTTTAAGCAGAGCCTTTTAGACATTATAACAAAGTTAGCAAGGTCACATAATCATCCATAAAGTTTCTAGAGTATTGCAGCATTAATTGCTTTGGTAGATTTAAAAATAAAGTGATTTGTTTTGCTCTCCAATTTCCTACCTATATGCAGCTCATATTAGTAGGTGTGGGCATACTGTCCTCTAATGAAAATTTTCAAGCCATCTTTATTACCAAGTCAGTAAAACAAAGTGTTGAAATGCAGATTGCATTGATTTGCTCCAAGTTATTGCAAGGTAAGAGGAAACAGTTATCTTAGGGTAAATCAATATAATCTACATTAAAGTACATTGTCTCTTAGAGTGCCAGGAAATATTCAGTGATCTTCACCATAAAAGGGGCCATTGTGACCACCTTATGTTGTCAGTCCTTAAATTTATGTCCCTAGCACTTCAAGGTAAGCAAGAGTTGTAAACTTTTTCACAACCTAAATTTAGTGTCCACTGAGTTTCCCCTTAGTGCTTCTAGTTTCTGATCAGGTAGGGAATCAGGGTCTGATTAATCTGTCATAAATAAATATGACTATCCAGACTCTAAATATATCCTCAAAGTATAAATGTCTTGATGTCATTAATATCCAAAAACTTATTTTCATGATCATTTCTTTATTATAAAACTAGAGGCCTAGTGCACAAAAATTCATGTACTCGGGGGTGTCTCTCAGCCCAGCCTGTGCCCTCTCGCAGTCTGGGACCCCGTGGGGGATGTCCGACTGATTGCTTAGGCCTGTTCCAATGTGGAAGTGCATTGAGCATCTGCCCCCTGGTGATCAGTGTGCATCATAGTGACCGGTCATTCTCGGTCATTCCACCATTAGGGTCAATTTGCAGATTACCCATATAGGATTATGGTTTTATTAAATATTAACATCTAAAAAATAAATATGTGGTTTTACTCTGATAGTCTCTCCAAGAAGTCTCTACAAGTGGTGGAGGTGAACCTCAACTTTCCTGAAGTGATCCAAAGGAACTTCACTTTTAATAATTTCCCATGCAATATTAATTTATTTATATGAACAAAACTAAACTCTGTAAATGGTGTTGCTAAGAAAAAAATAAAACAGCAAATGGATTATTTGACATATAAATATATCAGCAGGGAATAAAATATAGGAAGCATAGGACAACTTTTAATATTTTTATTATGATATAAGAATTTATGCATTTTTCAATTTATAGAACCTTTCAATGTTCTCAATAATAAAGGGAAAACTATATTTCCCATCACAGAAGATGATGTTGAGTTTCAAAGAGGGAGGTGTGGGAAAGCAGTGGTCTATGAGATCATGCCCATTATTGCTTGATTGACAAGGCACTTTTGTCTGACTGTCATGAGAATAGAAGTGAGAAGAAGAATTCTAAGCCTTTGAGAGTATTTGAAACATTCTAAAAATATGGTGTTATAAATCCATAAACAAAGATATTTTTATAATTACAAATTTGGATAATTCAAAAAGTGCCTCTGTCTTGGATTTACTTTCAATTTATGTTATTATAACTCAAATATGCATGCAAAATTGCTTGACAATAAAATTAAGTGTTCCTGATATGTATGTTTTTAAACTTGTCATGTTTTCTCCATTTTACTTGTTGTAAAGCTATTTATTAGCTCTCTACTTAAGAGCCATTCTCCTTTTCTAATAGTCGCATAGTACCTTCATTTTGAGAAAGAGATTTCACAATGCTCTGGGAAGTTGGGCCCATCCCCAAGATCTGACAATAAATTCAATCATAGTAACCCCATTTCCTTTTGTAATGATTGACTTAAGTATATGGGGGCCATCATTAAATTCTGATCAGTGAAATGTATTCTAATATCTGATGGAAGGATTTAGGGAAAACATTGCCTTCTTATTAAAAGAGAAGAATATTAAAGAGAAATTGCTTATCTCAACTTTGACAAAAAGAATTTGATAAAGTGATGCCTGCAGTGGGTGCATCTATCTTGTGACCAGATGTGTAGGGAAAAAATGTGCTACCTATGGAAGTAGAAAGATATGTCTCCAATATTAAAACAGAAAGAAAAACAAAATTAAAATCATTCCTAGGTTCTAAGTACCCTTCCAGGCTTCATTATGACAATCATGTGAGGTTTTAGACTGTTTGTACACTGTTCTTTGCACTTTCTCCGTCTTTAGTGTAGTCTCTCTTCTTCAACAGTCCCCTCATGTGAAAGGACATCATTTCCTCCATGGGAAAATCCCAGTGGACCCTTTACTCTTATCCTTTTACTTGTCTGGCTAACAACATCCCAGATAGATAAAACCCTCCTTTTGAAATACTTCCTCTCTCTGTTCATGTAACCCATACATCTCTGATTTTCCTTGTTAGATTTGCCTATTCGTTGTAAATCCCCTTTCTCCTTAACTATTCCTGTAAATGCTTTCTTACTAGAGCATCTCCCCCCTCCTTTCCTCTGTCAGACTCTCTCCCTAAATGATTTCATCTATTTCTATGACTTATGTGTGATTTTTTAATGACTCTCTAGTTCTTATTCCAGACCAGAGCTCTCCACTGAGCTCATAATAAATATGCTTAACTATCTTCTTAACATCTCCACTTGCTTGTTTCATAGTCAGGACATTAGAAACTATCATTTTTCCTGACATGATTTTTTACTGGTGTATTTTCTGCCTGCTTATTATAACATATAGTAGCACAAAGTTAGAAAACTGTTCTGTGGAACACAGTTTTGCTTATGTAATGCTCAACTTGGAATGGCTCTTTCTTCTAATGAAAGTTAGGGTGGCCATAGCCCTATGGCAGCAGCATGCCCTAGAGCTCAGACAAGGAAGCTACGCATCTCTAAGTGAATGTAAATACATAGGGAGAACAACAGCTGTTGATACTTTGCAGAACAATTATAGCAGTGGAGCTCATTTTACATTTAAAAATTTTGAAAATGAATGTAGTATCGAGATCAGGAGTTGAACCTCTAGAAATGTAGCCAGTAATTATTTCTAACTGAAACTAGACACTGACCTGATAGGATACACAGAGGCTGACTGTACTCAGCAGTTAGGGTACCTGCCACCATAGAAGAGAAAGATTTTTGTGAGCTGTGCTTTATTTCCCCACCTCTAATGCATGTTAGTGTGAGCACAAAAGACAACCTTGGGGTAATAGAGAAACAGGATTGATGACTGAAGCGGAGAAAAGAATCTAAACACAAGAAGATGCACATGTTAAAAAATTTTACAAATCCCTTCTTAATGAGAAATGTATGATATATCACAAATGTCCATGATGAACTTCAGTGACTGAAAGAATTGCATGTTATGCTATTCCAAGTTTCAGATTTAGTCATTCTCAATTATTTTGTTGTCTACACAGTCCAGGCCTGAAGAGCTCACATGAAAAATTGAATAAAAATCTAATGCTCCTGGCAACAGACCTGCAAAATTACACTCTGAACAAAGCATGGGTGCTCGTGATTAAATTACAGAAATGGTTAATTTCTAGTTTCCTAGCAAAGAGCTACAGTTTTTTAAGTTGATAAAACTGTGTGTTTCTAGAAAAAAAACAAGAGCAGAAGAGACAATGTATGGTATTATTTTAGAGACTCCAATGTAATTTATTTATTTATACTTTTATTTTTCATTAATGAAGCTGACCCTGGCTATACCTTATAGTAAGTTTAACTTTTCAAAGAAAACTGCCAAACAATTTCCAAATTGATTGTATCATTCCTACCTGCAAGTTATCAGCATTTCATTTCTTTCACATCTTTAGTAATAGTTTGGGATGGTCAGTCTTTTGAATGTTAGCCAATGGTTGTGGACAGGTGTTTTATTATAGTTTTAATTTGGATTTCTCTAATGAATAATGATGTTAAGCATCTTTTGATGTTCTTGTTGACAATTCTTACAGTTCTTTTGTGAATTGTCTATTAAACATTTATTCTGTTTTTCATATTGAGTTGATTTGATTATTGACTTGTAAGAATGCTCAATGCAAGTTGTCAGATATGTATGCAGTGAACATTTTCTCCCAAAATCTGTGACTTGCTTTTTCATTTTCCTGTTGGTTCTGTAAAAAGTAAAAGTATTTAATTTTGATAATTTCAATTTATCAAAATTTTCTTTTCTATTTTGTGCTTTTGTTTTCTATTTGAGAAACTTTTGCCCACTCCAAGGTCACAAAGAGTTTTGCTTGTTTTCTTCTAGAAGTTTTATTTTTTATTTATATTTTCAAAATAATCTCACATTATAAATGGTTGTCTTCTTTCATTAATGTAAATATTAAGATAAAGAATCATCTATTATTTTTAAAGTTTTATCTATTAAATTTTATTTTTTCACAGGTAATAATGATGATGAAAATATCTTAATAACTATAGAGAATTTACCATAGTCTCAAATCCTTCTACCTGAATTATCACATTTAATGCTAAGAAAGATTATATAAGATACATTCTAATAGTCCCTTTTATGTAAAACAACTGAAAAAGAAAGAGTTTATGTTTAGAGTTACTTTTCTAGCAAGCGGTGCATTTGGGATCTTTCCAAATGAAACAATTTCATCAGCAAACCCCATTTCATTGAACATATTATCTCTAAAATGCACAATTATTTGACATTTTTCCACTGCTTTAATAGATAAAGCACACTTATAGCTTTTGATAGTTGACTTGAGACACTCCAATTAATACGCATAATTTAAAGTTTTAAAAATTCACATGATGCCGAAACTGGTTTGGCTCAGTGGATAGAGCGTCAGCCTGCGGACTGAAAGGTCCCGGGTTCGATTCCGGTCAAGGGCATGTACCTGGGTTGCGGGCACATCCCCAGTAGGAGATGTGCAGGAGGCAGCTGATCGATGTTTCTCTCTCATCGATATTTCTAACTCTCTATCTCTCTCCCTTCCTCTCTGTAAAAAAATCAATAAAATATATTTAAAAAAAAAATTCACATGAGAAGTAGTTTCCCTTAAGCTTATTATTTATTCTACATATCTATGTTCTGTTTATATTTTTATTTGTGGAGATGTATGAAGACACTATGTGCAGTCAGGGACTCGTCATTTCCATATCAAATGGTCGTATGGAACGGTGCTGTGTAAAGGTGTAAAGATACTACTTCAAATGAACTATTTTAAGGAAAAGTTGTTGTGGGCTTTTTTGGTAAATTCCCCAAAGATATACTTCATGTGTTTAAAGCAGTTCACTGGTCTTTGTCTTTGTAAGACAAATGCCACATATGTAAATGTAAATCCACACCATCAGCAGAATTATATATACTCAGTCATTACTCATTCAATTCTTCTAATTCACATGACAGTTGACACTGGTTGTGAGATTTTCCACTCATTTATGTGAATTTTCATTTATTTTCCCATTATATGTAGACATATTTCTATACATTGAAGACAAAGATGGATGGAACTAAAGTAAGTGGCTAAGATATATGTCAAATAGATCTGAAATGATTTTCATAGTGACATTTTATAGTCAAAAATAATCTTTAAAACTTTTCTAGAAATTTAGGGAAAGTGCTATAAATATTTGGACAGCACTGACTCTATGAAAAATAATAAATTAACTGAATAAACTCACTAAAGATTAATTTGAATACTTGTAATAAAATAAGTTGAAACCCCTATATGGTAGATTATATTGATTAAAATTGTGGGCTCTGTATCCAGCTATCTCATTTTGTGATTGTGTTTTAGGGCAAGTCACCCAGCCTATTGTTCTCAGTTGCCTATTTTGTAAAACAGATATAGTAATGACATGTAACTCCTTGCATTAGTGTGATATTAAATAATTTATATGTGAAGCACTCAAAACAGTGTCTGACACATATTAAGGGCTAATAAAATGATAGCTGCTAATTATTATTAGAGATTTCATGTCTTTGGAAAATAATTGAAAGGCCTATTTCTTTTTTAAAATATATTTTTATTAATTTCAGAGAGGAAGGGAGAGGGATAGAGAGATAGAAACACCCATTGGCTGCCTCCTGCATGCTCTCCACTGGGCCTTGAGCCAGCAACCCAGACATATGTCCTGACCAGGAATAAACCATGACCTCCTCGGTCATAGGTTGACACTCAACCACTGAGTCACACTGGCTGGGTGGCCCATGCCATTTTTAGTCAATACTTATTATTGTTACAATAAGTTTATGTAATTATATTCAACTAGAGGCCCGGTGCATAAAATCTGTGCATGGAGAGGGGGTGTCCATCAGCCTGGCCTGCACCCTCTCCAATCTGGGACTCCATGGGGGATGTCTCACTGACCATCATTCAGACATCACTCTCACAATCCGGGACTGCTGGCTTCTAACCACTCACTTGCCTGCCTGCCTGAATGCCCCTAACCACTTCTGCCTGCCAGCTTGATCGCCCCCTAAATGCTTCCCTGCTGGCCTAATTGATGCCTAACTGCTCCCCTGCTGGCCTGATCACCCCCCAACTGCCCTCTCCTGCTGGCCTGATGGCCCCCAACGGCCCTCCCCTGCCGTCCTGGTCACCCCTAACTGTTTTCCCCTGCAGGCCTGATGCCACCTAGGCTTTTATTACATAGGATTAGCTTTTAAAATACATTATCTTGCAAATCTCAGTATATTAAAAAAACATTTAGAGAAGCAGTTCTCAACCTGTGGGTCACGAACAATGAAAATACATCTGGCATATCAGAAATTTACATTATGATTCATAACAGTAGCAAAATTACAGTTATGAAGTAGCAACGAAAATAATTTTATGGTTGGGGGTCACCACAACATGAGGAACTGTATTAAAGGGTCACGGCATTAGAAAGGTTGAGAACCACTGATAGAGACTTCATACCCCCTGAAATTTGTGGCGATAGTCAATAATTTTACCTATTTATTCATAAAAGGAAGTTAATTAGAAGAAATATTTTAATATTGCTATTTGCCCTTTATCTTAAATAGAAGTGTCAGAGATGAAAGAAAATTAGTAAAATGTATATGAAAATAATATATAAATTGATTAATCAATAAACAATAACAACATGATATAACAACAAAGACATGATATAAAAACAACAAAAACATGATATAAAAACATTGATAAAAATAATGAATGATAAATTGATTAAACTTATTCTAATATCTCCTTGTATACCACATTAAGAGTAAAAACACTTTCAGAGTGAGTGACTAGTTTCCCTTGTGATGAAATACTTACAACTTTAACATCACACGCTCTACAAATTTGAAAGAAAGCAACACATAACTGACCATGTCCAAATACAGGTTCAGGTAGGAATATTCCTACTCTGTGTAGAGTTTGTCCTTGTGATTTATTAATAGTCATCGCAAATTCTGGCATCATGGGAAACTCTTTGAATTTATTTAAATGAGAGGCCAGTGTCAGCTGGGGACAAATCAATTCTTGGAATCAGTACAATCTCTCCTTCTGCAGGTCCTGTTAATACTTTAGCTTAATTATGTTAGGTCGCAATTTTTTTTATAATAAATCTAGTACCATTACAAAGACCCCCATTTACTATTAAGATTTCTCAGTAGCATGATGACTGCACCTACTTTCAATTTTAATGTTTGACACAGCAATCCCAAAGGAGTAATACTATTAAGAAATTCGATGGGGAAATTTTCTTTTTTGGCATCATCCATTGAATCAATGGAATCATCACTCAAATTGGTATGAAAATCTCCATCGAGTATATCCAAAATTTCTTCATTTAAATTATGACCGTGCTTATTTTTTTGGACAAAGAATCACATGTCTAGTTATATTTTTAATATTATCTATAGACATACTATTTCCAAAGGTAGCTTCAATAATAGATCCGTTACAAATCATTTGACATTCAGCTTCAGAATGTCAACAAAAACAACCAAATTCATGATAAACAGTGACAGATCAAAACGCATGCGATTGGTGCCAGTGAGAGCTTTATATGTATCGCAAATGCGCGAGTGAACGTTTCTTTTTAAATTGCCAGTTCTCGTCATATGTACCGGTCGGTCGGTTGGACGGTCGGACAGACGGACAGTTGGTCACTTAGCCTTTTATATAGAGAGAGATATTATCACTACCTTCCAAGCCAATATTTCCCAAAGCATAGTCCTGAAACCACCGCATCAAAAGCATCTGTGGTGCCTATTATTATAAAGAGTCCCACGTCTCACTGTGATGTTAATGAGTTGGGTTTGGAAAGTCTGAGGATTTTGCATTTTTAATACTTGCTCCATGTATCTCATGCACACAAAAGTTTAAAATTCAAAGTTTCGAAAAACTGATCTATTCATCATTTTGCAAGAGCTCATTTCACTTAAATTGATAAGTGCCCTCTTTATGGACAAATAGCTCTTTCAATAATTAGGCTGAAATAGTGACTCTATATAGTGACTATATTGTGACTATATATAGCTGATGTTAATGACAACTGAATAGAGTGATTGAATTTTGTACAATTTATTTACAAATCTGAGAGTAGACATGGATAATGGATGGAAAAAATAAAGAGAAAAAACTGTCATTCTTTTAATTAACAAAATACCTGATTCCTGGTGTATGCATATAAAACAATTAGTATATTTACACATTCTTTGTTATTTAGTTTAGCTCTTGTGTCACCCACTCTTCCTATGTATAACCTGGCATCTAGGAGCTGCTGTCTGGGTAAATGAATGAACAATTAATTAGGTTGATGAATGTGTCACCATAATGGTATCCTGGCATTAATTTACAAATTAGCATTAGGGATGGGTTTAGAGATAACTAGTACAAAGCAATTATATCCTTGTTTAGATATAAGAATTTCTCAGTCAAAGGAACATAAATATTTTGTATAATGAAAACCAACATTTTAAAATGAGCAATGTAATGAATTTGAGATTGTGCATGCAATTCAAAAGCATAAAAATAAACATTAAAATAGCTTTTACTCTCTGTATATAATTATATGTAATGACCCATGACTATAAAAATGTGGCCCTGCAGGAAATAAGATTCAGAATGAATTAGCAATAAATTATCAATAATCAAGTTTTTAAAATTTAGTCTAAGTGGTTATCTTTTTGGTCAGCAGTGTCACTTTGATAAAATGTTGCTCACAGTTGTTCGGTCCTCTATTATGACTCTATATAGTGACTACATTGTGACTATATATAGCTGATGTTAATGACAACTGAATAGAGTGATTGAATTTTGTACAATTTATTTACAAATCTGAGAGTAGACATGGATAATGGATGGAAAAAATAAAGAGAAAAAACTGTCATTCTTTTAATTAACATAATTTTTACTAGAAACCAGTATATATACCACTTATGTTATTAAATTAAAATTAATTAAATAGTATTTACATAGAACAGGTGTCACTTTTTTAAAAATATTTAAGAATAATGAGACTATATTTGGCTAACTGATGTGGACAAAGTAATGGTTTTAGAATTTCAACAAGATTTGCAAGTCTATGACATTTAGGTTCCAATTCATCAAGTGTTTATTGATGCCTTTTCTATGCTCTGAATCATTACCATCCCACCCTGAGTGCATGTCAAAAAAAGTTTCAAATTGGTCTAATTCTCACTGGCTCAGCAACACCTCAAGTCTTTTTCAAAATGCATATTCCTGGACCCATGCGTACAGAAATTTCCAACATATCGGCACAAAATTGTTCTTAGGATTTTGCAACAATGGACTTCTGGGGCATATACAAAAATCTGAGAATCACTGGACTAGAAAGTAAATTAGATTTTACTTTGCTTATTATTTCATGCTTAATTAAAATATTGCATAATTGATGATAAACAGTGCCTTCTGTGCTTTTTATCCTCTGAAGTTTGAATAATTTTAAAAATAATTGAACCATTAACAAATTTCAGAAGTTGCACCTTATCCCAGGCAAACAGCTATGCCATACACTAGCAGAGCATGTTTCCTAAATTACTTGCAAGCTACTAAAAGAGATAATTTTTCTGCAGGATACAGACACAATTTTCTTTCCCACTTTTTGTATTTGAGGTATCAGAAACTTTGTGAGACTTCTTTCTTCTTAAGGGTATTAATCTTATTTTCTTCCTACTAATTTTGGAAAAAAATAAAAGCTGAAAAAATAACTCAACAAATTTAATTGTTTTAAGCCTTTGAAAATGCTAAAAAGCAGTATTGGTATGTATCTGTGACTAATTTCTATAAGAAAAATCTCTTAGAGGAGGCCTAATTCTAATCTTTTTCTAGCAACATTTAATGAAAGAAATAAGCTTAAAAGTATTTGAAATGCCTTTAAAAATAATTTTCATATTTGCAGAGATAATGTACTTGTATTATTTTTGAAGAGTTTAAAAGGAAGCAACTTATTATCTGTCACATAATTACCAACCAAACAATTAAACCAATTATTGTATACATATTCATGGTATGTGTTAGTTAAGTAGCCTGTCTCTGCAAAGTATTGTACTAAGAATAATAGAGAATATTAATCCTAGGGAAATGGGGAACACCTAGTTAGAATTGGTCACAGTTTCTGCCCCTTGGAGTTTGAAGTTAGATATGGACATAGATGTATAACTCAATGCATAACTTTGGGTCTTTTTTTATGGGTTAAGAGGGACTCAGTACATGGAATGGTCCACTTATTTTAAAGGGAAGGGATGAAGAAGAGGCTAAGTAACCGGCAGCCACACAAAGAGTGGATAAGGGTGCTCAGATTTAAAGAGACGTCCTAAGATTTGGGCACAGAGCTTTAGCGTCACAGCCCTAGAAGAAATGAAGAAAGCCCTAGAACAAACTCCTTCATTCTAAGAAGAGGAAGTAAAATTCCAGTAACTCACCCAACGGCACAGTGAGCTTAATCACTCTGGTTGTCAAAAGGCAATGAAAAAATTAAATAGCTTGAATAAAGTACACCATATTAAAGATAAAATAAAAGTGATTATATTTTCATATGAATAAATCAGAAGATAAATGTCTAATATCAGTTTAAATATGCACCTAATTTCAACTAAAGCTGACTTATATAAACTTCAAAATCTATATGTGTAAATACACACTCATTATTTTATTATTAAAAAATGGATTTATAATGAACAGCTAAAAAACTGTAACCCATTACATTTCTATTTTAGGAAAAATAATAAAAAATTCTGAAGATAATTAAAACAGTATTGCCCTAAAGTCACTGCATGGATTCAGAAACTATAGTAAGTGATTTCTCAGATGTGCCAACAAAATCTAAAGGATTTGCAAAATAATTTAGTCACTGAATTTTATTGAATGACAACAAACTTAAGAAAAATAATATATATCTATTATTAAAGATGATAATATTCAGTATAAAAAGGCACAACTGCCTATGCCAAACTACTTTAATGCTTCCTGGGCATAGTTGTGGATCTGGATCTCAGCTTATTTAATAATCATATTAATAGCATTTTCCATATTTGATTTTGAATGTCACTACCAGCATGATCCAATTTATACACACATACAATCACTCACACACACACACAGTAATAAAATGAGAAAAAATATGGTTCAGATACAAATTATCTGTTTTTGTCTTAGTTTATAATTCTGTTTACAGATAAGCACTATGTTTTACCTTTACTTGTATAATTTATTCACTTATTTGTGTTAGAAGTCTCAAAGCCCTATTTATTTTTCTATAAACTTTTGGGCTTTTAGTAAAAGTAACAATCTGCTATATAAATTAGGAAAATATACTTTTTTTAGACAAAACATGTTTTCACATAACAATGCTTGAAGAATTGGGAACAGCCTATTTTCTCAAGAAGTGCAACTGTCTACTCATTATGTGGCTTGCTTTAGTCATCTTTTTTATGCATGAATAAAAGAAACATTCATTTCATAAGGTTCAAACTGTCAAAATTACAGTTTAGAATACACTTCTCTAGAGTAAACCATTAGCTATTCTGAATTTTATAAAGGAGCTCTGCTCTATAATATTTTAGGATAAATTATTGGAGTAAAACAATTTTATTAGACATTTAAAATACATTAAATATTTTTAACTTCTTACAAAAATAATCACTAAAGATTTTCTTCATATTATAGAGTCAAAATATAATCATTAATTCATATAATTGTACACTGACCTAAATTCACTCATGTTGGTTCTAGACAGCAGGATGGTGAAATGATTTGCCTTCTGAAACTTTTTCTTTTGTTTTTATCAATTCGAATTTTTCTGTCTTTTCATCATCAATAAGATGTTTCATAAATTCTAATTTAAAGCATCTAATTTATCATGGGTTTGGAAGCCAGATAAAAACAACAAAATATTTTATTAAAATGTGTGAATAAAAGAATGAATCAGGTTGAAGAAGATTTTACAGTATTTTTTTATTGTTGTTAGAAAAATCTGGCTACATTATGGATAGCTTATTGAACCAGAAATCTTAGATTTTAAACAGATAATAATGTGTGTGTGTGTGTGTGTGTGTGTGTGTGTATAATGAGGACATTTTTCTGTTTATCCAATGTTAGTCATAATTGCTTGAAGGAAGGAGCTGTTCACCTACTGAGAACAGTGAGGGCTGCATACATACAAGAATACTCCTGATTGGGTCTCCTGCAGAAAAAATAAAGATAAAATATTGAAAACTTTAGGGTGGGTTAATAGTAGAGAGACTGTGGCTTGAGCTATTGTAAATGTGCACTAAATCTTTCCTTAAATGTCACTTTTTCTAAATATTAGACCACTACTGTTTTCTCTCAGCTAGGAGAGTCAGGGGACATCAGAGAAATAATACAGGGAATAGTTTGATGCTCAAAGTGAAATGAAAAATATAATTGATTCTTATACATGCCAATAAGAGACAATATCATGTACATATGATCTCGTGAGTATACAAAGCTATTAAACAAAATATTAATAGTTCTCTATCATCTCTTAAGTCTCATCTGCCATTTTATATCACTGGATTAAAACACACTTTTAGAATTACACAATATGTTCTTTAGGTTGCTTGCAGCTTCCACGTTACAAAGAGTGGCTTGGGTAGTTTTCAAGTCAAAGCTAGGATGGCATATTTGTATAATGAACATTCAAAAGGACGAAAGTGGAATAATATGGAGGTACTGGAAAATCTTGGCATCATTTAAAGTGACAAATATTAATTTTGTGGATTAGCAATTTGTCACCTGCATGGACCATACTCTCATACCTGTGGGGATGAACCAATGCATGAGTTACTGAAAGTTATTTCAGAGGCACCTGTTCCAAACAAAAAGATAAATTACTTTTAGTCTTAGCTTACATGAATATTATCTGCAATGTGTGGGTCATTTGCCACTGATTTGGCATCAGTATGAAGAATTCACAGATGTGATCACCAAGGATCAGAAATTACTCAGCTGAGCACAAAGAAAAGGCTTGCAGAATTAGATAATAAAGGAGAAAAGCTCCCTTTGGCAGCTTAGTATTTGGGCCAGTGAGACCCAATGATGTTAGATTTTTCCACCTTACTGGGACAAGTGTGGATTATGGCACAGCTAGGGCTTCTACATCTGGTTAGTATAGGTTTTAGTAAAATTTTATTTTATTATTATTATTTTTAATATATATTTTATTGATTTTTTTTTTTTTTTACAGAAAGGAAGGGAGAGGGATAGAGAGTTAGAAACATCGATGAGAGAGAAACATTGATCAGCTGCCTCCTGCACACCCCTTACTGGGAATGTGCCCGCAACCAAGGCACATGCCCTTGACTGGAATCGAAGCTGGGACCCTTCAGTCCACAGGCTGATGCTCTATCCAATGAGCCAAACCGGTTAGGGCTAAAATTTTATTTTTTAATAAGAGTAAAACAAAGACATTGAATAAATAAGTAAAAGAAGAGAGATCTCGGGTACCATTTTTAGTCTTATATTTGCTTGAACAGGTCAGTTTTAAAAACAATTCCTTTAAAATCAGTATGTAGTATTTACCCATATATCAAAAGTTTAATATGTTAAAATATACTTTCCTTTTTTATATAATACAGATTGATGTGATTTTTCAAACAGCTTTTTATAGAGTCATCGACTTTTAATTGATATATATTATAAACACAAATTACCCCCTACCCCCAGAGAGAAAGTTATGACACTTCTAAACATATTCTTTAAGGAAATGCAGGAATGTAGTTCAGAAAACAGGTGCTTTCCAAACTGTGGTTTAAAAATAAGAATCACATTATCACATTTCACAGTTGTTAATAATGGAACCCTTTTCAAAAATGTGGTCAAGTAGTAAGTTATTATGTAATATTTAGACTAACTTAAATAAGCAAATACAAAAGAAACAACACAGACATATGCATACATATATAATCTCCTAGTCCTTATTTCTAATCTAAAATGCCACATGTAAAAATTTCATGACTAATCTTTAACCTAGCAATTAATTAAAGAACTTGAAAAATTACTCCATAAAATCTATCATTATCTACATATTTGATGTACTCAAGTGGTTAAAATAACCAAAATTTCCCTGCTCCTAGAAAACCTTATATTTTTGCTTAATGGTATATTAACTTTTAAAAGATTTCATGGTGGCGGGTGTACTGAGACAGGAAAGATATGATTAAAGCTAGTTCAGTATTAAAATACAGAGACAATATAAAATAAATATTATAAATGGGAGTAATCATTCATCGATATTGTTCAAATTATTTTAAAGTTGTTTAACAAAATCAGATAATCATTGCATCTGAACAGAATAGCATTATTTCTATATAATACAAAATAATTTAAAACTTTACTATGTAAACACAACTAAATTAGCATTTGAATATTAAAAGTATCAATGATTTCTAATATGATGTTTCTACCTAAGATTTCTCTTGTGAGTCCTGGCCTTTCGTAACTAGTGAATGACTAGTCCAGAGACTAGTGGTTTTCTGTTCTTTCATCAGAGTGATCATGTCTAGTCAATTTTACCCCAAATTATCTCTGGAATTGGGTTCTCCATCATCTCTTAAGTAGATTACTAAAACTGCCTCTAAGGTCTCCACACTTATTGATTTCATTTCATTTTCCATGCTAAAGGTAAAAGTAAAAATCTGAGAGATCGCTCCCCTAATGGGATGACATACAAATCAAGCTTCTTACTTCTATTTTCCTCCCTCTTAGAATTTGCCTCTTTTACATGGATCCCACTCCTACATTCTATATCCATAAGATACTGAAGTACTATCTCCTCTCTAGTCTTCAATTCTTTGAAGATGCTGTTCTCCCAGCCTGAGTTGTTGGTCTCTTCATTTTTGTTCTCATCCTCAATGAGATGAATAAAATGGATGTCAGAGCTGAGCTATATAACTCCCAAAATGTGGTTGACATACCCATCATATGTTTCCTCTTGAATTCTATAGTATAAAAAAGTGTGGAAATTTTAAGAAAAATATTTCTATGTATTAAATTATATCTTTTTTATTTTTACTTTTGGCAACTCTAAGAGCTCCCAGCTCAAAAAATGCTTGTTGAGAATTATTGTCAGGAATCTTTATCAATGATTAATCTTTAATATTTATTAAGACTCCTTTGCACATAGTAACACAATCTATAATTTTTTCATCTGTCTTCCACAATGTGGGTATTTATTTCAACTTTAGGAAATGTGAAATGGCATAACTACTTAAAGGAAGGGGTGAATCTCAATGGAAAAAAAAAATCTAATTAATGTTGTGTTGTCATGTAGGTTTCATGCCAGCCATCTAATCTAATATATGAGCTAGATGCAAGTTGAGTATGGACCATGTGTCATCAACATCATTCCAAATTTATTAAACATTCAAAGCAGAAATCATTCTGTCAGTCTTATAATCCAGAAGGTTGACTCTCACCAAGGCTAATTAACTTACCCAATGTCATAGTTGGCAAAACCAGTTATTTTGAACTCCAAAACATTGTACCATTCTGCCTCCATATGATCAATCTAATCTCTTCTCAAAACATAAATATTACACTAGTATATCAAGCTAATTTATTTGTGTCTCAAAAACATAAGTAGAAAAAATGGCTAAAGGGAGATGTCTTTATTTCCAATTTATGACTCCAAAGAGCTACTCTTTATGGGGATAGGATCTTACAATTTTCTAACTAATAAAACGGCCACATCAACAGACAGCCTCAGAAATAATATCCACAGGATTAGTTAAGGGAAATTTTTCTTCCTATACATTTTCCAATCTTCACAGGTATAAAGTAATTATGACATGACATAGGCCATACTCGGTGATAAAAGAATCATTGCACATGGACTCGTAGAGAAACCTTAATAAACTAAGACAAATTGAAACTAATCTAGATGAAACTGATGTCCAGGAAAAATGTCTTCATAACTGCCACCTAAACAAAGAGTTATAACTGCACTAGCAATTGTACTCTTAATCCAATTATGTTTTCTTACTGTGATCTGAAGTGTTAATCTTTCACAATAAGATAATACTTTATTAATCCCTTATTATCAAAAAGGCAACACTAACTTCCCTCTGGGGGGGGGGGGGGAAATCCTATATAATTCCTAAATATTTGATAGCATAGAATGTATAGAAATTTTAATGCCTCGAGTCATTCCCAGATGTTAAGATATAAAAATAGAAATTGGTATTTTATGTGTTATGATTGCAGCCTCTGTTGCCTTTTTAGAGGGAATTTTAATTTGTTGTTGCTTTTCCCCTCTTTTTTCTTTTTCTTTACTCTTTTATTTGCTTTTTACTTATAATCATACATAGTCAAGTTATTTTACACTTAGCATGTAATTACAATTGATTAGTTACTGGAGTTGGTCATAATAATTCTACTTTCCACATATTCATCCTAATAGGTTTTGTTATTGTAGTTGGCAACCCCTTTACTCAGACATCAAATTTTCCTCATTACATTAGGAAAATGATATATTTTTAATTGGCCAGTTTGAATTTTTTACTTTATTTTTTATTATCTATTCTTTCGTAGTACAACACATTGTTTTCTTAGAATAAATTATTAAAAATGAGTTAAAACACACTATGGATACACAAATAACAATGCAAATGCACAAAGAGAAAAGGGTTGTTTAGGGGAAAGTAATATACATACAATTTAGTCTTGCTATTTTCTATATTCTGAAGGATTACAAGCATTAAATTTACATTTGTAGAGGGAAGAAAGGATAACAGCATATCTGAAAAGCAAGCATGGAAATGAAGCAAATATATGCTTTTGATCTAAATTACAGACATAAATTTACCAATGGCATGATAATGTTAGACGTTTTTAAACTGACCCATATAACTTGAAATGCAGGTTCAATGTTTTTCAGCTTGATGAGGCCAGTCAATGTAAAGTAGAAATGAAATTAACTTATGTACATAATATCCATAATAGTATTTGCTCCATTAACTCTTGCAGATGTGAGCTAATATTTTATTTGCATACATCCTCAGGGCTGTCCTGTTGTTTGGTTGGATTTATCGCAAGTCGGCAGACATGGCTTGCTGCTAGAAATGGACATGAACAATTAAATTTTCAGTCTGAAATGCAATGAAAGATTCCACTCCAGCTGCATTTGCTAAGCTCTTTGGTAGCTGTACTGATAAAGCAAAAAGGCGTTCATGAATGAGAAATCTAAAGTGGAGATGCAAATCTCATGAGCACTTGCTGTATTGTTATCTCAGAATATGCTGATCTTGACAGGCCTCATACTAGCTTTCCCAGGAAAATTGAAAAGGAGAGAGAAAGCGGTTATGGTTCTTTCTTTCTAAACTATACCACATCCATATTTCATTTATCTTCTTCATTATAGTGGGAAACAATTTAATTAATGTATATTTAAAGTGGTTTTTGTTTCATAAATAGTTAAATGCATAAACTTGAAAAATGCCCTTCCTTTATATTTTTAGTTGCTTCTCTATACACACTCAGTTGCAATATATGTCAGGCATTTTATGCCTAAATGGTGTCAGATTATGCTTAATCAATCTTGTCAAATTAATTGGTTGAATAAATGTCAAGTTCTATTTTTAAACAAAGCAGGAATATTTTTAATTTGTTTGTGATATTTAAAACAATTGATTGTTTTTAATTTACATGTTCTAAGGATGCTTGCCTCCTAACTGGTATTTATCAAGGTTTAAAAATATACAAACACTCAAAGTAGTGCAGCTATTTATTTTTGTGCCAATTTAATCATCTGCATTCCAACAGAATTTTTTTTCAAGTAGTAGCTGTGCACAGTTACTTTAATATGACAAGAGAGATTTCTCCTCAGTGAATTTTCATCTAGCAATAATTTCACTGGGTAAAATGTGGGTATTTCTATGACTAAGAGAGACATTTGGAAAAAATAAAAATATCTGGATAATTATGTTTTAAAATGAAGCTTTTTTATTTAAAATGTATAGCAAGAGACTTGAGCAATTTTATTACTGGATTTGGTCTTTTTCATTATTTGGATTTAGCTCCTTTTTTCCGTGATAGAAATATGTACTGCAAGTAAGAAAACTAAAAAGCGTCAAATCCAGTTATTTTCTTCATTATTTATAAAAACTCAGATAGTATACCTTACACCCTTTTTGTTGAGTGGAATAAGCACAGATTTATTGCATTTATTTGTAAACTGACATCAAAAAATTTCCAAAATTATGGACAAATATTTCTAAATTAGTAGGTGCTTCCTTCATAATTTTAGTTTTGCTTTTTTTTTAAGGTTTGTGCTCTATTTTTAAAAACTCAACTTGAGTTTGTTCTTTCATGGTTCTTTGGCACTTCTTTTGGAATGCAGCAAGGCAAATCTAAAACAACTGATTCAACAAGTGCAATTTCGTTTTATGGTACACATCAGGTAACATGTGTGATGTTACTCAACTTAAAGATAAAATAAAGTACTAAATTCACCAAGTAAAACATTTATCTTATTCTTCATATCTGTACTCTAAATTGCTGTTGAGTAGGCTCTGACTCTAAATTAGTTTTTTTTTTTTCTTGAGACGGGATACCTATACGACTATCTGAGCACGCAAGTTTTATATTTTCTCTTATATTGTCAGGGTTTGCCATTGCTTTGAAACACTTGACTCTGAGGGATGGAAAATAAATGTTCTTTTCATGGAAAATCCACTGTTTTAGCATTCTTAACTTCAATGAAATCTGCCTTTTTAGTAGAGAATTACAACTAGTTTCAGGTTTCAAAACAGTTCCTAGTTACACCAAATACTTGTTACCATGGGTAACTACAATTTCTATGAAAATTCCACCCCCTTATCACATTGTTCTGAAAGTGGGAAAAAACACGAACAAAAAAAGGACAGGTCACTTAATATTGAGATGACGGAGAGTCAGAAGATGTAGATAACTCAAAAAAATCAAAAGCTTATAAAGAAATGCATAAATTTGTACAGCAGTTTATAAAACATACTGGTATATTTAAATATGAGACATAGAACTTATACCCCCCAAAAGAATACTGGACAAATAGCCTTTTTAAAAAATAATTTATTTTATTTTATTTTTTTCTTTTAATTAAATCTTTATTGTTCAGATTATTACATTTGTTCCTCTTTTTTCCCCCCCATAACTCCCCTCCGCCCAGTTCCCACCCCACCCTCTGCCCTCACTCCCCACCCACTGTCCTCATCCATAGGTGCACGATTTTTGTCCAGTCTCTTCCCGCATCTCCCACACCCCTTTCCCCCCCAAGAATAGTCAGTCCATTCCCTTTCTATGTCCCTGATTCTATTATAATCAACAGTTCATTCTGTTCATCAGATTATTTATTCACTTGATTCTTAGATTCACTTGTTGATAGATGCATATTTGTTGTTCATAATTTGTATCTTTACCTTTTTCTTCCTCTTACTCTTCTTAAAGGATACCTTTCAGCATTTCATATAATCCTGGTTTGGTGGTGATGAACTCCTTTAGCTTTTCCTTATCTGTGAAGCACTTTATCTGACCTTCAATTCTGAGTGATAGCTTTGCTGGATAAAGTAATCTTGGTTGTAGGTTCTTGGTATTCATCACTTTGAATATTTCTTGCCACTCCCTCCTGGCCTGCAAAGTTTCTGTTGAGAAATCAGCTGACAATCGTATGGGTATTCCCTTGTAGGTAACTGAGTGTCTTTCTCTTGCTGCTTTTAAGATTCTCTCTTTGTCTTTTGCTCTTGGCATTTTAATTATGATGTGTCTTGGTGTGGTCCTCTTTGGATTCCTTTTGTTTGGGGTTCTCCGCGCTTCTTGGACCTGTAAGTCCATTTCTTTCACCAGGTGGGGGAAGTTTTCTGTCATTATTTCTTCAAATAGGTTTTCAATATCTTGCTCTCTCTCATCTTCTGGCACCCCTATAATTCTGATGTTGGTACGCTTGAAGCTGTCCCAGAGGCTCCTTACACTATCCTCGCATTTTTGGATTCTTTTTTCATTTTGCTTTTCCGGTTGGGTGTTTTTTGCTTCCTCGCATTTCAAATCATTGACTTGATTCTTGCGCTCCTCTGGTCTGCTGTCGGGAGTCTGTATAATATTCGCTATTTCAGTCCGTGTATGCTTAATTTCTAGGTGGTTCCCCAATATACGATCGAGGGTCTCATTAGTTTTCTTGTAGATCTCATTAAGTTTATCGGCGGCTTCTAAACAGTTCTTGAGAGACCTTAAAAGTGTGGTTCTGAACTCTATATCTTCCATTGACAATTTTGTCCTGTTTCTTTGTCTCCGCATTTTGTTATGCTTCCTTGGTGCACCCCCTAGTGGTCTTTGTGCGCAGTCTTATAGTTAAATCTTGATTGTTGTAGCTAATACCAGGGAGGGTTTGACCTCCAGGCCAAGTGGCTGTGAGAATCAGCTGTGTCTGCAGTGAGAGAACTTCTGTCCTCTAGGGAGGTGCTAATCTAGCCTTTGCCTGAGGCTATCCGGCAAATGCCTCTGTGCAGGGCTTGGGCGGGGCGGGTCGCACAGGATCAACAGGGTGGGCCGGAGAGAGCAGTTATGGCGGCTCACAGTCCTGTCCCCAGGGGCTCTGCCTCTCTGAGTCCCAGCAATGGCTGCAAACCTCGGAGAGAAAGCTGCACTCGCTCTGACCGAAGCCAGACAGTCCCGCTTCTCCCGTTTGAGTCTGGGTCCCTAAAGACTCGCCCGGATCTGGAGCTCAGAGTCTGCGACTCCCTCCCGATTGAAAACGCCAACCGCGCCCTCCGCCGCCAGCCTGCTCCATGCACTCTGCACCTCAGAATTTGACGTCAGCACTGCGCCTCCTCTGAGTGTCCGTATGCGTTTCTCTTTCCTCCTAGTTGTAGGACTTCCACTCAGCCAGCGTTCCTGTGGTTCTGGGTGATGTCCCTTCCGTTTTTTGGTTTCACTTTTGAAGTAGTTGTTCAAAGCAGTAAACTCCGGTGTTAACCTATGCCGCCGTCTTGGTTCTCCCCCGCCCAGTGTTCTTAAAAAATAATTTTGTTATCTTATTAATCCTCTCATAACTTATATTCACAGTGGCTTTTCATTTTATCTATCTATCATTAGTTTGTTTTTTTTACAGAGGAGGATGGGGAGAGAGAGAAAGAGAAACATTTATGTGAGAGGGAAACAACCATTGGTCGCCTCCTGTGTGCACCCCAACCTGGGACCAAACCTGCAACATAGACATGTGCCCTAACTAGGAATACAACCTGCATCCTTCGGATTGACAGGAAGATGCTCCAATCAGCTGAGCAACCTGGCCGGGGCATCACAATGGCATTTTTAATATAACGTCTCTTCAGATATAATTACTGGTTAGTAAATACATAGATTCAAAGACAGCATGGCAAGAAATAAAATTTTGTGCCTCAAAAGAATCACACAAAGGAAGCTATAGAATCAATACATAGTTTGGACAGAAAACGTTTATAAAAATAATCATTTGTGTATATGTACTGTTTTATCTAAAGCTACTTCTCTTTTGCCATTCAAAATTCACCCCAAAGTTTATATCATAAAGTCTTTGCTCTAAAATGAATTCTAATAATTTCTTTCTGTTGTTTACCTATAATATTTATTCCTAACACATATGTTATGCCATCCTCTACAAATGGGAAGAAAATTAAATGGAAATTGTGTTGTGTGGCTTTAATTTTAGAATAGCTTCAGAAAATGAATCCCAAAAAAGGTATGGATATTATAGGACAAAACAAGCAAACAAAAAACCCCACACACCACAAATAAATAAATAAAACATAAAGCATTTATCGGGTGCCTATTATATGCCAAGTCTTATAGATTTTATTATCCTAAGACAGGCATTACAATAGGTTTTCAAAACAAAAAAAATGAAGCTCAGAGCTTTCAAGTAATCAACCAAATTCACCACTTCAAAAGGCTCAGCTAGAATTAAAACATTAAGCCAGTAGGGCAGTAAAGCCTGTACCCAGCTTTCTTTACCATCACTGTTCCCTTCCCAAAGAAAACACTTATTTTATGCTCAGTCTCCCAGCAAAGGAATCCTATGGAGAGCTAGGCCTTGCTCTTTTCCACTGTGCACTGTCATAACTACCAAATGTTCATGATATAGTATATATTCAATAGATGTTTGTTCAAGTGAATATTTGTTTTTTTTGAAATATTTTTAGCCAAAAATTAAATAGCCATCACCAGTATGTAATGATTACATGGGGGCTATAATCTGTTTCTATGTTATACTTTATCAGAAAAATATCAAATCCACAGAATTCAAAGACTACACTACTTAGTTAATATAATTTCATGACCAAATACTGAAGAAAAACTAACTTTGATATTCAAATGGAATACATTCTAACAAATGTTTCTGAATTTTTAAGCATGGTCACTATAATGTTGGAAAACTAACATTTATTGGAGACTTGTATGATGCTTTTCAAAAAGTCTCTGAACTCAAAAGCTAAGCTATATTTGGAATGACAGAGTATTCTCAGAAATAGCTCTTAATAGCTCCTTCTCAATATGTTGTATTTTCATCCTATATTTCTGATGATTATTTTACACTATCTTTTAAAGTTTTAGTTTTGTGGGACGAAAAAAAAGGACAATACTTCAATGTGGTTTAATACTAACAGTGATTAGTACTGGCATGCTATGTGAACAAGATCTATTATGTACTTGATTTTTAATTACATTTTTTAAATATATATGTCCTGGGATTTTACTTTCCTTCATTATACCTGCTAGACCCTGAACTTTTAATTTCAGACTATTCATTGCTATGATATCCCCAGGTCATTTTCTATTCTCTGTAGCTGCAAGATTAATAACATTCTAAACATTTACTTTAGGTCTCTTTTTGTATCTCCCTAGATGACTAACTTAACTTTACTCACACTGAAATTTGGCACAACAAAATTCAATTTCTCTTCTTAACAATATCCTTCTTAGTGCTAACAATGTTTCCTACTTTAGCAGTAAATTTTATTGTCAGGAAGATTCCGCTGTAGAAATTCAATTGTCTGTAAATCTGAGCACCAGTAAAGCTGCTAAAATCATTGTGAGTCTTATTTAACTGTCTGGCACATAAATCAGATAGATTTTATTTGATTTCAGTGGGGTGTTTTTCTGGAACTTAGTGCTCTAACATATACTGATATTAACTAACCACACATTCAAGTGCATATTATTCATTCAAAGAGGAATAATTCATCCAATAAGCACAGCCGATCTTTCTAAATGGCAATCATCAAGAAACACGTCTTGAGTAATGCCACCCTGGGTTAGTGATGTAAGAGGGGGCTGAAATTTAAAGCTTTTCAATGTCATTACTTCATGCTATGACCATGGAATAGCCCTTAAATGCTAAGCCTGTCAGATTCTTGTTGCATAGCATCCCAGTCTATCACTATTTGCATTAAAAGTAACTTTTATGGCATTATGACAATTTATTATTGTTCACATGTATTTAAAATGTATATTTTTTAAATATGCCAACAACTATGAGATGCAGAATGAAAACAACTTTTCCATAATAGAAATGTTGGCACAGGTAGAACCAAGATTTTAACAAATACGTTTGAAATGACAGAGTATTCTTTATTACATACACACACACACACACACACACACACACACACACACACACACCACACACAGTCACACTTGGTTTCAAATCTTGGTTTTTTATATTAAGGTTCAAAAAATCTATAGTGCAGCTTGTACATATAATTTTATTGTAGATTTTATTGCATTTCAATAGAATTTACTCTTCAAATTATGAGTTCTAAAAAGATGCCTAGCACAACCAAACCAAAATATTTCATCAATTTTCATCCCATTTATCTTTCACATACACTAATTCCTACACGAAATGACTAAAAACACTATTCTTTTTTCTTTACATGAGTGATTCAAACTCTAAATCATATCCTATATAAATAAAAAGTCTAATGTGCAAATTGTCCCCTCAGGCAGTCATTCAACCCAGAGTTCAACCGCTCACTATGACATGCACTGACCACCAGGGGCCGCGTGGAACATGGCAAGCGTTGGCCCAGCAGCACTGGCAGCCTGTGGCAGTGGAGGCTCTGCTGGCCCCAATGGGCCCAAGGGGAGTGGGACTGTGGCAGGATGGTGGAGCAGTTGAGTGGGTAAAGCCAGGCCAAAGTGGGTGTGAGCAGGGGCCCAATAGCCCCACCAATCATCCCGCAGATGGCAACCAGCAGTGGCAGCAGGGCATGGCCACCGCCCAGCTCCCAGGTGCTGAGGGAGCCTGGCAGGGAGGCCCGGCCCCTATCTATCACCCCACAGGCAGGATGTTGGAGCAGGTGAGGGGGCGGTGCCAGGCCAAGGCAGGGTGCCAGGCAAGGCTGGGGGCACGATCTGGAGCCCAATCCCACAGCCCACCCCGAGAGATCCCACCCATGAATAAATTCGTGCACCTGGCCTCTAGTAGACAAATAAAAGCTAACAGCAGGAAAAGGAGGAGAAGTCAAGTAATACCTTTGACTGCAGGTGAATGAGGTACCACCAACTGTGTAAAATCAATGATGCTAAATTTCAATCTTGTCAAAATATGACCATGTTATAAAAAGTATTATACTTCCCTTCTTTTGAAAAAGGGATCAATAGAATGGTAGAGGAGAAAGAGGTGCCGATTCTGAGTTGGAATGAGACATAAACTTTATATATTTTTTTCCAGAAGGGTCATAACAAAGGAAACTTCCAGACCTTGGACCCTCTTTTTCCCATTTTTTTTGTAGTCTTGTGTCTTTGCTTTTATTATGTTTTCTGTTGCAGAGGGAAGTATTGGACCTCAATGCTCTCTGGGCTGCAGGATAGTGAGAATCTGCTTCTTACTCACTGGATTATGTAGCTGATTTGTACTGTATGGTAGGAGGAATATAATACAGAAGTTAAATGTAATGAAAGAGACATTTAACAATAGGATGTTTTCTGAATTCTTATTCATTATCAAAAGATGGCTCACTCAATGATTATTATTATTATTATTATTATTTGCTTTAAGGAATCTTACCAAAAAAGATATTCACCCCTTTGATAAATGTTTCTTGTGTTTTGATAATTCTGCAGCGGTTCTCAACCTGTGGGTCGCGATCATTGGAAAACACATATAGCATATCTGATATTTACATTACAATCCATAACAGTAGCAAAATTACAGTTATGAAGTAGCAACGAAAATAATTTTATGGTTGGAGGTCATCACAACATGAGGAACTGTATTAAAGGGTCGCGGCATTAGGAATGTTGAAAACCACTGCTAGTGGATAGGTGAGTCTTATATAAAGCACAACTATCTGTTATCATTTATTCTCTAAGGTTCACTCTATCCTCCAGATCCACACAAATTATGAAATTTTCTCTTACACAAGTGGCCTCATACATGTATTATTGTTCTTTTTCAGATCCCGTCTTTACTTGGCTAACAGTTTTACTTTCTCCCATTTTCTTTGTAAGAAACAGTTCAATAAATTTCTCCATTCTGGTTACTCTCTCCAGTCAACCAATAATTAAGCCAGGAACTGAATTTCAGTTAAATTCAATAGGTTACATATTAGTATTATAGACATTAGGTGAACCATCATTTCTCTTAATCTGAATTTTAGACATGATTTCGCTTTGCAGGCAATGAACTCATTGGCTTTACTAGCAACCATATCACTGATGATTTTCTTTGACTAATGGTAAAATAGAGCACCTGAGTCATATATATATAAATATATATATGTGTGTGTGTGTGTGTGTGTGTGTGTGTGTGTGTGTGTTTTCAGAGAGGAAGGAAGAGGAGAGAATGGGGTAGAAACATCAATGATGAGAATCATATTGGCTGCCTTCTGCACATCCCCTACTAGGGATCAAGCCCGCACCTAGGCATGTGCCCTTGACCAGAATCAAACCTGGGACCCTTAAGTCTGTAGGTCAATGCTCTATCCACTGAACAAAACCAGCTAGAGCAAGCACCTGAGTCTTTTATAGATTAATTTATATTAGAGCTTTTTCATGTGGAAACTATTTTCGTACCATGAATTCAGATATTATTCTCATATTGCTAGTCTTAGCCCATTATGTCTGCTTTTCCTACTTTTCTTTACTGAATAGCTGGTAAATATCCTCATGTCTATGTTTTTGTTTTGATAAGAATATTGCACAGAATCTAGCACCTAACCTGTCATTTATAAGTATCACTTCTCACCATAAGAAGAAACAGCAAATCCTGAATCTGGTACAGAAAATTACAACCTTAAAACATATGCTATATAATAAAAGCCTAATATGCTAAGTACCCAGTCCTTTGGTCGACCGTTCAACCAATCAAAGCATAATATGCTAATGATATGTTAAGGCCACTCAACAGCTCACTATAACGTGCACTGACCACCAGGGGACAGACAGTCGACCAGTTGCTATGTCGTGCACTGACCACCAGGGGGCAGATGCTCCGACTGGTAGGTTAACTTGCTGTTAGAGTCCATTCGATCTGGACTGAGCAAGATGGGCCAGACATGCCCTGGAGCCTCCCACGGTTCCTCCTTGGCCCTGTGCACTGGTGGGGTCCCTTGACCTGGCCTGTGCCCTCTCACAATCTGGGACCCCTTGGGGGATGTTGGAGAGCCAGTTTCAGGTCGATACCTCAGGCCAGGCCATGGGACCACTGGTGCACAAATTCGTGCACCTGGCCTCTAGTTGAGATATAAGAAGAAAAAGAACTTATCAACAGCTAATGCTATGACTGGTAAAAAAGGATAAAAAGAATTTAAGCACAAATAAGCATAATTGAAATTGAAAAAAATTAAAATGTTTAAATTTGCAAATCCATAAAAATGCCTTATTGATCGATCACATTTGGAAAATGCTTGCACACCAAATCTTTATTTTAAAATTGAAAAATAAATGGGAAAAAATTTGGCTCCATCTCTAAATTAAGTTTTGTTACTTATTTCAGGTAATGAAATGTTTATGAAGGGACATTTCTCTTCACAGAAGTATTTGGGCTAACAAGTGGCAAGGCAATGACAGAATTGGAATGTCATAATTTTACATTTCCTAATGGTTTGAGATCCTTTGTAATGAACACAAGGGAAATTACCAATCTCTAAAAGGGAATGAGATATTGTCTGTTACCTAATAGAGGTCCAAATGCCACTAATGAAGTAGTTTAAAAAATGATCAAAACTAAATCTGACGAAGCATCCACACCTACCTACTATTTTATTAGTAATCATGGCTAATGGATCTGGAATAAAAACAGCAAAATCTACACTGCAGAGAATTTTAGAAAATAAGCAATGCAAATATAAAGGGAGAGGTGAGGGTGGGTGGGAAGAGATCAACCAAGGAAGTTGTATGCATATATGCATAACCCATGGACATAGAAAATAAATAGGAAGGTGAAGACCTGGGGCAGGGGTGGGGAGGGCTAGGGGGGAAAGGGGATATATGTAATACTTTCAACAATAAAAATTTTAAAAAAAACAGACTTTAGAAAATTCACAGCCAATTACAAGAACCCTCTAAAGCTTTAAAAATAAGAGTTTGGAAAGATCAACACCGGTGCTCTTACCTGGAACTTTTGAATCAGCAAAAATATTGTCCTTCTTACCAGTAAGTCTGTTCACTCAAACAATGAATTCACCAAAGACAAGTTTGCCTAAAATTTCAATCCTGTTTTAATTTAAAAATGTGTATACTCTTCTTTAAAATTGAGCAATATTTTTGTTTGTTTTAAAAAAAATTAAGCACTTTTTAAACTTTTTGTCTAAGGAGGAAGTTAATAAAAATGTAGGTTTTGATCACAGTTTTATTTATTTCTCTTCCAGACAATGCCCGTACTTATCACATTATTGCATTGGAAATTAAAGTATTTTTAAAAATCATTACACATTCTCTGATCCTGTGATATGCTGCCCAGATTACCATTCAGAAACAGAAGATTTGTAACCTCATCGGAGAGTCTGCAATAATCAACCCCTCCTCAGTTTACAACTACCTCACACAAACCAAAATTAGTTCCTTGGCTGCTCCACATCCAGGGACTGGTGATGCCAATGCAACACAGACCCGGCCAACGTGCCCGGACTGGAGGCCACTCTGAACGTCCGTCTTAACGTGGACGCCATGTTGGGTCAGCTGAGGCTAAAATCAAAACTGCCTCACAGATCAGCTTTGCCCTCTGACTCATCCTGTTTCCTTCCCTTCCATTCCCTTCCACCGACAGTGACCCTAAGAGTACTCCCCAATCAAGCTTCTCTACAACCAAAACGTCTGTTTCTGAGGGAACCTGACCTCTGCCAATAAAAAAAAAACATATCCCTTTCAATCTTATGTTTCTGTACAATAATGAAGAACCAATGTCAGAAAAAAATGAGAAAAAAAATAAAAAAGAAACCCACAAAATACTCTGCAATTCTAATAAAAGTAAATTTCAACAAGAGAGCCATTTTTATAACATTTCAGTTAAAACTGAAAGTATGAATAATTTATAATGACAATTGCTGCGTGATACTTGGCATCAATTCCGTGTTTATCACTCACTTTGGTCACATCCATGACTGCTTTATATTTTATCCAATGGAATCAGCATCTCCATGACCACAAATACTAACTTTTTAGTGGAAGTTACAGAGACCTAAAACAAACAAATGGTTTTAAACAAAAGAGAGGCTTATTTTTCCTCATTTATATGGCCAATATCACACGCTTCTTCTGTTTTTTATTTACTCTTCTTAACATTACACTCATGGTGATACTATGACTGCAAAAGCACCAACCACCAGGTGATGCTTTTAGCAGGAAGAAAAATGAAGAGGAGAGAGCAGGAGATTAATAACTGCTTACATATCATTTCCTATCTCTTATCTGAGGTGGAAGTTGGTAAAGGCCATCTTTTTGTTGGGCATGTGTATATTTCTGCCTCCAATGTTACAGTCAATCTGAGAAATGAGAATTGGTATTGAATAGAAAATTAGTAACCTCTGCTACAGAAGAATCTCTTGAGTCAAGAATTGGAGAATTCTCCCAAACTCTCTACATTCAAGTCATATTTAAAAATTTTATTGATTCTCAACCCAACTAAGTCAATTTTGGTAATTTCTGCAAGTATTTCCTTCTCAGTAAGAGAGCTGCAATTCATCTACATTCCATTTTAAGTGATATTAATAAACATCCCTGTCAAAATTTCTGTGTTGATTCTAGATGTCTATAGAGTTCCACTTGCAATAAAATTGGCAAGTCTTCAGAAGCATATGCTCCTTTGGCTTTCAATCAGCCTTTCCAGACGGACATGTTGACAAATTATAGGCTCAGCAGCCTCTGAGCTTGCAATCACAGAGTCTTAAATTAAAAACCTACTCTCATTTGTGTGGCTTCAAACATCTACCCAAGGAGGCAAAGCCATAGATAAACTCCATTGTGTGAAGTTGTTCCTTGGGGATTTCATTTTGAAGGTGAAAAAAAGGGGAATATGTCTCAATAAAAATGTCATCAAATGCTTCAACACTATTTCTCTGCAAATCCAGCAAATTTTCTGACTGGTAGGGCAGAGCCTTGCTTTATTGCCATCATATTAATTAAAAACTTTTTAAAAGAGGATGAGTCAAGGCTGTAGCTCAGATAATGACAAAGATTTTTATCATGTTAGACAGAACTGCTGGAATGATACCAAAATAAATACAGCAGCACTTGCCAATGTAGAAATCTGAGTCACTATTTTGTGTGCAGCTTCTTGACCAAAACAGCAGATCTGGTGTGTTGTCAGGGATTGTGTGTGCTTTGCTTACATTGTTACATTGTAACTCCAACATTTATTTTTTTTAGACAGAGCTGTGGTAAGAAAAGAGACTTTCTAAACTTTCAAAGGCACTTAATATATTTTCAAGCTTCAGCAATCTACTCACAAATTAGCAATTCTTCTTTTTAATGGCATTAGTATGCATAGCACAGAAGAAAAGAAGAATCTTACTGCCTGGAAGGAAGGCGGCATTTACCTTTTTTTCCCCAAAATTCAATCAGCTTATTAATGAAAATAATATTAAGTTCACACATAGTCTAAATAAAGCCTGATAAACACACTGTGTGACCATTTGTTCACTAAGTGTTCCTGTTCTTCTGATATAATGATCTGATAGCTGTGCTTTCTTTGGTTTTCAGAATGGAGGCTATGTATTTATTCATCTTGAATGTACAGTAATTTTATGCACTTAGGGATGATTTATATAGGGAAGGCGGTGTTTTCAATCCAATTGCACAGTGACAGGAAATGGCATGGTTAAATTTTCTTCAAAATAATTCATTTCGAAATATTAAAAGATATTCCAGTATTTCTAGACCAGATAATGTAATTTGGTAGCAGGAATGGCTTCGATTTTCTTCCATTGCTTTAAGGCTGAAACCAACTCACCCATTTCCAAGGCACATGTTCAATTTAGTTATCTGTTTCCTGAACAGATGCTTATGTGGTTTTATCTACAGCAAGTTATTGATAAACTATTTATCAAATCCTTGTCATCAAATTTTCAAATGCCATTCCAGTTTTAATTCAATGAAATGCTAAAGATTTAGGAGAAAAATATCTCAGACTCTACTGACGTTTTCTCCTTTCCTGTTTCCATTTCCTCAGGTGTCTATGACAACTGGTTCACTGAAATTAATCAAAATGTTCCCAGTCAAAAGCCTTGTTAAAAAGACTTTTCAAAAGTTGATCTACTAATTTTATGTTCTTTTGAGGTACTGTAACATTAATTTTAAGTTACTTTAAATTGGTTCATTTTGTTTCTCAGTACCTATGCATTGTCAAACTAGAGAGAACTATCACCAGATTATCATATTATGGGTTATTTTTTCATATCTACAAGGTGTTCATTTGTATAATGAAGGTAATATAAAGATCACAATAAGTATAATAGTTTATATGCAATTAGATTTACATGTAAATATAAAGATATTATGAGTTTAAATTTTAATTTTATATTCAATTTTATTTTTAATTTGTGGCCCAACTTATAGTGACTTATAATGATACTGATGTTATGTTATCAACCAATCAAATAACTCTTTGAAGTCATATTAATAGACATAAAATAAAAGAAATATTGAACTGGTTTTAAACAGTAATTAACATCCTCACTAAATCCTTAATAATAAATTATAATTAAGAAAATATATTATCCAACATATATAATTTTTATTAATAATACATAATCATTAATTATTAGTAATGAATCATTTTATCAACATACTCAATTACCTATAAAATGAAAATTTTATTTTCTAGCAAAGAGATGGTAATTATTTATGACTTAAGATAGGAAGTGGTAGTCTTTGACTCCTCTTGTCACAGATGTTTACCACTACTATGTTTTAATTAACTGAAATATTTTAGATGAATCTCCTTGAAAAATAACTGGAAAGAAACTGTATAATCAGAACATATATAGGGGTCAGTACATATAACAAATAGATTTATTAATATTTAGATTTGTTGGATAAGAATTTTGACTTCAGAGACTTTTAATAGAAAAACAAGTTTCTATTCTTAGAAATATTTGATTTTATTTGAATTAAAGTGGATAAAGTATTTTAAAAGCAAACTATTTTGATTAAGTAAAGTTTATCAAATTGGTTTTTTTAAATTCAATACACATTTATTATTAGACACTGGGTTAGAAGATTCTCAATATATTAATCCATCAAAGAATTTAGGTCTAAAAAAGAAGAAAATCTGTAAATATATAAGCAAAATAGACTACAAACACATATAATAAGGACACAAAGTGAACATAAATTTACTTATTTCGAAAAGTATATTTACATTATATATAACAAGACAATCCCAAAGTACAAATCAAACATGAATCTTCTTTTATGAAGGCAGAGTGTGTATTACTCATATAGGAGAACAAATATCTGCCAGTTCACATATCTGTCAACCAACTAAATCAGATTTAAATGGATTGCTTTATTTGGATTGTCTTACTCGTCATATATATCATTGTGCAGTACATACATTCTTACAATATCTAATTTTTTTAATAATAGCTTATGTGTTTGATTTTTTTAAGTTTACATATTTGAAATGATCCAGAAAGATATTCCATTGAAAGTCTCCTCTTTATTATCAAACAAAATACAAATAAAAGAGTTTTAACCCAAATATGAAGCAGCAATATTTTAATCCCTCACACTTCTAGGTTGCCCCATGCTTCTATAGTTTAAGGGAGGAAAGGGAGAAAATTTGAGAGTAGTGTCAGGGCTTTTAAATTGAATGCTACTGGGTTACACAGACTCTCACTACAGCTACAACTGGAATTAGTAATGGGCTGTGGATTTGTGGATCCGGGTACTATAAGAAACTGGCATGTAATCACTTTTTATATTCAAAACAACTCATGTCCATGTTATGTTCACTCAATGTGGTAGCTTGTTATATTCTAAAAAGACTCAAGAAAAAGGATTAGAGAAACATACTGTATTGTCCAAGCCTGTAAGTGTTCTTCATACCATAATTCATAGTCTTGTCAGCTTTCTCTACCACTGACACTCTGCATCAGCCTCAGGCATTTCTTTGACTTTCCTAGGTTGCAAATTTTAATTCCTGAGGGAATTAGCCGCTTATTCTCTTGTCCTGGTCAAACAGTGGTGGCTGAAATTGTCATTCTAATATTTTCACTAGACATAAAAGCAACAAGAGACACCCAGTGAATTTCTCATGTCCTAGACATACTCACATGTGCCTGCTAGCCAAACATAATAAAGATAGATTATCCTTTCCAGTATATAAATTATATCTTTTCCTGCTAAGTACCAAAAACAACACCATATATCATCAGTGTTTTAATTTACAAACACCATCTTGAAGCACAGCACTCCAACTCCCCAGGGTACCATTCCAAACTGGCACTTCAGTGAAGTGTTTAATGGTCATTTTCTGAGGTGACATATGCAGGATTTCATGGCTGTAAGCCGCTTAGATCATAAAGTCATGAGTGTCTCTTATCACATAACGTCTTCAAGTGATGTTATACCACTTCACTTTTCATAATATAATTCTATTTCTCCCTCCAAGACTTTATACTCTTGTTTTCATACATTATGCTTATACATGTTATAAATCCCACACTCATTGATATATGGCACACAATGCAATATAAAGATGATGTATCATAGAATTGTACACTTGAAACCTATATAACTTCATTAATAAGTATCACCCCAGTAAATTTAATTTTAAAAGTTGTCAATTTTATTTTTAGAAGATATAGGATTTAAAACAATATTTACCCATTAAGTTACCATTTATGGTGCTCCTTTTATACTTCCAGATTTCAATCTTATATTTTTTTCTGTCTGAAGGACTTCCTTTAAATTTTTATAGTGAGTCTGCTAGTGTTTGTTTGTTTATTTGTTTGCTTGTTTATTTGTTTATTTATTTATTTTAGTTCTTGTATGTGTGAAGTTCTCTACTTCTTTTTTAAAAGATTTTAAACTAGATATAGAATAAAAATGTTGACATTTTTTTCCTCTTCAGTGCTTTAAATATGTCATTGCCATCTTTCTACTCTATTTTCAGTGAGGCATCTGCTTTCATCCATATCGTTGTTCTTTATATTAGACTAGAGGCCTGGTGCATGAATTTGTGCGTGGATGGGGTCCCTTGGCTTGGGGAGGTCTCACCCAGTTCTGATCAATAGGGGCCAATTGGGGTTGGCTGGGCCAGGGGGAGGGACCATGGGAGGTTGGCTGGCTAGGGGGAGGGACCACAGGAGGTTGGCTGTGGGAGTGCACTGACCACCAGGGGGAGCTCCTGCATTGGACGTTTGCCCCCTGGTGGTCAGTGCACGTCATAGGGACTGGTTGACCAGTCGTTCAGACACTGGTCATAATGGTCACTTAGGCTTTTATATAGAGAGAAGGTTTTTTTCTTTGGCTGTTTTTAAAATTTTCTTTTTATCAGTAGTTATTTTTTAATCTTTATTGCTGAGAGTACTTTGGTCAATTTGGTTATAATACACAAGCACATATTTCCTTATGTTTCTTGTGCTTGAAACTTGTTTAGTCTCACAGATCTGTTGTATCATTTTTATCAAAATTGGAAAGCTCTTATTAAACTATTTCTTCTAACATTTTTTGCTATCTCCTCTGGTTTCCATCACTTCCTTCCTTCAGGAATACAGTAGATGAATTTAATTTTATTCCCATACAAAACAATGAACTTTGAAGAATATCTTACACTAAATACAAAAATTAACTCATAATGGATCATATAATTATTAAAAACTAAAACAATAAAATTTATGGAGAAAATACTTATAACTTTGGGCTGGCAAAGAATTCTCAGATATGACTGCAACAACTCAATTCTTAGTATAATGACTTTATAAATTGGACTTCACTAAATTTACTAAACTTTAGTCTTCAATGATACTATCAAAAATGAATGGCTCTCCACAAATTAGGAGAAAACCTTTGCAAATCACTTGTACTGGTAGAGTACTTGCATTTAGAAAAATATGAAGAGACTCTCAAAACACAATATATGCAAACAACCCAATAAAATTAGACAAATATTTGAACAGAAAAGGAGACGTATAGATACCAAATAAGCATATGACACTGTGTCAAACATTACTCGTCATTAGGAAAATATAAATTAAGTCTACAATGGGATACCACTACACATCTATTAGCATCACTAAAATTAAAAACAAAACAAAAATCCTGACCATATTAAATGTTGGCGAGAATGTAGAGGAACTGGAAGTCTCATATCTCTCTGACTTAAATATAAAATGATACAACTACTTTGGGAAACAGATTGACATTTCCTTAAAATACCAAACACATTCTATCATATGCTTGACTCAGTTCATTCCTATTTACCCAAACAAAAAGAAAGCAAATGTCCATAAGAAGGCCTTTAGCTTAAAAATTAAGTAGTCACTAAATAAGTAGTATATGAATATTTATAGCAGCTGTATGTATAGTTACCCCAACTGGAAACAACTCAAATTTCTGTCAACAGGGGAATAGATAAACAAATCAGTCTACATTCATACAATAGAAGGTAATTCAGCAATAAAAAGTGAGTGAACTATGGAACACATACACAAACATGGATGAGAAGAAATAATTATACTGCACTTAAAAAGTCAGACAACAAAATACATATTCTTTGATTTTTTTTTTTAAACTCCAAAACAAAATAAATCTATAATAAAAGAAGGCATCCTGATGATTACAAAGGGAAGAGGATGAGGAGAGATGCTAGAGGGAGAGGATTTGGAGGAGGTATGAGGACTTTGTTGGGGTGGGGGGGAGCAAAAGATAGGTTTATTCTTGATTATGGTAATTGGTTCAAGAATGTATCCACATTTAAATTTATCAAATTGAAAGTTTTCAGTATGCTGTGTATTACATATCAATTATACCTCAATTAAAGCCAAATTTTAAAACATATATATAGAGAGAATGTGACAACTTATTTGAAAAGAGAAAATAGAAATATTAAAAAATGTTTCCAGGTCATTTTTAAATCCAAATGTTTTTATTATGGGTTCTTAGAAAGATTCATACAATTCTCCATTTCACTATATTAGCCAATATGTATAATCTCACAGTTATCATTAAAAGTCATGTTCTGCCAAGGCCAGGAGAGTTTTCTGTACAATTAATGACTTCTGTGAGTAGGACCAATGGAAGATAAAAATTATTTTCCCACATATAGAATATTTCAAAACTTGCTGTTTGACATAAGAAAGAAGCCTCATGAAACAATAACAAATATATATATATATATATATATATATATATATATATATATATATATATATCAAAACACAAACAGAGACTTTTAATGTTAACATGCCAGCTCACTTATTTGGATATATGACATTAGAAACATAATTTCAAATCACTTTTATGTGTATGTTCGGGCAACCTTTCTGGATAGCATCTCCATAACTGCCACGGCCACATTCTCAGGAGACTCCATTTCACTCTAGCTCTGGCTCTAATTACAGCAAAATGGAGGTAAAAAATGGTTGGGGATCCACAGTGTACTATTGTTCAGAAATGTTTGGCCTAGTTACCTGGGAGGCACCCAAGGTTTTCAGACCAGTGGGAGATTTTTGACAGCTTCTTAACTGCCTGAGGCAGCCTCGGTGATTGCTTTCACTCTATTAGAACCTTAAAGGACTGCAGTTGTTGTTGCAGTAAATTTAAGTGGGACAACTTGGTGTTTTATTTCTAATGGAAATTGTTTAACATATATATGATCTGCCACTTCTAAAATACATGCCATATATTCTATAAATATATATGGCATTGAATCAGTGAAAATTCATGAATCAATATATATTATCATTGTATGAATAAAAATATTACCTGTAGCCAATATTGATTGGTAAGTCATATGTATGATTTAGTATTTTAGCATTGATTCTAAGTTTGTGTTGCACCCTATCTTCTGTGCAGCACGTAAATTAAGCACAGGTAGGTCTGAAATTAGAATTAAATTTCCCTTGCAAGTACCCAATATGTTTGCATGAAAAGTGACTTAAAAACTGACTAAGAACAATGTTCTCAGATATATTTTATATATTTATAATATAAGCAATTTTGAGTGAATAAAAATCATCTAGTTTTTCTATGTAGAAATTATCTAATTATTTGTGTATAATCTAGATTTGAAAGGAAAATTATATTACTACTTTGTTGTTTGGATATTTTTTTGTATATTGACAGTGAATTAATCTTGAATGATATATCATTTAAAGTGTATTACTGTGACTTCAAATATTGATCTTTGTTTTTTATTTAGTGAGTTTTTATGAGACATTTATGATGATTGTACCTACTTTTCTTCATGTATTAAAAATGTAATGGTATTAACACTACCTTAGTAGTTGATCAAGGTCAACATCAACAGTAATAATTCAGGTTCATAGTAGGTACCACTGATATATGATGAAAATGGCATTTTACCTCTGTGCTTTTCCTTCTAAAAACACATACCCCACTATACTCATGAATAAGCATTAGCCAAAAACTTAGAGAGGCAATCTACAAAATACTTGACCTATACTTCCCAAAACTATAAAAGCCATCAAAGCAAGGCACGCCTTCATAATTATCACAGCCAAGAGGATGCAAAGGAGACATGACAATTAAATGCAATGTGGTGACTTGGATGGTATGTTAGATCAGAAAGGACTTTGAGTAAAAACTAAGGGAATCTGAATAATTTATAAATGTCAGTTAATAATCATCTACTAGTATTAGTTCATTAAATATAACAAGTATACCAAATGAATGTAAGATGTCAATAAACTGAGTAAATGTGTGTGGGTATATGGGAACTGTCTGTGATATCTTTATAATATTTCTGTAAATCAAAAACTGTTTTAAAATAAATATTCCTTAAAAAATTAATAACTGAATAACAGAATAAAGAGTGATTCACTTTATTCATTATTTAGCTCAGTGACAGAAGAAACAGATGACAGATCAACATCCTGGGAAAATAAAACCTAAAATTATCCAAATAGTTCTATTTCATTGAAAGTGAATTTAACTCTAGCTGGTTTGGCTCAGTGGATAGAGCAATGGACTGCAGACTGAAGAGTCTCAGGTTCGATTATGGTCAAGGGTACATGCCCAAGTTGTGGGCTCAATCCTCAGTGGGGGTTGTGCAAGAGGCAGCCGATCAATGATTCTCACTCATCATTGATGTTTCTATCTCTCCCTCTCCCTCTCCCTTCCTCTCTGAAATCAATAATATATATATATATATATATATATATATATATATATATATATATATATTTTAAAAAGTGAATTTAGATTTCTTCATATACTTTTAGGAAATGTATTTATGCTCAGAGTTGCTGAAATAAGAATATACAAAGCCAAAGTCTTTATAGCTGAATTTCAAAAATTGTATTAGATTTTTATGTAACTTGTATTGTTATCTGCCAATATACCTTGACAATTTCATAACAGTTCTAATATAAGAATATATATTTTTTAAAAAAAATTCATATTTCCCCTGCACATAACAAATGCCACCCATATGTCACTGATGTGTGTTTAATCCTAATTGTGTAATTCTGCATCAGGGGACAATATCTTCTTATACCTGCAACTTATCTTTGGCCCTAAACCACCAGTATTGTAGTGCCCCTATAATTTTCTCTGCTAGAAATCTGAATAACACACATACTTTAAAGCAAATGCTGTTTCTATTTTTCAATATTATATGTCTACTGAACACTATAAATTAGTAGAAATGATAAATATTAGAGGTGATCTCTTCTGGCATGTCATACTGTAGATATCTATAATAAAAATCATCTCTTGGAATTAAACCAAGCTGTAAGTTATTCACAATTTAAGTGTCTACAGCTACCTCAAAAAACTGACAGAAACTAATTATGATTTTTTAAATTAAAATGCTATAAGTGCCTGACTGGTATGGTACAGTTGTGGAGCCTTGACCAATGAACTAGGAGATCACTGGTTCAATTCCCTTTCAGGGCACATTCCTGGGTTGTGGGTTCAATCCCCAGTGTGGGGCATGCAGGAGGCAATTGACCAATGATTCTCTCTCATCATTGATGTTTCTATCTCTCTGTCCTCTCCCTTCCTCTCTGAAATCAATAAAAACATATTTTTAAAAAATTCAAAAGCTATATATATATATATAATATATATATATATATATATATATATATATATATATGTGTGTGTGTGTGTGTGTGTGTGTGTGTGTGTGTGTGTGTGTGTATTTATACTAAAGGCCCGGTGCACTAATTCATACATGGGTGGGGTCTGGCCAGCCCGCCCCAATCAGGGCCAATGGGGGCCGCTGGCCCCACTCCTGATTGAAATTGGGGGAGATGATCAGGGATATGGATGGCCAGGGGGAAGGGCCATGGGAAGTTGGCCGGCTGGCCATGCCCCCAGTTGGGGCCTGATAGGAGGCCAGGCTGGCCAGGGGAGGAGCCACAGGAGATCAGTGGCCCCACCCCCAATTGGAGTGGGCAGGGGTAGTTGGGGGCAGGGCTGGCCAGGGGAAGGGGCCATGGGAGGTTGGCCAGCCGGCCCTGTCCCCTATTGGGTCTGTTCCTGGGGCCGGGCTGGTCAGGGGGAGGGGTTGTGGGAGGTTGGCCGGCCAGCCCCGCCCTCCCTGACTGGTTGGCCAGCTGCAGTGGGCAACATAGCAACCAGTTGTTCCAGGCTTTCCAGTTGCTTGGCTTTTATATATACTAGAGGCTGGATGCATGAAGATTCATGTAAGAATAGGCCTTCCTTCCCCTGGCTGCCAGCACCGGCTTCCCTCCGGCACCCAGGACCCAGGCCTTCGCTCTAGCCACTGCCTTCCACCTTCACTCCTGGCCGGAGCCGCCTCCCACCTTCGCTCTCGGCTGGAGCCACCTCCTGCGATGAAGGAAGCCAAGTGTCCCGCCCGCTCCAGCCGGCTCTGTGGCTCCAGCCAGTGCTACCATCTTTGTGGCTATGGGTGCTGCTATCATTGTGACTATGGACGCCGTCATCTTTGCATGGTGTGACAGTTAATTTGCATATTACCCTTTTATTAGTATAGACTAAAGGCCAGTGCACAAAATCCATACACAGGTAGGGTCCCTAGGCCTGGCTGGTGATCAGGGCCAATTTGCGGGGAGACTGGTGTGGTGACTGGGGGCCTCTGCTGGTACCCACCTTGGCTGGCCTGGGTCTGCCCGCTCACCAGTCCTTCCCCCGCTACCGCCAGTTGGGGCCTGCAGGCTGGGGGCAGCTCCTGCATTGAGCATCTGCCCCCTGGTGGTCAGTGCATGTTATAGTGGCCAGTCATTCCACAGTTTGGGCGATTTGCATATTAGGGTTTTATTATATAGGCTATATGCAAATGTATGTATGTAGTATGTACAATGTATATGTGGTTTGCAAAAGTTATCTGAGAATCTTTAAGACAATTTTGTTAAATATTTAATTGTCCAAGTTTTATTTTGAATTTTAAAAAGAAAGTTTCTTATAAAAAGAGAATGTTAAATAACTTGGTAAGCTGCTTCATGTGTCTCTATGCCCCAACATTAATTTGTGGAGTGAGTTAGAGATTTTACATTTCTGATGTTGCCCAACAAATTGAACTGCATATGCTTTTCAATGACTCATTTATAAAATAGCTGATTTGATATTCAGATGGATGGAAGCAGGCCAGTGTTTCAATATAGGAAACAATTCAAGTCTAAACATAGCTAACTGAGATTTCTCTATTGAAAAGCCGATGTTGTCCTTTAGCAAACCGCTGAAATGAATTTAGTGGCTGGGAAAACTGCCAAGCAGAAATACAAACCAAACTCCTTTAAACTATAGAATTACAACATCAAAGTAGGCACAATTACCATTCTTCATATCCTAATCCTGCTGGCCACTTCATCTCTGGCGTGACAGAGACTGGAAGTTTTTAAAGTGCCAAAGGGGGCTTAATTTTGGTTTTAACACAATTTGAATTTCCCTGTACTGATGGCTGCAGATGCAAAAATGTGTAGGTGAATTCTATTTTTAAAAAGATAGAATCATCCTAAAATATTTCCTTTAAAAAGAGCGCTTCCTTTTATTCACATATACCATTTTTTAAATGTCTGTGTGGACCTGTCATTTTGCAAAAGATAAAGAGGAGTGGCATTAAGAAAGGCATCGTACGTTTACTCACTGCTTACATCATACCACATCATTTAGTTTTTCTAAAAACCCAGTGCTGAGTCATCATCCTCTCTGAATAAACAGAAGTTCCTTCTAGTGAGGCAGTTTATTCAAAGTCATCAAGTTAAAAAATAACAAAGCAAGAATTTCAATCCAAGCCCAAAGACCCAACTGCCTGTGCTTCCCTCCCAACACTACTTTGCACGCCAGGCTCTACCTTTGAGTTCCACAGTCATTATTTATTTTCTTTTTAGACTCAGGAATTCTCTCAAACTATATAGCCAATTACTTAAGATAACTATATACTTTGCTTATGATAGTATGCTTATTGATTACCATGTTACATAAATTGTTTTCTTAACAACTTTATTGAAATATTTTATTCTCCTTCAAACTCCTGGCCTGAGAATAGCTATTATTAATCAATAGCTGACTTTCTTAAGAGAAGCACATGTCTAAATTCTTGGCTACACTAAGTCTAAATGGGTTAATCTTTACACTTTTGAATAAATCCAGTGTACGTGTCCCCTTGCACCATTATCTAAAAGAAAATATTTTAAGTATTCAAGACATTTAATGATTTAAGTAGTTATTATTTGTATTCATTAATTTTTATTACTGCTGAAACTCAATTTGGTTCAGATACTAAAAGTGTAATTTCTAAATAGCATGTTACTCTAAAAGAAAATACAAGTTTTACAAAGCACTGAGTTGAACTGGAGCACAAATAGAAAATGTCTTTGATCAAAATTAATTCAATTTTATAACAGCCAATTTGTAATCAGGACGATAAATAACTGGTAACACTAAGTTTGGATGAAACAAATTTATCAACTAAAAACTAGAGGTCATGACACATTTAAGACAGCTATTTGTAGAGCTGAATTCTGTTTCAAAATAACTTAGCTAAGACCTTTGAAGCAATTAATTCTTTAAAGGCTGCCATTCAGCAGCCTAAATAGGACATTTCTCTTCCCTTCAGATAACACACTGACTGCCCAATCAGATTCTCCAGGTATTTTACAGTTTGCAGTTTAAATTTTTAGTGAGAAAGATAAAAACTAGTCATTTCAAGCACACTCTTTCTATGCTCAAAATGAACAGAGAAAAACAATTCTCACAGTAATTGTTACTTAATAGAAATCTCATGAGTGATCCTCATATTTACAAAATATTAAAAAATATATATCAACAAGTAAATCTAAGCGAGTGTGGAAAAATGCCATTATTGACCACTTAGAGAAAATAATGCCATTTTCAGTCACAATGCAACATGATTCATATTTGAAACATTTTTATTGAGCTACTAGAGGCCCAGTGCATGAATATGTGCACGGGTGGGGTCTGGCCCACCTGGCCCCAATCCGGGTGGATTGGGGCTGGGCCTGTTGGAAGGTGGAGATGGTGGGAGGTTGGCCAGCTCAGGGGAGGGGCTGTGGGTGATTGGCCGGCAGACACCACCCCCGATTGGGGTTGGGGGGCCGATTGGGGACAGGCCAGCCATGGGACGGGCTGTGGGTGGTGGGACGGCCAGCCCTGCCCCAGAATGGAGTGGGGGGTGCTGATCGAGGGCCATCAGCTTGGGGGAGGAGCCATGGGTGGTTGGCCAGCCAGCCCTGTCCCTGATTGGGGTGGGGGAGTTGGTCTGGGGTGGGGCCAGGTGGGAGGAAGGGCTGCAGGAGGTTGGCTAGCCCCACCCCCTATTGGGGTGAGGGGATGATCAGGGGTGGGACCAGCCAGGGGGGAGAGGCTGCAGGCCGATCAGGGTGGTGGGGGCCATCAGGTGTGGGCTGGCTGGGGGAAGTGCTGCAGGAGGTTGGCCGGCAAGCCCTGCCCCCTATTGGGGTGGGGGATGCAATCTAGGGGCCTGGCAGGGGTATGGGGTCACAGGAGGTTGGCTGGCTGGCCCCACCCCCTGATCAGGCCATTTCCCCAGCCACAGTGAGCATCATAAGGATCTGTCCTTACGATCGTTATGGCGTTAAGGTTGCTGGCTTTTTATATACATAGATTATTGACATAATATTTGAAACTTATTACAGCTACATAACTTTAATATAAATGTCAAAATAGATCATTGCTTCCATATTAAATGATATAAAGATATCTCTACTAATCAGACCATTTGTTATTTTTTTCATTTTCTATTCAAACATATTCTAAATATTTACAAAAATCTATGCACATCTCCCAATTACCTTTGTGAATAAACACTACAAACAGTAAAATATGTTGTTTAAAATATAAATTTATCATGATGCAGCACCATGGAAGTGGAGTGCTATTGTTGTCTTGATGGGAGTGAGGATATATAGAATTTCCTTTTTTGTTAGAAAGTGGTATATAGTAAGTAGATTACATAATTAAATAATAAGAAAAATAATTTAATTATTGATTATTTATTGAGGAACACCAAACATTTTTAGCAACATTTTGTTTCTGAATACAGATATCTTGCTAATATTTGGAAAAGTCTGATTGATAGACTATATAAACCTTCAAATGACACCGAATCATTGTAAAATACCATCATGAACATGCAATTTCACAACTTCAGAGTTGAAAACACTCATAAAATGATGGAAATCTAAATAGTTGAGGTAATTTCAAACAGAATAATGTCCTTCCTCTTTTATCGACTTATAACATACGGTTTGGAGAAAATAAAAACAACTCGCCTAGTATGTTCTCTTTCTCAGCATTTGGACTTGATACTAATATACACGTATTCTATCCTTTAACTTTTCCTCTTTCATTGGAATGAGCTGAATGTACATCTCAAACTCATTTGTCTTTTTTATTTCAATAATGTTCTATCAGCACCCATTTTTCTTCCTCTCCTGACATATTTCCGCTGCCTTGCACCTTCCCAGAGAATATCAAGTCAATGCTCTGAAGATATCTCCTATTGTCTGCCTCAGAGCTGAGTCTCTCCTTTCATCTTAGAATTCCTTCATCTACCATAAAAAAGAACTGAAAAGACTGCACTCTCATTTTTAATACAAAACTATTACTATTCTGGAGGAACTCCTGCCTCCCTTATTTCTTGATCCTTTCAGGTATACTTATGATAGTTTTCTTTACTTTTTTATTTCTTTTCTTTTATCAGCTTCCTTTATGGTGGAAGATGGTGGTGAGCACTTTTGTATATTCCCTGTCTGCAGAACCCTTCTTATCTGATGATAAAAATTGGTCTTTTTATTATGCTGAAGAAATTGCCTCTGCCACATTTAAAAGACCAGTGATGATAATTTTGGTTGGAGAGTACTGACAGTTTTATAATTTTAGTGAAATTTTATAATATTCTCGTATTCTGCTTCTATTTCTGTAGGGGGAAAAAAGTCTCCCATACTTTCATACCACTCTCAATTCTTTACTGTTTTAACATCCTCAGTTCATTTTCTCCCATTTCTTAAGTTTTAGGAATCCAAAAACAAACATAATTAAGTGTACTTTTTGTATAGAATATTGAAAATAATATCACATTGACTATTCACTGTGTCACTACAGTGAAACTAAACAAAAACAACATCACTGATTAAAAAACTACTTGTACCTAGGTCATTACCTGATGAAATATGTTTAAGTAGATATTTATGCATTTAATTTACACATAAATGGAAAAAGTTAATTTTAAAACATTTAACAAAATTATTTTAATTATATATAATATGTGTATATATATTAAACAAAATTCTTACTTTTTACCCAAATAGCTGCACTATGGTTTTCAATTGATTCTGTAGTATCACTTTTTCTTTGGTTTGTATTTGAGATTATTATTTAATTTGTATATAAGTGAATTTAAATTAATTTACTATTTTGTGTTATTTTAATTAATTATCCTTATATATATGGGTGTGTGTTTTACAAACTAAATTCTAAAATTTACAAACTACTTCCTCTTATCATACAGTCTTTTACAGGATGTTTCTAACAAATTCCCCCAAAACTTCCAAACCAGAAATGGTTGATTCATTAATTTATTGAGCACAGTCTAACAAATGCCATTGTGTAACCTTGGACAGTTACTTAAACACACTACTTTAATTCATAATCTTTGAAATTCAAAAAACAACGATAACTGCACATTCAGTTAAAATGCAGATTAACTCAGTTAATTACATTGTAGAAACTTAAAAAGTGACAATTATTATATTTTATTATTACTATAGTCAGAATAAATATTTAAAACTTAGAAAACTTAATTATCTAAAATGCTTAGAGAAATGTCTGACTCATAATAAGCAGCCAATTTAATTTAGTTATCTATTAGAAGTAGTAATAGTATTTATTTCACAGCATTGGACCTATTTTATGTTAAGTTTCCTGGATCATGTGCAAGTGATCTATCTTCTTATCTCTCTCTCTCTCTCTCTCTCTCTCTCTCTCTCTCTCTCTCTCTCTCTCTCCCCCCCCCCTTTAGAAAGTCACAGAGGTGGAAGAAGTGAGCTGTGGTAGAAGTGAGCCAGCTGGGCTCAGCAAACAAGATAAGGAGGCAAAAGAAGGACCCTTGGAACTTAGGAGAAAGAAAGCAAGGATATATGAGCTTGGGGTAAGGAGAGGGGAGAAGACTCAGGTATGCTTGAGAAAGAGAGAGAAAGAGGAGGGCAGGGGCAGAACAAGAAAGAGAGCCTCTGCAAGTGACTTATTGAAGAAATGCCTACAGGAGAGAAACCTGTATGGGAGTAAGACCAGTAAGAAAGAGAAGGGTAAGAAGTTTATGGATGGTGGGTTAAGGTAAGTTTTGGGCTCAAACTCACCTCCTGACCACTGGCGGTCTGCTGACTTCTTGGCTGCCCACAGAGAGGCGGTCTGAAGGCAATGTTCCTCTGACCCCTGTCAGGACCAAAGGGCAGGCCCCACTCCTGCTGCTCATGTCTAACTTCCTATTAAACACTAAATATATTCTATATTCTCAATATGTTAAAGTGGCATGAGTAACAGCAAGACATATAAATAAATGCCATCACTAATTAATGAGGTAAGTAAAGGAAGATACGATATTTGTTCAAAGGCTTAGGGCAGGAATTCTTGATTTGTCATTCAAAAGGACATGGATGTCTTCAGAAAAACATATGTGACATCTGGAAATTATATAAGTGGGTGCTTCTATATATGCATACATATTTTTCTAGAAATATAATTATATTATAACAGGGTTTTATGACATAAAAAGTTGAATAATCCCTGATGCAGAGTTCGAAAATGATTATGGTTATATTAATATGGCACCATCCAATATGAAGTCCTGGCCCCTCCATGTGGCCTAATTTTTATTAATATTTAGCTACAAAGTAAGGGAACATAATTGAAGTAATTTCAAAATAATTTGATTGGAAGATTTCCGGTGCCTCATTTTAACCCTTTGTCCCTAATGTTATAATTAAGCAGTGCAACAATAGTTCAGCATTTAATGTATAATCTGTCCTGATTTACTATCACATCCTCATGAGTTCAGTTTATTATTTATGCTGAGATTTTCTTTTTGACTATTCACAGAACTGTGATCCTCTGTATCTAGATAGTACAAATATTAGACTGGAGGAAAACCATGAGCTTTTAAATTTTCCCCTTTCTAATTGTAATTAAGTTATTTATAATATTAAAGATGTTTTTCCAGTTTAATGGACAGTGTAGTATAGAGGTTAAGAGTAAGTTATTTAACTTTCTCTGTTTCTTCATCTCTAAAATGGTAATAACAATAGTAATTTTTTTCATACGCCTTATAAAATTTCTAGGCATTAATATCTTTAAAGTGCTTTAAGTAGAGCCTAGCACACAGGAGTACTCAAAACTTATTAGCTATTATCCTATATAATAAAAGGCTAATATACAAATCGGCCGATGGCAGAATGACTGGTCACTATGATATGCACTGACCACCAGGGAAAAGATGCTCAATGCAGGAGTTGTTCCTTGGTGATCCCACAGAGGGAGCGCCACTCAGCCAGAAGCTGGGCTCACGGCTGGTGAGCAAAGTGGCAGTGGCAGGAACCTCTCCCACCGCTGTGGCTGCACTAAGGACATCCCCCGAGGGCTCCTCGACTGTGAGAGGGTGCAGGCCGGGCTGAGGGACCCCTGAGTGCATGAATTTCATGCACCAGGCCTCTAGTATATCATAAAATATTCTCAATAAAAGCTACTATGCTGATAATAAAGAAAAGTAATTTCATGAAAACAGCAGGTTGAAGATGGATGATTATCTAAAACAACCTTTAATTTGTGGGATGGATTACAAAAACCATAGAGCATGAGGAGGCCATTATCAGTGTGGTATTCTTCACTTACCTAGTAAGAATAAAGCATGCCTTCCTGAAAGATGTTCATTAGCATTATTATCCCCAGTTGATTATCAGCAAAAGGAACTAACAATAGCCTAGATAGGGGCATGAAACACTGGAGCTGTCCATCATTACTAATGATGATATACTTCTATTGTAAATAGTGATCTTAGATTTGAATACTAATTATAGAGGTGTTTGGTCATCTTCCAACCCTTAGAGTTAAATATTCTGAAAACTAAACAATTGTACTCATCAAATAATATCTGAATTATTTGATTATAATTTCATTTATCATTTATTAAAATAATCAACTGCTTTTCTGGTTTAATTTAGACATAACCTATGTCAGTTTAGAATATTTAGGATATTGCCAAAAATAAAAATAAAATAGGAAAGAAAGAAAACATAAAACTCAGCAAAAAAATGATTTAATAATTTAAAAAACTATATGTTTTAAGCTTAATAAGAATTAAAAAGAACATAAGCTTTTTTTTCAAGGAAGATATATTTTCTAAGATGGTTCATACAAATTTATTCTAGCAATGCATTTATTTAACGGGAGTAAATAATAGAGACTTTAGGAATATAGACATTAAATATGACCTGAGAGTTGCTTTTGGAGAAGATTGTACTCTGTGACCTCTGACCTGAACTCTGTAGGATGTCTTGGAGTTAATTAGCATGGTTTGGATGGGAAAAAGATCTACTCTTTGCTCTCTCACCCTAGTAGAAAATTCAGAAAATCCAAGAGAGAGGAAAAGTTTCCAAATTTCTTGTGTATACCTGTTGTGCAGTAAAACTCTCTGCTTTGCTTCTTAAATATCTCTTTCTTGAGAAATACATGTTTTAAACTAGTTTAAATTAGGGAAGTAAAGGGTGAAAAAATATTAAAACTTTCACCCTTTAAAATACATGCTTAAGAAAATAAAAGGTGCCCAGCTGGGTGTGACTCAGTGGCTGAGAGTTGACATATGAGCCAGGAGGTCACTGGTTTGAATCCAGGTGAGGGCACATTCCTGGGTTGCAGGCTCAATCCCTAGTAGGGGGTATGTGGGAAGCAGCTGGTCAATGATTCTCTCTCATCATTGATGTTTCTATCTCTTTCTCCCTCTCCTTTACTCTCTTCCTCTCAAAAATCAATAAAAATATATTTTAAAAAATAAAATAAAAGGTTAAGAAACAAAGTAGGAAAAAATATTGGGTATAAATCTCATAAAAGGCTTGTATGCAAAATCAATTTTTTTTTTACAATTTAATTCAAAAGGATTCAATTTAAAAATTGGTAAAATTTTAGAATACAGTATTCACCAAAACATTTACTAATACCAGTAACTATTTTTAAAAATACTCAAAATCATTAGTTATTAAGGAAATTAAAATTAAAATCACAATCAGATACCATAACACACCTATTAGAATGGCCAAAATTGAAGACAGATGGTGCCAGATGAGAATATGGAGCAACTTAAAATTTCATATATTGCTATCTACACTAATAAAAGACAAACATGGTAATTGACCATACCTTTGCTACACTTCCCATTGGCTAATCAGGGCTATATGAAAATTAACCACCAACAAAGATGGCGGTTAATTTGCATACATAGGCTCCAAGCGGTGGAGCGAAGCCTGATGGCCCAGGGCTGGTGAAGCAGTGAGGCCTGACGTTTCCTGGGCCAGCGGAGCAGCAGGCCTCATCCCTGGAGCCAGCGGAGCAGCGAGGCCTGACTTTTCTGGGGCCAGCGGAGCAGCGAGGCCTGATGTTTCTGGGGCCGGCTCTGGCCAGAACTTGGCTAGAGCGAAGGCCTGGGACCCGGGTGCCGGAGGCAAACCGGTGCCAGCAGCCAGGGGAAAGGAAGGCCTATTGCACGAATCTCTTCGTGCAACAGGCCTCTAGTTGGTTATATAAAACAGTACAGGCACTTTTGAAATGTTTCAATTCTTTTAATCTTTTACAAAGATAAACATTTACTTACCATACAACTCAGAAATTCAACATCCCACTCATGAAAATTTATGTGAATGTAAATAAATAAATTTATAAGATTTTGCAATAATATATTGCAAAATAAGTTGCCCTTTGCCTCAGTGAGCAAAGAGTGGTCTTGCCACCAAGGAAATGGTGAATGCTCCAGGGTACAGTGACAGTTATTGATATGAATCCATGTTGTGTTTGCTTGTCTTCAAGTGATCTCCCTAAGGTTCCACTAGCCTATCCTGCTCTGATATGTTCTAGACAAGCCCAAAGCACATTTGCTTCTTAGGCATATTTTCCTTCACTTCTGTTATCTTTTTGCTACCCACATGGAAAATTGTGCTACCATCCATGTGCCTCCCACCTGTGGGAGAAGGGCTCTCTCTGACTTTGAATGTTCTACAGTGATTTATCCAAGACAAAGAACATTTAATCTTCTAACTAATAATATGCTTTTCCAAGATTAAAAAGGGTATTTTTAGATATCTTTGTTCTTTTTAATAGATGCAGATGTGTCAGAAACTGGAAGGGAGTTTTAAACAACTGACAGCTTAGCTTGAGCTTGTAGAGAAACCTGTGCTGTAATATGTAGAGACCCCTCATAAGATGGCACGTGGCTTGCAGGACACATGGGTAGGCAGTAACGAAGACACGGGCCATGTGAAGAATCAGTGTCAGTCTCCATGGGAGCCTGGACAGAAAACCCTGCAGAGCCACTTTCTGCCTGTATATTTCAAAGGATGTGAACTGTGCTAAGGGACATAGTCCCGAGCATGTCAGGAGGCCCCGGGAGACGCAATAACCAAATACTACACTGAATCCATTCTGCTTTCTCAATTCTGCTGCTCCACAGCTACCAAGCAGGTCTCTACAAAAGACTGCAGCAATTTTCCTATCAAAGGCATCTCCCTTGGAAGCCATCACTCGGGGAAACAGAAGCTGCTGGGTGCATGGAGTTGGTAGAGTTCAGAGACTCTCTCATACAGGTAAATGTCATTTAAAACCCAGCAACAGTGAAGTTCATTCTTCAGAAATGCATTCTGAGTGGCCTCCATGAAAATACAAAAGAGATAACGGCTGTCCATTGCTGTCCTAAGTTCAATATTTTTATTTGCTCCATTCTGCACATTATGTCAAAATCTTCATATGCTTCTTATATTTTTATGAAATCTCCTTTCAATTGGATTTTTTCTTAGTCTGCAGAGTGTGTTTACTTTATATAACATTTTGTTGTAAATTAATATTTTTATGAACAATGCAGTTATGATTTGTAATTTTGACCCAGTGATGGAGACTCCTGAGGACAAACAAAACCAAAGCTACAACCATTTGGTTACTGGGTTAGGTCAGATATGAGATGTTGAAATATCATTGCAGGAAGAAGCACCTAGTTAAATCCAAATATATTTTCCATCATATCCCTCATGGGGATTAAGTGAATTTTACCTTCAGTAAGACTAAAGTATATTGAAAGCTGAGTGTTTTGTTTTTAGGAAAGTCTTCATACAAAACACGGAATTGTAATAGCACAAGAAATGAAAAATAAGATTTCTTTGTAAAGTTAATCTTTTTAAAATACTAAATGATTACAAATGGTTTTAAAAAGTAACCGACTTAAGTACTAATACACCTGGAAAAAGTGAACAAGAAAAATGATCTCACTGTTTGTATCACATTCATAACAAATGATAAGAGAATAACAAGAATGAGGTGAAGAATTGGAGGAATATTTATGGCAATTTTAAGTGCCTTGAAAAGTCGATCCGAATTGCTTGCATCAAAGAGAAAATAGACTCTTTAATGATCACTTCCCTGACAACTAACAGTAACATCACTTTTAGCTGTGACTGCTAAAATTAGATACCTTTGTCTTGGAATACTCAGTCCCTGAGAACACCACGGGATGACAGCCTTCATCTCCCAATAAGAGGGAAAGGAATGATTCATCTTCAAATGAGCAATTTCTGTGATGAAGGGGGGGAAATGCTCCTTAAGAAAGATGGCAGAATAACAAAAAATAGTGCCACACTAATTATTTAGCTATACTTGGTGAAATGACTGCTCTGATTTTAACCCAAGTAGTACAGTTTTTAAGGTAGTCACTTATTAGGACTGTTTATCCCAGGAAAAGAGACTTTTATTGGTGACAAAGGGGCTTTTAACAACTTGTTATAAAATTATGCTTACTTGAGTGAATGACACAATAGAATGTACTTGTTGGAAGTGCAAGCAAATGCCTTTGAAACTGCTGCCTTGCGGCTGTTAGCTGTTGATAACTAACCGGGCAGGCCATGCCATCATCATTTCCCGGGCAGTGCAGAGCTAGACGATGGGACCTTGTCAAGCCCTCCATCACAGCTCGTCACCTGAAGACATAAATAAAAATTCAGCATATCCCAAGATCTATTAGAAGGCTGGTACGTCTATTTAGAATCCCCACTGAAAAATTATGGCTTAAATTCGGCCTTTAAAAAACGTATACATTAGTTCCAGTGCGGACGTAGAGTCAACATTCATTTGACACAATTAAAACAGAATGTGCCAGGAAAGCCAAAGTGCAAGAAATAGCTACAAAAATATTAAGTTAAAAGCCTCTAATTGTATAAATCACTGTAATTTGGCAGATCAATGTGTTAATGGGAAGGGATTGTGTCTATTTCGGCTATGTAAAATTGCCAAAATGTCACAGGAGAAGGTAGAAAATCTCTTTCCTGTTCTCTTGAAATATTTTGGTAAAACATACTCCAAGTACAAGTGTGGGTTACAGAATTACTCTGTAACCGGGTCTACACATTTTTTCTCTACAGGGCAACATAGAAATATTTTAGCCTCGCCTAGCTGGTGTGGCTCAGTGTTTGCCCTATGAACCAGGAGGTCACTGGTTCAATTCCTGGTCAGGGGACATGCCTGGGCGTGCAGGAGGCAGCCGATCAATGATTCTGCCTCATCATTGATGATTCTGTTTCTCTCTCCTTGCCTCTCTGAAATCAATAAAAAAATATATTTAAAAAAATATTTTAGGCCTTGAAGATCACATATTGTCTCTGTCACAAAATCTTCTTTGGTTTTATTTCACAATTCTGAAATACATGAAAACCTTCCTTAGTTCATCAACAGTACACACACACACACACACAAGTAGAGTCTACTGGCCAGATTTGACCCTTGGGTCATAATTTGCAGACCGCTGCTCTAGAAAATAACAAATATGTGCAAACTTAATGGAAAGGGACAATTTTATAATTCAAAGGACTTCATTCTTCTTTTTGCAGTAGTTATTTTTCAAGTAATAAAAAATTCCATAAAATATGCCATATTTCATGACATAAGAAAGTAATTATTAGATATAATTCCTGGCATGTGAGTGTGTTTTAAACCATATCAGCATTTCTGGCTCTGCTTATGCATTTTGAAAAGGAGATTTTAATGCAAGTTGGATAGTACTCCAGGTGTATATTGTCACTTAAAACGCTGTGGAGAATAGTCTGGAGACAAACAATTAAATTTAGCTCGATGCCAGAAGCAGCTGTCTGAGATGGTCCTGGTGGCACTTCAGACATGTATGTTTTATTGTGTGATACCGCAAGTCTCCTCGTTTCAACATGTGTCCATTTTACAGACAACATAAAAGCAACACAGAAATAAAATGAATTTTTAATTCCTCTTGAATGTATGTGTGTGTAAGTGTATGTGTATGTTTGTATTCATCATAGTTGCCTGAGAAGTAAAGAATGACCAGCTTTGTTAGATATTTAGGGGGGCGAGGCCATGAGTAGGTTTTAGGGCAGTGGTTCTCAACCTTCCTAATGCCGCGACCCTTTAATACAGTTCCTCATGTGGTGGTAACCCCCAATTTCATTGTTACAAATTGAACATAATTAAAGCATAGTGATTAATCACAAAAACAATATGTAATTACATATGTGTTTTCCAATGGTCTTAGGCGACCCCCAAAGGGTCGCGACCCACAGGTGGAGAACCACTGTTTTAGGGAAACTTAAATGAATAAAACTAAAAGAATGCATCTTACTTTTATAGTTGATTTATTGAATTTTAGAGAGAGGAAGGGAGAGAGGGAGAGAGAGAGAGAAAAAGAGAGAGGGAGAGAGTCCTAAATAGCATTACAGAAGGGAGGAGGACAGAGGAAAGAGAGAGAGATTATATCATTGGCCACGCCTTCACCAACCAGTGAAACACATACAGACAAAGAAGGAGAAATGAGGAGAAATATCATGGGCAGGAAATGCTGCTTAGTTAGGAGGAAAATCTTTTATACGCAGCACATCCATCTCATCTTGACAATATGCCCTCATTGGGCACATCTTCACCGTGGAATGTTATTCCCAGAGGCTTTACTCTCATTAGTGCTCCCTGGAAGAACTGCTTCCACAAGGGGCTTCAGTTTCTGCAGGCGCAACAAGGATCTCTGACAACTTCTAAGAGGCCTCATGAAAGTTATTCTCATGAAGTTTCATGCTACTCAACAGGACTCAAGGAGGTGGCGCCACTTTCATAGAGGGCCCACAGATATTTTAACTTTATTTATATCCCCTACAGATTGTCTAACAAATTGGGATTCTACCTGAGGCAGATCTAAATTACTTTCGTTAAATCTTTTGAAGCTTGTCATGTAAAGTATACCAAACTCCCTTAGATTCCACTTAGTGAGCCTGGTTATTTCTGGCCACACCACATGGGTTCTAGCCTTTTGTAAGACACCAGTATCATTTAATCATTAATGTATTTGCTTATTAACATATCTATTCAAAAACATTTGTGGAGCAATGTTTTGATACCAGGAGTTTAGGGACACAGTGACAAGCAAGACAAACTCTCTGTCCTAATGGTGCTAACATCCTAGCAGAAAATAAACAATACAATTTCAAATGAGGTGAACTCTATAGTAGGCCAGGGTGTGGGGTATCAAGGGATACAATTTTAAACAGTTCTGTTATGAAACATCCTCTGGAGAAGGGACTTTGAGGAAGCACAAGATAGTGGTAAGTAAATAGGATGTGGCTTAATTACAGAAAATGATTACCGGGGAGAAGTTCTGGACGTACCAGAATTCTCGGAATAAGAGCTTGGCATATCGAAGAATAACTATAAGGTCAGTGTGGCTAGAGTCACAACGTGAAAAAAACTGGTGGCTTGAATTGGGGAAGGAGGAGACAGTGTGAAGTGATGAAAAATGGCCAGATTGGAGAAGTTGAAGATAAATTTGATGTGGCATAGGAGGGAAGAAGAAGAATGAATGATGTGCGTTCCCTTGAGCAACAGAGAGGATGTTGGCAATATTACTGAGAAGGTAAATGTTGTGGGTTGGTAAATACAGTTTGGAAATGGAAGTCATGCATTTTGGGTTTTTATATTTTCTGGAAATATTAATTTTGAGATACCTATCACTTATCCACACATATCTGTTGAATAGATAGTTGTATGTTAGAATTAAGAACTTAGTGACAGTATCTGGAAGGGAGATTTCCAAGTTATCAATAGTATAATAATGACTTTCAAAAGGACATGAGAGAATAAGGATGTCTGTATATAGAGGATAGATGCCCTTCTATTGAGTCCTAGATTATCCCAACTTCAAGTCTTAAGAAATAAGAAGAGGAGTCAGCAACAACAAATACAATAGGAATAAAATCAAAGTGTATGGTGTCTCTATCACCAATTGAATAAGTATTTTTTTTAATATATTTTATTGATTTTTTACAGAGAGGAAGGGAGAGAGATAGAGAGTTAGAAACATCGATGAGCGAGAAACATCGATCAGCTGCCTCCTGCACATCTCCCACTGGGGATGTGCCCGCAACCCAGGCACATGCCCTTGACCGGAATCGAACCTGGGACCCTTCAGTCCGCAGGCCGATGCTCTATCCACTGAGCCAAACCGGCTTCGGCTGAATAAGTATTTAAAGAAGGAATGGTCTTCTGATTCTAGGAGATGGCACAGTAGATGTACATAGAACATCCTCCAGCATAGCTTCTTGTAAATGATGAGCATATAATTTTTTTTTTTGGAAAGCTGTTTTCAAGGCAAAACAGAGCAGGTGGTAATGTTAGGAAACAACCAGAAGCCAGACATGACAAGAAAGCTGCATCCCACAAACATAAGCTAACAGTGGAGCTGCTGTTTTCCTCCCAAAGAGACTGCTGATCCTCAGTGGCCTGGAGCCTGGTCCTAAGGAGCCAGCTGCCTATAACTAGAGAAGGCAAACAGGACCAGAGGTCTTTATATACAGTCAGGGCTCCAATGTTTAACCTCAGGGGGAAAAACCCCTCAGAAGGTGACTTTCCTGTCTCAATCTTAGCCTACACAAAGCAGGGGTTAAAAAAAAAAAGCCTCTTTTGAAAAATGCTCACCCATCCCAGTCCATTGAATGGGTATCTGAGTTCTTAACTTTGTGACCTGCAAAGTCTCCAGTTGACAATTGTTGTTAACTTTTTTCCATGGGCTGTTATGTTGTCAGGCTCTGGGAAAGACTTTGGTAGGAAAAAAAAACAACAGCACTCCTTCTTTCTCATAGAACAAGTTTAGAAACAGACCTAAACTATTTTTACACAGAATAAAGATTCCCGGAACATGAGATGACAATCAGAAAATAGGGAATATCCGGAAACCAATCCTGATGCGGAAGACTGCTGAAAGGTTGGCCGCAGCGATGCCTATCACCTAGAGATGAGGAGACCTGGACAGACTAGATTCAAAATAGAATGGAGGCCTGTTTTGTAACCAATTACTACGGACTTATAAACACATACTTATTAAAACAGCATGAACTTATTATCTTACAGTTCTGAAGTCAGTAATCCAAAATGGGTCTCAATGAACTAAAATCAAGGCATGACAGGGCTGCATTCCTTCTGGAGGGTCCAGGGGAGAATCTGTTTCCTTGCTGTTTCCAGGTGCTGTAGGCTGCCCACCTTCCTCCTCTCCTAACCCTCCCCCCCCCCCCCGCTCCTCCTCCTAACGTCTTCAGTGTCTGCTCCATACCTACGCCTCCTTCTCTGACCCTTCTGCCTCCCTCCTGCATAAGGACTCCCTTGACTACACTGGGTTCACCCAGATGTCACAGAATAACCTCCCAAACTTAAAACCCTTAACTTCATCATATCTACAAAATCCCCCTTGGCCATGTCAGGTAATACGTCCACAGGTTCCAGGGATTAGGACATGGACATGTTTGGGGGCCATTATTCTGTCTTCCATAGAGGGTACAGGCAGAAGCTGGAGGATCAAAGGAATGTTTTGTTGGCTATTTTAAAGAAGAGGAGTCTTCTATTTTCTTTCTTAATGTATTTTTAATGTATACTTTTAATGGCTGATTATTTTAAATCAGGTTTGTATACAGGTTGGGATTACTAGTATAGAGAAGGGAAATGAAGATTCTGGGGAGGGGCGGGTATCTGACAAAACAAAACAAAACCCTTAGTAGATGAAAGGAGATGGACCAAAGAGTGCAGGAGTTGGGGATGACATGAATTGGACAGGGATAGTTTATCAAATGTAACTCTCAAAGGGAAAGTTTGATTGGCTTGGCGGGAAGAGAAAGATATGATCTGTTTGCTTCTGCTGCTTCAGTGAAATAAGAAGGAAGGTTATTAATAGAATCTGACATATTATTAGAGCTAGAATAAAATGGAAAGAGCTACAGCACTGCTCCATCTAAAGTTACTGTCACGAAGCCAAGCACAGGGGGAAAATTAAGACATTCTAAATTCCAGGTACTCTATTACAAATGAAATATGGAGCCAGTAGTCAGGGACTAGAGGGGATGCGAGAGAGAGAGAGAGAGAGAGAGAGAGAGAGAGAGAGAGAGAGAGAGAGAATGGAAGCCAGTTAAGGAATTTTGGCATGACCGGCAGTGTATTGCCTGAACTAAAAGTAAAAGGTAGAAGACACCACAAGAAATAGGCTGCAACCACAGAACAAGAGAGCAAGAAAAACAGTTGGCCTACTAAAGACCACAATCTGCAGTCCCACTTACCTTACTTCTGTCTTCCATAGGGACCTCAAGTCCTGCTGTTCACACCTTCTAAAATATTTTGGCTAAACTTTTTATGTCCTACCTCATTCTTATTGCAATATATTTTAGCAAGTAAGAATTGTATTTTTGGTGAAATATATTTAGAATCAATATCCTAGCTCATTTGTTTGCTAATATTGATATTAGGCACTTTGAATGGACAAGGTGGGGCAAAAGTAGGTTTACAGTTGTTAGTACACGAAACATTGTTTACATTGTTTACACTTGTATAATTATTTATTTATTGTTGTATTACTTTCCACACAAACAACTGTAAACCTATTTGTGCCCCACCCTGTATAAGTTATCATTATAAAGTGAAGTAGTAGTAATCAATAATGCAAGTCTTCATAGTAGTAATAATTAGACCCTTTCTTTTATTGTCTGCAATAGAGCAATTACTTCCCAACTGGTTTTCTAGAGTTTTCTTCTGATGCTGAACAGTGGAGCCTGAAAATTTTTTTCTAACAACAAAAGAGTAATAATTATAAAAATATTAAGCCCTAAATATTACTAAGACCTTTCTATTACAGACATTTATCTAAATACTTTAGCTATAGTAATTCATTTAATCACCTACAAAACATTAATAGTGTTGGGTTAATACTATTACTATGTCAATTTTCTGAGGTGCCTGTGGCTTCGAGATATTAAGGAACTCTGCAAGGGTCTACAGCTAATAAGTGGCACAACCCTCATAGTCACACTTAATCCTTCATGAAGTGTTTGAAGAAATAGTCACTAAGAAGACAAGCCAAGGTTGGGATAGAGGTAATGCTTTTGCCCTGACTCTCAGAAAGGGGTATAACTTGTGCTTTATTTATTTTATTGGCCTGCAAGGTAAGAACCACTAATAACAAAAACTTGCATGGAATTTCTGTTTCTGAATCACATGCAGAAAGAAAAGACATTTCCTTGTCCTAGTCCCCAGCCCTTGCCCCCTACCACCCCCCCGCCCCTCTCCCCAAAAAAAATAAGCAGCCTTGAGGAAATAGAGCAAGGATTTTTCCTATATTTAGAAGTGTATAGAAAATTGAGTGGCACCTTGATGCCTGGATTCCATTGCTTGGTAAATTGTATTTCAGGTAATCAGCTCCAGTGTTACCTTAAAAGCAGCATTCACAAAACAGGGCAGGACAGTGATCTCCAGGCTAATTTTACTTGTAACAATTTGTATCAGTAAATGCTCCCACAGTCCTTAGAATTATGCTAATCACAAGCATAAGGCTTTCTAATGTCTTTTAGATATGATTATTTATTTCCATCTGTACTGCCAACATTCCTATCCAAGCCACAGTCTTCTTTTATTTGGAATATAACAATTCCTTCTATCCAAGAACACGATATATGCCTTTACTTATTTTAAGCCTTTATTTTATTTAACAAACACTTATCTAGCACTTTCTATGCACCAGGCTCTATTCCAAGGATTTAAAAGATATCAATTTAATCTTTAGAATGACTCTCTAAGATATTTACAATGATCGTCCGTACTATGTATTAGATGATGAAAATGAGGCACACAGAGGCTACGTAACTTGCCAAAGGCCACCAAGCTAGTTAGGGTAAGCAATACATAAAACCATACATAACTAACTCTATATATTGTCTCTTGTACTATTTATTAAGGCAAAAAATTTAGTAACACTTTTAAAGTTCACAATTAAAAGGTTTTTATTTAAAGAGTTATTTTTTAAATTTCCAAATATGTTATTCCCTCATCATTCTGGCCTAGTTAGGGGTTTTATGGGCTCACACTAGAAATAATAATTGTAATTGATTCTTCAAGTTTGTAGGATAGAAATGAACTCTAACAGAGTCTATGTATCTTTATTTAAGCCGTTTCATTTAGTGGCTAACAAAACAATGGTGCTGAGTCATGTCGAGAATACCTTTTGTAAAAATAGACTGTATATTAATATCTATAAGAGCTTTTGAATATGTTAGTATCATATTGAGGTGAAATAATTTCATAAATAACCGGAAAAAATTGCAAACCTTTTTTCTTGGTTTCTGCCCATGTCCTTAAAATTAGTCAGCTATAGTAAAGTATATAAAACACTTGAACTATTAACTTACTGTAGCTTTCATCTTTGGAAAAAATAGAATTGTTGGTTCCCATTAGGAATATTCCAATAGAATAGAACTTTTGCTTCCCATTTTATCACAACTTCTAAATAATTACTTAATTTCTCTGTCTCCTTCATTCTTCAGGATGCAATATTATGATTGAAACATTGATGTCAGACACAAGAAACTCGAAACCCTGATCAAACCATTACAAAATAATCTGCCTTTTAATTAAAATGCTTCCTTAAGTAAGAAGACAGTACCAGCATGTTTAAAACCAGATAAATATTTTTATGAGTCCAGAATCATGCAAAACAATGTGTTTCAGAAATGCTGTATTAAATATTTCTTGGGATAATGAGTTGACACACACACAGCTCAGTGCAGGGTAATCAGAGATGAGGAGCTCTGAGAGTATTACAAAGACTTGGAAACATCCATGGGAAAATAATAAAAGACTTGAAACAGGAATAGATTCAACAGGCTCTTTGCAGTTAACCTTTAAAAATGCCATTTGAAGTTATTGGGGAAAAAAACAATACAGTAGTTTAACAAAAACGTGTCATTATCAAATGTTATTCTAAAAAATAGTCCTGATTGAACTAGTTTTTCTATCTGGTGTGCATACACATTCATATCTTGAACAAGGTGGAAAAGTATTACTTTTCTCAAAATGAAAACTATGAGAAAAAAGATTGTTTCTTCTAATAAATAACAAAAATATATAGCAGCAATTATCTCCATCACTATTTCTTTATATGAATTCTATTTCAAAGCTTTTCTCAGTGCTGTGTTGACTTACTTGAAGTGTCCAAAACGTCCACACAATCAAGAATGCTAAAAAAAAGCCCTAACCGGTTTGGCTCAGTGGATAGAGCGTCGGGCTGCGGACTCAAGGGTCCCAGGTTCGATTCTAGTCAAGGGCATGTACCTTGGTTGCGGGCACATCCCCAGTGGGAGGTGTGCAGGAGGCAGCTGGTCGATGTTTCTCTCTCACCCATGTTTCTAACTCTCTTTCCCTCTCCCTTCCTCTCTGTAAAAAATCAATAAAATATATTTTTTAAAAAATGCTAAAAAAGAATAACACCATATTGACCTGCTATCTTAACTGGCTCTGAGGAATTGGATCTGTTAGTCCTGCTATTTTTGAAATTATCTATTTAAAAAATAACATAAACCTACTAAATAACAGAAAACAATTTTGCACCAAAGAAATATAGTAAATAGATCCGATATACAAAGTATGTGAATGACAGGTATTTTCAACAGGAAGATTAATTTAGAAGTTCTCAGTTACCTTTATCTTGATGTCATTTGCCTCACAGCATGGGAAAGATCTAAGAAAAAAAACACAAAATATAAAGAATAAGAACAGACGTAGTTTTAAAGGCTTAAAACTGTTTGTATTTGTTAAATATTTGTATTTAAAGAAAGCATATGCTGTTTTTTCTCTCTGTATTATACCTTATTATCTATATGAAGAACAAGCTTCAAGGGACTGGCTATACTAGATATAGCCCTGCTGTCACCGTTTGATTCTGTGTAAATCCTCCTGTACGCACAGGTACAGCCTTATCATTAGAAACACTAATACTAGTACTATAGGAAAAGTGAAAAGCACAGAGAGATTCCTTATCGACTCCTGAGGTCCTTCTACAGCAAGTCAGCTAAAACCATATAGTACGTGCAATGGGTGTAAATTCGAGCACCAAGCTCAGTGGCGGGTTTTTGGATACCCTGGAAAACACAGGGACCTATAATAGGAGCCAAATTGCTTAAGAAAAACATCACATCAGAGCCTTGACAGCTTAACCATCATTTAAAGCATCCTGCTTAATTTCCACTGAAAATGTGTCAGTCAAAGTGCCAGAACCAAAGTGAGAGAATAAAAAATCAGAGTTAATAATGTTTATGTTCTTTATCTGAGTGTAGACTTTGGAAAGTATTTCTCTTTGCTTACTTCTGCCTTCTATGCACACACACACACACACACACACACACAGTATCCTCACCTGAAAAATTACAAGTGGAATATAAGCATGTTCATATCTGATTATTACATTTCTGCTTTAACAGTATATAAGTTGCTTTATGAAATCAAAATAAAGTTAAAAGCATGTGAAGAGAAACATTACATTGCTGGAGAAACTCTTCGTTTCCTTAACCCTTAAAGTTTAATATTTATAAGTAGCATTTGTATGGCAGTGGCATTTGAAATAGTAGTTTTGCTTAAGTTTTCATCTTATAGTTACACAGCCCCTCTAAAATAGAGGTTATTTCACAACCCCATTTCACAGACAAGAGAGCCAAGTTTAAGAGAGAGGTTAAATGGTTTACTAAAGGCCAAGTAGCTAATAAATGGTTGAAACAGAATTTCAGATGAGATGTTCTCATTATAAAGACCTTCTGCTTGTCTTCACATCACTATCTCACCAATTATCATGGAAATAGTTTAAATGAGGCTTTTAAGAAGGCATATCTGTCTTTCTGACTCATGATCAATGAGTATTGAAAGTTGCAAGAGGAATTCTAATTAAACAAGGGCTGTGAAAAAATTTGCTCTCAAGGCATTAAAGAGAGATTCTTAACAAGTAACTACAGGTAAATAGCTTCTTGTGTATTTATTAATTTATCCTCATCTATTTAAAAAAAACACATTAAGAAGTCTTACTAAAGGCAGTAGGGCCAAGGTAGAGGTAATAGTGCACAATTAGGTTAAGGAAAATTGCTGAAAATAAGTGGAGTGCTACTTTACTTTAATTTTCATTAGCAACCCAAGCAAAAAAGAGTGAAAAAAGTAAAAATTCATTTTGCATCTGACTATTGGATGCAATGTATGGCATACTCTTACTTTCTAATACAAAAAACCTATTAATCAGAAGAATCTGATACTAACTTGAAATATCAATTTAGGTTTACTATTCTTTTCTTCCTTTCTCAACCTTATCCCTACTGCCAGCAATGATGGGAGAGAATCACTGATTGACTGCCTCCTGCACGCCCCACACTGGGATCAAGCCCTGAAAGGGGCATATGCCCTGCTCGGGGAATCGAACCGTGGCCTCCTGGTTCATAGGTTGATGCTGAACCACTCATCCATGCCAGCAAGGCAAAAGTGAGCATTTTAAATAGTCCATTCTTCCATTTTTATAAGTGTTTTACATTCCAAGGTCAAGGTGTTAATGCTAAATGAAGGTATGTGAGAAAAGACATAGATAAAGCAAAAAGTGTTGGAGAGGACTAGTAGTTATAGTGATTCATGCTAGCTTTTGGGTTAGTTTTGTACAATAAATGTTAGAAATAACCAAATTCTGTTGTCTGTCTACCTACCTATCTACCTACCTATCTCTTTATCCATTCATTCATTTTAAAATAGTAAATAATAACTTTTAATAATGTCATATTTCTTCTGAACTATGCCAATAAAAGAAAAACAAATTAGATTTTAGGTCGAGCCTTTATCTGAAAGGGTTGTTGCAAGAAAAGTAAAAGGGTCTATTGTAATAGGAAGAACACAACAGCCATGATGTCTGCAAGAGTCTCAGAAGTTAGGCAGGAAGGGCAAACAAGAACAGAACAAATCAAAAATCAAAGAGAAAACAACACTGAAGCAACCGGTGTGGAGAGGTGGGGTGAGAGAATAACTGGGTGAAGGTGGCAGTAATGAATCAGTAGGTCGGAGACTGTTTACTGAGGCCAGCCAACCCTTGGAGGGGCTGTTGAAGAGGCCTTGTATGGTACATGGCTCAGGTAAGGGTGGGTGAGAAGTTAGGGGCTAGGAACAGAGAAGCATAACCAAAGCTTGGTTAAAATGCATTCTTTCCCACTAATAAGTGGGCACCAAAGGTTAAGTTAACTCTTTCTGAGACAAAGAATGAGAACCTGGAGGGGCTGCATCTGCTCTTGTCATAGGGAGCATCCCTGGGTCTTAACTAATTCATATGGGAAAGGATGTTTCTTTACAGTAAACAGTTTCCTGGAACTTAACAGGGTGGGACAAGTTTCCTGCTTACAGGTTCCCTGGGGTCAAGCAAAATTCAAAAGTACCAATTACTTTCTTTGAAGTAGCTTAACACGTTTTTTTTGTTTTGTTTTGTTTTGTTTTTTTTACCAATCACTCTTTATGAGTCCTTTGACATTAAATACATATTATGAATATCCAGCCTTAATATTCATAATCCTTTGAAACGCTCTTTATTTTCATAGGACTTTAAAAAATAACTCCCTAGGTGCTATGACTTGTGGCTTAATAGGAGCCTTTGTATTTTTTTTTTATTTACTTATTTATTTATTTATCTATCTATTTATTTATTTATTTATTTTGCTGCGGGGAAGAAAAGCAAATGTGTTTGATCAAATTCGATAATTCAAATAAAATACCACACACACTCTGGATTTTTTAAAATTGAGATAATGTTAATATTTTGGTCTTAAAACCCTATTCCCTAGAAATTTCTATACCTTTAAAGTTATTCATTAACATCTCTAATTTCAGCTACTTTTTCTCTATCTGATGAGTTAATGGTAATTTGCTCTGTTTACATTCTCTGCATTTGTCTACCACCTTCAGCTCAGAACACTTTCTCTGGCTCATAATTTCTTTCTACCCATTAAGTAGCCCAATGAAAAATAGACCAACCAGAATAAAACCAGTTATTTTATAAGTTTGGATTCTTCATTTCTTTCTCTAGAGTGACAGCCTAAATCATAATGTGCTTCATGAAAACTAATGTAAATAATTCAGTGGAGCTTTGGGTAACTATAGGGTCAATAAATGGAGATGCTGATATTTATATCACCACAAACCTCTGATGTAATACTTTTGTCTGAATTTTACATATGGAGAAATCGTAGCAGGTGATATGGCTCAGGTACCACTGGTGGTTAATGGCAGGAACAAGACCTTCATCTGTGCCTGTCTGCTCTCGCAGACTAACGTCAAATCCACTCTAACACACTGTGGAAACACTGACCAGATGGCTCTTCCTAGCCCAGAGGGATTAGCGGCCAAAATATGTCTGTTACAGGTAGCAGACATCTGTTTATTTGAGTTACTGTCATTGTTTAGTAATGATGTATATAATTCACATAATGAGAATTTGATTAGCAAAAATAAGTCATTTGTTTTAAAAACTGCAATAAAGAAAGCATACCCAGAATAGAAACACTGGTGCCAATGAATCACGGATTATCTTCATTCATTTTCCAGTGCTTTTCCAACCAGACATTATGTTACAAAAGGGAATCTCAAGTGTAAGGTAGAGATAGCTATCTTCATAAGAACTATCTCTGTTGGAACAACAGAAGATTAAAAATATTAAATGGTCTCTATACTTCAAAATCAAACAGGGACTCTAAGAAAATGTATTACTTTCTCAACTTTCTCCAATTGACACAGCAGATTTTCTTTCAAGAACTCTCAGAAACAATCTCTCACACCAGCATCTCCATAATCTCCCTGTAACATCCACCAATCAAGATCACTCCCACCCTTTATGTTTCTGTATTGCTTGCCCAGGTTAACTCTGAACTCCTTTGCAGATATTCTAACAAGTTGACTGTAATATCCCTGTTCTATGAGCAGACATGTTGAAAATGTTTTTAATTGTGATGATTATAAAGGGGTATTTGCCTAATAATAATATACAAACTCTATATTTGTCTTATTAATTTTTTCTATTTGGGTTATATTTGACAATAAAAAGTTATATTAAACCATTATCAAAAGGACATTACTGTATAAGTAATCATTACAATAAATTCAAAATTTTAGGTGAAACAGAAAAATCTTCTAGAAAATGCAATTTATCAAAATTATGCCAGAAAGGAATAGAACACTATGCTAATTCTATATCTTTAAAAAAAATAGAATCATTGAAAACAAACAGGCAGACAAATATTTCAAGACAACTTTATTTACTGGTAAATTTAAAGATTGTGCTAATTTTTCACAAACTTCACCAGAGTATAGGAAAAGGAGGAAACTTCCTCCACTGGCTGTTTCAGAGACTGAAATGTATGAATTACATTTGACAAAAGACAGATTAATAGGAGAAAAGATTATTTTGCATGCACAGGGGAGCTTTATAGAAAAGAAGTGAAACCCCCAAATTGGTCAGGACTAGGGGCTTACATGCCATTTTAACAAAGGGTAATAAATTGTGGAGAATGACTAGACATAGCAAAAGGGTTTGGCTTTGTAGGGACAGTAAGTTGTGGGAAGGTAAATACATGGGGGAAACTAATGGAGGATAAGAGTTATTTAGGAAGGTTTCTGTGCAGACTTAAGTCAGTGACATTTCCAATGATGAATCATTTCTATTGATTATTCATTTCCATTAGGAGTTACTCTCTTTCTGGTGTAGGAGAGAATGACATGTTTACAAACATAAATTTAGTCAGGAAGGGAGAGAACAGAGAGTTCCTCTTCAGTCTGCTGTTTCTTAATTGCCTTAAGCTCAAAATTATCGTCGTGCCAAAGTGGCATATTGTGTGGTGGCATATGCTGACCCCCTTCCCCTGTTTGTAGTTTGCTGCAACAAAGTACTACAAATTCAGTGGCTTCAACAACATACATTTATCTCACAATTCTGTAGCAAGAAATCCAAGATCATGGTGTGGGTGGGATTGGTTCCTTCTGAGAACTACGACAGATAATCAGTTCTATGCCCCTCAGCTAGCCTCTGGTGGTGTGTGGGCAGTCTTTGGTGTCCCTTGGCTTATAAAGGCATCACCCCAATTACGGTCTTCTTCGCATTGTATTCTTCGTGTGTGTGTGTGACTCCATGTCCAATTTTCCCCTTGTTATAAGGATACAGTCGTATCAGAATAGGGTCCGCCCTCATGGCCTCAACCAATTAAATCTGAAATGATTCTATTTCCAAATAGTATCACATTCTAAAGTACTGGATGTTAGGACTTCAACATATGTATTTTTGGAGGACACAAGTCAACTTCTAACACTGACCTCAGTTTTTTGTTTTTTCTTTTCTTTTCACACCCAGTGCATTATGCTATGCTGGATTGAAATGTTGGGATTTAATAAAACAGCAAAGATTATGGGGTAGGTTTTAGTTAGACAATAACAAAATGAAAGTGATGATTTGAAAAGATGGATTGAAGGGAAACGTAAGAGACAAGAAAGGCTACTGTCAGTGTGTTAATGAGAAGGAACCAATATACACTGCGTGTAAGTTTACCGCTCTGACAGAAAATTGAAACAGAAGAGAATTTCATTTGTAATGAACAAAGCTGTTTACAAAGAACACGCGCACCAGGATAAAATGAACGTGGCTTCTCATTTAACAAGCAGGCAGGAATTGCTTGATTCATTCTCCTCCCTTTGAGGCTCTAAACAGGAGGGAGAGTAGAAAGACGGTCTGGGCCCTGTAGACTGGCACAAGCTTTGGAGACTAACTGGGCGAATCTTAGAGAGGTTGCATCCTCACAGCCAGTTATGACAGGATACCCAGAATGCTTTTCTCTCTGCCATCATCACTGTTTATTCCCTCAAATTTTCTGACCTCTTCCCAAATGCCACCTTTTATCGGCATGCCTTTTCATATCTATTAGAAATTATAGGCCCTTTGGAATGGAAATTAAATTACATTAAACTATTTAGTCCACTCTTATATCTCAAACACCAGGGAGCGTCTCTAGAAACCAGAAGATGCTCCCAGTATTTGTTGAAGGGGTGGCCTCTGAGACACAGTGCTGACTGGGCTGTAAGGGAATGGGCAGAGGCCAAGTTTTACTAGCTTTTCTCATCATTAGCTACATGCTCTCATTTCATATATTCTCAACTTGCATTCTATTTTTATTTTACCCATTACTTATATCCTTAACTGTCCCCTTTTCCTATCATTCTGCATTTTTATTCTCTCTGTGATACTTTATTCTTCTTTCTGTCTCTCTCTCTCCTCTCTCATTGTCACTTTATGTAGGTTTACATTTTTTTCTTTGTGCATCTCATAATTGTTTTAATATAGATCCCAGATTTTTAAGTAAACTTGACTTTGGAGGGTCAGTCCATGAAGTATAAACAAGCCAGTTTAGCCCTAGAAGAGCCAGGGTACATAGCAGTTAAAAGCAGAATATCTCATTTTGTATTCTGGCTTGTGGAAGCTGTGGAGCCTTAAGTAATGACTACTACATCGAGTATCAATTACTCAAATGCAGAGTGAAGAGAACATTACCATCGGGTAGAGCTGTCCTGCACATTGTGAGCTAATGAAGTTATTCTAGGTTTGTGTAACATTTCCTGGTACCATAGCAAGCTTTCAAATGGTGTGACATTGTTATTTTATTAAGACCTAGAGAATAGACTGGAGCTCTAACCAAATTCATTCTAATTAATTTGGTGATCAAGGGGCCATTCTTTCAATAAACAAAGAGAGAGCAGGTGACCCTGGATCATAGTGGTGTCATGAGAGCAGTACCTTTAAAACAACAGTGTTCAGTTCTGACCTTTTCAATATTTCCTGTTTTAGTGCTGGATGTAAATTATCAAGTGGCTACACTTTCTTTTGCCCATTACTTGTTAATTCCAGGAGTATTTCCAAATCAGTCACTAAACTACTTAAGCAATACCAATTTGATCAAATGTTGCATGCTTAATAGGCATTTATTTTTTGTTAAATATATGAAATGTTCCCTGAAATATTTTATACAAAGAGCAATATATATAAATAAAATATAGTCTATGAATATAATTTTTTAATTATTAAACTAAAACACATGAAATAAATACTCCAATATGAAATGTTAATAGAATAAAACTATATAGATGAATGGGAAGATATTACAGTATTGTCCAACAAAAATTTTTGCAGTGATGGAAAGGTTTTACATCTGCTCTATCCAGTTTGGTAGTCATTGATAATGTGTGACTATTGAGAACTTCAAATGTGAGTAGTTTGACTGGGAATCAAATCTTTAATTTAATTTCATTAACTTACATTTGAAATTTCTTTTTCAATCATAAAGCACTTTTATTTTGACTTTTAAGAGGTTCTAGCTTATTTTCCTAGAGCTATTTTTTTAAAAAATTCTTCATTCTTGAAAGTATTACATATGTCTCCTTTTCCCCTCATTAACCTCTCCCTGCCCCCTCTCACTCCCCAGCACAAGCCCTCATCCTCCCACTGTCTGTGTCCTTTGGTTAAGCTTATTTGCATGCATGTAAGTCCTTTGATTGATCTCTTACCTCCCCCTCCCATCCTCACCTGCCATCCCTCTGAGGTTTGACGGTCTGTTCTATGCTTCTATGTCTCTGGACCTATTCTTTCATCAGTTTATGTTGTTCATTATATTCCAAAAATGAGTGAGAGCAGTCTGAGAAAGATAAGTATTACATTTGAATTTTTAAAGTCACAGATGGCTAGTGCCTTCTGTATTAAGCAGTGCAAGTTTATAATATCAAATTTGTGTGAGGTTTTTTTTAGTACTATTAGTACTTACAATTTGTCAACAAAATTGCTTTACAATATGCAGATTTTTGAGTAATTACAATATTGTTTTATAGTGATCGATATAGGTCTTAATATATGTAAATAACCTTAGAAATATTTAGTCTGTCAGTTTAACTAAGTAAGCTACATAACTTATTGTCTTCATCATAGTGAATCCAATTTTGCTTTATGAGAATTAATTGTGATACTGTTTTTACCAAAAATATAGTAAAATATCTTATGAAAATCTTATGTTGTTTCTGCACAACCAACTATAATTTTTTAAGTTCTAACAATCAGTGTTGTCCATGTTTCATACTGAAAGTCCATGGAATCAAGGAAAATTGATAGTGGGCAAAATATTTTCTTCAAATCTATTCTTGATCAATTCATTATTGAAAGAAGAAATGACTACATCTTAATCATTAATATCTTTTTTTTCAACAGCATCTGTATCACCAGGGAACTTTTAGATAGATAATTTTTTAAATATATTTTTTTTTATTTCAGAGAGGAAGGGAAAAGGAGAGAGAGAGAAAGAAACATCAATGATGACAGAGAATCATTGATCAGCTGCCTCCTGCATGCTTCACACTGGGAGTCAACCTGGCATATGCCCTTGAATGAAATCCAACCCAGAATCCTTCAGTCCACAGGTAGACTCTCTATCCACTGAACTAAACCAACTAGGGCTAGATAGATAAATTTTAAAACCCAACAAAATCTACTGAATCAGAAGTATACGATTGGGCTCAATTATCCATATTTAACACATTCCCTGATAATTCCAATGAATGCTAATATCTGAGCATAACCACAATAACCCATTCTCTTAAGCACAGTACTACACTATATTGAATATTTGCTATTTTTTAGCAAACAGATATTTATGATAGATGTCTGTACTTGAGTTAAGTGGAATTATTAGATTACTCTCTTAGTTTGGGCTGCAGTAAAAACACAAACAAACAAATAAAAAAACACTGTCAGGTTGGCTGAAACAGCAGACATTTATTTCTCACAGTTATAAAGGTTGATAAGTTCAAGACCAAGGTGCTAGCTAATTCAGTTCCTGGTAAGGCTCTTATTCTGGCATGCAGAGGGTCACCATCTGGCTGTGTTCTCACATGACTTCTTTGTGTGCATGCCGAGAGAGTGCACTCATGCCTCTTCCTTTTCTTATACAGGAATCAAATCCATCATGAAGATGACCTCATTTAAACCCAATTTCTTCTCAAAGCCCAACTTCCAAATACTCACATTGGGGGGCATGGTGTCAACATATAAATTTTGGGGAAATACAAACATTCATTCTGTAAGAAGAACCTAATATTATAATGGATTCCAACGATGTGATCCTCAATTATGAGGCTTAAACACATCCTACTTCAAGACTTAAGTAGCTCTTCCTTTAATGAGATATCAAACAAGTATCTGTGACCCTTGAAATTATTGTACAGATGCCACATTTAAATAGGTTGAAATTAAAAAAAATGAAATAATAAAGAAATAAATCTGGTTTATCCTATAGCTGAATGAACAAAAATTTTAGTTGTATCTGAAATTTATCTAATTTTCTGGGTATGGAAATAGAATATGGTTGTTTAAAATCTGTATATTCTTTTCTCATGACGCTATTTATTTAGTGAAGGTAAACATTAAAGTTGCCCGTTGTTTTAAAAACATAGTTGATCATTGTATTGGAAAACGATAGAATCATTTGAACACTGAAACCTTCAAAAACATAGAATGCTTTTCAATAAAAAGAATCAAAATTATGGGAAAATGAAGGTAGACAAAAACATATCCTCAGAGGATTATGTGTTAAATATGTACATGAGTGTCCTAGGGCTGATGAAACAAATTACCATTTTCTAGTTGGTTGCAAGGGACAGAAATTTATTCTCTTATAGTTCTGGAAGCCAGAAGTACAAAATCAAGGTGTTAGCAGTCACACCCCTTCCAAAAATTTAGGGGAGAATTTCCTTGACTCTTCTAGCTCCTGGTAGCTCCTAGAATTCCTTAGCTTTATGAATATCTGCCCCTACCTTCCCATGGCTTTTTTCCCTCTATCTCTCTGTGTCTGTCTTCTTAGTGTAAGGACATAACTCATTGGACTTAGGGTCCACCTTAAATTTAGGACAACTTTATCTTGAAATCCTTAAAACATTACATCTTTAAAGATGCTGTTTCCAAATAAAGTCACATTCTAAGATATCAGGTGGACATGAGTTATTGCAGAACACTATTCAATCCGATAGAGTGGACAAAAAGCTGGAGGTTATATTTTTAAAGGTTATGCTTATTAATCACATATATTTTGTAAGAAACTGCTCAAAGCATATAAAATGCATTGTTCATGCTATTTTAGTTTAATTTATGTAAATCATTGAAATTCCAACCTAGAGAATACTCTTCTGAAAAGTAAACATCATTTTTAATTTAAGCTAATTTGATCCAGTGTCTTTGCAGCTCATTTTCATAACCAGAAATATGGTTGGCCACAAACTATATTTTAAGAAATATTATTTATTTTTTTTAGTATAAAGAATATGGAAATTGGTAAGCCAATTTCAGGGGGAAAATGTTTTTATTACTCTATATTTTCAAAATCCGCACAAACATATTTATAAACTTTGAGATTACCATTAATATTTTACCCATAATAACATAAAGCCTGTCATTGTTGTGGACAGTAATGTAACTTCTAATTAATGGCTAAGAAAATCAGTTTATATTCACAATAAAAATTTAAACAGTTCTACATCAGTTTATTTATGTGGCAATAAACTACAGATAATACTAATAAGTTATGTATAATTTACACTGATGATAGAATTCATTTACTTAGTAAATGTTTCTGAGCCACACTCAGGCATCATGCATATTATAGGTAAACAGCTCTAAAGAGTGGAAGGTATCATAGAATCAATATGCGAAGATAGGAGTCACAAAATTAACTTTTCAAGAAGAGATGCAAGATTTCTTAGAAGCAGGTACAGAAGATTGGCATTGATGAAAACTTGAAAATGGATTACATGCCCCCATCTAATGACATGAAATGCAGAGTATTTTAAACAGACTAGGGATTGTACAAGGTAAGTCTTTTCAAGGTCTTCTGAGACACCAGAGTGCCTACATATAAAAATAGGTTTGTAAAGCCATCAATCCCAGTACAGAATAGTGAATGTTACATTAGGGACATATATAGGAACAGATTCAGGAGGGCGAGGAAAAACTTTCCTGAAGCAATGGCATCTAAGTTGAGGGTTAAAAAGAGCAGATGAGGCTTAATAGAGAGAGAAAGCAGAGAGCATTCCATTCAGAGGGAACAACAGCATGTGACTACCTGGAGACAAGTTCAGTTCACAGTGTCATTGGCTTTGGAAAGAGTAGAGCTGGGAAGGTAAATAGGGCCCACATCAGGAAAAGCTTAGTAAGCCTGTAGAGTTTCATTCTGGGAACGCTGGAGAGCTAATAATATAGTTTACCAGAAATGTGACATGATCAGATTTATACTTGAAAAAGGACATTTTGGCTACAGTGTGGAAAATGGATTCAATTTGCAAATACCACTGGAGGCAGAGACACTGGATGGAGACTATTAGAACGGTTCCAGCCAGAACAGCTGGTGCCACAGACTAAAGGATACCAGTGGAAATGCAAGAGAAATGGAGTGACGTGAATCACATTTAGGAGACAGACCTGACACAATCTAGTGATGGATTCGATGTGGGAGATAAGAAATAGGAGGGAGCAGAAGTTTGATGATACCTCGTTTCCTGGCTTGAATAGATGGGTAGATAGCAGCACCACTTTCCCTGAAGGAGCGAGAAGAGTTGAATATGCTAATCAAGATTACAATTTACCTCTTATTCTTCCTCATTCAATTTTTTTATGGCATAATTCCACAGCTTGAAATTCATTTTGAGGATATAATATGCAAGTTGTGACTATATAATATGTTGCCAACATCTCAGTAGCATATTTCTCACTTTTTATTTTTTTGAAACCAGGATATCTTATAATTGGTGCCAAATAAATTTGCCCAGCACTTGGCAGAGGAGCACTGTGAGAAAATTACCAGAGGGAATATTCTGGCAGAGATTACACTTGTGTGTGTTAGCACTTCCTTTTCCTTAACGAGGGTAGTTAATAAGGATGGGTACATAAACTGAAAGTCAGCTTGGAATGATCAAGAATGCCTTCACCAGAGAAGCCGGTAGCAGAGGTTCTATTCAAGTTACTGAATGAAGGCTACCATACAGAGGAGCCCAAGTTCACGGCCACAGAAATAACTGCACGTTTTCCCCTGAAGGAGATGAGTCTTTGGAGAAAGGAAGTAAAATATACAGCTCCTAATGGGAGAATTAAAACAGACAAGCAGATTGACTCCTTGTTGGGAGAAATTGGGAGAGTGCTCCTGGGTCTCTCAGACAGAAGTTGCTGACATTAACCCTAATTGCTAGCAGCCATAAAAGACAAAGATATGTGAATCTAATGGCAAAATATAATGGTTACAAAGTTAAATCCCGATGTCAGACGTTAGCTCTGAGAGAAGCAGCCTTTCATGTCCTTCCTAAGAACACATGTGCACACAGCCTTCCCCACTTAAGCCACACCCTCACAAATTACCTTAATTTATCCAGCTTTATAAGAATTACTAGTGGCCCGGTGCATGAAATTCATGCATGGGGGGGCAGGGGAGTGTCCCTCAGCCCTGCCTGCACTCTCTCCAATCTGGGACATCCCTATCACAATCCAGGACCGCTGGCTCCTAACCGCTCATCTGCCTGCCTGTTTAATCACCCCTAACCACTCTGCCTGCTGGCCTTCTCACCCCCAACTTCCCCCCCCACTGGCCTTCTTGCCCCCATCTGCTCCCCCCACCAGCCTGATTGCCCCCAATTGCCCTCCACGCCCCCCCCCCCGCTGGCCTGATTGCCCTCAACTGCCCCCCACTGCTGGCCTGCTTGCCCCCAACTGCTCCCCCTGCCGGCCTGATCACCCCTAACCCCCTCTGCCTTGGTCCCACCACCATGGCTTTGTCCAGAAGGACATCCCAGAAGGTCTCCTGGTCTAATTAGCATACTACCCTTTTATTAGTATAGCTTACTACTTAAGGTCATTTTAAAAGCTATGCATTAACTTGTTTATTTTCTGTTCATTACATTAGGATATTAACAAATGAAGGATAGCAGTGACTTAACAATGTATCCACAGTGTGTAGAATAGCACCAGACACAGATTAGATGTTCAATGCAACTATTGTTGCATATGTGTTTTTCCAGCATGTTCTATCAAAAATGTCCTCCAAGATAATTAGTGATTAATATGCTCCAAAATAAAAAAGGAGTCATTGCTAAGAAATATGCTCCTAAAAAAAATACTTATCTCTTTGGACAAGTAAATATTGGAAAGTGTTGGCCAATTTTGCAAAGAATCAACAATAACTACATGTATTCTCCTAATGATAATATTAATCTCTGTTATTTTTGAGAAGGCATTTTAATATTTAGTTTATCCATTTTGGTGCTAGCTTTGCAACTGTTTCTTCATCCCACTGATGCTCTAACTTATTTATTCATTTTTATATCTTTTCTTAGTAGAAAACTAAAACTTTTCCTAATGCTTAAAAATGCCACTGGCTAATTTAGAGGATGGATTATACAGAAAACTATCATTTCTATTTATAAGTTCCTCAGATTTAAAGATTTCTTTACCTTTGTTTCTTGGAAAGATTCCTCTTATCCTTTCACTTGAAATGAGTGATTGTAAGGTTGAGTGCAGCATTCATATACAAGTCAATGTTATGATTATAAACTTAGAAAAGAACAAGTGTGATAGATAATAAAAAAAATGAAACAATGGGAAGAAACAGAGAATTCTAAAATAATATCTGGTTTTATAAATTAGTCTGAGTTAGAAAGGCTCCATAAATTGGTTTGTTAAAGATAGATATGGAGGTAAGACTGACTAAATTACTAGTATTGTGTAATTGGATTTAACTGTAAAAATATTGTACATTTTGTCAATTTGGCCAAAGATTAAACATAACTCTATTATTCTTGACTTATACCACATGACCCCATGATAAATATTAACTAAATATGGTCAGTGTAATGTTAGGTACTGAGAGGATTTTAAAAGAGCTAAGATTTTATCCAGCTTTTGATAATATTAAATTTGAGAATAAGATAAAGAATGGTGGGTAAAAGAGGAAACCCTCAATTGTCAGGAGTTCAAAGAAAAAAAGAGATTACGTTTAAATAAAAAAAGATTAGGAGAGGTTTTTATCAGTAAACATTAGTTCTTGTCTGGGAGGGATGAGGATGAATTAGACATTTGGCTGTGGGCAATCAAATATCTTTGATGGGGGGACAATATAAAAAGGGTACATTAATGAGAAAACATGGTGTATACAAAGAAATTTTATTTTCAGAAGTTTGAAAACTGGGAAAGAGAATGTAGGCATGTAAGACAGTACTACAAATTCTGTATACAACCTTGAATGGAATTAGAATTTTATTTGGTTTTTAATGAAAAAGCAGTGATTATTTTTCCATGATGGCTTGGTATGATTATTATTGTATTTTAGGAATATATGTCTGATATCAGTTGGTATGTAACATATAAACAGGAAATTAGTTGGGAAATAATTTTCAAGGTCCAAACAAAAAGTAATAGAATCTTTTAAAACAGAAATTTATAACTTATGATAATATGCTTAGAACTAAAGCATAGATGTCAGAATACTTCATAATGGATAATGAAACTTGGCAAAAAAAGGGAATTAAAGCAAATTATAAGTAATTTGAGTTATGACAGTGCTAAAAACTTTTCATAAAATTACTACATATGTATTAGATTGCCTCTCTTGGGATTTGTCTGATTTCTTTTTTATGATTGGAATGGGATTACAGTAAGTACAACTAGGAAAATCTAAATGAAATATAGACTTTAGTTAAGATAATGTATCAATACTAGTTCATTAATTATAACAAATGTACCATAATTAATATAAGATATTAATAGTCTGATTAACTGAGTGCTAGACAAATGAGAATTCTCTAGTTTTGGATTTGTTTTCTGTAAATCCAAAATCATTCTTTTATAAAAAGTTTATTTTGAAATCTATTTGCTATTCTGATTAAAAAATGAGACAAATGTAAAATGCTTTGCACATGCATTGCATCTAACAGATGCTACATAGTAGCTATTGTTTATGTGAGTTTTATTATATTTACAAATATTAAAATAAATATTGAATACTGATTATTAACAACAAGGGAAATAATCCCCCACATTTGCAGCATCAGCCTCCGCCTCCCTGTTTTTATTACCGCATGCCAAATGTGAATCTCCTGCTGGGATCTGCGATGAGCGAACATGCTTTAGCAAATTTACAATTTGTACTAGCTTTTAGATTGCTATTGTCAAAGTTAATAGTTTTAATAAAAGTCCTATCTCGACTCTAGTAAATGAAAATGAGTTGTAATTGTATAAATACATTACATTGAATAATGCTTAATATGTCTAGATTGTGAGACAAGCCCAATTTCTATATGCTGATGAGTGGTTTGGCTCAAGAGACTTAGAGTAATTATCGATACTGATAGTCTTCGGGGATGTCCCTGATGATATGATCATGGTTGCTTGGTTCAGGCAGTTCAGTGGAGAGACCTGAGTCGTCCTGAAGAATATTCTGCCTCACTGACAGAGACTTCACGCCCCTATGTCAGAAATGCAGAGGACAATCTTGTGGCTTTAAGGACTGCTGCTAAAGTACTAATGGAGGGGCCAGTTCAGGCCACGCCTTGCAGTGGTCTACAGAATCCTATACAATCTGTCATTCTTTCTTCAAAGTCCTCCCCCTCTCCCTAGATGACTGCTCCAAAATCACACACCGCATTGTGGTCCTCAGACACCAGATCATTACAGGCCCCACCTCAAGGCTTTCAAACATTCTTCCCCATCACTCACTCCTCCCCTCTGCTAGGGTTTTCCTCAATATCCACTCTCAGTGAAGGATGCCTTCCCCACTCTATTTAAAACTGTGGCCCAAGTTCATATCCTATATAATAAAAGCCTAAAATGCAAATTATCTGACCAGGAGTTCAACCAAGAGTTAGACTGCCTGCTATGATGTGCGCTGACCATCAGGGGGCAGTGTAAACCATGGTCGGTGTTGGCAACGTGGTGCTGGCAGCAGGTGGCAGTGAAGGCGCTGCCAGCCCTGATGGGCCTCATTCGACCATCCTGAGGGTGGGATGGTGGAGCAGGTGAGGGGGCAGTGCCAGGCCAAGGCAGGGTTACTATGGTAATTATAGGTAACTAGAGGCCCGGTGCACAAAAATTTGTGCACTCGGGGGGGGGGGGGGAACGGAGGGTCCCTCAGCCAGGCCTGTGCCCTCTCGCAGTCTTGGACCCCTCGGGAGATAATGACCTGCTGGCTTAGGCCTGCTCCCGGGTGGCAAAGGACAGGCCCAATCCCTAGGTGCAGTTCCTGGTCAGGATCAGAGCAGGGCTGATTGGGGAGTTGGGGCACCGCCCCCTGTCATGCACAGAGCAGGGCAGATCGGGAGGTTGTGATGCCACCCTCAGTCACGCTCACGGTAGGGCCGATATTGGGGTTGGGGCACCGTCCCCTGTCACACTCAAGGCAGGGTCGATGGGGAGGTTGTGGCGCCACCCCCTGTCACGCACAGAGCAGGGCCCATCAGGGGGTTGGGGAGCTCCCCCCTGTCATGCACAGAGCAGGGCCCATCAGGGGGTTGAGGAGCTCCCCCCTGTCACTCACAGAGTAGGGCCGATAGGGGAGTTGGGGCACCGCCACCTGTCACACACAGAGCAGGGCGGATCAGGGGGTTGGGGCGCCGCACCCTGTCACACACAGAGCCGCAGAGTGATCAACAGGTTTGGGCGCTGCTCCCTGTCATGCTGATCCTGGTGCCGGGAGGCCTCGCAGCTCCGCTGATCCCGGTGCTGGGAGGCATATTACCCTTTTACTATATAGGATAGAGGCCTGGTTCATGGGTCTGGGCCGGCTGGTTTGCCCTGAAGGGTGTCCTGGATCAGGGTGGGGGTCCCCACTGGGTTGCCTGGCCAGCCTAGGTGAGGGGATGATGGCTGTTTGCAGCTGGTCACACACCCTTCAGGGTGGGGGTCGGTCCCCACTGGGGTGCCTGGCCAGTCTGAGTGAGGGTCTGAGGGCTGTTTTCAGGCTGGCGGGTGACTGAAGCTCCCAACCGCTCCTTTTATCTTTTTTTTTTTTTTTTTTTATTTTGGGCTTGGTCCCAGCTCTTAGGCATCTTCTGCTGAAAGCAGGTATCTGGTTTGTTTGGGTTCTATAATCGAAACACTGTATCAACTCCAGCTCTGAGATCCCGGCTGGCTGAAAGCAGGTTTCAGGGGTTTTGTTTAGCTTCTATATTTGTAACAATGTTTCAAACTGCAAGCTCAGAGGCCGGCAGCGGCAGGCGGGGAACATTGGAGTCCTCCATCACCGAAGCAAGCAAGCCTCATGTTTGCTTCAAGTTGCCTGGCTGCCGGCTGCCGTCTTGGCTGGCAGTTAATTTGCATATTGCCCTGATTAGCCAATGGGAAGGGTAGCGGAGGTACAGCTAATTACCATGTTTCTCTTTTATTAGACAGGATTACCTGCAGGGCTGCAAGGTTGGGGGTGGAGGCTGGGGCCTGATCCCCGCAGGCCACCCCAAGGGACCCCCACCCATGCACAAATTCTTGTACTGGGCCTCTAGTAATGTCATAAAAATTCCAAATCTTTATGGAATCATTATGGATTTTACAAAGGAGCTATTGTGGTTTTAAATATATAATAAACTAAATCTCAAAAATACACTCAATACTAAGATTTTATGAATACACATAATATCAGAATATTCCTCTTAGTGACTGAAAAAGATGGGTAAATATCTTCCTGTGGTCTATTATGAGTTTAAGCTGGGCTATAGTTCATTATTTTATATCCTTGAGCTATTAAGATAATAGACTGTAAAGATTTATCTGGCAACATGTAGGTTAGAGATTACCCATTTAAATAATAAACTAGAATGTGATGATTTTTATTAACATATCATCATTCAAGTAATGCACTAAAACCTTCAGAAAAACATGAATGTTGATGTACGGCATAGATGAGAACTAAATAATAAACATGGAGAGAAACAGTGGAAATGCTTTAGATCCATGGATGGATTCTAAATTAGTCAACAACTAAGGGGGGGTGGTGGAGTATAAAGACATCAGAGTGATTAAATGGACAGGCAGCAGATGTCTGTCGAATGAACTAAAGCACATAAAAGTCTTTAAGCATGAATGTCTCATGAAAAGGAAGACAGTCTTACTATCTACTTTTATAAATGTGGGCCATTTACTTTCAAATAACGTATTTCATTTTGACTCCTACACATTACATAAACAATTACGTAAATAAAAATAAGTAGAAATGTTAAGAAGATGCTATTACTTTAGTTTTCTTTTTCTTCTTCTTTTTTTTTTTTGTATATTGCTTGCTATATTTATTCTTTTCACTACAGCTTTGGAACTAGTTAAAACCCAATCATTTGTGCATTTTGCCTGCAGGCAAGGAAAAGGATACATGGAATTTATCCCTGTATTTTATGCTTTATTGATAGTATTTATCTCTATAATTAACATTTATTGTATTTCTATGTTAATAAATATGGCATAAATTACTTTAAATTGTCTTAATAAGAGAAGATCGTATAATAACACCCAGCCATACATACACCCCAGATTTAGCTTTTATGGGCATTTTATATTTTCTTCAAGTATATTTTAGTAACTACATACTTAATAATGACAGACCACAATTTTTAGCTATTCCCACACTATTTTAAATGCTGGCTTTGTTTTTGCCATTGAAAACAGATTACAACTGAAGTCCTTAGACATTGTCTAATTTGGTTGCTTCACAAAATCACGGCCAGGAGGGAGGTCTGGGTGCAGATACTTCCTATCAGAGAGCAGGGAGAAAGGAAGCCAAGGATGGAGAAGCCGGGTATTGAGGGGTTATGACTGGACTGCTCTGGACTGGCTGGGTTCATTCTCCCCAGGGACAGCAGAGGAACTGTGTGAAATACATCCCAGAATCATCATTCCTAGAATAAGAGGAGGATTCATCCATTTTATCCCTCTGTCTCACTCACTTCCAAGTCCTGGCTCCCAGCTGAGCTAGCTGACCTGGGGAGGCTTAGGAAGAGGCCTGGGTCAACAAAGCATAGGCCACTCACAGTGCAAGTGTAGGGCACGTGGCCACGCCACTGAGACACCTGTTGTCCAAGCTGGGCCAGAAGCAGAAGGTCCCCTGCCAGGAAGCTGTGGACCTTATGAACTTAACAAAGATGACAGGTTCTAAAAATTCCCTCCACTCAGACTTAACCGTTAGCATGCAAACATGGCATCATTTCCGCACCTTAAAACAAGCATCTCTTGCCCTAACCGGTTTGGCTCAGTGGATAGAGCATCAGCCTGTGGACTGAAGGATCCCTGGTTCGATTCCCATCAAGGGCATGTACCTTGGTTGCGGGCACATCCCCAGTAGGGGGAGTGCAGGAGGCAGCTGATCAATGTTTCTCTCTCATTGATGTTTCTAACTCTCTATCCCTCTCCCTTCTTCTCTGTAAAAAATCAATAAAATATATTTTTAAAAAAACAAAAACAAGCATCTCTTGATCCTCTTTACCTATCTGCTATCAATGCATTTCTCTCCTTTCCTTTACAGCTAAACTGTTTGAAAGCTTTCCCCACCTCCCGCCCCACCCCTCACTGTCTCAAATTTCTCTCCTATTTTCTTATGAAAGTTTTTCAGGTGGGCTCTTGCCACAAATCCTCTAAAACCTCCATTGTCAAGTTTGCCAATTACCTCCCTGCTACTAGTAAATCCAATCTCAGATCTCATCTTCCTTGACCTGTTAGCAGCATTTCACACAATGGTGTCTCTTTTCTTTCCTTGAAAATTTCTTCACTTCACTTAAAAAATGTTTCCAGTGCATCACTGGCTGCTGTATCTCAGGGTCTTAGGACATTTTTCTCCCCAGCTCCCACATTTTAGCATTAGCATGACTAAGGCCTCAGATCTTGGACCACATACATGCCTTTCCAATACATAGTCTCTGTCTTGTTCATCATTTCCAGTGTCCTGGATACAAATACCATCTGCAGGCTGTTGATCCCTAAATTTACATATTTAGCTGAACCTCTTACTTGGTTCTCTAATAGGTACACGAAAACTTGTCAAAACCCCTGATTTCTCCCTTTTCAAACAAACAAAACAATCTCCTCCTCTCATCATCTTAGTCAATGTTTTCTTTATTTCACCAATTGTTATTTCTTTCACCTTTCATCTTTTCCCTGCATCCAAAAACTCTGCAATCTTATCTCAAGACTTATCATATCTAGACACATTGTCCAAGCCATTTCTTTCACTGAGATTGTTGCAAATTTCAGAAGTTGTCTTCCTTCATTTCTTAATTCATGTTCAATCTATTCAATGCAAACAGTCACAGGGATGCTGACATTATTCGGGGTATGTCATTCTTCTCAATGCTCTCCAATGGTACTCCATAAGTAATACGAATAAAAAGATGTATATACATTTTTTAAAAAATCTCTACCTTCAATTTAAATGTAGAAATGAAAAAAATCTGACTCTATGTTCTTTAAAATTTCACTATGAAATCATTATTGGGTGTCAAATATATTCATATTAGTTTTTTTTTTCCTTTTATTTCTTTACCAAATTTCCTCAAAAGGGGCAATTATGGGAACTGGAAGGTGAGAGGCCTGAATGTTTATTCATCCAATAAGGATACAAACACATAATATTAAGCAAATATTGTCCTTACAAATTAATTTTTAAATATAATAATAGTGTACTATTTATTAATTTTTTCCATCTCAAGAAAATGTACAAGGAATTGTTGATTCATTATTCTAGGTGTGTTTTTTTTTTGAAATATTTTCTTTAGTGATTTACAGCAAGATGATGTGAACATACAGGCTACCCAAAAACAAACTTTAACCACAATTTCATCGAATGCTAAATCATCTCTACAGTGGCATGAAAGCTGTTATCTCCAGTAAGATTTTTCATTTGAAGAATGGACCTTTATGGAGTTCTTATTAAATATTTAACCTTAAAGCCAAATTTGTCAGTACACTCAGCAAGTTGGCTGCTTAAGTCAAATCTGTCTTTGAACTCAGAAACTAATCAATGACAAGTTAAAATTAAAACATTCTAAATGATTTAGCATTTCATTTATAAGTGAAAAATAATAGAAATCCCAATACTAGAATTGTGATTTCATTATGCTGAAGGTCCATTTATTTTCTTTAGGAAGAATTAGTGTCTTCCATATAAATCATCAAATTTTAGATAGTTATAATACAAAAATATAACCCAAAGCTTATTGAGGTTTGAATTATAATTTGAAGGAAAGTATTTCAAAATGTCTAGAAAGTAAAATGTTAAAACAATGAATACCAGAACATTATCATTCCCCAATCTTATAATTACATGAAAAAAGTCTAGTATATGCATCTAGTTTGCATACATGAATTATTCATAAACTTAGAAAATAAATTTTGTAAAATTGAAATTAATAAAGTCCCTTTCAAAACATGTCCTTTTTATAATTATTAATTTATTAAAGTTAATAATGCTTAATACCATCATATTCTAATGTTTAAATTAAATTTCAGTTCTATTCTACTTCAAAATACCATACTACTAAAAGATTGCCAAATATTTTAATTTATTTCATTTATTTTGTTAATTAAAACAAAAAATACTTTGCCCTACCAGGGTTGCTCAGTAGGTTAGAGTGCTGTCCTAATACTCCAAGGTTTGGGGTTCAATATCTGGTCAGGGTACATAGAATAGTCAATCCTTGAATACATAAAGTGGATCAACAAATTGATGTCTCTCTCTCAAATTGAAAAATAAAAATAAATACACACATAAAATACTCAATATTTTAAATGCTGGACACCCAACTCTACAGAGATACACTATAACAAGTTCTTATTTAAAATGAAATTTATTAAAATCCTTTAAATGTTTGCTTATGGGGAGAAACCAAGATGGTGGCATAGGTAAACACTGGAAACTGCTGCCTCCCACAACAACTTCAAAAATACAACGAAAAGACAAAACAGACATCATCCAGAACTACAGGAAGACTGGCTGAGTGGAAATTCTATAACTAGAAGGAAAGAGAAAAGCACACTGAGACTCAGAGGAGCTGCGGAAGTAAAGTGCAGAGGTACAGAGGCTTGAGCACGCGCAGAAAGGTGCTGGCACCTGAGGACAAGGCTGTCTTTTTGAATCGGGAGGGAGTCACAAGCACCCGACTGCTCTGAACTCCAGTTCCGGGAAGTCTCTGGGGACCCAGGGCTCATAAGGGGAGAAACTGGACTGTCTGGAAGCAGGCAGAACTCAGAACTTGAGGGCGGCTTTCTCTCAGAGGTGCTTGCAGCAATTACTGGGACACTGAGACACGGGGCCCCTTAGGGCAGGGCTGAGGATCAGCCAGAGCTGCTTGCTCCAAGCTGTTGATTCCCTGAGAACCCTGCCCCACCCAGGCTGCTGCAGAGGCTTTTGCATATGAATGCCCAGGCCCTTTGCAATCTGAAAATTACCTAACAAATTGCAGCTGGGCCAGACAGACCCAGAACTTCCAAGAGAAGGCCCAAGGCCCCACAGCAGCTTGCACTGCTTCACAGCTGGGCTTCATCTGGCCACCCCCAAACCCCAAAAAAGAAAGGGGAATCTGCAGATCTCTTCATAGCTCCTGCTGGGTAGCCTCAGGAAGAGGCTAAATTAACACCTCCTTAGATCCAAGAGTCAGTGTACCCATGGTCAGAGTGGGACCATCCAGATTACAACTCCTCAGATCCATAAGGGACACACTCAGGGGGCAGACTCAGTGAGCACCAAACCCCCACTAAAGCAAGTCTTGCCCCAGAAGGGTGTCTTCAGCACAGAAGTTCTCCCACTGCAGACACAGTTGATTCTCACAGCCAATGGTCCTGGAGGTCAATTCCTCCCAGTGATACCTACAACAATCAAGGCTTAGCTACAACAAGACTGTGCACAAAGCTCACAAAGGGGTGCACCAAGAGTGTCCACCTCAGGTAATTGGGGAGGCTGAGCCACTGGTCCCTATAAGACACCCAGCACACAAAGCCATTCTACCAACACAGGGAAGCATAAAAAATGAGGAGACAAAGAAACAGGTCACAAATGACAGAAATGGAGGAAAGCAAACTACTGGATATAGAGTCCAAAACCATGGTTATAAGGCTTTTCAAGAATTTTCTGGAAACCACCGATAAATTTAGTGAGACCCTGGAGGATATGAAAAAAGACCAACTAGAAATTAAGCATACACTGACTAAAATAAAGAATAATATACAGAGATCCAACAGCAGACAAGAGGATCCCAAGAATCAAGTCAAAGATTTGAAATACAAAGAAACTAAAAATACCCAACCGGAAAAACAAAAAGAAAAAATATCCAAAAATATAAAGATAGTGTAAGGAGCCTCTGGGACAACTTCAAGCATACCAACATCCGAATTATAGGGGTGCCAGAAGAAGAGTGAGGGCAAGATATTGAAAACCTATTTGAATAAATAATGACAGAAAACTTCCCCTACCTGGTGAAAGAAATAGACTTACAAGTCCAGGAAGTGCAGAGAACCCCAAACAAAAGGAATCCAAAGAGGACCACACCAAGACACATCATAATTAAAATGCCAAGAGCAAAAGACAGAGAGAATCTTAAAAGCAGCAATAGAAAAACAGTCAGTTACCTACAAGGGAGTACCCATAGGAATGTCAGCTGATTTCTCAACAGAAACTTTGTAGGCCAGAAGGGAGTGGCAAGAAATATTCAAAGTGATGAATAGCAAGAACCTACAACCAAGATTACTTTATCCAGCAAAGCTATCATTCAGAATTGAAGGTCAGATAAAGAGCTTCACAGATAAGAAAAAGCTAAAAGGGTTCATCACCACCAAATCATCATTATATGAAATGCTGAAAGGTATTCTTTAAGAAGAAGAAGAAGGGGAAGAAGGGGAAGAAGGGGAAGAAGGGGAAGAAGGGGAAGAAGGGGAAGAAGAAGAAGAAGAAGAAGAAGAAGAAGAAGAAGAAGAAGAAGAAGGAGGAGGAGGAGGAGGAGGAGGAGGAGGAGGAGGAGGAGGAGGAGGAGGAGGAGGAGAAGAAGAAGAAGAAGAAGAAGAAGAAGAAGAAGAAGAAGAAGAAGAAGAAGAAGGTAGTAAAGATAAAAATTATGAACATTAAATACATATCTATCAACAAGTGAATCTAAAATCAAGTGAATAAAAAATCTGATGAACAGAGTAAACTGGTGAGTATAATAGAACCAGGGGCATGGAAAAGGAGTGGACTGACAATTCTTGGGGGGAAAGGGGTGTGGGGGATGCGGGAAGAGACTGGACAAAAGTCGTAAACCTATGATGAGGACAGTGGGAGGGGTAAGGGCAGAGGGTGGGGTGGGAACTGGGTGGAGGAGAGCTATAGGGGGGAAAAAAGAGGAACAACTGTAATAATCAGAACAATAAAGATTTAATTAAAAAAATGTTTGCTTACAATTCTTTCAAATGGAGTTAACTCCATTTAAAAGAGGCTTATATTTAAAACATATAGCCTATATAGACTAATAAGAAATTTGAGTAAATTAGCAATCAGTAATTTTCTTCCTTCAAGTCCAAGTATTTAAAAATAATCTTTTTCTGGAATCTTACTATTACTCCTCAGATTGATCATATAAATTGGTTAAAAGAGTCACTAGTTATGTATTATTACATTTATAAGTAATCTTACTTTTTTTAATTAATCCTAACCCAAGGGATATTTTTCCATTGATTTTTAGAGAGAGTAGAAGGGAGAGGGAGAGACAGAGAGAAACACTGATCTGAGAGACAGACATTGATTGGTTGCCTTCTGTAGGCACCCCAACCAGGGCTGGGGACCCTACAACCAAGGTACATGCCCTTGACCAGAATCGAGCCCAGGACCCTTCAGTCCTTGGACCTATGCTCTATCCACTAGGTCAAACTGGCTAGGGCACAAGTAATCTTCTTATACATCATTCTATTTTCTCCTTTCACCTTGCACCTGAAATAAGCAAACAGACTTTGATTTATTACCTCTGTTTATATGAGGAAGAACTAGATGCCCAGATAGAATTTCCCAAATTCAGCATTAAAACCCATAGGTGCCTTAAACTAGTAATTAATTCTTATGCTGTCTTCTGAGTTTGAGTGCATAAAATATTATTTAAATAGTTAATCAAATATTTAAAAATTGATCACAGTTTACACATGTTCTCATTTTTACTACTTATAAAAATGTACCATAATATTTTCTCTTTAACATTATTTAGTTTGAAAGTGAATATCTGCACCTAGGTCTTATTCTATATGGAAAAATAAAAAGGTCAAACTTGAAATTACTTGGAATAAATAATCATGTGAGTTTTTCTTTGTTTTGTTTTTTTATTTTATTTTATTATTTAATGAGACAGCTTTGTTAATTTTAAATGTTTTTTTAAAAAATAACACCACACCCTTTTTACTGAGCATCTGTCTATATTAAGCTGTTGAGCACTTTTCAAAGTTTATCTTTAATTTATTTTTTCCAGGATTATATGACTAACATGTGGTCTAATTGAAATTTAATCCAAATTGTTCAAACTCAAACCCTTTTTTAAGTCACTAATATAACCCATACTCTAAACAATGTGGTAATGTTAACTATATTCAAATTTTGAGACAGAAAAAAATATTCAATATATATGAAACTGACTAAAATTGGGATCTTCTAATGGAAAATATTTTTTTCCAATAAATTGAAAATAGATATCTTTCCTGCCTGTTCAATAGGAAATCCTTTTGCATTTTATGTATATTTCCTACCCATAAATCCAGATTACCTTCTTGAGTTAAAGGCTATGTGATATAAAATTTTGACTATGTTTGATTTGAATAGAATTTATTTGTATGGGCCAAAATCTTATTCAAAATTGCATTTCTGATGAAGGCCTACCTCACAAAAGTTATAGGCCAATTCACAGACTCTTCTTATTTTTAAAAATTAACTATTCTCCACATGGAATTATCTATAAACAAATTTACATGAGGTCTTGAGGTAATTCAAATAGTTGAATCTGAGAGGTGGTGGTGAGCTGAATGAGATTATTTTATAACAGTTATCAAATAATAATTCTCTTCAAGACTAATTTTAATTTTAAATCAAACAAGCTTGAATGACTATGAGAATATGCTGCAGGAAAGTCCAACATTGGCTCATTTTATAAGATAGTAGAAGGTAATTTAAAAGATCTTATTTCTAATATAGTTGAAAACTATCTTATTTTTATCCATAAAGAAGTTTCTCTTAAATTAAATACTAAGTGTGTACTTATTATGAGGAGTAGTGAAGACAACTCAGTTTGGGATTTTTTCTGAGATGAAAATTCAATTCCATTTTTCATTATCTTCTAACTTTGGTAGTCAATCAAGTATTTAATTATTAATATTAACCATATTAAACATGTTAAATTAAAAACTATCTTCCAAGAGTGAAATTTTAATTTTGATAATGAATGATTTCTTTTTATCCTTCCAAATATTTTACCAAACCTAAGGTATTATAAATGTGTAGTTAATTTTTAACCAAGGTTTTTGTGATTTCTAAATAACAAATTCTGTGTACATTCTTACAGAGGACTGTGGGGTTACATATAGGAGCCCACTAAGCCAGAAAGAAGAAATAGTTCCTAAATATGGCTACATATCAGGGTTACATGAAGAGTTTTCAAAAGTACAGATTTAAAAATTTGGCCCCAAATTCTGTTGAATCAAAATAAGGGTAGAGTCAAAGAATATAAATTTTAAAGTGTTCTACAGATGATTCTTATACAAAAATGCATGTTGTCCAAAATGAATAAAGCAAGATGGCAAAATTAATTTCCAGTAAGTTCAATGGTTTTATTGTGATAATAAATTCAGGTAGGTTAGTCTCTCTTATAATCAGTGAAAGTTGGTTTTAAAAAGTCAGTGACATGCTGTGTCTAATAGACATTCCCCCCCAAACAGTTACTCAGTGATATTAAAAAAGTAAAATAAATATATCATGTAAAATATAAATAGCATATAAAACATAAAGTAGTTGTTGTAATGAAAGGGTAAAATGGGAACTGGTAGCCCAATGAAGTTAAATGTATTTATATCAGGATTTCTCAAAACCTTTGACAATATTACCTTGCTGATCCATAAGATATATTATGCTGTACTGCCAAACTGATCTTAGGTTTTTTTCCCAACAAAACTTTTTCAGAACAAATATTACTTGAACAGATTAAAACCCTATCTTGGACTCATAATACAAATCTATAATATACTAGAGGCTTGGGGCACGAAATTTGTGCACTGGGAATGGGGGTCCATCAGCCCAGCCTGCCCCCTCTCACAATCCAGGAGCCCTCAGGGGACAGCCTACTGACAGCAGCAGTCTGGACTAGGAGGCTTAGAGCAGGCGTCCTGTGTCCCGTGTGTGTGTGTGTGTGTGCGTGTGTGCGTGTGTGTGTGTGTGTGTGTGTGTGTGTGTTTGCTGGGGGCTTGCCCCTAGCCGTGCCACGGAGGCTCGGAGCAGGTGCCCCACTGTGTTGATCTCTCAGGCTCAGGGCCGCACCTGCATGTTGTTCTCTCAGGCTCGGGGCCATCCTGGCCCCTCCTACCGAGCTGGTTGTGTCCATTAGGGAGTCTGAACCTCATTTGCATTATATATATATATATGTGTGTGTGTGTGTGTGTGTATATATATATATATATATATATTCCTGTAGACTTTTAACCAAGTGTCCTTTTAACATGTTAGGAAACAAAATTCATCTAAAATTATTTAAAATATTAGTATATTTCTATTGATTTCAGAGAGGAATGAAGAGGGAGAGAGAGATAGAACTATCTGATGAGAGAGAGTCGTTGATTGGGTGCTTCCTGCATGTTCCCCACTGGTGGTCAAGCCTGCAACCCAGGCATGTGCCTTGACTGGGAATTGAACCATGACCTCCTGGTTTATAGGTTGATGCTCAACCACTGAGCAATACCAGGTGGACTCATCTAAAGTTGAATGGTCTTACTGGCTTTACTCAGTGATTCAAGAATTAAGCAGCATCCTATCTAGGAAATAGAAAGTTGCTCCAAAGAACTATACAAAAGGAAATACTTTCTTAGGCAGAAGGGGTGGGACAAGGAGCTTACTAGCAAAGAGTGAATTATTTGTGGCATAATTCTGGGATTTCTTTTTAGGGTAAAGGATAAAAGAATATGCTACCCCAAAACATGCTGCTTTGGTGAGTGTTTTGAGTTATGGGCATTTGCAACCAGTAAACACAGAGGTGTTTTCTCTTGTTAAAATGATTAAACTAGGATGACATTACAGTGAGGTGGCTCTATTGTCCTGGCAGCCAACAAGGTGAGCAAACAGAAACCTAAACCAGAATAAATTCCTGTAAATACCACAAGGTTAAGAAATAAATACCTAAGAACAATCTATCACAAACAGACTTGTAGGCTTTACCAAATAAGGCAACCACCTCAGCTATAGCCAATCAAGCCATTTTGCTTTGCTTCTGTGTCTGCTCTGTCAAAGCCATTCCCTGAGCTCATGTGGCAGAGAGATCCTTACCACTTTCACTTAGGCACTGCCCAACTGGAATCCATAATACCTGCTCAAATAAACTCTTGAAAATTTGACTGTGCCTTTGTTTATCTGAACTCCCCTTCATGTACCTAAAGACAAATCCTGCAAAAGGAACTCAGCTATCAAAGACTCCCTCTCTGGGAATGCCATCATCAACCAGTGAAGATTTCCTCCTATCACAGGAGAGGAGATTGGAAGTCCCAGGTCACATACAGAAATATTCTGTCACCAGTTGTTATGCCTTCCGTTTACTCTTCTCAGGGCCCATTCATCTTTCCTGAAAATAATTTTCTCTCCCCTAAGAGGCCTACATACCCTTGTCCCCTTTTCCTATTAAGATGGTATTTGATTCAGAATTCTAGGTCAGCTTTGGGAGTTACTCATTTTTACTTAGGTATTTCCTATGTACACACGAGGTACACATGTTAAACTTCTGTTTTTCTTTCTCTCATTAATTTATCTTACAAGGTCGCAGCTAAAAAATTGGGAGGCTAAAGGAAACGTCATTTTTCTCTTCTACATAGGATTTACAAAGTGGTTTATATTAAGACTGGCATCACATTATATGAATTTTATATTTCTGATTCTTTCTGTTGTACCTCGCTTAGTGACTCCACACCATCCCACTTTATATTATATACATTTGATGGCAGGTTTTAGGTGTCAGCTTGTCTAGACTGTCTGGCATTCCTTTAGACTGCCATTGATCCTCCTTTTCAATTACCACTCATGATAGATGGCTAAAATATATAAGATCTCCATTTCCTATTGACACACAGGGTGTGGCAAAAACAGGTTTCTAGTTGTGAGTACATAAAACACAGTATATTCTTGTGTCACTATTAATTGTTATTGTATTATTTTTCATACAAACTGTTTTTCCCTCACCCTGTATTATCATTAATCGTTTTCTTCCAAGTTTTATAATTGTGAATCGTTTACACATCTAAACAATTCACATTTGTCTCAATACTATTTTAGCAACAGAATCATTAAATGCAGTATTTTTGGTTTGAGAAAAAATAACAATATCGGAGAAAAAAACAAGATGGCGGCGTAGGGAGTGGACCTGTGCGTGCTGCTCTCTCACAGCATCATTGAAACTACCAACTATGAGGCAAACAACCACCACTCAGAACCATGGGGAAGCGGGCCCAGTGGGAGATCTACAACTGGAAGGAAAGAAAGAAGCGCAGTGAGACTAGGTGGGAGCTACGGAGGCGCCAAAAACAGAGGTACGCAGTCACACGCCAGGCGGGCTGCAACTGGGTTCGCGGTTTTTTTCCAATCGGAAGTGGTTACGAACCCTCGAATCCTCTGGGCTTGCTCGGGGCGGGTCTCTGAGGCCCCAGATCCCACGGGGAGAGGCGGCCACGGCCTTGCAGTGGTCGGAAAGCCAGGGAAGCTCTTACGCGCGGCTGCTCGCTGGCACTGAGGGACGCAAAGTCCTGGTGTCCGGGGGAGGCGGAGGCGAGGGGCGCTGAGACGCCGCCATTGCTATTTCCTTCGTGCTGGTGACTCCCTGAGACCCCGCCCTACTCAATTTACATCCCCATCCGGGCTGTGCCAGAGGCACAAGAGGAAATGCCTGTGCTTTTACAAACTCTCAAATTCACTGAGCTGGTTCGGGCGGGTCTCTGAGGCCCCAGGCCCCACGGGGAGAGAGGGCACAGCCTTGCATCCGTCAGAAAGAGGGAGGCTCCGTTGCACAGCTGCTCCCCAGTACTGGGGGACGCGAAGCCCCGGTGTCCCGGAGAGGCAAAGGGCCACGGAGACACAGCCAGTGCTATTTGCTCCGCCATGGCACTCCCTGAGACCCAGCCCTAATCACTTTACATCCCCATCCAAGCTGTGCCAGGTGCATAAAAAGATCCACCTGCGCTTTTGCAGCCTAACCCAACAAATTGCAGACTTCAACTGCTCACAGTCATGGGAGACACACTCAAGAAGCAGACCCAGGAGAACCAAGATGGCGGGGTAAGGAAGAGACCTGTGCGTGCTGACACAACAACATCGAAACTACCAACTATAGGACAAACAGCTATCATACGGAACCATGGGAAAGTTGGCCCAGTGGAAGCTCTACAACTGGAAGGAAAGAAAGAACATTGAGACTGAGTAGAATGTGCAGAGACACCAAATACAGAGCCCAACCCAACAAACTGCAGATTTCAACTCCTCGCATAGAAAGAAGAACAATTGAGACTGAGTAGGATGTGCAGAGGCACCAAATACAGAGCCCAACCCAGCAGGCTGCAGATTTCAGCTCCTCGCATCCAGGAGGGACGCAATCGGGGGGGGGGGGCGGAGTCGGGTTCAGGGCAGGCTGGGGCTATGGAACCGCTGTACCAGCAGGCTCACAAACATGCCCACTGGTTCCAGTCTTGCGTGGGGCGCTGGGGGATGGCAGACAGGCAGTCTGTGCACTTGGTGGAGGACGTGGTCCGAGCAGGAGTGCTGGATGTTCAGCCACCAGGAACATCTGGAGATTTTGTCTGGCGGGGAGCCACTCGGCAGGGGACAGAGGGCCAAACTTCGTGTTTCCCCAGTGAAGCTGGGACGGCCCCGGTGAGGACGATATGGCCCTAGTGAGGTCAGGATGGCCCCGGTGAGGTCGAAAAGGCCCCAGTGAGGCCGGGACGGCACCGGTGAGGTGGGGATGCCCCCAGAAAGATCGAGACGGTCCCAATGAGGTTGAAACGGCTCCGGTGGGGTAGGGACAGCCCCGGTGAGGTCGGGACAGCCCCAGTTAGGTTTAAACGGCCCCAGTGAGATTGAAACAGCCCTGGTGAGGTTGAAACTGCCCCGGTGAGGTTGGGACGGCCCCGGTGAGGTTGAAATGTCCCTGGTGAGGTCGGGACGGCCCCAGTGAGGTTGAAACGGCCCCGGTGAGGTCGGGATGGCCCCGGTGAGGCTGAGATGGCCCCGGTGAGGTCGGGACGGCTCCAGTGAGGTTGGGACAGATAATGGGGACCAGTATAGACTGATGAACAGGGGTAGATGCAGAGGCAGAGCAACATTGAACAGACTGTCAAACTACAGTGGGAAGCCTGGGGAGGGTTTGGGGGGGGGGATTAAGAGATCAACCAAAGGACTTATATTCATGCATATAAGATTAACCAATGGACACAAGACACGGGGGGGGGGGGGGGTAGGGGCTGGGGGAATGTCAAGGGGGGGGAAGGAGACATATGTAATACTCTGTAATACTTTAAGAAATAAAAATTATTAAAAAATAACTATCCATTTGTATGTGTCTGATAGAAATTTAAATATATTTTTCTACAGTTATCTGAACTTTTATATGGTTTCAAGTTTTGAAATGAGCCAATTTTATTGTCAATGTAACTTTTATGTCATGGTTTTATCTGATAATATATTTTGGCCACAAAAGACTTTAAAATCCTTTTCACAACATGTTTAATGGTTCAACTGTTTCATTCCTAAAACTATTTATTTTCCTTATGGTGCATAATAACATTTTATTATGTTCTTTTGTGCCGTTTTATGAGATATTCTGAAGCATAATCATTTTATTGTCATTCACTTTGTTGATGTCAATATTGAACAATAATAAGAATGTAACGACCTTTTTTAATAAGTCTATTATAAGCATTTATGTATTATAGTTTCTATTAGGATTTGATATTCATAAGTGTGAGTAGATAGTTTATGACGAGTAAATAACTGAGCAGCACTATGTTTGCAACCTTGGTGATAAAATAAATGAGTGTGTATAAGAAACAAGTAAGTGAACATGAAATACACTGGTGGGCGCAGCTTTTTAGCTCCTGAGAAATGTTTGCAAGTCCATTAGGTTCTATAAGGCACTGAATTTCATGAGCAGTTAGTGTTAATGACTTTGTACTATGAGACATCCCTAGATATTTGCAGTTATGGCAATAAAGTTTAGATGATATTAAGGCTACACTTGATAAATCTGACTGACATCTGTGAAGAATAGAGTGAGAGTTATTGTAAGATAATTATGGATAATTCTACTTAAGAAGTTATGCAAGAACCATACAATGTGTTTAGAATGAATATTAAAATGACAAATTTTAATGATTATTATGTAATATTGAAGGAGTTGGTGAGAATTTGAATGACATAGGCTATGCAAGTATATTATTTTAAAATACGTAATGTAACATCAGTATTTTTCCTTCAAGAAAAGTTCAAAAATCCAGTAAAATCCCCGTAAAATAACCTTATCCTCTTCCCCGTGTTATTCCTTTTAAATAGACAATGACAGTGAATGAACATATGGTAGAACCAAATAGAGTTTCACTCTCAGAGTGTTGGAATGTGTGTTGTGTGCCACACTTTCAGCAGAGAAGGAAGTAGTATACAGCTACTTCCTGTCCCGGGGATTAAGTGCCTTTTAAGTATCATATGTCTTTATCAGAGCCTCATGTTTTTGTGAGAGGATCACTTAAAAGTTCCTGAACCGTATTCCATGGATAGGACATACAGAAGATTCAAAATCAAAATAGCTCCTTATAACACTGTGTGACTGTATATCTGTGTTTAGAAGTGATAGACAATGTTTTATGAAGGAGAGATCCAACTTTTATTTATTCCAAATATTCTAAAATTAGGGTGCATGGCTAAACCTCAGGGGATAGGTAATCCACAGAAATATGCTTGGAATAGTGAAGGTCGAGTGTGGGGGAGATCATTATTCTGAAAAGACCCAGCTTTCATTTGTCTCCAAGTGGATTTATGAAATGACCTACACAAGTAAAAAAAAAAAAATATTGAATGATTTTTATAATTTCAGGTACTTGAGTTACATTACCCTAAAGCAAGTACTTTATCATTGTTTGGTGATAAAATTTTATGTAAACACTAGAGGCCCAGTGCACAAAAAATGGTGCACGGGGAGGGAGGTGGTTATTCCTCAGCCCACCCTGCCCCCTCTCTCAGTCCAGGAGACCTCAGGGGATGTCCTCCACTGCAGGAGGCATCCAGGCCAATCAGGAGGAGGTGCCACCCCCATCACCCCACTGCTGCAGCCACTGCTGGCCGCTGCAGCTGCCTGCCCTTGGCCCTTGCAGCCACCACTAGGGCTACTGACCCTTGGCTCTCACTTCTTAGCGCTGGCCGTGTACCCCCGCCCACTGGTGGGTGGGTGGTGATCTGGGGCCAGGCTGGCTGTGGGAGGGGCGGTGGAAGGTTGAGGCACAGCAGGCTGCTCCCCGTCTAGCCTCTGTGGAGGTGTGGCTCCGGGACCAGCCTGTACTGCTGCCTCTGTGACTGCCTCTGTGGAAGGGGCAGCACTGGGACTAGGACTGTACAGCTCCCTCTCCCACTGCCTCTATGGAAGGGGCCTTGGCACTGGCCGGCCCACACCAGGTCTCTCCCTCACCGCCTCTGCAAAAGGGGCCGCAGCGCTGCCTTCTCCTCCCGTGCCACCACCTCTCCCACGCCGCCGGCCCTTGGCCCTTGCAGCTGCAGCGGCTGCCGGCACTCAGCCCTTGCAGCCACTGTAGCTTTGTCTGGAAGAACGTCCAGAAGGATGTCCAAAGATGACCAGTCTAATTAGCATGTTACCCTTTTATTAGTATAGATACATACATACATATGTACGTATATGTAAAATAGGCACATTTATTACTGACTGTTTACAGTTTAAAGTAGCAATAAACCAAGGCAATTACATACATAAGTAACTTGATCAGTGTCCTAAAAATGCCAGCATTTATTTCTATATATTTCTAAAATTTTTTGTGGTAAACTATACATGCAATGAATGATATTTATAATTTTTTTAATATATATTTTATTGATTTTTTACAGAGAGGAAGGGAGAGAGATAGAGAGTTAGAAATATCGATGAGAGAGAAACATCGATCAGCTGCCTCCTGCACATCTCCTACTGGGGAGGTGCCCACAACCCAGGTACATGCCCTTGACCGGAATCGAACCTGGGACCTTTCAGTCCGCAAGCCGACGCTCTATCCACTGAGTCAAACCGGTTTCGGCAGATATTTATAATTTTAACCATCAGAAAGTACTAGTATACCATTCAGTAGCATTAAATACATTTGAAAATTTGTATAGCCATGGCCATTGCTTAATCTCTAAAACATTTTCAGCATCCTTAACAAAACTCTGCTCACTTAACAATACTTCCCATTCTCCGCACCCTGAGCCCCCAATAATCTCCATTTTGCTTTCTATCTCTATGAAGTTGCTTATTATAAATACTTCTTATAAGTGAAATCATGCCATATTTGTCCTTTTATGTCTGACTTATTTCACTAAGAATAATGTTTTTAAGGTCCATCTATGTTGTAGCATTTCTCTAAATTTTGTTACATTTCATAGCTAAATAATATTCTATTATAAATTTATACCACATGTTGTTTATCCATTTATGTGCTGATGTACATGAGTTGTTTCTAACTTTTGGTTATTGTGAATAACACTCCTATGAAATATGAACATGCCTTCTTGCTTTCAAAGTATTTGTTGAGACACTGATTGCTAATTTATTTCTCACTGTGAAGTCTTCTCAGGATTTCTCTGAACCCGTGTTTTTCCCTGAGCAATAGTTTGCAATGACTTTCTAAACTCCACTATATATAAGATTGCTCTTGACTGTTTAATACAAGAAAAGCAAACAAACCAGGCGCTGTCCTTTTGAATTACCTGGAAGATGCTTCAGTCTTTTTTATTTTTTTAACTATTAGGATTATTTTTGTTCTCTTATAGGACACTATTCATCCGTAATTCAGTTCACTTTTTCTTTCCACATACCTGATGCACTGCATTTTAAGTTACCATAATTGTTAATTCAGAAGACTGCAATAAAAGTAATTTCTTAACATAGAAATATTTACACGTTTGCTTTAGTCTTAAAAATTCAAGGAATTCCACCTTTCAATACATTGTATGAAATATTTGTCAGTTTGTTTGTTAATCCTCACTGGAGGTTATTTTTTAATTGAGTTTTAGAGAGAGTGGAAGGGAGGGGGAGAGAGAGAAACATCAATCTCTCCAGCATGCGCCTGACCAGGGAAAGGGGTCAAGCCTGCAACCAAGGAAAGTGCCCTTGACCAGAATGGAATCCTCAGCACTTCAGTAGTAGGCTGACACTCTATCCATTGAGCCAAACTGGCCAGGGCAATTGTGTGAAAAATTTTTATTCAAATTAAGAATAGAAATATAGAAATTATGAGACTCTAGTTTTAGAAATAATTGATAGAAGAGATTTCTAATAATAATATGCTAGTAGGCCCAAAACAGTGGAAATTTATATGTAACAATATAGTATTTGTGTCTCTGCTCACATTTTATATCTTGAACATGATTATTAAAATATTTAGAATTATTTTAATATTCTAAATATTAAATATCATAACTACCTAGTATCTTAAAAATTTTGTGTTAAGGCTGCGTTTTATTATATTGTCTATTAAAAAAAATGAAGACCTTTTTTCTTTTAATGTGTTACTCAAACTCTATTTCATAAGTGACTTTTGGTTTGGCCTTGTCATCACTAATAATGCTTCTGAAATCTTATCTAATGCATTTTCTTTCACTAGTGCTGATTCACACTCATTATTGATTCTGAGTTGCCATGAAATATAAATTTTAAAAAGTGCAAAGTTTAGTTTCATATAATTAGTGAAGATATTTCCCTTGTTCTAGACATTTCAAACATACCCATGTGGGAAACACTAAAATATTATTGACCTACAACAATGCATCATAATTTTCTCATTCACATTTTTCTTCCTTTTTCATCACATATGTGACCAAATACATTGTAGAAAATCTTCCTGAAGTTACTTACATAGAATAATAACCATAGGTCACTGGACTGCAGCTATCTTTCTGAAGGCTGCTAAAAGAGCTCTTTCTTTAATGGCCAACAGCTTTTCCTAACTTCCTGTGATTCCAGAAATGCTAATCAGCAGTTCTAGTCTGCAGCACATTTATTACACCCTGACATGCTGAAGACAGCCAGTTGCAAATAGAACTGCCTCTTGAAAAATGCTGCTCCAGTGTTTTATAATAAAGTGCACCAATTATATGCATTCATTAGGACAAACTACTTGTCTTTTCCCATATTAGAGCTTTTTAAAAAGCACAATGTATTTCATAGCTCAACCTGCTCTGTATTATTATTAATTGAACATAGCACATTACAAAGTTTTAATCCAATAACTGTAAATACATAATGAGTAATATTTCTTTGGAGACTGTGTAATCTGCAAGGGCCTACTTGGTTTCATAATAGTGTAGAACAGTGGTTCTCAACCTTGGCTGCACATTAGAAACACCTGGGAATCTTTTTAAAAATCCGATTTCCAGGATCCCTCATCCAGGGGGCCTCTGAAATGAGGCCCAGATATCAGGATTTTAAAAAGATTCCCAGGTGATTCTAATGTGCAGCCAAGGTTGAGAACCACTGGTGTAGAAGATAGTGTAGGAGAAGTCTTATTCATTTCCAAAGAGTTCCCAGATATTTTGGGAATGCCATTGCAATAAACAATGACATCTATATATATAAAAGCCTAAGCAACCAAATGACCAAATGAATGACTGAATGACCAGTTGACCAGTCGCTATGAAGTGCACTGACCACCAGGGAGCAGACGCTCAATGCAGGAGCTGCCCGCTGTTGGTCAGTGCACTCCCACAGCCAACCTCCCCCTGCCCTTCCCCTGGGCCTACACACCCCAATGGGCCCAGGGCCCTGATCGAGGCAGGAGACATCCCCGACTGATCAAACCTGGATTGCCGGCCAGGCTGAGGGACCCCACCTGTGTATGGTTTTGTGCACCAGGCCTCTAATTGACTTATAATTTAAAATTGTTGTTTCATTTAACAATTGATTTGGATCCTTTTCTAAAATACATGTTAATTTTATTAGGAATAAACATTTATAACATTACACATAATACTCTTAAATTTATATGTTCCTTCCACACATAAGGTAATATTTTGATATCAGTAAAGTTCTAAGGCTAAGAATTACAAAAAGGAAAATGGAATCATAAATGTTGAATATATATGGGAATCTCTCCCTTTCAGTGTGGGAGAGCATAGGATTATTATACAATATTGTGAGCAGAACAGAACAAGATAGATTGGGCTGCTTTTTCTTCTGGCAAGAACATTATTCAGTTTTGTTCTTATCCATCCACAAACATGTGCACTAGCTGGCAATACCCAATTCCTGTCCATAATGGATATACTTTGTATGAGGACCTGACTTGTATTATAACTATTTAGTTAAATCTTTGAATGCAGACACACCAGAGATAATAATACTTTTGTTCACTCATTTTATCTATTCATAAGTTATATAGTTTATGTCCTCATAAATTACTAGAAAAATGGGAATGTTTGACTCTCATAAGTTTTGAGGTTGACCTCAACTTGAAGAAAATGATAAAAAGCTATTATTTTTTTAAAAAAACAGTATTATTACATATTCTCTGGAATATGTCATCTAGATGATTAAAAAGGAAATCTTCCTTTTAAATTATTATAATTTTTGTTGATTTATTTTAATCAAAATAACTTTACTAGCAGGTGTTATTTGTTAGTACAGTATGTTTAATAAATCCTACTGGCACCTTCCATTATCATAAAAAATGTATTTGCAGTCACAGGTCTGCTCTAACATTCTGATTATGAATAACAGCAAGAAATTTATTTGGCATATAAATGTGAAAATGATATAAATCATATTCAAGGTTGGTAATGAAGACATTTACCGTCACCTATGGCATGGAATCCAGCATCAGAATTGAATGATCAATTCAAATGGGTGCCAAACATAAACAACTATTATGGTCATGCTGGCTTTTACTAGCCTAGCTAAATAGTAACAAATGCACATATAAAACGGAAGTTAAAATTCTGTGAACTATACTAATACTTATTCTAAATATTTGAGATAACTTTGTTTCTTCCTACTTTCTCCTATTTTATCTAGTTTATTTTGTGTTAACTTATTATCCACAAACCACTACACTGAATTCATGATCCACTGAGTCTAGATCTGCGATTTGACAAACATAACATTAGATAATACCACCATAACATTTAAACAAACAAATAAACAATGTTTATAGTGCTTGCCTTTCCAAGGACAGAAGGAGACCTTTGGTCAAACCTAACAGTTCTTCTATCATTACCTATGCACAAAGAGTTTTAAAATATTCCACAAATATTTGGGGGGCTCCATCTATACATGATACAAGTTGATTGGCTACTGTAGCTATTTTCATCAGTAAGTTAATGAATATACTTTTCTGTATTTGTTTTTCCTCCTGATCCATATATGTATTACGTAGTTATACCAGTGAAAGTTATCCAACTCATAATACATAAGGCTCTAAAGAGCAGTGATGGCGAACCTATGACACGTGTGTCAGAGGTGACACACGAACTCATTTTTTTGGTTGATTTTTCTTTGTTAAATGGCATTTAAATATATAAAATAAATATCAAAAATATAAGTCTTTGTTTTACTGTGGTTGCAAATATCAAAAAATTTCTATATGTGACACGGCACCAGAGTTAAGTTAGGGTTTTTCAAAATGCTGACACGCCGAGCTCAAAAGGTTCTCCGTCACTGCTCTAGAGTCTTATTTTTAAGTAACTTGAAATTTTAATGTGTGATTAACTATAATTGAGAGATATATTCTAACATGGGCCAGAATTTTAATGTTGGAAGATTCAAAGCCTTTTACTCTTTAAATATATTAAATATTACTTGTACTTTGTATTTGCTTAGACAAGTCTACATATTTAAGAGATATTAACAGTATTAAGTGAGAATATATTTGTTTTATTTTTATAGTATAAAATTCATTGTGATATTTTCAATTATATAGATCCAAGAACATTTCATTTTTAACATAGATGCGAAGTTTTTGACATAACGCAGGGATAATTTTTAAAAGCTTATTGATTTGGAAAATAAAGATTTCTTTTTTATAGTGTCAAATGGAGTTACATATGCACATAATTAGGATGAAAAAATAACATAATAGTGACTAATGAGCCATTATATATCTTTATATTTGAACATCTTGGAGAAAAACATTGAAAGTAAAACCAAGACATAATTGCTGTCACTTTGAGTAATGTACCCCAAACAGAAAGCCAAACAGCATTTCAATGTCCTCTTACTTCCAGATATCATTAGCTTTGTTCCTAGTGATGCAAAGCCTTTGTCTGAATTCTCTGCAATCACCCCAGTTCAATTTTATGCTATTCTTATATGGTTTCTTTTTTTTTTAATATATTTTTTTATTGATTAAGATATTACATATGTGTCCTTGTCCCCACGTTACCCTCTACCCCCCCCCCCCCCCCGCTCATCCCCTCACCCCCCCCCCCCCCGTTGTCCGTGTCCATTGGTTAGGCCTATATGCTTGCATATAAGTCCTTTGGTTGATCTTTCCCCCTTACCCCCACCCTCCCCTACCTTCCCTCCAAGGCCCGACAGTCCAATCAATGCCTCTCCATCTCTGGATCAGTCCTTGTTCATCAGTTTATGTTGTTCATTATATTCCACAAATGAGTGAGATCATGTGGTATTTATCCGCTCTCCAGTTCCATCCATGCTGTGGCAAATGGTAAGAGTTCCTTTTTCTTCTTCCTCTTCTTAAAGAATACCTTTCAGCATTTCATATAATGCTGGTTTGGTGGTGATGAACTCCTTTAGCTTTTTCTTATCCGTGAAGCTCTTTATCTGGTTTCTTGATATTTCTGTTACATCGTTAATTGGACTTGTTTTGTCATTGTTCTTCAGATGCATGCATTTCTTTACTATGGATATGCAAATATTCCCCAACATACTGTATATGAACTGCCGAAACAGCAAAGCCACAGGAGGTGTGGTAGCTCAAAACACTGGTCTCAGCCTTTCATGGGATTTTCAATGAATCTCATGTGTTAAAGTAATAGCAAAATCATTTAAACTGATACTCAACTGAAAGCCAGAGGATGAACTCAGTGTAGTCCTCACTTGTCTCAGAGAAGCTGGGATCCCGAGTGCACCTAATAAATACCAGTTCCCCACTGGGTGTAACCAGAATCCATGTCTAGGGCCTCAGGGATAAAGAAGTGAGTGTAGTTCTTGACTAAGAAGAAAACACGGGGCAAAAAACAAGGAAGTCAAATCTTTGATAATGATTGGATCCCTTAAATTTTATGAGGACAAAAACAGAACATGAGTATTTCCTATTAACAGCAAAGAAGGCTTTAATACCAGGAAGTGACAGCCCAGAGCAGAGAAACAGGCTAATTAATAATACCAGGAACTGGCTATGGATAAATAAGGAAGAGAAATATGGAGAGGTGAGAATAGAAACTATTCACTTAGCTCTAGTGGTGCTGTAATGAAGAAATGCGTATTATCAGAATTGCATATCATGAATAATTTGTCTCCTAGAAATGTGCTGAACTTGTCTGGCAGTAAATTGGAAATAATCTTCATGCTTTGGTGAGGGTGAAGAAATGTGCTGTGCGTTCTGTTGACATCTTAATACCGAAAGGCCTCCTCGGTTCCTCTCCCTTCAGCATGTCAGACAGATGGAGATCCAGAGCAACCGTTTCCTTTCCACTTCTGATGCCCAGAGAAAGCAGACTCCGTGACAGGCAATGATGTCTGTGGAACTTTCACTTTCATATAAAAGATTTACGTAAGATCAGGGCAAATAAAAATAACATATATAAATCATTTAAGCCAATGATGAAGCTGCCTCAATGACTGACATACTTAAAAGGGCATTTGATTTAAAAGAGCCTTTATTATTTATAATTTTGAAAATATATCTCATTCAAATTCATTGCTGTCTACAGTTGATAGGGGTTAAATGTAGCACTCAAAAAACATGAAGGGAAAATATCGATGACAAGAGAAATATAACTTTAATATTTTTTAAAATCCCTTCTATCCATCTCAAACTTCAGGTCTTAGTGAAAATCCTCAGGATTATTTGTCTTGCCCTTTCATAATTATTTACTTGCTTATATAGTATGCCTATCCAAATAAACTTTTTCATATTATTATTTCTCTAAAGTACAAACTAAAATAACACCTGGATCGTGTTTTCACTCTCCTGATTACTAAATGTACCCTGCCTTGTGATTTCCTATAGATGGAAGTTATACCACTGTCTTCATCAATTGTCTCAGCTAACTATTTTACTGTTTTACCTACCAGAATGGCCACATCCTGCTTCTTGGCCACACTTAACTACTCAATACTTTCCAAATATGTCATATTCAATCATGTTTATGTGCCTTTGGACATGTGCATGAATTTCCCTGAAATGCATTTTTCTCATTTTCTTCCTAAAGAAAGCACTTTCCCTCATTCAATCCAACTTTTTTGTAACTTCACTAATTATAGTATAGTGATTACCAATAACATCTGTTTGCATTCATTAGATTATGCAAGTCAAGAATGTTTTAAATTCATTTTTATATCCCTGTGCATACCAAAATATTCAGTAATGTTTGATTGACTCTAACTTATGAACTGACTAAATTCTTATTGCCTGCTCTTCTAGAAATCTAACATTTAAAATTGGTTTGAAAATGAAAACGGTATGCCTGACAGTAATCTGTGTTGTATCTCAAATATATAAAAGCAAACCAATAAACAAAAACACTGGCCTCTGAATTGTCTACACACTACAGGTAAAATTAGTTTTCTGGGCCCTGCGTTATTTGTAAGTTCCTTTCTTACTACTTGTACTTTAAAAATATATGCAATTGCAAACATTTATTTCAAGGTCTTTTTTAAAAAAAATAATGGATTGCTTTGCATTTGGATTCACGTTAATTTGTTTATCTCATCCAGAATTCAACTGCTGTTAGAAGTTGATGCTGTCAGTATTGACTATATTAAATTTGAGTTGATTTTTCAATTGATCACTTACTCAATTGCAAGCTAACCTCAGGTTTTAATATTTTAGTCGATTCATTAGATTTATTTAGTGCATAAAAAACAGGCATGTTGCTCCCCATTCTCTGTCAAATCCTTTCAATATGCATACCAATCAATTTGTTAACGCATTTTCAATAGGTAATTACACCAGTGTCTTAACAATGGGAGAGCAATAATGGTAAGGGAAAATCATTTAAAGTGTATTGTTTAAAAAACAATCAGTTCCAAAGGAAAGTTATGCTTCTCCTTCATCAGCATATTATTTATACAAACATTCTTGCTCACATATTACAAGGTAAATTTATAAAGCTTATTTTTTATATAGTGGCATCATCTGTACTTGGAATTTTTATAAATTCATGTATTTATTTTTGTTGCAACTTGTATTCTGACTTACTTTATTTTTTGTTAACTTTTTCTTGCATATTTTTATATACTACAATATTAAAAAATAATAACCAAATAAACATTCGTATTTTAAGATTGTATAGAAAATAGGATTTATGATATTATGACGATTTAAAATATAATATAGAATATTTTTAAGTTACATTTGCAAATAATTCTTCACAGAGAAAAATTACTTGAGCATTTACATTTATGAATTGTTTAATCATAAAATACTTACGCATGTGGAAGTATATATCTTTATCAATAGCATGGTAATTTTTTTCTATTTTGATTATGAATTTTTTAAGCTAAAATATCATTTTTTATTCCACAATCCATAACATTGTACTACTATATCATTTTATAATATACATACATATTACATACCCTACCACACCACACTTTATCTCTTAGTTATCTGGTAGGTGCTTTTGACTTCTATTAAGAGAGAAACTACAAGAGGAGAGGCAGAGATACATGTCAAAATTATTATTATTTTTATTTTATAAACATAGATCTGAACCTGACTATGATACACATGAATGGAGAGTTCTCCAGAAAATTTTTACATATGTGTCAGCATTTCTCTACCTCAGGAGTTTTATTTCATTATTTTGCTTTAGATGATAGATTTGAGCATGCTTAAAAGCTTATGAGTCAAAGAGCCAGAGGCTGAAGATACAGGGAAAACAAGAAGTATTTAACAAAGTAAAGTTATAGGGAAAGAGGCAAAGACAGTAATCAGAACCTAGGTGGAAAGATTCAACCTGAGAAGAGAGTGATATTATATATTATAATAAAAACATAAAAAGAGGAATAACTGTGCTGGTGCAAGTATGTTTTTTGGTTCAGAGGGTTTCTTTTTGGGTAAGAAAAGGAAATTATTTCCTTAGAGTGGAGTTTTAGGTGCATATAGATGTTTGGAAATAATCATAGTAAAAGGAGAGAGAAAGGGAAGAAAGGAAAGATGAGAGAGGAAGAGAGAATAAGGAGAGAGGAAGAGGAAGGAGAGGAGGGAGGGAGATAAAGGAGAGAAGAAAACAAGAAGGGAAGGAAAGAAGCAAAGAAGGAAGGGAGGGTGGAAAGAAGGGAAGGAAAACCAAAGATAGACCTGGGACATTGTTGAGGATCTAATGGAATTTGGAGATTGTGAGTTTAAAATGGAACCAATCTGCATAGTCAATTGTTGTCCACTAAGGTAGACCTGACTTCTACAAATGAGTATTTTTATTCAAGGTTGAGATATTTCTAGACAAAAATGTTGTATAAACAATGTGACAAGGTGTTTGGGTTCATCATATATTTGAAGTGACACTCTATGATCTTAGATACAGATTATAGAAAAATGTAGAGAGATTTAGAAAGTAAAATAGAAGGATCAAGAGTGTAGACATGCCAAAGTAGTCAGAGATGCTAAATTTGTTTTTTATGTTTAATGGTATGAAGATGTATAGACAGCCTGCATCCAAATGCTACAGCACATACATGTCCATTCATACTATTCAGTTATGTAAAACTCACCTGCAAATGTAAAGCTTTGAGATAAGTTTTCCTCTTATGTTTGAGTAATATTAATTAACAGCAGTCTACCTTTGTGGTTGGATAGAAGTTGGGGCAAGCAAATCCCTTGCATAGCTTGTCATAATGAGAAGAAAAAGTCAATACTTAAAAAATGCAGCTTCAGAATTTATAGCTGCATATATAGTATTTTCCTCATTTAATGTTTTTCTATGTTTAATTTTTACTTCATATAAAGGCTTTAGATACAATTTTTAGGCACCAAACACATCATAAATTGACTATACTTTTGTTAACAAGATATCCAGTAGCATTAAACTTTGTTTTGAATTTCCATCTTGAGAAAGACAGTGTAATAGTGTCACTGTGTACAATCACGCATAGCCTTGTTTCTTGTTGCACGTGTGTGAATAAATTAAAGGTTTTTTTCTTACTTATTTATTACAGGTTGCTCTCCACTATGAAGTTTAGGGGGGGAAACTTTTTCAAAGTTGGTGTTTGGAAATTCTGTAAAATATAGTTGCCTAAAGTAATTTTTACTTCATCTGTCTTCTTTGAAACCCACAAAAAGCTGCAAAAAACCCTCAACATCTAAAAGAAAAATGTCCCATAAAACAAACAGCTCAAGGAACTAAGCTCGAGCATTCTTGCCAAATTCTGTAATAGTTGCACTAAAAGAGAAAAAGATGTGTAAAAAGAAAACGAGCAAAAACCCTGATGTAACCTAAAAGAAAATGAACAATCTTCTAGAAATCATTATTCCCCATAAAAAAAGACCATCGAAAATGCCATTAATTAAAACAGTGTCCTAGGATCTTGATGAAATCAGAAAATTAGACATTTTTCTATAGAGAAGAGAAAATGGTACAAAGGCAAACACCATACTTAAATGCAATTTCTATTTTCAATTTAGGAACCCAGTCTAATGTTTTAAAAAATGGAAGGCAAGCAGAGACATGCAGCGAACACAAAGTGACCTTGTGATTTTAATGGCTTTACTTGTGTAGCACCAACCTTGGGAGCACCAACCTCTGAAAGGCACTAATGCACTGCTAAGAAAACAACCTATTTGATGGGAGAGTACTTAAAGCAAAAAACAAGAATGTGACAAGGACACTTCTCAGTTCTTTTTCTCTTCATTATTTACCTTCAAGAAGCTGTAAATTTCTGCCTATATTTGAACATAAGTAATATTCTCCAAAATATAATTATACATAACATCAGAAAGGTGAAGAAGATATCAGAAAAGGATTATTCAAAGAAAAAATAATTCTAATCTATAACTCAATAAAATTATGGCAGAATGATATTATTGAGCAAAACAAAATAAAAAGTAGCAGAGCAACAGCTCAATGATGAGACTTTCTTCTAAAAAAAATTAAAAACCAGTGACATATTAAAGGAATAATGAGAAGAGTAAAAAGAGTATATAAATTAATATAACAATAAAAAATCCAAGAATATTTGAAATACCTATTGAAAGCCATGCCAAAAGTTAGGAAAAGGACAGAAGAAATAAATATAAATAAATTAATTGCAGAATTCAAAGTTCCAATTATATTGCAAAAAGAAGTTCCAACGTGCACAGAAAATGATGCCCCTGCCTGAACAGAAACTTTTCTCCCCAAAGGACATACAAATGACCAACAGATAAATGAAATGATACTCAACATCATTAGCTATTAAGGAAATGCAAATCAAAGCTACAATGAGATACTACTTCACACTTGCTAGAATGACTTTTATCAACTGGACAAGTAATAACAAATGTTGGAGAAGTGGTGGAAAAGAAGGGAACCTCATTCACTGCTGGTGGAAATATAAACTGGTTATAGTCATTATGGAAGAGTTAATTATTAAGAACAGAGTTATCATATGACCCAGCAAACCCTCTTCTGGGTATCAACCCTCCTAAAATTTGAAAACATATATTTGCAAAGATATATGCACCCTTATGTTCACTGCAGTATTTTTCACAGTGACCAAGACATGAAAACAACCAAAGTGGCCTTCAACAGATGATTGGATAAAGAAAATGTGGTACATATATACCATGGAATACTACTCAGCCCTCAGATAAGATGAAATGCTTCCATTTGCTCTAACATGGATGGACCTTAAGAATATCATGCTAGCCCTAGCCAGTTTGGCTCAGTGAACAGAGCGTCAGCCTGCAGACTGAAGGGTCCCTGATTTGATTCCGGTCAGGGGCACGTGCCTGGGTTGCAGGCTCTGTCCCCAGTGGGGAGCCTGTGGGAGGCAACCGATCAGTGATTCTCTCTCATCATTGATGATTCTATCTTTCTCTAACTCTCACTTTCTCTTTGAAATCAATACAAATATATTAAAAAAAGAAACTAAAAGCAAAGTTTAAAAAAGAAGAAGAATATTATGCTAAATGAAATAAATATGACAGAAAAGTCAATAGCTTTGTGATTTCACTCACACGGATGGAGGATATAAAACTAAAAGCAACAAATGGACAATCAAGAAAAAACAAACAAAAACTCAGAGACACAGACAACAGTATGGTGATTACCAGAGGGAAAGAGTGTCAGGGAGTAGTAAAGGATAAAGGGGGTCAAATATATGGTGATGGAAGATTATTTGACTTTGGATAGTGGACACACAATGCAATGATGTATCATAGAATTGTACACTTGAAACCTATATAATTTTATTAACCAATGCCACTCCAATAGATTTAATGAAGAAGAAAAAAGGTAATAATCCTATATAATAAAAGCCTAATATGCTAAGTGTCTGGTCGTTCAATCATCCGTTCAATCAAAGTGTAATATGCTAATGATATGCAAAGGCCACTCAACTGCTTGCTGTGACATGCACTGACCACCAGGGGGCAGACAGTCGACCGGTAGACCAATCGCTATGACGTGCACTGACCAACGGGGGCAGATGTTTGGACCGGTAAGTTAGCTTGCTGCTGGGGTTCAGCTAATCAGGACTGAGTGAGAATGGCTAAACATGCCCTGGAGCCCTTCCGCGGCCCCTCCCCGGCTGGCCAACTTTCTGCGTCCCTTCCTGGCCCTGATTGTGCACCGGTGTGGTCCCTTGGCCTGGCCTGCACCCTCTCTCAACCTGGGACCCCTTGGGGGATGTCGGAGAGCTAGTTTGGCCTGATCCCACAGGTCAGGCTGAGGGACCCCACTGGTGCATGAATTTGTGCACTGGGCCTCTAATAATAATAATAATAATAATAATAATAATAATAATAGTCCTGAATAAGAGAATATAAAATAATAAAAAGAATAAGAGGAAAAAATCTTAAAGAAAATATGAGTATTAGAATAACTATCTTCTACTCAAGTTGATTTGGAGAAGACAATATTAAAATACATTTATTAATTGTTCAACTTCAATCAAATAAGCAAATAGGCAGAAAAATCAGATTTTCTATATAAATGGCAAAGGAATGTTATTAGTCACCTACTAAATTATTAGTCATATTTCTCCATAGAAACATTGGGTACCAGAATTCAGATGAGTAACATCTATAATCTTATGAAGGAAGTAAACAATATCCCATGAATTTTACCTAGATCCAAATTTTACTTCAACATAAAGCAAGTATAGAAAAATCAAAGGGATTTAATTTATAAATATTTACCTACAGTGTTTGCATCTAATTATAATTGAAATTGTTTACAAATTGTTTTTAATTTTGAAAAGTTTTTTGAGAAATAAAATTTATACTCGATGAGAATGTAAATAGAGATAACATACTAGTTTGGGTTTTCTTCCTCAATATTTAGAAATATGCATATAACCTAAATCATAAAATTTCTACTTTTGGGTGTAAATCATTGAGAAACCTTTATGCAAGTGAATAATTATACCTGCCAAAGAGCATTTATTAAGTGATTTCTGAAGAAGATTATTTAAGTGCTTAAATTATCATTCACGTTAAAATGTTTGACCTAAGATACCATTATCAGCACAAATAAATTTCCAAAGCATATGAATAAAGAAAAATGTTGTAGACTATTAGCATAATACAAGAAGTAAGACTATTATTTTAAAAAGTTAACATAAAAGTCAAGTGAACAAGTAACTGAAATACTCTAACAGGTCAGAGCAGATAGTAACTTGAATTGTTTTGTATAATCACATAATTTTTCATATGCAGTACTCTAAGTATTATTTTAAATCTATTATATCATGAAGATAACTATATTGCTATAATCCCTTCCATATACATACATATGTTTTGAATAAAGAAATAATACTTAGAAATAAAAATATGATGTAATAGCATTTCAGGCATTCATATGAAACAACCTATGGCTTATTACTATTTTATGTGACATCAATAAAACATAGCTATAATTTTGAAAGTTAAATGGTCAATGATAAAAGTTCAAGAAAACAACAACAACAAAATTAATCGCCATTGACCAGAAAATTGCTAATTGTTTTTATCTTACATGTAATCTAACTTATTCCAATTTGCGTCTATCCTAGGATACGAATAAATGCAAATTCTTATGCAAGCAAACATCAACTTAATTTTAAAAGTGTTGATTATGACATTAATTTAGTGCATTTATTAATAAAGATGGTGCTATGCTAAAAATAATATTAATGCATATAGGCTGAGATATGGTGTATAAACAAGTGACAAAAGGAAGTCTTAAATGTAGCTCAAATCATATGTTACTATTTTTCTCAGATATTAAAAATTTTCCAAAATTTTATTTGTTTCAGAGACTCACTAAAAATGTTTATGGTTATAAAAACAAAAGTCTTGTTGCTTTTTTTTTTTTCTCTAGTTTTCTCATTACTGCAAATTCTCCCATGAGAAAAAAATTGAGTGTTATATCTTTGTTCACAAAGTGTACCTAGCATTGTATCTTTTCCATAATAAATGTTGGTCTGTAACAAATAAAGCATCAATATTAGTGTGAAAATCTAGACTAGAATCTATAATGTGATAAATATTATACACACTCTGGGATATACAGATTTTAGCTTTTCAAAAGCTCTGAAATACCAACTAAGAGTAATGGAGATAGTGGATAATTCTTTCAGTACATGAAAATAGGCCACATTGACATATAAGCAATACTTTTAAAATGTACTGTGATGGGTTGTCAAAACAGGCTTTTCAGTCAGACTTATAGCTTTCTCATTCTCTCATTTTCTCTCTACATTCTCATCTATCAAACACAATCCTTGCTCTCATATTCTACCTAAAGACTTTTCTGACAACTTTGAATTCCATTATTTTTTTCTTTTCTCTGTTCATTATTTTATTTCCCTTTTTTTCTCTAAATGTTCACATATAAGAGATAGACAACATTTTCTAAAATCTGCCAGAAATAAATAATAATAAAGAGGGACAGATAAGTCAGGATACTTTCAGCTACAAATGCCAAAAATTTACTGAAAATGTTTAGAAATAAGTAAACTGCATTAGCTCACTTGAGAGAAAGTCCTAAGGCCACGTAATTTCAGGCATCTTTAATTCCAAGACATAATCAAGACCCAAATGTGTTTTGTATGCTCTGTTGGTCTATTAGGCTGGTCTCATGCATTCTAGCCTTCTAACCCTTGCCGGTTTGGCTAAGAAGATAGAGTATCGGCCTGCTGACCGAAGAGTCCCTGGTTCAATTCCAGTCAAGGGCACATACCTTGGTTGCAGGGTCCTCCCTGGTTCAGGCCCTGGTCAAGATGCTTGCAGGAGGCAACCGGTCAATGTGTTTCTCCCTGTCTTACCCTTTCTCTTCCACTGTCCCTAAAATCAATGGAAAATCATTGGGTGAGGTTTTAAAAAACAACAACAAACAAACAAAAAGCAAAAAACAAATAGAGACCACTTCATAATTTTGTCTAAGCACAAATGAAAGCAAGATTATTATTAAATCTGTAAAATATAAAACTCCTCCCTCACTTTCATAGAAAAATAAATATTTCTTAAATAATTACAGTTTAATCCTTGTTTTAGTCTCTGTTTTCTAGAAATAAATTTTATTGAGATAGACAATTACAGATTTACCTCCACTTTCTGACAGCATACAATCTAGAGGGACCCCTTGCTTTGTTACACCCTCCCCCAATTTACCCAACATTTATTCATAGGTTATTTCTGACACCTTCATGCTGAGACACCTTGAGTTTCACTATAGTGTGTGTTCTCTCTTCCTGCAAGAATGACAAATCCACTGTCTTTAACCACAGGTGTTTCTGGTGGTCTTTGGCTCAAGTATGTTGAATGAAAGTGACAACGTTTAAGGAAAATGAAGCAAATAAAAAACAATTGTCTTTGAATATCTAAGTTATGCTTGTTATCTTATTTCAAATTCTCTTGTGACTGAAAACAAATACATGCATACACAACCCTAAAATATTCAAACACAGAGGAAAACAGAACAAAAATGCTGTGAGTTCACGATCATTATGAGAAGTAACACTTTGAGTCAGGCACAGATAATGAAACATGTGTGTTTGTATTTGTGTATGTGAATGCACGTGTGTGAGCAGATTTTTTTTTTTTATATTTGAAAGGTAAAATTAATCAATTGTGTTTCCTTAGTGCCTTTCCCCCCTCCCCCCACCAGGAACTTGGTGGGTGATATAGCAGGCTGAATAATTGCCCCCAAAACATCGCAGTTCTAATCCTCGGAGCCTATGAATGTTACATCATAGTTAAAAGGGGGGGTGGGGGGCGGTTGGAGATATAATTAAGGTTATGGACCTTAAAATAAGGAGCTTATCCTGGATTGTTTGAATGACCCCGTTCTAAGCACCAGAGCCTTTAAAAGAGCACTTCCTTTGGCTGGAGGTGTGAGGTGTAGCAAAAGGAGGAGGGGTCAGACGGAGAGAGAGACCGGACTTGCTGCTTCTGGTTAGAGGCTCCATGGAAAGCATGAGAAAAAAATGTGACAGCATCTCTAAGCAAAGACTGTACTCTGGCTGACAGCTGCCATGGAAATGGGGACCTCAGTCCTACAACCGTAATGAGGAACTGAACTCAGCCAACAACCGGAATGATGTTGGAAGTGGGTCTAGAGAAGCTCATGAAAGGAATGCGGCATGGCTCACACCTTGATTTCAGTGTTATGAAACTCTAAGCAGAGGACACAGTTGTCCATGCTGCACTGGGGCCCTGACCTTCAGAACTGTGAGAGAATCAATGGGTGCTATGTCCAACTGATAAATTTGTAGTAATTTGTTATTGCAGCAATAAGTAACTAAAAATTCTGTTTGAGGCCCAGTGTTAAACAAAAGAGTTAGCTCTGCACATTTTTGGAATAAACCTTTTACCAGGATAAAGATAATTTTCTAGCTCAACATTTATTTTTGCTTCATATGCCTTTTTCACTTTCTTTAAAATCTATATTCTCCTTTTATAAATAAAAAAAATGCGTTCTATTTTTATGTAGAGAAGGAAAGATAGGTATATGAGCCCTGCCTGAAGGTAGTATCTAGGCAAAAAGAAAGTGTAGTGAAAATACAGAGCACGCAAGAAATTTATCTAAGTATAGGTTAATCTAATGTACGGATGCAGGAATAAAAATCTCAGAATTGCTGTAAGAGGTTGATGAGGAGATGAGTGGATCTTGATAAGAGTATGTGGCATTTGAACATGATGAAGGAAAGCAGGAATAAAATAGTACTGAATCTTGGTGTGTGTAGCTAAAAATTTATCAAATTTCCAAAGGAAGACATTCATTTTGAAACAGATAACTCAAAAATGCATGTAATTATTTATGCATTTAAACAAGCATATATATATACATATGTTTTAAAATTTTAAAGTACACAAAAATTCACATAACATTCTTATGGAATTATTTTTATTACTATTAACTAGTTTATATTTTTTCTTATTCCTATTAGGAGGATAGGTATCGATCACTTTTATTTTGTAAAACATACTCACAGTGTACCTTCTACAATTTCCATTTTTAGTTCTTTTAAGGGAAGTGAAAACCTAGAGACACTTGCAAAGATGTCTAAATGCAGTATCTCCTAGATAATTTTGTTTTTATTTGTTTCTGATCTTTCACAGTTGTCTTGCCTACACCTGTTTTTAGCAATTATTTTTAGTACCTCTACTAAACGCTTTTTAAAAATCCCTAGTTTTTATAAATGTAGCACTTTTTTTATGCATGTTCAGTATGTGGTTGTGTGTTTTTTTAAACACAGCAGAGTGTGTATTTTTATTCATTTGTGTTCAATTAAATTTTGTTAAATAAACATCCAATCCAAAATTCTTCATCTGACCTCATTTTCACCTTGGATCTTTCTGATTGTTTTCACTATGTACTTAAAAGCAATCTAAATGTAATGGCTCTCCCCTTATATCCATTAATTAGACTATTTGAAGAAAATATGATCAAATTGTCAAGTGCAGTAATGGAATATAAAAAGTGTAATGTCAGCATTTTTCTTTTAGCTCAGGCGTTGTTAGATACAAAGAAAGTTAACTGCACACCACAATTAAACTCTAGGAATTCCAGGAGCAAGAAGGGCAGCTCTATTTTAAAGCATCACACCTTATTGTGTTGCCTGGGGACATATAAACTCAGGCAAATGGAGATCACTATTGTAAGCATCCCAGTGCTATGCTGGTAAATGCTTAGCAGTCAGCTGGTTAGGGGAGGGAAGGACCCCTGATCTGTAGCATCTGCCAACTGATGTGCCATAAACAGCCCCAGTCACTGATGTGAAATGGAAAAGGGAGTTGAAAAGATGGAGGCACCATTGCCTTTCCAGGCAACCACTCCAGCACACAACTGCCCGGATTTATTTTTTAATCAGTCCCAGGTGTTGTAGTAGATAACACAGGCTCTGTTAACTACTCCTCCTTCAGATTTCACATTAAATGGCAGTCAGAAATGTAATGATATACTTTAAAATCATTTTTCTGTGATTTTAAAGCTCATTTCAGAGGGATTAGTATACTAAATCATTTTAATTCTACCAACAATGTCAAGTATATTTGACAAAAGGGCAGTTAGCCTAAATTGAGGATAGACTTTCCTTATTACATAAGGATCTATGCAAAAAGGAAAATGGTATCAGAAAAAACTATATTTCATTAGTTTAGTCTTTGCTTTCCACTACTCTTTTAATAGCTATAGCTTTGTTTCAGGTATCTTTTATGAGTACCTCAGGATAAGAATTACAATAGAATTTAAATGACAGAATACCATTTTAGTATGAATTGTGCATTGGTTTTCCATTTTTAATACTGTTCTTCATTGTCCATTATACATAAACATGTATTTTCACCTATTTATTTGACTAACTTTAATAGAGATATAGAGGTTTTAAAGACTTATCTTTTAACTGGGAGTGTTAGCTATGGACTTGTAAAATGTACTACAGTTATTAACAAATGGAACATTTCCATATCTTGCTCCAATTACATAGTTAGAGTGAATCCTCCAATTATTATATATTCTCCAATGGGATGACCTGATTTACTGGTAGCTTCCTGTGTGCCTTCCATTCTCCTATCTGTGTGCAACTCATTTGCACAGGGAAAAGATGAATTTTGAGGGAGATCTAAGTTTAGCTGCAAAGCAATAGATTTTATTCTTAAATATTTAAAAACTCCCATTGCACTAATGAAGTGATGTGACCCCATATTGAATAAAAATATATCATTAATTTGCATAAAATTAATTTTGTAGACGCTTTAAAAAATTTATTATTCCGATATAATTACGTAGACATTTCTGACTTTTGGTGGTCTTCATACATTTTATGGATGGATTTTTCAATTAATCAATAAAAATAACTTTGGAAAAGACTTTGTCTGTGCTGTCACTGGGCCTGGATTCTAGGAATGAGTTCCCATTGCAATAAGGGTGGTGACTAAGGCAGAGGAAACAATTTATCATTCAAAAAAAGGTATAAAACAGCATGATATGCCCAAGAAGAATTGGCACTGTGGCACAGATTTCAATACACCGACATTTAGAAAACTCTGTCTCTATCATATTCGTAACAGGTTTTAACCGAGGTAAATTGCACACATGAGAATTGAATGATCATCTAACGACAACAGGCCAAATTGATAATTGAGGTGAATAATTTGTGTAATATGTAAATTTATTTAAGGGACTTGATTGCCCATATTCATTATCTCATGATGTGAAGTGTTCTACTTTCAACTCTGCTTTAACTAATGAGAACATCTTTTTTAACATAATTGGTGCTAAAGTTATCTTCTTGATAGGTTTTAGTATTTTTGCATGAATTGCTGCTACACAACTTCATTTACATTTTGGGACAAGCATTTTTAGGTTCCCTAAATACTAACATATATGATTCTATGCTATTTTGAGATATTAACTTATGTTTTCCTTGACTGTTATTTTTCCAAATTTTTTCTTTCTTTGCCCATTTTCAAGTGAAAGACATGAGGCCGAATAAAATCACAAATAGTATTAAGTCTTGGCATTTGCTTTCAAACCCTACATTTCTAGGAGTATTGATAGGAGTGAAGTAGGTAGTACAGAAATTAAAAAGTAGAGGAGAAATTGCAGATAATACAATATGCACAGTCTCTAAAGAGAGTCATTATGGTTGGGAATGGGATTCCTTTGTAAAACTGGGAGAGTTGGGAAAAACAAAATAGTGGTGATTTCCTGTGTAGCAGTCTGGTAGGCAGAATAGTGTCCTGCCTCTAGGTGTCTTCCTACGCCTCAGAATCTACATGGGCTCCGTATAACCACCAGGGTTCTTATAAATGATGAAGGAATGCCAATGATTTAGAATGATGGGATGTGAGACTCAAGAGACCATTGCTGGTTTAAAGATGGAAGGGGACCATGAATGCAGGCAGAAAGGACAAACACAGTCTCTCCCTCAGCTCCTCCAGAAAGGAGTGGCACCTTGCTGATGCTGATACCTTGACTTAAACTCCAGGAGGTCAGTTTAGGACCCCAGAAGTGTAAGAAGATAATTGTATGTTGTTCTAAGTCATTAAGTTTGTATACTTTGTTATAGCAGCAACAGAACATAAATACCAAGAGAAGGGCAAAAAAAGTGGCAAGAAAACAGATTAAATGGCTCTGATGTGGGTGTGTTTAGTAAAGGGAGGATTATAAATAGTCTCACAGAAAGATTCTCTTGTCCTAAAGATGGCACCGAATCAGAAGCAAGCCAATGGGCCTGCAAAGCCATCCTCTGAGAATGATGGAGAAGGAGCAGTAAAGAAATGAGTTTAGACAACAACATTAATTTCTGTGCAGAGTTCATGACTTTATGCCTGACTTTGATATCCCACTCATTTTAGAAATACGTAACTCTCAGAGTCTTCACTTTATACATGTTTTGTTCACAGAAATTCAGAAAATATTATGGTTGTATATTTCTCGTTCATTTATTTTTTGACAAATCTCAAAATACTGACAATAATAAGCAATGCAGAAGTAAACATAGCTGTATCCCTCTTAATTTTACTGCAATTCCATTTTAGACAAGTAATCAAATATACTATTTCTTTTTCTCTCATTTGGCTCTCAATAAAATAAGTACAAAGTTTTAACATGTATATAATCTCATTCATAATATCAGAGAGTTTAAGATATTTAGAAATTCATATGAAAAACAAAATACATATATTAGACAGAATCTACACTCAAATTCACCTGAGAGTATGTATAGGGGAATTTTATTAATATTTGTAAGATTCTTAAGTAAATCACTAATTTAAGATTTATGAAAATAAAGTAGAATTTTAAAAATATAAGCCTAGCTGGATTTAATTTTGCTTTTACTCATTTTTAATTCTGAAGTCTGGATTTTAACAAAAATAAAGATAGAACAAGGCCATTGGCATTCAATTAGATGTGCCCTTAAAAATGGCAATTATATTAGAAGCATTAAAATGTTTCATATGAACTTAACAAGAGCTCTCACCTGGTTTCTGATGTTAAAACATTTGAAATTATTCTTAGCTGCATAAATTTATCTCCACTCTTTCTTTTCATTTTAATAGATACTTAAATTGATGGAGTATTTAATGAGTACTTTAATATTAAAAGAAAACTCAATCTTGCTAATTTCAAATGAATAACAAGACTAAGATTATTTGTAAGGGGGGGCAATTTGCTGTGTCAAGTCAATTTGGAGAGCCCAAAATATTCTTTTTACTATAATTGAAGTTTAGAATCCAGGTACTGGAACCAATTTATTGATAGCATTCATTTTTTCCTCTTGATATCTATGCACATAGTATTTTTAATTATCTAAACAAGAGAGAAAGGGAGAACATAAACTCAAAACAACATTTAGTGTATATTTATTGCATGGTCATGTCTCCTAGCTATTCAAATTATGTTGGTTATTCAAGAGGTTCAGATTTCATTTTTCATACTATTATAAAAATGAAGGATATATTTCCACTGTAAGCATAAAGGTAATTTATGGCAGCAAAATGATCTAGCTAATTGTATATTGATCTAGCTAATCTAAAATTTTTCTTTCAAAAAGAAAGAAAATTAAGAGTAAATTTTAAGGGCTTACCCAAGGCTTTTAATTTCCTAAGAGCATTCAAAGATCTGAAAGTTTATCTTCAATTTAGTGTGTGTTCTTTTTCCCCCTTAAAATTACTGCAGTTAATGAAGCCATTTTTACATACAATACTATAAGGTGTTATTGCACACAATCTTTTCTTTGAGTACTGTACTATAGGTTATAACTGGGAAGCATACATTTTATTAAAGCTGGCTTAAAAGATATTTCCGATATTTCATCTTATACTTGACTACAAAAATAAATCTGTGGATGTTTGCCATAGATTTCAAAAGAAGTACAGCAAATATCTCTATCCCTTTCCCATTTCATCCTCCCAAGCTTCAAACTATAGAAGGCAAATAGATTCAGAAGAAACAGAGTTTGAAAGAAAAGAAAGAGCAACCAAAGAGGCCATGCTCTGTTCGGCACTGTGGCTACCTGAGTGATGAGACCATGTGTAAACTGAGATGGACAATAACTTGACTAAACTTGATATTAAAGTTTTAGAAGCATGGAAGTTTCCAGAGGAGAAAGCAAAACATAATCCTGGGATTGCATTAAGGACACTGGTTTTAATGACTATGCAGGGATAAAAAGATGAGGTCTAGCATTCAACTCAAATGCAAGTGTAGGAAATGAAATGGCTGTTTAAAGCAAGGATCCTCAAAAATCTATCTTGCTCAGTGTAATGATGGACTAGTAAAAATAAAATAAAATTGAGATAAGGGTGACCAGAATAATATTATACTAATTATCTTGATCTCTACGGAGCTGGATAACATGTAAGAAAGAAAGAGAGACATAAAAGAGAAACCAAGAAACTTCCACCCACATGGGAGTCCACTGTCTTGCTATCACAAAAGTTTAATGTTTAAATATGCACACATATATGATACAGGAATGGATTCATCCACTAGTAGGGTCCCCCAGCCTGGCCTGTGCCCTCTCACAATCTGGGACCCCACCTTGAGATGTCAGACTGCCAGTTTTGGCCGGATCCCCGCAAGCCAGGCCAAGGGACCCCATCAGTGCACAAATCTGTGCACTAGGCCTCTAGTATGCACATAAGATCTTTGGTTAATCTCTTCCTGCCCAGCCCTCTCCCCACTTCCCTCTGAGATTCATCAGTCTGTTCCATGTTTCCATGCCTGTGTATTGAGTGTCTGCCCCCTGGTGGTCAGTGCACATCATAGCTACAGATCAAAAAGTTGAATCGTTGAATGGTCCAATAGTTGCTTAGGCTTTTATAGATAGATAGATAGATATAGATAGATATAGATAGATGATAGATGATGATGATAGATAGATAGATAGATAGATAGATGATTGATAGATAGATAGATAGATAGATAGATAGATAGATAGATAGATATGCATGTCCCAGGGACACAGACGATAGTGTGGTGGAGGCTTGGGTAGGGGGCTACCAGTGTGGGGTAGAGGAGGTCAGTGGGGAATAAAAGGGGACATCTGTAATGCTTTCAACAACAAAGATAAAGTAGAAAATATAAAAAATAATAGAAACCCTTTGTGACTATATTAGTCTTAAAATAGACTTTAAAGCAAAAATAACATTAGCAGGTTTAAAAAGGGCCATTATATAATGACAATTTCAATTTACCATGAAAAATATGTATTTCTAAATTCATGTGAAAAACTTATCTCATTTCATTATTTTTAATGACAAGAAGACATGTTTACTTTCATAGCAAGAGGAAAGAGATTTTATGTTCTCTAGTTTTCCTTCCAGATACAAAATTCTATGAAATGTATATTCTTTTGGGAATGACTGTCCATTTTGGACAAAGGCACCTTCATGCCAGTCTAAAGTTATTGGAGAGCTTCCAGTATGGGAAATGGGCTCTGAGATATGTGGATATTGCTTTTTCCTCATTCTGATAAAGAATCAGCTTGTTAGGCACATTCTCCCTATTAACTCTCCTTGATGTAATACAATATCATAATCTATTATTTCCAAAGTATTTTTGCAGCTGCAAGAAAACAAATTTCAGAATAAAAATATACTAAAATGAAGGGTAATGCATGAACATGCCTGATTTCACACAACAAAAAGAGCAGAGGCGTTGAGATATCCAGGTACAGGGCATTCAGGTCTATGGATCTATTTCTACGTGGTTCTCTTGATTCTGCCTGCTTCTATGTGAATTTCAGACCCAGGATGGTTGCCCCCTTCCTTGAAGAAGGCAGTAGAAGCTACTGAAGCAGGATAGGTATTTGTTTATATCCATAGGGAAGGAGGACACAACCTATGCCTAACAATGAAATGCATTTTTTTTCTTGAATTTTATTAGAGTATTTCATATTATTTACTAACAGCTAACCTATAAATCTATCAGATGATGTCAGGCACTAATGGGATTATGCCCATACTCCTGAATGAAACACAAACTCCTGATATTACCAGGGTTTACCAAGACTGACTCTCACTAATGATAACCCAGAAATGCAGTGGGAGTTGGCTTCAGTCTCCGCTGAGTCACCTGAAATGTGTGTGTTGAGTTAACACAAGAAGAAAAGTGTGGTTCCTCAAGTAAACTTGACAGTGGGGATTGGATACTTAATATGTGTGCTGCTTAGAGTTTAGTGTGTGTTATAGAAAAACATTTTTCTCTCTGTTGAATCTTACTAAAAATGATAAAGCTAAATTTTTAGTTTGGAAATATAGAAATCTCTACAATATGAATATAACTGTCATATCTATATTACTTTTACAATTTTATTTTTTAATTTAAATTAAACCACAATTATTGCTTTATCTTCAATGGAGCAGAGATAATTTACTTTATCAAAAATTAAACCGGGGACTATCATTATCTTTGGTAGTTTGAATATTTTGAAATTTGGTTATATCATATGATGACTTTAGTAAGTGTATGTTCTCTCCTCTGAGAGGTCTGTAATATGGGGCTTGCATTATTCTGGGTTCTCCAAAGAAGCAGAACGAATAGGAGAATATATATACAAGTTGCATATTGCATAATTATATACCTACATATAGAAAGAAAGAAAGAAAGAAAGAAAGAAAGAAAGAAAGAAAGAAAGAAAGAAAGAAAGAAAGAAAGATAGATTAACTCTTAACTATGATCCGGACTGAAGGCCTGAGAATCAGGAGATTGGATGAGGTATGTTCCAATCCAAAGCCCAGACCCAAGCAGGAGAAGATTAGAATTTCGGGTCAGAGACAATTAGGCAGAGAGAGATAATTCTCCCTTACTCATTGAATGAAGCCCATCCACACTGGAGAAAGAAATCTGCTTTACTAGTCTACCACTTCAAATGTTAATCCCTCCAGACTCACTGAGAAATAATGTTTATCCAAATATTTGGGCATGCCATTGCCCAATTAGGTTAACACAAAATTAACCATCACAAGACAAGGAAACAATGAGAAAGTGTTTCTGAGAAAGCTGGTTTTTCAAAAGTATATGTTATCCTTTACCGACTATGGAGGTTTTATAAATTTGCTTTTCATGTTTCTAAAGAAACTGTGAACGTTGTTAGCACTGCACATCTGTATTTTCATATGAACTTGAAATCTGTGTTGGCGACCTTCACAATCGCCTTAATTAGTCGAGTGTTACTAAGTGAAGGCAGTTCCACTAGTTTACTGTACTATTTAAATATGTTCATGGTTTAACACCATTTTCTCCAAAGGAAAACTTTAAATATGCCCTTCGCTTAACCCATTGTATTATTTAAGTGTTTGAAAATCAAACAGAATATGAAAATCAGGCTTATGTATAAAATGGGGTTTAAATAGAAACACATTCAGATAATAATACAATGAAACATAGAAACTAAAGAAAATTTTACTCTTTGCTTGCATTAACCTGAGACAATATCTGCTGCCTGTGCAGATATAAATATACATAATATATAAACATATGCATAATGCTATATAATAAAGAGCTATTATGCTAATTAGACTGAACAGCCCAACGACCATCCGGACAACATTCTGGACAACCATCCAGACGACCTTTCAGACGAAGCCGAGGCTGTGAGGGCTGAGCCCCTTGCACAAATTTTGTGCATCGGGCCTGTAGTATTTACATAATTAATTAAGTTTATATCATTTATAGGTTTAGTGTTTAATAGGCCATTAATTCTCTCTCCCTTTCTGGAGAGAAGTAAATTGTGGTCATTCTAATTTTATTTAGAAAAATGTCTTCCTACTATTTACTCTACCTTCTCTACCAAGAATTTAGGAATGACACTTTGAACAACCAATCACATGGCCAGTGACAGGCTTATTTTCATGCACCTAAGTACATATTTTCACAAGCCATAAAAAAGTACTAAGGTCATTTGTAAAGCATTTAAAAATTTCTATCTGTCCCATTAGTAGACTTTAAAATGTGTTTCTAATAACTTCATGGAAGATTGTGTTCATAAACTTAATATATATATTGCAAATAGCATACATTCAATGAATATTAGAAAAAGGAATATATAAATATAGAATAAATATACAGATGCATACATATATCTATAGATAGTTATTCCTTTGTCTAACATTCATTACTGGTTATATAAACATATATACACATTTGCATATATGTTTATTGTTTATTTTCAAACTCTTTTAAAGCAGAGATACTTGATCTCCTGCCTCACCATCCTGTTTCTAGCATAATTGCTGAGTCACAGTGATCATAGTGAATGCTTACTAATTTATTTTACATTAAATGAATGAGGGGATGCATACATGCTAAAAATAGAAGATATGTAATTTTTGACTCTCTAATGCCACTAGATAGAAAATATTTCCTGAAAAATAATCATTAGCTGTCATGGCTTAGCTTTACTTTTTTTTTTTTTTTTTTTAACTTATCATTAATTCAAATAAGCAAAGTGCATTACTCATGGTAAAAAAACAAAAAAACACCAAAGTTTCAAAAGTTAATACTGAGAGATTTGGGAAAAAAAAAAGCCAACTGAAAACTTTCCATATGTTCAGGATTAAAGAAAGAAATAAAAAACACAACTCCTTAAAATATGCCTTTGGAAACATGAAGAGAATAGGAGGTCCTGAGAGCCCAAGATAGAGTGTTTCAAATGGCAGGAGGATAATATGAAAATGTGAAATGTGAAAATGAGTGAGGAACACAGTCCCTCACTCCATCAACACTCTCTGAGATGCTGTAAAAGGGACATATGGGGAGCTCCAGCTTAAATAAAAAGTGGGAATTTCCTTGCAGTGATCATTATGATTTCATAACATTTCTTGTACTTCTGAGGCAGTAAAGTGGGTTAAAGATAAAAAAATTTATATTATAAGCTGCTTGAAATATATTTTTAAAGTAGAACATTATGTTCATATCATATATATCAGTATGGCTATTTTATATATGAATACAATATGAATATATACTTTCAATCAATTCTTGCAGAATAAGTATATACCATCTATATTATTTAATTTTGCCCCCAAAATATTTCAGATAATAAATCACAAATTCCTTGTTAAAAATCTGTTATAAGAGTCTATTTATTTTACATGTATATATATTTTTAACTCAACAGTGTTCACAGCATCTAGGGTCATTTTACATATTAGGTACTGTTGCATATTTAATTCTCAATAAAAGTGGATAGAATTTTAAGCACATTTAATAAACTTGAAAGCATATAGTTGACATGGATATCTATGGAGGATATGTGTATGACTGGAATACTCATTGATATAGGGAGATGCCATATAAAGGTAATAATACTGGAGAAGTAGGTGATGCTTACACACAGATAACATCACTGCCACATCTGTTTTGCTAGGTGACCTCTAGATATGATTTTAGGGGTTATTTGATGTGTTAAAACAGAGAAGACAATAAAATATTCCAATCTTAGTGATTTTAGGGTGGCATGTTTAAAAATTGTATATACAAACATACACATACTAGAGGCCTGGTGCATGAAATTCGTGCACTGGAGGAGGGGGGGGGGGGTCCCTCAACCCGGCCTGCACCCTCTTGCAATCTGGGAGCCCTGGGGGATGTCCTTAGTGCTGCCATGGAGGCGGGCTTCTGGCTGAGTGGTGCTCCTCCTGTGGGAGCACACTGACCACCAGGGGGAACTCCGGCATTGAGCATCTGCCCCTAGTGGTCAGTGCGCGTCATAGTGACCGATAGTTCCACCATTCTGTTGATTTGCATATTACCCTTTTATTATATAGGATATACATTTGCATACATTTGCATATGTACATATTTTATATATATATATATATATATATATTCATATTTTTATTCTTTTGCCATTCCAAAATATTTGGTAGAGGTTAGTAATTGACTAGGTTGAACATATCTGTAATTCTTACCATTTAACTTTGAAATATACAAAATGTTTTAGTTAGTAAAAAGGTCACAGTAATCAAAATCTAGATTATATCAAAACAAATTGTGTGAAACATATCCATTTTTGCAGTTCAATCTATGGATTCATTCATTTGAGACTATAGTGAACATATTCTTTTACATATGCAATTGTGTATGGGTGGTGGTGAAGAAACCTTTGAAGTATTATCTTATTCTACTAGAGGCCCAGTGCACAAAATTCATACACTTGGCGGGGGGGGGGGGGGAGTAGGGCGGGGCTCAGCCCAGCCTGTGCCCTCTCGCAGTCCAGGAGCCCTCGGGGGATGTCCAACTGACGGCTTAGGCCCACCGCCACTGACGGTTTAGGCGCTCGCCAGCTATGAGCCCAGCTCAAGGTTTTTGGCTGAGTGGCACGCCCCCTGTGGGAGTGCACTGACCACCAGGGGGCAGCTCCTACATTGAGTGTTTTCCCCCTGATGGTTAGTGAGCATCATAGTGACTGGTCATTCCGCAGTTCGGTCGATTTGCATATTAGCCGTTTATTATATAGGATATTTTAATTGCATAAGGCTTTTATCTTCCACCTAATTTCACACAGGAAGACGTATGTTTCTTATTTCCTTGGGAAGACAGTTGTCTCTGTGGAAATGGCATCTCAGACATGTGATATACATTTCTTTATGAGTATGTTTCATGCAGATAGAACAAATCCATGAGCTAATCAGTGAATATCAAATGGGAGAAGTCCTCCTACCAGGGTACATGTGGCAATGTCTGTAGTCATTTTTGGTTGCTGTGACTGAGGGAGGAAGGGTGCTATTGGCATTTAGTGGGAAAAGCCAGGTTTGCTCTATCCTACAATGCACAAGATTTTCCACAACCCAGTAGCCAACCAAAATGTCACTAGTGCTAAGATTAACAGCCCTGGGCTCGAGAAAGTGGAGAAAGAACCCATTAATGTGGAAACTGTCATTTTGCAGAGAACTTGAATCTCCATTCCCATGAGTGCTAACCAGATCCTTTAGGTGTCTTCTCTTAGCAAGTTAATAAGGATTTTCTTTCTACATCAGGAAGCATCCAAGATGTTCACATGCCTACTATGACCTCCCAGTTTGTTACCTTATAAAATGAACTCTTTAGATCACCTTTGTTTCAATGACCCAGGACAATGGACACTTTTAAGGGAAAAGGTGGTTTGGTGGCCCAAGAGGTTCAGCATCAGGTGAAGATTGACCCTTGAACAGTGTAGTGGTAAAGCGCCCTCCAACCTGTCCCATACACATTTTCCTCCCAAAACATGAAGTTTATGCATGATACTGTTATACAAAAATAATACACATATTCATCCTAGCCAATGATTGAGAACATATTAGAAATTCTTATTGAAAGAAAATTATATTTCTGTTGTTCTTTTCCTTTTATGCATAATAATTTTCCTTATAAGTCCACAGTTACTTTCAGAAAAAGTAATTGTGATGTAATTACTTTCATGAGATTGATGGCAACAGCCAATCTATTATAGATTTTTATGACATGCTAATTTCCCATCTGTCCATGGTACTTCTCTTATAACATTTTAGAGAAAAGTTATAAAAATTGAAAGCCTGCTCCTCTACTAATTGCAGGTTGACAATTATTAATGCAATATTCTTGCTAAAGGAGAAGGCACGCCTCCTCATTTTTTTAAAAGGTCACTTTTATTTTAAAAAATGATAGCTCATTCTAATTTCCAAATGGAAAATTATTTTCTAGTAATATAAGTAGGCTCTGTCCCTCTTTCACACTTATCCCTAATCCTAAAGTGGCTTCATTTTTCACATTTATTATTCCTATTATTGTCTCTGAAATTTCTTTTACATAGACAACCTTTCCAAGAAGGCTTTATTGAAACATAGCATGTAGAGGATTATAAGGTTTTGTTTAAATATATTTTTATATTTTTTACTGAATTCAGAGAAGAAGGGAGAGGGGGAGAGAGTTAAAAACATCAATGATGAGAAAGAATCATTGATTGGCTACTCCTGCACACCTACTACTAGGGATTGAGCTTGCAACCTGGGCATGTTCCCTTGACAGGAATCAAACCTGGGACCCTTCAGTCCACAGGCCAGTGCTCTATCCACTGAGCCAAACCAATTAAAGCAAGGTTAACTCTTTTTAAAAAACATTTTGAATGCTATCAATGAATCAATGAATGACAAACTGATTTTTTTTTTCTGTTATGAAAGAAAGCAAAGTAGCATGCAGAGAAGGCTTAAGAAACCACAAGTCGATGCTAAAATTTAAGCCACATCAGAAAAGATGTGTGCAAGGAGTGGATCGCTTGTGCCCATGTGTTGCTTCTTTTGTCCTTCTGTGGGGCTCGATAGTCTTACTCACCAGAGGCCTGGGAGAGTGGCTTCACGTCATAAGAAAGTTTGTATTCTTACTTAGGTGTGTCCAGATATTTTTAAAGTTAAAAACTTGAAAAATCTTGAGAGGCATTACTCTGTATTTCATGTTTTTGAAATGTTTACTTCATTATTAAGTAAAATAGGGGAAAAGATTGATGGAAGAAAGGATGCATGGGAAATTAGTACGGAGGTCCAACTGAAACACACCAAAGAAGGTACTATAGAAATCAGTTCGACTAGAAACAACATACGTAGTGTTGTTGACTAGTGAAGGTTTTGAAAATACTCTGCAAACATAGATTTTAAACAAAATTCCAGAACAAAGATTAAATAAAGGGACTAACATTCAGAAGTACTCCAAGAGATTATTCTTGACAAAAGAAGCGTGTATTTTTAAATGACCCCACTGTAGTTTCTCCCACTTAAGAAATCCTTCTATGAGTAAGGACTTTACAGTCTTCTTTCTTAAGTGATTAAGGGGGAACTCCTCAGTTTGACTAAAATGCCACTAAAATGATGTGACAAAAGAGAAAAGCAATATCAGTGAGAAGGTAAATTTAGCGCTGATTAGATACTCAGCTGATGTGACAATTATTGAAACCAGCATTTGCAAGTTGCATTAGATCTGCACCTTTTTATTTAATTTATTATAATGCTCTGAATACAGATTAACTCTCTCAGCCTTATATTTCTTGCTTCATTAGCATTAAAATGAGAACTGCAAATTCCTTGGAATAACCTTTAAATTGTTTCTTCCAACTTTAGCATAACTTCTGATAGGATCTCTAAATCTCCTTGAACTATTATTTTGTCATGTTCAGCTCTTCTCAAGCTGTTTTTAATTTAGCTTTACCAAGGGCTAGAGTTTTAAAATTGACTTTTAAAAGCTATCCACAAATTTTGTTTTGGAGACTCGGGGCACGTAGCAAAAAACTTCCAAGCCTTTATACGTATGCTTGCAAAACTTAGGCCATATGGTGGCTCTAAGTAGTCCCTAAAATATACCAAGGGGCATAGTGAGGGTGGTCAGACCAAATGTTTTATGCATGATGTTTTCTCCAAATCTTAAGTAGCAGAAAAGAAAGGATCAACAATATAGTTCTTGTTATTATGTCTGCGGATTTTTCAAAAGGACTCAGGAAGCAAATTTGCTGAGGGCACCGCATGGTATAGGTTACACCAGACAGACTTGCACAGACACCCAATCGTTTCATAGAAGTATTTTGAAAATGGAGTAAAAAAATAAAAGGGAGGGAGAGGGTGTTAATGAGAAGACTGGAGAAACATCTGCAGGCAATGCTGGAAAGAAAATAGTCTCAAGATTTCTTACATGACAAGGAGCTCAAAAGTGTCACCTGAACTTCTTTCTTTTGAATGAAACAATTGAGGATATGATCTAATAGTTTTTGTTGTTGCTGCTGTTGTTTTAATATGTATGTGATAGTAGGAGTTAGGAGAAAACAATCTGAAACACTTAGTTCAAATAAAATGCATTTTAAACAGGCAAGCAAGTGAGATTTTTGAAGTCAAAACAATATTCAGAGAATAAAAATTAATTAACTTTATGAATGCTCCAAGGTGAAAGTGGACTACTCTAAAAATCCATGATTTATCATTACGGCACTTCAGGAAACTACATTTTGAAGCTTCCTTTTCAAATGTGCTAAATTAAAACAATCATTTAAAATATGTCACAAAATCAACCATTGACTTATCAACAAAATTGAGAGGTGGTTATACTACTGATTTGAAATTATTATATTTTACTAATTCTGATTATATGTGTAGTAGTTCAACCAACAATATTGACTATGTTTCCTAATCTAATATGTATTTTAATGATTACCTATAGTTGCCTTAGGTTTTCTTACTTCTATTTGCAATAGTCTTTAATCTTTTAAAACACATGAAATATAATTTTACATTGTTCACTTTGATTAATGACATTGATTCTTAAACATATCATTGATCCAATCGACATTAGCCATGATAAATAAAATTGAGTGTTATAACACATTCAGTTTCTAAGTGAAATTTGGCAGTCTGTGTGAGAATCGCCATCAGTGCACACATGTCTGTCGTAGCCAGACACAGTAATAAAACACAGTGAAATCAATGGCGTGTATTGTCACTTCTGGTTTCCCATTATGACCTTCACAGGAGTGTATTCTTCTCTAGTCTAGTGCTAAGTGCGTAGAAAAGTTAGACCACAGCTCCTACCCATTGAGAGAGCTCTTTCAAATATATTTCAATTTCCACAGAAAGAAAAGTTAACAAACATATGTTTCTTACTGACACCGTTTTGATCTGGAATTTTTTTTCCCCCCCTGGCAGTGAAGAAATACTTTTTCTATGCATCACATTGCATTACTACATTGCATGCTCAACTTTTCCATGCATCAAATCTCACAAAGACTCTTCCCATTTAGGCAAACAATGTCAAATTGATTCAATTTAAAAATAACTACTTGAAATCAGTAAAACTACTATGATTTTGTCTGCTAAGAGGAAACAACATATTTCTCTAAATCTTGGCAAACATATTTTTAGTTAACAAAATTCTGCCATTTAGTTGTCACACATGTACTTGAAATAATGCAGCAGAATCAAACTTATTTTAAATATTTTCAGATAATTATATTAATCATAGACACAATCTTTTCTTAGGCAATAGCAGCATGGCAGAAGAAAAAGTTTTAAGATCTGTAATTATCAGTCCTTGCTCTGCATTTGATTGAAACCAAAATGTGGGGTGTTTGAGTTCCAGTTCATTGTCTTGCGAAATTAAGAATGAAGTCGTGGATAAAAGCAGTTAAGGGAACCAAAATGTATTGAGAAAAGCCAGTCCTGGAAAAGGTGCAGCTGGGGTTTCAGGAGCAGGCCAGTTTCCTTTCCATCTTACAGTCTAGTGTTAAAGTCCTTTAGTCCATGTGTGGGCCCAGGGGAGTGTATTTCCTGCCATTAACTCAAGAATCTAGCTCGCCAGGGGAGAGAGAAGAGGAGGCTTGCGCTTTTTTGTATATATATATGGTTGTTAGTTCCTGATTTGTCCTTTCAAAGAATGTTGCCTTAGCAACATCCTTGGGATTGGTTTATACGCCTTACTACCTCATGATTGGTTAGCTGCATGTTCCCTGTCTTAGCAACTTAGGTACATTGTAAAGTTCATGTCTCATACTTGTACCTATCCTCCCCCGCCCAGTTGGAGGGCCTTAGGAGCTTCACCTACTTGGGTTTCGGGTTCCATTTCCTCCCTCCCCCCTCAGCAGCCCCATGGTCCTAGTCCCTGACTAGCTTCCCTCTGTCCCCTTACAATTACATACACTTTTACTTTTGGAAGGTTATCAAACTCTTAGAATTTGAATATGCTTCTCATAAAATGATGTTTGTTGTACTTAGGAAAAGGAGATGTTCATAAATTTTCAAATCCCTGCCATCTTTAAAATAAGTGGACTGCTTTTTTTCTCTCTTTTGTTTTGTTTTAGTAAAATCACTCCTATTTCCTTATTTGTAGCAGATGTGATAATGAATTTGACTGACTTAGCTGGAAAACATGGTTTTTTTTTCTTTGGGTTTATTTTTCTTCCCTGTAAAGGGTAACCTTTGATAGTTATTTTAGTGATGTTCTAAAGTGGTAAGCTTTAATTATTTTCGTATTAATAATTTCATTATTGAAGCAGGAATTTTGGGGGAATATAGGCAGGATTAGGGATTTTTTAGAATTGGGATCCATGGAAAAGCATGGGGCTGCAGACTGGGAGAAGGTACATTTCCATAACACAAGGAAGCCAGGTGCAGTTACATCTCCATAAGACAAGGGAGCAGCAACAGTTGCATTTACATAAGATAAGGGAACTGGAAGTAGCCAGGAAATGTCTATATTTACAAAATAAAGAAAAGGAAGCCCTTCATTCAGATGGAAAAGAAGAAAGCCCAGAGGAATGAAAGGACTATGAGGGAGGAGGGCCTTAGGAATCACTATAGTAACCAATTCGAAGGGGAATATTGACCAATCAGAGGGGATATCAGGACACAGGAACTGAAGCCTTTATAAACCATAGGGAAAAGGAACTCAGTGGGACTCTTCCCCCTCCTTACATGGGAGTCTATACTTGTTCTTCAATAAATCTCCATCTTTGCTATACCACTTTCTATCCTTGGATTCATTCTTCAATTCCGGTGGATAAAGAATCTGGGTTCCAGTCCAAAAATTCGGTATTATTATGTTTTATTTCATCCTTAAATGATGGCTAATTTAGATGTAAAATTCTCAATTGATAATTATTTTTTAAATCAGTCTGGAAATGATTAAATGCTTTCTGGCATACGTATTTGCTAATGAGAAATAATTTTTTTTTTAGGTAATTTGCTTTTCTCTTTGACAAAAAAATCAATAGTTTCACTTCACTGAATCTAGTTATACAGTTATTTTTATAGATTTGATTTGATAATCCAGACCTTAAGCTGGCATAAATCTGCTGGGACAGGTGTATTCCACATCCAGAGGAGTCAACTTTGGGGGATTCTCTAAGTCAGTGGTCGGCAAACCGTGGCTCATGAGCCACATGCGGCTCTTTGACCCCTTGAGTGTGGCTCTTCCACAAAATACCACGTGTGGGCGTGCATGTACAGTGCGATTGAAACTTCGTGGCCCATGCGTAGAAGTCGGTTTTCGGCCTGGGCGAGTCTATTTTGAAGAAGTGGCGTCAGAAGAAGTGGGGGTGTCCGGGGTCGGGCTACGGGAGACGTGGCGCAGGCGGGCCGAGGGATATGCAGTGCGGGGGAGGCGCGCGATTCATGCACGAGTTGAGGATGGGAGAGTTGGAAGGGGTTGACCTCAGCGAACGTACCTCAATCAGATTGAGGACGTTTTTAGCAAAGGCCAGCTTAGGAGTACCCTAATTAAGTTAATAATAATGTACCTATCTATATAGTTTAAGTTTAAAAAATTTGGCTCTCAAAAGAAATTTCAATCGTTGTACTGTTGATATTTGGCTCTGTTGACTAACGAATTTGCCGACCACTGCTCTAAGTGCTAACTCTAGGAAGTTCATCTCTCAATTCCCACCAAGTAGGACCCTGTATGCTGAGTAATTAATTCCCAATGTTAACTTAGGTGATGACACATTTCTTCATACTATCTCCAATATTTATCTGTACATTTCTTTTTTTTTTTTTCATTTTAATCCTCACCTGCAGATAGGATTTACAGGAGAGAGAGAGAGAGAGAGAGAGAGAGAGAGAGAGAGAGAGAGAGAGAGAGAGAGAGAGAGAGAGAGATGCCAGAGAGAAACAATGATCATTGTTTCCCATAGGAACCATGAGTGACCATGGATGGAACCTAGAACCTAGGTATGTGCCCTGACCAGAAATGAAGCCCGAAACCCTTGTAGTGTACCAGACAACACTCCAACCAACTGAGCCACCTGGCCAGAGCTGTACATTTCTTTTGATTAAGAACCAAAAAGACCTGAATTACTACATTTTCCAATATAGTGCACAGAATAATTGTGAAAGAGAAGTAAAAATATATATAATTTGTAATTCCCATGACCAACTGTATTTTTGTTTGAACTATTTTATTCTCATATTTGTTTAATTCCATTATATATTAATTTGATATTTTCCCCAAGGGCTATATGTTAAAGTTTTTAAAAAATGCAATTTTATTTATATATTTTAATTATACTTCAGTTTCTCTATCAATTCTGTGCACTGCCTCAATAAATTAGTTTCCTGTTTTTGTTGGCCATAGTTTGTTTATGTAGCTTGAAAATAAAGAATTTAGTCAACAATATACCTATGAATATAAACTTCTCTTCTACTTAATGGACATGGACCATTTTTATATTATGTGAGCTCTATATCCCTTTCTGCACCTCATCTCTTTACCAAAGCTATCATTTTCCTTACTTATAGGGTTGTCATTGCTACTCTGAATTTTCATAAATAGTGTCTACTTAGATTCATCCATTTGTCAGTCCTAATAACAGACTCCATTCTTTGCAACTTCTTTGATCAAATTCCTAAAGAAACAAATTCAGTTGGCCTATTTTTTTCATGGCCACACTATTGTTGGGCTCTACAACCTAGGTGACTGGGTGGTACATCTGTCCATGGTTATTCAGCTACCCCAAAGTAAACTGAGGGAAGACAGGCAATTTCTGTTAATAGAAGGGCAAAAGTAGACTTGATTTGGTCTTCAGTACAGATACAAACTGTGAAAGCAGAACCTTACAATCCTTCTGATCTTCTTTGAAGTCTTAAGTAAGAGGTGTCAGAAAAGTTACTAGAAGTATAAATGGAATATAGTGTCCAAGTGTTCATGGCAACTCTAGCTTTTAGTCCTCAATATTGGCTCTTCGTTGTGAAGCAGACTTCATCAAATGTTGCATTGTTCACCCATTAATGAGAATCCCATAAGTGAGCTGGGATTAGGCCAACTCGAGATAGGACAGTATTAACCTACTGATGATTTGTTATTGCCAAAGTGATCTGCTCAGCACAAGTGGAAGAGCCAGTTCTGATCTATAGGTAGCACATATGGCCAATATAACTATAAATAAAATTAAAGTTAACCAAATTATATTCAAAGTAAGTTGATCAATGAAATAATAAAAAAAACATATTTGTTTAAAAATATATTTAAAATGTGTGCATACATGTTCTCATGTCTAGATGGACATGTCTACAGGGGAACATAGGTCAAGTGAGAGTAAATGTGAAAAAATTAATACAGATGAGAATAGCAAAATATTTTAAATGAGTGGCATGTACATTTAAGATAAAAATAATGTCTTTGTTAAAATAGAATAATTTAATAAATGGCAAAGACTGCATATATGTGTGTGTATATACTATGCATTATGACTTTGTAGTAATTACATTTAAGAATTTAATGTGACATTTTTCCTTACTTGGCGAACTCTACTTAATTTAATTTATACATATCAAAGGCTTTTATTACATGCAAGTTACTGTGCCAATTCCTGGAGATATAATTATTAATGGGATAGTTGTTCCTTAAAAGAATACCTAAATTTAGAAAAGAGTACAAATAAATACACAGAGATATGGTATATCACATGCTATGATGAGAAAAGGAATAGGAATTTTTAAATGTAAAAATCTCATTAGATGAGATAGACTACAAAACAAAATATTAAATGTAAGTAAAAGAGTTTCAGATGAAAAGGAGATAGAAGGTAGAGTATTCCAGCACCAGATGCAATCAATACATGTAATTTCCCCCAAACAAGGGATAAAGATGACATTACAGACTGCAAAGTAATATATCCACCTGGAGTAAAATTATGAAGGATGGGAAGGTGGGTGGTAGTGAAGTGATAATATTTGAGCTAAAGAGATAACAAAAAGCTAGTTCATGCAGTTCATGCATAACAGGTAATATGTATCTATATGTATAAATAGTCTAAGGCCAAAGGCAAGTCAAAATCTTGGACAGTAGTGGAGGGTGGAAGAGATACATGATCGCATATTTCTGTTGAAAGACCTTTTTTATTGCAGTGTGATAAACTGATGAGGAAGACATTGGGGAAAGGCAGTGAAGCCAAGAAAGAGGTAATATCAGCATTCTACATGAGCAATGAGCCGGGGGCTTCAGTGGTTTCTATGAACCATAAACCAAATAAGCAATCTGCTATGTATATTAAGAAAAAGAAAAAAAAGTAATTTAAAGTCATCTTTTATATGAGAATCAAATTCAAACATTTATTCAAAATATTAATATTTCAGAGCACAAGTAGTGGCCATTAAATTGAATGCGATTACTACATCATTAAGACTAATTTAGAGCTGTCTGTGTTCTTAGCAGACACACTGCCCTAGTACTGAATATCATCTAAAATATGATCAACTGAATTTTTTGTTTATTCTGCTGACATTTAATCTAATAAAATTTTCATCTAAACAGTACTTAGGACTTTTAAGTCTATATGGGATATGTCTACCCTTAGGTTTGCCAGAGGCAAAATGTATTTTTGTTGATAGCGTGAGAATTATGCTTTCCTCTGGGATTCCCTATTCATGGCTTATTCAGTAAATCCTTTCAGTTTATTCAAAGAACTCTCTTTTGTTTTTCTTTTCCTTTTTTTAACACTGGTGAGAGCCTGTATGATTTTATTTTTTGTGTGCATTAACATAGTAGAGTATTCTTTTCAGAAATGAATTAAATTGACAGAAATAGACATCTTTCCTCAGTTATAAACCATTACAGGGAAACAGTTCATGGGGAGATTTGTGTTAGGCAATGAAAATGTATGTATGTGTTCTGTGACTTTAGAAAAAAATATAAACTGCTGATTCATTAAAATTATAATTATTTTAACTTTAAAGCATAATACTTAGACTAAATAGGGCTGTGCCCTTTCCTTCTTTCCTCCAAATCTTTTTCTTCTATTTTGTCCTTTTATTTTAGTTCGGAAATATTTTTAACTTATATAAATGTAAAGAGACTTGGTGATTAAATGTTTAAAGACCTAAAATATAAAGAAACATTTTCACATTTATATCAAAATAGCACTTCACACACACACACAAAATAATGGGTAGATTTAATATTAAGGAAATGTCACCATGAGTCCATAATTCCATTGAGCCAAAGTACAAACATATTAAATAGTAACTGCTTAAATGTGTAGTGACTTTCATGTTTGCTAGTTTTCGGTTGCCATAAATTAAGATCTCTTAAATAATATGAGAATATAGGTTAAAGTTATATGATAATTTAGAAATGAGGATTCAGGTTTCTATTTACAGTATGTAATATAGAAAAATTACCTGTTTTTTTAATGATTAATAAAATTGGAGGAATCAGAAATATACAGGACATGTTTCAGCCCACACTGAGTACATAGGAAATGCCAGTGTTTAAAAATGCAGCACCACTCACGTAAATAATTGTTGGATCACATAAGAAAAAACCAGGGATATAAAAAATTAAAACCTAATAACAATGAAAAGATGATAAATAAATTCAGAGTACAACCAAAGTAGCACTTAGAGAGAATCTTATAGCATTAAATACTAACTATACAAAATCCATCACCCAAAAATTCAACATAAGATATATAAAAAATAAAAGTAAATTGTACCCAAACACTAGACATAAGATAAAGAACACAAATACCAAAATTCCAAAGCCATATGTTAATTATTTGAACAAATTTAAAAAAAAAATGAAATACAAAAACAGAGCAAAAACGCTTAGAAGCACCTGCTCAGACCACGAAAAACAAACAAATAGAAACTCATAGACACAGACAACAGTATGGTAGTTACCAGAAGGGGGATGGGAGGATAATAAAGGGTAAAGGGGTCAAATATATGGTGATGAAAGAAGATTTGACTTTGGGTGGTGGGCACACAATGAAATATACTAGTACAGATGATGTTATCATAGAATTGCATACTTGAAACCTATATAATTTTATTAACCAATGTCACCTCAATAAATTTAATTACAAAAGAAAGAAATACATTAAAAAAAGAAAGAACACCTACAAATTACACGATCATGAATGAGAGAGGGGTTATCACTCTAAAGCCTATAGATAGTCAAAGGATAATAAGAAATATTATGTCCAAGTTAATACCAACAAATTGGAAAACTGATGAAAGGACATATTCCCTGGAAAATGCAACTGAGACAAACTTAGATGCAGCAAAATAGACCATTGTAATAGCTTTTTATCTACTAAAGAAGCAATTCGTCATAAAAAACTTTGCTACAAAATAAATTTCAGACCCAGATGGTTTCATTGATGACCTTTGTCAAATATTTAAGGAGAAATAATATGAATCTCAGACAAGCTCCTCCAGAAAATAAATGAAGAGAAATTCTTTCTTACTTGTTTTTATAAGGGCTAAAAAAACAAACAAACCATAATCCCTAACCTCACAAAGACACAAAAAAAATTTATGGACTAATATTACTTATGAATAGAGGTGCAAAAATACTTTAATACAACTTATTAAAAGAATAATATTAGTGCATCAGGACCAGGAAAGTGTTATCTCAATAATGAAAGATTGTTTTAACAGATCGTTTCAATAGATGCAGGTAACAAATTTTAAAAACTTCAACATCAATTTCTGTTTTAAAAAGTCTCTTAGTAAATTAAGAATAGTGCGGAAATTCCTCAATTTGATTAAAAAAACAAATAGAAATAATAGCTGCATTTAGTACATTTGCAAAATACAAGGTTAATATACAAGAGTTCAAGCAAACAATAAGAAAACAAAATTACAAATGTTCTATATACAATAGTGCTGATAATTCTTACTGGTTAACAAATATAAATAAAATATTTAGCACAAGGTTAACAAAAGTGCATAATGAAAAACACCAACAAACCATGAGTGTGAGAAATTAAAGAAAATCAGAATAGCTAATTACAGCTATTCTATATTCATGGTTTGGAAGATCCAATATTGTTGAAAAATCAGTTCTCCCCAAAATGTGCCCAAATCTTAAACAGAAAAAAATAAAAGAAAAATTGAGGACTTATACCAGATTTCAAGATTCATATAAGTTTGCACTGGTCAAAGCAATGTGGTATGTAAGTGAAGAAAGTCTTACAGATTAGAGGAACAAACTAGAAAGTCAAAGTGATGAGGAAAACAACGACTACAAGGAGATATTGTTTTAAATTTCATGCAATAAATACTCTTGTTGATAAATGTCTTTCCAAACACTTAATAATAATCTATTCAAATACCTTGTAATTTTTCTTGGTTTGAAGTGTTTTCTACCTCCCTTATTTATTTATTGAGCATTAACTACTTAATCATGTGGATAGTAAATATTTACCCAAGTGCCTTTCATTTTTTTCTATTTTGTTATATAAAGTTGTTTCTATTTTTACATCATGAGATGTATCAATATTCTTTCCTTGGTTATGACTCTCCTTATTTTTAGATCTCTTTCCTTATTTCTAATAGTCTTCTATCTTTAACTCAATCTATAAACATCTATTATTTATTTGGTTGCATGGCAGAGAGATCATATTGAGTCATTATTCAATTTTATTTCTCCCCTACTGATCCTTCTTTAATAGAACTTCTAGTTTAAAATGCTGGGACATATGACATTGTCTTTTCTAACTTTTCAGCTAATCAGCTAATAAAACATAGAAATGACAAAAAATTTACAAAAACATCACTAAAAGAAATTAGTTATATTCACAACTCAACTCCCATAGTAAAAAATGACAATTCTAAGTTAATATAAAATGGAGTAAGTCCTCCCCAAATGTTTTAAAACACTAGATTAAAAAAAGAACTTTCCATTCTAATTACAGTATTATTGTGTCTTATCTCATTTTTGTGATGATAAGTTTACAAAGTTTTTTCAGCTATATAAAGTCTTATTTTATCCATTCGCTATTTATCAACATTTCTTTAAAATTTGGATATATTTATGTTTAATAATAAGTGCAAAATTACCAAAGAGATGGCTGAATGCATGATAAGTATGTTACCAACGTAATTAGTAGTTTATTAATATTAATAATAAGAAAAGAGCAAAGGGGAGGCCAGACATTAAAAGCATGGTCATCTGGGAAGCTTTGCAGGAAGCTACAGCTTTATGCTCTCCAGGGAACCACCAGTCCATTCCCTGTAGATCACTGGGGGAAGATGGGCACATGCACAGTGAAGTTGGGGTGACAAAAGGAAGGTGTTAGCAGCTAGCCTATCAGTGTAGCCTTGGGAACAGTGGATTGGTGAGGGGTAGCCCCATCGGGGATGTGTGAAATCTAGGGAGATTGATTGGTTAGTTTGAAGGATCTCCTGGTTAAAACACCTAGATGGAGAGTTCCCTCTCTCTTGCTCTTGCTCACCCTTGCTCTGTGACCCTTACATGCCTGTGGGCTTGCCTGTCCTCTCTTCATAGCCATGCGGCCTTATACAGTCTCATGGCCATAGCTGTGCATACTCCACACACAATGGACTGAAGCTGGGAACACATCCTAAACTAGCCAGATTCTGGACTGGACTGAACTTTAATAAGGAACAGAAATTCTGGGTAGTAGGCTTATTTCTGGCACTGGAGAAGTTAAGACTGGACTTCTTCCATGGTGAGAAGGACTGAGACAAGACCCTGGAGGGGAACCCCATTCATTTTACATCATCAATAAAGCTTTCCACGAAACTCCATCCTCCAATGGGGGCCTCAGGAAATTCTCTTCCTTGTGGCAGGCACCCCAGTAACTCCACCTCAACCAAAAACAAGTATAATTTAGTTACTATTTCTGAGTGATGTCTGCCTATCTATCTATATATATAAAAGCCAAGTGACCAGAACGACCAGAATGACTGGTCGCTATGATGTGCACAGCGTCAGCCAACTGGCACGATCGGGGCCCCAATCAGGGCCCCCCTCAACTTCCTGTGCCCTTCCCCCTGGCCAGCCCTTCCCCCGATTGCTCCCTGAACCCTGATCGGGGACAGGGATGGCTAACTGTCCACAGCAACTTCCCCCCTATCGGGCCAGCCCTTATCGGATCCCATCAGGGTGGGCTGGCAGGACCCCACCCATGCACGAATTTGGGCACTGGGCTTCTAATATATATATATATATATATATATATATATATATATATATATATATATATAGGCTTAAAAAGCCCTTATGACCAAATGACCAGAATGACCAGAATGACCAGAACGACCAGTCACTATGAAACACACTGATCACAAGGGGGCAGAGGCTCAATGCAGGAGCTGCCCCCTGGTGGTCAGTGCACTCCCATAGCCAACTACCCGCAGTTCCTCCACCCCCACTGGCCAACCTCCTGTGTCCCCTCCCCCCAGCCGGCTGGCCCCATCAGGGTCTGGCTGGCCAACCTCCTGCAGTTCCTCCCCACAGGCCCCAATCCGGAGGGCCGGCAGGCCAACCTCCCATGGTCCCTACCCCCGGCCAGCTTATTCTCCCACAATCCCTCCCCCCTGCCAGCCAGCTCCCTCAATAAGCCCCGATTGGCAGATTGGCTGGCCAACCTCCCGGGGTCCTTCCCCCAGCCAACTGGTGCTCCAATAAGCCTCAAATGCCAGTCAGGCTGAGGGACCCCACCTGTGCACAAATTTGTGCATCAGGCCTCTAGTATTTTATAAAACATCAGCCAACTCTATCATTCATACTACTATTCTTGTTTCAGAAATCATAGAATACAACTAAAAAACTACTGCTAAAAGCCTTTTTAAATTTTTATACTGTTTTTGGTCATTAAATTCAATCTTTCTTGTGTCTCTCTTTTTGTAAGTTCTTACATAGTTAAATATTTAATATTCTATATATTATGTAATAGAACATTTTTATTTTCTAGGAGATGAATTTTAGTATCACCTTTCTTTACAGTATTTGCTTGAAATTGAAGGCAGGAATAAAATATTTCAAGTAGAGAAGCTAAATGTGTCATACAAGTATTTATTCATGATTACCTGCTTAAGCAATTTAATGTGTAGATTTTGAAAACAGCTGAAGCATATAAGAGCCACAATGTTTATAAAAAAACATAAACATATTGAACTTTTAATATTTTAGTGTTTTATCACTTGTTTTTAAAAAACAGGTTAGCATTATTTCAAAGCCATTGTCTTCTGTATGAGATTTCATTAATTTTTCAAGTAATATTTCCCAGAGATGTTTCACTTTAGAACTGACTAAAATTAAAATGTGTCTAAAGAACCTAAGAGATGCTTCTCTAAGAAATATTTCCTGAGGGTGTCTGTTAGCCTAGAACACATGACAAAAATTCTAAAAGAATATTTTCTCCATTAAAAAATACCATCTCACCTGTGACTGATATATAAAATGTGGATACATTTTAAAAATATATATATACATTTTAAAAATAAAAATGATTGGAATTTAAGATGATTCCTATGACATCTCTGAGATTTCATTTTGAACTTTTTGAATTTTTAAATTTTTATTTAATAATAAAGGATTAATGCACTGTTAATCAAAGACTTCACATGGTCTTTCGTTCCAAATTTCTTCTTTCTGTGACTTCCCTCGAACATTATTTTCATCTACTAGAGGCCCGGTGCACGAATTTGTGCACGGGTGGGGTCCCTTGGTCTGGCCAGCGATCGGGGCCAATCGGAAAATCAGGGCCACCTTGCCCAGTCCCTATCAGGGCCAATCAGGTCCAGATGGCCAGGGGGAGGGACCGCAGGAGGTTGGCCGGCTGCAGGAGGTTGGCTGTGGGAGCACACTGACCACCAGGGGGCAGCTCCTGTGTTGAGTGTCTGCCCCCTGGTGGTCAGTGCGTGTCATAATGACCAATCGTTCAGTTGCTTAGGCTTTTATATATATAGATTGGAATATGTATATAAAGAATAGATTTAATCAGCATCTCCATTTGCTTAATGTAGACAGCAACATTTTAGGGTTTTTTATTGTTGTTCTGTTTTATGTTACATTTCCTGCGCCTTTTGCTTTGTTTGCTGTGTAACTATATCTCCATTAATCTATTTTTCCCTCAGAACTAGGTTGCCACACATCAACAATCACATATATATTCTTTGAAAATTAAACCAGGTATTTATTACAACTATCATCAAATCACATAAAAATGTATGCATAAATACAAATATTTTTAATGAGAAATGAATATGTAAACTTCAAATATCACATTGTCATATACTACACAGATTTTGAATTACTATGATTATGTGCTCATCTTTTGGTTGACATATAAATTACCATTTATTTATGAGAATAAAGTGAATCTGCCTTAGATAACAAGTAGATCTTAAATTAGAAATTAAGATTTGAAGCAAAAGGTTACACTTAGTACTTTTAAAAATATAATGGTATTTTATTTTGCTCTATGTTGTGAGACCTTGAGAATGAAGTTATAAAAATACCATTTAGACATGTTCTTTCTGCCCTTTAGTATCATGAAACACATTGACACTGTTATCATAAGCACATAATCTTTGTAATTTACAGTTATAATAAGCCTTACTCATGGTGCAAACTTGGGCCCTTATGAGGTTAAGCTTGGCCTATTTTATAGGTTTGTTTCTTAGAATGTTTTTGGAAAGGCTTAGAGAGAGATATTTTCCATGGGGTAAGACCATTTTACTAGACAATTTTATTTCTTTATATTCTAGCATTTTTTTAAAGGCAAATAAAGCCAGGAAACCTAAATAGTAAATGATAAGATTATTATAAATGTATATTTTAATAGATTTTTATATGACAAACTTTTATAATATTTCTTATACTAACTTAACAGATGGTAATGCTTTCATAAAATGCTAGCATCAGCATAGAAATTAATAGTTTTAATTAACATTAATTTATCTGAATTGAAGTAGGATGTTTTTATACCAGGGTTAATTTAAATTTTATATAAAATATGGAAAATGTTCATATATATAGCATATATATAGTTTATCTGTATATTTTATGTATGTTATATACATTATATAATAATATACATTGTATCATTTTAACACAAAAAAGTTGCTGTACAGCCTGGCTTATGCAAGAATGTCCTGGTATAAGGAGTCATTCTCTTGGCTGACAAGTCTTATAATAAGAATCTCCTTCACTTGCTCTAACAAGCAAACTCCCTGTTTCCCAAGAACATTCTTTTAGAGACTCTTGAATGTGTATCTGACTTGAAAGGATGGCCTATCTCCATTGCCATTTTCTCCTTTTATTTTCAGTACTTGGAATTCAGCTCAGGTCCAGACCAAAGAAGCTATTCTAACCGAAAGTGCTGCAGCTGGGTGCCTCCAGGGCCGCTCTATTCATAGCAAGGGAAGGCGTGGCTGACTCTCACAAGATGAGTTTAAAAGGAAAATCAATACTGCTTCCTCGTGCTCATGAAATCTTGCTCTAGCCTGGCCAGGATCCAGAGAAGAGGCTCAAGTGGAAAAAACTTGGCTGCCAGTGAGAATGACACTCAGAGATGCACACCAGCTTATTTGGGCTTTTGCCAATGAATACATCACTACAAGTTGGAGGCATAGCACGGTTTCCCTCCAACCATCCATTTTAAGTAAAAAATATAAATATTGGAAAACAATAAACTAAAGGTTTGTTTCATTTACCTATGTCTTTTACCTAGTTATGAAGTGAATTATGTTATCAAATATTAAGTTTTCTTAAATATGTGTACAAATATGAGAACTAATAAATCACCCTTATATTAATATTAGAAACTAATGGTGAGTTTTATCAGACTATTTTGGTGTGAATTATTTGGATTCTCCTCAGTAGTATGCTTTCCTCTTCCCTTTTTACATAACCTATGTAATCAAAATTCAAATGCAGAAATTCTTTCAATTTCATAGAAATATATATTGTTTTCTCTGTATATTTGTTCAACCATTCTAAGAAAAAAGTGCCTAGTGCCAAACAGAATCAAAAGATGCATAAAATTATATCACTATCAGGTAAAAATTTGACTGATATGCAAACATTTTTCTCAAGCTGTGCCCTTCTTTTGTCTTTCTACAAATAATGCCTATTATGTGCCAGAAGTTTAAAATACTAAAGAGAAATATAACAAACAAGAAAAAGATCATTCCATCTTTCATGGAGACTGAGTCAAATAGAGGGAAACCAATGCTATTTTAACTAAGGTAAATACATTTCTAAATGAACAAAAATATTAACCAGAGGGTTTTTTTATTCTAATGCAACTCTTTCTCTACTAACTTAATTCCCCACCAAGTTGAGAATCACATAAATATAAGTTAAAAATATTTTACTCAAATAATTTTGGTAATATTGATACAAATGATGATGTCATTACTTTCTGGGGTGAAAATACACATGGATTCCTAATATGTTCCACTTTTTTACCATTACATATAAGCAGAAAATATCCACACACAAAAAAATTTAATCCACATTGTTCAGTTAAGAATTAAGATTACAAAAGTTTTACATGATATAGTCAGTTAATATTGCTCTAATAAATATTGTATATTTTATACAAACAATTTAAACATTAAACATCACATTCAGAATTCTAAATGCAAATTAAAATAATTTTAAATTAAAGTACCTAAGTAAAAAATTCCTCCTTTTTTCTTCTTTTTGATAATGAATGTGTTTTTAGTGCTTTTAGAGAGAAAGGAAGAGAAAGAGCGTGAGAGAGAGAGAGAGAGAGAGAGAGACAGACATTGATGTATAGAAGAAACACTGATTGGTTGTCTCCCATGTGCCCCCACTGGGAATCAAAACAGCAACCTTTTGGTGTACAGAGCAAAACTCCAAATAATATATTATTATCATTTATTAGACTTCAAAATTAAATTCAACCTTCTAATTAATTTTTTTGGAATATATCACTGAGAAAATATAGCAAAAGATATTCCTCTTTTATAGACTATTATTATTTTTAACATACAGACAAAGAATTGCTACTGACTTTTTGTTTAGTGGTTACTCTTTTCACTTTTGTCTTATTATTTTGAACAACTGTAAAACACAAATAATTATCTTTTAAAGTGAAAACCAATTTTAATGTTTCATACTAAAGACTGCTTTACATAGAGTAAACAGCTCTATATAATATAGAATATTTCAAATAAATCATAATTCTTTGAATTTACACATATGAAGAACAACTATAGCAACCAAATTAGATGTCACACTGTGCTAAATATATAAGAAAAAATCTCTGTGCAGATGGTGAAAATCAAATCCATTCTCAACTTCATAAACCATGTCTATATGATGAAAAATATCAGTTCAACAAACCACCCATATGCCATATCCATCCATCTTAAAACCAAATAAATAAAAATGTAAATAACTTGTGGCTAATTGTAAGAAATGTTTTGACTTTTTAAAAATTATAAACAATATGCCGAAACCGGTTTGGCTCAGTGGATAGAGCATCGGCCTGCGGACTGAAGGGTCCCATGTTCGATTCCGGTCAAGGGCATGTACCTGGGTTGCGGGCACATCCCCAGTAGGGGGTGTGCAGAAGGCAGCTCATCGATGTTTCTCTCTCATCGATGTTTCTGACTCTCTATCCCTCTCCTTTCCTCTCTGTAAAAAATCAATAAAATATATTTTTTAAAAAAATTATAAACAATAGATATAACCCAACTCAGTAATTCTTTGGTAAGCCCATTGTTATAGTTACTATTAAGATGGATATGGCATTAAGGTATTTTTTATATATACTTTTCAAGTGAGGTAATTAATTAAAAACAAAAGAAAATAAATAGTGTTAGGTCTGATCAAATAATTGAATCAACACCCCCTCACCTGGGAACTGACCTTTCGACCACTTAGCAACCAACATTACCTTTTGCTTAGATCACGGTTCACTTGGTAAGACCAGATTCCACCCAGAGAATTCTCTGCCCAGAAAGAGCCCACCTAGAGTCTTTTAAAATCTCTAACTGCCTGTCCCTGGGTATTGGCAATATTTTGGGGCTCAGCTCATCTGGTTTTCCAGATGACCTAATAAATTCATAATTATTTACCACTTTGGCCTCATGTGTTACTCCTTTGATGACCCTAACATGTAGCCCAATTGTTTGTGTCCTAAATTACTTTACTTAATGTATGTGAAATTATTTCCAAATCTTAGTAAACAGTTGAGAAAAGGAGAATATGAAACATTTATAGTGAGATTATCTTGGGAAAATAGTGTATTTACTAAAAGCTTTGATGCATACTCTTTTGCCTGGCTCTTGAATCAGACTCAAAGCTACAGGTAAGTTGCTAGATGACCTTGGATAAATCAATGGATATATCAATTTGTCAGATTTTTTTTCTTCATAAAGAAAAAATCTGACACATTGGTTTCAAGGCCTCTTCTTGTTTCAAAAGCTGTTATAATCTATAATAATAAAAGCATAATATGCAAATCGACTGAACAACCAAACAGCAGAATGACCATTTGGACGACCTTCCGGACGACCAAGCTATGACACGCACTGGTGCCAGGCCAGTTAAGGTAGGTGCGATGCAATTGGTTGGGGGGCCCTGCCATCGCCCCATGATCATCCCACAGAGGGAGGCCCCACCCACCCAGCTGGGGCTCAGAGATCAAGCGAAGCACAGAGGGAGGCCCCACCCAACCGCCACAGAACCGCTGCTGGCCTAGTGGGCAGGGCCTCCCTCTGTTGGGTGATCCTTTGAGGAGCCCCATGATCAATTGCCCCACAGAGGGAAGCTCAGGCCAGCCAAGCAATTGCACCTCATGCGTGTCCCCGCAGAGGGAGGTGAATGGTGGCAGGGGAGGGAGGGGCAGCACTGCACAAATGGCAAGCATTGGCTGAGGGGGGGAGGGCCAGCTGCTTGCAGCCAGAGGAAGCAAAGCCCTGATAGGCCCTGATCGCTGGCCAGGGCTAGGGACCCTATCAGAGGGGTCCTGGATTGCGAGAGGGTGCAGGCCAAGCAGAGGAACCCTCCCCCCCCCCGCCCCCCCCCCCCCGCACGAATTTTATACACTGGGCCTCTAGTACTGTATATGATACATTAGACCAATGTCTAAATAAAAAAGATGGCTGCAAGTTTATAACAAATGTAATAGCTTTATGTAACTTAATATTTAAATATGATTGAAATTAAGCAATAGGATATAAGGGAGTTCAGGGGGCTGGGTGGAGAAGGTGAAGGGATTGAGCAAAACAGAGAGAAAAGAGAAAAAGACTCATGGACATAGACAACAGTGTGGTGATTGCAGGAGAGGGCGGAGGTGGAGAAGGGTACAGGGGGAGTTAAATGGTGATGTACGGAGACTTGATTGGGTTGGTGAACACACAATACTGTGTACAGATTATGGTTGTGGAATTGTACACCTGAAACCTGTATAATTTTGTTAACCAGTGTCACCTAAATAAATTTAATAAAAAGGAAGAAATAGAATAGAATAAAAAATATTAGAGGAAAAACAAAAAAAGTAAGTCTAGAAGTTATGCCTATATTCAAGTAAAATTCTTTTTGATTTTATTTTTGCTATACTTTTTAAATTAAATTTATTGGTTAATTAAATTATGTTGGTTTCAAATGTACAATTCTATAAACATCATCTGTATATTTCATTGTATGTTTAGCATCCAAAATCAAATCTCCTTCTGTCACCATATATTTGACCCCTTTTACCCTTTACTGCCTCTCTACCCCTCTGCCCTTTGGCAACCACCATATTGTTATTCAGTGTTTTTGTTCATGCCTTCTCTGCCCTCTATGTATTGGTTTCACATAAACCTTACGTGGAATTCTCCTCACATGACCCTCCCACTAAGGTTCTCTTTTTGTGCTGTAAAGTTAAATGGGTTTTGACAATTACATGTTGATATGTATCCAAAGATACAATATTGTACAGAATAGATTCACTGCCCTATACTGTTCCTGTGTTTTACTTATTCAACCCTCCCAATCTGCCCCAAATCCGTAGAAACCACTAATATTTTATAGTCTCTAAAGACTTGCCATTTCCAGAATGCTATATGTATGTAGTTGTAATTATACAATATGTGGCCTTTTCAAACTGGCTTATTTCACTTAGTAATATGCACATAAGAGTCATCAACACATTCTCAATGGCTTGTTACCTCATCCTTTTATTATTGAAAAATATTTCATTTTTTTTGCATGTACCACTGTTTATCCATTCACTTCTTTTGAAGGACATCTTGTTTCCTTTCTGTTTTTGACAAAAAATGCAGTTATAAACATTGATATGCAGGGTTTTGTGTAAATAAAAGCAAAATTATTTAGCATTGGAAGAAACTGAAAATTGTATTTATTGGGCATGGGAAATTGTATCATGAATTGGTGTTGGGTTTTGTCAAATTCTTTTTCTGCATCGATTGATATAATTATATTATTTTTATCATATTGTATGTTTACATTAGTTAGTTATTTTTAATATATTTTATTGATTTTTTACAGAGAGGAAGGGAGAGAGATAGAGAGTTAGAAACATCGATGAGAGAGAAACATCGATCAGCTGCCTCCTGCACACCTCCCACTGGGGATGTGCTCGCAACCCAGGTACATGCCCTTGACTGGAATCAAACCTGGGACCTTTCAGTCCGCAGGCCGATGCTCTATCCATTGAGCCAAACCGGTTTCGGAACATTAGTTAGTTTTTGAATGCTGAACTAGCATTGCATACCTAGAATAAGTCCTACTTGATTGCATTGTACAATTCTTTTGAGACATTCTGGTTTTGACTTGATAATATTTACTGGAGATTTTTGCAAATATGTTCATGAATGATACTGGTCTGTAATTGTTCAATCTTGTAATGTTGTTGGTTTTGTTATATTGGTAATGCTGGCTTCATAGAATTCATTAGGAAGTAGTCCTCTGCAGGACAAAGGTTATGTTCTGAGTTAAATCAACATAGGGATGAGGATGCGGGGTAGGGATATCTCCTGGATATCACTGGTGTTTGTTATAATTATATCAAGTGGATATTTCCAGTCACTAACTAACATGGACTAAATCTTCTCTTTTTTTGTTTTGTTTAGAGGCAAAGGTCAACAAAATCATAGCCTCCAATAGATTTTAGTCATGTCATTGTGTTTAATAGGTTTATTTTAATCCTCTCCACAACGTATCAAATTATACAATAACAATCTTAGTTCATTGTATTGTGATTTTGAAGAAAGTTTTTGCCTTCATTGTCATTTTAATGACATATTTGTGGAAGAAAAATAATTTGTTCGTGTTCCCCCCTTATAACTAGGATTTATTTGTTCTTAAACTTTGAATGCCTTCTTCAAGAATGCAATAAGCTGTATTAATAAGGATAATGAAAAGCTGGTAATAACCAAATATCTAATAATAAGAAACATATTAAGTATTCTTTATCTGCACATACTTTTGAATTATATTTCCACAAAAGATTTTTTACGAAAAGTTTATTTAAAAGTTAAAAATTGCTAGTTAAGTTGTGAAGTACAAAAGAATCAGAATTCAAAACATTACCTTAAGTAGTTCACAGCCTTTGAAAATGCATAAAAATTGGAATTAGGAGTGCTTTATTTTTCCTTCTATTTATATTTTATAATATTTTAAAACTGACATATTATTCATATAGTTAAAAAATATAACCTTTTTACTTATCATGAGTACAATGAGTTCCCCAGTTCTTTAACCATATCAATTAAAGCTGATTTAAAAAATGTGAAGATTTTCAGAAAGTTATCCTGAAGTAATATCCAGATTATATACATTGAGTGGCCAGGTTATTATGACCACCTGACATTTGTAGGCAAATTAGCTATAATTTTGCACTGAAGTTGCTAGAGGGCCAGACCATTATAAATAGGGAAGCAGATTTTTTTACCACGACAGAAGTGATTTTTTTCTGAAGATATGGGTAAACAATGCGATTTAACAGCCTTTGAATGTGGGGGATGGATACACACACACACACTGAGTGGCCAGATTATTATGACCACCCCATCAGTTCTTCGTTAGGCCACCTTTTTGCCTTCAATACTGCGATGATTCTTCTTGGCACTGACTCCACGAGATGTTGAAAGGTGATGTGAGGAATCTGACACGATGCCTGATGAATAGCGCTGTCCAGTTCTGTGAGATTAAATGCTGCCTGATGGTTCTTTTAACTTCATCCTACAAATCTCAATTGGATTGAGTTCTTGTGATTGTGGGGCCACCTAAGCAAGATAAAGTCTCCCTCATGTTCTTGAAACCACTCCTGCACAATACGAGCACCGTGGCATAGCGCATTGTCTTGCTGGAAGAAGCCATCTCCATTGGGCTATGCCATCAACATGATAGGATGAACTTGATCAGCAAATGATACTTAGGTGTGTTGTGCTATTCAGACATTGTTCCACACCAATTAAAAGGCCCAAATCATCCCAGGAAAACACGCCCCAAACCATAACACTGCCCCCACCAGCTTGAAGGGTTGTACTCATGCATGTGGGGTGCATGCTTTCATGCTGTTTCTGCCAAATTCTGACTCTGCCATCTTCATGATGCAACTGGAAACGTGATTCATTGGACCACATGACTTTTTTCCAATGCTCGACTGTCCAATCCTTGTGTTCCTGTGTGAATTGGAGATGTTTTATCTTGGTAACTGCAGACAGCACAGGTGTTCGAATAGGCCTTTGGCTTCCATATCCCATACAATGATGCAGTGTACGGCTAATTTGCCTACAAACGTCAGGTGGTCATAATAATCTGGCCACTCACGTTCAAATATATCCCATGTTCAAAGGGGGGTTAAATTGCATTGTTTTCCCATATCTTTAGAAAAAAATCACTTCTACTGTTGTGGTAAACAACCTGCTTCCCTATTTATAATGGTCTGGCCCTCTGGCAACTTCAGCATGAAATTATAGCTAATTTGCCTACAAACATCAAGTGGTGATAATAATCTGTCCACTCAGTGTATGTACATATAGTATAAATTAAATTGTAGAGCTAGAATTAATTTTCTGAATTTTCAAACATACAGTTTTATTTATTTTTATTTTTTTAAATATATTTTATTGATTTTTTACAGAGAGGAAGGGAGAGAGAGGGTTAGAAACATCGATGAGAGAGAAACATTGATCAGCTGCCTCCTGCACATCTCCTACTGGGGATATGTCCACAACCCAGGTACATGCCCTTGACCGGAATTGAACCTGGGACCTTTCAGTCCGCAGGCCAACGCTCTATCCACTGAGCCAAACCGGTTTCGGCAAACATACAGTTTTAAAAGAGACTTCAGTCTATTCCTATTTGCAGAGAGCACATGGACAAGATTACAAATATGAACATACTAAGAGACTGATTTTTTCTAAAGCTCTGTAACCACTTCCTTGCCAAAAATAGAAAGCACCACCTGATTTGCATAGTGAGGTTTGGAGGATCTTTAACAGATGTCTTCCCTAAGGCTGGTTTGGAGTTCTTTTGAAACACTGACCTGCCTCTACAAAAGTGTTCTGGCAGTGTGTGGAGATCCCATTATGCAACTTCTGAGGGGTGTATGTCAAGAATATCATGCTTCTAATAATTCAACTTTGCAGTCTTAGGAAAACCAAGTGATAGATCTTGAGTGTTTCCATATTACATAGACGTTTAGCCTAACTTTGATCAGGAATCAGTAATCTTTCTCTGTAAGTGGCCAGATCCATATTTTAGGCTTTGTAGGCAACATGCATCTTTGTTGCAACCACTTTGCCAGTGAAAAAGATGATATTTAAACAAAGGGATATGACTGAGTTTCAATAAAATTTATTTACAAAACAGTGGGCAGACTAGTAGGCCATAACATACTGTCTCCTAAATGAGATTACAAGATTCATATGTGTCTTGGATATAAGGTGTTGCTTATTGAGTATTTCTAAGATATAGAAATAATTATCATAGTTTTTTTTTTCATCTTGTATTATCAATGTTTTGATAGTTTCTATATAACTCACTTGAATAATGAATCATTAAAGTGGTTCTTTTTTAATCATTCTGTGATATTTTGTATTATGATAAGAATTCTACTTGCCTTTTAAATACCCAATACTGCTAACTGACCAATCCTATATAATAAAGAGGTAACGTGCAAATTGACCCTCATGCCCTCACGTCACCACAAGATGGCCACCTCATGTTGTCACAAGATGGCCACCCCCACATCAGCACAAGATGGCTGCCCCCACATCAGCACAAGATGGCTGTCACAAGCCGCCCCCACATTGTCACAAGATGGCTGGCAGGGAAGGTCAGTTGGGGTGAACAGGCCTGCAGGGGAGGGCAGTTGGGAGCAATCAAGCTGGCAGGGGAGTGGTTAGGGGGCCATCAGGCAGACAGGCAGGCGAGTAGTTAGGAGCCAGCAGTCCAGGATTGTGAGAGGGATGTCCAACTGCCAGTTTAGGCCCAAACCCATTGGGATTAGGCCTAAACTGGCAGTTGGACATCCCCCAAGGGGTCCCAGAGAGGAGAGGGTGCAGGCTGGGCTGAGGGAAACCCCCTCCCTCCAGTGCACGAATTTCATGCACCGGGCCTCTAGTCCTCTATAATAAAAGGCTAATATGCAAATCGACCAAATGGCAGAATGACCGGTTGCTATGATGTGCACTGACCACCAGGGGTCAGACGCTCAATGCAGGAGCTGCCCCCGGGTGATCAGGGTGCTCCCATAGGGGGAGAGATGCTCAGCCAGAAGCCGGGTTCAAGGCTGGCGAGCACAGCAGTGGTGGCAGGAGCCTCTCCCACCTCCATGGCAGCACTAAGGACATCGCCTGAGGACTCTCAGACTGCAAGAGAGTGCAGACCAGGCTGAGGGACCTCCCTCGAGTGCATGAATTTCTTGTACCAGGCCTCTAGTCTAACAATAAATGAATAAAATATTCATTCTTCAGGTGGAGAATTACCATCCTACATGCATACATACAGTTGAGTACACTTCATCCGTATAGTTCTGAGCTTTCCTGCTGTAACTTAATATATGTATTTTTGAAAATTTCACATTCTATAAAATTTCACTAAAACAGATGACTATGGATATGGTAAGAATATAATTTAGCAACTAACCCAAGACACTTTTGAGAATGAAAGAAGACATTCATAATTATGCCAGAAACAAACAAACAAAAAGAACCTTAAACTAGGACTGTCAGGGGTGATCCAGGACTTCACCCTACTCATGGAAAAACAAGTGGGAGGAAAGACAACTCGGAACACACGCAGGCCGGTACCAAAGCTGGAAGGTAAACAGTAATTGGTCCTTCGGGGAGGTAATTTGGACCACTTAGTCAGCTCAGCCTGCTTACAGGCTGCCCCTGAGATATTCAATAGGCGTGATGGCAACAATATAAAAGTTCTGACAGCAGTTTCCTTAGACCTGAGGCTGCTCGGCTGCTGTGGGATGAAGCTAAGGTGGAGCCCTGTATTAGTGGAGCTGCCATTCAAGTGCACAGTGGGTTGTACAACCTTGTCAGGAGCCAAGAGCTGCTCAAGGTTGAGAGTCCTCCTCTCAGCGGAAGAAACCCCACGGCCAGGTGCTCATTTTTAGTTTTGTTGAAATATAGCCCAAAAAGGTCTGGCTCCAGTGAAGCATACTTGCCTTTTACTATTGAAAAAGGTTAACGTTACCTCTGTTATTTTAACTTTTCTTGCTTAAGAATGACTGTGAATGAAACAATGTGACTTCTACATTTACCTGATGTTTCCCTATTTAGCAGTCATACATGAGAGTTGATGTTATAAAAGGGGGCTTTTTTTCCTACAGTTCCAGATAGAACAATACATTGAATTAACCTTTTCTTGAGATAACTATAGATTCACATGCAGTTGTAAAAAATAACTCAGAGAGAGGTCCCTTGTACACTTTGCTCTCTTTCCCCTCATGATAACATTTTATAAAATTGTAATATAATATCATAACCAGGATATTGAAATTGATACAATCCACCAATTTTGTTCATATTTGTCTATTATTACCTGCATTAATTTGTGCTTGTGCATAAAGATCTATACAAATTACAATCTGGGTAGTTCCTGTTTCCAACTCTGCAGCCAAAATCCTGGACAATTCATTCCAACACCATAGAAATCAATTTTGTTACTCATATAACCACCTCCACCTTCCTCTTCTTCCACCTCTTGTCTTTATCATCTGCCAACAACTAATCTGTCCTTCATTTCCAATATTTTATCATTTGAAAATATTATATAAATGGAATAATCGTGGGTAAAAATTTGGAGTTGACTCTTATTTGCTCCGCATAATTTCACCCAGATTTATTCAAATGTTTGCATGTATCAATAGTTTGTTCCTTTTGTTGCTGATTAGAATTCCCTCTCAGCACTGCTTTAAGCTGGATCCCCTAAAGTGGTGAACATTCTGTGGGCATTAAAAAAGAAATGATTGGGAGGAGGAAAAATGGCGGAGGTATAAGCGGACGTGTCCTGTGCCTTGTCCTGGAGCAGATAAGGGTGAGCAGCTGAAACGGGTAACATTCAGCCCGAATAGGTAGAGGATTTTCAGCTGAGAGATTGTCTGCAGCTAGGAAAGACTGAGAACCCCCCAGGGAAAAAAAAGGACGGTTGGAGACTGCGGCTGAAGCCTCTCCTGGTGCGCCAGCTAAGCAGCGGAGACTGCGCCATCTTGGGTGATTGTTGCCGGCATCCAGAGACCAGCTACTAACCTGGAAACAAGGGATCTCAAGCAGCGTGACTGCGTGAACTCAGACGAGCACTGCTTCTTCTCACGGAAAGGTTGGACATCCCCTAAAGGTGCGGTTTGCAGTTCGGGTTGGAGGGAGGACCGAGCTCGCGCGCGCGCGGGGCGGAATCTGCGCCCCACAGAGTCCCCAGCCGCTGGGACCAGCGTGACCCGCGAGTGGGGAAGGGGCCCCACAGGGCTGCTGGCAGAAGGGAACGCGAAAAATGAGCCCATAGCTGGACTGGATGTAAAGGAGCAGCCTTGGACTTTGCCAATCTGCTGGCTGCTTGGTGCCAGGGGCGAGTGGGCGCGCGGAGACTGCGCGCGGAGACTGTGTGCAGACCTGGAAGGTGGAGGCTTGCGAATTCGCACAACTATCAGGCTCTTGTTACAGTCCCCCTTAGATCCGTGCATTTGATTATTAAACCCAGTGCATGGGATTCCCCAGTTGGGGTCATTCGCAGAGCCTGTAGGGGAAAGTTCTTTTTGGGGAGCCTGGGAAACAGCGGACAGTGGCAAGGAACCAGCTCTGGGCAGTGGTCTTTCCCGAATCAGTTCCAAATACCATAGAGGACAAAACCCTACTGATAGAGAGGACTTAGAGCCTCGGTGGTAAATCCAGACACACTGCCACCCAGAGGCAGAGCCACGAACTGTCTCTTTTGCGATCACAAATAAAGGCAGTCTGGTAAAAAAATACAACCTGCCTTAAAATCAGGTCTGTGGTTTACTGCACGGAGGGACAGTGTATCACAGGGAAGTTCAACACTCCCCTGAATGCCTGGCAGGACTGAGGCGTGCCAAAAAGAAGAGTGGAAGATCTGAAGCACCTTCACTTCCGAATATTTTTATATATATTTTTTTTTAATTCTTTTTTCACCATTTCATTAAGAACCTATTTTATTTTTTTTTATATATTTTTTTATTTTTTATTTTTTTCATCACCTGATTTTACCTTTTTAATTACTACATTTTTTTAACCAGTATTACTGCTATCCTTTTACCATTTTTTCAAGTGTCATTTTATTTTTTTTTATTTTTTTTATTTTTCTTTATTTTATTTTGGGATTAGTGTTCTACACTCTATTTTCATCGTTCCTTTAGCATCATTTCTCTCTATTTCACATTTACCCTTAAGCCAAAACTCTCTTCCTCACTTTTCCCCTTTTGTTGTCCTGTTTCTCTTACCCTATTCCTGCTTTGGATTTTACCTATTCCTTCTTCCTACCCACTGTCTAAATTTCACCCTACTTATATATCTAATTTCCAATCCCTCGCTCTCCCCATACAAATAGCCTCTTCCCCACCTCTATTTCATTCTCTTAATTTTTTTGTTTTTGTTTTTGTTGTTGTTGTTTTTTTTGGTTTTTTTTTTTTTTGGTCTTTTTGTGGTTTTTTTTTTTTTCTCTCCCTTTTCCCAATCTCATTTCAGCACTCCTTTTTGTTTTTTATTTTTCTCTCTAATATTTTTCTCTTTTTTCTTCTTTATCCCCTAATTCTCTTCGCTCGGGGGGGTCACCTTTATTTGGGGTTGTTAATATTGTGAATGCATTTAGTTCGGTGCCTTGTACGTTGTGCCTTGTTGTGTTGTATTTTGTGCCTTTGAATCAGTGCAACAGAGAGAGATCTACATAACCAAACACCTTGAGAAGAGAAATCATGGTGAAACAAAGAACCAACCCAAATATGAAAGAAAAACAGGCATCATCAGAAAAGGAAGTAAACGAAATAGAGGCAATGGAGGCAAGCAACCTGTCAGAGAAAGAATTCAGAGTAATGCTCATAAGGTGGATGAAAAGAATGGAAGACCAATTCAACAATATGTGTAGGAACCAAGAGGAAATGAAGAAGAACCAAGAGGAAATGAAGAGAAACCAAGAAGAAATGAAAAACGACATCACTGCCATAAAGAACTCAATAGAAAGCATCAACAGTAGACTAGAAGAAGCAGAGGACCGTATCAGCGAGCTAGAAGACAAGGTAGAAAAAAATACCCAAACAGAACAGCTTCTAGAAAAAAAAATTAAAAAGCAGGAAGAGAGCCTAAGAGAACTCTGGGACAATGCTAAACGAAACAACATCCGAATAATAGGGGTGCCAGAAGGAGAGGAAACTGAGCAAGGAATAGAAAACCTGTTTGAAAAAATAGTAACAGAAAATTTCCCTGATATAGGGAGGAAAAAACTCACACAAATCCAAGAAGCTCACAGAGTCCCAAACAAAATGAACCCGAAAAGACCGACACCAAGGCACATAATAATTAAATTGGCAAACACCAACGACAAAGCAAGAATCTTAAAAGCAGCCAGAGAGAGACAGAAAGTTACCTACAAAGGATCCCCCATCAGACTAGCGACCGATTTCTCAACAGAAACACATCAGGCAAGAAGGGAATGGAATGAAATATACAAAGTCATGCAAAGGAAGGGTCTGAATCCAAGAATACTATACCCAGCGAGGCTATCAATCAAAATTGAGGGTCAAATCAGGAGCTTCACAGACAAAAACGGTCTACGGGAGTTTATTACAACCAAACCAGCAATGCAAGAAATGCTAAAGGGTCTGCTGTAAATAGAAAAAAACAGGAAACAAAGAAGGAACGCAGCGGTAAAGAACAAAAATGGCGACTAACAAGTTTCTATCAATAATAACTTTAAATGTAAATGGATTAAATTCCCCAGTCAAAAGGCATAGGGTAAATGAGTGGATAAGAAAACATGACCCATATATCTGCTGTCTACAGGAAACCCACCTCAGAAAAAAAGACGCACACAGACTGATGGTGAAGGGATGGAAAAAGGTTTTTCAGGCCAATGGAAGTGAAAAAAAAGCCGGGGTAGCAATACTTATATCTGACAAATTAGATCTCAAAGTGAAGGACATAAAAAGAGATCAAGAAGGCCACTTCATAATACTAAAAGGAGCAGTCCAACAAGAAGAAATAACTCTGGTAAATATATATGCACCCAATATCGGAGCACCCAAATACGTAAGAAAGCTTCTGGAGAAGATCAAGGGAGAGATTGACAGCAATACAATCATAGTAGGGGACCTTAACACCCCACTATCGCCACTGGACAAATCCTCTAAACAGAAACTCAGCAAAGAAACATCAATCCTAAATGACTCACTAGATCAGATGGAATTAATTGACATCTTCAGAACATTTCACCCCAAAGCCACAGAATATACATTCTCCTCAGGTGCACATTTGTCATCTTCAAAGATAGACCATATATTGGGTCACAGACAAAGTCTCTTCAAATTCAAGAAAATTGAAATCATATCAAGTATCTTCTCAGACCACAAAGGCATAAAACTGGAAATCAACTACAACAAAAATAATCCAAAAAAATCAAACACATGGAGACTAAATAGCATGCTATTAAACAACGACTGGGTCACCAGTGAGATCAAAGAAGAAATAAAAAACATCATGGCAACGAATGACAATGAAAGCACAACAATCCAAAACCTATGGGACACAGCAAAAGCAGTCTTGAGAGGGAAGTTCATAGCTCTACAAGCCTACTGCAAGAAACAAGAAACAATGAGAATAAATGACCTAACTCTACAACTCGAAGAATTAGAAAGAGAGCAACAAAAAAAGCCCACTGTAAGCAGAAGGAAGGAAATAACAAAGATCAGAGCGGAGATAAACGACATAGAGACCAAAAAAACAATACAAAAGATCAACAAAACCAAGAGCTGGTTCTTTGAAAGGATAAACAAGATTGATACACCTCTAGCCAGGCTCACCAAGAAACAAAGAGAGAGGACCCAAATAAACAAAATCAGAAATGAAAGAGGAGAAATAACAACAGACCCCATAGAAATACAAAGGATTGTTAGAAAATACTATGAACAACTCTACTCCAACACACTAGACAACCTGGAGGAAATGGACATATTCCTAGATAAATACAACCTTCCAAAACTTAACCAGGAAGAATCTAAAAATCTCAATAGGCCAATAACTATGGAGGAAATCGAAGCAGTAATCAAAAAGCTTCCAGCAAACAAAAGCCCGGGGCCAGATGGCTTCACAGGGGAGTTTTACCAAACATTCAAGGAAGACCTAAAACCTATCCTCCTCAGACTATGTCGAAAGATCCAAGAGGAAGGAACACTTCCCAGCTCATTCTATGAAGCCAATATCACCCTAATCCCAAAACCAGATAAAGACAATACAAGGAAAGAGAATTATAGGCCAATATCCCTCATGAACATAGATGCCAAAATCCTCAACAAAATCCTAGCAAATCGGATCCAGCAGTACATCAAAAAGATCATACATCATGACCAAGTAGGATTTATCCCAGGGATGCAAGGATGGTACAATATCCGCAAATCAATAAACGTGATACATCACATAAACAAATTGAGAGAAAAAAACCACATAGTCATATCAATTGATGCGGAAAAAGCATTTGACAAAATCCAACACCCTTTCTTGATAAAAACTCTCAGCAAGATAGGAATTGAGGGATCATACCTCAACATAATAAAAGCCATATATGACAAACCCACAGCCAACATCATAATCAATGGGCAAAAACTAAAACCATTCCCCCTAAAAACAGGAACAAGACAGGGATGCCCCCTCTCACCACTCCTGTTCAACATAGTACTGGAAGTACTAGCCATTGCGATCAGACACGAAGAAGAAATAAAAGGCATCCAGATTGGAAAAGAAGAAGTAAAACTGTCCTTATTTGCAGATGACATGATACTGTACATACAGAACCCTAAAGACTCCATCAAAAAATTATTAGACTTAATAAATGAATTCGGCAATGTAGCAGGATACAAAATTAATGCTAAGAAATCCATGGCATTTCTTTACACCAATAGTGAACTTACAGAAAGTGAAACTACAGAAGCAATCCCATTTACCATTGCACCAAAAAAATTAAAATACCTAGGAATAAACTTAACTAAGGAGGTAAAAGACTTATATGCTGAAAACTACAGGACACTGAAAAAAGAGATAGAGGAAGACATAAACAGATGGAAGAATATACCGTGTTCATGGATTGGTAGAATCAACATCATCAAAATGTCCATACTACCCAAAGCAATTTATAGATTCAATGCAATCCCCATTAAATTACCAATGGCATATTTCACAAATCTAGAACAAACGTTCCAAAAATTCATCTGGAATAAAAAAAGACCCCGAATAGCTGCAGCAATCCTGAGAAAACACAAAGTAGGTGGGATCTCAATACCAGATATCAAACTGTATTACAAAGCCACTGTTCTTAAAACAGCTTGGTACTGGCACAAGAACAGACATATAGATCAATGGAATAGAATAGAGACCCCAGAAATTGACCCAATCCACTATGCCCAATTAATATTCGACAAAGGAGGCAAGAGCATACAATGGAGTCAAGACAGTCTTTTCAATAAATGGTGTTGGGAAAATTGGACAGATACATGCAAAAGGATGAAACTAGATCACCAACTCACACCATACACAAAAATAAACTCAAAATGGATAAAAGATTTAAACGTAAGACGGGAAACCATAAAAATACTAGAGGAATCCACAGGCAGCGAAATCGCAAACATATGCCGAAGAAATTTCTTCTCTGATAATGCTCCTAGGGCAATGGAAACTAAAGAGAAAATAAACAAATGGGACTACATCAAAATAAAAAGCTTTTGCACAGCAAAGGAAACCATCAAAAAAACAACAAGAAGACCCACTACATGGGAGAACATATTTACCAATGATACCACCGATAAGGGTTTAATTTCCAACATATACAGGGATCTCATGAAACTTAACAAAAGGAAGATAAACAATCCAATAAAAAAATGGGCAACGGACCTAGATAGACACTTTTCGAAAGAGGACATACAGAAGGCAGAAAGACATATGAAAACCTGCTCAAAGTCACTAATTATACGAGAGATGCAAATCAAAACGACAATGCGTTATCATCTCACACCTGTCAGAATGGCTATCATCAACAAATCAACAAACAACAAGTGTTGGAGAGGATGTGGAGAAAAAGGAACCCTTCTGCACTGCTGATGGGAATGCAGACTGGTGCAGCCACTGTGGAGAACAGTATGGAGCTACCTCAGAAGACTAAAAATGGTACTCCCATTTGACCCTGTGATCCCACTCCTAGGAATATATCCCAAGAAACCAGAAACGCCAATTAGAAAGGATATATGCACCCCTATGTTCATAGCAGCACAATTCACCATAGCTAAGATTTGGAAACAGCCTAAGTGCCCATCAGCAGATGAGTGGATTAGAAAACTGTGGTACATATACACAATGGAATACTATGCTGCGGTAAAAAAAAAGGAACTCTTGCCTTTTGCAACAGCATGGATGGAACTGGAGAGCATTATGCTAAGTGAAATAAGCCAGTCAGAGAAAGATAAATACCACATGATCTCACTCATTTGTGGATTATAGAGAACAACATAGATTGATGAAAAAGGACAGACCCAAAGACTGAGAAACAGCGATCAGGCTATCAATCCCTAGAAGGAAAGTAGGGGAGGGCGGGGGTAAGGGGAAGAGATCAACAGAAGGACTTGTATACATGTATATAAGCCAAACCAATGGACATGGACAACGGGGGGATGGGAGCACGAGTTTGTGTGTGGGGGGGAGGTTGGGGGTTAAAGGGGGGGATGAGGACACATTTGTAATTCCTTAACTAATAATAATAAAAAAAAAAAAAAAAAAAAGAAATGATTGTCCTGGCCAGTGTCGCTCAGTGGTTGAGCATCGACCTATGAACCAGGAAGTAACAGTTGGATTCATGGTCAGGTCAGGTACCTGGGTTGCGGGCTCAATTCCAGGTGATTCTCTCTCATCATTAATGTTTCTATCTCTCTCTCCCTCAACCTTCCTCTCTGAATTCAATAAAAAATTAAAATTAAAACAGATACACAGATAAATGAGACAGAAAAGAGCACCCAGAAATAAACCCATGCCAATATGATCAATTAATACAGGATAGGGGAAATGTTGGTTTACAGTTGTGAGTACCTTAAACACAGAGCTTATTCTTATATTATTATCTATTAAATATTATAGTATATTCCATAAGAACAAATGTAAACCTACTTTTGGCCGACCCTGTATATGCAAAGGCGGAAAGAACATGCAATGAGGTAAAGATAGTCTATTCAATAAATGGTGTTGGAAAAATTGGACAGATAAATGCAAAAAAAAAAAAAAAGAAAGAAAGAAACTAGACCCACTTCCACATCATATACAAAATGAGTTAAAGACTTAAATTTAAGACTTGAAACCATAAAACTCCTAGAAGAAAACATAGGCAATAAAATCTCTGACATTTCTCTTAGCAATATTTTTTTCAGATATATTTCCTTGGGCAAGAGAAAAAAGAAACAGAGGGGACTACATCAAACTAAAAAGTTTTTGCACAGCAAAGAAAACCATTACCAAAACAAAAAGACAACCTTCTAAATGGGAGAAGACATTTGCCAATGATACATCTGATAAAAGGGTTAATATCTAAAATTTATAAAGAACTCATACAACTCAACACCAAGAAATCAAGCAAACTAACTAAAAGAGTAGCTGATGGCCTAAATAGACACTTCTTCAAAAGGATATTAAAATGGCCAATAAACCTATGAAAAGATACTCAATATCACTAATCATCAGAAAAATGCAAATTAAAAGCATAATGTGATATCACCTCACACCTGTCAGAATGGCTATCATCAATCAAACAACAAACAAGTGTTGGTGAGGATGTAGAGAAAAGGGAACCTTCATCCACTGTTGGTGGGAATGCAGATTAGTGAAACCACTGTGGAAAACAATATGGAGGTTCCTCAAAATATTAAAAATGGAAGAAAGTGCTTTATAACCCAAATGATTTGGGTGCAGTTGCAAAGAAACCCAAAACTCTAATTTTAAAGAATATATGCACCCCTATATTCATTGCAGTCTTATTTACAACTAGAAGCCCGCTGCACAAAAATTTGTGCACTCTGGGGGGGGGGGGTCCCTCAGCCTGGCCTGTGCCCTCTCGCGGCCTGGGACCCCTCAGGAGATGACCACCTGCTGGCTTAGGCCCGCTCTCCGAGGGATTGGGCCTAAGATGGCAATCAGACATCCCTCTGGCAGCCCGGTAGCCTTCGGAGGATGTCCACTTGCCAGTGGGGAGCAGGCCTAAGCTTCAGTTGGACATCCTTAGCACTGCTGAGGAGGCAGGAGAGGCTCCCACCACCACCGCTGTACTGAAAGCCATAAGCCTGGCTTGTGGCTGAGCAGAGCTCCCCCTGTGGGAGTGCACTGACCACCAGGGGGCAGCTCCTGCATTGAGCGTCTGCCCCCTGGTGGTCAGTGTGTGTCATAGTGACCAGTCATTCCCAGTCATTCTGCTGTTAGGGTCAATTTGCATATTACCCTTTCATTATATAGGATAGAGGCCTGGTGCATGGGTGGGGGCCATCTGGTTTGTTCTGAAGGGTGTCCCAGATCAGGGTGGGGGTCCTGCTGGGGTGCCTGGCCAGCCTGGGTAAGGGGTTGAGGGCCGTTTTTAGACTGGCCACATCCCCTTCATGGTGGGGGGCCCCGCTGGAGTGCCTGGCCAGCCTGGGTGAGGGGATGATGGCTGTTTGCAGGCTGGCCACAGCACCTTCAGGGTGGAGGTCCCTGTTGGGGTTCCTGGCCAGCCTGGGTGAGTGGCGTATGCCTGTTTGCAGGCTGGCCAAGACCCCAGCAGGGACCCTCACCCCATGAGGGTGTGGCCAGCCTGGGTGAGGGGCTAATGGCTGTTTGCAGGCTGTCCAAGCCCCTTCAGGGTGGGGGTCCCCACTGGGGTGCCTGGCGAGCCTGGGTGAGGGGCTGAGGGCTGTTTTCATGCTGGCCACACCCTCTTCAGGGTGAGGGTCCCCACTGGGGTGGTTGGCCAGCCTGGGTGAGGGGCTGATGGCTGTTTGCAGGCTGGCCAAGCCCCCCAGATGGGACCCTCACCCCATGAGGCTGTGGCCATCCTGGGTGAGGGGCTGATGGCTGTTTGCAGGCTGGCCACAGCCTGCAGCCACCCAAGCTCCCAGTGGAGGCTGGCTGGAAGCAGGTATCTGGGATTTATTTATCTTCTATAATTGAAACTTTGTTGCCTTGAGTGGAGCCCACAGCCGGCCAGGGCAGGAGGAAAGCTTGGCTTCCTCCATCGCCAGGGCAAACAAGCCTCCTGCTTGCTCCAGCTCCGTGGCTGCCAGGCACCATCTTGGTTGTGTTAATTTGCATATAGTCGCTCTGATTGGATGGCGGGCGTGGCTTGGAGCATAGCAGAGGTGTGGTCAATTTGCATGTTTCTCTTTTATTAGATTAGATAGCCAAGAGAAAGGAACCCAAGTGCCTTCATTAGACAAGTGGCTAGAAAAACTGTGGTATTTATGTACAATGCAATATTACTGGGCCTTAAAAAAATAAAATCTTACCATTTGTGATAGCATGGATGGACCATGCTAATTAAAATAAGTGAGACAGAGAGAGACAAATACCATGTGATTTCATTTATATGTGGAATCTAAAGAGCAAAATAAATGAACAAACAAAACAGAAACAGACTCAAAGATATAGAGAACATACTGATGGCTGCTAGAGGAAATAGGGGTGAGGAATTGGCGAAAAAGGTGAAGGGATTAAGAAGTATGGATGATAGCCACAAAACGGTGATGTAAAGTGTGACATAGGTTATATAGTCAATAACATCCTAATAACTATGTATGGTGCTTGATGGGTAGTTGAAATATTAGAGGGATCACATGTAAAGTATATGATCACTATGCTGTACACCTGAAACTATAGCAAAATAATACTGAATGTAAACTGTAATTAAAAAATTAAATTTAAAAAGATGTCATCATATTGAGGAATCTGTTTTATTACTTTTTTCCCCCCTTTGGAAACATACTTAAAATAACAATAAAAAAACTTTTATGCTGTTAACCAATATGATAATACTTATAATGATAAATGTGTTTGTTTTGAAATCGGTACACATGCTTTTATGATCCCATTTTTAAGTTTAATAAAAGTACTTGAAAACCGTAAATAACAGAAGACAAGAAGTCTTCTTGTCTTTTTAATGTGATATATGGATATGGTTGAAGGATTTCAAAGATATGTTTAGATCTTAATTTTTAAAGAGGAGATAACTAGTGTGTAACTAAATGTAGGTCTTAGTGAAAAGCAGAGGAAACATTTTCATAATTAATATATGAGTTTTCAGTATACCTAATAGTGTTTACATATTGAAGTATAGCATTTACATATTGTTTATATTTCCAGTATCAAGGTACTAAATCATCATAAAGAAAGGCCTTGAGTTCTGGAAATAATATGCTTTCTTCATAAAATAATGTCCTGAATTTCAGATGAGAATTTTGCACTGTAAATGTGCTGTATAGAACATTCTGCCAAAAATTATAACAAATCCTTCTTCAAATTTTACTCTGATGTATCATATGTAATAATGACAAGTGGAACCACACACAAAATAAAAACAAAATATTCATCTGATATGGTATTTCAATCAAACACATTAGGTGTACAATTCTTGCCACTACAACGGCACTTTTAAAAAAAGAGAAAAAAAGCCACTTTAGCATGTCCAAAAATATGAGAACATAATTTTGGACATGCTAAATATATTTTTTCTTTTTTAAAAAATATATTTTATTGATTTTTTACAGAGAGGGAGAGGGATAGAGAGTTAGAAACATCGATAAGAGAGAAACATCGATCAGCTGCCTCCCGCACACTCCCTACTGGGGATGTGCCCACAACCAAGGTACATGGCCTTGACCAGAATCAAACCTGGGACCCTTGAGTCTGCAGGCTGACGATCTATCCACTGAGCCAAACCGGTTAGGCGTAGGGCTAAATATATTTTTTCTTATTGAAGAAGTCATTTTACATAAAAATATTTTGGTCAAATGTCTAAATCTCAATAATTTCTAGAAGCATAAAAGACAAATGTATGAAAAATTAATGGGCTTAAAATTATGGAAGTATTTGTTTTATGCATATTTAGAAGCATGAAATTCAAATTCTAATTACTAATGGAAATTGTAAAATAATAAATGAACAAAAATTTTAAATGTATATACACCTATTTTATACTTAAAATCATATAAAGAAATATCAAATTACTTTGAATATTTAAAACATGCATTTAGATGTTTCATATATTCCTTTGTATTAAGTAGAATCATCCAAAGTAAATTCCAAACTTGTAATGTATTGGCCAAAAAAATGAAAACACATACATAATAAGAAATGTGGAGCATGAATCAAAACTCAGCTATTGTAATTTTTCACAAGTAGCAATTTAAAAAAAATTTCTAAAAATTATCTGAAATGATAAGTGTTATTGCTAATTGTTTTCTAAAATGATATAATGTTCGAAATATATATTTAAATAATTTTATGTAAAAGGTTTTTTTGTAATTTTAAGAACTATAGATTTAAGAAATTTTAAAACAGGGAAGTACATACAATTTAAGCATTATAAATAATATGTTAATTGTTTCCTTTTTTCAGAGCCCTCTGTAAAAGTAGTGATACATAAATTTTATTAGTAGTGGATGAGGTATTTGGGATATCCCATTAATTTTAAACAAAGACACCAAACAAATAATTAGTTCTGTCTGTTTACTAATGTTTACTAAGCTTAAGTTTGGCTTACATATTTATTAATTCACTTCTTCTTAATATGAATAGGTAATATTCAGTTAAGACAGGCTAATTTACTTTACAAATTCAAGCAACCCTGGAATCTCTACATCTTTAACTTAAATAAGGTTCATTTCTTATTCACATCCATTGATAGTTGTCTGAGGATGCCGATATATTTAAGTTCCATTGAGACTCACATGAAGACAAAATCTGACATATGGGGTATCACTGGAGAATGTAGTTTCTGCCTAGAATTGGCATACTTGACAATTCTTCATATTTCTTTGGCTAAAATGTCTCATGGCTATATTTAACTAGAAAAGGTATAGGGATGTGCCAACCCATCATGTATGAGAAAGGAAAAAACACTTCACTTTTTTCTAGTTTTTAAAATTTATTTAGTCTCTTTTAAATTGCTTCTATATAATGACTTGCTTCTAGATTTTGCTGTTAAATATGAACATTGGGACACTTTTTTCAAACATTTTTAAACATTTCTTGTTTCAAATTTTATTTTCAACATGTCCCTCTGTGTTGTATGAAAGTAGGGAATATTGAAAACAATCTTAAATTGCCTTTTGAGTGTGTACCTAAATCTCATAAAATAACAGCTGCTGCCAAGAAATGATTAAAAGTAATTTCAAAAAAATTTATTAAGATATAGAGGTATCATGTTATTGTAGAAAAGAACATTGCAAAAGAAATCAGTAAAAATTAAAAAAAGCACTGCACCTAATAATGGAAGGCCCACGAACATGTTATTGAACCTTTGAGATGTCATATTATGATTTTTATAAGACTGTTGGCTTAAATGATATCTATGATTTCTTAGTTTTAAAATTCTGATTTATGTGAATTGGTAATGAAGACACATTATTATGATTGCAACTTACTCCCACCTGCTCTGTTTATAAATTGCCCATTGAATTTTCAGTATTCCCAGCCTTGTATCTAACTTAAACTTCTCTTTGACTAATTAGCCCATGAAACTAAAATAGATTAGCACAATAGTGTATTTTTATGGCCCACTCTTGCAAGGAAACACAATCACTGGAAATTTTAAATCCACATATTATCTTTTAAAAAAAGTTACAGAATAGAAGAATGAGTAGCATTGGATAGTCATTTTTAGAAATATAATTTTAAAAGTATCTTTTAAATAAATCTAACTAATTTTAGGTAGTTTTAAGTTTTGTTTCTGTTAAGAATTAGACTAAATGTATGATTTAGCTATTCATGATATAGGTATGTGTATACATTCTCTCTTAGAGGTTAAATCTCTCCTAGGTGATTGACAGTCATCTGAGAAATACCCATCTCTAGAAGAAATCTCACAGACGTTTATGCCAGACAGGCCCATGTATGGAAGCACATTAAACTATCATCCAAGCGGCCCAGCAACTACACCATATGCAATACCAAAAGGTATCATGGAGGCTATTCCATTGTGGGACTAACGGTGCCTGATGATTTTAATTCAGCATTTGTGGCTGAATTAAACTGTTTATGTCCTTTATTTTATATATCCCATGAGTCATCTATAGCTTTTATCTACAAAAATCAAAACAATGTTGTTTTCAAAAAGATAGTTTTAGTGATTCTCTTGTAGATAAATCACCCTGTGAACATTTTATTTATAGTGCCCAACATGAATCTGTTGGTATATAGCGGAAAATTAGCTTCAATGTATTTTTGATGATAAAGGACCTATGACACCAATTAGTCAAAAACTGTTTTAGTCTATTTCCATAGTTATTAACACTTAATGAGAGCCTATGAGGTCCCAGGCTTCATGCTTTCCACAGATTATTAAATGGAATCCGTATTTTGTAAGGTGAACGTTATGCCCAATTAGACATGAAGAAAAAATGGAAGGTTAGAAATGTAAAGCTAGCTGTCTAAGGTCATGCATCTGGTAAAAAAATAGGGGTGGCTCTGTCTATGAGATCAGAATAAACAGCTTTCCATTTAATTCCCTCATGAGGAATATTTTTTTCATCTAGAGATAACCCTATTAGAATCCATATGCATTTATCAGTTAAATATCCCAAAATTTTTAGTATTTTTGATTAATTGATCAACTTTCCTGATTAAAATTGATATTAAATTTTAAGTATTTTACATTTTTGTTTTAAGAAAATTATTAAAATTTGATAATTTGCTTGAATAAAATAAGGTTCATATGATGATAGTTTTTATTTACATTTACTCCTTAAACAAATACGATTTAAAAGAAAATCTATTTCCTGGGGAAAAAAGAAATTTGACAACATGTATACCAAAAATACTTGATACTAAACCAAATCTAGTAATTTCATCATTAAAACCTGAATGTTAGCAGCCATTTTAAAAAGAAAAGCAACATACTCTAATGAAATGCTCCATGAAACTACTTCTGATTATCAGACTAGGTCAATATCCATATCCCTTTAGTGTAGTAAATTTTGCACATAAATACACCATTTGCTATTTAATCATTTTAAGCAAGATATATTTCAAGTCACTACCTATAACCTTGATTAATACATTAATGAGAGCTATGTAGAAATAGGCTTCAATGGGGAATGTTCAATAGAAACCAGTGCTCCCCTACCTTTTATTCTTTTATTCACTTATTAAACTATTGATTATTTTTTCATTCATTCATTATTTTCACTAAGCTAGTAGTAGATATATTTTAAGGTCAGACAAGTTAATGACAAGAAATCTTCAAAAACATATCGTCAGATGTACTTTACGTCATATCAATTATTTGGAGTTATTGAATATCTATTCATAAAATATAGTAAGTTAAATGAGTTAGACCAGAGACATTTTAATATTCAGATTATTGATATAAGGGGGGTGACAGAATCTGGGAATCACTCAAGCTGAATTTGTATTAAGTTTCATAGTCACACATATTTCCACAGCAATAGACTCTAGCATTACATGTACTTGAAATGATTGAGAGCATAGGTCTATCCTTAAAGAACAATGGACTTGTCAGACGTAACCATAGGAGTGCTTTTTGACTTCCACAATAACAGGAGGATTTCTTTTGTCAATGTGTGCATTATTCAATTTACAAACAGCATCACATTGGAGTACTCAGTGATTGATAGCTTTATACTTCTTGACATTGTTAAAACACAGATCCAACATCATAAGTCTAAGGGCTACCTGTAACAAATGTGACAAACAATAACATATTCATCACAATGTGCTGGTTTACACTCAGAAATGAGTAAAGGCAACTCATTGTTATACTTAAGTGAATAGCCACTTGACTCTGCGGAAATAGTTGTTAAACTGAAAAATTTAGTGCAATGGAATACTTTTTTTCAAGTCCTCAGAGAAGTGACTTAGAAATGGTTGTTTTGAGTAAGGAAAAACATGACAGCTGTTTAGTATTCTAAAGCACACATCAAATCCTAGCTGTAAATTTGGAGGAGGGAATAATAAATTGTATGTAATTTATTGAGTATAGAATGGGGCAAGAGCTTGGAAACAGAAAACAGTGAAACTGGGATTGGAAATTCTCTTCTATTTTATCTGAATGTCAGTGGCAGTATATTTGTGTTCATTTCCTGCTGATCCCATGATCAAACCACTTTTAGAATATTATACCACAATTTACATTTATATATTAATGCCTACATGAGACCACTAGAAAAAAATTCAGGAGTGACTAAAATTCTAAAGTAAAGGCACAATCTAAATTTCTTTATAGAAATGCTTATTTTCAAACAATCAAAGATTGATGTTAATATAAAAAGTGAGTAGTCATTAATAATGTAAAGTGATAAACAAAGCTCTGATTTTGAGGTCAAAATAAGCATGGGTTTGGATCATGATTCCTCCATTTCTTACACTCAAGTAACTCTATGTGACCCATTTTCTTAGGAAAAAAATATTTCATGAGATTATACTTAACATTAATCATGATTCTATGTAAAGTACTTTGTAATTAACTAATAATATTGACAGTTTAAAAATATCTTTGCCAAATACCCTTTTTTTTAATACTGGCTCTTTTTTCCCAACTAAATAAAGAAGTCCTCTGGAGTTCTGCACTTAGGTGAGGATGTAGTATGTGAATATTAGTTACTACTTGACTATTATTTTTAAGTAGAGGCCCAGTGCACGAAATCCATGAACTGGGGGAGGGGAGAACCCTCAGCCCGGCCTGCAACCTCTCGCAGTCTGGGACCCCTCAGTCCGGGGCTCTTGTAGTCCGGGACCTCTTGCTCCTTACTGCCTGCCTGCAGTGGAGGTGGAAGAGGCTCCTGCCACTGCCGCTTTGCTCGCCAGCTGTGAACCCGGCTTCTGGCTGAGTGGCGCTCCCCCTGTGGGAGCGCACAGACCAACAGGGGGCAGCTCCTGTGTTGAGCATCTGCCTCCTGGTGGTCAATGCACAGCATAGCAACCAGTCGTTCCCCGTTAGGTCGATTTGCATATTAGGGTTTTATTATATAGGATGTTCAATCTCCATGATATTATAAGAAATGTTAACCAGATTTCTTTCAAGAAAACATAGGCATTTGTATTTTATACTGGCCCTTGCTGTTTTACTAAATGAGTAATGACTTGTAGCTGGGTTTAGGCATCATTCCTACAATTCTTACTTACCTTATAATAGGCAAATAATTTATTAATCTATTAAACTCTTCATGTGCAATTTTGGGGCATAATATCAAACATATGGATAATTTATAAGTACACTGAATTTTATACAAAAATTATTTTTCCACTTGATCTATATTCTCAGTTTACCTACAAGAAAGCCCCCGTAATACTGTCAGCTGATTTATCAAGAGAAACTTTGCAGGCCAGAGGGAGAGGCAAGAAATATTCAAAGTGATGAATAGAAAGGACCTACAACCAAGATTACTCTACCCTGAAAAGCTATCATTTAGAATTGAAAGTTAAATAAAGAACTTCCCAGACAAGGAAAAGCTAAAGGAGTTCATCACCACCAAACCAGTATTATATAAAATGTTAAAGGGTCTTATTTAAGAAGAAGAAGAAGAAAACAAGATTTTTAATATGAACAATAAAATTGCAATAAATACATATCTATCAACAATTGAATCTACAAACAAAATTAAGCTGAACAGAAACAGACTCATAGTGACATAGACCCTTTTTGTTGGTTGCCATATGGGAGGAATTTAGAGGGTGGGCATAAAAGGTGAAGGGATTAAGAAGTATAAATTTGTTGTTACATAATAGTCATGGGAATTTAAAATACAGCATAGGGAATATAGTCACTAATATTCTAATAAGTAGGTGTGGTACTGGATGGGTGCAGGATTTATTGGGATGATCCCATATTAAGTTATGTAATGTCTTATCAGTGGAGTGTACAAAATAAAATATAATCCTATCTAATAAAAGAGAAAAATGGTAATTAGCCATAACTTCGCTACCCTTCCCATTGGCTAATCAGGGCGATATGCAAATTAACTGCCAGCCAAGATGGCGGCCGGCAGCCAGGCAACTGACCCGAACAGGAGGCTTGTTTGATCCAGTGATGGAGGAAGCCAACCTTCCCCTCCTGCTGCTGTTGGGCTCTGGGCTGCTCTCTAAGAAACATTATTACAAATATAGAAGCTAAACAAAACCCCAGAAACCTGCTTTCAGCAGGCCAGGATCTCAGAGCTGGAGTCGCAACAAAGTTTCAAATACAGAAGGTAAACAGAGCCAGAAACCTCCTTTCAGCAGCCGAGGTCTCACAGCTAAAGCCGGCTCTCAGCGCCACTGACAGCCATAGAAGGTAAATAAATCCAAGAACAAAAAAAAAAACGGAAAAAAGGAGGGGCTGGGAGCTTCAGTCACCCACCAGCCTGAAAACGGCCCTCAGCCCCTCATCCAAACTGGCTAAGCACCCCAGTGGGGACCCCCACCCTGAAGGGTGTGTGACCAGCTGCAAACAGCCATCATCCCCTCACCCAGACTGGCCAGGCACCCCAGTGGGGACCCCCACCCTGATTCAGGACACCCTTCAGGGCAAACCAGCCGGCCCCCACCCGTGCACCAGGCCTCTATCCTATATAGTAAAAGGGTAATATGCCTCCCAGCACTGGGATCGGTGGAGCAGCGAGGCCTCCTGGCCCCTGGAGCAGCGTGACAGGGGCCAGCGCCCAAACCTGTTGATCGCCCTGCGGCTCTGTGTGTGACAGGGGGTGGGGCCACAACCTCCCTATCCGCCCTGCTCTGTTCGTGACAGGAGAAGGTGCCCCAACCCCTGATCGACCCTGCTCTGTGCCTGATAGGGAGGAGCTCCCCAACCCCCTGATTGGCCCTGCTCTGTGTGTGACAGGGTGTGGCACCCCAAACCCCCCATGGGCCCTGCTCTGTGTGTGATGGGGTGGAGCCACAACCTCCCCATCGGCCCTGCCTTGAGTGTGACAGGGGGCGGCGCCCCAACCCCCCAATCGGCCCTACCCTGAGCATGACTGAGGGTGGCTTCACAACCTCCTGATCGGCCCTGCTCTGTGCGTGACAGGGGGAGCTCCCCAAACCCCTGATCGGCCCTGCTCTGTGTGTGACAGGGACGGAGCCCCAACCTCCCTGATGGGCACTGCTCTGTGCGTGACAGGGGGCAGTGCCCCAACCCCCTGATTGGCTGGTTCTGTATGTGATAGGGGTGGCACCACAACCCCCTGATCCACCCTGCTCTGTGCGTGACAGGGGGTGGCGCCACAACCTCCCCATCGACCCTGCCTTGAGTGTGACAGGGGGCGGTGCCCCAACCCCCCAATCGGCTCTACCCTGAGCGTGACTGAGGGTGGCATCTCAACCTCCTGATCCGCCCTGCTTGTGCATGACAGGGGGCGGTGCCCCAACTCCCCAATCGATCCTGCTTTGAGCCCGACCAGGAGCTGTGGGGCAGGCACCTAGGGACTGGGCCTGCCCTCTGCCACCCGGGAGCAGGCCTAAGCTAGCAGGTCGTTATCTCCCGAGGGGTCCCAGACTGTGAGAGGGCACAAGTGGGGCTGAGGGACACCACCCGCCCCCCCACCCCGCCAGTGCACAAATTTTTGTGCACCGGGGCTCTAGTCTATATATATAAAGCCTAAGCAACTGAACTACTGGTTGACATGCACTTACAGCCAGGGGGCAGATGCTCAATACAGGAGCTGCCCCCTGATGGTCAGTGTGTCCCCATAGCAGGAGTGCTTTCAGCTTACTTGCAGGTGCCATACACAGGGCTCATGGTTGGTGAGCACCATTGTGGCAGTACGAGCATCTCCCGATTGGGACTGACTGGGCACAAGCCTGTGGCAGGCGCAACAGGTCCAGGATGAGCAGGAGTGGCAGGCGGAGTTGGACTGCCAGTTCGGCCAGATCCCCACAGGCCACCCCGAGGAACCCCACTGGTGCACGAATCCATGCACTGGGCCTCTAGTAATAACAATAGTAATAAATTAAACATACAACTGCCATACAGGAAAGAAAAAATAATTAATTGATGTCAGGTAATGTAAACTGTCTGGCTAGTTCTGGTCTTCATTAAGAATGAATCCCTTCACATATCTCTGGTTAAAATGACTTGTTCTATTATAAAACATCTACCTTTATATCCTTATGTACAAAGTAACAAGTTTCTTTCTGAAGCCTATTTTGCCATTCATCATTCCGAACTCATATACAGATATTTCAACCTATAAATAATTTATTACACTAAACCTGATGGAACAGTCTTTGCAGGGGTGGACAAATTTTTTGACTCGAGGGCCACAATGGGTTCTTAAACTGGACCGGTGCTGGGGTCCAACCCCAGCGGGTCCAGGGGTCCCCAAAGGTGTGGATGGAGTCGGCGAAGAAGCAATGACACGGAGACAGTGTTCAGTTGATCAGCAGCCTAGCCAGGATCTCTAGCCAGGATCTCCAGCCAACTTCTGGTTTGGATCTCCAGCCAGGTTCTGTGTCCATGTTCTCTTGCTAGGTTCTCCAGGTTCTCCAGCCAGGTTCTGTAGCCATGTTCCCTCGCTAGGTTCTCCAGCCAGGTTCTGTCCAGGTTCTCCAGCCAGGTTCAGTCACCAAGTTCTAGTCAGGTTCTCTTGCCATGTTCTATAGTCAGGTTCAGTCCAGGACCTTTTGCCATGTTCTCTCGCTAGGTTCTGTCTCTAGGTTCTGTTGCCAGTTTCTGTCCAGGATCTTTTGCCATGTTCTCTCCAGCGAAGTTCTTCTGTCTCTAGGTTCTGTGTAGGTTCTGTCTTCTTGGTTCTGTCTTCTAAGTTCTGTGTTTTGCTGTCTTGTTACATCTGTATTTATACCAGTTGATTCAATCCTATCAATCTCTATTACAAAGGTTAGGGCATTTCTTATCTCCATTCCAGGGAGTAAAGATTATGTAGCTTAAGCATGATTGTTTGTAGTTAAAGTGATTAACTACCCGCCTGGCACTTAGTTAAGGAGTTTCATCCCCTCCCTGACTTCAGGGAAAAATCCCTACCTGGGGAAACAACCTTTCTCAGAGAGGTGACCTTGGTTAAAACACACAGCGCTAAGGGGAGCAAAACATATTAAGAACAGTATGCTATATACGCCAGGTCCCTTGAAACAGCAAGCATGGACCGGCTCCCGGAAAATTCCCCCTTTTTTATTTTTTAAAAGCAGGCATTAAAAAGAAAAACCCCAAATGCTCTCTTGTATCCATTTTAAGAGTAGGATTGGCGCTTTCCGCTATTACCTGAGTCCTGATCTATCACCCCAGGGAGAGCTTGCCAATCCTGCACTTTCCTGGGGTGGAAAGGCTGCAGTGGGGTTAAGGATAAGGCTCCTTGGGCCTACCACCTCCCATGCCTTTACATTTACCTTTCCTTCCTCAGAAAAGCATGGACATACTTCTTGTATAAAACGTTCTGTCTGACTGGGAGTAACCTTAATTCCTCTGCTAGCAAGCATATGTGTTAAAAGATCAATACAGAGTCTTTTTTCTTTAGACACAGTATGGCACATCTTCTTAATCTAAAGATCAATACAGAATCTTCTTTTTTGGACTCAATATGGCACATCTTCTCAATCTAAGAATCAATACAGAGTCTTCTTTCTTTGGACTCAGTATGGCACATCTTCTCAATCTAAGTTCTGTACTATCCACCTTCTTACCCTACTTATCCTCTATAGGGGGGTCTGTAGCACCCTGGTGGAGTCCTATCCGTCCTGAGTGTGGGAGTTCTCAATGGGGGGAGGCTTACCTAGGGGAATCCTGTTCCAGGAGTTCCCAAAGGTGTGGATGGAGTTGGCGAAGACTATCCACCTTCTTCCTACGGTGGAGTCCTATCCATCCCGAGTGTGGGGCTTTTACCTAGGGGTCCCTGTTCGGGCGCCAGATGCTGGGGTCCAACCCCAGCGGGTCCAGGGGTCCCCAAAGGTGTGGATGGAGTCGGCGAAGAAGGAATGACACGGAGACAGTGTTCAGTTGATCAGCAGCCTAGCCAGGATGTCTAGCCAGGATCTCCAGCCAAGTTCTGGTCTGGATCTCCAGAGAGGTTCTGCTGTTTATTGTCTTGTTACATCCATATTTATACCAGTTGATTTTAATCCTGTCAATTTCTATTACAAAGGTTAGGGCGTTTCTTATCTCCATTCCAGGGAGTAAAGATTATGTAGCTTAAGCATGATTGTAGTTAAAGTGATTAACTACCCGCCTGGCACTTAGTTAAGGAGTTTCATCCCCTCCCTGACTTCAGGGAAAAATCCCTACCTGGGGAAACAACCTTTCTCAGAGAGGTGACCTTGGTTAAAACACACAGCTCTAAGGGGAGCAAACATATTAAGAACAGTACGCTATATATGCCAGGTCCCTTGAAACATATGCTGTGCAGATGTTTCTTTCCTGCAGCGACTGTGTCAAGCAGCAAGGATGGACCGGCTTCCGGCAGACTGGAGGGCCGGAACAAAAGCATGGATGGAGTGTTTGTGTGAACTAATATAAATTCAAATTAAACATCATTACATAAAAGGGTATGGTCTTTTTTTTTTTTTTTAGTTTTATTCATTTCAAACGGGCCGGATCCGGCCCACGGGCCGTAGTTTGCCCACGGCTGCTTTAGAGTATAGCTGGTAGCTATATTAATTGCTATTTATACTAGTAGCTTAGACTAGTGGTTATTCCTTTGGCATTTTATACTCAGTATATATTTTAGTCCACAAAAAATTTAAATGTAGTTCCCTCAAGATTAGTCATTAAGGAAAATGTGCAGATAATATCACATGTTATTTGTTTGTTCATTTATACCACACTTTTTTTCCCCCAAATAGGTTTTATGTTACTAATACATCATCTGTAAATGTGAAGAGAAATAAATCCCATGTTTTTTTAAAATGAACAACAATGCATTTACCAGATTCTAGATTCTGGTTCTGAAATTAACAATGCTTGATTATTCATTTTAGAAATGGATACAATTTAATTCCTCAAAATATAATAATTGCAAGTAAAACAGAAGTAGAGGATAACTTTTAAGTCTGTTGGATTATCAGAGGCCAGAACATCATTTTGGAGTGCTGTATGTTTTCATCTAACAGATCTGAATTTTCTGCCTGGATTTTTAATTACAAGACAGGGCAATGTCGTTTCAAGACTGCATCATAAAGACACTCAAAGCACACTTAAGTAAGAGTTTCTTCTTGCTGCTTTTGAAGCAAGCTCTTTAGTTTCCATAACCTTTTGTATTTATTGCAGCAAATTCTGGTTTTTATTTAAGTTATTTTCAGGCGATTTCTGTTCTATACAACCCAATTTATTTCTGATAACATATTTATAAATCTGAAATGGAAAAAATTTTAAAATCAAAAGTTTTTAACTAATGTGGCAGCAAATTCTAGCAAAATATATGTTGATACAAACTAACAGGATACTTGTAGACTTCATTACTCCCCCTTGGAATGAACATTCTAATATTTTATTGAGAAATGGTAATGTATAGCTGCCTACACTCAAGTAGGGATATTATGTAATATGTAAAATTCTGAAATGCATCAACTTTTATATCTTATATGCTTAATTGAATAATTTGAGGACTTATTACATTTTTAGTTGTTTTTTTTTTTTAAATTCTTTGCCAAAATTGTTTTGTTTGAGGGACTACTTCCATTTTGGTATTTCTATTATTTATTTTAGAAATAAATTTCCAGATAATAACAACAATGAATAAATAGTTGAAACTGACAAAATGAAAAGTTCTAAAGCAATGGGTGACTTCAGTGTTTTGCTCCCTGAAGTGAAAATGAATAACCACTGCCAATGCACTTGCATTCTTAAGTTCCTTCTTCATTCCTGTTTCTCTGCTAATGGTTGGCTGATGCACTTCTACCCACTGGGGAGATGCCACTAATGCTGTTGCTGCAATTGCTGCTGCATGGCATAAAAAGACTACTTTAGGCTATTATGCCAGGTATAAAAGCCAGGCACAAGTTCAATCTGGACCCCTGAAGAGCCCTCTCCAAGGTCTTGTCAGCTGTAATCTCTCTGAAAGTTCCTGCTCATCAGGTCTAGTCTAGAATAAATAGAAAATCCCAATAGGTAGTCTGTTCAGGAAAATACAAAAATCAGTGGAATTAGATGGTTTTATGGCAATGCAATCAATGAATGAAGCAATTTTCCCAGTTTTATCTATTTCCTAAACATTTTATTTGGCTAGTGTATACGCACAGTCTCTGAAAGTCTTCAAATGACTAAGTCAGTGCTTATATATATCCTGCCACTGATTTTCTTATACTGTAGTTTTAAATTGTTGTCTTTAAATAGCTCAGGGCTTCTGAAGACAAGGGAAGCAAATTTCAGCCACTAAATCAATTCAGTAATAGATTAGTACAAATAAATATGAATTCAATGTGAACTACATATGTTTCCTACAATAAATAACATCGCTTACTTTGTTGCTATATCATAAACAGTTTTGCCTGTATTTGGACACATACTTATACTTGCCTATTTTGATATATATGACAAAGATCTTAAAATCTTCTCACAAGATATTTTATCTGAATCCATTTAATTTAGTTCTACAAAGATATACTTTGCAAGAAAAATTTATTTGAAAGGACATTAATAAATGTATTATTTATATTTACATAAATTTTATTTCTCATATTTTAGTGGCCCATAACAATATTATTAGTAGTATAATTATTAAGTAATAGTAGTTTAATAATATTGGACTGAAATATATAAGATAAAATCTATTTAAATGTAAATAATATATTATTTCTACAAGCTATTTGATGATTACATTTTTAAAACTATTTGTTTTAGGAGGTAGGAATATTCTCAAAGTGATAGGAAAGATACTACCAAGGTTCATATCTTCTAAGTATTTCTTTATTGTAATAAACAGTGAGGATAATGACTCTGAACATTTAACAACTTCATTGATTTTTTTCCTCAAAGAGTTAGTCCTTTTCCAAACAGGGGTATTAGGAAGGAGTCTTGTGACACTCTACATCAGGGATGGCGAACCTATGACACGCGTGTCAGAGGTGACACGCGAACTCATTTTTTTTGGTTGATTTTTCTTTGTTAAATGGCATTTCAATATATAACATAAATATCAAAAATATAAATCTTTGTTTTACTATGGTTGTAAATATCAAAAAATTTCTATATGTGACACGGCACCAGAGTTAAGTTAGGGTTTTTCAAAATGCTGACACGCCGAGCTCAAAAGGTTCGCCATCACTGCTCTAGATGTCCAAGGAGAAACGATGATGAATTCCCATAAAAAGTGACATCAAATCATAAAATAATCTCTGATAAACCTATACTTCTTATAGGTATCAATAAGAAATAGGATCTAGGAGGGGCTCGGTTTGTACCTTGAAGTTTCAATAGAAAAATTATTTCATTTAAGCTTTGTTGTGAGTACCTCGGTCTTCATTTTATTATTATTATTCATGCTTTTCACATAGCTTTTAATTATTTCTCTATTAAACATTTATTTCAATTTTTATTTAAATCAAGGGAATAATAATCTCACAATTCAGGATAATATTTACTTGGGAAGAGGAACTGAGAATCTACACATGAGGTACAGTTCAATTTTAATTTTGAAAACCTTTCGAGTAGGTGAAGAAAAAATATTGGAATGTCATTCTTTTAATATAAATAATCATTAAAAGCTGAAATCCCATATTTTAAAAAATAGCTGAACTTTTTATCATGCCATATAAACATGGTTTCATTAGCATTAGTTTTTCCAGTACATACACGGTGAAGCAACTGTCATTTGAATAAAACATATTTTCTTGACAGCATGAGTCACGTTATCTTTTATAGAATATAGTGTTCTAATCTGTGAGTACCCAAATGATATTTTCTGATGACAACTTATTTTCAGGCAGATGCGTCCACAATACAAAAATCAAATCTCTTTTTTGATAATTATATAGAACATACAAACACAGAGAGCGTACAACAATTTCCGGAAGAGAATAAAAGAGTTTTAATCTCAATTGTCACAGAAAACTGAAGAGCAAAGGTTTATTTGACTCACTAAAAATATTTAAATAAACACTAAACTTGTACTGGTATATGAGGCCTATGTTGTCACATTAAAGAGTTTTTATTAAGTTTGGGGATATTTCATGGTATAATTTGATTTGTTATTTTATGAATATATTTTTATAAAACATTATTAAAATAAAATATTTTTAATAATCTATGGAATTAAAGTATTTGTTTCATTTCTTAATATTTTATTTTCCAAATTTTGAACAATTTATTAAGACCTAGATGGTAATCTTCTGAATATATACCTAAAATTATGCTATAAAATCATTCATTTTTTTAAACTATAAAATTACATTTGTTATAGTGTGTATTGAAGATTTATTTAAAGAATGACTTTTTTCTTCTTTCGTTTATATAGACACCTACATTTTCTTTATTAAAATACCATCTTAACATGGTTCTCTATATGTACCTATGGAATTTTGGGTTAGCCATACCCAATATGACTAAATGTATAGTATTTATTTACTTTTTTAAGAATAGCTTATTGATATTTTCAGAGAGAGAGAGGAGGGGGGAGAGAGAGAGAGAGGGAGGGTAACATCAATAGGCTGCCTCCTGCACGTCTCCCACCAGGGTTTGAGCTCAAAACCCAGGCATGTGCCCTTGACTGGGAATCAAACTGGCAATCTCCTGGTGCATGGAACAATGCCCAACCAACTGAATCACACCTACCAGGGCTAGATGTGTAGTATTTAGAGCATAGATACCTCATTTTTAAAGAGTCTCAATTTTAGAGGAATGTGCATATGTCTGCCTATTGCTTCACTAAACTCCTTTAGTGAAGGAGTTTAAGGTATGCAGTAATATTTGCATCTGATTTATAAGAAACAAGAAAAGAGGTTTGTAATTCCCCTGAATCTTTCCACATAAGCATAACCGTTAATAAATTATTTAAAACACATTATAGAAAATGCATAACCACTAGTTTTTAAACTATATGTATTTTATTTTAATTTCAATATACTAAAAATTATTTCCCTAACAGAATTATATTGTCATTTAGTCATATCAAGTAAAGATAGTTACGTGTGTTTAGAAAAAAAATGCAAAATATGATATTTTCTAACCAAGAATAGATTTCATGAGATGGTAAGAAAAAGAGTTAGACAGGTACAGATAAGAAGCAAAACTGCTAAAGGCGTTATGCTTCAAGAAGACAGAGCAGCGATCTTGATGGAGACTATCCATGAATTTTAAAGGAAGTGAACAAAATCCAGTGAACCTTTAACTGACATTTTTTAAAGTTCACTAGACTTGGGAGAGATTCTAGAGGATTTGAAAGCAGCAAACATGACTATGTTATTTCAAAAGGGTCAAGACAGAAGCAAAAAGAAAAATATTATGGGAGCAGCAAGTTGAGAAAAGTCTTTCTAACTGAAGCTGCATGCTGAGAGAACATTAGAAAAACATTCTTTCGATTTAAAGTAATCAGCATACGTACATTATTTAGTTAATGTACTTAAGTAGTATAAACAGCACACATAAAATATGCAGGTTTTTATTTGAAGTGAAAGTTGATATTGAAATCAACCTTGAATAGTCACAAAGCCAGAAGAAAAGAGAAATAAAATGTTATAGTTTTTTGTAATGTTTTGAGAAGGTCAGGAAAATAAGTAAAAGGACATGCCTTAAACTTAGAAAAATACTGATTTAGTATAGCATCTAATCTATGGCTAGCTAAATGGCAAGGTACAAAAATCCACTCAAATGGGTTTACCTAAAGGAAGATATATGATAACAAGAAGCCTAGTGGATGAAATTCGTGCATGGGTAGGGTCCCTAGGCCTGGCTGATGATCGGGGCCAGCTGGGGCCTTCCTTCCACTGGCTGCCAGCTGCCTGCTGCCAGCGTGGGCCTGCCTTCATTCCACACTGCCCTCTGGTGGTCAGTGCACGTCATAGCGAGCGGTTGAACTCCCGGTAGGTCAACTCCCAAGGGGACAATTTGCACATTAGTCTTTTATTATATAGGATTCCTAGAAAGATCACATGGGACCTATATTTAAGAAAATCTTTCCATGAGGATATGTCCATATACACTGTGTTCTTGAGAGAGTAAAGCTCTGTCTATGTATTGTACTAAAACAATTGCTACAGCTATTATTGATTCTTATTCTGCTTTTGATGATTTTTTAAATTAAATCTTTATTGTTCAGATTATTACAGTTGTTTCTCTTTTTTCCCCCCATAGCTCCCCTCCACCTGGTTCCCACCCCACCCTCTGCTCTTACCCCCGCCCCCCACCCGACTGTCCTCATCCATAGGTGTATGATTTTTGTCCAGTCTCTTCCCGCATTACCCACACCCCCCCCCCCGAGAATAGTCAGTCCACTCCCTTTCTATCCCCCTGATTCTATTATAGTCACCAGTTTATTCTGTTCATCAGATTATTTATTCACTTGATTTTCAGATTCACTTGTTGATAGATGTGTATTTGTTGTTCATAATTTGTATCTTTACCTTTTTCTTCTTCTTTCTCTTCTTAAAGGATACCTTTCAGCATTTCATATAATACTGGTTTGGTGGTGATGAACTCTTTTAGCTTTTTATCTGTGAAGCTCTTTATCTGACCTTCAATTCTGAATGATAGCGTTGCTGGGTAAAGTAATCTTGGTTGTAGGTCCTTGGTATTCATCACTTTGAATATTTCTTGCCACTCCCTTCTGGCCTGCAAAGTTTCTGTTGAGAAATCAGCTGACAGTTGTATGGGTACTCCCTTGTAGGTAACTGACTGTTTTTCTATTGCTGCTTTTAAGATTCTCTCTTTGTCTTTTGCTCTTGGCATTTTAATTATGATGTGTCTTGGTGTGGTCCTCTTTGGATTCCTTTTGTTTGGGGTTCTCTGCGCTTCCTGGACTTGGAAGTCTATTTCTTTCACCAGGTAGGGGAAGTTTTCTGTCATTATTTATTCAAATAGGTTTTCAATATCTTGCTCTCTCTCTTCTTCCAGCACTCCTATAATTCAGATGTTGGTACGCTTGAAGTTGTCCCTGAGGCACCTTACACTATCTTCATATTTTTGGATTCTTTTTTCTTTTTGCTTTTCCGGCTGGGTGTTTTTTGCTTCTTCATATTTCAAATCGTTGACTTGATTCTTGTGATACTCTGGTCTGCTGTTGGGAGTCTGTATAATATTCTTTATTTCAGTCAGTGTATGCTTAATTTCTAGTTGGTCCTTTTTCATAACCTCTAGGGTCTCACTAGATTTCTTGAGGGTCTCACTAAGTTTATCGGTGGTCTCACTAGACTTATTGAGGGTCTTACTAAATTTACTGGCAGTTTCTAGAAAATTCTTGAAAAACCTTATAAGTGTGGTTTTGAACTCTATATCCAGTAGTTTTCTTTCCTCCATTTCTGTTATTTGTGACCTGTTTCTTTGTCTCTGCATTTTGGCTGCTTCCCCAGAACTGGAGTTCAGAGCAGTCGGAAGCTTGAGACTCCCTCCCAATTGGAAAAGACAACTGTGTCCTCAGTTTCCAGCCCATTCCATGTGTGCCGGGTCCTCAGCTGCCAGCCCTTTCCACATGCGCCACATCCTCAGCTGCCAGCCCTTTCCACGCGCCACCGTACCTCTGCACTTTACTTCTGCACCTCCTCTGAGTCTCAATGTGCTTTTCTCTTTCCTTCTAGTTGTAGAATTTCCACTCAGCGAGCCTTCCTGTGGTTCTGGATGATGTTTGTTTTGTCTTTTAGTTGTATTTTTGAAGTGGTTGTGCGAGGCAGCAATTTCCAGTGTTTACCTATGCCGCCATCTTGGTTTCTCCCTGCTTTTGATTTAAAAAAAATATATATATTTTATTGATTTTTTTTTTTTACAGAGAATAAGGGAGAGGGCTAGAGAGTTAGAATCATCAATGAGAGAGAAACATCAATCAGCTGCCTCCTGCACACCCCCTGCTGGGGATGTGTCTGCAAACAAGGTACATGCCCTTAACTGGAATTGAACCTGGGACCCTTTAGTCTGCAGGCCAACACTCTATCCACTGAGCCAAACAAGCCACTGCTTTTGATTTTTATCCAATAAGTAATGAGTAACCATTGACAAATCTATAGAAAGGTGATGACTATCATGCTTAGATGTGTATTTTAGAAACATTTCTCTGTTATTAATGTTAACGTTATCCTAACATTGACACAGTAGATGTTTTAGATGGGTAAAACAAATAAAATAGTTATAAGCTTTGCAATATTTTAGTTGAAATATTACTGGGCCTTAAGAAAGAAATAGGCAGCTTGGCTGGCAAGGAGGCATTGGGCATAAGATCTGTGGAATGAACAGGACTCGGCAGTTAATGTGATGTAGAGGCAGAAGAGCAGCGATGTTCCTCATATTTCTGGTGTACGTGACTTAGGGGTAAAAGTGCAAATCTCTAGTATCACAGACATTGAATCAGTAGAATGTGTAGGGTGTGGCTAGCCTGGGAGGGAGGTTAGGGGATGGCAGCCATCAGACACTTTTTTTCAAACAATAGAGACTGACACTTTTAGACAGAAAAATTAAATTATTGAAATGGTATTAAGTTGGTTACAATATCAATGAGGTCTACAGAATTAGGAAGCTTCGAGAACTGGCAGAAGCCTTGGAATGCCAGGCAGTGAGGCTTCTTACACATGTGAGTACGTCAGTCATCACCTTGCTACAGATTTGTCAATGGTTACCCATGGCTTACTGGATAACAATTAATGATAAAAACCACTGTGGCATGCCTGCTTGAGGCCTATTGGCATAGACACCCCTCTTGCACCACTAACAATTTTCACTATTTTTCTGAATTTTCCTATTTCTGATTGATTCAAGTCTCAGAATTAAAAGTTAAGTAACTAGGCCAGCGGTTCTCAACCTGTGGGTCCTGGCCCCTTTGGGGGTCAAATGGCCCTTTCACAGGGGTCACCTAAGACCATCGGAGAACACATATATAATTACATATTGTTTTTGTGATTAATCACTATGCTTTAATTATGTTCAATTTGTAACAATGAAAATACATCCTGCATATCAGATATTTACATTATGATTCATAACAGTAGCAAAATTACAGTTATGAAGTAGCAACGAAAATAATTTTATGGTTGGGGGTCACCACAACATGAGGAACTGTATTAAAGGGTCGTGGCATTAGGAAGGTTGAGAACCACTGAACTAGACAAACCTATATCACAGATCTAGTTTGGCATCAAGGGAGAGGTTTTTTACTTTCTTTGTAAAAGAGAAAGGCCTTCCTGGCCACCCAAAAAACAAACAAACAAAAAAACATCTGGGTATTCTGCTCTAACAAAAAGTGTTTTCAGATAATAGTTGGCTGAAAAATAAAATAATAAATAAAATGACAAATGTGCTCTATGGAGAGTAAATGAGGTGAGAAACTTGCGACTTTGGAGCCTCAAATAGAGATTCGGGGTTTTGGTCTTCAGCACCCCGTGTAAAGCTGTAGCAATAGCTCTGATCACTGAGGAAGGAAATCTGAATTAAGAAAAGGAAAGATTGCTGAATATTAAGGACCAGTAATATTCAAACATAGAAAAAGCCACCGTGGTCCATAAAGCAGAATGAGAATAGGGAACGGGGCAGGAGAACTGAGAATGAGTCATGTTCACATAATTTAAAAAAAATCAGTTTCAGAGGAGGGATTAGGCAACCACTTCAAAGCTACTACAGGGGACTAGCACTGCAGCCAGTCACTGAAGTTGATATTAATTCAGTGGGAGTTTGGAATAGAGCTAATAATTACTAAAATAATGAAGTAGTGGAAAATGATGAATTGAAGTCAGCATGGAAAATGTGTTTTTCGTTTTACAGTTAGAGAAAGGAGAGAAGAATGGTGAATAGAAAGAGATTTTGTTGTGTTCTTAGTCCTTTGAGTATTTATTTGAGAGTAACATTAATGTGGTGATGGGATAAGAGGAAAGGCGTTGAAGTTGGGTGAAGAGATATTGGAAAGAGACCACTTACAAGTGACACTTGAAAATGAAAGATTGTAAACCTCATGTCATGTTATCCCTTTGTGATTTCTTCCCTCAACTTGAAATATTTCAAAGGAAAAAAAGAGAAGAAGAAGCAAGGAAGGAAGGGAACAATATAAAAAAATGCAAAAAAAAAAGAGAAAAAAATAAAGAAGAAATTTATAAACTAAATCACAGCAGAGGAGCACAGACAGAAAGCATAATATATTCTGCACTGCTACCTACATTTATTCTGCAAAAGACAAGTACTTTTTTTCATACTGGTTAAATATCTATAATAATAAAGGGGTAAAAAAAAAAAAAGAAAAAAAAATAATAAAGGGGTAATATGTTTTGTTGTTTTTTTTATAAAAGGGTAATATGTTAATTAGACCGGACATCTTCCGGACGTCATTCCTGACATCCTGATGAAGTCGGGGCCGAAGGGAAGCCAGCCTGGGTCCCAGATGCCTGCAAGTGGCCTGGGGAAAGCCAGTCGGGGTCCCAGGTGCCTGAGGGCAGTCTGGGGGAAGCCAGCCAGGGTCCTGGGGTCCTGCGGGTGGCCAGGGGGAAGCCAGTCCAGGTCCCAGGTGCCTGCCAGCAGCCAGAGGAGGGAAGCCTGGGTCCTGGGTGCCGGAGGGAAGCCGGGTACTGGCCACCAGGGGAAGGAAGGCCTACTCTTGCACAAATTTTCATGCATCAGGCTCTAGTTTTGTAGTAATACCTTTAGATAAGGTATGCAAGTGATGTCTTCTCAGGCAGAATTTTCTATATAAAGCATAGGTAGTTAGGGCCTCAGTTATGTATGAGCATCTAATAGGCCAATTAGTCCTTCAGGGAAGCTGGTTTTATTGTTCCATTCTTTCCTCTGTAGTGTTTCCAATTTTAATGTGAATCCCTATTTTAAAAACCTGCTTTGTACTTTGATTAACTCCATTTGAAAATTAAGGAAATTTTGAATCTAATTTATTTATATACTAGAGTCCTGTGGCACAAAATTCGTGCACAGGGGGGTGGCCCTCAGCCCAGCTTGCACCCTCTCCAATCTGGGACCCCTGGTGTCTGATTTCTAGTTTCCTGCCCTCCCCTGAAGGCCTGGTCCCCCCCAACTGCCCTCCCCTTCAGGCCTGGTCCCCCCCAACAGTCCTCCACTGCAGGTCTGGTCACCCCCAACTGTCCTCCCCTGCAGGCCTGGTCACCCCCAACTGCCCTCCCCTGCAGGCCTGGTTGCCCCTAACTGTCCTCCCCTGATGGCCATCTTGTGGCGGCCATCATGTGTCCACATGGGGTGGCCTTCTTTGACCACATGGGGTGGCCATCTTGTGTGTTGGAGTGATGGTCAATTTGCATATTACCTCTTTATTATATAGGATATAACAGTTTCTCTTTCTCTCTCTCTCTCTCTCTCTCTCTCTCTCTCTCTCTCTCTCTCTCTCTCTTCTCATGCTCACTCAGAGGCTAACTCTAATAAGGTCAGTATAGATGATCTCTGACAAAAACCTCCTTAACTAACCTTTACTCAGGCTCCTCTGAACCCTCTTCTTGATTAGGCCTCATTCTTGCCAAGCTATGCAGGTCTAGGGCAGCCCAGTCTTAGAAAGAGTCTTGCTAAATCAGTTTAGACGAGGGGTGGGCAAACTTTTTGACTCGAGGGCCACAATGGGTTCTTAAACTGGACCGGAGGGCCGGAACAAAAGCATGGATGGAGTGTTTGTGTGAACTAATATAAATTCAAAGTAAACATCAATACATAAAAGGGTACGGTCTTTTTTTTTTTTTTTTTAGTTTTATTCATTTCAAACGGGCCAGATCTGGCCCACGGGCCGTAGTTTGCCCACGGCTGGTTTAGACCGTGGTTCTTAACCTTGGCTGCACATTAGAATCACCTGGGAATCTTTTTAAAATCCTTATTTCTGGGCCTCATTCTCTGGAAATTCTGTTTCTTTGTTATGGGGTGGGGCCACAACGTTAGTAACAAAGAAACAGAATTTCTGGACGATGAGGCCCGGAAATCAGGATTTTAAAAAGATTCCCAGGTGATTCTAATGTGCAGCCAAGGTTGAGATAAACTGGTTGAGAGACAATCTCTCACCACTGACATCTGGTCATAATTAAGGGCTAATGAAATTCCTCATCTTCCACCATCTGCCCAGGTGTTATCTGGTCCCCCTGGCCAGCCTTCACCAAGAATTCTATTTGGTCAGTCTAACAAGAATTCCCTACTTCTTGATATCACCTCTTAGTAATTTTGCATCCATCCACACCCCTGCCCCCCCCCCCACCCCCCCCCCCCCCCCACAAACCTGATTCTTAACTATAAATCCCCATGTTTCTTTGTTATATTCTGAATTGAACCCAGTTCTATACTAAGGTCTCTTTTCCACTATTGCAATAAATCCTAAATAAAATCTGTTTTTACCTCTTTATTGTACAGCTCTGGTTTTCTTTAACACCTGTTTCTAATCTAATCTAAAGTGAAGTTCATTTATATACTCTACATATGCTCATATCTGCTTATTGCATTACTAATAAAATTCTTTTAAGTATAACTTGACATTTTCCAATGTTCAATTAATAACTGTATTGTTCAATAATTTTTCTTTATATTATAAATTTGTTTCCAAAATATTTATGCCCTTCCATAGTCTTTTTATTTGCAATGACTTCTATTCCTTTTATTGAAAATTTTATATATTAATTTTGACCTTAGATATTTTTAGCTTTGGTAAAATTTGAAAACAAAAGTTATGATTGCTTATAGTTCATAAAATTATAGTCATTAATGTCTATATTTTATTCCTATATTAAGAATAGCTCTGTTTCAAAAAGTGTATTTTCAATTGATAAAGAAACTAAAAACTACTATACATATAGACTAATGTATAGTAGCTTTTAGAAAACTTCCTTAATTGTCCTAAAATTATAGTAGTGTTATTCTTCTCAATACATTTTATATATTATCATTCTTTATATTCCACAGTTTAAAATGTCTTACAATATATCCATTACTTATTTGAAATAGAATGCAGAAACATGTGTGGGATTTTTACCTTCTTCTGGAGGGGCATTATTACTGGGTGATATCCAAACCTATAACATGAAAACTACAATCCTATATAATAAAAGCCTAATATGCAAATCGACCGAATGGCGAAAGGACCTGTGGAGCGACTATGATGCACACTGACCACTAGGGGGCAGATGCTTCATGCAGGAGCTGCCTTTAGCCCACATGCCCCAGACCAGCCAACGTGGGTGGCCCCCAATCGCCCCACTGGTCACCCTGTAGGGGGAGGTGACCGGTGGTGGTGGTGTTAGGGTGATTGCGGGTGGGGGCCAGCTAGCAAGCGAGCCAGCACTGGCCCCAGATCACCCCGCCAGAGCGAGAGGCACCAGGCTGGCCAAGGCAGGTACTGGGGGGGTCCTCCCTATCATCTTGCTGGTCGCTCAAGAGATCAGCCCTGATTGCCAGCCAGGCCTAGGGACCCTACCCATGCACAAATTTTGTGCATGGGGCCTCTAGTAGTAAATAATATACAATACTTATCCTCTTTGTCAAATCTTTCCTTTTCCAATGCCATCTGATAGACATTAAAGTAGTAAATGAATTATAAGGAATCTGTTACTTGTCTTAGTAAGTTACTTCATAAAAAATTTGTTGCCATAGAATATAAAGAATTCATGTATTCTTCTGACTATTTTGCCTGCTTTGTATTCTAGAAAAATACCCAGATTGATCTTCTATCTTCTATTCCCGATCATTCTTTGTATGTTTCTTGTGTCTGTATCTTTCCATGAGTCAAAGGAATTCTATTCTGTTTCTATTTAGACCAATGCTGCTGCCCTCTTTAAGATCTGGTTCATTTCACCCAAATGACTACTGGAGTTAAAAAAGAATTGCCAATTTAGTAATCTTCTACTCTGCCCACCGCCTGCCAGTTTCCCCCAGGTCAGCCTTTGATTGGATGAGAAATTTATGCATTTTTGCACAAGTCTCATCAGAATGCATGCAGGAAAACGCCACTGCACAATGGAGATGACTGCAAAAGCCCCAGAGTTTATGTAAATAAGGGGGTGTTCGAGGCAGCCAATTTGAGCCTCAAAAAGCTTGATTTGAGTGTGCCCAGGAATAGCTATAGAAAAACACCACTGGTTTGCATTTGAGCAGATGAATTCTCCATACTGATTTTTGCATCAAGGGAAGTGAGTTCAGTTCCTTAAAGAAATACAAAAGCATTAAAGAAAGTGCTTCCCCCCCCTAACATACAACCAAAGACTGCCAGCTAATTAAATTAATTCACATTTTAAAGGGCTTTATCATTACATATTTAAAAAATGAATGTATGTACTTTGTCAGGAATAAATTCAAACATCATTAAAGTCACTCAAAAGAATGTCCTTCTTATCCACTCCTGCCACTGACATACTGTAGTCAATCAATTGTATTCTATGTTAATATGGCCAATCTCAATTTTGTTTTTCTTTTTACAACAAATATTAATAAATTAGAAATAGTGATTTTCTCTGTTTTTATTTTGCATCAACCAGAATCAACAAAAAATGCACATATTTCAAAGGGGTTTTGACAGTTGTCCCCAAACTTCCATGTTATTCTAAATTATTTGGTACTTTCAATATGATTATTATTTTTTTAATAGCATAAAAACATTTCTTTGTTAGTGTTTCCTAAAAATTTCTTTTTGCCACCTAGAGGATTGTTCCTACTTGAGGATATATGACTCATCATAACTGCAGCTGTGTAAAAAGATTGTTGCGAATTGGCTTTCTCCTTTGCCTTTCATGCCAATAATGCTAAACAGCCTGTGGTATATTGAAAAATGGCACCCATACCCAAAGAGATGTCTTTGTACCAACGACCTCTGGAACTTGTAAATGTGGCCTCATTTGGCAAAATGATATTTGCAGGTATGATTGAGTTAAATAGCTAGAGATGAGGGGATCATTCTAGATTATCAGAGTGGGCCCTAGATGCCATCATAGTGCCTTTATAAGAGAATCCAAGGGGGATCAGACATACAGAGAGCAGGAGGTGCTGTGAAGAAAAGGTACAGGTGGGAGTGACGAGGCTGCCAGCCAGGAGTTGCTGGCAGCCACCAGAAGAATGGAATGGATTCTCTCTTAGAACCTCAGAGATAGCACAGCCCTTTGGACATCTTGGCCTTGAATCCTGGCATCTACAACTGTAAGAGAATAATTTCTGTCATTGTAAGTCACCAAGATGTTGGTCATTTGCTACAGCTGCCCTGGGAAACTCAGCCTCCTTCCCAGGCTGTCTCCTCTCTCAAAGATGTGTACATTTCTCTCCTTATGTCTCACAATCTTCTGAGTGTTGAGTGCCCAGCTTGGTCCTGTTCAGATGTATTGACAAGGTAAAATGTTTTCAGTCTTTATTTTCCCTTCCATGAAGAAGTCTGAGACTAAAATCTGAAACTCAAAGTTTATCTGCTGGAGTAGGGAATAAAGTGCCTAAAATAAAGTTCTTGTTCTAAAGTTATTCAGAGGTGACAATTTTAGGAACAGGATTTTGCATGTCAGACTATTTAATCATCATCTTTATCTGAATTGAATTTGGGGGGGGGGGGAATTGCCAACTAACAATATGTGTATTTACTATCTTTACTCTGCACAGTGTGTATTTCCTACATTATCTTATAAGTTGGAATGACTAGTTCAATGCAGCTTTAGACATTGTTGTATCTTCTGAACAATTACTATATGACATATTTGATCATAAATAAATAAAATGTTATCATTTCAAAATAAAATGTTGAAGTTGGATATTTATAATAAAGTGTTATGATAATTCCTGTAGGTATTATTATTCTACATAGGTAAAGCAAGCTGTTTTTTCAAAGTTCCACTAGTAATCTAGCTTGTTGGTTTAAGCTGGAAAAAAAAAATAAAACAGACAAAAAGTCCAGTTCAAAAGAGAGTCTCAGGTATGTGGCAAACATTATTTTATGTGCCACACAAATTGTGTATTATAATGGTAAAGCGAACTTTTAAGGAACCAATGCCCAGAGCTGAGAGAGAGAGAGAGAGAGAGAGAGAGAGAGAGAGAGAGAGAGCTCCTAGACCTACAGCAAGTCAGCATATTGATATATCTGAGGGCCCTGAAGTTGTTAGTACTCGATTCAAGGCAGAAGTGGAATTTCTCCACTCTTCATCTTCAAGCAAAGACGAATGGGCTTTCATAATGGACCTTGCTCTGACAATGGGAATAAATGACTGTGATACCTGAGCACTTTCAAGGAGACCCAGAGATTCAATATGCAAAGTCTTTCATTTTATCACTGCAAGTGCAACCTTGGATTATTACTGACAGCCAAGATGAAGTTAAAGTAAAGGTCAGGCAGACTATTGACAATAATAAATTTTAAGATTTGGTATCTTTTTGCTGAGGCTTTCTCCAAGTCATTTATTAAAAAAATAAAAGATAAAGAAAAGGAAAAAAAAGAAATAAGCACTTTGCCTTAGTGCAATTGAAAACAATATATGCATTTTACAGATTATTTATGAACAAATATCAAAAAACTCGTTTTTAAAATTTTTTAATAAAACTGTTCTCTGAATTCCTAAGTAAGGATATCAAATCCTATAAACACTGGTAGTATAATGTATCTAAAATTAATATATCTCTGCATTTTTATGAAGGTTGACAATATATAGTAGGAAGTTTATTTTTCATTATATATGCCTGAGGTTAATAGGTCCTCCAATATTTTGACTAGTTGTTTATTTTAATTATGTATTAAATATTTACTGCCTCAAAAACAAAAGGAAATAGCTTTTAAATTCACTGTTAAATTGTTGTTAAAGTGTTCACAGTTAAACTGTATGGAAAATTAGAAAAGGATTTATTTTATTTTTTATCAAATCTTGTCTTTTTAGTGTAGCAATATACTTCTATCAAGAAAATTATCTATTTCTAAAATTATAATTCAAGATAACTTTATTTTAGGACTTAACTGTTATAGTGATGAGCTTTCTTCCTCATTTGAAATGCTCTTTGATTTTCAATTTTATTTTACCAGTCTCTATATTCTTCATTCTAAGAATGCATATATTTTATAATTTGTTGTAATTTAGGAAAAAGCAGTTTGGTTTAAGGCTTAACTGTTTGTTTGTTTGAAAGAATATCTTGGGGAAACTAAAACTTTCTGATTATATAAGCAATGAATATAGCATGTGGAAACACTTGATTGAAAATCCAAAATCCCTCCCCTAAAAAAAAAATACCACAAAAACCAAAACATCTACCGCTTTTTGGAAATCATAGACATAAAAATTAGAGATTAATAACCAACATAAAAAAATAATTAAAAACAGGCACCCTCAGTTCAGCCAGGGCTTTTCTGCTTGCATTAGTTGCCCTAATGCACAATTTTTGGCTGCACCAGGGGAAATTGTCAGAACAACATACTATTCATAAGCTCTGCATTGTGATCGTGAAAATCCTGTAACAGGACAAGGACCTGGGGAGCTTCAGCCACCTCATTACTGGATTTATCATATTCCTTCAGCACAATCACAATTAAAGACATATAGAAAAAAATTCCAAGAAGATGCCCACTCCTAGCAGGTACAGGGATTAATAATAATAATCTCTGCTCCCAATTCTGGCAAAGACCTTTGATAGGAGGGGTGGCTCGAATGCATCTTCACTGTGGAGGTTACAAGGACACAGAGCATCTGGCTAATGTTCTCTGGGAGTGTGCACATTTTGTTAAAATGTACATGTTAACGATTCATTGCCATTTAGGATTAGATAGTGACAGAATATAGTTTAATATCTCACTGTAATTTAACAAACATACATTTATCACCTAACAGGGTGTCTGGCACAGTGTCATTTACTTTGAGTGACATAAGATGTGGAACAAATGGGCTGCACTGTGATAACTGAAATATATATACCTGCCTAGATCTCTTTAGGTTTACAGATATTATGAATATAAGCCTATTACATGATTGTTTATAAAAGCAAGTTATGGCATCAGAAGTTGAGAAATGTTCTGTGTTAATAATTATGCTTAATATTAAAAAGCAGAAAAGTTGTACTAGTATCAAATCTTTTTGTTAAAAACTATATAACAGAGTATGGTGCCTGGTATTGAATAGAATAAATGTTACATACTTCTATTGCAAGTTGATTGCATATAATTTGGTGACTCTATACAAAAAAGACCATAAATATAGAAAAACAATACAGACAGTAAATAATTATTTTAATAATAATAATAATAAACCTGTGTTGAGTACTTCTCATATACCAGAACAGTCAGCTCTCATATGTATTAAATTATTTAATCATCTCCATAACCTATACACTAAGTGATTATTAATTTCTATTTTAAACAAGAAGATATGGAGGCACAAAAGTAAACTTGGCCAAATTTACAGAGCTATGCGGGGCAGAGCCAGGTTACATAGCATGGCGACTTGAATTCTGGGCTATGGCACTTGGGTTTACCTGGCACAGCTATTGAAATGCCTTGGAGTTTAGAAATTTAGCTCTTCAATACAGTGCTGCTTCGTCAATTAAGGCATGGTATTTTAGTTGAAAAATTGACATTTCAAAGTGACTGATGAGTGGAATGTTGATGGTGCTGTTGAGTGCATACAGAGTGGCACTGAAGCTGAGACAAAGTTTGGAGCCAGATGCTAAGGCATCTTTGCATCTTTACTTCTTCTCTCCGTAATATTGGTTAAACCAGCCGCCATGAGCATCGGTTTCCTCATTTACACCATGGGGAGGGGTAATACCTCCTTATAAGCTCATCATGAGGATTGAATTGTAACCAGTGTCTGTTGACTAACCCTTCTGTAAATGGAGTAGTTAGTTTTATAAATATTAAAAATTGCAGATTAATGTTGATGTAATTTATTATTTAGCACAATATACAAGCATCTATTCTAAAATACTAGTACAGTGCATGGGACTGCAAATCTAAACATTTTAGCATTAGAATCCATATTTTATGTTGCTATAAAAATTCTCTGCATGACTGTACTTTTCATTTAAAGGAGTACTGTCCCTATTTAAGGGCTGACACTTTCTTTAAATTATATACATGACATAAGTAAGGCTCACAGTGTTTCAGCCACCAAATCTATGTGTATCAAGCTCTTGTGAACCAACAGGAAACATTTTTTCCTGATGAAAATACTGCTTGAACATTTAACTAGGAGAAATAATATACTGGCATGCACACACACACACACACACACACACACAACTACCCTCAGGATTATACCTTTGAATAATAACTAATACAAAAATATTCCCCAGGCATATTTGGATTTTTATATAAAGTGCAATACATTGAAAATTTGAAAATTTGCATATTTGAAAATTATTTTTATAATTTATATGCTCTTTGAAAAAGGGAAGCTGATATTGAAATCTCAGGAACTCCTTCAAATGTTTTTTATTTATAAAATGACCACTGCAATTGACACTTTTACTTCAAATTAGTAGATGAAAATTGCTATAACATACCAGTCGATGGCAGATCACACCTGCTACTGTGTAACTGTCACGACACATATTTTTTTATTCAATAATTGCCTACTTGAAAGGAGTTTTCAATGTGAGGAAATCATTTTCAAGTTCCTTGGAAATGCAGAAGGCAATTATGTTGCTCTATGCACTGCTGCATTTCTGGAGATGAAAATTTTTGTTCATTAATGCTCCTAGCACCTGGGTCTTTTGTTCAGTAATTCTCTTAGCACAGTTTTCCCAAACAAGGCAATGGTTTAATCACTTTTAACAGGTTATGGAAGACATTATTGTTTTCAGATGTCACTAATGTTGGGAATAAATACATTCTAAATTATTGATTTAAAGATGGAGGAGACTGACAGCTATCAGAGAGGAATGGGTAAGGGGGACTGGATGAAAGAAGGTGAACGGATTAGCCAAGGAACACATTTGCATAACCTATAGACACAGACAGCAGTGTGATGGTTAGAGGAAAGGGAGGTGAGGGGCGGGAGGAATGGGAACATCTGTAATACTGTAAACAATGAAAATAAAGTAAAAAAAAAAAAGATGTGATGCAGGGCATATATTTCCTAATTCCAAGAAAATTAACCAGAAAAGAAATGGCTTTGGGAAGCAGGTCCAGCATTCCCTTCCTGGTTACACAATCCATATTGAGAACACAAAATGCTTCCGGATTCCTATATTTATAGTTCAACCTAAAAGATAAGGTTATGTTGTACCAGGACTTGCTCAATCTTTAGATGTTAATGCTTCATGCCTCCATTAACAGGAATAAGTCTTGTTTATTAACACTTAGTCATTGGTTGGTGGGCTGATACGTTTGCTTTCCTGTGTTATTTTATTGTTTGTGTTGTTGTTCTCATAGCATCTTATATAGAGGCCCGGTGCATGAAATTCATACACTTGGGGGGTAGGGTCCCTCAGCTCAGCCTGCACCCTCTCACAGTCCAGGAGCCCTAGGGGGATGTCCAACTGACGTCTTAGGCCCACTCCCCCTGGACATCCCCAGCCCTGCCACAGAGGTGGGAGAGGCTCCCTCCACCGCTGTTGTGCTTGCCAGCTGTGAGCCCAGCTTCTGGCTGAGAGGCACTCCCTCTATGGGAGTGCACTGACAACCAGGGGGCAGATCCAGAGTTGAGTGTCTGCCCCCTGGTCGTCAGTGTGCATCATAGCCACTGGTCGTTCTGCCATTCGGTCGATTTGCATATTAGCCTTTCATTATTTCAGATAGATCCAATAACAATTTTATTCAGGTAATTGAAATAAGATATAACTTTGTCTTTATATGTGTTGATATGTCTCACTACAGATATATTCTATCCTGTACTGAAGTCTATGTTAACTGATATAATTAGGTCCCTTAGCTAGAGGTATACAATGTTGGTAGTATGTCTAACTCAGACTGTTACTTAGAAAGCTCATTTAAGACAAAACAATAAAGAAAAAAGCATTGAGAGTATGTTTCAGTGCCAAGACAAATGAACTAAACAATTTTGCATGGCTTTCTGTGATGGTCCTGAAGATCTACCTTCTCTGTTCAAAATCAAACAAACAAATAAAAAAAAAAAACCCACAAAACAACCCATCGGGATCCCAATAAATGCTTGTAGGTATAAGTTTATGCCATGATGTTAGGCTTTGTAGGAAATAGTTACACATCTGGTGTCTTTCAATATTTTCCCTTTTAACTTATATTTGTGGCTTTTAAAACAGGTGTTCAAGGCTTCCAATTTCAATTTAACAGATGTCATTACTTGCTGTATCCTATAAAGTGTGCTAAATTGTCTAAAATACTATCTTTTATTTTTAGAGTACATTTTAATGACAATCTTTTGTCTGAATTCTCAGAATTTATTCATTCCTTTCAATATTTCATTTAGTAAATATTTGTCAAGCACTCTTCTAAGTGGAGAGAATAGAACAGTGGACAAAAGAGAGAAGCTATAGGAACACTCATTGAGCAGATTATCTAGTCAGCACAGACACTACCAATGGGAACCATAAAAGCTCCTAGTCTAGTTCCTCAATATGCGCTTGCTTATAGAATTACATTTAATTACATAGATGTGCCTTGCACAAAAAATGGCATTCTTGAGTGTTCTTATATAAACTCCTTAGGAAATTTTCCTCTTTCTGTATTTGCTTGACACAAATACTTGCAATTATTTGATAGAAAATATCTGTGTCTCAAGTTATTTATTATTCCTGGAGCCTAGATTTTTCATATATATAGTTAAAACATTGTAAAAACTTTGTCAAATAACATTAAGAAATAAGCTCATGAATTCTAATGAATCTGAGAATTATTTGAATAGTTCTTAAGCACACTCAAAACACACACACACACACACACACACACACACACACACATACCATTTTCAGATTAGCTGATGATAATAGCAGCATCCAAAACAATGGATAAGTTTATGAAACACTTACAAATTTATGAAACCATATCTATATTAAAAGTAAGAGAGGTGTTAATGGAAAGAATCAATAGCATTACATGCCTTTTGGAACTTTATTTCACATTTCTGAAATTAAATTCTAAAAGAAGCCACTATTCATAACTGGGTGTATATTTCCACAAGCCTCAATTTCAGTGTGTGAGACTGCATCCTTTTCTTCTTAATGACTGAATTATTTTTTTCTGAAATGCAGATTAGTTATATTTTTGCTCTGTTATTAAACTTAGGCACAACATGTGACCAAACTTTGCAATGTCAACAAGTTCATAGGCTGTTATTAAATTCAGGTTTGTTTCATCTTATTTTATCATTTCATTTTTCTTTTACCAATTTTATTTTCTTTTAGTTTTAACTGTTGTATTTCATGCATTTTTCAAGCTGTTTTTCCTCCATTTGGAAGAAGGCAGAGTGTCAGCCATTAATTAAGCAGGAAAAAATGTAAAATATGAAATGCAGATAATGTTTTTTAAATGAACTTATATTTTATAAAAATGCATATATGACAACAGTAGGGTTTATAAACATAAAAATAATGTAGTTAAATTATTCAGAGTTAAATATGAAAATAATTTTATCAATGAGTCATATCCTCTCATGTAACTAAAAAGATGGAAATAATTCATCAGTTTCAGGCACTTTTTAGGGAGAATCATTAAATACTCATAAATATAAATCTCTAGTTTAATGAGTTTCACAAGTAAACTTAATAAATAACCTTATGTAAATCTGATTTTTCTAGAGTAATATCTGATACGGTATCAGTAATAGCATATTGAATAAAAGTTTCTTCTGGGGCCTTTGATCTCTCTCTCTCTCTCTCTCTCTCTCTCTCTCTCTATATATATATATATATATATATATATATATATATATATACATATACCTATATAAAAGCCTAAGTGACCGGCCAACCATTCAACCATTAGCTATGATGCACACTGACCATCAGGGGCAGGCACTCAATGCAGGAGTTGAAACCACAGACATGGAAACACGGAACAGACTGATGCATCTAAGAGAAAAGGGGGGAAAGGGGGGAAGGGAGAGGGTGAGAAGAGATTAACCAAAGATCTTATATGCATACTAGAGGCCTGGTGTACCGATTTGTGCACCAGTGGGGTCCCTCAGCCTGGCCTGTGGCCTCTTGCAATCTGGAACCCCTCAGGAGATGTCAGAGAGCTGGTTTCAGCTGGATCCCCACAGACCAAGCTGAGGGAACCCATCAGTACATGAATGCATGCACCAGGCCTCTAGTATATTCTGTAATATAATATTATATTATTATCCTATATAATGAAACCCTAATATGCAAATAGTCTAAATGGCAGAACCACCAGTCACTATGACGCACACTAACCACCAGGGGGCTGACACTCAATGCAGGAGCTGCCCCTGGTGGTCAGTGTGCTCCCACAGGGGGAGCGCCACTCAGCCAGAAGCCACGCTCATGGCTGGCAAGCGCAGCAGTGATGGTGGGAACCTCTCCTACCTCCACTGCAGGCAGGCGGTAAGGAGCGAAGGGTCCTGGACTGCGAGAGCCCCGGACTGTGAGAAGGATGTCTGACTGCCGGGTTAGGGAGGGATTGGGCCTAAGCTGGCAGGCAGACATCCCCTGAGGGGTCCTGGACTGTGAGAGGGCACAGACCAGGCTGAGGAACCCCTCCCCCCAAGAGCATGAATTTAGTGTACCAGGCCTCTAGTAAATTAATAATAGAAGAAAATAATAATGAGTTGTTCCAACAGTAGTCCCATAAATTGAACATTATCACTGGACTTCAGAAATTTCTCCAACTCCAAAGTGACTCTATATTGACAGTATAAAGTACTTTCTCTTATATACATATTCATAAGAAGGCATTCAGGCAGTTATGTGAGAGAGCTTGGTGACTGAAGGCCTCCCAATGGAGGGCACCCAATGTATGAGGAAAATAAGGTCTTGTTGACCTTCTAAGAAATACATTTAAATTAATAAAGCAGCAAACAGTAAAAAATTGATTCTGTAACACTATTCCACTTCCCAGAGGAGATCAGATACGGAACTTTAACTGTGAACATAGATACTACAACTTACAGTATTGCTGCCAGTAGCACCAATGAAAGGGTCAATATGCAAATACATAAAAACACTGGGTAAAGTAGTCAGAATTCTCCAGAGAAACAGATTCAACAGGATGTATGTACATATGTAGAGAGAGATTTATTTTTATCAAATTGGCTCATGTGACTATGGAGATTGGCAAGTCCAAAACCTGCAGGGTGGGCTCGCTAGAAAGATCAGTGTTGTAATCCAAGTCTGAAGGAAGTTGTCTACTGGCAGAATTCCTTCTTGCTCTGAGAAGGTCAGTCTTTTGCTTAATTACGGCCTTCAGCTGATTAAATAAGTCCTATCACATTATGAAGAGCAATTTGCTTTACTCAAAATCTACTGATTTAAAAGTTAACCTCATCCAACAATACCTTCACAGAAACATCCAGAATAATGGTTGACCATATATGTATGGTTGACCATGTTTGGGGCATGGGGCACCATGCCCCAGACAACTTGACACATAAAATTAATCATCAACAACACTGAACCACTTAGTCCTAGATATAATCAACCATGTACTTAAAGAAAAGTCCTATTTCATATCTATCTATCTATCTATCTATCTATCTATCTATCTATCTATCTATCAGAAGCCCGTTGCCCGAAGATTCGCTCAATAGGCCTTCCTTCCGCTGGCTGCCGGCACCGGTTTTCCTCCGCACCCGGGACCCAGGCCTTTGGTCTGGCCGCAGCGGAGAAGCCAAGCCTCGAGGCTAAGATTCTCCCCTCTGGTTGCAGCGAGGCTTGGCTTTTCCACTGTGGCTGCATCAAGGCTTGGTTTTTCCGCTGCGGCTACAGCGAGGCTTGGCTTTTCCGCAGCGGAGAAGTCAAGCCTCTTCAGTATTCAGTCTTCAGTGTTCAGTCTTCCCTCCATACCTGAATATGCAAATTAACCACCATCTTTGTTGAGTTAATTTGCATAGTTGCTCTGATTGGCTGGTGAGCATAGTGGAGTGACACCAATTTGCATGTTACTCTTTTATTAGTGTAGCTATATATGCAGGACAACATTAAATAGTTTAAAGTAAGAGGTCAAAAAGGGATCTACAAGAGCTCCAATTCTAGTAACCCAGCTGATGGCAGCAAAGTCCAAAATTAATGAATGGCACTGGTGAGAAGGTGTATTTGTTGTTGTTACTATAAAGGCTAATGTTATTTAGCCATCAATGACAGCAAGTATTATATTGGCAAATATATATTATGAATAGGATAATTTAAGTTGCTTGCTTGAATCTGTGTCTTGTTGGTTTTCTTTGAACTTCAATTATGATCCAAACTCAAAATATGGCCTAAAATCCTTTGGGGATCTGAGCCTTGTTCTACTTTCAAATTCATATCTCGCCTCTTCTCCCATTGATTTCTGTTTCAGCTAATTTTTAGAAGACAGCTATTTTTTTAACTCAGTACTTTTGAACAAATTGTTTCTTTTGCCTAGACCCGTGGTCAGCAAACTGCGGCTCGCGAGCCACATGCAGCTCTTTGGCACCTTGAGTGTGGCTCTTCCAAAGCCTTAGGAGTATCCTAATTAAGTTAATAACAATGTGCCCACCTATATAGTTTAAGTTTAAAAAATTTGGCTCTCAAAAGAAATTTCAATCGTTGTACTGTTGATTTTTGGCTCTATTGACTAATGAGTTTGCCGACCACTGGCCTAGACACATGTCAGCATTCATTACCAGTGAGCACCTTAGCCTTTGTTCAGTCCAAGTACAAATGACATATGTCTTGAAAGGATTGCTCCAATTCCTAGTTTCATTTAGTCCTTCTCTCTAGCATAATCACCCTTTATATCCATAGCTTTTATGACAACTTTTAATTGTATTATCTTTCATTTGTTTAATATTCTTCTGCCAGAGTGTTCTATTCACTGATATACTTTCAGAGCCCAAAACTATTTTTGGTAAATTATAAGCAATCACACTTAACTAATCCCCATTACATGTTAAGCAACTAATACACGAAGATGTTTTATCTATTAAGTGCCAAACATGTTGCCAAATTTCTAGTCCTATCTAATAAAAGAGAAACATGGTAATTAGCGTATTACCACTACCCTTCCCATTGGTTAATCAGGGCGATATGCAAATTAACTGCCAGCCAAGATGGCAGCCGGCAGCCAGGCAGCTTGAAACTAACATGAGCCTTGCTTGCTTCAGTGACAGAGGACTCCAATGTTCCCCGCCTGCCGCTGCAGGCCTCTGAGCTGCAACTCTAAGCAAAAATGTTACAAATATAGAAGCTAAACAAAACCCCAGAAACCTGCTTTAGTCACCGGGCTTCAGCCAGCAGGATTGCAACATTGTTTCAAAACAGAAGGTAAACAAAGGCCAGAAACCTGCTTTCAGCAGTGGAGGCCTAAGAGCTGGAGCCTCAGAGCTAAAGCTGGCCCAGAATAAAAAAAAAAAAAAGGAGCGGTTGGGAGCTTCAGTCACCCGCCAGCCTGAAAACAGCCCTCAGCCCCTCACCCAGACTGGCCAGGCACCCCAGTGGGGACCCCCACCCTGATCCAGGACACCCTTCAGGGCAAACCAGCCAGCCCCCACCCATGCACCAGGCCTCTATATAGTAAAAGGGTAATATGTTTCCCAGCACCGGGATCAGTGTGACAGGGGGCAGTGCCCAAACCCCCTGATTGCCCTGCGGCTCTGTGTGTGACAGGGGGTGGGGCCACAACCTCCCTATTGGCCCTGCTCTGTTCGTGACAGGGGAAGGCGCCCCAACCCCCTGATCAGCCCTGCTCTGTGCCTGATAGGGGGGAGCTCCCCAACCCCCTGATCACCCCGCGGCTCTGTGTGTGACAGGGTACGGCGCCCCAACCCCCTAATTGCCCTGCGGCTCTGTGTGTGACAGGCTGCGGTGCCCCAACCCCCTGATTGGCCCTGCTCTGTGTGTGATAGGGTGCAGCGCCTCAACACCCCCTCCCCCCGCCCACGGGCCCTGCTCTGTGTGTGATGGGGTAGAGCCATAACCTCCCCATCGGCCCTGCCCTGAGTGTGACAGAGTGCAGCGCCCCAACCCCCTGATCCACCCTGCTCTGTGTGTGACAGGGGGCGGTGCCCCAACTGCCCTATTGGCCCTGCTCTGTGCATGACAGGGGGGAGCTCCCCAACCCCCTGATCGACCCTGCTTTGTGAGTGACAGGGGGCAGCGCTCCAACCCCGATTTGCCCTGCTCTATGAGTGACAGGGGGTGGCGCCGCAACCTGCCCATCGACCCTGCCTTGAGTGTGACAGGGGGCGGTGCCCCAACCCCCCAATCAGCCCTACCCTGAGCGTGACTGAGGGTGGCATCGCAACCTCCCAATCTGCCCTGCTCTGTGCATGACAGGGGTGGCGCCCCAACTCCCCAATCAGCCCTGCTCTGAGCCCGACCAGGGGCTGCACCTAGGGATTGGGCCTGCCCTCTGCCACACGGGAGCAGGCCTAAGCCAGCAGGCCGTTATCTCCCGAGGGGTCCCAGACTGCGAGAGGGCACAGGCTGGGCTGAGGAACCCCCCCGTTCCCCCTGAGTGCACAAATTTTTGTGCACCAGGCCTCTAGTTATGTTAATAATATGAAAACAACAGCTACTACTGCTAAACATTTCTTTTTAGCCCAATAATTGAACTGTGAATAATTTTAAAGTTTGAACTTTACCATCCATGTATGTATTACCTGCTATAAATTTTTTACCAATTTCAAACTCAGGAAACATGCCCTTTATGCAATTTTCTCCACTGACTTTAATATGCAAATGAAGGGACTTCCTGTTGAAATAATTTGATAAATCATTCATTGAGCTCCTTCTCTTTTACAAATAAATAGCAATAAAAAGATAAACAATAAGAAAACACTGACAATCTAAAAAGCATAAAATAAATAATTTTGTGAAACAAAATAATCAATTTTGTAAGAGGCTCAGAAAGTCCAAGCTGATTCAGAATAAGCAGATGGTGCAGAGGAAGAAATGAGAATAAACATATTTCTTGTCAAACAAAAGACTAATTCCAGACCCAATGATTAAACAAGAATCAAAATATACACAGTCAATATGGCTAAAAGTTTTCAGAATTGAAGATATAAATTCTCAGTTTCAAGTGTATTTTGAGTTCTGAAGAATAAAAACAAACTCATAACTAGCTACTTGATAATAAAACTGTAAAACATCAAAAGGGAAAAAAAATCTTAAACACTTCCAGAGGAAAAGCCAACGGTTTTCTATAAAACCATGATGATTAGAAGATTGCAAATATTTTTACACTAACAATTAGGAGAGAACAGAATGGGATATTTTGTTCTATATGTTAAGGAATACACATTGCTATTCAGAATTAACTTATCAGCTAACCTGTCATACAAGAGCTTGAGCAAATCTTGTGTACTTGTTTGTTTCTTTTAACATAGCATAATAGATAGCTTGAACATATTTTTCTAATTCTTAAAGGTACTATATAAAATTTTTATCAAATATAAGTTTTAAAGAACAGCTGAGATCTCATAAAGTAAATAGTAAAAAAAGAGAGGACACAAACACACAGGAAGTTAAAAAGAGTTAGGAGCCAAAGTTATGATAAAGGCTATCTGCCTGTCTGAATACATACACACTTTATTCTGGGTTCTTACTACACTTCTTTGGTATACATATCTATGCCAAAGTACTGACATGGTAATTATTCTTTATATTTTTTGTTTCCTCACACTTTATTATGCTTCATATTTTTAACAATTCTTAGCCATTTACTCTTACATCACTTTGGTAATTTCCACTCAACAAATATTTTTTAATAGAAGTTTATCTGAATTTATAGACCAACTGTCTCAGGGTAACATCTATAATTTACAAAGACTTTTCATCTAGGGACAAGATCTCTTCATGTGCTGAGATCTTATATCATACAATAACATTTAATAATTTCTTCATAATATCTTAAACAGCTTTTATCAAATTTGTTACTTATGTAACTTACAATTTTTGCTGTTATTACATTTGAAAATTGGTTGTTGATGTTATATAGAAATGGTATTGATTTCTGGGTTTTGATCTTATATCTGGCAACCTTGGTGAAATTTCTGATTAATTCTTATTGCTTCCAGATTTCATTAGATTATATATGTTCACAATTGTATCATCTTTAAATGACCAACTTTACAATTGTTATATTTCATTTCTTTTTATTGCTTTCTCATATTATCTAAGACCAGTAATATACTCAAAACAAAGGTGAGACTGGGCATCATCTTCTTGTTTTTAACTTTGATGTGTTTCTAAAGTTTTACTTTAAGATTGATGTATGTTCTACACTCTGTGATGCTAAATTAGCAGCTCTTCCCTTCCTAGTTTACAATGGTTTTATATCATGAATGAGTATCCATTTAACTGATTATAGAGCTTTCTTATAATCTTTGTTACATTATATTGACATGTTTTCTCATTACAAACTATCTTTGTATTCATTAGAAAAACTCTGTAGTTGGAGTATTTGTCTTAATTATCTCAATATTCAGCCTTGGACAAACACCATCATTTATATGGATGTTAACAAAGGGATACTTTTGTTCACTTCCTCCCTGCTCTGAAAGATGGTGGTTAAGGCGCTTTACTACACTACTGCTGATTATGATGTTCATTTTGGGATCACCTCCTTGGGTCTCTTTGTTATCTCTGTCCAAACAATGGAAGGAAATATAACAACATAGGTTTCTTTAATTCATTTTCCCAGAATTTGTGGCCACAGCCTCTTTTGACTTTCTCCTGAAGAAAATGTAGTTACATGGTCACACTTAATTTTAAATGATTTTTAATGAAAAATTGTTTGATGGTCATACCTAATTTCTAATTTCAAAACTAAATACAACTTACTTTTGAATATAGATTTATTTAAGTGCCCATATTTCAGCCATATTTTTTGTTTATGTTGTTTATTGTTGTTCTCCTTAAGCTGTTTACTATGAAAGGGGGAAGCAAATTGAAGAGAGAAAGTGGCCTTTGTCACATTTTAGAGTTTTAGCTTTCACGTTTATATCTATAATCCACAGAGAATGTACATCTAGATATGGTGTGATGAAACATCTGGCTTTATTTTCCTTATAGGGAATGAATTTGATCTTCTTTTAAACTACTGTGATCTTCAGTCTTCCCAAGAGATATAAAAACTCTTGTGATCAACTCCAGCATACTTGTCCAGAATCACCTAACTGTACTTACCTAAGCAAAGGATATCAGAGTCAGAATGAATTCCTTGCAATATGATAATCTACTTCATATACTGTTTCCTCTCCTTAATTGCACTTACCGTTTCTCCCTTGAAAAATCTACAAAGCCTTTACCATTTCTTAAGAAAAATATTCTCCTCTTTACCTCAATAATGCTTTGTTTAAACAACAAAAAAACAAACAAACAAACAAAAAACAACCCACAAAAACACACACACACACACCAAAAGGATTCTATTTTTCTTTTTGTGGGCTCCTCAATGATGAGTCTCTTTGCAAGAATTTGTCTTTCTTCTTTAGCTCCTCACATAGTGCTTTGAGTATATAGTGTTTGCTAACTGTATACATAAATTAATATGTATTGTATTTTCTATTGTATGCTATGATTTTAAGTTGTATATACAAGAAATCTCCCTGTCATCCATCTATCTATATCTATCTATCTATCTATCTATCTATCTATCTATCTATCTATTATCTGTCTATCTATCTATCTATCTATCTATCTATCTATCTATCTATCATCTATCTATTATCTACCTAAGTGTGGGTATGTGTTTACAAAAGTAATGAATCATTTATTATACCACTAGAGGCCTGGTGCACAAAATTCATGCAGTTGGGGGGTAGGTCCCTCAGCCCTGCCTGCACCCTCTCACAGTCTGGAGCCCTTGGGGGATGTCCGATTGATGGCTCCCTCCTAGAGGGAGTGGGCCTAAGCCATCAGTCGGACATCTTTAGCACTGCCGTGGAGGCTGAAGAAACTCCCACCACTACGCTTGTCAGCCTTGAGCCCAGCTTCTGGCTGAGACATGCTCCCCCTGTGGGAGCACACTGACCACCAGGGGGCAGCTCCTGCATTGAGCATCTGCCCCCTGGTGGTCAGTGTGTGTCATAGTGACCAGTCATTCCATGGTTTGGTCAATTTGCATATTAGCCTTTTATTATATAGGATGATATAAAAGTAAACAGTATTACTCTAATGTAAATCTCATTTAGATCCCATTCTAAGAAAGATTTAGTAAAGCAAACAAAGATGTAATGCATACAGAAACATGAGTTTCTATATTTTTTAAGATACACTGTGACTCTACATACATGGCAGGTGATCCAAGCCTTCACAACATCTGTCAGGACTCATATTCCATATCCTAGTTATAATATGTATAAACAGAAATAGATAGCAACAGAAAGATCAGTGCACTCATTTTGGTACATTCTTCATGTACAAATGCAAGTCTGCCTCATGTTTATATCTCAGTGATTTTTGAAAGAAGATTAATGACATGAATATTTGCAAAGAAAATGTCTTTGTGACCAACATTGATGCGCTCTTGAAGATCAGTGTCACGGTGCTTTGCAAAGGCTGCCTTTTTGCTACACAACCCTGATTCATGGGGGTGACAGGCTGTCACATGTAAGGTTTATTTCTATTACTACTTTTGCTGCTTTAATCCACAGTCTCTTTTCAGTGTCTCTTCCTTTCCTTTTCATATGTTAATTGTGATTTGAACCAATTAACATATCTAACAAATGCTAGAATTAATGCTTCAATTCAGATGAAGGCACATATTCTACTGAAATATATTAGTAATTTTTTAGTTCAGTTCCAAGTATTTACCTGCATTTTGGAACAAGGATATACCTACAGTTACTTAGTTGCTGACCCTATGGCTTCTCTCAAAGGCCACTTTTAAAGAACTGGGCTTTAATGGTGCAATTTCAGAACATTCTTGTTAAGCATTGTCTCTGAAGGTAGTCTCTAATATTTCCTGAGCATATATTTGTAGAAATACCATTGTGAGCTCAAATAGGATAGTCTTCTATTGGGTCATACAAATGGGGATGGAGGTGTAAGGGAATATGGGAAAGGAACTCAGGGTAGAAAAATATGATTAAGTTGTAACAATAGTGGTATCTAAGATGACAGGAATAGATAATTGCATTTATGCTTTACATAATACAAATAACATTTTATAAAATTGTGATGAACTATTGTACACAGGCCAGAAATCATTTCATTTTATAGAAAACTTTTATATTAATTTGCAATTATTAATGATTTTATATTTACCTTTCATAGATATTTTCTGTTTTCAAAATTTCAACACAGGTTAAAAACAAAGCAAGTAAAAATATTCAGGTTATAGAATTGAATTTCTCTAATAGCAGGCAGTTTTTAGATTAGCATTTGTTTACTTATTATGTATTCTGCACCATTGTGATTTTGTGCAGATGCAAATAAAAGATAATGTTTGCTTATTGACAATTTAATTATCTCTCAAGGAATATAAAGACCCACAAACCTAAAATCTAAAATATAGGAAAGGCTAATTGTCTAATGCTCTGTTCAGTGTCTAGATTTTCACTGCATCAGGTAAAATGTGATCCATGGCAAATATCAGAATATCCAACTCTCACAGACAAATGAAAGGAGAGATTTAGGTGCTTGCCTCGCATCCACATCAACAACAGAGTTCACAGAGGCGGTCTTTTCTTTCTTTTTTTTTTTTCATTTATTTTTATTGCTTAAAGTATTACAAAGAGTATTACATATGCCTCCTTTTTTTCCCCCCGCCCTTGACAATCTCCTGACCTCCCCTACCCCCCAGTGTCTGTGTCCATTGGTTATGCTTACATGCATGCATACAAGTCCTTCGGTTGATCCCTTACGCCCCCCGCCCCTCCTGTCCTCCCACCCTCCCCGGCCCTCCTGCTGTAGTTTGACAGTCTGTTCGAGGCAGCTCTGAGAGGCGGTCTTTTCTATCTCACAAAGAACTAAGGAGCCCAGATAAATTTAGTCAAGTGACCACTCAGTATCACTAAATGGTTCTCATCTCTGTTCTCTTCCAGGTGCCACCTTCATCCATAGGCTGACTTGTCTTTCAGAAGCAAAATTGATGTTACAACCTAAGATTTCACAATCTTTCCCACTCTGTCCAGAAGGAAAAACTTCATTTTTTCCAACCATTAGCCATCATTCTGGGCTTGATTCCAGTTAGAACAATTTAAAGTCAGATTTTAAAGCAACAACTCTGCAAGAGGGAGTACCAATCATGGCTCTGTTAGTGGTGGAGAAGGGGTTAAACCCACTCTTACCATAAGGCTGCAGAACTATGATGGGGGAGCAGATGTCGAGGAGGCAGGCAATGCCCAGTGCCTTCCTATGGGAGGGAGACCTTATATTTAAAGAGAAGTATTAACTAATGGGAAATCAGAACCTCTCTCTAAATGTATTATTGTAGATTACTGTCAAACTACAAAATCAATAAGTCGCCATTGCATCAAAACCAAACTCCACACAAAGGCAGACATCTGACCTGCATATTTCCTGTAATGGAAAACTTTATCCTATCAAGTCAAATAATATTGCTAAAAGCACTTTCTGCACCAATCAGAGATATGTGACTAAAAAATTGTATCCAATTGACTACATAATATACATCAACTTTTGTGAAGAAAAAAAAAAAGTAAAAGTCCCCTCTTGTTCATTTTTGTAAATTTAGTCTATTACCTATGGCTCTTTTATTGAGAAGTAAAATCCACATGGAGAAACATGGAAACTTAAAGAGCCCAGTGTAACAAATTATTTAAATCATGAAAATACCCTCCCTTACCGGTATCACCTAATCTGAGAAATAGAACACTTTGATAACTCCAGAGCATTCCACTTCTTCCCATCAAACATAACTCCATTACTCTCCCTGAAGAAAACTCTTTTCTAGGCTTAGAGTGATCACACCTACCTGAATATGTATCTCTGTACATTAGAGTTGTATTTTTACAGTTTCCATTTTTTTTATAAAATATACAGTGAATACATTTTTGTCTCTTCATTCTTTTATTCGTATGTATGAAATTCATCTATTGAAGACATATATTGCTATTGTTTATTTTCCATGCTGCATTAGCATTCTATTAAAAGAATATTCCAAATCTCATTTATCTATTCAATTATTAGCAGACAGTTGATTTATTGTAAGTTTCAGACTATTGTGGATACTGCTGTTTTACAGATATTTGAATCTTTCAGTAAAAGTTGGCACAAAATTCTGCTAGCTGTAAATCTAAGAATGAAATAGGAGGGAAGGTCTTCCAAGTTTTGCTCTGAACTTATTATGTATCTTCATAATTCTTTTGGCTGGGCATATTTTCCTATCAAGATTGTTAATTATAAATAAACCTACAGTTTATGAACTTATGATCCACAGCTGAATTGGAGAATCCTATATAATAAAGAGGTAATATGCAAATTAACCCTCTCGCCTTCAAAAGATGGCTGCCTATGACCGGGCTGGCAGGAGGGTTAGTGAGGGACGACCAAACAACTGAACAGCAGGCTGCATGGGGTGACCAGGCCAGCAGAGGGGGGCAGTTAGGGGTGACCAGGCTGGCAGGAGGAGCAGTAAGAGGTGACCAGGCTGGTGGGGGGAGCAGTTAGGGGCAACCAGGCCAGCAGGGGGGGGGGCAGTTAGGGGCAATCAGGCCGCATGCAGAGGCAGTGAGGGGCAATCAGGCTGGCAGGGGGTGCAGTTAGGGGCAACCAGGCAGGCAGGCAGGTGAGTGATTAGGAGCCAGCAGTCCAGGATTGTGAGAGGGATGTCTGACTGCCTGTGTAGGCCCGATCCCCGGTATGAGACCTAAATCAGCAGTCAGACATCCCCCAAGGGGTCCTGGATTGGAGAGGGTGCAGGGTGGGCTGAGGGTAGGTACCCCCCCACCGCACGAATTTTGTGCACCGGGCCTCTAGTAAAATATAATCATGTATCTATCAGTGACCAGCAATACATTAAAAAGTAGAAACTCCAAGACTAAGTGACCCCTATGTTAACTTGTACCACACACAATTGGTGCTCATCTCTGTGAATACAAACCATGGCCCATGGAGAAGAGTGATGTTAGGAAGCTGCATGTGACAATTTCTTTAGTTAAATATGAGCCAGTCTAGATTTCATACTCATTTGAATATGTTTACCTTATGGGGTATTTTTACTCTAAGAAACAGTATCATTACCAAAAGAAACTTAATTTCCAAAATTTAAAAAACTAGCACATATGAAGGGTTGCTGCAGTGTGACCCATTTGAGTCGTTATTGGTCATATTTATAACATGGGAAAAGATTATGAGTCATTACATCTGTAGTGCTGAGACTTGATGAAGATAAATAACTCTGTTGTTTTAATTATTTACAGTATCTCTGAGGATATCCCTTCTTTTAAAAGGGGGAAGCAGCTTTAGATCTCCTACCTGTGAATATCATAACCTTATCGAGAAATTGAGGCTTGCTCAAGGATTATGTTTTAGATATGGGATTTGTTCAATGCTTATTATATGAAAATTAAATTTTAATACCATGACTATGAGCACCAGAACAATAATATTTATTTTATGATTACTCAGAAATCAGTTCCCTTTACTGAATTTTATTATCAATACCAGAGGCTTGGTGTACAAAATTCATGCATGGGGGGTCCCTCAGCCTGGCCTGCATTCTCTCCCTTCCGGGACCCCACAGTCGAACGTCCCTCTTGCAATCTGGGGCCACTGGCTCCTAACTGCTCACTTGCCTGCCAGCCTGAGCATCCCTAACCACTCTGACTGCCTGCCTGGTTACCCCTAACTGCCCTCCCCTGCCGGCTTGGTCACCCCTAACTGCTCACCCCTGCCAGCCTGGTTGCCCTTAATCACCCCCTCCTCGGCTCCAACTACCGTGGCTTTGTCTGGAAGGACATCCAGAAGGATGTCTGGTCTAATTAGCATATTATCCTTTTATTAGTATAGATGGTTTTGGAGGAACTTTTTCTCATTTTGAAACTATTCAATCACTTTCCCAAGTAACCTACACTATCATCATCACCATGGATCCTAGTAACTACTTCATATTAATACTTACTCTGCAATAAATATTATGATAACTGCTTATGTATGTTTGATATTTATAATAGTTCTACAGCTCAGTCCAATGTGGTAGCCTCTAGCCATGCAGTTATTTAAATTTAAACTAGTTAAAATTGAGCAAAAGTAAATTTTCAGTATCACTAGTCACATTTCAAGTGCTCTCAATTAGTGGACAGACAGATTTAGAAGATTTTATCATCACATAAAATTACATTTGTGTGCTTAATGAGATAGAAATAGTACAGTAAACTTGAGTCTTCACCACTGGATGTGTGACTCCCAAACTATAGTCAGAATTCCATATTATACTGTATATTTTATGACTATAAAAACTATCTCTATTGTGTTTGCAAATATTTTTCAGCAAAATGCCTATTCATGGTATACCACTCATGAATTAGTTGTAGAAGGAATGACTGATTGAGTGAATTAAAAAATCAAGATAAATGACTTAAAGCTAATTACATATCTAGCATTTCTATGGAAGGTAATTATTCAATGTCTGATTTAGTGTATGACTTTAAATAGCTTATCATGTACTCTCTCCCTTCAATAGAGATAATAATTCCATATATATTCTGTTTTCCTCTCATAATTTGAGGCTTGTGTGAGTACTGTATATCCCCAAATTGATTTCCCCATTAAATATACTAGATTTGTGTTATACATTTTACACACTGGCTAACTTTGTAAGACTAATTCATCAAAATAGCACTCAATTTAGTCTGAAGAGTACTTGGCCTCCTGAGTATGACAAAAATAAAACTGAACTAAATGTTTCACCACTATTCCCAATGGATTTCACTCATGTCTTTCCAATAACTATTTATTGTTATGGCATTGTTTTATCAATTTACAAGTCTGTAGACTTCTTACCATCACCCTGAATATCCATGGCACAGTCTAGATTTGAATCATACACAGTTCTATTGATATGTGTTTGTGGAAATCGCATATACTAGTATCTTTTATTTATATTCAATTCCTCTAGAGATTCAGCAATTTCACAGGTACTTTTATTCATTGACTATTGTTCAGTGAACAGTTGTGAATACTGTGAACTTCTCCTCCTTCAGTGTTTGTATAAAATTTGTTTTGATAACTAGAGTGCATCTGGGATTATTATTTTAGCTTGTGTATATTCTTCACCTTGATAGGTGGTTTTCAACAGCTGTCAGAGAGCTGGATTCTGTACACTCAGGAATACTTCATTAAGATTTGTAAAATTTAATTAAGAGCAAGAAAAATGATTCATTTAAAAGTGCATAGTGACAGAAATGGTTAATCATGTTGCTTCCCCAGAGGAAAGAATGATGGAGAACTTGAACAGGGCAGGACAAAATGCAGAATAAGGCAAAAGGCTGTCAAGTTCAAATTTCCTTTGCCCATTCTTTATTCCTATGTCCAACAAACAACACAAGCTAGGTAAGTTGTGTTCTCTTTAGAAAAATAAGCATTAAAGAGATTAGTACCACTGTGTAATTAAATGATATCAACATGGTTGAAAAAGAAAAATTGATTGCCTAAGTCAGTGAAAAAAAGGATAAACAAGCTTATGGAACATCTTGAAAAATTAAAACTACAAGCTCATAAATCTCTTTCATGCTACTCAGGATATATTACCCAAAACTAAATAGTAATTTAATAATACTTTGGTAAAATTGAAAAAAAAGAAACTGGGTTTGAAAAGACCTAATTTTTTTAAGTGGCCTCATAACTAATAGAAAGAATCATGATAACTGAAAGTAATATACCAAAACAATCCTCATCATAATTCATAGTAATTAAAAAATGCACTGGCATTAAATTTTCAAGTAGTAACTAGGTTATTCATTGGTTTGGATGGTAGGGATTTGAGATTAAATAGCTTAGACACTAAAATGTTTATTGCAATTATTAACAGAGATCTCTTTTATAAATTTTAAATACACTTTGAATAAGTAAATACATTTTGCTTACATTAATTTTTATACATATGTAATCTATAATTTTTAGTAAGTTTAAATCATATAATCAAATCCTAATTTCATGCAAAATAACAGGGAACAATTACTTTTTGTAAAAGGCAATTAAATGCACCGATATCAAAAGGATGTCTTTTACCCTATAAAACACCAGCAATAGTTTATGGAAAAAAACACGTTGCTGCCAGTTTCTGGATTGTATATTTGAGTAACGGTGACGTAGCTCTGGTATTATGCCTGCAGCTTTAGGGCGCAACGTCTTAATTATTAATGCACTACTCAAAATGACTATGTTAAATAAATGTGACCATTTACACTCTTTTCTTCTCATGATTCTTGCAAAATAAACCTGTTGTCACTATGTTTCCAGGTTATTGGATATATCTTACAATCAGCTAAAGACAAGCTATTAAGTAGCTCTTAGTCAGCTGTTTGGTGACTTACCTATTAAATTAATGTGCATCTTTGCCCACTCATCTTTGAAGTCCCACTGAAGCAAAAGGACTCATTTAAAAAAAAATCATGAAGGATTTCACTCTTCAAATCAGAAGTGCATTTTTCATTAATTTAACAGAATGGTTGATAAACAAATTTAACATACTTGTTCAAAATAGGCCCAGCCATATGAGCTGGATGATGACCCTTCACAGAAAATGGTGCCTCTTCCTCTGGTGGAAGCATCCCTGTGACATGGCACATGGCTTGGCAAGCGACATTTAGGCTAAATATGATCTCCCAATCACCAACTATTTGCACTTTTGAGCAGTTAGCAGGCTTACATCATTCCACCAAACAAGCCAAAGAAATAGAAAATTCCCTGGCTTAACAAACACATAGGAAACCACCCCCAAAGACTTGAATTTCCTGAATCAATATGGTCATCAATTGGGATGCTTTAATTAGTTAGGTACCGTTGGCAAGGGGAGATGGCATTCTGCCAAAGGGGCAGATTGTTTTTACCATAAAAAGGCAAGATGGGTTTCTGAGGAAACCCAAACAATGCATGTCACACAAAACATTTCTTGGATGCATAGTCCCTCTTGAGATAACCCTTCCCTTAGGTTTTAAAGGTGTTAATAATTCTATAACTTAAATACAGGCACACACACACATTTGTTTAAGACAAACAAAAACTCATGTCATGACTGAACATCACCACCCTCACCCCAGTTCTCCAGACACAGCTTTTCTCTCCTATCTTCCACATGCAGATTTCTGAACAGTGTCTCCTAATTTACTGCTTCCACTTTTTTTTTTCACTTCTTTAGCTCAGAGCCAAACCGGCTAGGGCTGAACCAAGTCTTCCTGAGGCTACACACGGCCTTCATGTTGCAACATCAAAGAAGCATCTCAGTTTCCATCTAGCTTGCCCTCTTAGGAGAATTTGACTTCACAGGCCACTCCTCTCCTTTCTCAAAGCAGTTTGTTCCCTTAACCAAAGTGACTCCACATTACCTTGAGATTTCCTAGTGTTTTTGGTTATTTTTCTTTTCAGTGCTTTTTTGCAGGTTCATCTTCCTCATTTCAGCTCTTCAATATTAGATAACCACGAATTTTGCTGCTTGGCCCACTCTTCTCCCTAAGCAATGTCACCTGTGGTTATGTGGGAAAATATAGAGAGATGGCTAAAAATCTGTTTCTCTGGCTGAGGCATTACTTCTGAGCTGCAGATCTTACTTCAACTGCTGTGCTAAAACTTTATTTCAGGTGTCTTAGAAGCACCTTTATTTAAACGTGCCCTTGTTTAAATAGGTTATTTTGCCCTTCTTCCTTCATCAAGCATGGACACTTGCATTTACACAGTCCTTTTCTGGTGGCACCCATCCAGTGGGTAACATCACCACCCACCCCCATCTGGTGACTGCTGCCTCCTCTCCCTCACTGCTCACATTCTGTGTATTTCTACTTCCTGTAGATTAAACAACTCAAGCATTCATTGAATTCATCAAGTCCATTTCATCTTAATTATCACTATAAAAGCCTACTCTACCTCACTTCACAGCTGAAAATCCACATTAGTCAGTCAATCAGTTATCTGTCATCTCTGTCCTCCAATCTCTTCTTCCAATGCAGTCAAAGGAGTCTTCTGAAATTCACATAAAGTCACTCATCAACCAAAACCAATACATTGCCAAAAATGCCCCACACTGTCCTCTCTTATCTACTTCTCGGGTTTAATTTAGTGCCCCCTCCTATCACTTTGTTTTCTTTTAGAAGACAAAAAGGTCCTAGACATGTACTCCTCCCGCACATCATAGGACCTTTGCACATATACCATACTTTTCATTGTAAAGGAAATGAATTTTTTTAATTAAATCTTTATTGTTCAGATTATTACATTTGTTCCTCTTTTTCCCCCCCATAACTCCCCTCCTCCCAGTTCCCGCCCCACCCTCTGCCCTCACTCCCCACCCACTGTCCTCATCCATAGGTGCAAGATTTTTGTCCAGTCTCTTCCCGCATCTCCCACACCCCTTTCCCCCCCAAGAACAGTCAGTCCATTCCCTTTCTATGTCCCTGATTCTATTATAATCACCAGTTCATTCTGTTCATCAGATTATTTATTCACTTGATTCTTAGATTCACTTGTTGATAGATGCATATTTGTTGTTCATAATTTGTATCTTTACCTTTTTCTTCCTCTTCCTCTTCTTAAAGGATACCTTTCAACATTTCATATAATCCTGGTTTGGTGGTGATGAACTCCTTTAGTTTTTCCTTATCTGTGAAGCTCTTTATCTGACCTTCAATTCTGAGTGATAGCTTTGCTGGATAAAGTAATCTTGGTTGTAGGTTCTTGGTATTCATCACTTTGAATATTTCTTGCCACTCACTTCTGGCCTGCAAAGTTTCTGTTGAGAAATCAGCTGACAGTCGTATGGGTATTCCCTTGTAGGTAACTGAGTTTCTTTCTCTTGCTGCTTTTAAGATTCTCTCTTTGTCTTTTGCTCTTGGCATTTTAATTATGATGTGTCTTGGTGTGGTCCTCTTTGGATTCCTTTTGTTTGGGGTTCTCCCCGCTTCTTGGACCTGTAAGTCCATTTCTTTCACCAGGTGGGGGAAGTTTTTTGTCATTATTTCTTCAAATAGGTTTTTAATATCTTGCTCTCTCTCATCTTTTGGCACCCCTATAATTCTGATGTTGGTACGCTTGAAGCTGTCCCAGAGGCTCCTTACACTATCCTCGCATTTTTGGATTCTTTTTTCATTCCGCCCCTCCGGTTGGGTGTTTTTTGCTTTCTCACATTTCAAATCATTGACTTGATTCTTGCGCTCCTCTGGTCTGCTGTCGGGAGTCTGTATAATATTCGTTATTTCAGTCCATGTATGCTTAATTTCTAGGTGGTTCCCCATCATATCATCGAGGGTCTCATTAGTTTTCTTGTAGATCTCATTAAGTTTATCAGCGGCTTCTAAACAGTTGTTGAGAGACCTTAAAAGTGTGGTTCTGAACTCTATATCTTCCATTGACAATTTTGTCCTGTTTCTTTGTCTCCGCATTTTGTTATGCTTTCTTGGTGCACCCCCTCGTGGTCTTTGTGCGCAGTCTTGTAGTTAAGCCTTGATTGTTGTAGCTAATACCAGGGAGGGTTTGACCTCCAGGCCAAGTGGCTGTGAGAATCAGCTGTGTCTGCAGTGAGAGAACTTCTGTCCTCTAGGGAGGTGCTAATCTAGCCTTTGCCTGAGGCTATCCGGCAAATGCCTCTGTGCAGGGCTTGGGTGGGGCGGGTCACACAGGATCAACAGGGTGGGCCGGAGAGAGCAGTTATGGTGGCTCTCAGTCCTGTCCCCAGGGGCTCTGCCCCTCTGAGTCCCAGCAACCGCTTAGAATTTGACTTCAGCACTGCGCCTCCTCTGAGTGTCGGTATGTGTTTCTCTTTCCTCCTAGTTGTAGGACTTCCACTCAGCCAGCGTTCCTGTGGTTCTGGGTGATGTCCGTTCCGTCTTTTAGCTTCACTTTTGAAGTAGTTGTTCAGGGCAGCAAACTCTGGCGTTAACCTATGCCGCCATTTTGGTTCTCCTCGGAAATGAATTTTTTTTTTGCCTGTTTCAGCTAGTTACTACATAGGCTATAAATTTCAACTCAAATGTCATTTCCTCAGAAATCTGTTGCCTGACTCTGAAATGGGATGAACTCTTCCTAGAATACTCTCTCAAAGCTTCCTGTACCTCTCATTCATTTGTAATTTTGAATTTGATATTTGTGGAATAAATGAATTAACATTCAAACAATGATCACTACAGTAACCCCGCATACAAAATAAACCATGCTAGATTCTCTGCAGAACAGACATCTTCCCATCTTTACCAGTTACTGTATCTAATTGCAGTACTATGGGTTTAATCTCATTGCTTAGAAAGAGGTATGGCTACTTACAAATTGCCTAAATGTTGGAGTATATATTTTAATGGGCCCAATATCATTGATAGCATAATAATTGCATGTAAAGAGGGAGGGATTCAAACAAACTCTGATCACTGGCCCAGATCCTAAACTATATACTGCTTATTAGTACTAATGAATATTCAGTTTTCTGACAGTGGAATTTGGGAGACGTAGCAGATGCTCTCATGTGTCACACAGATCTCCCTGTTCCATACCCCAAGACTGAAGCACTTATTTTTCTAGGAACAGGGAGTATTGTTACTCAAGAACTTTCAGAGTCAAAGACCAAATATAGTCATTATAATTGAAACAAAAGTGATAGAAGGAAAATTGAGGGCGATGTGTAGAAGAATAAGAACATGACACACAGAATCACTATAGAACTCTCAATTAAAACACCCCAGTTCTGAAACAGGGACATTTCAACAGAAATCAGAGCTGTTTTGCTCTGTCGTACATCCCTTGGCCTGGGCTTCCCACATTAGTTCCATGCAGACTTAGTCCTAGCTAGCTGAGTTTTCTGAAAATTTTTAACTGAGAACACAAGGCATCCTCTCACTTCTAACAAATAAAAAGAATGCCCTTGAGAATACTGATTTTGCAAAGAGATAAAATAATATTTTTAGAAAATATCATTACCTAACAATGTATAGATTATCTTGGATAAAAATAAAATATAAAAATATTTACAGTTTAAATATTAAAGTTTGTGTGAATTTGTATAGTTCACTTAAGTTTACACTACGTTAATCTCTCCTGAAAAATAAGATGTTTAGACTAAATAATTTCTAAACTCTCTTTCCATTACAGATGACCATGGTTCCCATTAATCTTCAAGTGCTATGTGTCTCTATATTCTGAATTTAACTGGACTCAGAAACAGTATCTGCTTGATTATCTGCTTTATAGGACCCATCATAACTTCTAGGCACATGTATTACTACTGTCACTTTCTTCACCCATCCCCTTGAGGACTATGATACAGTGGGGCCTTGACTTACGAGTGTCCCGACTAACGAGTTTTTCGAGATACGAGCTATCTCTCGGCCTATTTTTTGCTTTGAGTTGCGAGCTAAAATTCAGGTTACGAGCCAGCTTCAGATACCCCACCGCTGGTTGGTGCAGCGAAGGTCACAGTGAACGCCACAACATCAGCTCAGCATCACGAGTCTCACTCATTCACTGTTGATTTGACATATGAGTAATTTGAGTTACGAGCTCTGTCATGGAACGAATTAAACTTGTAAGTCAAGGCCCCACTGTACTTACAAATATATTTTATAATTTGCTTTTCCACTCTTATTCTCTGCCCTTCAAAATATCATATTTAGTAGAAAAACAATTTTCTTATTTAATTTGTCAAGTTTCCTAAAGAAACTAGAATCTAGGCTTTTTACATCTCAAACCCAGATTCTAATCCTGAAGATAAATTCACAAATAGTCATTTATAATAGTTTTTAAAAATAGCAGCCTTTATATACAGGGCTAGTTGGCTTCTACCTGTATAACAAAATTACCTTTAGAAAGATGTTGTCTTTGAACCAAACCATGGGTTAAAATTTAGAAACTGTTGTTGGAGAAATACTGAAGTGGGTTAATAATCTTTAATTTTACTATAGACTAGAGCAGTGATGGCGGACCTATGACACGCGTGTCAGAGGTGACACATGAACTCATTTTTTTGGTTGATTTTTCTTTGTTAAATGGCACTAAAATATATAAAATAAATATCAAAAATATAAACCTTTGTTTTACTATGGTTGCAAATAACAAAAAATTTCTATATGTGACACGGCACCAGAGTTAAGTTAGGGTTTTTCAAAATGCTGACACGCCGAGCTCAAAAGGTTCGCCATCACTGGACAAGAGCCTATTAAATTGTGTTCTTTGATCGGAAATGACACTATATAACCACATTTCCAATTCCCTCTAACATGTAAGGCAGGGTGATTACTTCATTTAAGACCTATGGTTTATAGCCTCTTTATTAATTTTATTAACCAGAATCCCTCTTCTTTCTCTACTGGCAAGGCAAACGAACATATACTAGATATCTGCTGAAACCCAGAAAATACTATAAGATGTGGATATGCCAGCAGTCGAATCAGGCACAGGATATATATCTATAGAAAGCCTCTATCCAGTTAATTGCACCTTCTGCTTTCCCCAGTAGCTATACTGACTAATATTTTGGTGACCCCAGTTTTTCTGAGACATTGAAATGTTCTGAGAGAATCATGGAAATATGATATTCTTTTTATTTTAATCAAATCCCAAGTAGTTTATAGCAAAATTGTGAGACGTTTATAAAATTGTATACTCTTATAAAGTATCCTATTAATTTTAAAAACATAATTATCTTAGAAATAAGCTCCAAATATGCTTTAATATACTTATTTAATCAGTAGTTGGATGCTATTCTCACCTCTTTAAAAATCATCAAGAATAGTAACCAATGTTATCAAGAAGCACCATGTTTTACTTTAAAGGTAACTTATGTTTTGGCAGGCTTATTAGAGAAATGCTTTCAGTAACCCTAATTAGATTTTAAATGACTTAGTACTAAACTGTACAAATTATACTTTTTTATTAATAAGAAAGGAAACATGTTCAAAAGTAAATTATACACTTATACCTGATACTGATTGACAGTATGTGTTTTCAGTCTGCTCTAACCTACATACTAATACACTAAAAATAATTATATTAAAAATTATGTACTAAGTGAAAATTGCATTACTAATGTAATTCAGTATCTGATTTTAACTATAAGTAGTTATTAGCAGAATCAGCAGTTTAAACTAACAAGGAAAAAATAGTCTTTTAATTATGATAACTTGGTCTGTTGAATATTTGACTCATTGTTTCTTTTAGATTACAATGGCTCTCAATCAATTATTTTTAGCATAATTTGAGTCTGGAAAATAATTATAGAAGCAAAAAAAATTATATGCATTGCTTTATATTTAAAATTCATAAATGAACACTATTTCAATGTTATTGGGATAACAAAATTCAAATGTTTATCTTTCAAATTGATAATGCTTTTTATCAATGTCCTGTGACTACTTATTAGTTTCATTTTACTGAAATATTAATAACACTAGAGGCCTGGTGCACAAAAATTTGTGCACTCAGGTGGGTCCCTTAGCCCGGCCTGTGCCCTCTCGCAACCTGGGACCCCTTGGGGGATGACCACCTGCTGGTTTAGGCCCATTCCCTGCGAGATTGGGGCTAGTCTGGCAGTCAGACATCCCTCTGGCAGCCGGGGAGCCCTTGGGGGATGTCCACTTACCAGCGGGGAGCAGGCCTAAGCTGCAGTCGGACATCCTTAGTGCTGCTGAGGAGGCGGGAGAGGCTCTCACCACCACCGCTGTACTGGCTGCTGTCAGCCTGGCTTATGGCTGAGCAGAGCACCCCCTGTGGGAGTGCACTGACCACCAGGGGGCAGCTCCTGCATTGAGCATCTGGCACCTGGTGGTCAGTGAGTGTCATAGTGACCAGTCATTCCCAGTCGGTCTGCTGTTAGGATCAATTTGCATATTACCCTTTTATTATATAGGAGGGCCTGGCCAGCCTGGGTGAGGGGCTGATGGCTGTTTGCAGGCTGGCCACAGCACCTTCAGTGTGGGGGTCCCCACTGGGGTGCCAGTCCAGCCTGGGTAAGGGGCTGAGTGCCGTTTTCAGGCTGGCCACACCCCCTTAAGGGAGGGGGTGTCCTGCTGGGGTGCCTGGCCAGCCTGCATGAGGGGCTGATGGCTGTTTGCAGGCTGGTCAAGCCCCCCAGTGGGGATCCTCACCCTATGAGGGTGTGGCCATCCTGGGTGAGGGGCTGATGGATGTTTGCAGGCTGGCTATGGCCCCTAGCCACCCAAGCTCCCAGTGGAGGCTGGCTGGAAGCAGGTATCTGGGATTTATTTATCTTCTATAATTTAAACTTTGTTGCCACAGCCTGCTCAGAGCAGGCAGGAAGCTTGGCTTCCTCCATCACTCGGGCAGCCAAGCCTCCTGCTTGCTCTAGCTCCGTGGCTGCCAGCCGCCATCTTGGTTGGGTTAACTTGCATATAGTCGCTCTGACTGGCTGTTGGGTGTGGCTTGGATGTCGCAAAGGTATGGTCAATTAACATCTTTTATTAGTGTAGATTAGCTCTATGGGTATTACAAAGAAAGTAAATAAGAAACATGGTATTTAATTATGCAATTATTATCTTTAATTTGGAAAATTTTAAAATAATTACAACATATCAATATACTTTATATTGTGTGCATATTTACATATATATTGAATGCATGACTGAATAGAAACATAAAATTCATGAACATGATTTAATGCCCTTTTCAACATCAAAGGTGCTAACAATATTGAAGAAATTAATTTTGCTTTGCCATCAAACTTTTATGATAATATAAAAACATCTTTACTTCTATTTTCCTACAAAAATGTAATTGAAAGGTAAAAAAATCTTTTTTAATATGTTAATATTTTTGTAACTAAATTGAGGAGATAAACAGATGTAGCTAATTTTCTTCTTTTTAAAAATATTTTTATTGATTTAAGAGAGAAAGGGAGAGGGAGAGATAGAAACATCAATGATGAGAGAGAATCATTGATCGGCTGCCTCTTGCATGCCCCGTCTGGGGATTGAGCCCACAACCCGGGCATGAGCCCTTGAAGGGAATTGAACCCAGAACCCTTCAGTCAGCAGGATGACACTCTATCCACTGAGCCAAACCAGCTAGAGCTGTAGCTAATTTTCTTAATTCCTTTGTACAAATTTCTTTATATAAATTTGATCAACTTACTTATGTCATATGTGTTATTGTACTAAAGACTAAGAACTACTCCTGATGAACTTAGCCTTTAATAAGCAGGTAACCAATCCTTTCAAAATTCATGTTCAAGTCATCCAACAATTCTGTGATTATCCAGAACAAATTTTATGCATCAAGAAAAGCTTAAGAAATAATTGGTTCCTTGAAATCTAATTAAACACCTAATGCATTTAAGGTATAATTGTTCTACACTTGCTGAATATGCATAATAATCAAACTCCTGTGTAATAAATGTAGTGTCCATTTTAGAGAAAGTATTTGTCTTAGTCGGTTTGGGCAGCCATAACAAATTTCCACAGACTGGGTGGCTTAAACAAGAGAATTTATTTCTCATTTTTGGAGCCTGGGCAGTACAAGATCAATGTCTACTATGGGCTCTTTGCCTGCTTGAAGACAGCTATCTTCTCATTGTATCCTCACATGTCAGGGAGAGGAAATTCTTATAGCTTTTCTTGTAGGGACATTGATCTCATTCATGAGCACTCTACTCTCATGCCCTAACTCCCAGAGGCCCCTCCTCCTAATACTGTCAGATTGGGAGTTAGAATTTCCACACACGCATTTTGGGAGCACACAAACATTCATTTTGCTGGTTATGACTATTTTGAAGGGCAAAACATAACTCATAAGCTCCCATCCTCTCTTCTTTTCTTCACCCATTAATTCACAGGCTAGCAAAATAATCACTATTTTGTTTAACGCTAATTTGTCATTATTGCTTCATGTAGTAAAATTCTTATGTACTTCAAAGTACATATAAAAATGATTTTTATGATGTAATTTTTAGCTTATAGAAGTGCCCAGGAACACTATACTTTGTTCAAACAGTTTACATATAACCAATTCTTATTTTTATAATACAAAATACTCATATACATTGATCCAAGTTCTATTTCTGGATTATGGATATAGACATTTTAAACTATAACCCACTCAGCATGACCTCTATTTTCTTTGTGGTGCTTCATAAATTAATAACCTTACCATTTTGTCCCAAGTTTTACATATTCCAAAAGTGCTTTCCAATATCAGATCACAAGTGTATTTGCCTAAACATTTTTAAAGCAAAGAAAACCCTCTCAACTCAAACAAATTACCTGTATTACTTGAGTAAATAAGGAGGTTTGTTCTTAGCATGTCAAGTTTCAATCTTGATTTTTTAAAAAAATCTAATTTGTGTATAAATTAAAAAAGTTTCGTGAATTAGTTACATGGATGAATGTTTGATCTATAGCCACATTTCCTGGTAGAGTAACCTTCAGTAAGTGACTTAGTCTCTTTGATATTCAACTTTTTCAGCAAATTATTCAACATGAAGGTAATAACACCCACATGTAAGATAGTATGTGAAGTGTCTTACATCTCATTCATACTCAACAGAATTTGCTTTATTGAAATTAATTAGGACTAGATTTTTTTTTAAAGTCATTCCTTCTTTCAGATTGCTAAGTAGATATAAATTTAGAAAATTTTGTGCTATATTTTAGGACAGAACTAACCCAGCCCTAATGAGTCTTAAAAGTTTATTGGAAGACTATCTTACTTAAAAAGTACAATTCCTGAAATACTGACATTGATTTTATTAATAGTGATGCATTTTATAAGATCCTGTTAAAAATAAAGACATTTATAATTCTTTAAATGACTTAAGGATGCTTTTAATTAATAAATACCTTTAAATATTGAATAATCATATGAACAGTATCCATAAAAATATTTTCCATACTCTTTCACATACAAAAAATGTGAAGAAATGGATATAGGTAAACTATATATTCAATTTAATGCTGAAAACACTGTTCTGCTAAAAGTGAAGCATTAGGTAAAGATTTCTCATCTTGCTGTTTTAAAAATATGCCTCAATATGTCAATTTTTTAATTATACTAACCAACACTTGTAATCTCTCTAACTATATCAAGGTATAGTCATATTTATAAGACAATGTATGAAGGGAAATCCTAACTTTTAAAATAATACATAATTAATTGTTAAAATATTAAATTCAGGGGTGGATTATTTAAGAGAGGATAAAGCATTGTATTTTATAGTAATAAAAGAGAGACAACACTGGAATTGGGATGAGATGCACAATTTTTTAAAATGCAACCTTAATTTTAATTGACTAGCCTTCACGAAGTAAAATCTTATTAGAGGTGCTGAGTTAAAGAAATAATGTAAATTCTAAAAAAGCATTTTTTACTTTAAGTACAAGTGAATGCTCATCAATAGGCATTGTTTATGATCTAATATAATCGCATATCATCCTTTATGTAGGTGAAATAGGCTGCAACTGGAGCACAAATATATTTATACTTTCCCTGGAATATGTGAAAGTCAAAATATTCATAATTCATTGAAATATTGTTTTCAGGCCAGCCTCTGAAATTACATGGGCCTAGTAGCCATGACTTGAGATTTTCTTTCATTTCTTTGAGGAGAATAAGATCACGTAAATGAACTATTCTGATATATGTCTTAAGAATTTTAACCTTCAGTACAGATTCTTTTAATACTCCCAAGGATGTGAAAAGGTTTATAAAGTGGACAGAAAAATAGAGACATACACTTAAGTTCCTCCTTTCTGCAACAGGAAATGCAATCATTCGTAGTAGAAAAAGAGAGTTCCAGGTGTCAAATGGTTTAAAGAGATTAGCAGGAACTTAATGGGACAAAATATGATGCTTGGATGACTAGTACAAGAAAGACTAAGGAAAGAAAACAGAATAGTGGCCACCTTTAGCAGAATGCATTAAATATCTACCACTACTTTTATAAGAGAAAATGTTTATTGGTATAAAGCTATGGATTTAAAAACAAAAACAAACAAGCCAAGAAAACTTGAAATAAATGGACTTGAGTCATAGCAGACCATGAAGTCTCAGAAGATGCAATTTTTCTTACATACCTGAGAGAAGCCTGGAAGTGGTTGAGAGAAATATTTTGCAGGGATCACCCACAGGTTCCAGAAGGCTTGGGGGAACATCAGGGCTGAAACATAGAGAACCCAAATCACAAAGTGAGAGAGAAGGCAGACTTCATTCAGAAGCTCCTATTTCATTAGCATGCTTGCTTCATATTTAGTCAGAGATGTGGCTTGGGGATGACATGGAGATTGTACTGCAATCAGGGAAAAACATGATTCCAGTATGAGAAATTCCTCTAGTTAGAACTCCAAATGAATCAGTGCTTAGAAAAAATTTAAGGATTAAAATGCAGGTATTTCTCATATGCATAAGAGAATTGTGTTTTAAAAAAGAACTATTTATTTAAGGTTAAAGGTAAAGAGAAAGAGAAAGGTTAAAGGTAAAAAAAAAAAGACAAAGAGAACACCAGTTTTTATGATTTTAAAGAGTTTCACTGATAATGTAACAGAAATAGTCACTATCATAATAATTTAAAAAAATGAATCAGGAGCTTAAATTGTCTAGTGAGTAAAATTTCTTGAGGCAAAAGTTTTTAGAGCTTGTTTTTCTTAGTCATAGTTACCTCTCCCTGTTCTAATAAATAATTTTTAAATCACAAACATTTCATGTATAATACTGATATTTCAATATAATGTATCTAAATAATTTCTCATTATGAGTGAACCATATTATATTACTGTTTCAAATTCCCTAACTCCTAATTAAGTTTTCTTAAGCAATAGCAATGCAAGCAGCCTGATTCTAGATGAATAATATCAAGCTCATAAAAATTATTAAACTATGGTATCTGTAGAATAATCTGGCACCTGTTTTATATTGTACACATCACAGAACACAGAAAGGAAAATAAAGTTTAATATAATCATTATTAACTGTTTATTAGTCACATATCATTTATTGTTTTGCTGCAAAGAAGCACCTATTTCCCAAACATAAAGTTTTAATAATTAAAACTTTGGATGTCAATTTTCTCCTGGTTCAGGTAGCAGGTGTTAAGTTGCTTATCTAATAATGAAAGCTTATTTATTACAATGTAATTTTCCTATTTATAACTTGAGCCAGATTATTTTATATCTATCCTATCAAAATGATCCACTGAATAATTTTACACTGCTGCTTTGTCACTGACATGGCAAAATGCAGAGAAATAATAAAACAGAAGATAAATAAAGTATAATAAAATACATTAATGGCTTAGCATTACAAGTTTTGAAAGAAACTATGTTGGCTTTTAGAACACAGAAATTACATTTTAGTTTTTTTTTTCTCCCTATACATGATAAATGTTCAATGACAATGAGAAAAACAAACTTGTGGGAATCAACAAATAATAAATTTCTCAGGACAGTTTATTTGATATTCTTTCATAATTCTTTATTCAGCTTTATTAAAGTAAAAATGATAAAATTTCAAGATATTTAAGCTGTACATTGTGATGACTTGATATACATATACATTGTGATTTACGTTACATTCTCCAAAGCACATTGGGTTTTAAGTTCTTGTTTTGTTCTATGAGGCAATTAACTTGGTTGTCTAGAAGTATAATGTCTGCATTTTGAGTGACAGGTCAACCCTGGGTATAATTATTTTATTGTTAGCTGTGTTACTTAGAATCTGCCTCATAGTATGTAACTATGGGGCATCCAGTGAGAGATTTGTTCAGAGGTTATCACTGAATACTAGAGGCCCCTCGGCCTGGCCTGCGGGGGATCAAGCCAAAACCAGCCCGGTGCACGGATTTGTCCAGGGCATGTCTGGCCCATCTGGCCTAGTCCTGACCAGCTGGACCCCAGCAGCAAGCTAACCTATTGGTTGGAGTGTCTGGCCCCTGGTGGTCATTGTGTGTCATAACAGCTGGTCGAACAGTCGCACACTTAGCATAGTAGGCTTTTATTGTATAGTATGGGATTCCCCTTATAAGATTCTTTTCCTTCTGGACCCCACACATTATCCAATAGCTCTGATTTGTAGCATGTTTGCATGTGGAATTTTAGATCACAAAGACAATGGTCTATCTCTCAGAGATGCTGCTGGTCCTACATTGATGACCAAGGCTAGCCGCCATGAAAATTTACCCCAAGGCATTTTTTTTTTTCTAAATACACTTGACACTTGAACAACACAGGTTTGAAATGCTTACTCTCATATTACAGCTTGTGAAAAGTTCTGACATGCTCAAGTGTATTATATGTCCTGTATGTAAGTAAATTTTATTAGTAGATTTCACAAATACTTCACATATTGCTGTCTTGGACAAGACATGGCACTGTTTATTATTTATATTAACGTGGATATACCTTTTATTATGATATACCTAATCTACTTATAGTCACAATTTTATATTAGCTTTTTAATTTTTTTAAAAATTTATTTTAGAGAGAGAGGAAAGGAGAAGGGGAGAGAACCATTGATCGATTGCTTCTCGAATGTGCCTGGACCAGGGATTGAACCCACAACCTGGGTATGTTCCCTGACCTAAAATCAAACACTCAACCCTTTGGTGGACAGGACAATGTTATGCTCCAAGGAGTCACATCGGCCAGAGCTATTGGCTTTTTTAAATTTTTTTATTGAGGGAAGGGAATGAGGTAGGGAAAGGGAGAAGGGAAAGGCATGGACCTGCTCCCAAGAGGGAGAGTGCTTAGCTTTGTTTTTAATACAAGCATTCCATAACAGAAAAAAAAATTCAACAGAAGTACAGGAAATAAAGGGTTAGTTCTTACTATTTTCATCAAAATTATAAATATATTTGGTTGAAAAGGGAGAGTTCAATTTTCAGTTCCTTTGTTGAGAAAAATTATTTACATTTTCCAGTAGCAAATCTGCTCAGGAATGAGTGGAAAATATTATATAAATTAAAATACAAAATGTTTGAGTGAATGTGAAAAATATTGAACTTGATATTTTCCTAATGCAAGATTAATTATACTTATTATTAAGTTTGAATGCAATGAAAAAATTCTTTTCTCTAAATTGGCTTAGAAGTTATCTGAGAAAAGCACAGATCAATGATGCATCTGATATTTTTGTTTATCTCCATTAAGATTTATGTGTCTTAACAAGAAAATATTTGCAGGAGTTATAATATTCTTAAAATAGGAATCACAAGGAGAGCCAAAGTTATCTGATGAAAGCACAGCTCAATAATATGGCTGAAAATTGTTCTGACTTCCCTGAAGAATTGATAGATTTTCCAAGAAAAAATATATGAGGCACCATAAAAGTAATAAAATACAAATAAGATCAGCCACTGTCAAACTCACAACTTGAACTCTGAGTTAAGTCCCCAGTTTTTTGTTTTTTAACTTTATTTGGAGGAGTCAGGATTGAAGGCAGAGCTTATTGTGAAAAGCAAAAAATTATTTAGGTTAAAATGATAAAAAGGGTGCATAGGCGTGTGAATTTGGTTCATAATGGGGTACAACTGGCAGAGTGTAGGAGGAAAGGAAAGCCCTTAATGAGTAAACAAAATGCATTGGCTCCGAACTTGGAGTTATCTTTCCAGCTTTCTACTCTGAACTTGCCATTGAACCTCTCGAAACCATTGTTTTCATGTTAAAAATTAGGACTAACAGCACAGCCTGTGTGGCTCCTCAGTGGTTGAGTGTCCACCCATGATAGGCACAAGCCCGGTTGTGGGTTTGGTCCCCAGTAGGGGACATGCAGGAGGCAGCCAATCAATGATTCTCTCACATCATTGATGTTTCTATCTCTCTCTTCTCCCTTCCTCTATGAAATCAATAAAAACATGTTTTGTAAAATACAAAATTACAAAGAATTAAATTAACAAAGATACCAATTTGAAACATGTTTTAAGAACAGATCTAAAGATAAAATTATGATTCCTTATATTTTTATATACTGTATGCAGAGTGATACATTACAGCTAATTACTCATAAAATAAGCAAAAAATACAAAGCGTGGGTTGTACCTAAGAACTAAATTATTCTCATAAAACGAAACATTTAGACATGTTTATTTTTAATTTAATTTTCAACAAATATTCTAATGTTACAATAAACAAACTCTATACTAAATAAATTCAGTGAAATTGGAAATAAATAATTCAATACCCTAATCAATGATCTCATATTAGTGGAAATAAAGAAATACAACTTACTCTGACTCATCATATTAAGCATTATAAGTGCACACTGTGTTATGGATGTTATGGAAAAATAAATGAAAAAAGTAGTAACGCTTTTGGAAAATGTTGTAAAAAGATGAACAAAATGATACCATTTGAACTGGTACGTAAATGAAAAGCAAAGGGGAAGTAAGGTATCACCTGCCAACACTTCAAAATTATAGCAGTTACATGTCACTTACTCATACCAGACATTTTAAGAGCTTTGTATTTGCTGAGAGGCTTCGTTCTTGCAGCATAAGAAGTTAGATTTAATCCTACCTATACAGTTAGTTTTAATCTTACCCTTTTAACCTAGGAGGAAATCAAGCCTTGGAGAATTTAGGTGACTTTCACAACAGCATATGCTGAATTAGCAACCAAGCTGGGGTTCAAGTTCCCACAGCCCCTGACAATCATCCACGTACTCAACCTCTATCTTACACTAATACACTTGAGTATGTCAACAATTTTCACAAACTGTAAAATAAGAGTAAGGATTTCACCCAGAGGAAATGGCATGAGCAAAGGCACAAGCCAATTAGAGCACTGAGAGGAACAAATATTCGAGTGACTATGAATTGAGCACCGGGTGAAAGGGCAGTCATGTAGTATAGCTCTTATAATGCTCACAAAAAGGATGAGCTAATTAACCAATGTGACCACTTTGTTGTAGTCAGCCCAATAGTATTTTTCTCAACCTCAGTTGCTTAAGAGATATTTTATCATTGTCAGTCTTGAGTGGGACTTCAAAGATATGCGCTTATGATATGAACAGAAATAACCCCATCTGCGAAAGTATTTACTCTGCCTTTTTCAGATGGGAGAATGAGTGGGTGTTGGAATTAACACTAGCCTGGTAAGCTCAGGATGGTCAATGTGAACCTTTACTAACAGAGGGAAAGAAAATCCCCAGGTACAACGTGCAAACAATAACATAATTTTTTATTAACATATTATATATAGATATATTTTTGTATGAAATAATTATATTTAAAACTAATATTGTGCCACTTAGTTCTCACTAGTTAGTAAGATACCCGAAAATTATAAACCACATTGATAGTAAACAATGTGCTTTCACACTTAACACAGTTTCATAAAAACAGACCAAGAAGGCAGGGATTATAAAAACTCAGTAGTTTCCATGGTTTCAGAGTCAAGCTCATGAATTCAGGATCAAGGGAATAGGTATGAAATGTTACAGATTCTTGAAAACTATAATGGCAATGATATATTGATTAAACATGGGCATCTTATGGAAACTGACTTTCAGAATTCAAGATAATAAAATATTGGTGTTCCAGTAAATCTTAAAATATGATTTTCTTTCTCTAAAATGCTGCTTCTAGGAATTGAAATAATGTTTTAAATAATAAAATATATATTTCCTAATCACTGAAAAGCTTCAAAAAATAACTTAAATCCAGTAAACATTAAAATAACCCCAAAATGACAAACACATGCATTCTTTCATTATTTCCTGAGGAAAAGTCAAGGTATTTATAATTCAGTTAATTTAATGCAAATTTTTAAATTTGTTCATTCTATCCCATTTTTTAGAACATTAATTTGAGAATTTTTGTGGACAAATAAAAACATGTTATTGTTTTATTGTTTTTATCTAAATTGTTTCTCAGATTAACAAAACCCACAGATTTGCAATGTAAAATAAGGGCTAATACAAGATTAAAGGGGTTGGCTATGATACCATTATAATAACCAGGTTATTAATTAACAGGAAAGGAGCAAAGGGAAGGGTAGATAATATAGGCATGCCGTTTGTACAGCATTGCCAGAAAGCAGCAGTTAAACACTCTCTAGGTCTGTTCCCTGCAGACAGCTAGGAGAAGGGACTGGACAATAGACACATGTCCAGTAAGATCTGGGTGGTGTGTGAAAATGCTTGCTTATCAATCAGTCACATCTGGGAGCTAGCCATTGGCCATAATAGGCATGGCCACTGCATAGGCACAAAATCCCAGATACTTACCTCCTAAACAAAGGGAGTTCTCTCTTGGCACTCTTGCTAATCTTGGGACTCTTCTTGCAGGGGGTGTGCTCTCACACTCTGCATTTGCCCATATGGCTCAATGCCATGTGGATCCTACACAATGGACTAATGGACTCTAATGGCCTAAGGCTCTGTTGGGCTCAGCTCCACCATGAAACAGAAACTCTGGACACTGGCTCTGCTTTGAGCTCTGCTAAAGCCTCAGCTGCACATTTCCCAGGACTGGTTTAAGGGAAATGGGACTTTGGAATCATGTGAATAAAGATCACTCATTCTCCCCATATAAGTCTTAGAACATTCTTTTTCTCAAGGTATCATAAGAACCCCACTCCCACTAGCATCAAAGAAATCCCACTTGTCCAATTTTCTGGTAACAGTTACATATACATAGAATTCAAGTTATTAATCCTAATTTACCACAAATAGGCTAAAATAAATCTTTGGGGGGGAGGTGGTATTTAGATGCATAGGCATGGGTTCAAAATCTCAGAAACTTCCTATTACCTATTTTGCATAAATATAATTTAGTTATAGACCTTTAAAAAGTTCAATAACAATAAGATTCCCTTTACATTTACTTAGTACTTTATAATTGGTTAATGAGTTTAAAACAGATGACCTCTTTGGATACTTATAATAGCTGTGTGGGGCTGGCAGGACTGGTTAGTGCAATTAAACATACCAGCAAAAAGTTGAGCAGTGAGATGAGAGCACAGATCTGACTCTTAACCTAATTTTTTCTCTACACATTGTATCTTCTAAGTACAGTTTAGTGAATCAAAGTATCTGTAGAAAATGAGTCAATTGTATTGTTTTTCATACATCTTTATTAAATATGTAGAATCCCCCAGAAATAGAAGGACTACTGTAAAAGTTGAGCAAAGTTTTACTAAGTAAATATTACACCTGCCTGAGAAATATCTAGTGGATGAAGGTTTAAGTCACCTTTCATGGGTGTCTCTCTGTTCATGGTAAAGTCCTCAAGGTAAAGTAAAAGGAAAATATAAAGCCTTATTAATATTGGAAAGAACACACCAGATAGTCTCTAATGAGGCTCAGCAATGAGTGTCCTCAATGAGTAAGAGGAAGAACCATTTAGTTCAAGGACAAAAGCATATGCTTATAGCATCTCTCCAGTTACATGAAATGGCCTTACCTTTCCCAGCCCATGGAGAACACTACTCAATACCTGTCACTTTCTCTACTTTTTGTTTTCTCCTTAACATTTGTCTTACAACATACTGTGTATCTTACAATTTATTCTGTTTATTATATATTACCCCTCCCTGAATATAAGTTCTCCATGGGCTAGTACATTTGTTCATTTGTTTTTGTTTTTTGTTGCATTCCATGTACCTAGATCAGTGCCTGACACATAGTAGGGATTTCTAAATATTAATTTATTAGTATCATACTTCATAAAGATTATTTTATGGTTAAATATTATATATTTTAATCATCCAATTAGCTTTTAAAAGTCTCATACAATAGCATGTATATTATTTTTGTTTAATAATTTATTAATTTATTTAAAACTAGAGGCCCAGTGCACAAATTCATGCACCAATCGGGTCCCTCAGGCTGGCCTGCGGGATTGGACTGAAACTGGCTCTCCGACATCCTCTGTGGGGTTCTGGATTGCAAGAGGCACAGGCCAGGCTGAGGGACCCCACTGGTGCATGATCGGGACTGGAGAGGGACTGCAGAAGGGCTCCAGGTGTGTCTAGACCATCTAGCCCAATCCCCATCAGCCGGACCCCAAAAGCAAGTTAACCTACCAGTCGGAGCATCTGCCCCTGGTGGTCAGTGCACATCATAGCAAGCGGCTGAGTGGCCTTAGCATATCATTAGCATATTATGCTTTGATTGGTTGAACAGTGGACCAGTTGACCAGACACTTAGCATATTAGGCTTTTAATATATAGGATATGTACTGAATGCCTACTGTGTGCTACAATACTGTCTGTGGTGAACCATGGACTGTCTTCAGGGAACTTACAGTCTTGTGGGAAAAATATGTTAAATCAAGTATATTGTGAGCTATCAATGTTCATAGAGCATGATCACATGTTTTATCTTATTAAGACAGCCTCATTATGGAAATAAAACTTATGCTGATACTTCAAGGATGATTTATGTTAAAATGATTATTAATGTTAAAGGTTGAAGTTGTGGTTCAGGCATAGGAAAAAAAGTGTGTGAAGATCTTGAAGCAGAAATGAGTTGGATAAGATCAAGGGTCAAATAAGTATTGTGTGACTCTAGCCTTGTGATGTGGGAACACATACAGAGAAATATGACATAACTTGGGATCTGTCATGGCAGATCTTGTACATCATGATGGGTATCTTTATACAATTCCAGTTGAATTATAATGAAATATATATTATATCTATATTAAGTACAAGAGAAAACAATAAAGAATTTTAAGGAAGAGATGTGACTATAGTTATTTACACTGTATAAGATTTTATTTGGTAGTGAATTGGAAATGAAAAATGAACTAGTACAAGAAAAAACTAGATACAAAGAAATATTTTAGATTATTTCAGTAGCCCAAGTGAACAGAGATGACTTAACTATGCTGCTGGTAGTGAGGATTAGTTTTCAAATATTTGCTATTTCCATGCAATCTTGATAGAAATCAAAGGTAAACAAGATCCTTATTATAGAACAACTTTTAACATTTTTAAATCATGCATATTCAGTGATAAAAATCATGTTTCTAAAACAATTTTGACAATTTGTTTGTCAATCAAGTATTTGAACTTTTCAAAGCACAATATAATTGACAACTTTCTGGAACATTCCATTGTTGTGACTGAGCCAATGAGGACAAATGATAGAGGTCGAGACACAGTTTTGTCTAATGATGAATATTTGATTGTGGTTTTGGTAAGCTTATGAAAACCACAACAATTTGTTTCAAAGAAGTGAGTTTATAAGAAAGTATAAAATAACTCTGAATGTGAACATGCTAAAGATTGATTATGCTAATTAATCTATAAAAAGACATACTTTTTAAGTAAATTCAAAGAACATTCAATTTAAAAACACAAGCAAATATTTTTCATGAGTTTTTGACATTCTTCAATTTGTCATAATACATATTTGAACACCTTTGATAACATTTATACATTATTATATTATTTAAAGACTGTACATATTAGACTATAACTGTGATTAGCACAGTGACCATGCAATCTCCAATATTTGCCTGCTCACACCAAATTCTCAGCCAATAAGTGTTATATTAAAAAAATATGATTGAATATATTGACTACTAATTCTGAAGAAATTTTGATAGATATTCGATCAGCACTTATTCACTGTTCTAGATTTTCACCTTGACAGCTTGCAAAGGAAACTACTAGGTTTAATTACTTCTTCCCCATCATGCAGAATATTTTCTTCAGGCATATCAACTATAAAACACTTAAAAATTCATCTGAGAAAATGCCTTGAACTGGCAGAGTTTGAGATGTTATAATAGCCCCCCCCCTTTATCTGGTGGTTATGTTGAATTCTGTAAAAACAAACAAAAACAACAACAACCCTAAATCCTTGCAATGCTTTTGCCCAGTAGAGGAAACTGGGGGGGCAATAGTGAACATATATGTACCTTAACCGCTGAGTGCTAATGTCAAAGAGGACAGTTCCACATTGAAAAGGATATTTGAGCTGAGTTTGATCTTAATTCTTTTTATAGATTCTCATTGATCTGGTTCTGAAGCAATTACTTAACAAGGACATAGAAAATCATAAAGGAGAAAGAAGCTCAGCTAATGACACTATAAAGACACTTTTGATAAGTGGTCAGAAATATGATCAAGGGCGATTTCAGTTGCTTTAATCACTCTGTATGGGTTTCTGAATTGCATTAATGATGGTCACATTCGTGTGTTATTAATCCTCATTTTATACAGGCCAGAGCATGCCAAGTTTGTAATGATACTTAAGCCCAAATACTAAAAGTATAATGGTTATTTTTATACTTCTATTTTATACTATCTGTAATTGTCAACCGGCTTTAAAAAATCTCTAAAATTTATATTTGTAATGCTTTTAGGAACTACCTTAGCATTTGAAATCTAAGAAAGAAAACTCCTATAAATTAATACCACTTTTCTTATAAGTTGAACAATCACAATAGAATAGATTAAACCCAACAGCATTTTTAAATATCTGTCACTATTATTTTGAGCATACTTAATCATAAAACTTTCCTATATGATTGCATATTTAATTCGACAGGATAATAATTCCTAACTGCTGCTAAGAATATTTAAAAAATCATAGTGGTTGAGCACAATAAAAGTCTACTTCCTGCTTACATCATAGTTTGTCTACAGTGCTACAGTGATGTTTGCCTGCGAGAAGAATTCAGAAATCCAGGCTATCTGCACCTTGTGGTTCAGTCATCCCCTCTGTATGGTTCAGAGCCAAGGTATACAGTTGGCAAATGAGCAGTGACAGTGTATGACATAAAACAAAAAATGCACTGTGGCCCAGTCGATGAGGTAAAACCTTTTTATCCACAGTTATCTGGCCAAGTCACACAGCAAGTAAGGATTCCCAGAGGACTGCATTTATGGGAAGTATTGTCTCCCATATGGCCAGGATGAAGAAACCAATTAGTAAGAAATCACTCTATGTCGTCTGTCATAATACCTGTTTAGGCAGCCTACTCATTTTTTCTTGAACCAGAAAAATATGAATTCAAGTTTAGTTACACAACAAATATTATAAACTAGAGGCCTGATGCATGAAAATTCGTGCAAGAGTAGGCCTTCCTTCCCCTGGCTGCTAACACCGGCTTCCCTTTGGCACCCAGGACCCGGGCTGGCATCCCTTCGGCCCCGGCTTCGTCAGGAAGGACATCCGGATGATGTCCGGAAGACGTCCGGTCTAATTAGCATATTACCCTTTTATTATTATAGATATACCAAGCAAACATATTTCTAAGCAATACGCTAGGGGCCAGAAAAATGTCAATGAGGTCTCTTACCCTCATAGAGCTTATAGTTTAGTTGTAGGGAAAAAGCAAACATTGGACAAATAATTATATGACAACAGTTAGATTAGTGCTCTAAAGGTAATAAGTGGGGTAATATTGTCAAGATTCTATGGATTCTATGGGGCATAATGTAGATGGCGGAATCTTTAAGAGAATGTTTTCAACAGAGACCTGAGTACAAATCAATACTATGAGACCAGAAAAAAGCATACAAGGCAAAAGGAAGAGCAAGCACAAGGATCTCCAAACCAGGAAGAGCTTGATGTGGGTAAAGTGCAGAATGCCGGCCAGTGTGGCAAAAATACAACCAACAAGGATAAGCAGAGCAGGAAACCTGGATGAGTGGTCAAGTAGGAAATACACCTTTCAGGGTGCTGCAGGCCATAGAGAGGTTTTGCTTCATTGTGAATATGGAAGGACCTTGGAATCATAGAGTCTGGGCTGTTGACCAGGCCTTAGTTGTATGATGTTAGTTCATCTTTGCCTCGGATATCAAGGAAAAACAATTGATCTTTACACCTTGCAAAGATTTTTCTAAAACCTCGTTAACTCTGGCAATATTTTTGAACGTATATTTGTTTATCATAATCTGCATAATATTAAAAATTGTTTTTAATATATTAGAAATAGAAGGGCCTCATTTAATGTTTTATTTTTGTAATATATAGTACCATATGGTTTCTGGGGGTAGAGGAGCTATAGAGAACTTTCCAACTATCTGAATTCATAGAGTCTTTCATGTATAAGAAGCTATTTCCCAATCCCTTAGTAGAGGAATAACATCCTATCAGTTTCTTCCCAAAATTTCAGTTATATTCATCTACACTAATAAAAGAGAAAAATGGTAATTGGCGTACGGCGCTACCCTTTTCATTGGCTAATCAGGGTTATATGCAAATTAACTGCCAACTAAGATTGGCAGTTAAATGCCAACAAGATGGCGGTTAATTTGCATATGTAGGCACAATGCAGGGAGGCGAAAGAGAAAGCAGGAAGAAGCCCCCTGCCACTGACAGTGATTGGAAACCCAGGGGGGAGCTAAGAGCTGGGGGGCAGGGCAAAGGCGTCCCTGGGGCTGCCTTTGCCCTGCCCCCCAGCCATGATCGGAGAATCAGGTGCCTTTTCCGCCCTGGCCAGTGATAGCAGGAAGTAGGGGTGGAGCCAGCGATGGGAGCTGGGCACGGTCGAAGCTGGCAGTCCCAGGAGCTAGGGGTCCCTTGCCTGGGCCTAAAGCGAAGCCCATGATCGCGGGGCTGCTGCAGCTGCGGGTCCCTGCTGCCTGGGCTGGATGCCTCAGCCAGAGGCGTTAGGCCTGGGCAGGGGCGGGGCCTGCAACCGCAGGGAGCTGGGGGTCCCCTGCCCAGGCCTGACACCTCTGCCGGAGGCCTCAGGCCTGGTCAAGGGGCCGATCCGGTGATTGGTGATCAGAGGGTGATGAGGGTCAACTCCTCTGGCCGAAGCATCAGGCCTGGGTGGGGGGCGGAGCCGGGGATTGGGGGGATATGATGGTCCCCTTGCCCAGGCCTGAAGCCTGGGTCAGAGGCATCAGGCTTGGGCGGGGGGTGGAGCAAGCTATCAGAAGGAGATGGGAGTCCCCTGCCCAGGCATGATTCCTGGGCCAGAGGCCTCAGTCCTGGGCGGGGGCCAGAGCCAGTGATCGGGGGGAGATGGGGGTCCCCTGTCCAAGCCTGACACCTCTAGCGGAGGCGTCAGGCCTGGGCAAGGGGCCAATCAGGCGATCGGAGGGTGATGGGGGTCTACGCCTCTGGCCGAGGCATCAGGCCTGGGTAAGGGGCAGAGCCAGCAATCGGAGAGGTCTGGGGCTCCCCTGCCCAGGCCTGACACCTGGGTCAGAGGCATCAGGCCTGGGCTGGTGGCAGAACCAGTGATGGGGGAAATGAGGGTCCCCTGCCCAGGCCTGACGCCTCTGTCAGAGGAGTCAGGCCTGGGCAAGGGGTCGATCCTGAGATTGGAGGGTGATGGGGGTCAACGCCTGAGGGCTCCCAGTATGTGAGAGGGGGCAGGCTGGGCTGAGGGACACTCCCCCACACACACACCCAGTGCACGAATTTTGTGCACCGGGCCCCTAGTATATAATAAACATGTATATTCATTTTTAGTATTATATCCTTTTCAATGCTGGAATTTTAAATTTTCACACTACGTGTAGAATTTGTCTAATTTTATTGATATAATTTACATATAACATTGTGCAAGATTAAGGTGTACGATGTGTTAATTTAATACACTTATATATTGTGAAATAATACTTACATAGTGTTATGTTATCTAACACCTGCATGATCTCATTTAATTACTATTTCTTCTTTGTTGTGAGGACATTTAAGACCTACTTTCTTGGTAACATTCAAATATATAATACAATATTATTAACTACTAGAGGCCCGGTGCATGAAATTCATGCATAGATGCAGCCCCTAGACCTGGCCAGCGATTGAAGCACAAGTGTCTGGCGTGGAAGGGCAGTTCCCAGCTGACCTCTGGGCCCTGTGTAGCACCTGGGCCCCCGGGTCCCCGCGCGTCCCCCTCGCCTGAGTCATGGCACCTGAGTCCCCATGCAGAGATGCGGGGAGCATGGCCAGATGCTGTGGGTGAGGCTGCAGCATGGGCCTCTGTGCCACCCAGCAGTGCCACATGGAAGCCGGGCGGGCAGAGCGCTCTCTCTCAGCCAGCCTGGCAGACTAGCTCCTTCACAAACCCACGGAGAGCCTGATTGGCCCCTGCAGTCCCGGCAACTGCAGCACATGGCACTTGAGGAGGGTAGCAGGGGGAGTGAGAGCAAGCTCAGCGGACACCCTGCATTCTCACCACACCTCTGTCCCCATCCTCCCCCCGCCATCCTCAGGTAGCCAGTGAGAGGTTGAAGCCCCCTGCCTGGGTGCTGTGGGAGGTTGGTCGCCAACACCCACCTCCAGTTCCCCGTCTTAGCCCTGGCCCGACCCCAATCAGGCAATCAGGGCCTGCTGGCCACTGGTCACTGTCTGTGGAATGATCAAGCAGGGCCGGGCCCCTGCCTGGCTCCCTCAGTGCCTGGGAGCCGGACAGTGCCCCCGTCCCCTCCCCGCTGCTGCTGGTCATCACCTGCAGGGCCATTGGTGGGGCGATTGGGCCCCTGCTCACACCTGCCTTGGCGTGGTGCCACCTGTTCAACTGCTCCACCATCCCACTGTGGCCCAGCTCTTGTCAGGGCCCATTGGGGCTGGCAGTGCCTCCACTGCCACGGCTGCCAGTGCCACATCGTGCGATGCCTGAAATGTTTTGCGCCGACCCTGGTAGTCGGTGCATATCATAGCGAGTGGTCACCCTCCCAGTTGATGGGAAAATTTGCATATTAGGCTTTTATTATATACTAGAGGTCCGGTGCACAAAATTCATGCAAGAGGCTCAGCCCTCACAGCCACAGGGGCTTGCCTTGGCCCTCACAGCCACGGCGGTTGCCTCAGCCACTGCCTCTGCCCTTGCAGCCTTGGCTTCATCTAAAAGGTTGTCTGGAAGGACATCCAGAAGGTCGTTTGTCTGTCAGGTCTAATGAGCATATTACACTTTTATTATAGAGGAAGATCACCATGCTGCATATTAGACTCCTAGAATTTGTTCATCTTTTAACTGGAAGTTTGTACTATTTGATCAACATCTTCTATTTTCTTCCAACTTCTCAACCCTTGGTAATCACCATTATACTGTTTCTATGAGTTTTGCTTTTTTAGATTCCATATATAAATGCTATTATACAGTACTTGTCTTTCTTCATCTGACTTACTTCACTTAGCATAATGCCTTTAAGGTATTATGTTGTTGCAAATGAAAGGGTATCCTTCTTTCTCATGGCTGAAAAGTATTCCATTGTATATATATATACCCAACCAACTGTTGACACTTAGGTTGTTCCCATATCTGGGCTATTATGAATAATGCTGCCATGAACATGGGAGTACAGATACCAATTCAATATCCTGCATTCATTTCCTTTAGGATATATATACCCATCAGTGGAACTGCTGGATCATGTGGTTGATGTATTTTTAATTTTTATAAACCTTTATACTGTTTTCCATAGTGGCTGAACCAATTTGCATTCCCACTAACAGTACATAATGGTTCCCTTTTTCCACATCCTCACCAACACTTGTAATTTCTTGTCATTTTGCTGACACTCATTCTATCACATGTGAGGTGATATATCACTGTGATTTTGATTTGCATTTCTCTGATGTTTAGTGATGTTGAGTACCTTTTCCTGTCTTGTTGGCCATTTGTATGTCTTCTTTGGAAAATGTCTGTTCAGTTACTCCGGCCATTTTTTAAATCAGATTGTTTTTTGCTATTCAATTGTATAAGTTCTTAAATATATTGGATGTGAATATATTATCAGATATATTATTTGCAGCACTATAATAGTAAACGAGAAGAAATTAAAGCATATATACAGCATGTGATTCAAGCTTGAATAACTGTATTTTATTGTTTAAGTAAATTAAATTTAGACTTCTATTTTTCTATTTACTGGCACTTAAAATTGGCTGGGGAAGCTATTCCTTAAGATACAAAATAACATATTCCTTTGAATAGTTCTTAAACTTTAAATTTCAATGAGCTTTCTATATTTTGTTCTGTTATTTACCCTTGATTCAAATTTCAACTTACTTCATGACTCTAATGAGATGCATAGAAAAGGCACCATCAATTCATATTAGGAATTCCCCAAATCCCTTTATACTGATTCCCAAAATAAGTATCATCAGCCTTCCAGAGACATAATGTTAATTTTTGTTGATGGAAATTCCACCAGGAAATTAGCAAACAATGCATTCTAAGCTTCATTTTGAAAATCATAAAGTAAAATAATGAGCTTGCTAGTGAGATTTTTTTTATAATATGCTAAAATTTTTTAAGTATATATTATTGGTTGTAAATACTAACCATTTTCAAACTAAATGCAGAAACAGTTAACAAATTATTTCTAGAGAAAGATCATATTAATATTTTTTCCTAAGCTTCATATTTATTTAATATGTAACAATCAGAATGTGTGGTAGGTGGTTTATTAATACAGGAGGGTATTACTTAACTTATATTTTCAATAATTAATATTATAATTATTTTAATATTACCCTTCTCTTAAATGTTTGTATATATTTTGTTAACTATCTGTGCATATATTCATTTTTTTAAAGATTTTATTTTTCATTTTTGCCAGGTTAGTCTATCAAATTTATTCAAAACATAATTTATGGTTATTGAAATTTCATTTAAAATACTTTTTCATTGGTGGCCACATGAAATTATTTTCAATTTTCAGAATTTTTCCCTATTAAAATCACAAGATATTAACTTACCAATTGATTTATATGAATAAAAAATTGGAAACTGCGAAGGAAAAAAGATAACTGAATTTATTGTTAAAGTAACTCTAGTTTTAATTCTAGGTGAGTTTTGAGTAAAGGAAGGACATAATCTTTCTTTCAATCTATATAACAAAAGAGTAATATGCAAATTGACCCTAACAGCAGAACAACTGGGAATGACTAGTCACTATGACACACACTGACCACCAGGGGGCAGATGCTCAATGCAGGAGCTGCCCTCTGGTGGTCAGTGCGCTCCCACAGGGGAAGCTCTGCTCAGCCACAAGCCAGGCTGACGGCTGCCAGCACAGCGATGGTGGTGGGAGCCTCTCCTGCCTCCTCAGCAGTACTAAGGATGTCCGACTGCAGCTTAGTCTGCTCCCTGCTGGCAAGTGGACATCCCCTGAGGGCTGCCGGGCTGCCAGAGGGATGTCTAACTGCCAGCTTGGGCCCAATCCCCCAGGGAGTGGGCCTAAGCCAGCAGGTGGACATCCTATAAGGGGTCCCAGACTGCAAGAGGGCATAGGCCAGGCTGAGGGACCCCCCCCCCGCCCGAGTACACAAATTTTTGTGCACCAGGCCTCTAGTATTTTATAAACAGTTTTAATCTATCCTGACACATTTTTTTTTTGTCATTTATCTTCCAAATGTGATTTTTGCTAGTGGTATAAAGAAATGTAATCACTTGGGTTGAAATAATTTGATTTGAATAGTATGCATAAAATGATTTAAATGCAAGTATCCTTTCATTGAAAGAACATTGAAATAATAATTAGAGAAATATGACTTGGGGATAATTATTGCCATATGAATGAAACTGAATAAAGAATGAGTGAAGGAATCTGTCAGTTAAACTCATAATTTTAATACTGGGCATTTGCATTCATTGGACTTGAGTTGCTAAATAATCAGGCAATAAGTTGAAAGTATTTATATTTCAGAAAATAATATCAGTAAAGTGACAACACATAATACGCACATAAAATGAATAACTCAATTCCAGAAAATATTTTGTGTTCGGACATTAGAAAATATAAAAATATCTCTTCATAAGTTCCTGCTTGTTTGAATAGAGCAGTGAACTGGTTGCCACCAAATAAGCAAGTTGAAATGAAATATGTACTTTGGAGAATTGAATTAGCAAAAATGTAGTTGAGCACCATAGGAAAAAATATAAACACTGAAAAGTCACTTAAGTGACATTTGGTTTTATAAGTTAAAACACTTTATAAGATATGGAAAGAAAGATTATGCCCTTCATTTACTCAAAGCTGGCCCAATAGATGCACTAGACCTGCCAGTATTCACATCCTCTTATAATCCTACCTCTGAATCAGGTCTGACCCTATCTTATGGGTTGAATGTTGTCCCCCTAAAATTTGTATGTTGATATCCTTATTCCCAGTCAGTATCTCAGAATGCGTTATTTGGAGATAATATTTTTACAGAGATAATTAAGATTAAATGTGGCCATTAGGCTGGCTTCTAATAAGATGTGACAGGTGTCATTTTAAAAGGGGGAAATTTGGGTGCAAACACACAGGAGAATGTTATATGAAGATGAAAGCAGAGATCTTCAAGCCAATGGATGCTAAAGGTTGTCAACAACTACCAGGTGCACAGAAACACATTCGTCCTCAAAGCCCTCAGAAGAAAAAAAAAAAAAAAAAAAAAAAGCCCTCAGAAGGAACCAACCCAGCCAAGTTCATCCAACCCAAAGAGCCATGGAATCTCATAATAAATTGTTTTAAGTTACTAAGTTTTTGAGGGGTTTCTGTGGCAAGTGATAAGTGGGATACCACAGTCCCTTAGTTAGTTTTATGTAACTAAAGTCCTCCCAAGACTAGAGGCAGGGACATCACTGGGAATGTGTTACAAATGCAAACTCTCGGGCCTGAATCAGAAACTCCAGGGTAGTCATGTTTGAACAGGCTGCAGGTGGTTCTCAGTCAAACTCCAGTAGGAGAACCACTTTCAATGCTTTCTCATCGAATCCTATACATATTTAGTTTTATGGACACCAAAACAATGGACTTTAACATTGCCCCCAAGTGCTTGTTTTATCTGCTGAGTACCTGCCTATCAGCCTCCCCTTAAGCTAAGCATTGCCATGAGCTTTATGCTCCAGCCATGCTCCTTTCCTCAGCCCTTATTTCCCATCCATTCTGCTCCCTCCACAAGTTCATGCCCACGCCACAGGCTCTTCATGGATTTCTGTTCCTTTTTCTCTTCAGCTTTCCAATCTTTATATCTCAGGTAAACTCCACTCCCTCATGGGAGCCTTGGAGGAGCTTCTTGACCAGGCTGACCTTCCCGTTTACTGGCTTTAGTGCATTATGGATCTTTTTATAGATCACTTGTCACAGCTGAATGTGTACAATTGTTTGTGCAACCATTTCCCAGTGTGCCTCCCCACACAACAGACCATATATTCATTGAAGTAGGAACACCATTAGAATGAGAGGGAACAAGATGAAGATTAGCAAACTGATTTGTTGGTAGAGTAGTAATGATATTTATGCAAACTCCCTTTAGCACTCTTTTTACAGACAGCTATATTTAGCTAATTATGTCATTTAAAACAGCTTTGTAAATGACAGCAATAAGGTCAGTCCTCAAGTTTTAGTTTAAAGCAAATGTATTCTTGTCTCTATTTCATACTTATCACACATTTTCCAAAAGAAATAAAACATGTTCAAACACGGAGTGTAATTTACATGTTTAAGCCAATTTTTTTTCCAATTACCAAGTAATAATCCTATACGATAAAAGGCTAATATGCAAATTGACCAAATGGTGGAACAACCAGTGCTCTGATGTGCACTGACCACCAGGGGCCAGACGCTCAGAGCAGGAGCTGCCCCGTGGTGGTCAGTGTGCTCCCACAGGGGGAACACGGCTCAGCCAGAAGCCTAAGCTGTCAATTGGACATCCCTTGAAGGCTCCTGGTCTGTGAGAGAGTGCAGGCTGGGCTGAGGGACCCCCCCACAGAGTGCACGGATTTTGTGCACTGAGCCTCTAGTACTTTGTAAGAATGGTGCTTGAAACATTTTGAGGAGGTTTTTAATTCTATACCCACATGCTTTATACACATATTTTATAAGTATATTCAGATGTAATAATTAAATAGAAAACACATGAGCAAAAATTCTTTTCAAGGGTTTTTTTCAACGTTTTCACAATCAACATGATATAAATAAGAAATCAGAGTGGGCACCTGCCATCATGTCTCAGCAATTACAAGAGGACCTGTGCTGCCCCAGGCATTATTTCTTTCTTTCCAGACTGTGGCTTCCAGGTGGTCTGAGGAGATTCAGGGGAGGACCCCAAGTGACCTGTATACTGGAGTGGGGTTTAAGAGGGATGAGCTCAGAACAGTGACAATATCCTTTCACACTGGCCAACAGGAACCCTCCAGCCTGGTTCTGTGAACTTTAGGGGTGAATTCAGACAAGTTGGATATATTTCTTATCATGAAAACGTTTGTTTCTCAGCCACAGGTAACTTTTTAGGAGGCTGGGGGAATACAGAGTCTAGTTGGGCAGCCTCTGCCAGAAAAAGGTAGAGATAGGGTTTAGGGATATACCAGTTGTCCCATCCATACACCACTTGTCTACAACAGAGCAGATCCTCAATAAATATATGTTGAATAAGTCCTGCTTCTAAGAAATGTACTCAAATTTCAAACATTGTGGGGGGAAAACTAAATTTTATTTCTATTAATAGAGGTATTATTGAAGAAACTTTTAAAACACAAGTTCACTTCCCTCTAAGTTTTTTTAAATTATTCTTCTTCACTTTAGTGTACTTAACTTCATTTGATCTCTATTGTTGGTAGGACACATATAAAATGACAGTATCTTCCTCATAATCAAACATACAGAAATAAAGGATGGTGGGGAGGAAAGGTCATGAGAAAACACTTAGACACAGAGTAACCCTACTATGATACTATAGGAAAAGCATAATTCCTTCAGATGGACCACTGTGGGTATTTGATAGTTTAAAAAGAATCAACCATATGATGTTTGCTGCATTTAAAATTTAACAGCCTTAGTGTAGGTATAAGATACACTTCTTTAGCCATCCTTAGCTAAAGAATTCATAAACCTGGAACAGCCAGCTAAGGTTTATGAATTCTACTAGTGAGAGCAAGGTATGGGGAGGTAGGGAGTGAACTGTGATGAGATAAACAAGTCTTACTCCTTGAGATTCTGAGGATGTAAAGAAACACAAGAAGAAGAATCTGATTTAGACACACATTCCACCAATTATTTTATTTTTTTCTACAATTATATACTTGGTATTTGTTTATTTGTAATAAATTGCATTGAAACTTGTCTTAAAACAACTACAGGTAACTTAGAAATATGCACACACTACAGCAAAATGAAATGTAATTAGAAATAAATAAAAGAAAAAAAAACTACGTTTAGGCAAAAAAACCCAGTGCCTGGGATGTTTGATATATAAGTTACATAATAAGAGGTGAACTGTACTTAATAAACATGGATCATAATGTGCATAAAGAATGAACTAACTTCCAACATGGGAAGGAAAAACAGGTTGCAAGAACAGAAATTCCATAATAGTAACTAGTCCTGATGTTTAGATCAAAAGTGATATATTATTTTTATTATAAGACTAGAGGCCTGGTGAACAAAATTCATGCACAGAAAGGGTGGGGGGTGGGGGGCATCCCCTCAGCCAAGCCTGCATCCTCTCCAATCTGGGATGCCTCAAGGGATGCCCGACTGCTGGTTTGGGCCTGGGGATCAGGCCTAAACTGGGAGTAGGACATCCCTCTCACAATCCTGGACCACTGGCTCCTAATCGCTCACCTGCCTGCCTGCCTGATAGCCCCAAACTGCCCCCCCCCCACCAGCCAGGTCACTCCTAACTGCCCCCTGCTGCCAGCCTAATTGCCCCCAACTGCCCCCCTTCTGGCCTGGTTGCCCCCAACTGCAACCCTCCCTGCTGGCCTGGTTGCCCCTAACTGTACCTCCCCACCAGCCTGGTCAACTCTTACTGCCCCCCTCTGCCAGCCTGGTTGCCCCTAACTACTCCCCCCTATTGGCCTGGTAGCCCCCAACGTCCCCCCTCTGCTGTCCTGGTCGCCCCCAACTGCCCCGCCTGCTGGCCTGGTCGGCCCTCACACCCCCTGTCCCCCTGCCGGCCTGGTTGCCCCATGCAGCCTGCTTGTTCAGTCATTTGGTCATCCCTCACTAACCCCCCTGCCGGCCTGGTCATAGGCAGCCACCTTGTGAGGGCATGAGGGTTAATTTTCATATTACCTCTTTATTATATAGGATTCTATACTACACACTTTTATGCCATGCCCAATACTGGCTGTGAACTTTGCCTGAATAAATGAACACTAACTCCTTAGAATGAAAGCTATTTCATTAATTTCTAATTAAATATGTTGTATTTTGAATGGTCAGGTAAATCATTTTCAACATTTAGGAAACTTACCTTGTAGTGATTATTTAACTGAAATAAATTAAAATTATTTATTTTTCTCAAATTATAACAATTGTAAAAAGTCTCCCATTGGTTTAAATTCATGTTGTAAAATAGGTGTGTTTTACATTTGAACTTCTATGATAATCTATGGTAAATGACATTCCAGGGAGGAGAATAGAGTACAATGTTTATTTTTAATCCAATTTACCCTTAGTCATTGGCCTCAATAAACTAGAAAGATTTCTAATTTCCCAGTGTCATTATCAGAGTCATAAGAAATATAAATATATTGAGGTATAGTCATCAATCCTTAGTCATTTTCTGGATATGGTACTTCAGGGATGAAATCTCAGTTATAACTTGAGTTCATTATTATGTTGCTATACTTTGGTTGAAATAATCAGATTTCCACATAATGCATATCATGTTCTAATATACCTTTATTCATCTGCTTGATTTTATTTTTCCTCTGTTAATGTAATTTCCCAGTTGTTTGTTGAATTGTTTTTTGCTCATTCCTAAAAGTGATCTTGTTTAAATTATACTGCTCCCTTAATAACATAGTATTATAACTTACTTCATTAAATCAATCTCTCATTCAACTTGCTTGTGTATATGAAGTTTGGTTGCTAACTTCCAAACCATTTAATAGCTGTGAGTTACAACTATATCTATGAGTAATTGACCAAGATGGATTAACTACTTGTTTTTCAGAGTGTAAGTTCTTTAGCTTTGTCCACAGTGAAAAAAATCATTTTGTCCATGTAACATTGTTTTCTTTTGACATTATTTCTTTTAATTTTTATACACTTAGTATTCAGACTAGTATATGGTATTATACTACTTTCTTAGGCTAATAATCTCTTAAAGTTAGATTTAAGTTTCTTGAGAAATGACCGCTATATTAATATAATTATTCGCACACGGATGTTTATTTGACTGCACTTTATCTGTAGGAACTATGTTAGGTGCTTTGATAATTATCAACAAGCTGTAAGTTGAAAATAAAAGTGCCTTCAAGGTACTTTCAAATAGAGAATACATTTTAAAAATCAGAAAATCACACAATGTTATATAATTGCATTCTTGAAGAGTCTAATACTAGGTATAATTTTACAATTCTTACTAACTGTTCTTTACCTTTTAAGAAATTCAATTTCAAATTCCCAAATAAATGAAAGGTATTCATAGTCTATCAATAATCCCAACAAAGTAAGGATGGAGACATCTATAGCTAAAGCGACATCAAATTTATTGTCTAAATCAGTACAATTTTGAGGGGGGGGGGAAAGTAATAATTTAGTAATAATTTTGTGAAACAACAGGCTTGAATCAGGCTTGTCAAGGAAAACCTAGATTTGTAGTCCCTGTAAATAGAGATTTTCAGAGCTGAAAATAGGGATTTTCAATCAGTTTTGTCTTATTCTAACCAAACACACAAGACATTCTGCCAACCAAACAGAAACAATAAAAACAAACAACAGTTAAGAAAAAATAATCTAACTATTCATTTTGTAGTAAGCCCAGTGATGAAGAAAGATAGAACAAAGTCCATTTTAGAGCACTAAGGAGAAATATTGTCACATCTTTCATGTGGTTCAGTTCTTATTCTTGCTATATCATTAAAATGGGAAGCTTGGAATTTTATGGCTCACTGACTACTTTCAATCACCACTCAGTTATTTAGCAGAAAATGATGGTCTTCCTTGTGTTGTGCATGGATTACTTAGAAATCTCTGAACACTAGAATTTTTATAAAATGTTCAAATGTCTTAGAATTTAATAAAATTTTGTTTTCCTCCACAAGAAAGAATGAAACAGCTTCCAGTTGTCAGATTCAAGTTCTATTTTTCTTTCTGAAGCCATATTGTATTTTCCCCATGACACTTACCACTAGATGAAATAATATTATTCTTTTATTCTAATAGAATTAAAATTATTTATTTATTTTAATCAAATGATTACTTTTATTATCTACCATATAAATATTTATTCTTAAAATGGGTTTATTAATGGTTTTATTTCTCTAAAATGTAAGGTAGATGAGGGCTGGAGTTTTGTTTGTCACTACTCTGTCCCTGATGACTAGAAAAATGCCTGGAATAAATGGTGCTCCATAAATAGTTGAAGGATTAATAAAATATTTGTCTCTGAAATGAAATCATATTGACAAGTTCACCAAGTCAGTTAGCTTGGGAAAATATTATAAAACAATGATGTTGATTAGAACATAGAGGAGAAGTAGGTATCAAAGTTACTTTTAACAATCAAATGTGTTATAGCTAGAAAATATCATAGTATTAAAATTGGCCTGTAATGTGCTTTTTAAAAACAATGAAATAGAAGAGATACATTTGTGATTGAAAATTTTTAAAAACCATTTTAATCAAGTGCACTATTGCTGTTTGTGAAAATCTAAAAATACTGGTATCTGACTCTGATTTCTGAATGAGTTAAAAAATTAATGCAAATATGAATTTACATAAATGATAAACAGCATTATTAGGATTATATATGTATACATATAGAATTCTGAGAGATAAGCTTCACCATCACCAATCTTAGGCACACTACATAACTTTCTTCCAATCATAAATGTCATTGGTTAGATAAGAAATACAACTGAATTCCGGAAAGTCAAAGTAAAAGAAAAAAGAGATGAATCAAGCTTATTAATGCAAAAACAGTATGCTGGCAGACATTTGCAATATACATGGATATCATGGGTTTATGCCTCAGCATTAGAATTATAAAATTTATGTTTGATTGCATATTATCTTCTACTTTCTCTCTGTACCTTATTATTTGTACAGCATTATAATTCTCCTATAATATCGCATCACTTTTCATTTTGTTTTGACAGGAGGAACTAAAGCAATAATTCCTCACACAGGCCATCACCAGTAAAGCGATGTATCCTTCAAATGCAATATCTGCCTAATATTTAGTCTGCTAATAGTGGGCTTAAAGTTGGTGTTTATAACTTTATTCATCTTTCTCTCAAGGAGAGTTTCATTTTTTTATCAAAAGAATAAACATATAGAAAAACAGAGAATAAAGCCATAGCACATATGAACTTTATACTCTGTTACCAACATGAACGAAAATGGGGCCACAACCTGACACGCTCAGGAGAGGCCTACAAGTTGGGCCTTATGAACTCAGAGACCCGCGTGAGTAAGCACATAGCATGGTCTAAAATTAAAACTTCTTAACTAGGCGTGGGGGTAGTCTTGTTCTAGGCTGGAATCTTCCTTAACAAAGTGAGCCTGCCTACTGTCGTTTTGCATCTATGATAACATACTTTAGGAATGTCAGAGTAATCCCAGTTTTCCAGACTTTGCAGGACACAATCTCCCACCAGAGTAGAGATCACAAAACCCTTCATAGTTATCTTGTTCCCCATACACTATTTCTATGTGGGTAAATGCTAACTGTTAACTATCCTGTACCCACCGCCAATGTAAAAGAAGTATCTGTCCATTCATTTTACTCTTTTAAAAAACTCTTTATTGTTGAAAGTATTACATATGTCCCCTTTCCCACCCCGACTTGACCCCTTCTAGCCCGCCTGCACTCCCCACAACCCAGGTCTTCACCACCCTATTGTCTATGTCCATGGGATATGCATATATGCATACAAGTTCTTTGGTTGATCTCTTCTCACCCACCCACCCACCTCCCCTTCTCTTTATCTAATCTCAAAGATTTCCCTGCTTTGCTTTCTCGTGTCTCCCTAATCTATCACCAATGGATTTCATGTAACCCTCCTTTCGTCTACTCCTTTGATTCTAATCTTCTATATATAAAAAAGCCTAAATGACTGAACAACTGAATGGCCGGTCAACTGGTCACTATGATGCGCACTGACTACCAGGGGGCAGACGCTCAGTGCACGAGGTGCCCCTGGTGGTCAGTGTGCTACCCCAGTGGGAGTGCCGCTCAGCCAGAAGACAGGCTCATAGCTGGTGAGCGCAGCTGCAGCAGTGTGAGCCTCTCCCACTTCCGGGGCAGCGGCAGCACTACCAAGTGGTGGCAGCAGCAGGCCCAGTGGGGCCTGGATGAGCAGGAGCAATGCTCAGCCCTGGTTTGAGCTCTTCCCCAGCTACCTGCTGCTTCCCACACTGCTATAATCTCTTGAGAGGGTGCAGGCTGGGCTGAGGGATTCCACTGGTGCATGAATTCATGCACCAGACCCCTAGTGTATAAAATAAGCTGCAAAACTGCCATTCTATGGAGCATTTTCTCAAACCATTAAAATTTTGCTTCCAAGCCATTGTTGCCAGTTTGACTCAAATAAACTCATTAAAAATTATCTACAGGTTTGGATGTTTCGTACATTGACACTAATATTATGCATTTAATTATTTTTTTATTTATTGATTTGAGAGATAGGAATGAGGGAGGGAGGGGGAGAGAGAGAGAGAGAGAGAGAGAGAGAGAGAGAGAGAGAGAGAGAGAGAGATTTGTTGTCCCACTTCTTTATGCATTCATTGGTTTATTCTTATATGTGCCCTGATTGGGGATCAAACCCACACATTGGCATATTCAGACAATGCTCTAACCAACTAAGCTACCTGGCCAGGGATGTATTTCTTCTGATACAGTTATCTTCTAAAATAGCAAAGCTAAAATGAGTAAATTTCATAAACATGAAAGATTTAAAAATTATCAGAAAACTAATCCTGAAAGATTTCCCTTCCTATTAAAAATGACCTTCATGATTGTTGAAAGCATAAACCTTTCTTTAATTTTTTGTGTCTAGGGTTCTCATCCATAAAATGGGTATAAAAGTATCTCCTGATCCTAGAGATTGGCTTTGGAGTGCACAGAATGTGATTTAGGGATGTTTAGATCTTTTGCTAGACTTAATAGCATAAAAATATATGAACTGGAGGCTTTCAAATACTGTAGTACATGTATTTGAATCACGGTGTGTATGTGTGTATGTGTGTGTGTGTGTGTGTGTGTGGAGTGGGGGAGGGGGGTGGGTGCAGACCAGAGCTTCAGAACAGACAGGGATTCAATGGGTTTGATTTGTCTTCTAGCCAGCAAGGTGGCTCTCACTGCTTCCAAAAACTATGTCCTTCTGTACAGGGTGCATGACCTTGTGCTCTCACCTCTGCTGTCCTAATTACAGTCCAGTTCTATCCTTTTGAACATAACCCCACACCCTTTCCTGACAATTTCCCCCTTCAACACAAGCATGCTGGGTAGCTGGCATTGGTCTTATGTAGATTACTATTCATCTTTTCTAAGAGATCACACTGGCACATATTTCCACGTTATGTTCTCTAATCTGTCCACTATAAAATCATGTGTATCAGCAACTTGAATGAGCACCCAAATTCCCCTATTACTGTTTCATAAACCTTTGTTATTTTAAGCTCTTACAAATTAGAAACATTGGATAGCTTGTAAATACATGACAATCTGTGACAGAAATAAAAGCAGAATCTATGTCTACATGCATGTCTTCCTTCCTCGCACCATCATTTGCTGTTTGGAATTAAAGTCTGTTCAAAGCATGGCCATGCACCCTCTTGGTGACTGAAAGGTTAACTTATGCTTAAAGCTCAGTTTCTTTCATGTGGTAATGGTGGTTCTGGGAAGAGGGCAAGGTTGTTGCTGGAGCTCCCAGTGCAGTGGAAGCAAAGGCCCCGCTCTACACAGATCTGACAGTGCTTTGGGTCACATCGGACCCCTTCACCCTCCCGAAGTCTACTGATGGCCAGCCCTGAACAAAGAACACAGTACAAATAACTCAGACGAAGATGATAGAACAGTGAGAGTTCCACATTACTATGGGGCCCTGCTCTGTTTACATCTGGAATGAAATTCCCATTGCTAGAGGCACTTCTCTAAATTGAGGTGAAATAATGGTCTCCAGAAATTACTATTAGAATATACAAATGGTTTGGCTCTCATTAACACACTGTCACAGTTTATTAAATTAAGGAATTAGTGCTCTCAGTGCTCAGCAAATAAAAGGAAAAGAAATGCCGGTTTTGCTTTAGGAAACTGACTGTACCCCGAACAGGGTGCTGGGAGGGATGGAAAGTCTGCAAAGGGCTCCGCTGCGAAGCCTGCCCTTCTGAGGGTGGTGACTGAGGTGGAAGAGTGAGGCTACCAGAGGTGGGCCGGCTGCAGTGAGTCCAAAAGCAATTCTGATTTTGTCCCTTCATTTCACATGGAGTTCCTGATAAGGTCATGCTTAGGTTGTGCCATGGCATATAAAATGTCTCCTTCTGTATTTAAAGGGGGTGAGGAAGGAGATTAGATCTGCAGACTTCACTATGCTGGAAATGTGGTGCATTAATTTTGAAATTTTCAGATGGCATAGATGACTGAACATCAGAATAAACTTTCAGAAATGTTGTAAACTATGCTTTTTTCCAAAATTTTTATTTTATTTAAAAATTAGGAACTGTAACTGTTTACAGGTCTTCCTGAAAGCAAGGGATAAAATTGATGATTCTTTCTTTAAAATAATGATTTAATAATATTTTTAAGGTTGTCTATTTTATTTTTTTAATATATTTTTACTGATTTCAGAGAGCAAGGGAAAGGGAGGGAGAGATAGAAACATCAATGAGGAGAGATAACCATTGACTGGTTCCCTCCTGCACACCCCACTCTAGGGATTGAGCCCAAAATCTGGATATGTGCCCTGACTGGAAATTGAACTATGACCTTCTGATTCATAGGTCAATGCTCAACCACATAGCCATGCCAATTGGGCTCATAAGATTTTTGTAAACTGAAAGGTAAACAAATATTCTATCATGCACATATGTGTATATACACATATATAAATATCTAATAAAGATGTAATATGCAAATTGACCATCACTCCAACACACAAGATGGCTGCCCCCATGTAGGCACAAGATGGCCAGCAGGGGAGGGCAGCTGCGGGGGGACCCAGGCCAGCAGGGGAGGGCGGTTGGGGGGGACCAGACCTGCAGCCTGGCGAATGGTCGAGCCTCCCGGTCGTTGCAGATGTGAAGGACACAGGGTTTTTATATATTAGGATAATATATATATATATATATATATATATATATATATATATATATATATATATTTTACCTAATAATAGACAAATATGGTAATTGATCATACCTTTGCTATGCCTCCCATTGGCTAATCAGCGAGATATGCAAATTAACTGCCAACAAAGATGGCGGCCAGCAGCCACGCAGCTGGAACAAGCAGGAGGCTTGCTTGCTCCAGTGATGGAGGAAGCCAAGGTTCCCTGCCTGCCGCGACCAGCTCTAAGCTACACTCAAAGCAACAAAGTTTCAATTATAGAAGGTAAATAGACCCCAGATACCTGCTTTCAGCTGGCCGTGGCCACAGAGCAGGAGTGCAGGAGGCTTTCCCTCCCACCGCCCTGGCTGGCTCTGAGCTCCACTCGGCAACAAAGTTTCAATTATAGAAGGTAAATAGACCCCAGATACCTGCTTTCAGCCGGCCGTGGCCACGGAGCAGGAGTGCAGGAGGCTTTCCCTCCCACCGCTCTGGCTGGCTATGAGCTCCACTCAGGCAACAAAGTTTCATTTATAGAAGGTAAATAAACCCCAGATACCTGCTTTCAGCTGGCCATGGCCACAGAGCTGGACCCTTGGTGATGGAGGAAGCCAAGCCCTGGCCGGCTCTGAGCTCCACTCCAGGCTACAAAGTTTCAATTATAGAAGGTAAAGAAATCCCAGAAAAAAAAAAGAAAAAAAGGAAAGGCTGGGAGCTTCTGTCGCTAGGGAGGCTTGGCCACCCTGAAAATGGCCCTCGGCCCTTCACCCAGACTGGCCAGGCACCCCAGTGGGGACCCCCCACACTAAAGGTGGTGTGGCCAGCCTGAAAACAGACATCAGCCCCTCACCCAGGCTGGCCAGGCACCCCAGTGGCACCCCAGTGGGGACCCCCACCCTGAAGGGCAAACCAGCCGGCCCCCACCCATGCACCAGGCCTCTATACTATATAATAAAAGGGTAATATGCAAACTGACCCTAACAGCAGAAAGACTGGGAATGACTGGTCACTATGACACACACAGACCACCAGGGGGCAGACACTCAATGCAGGAGCTGCTCCCTGGTGGTCAGTGTGCTCCCACAGTGGGGAGCTCTGCTCAGCCACAAGCAAGGCTGATGGCTGCCAGTACAGCGGTGGTAGTGGGAGCCTCTCCCACCTCCTCAGCAGTGCTAAGGATGTCAGACTTCAGTTTAGGCCTGCTCTCCCCTGGCAAATGGACATCCCCCGAGGTGTCCCAGACTGCAAGAGGGCTGAGGGACATCCCCCACCTCTCCGAGTGCACAAATTTTTGTGCACCGGGTCTCTAATATATATATATACTTTGCCATCACCTAAATCTGAGGTTACAGTTTAAGAACTGCACAGCATTTTGCATTTCTTTGGCCCAGTAGAATCATATCAATTAAAACTATATCCAGTTAGATTTTCTTTCTCCATGTAATGCAGTAATATATGGATTATTTTAAGGTATCTAAGTGTGTTGTGGTGTCATGAGAGATGAATTGATGTTTTTCATTTTAACGTACCTGAGCAGGAGAATCTCTGGTAATTAGAGCAATTACTGAGCTTGTGTCTTTGTGATCATTCTTCACAGGTGAAGAAACATTACAGTACATCACATTTACCTAATTACTTTGTGTGTCAATTATACCACACTGTTAAAAATACAATTAGTATATGTGGAGCTCTTTATCTATTTACTTCCTGCTTTTGTCTTTCTCTTTCTGGCATGTAGATATAATAGTTTTGCTGGGTCTTTGGTTCAAATCATATTTTCCTGTTTCCATTTCTGTCTGATACGGAATCATTTACAGTATGAGTAACTAATAACTGATACTACGTATCAAAATGATCACAACTCCTTAATTACGTGAGATTCCATCTGAGTTATTGAATGCTGGAATAGGAATATTAACTATTGCACCAAGGCAGGAGAGTGAATTTTACAGAAGTGGGCATACTTTCTATTTCTCTCAAATTCTTAAACTTTAAAGCTTCTTCTGATTCTATTTTTCCCCTGAACAACTATATAAAAACATAGTCAAATTCTATGTCAAATGATAAAACATACATCATTTCGGGCTTCTGGGTCATAGATCCTTTATCAAATGTTTCAAATGCAATAGAGATGACTTTAGTCACAAGCCAAGTTTACATGAGAAAATTAAACCTGAGCAGCCACTAGTATCTATCTGGTCCCATGCTTTCCAATTACCCATTTTGATAAGGTACTGATTAATGCTTTAAGAGTTGAACAGCTAATGCTTTCAAATGAAAAGTAATAATTTAGTATCAAATGTCTACTGAACCAAAGCCAATATTTTGAGGGAATGACTCTGAGAGATTATAAATTATCCAATAAGTCACATTGATCACAGTAACTTAGTGAATGACAAAATAATCAAGTTTCAGAGATACAGCACCTTTCCTCATTTTTTTTTCAGGTCAGTTAAATAGACATTATAATGTCAGCAAGCAAACAAATGTTTTATTTTTTTTCTTCTTTTCTTGAAAGCATGCCATCAAGAAAAAGTCTGGCTACAGACCTACATAACAATTGGATATCTCATTTTATTACTTGTGCTGAATTCTCTTCTTACTATGACAGAAAATACTAATGCAGAAAATACTAAGGATTTCAGCAGTAATTACATGGACACCTTTGTAAATTTAACACTTAAAGACCAGACTCCTCCGTAAAAGGCAATTCAATGTATATCTGTTGAGAACAGCTATAATGTACCTGTCTCAATCCATTCCAGCTGCTATAGCAGAAATACCAAAAACTCCAACAAGGTTTGGAGTCTGGGAAGTCCAAGATCAAGGTTAGAAGGGCGGATTGGGATCTGGTGGAGGCCCACTTCCTGATTTGCAGACAACCATCTTCTCCCTGGGTCCTTCCATGGCAGAAGGGGTGACACCTCTGAGGGCTCTTTCGTAAGGGCACTAATTCCATTCGTGAAGGTTCCACACTCCTTAATGAATCACATCCCAAAGGCCCCATCCTAACACCATCATGCTGTGGTTAGGTTTTAACACATGAATTCTGAGGGACAAATGTTCAGTTTCTGGCAGCAGCTGGATACCTGGTAGCGCCACTTGTTTGCTTCTAGGATTGTGTATTCCCTTTAAGGTATCTGACATCACTTTTTATAAGACTTTAAGTTAATTTGCAAATTATTTAAGCGATATGTTATAAATTTATCTATGACGATTTAAACTGAAAAACACAATGAACTGCATTTCCTAACTGCAGAGAGGTTACCCGAGTATACTGAAAATTAGTGCAGTCATAAGATGTCAGCATTTTGATCTCTGTTCACCAGTGGGACCAGGCTCATATGTCTTGTAGATAAATTTAATTAAAGAGTTTGATATGTTGTGATTAAGTGATGTGCACTCTGAAGACTAGAGGAAGTACAGAACTAAAATTATTTAATAAGAGAAGAAAATTATGGCAAAGGTATAAAATGAAACAATATGCTTTAAGCCCTTTTTCAACATCAAAGGTTTGGCCTTTAAATAGAAAAAGTTAGGAACAGGTTGAAAGTTCATTTAATTAAGAGATCTCAGGGGCTCTCAAAGGTATTTCTTAATTTAAAATTGAACAACTTCACACAATCACAGGTTTTATCTGAAATTATCCCTTATTGCTTCTTATGGATAACAATGAAATGATATCATGACACATCAATTAATTCCTGCCATACGTAGAACATTGCAAGAATGTTACACAACATACAAATGAAGTAGAAGACAACATGGATGGACTTAGATAGGTGAAACAATTTCATACTATATAATAAAAAAAGCTCAGAGATCAGGGTTTATTAAATTATTAACTATTAGTGTCAAATTCACAGATATGACCTGACAATTACTTCCCAACAGTTCTACTGGTCTATTTGTTTTCCATGTGCTCATATTTGGAAAACAAGTTTACATGAAAGTAATAACTTCTCCTCACCCAATGCAAGAAATAGTGTTTTGGATATATTTGAAATAATTGTTCCATTTCATATTTTAAACCATTTAGCTCTTCTAGCAAAAATGTAATAAAAACTATAATTATTAAAGGTTACCCATTCAATATCATGAGATATATTTATGCCAATAGCAAATGTAAACTTTCATATTTTGCTAAATCCCACTCTTAATTAAAATTAAGTTCCTAAAGTAATAAAGTATACAATATGTTATGAAACCCAAATTTGAAAATGCTATCTCTAACTTTCTAGACTTGTTATCTCTTATAATGGGTAGAAGAGTAGTCAGTGACAAGGTGAAAAAAATGACAAACGTTACATGAAAATGCTAGTAAAATGAAAATAAGTGAAGCCCTGATAGCTTTTTGTTTGTTTGTTTGTTTTGTCCCATATTAACACTATTCCTGCTTATTTAAACTTAGGTTATAATTGTTCTGTTCACAGTATAGGAAGAGACGCTAGCAAAATGATATAGCTAACAGTTTTCAGAACCCTGTTGCTGACGCTATGACCACAATATGAATAATGCCACCATAGGTTTGCATCAAATTCAAGAGAGCCAGCTTGCAATGCAGAGAATTCCCACTACCAGTCATGAATTCTGGGCAATAATGCCGTAAATAATGAATGTAGTCAAAACAAATTTAGATGCACTGATTACTTTAGCTTTCAGGATGAGGGATTTTATTAGAAAATGTTCTTTTTAAGCATTAAAAAAACTCTTTAAAGTGTAAATAAGCCTTGGGGAGTTATTTCAAATAATGACACAGCCTGAAAGGAACTGAAACAGCAAAATTCTATGCCTGAAGTTTAGATGGATTGTCACTATAATATAGAATTTTATAGTCTCTCTGGAACAAAGGAAATATCACCTTTTAATATGAAGTCATAATTTAATTTTCTTAACTGATGTAAACTATTTTGCTGACTTTTAATGAACCCAGGAAAATGCTTAATGTGCATATATGTCTTCTGATGTTATAATGTTCATAACCTGAGCCAGTAAAAATGGGTTGCAGGATTGGATACACATTAAATAGGATTAGTTTTTCCTTTCATTTATGTAAAGCATTTTAGATAAATAATATAAGTAAGGTTTATTGGTGGAAAAGGAGAAGCAAGAGTTATTTTTATCCTTTGCTAGACTATATACAAATTGATGTGGCAATATGGATATAGGGTACTAGCTGATTAAAAGTATGTGTCTGGAAATATCCACTGGAGGCATGGACCTAAATATCTTGAGATCCATGACATATACCATCTCCCTTGGTCAATTTCAAAATAGTCTGTTCATTGCCACAAATATTTATATTAAAATATGTGTAAGTGCTTATGCGCAGCCACTGTGGAAAACAGTATGGCATTTCCTCAAAAATTTAAAAATGGAACTTCCATTTGACCCAATAATCCCACTTCTAGAAATATACCCCAAGAAAACAGAAATACTAATCAGAAAGGATATATGCACGCCTATATTCATAGCAGCACAATTCACCATAGCTAAGATTTGGAAACAACCTAAGTACCAATCAGCAGATGAGTGGATTAAAAAACTGTGGTACCTCTACACAATGGAATACTATGCTGCTGTAAAAATGGTAGGAACTCCTACCATTTGCAACAGCATGGATGGAACTGGAGAGCATTATGCTAAGTGAAATAAGCCAGTCCGAGAAAGATAAATATCACATGATCTCACTCATTTGTGGAATATAATGAACAACATAAACTGATGAACAAAAACAGAGAAGCATCGATCAGCTGCTCAATCCTCAGAGGGAAGGCAGGGGAGGGTGGGGGTAAGGGGGAGAGATCAACCAAAGGACTTGTATGCATGCATATAAGCATAACCAATGGACACAGACACCAGGGGGGTAAGGGCATGAGCGGGGGGGTGTGGGAGGCAATGGGGGCATAAGGACACATATGTAATACCTTAATCAATAAAGAAGAAAAAAGGAAAAAAATTAAATGAAAAGCAAAGCTAACTAAAAAACTTTTTAGTGCTAGTATCTTATGCTTAAAAAATGCACTTCACATTTTTTAAAAAAATAAGGATATCGTATGCTAATTTCAAATACTTTGTATTAAATTTTAATATTGTTTAGATATAAAATGAATAAAAAATCCCCTCCTATTCAGTAAACAAATATTGTAACACAAAATATGATAAAAGATGGATATTTATGTTTATTCTTAATAAAGAAATTTTATTGTTTTGGCAACCACTAATTTGAAGCACAATTCCTAGCTTTTTATCTTATTCCAAGGGAAACCACTCACAGAATAAAAGTAACAACAAGCAAGCAAAACTTATTTTGTATGATAATTAGATATTTGTAATTACTTAGAATATGTGATATGAATTCTGGGAGGAAATTACTTACAACCAGTGAGTATTAGCTTCTCCAATTAGAAACTGGCCTTGTTTCCCATTAAACACTTAGGGAAAACCAGATAAACATAATGCCAGAAGAAATTCGGTCAATCAAATTCCAAAAGAAGGATTTATGAAATTTGAGATTAGTGTTTACAAAGACTCTCAGGAGACTTTATTATTAAGAATTGCAGGCTCCTCCCCAGCTGGACCCTGGTAGGGGCACGTGCAAGATGCAACCAATCAATGTGTTTCTCTCACATCGTTATTTCTCTCTGTCTTTCCCTCTCTCTTCCACTCTCTCTAAAAATCAATGGAAAAATATCCTCATGTGAGGAATAAAAAAGAATGATAATAAATAAATGTGATCTCTTTATAAGGATAAAGCCTCTGCCAGGATGTAATATTATTCATGATCACATAGAAATACTTGTTTGACAACTTATGCTGATTGGCCCTGGGGAAGTTTGCCAATTTTGATCACTTCCACCCGCCTCTCCCCCACCCCCCGCCACACACACACACACACACACACACACACACACACACACATCCCAATTATTATTAAAAATCATTTGTTCTTATTACTTTACCGACTAGCTTCCTATGATTGCTCCTTGTGCCTCTCACACTACCCCATGCCTTCTTAGAGAGACTGTTTTCCCTTGGACTGAGCTATAGGGAATCTTTATGCATATAGATATCAATATTTAAGACACATAGTGTGTACCAACTCTGTTCCTCATTTATATGGCACTTTATGTGAATTAAGAATATTCTCATGTGCAGACCTGTGAAGTAGTGGCTACAATCTCCATTTACAAAACCTGAAATTCATAGAGAGTAGGTCAACTTCTCAATATCATACATCTATTGTATAAAGTGGCATCTGAACATTTCTTACCCATCCTGACACTTCATTTACCTGATCTCCCCATGAAACAGCATAGGAATCATTTACTCCACAATGTCACCTCATCTCTGTGGCTGCAGCAACTCAAGAGGATATATAGATAAGTGGCTTCTGAGGTAAATTTTCACAAAATACCTTCTGAAAGGGGTGTTCTTTATGAGATAATATTTACCAGAAATAACCAAATCATTTTCTATGGGTTTTGGTTTTTTAAAATATCCAATTCAGAGACCACAGGAGGTAGTTTAAATGCACACACCCACACATTTGGCAGGAGGGTGAGGTAGTTAAAATGGAGTCCTTTTATTTCCTCTGTAAATTGGGAGGCACATTCATTTGCAAATAATAAGGACAAGGTGGCTGGGTCAAATATTTGAGAAGAATAAATACTGTAAAATATTGCAGAGAACCAGAGAGTTAACCAGTTAACATATTTAGAGAGTGCTTGTGGAATTTCTGAGCAGTTTGATGGGTCCTGTAAACAGAATGGGATAACTTTACAGTTGCCTGGTTGAGTGATGATCTTTAGTAATCTCTGGCAACCCAAACACAAGTGTGAACAAAGGGGAACCAGGGAATCATCTAGAATTTAGGTTTCAGCTGTGTAGAAAGGATTAATGAATTAATAGATACAATGATTTATCACACTGAGAAAATAATAAATGAACCTATGGACAACTTCATATAAGCATAATTCAATAGAAGATGCAAAATGAGATCTCATTTCTCTCTGGATAAAAAAATGTTTAATTATTTATTTGTTAATTTATTTATTTTGCCTGAAATGAGTAAGGAATTAGACGCAACGAATGACACTAATCATGAAAATGTTTTCAGGTTTCCATGCCCCTATCAAATACATTGCACTATAATACAAAGGTCCACACTCGTTTCTGCATGTGTCTAATCTCCAGAGTTGGCGTGAATCTATTAACCATGTAGTCACATGTCACCTCTCTTTCTGAGCCTTTAAACCAGTTCTGTTGAAGCTATTAGACATGGGACCAGGAGCAGGCTGAGTGTTCACATTCATTTTATAGTATACCTCAGGGTCTAAAATGTGGCTCCTGGTGATCTTCTGTCAAATGTTTTTTGCATCCTTAGAAAATGAAGGTGTGTTTTCCTTATATTTTATAGCAACTTGAAAAGTGGGAAAGTACAATTTGTAAAAACAAGGTTTTTGGCACTGAAGTTTAAAGAGCTTAAATGTTTCTCCTAAATTTTCTCCGCAAAGAAACATATATCTTGGTTAACGTTGTTTAAAAACAACTGACAATTATCACAGCCAGTTAATGAATGAGAGAGAAAAATCGTTATTTCTTTATGTCAAGTGATGTTAAACCACATATGAGAATTTAAGATCCCTACAATAGATTTGCACACAAAAAAATGTCTAATAAGCAGGGAAATAACATGGAGGTTAATGAACTGGATATTCTCAAGAAGTTAAAGACAGACGATGTTGTTTTTTTGTGGGTTTTTTTTTTTTTTTGAGAAAATAGTGTACTGGGACCTGAAAGTGTCTGCTATCAGAGCTGGAACCTTTCAAAGTGATTACAACTCAGAGTATGTGAATGTGGGAGCTGATGGCAGATGCTGGATAAGGAAAAGTCTTTGCCGATAAGGAGGTCAAAGAGCCAAAAGGCCAGGATTGAAATGGGCCATCCATGTCTTGAACCTATCTAGATTTATGGTGATTCTTAAGGTTAAAAAATATCTAAGCCAATATATTCATTGAGTAAATAAATGAATGAATGAATAACATAGCCATCCTGAAACTTCAACTGGGATGATATCTGCTGAATAAACATACAGTTTTACTTACTGAGTAACAAACATAATTAATTATCTGAATGATTCTAATAGCCTCCTAAATGGACTATGTCCAGACTTTTAGCTCTTTCCAACATTTCCCCAAGCTGGCATCAATTATTTTCACAATGCGCTTTCTTACAAGATGACTTCCTGCTTTCAAAAAATAAAACAAATGCCCTCCACAATCTAGTTCTAATTTAATTTTCCATTCTCATAGTCTCCCTTTCCTGTATCTCCATTAAACATCCATTACTTGTTCTTCATTCTCAGGGGACCAGGCAATATTTTATGTATTTTACAGAATCTGTTTCTTTGTCCTCCTGGTATTCCTGGAACATTCCTCTACCTGCATGTATGCATTCAATCAAATATCTATGACATTCAGGTGCTCAACAATAAAGATGATTAGTTAACAATACAGATATTTCCAAGAAATAAGTAAAAACAAGTGAACAGACCAATCATTACTTATGATAGGGCCTAGCAAAAAAAGAAAGAAAAAAAGAATCATGACATACACTATACCCACTCCCCACATTTGAAAGTAGTGATCTAGAGAACTGATTTTGGTAGAATTTTAGGAAAGACTTCTCACAGAGGTGAACGGCTCAACTATGAAGCTAAGGGTATTTAAAGAGTGGAAGTCAGAGTTATGAAATGCCAAAGAAGCCCTGAAGAAAAAAGAGGACCTGAAAAAGAATCTGATGATCAGACTGACAAGTTGAGCTCAGGAGATGGCTGGTTTAGGAAGGGGCAGTTGGATTTCATTAAAATGGAAATAGGGAGTATGTGAGGTGATATAAGAAGCAATATGAACTGATTGACTCTTTTTCTTATGCTCCCTGGAGAGTGCCGAATGGATCGATAGATACACGAGGGGCAAGTCCAGCCATAGCAGTGAAAAGGGCACATCTTCACTGTGTGGAGAATGGGCACATTTTTTGAAGAGCACATCAATAGTGCTTGCGGTTGCCTGATATGTTGGGGTTAGAAAAGGAAAGAATCAACTATAGTTTCTGACTTGAGCAGCTGGATATCAAGTGGTGTCAATTAGTGAGAAGGTAAGACTGATGGAAGGGAATCAGTTGGAGCCAATATAACTCAAAGGCTCAGCTTGGACCTGTTAAATTTGAGATGTCTGTGAGCTATCTAAACTATCTCCTGTAAGCAACTGGGTATGTCCCTTTGAAGCTCAGAGGAAACGCTGTACATGGACATGGATATGGATATGGATTTGTATATGAATATCGATATGTATAGATATATCTAAAGACATAGATACATGTACATACATATATACATACTAGAGGCCCAGGGCACGAAATTCATGCACCAGTAGGGTCCCTAGGCCTGGGCAGCGATCAGGGTCGATCTGTGGAGTGGCTGGCAGGATGATTGGGGGCACCCACCTTGGCTGTCAGGACCTGCAGGCTGGGGGAGTTCCTGCATTGAGTGTCTGCCCCGTGGTGGTCAGTGCGCATCATAGAGACCTGTCATTCTGCCAGTCATCCTGCCATTTGGTAGATTTGCATATTAGGCTTTTGTTACATAGGGTATACTTTAATATAAATGAATTTATGTGCATGTGTATGTGTGTATCTATATACACTATTTATATGTATGTACATATGCATGTATATACATATATGTGTATACATGTATGTATGTATAGATGTATGCATGTATGTTATGTGTTTGGTGTTTTGTGTGAGCACATCATCTAGATCAGCGGTCGCCAACCTTTCAGACCTCACAGACCATCAGTGGTCTGTGGACCACCGGTTGGCAACTGCTGATCTAGATGGCATTTATGTCCATAATATTTAATAATTCCACCTCTGTGTTACTATTTTCCATTGTAACATTTTTATAGCAATAATCATTTATCTCATATGTAACTTATTGTATGCATGTTTTTTACCTCACATGATAACAAACTTCTTTGGAGAAAGTTTGACATGCTTTTCTTTTCTCTATCTTCTATATTATTTAAACACATGTGTGCATGTGTCTTCTATACTACACATGACTGAATTAAATTTCCTGAAATTTTCAGTCTTGAACATTTCTGTTTTTTTCTCCCAATAGTAAGATATTTGGTGAAAGCCTAAAAAAATACACAAAAAAACCCGTCATCTTTGCTACTATAAAAATAGCCACTGTTACATTCAATGTTTTTTTTAAATTTATCTTTATTGGTGAAAGTATTACACATGTCCCCTTTGTTTGCTCGCTTGTTTGTTTGTTTTCCCATTGACCCCCTACCCCACACCAGTCCCTCCCAGGCCTTCACCACTCTATTTTCTGTGTCCATGGGCTATGCATATTTGCATGTAAGTTCCCCAGTTAATGAATCCCCAACCACCCTACACTCACACCTTCCCTCTGAAATTTGTCAGTTTGTTCCATGATTCTATGTCTCTGGATCTATTATGTTCATCAGCTTATTTTGTTCATTAGACTCCACATATGAGTCAGATCATGTGATACTTGTCTTTCTCTGACTGGCTTATTTCGCTTAGCATGATACTCTCCAGGCCACCAACTTACACCATACACAAGAATAAACTCAAAATAGATAATGTAGGTCATGAAACCATAAAAATCCTAGAAGAAAACATAGGCAACAAAATCTTTTTAAATTTTTTTAAATGTTTTTAAATCTTTTTAAATGTTTCCGGATATATTTCCTAGGGCAAAGGAAACTAAGGAGAAAATAAACAAATGAGACTACAACAAAATAAAAAGCTTCTGCACAGCAAAAGAAACCATCAACACAACAACAAGAAAGCCCACTGCATGGAAGAACATATTGGCCAATGATACATCTGATAAGGGGTTAATTTTTAAGATATATAAGGAACTCATACAACTTAACAAAAAGAAGACAAACAATTCAATTAAAAAATGGGCAAAATATCTAAATAAACAGTTCTCCAAAGTGGACATACTGAAGGACAAGAGACATATGAAAAATGTTCAGTCACTAATCATCAGGGAGATGCAAATCAAAATGATAGTGAGGTACCATCTCATGCCTGTCAGAATGGCTACCGTCAACAAATCAACAAATGACAAATGTTGGCAAGGATGTGGAGAAAAGAGGACCTTAGTACACTGCTGGTGGGAATGCAGACTGGTGCAGCCACTGTGGAGAACAGTATGGAGTTTCCTCAAAATATCAAAAATGCAACCACCATTTGACTCAGTGATCCCACTTCTAGGAATATATCCTAAGAAACCAGAAACACCAATCAGAAAGGATATATGCACCCCTATGTTCATAGCAGCACAATTTACCATAGCCAAGATTTGGAAACATCCCAAGTGCCTATCAGCAGAGGTGTGGATAAAAAAGCTGTGATACATTTACACAATGGAACACTATGCAGCTATAAAAAAGAACTCTTACCATTTTCATTCAATGTTTTAGAGTTGCAAAAGAGCAAAGTGAAAGTTTAACTAAATTGTGCAAATCAAAGAACCCAAGATAGAATTATTGCCCTGGGTTATAGGGCACCAACATAGTATGAAGTGAGCTAAATAAGGTTTTTTTTTGGAGCAAATAGATTAGCAATAAAATAGAGTCTGTACGTGATTTCTCTACAAGTAACGTGCACATGTTTTCACTTCCTGCCTAAAAAGTCTTTCCTAAGGAACAATAAAAGTAGTCCTCCGTCCTTTCTGTCACTTTGGGGGCATTTTTCTATATACCATCTCCTTGCATGCCACTTTCCTACTTAATCATTCAAATAATTTCCCATATGTTAGAGATACTTATGCTTGTTTACTCCCATGGCAACCTGCTTTTAATATCAAATATCAGTATCTTTATATATATTCTTCAGTTGCTTCCATCGAGTTTGTAACTCCATGACATGTAGAATTTGATCATGCTTTGGAAACCTTTATCTTTAACTAAATGACATAGAACATAACTGTTTAGGTAAATGACCATGAAAAAAAACCCACAAACAAACAAAAACAGAGGTTCAACAACATTAGGACCAAAAAGATAAACTGTGGTTATAAAACTATTTATCCTATATAATAAAAGCATAATATGCAAATCTACTGAATGGCGGAATGGCTGGTTGCTATGATGCACACTGACCACCAGGGGGCAGACACTCAATGCAGGAGCTGCCCCCTGGTGATCAGTGTGCTCCCACAGAGGGAGCACTGCTCAGCCAGAAGCTCAGACTGCGAGAGGGGGATTGGGCCTAAACCAACAGGCAGACATCCCCCAAGGGGTCCCAGACTGCAAGAGGATACAGGCCGGGCTGAGATCCCGCCCCCTGGAAGTACACGAATCTTGTGCACCTGGCCTCTTGTCTAAAATAACTCAATAGAAATGAAAGCTTTAGAGAGATGATAATCAATTTAAAATAACCCTTCCCACTTAAAATAAGTAACACTAAATTAAAAGCTTACATAAATATATTTATGCTTATACCAAGCACAATAATTATTCAACCATGTTCATGCATCCCATTTTTCTCATCAAGGCATAACAAATTCCCTGAACTTTTCCATGAATGGAATAATGAGCATCAAAAGCACGTGCATAAAAATAACAGACTTGGGCTGCTTTCTCTTCTGGCTAATATCACCTATGAATGTGTCACATGTTGTGTATTTAAAGGATCAAAAAAGAAAGTGGTTATTTAAACAGAAAATGAAACCAGTGTTTCTAAGACATTAGCTTTCTCTATTGCTCAGCTTTAAAAAATGAAAAGAAATATTAGAAAGGATGGCATGGTGGGCTATTGCTGGTCAGTCTCCTGGAAAACAAAATTATTCATAGTTGTTTAATTCTGATAAAACAAAGACTGTGGTGACAGAAAAATACTCACTGTGGTCCCAGAATTAGCAGGCTGAATTTTCTATATAGAGATAGACTTAATAGCACTTAACATTTTTGCATCATCTGAAAGTGACAGTAATGATTCATGGATGGATGTGTGTGTGTGAGTGTATGTGACCTTTTTTCCCTTAATTCATCTGATGAAATATCATTCCATTAAGTGACTGAATGTGATGACAACTAAGATCCATGAAAAATCATAGTAATTCTAAAATTTAGTATTAGACAATTTTTATAAAATGATTTATATTTGTGATAGATTTTCCAGTGACAGGTTTTTAAAGTTAAAGTATAAGAAAAACAAATTGTTGAAATGACCAGAAAGATGCACTTGAACAAATGAAAATAAAACCTGATATTAGTATTTTTAACTGCTCATTTTTTCATTAAAGGTTGTTTTTAACCTGCAGACTTGTTATGCTTAAAATATTATATTATTTCATAGTGAATACTATTGTTGGAAATAATAGATGTAACTATGAAAAAAACCCACGTGTGGTCCCTATGCTGTTTCAGAATATCTGGGGAAATAATTCCTTGCCCTTAAATCAGCCTCTATTTTGAATTACACAATGTGAGTTAGAAATCAGGATTTGATCTCTCTTACTTCTCCCTTAACTATTTTTATCGGATGCCATACTTCACAGTCTAAGAAATGTCCTTCAGAAGTCTGTCACCTCTCAGATGTCACCTTATACAGTTTGCTATTATACCCAGAGCAATGTTTCTCTTTCATTGGTAATTTGCATTTGGCACTTTATCAGACATTGATTTTCACTTCTGTTCCCAATACAGCAGTAAGACCTGGAATGTCTAAGTTGTGTTTGATATTTCATTTGGGAGTTCTTATATTCTTTCATTGCTGTTAAAATCTATTTTTTAGAGGACTAGAGGTAATTCTTCAAAGTAAATCTAAGATCTTTAATGCTTTAATTTGGGACTGAAAGGTACTGTAAAAGTTAACTTGGCATATGAACTAGGAAGAGGGTTTCCCAATCCTTTTGATTAAAAAATAATCATTATATATCACAGAAAGCTTCAAAAACTGTATTTACATAAATATTGAAAGAAGCGACAGAAGAAAGGAATAAAGATTAAATTCTGGCCCTGGCCAGTTTTCTCAATGGTTAGAGTGTCAGCCCAAGGACCAAGGGTCTCAGGTTCGATTTCTGGTCAAGGGCATGTACATGGGTTGCAAGTCTGATCCCAGAGCCTGTGCAGGAGGCAACCAATCGTGTCTCTTTCACATCAATCTCCCCCCCTCCTTCCCTCTCTTCTACTCTCTCTAAAAATCAATGGAAAAAATATCAGGTGAGGATTAACAACAACAAAAAGATTAAATTTTGAAAAGTTGTACTTTTCTTTTAAGAAGTTTTCTTAATGTGTTAACCAAAATTTAATATATTGAAAATGAGCTTAGGACAATGAATATTATTCTGTGTTTAAGCTATATAGAACTATACATTATTAAAGCATACCTAATAACTTTCCATAAAGATATCTGTGGTTACAACACACAAGGTATCACACAGGAGAATGAGAAGTGTGAATATATCTCCATAACCTCTGCAGACAGACATATACAGTAAGTTCTACCAGACATATATGGTAAGGCAAAATCAAGGAACAACTCATTTTATGAGTCAAACTTCAAAGCAAGTCTTATCACTTCTATTATAGATAATTTAACCTATTCAGATTAAGTATACATATGCCCAATAATTATTTTAAAACGTATATTAATTAAAGGCTCAGACTAGATTTATAAGAAACTTGGAAGCAAAAAAATGTATGTTAGGAGGGACTCTTATCTAAAAGTCTGCTAAAGGTAAGAGCCAATAAACTAGATAGGATTGAAACAAAATGTTTTCTGAGTAGATGTGTTTGAATGCTATTAATATATGTACTTCTAACATCACAATGCTACTCTACTCCCACCTGCTTGGTAGAAACATGTAAAATATTTTATAAAACACAAATAAACTTAAAAAAACCTGAATAAAATGACATACAGTTCTGATTCCCATTAGAGTCCCTAATGATGCTCATTATAACCCTAACTGCATTTTAATGCTGAAATATAATGCCTCTATTCATCATCAGAATGGAATACGGATGCTGACAATTGACGAAACTTAATAATAGAAGAGTTCACAAAATTCAAAACTCCCTGTGTATATTTTCAGCTTGAAAGGAAATGTGTGATGGATGTTGTCAGCTCCAAGGAAAGAGAAATGGCTTCAAAAAGAGAAAAAAAACAAAAACAAAAACGATGAAGTATTCTAAAAATGTTACTCTTTAGCGTATAGGTATTAGTGCTAATGCCTTTCTGAGCAAATTAAAGGGAATAAAAGGAACTTCTTAATAGAGTTTTCATTTTAAGGATGTGATTATAAACCATGTTTTGATAGTCCTAAATTCTGAGTCATTTTCTAATCTATCTTAGAAGCCAGCTTTGTTTGTGGTTTTGTGTCTCTGTGTGTGTACAAGTGTGGTTCTTCTTCTTCTAGCTTTTTTTTTAGAAAAAGGAGCTCATTAAAAAAAACAATCTTAGGTTTAAAGACAGGATTCAGACATTTGGATGAGCACTAGTCTCAGGCCTAGAGAAATCAAAAGGTTAGTAATAGTCAGCTACTACACTGGGATAATATGTGTGTATTCTCTATTCTAACAGTTGAAGAATTGTGCTAATATCTTAGTACTAGGATGGAAGGTGCTAAATTTAATTGTCACTTAAGAAGCAAACATTTTAAAGATTTTTAATATTTATTTTTAATATTTATAGTTATAAATGTTGATGATAGATAATTTTGTAAACATAGTGGCTATTAATAACAAAGTAAACATTGCTCATGATCTCATATACAGAAATCACCCTTGCTGGGGTTGGGGATCCAGTCCCATCCTCTTTGGGTTTGTATTAGGCTGGTCCCACTATTGAATTCTGTAATGACTTTTTCTTACAACTACATTATAAGCATATTTTTCCTGTTTATTTGTCTTTAAAAAAAAATAGCCCCACACATTATTTAATAAAACTATACCAAACTAACATTAACATTCAAAATGTAAAATAGTCTATCCCAAAATTTGTCTTGAAAACATATGTCCCAGGATCTATGAATTGTCTGACACTGTGAGGTCTTTCAATTATTCCTCTGTGAAAATATCTTGGCTCTGTCCTTTTTTTTTGATAGGAGCTTCTTCATTACTCTCCTTATATTTTTCAATGTAAATTTGTCTGTAGGAGTTTTTTGTGGGATAATATTGATAAGCTCTATTTCCATAGGAAATTATTGATTTTCACCTAGGTTATCAAAACTATTTTGGATAGGCCTGCAAAGAAAGTTCTAGCCCTAGCCAATGTGGCTCAGTGGATAGAGCGTCAGCCTGCAGACTGAAGGGTCCCAGGTTTGATTCCGGTAAAGGGCACATGCCCAGGTTGTAGGCTCGATCCACAGTGTGGGGATTTATAGGAGGCAGCCAATCAATGATTCTCTCTCATCATTGATGTTTCTCTCTCTCCCCCTTTCCCTTCCTCTCTCAAATCAATAAAAATATATGAAAAAAGAAAGAAAGTTCTATATTTAAATGGTCATTTTCATCCTGCCGGCTTGGCTCAGTAGTTAAACCTCAACCTATGAACCAGGTTATGGTTCGATTCCCTATCAAGGCATATGCCTGGATTGCAGGCGATCCCCAGTGTGGGGCATGCAGGAGGCAGCTGATTAATAATTCTTTTTCATCACTGATGTCTCTGTCTCTCTATCTCCCTCTCCCTTCCTGTCTAAAATCAATCCCAATATATAAAAACCTAGGGGCCATAATGACCAACAGAAGGCTTGACCGAACACCAGAAATCAGTTCTGCAGTCAGTGCTGGGTTGCCATGGAGACCCAGCACTTACTGCCACTGGTGCAGGCATAGCAACCCAGGACTGACTGCTGAGGGGGCTGCAGATCAGCCTGGAGAGAGGCCGGGAGAGAGGTCTGACCCGCAGCCTCCATGGCAGCTGTCGATCAGCCCTTGCCTCTCTCTCTCTCCAGGCTTCACCAGCCACAGCTCTCTTCTTCTTTCTCTCCAGGCCTCCAGGGGAATGCAGATCAGCCCTGCCTCTCTGATCAGGCCCTAAGATAGAATCAGGGACACTGACTGGCATAGAAACTGACCAATCAGAACCAAATCTGGGTCAACTGTGAGGAGCCAATGGCTGACTAGAAGGCAGAGCTTTTGAAGCTGATTGGCATAGAAACTGACCACTCAAAACCAAATCTGGGTGAACTGTGAGGCTGCCTAGGAGGCAGAGCTTTTGATGCTGACTGGCATAGAAACCAACCAATCAGAACCAAACTGGCTGGCAGGGGAGGGCAATTGGGGGCGAGATCAGGCCTGCAGGGGAGGGCAGTTAGGGGTGATCAGGCAGGGGAGAGCAGTTGAGTGCAAGATCAAGCTGGCAGGGGAGGGCAGTTAGGGGTGATCAGGCAGGCAGAGGGAGTTAGGGGCAAGATAAGGCTGGCAGGAGAGGGCCACTAGGGGCAAGATCAGGCCAGCAGTTGGGGGCAACCAGGCCAGCAGGGGAGGGCAGTTGGGGGTGAGATCAGACCAGCGGGAGGGGCAGTTAGGTGTTATCAGGCAGGCAGGCAGAATGTTTAGGGGCAATCAGGTAGGCAGGCAGAGGCAGTTAGGGGCGATCAGGCAGGCATGCAGGTGAGCGGTTAGAAGCCAGCAGTCCCAGATTGCGAGAGGGTGCAGGCTGGGCTGAGGGAACCCCCCCTTCCATGCACAAATTTCATGCACCGGGCCACTAGTCCTATATAATAAAAGGCTAATATGCAAATTAACCGAACAGCAGAACGACTGGTCGCTATGACGCTCGATGCAGGAGCTGCCCCCTGGTGGTCAGTGTGCTCCCACCAGGGAGTGTTGCTCAGCCAGAAGCTGGGCTCACGACTGGAGAGCACAGTGGAGGTGGCAGGAGCCTCTCCCGCCTCGGCAGCAGCGCTAAGGATGTCCTACTGATGGCTCCCAGGCTGCAAAAGGAACCCCCCCCCCCGCCCCCACCACCTCAGTGCATAAATTTCATGCACTGGGCCTCCAGTAAAAATATATTTTAAAATAATAAATAAGTGGTCATTTTCTCTTTGTCATTTCTTTACTCTGGCTCTGTCTGTCTCTCTTTTATTCATTAAATCCAATAGTGATTTGGTTAAAAAAAAACAACAAACGCTTATAATAAAGTTTCTTTATCCATTCTCTAACTTTCTGCTTTTTAATATTTTCTTTCTTGTACTTTCTTTCAATTTCCTTGGTTGATTTATTTCTAGAATCTAACTCACTTTTTGTAATTCCTTTATTTTTTAAAAATATTTTTAAAATATATAACTGGGGATCGAGCCTGCTACCTGGGCCTGTGCCCTGACAGGGAATTTAAGTGCAACCTCCTGGTTCATAAGTCAACTTTCAAACACTGAGTCACACTAGCCTGGCTAATTCTTTTATTTTTTTGACAAAAGCATACAGAGCTACAAATGCTCTTCAGTTCACTGTTTTAAATTCCATAAATGCTATTGTTCTCATTATGTTAATATTCGCTCTATTTTTCCTTCAAGAATTTTTAAATAGAATTTATTTTTACTTTTGACTTAATTCTTCCCAATTGTTATTCTTTCATGGTTTATTTATATTTTGTAGTACATCCAGTGACATAACTGGTGATGTAGATACCACAATTACAGTGCACCAAGGATACAGTATATGACCACTATCAATAGGTTTAGAGAACATATGGATTGGAGTTTGTTAAAGATAGCCCCAAGGAACATTAAATATATTACAATTTTTTAGCAAAAGTTGATTCTAATTAGGCAGCACCAAACCAAAGTGGTTAGTAACACTTCAACCACAGGATCTCAGAGAGACTTTTATAGGGAAAAGACTGAAGCAAGGTAAAGCAATTATTGATTGACTATAGTTTATAGCTTAAAGCCTGGTTGTCTATATGTGATTGGTTGTTCTTATGTTTTAATTTCTTGACCTTTTACCATTCATAGGCTTAGGTTTTGCTTTGCTTACCATGCAGGCTACCATGACATCAAAGCCTCCTTGTTTAATAATTTGACAAGTTTATGGTCTATTTAATGTTCTATCTACTATCTGAATATCATTGTTTGATTTTCATGTTATTTGGTGTAAAGAGTTTTATATGATCATAGAAATGAGCAAGTATAATTATAAACATGCATGTTTGTATGCAAATAGCAACACATTATTATGAATATTTTTGAAATTCTTCCAATCTATGGCCATTATATAACACTAGGGTAGTTTACTTTATGATTCTGCTCTTGCAGAAGTAACTTAGAAGTGTTAACTCTGTCATATATTCAGAACAATATCAGAAAATAGTATAGAGTAAATATCATCTGATGGATGACATCTGGAGTATATTATCAAGCTCTATATTATAGACCCCTCTTCAAATCTGAAGGTAATTAGACAAAGAAGATAAAGAAGTAAAAACATGTTTATTGAAATAAGTTTAACAAGAATATGGATAAAATTGTAAGACCAATCTGTTCTAAAGCAAGTGTGATCTTCAAATAAATAACTTTTTTTAATTCTCTCCTAAGGATATTTTTTCATTGATTTTTAAGAGTGTGTGGAAGAGAGAGGGAAAGACGGAGAGAAATATCCATGTGAGAGAAACATATCGATTGGTTGCCTCCCATACATGCTCTGACAGGGCCCGGGCTAGGAAGGAGCCTGCAACCATGGTACCTGCCCTTGACAAGAACTGAACCCAGAATTTTCAGTCTGCAGGCTGATGCTCTTTCCACTGAGCCAAACTGCTGGGGTCCAACCCCAGCAGGTCCAGGGGTCCCCAAAGGTGTGGACGGAGTCGGTGAAGAAGGAATGACACGGAGGCAGTGTTCAGGTGATCATCATAGCCAGGTTCTCTAGCCAGGTTCTGTCTAGTATCTCCAGCCAAGTTCTGTTTAGGTTCTCCAGCCAGGTTCTGTGGCTTGGTTCTTCAGCCATGTTCTCCAGCCAGGTTCGGTTGCCAGGTTCTTTAGCCAGGTTTTCCAGCCAGGTTCTATCCAGATTCTCCTGCCATGTTCTGTCTAGGTTCTCCAGCCAAGTTCTATAGCCAGGTTCTGTCCAGGATCTTTTGCCATGTTCTCTCGCTAGGTTCTGCCTTCTGTTGTCTTGTTACATCTGTATTTATACCAGTTGATTTTAATCCTATCAATCTCGATTCCAAAGGTTAGGGCGTTTCTTATCTCCATTCCAGGGAGTAAAGATTATGTAGCTTAAGCATGATTGTTCATAGTTAAAGTGATTAACTACCCGCCTGGCACTTAGTTAAGGGGTTTTCTTCCCTCCCTAACTTCAGGGGACAATCCCTACCTGGGGAAACAACCTTTCTCAGAGAGGTGACCTTGGTTAAAGCACATAGCACCAAGAAGGGGAGCAAACATATTAAGAACAGTATGCCATATACGCCAGGTCCCTTGAAACATATGCTGTGCAGATGTTTCTTCCCTGCAGAGCCTGTGTCAAGCAGCAAGGATGGACTGGCTCCCGGCACCAAACCTGCTGGGACCAAATAAAGACGTTAAGAGCTTACGAATTTTAATGGACTGTTCTTAAGTAATGGGGTTGATGATTTTAATACAAAGTGCTAACTTCGTTTTTTATATATAATTCCTCCAATTGTTTTACCTAGGAGTTTTTTATATAGATGAGCAATTTTTCTGTCCTGGAAAAAAGGAACCTACAGAAGAAATATTACAATGTTCTCTTTTCTCATAAGCAAATTATATTTCACATTTTCCTAATGAGATTAAAAGAATCAGTTACCTTCTTGGATATTACTTCAGTATCTGCCACTTTTAATTAACAGGTAACATTATTTAAAATAAAACATGCGACCTTTAACATCATTTCACTAATAGCAATTTGTTAAATGTCTGCTATGTATTTTTCAGTCATCTAAACATTTTTTTAGTAAAGTAGCAAATGGTGGAAAAATCTGTTATTACAAGCATAAGGTAGACATGTATAATCCTTAGGCTAAGAAAACTAAACTGATATGTTCTATAGCTGAATAAAATTTAATCAATGTTTTTAAAACTATCTTAAAAACATTGCTTCAACTTGAAGTGCTTTGTACCACCAATTGCTATATTATATTACTTTGCACTTTAAGTGAATTTATTGCTCAAGAAAATAGTATAAAGTTTTAAAGCCACAGTATCTTTTGGACCTAAGTAAAAAAAAAACAAGCAAAATACTCAAAAATATAAAATTTTGGCATTAGAGACTTTTATGCTCTATAAATTTGAAACTATATATTTAAAGTACCAAATCTTTTACTACATGAGGTGGGGCAGGTATAAGTGAAACATGGAAACATTATATATATATGGAAAAATGGAAATAGATAGCATTTCTTCAATCTTGATAATATATCAAGGTTTTTAATTTTATAATTTGTTTCCCAAAATTTATTACCAGTAAAATAATTGAAATTAAAAATACATGTGTACTTGTGCCTCTACTGAAACAAAACCTGCTCATTTCTATGATCATATAAAACTCTTTACACCAAATAACATGAAAATCAAACAATGATATTCAGGTAGTAGATAGAACATTAAATAGACCATAAACTTGTCAAATTATTAAACAAGGAGGCTTTGATGTCATGGTAGCATGATAAGCAAAGCAAAACCTAAGCCTATGAATGGTAAAAGGTCAAGAAATTAAAGCATAAGAACAACCAATCACATATAGACAACCAGGCTTTTAAGCTATAAACTATAGTCAATCAATAATTTCTTTACTTTGCCTCAGTCTTTTCTCTATAAAAGTCTCTCTGAGATCCTGTGGTTGAAGTGTTCCTAACCACTTTGGTTTGGTGCTGGATACTTAGAATCAACTTTTGCTCAAAAATTTTAATATATTTAACATTCCTTGGGGTTATCTTTAGTAAATTCCAGTCCATATATTCTCTAAACCTATTGATAGTAGTCATATACCAAATCCTTGGTGTACTATAATTGTGGTATCCACATCACCAATTTCTAAACAAGTCAGTAGTTTTTTTCTCTTCTTGGTAGGTTTTCACTTTTCATGAATCACCCTTTCAATATTAATTTTATTTTAGATTGCTTATGTTGTTATGTGACACTTTCAGGAAATCTTCTTCCTTCTTTTCTTCCTTAGTCCTCCTCCTCCTCCTCCTCCTCCTCCCCCTCCCACTCCCCCTCCCCCTCCCCCTCCCCCTCCTCCTCCTCCTCCATCATCATCATCATCATCATCATCATCTTGCAAATCTCGGTGTTATGCACAGAGAATAAATTTTTTAAAAGACGTTTCTTTGTCTAGTATAAGTTGAGAAATATTTTAACAAAAACTAAAACAGTTGTATTGGGGAGCAGCTAATCAATAAGTTGAAAAATTGAGGTCATATCCCTTTACTTCTGAAACCTCTCCAAAGCTAAGAACAGCATTCATATCCTTAGCATATCCTGGGCCACACAACACTAGGATAGTCTCATTATCATCTCCCATTGTTATCTCTCCTTTAGAAGCATTGATCTCCTTGCTTTTACTTAAACAATAAGACATACTCCTATCTCAAGGCTTTTGCCTTGCCATATACCCTTAGCCATCTCCTAAAAATCAATCAGGATTCTGCTTAAATGTCACCCCTCTCCACAGAAGACTCCTTCTAAAAAATCCTGTCTAGTCATTCCTTATTTTTTTGCTCTACTTATTTTTCTTCAATGCATTTATCATTAATTGACATTATTCTAAAATTTTTATATTTATTATTAGTCAGCCCCATGATAATGCAAGCTTCATGAAGACAGGGATTTTACTAGTTTTGTTTATTATTGTATACACAGGGTCAACAGCTTGTTTTTGCAAAATAAAACCACTTAACACATTTTTAAATAAATAGATGATTTACTCTTTTTTTTAAAATTTATTGAGTTGCTCTTCTATCAAATACAATAAAATAGTTTGAAAAAGTGGGGCATATTCAGAGTAAGAAGATTAAACTGGATTGAAGGATGAATATATGACTATATGGAGTGAGGTTCTCACAAAGCTACCTGGGGAGACAATATAAGTTTAATAAGAAAGTGAAAAAATATCAAATTTAATTTGTAAAGCTTTTACTTTAATAGATAATAATAAACCACTTATTCCTTAAGAGCAATACAAGCTTAAATTCGAATTTCTAATTAAGATAAGCAAACTCAAGGGTCAAACTTTAGAGGGCAAATCATTCGCAAAAATACTGCACAGTCTGCACATATCTTCTACACATGTTTACCTTGTATCATTTTCGTTCTGGGTATTATATGTTTCCAATAGTTTATTAAGTCAGGAAATGAGGAGTAAATGCTTTCAAAGTTATACCTCCATCACCTCTATAAAGATGATTGCTATGCTTCCCTGATATCATTAGGGAGCTTTTGGCAAACATCTCATATGTTTCATTATGGCTCTAAGTAGTGACCCTGTTTAGTCTTAAGGAACACAGATTTTTAGAAACTAATAAAATAAATGCCAAATCAATAGAAAGATATGAAATATATATTTTTTTCAAATTAAGCTTACATTTTTAGTAACACATTTGGTATCCAGCAACATTTAGTGAAGCTCTATATTCTTATGCAGATTATGTAAAAATGCTACTTGCATAACATTCTGGGAAGGAGATTTAAAAAGTGTTATCTTCTAAAGATCATTTAAATATAAGACTATGGAGCAATTATCCATAGATGCTTAAAACATCAGATGGTGGAAAAATCACCTCATCCTGTTCAATGGGAGCAATCTGGAGGCAAGTGGAGTGCATTGTAATTGTTTTATTATTTTTGGTTGAGGAGAAAATGCTTGAGAATTTGATTACCTGCTTAAGCCTACAGAAGTAGTTATCAAGGAAAAAAAATGCACCTTGGCAAATGCTGCCTATTAGTCAAGATAGGCTTATATTCAGTTTGTGTATGATGTTTGAAGACAGTTTAAAATTAGAATCTTCCCGATTCTTGACATACTTTTTAAGATTCAAAGATTACTTGAACAAAGACTCAACAGAAATTCATATTGCATCTACTAAACAGATGAACATAAGATTTGAGAAAGAAATGAGAAGAAATAATTTTTATTCTCAAGCTGCTATATCTTTGAAATAACTTACAAGACCAAATGGGAATTATTTTTGCAATATTTTTACAGCAAATACAACACAAAAGAAAGAATGGAAGGAAGGAAGGGAGGAAAGAAAGAAGGGAGGGAGGGAGGGAGGGAGGGAGGGAGGGAGGGAGGGAGGGAGGGAGGGAGGGAGAGGAGGGAGGGAGGAAAGAAGGAAGGGAGGGAGGGAGGAAAGAAGGAAGGGAGGGAGGGAGGAAAGAAGGAAGGGAGGGAGGGAGGGAGGGAGGGAGGGAGGAAGGAAGGAAGGAAGGAAGGAAGGAAGGAAGGAAGGAAGGAAGGAAGGAAGGAAGGAAGGAAGGAAGACAGATCTGGCATCCTTCTTAGGTTTATAGATATAGCAGAAAACCCTTACCAAGCTTCTATTCTAAAAGATTCTGGTTCTCTATCTTACTTTATTCTCTTAACTACTCCACTTTCATGACATATTTCCATTTGACCTTGCTGTTTCTTTTTATATCATTGCTTCTAACCTAGAGACCAGTTTGAACTTATCTTTGTTATATCATCAGTAATCTTGAGGAAAATAATAGCTAAATCTCCCTTTTAAGTTTTTGCTGATAGGAAAATATTGAGAAATCAATTTAATTATCCTAAATGGTCTGATCATTTACTTGTTCTTCTCTAAGACCTGGAAATTATCTATATATATTCATTAAACACTGAGGTCCCTAACACTTAGAGCAGACTGACATGCTCTGTACTATTTACAAAGGAGGTTTAAGAACAGCAGTCTGCTTGGAAGGGGAGGCTAGAGGGCTTGCATTTTCCTTGTATCAAACCAATCTGCTTGGGCACATAGCAGTAGGACCACTTTATATAATAATAATGTATTGTTTATAACCAAAATTAATGACGGGCATAAACTAGTATATTTGCATCCTATCTAATAAAAGAGAAACATGGTAATTAGCATATGACTGCTACCCTTCCCATTGGCTAATCAGGGCAATATGCAAAGTTACTGCCAGCCAAGATAGCGGCCGGCAGCCAGGCAGCTTAAAGCGAACATGAGGCTTGCTTGCTTCAGTGACAGAGGACTCCAACATTCCCCGCCTGCTGCTGCAGGCCTCTGAGCTGCAACTCTAAGCAACTATGTTACAAATATACAAGCTAAAAAAACCCCCAGAAACCTGCTTTCAGTGAGCCGGGATCTCAGAGCTGGAGTTGATACAGTGTTTCGACTATAGAACCCAAATAAACCAGATACCTGCTTTCAGCAGCAGAGGCCTCAGAGATGGAGCCAGAGCTAAAACTGGCCCAGAATTAAAAAAAAAGAGAAAAAGGACAGGTTGGGAGCTTCAGTCACCCAACAGCCTGAAAACAGCCCTCAGCCCCTCACCCAGACTGGCCAGTCACACAAGTGGGGACCCCCACCCTGAATGGTGCATGACCAGCTGCAAACAGCCATCATCCCCTCATCCAGGCTGGCCAGGCACCCCAGTGGGGACCCCCACCCTGATCCAGGACACCTTTCAGGGCAAACCAGCCAGCCCCACCCATGCACCAGGCCTCTATTCTATATAGTAAAAGGGTAATATGCCTCCCAGCACTGGGATCAGCGGAGCCGCGAGGCCTCCTGGCACCGGGATCAGTGTGACAGGGGGCAGCGCCCAAACCCCCTGATCGCCCTGTGGCTCTCTGTGTGTGACAGGGGGCGTGGCCACAACCTCCCTATCTGCCCTGCTCTGTTTGTGACAGGGGAAGGCGCCCCAACCCCCTGATCAGCCCTGCTCTGTGCCTGATAGGGGGGAGCTCCCCAACCCCCTGATTGCCCTGTGGCTCTGTGTGTGACAGGGAGTGGTGCCCCAACCCCCCAATCGGCCCTACCCTGAGCATGACTGAGGGTGGCATCGCAACCTTCCAATCCGCCCTGCTCTGTGCATGACAGGGGGCGACGCCCCAACTCCCCAATCAGCCCTGCTCTGAGCCCGACCAGGGGCTGCACCTAGGGATTGGGCCTGCCCTCTGCCACCCGGGAGCAGGCCTAAGCGAGCAGGTCGTTATCTCCTGAGGGGTCCCAGACTGGGAGAGGGCACAGGCTGGGCTGAGCGACACCCCTCCCCCCCGAGTGCACAAATTTTTGTGCACCGGGCTTCTAGTATGAATTATAAAGGAAAAAAGGAAGGTAATGGGGTAGATGTCTAAAAAGTTAAATTTGCCATTAACTGTGAGGGGGAGACAGCATCTAGATTGGTGGAGAGGAGGGAGAGATTAAGTTTGGGGTTGGATTTTAAGCACGTTAAATTTGAGATACTAAAACAAAGTGAAACATTCTGCCTCTCTGACTCTGTCGTATTCAAGCCTGCAGTGTTCTTGCACGTAGACATGCTAATCATTAGAGGAACTCTGCAGCTGGACTTCACAAAACCAGCTCCTCCCATTTCCCCTTCCCCTGACATAAAAGAAGCCTGAATTCATACTCTGGTAAGGTAGGTTTAAGGATTATGTCCCTTATATTTTCAGTTGTTGCCTTCCTGATCAATAAACCTTTCCTTTCCAAACTCTGGCATTTTGAGTTTTGGCCTTTCAAAGCACTGAGCATACATACTTTGAACCTGAACAATGCCTGTTTAGAACCTCAAGTGGAATTCCCAAGCAGGTAGCTATATACAAATTTGGAGGTAATGGGAGATACCTGGGTTTTAGATAAAAAGTAAGGTCCCATCTAAATACATAGGTGACATTTAAAGTTATGTAAGAGGATTACAAAAGAGAGAATACAGATAGGAATGCTAGATCATTCAGCTGTTTAAAGGCTAGAAAAGTGAAGGGAAATTACCTCAAGGAGAATGAAAGGAAGATTTCCTTCTGTGACAGAGAAGAACCAGGAGATTGTGATGGCCTCACACGGCAAGTGAAGAACTATTTAAAGAAGGAAAGAGTGACCCACTGAGTCAAATACTGCTCAGTCAAGTACGATAACCGAGCACTGATCATTGGAGCTTGCGATGTGGAAATTTGATGACCCTGACAAATATACAGTAGTCACTCCTTATAGTCAGTTTTGTTTTTCTTGGTTTCAGTTACCTGGCGTCCAAAAATATTAAATGTAAAGTTCCAGAAATAAACATGTCATAAGTTTTAAATTGCGCTTTCTCATATGACGAAATCTCCTGTCCACACTGTGCCACCCACGATGTGAATCACTGCTTTGTTCAGCATCTTCATGCTGTAGAAGCTCCCAGCTCAGTTATCAGATCAACTGTCTCAGTATCCCAGTGCTTGGGTTCAAGTCACCCTTATTTTACTTAATAATGGCCTCAAAGCCATTCACATAACTATTATTACAGGATATTATTTCAATTGTTCTATTTTATTATTAGTTATTATTGTTAGTCTTTTACTGTACCTAATTTATAAATTAAACTTTTACATAAGTACATATGTATAGAAAAATATAGTATATATAGGATTCAGTACTATTAGCTGCTTCAAGACATCCATTGGGGGTCGGTATTCCCTGCAGATAAGGGGGATATATATGTTTATGAGTACAAGCCTGATTCAAGTAGGCTTAAGAAAGACAAAAAAATATATATAGAAACCAGCACATATTAGACAACTCTTCTTAGAATGTTGTAATAAACAAGGATTGGGAAGGAACAGTACAGCCATTTACACACAATCTGATTTTCCTCTCCAAGTTAGAATCAGTAACAGTTGTTTCCTGGGCATAATATTCTAAGATATTATAAAATATGCCCAGGAATAACATTCTACATTTTTTTTACTATGGAACTCATTACATTTTGTATTTTAGAGAAAACATTTTATTTCTAAAACAAATATGACTATTTTATGGGCTTTATGTTAATTGCAACATTAAAAGCAAGGTAGATTGTTGTCTCCAAAGAAACACTGTTATAACCTCAGGCTAACCAAGTATGTGAATCTTGGAAAAAATATACTTAACCTTTCTATGCTTCAGTTTCCTCATTTATGAAAAACTGCTGACAAAATTACTTGTACAAAACCAGTATGTAAATATCCGTTACTTGGCATCCATACAATCTTTTAAGAATTCCAAATGATATAAAAACAGATATTTTTTTCTCTCCTGCTACTTTTTATTTCCTCTGAGTCTTTTTGATACTTATTTTGAAAGAAGACTTTCCTATTCAAAACTTTAAAAAATCAATTACATAACTGGGATTTCAATTTCTGAGTCAACTCTGCAATTGTAAAGAGACTTGAATTTGGAAATAAGCTTGACATTCAAACCTCATAGTATTGGTCCCATTGCTGCTTACCACAGGGATGTAATCCTCACAGAAATACTATTTGATCCCAAATAGGAGGGAAAAAGATAATGGATTGCCCCTCCACACGAAACCACAAACCAGAGTTCTGGGTTGCTGCCATTCAGATGAATAGAAACCGGCAGCAGTTCTAATACCTTTCCAGTTTCAATTTTGTAACATCTGCAGGCATCATTCTGGAAATGGTAAACATTTTAATGGTCAGCCCCTGTCCACTTATGCATGACTATTTCTAGTATTATCCTCTGTTTCTATCTGGAGAGAGAAACTAAAAGGTGACAGATTACTGTGAATGAAATGAATGGAGATGCCATTTGCACTCATTTCAGCAGCAGCACACTCGCGACTTTTCCACTCCTTTGTTGTCCTTCAGAGATCTCCCTGATTGCCTTGGAAAATTCAAGAGTCAGACACTACATTTTGATAACGCAGCTGGAATTCCAAGCATCGGCACACGAATTGATTTAAGAGCATCAAACAACTTTACAATTATTGTCTATCTCTTCCTTTTAAATACAAATTCATTCTGACTGAATGAATTAAGATGGAAGCTGCACATTCTCTGAAAATTGAATTTTTAGAAATATATTTATCTTTAAGTGTCCAGTGCACAACACTAAAATCCAGAAACTGAATAGCACTTTATTTACTTTATATAAATTGGACATTTGATTAACCAAAATCTTTGCATTTTGTTTGCATCCCTTATATTAAAAATATACATTGATTTTACTCACTTAGTAACCACCATTAAAAGTATCATATTTGGAAGATATTTCAGTGTTTGCATTGAATGTATGAGTATGATAATGCAGCCTATATGTATATACACTTATTCTGTTTTTTGTTGTGTTTGTTTTTTCTTTTTTTCTTTTTTTTACTATTTCTGAATGCACCTTCAAACAGAGATCAAATTTCACCCTATATTGTAACATGTAAGTCACTTTGCTAAAGAATCTCATTCACTCTGGTTGACCAATTAATGGCAAACCATTACTAAAACAAAGTTAAATATGACACTGTTTATTATAATGTCAGATCAGTGTTATAGTTCAAACTGTTCTCTGAATAAAATCCCCTTACAATTAAAAAAGACTCTCAGAACTACTTAAATACTATTTGGCCTTCCCTTTGCTCCCTTCCATCCTATCTAATAAAAGAGTAATATGTAAATTAACCATCACTCCACGGCAAAGATGGCAGCACCCATAGTGGCCAGGGCGGGACGCTGGCGGTGTCGCCCCAGCAACACGAGCCCAGCGTTCGCGCCCTGGCCATGAGGACAGAGGGGAGGGGAGTGGCCTCTGGCCAGAGGCATGGGTGCCAGGCGCCTTCCCCACTGGAGCTGCGCACCGCCACCGCCACTGCCTCAGCTGCTGGAGCCCTGCTGCTGCTGGAACAGCCGCCGGGACCTCAGCATGTTTCTGAGCATGCGGAGCCCGCAGCCCAGGCACCCAAAACTCACCCCACCCTGCTCCCACTCCGCCAAGCCGACCTCCAGAGCCTCACACCAGACTCCTGCAGCCAACCCAGGCAAAGGCACACCCCTAGCTTTCTCCCCCTACCCTCCACTCCAACTCCCTACATCCTCCTCACATCCACAGTTCAGAGGCTCTGGGGTGTCCGCTGCAGATCTCCCAGCCAGACCCTCCCAAGCACACACTGGTGCCTGAAAGCGCACCCTATTCTTCACCTGCCAGTTCCAGCGTCCCATTTCCCCAAGCTCCCTATGGCATCTGGCTCTCACCTGCGTCCCTGACAGCTCCTGAGATTCCCACTCTCTCCTGCACCCCCACTCTCTCCTGCACTCGGTTCCTTTCTGTGCTTCTTTTGCCTCCTGTGTTTAGTTCCCTCCTGCACCCTCACTCCCCTAGCTCCCCATCTACCTCCAGTGCCCAGATTTCCAGCCGGGCGAGTCCAGGTTCCCTTTTGTGGAGAGGCAACCTTGGCATTCTCTAAGCACCCGAGAGCTTTGGACAGCCTGTCCATGAGGGTTGGAGGAGTTTGGCTGAAAGATTGTTCCTCAGATCGGGCAGGCTAGCGGAGTGAGTGTAAAACTCTTTCCCCTTCTAGCGGGGACCCAGTCAGCCTGCACCCTGCCAACTCCAGGGATTGAAAGCGGGTGTTCATGGTTAGAGGAAACTTTCCAGCCGAGTGCCTGGCTAAAGCAAACCGTGCCTCTGTCAGGAATGCTCTCTGGGTGCTGTTCTTGCCAGAAGCTTACGTTCCACTGTGGTAGATGCAGCAAGGAAGCAATGATTAGCGCATCTGACAGCTAATGCTGAAGACCGGTAGGAAAAACACACACTCCCTAGTCCCAGCTGGCAAATCTGAGTATGATGCAACCATGTGTGCCTGTACGACAAAGAGAGAGGCTTAAGGAAATGCAAACTTTTAAGCGTAGAGTAAATGACACTGCCACCAAGAAAGAGCACACTTAATTACACTTTGGACTTTTCACAGTCAGTATGGACACCTGTATTTTGTGCTTTATGATTCACATGATCTGATCATTTGAGTTGGGCCAATACAAACAAAAAGGCACTGTTGGTTTTGGTTGAGGTAATGAACTGAGATTTCAGATTTCTTGGTTGTTTTCTCCTTTGCTCAAGTTCCCAGATTCTCAAAACTCTAGGATTAGTTTTGGGAGGGATGAGAGAAAAAAATGTGTAAATACTCAGGAGGATTAAAATCAGATAGCAGTTGTGATTATAGCCATGGTTTTTGAGTTGGCAAATTAATCAGTTTGAAATTCGTGAGCCTGGCCTCTGGCCAGGCCGGGTGCGGAACGCTTGTGTCGTTGCAGGCTGGGCTGCGGGACCCCTCCCCCATGCACAAATTTCACCAGGTCTCTAGTTTATTTATAACTGGGTTTATTTCAATGATATCATATATATATATATATATATATATATATATATATATATATGAATGGAATATATCTATATATCTATATACAGGGTGAGGCAAACAAAGGTTTACTGTAGTGAGTACATGAAACACAGTTTATTCTTGTATTATTATTTGTTAATTATTGTATTATTTTTCATGTGAACAACTGTAAATTCATTTTCCCTACCCTGTATATGGTAGATAGATAGATATATAATAAGATATAGGCCACATAAAGTATTTTTGGAAATATAGTAAAATATTACATCTTCATTTCTACATGCTTATTTTTATGATTATATGGGAAAGTTTCATAATTTTTCCCAATGATAGATACTGTATTAATTTTCTAGGGCTGCCAAAATACCATAGCTTAAAAAACAGAAATTTTCTCACAGCTTTGGAAACTAGAAAACCAAAGTCAAAGTGCTGGATTATATTTCTTCTGAGGCCTCCCCCTTTGGCTTACAGATGACCACCACCTTCCCACTGTGTCCTTAATTGGTTGTCCCTTTGCCTTTGCCTTTGTGTTATCTGTGTCCTAATCTCCTCCTTTTTTTTTTTAGAAAGAGAGAGAGAGAAAAAAAGGAAGGGAGAGGGAGATAGAAACATGGATGTAAGAGCAAAACATAGTTTGGCTGCCTCCTGCACACCCCCTACCAAGGATTGAGCCCACAACCTGGGCATATACCCATGGGATTCAGATGCACATTTAAGTTTTGGAAGCTTTCACCTTTGGGGGGAAGAGTGTACTATGTTCCTCTGTAGTTTAGCATCTCCTTGAGTCATCTCCTCTAATTATGTTGTTCTGTAACCATACATCAAGATATGAAACATGTTCTAAATTTCTGGTTCTCAAATATTTGAAAAAAAAATTATCAGGTCTCCTTTAATTATTCTCAGTTCAAACTACTTTGATTCCTTCAACCATTTCTCTCATATAAGTGTCTGCAGACATTTTCAAACCTTACCCACTGAGAATATCCTACAGATGATTTCTAACCTGTCAATACCTATAGCAAAAGAAGGTTTCTTTTTTGCCTATTGCATAAAAGAAAATACTGAGAGGTAAATGCAAATGGGAGACAGGCATGACCAATTGCACATAACCAGTGTGCTTATGTTTCAGTAAAGTTGAAAAATCAATTCAATTTTTAGCTTGTCTCAGAGAATTTTTGCCCAACTAGATACAGAATGATGAATCTTAAAATCCTAAAATCACTAAGGTAGAAAGTGTAACAAAAAATTATTAATGGAACCATGTGATTAAGTATGTCGCTATCAATGAATCACAGTGACAGAATTATTCTATATTTTACCTACAGGAATGAAAAATGAGCACATGAATAAAAAAGTAAAAGTAAACATCCTTTGATTCCAGAATGTTTCTCTATAGATTATAAAAGACATTTACAACTTGCAGAGGTGTATACATTTCAATGTAAAGATATATCTCCATGACAAATAAAGTTGTATAAGAGGTATATTAATATGGACATTTACAATTAAGTATTTTCTATATATGTAGTTGATTAATTGTAACAGGTCAACTGAACAAATACTCTAGATTCCAAAGATGCCTCCTTTTTCTCAAATATTGTCATTTTTTCCAATGGAAAAATTTTGATATTAAAAATTTAACTTACATTTTTAAAAGATGTAAATAGTAGTGTTCTTCACACACCCACACACACACACACACACATGTGCACACACACACCTTGAAACCCAAATAAGTGAGTTATTTGCTTCTAAAACATGATTAGACTTCTTCACTAACAAAGTACAAAGAAATGACAATTTTTAACACTTGTCTATTGGCTAACAAGATGTAATAGTTAGAATCCAAAAGGTGGGATGTGGAAAGTCTTCAGTGAATTTTTCGGTAATCAATGGTGAGTCAAATGAGGTTACTGAGAAGGGAAATTATGTGACCTAAGATTTGAAAAGTTAACTTGACAGGAAAAGATGAAGAGGCTTTTAAATAATTCATAGCCAGAAAGAATTGTCAAGAGACAGTTGTAATTATCCAGTAGATAATCTTTGTATTTCCCTGGTCATAAATTTTTCTATATGGTGATTCAATCCTTCTCCAAAATCATGTTATTCCTATCCTGTTCCTTTTTTTAGGTACATTCCTTAATTAACTCAATGCCCTTATTGGGACATGATTGATATTGACTCATAACCTGGTACCCAAATTTTACTGAGAGCTATGACTGTTCAAGCCTTGTAATTTCTACTTAAATTTAATTCTCTTTAAAAATTAGGATGTTCTGATATGATTCCCACTCATCCACTCTAGCAATAATGGATATTGTGTTTGCCCAATTGACTGATAATTGAATATTTTAATAAAATAATTCTAATGAATGAATTCAACCTAATTGTGAAAAGGAAAAAGTAAAGAATATCAGTTCATTACATTAATCCATACATTAAAAAGGGAAAATAAAGTACTCTATGCCAAGAACAATTAAAGAAAATGTGAAAGATCATAAGAATAAAGAGATAAAAGACATAGCCATTGATTTTATTGAATTTAATAATTAGAGTGTGAAAAGCTTGAAAATAGATCATTAAATTTTTTTTAATGTGTTATAATCAATAGGAAACATCAGAAAGGAACTTAATTAAGACTAAGGAGCGAGAATGTGCTTCTAGGATGATTTCCAAGGGAGATAACATGTATGATGAAATTTTCAATGAGGATGGATTTATGGGACTTCTTCCAGTCTGATTCTGACACTCCAAAAATGCAGCTTTTATTTAGGGGTTTAGAGAGAAGATTGTCTCCTTTTTCTTATACAATCGGCAGAGGATTATTCAATTCCATAGTCTTCAAGTACACCAAATGGGTTAGTGATGGGGTTAGGGATGATGATTGTACAACATGTTATGTTATGGGACATTGCTCTACATCCTTAAAATTCTCTTTATGTGAGAAATTGTTGCTTCTTTATTAATTACTTAAACCAGTTGCTTCAAAACAGATTTTTTTCCTTTCACTTGAACATAAATCTGTTCACAGAAATGGGGAAATATGTGACCTATGACTGTTTATTTATGTTTAAACAGTTTCATATATTAAAATATAAATTAAAATATTCTTTGAATTTGTAAACAGTTTATTAATCCAAATAAGTTAAAAAGCCTGTGCTATTAGCTTTGACTGCAGTGAGTTGAAGGGATCTGGGGACTAATCAAAGTAAAAGGTAAGGTGGGGTGTGACAATAGCTTTACTTTGATGCCACTTTGAGAGGATATATGTGAGGAGCAATCCCTGACAACCTGTGAGCTTTCACAGGTATCAGCTTGGGCCACCAACTAAAAGGGGAAGAAGGCAAGGGGACTCTGGGGGTGTCTGAAGAGCAGCAGTGTGCATGTGTGTGGGTGAGGTGTCTTTCACAGTCACGAGGTTTATCTTATTTATGGCTTATAGATGTTGGGTGTAGTTTATGGAGTAGGCAGAGCAAGAATGCTTCAAATGTCTAAACATCTGCCTTTTCAGCTATATCTACAGCAACTGGTCCTGTAGAAATTTGAGGTTGGCCTTTAGAGCTAATGGTCCCAGCTTGCCTCAAAGAAGTAAACAATATAGAGCCAATATGCCAGGTCCATCCTTAATCCATTTATACAACAGGCATCTAGAACAGTGGTAAGTATTTAGCACTGCTTCTTTTAAGTCTAAGGAGTAGCTTGGTTTAATAAACTAAGTGGAGAATTTACCTTGTAGAAAAAACCATCATTTATTGACAATGAGAGATTACTTTTGTGACTTAAAACTTTTAATGCACTTCCAAATACTGCAAATTTTGGAGCTTTATTGCAGTCTTCCAAGTTTACTGTTTCCCACTTTTTGCTTCCTTTATATCTCACAGAATTAAAAAGATCTGCACACAGTGAATACAAAATTCATAAACACAAAATGACTTAGCAAAACGATTTTGGAGATATTATCTCACCATTATTTCTTCCTCTGGAAAATAAAGTAGGTAGACATGATCTCTAGGGACCCATCCAAAGTTAGGTACTATGATTAGTATTTTAATATCTTCTTCACACAGCATCCTAATGTTACAGTTACACCATTAATTTGTTTAATAAACACTTTTACTCATAGAAAATAAAATATTAAGTCTCAACTTATTTCAAGCTGTCTTAATTAAAAGAAATAATAAAAACATTTCCATAAAATGCCAGGTAAACACTGGATGAAGAATGTACATTAAATTGTGGGCACTGTCACTATTTGTAAAAGGATACAAAAATAAAATCACTAATTTTATTGAGCACCTTCTGTTTACCAAGCATTATTCTACATTATTTTGTTACTACAGCCTTCTTCAGTAGGTAGCACTTACCTAATTTCATGGATGAGGAAACAAAACCTCTAATGATCAATAACTTATTCAAGGTGATTTAGTTTATAAATGGCATAGTCTGTATTCAAGTATCTCTTCATTAAAACCTCATAATTCAATACATTATTATGGATTCCCAATTCCAGATATTCAATTAATATGATTTGTTACTTCATCTTAAATTAAATTTTTAAATATTCTTTTTTTTAAAAAAATATATTTTATTGATTTTTTACAGAGAGGAAGAGAGAGAGATAGAGAGTCAGGAACATCGATGAGAGAGAAACATCGACCAGCCGCCTCCTGCACATCCCCCACCGGAGATGTGCCCGCAACCCAGGTACATGCCCTTGACCGGAATCGAACCTGGGACCTTTCAGTCCGCAGGCCAACGCTCTATCCACTGAGCCAAACCGGTTTCGGCAAATATTCTTAACATTAAATATTAAATGGTTTCTATCTAAATATAGCCTCTAATATTTCCAAAATACCATATAAATTTATTCTACCCACTTTGAAATCACACAATTATAATAGAAAATATATGACTACAGCCATTTTACTTCATATAAAATGTTAAGTAAAATATTAATATAAAATCAGGTACTTGCAAAAATACTTTATTAACATATGATGAACAATATGGACTCTTAAAATCTTTAATTTAAATAAAAACTATATGGCTCTCTGGGTAACATTTTTTTCCCCTAAAATATGAGTCAGAAAAGAGCCTCTTTATTCTTTAATTTATACAGAGGCTGTAAATCAGCGTTGGATGTCTTAAACCCCACACAACACACAGGAAAACATGCTCTGAATTTCCTAATACTGGTGTTTTCTTAAGTACATTTCTTATTTTGATTTTGGATTAGTCATTAATCACACTAATCTAACACTTTTTTTTTTTACTAGAATTCAAAGACCTTGGTGGCTTGAACTGTGACTTACTCATACTTTTATTTCCCATAGCATCTTCTGGTGTCCTATGCATAATATGCATTGAATAAATATTGTTTCATTTTAAACAAATGGGTTGATTTAAGCATTAATACTCAGGTTCTGTTAAGGTTGCAAGTTAATTTAACATATATTGTTTAAAATAAAATTCTAGTTTACAGCTTATTCTATTTCTCAGTTTACTTTAATAATCTATATCTGCTGCAAATATCATTTGTCCTTAATCTAATCCTTTCAAAATTCAGATTGAAAAAAGAGGTAGGTAATAGTTCGCAATAGATATTCAAATAAAGCTATACCTTATATATATTGCCAGTTCTAAAATTTATATGTTGTATCTTATATCCCAAGGGTCAACCAACCTTTTCTACAAAGGGTCAGATAGTAAATATTTGTAGGTATGCAAACAATACATTCTTTGTCTTAACTACTCAACTTTGGTTGTACCATGGAAGCAATTGTAGAAACTATGTAAAGGAAAGTGGCCGTGTTCCAACAAATCTTTATTTATGGACACTGAAATATACATAGTTTCACATAATTGTCGTGTATCATGGAATTATATTCTTATTTTCATTTTATTTGCAACTACCCACATGTGTGAAAATATTTCTAACTTGTGGGCCACAGATCTAACTCCTATTGTATCAAGGAATGTCATTCTTTATTAGTCACAACCATCTTCACAATCAAAGATACCTATAATTATGATTGGGCTAAATGACAATTATGAAGAAAAATATTTTTATTTTAGCCACTGCAAAAGAACATAGGATTATAAACATCTGATATCAGCAAGCAGTGTGATGTGCGTATACATTAAAGCAGTTCTGGTGGATAACTACTGGAATGTAGATTATCTTTCATTGAATTTAATCCAAAGTGTAAATGTATGTTTTCACCCATAAAATTAACTTTACAAAGAGACTTTCTAGCTAAAAAAGACCTGCAAAGATTATTTTCATGTTACAATAAAATGCACTAATACTATTTTTCCCTTCTCAAAGATCTTAATCTATTTCAGCCCATTAAAGGAAAGAGAGACAGTAATTAACTTTTCTGCAAAGAAGGAACTGATCATTTTAATGCAGATTCTTCTCTTAATATTGCCTAAAATTTTATTTCTCTTATTTACATTTGACACTGGCAAAAGCCTCTAGTCAGGTTTAATAAAAATCACAATGTAATAGTGAAAGGTGAACAGAAAACTAAATACTAATATCTATTATTACTTGCAGTGGACTGCAACACAGCTCACATCTCACCACTTTAAAAATAAGAACGAAGGAGTGCAGAATCCACAAGTGATGCCAAGAAATATACTTAGTAATTCCCTTCCAGAACATATAACTTGAGGTGTCAGACAAATTTGCCCTATTGTCTTGTGGGATCTTGACTGAGAACGGCTTCTGATATTAATCATGAATCCCATGTCTGAACTTTGTTGTTCACTGACCTGTGTGTGTGTGTGTGTGTGTGTGTGTATACACACACACACACATTTACTTAAAAATATGATCTTCCCACAAAGAAATCTGGTAGCTAGTGAAGAATGATTATAATTGAGGCCTATATGGGAGGCTTTGGATATCAACTAGAAACAATACATATAAATAAACAGGAGGGGGGGATGAGAAACACAGAGAAAAAAAAACCCCTGAAAGATAAACCCAGAAAATCTAATATACAATAACAGGAGGAGAAAAAGAAATGAATGGAGGTGAGATAATTATTCCAACAACAACTAAAAAATAACTTCCCTACGATAATAATGAATAATTGTTTTGTCATCAGTCTCATTATGCTGGGTGGGACTGATGACAAAACAATACTAACGCCGTAACCGGTTTGGCTCAGTGGATAGAGCGTCGGCCTGTGGACTGAAGGGTCCCAGGTTTGATTCTGGTCAAGGGCATGTACCTTGGTTATGGGCACATCCTGGGCTGAGGGACCCCATTACTGCACACATTTTTGTGTACCAGGCCTCTAGTGTTTTATAAATATACATACATGCATTTTATTAGTCTCTTTCTCTGGTGAACCCTGACTAATATGTTGGCCACACAAAAATTTTGATAAAATTTTTAATTAAAGGATTTTATTATCTAAGTATCTATAGTATTTTAGATAATTTAAAAAAGATAAACAGAAAATCTTAATAGCTTGGAAATAATGGGAAAAGGAGGACTTTTAAAAAGAAAATTAAATATCAAACTATCCAGGAAGCAATGAAAATTTCCACTTTATATAAAATAATGACACAGCAAAATCTATAGTTAAAAGGAAAAATGAAATAGTCTTACAACAGGTGCTAAGGCTTAAAAAACTCATATCTACTAGTTAACACTGGCTTGCATTTTATCCTGTAATAGTTTCACCTTTTCTCTACGAGTAACATAGCCTGCCCATCATTTGACTTTTCTCCTTTTTCACTTCTGTGCTCCACATGTTGTTACTGTATTTAGGTTATATAGAGAAGTCTGGTGAACTCTGTGAGTTTATCTACTCAGCTTATAATAATTCTTTTATTTTTAAAGGGCTCTTTTTTACAAATAGAGGTAATTTCATCCAAATAATTACTACTTGGATTTATGTGAACACCAGCAATTAACTGAGGGGTGGCCAAGTCACACATGGTTAAGCTTTCTGAAATTTTTATAGTAAATTTTTTCTATAGGAATTTGGAAATATAACTCAGAAAAGCAAATAAGTTATTCTCAATACCAATGAAGGGGTGTAAACTGGGAGCTTTGCAGTTGCTATATGCCTGCAGAAGCATTAAAAACCCAGAAGTAAAGAGGGAAACGGCACAAAAAAAGAAAGAGACACAGAAATCCATTCCAATTTTACTTAAGAAGTAAATTAAAATATTACAGATAATCCATTTTCAACCTAGGAAACCTGGACTAAAACTACAGTATTCAGTCCATAGTCTGTAATGCATATACTACGCCAGGTCTGGATTTAAGCACTCAGAATATTTATATAATCAGAGAAATGTCAGTGCCCTCAGTAAATGGGTGTAGAGAAGACCAGAGTTTTATAATAAGAGTCAAAAATATTATAATGCAGAATATAATGGACCTATTTTAAAGAATTAAAGAAGAGAGGCAAGTCATCCAGTTACAGGGATTACAAAAGGCTCCCAAGCTGAGATGACACTGGAACTGCAAGTTTGAGCATAAGTGGCATTTAACCAAGTGAAAATGTGGAAGAAAGTCATGCTGGACAGCAGAAACCTGTATAAAGGCCCAGAGGAGTAAGAGAAGGTCATTTTCAAGCATCGATAAATAATCAAAAGTGTAGGGAGAAGAGGGAGGCATAATGGAAAAAGGAATATAAATAAGACAGGCAACAAATTATATCAAACCTTTTCCTGAGTGTGACGGGAAGCCACAGAAAGATTTAAAGCTGGGTGAAATGATAAATTTTAAGTTTCAGAACACTCTGGAAGCACTTTGGAGGATTTGGAGTGGCCAAGAAAGCATGTGAAAAAATATGTGGAACCTATTTGAAACTTTTACTGAGAATAGGATAAATAGTTGAATATATGGGGAGAAACTGTGAGAAGGCAGAAGATGGACTCAGGAAATAACCAGGAGTGGCCCTCCACAATCACGGGTTGGGGACACTTTCAGAGACTCTTTCTGCACTTATCACACACATAAAAATGTGAAAATCATTCATATTGCTTGTGTGAGGACAAGTTAGATGGAATGTGTCAAAGCACCTTGCAGAATTAAAAAGCTATAAATATCTTTGGTAATAATCGCTTTAAACTCAGATTTATTTTTAGAAACTGAACACTCCTTTCAGTTACTCCAGTCATAGTTCATTTTTTAATATTGGGGACAGACCACTGATTACTTATCTTAACTCTCTCCCCAATCATTTCTCATTCCTACACTACCCTCTACTTCTGACATATGTCTTCTTTTTTAATTTTCTCCTTGTATTTCCTTAATTCCCTTCTTTCTCTACTTTCCCAGAGAGTCTTTTTCAAAATGTTGATACAGGCTATGAAGAGGCATTATTATTAACTAGAGGCCTGGTGCACAAAATTCATGCACTGGGTGGGGGTCCTTTAGCCCAGCTTAAGCCCTCTCGCAGTCTGGGAGCCCTTGGGGGATGTCTGGCAGTCAGACATCCCTCTCACAATCCGGGACCACTGGCACCTAACTGCTTGCCTGCCTGCCTGATTGCCCCCTAATCACTCCCCTGCTGGCCTGATCACCCACAACTGCCCTCCCCTGCCGCGACCCGCCTCTGCTGTGCGTGTGGCCATCTTATGACGGCCATCTTGTGATGACGTTAGGGCGTCATGCGTGAGGGCATGATGACAGCCACCTAGTCTATTAGTATAGATAAGGTCAAATGTAACCATGTATTGTTTATTCAGTATTGACAATGGGCCAGGTACTGTGGTAATAAGACTAACTTGGTCTCTGTCCTCACACTAAGCTTATAGTCCACCAGGTAAGATAGGCTATTAAAGAAGTGTTGGAGCCTGGCTAGTGTTGCTCAGTGGTTGAGTGCTGGCCTATGAACCAGAAGGTGATGGTTCAATTCCTGGTCAAGGCATATGCCTGGGATCCCCAGTGTGGGGAGTTCAGGAGGCAGCCAATCAATGATTCTTTCTCATCATTGATGTTTCTATCTCTCCTTCTCCTTTCTTCTCTGAAATTAGTAAAAATATTATTTTTTAAAAAAAGGAGTGTTGAAGTGTGTGTGTCTGGATGTATGGAAAGTGTGTGTGTGTGTGTGTGTGTGAGAGAGAGAGAGAGAGAGAGAGAGAGAGAGAGAGAGAGAGAGAGAGAGAAGAGCAAGAGAGAGAAAGGGGTTGAATTTCTATGGGATTACAGCTAAGAATGTCAATTTTCATAGGATAATAATGTTTAGGACAACTAGCATATGAGGAAGGACCTCCTTTAATGTCCTGATGCTGAAAGTAACAAAATTCCTTACAGGAATAAAGAAGGTTGGTTACATGAAAAAACAGGTCGTGGAGAGAAAAATACTGAGAGAGTCATGGCTGTGGAGAATGTCAAAATTAGCATTGTTACTACAGGAAGAATACCACCTTAAGAAATACATAGTGATAGCAAGATACATTTTAAAGCAAAACTCCATCTGAGAAAGAACACCTGAATCAGAATATTTCTAAGTATCATCACGTCTGGGAATATAGGTGATAGGAAACTGACTTGAAGAGAAAATGGCATTTTATACAATTAATCAAATATTATTTCTATAAAAGAATACCACTCTCTGATTAGATTTTTAAAAGATAATGTGCTAACTGAAAAACTGATTAAATAGATTGAAACTGCTTGCATAGGGAAAGGAACACACTTGAAAAATAGATATAATCATAGCATAATTTAATGCCATAAAACACTCCAAGACGGTGTTATTATTTCCTCATATGCAGAGGGTCCCCCCCTCAGCAATAACAGCAGAGAAAACAATTGATGGGCAGAAGCTGCCTCAAGGACTGCAAGGCAGGAGACATCTCCACATGACCTCAATTATCAGCAGACCTGTCACTCACACCCACTCAGGAAGCTCCTGGGAGCATTCAAAGAAGTTGAGGATTACAGGGGCAAGTGGAGGAATCACGTTGCAGGTAAGTAAATTGCCTATCAGCCTACAACAGTAGAAACGTCGCAAGAAATGATGCAAAGGTCAAAAGAAAATAATAAAAGCCCACTGACCAACAATGCTTTAAGACATAGTATCTATTTTAAGTTACAGCTCTTTGATGTATTTTAAGGACTCAAAAATGTATTAGAAAATCCACAAACCTCTTTGTTCAGAAATAAAGGCAACTAGAATCACTAAAATCCATTCTAGTGTAAGTGAACCGAAATTTAAAATTGTGTGGACCCATTTACTTATTTGTTCATTTTTTTTCAATTTTTCATTCATTCATTATACCTGTGTTCATAATAAAACAGCTATTTTTGTTTTATTCAAACAACTAGTTGGTGTAAATCAGTATTAAGTATGAACAAAATAATGCTATGTTACTAATGATTGAAAGAAAACATAAAATAATGGTAAGATGTATTAACTTATCTTAAACTTAGGAGATTCATATCTTATTTTTATATATAAACCATCCAATCTGATTTCAATCATATTTAAATGTTTTTTCAATATTTTATTAATTTGTTAATGACTTCATTTGATATGAACTTATTTGATAACTATACTCTTAGAATATGAATAAAATGATTAACTATATGTACCCACAATAAAATAAAATATAGATATAAATATCTGTATTTTACAGTTTTGCATTATTTACTATCATTATATTTCTATGATCTTTAGGTTATTGTTATTGTCCTTTCTTCCTTTTCTCTTTTGTCTATTTATTCTAAAGGTTCTGTACCCAATTATCCCAATGTGTGTTTGTGTGTTTGTCTGTGTGTGTGGTGGGGGCAGTTCCCACAACACCAAGCAATTCTCCAACATCAGCTGGGTATCCTACAATTCAACTCAATTCTGACACTATCTACCCAAAGACTGCATCAGATTCAACAGGTTCAGGACTTAGCCCCACGAGACTGCCCTCCACTTCAGATGCCAGTTTCAGGCCCAGGTATGTTATCATCTGTGCTTCTGACCAAATGGCTATAAATTAGAGTGTTCACGCCCCACTCCCTCTTGGTTTTCATTAATTTGCTAGAGCAACTCACATGACTCAGGAAACCAGTTTACTCACTAGATTAATGGTTTATTACAAAGGTCATTGAAGGATACAAATCAACAGCCAGATGAAAAGATACACCGAGCGAGATCTCAAACAAGGGAGCTTCTGTCCCTGTGGAGTTTGGGCCCAGCACAAAAAAGCATTGTTTTCTTAAGCTACTAAATGTGGAGTGATTTATTACTCAGCAACAGAGAAGCAGAGGATACACTAAGTTTATGTTGGTGTCTATAGCTGCCAAGGGTCACAAAAATGAGGGAACTCTTCTCTCCATGTTTTCCTAGGTTAGTGAAAAAAATTAAATACATTGAAAATGACAATACGCCCTGGTCGGTTTGGCTCAGTGGATAGAGCTTTGGCCTGCGGACTGAAGGGTCCCAGGTTTGATTCTGGTCAAGGGCATGTACCTTGGTTGCAGGCACATCCCCAGTAGGGGGGTGTGCAGGAGCAGCTGATAAATGTTTTGCTCTCATTGATGTTTCTAACTCTCTATCCCTCTCCCTTCCTCTCTGTGGAAAGTCAATAAAATATATATTTTTTAAAAAGAAAATGACAATACAATGTAAACAATAAAACAATAGAGTGAAACACATGATGCTTGGGAAGCCCTGAGGACTGTTGGGAGAGGCCGTGGGCCCAGAGCATCCTTGAACGTTCTTGCCGAGTATGCCAGGCATCCATTTCCAGGGTAGTGTTTATAGCCCTGGCAACATGCTGCGCATGCTGCTTACTCTGCTGGGAGCCATACGTTCTCTGTCTCTGAACCAGCAGTGCCATGCCTTCTGCCACCACACATGAGACAGTGACAGTCTGGCTCATTAGTTCATAAGTAGATTATGAAACAGTTCAGCAGTAGTCACAGTTGAACTTTTATAGCTTCTAAGGTCTACGGTGGGATAGCACACTCCTTTTTCATGGTTTTACAGGCTGTCTATTTGACTAATGGGAAATTAAAACTAACTGTTTTAAAATGTAAGTTTCAGAATGGTATTTTTAATGATAATGGAAGATCATGATTGGAATTATTGATAGTCTAGGACAGTGGTCGTCAAACTGCGGCTCATGAGCCACATGTGGCTCTTTGGCCCCTTGTGTGTGGCTCATCCTAAGCCTTAGGAATACCCTAATTAAGTTAATAACAATGTACCTACCTATGTAGTTTAAGTTTAAAAAATTTGGCTCTCAAAAGAAATTTCAATCGTTGTACTGTTGATATTTAGCTCTGTTGACTAATGAGTTTGCTGACCACTGGCTAGGACAACACTTAGATTACTAAATAAAATTTTTATTTTATGTTGTTTGATCAAGAGTGTCAGATAGCTGAAAAATCAACTTTACCTTATTGCTGATTTTTAAAAGTTGGTTTCTCTGCAGCTAGATTCCATCTGTTGGTGCTAGAATTCACAGAGGGCCTTATTTTTTTCCCTTATTTCCTTGATTTTTACCTTCCATTTGAAAAGTATATTCCCAAGTTTGCCTCAGTGAACTGGCAATTTCTCAATTATTAACTGCCAATTACCATAGGCTTTTAAAAAATGTGATCTCTTGTGTGTCACAATATGAATCATCAACTTAAAAATGGAGATGGGGGAAAATAGTTAAAGACAATATGTCAAGTACATTATTGGTGTCTTAAGAAAAATATGAAGATAGTTGCTTGTTCCACAGAACCTTTTTTTCTTAAAATGGCTGAAGTTTCTCCCAATTAAGGCACTAGGTATAGATACAACCATTGTTACCCGTGATGAATCTTACCTTGTTACATTATTAATCTATGTAGTGACAGTATTTTTTTGAGGTATATGCTTGGATTTTCAAATATTTAGTTATAAAATTTGACATATGTTTCATAAACATTGCTACATAATTATATAGAGTAACTTAAAGGAAGAACTATATTTAAAACACCAGTAACCTGAATAAAAACTAATATAATTTTTATAGTTAATTTTTTTTATTTTTTCGTATTATAGTTTACCTTAAATATTATTTCATGTTAGTTTCAGGTGTATAGCATAACGGTTAAATAATCATGTACTTTACAAAGTGTCCCTCCTGATATGTCTAGTACCCACTTGGCACCATATATAGTTATTGCAATATTCTTTCCCATATTTATAATTTTAAATGATTTTTAGTAGAAATTGAAATGCTTTTTGCTTGCACATTTAAAATTTTTTTAAATTTATTTTAGAGAGGAAGGGAGAGGGAGAGATAGAAACATCAGTGAGAGAGAATCACTCATAGACTGCCTCCTGCACGTCCCCTACTGGGGATTGACCCCGCAGCCCAGCCATTGAAATCTAACCTGGGACCCTTCAGTCTGCAGGTCAATGCTCTTTCCACTGAGCCAAACCAGCTAGGGCTGCTTGCACATATTTTATACATCGGTCTCATATAATTATTTCTGGTGATTCCACCACCAGCAAAAGAACAATGGCCTTTGGAGTGTGGGGAGGAAGATTATAAGAAGGAAGAGAGTAATGTTTACTTCTTATAGAAGAATTAACTAAGATATATAGGATAAGTTACTTACTAAAAATATCGCACTATTTTATTTTTATGTATGCTTTTTTAAATGTATTTTATTGATTTTTATAGAGAAGAAGAGAGAGGGATAGAGAATTCGAAACATCGATGAGAAAGAAACATCGATCAGCTGCCTCCTGCACACCTCTTACTGGGGATGTGCCTGCAACCAAGGTATATGCCCTTGACCAGAATCGAACCTGGGACCCTTCAGTCTGCAGGCCAACACTCTATCTACTGAGCCAAACTGGCTAGGGCTTTATGTATGCTTTTTATGTTGAAGTATAAATAAGAAAAATGCACCAACCTTACATTTACAGATCAATAGATTTTTTACCTTGCAAACACACCCAGTAAGCATTACCCAAATCAATATATGAGATATTATTAAATACTCAGAAAGTACCCATATGCTTGCTTGCTCTTATTATGCTTTTTTATTTTTGGTTCAGGGATATAAAGTACTAAAATCATCCCAAATAACTCATACTGCATCACCTCTGCAATAATATACTAAATTATTGAAAATCACACAGGCCATCTGGCCACGTATTCATTTGTCTTTTGTGCATATCAGAATTGGTAGTGTAAAGCTTAAAGAACATGACCAGTATTAACCCTAAGGTATTAAAGTATATTGCTGAGCACAGAAACAGGGGTTTTGAAAGAAATATTGTACAATCATAAAATAGTCAAAGATACAGTCAGTTTGCATGTATTTCTAGCACAAATGGAGAATACTAAATAAAAAAAGAAAATCTTGATGGAAAAACCTAGAGTTTTATATTTGAACCTGATACTCACTCTAGTTTTGTGTGGCTGCTTGCCTCCGGTGCTCCTATATATTTTCCTTCAAAAACTAACAATATAATCCTCTTAAATATGTAGCGTGAATTCTATATTTTGTAAAAGCTTATATTTAAAATCTTTGGATGTGCATTTTGCTCTAAACTGGTAGCCTGGTATAAGAAGTTACTATACATGGACACTATAGTTTATGGTTAAAAATTAAACAACTTCGAAGGCCATTAATATATGAAGCAATATTATGTTGATATATCAGCAACCAAAATGTTCTATTAAAATTCAAACATAGATGCTTAATTTTAAATCACTGACTACATATCTAAAACTATGGTTAAATTCTACTAGTCATATCCAAAATGTGCCTTTAAAATGTACATTAATAAAATAAATAAGTATTGGATATTGCTCTCCCCAAAAGCAAGAAAGGTGTTTAAAAGCAACAGCTAAACTGATTAAGTCATTCCTTTGATACTCTACAAACTGTTTAATTAAAATGTTAGTTTACACACACACACACACATACACACACACATACACACACACATACACACACACACAGAGCTATTACTGCTCTCAAGTGCGCATTGGATTAAACACATACTTCAGGGCCAGCACCTCAGGAAACAGTAAATAACTTTCAAGTCACTATGATCAGGGTCATTTCAGTAGATCGCTAAATATTGAGCGCTGGATACTGAAAATATTGGCTATATATTGGCCTGATTATCAGCTACAAATAATTTGATGCAATCATGTTGGGTTTTTTAGACACACATGAACACACAGAGGGGAGAGGAGAGGGAGAGGGAGGGAGGGAGAGAGAGAGAGAGAGAATATGACAGTCCCGATATTCTCACCATCTACCTGCCCATGAACAAAACATTTTCTCGTGGATAAGTTAGATTAATTAGAGCAATACTAAAAATTGCCTTCTATAGCCAAGTTGGTATATTTGGGGTTAATTCAGATTTTCCCTGTAGGCCTCATTTGAGAATTCAACTTGAACTTCAAAATGTATTCATTGCCTATGATGATTGGGCTTCACTGGCCAAGTCCCAATTTCAGGTTGTGTGAAGAGGAGTCTGTTTCTTTGTCTCAGCTGGTAGAGACACTCCAATTCAGAACCTTGAAACCACATAGACTTTTTAAAATTTTTATCTTTATTGTTGAAAATACTACAGATATCCCCCTTTTTTCCCTATTAACCCCCTCCACCCTGCACCTGCTCTCCCCCCCACCCCCGGCTCCAGACCTTCACCACACTATTGTCTGTGTCCATGGATTATGCATATATGCATATAAATTCTTTGGCCCATCTCTGCCCACCCACCCACGCACCCACTCCTACCTTCCCTCTGAGATTCAACAGTTTGGTCCATGTATCTATGTCTGCATCTACTTCGTTCATCAGTTTATTTTGTTCATTAGATTCCACAAATGAGTGACATCATTGACTTTTAATGGGAGATGCTTCTCAAATCTGGAACCACCACAATGGCAGACCATGGAACGGGACCATGCACAGTGCTCCTGTGACTTCAGCAGTCTCTTTAGGGTTCTCCCCCAACCCCTTGGGGGGCTACTTACACTGAGCTACACTGAGCCACACTGATCCAACAACCAGGAAAACATAAGACCAAACCATGACATGAGGTGCAGGCCTAGTCTTACCATTGCATTCTCACCTATCACACTCCTTTGAAATATGCCTTGATTCTTTATTATCAGAGTAAGGACCTGTGTCTAACACCAAGAAATGCTGTCCTCTTCAAGGTTCTTGCTGTTTTCTATGCCAATTAAATACGAATGGAGTGATACTTTGTTACCTGATGCATTCAGACGCTTTTACTGAATTCCAGGCAGTACTGATTCTACCTCTGTTTAGTTTCATATGAAAATTCCAATTTGCAATACTTTTTTTCCCTTAAGACTATTAGAATTTCTTTTGATTGGGACAAAGCCATTGTTAATTCAGAGCTCTCAGTGTAATTATTAGCTGTCAAATGTAATTTTATTAAGGTTGTCAAATAGATTTTAAAAAACAGTATGGTCTTAATATAAAAAAGATGCTATTCTCAAATTTTAATGTAAATGCTACACCGAAAGAAAAAAACTATGTTGTCTATTTGAGCCATTATGCATATGTCATTGATAAACAATTTTAACAATATAAATGCTATTGGAAATTTAAATATAGGGCTCTAGTTGTAATTTAGTTTTTCCTATATTAAAATAAGATATATTTATTTTTTATTTTTTGTAATTATCTGATTTTAATGCTAACTACCTAGGTAGAACTGTGAATTTAAATCTCATTCTTAACACGTAAAGCATGTAGCCTAGTGTTATATATTTTATAAAAACTATTTTAAGTACATTAGTCTGATTTTCAAAACATTAATACAAATTGATCCTAACATAGAAGGCAATTACAAATTTTTTTTCTGTTACATAAGAACTTGAATAATGGATTACTTCAAAACTAGGATAACATACATGATGTATAATTTTAGATCTAATAAGGCACTTTTTTTAACCTGAATAAACTAAAGTAATGTTTAAAGGTACTAAGTTTTCTTTTTTAAAACTATAAGTGGAATTGTGGCATGTCATAATGTGTAGATAACTAAAACAGAAGGATGTTGACTAAAGTTTAAAGGCGCTATAGAAAGAGAACTAAATATATATGTAATAATCTAGTCAACAAAAATAGCAATTGCGTTTTCCTTTGGGAAAACAAACTGAAAAAGTGTTTCTTCCTTCCGCTTCAATTCCCTACTGGGAACTGACTTCAGAGGTATTTGGGTAACTGTGCAGAGGACCCAGTATGACAGGGTGGCATTAAATTCGAAGACAGATCCTTGAATCCCAGGGAGGGGGAACAAGAAAAGGAGATGTGGCTTCAATGGCATCCGGAAAGAAATGGAATCTAGAAAATTAGTACAGTTACTGAATAAAACACTGGCAGCAATGGAAGTAGACAGGTAGGGCCTTAGTAGATTAGGCTAAGTGCTGGCAAGAAACAGTGAATTAGCTAAGTAGAAATACATTTCAATAGAAAAAATAAGTAAATACATTTCCTACAAGTGGGAAATACACCAAGGTCAGAAAACACACCAATGTTCTATCACTTTTTATCACGTTTTTGCTAGTGATTTTCAGCCTACTCACCAATTTAAAGGGGTAAGTGGGCAAAGTTTCTGGTATTTTCTGATTTTATTCTACCATTTGCTTCTTAAATGCAGTCATGTCCTCAGGTCTCTGTCCTCAGATACTCTGCTGGCAATTTTCTAAAACAATATGCACTCTGTAGGGTTCATTTATCATTCCAGTCAAATCCTTATCAAATCTCTATCTCAAAACTTGAACTTCAGTTCTTATTCCAAGATGCCCAAGTGTCTCCCCTAAGTTATCTTAAAGATACCTCAACTTAACATCTCCTTTACTAAGTTTTCTAATTTTTCAAAAACTTTCTAGATATTCTTAAAAATAAAAATACTGGAAAGCAAAGAACAATATCCATTTTCCCGCCATCCGATTCAATCTGTACTAATACCGTGGTGTAGTTGCTACTAGTTTTTCTCTTTTTAGGCAAAATTACTTGTTCTGTACAAATGGTATATTATTCTAAAACATTCAAACATTATCAGAAAAAGCATGAAGAGATACCTGAACCCAGACTGTGCCACTTATAAACATGACTCAGATTAGGAACATTATGTGAATATCAAGGCAGAGAACTTCTATTGATTCAAACTTTACCACCAGTTCTTAGACACAGCCACTCCTTTACCAAGTTCAATATTTAAATTCATTTTTTATTTATTAAATGTAGTGGTCAAGTAGGCAATTTCCCATTTCACCCCCAAGAAGAACTCAACAGTTTTGCTATATTTATTGAGTTGGTTAATATTTAAGAAGTCTGTCTGCTATTCCTGAATGGCCTACATGCTGATGATACATTTTTTCAAGGCATTCTTACCCTCAGATTTTGTAGGTCTTCCTGCATTACCTTTGACATTCACTACATTTGTTTACCTTTAAACAAAGAAAAGAGAACTGAGACGAGTCTGATTATTTTCACCTATGTAATAATTTGCTTTTCCTGCTTACTTTTTCTTTTTTTCAACTGATATATAATTGCTATATTGATATATGTCTCATTTTTATTGAATTCTTTAGAACATAGGTCCTTTTATGATATTCAGTTGTTTTGTCATTTTAAGAAAATGCATTTTGTTTTTCATTCTGTATTGCTGCACTCTAGAAATACATTATAATATCCCATTGTTTAAGTGTTTTGTTTTTAATTTTTTTTTTTTTGCAATACTTAGGATTTCAAGCCTTTCCACTATGACAGCAATCTGATTATTGGTGGTATATCTTCTCTTTCTCGTTCTTTCAAACTTAAAATCCAAATCGGTGTGTGTTGATTTTGAATATTCTTAAGTCTGAAATTCCCTTTTCATCTCATTCTGATGTTTAATCATTTAGTGTTTGAGCTCTAATTTTACTAAATTATATTCCTAATATACTAATTTACATAGCAAGAAGCAATTGAGAAAAAAAAATTTGAACTGACTTCTTAGAGTTGGGGATACTACATTTCTAATATCTTATCTGTTTTAACTTTTTTTTTTTTCATTTATTGGCATAGATATTTACTTCATTACCTGCTATTATGTATGTAGGCTTACTTATTCTGGCCTAGTTCTGTCCAACACTGAAATTTGCTTTGATGACTGTGTGTGAATTCTTGTCATTCTTCCCACTATATCTGAGGACAGTTTGTTTGCCCCTCTGAGCTATAGTTTGAGGGCTAAGCATGGCCTGAGTGGATGGTCAGAGGATGTGGAAACCGCAGCTAAGTAGATATAAAGTTGAAGTTTATTTATTTAAGAATAAATGGGCTATGCTCATTTCTCTGAGTGTTATATATGCTTTAGTACAATATAATTTGTCATACAAACTGTGAAGTTTTATATTCTGTCTTTAGGAAGGAAATAGGCTTAATGAATCTCATTCATTTATGTAAGTAGTTTTTGAGGGACTAAGGGTTCTGTGGTCTTTTATGGTTAGCCTGACTTCAACTCAATGCAAGGAGCTCAGTGAGCTGTGCCAATAAAATTTGTCTTAGATTTGCAAATGGATTTGCCTACACTAGACAATGCCACACACCCAAGGTTCCACAGTGTTGGGATAAGAGAAGTTGAACCAGCTACAAATAATTATGTTAAGGGAAGAACTATTGCAAAGGCTTTGTGCGAACATGCCATTTTAAAAATATTACTGTCTCTTCATTGGTAAGTTTTTCATAACTGAATCAAAACTTCCTGCTGAAGGAATTCTTACTAATGCAGTAAGAAGTATGTTTGAATATACATATTAAAGAGACTATATCACTTTTCCTAAGCAATATTAGCAGATTATGTATTTCTTAATTATACTAATGATTGCTTGGCGTACATTATTGTTAGTTATGTACATGTCCTGTATCTTCCATTATATTGTAATTTCTTGACAATAGAGAGCATATAATACTATTATTATTTACTTTAAACAGTACATCAAAGATTTTCTTACATATAATACACTAGAGGTTCAGTGCATGAAAATTCGTGCACTCGGTTGGGGGGTCCCTCAACTCGGGAGTCTCGCAGTCTGGGAGCCATCAGGGGATATCTAACTGACTGCTCCCTGTGGGGAGTAGCCTAAGCTGCAGTCTGGTCTCCCTCTGCAGGAGGCAACAGGTGGCCTGATCAGGGTACGGGTGAGCAGCAGGCCCCACTCCCCTACCACCCCCCATCGCCATCCCCTCCCTCTGCCCACTGGCATGTGCCTTGGCTGGCCTGGCACCGCCTGCTCGCCAGCCCTGCTGACCGGATGTTCTGCTGTTCATTTGATTTACATATTATGCTTTTATTATATAGGATGACCAGTAAATGTTTAGTTAGATCATTCTTTTTTTATATTACAGTTAATATTAAATACTATTTTAAATTAGTTATAGATGTGCAGTGTAGTGGTTAGACAATTATGTAAGTTATATATTTGGGCCATTCTTATATAGAAATCTTAATGGCACCAGATGGATTTGCCAGTTTTGACAATTGCTAAGTTGGGGTTCTCCAAAGAAACAGAACCAATAGCTTGTATTTCTTATAAGAAATTTGCTCATGCAATGATGGAGGCTGAAGAGGCCCAAGGTCAGTAGTTGACAAGCTGGAAACTCAGGAGAACCAGTATGTAGTTCAGGTCCAAAAGCTGGGTGTCTTGAGACCCAGAGCTGATGTTACAGTTTGAAACAGGAAAAAAAAACAACACCCCACAATCTTCCTACTCAGGGCAGTTTATTAGTAGGAGTTCCCTATAACTCACAGTAGGGCCACTCATTGGTTCTATTTAGGCCCTTAACTGATTGGATGAAGTCCACCCACATTAGGCAGAGCAATCTACTTCACTTGTACCTATTCAAAGCTTACATTTGTCTAAACCACCCCCCATAGAATGCTTGACCAAATGCGTGGACACCCTTTGGCCCAGTCAAGTTGACACAAAATTAAGCATCTTGCCAAATAATTGATATTTTAAAAAATAATCCCCACTGCTCACATGGATTATGATGCATAGACCATCTCTTCCCTGGAAAAAATATATGCTTCATCCCCTTTCATTATCTCATGCTGATGATTTATTTTTTCTCATAATTTCACCTCAACAGATGACTAGCCAAAAGAGAATTTTTTTTTTTTTTTGAAAAATCAGTAAATCTGGCTTTTGTGTTCTGCTTAAAAAGGTCATGTTGTTTTCAAAATAAATTGTGTTTTTGCTATTGGATAAGAACTAAAAATAACTGTAAGACTTGGGACTATTTAGACCCCTTAATATATCTGAGAGTTTCCTGTTGCTTACAGGGATATAGTTTTACTCATTTACCTCACTATGTTCATTTTTATAAATTCACTTTTTCTTCTGCAGAAATATGAAATGTGCCTTTTAATCCACATTGTGTATCTTCTCCTTTTATGAAGGCAGTTGTGAGGGTGAGGAGAGACAGATAAGTTAGACAGCTATATTTCAAAGAAAGAAGTGACAGTCTTTTGTTCTGGAATGCCATTTGCATTTATGAGATATTTTCGAATGTGTCTTTCAGAGCAGGTTAGCAGTACAGTGTTCAATATTTCAAAATGTGCCTGTATTTATCATCTCTGATGACCTTTTGACATTGCCTTTATGTGGTTTAAAGGAAGGGCTCTCAACCATTCCATCACCCTAAGGTCTGGTATTTATAAAAAGATGTAAACATGGGAAAAATAAAAGTGAAAGTCAAGCATTTGTACAGTGAATTTAGGAAGAGAAAGATAACAGTCAATAAGGCTCACAGAGTCTAAATATTGATTAGACAATTTGTAAAAATTTAACAATTGCTTGAATCATGCAGCTCTAAATTCACCAGTTATTTAAGCCTTTGACAGTATAATATATATATATATTATACAATATGAAAATTGTTGCAGCCTCTTCACACCATAACACCCTTGTGTTTAGTATTGTTTTTAAAATAATAAAGGTTAGGTCCACAAAACATTACTTGTAAAGCATAGTTTTGCTATATATATATCATATATCTATATGATAAAAATTTAATGTCACTGCCTTTTACTTGATTAATAACGTTATTTTTCTCTTATGGTAGGAGTGCCAAGTAGGAAATAATAATTTTCTCATCCTGGAAAATTATTATTGATCATTAAGATAAATGGGTGGGGGAAGGGGAAGCATAAGACTTTTTATTTTTAACTTTTCCTCTTGGTTGAGCCTCTTAAATTTGGGTAGTTTTATTACTGGGAATAACTTTGGTTACCAGCTCTATTTCAACCCATCATTCCTCAAAAAAAAAAAAAAGCCATAGGGAACAGTTTGTATCATCTGCTCATGACTTAGGGGTACTTATTCTTTTGAGGCTGCCTGTCTTGGACCATTTATATTTTGAGTGGTTTCAATTATGTCCCTTTTTCAGGAAAATTATGTAATTCAAAGGGATACTTGGCCCTAATGGTACAATGTGGTTTTCCATTGGCTCATTTCCTGCTTCCATGAAGGATGAAGTTAATCCTTCATTCTTACTCTCTTCTTAAAAATAAAATACATACATCTTAATTTCAAATCTATGCTTATTTGTTTTGCTACATACATTTTTTTCTTTTAATATTTATGATGGAAACAATTATTATACAACAAAGCAGAGAAAACTCTAGATAAATTAATAAAATCTGGGTCACATCTTAACCTAATTCTTTCTAAAAACTTACTTATTTCTAATGATTGATAGCCACAGATAACCGGCTGATACCATTCAGTCACCTCCAAGTGCATTCTATTGTCTCAAACAATGTTCAATACAAGTAAACTACTCCAAACATCTGCATATTGAATCAGTGTATAATTATCTTTGCAAATAGATGAAAGCACATAAATATTGTTAGTGTGTTTATGCTCTAAATTATATACTAGCAACATGGATCTGGGTTTGATAATATTCTGCTTGATTAAAAGTTCCTACATGTATCTGCTCTTTTATGAAGCAACTAATTGACAAGTGATGAACATTAACTCTGCCCCTCATCATTATGCAATACAGTAGTAAAAACATTCAAGTCAGTGAGGCTGAAAGCCATTATAGTGTGCTTCACACCATCCTGTTTTACTAATGGTTAAACAGAAATGCCACTAAAAAACTATTATGAATATTTTAATTTCACCTTGGATATCAGTCTCTAAAAGTTATTTAAAATTCAGAAAAAGCACTAACATAATATATAATTACTTGTGATACTAAAATTATCCTTACCTCCTTGTTGGCTTTTCTATAAACTAAAAGATAAAATGGACAGTGTAAAAACAAGTTATTAGCTTTATGTTTAAATGCATCACCATACACAGCTCACAATTGTCATATTACTCTGATTGAAAATGCACTTTGTCTTATAAGAAGCATCCTGCATTCTTGAGAGATCCAATTTTCATGCTGCATAAATGCTATAGAAAATTGTTGCAGCCTCTTCACACCATAACACCCTTGTGTTTAGTATTGTTTTTAAAATAATAAAGGTTAGGTCCACAAAACATTACTTGTAAAGCATAGTTTTGCTATCTATTTATGTATGACTACTATATCCATACTTTTTTATTTATATGATACTTGAACAATAAAAAAAGACATTACCTGAAAAGCTCATTACTGAGTATAGTTACGAAGTTGGCCCTTCGATGAATGAAGGAGCCACGGTTTTTAGATCTTGTTACTATCTGTGCCTCTGTCTGCCCTTTCACTTACAAGCTGGTTGACACATTTGCTCAATTACAGCTACCTTGTTTTTAATCGCTGCATGTCAAACTGATTGATTGCTGTCAATTTCTAGCATTCAACAGCAATGCTTCATTGCTTCATGTCATGAATCACTATACATTTATTTGATTTCTTCCACCCACCATAAAGCAGCGGCTTGGAAATCCTGTTATCATAAACCACCCATTATGGGACTCGGTATATCTGGGATACAGTAAATATCACTTCAAGGTCAAGTGACTGGCACTGTTCTAAATGTAAGGAACAATTACTCATACTTTCAAAGCTCTGAATTTGGAAGTAGCAAAACCTTTTTAAATGAATGCAGCTTATTCTGAGAAGAACGTTTTGTCTTTGTGTTTTGTACTTTCCTTGTGTGCTTCTGCTAAACTCTAGTGTGCAGCAAAATTCCTGTACATCTATGAGTGATAACTGTCTAGTGGGTGGATGGAGGCTTGTTTATGCCATAGGATGTGGGAGTGAGTCATGGAGATAATATGTACTTTGGGGCCTTTCAGAGCTCAGCTGTGATACTTGCTCCACCGTGTAGTAGCTGCATTACTTTCTAATATGCTCTGTGAGCTTCTGTAGGCACATCTATGAAGTTGGAATACAATGTGACTACAAGGGTTTTTTTTCTTTTTTCTTTTTTAGGATCAAATGAGATTGCAAGTGTAAAATGGCTACCATATTGTTTGCCATACATTGACTTTTCAGTAAAACTGATTTTTTTTTATAAAAACTTATTTTCCTTCCACAGTTATCTAATAATGGTCAGTTAGTATTTAATGGTAGAAAATTCAGTATCTACAGCGAAGTTAGTTTATATGACAAAAAAGTTGATTTATAAGTTTATCATAATATCTACCTGCCTTCGAAGAAAATCAGAGCTCTTCAAAAGACAAGAAGGCAGGTTATACCCTTAAAAAAAATCCTCACCTGAGGATATTTTTTTCCATTGATTTTTAGAGAGAGTGGAAGGGAGTAAAGGAAGAGGGGAGAGAGAAACATCGAATGTGCAACCTAGGCAGGAGTCCTTGGCCAGGTGTGTAGGCTGATGCTCCAACCATTGTACCACACTGGCCAGGGCAAGAGGTTATGCTATATGGGATCCAACTCTGGCTGACTTGGAGCTTTAAAATTTCAAAAGAAAAAAAAATAAAATGTATAATAAAATCAAACTCCATTGGGCCACTGAAAAACACATACAACTCTAAAGCATGGATTCTCAATTCCCTACCATAGTGAAAAAAAATTTATATTAAATTTAACTTGTTAGGTTAAAAAAAAGTTCTAAAATATTTCAACCATACTTTAAGAAACTATAATTAAAATGGCCCTATTTTACTGGTACATAAAAGTAATTTGATACTCGTCGAAGTGGGAGAAATGGGTCGTAGGAAGTGTTCCCTGGGATATGGCACTTAAATGTCCCATTAATTTGATTTTAAATGAAAATATGCAGTTGTAGCAAAAGGAATAATTTTCTTTTCCTTCATTTTATGTTCATTCTCAATTGATTAGGGCTTCTCAATATCAATAAATTTCTAATGATGAAAAGTAGTTATTCCCTGATTTATGTTCTAATACAAAATTTTGTCAGTGGTGCTTGGTAATAATTAAAGTCAGGAGGCACAAACAGCAAGATTTAATTTTTACCGAGATATCATAGGGAAAGCTGCTTTTGAAAGAATTGCTCTTAATGCCTTTTTATGTCTATATTTTCATAATGAATTTATCATCTTATCAGAAAATGAAAAGAATGTATTGATTATGTTTTGTTTCAAAAAATGAGCATCCACAGTCATAATTTCATTGCTGCTTTATCCTCTATTATTTCAAGTGAGATAAAACAAAATAATACAAATAAAATACATTATAAAAAAATAAGCCAGCACTACAAGTCACTCTTGAATCAATCAGAATTCATAAGTAAACTACAAAGATGTACGAAGCAAGTAAATACAAGGGGAATTATAGGTGTTTTTAATATTAGATCATTATAATTACATATATAAAACTTCTCTTTTTTCAAAAGTCTCTTTAATTGCTTTTCTGGAATTTTACAGACATGGCTGAAATTTCTTTTCAATAGTGATTCATGTTTTCTATTCCTATACAAATATAAAGGCCTGGATATTTAATGTCTCCAGTTTTAATATTTTTATATTGTATCTGCTTATTTTGCTCATGACAACTGAAATATTAAAAACAAAATATATAAAATAGGTCTTCCAAGAGCAACTGATTTTATTTGAAAACTAGAGGCCCGGTGCACAAAAATTTGTGCACCGGGCCTCAGCCCGGCCTGTGCCCTCTCACAGTCTGGGTCTCTCGGGGGATGACCACCTGCAGGCTTAGGCCCGCTCCCCAGGGGATTGGGCCTAAGCTGGCAGTCAGACATCCCTCTGGCAGCCTGGGAGCCCTCGGGGGATGTCCACTTGCCAGCGAGGAGCAGGCCTAAGCTGCAGTCGGACATCCTTAGCGCTGCTGAGGAGGCGGGAGAGGCTCCCACCACCTTCGCTGTACTGGCAGCCGTCAGCCTGGCTTGTGGCTGAGCAGAGCTCCCCCTGTGGGAGCGCACTGATCACCAGGGGGCAGGCAGCTCCTGCATTGAGCGTCTGCCCCCTGGTGGTCAGTGTGTGTCATAGTGACCAGTCATTCCCAGTCTTTCTGCTGTTAGGGTCAATTTGCATATTACCCTTTTATTATATAGAATAGAGGCCTGGATGCATGGGTGGGGGCTGGCTGGTTTGCCCTGAAGGGTGTCCCGGATCAGGGTGGGGGGTCCTGCTGTGGTGCCTGGCCAGTCTGGGTGAGGGGCTGATGGCTGTTTGCAGGCTGGCCACGGCCCCCAGGCACCCAAGCTCCCAGTGGAGGCTGGTTGGAAGCAGGTATCTGGGGTTTATTTATCTTCCATAATTGAAACTTTGTTTACTTGAGCAGAGGCCACAGCTGGCCAGGGCAGGCGGGAAGTTTGGCTCCCTCCATCGCCGGGGAAACCAAGCCTCCTGCTTGCTCCAGTTCTGTGGCTGCTGACTGCCATCTTGGTTGAGTTAATTTGCATAGTGTCACTCTGATTGGCTGGTGGGCATGGCTTGGGGCATAGCGGAGGTGTGATCAATTTGCATGTTTCTCTTTTATTAGATTAGATATCATGATTAATCCCTAATCTCTCAGTCAAAGACTGAAGTAGTACAAGTTTTGGATTCCATGTTGTATAGGATCCAACATATTTTTTTTAAAACTGTTATGTTTTCATTGTCTTTGTGGTATTCAAAATCATTGTGAAATTCCCCTGCAAGTATTTATATTTGATCAGAATTCATTTCACATGGGTTAGCAACAACTTCATAAAAAAAAAAAAGTGAAGAGAATTGGGTTGGATTGAACAATTGTAGTAGGCAAAATAGTAACTTCCTTATCATTATCTCTACACTTCCCTATTTTCTAGCACATAAAATTGCAGCCCTTTTGAATTTCCCAGAGGTAGAAACATCTATTAAATATTCTCTGTGTATTTATCACCATCTATCCAACTGGTTATACAAACTACTTTAAAGATGCAAATTTACTTTTAATATTTATCTGTTGATTTTATAAATCATTGTATTAGTGATTAAATTGTCATCTAACTGAGGCGGGGACACAGAAAAAAAGAAATAGCTTGCAGAGCCTTCTCTAAGCCATTGCCCACCAGCTTAAAAAAGCAGTTTAGCCTTGTTTACATGAAAGAAATACTTCCTTAGACCCACTATAAACTCTGGATTAACAGTTATAGTTATTTTTCTCATTGACTGTGTTCTATTATACTAAGGACCCTACAGTGATTCAGGATGTGCTTTTCGATGCACTTTCATCAGATAGTTTTCAAACTATATTTGCATATCTCAATTCAATTACATTGAAATTATTTTTAATTTCAACTGCATCTTTTCCTTCTATTTCCCCCTTCTAATCTGAGTAATTCTGTATTTATTTTTATAAAAATTTTGCTGTATTATTTTATTTCTTTCTTGTTTATGATTTAAGAACCACCTTTAATCCATCTAATTAAAACTTCTGTGAAGGACAAAACATAAACTCACTGCCAGGAGGCCATCTGAAGTTATTTGAAAAGATTTGAACATCAATTCTCTAACTTTTCATGGCATCCTCAAGTGTTTGCGGATCCAGGTAATCAAATTGCATGATCTTTCCCAAGTATAATTAGTACTCAGTTATATTATACTCTGGTGTCTTGATGAGCCTAACACAAAGCCATTCTGCAATGTTAGCAAAGTAATTCCAAAGATAGGCTATCTATAAATAAGTATTGTTTAGATGGAACAAAGGACTTTAAAAGAAAGGAACCGGGATAAAACAAATTGCAGATATTATTTCTATTTAAAAAATAAAAAGGAATAAAAATAACAGGAGAAATGCAGGCTAACATAAACAATGAAAAGAGAAAAATAACTAAGTCCCAAATGAAGTTGATAGGAATGAAAACAGACATTTAAAAAATGTAAATGTAGAGCTATTGCTTAATTTTCCTGTCCACATATAGCTTGTTTCCGCCTTAGAAGCTCGGCAGTATTGCTGAGTGAGTAAGCCAAATGTAAATGAGGCTGTTGAAGCATAAATGGAGACCTAAGAGGTGATAAAAATGTTATGCTAATATACAAAGAGGTCTCTGAAGGTCCTGAGGAAAAAAAGTGGCTGGGGAGGAGCCCGGCGCCATGCTGTTCCCGCTCATCCCAACCCCCACTGCACCTGCCAGGGCTGCCCCTGGGGCACGCAGGAGGAGTGTCCACGGGAGAGGCTGGTGCCCCCTCAGCTGCGCTCACCAGCCCTGAGTCCGTATGTCAGCTGAGTGGCACTCCTGCTGTGGAAGTGCACTGACCACCTGGAGGCAGCTCCTGTGTTGAGTGTCTGCCCCCTGGTGGTCAGTGTGTGTTATAGCTACCAGCCGGTCATCTGGTCACTTAGGTTTTTATATATATAGATTAAGCAAAACAGATTGTTAGTACTTTTTAAAATGTCTTTTTCTATGCAGTGATGAACATGTTTTTCTAGAATAGCATTTTACAAACAGTATAATTCTTTAGTCCTATAATAAGTATTCATATGTCGATTATATCAAACATGCATATTCCTGCTATTAGACATTTGCAAACATTTAGTTTTGAAAATTTAAACTTGAGTGAAGAAATTATTAGAAAGGTGGTTCTAAAATAACAACCATTTTACAATGTGTTGAATATGGCAGTAATTATGGAATTTTTACATATCCAATCATGGGTTAGTCAATATCTAAAACTTTCTAAGACATAATATAGTTACAGATTTATTTTGTATTGGGAAATGCTTTTTATTTGGATAATAAACTTAGTAAAATGTACACATAGAGATAGACACATTTTATTCGGTTATGTCAGTTGAAATTCTGATAGTTTTTATTTTGGGTTTATCTTGGTTTCTTGTATCATTTCTTAACTTGACAACAACTATAAAACTCCAAAGGTTATATTCAGAAAATACAAATTACTAAATAAAAAATAGCTGATGAATTCTTTTGAGATTCCTGAATGATTAAAGCAGATTAACTGCATAGATAATATAATCAGGGTAAATGCATTTTAATATAGGTTAAGACATTCTCATGTCTAATGACCATAATATTACTCATGTAAAATTATATATAATTTCAATTAAAATGCAATACAGTTAAAAGAACAAATGAGCATATTTCTTCTATATAAGAAACGCATTATAAAAAATAAATGAGACTCAGGAACTTAATAATCAAAGTAGTGAACTATGCTATACTTTCATTTCACCTTGATAATGAGCACAAAAACATTGTCATTACAAGATAATACAGTTTTATTCCACTCATCAGTGTTTCTCACATAAACAATTATGCTATTTATTTCATTCATTTGAATTACAAATCCCATATTGTGTCAGACAGAAAGCAACAAGTCATAACTCCATATTTTTAATCACATGCTGACCCAATCTAAATATATGAACATACCTTTTCAGTTTAATTTTAAAAATAATATGAAATAAGTAGTAAATATTCTTATTTAAGAATGATTCCTAGTTTATATTTAAAGTAAAGGCAATGTCCATCACCAAATATACCAGGTGTTTAAATTAAATTTCTTTTAACTTCATCCTAAAACATACTTCTGAATCTACACAATTTACCCAGGATTAACTATTTCATCAATATTTATTTTTCAGAAATGAAATCTGACAAATTTATCTGGAAAACTAAGTTAATGTAAGTAATCAAGATAGCCTTATCTTATCACAAAAGTTTGTTATATTAGTAATATTTGTATGGATTTATATAAAAATACATTTTTTGTATACATAATCATAAACTAAGAGACAAGGTAATTCAATTTGACCTAGAAATTTGAACATTCTATCATGATCTTCATGATTTTAAAAATTTATACAGATGACCACCATTGTATATAACATGGGGATTTAGAAAGAATCTCACTCTATGGCACCCAGTGGTCAGATATCATAATGTGTGTGTGTGTCTGTGTGTGTGTGTGGTGGGGGGGCTTCCTGAGATAAAAATGAGTGCAAATAACTATTTTGGAGTATAAATGTCACTGGTGGAGATGTGAGAAAACAATAGGAAAGAAAAAGCAGTTGTAAAGAGCATATTACAATCAGCTATCACAGTGGGCAACTAGAATTTAATCTACTGGAGAAGCACAAGAAAACGGTGAAAAATCATACCTCAAAATTCTCTCACTTGAGAGGTGAGAGAGCTGCAAATTTTTTCGTCAACTCCCAGAGTGGTATGAATGTTCCTTAATGTTACTGCTTCTTAAAGGCTAGTCACAGTTTACACACACACAGGGTGTCCCAAAGAAATATATACACAGTTTGAATAACTATTAATTCCAATGGTTTAAATCTGAAAAGAAAGAAACATTAATTGAGCTACCTGCTGTTAAAGTGTGTATATATTTTGGGGGGAGAATATATATATATATATATATATATATATATATATATATATATATATATAAATTTTAACAAAAACCAACTAATTACAAAATGATGGTTCATAAGCACGCCTGCTGCTGCAGTTAAATGGTCCAGAAGCTAGCCAAAGTTGATATTCTTTATATTTCCCTTCTGTTCATACCAGATTTTCCTCTACTTGAATCAGCACTTCAGCCAACTTTGCTCAGTGTGATAAATCATACCTTCATGCCTGAGGGTTCCAATCCTTTGGTTTCAATGTCTTATTTAGATTGTGTTTCCTGCAATTGGTACTTAAGATTTTGTCTTGCCCTAGCTGTTTTGGCTCAGTAGATAGAGTGTTGGCCTGCAGAACGAAGGGTCCTGGGTTCGATTCCGATCAAAGGCAGGTACCTCAGTTACAGGCTTCTCCCCAGCCCTGGCCCTGGTCAGAGTGTGTGTAGGCGGCAACCAATTGGATGTATTTGGCTGGCATCAGTGTTTCTCTCTGTCTCCCCCTCTCTCTTCCACTCTCCCTAAAATCAATGAAAAAATATCCTCAGGTGAAGATAAAAAAAAAAAGATTTTGTCTTAAAAAAAGCACTAATGTTAGCATAGGTGGCTAGATGTTAGCAAAAGAGGAGGGAGCTAGACTAGCTGGGACCTATTGAGTTTGGAAGTTACACTTAATCAGACTTAAATTTTTTTTATTGTCTAAAGTTTTACATCTTCTTTTTCCCCAATTGACCCCCCTCACCCCCCTGCCATTCCCACCCCATGCAAGCCCCCACCGCCCCAGTGCCTGTGTCCATTGGTTATGATAATATGTATGCATACAAGTCCTTTGGTTGCTCTCTAACCCCCGCCCCTCCCCTACCATTTGACTCTGGATCTATTCTCGTTTCTTCATTTGAAAATCACAGCTTCAGACATCCCAGGGGATAGTTGAATTCCCCACCAAAGGATAAACACCTCTCCATCCCCTGTTAGGGAGGACGGACCAGCTTTCCAATCTCCCCTGGTATACAACTAATTCACTCCCCCGGACTATCTTGGGGAGCGATAAAAAAAAAGGGGGAAATTCCTTGGCTGGGCGTGTGTGCAGTAGAAGCTAAGATGGCACAGCGGGAGGTAAGCAGCTGCTGTGCAGTAGAAACCAGATGAGGAAACAGAACTTTGGCACATGTGCAGTAGAAGCTCAGATGGTTGCAGTGGTTCTCAACCTTCCTAATGCCGCCACCCTTTAATACAGTTCCTCATGTTGTGGTGACCCCCAATTTCATTGTTACAAATTGAACATAATTAAAGCATAGTGATTAATCACAAAAACAATATGTAATTATATATGTGTTTTCCGATGGACTTAGGTGACCCCTGTGAAAGGGTCATTTGACCCCCAAAGGGGTCGCGACCCACAGGTTGAGAACCGCTGGTTTAGGGGAAGGTCTTTCTACTATTAGATATGTGCAGTAGGAGCCAACATGGTGTAGGGGAAGGTCTTTCTACTATGAGGCATGTGCAGTAGGAGCCACAATGGTGACCATAAAGGGGAGGTATCTAGCCTGGGAAAAGGATCAGATTAGATGAGGGCATAAAACCCTGGAAGATCTAGGAAAGGGTTTGGGTAGAGGGAAGATGGAACAGAACAAACCCATGAAAATCCAGGAAAGAGATTGGTTAGTTTGAAAGAAAGCTTAGCCCTTCCCAAGACTGAGGTAACATAATTGAAGCTTAGCATAGGCCTGTCTCAGTAGCACCTGTGTGTGTGTTTGTTCACCAAGCGCCGCCCAAACGCAGCCAGGAACAGACACTAGGCTAGCTGGGTGTGGACAGACTGAGCTTTGGCCTGGACTAAGCTGAATGATGGCAGCTTCAGATGCCCTGTTGATTCCAGGTAATAACAGGACATCTCTGAGCCCTGGCCCTTCTTCTGGGCTTGGTTAAAGTCAAGGCTGGACTTGAGCTGGGCCACCTGGTTTTGGATGAGACAGAGCTGGGCACCTGGGAACAGTCCTTTGTTTCTACTCCAACACATCTTAGCACCTACCTCTCATCCTCCCATGCATGGTCCCCAAAATGCTTTCCTTACGTCCCTGTGAAAGAGCCCTATTGCCACTGGCAGCACTAGGAAGTGCCCTAAGGAATCTCTTTAGTTCCAAACATACTTTTCCCTGCCCCCAGGGCACAACAATAATCCTACTACCTCATGATAATCATGGTCATTTATTTTGCCAGTATAGTAACTCTTTGTTTTTTATTATTGTGTTACTGGAATGAGGGGTTGGGGGCTCAAAATACCTAAGTTGAGTCAATAATGTTAAGTTTAGGGGGCTCCTTAATATGGTTTTGAGTAAACATGTCCCTCCCCTCAGAACCAGGACTTCTAGTTCAGAGGGCGAAAAGTTGCACACTGAGGCAAAAATTACTCAGATGTGTCACTGGGAACAATGGTGAGAGGTACTAAGAAAAAGATATTCTATCTACTGAGGATATTACAGGTATTAGGGTCAAACGATTCCATGAACATTGTAATCATGTTGTTACCGACTGGGGTTACCAGTTGGAACATCGATTCTTCTCACAGACTCAGAAAAGATTTTAAGGTCAATGAAATTGGAAGTAAAGCAAAGTAGGATTTATTGAAGTACACTCCAAGCTAGGAGTAGTGGGCCAGGCAAGAGAGACAATGGCCCAGAACTCCTGGGTTATATGGTTTAAATGAAGGATTTTCTGGGTGGAGATTTTCATTTGCATTCAGGGCTGACTGACAGAAAAGGGGTACATAACTATATTTCTTCTGTAAATGCCGATACCCATAATTCCTACAGAAAAACCTACTAGTGTGGTGGAGGTCAAAACTGCAATCCAAATGTTATTATAATTAGTCCAGGACCTAGTAAGGTCACAGTGAGGTCATGTCACTTTCTTCTGAGCTTGTGCCAAGAATGGGCTGGTTCTCAACCTGCCCACTGCCCCTGGCAGTCTGCTGGCTGCTGGGCTGCCCACAGAGAGGAGGTCTGAAGGCAATGTTGGTCCAACCCCTGTTCAGGGCCCCAGGGCAGGCTCCACCCAGCCTCTCATGTCTAACTTCCTACCTAACAATGCTGCACCAACTTTGCCACATTGTGGATTACTTTTCTAAGGCACTGATCATGATCCCATTATAATAAATCAGCCAATTTCTTAGTCCTTGAGTAGATTTGGTAGTCCAAACACTGCAGACAGAGAAGGAAAACCAGAGCCACACCCACGTCAAAGGAAAAATTGCATCAAAGTTAAAAGGCAAGAAATACCTAATTTAAGATTATTGCAATAGGGAAGCAAATTGAATTCTACTCCACTTGAACAAAAGGTGGGAGAGATTTTAAGCACTGGAGTGAGCTAGTGGAAAAATATTAGAGGACTATGGAAGTGAGGTTGATTATTGGTATGTGTCTAGCACACTGAGTTATTTCTGAGGTGCAATTTTTTTTTTCTTCTAAGTAATTAGGTGATTTGTTAATTCTTGCCCATTGAAGTTAAGTTCCCACCCTTCTGAGAAAGAGTGGGAAATAGGGTGTTATTTCCTTTGATGTCTACATTTCAAAGCGATGGCTTTTAGGTACTCTAGAAAGACATTCCCTGAGTTATAAAACTGGCAATAGGTTCTGAGAAGATTTACATACATTTCAAAGGGATGAAAAAAGAATTTACAATTGAAAATTTTCTGAGGTAAATGCTCAAAGAAAAGGCAGATCAGAAACCTGTAGTCAGGAAGAAACTTGTCTAAAGTTGAGTGTAGCTGAGGGGATCTTTAAGGTCATCTTAGTCACCCAGAATGTAGAAATGCAGTATGGATGAATTAGTTATCATTCAAGGGTGGAAAGAACTCAATGTGATCCATCTATCACACAGTGGCTAGCTGAACTCAAAAGCTAGAGCCATACCAATAACTTAACTTTAGTCTCTATTACTAATTTGGTTGAGTATTCAGCATGAGCAATATCTACTACAGGCTCAGTGAGAGGGAGTCCACATTGTTGGGCCCAGGCATATTATCAAGCCTGTTAGTGTGGTTATTCTTTTCATTTGGACAAAGTGTAAGCATTCTGGTGGCAAAGGACAGAATATTATTGCTGTTTTCCATTTTTTTGTTTTATAATTTGGTATTTTAGCATGCTACAATTAATAAACATCTACTATATCATTGTTCACTTATGCAGGCCTATCTGTAGGATTAATTTTGCTTGAGTTGTGTAGTCAATTATGCTTGTATTGATATTTTCTAGATAATTTTGATCAATTAATTTAATTAATCTAATTTCAGGGATGGTGATGCTTCAAAGCTGGGCTAGCTACAGTCCTATTGATGGTCATGGTTTTTTTCTGTTCACTTTGACTCCTGGCCCATAGATCTTCCAAGTTCCAACCAAGTATTCAGAACCTTCTGACCCCTGGAATTTGTGGAAACCTGGGATTTCTGTTAGAGATAGCAATAGGTTTTAATTAATTAATTAAATCCTAACACAACAGCAATACCTGCACATGAATGAAGATTCACATTCAAGAATGTTTTGATGTTTTGTAACATTCTTCATAATAATCTAAACTCAAAAATAACCCAAATGTCCATAAGCAGCTGAAGTGATAAATTTTAGTATATTAATAAATGAGACATTATATAGCCATGAAAATGGGGATGGATACACAAACATCATGTTAAGTAACTGAAGTCAGACCCAAATAATCACATACAATTTGATTCCATTTAGATAAGTAAAAAACAACCCAAACTACTGTATTATGTTGAAATTCAGGATAGTGTTTACTTTGGGGAAAGAAAGAGGGGGCTGGATTAGAAGGGACATGCAAGGGACTCTAAAATGCTGACAAAGTTCTATTCTTAACCTGTTTATGATTACAAAGGCATCTGTGTGAAAATCATGAAGCTGTACAGTGGTGTTCTATATACTTTAATGTGTATTATGACTCACAATAAAAAATAATAAAAATCTAAGATCTCACAGTTGTGTATAGAAATGATTATTTCCCAAAACATGGTTAGACTTTGCCCAGTACTTCGTAAAAATTGTTTCACTTGAATTTTTACGTTGTTTACCAACAAGAACGTATTATAGTAAGAATAAAATAAACAAATGTAGAAAGTGTCTTCTGCTATTAACTTCTATTAATTAAATATTCTTTCTGATAATTACATTTTTTCCTGGTCACTGAGGCCTTTTTATTTTGCACACAAAACCACTGGAATTATTGCCTGAGGGCGCCTGGGAGGTTACAATGTGGATACACTTAGCTGCAGACACTTGTTGACAAGCTAAGTGAGATGAAAAATGATTTGGGTCAATCCAAGGATTATAGAACTAGGGTGTCCACCAGGGCCCTGGATGGTCAAAGCTGGCTTCTGTGGCAGCTTTCAAAAAGCAGTGAGAGAACATCACAGGGATGTGTGAGAGGAGTTAACTACCAGAAGTCCCTTCTAATATCAACTGGCCCTTGAACTGTTCTGGTGAACATCAGAAGCAGACGTGACTCAGGGCTCACCTGACCATAGCTTACTTGACTATGGGATTTCTAAAGTACCTGTCGACAAACTTAGCCTTTCTGTCGAGTTCCTCTTCAATTCTGAGGAGCTGGTTTCATTGGCCAATGCTCAGATTGTCAAGGTGCACCAGTGTGGATCTGACCAACCTAGCCTTTCTGTCCAGTTCCTCTTCAGTTCTGAGGAGCTGGTTTCATTGGCTAATGCTCAGATTGTCAAGGTGCACCAGTGTGGATCTGACCAGGGAAGAGCAGCACTCTCCCCAGAATGAAGAATGAGACACCATGATGCCCCACCCACTGGACAAGGCCAGCTTATACAACTGGAGACTTGGTCATGGGGCCAGTGTGGTTCACATTGAGTGGGAAGAAGTTCAACAATTTCTCTCCCATGGCCTTGAAAATGTATTAAGGATTTGTCACTGTGACATCACCCCACCACCACCACCACCACCTGGATTCCTGTACTGACAGTGCATTTCTGCTAAGTTTCCCAGTTATCTTGGTCAAAAGAATCTTCAATAAACACCACTGGGGAGTCCCTGATGAAGGGCTTATTCAGATCGGCTAGCTTGTCAGGTGATGTATCTGCTGGAGTCACTGGGTGACTCGAAGTTTAGGTAAGACTTTCCCCAACTGAAGAAGTCATACGCAGCCACATACATGCCAGGGGCAATGTTTTCCATGTACAGTGGGGCCTTGACTTAGGAGTGTCCCGACTAACGAGTTTTTTGAGATACCAGCTGTCTCTCGGCTGATTTTTTGCATTGAGTTGACAGAGTAATTTGAGGTAACAAGCTCTTATCGAGCTCGGTCTCGGATCAAATTAAACTCGTAAGTTAAGGCCCCACTGTAGATGGCTATTCCTATCACATTTTTCAGCAGCTCCAGGGCTTCTTTATTCTCCAGGAGCAAATCTGCCTTCATCTCCCACATTGGTGGCATATTTCATATATTTCTTCTTGCTGACAATTTTCAGATTGTGAAAAATCTCCTTTCCAATGCACATGGCTTCCCTGAAGTTTATTGCACCAACGGGAAGGAATACAATCTTCTGAACGGTCACCTTGTTGTTAGCATGAGAACTGGCAAGATGACTTCAGAATATCAGCCAAGAATATCTAATATCTATCACTTGCTTGTTATTTACTGTAAGACCTAAGTGATGTCCCCTTTTCTTATTCCTGATATTTTCAGTCTGTGTTTTCTTTCTTGATAAGTCTTACCAAGGCTGTATTAATCATATATAATTTCAAAGAACCAACTTTTGATTTTGTTGATTTTACATATTATACTGTATGGGGGTAAAAAAATAGTTTTCCTTCCACATTCTAATTTCTTCTGGCTGGACTAATAATCAAATTAACATGATGCAGATTAATAGGAGAAAATGAAATTTATTAAATTTATTATCTATGTGTATACAGGGACTTCAGAAGAATATGAGACCCCAGGATTCATTGGGCAGTTGAGGTTTATATGCCATTCTGGACAAAGGAGAACAAGAGGGAAAATAAGCAATTCACAGGTAGATGAGAAAGAGCAAGCATGTGGTATACAAATTTTTGCTTGGCCACCCAGAAACAAGAGGACACTGAGGGGGATCTAACAAACAGACTCGCTTTGATCATCCCTGTCTGCCACACTTAATTCATGTATATCAAGGTAAATGTGCTAAGGTGACCATACTAAGGTTCCTTTCCAAAGCAGAATTCTGTACCTAAATTCCTTTAGACAGGTAAAGGGTCAAAGGTTCTCTCTGAGTCTTTTGTTTCTTAAAAATAACTAGCTTAAATTTAGTATCTCAAAAGAAGTATTTTGTGGTGACAAACTCGGGTTCCCTTCATAGCTTAAGAAGCAAAGCAACTATGACAAGATTAAAACAAGTCAGGTGGAACACTGCCCTGGTGTGATTAGTAGTAGTTGTGTTTTACAGTTATTTTAATTTTAACTAACAACAACAACAAAAGACAGCTTTTAAACCAGAAGATATGTATTTTTGTAATTTGAATTTCTAAACTAAAAGTGAAGTGAACTGATTCTAATAATTGTATAATGTGTTATCCACTTACAAACTTCAAAAAATTGTCATTTTTCAGTGTCTCATGTAAGAAATGCCACATTCAGAATGAGCCAAGGAACCCTTTAGCAGAAACGTTGAATGACAGTTTTGCCTAAGGAATACCAGGATTGCTCACGTTTGCATATTTAGACTAATAGTGCATTTCTACAAGGTTTGTGTGTAATTGGAACTTAAGTAACATTTGTAAAGTGTTATCTGTCAGAGCTTGAAGAGACCCAAAGAGAATGTGTGTCATTATGCAAAATTACTAATTAAGTGCAAGTAATTTAGCAGATAATTTACATGTTCATTATATAAATGAAATTATTTAGTTTTAGGGTTCTCTTTGTATTTCTAAAGTAATCTTGACCCAAGGGATCACAGACTGTTAAGAAGTATAAATTATAGATTGAGACATATGTTTAACTGACTCATAGAGCTTTTGTTGTGGCTAATGATTCTTCTAACAGTAATTGCATAAGGGAAAACATTTTCTTTTTAAGTAAATAATGTTCATTACCTCTTAAATCTACTGTCACTTGACAACATTAATGTGGAAAATTTTCTACCTTCTTGATTAGCTCTCCAAGGATATCCAGGAGCTTTAAATTAATATTGATCAAACAGAAACCATCATATCCATCAAAATGTTCCTACAAATGTGTATGCACAGCTAAATAAAAATATTTCAATAGGTTCTGGAAAGAAAAACACTCTCTTGAAATAGACTATACAGGCACACTCATTTTATTACACTTCACTTTATTGCACCTCACCAATATTGCATTTTTTACAAATTGGAGGCAAGAGCTCCACTAGCAAAATGATTATGACTCATTTTACTGCAGTTGTCTGGAACTGAACCCACAAAATCTTTGAGGTATGCCTGTAAACATACTGTAAATTATCAATATAAAACTATGTAAGAATGGCTCATTTATTTTGTGGTTATTCATAAGCACTATGTCAATTGACAATCTTAAATATTTCAATATTAAATATTTGTATCTGTATAGTCAAATAGTGGCCATATTGTGTTAGGAATTTTTACCTTAATGCTGCAGCTTTGGAGGGGAGGGGGAAGAAATAACTTGCCTCCTTAAATTGATTAATTTTATCTAAATCATCAGAAAGCTCCATGAGGTTAAGAATTCTCTTCAACAGCTTTAGTGCCACTTTAATTGAGGTGGCAATTCCTTCAAGTTATTCTTTGTCTTATTTTAGTTTAATTTATTGTTGATTTTTACTAACTTTTAAGATTTTACATTTAATTATTTTATATTAATTGTAATTAATATGGATCTATGTTTAATGCAATCAAATTTCCTCTGATAATTACTTTAGTTGTATCTCAGATCTGGTATGTCCTGTTAAAATTATGAGCTATGTTGCAGTTCGATGGATATTTCTAGTTTTATCCAAGAATTATCACTGTTTTATTTCTAAGTAGAACTTTTTGTTTCTCTTATGTTTTTAAATTTTTTTATAAATTTCTAGTTGTGTTCAAAAGAGTTCAGAAAATGCCTTTTAGTTTTATGTTTTGAATGTATTAAGATTATCTTTGTAACATGAAAATGGTCAATTTTCATGAACATTACTTGTTAACTTAAAAAATGTAGTATCTTTATCTGGGTTAAGGTCTTAATATATAAGGTCTAAATTATTGAAGTCAAATCTTTAGTACTTCAATGTCTACAAAACTGTTTGCTCATTTGATCTGCCTTGCTTTGATCAAGAGAGACGTATTCAATTTTGTTTCTTATAAACACACTTATTTTTGTATTGTAAGTCATATGCTTAAATATGTTTATGTTTTTCTATGTGTATATTATATTTAATAAAATAATTTTAAATAAAAAAAACTAAATAAATAAATACCCCTCATCAATATGTAGATTTCCCTCAAACATTTTTGCCCATACTTTCTTAGATCTATGCTGTGGCTATGTCTGCATTCCCAACCCGATACCTAATGATAGATTTGGTAAAAAGCAATGATTTGCTGTGAATGTTCTTTCTACCCCACAGAGAAATGACTTAGGAATAGCTTTACATTTTCTTTTACAATGGAAGCAGAGTGCTCAGCATGTTCTGTTAGAATAAGATCAGATCTCCAAAAAGTAATATGTCCATACTACATCCTAAGACATGAAAAAGCATAAGTAGGAAGAAGAGTTGTTACTTAAAATAATAATAATGAAATATTAAAAAATTGCATTCTAAATATTTGAAGGTGAGCCTCCCTGACCTTTGCAAAACACCTGCATTTTTACAACACTATGCCATGTGATCTAATAAAGAAAGCACACAAAAACTCAAACTCAAACAAACAAACAAACTACCAAACAAAAGCACTGCTGTCTCTGTAGAGTAGCATCCTATAGGGAACCTTTCTTGACTCTTGTGAGGAGAAAACAAAAACAATAACAAAACCCTTCCATTATGAAAAGAAGACCTCTTACTTTGATCAAGTAATAAATCACCTTTTATTTTTTCATAAAAATATGAAAAATTGGAATATTTTTTTACTCCTTGTGACATACAACGTATCTGATGAAAAGGAGCTAAAATAAGAACTGTTTATTTACAGCATGTTGAGCAAGGGAAATAGTAGCATAAGAAAAAAATGAAAAGATAGACAGGAACCAAAAAATTCAAAGTCCCCTAGATCGTGGTAAAGATTTACATCTAACTACCTGACTTTAAGAGCAAAGGAAGGCCATGGTTTTTAAACTAATGACATAATCAAATTTTCATTTTCCAAAATTATTTTTGGTAAACAAAAAATATGATTACCGTATAACCTCAGCAACAATCACTTATTACTGATTATAATCTATAGAATATAAATGACACTTGCATAAGTACTACTTATTAGATATTAGTGAATAGAGTGGTGAATACTACTAAATTATCATTATTAGTGAATAGAGTGGTGAATACTACTAAATTATCATTTACTGAATTACCTCCCTTGGTAATTCAGTAAAATAATGTAATTATATTTCTATTATCTGGCTTGCATTCAAAATGAGGAACTTTTTGATTAACAAAGATTTACTGGAATTACTTTTATAAAGGCTGACTTTAACTTCAAGGAACTAGGATTGGCAATATGTCAAAACCGTGGTGCACTGGTACGCTACTGGCATATTTACAAAGATAAAACGGGATGTAATCAAAATTGTGATTCACTACAGACTGTCAGATATGGTTTCCTGAGATAAGCAAATCTCACTGGAAATACCAATTTAAAAACACACACACAGCCCTGACTAGTTTGGCTCAATGGATAGAGCATCAGCTTGCAGACTGAAAGGTCCCAGGTTCAATTCCAGTCAAGGGCATGTACCTTGGTTGCGGGCATATCCCCAGTGTGGGATGTGCAGGAGGCGGCTGATCGATGTTTCTCTCTCATCAATGTTTCTAATTCTCTATCCCTCTCCCTTCCTTTCTGTAAAAAATCAATAAAATATATTAAAAAAAAATAAAAAAATAAAAACACACAACATGATGAATCATGACCAGTATTCACTCTATGCAAATCCTATATAATAAACGGCTAATATGCAAATCTACAGAATGGAAGAATGACCAGTCACTATGACGTGCATTGACCACCACGGGGCTCACTGCTGGCGAGTGCAGCGGCAGTGGCAGGAGCCTCTCCTGCCTCCATGGCAGTCAGACATCCCCTGAGGGCTCCTGGACTGCGAGAGGGCACAGGCCAGACTGAGAGACCCCCACAAGTGCACGAATTTCCTGCACTGGGCCTCTGGTGTATCGATATATATAAAAAACCTAAGTGACCATTCGACCAGTAGCTATGATGTACATTGACTACCAGGGGGCAGATGCTCTGACTGGTAGGTTAGTTTGCTTCTGGAATCCAGCCGATTGGGCACGACGGGCTAGACACAAACTGGAGCCCTCCCTCGGTCCCTCCCTGGCCAGCTGGCCCCGATCGGCCCTACTGGGACTGGGTGAAATGAGCTAGACACGCCCTGGAGCCCTCCCATGGTCCCTCCTGGACCCTGATTGTGCACTGGTAGGGGTCCGTCGGCCTGGCCTGTGCCTTTGTAATCCGGGACCCCTCAGGAGATGTTGGAGAACCGGTTTTGGCCCGATCCCCACAAGTCAGGCCAAGGGACCCCACTGGTGTACGTATCCGTACACTGGGCCTCTAGTATGTGTGTGTTTGTGTGTGTGTGTGTGTGTGTGTATACACACACACACACACGCCCAGTGGCAGGAATGGTGAAACAACCAGAACTACTGGTGGCTATAACATACACTGTGTCAGCCAACTTGCTTGATCAGGGCCCTGATCGGCACCCCTACCCCGATAGGGGGTGGGGCCAACCACCTTGGCGGGCAGAAATTTGGGGTCTGGGGACCTTGGAGGTGCTTGGTCTCGGGCAGCTGCATGGGCAAAGCTCTCCTGTGGCAGAAGTGGACCTGGGATCAGGGTGCCAGAATCAGGGATGGGGTGGGGGCTAACCTGGTGGCTGCCACAGTCCTCGCAGGCCACGCACAGCATCCAGGTGTCTAGCACTGGTCCGAGCAGCAGCAGGTATAGGGGTGGCGGGGCACAGGGCGCAGAGGTGCCCAGGAATCAGGAGGCACAGGCCCGACCCAGGCACTTACCCTGCCTGCTGGGCCTAGAAGCACCAGCAGGTGGGCAATGGTGTGCAGCAAGGCGCTGCCGTAGCACAACTGACCAGTGGGGAAGCGAGCCGGGAGGGTGAGACCCTGCACGAGCTGGAGAACCAAGTGGCTTGGGCAGGGCCGGAATTCATACGCCCTCATTGGCCGTGCCCACCAACTCAATGGAGTCCAGAACTCATGCAGGGTGAACAGGGTGGGAGCTGGAAATCCTGGCAGAGCGGGTGGGGCTGCAGACCCACGCCTTTTCGGCCTTGGCCTTGGAATTCTGCAGACGACCAGTGTACTGTCTACCAGCGCATCAGAGGTCAGCCCCACTTCAAGAGAGAGGACATGGTAGAAAGTGGCAAAGTCACAGGAGGGATGGGAGATGTTGTGGCCATCTTTGGGAAACACAGCTGCCATGGTCTTCAGTAACTATGAACAGATTATAATCTTTGGTCTCCATTCTACAGAAGAGGAAGCTCAGACTCAAAGAAGGGAGCCTTTTGCAACACCTCACCCACTTCTCATACCTGACCCTGTGCAGCACTGTTTTCATTGAAAGTAGAGAATCCAAAATATTTTTAGATCTTTGATATTTTAGGCAGGAAAGAATTTAGCACAGGGAATTACTGCTTGGGAAATCATCAGAAAGCTGGAGGAGTGGGTATTAGGCTGGGCCTCCAGGAAGACTCCTTGGCCAGCGGGAGGAGCTGCACCCTCAGCCACAACTGAATTCTAGGACACGCTGGCACGGTTGTGACCTGGGGATCCGGAAACTGCTGCCCCTGCAAGTGCCTTCCACCTCCCACAAAACAGGTCACTGGGTACTGCCTCTGCCACAACTGCCTGTGCACAGCCTGGATCCCACTGCAGAAAACCTCCACATCTCTGCGAACATGATCACCAGCAGCAAACAGCCCAAACTGCAGGAAGATGCCTCGGCCCCACTTCTGCCTTCAAAATATTGTGCAAGCGCATCCAATCAGCAGAAATGAATTCATATCCAGAAACCTAGCTGCAAAGGGATTTGGGCAATTTCAGACTTTCGTTTAGGAGTGAGATCTTGCCAATGTACCTCATGTGCCTGGTATTTATAAAAATGGGGGCCAGCTGGTGGGCCTCAGTGGTTGAACATTGATCTATGAACCAGGAGGTCACGATTTGATTCCCGGTCAGGTTTCAGGCTTGATCCTCAGTAGGGAGGTGCGAGAAGCAGCTGATCAATGATTCTTTTTCATCACTGATGTTTCTATCTATCTCTTCCTCTCTCTTCCTCTGAAATCAATAAATATATATATATTTTTAAATGGGGTCATGCTATATATGTGTGTTACAATGACTTTTTCACTTCATGGATCACTAATGTCTTTCCTGTTAAAACCATACTTAGAGAACATTATTTATTTATTTATTATTCATTTTAATTGATCTCAGATAGAAGAAGGGAACGAGAGAGAAACATTGTTCCGTTGTTTCCCACATTCACTGGACTGGGTATTGAATCTGCAACCTGGGCATGTGCCCTGACTAGCAATTGATCCACCACTTTATGGTATATGGGACAATACTATGCTGGTACCCTGACTCCAAATTCCAGCCGCCAGAACTGTGAGAAAACAATACATTTCTGTTGTTTAAGCCACACAAATTTATGATATTTTGTTATGGCTGTCTGAGCTGACTAATCCTATATAATAAAAGGCTAATATGCAACTTGTCCCTTTGGGAGTTCAACCGGGAGACCAGGAGTTTGATCGCTCACTATGACATGTGCTGACCACCAGGGGGCGGCGTGAAACATGGCAGGTGACCAGCAGTGGTGGTGGGGTGTTGAGGGAGCGAGGGAAGGAGGAGGCGGGGAGGCCAGGATGCAGGGAGCCATGTGGTGGTGGCATGTGGGCAGCAAGGGAAGGATGAGGCAGGGAGGCGGGGAACCTGATCAACCCTAATCACTGGCCAGGCCTAGGGATTCTACATCCTGTGAATGAATTTTGTGCATTGGGCCTCTAATGTGTGTGTGTGTGTGTGTGTGTGTGTGTGTGTGTGTGTGTGTGTGTGTACTAGAGGCCTGGTGCATGAAATTCATGTGTGTGGGGGGGCCCTCAGCCCAACCTGCACCCTCTCCAGTCCGGGAGCCTTCAGGGGATGTCCTACTGATGGCTTGGGCCCATTCCCCGTGGTTCTCTGCTCTCTGCGGGGCCTGCCTCCTCCACACCACGGCGACGGCTAATCAGGCCCTGCTGGGTGCTGTCTGCAGCCGCGTTTGCCTGCTTGTGGGTCGCTGCGGTGATGGCCAAGCGGGCCCTGCTGGGTGCTACCTGTGGGCACACTTGCCTGCTGGGCTCATGTTGCCGGGGTGATGCCTCCAGCGTTCTGCCCTGGCTGCTATGGGTGCCGCCATCTTTGTTGCAGAGTGATGGAGTGATGGTTAATTTGCATATCTTTTATTAGATTATTTTATATATATCACCCACCATTTCAGTGACATTGCCTTTAGAACTCAAATGGGCTCAGTATTTGGCAAAACTTCAAACTGGGGATATATGTAATATTTCAGGTGATGTAAATATAAATGGTTAACAAAATCTGATGCAATATCATTGTACAGACTTCCAATATCTCTGAGAAGCTAAGCATTTTCTCTACTATGGCAAAGAATGCCACTAAGAGGATCACTTTTCTTCCCTTGCTTGATGTATTCAATTGTTTCATTCAAGGGAACTTCAATGAAGTTGAGTATTCTGTGAACTCTAAGGTAAGACATGAGCATGGGACAAAACCAACCCACAACTATAAATATTTCCTCTCAGCAAACTTGCAAATAATCTGATCTTAACAAATTCAAATCCTAGTGTGTTTTACTTATACTTTCCTATATCTGGATTTTTTAAAAAATATACATGTTACATGGTTAAAATATGTGAGAATTACGTAGTACATAATTTATGTAGTACAGAAAATACATATTGAAAAGCTTTGGGTAAAACCAGTTTTGTTAATTCTTATAATTTAAATGTATTAAAGGATGTAATAACACATCCTTTGGTAAAGAAAATGAACACCCATTAATTTATCTTTATGGTTATTTTTTTAAATATATTGGGCCATTTTGTAGGCATTTAACTTTTTACTATATGTGGATTTATTTGAAACCTTCTTGACCACTTGTAATCTGTTCATAATTTTTGGTGGAATCCCATTTGGGTAATGAAATTGTATCTGACCTTTTCAGGTATAATTTTCTGGAGATGCCTAATTTAGAACTAATAGTGTATAATTATATAAAAACACAAGTCCCATTACCAAACAAAAATGAAGCAAATTTTATATAAAATACTAAAGGCCTGGGGCATGAAAATTGTGCACAAGAGCGGGGGCCCTCAGCACAGCCTACACCTTCTCCAATCTGGGACACCTTGGGGGATGTCCAACTGCTGCAGGAATCAGGCCTAAACCGGCAGTTGGACATCTCTCTTGCAATCCTGGACTGCTGGCTCCTAACCATTCACCTGCCTGCCTGCCTGATTGCCCCTAACCACCTCTGCCTGCCAGCCTGATCGCCCCTAACTGCCCTCCCTTGTGGGCCTGATCTCCCCAAACCCTCTGCCTCGGCCCCACCACCGTGGCTTTGTCCGGAAGGACATCCGGAAGATGTCCAGTCCAATTAGCATATTACCCTTTTGTTAGTATAGATATTGCATAACTTTTTGCCTACAATTTGTACAACTTGAGATAGAGGGAAATCACCATTTTGACTCAGGGGTTGAAAATTATTTATAGAGAGGAAATTTATTTTAAAATCTATTTGTAAGTAAAAGTTAAAGTAAATATTAAATACTAAAAAATTATACAATAAAAAATAAAAAAATCCAGAATTTAATGGATGCATACTTTTACATCCATTTCTACTCATTTCTTCCTATCAGAAGCCCATTCTGCATAGAAGTTGGAAAGTTGACTTATTTCTCAACTTTAGTGACAGAGCTTGTTGAACCTGTATACCAAAAATGAACAATGAAAACTGAGGGGGAAGTTCGTAAATGGTTCCGGGAAAGGTGTGCCTGAGTGCTGCTGTGTGTCAGGATGAGGACAAACTCCTGTAACCATCTTGCCATCTGCCTAAGGATGAGGCTAAGATATGGAGGGGGAAGAGTCAAGAGACTCCAAGAGAAATGGCATTGAAATTCTGACATATTATACCTTAAGATAAAAGTCTGAATATTTTGTTAGGCAAAATGTCCTTTTCTAGTGTAAGTTGGGAATTTCTGTTACTTGAAGCCAAAGATATCCTGAGTATATTTAATTTGTTCTACCTTTTAAAATGTAGTTTTAAAACACTCTCTTTTCAAACTATTGTTTTTTATCTACTTTTTAAAAATGTCATTAGGAACCATATTTTCCAAATATAACACAAGTAAGCTAATTCTAAATTCTTAACAATTTTACTTCAACAATTCAATTTAGAAGTCTTTAAAATATAATTTGAAAACTTGATCTATATTAGTGGCTTTTCTCAATAATGGTTCTACAATTATGAATAACTTGGAAAAGAAATGCCAGTTCATATGAGAGTTGGTCTTTAAAACATGCAATATGTGTAACTTTATTTAAAAGGGTAGGGGTGGGCTAAAAGAGGTCAATGGGGGAAAAAGGTAACATATATAACACTTTGAACAATAAAGACTTAAATAAAAACAGGCATTCACTAAAAATGATTCATTTATGTAGATTCCTTTAAATGTTAAAAATGAACTGTATGTTAATAACCACTGACTTTATAATAAGAAAATGCAAGTTCTTTTCAGAAAGAAAAGTGGTCTTTGAAAAATTATAAACCTTAAAAATTCAATAAATAGGAATAATTTTCAGACATGTCTTTACCACTGAAATATTAGACTTTATTTGATGTTTTCAACATGGACTTACAAAAATATTAACAGCACAAAAATACCAATTCTAAGCCACTTTAAATAAAGTTTACTTTTAGCAACGATAAATTTCCATTGAAAAATAAAATGTTAAAAGGCACATTTATTGAATTGGCTGTACATGCAAACAGGCATCTACACAACAAACTTGGCAACGTGTGCGGAAGGGAGGCAAGAGTAGAAGCAGCAGCTCAAGGCATCTCTATGTAAATTAGCCTTTACTAGAATGCTTATCAGAAAAGTGAAGACTCTTCTTATTTAATCAAGGCACTAACACATACAAGATTACATTTCCTTGAAAGAATGAACTTCTACTATCAACTAGGAAAACTTGATATTATCACACACAATTTAGAATGAGCAAAATTTAAATCCATCAAGAAATTCCACAGGATTATATATATATATATATATATATTGTTGTAAGCTGACTTAATTATTTCCTATGGTAAATAATTAAAAATGAGCAAGTTCTACTACATGGAAGATTATTGTGCCATGAAATTATGGTTATAATTCATCTAGACATCTTATATTACATCCTATTAACTCCTTGTGCACATAATAGAGAACACGGTTCCCTGATATTATTTTGGTAATCCATATATAAGCCTTATGAAATATTGTTCAAATATTTGAACATTTTGATAGACTAGATTATCTAGGAAGAGATGTCAAGGCTTGACACACCCACTACACTTCCCATTCTGTTGCCTGGTACCCTTTCTTAAAAACTCTGTTTTTGAGGTAAATACTTCTCAACACAGTGATTCAGAGATACAATGAATTAGAGCTGGCATATGAGTTTCACATAGATTCTTACAATAGATCAGTATTTACTGAAACATGTTAGTAGATATTGAAAAGCAAGACATTTTTAAAAGATTTACTATAGTTTGCAGATAAGATACTCTATATATTTATTTTGTACTATTAATATATGAAACAGAAGATTTGACTATATGGTTACAGAAAATAACTAAGCAGATTAAAAACAGAACAGCAACAAGAACAATAAAACTATTTTCTAGTCACCTTTGGTATGAATAAGTCAGAATTTTAAAAGTAATTATTTAAGTGTAAATAAATAACACTTGCCTCTATTTTCAAAGTGGATTTCAAACAGCAAGTAGTAATAATCAATATAATGAAGCCCTTTTACACTTGATCTTAGCCAAAAGGCCAAGAAATGACTAAGCCCTTTTTTAAAAAATCCTCACTCAAGGGTATGTATTTCTTAATTAATTTTGAGAGAGAGAAATTGATAGGAGAGAAACATTGATCAGTTGCCTTCTGTACACTCCCAGAACAGGTTTTGAACCAGAAACCTAGAGGTATGTGCCTCAGTGGGAACAGAACCTGCAACCTTTCTTTTGGTATATGGAACGATGCTCCAACCAACTGAGCTACTGACTAGGGATTTTTTTTTTTAATAGCCCTTTAAAAAGGATAAAAAGGAGCTAAGTGATATAAATGGAAGGTGGGAGAGAAGGAAAGGTCTGGAAATTGGACTAAAATAAAAATTATGCTAGACAACAGGCTGAGATATAACTTCAATTTATCAGAAAATCAATTAGTGAGTTTCTGATCAATCAAGGCTAAAAGTGAACCTGAATGGGTTACATAGCTCTCATGGTCTTATAAAGGGAGATAAGAGTTCATAAGAATAAAGCAACTTTTACTTTTCTCAACCCTGAGACATTGTCACTACACGGAACCATAGAAAACAGACACTAAAGCATAGTTGTTAAGCATAATTTCTATGTTCTCTCTCTCTATATATATATGTATATATATGTGACTTCTATAATATAGCATATCTGATAAACACTGAAGGCATAATATTAAGCTACATAGGTATGAAGAGAATTAAGACTAGCCAGATTTTTGTCACTTACATTGATACAGCTTTATAAATTAAGGAATGTTAGAGTTAAGGTTTTACTATTCAAGTCACAATTTTGATAGCTAGCAAGCAACTGAATTAGTCAACCAATGGAAAGAATAGCAATATATCCTATAAAGTAGTTTTGTAAGCAACACTAAAATCTTCCATCATTAATTTCAGCCATCAGAAAAGAAATCATGCCAGGATATAAATTTAAAAGAATTTCAGCTCTTACTAGTACTTTAAACATTAATTCAAAATGAAATTAGATAATGAATTTGTACTAGTCATTTTTAAAATTTTGGTTCCTTAAAAAAAAAATTCTCCTTGTAAAGTAAATTACTTTGCCATCCTTAGGCAAAATAACTATTTTGAGCATATTTATTAGAATAAATTAAAGCTAGTGATTTTATTAAAATAAGAAAAAAATATGCAATATACTCAATTACCTCACTTCAGTTGGTTCAAAATGTAAAATAAAAAATTATCTAATTATATCCATTGCTCAGAATACATCAAAATCAGAAAAAAAACCCCAAGAATGTCATGAAAAGGTATGCCTCTGTAAAATGAAGCAACCTTCTAAGATTCATTAATTTTTCTGCAAACAAAACAAACTTTGTAGACAGAACCTTTTACCACGTAGTTTACTAAACTAAGCTGCCATCACGTGGGAATTAAACTTGACTGAGGACAATTCAGAGATCACCATCATTCCTGCACCTGTTGCATTCACTGGCAGATGGAATAAACCTTTCTCTCCTAGGCCCTTTGGGCCAGGGCGATGTTAATTGGCTTGGAGCCCAACAGGCGGCCATTCATCTCAGCCATTGCTCTAGCAGCCTCCTCTGCAGAGGAGAAGCAGATCAAGCCAAACCCTCTGCTTCGTCCTTCTTCCTGCATTACCTTCACTCTGATAATTGATCCAAACAAAGAAAATGCTTTCCGTAGTTTTTCTTCATCAATGGTCTCATCGAGGTTCTTAACATAGATTTTCGTTCCCCTGACCCGCCAAGATCTTTCCTGTTTCCGCTGCTCAAACAATTGCTTTAACTCAGCTTGTCGCTCTGCTTTCTTTTGTGCCCGGCCTACAAATACCTGCTGTCCGAATATTTCCCTCCCATTCACTATGTCAACAGCCCTTTTGGCAGCCTCATGGGTATCAAAACTCACAAAGCCAAAGCCTTTGGATTTCCCACTGGAATCTGTCATCACCTTAACACTCACGATTTTGCCATAATGGCTGAAAAATTCCTTCAGCTTCTCATCATCCATCTCATCTCCAAAGTTCTTGATGTAAATATTGGTGAACTCATTGGCTTTATTTTGGAGCTCAGCTTCCCGATCTTTGCGGTTTTTAAATGGGCCAACGAAGAGCCTAAAGTCCTTAAGCAGCATCCCATTCATCTCCTCAATGGCCCTGTCGGCGGCAGCCTGGCTCTGAAAGTGCACAAATCCATAGCCCCTGGAGCCCTGATCATCACACATCACCTTAGAGGACAGGATCTTCCCAAAAACTGAAAAATGCTCATAAAGCGTTTTGTTATCAATGGATTTGTCCAGATTCTTGATGAACACGTTCCCGATTCCAGATTTCCTTAAGTAGGCGTCGCGTTGAGACCACATGAGCCTGATGGATTTCCCTTGTATCACGTCGAAGTTCATGGTGTCCAGGGCTCTCTGGGCATCAGCCACGTGCAGGAAGTTCACATAGGCATAGCCCAGGGAGCAGCGGGTGACCAGGTCCCTGCAGATGCGGATGGACAGCACCGTTCCCACGGTGCTGAACTTCAGGAACAGCATGTTCTCGGTGACATCTGGAGGGAGGTCACCCACATAGAGGGAGGCCTGGCGGTACTTGGCGTCTACATCCATGTTGCTGGGCCCTGATGGGGAGCGCTGGGTCCTAGGAGCTCTCACAGATGATTCCTGCAGGAGGGTGGCTAGGCCACAGCTGGCAGGGCTCACGCGCAGTGGCCTCTGGATCGCCACTTAGAGTTGGAGAGATGGGGCTCAGGGACAGCTTCCCTGATGGGGCTAAGGCAGCAGGCTCATCAGAAGGCCCCCGGCAGCCCACCAGGCCCCTCCGTGGAAAGCTGCGACAGAACTTTCAAATCTCAGAGAAGGCTGGCAGGAGGAGACGTCCCTTCCCAGCCAATGTGCGCAAAAGCTTCAGGTGGCGGGCTGGCCCTCAGTTCCTGCGTTCCGCACGGACACGCTGGTGGCTGGTTTCCGAATCAAAACAGGCCTCGCTCAGGCTGGTTTAGAGTTACAGCCGCGGGGAGAGGAGCTCCACAAGTGGCCTAGGAGGCCGCGGTCCGGGACGCGCGGCGCGGGGCCAGGCCAGAGCCCAAGCCGCCGGGACCGGGTTCTGCAGGCGCCGCGGCAGCGCTGCGGCAGGGAGTACGCGGGCCCGCCAGCCTCGGATCCGCAGACCCCGCGCGGCCCCCCCGGCGAGGGCGGATGGGGAGTGGGGAGGCGGACAGAACGCCGGACGCAGGGACGGACGCGGCCCGGCAGGCAGCGGAACAGGGTCGGGGGGCTCACCCGTGTGCGGCCGGCGGGGCGGGCGGGAAACCCGGAACTCGCGCGCTGAACTTCCCGCGCACTCGCTGCCAAGGGGGCTGTTTTCTTTTTAATATATTTTGCGCGTGTTTTTCTTCTTGCCCGCCCTCTCACTCATTTCCCACCCCCACCAGACAGGCTGAGAAGCAGGAGGCGGTGACTGGGGTGGAGAGAGGCAGCCAGGGGAGGGGCCCTCATCACCCACCCGCCCGCACCCACCCGCCCGCAGCGCTGCGCAGGGTCTGACTGCAGAGCTTTTCCAAACGTGGAGCAGGGCCTGTCACTTACAAGCTGAAAACCCTCCATTGGCTTCCTTCCTTTACAGGCGAAATTCCAACATTTGCACCTTGTTCTACACAATTCTGCAGGCTTGCTGTCATGTTCCAGCCTCAACTGCTGCTGGGTTCCCCTTACTGAACTCCATGAGACACCTTTTTTCTCCCATAGCCAATGCAGCAAAAATATGTTCCTCTGAAATCATCTGGATCCTTTTTTCCAAATATCAGTTTTCCCTAAACAACTTCTCAAAGTTTAAGCTTCCCTCTTAGAAACATATACCACCATAGCGTTTGTCTAATTACAATCTAGTCTATCGTACCTTCTGTGACAGTAGGGACCATCCATGTTCATTTTATTTCCAGGCCTGGCCAGGGACGTTTAGCAATGGGATGCTCAACATTTACTGAATGAATGGACTATGTGAAATAGATGAGGTATTTAATCTGAGGCTGGTTTTCATGCCCAGAGGCATGGAGAGAGCGTACCTCATCTCAGAAAGCATTGTAAGGGTTAAATGAGTTACTAGATCTGGAAATGTTTAACACAATGTATGGGACATACTAACATTGGTTTCATTTCCTTTAGCATTAAATAACTTCCTTAACATCATTCACACAAAACCTTAAATTTTTAATAATGCATCTTTTAAAATGTTACCTGCAAAACTGAATTGGGCAGATTGGTTTATATAAGGCTAATCTAGTGTTTTTCAATTTTCATTCAATATAGGAATTATCTGGGAATCTTGTTTGAAAACAGATTCTGTATCTTGGAAATTCTACATTTCTAAAAAGGTCCTGAGAATGAATTCTCTTGTTCTCTGAACTACCCTGAGTATCAAGACCTCAAAGCTGAATGAGTGAGCCCCTCACAGTGGCATCTTTTCTAATGTAAGGCTAGAAAAAAAAATATTTCTCTTTGAGAAATAAGGATACTCTAGTAAAATTCATTCTTAGTAATACACCAAACAAAACCCCACTAAACATGCATGATTTTCACTATAAAATCCACATTGCTTTTAACCATCTAAAGTTGAATAATGGGTCTATGATTCTTCCCAAATTAATCATAATGGTTTCATGTTTGTGAAATCTATTCTGATATGTGTTGCTCTTGCAGGATCATTTGTTCAAATAAATAAATTGAGTAATCTTTTTCCAACCATGTCTTCTGGGCTACAATTTTTAAAAGGAAGAAGGACCACTGACATGGTGCATATTAGCATCATTCCAACACATACTTCAAAAATTCAGATACTATTTGGCATTATTTAAAACACATAAAAGTAATCACCATAGTCAATATTATATACGATTTTTTAAAAAGAAAGTTCCTAAGTGTGTATTTCCTGAGAACATTATCTCAAGACTTGATTTCTAAGAAAAACGCCTAAGAGCACAGTAGTTCTTTGTACAATGCTTCAGCCATAGCCAGATACAAACATATTTCAAGAACTCTTAAGGCTTTTCATTTTACTTTAGTGTGATGTTCACTCACATTTTGTGAAAAGTGAGAGAGGTTCCAAATTCAGAATTCAGTCTTATATTCTGTCTCTAATCAATTTATGTGCAGCGGGTATAAACCTGAATTTGTTAAACGACCACCACTCATGCTATGCTCCTCTTTACTCAGCATACTGTCTTTGTTTTTATATTTTAACAATGTAAGCATTTTTAAACATCCATGATTCTACCCTCTCTTTAAATCTCTAAATCTCATCTTCTTGTCATTTGTGTTCATTCAGTAATTTCTTAATGTGGGATGCTTTTACATTTGCCTCCCCGCCCCCCTTCTTCCCATGCCACTGCCTTGGGCTCATTTCCTTGCGTATTACCACATGAGTTTTATTTATTCATCTTCGTTATCTACATGCCAGACCCTCCTGCATTTTGCTGCCTGAATAATTTTACTAACATTTCTTTCATAGTTTTTGATTTAAAAATAACAACTGACTTTCAAATTTTTGCAAAAGTCACTCCTAACCTAACTATATATATCTTCTGTCAAACTAATCCTTCATTTGTTCTAAATGTACATGCAATTATTGCTTTTTAAAAAACATCCTTTCCCTGATTATCAAATTCTATCACCCTTTAGCCCACTTTTCTCCAATGTTTTTCTTTCTCAGTAATTCTGACATACTAACTTTTCCTTTTCTCAAACTATTTAACATATTCATATGTACAGTTATTCCCTAACTTTTCAAAAGTTCACTTTATGCCACTTAGCTTTTGGGAAAGACCTACATTAGTACCCATTTTCATTAACCCAAAGAAATCCCAAGAAGATATTTGCTTTTATGGAAAAAAAGGCAAAAAGTGGAAATAGCCATTAGCTTTGATTTGCAGTGAGATGTTACCAGGGCAGCACCACACTCTTTCCCCAGGAACTAAACTCAGCATCTCAGCATCTCAGCATCAAGCCCCACAGCTCTGGACTGTGTGTGTGGGCATCTATGCTCTATCTCAGCTTATTTTGTGCATCATTCATTAGCAAGATGTGTCCTAAAGTAATTGCTCTTCACTTTATGCCATTTTGGCTTTAGCCAATCGGGAAGCCTGTAGCTAATTTTGTGTTGAGTTCAAGGCTTTGATAACCCTTAACTTAAATTGTTGTAGCTTTGTATGACTTGCATGTCTTCTTAATTCTTGAAGTATTCCAAAAATATTTCAATTAATTGCCAATATTTTGCCTCATTTTGAAATAAGTTATAATTTTGCCCACCTCATATTTTTAGCTCAATTGCCTTTCAATTTAAAAGTTTGTTACATGGATGGTTCACAGATATAAGAGGGAGTAAGATGCTGTTTTGCTTAAAGGACTGAGAACTCTATTCACTCATATTGATGTCAATGAAATGAATAAATAGTTACTTTGAGTATGGACATGCTTTTGAAAATAGAAATCTATTGTACTAATTAGACCAAAGTAGTTTCTGAAGTCTACTTAAATCATTGCTGTGATATAGTCAACTATCTGTGAAATTGTGCTAGGCAATAAGACTATAGTGATTACTAAGACACAAGTGGTGGTGGGAAACATTTAGAGATCCAACCTTATTGTCCTGAGATGAGTGCCCAAAGAACCTTCATTTTATCTCTTTGCCCTTCCTACCTGGCTTGTCCCCTTCTCTGTCCTTGCTCCAGAATTCGGACTCATCCTACTGTCTGTCCCATATTATCAAAGCCAGCACAACTGTTCACCCTGTCTTCTCAGATTCTTCTGAGTTGGTTTCTACAAAGCAATCAGACTCTCTATATCCAGTGTTGATCAGTTCTCCTAACAAATCCATTGTATTACCGGGCCAAAATTTCTTTAACCTCACCACAAGTAAAGAACAGAAGCAGTGAAAGTCTCAGAGAATCCCTTTTCTTGGAGAGCATTCTTTATTGATGTGCCATTCAAAAGAGTCCTATTTGCTCTAAACTTGATGAAGAGAGAGGAATTGAGGACTATCATCTACTTTTCATACCAAGGAAGATCTAGCATCTTCTATAGAGAGGTTCATCTCATGACTAGTCATTCAGACGGGGTAATTTTCTGACACCCACTATAGGGAAATGTTTTCTACTTCAAACAGAAATCTTTCAAAGGGCTAAAAATAAAAACTAAGGCAAAATGACCCTTAAACTTAGGTGGTGAGTATATATAGGTGTTCACTGAATTATTTTATTACTTTTATATATGTTTAAATTTTTCCCAATAAAAAGTGGAGAACAAACTACAGTTGGCCCTCCCTATTCATGGGTTCCAAATTTTCAGATTTGACCAACCACTTACTGATCAAAGAGATCTTTTCCTGCTCATCATTTTAGTAATTACCAGTCTACACTGCAGCCCTTAGCATTAGTCAGCCAAATACCTACTAAGAAAACAGTTTGCCAGGTTCCATAGGCATAACCTCAAAAGTCTTTGCATTAAGATCTATGGCAGTCAATGCAGTAGAGAAAGTGGTACAAGACTGACAGGGTTATAGGAAATTGATCTTTTAGGTAACATTTCTCCTTCTTCTTCTCTTGAACCTTCATGTATATCCCTGAAGAGGAGTCTTATAAAGTAATGCAAGCAAACTGTTACCAGCATAGAGTAGGTAATTACCTCCTCCTTGTCCTATACCAGGTCCATTTCTATAACTGGGTAAAAATGTTTTATGACTCAACAACTTTTCTGCCTGTTTCTTGCTCCTGGTTGCATCTGGCAAACTCTACATACCCTGAAAGGTCTTCTAAATATAGATATAAAGTCCCTCTCCTGCAGTTAGCTAACTTCTGTCTTCAAACCAACATCTTTTCCTCAGGTAGCAATTGCTGAGATCTGACCTTGGTGTGTAATTGCATTTTCTGATGCTTGCTTTTATGCCAAGCTGCCAGAACAACTGGTCAATTAGGGTTTAGGAGCTATCTTTCCGTTTAGCTACTTGCTATGTGATAGCCTCTCTACCAATCCCATTACCATATATATAACTATTTTTATCAGTCACTCCTCCAACACACACACAAACACACAAACACACACACACACACATACACACACACACACACTCACCAATACCACCATCTCTAAAATAAATTCCATTAAGGCAAAATTTGTATCTCATTTAGTCACTGCCATATTATCAGTACCTAGAATAAGAATTATCATACAGTAGTTTCTAAAAGTATATGTTAGAGTGCAGGAAGACAATTATTGAAAGATATATCACATTTCTGCACATCTTATAAATAAAGCCACTCAATGCCTCTGTTCAGGATTATGATTTAAATTAGGGGTGTGGAATGTCCAGCCTGAGGGCTCTATAAGGCTTACAAAATCACTGGATCTGGCCCTGCCAAAGCATTAGGGTTGAGTTAAATGTCTGACCAAATATAGAGGCTAATTTTTAAGTTGAAAATTTTGTATGGCCCACAAGTGACGTTCTAAATAGCCAAATGGCCCTTGACAGAAAAAAGGTTCCCTGCCCCTGGGTTAAATGGTGTTTATATAGCAAACAGATTTGGAAGATGGAAATAGCACTTCTCTCTGGAGCAAAGTGCAGGTTTGCTCACAGCCTTGCAAGATAGAGATGCTGCCTCTCTTTGGGGCACAGAGCAGGCATGCTTCCTGTATATCATAAAACATACAGGTTTTCCAAGCGCTGGGCTACTCTCCTCTTATGCAACCTACTGTGGGTGCAGGTGTTACCTGAACATCCATTCAGCACCCTGTGGCAATCTGGGCCTGGGGAACTGTCACAAAAGTGCCAATATTCTGGATATTGTTATTAATGTAATAAAGTCTTTGTTTATAACCCAGGAGCACTGTCTATTTCACCATAAAACAGTGGCAAGCTAACAACTTAGCTTAAAAGTAAGGTACACTTTGAGAGTCTTCATGGGCCTTGAGAGTTTTGGTGAGGAGAACGATATCCTGATACAGACACAGCTTTCTGGAACAGAACATTAAAGATCTCATGGGCAGATTAATGAGATTTGAAAGACGTTTATGGGGTTCATTAGCAAAAACTGTTGAACAAATAATATCATCTATGGGGCAAAAATGGCTCTTCAGTTTTTTTGTTTTTGTTTTTTTGTTTTTTGTTTTTTTTTAAAAAATATATTTTATTGATTTTTTTACAGAGAGGAAGGGAGAGAGATAGTTAGAAACATCAATGAGAGAGAAGCATCGATCAGCTGCTTCCTGCACATCTCCTACTGGGGATATGCCCGCAACCCAGGTACATGCCCTTGACCGGAATCGAACCTGAGACCCTTCAGTCCGCAGGCGGACGCTCTATCCACTGAGCCAAACCGGTTTCGGCGGCTCTTCAGTTTTATAGCCTGTTAATCAGGAGGAACTGGAGAGATGGTTTCAGCTTAAGAATGAGGAAATAGATACAAGGTTAGCTGCCCAAACAGTGCCCTGGCCATTGTTATCTGTCCTCTGGGGCAGGCAATTTCCTCCCTAATACAGTAGTCAACCTCGTGCCCATCCCACCGAAACAACTAATACTAAGATTAAAAAGGGGTTGGCAGACTATGCTGACACTTTCAGAGAACAGTTATAGAGACTTGTACCCTGAATGTGAAAAGAAGGAAATTCATGACCACTATAGGCATTATGAGACAAATCAAAAGACCTCTGGCTGGTTCTCATGATAGATAAAGCTGGGATAGAGTATGCAAGGCTTGGTAAGGAAGAATGGCCAACAGCTGTGACATCTCCAGGCTCATCATAGAGCTGCTCTCTAGTCTATCACACCAAACTTAGAATCATTTGAAGACAAGAATAAAGGCTGTCCAGAGTTTTGTTTGTTCATTTTTACTAAAAAGCAACTTTGGTCCACTTAGGGAGATTTTCCTGAGACAGAAGACCTCTCACGGGAAACTACAGGTGAGTAACTGACCAGCACTCATGCTTTACTGTCTTGATTAAATTTGAGGATGGTGAGCCACTGGAGAATAAATCACAGAGTCAAAGAAATTTTTGTAACCCCCACTACCCTCAAAAACCCCTATATTAGACCAAGATGAAAACTTACGCGATATTATTATGACAACAGAGCAGCAAGTGCCTCAGATTAAGGTGAATTGTGTTAAAAAAGTTACTGCTCTATGATTAAAGCTTAAGTTGGCTACAGCACATGAACACAGCAGCTCTGTAGCAAGTAACTTGGCTGTGACCACTGGGTAAGTGTCCTCCAAAGCTGAAAGAGATGGTGTCAGTCATTAGGAACACACCACCTGGTAAAGACCTTAAGCAGGCTGAAACTATTGGAAACTCACTCAGTTGAGTCCCAAGCTATCGTCACAAACTTGAACCTGATAATAAATGTGAAGACTATTTTATGGCAAGAAGCAGCTTTCTTTATGTGCATCTCCTGATCCCTTTTCCCACCTCTACTTTCACTTAAGTTACTTTAATGAGAAAGAAAATTAATGATTAGACCAAGGCTTCCATGCTGCCATAGGGAAATCAGATGTCAAATGGACACATTCCAGCATGTGAGGGTATTTTAGGGGAGGGCGAGAATCACACTTCAATAGCTTTGTTGGATACTGATGCCCAAGTCACAATCCTACCTGGTCCCTTGGAAGGAGGGGAGTGTGCGATTCCAACTAATGGAGTTTACAGTAGGGAAGCAAAGCTAAAAGGACCATGTGGGAGGGTCCTTTGAGCCCAATTTATATACTGTTTTTGTTGATCTCACAACTGAATTTATATTAGGATTTTATATGTTAGGTGCTTGCATATTCCTACAACTTGGCAGATTAAAGACAACCTTCTTTAGGGACACGAACATAAATAGCTGCTCTTTATCAAATCATCTGGATCCCTCATATAAATTCCATTGTTAAGAGTCAATCCCTCATGAGATTGACAACACTCAGACTACCACTGCTGCTGCCTAAGTCCATCATCATAACTTTACATTTCATGACTATGTTTCTGAGGAGAGAAAGATTATCTTGTGTTGAGTCCTGCCCATTCCTGGCAACCTCTGCTGGAGTTAACCCATCTTGGAGCAATCATCCCAGCCTAACCACCACTGACACATGGTCCGGTTACAGTGTTGCTCTGTCAAGTTCAGTCAGCTCCACTGTGACTGGACCATTGTGGCCTTTGAAGATAAACTGTCAGTAATATTTCTGCCAGGAATATTTATAGTATGAAAATGCAATACCATTTATCACAAAAGTCACTCAACAATGGGCTGATAATCAAGGTGCTCAATGGATTTTCCATATTCTGCGCTATCCACAGACATCTGGTATAAAAGAGGATCAAAACTCAAAATGATCCTCCTGGTCCACACCTTTAGTCAGAGATTTTAATCACTGCAGGAGGCTGTCCCCAGCAAGTGCTCATCTCATTTGACTGCTTCCTGGATAACGATCAAGATGATTGAGGGAGGGAGGTATGAATAGGTGGCATTCTACCCTGTTCGTTCCTGACCATGCTGCTCTTTCTTTCCCTCAACGTCATAACCACACTGGACTGGTTCAAATATCCTCCAAGTAGTAGCCTGTCCAAAGGGGGCCCAGGGACTAAAACTCTATTCTAATTGAGCCACCTGGATAACCTTATGATCTGAACATGTTCCTGGATATAAGGAAAATGACCATTTGTCAGTAATACACTACTAATATTATTAGTTTTAAGTAGTACACTACTTGCCAAGTTCCTCTCTTTTGGTCCATACCATTAAAGTGGGTTAATATGGATACTGAAAGTTTAATAAAAAATGTCCTTGTCTTTTATGTACCTGGCACTTATGGATGGAAGGTCTGGGTGTGAGCAGGAGATAATTAGGAAAAGGGTGAAGTTATAACTCCTGAAATGGGACACAGCAATTTTGTGGCAAAAAGGGAGAGTAACCACCTCGTAGCTAAGGACTGTTTCAGAGTCTGGGAGGTATGGTGAAGGAACATTGATCATCTTTTTCAGAATTATTGCAGAGTCTTGCTCATTAAGAAAAACACCCTGGTGTGCTGCTCCCAAACTGTAGAGAGCATTTTAAATCTGACTGTTTTGTCTTCTATTCTCCACCACATGGCTCTGACCATGATTCAAATACATTTTCTTTAAACTCCCTGTCTGTTGAAAACAGCAGGTGATGGTCTTGGCTTCTGTACTTTCCATGCAACACAACTGTCAGCACCTCAGATATTTTCCCCACTACCCCTTTTCTATAGTTGTTATTCAGGCATTCCATGCAGTAGATGAATGCCACCCAGCTGTTGGAACAGATGAAAAAAATAAGTTTGACTGATCTCTATTAGGTTGTTCCTCAAAAAACAATCTTATTTAAACTGAACTCGATGTGAACCAGGAATACTAAAATGTACCAAGAAGATAGGAGGTCATATCAAAAGCACTATCAACCTGTGGTCCTAACTAAGGCAGGTTCCATATGGGGTGCAAAAAATTGTAATTACACTTTCTTTCTAGGGGTACTATGTGGGTCTGTAGGATATGCTTTTTTTTTTTTTTTTTTTTAGAAGCCAAGCATTAACTTGCCTGGCACCTAAAATCACGGTAATCTGAACCTTAGGAATGGCCATAAGAGACCTTCAAATGTTTAAGGAAACACCACCAGTGTGTCATGTAGCTGTCAAATGACTGTGGAGATTTCTCCAAAATGAGGCAACTCATGGATGAGAGAGGTAACTGACTTATTTATGTTCAGCCTGTGGACAGTTATCCCTGTAATGTGAATCATCCATTAGAAAAGATGGTACAAAACTAGTTCCTGACTTTACCTAAAGTGATTAATGGCATTGCCTTGGTCCTGGAAGACGTTCAGGTCAGTTCTCACTCAGTGTCCAAGTTTGTTATTGATAACAGAATGACCCAGACTTTGTCCTTGCAAAACAAGGAAGTTTCTGTACAATCACAAATATTACCTACCATACCTAGATTAACTACCCCAGGTCAGGTGGGAAGGTGAATAAAGAAAAATAAGAAGAAAGTCATTTTCTAGCTAAGGTAGAGCATGATGGCTTATAGGAGTTGTCCAGTTGGTTGGGCCTAGAACCCTGATGTACGTGGTTGACAGTAATACTCTAGGTTTATATCTACCTGTTATTTGAATGCCTATTGGTAGTAGCCTTAATATCAATGAGAAATATGGCACCTATTGAGTGAATCTGCTCCCAGACTCTGTTGGTTACAATGGCCAACAAAGTGGCACACGCATGGGTAAGTTTGCTGAAGATGAGATGGTATAGAACTAAGAGGTGGATATTGATAGGAAACAGCTCTCCATGGTTGTTTTTCTGTAGGAATTGTGAGGAGAGGCACTGCCTGACATTTTTTTTCAGGCTCTTTTCTAGGATATCTACATAGTGAACAGCTTGGAAGATAGTGATAGTGTCTCTATCCAAAGCAAAAAGCAAGTATCTTACTATCCCATATAAAAAGACCTTCGTTCCCTAAGCTCAGGTTTCCTTCTTCTTTTCAGCTTACTTAAAATTTAGGCCTTACATCGTATCTTTATATGACCCTCTGGGCTTTGTGCTTAGGGACTCGGCCAATGAAAATATTTATTCTCTGGATGCTGCTATTGCCATGAGTGATAAAGTTCTTTGTCTTTTGCCAGTATCCATGAAACTGAGATGTTAACTTGGTATTAGGGTATCTTGCAAGTAGGGTAAAATATCAAAGCCTTTACAGTCCTTGCCATTGAACAAATGAAAACGAATGAGTTATGGCCTAGATGGTTTGGCTCAGTGGATAGAGCATCAGCCCTCGAACTAACAGGTTCTGGGTACAAGGGCACGTACCTCATTTGCAGGCTCAATCCCTGGCCCTGGTTTGGGAGATGTGCAGGATGAACCAATCAATGTGTCTCTCACATTGATATTTCTCTCTCTCTCTCTCTCTCTCTCTCTCTCTCTCTCTCTCTCTCTCTCTCTCTCTTTCTCTCTCTCTCTCTCTCTCTCCTCTCTCATCTCTCTCTCCCTCTCCCTTCGTTCTCTCTAAAAATCGATAGAAAAATATCCTTGGGTGAGGGGTCACAACAACAAAAATGATAAAATGAGTGAGCATGGATAAGCTCTGTCATGGATGGAGCAGAGCTGGAGGAAGAGCAGTCTTTCCTCACTGACATTGCCCCCCTGTTTTTTTGCCTCCATTACGGGTATATCTCTGCATCCTCATACTGTACTCAGCACTACTTCTCCATCCCCACTGGCCTTAGTGAGATGGGAAGCTGCTTAGTGTGCAGCTGTTAGTCCCTTGTCCTTTTGTAAACTCTTCATTTTGCAAGTTTCACTGGGTTTCCTTAGCCCCATTTGTTCCAAATGCTCTTAGCAAAATTAACGTTAGCCTCACAACAAAAATGAAAACAACTTGGGTTACAGCACATTTTTGGCATTTTCTACTCCATCAAACACTTACTTTAGAGAACTTTTAGCCCATCTACCACAACCTGTGAGAAAGCCTCTGGTGTCTCCATAATCTTGTACTTCAATCTCTAGAATATTTCATTTTGGTCTCTGAAGCCAAGCACCTCCTGCATGTGCCCTATAAAAATCCTGGACTTCTGCAACGTGAGGATGCTGAAGAGAATTTGGGTTGCTTGTACTATTTTCTTTCTGACTGAAAGGGCATGGTCCCTTGGTGGGCAGGGGACAATCCAGAATTGACTGGGATCCTTCAATTGACTCTACCATGGCCTGCATGCCACTTACATCTTTCTTCAGAAATGAGTCATCCAATTATCTTTAATGTCTGGAGTCTTACCATTACTTACCGTGGGCCTCCGAATATTTCATGCAGAAAATTCTCTGCATGAATCATTTCAATCAACTTGTATTAAAAAAAGCATAGACTTGGCTGGTTTTCTTGTTAGAAAATCTCTTTTTAAAAAAGACACTGCTATAGCTGTCTTAGTGATAAGATATGTGTCTCCTTTGGATTCTTCTTTCCCAAAATGGATCATAAATTCTCAGGCTGTATCTACAACTAATCCTATGTACCCCTCTTCTAATGGTTTCTAACAACAGTAATTTGATTCAAGATAATCAGTTAGAGATTTCAACAATATGGAGAAAGAGATCCCACCAATGCAAGCCTGCCATTATGTTCTATGTAAAGCCTGGATCTGTGTGCAAGCTCCATGCGTTCTCCAGGAAGAACTCAGCTTTGTCTACAGCCAGCCATACTCACTTTCAAACACACTGAGTCAGTCTCAAATGACAAACCACAAGTCCTTTTTCACTGATATCTCTTTCATTTTTTTAAAAAAAAAATTATAATTGATTTTTAGAGAGAGAGGAAGGGAAAGGAAAAGAGAAATATGGATGTGAATTTGAAACATGACCGGCTGCCTTCTGCATGTCCCCTCCCGGCAATCAACCCCAAAACCCAGGCACGTGCCCTGACCAAGAATTGGACTGGCAACCTTTCACTGCATAGGACGATGACCAACCAACTGAGCCAGACTGACCAGGACAATATGGTTTTCATATTCCATATTTAGCTCTATTTCCTCTGGATCTGATTTATCCTGTACCACTTCTTGTTGTCAAGGCCACCAAAACCTGTTAACATTGGATTCTAATATTCTTCCAAGAAAAGCACATGTAAAACAAAACACCTTTTTCATGTTGATATTGGTTACTTCTTGATGTCATACTATTTTTTCAAGTAGCTTAATGTGTTTTCATTTTTAAAGACCCTGCTCCACCAGAGGAGGGGAGGAACAAGGACCTAATGAAACAGAGAAGCTGAGCCAGAACAGTCATTGTATGATTATTGAGGAGGACCTAAATTACCACAGTGGCATTAGGGGTTAAAATAGTTTAGAAGTGTTATATATGCAGAAGGTCAATCTGGTATGCAATCTGAATTTATTTTCCTAATGTACTCTTATACTATATTAACTTTAAATATAACTTTTTATGTCTCTGTAAATGTGAAGTGACTGTTTCTAATTTTTTAAATTGAGACATAATTGACATATAACATTATGTAAATTTAAAGTAAATAATATATTAATACTATACATTTATATGTTGTGATATTATTACCACTCTAGAGTTAGCTAACACCTCTATCAAGTCACATAATTATCATTTTTTTTTTCTTCTGTGGTAAACATAATTAAGATCTAGTCTCTTAGGAACTTTGAAGTTTTTCATATAGTACAACATTATTGACTATAATCTCTATGCTGTGCATCTCTAATTTTTTTTAACAAAAATCAATGCTAGCAGACATTTTGACCACAAAAGCTAATAAAAAAAAGCTTCAAGAAACTTTCAACTTGAGTCATGACAAGTTTGTATTCCCACTTGTTAATTCAATTCTGTAGCCATTTACAATATCCTATCTTCATTCTCTGTGCCTTGATTCCTAGTTTTTCTCTAATTTATCTTCCCCTTAAAATTTGTGTGCATTCCCAATAGACAGTGTATCAAGGTGACACTGGAGACAAATGTATCAACAGGTCATGATTGCAGCGTGGGGGATTATGGGAATTTGTGCCACTTTGATGGACAGGGACTTTGATCTAAAGCACTCAGGGACCTCCATGACCCCCTGAAATTTTACACTGACACAGTTGAAATCTTCTCCAGCTGTTCTGTTCCCAGAAAAGAGATAGGCCAATTGTAGATGAACCACAAAAACTCTTCTACTCAGGAAAATTCTAGAGGAGATGGTCCAGAAGGAAAAAGAATGAGAGGGATGGATGATTTTGCAAAAAACAAGGAACCAACCAACCAACCAAACAAACAAACAAACAAACAAACAAAAAACAATAAAAGGCTATATACCAGAAATATAACAAATGGACCTGGAATCATGTTAGATTAACCTGCAGAAAAAGGCTGTTTCTCTGGTGATGTAAGGGGAATCACCTTTCTAAAATTTTTGGGGATTAACTTTTCCATTTGTGAAGGGGAAATTGTGATACATGTATGAATACAAAATTATCTGATACTAGAGGCCCGGTGCATGGATTCATGCACTAGTGGGGGGGCATGGCCTGTGTGGATTGGCCAGCTGTGGGAATGCTACTCATCCAAGTCAGCCAAGTGGCTGCTACCACTGCGGAGTGCACTGTCCACCAGGGGGCAGCTCCTGCGTTGAGCATCTGCCCCCTGGTGGTCAGTGCACATCACAGAGACTGGTTGACCTGTTGTTCTGGTTGTTCTGCCATTTGGTCACTGGGCTTTTATATATAGAGATAGTAATGAAAGCCAACAATTGCAGACTGCTTACTATGAGCCACATTCTATTACAAGCACATTACATGAGTTACCTCATTTAATTTGTATAAAATAGTATGTGGTAGATAAAATTTTTAACTTCAATCACAGATGAAGAGGTGAGGCACAAAGTCACATAACTTGCTGACGGTCATATGGATCAACTCTAGACAGCCTGACTCTGTTTTATCTTTTATTCATTGGTGAGAAATGTTATAGGAGTAAACCACTTTGGACAATGCTGAATGGACATTCTTAAAGTTGTTTCTGGAAAGGTAGTGGTGATGGTGTCCTCTCTATTGCTGGTTTTCCCTGGCAGCTCTCCTGTACATTACAGTCAATATTAATGAACAAGCTCTCGCTCAGACATCCACTAAGTGGCCTCTCTGTGGTTCTTTAATCCTCTGCCCCCCATTGCTTGAATTGGGTCTTCTCCAAACACTAGTAAATCACTGAAGACTTCCTTTTGCCCTGAAGACACACAAGTCCTTCAAACCCCACAACCTCTGCCCATTTCACTCTCTCTAGCCCAATATACTTTGCTCACCATGTCCTTAGTTTTAATTTTACCAACATAATCCTCACCCCCACCCCATATATAAAATGCAAATTAGGCCAGGGAAGACATTCAGCCCCTCTTACAGTGCAGGGTCACTGGATAGCTAGAAGATTTAGATACACAACTTCTTTTCTTTTTTGTGTGTGTGTTTAAAACTTTTATTTTATTTTATTTTATTTTTTTATTGCTTAAAGTATTACAAAGGGTATTACATATGTGTCCATTTTCCCCCCCGCCCTAGACAATCCCCTAGCCTCCCCTATCCCCCAGTGTCTTATGTCCATTGGTTATGCTTATATGCATGCATACAAGTCCTTCGGTTGATCTCTTACCCCTCTACCTCCTGCCCCGATACACAACTTCTGTTGGCAGGCATTTTAAGCTGTGACAACCGTTTATTGAACTGAAGTTTTTTTTTATTGATTTTTTAAATGTCATGTGCATTTTAAAAAGTCCTCAACAATCCTCCACCTATTCTTTTACTAGTATAATTTGTCTTCAAAAACACTTCTACTTCTTACGTTTTCTTTAGTGAACCATAATTTATCTTCTCATCCTCTATTGATTATTAGTTAGTACTTTGTGTTTTATTGATAATTTAATTCTCTTATGGCCATTAGAGTATTCATTTTGATAGGTTTAATTTCCATTCACTTCACACACACACACAAATACATACACACATACACACACACACACACACACAATGCATTTCTTGATCATAGATTTATCTCATCAGGTATGTTGCAGTTCTATTTGTGGTTAAGATGGGAATCTCTTTCAATAATTTAACTCCCAAAGACAAATTATCCAGTGGCTCCCATCATAGATCTCTTTTACTAATAATCTCAAGATTGCCTCTCCTTCCTTTGTCTGTGAACCATATTTTATGTCTTATCTAAGTAATATAAGTGTTTTCTGCAATAACAACTCATATGACTCATAAAGCTCACAAATGCTGCAGAAAAGCATCATTTTGAAAATCACAGTCTCCTTACTGTAGTTGATATTTGCTCTTTCTTTAGCATTAAATAGTAGTAACATTGTTTTTATTTTGCTTAAAAATATTTACTAACCTATTTTAGAATAAGCTAAAAACAGAACTCCTCATAAGACACATATTTGGAGGAGCAAGGAATTTTAGCTTGTAAAATAGAAATCTTTTAACTGTTTTGTGAGGGTGAGTTTTAACTTAATTTCTTTGTCTTAAATGGCAGGAGTAGTAAAAGCATGTGAGAAGCATTTTAGCATAATTTGAGGAATCACTAAAAGTTAGAGAAGTTTAAAAATAAAAATTGGTTTGTTTAGTGGTAACAAGTATTCAAGCAGAAGCTGTACAAACATACAGGAGAAGTATGACGAGAGGAATTTCTTTACAAAGGCTAAAATAGATGGTCTCTGAGATTTATTTTTACTTTATTATTTGTGGTATATTTTATAATTTTATGGAGCCAAGACATAAAAATATTAGAATCAGTGCTCCAAATATATAAAAATTTAACTAAAGTATATACCAAATGTTTTATTTATATTGGGTGCTTGGAACAGTTACAGTAGAAAGTTATTTTTAACAGAGTGTTAGGTAATCAGTACATATTGTTTGTTGTTAATTCCATAATATGTTTTTAGTTATTTCTGTAAAAATGAACTACAGATGCATATTTATAGGACTATCTTATTTGAATACTGATAAAAAGCAATAGCATTAATACCTATCATTAAAATTAAAATATGGCAACAGATTATATTTACACAGTTTTCTTCACTTTTACATTTACAAGGGAGGAATGCCAATATCTATGATTTCCAGAACTTTCACTTAAATAGCTTCAGATTACTTGAGTAAATATTCTTGATTTTAACAAGGACAATTACTATAATTCTGCTCTCAAGTATAGACTCGGTGTTTACAAGAGTAAAATTATTTACAAATGCATATGCATATATTTTTAAGCACAGATGTCTATGTGCTGTAATTGCTATATGTTTGTGTATTGTTTTATACTAAAGAGAGTAAAAATAGTAAATGTAAAAGTGTACCTGAATGTCAAATCCTTCTTTATTTGAGGATGTGCTATTTCAGGTGATATTTAATACACATGTAAAGAGGTTTTAATCAGCTCAGACATGCTTTCTACAAACATTGTTTGTACTTGCCAAGCACTGTACTAAATGCTGGGGGGAAAGTGATGCCAGATACAGTTCTTACCTACAGGTGCCTACAGCCTAGTAGAAATAAGAAAACTTAAATATCTAAAACAAATGAGTTACAATAATATATTAATATATTTATTATTAGTAGTATTGTTTACCCATTTCCAAATAGTAGTAGATACTTCCACTTGTTTTCATCTATTGTAATAACGCCCAGTGCTCAATTGAGTGATCTTGGTAAAGCAATCGTCTCAAAAATATCATTGATAAAATGAATGGCTAACTTATTGATGCAATCAATATCTTTGTATGTAGCAAAGCTCATAAACAGTATCAGTCAATCAAAGTAAATCAGGACATAGTTTTGATTGGTTAATGTACGACAAATCTGTTGGAAAGAACAGGTTTGTGAAGTATGGTACTTAGATTTCCCACGTAAGAATATTTGCTCTGAAATACTAAATTAGTCCCATAAACCACAGCATTTTATTTGTTGAAAGGAATTATGAATAGTTTGTTTTACACAGAATAAGAAGTGAAAGTGTCTTACCTGTAGCAAAGATATATAAATGCATTTGGCTTATAGACTTATAGAACTTAACATTGGCTGAGAAAAAAAAAAAAACACCAATAAATCCCAAGTATCATTTTTTCGACTGCCATGGAAATTTATTATTCTCCAGTACCCTTCCCAATCCATGCTGCTGAAATGATCTTTTCTTTACCATCTGATATTTATTTAGTGAAAAGGTTAAAGGTCCCAAAGACTGACTAAAATATAAAAAGTTATAAATAATTTATTTGAGGGGTGATAAAACTGTGGCAATTAAAATCTGTGACTTCCCAAACAACTTAATTAAAATGTTTTCTTCCTAAATGACAGTGTTGGTTCTAAAAGACAGGCATGAAAATACCCATGGAACATCAGGAATGGGTAGATTAATTCCATTTTTTCTCAACTGCTGATTCCCATATAGCAACTAATTTAACTTTCATCTCTTATCAGAAAGGGAAAAAAATCGATTCATGATTTGAAACATGCTTTTGTGATAATAAGTAGATTTTTTTGGTAGGATAAGAAAAGCCGCCAAAACCGGTTTGGCTCAGTGGATAGAGCGTCGGCTTGTGGACTGAAAGGTCCCAGGTTCGATTCCGGTCAAGGGCATGTACCTGGGTTGTGGGCACCTCCCCAGTAGGAGATGTGCAGGAGGCAGCTGATCGATGTTTCTCTCTCATCGATGTTACTAACTCTCTATCTCTCTCCCTTCCTCTCTGTAAAAAATCAATAAAATATATTTAAAAAAAAGAAAAAAAGAAAAGCTACACATGGTATTTCTGTAGTTCATTTCAGAAGACAAGGGCCTCGGAGCCCCATAAGACCTTAGTTTGGAACTCAGCTTAGTAGCTGTGTAACCACAAGCAGGCCACTTTACTTCTTTGAGACTCACTTTTTAAAAAATATGTATTTTTATTTATTTCAGAGAGGAAGGCAGACGAAGAGAGAAACAGAAACATCAATGACTAGAGAGAATCAATCATTGATTGGCTGCCTCTGCACACCTCACACTGTAGATCCAGCCCTGACTAGGAATTGAACTATGTCCTCCTGGTTCATAGGTTGACACTCAACCACTGAACCATGCCTGCTGTGTGAGATTCACACTTTTTTTAATTAGTAAATTGAGTTGCCAGCAGTTTCTAACTTATACAATATGCTTGGCATATACAAAGCATTCAATATATTTATTTATTTAGTATGAAATGATAAATCTATATTAAATAAAATTAAAAGTGAAACTAAAACAATTAAATTCCATGATGCCATATTTACATAATTTAGAATAAACCATATTATTCTGCAGTAAGAAATGACCCAAAATATCCATTGTAAATATCTGTCTCACATTATCTTTGTTCTCAGGCCAAGCTTATAGAGTAGTCTCTCCATGGACAATTGCCAATTACTTATGCTGAGGGAAAACATGGCATGTTGCTCATACTCCATTGACCAAAGCAGGTAATATAACCCCATATGAGTTCCACACGCTGGGAATAATTGTCTGGCAGGGACAGGAAATAACTTTAGTTAACAGAAATAAAATCCACCACAATATGTAAACAAATCAGAAAAACAAATGTAATTCACTTGCAACAAGTAGAAAATATAATTATTTTTTAAGTTTGGTAGTTAAAGAAAAGATATGAAGACATTTTCTTTTAGAAACTAAATTATCTTCACTGATGAGGGAAAACTAAATATAGAAGAAATACATGCTTTTAAAGGACCGATTCAGAGAAAGATTAGTAATTAATGCTAAAATGATTAGGTCAAGTTGTTAGGAAGCAACATGTACTCAGTGTTAAAGTATGACCTCACGATGGCTTACTAAATTCCAAATGAAACACTTTATGTTGGAGAGTTCTGAAGGTTAGCGTGATTAATCCTCACAACACAGATAGAAGACAACAGATGACATTATGTTTCTCAGGTTGTGCTGCAGAATGAAGAGAGATCATCACCCATGAAATATTCATGTACAAAATGTTTAACCTGATCCAATAAAGCCTTGAGACTTAACTTTTAGTTTACTGTAATAAAGGTTTAGAAGAACATTTTATGATACCCACAAGAGAACACTTAGATAAATCCTCTGTGTGGAGCATTTTATAAGAAAATTGGTGGCCTGGTGTTTTAAAAGAGTTGTCATTAAAAGAAGAAGAAACAGGATCTTTCCATATTAAAAGAAAGGAGATAGACATCTGAATATGTTATGTGAACCTTGATCAGATCATTAGAGTTATATAGCTACAAAACATCATTTTGAAGACAATTGAAATTTGAATAGAGAGTTCATATTAATGATGTTATGTATTATTATTCATATTTTTATATAATGATATTTTGATCAGGTAGGTAAATGCCCTATTTATTAAAAGAGGCACATATTGAAGTATTTGTGGACAAAGTTTCATGTTTAATAATAGCTTTCAAATGGTTAGAAAAAATAAGTCAAAATAACTCTTAAATTTAGGTGATGGTTATATGGATATTCATTGTAGTATCTAATTACTTTCATATATGCTTAAACTTTTTCCCAATAAAAAGTGAAGAACAAGCTACAGTTGACCCTCCATGTCTATGGGTTTCAAATTCACAGATTCAGTTAACCATCTATCAAAGATATTTTTTTTAAATGTTATGCCATTGATGACATGTTCTATGTAGTAGGTCACAATAGCTGTGTCTATACTAAACATGTACAAGCATTTTAAATTATTATTCTTTAAACAATACAGTATAACAAATATTTACATAACATTTACTGTATAGTAATCAATAGGTGATTTAAAATAAGCAGAAATGTGCATATAGGCTCTATACCAATATTCTGCCATTTTATATAAGTGTTTTGCACATCTGCAGATTTTGGTATCCATGAGCCATCCTGGAACAAATCCTTCTTGGGTACATTGATAACTGCACAATAACAATATTTCTCCTCAGAATATATGCACAGCTTTAAAAATCTGATCTAGTGGTAAGAGTATGATAACTGAGTAGTTCTGTATATTAATGGCTGGATTATAAATTTCCTAGAAGAATAATTTCTCAAAATCTAGCAAAAACTATAAGAATGTCCATTTCTACTTAATTCATAATATTAAAAAATTGAAAATAACTAAGATATCTATAATAAAAAAAGCATAACATGCTAATTAAACCGGACAGCCGAACAACCTCCTGGACATCATTCCGGACGTCCTTCCAGACAAAGCTGCGGCAGCAGGGGCCAAGGCAGAGTGGTTAGGGGTGATCAGGCAGGCAGGAGAGCAGTTAGGGGCAATCAGGCAGACAGGCAGAGTAGTTACAGGTGATCAGGCAGGCAGGTGAGCAGTTAGGCGCCAGTGGTCCAAGATTGGGAGAGGGATGTCCAACTGCCAGTTTAGGCCTGATCTCGCATGGATCCCTGTGGTATCAGGCCTAAACCAGCAGTCAGACATCCCCTGAGGGGTCCTGGGTTGCCAGAGGGTTCAGGCCAGGCTGAGGGGCCTCCCCTCCCCCACCACCCATACATGAATTTCATGCACTGGGCCTCTAGTCTATAAATAAAAGGATGTTTCAATGCATGATGCTATGTATTTTATATTATACTTATAATAGGCAAAAAGAAATATGCATCTTTTAAGTGCACTGCAGATCTACATCTCCATTGTAATATCAGGTATGGGAGAGTTGTATAAATCTATGTATATAATTCTGAGAATGGTGGTGTAGAAAAAAAGGCAGTTTTATTTTTTACATTTCTTAATTCTTGGGGAAAAAATTAAGACATAAACAAGTACAGTTTTTTTATAATAAAAATGATCAAGATACATATGAAAACCCAAGTATTGAACCTGGAAGGGGCCTTAGAGATTGTCTTCAACTTATTATTTTTATTTAACTTAAAACAAAAAAATATAATAAAAAAATTGAACCCACAGATATTTATAGCTTACATCACATCACTTAGTGAGATTTTTGTACAACTAGGATAAAAAAAATAGACCCGAGGATGCCCACGTTTCTTTTTTTTCTTTTTTTTTTTTTTTTGTGCCATAGCTATGTCCCACCTGTTTGTTATGAAACTTTAAGGTTAACTACAAAATGAAGTTCAAAGTAGAATGTGTTGTCAATATCACTTAAAAAATTAACAACTCAATTTGATATTTGAGGTTTTTATTTTCAAGACTGAAGTATTTGTATCTATGCCCTCTTCAATGGAAATTTTAGTAACTGGTTTTAAAGTCTTTAAACTGATTAATACCTTATTTGAAGACAACTTTCTCTAAAAATATTTAGATAATACTGTCAATTAAATATTGTCACTGAAAAATTAATGTTTGAAAAAATCTCCATGATATAAACATTTTGAAAAAAGCATCATTAAATATTGCCTTTTGAATAATTTTACAAACATTTAAAAATATATCTTTATTGAATTCAGAGAGGAAGGGAGAGCGAGAGAGATAGAAACATAAATGATGAGAGAAAATCACTGATCAGCTGTCTCCTGCACATCCCCACAATGGGGATCGAGCCCGCAACCCAGGTATGTGTCCTGACCAGGAATCAAACCATGACTTCCTTCAGAGGTCCTTGCTCAACCACTGAACCACACTGTCTGGACAATTTTACAATCATCTTAATTGAACACCCTCTATATATTTACCCTTATTAAATATGAACTCCCAACAACCTGTGATTGACATAAGAAAAATAAACATTTTTTTATATTTAAAAAGTAAAATGTTTCCTAAACTTTATCCATTAAGCACACATCAAAGAATAAATGAGTGCAAAAATTCTTTGGCATGTCATCTTCAATTACCTGAAGGAAACCTAGAGGAGTTGATTTTATTTTATTTTTTAATCTTTATTAATTTCAGAGAGGAAGGGAGAGGGAAAGAGAGATAGAAAAATCAATGATGAGAGAGAATCATTGATTGGCTGCCTCCTGCACATCTCCTACTGGGGATCAAGCCCACAAGCTAGGCATGTGCCCTTGACCAGAGTCAAACCTGGGACCTTTCAGTCCCCAGGCTGACGCTCTATCCACTGAGCCAAACCAGCTAGGGCAAGGAGTTGATTTTATATCATCACTTTATCAAATGATTTGAACCTTTCTGGGCACCTCTTTTAACTTCTCCATAAGTCACCATAATATGATAAAGTCCATGTCTTCAGGTTCCTGCCTTGCAACCCTGGAGCATAACATCAGCTACAAGGTTTGCAACAGCTCTATCTAAAACAACCCAACCATTGCTGCAAAAAATCCCAACCTAGAGCCTCCATTTGGAAACCTGGAAAACAAGTGTTCCCTCTTGTTTCCCTGTTAATGATGACCACCCTACTAAGACCACTCATTAAGTCTTCACAGTGCTTAATTTTTATTGTTAAATTGATTTTGTTTATGTAAAAGAATTAACACATATAGTAAGGTAAAAGGTTAAATTTGCTGTTCCCATCCTCGATGTGTAATCCAAGCTTCCAAGTAAACAATTTCCTTTTATTAAAAGAAAATATTTTGTTTTATTTCAAAGAAAATACAAGAATATCAAAAGGAGCTCCCAGGTATATACCCTTCACCCAGATTCACTAGTTTTCAACTGGGTAATATTACTTTTGTTCCTGTCTCTGTATATATATTTGAATATATCTATTTTTTCTGAAGGATTTAAGACAAAGTTTGGTATACTGTACTCCTCAATACTTCATGTGTAATTTCTAAGAGCAAACATATTCTCATGTATAGATACTACACAATTATCAATATCCATAAATTTACCATTGATACAATCCTATATAATAAAAGGCTAATATGCAAATTGTCCCCTCGGGAATTCTACCTACTGTGAGTTTGACTGCTATGACATGTGCTGACCACCATGGGGTAGCGTGGAACAAAGGAAGGCCCCAGATGCCAGCTGACATCCAGGGGAAGGAAATCCCCAGCCAGCAGCCAGAAGGAAGCCCCCACCTGGCAGCCAGGAGGCCCCGATCGGCCCTGATCAAAGGCAAGGCCTAGGGATGCTACCTGTGCATGAATTTTGTGCACCAGGCCTCTAGTATTATTATCTAATCCACAGTCTGTAATTCTCAAAGTGTCCCCCACAAAGTACTAATTAATTATAATGGGGAATGAATGACTTAACAGTGGAGAAACCTGACATGAACCACCCTAAATAAGTAATTAAAATTAACATCACTAATATTGCAATATGATGACAATACCATTTCTCAAAAATCCTGCCAAAGAAGCAACCTAAATATAAATATGAGGATACAGCAAACAAACCCAAATGAGAGGCCTTTTTCTTAATAATCTGCTGTATCCCTCAAACACATCAAGGTCAAGAAGACAAAGAAGAGATGACAAATTGTTCCAGGTTATACACATCCTCTTACTTAAATGACAATTCTTACAATACTTTAATTCTTCATTTTATTTTTCAACGTATTATTGCTTCTACTAATATTTTTACTTTTGCACACTTTTTTTAATTCTCATTTCTTTTAATGTTTTTTAAATAGTTTAAATACTTTTACATCAATTTTTTTATTTATATAAATGTTAAAGAGTATATTGATCTTCAAATATATAATAGGAGGGCATTTGGATAATTAATATTCTTTTTTCCCCTTTACATGTGTTAGTTATTATTTCTTTACCTTTTAAATTTAGGTTAAAACATTTACATTTTTCTTCCTAGCTATTAAGTTTCCTGTGGTGTTTCCCATTGGCTAACCTCCATCTCATGAAGTCAGAGACTAAGGGATGCAGTATGCAGAGATTCACATACTAGGATACAGACCAAGTTGGAAAAGGGTAGGAACTGGCAAGCATGTCCCTAAAGAATAGCATAGGGAGCTCCCAGGATCTTTCTACATGTTACTTCTAAAAATTAAATTAAGATAAACAGCATTTACAATTTCATGATTATCTAAACATTATTCCTTATAAAAACTAATTAATGTAATTAGATCAACTACCATCTGCTTTCTTCAGGGAATTTCTCCAAACTTTTTTATTTTCTTATTTTTCTATGCTTCCCAGTTTTATTAATTTATGTACTTACTTCTTTATGCATTATCTATGACTTCAATGTGACCATTTAAGAGTGGAGTAGTTATATGTAATAAGTCTGCCAGTGAGAGCTAGAAACTCCCTTTATATGTACATTTTGTTATTCATTTTTCTCAGTTATTCAATTGTAAAGAACTGAAAAGTTAGACTATGATATTATTTATAAAATGTTTCATGTTTTGCCCTGGCAGGTTTTGCATAGTGGTGAGAGCATCAGTCTGCAGATTAAAGGTTGCGGGTTCCATTCCGATCAAGGGCATGCACCTCAGTTGCAGGCTCAATCTCTGGCCCTGGTCAGGGCATGTGTGGGAGGCAACCAATTGAAGTTTATCCTCTCTCTGGCTCTCCCCTTCCCTTCCACTCTCTCTAAAAATCAATGGGAAAAAAAAAAAAAATCCTTGGATGAGGATTAACAACAACAAAATGTTTCCTGTTTCGCCTTTATATCAGAGATGAAAAACATAAACTGTTGTTTGTTTGTTTTTCAAGTTATTCTCCTATAGGGTAACATGGAAATAATCCTGTTTTATAGGAATGAGTATGGCATTATATTTATAGTATCTCAAGATAAAACGTGGATTGACTGAAACTCTAAGGCAACCCACTTATATCACAGAAAGAGTTTACATTTAACCCAACTTGAGGGACCTGTCTTGCCAGTTTCGACCCTTGTCCAACTTGGTCTGTATCCTAGGATGTAAATCTCTATGTACTGTATCCCCTACCAGTGGTCGGCAAACTGCGGATCACGAGCCACATGCGGCTCTTTGGCCCCTTGAGTGTGGCTCTTCCACAAAATACCGACTTCTGCGCATGGGCCACGAAGTTTCAATCGCACGGTGCGTGCGCACCCGCACGTGGTATTTTGTGGAAGAGCCACACTCAAAGGGCCAAAGGGCCGCATGTGGCTCACGAGCCGCAGTTTGCCGACCACTGCTACTCTCTGACCTCATGAAATTGAGTTCAGTCAATGGAAAACACTAACAGGAAATAAGGGTGAGAGGAGGAAGAGGAATTAAGTTATTTCACCAGCTTAGCATCTCCTTCTAGGCCTTAAATTATAAGGGTCTGTATTCATAACTAAGGTTGTATCTCTTGCTAAATGGTCTTCTCCTTAGGATATTAAAATATCCTAAACTGCTCTATTTGATTGTGTCATTTTTTATTACGGGGGAACCTTAAATGAAATAATTTCACTATTCCTTATTCTTATTCAAAGATAATTTTTACAAATAATAACTTGGTTAGCTATCTAAACATGTTTTATTACCGTAATATTCAAATACGGAAAATTAATTCACATTACTTTTTATATGCTGAAATTATGTAAAGATTTTCAAGTTATATATTTTCTCACAATACAATTTGCCAAGGAAATGTTCTTAGCAAGACATATACAAGTAATTTATTAAACAATTAAGCATTCAAAACTAAAAATGTTGTAGGCACTGTGCTAGTTAGAAGTATACAAAGAATGAACTTCAACTACAAATCTATATGAGAGTTTTAACTTTAGTAATAGTTTCTTTGTGATATTATAAAATATTTTTTGTATAATGGCCATACTTAAATACTAAGTATGGAGTTTGCTTCTTTTAGAATTCTTTAAGAGCCATTTACAGGCTATATAAAAATTCATCTCATGCCTCAAAATTGAGTTTTTAAATGGCTAAGTTACTGCCAAGCATGAATATCCATGCTTTTCACCAGATGTAATTTTAAATTACATTTGGCTCTTTCCAAGTAGAAAAGCATTCTCAAAAAAAAGTTGTCACCAATGATAATATATATAAAATGTACCCTAGGTTTATATCTATATTAATAAAAGGGTAATATGCTAATTAGACCAGGAGACCTTCCAGGAGACCTTCCGGACGTCCTTCCAGACAAAGCCATGGTGGCGGGGCTGAGGCAGAGGTGGTTAGGGGTGATCTGGCCAGGAGGGGAGGGCAGTTGGGAGTAATCAGGCTGGCAGGTGGGGGGCAGTTGGGGGCGAGCAGGCTGGCAGGGGGGCCAGTTGGGGGTGAGCAGGAAGGCAGGGGGGCAGTTGGGGGTGATCAGACTGGCGGGGGGCAGTTGGGGGTGAGCTGGCCAGAGGGGGGAGAATTTGGGGGTGAGCAGGCTGGCAGGGGGGGTAGTTGGGGGCAATCAGGCAGGCAGGCAGGTGAGCAGTTAGGAGCCAGCAGTCCTATGGGATTGGGCCTAAACCGGCAGATGGACATCCCCTGAGCGGTCCCAGATTGGAGAGGGTGCAGGCTGGGCTGAGGGACACCCCCCCATGCATGAATTTCGTGCACTGGGCCACTAGTAATGAAATAATAGCTTCATAATTAAATATCCAGAGGTTGAAGTTAGACATCTTTGAGCAAATCCCAGCTCTGCCATGTTGTAGCTGGACGACCTTGACCAAGGTATCTCCTTCCTGTGACTTTGTCTCTCCTTCTATAAAGTGTAGATAATAGCAGCACCTAAATCATAGCCTTCTTATATAAATTTAATAAATATATATTAGTATAGCACTTAGGTCACCACATAGAGCATTCTAAACCCTAGATAAATATTAGCTAAGTGGATTTAAAAATGAGTGTTACTCAAGAATTATAGCAATTCTAGGATCAGTAGAATAAAATATAGAAATGGAATATACACTTTGAACAAGAGAAACTATTCATTTTAAATTTTCTATCCTGTTTTTTTAATTGTCATACAACTTTAGTAAAAACTCATGACTCATTGGACGCTGAGTCCACATTAAAAGAATTAACTGTCAGCAATAAAGGTCACATTTTTATCTCCATTACTCAACTCCTTAGTCTACATTTCAGTTGTATTTGAACTAAGAATTGAAAAAGAGTGTTAAATATATATATATATATATATATATATATATATATATATATATATTTAATATAAAAATTATCCTTAGATATCTAAATGAGTTTACTCATTTCTTTCCTGAAGAAAGCACATTGTGCATTAATACACATTTAAGGAAACTTAAAGCGCTATTTTCTTCTCTTCCATGATTTCAGATTAGAATTTATATAGGCAGAGCCCATACCTCTCCATATCTGCATTTTCAAAAACTAATGTCGCCTCTCAAGCAAAATAGAAATTTGTTCTACCAGAGGAAATCAAGTTACTCCCTAAAACTTGGGAGATAATCAAATGACTAACTAAACCTTTTGGAGCCAAAAAGACAACATAAGTTCAGTTTCCCCCAGTACCAAAATCCATAATGAAGAGTTTTCACTTTTATTCCATTCTCCTTACTATGTTCTCTGATCCCCACACTTTTTTTTCCTTTACTCAGGAGAAAGGGTAGAAGAAGACTTTTTTCCACCTTTTTATCCCAGAGTGGCTGGTTTCCTCTTTTTTAATATATTTATATATTTTATCATTGTTCAATTTGTTTTTCATTTTCATGGTGATTATATCCAAGATTTCTATTTTTTAAAAAAGTAAACTTAAATTTTAGTAGCTTTTTAATGTGACTAATATAATGTCCTCACTACCCTGTGAAACCTCTGACTAAAACTGCCTCTTTTGGAGAATTTTTATGAATTGCCTAAATTTCTTTGGATTTATAGGAAATTATGTTCCCATGGTACACTCTGCCCTCAGGCCTCTTAATCATATATGTTGTTTTATCTTTTGTCACGTCATCCCAGAGGAAAAAAAATTCATGCCTTTCACTGGTGTGAACTGCTACATAGAGAGATTGAGCAACTTAATTTTAAATAAAAATTTAGAGATGACAGAAAAGGGTTTGTATTGTAGCAACTCAAACTTATTTTTCTCGAATATCTGTTGGCTATTCTAGTTTGTCAGGTTTCATCATTCCTCTAAATTCCCAAAGCCTTCTTCTATCTAACTGGGTCTTCACAGATTCTGCTACTATTTCTCTTCCTTGAGTTTATGCTCTGTAGAAAGAGTGAAGAACAGAATTGCTCCTCTTGCCGCATACAGCAACATCCCCCAATTGCTCATGCCCAGGTTTTGGATGGAGAAGAAGTTATCTGGAGCCAAGTTTGCATTCTACCTGCAATCACTTCAAGAGCACCCCTACCACTCCCCTCTCCCCGCCCCCCCCCCCCAATGAAGAAAAGGTTAAGAGAAATTCTCTTTCTTGTTAAAAATTTCTCTACTTGGCAGCAATTATAAAAATGATACTCTTAAGCTTCTCACATATATCTATAGGGATTCAAAGTGAAAATTCAATGCTTTCCTCTTCAGCCTCTTTATCTCTACCACATTATTATTAAACAGAGTTTAGTTCTGTTACAATTTCTTATTTAAGATTGTTGTATACATTTTTAGTGCATATAAAAAGCATTTTGCAAAGTTTTTCTTCAAATATTTGCCTGGAACATGTATTTGTATCAACATTTATAATCTGTTTTTAACAGGTACAGAATACTACATCATTTAATGAAACAAAAGTTTGTCATCATCCAGAATATTTCCCCACCCCTGCTCTTTCCATTTTAGTGTCTCATTTGGCTAAATCCTATAAACACCTGGAGAGATTTTTTCTGGGGTGTGTGGTGGAGACAATTAAGGGATGGACGGTAGGAGGAAGATATCGCTGCCGGATCAGAATGTTTTTTCCCCAAACATTATTTACAACAACAAACAGTATTTACAGATGTAACTGCTGACCATGAAGAGAGAAATATTGCAGTTTCTGATTATTTTTTTGAAAATCTTACCTTTCCTCAGAACATCCTACTCTCACCTCTCCAGAAAGGCCAGCAATCCAACTTCTGAATCCCAGACTACTAGTATATCCTCCAATTCCCCGCTAATTGAAAAGAAAATATTTGGATAGTAAGAGGGGAAAAAAAAAAAGATGAAGGAACAAATTGAGTTCTGCTGTTTACCAAATTTTGAACACATTATGTTATTCAATCATAACAATACCCTATGGTATAGCTAAATATATGTGCAACTAATTACTGCAGGTGGGAGATTGAGGCTTAGAGAGTTTAAGCAATTTCTCTAAAGTCTCTCTTTGAGCTCCTTCTGCTACAGTATACCTTCTTTCCCCAAAAGACAAGATAAAACATCCCTTAAAATTCAGACCTAAACATGCCTGAGCTTGTTATCCTACTAAATGACTAATTCATGGTCAATAAGCTTATTGGAGTGAACTAAATAAATACCTTTTAAAGGGTTCTCATCTTCAGACAGCCAAGAAACTGACTTATTCAAGGATACCTCTGATTTCATTTGAGACAGGAAGTGAAGGTTAATGATGGGATTTTTTTTTTTTTTACAAGAAAGTAGGCATATAATGAAGTCTGTTAATTTTCTATACAGGGAAAGAGTCTCAGATGTGTTAAGCAGCATTTGTCCTATAACAGATGTAATTTATGGCAACACTCAGATTCTTCTGACTTCACTGTGCTAGTGAACTAGAGCATCCAAAAATGACCAGGTGTCTCATGGGATAAATTCCATAAAATGGTGCGATGTATCAAACAACAGTCAATGATAGAGCTTAATCTGGATAAATACTAAGAAGACCAAGAATGGTAGCCATCCATGATCTCTACAAATTTTTGCCCAGGTATTAAACTGAAAGGCTTATCCTATATAATAAAAGGGTAATATGCAAATAGAACGGCAGAATGACCGAACTACCAATCAAAGTGTAATATGCTAATGATATGCTAAGGCTGCTCAACCGCTATGACGTGCACTGACCACCAGGGGGCAGATGCTCTGACTGGTAGGTCAGCTTGCTGTTGGGGTCTGGCTGATCGGGACTGAGCGAGATGGGCCAGACACACCCTAGAGCCCTTTTGCAATCCCTCCCAGGCCTGATCATGCACTGGTGGGATCCCTCAGCCTGGCCTGTGCCCTCCTGCAATCTGGGACCCCTCAAAGATGCCAGAGAGCCAGTTTCAGCCAGATGCCACAGGCCACTCCCCTTGGGAGAGTGCCAGATGAAGGGCTCACGGCTGGTGAACGCTGCTGCAGCAGCAGAGCCTCTCCCAATCAGGATGATTGGGCGTGAGCCCATGGCAGGCAGAGAGGAGTCGGGATGAGCGGGAGCAGCAGGTAGGAATTGCAGGCAGCACTGGACTGCGGGTTTCGGCCCGATGCCTGCAGGCCACCAAGAGGGATCCCACCTGTGCACCAATTCATGCACCAAGCCTCTAGTCAACTATAAAGGGCTTATTTTAATTGAACAAATAACAAAACCTATGTTTCACTATGGGAAATACCAAAAGAAAATAATTTTTGTATTATAAAAGTAATGGGTACTTCAAAACTCTTTCTAACACAATTCAGATGTATGACTAAGTTTTAATAATGCATTATTGCAATTAAAATTTTAACTTACAGTAATTTAACTTAAAATGATTAACTGTATAGTACAACTTATTTATTTTCTTACCCTCTGTCTCTATAAATATATTTCCAAACTTCTAAAAATAGTTGATGTAATTTGTGGAAATGATGGTTTATAGGCTGTGTATGTTTTCCCTAATGAAATCTTCCCATAATGCCATGGCAGGCCAGCCTTCTGGTCTGTTTCAATCTCAGACATGCAGTGTTTTTATGGTAGAGATCAGAAACAAAAATGAAAGCATGGTAGAATATTTTCCAAGACATTAGCTCAGGCTTATTTCCTCATAATAATGGAGTCCAGGTAGCTAGCAGACACATAATAAAATGTCAGATCCCAATGTAGTTGCACAGTTTAAATTCAGTTTTGTTTCACATCTCTGTTATGCAATGCAGCTCTATACTAACAAAAGTGGAATCCATATCACATTTTGTGTTACAATGGCATTAAAAGTAAATGAGAGAACTCTTCACCTATCTACTGATGTTCTTTGTACTCTACACAGCAGCAACAAACACAGGTTCAGGCTGCTGAAAACAAACAATTAGAAATCAAATCAAAGCCTATTTGGCTTCACAATTGAATGCTGCGATGCAACAGGAATAGTAACAATGCAAAGTAATAGCCTGCCGAATTCAATGAATACGGTTTAATAACTTTGGACCATAGCAAGACTTGGGTAAAATTAAAAAGAAATGTAAAGTTCCTTGGGTATGTTCCACTACATTGGTATTCTGACGCATGTGCCTGCATATCATCCATAATGAGGACGGCTGGTTTCCTTTGCAGACACTGCCTACATTAGCTAGCACTAATGTGCAAAAACCTATATAGTATGCGTTCTATAAAGGCACACCAAATTTTCATTATGTTTCCATCAGAAAGTGCTTGTTTTGCAGGATGGAGTCCATGTCAATAAAATGGACTGTGTGTCACTTAGACCAAGTGACATGCTAATCTTCTACAGCCCTCTGTCCTTAAGCTCTACAAGACACAAGTCCGTTTAGAAGTGTGAGCTGTTCTCACAGGTAACAACTATTGAGCTCTTCAATGTAAATTCAAAAGCAAAGTTCATTATTTTGTTTCGGAAATTGCTTCCATGTGGTTGCTATGAAAAAAATAATCCCCATCTTCCCTAAAACCCAGGGGCAATTTCCAAGACTTTATAGTGCCTGAGAGCACCTTTTAATTATAAATTATAAAGAAATTGGTTTTGGTGATAGCTGCCTTGTGACCAATTAGATTAGATGAATTTCTTCTGGCTACTATGAAGCTAACTTGACTATGGCCCCTTGTGAGTTAGGCATGATCAAAACATCAAGTAAAGCAGTGTCCCAATTCAAAACTTCTAGACCCAGTAGCCATAAATAGCCACTGTATAACAAAAGGGCTAAATAACAGAATTGTGATCAATAATTCTTTGGCTTGTAAAGGGGGCTACAAAGTATATGGAAAATTACTTAGATTACTTTTCTTATATTTTAAAATTATATGTATTATACTAGAGGCCTGATGCACGACATTTGTGCACTGGAAGGGGGTCCCTCAGCCCGGCCTGCACCCTCTTGCAGTCTGGGACCCCTTAAGGGATGTCCGAGACCCCTCTTGGGGAGTGGGCCTAAGCCGCAGTTGGCCATCACCCGAGGAGTCCTTAGTGCTGCCGCGGAGGCTGGAGAGGCTCCCGCCACTGCTGCTGCACTCTCCAGCCATGAGTCCGGCTTCTGGCAGAGTGGCGCTCCCCCTGTGGGAGTGCACTGACCACCAGGGGGCAGCTCCTGCATTGAGCATCTGCCCCCTGGTGGTCAGTGTGCATCATAGCAACCGGTTGTTCTGCTGTTCTGTTGATTTACATATTAAGGTTTTATTATATAGGATAATAAAAAGACAGAAAAGCTCAAGGACAATTTACAAACTTCCTGATTCTAAAAGCTTAATTGATTTATAATAAAATATTTAAAACATGAAATTAAAAAAAGTCTCCATCCTATCACCTTTATTGAGAATAAATATTTACTATAAACAGCCATAGAGGTATTTCTTATGCTGTTGTTTCTTTTTACAACTTGAATTATTATGATGCTACCCTCATAAATAGGCACCATCTATTCAATACTTTTTGCTGATACTACATTAAAAATTTGGGGAGATGTTGTTTAAGAGCACAAACTTGACACTAGTAAATAAATCCTGGAGTCCTGATGCACATCATAGCAGTTACAGTCAATTATACTGTATTATAAACTTCAAAGTTGCTAAGAGACTAGATCTTAATTGTTCTCACCAAAAAAGGAAATGTTAATTATATGACATGATAGAGGTGATAGCTAATGCCAGTGGTAATCATATTGCAACATATAAATGTATCAAATCAATACATTCTATACCTTAAATTTATACCAATATTATATGTCAATTATACCTCAGTTTGAAATGACTTAATTCATACACGATGTTACAAATGTGTAGAGAATGTGACATTTCCTCAGCTCTACTTTGTAAATTCAGAGAACATGTTACTAGAAGATACTATCTATATTTCCATGACTACTCTTTTAATCCAGGGCTTTGTAGCCTTTTGATGATAGACTTTGAAAAGGTAACTTGATTTTTTCAACTGTCCTTGAAAGAAAACTTACTAGTAGAGAGGCAAGAATGTAATAGGAGAAAGGCATTAAACATTGATTTGAGAGATCTGGTTTCAGCCCTTGTTCTGCAACTCAATAATAATATAATCTCCAGCAAATAATCTATCCTATCTGAAACACAGTATCCTGATTATGAATAAACGGATTAAATTAAATCACTACAATGAGCTCTTTCTCCTCCATTTCATGTGCATTTTCTTTCTCCTTGCAAATGTCATAGAACTCACATAGCAAATATTCTCAAACATGAAAGGCCAATGTTGATTATAGAATGAGGATTAAGATGATAATTGAATGCATAATAGGAAATAACACTTTCCTTTATTGAGACATATTAAAAGTACAAGAGCAAAATAATCAAAATATCAAAGACAGATCAATGGGGAAGTCTATTGCCAAAGGAAAAAGATTTGATATTCAGTTGCTAAAATACAGTAAGAGCTGACAGAAGCCTAGAGCAGAATCTTTAGAACCAAAGACAGAAGCATCAAATTGGGATGAACCAGGATAAAAAACAGATGAATAACTAACTTATTCTTGTCCAACAAACAGATTTTACTTGGGCCTCAATGAAAGATGCTTGCTTTCTTCCTGTGATTTTTTTATGCTATTTATTTGACTTAGCTAATTTCTGATTAAGAGTGCTGAATACACTTGTAGTAGCCTTTCTCGAATCTGTTCCAAATAGATCTGAATTGGAGGAAGGGGAGAAACATTCAAAGAAATAATAAAAACTACAACATCTACAACTTATGCTCAGTCTCCTAATTCAGGGAATATAACTTTATTTTCCTTGATTATGATGCTTTTTACATTGCATCAAGTCTTTGTAATCTATTCTCCATAATAAATAGATTTATTTATTTTAACTTTACTACTTTATAAAACATACATTCTATGTATAAGCATAATTTAATGTGCCTTAGTTTTAAACTGGTGTGTTGTTTTATACTTACATTTTATAATGATAAAAATCATAATTTTTAGATGTTCATACCATGAAACCAACTTCATTCTAAATTTCCAAATGTGAACAACCCATATTAAATAGAAACAACAATACTTATTTAAACAGACATTATATAGTAGCTAGCAAAATAATTCTGTAAATAATAGTTCTCACATCTTTAGAAATAAAGTGAACATTTCCAGTTAAATATCTGACATTATTTAAATGATATATTTATTATGTATTTAAATCAAAGCATATTTTTCCATTTAATTGTTTTAAATTAAATAGAACCTGTGTTATATCTCACCCACTACTTCAAATATTTATTGAAAATAAATATTTACTATAAACAAAGCATTGGAGGGAAAGCCAAAATGAGTATTTTTTTCTAAAAGAACTTTAATCCAGTAGTAAAGAAATAAAGTGAACACAAATAACTCTAGCACGCATATTATTATAAATAATGAAGAAGAAACAGCAATACCCATGTGGTATTAAAGCAAGGATGAAACAAGTGCAACTAGGGAAAAATGAGGAATCTGCAAGAAGATCAGATTGGGGGAGAATTTTACTGTTTGATTTATAGAGACAGCAATCCAAATCAAAGACAGAAGATCAGGCAGAGGAGATTAACTGGCTATTCAGGGAATAGCCTGTTTTTCATTAGTCTGTAGCATATTGTATGTAGAAAAAAAAAAAAACTAGAGGGAGATAAGGTTTGAAAGCCATGATGTAGCCTGGAGTGTCAAAAACTCTGTATTTCTATAGCATAGAAAAATTACAAGAGGTTTTGTAGGCAAGATACAACATGAACAGAGCTTGCAGTGGAAGAATGTATCTTGCAGCAATGCTGAGGTTAAAGTCAAGTGAAGAAGAGCCCCTCACAAAGCTTTATTCTCCTATGTGGTTGCTGGGAATAGACCAGACAGCTTCACAGATTTTCAATACTTATTTAAACACCTTCATATGTTAGCCAACATAAATTCGAGTTTTTGTGGTCTAGCCTTTTTCCTTATGCTAAAAATGTAGATTTTCCTTGAGAAGACTGGCTCATGATATTTACCTGGAATTCAACTGCCCACTGGTAGTTACTTCAATGTGCACAAAACTAGACTCATTTCCCAAGGCCCAGACAAGTTCCTGCGTTTACTCATTCTCCTCTTTGATAGCACCACCATGCATCCTATTACCCAGAAAGGAAATCAGGACACTGCCCTGAACTATTTTTTTAACCTTATCCCAGACAGTCAATATTTATAAGTCTGTTCTCTACTCTAGTCCATTTCCCTGTCACTCATCATCAGCATGTTTATTATGCTGTCTAAGGTGTCTATATCTACTGTGACTTCCTACCAACTGTATTCCTAATGCTGCCATCTGAAGAGTCTTTCCAAAACAGTAAGCTGATGGTGCCACCTGTTACAAGTCCTCAAAAAGTGCTCCTTTACTACAGAATCAAGAGCATACTACTTAGCTTGGCAAGCAAGACCAGGGGGTTTTCTGGCCTCTATCTTTCTTTCCTACCCCTTCTCCCATCATTTCATCTTGAGATTTGCGTTCTAATAATGATGAACCCTTTGAAGTTCCCTGAAGAGGATCTTCTAACTTTACATCACCAGGCATGAGCTCTCCTTAAAAGGCTCTATGTTTCTCTTTGAAAATTCTGTGCTGCCTTGACCGTTTGGCTCTGTGGATAGAGCTCCGGCCTGCAGACTGAAGGGTCCCAGGTTGTATTCTGGTCAGGGGCATGTACCAAGTTGCAGGCTCTATCCCCAGCCCTGGTTGCGGAGGGGGGGTGTGTGTGAGAGGGGGTTGCGGGAGGCAACCAATCTATGTGTCTCTCACACATCAATGTTTCTCTCTCGGTGTCTCTTCCTCTCCCTTCAACTCTTTCTAAAAATCAATGGAAAAATATCCTCTGGTAAAGATTAAAAAAAGAACACACACACACACACACACACACACATGAAAACACACAAAAAAAAAAGGAAAGAAAAAACTGTGTTTCCATCAATACCTCTCAAAACCTCTTTGACCTATATTTCTACAACCTAATCTCTATCACCCTGATCATAATTAATGATTTGCTTTAAGTACTACATCTACATAACATATTTATTAAATATGTCACAAAA